>NC_090934.1:412193585-422193585 GCF_040938575.1 Ambystoma mexicanum | reverse complement strand
AGCTCAGTGTCACGGTTGGCGTCAAAATATGCCATGTCCTCCGCCTGTGCGATGTCCCTCCGTATCGCTTCGAATGCTGCTTGGCATTCCTTTGACCATGTAAACGGCGTGTCCTTCCTGGTGAGAAGTCGGAGGGGATTGCTGACGGTGGCATAGTCCTTCAGGTATCTGGAGCAATAGCTGGCCAATCCCAGGAACGATCTGAGATCGGTGGTGTTGACGGGGGGTGTGGCTGAGTTGAGGGCCTCCACTTTCTCCGGGTCAGGCCTCATGCCTTTATCTGAGAAGATGTGCCCGAAGAACCTCAGCGACCCTTTGGAGAATTCGCACTTAGCTTTGTTTAGGGTGAGCCCTGCGTCGTCTAGCGCCTGGCATACTTTGTGCAGAGCCAGGTCGTGCTCTTCCTGTGATTTTCCGTATACCAGGACGTCGTCCGAATAGTTTAGGCAGTTGGGAACATGCATGATCACCTTGTGGATCTCCTCCTGAAAGATCTCAGCGGCCGAGGATATGCCAAAGCTGAGCCTTTTGTATTGAAATAGGCCGAGATGCGTGACAAACGTGGTGATGTAGCGGGATTCCGGTGCTATTTCGATCTGGTGGTAGCCTTTTGTGAGGTCTAATTTGGAGAATATCCTCGCCCCGTGGAGTAGGTGAATCATGTCTGTGATTCTCGGCGCTTGATGTCGCTCCCTTTCGATGGCTGTGTTGGCTCTGCGCATGTCGACGCATAGCCGTATGGATCCTTCCGGTGATTTTTTTGGGACGGCGACGATGGGTGAAACCCATGGTGTCGGTCCTGAAACGGGTTCTATAACGTTCATTTTGATGAGCTTGTCCAGTTCCTCTCCTACTTGTCTTTGGATGTTGAATGGGATGCCTCGGTAGTGTTGGGCTACCGGTTTGACCTGAGGGTTGATGTGGAGGTGCACTTTCCGGTTGCAGAGTTTGCCCAAACCTGTGAAGAGTCTGGGGAATGATTGTTCAATTGAGTCCGGCTTGGCGAAGTACTTGTGGGCCATCAACTGGTATAGAATGTGTACCAGTCCCATGTCAACTGCTGTCCGGAAACTCAGTATGCAGCCACTGTTGGCTTCGGTGTCTAGAACATATAGCTGGATCTTTGCCGCGTGTCCTTTGTGTGTGCATGTGGCCGTGATCACGCCTTTGCATGGCAGGGGTGTCGTGGACCCGTAGGGGTATATGTCTACCGTGGCTTTTCGAATCCTTGGTGGGGCGGTCAAGGACTGATATGCGCTTTCGCTGATGATGTTAACCGTCGCTCCGGTATCCACGAGGAATTTTAGTGGAGTGTGGTTCACTTGGAGTGTCAGGATGGGGCTGTGTTGGGTGGCCGTCGTGTTGTCCTGTAGGGCCCACACGTATCCTTTTCTTCTCTGATCTTCCTCTGACGAGAGGGTGTCAGTGCTGGTGGGGGATCGAGGCTCCACGTACCTTACGAAACGCCGCCTGTGTGATCTTCTTGTATCCTCGGATGACCTTTTGTCTTCGCGTGTGTAGCGACTTCTGCGGTCTCCGTCGTCTTTCCTGGTACGCCGCCGTTCACTGTCCGCTGGCGGCCTGGGCGGGCTCTGTGGTGTGGGCCTGCGCCTTTCCTGGTATCCGTGTTTGGGCGTTGAGTGGGTAGGGGCGTTCTTGCACATGGCCCTGTAATGGTCCATACCCCCGCACGCGGCGCACTTCTGCCCTATGGCCGGGCACGTGCCAGAGTGTGGATATTCGTAGCCGCACTTGAAGCACGTGGCATCGAGGTGTTTGGTGGTCTGACTTGGGTGGGTGTATATCTTGTTGACTGTCTCTGCGTTGACGCTGGGTTGATGAATGGACACCTTGCCGAGGTTGTCCAGTTGCGATTCTACCGCTGCTTCCATGCGGGCCAGCGCTAGGATTTCTTCTAGTGAGCGTTGT
This sequence comes from Ambystoma mexicanum, assembly GCF_040938575.1. Lineage (NCBI taxonomy): Eukaryota > Metazoa > Chordata > Amphibia > Caudata > Ambystomatidae > Ambystoma > Ambystoma mexicanum. The sequence goes on along the minus strand of NC_090934.1, from coordinate 422,191,656 downwards.
TTTTGTAGCAGTTGCTTGCGGAAAGGCTGTGAGAGGCATCCGGCTATCACTTGGGACCTGAGCGCCTCTTCGTTGGAGTATCTGTGGAATTCACAATGTTTTAGTTTGATGCGTAGGCGCATCACAAAATTGTCTATGGACTCCCCTTTTTCCTGTCTTGTAGTGTGGAACATGTGGCGCTCATAATCCACGTTTGTGTGCGGTGCAAAGTATTCAGACAGTTTGGCATGTAGTTGGCTATAGGTGACGGTGTCCACATCCAGCAACTCCCCCGCAATGTCTCTTACTGCTGGTCCCACTGCCATGAACAGTGTGTTTTTCAGCCTTGTGTCGTCTGTTAAACCTATGGCCCCTGTGTAGAATTTGAAGTCTCATAACCATATGTTCCATCTGGGCCCTAGGTTGGAAGTGTCTCTGATCTCAAAAGGGTTGGGCATATGCATGACTTGGGCGGCACCTTCCTGATGTACCTGCGGGTTGTTGTCCTGTGCAGTGTCAGCGCTTCCAGAAGCTTGTCCTGCTCCCCCTGAGGAGGACGCCGGGGTGGTTGCGGTATCCGACATGACTATGCCGCCGTGAGGGTGTGGTGGTGCTGACTTTTGTGCACTGTGGTATGCTGTGGGCACCGACGTCGGTGTTTCCACTTGGTGTGGTCTTTGGCATGTGCTGCAGCTGTGTGCTGTGGGTGTCTCCCCTGGTTCAAAGCCCACGTGTCCTGTGGGTGTCTCAGCACGGGTGTCTGCCGTGTCACGCGGGGCCGGGGCCGCGCTCACACTGCGCTCATAGGTGTAGGCACTTAATTGTCGGGGGCGGGGCCACCCGTGACAAGTGCTCTGTGGCGCTTGAGCGCCTGTGTCTTGGCTCACTCGTTAAATGTCACACGGGAGCCGGGGCCCGCGATGCGTGCTCGGTGGCGCTTGAGCGCCTGTGTCTTGGCTTACCCGTTAAATGTCACACGGGAGCCGGGGCCGCGCTCCCACGGTGCACCCATTGCAGCGGAGGGTGACGGGTTGAGGTGAGGCCTCTGTCACGCGGGAGGCGGGGCCTTGCCGGGTGGGCACCCGTGCCCGAGGCGCGCCGACGCGCTAAACTGCTCGGCTGCAGACCTCGGCACGGTGCCTGCGGGGTCCGCGCCCGCTCGTCGCCAGTGTTGGGTCCCCGCTCCTTACGGAAGCGGGCCCACTCAGCGGATCTGGCGCACGCCGGAATAACACACACAGGAGCCTCTGCTACACGCAACCTTCTTTATTAACCACTGCCGGCGGAACTGCCGGAAACCCCTTCCCCCTCACCCTTCCCCTGACGTCACGTCCGGGACGTCGATGTCCTGAGGACCCAAACGGGGTCCGCCCACACAACGATGTGGGCGACCTGACAAACATGGATAATTCATAGTACGGACTTGTCAGAATTATATAAGTAATATCATTATTCTGGTGATTTTTCTGTGCCCGTTTTAAGAGGTGTTAGGACCCTGTGGTATATTCTGGGGGTTGCTAGCGGAAAATAGGGTTTTACTCCAAATGTCTGCATGTTAAAAATCTGACACTTCATCAATTAATGTCCATACTCCTTGCGCACATTTGTGTAATTTTTGGTAAATGTCCGATATTGGTAAACCAGTCAAAAAGCGCAAAATGTTGTCATTTTTGAATGCAAGCCCCCAGGAAGATCAGAGGCGGACAAGCATGGACCATAAAGAAAATATAATATGTACATGTAACTTCAGCAAATTGTGTATCTGGGAAATATGTATTTGAATCAAATATAGATTTGTGGGCAAATTGACCAGGGGAGGATCCTCTGACCCATAAACAGACCTCATCATGATGACAATCCATTTCCTTCCCCCAATCATGGGAGAGGGGAGAATTGGGCCAATGACAAGTAGAGAGGGGCAGGCTTAGCTAGGCCCAGGCACACACCCATTTTCAAAACACATAAAAAGGAACATTGAAACCCAGGTAGGGGCATTCACTTTCCACTTTCTTGCGGGACGCTTTGCCGGGAGACTCCAGACTTCAAATCCATCAACCTCCAGAGACCAGAGATCCAGAGAGACCATAGATCCAGAGAGACCAGAGATCCAGAGAGACCAGAACTGTGCACTGCTGAGAGCAGTACCAGAGACCAGACCGCTGTTCAGAACTACCCGCCGGAAGTCCCGTCCAACCTGACCAGACCTTGACGGCTTATTTCAAAAATATAGTGTGAGTACTCACTGTGCCAAAACCAATTTCTTAGTTTAAAATAATCTAATCTAAACTATTCTAGCCTATTAGAAATGCCTCCTAGAATTGTGTCATTCTGTCATCTGTAAAACTGAAAACTGTCATCTGTCATTCTGAGCTTTAAAATTTCAAATCCGAAAAACTAAGGTGGCAGAGGTAAAGGTCACCCCCGTTTTGGATTTGGAGATGGGGGGGCCTAAAAACCTACCTGCACCTAATAATGCCAAGCCAAGACTCCTCCAGCCCAAGGGGGGGGATCCAGCCAAGCACCTGACCCAGGGAACTTCCCTCCTAACGTCCCCCAGGAGGGCAGAAATTCACCAAATCCTGGGCAGAACTTTTTCCCCAGGTATCCACCCAATTTCCAGCCCCAAAATCACCCATCCTTCTTTCCCAAATTCCCTGAGCCCAGACAACCTAATCCGGGAGAGGGGAGGCCAAGGGTGGAGGGGTACCCAAATCTTCCCAATCACAACTTGAGCGCCAGGTCCAAAATACGGCACGAGATCTGGGTCATATACTGAGGGCTAAACAGAACCCTCAGATGAGCATGCCACCGCAGAATGCCCCAAACTCTGGACCTGGTGCTCCAGAACAATGACTGGGGCAGCACCCCGATAACCCACCGGTTCCCAGGGAGGAGGCACAAGGGGAAGGGGGGTGTAAAGCCTTGGAGGAAGCTTCCTTCCCAACTTGTAAACAGCCCCTGGAAAACCAGGAACCGGAAACAAAATCTCCTGCCCCTGAAAGCCTGCCTCCCAAGGAGCAGAGGCGGGGTAGGAGAAACAAAGGACCCAAACAGAGCCACTTTGTGGAGGAGGTACAGGTCTTCCAATTTGAGGGATAGGGATCCTCAGAAGATCCTGGGAAAAGGATCTTCTCCTTCAGAGATGGGGGAACTCCTCCCAAGGAAAAATGGGTCCCAAGGGATGCCAATTCAGACTGGGGAGATGTGGAGACTGAGCTACCGCCGCCCATCATCTCATCCCAGAACCAACAATACCAAAATCCCATGGGTCAAACCCATCCTGATGACTGCCTCAAAAAAGGGGGGGGGCAGCCCAGAACCCGAAACCATTTCCAGTTGCCAACTTTTTCTTTCAGATTCCCCAGGCTCTTCACAGAATTCTGCCCAAATCTCTTCGCTAGCAATGTCCAAAACCAGAAAGTTAGCCCACCGTTGTCCAAAAATGTGCATTATCTGTGCCCCCTTGAGGAGAAGGAGGGAAGATATTATGCCCCGGTACAAGTACAGGGGCAGGGTTCAATTTCGGCACTGGTGGACACTGGATCCCATGCTACCCTTCTGTCCAAAAGGGCCTTTGATGAACTAAATGCAGGAAGGGGGGAGAATTACCGTATTCCTCTCACCTCTCTTCCTGGACAACTGCAGAACTTTGACGTGAAGGAAATTCCTGTTGAGGGGACTGCAGATTTGGACATCAAAATTGGGCGACACAAGGTGAAACACCCGGTCATAGTAGTGACTCCAGAGGGCACCCCTTGTTTACTAGGGAATGACCTCCTGAGAAGGTTGTCACCCCTAATAGATTGTGTAAACAAGGTCCTCTGGACCCAGACTAGCCGACCAATAAAATTAAAACAGAATGTCAACCATGTTAGTTTAAACAGCACCTGCCACATGGTTGAACAAAAATCTGACCAAGTAGAATTTCACTTCCAGAACAACCAAATTCCAGACGTGACAGTAATAGCAGTAGAACAACAGACTGGTGATGGGGGGTCCTCTCTATTTCTGAAAATCAACCTTCCTTCCAGTTTAAGGTGGTATTCCACACTGGAAGGAAACACTCTGAAATTCTTTACCAATCCACAATCAGACACTCCCACTCCTATAGTCCAGAAAGATGTGAAATCAGCTCAGAGCCTGGCTGATATTCAGCAAATTGGAGAGCAGTTGTTCAACCCTGTTCAGTTAAATGATGGGAAGGACTCGGTTCTCGCTCGAGTGTGTGTGAACAACGGTAAGAGCTTCATCAGCGAAGCCATGTTCCGCCAACTCCCAAAAGATCCAGCCATTCCCACATTCAAACTGATAGACAAATGGGAAATGGACCTGGAAGCACCTAATTCCAAACATCTCCTGCCAAGCAGGTGTATGCTCAAAATCTCCATTGGCAACAAGAGCATAGTCCATAATTGTTGGGTCGTGCGAGACGTCACTGCCGCCTTTTACTTAGGCAGTGACATTCTCAATCGCTTCGCCATTAGTTTGGACCTAATAAACTTCAAAGCTTGGTCCCGATTAGCGGATAATCCCATGTGCTTTGATGACCAAGAGAAAGCATTTAGGTCAGCTCAATTACTACCTTATGCAGTTGAAATTCAGATTAAAGAGGAAGTCACCATCCCAGAAAGGACCCGACAATTCTCCCTGGAAGTGAAAGTTAAAAGAGGACAACAATTGAAAACCCCTGATGCTTACATACATCTAAATGCTTCTCTCCAACAGCAAGGGTTAGGGGTAAACCCAACACCATTAGTCAACATAGAAAATGACACCATTCCAATAGAGGTGGATAACAGCGACTTAAAGAGTATTACTCTAGCCGCAGGCACCATTATTGGAATGGTGGTTGATGACTGACATTTTTCCATTGATTTAGGGAATGAACTGTTAGGACCGATCCTCAAGGACTGTTTTGACAGTGACAGCGATGACAATACAACACCAGACAGGATCTTCACCCGGCATGGGGGGAACTTCCTGGTGTACACTTCTTGCCCTTATGGTAAGGAAGATGTGACTTGTGACTTCAGGAGGGATAAGGTTATTTTTCAGGTCCATGAAGGCTGCCTTCCCCACCTGAAGCCGCCAGTCCAAATCAGCACTCTGACCAGGGACTTCTCCACCCAGCTGGAGGAGGCCGCTGAGATAGCCAAACCAGAAGTCTTTCCAGGCTTCAGGCAGATGGTGGAAGAGAGAGTCAACTTAGTTGATGCCTCTGTGACTCTAGAACAGAAGCAAAAGTTGAAACAAGTTTTCTTGGATTTTCAAGATCTCTTTGCGGTAGACTCATATGACTGTGGTCGCGCCGACATCCACACCACAACAATTCCCACGGACCCTGGAATGTCTCCAGTGTTTGTGAAGCAATATCGTTTGCCTCTCGCAATCATGGAGTCCCTTACTGAAATAATTAAGAACCTTGAGTCCCGGGGAATAATCCGTCCAGTCCACAGCACTTTCAATAATCCGGTGCTGGGAATATTTAAGCCAAACAGCCAGTGGAGACTCTGCGCCGACCTTAGGGAGCTCAACAAACGGGTCCATACTTCCCGATGGCCTCTGCCCTACATTGACCAAGGGCTGGCCCAGATTCAAGGGTCACAAGTATTCACTGCAATAGACCTGACCAATGGATACTGGACCGTGCCTGTCAATATGGAGAACCAATACAAACTGGCTTTTACCTTTGGGGGCCAGCAGTACACCTGGACCCGGACTCCCTTCGGATACCTCAACTCCGGCAATTAATTCAATATTTTCTTACATAAGGCCATGCCCGACCTGGGTGCGAGGGCTAACCGGGCTTATGTAGATGATGTCCTCATCAAAAGTTCATCTGTGGAGGAACACATAGCGGAGATCCGTTATGTTCTGACGCAGTTGAGGGCCGCCGGAGCAAAACTTTCCTTTCAGAAAGCACAGTGGTGTAGAACCCGTGTTTATTTCTTGGGGCATGAGATTACTCCTCAGGGTCTCTGTCCCCAGGAAAAGAAAGTGGAAGCACTTCAGAAACTGAAAGACCCCACGACTCTGCGGGAACTAAGGAGCCTCCTTGGACTGACTAATTACAGCAGAAAGTTCATTGAAGGCTACGCAGAGATCACTAGACCCCTGATTCATCTCTTGAAGGGGGGGTCAAGTGGGAATGGGGTCCAGAACAATCCGAGGCAGTAAGACAACTCAAAAGAAGCCTCTCACAAGTGCCTTGCCTAGCTTACCCTGTCAGAAACAAGGAGTTCTTCCTGGAGACAGGGTTCTCTAATACGTGCTTGACGGCAGTATTATACCAAAAGCATGACAAGGTCAATAAAGTAATCTCCTATGCGAGCAAAACTTTATCCTCTGTGGAGGAAAAATTCAACGATTGTGAGAAGGCACTCCTGGCAACGGTGTGGGCATTGAAGAATTACCGCCCGTTTATCCTGGGGGAACACATCATAGTGGAGACTCCACACCAGCCTCTGCAATATCTCCAGAGTGACAGAATCCGGGACGGAAATGTGAGTAATTCCCGAATTACTTCCTGGATTCTGTCAATGCAAGGCTTTCCTGTGGAGGTCAGATATGGCCAAAACAAGAAGAGTCCCCTCGCGCAAGGTCTGGCTGACTTGCATGATTGTGCCAGAGAAAACTGTCTTGAGGACGGAAGTCTAAAAATCAAGGACAACATGGAGGCATACCTTAATTCCCCACACAAAGTCTTTGAGGAATACAAGTGTGAGGGAATGCCCACGGTCTATGTGGATGGATGCTTGTACCATGTTGACAACGGGGAGAAAGAACTGGTGGCCGGCGTAGGGAATGCATGGGTGAATGAGTCCCCAGAACCCTCCGCTGGATACAAAATTGGTCCCCGAAGTAGTCAGGTGGCAGAATTGATGGCTGTGCATCAGGCCATCCTCACTGCTGTCCAACATCAACTCCACGAACTGGTCATAATCACAGATTTGGATTATGTACGGAACGGGTTCGTGGAGCACCTGGTTAATTGGAAAACCAGAAGCATGTTATGTGCTAATAACAAACCCTTGAAACATGGGAAGTTAATCCAAAATATTGATGATCTGGTCACATCGAATGGGATGACCATCTACTGGAAAAAGATCAAGGGTCATTCCAAAGTAGAGGGACCAGACAAAACTGGAAATGACTTAGCTGATCAGCTGGCCAAAACCGGGGCCATCCAAGGGGATCTAATAGAAATAGAGTCCCTGTTGGGGGTAATCCAGGTCACTGCCATCACTAGGTCCCAGACCAATGCTCACAATGATCTTTCAACTGCACAATGGAGTAAGGAGACCCCTGATGCTGATTTGATTATAGCTCAGAAGGGGGATCCAATAATTGGTTTGTTTTACCAACACATTGAGGACCCTGAGAACTTTCCCCTGACGGATACCGATTACATTGGGAAGGAGGACCTAAGAGTGTTGATGAAATGTCCAAAAAGGTTCCGAATCCAAGACGGTTTGTTGGTAAGGAAATCCCAAGCTGGCCATGATCAGTGGGTGGTCCCTACCTCATTCTGAAGCCTGATGTTAAGTCACGCCCATGATGCGGCCACCGCCGTTCATAGGGGGTTTCACACAACACTGGAAATCCTAAGAGAGGTTGCATACTGGCCACACATGGGGCAGGACCTTGACCAATACTTGAAGGGGTGTCTTGTGTGTGCACAATTTCAGCCATCATCCCTCACGCACCGTGCACCTCTCCAAAAGAGGGGGATGACACTGCCATGGTCAGATTTGCAAATCGACTTTGTAGGCCCTGTAATTCGCTCATCTAGAGGAAACAAGTACATGTTGACCGTTACATGCTTGTTTACCAAGTGGGTGGAATGTCTCCCAGCCCCAAACTGCAAGGCAGAAACAGCAGCTGCCCTGATGATTAACCACATCTTTTCCCATTTTGGTCTACCTCAAAGGATTGAGTCAGACCGAGGTAGCCATTTCACCAGTGAAGTAATGACAAAGATGTGGGAGATACTGGGGGTCAAAAGAAAGCTACATATTGCTTACTGGCCAGCTTCTTCTGGGGCATTAGAGAGATACAACCGAACCATTGTGAGCATATTAAAAAAGTTTGTGGCAGATTCTGGGCCAAGTTGGGATATCCGACTACCTCTGGTCCTAATGGCCATCAGATCTACCCCTTCATCTGCAACTAAAATGTCACCATTGAGTTGATGACCGGACGCAAGATGGTGCTTCCCCAGCACCTGCTCTACAGGACCCAAGAGCAGACACTGATAAATGCCTCCACAACTCATGAGTATGTGGAGAATTTAAGGAAACACCTTCAGCATGCTTTTGCCTATGCTCAGCGGAATCTAGAAAGATCAGCTGATAGCATGAAAACCCACTACGACCTGAAGACCACCAGAAAGGAATATACCGTGGGGGACCGGGTCTATCTATACAATTTCCAAAGGAACCAGGCCAAACAGCGAAAATGTTTGCCTACATGGAAGGGACCGTTTGAAATTATAGACAAGATCTCCCCTGTAGCGTACAAGATCCGCATCCCCAAAGGCAGTTCGGCAGAGGGGGAAGACAAGTGGGTACATATAAATCAGTTAAAGTGTTGCCATCCCAGGCACACCCTGCAGCAACTGGAGAAGTCCTCTGCAATACCAGAGGGGGCCGCTCCAGAGTAAGTCATTTCAAACTCTAAAATATTCCACATATCAAAAATATAGTAACGTAATGCAAATGTTCCCTGTTATATATTGTTTTTAAAATCAGACTGCAAAATGCATTCGGATGTATAAAATGTACATGTTCGCCACACCATTAATAGTGGTGGAAAAATGTCTAGGAATGTGTATTGCCGCGTTTGCTTTATCATCCTAGGAGAGAGGAAACCATGGAGACTGACCAAGGAGGACGACCGGGGACCGGGAGCAGAGACCCGAGGGGCCCGGGGTACTGCCCAATATTCCCATCAGGACCGGCGAGGAGAACCGATCGATCCAACTGGGTGGATGAAAAGATGCTGAACTGTGCCATCTACAGAATTGGAAGAAGATAATGCGGACATACCAGCACAGGGCTCAAAACATCCTTGGCACCCGACTTCCCCTCAACTCGAATCAAAGCGCAGTCGGGCGGGGGGGTTTGTCAAGGGTTTTGACCCATGTTGAATCCTTAGACTGGGTAGATGTGGGGATGAGCTGTCGCCGCCCATTATTCTATCCCAGAACAAACTAAATCAATACACTGGGCGGATGTGGGGATGAGCTGTCGCTGCCCACATTCACGCCAGAATCCAGGAGAACTGCGCAGTTGGCACAAGACCACTCTAAAGATTCAACCTTCTTGTGGGGGGGTTCCACATAACCACTCAAATGCAAGGATGCCCATCAAAACAATAGCAAAAATCTCCTGTCAAATTCAAGACAACTCAAAAATGGATGCAATACCGGTACTCACCACTATCAGAAAGCCGGCGTTTCAAAACCACCAGACTTGTGTGTAAAACTGAACAGAGGAACCCAAACCAGGCCAAGGAAAGACTTGCTAAGAGGTGGATACAATGTAAAACTATATTCTGAAATGACTTGAAGGAAGTAATTATTTAATGTATATGTAAACATTGTAAGTTGATTTAAACTGGGAACTAAAGTGACATTTAGCTGAATTCTGCCTGACAACAACCCCCGACAGGAGTTGAAACTTGATCAAACTGCATTCCCAGACCTGGCTGCCTCCTGCTTCCCCACCAAAAGGAGATGACACCTCTCTGATTAGATTAGGGGAGGGGCACCTGCAGGAGGTTGAACAAAGCCTTGTCCTGGACTCAGGCAAATGTTATATTGGGGGGGCCGTAAAGTGGCTTCCTCTTGGGAGAAGTGGGAGGAGAAGTGCCTCTGGGAGCCACCCGAGCTGGAGGCGGGGACAGACAGAAGCTTCCCCCATGTGCTTTGGAACCTAAACCACGCCCATCTGGGCCAGAGCATAATTTAAAAAAAACATGGATAATTCATAGTACGGACTTGTCAGAATTATATAAGTAATATCATTATTCTGGTGATTTTTCTGTGCACCTTTTAAGAGGTGTTAGGACCCTGTGGTGTATTCTGGGGGGTTGCTAGCGGAAAATAGGGTTTTACTCCAAATGTCTGCATGTTAAAAATCTGACACTTCATCAATTAATGTCCCTACTCCTTGCGCACATTTGTGTAATTTTTGGTAAATGTCCGATATTGGTAAACCAGTCAAAAAGCGCAAAATGTTGTCATTTTTGAATGCAAGCCCCCAGGAAGATCAGAGGCGGACAAGCATGGACCGTAAGGAAAATATAATGTGTACATGTAATTTCAGCAAATTGTGTATCTGGGAAATATGTATTTGAATCAAATATAGATTTGTGGGCAAATTGACCAGGGGAGGATCCTCTGACCCATAAACAGACCTCATCATGATGACAATCCATTTCCTTCCCCCAATCATGGGAGAGGGGAGAATTGGGCCAATGACAAGTAGAGAGGGGCAGGCTTAGCTAGGCCCAGGCACACACCCATTTTCAAAACACATAAAAAGGAACATTGAAACCCAGGTAGGGGCATTCACTTTCCACTTTCTTGCGGGACGCTTTGCCGGGAGACTCCAGACTTCAAATGAACCTTCAACCTCCAGAGACCAGAGATCCAGAGAGACAATAGATCCAGAGAGACCAGAGATCCAGAGAGACCAGAACTATGCAGTGCTGAGAGCAGAACCAGAGACCAGACCGCTGTTCAGAACCACCCGCCGGAAGTCCCGTCCAATCTGACCAGACCTTGACGGCTTATTTCAAAAATATAGTGTGAGTACTCACTGTGCCAAAACCAATTTCTTAGTTTAAAATAATCTAATCCAAACTATTTTAGCCTATTAGAAATGCCTCCTAGAATTGTGTCATTCTGTCATCTGTAAAACTGAAAACGGTCATCTGTCATTCTGAGCTTTAAAATTTCAAATCCGAAAAACTACTTTCACAAAATCGTCCGTATCTCCGGAACCATTTGTGCTAGGAACGAGATTTAACTTTCATCTTAAAGCTAAGATTCTAGGCTTTCTAGGCTTTCCAACGAACCTAGAACAGACTCCTGATAGGGCCTCCTTGCTTCCCTTTGCTAAAATGTGTTTAACCTGCTAGTTACTCATAGGGCATTGCTAAAGTGAGCCTGAACTAATATAAAGTATCTCTCCCTAACCCTGAACCTCCTGCAGGGAATTAAAATCAATTTTAGCATCTTTTGACTTCATTGCCACCACATTTCAAAGTAATTCGCCCGTGTTTAAAACTCATACCTGTTTTCTCTAAGCCTGCTGGGGGAACTGGAACTGTGTATTGCATTATAAAGTGTGATTTGTTGGGATTCTTGAAGACTGTGTGCTCTCCTTTCCATCTCTTTATATTGTATAAAGGGGGGGAGTGAGTTGCCAGAGAAAGGTGATTACATTGTTGTTGGTTGAAATCATATCAAGTTTATTTGCTGTACTGCATTTTATTCCACCTTGCATTTCCTTGAAACCATCAAGCATTTTCAGCTACCTCATCCTCTATCCTACTCCTAAGTAATCAAGTGTACCACTGTAACATTACTCATTGTGGATCCACATCATATGTCTAAGTGTACTATCAGATATTAATTTATTATAAAAGTGTGATATATATATATATTGTTTAATTTTTCAAATAAACCTTTTAATTTGCAAAACAAACCTACTTCCTGGCTCAGTGGGGTCAGGGGGATTCTAAGAGGGGGGTGTTATACAAGGGTTGTCATCCAGAGTACTTAACTGGACATAAAAATACATCAATAAGGGTTTTCCTCAGCATCCCAGACTAGGCATTGACTTAGCTGTAGTGTTGATTGAATATCGCTTACACCACTATCACACTATTATTATGTTATGTTATGATATGGTATGTTATGCTGATTTATACCACGCACACTACCAGCCAAGGGCAGTCTCCAGGCGCTCACGTTGCTCTGCAAGAAAGAGGACATGGTTGGTTAGTGAGGGAAACTGTTGTCTACTTGTGTTGGGTTGCGAAAGGTTGGTTGCCAGCACTGTTGTATTGTATCTGTACGGGTATGGTCCAATGCCTTGGTTGTTTCTATGTGACAGTTATGGAGGAGTGTGTCTGTGTGTATTATGTGTAGATTGAATGGTATTTCAGGTTGTGCGCACTGGCTTGTTGTAACCGTATGGGTAAGGTCCAGTGTCCAGGTTTGTTGTGGTACGCTTGTGTTACTTGTTTTGGGTGTGTATTAGTGTTTAGGTTGGCTAGCTGGGCGTGTAGAGTGTTTGGTGCTGTGTTGGGGGAAGCAGGAACAGGGTGGTTAGTACATTGGCTACTCAATAAGTTCTTCTATGTGGCTAATCTACACAGTTCTATATAGTGATACGCATGGTTAACTTCACACTCTATCTAAATGTGACGCATGGTTGATCTTCACAAATGTATCCAAAAGTGCTGTATGGCTAATCTTCACGATCTATCTAAATGTTCCGCATGGCCAATCTTCACAATCTATCTCAATGTTCTGCATGGCGAAAATGCATTATCTATCTAAGTGTGACGCGTGGCTAATCTTCACAATTCTATCTAAAAGTGCAGCATGGCTAATCTTCACAATTCTATCTAACTGTGCCACATGGCTAAACTTCACAATCTATCTAAATGTAACGCGTAGCTAATCTTCACAAATCTATCTACAAGTGTTGCATGGCTAATCTTCATATTTTATCTATCTAAGTGGGACGCATGGGCGGTTCTTGCAATTGCTAAATGCATAATGATATAATATAATTTGTGTTTTTTTAAATTTATTTATTGCATTTAAATTATAAAAACAATTTTTTAGCAATGTAACTTAGTCACCATAAATAACAGAACTAAAAGAAGAAAGAAAAAAGCCTGCAAGAGTTTGTCCCTTACTGTTTTATCCGGAAACTATTTCAAGTAGGGGGACACATTGTCTCGTTTCCAGCTATCAAAAGGGAGCTGTGATGTCAGCTGGTATTTTGTAGCTATTTCCAAAGTCTTAATCCAATCAAAAGTTTTTAGCTTCATTTTCACCCGATTTGGATTTGATATGAGTTGATCGAATCGGCTGCCAATATCTTGCAGACAACAATTCATGTTGTTGAACCACTCTTGCAGATAAGGATTATTATATTGGATTGTTTTGCTGGGAATTAGGTCCAAAATTGGAGGTCTAGGAGTACCAAAACATTTAGAAAACAAAGCCAATCTACTCCAAGTGACTGAACATCTGAGAGATGCAAGACCCGGTTCACGACGAAAAATGGCAATTGGGGTTCTTTTATAACATGCTTAATACCAACAAGTGATTTGTAAGCGCAGGATCAGGATTCGCCCCTGATCGTTGCTTCCTAATGTAGCAACATGACACAATTGGCCTGACAGCAGAGAATTGCTATCTGGCACAATTCGGCAAAAAGCAGAATTTGGCTAGGTGGCACAATTGGGCTAACTGCATTTAGGCATATGATATTAGTTAATAGGAGGGGTGAGGTTTTACACAAAATAGGGTAAGTGCAAGATATGGCTCACTAACACAGATGTGCTATACGCGAGGTGAGGCTACCCTACACAATTAGGAAAACGCATAATATGAATACCTTAGCCGGATAGGCTATATTTATAATAGGTAATAAGAGTGGTGGGGTTGTAATGGAGTACAGTAATGGCTGTACTCCCCGCCCACACCACACTTACCTTATCAGTGGCTTCTGTTTGAAGGCGGCAGGCTTCCCAGGTGAAAATGGTCAAACACGACTGGCGTTGCTTCTTCATGAGCTTCCCTTTGCCTTGGGGCCCTAAGCCGAGGGTTGCCCAGGTAGGGGCTGCCCTGGGCCATTCTCAAAAAGGTTTATTCGGGCCAATAAGGGTTCAGGGGTGGTCGGGATGCCATCTGGAACGGGGCTAGTGCACAAAGGGACACCTGACTGCCTCATCCAATTGCTAAAGGGCTGGGTGGGAAAAGAAAAAAGGCAGAAACAAACAAAGGACTACAGCACAAGCTGGGGAGGATATCTCAGGGGCAACATGCTCGCTTTGGAAGCAAGGCGACACGGAGCAACACATGTCTATCCCCGGGTCCGCGCTTAGAAACCTCTGGGTATTAAGCACGTTATAAATAACATATCATATCATCTCTACAGGCAGACCAGCACAGAAAATGGGTTGGGAGTTACAGGGAAACAAATAAATCCCTCTATTTTCTATTGATACCTTTTTACATTGGCACCTATACTATGAGGAGTATCATTGGTAATGTTGCTAGTAGTGATATGTTTTTGTAGTTTCTTTCATGCTTATAAATAGTTTACAATCCACATTTGACACTAGTTATGTCGCGGGGTAGTGATGTGGCATTCCCCCATTTCCATATAGCCCAGAAATTGCCCAATGAGGGAAGACTTGCCACTCCCCTCCCCCGGGGCTCGTTGCTCAGCGGTCACTCTCATCATGAGAGTGCTGCTCCGACGGCTGTGCTGCCAGTGCTAGTCAGATCCCAGCAACCATCCAGGAAGATTGCATTTTTTCCTTTTTGTTTGAAAAAAAGGGACATAATACCATTATTGACCATGCCCTTGGCCCATACAGGGAGTTATGCACCCTGAAGACCTCGGGCTGAGCCTACAAATCTTAATTACATCAATTCCCAGCTTATTTACTGTAATTCACAGCCTTGACAGTTTTCTGTAATTAATGTGCTATGAAACTATTGGGAAAACATGATTCATACATCTATACTGTGCACAAAATAGAGGATACAATATGGGATCTTAGTATATGAACAAATAATCCTATTGAGTGGTTCTAGTTTTGTAATAATCTACAAATGTAAACAGATCCATAGTGATGAATCCAACAAGAAGCAGAGTGATCTTGTGCACAATAGTGGGGTATCAAAGGAAAGGAAGTGTGTAACATCAGACGTGGGGGCACAGACTGATAAAATATTGGGGCAGTTTGTGCTCTGGGGGAATACAAGGGAGAGATGACGTTTAGCAACAGCTGTTTGCTGCCTCAGGGCACCCAGATTGGAATGGCTCCACCACATGCTGGACTTTTTCAGACCACACTGTCATGCCTTTCCTATGGGAAGATAAATAAATCCCTTGAGCCGTTCCCTAGAAGCTCTGATACAGAAAGGTTCTTGAGGCCATTGTATTAACCCAGTTGTGGGAGCGGATCTAAGATTAACAGTGGTGTGATTGATCCTACTCCATCACCTAGTGGCATACAGTCAAAGGGGTTTGGTACTTTTGTTACTAAAGAACCTAATAGTTTGACGGATGTAGAACAAGAACCAAACTATGACATAACTGGTATAGGAAAAAACAAACAATTCAGTATTTTGAGGTATGCCTTGAGTACGGATGTAAGGGAGGAGGGTGCTGAGAAGATGCATCCATCAATAAACATAAATCCGGCAAACTGTTCAGATGGAATTGCCCCCCTAGGAAAGACTGTGGGAAACAAATTGTTACTAACGAGTACATATGATATAAATACCCCAGTGTGTCTGAATAGAATTAATGTTTTATTAATTTTCTCTGAGATCTTAAGACTGAGACCTCTGTCCTCTCCGGACATAGAAAGAGTTCAGTTTCCGGACAGAATAAAAATAAACAGACGCATTCTACATTTTGGAACTCGGTAGTAAATGAGCCGGTCCTTTCAGAACGTTTGAAACTGACTAATCTGGGCTTTACTACTGAACACTGGGATGACCAAAAGAGTGAAACAAAGGGGACCATGCAAACAGTTGGCTTGAAAATGATGAACTTAGATGGCATACAAACCCTGGACGTGACAGACCACTGAGATAATCAAAGTGCTATGCTGGTTGATTGGTCGGGAGTTACATCAACACTGTGGAGGAAAACTGATCCAGGATCTGTCCACGGTGTGTGGGACTTCGTATAATATAGAAAAACTGAAATTATTATCATGGAACTCTCGAGGGAGTATGCACCTACTTTCAAATGTGTATCCCATGTCCCTCTTAAAATAATCCAATTGCGTGCTCCTACAGGAAACCTGGTTAACTACCCTTCCTGGGCTTGACGGTTACAAGGTTTTCTCTCAGGCTGCCAAAGCTAGTTGTGGTGGCCGTGTCCCCGGGGGTCTGATTATCGCTATCCGTTCAGGCCAGGCAGTAATTGTTAAGGAGATCCCTAATCTCCCGTCCGGAGTAATGGCAGTTGAACTGTCAAGGTTAGGGGGACAAACCCTTTATTTGATCATAAAAATATACTGGCATAAGGGAGTAAGCAATTTGGATACATTTTTTAGGAGCTATCCTAACGTGTATCCTGTCAGTGTCGGGGAATGTTCTATTAGCGGGTGATTTGAACGCAATGTGTTTTGGGCCCAAAATTGATGGAGAAGCTTGGAACATTTCCTCTGATACGGTGGCTTCCAATTTTAAAGCACAAGCAGGTAGGATGTGACTTGTGGCTTTGGCGTCTATGGGTCTCCAGTTGCTGAATGGAAGAGTGAAGGGAGATGAGAATTCTCAGCAAACATGGAATCAAGGTACCAGCCAATCAACAATGGATTATTTCTTTGAAGATCATTTGTTGTCTAGAATTAAAAATACTGAAAAAAACCTGGAGTGACCATTGTATGGTGAGGGACGATTTTAGTGAGGTGTTGGGTGGAAGAATGTATGGGGACCAACTAATTTGAAAATAAACACTGGGTGGAATAGTACCCGCTGGACCGCTAATATTATAAGGTTTCTGAATCAAAACCTAATAAGGGCATTGATGCAATCTACGTATGCATGGAAGCTGGCAGTGTTCAGCGTGGATCATTTTGAGAATTGTTTGGTCGATCTGGTGAGTATTAAAAGTGGGATGGGTAAGAAATAACCCTTAAACGCCTTTGATAAACAACTTGCATTAAAAAAGAGGGAAATTAGGAAGTCCATCAGAGAAATCAAAATGTCTACTTACAGTGGTGAAATACAAGCAAGGAACCGTAAGAACATAGAAGTTTCTGTAAATGTCAACGCGCAAAATTATTACAGAGAGAGGCCGAAATGATGTTGCACATTCTCATTAAGAGCGATGCTGAAATTTTTGGGGAGCTCGTAAATGCACAGGAGGTCTTGTCTATGATAATACAGCTGAATGCAGTACCAAAGGACTCATCGGTCAAACGTTTTGTGGAACTATACGCACCAAGTGCCTCTATTAAGGGTATACCCAAGACTTCATGGGAAGATTAACCAGGAAAAGAATGGTCCTTATCGGATGAAGTTGAAGAGGACATGGAAATAATAAAATCGAGTAAATGTTCCAGGGCACCCGGTTCAAATGGCCTAACTAATACCAGCTTAAAAGCAGATCCCTCTGCCTGAGCAAGTGTTCTGACAATTCTACTTAGGAGTGTGGTGCAAAAAGGCTGCTTCCCTCAATCTTGACAGACATCTTTTGTGGTCCCAATCTAAAAGAGGGGCGTAAGGACTGAAGCAAAGAATTATCGACTGATCACTTTGATCGACGTAAATGGCAAGGTCTTTGTGTCCCTCTTGTTGAAGCACTTGGAGGACAGGGCACTCTCTCTGGGTAGGCTGAACAAGCTTCAGAATGGATTCCGTAGGGGCCGAACATAAATGGTCTCGTTTTAAGGGCAATCCAGAAATTTGCATGGGCAGATAAATCTCGATGCACTTATGCTGCCTCAATAGACCTCGTGGCAACTTTCAACAGAGTAGACTGTGGTCCAAACTGGACTACTGTGGAATGGTCGAGGGTCTTTTGAGTATGCTCATAGGTTTTCATGAGGACTGTGGAATTAGTGTGAGATTAAACAAAGGGGTGGCTATCCCGAAGAATTAAGACCAAATCTGGTTTGAAGCAGGGGTGCCTCTTGGCCCCCTGCCTCTTCAATTTATATGTATCGGCATTGGGGAATATTCAACACCTTCTGCATTCATGTCTCCCAGATTGGGTTCTACAAAAATACCCTGGCTTGCATATGCTGACAACTTCCTGCTCTTCGACAATGCATGGATGGTGCTGCAGAGGCTTCTGTTTACCTTTTCAGAGTATGCTAGGGATAATGGGCTCATATTAAACCCAATAATAACTAGAATTCTCGTGCTGTCGAACGGCAGGACGAACCTCTCCTTGGGGTGGTCTTTTGAAAATCCCAGAATTCTGTGCAACCCATGTATAATATATTTGGGCTTTCATATATTGGCACATCCGTCACAACTGATCATTCGTCTTAGCCTCTCTCAAAAGGCTACTTATTTGTCCAACCAACTGTTGAGGGTTGACTAAAGTTTGGTTGCTTCACAATTAAACCAGCGATTAACTTCTATGAAGGGGAAATCGTCCCAAAAGGGACATATCGGATGGAATTGTGGTCAGAGGTTGCCTTCAGTTGGCTGGACAATATAGAGACTGCAATGGCGACGGGTACTGAACGTATGTACTCCTGTCCCATTCCCAGCTATTCAATTCAAATTGGGAATACTATCGATGAGTGTACGAGCTCAGTGACGGCTCTTGTCTTAGTTTCGAAAGATCAGCTGCCCAATTAGTGAGTCACTGCACACAGAAATGAAAATATGCATGGAATTGAAAGGAAATTTGGATGGTTCCTCTCACCACGTTGTATAACTGAGAGAATTGTGTAAGTGTGTTAAGTGAATGCACACTACATATGGAAGCTTTGATTGCCTATCCAGAGAAAGTTAAAAATGTTGTTTATGACAGGGATTGCATTAATACAACAGACTCCTTTCATGGTTACCCATCCTTGAAACACTTAGCTCACGAGTAAGAAAAGAGAGGAGTTGTCGCCTGCTATCTGAATGTTTCCCAATCGCTGTTATAGAATAATCTAATGCGATTTCGTTGAAATGTATTGTCAACAATAGAGTTGTTGTTAAGGAGAGGGAGATTTCTACAGCCGATGCAATGTGCAGATTCTTTAAAGATAAGGATACAATAGAAACCACAAGGCATTTAGTAGTGGTGTGCCGATCTCTGAATGCACAAAGACGGTCTTATTTTAAGAAACTCTTTATGTGAATTGACTGGAATGACAAAGAACATTTGTGGAAAGGTTATTTAAATAGTGAAAATACATCGGATGGATTAGCTGTGTCTGCTTTTATTTTTTAACGCTTTGCACTTGAGCACTTTAATTCTTAGAAGCCTGTACATTATATGGTATCCCTACCGTGGGATTCTCCTACTATCCGAATTTGGAAATTAGTGACGGTTTTTATCTGAAATCTTTTTTAAAAACTGTCTGCACGAAAGCACTTTGTATGTTTTACGAAGAAATGGGCGGGAATTTCAATGTGTAAAATGATTAAGTTGTCTTTACAGAAATGTTTTAAAACCATGGGTATGAGAATTAAATTTGAATGTTTCTTTAAGATGTTATCCTG
Organism: Ambystoma mexicanum; assembly: GCF_040938575.1. Classification (NCBI taxonomy): domain Eukaryota; kingdom Metazoa; phylum Chordata; class Amphibia; order Caudata; family Ambystomatidae; genus Ambystoma; species Ambystoma mexicanum. The sequence continues at coordinate 422,172,224 of NC_090934.1, read as the reverse complement.
TAATGTTCGTTTAAGTGTATTGTAAAGGTTTTTTTTAAACTATACACACTAAAATAATAATAATAATAATCTAAAAGTCCCAAGGCACTCTATTCCTCTCTACACAGGAAGAGGTATAGGGAAGCTAGTGGTAGTGGCTAAGGCTGGGCGAGAGGGTGCCGGGATGCTGCACTCCTCACCTGTAAGCCTACAGGCTTGGAGCACATGGGCACCTAATGGCAATACTTGAAAAAGCCGGAGTGGGCACATGATGCCAATACCTGGACTATTTTGTGATTACACAGGCAAATTATGGCAGTAAATGGCAGACAATTTGGCTACCATGCTAAACGATGCCAATACCCGAAAAATGAAGTGAGTGCCTATGGATATGATCGCAATGCCAGACAAACTTGTAACTAATTAAGATTCAATGGGAAAACCTGGCCTATGGTATGAGTACCTCTGCATATGATTGTAATTCTCATCCCATGGAGATTATTGCCTTCCCTGTGCCACCTGTCAATCCCAGCTTTTCTACTACCCTTACACCCCTCTTTGCAACCACTGTGTGCCTCCCCTATTGACAGGGTGTTCTCGCTTCGCAAATAGGTGTACTCTTCACAAATCTCATACATGCATCTCATACATAGCTATGCATGTGATATCAAAACTTTCCCTTTAGTACCGGCATATACAATGACTGTATGTGGCAAATGATGGGGGCGCCTTAGTGTATAATGGCAAAGTCTGACTAATGAAGGGGGTGCCTGGGAGTGTGATACTAAAAAATGACATACATTCTTGGGTTATGGTGCAAATACCTGCCGATTGGTGTAAAAACCTGTGTATATGATGTCAATATTTGGCAAAGGGTATGAGAACCTGAGCTCTTGATGTTGATGCCTAGTAAATGGCATGGATACCTGAGCACATGATGGCAATAGCTTGCAAATGTCAAGCTATCTGGGCATATGACGTAAATACCTCATACATTATGTGATAACCTTTGGGATATGAAGGGAATAGATTAACAACTCTACGAGTACCTGAGCACGTCAACAACTAGAAAATGAAGTCAGCATCTGAACACATGATGGCACTAGCTGGTAAATGTGTGAAAACCTGGGCCTATGATGGAAACACCAGCCACATCCATAATGTCATTGTAAATAAACTTGACATATGGTTAGGCTATCAGGCATATGTTCTAAGTACCTGGGCATTTCACGGTAATACATGGGCAATTATTGGAGTAACTCTAAATCTGATGACAAACCCATGCATGTCACAGATTTGGAGAGTTTAGGCATATGATGGCTACAGATGTCATATGGTGTGTATACCTGGGCAGATTGAACAAATACACTGACACTGGTGTACATACTGAGGAATTTGATAGCAATACCTAGAAAGCAATGCCAGCACTGGACTATATTAAGGGAAACACTAGCATGTCGTGTGCAGACCTGGGTATATGTTGACAGTGCTTGGAAGATGTTTGGAGCCCCGAGGCATAGGTTGGTAACCCTAGCATATGGCACGATAAGGTGGGCATACAGTATGATGTGAGTAGTTAGTCATATGATGGCAACATCTGGTAAACTATATGAGTACTTTGGTGTAAGATGGAAGTATCTGGCATGTGCTCTTGGGCATATGAGGACAACACACATCAAATGCTTGGAGCAGTCCAATGCAAAACCATGCTAAAGATGATTACCATGTCATATTAAGGCTAAATCTAGATTATAATATGAGACCCTTGGCAGAAAATGGCAATGCCTAGCATAGTGTGGGAACATCTAGACACTGATGGCAATACCTGTCAAATGATGGTTCTGCCTAATTTTATTTCTATTTAATTGTTTTTTAAAGTAGAAAAGTGACTTTTACTGGTAACTACGCGCTGAAAACAAGTTAATATTGCTGCAGCACTGATAGGGAAGGATAGACAGAAATCCCTAAGAATCAAAAAGTCAAGACTTCAAAGCTTTCCTAAATGCACCTGGGCATATGATGGCTATAACTGGTATTTGATGGAAATAGGTGGCCTCTGTTTGTACATGATACCTGTATCTGTGCATATGTGCATCATTGACTTTGTAAGAATTTGTTTAGTTGGCTAACATAAAAACACTGATCTGTCAATGTGATCCATTCTTCTGCACCCCCTTGTCTGACTGCCTTTTGTTGACTTACCCTAATTTCACCTCTTCAACCCATGCACACCGGAAATACCCTTTTGATATAACAAGAAGCCAAAAGTTCGTTTTGTCAATGTTTGTTTTGTGTTTTCCCATGGTTCGTACAAGTTCTGTCTCGATCTGTCTCCCTCTTTCTCTCTCTCTCTCTCTTTCTCTCTCTCTCTTTCACGTTGCATAGAATTTTCCTGTACAGGGATGAATGACCCTCCTCTTTCACCCATTGACCAAGTCCCACTGGTGTCAGAGGCCCTCATTACAACACTAAACCATGGCGCTATTAGCACCATGGTTGCTGCCGGTATTGTAACGAGTCTGCCATGGTGAAATGGGGAAGTACCACCCAATTCAAAGGTTGGCGGGGCGGTACTTCCCCATTTCACCATGGCCCTTCCCCATTCCCATGTTCGCCCCATAGGGTATAATGGGAATGGGGAAAGGCGGTAATTACGGTATCGCAAATTGCGGTACCGTAATTATCGCAGGGTCCCATTGCGGGTCCCTGCAATAACGGCTGGTTCCAGCCGCCATTAGGTGAATTGGGCACTATGGGATTTCCGGTACCGGTATCCTTACCGGTACCGGTAATCCCTTAGCGCCAGGGTCGTAATGATCCCCAGAGTCTTTTTCTGTACTTTGTGAAGTAAAGAGTGAAGGTTGGATGGAATTTACATTAGCATAATTGTCTATAGGAATTGAAGTGACACAGCTAATCTCCCTCTCATTCCCCAAATTCTTTTTAAGTATCTATGGCTTTCATAATTCACACATTATCAAGCAATTCTTCATTAGGTGAGGTGCAGATGTCTTTGAACCACAGCCTGATGTTGACTATATCTGTGAAAATGTTGGATAAAATTGAATTTGATTTACGAAGAACTGCTCTTAGGTTGCACAAAAGTGCTACCAGTTCTCTACTGCACACACAGTTCAGAAATGTATTTTTGGGCTGGTTTGAAGTGACATCTCACTTAGATTTAAATGCAGTGGGAATACAAAGTGCATTTCGGAATACAAAATCAATGTATTTTAGTAGCACCCTTCCATCCCACCTACTCCCAGGACTTAGCAGAAAAATTGTTCTAGATAGCATATATATAATTTCATTTGGGGGAGTATCATACTCACTTTGGAATAATCATTTCAGTTCTTGGGATCAGCATGGACCATCTCGGTTCTTAGGTAAGCTCCCAGTCAGCTAAACCCCTTCTAGTGGTTTGCTTACATAAAATTAGAACTGTCTTAGGTTCCCTTCTGGACAAGGCTCATCCCATTCCCAGTTTTATCCAGGGTCAGCATTCATCGATCTGGAACAGCAAACGTCCCTGCAGCAGCCCTTATGGAATCCCAGTTCTTCAGTTAGTCTCCCGGCTTAATTAATAATATGCATACTACTGTGTTCTGTGATGAACCACAGGATGTCGTCACTGCTTCTATAGGGGAGCCCCTTCCCATGAGACCAGGGAGGTGAGGTTGCTACCCAATAGTCTATCTGTGGGTGGTACTAAGTGGGTGGATCTTATGGGAGGGGAAACCCCCTATGGGACCAGTGACAACCATATTGGGAGAACACAATATTCCTATTACACCCATACCTATCCCTCACCACCTCCCTCTTTAACACTCCTCTCTGATCCCATGTACTTTTGTAGTAGACCAGAAACAGAAAGTACTGAGATGAGGAAGATCTCTAGTGAGTCACAACATCATAACCCAATCAGTACTGTTATGAGGAGGAGATGCGGAGCAGTACAGAGTACCTACCAGAACCAATTTGCCCATTATAGTTGTTCTCAACAGTCGATTGGAAAGAACCAACTTAAAAGCCTGCCAGGAATTGACAAAATATCAAACTGCCCTGGTGAAACTGCGAGACTGAGAATGTCCAGGAAAAGAGAGAGATCCCCCACAGAGGGGCACAGAGGGGCGAGGGCCCAGCAAGCCCTCACGTTTGGAAGGCTGAGATGACCCCGGACTGTCTGCAAACGTCAGACAGGCAAGAGGGACAGAGAGCCACACTTCCCTATTGTGGAAACACAGCAGGGTAAAACAAACCAAAGAGAAGACGAGCAGTGACCCAAGCCGAGCTGAAGGGGCAGTACTTGGGTGAGACCAAACTTCCAAGCTGCTGAGACACTGTAGGGGAAGCGAAATCTAGAAGGAATGTTGCTGTGGCATACCCGGGCACAGAGGTGCTGGCGTGGTGGTCCCCATGTGCCAAGTGAAGCCAACGAGAGAACCGGAGATGGGGAGAGCCAACGGCAAATAGAGCCACACCACAGGACTGCGTGGTCTGGACATGCTACTTGCAACACAGAGGGAGAAAGATTGTGTTGTGGAGCTGCGTAGGCAGACCCAAAATGTCTCCATTTTGTCAAGAAAGATGGGAAATACGTCAGAGACCCTGTGAGCAGCTGCTGTTCTACCACCAAGACCTTAAAGATACGTGGGTGGCCGAGACATTTGTTGGGAGACCGAATAGGGTGTAGGAGACCCACACCCCATCGAGAAGGGATACAGAAAGAAACCCTTTTGATTAACAGAAGAGAGACTTTTGAGAAGACCATGTGTGAACAGGGGTCAATCAAGTGATACTGTGAGTCTGAGTGAATGGTCGAGGACCCAGATTCAGAAACTAATGAATCTGAAACTACTGATGTACTTTGTGTGAGAAGAAGTACATGGCAGGTGAGTAAACCAAGTCTGCACGTGAAACCAGAAGATTGAAAAAGCAAACTGTGAGAATGATAGGCATGAAGGCAGTACTTGGCAGGGGTGTAAACCACCTCTGTATCTGACATCACAGCTTGGGAGTGCAACCAAGCTATTCTTCTTCATCGCAGTGCCTGGTGATAAGGAACCAGGTCTGCCTACCTGGGTCAAGGACCCACCACAGCTTGGGAGTGTGTCCAAGCTATTCTACTTCATTGCTATACCTGGTGAAAAGGAACCAGGTCTGCCTACCAAGGTTAATGACCCACCACAGCTTGGGAGTGTGTCAAAGTTACTCTTCTTCAGCACAGTGCCTGGTGAAAAGGAAGATAGTCTGCCAAATAAAACAGAGTCAAGAGCCCACTACAGCTTGCAATTGCATCCAAGCTATAGTTCAGTGCAGTGCCTGGTGAGGAAGAACCAGGTTTGCCGATCAGGGACTGGGACCCAAAAACAGGGGGGAAGCATGAGAAGGGCCAACCAGGGAACAGAGATTTCCACAAAAATCTGAAAACTGTGTTTTATGCCTAAAGGAGAAAGGAGGCTGGGGCAGGGAGATCCCGCCCTCCAGTTGTTCAGCAGTTGATGAACTTATAGGAAGCCTGAACAAGGCCAGTGAAGGGAGTTATTCCCCAACATTTAAGGAGCTGAAGATTCCAGAACTGTCTTTTGTCCAGGGGAAGGGTGCCAATTGCTTTGGGCTAGAAAGACCGTCTTTTCATTTAGTTTAAACTTAGAGTGTGCGGGACAGAGTTAGCATTCTGACATTGGGACTTTAACTTTTGGACATCCTGACACTGACACTAATTGATTTTGTTGAGGGAGGGAAATCCCTCTAAGAGTTAGGACAAGATAGGGGTTTTCTTTTCCTTTTCGCACTTCAATAAATGTTTATACAAAACACCATGACCTCTGTCTGATAAAGTCTTACAAGAGTTTATAAAGGGCGCCTGGCGAAGTCCTGATATGCCCAGATATGATATGTAGGTAAATAGACAGAAATCAGGGTGAGAGATCCGAGAGCAGCTGTCAAGTTTTTGAAGCTATTTTATTCTGCCTTCAAAAATATTTTGCACAGATTAGTATTTTTAAACATTTACACAACTTTCGATAAGCACGAAAGGTTAGGTGGACAGATATTTCTTTTTTTTGCGAAATACAAATGAGTATCGTCCTCTTTTCTTGCGGAGGAACAATTTGCACAGTGATGTACGAGTATACAGTACAAGTGATTGATGACAGAGGGTGTCAACAGTGTGCAGCCCAGGACTGTGATAGGTCCGGGGGTACTAGAACAACAATAGTGAACACAACACTATTCTATGAACACATATAAACAGGGGTTGTGCCACAGAAAATCGACACGACGGTGTTTCGGCCAAGCTGGGCTGGGATTAAGCCTGCGGTTGTAGTGGCCTTCATCAGGATGGTTTCTTACTACAGGTTCTGTCCGTAAAGGAAATCTGTGGGGGAATGAAGAGCTGTCAGGATCTCGGGTAGTAAAGGTTTCATTTACGTATTAATAAATAATGGCTGATTGGTGCCTAAAAATACACTCGGAGTGGATTGCCATAGAACAGCTTACTGTCTGCTGTGGTGCAGCGGGGACGCTGTGCTGGAGTCCTGTTATGGTTGCCAGACTCTTGGGGACATGGGAAGACTCGTATGACTCGGGTCACTCAGGCTATTAATTAATGCCTATGGTCTCTGGGAGCTGTAGAAACAAAGGTAAGTATACCGTTATCCCCACGTGTGGGGGAGTCAGTGTATTTCAAGCAAAACACAAGGCCCATGTACATCCAGCATGGGATGTGTTGGAGTGGTGAGTGTTGGACCCGGAATGATGAACACCGGTGGTGTGGGTGTTTCGTGAGAGCGGTGTTTGTCAACAAAACGATCAGGTAATGGCTATCGATTTGGTATCCTGTCGGTGGCAGGAATCAAGTTAAAACGCCACGGTGAACTATGGGCTGTAAAACCCAGTTTACTGTTATTAAAGGTGATACGAGCATGCAAGAGGAGATACGATTTTGTGGTGGGTGGAAAGTCCGGAGTACTTGTGCGGGATCAGGGTGGAAGCTCTCTGTAGCCATAGCCGTGTTTTTTAGGTATATAAAGTTTTCCAATCTTTTTGCAAGCATGGTGCTGTCGTGCGCGTTTAAAAGATGTCTACAAGAGGGCTAAAGGTTTGTACAGTGCACGAGTGGGACTATAAAAGGACAGTGCATTAGGTAGGAAATGCTGGAGGTACCTAGGCTGCCTGTTCCGAACTGTCTAAATGAGAGAAAGAGCATAAATCAACTATGTGACTTACCGAAGCTTGTTGTGGCAATGTCTGCGCTCCTCGCGGTAATGGATGCTACTGAGGAGTGTAGACACCATAGGTTAAAAGCAGCCCATCCGAGCTGGCCAGCCAATGGGGTGCCCAAAGGGGAGTAGGGTAGGGAAAAGATAGGATTGAGTAATGGCCGTGGTTATTGGTGTTCGACATTCGTCCAATAGAGAGGAGGCATGACAAGCAACAGATATGACCCGTATGTGTGAGCTTCCTGTCATGGATGACTTAAAAAACGGGCTGGACTATTGTGGACTCAGTACAACGGGAGTGCGGCAGGAAGTAAACTGCTGCAGATTAATGGACACTATAAGATGTAGATGGCTTGAAATGAAATAAAGTCAAACAAAAGTCAGAGACATGTAAGAGATTTAGCATGGTGTCATACAAAGTCCTGACTATGCACAAAATTGTCCTTCGGAGGTAGACACAATATTGTGTGATGAAGGCTCGATATACATAAATCAGTATTATGGTCCTGGTCGACAGCTAGTGTGGAGAAATCCACATATACGCAAGACAGTATAAGCAGTATAGTTTCTTATGTGATTAATGTAAAGCAGGACCATACAATGCTGTATATACACGGTTGTTCAATGGCATATATGTTGATGTTAAAAACTGCAAGAAAAACATGCAAACATACAGTGTCAGACAGAGGACAGCAGGATGTGAACCAGTACTCGGGAACGACCTGTACTGGACAAACGCCAGTGGAATCTACGGGGGTCACTCAGTCCCAGAAGTGTTTCCACTCTACGGTGATATTAAGTCCAGTTCTTACTGTGTCCAGTCTGTGGACCCATTTCTGTTCGAGCCTCGTGAGCGCTAGATTGATATCACCTCCTCTTCTTTGTTGTTGTAGTTGTTGTAAGATGGTCCAGGTAAGTTGCTCATTGGTGTGGCCTTTTCTGCTGTAATGCTCCACTAGTGGTTTATCCTGTATGGAGTTCTTGATGCACGATCGATGTTCACTTATCCTTTGTTTAATGGGTCTGGTTGTTTTCCCAATGTAAATGAGCTCGCATGGACACTTTATCACATAGATTACGTTTTTGCTCTCGCAGTTCGTATGGCTTTGCATTGTCCAGATGAAATTGTAATGCGTGAATGTCTTGCTGGTCTTGGTGTAGCGACATGCGACGCACTTTCCACATGAGTAGTGTCCTACTATGGGCGGTAGGCCCCATAGTGTGTCTTGTTGTTTTTCCGGTTCGAGAAATGTATGTACCAACATATCTCTAAGGTTCCTGTTCTTTTTAAAAGCAAATAAAGGTTTTTTTGTCCAAGGTGCCTTTGTTTTTTATCAGGTGCCAATGCTTGTTTATGGTGGTTTTTAACAAGTTGCTGATAGGGTTGAACGTGGTGACACAGACCGTCCGGTCTATGGGTTCCTTGGTGTTGTTTGTCAGACAGATAGTGCGGTCGGTGTTGGCTGCTCTTTTGCGGGCCATTTTGATGGATTTTTTGGGATAGCCTCTTTCGCTTAGGCGTTTTTGGAGTTGTTGGGCATGATGTTCGAATTTGTCTTTATCCGTACAGTTCCTGCGTACACGAATAAATTGTCCGTACGGTAGGTTGTATTTGAGTCCTAGTGGATGGAAACTAGTGAAATGGAGTAGGCTGTTCCTGTCGGTTGGTTTCCTGTATAGTTCTGTTTTCACAGAGTCTCCAGAGCGGTAGATGTGGAGGTCCAGGAAATTTACCGTTTGATGATCCCATTCGATGGTGAATTGTATGTGGGAGTCTCTCTGATTCAGCCATTTGTGGAACTCAAGCAAAAGTTCTTTGCTCCCTTCCCATATTAGGAGAACATTGTCGATGTATCGGCACCAAAGCAAGATGTGAGCTTTGTAGGGGTTGTCATCATGGTAGATGTTGTTGTCCTCATATTGGGCCATGTATAGGTTGGCTACGTCAGGGGAAAAGGTAGCCCCCATGCTGATGCCTTTCACCTGCTGGTAAATCTGGTTTTGAAAAAGAAAGAAGTTCTCGGTCATAGCTAGTCTGATACACTCCAGGATGAAGTTGGTGGGAGTGGACGTGATGTCGGTTCTTCTGTTGAGGCAGATTTTTAAAGCTTCCAGTCCTTCCTGTTGGGGGATAGAGGTGTAAAGAGCCTATAGCCATCCTGGCTACCATGGACGTACAGGCTCTTTACACCTCCATCCCCCAACAGGAAGGACTGGAAGCTTTAAAAATCTGCCTCAACCGAAGAACCAACATCACGTCCACTCCCACCAACTTCATCCTGGAGTGTATCAGACTAGCTATGACCGAGAACTTCTTTCTTTTTCAAAACCAGATTTACCAGCAGGTGAAAGGCATCAGCATGGGGGCTACCTTTTCCCCTGACGTAGCCAACCTATACATGGCCCAATATGAGGACAACAACATCTACCATGATGACAACCCCTACAAAGCTCACATCTTGCTTTGGTGCCGATACATCGACGATGTTCTCCTAATATGGGAAGGGAGCAAAGAACTTTTGCTTGAGTTCCACAAATGGCTGAATCAGAGAGACTCCCACATACAATTCACCATCGAATGGGATCATCAAACGGTAAATTTCCTGGACCTCCACATCTACCGCTCTGGAGACTCTGTGAAAACAGAACTATACAGGAAACCAACCGACAGGAACAGCCTACTCCATTTCACTAGTTTCCATCCACTAGGACTCAAATACAACCTACCGTACGGACAATTTATTCGTGTACGCAGGAACTGTACGGATAAAGACAAATTCGAACATCATGCCCAACAACTCCAAAAACGCCTAAGCGAAAGAGGCTATCCCAAAAAATCCATCAAAATGGCCCGCAAAAGAGCAGCCAACACTGACCGCACTATCTGTCTGACAAACAACACCAAGGAACCCATAGACCGGACGGTCTGTGTCACCACGTTCAACCCTATCAGCAACTTGTTAAAAACCACCATAAACAAGCATTGGCACCTGATAAAAAACAAAGGCACCTTGGACAAAAAAACCTTTATTTGCTTTTAAAAAGAACAGGAACCTTAGAGATATGTTGGTACATACATTTCTCGAACCGGAAAAACAACAAGACACACTATGGGGCCTACCGCCCATAGTAGGACACTACTCATGTGGAAAGTGCGTCGCATGTCGCTACACCAAGACCAGCAAGACATTCACGCATAACAATTTCATCTGGACAATGCAAAGCCATACGAACTGCGAGAGAAAAAACGTAATCTATGTGATAAAGTGTCCATGCAAGCTCATTTACATTGGGAAAACAACCAGACCCATTAAACAAAGGATAAGTGAACATCGATCGTGCATCAAGAACTCCATACAGGATAAACCACTAGTGGAGCATTACAGCAGAAAAGGCCACACCAATGAGCAACTTACCTGGACCATCTTACAACAACTACAACAACAAAGAAGAGGAGGTGATATCAATCTAGCGCTCACGAGGCTCGAACAGAAATGGGTCCACAGACTGGACACAGTAAGAACTGGACTTAATATCACCGTAGAGTGGAAACACTTCTGGGACTGAGTGACCCCCGTAGATTCCACTGGCGTTTGTCCAGTACAGGTCGTTCCCGAGTACTGGTTCACATCCTGCTGTCCTCTGTCTGACACTGTATGTTTGCATGTTTTTCTTGCAGTTTTTAACATCAACATATATGCCATTGAACAACCGTGTATATACAGCATTGTATGGTCCTGCTTTACATTAATCACATAAGAAAATATACTGCTTATACTGTCTTGCGTATATGTGGATTTCTCCACACTAGCTGTCGACCAGGACCATAATACTGATTTATGTATATCGAGCCTTCATCACACAACATTGTGTCTACCTCCGAAGGACAATTTTGTGCATAGTCAGGACTTTGTATGACACCATGCTAAATCTCTTACATGTCTCTGACTTTTGTTTGACTTTATTTCATTTCAAGCCATCTACATCTTATAGTGTCCATTAATCTGCAGCAGTTTACTTCCTGCCGCACTCCCGTTGTACTGAGTCCACAATAGTCCAGCCCGTTTTTTAAGTCATCCATGACAGGAAGCTCACACATACGGGTCATATCTGTTGCTTGTCATGCCTCCTCTCTATTGGCCGAATGTCGAACACCAATAACCACGGCCATTACTCAATCCTATCTTTTCCCTACCCTACTCCCCTTTGGGCACCCCATTGGCTGGCTAGCCCGGCTGAGCTGCTTTTAACCTATGGTGTCTACACTCCTCAGTAGCATCCATTACCGCGAGGAGCGCAGACATTGCCACAACAAGCTTCGGTAAGTCACATTGTTGATTTATGCTCTTTCTCTCATTTAGACAGTTCGGAAAAGACAGCCTAGGTACCTCCAGCATTTCCTACCTAATGCACTGTCCTTTTATAGTCCCACTCGTGCACTGTAGAAACCTTTAGCCCTCTGGTAGACATCTTTTAAAAGCGCACGACAGCACCATGCTTGCAAAAAGATTGGAAAACTTTATATACCTAAAAAACACGGCGATGGCTACAGCCAGCTTCCACCCTGATCCCGCACAAGTACTCCGGACTTTCCACCCACCACAAAATCGTATCTCCTCTTGCATGCTCGTATCACCTTTAATCACAGTTAACTGGGTTTTACAGCCCATAGTTCACCGTGGCGTTTTAACTTGATTCCTGCCACCGACAGGATACCAAATCGATAGCCATTACCTGATCGTTTTGTTGACAAACACCGCTCTCACGAAACACCCACACCACCGGTGTTCATCATTCCGGGTCCAACACTCACCACTCCAACACATCCCATGCTGGATGTACATGGGCCTTGTGTTTTGCTTGAAATACACTGACTCCCCCAAACGTGGGGATAACGGTATACTTACCTTTGTTTCTACAGCTCCCAGAGACCATAGGCATTAATTAATAGCCTGAGTGACCCGAGTCATACGAGTCTTCCCATGTCCCCAAGAGTCCGGCAACCATAACAGGACTCCAGCACAGCGTCCCCGCTGCACCACAGCAGACAGTAAGCTGTTCTATGGCAATACACTCCGAGTGTATTTTTAGGCACCAATCAGCCATTATTTATTAATACGTAAATAAAACCTTAACTACCCGAGATCCTGACAGCTCTCCCCTTCCCCCACAGATTTGCTTTACGGACAGAACCTGTAGTAAGAAACCATCCTGATGAAGGCCACTACAACCGCAGGCTTAATCCCAGCCCAGCTTGGCCGAAACACCGTTGTGTCGATTTTCTGTGGCACAACCCCTGTTTATATGTGTTTGTAGAATAGTGTTGTGTTCACTATTGTTATTCTAGTACCCCCGGACCTATCACAGTCCTGGGCTGCACACTGTTGACACCCTCTGTCATCAATCACTTGTACTGTATACTCGTGCATCACTGTGAAAATTGTTCCTCCGCAAGAAAAGAGGACGATACTCATTTGTATTTCGCAAAAAAAAGAAATATCTGTCCACCTAACCTTTCGTGCTTATCGAAAGTTGTGTAAATGTTTAAAAATACTAATCTGTGCAAAATCTTTTTGAAGGCAAAATAAAATAGCTTCAAAAACTTGACAGCTGCTCTCGGATATCTCACCCTGATAAAGTCTTACTCCTGCACCCTTACAGGTCCCTATTTATGATCTGCAATTTTCCCATATTTGTGATGGATGACATTGCACATGTTAATTGGTCAAGTCCTTCCATTGGCGTGTCTAACATTCAGACACTCCCAGAAAAGGCACACCCCCATTATTTATTTGGTGTTAATATGTCTGAATATGAAACAGGTGGAGTCTGATTTGCTCATTATAATCTTTAAAACAAATTGATTTTTCTTTTATATCTAATCATAATAATATGCCACATTGATAAAAAAAACGGATTTCTGCAATCCCTTAGCCGAGATAGACATGTAGGTATATTGTATGGCTTGCAGTAAATGTTCATGAAATTGTTGATATTAATAATTTTACCAATGTGTAATAAACATAGGAAATGATCTAATAATTCACTTGACTTTAGTAACTTTAAAATTGAATATTTCTGCAGTACAGGCAGTGTTCACTTGCTTGCTTAATCAAATTTCTGATACACTTGTGCCTTTTGACATGTTTGATATACAGTTCCATGATTTGTAAGGGATAACATGATTATTGATGAATTGCAATGCTTTTTAACAATTTTCAGACTCCACATCTTCTTCATTAGCAAAGTTCTATACCAAAAACATTTGCAACGTGAAAAGATGTCTTTTTGGATGAATGCAGAAAGTTTGTTTTTTAACTGGGGCTTTCTGCATCGTCTTTTGTGTCAGTTCAAGTTGATTAATACCCAGTCTTTGGGTCAGTTCACATGAGTGTTCCTGCCATATATGAAACTACATGCCATGTGTGGTGTGCTGTGTTTCATGGAAGCAGCTAACTATTGGTTTCCCCAAAGTACATCTTTGTTATGGTAGCTGATGAAAAGTATTTATGCATGAAGTTATACATTATTCTGTGTATCTCCACTTCAAACCTGAGGCAGTCTCAATGTCTATTAATTGTTTCAATGAGTTCCTTGGAAAACCCTTGTAACCCATATTCACATGTTGCCCACTCTTCAAGCCTCTATGCTCCTGGACTCCTTAGCCATTTCCCAGAATTCATATTCATGTTTGCCACAGACTCCTCCAGGTCTTCTGTGCTTTCTTGGCAAGTCTTTGTAGGAAGCTTCTCTGGAGCTTCCTCTGGTCAAGGTACCTAGCTGTCTCTCTAGCTTCTCAGTGGAGGAAGGTTGTCTGTCTCAGAGACTTCTTAATGGGTCCTCGCTGGGATTGTATTTTACCAGCTGTCACGTTTGTGTTTCCAGCTATGAATGAGATGCTTTGTCAGACCTCAGGTTTCATCTTATGTCCCCTCCTAAACCTTGCTTTACCAGCTTTCTGGCTTCTTGCTTCAGCTTCCTATTAGATGCCTGGATCAGACCATAGGGATTCGGTCTGTCACTAGCTCTTGAATCAGACTTCTGGGTTTATGTCTTTCTGTAGACTTTCCTTCTCTGGATCTTCATACTTAGTATCTTCTTCATAATATGTGATAGGTCCTGCCTGGGCTACTCCTGACATCATCTGGTTGAGATATGTACTCACCATCCCCTTCTCAGGCTCTTTTTGGGCAGGCAATATTATACATGCCATTCTGACACACGTTAGTCTGTTACTTTGCTGCCTTGGTGTCACAGATGTTAGTTATGGGTTTCTACCCTTCAGTTGTCTATAGGTGAAGAGGTTTGGGTCTACTTTCCTGACCCCTCAATCTCTGCCATCTCCCCTGTTTAAAGAGATTTGATTGTAGCAGTGTATCCTTCCCCCTCATGAGCTGAATTTCTACCACTCTTGTTTCCGCCTCGTTGCTACAGCTTCTGCCATCTTCCTTTGTGTCAAATAAGTTCAAGTATACAGGCATGCCTCCACCAGTTTCTGGGATTTCATTTCCATTTTTACACTCTACTTAGGCACTCTGTCCCTTTCCCTTGTCTTCCCATAGGTTGTTTGACATAAATATTTAAACCAATGGTGCTGGTTGGTAATTCTCTGTTACAAGCTACTCCCCTTCTGTGCCTTTGATTTGGGTTTGTTCAGGGAATGTCTAACTCTGGGTCACTCATAATTGCCTCTATTAAGGGGTGAGGAGTTACAAAGTAGGTTCAAGGGTCAGCACCACCTGTAATTTTCTTGTGTACAACATGGGAGTTTGTGTGGTTCCACTCCCTCGAGTGCCCACCTCACATGTCTGGACAGAGGAATCTTGAGAGTGCGCCTTCCGCTCTCTTCCATGCTTTGGTTCCTCGACCCTGTTAGGGAGAATTCTCTGTTTAGGCTGAATTTCCTAACCTAGTGAGTCCCGCAGCAGCTTTGCTGGATTTTTGGGGTTTATTCTTTTCTCCTGCCAAGAGTGAGACTCTTTTACCCTCACTCTTGGGCATGATCTGAGTGTGTTTCTTTGAATCTAGATGTGTTTAATGGGCTATGGGGTCTTTTACTCCATAGGGCTTCATGCGTTTTTGTGATATGTGTTACACAGCACCCTCAGTGCAGTGACACACGGGTGTCATAGTGATCCCCCAGTATAGACTCCATACCCTGGGACGGACTACTGTCTCCCAGGGCATGTAAAGTCACCATTGACTTTACTAGTCTTAAATTCTGAACAGAACCAGTACAAACCATCATATTGTGGACGTACTGGCTGGGGCAATTCAATTGCTCCGGGGTCTGTTAGTCGAGGGGGCACGTCTCCATCCCCCCTGATCGAGTTTTGGCTGGTGGCAGTGGATACTACTTTTTATATTCAACCGCGAATATTTTCCTATGGGATTTCCCATTGTTTTAGGCTACTATCTTTATTTAATTATTTACGGTATCCTCGAACATACCGCCGGTTTATTTAATTAATATTCATTCTCCGGTTGGTATTTTTTGCCAAAACTTGATTCTAAAATGGCGTTTGTGTTCTCTTCTGTGACTCCAACCCAAGTCGAGCCCTTTGTTCCACTTTTTGGCGGGCTTCTCCACAGAAGCCCTCCAAAGTGGTGCCACTATGTCTGGGGTACTTAGGAGGGGTGGAGGGGAATTTAGGCACCCTGGACTGAGTTGCCTAGGCAACTCACGTCGCACTCCGTCCTGATTGGCCCAAGTGGTGAGCCGGCCGGCTCACCACTTAGCATGTTTGAGTGACAGCTAGGCTGAGTGAATGGGGGTTTGCTGCATAAAAGCAGGGCTTTGGGGACTGGAACTTCAGAAGTCGCCACAGGACCTAAGAATCCGACGAGGGAGAAGCTGAGCCGACCTGCCACGACACCACTACCGGTGGAGCCCCGCTGGACCATCTCACCACTTTTTCCCAACGACAGAGGAGATCTCCCGCCGGAGAGTCTTCTTCCTTTGACTGGTGGAGATAACCAGTTTCACCGTCTTTTCGCTTTCCAGACGTATCTCGTGGCCGCCTTGCCCGTGCCAAGCACCCCGGCAACCGGGATACCACGTTTTACCACGACCGCGAGACAAAGGTACCACCTTTAACCGGAAAACTCCACGGCTGGTTTCTGCCCTGGTAGTGCAACGACCTTCATCTTTCCTCCAAGTCGAGATCTTCTCTTCCCCTGGACGACAACGCAACTTGCACCCACTACCAGGAACAACTGCCACCACTGGAGGATCCTTCCCACTTAAGGTACTGTGTCCCGCCTGGCTTCCCTTGCTACCGACTGTACGGGGTAGATTTAGCCCCCGGCTTTCGAACCTGGGTTAGCCTGGGACACCTTGGCTAAACTTTTCTAAGCCTCTCTAAATGCTTTTCTGAAACCTCTGCAAGACTTTCTAAGCCTAGTGTAACTGTGTGATCTTGGGCGCATTTGTGCTCTGCTCTCTCTAAGAGTGGGTCCAGCCTTTGGACTTTGGCTCACCAGTGACTTTTTGCTCTCTGCCTTGCTAACAGTGTTCTGGAATCGTAGAGTCGTGTACCTTTTCATATTCTGCCCCCCCCCTTTTTCACAAACTTATTAGAGTGCAATCTAGTTAAGCGCTCACCTCTGTATCAAAATAAGTGGTGTTTTTACTGTGATTTTCTAATAGGGAAAAAGGGGTGTATATATCATAATAGTAACTGTGTTTAGCATATTTTACAAAAAGAGTGCTGGAGTGTTTCAACTGTGTGTTTTTAAATAAATAATTATATACTTTGATACCAAAGCTCTGGTCAGTGTTTGCATGTATTATTGTATCTGAGTGCCTATTGAGTATACTTTGCATACTGCCTAACTCTTCTTGAGGGAAGTCTGACTGCTCAGCCACAGCTACCAGGTAAATCTGGGTGGTACAGACTGCTACCAAGTGGGTTTACTGCCAACACCTGTAGTCTTAAATCTTTTGCAGGGGTCCCTAAGGGAACTGCACAGGTTTCTGCCTAACACTGGTGTACAGCGGTGGGATTTGTATTGAGTATACACTTTAGAGTGCTTGAGGATACCTTAGTACAACTAACCACAAAGCTTAGCACCGAAAAAGTAATCTTTATAACATGTCAACTATGGAAACTTATAGTCAAGAGTCCCTTGCTACAAAAACTGCTGATTGTTTAAGAGTATTGTGTAAGCATAAGAACCTCCTGACTAAAGGCAAGACAATGGAGTTAATAGAAAGGTTGTTAGCTAACCAAAGTCTGGATGATAGGTCTAAGGAACCTAACATGCCAGAAAATGTAGATAACAGTATAGAAATTGATATTGATCAAAATGTTGATAATCTTGAGGAAGAGTCAGAAGAGGAGGGTGAGGCTGCTGTGACTGTCCCCCCTAGGCCTCTGTCTGCTCTACCTGCTGTACCTACCGGGCCTTTACCAAGTCCCACACTAAGTCCTCAATATCTCGAATTAGAGAAAATGAAACTTGAACTAGAGTTCAAGAGACTGAATACTCTGGCTGAACAGAGACATCAGGAAATGAATCAAGAACTAAGGCTAAGGGAAATGGAGCTCAAGCATGAGCCAGAAATGAAGAAATTATCTGTCGAAAATGCTTCTCTCTCTGGCTTCTCTAGAAGTTCTAGTCCTAAAAGACCCTGGATGCCTAAGGAATTGGTTGGTATGTATGAGCCTAAGTTGGATGTGTTGGATTGGTTGTCTCTGTTTGAATATAATCATGGGCTCCAGAACATCACAGGAAAGGACTTACTCACCTGGTTGTTCTCTAGGCTTCCCCCTGTTGCAACTGATGTGGTAATGGAGTTGGGGGAGGAGGATAGGAAAGAGTATGAATGTGTAAAACTAGCTTTGATAGCTAGGTTTGGGAAGACCCCTGCCCAGTATCATAAGAGGTTTAGAACCCTCAAAAAGAATGATGGTACCCCTTGGGCTACCTGGTGAGTAAATGTTTGAAAAACCTATAGGGATGGATTAAGGGTTACAAGGTAAACACTTATGAAGGTATGAAGAATCTTTTTATGTTGGAGTCAATTTATTCATTTTAAAATTTGTTTATTGGCATTTTCAATAGCATCTGTTACATATTTCCATGTTGTGCCTTATTCTTGTACAAACCAGAATACATTTTAATGTTAACTTTAATTAACAGTAACAACTGTCTCCTTATAGTGTTCACATGAATCAGCTCGTCTCGTCCCTGGGGGTTAGGGGTGTTGAGAGGGGGCATTCTTGTTATTTGCAGGGTGTAGGGGGGATGCTTCCCAGAGGCCCATAGCGTCCCTCATTAGTTCTCATCTGGTCTTCCTTTATGTCTTGTAGGCAATCCCGTACTAAGCCGTTGGCTCAGGGGGGCTTGTCGTCTGAGGGGAGAAACATATGTCTAGTGAGCTCCTTCCATGCTTCCAAGGCTCTGCTGGACTCTTCGGTTGATCTAGCCACGCTATCTTCCCAGGCCCTGGTCTCAGCTGGGAGCCATCGTTCCATTTCTCCATGCCATGCTCTATATTGTGGTCCAGCTGTTTTTTTCCAAGACATGGCTATGGTTCGTTTGGTTAATATGCACGTTATGTCCATGAGTCTGACTAAGTGCTTCATCCTGGCCAATCTGGGGTAGGTTCCCAGCAAGCACTCCTCCGGCGTCCATTTGTATTTGGTCATGCCTGCTCTCTCGCATAGTTGTTTCACCTTTCCCCAGAGTGTTTTCGTTTTGGGGCATTCCCACATCATGTGGATTAGGTCTGCTTCCTCCTTGTTGCACCAGGTGCAATTTGACTGCGTTTGCTTGCTAAATTTGGCTATCCGTTTCGGGGTTAGGTAGGTTCGGTGCAGCACATTCATTCATCTGTATTTGCCTGAACCGGTGGTTTCTCGACACCTCCTTGGGGAATGTGAGCGCCCGGTTCCACTCCCCCTCTGACATCTCCCTACCTATATCCTTTTCCCATTTCCTTTTCATGTCCATGCTTCGGGGGTTAGGTGTGTCGCTCAGTTGTCTATATATTTGGGATATTGGTCTACAGCCCTCCCCCATGTTGTATAGCAGTGTTGATAGTGGATCAGAGTCCGGTTCTTCAGGCCATGATTCCCACTTGCTTCGCGCTATGGCGCGGATCTTCTGGTACCAGAGAAACTGTCCCGATTGTATGCCCTCACTGTCCCGCAGCGTGTCAAATTCCTTGAATGTGCCTTCCTCGTATAGGTCTCCCCAGGTGTAGATCCCTTCCCTTTCCCATGATCTGATTTGTTTCAGGTCTGTAGCTGCTGTGTATAGGTCTGCTATCAGTGGGATCTCTGGTGAGTAGGCCCTCTGTGTATGGGCGAGTGTCCTCGCTCTGCGCCAGACCTCCCTCCCCAGGGTGACTATGTGCGGTGCTTCTCCCATCAGTTTCGATGGTGTCCATACCAGTTCTTTCAAGTGATGAGGGAGGCTCGTAGTCTGTAGTAGGGGGTTTTCTTCAGTGGGTTCGTCTGAGAGCCATTTAGTTATAAAGCTGAGTTGTGCTGCTAGGTAGTATTTTTCTAGGTTAGGGAGCTGAATGCCACCCCTGGCGTATGGCAGGGTTAGTGTTGTCAGTGCTATTTTATGCCTGTTTTCTCCCCATATGAACTCCTTTATCAGCGTCTCCAGTAGTCTGAAGAAGGGTTTTTTGATATAGTAGTGTACATTTTGGAACCCATACAGGAATCGCGGTAAAACAATCATCTTAACTATGGAGGCCCTTCCCATCATCGACAGGGGGAGTCGCGACCAGAAGGTCATGGACTTGCGTAGGGTCCGGAGCGCCGTCTTTGTGTTGTGTTCGTGCATCAATGTGGGGGTGTGCATTATCTGGATTCCTAGGTATCTAAATTCGGTGGTTTGCCATTTTATCCCTACCTTCGGGAGTGCCTCCGTCTCGACATGTTTCAGGGCCGCCAGGGGGAACATACAGGACTTCGACTTATTGAATTGGATCCCAGATACTCTGGAGTAGTTGTCCAGGACCTCCAGCATGACTGGTACATTGAGGTGTGGATCTCTAACATATATAAGGACATCGTCCGCATAGAGTGAGATGATGTGGTCCACCCCTCTGAGTCTTATGCCAGCGTCAAAAAACTGCTTCCTAAAATAGATCGCTATGGGTTCCAGCCCTAGTATATACAGCATTGGGGATAGTGGACAGCCCTGCCTGGTCCCTCTTTGTATGTCCCAGGCTTCTGATATGTGTTTCCCGGATTTCACTCTAGCTCTTGGTCCAGTGTACAGTATCTGAACCCATCTGATGAGTCCGGGTCCGAAACCAAATTCTCTAAGTACTGCCACCAGCCACTCCCAATAGATGGAGTCGAACGCCTTTATGGCATCTAAGGACATTATTGCATATGGGTTCCTGTCTTCATTGGTTTGGGCCCTAATGTGTTGTAGTCTACGCAGGTTTATTGATGTATTTCGGCCCGGTATAAAGCCGCATTGATCGCTGTGTATTATGTCCCCTATTATTCTGGAGAGTCGCTTGGCTAGTATTGTTGTTAAAATTTTTGCATCATAATTTAGCATTGCTAGCTGGCGGTAGGAGTCGCACAGTTCCGCCGGTTTGTCCGGTTTAAGGACCGGGACCACCAGCGTTTCCCTCATGTTTTCGGGCAGCACTCCCCTCTCATATGCTTCTTGAAATACCTCTTATAACAGGGGTGTGAGGGAGGGTTCGTATGCTTTATAGAACTCCGGGGGCAGGCCATTAGTGCCAGGTGCCTTGCACGTTGCCAGAGACCGGATAGCTTCTGTTATATCGTCAAGCGTGATTTCAGCATCTAGCATCAGGGCTTGGTCGTGTGGTATCCTATGGAGTCCTATCTCATCAAGGGTGTCTGAGATCAGTTCTGGAGGGACCTGTTCCTCGTGTGAGTAAAGTTTTGTGTAGTAGCGTTTGAAAGTGTCATTTATGTCCTGCTGTGTGTGGTGTACGTTCCCTTCCTCGTCCTGCAGCGTGGTAGTGGAGTGTCTAGGGTGTTCCCTTCTGCATAACCAGGCCAGCAGCCTGCCCGGTCTGTCCGCCTCTGTGTGTGCCCTGTTTGTTTTGGCCGCGTGGTCGAGCTTTTCCAGCCTGTTCCACGCCGAGTCGTTTTCCCCCCTGAGTTTCCAGAGTTCCGTTTCCCTGTTCTGGTCGCCTATAGGGGATGCCTCTAGCCTTTCTATCTTTTTTTCCAGCTGGTATAATTCTTTCCTGAGCTGTCTCCTGATTCCCCCGGCCTTTGCAATGATTTCCCCCCTTATCACTGTTTTCAGGGCATCCCATACCGTGCTGCTGTGTTCTACGCTTCCCACATTGTTGTCTATGTAGCTATCTATGGATTCTTGTAGCTCCTCCCTAAAGCCTGGATCTTTAAGTGCTTCCGTTGGCATTTTCCACATGGGGATCGGGGGTCTGGGGCCATTGTGGTTCCATGTCACCATGAGTGGGGAATGGTCAGATATGGTTCTTCCTAAATACTGCGCTCCCTCCACCTGGGGCAGGTGTTCTCTGCCTATGAGTATGTGGTCTAGTCTCGTGTATAGTTTGTGCGGTGATGAGTAGTATGAGTAGCCTCTCTGTGTTAGGTGCGTTTCACGCCACACATCTGCCAGGTCCAGCCTATCTATCATTGCAGTCAGTGCCATTGTCGCCGCAGATGGGCCCTTCGGGTGGGGGATGGATCTGTCTATTACCGGATCGCATACACAGTTGAGGTCCCCTCCCCAGAGAAGTAGACTATCTCTATGTTGCACGATTTTGGGGTATAGCGAGTCCAAGTGGGCCGGTATATTGCTGTTGGGAAAATAGGAGTTCATTATGCATATTTCTGTCTGCTCTATGTGTCCCCACAGCATCACAAATCTACCCTCCGGATCTACCTCTGATTTTCTCAGGCGGAAAGGGAGCTGTGGGTGTATCCAGGTATACACTCCCCTGGCATATTTGGAGTATGCAGTGCCAAAACCCTGCCCCCCCCCCAGTGCGTTTGGAGTTTGGCCAGTGAGTCTGCCGTGCAGTGAGTCTCTTGTAGTAGCGCTATCATCACCCCTTTTCTATTCAGGTAGGTCTTAATTCTGTTTCTGCGAATGTATGTCCCCAGACCTCGCACATTCTATGTCAGTATTTTAACTGCTGTTGTGGTCATGGTGGTTCAAGGTGGGTATAGTGTCCGTTCTGCTCCCCTCTTGGTGGTTTTCGTTTGCGAGACACAAGCGTTAGTGGCCCCTCCCCTGTGTGGGACAAGAAGCAGGTTTCCTCCTCCCTCATTTCAGTTTCTCTCCCCCTTCTGTACATTCTTGGAGACTTACCAACAGTAGTAACTTCCATTCTTTTGAATGGGAACAGCAAACTGTGTAACTTTGAACTGCCCCCAGCAGTTGCCTCCAACTTGCAACGCTTGGGGGGTCCCGAGCCTTCCAGGCCACTCCTGGCCTTCCGGATCAGGGTGCGTGTAGGTGAATTGCCTACACAGTTTCCGTGGGGGTGGGTCGTTTTTCCGTGCTCGTGTGGTCCTTCGAGTTTCCGTCCGATTCTGCAATCTGCTTAGTGGTGTTCCGCTGGGATGTCGTTGTCTGCTTTGTTTGCCTTGTATGAGGGGGTCTCCCCTTTCTCATTGTGACGGTGGGCGCGATGTCATCCCATATCCGATGTCGGTGGATTATCTTTGCCTTCAGCCATGTTGTTATGTTCCAGCCACAGGTTCGCTGCAGCTGGTATCTCCAGGAATGTTGCTCTTCCTTTGTAGAGGACCTTGAGGCGTGACGGATAGAGCAGCATATACTTTAAGTTGTGTTTCCGTAATTGCGCTTTTATTGGGATGAAGGAGTTCCTTGCTCGTTGCACAGTGGGCGTGTAGTCCGGGTATATGACTATCGTTGAGCCGTTCCGTTTGATTTCTCCTCCTTCTCTTGAGTACAGTAGTATGGTTTCACGGTCACGGAAATTCAGGATTTTAGCTATAATTGGTCGTGGGTGTGAGCCTGGCGGTGGACGTTTTTGAAGGGATCTGTGGGCTCTTTCCACTGAGAACCCTTGGGAGAGCTTCCCTGGGCCTATCTCCTGCAGCAGTAGCGTCTCGACGAAGTCGGTTGGGTCCGGGCCTTCCATGTCCTCGGGAACCCCTAGTATGCGGATATTATTTCGGCGGGCTCGTCCCTCGGCCTCCTCGGACCGTGCCTCCAGCCTTACCACCTTCTGCTCAAGCTCCTGGACATTCGTTTTCAGTTCTTGGGTGTCCTCCACAGTGTCTTGTAGTATGTTTTCCGCCGCCGTGACCCTTTCCGTGAGATTACGGGCATCCTGACGCATGAGCTGTATGTCCGATTTCACCTCCTCTATCTTCCCCTCCACCGATGTGCGGAGGGCAGATATTGCCTGCAGGACCTGCGCGTGTTTAAGGTCTTCTTCCTTCTGGGAGGGTTCCCCTGAAGTTTCTTGGTCCTGTTGAGGTTGTCTCTGGGGTCTAGCCGTCGTAAATGAGTCCATTGTGACCAGTTTCAGTTTGCTCTTAGGGGGCGGCATTTCCCTCCCAGGGTCCTACTCTGACTCCTGCACCGCAGGTTGTGTTGTTCTGGCTTACTGCCTCCGGGTAATGCTGCAGTCCCGGCGTTACTTAGTGGGGGCCTTGAGCGGGGTTCCGTGGCCAGCCAGTGTCTAGTAGCCCCAGTAGTTATACGAATCGCCTCACCTCCCTGGTGGATTCGTCAGGCTGTGGTGGTTACCCCGTTTCGGTCCTGCTGTTGACTTCGTCCCGGGGGGTGTGCCAGCCTGCTAGTCGGGCCCAGTGTGTAGTTGGGGGTGCCCTCGGCCTCCAATCGCTGGTGGGCCTCAGCTGCCTATGATGCAGTCTCCCTGGGGGTATGCCGGTCTATCTTGTGTCCCCCAGCGGTCCGTTAGGTGCAGTTACCGTGCTGCCTGGCAGGCTGTGGTTATAGGAGAGTGCCCCTCGCGTTGTCCAGCCTCCCGGAGGCCCAGATTGGGTTGGCCTTCCGTTCCCGTGTGTTGGGAGGTCATGTGGGACAAGGTCTGGTGTCTTGTGGGGTCTTCACCCCGTGCGCTGCGTCGTACTGGGCCCCGTTACCTCCCGCTGTGTGTCCCTCAGTTGTGATCTCTCCCGGCCTCGCCCGCGTTCAGGCGGGCCAGCGCCTCGGGCGCGGCTCTGTGTCTCTTGCTTCGTTGGGCTAGTCCTCAGCAGGCCGCGCCCGCGTTCCTCTTCTCCAGCATATGGTCGGCGGAGCAGTCGGGATGCTTATTAGTTGCAGCGGTCTGCGGTACGGCCCGATGCCTCGCCTTGGGCCGGAGTCAAAAAAGCCGACTCACCGCTGCTGTTGCTGGGGTGTATCCGGGTGGTTGAGTGCTCACTCTCAGCCTCCGCTGCCTGCTTTGGGTTTGGAGCCTGGGCGAGGCTGTGGGTTGTGTGCCCCGGCTCCCCCGCCGGTATGCGAGAGTACGTGTGGGTACGTTTGTTTGCAGGGCCGAGGGTTTCCCCACGTCGCAGGGCCCAGGCAGTCTGTGTCCTCTCCCGCCTTTCAGGATCTGCGACTCCTTCCGCGCCTGCTGCACCGGGCTCGTAGCGTTCCGCTTGCTCAGCAGCTGGCGCCGAGAGGGGCCAAGGATCGGTTGGTCCGATCAGCCGGTCGTTGCTGTGGGCTCCGCGGGGCCTCGAGTCGGCTGCTGCGTCAGTCGCAGCTCGCATCGGGCAGCGCCATCTTGTCGTCCCCAGGGGCTCGACTTCGGGCTTTGCGTTTTCTGTGTTCTCCTTTGCGATTCGGCTCAGAAGTCGGGTCGAGTGGTGGGGGTTGGTTCCCCTGCAGGATCATGCAGTTAAATCGCATGCAGCAGGGCTAGTTCGGCATTAATAGTTCTTTTAGCAGGATCTCGGACGGAGCTCCACGGGAGCTTGTCTCTACGGCATGCGTGCAGGCCACGCCCCTGTTGGAGTCAATTTATGATGCCTGCTCTCCTGAGCTCAGACAGCACTTGGCTGATTCAAAGGAATTAGATTCCAGAAGACTAGCTAAGGCTGCTGACTTGTGGGTTGCCAACAGGCCCACTCACAAGGGTTCAGGGGTCACTCAGAAAAAGGATGAGGGAAAGCAGCCACCTAAAGTGAATCCAGAGTATTCTAATACCTCCCATACCAAAGAGGGCCACAAACAACAAAATAACCAGGGTAAACCCCAGGGTAAACCGAATCAGGCTAGTGTACCTTCTGGTCAACAACCAGAAGGAGGTCAGAAAAAGCCACCCTTTCAGAGAGCATTTGGACAATGCTATATCTGTAAGGCTACTGACCATATCAAAGGGGATCCCAGATGCAAGGGAAAACCTGCAGGAATCAGCACAGTCTCCTTAGCCTTCACTCCTGAGGATGAAGTACAGATGGCTAGTGCCCACTTTGAACTCTTTGCTGAAGAACCCTTGGGTCTTCAAGCAACTGTAAACTTAGAGCCTATGGGTCTGGTTAGTCCCCAGAATAGGGTTGTGTATAACTCCCTACCTGTTAACTCTAAGGTGTATTATGTGGACAGTGTTCTTGTCAATGGCCAGGATACTCCTGCCAGGAGAGACACTGGGGCCAGCAGAACAGTAGTGGATGAAAGCTTCTTTAAACCTGAGGATGTGGCAAGAGCACCCAAAGGTCCCACTAAGATGTCTGGAGGCCCTGCCCAGATGGTTCCTATTCTACCAGCCCTCATTCAGTGTAACAACATGACAGTGAGGATCCCTGTCAGTGTTCAGACTGAGGTGCCTGGGAAGGTCCTGTTGGGGAATGACCTGAGAACTCTAGGAGTAGTGTCCCATACCCCCAGGCCTCCCAGTATGGAGACCCAGAACCTAACCAAATTGGCTAGAGAGGCCACCTTAAGGGACCACTCTAAGCCTGTGGGAACCTCTACTGAGACCCCCACTACAAGCCCTGGTGTTAGTAAGTTGACCTCTAACCCAGGCACATTTCAGGCTAGTACATTAGGGAAATGGGAGCCCCAACCAAGCTCCATCATTGTTCCCCCAGTTTCAGAGTCTGTGACTCCCCCTGCTTCTGAGGAAGAGGAGGATAGACCTACTGGACCCTTACCTAGGCCTGAGAGAACTGGTAATTCTCAATGCTGGTGGAAAACCAGGAAAGAAAAGTCTAAGGCCAAAAACCTTCAGACTGTTGGACCTTCTACTGAAGACCCCAACTCAAATCCTAATATTAGGGGGTGAAGTGGGAGAATGGAAAACCAGACTCCCGTCCTTCACCTCTCGCGCTTGGCCTAGAGGGTCGCGGCCCAGACACCCGCCACGAGAAGAGTTTGCCCATTTACCAGATGACCAAATACCCTGGTACAGAAACATACGGATGTGTCCATCTGCCTGCCCAACAGCCCGCACTGGCCATGCCGACACCTGCGGCACGGACCAACTAGACTGAAATCTACACATCGTTAGAGATGCCATGACGACCTAGATAACGGGAAGCACCGCTGAACTATTATACACGCTGAACATTTCCACACCAATCTACACGAAGAACATACTCAGTGCTCTGACGTAGGCGACAGGCTTATTCACGGACGTGCATCTTTATTATTTTTACATAGGCTTTCAGAATGCAGAAACGCAAGACGCACCATGAGCTCATTTATAACGCTTGCTCACGCTTCTCTTGAAACCCGTTACCATCATGAGAGATATAATGGAAACACGATACTGGCCATGAAACTGTATGCCACTATAACCTAAAGCATCCATGCACTAAATGGATTACTCGTGCACCAGGCCCAAGTAGGCCTCAAGCAAGAGTTCCCGTGGACATTAACAAAGCAAAAGTCAGGTTGCTGAGCCTGCAGAAAGAACCCAGTGGAGCAACTAGCCAAGGTCGTAATGTTGCAAACCCACAGTCAAGAAACAAATCTTCAAAGGCACGATGTTGCAACCTCGCACTCCACGTACCAATGTTAAAATCATATCTGCAAATTAAACCAGACATACAGTGGAAAAACAATATTAATTGTGCAGAATTATGCCTCAAACACGGTCCCTCCCCACGTGACCAAGCCGAACCTGACGAGATGCCAAAACCCAGGAGAGAAAAGGCGTCTGGGTACCTCGCTACGAGACGCAGGCCGACACACTTGAAAGGCTCAATGGACACCTGCTACAGTGGGAACGGTCAGTCTCCCACCTATGAATAAATCCTCACATTGCCTGCACGTACCCATACTGAAACACTGTTGCAACCACAGGTGCACCGTGTGCTGGGAACAACGGTGGTCCCAGGCTGGGGAGCTCACGGATGCACCAATCAGAACATGAGGTTCTTATCTCAGACGTCAGTAACGTTAGCCAATCCTCAGGGGTCTTCATGTAACAATTCTTATGTATCTAATTGTAGGGACAACCCAGATATACCACCTGACTACATCTTAACCACTAATATCATTCTCTATATGCGTACTATACTAACCCCACCACTCGAGCAACCAATCAAGAGTGGCGATAGGTTCTTTTGGTAACTTTTTGGAATGACGCAAGTAGCGCGTCATAATGTAGTAAAAAGGGCCTGCGAGCCCCACTATTGTGTGTGTGTCAGGACGAACGCGTACGCTCCTTGACCCATCCCTGCCGTTTGCATAATAAACGACAGAAGTTGCCTTGCTCCTTGTGTGTGCCTCATACTCTGTCTCGATCCGAGATATACACGGGAGGAGTTGGGGCCTCCCTGCCCGGAGGTCTGCGGACGGCCCGGCCGACCCCGGCAGAATCCCCCCCGACAAGTTGGAGGCACTGCTGAGATCTGTTTAAGATCGACTTTTATTTTTTATTTTTCCAGGCACTCCCGTTGCGGGGAGGCCCGGCGGCGCGGCCCCCTCTGCCGTTGCCCCCTTCTGAGGACTACAGGACCATCGCGGAGCTGCGAGAGGACCGGACAGCGCAATCCGGATATTGGCCCTCGGGAGCCGGTTGAGAAGTATCCCGCCCGCGGTCGGCGAGTGTCCAGACGTGGTCCAGACGAGGGGAGGTGGCGAGCCGCTTGGAGGGGTGCACGCAGTCGAGCGGCCCTGCATCGAGGGAACTTGGTGAGCATGACACGCACAACAAGCAATGCGAAATTGTGAGGGAGGGGGCGGAAGTAAATAAGGGAGGAGGGAGGTATTGTAAAAAGGTGGGGTGAAGGTTTAATTGAGTGATGATAATGGAATGAATGGTAGTGAATTGAGTGCGAGAGAAGGCGGCTAACGTTACGCGAAAGAGGGGGGCAGGGCACGAGAACAACACGTGCAGACGCTCGCAACAAAAAGCTAACGTTACGCGAAAGAGGGGGGCGGGGCACGAAAACATCACGTGCAGCCGCTCGAAAGACACTGATTGGCCTAAATCGCGACTACGTGTGAGGGTGGGTGTGTGTGGTTTCCTACGATTTGACATTTATCATTCAATGAGTAGATGAGGTTCCCTATTGTTCGAGCAAGAAACTCGATAGGTAGATGAGGTTCCCTATTGTTCGAGCAAGAAACTCGATAGGTAGATGAGGTTCCCTATTGTTCGAGCAAGAAACTCGATAGGTAGATGACGTTTCCCTGTGGGCGGTGGCTAGTTACGTAGTTGCCCAAAACGGAAGATAATTGGCTGGTTAAGCCCTCCTGTTGAGGGGCGTATCACACGCGAGGCGACGCAGCGTGCGCAGTCCGGTTATAGTATTGATGAGATTACCTTGTTCCAGGAGAGACAGGAAGACAGCTGTAGGGTTAGCGGGGTAGATTGCAAGTGTATTTTGAATTTAAAGAACATAACACGAATATACCAGTAGTTCGAAGAAATAGGTGACGTCACCAGTAGGGATTTAGTAAGATATCGTGAACACAAGAAGCTTTGGGTTTGACATTGGTGGGGAAGAGAAACATGATAAAGGAGCGGACACGGAGATAAACGATAAACGAGTGGATCAAAGAGGAGAAGGGGAAGGGGGCGTGGCTGCGCACGGAGAACGCCGGCCACGGCAAGTGTAAAGGTGGGAGGAGAACGGGGAAAAAGGACGACTGTGTAAGATCGTCGTAAGGGGTACGCAGCTGCAGGGGGCTGCGTGCGCTTCGGCCGCAGGGGGCCGTAGGGGAAGGAATATAATATAACATCATAAATATATTTGTTTTATAATTCTTTTTTTTTTGTGATTATTATCATTGCATAATTTGTCAAAGGATTGTCGTAAGTCCCCACACTTGCGGGGCAAGGTAAGCAATAAAAGGTTGTATGTTGCAAACTGGTAGCAAGGGGAAGGGTAAGAAAGGGTGCGCTAGTATGTCATACGGGAGAGGGTTGGGAGGGTGGGGGAATACCCTCACTACCCCACTACAACATATATGCACAACACTGCCACCACATAGGGAGAAGTTAATTAAGTACAGCATAGAGTGGACCCAGGGGACGGACAACAAAATGTTGACACCATGGCCGCCTAATGGTAGCTTTGACCCATATGCCCAACATTCACTATTAAACCATCTGCACAATACATACAAGGGGAAGAAGTTGGCAAACCATGTGGAGGTGTTTAACTTATGGAGGATGTTCCAGGGGTCTAGACCAGGACCAAATGGAATGTTCACTATGGGGGAAACACCGGAAGAAAAGGAGATTAAGAAAGAAGGAACGGATGGGGAAAAGGAGAGTGAAGGAACAAAGAATATGGGAAATGAAAAACTGGGTGGAGGAAAGGTTGATAAATTAGCTGACATAAAACAGGAACCGAGCAATGAGATACCCTTAACACCGGGAGTGAAAACAGAGGGGGGAGGGTTGTACCCTTTAAGAGAATTAGGAGAAATAAAAGGACAGTTAAGGGCGGCTGAAGGATACTCAAACCCGGCATACAGCCCTCCACCATATGTGGCTCATGGAAAGATACCAATGGGGGACGGGAGGAGAGAAGAGCAGACTGTAGAGATAGGAAACGATGAGTGGGTAGCTGCACAGATATTGTTGAAATTACGAGGATCACTAACTGGAGAGGAAAGGGAGGCGGTAAAGAGAACAAACGAGGATAGTGAAAGAGAGAGTGAAATGAGGGGAGAGGAGCTGCTACGGCAGAAGGAAGAGATTTTGGAGGAAAGATTAGCTAAACTAAGGGATGAGCAGAATCAACTGATAAAACAACTTGAGGGGGAGGAAAGAGAGAGAGTGAGGAAAAGGAAAGAAGATAAGGACGAATTGGAAAAATTAAGGGAGCAAAGTGAGGAGAGAAAGAGGGAAGCTGTAAGGGTAAAAGCAGCAGCAGAAAGGGTATCAAGAGTAGTGATGAGGGAGAAGAAGAAGGAAGAAGAAGAAAATGAAAAAGAAATGGAAATATGGAGGAGGAGGATAATATCAGAGACAGCTAAAAAATATGAAGAGGGGAAGGTAATAGAGAGTATAGTAGAAAGAGAAAGGGTGAAATGGGAAAGGAGGAGAGAGGATGAAAGGATATTGGAAGAGATGAGCAACGAAGTAATGGAGGAATTAAAAAGGAAAAGAGAGGAAAATAGTAGGGAGATGGAGGAGAGGAGTGAAGGGGAGAGAGAGGAGAGTAAGAGGGAGAGTGAAAGATGGGGAGAAGTATATAAAAATAGAGAGGTAGCAACAACGTCAGCACTAAGGGGAACAGGTGGTAACAACGGAAAGGAAGAGGGAGACCTAATAGACTTAAAAACTGTAACAATAAAAGGAAAAAAGGCAGAGTGGGGGGCGCAATTTATGAATGATTTTTGTAGTGAGGATGGAAGGAAGAGTGAAAGGGAAAGCTTAGATAAGCTATACCTCACTAGAACAAACATAGATTCGCCATGGGTGAGTAGAAGATGGGAGGAGCTGGAGAGAAGTAAGGAGGAAGTGAAAAGAATGGGAGAAACACAAACTAACGAACACACGCCACCGACGCTCACCAACCAACACACGCCACCCACATCACCATCACGCTCTCTAACGCCACACCCCACATGTTCAACAACTGCACGCTCTCTGCACAGAATAAAGCTCGCACCCTTCATGGACGAAGTTACACCTTATGCATGTCGGCTTAGGGACCTCCCTAGTCGCAGGCAAGACAGGCAAACAAACGTGACAATATTGAACACAGGAAAGGATGAAAAAAGGGGAAAGGAAGAAGAGGGAGGTAGGAGAAGAGGTAGTAAGGAAGGATTTGAAGTAGTAAAAGGAATGGGGGAAGAGGAGGGGTGTGAAGAGTTAACATCATGGAGCATAAAGGATGACACAAGACAGAATGTAATGCCACTGCTGGAGAGAGGAGGGGTTAGACCACAATATGTACCTTGGAAACATACGGATAAGGAAAACATAAAATGTAGGCTCCCATCATTAAGTGGAGGTGCGGGTAAATGGATATATGAAATGGAAAAACACACCGCAGGACAGAAACTAGCAGTGGGAGATGTTAAGGGCCTGTTAATATCAATATTAGGGGATAGAGCGGATGACATTTGGAAAAGAGCGGGATTCCATGGGGTAACAATAACAAACACATCGCATGATGGGGCACCATTTGCAAACTGCAGACATGCGCTATGGCAGGCACTAAGAGTGCAGTACCCAGACACATCAGACATAGGAGCCATTACTTCCCGTAAGATGGGTGAGAACGAGGATCCTGTTGATTATATCCAGGATATTCAAGAGAAGTGGCGCATGGAAACTAGAGAACAATGGGACAAAACACCAGCCATATTTTATCATATACTAGTACAAGGGCTCCCAGAAGGAGTTCAGAGACAATTAAAGAAAGTAGTGGGGATGGAAGCAAAACCATGGCCGGAAATACAACTGACTATAGTACATCACTGTAGAACATGGCAAGGAAAAATGAAACAAAAGGAAGAGGACAGGAAAACAGAAGAGGCCAAATTAGTACAGAAAAAACTTACTAAATATACCATGGAAGGGGCACTAATAACTGCGCCAACACCAATGGCCCAAAGCCCAACACAAGTAGTGGCTGCACAAAATCCAGCTCAAATAGCGCCCCCACAAGAGGTAATAGAGCAAGTGCTGCCTCTGCAATCACACGCACAGAACGTGGGAGGAGGGTACCCAATGCAAGGAGCTGGGTATTATAATTATAATAGAGGGAGAGGAGGGTTTATGAGGGGAAGAGGATACGGATATAATACCCAACAACAGGCTGGGGGACTCAGAAATAACTACCAGACAGGGCAACCAGTATACCAGGACAACACAGGGAACTTCCCATGGCAAAACAGGGAACCACCCGTGTGTTGGAGCTGCGGACTATTAGGACACATGTCACGTACATGCAGGGTCAGGCCAGGAACACCAGCATGGAACGAACAAGCACAACATAGGACATCACAAGAACAGCAGGGCATACAACCACAGCAGATGTCACCACAAGGGAGTGACCAACACTATTCCCTACCACAACAACAAATAAAACAATACCTGCCACAAGTAACTGGTGCAGCGTTAATACAACCACCACCACAACCTGAACGAACGCAATTGGGTGGGGTGACGGTGTTGGGGCACAACCCTTACACAGGGAATGGCCAGTCATTGTACCCCCAATAGGACAGCCCACAGACGGCCTTGGTGTGTCCCATCCTGTCAGTAACACCTAATAGTGCGGAGGAGCCACGCATAGAGGTAACGATAGGTGACAAAAAATTATCATTCCTTGTTGACACCGGGGCAACCCGGTCTTGCATAAGGGAAGGTAAGTTTAAGATGTCAGGCGAAGCCATGAACACACAAGGGTTTTCTGGGGCTAAAGGGTTGGTTCCATTTACTGATAACGTTCCGCTATCTATTGGAGATTACGATCTGTCAGTACCACTTTTGTATTATAGTGCCTCACCAGTAAACATACTGGGGAGGGACATAATGAACAGATTAAATATGACGATCTCCTTTACAGAGGATGGCATAATTTGCTCTACTCCAGGGATTAACATGCTTGCAGCACGACAGATTTTGCAAGCATACTGTGGACAGATAGCGATCAGGGCGGAGCCGGTAGACGGCGAGCTATTCCAGTACGGAACAGACATGGCATTTGCATGGATGCCAGGGATAGGAGGGAAAATATGGAGGAGACCAGCAGCCTATCTATTCCGACCAGAAACACCAGCTAATGAACTGGAAGGGAAGGTCATTGCAGTGGACATTGAGAGCATTATTGCAACAGCTGATTATGTTGCTGTGCACGCCCAAGATAAAGAAGGGAGAGCATGGAGGGCGGTGATAGCACTAGCAGAAGGATGTAGGCTGACCCAGGTGTCAGATGAAGAGTTGTTTTCAGAAGAAAAGGAGGAAAATGAAATGGTGTTCATGATGAGTGTAGAAATGTGGCTAACAGTGGCTCACAAACAAGTGGCACAGAAAATTGCAATGGCACTTGAGGCACCCGCTGGCACACCAGTCCCATTTTTTAAAGAAGATATGTCAAAGGTGCCAAAATCATTATGGACTATTAGCCCTTATGATGTAGGATGCATTAAAAGCATAGGGGGTGTAAGGATAAAATTAAAAAAGGGTGCCATACTACCAAGAGTGAAACAATACCCATTGTCAAGAGAGGCAGATGAGGGCATATACGAAACCATAACAGCCCTTATAAACAATGGCATATTGGTCCCCTCAGAATCCCCATGCAACACAGCTGTGTACCCGGTGCGCAAGGCTAAAGGAGGGTCTTGGCGGTTCATACAGGACCTCAGACCGTTGAACAACATAGTAGAAGCAGAGTATCCAGTAACAGCAAACCCGGCCACAATTTTGTGTGGCATTCCAGCAGAAGCATCACGGTTTACAGTGATTGACCTTAAAAATGCTTTTTTCTCAATACCATTACACCCAGACTCACAAGACTTGACAAGCTTCACTTACCGAAATAGGAAGTGGAAACATACCAGATTACCACAGGGATATTGTGAATCACCTTCAATTTTCAATAGGGTAATACAGATGGATTTGGGTAACGTTGAGTTGGAAAGCACAGTGTTACAGTATGTGGATGACATAATAATTTGCAGTACAAATGAAGATAAATGTAGAGAGGACTCATTAAAAATGTTGACGATATTGGCTGAAAAGGGGTACAAGGTAGACATGGAAAAGATACAATACTGTCAGGAACAGGTACTTTACATTGGCCAACTGATATCACAATATGGAAGAAGGATTGCACCACAAAGAGCACAGGCAATATCAGGCACTCCCGTGCCACAGACTGTAAGAGAACTGCAGCAATTTCTGGGACTGTGCAACTACTGTAGAGCATGGGTATTTGATTACAGCTCTTACATAGGACCCCTGCTTGAGGGTTTGAAGGAAGCAAATAAAGGGGAGAAAAAGTTGGGATGGACTATGGAAATGAAGGAGGCATTTGATGAATTAAAAGAAGCAATATCAACTGCTCCAGTACTAGCATCCCCAGACTATGAGCGACGATTTTTTATATTTTCACATTGCGACTCAGCAGTAATGAAAGCAGTATTGGCCCAAAAAACTAGCATGGGCTATAAACCAGTAGCATTTTACAGCGGTCACTTAGATCCAATAATGTTAGGACAATTCTCTTGCGAACAAGGTCTTGCTGCAGCTGCATTTGCAGTAGAAAAAGCATCATCAATAACTATGGGGTGTCCAACTACACTATTTGTAGAACATGCACTATTTGCGATATTGAATAAACCTAAGTCCACACTGACGACACAGAGGGCAACAGGTTATGAGATTATTTTGTCCAAAGCTGAACTGGCAATTGTTAGATGTAGCACGGTTAACCCTGCAAGGTTCCTAGCAGAAGTAATTGAAGAGGGAGATTACGCCCACGACTGCACCCAAGTAACTGAGATGTACTCATGTACTAGGAAAGTTGAAGAAAACGCACTAGAGGGAGGTGAGCTTTTGTTTATTGATGGGTCATCAACTATTGATCAAGGAGACGGGATAAGGAGGACTGGGGCAGCAGTAGTACAAATGATGGAAGCGCCAGTGTGTGTGGCTATTAAGTGTGTACAATTACCACAGCATTACTCTGCTCAAGCGGCGGAACTGGTTGCACTCATATTGGCACTAAAGGAAAGTTTTGATAAAAAAGTTACTATATATTCCGACAGTGCATATGTTACATCCACTGTCCACTCAGGGCTATCAAAGTGGAGAAGAAGAGGGTTTAGGAGAGCTGACGGAACTCCAGTACAACATGCCCTCTTGTTGGCTGAACTAATTGAAGTAATAAACGATCCCCAAGAACTAGCCCTAGTAAAATGCACAGCACACACCAATGGAGAAGACTATATATCAAAAGGAAATGCAGCAGCAGACGCACATGCAAAATATGCTGCATATTTTGGTGAGATATGGAACCCCACAGACTCACAGAGAGGGAGAGGGAGGGGAATAGCGAGGGAGATGTTAATAAAAGAAGGGTACACCCATCTCCCAGCCACCCAGATTATGGAGTTACAAGCGGCTGCACCAATGGCCGAAAAAGAAGTATGGGTGAAAAGAGGATGCACAATGTCACCAACCGACGCACTATGGCGCCAGGGTGGCACTGGGAAAGTTGTAATACCATTGGCATTGTTAAATACCGCCTTGAACCAATTACATCACCCTGCCCATACAGGCAAAGAAATAATAGCAGCACGAATTAGAGAAGATTGGTTCTGTCCCGAGTTAACATCCCATGTGTCAAATTTTATCAGCAATTGCCTTACATGTCAACAGTTCACGGCCGGTCATACTTTAAAGGTGATAAGAGGTACCATACCCCGACCAGAAGGACCTTTTCGGCACCTCCACATTGACTATGTTGATATGATCAACATTTGTCAAGGCAATAGATACATGATAGTAGTAGTATGCCCATTTTCTAGGTGGATCGAAGCAGGGCCCTGTTCACACCCTGATGCGTTTAGAGCAGCCAAATTTATAGTAAGGGAGGTATTCCCCAGGTGGGGAGTGTGCGAGGTGTTAAGATCAGACAACGGACCCCATTTCGCAAATGAAATGTTCCAGCATATCACATCCCTACTGAACATTAAACACAAATTTGCATGTGCGTACCACCCACAGGCCAATGGTGTATGTGAACGCCTGAATGGCCTATTGAAGGAGGCAATTGCTAAAATACAGCAAACAACAAAGAAAAGTTGGTTGTATTGCCTTCCGTTAGCACTGTTCGAACTTAGAAACAGGCCAGGGTCCGACCACCACCTCACCCCACACGAGGTGGTTACTGGACGCCAAATGCGCCTTCCCCTAACACCAACGTCAAGGGCATTCACCGACCAAGAAAGTTCTGCGAATGTGTTAGGTGATGAAATGTATCAATATGTGTCTTCTTTGATTACTAGCGTTGTGTTTGTGTCTCAACAGCTCGAGCGCACACGGGGCGGGTCCACCAGCAACCAAGAAATAGACGAAAATACAGAATTGGGAAAGGAGAACTTGTGCCAACTTGCCAAAGGTGACCACGTACTACTTCGAAATTTTAATAGAAGGTGGAACCAGCAGAGGTTCACTGGCCCCCATTTAGTAGAGGACGTATCAACAAGAGCAGTAAAACTAAAGGATAAGCGTGCGTGGAACCACCTGCATGATGTAAAAATCTACAAACTGCAGACCCGCCCCAGCGCCAACGACAGGTCCATTGGAAAAACGCCAACAACATCCCCGGCAGCGGAAGAAAACACAACCACAGACAACGACCCAATTGTTCCCTCGGAGAGAATAACGGACGAAGAAGGGGGTGATCCCCACACTGCCCACCCCATGGTCACACGTTCAAAGAGTAAAACTGCTCCCGCCATCTGAGCAAACCCCCCCCCATTGACTACTAAATACAATTGTAATAAAAACTAAGGACTTCGCTTGCACCAATACACATGTAAACACGTGAATGTTCTCTTTTTCTCTCGCACATACAGGAGCTGCGTAATATTGTATTGTTAAGAAAAGTTATCTAACAAATTCAGTGTGCAGGCGTAGATGGTGCTGCCAGACGATAGTTACCCAGAAGAATTGTCACACCAATTTGTATACGAAATAAAAAGGCCAACATACTTAAAAAAGAAAAGGGTACGTGTATACTACACGGCCTTCCTCCTGGCCATAGAAAATTACATGCCCCACCTCCGCCCATACTTGCCGGTCTTGAGAGACCGATCACTTAGAGTAGCGTGGGAGCAACTCTTCACCTGGGCACTGAATGACTATTTGATAGGGAGAGCTTAATGAAACAAAACTAACATTTAATAACAAGCACTTTTTGAGAATTTTTAGGCGGGCAACTTTAACGTCGCAAGAATACGCTGCCAGGACTGCAGCAAGGTAAGAGCAAAAATGTCGGTGAGGTTAGCATATGTAATAAAAATAATAGGGATTTTTATGATCACCGGAGTTTTGGCTGCCTCTGTATGGCAGTACAGCTATGCTATGAGTTTTTTTGCTGCACCCAAACCTAATGTACCCCACCTCCCTGCTGCAACAGGTGTTACGTCAGGTGGTAACAGTAACAATGAACAAAAGCGAAATAAAGTTAAACGCAGCACATACTCAGACAATAAAGGTATTGATAATTATGTACAAGATTCAGCACACGTCACAAACAACATATGGTACCAGCACATGACCCGCATTGGTAAGCAGACAACTGAGGATAGCTGTTACGTTTGCTCATTAATACCATACGCCATGAGCGCTTCACGAACATTTGTTGCCACAGAAATAGATGAAAAAACAGCACAGTGCATAATATATTTGGCCCTGTTCCAAACGAAAGGAAGATTCCAAGGAACAGTAGTGCACATGACATGGAAAACACGAGACTCATACCCATATGAAAACAACTTCCTCAAGACCTATCTGAGTTATCACAAGACCAGTTTACATGCTGAAGCATTCAGATACATAACAAGTGGCCCTGAAAAAGGAGAAACAAAGAAGGTAACACTGCAGTATCTACCATGTGATTGGTACGCCACGGAAGTTCCGGGTAAACAAGGATGCTGGGAGAGGCCATTACTGACGATAACAGGAAAGGTGTTCCTGGGTACCAGCTGGGAGATAGGAGTGGTTGGCAGCAACATGGTAACAAAAGAAACTATCTCAACCATCGAGACACACAATCATCGATGTTGGACGACATGGATCAAGTATGTACCAATGCTCACGTGGGTAGAAGAAGATGAAGACCCGATAACTATATTACCATTGACTGCGCCCAAAGTATGTTACCAGCATAAAGGAGAGGTGGACGTGGGATATAACACCAATTGTGCAAGTGTGATGGAGTTACCTGAGGGGGGAGCGGGAACAGCAGTAATAATGGACCATTATTGGGCCTGTGGAGAAAAGGCATATCATACACTGCCTCCCCTGTGGAGTGGTGTGTGCACAATGGTACACGTCAATGTACCATCACTAGTGGTACCTAAGAAGCATGTCGATGTGGCGAAATTTCCGAAAATGGATGAAGGAGACAGGAGAAGAAAGAGATCTGCACCACTCCAGAAGGAGCAAGAAAACAGGACAAACAGCAATGATACTGTCCTAAACAGGAGAAAAAGACAAGGAGAGCCATTAACAGGAAATTATCTGTGGGGAAGGTCGGAAACGGAACTAACATCAATACCGCCAGAACACAGACTATTCAGCAGAGCAGCAATGTTCTTCTCCTCAATAATACATCCGGGACTGCAGGCATACGCAAACGCAAAATGGCTGCAAATAACCAGATGGGAACTAATGATGACCATAAATTCGACAGTAAATGGGTTTAACGCAATTAAAGAGGAGCTGCGAGCTGTAAGGATGGTAGCACTACAGAACAGATATGTATTGGACCTTCTCACAGCAATGGAAGGAGGAGTTTGTGCAAAGATAGGACAATCATGCTGCACGTTCATACCTGCCAACGATGCCGACAATGGTACACTAACAGAAGCAGTTTCACAATTGGCCCAGATGCACTCCAAAATGATGGACGAAAGTAACGGCGTAAACAAGGATAAAAGCTGGTTTTCACTATTATGGTCATGGATGCCATCTTGGCTGTCAGATGGACTGAAAATAATAGTGGGATGTGCTATTTTGGCTGGAGCTGCACTGATAATAATTAGATTTTGGAAAGCCCGGAAGGCGCGCTCAACTGATGAGTTGCTGGAAATGGTGGGAATGCACCCCTTGATGCCAGCGGATGACGGCCAGCACACAGGTGTGATAATACACGAAAGGGAGAAGTTGCGCACCCAAATCATCGCCAATCATCTAGACCCACCATCAGTGAAGATCGAGAACCCAAGGAACCCTAGGAGCTACATAGGAAGATGGGTGTACTGTACTCCTGGAGGAACATGCGAATACATGTATTGGTCATTTGAAGATCACGTAAACCATTATGGACATCTCGGAGGGATAACCAAGATATGGAGAGTAAGAGGAGATAACGAGAAGGATATGTTTGTGGTCGACAAGTCGACCAGAGGGGGGACTGAAGTGGGAGAATGGAAAACCAGACTCCCGTCCTTCACCTCTCGCGCTTGGCCTAGAGGGTCGCGGCCCAGACACCCGCCACGAGAAGAGTTTGCCCATTTACCAGATGACCAAATACCCTGGTACAGAAACATACGGATGTGTCCATCTGCCTGCCCAACAGCCCGCACTGGCCATGCCGACACCTGCGGCACGGACCAACTAGACTGAAATCTACACATCGTTAGAGATGCCATGACGACCTAGATAACGGGAAGCACCGCTGAACTATTATACACGCTGAACATTTCCACACCAATCTACACGAAGAACATACTCAGTGCTCTGACGTAGGCGACAGGCTTATTCACGGACGTGCATCTTTATTATTTTTACATAGGCTTTCAGAATGCAGAAACGCAAGACGCACCATGAGCTCATTTATAACGCTTGCTCACGCTTCTCTTGAAACCCGTTACCATCATGAGAGATATAATGGAAACACGATACTGGCCATGAAACTGTATGCCACTATAACCTAAAGCATCCATGCACTAAATGGATTACTCGTGCACCAGGCCCAAGTAGGCCTCAAGCAAGAGTTCCCGTGGACATTAACAAAGCAAAAGTCAGGTTGCTGAGCCTGCAGAAAGAACCCAGTGGAGCAACTAGCCAAGGTCGTAATGTTGCAAACCCACAGTCAAGAAACAAATCTTCAAAGGCACGATGTTGCAACCTCGCACTCCACGTACCAATGTTAAAATCATATCTGCAAATTAAACCAGACATACAGTGGAAAAACAATATTAATTGTGCAGAATTATGCCTCAAACACGGTCCCTCCCCACGTGACCAAGCCGAACCTGACGAGATGCCAAAACCCAGGAGAGAAAAGGCGTCTGGGTACCTCGCTACGAGACGCAGGCCGACACACTTGAAAGGCTCAATGGACACCTGCTACAGTGGGAACGGTCAGTCTCCCACCTATGAATAAATCCTCACATTGCCTGCACGTACCCATACTGAAACACTGTTGCAACCACAGGTGCACCGTGTGCTGGGAACAACGGTGGTCCCAGGCTGGGGAGCTCACGGATGCACCAATCAGAACATGAGGTTCTTATCTCAGACGTCAGTAACGTTAGCCAATCCTCAGGGGTCTTCATGTAACAATTCTTATGTATCTAATTGTAGGGACAACCCAGATATACCACCTGACTACATCTTAACCACTAATATCATTCTCTATATGCGTACTATACTAACCCCACCACTCGAGCAACCAATCAAGAGTGGCGATAGGTTCTTTTGGTAACTTTTTGGAATGACGCAAGTAGCGCGTCATAATGTAGTAAAAAGGGCCTGCGAGCCCCACTATTGTGTGTGTGTCAGGACGAACGCGTACGCTCCTTGACCCATCCCTGCCGTTTGCATAATAAACGACAGAAGTTGCCTTGCTCCTTGTGTGTGCCTCATACTCTGTCTCGATCCGAGATATACACGGGAGGAGTTGGGGCCTCCCTGCCCGGAGGTCTGCGGACGGCCCGGCCGACCCCGGCAGAATCCCCCCCGACAGGGGGAAACTCCTAAAATAGGTAAGGTTAGATCTAAGAGGAAGGGGAAGCAGGTACATTGCCTAACCCTAACCCCTCCAACCAAGAGGCCTAAGACCCAACCTGCTCCCACAAGAGAGGTGGTGAGGAACCTTGGAGGCCCCTCTAGATCTAAGGGAATCCTTTATAAGGACCCCTTGAAAAAGCCTAACACAGGTTCAGAAGTTGTACCAACTTCTGAGGGACTGGTCGACCAGATCCCCTATAACTTTAAAAAGACTGGTGTTCCTCAAAGGGTTTGTAGGTCATATAGCTTACAAAGGAAAACCTTTGATTGGGCCATAGAACATAGGTCAAGGTGTCACCATCAAAATGCTGATGGACTCTCTAGGATGTATGTCATCGACTAGAGGTATGAGGTTCATCCAGGAGTGGATTAAATCCTCCTGTCCCTTAGTCTGGGGGGGGCGAGTGTTAGGGAGAATTCTCTGTTTATGCTGAATTTCCTAACCTAGTGAGTCCCCCAGCAGCTTTGCTGGATTTTTGGGGTTTATTTTTTTCTCCTGCTAAGAGTGAGACTCTTTTACCCTCACTCTTGGGCATGTTCTGAGTGTGTTTCTTTGAATCTAGATGTGTTTAATGGGCTATGGGGTCTTTTACTCCATAGGGCTTCATGTGTTTTTGTGATATGTGTTACACAGCACCCTCAGTGCAGTGACACAGGGGTGTCATAGTGACCCCCCAATATAGACTCCATACCCTGGGACTGACTACTGTCTCCCAGGGCATGTAAAGTCACCATTGACTTTACTAGTCTTAAATTCTGAACAGAACCAGTACAAACCATCATATTGTGGACGTACTGGCTGGGGCAATTCAATTGCCCCCGGGTCTGTTAGTCGAGGGGGCACATCTCCGTCCCCCCTGATCGAGTTTTGGCTGGTGGCAGTGGATACTACTTTTTATATTCAACCGCGAATATTTTCCTACGGGATTTCCCATTGTTTTAGGCTACTATCTTTATTTCATTATTTACGGTAGCCTCGAACATACCGCCGGTTTATTTAATTAATATTAATTCTCCGGTTAGTATTTTTTGCCAAAACTTGATTCTAAAATGGCGTTTGTGTTCTCTTCTGTGACTCCAACCCAAGTCGAGCCCTTTGTTCTACTTTTTGGCGGGCTTCTCCACAGAAGCCCTCCAAAGTGGTGCCACTATGTCTGGGGTACTTAGGAGGAGTGGAGGGGAATTTAGGCACCCTGGACTGAGTTGCCTAGGCAACTCAAGTCGCACTCCGTCCTGATTGGCCCAAGTGGTGAGCCGGCCGGCTCACCACTTAGCATGTTTGAGTGACAGCTAGGCTGAGTGAATGGGGGTTTGCTGCATAAAAGCAGGGCTTTGGGGACTTGAACTTCAGAAGTCGCCACAGGACCTAAGAATCCGACGAGGGAGAAGCTGAGCCGACCTGCCACGACACCACTACCGGTGGAGCCCTGCTGGACCGTCTCACCACTTGTTCCCAACGAAAGAAGAGATCTCCCGCCGGAGAGTCTTCTTCCTTTGACTGGTGGGGATAACCAGTTTCACCGTCTTTTCACTTTCCCGACGTATCTCGTGGCCGCCTTGCCCGTGCCAAGCACCCCGGCAA
The DNA here is from genome assembly GCF_040938575.1 of Ambystoma mexicanum. Taxonomy (NCBI): domain Eukaryota; kingdom Metazoa; phylum Chordata; class Amphibia; order Caudata; family Ambystomatidae; genus Ambystoma; species Ambystoma mexicanum. The sequence continues at coordinate 422,129,353 of NC_090934.1, read as the reverse complement.
CCGGGATACCACGTTTTACCACGACCGCGAGACAAAGGTACCACCTCTAACCGGAAAACTCTGCGGCTGGTTTCTGCCCTGGTAGTGCAACGACCTTCATCTTTCCTCCAAGTCGAAATCTTATCTTCCCCTGGACGACGACGCAACTTGCACCCACTACCAGGAACAACTGCCACCGCTGGAGGATCCTTCCCACTTAAGGTACCGTGTCCCGCCTGGCTTCCCTTGCTACCGACTGTACGGGGTAGATTTAGCCCCTGGCTTTCGAACCTGGGTTAGCCTGGGACACCTTGGCTAAACTTTTCTAAGCCTCTCTAAACGCTTTTCTGAACCCTCTGCAAGACTTTCTAAGCCTAGTGTAACTGTGTGATCTTGGGCGCATTTGTGCTCTGCTCTCTCTAAGAGTGGGCCCAGCCCTTGGACTTTGGCTCACCAGTGACTTTTTGCTCTCTGCCTTGCTAACAGAGTGGTGTACCTTTTCATATTCTGTCTCCCCCCCCCTTTTCACAAACTTATTAGAGTGCAATCTAGTTAAGCGCTCACCTCTGTATGAAAATAAGTGGTGTTTTACTGTGATATTCTAATTGGGAAAAAGGGGTGTATATATCATAATAGTAACTTTGTTTAGCATATTTTACAATAAGAGTGCTGGAGTGTTTCAACTGTGTGTTTTTAAATAAATAATTACATACTTTGATACCAAAGCTCTGGTCAGTGTTTGCTTGTATTATTGTATCTGAGTGCCTATTGAGTATACTTTGCATACTGCCTAACTCTTCTTGAGGGAAGTCTGACTGCTCAGCCACAGCTACCAGGTAAATCTGGGTGGTACAGACTGCTACCAAGTGGGTTTACTGCCAACACCTGTAGTCTTAAATCTTTTGCAGTGGTCCCTAAGGGAACTGCACAGGTTTCTGCCTAACAGACCCTTAGCCTTACGTTACCAACGGTAAGTACTCAATGGATGCTGTGGTCTTGCGGTTCCACCTCTGTTCATCATTTGTGTCTCTTTGTGAGTATAAGGTAACAGCAAGTTCGTGGTATTGACACAACTATATTCTTTTCCCTGTGGGAGTCTTGCAGCCAACAATAATCTTTAAACAACAGCCCAGACTTTTAGCTCATACTTAATTTGTAATCTGGGGTTCTCTCGAGCAGTCCCCTGGGATGTGTAGTGTGTTCCTTCTACCTTGATTCTCACATGGTAAGCTTGGGGAATACTGCATCTTGCGAGGTGTAGCAGGCCTGCAGGATCCTACCTCAGCCGCAATCGGGGAGAAACATTGGGTAGCAGTCGGTTCAGCCCCACCCCTAGCAGCCTATATAAATACAAAGAGTTCTGTGAATTCAACAGACTACTTAGTACATCATTGTCAGTTTCCATAATGCCAGGTAACACATCATTGCTGGCTTCAATTATATCAGTCAAGCACAGCATAGTCAGTTTCTATTATGTCTAACACTGAATTTCCAGTTTCCATAATGCTCACTGAGTACATCATTGGCAGTATCCATAATGCCAAAACAGCACCCGCTAGTCCTTTTCCCCAGATGACTATCACCTTCTTCTGAAACTGGAAAGTGTGACACCAGTGGTAGGTACTTTGTTGGGCTCTGCTTGGACATGCCCCCACACTGAGCATGCAGGGCATAGACTGCAGCAAGTGCACAGGACTATTGCCATTGTGTGTAAAGGGCATCTCATGCAATATTACACAAGCTCTTTGACCCCTAGTCCGCCAAGGTTATTTCAGTGACCATGCCCCCCAATACAGCACTGTGTGTCCGTCCACATATTTCACGGCCTCTGTGAACACGTCAATATGTCTGTGTACCTGTTGAACGCCATGTGTGCTCAAATCTGAGCCTGTTTGCATATAAATATGTACCTAGCCAGCGCTGGTCATTGGGCAGGATTTTCCCAGCTCCGAGTTCCGGCAACATATGTCTCCTGGAAAAACAATGCAATGTCTTCAGGGTACTACCCAAATTGGCCGTGCACAATTGACCTTTTGTCCTAATTGACCAAATTAGAGTGGTCCTAATTGACCTTTTACACAATTGACCTTTTAGTTATTTTATATATATATTCGGTTGGTGTTGGATAATAAATACTATAAGGGGATTGGATGGGAAGTTGCAGGGGTTTTTGGATTGGGTGGGCGGTCAATTCTCCTGCAAGCAATTCTCCCACAATCAATTCTCAAAAGGTCAATTCGTATACATCCGTCTGCAGGGATTTTAATGTTTATAGTAATTTGTTTGTGCTTCCAACGCCGGGATTTGGACACATGCCTTCAGGAGGAAGGTCGAGAGACTTACCTGCTAGAAAACCTGAGCATCTGCTCAAGGTTCATGTGAAATGCTTGTTAGGATTGCATTCTGCAGAAAATATGTAAGCAAGCTTTGTATGTTTAAAAGGTGTGCACCTTTTATACTTTGCTTGCATCATCATAGGAAACACTCCTCCTCCTGTTCTGGGCTATTTTCCTGGTGTCTATTTATAGGTGGGGGGGCTCAGATAAATCCCCTGCGTTTGCCAACTACCGCCCCCACTCCCTCCTCTCATTGCTGAATTTACCTCTGAACGTGCAGCATTGCCTGTGTATACATGTCCATGTGCCTGTGTCTGTGTACCTACGGCATTGCGTTTGTACACACTGGGCCTCATTACGAGTATGCAGGTAGCCATGATGCTTTCAGTGGCATGGCTACCCCCATCCCGGGTACCCATAGCACCCATAGGGCTCAATGGGAATAGGGAGGATAATAAAAATTACAGGCCCGTTGTTAGCATCCTGGTCTGCGAGTGGGTCCCGCTAAGGACACCTGGTTTTACCAGACGTCCTTTGCGGCGCCGACGAGCAGACCTCGTAATGAGGCGGTAGAGGGTTAACAGGGCCGGCAGCTCTACCAGCGCCGTTAACCCTCTACCGCACTCGTTGTAATGAGGCCTACTCTCTTTTCTAATCTAATGTAACTGGGTCTTGTATGGAGCGACGTGTGCCTGTCGGGCAGCCTCTTATCCCCTGAGTAAATATAGCATCAGCTGCATACATGAGCCCATGGGTCTGTGTAGATTACTGCTTCCCTGCTGTCTTCATAGGGGTGCACTCGTATATGCCCATGTCTTTGTAAAACACACATTCTATCCTACAAAATGTGCCACACATCCATTTGAAGACAAACATACTGCACTTTATTACAGAAAAATGCTCTAAATTCATGACGCAGTCCCCACCTGCTTTCGTATCAACCATAATCGGTTATGACCTTGACCCTGGCAGCCCTGTTGACCCGCCAGCTGCCTGTTTGGCCTACTAGCTGTCTAAGCTGTCCCAGGATAAATTCTAGAATCCACTGTCCAGCCGGACAGTCCAACGCCCAAGCCAGGGCAAAATTCACACCCAATGGGCAACTTGAGGGGCTGCCCTAACATCCACGCCAGTTTGGCCTGTTGGACGAGAGTGGACCCCTTCACCCACAACCTGGGTAGCAAAATCATAGTTCATCTAGTACGTTCAACATATGGTCATGTTCCAAACATTTTCATAATACATTGTTTAGGTCCCAGTCAAACAGCGCCGCTGGGCTGATGACGCTACTGTTCAACAGCCCTCCCCCTGTGCAAGCCATGTTTGACCAGCTCGAGCAGGGCCCCCGCAATGCCCACTGAGAACTGCAGGCCAATTTACAGAAAAAGACCTCATCCAGGAAGAATTTCCGCCAGCACAAGTAATTCTGAATGCTGTGGGCGTCACCGCCCCCTCCTATTTCCAGCCACATCTTCCAGCTTTGGTATGCTTTATTTCCATAAACAAATATGACCATAGAGTCTGTCATGGGGGGGCTTTCCGAGGTACCTAAGGATCCCAGTAATCGATCATTTGGTGCACACAGACAGCAGTAAAATGATCAACTGCAGACCGCACCTTCAACCTGCCTGGATCAGTATTAAGTAAAGTGCTCCCAATCAATTCAACTAGTTCAACAGTAAAACGAACACCATAAGCCACAGGCTATTGCCTGGCTACCACCACAGTGAAGGTAAGCCAATACTTTAATCAAATGATACTGGTAATGGCTGGCCTCAGAAATTGGTCTTTGAACTGCTGCCCAATATAACTTTGCACTCCCAGGCTTACTGTAAAACTCCCCACATCTGGAAGGATGCATCAGGGTCCCAAACCCCCATAGGCCTATTTGATGATCCTTCCTTTAACTAACATGTTCCACCATCCCACCAATCTGACGCCATTATCTGAGGTAACCAGAACAGAAATATTCTCCCAAGGTCTGCGAAAGGCAGAGACCCTGGGCAAGCTATGCCAGCTCACTGATGGAAACCATCGTCATTGCCCAACCAAAAGGATCTCCTAATTTGGTGTACTGGTCCCATAGCCTAGGTAGATAAAACCATACCCTAAAACGCATAAAACGCAAGCCCCTGCAGCCACAATAAATCATCTCATTGTTTCCTCTGTCCTTTATCTGTGTCCAGGGAAACACCCCCAGTGCATAAAGCAATCTGGCGATGCTATACATTGCACGTCTGACGCTAACCCATTTGCTATTAGCCACTGAAAACAATAAGCAGCACCGCACCACCGTCTGCTATGCTCCACATCTCACCTTTAGCTACAATTTACCATAGTAGTTCAGTCCTATAAATTGCACCTCCTCCTGTGAATCCCTACAAAATAGACTGAACATAACCTGCTACCATTCAGGTTTGACCATTAAACCTGCCATGACTTTAGAGTTGAAGGCACATGCCGTCAATGCCCTCTGTTATGATACAGCATTCCACAACTCCTAAAAACCCGTCAATTCGACATCCCACCTCAAAATGTCAACATCTATAAACATGGCCAGGGCAACTCTTTGCGACAGGTCTGATGGTTGTACTCCATCGCCCTGGAAAAGAGGCAAAATTGCAGCCGCCATCATACGATGCATGTTAAAAATAAATAATAATCCTGTCCAAAAGTCCGCTTTAATCTACTTGGCCATAGCAGCTTGTTCCTGCTGAGAAACCTATAAGAAGAACAAACAGGTGGTCACAAATTTGTGGAACACTCCTGTCCCCTGCACACCTAATTCTATTGTGATCCAAACAACGTTTATAACCATCTAGGTGGTTAATTTCAATTATACGTTTTTCTTTCGAAAGAATGATTTTACTCAGTGGTTTATATATGAACAATCTTGTTGTCAACAGAATATATTGTACAGCATTATTTTTCTACAATAATGGATTAAATAAGACCATAATCAGGATTCTTAAATCAGCAATCCTTGAATCATGTGCTCTGCTCTATGTGTTTCGAGAATTCTTATGCCTTCCTCAGGAGCCATTGTTTGTGTTTTTCGTGCCTTAAATTCACTCTGATCTAAAAAAAAACATAGAAAATAAAGAGTATACCTTTTTAGTGAGGTAATCTTAACAAAACCTTTCTAAATCTGTACAAGAAAAATAAATATCTATCATGATCTTTTTCTTAATATTCACCTGGTGTCAGTCTAGCTGTCACGGCCCAAGCCATGTGCTGCATTCATAAATGATGTGGCCTTACATCGTCTGTCATAGGTCCTTCTCTGCCTAATAATTGAAGAAATAAATATATGAAATGGTTGAATCTAGTACTGTCTGTATATACTCCACAACTCTCCACAATGTTGTCCTCTCACCTTGGATTGAGGGTACTCGATTTGCCAGTTACGCCTAAGACTTCCTTGCGACAGGGTGTATCCCTCTGAGATTCTGTTCATCCAAATGGGTAGCTTAATCCAGGTGGATGATAATGGATAATAGAATGTCTGCTGGGTCTATAAACATGGCTGGGGCAACTTTTCGCGACAGGTTTGCTGGTTGTACTCCATTGCCCTGGAAAATAGGCAAAATTGCAGCCGCCATCATACATTGCATGTTAAAAAAAAACAAGCAAACTCCTATCCAGATGAAGTTACTGTCCCTTTGTTTCAACGTCCCCCTCCCTAGGTCGCCAAGGCGTCTTTAACCTTCGGTGGACCTGGGGAATTCCTTGACATATTTCGAGTTTTTATAAGATGGCTTGAAAAGTACACAAACCATAGTAAGGTAAGCACATAAATATATAAATTCTTTCATTTATATATTTGTTTGCATGCCTTACTATGGTTAGTGTACTTCAAAATGGCTTGAAAAGTTCACAAACCACAGTAAGGTATGCACACAAATATATAAGATTTATATATTTGTGTGCATACCTTATGGTTTGCATACTTTTCAAACCATATATATACCTATAAACCTCGAAATATGTCAAGGAATTCCCCAGGTTCACCGAAGGTTAAAGACGCCTTGGCGACCTGGGGAGGGGGACGGGGAAACAAAGGGACAGTAACTTCCTCTGGTGAGTCCTCACGCGAGGGATCACCAGAGGAAGTTACAGTGACTGACAGAAGTGCCAGGCATCCACAGCGACGCTGTGCCTGGCACTTCTGTCAGCTTGCCTGACTTAATGGCGGGTGCATCTCCCATTGCGGCTCTGGTGGGGTAATGTGTTCTGCCAATGTTGTGGTGGGACCTGGGGGCACCGGCAGGGCCCCAGTTCTTAACCACTTTTTGGAGACTGCCGGGGCCTGGCCCTGGCCCACTTAAAGCACTGATCATTGGTCTTCCCTTTGATAGGCAGCCCAATGGAAGCAGGTAGGGTCAGCCCTTGACCTTCCGTCGCTTCCTCCCTTCCCCTCAGCCCCCCGAAAGTACAATCAGAAGCAAACAAAGCCCGCCATGGCCCACGAGGCAGCCCCTAATGGCGCTGCTCTTGTAGGGGCCATGGCGGCACCTCCATTTTCCTTTGCACATTTATCCTGCCTGTGTACACATGTCCCAGTGCATGCGGGGGCGGCAGCTCTTTGCGATACTTCCAGTTTTCAGCTTGTACTCATTTAGCCTAATTCCTGCCCCTGTTTGCGGACCCAGCAGCCGCCTCATTAGCAGGAAGTGAAGCTGGCAGCACTGAGTGAAGCTGCTCTGCTGGCTGGTGTCACAACAAGAGCAGATCAGGCAGGCTGCAGAGACTGAGCCTGCATCCGAGGCAGCTAATTGGGCTCAGAGAGGGAAGGGAGGGGCGTGGGTCAGAACTTAAAACAATAGCAGAAGCCTCTGCTGCACACCGGTGTCAGCTCTCAGTCAAACCCAGGAAGGACTGGCGAGGGGGCGGCTGAGGTGGAAGAAGGCAAAAGCAAACAGAAGACGGCGAGGGCCGGGAACGCGGGAGTGAAGGGAGGGGGTATATGGTGGAAGGAGAAGGGAAAGGATGGGAATGCAGAGGGCGAAGATGAAGGAACTGAAAGGGGGAGAAGAAGGGTGGAAAGTGGAAAGGAGAAGGAAGGAAAGTGCAAAGGAGGAAGTATAGTGGGAAAAGGACGAATTGGAGGAGTAGATGAAGGAACTAAAATAGAAAAAGGATGGCGGAAAGTTGTAGAAGGATGGAAAGTGCACATGAGGACGGCAATGGGAAGAGAGGTACATTGGGGAAAAGGACGATAGAGTTGGTAGAGCCAGGGGGATCTGGGGTAGGGGCGAGCCTGGGGGTCTAGCCTAGCTCTAGGCTGGGGCCCAACGCGGGCGAGCCAAAGATGTGTGGTGACGGATGGGGGTCGGGGCGGATGGGTTGGCCATGGTGGCATGTGCGGGGCTGCGCCAGTCCAGGGAACTTTTTCTATGGAATAGGGGTAGGGGATTGTGGCGCTGGACGAGGTGTGGGGGGTGGTTGATGGGAGAGGGGCTGGCACATAGAACAAGGGATGGTGGTGCATGGGGATGGTGGCACGCTCAGGTGGTGTGGGAGGGCAGCACCAGTCCAGTGGGTTTCCTTTTTGGGAAAGGAGATGCTGCTGAAGAGGATAAGGACAGCGTCATTGTTTTTTTTTTTATGTTAAGGGGGGGCTGTGACCAAGTGGAGTGTGGAGCTAGGGGGGCAGTGCTCTTGTTCTGGGGAGAGCAGGTGGGTAGAGAGAACAAGGCAATGGTAGCCCTTGGGGTAGGGGGTGGACAGCGCTGCCACTTTGGGGATGGCAGAGGGAGGGGGTAGGGATAAGAGTATGTGGCACTTGGGGCAGGGACAGTGCCACTGTGTTGGGGATGGCTGCAGGGCAGGGAACAAGAGGATGCTGGTGCTTGGGGGCAGTGCTGCTATTTATGGAGAAGGCGGGGGGGGGGCAGGGAAAAGTGGAAGGTAGCTTTTGGGGAGGGGCCTGGATAGCGCTGCTGTTTTGGGGAGGTGGGCAGGGAAAAGAGGATGATAGGATATGGCATTTATAGCGCGCCTACACACAGGTGTTTGAAGGTGCGGCGAGGCAAGGGAGGGGGAACAGAGGGAAGACAAAGACAACGATCTTACTAGGCCCAGTGACATTGGGCCTCATTACGACCCAGGCGGTAAGTTACCGCCTGGGCCGTGACTTTACCACCATGGCGTAAACTATGTTTACGCCATGGTGGTTGGCGGACTTACCGCCCCATTCCGAGTTTGGCGGGGCGGTAAGTCCCCAATCCCCATTTACCCTTCCCCATTCCCATTTTTGCCCCATAGGGCATAATGGGAGTGGGGAAGGCGTTAATTACGCCACCGTAAATTATGGTGGCGTAATTAACTCCATGGTCCCTTAGCGCCATGGATTTTAACACCTGCTAAAAGCAGGTGTTAAATCCGCCATGGCGCTAAGGGACCTCGTACTCAGGCGGTAAGGGTCGGCGCTGTTTACGGCGCCGTAAACCCCTTACCGCCTGAGTTGTAATGAGGCCCATTGAGATTGCGCAAGTGCAGGGGGGGAGAGGGTGAGTGTGGGGGGAACGAGGCGTGTGCAATACATAGGATCAGCTGTAATAAATAAATACATAAATAAATAACCAACAGGTAAAAGTGCAGCCAGCTACTAGCAAGTGCAGGAGTAAGTGCAGACATCAAGTGTCAAGAGCTGGTGAGGACTGTAGGGATACAGAAACAGCCCCTAAGTGCAGGGGTGGCCAGGGAGGCAGTGCAGGTGTGCAGCTGGCGGGGGAGAGGACCTGGGCCCAAGATCAGAGGGTAGCCAGGTGACCAGTGCAGTTTCAGTCAGAAGTTCAGCAGGGGAGAGGAGGAGAGAAAACAGAAGCAAAGAGTTGCCTCAAGTTTCAGGGAGGCAGGAAGGCTGTTCCAGAGGAAGGCCCCAGCCAAAGAAAGAGATCTACCACCAACTCGTTGCTTGGGGAAGCGACTGACCCCGAGGGAGTTGGAGGCGGATGAGCAAAGTGCTCAAGAAGCAAGAGAGAGTTGGAGGTAGGATGGTGATGCTTGGGGGGGCAGGGACAGCATGTGTATTGTTTGGAAGGGTGGGGAGTATGGGAGACACAAGTGGAACAAGCGCTGTAGGGGCAAGGCAGACCCTTAACTTTAAAGTTGCTGCCAGCTGCTACAGCATTGTAATTGGAACTGTTACAGCCCCTTTCCAGCCAATCATGTGGCTGGGGCAGGACAGGAAGTCAGGCGATCCGGTTAGGAAGTCAGGTGTCTGCCTCCTGTAAACATGTTTTTTAATTTTTTTAAATTTCTGTGTTACAGGGGAGCAGGTGGGGCTCGTTGTTGACCCCTGCTTTGAGCAGGCACTGACCTGGGAAGAGGGTCATCCCAGAGTCTTAGTTTAGGCCCAGGCCCGACCCGCTCCAAATGGGTCTCGCTCAGCTCTAGAGGACCATAAGGAGGGGACTATCAAGGAACTAAAGGGAGAAAAAGGAGGGAGGAAAGGTTGATGGAAATGGAATGGGGTACATAAGGGGAAGTGTATGAAGGGAATGAGTAGATGAAGAAACTAAAAGAGGAAAGGGAGGGTGGAAAGCAGTGGCAGTTGGTGAATTTTGAAGTGGAATGGCGTAAATGTATGTGTGTAATATACAGGAGCGACCAAGGGCAGTGAGGTAGCTTGAAATAAACAGGGTGGAGTTTGGCGGGTTCTCCTCCTGACAAAACCATTCAAATAATGGGTTAAAAGAGTGCATTTTACAGTTCTTTCTGTGAAAATTGGGCAAAAAGCCACAGTTTGCAATAATTTTTTTATGGAAGCACATTAAAAAACCCAATAGATATAAGTCACCAACAGTGTACATGCCCATTTTGTAACACATTTTCATTATGCTTGGGACCACAACATATGCCAGTATATTACACATTTTCGTGCTGGCTGTGCCCATACATGTCATGTATGCTGAACCATTATATGCCAGTATTACCATATACGGCCTCCCAGCTTGTAAAAAAATGCCATGCCACAGAAAGAAAGTTTATCCAGACTGGCTATACCAAGCTAGACCATTTTACCAAGTGATCACTGTTATGTTTGTTTTTACCCTTGATGCAAAGTTTAAAAAAAGTAATGACACACAAAGAATACATGGTTAGACTGGAGCCACCAATGTAACCAGTCTAGCTAAGCAATAACACTCTTCATATTGTCTTTACTTTTGATGTCAAGTAAAAAATTAACAAATGCCATGCCACAGTAAGAAAGTATATGCACAGTGTCACCATAGGCCAAGTTAGCCACGTAATAGCACTTACGTTTTCTTTCCAATGTGAAAAACCCTAACTGTGCATCATGTGTAAAACAAACATAAGTGTTATTACCTGGCTAAACTGGCCGACATTCAATGTAGAACAGTCCAGCCAGATAATAACACTTCTCATGTTGGCTTTATTATTGATTCCCAGTAACTGGCCATCGAGGATAATGCAAAGTAATGTGTTATTATATGGCTAGACTGGCCTACATCTAAAGTAGGAAACTCTAGCCACATATAAATGTGTATCATGCTTACTTTACACTTGATGCACAGTAACTGCATCAAGGACAAAGCAAAGATATGTGTTATTATGTGGCGAGACTGGCCTACTTTCAGTGTAAGCCATTCTAGCCAAGTTATAACATCTTGATGCATGGTACAGTGTATCATGGGTGAAGCAAAAAAGAATGTCATACTCCCAGCATCCTCCACCCCTAAATGTAGGGGCTCCACTGAGGGGTGGGGGCTGACACTCACACACACACAAACACTTTCCCCCGTGCATTCACACATTATTCATACGACTCCTTGATTGCAAGCATTCATAAAATCAAACACCAACATACATATATGGCACAGTCCATCAGAACAAGCCATCTTCAGCACATCTCCATCTTAGTCCTTCATTACAATCCTTCTCCTTGTTACTCGTTTATCATAATCATTCTCCTTAGTCACTGTTCTTCTCTTTCTGCCTAATCCTCCTCCTTTGGCACATTATTTCTTTGACACCGTCCTTCTTTTGTCACATTCCCTTGTCACAGTCCTTCTTCATCACAACCCTTCTCCTTCATTATAGTTCTTAGTCACAAACATTCTCCTTTAATACTGTCCTCCTTCATCGCAATTGTTCTCTTTAGCTAGAGCCTTTCTCCTTCGGCATTATGCACCCCACCCCTTCAGCACAGGCATTTTTTGTCACATTCCTGCATCACAGTCCTTCTTCATTACTATCCTTCTCCTTCATCAAAGTCCTTCATCACAGTCCTTCTTGTTCATCACATCCCTTTATCAGTCCTTCATCATAGTCCTTCATCACAGCTCTTCGTCATCAGTGTTCTTCATCACTGCATTCCTGCATCACATTCCTTTTCCTTCATCACATTCCTTCTCCTTTGTCACAATCCTTCCCTTCATCACAATTGTTCTTCTTACAGTCCTTCGCCCCATCAAAGTCCTTCTCCTTCATCGCATCCCTTCATCACTGTCTTTTAACACAGCCCTTCTTCATTCACTGCCTTTCCTCTCTATATTAATGTGTCACAGTCCTTCATCCTACTCTTTCTCTTTCATCACAGTCCTTCTCCTTCATCTCATTCCTTCTCCTTTTGCACTGCCCTTTTTCCACAGAGCCCTTCTTTAGTATAGTCCTCCTTAATCTAGGCTACCCAGACCCTAATGATTCTGCGGCCCTCGACCTTGCCAACACCCTAACAGACCTAGGATTCTCACACCATATACAGGAACCCACCCACATCAAAGGGCGGTCCCTTGAATGGCTCAGTGAGACCAACTGCAATATCCGCATACTTTCGAACGCCCGTGCCTCTGGTCTGATCACCACAAAATCACCTTCAGTATTGAAGCAGCCTCTCTACCCACGCCTCCTGTCACCCCAGCTACCCTCACTAGAAATAAAAAGAACATAACCACAGAAAAACTACTCCCCCTCATCTTGCCCACCCTTAATAATGCCCATGACACTTGTTCGGACCCCACCATCTTAGCCGACATGTACAACCAGTCAGTGCTGGCAGCCATCAACTCTATTGCCACGCTCAAACTGAGGAGACCTAAACAATGCGCTCACCTCAACTTGTGGTTCACTCTTCATCTCAGAGTGTTACACAAAGAGAAACGTATTGCAGAGTCACGTTGGAAAAGCCACCATTCTGACACCCATAAGGACGGTCTTCTGCTAGCCACCCTTAACTATAAAGAAGCCTTACTCCAGGCGAAAAAAGATTCCTACAACAACCGTATTGTGTCAGCCCAGTCCAACACTAAGGAACTCTTCAAAATTCTTAAGGAACTTGAGACACCCGCAGCCCCCCCCCCCGACCCGTTTACTAAAGATAGTACTTGGTGCACGAATATTCAGACAGCACTCCTGGTTAAAATTGCCACCCTCCGGCACTGCGCATGCGCGCGCGACGCATGCGGGACTAAACTCAACGGCTCCCGGCGGCCGCTACTATTATCCTGATTTTTCTCCACTCCACGAGAACCAATCTCGCCTCAACCGTCCGCCAACGGCGGCGGACCCACTAGAGCTGCTGTCGCTGCACTCCGAAGGGAAATCGGAGCGGGAGACGCCAGAACCAGCCCGCGGACCGCCGGCGGTTAAATCGTGGCCATCGCGGCGCGGGCGGGAGTAGAGGATCGCCCCTCCCCCCCGGAGACGCTGAGTTTGATGCGGCTCCCAGGCGAGGCCGACGCTTGGATCAAGGTCCCGCGGCGCTCTCCGGGCGAGACGCCGACTGCCCACACACCCCCCGATCCACTTGTGACTCTGCATCGCCAGCCTTCCCAGTGGGGCCCCCTCATCGGCAGGACTACAATACCCGGGGTCGAGCGGCAGCACAAGCCCAAAGCTGCGCTCCCCCGTTGAAGGAGGACAAGCTGCAACCAGAGGCACCCGCGGCAAGGTACACGGGTGTGGGGGGTGGATGTTTGCTTTGCTCCCCCCCCCCCGCGACCCCCTTTTGGCAACCAGCCTGCTGCAAGAGGACACAGAGCACAGCTGCACCATAGACCCACGAGCCACAAACGCAGCCACACTGAGAGGGTGGGGAACCCCCCCCCCGGTCCATGGTGGACCTTAAGACCTGGCGTAAACGGCGGAACTGCCCTGCCCCCCTCTTGGGACCGCCCCGAGTGGCTTAAACCATCGCCCGAAACGCAGTACTCATGGAGGGCCACCCTATATAGTGGAAACAGGCCCATAACGGCGGTAGAAAAGGGGCACAGTCCTCCCCACGTCATCCCTACTATACACCAAGCCACTAAGCGAGGCTGAGCGACGACACTGCGGCCATACCAAAAGCAACTTTGGCGGCGGCTCGCAGTGCGCACCTTGCATGGCCTATACACACCCGTCTGCCCCGAGGGAGGGCAGCCAGATCCCAACGACATAGAGCCCGACCGAAGCATGGGAAAGGAGAAAACCAAGAGGCAAACACTACAGAGCAAGATGGATCTCTTCACCGTGGGGGGCCCGCCCCCGCGCGAACCTCAACCCCCAGAAGAATAGAGTAACCCTGGAGAACTCAGAGACCCTTCTATCTCTTTGTCAGATCTTATGAAAGCGATTGGGGACTCGAGGACGTCCTTGGAACTAAAAATAGGTGGCCTATCCTCTGAGGTGTCCCTTATACGCCAGGACCTCCGCAACTTGTCGACCAGGGTGGGGGAAGCGGAACAGAGGGTGTCTAACACTGAAGATGCGGTCCATCGCATGGAACAACAGCTCACCGCGATTACCCAAAAAGTGACCCAACTGGAAAACCGCGCCAAAGACAGTGAGGGGAGGGCGCGACGCAATAATCTCAGGATCCTCGGTATACCAGAGAAAGAGGAAGGCCCCAGCGCAGAACTCTTCCTAGAAGATTGGCTCACTCATATCATTGCCCCGAAGAAGCTATCCAAATTCTTTTCGGTGGAAAGGGCACACAGAGTCCCCACCGGCCGACCAACACCGGGTGCCTCGCCCAGAACAATGATTGCACGCCTACTGAATTATCGCGACCGTGATGCGATCCTACAAATGGCAAGGGCCATGGGCCCGATCACGTACAACGGCTACAAGGTCGGCTTCTATCCTGACTACACGAAAGAAGTCCAAAAAACCCGCCAGTCCTTTGACTCCGTCAAGAGGAAGCTCCAGTCACTATCCATCAAATATGCCCTCTTCTTCCCGGCATTGCTAAAAGTCCAGTATGAGGGCACTACTCACTTATTTTACAACCCCAAAGATGCATGGGACTGGCTTGAAACTCATGTCCTCACGGACCCCAGTGGGAGACGCGTGCTACCGAGCCCACCCGCGCAGCGACCCCGACCTGGGAGACCCTCGCCCCCTCACCCCCCGTCCGATGCGGAAGACGACGCGTCAAGAACTCCTACGGGAAAAGGAAGAATACCCGGTACTGAAGGGACCAAACTGCAGATTGGTAGAATGGAAATGAGCACCTAGCGGCCGCCGCCCCCTAAGGCTGAGCGCGCGTTATCACAGCCGGGTTATCCCGAAGAAGTTTATAAAGTTATAAGTTCAATGTTTGGGCGACAGGTGCTCCCAGTTGGGGGGGAAGTACAGGGTGGGGGGGAATTCAAGGACTGTAAAGAAACCGAATCAAGAAACATGAAGGCGAGTCATATCGTAGCACTGGCAAAGGAATCAAACACAATCTGTGGGCAAGATCACAGACATAATCATCATCCGGGCAGCAGATATACCAACCCGAGACGACCCCCGGACGTCTCCCCCGAAAACACAACGCCATACATCTCTCGAGTGCACAAGACTACCACTGATCCTCGATGTCCAGATATGCGCCCCACGCAGATAGAATGGACTCCAACAAGATAACTGTGCTCTCCTGGAACGTCAACGGCCTCGGCTCCAGCATAAAGCGAAGACTAGTGCTCCAGTACCTTAATCGTCACTCGCCCGATATAGTCCTTTTAAACGAAACACATCTGCTTGGTACGAGCACACACTTCTTCAAAAGATCCAACTACTCCCACGCCTACCAGGCTGGATTCACAACGGGAGCCAGGGGCACGATGATCCTGGTTCACAAGCGAGTCACCCTGCAGGTCAAGAAGGTCAAGACCGACCCCCGGGGCCGCTATGTCATGATACTGGCTGACATCTGGGGCGAGAAATGGGGCCTCGCTGCAATTTACGCACCTCCCTCACAAACGAAAGAACTACTCTCCGAGCTACAGAGCCGATTACTAGAAGATGAGGCCGATGTATGGGTGATTGGCGGGGACTTTAATGAAGTAATGAACATTGCAGTCGATAGGTCTCACAGGAGGTCAGGCACTTGCCCTACCCCCACACCACTCGCCATGTTCGCCGAAGCCCTGGGTATGACGGACGCATGGCGCTCGCTCCACAACAACGAGGCTGGGTTCTCCTTCTTCTCAGGCGTCCATAAGTCATTCTCCAGAATCGATTATGCCTTCATCCCCCGCAATGTACAGCACAGGCTCCTCGATGCGGAATTCCTCGCAAGAGGTATCTCTGACCACTCTCCGCTCCTATTGTCCATGAAGAACTCCGGCCGTGGTCCGGATCGTAATTGGTGCCTGAACACGTATCACCTACGTCTCCCCGAAATTGCGGAGGAACTGGAAAAGAAGACAACAGAATATTTTGAAAACAACGAAGGATCAGTGAACTGCCCGATCTCACTCTGGGAGGCGTATAAGACTGTCCTCCGCGGGGAGGCTATCTCGGAAGTTTCGGCCTACCAAAGACGACAAGCCCAAAAGATCAAAGAGGCAGAAGCACGTGTCCTGGAGTGCGAACGGCGAACCCTGGAACACGGCACCCAAGAAGCGAAGGAGGAGCTGATCACAACACAAGAGGCCCTTCGCAACCTGGCTCTAGACAATGCACGAATAGCCCATCAGTTAGTCCGGAGCCAAATCTACGAACGAGGCGACAAGGCGAATAAGACACTGGCCTGGTTGGAAAAGCGCGAACAGGCCAGGGGACATGTGCGGGCAATAATATCTCCAGACGGAACGCTCCTCACAGACGACTCGGACATTGTTGCGGCATTCGCCGCCTACTATGAGAAACTCTACACTCCACCGGCCGAGAGACAGTCTTCCGAACCCGCATGTTACCTTGACCAGATCGAGATCCCGAAGCTCTCCCAGCGCCAAACAGACCTCCTGAATGCCGAAATCACTGTCACCGAGGTGCAAGAGGCGCTCGCACAGCTCCAACCTGGGAAGACCCCGGGTCCTAATGGGTTCCCTACAGAAACCTGGAAATGCCTTGGCGGGTCATTGCCCTCCCACATGCACCGTATGTTTCTACGCAGCAGAGAGCTGGGGGCACTCCCCCCGGACCTTAGGAAGGCATGCATAATCGTCATACATAAGCCCGGGAAACCCCCGGAGGAATGTGCCTCCTATCGCCCAATATCCTTGATCAACGGCGAAGCCAAGGTCCTCGCAAAAATACTAGCCAACAGACTGCTGCAAGTTATAGAGGCCCTGGTCCACCCCGACCAATGCGGATTCATGCCCAACAAATCCACCCGCATGAACCTGCGCAGAGTCCAGTTGGCGCTGAGCAGAGCTAAGGAAATACCAGCCCCATTGGCCCTCCTGGCAGTGGACTTTGAAAAAGCATTTGACTCTGTAGAATGGGAGGCCTTGTGGGCAATCATGGCTCGGATGAACTTGGGGCAGACATTTATATCGTGGGTTAAACTCCTGTATGCACAACCGGAGACCACGGTAAGGGTGAACGGCAGATATTCCCGATCATTTCCCCTGGGTCGTGGTACGAGACAGGGGTGCCCCCTCTCCCCGCTGCTTTTTCTTTTGGCCATAGAACCTCTCGCAATTGAGCTAAGGAATAACACTAATTGGTCAGGGTTTGCCTGGCCGGGGGGGGGGAGGACCGACTTTCCCTATACGCGGACGACCTCCTCATATACCTCAGTAACCCACGCACATCCTGCCCGATTGTCTCCCGCATCCTTAGTGAATACCAGCGCTTTGCAGGCCTTAAGGTTAACGAAACCAAAACCATTTACTTCCCGGTCAAGGGAAACGAGTCTGCGATCCCTGAATCCTGCCCATATCACGTCTCCATTAGAGAACTCAAATACCTGGGCATAAGACTCGACCCGACACTGGGTGGGTTCCTGCAACTCAACTTACAACCAATAATTGACCGGTTCAATAGGGACACCTCCCACTGGCAATCACTCCCACTATCACTAATGGGCAGAGCGGCGCTATTCAAAATGTTGACCCTCCCCAGACTGTTGTATGTACTTCAAAACGCCCCCCTTCCCATCCCCCGAGACACCTTCGCACTCATAGACAGACGCCTTCGCACTCTGCTGTGGGGAGGGAAACAACCCAGGATCGCCCTTGAAACGCTACAGCGATCAGTGTGGGAAGGAGGCATCGGTCTGCCGTGCATACGTACCTATTACCTTGCAGCCCAGATTGGGGTGGTAAACGACTGGATACACGCAGAGCCCACACTCCCCCACATCCGCCTTGAAATAGAGAGCATGACCCCACTAACCCCACTACAGATTCTGTACGCCACCCACGACCAACCTCCGTTGTTACCCAAAATGACACGCCACATTAGCCGGGCCTGGCGGGACGCGCACAAATTAATAGGCTGGAAAGGTAAACCGACACTATCCCAACCCCTATGGCACAACGCACTCCTCCCGGAAATTGTTAAGATGGGCCCCTTCGGCCACTGGTGCGTGAAAGGGATACATACACTAGCGCATGTGATACAGGACGGCCACCTCCTTGACTTTGAGACCATGCAGGAGCGATTCGACCTTGCACCCATGGACCGGTTTCGACATGCGCAACTGGCCCACGCCATCCGCACACAATTCCCTGATACGACAACTATACCCCCCTATACTCCCATTGAGACCAACATCCTTTCGCAACACATTGACACCAAGGTCACTTCCACGCTCTATCAAGCTCTCAACTCCTTTGGGGCGACGCAGCTAGATGGGCTCAAGGAAAAATTGGAAAAGGACATAGGTCTAATGGAACCAGAAGACTGGGTAGAGGCATTGATGTCCCCTAGAGAAATAGGCATAGACTCCAAGCTCAGGCTTATACAACTGAGGATCCTCCACCGCACATACTATTCACGCACTGACATGGCCAAATGGGGGGGACTGGAAGACGGGACATGCCTCAGGTGCAAAACAGAACCCACCTTGTTTTACCATATGTTATGGGACTGCTGAGTCTTACAGGTCTTCTGGGAGAGCTGTATCAACAAGATCGCAGACACCCTGGCGACAACAATCCCCAGGGACCCCAAAATGATACTGCTGGGAATCCGAGGTGAAGTGGACCTCTCGAAATATGAGAAAATATTTCTGACACTGGCATTGGGGGCAAGCAAAAGATTGATCGCGGCTAGCTGGGGCTCTGCCGACCCTCTATCCGTGAACCGCTGGAGCAATGAGCTGGACAGATGCGCGGCCGCGGAGCGCCGGATTTATAATGCACGGGGTTGCCCCCGCAAATTCGGGAAAATATGGGATAATTGGTTGGACGCTAACTGAAATCTGCCGTTGAAAATAGACATGTACAGTTGTTAACATTGGTTACCTGCCCTATCCCACACATGCCTGATGGTTCCTGACCCGACTGGGTTTCTTTTGCCTTTTGAAAACTGCCTTGCTACCATGATCTGATGTATACCTTTGATTCATGTTTGTCTTGTTGTTTATGTTCCTAAAACGTAATAAACAGAATTATTAAAAAAAAAATTGCCACCCTCCAAACTAAAATCAGAGACAAACAAAAATCCCTACAGTCTGACCAAGCGCTGACCACACCAACACTTAATATTCGCCAAGCCAAACCCTCTCATAAACCTTTCTCTTTCTCCCCGCTCACCACCCTCGAAGTAGAAGGAATCATAAACAACCTCAAACCCTCCAACTGCCAAGGTGTCCCTTGCCTGGCATCTATCATCAAGGAAGCATCTCACGACTTAGCCCCTTTCATCACAGCATTCATAAATGCCTCCTTCAAGACGGGACAGTCCCGGATAGCCTAAAGGAGGCATGGGTCATCCCACTTCTCAAAAAACCTTCCCTCGACCCTAACATCCCAACTAATTTTAGACCAATCACTACGGTCCCGTTCCTGCTTAAGATCCTGGATCGTGCAGCCTACCTGCAGATTCAAGACTACCTCGAATCCAACAATCTCTTGGGGTTAAGACAATCAGGATTCCGTCCTAAACACGGCACTGAATCAGCCCTGATTGACTTGAAAACTCAGATGGAGTCACTAAAGGACAATGGG
Organism: Ambystoma mexicanum; assembly: GCF_040938575.1. NCBI lineage: Eukaryota > Metazoa > Chordata > Amphibia > Caudata > Ambystomatidae > Ambystoma > Ambystoma mexicanum. The sequence goes on along the minus strand of NC_090934.1, from coordinate 422,109,702 downwards.
AAGTTAGCTCTACTACTTCTCCTGGACCTCTCTGCGGCTTTCCATTTGGTCAACCACCAAATACTCTGCCAACACCTTAAATCTGCGGCCCACTTTTCTGATTCTGCCAATGCCTGGATCCACTCCTTCCTGAGCAACAGATCCATGAGGGTCTTCTCACCTATAGCATCGGCAGACCCCTCCCCCATTAATTGTGGCGTTCCTCAAGGCTCCTGTGTGTCCCCTACGTTGTACAACGTATTCACCAAGCCCCTCTTCGATGTGCTTGACTATCTGGGTGTCTCCTACACTAACTATGCGGACGACACCCAGATACTCATTCCTATCGCGGGTGACTAGACAGCCGACACCAAAGCCCTGAATGATGTCTACCTGGTCATTCAGGCCTGGATGGCACATCACAAACTTTGCCTTAACGACAATAAGACCGAGCTCCTACTACTAGGATCAAGCCATCGTCTTAACAAATTAGATCAAACTTACAAGTCCTTCACCATCGACTGCAATGATATCAAGGTCTCCAAAGACACTAAAACTTTAGGCGTCTATCTCGACTCCACGCTCTCCTTGAATAGACAAACAAATGCAGTAAGGTCGGCATCTACCTATACTTGTAAACTTATCACTGCCTGTAGACCCTTTCTAAACTCTATCAACTGCATCACCCTCGCCAGAACACTCATTATGGGCAACATTGACTACTGTAGTGCTCTCTACCTAGGGACCAGTCAGTCCAACCTCAATAAATTGCAAACTGTACAAAATAATGCCTTAAGGGCAGCCTTAAACATCCTGAGGCGCTCCCATATCTCCACCGTCAGATCTGACCTACGTTGGCTCCCGGTAAAAAAAAGAATTGCCCTGAACACTCTAAGCTTGACCCACAAATGCATGAATAACAATGCCCCACCCTACCTCTCCTCTCGCCTTACACTCCACACCTCCGCTCGACCCACTAGATCAGGCCAAACTCACAGCCTTACCCTGCCTAGATTCAAACTCCAAAAAATGGGTGGTGTGAGTTTCCCTGTCCTAGCTTCCAAACTCTGGAACACTCTGCCTACTCCCATCAGAACCGAACCGTCATTCCTAACCTTCAAGAAAAACGCTAAAACTTGGCTGTTCTCTCATGAGTTATGAGACCCCTCACTCAGTTCTGCCTCCATGTGTAAATAGGTTATACATATATACACCTCTTATTGTACTTGTATTATAATCTGCTAATGGTATTTTTTCTGTATATTGTTGTATATTTGTGTAAATTTATTGTGTATTTACTGAGTATTGTAACCTGTCTTCAAGAGTATGCGCCTGGTTGCCCCTGGGCCTGGTTTGAGCTTTATAAATAAACTAAACTTCAAACTTCAAACTTATTCAGATTGCTCGACAACAGTTCTTCTTGTTTTTTAGAGGCCTTCGTCACAGTCCTTCATCTCAGTCTTTTTTCCAGCCATCCTTCATCATATTCCATCATCGCAACATTTGTTCATTATTGTTCATCTTCATTGCAGTCCCTCTCCTTAGACATAATTCTTCATCATAACACTTCTCTTTCATCACAGTACTTCTCTTTCATCAATTTCCCCCTTTGGCGCAGTCCTTCTCCATCATCACCGTCCTTCTCATTTGTCATAGTACTTCTTCTCCATCACAGTCCTTTAATTTCATCACAGTCCTTCATCATTGCCCTTTTCCTTTATCACAGTTGTTCTCCTTCCTCACAGTCTGTACAATAAATCTAAGTCCTTCATCACAGTCATTCTGCTTCGTCTTAGCCCTTCTCCATCTTCATAGACATTTTAAATATGTTATTTTAAATATGTTCTCCTTGCTTGTTCTTCCTTTCATCATTCCTCACATTCATAGTAATGTATCCACCCCTCCTGCACCCTCACTTCACTCTGTCAGCTTTCCCCATGTCATATCCCCGATCTGACTGCCCTTTTGTGTGCGTGTGCCTGTATTTACTCAGAAACCGTTTTCATTGGACAACAGCTAAATCTATTGGCTTTGGCAATTCTTGTTTATTTTTGTAGATTGTAACCATACAGCTTGAATGGTGCTTACATTCACTTTTGAAAATTGAAAAATTCCCATGTGTTAGAGATCTACACATCCGATTAGTATGTGCGTCGTATATAGTCACAGACCTTACCAAGGGTTACCATGAGAGGTAAGTGCAAACATTGCCCTCAACCATGTTGTGGAATGTCGCGCCTAGAAACACTTCTGTACAGGTGCGTTATGAATGCCACATCATATCATATCATGTTTATTTATAGTGGAAAATCACGGACGTTTTGTAATGGTAGAAAACCATTTTAGAAAATGCAACTCATGACTAGGGGAATATTGACCATACATCGTGGGAGTAAATAACACCCACCCTAAGAACCTGCATTCAACCTGCCCACATTCCACTTCCCAGTCCCCATTAATGTAACTGCCCTGAGACAAACACTGGATTGAGTTCTGGGTCATTAAACAAACAAGGCAAATGCCCCATCTTGCTTCATTAAATATCTTCGTCACTTCAATTTCGAAAAAAAACGTATTCCTAGTGTGGTTGCTTAGATCAGTATAGTTACTGAAGTGTATCTGCAGTGGGGTTACAGCATGATCACTGAAGAGTACCCACAGGGTGGTTGCAGTATAGTTCAGTTTGGTCACTGTAGACTATTCACAATGTGGCTACAGTATACCTCAATATCGGTTATCACTCAAGACGATCTACAGTGTGGTTACAGTACAGTTCTGTATAGTAAATGGCTGAAGGGCCTCCACAGTGTGGCTACAGTATAGTTCCGTATAGTCACTGTAGACTATAAGCAGTGTGGCCACATTACACTCAATATAGGTATTCATTGCAGACTAGCCACAACGTGTTTATAATACACTTAAATATAGTTCATTACTAATCGCAGTGTGGTTACTGTACAGTTCAGTATCTTCACTGTATATTATCTGCAATGTGGCTGTAGTACATTTAAATATATTACACTGAAGATTAACCACAATGTGGTTACAGTACATTTCTGTTTAGTTCATGCCTGAAGCGTTGCTGCAGTGTGGCTGCAGAATAGTTCATTATCCTCACTGTAGACTATCTGCAGTGTGGCTATAGTACGCATTAATATAGTACACTGAAGACTTACCACAATCTGGGTACAGTACACTTCTGTATAGTTAATGCCTGAAAAGTCCCTGCAGTATGGTTACAGTAAAGTTGAGTATAGTCATTGTAGAATATCTGCAGTGTGGCTACAGTATACGTAAATACAGTACACTGAAGACTAACCACAATGTGGTTACAGTACACTTCCTTATAGTTAAAGCCTGAAGAGTCTCTGCAGAGTAGTTGCGGTATAGTTCAGTATAGTCACTATCGACTTTCTGCAGTGTGGCTGCAGTACACCGCTTACCACAATGTGGTTACAGTACACTTCTGAATATTAAAAGGCCGAAGAGTCTCTGCTGTGTGGTTACAGTATAGTTCAGTACAGTCACTGTAGACAACAATCTTCGTTTTCCCCCTTATGTGTTCATCGTTGTAAGTCTCGTGAGTGCCCTGAGACCTGCGGGCGTGTTGGCGCTATATTAAAAAAAACATAGAATAGAATAGAAGAGTATACGAGGAGTTGTTACAGTATAGCATAATACATTAAAGCACTCTTTAAAATGTTGCTCTAGTGCATCAAAGGTGAAAAGGGGAGGAGAGTGGGAAGAGGGTGATGAAGAGGGAGACAAGGGGCGGAGATAGAAATGGTGAAAAGAAAATGTAAGTCCGAATCCTTTCACCTCAGACAGTTTAAGTTGCATTTTGAAATCCCAAACAAGTTCGGATTGCCACTGAGAATAGTGGAGTTTTAAGAGTCTTTCTAAATTTCAGGTGATCTTGTTTGAGTCTAAGAACCTCTGGAATTTAGTTCCGTAGTGCTGGGCCTCTGTTGGAGACCATCTTGCTGGCGATTCTTTTCCTCCCATACCTTAGATGGGTGAGACTGTTTGCAAAGGATGACTGAAGACTCTTGGGTGGGTGGTAATCCTCACAAGCAGGTATTTTGGGCAAACGAGCCAGAACGCTGTATGAATGATACAGCAACATTTAAAGGCTATTCCTTGTTGGGGGGTGGGGGGAGCTTTGAGGTATGAATCTGTCTACGGGGCCCAAGAACTAGACATGGTGCTGCGTTCTGACTCTGTGTTTGTTTCTCCATGCATTTCTTGCAGATACCAGCATACACATGGTTACAGTAACACACTTTCAAAAGGATGAAGGCACTAGCACATGCTCTCCTATGGTGGACGTTGAGGAAATGCAAGATCCCCAGGATGTGGTGTTGCACATTTCCTTTTGCACTTATTTGCATTCATTTGTGGTTGTTGGCATAGGGAGAAGAGCCTTGGTAAGAACCTCTGATGCAAGCACGTTTGGCTAGATGAACAATGTGAAGATGAGATGAATTACAATGCTAGATGAGAGGCAAGGACACATACATTAGCCAGGTGTAGCAGGGAGGTACTGGCAAAAACAAACAATGTATCAGACAAGCCGATTACATGATGAACATTGGGAGTAGGTACATAGTGTATGCTGCAGGATTTTCAACGTGTAGCATTTACATGGCTGTATAGGTTGTAGAGCATTGGGGTGGACCACACAGCGGTTTTAGGAGGAGAATGATCTGGCGTTTCTTCAACGGAAAGGAGTCGCTTCTTCAGGGCAGTCTTGAATAGTGGGGAAGGAGTTGCAGTGGTTCGGGGGCAAGTTGGGGGAAGGAGCAAAAGCGAGAGGTAGCACAGGGAGCATGAAGATCAGAGGTTGAAGGGGGCTTGGGATCTCAGGGTGTGAGGGGGTGAGTAGTGGAAGATGGTAGAAGCTAGGTAAGGGGAGCTACCCCACGGATGGATTGGAAGACAAGAAGAGGAATTGAAAGAGAACGTGATTGCACAGGGGCAGCCACCCCGCAATGATGTGGTTCTCAGAGTGAGTTGAGGATCAGGAGAAGTTGAAGAGGCTACAGTAAGTAAATGTACCTACCATGCCAAGTGGGATAAAGTAGTAGAGCGAAAATCCCATGGGGCTGCTGGACATGTAGGCTGGATCAGGAGGTTGAAGGTGGAAACCGTTGAAGTGAACGCAATGAACGGTTTAGTTTTAGATCACTGCCAAACAGGTTGTAAGCCATAGGGGGTTTGGGGAATACATAGCCAGCAGGACGATCACCTAAGTTTTGGCGTAGATAAGTATCAAGCAGTATTGAGGAATAGGGGCGAAGGAGAGCAATATTTGAGTAACATCAGGAAAGCGATCAGAAGGGAACCCAAAGCAGTTGATGAGTTTGCCAAATGTTGAGAGGTGTAAGCTGAATAGAAGTGGACGAAGGACATATTCTTGAGGGTCCACGGCTGGCAGTGCGGTGGCAGAGGGTGGTCCAACATTCCAGTATAAAGAAAAGGCATGACTAGCTAGGAAGGAGGCAATGTAGACTCAGGAAGAGCACTGCAAGCCGAGGTGGGGAAATTCAAGTGGAGAGGTGAGTGGTGAACGGCTTTGTCAAGGTGGACGAGGATGGAAGATAGCTGAGTGAGGTGGGCAGAGGTGAGCGGCATGACTGAGCACCTTGTCTGTGTAATGACAGCTCTGGAAGCCGCCCAGGAAGGGCACGGTAAAGTCAATTCGTCTTCAGACATACAGAGATGGTTTGAACGCCAGTCACTACAGGATAATAGAACAATGAGGGAGAAAAGAAACCTGTTGCTAGTTAGTGGGGTTGTCGGGGTTCACAATGCTTAGTAATAAGAGTGTGACAGTGGTCTTCTTACAGCGGTCTGGGAAAGACCCAGAGGAAGGGAAAAGGTGACTCTAGAAGAGAGGTAGATGCTAATAAGTGTTTCCAGTTCCTTAACCCGCTAAGTGCTGTGGGTGTATATTTTCATGTAGTCTGGGGTGTAAAGGGGTTTGCTGGAGTGCGAGAGGGGATGGCAGAGCAGTGCATTGGTGCCAGTTCAGCCGAGTGGTTGGGTAGACATCAAAGAGAATGAAGGAGTTGAATGTGAGTGTGGTATGGTGAAGGAGTGTGTGAAACCTAGTAAGAGTGTCATGGACTTTTGAGATGTCTTTAAAAAAAAGTAGCAGGTGAAATCGTTGGCAGAGAGAGAAGAGGGGACAGAGTGTGGTGGAAGGAGGAGCAATGACTGGGTGATGATGATGATGTATATGACAATAACTCACTTTGTGCTCAGTTAATCTACAATGACAAATATATACAGTTCTAAGTGGTACCACAATTATTATTAGGTTCCATTAAAGTGCATCAACTGTACTCTGGTTAAATGTCACACAAATCACTTAATAAAGGTAACCACAATAGACATAGGAGGAAAGCAGTTGGTTAGAACAATTGGCAGAATACTGGCCTCTACCGTTACACACAGTTCTGTGTGGCGATCCCCCCACCTGGGCAACCTGTAAAATAAAGATATATCACAAGCCCAGTCCATAGATTGCTCTATAAGTCTTATTTCCTTCTATAATGTTTCTACCACCCCAATGTACCTGGAATAGCAGAGTTCGATGACGAGTTATCGACGGATCCTTCTTGAGCGGCTCCCTTTAAAGCAGGAGCCACGGATCGTCGAGATCCCTCAAAGAAAGTGAATTTGGCATCGAGGCGGCAGCTTCGGTCTCAGTGGTGCTCGTCGACGACGAAGCGAAGACGTCCTACAAGGAAGAGGCGTGCGTGGCACCTCGATGTCAATAGTTCAGGACCACAAAAAGTTTTTGAGGAACTGTGGCCCAGCAAGCACGTCGAGTCGTCCGGTGTCTCTATGATCTTTGGGTGGTGGGAAATACACCGGCAGATGCTCCTCGGCGCGTCGACGGCCTGGCCTTCTCTGGCGGGATAAGGCGGGTGGCGGTGCAGACGAGCGCGTTCAGTGAATCAAAAGTCTTAGGCAAAGGAGCGTTGCAGCTCCGGTCGTCGATGGCACGGCATCAAGCGGTTCCTCTTCTGGGCAACATGGCTTAGACGGACCTCCAGCGATTATAGCCAACCTGTGAACCCTGGTTGACGAGGGTGGACGGAATGTCCGGTACTTATCTTCGTTCTCCTTGGCGGTCCCTGTCTCCGATCGGCAGCCTTATGATATGATATGATATGGTATTTGTAACGCGCCTATACACAAGTGTTTCAAGGCGCGACGAGGCAGGGAGGGAGGGAAACAAGGGGTAGACAGACAAACGATCCTACTAGGCCAGGTGTCATTCAGATCGGGCAAGTGCAGAGGTAAGGGGAAAAGGAGAAAGTGCAGGGGGAGGAGGAGGGGGGGAAAGTGCAGTACACGGTAAGTAGCGTAATAAAATAATAAATAATAAATAAAAGGGCCAGCTGGTGGCAAGTGCGAGGTAAGTGCAGAGCAAGTGCTAGGAAGGGGGCTGTAGGGATACAGTGACAGTCCCACAGTGCAGGGGGAGCAAGGGAGGCAGTGCAAGTGGAGAGTGGCTGGGCACTGGACCGAGGTCGCTGAGAGTGGCCAAGATGCAGGTTTAGTGCAGAATTTCAGTGGGGAGTTAAGCAGGTTTAGCAGGGGAGAGGGAGAGAGAAGGCAGAAGCGAAGAGGAAGGTTTTGAGGTGCTTCCGGAACCGGAGATGGTTCTCCTCAAGTTTCAGGGAGGCAGGAAGGCTGTTCCAGAGGGAGGCCCCTGCTGCGGAGAGAGATCTACCCCCAGCTCGTTTCTTCGAGAAGCGGCTGACCATGAGGGAGTTGGAGACGGATGAGCGAAGGGCTCGTGAAGGAAGATATTTAGGAAGAGAGAGTTGAAGGTATTTAGGCCCCAGGCCCCAGAAGGCCTTGTGGACAATGCAGAGGGTTTTGAACTTAATCCTCGCAGCCACTGGGAGCCAGTGAAGAGATTTCAGTCCTGGAGAGATACGGTCCCTGGGCTTGAGGCCGAGGACAAGTCTCGCAGTTCTGTTCTGGATAAGTTGCAGAGGGCGGAGAGTGGAGGCAGGCAGATTAAGATAGAGGCTGTTACAGTAATCCAGCCTTGAGAGAACCAGGGCTCGGGAGACAGTGAGCTTCTGGGGGAAGGAGAGGAAGGGAAGAATACCTCTGAGGAGGTGCAGCTGGTAGTGTGACTTCTTAGAGACGTCAGATATATGAGGAGAGAAGGAGAGTGTGGAGTCGAAGATGAACCCAAGGTTTTTAGCCTTGCAAGTAGGGGCAGGAAGGGGGCCAAGGGAGGCCGGCCAGAGGGCTGCAGGGAAGGAGGGAGTGGGTGTGCCGATGAGTAGAATCTCAGTCTTGCTGGCGTTAAGGCAGAGGTCATTGGCGGCACACCATTCCTGGATAGCAGACAGACAGTCGGAGATGAGGGAAGAAGAGGAGGAGGCCGAGGGTAGCCTGAAAATGAGCTGGGTATCGTCCGCATAGCACTGGAAGTGGGGGCAGAGAGCGGCGATGCGGTGGGCAAGGAGTGCCAGATACTGGTTGAAAAGCCAGGGAGAGAGGTTGGATCCCTGGGGGACACCACAGGTGGAGAAAAAGATGTCGGAGAGGAAGGAGCCCATTTGGACCTGGGAGGGTCGACTGGAAAGGAAAGAGGTCAGCCATGCCAGAGCCTGACCAGTGATACCCAGGTTATCACGGAGACGGTTGAGCAGGATGGAATGGTTGACAGTGTCAAAGGCAGAGGAGAGATCGAGCAGAATGAGAACACAGGGAGTGTTGGAATCGAGGTTCAGGAGCAGGTCCTCACGGATGTTCAGGAGAGCAGTTTCCGTGCTTCTGGCCGCTCTGAAGCCGGATTGATGGTCATGAAGGTTGCCAACATATTCAGCATGGAGGTTAAGCTGGGAGATGGCCAGTTTCTCCAGGAGCTTGCCCAGGAAGGGAGTAATGGAGATTGGGCGATAGTTGGCTGGGCAGGAGGGGTCGGAAGAGGGTTTCTTGAGGAGGGGGTGCACAAGGGAGTGCTTAAGGGGGGATGGGAAGACTCCAGAGGCGAATGAGTGGTTGCAAAAGTCAGCCAGGGCAGGAGCCAAGGAGTCGATGTGGTCCTTGATGGTTTTGGAGGAACAGGGGTGAACCTGTTTAGACGAGGCTTTCATAGATCGGACTTGTCTGGAAACCTCATCAGCAGAAAAAGGTGGAAAAGCAGAGAAGGAGGGCGGAGGGGCAGCTGCAAGAGAGCAAGAGGAAGAGCCGGGAAGAGAGGGAGGGAGGTGAGAGGAGGAGAGCGAGGACAGGATGTCCTGAGTTTTTGAGATGAAGTGCGAGGCCAGTGCAGTGCAAAGGGCCTGGGAGGGGACAGGAGAGGTAGAGACTGCAGCAGGGTTGGCCAGCTCCTTGCAGATTTTAAAGAGTTCGGCAGAGTTGTTAGATGCCTCAGAGATGCGGGCTTGGATAAGGGCTCTCTTCTTGGTGAGAACGGAGAGCCGGTATTGCCTTTGGAGCAGGCGGCAGGCCAGTTTGTCAGAGGATGAACATGAAGCACGCCATTTCCTCTCTGCCACCCTGCACTTGCGTTTTAGGGTGACGAGATCCGAGTCATACCAGGAGTTACATTTGGCTTTGGGCTTCAGGCGGATTCTCATGACGGGGGCAAGGATATCGAGAGTATCAGATATAGAGGAATAGAGCATGGAGAGGGCTGTGTCAGGGTGGGAGTCAGCCGAGGGGGGAGAAGGGGGCGAGAAGGTAGCAGCGAAAGCCTCAACTGACACGCGCTTCATGGGTCGGATGACCGAGAAGGTGGGAGGCAGTGAAGAGGGTGGCTTTGCCTGTGGGTTGGGGAGGGAGAGGTAGGAGGATAGGAGAAAGTGATCGCTCCAGGAGAGAGGAGTGGAGAGAGGGAGGGAGAGGGGAAGGTCAGAAGAGATCAGAGCATCAAGGGTGTGCCCTGCAGAGTGAGTAGGCCCAGACGGGAGAATAGAGAGTGAGAGAGAGTTGCAGAGTTCGCGAAAGAGACCAGTAGGGGGACAGGAGGCATCGAGGTGGATGTTGAAGTCACCGAGAAAGAGGAGTTGGGTGGTTGAGGACAGGAGTGAGGAGGAGAGGTCAGCCCACTCAGAGAGGAAGGAGGAAATTTGACCAGGTGGCCGATAGATAGTGGCCACGGTAAGGGAATGGCTAGGAGAGAGAGAGAGTCGGCAGACAAGACATTCAAAAGAGGAGTAGGTCTGCGTAGGAGTAACAGTGGCAGGAATCCACTCAGGGAAGATAAGGGCAACACCACCCCCTGAACGGTTAGGCCTGGGCACAGAGAGGATCTTGTAGCCGTTAGGTAGGAGTGTGTCGAAGCTGGTGGCAGAGCTGGCAGTGAACCAGGTCTCAGTGAGACCGAGGACGTCGAGGTCCAGTTCCTCAAGAAGGCGACAGATATCAGAGGAGTGCTTGATGGCAGAGCGAGAATTTAGAGTGGCAATGTGGAGAAGGTTGCCACCCTTGAAAAACTTCCGGGGAGGGGTACAGATCAGAGGTACGCCCTGCGGAGGTGTTGGAGAAGGAGTTGAAGAGGGAGCAAGAGAAGGGGCAGGGAGGGAGGGGAGAGGCAAGGTAGCCGAGGACAGAGGAGGGGGGACAGCGGGAGCAGAGAGGAAGTTGATGAGGCATGGGAAGCGTCTATCAAAGAGGTGAAGGTTGGCCTGAGGGCCTTGGACCAAGACGGTCCCGTTAGCATAGACATTAATGATGGCTTTAGAGGAGTGGAAAGGGGCCAAGAGGACATCCCAACGGGTGCCACCATTAATGGGAGAGGTGGAGAAAGGAGAGAGCACAGCGACCATGTGAAGGGTCCATAGTTCAGGTGAAGGCACGAAAAAGAGAATGTCAGTGAGAGTTTCCTTGGAGCAGGCGCTCGTGTAGGTGTCAGCGATAGGGAGGCCTGGGTTGGAGACCAGGATGTCCTTTTTAAACTTTTTCCTACCGGATTTAGTGAGTAGACCAGGATAGTCAATGGAGAAGCAGTTAGAGTAGATAGGCGAGATGGAGAGCACCATGGAGTAAGAGGGGAGGTGGACGACACGAGTATGCAGACAGGAAGTGAGTGGAGGGCACTAGTTGAACACAATGCAGAGCAAAACAGTAATGCTTAGTAGGTCAGGGCCACCTAAGTTTGAGAATCCTGCGAGGGGAGAAAAAGCACCCTAGTTGAACACAATGCAGAGCAGAACAGTAATGCTTAGTAGGTCAGGGCCACCTAAGTTTGAGAATCCTGCGAGGGGAGAAAAAGCACCCTAGTTGAACACAATGCAGAGCAGAACAGTAATGCTTAGTAGGTCAGGGCCACCTAAGTTTGAGAATCCTGCGAAGGGAGAAAAAGCACCCTAGTTGAACACAATGCAGAGCAGAACAGTAATGCTAGGTAGGTCAGGGCCACCTAAGTTTGAGAATCCTGCGAGGGGAGAAAAAGCACCCTAGTTGAACACAATGCAGAGCAGAACAGTAATGCTTGGTAGGTCAGGGCCACCTAAGTTTGAGAATCCTGCGAGGGGAGAAAAAGCACCCTAGTTGAACACAATGGCTTTCGAGGGTCTGACTTCCAGGGAGTTTTGGTGAAGGTCAGTGGTGCTCGATGGTCCCTTGGAGCATGGGAAGAGGACGCCTAACCAGGTCCGCTCTTGGATCAGTCTGGACGGCTCGGCAGCTTTCGCATTTCGACAAAGGGAGACAGCAGTCAACCTTCTTCTTCAGGCTCGGGTTCGAGATTCAGCTTCAGTTTCAAGGTCAGTTTCAACTCCAGCTTCTGATCGATTTCTAGTAGTGAGAGGCCCCCAGATATACTAGTTGATCTCCCATTCATTCTGCTGGGTCACACTCAGGCAACCAATCACTCAGAAGGGCATTCAGCAGTCAGCCAATCAGGCATACAGGACATTCATGCCATTCTCCTCCCTCTCAGACACTCACAAGGAATGTGTATTGGGACAAGTACCCAGCCATTCAACACTACACATTGCATTGATACCAGTTTCGGCAGGGCTGTCTCAGTATTTGTGTCAAACACCAGAAGCCAGACATCCACAACAAGAAGTGCATATTGGTCACACACTCCATTCCCCCAGGTCCCATCCACAGGGTGTACCCACAACATACAATCAATGGGAAGGCTCCAGCCAGTCTGGCCTGGACTTCACAACAACACCATATATGGAACTTCCACCCAACAGCCAGTCAGGGGGAAGGGACAGAGTCAGAGCTTCCCAGGACTTTGGGAAAACAAGGTAACAGGTAATAGAAAGCAAGAGGCCACAGGGGCCATCTTGTTTCCTATCAGGAATCAACTGATTCCAACGTCAGGGCTTGAGTATCCCAAAATGGAGGATACCAAGGGCACCTGTCAAATCCAGCATGGAGCGGCCACCAGCCCATACCCTGCTCTGTGGGCCACACACAGGTGCCCAAAAAAATACACTAGGGGCAAGGGGTTGTATCCCCACCCATGGGTTTCATAAGGGTATCTGTACACCAAACCAAAAGCAGAAAGAGCTGCACTGCCAGGACTCCCACATGAACTCCTGGGCAGAAAACAATATAGAACACAAATGAAAAAGGCATACAGGACAAGGACAGGGAGGCCCTGTCCCTCTAATGCATTTCCAGCATCACAGTCAAGGGGTGAAAGGGAGTGTTCAATTGCTTCCTGTGATGTCACTTCAGGTTGGGTCAAATTACATCACTGATATCAACACAGATCAAGGGTCATGTGATGTCACATCCGCTACCTCTGGCATTTTGGTAAAATTACATCCCTAATGTTATCTGGAATGCAGGACCAAAGGTCTGAGAGGCTAAACCTGCTTTGGGTAATGCTACTTACTGATGTCGGGGAAGACCAAAGAAGGGTGCTCGGTCATAGCTCAGTAGTGTTCATGTTGTATTGGCTAGGCCTGTGGCTGCTGTCTGTGAGGGAAGAGCTTGTGCAGTGTTAGGTGCAAAGAGATTTTACAGAATAGCTGGTTAATTTAGCGGGTTAATCGAACGTGGGTATGAGGAGTGAGGGAAGAAAAAAAACATTGGGTACCCTCTGGGAGTGAGGTAGTCTATGCCTCCTAGTAAAGTGAAGAGGTGGTTTTTCATATGTTAATCATTCAATTCCTTTTCGAAGTGGGCGAAGGTTTGGTGACCTTCTGCTGTGGGTTTCATTATGAGTTAAGTTGAAGAGGTATGTTTTAGCTGCTTTCTGAAGATGAGGTGGTATTCTGTACAGAAGTGTTTGGGTGAGGAGTTCCATAGTTTGGCTGCTAGAAGCGATAAAGAGGACCAACCCTCTGTCTTTATCGGTTGAGGTTTATGTCAAATATTAATGTTTCATTGCTGGGTCAGTGTGTTCTCAATGGTGCGTATTGTGAGAATGTCCTTGTGATGGATTCTGGGGCCCTGCCGTGACAGGCGTCGTGAGCGATGCATAGCATTTTGAATTGTATCCTTTTCATGATTCGGAGCAAGTGCAGTGCACCGAGAGCTGGCATGATGTATTTGCATAATTTCAGTCCTAGGAGCAAATCACATGTCGCATTTTGGACTCTTTGTAGTCTGTTGAGTAGATATTCTGTAAAAGTTGTTGACGTAATTTATTTTTAACAGTACCAGTGTGATAACTGCAACGGTGCTTTGTGTGAGAAGGGCATGATGCGTCATAGGGTGCAGTATTGGAAGAACCTGTGGTTCTAGTGTAAATTCACTTTCGATTGTTATTGCAAGATTCCTCACAGTAGAAGTAGGTGTTGTGAATAAATAAAGTATAGTGTATTTAAGCACTTAAGTTTATTTGCAGTTTATTTGCAGTGCAGGTTTAGCATTTCATGCGTTTGTGTTATAGAAACAATGTAGTTCAGTGTAGATGAGCACTAAAGTGTATCTCCAAATGTGGTTTTAGGATATCTTAGTGTAGCTAAGCACGGCCATGTGTTTGTGTTGTAATAACAGTATAGTTCAGTGTAAGAGAGCACTGAAGTTTATCTGAAAATGCAGGTTTAGCATATCTGAGTGTAGCTAAGCACTGACATGTGTTTATGTTTTAATGACAGTATAGATCAGTGTAGGTGAGCATTGAAGTGTATCTGCAACTGTCGGGTTTAGTATATTTCTGTGTAGCTAACGCCTGGCTTGTGTTTGTGTTGTAGTAACAGTATAATACATTGTTGGTAAGCACTGAAGTGTTTCTGCAAATGCAGGTTTAGCATATCTCATTGTAGCTAAGCACTGACGTGTTTTTTTGCAATAACAGTATAGTTCAGTTTAAGTGAGCACTGAAGTGTATCTGCAAATACGTTATAGTATTACATAATGAAGATAAGCATTGAAGTATATCCACAAATTGGCTACATTACCATTGACAATAATCAAGCACCAGTGCTTAAGTGCCAAAGCCCAAATATTTTCTAGCACCCCTGTGTCACTGCGGGTGGGCAGTTCCCCGTCACTGCTGCCACCACCCATAGCTGCTCCCCACAGTGTTGACATATTTGGGGTTACACTACAGCTTGCACGTGCTTATTGTGGTTGTTGGATGCACTGACTATCACCACTTCATAATTAAAATGAGTCTGAGACAAGGGGGGGTCATTCCGAGTTTGGAGGCAGCCATGGTGCTCTTAGCACCATGGCTGCCTCCAAACCCGGGTCCGTGTCCGGGTAGACGGAATAGGGACTTACCGGGACATTCCGACCTATGCGGACTCGGTAAATCCCCATTCCGAAAACCATTCCCTATTCCCATTTGAGCCCCCATAGGGCTCAATGGGAATGGGGAAGGAGCTAATAACAGGCCCGCGAATAGCGGGCCCGTTATTTGCTCCATGGTCCCTTAACTGGTCCCACTAAGAACGGCTGGTCAGACCAGCCGTTCCTGGTGGGACCCGCTAAGGGACCTCGGAATATGGCGGTAGGGGGTTAACGGCACCGGCATCCTTACCGGTGCCGTTAACCCTCTGCCGCCTTACTCAGAATGAGGCCCAACAAGTGCCAGGGCTCAAAAATAAGTTCCAGAGCTGGGCCCCGGTAAACACCCCCACAAATTAAGCACTGTCAAGCATCATGTGTCTGTAATGTGATTGCACAATGTTATGCAACTTGGTTGTTTCATTTCATGTTAAGTGGTAGTTTGATAGCCCATTAATCAAGGCTGTTCGTTACCTGTGTTAATTATGGACTTACTTTGAAAACGTATTCACTGCAAGAGGTCCTATAATGTACCTTCAAAACAAATTATCTGCATCCATCCTCAATCAGCATTGCTCCATCTCTGTACTATCAGCTGCTGCCATCAATCGCGTAGGTATAATGCAGGGCTCGAAATCGAGGGGCGCTCGGAGCGATTTAGCTCCTGCTCGTAGCCTAGAAGTGTCTGGTTAGCTTGACACCAACAGCTGCCAGGAGCTACTTTTGGCTCCACATTCCAAATAATGCCAAACAAGCACAACTATGTGACTTAAGCTCTCTGCATTTGGGACAACCTATAAACATTAGGTCACATCTATGTGACATAATAAAGCACAATGGGTCGTTAATAAAGGAGAATAGGAGAGGTTTGCAGCTTATATGCAAGTTAGATTTGCAGAACGCTATGTATTAGCTCCTCGCTCCATGGTGGTAGCTCATGGGCACTCTTTAATGCTGGATAACTAGAAGCTGCTATTATCTCCTGCTTACCTAATTTTATTTCAATCCCTGCATGTTGTGCACACACACACTTCCACCACACATCCTTGCTTCTATGCACAGTGCGTGGTCACACCCTGCTTGATCAAGAATTAAAATATAAAATAAATGCAATAAAATTGATGAAGACTGCATCTGGATTGGAGGTCTTTGTGAATTGCTCCTGCAAACGATGGCACGCATTGGAACCAAGCAGCTGTTAAAATAAAGAAAAACAATAAGCGAGAGGGCTGAGTGAAATTCCTGATGCCAATGTACAAATATCAGTGGAAGACTGCCTGTTAAACACGTGCAATCAGTTACCAAGAGAAATGTTTGCGAGGTAGCAGAACATTTTCGGTACAAAACGCTTGCTTCACAAACGTCTGCAACTGTGCATGAAATAATGTTTCTTCAGCTTGAGTGTGTTTTGCTATTGACAAAGACTGTACCTTGTTTGAAGTAGGGGGGGGGATTGGTACATGGAAAAATAAGCAGGCTTTGTGACAGACCTGTCGGGTAACATCATGGTGTACGCCACCAGCACACTGGCATGGTTTTGGTGTTGTTAATTTATCTTACAGTGCCCAATAAGTAATGGAAGAAAAACGTAAACTGCAGCTTTTCTGTGGAATTCTGTCTTCTATGTCGACTTTTCTGCAGTCTCTAGTTGGACTCATACCTGCCTAACATCCGGGTTTCCTCAGAGACTCTGGGTTTTTAGCCATTTCTCCAGGTCTCCGGGGAAGACCCTGGAGTCTCCGGGTTTTCGGGTCCCTTCCAATCCTCCATCTGATTGACTACCGACAGCGGTCTTTTTCAGACAGTCGAATGGAGGATTGGACGGAACCCCGGAAACGGCGCATATGCAGTATTACCGTGTTTATTTTGCTCAAACTTTCATTCGTTTTGGCCAGTTTGCCTTATGTGTTAGTCGCCCTAAATTGAAGGGCGACTAACACATAAGGCAGACTGGGCAAAAAGAATGAAAGTTTAAGCAAAATAAACATGGTAATATTGCATTTGCGCCGTTTCTGGGGACTAAAAACGCGGAATACTGCTTCCAATCCGGTGTCATTAATGATACCGGATTGAAATCAGCATTCCTATTTTTTCAGCTTCCATTATTTTTGGGCTGTTTGCCAGGGCTTGAGGGTACACGTGGAAGTTCACCCACTTTTTTTTCCAGAGGGTGGACTTGGACCCCCCCCCAGCTAAAATGAGAAACATTGAGGGTCCTCTTTGAATTCATGAATTAGCAGCCCTCAGGGATTGAACCACAGCCATCAGGTTTGCAGGCTGAACACCTCACCACAGCACTATATAACCTCATGAAAAATAACAAACAACTAAGGTGAAATGTCCAATTTCGGTACTGCAGGTCCCAGGGAAAACCTTTGTATTGGTTGTTGGAGTTTAAAAAATGCGCACATGTTAACGTTTTCAAAAACGTTTTCAAAAACATCACTTGAAGAAAATATCCTCTCTTGGTTTTGTGTGTGCATTACTTTTTTGGAAGGCGAATGCCATTCGTCCTGTGCAATTTGGGTGGTGATGCATGTCCTTGGACATTCACATTTATTTCATTCCACTGTAAAGTGTAAACTTCAAGTCTTTCTAATGACGGCTACAACGACCGAGTTTACTTTTTTGACAGGTGGGCGGGGCATGTGGGGGGAGACGTGTGCAAATGGGCGGAGTCTTTCATGGCCGTGGGCGGGGCATACATCGCAAGGTTGTTGATTTTCAAATGTAGGCAGGTATGGTTGGGCTGAACCAAAGATCTGAAGGCGGAGTGGGGGAACGTGAGTGTTCCTGAGGTGAGCTTAGCTCCTCAGGCACGCTTTCCCATGCACAACTCAAACATATGCCATTGGTCCTTTAAATATGAGTGAAGGAACTGCAAAGGTGTCATTACTGAAGACGTAAATGGCATAGCATAACCGGTCAGTACAATGTGTATGACGATAGATGTATAGTAGAAGATAGATGTTTTTCACATACCATCCGAGCTGTAATAAGATAATTTGCCTTTGGATGAAAAGAAGTGGAGAACGTTACAAATTGGTCCACTCTCCCCTCACCTATCGTTCATGTGGGCTGACATAGGTCGCGTCCCCTTTCAGACATCAGTTCCTTGAAAAAAACACAGGTGGGTTCAATGCAAATCAAACTGCTGACAGAAGCAGTGGTGTCCCTGAGTGGCACAGCCTCTAAATAATGCTTGGATTGGACTGCCATGTACACATGCACCGCCTATCAGTTGACGTAATAGAGAGCCATCCAATGGACTAGCAATATCCTTACCCATTCGCTCACGAGCCCCGCCCCCACCACTTGCGTTGCTACCAGAGAGGGCTTCGTCTGACCTCTGGACTTGCCACTGGCCTAATAGGTCAGGCAGGTTCTGTGGCACTGCTTCGTTTGGACAGTAGTTTTGGCCCTTATAAGTGAGTAGATAGGCTCCGCTGCTCTTCTTTGCTTCTAGATGTGCTGCTGCAAGTGTTACCTCATGGCCTGACCACCACAATAAATGTGTATGTTTACAGGACACAAACGGTCAGCTGTATGTGACCCTTTGCTTTCTTTACTGTACACTAGATGGACATCTAGTGTGATGGTGCGCTAAAGGGCTCTCAATGGAACCTGCAAGGAAGAGGATGGTTAATCTGATCCACCTGCAAGTGTGTAGACCAGCGATCGAAATGTACGAAAAGAAGTATTCTGTTCCCTACTGGCCTGCCCCACTCCCCGCAAACCCCATCGCCATGCCCCCTCCCATGCACAATACAAACCCCCATACACATGCACCTGCTGTTTAAGGGACCGTTCAGTGCAGTGCACTGAAAGTGCAAGGTTCAGCTTCTTCCTACACTTTTATTTTAAAACAAAAACATTCCGGAACGATTTTTAAAAAAAATAAAATTATAGGAACAGTAAAACTTAATTAAAAAAAGTAGAGGAGCCGCGCTGCGAACCACTCCCACTCACTTCGACCACTGGTGTAGACTGTATGTAAGCAACCAGTGCAATGGATGATAGTTGCAGGAGACAAGTCTCACCTCTCATAGAATGTTCCTGATTTCTTCCCGGGAATTAGGAGGGCCACTGGGCGCTGTACCTGTAGGATCAATGCACATGCCAGGGGCATAAGATACCTGTAAGGTAAATGTCTCTCTCTGCCTAGATTGAATTTGGGAGCAAACTCCAGGATCCTCATGATCACAAAGGCAAAACAATATGCAAAGAAACAGAATGCAATAATCCCAATGTAGCAGGTTCAGTTATAATGAATTAATACCCAGAGTGGGCGCTGTACCTGTAGGATCAACGCACATGCCAGGGGCATAAGATACCTGTAAGGTAAATGTCTCTCTCTGCCTAGAGTGAATTTGGGAGCAAACTCCAGGATCCTCATGATCACAAAGGCAAAACAATATGCAAAGAAACAGAATGCAATAATCCCAATGTAGCAGTTTCAGTTATAATGAATTAATACCCCGAGCGGACCCGGGGATCGAACCTGCGTAGCTCCATGTCGTCTTGCATGAGCTATCCTCCCAAGACAAATACTCAAAGACAGAAATGGTGATTTAAAAGCCCTTTGGATGGTATTTTGTGTATTCCTGATTACTCGTGTAACTTGGTGGCACATAAATCGACATCTGGTGAATGTTAGCTGTGTATAAATATTGGTAAGAGTCCCTTGGCCACAAATGAACACATTTTTTAACACAACAGTGAGCATGTACTAAAATGTCAATAGGTAGGATTGGATGACAGATTTGGATTCACTTGACGCAATAATTAAATCTTAAATATTCTCTGCTGGAAGGATACGAAAAATGGTGATAAATAAAGACTAGGTATTTCCTAAATTCAAAAAGTCAGTGTACATCAACTGAGTGCAACACGTGAAGTTTTACACTGCGCTAGTCACCATAATATAATAGTATTAAAGCGCTGAGACCTTGTCGACGTGTGAGTGTACAGTGACTTCGCCCAGTATCCCAACCAGACTGTGCTCTGTGGGATGGAAGAGGCAAACATGAAGAGGGAGAGGGTAAAGAGGGTAAAGATAGGGAACCAGACAGACAGACTGAAGTCACAAGAACATGGAGAAACATACAAAGAGGGTGAGTGACGGGGGGCAGTGATGTATGACACGTTGTGAGTGTTTAGTCAAGGAAAGATGGGACTGGTACGGACTGATAACTGTCCTTGATGCCAGTCTCCATTGATGGTAAATTCCTAATAGAACAATGTGTTGATGACATTTGTTTAACCTTGAGTTATGGATGTATGCTGGCCGGAGATGTGCTCAAGCGTTCAATCAGTTGTGGCGGTAACCAGGACAGATAAACCTTCTGAAACAACCTACCGAGTAGAGCTCTAGGATCTGGAAATACATAGTCCATCAGAGCCAAGGGTTGGCTGTGTACTGAATGGATGTTGGGGGAGACAAAAGGAATGAAAGACTGCGCCACCCAGAGCCATGATGGAATGGCCTTGGGTGTAGGAAAGGGAGTAGGCACCCTGCTTCCAATGAATGGATTAAGTCTAACACGTATCCTTTGACTTAGGGACTCTGAAGGCGTTATTCTGGAAGTGCTGCGTTATTGTGCAGTGTTTTCATGCAATGGATCTAGAAACGCAGATCAGGCATGGCCTATGGCCATTGATAACCTTTCTTAAAAATAGCTTGTTTGTAAAGCATGGTTGTACATAAGCCAAGGTGCAGATGCATTATCCTAAGTGAAACTTAAACTTGAGCACCCGATGGATCATATAACAGATAGGGTAAGTATTTGAGAAAACTGTTAAAGTGAAGACTAGTCATCAGCATTGTTGAGTCATCAAAACCAAATTGTTGTTTGGGAGAGTAAAAAGCAAATGGTGGGCGAACAGGTTGAGAGCACCCGCTATATCAAAGCAGGTAGGTCCTCAACAGCTGAAGCAAATCGAAGGGGAAGACAAAGGGCCTCATTACATGGTAGGCGGTAAGGGTTAACGGTCACCGGTAATGGTTACGGTGACCGTTAACCCTTACCGCCTTACTACGAGGTCCCTTAGCGGGTTGGTACTTTAACGCCTGCTTTTAGCAGGCGTTAAAAACCAACCCGCTAAGGGACCTTGGTGCTAATTACGGCACCGCAAATTTGCGGTACCGTAATTAGCACCTTCCCCATTTCCATTATGCCCTATGGGGCAAAAATGGGAATGGGGAAGGGCAATGGTGGAAGGGGGAATTACCGCCCCGCCAACCTTGGAATAGGGCGGTAATTCCCCTTTCCACCAAGGCGGTGCCGGTATTTTACCGGCATGGACCAAGGTGCTAATAGCACCTTGGTCCACCGCCTACCGTGTAATGAGGCCCAAAAACCTTAGTAGAGAAACAACCAAGTGTTAACGAGAATTTAGAATAACACAATTGCTCGGAAATGCTTGGTAATGAATTAAAGGTTGCGGTGCGAGTGTTGAAGATGACTATCGCAATTTCTTTTTCAATAGGTCTTTCTGACCAAAGTCATAAGTGAGGCTGGTCTGAAGTCACGATTTGAAATGTGCCTACTGGGTTTTCCATGGAGCCCTTTCCATGTAGTGCTTTGAAGGAGAGTTGAAGCATTTTGAAAGCAATACTTCTTCCCACAGGCAAGCAATACAGATACTGAAGAGCGGGGGAAATGTGCTCCCTATGACCTCAATGCATTAGGGTGTGGGTGGGATGCATTGCGATAAACTGAGACAACAGGTGTGACTGTTTGCATAGTTTATTCCGGTAGATTGCAATGGCATTGAAGGCATTTTGGGAGAAAAGACAAGAGGGATGATTTTCTTAAGGAATTTCAAGTGTATAAATGTTTGTTGCAACAACATCATAATTTGGGGCTCAACAGAGAGTTTGGCCTCCATATATGCAGAATATACTTTCCAGAGTTCCCTTTGTCCCCCATGTCCTATGTTTCAGCCATGTGTAGGTAATACCTGACCAACTTTAAATTATGAACAGGCACTTGTCTCTCTCTGGATCAAACCCAAACCCTACACCTATTCTAACTCAAGACATCTACAGTCGGTTAAAAACAAAGTCACAACCTTAGGCACCCACAAAAAAGAAACCATAATAGAGAAGCAGGCTGGCGCGTCCTCTGCAATACCTGACAATCTGGCTAGGGGTCAGCAAGGCTGCTAGCTCTGAAGGCCTGCAGGGCTGGGCATGCAACTTCCTTCTTCTCTTGAATCTTCTTCGGTGGTGATGGTGGCTCTGCAGATACTAGGACAGTTTGTAGAGGCCAGCTAGGTTTGGCATCACCTTTCTTCTGAAGAGGTCCGAATTTGTCATGGTGACTATGGACCAGCGAGACCAGTGGATGTAGAAAGGACAGAGGTCTATAGTAAAGACTTCACCGTGATGGGTTGCTCTTGTTTCTCTTCTGGGTACACTAGAGGTTATGAGTTAGATGGGTCCCACGGGTGATGTTGTTGCGTGGGCGTGCGAGGACAGCGTTTAACCGTTGCACGCTATGTTAATAAAGTGGGCGTTCCCACGCAGCAGGCAGTGCGCACGAGTAGCGCACCAGAGCAAGACCTGTGTCTGTGTGTTCTGTTCAGACCGGGGGGGGAGGAGGAGGCCTGCACACCGGGGTTCCTCGTGCAAAGCTACTCTGAACACTGGCGACGAAAGTGGGATCTGGGCAGGGGAGAGGAATTCGGTGGACAATTTTTGGAGCCACTACACCATGCCCTACTGGGCAAGGCACCTCTGGATAGCCTGCACAGGCTCATTTAAAAAGAAAAAAAAAAGAAATGTTTTGGTGCTCCTCTCACACGACGCTGGGAGAGGACAGGGAGGTGTGGGTGACAGTGCTTTACCACTGTTGCTTGATGACATTCACAAGGCCCATAGTGGACTGGCATGTGTGGGTTGCAGCCTCTACATCCAAGGGAGGTGCCTGCGCGCTCAGTCTCCACAGCACTCTACAGCCTAACCGTGAGTGAGGAAGGAGATCATCAAGCAGGTGGACAGGCTCCTGCGCAAGAATCCCTCGGGTGAGGAGGGGCCAGTGTCAACAAGGATCCTTGGCCAAGATGCCAGTATTCGATACATCCGGAAACCCATCTAGATGGGGGCCTAAGTGGATTCTATGGATAGAGAAACTGGAAATGCATTTTAAAGCCACTGGAGAATCCGATGATGATGCGAAAGTGGCCACACTTATCTATTCTGCAGGATTCGAAGTGCACACAATTTTCAAATCTCTCACTCCAGTGGACAACTCATATCAGACTGCAAATAAATTGCCCGAAAGAACATTTCCTACTGATGGCGAACCAGGACTACGAGAGATTTGTCATGTGTGCTGCTGAACAGAGGGAGGAAGAGTCCCTGGACACATTCTATGGCCGACTCAAGCACCTCACCGCCATGTTTGCATGGGAAAATGAAGAGGGAATGGTCAGAAATCAGCTGATACAAGGTTGTGCCTCAGGGAAACTGCAACGCCAGGACTGGTGCTAGCCAGGTGTCAGGATTAGTCAGGCGAGTACAAAGGCAGCGAATATGGCAAGGGAAATGTGCACTAAATCACACAGTGAATAGCTTCGAATTAAACTACGTGCACACAGGAACAACGACTCATGTATGCTAGAACCCAGGAGTGCAAATAGAGTGTGACAACAAAACCTATATATGAAAAGGGATGTGGGGTAAGCACCTGACCGCGAGGAAAGTCGGCAAGCGCCTTACCCCCAATTGCTGTTACAGGTACTGACAGCGCTAAACCCACGTGGAGGGCAAGCAATGACAGGATCTGTGAACTAACACTCTTGATGGTATTAAATAAGGGAACTAAAGAACAGTACTCACGAGGACGAGATAAACCTCTTGAATGTCAGCTAGCCCACGAATCCTGTTGATGAAACTGGGACCCAGAAAGGCTATAACAGCAATGGGAGGAAAACTAAATACCTAAGTTGGAATAGTGATTACAAATTAGTGAGGAAAACATAAGCATTCACACAGGAGCTAGCTACAACCGCACACCACACCTAATAATCAAATGGGAAATAAATGCAGAAGTGCAATGGAAAACATGGAATGGATCCTAATAGAAAGTAAGGATCAGGAGCAGGGAAAAACGAAATAACCAATGCAAACTTCCCCCTACCCCTCCAAGGAAAAGACAGGAAGCTAATCTAAGAGGAAGGCTAAGGCATACGGGTTTACAGCAGCAAAGGACAAAGTCAAAGAAATATAGAACACAGACAAACTGGGCTGCATCTAAAAGGGGAAAGCACTGAGAAATGCTTCCTGCAAACAGAGGAAGACAAAAAGGGAATCAAGGGAGCAGAAATCAATTTAGCGCATGAATCCGAAATCCAGGGCGGAGGAACAAGAAAACAGGAACTAGGAACTAGGTACAAAAGCTAAGATCAAGGAAAAAGGGACTAGTCACAACAGGAAACACTGCAACGATGACCAGCGCTGGACTGAAGTAAGACTGAGGCTTTTAAAGCTGCTTAACGAGCACACGCCTCAGGTGTGCTGATTGCTGCACCTGCAGCCACAGGTGTTGCCTATCCTCCACCCAACCTTGTCCTGCAAGGGTGGAGGTGAAGCAGTGGGCCAGGCATTCTGGGAAGCATAGTCATTTGGTTAAAGAAGCATGCTGGCTGCCAAAAACCTGGAATGGATCCGGAAGGGAAGTAGCTTGGAAAATAGGGATTTAGCGCTCCCAATTCATCACAGCACTGTAGCATAAGGTTCGGAGGAAAAGTCCAGTAGGGAATAAACCCCAAATCATGCCCCCAAGTGGTGGGAACGGGAGCGAAGGGAGCGAGTCGTGACAGTATACCCCCTCCCACGGCCGTCTTCTGGTGCCCGCCACCCGCACGAGACATCTTCTTTCCATGATGGGAGTGCTTTTTCTTTGAAGGTGGCACTGATGGAAATGGTGGCCTGTGGGCAAAGGCAGATGGACTTCCATGTTAGGAGCGCTTTGTCTTTGGAGGTGGCACTGATGGAAACGGTGGCTTCTGGTGAGGAAGAGACTCATGGTTCGAAGAAAGGCATGAAGGACTTGCAGGACCTGAAGCAGAGTTGGAAGGTCCAGGAAGCTCAGTCACTGGGAGTGGACACTTATAAGTCTTTGAGGAGGGAGGCAGGCTGGTGCAACATGCCTTAGACAATGGTAGAAGCCCTGTTAGCCTTTCTGCCGAGAGTGGACATGCGGGAGGTGAGGAAATTGCTGGCTTTAGGAAAGGTTTATGTTCAGCCATTAGAGAAGGTGGCGGCTGAGGTAGAGGTTCAGATTTTCTTCTGTCATCCATCTGGGAAAAGGCTTGTGGTTGAAAGTGACTAAGGTTTGACTGCCCATGTTCTACGCCTTGGAGACCTGGAAGTCCAATGGGTTGTACAAGGCTGGTACTCCTGGTGACAGTCGTGTAGCCACTTTGTTGCACATGGGATACAACAGCAGGGACGTTTGGCATACTGATAGGAGTGATAGATGCAGTACTTGGTATTTCAGGCACACTCGCAGAAGGAGCAATAACAGACGCATTTTGAACTGCAGCAGTCATTCCCTTCCTTTGGCTACTAGCACCCAACTGGTGCTTCTTGGCGGAATTCTGTTGCACAAGTCCTGTAGGTAATACGCCGGTCTGCACCACCCCCTGTGCACACCCAGGTGAGTGGTTCTGACTCATCACTTGGTCCAGCTTGATGACTCTGAAGCGGGAGCTGGCAAAAGTCTCAAACTCTGATGCTGCATATTTAGGAGGCTCTGATGCTAAAGTGAAGCAGTTGGAAGAATCGTCTTGTGGAAAAGGCAGGCATTCTGGTGCTCCTCCTGAAGCAAAAGAAAGGCAGGCTAGACGTTCATCGACAGTAAATGGTTGGGATTCAGGAGGAATCGCTGGAGCAGAAGAAAATACAGCAGGATCTGATGGTGTAGACAGGTATACCTCTGATATTGGCAGCGAGGCTAAGCAGGACACATGCGTCTCATGAACTGAAGGCAAATACTCAGTATACTCCGGGACCGAAGACATGCACTTATGATGGACTACCGGAGGCTCTATAGCTGAAGGATGATCTGCAGGATGAGTCACTGTAGCTGAAGACAGGCAGGCCAGAGGAAACCTTGAGGCTGAAGGCATGCAAGCTGGAGCAATCTCGGCTGCTGGATACAAACATGTCCAGGTCTTTGGGACTGGCTCTTGAATAAATGGCAGACATGGCAGCGGTTCATTGGGTGAAGACACGTGTGCCAAAGATGACTGCAGGGCTGTGGGTTGGATCATAGAAGAGTCAATGGTTGTAGGAGGACAGACAGAAGTCTCAGAAGTTGACAGACACATTGGTGGCTCAGGAATGGAGGGCACCTTTAGGGCAGTAGACTCCTTGGCACCAGTAACCAAAGACTGAGCTGTACCCTTGCAGTCCCTTTCTTTAGTGGGTGACACAGAGTCTTTTTCTTTGTAGAAGTCAAAATCAACCAGTGGAATTACCATAGTAAAGTCTCTGTTAATCAGGATTTCGTCAATTGTCCATTCCTCTGTCTTAGCTTCTGAAAGAGGCAGATTAACAATCAACAGTTCAGGAATCGCCTGCCGGTTTTTAGGTTCTGTATACTGTGGAATGAGTCCATCAGAAGATGAAATCTGTACTGTCTCTGACTGTTCGGATTGATCAGAATTGGCAGAAGGAAGAGTGAACCCAGAGGTAACATCGTTTTCCACATCAGCATTAACATCTACTTCAGTCTCAGCAGCTGTATCAAGAGCAGGGCCTAAGCCTACTGTAGTGACTGAATCTGTGTATGCCACCATTGTGGATTGTGTTTGGAAATCAGAAGCTTGCATGTGTGCTAGCTCAGAATTATGACAAACTGCTACACAGGAAATTTTAGGTAAAGGAGTGGCTTGTAAATCTTCAGCTAACTGCAATCCCTGACAAACAGCAGAACAATTGTTAGAAACTGTGCCCAGATTAAGCGCTGTGCTAGAAGAAAGACTTTCACTCCCAATAGATCTAACATATTGACAATTATCATGGTTTACCAAAGTCTCTGCACTCAGGGGCTGAACAGTGTTCACTTCATCAACAGATAAAGTCTGAGGTGTATTCAGTAAAGAGTGCAAGGTCTTATTCTCCTCTTGTAAAGAAATGAATTCTTGTCTTAACTCCTCAAGCTTAGCTCTTAGCATGCCCTGCATTGAATGTACATCCCTATCAGTAGGCACAGGGGAAGGCATGGTGGCATCAGGGCTGGATCCTGCACTAGCAATCTGGATGTGAATTGTCATCTACTGCTTGCAGGTTCTGTGATGTATACTTTCTCTTACTTTCTCTTACCAACTTGGTCTGTGTTTCCCTTAAGCAAACTATTGACATTAGACCTCTTGGCATTAGGGACTACAGTATGTACCTGTGCAAAGGAGTATGCTTTAGACTGAGGATAGAAAACAGAAGTTATGCAAGGAACCCCTCCATTCTTTATGTTTGTACCATGAAACTGTTCAATCTGAGGTGAAGCACAACTGGAATCATGGGGTTCAACAACAGAGGTACTCCTGTATAATAAGTCTAACAGTGTGTTGTTTTCTGCGGCTAAGGCTTGCACTGACATAGAATCTGGATCTAAATAAAAGACAGAACTAGGATCAGGCAATGTAGGATGTGCCATCCTGTGGGAAAAATACTTTGCACGTAAATGCCCATTCGTGACAAGGAGTTCCTTTAAGTCAGGACTAGTGATTTGATTGTCACAGGTAAATGTAGGGGAAGCTTTCTGTACAAACTTGTTAGAGGCCTTGCTTCCTTTCTTTCTTAAACTTGCCATATTCAATGGGAATTTTGGGCTGGTCATTCTGTCAGGATTAGTCAGGCGAGTACAAAGGCAGCGAATATGGCAAGGGAAATGTGCACTAAATCACACAGTGAATAGCTTCGAATTAAACTACGTGCACACAGGAACAATGACTCATGTATGCTAGAACCCAGGAGTGCAAATAGAGTGTGACAACAAAACCTATATATGAAAAGGGATGTGGGGTAAGCACCTGACCGCGAGGAAAGTCGGCAAGCGCCTTACCCCCAATTGCTGTTACAGGTACTGACAGCGCTAAACCCACGTGGAGGGCAAGCAATGACAGGATCTGTGAACTAACACTCTTGATGGTATTAAATAAGGGAACTAAAGAACAGTACTCACGAGGACGAAATAAACCTCTTGAATGTCAGCTAGCCCACGAATCCTGTTGATGAAACTGGGACCCAGAAAGGCTATAACAGCAATGGGAGGAAAACTAAATACCTAAGTTGGAATAGTGATTACAAATTAGTGAGGAAAACATAAGCATTCACACAGGAGCTAGCTACAACCGCACACCACACCTAATAATCAAATGGGAAATAAATGCAGAAGTGCAATGGAAAACATGGAATGGATCCCAATAGAAAGTAAGGATCAGGAGCAGGGAAAAACGAAATAACCAATGCAAACTTCCCCCTACCCCTCCAAGGAAAAGACAGGAAGCTAATCTAAGAGGAAGGCTAAGGCATACGGGTTTACAGCAACAAAGGACAAAGTCAAAGAAATATAGAACACAGACAAACTGGGCTGCATCTAAAAGGGGAAAGCACTGAGAAATGCTGCCTGCAAACAGAGGAAGACAAAAAGGGAATCAAGGGAGCAGAAATCAATTTAGCGCATGAATCCGAAAT
The DNA here is from genome assembly GCF_040938575.1 of Ambystoma mexicanum. Classification (NCBI taxonomy): domain Eukaryota; kingdom Metazoa; phylum Chordata; class Amphibia; order Caudata; family Ambystomatidae; genus Ambystoma; species Ambystoma mexicanum. The sequence continues at coordinate 422,081,327 of NC_090934.1, read as the reverse complement.
CCAGGGCAGAGGAACAAGAAAACAGGAACTAGGAACTAGGTACAAAAGCGAAGATCAAGGAAAAAGGGACTAGTCACAACAGGAAACACTGCAACGATGACCAGCGCTGGACTGAAGTAAGACTGAGGCTTTTAAAGCTGCTTAACGAGCACACGCCTCAGGTGTGCTGATTGCTGCACCTGCAGCCACAGGTGTTGCCTATCCTCCACCCAACCTTGTCCTGCAAGGGTGGAGGTGAAGCAGTGGGCCAGGCATTCTGGGAAGCATAGTCATTTGGTTAAAGAAGCATGCTGGCTGCCAAAAACCTGGAATGGATCCGGAAGGGAAGTAGCTTGGAAAATAGGGATTTAGCGCTCCCAATTCATCACAGCACTGTAGCATAAGGTTCGGAGGAAAAGTCCAGTAGGGAATAAACCCCAAATCATGCCCCCAAGTGGTGGGAACGGGAGCGAAGGGAGCGAGTCGTGACACCAGGGCTCACGCTGGACCGCATACTGCAGATGGGCAGGTCGTATGAACTAGCGGAAACCCGCGCCATCAATATGGATGCCGGAGTCCATTCGCTCAAGCTTCAAGACGTCTGTGCTGTGGGACAGCAACAAGCCACCGGGTCAGGGAAGCCTCAATGGAATGCAAGGAGAGGGGAGAACCCGACACCCTGTCCAAAGTGCGGATACGAACTCGCATATGCAGGAGAATGCCCAGCAAAAGGGAGGGTATGTGGCCGGTGTGGGGTGATGGGACATTTTGCAAGAATGTGCAAGGCCCCCACCCTAGTGACTATTCCCTGAAGACCAAGTAGGATGCTGAATGATTCCTGGAAGCGACAGGTAGTGGTGATGGAACAGGAGGCAGAGGAAGGAAAGAGAGCTGGCGGAGTAGGAAGAAGACGATGAAGAAATCTTTTTCATTTCCAGCATTGATTCACTCAAAACTAAGAAAAGAAGACAACCCATGTGCACAGTGGCTGTGGGAGGGGCAAAGACACCGGTTTTGGTAGACATGGGGCGTCAGTGTGTGTGATGGCAACTCGAAACTATGAAGCTCTCCCCGAGCCCCCAACGCTGTCCAAAGCAAAAGCAAGAATCTTCACATTTGGTGGCACCCAACCCATTCCGCTTAAAGGTGTTTTCGTCACCAGGGTGGCACATGAAGCAAGAGAAATTAAAGCTACATTCTTCATCACAGACATTAGAAATCACTCCCTGCTGGGCTGTGCCACAGCAGAAGCCCTGGCGATTGTTCATTTTGCTTCCGGGGTGTAGGTTGAAGACATTAACCAGGTGCTGTAGAAGTTCATGCAGGTGTCCGTTGGAGTCAGCAAGCTCCAAGGGGAAACAATCAAACTGCACATTAATGAATCAGTCCGCACGATAGACCTAAAACATTGCTGGATAACTTTCCACCTCAGAAATAAAGTGGAACTGGAACCAGAGAATCTAGTGAAGTTAGACATTATTGAAAGGGTGGAGGGACCCACTACATGGGTCTCCCCCATTGTCGTTGCGTAAAAGCCAAAACCACCAAGGTTGGTGCGAATATCTGTAGACATGAGACTTCCTAACAAAGCCATCAAGAGGGAGAGGGACATAACCCCGACATTGGACGATGTGGTGTGCAAGTTGTAAGGAGCTTGAGTATTCTCAAAGTTGGATCTCAGGTCCGTAAACCATCAACTGGAGCTCCAACCAGACTCTTGCTACATCACTACCTTTACGATCCACCAGGGCCTCTATCAGTACAAGCACCTGAGCTTTGGGATTTCTTCAGCAGCTGAGGTATTTCAAAATGTGATACGAGGGCCACTGACGGGGCTGGAGGGTGACATAAATCTGAGTGATGACATTCTGGTGTTTGCTGCGTTGTAGGCAGAACACATGGGTAGACTTGAGAAAACACTGGAGAGGATTGAACATCTCGGTCTCACCCTACACCACGAGAAGTGTGAATTCTTTAAAAAAGCATAGAATTCTTCGGGTTTGTTTTTCATGAAAGCAACATATCACCCGACCCGCGGAATGTTCAAGACATTCAGGAGGCAAGCCCGCCAGGGAGCTTTTCAGAGATCAGAGGTTTTCTGGGGATGGTTACATACTGTGGGCGCTTCATCCCGAATCTGGCGACCATTTCTGAGCCCCTCACGGCATTCATGAAGAAATACAAGGCGTGGGAATGGACTGCAAAAGAGCAAGATTCCTTTGAAGCCATCAAACAGGCACTCACCAGCGATGAAAACATGGCTTTCTTTGACCCACAGAAGGAGTCTGAAATTGTAGTAGACGCCAGCCCCGTAGGACTGGGAGCAGTCCTTTCACAACACGATGTACAAGGACAACTGAGACCAGTAGCGTGTGCGAGCAAGGCGCTAACCAGTACAGAACAGCATTATTCCCAAATTGAAAGGGAGGTGCTCGCAGTCTTATGGGGGTGCCGTCATTTTCGCATATACATCTTGGGAAAACCAGTAACAGTGGTGACAGACCACAAGCCGCTACTGCCAAAAATTGTGGGATCGTCATTAAAACCACCCCGAGGATCGAGCGATGAACGCTCACATTAATGGAATATGGAGTAAGGTTGGTCTAAAGGCTTTGGTCTCACAATCCTGCAGATTACCTCTCACAACATCCTAGAGGTAAGGTGGATGGAGAGAGCACAGAACAACTTGCAGCAGAGGACCACATACAGGTAGTGGTAGAGGCTGCAAACCAGTGGCACTGTCAATCCAAGAAGTGACAGACGCGTCCAACCGTGATGAGTGTTTTGATGTGGTGAAAGTGGCCATGGCCAATGGTGACTGAAAAATCGTTCTGTTGAACCCACACCGGAGTGTCCAAGGAGCACAACTGGAACAGCTGTGGACGGTACGACACAAACTCTCATCAACCGAGGAAGGACATCCAATACGGGAAAGCAAGCTGGTGATTCCGCTGGCACTAGTTGATAGATGATTGAACTGGCACACTGTGGGCATCAAGGGGCACCAAAGACGATGTCAAGGCTACGCCTGAAGGTGTGGTTTCCTGACCTGGAAACGAGAGTGGACGAATTTGGTCAAAAATAAACATCCGGAAGGTAAACTGACTCTCACATACAAACCCTGCCCCATGGACGTTATCCAGGTCGAAGGATCTATGCTGACGGCAGCTGATCAAAAAGGGACGATAACACAGAATTCATATTTCTTCCGAAAAGTGGGAGAAAACGGGGCAACACTGAACGTGGGAAAATGGGATGCTCCCAAGCAGAAGCCGAGAGAGCGGTGAGGTACCAGGTGACACTTGGGAGTGTGAGTTGCCAACCCCAACCTGGGTGTAACCATGCAACGGGAGGGTGCGGTGGAGGCCAATATCCCAGTTGGGAAAATTGGCGGCGCCCGGCTCTATTCGAGTAAATTATATAATGGCCGAGTAGCAAAGTTGGTGGGCATGCGAAATGAAGAGGGTGGGCATTCAAGGGAATGAATTGGTAAAAGGTAAGCAGACAAGGCCCTGATTGAGGCCAGGTCATAATATGTTGCCCACGTTGGACGGGACAAGATTTCAAATATAGTTGTGGAAATGTTATTCTAGTTATGTTACACTATTTTCATACGAAGTAATGGTTTGAATTGTTTCCCATGAAAATGGTGGAATGTGATGTTGTCACATTGGCGTGCGACGGCGGTGTTAAGTCGGCGTACGCAGTGTTAATAAAGTGGGTGGTCCTGTACAGCAGGCAGAGCGTGCGAGGAGCCTTACGAAGCAAGATCTGTGTCCGAGTGTTCTGTTCAGACCGGGGGCAAGGCCTGCACACCGGTGTTCGTCATGCAAAGCAACTCTTTACACCACACATTGGAGCGGCACCGAGACAGCCCAAGGGCAGTGACATGCTTGAACTTCTTTTACTTTTTAGTGTGAACCATGGAGCACGGATGACAGATCTAAGCCGGCTCTGTGTACACAACCCACATGCCAGTGTTCCTTTGCCTCAGTCTAGCAATTATGTGGGTTCCTAGAGGATGAACCGGTTGAAAGGAGGGCTTGGGGAGAAGTAAGCCACATTGTATGTGGGCAGGCTTGTTATTATGTTTTATACTAAAGACTGCTTGAGTGGGAAATGAACAGTTATATCTGTTTCTCCACAACAAAGTCCTGACTATTTCTGTTCTCTGGGAACACAACATTTTCTAGAGACAGGGAGCACAACCCCAGGCAGCAGCATGCAACCCAGGCAAATGAGTCGTGAGGGCACACCCTGACGGAGTTCACCAGTCCATGTAACGCTTCCTACAACTGCTTTCCGCAAACTGCAAGGCAGCAACCAGACATTACCAGACAAAGGTATGGGTGCAGCAAAGCTATGGATGCAGTTCTACAGAGAAATGAAGATGTCAGTGGCTGCACGTGACATGCTGTGCGTCTCCGACGCAGTGTAGGCTCAGCATCATGCTCTTTACGCAGGTTGCCCTGGCAACCAAACAAGCAATAGCACAGAAGGAGCTCCTCGCAACAGCCTTAAACGAATTCGAAATGCATGATTACGTTCAAGAGACAAACAAGTAAACTATACAAGCCCTGTCATATGCAATTAATAGCAAACATCTCTACTGTATCGAGCACCACCTTATTCCTATGAAATATAGGACAACCCTCAGTGACATGAAGAGACTGTAAAAAGGGGTTCTTAAAATCTGTCGTGTATTACTAAGAGAAAGACATTGCGCTTTCATTGCTTCGGCCTAGAAGAAAAAAACATATTTGATAGACTTTCTGATCCAAAATAATCAGAAGAAGAAACAAATGGCAACTGCTTTGAGAAAAGTTTGTATGAATTGGACAAGCACTGTAAAAAAAAAGAGACTAATATAGTAGTCTATTTCAGTTTGCCACTAGAGAACAGAGAGTGGGTGAAAGTATAGAAACTTATGTAACTGCTCTAAGAGGTCTTTCAATAAAGTGCATATTTGGTCCTCGATTTGATGAATATATTTGAGATGAACTTATGAGAAAGTGTAGCAATAACAAGATTATGACGAAAAATGAATCCTACTTTTCACGTCCGACGCAGCTCACACAGTAACAACACCAGTAGACCACACCTTCAGGGTTAGAGTGAAAATAACTTTATTTTTCAGGCTCCTCCTCCAAGCTCCTCTGCGTCACTTACAACTATCCACCCTCTGACCCTCCAACATAACGAGGAGGATAGTTTCACATTCTTTTAAAACGCGACATTCTCCCCCTCAATTACACATTACCTAGTTAATTTCCTCTAACCACCTTATTGGTCTTTTCACTGTTCTTCGAGGACGTGTTCCTACTGGTTCTTGCTGCGCTTCAAGTTTTTCTCCTTTACTCATTCTCTATTCGTTATGTTATTCTTCCTCATCTCCTGTGTATCCAGATTCTTCCTGTTCTTTGGTCTGTGTCCCTTCTTGCTCAAAATCTTCACCGCGTTCATTGCTTCTGTTCACCTGAAGTGTGACACATTTCTTGTATTTTTCTTGCCTCTCCGCTCTGTGGTAAGCATTGAGCTTTTTTTCTTTGTTACAGTCAATGGCTCTGGGTCGAAAGAAGGCATGCCCTTGTGGGACATAGATTGTCTTACTAATATGCTGTCCCCTTCTTGGAGATCGGCCGGTCTTGCTTTGCGTCTATTATCTGTGTACCTTTTCATTCGTATTTCTCGTTCTTCCAGCATTTCTATCCTCTTCTTTGTATGGTGTGTCAGTCTCGTACGCACCTGGTGTCTAAACATTAATTCCACTGGGCATTTGCCTGTTGTACTGTGGGGTGTGTTTCTGCATTCCCTCAATAGTTGGTATATTGTCTGTTCCAGGGGTTTCGGCCTTATGTCAGCTACCTTATTGCCCTGTTGAGATTGAACATGTAGCGCTCAACAACCCGGTTTGCTTGGAGCCGCAGTAACGTTATTCGTCTGTGATGGAACCCCATATAGTCAGCAAAGTCTCGGAATTGGTTTCTTGTAAAGGGGAGCACACTGTTGGATTTGACAACCTTGGGTATGCCATATGTGGAGAGGATTTTGTGCAGGGCGTGTATTACTGCTGTCGCTGTGTGAATTGCAGAATTTGCAGCTCCGAATATCAGTGTTCATTTACCACTAGAATATATATTCCTGATTGTAGTAGTCCAAAGAAATCAATGGTTATCTCCTCCTAGATATTATCTGATAGGAGTGTTATACATAATAGTTCTGGGTGTGTTTAGAGTTGCAGACTCAAACAGGTGCTTCATGACTTGATGGTTTTCTCCAGCCTGGAGTCCATTTGTGAGAACCATACCTTTTGGTGTGATAGGGGCTTTGTCAATACTATGCCCCTGTTTCCTTCATGAGACAGGTCTGTTTCTTTCTGATGTAGCTGTATCGGTATCACAATCTTGTTCCAGTTTAGTATTAGGAGGGAGGGCAATATAGAGCTTGTCTTTTACTTGCGTGAGCGTCCGTATTATGTGCATGTCCACAGATGCGTTGCTTGTGGCCAGCCATTGAATATATCTCCACCTGCCCGACTTGGTACATGACTTGGTACATGATGCAGGTATGGTGAGGTGGGGTGGGGTCATCCACTGTGCACCTTATCAGTTTTTCCATGGATAGAGAACTGGGGCATGCATGATGTACTACGTAATTGATGTATTGGTCTGCGGCGGTGGGGGAATGTGTTCATGGGTAATGGATGACGAGATAGGAAGTCTGACATACAAATGGGCCTCATCCACATATTATACCGACTAATGGCAAGTCAATGCATCACAACGGCAGCCAAGATGGAACTTAAGATGCATCCCCATGTTACTTCTGCTTCAATGACATGAATCGATATGTGGTCTGATTTATCTTTGCCTGAGTATTTTGTAGTGAATACTCTTTTGCATTTAGGGGAAGTTTCTCGCCATATGCGTATATGTCAACGTAAGTCTTTTTAAGTTTGGGGACACTGTGTAATTTCTGGAACTCTGATTCTGACATTATGTTCACGGTGGTGCCTGAGTCTATGAGGAAGTCATACGGTTGTCCTTTGATTTTTAGAGTTAGTATGGGGCTGTGTGCTATGGCTGGCAGATTTCCCATTGCATATATGTAGCCCTTATGCCTTTCTTGCCTCGAAATCGGTTCTGAGTCATTAGACGACGGTGTGGTTGTTCTCAGGTGGTCTATGCATCACATACTCTTTTTGTGTAATGTGAGGATTTTGATCTCCTCGTCTGTCTGTCTTTGTACTCGCTGGCCTCTTTGTGTTTCTCGTCTGTGTCCAGCCATCATCTTTGCATGATTCTTGCATATTGTGTTTGTATGCTGGTGTGTTGTACGGTCTCGTAGAGCAGCACATCGCTCAAAAATTATTTTCGCACCCACAAGCTGGACACTCCTGCCCTAATGCTGGGCACACTCCATCATGTGAGAAATCATATCCACTTCTATAACATTGATGTTTTTCGCTCCTCTCTGGTCTTTGCAATCATGGTGTCGATGTGATTTTGTGTATTGTTTCCCCTTCTTCAAACGGGGGTAGCAGTTATTTTAAGTGTCTACATCATGGAAACCTGAAGATCGATGGCCGTGGTCGTACTCTCCATTGTGTGAATTTTGGGCAACGTGTGTTATTTTGTAGCAATTTCCTTTTTAGGTGCACTGACTCCCATCCCACTATGACTTGAGATTTAATAGCTTCCTCGTTTGAGTGTATGTGAAGGTGACAGTGTTTCGTTCTGGCGTGTAGTCTTCTGACCAAATTGTCCATGGTCTCTCATGTGACTGCATTGTTGTGTGAAACACGTGGTACTCATAATCCACATTTTTGTGAATGGCTAAATGTTCCTCTAAGTGCAGCTATTGGTAAAGATATGTGTTGATAGCATCTTCAGGCTGCCTTCATATTCCCCCAAAGCAGCTCACGCGGGACCGAATCAAAAGCCACTTTGAAATCTATAAAGGCCATGTATATGGGCTGTCCTGAATGACTGGCTTGCGCTTTAATAAGGGACAAAGCCAGGAGATTTACAGATGTACCACGTTTTGTTGATTGATCCGCTAATAAGGTCTTGAAGGAGCAGCCGCTCGAAACTCTTCCCCGGAGCATTGAACACGGCTATTGTGCGATAATTTCCTGGCAACGCCCGATCCCCGTTCTTAGAAATTATGACAATAAGCGACCACTTCCATGAGCTGTGAATTAGATTGGCCTTTATCACCTGGCCACATATGTGAGAAGGTATTATCGACCATTCTTCAGGATTTTCCTTCAACGTGTAAATAGTTAGGCCATCTGGCCCTGGTGCCCTGGAGGTTGAATTTGATAAATAATATCATCTTTATCAAAAATCAAGGCTGAGTTAGGGGTAAAGTCTGAAATTGAGCCGTTATCAGGATATGAGCTCGGAGACTCGTACAAACTCTTGAAATAATGAACCCATAGACTTTCCGGAATAGGATTGATCTGAAGCGATAGATGAATATCCGATGTTGCTTTATTCAGGAGATCCAAAATTTGGGCAGTCTTTTTAGACGCCAATGTTCCTAACATAAGCACCCCATCAAGCTGATACATTTTTGCACGATTACCCTTTAGCCAATTCTTGTAGCACAATTTCAGTTTCTTAACATGAGCAACAACAACCATTGGATCTAATAGAAAGGCACCTGTGATTTCCCTACGCAGTTTAGTTTTTGCTTCTTCACCACCAGGTCAAATGCATGCTTATGTTTATAGCGTGGTCTACTAGCTACTCCACCATGGTGTTAATATGCTTATATCTGCCACATAGCGACCATCCGACTTTGCCATGTCAAGGCTAAGCAGCTATGATATTTCCCAGTTGTATAAGCTTATTAGGGGTCCTTTTAAACCTATTCCTCCCACCTGAGAGCTTCAGATCAATCCCATAGCAATCAGGTCTAGTAGGTGAGCAGTGGAAATGCCAAAGCAAAGCCAAGAAATTATGGTCACTGTTCCTCTGTGGGTGAATTTCAAAGTGCTTCATTGAGTCCAAGGAAGTGCGATGAATAAATACATAATCAATGATCGAGGACTGCCTTCCTCTCCCCGCGGTACACCTCGGCAGGATGTCACCATGAAGCGCACCATTGAGCATGATCAAACCTCTGTCATCCATTAAAGTAAGCCATCTTTTGGCAAGACACGAAAGAGGAGACAGGGCAGAAGGAATACATTGAATGTTCAGATCACCACATATAACAATTGAGGTTACCTCCCTATCAGCTACAACCAAATCCATAATTTAATGACTCCTTTGAAAAATAGATCAGCCCGAATGGCCTTATTGTTCCAATACATATTCAATAGAGCAAATTTACTTGCAGGTGTTATGAACCTCATAAGATGAACAAACTGGTTTATGGAGGCCCACTGTGCAAAGGAGCAGCTGGAGCTCTTTTTACATGCAGTCAAGAGGCCCACCATGGGTCTCCCTTTCTTCCGTTGAGTTGCCAGGGTTAAGAACAGAGTGCATCCCTCCCAAACCGGGACTTCCCTCATCCAGGTTTCTTCTAACATTACGATATCCTGGCCAAGCAGAGGATTATCAGATTTTATCAGGTGTATTAACCCCTGAGTATTCCAAACTGCCAGTTTTAGAGTTAGACCCTGCTGATTCTGTGACTGTTAATTTGGAGAGTGCTTAAGGCCATCCTGCCGCCACCCTCTTTGGGTCCCATATTTCCTATATCGTCTAGCCATAACTGAGGTAGCAAAATCAACCCGCTGGGCACTCTCTAACCCCCTCAGAATGCCGGAACTGTCAAAGGCTGTTGTCTGAAATTGGTTTTCCCCTTGGTGGAGCATCGTCAAATCTTTCTCTGGGATCATCCAAACATTCTTCACTCCACAGAAAACCTGAGCGATACAAATGGGAGGAGACGGCTAACATAGCCATTACCACTGAACGAGACTGGATTAATAGTCGGACCTTACCCAAGTTTAAATCAGATAAAAACTCCACTTGGTCAATATCTGATGACCGGATCCCTCTCATCCCTGGGGTATCAAACAACAGATTCAAAACACTGGACCTTTTCAATAGGAATTCCTCAAACGGTTTCCCCCTGCAATGCAAAATCAATGCATAGTGAGAGGAGGCTTGTGGCACTAGATTTCCTCCCCACCCGAGGTGGGGCCAGTGACAGAGAAGCCATCCCCCCTCTTGCTCCACTATCGGGCTACGAGGAGATACCCCCATACTGCTCCTCCCTCTCTGTGTGTGCCTCCTAGCCTTACCACTAACATAGCCTCTCGGGGCAGGACACTTTGGCAAGGTCAGAGCCCCAGCGATTCCCAATAGGGTGGAGATGACATCTTCATTGCTCCAAGGTCAGAAAGTCCTCCCCAGTCTGGGAGACTTGTGTAGAAAAAGACTCATCAGAGACCTGCTCATAATCGTTACAAATGATTTTATCTTCGCCATGGGGCTGTCCTCTGTGGGAAAGTTGAGGGGTAGAAACCGGGGTCCCACTTGCTGAGGCATTCATAAGATCAATTGCCTGGAGCAGTTCATCAATAGGCTCCTCACCTCAAAAATTGTCCACCGAAATAGATACCTCGGAGGCCGTTAAGAGGTCAGGTTTCTTTCTTTGGCTACGCTTGGATTTAATCGATTTACACCCTGATAAAACCAAATCTTTGAGAGGGCTGGGGAGGCTTCTAATGAATTTACGCAATCCAGACACAGAGAAATGAGGCAGGGGCCATTGATTTTTAGGTTTTTTTTTTTACCAACTGAGCTTTTTTAGTTAATCTTTATTTCTTATTTGAATAAAATGCTAAAAGGGTCTCATTTTCTTGGGAAACCACAGCAGAACCTGGTTCCACAGGATCTGCTCTGATGACCAAACTCTGGTTCTGAACCTGATTTTCCAAATTATCTGGGCGATTTTCCCCCAGACTTGATGTAATCACAACACCTTATCCCCAAGGGTATGTCAACTGAAAAATTCCCCCTCTGACCCAACAAAGCAGGCTGCAAGAGTCGGCTCTCTGCATTAGCTTTAGACCAACCAGAGTCAATATTCTTAGTTATCAGTGTTAACTCAGACAAAATAGTAGAGTGGTCAGCTAATTTATGGTCAATAGTTTCATACAGTTTGTCCAAGGCCATCAAGGCTGTGTTCATAGTTGAAAAAGAAACTTCCACCAGCAGATGGCTAACCTAGGTAGTGGCCAAAGATCTTCTAGGAGTAGGATGAACAAAAGAGGCTGACAATGAGGATGATGAGTCAGGAGATTCCAAATACAGGTTGGAGAGTATGACAAGTTCAGATCAGGTAAGATCGTTTCAAGACTTCTTCTGACCCTGATGACGTTGACAATCACTCACACAAAACATCTGGCCGACCGCTTTTGATGTGAACAAGGTCCTAATCATCGAAGTAGTAGATAGGACCAAGCCAGAGTCAGGCTGTTCTGGTAATTAACCAAGCATAACTGAGGCCCCCATTTCCCTGTGTACCATCACCGGGACCACCAAAATCCAAGTTTTGCATACAATGGTTCTGAGCTGTACTGGACATGGTTGGGGCACACAGGGGCATTGGCGGGATCACCCCCAGACAAACCGCCATCAAGGTAGAATCCGAGATTTCCGAAAGGTCTATCAGAGGCAGATGATTTACCACGGCAGCAGCCGAGGAAATGGAAGCAATAGTGGAGGGAGAAGCGACCTTCAAACCCTGCTGTGACCTTCAGTTAGCCATTAGATCCCTGATGTCTGCAGTCATAGATTTTGTGTGCCGCCCTGGCATAGTTGACTTCAGGGTGAATGCATATGACATACCAGCCTAGTCCTAGAGAGCAAAGCAACAAAGAGAAGGCCCAAAGGCTCCATGCCTGCAGACAGCAACTCTAAGTAAACTGCAATCACCCAAACAGGAGGAGAAAGTCCAAACTAATAGATATCCCTCTCCTGGATTTCAAGACACGCTAGGACCCTGTTTCAATCCGTGAACAGGCCCGAGCCGCCAGGTCAGAATAATCCAATGGCAGCGAGGGCTCCAGCAGCAGGTCACGCAAAAGGCCAGATAAGGTGGGCAGCGCTAACCCCCTTCCCTACTTGGACTTCCCCAGCAGGCAGCAAGAGTGTGAGGTTCCAGAGAAAATGATAGAGAACAGAGCGTCTTACGGGCCCATTCAGCTACCCAGGGTCCGGGGAAAGGAGGGCCAGTTGGTAAACAAAGTCAGAGACCCAGCGTGGGGTGGCTGTGAAATCTCCTCACTGCCAATATCGCCTCCACCAGAGGGAACACTCCTGCCACTCTCAGCCAAACAGCAAAACACTCGCTGTGCGGGAGAAATGAGGCTTTGAAGGCAGGTAGAGCCGCTGGGCATGCTGGCAAATCCAATAAAAGAAGCAGAGTCCCAACACATTAAAAGCCTTGGCTCTACTTTCGCCTAATTAATGTAATCTATTATAGCATGCTTAATACCCGAGACAGGTCTTAAATACAGAACTGGGATTCGAACCTGAGTAGCTCTATTTTGTCTTGTTTTCATGCCAAGCGCAGAGCCTCTGAGCTATGCCCCCGGCCCACCTACTGAGGAACATTCCCATTGTAAAACACGCCATTTTACACATCAGGTTTCCATACCCACGTTTACCTTTTTCATTCATTACCATTTACCTGACAAAGGATGTTTCCCAATACTCTGGTGCCTTCGTTCTTTATTTACACTCAATGTGACAGAGTGTTGGACCTGCACTTGTTTTTCCACATTACAAGTAGACCATAGTGACCCCAACACGTATGACCACAGGGCAGGGAGGATGGCTGAGGGCAACGCCTTTGCCAAACCAACGCATAGTAACACAGGTTCGAATCTTGGGCTCAAGCATATCTGGTATTAAGCGCATTATAAAAGAACAATTATAATTACATTTGCTGTTTCTTTTTTTTTAGCTCACTTGGACCGTAAATAGATTTGTCAAAACTCTGGTTTCACAGCTTGGGCTCCCTGCTACCACTGTCTTTCCAGTGTGAAAGGTCCAGTCCTGTCCATCAGAAGACGTCACTTTGAAATTCTAGGTAGGCCTCCGAAATCAGACACTTGGAACAACCTTGGTCAATGTAAGTTGCTCAGATACTGGACTTGGCGACTCTGTGAGCTCCTAGTTGTGCTCTGAATGGCAGGGTCGGCATTCTTCTTCAAGCACAGATACTATCTGTCAGGGAAGGACCTCGATATCCTAGCACCACACACCGTGGGTAATAATAGGCAGCGCTCAGATACCTGAGGGTTCGTAGCGCTATGTAAATGCAAAATTATTATTATTAATTATTTATCCAGGAGCCGGAGCTCAAATGTGAGCGCAAATGAAAGAAGCGCAGAGAATGTGTTTGCTTCATTTGCGCTCTTTGCTGAAATTCTCAGGTCACTTTATTTTCAATAATAGAACAAAGATGCGCTGTCCAACCCGTTTGCATACATTAGTATCCGTAGGGACCGCATTTCACGTAGACCCAGAGTTAAAGGGTCCAACTCAGTGAAATGACCAAGAAAATCAAAAAAACATTTCCGTCCCCGTTTGGAGAATGGAAATGCCCGTGCGACAGCCGTGGTTTAAGCTGTAAGAATTGAATTGCAAAATATAATACTGGACAGCATTGTAACTAAAAGGTTATGTTTCGATATGAAGTAATATAACATATACCTCTATTCCATGCTTTTGCTAAACATAAGGTGTTTCTGCATATTAGTTACGCAGACTTGTGATAAGTTGCCTTAGAAAACTGTTAAAACCCTTCTTATTGCTATAACACAGTTCCTTACCAAGTTTGTGACTGAAATTATGTGACGTTAAAACTCTGATGCTTGACTGTGCATTCCATGCTTTACTCTTTTTCTATATCTTTTATTCTAATTGAATGTTTATTTTTACAAAAAGTTACAAGAAAAAGCCACTTAAGAAATAAAATAAGGCTACCTTCTAAAAACCAGATATTGTTAATGGTTGTTTTCTCATCCTATGCTCGGGATCTCTGTACCTCTGCATGGGGCTTTTAGGAAGGTTGAATCATTTGCTGCCTTAAATTGTGCGCAGCACACAGTACTCAGGGAGGACAGGACCACCCAATGTGTACATACGTTGTCACCAAATCATGGCAGGGTCAGAAATGCCCCTCCCATGACTTACGCTCCCATCCCTTGTTTCAAAATGCATCCTGTTTATGAATTCAGATGTGCTTTAAAATGCGCAGAAATGCCCCCATATTTGCGCAAAGGTGCAAAAGGGGGGACAAGGGCATCCGAATGAGTGCATTTAAGATGCGCTCGTTCGGATGCCCTTTGTGAAATGGGTTGCCATTTATTTTTGTCGCAAGTGATGAGATTGCACAGCACATCTCACTTGCATGATGAGATTGCATAGCACATCTCACTTGCATGATGAGATTGCACAGCACATCTCACTTGTATGATGAGATTTCATAGCACATCTCACTTGCATGAGATTGCACAGCACATCTCACTTGCATGATGAGATTGCACAGCACATCTCACTTGTCACTTGCATGATGAGATTGCATAGCACCTCTCACTTGCATGATGAGATTGCATAGCACATCTCACTTGCATGATGAGATTGCACAGCACATCTCACTTGCATGATGAGATTGCACAGCACATCTCACTTGCATGATGAGATTGCATAGCACATCTCACTTGCACCAAAAAAAGTTCTGAGAATCTTGCCACAAATGTTCAGTTCACTGTAAGGAATGGTTTTACTTTTAATAAACCTGGTCTTTATAAATGAGGATAGTTTATTTCCTAAGCCCTTGGGCCTAATCCCACCATTGGCCACCAGTTTTATGACGTCCCTTTTCAGCACAAGATGAGAGAGAAGATGGATGCTACCGGCACTCTACGCAAGCAGCTACAAGATGCAGATCCAGAAAACCTTTTTTGGGCATAAGATATGCTAGCGATGTGCTAGCACATCTCCTCACTTGCGCCACAAAACGTAGCAGCCCAAAGCATAAGGGGCATCTGAATGAGCGCACCTTAGATGTACTCCTTCCGATGCCCTCTTTTTACCCTTTGCACTTTTGTGCAAATAAGGGGGCATTTCGGGCCATTTTAAAGTGCATCCTGAATTCACAAATAGATTGCTATTTAAAATGCCCCGAAAGGATGCTGCTCCTCCTGTGCCTTTTGAAACAGGCATGGGGGGAGGCGTAAATCATGACAGGGTCATTTCTGACCAGGTCATTTATTTTTTCTCCCAAGTGTGACAACCAGCCACGTGTTAAACCATGGCTGTCACACTAGCATGTCCCTCCCCTCCAGTCATTTTACAGAGATGGGCCCTTTAACAGTCCATCTCAATGAAATGAGCACGCGGCAACCATGTGGTTGCTGTGAGCCTGTCATACAATAGAGTCAGGCGCATGCAAGCATGCAAGCATGCAAGGGGGCTCTACAGAGCATCTTTACAGTACACTGCAGCCCCTGCAGAAATGCTAAGGTCACCTTTGCGAATAAGTTGGCCTGAGCATTTCTTTGAGCAGTGCAAATGAAACAAGCGCATTCTCTGTGCTACGCTATTCTGCGCTGCTCTTTGCGAATCCGGCTCAAAATGTAAACCGAAGCTCCATAGCGCTCTCCTTTTCTACCTTGATACAGTAGCCCGGTACAGAGCAAAGCGCAACTTACGCAAAAGTCAGGAAGCATCAAAGGTGCAGCGTAACATGAGTATAAAACGTTCGAACTATGAGACTGTTGTCCAGGTAGAATATATTTATAACAGTAATTGCCTTAACTGATTAAAACTTATTACTGACTTCTACTTGACCAGAAAAAATATAAGAGGAAAAAAATCCTAGATGCTCATTGGGTCAGCGATTGAAACTGAAGATAGCGTCAAAATAACACAATCTGAATAACACTCACAATGAGGATCACACAGAGAGCAGGTGCTGGCAGTTTTCTCTAAAGGGGCACCCATGACTGAATTTTTTGATTAACTAAAGCGCTGTCATTTGTCTCGAGCAGCAAATACTGAGAGTGGTTAAGATCTGGCACCAAAGGGTGAACTTCCCCCTGTTTATTTGGTGTCCAAACCCCACTACTGGTGTAATACAAATGGCTTAACCAGGTCTGCCTTCAGCCACTCGAGTTATAAGCACTAGACATTTGCCAGGCACTGCCTTTAGAGGCCCAGGTACTCGCACCATTTTGCACATACTACCATCAATGGCCAATTAATACCACTACAACAGTGCCGGCAAGTGCCTTTCCCATGCCTAAACAAAAGTCCAAATAGTTGGCATTGCCAATGCTTGTTATTTTTGTTGCTTGTATCACAAACCTAGCTCAAGAGCAGCTGAGCGCTTTATGACAGTAAAATGCCAGCATTGAGCAGGGCATTTTATACAGTAGCACAGTACTGTCAGTAGAGGGAGAGATTTGTATTTGTCCAGCAACTGTAGTTGATCATAGCAAGGGGTCCCATAATGTTTGTCTTCGAGCAGAATCACCCACCTCCAGAAGGCAAGAAGTATGAAGAGCTGTGGACAGCAGATGTAGTGTGTAGATATTGGCTGTGAGCTGCAGCTACCTAATGCCAAGGATGCTAAAGCCCCAATCCGTCAAACCAATGTGCCGCTTCCTACTTCAGGAGCTGCGATTGGCTGCAATTGGCCACTCATCACATCTATTCTACTCATCACAACGATTCCTGCTTCAAGGGATACTTGCCAAAGGCACGGAGAGACAGTGCATTTGCTTGATTGAATGGTTATACGAGTGTTATTCAGGTTCTCTTATTTTGACGCTACATTCAGTTTGAATAGCTGAACCAATTAGCATCTGACATTTGTTCCCTTTATAATATATATATATATATATATATATATATATATATATATATATATATATATATATATATATATATATCTATCATGCTACTGTAGAAGGGGATCGAGCAGAATTATCCAAGTCCATTCCTCAGCAGCCAAAGCCACTCGATGTTTTTGGGGTTCATTGTAATAAAGTTGCTGTGAAAATGAGCGTTTAAAAAACAATAACGGCAAATGGGTAGTGGTGTGGCCCCCTCAATCCATGTAATGGATGCAGGGCACACCCTCGCAACTCCCAGACACATTATACCACACAAAGGGAGCGGGGGACACCCCCTCAACCCCCGCTCTCCTGCCTATTTTTCGGGGACCATGATATGATATATGATATGATGTGGCATTTATAACGCGCCTGTACACAAGTGTTTCTAGGCGTGACAAGACAAGGAGGGGGAAACAAAGGGAGGACAATATAACGATCTTACTAGGCCTGGTGCCAGTCAGATTGCACAAGTACAGGGAAGGGAGAAGGGGAGAAGTGCAGTTAACTCGCAAGTGCTGCCAGCGGGTGGCTCATAAGTGCAGAGAGAAGGGACTGTAGGGTTGCAGATACAGACCCTTAAGTGCTGGGGAGCCCGCAGGCAGTGGGAGGGCAACTGGACATGCAGGAGCCTGGGCCCAAGTTCAGAGGGTGACCAATGCGTGGAGCAGTCAAGTACATCAGAAGGGTAGAGGAAAAGAGAAAGCGGAAGCGAAAAGGCGGGTCTTGAGTTGCTTCCAGAGCCGGAGGTGGTTCTGTTGAAGTTTGAGAGAGGCACAGAGGCTGTCCAGAGAGAGGCCCCAACCAGGGAGATAGATCTGCCCCCAACTCTCTGCTTGGAGACCATATTACTGGATACTGTTTTTGGCATATCCACACACAAATTATTTGAATTCATTAAAGCTAAATGTGAGATATTTACAAATTATTTTTCCTGTACACCTGGTGTGGATGGAAAGTTCAAAGGGTATACTTGTAAACTCCTCGTAGTAGTTACCTTCTATCACTTATGCTCAGCTTTTCTGGGCGTGACCTAGTATCTTCAACTTCCAAGCAGAAGACGAGTAATGAGTTGTGCTTGACTTTTGGCTTCTTGGAACTCTAGTGACCCTGAACAGGCTCTGGGTAGAAAGGCTCTACTCTTTCCCAGAACGAGTTGTCCTTATTAAGGATGGCAGCCTTCTCTGGTACTGGAGGCTGCAAGAGAGCAGGGTTCTATTGTCCTGCGGTTGAAGATGGATTCTCTGATGGGCAGAGATTCTCTCTGGATTCTGATGCTGTTCTTTGCAAGAGGTGTAGCACAAGCTGTACCAAGTAAATTCCATTCACTTGATCTTAGGCGTGGCACAATTTTTGTATACGGCACCAGGTATAACAAAGTAATTCCATTCATTTGACCTTAGGCGTGGCACAGTTTTTCTGTTTGGCACCAGTTATAGCAAGATCATTCCAATCATTTGACCTCAGACTTAGAAACATATTTGGCCATGGCACTCTCTGCCAAGGTGATTCTGTTATGTTGACTTGAGACCGTGCATGTTTTATGGCCATTATATTAGTTATACCAAGGATACGCCATTCATTCTACCACAGGTGGTGCCAGCTGCATTCGCTGCACCACCAACCTCCAAGCACCTGGCAGCGCCGGCCATTTCTGTGGTGGCCCGGACCACACACACTATCATACACCTATCATGACCCTGTAGCCCACAAGCACCACTATCTGAATCGGAGCCCTCATATATGAAATGTCACAGGATTGATGAATCACTGCACCTGGCATGTACAGGAAAACAGGCAAATCACAAACAGTGGTAGAAACACAGTGGTGTGATAGAACAACCACCATCACAATCTGACAGAGTGGGATGCACTGCAGGGAATTGTCATAAGAGGTCGTGCCGTCATGGTCATGTCCCAAACCAAAAGGCCAGGTGGGGGTCCATTGTGGGTCCCTGGTGCAATACTACCAACTTAAAAAAGGGACAACAATTGGGGGCGGGGCTTGCATAAGTGAACACATACGTGGCAGCACACTCAAATTGGGTTATTTTTTAACTTGCCAATATTTGCAGATTAAAGTAAAGCAAACCTTGCTATAATAGTAATTTCTTGCATATATTATATTTAGAACCCCCACCCCTATTCTGGCATATCATATGGGCTGAAATCCTGTAGGTACCAGTGCCAAACACCTGGCTGATTCTGTGAACAGTAGTGGTGGGATCACCTGGAAATGTCAGGGACCGGGTTCAGTGTTTGATGAGGCATAGCTGCAGCATTGAGAGCCAGCATGACAGCCTGAGCTGAGATGGGGAATTCATGCCATGTCAAACACCGGACAAATCATCGGTAATGGAGCTGGCATTTTCAGCTGTGGCTGCAGAGCCAGTCCCAGGCAAAAAGGAAGATCATCCTGGAATCTTTCTAGAGTCATCCGATGACTCCATTCTAGAGTCATCCATGGATAGTTCAGGAAGATCATCCTGAAGTCTATGTACAGGCCAAAATATTTAATGAGATGACTCTAGAGTTATCACAGAAACTACTCCAGGATGAGTTCTGATTACTTTCAGGGATGATCTTGGATTACTCCAGGATGACTCCATGACAACTTCAGGATGAGTTGGGATTAGATGAGTTAGGATTACTACCGGATGACTTTGGATTACTCTAGGATGACTCTATGACAACTTCAGGATGACTCCACGACAACTTCAGGATGAGTTGGGATTACTGCAGGATGAGTTTGGATTACTCTAGGATGACTCCATGACAACTCCAGGATGACTTAATGACAACTTCAGGATGGTTCCATGGTAACCTTAAGATGGGTTTTGAATTGTGAATGATTATTGCAGACCACTCCAGGATGAGTTTAAATGATTTCAAGATAATTCCAAAAGATTTAGGAAAAGGGGTTGGATTACCCCAGGATGTATCCCTTTTGAGTAAGATAGGTGGTGTTACTTTAGAATGACCCTAGTTAGACTCCTGGATAATTTACTGGAAAAAAAATCTAGGTAATTTTGCAGCTGTCACTTTCCATCTTTGCTAGAGCACATGTTAACTAAGATCGCTGATTTAGTGCACACAACTACAAACACCCCCACATGTCACAAACGTAGCTGTAAACTCCCTCATTTCAGTTCTTACCGCTAGCCAACATGGCTTCACGCCCAATAAACTCCCACAATTACAAAACACTGCACTCAGATACACACTTCCAGAGACATGAACAGAATCTTTTAAAGGTCTACCGGCATGACAGACTTCCGCCAGTCACTTCACTCAATATCACTAAGAGCAGCTAACAATTACCTAGTTCATATTATGATAGTAAAAGTCAGCAGCTATAAATTGTTGATATTTTAATATAGTATTGCTCTGGCTATAAAATATCTTCAATCAAACATAGAAAGTGTTACCATTTTTTATTTAACAAATTCAGTTTAACCGCACAGCTGTATTTCATAAGAATAAATAGGTTTGCAAAAATACAAACAAATAACAATCATCGATCCTGCATTTCAAAAGGCGGAGTCTTCCTTAGGCCTCTTCTGGCCTTGCAAGTTTTGGTGGCAAGCTTCCTCCTTATCACTCGGCAGTCCATAGTAGGCCAACGGTTAGCCTTGCAGACAGATCTCAAAAATTCTACAAAAAAAGAAAGGATATATGAGTATAATAGGCATTGTTACATTCCTTATTGTGGAATACATACCAGATTAACCAATGTTAAAATGTCAATTTACAAATGCGTCGCTACATTTAAATGCATTCGTACACAAAGGATGAAACAGGCTTAAAAGATAGATTTGACCTGAAAAGGAATTTACTTGTCATTGATGTGTACACAATCTTCTGGTACAGTTTTCAAAACCAATACAACTAATAAGTCAAAGTGATGATTAAGCATTAGCTTTTAAAAAAGAATGAGACTCTTCAATGACCTACTGTGCAAAGCATCAACCTTTTCTACATCAAGGACATCACTCTCAGCTCTGGCTGTTGTTACTCCTTTAGCAGAAACAACCTCATTCTGGGAAAAGAGAAGCTCGCTGACACCAATCAAAAGGTACCTTGCACCATCTTGAGCAGCTTTAGCCCCCCTCCAAATGTTTGTAGAGCTCTCGCTTTGGTACAATTATATCTCCAGATCTGGTGGGGTCATTGGCATCCTTGACCAGTTGTTGCATATCAGCCTGGAAATATAGCACAATATATAATATTAACACAAATATTCATGACGTGCAAGTACACATTGTATTATAAGCAATTATGTTTTGGTAGAAAACATGGTGAGGTGAATTACCTGCATAAGAAATGTGATCCCTAAACAGTTGGATTGCTATAAATCATAACATTTGTACTTAATGAATCAAGGACACTTTCGGCTGCTTTCTAGGCTTGCACTTGGCCACCATGGCACACTATGAATTATTGACTGTAGGAGAACAACGTTCCACTGCTAGGATACATATATTGTATATGGAGTAGTTGCTGGTGAATAGCAGGAGAGTAGAGGCACAGAATATAGAGTGTCTGCACACATTTCAAATACAGCCATGCCTACAACTATGGTGCAAATATCCATCATATAGGTGATATTTTTTGAGCTATAAATGAAAAAATGAGCCTGGCCAGAATCTATGCAGAATATTGCCTCTTAATTTATATTCACAAAGATTTGGTTATACACTGTAAGATTAAGGAACAGAAACATGTAAAAGAGATGAAGTGTCCATTTCCAACAACTTCTCTGCTGATTCCAGGAATTAATTGGTCCTGATCTAAGCTGCCAGTGATGCCTGCAAATGATGCATTGCCAACTGATTGTGTCTTTGCATGGCTTCTAACTGTTCTACTATAAAAAAAAAAACAAGTTAAAAGGCATGCACTCTTTATCATCACAAATTAAATCAGTGGGTGAGGGTTGAATGGGCCAACATCAGCATTATTACTCAAAGTTACAAATATTGAGAACAGTGTTACGCAGATTCATGAAATCTGGAATCAAAAAGGGGATGCCTCACTGTAGGGACGTTAGATGTACCCTCCTCCCGAAACATCAAATGGAGGGAAAAACATATATACTTTGCTTACCTGCCAATTGGAAAAGCACTACTACTTTGAAATCCCTTTCTTCATGCATTTCTTTTCCACTTTCATCAAGACCCTCTACCAGCCGTTCACAATTGTCAATGGCTCAAATTTCCCATCCTTTCTAATACAGAGAGAGTTGTCACAATCAAACAAAAGCACATTAAAGACTGCCATGATTTGAATTATTACCTAAAAGAAAAAAAAAAGTTACATTTAGTATCCTCAAAGTATTTTGGTGAAACTAGTCTGTACCCAAGACCATTAATTTATAGTCCCCTTACTATGGACATGTTCCTGTCTGAAGTGTCCCTATTTGTGAGTGAAGCTAGTATCCTAAGTTGTTGGTTTAGTAATTACTGCAATGTAAAGAGGGTTTTTTCTCCGTAGATGGGGGAGATGATCTCACATTAAGCCCATCTGTGCTAGCAAGCCAGATCTTGAATTTAGCCCATCTGTGCTAGGGAGCCAGATCTCGCATTTAGCCCATCCGTGTCAGTGAGCCATATCCTGCATTTAGCCCATCTGTGTTAGTGAGATTAATCTCATATTTAGCCCATATGTGTTAGTGAGCCATATCCTCCATTTAGTCCATCTGTGTTAGTTTGGTAACAACTTGATTAAGAACAGCTGCATCCCCCCAAACGCGCTGAGACAATGTTGCAGGGTTGTTGAACACCAACACCTGCCCCAGACCCCCCCTCTACCTCCCCCCAAGGAGCTATCAGCTCAGCGTGATATGATATGCCATTTATAACGCGCCTATACACAGGTGTTTGAAGGCGTGGCGAGGCAAGGGAGGGGGAACAAAGGGACGACTGACTCTCACCGCCAGCACTGGCTCTCTCATATCCAGCTCTCCTAGCTTATATATCACCCTTGTCTCTCCTAGACCTCTTCTAACCGCCAGCACTTATCTTTCAAATACAGCTCTCCTAGCTTCAATATCACCTTCGTCTCTCCTAGACTCCTTCTCACTGTCAGCACTGACTCTCTTATCCAGTTCTCCTAGCTTCCATATCACCTTAATCTTCGAGATTACCTCTCACCACCAGCACTTACTCTCTCACATCCAGCTTTCCTAGCTCCTATATCACCTTCATCTCTCCCAGATTCCCTCTCACTGCAAGCACTGACTTCCTCATATCCAGCTCTCCTAGCTTATACATCACCTTCATCTCTCCCAGATTCCCTCTCACCACCAGAACAGACTCTCTCATATCAGGCTCTCCTAGCTTCTATATCACCTTCATCTCTCATAGACCTCTTTTCACTACCAGCACTGACTTTCTCATATCCAGCTCTCCTAATTTCTATATCACTGTTGTCTTTCCTAGACTTATTCACACCACTAGCACTGACTCTCTCATATGCAACTCTCCTAGCTTCTATATCACCTTCAACTCTCCCAGATTCTCTCTCACCGCCAGCATTGATTCTCTCATATCCAGCTCTACTAGCTTCTACATCACCTTTGTCTCTCCTAGACCTTTTCTCACCGCCAGCACTTACTCTCTCATGTCAAGCTCTCTAGGCTTCTATATCACTTTTGTCTCTCCTAGACTTCTTCTCACTGCCAGCACTGACCGCTCATATCCATCGCTCCTAGCTTCTATATCACCTTTGTCTCTCCCAGGCTTCTTCTCACCCCCAGGCTTACCCTGCTCTGACAAAATCTTACTTCCGTCACTCTTGGTGTTGCTCCTACCTCTATCTCTCTCGCTCTTTCACATGATTCCTTCTTCTGATCTTAAACTTGCCTCCATGCAGTCCAGGTTCTCTCACCTCCAAGTTTCCTGGTTTTCCTTCCCACCCCTTTATCTCACATTCTCTAATCTCAGGCAGTCCGGCCTCTCTCCTAGTTTAGATCTCACCTCTGTAGCCTCTAACTTCATTCTCTCCCAGCTTTCCCCTCACTACTATCTATATATCTCCACCTGCACCCCTCCCCTCTCAGCTGTATCTCCAATTTCTCTTGCACTTTTCCAATCACAGTTTCTGTATCCTCTTTGCCACTCCTAGGATCTTCTCACCTCAGTGTAGCCAAGTTTCCCTAAAATTCTATATATGCAAGTTCTCCTCTCACCTGCACCACTCTCCTCCTTGTGCCTCTGTCTCTCCTATTGTCCTTGCACATTTCACACTGACAGTTTCTGTATCACAACTGGTTCTCCAGTGCCCCCAATCTCAATCTCTCACAGTTTCCCTCTCACATTTACCCAAACAAATGCGCTCTCACATACACTACTCGCCTTCTCTAATTTATATTCCAGTTTACCTCCACCTTAATCTCTTCCCCTCACTTCGTCCTTTGCCATTTTCATGCACACCTTTTGTCTCTCATTCATTCAACTTGATCTCTGCAGCTTCTCTATTGCCTCTATTTAATCCAGCTTTCATCTCACATAAACATTTGTCATTTCCCATCCACATTCCACCCTATTTCCCTCTGACCATAAATCTTTTTCGGTCAATGTTCCCAAATATCCTTCTCAGGTACGTATCCACTGCTCCATTTTGTCTCCATCCCCCGCTTTCACACCCATATTTAGTTTTTCTGTTTATTTTATTGTTTATAGTGCAGACCTTGCTTGAGAGCAGTGGAGAGCTGTACAGGATGTGGGTAGCCAGCATTTGGGCTGGAATCTTTTAACAGTAGCCTATTACTGTGGGTTGAAATGTGTGCATCCATTGGGATTAGTCATTGGTCATGTGTTGTTGAAAAAGCCAAGTTTTGAGAAATGTGCAAGTCTGGAGATTAGCGGGGGCATTCCAAGTCGATACCGGGATCGAGTTCCAGAGGGGGGGGTCATGGCAAGAGAAGGATTGTTTGCGAGTCCTCTCTTTGCGGACAGGTTGTAATTGGAGCCGGTTGGTTGATTTGCTGCATGAGGAGCGTGTGCCACCAGATATGTGGAGCTTAGCTGCCAAGTACGTTGGTGTACTACTCCTGACTGCTTTATTGATGATACATGCGGTCTTCAACAGCATACTGGATTGGAGAGAAAGCCAATGTAGTATGTGTGGGATGGGGTGATTAAGTCACATTCCCACGCACCCATAATAAGATATGGTGGACTGCTGTTAGAGGAACCAAGTGAGTGGCTGGGACCCCTAACAGGAGGGCATTGCCATTGTGTAACAAGTTATTGGCTAATGGGGCACCAATGAGGAGGAATACAGTCTTGGATGGGTTAAGGTTGAGGTAGGCAGTCGCCTTCTAGAATTTGGATGGGCTAGGTAATCGTGGAGAAGACTGATGTCCTCTGGGCTTTTTACTCTCGTGTAAAACTGAGTATCATTCGTGTATTGGTGGATGGCTATATCGGGATATTTGAGGATTGTGTCCATAGGCCCCATGTAACGGTTAAAAAGGATTGGTGAGAGGATGAAGTCTTGGGGGACTACACAGGAGACTGGGAGTTGGTTAGAATGCAATGTGTACATCTGGCCAGCCTAGTGCCTGCCCCAGAGTTAGGAGGCAAACCAGTTCAGGAGAGTACTGGAGGAGGGAAAGGAGGATGCAGTGGTTGACGTCAAGGAGGATGAGAAGGCATGAATTGGTTTCATCCATGATTTCAAGGACATCATCCATCACCTGGATTGTCTCTGTCCTGATGATAACTGGGGTGTAACCCTGACTAATAGTTATTTAGAGCTGTAGTTGTTCAATTCTGGTGAGTAGTTGTGTAGCAACTACTTTTTCCAACATCTTTCCTATGAACGGGAGGTTTGTGATGGACCGGAAGCTAATCAAGTTGTCTGGTTCTAGGGTTAGTGTTTTCAAAAGAGGTTGTATGAGAGCAATTTTGAGGGTTTGTGGGAATTAGCCTTTTGTGAGAGACGTATTAATGATGCTGAGGAGTGCATTGAGTGTCAGGCCCATCAGTTGTTTAATGATGTAGGCTGAGATGATATCATCAGAGTAGGAAGTAGGTTAGAGGGAGGTGTATGGGAAAGATAAGAAAGAATTTGGTTCAGAGTGCCAATGTGTGTGCTGGGGCACAGCAGTGACTTATACTGTGGGAGGTTGATGCATGGATTTGTCAGATTTTGTCTATTTTTCCAATTAAAAAAGTTGTTGATTCTGTCATACTTTTTCCTGAGTTACCGGCACCTCAGTGTCAGGGCAGGGGTTGGCTATCCTTCTTCAAAGAGGCCTTTGCTCCTGTTAGAGGCTGTTGTGCTGGTGGTGGATTAGTAAGCAGCTCTTGCCTCAGTAATCAGAATCCTATGGTTGGCAGAGAGAGATTTGAAGTTTGTGAGATCGCCAGGGTTACGTTTTTTGCAGCACTGTTTCTCTATGGCTCTGAATGAGCGTTTGCTCGAGGCGGGTTTGGGAATGTACTAAGGGGCAGATGTTTTGGTCTTAGCACAGCTGGTGTGAAGGGGGGCATGAGTGTCCACCGGTTTCATAGTGGAGTTGTTGCATGAATCTAGGAAGACTGAGACATTCCCTCTGGTGGGGAAGTCTGTGAGGTTTTACTACTAGTTCATTGACCGGGAAGGTTTTAAAGCAGCAGTGCTAAGTGAGGGCTGTTTAGTCTGACCTTTGGGGGCCGTGGTCAAGTGGGTGATAGACAATAGAATGACAGCATGGTCAGACCAGCCGAGCAGGATAGGATCTGTGCAGGTGATGAGGGGGGATGATGTAAGGACTAAAACTAGAGTGTTGCCTTTGTTGTGTGGGGGGAGGGCACAATTTGCTTAGGGACCATGGCTCCAATCAGCTCTGGCCAATTTGAGGGAGAGCACAATTTGCTTAAGGTCCATGGATCCGGTCAGTATGAAACGTGCTTCAAGCGTGGTTGTCGGCGTAATATTTAGTGATCTTAAAATCTCAGAGAAACACATTATTAGTGTGGGCTAAGTTGGCAAAAGAGAGTACGATGGAGATGTCGGGAATTAAAGAGTCACTCCTGTGATTTGGTCTGTAGATGAGGTGGAAGGTGATGGATTCCTTGTGAGATGAAGGGAACCTGTTTGTTATGGGAGAGGGGATGTTGGAGCATGGCCAATTGTTCCTGTGGATGACTGCACTCCATCTTCTGCCCTTCCTGGCCAGTCAGCATGTTGAATGCAGTAGTTTCGGAGTAGGAGGACACCAACAATGTGGGGGGGACAATGGGGCAAACCATTTTTCAGTGATGAAGAGGGTGTCAAGGTAGTTGTACGATATGAGGTTGTCAATCTCTGTGGCGTGAGCAATTGTTGAGCAAACATTGATCAACAGGAGGGCCATGTGCATGTGGTCCATTGGTGTTTGATGGGGGCAAGTGTGACATATTGATGAGATTTGTGACTGTAGCTTGCCGGGGCTGCCCAGGACATTTAGCCATTTGAACCCTAGTAGGGTCGGAATAGGCTGTGGATGGAGGAGACACATGGTGATGTCTTTTGGCAAACAGTAGCAGTAGCGACTACTTTGTAGCGGAAATGCAGGACAGCGGGTCTGACCCTTTACCCTATAAGGCCCGAACAGGCACAAACAGGTGCAGCCCTTGTCTTCGTATGTCCTTTGCCGAGGAGAAGGCGTAAGGAGGACTGGTAAATAGGTGGTGGATGGAGCAGCTGAGTGGCAGGACCTGGACATGTGGCCAGCAGCCTCCTCAATTCTGTCTGCATGGAGCTGGCCTGGAGTACTTAAGCAGCTGTCTCAAAGGCACAAGACCTGGTGGTGGGCTGAGCAACTGAGTGGCAGGGCCTGGCCACGTGACTAGCAGCCTCCTCAATGCTGTCTGCCTGGGCTCCCTAGGTAGCTGCTTGGAAGGTACGAAACCTGGTGGTGGGTGGAACAGCTGAGTGGCAGGGCCTGGTCATGTGATGAGCAGCCTCCTCAGTGCTGTCTGACTGGAGTACGTAAGTCGCTTCCATATCTACCCATCTCATTCTCTGATGCTACTACCCTATTCAATTGTCATATGTTAGTCAAGCATTGATGTAGTAACCCTGTGGGAGACTGCACAACCCTTGTCCTATTGGTATTAGATAACCCACCTATTGTTATATGTCTGTACTTCACAGGTTAGTAGTGTGACTGAGCAGCCAGACTTATCTTAAGAGGGGTAAATGTGAGCTGTGGAGCTGTAGCATTGAAATCCACCAATACATGTATCCAAATAACCGTTACACTCAAGATTTTTAGTTAGAATAATTATTTATTTGTGCATCGGTTATTTTAAAATAAGCATTCTCTAAAGAGGGCAACAATCAAAATACACTTCAAAATATTTGTCCCGAATCAATTAAAGCAAGTAGATATCCTTTAGAGATGCTTCATAAACACTTCATATACCCTGAGGTGACTTCACCAACTAGGACAGTAATGGCATTTATATATCACTTGTACACTTTGGTAGATTCATAGGTTGGGAGAAAGGAAAGGTTAGAGGAAGAAAAAAGATTAAACAGGTTCTCAGAGAAAGTGTGCACTTTAAATATTCCAATAAAATCTAGATAACAATCTTTCCCAACAATATTAGTTTAAAACCAATGCATCACCTATGAGGGACAGTAAGAATCAAAGAATCAAAGTCAATGAAATAGAAGAGACTGCAGGACAGCCAAAGTCAATTGGAGCAAAGTCTATGAAGCTGAAGCACCACTTAGATAATAAAAGTCTTGCACAAAGTTAGAGAGTTTGTTGTAGAAAATTCTCTGTAGGGTCACAAGCTGTTACACTTTTGCAAATTAGAGCTGAGATCAACTTTAGAAATGCAGCTACTGCAAGTCTCAACTGAGAAGAGCAAGCTACAGGCAATGAGGTAAGTACCCCGAAATCAGAACAGTACCTTTGGTTAGAAGAAGAGGGTCCAGCTGGCTCCTGTCTGGTTGCAGAGATGCAGATCCTGTGTTCTTGGGGCTCAGTCGTGGGGACAAGAGGGAGGATATCTGGGGACTCCTGCGGCAGCAATTAGATGGTCGGCGGCAGCTTTGGGCTCTTTTCGGATCAGCAGCACTTTGCAGTTTCAGCGCTCGATAAACAGCACGACGGCCAATCTTGGACACTGGTTGGGCTTTCTTCACTCCTTGAGTCCTACACTCTGGTGAGGTGACTCAAGCTCTGGTTGTCCTGCTTCTGAAGGGTCCTGGGAGACAGCTGGAGCTTTTGGCCATCTTATAGACGTTGCACTCGACTATGGATTTCTCAACTCCTGGCACTCGGTTCCTGCAGCAGCAAAGAAGTACAGCCAGTCAGTGAAGGTCTTCCAGCCAAGGTCGACTCGGGGTTAGTTGGTCCCACTAACCCAAGGGAAGAAGTCATCCCTTCTGGAGATTCTCTTGTCGATCAGAAAAAGAAGTTTCAGCACAGCAGCAGGGCTTCACCATGCAGTTCAATGGTCCAGAAGGATGCAGGGAGCTTCGTTCACGGTTTCTTCATCGGGTTGTTCTTCCCAGTGGTCGACTCTGTCTTCAGTCCAAGAACCCTTGCCCTTTAAGCAGGTCTCTGCAATTCATGCACAGCTGTAACTCACACAGCAGGGTGGCTGTCCTGCAAGGACAGCCAATCAGGACTGGGTACATTCAGGTTTCCATGGAGACAAAGGACAGGGGAGTTTTGGGCACCTCCCTCCCTTCCTACCCTTGCAGACACACTGGAGCCAGAGGCGGGTTTCAATATTTACATTTTTTTTTCCGAAGGCAAAATGAACAGAGGGCTCAAACCTGGTTTGGCGTGCAGAGTAAACTCCAAGAAAGACCTCACAAACAACAAATGGCAAAAAAAGAAGACCAGTTCCATTTTGACACAATGGTAACCCATGGGTGCTGCACTGCAGCTGAGGATTCAGCCTGAGATAGCAAAGCACAATGGTAGGAAAATTAAACCACTGCCACCAGCCATTTAAAGTAGTGAGGGTAACATAAAAAATGTTACATAAGTAAGTAGGAAAGTGGGATACCCCCAGCACTCCACACAAGATGGGGTGTGCTGGACCTACAAAGAGAAAAGGTAAGTAAAGTCAATTTCACTTTACTATTCTTGGGAACAGTAGTTCCCACAAGAAAAGGTATGTAAACCTTATGAGAAATCTAAAGGATTTCTCTGTGACACTGCACTGAAGGTGCTGTGTGTCACCAGACACAAAGTAGATGCCTATGGAGTTTGTCAGACTCTCAAAACAAAGGAAACAGATTATCCAAATCAGATCAAAATAGATGAGAGAGTGAGAAAAAGGGCTCACTCTCTCCAGGGTTAACACTAAAAAGTCCTTGAAGGGAATTAGCAGATAAATGAGAATTCTCTCTAACATCGTATAATCCTTCTTCACCCTTTCACCCCTATCTCTCTCCTTTTCCGACTCTACCTCCCTACTGCCTGTCATATCATCCTGTCTCACCCTGACACCCATGTCTCCCCATCTCCTTCTCTAACACCACCTTCCAAATCGCTGTCATCGTCATCATTGTTTTTTTCAGTAAAACAAAGCATACCAAATTAACAATCAACAATATTACAAAATATTAAATAGTTGTAGTTAAGCCCAAAAAACATAGAAAACCTTAAAAAGCAAAACAACATAACTCAACATCTACCAGATCTTAATAAACATTCTCTCAGAAACAGAGCATATTTAAAAAAAAAATCAATACAATCCAACCCACTTGTACAGAATCCACCCACAGCAAATAATACATTGCTGGCTCATATCGTCGAAAACCCAGGCCAAGCAATACAGTTTTCAAAGTATATTCTCCAATAGCTGAAAAAGCAGGGCAAAAAAAAAACATTTGTTCCAAGTCCTTGGACGCCCCACAAAGCAAACATGATTGAACCACATCCCCCTTGTGCCAAGCTACCACCACAGCTCTTAATTGAATACAATTAAAATGCGCCCTCGAAACAAGGATGTATTGAGGCGGATGCTGTGCTGCACTCGTAATCTCCAAGGACTCTCTCTTAGTCCGAATAGTCTGAAATACACTATCTTTTGTGTAATTGACAACACTATTAGATAAGAGAGTTGCTGTAGAAAAACAATAACCCACACCTGCATCTAACAACACGGTTTTCACATACTTGAGCCATGGAGTCCTCAAATGGGGATCTCTGAGCACAAGATAGCTAACTAATTCCTGGGTCAAGATAGCTTTAGTGTTACCAAAAATTCTTAGCCAATGGCTAGAAGGCATAGATGAGAACAGGTCGGTAAGAGAATAACAACGCAGTTCTTGATGAACTCTTGAAACTGGGGCAGACCCAGGTAAACACAGAATGCTCTTAGAAAAGGTGTTCTCAGCAACCTGGATAGATTCAATTTTACCAATCCCCACAGCTCCATGCCATATGGTGCCACCGAGGAAGCTTTACCATGAAAGACGTTGAGCACTAGCTCAGATTTATTTTGAACAAACCTAACGCTCTAGCTACCCCGCCACTTGCCTGTTTCAATCTTAAGGTCTGCTTCTCAACATGTACCTCCGCCCCAGAATTCAGACAAAATCTTGCCCCCAGGTAATCAAAGTGATCCATTCTGGGAACTAATTCCCCTTGGCAAAAGATAGCTTGAACCCTGCAGGGACGCTTCCCCCTGTGACAAACTATCAGAGCTGATTTCTGAACATTTACCTTCAGACCCTGGGTATCCATAAATTGGGCATAATCATCAATGTGGCACTGGGGGGATCTGGTGGTACGAGCTAATAGGACTGTGTCATCTGCAAAGGCAAGTAAAGGTAAACACCTATTGCCCAGCCTAGGAAAGCCAGAATTGGATTTAAGTAAATGGTCATAAAGACCATTTATATGAAGACAAAAAAGCAAGGGGCCAAAACACAGCCTTGACGTACACCACATTCAACCTGAAAAAAAGGATACACTGTCCAGCAGGTCCACTCCTCACACAAGCCATAGTTGAAAGGTGTAATCTCTCCAAGAGATCCACCAAGGCACTAGGAGAACACATGGATGTTAGCATGCTCCACAAACTACCTGTCGTATCCTCTTGTTTAAATCTGATGCTGGGTCTACCCCTGACCTTTTTCCACTCCACTTACCAATTCCCCTGTCATATGCTCCGGTCTCAACCGGGCTCCCATTTCTACCCCGGCCCTTCTCTCACTCCACCTGCCTATTCTCCTTTCATATCCTCCTGTCTCACTCTGACGCCTATTCCTACCCCTTGCCTTTTCACACTCCACCTCCCAATTCTGCTGTCATATCCTCCTGCCTCGCTCTGACACCCATTTCTACCCCTCTCTTTCACTCCACTTCCCTACTCCCTTGTCAGATCCTCTTCCCTCTCTCTGATGGCCATCTCTACCCCTCCCCTTGTCTCACTCCTCCTCCCATTCCCCTGTCATATGTTGCAGTTTCACTTTGACACGCATTTCTACCCATTTCATTCCATCAAGCCACCTCCCCATTCCCTGTCATATCCTCCTATCTCACTATGACTCCCATTCCTACCCTTGACTTTTCTGACTCCACCTCTCAATTCTCCAGTCATACCCTCCTGTCTCACTCTGACACCCATTTTTACCCCTCTCTTTTTATCTCATGGCACCTCCCTACTCCCTTGTCAGATCCTCTTCTCGCTCTCTGTCACTCATCTCTACTCCTCCCCTCACTCCTCCTCCCAATTCCGTTGTTACATGTTTCTGTTTCCCTCCGACGCCCATATCTGCCCTCTCCTCTCACGCCACCTCCCTATTCCCCTCTCATATCCTCCTGCCAGCCGCTCGCTCATGAAACTGTCCCAAATTACCTCCGATCCCTCGAGTTCCTATTTGCTTCGCCAGTTGCTAATATTTTGACATCTAAATTCACTGCTGGGCAGGCACAACATTCTGTAAGTGCTTGAAATGCGTGGTTACCCTTTTTAAAATACAATTGCCTGCATCGTCATCTTGGCAACTACACATTTACATTTCTATTGTTACACTATAATCTGTTCGAAGAACCAGAAAATAAGTGGGTAAAAGAACATTCCTTCGGTGCCGGGTGTCTTTTAAGCGCTTTAACAAAACAAGTTATTATTGTTACTACAAAAGCTACTGTACTAAGCCTGGCGGACCAAGTCCATTGCACACTAGGTAGTGTAAGTGACAGACATGACATGAAAGGGAGGGGGGAAAGGAACAAGTGTGCCCATTCCAAGGTCATGGGTTAAGTGCAGAGAGGTACCCATTCTCAAGGAATGAGTATGGAAGTGCAGAAAGTGGTGGATGGAGTGCAGAGGCCTGAGGGCAAGTGCGAGGACTGGCAGGGGAGCCTGAGAACTGTGTGGCTCTGGAGGTGCAGAAGGCGGCCAGTCAGAAAACAGGGCTGAGTTAGGGCCAGAGCGAGGAGGGCAGTAGGCAGGAATTGGGCAGGGGTTAACAAGGGAGAGGTGGAGAGAAGGAGGAAGAGAAGAGGAAGGTATTGAGGAGTTTCCAGAACATAAGGTGATCAGGCTCAAAACGGAGAGAGGCAGGGAGACTGTTCCAGAGGGAAGTGCCTGCAGAGTAAAGAGATCTACCCCAAATCTCTGTTTTGAGAATCGGCTCACCTGGAGAGAGTTAGTGGAGGATGAGCAGAGGGCTCTAGAAGAAGGGTATTTAGGGAGAGAGAGTTGAAGATATCGTGGGCCCTGGCCCCAGAAAGACTTGTGGACTATGCAGATGGTCTTGAACTTGATCCTTGCAGCCACAGGGAGCCAGTGGAGGGATTTCAGTGCCAGAGAGATGTGGTCCCTGGGCTTGAGGCTAAGGATAAGTCTTGCGGTTCCGTTCTGGATGAGTTGTAGAGGTCTGAGAGTTGATGTAGGAAGATTGAGAAAAAGACTGTTGCAATAGTCCAGTCTAGAAAGAACCACGACTCTAGAAATGGTAAGTCTCTGGGGGAAGGTGAGAAAAGGTTAAATACCTCTGAGGAGGTGTAGCTGTAGTGGGATGTTTTAGAGATGTCTGAGATGTGAGCGGATAAAGAGAGAGTGTAATCGAAGATGACCCCTAGATTATTTGCCTCACTAGTGGGTGAGGGCACAGGGCCACGTGAGGCCGGCCATAGTGACAATGGGAAGGCGGGAGCAGGGGTCCCAATGAAGACGGTCTCTGTCTTGCTGGCATTAAGGCAGAGATCATTCACAGGATACCAGGACTAAATTGCGGACAGACAGTCAGGGATTAGCGAGGAGGAGGAGGAGGCTTAAGGTAGCCTGAAAGAGAGCTGTGTGTCATCCGCTTAACACTGAAAGTTGGAGGTGAAGGCAGAGATCATGCAGGCCACAGGGGCCATGTAGACATTGAATAACCAAGGGATAGGTTAGATCCCTGGGGGACACCACAAGTAGAGTGAGTGATAGCTGAGAGAAAAGACCCCAGTTCCACCTGGGAAGGACGATCAGAGAGAAGGTAGGCAAGCCATGCCAGGGCCTGATCTGTGATCCCCAGGTTGTCACAGAGACGAGATAACAAGATGTTAAATGCAGAGGAGAGGTTGAGAAGAATGAGGATAAAGGGAGAGTTAGAGTCAAGATTTGAGAGCAGGTTTTCACGGGTGTTCAGAAGAGCAGTTTCCGTACCTCTGAAAGCTCTGAAGCCAGACTGATGGCCATGGAGACAACCAACAGATTCTGTGTGGAAGGTAAGCTGAGAGATAGCCAACTTCTCAAGGAGATTTCCCAGGAAGGGAGTGATAGAGATCGGTCAGTAGTTTGCCAGAATGGAAGGGTCGGAGGAAGGTTTTTTGAGCAGAGGGTGCACAAAAGAATGCTTGAGAGAAGTGGGGAAGACTCCGGAGGCGAAGGAGAGGTACAGAGGTCTGCCAGAGCTGGGGCAAGCATGTCAATGTTGTCC
The DNA here is from genome assembly GCF_040938575.1 of Ambystoma mexicanum. Taxonomy (NCBI): domain Eukaryota; kingdom Metazoa; phylum Chordata; class Amphibia; order Caudata; family Ambystomatidae; genus Ambystoma; species Ambystoma mexicanum. Next base: position 422,046,598 of record NC_090934.1, on the reverse strand, counting down.
TTGATGGTGTTGGAAGAGGCTTTCATAGACCGGACTTGTCTAGAGACCTCCTGAGGTGTGACGAGGGTGAGGGAGGAGAGAAAAGGGGGAGGGCAGAGGGCGACCGAGGGTGGCTTTGGAGATGTTGTTGCAAGAATGGGTGCAGAGGCGAGAGTGGTCAGAATTTCCTGTGTTTTTGTAGTGAAGTGGACAGTCAGGACCCAGCAGAGGGCCTGGGTGGGTACAGTAGAGGGTGACGCTGCCATAGGGCTTGCCAGTTCCTTGCAGACAAAAGTTTGGCCGTGTTATTAGATGCCACTGAGATGAGGGCTTGAATATGGACTCTCTTTTTGGATCTTATGAGGAGTCGGTATTACCTTTGAAGAAGGCTGCAGGCCAGTTTGTCAGAGGGTAGACCTGAGGATCTCCAATTCCGTTCTGCTGCTCTGCACTTGCATTTAAGAGCAGCCCGATCAGAGTCTGCTGTTGTATTCCCATCGTAGTGTAGGATGCATGTATGGTCATAATAAGTAAGGTACATCCGGAAATATTCAGGTGCTGCCATGAAATGCAAGGTGGGGGCACCAATTCCTCAGAAATGCCAGCTAATATCTCATATTCAGAGAAGATTCATTGGGCCTCATTACGACCCTGGCGGAAGACCGTGGTGCTATTAGCACCATGGTCCATGCCGGTAAGTTACCGACTCTGCCATGGAGAAAGGGGGAATTGCCAGCCCATTACAAGGTTGGCGGTGCAGTAATTTCCCCTTCCTCCATGGCCCTTCCCCATTCCCATTTTTCCCCATAGGGCTCAATGGGAATGGGGAAGGCGCTAAGTACGGTGCCGCAAATTGCGGCTGCGTAATTAGCACCAAGGTCCCTTTGCGGGTCCCTACTTTAACGGCTGGTAAAACCAGCCGTTAAGGTCGGGTCCTGCAAAGGGACTTCGTAACTAGGCGCTAATAGGTTAACGGCGCCGCAGCCTTTTACGGCGCCGTTAACGCATTAGCGCCTGGGTCGTAATGAGGCCCATTGTATGTAAGGTGTGGTCTCACATGTCCAGGTGCTACCATTGTAGTAGCCTCAAATGTCCCAGTAATTTCAGCTAATGCTATTAAATGTCTAAGCCCTGTTCACCTTCCACCTGGAGGGTGCTGAAAGCCATCGAGCATGCTGCACCATGCCTCTTAACTGGACATAGAAAATTCAACCACATCAACCCCATCCCTAAGGCTGACTCCACTTCCAGCATGCATCATGCTCAAGCCAGCCTGCCTCCCCTACATAACAGTCACAATCAATACACTACTCTTCTTTGCTATGAACCTCACCATCTCAGGGGACAGCACACCACCAGACGCCACACATTGGCACAATGGCAGGCCGGACACAGAGAACTTCAAGAGGGAAAGGGCTTTTTCCTGCTATACATGCTCTCTATGGAACAAGTTACCAATGCCTTACTCTTTCAGAATATGTCGTCAATCACTAATCAGTCCACTCAACAATAATTCTCCCTACCTGGATGCCACCCCTGGTCCCTCTATTATTCTCAGCACATCTGACAACCCTTCAACCATACTTACAAACCCATGGGTGCATCCCATATGTACAGCTAGGTTTGCACTTTATACATCAAATACATGCATACATACATACACACATAAATGCCTCAAAAGCCTGGTAGATGTCACCATATGTAAGGAAAGGGCTTCACATCTGCAGGTGCTGCCCTCATATGCCAAGTTCACCCTCAAATGCCCCAGTAATGCCTTCAGATGTTGGTTGATGGATTATATGCATGATATAGTTGTAAAATGTAAGGTGCAGCCATACTTGTGTAGGGGATGCTATTGAATGCCAAGTGCAGCCTCAAGAACCTCAAATATGCTATGCGATGGTAATTAATTCCTCATACACCTGGTAGAGTGTGTGGAATTCAACCATCTGCAGGGTGGGGGGGCACTCACCTGGCTTTTTTGAAATTTTAAATGGAATGGAATGATGGTAGATCAACCTCTGGAAAATGTGTGGGGCTAATCTACACACATTTTCCTATGCTCACCGCACGACATAGACCTGTGTACTTTGGGTGGACACAGCCTCCATTTCATATTTAGTTGGAATATGGCAGCCAAGAGTACATCAAGACATCTCAGAAGAGGGAAGGAAAACCTTCCTCCTGCCATAGCCAGCCTATTTAACTAACAAGGGCTCCATGGATCCTCCCAATCCTTTGTTAGCTCTGATGGTGGCAGCTTTGCATACTAATCAGAGTTAATTCAAACAGGCCCACAGGGGGCCTGGTTGCAGGAATAACAAAGGATAGGAAAACCCCAGCAACCCTTTCAGGGGCACTGTGTCAACCTGAAGCCAGCTCCTGCCCTAAACTATCAATGACAGTGAGCTCTCATGTCTGGTACATGTGTTCACAGTAGGCAACCCCTGAGGGGGAGCCATTCAGAGGGTGTGGGCATGTGTTTTGATGGAGGAAAAAAGTTTGTTCCCACCACAGCTTCAAGGGAGACTTGCCGCTTTATTCTGGAACCACAGAGAGCTCAATTAACCAGAGAGACCCTTGAAGCCACAACAGACAGGAAGATGAGTGGGACTTAGTATTACACGTCTTCAACCCTTTACCCTTTCTGTTGTAAAGCACTCTGGCTATGACCTCATACATACAAGAGATTATTGGTATTGAACCAGGATTGGTTCATTAAGGTAGGCTTAGCCCACACCAATTATTGGGTCCCATTTATCTTCAAAAGTGGGCCGAGCTCCTCTTTTGGGACGATCATCTGAAGACTTTGCAAGGAGTAACAAGGAGAACTCATTTGGACCCTTGCTGAAGCTACAGTCTGCCTTATAGCTTCTGCCAGTGACAGAAGGCCAGGATTTCCAAAGATGGGAGCAAGATCCATCCCCTAAACATCTCCCAGGGAACAGAGGGAGATGCTGAATCCAGAGGACCCTCCAGCAGCTCCAGAACTGGTAACCAGCCAGCAGAAAGCGTGCCCTCCTAGGCTCTGCAAGCAAGCTTCCTAGGTGGGAAGCGCCAGAGAGACTCTGAGCCAAACCAAGGACAAAGCCATTGCCTGCAACATTCTCCTCAGCTTTGGGCCATCCACCTTAAAGGACGACACATGCCCAATGAAGAACCTTGGAGGAGTGTATCGACAAGCATCAACCAGATTCTGCCTTAAAGGACATTTTCCGAGCCAGTCGAGCCCCTCAAGCTGCAACTGACTGCACCGCTGTCTGTTGCTATGCCGCAGTCGTTCATGCCACGCGGGACACCTCGACGAGTGCTTCAGACCCGCCAACCTGCACTGAAACAACGATTCCTGACCCCGAGCTGCCGTGTAGGCCAGCCTGCAGCCGTCCATCCAACCCCACTTGACGAACTGCTTGCTACCTAATACCTGCAGCTGTCCTCCGTCTTCAAGTCTGTTGCAGAAGCTGCTAACCACTCTGAAACCGACTCTACACTGTTGTGCACCAAGAACTTCTACAAGCACACAGTACTTTGTGGTTATGTCCCCCTGGTCCTTTTACGAAGGCCCCTAGTGACATTTTATGACCCATTGCCCCATTTGTGCTGAAACTAAGTAGCCCTGAACTATTGTGATTAATTACTTCTCCGACTACCCTCCTGTCAGTATCCAGAGTGCATCCCCTTTCCTTCTTGAAACTGATTGTCCTCTGCATTCCTTTACAGGCTGTGTTGCATTTTGTAGTGTGCTAGAACTGTCTGTTGTGATAATAATAAAGTAGATTATTTACAGAACCTTGACTGGACAGTCCCTTTTATCATTGGGTAATAATTGTATTTTCACTGTGTTGCAACTAAGCAACGATCCACAAACTTGCAGAGATAAGCCTCGCGCTCCGTCCACCTTTTCAAAACTGGACAAAGAGGTTTATAATTGACTTGTATTTCCAATCTGGTCGGATTCCTTATGATGTGCTAGAGATGTGGGGCTGGTTGATGGTTTAGAAACCGATATTCATCACTGGACCACTTGTGACCCAGAAGTCGATCGGTCACATAGAGCCATCATATGTAAGGTACAGCATTACATGTGCAGATGCTGCCCCTCAGCCATGGTCCTGGACCCGTATTCCAACACACACTTACCTTAAATACCACAAATCTGCGACTGTGGCTCCTGGCTCTGAATAGAGGGTCTGATGACCCACTTTTCTACGGTATTCCCCCTTTTCTTCACCAGGAAAGCTTCTTCCACACTCACCTATTCTGCGCTCACCTCTTCTGCACTCACCTCTTCTGTGCTCACCTCTTCTGCGCTCACCTCTTCTGCCCTCACCTCTTCTGTGCTCACCTCTTCTGTGCTCACCTCTTCTGCGCTCACCTCTTCTGCACTCACCTCTTCTGTGCTCACCTCTTCTGCACTCACCTCTTCTGTGCTCACCTCTTCTGCGCTCACCTCTTCTGCGCTCACCTCTTCTGCACTCACCTCTTCTGTGCTCACCTCTTCTGCACTCACCTCTTCTGCACTCACCTCTTCTGTGCTCACCTCTTCTGCACTCACCTCTTCTGTGCTCACCTCTTCTGCACTCACCTCTTCTGCACTCACCTCTTCTGTGCTCACCTCTTCTGCGCTCACCTCTACTGCACTCACCTCTTCTGTGCTCACCTCTTCTGCACTCACCTCTTCTGCGCTCACCTCTTCTGCACTCACCTCTTCTGCGCTCACCTCTTCTGCACTCACCTCTTCTGCACTCAGACATGTACTGCCACTTGCAGTTACTGCTTCCTGTCTATTTCACCTGCAGCTTCACACTGTCGAGGTGCCAATAGATATGGTTACGATTAGCTGTAGGCTTAGGGTGGCCTTCGAGGATGGGGTACGGGGAAGAATATGAGTTAGAAAAGAAGCAGAGTTACAGGGGTCTCCCCCTCTAATTACGACGGGAATGTTAGACGAGGTGAAAGGCAGATGAAGTAAAGGTATGAAGAGGCCAATGTGACACAAGGTATGTATGGTGAAGTGAATGCAGAAGTAGTAAAGACCATTGACAGCAGGTTAATGTCCTTGATTCCTCACCTAGCCTTTTAGGGATAGAGAAGGGACTAGGGGGAGGGGGGTAGCGGTGAAGGGGGAAGAAGGCTAAAGGAAACACAGCTCTCATCTAACTTGAGCTTGCTTTTTGTATATGTTACTGCATCTGTGTGACTCCATGGATACCAAGGGCCAGATTACAGAAATGTTGCACCGGTGCAAATGCAAAATTGTACCGTATTAGCATTAGGGCAAACTTTGCGCTCGTGCTAATACCATTACATATTAGTACTAGCGCAAACTTTGCCCTGGTGCAAAAATGCATTAAAAGTGCATGTTTTTGCACTAGGGCAAGCTTATAACATGAAACATTTGCACTTGTCACTGTGCAAATGTGTTCTAATGTGGGACAATGTTTTTGAGGTTGGGCAAAGTTTGCACTAGTGCTAATACGGTGCAACTTTGCGCTTGCACCAGTGCGCATTTTCTGTACAAATGGCATCCATTGTTAATTAACATTGGGAATGTTTTATTCAGTCGTGTAGGGTTCCTTCTCTTCAATGATCTTTAATCTGTTCTGCAGGCTTTCCCAGGTTGGCATTTCATTTTAGCTGCACTATGTTGGTGTCATTCTTGGTGGTGCATCACTTCCACCTCTTGCGGTTGTCCGCAGGATAGTAATCTGATTGGACATCTCGTTACATTCCGGAGATCCACGCCCCGGCCTGCTTGATGACCTCTGCTTCTCGATCTCGTGTCTACTTTCATCCATCATTGATTGAAGAACCCGATAAAGTATTATGTGATAGACGCGGATTTGCTGACCTCAAGCAATCTCAGTTCCTATCCTAGTTGATAGACTCCAGCCTCCCATGTCTCAGACGTGTTGGATTCCGCCATCTTTTGTTCGGGCTGCAGGGGTTTTATGGGCGTCATTTTGTTTTGCTGCTGCTACATCCACGGAGACAGGAACACAGGTTTTGGGTTTGCAGTTAGTGTAGGTGGAGTTTATTCCAATGTAATACTCCTTTCCGGTACTATCATATTTTGGGGTTATATGTTTAGACATCTAGGCTCCTGCACCCCGAGTGACTTTTTAAGCTAAAATCTCTAAGCAATGTATGGTTAAAATGAGCGCTGTGTGGTTTAGTGTAAGCTTACACTTTCGGTCCGCACTGCATGGCACGAAACACTGGCCACTTTGCAAACTCCAAATTCACCTTCGTCAGTTGGGTGCAGTGTTCAGCTCCTTGCTTGTCAATGTGTGTAGCAAATGAACAGTTTGTCTTGGGGTTCAGGTGATCACTTAGGTTTATGGGAAATGTTATAGAGGAGTAATTGAGCTCAGGGGTCATAAGGTCACCGTCTACATGAGATTGAATGGGCAGCCTGGCTCCCACAGCACCTGGACATTTGTTTATCTCCCTGTTCTCTCAGGGACATCTTCGTATCTTGATTGGCTTTTAGGGCCCAGAAACCCAGAATGTACCCTCCGTCCCCACTGCCACCCCTACCAGCAGCCAGGCCTTACTCAGGGATTACAGGGGATGCATGTAATTCTGGGACAGTTTCTTTTTAATAAAAGTATAGGAACAGTAAAACCTGTTTTTGTCTAAAGTAGAGGAGCACCACTCGCGTCCAGTTCGACCACTGTCTGGGACATGTGCACAAACTGTGTATGGAGGCAAGCCGCAGCAGAACCTGGTAATGGCTGAGACTGTTCCTGGGGTTTGCCGGGCGCATTCCCCAAGGGTGGTAAACCGGGGCAGCACCTCGTAGAGGGACCGGCAGAAAAGAGGGCAGGCCACTCTGCTTTGGACAGGGAAGCAAACTGAAAGTACAAGTTGGAAGCAGTTTTGAATGTACTTAGTTATAGAGCCGGGGTCCTGTGGGGTGCTGGTGTGGAAGGGATGTAGGGAGCAATAGGAGAGATTTGATCTTCACATGAATGGTGGCTAATGCCTCCCCCTGAGGGACCATTGTTTTAGTCCCACAGTGATGGTGGCCTCTCCCTATTGCAATGCTAGCGTCCCATCAGCTGTTCATAGTGCATCTGTGTTAGTATTACACTGGCCCTCATTACGACCCAGGCGGTAAGGGGTTTACGCCGGCGTAAACATCGCCGACCCTTACCGCCTGAGTACGAGTTCCCTTAGCGCCATGGCGGATTTAACACCTGCTTTTAGCAGGTGTTAAAATCCATGGCGCTAAGGGACCTTGTTGTTAATTACGCCACCGTAATTTACGGTGGCGTAATTAACGCCTTCCCCACTCCCATTATGCCCTATGGGGCAAAAATGGGAATGGGGAAGGGTAAATGGGGATTGGGGACTTACCGCCCCGCCAAGGTCGGAATGGGGCGGTAAGTCCGCCAACCACCATGGCGGAGTCGGCAACTTAGCGCCATGGACCATGGTGCTAATAGCACCATGGTTCTCCGCCAAGGTCGTAATGAGGGCCACTGTGTGCCAGCTGGCTGTGATGGTGCCATGTGTGAGATGCACCTTTCTTGCCCCTGCAGTAGGAATTCCGTTGCAGCATGACAGTGATGGTGGTATGTGTGAGGCATACCTGTTTCGGTCCTCAATTGAGGTTCATGTGTTGGTATTTTAAGTGTGATGTCCAGCTGGTTCAGTGCCTGCAGTGTGGAGCCTGGGTCAGTGTTGCAGTGCATGTCTTAGTCTGGTGTGCAGTGACTATGTTCTGTCATGCGCGAGGGACACTTATCATAGTCTTGTTTTAGTTTTGCGGTTAATAATATATTGTACTGAAGGCATCGTGTCCTCTGTGTATTTGGTGCGCGTGCATCAGTGCAACAGCGAGGTTCACTTTCATCATTAGAGTGGTGGTGACTTGTGTGGGCTGCTGGTCACTTTTTGCCGTGTGTGAGTCCTCGGGTCCCTTTCAGTTTCTGAACATTTTTGTCCTGTGTGAGGCACCCCTGTCCCGTGGTAATGTTTGCTTTTCTCCACGTTTTGTGATGGTGACTTGTGTGGAGGTCACTGGGTTTAGGCTGGCGGTTTGTGCTTTTCCGTGGTCACGTGACGTCCAGCGTGAGACTAGAGGGTCCATTTCACTGGAATAGGTGTGTCCTGTGTGAGGCACTCATGTCCTGTGGTAATGTTTACTTTACCGAATTGCAGTGATGGTGACTTGTATGGAGGTCACTGGGTTTAGGCTGGTGGTTTGTGCATTTCAGTGGTCACGTGAAGCCCAGCGTGAGTCCACAGGGTCCATTTCACTGGAATAGTTGTGTCCTGTGTGAGGCACTCATGTCCTGTGGTAATGTTTACTTTTCCGCATTGCAGTGAGGGTGACTTGTGTGGAGGTTACTGGGTTAAGCCCGGCGGTTTGTGCATTTCTGTGGTCACGTGAAGCCCAGCGTGAGTCCTCAGGGTCCATTTCACTGGAATAGTTGTGTCCTGTGTGAGGCACTCATGTCCTGTGGTAATGTTTACTTTTCCGCATTGCAGTGATGGTGACTTCTATGGAGGTCACTGGGTTTAGGCTGGCGGTTTGTGCATTTCCGTGGTCACGTGAAGCCCAGCGTGAGTCCACAGGGTCCATTTCACTGAAATAGTTGTGTCCTGTGTGAGGCACTCATGTCCTGTGGTAATGTTTACTTTTCCACATTGCAGTGAGGGTGACTTGTGTGGAGGTTACTGGTTTAAGCCCGGCGGTTTGTGCATTTCGGTGGTCACGTGAAGCCCAGAGTGAGTCCACAGGGTCCATTTCACTGGAATAGTTGTGTCCTGTGTGAGGCACCCATGTCCTGTGGTAATGTTTACTTTTCCGCATTGCAGTGATGGTGACTTCTATGGAGGTCACTGGGTTTAGGCTGGTGGTTTGTGCATTTCCGTGGTCACGTGAAGCCCAGCGTGAGTCACAGGGTCCATTTCACTGGAATAGTTGTGTCCTGTGTGAGGCACCCATGTCCTGTGGTAATGTTTACTTTTCTGCATTGCAGTGATGGTGACTTGTGTGGATGTTACTGGGTTTAGGCCGGCGGTTTGTGCATTTCCGTGTTCACGTGAAGCCCAGCGTGAGTCCACAGGGTCCATTTCACTGGAATAGGTGTGTCCAGTGTGAGGCACTCATGTCCTGTGGTAATGTTTACTTTTCAGCATTGCAGTGATGGGGACTTGTGTGGAGGTTACTGGGTTTAGGCCGGCGGTTTGTGCATTTCCGTGGTCACGTGAAGCCCAGCGTGAGTCCACAGGGTCCATTTCACTGGAATAGTTGTGTCCTGTGTGAGCCACTCATGTCCTGTGGTAATGTTTACTTTTCCGCATTGCCGTGATGGTGACTTGTGTGGAGGTTACTGGGTTTAGGCCGGCGGTTTGTGCATTTCCGTGGTCACGTGAAGCCCAGCTTGAGTCCACAGGGTCCATTTCACTGGAATAGTTGTGTCCTGTGTGAGGCACTCATGTCCTGTAGTAATGTTCTCTTTTCAGCATTGCAGTAATGGGGACTTGTGTGGAGGTTACTGGTTTAGGCCGGCGGTTTGTGCATTTCCGTGGTCACGTGAAGCCCAGCGCGAGTCCACAGGGTCCATTTCACTGGAATAGTTGTGTCCTGTGTGAGGCACCCATGTCCTGTGGTAATGTTTACTTTTCCGCATTGCAGTGATGGTGACTTGTGTGGAGGTTACTTGTTTTAGGCCGGCGGTTTGTGCATTTCCGTGTTCACGTGAAGCCCAGCGTGAGTCCACAGGGTCCATTTCACTGGAATAGTTGTGTCCTGTGTGAGGCACTCATGTCCTGTGGTAATGTTCACTTTTCAGCATTGCAGTGATGGGGACTTGTGTAGAGGTTACTGGGTTTAGGCCGGCGGTTTGTGCATTTCCGTGGTCACGTGAAGCCCAGTGTGAGTCCACAGGGTCCATTTCACTGGAATAGTTGTGTCCTGTGTGAGGCACCCATGTCCTGTGGTAATGTTTACTTTTCCGCATTGCAGTGATGGTGACTTGTGTGGAGGTTACTGGGTTTAGGCCGGCGGTTTGTGTGTTGTCGTGGTCATGTGAAGCCCAGCGTGAGTCCACAGGGTCCATTTCACTTTTGGAATATTTCTGTCCTGTGTGAGGCACACTTTTCTGTGATAGTATTTAATTTTCAGTATTGCAGTGGTAATTTCCTCGCATTTGTCCAGTGCCTTTGCCTCAATCCCGGTGTGAGGAATGTTTCAGTCTCGCGGCTGTGACTTGCTGAGCATTGAGTGCACTGCTTTCAGGCCTTCTGTACAAGTCACACTCTGACCGGCGGTGCCTCTGGGCAGGTGCATCCCTGTAATCACACAATGAAAAAAATTAAGACAGTGATTCATCGCCTTGTGAAGATATGTTCCCTCGCTTGCAGTCGGATCATCCCCAGTTCTGCCCCGGCATAGCTGATATCCAAAGGCAAATGTTTTGTGTTCAATTATGTATATGTTATGTTATGTCATCTTGCATTTGTATAGCGCTTCCTGACATAGGTTGCGGCGTTGAAGCGCTTTGCCTGACAGATAGGCAAAGGAAGCGTATGATAGATCAAGCAGTAGTAATAGGGAGTTGCACAATGGGGTGGGTAGTTGGGATGAGGAGGGTGGCTAGGGTGGGTAGTTGGGATGAGGGTGGCGGCCAAGGAGTAAGATAGAACAAGCAGTAGTGGTAGGGAGAACACAATAGGGTGGGTAGTTGGGATGAGGGTGGCGGCAAGGGTGGGTAGTCGGGATGAGGGTGGCGGCAAAGGAGTAAGATAGAACAAGCAGTATTGGTAGGGAGTAGCACAATAGGGTGGGTAGTTGGGATGAGGGTGGCGGCTAGGGTGGGTAGTCGGGATGAGGGTGGCGGCAAAGGAGTAAGCTAGAACAAGCAGTATTGGTAGGCAGTAGCACAATAAGGTGGGTAGTTGGGATGAGGGTGGCGGATCGCTAAGAGGCTAAGGAAGGCATGAGAATGAAAAGGTGGAGGTGGCATGTGTACAAAAGGAACACATTCATCGTTGGTCTCAGCTGTGTTCTATGGACAGATAGCTGGAGAGAGGTGTCCGCCACGCCCGGCGGTAGGTCTGAAATATACTCACCCCATTGCGCCTGGCCTTGTCCGAAAGGTGGCATATTGTGATCCTGCCGGGGTGTGGCCAGACCTTAGTCTGTGGAAAGGAAGAGGAGGTTTGCAGAGGAGGTTCCACAACTTGTTTTTCCGTCTTGGGAGGATAGCTTAGCGGCAACGTGCTTGCCTTGGAAGCAAGACGACACAGAGCAACACAGGTTCGATCCCCCTGTCCGCGCTTAGAAATCCCTGGGTATTAAGTGCGTTATAAATAACCTATCATATCAATATTGGCCAAAGCACAATGATGTAAGCTCCAGATTTTGAAAAGTGTCAATTCCAAATGCAGAAGTCTTTGAGAATCAGGTCCTAAATAGTGCACTTTTTTGTTAATTGAAAAATAATTTTGCCGTAAATGTGCTGCGATAGCCTCTTTAGGCGCAATATCGCCTGCTTCATAGAACGTTGCCTGATTCGCCCCTGTGTATTTATCGGCGCATTGGAAATTAAAATACGTGTTATCTCACCCCGCATTCAGAGATAATCGCATCTACAAAAGAGTGCAGCAGAGAATGCCAAGCTGAGCCCACACAAAGTTTTTTTAAAAAAAACATATTTAACAACATGCTGCTTTGTTCATAATAAAGGTCACGAATTATGTCTCTGGGGGAAAGGGAAAGCAAAAGCTGCAGCGGGAGTCTGTGCAAGGCATTGAGGACAGGCAGCACTAACTTGGGAAACTGGCCCCTGATTATTGGTAAATGGCCCTCGTGCCCAGGCCTTAAGACAGACCTGGGTATATACTAGGGAAATCCTGAGCAGTGCCACAGTGAGTGATCACTTTTCGGGCATCCTGGGATCTGCTTTTTAGTGCCTTGCAGTGGTGGTGAGTTATCACAATTGCGATGGAGGACGTGCACATGGACAAACTCAATAGGTTTGTTTGTGGGGGTGTTTACGAGGGCTCAGCTCTGGAACTTATTTTTGAGCCCCGGCACTTATTGTCTCAGACTCACTTTAATTATGTAGTGGTGATAGTCAGTGCATCCATCAATGATAATGAGCAGGTGCGGGCTGTAGTGTACCCCCCAAATATGCCAACAATGTGGGGTGCAGCTATTGGTGGTGGCAACGATGGTGGGGAACTGTCTACCCACAGTGACACAGGAGTGGCAGAACATTTTTGGTCCCTGGCACTTATTTTTTTTTACAAATGAAGTAAAGGAAAATAGGTTTCTGTTTTAGGGGCGCAGGAGTGGGGAGTGCAGAGGGGAGGCACACAGTGAAAAGGATGAAGTGAAAGGAAAATGGGAAAGTAGCACTTGATGGGAATGTGGGAAGGGGTATGTGGGAATGGCAGATGTTGGAGGAACACGGTGGTAGAGCAAAGGGAATAAGGTGCAGACTTGAGAAAGGCCACAGGAAGGACAGGGAGAAGGGGAACAGTAGGAAAGCAGTAGCACCTGACCAGAGACCCCCCTGGTGCAACACCTAAGCCTGTGAAAGCAGTGTGACACTTAGGGGGATCTCTGACAGCAAGGGGTAATTTGAAAGGGAGTTCAAGGTAGTAATGACCATTTAAACGTCCATACTTTGCACCTGTGTACTACTTGCTCCTTGTTTAGTGTTTCTCGTGGAGAATTTCTAGTCCAGGCAGTTATTCTACCCTGCATCGCCCCGTAGACTACAGTTCAGTCCCATGATACATTTGGTCCAATTGTACATGTTCCTACACCATTCAGGGTCGTACTGGGGCATAAAATTGTCTCGGGCACCAATGAAAAAGTGGCCCACAGTTGCAAAAGGCAATTAATTCCTTTTGTGACAGACTGTTTGAGTAGCACCCAAGGTTTTCGATAAAATGTGATGCAAATTGTGCATTTAAAAGAATATGTATTCAGTAACACTGGTCAAAACTGCTAGCCACATGGTGATGTAACTTATCAAAGTGGCCCACATGGCCAAAAAAGTATCCCCTTTGACCCATAAAAGTGGCCAAGAACAGCATCTTGTGTTTTTGGTTCGGGCATTACCCTATTGCTCTATAGACCAGTCTGAGCCTGACACCTTTTCCTTCTCATGCCTTCCTGAGCATCTCATCTATCCCTCGCCCTCATCCCAACTATTTACCCGGCTTTGCGCTTTCCTACCATTACTGAATGTTCTATAATACTCCTACTTTGCCTCTCTGACAGACAAAAGCGCTACAACACCATGAATTATGGTAGCAGGTGCGATACAAATGCAAGATAACATACATTCATTACTGCTCTGCATTTTATCTGAATTTCTCAACAACAATAAATACACAGACTGAACTGCAGGCAGGACAAAATAGAGGCATTCATATTATTTCTGTCTTAGAAAATGTGACCGTATTTCAATACACCAGAAGATCCTTGGCTGGCTGCTCATTTCCTTTCCAATCGAGGCACAGGGTATGGAACTCCCTACCAAGATATCTACGAGACATTGATCATTTTTTTTTGTTGAAAATCTAAAAATAGTTTTTTATTACAGTCTACCTAATGTGCTGTTTATTCTGCTTGGCCAATTCTATCCTGGACTTGATGGTTATGCTACTGACGGTATTATTTAATATTTGGGTTCTTGTGTGTACTATTGAATTATGGATTGTGGTTGCACATTCTATGCACCATGTTTGCATTGTGAGTCTGCATCTTGAAGTGGAGTAAAATGCATTGTTGTGCTTTATCAATTATGCAAACAGGAGGGACCCTCCTGCTTGTTATCTCTCTCCCCCCTAACAAACTACCCCTGTGTTGCTCCATCCTGCTCACATTGTCACTGTCCTCCCTTACTGTAAAGTGCTTCATAGCTTCTTGAAGCTAGATCTGCGCTCAATAAATTTCCAAACAATTATAATAATAATAAAGACAAGAGGGATCATGCACACGGGAGAACTGGCATAGAAGAGATGCGTCACTGAAGAACAAGAGCAAAGGAGAGTGATGGGATCAAGGAAAAAGGTCCCAGTGAATGGGTCATGAACCAGCAGTTCTGTGGAGTACTGCAAGGCCATCACACTTTCCAGCGGCTCGGTCCTGTGTTTGGAATAGACCCAGCTGTAGTCCAAAGGTTCTTAAAAAAACATATTATTGTCTCCACCTCTCAACAACATGTAGATCAAAACCCCTGAGTGCTGGTTGTTAATGACTGTATCAGGGTTCCATTTTCTCCATCATGTGCAAGTTTGTACGCACAGCAAGAAGGTCCAGTCTTGGTGCTAGGCCTCCTTCCAGTGCTGTAATCAAGTCCAAAACATACTTGTTCTGGAGGGTCATCAATCGTATGCCTCTATTTCTTCCTGAATCGCATTGAATCCTTTTATAGTGGTGTTGATTGTCTGTAGCAGCTCCCATTTGGTGATTTGTAACCACTTGGCATTCACTGCAGTCTGGAGTCCTGGCACAGATATGGGTGTATTTATCATTGCTGTCTTGCCAAACAGTTTATGCGAATATGGAATGCTGTCATAAGCTTTTACTGATTTTGCTGAGAAATAGTTCTCTCTTTTTCACCGAAGAAGGGTCAGTGACCTTTTCTTTCTCTGGTGTGCATCCATTTCTGCAAAACTTTAAATCTGAAGATCACTTTGGGGAATTACCAACGCAGGAACATGTACGATTACTATGGAACATATTCCTCCCCATTTCTTGGGCAGCTGCATATGAACTTTAGATCGACAAGCCCAATAGTGCTCCATCAGCACAGAAGGTCCTCCATTCATTCCTGGGACATCAATTATCTGCTGACATTCTTCATTTTCTCCAACCTTAATCGGTCCTTCATTTCAGAAACATATTGTGGCATTCTTCATTGGTAATATGGATACAGGCCCTGCTTCACCCTTGTCCCATGTTAGTAGTTTTGATTACTTAGCCCATGACTTTAGGCCTATGTTGTTTACTATTTACACTATGCTTACTGGTTCCTTCTTCAATACGTGTGCAGTGCCCATCCTGTACTGGTGGCAACTCGTCCATATACCAATAGCTGAGTTCTCTCTCAGCATACTGGTAGTCCTGATTTTACCTGGATGTCTGAACATCTCAGCATCTTAATTTCAACAACCTTTACTTGTTCCCCAGTCAGGGATGAATATTTATGCATCTTGCTTGTCCAGCCTATCTCTTTTTCCATATTTTGTATTTTCACATAAGCATCTTCAGATGGAGATGATCTTCTTAATCACCAACGTAGGGTTGGGCATCTTCCTTCGAATTGTCCTCTGGTTATGAACATTGCTAGATGGCTGAGACACTTCTCATCATGTTGAGGTATTTCTCTTGCAATTAATGTTCTGGCTGTGCTCATGGCATAAGGGATAAGAGAACACACATAGCAGCTTTCCTCTGACATTCTCCTTCACACCTCCTTCATGTGCTGATACTACATATTGTTCTATAAATGGACAGAATTTTGAAGATATGACTTTACATCCTCATTATCTTCTGCAACATTGTCTCTTCCTTTACTAGGGATAATCACAGTAGCATCATCAATCAATATTTCATCTGCATTATTACGAATCAATTGTCAAAAAGCTGTAATGATGAGGAAGAAAAGGCAAATTATTGTACAGAATGATAATATATGCATCAATCCACATGCACCTATTGGTCTTCTCACTGGCATGATACCTCTTGTACCCTGAAACAGTCTCATCCTCCTTTTCTTTCAATGTAAATTTAGGTAACTTTTATCAAGTTCTTCCCATTTTTACTATAAATATTGGAAAATAATTTCAATGATAACTCTGAGAATGATAGGGCCGTTTTTAGGATTCCCAAAAAATGCAACTGCATCCACGTCTTGTCTTACTAAAGCTGGGTGTGTTTGGAGAATATAAGTGAAAAGAGCCTGAAAAAATGTACATAATGTTACAGTTATAGGCAACATGAAGTGATATATGTATATACGTTGTTGTTTTGTTTCTGGCCAATTGTTCCTTTTTCCTAACAAAAATTGTTCTGTAATTGATACAATGTTCACTTCCCTTCAAACCTGGGAATGGCTGAAAAGTTCAGAAATGTTCTTTTATTCTGATACAGCTTTGGTTATGCCCTTGGTAGCTGATCTTGTTGTCATCTGTGGAACCTCATCTCTTGTTTCACTGTCATCGGTTGCCGGAGGGGTACGAGTCTCCCTTTTGTTGAGCTTCACATCATTCAGGTGCAGCCAGGCTCTTCTATTTTTCGATTTTACAGCTGTGGGTATAACTTCTTCTACTTGGTATGGCCCTTCAAAACAGGGCTTATTCCAAGTGTGTACAAAACTTCACGCTAGCACCTGGTCCCCTGGTTACAAACATTGTGTTTTTCTTCATTTTTCTGGGATCATTGGTTTGGCTGTCTTCCTCAATCTTCTTCGACCCTTCCCTCCCCTGCTTGACCTGTTGAGAAATAAAAGAAGCACTAGCGGTCATATTTGTCAAATAACCATGCATCCCATCACCTAAATCCTTCACTACACTCTGGGCATCAGTTTCTATTCTACTGGGAGGAGCAAGGGTTACTCTCATACGACATCCAGTCACCTACTCGTGTGGAAACAGGTGGTGATCTGAGCAGGGCTGATTTCTCAGTGCAAACAAAGCAAGCGGCAGACAATGCAGCCAACCCTTTTTAAAAGTTATCTTCAATTTCGCTATCCTTTCTTTGAGAAGTCTGTTTAATCTCTCACATACATCATTGGCCTGTGGGTGATAAGCAGACGAAAACCTGTGGTTTATGCCTACTAGAAGTACTATCTGTTCAAATAACTAATTTATAAAATGCAGGTTATTGTCAGACAGCAGGAATTCGCACACACTCCACCGAGGAAACACCTCAGCCACGAGAAACTGGCCAGCGCGTGTGGCACCAGGGTGTGTGAATGGACCTGCTTCAATCCATCTCGAAAAGAGACATATTACTACCAGCATGTACCTATATCCATTAATAATTAATACATTCATTGCATACTTTCAACATATCCACATAATCTTTATGTAGATGCTGATAAGGACCATTAAGCCTTGGGTTGCTTCTCTCACTGTTCTTGAAGTATGTGCTGCTGTGAACTTCTTTTTTTTTTAATTATTTTTATTGGTTTATTCAAACCTTTAAAAAACATAAATACAAGAAAAAACAAATCATCCGATCACGACAATGGAAAAGGAATTCCTACTCAAAGCCCAGAAGTTATTTCAGCCATCGTCAGAACACTTTACCGTTAGCCTCATCGCAGATAGGAGAACTAAGTGTTCCATCGGTCTTCTCTTTCTGCGTTTGTGATTGCTAGAAGCTTTTCTACTTCTGCCAAAAAGAGGATTAGAGCAAAATTTACTTTTTTGTCCTCGCCATCAAACATCACCTGCCACCAATTTTTAGCACTCAAAGTCTACTGCTTTGTCATCAATGGTCCCAGATGTTTTGTCCTTCGAGATCGTAGGGTGGTGCAGAAGAGCATAAGATGTTTTAGTGTTTCTTTTTTCTGCACACAAAACCTGCAATTTAAGTTCATGTTATCCATATCTGACCAAATTCTCAGCCTTTCTTTGGTTTTAAATGTGTTGAGGATGAAGCGCATATACAAGGCTCTTCTGTCTTTGTCAGGAAATAGTCCCACATATCTTTGTAGTTTGTTGAATTCTCTGGCTTCACTGGGCACATGTTTCATGAGTCTGCTATTCCTACTTTTATCTGCAGTTAGAATCCAGCCTAGTCTTTATACCTTCGTTTTAGCCAGATTCGGATTTTCGTGCAGAGTTATCAGATCTATTTCATAATGTTGTAGAATGGCCTCACACTGTTTATTCCACAGTGTCAGTAAACAATCAGGGTTGCCACTACCAGGATTATGAAGGATTTTGAACTGTGGAACAATGTTGCTTTCCGGAACAATGTTAGAATGTTCCAACTATTGCGTGAGTTCAGAGATAGTAAGATTAGCTCGTAACGTATGCAAGCTGTAGATGTTCCCTTGGGTAGCTGGAACACTTTTACCCAAAATATGTTTCAAGGGTAGACCATAGTTCATCTGAGCAACCAAACACATTTTCAGCTCCGAATATTAACACTGGGACCACTTTTTGTTGATAAAAGTTTACCACAGGTTTCAGGGAGAATTTGCTGTATTTTTTATTCAAGATACTTGCTTGGCATGCAAATTGCTGACACTTTGTTTTGGCAATCTTAGCCCAGGGGCCATCATTTATGTTTGCACTAATTTGCATGCCCAAGTATCTAGTGTTTGTTATGGTGCTTAGTGTCTCCTTTCCCAAATACCATTTGAGTCTTTTGTTTTTGCATTTTTTTGAGGCCTTTAGATTTTGCAATGTTAGTATCTCGCTCTTCTCTTTGTTTTTATGCAAGCCGTTATTTCTCACAGTTTCCACCGCATCCATTTTACGCTGCAGCCCAATCGGGATTGCATCCAACAGGATCAGGTCGTTGGCATACAACAGCCAACTTACCAGGGACCCATGTATTTTTGGAGAAAACGAGCAGAGACCTTCAATTGCTGTGCCAATGTCTGAAAGAAATAGGTTGAATATAATTGAGGCCAGAGGTCATCCTTGCTTTATGCCGCAGAAGGTGTTAATCTCAGCCGTTAGAGTGCCCGTGTGGTCTTGGAGGACAGCCCCAGTTCTTCATCTTAGTCCACAGTAGTTCCTTATCTATGCTGTCAAAAGCATTCAAGAAGTCGATGAATGCTAAGTACACCTTCCTCCCAGTTATTATTGCCTCCATTTAGCAGGAGGTTCAGGCTACAACCAACTCCCTTCACAAATCCAGCCTGTCTCAGATCCACATGATCACTTTTTGCGATCCATTTCAGTCATTTTTGTTGCAAAAGCTTTGCGTATACTTTCCCCAAAACGTCCAAGAGGGCTATCGGACGATAGTCCTTTGAATTCGCTCGATTCCCTTTTTTAAATATAGGAACAGTAATGGCACTTTTCCAGGATTTTGTGGTTGTGCAATTGGTGGAAATTCTGCTTAAGAACTCATTACATATGTCGGCCCATTTCTCTGGATTTTCCTTTAGGGTATAGTTGGTTAAGCCGTCTGAACCAGGGGCCCGTGAAGTACTAGCCCTTTTAATTATATTCAGAATGTCATCTTTATCGAACTTTAGGTTCCAATGCTCAAGGCAAGAGGGGCTCCTTCCATTTTCCCTTTTTGCTGTAGAGTTCAGTATAATGCGATATCAATGCTGTTTCGGATCTCATGTTTGTCAGCAATGCCGATTGTGGTGCGCCCTAATTATTTATTATTTTCCAAAATTCGGACGAGTTTTTATTTTCCATCTTTTCCATTATTAGCTCTGAGTCTTTTTGTAGCATGAGTGCTTTGTGTGCTCTGATCCAGTTTTTATATTTTTGTTTTGCTGCACGTTTAGCTAATAAATAGGATGAGATGTCCCTTTTTGTTGTTTGTCTAATTTCCTCTTGCACCGACGCGTCTCCTTTCGTTTGCAAGAACAGGCATTCCTGACTATCATGTTAACACGTCCGGCCCACTGTAGATTTCCTGCGCTTTAAGAGGCCCAGAGCCTCTTTAGCGATCTCAGAAAATAATTTGTCTTCCATTCCGTTAATTTTCTTTTGATCAGGAAGTGTGTTTAAAGAGGTATCTATCTTTTTGTTTAGATCATAGTGGGTCTGTTTAGATATTGTGTAGCCTCTTTCCAACTTCACTATTTTTGAGTTTATTAGGGCCACCAATGTTGTAAAATCCTTGACATTGTCGTTGATTTGCTCATATCATTTTGTGAATGGGGCAATTGTGATGGCCATTGATGACATCAATATTGGTTGTATCTAATGTATGAGTCTTTTTCCCAGCTCCATTTCATACTTGTGATACAGTGCCGCTTGTGAGTGGTCCAGACTTGTAGTTAGTCTTGGTATGTCTTATTTTTGGATAAGCTCATTCCATGATTGATGAGTCAGTTGCAGATGACTCATATGAAGAAGACTTTGCGTCGTCGTGATCACACCTTTGATTTTTGGTCTGGTGTGTTTTTTTTCCCTTTCCGGGCTCCTTTGTTTGCTCCTGTGTCACATCTTGTATGTTGCTATTTCGGAATTGAGAGCAGCTGATTTTGGGTGACAAAATATTTTCAATTCTTCTTCATTTGACTTGGCCACTTTTCCAATTTGTTGATGTTTCCCCATACATGTTTTCTGTCGTGGCAACAATGGTGCTTTCAGCAACTTCCATTTATTTTGTTTGTGCTATAAGTTCCCCAACATCATCTTTGCTAGCAAAATTACAATTCTTGTTTATTTGAGATAGATCATGCAGTATTTTGTTAATGACGTCCAGGGAGTTTTGTCTATTGCCATCAGCCAATAAGGTCCCCTGCTTCCAGTTGTCCAAACTTGTGTGATATAAAGGGCAACAAAATACTTTGGGCCTCATTACGACCCAGGCGGTCCGGAAATAACGGTGGCGGTAAACCCGCCGCCACCGTTGTTTCCGGACTGCCTGAGTCCGACCCCTGCAGGCGGGAGGTGATGTTCCCGCCAGGTCTGACCTGGCGAGTTTAACACCTCCCGCATGCAGGCGGACGAGGAAACACCGGCAGCATTACGAGATGCTGCCAGTGTTTCCATGATCCCCATTTCCATCGAGTCCCATAGGACTCAATGGGAATGGGGATTTACACCATTCTGCCTCCGTGATTCCCGGAAAACCGGTGTTGTAATGCCCCGGTAATTCCGGGAATCACGGAGGCGGAATGGTAATACGAGTCCGGCGTTAATCAGGCGGTTTTACCGCCTCGGTTAACACCGGACTCGTAATGAGGCCCTATGTCTTCATTTAAGGAGGTTAATTCACAAGCATTAGGTGGAAGCTCAGGGTTCAAAGTGTGCATCAGGTGTGTCTCTGATATTCTTGCTTCAGTTGCCCCCGCATCAGGTTTAGGGGTTGAGTCTATATTGATTCCCTCTAAACATACGTCACCCCTCTGAACGCCCACATTGATGGTGTTTGTTCTCATTTTATTGTGAACACGCCATGCAAGAATCCTCAGCTGAGGTACATTCATCGGGTTCGCCCCCTCCGTGTTTGTTTGAACATTTCTGTCGTTTGCAGACTCACATGTTTTGCTGAGAGTATTTGTTTTCTCATTGTCCTGGGTTATGCCATGTGAGATGGCAACAGTGTTGTCGGCAGCTGACTCCACGCCAATATCTCCGTTCCAATCGCCAGCAGGAGCAACACAAGGGCTCGGGGAGCGGCAAGGAGCTACAGCTGCCTTTGCAATCCTGGCTGGTAAATGTGTTGTGTCAGTTTGTGGGTGGGGGCTTAGGGGCTTAGGGGAGCCTGTTTTGCATGCTTTAGTGCACTGCCCCTCCCAAGCCCTACAGTATGAGCATGTTCTGTATAATCGGCACTTTCTTGATTAGTCCCACATGATTCCAAAGTAGAGCTCGGGTGACTGGTCGATAACACGGAATTACAGCATTGCATTTGAAGTCTGGTCTGCGGAGGACAGGACTGCTCGACTCGTGGACCAGCGGTCCTAGGCATGTTTTTGGAAGGAGTGCGTTCAGCATCAGACATCCTCACTGCCCTCACACCCAAACACCAAAACACACTGCGCTAACCCCGTGCTCCGCGTGTGCTGCAGTCTTTGTAGTGCTGCCTCCAGGCAGCTCTGAGGCAATGGTAGAAAGACTCACACAAAGTCAGTAAAGCAGCAAGCAGCCTGTGTAAGATTCCTAGGCAGGCTCAGGCTCACCAAAACACACTGTACACACCGTGCGCTCTGTGTGTGCTGCAGTCTTTGTAGTGCTGCCTCCAGGCAGCTCCAAGGCAATGGTAGAAAGACTCACACAAAGTCAGTAAAGCAGCAAGCAGAATGTGTAAGATTCCTGGGCAGGCGCAGGCTCACTAAAACACACTGTGAACTTCTGACATACAATACAGTTCACAATAAACTGTGCCACATGTTCCAGTAAATTTGGTGTGAACCAGTCTTCTGCAATTGTTGCAGCAAAATTCCCTCTTTTTGTGTGCACTGAGTAGGGAAGCTGCTTCAGTGCCACCTTCAATAATGCTAGAGGCATAACTGGCTTGCCAGTGCTATCCTGTCTCCATAAAGCCCCCTTTGGGGATAATTAACACCCCTGTTTTTTCCTTAAGTCCTGCTCTTCCTGTGGTGCTCGGATTTGCAATTCAATTAAATATACAATGGATAACATAGTAAACCCTTCCGTCATCACCATGCACCGTCCTGACATTTGTTTAATACTTTCTACATCCAAATATTCTGCCCCTTTGGCTTCTATGTCTGTGGCTTCGTTACAACGAGAAATTAAATATGCCCTTTAATTATGGGCGGCGCACTTCACGACTGCGATAGCCAATGGAAGCATCAATACTTTAATAAGGTTGTCCAATAGTTGCACAGGTGAGCCGTCGGCACGGAGGAAACCCCTCCTTTTTCAATGTGACATTCCTGCGTGTATGGTTGATGTCACATAGGCGGAGTCAGAGTACTCTGTCACTTCCTCATCTTCAAATCTCTGAAGCGCAGTGATAAGTGCCACTAATTCTGCTCCCTGTGCTGACCAAGGCGAAGGCAGTCTCGCACTTCTCAAAACCTCAAATTCACCATTCTTTTTTAGCATCTGCCCAGTGTTTGGTCGATTTTTGAAGAACTACCAATAAATAGAACTTCCCTCCCTCTGAGGGCATTTTCTCTACCATGTGGAATATCATCATAGAATTCAGTATACGTGGTGCAGTCATGTACATGATCCTCTTTCCCTACTTTCCCTACTATTTCTGCTAGAAATGTCGCTGGATTCACTGTTCTACATCTAACAATTTTGATCACTGGGTTTGAAATAATCAATGCATATCCTGATGCTCTTTGTGTGGTCAATATACCTTTGGGTTTGTCTAGAATAGCAAACAACGAGTGCTCGACAAATAATGTCGTTGAGCATCCCATTGTAATACTTGCAGCTTTTTCAAGCACAAAAGCAGCATCAGCAAAGGCGTGTTCGCAAGTATAATGTCCTTTCATTACTAGGTCTAAGATACCACTGTAGTAAGTCTGAGGAATTCAACCATCCTCACAGGGAGTGTGCACTCGCATGGCCTTTTTTTTGATAATTTGTTAGGAAATTGAATGATGGGAGATCAACTTCTGAAAATGTGTGCAGCTAAACTGCACACATTTTCTAATGCTCGGTGCACAACAAACACATAGTCCAGTGTACTTTAGGGGCCACAGCCTACAGGCACAGAACTCCCTGTCACATTTTTTGACAGGTGACAGCGAGGGGTGCACGAAAACATCCAGAAGAGAAGGGCAACATTTTCCTCTTCCCATGGCCAGCCTTAAATTTCAAAGGCTCTGTGGATCCGCCCTGTGCTGTTGTCTAAGTTCTGTGTGGTGGCGGCACATACTGATGAGAGTTAATTGAAACAGGCCTGCAAATAGGCCTGGTCACAGAACTCAACAATGGGCAGGAAAACTAACACCTCTTTAATATGTAATGTGTCACCTTGAAGCTAGCTCCCACCTATCTGTATGAAGGGCAGTGAATGTCTAGTCTGGGACAACTGTTTGCAGTAGGCAAATTCCCTTCCAGAGGGACAAAGTATGTGATTTGAGGGAGACAGAGGTGTGTTCTCACCACAAACTTCAAGGGAGACCTGTGCTTTGATCGAGAGCCACAGAGGGCTCAGTTAACCAGAGAGACACTTTGATCTACAACAGACAGGAAGGTGGGTGGGATTTAGGATTACATGTTGTCACCTCTTACCTTTCCAGTTGCAAAGCACTCTGGTCCTGATCTCACGCATAACAGAAGATTGTTGGTGGGGACCCCGGTTTAGTTCCTTAAGGTAGGCTTAGCCTGCACAAATCACTGAAGCCCATTTGGCTTTAAAAGAGGGCCAAGCCCTGCACTCAGCAGATCATCTGATGACCTCTAAAGGAGTAAGAAGAAGGACTCATTTGCACACTAGCTGAAGGTACAGTCTGCCTTACATCTTCCCTCAGTGTAGGAAGGCCAGAATTTCCAAGAGGGAATAGATCCCTCCCGTAAACATCTCCCAGGGAACAGAGGGAGTTACCAGACTCAGAAGACCCATCCAGCAGCTCCAGAACTGATACCCAGCCAGCACACAGCGTACCCTGATAGGTTCTGCCAGCAAACTTCCTAGGTGGGAAGTGCCAGAGAGTCTCTGAACAAAGGACAAGGCTGTTGCCTGCAAACACTATCCTCAGCTTTGGGGTATCTGCCTTGAAAGGACGCCATGTGCCCTGTGAAGAAGATAGGAGGACTGCCACACAAGCATCATCCAGCATACATCTTTTAAGGACATTTTCGAGGCAGTCAAGCCCTTGAACCACGACCGGCTGCACCACTGATTGTTGTCATGCTGCAGCAACTAAAGCTGCCTAAGACACCTCGACCAGCATTCCAGATCCACCAACTAGCCCAGAGACAACGGTTCTCGACCACGAGCCACTGTGTAGGCCAGCCTGCAACCGTCCGTCCAGCCTCGCTTGCCGAACTGCCTGCCGCCTGATACCTGCAGCTGTCTCCCATCTTGAACTCTGTTGCAGGAGCTGAAAAGCATCCTGGAACTGACTCGACACTGTTGAGCATCAAGAACATTTCAAACACCGGGTACATTGGGGCTCTGTCCCCGTGGCCCTTCTCTTAAGGCCCTTATTGACATTTATGACCCCTTGCTCCCTTGGTGCTGAAACCACATAACTTTGACCAGTTCAGACTGATTGCTTTACCGACTACCCTCCTGTCAGTATCCAGAGTGCATCCCTTTCCTTCGTGAAACTGTTTGTCTTCTGTGTTCCTTTACTGGGTGGGTTGTATTTTGTAGTGTGCTAGAACTGTATGTTGTAAAAATAATAAAGTAGATATTTTTAAACAGCCTTGACTGGACTGTCCCTTTTATCATTGGTAATTTTGTATTTTCGTTTTGTTGCAACTAACCAGCGATCCACGACCTTGCGGAGATAAGTCTTCCGTTACGTCCATGTTACCAAAATGTACTTGTCTTCGAATCTGTTCTGATCCCTTCTGGTGTACTAGAGCTGATTGATGGTTTAGAAACCGAAATTCATTCGTGGACCACTGGTGCCTCAGAAGTTGATTTGTCACAGTAAGCTAATGGTTTATGCCAATGCCCTAAAGTTTATTTCTGTGTGAGAACTGTCGTAATTACCTCTACATTTTAGTGTGAAAGCAAATTAAATTATTCATTATAATCTGGTCTTCCTAAAACAGGGCTGTGCAATTGCTCTTTTTAATTCTTCAAATACCTCAGTCATTTCCTCTGTCCATCTTATTTTATTCTTGCCCGCCTGTGCTTCCTTGAGTCCTTTTCAACGTGGTCGAATGTAGGTACTGTAATTGAAAACCCAGGCCCTACAGTAATTACTTAGGCCTTACTGGTTCTGGTTCAGGAATGTTTTGATTGCTTCTGCTTTCTAAGGTGTCACTTTTCTCTCGTCTTGAGAGATTAACTGTTCTATTTATAGGACCTCTTCCTGACATTATTGTAACTTCTCATTGTCTACCTTCTATCCTTTCTCTGCTAGTATGGTCATTAGTCGAACTGAGTCTTCTCTGCATCTTTCTTCGGTCTTTCTGCATACTAAAATATCATCTACGTACTGAATTATTGCACTCTCAAGTTGTACATTACCTAGGTCCATCAGAAGGACCCCGTTAAAGATCAAGGGGGACTCACAGTACCCCTCGGTTAAACAAGTATGCTTCAGGTGCGTATTCCTGTATGCCAATTAAGTCAAATCTTGTGAGTCCTCATGAAGGGGAATAGAGAAAAACATATTTTTTAAATCTATGATTGTAAAATATTGGGCCGTTGATAGGATATTGCACAATATTGTAGATGGATTTGGAACTAAAGGAAACTCTGCTTCAACAATATTGTTAAGAGTGCAGAGATCTTGAATAAATCTCCATGACCCCCCTTTCGATTTCTTCACAGGGTACACAGCCGTGTTGCATGGGTAATCTAATGGTACCAATATTCCTTGCTGCATTCAAGCGGAAATGGTTTCAAATATGCCCTTGTTCACTTCCCTGCACATGGAGTACTGCTTTGCTGATGGCAGGTTAGCACCAGGCTTGACCTTGATTTTAACTGCTCCTACTCCTCTTAGTAGACCTACATCACAAGGACTACTTTTCTAAATCTTCCTGAAAAAATGACGGCTTCTTCCTTAATAATACCATTCCCTGTAGCATGTCTCTGTTCTCTATTTTAATCCAGTAGGTAAGATTAATAAAGAATACTAATTCATCATCTGTATAGTCATCTCTAATCAATTCCTCGTCTGTCAAATCTGTCAGCCTGTATCCTTCACCAAGGGCTATCACTGCTCTCCATCCTCTTCCCTCATCCTCTGTTCCATGGACAACCACCTTTTCCTCTCTGACTGCTGCTGCTTCTAACTCTATGGGGATGATCTGTCACTCTTCACCATCCATAGGTATTTCGGGTCTAAACAAAAATTCATCAGGTATTCTCAATATTTTACCTACTAATCTGGGAAGTCATGTTAACAAAACAGTCACTCCATACAAAAATACGTCTGGGGCTAGAGGAACCTTTCATAATACCCTCTGGCCTGCAAATGTGAATATATTAACTCTCTTACATTTAGAAGATGTATTACTGGAGTGAAACACAAAACCTGTTGTCAGTTAAAGATATCGTCATGTTTAGTTTTGTCTTCAAATCACAACCTAATATTTTAACTGGTGTCTGTCGAGAAAACAAAAGTGGCATAGACACGTCATATTCTCCTATGGAAATTGGTAATTTCCAGTAAAGGAACTGAACTCTTTGCGCCAGAGAATCCCTTAGCATTCAAGGAAAGGGATTCACCAGTGGGGCTGGTGAACAGCTGGGGCCTTACATTTTCCAACATTGCTGCCACCATCACCACCCGAGATATGCCTCCTTTGCCGGCCCTAGCGCCATCATGATTGGCCTGACTCTGCTACATCTCGGCCAATCCAGAAGCCAGCAGGTGCATTCCGGCCACCAGCCAAAGCCCACGCTAAGGCCCCTGTCTGCTGCGAGGAAGCACCCCTATATACCGGCTTTCCTTCTCTCTCCACCCTAAACTCTCCACTTCTGTGCTTTACACTCAGGACCCCAATCATTGTTCCACCAACTCGCTCAGGTAAGCACCCTTCTTCACCTCTCTGGACTTCGCCTCTGCTCTTGACTCACTACTGACTGGTATCCTCTGTGTCTATGGGGGTCATTACGAGTCGGGCGGTAGGGGATACCGGGCACAGGTAAGGAGACAGGTGCCGGTAATCCCCTACTGCCCGATTCCGAGGTCCCCTAACGGGAACTGCAAGGGACGTGTGGTCGGACCACACTTCCCTTACGGGTCCCGTTAGGGGACCAGGCCGCTAAGTACAGCCCTGCCATTAGCAGGCCCGTAAATAGCGTCTTTCCATTCCCATAGAGCCCTACGGGGGCTCAAATGGGAATGGGGAATGGTTTGTTCAATGGGGACTTACCGGTCCTGCCAGGGTCAGACTACACCAGTAATTCCCCATTGAACAACACCAGACTCGGACCCGTTATTGGAGGCAGTCATGGCGCAAATAGTGCCATGACTACCTCCAATCTCGGAATGATGCCCTATATCTTTCTTAAGTCGCTATCTACTACTCGCAATGGGCACTCACTGAATTATGTTTTTCCAACTGTGCACTCCCCCATTGTAAAGGTTTACAATGATTGTGTGACATTCGATTCTAGGTGTGTTTTCCAACTAGGCATTCCCCCATTGTAATGATTTGCAGTGTTCTGTTTTAGGCAAGCCCTTAACATCCATGCTCCTTTTGAATTGTGTACCATTGGTAAACTCGACCTTTGGCTGCCCGACGTCAATACACCATCCATTCTATCTCTGCCTCTAAACCGCTCCTCTCCTCCTATTTTCTGCCCCCCCCATGCACCCCACCTCACTCTCCTCATTGATGTGAGCACTTGCCTCTCTGAAATGCCATCAGGCCAAGTATGACAGTTTGTTCTATGTTTCTGTTTAATACAGTACTTGCTGTTATATCTGTACCACTGTAACACCTATAGCACTTGCTTATTCTGAATGACTCAAAGCCCAGTAAGAATGTTTACTTCATTTACCTCTTGTTCCCTAAACTGCCTTGAAGTGCTTTGAAACACTTGAATTTGTGTAAAGGCTCTATACAAATGACTAATAAAATATAAATAAATAAATAAACATACACCGCTGCTGCCTTTAATTCCTTTCAAGGATAAATTCCCTATTTATTTTCCATTGTACTATCATTATTGGTAAGAACAAGAGGAGCTGAGGGCATTACGTCCTCCTCTTTATGCTGATTAAGCATCCACTCCTTCTCAGGCTGGTCTTGTTTCTTATTTCGATACATCTACCACAATTCTAAAATAGGTAATCTTGTTTTATCTTCTTCTCCGTATATGTAGCATGCAAATACGTTGTCATATGTCGCAGTACTGTTTTTGACAATTAACTTTCTTGAGGCCATGGCATGAGTGTTTTATTAGTCGTGCCCTTTACCCATTCTGCGTGGTACTGACGTTTTTAGGTATATATCCTGGTAAAGTCCTGCATAGATGTAAAAGAGGAGTGTCTCCCGCAATGACAATTTGTTCTCGACTGTCAATAACTAGCAGGTTCTTGAATCGACCACAATACGAAAATCAATTTGGGCAAGCACCCTCAATCGCCACCCTTTACCAATAAAGATCAATATTTTGACCAGTTTCTCTTTATTTCTTCATTTATAATTCTATCGACTCTTGCTGGCCCGTTGTTCTATTATTGCCACTGACTCTTCCCCAATCGACCAGTTCGGCTTCAGTCCGTGGGCACCTGCGGGGACCAGACAGGTATTTATTCATAGGGGCACCTGCTGACCACTTCTTTCCACATTGAAGCTCCACGATCTTCTGACTAATGGCAAAAGTTGTCGATAGTCCGAGAGTCTAGATCTGGGCCTAGGTAGCTGTATCTTCTGCGCTGCTACCAAAATGTGCAGTAGCACCTTGGAGCATACTTGATGCACAGAATGGAATTAACATAGTAGATGACCTTGGAACCAAATAACCGGACAGACTCAAACAATATGGCAAAGTGCTACTTTATTGTCAGGTTAAATAAATTAGGGAAATCTGGTGACCTTACGAAATGCAGCTCACTCACTCTCAAAGTTTTGATTATAAAAAAGGCTTTATACAGCAATGTATGTCAGCAATGACGTCACCCTATGTGGCAAAAGATAAAACCTATCGAGGGGAGGGATTGGTTAGGGGAACATATAAACCTATAGAATGTTTAAGTGTTAATAACATGAGTGGCTGCCCCTTATCTGTTAGGCACTCCTCAAACTACCTCTAAATACGTATAATACTGATTATGAAAAACAATAACAGTGGATTGGCTATTGCAAAACTGTATGGCATGTTGCTACATAGCTACTCATGATTGGTTGGCATATTCTCCCAACCTTGGACATTCGACTCGCTAGCAGCAAAAGGAACATCATAAACCCCAGGTGCAGAGAACAACGTCAGGCCACTGCCCACATTGGTCAATTAGCCTACCATCTCTCATCAGTTAGACCATGAGCCAAGTCTTCTCCTTTATAGTTGACCTGGCTGAATGTTTTCTTCTCTGGTACATCGCTATCTTCATCTGAGGCCTAATGAATAGACCTTGTTTTTTCGAGTCTTGCATCACGTGTCAGTAGACCACAAATTTGTTCATTTGGGCCTGCAATTTACTGTTATTTGCTTTAATTATAGTGGGTGCTATTACCCCTTTTGGCCTCTAGAGACTTGGTTGCTCTGTCTGGCTTTTGCTTTCTTCACCTTTAATTGTCCAATACTTGGCACTTGCAGATGTTTTTGCTTCTGCTTAATCTAGGAGAAATGTGCCCTTTATTCTTAGCTTATCAATGTTGACTCCCTTTGTATCCTCCAATCATTTCTTGATGTGTCATCCTTGGCCTCAGCCAAACAGATATTCTTTGTTTCTTGTTTCTTTCATGAAGCTATTTTCTGCACCGTTTCTGATCTGCAGCCTTGGTTTGTCTCGTAGGTAGTTTTAACACGATCCGACGTCCATCTTTCCATCATGGCCACTTTCCTTACATCATAGTTTCTACTGCAGCAAGCCTCTATGTAACTTGTCTACCTTGTGTTTGTGCATTATACATTCACTACTCGTCTGGTTGCTTATCTTCTTTGTATATATGATTTCTTCATATCTGCATACATTTTTCTCTTGTTACTTCAGTTACATTATCATTCTTTAGTCTTTCACATATTGTTTCTGTGCGTCATCGTGTCTTCCCTTTATGACGTCACTTTCGTGTATGCTGACATCCCTCCACCACTTCAGTGCGAGGGTACATTCGATATGGTTTTCTGAGTGCATACCGTCTCTCGTATCTTCGATATGCTATTGGGATAATATTTTATATTCCTTCTATCTATTATGACGAAGGTGAGGGGGCGGGCACTAGAGATGACGTCACCTGCTTCTCTCCACACTCGTATATAGCCAGCTGAGTGAGGTTGCTCATCTTTGAAAAATTGAGTCCATGGTGTAATCTGACCTGCAGAAACCTAAAGTTCTGGTGACGCACTTCATGAATCGGCGCCATGTTGAGCTCTGGGGATCCGAGCATGGAGGGAAAACATTTCTGCAACAAGGTGATTGAGCAGGGTAGAAAACCTTTGGGGTCCAAGCCGGTGGTACAATAGGGTGATTATAAGCAGCTGCCTAGAGTGCAAACCGCAGACGGGCATTGTTTTGGAACAAAATGATACATTTTGGCCCCACAGTAAAGTAGGTGGTGTGTAAAAAAAAATGCTGCTTGGTCCACATAAATCCTTGAAATGGCTCTGCCAGGAGCCTGCAAGCTAAACTTCAGCATAGGACTTTTGGTGGCACAACAGGCACAGGGCAGGGGTCACTGAGATGCGGGTTCAGAAGGGAGTAGTCAATGCACACATATCAGGGTCGGAGGAGATGACCCCAATGTGGTAAATGAAGACAGTGGACCAGATAAAATTGGAACAATGGAGAGGAAACACAGAAGGATAAAAGTAAAAAAGCTCACAATTATTGGAACACAGCTGTAGAAGAAGAGAGCACAGGAGTATAGGGAACCAGTGGAAGAGGGAAAGGGGCCACTCATTTAAGGAGGACATGGAAGGAAGCAGTTCAAGAGATTAGAGGTAATGGAGAGAAGGGGCATAAGAGCATGCTTCCTCTGCGAATGTCCCATGCCACAGTTTGTGAGATAGGCTGACCTGATGATTGCAAGTCACATTTGTTCAATCCTCGTTTTTTCTTGGTAGCAGGTGCTTAAGTTTAATTCAAGTGTACTGAGACCAAAAGTCCCAGTAACCATAAGTATCGCAATGAAACCAGTGATTGGGAAAGTTGTGTTCTAGACCAGTGACACCCGGTTGCCCTATCCTACAACATTCCCCTGGATGGTATTGCATTGCCCCAGTACAGGATATGTTATGTTATGTCGGGATAATCTGCTTTTGTAGTGTGCCAAATCACCAACCTATTAGTTTCAGAGTGCCCAGTCTTGTCCATTGATTTGTGTATTGTTTCCTTGCCTGGAGTAGCTAGATGTTAGTCTGCTGAGGAAAGAAAATGAGGGAACGGAAGCTAAGAGGATGGGAAAGTGGGAAATTGATGCTACAAACACAGGAACAAAGGGGTGCAGCAGTGGAAGAATATTTTGTGATAACATGGGCGCATGCCAATCGTGTGTGGTGGATAATAATTCTGCAAAAGCGTGGAGGTGATGTTTCCAAGGTATATTTGGAGAATCGTGAGTACACAATGTAATGTTGGATGCATGAGGGGCTTGAGAGTGTGCTTGGGCAATCCTGCAAGTTTGGCGGCTTATTTGCCTGGCTACCTCTACACGTTGTTTTCCAATTCGGACTCCTGAATTTGTATTCTGTGACTACCAAGCCTAAGCCAAGAGAGGCAAAGTCAATGAAATACTGTGTATAAAGGTGAATGTTGTTGGTAATAAAAGGTAAAAAAACAGACTGCTCCAAAAAAGTGGTAAAATTAAAAAAGCCAATCACCTTCCTGTTAAAAACGTCCAAGCCCAAGAGCCATTCAATCATTCAATAACACTTATGTTACTGTGCATCAAGAGTAAAGCAAACAAAAGTGTTATTATTACGTGGACAGACCAACCTAATTTCAATGTAGGCCAGTCTAGCCATATAATAGCACTTTACTTATCATGTTTGCTTTACCCTTGATGTATGCTACTCTGCATCAAGGGTAAAGCAAAAAAAAAATGCCTTGCCCTCAGTCGTCGCCACCCCTAAATGGGGGCCCAGCTGAGGGGGAACATTAAAATTAGTGGTATGGGCTGACACACACACGCACACACGCACTCAAACAACACTTTCACCCACGCATTTACACATCGTTAAAATAACTTCACACATGCAGGCATTCATAAATACAAACACCCCAAAAATACACATGCACATATATGTTGCAAAGGAGGAGAACTGCGCCTCGCAAGCTTAGTGGTCTCCTTATACTATCAGGCCCTACAGGGGGCCACAGTCATTTTAGTTTTTATTGAGAACTTTGTTCCCATAGAGCTCATCGTTTTATGAAGTGCCAATTTTCCAGCTGCACGCAATAAGACACAGATCTAGAAAGATTTGTCCAGGAACACGCAATGTTGGTGACATGAGGAAGCCAGGACTGGCACACACGTCTTCTGATTCCAAAGTACAAGAGTTTGATGCAAACACATACATTGTCAGAATAAGCAGACTCAATACCAGCCCTCCCACTCAAAGGTATGTACTGAGC
Source organism: Ambystoma mexicanum (assembly GCF_040938575.1). Lineage (NCBI taxonomy): Eukaryota > Metazoa > Chordata > Amphibia > Caudata > Ambystomatidae > Ambystoma > Ambystoma mexicanum. The sequence goes on along the minus strand of NC_090934.1, from coordinate 422,013,620 downwards.
ACTGGACAGAAACCATTATCAATACTTTTATTGTGTAACCTGTGGACGTGATGCAACGAATCCCAAGATCCTCCTGCTCCAGGAGTGGCTCCTCCTTAATACCTAGGTCCACACCGCTCCACTGCCCACCTACCCTGAGACTGGGCGATCTGCTCCCCCCTGTTTCTACACCTGGTTGCTTGTAGATCCATTGCTGCCTAATTGCCCAGCCGCCCCCCTGTTGTTAGCTTCCCACTGATCCCTTGCATCTGCTTCCCTGACTGTGCACTTTCCCCTATAACCTGTAAAGCGCTCCATTGCTTCCCAAAGCCCCGTCCACGCACAATAAATACCATCCTTATAATAATTATATCTTTCAGCTATGTTCTTTGTTCTGTTGCAGATTTTTGCTGCACTTGGTTGGGCACATTTCCGGCTGGCACATTTTGATGCTTTTGCAGTCATCGTTCTGCTGTGCTAGCCTGGCACAAGAGAGCCAGCATTCTTCACACTGAATGACAGGTAAATCAATGCCTGTACTTAATAGCTTAATAGGGCGCTGTTCCAATGCCAACTAACACACAATTAAGCCATTTTGCATAGACATCGGTTTATTTGTGTAGGTGGGCTGCTGTGTACCCCTCGCTTTCAGCTTCATTGCAAATCCGTGGCAGCCTGGGGGCAGGTGCCAGCAGCGGAAACAGGACCAGGTGAGGGTGTGAAAAGAAAGGGAGGGCTCTGGTTTCACACCAGCAGGGTCAATCTCGGGTGAAATGCCTGGGGGACCAGGACCACTTAAAGCTATGTGTGAAAGTAGTGTGGCTGCCCAGGGGGAGAGGACCTTTATCAATTTTCCATTCCTCGCCTGACGCCCCAATGTGTTAAAACAGTCTTTTTATTCACATGATGAAATCAAAACGCACACACAAGCTGTCAAAATGATGCGTGTTGGCCGATTCAGCGAAGCAATGGCCCTGGACACAGCCCCACTTTCCATCAACGCATCTCCCACAGATGCGCGTTTGTGCGCGCACACACACACTTGCACTTGCACTTTGACAGGCAATGCTGACGCCTTGTAGCACTTCAGCTCATGGGTGTCTATTACATGGGCATCTGAGGCAGGCGATGTGGGAGGAAAGAGTCAGGTGTCTCTGTTCCTGGTTCTGGAGGGAGGCCGACTTGTAATGCAGGTGGCGGCTATTTCTTTACAAATGGTTGTCCATTTGCATGCGTTGTGTAGCATTTGAGTACACTGCCTCAGCCACAGCTGTCTGTGAGGTATAACGGGGAGCTGTGTTCCTAGCCACCAGCCGTGGCCGCCATGCATAGCAAGGGATTCCAATCATATTAGGCCATTAGCAAAGTACATCCCACCTCAGCAAACCCCTGCCTGCCGCCAAACAGAAGCCACCAAAGAAAGGGTGGAAACACTACAGCAAGTATGGTATTACTTTATTGTCACGTTTTTTATAGTGCAAATTTGTGGTAGTGCTGCTTCAAAGTGCCTGTAAAGGCAGGGTACAAGCAGATGTACACTATTATGGGAGGGAGGACAATAGCAAATGATGACATGACATTTAATGAGTTATTGAAATGATGACGGTTTGGGTCTCACCAGTAACTGACAAGAGCCCAGGGGAGTGGAAAAGGTAGAGGAAGGATACAGGGCAATTTCAAGGTTAACAGATAATGGATGCAGTCTTCCATAGAGGCTCTAAAAGTGTGAGTCATTTCACTGTAATTGCTAAAGGCATTGCAAGGAGACCCTGGAGGCACATGGTAAGTAGAGAGTCCGGATTGAGGTCATGACTTGAAATGTATACTATAGGCAGCCACCATTTCAGATTCCTCTTGAGTCTCTTCAAGTTCTGTTTTTAGGTGGAACGGTGGGGGGGGGAGTGAGGTCCCGGAGTTTAGAACCTAGAAATGTAAGGGTTCTTCCTCCATGTCTCAATCTCCTGCAACAGGGTAGTATTAGGTTGTTATTAGGTAGGTTTTCAAAACTCTCTCACTCGTGCATAAATGCCTCCATGACCTAGCACTCGCTTACCTCGCCTTACGAATTGAGAAACTCTCCTCATCTGGGCCTACGAGGAAGGCCTACACTATCTGGATCTCCACTCCCAAGACCAGGAGAGTGCAGGCAGGCAGCACTAGCTTCCCCACCATGGCCGCCTCATACAGGAATGCCATTCCCAAGCACCTCAGGATGATTGACTCCCATCTGGCCTTCCGCAAAGCCATTAGAACTAGGCTATTTGTTTGACTCGATAACATGTCTTCCATGGAATCATTGTTCCTGCATCATTGTAATGTGTCGTGTAACCAAGAATGTATCCTACTGTACCCTTAATTAAGCCTTCGTACATGTTCATGTAAAAGCACCTTGATGCCTTCGGGCTGTAGCGTGCTCTACAAATACAAATAAATAAAATAAAATAAATGAATTATGTTAAGCTAATCTCCTATGGCAGTGGTATGCAACCTTTGGCCTTCCAGATACTTTGGGTTATAGTCCCTTTTTGCCCCAACCAGAAATGTCAATGGTAAGGGATCATGGGAGTTGTAGTCCAAAACATGTGGAGAACCACAGGGTTCAGAACACTGGCCCAGGGATATATTATTTAAATCATTTTTGAAGTACTTGGAACTGTTGTTTGGATGGGCTAGGAAAGCGAGGTTAAGGATGTTGTGTAGGAATGTGTTTCCTATTGGGAAGCCAGTTTTAAGACCTTCAGGCCAAGTGAGGCATGTCCCCATGAATTGGGGCCTAATATTAGTCTTGCTGCTTTATTTTGGATCCTTTGCGATTGTCTTATTTGCTGCTTGTTAAGAACCTAAAAAAGGCTGTAACTATCACCCAGACAAGGGAGAACGAGAGATCTGGTAGCCTCTATTCGTTAGTCCTTTGTAGATGGGGCACCATTTTCCTGAGAAAGCATAATAGAAAACAGGATTTTAGGACAAGGGTATCAACTTGGGGTTGCAGTGGAAGATTCTTATATAGGATGATCCTTAGGCTTTTGACTTGATCTGATGGGGTAGGAGCTAGACCCATGCTGTGCGGCTGTTGGAATCATATTGAGGTGGGAGAAGGATTGCCTGCAGACAGACATCATTCTCCTTGGTTCTGTCCCAGATTTTCAAGAGATGTTTGTAATGTGCATAAAGTTGAAAAGTATATATAAATTAATCTATGAAGCTGACAAGGATTTCATATATATCATATATATACCTTAAACTACCACAGATATACGTTAAACTACCACAGAGATAAATTAGAGCCTTCGGGGGGCCACGCGCATCCACGAGATAACTGTGGATATGCAGTATTTTGATTTGACCCTCAATGTGCTGTCTTTTGGGTAGTTGTGGATCAAGTCAAGGCAATTCAATCTTCCCGTTTGTGTTTTTAGTCTTAGTAATACAGTCACATGCATCCAATAGATTGAGAAGGAAGAGGACTGTTATAATATTATTGTCTATTGATTTCCGGATTTTCTCCCACATGACATCGATACTTTTTCCATACTCTTGTGAGGGTAAAATCCAGATTGGTTATCATTGAGCAATACATTCTCCTCACTGTGAAGGACGAGTTTAATGGTGGTTACCTTTTTCAAAACATTAGCAATGAAAGGGATATTTGAAATCAGTCTCTAGTTTTAGGAGATTCTAGGTCAGTGCTAGGTGTTTCTGGTAGGGCCTTATAGCCACAGATTTAAAGGGCATTGGCATGGTTTCTGTTGGAAGGGAAACTTGACACAGCTCAGCTATTGATCCTGCTAATGTGCCTTTCTATTCCTTAATCAACGAGGCTGGACTAGAATCATATGTTCAGCTAATGCCTTTAATTTATTTGTGATCTTGATGAGGTCTTCGCATGTCATTGGGTGAAAGTCTCGGAAAGGTGTGGGGTGGGATTCATTGAGGCAGCCATGTAATTAAATCCTTTTTTATTGTTGATGTTATTTTTAATTTCGGTGATATTGAGTTGGAAGGCTTTGACTAAAGTGTTAACCAATCCCTTTGATGGGACAGTTGGTTACTAATTTGATGAGGGTGCGTGAAAACATCCTTGGTTTTGCATTGAGCTTTTATGATACTTTTTCTGTAAAACAAATGTATCTTTCTTTCAATGGTCCTATGATAGCCTCTACTATAAAACCTTTCTCCTTTACTAGCATGACACAGTCAGAGGTTCTAGCGATCATTGAAGGCCTTAAACCTACATCATGTAAGGGAGATATTTTTTCCCACCACACTTTTTAAGGAATTCGCTAATACCCTCACCCCATGGGTAACAGAACCCGTCAACCGCTCTTTTCAGGAAGCCGTTTTTCCTATCAGTATAAAAGAGGCATGGATCACCCCTCTACTTAAGAAGGACAATCATGACCCCCTGCAACCTGAGAACTATCGCCCGATCACGAATGTTCCTTTTTTACTTAAAATACTGGACAAAATAGCTTATGTACAGCTGGAGAAATTTGTCGAAAATAATAACATTCTGGCCAGGGAACAGTCCGGTTTTAGAGCCAATCATGGAACGGAGACGGCACTGTTAGATCTTAAGGCCAATATAACAGAAATACTTGAGGAGGGCAACTCTGCTCTGTTCCTCTTGCTGGATCTTTCCTCTGCGTTCGACTTGGTCGACCACAAACTACTAGCTGAAAGACTCCAAAAAAACGGCTTATGCTCTCCTGAAGCAGTACGCTGGCTAAAATCCTTTCTGGGCCCCAGGAAGGCGTGTGTCGCAAAGGGATCTTTTAAATCTTTAAAAATTCCTGTGACATGTGGTATCTCTCAGGGATCCTGCTTATCCCCACTACTGTTTAATATTTACATTAAATGCCTATGTGATCTGCTAAAATCAATAGGCATACAATTTGCTAATTACGCCGACGACACGCAGATAGTGATTAAACTATCTGGGGTCTACAAGGATGACCTAGCTACTGTAAATGAAATCTATGATACCATTCAAAAATGGATGGCCCTTAACTCTCTTGCCCTAAATGACAAAAAAACAGTGTAGCTGGTTATTAGTACACCGTTTAGGCAAAAAAATATGGACCCAGATTACACTGCTTTTGTAATTGGCGGTAACAACATTCACGTATCAAACTTCGTAAACACACTGGGAGTCTACTTTGATACTTATATGACCTTTCAGAAGCATGTATCTTACCTCAAGTCATCATGCAGCTTCTTCACACATCTCTTATGGCAAATAAGACCATATTTGTCTGAAGCCAATAGAGCATCTATTGCAGCAGCCATAGTCAATACAAAGTTAGACTACTGCAATAGCCTCTTGATAGGCACTTCAAAAAGAAATATTAAGAGTCTCCAAACTATACAGAATGGAGCTGTTCGAGCTGTATGTGGCCTAAGTCATCAAACTCACATTACAGAGCACCGTAAAAAGTTACACTGGCTCTCTATTGAGCAGCGGCTCAAATTCAAAGGATTAGTAATAGTCTTTAAATGCCTCTCAGGCAAAGACCCGGAATATCTGAAAACTAGGCTCCAGATAGCGCCTCCTAAGCATACGCTACGCTCTAACAGTCTTCTGCTATTAGCACAACCACGTACCCTCTTGAAGAAATTGGGTGAAGCAAGTTTTGTGGCCTGGGGCCCTATGAACTGGAACACAATCCCTCTTCATCTTAAACAGTCCACGACACTGCAACAATTCAGAAAACGTCTTAAGAACTTTCTTTTTAATGCTTAAATCTCCACCTGGTGCCATAATTTCACTGGCTACCCCTCAGGACCTGCTAGTCGCCATGACCCATGGCGGCTACTTTCTTCTCTCCTTTCTGGCATTTTAGTGTTATGTGTTTGTACTCGTTCATGTAAGCGCCTTGAGACCTTTGGGTGAGTGATTGCGCTATATAAGAAACCTCTTAGTTAATTAGTTAGTACTATGAAATCCCGCAGGCCAGCTTGTATGAATTTTCTCAATTTCTGTTCAAGATTGCGTCCATTCCTGTGTAGAGATACTAGTTCTACATCAAAACATGTATTGTTGTTTTGGATCATAGATTTTATTCTCTTGAGGTTTTTGTTGGTGCAATGAGATCAAGGGGGATTTGTTTGATCAAGTGATCTATTGCAGAGGTTGGTTTGGTTGGCTTACAAGGCCTACAGCCCTACAGGGCTCCATGGGAATGGGGAAGCCGGATGCACCAGCACCGTCATAAACGATGCCGGTGAATCCGACATGTTGTGCTCGTGGGTGCCGCTCCGCCCGCCAGGTCAGACCTGGTGGGCAGAAAGGCACCCGTGAGCGCATCTCGTAGTTTGCCAGTCCGGGAACTACAGTACCGGCAAGCGTACTGGTACCGTAGTTCCTGGACTGGCAAACTTATAATGAGGCCTACTGTTTCTATATCCGACCCACGGTAAAATAAGTATGTTTTCTCTTTCCATCGCAAGAGGTCCAAATGAAAAATAGAAGAAATATTATGTTTAGTTGGCTTGCCTAGAAGAAATATTATGTTTAGTATGGCTTGGCCTGAACTCGTAAATATAATTGTTCTATTTCCAGGCAATGCTGGACATACAAACATATGTTTCTAGTGTTGCTGGGTGGACCGCTCATTAGGAGAGAGACAAATAGCTTTTATAGAGCAAGGGCTAGCTCTGTTGGAAATACGACATATTTGTAATGTAGGTGAGCCTCACTCTAGAAATAGTAGGAATCTAGTGTGAGATCCGCCCCGCTAGTTATTTCCAGAATAGGTTGGCCTTGCGGTAGAAATAGTACTTTGCTGTCTCTAGCCTGATGACCACCTGTATTTTCCTCTTTCCTGCACAGAAGGGCCTCGCTGCTAGGCCACACCTCCCCTCACAGCGGCACAACCTCACCAGTGAGGTGGAGCCTTTTGTTTATTTGTTTTATCACTGCACTCCCAGAAGTGGTCGTGTGGCTTAAAGGAAAGCAGGGGTCCTTTGGGAGCGATATGTCCCCCTGTCTGCACGACTGCTGCAAGCAGATATGTGTGGAAGGCCCATGCTAGCGCCTGCAATGCTCTGGCCAGAAGTACCTTTTAATAAAGGCTGACATTAAGCCACACAATATTAGAATTGCTGAGGATTTGGTCGGAAGGAATAGCATCGGTAAATGTAATAAACGCAGAGAGGATGGAAAAGGCTCTGTCATTGCGTGGAATGAATTTAGGCTTTTCATCTGTGGGAACTGTACACTGGAGGGGTTCTGTGTGTTTTAAAATACTTCCTTTTGAAAGTCTGCAGTCTGGTCGCGCACTTTTCACTCGACTGAATTCAACCATATTTTATTTTATTATGTCCCCCAACCCCTCTCCTTCCCTACCCTCACAGACACATATACAACATATACATTTATATAAATATGTAATTGGTTAATTCGACCAAAAGTGCATGACCAAAGTGTAGACTTTCAAAAGATACACGAAATACCTTATGGAAGGTGGAATGTTTCCCTTTCCCTTCCTTGATATGACATTTGAGATCTGTTAAATTAAAATGTTGGCTGATTTTACCAAACTATAGCTGCATTTGCAAATAAGAAAATCATTCCGGAGGAAAGCTCAAGGGCAACGCGCTCGCCTTGGAAGCACGAAACAATTTGACCCATGCATTTGTACAGAAGGTCATCAGACCACTAAAGGTTCGGGAGTGATGGAGGATGAACAAAGGTATATCAGAAGGGGAGCAAGAGAGTGATGAAATGAGTTCAGATCGGATCGGTTCAGATATGACTAGGTGCTAATCCGCATACTCAGCTCCCACACTTCTACACACCAACCTGATCCCGATCATAAATGAAAACCATGCACAGCTAAGAGATACTCCTCCTTCACCTGTTGTGGCACCGTGGGCCGAGGGATTGCTAAACTCTCAGAAGGGGTGTGCATTTTAGACAGTAGAAACCCAAACAGCAATAGTACAATAGTTCCAAAATAAAAGAATGTCCAAATAAGCTTCTACAAAAATATATATATTTTAATTAAACAAATTAATCATACAACTATCTATTAAAAAAACTATCAAAAACCCACCCCAGTAAAAGAAGACAGAAGATGCAGAACAGAAATGTATAAGCACTATTGTCTCGTCTCTCCCTGTCTCGTCTGCTTGCACCCCTCCCTGCGTCCTTCCCTAGTGTTCTCCCCACCCCTACCCACTCCCCTCACATCCCCCTTCCTCTTCTCTCCTCTCCACACCTACTCTATGGTGCTCTCTGTCTCTATTATATTTTCTAACTGCTTCTCTATCGACTATCCTGCTCTCCTCAATAAATCTGTTAGGAAGACGTTTAATAAGGATATCCTGGTCTCCAACCCAGGCCTCCCTATCGCTGACACCTATACCAGTGCTTCCTCTAGGAAAACCCTAACCGACATGCTCTTTGTCGTTCCCTCGCCAGACCTATGGACTCTTCACATGGTCTCTGTGCTTTCTCCTTTCTCTTCTTCTCCCATTAATGGTGGCACCCTTTGGGAGGCCCTACTGGCCTCCTTCGACTCCTCTAAGGTCATCATTAATGTTTACCTGAATGGTACCGTCTTGGTCAAAGGCCCTCAAGCCAATCTTCTCCTCTTTGATAGACGCTTCCAGAGCCTCATCAATTTCCTTCCTTCTCCTGCTGTCCCCTCTCTTCCCTCCATGGCTCCCTTGCCTCCCCCTGGTGTCTCCTCCTTCGCTACCTTGCCCTCTCCTCCTTCCTCTACTGCCACCCCTTGGGTTTCTTCTTCTGCACCCCTGTAGGGCGTACCTCTGATTTGTACCCCTCCCCGGAAGTCTTTTAAGGATGGCAACCTTCTCCATTTTGCCACTCTAAACTCTTGCTCAGCTGTCAAACACTCCTCTGACATCTGCCACCTCCTTGAAGAACTTGACCTCGATGTCTTCAATATCACTGAGACATGGTTCACGGCCATCTCTTGTCACGAGCTTCGAACACTCTCCTCCCTGATGACTACAAGATCCTCTCTGCACCCAGATTCAGGACAGAATGTAGCCCTGATCTTCCCTGCCTCCATCATTCCTGTGCAGGCCTACTCTTCTTTTGAATGCCTCGTCTTCAGGCTCTCTCTCTCTCCTGGCCATTCCCTTACTGTGGCTACCATCTATCAGCCACCTGGTCAGATCTCTTCCTTCCTCTATGAGTGGGCAGACCTCTCCTCTTCCCTCTTGGTCTCAACCACTGAAGTCCTCCTTCCTGGAGACTTTAACATCCACCTGGATGCTTCCTGTCCTTCCTCTCGACTCTTTTGCGACCTCTGTGACTCTCTCTCACTCCCTATCCTCCCCTCTGGACCGACACACTCTGCAGGGCACACTCTGGATGCTCTGATCTCTACAGACCTTCCCCTTTCTTTCCCTTTCACCACTCCTCTCTCTCCTGGAGTAATCACTTCCTCCTTTCCTCCCAGCTCACACTCTACACCCCTCAGGCCAAGCCAACTCCAGCACTGCCACATACCTTCTCGGTTATCCGACCCATGAAGTGTGTGTCAGTTGAGGCTTTCACTGCCACTTTCTCACCCCACCACCCCCGTTCCCCTTTGGCTGACTCACACCCTGACACAGCCCTCTCCATGCTCCACTCTGCTATATCTGATACTCTCGATGTTCTTGCCCCTGTAATGAAGATCTACTTGAAGCCCAAAGCCAAGCGCAACTCCTGGTATGACTCCAACCTCGCCACCCTTAAACGCAAGTGCAGGGTGGCTGAGAGGAAATGGAGTGCTTCTGGTACATCCTCCGACAAACTGGCTTGCGGCCTGCTCCAAAGGCGATGCCGTCTCTCTGTCTGCACCAAGAAGAGAGCCCACATCCAAGTCCGCATCTCTGAGGCATCTAACAACTCGCCAAACTCTTTCAAATCTGCAAGGAGCTGGCCAATCCTGCTGCAGTCTCTACCTCTCCTGTCCCCTCCAAGGCCCTCTGCATGGCCCTGGCTTCTCATTTCATCTCTAAAACTCAGGACACCCTGTCCTCTCTCTCTTCTTCTCCCTCTGTCCCCTCTACTCCCTGCTCTTCCTCTGGCCCCTCTTCGACCACCTCTCCTCCCTCCTTCTCTTCCTTTCCCCTGTTTGCCCCAGATGAGGTTTCTAGAAAAGTCTGATCTATGAAAGTCTCGTCAAAACAGGTTCACCCCTGTTCCTCCAAAACCATCAAGTACCACATTGATACCTTGGCCCCTGCTCTGGCTGACTTCTGCAACCACTCCTTCACCACTCTCTTGTGCACCCTCTTCTTAAGAAACCCTCTGCCGACCCGTCCTGCCCGGCTAACTATCGCACAATCTTCATCGCTCCTTTCCTGGGTAAACTCTAGGAAAAGATGGCCATCTCCCAGCTTAATCTTCACACTGAATCTGTTGGTTGTCTCCATGACCATCAGTCTGGCGTCAGAGATGCCAGAAGCACAGAAACTGCTCTCCTGAACATCCGTGAAGACCTGCTCTCCAACCTCGATTCCAACACCCCCTCTGTCCTCATCTTACTTGATCTCTCTTCAGCCTTTGACACGGTCAACCATGCCATCCTGCTCATCCTTCTCTGTGATAACCTGGGTATCACTGATCAGACCCTGACTTGGTTGACCTCTTTCCTTCCGAATCGACCCTCCCAGGTCCAGCTTGGGTCTTTCTTCTCCTCTACCTCTTTCTCTACCTATGGTGTTCCCCAGGGGTTTAACCTCTCTCCCTGGCTGTTCAACCAATACCTGGCACTTCTTGTCCACCGCATTGCTACTCTCTGCCCAAACTTTCAGTGCTATGCGGATGACACCCAACAAATGTTCAGGCTCCCTTCCGCCACTTCTTCTCCTTCTCTCATCTCTGACTTTCTGCTATCCAAGAGTGGTGTGGCACCAATGATCTCTGCCTCAATGCCAGTAAGATCGAGATTCTCCTCATCGGCACACCTGCTCCCCCCTATTCTGTCACTCTCTGGCCGGCCTCTCTTGGTCCTCTTCCTGCTTCCACCTGTGAGGCTAAAAACTCCTGGGTCATATTCAACCCCACACTCTCCTTCTGTCCTCACATCTCTTGCGTCTCTAAGAAGTCGCACTACCAGCTGAACCTCCTCAGATGTATTTTCCCTTTCCTCTCCTTCCCCCAGAGGCTCACTGTCTCCAGAGCTCTGGTTCTCTGTAGGCTGGACTACTGCAACAGCCTCTTTCTAAATCTGCCTGCTTCTACTCTCTGCCCTCTGCAACTCATCCAGAACAGAACTGCAAGACTTGTCGTTGGCCTCATGCACAGGGATCGTTTCTCTCCAGGACTGAAATCTCTGCACTGGCTCCCAGTGGCTGCAAGGATTAAGTTCAAAACCCTCTGCATTGTCCAGAAGGCCTTCTGTGGCCTGGGGCCTCAATACCTTCAACTCTCTCTTCCTAAATATCTTCCTTCTCGAGCTCTTCATTCATCCGCCTCCAACTCCTTTAGGGTCATTCGCTTCTCCAAGCAACGAGTTGGTGGTAGATCTCTTTCTTCGGCTGGAGCCTCCCTCTGGAACAGCCTCCCTGCCTCCCTGAAACTCAAAGAGAACCATATCCTGTTCCGGAAGCTCCTCAAAACCTTCCTCTTTGCTTCTGCTCTCCCTCCTCCTCTCCCCTGCTGAACTCCTGGCTGAAACTGAAACTGCATTCGTCACCTGGCTACCCTCTGGTCTTGGGCCCAGGTCCTCTCCCCTACTAGTTACACACCTGCACTGCCTCCCTGGCAACCCCCGCACTTGGGGACTGCTTTCTGTATCACACACCCCCACTACCAGCACTTGACACCCGAAGTCTGCACCTACCCTTGCACTTCCACCAGCTGGCCATACTTTTTACTTATTTTTGCTGTCAATCCCATGTGCTGCACTGCACCCTTCCCCTTCACACTTTTCCCCTTCCCCTTTCCCCTGTACTTGCGCGATCTCAATGTCACCTGGCCTAGTAAGATCATTGTCTCTGTCTTCCATCTGTTCCCCCTCCCTTGTCTCATCGTGCCTTGAAACACTTCTGTATAGGCACGTTATAAATGCCATATCATATCATACTTTGTCAGGGAGGACAACAGGAAAATGCTCAATGAGCAAGATATAAGGTGTCCTCTTTTTTTGTTAGGGGCTCGTTGGGAGAGGACTGCAGAACATGAAAAAAGAGGGGTTCCACGGCGGGCTACCTATTGATGTCACACTACAGATTGAAGATTTGACCACATATTGGCCCTCATTAGGACCCTGGCGTTAAGGGGTTAATGGCGTCGTAAAAGGTGTCGGCGCCGTTAAACCCTTAATGCCTGATTACGAGGTCCCTTTGCGGCCCTGACCTGAACGGCTGGTCTAGACTAGCCGTTAAAGTAGGGGCCCGCAAAGGGACTCTCGAGGTAAGTACGGTACCGCAATTTGCGGTACCGTACTTACCACCTTCCCCATTCCCATTATGCCCTATGGGGCAAAAATGGGAATGGGGAAGGGCCATGGTGGCATGGGGAATTACCGCCCCGCCAACCTTGGAATGGAGTGGTAATTCCCCATTCCGCCATGGCGGACTCCGGCATCGACCATGGTGCTAACAGCACCATGGTTTTCTGCCGGAGTCCTAATGAGGGCCATTGAGTCAATTTAAACAGTCATCATTTTCAACATATATAAGAAGATGAACAAGGTCGGTATTACAAAAATATATCTAATTTTATTCCATAACACATAGTAAAAGGTTTGACACACTGGTCACATTTGTAAAAAACACATAACAACATATAACATATTTTTACACAAAACAATTGCTGGTTCTGTAAGAATAGTGTGTTTATTCCTATAATGGTGTATAAAAAAGGTGCACCAGAGCTAAGGGTGATGTTAGTAGCTTATGGGTGACTTCAATCGATACAGTTCATATTTAATTTTAAAAAAGGTCCCCATTTGTGACCTTTTTTGAAATGAGGGTCTCCAGGACAAGCTGAGTGCTTTTAGTCTCTGCTCTCCCAGCCTAGGGAAATTTGCTGGCAGATTGGGACTCCTTAACCTCAAAGGCCCGAGGCTCTGCAAAGATCAACTCTTCTACAAGAGATCCAAATGAATTATTTCTTACATGCTTGACAGTCCAAAAGTGAATAAAGAAAGAGTGGGAGTCCCCTGTTTTATAGGAAAAATGACACATGGCACTGGAGAAAAGCAGGCCGTCTTTAAGGGGTCTAATTCCTGTCCTTGTGAAAAGAGCCCCTTGCCTTCTGATGTCATACCCAGAGTGCCTTGCTCAGCAGGAACTGGAGGGGACAGGAAGGAGAGAAAAGTGCACAGAAAAGTAAGATGAAAGAATTCTTCTTCAAACCTACTTGTGCTTCCTGACGGTTGTAACTCTACCCTCTCCCAGCCTGCAGTTTCAAAGGCTCGCAGGTGTGCAGCCCCCTAGTTTGAGGTAGGGAATTGGCTCTTTAAAGCCAGGCACTAATGGCATCTCCAGGTGGGAGAGCACGGGCATGACATGGAAGGGGTTGCCTTCACTCCCAGAGAGTCAACAGTGGCATGCATCTCACCTGTTGTCTCATTCACTGGAATGCAGGCAGGCAGTGCCTGAAACCATGCAGTCTCCCATAGTTGTCTGAGAACACAGGGGTGACACTGGTATGCTATAAATCAGACGTGGCTTTAATAATTATGCAAACTACCAACCACCGTACTGAACAAGGTATGCCTTATATTTTCAGATTATCCTGCCACCAGGTGTGTAGCTTATCATTAATTATAATTGTTCTGGAACATAGGTGTAGACTTCAATGCAACCTATGCATTGGGTTCCCTTGGCCGTCGCAGCAGCTGTCTAAATAGGGCCTGAGCACCTATGACCGCTGAAAAGGCGGGATGCAGATCAGGATACTGATGTAGCAGGGCACAGTTGTACACAATTCTTTGGGCATGCAGTTTAACTGAAGGGGTTTCTAGTTAGCAGACCACCCTTTCTGAGACGGATTACCTGCCAACATTGTATTGTTAATAAAAAATAAAAAAAGATAGGGCTTTTACACCCTTTCCATATGGCAATCCTTAACAAAAAGGTTAAGTATTTGGGAAGGGGAAAACCAGCCCAAGTGTTAATTAAAGTGGAAGAAGGTCCCAGTGGAATATGAGGGAGGGGTGAAGATAACCTCTGCGTTTGTAAGGGCGAGGGCGGTAAGCAGCACACCAAAGATTAGGAGGACAAAGAGAATGAAACCAGGCGTTTGAAAAGAGGGAGCAGGGTGTAAGGATTTGGGAGGTGGGAGAATTAACCCAGACATCTGTACAAGTGAGAGCAAGGCATTAGGGATCTGGGAGGGGGAGAATTAATCCATGCACATGTAAGAGGCGGATCGGGACACCAAGGATTTGGGGGAGAGGTGGAGAATGAACCCAGACAGCAGTAAGAAGGAAGGAAAGGGATTTGAGGGCTAGGGAGAATGTATCTAGACATTCCTAAGTGAGAGAGCAGCACACTAACGACTATGAGGAAACGATCTCCCGTGACTGTAAGAGGGGAAGGGGGAGAATGGGGTAGGATGGGGTAGAATGAGCCCAGACATTTGTAAGAGGGTGATCAGGACATTACGGAATTGACGGAGAGAGTGAATTAAGTCAGGCGATTGAAAAGGTGAGTTCAACACTAAACATTAGGGTGAGGGGAAATGAGCCAAGTCAGTTGCTAATGGGGGAGCAGGGCTCCAAGAATTTGTGGGAGAAGGGAATGAAACCATGCCTTTGTTACAGGTGAGCAAGCCACGAGTTTCTTATGTTGAATTGGTTTTATTCAAGGTAGCTGGTTTAATTAACTTAATTTAAACTAATTGATGATAGCATGAATTCATCAGATCACTAATTCTATAGATGATTGCAACCGTGGGAATTGATTTAATCATTTTTTGTGTTTGGTGAACATGACAGGAACTAGCTAGAAATCCCTCAGCTACCTGGTTAGTCGTTCTTCCTGTTTTATTGATATCTGTGAACCAGGCTCCACTATCCCTCCACCAACTTGCACACCCTTCCTCTAACCAAACATAACAGATTCCGTGGGTCAGAGTGTGCGTCAATGTAGTGAGTGGTAAGCACTGGAGTGACAATAATGCAGAAAAAGCAATCCGCTCTCAGCCTATCCTGGCCAGTCTGGCACCATGTAGGCCCTGGAATGCTCCGGGTGACACACTGCCACTTTGCCCCACCTCACTGGGCAATGCTCTGTAAGCTGCGTCTTTGGTTGATATGGGCCCACTCCAATCCAATGGTCCTCCTGGCCTGAAAGATTGCGTGTTGTGGCTCTGCTCTTCAGCCCACTGGACCAGCTGCCATCTTTACTGGATGCCCTTGCTCACAATCTCTCCTCAGTCACCGCTGATTATAAGTCTGTCAGGGTGCCAAGTTACTTTAGCATTTGGTTAGGACATGGCTAGCCTTATTGAACATAAGGTGCTGAAGAATGTAAAAGACATTTTTTGATCTCTGGCCCCATTGGCATGATCCCACACCTGGCATGGACTTATTGAATGATATCTCTCATTGTATTGTATTGTATTGTATATGCATTTGTACCACGCTCCAATGAGCTTACGGGCACCGACAAAGACAAACAAAAAAATGTTATTATGTTGCCCTCTGCTTCCTTCGTTCTTCAGCTTTCTACTAGCCTCATTCTTAGTTTAATGGAGTTGGCCCTCCCATCACTTCATGCAGTGATTACCAGCTTGCAGTAATATGGGGGTCTTTGCAGTGTAAGCCCTTTACCGCCTTCCCAGTGTTAGTCATGTTTGAGAAGCCAAACGTTATGTTTTGGCACTCTAAAAAGCGATGTTCATCCATGTTTGGGGTACTGAAGTGGATGTGGCACAATTAAGGGTGGCACCGGTACTGCAGTGGCCCTTCTGTGCATCACTGCAGGAGGGGTTAACACATTGGGCGTCTGACTTGTCCACAATATGCCCCTCCCCCCAAACTCCCACCATACCAGAAAGTAAAACATGAAGGATTGGGGAGTTTGGGGGGCTAATCCAGGCATGTATAAGAGTGGGAGGGGGCAGAGGAGAACTAACTCAGGCGTTTGTAAATCAGGGAGCAGTGCAATAAGGATTATAAGGACAATGACAGGCCATTGTAAGAGGGGAGACAGGACACTAAGGATTTGGAGGGGAGGGGTAGAAAGTGCCCAGGCATTTGGAATGGGGGATCAGCACTGAGGACTTTGGGGAGGAGAACATGTAGCCAGTCATTTGTGAAAGTGGGAGATGGGCACTGGGGATTTGCGGGAGAAGTGAATGAAGCCAAGGTACTAAATTGTCCTTACAATCCATTTCGTAGGCTAAACATTCACATAATGGCAAAATGACTGCCCTCAGGATGTTGTTTTAAATAATATATATTTTTCCGCTACCTTTTGGGTGGTAGCATAACGTTGAGGAGTGCTTATGTAGAATTCAAAGTTAAAATGCATCCAGTGTTACATCAACATCAAATAAGATACGTTTGTCATAACCAACCAATCAGGCGATCACGAAAAAGCAGTCAATGCTGTTGCTGGTGCAGTTATCCTGTATTTCCACTGAAACTACATCAAACAGTTCAACATGAAGACGAGCTGCTGAGGAACAGCCCCAGGTCCCATGGAGTGACCTGAAGATCGCTATACATAGGAACACAATTGACCAAGAACAATAAAAGGACTTCTCAGACCAGGTTCCAAATGCCACTGTCTCACAAAACGAACTGTTTCATATTGTGGGCGAGCTGAAAGAGCTCCATGCCTTACCACCATCCGCCCCACATCCTCAGGCACTAGGTGTGAACTAAAATGAAATCTAAATGTGATCATTTTCCCTGCAAAACAAAAGAGGTGATGGCTGGAAGGTTTAGAATTAATCTTAACCACTGGCATTGCTCGGGGCAACCCTCCAGCCCATCGTTCTTCGCCTGCCAAGCCATTACAAAAGGGGAAAGACCATATGCAAATCAGGCTTGGTCTCACCCCCAAAGGGGCAGCCCAGTCCCAGTGCGCTAAGGAGCAGACCTGAAGGGACATTTGTTGTTCTGCTGGTGCTGTCCGCTGACTCTGGCATGGGTGATCATTGGCTTGCATTGCAATACATAGGATCCACGTAGAGGATCCAGGCCACTTCATTCTTAAAAAACACTCACAGGAGACTTTGAGTCGATTGCATGTAGTCCACAGTGCTCCTCGCCTGTTCTGTTTAATATGTGAAGCGTTCCTGCAGCTAAACTGATTCACAGAAATGCACTCAACCTTCAGTTCCATCCGGATGACAGAGTTGAGCATAGAGGTGCAAGGAACCCTGTATTCTTGGCATCCAGCGGTAGCAGAGGGCTATCCGGCTTCAGCTTGAAAGATGTAAAATGCATGTTACTATCAGTGACCCCAACAGAGAACCAGGGAATGGGCAGCCCTCCCATTTTTCCACAAAAAGCAAGTGTCGAATACCTCGGGATTGTTGTTCTGGATCTTTGATCTTTGATAAATGCAGATCATAAAAGCTTCTTTCTACTTCGTTAGCAAGTGTAGGCGAATCCTTGCTTTTAATTCAAATGAAGCACAGCTATGCCTGTGGGGGCAATCGTCAGCTCCTGCTCCACCAGTCCTGATATTGTGTTATCTGGCCGGACTAAAGACCTGACACAAAGGCTGCGGAAAGTGCAGGATACTGAGGACTGCTGCGGACATTCAGTCTTAACAATTGTGATCCGATTTCAGCTGCTAGAATAACATTACACTGCTGGCAGAACAGGTCAGAATAAACTTTAAAGACATAAACGGATGATGGGCTGGAATGTTCCCCATTCACTTAGAGGGCAATGTCAGGAAGAAACCAGAGATCCAAGGAGTGTCAGTAAAGGGTCCAAATTCCAAAACCAAAACAAATTTTCCTCAAATGACGGCATAGGAGACTCTTAATCTGGGGGCTATTTTGGGAAATAATCTTCCACACTTATTTGTATATTTATTTAATATAGCGTCCAGACTGTCAGGTGAGGGCAGTTCAAGGAGCTTTTTCAAGAGCAGGTGTGTTAGTCATGAAATGAGATACATTGGAATGGTTAGGATCTGCAGGAAGGAGCATGGAATGGGAAGGTGTCCACAGAGCAGAATAGTTAAGTCTTCAGTGCTCTGAGGCACTTCAGAGCGTCAGATTCCACAGAGTGGAGATGTGGGTGTTGGGGGTTCTTCTTCAAAATAAGTTCTTTCCTGTAGCTATAATTCTTCAAATTTCATCTCCCCATATGCTTTCAACACTGGCCTGTTGCTTGGATAAGGATTCTCTGTATCCAAAATGCCCCAGCAGGAAGAGATTTAATATGCAGCCTATCACCCACATTGTGATCCTTTCGGTTCTGATCAATGAGGGACACAGCTTTAGGATTGGTCTCCAGAAGCCATGCTCAGATTCTTTATCACACATGGGAGCTTCATGCCCTCAAGGATCTGTTTCTTCTCCTGTCATTAAGGAAAAGGTACCTTTATTTCATGTTAATCCAGGCTACTTTGCAGAGTGTATTTCTGTTCCTTCTGCCCTTGCCTATGGTATGTTATGTTATGTTAAAGGTTCCCATGCCGCTCACTGTAGCCACTTGTGTGGTTACTTGGTGCTCTGGCGACTCTGTAAAGCAAGGATGTGGGAGGTAAGTTTGCAGGACTTAGCAGGAAAAAAAGGAACAAGGGAGTTGTGATGTGTTGCTGGCAGATTCAGTTTGGTTGACACCGTTCACGGAGCGTAGGAGTTTATTTTGGTTGTTAGCCACCATGTGATGTTTTGCAAGGATAT
The DNA here is from genome assembly GCF_040938575.1 of Ambystoma mexicanum. NCBI lineage: Eukaryota > Metazoa > Chordata > Amphibia > Caudata > Ambystomatidae > Ambystoma > Ambystoma mexicanum. The sequence goes on along the minus strand of NC_090934.1, from coordinate 421,994,845 downwards.
CTGTGGTTTGTTTTGTTGTGGTGTTTTGATGTGCGTATGGTTTGTTGTGCCATAGAGGTATGGTTGTGTTTAGTTGGAGTTTGAGTGGTGTATGCAAAAAGATGAGTTTTTATTAGTAGGGTTCGTTGTCTGTGGTGCCTTATCCTACACCGTCTGTTGTGATTGTTGCACGTATACTTTCCGCTGACGTGTATTCCAGTGTGATACACTTGCCCCTCCTATGATGTGTGCAGGATAGTGGGTCCTCAAAGGGCTCTATCTTCCCCTCCAGTACAATTTTCAGTGTGCCGCTATTACCATACCTACTGGTTCAACGAGATTGGGATGTGTTCCCCGTGTCCTGCGGTCCATCAGTTTAGATCTGGATGCCTTTCACTCTCCTTTTTTAATTCATCCTTTCTTTCAGTGGTCCAATTAAGTCATCTATGAAGGCGTCTATGAGGTTTGCCTCGTAGGGCAGTGGTCTGTCGATGGGTATGAATGCGAGGTTTGTTTGTGGGTTCTATGTAAGGTGAAGGACGAGAGATTTGCAGTTCTGGATGTTCAGCGGCTCTGTTTTTTTCCTTTTAGGTGTTCTTTGAAGGCTACTGCAAGTCCTCCACCTCGTTTTCCTTTTCTGTTTACCTCTATGCATTTGAAGTTGGCTAGCAGACGGCTGTGTAGTGTGACTTTGTAGCTGTCATCTAGCCAGGTTTCTGTGATGAATAGGATGTTGATTCCACCGTTGTTGAGTAGATCGTATATCTCTGTAACGTGTTTGATTTGAACATGAACCATGCGTTGATTAGGTTGCAGTGTATTTTTTTCTTCATAGTGTCCTGCTTTGTTCTTGCACTCGTCTGTCTGTGGCCTTGTTGGGGGGTTTCCTCATTATTCTCAGGATGTAGGGGATGTTTTCTGTTGATTCTGATTTGTCATTGAGTAGATTGACTAGGTTTTATTTTGGGTTCATGCATTCTTCTGGCTCACTTTCTGTGTCTAATTGCTGCTGCTGTAGAGCCCCTTGGGTTCCGGTCGATGCATGGGGTGTCAGTGTTGTTTTCCATGTTTCTCCTTCTGTATGTTTCTGCCTTTTTCCTGCGCATTCCCTGTGTCCCGTTGATGTGTTTCATATTTTTGTCTGTCATTTGCTGCCCTGTAGAGCGGTCTCTAGTGAGGTATGGTGTTAGGCATAATTATTTTTGTCTTGTTTTTGAATGTGTTCTGTTTTCTGTTGTGCTTATCAGTGTGTGCTACCTCGATGTGTTGGTATTTGATGGTGTGGTGGCCTGGTGTGGTTCCATTTCGTTTAAACTTTCTTCGTGTTTTCTCTCACTTCGGCCTGTTCTGTGGTGCAACATACTCTGTTCTCTTAACGTTTTCTTGTTTTTGGAAGTTTATGTTGTGTTTTGGGTCGTAGGGGCCCTTGTCCACCTACAACACTTTTTTCTGAGGTTGTGTTGGGGTTGTTGTTGCTTGTTTAGTTTGGGGATCTCATTTTATTTTTTCTTTGGTACGGTTTCCTTGGTGGTTTCTGTTGTCTGTAGATTATTGTCGGTGGAGGGGGAGGTGAGTGTGGCTCGTGCAGGGTCTCTCAGGTTGCAGAGTGGATTGGGGGAAGGTCCTAATGGCACAGGCTGCACAGTGTTTCCCTAATGCACACTATGGCGGACTAACCTGAGTTGGAGAACAGCAGTCACAGAGACACGCAGGAGTGGAACAACACAGTCTAGAGACGGGGATCTGGACTTGAGGCATGAGAGGAGTATGGGGACCCTTAAGAAATTAGGAAAAAAGAGCAAATGGAGAGACCCGTATAAGTGCGATAGATAAGCTATGGAAGTACTTCTAGATTTAACAGCAGGTAAAAAGACCAACAGATTGGAGAGACCTGGGCGGCAGAAAAAACACCCAAGTTTGAGCTACAACGGCTAATATAAAACACAGAGATTTGAGAGACCTATGCCTTATTATATTGTTTTCCTGATTGGATAGAAGGCTGATTCCCACCATCGTTTGCCTTCATTGTGTCCCCTATGTTCAAAGACTGGAAAGAGCGCAAAGAAAAAGGTTTTCCTCAGGAAGTCCTATGCAGTCTTCTTTTTCTGCCTTCAGACATTTGACCAGATACTGCCCATAACGTCTGAAGCTTTTCTAACACAACAAATGTAAATATCAGAGGGCCATACAAAGAAGCACGAATATCTTTAATGCCCCTTCAGCCTAATCAAAGAGGGACATGTGGATGGCTAAGTCCACGGGCAAACACTCGCATATGAAAAAACAACGCACGTTCCACAGAAGAAACATATATGATGGAGGCAGCCTGAAAGTCCCTGCCGATGGACCCCTCGCTTAAGTCAATGGGAAAAATTCCAGCAACAAGAAAAGGGCCATCAAGAGTGGGCTCGTCGAGAGAAAAAAGCAATAGCCAATATCAGCCTGGCTGACAGAGACCTAGTCTATGGTAAATCCAGTTCACCTGGCATGTTTCAGGCCCCAAGCCCTGCAGCTCCCGTGGCACCCATAACAGAGTTCCCAAATGTATCTGATCTTTTCCTAGATGATTATAAAGGAATATCGTCCTCATCTCAACATTGAAATTGAGGAGAGCCCATCCTTATCAATATCTATGGGGCGGAACGGGAGCCAGAGAAACAGGATCGTGGTACCAATAAGGATAACAATGACAATAAAGTTGATTGGGATCTCTAAAAAGGATGTCCATGAGAACCGGAAGCCAAAGAAAGCACTAGCATCTCCTCAAACTTTAGGGAATGTATTCCTAATGAGGATTCGTACCTGGGAAAGACAGATTGGCCAATTGCAATCTGCCTTTCTCCGGTGTGATTGTGCTTTCACCGCCCACACCTGCTGCAATTAAAATAGAAAAGGGACTCTGTCCCTTTTCGAATGACGGTTGACATTTTGGAACATGTTTTGTATGCCCGCCGTGATCTGAAAAAGGACATAGTCCCTTTTCCATTTCAATGGCTGCGCCTTTATTTTTTTGCTTTTTTTTTTCGACAGGAGATGGGCTCGTGCTGAGTTGACCTACCAAAAAAAAAGAGAACTATCCGCACCCTGGTAAATCCCAGGGTGTGAATCGCTTTCATGCCCCGGAGGGGGGCGAACATGGGCTTTAAGGGCACGCAGCTTGAGATGAGGGCCTCGTGTCGCTTGGGCCTACAAAAGCTTGGGCTGGAGGGCCTGTTATATCCTATGAGCATCCCGCTGCCGGGGCGTGAAAGCTATATTCTGAGTCTGACAATCGGGAAGCATTTAATGCTCTGGAATGGATGGAAGATACGATGCTGGAGAGCATTTGTATCTACCTGGAGAAGGGCCAGCAGGGGAATCACCTTCCATTATAAGCATTTTCAAGGGCTTGGAGCAGTAGCTGTTCGAGTGCAACCAGTAACTCTCCTCTCACAGTGGCCACTGGCTGTAAACAATACATCTTAAGCTAAGATCAGAACCTATAGCAAATTTGTATTGTAAACGAGCCGCATAAGTGCCCGCACGCCACGTATTTCTTTCGGTGGGAGATAACATTATGCCCTGTTTAATTAGCAAGGGTTAATGGGAAGGGGGTGGCTAACCGCCAATTATTATAAAGTACCTCTGATGATGAAACTGTACATCAATTCGTTGATCTACTTAGTTACTGAGGGATTTGTCCCTGTATATGGCTGCAGAAATCCTCGAGCCTTGCAACTCCTCTTTGCATAGGGTCGGAACACTGGGCCCCATGTATAAAGACCGAATCAATTCTTTTCCCGGGCTGGAGAGCACAGTTTCGGTAAGTTGCTGATCTCCCACTTAAGGCGGGAGCAAGAATGTATGCCACCCCAAGTGACGTGCTATTTCGGAAATGTTGCCAGGATTTTAGGGGCATAGAGGCACCCCCTCTAGCCCCTCTGCTAGTGGCTCACTTGGATGACCTTCTTGTAGTACCAGCCCTGCCTCCAGCCCTTTGGGGCTGATCTTCCTCTGCTCGCTCTACGGCCCTCAGCCTGCCCTCTTTTTTACAATGTCTAATGAGGTTATCCCAGCTGTACTCTGTGTGACCTGAACAGCTCCCCGTGCCCCCAGGATGTGAGAGGACTCGGCAGCTCCATTCCGACTCACCCACTCCTCCCCAGTCCAGCAGTTACAACATTTTCCTTCCGACCCCAATGTAATTATGAAATAATAATGTAATCATTCTTGAATTATACTGGATGGAAAGGTTGGCTGAGTCTCTGGCTGCTGGGGACAGCCCAGGCAAGGCTAAACGGCCATTTATGGGAACACTTGGGTCCAGGGAGAAGAAAAGCAGGTGTGCTGCTTCCAAGTCATATGTATGTATGTTTGTAGTATGTATGTATGTATTTGTTTTGGTATTGCTATAGCACGCTCAAAAGCTACTTACAAAGGTCAGCCTCAGCTACATGGATATGATAGGAAACCCTCAGGTCGGCCCATTGGCCGTCACCAGAACATGTCTAGACTGGGAGGGCATCCTTGTTATCAAATCCAGATGAGAGGCCATTGGCTCATTAAGGTGAGGCTGACAACACAAGTGACTGATGTGCTAGTCAATTTCTATTTAAATAATCATCAAAGTACCAAGATATTCCCGATAAAATCTGTTTTAAGGCACAATTGAACATATCAACACAGCACTAGTCATATTGTGGATTCCAAATCTTTACATGTCAAAGACATTTCTACTTTGTACAGCGCTGCATTGCTTCTCAGCTAATTGATTAATTAATCTTTTATAACTCTAGGATCAAGCTTCATTAATCCCATGCATACATACTCACACCCATACTATACATAGCTCTGTTTTTTTGGGGGGTGAACTCTACTTCCTGTAAGCAGCACAGCAATATAAAGCCACCCACTTACGTAAAGGAGTATCGCCCAATGGCAGTGCCGCGTGATTGTTTAGGAGGTCCTAGAGGAGCGGTTTAGGCTATGGAAAGGGCCAGTAGATTTATTTACAGAGGGCTTCAAGTGACTCTGAGAAGAACATTGTTAACACAATCTTTGCCTTTAGAATCCAGGCAAACACAGGAGAATGTTGTGTTACTTTAGTTACAGATGTCCTTGTAATGCCGGCTTTGAACAAAAAGACCAGTAGACAATAACTCAACATTGGGTAATGCCTCAGCACAGCTTTCATGTGCTATAAGCTGCATTGCAGGAAAAAGCTCTGGGAAATGAAGGAGGCCAAGCAGCAACCAAGCAGGTATAAGATGTGAGTCTTTGTTGAGTTACAGCAACCACTGGTTCCATGTTCCCATCCTGTCTGTCCCAGATGACATGGTTAGAGCCCTCGCCAACATACACTCCACCGTCTGTTCATGACATTCTACGGGCGCTCACTGGAGCACTCAGCAGCCAGCAACAGACCGCACACACTCTTTCCTATGACACACAAGACAATACCTAGCCTTCCATACATGTTGCAAATTAACCACAAGGAAATCCTATACAAGCATCAAATATATACAGGAATAGGTAGGACAAAACAGCAGGCTCCACACTTCATTGCAAAAACAGCACAATCACTGTGCAGACTACATGTGACACCAAAGCAACCAAAACCCTCTAACAGTAAAAATACCACCAGAACCAATGTAGACTAAAACTTCTGAAATGAACACTCCCAGAAACAATTGCAAAGAGGGGTCTTTATTGAGTTGCAGCATTCGGGTTTCTGGGGAGGGCAGGAGACTCAGTATATGCCAACCACAGGACCCGTCTTGATATCGTGTCTGCCCCAAGTGACAAAGATAGAACCCTCGCCAGCATTCACTGCAAACAAGCAAACAAGCCCTCAGCAGCCAGCAAGAGGCCGCAGCACCACTTATGACTGAAGGTTCCAACATGCAGCTGAACACTGCCTTATGTCAACCTGCATATGCTGCCTCCATGGTGGTCCTGTTCACTAGGAACTCCGCTATTACTCCCCCCAGGTGTTGGCTGGTGCAGACTGCAGCAGCTGTCACCCAATAGGTCCTTCTCCTTTGCCTATTCATGTCAGGTTTGTGGCATACTGAAGATGGAGTCAGTCAGGAGAAGAACCTGATGGCAGCTTATTCTTCCAGTGCTCTTGAAGTTACTGAAGTGTAAATCATCATTCAGGAGTGAAACTCACCGGGCATTCATGCAGCAGCTCACAGGATCAGCTAACACCCACCGAGCTCTCACACTGTTGATGTGCCCAGGCACCATCCCATACTAGACATCAATCACTCTCACTCAGTCATCTCTGCATTCAATCAGGATGCAGCAGTTTCAATCAATCAATTTTATGTATTTATTTATTTATTTGGATTTGTATAGCGCACATCTGCCCAGGGGCATCGTGGCGCTGGTCAGGTAGTCTCATTTAGTACATGTCATTTCAAGATGCATACTTTACAACAGGTAAGTGGTTTGAGCGGGTTACATACAATAGTGTAATTGATACATACTGTTGTCACAAAAACCAATATACACGTTGTTATACACAGATGTCACATACAATCAATATGAAGAGAGAGTTAGTTGAAGAGGGTGGTTTTTAGCAGTTTGCGGAAAGCTTGGTATAATTTTTCATTCCTGAGTGCCGTAGGAAGGGCGTTCCAGTTTTTAGGAGCTAGGTGCTGGAAGCTGGATCCCCCAGCTTTACTTCTTTTGAAAGTGGATACATAAGTCTGGTTAGACAAGTGTGATCTGGTGGGTCTGTGAGGCGCAATGTGGGTGATCCTTTCGGACAGATAGGGTGGGGCGTCAGCAGAGAGGCATCTGTGAGTAATAGCCATGGATTTGAAGAGGATATGTTCTTTTATAGGTAACCAGTGGGCCTCTTTTCTAGCATGGGAGATGTGTTCCCTTTTCGGAATACTCAAGGCTACTCTTAAGGCGTTGTTCTGAGTGACTTGCATTTTTTAATGTTTTTGTCGAGGTGCCCAGGAAGAGGGCATTGCAATAGTCCAGCTTGGTGCCTACTGTGGCTCTGGCTATAGACAGGCAGTTTTGTTTTGAGAGGAAAGGTTTCACCGCATTAAGGACCTTGGTGGTGAGTGCAACTGAAGACGCTATGGCATTTACTTGCCGTGACATGGATAATGTTAAATCAAGGTATACTCCTAGAGTTTTTACAGCCGTTGAGACTGTGATGGTGGAATTATCTATTTTGAAGGTTTTGTATTGTGGTGGGAGTTTGTTTAAGGTAAGGATCTCTTTTTTGTCTCCGGTTAAGCATAGGCCATTGGCTGCCATCTAGGCTTGGATGGCTGTATAGATCTTGGTTAGTGCCGCTGCATCTTGTTCATAGATGCCTGTGAGGGGGAGTAGAATTTGAGTATCCTCGGCATAGTTGGTGTAGGCTATGTCTCAACGATCTAAGTCATTGAAAAGTGGGAGGGTGAAGATATTGTAGAGTGTGGGGGCGGTGCAAGAGCCTTGTGGGACACCACAGTGGATGGTGGTGGGGGTGGCGCAGGCGGAGTCTGAGAAGACTTTGATGAGTCTACCTTCGAGGAAGGATGTGACCCATGAGATGGCTTGCAGAGAGAAGTAGGCTTCGTTTTTGAGTTGCGTGCCTAAGATGTCATAGTTGACCAGGTCAAAGGCAGTGGGCAGGTCCAGCAGGAGTGCTGGTTTACCTTTGTCCATGATGTCATTGAGTTGTATTTTAAGATCGAGTAGGGCCGACTCGGGCCCGCGTCCTGGGCGGAAGCCCAATTGTCTTTTCCCTAGGATATGTTTTTCTTCTAGGTATTGTTGGATTTGCGTGTAGGCCACCTTGTCCAAGGTCTTGAGCAAGAAGGGGACGGTGGAGATGGGTCTATAATTGTTAGCATTTCCGGGATCTAGGGTGGGTTTTTTGAGAAGTGGGCGCACCCACGCTTCTTTTAGGCTGTCTGGAACTGAGTTAGCGTTGAAGGAGGCATTGATGAACGATTTAAGAAATGGTGCCAATGTTTCTACGCAGTCTTTGACTAGTTTGGCGGGGCAGGCATCAGTTTCTTCTACAGTGCACTGTCACCAGTGGCATCCCTTCAAATGTCTCCTTTCTCTCCCTTGTCAGTTTTAAGATAACCAGCTGTTCCTACTCACAGTGAGAGGTGTCTCTTGAGTACCCATTGCAATGGGTTATTTGGATGTCCCCATGCAGGCCCACTGGTTCAAATAGGTAATTGCTTCTGCACAACAACTGGTGGCATCCCCCAGTTTTCAGACCCACATTTCCCCGTAGTAAGAAGGAAGAAGAAGAGTGAAAGGGGAGAGGAAGCATTAGTGCATGGAGTGGCATGTAGGAATGTGAGGGCAAAAGACCACGTTGACAGGCAATGAATGCTCGGTGCCAGGTATGTCCTCAGATGTGATGAATCGGTGTCAACATGGAGTGCCAATTCACAAGTCACGACCCCTCCCTCATCCAAATTAGATGCCAAGCCATGGTTATTAATGTTATTACTGTGACGAAATGACAGGGAGCTGCCAAGTAATAACCAGAAAAGCAAACCATTTAGCCCATATCCTCCTCAAGAAATTAGTGGTGAGTGCACTTGCAAGGTTCTGAAATCTCTGGTGCTCCTCTTCTCCCCCCGGATAGGTCAGGCAGCCAAGATCCAACCTAACCCAGCTTTAACCAGGAGGAAAGCATGTGTCTGCCAAATTCACCTCCGGTGTTTAGGACATGCACTAAAATATACATGTGCTTAGCATAAATCTAAATTTGAATTATTTATTTAGTTAGTGGTTATCGAGCATGACTGGCCTTTGACAATGATGATTAGACACCCCAGTTTCATTGATGCCACAACCACTCTGCCCATAAGGGCATCGCGTTTTGTCCTCCTTACCAACCCACCACTTTGTCTAACACTCCACCAGGGAGAAGCTGTAACAGGCATGCAGACCTTTGGTTGAAGGGACACAACGTCTGCAGCAGTAACCTGGCCTATTCTCTGGAAGTGGTACGGAAGCACTGCAAGTGACCTTGCAGTCTCAAGTGGCCTTGCAGTATCCACTCCCTGGTGGAGTGTCTGCAGAGCTCTGGTACTCCCCAGGCTGGACTATTGTAACAGCCTCTTACTTAATTGACCTTCTTCTTCTCTCCGCCTCCTACAGCTATTCCAGAATAGGGCTGCAAGACTTATCCTTGGCCTCAAGCCCAGGGACCGCACCTCTCCAGCCCTAAAATGTCTGCATTTGCTCCCGGTGGTTGCAAGGCTCAAATTCAAATCCCTCTGCATCATCCATAAGGCTGTCTGGGGCCGAGGACCACGCTATCTGCAACTCGCTCTGACCAAATACTCTCCTTCCAGATCCCTCCGATCCTCTGGCTCCAACTCTGTGCTTGTAAAGTGCTTCTCTAAGCAGAGAGCAGGCGGCCACTCCCTTTCCTCGGCAGGACCCCCTTCTCTGGAGCATCGTCCCCCATTTCTCTCCGTCTTGAGCAGTATCTCCTCAGGTTCCGCAAGCACCACAAGACTTTCATCTTCTCCGCCTCCTTCCCTCTCTCCCTCCCAGGCTAAGCCCCTCAGTCGCTGTGATTGGTGGCCCTTATGTGTCCCTCTGGGTCCTGGCCTCTTGTCGGATCACCTGCAGCATCCGTCCTCCCCCTACACTTGTCTTTGAGCACCACTTGGCCTATTTTGTCTCACAGGCTTGCACTTATTGTATGGGCCGGTGACCCCTACTCCAAATAGTGGTCATTGTCTGCACTTACCTGCTGCCTCTGCAACTGCTCCCTGGCACTTCAACCCTCTGTGGAACCTTGGCACTTACCCCCTTCCCCTTCTCGCTCTCTGCACTTGCACAATCCAAATGTTCAGTAGACCTAGTAGGACCGGTTCTATGTTTTGCTCATCTTCTGTTATCATATTCCATTGACCCGCTGTTCCCTTGTTCCCTTCCCTTTGCCATGTGGGCACTTTGAAACACAATTTCTTGATGTATTATAAGCACCTTACAAATGACCAATAAATAAATAAAAGAGACTTCCTGAAGAATTTAAGAAACAGCACACACCCCCGCAAATCAACACCAGACCATTCTTAGGGTATAGGCAAAGCACAGAAGAGGGTCACGTGAAATTATTGAAACAAAGAACATATGAAAGTGTTTTGGAACAAAATAAATTCCGGAATATGTGTACCTATGGCCCAATTAAGGCACAGCTGGTTGGGGTCACATTGCTTGTCACCTATAGAGAATCAAAACCAATCGAGGCACACACATGCCAAGAGACTGCTTTAAATATAGTTTATTTAAAATGTTAAGGTGTTATATGTTCCCGGTATTGCAATGTATACTTACCTGGGATAGGACTTTGCATCCTGCCCCTTGGGGACATTTGGAATGCTGGTAGATAATGGGGAGAATATGTAGGTCACCCCTCTGGGGGCCTGTAGAGGTGGACAGGCCCTAGGGGGTGAAGGAGAGGCAAGAGAGAAAGTCAGCTGAAAATAATTGAGTGCAAGAAGGTGTTGGAATAACGTCTGTGGGGTTCGTGGGAGCCGGAGGCCAGAAAAACAACTCCCTGCGTGTTGCACATTTGGGCGCTCCTCCAGGGATTGAGGAACCTATAAGCCGGGACACATATGCCAGGGGTGGGCCGGTATGGTGCTTGGGCCTCAGACTGCACCAGTGGCGGGGCCCAGCGAAGCAGTAGTGGCCCGACGATAGGCTTGCTGGCCTGCCCTGAGACCAAGCACAACACGTCCGGAAGAACAGTTCAGCCCAGTCTGCTTAGGCGGTGCAACCCGCCCTGGTACCAAGCACGACAGGTCCAAAAGAGCAGGCAAACCCAGTACGCTTAGGTGGTGCAACCTGGGAAGAAGATGCGGCCTGCAGGAAAATTAAGCCCGCCCAGGCACAGATGGAGCGGGTTGAGGAGGTCCAGTAGTCCTGGGCCGGATCAGCATTGCAGCCCGTGTGAAGATCCCAGCGCGCGCTGAGTTGGGGAGCCGGAGATGGCCTGCAGGACATATCAGTCCGTCCTGGGTCCAGGTGGAGCAGGTGGTGAGGATAAAACCCAGCACAGTATGTGCGAGTGGGTCGGGCTCACCTGCCCTCAGCACCGCTTATGAGCGCACACCGTCCTAGAAAAAGGCTCGGATAGGCCTGCGCTGGTCATGAAACACGGGGATCTGGCAGGCCCACCCACATGAGCTAGACTTTGGGAGGCGGGCCCCACTCCCCTGAAGAATGAGATCCATGTAACTCACCACCACGAAGGTAAAACAAATTATGAAAGGCTTCTCTGTGCCTGGGTGCAAGGTGGTGGTTTCATCATTAGAGGCACACAGGGAGGTGCCCAGGCCAGCCATTCCTGGGACCAAATTATATATTTCAAGGTCCTGCGCCCTGTGGGAATCTTTAAAAAGATAGCAACAATTAATGGGCCTCTGTATTGTCTGAAAAAGGTAAAGAGTAAGACAGACAGCAGCTGCCATTAGTTAGTGAGGAGGTTCATATTTGAGCCAGTACGTTTTATTTAAATGGAGTGCTGGATAGACCCAAGGGTAGTAGGCTGAGGCCTTCTGTAAGCTAGCTAGGAGGGAGAGGTTAGCTTAGGGGTTAGCTATTAGCCCTAATAAGGTAGGGCAGTCAGAGGAGAGGGGTGTGCAGTGCAGGGTGGGGGCCGGAATGAAGACTCACATTTACATTTTAGATGAATAATAGTATACTTGTAGAGTCCCATTGGTGTGTTAAAATATAATTAGCCATTGGGCTTAAAATTCCCCCTTGTGTGGTGTGTGTCATTGCTTGGGATGAGCGTGAGAGGAACGCATTTCCTATTTTATGTGCCATCTATTAGTTCGTGAGTTGCCTAGCACTCATCCTTTGCCCCTGGTCTAGGGGGCGAGTGCTGCATCCGGTGGTCAGTCCCTCCCTGGCCTGGTGGATAAGGATACATACCAGCTGGCCAGAGCAAGAACAGTGAGGATACATACGTGAGGGTGGTGTTAAGGGTTGGTAGTAAGCAATGAACCAATCCACATGCTCCATCCTTTCATCTCTGGTGACTCATCCTTCATTGAGGACAAAGGGGTGAGGGGTTTGGTTTTTCCGCTCTCTTTTGCAGACATAAACAGACACGTCTGCAGACACAAGGCTTCAAAGAATAATTTAGCCCCAGGATGTCTGTGAATCTCTGTCTGCTGGATCCTCAAAGATCAGAACTGTGGAGCCAAGCACATTGGGGTGCAATAAATCCTGAACCTCTGCAGCCCGGCACAGGTGTTCCCCAGATGGAGGCAAAGACCATACCTCCACCAAGGCTCGGGGAGACAATGGCAGCTTTCCAAGCACTGATTGCATTTGATTTATTCACTGGCAGTAACCACCGCTCTTTGGTGCATAGTCTCTGGACGTACCTTAATGACAAGTCATTAAACACAATGGCAGATCCGGCCATAGTTCTACTCATCTTCAATATCTAGAGGCTGTCTAACTTTCCTGAAAACAAAAATTTGAAAATCTATTAAAGGGTACTGCACTCCTAAGAGGGGGAGAAATGGTCATGGACTACCCTTCTCCAGAACAAAAACCCTGACCATAGTCTCATGTCATTTCAAGTAGATTATTTTGGAAAGAGGTTTAATTTCCTTAAATCCCAAACATGTATTTGGTTATTTATTTATGGTTTTTGTAGCCACTGCTCCATACAACCTTTTTGCCACCGTAGGGTGGAAGGAAACTTTTTAGGAGAACAGTTTGGTTACAAGTGTCATGCAAGATGGATCTCTCCTGCAGTGAGGGGACATCGGACCTAAGAGGGGAAGAAGGGAGTGTTGACATGACCGCATAAGAAGCTAAAATGAGTGGCAAGGGCTTCTGTATCTAGCCTCACACTTATTGAGTGTGACATCCAGCTAGTGATTGGTAAAGAAAGGCAAGCTGTGGGAGATCAGCATTGTCCCAAAACATTCAAAGATTGACAATGATGGTATTGGACTTACATGTCTGAAACGCAGGCAGACGTAATGAAGGTACTGGATCCCGGCAAGTGGGCTGTTCTTGTGAGGAATTCGACCAAACGCAAGGGAAGAGTGTGCTCGCCTGGGCTTTATTTGTTTGTTTAAAAGAATGAATGCTGGGCCCCTTCCTATGCACATTTTCCACCCTCACAGCACAGCAGAAAAATAGTTGTGTACTCTGGGAGGACACAGTTTACCAGGTCCGCCCTCCCCTGTCATGTGTAGCTGACACCTGACAGCCGTGGGTACATCAAAAGCCTTTGGCCATGGTCAGCCTGATTAGAATTTCAAGGACCCATGGATTTGCATCTCCATTATCAAACCTTGCTGGTGGCGGCGAATACTGAAGAATGTTAATTAGCAGGCCTCAGGGTAGGCCTGGGTGCAGGAAGTGACAATGGAGACCAGACGCCAACACCTCGTTGTAATGCAATGTGTCCACTTGGTACTGACATTCCTCCTCGCTATGAAAATGCCGTAAATGTCCTGTCTGGAACCACTCCTTTCAGAGCAGAGAAGTATGTGAATTATAGGAGACGAAAGTCTGCCTGCAACCCCCAACTTGAAAGGACGTCCATGTTGTGATCAAGCCCCGCATATGGCTCAGTTAATTAGGGAGACACTTTGATGTACAACAGACAGGAAAATGGGTGGGACTTAGAAGTAAATGTTGTCATCTTTCCCCTGTCTGTTGCCAAGTGCCCTGGTTCTGACCTGAAGCATCACTGAAGGTTGTTGGTGGAGACCCAGGATTGGCTCACATAAGTTAGGCTTGGCCTACATCAATCCCTGGGCCCCGTTTGGCTTTAAAAGAGCGCTGAGCCCCTCACTGATCAGATCATCCGAAGACTTTGCAAGGAGTAAGAAGAAGGACTCGTTTGGACCCACGCTGAAGGTGCAGTCTACCTTACATCTTCCGCCAGTGCAGTAAGTCCAGGAGTTCCAAGAGGGAAGCAAGATCCTTTCCCAAAACATCTCCCAGGGAACCTAGGGAGATACCGGACTCAGAGGACCCACCCAGCAGCTCCAAAACCGGTACCAAGCCAGCACACAGCATGCCTTGCTGGGTTCTGACAGCAAGCATCCTAGGTGGGAAGTGCTGGTGAGTCTCTGGACAAAGGACAAGGCTGTTGCCTGCTAACACCCTCCTGAGCTTTGGGCTGTCCGCCTTGAACGAGCCCGGCAAAGAAGCTAAGAGTGCCACACAAGCATCATTCAGCATTGATTTTTTAAGGACAATTTTCAAAACAGTCGAGTCCTTGAACCGCATCCGGCTGCACCGCTGACTGTTGTCACGCTGCATTCACCAGAGCCGTCCGGGATGCCTCAACCAGCATTCCAGATTCGCCAACCAGCCCAGAGACAATGATTCTTGGCCCTGAGCCACCGCGCCGGATAACCTGCAGACATACGTCCAGCCTCGTTTGCTGAACTGCCTGCTGCCTGGTGCCCGCAGCTGTCTCCCATGACTAACTCTGTCTGACGGGCTGCAAAGCACCCTGGAACCGTCTCGACGCTGTTGGCACCGAAAACTTCTTCAGCACCAAGAACATTGTGGTTCTGCCCCCTGATCCTTCTCTGAAGCCCCTTAGAGACATTTACGACCCTTTGCCCCTTTGATGTTGAAACCACAATGGCATTCAAGACACGGGAAGGGGTTTCAGGATCTAGGCCCCCCAATTCCTCCTCACCGCCTCTGGGGTAGGATAGGGCTGCATCTGGCTTTCGCCCGGGTAGGTCGCCTGCACCTGGTCGGGAGGGGTCCCTGTGCCTGCGACAGAGTCCAGTCCCAGACCCTATCAAATCTCCTTGCATGAGATTTGGGGGCAGCATATGAAGAATAACACCCCTTCCCACTGATCTACTCCTCATCCCCATGATGTGGTGTGTAAGGAGAAGAACTGTGATGTTTTGAGCAAGCGTGTTGCTGACCCATGTTTCACTGTAGTCCAGGAACGGTGGGGGGCTGCCGATGCATGTCATGGGTGTAATGGAAGACGTCTTTACGATGGCAGAACACCCATTACGAGAGATATCACAAGCAAATCTTTTGTAAAAAAGGGAGTTGTAGGATCTACAACGTGCAGGTTTCATTCAGTCATCAAAAAAGAACTGATGGCACTCGTCAGAGGAGCATCATGTGGGGATCAGGGGGATTGTTCAGAATACATTTGACAAGAGGGCCAGTTGTGACTTACGCATCTAGCAAGTTGACTTGTGGTGCCAATGGTAAGCGTATGGGGGGGTGCTTTGTGGGGTGTTGCATTTTAGCCTAGGTGTCTATGTTAGTTGGGGGATGTTGATGCTGGCTTCTAGTCAGTGATGAGGGAGAGGGGGCGGGGCAATTCACGTCTAAGGATGGTGCAGTGGAGTCCGCAGAGCGATGAGTGGTCTGGAGGTGAAGTTGAAGCATGTTGCCACTGCTCCAACGCTGTTGGCCCCTTTCTGTCCCCAAGAGCTACCATCTTCCAGAGTCCCCCCTCCCTGCACCAGCCAAAAATTACTGGCACTGCCCATACCCCTTTCCCAACCAACACTGCGGTCTCTCTTACTGTCCTACAGCCCCTCTCCCTCATGCCATCCAACAAACACTGAGCTGCCTCCCACACCCCCACTCCCCCAACATGCCAGTATCCTCTCCTAACTCCTAGGCCTCCCTCCCCGACCCCATCTTAAAAACATGAGGGCTGGTCATACCCCTTCTAGCGCCACCATCGCTTTTCCCCTGTTCTCTGCCCCCGCCCCTTCGCCATCCAAAAATGTGCTGGTGCTGTCTCTACCCTCTCCCCCCCAGCACCACAACACCCTCACTCCTTTTCACTTCCCCAGCACCATCACCTCACCCATGTAAACATTACTGGTGCTATTCCATACCTCCTACCCCAACTCTGCCATCCCCTTCCTCTCCCCCCGTCCTCCCACCACTCGGCCATTTTTTTGGCTTTGCTCACATTTGGCCCAAGAGCCAAGCCAGACCCCTGACTCGGCCCTACCCACGAGCTCCTTGACTCCCCAGCTCTATACTACAGCGTGCTTTAGTACTGCATGATATGCTTATATATTTAAACAGTGCACAGCTGCACTGGGTCCCACTCTGGACCTCCCCCTGCTTCTCTGCGCAGGCATCAGAAAAGCAAACATCCCTTGACGGCTTCCCTTCATTGTTGTCAGAAGTTGACTCACACTCGCAATGATGGCACTTTTTGTTTTGCAAATTTCCCTATTGTCATTTTCTGAGCTGGCGCAGTTTGCAGAGAGAACACATTTAATTGGCGCAGCCAGAATGACGCATCATCCCGGTGCACTATATTTCCTGCAGCACAAACCTAATTATGAATTGCAAGCGCTCCCCGGAGTGCCCGGAAGCTGTCCAATATCTCAGTCTGTTGTTGGCTCCGCCAGTTTTCGCTTCCTGCGCCTGGGCGATGCCACAGACTGCTATCGCTGTAGGCAGGCCGAAGTGGGTAAGCAGTGCGCCAGTGGCGGGTGTCTGTGGGCGAGGGGCGATGGGGCGGTCTGTCAGCCACTCTTGTACCCCACTTGTGAGTCCAGCCTTCTCTACAACCATGAAAGAGAAAATGGAACTGTGGGGCGTGTGAGACTGATCTGCCTACATTTGAAAATTAAAAACTCTGAGATTTCTGCGGCCTCAGGTGCGTTCACATCCACGCTAGGCTGTGATCAGTGGTCGAAGTGTATGAAAAGAAGTAGAGGAACTATGTTCCATGCTGGCCTGCCCCACTTCCCACAAACCCCATTGCCACGCCCCTTCCACCTACAACACAAACGACCACCAAATGTGCCTGCTGTATAAGGTGCAGTGCACTGAAGGGCAAGTTTCAACTGCTTGCTACACTTTTATTTTAAAACAAAACCATTCCGGAACAGTTTCTTTTCAAAATGAAAGTATAGTAACAGTGACCCTTTTTTTTTTTTAAAGTAGGAGAGCACCGCTGCCAGCCGCTCTCTCACACTTCGACCACTGGCTGTGATGGGGTGAGGGGCTGTGAGCGTGAGGGCGTGAGAGCTCTCTGTCTGCAGTAGGCTCTGATGGGGGAGGGATGTGAGCAGGAGGGAATATGAGAGCTCTCTGTCCACACTCGTCTGTGAAGAACCAAGGACTGTGAGCGGGTTGAGGGGGGTATTGGGTTTTGGGAGGTGGAAGGGGCTCTGGGACGCGAAGAGGGGTGTTTCTTAGGAAAGAAGGAGGTAAGGGGGAAGAGAGGCACAGAGAGAGAGTCAAGGTGATAATTATTTTTTTATCCCTGCCACCAAAATAAAGGTTTTCCCCCATTCACAACGGGCGGCTGGCTCTGCAATGCTCCAGCAACAGGGTATGTGAACGTTGCGCAGCACGCATGAAACAAAGGAGTGCCACACAGGTAGGTCTGGTCTCAACTCACTTTACTCTCAAACTGGGGACCTTGCATCCCAACGCGTCACTTCTGACAAACAGTCCCACCCTAGCCCTGCCTCTAACATAACGAGGCCAATAGCACAACATGACACCTCCCGCCTTCTTAAACTAAACAACAAACATTTCTTCAATAAGCCTTACAGGTTTTCACTTGGCCCGGACCGGCCGCCCCTCCCTTTGTGGGGCAGGACTTCTTTTTGGCGAGCTTGGCACCTGCTCTTCCCACTCACCATCCGACGCCTCCCCATCACCTTGATAAGGGTCTTCTAGGGCCTCTGTCAATCAATCAGCTGGCGACACATCACCCTCCTCATACTCCCCCTTGTAACCTCTTAATTGAGAGATATTACGGGTGGATGTCCTTCCCTCACCGTTTTCCGCCTTGACCATGGTGCGCTTCATCTGCGTGACTGCGAGGACCTCTGGGGCGAAACTGGAGTCCTCCTTCCGATGCTGAAATTGTCACACCACCACACTGTCCCCTATAGCAAGGGGACCTTCACGTGCACCCCTCCTGGAATCTGCCACCATTTTCATCTTCCTCTTCCCCAACATGTCTTTTTCTTGATGCCTGAGGTAAGAGACCTCAGGCACTCCTGGATCGGGACCCTGTGGAATGTGAGTGCTTACTTGTCTGCCGAACAAGAGGTCCGCTGGGCACACCCCTGTGGTGTTGTAAGGAGTATGTCGATATCATGTACGAGCTGATAGGGGGTTTGTTCAAATGGTTTCCTTGACACATGACTAACTTGCAACACCCTTTTAATGTTCACCTAAACCACTCGACCATGCCGATGGCCTGGGGCCAGAGAGGAGTGATCTTCCGATGTTTAAACCCCATGTACTGATGTACTATGCAAAGTTGGCAATGAAATGGTGGCCCATTGTCTGATTTGATGATCTTGGGGATGCCATAAGCCGTAAGTATATGGTTGAGTGCCAGAATTACCTCCATTGCAGCTGTGGATGGTATGATTTGAACTTCAGACAACCTTGAGTACTCGTCCATCACCACCAAAACATAGGACCCATCTCGATTGGGCCGAAGACGTCAATCAACAGCTCTTCCCAGACACCCTCAGGCAGCAGGAACATCTGTAGGGGATTTGGCCAAGGGTTGGTGGCCACCACACAGCAAATGGGGCAGTTCTTCAGTGTATCAGAGACCTTGTTATCCAGGCCTGGGAGCCATATCTTGTGTCAGAGTAGTTTCTTGATAGAGACCACCCCTCGATGGCTCTCATGTGCCAGGTACACGATTTGCTGATGCAACGACTTAGACAAAATGATCTTGCAACCTTTCATCACAACATGTTCCTCTGTGACTGTAAGCTCTTCTTGCACTATGGTCGTGCATCTGACGTCTTCCTGAGAGGTAGGGTCAAGATGTTTAGAGCGGCAACCTTGTTTGGATCTGGGCGCATGCCTTGTTCCAAAAATGTGTGTCTGAAGAATTTCGATGTTTTCTTTATGAATTTGCATTTGTCAATGTTAAGCGTTACACTGGCTGCCTCCAAGGCCAAGCAAACACAATGTAGTGTGGCATCATGCTCTTGTGTTTACTCGCCAAATACCAGAATGTCATCACTATAGTTGAGGCAGTTGGGGATATGCTTGATGACATCATGTATTTCCACTTGGAATATCTCCGGGGCCAAAGACATTCAGATGTTGAGCCTTTTGTAGCGGTATAGCCCCATGTCTGTCACAAAAGTGGTGATGCAGCATCATTCGGGGGCAAGCTCCAGCTGGTGGTAACCCTTGTTGAGGTTTAGCTTGGAGAATGCTGTCACCCCGTTGAGGAGATGAATCATGTCAGTGGTTCTGGAGGCTTGGTGGCATTACCGCTGTATAGCCTCGTTCGGTCGGTGCATGTCCACACATCGCCGGATGGATTCTCTGCTGACTTTTTTGGGACTGGCACTATTGGTGAGACCCACAGGGTGGGCCCGACCACCGATGTTCACGTCCATTAGGCACTTGATTTCCACCTCCACTTGTTTCTGGATATTTATACGGATTCCTCGGTAATGCTGGGCAACAGGATTGACCATCGGGTCAATATGTAAACGCACCTTGCAGCTGCATAGCTAGCCCAGACCTTTGAAGAGGTTGGGGAAAACCTTCACGACATCACCCTTGGGGGCCATTATTATGTATTATGCGGTACAGGATGTGCACCAGGCCCACATCGATCGCGGTCCACAAGCTCAAAATACAGCCACTGTTGGCTTCCATAGAGAGCATATGCATCTGGATGCGGGAAGTGTGCGACTTCTGTGCGCATACCTTTGTGAACATTCCTTTGCTGGGTAAAGGTGTGTTGGAGCCGTATGGATATATGTCCACTGAGGAGGGTCTCCGTTTCGGTGGATGTGGGAGCAGGTTGTAGACTTCCTCTCTCATCACGTTCAACGGCAGTCCGGTGTCATTCAGAAACTCAGTTGGGGTATTGTTGACTTGTAGGATGAGCATCGGGCTGTGTTCCGTTGCAACCTCGTTTCCCAGGACCCACACATAACCTCTTTTCCGCTGGTCCTCTGGAGAAGAGGATGAGTCACTCCCCGACTGAGACCACACATCCACATATTGCATGTTTTGCCGTGTCTGGTATAACCCTCTTCTGTCTGGGGACTTGTATGTTCTTCGAGTCTTGTGCTTATCACCCTCGCCTTCTGCAGGGTGGTAGTTCCTGTATTTGCGGCTTGATTTCCACTCTTTGGTGTGACATTTTGGATGTCGTCTCCCACTTCTCAGTGACGCCCATTGTGGTGATGACATAGGGGCGTTACACTACACCACTCTGAAATGATCCTCACCACCACAAGCCGCGCATTTTTGTCCTAATCCGGGCACGTGCCTTCGTGGGGGAATTTGTATCTACACCGGAAGCAGGTCTTGTTGGAATTCTTGGCATTGTCTTGAGGTGATGGCACTAATTCATTGACAGATTCCTGGGCATCAGTGACACTTTCACTCTGCCCGTGTTGTCTACCTGTAGCGAGATGGCTGAGTCTGTCTGTGCCATGGCTAGAATCTCATCCAAGGACCGTTGCTTCTGCAGCAGTTTCTTCCTAAATTTAGGAGATTTGCATCCCGCAATCAACTGAGACGGTAGCGCCTCTCCATTTGAGCAGCAATGCAATGCACAATTTTTTATGCAAATTCAGAGGCACATGACAAAGTTGTCCAGCGTTTCGCCTCTCTCCTGCATGGTGATGTGAAAAATGTGCCTTTCATAGTCCGCATTTTTTTGTGGGGTACAAAGTATGTCACTAGAGCTTCTTGAATCTCCCCAAAGTTAGCTTTCTTTGTGTCTGCCAGCTCATTTAGAATGTCTCGTACTGATGCCCTCCTGCTAGGGTCAATATGTTTTTCTTCCTCTCATCATCCATGAGGCCCATGGCACCAATATACAACTTGACCCAGCGAATCCACCATGTGCCCAAATTGCTGGTGTCTGTGAGGTCAAAAGCCACGGGCAGTTGCCAGGGTGAAGCCTCCCCTCGTGCCATCTGAAATACATCTGACGGGCGTGCAGGCACCGTCAGTGGCACATCTTCCTCCGACATGCTGCAATGTTAGACAGTCTGTCTGTCCTGAAACTGGGGTCTTCTCTTCGTGAGTGGGGTCCCTTCCCCTGACCCTGGAAACACTGAGGACCAGATGCTTCACAACGTTGACTTATGTTGCCTGTATTTCATTATGTAGTCTGTGTGTGTTTCCCTTGTGAATTGTTAAATGTTCCAAAAGCCTGTCTTCTAGTATCAGGCTCCCCCTTCCCACGGGCCTTCAGCACGTGTGAGCTCCTCCCGCCACGCCTGTAGGATGGGAGGCTCCAGGCTACGAGCTGCTGCGAGCGGTTGTCCTCGATCCACCAACAGGACACCGCATGAGCGTTTCCACTCTCACCAGCGTCTTGTCACCACCGCAGGCCCGGGCAGCTGGGCAGCATGTCGCCTGGCCCTTCCCATGGACCGCTTCGCTCCTCTTGCGGTCGCAGCACTGCGTCTTCCCCTTAAGGCGCCCTGGGTACTGGCGCCTCATCGCCAATGTTAGCGAGCGGCTGGCCCCGGAATGCTCCAGCAACAGGGTATATGAACGTTGCACAGCACGCATGAAATAAAGGAGGCCCACACAGATAAGTCTGGTCTCAACTCACCTTACTCTCAAACTGGGGAGCTCCCGTCCCGACACGTCACTTCCCACAAACAGCCCCACTTTAGTCCTCTGCTAACATGCCGAAGCCAATAGCACAACATGATATGGAATAGTGCCAGGGATACATTTTGTGGGAACAGTTGTAGGAGCAGTGCCTTTAAAAGCATGTTGACAGGTACTGCCATCAGAACAAGGTATTAAGTTGTTACAGTGGCCAAATTTCTGATCTGTAGTGGCCTATCATGTGATCCTTTCGGGCTCTTTCCTGTAGGCCAGACCGAGCCCGCGCAAGAGGAGAGAAAGTGGTTAGGTCATAGAGGACTGAGAGTATTGTGGAGAAGAAAGTTTACCAGTGGATTTTGCACTACAAGGTTTGAGGTCAGACGCAGTATAGAGGTAATGGCCCTATAAGGCAATGTCTAAGGGGTCAGCTGCTTTTGAGGGCTAATGTGGGCCAGGTTCATGACTTAGCACACAGTACAGCTGGTAGCTTTGACCAATGTTGGTCAGTCAATGTACCTTAAAACCTACCCTCTGCCACACAAGTTCCCAAAGTGTGCCTTTGAGTGTGACTCACACAGTGCTTTTGAAAAAAGGTGGCAGATTCCAATCGTGAATGTGGGAGTTTTTTTTGGTGTCCAGGTTTACTTTGCGTCTGGAGAGTTTTTACCCCAAGAGGGTTAACGCTCCTTTCTGGTGCGATCACTGCCTCTTGCTCGCTCTCTCTTCTTCCCCTATCTGCTTCTTTATCATCTCATAGTATGACATCTCTCCATTCTCAGCTGTCTCTCACCCATCTCTGTCACTGAACTTACACTTGCGCCATCTGAATGACACCTGGCCGAGTAGGATCGCTGTCTGTCTTCCCTCTGTTCCCCCTCCTTTGCCTCGTCGCGCCTTGAAACACTTGTGTATAGGCGCATTATTAATGCCATATCATATCATATCATTGCTAAGTCTTTTCCCTATCGCTTTCTCCTCTTGCTGCCTCCTCTCCCTCTGTCACTCTCCCTGCCTGTCTATGATCCCTTAATGCATCTCTTCTTTGTTGAAATGCCAGCATAATATGCCACTGGCGTGGTTCCACCACAGAAATCCCTTCTCTCCACATTCCATATTTTTCTTGGTACTGCCGCCCTTTGACGTGCTTTCTTACCCATCTCTTCTATCCCAGTCTTAGCTCTCTCCTCTGTCCAGTCTAGTTTTGACTATTCGGCATAGATGGATATAGACACTGTTTTGTCCTCAATCGGGAGGATAGCTCAGCAGCAACGTGCTCGCCTTGGAAGCGAGACGACAAGGAACAACACAGGTTTGATTCCCAGGTCCGCACTTAGAAACCTCTGGGTATTAAGCGCGTTATAAATAACCTATCATATCAACCTTACAGCCCAATATCTCTCCACTCTTTCTCTATCCTTCCATATGTTTCCTTCTGTCTCCCTTTGTCCTCTCTGGCCACACACGTTCAATGCAAAGCCTTATTTTCTTTAGAGACAGAAGCACCTAAAATTGCTACTGATCTTTATCTAAGATCCACTCTCCCTTAAAAAGCTGCAGGCATAAGTATGCATATGAATACCTCTTGAGTAAAATGTCCCTGCTTTTAGTCCCTTCCTCCTCTCCCCTCTTTCTATTTCACGCCCACTTCCACATGTTTCTTTCTCTCCTCCTCTTCTCACTCTCAATTCACTCTTTCTCTATTGCCCCATGCACGGGCCTCATTTGCTCTCCCTGTCGCTTTGCTTGCCCCTCATCTAGTACTCTCTCTGCTCCCCTCAGTGATGAAAGCATTTCCTTGGATCTATCCCTCTCTGGATATTAGCTCACACCCCAATGTCCTTCACTCCATTACCGAGGTCCCCATCTTTCACAGCAGCGGCATCAATACTAGAATTATGGAATAAGACGACAGGAACTCTTAAGTATGCAAATACCTGCAATTGTATTGGCAAAAATACTCATATGATATTTTCTCTTCTTTCTACAACAATGTTTTAAATTTGACCTCAGATCAGAATCCAACCTTTCCACCTGGAAAGTCCACTGTGTCTGCTACCAACAGCATTTTCCGACCTTTAGGAACTTACATTGACTTTTTTAAACCGGAAAATGACTTTGTACGTTTAAGAAAAAACCCATGTAGGGCATATTTTGAAAGAAGTATCGTTGGAACCCAGAGATATTTGCTTTAATGTTGTTGTTAAAATGAATCCTAAATACCACCACAGAACTTTTATTGTATTTTATTGTTTAAAGTGTAGACCTAGCTGGAGAGCAACAGAGTGCTGTTCATGGTGTGGGTAGCCGGCATTGGGCTGGCGTTTTTTAAAAGTAGTGTAGTACTGTGAGTTTTGCTCTGTGCATCCATCAGGATTAGTCCTTTGTCTGGCATTGTTCAAAGAGCCCCATTTTGAGAGCTTTGTAGGATAGGAGAATTGTGGGGGCATTCTGAGTCGATACAACGATCGAGTTTTAGAGAGTGAGTGCGTGACAACTCAGGGATTGGTTGGAGGTCCTTTCTTTGGGGGCGAGTTGTGATTTGAGCTGATTGGACAATGTGCTGCGCAGAGTCTGTGCCTCCAGATATGTGGTGCTGAGCTGCTAGGTACACTGGTGTGCTGCTTGTGACTGCTTTGTAGATGATACATGTAGTCTTGGAGAGTATCCTGGCTTGGAGAGGACAACAGTTTAGTTTGCGTAGGATGGGGTGAGTCGGTCAAATTTCAATGTATCCATAATGAGATGTGCTGCTGTGCGGTGGACTGCTTTTAGGCGTGCAAGATGTGCAGCTGTAAGACCCGCCAGGAGCGTGTTTCCCCATCGATGTGCAGGACCACAAGAGCCTGCACTACAGTCTGGAAATCCTGCAGCTGGGTGAAGGGTTTGTTTTTGCTAAGTGGGGAGATTTTGAGCCAGATTTAATCCTTCTTGGCTATGTGTTTCTGGAAGGACAAGCTGCTGTCAATGGTTACGCCTAAGGCTTTGCTGAATCTGACAGTCGCAGATCAAACCCTTCTAGGTGCATTTTTGGATGAGTTGTTTAGTGTGGGAACCGATGCAGACAAATTCATTCTTGGAGGGGTAAGGTTTGAGGTAGGTAGTCATAAAGATGTTATTGAAGCTGTAAGATCCCTTTTACTGCAGGTAGGTAATACAGGAGATCAAAGGGAATTCTTGAAACTGTTACTGGAGAATATACTAAATATCTTTCATTAGCAATATGATCAGTTTTACATTCAAACCTCTGGTTTCTCTATATGGGCCGATATGGTTATGATCTATGCAGATATGTGTATGCAAACATTTGGAAAGGAACATATTTTGCATGACAAATGCTGGAGCAAGTTTATCGAGATTTAGCGTTGGCAATGAAATGGCTTTTTTGGAATAAATAGAGGGTGACAAGAATTGCAGACACAGTTTTATAATACTCAAAGCAGAATGACAATCATATTCAATTTACATCTACAATTGCCCACCTAATATTAAATAGTCAGGTGAGGTGGAGAAAATAGCCAACAATGAATTTGATACAAACCTCTATGGAAAGTAGGGTGACAGAAAACCTGTTTCTTCCCTGAAGTTTTCATCCGCCAAATTGTAAGTGATGGACAAACTAGCCTGTAGTGATATTAACTGGCCATTGATGGTAACAGGTGCAAAATGGTGTGAGTACCTGGGCATTTAATAGCAGTGCCTGACAAATGCATTATACATTATAAACAAGCCAAAGCTTTTGGCTTTGCCAGTGCTTGTTTTTAAGAGGTCTTCGGTGAAGGACACACAGAATGTTTATAAATCAAGTGGCTAAAGGCAGACCTGGTAAGACATTTTTATTATACCAGTAGCTGTCATGATGCCTACCTCCAAGGTGCCAGACAAGACCCAGCTACCCCAGAGGCAGACATCATGTCTTCAAGGGAAGTCACAACAGCCTCAAGTAGGGGCTCTTTGGACTCAGTCCTGGCACCTTTGGCGCCAGGCTCATATCGGGCCACAGTCCTGGCGCCATAGGCGCCAGGCTCATAAAAGGGGACTTTGTGTTAAAGGTGCTTAGTGTTAACTTACCTGATGCAGACCATGCTGCAACATCCAGGCCTTCTGAGGCCTGAATGGGACTACTTTATCTTTGGAACTACTTAACCACACGGGTGTGGTCAGGGGAGGAATACATACCTGAGAGGAAGGATACATACCTGGAACGACTTTGAAGGCTATTTAAGCCACGCCCAAGCAGCAACTCACGCTTCGCGTTGTTCTGCATCTAGTAGCTGGATGCTCACCGTGTTTGCTCCTGCATTCTGTCTTCTGCCACTCCTGCCAGCATCCTGGAACACCTGCAAAGAGAGAAGAGAAGAGAAAAGGGTAAAGAAGAGTCCTTACCTGCTAAATCCGCATTCCGGAGACATCTCGCCGACGGCCCTGAAAAGGAAGACATCCATTTAAAAGCACATTGCATCGATCGCTGCAGCGCCGCATCTCACTCACCTGTACAAGGTACCACCACGTTCTACGGCGACATCTGGACTCGCAGCCACATCACCGCGCCTAGGGAGAAAAAGACAAGAATAAAGGTGAGAGGGGAAAGAAAACAAGGAAACCTTAATTTCCATTACAAAGCTTACCTGTTGGGTTATTCCAACTTCATTTCGGGTCGGTGCTACATCCTGGAATTTCCGGACCCCGGCCCCTAAGGGGAAAAAGAGACATCAGCGTTAGTGGGCGCATGAAAAGACGTTACCCAACGCCCATTAAAGACTTACCTGATTTCTTCTGGATTGATCTTTGTTTCGGGTCGGTGCCGCATCCAGGCATTTCCGGACCCTGGCCCCTATGGGGAAAAAAAAACATCAGCGTTAGTGAGCGCATTGATACAAGGACACTGAGAGAACTCTCATCAAGCTCACCAGAGTCTCATTCTTCGGTTCCACAGCTCTTCTCGGAATAGTTTCTGCACCTGAAAAAGAGACAAAGAACAATTATTATTGCGGAATCATACTCATTAACAGAATCCTTACGGTACTATACCGGGAAAACAAAACTTGAAACCTCTACAATCAAAATCCCAGTGAAGTAACTGGATACAATGCGCCCCTGCATGAGAAGCAGGATGGAGAGCTCAACCTTTCAAACCCTAAGGTGAGACTTCACGTGGGGGGTCGCAGGAGGGTTTCGTAGAGGGGTGAGAAGGGAGCGGGAGGCTTATACTTTCTCCCGCAGATTGTTAATACTCCCTTTTCACATACAGAAAGATATTCCTGCAAGCCAGACAAGCCAGATTCGAAGGTCCGGTCCAGTCCATCTTCCGGGTCCTGCACTTCACCATAGAAGAAGCAACAACACTCCAAACCAGACCTGCGCCCCAGTGGGAGTCAGGTGAGCGTAACAGAACGCAAAGCCTACCTACAATTTCCCACCCGGGCGCTATGGAAACTTCCGAGACAGTCCAGCTGGCTCAGCTTTTGGGGGAATTAAGGGCAGAAGTACACTCCGCCCGCCAGGAAACTAATGCTCTCAAAAGACAATTAATCTTATCCAAGGAAAGAACTGATGACCTGGCCAAACGATAGTTGCAGGGTCAAGCAGGACAAACTCCTTTACCTAGTTCTGGGGGTAATGCCTCGTCAATGGTTTCGAATAACCCGGTACAAATCAATCTACCTGGAAACATGCCTTTGGCCCCGTCTGAACGTTTTGCGGGGAACCCCAAGAAATATGCCGTTTTTATGAACCAATGTCGCCTACACTTTCTATGCAGACCTGGGGCCTTCCCTAATGATCAAACCAAGGTAGCCTTTGTATTATCTTATCTCAGTGGCTGTGCTGCCGATTGGTCTGTTCCATTGGTAAGTCAGGATGACCCAATTCTCCAGGATTTTCAAAGCTTCCAGGCGAGCATGGAAAGATTATTCGCTCGACACTCTCAGGGACAGGCCCTTGACAACTAACTACTATCCTTACGACAAGGTAACCAAGATCTCTTATCTTATATTGCCACCTTTAATAGGCTGGTTGTAGAAACGGGGTGGCCCGAAAATAAAAGGATCACACTATTTCATCGAGGCCTGCGCGGAGAACTTAAGGATGTTCTAGCTCAAATAGTAAATCCACCTCAAGCCTGCGCAGAATACATAGACTTAGTGGTCCAACTTGACCACAGACTGCAAACTAGAAAAGCAGATCGGTCCAAGTTCGAAACTCGAGTGCTGATCAAAACTCATGCTAACCCTAAGAGTACCGACGTTTCAGAACCTATGCAGATCGGCGGTGTTAAAGGACCATTGACGCAGAAGGAACGAGAGAGAAGACGGCAAAAGCAACTATGTCTCTATTGCAGGGCTTCTGGTCACTTTCTATGAGACTGCCTGGTAAAGCCACCTAAGAAGGTGGTTGGAGCCACGGACAACAATTTAATAGAACCTGATTCGGGAAACGGTCAAGCCCGACAAGCGTAGAGGTCCGCTTGCCGAGCTTGAAAACAGACTGTTTGAGCTCGCATTTTGTCATGCCAATGGTGCTCGTGGACCCGAAACAGCCTCAGCAGTTGCATGCTATAAAAGCATACATCGACAGTGGAGCTATTGGAAACTACGTAGATTGTGAATTGGCCTCCAGGATTAATCTTCCTCTCCGTCCGAAAGTTAACAAGGATGTCATTACTACAGTAGATGGAACTGAAATAGCCTCAGGGCCGGAAACACATTCCACTACAGAAATGACACTAGTGGGACAGGATGGACACCGGGAAGCAATTGTGTTCGATGTAATCAAGGCCCTACAATTTCAAGTAATTCTAGGAATCCCTTGGTTAGAAACACATAATCCTCGAATTGACTGGCGAGCAAAGAGAATAACCTTTCCTGATTGTGAACTGACTTGTTATCCAAGAAATCCAGATATGGGTCTGGCCACAGTAACTTCCACCACGATACAACTACCGGTTGAATGCCAAGAGTTCCAAGACGTTTTTCAAAAAGAACAGGCGAACACGTTACCTCCCCACCGGTCGTACGATTGTCAAATCGACCTGGTACCCAATGCTCAACCGCCCTGTAGTAGGATTTATGCTCTTACTGAACCTGAGAACGTTCATTTGTGTCAGTATTTAGATCAGTATCTTGCCAACGGTTTTATTCGCCCGTCAAAGTCTCCTGTTTCCTCAGCTCTGTTCTTCGTGCCGAAAAAAGAAGGCGACCTTAGAACATGTATTGACTACCGCGCCCTAAATCAAATAACGATTAAGAATCGTTATCCTCTGCCTCTGATCCCTGAACTTCTTGACCAGGTAAAAGATGCTTGTATATACACCAAGTTAGATCTCCGAGGAGCTTATCACCTGGTACGTATAAAAGAAGGCGACGAATGGAAGACTGCATTCCGCACCAAATATGGGCTCTTTGAATATCAGGTGATGCCCTTCGGATTATGCAATGCACCTGCCGCCTTTCAATACTTTATGAATGATGTTCTTTGGGAACTTATCGATGTTTGTGTCATCGTATATATCGATGACATCCTGGTATTCTCCTCCTCGGAATCCGAACACAGAAAACATGTCAGGGCAGTTCTTGAGAAATTGTGCCAGCACAACCTGTTTGCGAAACTCAAAAAATGCATTTTTCATACCACAGAGGTCGAGTTTCTCGGATTCATCCTGACACCTAAAGGAGTCCGAATGGACTCGCGAAAGGTGGACGCCATCCTCAAATGGCCATCTCCTAACTCTGTTAAGGGGGTTCAGAGTGTGCTTGGCTTTGCCAATTTATATCGAAGATTCATCCCGGAATTTTCTCGAGTGGTTCAACCCATAACAGCCCTCTCACGGAAGAATAAACATTTCGAATGGACTCCTGAGGCAGAACAGGCCTTTCAAGACCTAAAGACCAAATTCACCTCCGCCCCTGTATTGAAGCATCCGCGCCCAGATCTCCCTTACATTGTTGAAACCGACGCTTCCAGTTTGGCCATGGGTGCTGTCTTGTCTCAAAGGGATCCAGAAACTAACCAGATGCACCCTGTAGCCTTTTGGTCCAGGAAATTCACGGCTCCTGAAATCAATTATGCAATCACCGACAAAGAATTACTAGCTATTAAGTCCGCCTTCAAGGCTTGGCGTCATTACCTCCTTGGCGCAAGACACACCATTACGGTGATTACAGATCACAGGAATTTGCAATATCTAAAAACGGCCAAAGGCCAATCATCCCGCCAACTCCGATGGGCTTTATTCTTTGCAGAATTTGATTTCATAATCACCTACCGCCCTGGTTACAAGACTGGCAAAGCGGACGCTTTATCCCGGATTGGAATGGATGAAACAAATCAAACTTACAACCAGTACCAATTATACCCGAACAAAGAATTTTAGGCTTGACCTCTTTACAAACTATAGAGGACGTTCAAACTTGAGTTAAACAACTTTTAAATTCCACAGCCTTGCAAGAATGGACTCAAAAGGGGTCACACTTTTTCCGTTAATAACGATTTACCGTACTTCCAGAGGCGGTTATTTCTGCCCAACAAAGAACTGCAAGAATTGGTCATTGCTCACTATCATGATACATTAATGGAAGGACATCCTGTTATCGCAAAAACTGAGGAAAAGATCAAACGACAATTCTGGTGGCCATCCTGGAGAAAAGACATCAAATCTTTTGTGATGTCTTGCAGAGTTTGCGCCCAAAATAAAGGTCAAAAGAAGAGACCAGCCGGTCTCCTACAACCCTTGGATATTCCACCGGCCCCTTGGCACACCTTGTCAATGGACTTTATTACCGACTTGCCTCCTTGCTATGGATATAACACTTTCTTGGTAATCGTGGATCTGTTCTCCAAGATGGCCCACTTTATCCCTTTAAAAGGGGTACCTTCAGCCTCCATCTTGGCCAAGGAATTTCTGGAAAACATAGTTCGTATGCATGGTTTTCGATCCATATTAATCTCAGACCGAGGAAGCCAATTTATTTCCCATTTTTGGAGGAAATGTTGCCAACTGGCACAAATTGATGTATGCTTATCCTCTAGTCACCACCCCCAGACCGATGGTCAAACCGAGAGGACTAACCAAGTCCTTGAACAATATCTTCGGTGCATGTTGCATCAATCTGGAAACAGCTGGAAAGATATTCTATGGATCGCAGAGTATGCATATAACAATTCTGTACATTCTGGAACGGGACAAACCCCTTTTTACACCTTTTATGGTCATCATCCTAGAACCTCAGACCTAGACGCTCCTCAAAACCTGGAAATGCCTGCAGTTGATCATTTGCATTCTACTATAACCCGAGCCTTCAAGGAAGCTACAACTCATTTGCAACAAGCCAAGAAAAAATACAAAGAAAATGCTGATCTACATCGGAGTGAAGCACCTTCGTACCAGATTGGAGACCAGGTGTGGCTGGCAACCAAGCATTTGCCCCTCAAAGGACCGCAGACTTTTAATCCCAGATACATTGGACCCTATCCCATCAAAGCTATAATTAACCCGGTGGCCTTTAAACTCGATCTACCAGCCAACATGCGAATTCATCCCGTTTTTCATGCATCACTGTTAAAACCGGTGCAGCCTGGAACCAGACTAAGCAGACCACCTGAACCAATTCAAATCGATGGGGAATTAGAATTTGAAGTTAAGGACATATTGGATTCCAAAATGTTAAAATCAAAACTCTTCTATCTAGTTGATTCGAAGGGGTACGGACCTCAGGAAAGATCTTGGGAACCAAGTGACCATGTACACGCCCCGCGATTAGTGAAAAGATTCCACCGAAAATTCCCAAGCAAGCCGAAACCCCCGGAAAGGACGACCTTGGGAGGGGCCTTGGGAGGGGGTACTGTCATGATGCCTACCTCCAAGGTGCCAGACAAGACCCAGCTACCCCAGAGGCAGACATCATGTCTTCAAGGGAAGTCACAACAGCCTCAAGTAGGGGATCTTTGGACTCAGTCCTGGCGCCTTTGGTGCCAGGCTCATATCGGGCCACAGTCCTGGCGCCATAGGCACCAGGCTCATAAAAGGGGACTTTGTGTTAAAGGTGCTTAGTGTTAACTTACCTGATGCAGACCATGCTGCAACATCCAGGCCTTCTGAGGCCTGAATGGGACTACTTTATCTTTGGAACTACTTAACCACACGGGTGTGGTCAGGGGAGGAATACATACCTGAGAGGAAGGATACATACCTGGAACTACTTTGAAGGCTATTTAAGCCACGCCCAAGCAGCAACTCACGCTTCGCGTTGTTCTGCATCTAGCAGCTGGACGCTCACCGTGTTTGCTACTGCATTCTGTCTTCTGCCACTCCTGCCAGCATCCTGGAACACCTGCAAAGAGAGAAGAGAAGAGAAAAGGGTAAAGAAGAGTCCTTACCTGCTAAATCCGCATTCCGGAGACATCTCGCCGACGGTCCTGAAAAGGAAGACATCCATTTAAAAGCACATCGCATCGATCGCTGCAGCGCCGCATCTCACTCACCTGTACAAGGTACCACCACGTTCTACGGCGACATCTGGACTCGCAGCCACATCACCGCGCCTAGGGAGAAAAAGACAAGAATAAAGGTGAGAGGGGAAAGAAAACAAGGAAACCTTAATTTCCATTACAAAGCTTACCTGGTACGTATAAAAGAAGGCGTCGTTGTCGCATCCTGGCATTTCCGGACCCCGGCCCCTAAGGGGAAAAAGAGACATCAGCGTGAGTGGGCGCATGAAAAGACGTTACCCAACGCCCATTAAAGACTTACCTGATTTCTTCTGAATTGATCTTTGTTTCGGGTCGGTGCCGCATCCAGGCATTCCCGGACCCCGGCCCCTATGGTGAAAAAAGACATCAGCGTTAGTGAGCGCATTGATACAAGGACACTGAGAGAACTCTCATCAAGCTCACCAGAGTCTCATTCTTCGGTTCCACAGCTCTTCTCGGAATAGTTTCCGCACCTGAAAAAGAGACAACAAACAATTATTATTGCGGAATCATACTCATTAACAGAATCCTTACGGTACTGTACCGGGAAAACAAAACTTGAACCCTCTACAATCAAAATCCCAGTGAAGTATCTGGATACAACGCGCCCCTCCATGAGAAGCAGGATGGAGAGCGCAACCTTTCAAACCCTAAGGTGAGACTTCACGTGGGGGTCGCAGGAGGGTTTCGTAGAGGGGTGAGAAGGGAGCGGGAGGCTTATACTTTCTCCCGCAGATTGTTAATACTCCCTTTTCACATACAGAAAGATATTCCTGCGAGCCACACAAGCCAGATTTGAAGGTCCGGTCCAGTTCATCTTCCGGGTCCTGTGCTTCACCATAGAAGAAGCAACAACACTACAAACCAGACCTGCGCCTCCGTGGGAGTCAGGTGAGCGTAACAGTAGCGTGAACTCCAATTAAGTCATAACCTCTCAGAAGACTGCTTTGAAAAATCCCTGGCAGGCACTTTGAGTGCAAAGTTTGATGGTAAGGCTTGCTTAAAGCGAGCTCAAAGAGTTCCTAGGAGGAGATGTTTTGAGAGGGGAGGAGCAAGAACTGGGTGGCAATAGCCATAGGGATTAGCATGGCCATGGGCAGTCAATGGGTGGGCACATAACCAAACAACACCTACAGGCTGTGTGTCCCTACTTGTATGTGACACCTAATAGCCCTAAACAAGGAAGAAAAAGCCTAGGTAAGAGGTTGTACCACAGAGAAAATAGATGCTTAACAACACAGAGTTAATTCCAGCAGTAGAGAAGAACTTCTTATATGAATTACAGTGGGGATCACACCTCCACTGATGTCTGCGTCTAAATAATCTGCTCAGAGGGCATCCGCTAGAAAAATGTTTCTGAGAAATGGCACATTTTCAGAACCATCCTTATTTGCCTGCCAACGTTAGTAAGACTTTTTAAGATTTATGGAGACCTTTCAAATGTGTTTCACTGCAAGGAAGACAGGGACGTATCCGTGTCTCCATTGCATCAACTGTCACACCAATTACAAAAGGACAACATCCAAATGGGCCTTTAGAACGTGCAATTACCAAATGAAGGTGGAACGATCGAAGATCCAACATCAGGGCTGCTGATATGAAGTCTACAGGAGGGGCTGTTGGTATGAAGTCTACAGGGCGGGCTGCTGATATGAAATCTAGAGTAGGCAAACAGGTTATCAACAACCAGCAACCCATTAATCAGGTGGAGTTTCAGATTCTAAAAGTAGTGAAGATAACAAAGAGAGGAAGATATATGCCACCACTCCTATCCGTACATGAAGCTTTCTGGACAGACAGGCTCAGTGTGTCAATTTCAGGGGAAATGAAGGAAGATTGCCACACGAATTGCTTTATAATGGCTGGTGAATCACATGCATCCACAGGCGACCTACCATGTGTGATCAGCATGCAAAGGGATGAAATGAACACATGATATAGTATTATTTACAGAATGTGCTGCTCATTATATCTATGTATGTAAGAGATACTTCATAAGGAAGGCCAATCACTGGGAAATAGATTGAAACGTTTTTTTTATTTAATTATTGTGTTGTGTTCCCTATCATTGAAACCAATAGATATGATTTAGAATGAGGATTGATTGTTGTCAATTTGATAAATTAGATACTCCTTTATTTGTAAACAACAGATAATATGACCTAATTGGAAAACACATACCATATAAATTCACTAATATAAGAGGTAGTTCTACTATTACTAGTAATAGTAATTCTACTAATATCAGCATTGGTTCCACTACTGCCAGCACACATATCACTACGACCAATAGCAGAAATATTACTGTTGCTGGCAGTAATAATTTGTGTAGTAGAAACACTTTCAGTAATAGTAATAGTATTTTTAATAGTAGCTTTTATTTAGATTCAGTACAGTCAATCGTAGTGGTAACACTAACACTACTAATACCAGTAGATCTAGTAACAGTAGTATTACCACCTGTACTCCTAGTAGCACTACCAGTAGTGATAAAAGGAGTACTACCATGATTAGCACTGTTAGTACTATGAATATTAGAGATAGCAGAAGTAGTGAAAGCACTAGCATTATTTCTACAAATAGCATTAGACATTACTATCACTGCCATTTGTAGTACTGTCAATACAATTGCTATGACTCTTACTGACACTACTACCAGTAGTAGTAATAATAGTAAAGACTACTCCTGTAGCACTACTTCTCTGCTGGTAGTAGTGATAATACAGTTGGTAGCAGGGCTATCATTACTACCAATAGTAGCACTGGTATTTGTGGTGCTACTACATGTGGTGTAACAGGACTAATAATAAATAACCTTGCTGTGAAGTATAAGAAAAAGGAACCTTTGAATTTGCCCTTGTGCTGCTTTAGTCTATCTGCAGACTGTGCTGCCTCTCCCCCTCTAATGTAACTTCCTCTTTAATGGCTTCAAAGCAACGGACAAAATGGACAACATAACAGGAAAAATGCCTGCGACAATGCTCAGTGTCGGATAGACAGAAGGTAAAACACTGGCAGTTGGGAAAGCCATTTTCTTTTTGGTAAAAAGTGTATGTCCCCTTGAAGTTTAAGATTGAGCAGGAAATAATTCTGTGCATAGCCAGCCACGCTGGAGAAGGTTGAGTTCGGCCTTCAAATTGCACATGTTTAAACCGCCACGTGCCTAATTAGAAATGCATTTATTTTCATGTTTACAAGGTGAAGCTTGAAACGAAAGCTACGCTTAGCAAACCCATCCTGTCCGATCATCACACTCCTACCAGCTGTTGCTTATCTGTCTTGGTTTCTTTTTCTCTTATATGTTCACCTCCTGCTCCCGTCTCTCCCCGTGCCTTCCTGTCTGCCCGTCTCTACTCCCTCACTACATCGGTTTCATCATATCACATTTTTCCATAAACCACTTCCCTTTAGCTCGCCTTTCCTGCCCTGCCTCTGCACTCCCTGTTTGTCCTTTCTCTGACTCCCACCCATCTCTGTCTCGCTCTTCTATCCTCACCTTCAATTTCACTTTGTCAATCACCTCCCCGTCCTGCAAATTCGCCCCCCTCTTCTCTTCCCTGTCTCACTCGCTTGCTCCCCTCGTCTTCTCGTCCCTCGCCTTCTCTGTAATTTCCGCCCGCCCACCTCCCTTCAGAGAAGGAAGCTTTTCCGTGTATTTGTCCCGCTCTGGTTATTGACGCCTTCCACCACCCGACGCCGTTCCCTTCCGTAGCGGGTTCCCTGCCAGCTGCCACAGTGGCCGGATCAATGCTTCTTATCGCTTCTGTAGCCATTATTAGACATATTGTGTGGGAGCTCTGGTAGAGCCTGTCTGTGACGTCATGCACCTGGTGGCTGTGGGCTGTGTGCCCCGAGCACAGAATGAATCCAGAAACGCACAATGCACGTACACATCAAGAAACACAATATCATCAACTATTTCTAAGTACAATACATGGAGTGGGTTTATTTTTAGCAATATTTGGGCTTTTTTAGACCAATGTCTAATATTGAAGTTGCCGGAAAGGGCTTAAAATTGTGAGCTTTGACTATGAGCTTTCTTTGGGCAGAACTAATCACAGCAGTGTTAAGTTGAATGACTCCAACGCCCACACCCTGACGTTCAGAATACCCAGTGGGTCTGAGTTATTAATTAGTACCTGGCACGGGGCAACCAGCCAGTCAGGTGACTAGAAACAGGGCTGAAACCTACAATCTCAGCCCGCGTTCGATGGGGCCTGGCGGCCGCCATCTTCCCCCTACCCCCTGTCCACTTGTTTATTTGTTTCCGCTCCCCCTTCCCAACTCCACTTACCTGTGTTACGGTGGCACAGGCAGACTGCCACTGTCGCAGCAGCCTCCCAGCTTCTCTGGCCGCTATGGAAACGGAAGAGGGACTCCCTACGGAGCCCTGCCTTCCCTTTCCATGGTGGCCAGAGCCGGCCTTGGGGGGGGGAGAGCTGGGCGACCGCCCGGGGCGCCACGCCCACCAGGGCGCCTTTTGCCCCTGCCATACTAGCTCGGGGGAGTCTTTCAAGAGCTCCCTCGAGCTAGCGTTGTGGGACAAGGCGCAGCAGGCGGCCTTTTACTGTAAAAGGTGCCCGCAGCGGTGGGTGCATTTAAATGCGCCCCTCCGCCGTGGACACTTTTCACAAGAAAAGGCACCATTAGCCCCCCACCACGCCAGCTCTGGGGAGTCTTTCAAGCGCTCCCTCGAGCTAGCGTGGTGGTAGAAGGTGTGGCAGGCGCCACATTGTCATTAAATGAACCCGCAATGGCGGGCTCATTCAATGACAACGGGGTGCTAACGGCACCTATTTAACCTCCTTGCTGCGGCGAGGAGGTTAAAAAAAAAAAAAATTTGCCCATCCTGGTGCCGCCCCCTTCCGCCCGCCCCCTGATAACCAGGGGGGCGCGGTGGGCGAGAGGGGGCGCCAGTTCGCCCAGGGCGCTGCTGGCCTTAAGGCCGGCCCTGACGGCGACCATCTTAACACAGTATTTTCAGTCATTGAACGGCAGGCGCGAGGCATCCCATTCAAAGCATGACAATGCTTCATTTTTTTTAGCACACCGGTTTACCGCTTTGGTAACCCAGGGTGGAAATGGAGTTAAGCGTTAATGGCCCTCGCTTCGCTCTTGCCGTTACCTTGGGCTGCCAGGCCGTCCCCCCCACGTTCCAGCCCTTGGAACGGTGGCTTGACTCCACAAAAGAACTTCTTCATTACATAGGGCTCTATAAGGTAATGTCTGTGATGATTTCTAATAGCTGCAATAATGGCTCAGCAAATTACTTTATTGCTTGTAAAGCGCCACATGCTTGGAGGCCTCAGGGCGCA
Organism: Ambystoma mexicanum; assembly: GCF_040938575.1. NCBI lineage: Eukaryota > Metazoa > Chordata > Amphibia > Caudata > Ambystomatidae > Ambystoma > Ambystoma mexicanum. The sequence continues at coordinate 421,957,532 of NC_090934.1, read as the reverse complement.
CACAAAAACGAAACGGACAAACAACAGAAGGGGACCAAACAAACAAAAAGGAGAGACCAGAAAGGAAAGCTAACTATAGAGGACAACTAGTGCCCTCCTTTGTCGAAGAGGTAGGTTTTATTCGCTCTTTTGAAGCGTGCCATGCAAAGTGGTCGAAGTGGGCAGGAGTGGTGCTTCTCTAGTAAATCGCTACCTCATTTAATTACGTTTTACAGTTTCTATACTTTCATTTGAAAAAGAAACCGAACGGCTTAGTTGTAAAATAAAAGTGTAGGAGGCAGTTGAGTAGTACTTCCGAGCACTCCACCGAACGTTCCCTTAGCCAACAGCTACATTTGTTTGGGGGGTTTGGATTGAGTGTGGGAGGGGCATGGCGGTGGGGATTGTGGGGTACTGAGGCAGGCCAGCAAGGAACATAGTTCTGCCACTTTTTTTCGTACACTTGGACCACTGGCCATGCAGGGAATAGTCTTCCAAGTCATTGGTAGCTTATTCCATTTCTGGGGGACCCAGGTGTCAACGCTGACTCCCCCATACTTTTGAAGTTTATACCGTGGCTGAACTGAGCGTTATTAGTTCAAAGTGGTCTCCTGGCAGGCGCCAGCTGGAGCCTCTCAGAAATATATGGAGGCTCCTGTACAAAGAGTGAAAATGTTGCCTCCAAAACTATCTCTACTCTCCTTTTTGAAGGAGGCCGGCGTGGATCATCTCTTTTCAAGGTGTGTGCAGATATAAGGAAATGACCACACAAGAAAACAATAAAGAAACATTAATTGCTGTGTGAGCAAGCCAATACGACTTGCCAGTAAGCTGTAATAACTCTGTTAAACCTGACCCAGATGGTATTTATTTATTTATTTATTTATTATTGTTATAGCTGAATTTACCAACTTTGCAATATTTTATCAATCATAAATGAATATAACAAAATTAAGATTAAAAATCGCATTACTAAAAGTTCTCAATTCAAAATACGAAATTCAAAGGCAGATAATGAATACATAACAATCAAAAAAGAAAAAGAAAATGAAATAAAAATTGACTATAAAATAGTTCAGTTAAAAGCTTTCACAATAATCAAGCAGTTCTCAGTCACGTGAATTTAAACCAAGCTCAAAATGAGGATTAATCTTTATGCTCTGTGCCATTCGGTTTCAGCGCATGTAATATGTTAGTAACACCCAATGTCAGGGAAATAATCTGCCCATTGAAAATCAATATCCACAAAAATTCTGGAAACAACATGCAGTATTGTTCTACGGCTGGTTTCAAGTGCTGTATACGCATAATAATAATCTCTTGACAATACACCAAAAGATGTTGCATGGTTTCTTTTTGTCCAGGTTTCTTACAAAATCTACAATGGCTTTCATTTAGACATACATCAATGGAGCTCCTGAAAGGGCCCTACCTGCAAAGGGTGCCTTTAAACTGGCCAAGGCAAGATTTAGAATTGCTTTTCTCTTTTAGGCAAGAAATAATAACACATCAGGACTTCAGCAGGAATGAAGCAGAAGCCGGCCCAGCAGAATGTGAGGTTCACTTTATAAGACTCTGGGCTACTGAGCCAAAAGTATGGGACTGGGCCAGTGGCTCTTACTAGGGCATGTACAGGGACTAGCCATGGTTCTGTTCATTCTCTCTGCACTGCAAGGTCTCCAAATAGCCACCATTTTAGGAGGCAGCATGAACACCAAATACAAATCCTTCAGTGGAGAAGGCCATCTACTCCATCATCACTACCGCTAAATCTCCATGCCCGTGTTGTGCCAGTCTTCCATAGCGGGACTTGCCTTCTGCTGCCATCTCTAGTTATCCATCCACTGTGCTTAGAAATAATGGTAGGTGATTGGGGTCAATTAAAGCTCTGTTCCTCTCTTTGGTCACCGACAGATGATAATGATAAGTTGACATTTATATAGCGCTGTACATTGAACATATTTACATACCTTATCATCCAAACCAAAGTTGGTATTCATTTATCGATCTCAGAAGGATGAAAGGCTGAATTGGCCATCCCAGAATTCCAAACCTGCAACCTGCAGATCCCACATAGATCGTTGCAGTAAGCACTTAACCTGCGGAGCTATCATACGGCCATTAAAGGTGTAGGTATACGTAAGCCCGTTCATGGCCATTCATTGCTTTCAAGCTTCAATTTAGAGGCCTTGAACTTCACAAGGGGCACTGTACTCTTCTGGGCCTGTTATTTTGGGTTATCCTAAAAGTGGGACCCATTCATTATTAGTATAACCTCTGTGGGAACTCACTTGAGTTTTAGTTCTGCAGGCTTTTCTACACCAAATGCACAGTTATTTCCTTACATGGTGCCCACCTGCTGTGACTGATTTTGACTAGAGCCTGGGCAAGCATGGAATGGGGATTTACTCATAGTGGGTGCAGCACCATGTCCTGGTTTAAAGATCCACACTGAACCCTGTTTAAAAAAAACATGTTGCGTTTGGGAATCCCTGTGGGAGTTCACAGTTCCCCAAAGCCCCCCACAATGAGCATCAGAAAAGCTGTGCTCCAGGAAAAGTTTCCATTCCTGCTTAATGATAAATTCATGACACCTATGTGGCAGACACTATGTAAGGTGATTGTTAAAACTGGGACATGTTTATTTAATCCAGATATAGCATTTTAAAAGATAAATGAATGCATTTATTTTAAACCACGTACTTAGTCTGCATAACGCCCCTCTCCTCCCAAGTCAACCCTCAGAAGCAGCAAATGTACAAGGCCCCAAAAGTCCATGCATACTTAGCTTCCTAATCAGGGGAGGACGATAGTTCCGGGGCAACGTGCTCGCCTTAGAAACAATGCAACACGGAGCAACACAGGTTCAATCCCTGTGTCCGCACTTAGAAACATCTGGGTATTAAGCACGTAAATAACCTACCATATCATAAATGCACTTTCACGTTCTGAATACTCACGAGGTATAGTAGGTTCGTCCCTCTCCCTTTCCCCGCAGCCCCCACTGCTCTTAAATATTGTTGTTTTTAACGTATTTCCCTCCCTTGCCCTGTGGGAACTTCGAAACAGTATTTTCTCATTGTATAAGCGCCTAACAAGCAAACAATAAATAAACAAAGAAATTGTGTTCACCATAACATGATCCCTAGAAAATCTGTAAAAGTCAGGTCTATAAAAGCTTTTTAAAAATCAGGATGGATTGAGCCGCAATGCAGCAAATAACCGATGCAGCTAGAAACTCCATTACCTGAGGATCAGCATGCTGCCATTTTAGCTTTTCTAAAATGAAGAACCTCTAGCTGTAAGAGCTCCTTATTCAACACATTTCTCCGGTGTCTGGAGAACATCAACGTTCACCTGGATACACACTGGCCGAAGCAAACAATGTAGGACAAGATTGATTAGAGCAGCCCATTGCCCTTGTCACAAGCCTGGCTGAAGAGTCTATCATTCAGTGGAGCAAGCCTGGCCTTATCAGCCCTACTTAGACCAAGTTCACATATTCCAAGAAAGTTAAGCAAGTTGCGGCTCTGGTCTGAACATTGCTAAAATGTTCATGCAGATTTAAAGGATTCTTTCTATAAGCCCTCAGCAGGCGCTGTTAGGGGTCAGAATTGGGAGGCAGACAACTTTGTAAACATTTTTCAAAAGATGCAATTTTGTTAAATTAAAATCTTGGATAAACGCCTCACTATCGCTACCCTGACGAAGATTTCCCTGCCTAAAATAAACTAAAGGAAACACTCTGTCAAAGGATATTTGTCCCTCACATTTATACACACAATAACTCAATGCATGGCAGTTTAAAGGCAACATAAATATATAACTGAATACGTAGTATAACAACAGTCTCTCTTTATAATCTGAGTGAATTCCCCTTCCCCAGATTCAAACAGGATTCTACTCCACAGTTCCGAAAAGAAACAAGGGAATCCTGGTTTTTAACAACGTTCCAATACAGTTCTTTGTGACTCCAACTTGACAACATAAAGTACCAACACGCCAGTGATTAAACAAAGCAAATAGAAGGTTTGTTCTCTTCCTTGAGCAAGAGTAAGAGTCAAAATTCACATAAAAATATTTTCTCAGCTTATCAATAGCAACAATAATTGTCTTTGTCAGGATGATTGCCACAACGGAGTATTTCTGAAGAAATGTAACTCCCCTGTAGCACCTTTATACAGTTCTTTTCTCAGTACCACGAGTAACATAAATTGTCTTTGTCAGCACCACTTTATAGCACTTCATCAACTTCTACCTGGTTTACTTCCATGCCAGACCTACTACCTCAGTGACACCTGGTTTATTCCCATGCCAGACCTACTACTTCAAAGGTTTGTGTAATGGCCACAGGCCCCAGAACACAAAACCCATACCATCTAGTGATGGGACAATTGGTCACTTGACTCACTTATGTCCCTTTGGGACCTATAAACACAGGGGTCTTGGCTGGACTCAGTCCTGGCGCCTTTGGCGCCAGGCTCATATAGAGATGTGAGCAGGAACACTTTATTTCAGTGCAGGAGTGCTTTTACTTTATTTCAGTGCAGGAGTGCTTTTATTTTACAAGAACTTTCCAGGAGCTGAAAGCCTTTATTCCAGAGAACATCCTAATGTGCTGACTCATCAGGTGTGGCTCGCTAGGCCTGGTCTTCATGTGCTGACTCATCGGGTGTGGCAGGGTGTGGCAGGCAGGCTGAAACTGGTGGGCGTGGCTTCAAAAGCTCAGCTATATAAGCTGCTCCATCCTTAAGGCCGGTGCTTCACATTACTGTGCACTCGCATGCAACGTGATGCTCACCGCCACTTGGACCAGTTTACTTACCTTTGGAAACCAGGCGTTCTCCTGCATACTCACCTCCAGGAAATCGGTGCTTCATCGCTTCACCTGCAGACTCATCTCCTGACATCCAGTGATCTTGATTCCGACGCCACAGCACCGCACTCCGCATCCACTAACTCGGACCCTGTGAAGAAGAAAGACAAGGTTAGAAAATCCGTCCTAGGGCCGCATTGCATTTGAACCCTGTGCGCCCCCTAGTTAACAATTTACCAGCTACTGTACTGCTGCAGCTTCGTTCCTCATTACCTCCAACTGTCGTCTCGAGCTCCGCAGCTTCTGCCGGGCCGGCAACATCACCTGCAAGGGAAGAAAGCAAAAGAGCAAACATCAAAAGTGGAACCGACAGCAATACAAGACAATGAACTTTACAATACAACAAAAACAGATGAGGAAAGACAAACGCAAACAGGAACACTTACCTGAAGTATAGTGGCTTAGTCGCAGCAGGACTGCACTACCACGTGCAAGGGACCAGTGAAGGAACTCGGTCCAGATCATACAAGCGCCCCTGCCAGAAGCAGCAGGAGCGAGTGCTCGCCAAAACTAATCAAAAGGTGAGCTTTCCATGGACAGCGCATCCCATGGGTACCACGGTTTGGGAGAAGGGGTCTGGAAGGAGATCAGGCGCACAAGCTGGCATACTCACGCCCCCTATTCTCCACGCAGGAGCAGTCCCAAGCAGCATCACCTATCACCACCAGTCACCACATAAGTGCAGAGGGTGAAGTCGGACTGAGCGACCTCACCCCCGGGAGGGCTGCAACCATGCTCCAACGCCTCCGCAGAGACCAGGTGAGCATAACAGTTTGCCATTCGGGTATACTCCCCTGCCCGAAGAGCGATTCACAAACAGCGAGTCGTTATGTGGTTAGAATGAATTTATAACAGCTTTACAACAGCTTCACAAGTTTCATTATTTCCCAACATTAAACTTTAAGCAAATCTACAGGGAAAACAAGATTCACATTTGTGCTCTTTAATACTCCTCTGTAAATTATGCTCCTCTCCATCAATAACCTTTTCCAGAAGGGCAGCCTTCTTGCCACTCTAGTTTCCCCACTGCATAAGTAAGCAAATACTGACAAAGATAGGGTCTTATTCTGTTTCTTCCTTGGCTTTGGCAATGTGGGTTTATACCAGCTTTTGTTTTATGCTTTTCAAGGTATGGGCAACAAGCTTCACAACCTTTGAACCTTTTATTAGTCCCCTTCTGCCTTTGACAATATCTGTTGTATTTGAATTTCCTTGTTCTTGGTTCCTCTTGACTTGGCGATGGTTGTATATATTAGCTTTTATTGTTATTGCCCCATCAGGTTGCTGGGTTCTCAACAAACTCACCTGCTTAAAGCCACAGTCAGTTGGTTTCAACAAATATTGCTCTTGCTGCTTTCTGATAGAACGGTATTCAAAAGCACTTTTAGTATCACTTCCACTCCTACATGAGTGCCTACGTGAGTGTAAATACCTGCTTTGAGCACTCGAGCTGTCTCAGAGAGCTCCGGATCATTATCAGCTGGTGAACTCACTGGGTAAGGCATGCACATCCAGACCCCTCGCTGCTCGCAGGTCTTCTGCTTCAGTGGCTCCTCGCGATCTGCCAAGCAGCCACACCTGGTCCGCTGTTGCCTGCCGCACTTGTAACAGGTGCTTTGTTTACTCCGGAGGCTCTCTGGTGCTGGCCAGCCACCGGAGACAGCCTCTTGTGGAGGAAATCTTCCCTCGCTTTCGCTTCCTGCGGCACACCCTCTGCAAAACAGGGCTTCAGAGGGCAAGCTTCCCTCTTTCACGCTTCCCATAGTGAGACCTCAGCACTTAAGGCTTCTGGAGGCACAGACCCTATCAGGACCGGCTACTGTTTTCTGCCTGACGGTGGTGCTGGCATCTTCTCCCTCGTTTCTGCATCGGCTGCATACACGGCTCACACTGCTCCTCCTGCTCACTCTGCTCGACAATGGCCTGCACCTGAGGGGGGCTTTAGAGCATCCCTGTCTCCCTCAGTTATGGGTCATTTCTATTAACAATCTGACCACTCCTGCAGCATTGTTCCTCTTTAGCTCTCTTCCTCGTCCCAGTACTTAGGGAATTATGGGACTTGAAGTCCCTAATGGCAAAGTTCGTTTTTCTCACGCCTTCTGTTTTTCAATAAGCCATTAGAAGGTTGGGGTTTTGGGGAAAGTTGAACAAGGAGGTTCCCACTCCTCCTGACCTGCTTCCCCCTCATGTGATCCTCCTGCAAAACACCACCCCTAGGTTCGGGATCAGAAAGAGCCTGCCTTTCCCTGGACACATGAGAAGGGTCCCAGGCCCGGTTTTCTGGAGGAATCATTTCTGATTCATCACAGTGTCGAGTGTGTGACCAAAGTGGCTGGAACAGGGGGAGTTTGCTATCCAGGATTGACGTTAACATTCTGTTTGAACAGTGCAGGTCCTTGTATTGGGGTCCCCGTGCCTGTATCTTTGGGGTTTCCTAGCCTGACTGCACCTGAAAAGTCATTTAATTTATTTTGAGAAGTTTGGCTGACTCTTTGCTTTATAATAATTTTAACATTGAGCTTTGCTTAGTTTCGGGGCATTCTCTTTTTGCCATCCCTATTAGATAAGCGGCGCTGCATCGGTGACTGGGATTGCAGGTACACAAGATACATGTTTCCATTTTTGAGGGACAGGACACCTTTAGAAATAGGCATTTGTTAAGTAATTAATACCGGGTCCACTCTTGTGTGATAGAGTATTGCTTTTTTTGGTGGACTATGTCCATAGATATGGAGTGTTAGGTTACAGTTTGACCTAGTGTGTGCTTCTTTTGCCAAGATTCCAAAGCCGAACGACCATCAGAGGGATGTCAGAGAACTGCACTTGAAGCCAGCATTGGCTAAATCAGCCCCTGCGTACCAAAGCTCTGCCTTCACATTGACATTGGAGGCCTGAACCAGGTGCCTGCTTTCCTTAGACTGGTGAACACAACCAGTTCTGAGATCTGCTCTGCTGCCCTCACTCCCTGGACCATGGACAAATCCCTGGCCTGTATCTGGCTTGAGAACCACTTCATTGCATGGATAACATCTGACCTCTCTGCTGGAACCTCAGCTGGCATCTTTGTCCTTGGACTGTGACCTGTCACCGTGACGCTGCTCTTCATCATGGAAAAGGGCCTGCCTGGAACCTGGATACAGCAGGCGATCTTCATCTGTCTCCCTGCCCGATCCTGCGTGAGGTCACAACACCTACTTACCACAGCTGGAGTGTCTCCGGAGTCCACCATCATGGGAGTGGAATAAGGCAGAATGTATCTATCCTTGTCAGGCCAGACCAGAAACTGGAAAGCTGAGTGACCACTGCCCCCATGAACCCTGGATCTCTTACACTTAAACCAAATGTGTGGGTTGCTCCAAACAGCACTTACTTCTCAGGTGGGTGTAGATTTGGTTGATTGGAGTTCAACTCACTCAAGTGCATATCTTTTGTGAAGTGCCACTGTTCCCTCATTCATTCTGGCAGGTGCATAGCCCTAAACTGGCAGCTGCCTGGGCTTGGAGGTTGGTAGTGGAGCCTGAGTCTGGGTATCCTGTCCGGGTGGTCCTCGGGACAATAGGAGAGGTAGCTATGCATTTTCGTCATTTCAAGCACTGATTATTGCATTGAGCCACGTACAACTCTGTGAGGATTTTCTGTGGTCAAATGCAGTCCTCCAAAAGTACTTTAATCCGAGGTCCTTGCCTGGGATACTGGTGGAGGGTGCTCTTCGGATACAGCAGGGTTTTAAGCACACTTGTGGTGCTACCCTATAATTATAAGGTATATGGTTTATTTGTCGACCATCATGTTCCTGCCACTTTAGGTGTGTAACCGTGATTGTAACTGTATTTGAAATCTAAAGTGCAGTGTGTGTCCTAATTTTGGGACACCGTACTGTCATTGTGCAAATGTACTCACAAAGTTCAGTGCCTTTATTTTAAGGCAAGTGTGTTTTTTTTGGAAATAAGCATAAATTTATAAGTACTTACCAGTGTCGACAATCCATTGCTTAACAGTCTCGGTAAGTGTCAACTGTACTCACACCAATACTCACCCTCTGGAACATAAGCCATAATGCTCAGCCAAGCTACCAAGAGAGAGTTTGGTTATAGTTTGTGTTTGAACCTGTCTGGTGCACTAGGTTGGCTACCAAAAACTATACCCTACAGGTGGTCCTGAAGAACCTCCTAATACCATTCCATGGCAGCAGGACACATACCTTATGAGCGCCATGCTGGCGCTCATAAGAGACTTTACTTCTATTCAAACTTCTGGATGGCACTTTGGGAAAACTTCACTTAGTACCCACCTTACTTCCCACTCTATTTTTAATTTGTGTGTCCCTTTGTAACAAAAGATACATCCTATAAAGAGTCTTACGGGTCGCCTGTATGTTGGGGCGCCCTTACTACCTCTTTATTACCGTGACGATGATCTGAAAAGGACGCAGGAGGGACAAGGAACGCAATTAACTACAGAAACAAGTAAGGAGTGCTTTGGTGGGGGCAGCAGCCAAGTTACACCAGGAGGCTAATAGTGAAATGTATGTGACCTCAAATTGTGGATTTGAGTCAATTGTATTTTGGAATAGTGACCTGTTTGTTCTATGTTGTGGCCTCACAGCAACTCTCCTTAGACTAACGACTGCTTATTGTATATAAGTAGCCTACACCGGAGTATAGGTATGGATATGCGAATAGTTATAGGTGCATAGGTACGGGTAGGTATAGGTTTTCAGATAGGTCTTAATGCAGCCTTTGTAAGTGGATACACTATTATAAAAGTGAACCTTTGGACAATCTGAAGCTTATCAGTAGTTATCCAGGAGGTACCTCGGTGTGTATGACTGTGTATATTTGTGGATGTGTGTGGTGAGTGAAGCAAATGGGTTCCCAAAAAAGGGTGTGTCAAATAGCAGTAAGTGTCAGGCAAGACATGTGGTTGCATCTAGCAGTGTGGCAAGTATCAGTACAGACAGAAGGGTTTTCTCTGGTGGCACAGTATGTGACCACCAGTCACACGAGCGTGTGAGTGTTGGTTAAATGTCAGGTATGGAGTGATACACTATTCACTTGGCAATGTGCTGTTGTAGAGTTGGCTAGTTTTGGGTTTCTCGGTCTGCAGGGTCACTTGCTGTCTGGGATGGTCACCTGGTTGTTGTCTTCTTTAGAGGATAGTAGAAGGCAGGTGTTCATGAAACATGCCTTGCATTACACTGGAATAGCAGGGTTGTTGGGTGAAGGGTGGCTTACTTTGGCATGCACCTCACTGATGGTTGTATCCTAACCCTGAAGCAGTGGCGGCCTATGGATCTAGTGCTCTTGATGCTCTGAGTGTATTTCTGCAGGCATGGTTCAAAATGTGTACATTGATGTGTGTTCACCTGTATTTAGTGTGCGTGTGTGCACGCGTGCGTGTGTGTGTGTGTGTCTGTGTGGGTGTCCGTCCATATGGTTGTATTGTTGTATGTAAAGGGAAGTGATGTTGTATCTTGGTGATTGTCATCTTGTTCTCCTGGCCATTCATGGATGCTAGTGGAATGTTGGTGCATGACTGTGACTGACAGCTCAGGAGAATGTTACAAAGTGTTGTGTGCGAGAGTGTTCTGAATGTGTCCGTTCGGGGCCTGATCTGGAGAGAACTAGGATGGCTGGTGGATGGTCTTTTATGTATATACTACAAGAGTAATTGGAACCCTGGTGAACTGTACATGTGTAAAATAAAGTTACCGGGACTGTCCTATTAAGGGCACATGGCTGTTCTGCGTGCGGGGACACCCGTACCTCTTTATTACATCTAGTCAGCAGGCACCTGAGTACAAGCCTGGTTCTTTGTTGGTAGGTGTCAGGCTTTTCTACTGATCGTGCTGCCAAGAGGCAGTCCTTAGCATTCCTTAAGGTACATATCCTTGAGCTCTCCCTGATCCAGGTGGTCATGATCAGTCATTAGCACCACGGCTGGCAGCGCTGTCCAGTCCGGTGGCTTGGAACGTAGGATGTACTGTATGTTATAAGCCCGTGTTCTGAGCTGCCTGGGCAGCCAGCACCGCCTTCCATTCACTTCCCCGCTCCCTCCGCACCAATTAGCACCTGTGTAGTTTTCTACACGAGTGATAGGTGACTTTTTTTGTAAACACTGAAAAATAATAAACTTGCCTTTCTTGCACGATTCAACTCCACTCAGTGCTGCTCTCAGGAAGTCCGTTTTCATGTTCATGACGCCACAGTCATGAACATGAAAAACAGACTTCCAAATAGCGGCTGCCGGCGCTGGGCCACAAAAGAAACGTACGTTTAATTTTCTCCTTAAAAAAAAAGTGACCAGTAGCATCCATGTAAGAAACTGCACGGTGCTAATGTATGCCCCTCGGTGGCGTGACGACCCTGTAGGTAACTGGGCCCGGGCACTTAATTTGAGCAGCGGGCAGTTACCTACATGGTCGGCCTGCCACCAAGGGGTATATCGCCTCATTAAGGTAGCTCTCCTTGATCCAGAAGGCAGTTAGCAGCAGTCCTTAAAGTACATATGCTTGAGCTATCTCTGGTACAGGATGCAGTCATCATTGGTCATTAAGGTTCACAGCTCTCCCTGATCCAGGAGTCATTTATCAACAATCTTTAAAGTGCTGGTTCTTGATGTCTCCCTGATCCAGGAGGCAGTCAGCAGCACTCCTCAAGTTACAAATGCTAGAGCTCTCCCTTGTCCAGGAGGCAGTAGTCATCAGTCCTTAAATAACAGAGGTATGAGCCCTCTCTGGTCCAGGGGGCAATCTGCAGCACTCCTTAAATTGCAGCAGATGCTTGTAATCTCCGTGGTCCAGGAAGCAGTCAGCAGCAGCCTTAAGTTACAGGTGTGTCCACCCTCCCTGGTCCAGGAGCCAGTCACTAGCAGCCTTTAAGGAACAGATGCTTGTACTCTCTCTGGCCCAGGAGGCAGTCATCAGCTGCCTTTAAGGTACAGCTATTGAAGCTCTTCCTGGTCCAGGAGGCATCCATCAGCTGCCCTTATGCTTTCGATATTTGGATCCTCTTTGGCACGGGAGGCAGCAATCAGCAGTCCTTAAATTACAGATGCATGATTCCTCTTTGGTCCAGAGGGCAGTCAGCAGTACTCCCTAAGTTACAGCACTCACTTGTACTCTCCCTGGTACAGGAGGAGGTCAGCAGCAGTCCTTAAGGAACAATCGTTTGCCTTCTCCCTAGTCCTGGGGAATGTGGCAATGTCGTTAGCAGATTTTCCAAGTCCCCGGCCTCTTTTGTGGGGCGTGCAGATACATTTTTTAAGAAGAAAGAAGAAAGAGGGACCACAGCGATGCATAGAACTCCTTTATTGATGGTTATGGTGCTGGCAGTTGGGATTTATTTTTCACTGGCCTGCAGTTCCAGGAGGAATGGGGTTATTGTTGTTAGGTTTTGTTTCCATGTGTCCTTCACTGGTGTCTGGGAATTGGCAATCTTGTGGTTTCAGTTCCTGGTGTCCCTTGATGACATCCTCTCCAGTATATGGTGTGCTGAAGGTCACGGGGACGCAGCACTAGTGGACCACATGGAGCTGCTCCCGTATCCTTTGATCCAGGTGGTTCCCAGTCCAGCTGTGATGACAGTCCCAGACCCTGGCGATGTAGAGGCGGCAGCAATGGTACTCAATGCAGGATTGGAGATGCACAGGCGGGCAGCAGCCATTGTGGACCAGTGCAGTGGTTGTGCTGTAGGCATCAGTGTTTGACCTCGATGTTTGCTATGGTGTTAGTTCTGCTAAGGGTCACACCCGCTTGTGTGGGGAACAGCAAGGGGGACCTTGAGCCCCTCGGCCCAGCTATTGGAATAATACCATCTTTTTGATCATAAGAAGGAGCCTCTGACGTTGACTCTTTGTATGGGACCAGCTTGGAGGAGACTTCACAGCCTCTTCTAGGCTGCATATTCATAGAGAGGGAGGAATAACTCACATGGTTGCTCCCCTGTACACAGTCATTCCCTGCCCCCCAGAAAGGTGTGCCTGTTCACAATCATTCCTTGGACTTCTGACTGTTGCTTCCAGTGCGGTTATTCTCAGTTATGCATGGTTCTTCCTCTGTTCTCAGTCATTCCCAGCACCCATGAAAACGGCTCCCCTGTTAGTCCCTGTACCCTTGCTAGTTGTTCATATGAGGTCATTCATTGCACTCTGCGACAGTTGTTTCATATGCAGAGTCATTCATTTCAACCCCTGACAGTTGTTGCATATGCTCAGTCATTCAGTGCACCCCTGGCGGTTGTTTCATATGCACAGTCGTTCATTGCACTGTGACAGTTGTTGCATATGCTCAGTCATTCATTGCACCCCTAGCAGTTGTTTCATATGCAGAGTCATCCATTGCAACCCCTGACAGTTGTTTCATATGCAGAGTCATTCATTGCAACCCCTGACAGTTGTTCCATATGCAGAGTGATTCATTTCAACCCCTGACAGTTGTTCCATATGCAGAGTGATTCATTTCAACCCCTGACAGTTGTTTCATATGCAGAGTGATTCATTTCAACCCCTGACAGTTGTTTCATATGTAGAGTGATTCATTTCAACCCCTGACAGTTGTTTCATATGCAGAGTCATTCATCTCAACCCCTGACAGTTGTTTCATATGCAGAGTCATTCATTTCAACCCTTGACAGTTGTTTCATATGCAGAGTGATTCATTTCAACCCCTGACAGTTGTTTCATATGCAGAGTGATTCATTTCAACCCCTGACAGTTGTTGCATATGCTCAGTCATTCATTGCACCCCTGACAATTCTTCCTTCCATTTGCTCAATCAGTCCCTGCATCTCTGGCAGTTGTTCACGGAGGACATTAACGAATGCACGAAAAGCGTGTTTCTGTGCAGAGTAATTGCATGCGTCCCTAACAGCCGCTCCCTGTGCAGAGTTTTTCCCTGTACCTTTATCCCCGTGCTCATTCCCTTACTCTATGACATCTGTTCCTCCGTGCACAGTCATTCACAGTACTCTTGCTAGTTCTCCTTGTACAGGCATTATTTTTTTTTATTGTGTTTTGGTTTCAATTTAAACCCTTGTCGCACGAAAACAGTAATATATTAAATAATTACAAAACCAGCTATAACATCGCATTGTCATCCACAGTGTGTCCACATAGAATCTAAAATATTACAAAAAGAACATATAGACAATTTGATTCTTCAAAATCGTGAATGTCGTTACATAAATATACACATAGAGTAATGTCATTAAATGTAGCACTGTGAACTCGTATATTTCATTTGTTCTCACAACAAATCTGATTAACATTACGTTTTAAAATTTACATTCCCGCTAACATTCTACTAGGCCCAAATGCTTGAGGATGTTAATACTCTAATTGATAGTGAAGCCGATCTTCACGAATAACATCGATAGCAGAACAGTTCAACTTCATTGTTATAGCCACAGCATGAAAATGACCCCATAAAAGGAGTTCTACTCTCCGAGATCATCGCATTATTAGTACCCTTCCCAGTTGTTTCATGTGCATACTCCTTCAGTGCACCCTTTGCATTTCTCTTTGAACAGCCATTATTAGCACCCCGGACAGTGTGCTCTAGCACCTTGAAGCGCCTCTTGTGCTAGATGGGATTACCATAAAGATCTCAGACCAAATAACCGGACACACTCAAAAGAATATGGCAAAGTACTACTTTATTCTAAATTTAATAAAGCAGGGTCAACTGGCAAACATCGGACTGATGCTCGCACATTCACACACAAACTTGATTACACAGAGGTTTTATACCCCAATATGCATCATCTATGACATCATCCTACGTGGCAAAATGTAAAACCTATTGACGGAAGGGATTGGTTAGGGGAACGTATCTACCTATAGAATACATATGGGTTAGTACTTCATTGGCTGTCTCGTATCTGTAAGACACGCCCTGAGCTATCTCTAAATATATAATACCCATTATAGCAGACAAAATGGCAGCAAATTGGTCTGTGCAACATTGTATAGCAGGTTGCCCCATACACCCACTGATTGGTTGGCATTCCCACCCAACTTTGGACATTCGACTTGGCTACAGCATGTCCGCTCAGTCATTAATTGCACCCCTGGCAGTTGTTTCATATGCAGAGTCATGTAAGCAAAATGAAACCCAGGTGCTTGAGTCACGTCAGATTACTTCCCACTTTCCCAATTAGTCCATCATCTCTCATCAGTACAGCCATGAGCCAGAGTTTCCCTTTTGTAGTTGACTTTGTAGCCTGCTCTCTGTTCTGGAACATTCAAGGGAGTGTAAGCACATCCCTAGCTTCATCCACAGCTTAATGAATAGCCCTTGTTTTTGACTTGTGCATCACGTGTGAGGGGACCGCAAATGTGTACATTTCAACCTCCTATTTAGTGTCATTTGATTTAATTATGCTGGGTGTCATTGCTCCTCTTGGCATCTAGAGACCTTCTCACACCAGCTTATTCATTGTTAATTGTCCAATACTTTGGCTCTTGCAAATGTGTTCTACTTCTTTAATCTAAGAGAAATATGTCTCGCGTCCATGGTTTGTCCATTTGCCTACCTTTGTGCTTTGCAGCTATTCCTTGAAACAGCATCCTTGATCCCAGGCCAACATAAAATCCTCTTCATTTTGCACACAAAGAGAATTCGCCAACGTCTCCTGACTCTGAATCCCTGGTCTATTTCTGAGGTAGCTGAATTGAAACTTTGCACGAGTTGGCGTCCATTTTCCTATCATGGCCATCCATGCCATGTTATATTTTCCTCTATAGCAAGCTTCTATGTGTCTCATCTACCTTGCGTTGCTGTGTATTTACACTTATTGGTCAACAAGTTACTTCATTTTTCTTTGTATACATGATTAATTTATCATTTTGTACATGTTTCTCTTGTCACTTCAGTTACATCTTTACTCTTCAGTATTTTCATATCGTTTTAATATGTCCTCGTATAGCTTCTATATGACATTGCTCTGCCCATGTCAGATTTTACTGAGCACTACATGATATCCAGTGGTGCATGCTGACATCCCTCCACATTACATCCTTCCACTCCTTCAGTGTGAGGATACATTCGATACGGGTGTCTGAATGCATATCATCTCTTGTACACTCGGTGTGGTATAGGCATAACACATGGAGTCCCATATAGTGCCCTTCTCGTGCTGTTCCAGTATGATGGCGTTGAGGAGGCGGGAGTTAGGGATAATACGTCCACCTGTTCCTCTACAACAGTTTCCATGTGCATGTCATTCTCTACACCCTTGCCAGTTCTTTGTACAGTCATTATTAGCACCCCTGATAGTTTCCATGTGCATATCATTCACTACACCCTTGCCAGTTCTTTGTACAGTCATTATTAGCACCCCTGATAGTTTCCATGTGCATATCATTCACTACACCCTTGCCAGGTCTCTTTGTACAGTCATTATTAGCATGCCTGACAGTTTCCATATGCATGCCATCCACAGCATCCTTGCCAGTTCTCTCTGTACAGCCATTATTACCCCAGACAGCTGTGTCAAACAGGAAATTATGTCATACCTCCTATTGCAGCGAATATATATATATTGGCCTACGCCAAGCTGCTTATAAGCCACTTGCGAAGAAATCCGTGTTACAAGGTCCTGACCTTAGAATCAATGTAAACCGCCATTTTAGGTCAATCCGCCATTTTAGGTTCTCTCTGTAAAGTCACCCTGTGAGTTAAAATGGTGGACAATGTCATTCCGAAATACAACATGGCCGTCTTGACCTCTGTGTGTAACTAATATGTAACTTGCCTGCAGGCCACTTGTTGGGGTCGTGAACTGAGACCTTGTCCTTCGCAGACCTGTGTGTAAAGGATTACTCGTACCAATGAAACTAATCCGCGAGCATATGTTAAGAACATTGTATCCAAATACTGAAATAAGTACACTTGTTTAACTACATTGTATTTATGTTTGAGAAGACCTTTAAGAGAAATCCTAAAATACACTGTTACCGTGTATGCTTGTTGGCGAATGTATTAAAGGCAATCTCTATGCATATAGTGGTGCGAACTCGGCATGAACCCTAGATCAGTAATGTATTAGAGGAATATTAACCCGAAGTGGGGTTGGACATCATGTTCGCAAATGATATAAAAGAGCAACAAATTTTAATGTACAGCGTCTCTCACTGAGCACACTGAACCACACTGGAGTTTGTTGTGTTGTACTGAGGGCCGATAGCTATCTGATTTTGTTTTGTTCTTTGTAACTGATTCAGTATAAAATAAAGATCTTTGTATGTTCCTTTGTAACCCGTGTTCGGTGTATTTCCTTTTGGGGTACTCATCCTCGATATTTTGATTTTGTTTTCACAGCTGTTTCCCGTGCACATATACCTCCTGCACCACAACAGCTGTTTCATGTGAAAAGTAATGTCCTGCTCCCATGACTGACAGCTATTTCCTTGTGAACAGTCACTCCATGAACCCTTATATATACTGAAGGGCAAAGCTCCTGCTCTGTGGGGGTCTGGGGAAAGAATTCAACAAGAATCAACAAATAATGACCCCACAGGGTATGAAGTAAGGGTGATACGGTATACCAATTACCGATGTTCACCTCATTTTCTCTAACCTCGAAAAACGGACCATTTTTGTATGAGACTATTGCACATAAGAGATACCATAGACTGGGTATGTTACTACTTAATTCCAGATGGTATCTTAACAAATCTGGCACAAAATAATTTCAAACAAAAGGGTCACTCTTGACTGGATATACTACTTCCTAATTTCAGACAGTGTCCTAGTTTTCTCTGTCTATGTATGTTTTACCTCTTGTTTGCATATAGTTGTGTCATAAATGTTTTCAGAAGATCATTACTTTAATTATTACACTTGACTAGATACAAAATATTGACCAAAAACGAAACAATTTTTTTTGTTATTTTAATGAGAAACATAAGACAACATTTTGTGCATGAGCCTCAGTACCATTTTACAAAAGTTTCTCTAAAGACGGGCTCAATATGGAATACATAACATATTTCAGTCAAATTGTCAGCATCTGAATAAATCATGCACCATAAAAGGCAATGATAATTAAGAGCAAATGAAACAGAGAAGATATACAGACATATTTTTTTAAACAATTCGAAAAACAAACCAATGAAAAAAAGACTTTCCATTTGAACAAAAACTCTGAATAACACAGGAGAGGAATTATATTCCTATGGCAGAGAAGTATTATAACATTACTCAGTTTCCACCCTATTTTGGTTCTGGGAATCCACATGTGTGTATTCCAAGGGCCCCCAGGAAAAGAAAGAAACCAATTATTGTTCCTTGTAGGGTTTAAGAATATGTGGCTGGTGTCAACTTAGTTTATACATTCACACTAGCCAACCGCTTCTTACAATGCTGCTCAGGTCCATGAACCCTTGGCAGTTATCTGTGTACAGTCATTCCTTGCACTCCTGACAGTTGTGCCAAGTGCACAGTCATTCCCTTCACCCATGGCAGTTTCCTAGGTGCAGTTGTCCCTTGCACCCCTGACAGTTGCTCCATGTGCACAGTCATTCCAGGACCCTTGACAGCTATTTCCTGTGCTCAGTGTTTTCTTGCACCTCTGGCAACCGTTTCCTTGTGAACAGTCATCTTCTGTACCCGTGGCTGTCACCTGTTTACCAGTGAGCAGTCATTTCCTGAACCCTTGGCAATAATCTGTGTAGAGTCATTCCTTGCACCCCTAACAGTTGCTCCATGTGCACAGTCATTCCAGGACCCTTGACAGCTATTTCCTGTGCTCAGTGTTTTCTTGCACCCCTGGCAACCGTTTCCTTGTGAACAGTCATCTTCTGTACCCGTGGCTGTCACCTGTTTGCCAGTGAGCAGTCATTTCCTGAACCCTTGGCAATAATCTGTGTAGAGTCATTCCTTGCACCCCTAACAGTTGTTGCATGTGCACAGTCATTCCCTGAACCCATGGATGTTGTTCCTGGAACACATTCATTACATGCCTGGATGCATGATCCTCGTGTTTCTGTGCAGAGTAAATTCCTTCGATCCTGGCAGTTGTTTTCTGTGAACTGTCATTCCCCGCCCCCACCCCGACAGCCATTCCCTCTGCACAGCCATTGCCTCCACACTTGACACTTGTTCTGTGTGCAGTCATACCCGCACCGCTGCCAGCTGCAGTTGGCACTCCCCTCATTGTATCCTGAGCAGGTCCCTGCATCTCAGGGGGGCTCTTGTCTGCTGCGGTCTGTTCTCATCGTCTGTCGAGTGGCCACTCCAACTCTATTGGACATGAGAGCGCAGGGCGCCGAGGAAGCCCGCGGCCTGGCAGATCACTTCATATTCCAGGAAATTAAAAATAACCTGCAGGATGAGAGACAGGGGAGAGGAAGCACAAAGACGAAACGCAGACTACAAGTGAACGTCATTGATAAGAGGAGGCGTGGAGAGAGAGAGTAGACACAGACAGGGAGGAAGGACAAGGTAATCACCGCTGAACCTGAGTGAGTGAGTGAGTGAGTGAGTGAGCAAGCAAGCAAGTGGGTGAGTGTGTTTATACAGCGTGTTATGCTGACATAAACCTCCATGCACTGCATTGTTTTATACCGTAGAACCCTTTGGGGCATCTTGGTGAACATACAAGGGATCAATAAAGGCCAACTTTATTGACCTTTTAGTTATAGTCCAGAGCCCGAGGATAGTCCTGGTGCTCTGTGTTCAGGGGAGGGGAAAAGTGTCCCTCCCAAAACTGCACCCTGCTTTTATTTGCTTTACACGGATCCCCTATTTGCAGGTACTAATCCCGCCTTATGCTACGAGTCCCCGCAGGGGACACAACAGGACATAGAACAGAAAAATGCGAAATCTCTTTGAAGGTTTTAGTATGAAAGGTCGTTAAACTCAGACCTGGCAGTATTTGTTGTGATGTTTAATGCTCTTTTGTTGTGTGCGCGTTGAGGCACACAGCATCACACAGTTCTATTTAAGATCTTTGAATTTGGTTTTGGTTTTGACTGTAAGCCACTGGGGTGAGCAATGGACGCCTGTGACATGTACTTGCTTCTTAAGATCATTGACTATTCTCAAACTCGTACACCATCTCCTTATTGGAGTTGATGAACCGTTGTTTGTGGCAGGCAGAGAAGAAGCCTGCTAGCCTAGTAGTGGGTGTTGTCTATTGTGGTCCTGTACCCATTCTAGGGTATGTACCCATTCTTTCCTTCGACTGCACTTACTTGGCTCACCCACTCATTGATGGTTGCACTTATATTCTTCTCCTCTCTACCCTTACCCTGAGCACTTCTCCATGAGCATCAAAGCACCCCATCCCTTCCCCCTCTCCCACTCTGCATTTGCACGTTCTGAACACTCACATGGCATAATAGGTTTGTCTTCCCTGCCCTCGATTCTCAATATTTGTACTATTAAAGCGATTACTTACCCTTACTGTAATTCTATGTCTAATTCCCCTGTCCCCGCCCTGTTTGCCATGTGGGTGCTTTGAAACAGTTTTTCTAATTAAATAAGTGCCCGAAAAGTGACCAATAAAATAAATAGGGTGTGGCAGCAAGCTTTTATTCAGCAAAATGGCAGCGTTTTTAGATTTATTTGCTAAGGATACTTCTTGAAAGATATTTTCAGTAGGGGCGAGAATATACATTGTTCTTGTCCTAATTCAGCTGGAGAGCCATGGAGATTAATCTCTGCTTGTTCGGCGTTGGATACAGCAGTTTAGCCACATCATATATACACAATGTGATTAAGACCAGTTACCATGATGGCAATGTTTGTATGGTTAGTGTTGGATTGATGGCGTACGTCTTGTCTTTTTAAAAGTGTTCTATTATAGAATGTAGACATGAAAGAAGGTGGTTGGTAGGGCCGATCCCTGGGGGACTTCACCAGTGAATACAGTGCTGGAGAAGGACGATTGAGTCTGCAAAGAAGGATACCACTATTCCAGTACTTTACCTTTAATAATAATAATAATAATAATAATAATAATAATAATAATAATAATAATAACACTAGCAGTAGGTTTCAGGTTTCTACGGACATTGGCGCTGTGCTGGATTGGAAGCAGTACATGTGTTGAGTATTATTTGTATAGATACTATTCGTCTGTTGCCCGTAGGTCATCCCAAATGTTAAGAAATGTCAAGAAGTGCCATCACCATTTCCTTTTGTGGTCTAAACCTGGACCAGTTAGGATAGAAGAGATTAAAGCTGCCAGAAGATCCCAGAGTTTCAGTACTACTGCTCTCTCAAATAGCATTCCTATGGGGATTACTTCTGCAAATTGCACTACCGTGGTGAACAATTGCCAATAAATGTTATAGTGGGGCGAGAGAGAGAAGGAAGCTGAAGATCTAGCTGTATAAATTCTAGATTTGTGTACTCCAGAATTGTGGTTTGTGGTCTAATGGTACTCACAGAGGTAGGTTCTGCATGCATGCTTGTGTAATGTAAACTAGCGATGAATGTGTTCCTTTGCTTTCTGGTTAGAGAAATATATGCATTGAGGTTCCAGTTTGACTGGATTTTCGTAGGTAACGGGTTTCACACCCCAGGTCCTTGATCTGTTAAATCCACCTTTTCAGCTGCAGTGCACATCAGTGAGAAGCAAAGGCCAAAGGGAGTTTGCCCTTTGTTTTGGCATGTGTTTGTAGAAAGGCTGTGCATCACAAGTCATGCAGTCTGGATGAGTTGGTACTTACCGGTGTTCAACCGGATAGGGATCAGGTACAATAGTGAATGAGGTGAGCTAATCATTTTGGTGGATGTGTATTGATAATGGCAATCCCATGATCCGAGCTAGAACATGTCCTGATAAGTGTGTTCAGAAAGCCGAGCAAGTATACCATGGGGCTAGTTACATGGTTGCCGGTAGGCGGCGGGTTACCGGCAACCCCAGAACATGCTTACTTCCGCCTGATATCCCGGTTCCACCGGGATATCACAAGCAGCGGTGGTAATGGTAAATCCCCATTTCCATGGTGTCCCATAGGACTCCATGGAAACGCGGTCACTGAAGCAAGGGCACCGTTGCTAATGGTGCTGGTACTTCAGTGACAACCATGCCGGCAGGGAACTGAAAACCCAGCAGGTCAGGCCTGTTGGGGGATCCGTGGCCCCTAGCGGCATTGTTATACTATGGCGGTCCGGAAGGCGCCCGTATTTCCGGCCCGCCATACTTGTAATGAGGGCCCATGTCTATGAACCAGCTGAGAATTCAGGAGTGGTCTGATCCCAGTGGAGATTGGAACTCCACTCTTAATGATGCATGGCCCAAGCCTATGAAAGGCCTGACTCAACAGGTCCCTCATAGGAAGCACTATACTACTACCCCTATAAAGTAGTGTTTTTGTCTCCCTTACCGACACCATTGTTTTAGATAATGTGTGAGATTTTGCTGGCTTATTTAAGGTCGCTGTATCGACTCGCGGAGATAATTTCCTGGTAGTCATCATCATATCATCATCATATATCGCTTATGGTTAATATTGAACCAAAAAAACAACTGATATGATAAAGCAATCCATATATCTTACACGAGTTGGGAAAAATAGAATAAAAAGCACAGTAGCAAAAAGGAATTTTACAACAAAAAATTATCTTCATATATAAATCTACTAAACTGATCACTTATAATAACAAATTAAAATCTTTTAGAAATCCTACATTTCCCTAAAGCTTGAACTCAATGGTTTGGTATCATTGTCTCTTCCAGATGACAGCGAGATATAAAATCATTAACAAAAACTGCCACGATCAAGTAAAAATTACATTTGTCGCCTGCTTTTATGAGTGCCTTACCTTTTAAGTTGTCTCTGTCATTGTGCTTCAACACAAAAAGGTTAGATGTCTTATCACAGGTGGCACTTTTGTCAGGCTCTGCACCCCACAGTGCACTGTATCATGGTGACCTATACAGGGGGGTCCATGGCCTGGTAAAAAGCTGGAATGCTGGTATCCTTGGTACCGAGAGAGGATATGAAGGTAGGCTCTTATTAAGCCACATTGGGCCTCATTAGGACCCAGGCGGATTTCGCGGTGCTAAATGCACCGCGAAGCACGGCGGAAAGCCGTCGATAGCGCCATGGGGGTTGGCGGATTTACCGCCCCATTCCGACCTCGGCGGAGCGGTAAATCCCCAATCCCCATTCTGCCCTTCCCCATTCCCATTCTTGCCCCATAGGGTATAATGGGAGTGGGGAAGGAGTTAATTACGCC
The DNA here is from genome assembly GCF_040938575.1 of Ambystoma mexicanum. Lineage (NCBI taxonomy): Eukaryota > Metazoa > Chordata > Amphibia > Caudata > Ambystomatidae > Ambystoma > Ambystoma mexicanum. Next base: position 421,934,484 of record NC_090934.1, on the reverse strand, counting down.
ACCGTAAAATACGGTGGCGTAATTAACAACGAGGTCCCGTAGCGCCATGGTTTTCTCCGCCTGGTAAAACCAGGCGGAGAAAACCTCCATGGCGCTAAGGGAACTCGTAGTACGGCGGACGGGTCCGCCGCGATTAGCGCTGGCGGAAACCCACTCCGCCTGGGTCCTAATGAGGCCCATTGTAATATCTGTATTGCTTTAGTGCTGCCGTCATGTTGGATATTTCTGGTAAGGGCAAAATAAAGGAAGTGCACTCTGGCTTCTTTCTCTTCTACCACTCTGCAGAAACACAAACATAAAGGGAGGCATTTGAATAAAACCCCACAGCCTATTTTGCCTGCAGCGCCTGCTCCTGTCCCTGCTATTCCTGCAGTTACCATGCCTGTTCCATCCCTCTCTGCAGCTCCATCTTCATCTTCATCTTCTCTGGCTCATTTACAAGAACTCATAGAGACCCCTCTAGGGGTCACAATATCCACGAGGGAACCAGAGGAAACCATTGCCAAACTCGGGAAGGTCCCAGATGCTGAGCTTGAGGAGGAACCTGAACAAGACCGAAGGATTTTCTGGCAAACAAATTCTAAGAGCAGTGATGTAAGATGCCTCGCCTAATGTCACTCCAGGCTATTGCTCCAGCCTGGGATTGGAGGATGCTGTGTAACCATCCCTTCACATCTAAAGGGGCAAGGGTTGGCCAGCTTCTGAATCCAGTAGTGGCAGGTACAGCTGTGATACGAGATATAAGGGATGCCCCCATTAGGGAGTGTTGAAACCCAGGTAAAGCTGGGATTCCAAGATTCCAGACACGCCTGTTTCCCCTTTAAGACATTGGGGATGGTTTTCTCTCCATTCTGGAGGTTGGTTCCGCGCAACCTACCTTCTCAGGTAGGATGTCGGTGGCCTCTGAAGATGTCCCTACATTAGATCATGTAAAACGCAGTGGTGAAGAATCTTTGAATTGGGCCTACACCTCAATCAATTCTTTTCTGCGAGTGCTACTACTTTAGCCGCTTCCACCGGTTAATTGCCCCTAAGAATGCAATGCCTTATGAGCAACCGTGGAGGTTGGAAATTACTGTATTGATAGATTACTCATTCCTATCATAAATTGCGTGTGATAGGCTACGATCCTCAGTATTCATCTCCTTGTTCATCGCTGGAGCTAAGCAGCTGCATTGTCTGCAGTTCTTCAAGGCGGATACTGCTCAGAAGGCATCTCACCCCTGTCTGCCTTTCCTGGGTCAGGAGCTGTTGAAGACCAGTCAGGTAAAGCCCTGAAGCAGGGAGCAGAGAAGAGGGAGATGACTATCCTGTCCATGCCAAAACCGTCTCCTGTAGCATTGCGGGTTCCTGCAGCAATGGTAGCGTTCCCCCCGCACTTGATTTCTCGTTCTTCTAGACATCCACCGGGGAAGGCAAGAGGTCAAAGTGGTTGGTTCTATTGCAGTGCCCCGATCCTCTACCCTAATGCGCAACCGCCCTGACTATATCAGTGGGAAGTCCCACACTTTGGGAAGTGGCATGGTTGGAGGCAGGACTCAGCTACTTTTGCAAGCTTGAGAACAGTCTTGCAAAATCCTGGAGAACAATGCTGCATCCTGAACATTATCCAGCACAGTTATTCCATCAAATACGCACAAGTTCTCAGTCCTGTGAGAACCCAAATTGCAGGGACGCCGGGCAAGCGCAGGCCCTATTCTATGAAGTATGAGATCTTTTGCAAAAAGGAGCAACAATTCTAGTTCCATAAAGGGAAGAGCATGCAGGTTTATATTGTCACATCTTCCTGGTAGTGCAGATTCGTGGTGGGTACCCTACAGTTTATAATATGAAGAATACGAACATATGTGTAAATAAGGCAACATTCAGCATGCAATCTGTCTGGTCCATCACTACTCTGCTGTCCAAATGGGAGCGGAGCAGTGGAACTCTGAAAACGATGCGGTTGAAGCTGTTCAAATCTATCCCGAGCGCGCCTCCCATTTCTGGAAGTCAGCGGTACGTTTGCTAATGTTGGTGAAAGCCATAAAGGAAAGAAGCCTCCACCCTTACTCTGAAGCGATGGGTTAGCCGTCCAAAAGCAAGAGACCGCTTCAGCTGTTTCCATCCTTTGTTGCTCAATCAGGTCTAAGGCTGCTAGAGATAAAGGGGTGGCCATTACTGACATCTTTAGGGCGGCAACATGGGCTTCCCCCTCCACCTGGTACTTCATGACAAACTCTATTTGGGGCACGCTTGCCCTGAGGTTTTTGGTTCAGCACTACTACATGCTGTGTCCTCATAATTTCTACTTTTTTAAAACTTAAATGGTTTGGGTAGCTTGAACCAGTTTGTTTTGTAAGTTTTGTTTTTTCAATCAAAATGTGGAGGCCTACTATATTGTCACTTTTATGGGGGGTGTCCTAGTAATGTCAAGAGGACTTACTGATAATCCCAATGTCTCTAAGTCCTACTCTTCCTCGCCAGTGTCTTGATTCTCCTGCTCGCCCGTCCTTTTTAGTGTGCCAGGCGGTGATCGGTAGGCTTGGGCTTCAAATAGGGTAGGGCTGGTTTTAGATTTATTTCTAAATTTAAATGACATGGTTATAAGAGGGTTGCTATCTCCAGGAGGCTTGTCTGTCTCACTTCTGTAGGATGGTGATGAAAAAGAGTCAGACTCTTTGATGGGTGCAGCGGCTGCGGGTGAATCATCTTGGCATTATAGCAGGCATGACATATATTAAGGCTGATTATGAATCGTTGGGAGTCATGGTGGCGTGCATACTGCTAGAGACGTTTCATATAAATGCTTGTCTCTTTTGTTGGGTCTGTCAATTCTAAAGATGGCCTCGTTGGGAGGAACGTAGTTTCTAAGTGCGGCATCAGTTCCAAGCTTGGTTCACCCATAAGCATGCAGTGTAAACATAGGACCTCATTACGAGATTGGTGGTAGTCATGGCACTATTTGCGCCATGACTGCCACCAATAACGGGACCAAGTCCGGTGTGGTGCAATGGGGATTTACCAGCCTAGTCCGACCCTGTCATCATTGCACCAACCATTCCCCATTCCCATTTGAGCCCCCACAGGGTTCAATGGGAATGGGAGGGGCGCAAATAACGTGCTCACGAATGGCAAGCTCGTTATTTGTACCCTGGTCCCTTAACGGGACCCGTAAGGGACGTGTGGTCCGACCACACATTCCTTACGGTCCCGCCAAGGGACCTCGGAATAGGGCGATAGGGGATTACCGGCACCGGTCTCCTTATAGTTTTTGCTAGCGAGGGTGCCAGTCAGAGGGTGTGGTACTCCCTGTGTTTCTGAACCCCACCCCCTTGTTTTCCTCAGTCATATGCCCTGCATCAATGTTGTGCTGTACAACAAGGGAATAATATGGTACAGTACTGTGGATAGAGGATGAAGGCTAGAATATTATGGGTAGTCTTGGCAGGAAATGGAGAGAGGCAACACAGAGGAGTAGAGCCTAGGGATACAGGCGAGGGAGGGAAAGGTGGAACCAGTCTTGATTAATTTGTTGATGGATCCACAGCTGAACTCCACCGTCCTAACTGCACGGTTGAGTCCCTGGATCTACATCAGTGATTGCCTCCAATGTCTTCTGCTATATGAGAGGGAGCAAGGGGCGACTGTATTGTCAAGCCAATGGCGCTGAGAATTTTTGTCCGGGTTGGGTGCCATCTTCTGGAGCTTCTATTAAGATGTAGTCGGAATGCGGGTCAGCTGATCTTTCAAGATTTGTCGAATTGTGTGCAGTCACCTTGAGAGCAGATCCTTTTGATCAGTGGCATCTCTTCAAACCAGGTGTTTTGATTTTTTTTTAAAAAAGTGAATTAGCTTCATTGAGATGCGGAAGTGGAGTCAACCTGGCAAGGACATTTCATCTTCCGTGAAATTGCTCTGATTGTTGACTTGTAGTTGGTACCTGGGAGAGAGAACCGACAGAAAGAAATAAATACAGGGTGTTCTTTCTTTATGACCTGCAGAGGGAATATAAAGAAAAGCGCGCGCCGATGTGCCCTAGTCAAGCACGAGCTCTTTCTCAGAACAGCCCATGGCCATGAAATGTCTGTAAACATGCGGAGTGGCCCAGACCCACTTAAGGACATAATGAAGGCAACCTCTTGAAATGCCGCTGTGCACGACAGATTGAATGCCTGAGCAAAATCCACATTGGAGGGGGCCAATGGGAGATGGGGAACAGCGGCTGCATGGAACAGTCTGGAAGCAGGAGTACTGTGATCATATCCTGCTTTGCTCGCCTCACCAAATTCTGGGATTCCCATGACAATACGTTAACACCCTGTGTCCTATTTTCCAAAATATGTCTCAGGAGGATAGCTCAGGGGCAACTTGCTTGCCTTCGACCACACGGAGCATTGCAGGTTCGATCCCCGGGTCCGCGCTTAGAAACCTCTGGGTATTAAGCGTGTTATAAATAACCAATCGTGTGAAAATGCCAGTTAGTTTTAACTTTTTCCTGTATACTATTTACGCCTAAGTTTGTCTACTACCATTCGTAATATTATGACTAATTGTTTTTTAGCCATCTACAAATAATAATTGTAATGCCTACCTTTCTTTCTTCTTTAATGCCTTTTCCGCTTCTTTTGTCTTTTATTTGTTCCTGCTTTTAATGAGAGGAATGTGAGGCTTGTGCCCTCATTCTGTTGCTTCTTTTCGCTCACCCTTTACCTCCCGTTCTATTCCAGCGCAATACAAGAAATTTGATCAGGGCCGGCCTTAAGGGCAGTAGCGCCCTTGGCAAATTGGCATCTCCCCTTACCCCCCCGCAAGACCCTGGTTAACAGGGGGCAGGGCGGAAGGGGGCGCGGGCAGGATGGGCAATTCTTATTTTTTTTAACCTCCTCACTTCAGCGAGGAGGTTAACTAGGGCGCGTCCGCACCCCATTGTCATTAAATGAGCCCACCGTCACGGGTGCATTCAATGACAATGTGGTGCCTGCCACGTCTTCTACCACCACACCAGCTCGGGGGAGCCCTTGAAAGACTCCCCCGAGCTGGCGTGGTGGGGGCTTATAGTGCCCTGGGGGCGTGGCGCCCCGGGCGGTTGCCCGGCTCGCCCCTCCTAATGCCGGCTCTGAATAAGATAGTCATACTGCTGACACTCTCCCTTGTTAAGGAGGCCATTATTTTGACTTCCGTGCCTGCAGGTGGCGCCCTCACTTCCTTGGCTCACCTGGGGTAGCGGTAGAGCAGTCAAGGACCAAGCTCTAAAGGAGGGGTGTGTAGAATGGCACTGAATGCAATGGAAAGCAGTGCTACAGCTCAATAAAGATGAAGGTCCAGCCAGAGTTAGTTATTTGAAATGAGTAATAACACACAAATACAGGCGAGGCAAGTAATCAGGAGGAAACTGCACTCGCAGCTCGTGGTTTTCTGCTGCCTGACTCTCTTGGTCTCCTGCTTCCCTGCTGAGCAGAGATAGCTGTGCTTCGGTAAATTATTAAATGATGACCGCAGCAGTACCACATTTTGCTGAGGGCTATTCCTGAGTTTCTTGGTTGAAGAAATACAAATGCTTTCGTCCACAGAGAATCAGGTTTCTCTTGTGAGCGCCATTGGTTTTGTGAGGTGTTAGCCATGCTGGTGAGATTTCTGAGTCCCCCAGAGATGTTGTTGGCAGTGAGCTTCAGGGTTGGCAACAACCAGCATTGAGGCCTTGGACAGAGCTGAATACTCCTTCTCTTGAATGCAGTCAGACCTCCTGGACCAGCAATGGTGCTTCCTCGGTCTTGGGGTTCAGCTTGCGGGGTGGGACCGTTTCTGAAGAGATGGCCTGGGGTGATGAAGATGGAGGCCAGTTCAGGGAGACAGTGGCAGCAAGGAGTGTGCAAGCACCCCAAAGGGGCATGGGCTGCTTCCCAGAACTTGATGGTAACTTGGCAGGCTTTCTCTTCTAATAGGAGATTGGAGGCCAGTTCTGGTGTCAGAAGCAGGGGCAGCAGGCTCAGGCTCCTTCAAGTGCACCAGTGACAAACAATAGGGGCAACTTTCCATGTGCCACGTTTATCAAGATTGCTTGGGTTCAATGGATGCATAGATGGTGATGCCAAGCAGATCATTTCAAAATTATAACACGATGAGTTGTCCCAACAGATCTGGAAGTAAATTGCAATTATTTCTAAGGTGTGGTAGTATGAGGCGTACTCTCTATTTAACGCCTACCTAACAAGACCCTGTAAGCAAGAAGTGTCACAATCATATGAAGATATTTGTGAACATTTTTCGTTTTTCACCCATTCTGCAACAATGGAGAAATGTAGATGTGTACCGTATGCTGTGTAGACTGAAGAAGGTACTTTCAGTTGACTTTCAAAATCGTTCTAAAACGTTAAGCAATACACAAACATAATATTTAGAAAACTGATCAAAATTAGCACAAACAAGAGGAGCAATCCGGGCCTCATCCCGGACCATTTCACCTGCCACTCACCTCGGGCATAGGATCATCATAGCTGTCCTTTCAAAATGGGTCACCATTGCGGGTCTGCGGTGCATGGTTCCCTGAATTGAGGTCTCCACTGGGTTGGTCACAGATGGTGCTGGTCACGTGCCGCCACTAGTATTGGAAGCAGGTTTTTATTTTGGTGGCAAATCTTTTCAAACAGCGGATGCAGCCTCCAACTGTAGGGGCGGAGGTGACGGTGCGGCTGTCTGTCCCCACTGGGAAATAGACCGGCCCTTTGGAAGAATATCACTCTGCAACTTTGGTTTTCAGATCCGTGTGAATCTTAAGTGAGGTCTAAGCCACTGGCTCAGTGCTCCAGTACTTCTAGGGGGAATTGGGCATTGGAAGCTGGTCAGAGTAACAATCACACTTCTGAATTCATTTTACTTTGAAGGTTCTGGACACCCAAGGTAAGAGCATCCCATCCATATTTTGAAACCAAACACCCAGAAACCTCCTGACGAACATGTATGTGAAATTGTCCAGGAAAGACAGATGGAGATACATAAATCCCTGTATAGCAATTGGCTTCCTGGAGGAAGGCCGGCCATCTTAGTACTCTCTCATTCGTGATTCATAGAAAACTTAGTACGGCTGTGAGGGCTACCTGGAATGTTAAATTGGTATCACATTTTGGAACAGTCTCAGGCAATACCCAACGTCTAGTCAAACCGACACCAAACAAACAGCCTGCGCACAGCCAGTCACAGTAGGGTGCTCTCCAGCAATTAAGGGGGTACTCATGGTAATTGCCGTCCTTCGAATGCACATCAGAATTGCTTCCAAGTGGGGTCTTTGAGGATCAAAGGTTGCAGGGTGAGTGCTAAAACTGGGCAAATCAGTCAGGGAAAAATAAATAATTACAAAGACAGCGGGGGCTGCTTGCATTTTTTGACTTTTTGTCTCACTGTGGTTCCATAAAATTAAATTGTACGAACGGTACCAACGGCAAGAATGGCAGTTCTATGCCTTTAAAAATATTTTAGAGTTGTTTCGGCTTTTGTCTAAAAATCTGAAGGTACATTTCTTAATCATACCTGTGACGAATGAACTTCCGGGCACCAGTGGTCCAGGGATGAATATCGGTTTCCAGACCATCAATCAGCCCCAAGCCTGTAATACACCAGAAAGAATCCAAACAGATTGGAAACACAAGCACATTTTAAACCTCCTTTTCCAATCTTAGTAGCATGGACAGAACGGCAGGCTTATCTCTTAAAGGTCGTGGATCGTTGGTTAGTTGCAGCACAGCGAAAATACAATTTTTACCCAACGATAAAAGGGGTGTCCAGTCAAGGTTGTATACAAATATCTACTTTAGTACTATCAAAACGACAGGTCTAGCACACTACGAAATACAACCAACCAACCCTGTAAAGGAATGCAGCGGACAGACTGTTTCAAAGAAGGAAAAGGGATGCACTTTGGATACTGACAGGTGGGTAGTCGGTATAGTAATTCCTTGCTATAGTTTAAGGATACTTAGTTACAACACAAAGGGAGCATTGGGTTGTAAAATGTCACTAGAGGGTTTGGGGGACAGAACCACAATGTACCTTGTGCTTTAGGTGTTCTTGGTGCTCAACAGTGTTGAGTCGGTTTTAGGGTGCTTGGCAGCTTCTGCGACAGAGTTCAAGATGGGAGAGGGCTGTGGATCAGGCAGCAGGCAGTTCGGCAAGCAAGGCTGGATGGACAGCTGCAGGCTGGCCTACACGACAGCTTGTCAGAAATCGTTGTCTTAGTGCTGGTCAGTTGTTCTGAAGCACTGGTTGAGGCATCTCGGACTGTGTAAGCGACTGCGGCGTAACAACAGTCAGTGGTGCAGTCGGTGGCAGCTTGAGGGGCTCGACTGGCTCGAAAAAAATGTCCTTTAAGGTGGACATTGGTAGATGCTTGTCAATGCACTCCTATCTTCTTCACTGGGCTTGTGTCATCCTTTAAGGAGATGGATCAAAGCTCAGAAGAGTGTTGCAGGCAACTGCCTTGTCCTTGATTTGGTTCAGAGACTAACTGGCACTTCCCACCTAGGAAGCTTGCTGCAAAGCCTAGCAGTGAACGCTGTGTGCTGGCTGGGTACTGGTTTTGGAGCTGCTGTAAGGTCATCTGGATTCTGTATCCCCCTCTGTTCCCTGGGAGATGCTATGGGGAGGGATCTTGCTCCCCTCTTGGAGGACCTGGCCTTACTTCACTGGCGGAAGATGTAAGGCACACTGTACCTTCAGCTAGGGTACAATGCTGAGTTCTTCTTTCTGTTTCTGGTAAAGCCTTCAGGTGATCTGCCAAAAGAGGTGCTCAGCCCTCTTTTAAGGCCACATGGGCCACAGTGATTGTTGTAGGCTAAGCCTACCTTAATGAACTAATCCTGGGTCCCCACCCACAATCTCCTCTATCCGTCAGGTCATAAACAGAGTGGTTTGCAACACAAAAGGTAAAGGGGTGAAAACATGAAATACTATGTCCCACCCATTTCCCTTTCTGCTGTGGATCAGAGGGTCTCTCAGGTTAATGGAGCTTTCTGTGGTTCCTGATTAATGTGGCACATCTCCCTTAAAGCTGTGGTGAGACCAGACTTGCTGTCTCCTTCAATCCACATACTCGTACCTTCTGAATGGGTTCTCCCTGAGGGGATGACTACTGTAAACACGCAGTCCCAGACATGACAATTCTCTGTCAATCGATACTGAGGGCAGGAGCTGACATGAGGTTGACACAGTTGATATGAAAAGGTGTCAGGGTTTCCTGAATCTTTTTTTAGCCTCTACAGCCAGGCCTCATGTGGGCTTGTTTGAAGTACACTCTAGTCATATGCTACTTATGTAAATCACTGCCACCAGCCGCCAGGCTCGACAAAAGGACAGGATGGACCCTTTGTTAGATAATTGAGCTGGCCATGGCAGCAGGAAGTTTTGGCCCTCCACCTTTTGGAGATGCCTTGTGTACTCCGCCTGTCAGATCCCAATTAAATATGACAGGGAGACTGCGCCTGTAGGTTGTGTTCAGCCAGATTACACAGGTCTATGTGCATGTTGTGTGGTGAGCATAGGAAAATTTGTGCCCACACGTTTTACAGAGGTTGATCTACCATCATTCAATTTTATTTAAAATGTCAAAAAAGCCCAGGCGAGCGCACACCTACAGTGCACATGATCGGATCCCCCACAATACCACCAAGAGTTTGACTCTCTCTTGTGTTAATGCACTGTGTGTCTGGTGGATCCTCCCCTTAGGTGCTTAAACCAAGGGGTTCAGATTCTATATCTCAGCTTCCAGCATTGGGCGACAAACATAAGTAACATGTTCTGCAGCTTTAATAAAATGTCCACAGAGCACGTTGTATCTTTTTATCTGGCAGAATGTTCCCATGTGCCCCTCTGAGTTGCAAACAATGGTAACTGGTCCAAATTGAACATTAGAAAAGCATTGCCTGTTTCCGGACCAAACCTCCTGTTGTATCACGTTGGGGATTATTAAACTTTGCTGTCAATTGCTTGTCAACTTTATTTTTCTGAATGCTCTTCTGCCTCTTTAAAACACATGTTGTACTGCCTTTTTTAGTCAGTTGATGATTTTTAAATAAGAAAATCAGTAAGCCAACTTGTGAGTAAGTTTCATTATTTGACTAATGTATTTTCAATCCCCTTGAGATCCAAACCAGCCCAAGGAGTGAGTGTTGAGTCTGTATTGGCCAAGTACATCCCATAAATGGTCTAGTCCATCAAAAAAAATCTGTTGGCAATATTGCATAATTTTACATAGTGCTTGGTGCTACAGTTGGGTTGTGTCTTGGCACTGTAAGTAGTAAGTAGTAATGCTACTATAAGCCATTTTGATAATACAGTAAGTATCAACCTCAGAAAATTGAAGGGATCATCCCTTCCAATCAGGATTTCAACCCATGTACAGCAAACGGAACACACATATCAACAGCGGGCATTATATGATGTTATTGGAATGGATCTGCTGTGATTGGTGTAGTTTTCAGGCACTCTAGTGGATCTGAAAGTGCAGGTGTCAGGTTAGGTTAGTAGGAAGGAAGGGAGAGAGGGAAAATGAAGGAAAGCTTTGTGTAGCCATGCCCAGTTGCTTTTGGCTTTGCCCTGGGAAAGAACCCCAAACAACTTACTATACCCAGTGGGCATTGCCATGAACAGTATACAGCATGCCCGAATCATGGCACCCCCCCTGTCCTGGGCACTCTACAGCAGCTACCGTCAGCCCCCGGACCTGGGAAGCTGCCTGAAGTGACTGCCCAGTGGGCGCTTTGCCTTGGCATGGCCTTCAGCCATGCTCCAGGGTCCCCCAAGCCACCTTCTGTGCTCACTGGGCTTGGCCTGCAGCCACGCCCAGTGTCCTTTTTGCCTAGGACGGGGTCTTTGAACACGCCCTGGGTAACCCTAAGCCATCCGATGTGGCCAAAGGTCATGGCCTGCATGTTATCCATGCCACCTTAGATGATGTTGCTTCTAGCCCTCATCAGAATTGTAATTTCATGTTGCGTTCTGGTGCCACTAGCAGTTGTTGGGACCACTTGCTGGCCTGAGGTGCCTTGACTAGGACTTTACAACGAGCGGTTCTGCCTTGATTATGATTATACTCGCAGGGTGAGTTGTGCAGCAGCCTTGTCATTGTAGTACTATGATCCCTTGCTTTATGTTTGTTCAGACCAGCATGCCTCTGTCCTGGATATTGCCATCTTTCCGATTGATTTTCTTTCTGAATCGTTATGTATTGGTTGCCTTTTATTTCAGTTCTTTTTACCGCTAGACACATTACAAATAGTATGTTTTTTTTTTAAATTTTGTTTAATGTTGGATGACTATTTAATTTGTGTTCCCTAATTTATGTTTGCCTTACTTTTTTTCACCTCCCAAGACTTTCATCCCTATCTTCATGATCAAGTCTTAGTCTGAATTAAGCAACGTCATGTCTTGTCCTTTCGAAAACCTCTACACAAGATCATATCGGGTTGGCTTGAGTCTTCCTGGCAATTCGGATCCATCGCTGCATACTGCAGACTGCATACGGCACGCTGCGCCGTCGGATCCGCGAGTCATTGCCTGCGTGCGGGGAGATGTGAACATGGCAGGGACCTGGTTTTTGTAGGTGCAACAGAACTGGACACTGTCCAGTGTCTACTCCTATTCTGAACCCACTGGAGCGAGCTTGGGAATGGACCAGTGTTGCACAAATGCCAACGCTGCGAAAGAGAGAAAATGATGCCGTAGAGATGGACTAAGCATCTTGCCAGCTACATGTGGCCCTCATTTTACAGGATCCACACAAACTTGACAGAAGGTGGTTGGGACTATTCGGGAGCACTGGTCCCAACCGTGCACGTGCCATCTCTCTGCTCATATGAAATTGAACATTCTGAGTAATTTCCTAAACTAGAAGTAGCCGCTTTGGATTATGGGATTGACTTGAGCCACGGGGGAGCATGGCTTGCCAAGAGTGACTGCTAGGCTTTTAACTTTATGGGGTGCCCATGTACTCTCCCAGCACTTAAGGGTTGCTTCATGAAACAGCAGAATTCCAAACGACTGGGGCCTGCGGTTCCCCCTTGTTCCACGTCAGCCATCAGGCTTGGACTGGCCTATAGGGCAATAGGCCCATGGCCGAACAAAAAAAGCAAAATGCTTGTGTGGGTCCGTTTTTTGGGTCAAAGTGGGCTCCTTTTTTGGCCAATGTGGGCCAGTTTGATGAGTTACTTTACTATGTGGCTAGTAGTTTTGACCATTGTTGCTGAATAAATATTCTTTAACTTGCTGAATTGGCATAATATTTTATCAAAAAACTCCCCCTTGGGTACTATTCAAAGAGTCTGTCATAAAAGGAATGAATTGCCATTTGCAACTTTTCATTGGTATGCCCCAGTCCGACCCTGTCAGCCATTAGTGGATCAGCCAATACATTCGCTGCACCTAGTACTTAATGCTCAGCGGCAGCTATACACCTCTTGCAAGTGCATTTTAAAGAATGCCAAAACCAAAACATGCCCAACAACATCTATAACTAAAAAGTCAACTAAAAGTAAACAGTGTCGGACAATTGTCTCGGGCACCAATGAAAAAGTGGCTGAGAGTTGCAAATGGCAATTCATTCCTTTTGTGATGGACTGTTTAAATAGTACCCAGGGGGCGTTTTTTTATAATATGAGATCAAATTGTGCATTTTAAAGAATATTCAGCAACACTGGTCAAAACTAGTAGCCGCATGGTGAAATAACTCATCAAACTGGCCCACATTGGCCAAAAGAGTGGCTCACGTTGACCAAAAATAACGGACCCACACTAGCATTTTGAGTTTTTGGTTCAGGAATTGTCCTATTAGCCTATAGGCCAGTCCAAGCTTGTAAGTAAACTAAAACGAAAAAAACGACGGAGCGATCTGTAGATAAAACGAATACAGACCGCAAACGTGGATAACGTCGTAGCAAAGACGAGAAACAAAGAAATGCCAAAAGAAACACACAGGTAGAAATAACAGTGGAATGAAGGCAGTAAAAAGAGAGTGAGACCACGAGACAAAGGAGGGCAGAAACAGACACTAAAAACATCTTGCCTTTCTTGCCTCCAAACCCACACCCCGTTTTAAAAAGTCACGAAGCATTGCTCTATAGCAAAAAAAAGCGAGCGACAAAAAGACCCAGCTGGCATCTAAGACATATGGAGTAAAGGGCAGGAAAGTTAATTGGGAGTAAAAACCAATGCCAATTTGGCAAAAGGTGCATTAGCCAAATTGACATAGCCCTTTTCCTATCCGGGATAAACCTTTGATAGAGAAAGGGTGGGGGAGAAAAGCATTCATTTATGAGCCCCCTCCCAACCCCTCAGCTGACTGCAACACAATATGGTCCAAGCAATGTATCAAAACCTCCATGATTCCTGCAGAGCGCCACTACATCAAAACCATTGGGCCTCATTACGACCCTGGCGACCACGGTATGAACGGTGCCAGTAAGGTACCGGCACCGTTCATACCAAGCCGCCACATTACAAGTTTGCTCGCAGGTGGCGGTATGCACGTCTGGTCTGGCATATTGGTACCCGCGAGCAGACCAGGATGCTAACAACTGACCCGTCATTAACGGGTCAGTTGATAGCATCCTCCCATCCCCATTGAGCCCTATGGGGGCTCAAATGGGAATTGGGGCGTACCGGGTCTGGGTCCCGAAAATGGGATTTACCGGCCCCACAAATGTCGGAATGGCCCAGTAAATCCCATTTTTCAGGACCCGGACCCAAGTTTGGTGGGTAGCCATGCCGCTAAAAACGGCATGGCTACTTTCAAACTCGTAATGAGGCCCATTGTCTTCTTAAAGCATTCCTTCCAATGTTATTCTTCTATGAGGAGTCGGCTGGGGAATATTTTTTCCCGTGTTTGGGGGCGCAACCGTGGCGTCGCCAGGAATCAAATTTAGGAGGGACACAGAGGGGGCCACAGACAAAAGTAGGGGGCACAGACAAAAATAGGGGGGCACCTATAAAATGGCAATGTGTGATGTGAGAAGCACTCCTGCAAAGAATCTTTTGTGCACACCAACCACCACACCCCACTGCACCTCCCCTGCCATCAGAATGTAGGCAATAAACCATTAAGTCACTAATGACCCATCATTAGCCGTTTAGTGTGCAACATTCTGTTTGGAAGGGCTGCTCTTGGCTGCAGGTTTACTTAACAGCTCATCTTCCTTGTTCTGCAGATTTTTTTTGTATTGCTGTGTTCCCCCATCCCTCTCTAACCCACTCCCACCACTTCACCCAGCCACCAACCACCCCCCAATACCCTTCCTCAAGCACAGAACACATATTTATTTTAAACAAAAATGCGGCAAAAACACCACAGGGAAAATTACAAAAGCGCAACAACGGAAACACGGTACGCGCATCGCTTTAAGGGGTCTTCTAGTGGAGTTCATTTTATTAGCAACCTTTCAGGTGCAGGCACAGAAATTGAGATGAGAACTACTTAGATACATATTTGTCGATTTTCATTTACAACCCGCATCCGTTTTGGACCCGATAGTTGCAGCTTTATCTGTTTCTAAAGTATCTAACACCAAACAGCTTATCCCAGAGTTTCCAGAAGGTTCAGCTTAAAGCAAAGCACTGACACACCTGCTGAATGCACTTCCTTTGCTAAACGTTGCTTCCTCAGGAACAGATGCATGCGTTGGAGACAAAGAAGTGCCCAGCTGAGGTGGGGGGGCCCAGGATTTCCGAGGGAGGGCCCGGGCCCCCCCAGACCTCCCCCTACCAACACCACTGGGCAGGGATGGCAGAGCGGCTGGTGGTGGGACCACAGTTCTTTTGTTGTTTTGATGGAGCAGGCTGTGCCCAGCATGTTACACACAGGTATCTGCAGCAGGCACATTTGCCCCTTGAGCTATCTGACATGGATTGGAAATTCAGAGCTGTAGTGTAGAGGCACATCTTTGCAGCAAGCACTTAACACCAGGAGTTATTATTATACATGAATTAGAACCTGCATTGACACTTTATCCGATTTTTTTAATTGAAAAATCGAATATTTGTATTTATTTTAATTATGTTGATTAGTGATTAATGCCTGATGACTTACCAGTAATCTTCTTCACTTCAAGTCTTTGGGCCTCATTATAAGCTTTCCAGTCTAGAAACAAGGTTGCCGATAAGCTCACCGGCACCCTTGTTTCCGGACCAGCAAACTACGTGTCTGCCTGCCATGGCCACTGTGCCCAACAGGTTTGACCCTGCCGGACGCAGCGCCCATGGTAGGCAGACTGTTCACGGAAGCACCGTTAGCCACGGTGCCAGCGCTTCTGAGTCCCCACTCCCATAGAGTCCTGTGGTACTATATGGGAATGGGGACTTACATTTTACCGGCGCATGACTTCCCGGGCCTCCGAACATGTAATAGCCTGGTGGCACCGGGAAGTCAGGCACTGGTAAAATATTACAAGTCCAGCAGCAACCCGCTGGTAGCACCAGCAGGGTTACCGCTGAACTCGTAATGAAGCCCTTTGTCTTCCTCAATATCGTCCTATAAAAGGAGAGCATCCAGTCCGAACACTAGCATCTCCTGCCACAAACAAGAGAAAGATGAGACTTTGTTTATATGTAGTCCTTCCATTGTTGCCATTGCATTTTACCTCCTGTACAATGAGAATATTGTCTAAATCATTAGGCTGTTCTATGTATATATGTATGAATCTACATAAACAGTGCCTATGGTAAAAAGAGCTAGAGCAGGTGGTGCAAGCTTCCCCAACCAAGCATCCTTACATTGGAATGCCCTACCACCAACTCTTTGAGCTGAAGAATCACTCATGGCATTCTGCAAGGCCATGAAAACCACGCTCTTCACCTGATTAACATCACACTCACCTCATGTGATTGCTTACTAGATCTCCTGTTAACCTGCAAATTGTATTCATAACCTATGATCAAATATGTATAAATGTGCAACATGTAAATGCTTAACCTACTTGTACGTTCCCTGTAACTAAGTTCCCCTCAAGTAACAGCGCCACGATGCCCAAGAGCTGTTTGTGCGCTATACAAATGTAAAAAATAAATAAATATGCATGGGATTTATAAAGTGCACATTTTGCTGGTCAGCAAGGAAGCACTGTGCATAATGGATGCAGTCAGGGGGCATCACGGAGGGTGCAGGGTAGCTGCGATGGGAAGCAGAGCATTAAAGGAGCTGCAGAGGTAGAGAGGAGTCATGACTGATTAGCCAGATGTTATTTGATAAGTAGGGTCTTCCAGTCCTTCCTGAAGTGGAGGATGGAGTGGGGCGGTCTTATCTGCATTGACAGCTTGTTCCGGAGACAGTGGGCCTCATTACGAGGTTGGAGGCAGCCATGGAGCTATTAGCTCCATGGCTGCCTCCAAAACCCTTCCGACTCCGCCGTGGTGAATGGAGCAATAAACGGTCCATTCCGAGGTCGGAGGGACCGGTAATTCCCCATTCACCAGGGCCATTCCCCCCATTCCCATTTGAGCCCCCATAGGACTCAAAGGGAATGGGGAAGGTGCTAATAACGGTACTGCAAATTGCGGTACCGTTATTAGCTCTAGAGTCCCTTTGCGGGTCCCGTCCTTAACGCCTGCAAAAACCAGGCGTTAAGGAAGGACCCGCAAAGGGAACTCATAGTAGGGAGGAAAGGGATTACCGGCACCGGTGCCCTTACCGGTGCCGGTAATCCCTTACCTCCCACCTCGTAATGAGGCCCAGTGTGTAGCAGGGAAAGGCTTGTTTCCTGTGTGTGTCCATTCTGTCGACACTGTGGCTTCTGGTGGCGTGCTGGCCTGCAGCAATGGTGAGCTTCTCAACCAGGAAGGGCAGTGCTTTGGTTCTGACTGCTTTGTAGGTGATATAGATTGTCTTGAACATGATGTGTGCTTTATGGGGCAGCCAGGGTCGGTCCTTGATGACGAGGGTGTGGTGGTCAAGTTGTCTTATCCAAATCATGAAGTGTGCTGCTGGTTGGCTTTCAGATGGGGCAAGGTGACATTTGGGCCTCCCGTGTGAAGGGCGGTGCTACTGTCTAGATGGGAGAGGACTAGGGCTTGGCCAACTCTTCTGACGCTCGGGTGGGGGTGAGGGGCTTGATTTTACATAGGAGTGCAAGCTTGTCTCATGCTTTCTGGGCATTCCTAGCGACGTGTGTTTTGAATGAGTAGTCAAAGTCGATGTTGAAGCTGAGAGATTTTGCACTGGGTCGGGTCTGAAGCTTAATACCGTCAAGCCTCATCTCAGCCAATTCTGGACTTGGCAATGCTTGTTGGGATTTCCTGTGATAATTAATTCAGTCTCTGTTGGACTGAGATTCAGGTAGGCTGGCAAGTAATCTGAGCATGGCCTCCTCATCTGTCTTCCTTGTCAGAGTCCTAATGAAATGAAATGAGGTAGTAGTAACCCAAAGCCTCATACAGAGGAATTGGCACAGAGACGTAAATGACTGGGCACCCAGCCGAAGGTTTAATCAGTAGAAAAGGAATTCATGATGAGATAGCCGGCAGAGGTTTTAATGGTATGGTATGATAATGTTTATTTGTAAAGTGCCTATACACAAGGCAAGTGTTTCAAAGCGCTCAAGGAGGGGGGGGACAAGGAGAAAAAAACAACGGTCATTCAGAACCATTGAATTTCTGAACGATACAAGTCTGCACGGGCCGAGTGGGAGCATGGAACCATTTGCATATAATACAATTAACAGTGTAGATAACAGCAAACAGGTCTGACGACGATTCTGCAGTTTTTCCAAGTGCATTGAGGTGCCACCATGCAAGGAGGGGAGACAGGGAAGATAGACGATCTTTAAGGCATGGTACGTTCAGATCGTGCAAGTGCACAGACAGTACAGGAGAGGGGAGGGTGGTAGGACAAGTGCAGGCAGGTATCCAAGTGCACCCAGTCAGTCAGAAAGTGGGGTAAGTTCTGAGAGATGCCACTCTCATGGGTCAATGACCAAGTGTAGTAGCGGCGAGGCAAGTGCAGGACCAGAGGCTAGTGTGAGAGGATTGGCGAGGGTGCCAGGGACCTGTGGGCCTCTGAGGCACACCCGGTGGCCAGTCAGCAAGCTGTGTGGAAAAGGAGGGAGAGAGGGATAGAGGAGAGAGAGGTTAGCAGGGTAGAGTGAGAGAGAAGGAAGAGGAGAAGAGGAATGTCTAAAGGAGTTTGCAGAACTTAAGGAGACCAGGCTCTAGAAGGAGGGCAGCAGGGAGGCTATTCCAGTGCACACACGGTGCAGGAGAGGGGAGGGGGCCAGATCAGAGGTCTATTCACTACTCAATCAAGGTTTACTGTGCTTTATCGAAGAAGTAGGCAAAGCCCAAGTGGTGCCACTACATATGTCATGCAGTGAGGCACCTTTAAACTCTACCCACACACGGACCACCTTAGAAGGACCTGAGAATCCCATACCATTCTAGGAATCTGAGATCACCAATTTAATCCAAGGACTAAACTTTTATTTCTATTTGGATTTGGCTTTATATAGCGCAAACCTAGCTAGGAAGCAACAAAGCATTGTGCAAATAATTTGGGGTTCACAGAGGTTGATGGAAGGGGAGGTTACAGATTTTAGAAGCTGGGAAGTCCCATACTTCAGGATGGTACATCTCCAAGGGTAGCAGCTGCTACTTTACTCAATGTGACCACAGAAGGATGACCTCCTTGTATGGAAACACCAAAAGTAATGAAAAGAGAAGAAGGCTTCCTAAAACTAGACACGTGTTTCAAATGAATTGCAATGGCCTCTTCACATCGATTGGGTACTGACTCAGATTGGAATTAAAACCTTGGGGGAAAAAAGAGTACGTTAAATACCCTGCTTCTTTTTTTTATTTTTTATTATTTGTTATAGTTGTCTTAAGAACTTTTCAAATATTCTAACACATACATATACTTCTAATTTTATATCGTTTCTAATATCCTGCTTCTCATGAAACCTGTGGGTTAACTGGTTCCTAAAAGATGGACTAGGTCTGATAACCACACATACAGGCCGAAAAAAGCAAATAGGTTACATTATCCGATAATGTCCATATCTCCCCGAATCTTATTCCTGCGAAGATGGCAAACAAAAAGTTGCCTTTCTCTGAAAACAAAGAAAGTGGGTAAACTTGAAAGGGGCCAAAGAGTATCAATATTAGCAACCACTGATGCAAACTCCCCTAAAAGCCGGATGGCAGCCCACTTCTGAATTTGCAGAGACTGGCAAATTCAACCGGAAAATATCTGAAAAATATCCAGAATGACGCCTGGATCAAATAAACTGAAAAAGCACCCCTTTTTAAAACTCCAGGAAGAAAAATGCTTCCAGGGATGGTCAGAGACTGAACGAGTTGCTGCCTTATGATTCTTCTCAATGTACAAGGCTACCAGGGCCAGGCATCCCTGTTGCTATAATGCCAGCCACTCATTCTCCAAACCTTCAATTGGAGGTTGTGTCAGAGGAAGAAAGAGGAATAGCCCAACCCACTGTGGCTCTCCTACCACTAGAAACCAAAGAGGCGAGAAATAGAAACATTAGGGCCAAAATGGTACTGCTGGAAGGTTTTCCACACTGCCTGTTGGGATCTTCAAACAGACTGCGGTAAACAAGTGAATCGGGGAAAACAAACATGAGGCCTGGTGGCCCTGGTAAGTACTTTGCATCCTGCTTCCACATTTTCCAGGTTTCTGAACAAAAGACTGGCAATGTGGCATGGGATTTGTAGGCAAACAGATCTGTTGGCACTTGAAAAAGATTTGTGATCTGTTGACAAACCTGTAGACTTGCTGAGTAGTGAATGGAGCATGTAAAAATTGTGTGCATGAGATACACAGGTGTATTCTGTTTCCCCAGGATATAGGTTACAGGTAAGGAAAGGAAGTTCATCTCACTCCAGTCCTCTATCCTGTGCGCTATCAATTTGAGAGAAGAACCGGAGTCACATCCAGATGGAGATTTTGGGCCCTTTGTTGTCCACCTGAATAAGGACTGCCCCCCCCCCCCTGAAGCAAAGGAGCAAACACTAGCAAGGCCGGTTGAATGGCTTCCTGCTCACTCCAATCCTGAGACAACCTCCTCTGAGCAAAATGCTGCTGTAGGACTGCGGCCCACCCCACTCGTCTGGCATCTGTAATAAGGACAACTGGTTAATCAAAATCCAACCAAATCTTCCTTCTGAAATTGGAGACTAACATCCACCAATCTTGATGTCGGCATAACTCTGGGGTGATCGGAATTAAGGTTCTGTACTGGCAAGAGTTCAGGGATAATGTTGAAGCAGATGTAGCACCATAGCTTTAAAATGAAGATTTGCCCAAAGGCTACCTGTGTGGAGGCTGTGTATCACTTTGGACTTGGAGAAACTCCCTCAATCACACCTGATCCTTTGATTGCAGATATTGTATTTCTTTATAACATGACAATACAATCGTCCGGAAGACACACTCTCGCATTCTACGCGCAAAACGTGCTCTTATGAATTGGAGAATTGGAGTTGCTGTGAGGAATTTAGATGACAATTCTTATAATCGAATAGGAATCCAGGACTTTAGAAAACTTCATAGCCTTTGGCAATATTGGGCTGAGATTAGAAAAATATTAGGATAAAGACATAACTGAATTCCCATCCCTGGCAGCAAACAGCCAAGCTGAAATTCGCAAGGAGGTGAACTCCACACTCAAAGTTCAATTTGTTTTAAAATGTTCCAGAAGCCGAGCCATCTTGGCAGGCTGTGTGCACAGTATACTTTAAACAGCGGGAGGTGTTCCAGCCAGACAGCCACGGGAGCCAATACCTCGATGATGTAGAATTTACCAAACAAAAAAGAGGCATTTCTGACAACCCCGATATATTGGGATATGAGATTGGTGTCTTTTAAATCTAGAGACAACAGGAATTCTATCTTGCAGATCAAAGGAATGATGGACATGAGAGCCACCATCTTGAATGTCATATAAACCATGCATTTGTTGAGTGCATTCGTGTTAATTACTGGCCTGTACTCCTCTAAGGATTTCCATGCCAAAAAAAGGAGCAAATAAATGCCCTGGCCTTCCAGAAGAGGTACTGGAACACTCGCTGCTATCAGAATCAGCTGCCAACCAGCTAGGGGAAGAGCTTCCCTGTCACTGGACAACAAGGGAAAGGAGACTTAAAGTTTCAATATACTGTAGGGGTTCCTTCAAAGTCTATTGTGCACCAAAATCTGGGGATTTGCAGTACCCATTGGTCCTGAATTGAGAATGCTGCTGGTTGTGCAAGCTGAGATGGGTAAGCTTGATTGATGATTACTGCATGCAAATGGTTTAGGCTGCTGTGTCGAGATGTAGAGGCCTGAGGCTGTGGCTAGAGCCTGTCACACTAGAACTGAAGCCATTGAGTCTATCTGGGCCACTGGTTAATGTCAGTTTCAGCTCCACCCAAAGGACAACATTTGACTAGAAATTGTGGTTAACATGACTTATCCACATCTATCCAGTTACTGCTGTATGGAGAGGCAGGCTTTCAGGGTCCAGGGAATCGTGGTGAATCTCAAAAAGACCTTTATCATCCTCAGGTAATGGTGAGACCGGAAATGTAAGTTCCTCTCAGATATTTTTTTTTTTTTGTCGCAAATATCAAATATATTTTTATTTATTTCCAATAATCTCCACAGTGCGTTACATATAACCAAAACAAAAACAGCAGATAGCTTTAAACATGCGCACACTACTGCAATGTTTTGCGGGCATATGCATATATAACATTTACTCGGTAGTGACACACCCATCTCCTGCCTACCAGTCTAAATTAATCTGCCGATCCAGAGAAGAAGAGAGAGAAGAAAGGACATCGAAAGCAATGCACCAAAACTTATCACGAGGCGTTAGGCATATAGTCCAATGATAACCCAGCTCCCCCAGAGCCAAGGCCTATGTTGGGTTCCATAATGCTTCGGTCCAACCTAAATTAGCGTAAATGCCTGCAAACGCCCCCGGGCCATGGGGCTTATGGAGTACACCCAGAAAGTCATTAAGTTGGATAAATTGTATAAATGGATTCCAGGCCTCAAAATATTTTGGCATCTCACTCGTAATGGAGGCCTCAATTTTGGCCATGGGCACGCCTTACCAGATCCTCAAACACCATTCCTGAATGCCATGTATTGCATTTACTTTCCATTTACGGGCTATTGTAACCCTGGCCTTCACCAAGGGGCGTGTCACCAGTTTAAAACTTTTACCAGACATCTGTTTCCTCATTTCCCAATTACCTGGTTACGCTCTCTCTCTCGGATATTCTTAATGACTGACGATTCCCTCTTCTTCACCGGATGAGCGTCAGGTGCTTCGAGAGTATCATGCAAGAATCAGTAGAGATGACTAGTCTATGAAAGTCTATGAAAGCTGCAGGAAGAACAATGGTGTTCAGTTAGCTGCTCGAGGTGGTACTCGTTGATTGTAATCAACTATGAGGCTGGAGCTACAGTTGCTGGTGGGGATAAAAAGTCCTGAAGCACTGGCAAAACTGACCCTGTTGCATAGAAATGGCCCACTTCAACATGAAAATTCCCTGGCCCTTTGCCGCTTTCAGGTTGCCAACACAAATGCAATTGCATTACCGGCAAATAAACCTGGCTGCTATGGAAGCCCCATCACGACGAGAAGGCAACCATCTTGGGGACAGGCAAAAAAATCAAATGGAGCCAGTGCGCCTCCTCTCTATCTGCTTAACATATCCAAATGAGGCAAAACACAGGGAAAGACATCTCGCAATCGGGATAGCTCTACCCAGAAATAAGTCCTGCGATCACCACAAATGAAGAAATACCAATCCCAAAGAGCTGCCCAGCAGCTGCCAAGACAACAGAAAAAAAGGACACACGGGAGAGGCTGCCCTGACCTGCATATATAATTGCCTGATTACACACACAGTCTCACATTATTTTCTTCAGAGTGGCAGCATGCAAACCTGCCATAGTGATATGGCACCAAATCAAAAGAGACAGCGGGTTTTGTGTGCTTCCTCTTCAAACAGGAAGCAAAACAACAATAATAACAAGAATGGAATAAAAACAGAGAAAATATGAGTCCATCTTCTATGTCAATTATTGTCAGCAATACTTGCGTGTGTCGAATGGGATGCTCTCATTTCCTAAGGCGAGTGATGAGGAAGACAGATAAGGAGGTAATTATATCATATGGACACATCTTTTTTACTAGGTTGTTCGCTCTTTCATGCCAGGTGTATTTTGTAGCAGAAGACCACTCCTTCAGTAGTATAGGTCACACTGTTTTATAAAGGTTTTTTTAGTCACTTGCACTTTTTAGGCTGCACCGCATACTGCTTATGTCACGCACCAAAAAAGGTATAGTTTTGTGATGGTTCCGGCCCCCTTCTACGATTTGCATACATCCTTAATGCACGGGATAATACAAAACAATGGGCCTCATTCCGAGTTTGGAGGCAGCCATGGTGCTATTAGCACCATGGCTGCCTCCAAACTCGGGTCCGGGTCCGTGATGTCGGAATGGGGACTTACCGGGAGATTCTGACCTATGCGGACCTGGTAAATCCCCATTTCTAAAACCATTCCCATTTGAGCCCCCATAGGGCTCAATGGGAAGGGGGAAGGAGCTAATAACGGGCCCGCAAATTGCCGCCCCTTTATGAGCTCCATGGTCCCTTAACGGGTCCCGCTAAGACAGGCTGGTAAAACCAGCCGGTCCAGGTGGGACCCGCTAAGGGACCTCGTAATAGGGCACTAGTGGGTTAACGGCACCGGCATCCTTACCGGTGCTGTTAACCCCCTACCGCCAGGGTCGTAAGGACCCCTAATGCATCTGTCAAGCACAGAAGATTTGGTTTCCAGTTGGGGCCCACATTGTCTGATTATTTTGATCAGAATCATTGCTGGTGGGTGTGGGGGGCAAAGAGGGCTATAGCCCCGGTCTTTTGGTTGTAGCCCCGGATAGAAGCTCAGGGGCAACAACCAAAAGGCTAGCCAGCCACGAGTCCTGACAGTCCCGACATTAGAATAGCCCCGGATCTTTTCCAGACCTAGCAACACCCCTGATTCTGATGTATGATTCCAGGCAGCTGTTAAAATGTATGAGTGATGTGAGAGCCCAGAGACATCCTACACAGCAAGGACCACTGGCTCAAAGGGGATTCGCATACCCCTTTTCCTAAAGGAGACACCTCTGACCCGCAGCAACCTCCCTTCACCTGCCAATTATCAGCTCAAGCTGCCGCAAATATCCAACAGGTACAGTTCTCCTTCAATGCATCACAGTCAAATGAGCATAGGAGTCGCCACAGCCAAGATAACAACCTGTATCCCGCAGGTTCTGCACAGAGATCTACCTTGCCGGCATAGAGAGAGGCATAGATAGAAGCCACAGCAGGGCAGATGGTGAGGCGAGAACAGAAGAGACAACACGACAGCAAAAGTACTGGAGGTTGAATAGGAAACAGTGGTGGACATGGGTCAAGAACGAGAAGACCGCCAGCGAGAACCTGTGCAATTAAAAGCCTGTGTGATTAGAAGCAGAACATGAGAAGTGTGGGAGAAATTAGGCAGAGGCGTCCCTAGAGGGAGCATGGGGGGTCTTTTGGTTGTAGCCCAGATAGAAGCTCTCAGGGGCAACAACCACAAGCTAGCCCTGACAGTCCCAACATTGGCGTAGCCCCAGTTCTTTTCCAGACCTAGCAACAGCCCTGGCAAGAGGTGTGGCCATGGAAGAAGGGAGGCAGATCAGGGAGATGCAAGAGGAGGAAGAGAAGAGGAGTGACAAGTGGAAGAGCGATGAGGGTAGAACAGAGGAAAGAGTATTGGAGAACACGATAGAGAGAGGTGAAGGAGGCAGCAACTAACAAGATTTAGGGCCTCATTACACGGATGGCGGTGAACCATGGCGCTATTAACGCCATGGTTCATGCCGGTAAAATACCGGCACCGCCTTGGTGGAAAGGGGAATTACCGCCCTATTCCAAGGTTGGCGGGGCGGTAATTCCCCCTTCCACCATTGCCCTTCCCCATTCCCATTTTTGACCCATAGGGCGCTATGGGAATGGGGAAGGTGCTAATTACGGTACCGCAAATTGCGATACCGTAATTAGCTCCCTGGTCCCTTTGCGGGTTGGTTTATACCGCCTGCAAAAAGCAGGCGTTAAATTCCCCAACCCGCAAAGGGACCTCGTAGTAAGGCGGTAAGGATTTACCGGTACCGGTAAAATACTGGTAAAATACCGGTACCGGCAAACCCTTACCGCCATCCGTGTAACGAGGCCCTTAGTCTAAGAGCTCAATCTATCTTGAACTGGGCGTGAGTGGCTCACCCAGTTCTGATTTATTCATTGCATTTGTGTATTTGTAGTCCCATTGTTATAATGCAAAAAGCAAATCTAGAGGTGCCACTATGAAAAAATAAAATGCACAACTCGACTCAAGGTTTGGCCTGGGGCAGACAGCATCTGCCTGACGACCTGGTCGACCCACAACACAGCGACTCCATGCCATATGCATCGCAGCCCTGCTTTCCTTTAGAGCCATTAGTTTTCCGCAAGGAGTTACGTATAACAGGAGGCCTGCAAAAAGCAGCAACAGGGTGGATCCGGGAATGGACAATTATCTGTGAACGCAAGGATATAAGGGCTGGTCAAGTGTATTGGTACTTGAACTCAACCCTTTCCCCACAGCTACTGTTTACCATCAATGGTGTCCCTTCTTTCAAGACAAATGGAGTAAAAAAATAAATCCCTTTTTAAACTGTCAAGTTTATTTCCATAAGGTCTGGTTGATTGATAAATGAAAAAAAAGTGTTTTTGTGTGGAAATTAACCGTTTTTTCAGATTATGCATATTAACGAGAGCCAACCTTATTTAGAACGATGACTACAAGCAGGTGCCCAGTTCACACATTTGTCCTTTTTATCGTTTGTCTTTCAGTCTTGAAAGTAAAGTGGTAAAACCCAGAGTGGATGTTTTTATGTGGACATTATATTTCATTCTGGTAATTGTAGTCTTCCATCCAAGATGGGGAAAATCAAAGCTGCAATCATACTTAACATAAGAATGTATATATTTTTGCTTGATTATTTGATGTATCTTCTCTTTAAGTAATCTCTATAAAGGAGTGCATTGTTTTAATGACTTAGAGCCATACATTGACATATATTTGTATCATCTAGATCTGAGAATGTACTTGGTCAAGAGTGTAAAGTGCAAACTGCACTCAAATCGTAGCCTCACTTCTTAAACACGGTGGGTGATACTGTGGGAAACACGTTTTCGCTCTATGTCGTAGCTGCCAAGGTTGGGATGCCAGGTATGGGTATTGTTTCATGTAGGCTGAATGGAAGGACACCGGGCCTGGGTTTTGTAGGATGGGGCCTGGATGGCAGGTACAGTTTGCAATGTTTTGTGTGGGGAGGCTGGAAGCCAGAAGTGGATTGTGTGCTTTAGGGGATGGGAAGTCAAGATTCCAGATGTGTTGTGGGGACTGAGGAGACAAGAAGCCATATTTTAGCTTAGAGTTGTGGGCTTGGGAGGCACTGCCAGGACAC
The DNA here is from genome assembly GCF_040938575.1 of Ambystoma mexicanum. Classification (NCBI taxonomy): domain Eukaryota; kingdom Metazoa; phylum Chordata; class Amphibia; order Caudata; family Ambystomatidae; genus Ambystoma; species Ambystoma mexicanum. Next base: position 421,907,983 of record NC_090934.1, on the reverse strand, counting down.
CAGGAATGAGTGTTTTGGGGGTGGGGAGGCAAAATGCCAGGTTTGGGTTTTGTGTTGTGCGGGGTGATGAGGAAGGATGCCATGTGGGGGGGGGGGATTCCACGTGTGTAAGGTGTATTTTGCTGGCTCGACTGCTGTGTGCCTCTTAAGCTCGGGCTCGTCTCTGGTCCAGCTCTACCCATGAATTCCCTGCATCCTCCTCCACCAATTGGCTATTCACCTCTGATATGGGGCATTTTGAGAGTTGTGGGTAGCAAGAAGGATGGACAGGTGGGCGTGGAAGTGGCAGAAGGAGGGTTAGAGGATGGTGAGCAGATGGTAGGAAAGTGTAGAATAGTGTGGACACCCCACATATCACACAGTACAAGCTCAAAGCAATGCTTATGAAGCACTGACGTGCAGGTTGGAGACAGAGCTCTTCAGCAGGTGCAATAGATAACTGAGATACCTCAGCTACCAAGGCAGGTAGAGGCAGACGTGGAAGAGGTGGTCAGGGGGATAGGATAGAGAATTGAGTGAAACAAGTGGGGTTAAAATCAAGTGAACAGAGTCAGGGGTTTCAAAAGAGGTGGGAACAGGGGAGATGAGGCGGGGTATTGGAGGCGGGTGGAAAAAGCTGGCAGTGGAGAGGGAAGGTAGAGAGAGAGAGCGAACGAGACAGAGAGAGGCTGCACCGACTGATTTGTGGCTAATTGAAGCCGTGCAATACTCTGTCCGAAATATAGATTGAAACAGTGACCGCAATAATAAGGAGTAGGTGAGGAGAGCACACACAGCCCACGGCTTGGGGATGGGAGCAGATTAGGGCATCACACGTGGATGGGTAGAAGTAAACAGAGCATGGATGCGAAGGAAAGGACAGTAAACAGGGCTCGGGTGGTAGTAAAAAGGGCTGAGAAGCCGCACAGAGCAGCAATGGAAAGTGGCCAGGGCACTAAATATGGTTATAGAAGGAGATGAGGGCAGTTCGAGGAAGGGGATGTTCAGGAAAGGACAGTTAAAATGGGTGCTGGGGGCTTGGTCAGAGTATTCAACGTGACGTTGGATCCTGAGAGGGCTTCAAGAAGATATTGGGATACGAATGGAGGGTAGCAAACAGGGCTGAGGCAACAGGAGAGGGTAGCAATAGTAGGACAGAAGGCCCATGCTAGCGTGTTCAGGAATGGCTAGTAAAAGCAGGGCTGCGAGGCCGAGAATAGTCCATTCAACATTTTGGGAGAATTAAGGGAGGTTTCAAAGGAGCTACTAACCAGGTCTACGAAATATGGAGATAGTATCAAACACGAAAGAGGAATTATAAGAGGATAGTAAACGCAGGCCTAGGAGGCAACATAGCATAGGTTGGGATGGTCGTCCAGGAGATCAGCGGAGGGTAGTTAACATATCTGAGGGACCAGGACAGGGTAGTCAAAGCTAAGCCAGGAAACTTAGGAAACTGTAGTAGCCAGGACTGGGAGGGTTCTATGTCCATACATCACCATGAGTTTTTAAGAAATATGCATTTTTAAGAAATTATTTCGAAAAAACGAATTGATTTCTTTTTTATTATGGGGTGCCCCACTAAAACCCCTCTTCCGTTAATTATAAAATCTACCCACCTCTCTCCTACCCCTTACAACCCCTCCCCGCATATATTTCAATACGTTTTTCGAAGTACATTTTTTGAAAATAATGACACGGAAAAACCTCCTGGGGATGAAACAACGCGATACCGGACTGGGGCCTCACAAGAGTTTTTTAAATAGGTCTGTGACTCTCAGAAAAGTACAGTAAAGGATAGGAAATTGGTGAGGTCGCTATCAGGCCTGAGGGATACAAGAAAGAATACAAGCGGGGCAGTGGAATAAAAGAAAGACTGCAAGCGGGGCAGTGGAATAAAAGAAAGACTGCAAACGTCAGAAGAGGCCAGTAAAGAGGGCTAGGGGCAGGGACGTCATTTAGGGGCAATCGGGGTCACAACTGCGACCACTGATGTCTCTCTTGCTACCCCTGTGATCTCCTTGCTACCCCTAAAAATGAAATTAATTTTTTTATGCCAGTTCCTGGGCTGTGGCTAGCGCCATGTGGCTCTACTTCTGGAGTGGCTGGCTTTCTTGTTCAGGCCTCTTAAAAAAAGAAAGAGAGAACAGGGGTTCCACAAGTCTAACACTTTCAGCAGTGACCCTATATAAGAACAGGAATACCAAATAATGTGTCTTTCTGGAATTCTATACAATAATTGCTAGACTCATTAAAGGTTTATTTCAAGCACACTTCAGTGTGTGAGTCACTGATTTAGTCTGTTCTTTAACACCTCAACTCAGCCTTTCATCCTTCTGAGGTCGATAAATGAGTACCAACACAGGTTGGGTGATATTATATGTATATTTTTGATACATAAAGCACTTAGGCGTAAGTGCTATATACTAACACATCATTATCATTTGGCCATGGATGTCTGCTTGCATTCACAGCAATTTGGTAATATGGGCCTATACACACTGATCTTAACAATACATATTATGATCCATTCTTGTATGAAATGTGTATCACATTAGAGTGACATTGTAACCACATTTTTCGTAGTGTACTTAGGAACAATGCTATGTGATGCCACTTCCTGTTTGTCAATGGGTGAAAGGCCGTGTTCCATCGCTTCCTGCGATATCACTTCAGGTTGGGGTCAAATTACATCATTTCCTGTGATATCATCAGAGGTCAAGGGTCGTGTGATGTCACTTTCGCTACCCTTAGCATTTTGGTGAAATGACGTCCCTGGCTTCGGGTATTGGTGGAAGCAGTGCAGAGGATAAGTTGGGTGGTGCATAGGCCGGCCATCATGCCCCGTGTCAATCGGACGATACTTGTCTTCATTTGATAGTCATTGGCATCAGATGCTCAAGTTCATATCGTCCAATTCAAATCACTCACAGAATAAATATGTTTGTTATCTGAAAAGGGCAGGAGTAGCGTGCGTGTGACATGGAGTCATGTAGGAACCCTAGGCTAGGAGAGTAAACACAGATTGAAAATCCTGCTCTGCTTGTGCTGCGATTACATGCTGGGATGCCCGAGTACCAGGTGTGTATGATGGCCAGTGGGCAAACCTTCAAAACAACACTCATGGAAGGCAAGAAACAGCATGAAGGCTACTAACGTACAGCATTCTTTAACTTGCAATTGGAGTGGGTATGCCACAGCACTTATGTGATGAAATGACTGCAAGAGTCCAGGGATGACTAGTGGCTAATCCAACTCTACACAGCCCCAGACTACTATTAAACCAGCAGTGATCCCAATCCTGAAAGTAAAACAGACACAGCCCGCAAGGGATACATCCGTCATCTCCTACTGGTGGTGCAGGCCCAGGGTGGGCTATATCTTCAAGAGGGGTATGAGGTGATAACAGTAGCAACCCAAACATTTTAAGTACAATGATTCCAAAATAAAAGAATGTCCAATCAAGGTTCTATGGAATTATAAATTCTAATCAAACAATAAAATGCAATCAACTGACTAAAAATGCTAGCAAAAACCCACCTCTGTAAAAAATAAAACACAAAATGCAGACTTGTCAAATGGTGCACTGGGTACATGATCAGGGATGTTCAAATAATTAATTGGCACAATGCCAATGTTCAAGAATGTCTTAAAAGGTAAAGACAGTGAAGGGTGCTTAAAAGTAACTATAGTCCTAAAGGTGGACTAGGGGACAGGGCCTCTTCTGTGTACCTTATTCTTGTCTTTGGGGGCTCTACAGTGTCGAACCAGGGTTCTAGGAGTTTCCTAAGCCTGTGATTCTGCATCGGGTTGATGAGTAGATTGACTGGGTCCAACATACAGTGCGGTTCAAGCAATAACTTCATGTGGCACAAAGAAGCTTGGGACAGGCAGGTGATTTCCAGGTTGGTGTAGCTCACAAATGGTTCAATTTGTGAACCAGGGCCCAGAGCAATTCCATGACTTCGGGTTACTGGGAGGCCAGATTCAGGGTGTCCAGGACAAGGTGAGTCCTTCTGTTGCACTCCCACCCCAGGGAACATGGATGGCACCTCGAGGGAATAGATACTCCACCCCCAGTGAACATGGGCCTGGTTTCAGTGCAGACACAAGAGAGACCTTGGTCCAGCAGCAGTCACCCCCAATATTTCCCAGTGATGGTTAGAGGACAGAGCTCTCCTCTACCCTGGCTGCCTTCTCTTTTCACCTCTATGCCAGAGGACATGGAATGGGCTACACTCCCAACAGAGGTCCAAAGTGTATTCTTCTTCCTCTTTTGATGGTCTAAACGGAATCAATGAATGAGGGTGTGCCCCTCTCCTTTTCAATGCAAAATGTCACAGGGAATTGGTCCACAGTAAACCTGCTGTAAAGGGTCCAATCCATATTGTTGTAGCAATTGCCCTTTGCCTTACGATATTACACACAGAGTATTTTGCCCCAAGGAACAGAGGGGACAGGAAAAAGGAAGAGAGCCCTAACAGGAATCAAGATGGTGGAACCCTTCTCCTGGCCTACCTTTCTTCTCTGACTATTCCTATGCCATGCCTGCTGACCTCAAAGGGACTCCTGTGGGCAGCACCCTGGTTTTAGGGAGGCTTTTGTTATGCTTTGAAACACAGTTCTGATGGGATCCCTTGGAAACGTCCTATGCCCAAGTTATCCTGCATGCTGTAGAATCAAAATGGCAGCATCCTGGATATTGTTCAACATGGCAGCTGTGGAGAAAGATAGCCTAGATGCCAAAATACATCAGTCCTGTCAAAGTTAACCCCTGCTCACCAAGCTGAATTGGCGTGGCTTTATAATTGTGTGATTCTAGCAGTCACCGTGCCAATCCAGGCATGGCTTACATTTAAAGATTTACGTGCCACCATACTGTTTAGATTTCACAAATATTTGAATCTGAATAAGATATACAGACAGTTAAAATGCCACCTCTGCCTGCAAGGACTTTGTATGCCAGCAACTGTCAGGGATGCACAAGGGACCTTTGAACCTGTTCTGTGCCACTGCAAAGCTGGCGCTCTAGATGTTGGTAAATTGGTTACAGAAAAGTGCAGATGGCAATCCAGCACATCATCGAGTTTGGAATTCTAGCACCTATAATTCTGGTATCAAGCATTTATAAGAGAATATGGGAGGGAAGGGGTCCCCTACGGAAACAGGAACTGGGGAGAATCACATGGAAATCCAAGGGGGTTGTTCCCGTCGGACCCTATTTAGGCATGCCTAAGGCATTTATTATTCAGGCAGTCAATTAATGATACATAATTTCCTGGCAAGGGGTATCCCGTTTCTTAGTTGTACGGGCCATCAAGGAACAATTCATCAACAAAACATACCTCTCAATCATAAATGATAGAGTAGTTTTTGACTTTTGTTCACAATTCAAAATGTATCTTATATCTTCTATAAAGCAACAGAGCATAACATACATAGAAAGGCCAGTGCAGCATATACAAGATCATGAGACATAGACAGTAAAATATCAAAAATCATGAAGATCACTTTCGATAGATTCAAGCACAAATAGTTTCCACTCAGTAATAGGTGCTTAGCACTGAGCATTTATGAAACAGGAGCCTGATTATCAGGCCTCCCTTTCAGAAACAGAATTACCTGCATCATTTTATTTTGCTCTGTCGATCTCTCCCTTACAGATGGCAATCCAGCACAGCATCGAGTAGGGAATTCTAGCACCACCGACAGTCGAGCACTTTTGGATGCCCGTTGCTTTGGTGTGGTGTTGAACGGGAGGGGGCACCGGCCTTGGCCGTTGACCGCTCATCTGAGGACACACATTCCAATAATGGGGCTGTGGAGAGTGCAGTGTATTTGGGGTCTTTGCTGCTGGGTCTAAGCTTTTGGAATTTGGGCTACCCAACATATCCTTACATTTAATAGTCAAGCATATAAACTCTTTACCCTAGTATAATACTTGCTTTTGTTTAATTTCATGTACCTTATTTCATTTTATTGCACTGAGAATCTTTACCATGGACAACATGAGGGAGTTTCCATCCACTCAGGTGCTGTGGTCCCGAGTATTATCAGTGGACTGCTCTCTGGATATAATATATTCCAAAACCCCAAAGATGACATCAACTAATAGGCCCCGAAGGACCTGAAACAACGTAAATTAGCATTCCCAAAAAAGCATTTCCTAACATTAAATGACCCAATTTGAAATTTAAAAGGCCATGTGACAGCGCAGGACAGCACAGGGGTGGAGGATGCTTAGGCAGTAACCATTCTACACTATAAATGAGATTGAGTCTGGAGGAACTGATCCAAATGTCAGAGTACTTGCAGTTTACCTCTCAACTCATTGGTCAAGTTGGCATGAATTGCTCTACTCAGTCTCTATGTAACCCTGTTCAATCAACACTGAAACCATATACAAAATGGATTCTCCATTGGCTTACGCAAGGCAATTCCACGCAGAGGTGTCCCCAATGATAGCCTTTCTGTCCAGTCTATGGCAGGTACTAGTGCAAGTTTAGGATACTCACTATCTATAGTACTTGACACTATAGGTGAACTGGTCTATAGGTCCTCTAAACCCTCAACCATTTGTACAGGAATCTAGAATCAGTTGGATCGTCCCTTCATATCTGTGGGACGGCCTCACCCTCAGATGAGAAGCCTGCAGAACTAGCCTCAAACGAATATTGGTTTGCCCTCTCAGGTCCAAATCAGGGGCAGAGAGTTCCTAATCTCCTGCCTAACTGGTGGGAGTATAGAGTGCTGAAACCAGACCACGGTCATTAGCAAATCTATGTGGTGCCATGCCGCCAGGAAAGCCTCGCAAACCTTAGCCCATAACAGCTCACTGAAGCTGGATTTGGAGCAAAGAGAGGGGATGGTTTTCCAGCAATCTCGCCATTTACAATAAATTGTGGCTCATGTGCCAAAAAAAAAACTAATTGAATGAAACATCTATTACTAATAATAATGCCCTGTTCTTAACTCTTAACAAAAAAGCATCTTGTGGGAAAATATAATGACAAGTTGAAGCTATCAATTATTACAAATAACGTGATAATAGATATGTGTAAAGCTATGTTCAACAAAAATAGCTCTGGGCATGCTTGGGGCTCAGATGGCCCTAGTAGGACACTAGCTCGCCTTGGACTGGTCCGAATAAGGGTACTGGTAATTCATCTGGCAACCCTTTCCATGCTCCACTCTTCTATCCCACCTGGAGGCTTCCTGTCCCTCCTCTGGACTCTTTTGCGACCTCTGCGACTCTCTCTCTCTTTCTATTCTCCCCTCTGGCCCGACTCACCCTGCAGGGCACACTCTGGTTGTTCTGATCTCCTCAGACCTCCCCTTCTATGTCCCCCTCACCACTCCTCTCTCCTGATGTGATCACTTTCTCCTTTCCTCCCATCTCTCCCTGTCTACCCCTCAGGCCAAGCCAACTCCAGCACTGCCATCTACATTCTCGGACATCCGACCCATGAAGCGTGTGTCAGTTGAGGCTTTTGCCACCACTTTCTCTCCAGCTCCTCCTCCTCTGGCTGACGCACACCCTGACACAGCCTTTTCCATGCTCCACTCTTCTATCTCTGATACTCTTGATGTTCTTGCCCCTGTCATGAGGGTCCGCTAGAAGCCCAAAGCCAAGTGCAACTCCTGGTATTACTTTGACCTTGTCACCCTTAAATGCAAGTGCAGGGTGGCAGAGAGGAAATGGCTAGCTTCTTGCGCATTCTCTGACAAACTGGCCTGCCACCTGCTCCAAAGGCTATACCGGCTCTCTGTCCAAACTAAGATGAGAGCCCACATCCAAGCCCACATCTCTGCGACATCTAACAACATGGCTGAACCCTTTAAAATCTGCAAAGAGCTGGCCAATCCTGTTGCAGTCTCTACCACTCCTGTCCTCTCCCAGGCCCTCGCACAACCCTGGCTTCTCATTTCATCTCTAAAACCCAGGACATCCTGTTCACTCTCTCATCCTCTCCTCCTCCTCCCTCTACTCTCTTCTTTTCCTCTGCCCCCCCTGTGGCCCCCTCTCCTCCCTCTTTCTCTTCCTTTCCTCTGTTCTCCCACGACAAGGTTTCTAGACAAGTCTGATCTATGAAAGTCTCATCAAAACAAGTTCTTCCCTGTTCTTCCAAAACCTTCTAGGACAACATTGACACCCTTGCAACCTGCCCTGACTGACTTCTGCAACTCGCCGACCCCTACTGCCCAGCTAACTTTTGCCTGATCTCCATCACTCCTTTCCTGGGCACACTCCTTGAAAAGCTGGCCATCTCCCAGCTTAATCTTCACACTGAATCTGTTGGTTGTCTCCATGACCATCAGTCTAGCCTCAGAGCAGCCAGAAGCATTGAAACTGCTCTCCTGAACATCCACAAAGACCTGCTCTCTAACCCTGATTCTAATATCCCCTCTGTCCTCATCTTACTTGATCTCTCTTCTGCCTTTGGCATGGTAACTCATGCCATCCTGCTCAATCGTCTCTGTGATGACCTGAGTATCACTGATCAGGCCCTGGTCTGGCTGACCTCGTTCCTCTCTGATTGACCCTCCCACGTCCAACTTGGGTCCTTCCTTTCCCCTATCTCACTCTCTACCTGTGGTGTTCCCCAGGGGTCTAACCTCTCTCCCTGGCTGTTCAACCAATACCTGGCACCTCTCGTGCACCACATTTCCGCTCTCTGCTCCAACTTTCAGTGCTATGCTAATGGTACTCAGCTCGTCTGCCACCTCCTCTCCTTCTCTCATCTATGATGGTCTATCTGCTATCCAGGAGTGGTGTGCCACCAACGATCTCTGCCTTAATGCCAGTAAGACAGAGATTTTCCTCATCGGCACACCTGCACCCTCCTTTCCTGTCACTCTCTGGCTGGCCTCCGTTGGCCCTCTTCCTGCTTCAACTTGTGAGACTAAGAACTTCGGGATCATCTTCAACCCCACGCTTTCCTTTTCCCCTCAAATCTCTGACGTCTCTAAGAAGTCAAACTACCAACTGCACCTCCTCATAGGCATTCTTCCTTCCTCTCCTTCCCCGAGAAGCTCACTTTCTTTGGGGCTCTGGTTCTCTCTAAGCAGGACTACTGCAACAGCCTCTTTCTGGATCTGCCTGCTTCTACTCTCTGTCCTCTGCAACTCATCCAGAACAGGACTGCAAGACTTGTCCTTTGCCTCAAGCCCGGGGATCGTATCTCTCCAGCACTGAAATCACTGCATTGGCTCCCAGTTCGGCTGGGGACTCCCTCTGAAACAGCCTCCCTGCCTATCTGAAACTCAAGCAGAACCATCTCCGGTTCCGGAAGCACCTCAAGACCTTCCTCTTTGCTTCTGCCTTCTCTCTTCCTCTCCCCTGATGATTTCCTGTCTGATACTGCACTGGTCACCTGGCTATCCTTTGATTTTGACAGGTCCCTACCTGCCCAGTTGCACACCCGCACTGCCTCCCGGCAACCCTTGCACTTGGGACTGTAGCTGTAACCATACAGTCCCCCTACCTGCACTTTTGGACACCTGCTGTCTGCATGTACCCTTGCACCTGCCACCTGCTGACCAGCGCTTCTTGTTATTGTTTTGATCCCATGTACAGCACTCCCCCCTGCCCTTTCCCCTGGCACTTTTCCCCTCCACCCTTCGCTGCACTTGCAAGATATCAATGTCACTTGGCCTAGTAAGATCGTTGTCTCTGTCCTCCCTCTGTTCCCCCTTCCTTGCCTCGCCGCGCCTTGAAACACTTGTGTATAGGCGCATTACAAATGCCAACCCCAGCCCCTCAGTAGCCATTTCGGAATCTAATGGTATTTCTTCACCTCCAAAATCGCTCAACCAGTGTCTGTCCCCATCTCCCACTAGTGTTATCAATAACGTTGTGCCTTCAGCAGAGAATCTAGTTATGTTTCACTCTGACTCTCTGATTCTGGAAATTTGTAAGGTGGGAACCAGCCGCTATTGATCGTGCAGTACAGTCTGACACCTCACACGCTTCCATAATTTTAGCATTTGAAAAGCCAACAATTTTGTTTTTTGTTTAGTCATGGGATAGGCATTTGCTAGGCACTGCCATAATGGTGCTGCCTGACGATAAGATAGCAACAGCTGGAAAATCAAGAGATTACCTCTCTAAAACCTATGCACAAGACAAAACTGTTGACTTTTCTAAGGCTTGTTTTTAGGAGGGCTTTAGTGCAAGGAACACATATAAAGTTGTTGATGGCACACTTGGCTAAAACATTCTTATTACAGCAGTTTCAATGTACAGCCCTGGTAAGGACAGTGTTTGATGTTACTGCTTGATAGAGGAAGCTCATAGAGATAGGAGGAGGGTGTGTTTGGGCAGTGAGGGGCAGGCAGTGGGTGTAAGGATTAGCATGGCCCTTGGCAGCCAGTGGGTAGGTAAGTAGCCATTCAACACCCACAAACTGTCCCCCTCCTCACATGCTGCCTCCCTCTTGTCTGTACTCCAATGAAATCGTGGTTGCTTGTAGGTGGGACACAAACTCCATCTAAGGGTCAAAACTAAAAAGTGCTGAGGGAACAGGAATATGAACATGCTCCCACAAGTATCCTCCGAAGTAGAAAGTAGAAATAATAGGAGAGGAACTGGCAGACAAAATCTGTCCTCCAGAAAAAGAACCCTAACACCAGGCAGAAAGATTACCAGACAGAAAGCTATTAGGTCGTTACTGCAGCGGATCGGCTCCTCAAATCTCCATCTTTACTTCTGACCAGCGAATAATGACCAGACAGAATAAGTCAATGTGGAATCCCAACAAATAGGCTTTTCCTCCCACATCTGTGATAATATGTCACTGTACTACTGTCGTAACTGAGGTTCTATGTAGTTTTTCTGCTTTCTGAAGGTCGCACATAAAAAATACCTATTTATTTCGGTCGATTTTGTACGGCCCCTAGACAGCGGGAAAAGGGAATGACTGAGGGCTTTCTTTTTTGTAAATTTGGGGGTTTCACCCTCCAAGAACCCCTTTGATCCTCGCTGCCCTACCCCTTCCCCCCGCCCACATACACACACGTATTTGCACAGTTATACACACACAGACGCGCACACACAGACACAGACACTTACCCGGAACTGTCAGCCTATGCATGCACTCGTATGCGACAGGGGCATGACAGTTCAATTTAGAAGACCGCTCCATATGGTCATGGTGCTGTCTTTCTAAATCATTTTTTTTCATTTTGAAAAAGAAAAGAAAAGGTCTTTTGACCTAATACCTAATACCGTGACTGATGATCTCCAGGAGCCCTTGGAGGGAGAAGGCCTTAGGAAACATATTGCATTTGGAAACAAAGTCAAGATAGTTTATATGGACCAAGCCTCCACAGTAAATAATATGTGTGCGGCTGATCCCATGGCCTTGCATTTCTGGCTCAAAATGGGACCTCCAACTAAATTGTTTCTGTATATACAATATTTGAGCATGGGACAATAACTGAGACTAATCATTTCTGAAGATTTGAACTTGTTAACCTTAGCACACAATCCAACCTGACTTTGCGGGGGGTCGATTAAGGCTACTTTTTAATTTGACAAACACTGTCCAGCTCATTATGAATTATCTTGATCACCTACAGACCAACGGTTGTTCTGGATTGTGAGGAAAGGGCTGTGGGAACACTGGGCCTCATCACGAGCTTGGCGGTAACCCTTAAATGCGGCAGTAGTGCTATTACCGCCGCATTTCAGGGTCCACCAGATCATGGCCTTGGCAGATTTCCCCCCAGCTTTAAACTGGGGGAAATCCACGGCAAAATTGCCGATTTTCGACGGTATTACCGTTGGGGGAAATCTGTGGCAAAATTGCCGATTTTCTGCGCTATTACCGCCAGTGGGAAATCTGCCAGCAGTAATAGCACACATTTTCCCCATTGGGCCCAATAGGGAATGGGCACTAACCGTTCCGCCAAACCCGTGATCCGGTGCTAATAGCGCCAGGGGTTGGCAGTAGGGCTAATAACGCCGGCGGTAATACCGCCAGCATTACCGCCCAACTCGTGATGAGGCCCACTGTCTTTTAGGGAGGGCCTGGCAGCCAAAACAATTTCTAGTCTGACAGGAGCACCAGGTGCTCCTTCATCCTTCTCTAAGGTTGGTAAATGGTCCCCTGTGCTGGTTCCAAAGGGCCATAGCCCATAGAAGGTGTACTATTTTGGCAGCCCTGAATCCAATGTGATTGATCACTTTTTGGAACTGGACGAGCTTGGCTAATGGGTACACTGCATAATAAGAATCAGTCAATCTAGCAATAACAACTTGGAAGATCTCCATATTACCCAGCATTACCCAGCAGAATCGACAACCTGACAGTACCACTTGACAACACTTGTTTCGTAACTGAACTTCATGCCTTTATATTACATGCTCCCCATGGATCTGAGAAAGAAAATGTTAAAGCGAGTAGAGCTTTCATCATGTTATAATAATAGCACCATTGCTTTATGTATTAGAGGTGAAGAGCAGTAGACTCTCTCTCCCTCTGGTGATAAACAGGTGAATAGGTAATTTAGAGCCCACGCCCCGCCCTCCTGTTTAAGATTGTAAAAGTCTGAAGTATTGTCCATTTAGGCAGTCAGGCTGCCCTTATTCTAGGCAGGTACATTAGAAAATAGGTGATACTGCACCCTTTTATTTAAAACAACACAAAACATGAAGAAATGCTTACAATGCGCACAGCATACAAAACACGGAATATAGCTCCCTGGCATGAATATTACCCACACTCAATAGACATTACAAAAACATACTAGAATAAGGCTCATAACAATAGCAAAAGGATCCATTCTATTCACGATGAACACCACAGCATGTATTACAAATCACTATAGACCTCAAAGCCTCATGAAGATTCAAATTGCTTAAAGGACAGAAAATACAGAGCTGCAGAGAGCAGAAAGTAGATTGCAGCCAAGGTTATTTACAAAAGGCTGGGGCCTGAGCAAGCCAACTGGAAGTGACTTAGCAGAATCAAATAGTAGAATATTTTATTTCCAATGGTGCTGCTCACAAATTAAACTGGTAAACAGTCAGAAAAAGATAAGGCAGGAAAATTAACCAAACCAGACAGCTAATCTATGTCCTTGGAGGCTGTCTGGAGCAATGTGTCATCCCAAAAACTGATTCAAAACTAGTTCTTAAAGTTGTGAAATATGTCTTGCGTATTGAAATAAGGAATAGCCTGAGTCATAGTGACAAGAAATAATCATGTTTCAGAAAGCATTTATGTCCAATGAAAAACAAATAATGCATTTTACTCTTAAGAAAATTGGCCTATCGAAATATAAGGTTCATATTAGCATTAAATGATTGTGCAATATTTTGCTTTCTATAAAAGTGTGTTCCAAATGGACACTTTCTGAGTTTTTCCGAGTTACTTAAGCATCTGTGGCATGAGCAATTCTCCCAGCCAGCTGAAAAAGAAAGACTTTTTGTTTACTGCACAATTATGTCTCTGAATGGTTTATATTGAGTTACGACTGGTAAAAGAGCTCTTCAACAGAGGCCATGGCTCCATCCACAATCTCCTCACTGCTAAAGGCGGGGTGGGTCAAATGCCCAAATTAAACTGGTTAGCTTGAATGCGCCACCCCTCAAAGGTGGTGGACCAGGACCTGGAAGAAAGAATTGGCAGTCATGATATTGTCATGCTAAAGGAAATATAGGACATCCACCCAAATGAAACGAATGAGTTTAGCAGCATTTGTTTATAGACTGCCTGAACATTGAGGTGCAATGTTCGGGGGGTCTGACCAACTTGATCACAATCAATGTACCTTTCTCTGTGTTGTTGTCTTCTTTTATGGAACTCAACATTAGAATATTTAATGGTAGATTTGTTTAATGTATGCCAAGCAAGTATGTGTTCAACAATGGCAGGTCTTCCAGCACAACTGATGCTGTGTGACGGTGGTAGTACAAATTATTCATTGATTGATTGCCAGAAAATTTAGAAGAATGAATTCAATGGAAAGGTTCCTTAATCCTCTGACCATGTTTTTAGATTTGTAAATGAATTGGAAGAAGTCATTGCAAGTTTCACACTATCAAACGACAATGTCATAAAGAATGGTAGAAATCTACAGTGAAAGTCCATAATTCACTCCAGCACACATCGTAAGGTTATCTTTACTGGTCTAATACAGATTCTTAACTGTTTGAAAGTGAATTTGTGGGATTTTGAAGGTTAATGGCATTTGAAGAATTAACAGGCATTATAAGAACAATATTTATGGAAAGACTAGGCTCAAAGAAAAGAATGGACATGAGGACTTGGCTTGGTGGTAATTGAAAGAGATAAATAAATTAACCCGTAGTGGCCCTAAAATCTAGGCCCTTAAACCAGAATATGACAAGAGATGCTGAATGGTCATAAAAAGTAGACTGGCAGATCTGAGGGATTCTGCAAGAGAGAAATTGGCATCTTCATTGTCTACAAAGGATGCACCTCTGTTCTGAAATTAGTGGCAAGGGGTGCAACTGATAATTTAGCTAGAGGGCCCGGGAAGGTTTACATTTCCCCACAGTTGTGAGCAACTTATTTCTCTGGGTTGTATAATAAACATGTTCTAATGGATGTAGTGTTCCAGAGGGCTGGTCCAAGAGGCCACTCTTTAACCTTTAGGGTTCTAGATTCATTCTAGAATCACCCGTCCTGCTTCTTTCCGGGATGTATTTAAGCTGGCACTAGAAAACCAGGCTTGGGCGGCATTCACCTTGATTTATACAATTTTGATATGGAATTTTGTGTGCACGCCATAGCCATGACATTTAGGTCCATCGGAGCCTTTTGCAGAATCCCACATAGTTGGAAAGGAGTGGTAATTTTGCCCCTTTACAAAAAGCATTGCCTAAATCCAATCGACCAATTCTGTTCCTGTATATCCTTGCTAAATTATATGGTCAAGAGATAAAAAATGGGATCATAGATGCTCATTGATAACTTATGTGGTTTTAGGGAAGGCATAGAAATTATCCTTCAAGAGCATATTCTCCACCTCATAATAGAAGTTGTAATAATATTCTTCCGCACTTATGTGTATATTCCGATCATTGTCTCTGTAGAATTATCTGTGCCTGAAGTGATAATTGATCAATGTACGGCTGTACAGAGTGTGCAGCACATCTCCCTGATGGTCTTTCCTGTCTGTTAAGAATCCTTGCTTGTACTGAATATAATGTGTTATGACAGTTTTGAGACCAGCCATCTTCCAATAAAAAAAAAACTACACACTGTGATGCTCTCCATCAATGTCAACGTCTACTTCCTAATGGCCTTTTGAAATGTCAAGCTGTACTTAATTAATGATACTAGAAGGCTGTTTCTATAAAAAAGGACATTCATTCGAAATGATCACTCAAACCTTTAGGGATAATACTCTGTCATTTATGCATCCAGTAACCTTCCCTTTGTTTAAAAATTCTATCCCTGTCGCCTTCTCTTCTTGTCTTTTTAATGTGTTGCCAGACGAGAAATCTAATGGTTGCAGGACGGTGTCCTCTTTCCACAAAGTATCTCACTAACAATGATTTTGCTTGTTTAGTTCAGTTCATAGCTTTTGCATTCTTGTTATGACATTCCTTCTGGCGTCCCCCACATGTAGCCATCTTCATGGACACTTTATTAATAGCAATGTTTCTGAGGTTTCCTCCTTTTCATAGGCTAACACTGAGCCGCCTCTAGATACATCTTTGGTTTTACCCTCTACATGAAGAATTGGCCATTGCTTTCGTTGTTAGCTTTTTATTTGTTAAGTAATAGATCTTGCCCCTATAACTTTGTCATTTGTTCTGATGTGTCCAAGGACTCTTGTTCTTCCAATTGTCTTGCTTGTAACCGTGTTGTCATTTCTGTTCCTCGTTGTTCGGAAATAGCTTCTTGACTGATGAAGTGTTATATGTATGACAATGCTGGCAAGAGTCCCGGAGGAGGAAAATCTCTTTCCATTTCCTCACTATGACTATCAAAAGGAATTTTGTGATCTTTCAAATACACAATAGTTTTCATAAAACTCATGGTAGGATTACTAGTTGTCATGGTGAATTTTAAAGTTATGCAGACGATGTTCACATAGACAGAGAGCATCTCAGCATGGAATACTTTTATACTACAAGATGGCCGATCTCAACGCATATAATGACGATTCAGTACCAGGGACGGGTCTTGACAGAGAAGAAAGACTACTGGACTGCCTCGCTGTAATTTAAATCTCTATAATGCATAAATATAATTTAACAGACTGACGCCAGGACATGGTGCTTGAAATAGCGGTAAGTGGTTATATAACTGTAATTCTTGAGACAATGGTGATACCAAAACGTTGGTTGTATTACAATATACAAGACATCAGTAGAGATTTGTACAGTTCAATCTCATAAAATTCAGTGAAATTAGCAATAAATAAAGCATAAAACTCTAAAGCGCAGCAATGTGAGTGCTTTTCATGCAAACACGTAAATGCGTGCTGGGCGGAGAGTGGGTCTTCACTCTGCAAGCATGGGTGAAAATATGTGCACGGCAATGGGGACGCCAGATTCATGGATTTATGCGTGGATCGCTCAGAACTGTGGGCAACGCTAGTGGCTTTGGGCATATCTGCACCGCTGTTGTCCATGTTAGTGGAATTGAATGCTGATAACTTCAGGTGAGGTTTAGCTTACCAGCTGACTTTCCCTTTTCGGCTTTAAGATTTGTAACTACTCTAGCATGGCAGCCAATAAAGCCAATTCTAAAAATGTTTATGTCCAACTCTGTAGCAGCAACAATTCATGGGGCAGTAATATAGGGCTGGGCTCCGTATATGCAGCTTCCATTCTGTGAAGACATTGGGCCTCATTATAAATTGGGCGGTGCTGTAAATAGCAGTGGTAATACAGCGGTAGTACAGTTACCGCTGCATTACTGCACTGCCAAACTAGGAGACTGGCGTAGAGTCAGAGAATTCACCTCCAGCTAATAGCTGGAAGTAAATCTGACACCTTTTGGCCATAAAACGGCAATTTCAGCGGTATTACTGTTGGCAGAATTACTGCCGACAGTAATTCTGCCTTAATCCCCTGTGGAGTCATATGGACTCCAATTATTGGGGGTCTAACACTGCCTACCAACCCTTGTAATCCGGCAGTAATACCGCCAGGCCAAGTGGCACTAATAGTAATTCTGGTTGGTGGCATCACAGCGGATTTACTGCCGGGATACCACCAAACTTATAATGAGGCCCATTGCTTTGTAGAGGCCTATGTAAATCTCCCTGCATTATCACTCTTGTTGACATCCAAAGTGAAGCACGCCCATCTCCTCAGCCACAACTGAATTGTAACCTCTTGAACTTTGGGCAAACCCGCAGCCTGGGCTCACTCAAACCACTGTGACAGATCAGTCAAGTAGTGACAACCTCATCCCTTCCAACGCAAAGACTTAAAGAGTGGTTTAGATCTTTGATAGCTGAGACTTCTCTGCAGGCTGCCACTCCAGGCAATGGCAGAACGTTCCTGGTCACATGCAACAATGAGCTCTAGGAACAGTGCCGAGGGGCAGTGCCACCGTCTCCTGTCTGAAGCTTTTCACCCCCACCTCAACCCTTTCTTCACCCTCTGCCCTTCTACTTAGGATTGGGGATGGGGTTGGATTCAATTGGAAATGTGCTGTGAGAATGAAAAGAGCAGGAGATGCATAGTTTCACCACATCTCGGGGCACACTAGATAAGCCGAAATGCAGGTAACTGTTTCTAACTTGCCATTTCTGTTCCCAATTTGAGGGGTGCTGCTTGTGCTCATTTTCAATCCTCACTTTTTTCTGTTTTGTATAGGAGCCAGGGGCGTCATTTAGGGGTTGCCAGAGGTCGCAACTGCGACCTCTGTGATGTCCCTTGCGACCTCTGTACAAAACACAAAAAAAAGGGGGGGTTTCAATGCAAGCTCCTGGGCTGTGGCCAGCACCATGTAGCTCTTTACTTCGGGAGTGGTTGGCTTTCTTGTACAGGCCCCTTAAAAAATAAAAAAAAATAAAAAATAAGGACAGGGGTGCCACAGGTCTAACACTTTCAGCACTGACCATAAATAAGAAAGAATAGGAATACCAAATAATGTGTCTTTCTGGAATTCTATAAAATAATTGCTGGGCTCATTAAAGTTTTATTTCAGCCACACTTCAGGGGGTGAGTCACTGATTTAGTCTGTTCTTAATCGCCTCAACTCAGCTTTTCATCCTTCTGAGGTCAATAAATGAGTAACAACACAGGTTGGGTGATATTGGGTGTATATTTTTTCTATATAAAGCGCTTAAGCGTAAGTGCTATATAATAACACATAATTATCATTTGGTCATGGACGTCTGCTTGCATTCACAGTAATTTAGTAATATGGGCCTATACACACTGATCTTAACGATACATATGGCGATCCATCCATCTGAAAGTCGTGGAAATACATGTTGTGGTTCGGATTGGAAGTGTGGTCAGTGGAGCATTGGATGTATGGAGGGCTTGGCTTGATGTGATTGGGAATATGACCGATGATTAGAAGGGAGAGGCAGGTGATTGGGAATGGAGGGTGCTCTAGTGATGGTTAGAAATGGACAGGGGGAACAGTGTGGTTAGGAATCTTCTCAGGGGCAGCGAGGTTTGAAGAGGGGTTAGAATGTGATTGCAATGAGTTGTTGGGATGGCTAGGATTTGGCCGGTGGATAGGATGTGAATTGGGATGTTTTCTCTCGGGATTAAGGAGGTAAGGGATGGGGTGGGCTGTGGTTGGAATCTGCTCAGGTGATTTTGTGGAGTTAAATTGAAAACGTTTCTATTCCAATAGCCTCGAAGTATCATTGTATCTCCATAGCTCCGTGGAGACACTACGAATCCTGAAAGTCCTCAACCGTTAATTTAACATCTATGCTTTCCCGCAGGTTTACGGCACGTTATAAGCACAAAGACATAGACATAGATTAGCAGGATGTTACTAGGAATTAATTGTCCTGGGGGTTGTAGGAGTTAGGAAGGGGTGTAGGATGTGATTGGAGATTCGTGGGGAGTGGGAAGAATATATTTTGGAATGTGCTTGTGGGATTTCTGGGTTTGGGGAGTGGGTGGAATGTGATTAGCGATGTGCTATGAGGATTTGAGGCTAAGGAGGATGCAGGATGCGATTCAGAATGTGCTCTGAAAATGGGTGGGAATAGGGAGACGGATAGGATGTAGTTTGGTGGTTTGGAATGCAGTATGGGGATGGTTGGGGTTGGTCAAATGTAATTGGGATGGACTCCTCTGTGGATGATTGGGATACGGGGATGGGGGGACTGTAATTGTGAATGTGCTTTGTGGATCGTTATGACTGGAGTGGAATGGGGGTTGGGTGTGATTTGCACTGTTATGGGGGATCCTAGGGATGGGGTAGGATATGGTGGGAATGTGCTCTGATTATTTTGTATAGTTATAGGGCCTCATTATAGGTCGGGCGGTCCGGAATTAACAGTGGCAGTAAACCCGCCGCCACTGTTAATTCCGGACCGCCCAATCCCGGGTCCTGCAGGCGGGAGGTGATGTTCCCGCCAGGTCTGACCTGGCGGGTTTAACACCACCCGCCTGCAGGCAGACGTGGGAACACCGGCACCTTCACGAGATGGTGCCGGTGTTTCCACTTCCCCATTCCCATTGAGTCCTATGGGACTCAATGGGAATGGGGATTTACCGAATTCCGCCTACGGAATTCCCGGGACACCAGGGTCGTAATGCCCTGGTATTTCCGGGAGTCACGGAGGCGGAATGGTAATACGAGTCAGGCGGTAACCAGGTGGTAATAGAGCCCATAGATTTTTAACATGTAATGAAGCATGTGCCAGGGGTCTCTGCTGTTGGGTGGTAGGGTGTAATGTGGAATGTGCCGCTAGGATGTTTGGTGTTAGGGAAGATATGGGATGTGATTGGGACTGTGCTGCAGGAATATTTAGGGTTAAGGGGGAGTAGGATGTGATGATAATTATAATTGTTCTTTAAGATTGCACTTAACACCAGTGAGTGGTTTCTAAGGGGTGGAATCGGGATTCAAACCGATGCTGTGTGGCCCTGTCTGGCTTCCAAGACAAACGCATTTCCCCTGAGCTATCCTTCCTCCCCAATTTGACTGGGAGTGTGATCAGGGCAACGTTGGAGTTGCCGGGGGTGTGGGAAGCAATTTGGAATGTGCCCTGGCAACTGTTGAGATCAGGGAGGAGGTAGTATGTTAATTAGGAATATGCTCTATAGATTAAAGATCGGAAGATTTGTATTTTGACCGCATCCAACAACACTATAAACACAGAAGTCCAGGGTAATAGGTTTGTTGTGATGAGGCAAGATGTGGATCACAATATGCTCAGATGAGTGCTCAAGTAGACTGGCTGTGATTGGAAATGGAATGTGCTCTGGAGATTGTTGGGGTTGCAGAGCTGGTAGAATGATATTGGGATTGGACTCTGGGGGTTGCTGGGATTGGGGAGCAGGTAAAGTGTGATTGAGAATGTGCTCTCTGGCTTCCTGCGATAGTGATGAGCAGAATGATTGGGATGTGGGTAAGATATGATTCTAAATGTGCTCGGTATGGAGGGTGGGTAGAAAGTAAGTGTGGTGTTTTGGGGGGATGATTGGTATTGGTGGATAGGCTGTGATTAGAAATGGGCCCCTGGCTCGTGGGGTTAAAGAGTAGGTCACTGTTATTAGAGATGTCCTCCAGGATAGGCTATAGGATGTGATTAGATATGTGCTCTGGAGATTGCGGGACTTTGAGAATGGGTAGAATGGGATTGGGGATGTCCTGTGGGATGTGATAGAAAGTGATTGGAAGTGCACGCAGGAGATTTCTGGATTTTGAGAGTGGGTAGAATGTGCTTGATAAGAGCTTATCTGGGGATGTTGGGGATAGGTGGGCGGGGTGTGATTCGAAATGTGCTTTGATGATGGTTGGGGTTAAAGAGTGGGTAAAATGTGATTGGGACGACCTCTGGGATGGGATGGGGGTAGGATGTGATTAGATGTGTGCTCTGGAGATTGCTGGATGTTGAGAGTGTCTAGCATGGGACTGGGTGTGCAGTGGGCATGCCTGGCATCAGTGGGTAGGGTGGGATTAGAAATGTACTCTGGGGATAGTTGGGATCGGAAAGTGGTTGCAATGAGGTTGAAGATGTCCTCAGTAATGGCAGTACGATTTGATTAGAAATTTGCTATGACGATTGCTGGACTAAGAGAGTAGGTAGAAGGTGGTGTGTGTGTGCTCTGGGGATGGTTGGGAGCGGTGGGAGGGTGTAACGGAGGTTCTGTGTTAGGGTTTGTTGGATTAGGCAGGATCCTTGGATATAATTGGGAATGTGCTTTGGAAATTGTGGGTTTAAAGTACAGGGCTTCAAGAAATACATTAAGGGAACAAAGTCAAGAATGCTATCTTGCCATCGTTCCACGGAATCATCATGATAATATATTACGCCGTGGAGGCATAACTGGCACATGGCCATCATCAGAATCACTCCCACCCAGAAGCACTAGCAGCGGGTGACCTGCGGCCACGTTGGGAAGCATGTAGCGTGACACTGTGCCCT
Source organism: Ambystoma mexicanum (assembly GCF_040938575.1). Taxonomy (NCBI): domain Eukaryota; kingdom Metazoa; phylum Chordata; class Amphibia; order Caudata; family Ambystomatidae; genus Ambystoma; species Ambystoma mexicanum. Next base: position 421,886,443 of record NC_090934.1, on the reverse strand, counting down.
GGCTCTTGAAGTACCTCTCGAACGTGTTCTTTTGGAGCCCGCAGCCGATTTGATGGGTACGAATCATACCATATTGTTTAGGCGACACATCATAAGCATGCCGTGGGTATCCGGACACCCTGGGAATGTTAGGATGGGCATATTGCTCCTGACAGGTGATCAATATGCCCACATGACGACGATTGAGCTACGGCATGCATTCTCAGCCGTACCCCTCTGCGCCCCTCCCTGTGTGCTCACATACTATGAATTCTTCAGCATTGTGGGTCAATGGGCATTGTCAGTTCCCTTTAAAAGAGCTCAGTGCACTGCCACCACCAGCACAATTTTCTGCAGGTTACCATGCACATGTTACCTGTGTATATTAGTGTTCCTGTGAGGCCAAGATTTGAGGTGCATGCACTTGTCTTGTTTATTTTATTGCCTACAGTAAGAACTTAGCTTGAGAGCTGGGGTGCGCTTTACAATGGGAGGGTGCCAGCAATGGGCTTGCCATTTTATACAGTAGAAAAGAAACAATAATTGTTCCACCAATAGATGCGCTGCTAGCTAACACGAATTAACGTATGCTTAATTAGTGATTTTGAATATTGCCATTGATGCAAGTCCAATACAAAAGTGTTTCTCAAGTAGACTCAGATAGATTTTGACATTATTTAATTATGTTCATTTTCCGTGTTAAAATGTCAGAGTTGTATGCCAATTATGTTCGTTTTCCGTGTTCAAATGTCAGAGTTGTATGCCAACACGTGTTTCGACCACCACACAGGTCTTTTTCAAGGCAAAGCTCCAATATGATAAATAAGCTCAAGCGCTTCCAATACCTGGCACACCTCATCTTTACTGTTTCTTATTTTATACAGTAGTGCAGGTTATTTTGGTGTTGTCTACGGTTCTCAAGTGTATAAAAATGTATGCATGTTAACATAGCCCTGCCATACGTGTCAATGCTTGGTGTTGTGCTTAAATAACCGGTTCGAAACTTGAGTTTCCATGATACCTTTAAGACAACAAATCCCCAGCACTATGTGCTAAATGGGCCTACCCTGGGAAACATACAAACACAGGTTATGCACAAATGTGTATCAACATTCATCTGGATGTTGAGGGTGTGCTGCATTCACCAGATGGGAGACACGGGGCGCTCTGAAAAAGTATATTCGTATTGTCTAAGCGCCTTACAATTAAAAAATAATAAAATAAATAGCACTCTGACCTTGGTTAGAATAAAGGCCAGATATGTGCAGTCAAATGCACCAATCGCAGAGGGATGTCCACAGTGTTCACGATGTCCTGATTTGTGGGGGACAAGATGTACTTCCCACCCAAAGCACCATTGCTTCAAGGACCTGCTTCAAGATCTTGGCAAATGTGGGTTGGGTGATGCATGACCAGGGAAGAAATTGGACCAGAAGAAGACAGAGCAGCGCTCCAGCAGTAATTGTCTTCCCAGAGCGCCATTCCGTGAATACCCAAGGCCCAAACCACCCCTCAAGTTGAGAAATCTGCCTGCCACTGATTGAACACTGTGCTTTAGACGTGTCAACGCAGCAGCTGAAAGTTGCCCTTTGCTGACTAGGACAGCCCAAACTAAAGCAATGACATTGTCCAAAGCTGCATACGTGTCTTGTGCTTTGCACACATTTTACTAATACAGTGAGTATTCTGCCAGATGAAATGATCACCATAGCCATTGTGCATTGCATGCTCAGAAGGAATGCACATCTGAATTACTATCACAGACATGTTTGATAAGTTGGTGGTCAGTCTTATGTTCCCAAAATGCACTTGGTTTTTATGCAAATCAGGCAGCATCCAATTTTCGGGGCATCGATATTATTCAACACCTAGCTGCTCCCCTCCACCTCGCCCACACCACTGACAATCCACCTCCACCCACCTCCTGCGCCACTTCCCCCTGTTTCTTGTTTTTCAAAATGCACTTTAGCAGATTTGGCATGGGCATGCCGTTTTGGTGCTTGTTGGCGGTGTTACCACATCTGTGGACTGGTTTTACTTCCTAGGTGATTCTAATGGTAAGTATATGCTGTTACCGTGAATGTGCAGTGTATGTGCTTACACAATTGAAGAGGTACATGAGGCACAGTTGCGGGGACCCATAAATGGCATAGAGGGGGTGGGGGGGCAGCTTATGATCAGACGTGCAAGCAGTCCCCTCTGTGCTCTCTTGATTCATTCTGTCAGTGGGTGTAAATCTAACACGGAAATACGCATGAAATAGACAACTCCTGCCATAGCAGCATTTGCATGGATTTCTATGGAATCCACCTGGTTTTTGCAGATGCAAAAACCACACGACTTCATTGGAAATCAAAAGTATCTCCCACGCACATCTACATCGCTTGTGGACGTAGATGCCGCTGTATTTGTCTGATGGAGCAGGAAATCACGATCCGTTCCCCCACTACGTCATACCGTGTCTGTGGCTCAGTGGACTGATGCCGCCACTACAGTGGGCTGTGTTTGACCTCAGGGTCACAGGTTTGAATACTGGCAGGTCCACTCAGCCCTTCAACTTTCCCACGTTGATAAAATGAGTACCATTAAGTTGAGTAACAAAAAGCATCTGATATCTGTCAATAGCGCCAAGATACCCTTCTGGGGGTGAATGTGAGCTCTACAAATGCACTTGTTTTACAAATTAACCAAAATTGCACTAAGTGTAAAAAAAACGCATATTTTAAGGCACATTGGGTACATGCCACATGGATGAAAATTACTCCCCCAAGGTGTTAACACTGTGATGATGTGAACTTTGCTAAGTCAAAGCACAATTTGAAGACAATTCGGAATAAAAAGGTTTCACTCTGGTGCCTTAGGAATAAAATAAAACGTTCACGGTATCAGGGAATTTCGCAAGCTGTGCATAACTTGGTGGCATGCCTTTGATACCCAGTGGTGCTTTGCCAGATAGGGGGCGCTGGAATTAATGTGAGAGCCCTACTGCTAGAAACAAACAAGGCCAACTGGCATATCCTTGGTCGTAGAATCTCAAGAGTTCACTGTGTCTTAGCCAGGAGACATTTTCATTTGCCTATCATTCTGGCCCCGCCCACAAGGACAATTGAACTGAAATGCTATTCAATTCTACACTGAATCCCAGACATATGTTTCTGATTGGTTGGGCGTCATCGGGAAGGCGTGGCTGTGATGCTGTGCCTCTCTGAGCACAGAGAGAGCACCCTTACTGCCTTAGGGTGAAACAGCAAACATTTCAACATTTGCCCAAAAATGTGAGCTCCTCTACTGAAAATAAGCACAGTCAAAACAAAATTATATTTACCACCAGGAAAGGCATGGTGAGTTAAAACGTGATTGGAGACCCTCCGGAGGGGCTGAATGTAATTTCCGCCTTTTGTAGCGCAACTTCAGCCATTTTGACAACGATTGGTGACAGTATAGCCATGTTAATGGTAATCTACAATGGGTCTGTATCTGCATGCTCTCTATGATAGTTTGCAACAGCATATCAGTGCTTAATTTGTAAAATAAGAAGTGCTTGGGCACAAATATGTTCGAACATGCCCATGACACATCAGGATGGGCAGCTCCCCGCCCACTGTCGCCACCAGCCACGGTTGCTGTCCATGCTGACATCATACATGGGGTTAAAGCTGAACCTCGCTGCGGCTTATTGTTGTTGATGGATGTACTCGGTCGCTAGGGCAGATGTGTGATTTACAAATACCAATCAACATGCACATAAAATAACATACTCATTGTGTCTTGACATGAGATAAGTGTGTCTTTAAACACAATCATGATTTAGTTTGCTCTGATTCTATAGGGGTTTATTATGTGAGTGGCAGTTACAATGATAAAGTTGCCAAAACACCACATCATAATCAAACTGGGTCCGAGACAAAAAGTGCCGGGGCTCCGACATAAGTGCCAGGACTGAGCCCTAGCAAACGCCCCACAATTTAAGCACTGCATATGCTTAATTAATTTACTATGAGAAGTGAATGCTGGAAGTGCCCCAGGAGAATTATTCTGATTGAAAGAGGATAAGCCCAAAAAATTGTTTTCCAAATTTGAAATATTTTTGGATTAAACCAAACTGTCACTCACATTCTGTAAATTGCTGCAACAAGAATGTCGGAAGGTTGGAGCCCCTTAGCTAGTCTTTGCACACTGCAATAGAACAGACCAGGCCCATCTTTAGGGATTTCAGGGCACAGACACCTTTAGGGCTCCCCTCGAACCAAAAAAATGAGTGGACCCAAAAATCTCTGTTCAGAGCCGGGCGCGTCCTTTGTCATGATTGCAGCACATTGTTTGATGTGTTTCCCGGGCAGCTTTTATAACGAGCATGGAAAATCCCTTGAAGTTTCACTGACAACAATAAACAAATGTCATTGCAAGGGCAGGAATAGCCGTCCGATATGGGGGCTCTAGCATAGCCACGGTACGCATTTTAACAATACCGGACACATAATTAAGGTGTGCAGGTTGTGGTGTAGATGCAGGGCAGACGCCAGTAGCCATTTGGAAAAGGTATACATTCTCTAGAATAGAGCCAGAATTTAGATTAGCAGCCTCAGAGAATGTGCACATGGTCAAGCATGGATACGGAGGACAGATTTGAAGCATTGTGCAAAATGCATATGATTGTAACATAGCTAGAGGATAATGGGCATAGCTACAGTTTAGAATTCACCATAAGGATTCACATACCTGAACATACACTGAGATTAGACGAAGGCCGTGGTTTTCAAGTGGCGTTGCCATGAGTGTGCCAAGAAACACCTGACATTCTGGTTTGCAATATACCAATGGTCACAATGTTTATATATGAATAAGCGCTGTAGCGAGTTAAATCATGAGTATGGATTTTTTGAAGAGATAAAAACATTCCAAAAAGGCGCTGACAATTTAGAAATATTTAGGGACTGGCAATGTTGACACTTTGGGCACAATGAGATTAGATGTGTTGCCAGGGATGTCATTTAGGGGGCGCCAGGGGTCGCAATTGGGACTCCTGAAGTCTCCCTTGCTACCCCTGTGGTCACCCATGCTACCCCTAAAAAAATAAAAAAATCTTTTTTAAAATGTATTTTTTAAATTGTGCCTCCTGGGCTGTGACCACCAGCAGGTGGCTCTTTGTGTCTGGAGTGGCTGGTTTTATGGTAGCTATAGCCTTTAAGATATTTTAGTGGGTTGAGAGCTCGCTGCTGCAAGGTGTGTGTGATCTGCAGGTTTCAGGTTCGACTCCTGGCAAGGCCAACTCAGCCTTTCATCCTGCTATGGTTGATAAATGAGTACCAACATAGGTTGGGGGATATTTTATGTGTATTTGTTTTATATATAGGTGAGGAAGGATAGCCCAGTGGCAACATGTTTGTCTTGGAAGCAAGACAAGGGCCACACAGGTTTGAATCCCGATCCTGCGCTTAGAAACCACAACGCTGGTATTAAGGGTGTTATAAATGAACAATTAGATAAATCAAATATATGAAGCGCTTAAGCGTAAGTGCTATATAATAACACATCATTATCGTTTGGCCTTGGACATCTGTTTTCATTCACAGTAATTTGGTAATATAAGCCCATACGCACTGATATTAACGATACATATGGTGATCCATTCTTGTATGCAATGAATATCACTTTACAGTGATACCATAACCATCTTTTTCATGGTGTACTTAGAAACAATGCTATGTGATGCCACTTCCTGTTTTGTCAAGGGGTGAATGGTTCTGTTCCATAGCTTCCCGGGATGTCACTTTGGGGTGGGTCAGATGACATCACTTCGTGTGATGCCATCAGAGGTCAAGGGTCGTGTGATGTCACTTCCGCTACCCCTGACATTTTGGTGAAATGACGTCCTTGTGTGTTGCCCAGGATAAAATACTTTGGTTAAGTGACAAAGCTGGGATTTGAGACCACTCTACAATGTCTGCACTTGATCACATTGTTTCCCAGGTATTGTCATACTTCAGTGTACAATTGTTTGTAAATGTTTGACCTTTTTAAACTAAAATGAATAATCTGTTTGTAGACATTACTTGGATAGTAAACAAATTAAACGATAATCCAAAATGGCAATATTAAAAAAGATATGTTTAGGATAATGTTATAATAAATAGAATAATTGAAGATTTATTTTGGTTCTATGAATGTTTGCCACATTTATTTGGCGAATGGCATTTTTGCCAAATGCATTTGCGCTGAATGTTCCAATTCTTTTTACCACAAACAGCAGGGGGAGGCCCTTCATACAACCCCCCAATTTCCTTCTTACTATACCACTTACCCATACTTACCATCTGCATGTTTGTGACAAAAAAAGTGGAAAATAATTCTGCAAAAATTAATTCACCAAAAATGAAATTTGGCAAAAGTGGCATATGCCTTTATATTCACCATCATCAATGGAAGTCTGAAAGTACCAAAATACTAATTTACACCACTTTTTACGCCAAAAAGATCTTGGCCCTCATTACAGTTTTGCCAGTATCCCGCTGGTAATTGCAGCAGGATACCAGCAAAACTGCCTTACCGTTTCCGACACCTGATATTCCGGTATTACCAGTATATTACAGGCGGCAGAGATCACATAGGACTCCATAGATGGGATTGCCGGAATTAGCAGCAACGGTAGTACTGGTGCCAGTGATTCTGGCATATATTTGCCAGTAGGGCCCTGAACTCCCGGCAGGTCAGGCCTGCCGATAGTTGACTGCCCCTACCGGCAAACTTGTGTTTCCTTGGTTTCGAAAAAATGCTGGTGCCGGAATTGCTGGCATTTTTTCTGGCATTTTTTCCAGCCCGGGGAACTTATAAGGAGCTCCCTTGTCTGGGTTTTCTGCTATTTCTTAAGATTTAAATCAACCCCACAAAAGAAAGTGTGTGATAAGCTCACCTTCTTACTTAGTTTTTGACATATGATTGCAGATGATTGTGGCAATAAACCCCGAGACTGCGAGCCATAACTGCCTAAGGTGATTCCGCCGGTTCCCATAGTCCTTAACAAAGGCCCCGGGAGCATTACCGTAGGTGGTGATGGCCTGCAGTCTCGGGGCTTATTGCCATTAATACCCCGGCCCATTAGACCGGGCTACTAAAAGCATTTTTATCAGCGTTTCGGAACAGGAAAAAAAAATGCCCGCCGGGGAAGGGAAAACGGGGTCTGTTTCCCTTTCCATGGCGGCCATTAAAAGGATAGGGAAAAAAGTAAAGAAATAAAATGGGCACCATGGGAAGGGAGAAGGGACTACACATAGTTTTGTGTTAAATAAGCAGATATTGAGCACGGACACAGCTTTGGGAAGCAATGATGAGCTTTCTGATAATTTCTATATAGCACATACCTAGTTGTGTAGCAAAGGAGTTCTGCATAAGGGGACACAGTTAAAGGTTCAAATAGTACAGATACACATAGATTCTAAGAATAGACTATTAAGGATCTGAGAAACCAGAAACTATCTCACCTGTTACTCCCCGGGGATCTCTCTCTCAGGTGGCCAGGGCACAGCCATCGCCTTTGGATCCAGACCCTGGGTGTGGGTGAGTGCAGGAGGATTACCTGGGTGAGGGGTCTTCAGGAAGTGTGAGTGGGACACCAGATGGCGAGCTGTGGTATCCCTCCCCTAGCAGGTAGGATACGTGGGAACTTTACTGCCTGCCCCCATTTCCCTTCACAAACACTTTCACACTGACAACCTGCTCTGGAAGAAAACAGACTCACACCCGAGCAGTGTACCTGACATGTCCTGCTACTATGGTCAGGCAAAGGCAGGCAATTTCTGACAATAACTCACACCTGACTTCCATGAAACTTCCCCACATGAATAAAAGGCAGAGCACGAGAGCACATTCTGAGCAAGGCAAAACCCTGATTGAAAAGGGTCAAAGAAGCTGGATGTTTCCAAAAAAGCACTAAGAAGAGGAGAAACCAAAGACTTGAGCAGTTTCATCAAGAAAGGGAGCAAAGAAATGGGACAAAAATTAGACAGGACCAACAGGTCCAAACCTGGCTACTTCAGCACCAGGGTTATAAGGGTGTGCTTAAGGTTGTCAGGGATCGCCCCTGAAAAAAAGGAGTCATTGACAGCTCCAGTAAGCCAAGGGGCGATGTTTTCAGAAACACTCTTCAAAATTGAGAGCTGATTGGGATCGCTAGGAGATGCTGATTTTAAACTTTTGGTGGTTGCCAGAACCTCCTTGTCTGAAAACACCGGAAAAGAAGACCAGAGACCAACTGATGTGTCCAGAGGAGTGGGCGGGCTAAGAAGTGGACCAAACTGCAACACCTGAGGGTTTACGAATAGTGACTTATTGTGAAAGAAGGACGACAGATAGTCACAAAGTTACTGAGAAGAAGGGATAGCAGGCTGAGATTTATCCTGCACAGTTTAAAGATTGAACAGCCGCGAATGAAGCTCTAGGTTGATTAATGGGCTGTTCTATCTTGGCGCCAAAATGTATTTGTTTAGCTATTATGATTGCTTTTTGGTATTTTACGGTAGCAAGATGATAAAGGACTCTGTCAGGAGGCAAATAAACCAATCTCCATTATCTTTCCGCCTGCCTGCTGTGGAGTTGAAGAGTTTTACGTTCCGCTGTGAACAAAGGTTCAGAGCAATGAGACTTTACAGGACAGCGGTTACAGGGTGCAAGTGTATCTGCCACTGACTTAAACATCTGGGAAACTGTTGCAAGCGTGCAGAGGGGGACATCAACGCTTTCCTTAAGTATCAGAGAAGTATGATTCTGAGAAGAGACAGAATGCCAACAGCGCTTCAAGATAAGCTGCAGAGAGCGAGGAAGAAGAAAAAACACCGCTGTCATAGAGAAAGGGACCACCATATGATCTGACAAGATGATAGGAAATGCAGGGAAAACAGACAAAGCTGCTGGAGAGACAAAACTAAGATCCAGGGGATTCCCCAGTTGATGCATGGGATAAGTAACCAGCTGGGAGCGACCCAGATCAGACATCGTCGCTAAAAATGTACCAGCTAAGTAAAAGTTGGATTTATTAGTAGGAAGGTTGAAATCACCAACAATAATCAGATTAAAGTATTTCTGACGCAACATAGCAACAAGACCAGCAACGAAACTAGGAAATTCATCACAGAACTTGTGGTTGTAGCCCAGAGACCAGACCAGAAGACCAGAAGAACAAATAAGGTGTTGGTAGCTGAGAGTGGGATGCAAGTAAAGATCCCATCCATATTTGATACATGATCAAATTGGATAGGGACAACCTTAAAATCAGAATAAAAAATTACAGCAACCCCACCACCAGGGCGCGGAGAGCTGTGAACGCAGCGCAACAGCTCGAAATTGAGGGTGGGGGGTTTGAATCACAACAGGTTCAGAATGAGGGCCTAGCCAGGTTTCTGAAATAAACACAAAATCCGGGTGATAGTCTTCTACCAGTCTACCAGGTTTTTACAATTTTGAGCTTGCGCCGTCAAAGAGTGCACATTGACCAAGAAACTGTTCATAATGGACTTCGTGTCTTTTAGCAAAGTAGCATTGTGAACAGACATTCTATCAAAATTAAAAGGAAAAATAGTGGCTGCTGGGGCCAGGCCAAGAAGATCTACCCGCGATATACTCAGCACAGAGGGGGCAGAACTAGTCTCACCTGATGGCAGCACCCATGGTCCGGCCTGTGCACGGATGGGCACAGATGTGCTTGCCTTAAGCGTGCCTTTGGCACGCTGACAGTGCGCCTGCTGCACCCATCCACTGCGCGGGCATTCCCTCCAGCAGATTAATGCCAGAGATAAAGAAAGCAAGACGAGGGACTCACCCACCTCGACAAAGAGAGAGAACTCGCGGGAATGTGAGAAAAGCAGAACTAGATCCTCGCAGAGGACCGACAAATATTTAAAATAATAGATTTTCACCAGTAGCTAAAACAGCTATGGAGTAAAAACAAAGTAACAATGTAGCGCAAAAGGTAAAAGCACAACAATCTATAAGAGGCTTTATAATGACCTCTCCAGAATAGTAAGCAGGCATTCTCTCTGGCACATTTATGCCAGAGAGAAAGAAAGCAAGGTGAGTGGCACACCCACCTCCTCAAAGGGAGAGCACTCGCGGGAACACAAGAAAAGTAGAACTGTCTGATACACTGCCCAAAGTGGGAATACCTTTTGAGATTTTTTGGATTGGCACTCTGAGACCACAGGACTATAAGACCAGCTCTGGATAACAGTCCATTCTGCCGGTTTTGGACTATACAACTAGGTATGCATCTGTTTAATAAAATGATATGAAAAGGCCTAACTTTCTCTATTGTTAAATGGATCACCCTGCCTATCTAAAGAAACTAAGGATGCTAGTCTGTTGTCAGAAAGTTCCACAGTAAAAAGGTCCTCAGTCCAAATCTAGTTCTCCACGACCCTATGAATTCACCCAAGAAAAGTTATTTCTTCTCCTGGGCTTCTCGTCGTTTCCTATAGTCTCTAAATGGAAACGTCACTCTCTTACACTTGAGTTTCTTTCTACAATCTTCTTTGGAAAGCTCTGAATACCTCCTCCATGAGCTCTTGTAGCTCTTGTAAAACACTTCTAACCTGGGTGCTCTCTTTAAGGTTATGCGCCGTACAGCTTGGTTTGAGATAATCTCTCACCCTCTTGTCTTCACTTAGGACCCTTTTGCAATCTCTCAATTCATCCTTGGCTACTTTGCATGGGATCTGTTACCCTTTTAGATTCCCCCACTCCTGGGTTATCTCTTTTATACTCTTTCTTCTATTATCTAGTTCTCTTGATAGTGTTATATCATATTCCCCAGAAGTCGTGCTTGGGCTTTGCTTTATCCACTCTTTGCTCGTTGCCGTTGCCACCAGCCTCCCGGCATCTCACTGTGGCATTTCTCGCCAATTTGAAAGCCGAGGGCTCTGCGGCTTGTTTCTGCTCTACCCCTTCTAGGCGCGATCACGTCAGAGGGCTTCCCATGCAAACCATACTCTAACCTCCTCTTTCTTACACTCATCTCAGCTAAATACACGTCTTGTCTTAAAGAGACATCCGCTTTTCCTTTTCCTGATGGATTCACTTCAGCATTGCCTGCAGCCAAATAGAAGGATGGTATATTCTTCTTCCGAGCAGGTAGTCCCATATATGCCGATATGTTGGGCAATCTAGGGAGTTCCTCACAAGAATGGGAGTCCTTGTCCCCTAAGGGGAAGTCACTCACAGTAAGATCCCACTTGCCCATACCCCTATGGAGGGTATCGCGGAGTGGAATCACTTCCCTAGCCTCAAAGAGTGTGGCTCTCCCTTGCGGAAAAGGGTTGAATACCCTCGATTCATCACACACCCTAGTGATAGCAAATGCTCTAATAGGCATTTTCATGACAGTGGTGTTCCCTAAGAAAGGTGTGTTAGAAAGGGCAACCAACTTCACGTCTGCCTAGAAGAGGCCATCCACAGGCTGTAGAGAAGATGCAGAGTTACAGGGAGAAGTAGAGAAGAGAGTAAATGGGGTACAGGAACATGCAAGGTCATCAAACAAGAGTGGGGAAAGGGTGAGTTCAGAAAATAGACGCTCGCTTTCCCTGATACATTATGACTATTTGAGAGGAACAATTGCTTTTCTAATCTAAAGGGACTCTCCCCAGGGACTTCTGTGCTCCTATCAATGCAAACTAGCCTTTCCCAGGCCTTGGGATGTCTCTGAGAGTTGATGGGCGGGATGGGACTGGCTGCAGTGCTCATTGGCTGATTAAATCAACAGCGCTTTAATATTACACCAGTGACTGCAAGCAGAAAGCTCTGGAAAACACAGCATGTGACACTGTGGCTGTCTTGTTTAGCACTTTCTCTAATCTAATGGAGAACATGAATCTTAACTGGTCTCCTCCACGTCTACTCATTACCAGACACTGTATATTGATACAATTTGAAAGAAAGCACGTAGCTCGATGGAAAGATCAATACATGGATAAACAGGCAGGCATTGAACTGTGTTGCTTCAGGGCGGAGTAGGATTGATGGGCGATTTCCAGACTGGGGCCGCAGCAAGAGGTTACAGAAGGTACAATGATTGTGCCAGGGATCCGTTTGCTGTCTGACCAGGTCAGGGTACAGCATAGAGAATGATAATCACCGGAAAGCCAGGCTGAGTACATAAACCAAAGTAGATCACCCGATGAGGAGGTGCTGAAACGGCGAACCAGGCCACACCCCTGGGTCTCCAGGTGAATTTACTAACTGGAGGGGCATACATATTTCCTTGTAGTTAACGTGTGTGATCGAGCCTAGGGAGCGAGCCCCAACCAACTAAGTAGGGTCAAGGGAGAATAGGTTTCTACCAGGGCACGTTTTTTTAATAATGCGTTAAAAAGGTGCATTTTACAGCAGGCATTTTGTTAAGAATTGAGTAAAAAGCAATGCAATATACAATTGGTTCTGCAGGGTAACACATGAAAAGAATTCAATATATTACAGATAACCAGCAGTACACCAGAGCATTTTACAACGCATGTTCATCATTCCTTTGCCCTCAACATATGCCAGAACTGCCTCTGTAAAACACTTGTATGATGCCTCTGCCAACAATATATGCCAATATTGTGCCACTTTTAAAAGACATGTTTAATGCTGGCTGTGCCAATATATACTGTTTTTGCCACTGTATGAACATAGTACTGTTGGCTGTACCTTAGTAAGGCAAACATTACCACTGTAAGAAGATGTTTTCTTGCAGTTTGTTCCAGTAAACACCAGTATGAGTGCTGCAAGAACACACCCATATTGTCTATACCAATTCATCCAGTGTTTATAATTGGTTATTTATAACATGCTCAATACCCAGAGGTTTCTAAGCGCGGACCCAGGAATCAAACCTGTGTGGCTCTGCACCGTCTTGCTTGCAAGGCAAGCACGTTGCTCCTGAGCTATCCTCTCAGCACTGGTGTTGGCCATTCGAGGACCCAATCTTGTAGGCTGTGCCTAATAATGCCAGTAGTGCCAATCTAAGATGCTATTTTCATGCTAGCTGTTCCAATGTAGGCTAGTAGTGCCAATTAAGAACCCACCAATGGGCTTAACAATGGCAATAATTCCCCTGTATGAAGATATTGTCATGCTTGATTTCTAAGCAAATGTATGTATTGTTAATGTCATTTATAGTTGTCATGTATAGCACACCTTTGCCATGTTGACAGTTGAGTGTGGTCCTGCAAGAAAAGAAGGGGGTGTTGGTTGTTAATGGGAGAAAGGGAGAGGCAGGTGCCAATAATGAGGTATTGATGTGTAGGCTGTAATTACCAGATGTTTTGGCATTATTAGACACAACCAATAAGAGTGTATACTTGAAGAGTCAACACTGGACTAACTTGCCACACGGAACATGAGTGTGTTCTTACAGTGTCAATATTGGCATACGTTGATACAGACAGCATGAGTAGTAATCCTGAGTGCCACATGTTCAGTGGTGGGGACACTTGGGTGTGTGTTTCATCCAGTGGGGAGAGCCCATGACCAATCAATTTGGAAGTCAGTGCTGTGAGACTGTGTTAGCCAGGGGTGTATTATATGACTAGCTGAGTGAGCAGTGTTGTGGCTTTATTAGGCTTCTATGTATGTAGGCAGCTAGGTGCCATTTCTGAGGGTTGATTGTGTGAATAGTGTGAGGTGGTAGGAGATGGAGTCATGAAAGCGTTAGTGGGGGAAAGAGGAGAGCGCTTAAGGTTTGAGACAATTACCCCCCTTGGTTCTAGATTAATTTTCAATTTGCATTGAAATATTTTAAACTGTTGTCTCGGGGTGAACAGTTCTTATCATTCTGGTTCACTTTAGGGGTTTCATGGAGAACAACCCAAAGGAATCGGATGTTCCCAATTCCTTTGTTGAAGCATTGTGTGTGGTGCAGGGACACACTGCAATTGACCAGGAAGAGTCAAATCTTCCACATTCTTTGCTAGGATTTGTGTTTGTGTAAGACTGTAAACAGAGAAGGATCTAATTGAATGACATCTCCAGGAATGGGAGGTCGGTTAATTGGATTTGGTCCCAAGCACTTAGGTTTGGTAGAATTCTTAATTGTGCGAGGCTAGCATATCACATGCACATGAATAGCCAGAGATGTTTTCAGAGATGTTTTGAAAGCTCTGTAGTATACCTTTATGCATAGCCATCTCTGGATATAGTCCCAGAGCTTAGTTGAGATAAAATAGAAAGACAATCCTCCATGGTATTTCTGATTAAAGCATGGCACAATTAATAAAGCCATATTACTGGACCGTAACCTTCGGGTGGTTTGAAATTGATGAATTTCTGGCAGGCATTCCAGAAGGTGTGATAAGCTATTCAAAGAGATTTCAATCAAATCCTTCATTTGACAGATGCCAGTATTGCCATTGTATGAACACACTCGCGTTGGATATGCCCAGTAATGCCAGTATTACCACTTTAAGAACATACTCATGTTGGCTGTGCCCAACAACGCCAAAATTGCTAGGGAAAGAAGTTATTTTCATTCTGGCTGTGCCAATGTATGCCAGCATTGCCCCATAACAGTGTGCCTTGCATCTAGTGTCCAAAATATGGCAATATTACCATAATTAATCTATCTGATTTTCAACACTTAGTAAAACCACACACCTTTATCCCTCATCCTTGACCCCTCTGCGTAATCACAGGTGTCCTCCCACCACACATAAACACACACACCCAAATGTGCACACACACACACGCATAATTCACATGCACATACACAGCCACAGACACACTCAACCTTTTTAATGCAAGCATGCAAACATACAAACACAAACAAAACTTTTTTTACTTATCCACTCCACAACCCCACTGGATGCCTCAGGACCCCACATACTGGCACCTTGCCAGAAGGGCATCTTCAGACAAGACCATGAAGAGGTGTCAAGCAATATCTTTCCTCCGTGTGCACTGGAACCAGGATTTTGCAACTCTCTTCATCCCTAAAATGCATGAATCTGCTGGATAGCCCCATTTTAAAAAAGTGGGTATTCAGTCCCACTGCCATCTTGCCTAGTGGCCCATGTGAGGCTGGAAAAGCAATACACCGTCAGCCTGGCATTGTCGATTGGGCTTGCAAGGGCTAGTGTACTAAATGTAATGGGGAAACCTTGTTTCCACGCTTAATAGGCTCAATATGTTTCACCTTTCTCTGGGAATGCCCTACTTTGTCTCTTCTGTAATTGGCAGCAGGCTACCCCCCCCCCTGTCACCCATTACGAACAAGCCGCCCCTTTCTTGTGCTGCCCTTGCAGCAGCTGGGACAGATGCTGCAGGATTATGTTTATGGAGATAAAGGATAGACAGCTCTCAAAGGGCCATGATACTTTCTATTGTTCCCACTCCTAATGCTTTCCACTCCAGTAGCAATAAGGATGGGCTATTGGTGGAACAGGATTAGGAAGGACCACTTTTGTCCCCACCTTGCTACCCATACCCCTCCTATTTTCTGATGGGGGGCTGGAGGAATGATAAGGTGTGGGGAATGCTCCTGCCAGCAGAGGTCGTAAAAGAAATGACAGCGAAAGCAAAGGCGTGCTAATGCCTACTGCCGCCGCGAGGAGACTGAGTGGCAGGCTGCCCCAGCATCCTTTGTGCTGCCCGCCCCCACTGTAGTTTGAGAGGCAGTTGCACAGCAGTGTGAGGGTCCCTGGAATAGGGCTCCTCCTCCTATTGTGGTGTACCCACTCACCTGCTTTCAGTGTTGTGTTGGAGAGACTTGGTGGCAAAGGCAAAATAGCCCTAAATATGAGATGTGGGGCAGAGATGAGTGAGGTGCATTATGTCCAGCTACAATTTTTAATTGGTCAGAATCAACTATCCTATGACTAGACTGGGTATAGGAAGGTTGTTTCTGAGCATGTGATAACTGTACCTAGGTATAGGAGGCTGAATGTGGGCAATGACAGGGGCTTCTAAACATGGCATTTTGATTTTCATATGCTGACTGTACTCAGCAAATTAGACTTTTCCTGGCAGGAGATGGCAACACTTGGTGTCATGTCACATCCTGTGGATATCTTTTGACTACAGAGACCGGTGTAAAGGTGGAAGGAGCACACACACAAAAGAAGTCCCCACTCCGGCATGATGGATGGTGGAGAAACATCTCCCAGGTGGAGGGTACACAAACAGTAGATGCTTGCAAGAGCAAACACACAGTAGGCGTCATAGCTAGCCCCTTATGCGCCAGTCACATCCCACAAGGTTTTTCCTCTCTTGAAGTGGTAATGTCACCCACCTGTGAATGATGATCCTGGAACTGAGAGACATTCTCAGACAGGGTATGAGGCAACGGGGGTCCAGGTCCTGATTGGAATTGCCATAGGATGAAGGAGGTAGATTTCCCTTATGTGCCATAGCACTCAGAAAACACCAGACCCTCGAGGGGGAAATTCCTCGCACATAGGTCTGCTGCAAGCTTTCCATCCAAGCACTGGAAACATGGGCGAGACCCTGAAAAGCCTCGTTGGTCCTGCTACAAAAGGTGCTTTCTTACTTGATGTGTTGTGTTCCTGAAGGTTGATAGGCTCTACGCGTGATCTGTGATTCTACCAATATGGATCTCTTACCTTTTTTAAAGATGCCAATTCATATGCACCCTCACATTTGCTGTTTTAGGTGAAGGGAGGACAAACAATAAGTGGTACACTCCCTTGAGGTTATTGCCAGGAAAGGGTTTACCTGGGACTCTTCCTCTGTAACAGTCTTTCTTCGCTTTCTCTCTTGGTGTCTCAGACACTGTTCTGCATTGAGTAAGCTGCAACCTTGTTCCATAGGAAATTGGACCTTCCAGTCTCTGGTTTGCTCCTTCCCCCTGACAAGTAAGACCTGTTTTGTAAATGGATATAATGCTGCTTGAAGATACTTTCTTTCCGGAATTCGTATTCCTTGCTAATTTCCTTTCTGTTCCTGTCCACAAAATGAAAGTAGCACAGTGCGGTAATCTGTTTTGGTTCTAATATAAACGGTGCTGCACAGCAACAAAATAAAGGCCCATTTGACTCGACAGAATAAATCTGTAGATAAAAAATAAACAATCAATGTCTAGTAGTGAACAATGGACAAGAGGGAGACATGATATGACCCTTCTTCCCTCGCCATTGGCAACTGGCATTATGTGGTTACTGATCAGGGTTACACACAAGGGAAGAATGAACGCTCTTCTTGGGGGTGTTAAACATTGCAATTAGATTCTGTTTCAACAGTAGGAGCTTATTGGGCATAGAAACACAAGCTCTTCCATCTGTTTTCAGAACCTCGAGCACCCAACATCTTGAGGTAGTATGGTGGTATGGCTGACCGGTGCCCCACTGGTTGCTTTGTTGTGAGTGCTGCAATGAATGTTAAGTGCTTGAGGATGAGCCGGGTGAGAGTGTTTTTGGGTTGATTGTAGACACCTGTCTCTTTTGTTGCCCCGATGTTATAGTCTGGAGTAGTATGTTAGAGATGTTCCTTGTAGGTGTAGCGGACTTCGTGCCAGCCCATATACGTGGCCGTTTGTGCTCAGGTGTGGCAGCACTGAGGTCTACCAGCGGCAGTGGTGGACGGGAGGTGTCTTGTTTTTCCCAGGTTGTGTATGGAGTACTGGTTGGTAGCCCAGAGGTGGCAGGTTTGTGTTCCAGCGTGGCAGGCTGGTTACCTGTTGGTGGTGGCGGCGGCGGGTGGAAGGTGATGTGTGAATTTTTTTTGAAGGTCAGAAGTTTTGCTGTTTTGTTGGTAGAGTGCCGTTACCGGATTGTTAGTTACACCTGTTTGTCCAGCTGTTTATCTTCCTGGCTACTTAGAGTGACGTGGCAGCGTAGTTGTGCTAAGTTCATTGTATGTCTTGTTTAGATGTGAAGTGTGTGTCATCGGGTGAGTTTGTGACAGTAGGGAAGGAGGTGTTAGGAGTAGCCTTCCTTGATGATAGGTGTGATGCTGTTTGTAGGTCACATTGTGTGTTTGTGATTGCAAGGGAAGGAGGTGTTAGGAGAAGCCATTCTCTAGGATTAGCTTTCCTTCCTCTGGTTTCTACTGTGAATGCTGTATGTATGTGTTGATGTCATTTGTGGAATGTATGAGGTAAGCTTGGAGTGTTTGTGTATGATTGAGTTCTAATCCAGGCAGTTGAAGATTGATAGCCTGGGTGGTGGGAGCCAGTGGGTTTCCCTCATGATTCCCTCCTATGTCCTTATGGAATTGATGAGACCTGATTTGTACCTGTAACTGAAGAACCTGAATAAAGCATCTAAGAAGCAAAAACATTTTTTTTTTTAAAAAGAACCTCGAGCACTAACCATATAATGTCAGAGTCAGTGTTTCACTCCTTCTTGTAGTGTTCCACTAGCCAGTAGTGTTTGTAAGTGCATTTTAGATTGGGGTTCACTCATCCTGATCAGCACGATTCCGGTTGTCATAGCAATATACATCATTTCCATGGATAAATAATACCATCAATTACATTTTTGGTATTTCAATTGTTGAAATGATACAACGCAACTTATCAGTCTGGAAGGTAAGGGGTTGGGGGGTCATATTACACATGCCATAAATATGTCACCCTCTAATCTCCAAGTTTCAGTGAAGGTCATCTCACTCTTAATTCATTTTGTTAGTGAGTGGACCAATGGCTGCTTAGGATGTCTGTACTTTTTTAAGGAAATCAGTGATTTCAGCATGTTTATTTACAAAGTATCTGTGTGTCACCATTTTTGGATAGATCTTTTAATGGCGTTGATCAGTGGGGTAGGAGTTAAGGCAAACACCAATGCCCGGTCTGTAGATATGGGGGGACTTTTCACACAATTGGCTGTCCCTATCTGTCTATCAGACTCTTTTCTTTCTCTCTGTATTTTCAGTTGTGATGATCTTACTTTTTCTTAATGCTATTGCATCACATTCACAGAAATTTCCTGTGCCGGATAGGATCCTTTGGCTACTTGGGTGAAAGTTCAACAAATTGAAATTGTATTCCTGGCTGTTGATATTCTTAACCATCTAGGGTTTTTATTGTTCTTCTGTAGTAGGGTGAAATAAAAGTCTGATACTGCAGGCAAGGGAAGTGAACTTCTTTGCTAAATTCCAGCGACAAGGTATATACATCAGGTAAATCCAAGGGTAAGTAAGAAGGAAGGTACACAGGAGATATCCACCGGCCTCCTCTCTCACAGGCTGCTTCACTCCAACTGACATTCATGGAACTTGCAGGGGCCCTCACATCACAACATTCCACAGGCATACATTCCACCAGGCAGTCTCTCAAGCAAGCATTCATGCAGGACCAAGGCAGGGAACACAAGACACAACATCTTCCTTTTCAAAGATGAGTGTGTCCAGGTACATCACTTCTCATCTACTGATGGTGCTGGAGAAATTAAGATCTGTGTCTCTAGCATTCAGCCAATCAATGCATTGCCGATTGTGTTTTCAGGGGCTCCCCATATCCAAATAATGTCATCAATGTATTCATGCCAGGATCCAACTTGTATGGATCCTGTATAGATGTTACTGGAAAAATATATAATGCATCAAAACGCGCCGTGACTACGTTTAGGGTAAAGACACATATATAGGAGTTCCCTTCTTTTTGAAAACAACAGCACCATTGAACAGAACATCCAAGCATCGCATTGGATTAATAGATCAGAGATCAGAGACCTGATGAGTGCAGGCCTCAAGCTGAGACCCCTTTCTAACACTTGAACTGATTTATTATATAATCGTGCTATAGTTAAAGTAACAAGAAAATAGATTTCTACACAGTATCCCATTTTTAAGCAAGCGAATGACTTCCCAGATGGACACTAATTAGAGTGAATTCTCCTTTGCTCATGGCTTAATGGGACAATCAATACATGTACAAAGAGGCTCTGCTATCGAAGCGCACACAGACACACTCGGGCACACAGCCACACAGACACACTCGGACATACAGGTACACAGACACACTCGGGCATACAGGTACACAGACACACTCGGGCATATAGGTACACAGACACACTCGGGCATAAAGGCACACAGACACGCTAGGGCATACAGGCACACAGACAGACTCAGGCATACAGGCACACAGACACACTCGGGCACACAGCCACACAGACACACTCAGGCACACATGCACACAGACACACTCGGGAACACAGGCACACTGGGGCACACAGGCACACTCGGGCACACAGACACGCTAGGGCATACAGGCACACAGACACACTCGGGTATACAGGCACACAGGTACACAGACACACTCGGGCATGCAGGCACACAGACACGCTAGGGCATACGGACACACAGACAGACTCAGGCACTCTCAGGCACACAGACATATTGGGCACACAGGCACACAGGCACACTCAGGCACACAGGCACACAGAGACACTCGGGCACACAGGCACACAGACACACTCGGGCATAAAGGCACACAGACACACTCGGGCACACAGACACACTCGGGCACACAGGCACACAGACACACTCATGCACACAGGCACACAGACACACTCGGGCACACAGACACACTCGGGCACACAGACACACTAGGGCATACAGGCACACAGGCACAGAGACGCACTCGGGCACACACACACATTCGGGCACGCAGACACACTAGGGCACACAGGCACACTCGGGCACACATGCACACACACACACTCGGGCCCACAGACACACTCGGGCACAGAGGCACACAGACCCACTCGGGCACACAGACCCACTCGGGCACACATGCACACAGACACACTCGGGCACACAAACACACTAGGGCATACAGGCACACAGGCAAAGAGACGCACTCGGGCACACACACACATTCGGGCACGCAGACACACTAGGGCACACAGGCACACTCGGGCACACATGCACACACACACACTCGGGCCCACAGACACACTCGGGCACAGAGGCACACAGACACACTCGGGCACACAGACACACTCGGGCATACAGGCACACAGACACACTCGGGCACACAGACACACTAAGGCACACAGGCACAGAGACACACTCGGGCACACACACACATTCGGGCATGCAGACACACTAGGGCACACAGGCACACTCGGGCACACAGACACACTTGGGCCCACAGACACACTTGGTCACAGAAGCACACAGACACACTCAGGCACACAGACACACTCGGGCACACATGCACACAGACACACTCGGGCACACAGACACACTCGGGCACAGAGGCACACAGACACACTCGGGCACACAGACACACTCAGGCATACAGGCACACAGACACACTCGGGCACACAGACACACTCGGGCATACAGGTGGCCTGCCTGTATCTTCAGTAAAGCAGAAGCGATGGGTATCTGCTGTTAGATTGTAACTGTACTGTTTCACGTATTTGTCCACCCGTCAGTGCAGGGCCTACTGCGATTTCAACCAGAGCTTGTGTTTCCAACAAAAGGAGTGCGTTGCGGTGCCCAACAAGATTTCAAAGCGAGCCACGTTATTTAGTAACTGCATGGCCTGCCCATGTTCTCATATTAAGTGTGTCGCATTTTTGGGGTTTAGCAGGACCGTTCTTTCTTAAGATGATACATTATTTGTGACATATGTCCTCCTTCAGAAAATGACACACAATTCCCTCAACATTGCCCTTTCAACGGTTAATACCTTCCCTGGAATCATTTGGTCAGTGTCGATGGAGGCCCAAGTCCTGCATTGTCTATAGCTCCTTCCAGGGCTTTAAGTGGGGTAAGAAATCGAGGGGGGCCTCATTTGGGGGCGTGGCTTGTGGGAGGGGCGTGGCCTAAAAAGTACGCAAATCGTAGGGTATACACACAAATATATATAAATGTTATATATTTGTGTGCGTACCTTACTATGGTGTGTGTACTATGCAAGCCATCTTTTCTAAACATAGAAATATGTAACATATTTTTGGGGTTTTCTACATTTATAAAAGATGGCTTGCAAAGTACACAAACCATAGTAAGGTAGGCACACAGATATATAACATTTATATATATTTGTGTGCATACCCTACGGTTTGCCTAGTTTTCAGGCCGTCTTTTTTGAACATTTCAGGTTTATAAAAGATGGCTTTGAAAGTACACAATTCAAGCCATCTTTTATAAAGCTTTGAATACGGACAAAATTGTGCGTCGGCAAAGCTTTATAAAAGATGGCTTGAAATGTGTACTTTCAAAGCCATCTTTTATAAACCTCGAAATATGTCAAGGAATCCCCAGGTTCGCTGAGGGTTAAAGACGCCTCGTGACCTGGGGAAACAAAGGGACAGTAACTGCCTCTGGTGACCTCTCGCGAGAGGGGTCACCAGAGGCAGTTACTATGACTGACGGAAGTGGCAGCCAGTCACAGCGTCACTGTGGCTGGCTGCCACTTCTGTCAGCTCGCCTGACTTCATTGCAGTCGCATCTCCCGTCGCGGCTGCGGCCGCGACGGGATAATGCATCCCGCCAATGTTGCGGTAGGACGGGGGCCCTGGCAGGGCCCCGGCTCAGTCCCACTTTTTGAAGAATGCCGGGGCCCGGTCCTGGCAGGCCCAGCCCACTTTAAGCACTGGCTCCTTCCATAGTTTGATTAGGAAAAGAACACTTTAAAATATTTTTCGTACAAAAAAACTTCTAATTTTTGGCTTGAGAAGCAGACAACATATATTAAAATGCACCAATCATCCAGGCTGGCTCTACATCAAAAAAGCTTCCACTGTCCCTGCGTGTAACGGGAGGCACTGCATGCTGGGTAGAAAGGAGGCTCCTCGTGATGAGGGGGTGATGGCTGACCAGATGTGGGCTCTATCCAGTAATCGGGGATAGCGTGCGCGGTAGGGATGCTGACCTGGCACATTCCCACTGGGCTCTTCTGGGGCGCCGCTCCTCTCAGTCACACAGGTACCTCACAACAGAAACGTACTCCTAGTTCTTTGGGGGTCAAGGGCTTCTAATGAGTCCTCCGGACACTCATGCATCCCACCAAGGAAAGATCACACATCAATGTTGGGAGGGGGAACACGACCCCCCCCCCCCTTAGTCCAAGGGACTGGCCCTCAAGTTGTTGTTGATAACGTGTTAAGGTCAAATCAGGACATTGTTTATTTGATATACATTTTTTAAAAACAAAACACATACCCAAATTAAGAAAGCATAAACCAGTACTGCATGTCTAATTACATAACTAAACATAGCATGGGGGAAACACAGCGTCCATTCTCAGTGGAGTAACTTTGCTGAAAATGTTGGGGGGACATGACTTCTGAAGCAAAGGTGCCCCAGCCAAATGAATGGGGAATAAATGGTGTGCCATAAAAGTTGGGGGGGACAAACACCCCTGTCCCCCCCCTAAAATTACGCCCATGTCCATTCTGCCCTGGTTATTGCAACTCAAGGGAACCTGGTGTGCCATCAGCCAAAGGCCTCTGTAGATATCCTGGAAGTTTACCCTTCCCGTAGATGAGTCCAAACATATTTATTGTATTGTTCTTTTATAACGCACTTAATACCAGCAAGTGGTTTCTAAGCGCAGATATGTCCAAGACAAATGTGTTGTCCCTGAGCTATCTCTTCCAGGCATAAAACAGGCTACCCGGCTCCCATCAAGCAAACTGTTTGGGGCGGCCCAGTATTGCCAATTACGACCGCAGAGAATATTTTAAGATATGTTATACTTCGGAAACCCCCAAATCATCTTCTGCCCTGACATTGCAACAAGGCCAGCCTGTCCCAGCGATGACTGTGCCAGAAGCGAAAGTAGGACCTTAGTCAGTCGCCCCGCTTCATGTGATAGGTCGGCTGCAATCTTGTTGGACATCACTACTAATAGCGGGGGAGGTTTATCAGATCTTATTATGATGTCACGCAGAAGTGGTTCTCTAGAGAAACAGAGCAGATACCACGGTACAGGGGAACCAGCAAGGGGATCCAAAGGAATTTTGGCCTCCACTGCCATCAGCAGAGTCATCCAAAGCCTAAATTACTGTAGGGCAGATCTGACTTGTATGGATCCATTTAAAGGTCTTGGAGATCCTTCACAGTGATCAATAGAGCTTTGTATGTTATGTTATGTTATGTTATGTTATTTGGCATTTATATAGCACTATATATATCATTGGTACGACCTCAAAGCACTGGTAGATTGAACGTCCTCGGGGACCGTAGTCCAGGTCAGTTGAGAGAGTAGGGTGTCAAAGGGTGCTTGGGTGCACCAGTTAAGTGTGCAGCTGGTGTAATCGCCGGATGGTAGCTGCATCCTAGCATTAGGCGTGGTGGTATTGATATGGGTTCAATGTGTGCAGTCTGGCGGGTGGACACCAAGACTGGGTTCTGGCTGCGTTAGACCTGTGGGCCGCTTATGTGTGCAGCTAGGCCAGTTTGTCGTAGGGTATAGGTGCGTGTTATTAGAATGATGAGGTGTTCATGGGATAGTGTTCTTATGTGAGCAGCTAGGCCAAATTGATCGCGGGGTGTAGCTGTACTCTGTGTGATGGTGGAGAGTAGGGGTAGGCGGGGGTAGGAATAGAGCTTTTGGTGTCTTCAGATGTGTAGTTTTGCAGTGGTTCATTTTTCTTGCAGGACCAGCGGAGGTGGGTATGTCGGTCCTGGAGGTGCACTTTCACAAACATTGGCTGGAGGTTCCTGGCGTAGGTAGGCAACTCACACACAGGCTTTCCCGCCAGCTGTTCCATGCTCTCTATGCATTTGACCAGCATCAAAAGCCTGTTATTTGGCTTGGATGTGAATCAGTCAGTTGCCAAGGGATCTCAGGGGTGTTGCAGTGCAGAAAGATCAAAGACCACGAGATTCTGGCATCCGAGACAGGAGGTCCACAGAAGTGGTTGAGAACCTAAGTTCATGTTGTTTTCGTGGCTTGAATCTTATCACAGACAGCATGAGGGTAAGAATTCAATTTAAAGAAAACTGGATGTGAGTTTTATTTATATATCAAATTCAGGATTTAACATCCGGTAAGATAGCTCAGTGTGTTGAGCACTCGCTGCTGCGATCTGAGCGTGATTTGCAGGTTCCCATCCCGGCAAGGCCAACTCAGCCTTTCATCCTTCAGAGGTCGATAAATGAGTACCAATTTCAGTTGGGTGATATTGTTTGTAAATATGGGCTCTGTAAAGCGCTTTGGGTTAAGGTGCTATATAAATAAACACATCTTTATTATTAACACCTAAAATTCCAAAGAGCTGCCAAAGCTGAGTGCTGGGAATAAAAGAAAACCTGTTTATGGTCTTCCTGCATGAACTGAGGTGTATGAAAGGAATGTTTGGTACCAAAATCCGAGAAAGGGAGGGTGGGAGGAACACAGAGCAGTCTCTGACGTCAGTGTTGTTTGAAACAGCAGGAATTGACATCTGAACATTGTTAATATATGAAGCCAGGGGTGGGGAGTGGGGGCTGCATGATCAGGGGCTCACACTAGGAGGTCCTTCAGAAATGTAATGCTTCTTTTACCCACGCAAGGCTATCTTTCCTGCCACAGCAGGCAGCACACCTGATCTCCTGTCAGCATAACTTTTATCATATCGCCCCTACACCCATGAACCTCCACTGGCCCCTCCTTGAGGTTCGATATAATTATGTGTGTCAACATCAGATCCCCCAATATATCAGAAAACACAATACAGTGGGGGAGAAGATGTACCTTGCTGGACAAAAACACAAAACCCACAGCTCCATTGTATGATGTATTTGTATTCACTTTGCAGTTTGATGACGCACTGACCTATCTTGCAGAGGAGCAGCAGGGTGCTCCACGACATTTTAAAACAGAAAAAAACAGAAAATACAGACCAGTCCCAAGTAAGCATTTCAAAAAGAAAATACAACAATCCAGTGTCAGTACCTAAGAGGCACAAAAGCAGCCCTTTCTCCATCAAGAACTGAAGACGTTGGCCGATAACAACGGTACTGGTAGGTCGGATCTAGCAGGCGGACCGGCACCCGCGAGCAGAGCATGTCGGATGCACCGCCAACATTCTGAATGGTGCCGGTGCATCCGGCCTCCTCATTCCCGTTCAGCCCTATGGGGCTCAAATGGGAATAGGAGGCATTTCTTATCGGTGCCCGCAAATGGGCAATTACCGGCAATTGCCCATTCCCAGGTGCCGGTAAAATTTGCAAGTTCGGCGGCAGCCTGCCGGTTTTACTGGCACGGCTACCGCCGAATTTATATGTCCCCACATTTTCTCTAAATAACAGTTGGGCTCCTTTTAAATGTCCGCGGATCGATAACGAAGGTTTTAAGACAGGTGTGCATGTGCTGGAGCACCCTTCATGCCCTCTTCAACGATCCGTGGGATTTTCATTTTGGGGTGGTGTGGGGGCACTTTATTGTCATGCCTGCTGCTGCATTCCTATTAAATCTGCCTGGTGAAAGCAGGGTTCTTTCATCTTCATCTGAATCCATTGTAGTGACCTTCTGCAATGGTTAATTGCTGGGGGCATTTAACCCTTTTGCACACACGGAATGGGAAGGTAAAGTGAAAAGGCCATTTCACCTGTATTTTACACTATCCTTTTACACATTATGGGGGAAAGGCTTTAAATTGCAAAGAGGAAACATTTTGCAAGGAAGAATAATCTAACGTGGTTCCTTAAAGTGCAATTCAAGCCTGAAATGAAAATGACCCCCGGTGTCATCCCTTTCCAAAGACTTAACACAGTTCTTTGTTCATTCATCGACAGTCTTTTTTTGATATTTTTTTCCGGAATTTCTTTTTCTCAAAAAACATACTGAAATTTGTATTTTTATTTTTTTGGGGAGTTCCTCCCAACTCCCCTCATTCCTATTAGTTGTACAGTATGCCCTACACTCCATATATTTTTCAATTCGTTTTTCCAGAATTTTTTGGGGGAAAAAACCATCGGAAAAATGACTGTCAATGAATAAATGTTATACCCTTAACACATACAGGGTAATTCATAGAATTTCACACAAAAGTGGCGCACGCGGCTGGCGCACAGTGTGCGCGTGCGAATGTCTGCGCCAGCCGCATGCACTAAAATTGATTTCCCGGCACAGCGTATTCATGGATTTTAGCCTCCAAAACCAGCCGTGGCGCAGAGTGGCGCAGCGACCCTGCAGCAGCGCCAGTTACGCCCCCAAGAACGCCCTCGCACAAGGAAAAGCCATCAAAATTCCCAACTCAGCGCAAAGGGCTGCGCTAACCCTGGGCCAGTTTACAGGGCTGCCAAACAGCAAACGCCAAGTGGGGAACGTGTATTACTGGGGTGTGCGTGAAGTTTCACACGCAAAAGGGCCTGTGCGAGTGGGGTACGTGTATTACTGGGGTTCGCAGAAAGTTTCACATGCGATTTCAGCAGGGTACGTGTATTACAGGGTTTGCGGGAACTCTCACACGAGAAAGGGCCTGTGTGAGTGGGGTACGTGTATTACGGGGGTGCGCAGGAAGTTTCACACGCGATTGGGCTGGGTACGTGTATTTCAGGGGTGCGCAGGAAGTTTCACACGCGATTGGTCTGGGTACGTGTATTTCAGGGGTGCGTGGGAAGTTTCACACGCGAAAGGACCTGTGCGAGTGGGGTACATGTATTACGGGGGTGCGCAGGAAGTTTCACACGCGATTGGGCTGGGTACGTGTATTACTGGGGTTCGCGGGAAGTTTCACACGTGATTTCAGCAGGGTACATGTATTACAGGGTTCGCGGGAACTTTCACACGCGAAAGGGCCTGTGCGAGTGGGGTACGTGTATTACGGGGGTGCACGGGAAGTTTCACACGTGACTGGGCTGGGTACGTGTATTTCAGTGGTGTGCGGGAAGTTTCACACGCGATTGGTCTGGGTACGTGTATTTCAGGGGTGCGCGGGAAGTTTCACACGCGAAAGGGCCTGTGCGAGTGGGGTACATGTATTACGGGGTGCGCGGGAAGTTTCACACACGATTGGGCTGGGTACGTGTATAACTGGGGTTCGCGGGAAGTTTCACACGCAATTTCAGCAGGCTATGTGTATTACGGGTACGTGTATTTCAGGGGTGCGTGGCAAGTTTCACACGCGATTGGTCTGGGCACGTGTATTTCAGGGGTGCGCGGGAAGTTTCACATGCAAAAGGGCCTGTGCAAGTGGGGTACGTGCATTACGGGGGTGCGCGGGAAGTTTCACATACGATTGGGCTGGGTACGTGTATTTCAGGGGTGCGCAGGAAGTTTCACACGCGATTGGCCTGGGTACGTGTATTTCAGGGGTGCACGGGAAGTGTCACACGCGATTGGGTTGGGTACGTGTATTTCAGCGGTGCACGGGAAGTTTCACATGCGATTGGCCTGGGTACGTGTATTTCAGGGGTGTGCGGGAAGTTTCACATGCGATTGGGCTGGGTACGTGTATTTCGGGGGTGCGCAGGAAGTGTCACACGCGAATGGCCTGGGTGCGTGTATTTCGGGGGTACGCAGGAAGTTTCACATGCAATTGGCCTGGGTACGTGTATTTCGGGGGTGCACGGGAAGTTTCACATGCGATTGGGCTGGGTACGTGTGTTTCAGGGGTGCACGGGAAGTTTCACACGCCATTGGAGTAGGGTACATGTATTACTGGGCTGCGCATGAATTTTCACACGCGATTTTGCTGTCAGAGCGGGGAACGCGTATTTCGGGGGTGCGCGGGGAGTCCATCACGTGAATTGGCAGTGTGGGTCCTCACAGGTGTCCCCTCTACCCCCTCCAAGGCCCCCTGCAGGCAGCCCACACCACCGGGGACTACCCTGCACCCCTGGTCATGTCCCGCAGGCAGCCTATCCACCATGGGCATGCACCCCAGCCAAGCCACATGTCACGTTGCAATATGATCACCAACTCATGTCTCCCAGCACACCCACCCCCCAGCAGTGCAGGGGCACCTGCCAGCAGGCCCCCACACATGTCCCCCAGCACCCCCACCCCCCAGAAGTCAAGGGCACCTGCCAGCAGGCCCCCACACATGTCCCCCAGCATCCCCACCACCCAGCAGTGCAGGGCACCTGCCAGCAGGACCCCACACATGTCCCCCAGCACCCCCACCCCCCAGCAGTGCAGGGCACCTGCCAGCAGGCCCACACACATGTCACCCAGCACCCCCACCCCCCAGCAGTCAGGGGCACCTGCCAGCAGGCCCCACACATGTCCCCCTGCACCCCCACCCCCCCAGCAGTCAGGGGCACCTGCCAGCAGGCCCCCACACATGTCCCCCTGCACCCCCACCCCCCAGCAGTCAGGGGCACCTGCCAGCACTTCCCCCACTCATGTCCCACACATGTCCCCCTGCACCCCTAGCCCACAGCAGTCAGGGACACCTGCCAGCAGGCCCCCACACATGTCCCCCTGAACCCCCACCCCCCAGCAGTCAGGGGCACATGCCAGCAGGCCCACACTCATGTCCCACTCATGACCCCCTGCACCCCCACTCCCAAGCAGTCAGGGGCACCTGCCAGCAGGCCCCCACTCATGTCCCACACATGTCCCCCTGCACCCCCACCCCACAGCAGTCAGGGGCACCTGCCAGCACTTCCCCACACATGTCCCCCTGCACCCCCACCCCCCAGCAGTGCAGGGCACCTGCCAGCAGGCCCCCACTCATGACCCCCTGCACCCCCACCCCCCAGCAGTGCAGGGCACCTGCCAGCAGGCCCCCACTCATGACCCCCTGCACCCCCACCCCCCAGCAGTGCAGGGCACCTGCCAGCAGGCCCTGGCACATGTCCCCCAGCCAACATGTCATCACAATCCAGATCCCTGGCTCTTATGGCCACACAAATCTCACCTACAGCACCCCAGTCCAAACACCCAACCAAGCTTTACATCCACTCCAAATTGAAATCATCATTACATGATAGATCACAAATAAGCAGTATGCACATGAGTACAAGTCTGTCAGACCCACACAATGGCAACACATGACTGAGAAAACCCACATTGTGACATGCATGAAACCAATGAGAGAAGACCACACATTGAAGTAAGAAACAAAAATGTATTCAAGTCAAAATGAAGGGAATGAAATAAAAACACACAATAATGCCAATAATAATCAAAATGCAGCATGTCCCAAAAAATGAGAAATAAAAAAAATGAGAATCCAAATTAATCCAAATGAAAATGTGTCCAAAGTCACCGTCCAACAAAGCAAATCCAAAGGGAAAGAAAAGCGTAATATCCATTGCTCCATGGTGAAGAAAAATAAAGATGAATGAGAAAAATCCACTGTAAAACTATGTACAAATAGCAAATCCAGGGTCCATGAGCCCAATAAATGAAACCTAAAATGAAACCTACCTAATTACTAACTATATACAAAAATGTGGGGCATAGTCCATGCGCCCCAAATGAAAGAAAAAAGAAATGAAACTTAACACTAATGAACTATATACAATGGCGGCGGGCAAGTCCAACGGCTCACTTGTTGATGTCATGGGCCAGGGCATCATCGAACTCCTGTTCAATGTCTTGGAGGCGGGCCTATTCTCTGGCCCCGAGGTCTCGCAGGGGTAACGCCATGTCCACCTCCAACTCCCTGCGAATTCCCTCGAGGCACTCAGCCCGCCTCAGCGCCCTGCGCATGGAGTTCTCCGCCCTGACCATTGTGAGCTGTGCCTCATCCGCTGCCACACGGAAGACACTCCCATTCCAGGGTCCTCCTGCCCTCCGGCCAATGCCTGCCCCTCTGGTGTAGATGGCCCCGAGCCATGATGCCTCCCACGTTGAGCCTGCCGCTGCCTCCGACGCAACTGCCTCTACCAGCACGACGGCATCCAGGCTGATGGAATCCACCGATGCCATCGTGCACGTGCCCGGCTCGATGATGCCGGAACATCCTCCATCTGCTGGGGTCCAGTTGCTGTGGTGTCCACCCCTGCTGGACCTCCGACTCCCGACTGTGGCAGGGATGGGATCCCCACCGAGCTGGCTGCGTTGGTCAGGGCAGGTCCACAGGGGGCCCTGGTGGCATCTGGGCCGGAAGACGGCATGGAGAACGACTGGCGCATAGTCTCCACAGAGGAGGAGAGGGCCACCAGAGTGGCCAACACATGTACAAAACCCCCGACCATGGACACTCCCAACTGGGCCACGTTGGCACGCTGCTCTTTGTGATGACGTGCGTGCTCCCCCAGGAAGCACGAACGTCATCGCGAATGTCACGCGTGCGCAACGTGACACCAATCAGGACCTTCTCCATACGGCCAGAGGTCCCCTCTTCCGCAGGTAGAGGAGTGTCAGATGGCATGGACATCCCCCCTACCTGCAGACGGGCCTGGGATGGGGCATCCCTGCTGGTGCATGGTGGTGCAGTCACAGGGTCAGGGACAGCGACATGCACAGGCCCCTCCCGGTGACCTGTGCTGCCTCCTGCCCCTGGCCCTGGACTGCACCACTTGCACCAGTGGTACCACCCCCATCAGGCCCCATGTGTGGCTCAGTAGCGGCCTCCTCCTCCTCTGTGGAAACCACCAACCTGGATGGCTCCACACCGTCTTCTGCCGTTGCAAGACCCTGTGCGGGCTCACCCACCCCTTCCGCTGCAGCCGTAGTGGCAGACAAAGCACCAGTCCCCTCACTCCCGGACAATGGTAAATTCTGGGAGGGTGACTGGGCCTTGCGTCGCCGGCCGGTGGGGGCATCCCCGCCGCTTTGCTCCACAGCGCCGTCTCCGCCCTCTTCATCACTTGCCGCTGTGTAGAGGGAGACATAGAACACAAGCATCAGGGTACTGTACAATGGTCCCCTAGACAGAAAGCAATAGCAGATCAGTGTCACTGTCAAACATCACTTCCATCATGTCCCTCCACAACACATGGGTCAGTGCAGGCAAAACACATGCATTAACAAGCATGGCGCAAGCTATGAACATTAGCATACATGTCCAAGGGACTCTTGAAACATACAATGCTGGTTTGAAACTCACATGCATCATGGGTCATGCCTATCACATGCACACACACACACCGTAGTTTCATCCATCTGGCCTTGTACACCCCAGACACAGTGGATACAAGGATGAGTAGGCTGCATCAGTGAATCTGAACATTGTCACAGACATGTGTCATGCATCCATGGCATTTACAATTCACAGACACGCAAGTCAGACACACAGACATGGACACCATACATGTCCATGACAGCAGCACCCATCTCTCACACCCCATCCATGTCCAATAACAGAGACAGGCATGTATTAATGTGTGCATTCCCCATGCTGCTCCGCATGTTGCATTGTAACACATGCAGCAACCATGTGGTTCACACATTACTGGTCTCACATGCATGACCATGATGTCCCTGCACACACACATACGTACATGGCCTATGTCACACATAGAGGCAAGTATCAGACAACCAGCACCCTGCAACATGTCCTGTCTCACACAGCAATGCTTGGCCACATACCGCTCAACTCCGGACGGGTCTGCCTCCGAAGGATCTGGGCGTGGAGCACTGGGCCTACGCGTTCCAGGACCCTCATCTGGATGGTACCCATGCTGCCCCGGCCCCCCTCCACGAGGTGCCGGGCCTTGTTGAGGGTCCTGGACCTCAAGTCCTCCCACCGCTTCTTGACTTGCTTGATGTTGCGGGTTGCCACCCCTCTGCGTTGATGGCAACCACAAAGTCGTCCCAGATCCTATCCCGTCCTTCTTTGTTGGCGCGTGATGTTCCAAAGAGGGCATCATACTGCCCCAGGACATGCTCCACCAGGACACCAACTTCCTTCTGACTGAAGCTGGTGGCCCTCTTCCCCTCTGGCTGGGGGTCGCCAGTGGTCTCAGATGGTGTTTGCCCCGACATGGAGACCCCCGAGGCAGGCGTGGGTGGGCAACTGGGTCCTGGGGCTGGGCTGTGGAGCGATGGTATCCCAGTCGGGAGTCTTCAGTTCCAGCAGGGGTGGACACAGCAACTGGACCCCTGCAGATGGCTGATATGCAGGCACCAAATAGCAGGGCAGCAGGCAGTCAGGCAGCAGCAGATGGGAGGTGGGAGCGTGCTCGAGGCTCTGGGGGGCAGGAAAATGACTTTCAGGGCAGGAGCGTGGTCTTCCGTGTGTTTTCGCGTGGCCAGCTTGATACGGAGTGATTTGGCACGTGAAAATCTTGCACGTCAGTGTGTAATTCGAGGAAAGGGCCTTAGCGCGTAAGCGCATCAGCGCACGCACGTGATTCCATTGGACCAAAGGCCCTTAGCGCGTAGGCGTGTAAGTTACATTACGCGCGCGGCGTTTCCCTCATAGCACGTGATGACAGAGCACACGTGGAAAAACTGCACGTCCGAGTGTCATCGCGTGTAATTGGATGAAAGCGCCCACGTACACGCGTCTCTGACGTGTACGTGTGGGCTGGTTTAAAAGCTGCGTGTAGGACGCCATTTCCTTGTACGTGCTTTTCGTGGCGAGCGAGTGGGTGAAATCTGTACTTCTTGTCGGTTCACACGCGATTACTTCACAGCGTTTCTAGTTCGTACTCCCTGTTACCTCTGACAGCTCTTTTCTGATTTTTTGTTGGGCCTGTTTCCTCAGAGTTCACTTCTCCTTTTGTCCTGTCTCCTCAGACAGCGTACAATTCTTCTTTTGGCAGGGGTGTTGCCAACGCGCACACACGCGTATTTTTCATGTTCTTTTTCCAGGCAGACGGTGAGTTCCGCACGTACTTAGCAACTGTGCTTTCCCCATGTGTCGCGTTCCCCTTCAGAGGTCATTGTAGGCTGTGTGTATTACGCGTACGCTTATTTTTGTGTTTCTGGGTGCCACAGCGTAGTGCGAGTTCATTTTTTCACGCACGTGGTCTACGAGGGGTTGCGTGCACGTTTATTTTTGGTTTTGGGCTGCCTGTGCGTTGCGTGACCCGTCATCTTCCCCCAGGGGTCACAGACAGCATTGTTAAAGCACTAGGGTACGAATTCCATCTGGTATCCTACCCCTTTGACCCCCAATTGCCCAGGACAATAGTTTACTGCAACTCCCATACACACAACAACATCAGTGCCATGAATGGGAGGCAACCAAGTGGTAAGGGAGGCAAAGGTGGCCGACCCTCAAAAGGTGGGCATGGTGAGCGCGGTAGGGGACGTGGCCGGGATTTTCAGGGTGCCCCCATGCCCCCATGTGTGGAGGAACAATCAGGGACACCCATGCCCCCCCCATGGTTGAGGGAAACGTGGCTGACACCATCCAAGCTCAGCCCCTGTTGGACCAGCCCATTGTGGCACCTGACCTGGCACAGGATGACTCCCTGGCAGACTTCCAGGTCAGCAAGTCTAATCCACGTGTGGCAGTGCAAGTTGTTGTCACCAATCCACGTGGTTCTGGGGCAGCTATGTCATCTGCTGCCCCAAGTATGCAGGGTGGGGAGGCTGCAGGGGCAGCTGCAGCTCCATCCGCCCCAGCTCCGACTCTCCCAGCCAAGACGGTGTCAGTCCCAGTCCATCAAACTGACGTTCCCCCTGCCAACATTACCCAGCAACCAATGCCTGCATCAAGAACTATGGTCATTGTGCATTCCCACACTCCTACTACCCAGTCCACCGGTGATTCTGCCCTACTGACCAGGGCGGCGTAAGCCACTCTGGCTCTGCTCCACCTTTAAAGAAGAGGAAGAAGGGTGCTCTGGTACGACAGGCTGAGACCCCAGACACGGCTACACACTCCGGTACCTCAAGGAAGCCTTGCTTCAATGATCCGGAACTTGATGCACTTGTGCACTATGTGTCGGCACATAGCCACGAAATGTCGGTGACTGCAGGGTGCAAGACCACACCTGGTCAACGTAAGGCACACTGACAGACCATCGCCGACCGCATAAGTGCCCTTGGATTTGTGAGGCGCTCAGCTGATGATTGCTACAAGCGGTGGAATGACCTGAAACGCAGAGCAAAGAAGAAGCTGGCCTCAAATCATGCTGCTACTCTGGTGACTGGCGGTGGGTCTCCACAAGAGGACAACAAACTCACTGAACATGAGTCTGTTGCTGGGGCCTTCATCACAGAGGAACAGATCCAAGGTGTGGGAGGACTACCTGATTATGAAGCATTGTCCGGTGAGTGCCCATGCATGTGTGTGTAATGCATGTGTATGTTGTTTGGGTGACGGGTTCTGATTGAGTGCCAGGTGAGGGTGTGTGTGCCTGAGTGGTATGGGTCACCCATGTGCTTCATCCAAAACATTCAGCAGCCTTGGATTTGGGTGTGACAGTATCCCTTCTGCCAACATTAGTAATTTGGCTCAACATTACGGCAGTTGCCCTTGAAGTGGCATTTTGCAACAACATTGTTTGTATTTTTCAGTGTTCGTTCAGGCTGATTGTTTCAATTCTCCCACTTTGGCTACGCATTCCTCAGCCCTATTGTCACATTTGTGACATGCTTCTGTCATTGATGAACCCCACATTGGACCACATGTGTTACCTTGTTAGAAGAATGATTTGACCATTCAGGCTAATTGAGTATTGGCCTGATCACAGGAATTTTTGGGGCCCTGTTTGAATGTGGAACATGATAGTTGTTTCCTGTCATGTTGAAGTGACAAACCATTGATGTGTACATTGGCCTGCAATCACTGTATTTTTGTACACTGGATGTGTTGCAGTGTATGGACATGCCTATTTTGTCACACTATGTAGCATTTTTCATCTCATCATGTCCATCTCACATGGATGGCTGACAGTATTCATT
Source organism: Ambystoma mexicanum (assembly GCF_040938575.1). Lineage (NCBI taxonomy): Eukaryota > Metazoa > Chordata > Amphibia > Caudata > Ambystomatidae > Ambystoma > Ambystoma mexicanum. Next base: position 421,850,847 of record NC_090934.1, on the reverse strand, counting down.
CACTGACATATGGATGTACTTGTGGAATGTACCATGGCTATGGTACATGCCATCTGTGCGATGGCATGTGTCATGTATGTGTATTGGACATGCCACTCACAGGCCAATGTGTGATGGCAGTGCTACCCAGCATGCAGCAAATATGTTGCTCTTCCATGTAGGTGTCATCAGTGTCTGTCTTTTGGGTCCCCTTCAAACTCAGTGACAGTGCATGCATGGGGGTATTATAGTCATGTGGGACATGTGTAAATCGTGTAAATCATGTACTGGTTATGTAGCTTGTCAGGCCTATTTGTGTGCTATGGTGCTAATGCCTGTTTCCATTTTTTGTCTTTCATGTTTTTGCAGGGGATGACGCACTTGATGCTGTTGAGGTTGAGGAGATGGTGCAGATCCAGGAGGAATCTCAGGCACGACCGGGCACCAGTGGGGGACGTGGTGTGGTGGTGGGTGTGGTGGTGGGTGTGGTGGTGGGTGAGAACCCAATCTTGCTGCAGAACATTCTATCGAGGGGTGCCTCTGGGTGCACCTCCCCAGACCTCTATTCAGGTGCTGATTCGGATGATGAGACCTATGTGCCGTCGCAGGTAAGTGTTTTTGGCAGGGATTCTGTTCTGTCCAACCCACCTGTACCAGGGGTAGAACCCTCTATGGGGATGTCAGTGTTGGTAAGTCCGCCTTTAGCGGTTACGGATGCAGGGTCACACTCCACAACATCTGATCCTGTTCCTGGGCCAGCAGATCAGAGGGGGAATGCAGTCCTGCAGCCTCAGGCAGTGCCGGTACAGCAAGGTGCAGATCGCCTTGCCCCAAACAGGTGTGGTGCCCGCCGACGCAGTGGCCGTACGCCACCAGGCAATACCACATGGGAACAATCCATTTACGGTATGGCAACCCAACAGGCAGCATCAGTTGAGATGATGGCTCAAGCAATGGAGAGGGTGGCCACTTCCATTGACCCCCCTGACAGGCAGATGGAGCTACTACAGCAGGCAACAGACTCAATTTGCCAATCACACAGGGAGGACATGTTGGCGTCCAACAGGGACAGACGGGCGGCACTGGAGACTCTACGACAATCGATATCAATAGAGTCCTAGGGCCACAGGGAAGCCCTGAGGGTAGAACTCCATCACCTCAGGGAGACTCTTGTTGACCTTGAGGCTTCCACTAACTTGAGGACAGAACAGCAGCTGGAGCGGCTCACACGTTCGCTCTCAGCTGAGATGCAGGCAACTCGGGAGGAGATCCGTGCATCACGTCAGGTGCTGCATGGGGATCTCCGCACTATAATCCTCCAAAACGAGACCTTCCACACCCGCATGCTTGCTGCCATGGAGGACCATACCAGGGCTTTGCGTGGGCTGCCTCCCATTGCACCACCACCTCCTGTGGCAGCACCACCTCCTGTGGCAGCAGCAGAGGGTGATAGCGACAGCAGCAGTTCTCCCACACTGGCATAGACGTGCAGGCCATGAGCCCATGGAGGTGTTTCTTTTCCCAACATCCACACAGGTGGGTGTTGGTGCGCACCCTGTTCTCGGACCTCCTGGGTGGCCTCCCCCCCATCCCCCACATGGCCATTTTTGATTTTTGATTTTGTTTTTGTTTTTTTGCAGTGTGTTGCCTTGTGTGACTCCCGTGGGCATCCACTGTATTCTGGCTGGGCACATGCAGGCTTGTCCTGAGTTTGGGTTAGATGCTTGGGTTCGTGAGACACACACCCCTCCTGCTTCCCATTTCCAAGGGCTTGCAAAGGGTGTTCCCAAGTGACATTGACTTACACGGTGACGTAGGACTCCCATGAGCTGTGTGGGAAGTCTGTAGTCAAGGCGAAAGCATTCGGCGGCACTCTGCTATGTAACCTGAATCTGAAAAGAGGACTTTTAAAGGAGAAACCAGATATAATACTAAGAATCTAAAAAGATTAAACAGCAGAGGGCTGTAATATGGTATAAATTACTTAAAACAAGGAGTAAAGAGAAAGTTATTTCACAAACAAAGGAAATTGGAACAAGAATACGTTTTTTTTTTTTGGTAATCAAGAATGTGTTAAACTCTCCTGAAGAACCATTGCAAAATGTGATGGGGAAACACGTGTAGAGAGTATTTGAGAGTAATTGGGAATTGAAAGATACTATATGGAAAATTGATACACAAACCATAAGGATATGCTTGCATGTGAAGTTAACATGTTTAGTTTACAATAAATGGAACTATGGAATTACAGATCCCCTCAGGCTGGTATGGTTGTGACAGTTGACTGTCCCTTTTGTCATCATCATTGATTGTCAGTTGGCATGTGCCAGGGCTGTGTACACTCCACAGGGGTGTGATTTTAGGTGAAGTAATTATCCACCAGCTGTGTACGGGCTGCCTCACCCCGTGCCCTTTCCCCTCCCATGCGCAACAGGCATGCTTGTGGTTGGAGATGTGGGGGCACCACCATGTCCATGGGCATGCCCCGGCGTGTTGCAACGTTGTGCAGGACACATGCTGCCACTATGATCCTGCACACTACTGGGGGAGCGTATAACAGCTGCCCGCCAGAATGGTCAAGGGAGCGAAAGCATGACTTGAGCACTCCGAATGTGCGCTCCACTATGCCCTGGGTTGCAATGTGGGCTGTGTTGTATCTTACCTCAGGTGGCGTGGTGGGGTTCCGAATTGGCGTCATCATGTGGGTGCTCAGAGGGTAGGCACTGTCCCCTGGGGAGGTGGTGATGGGTATCATTAGTAGGGTTGTGACATTGCTCAGTATCTGACATGCATGCATGTGCTGTGGCATTTATACTCACCAAGCAGCCATGTATCACCATGCCGCCCAGCTAGTAGGTCCCTGTTTAGGGTTGACATTCTGTAAATAAAACTGTCGTGGGTGGACCCTGGATAGTTGGCATATACTGAGGTGATGATTCCCTTGGCATCACATACTACCTGGACGTTGATGGAATGCCAGTGCTTGTGGTTTCGGTAGATGTGCTCTGATGCCCTGAGGGGACGTAGAGCCATATGGGTACAGTCAATGGCACCTAGCACTTTGGGGAAGTGTGCCACCCCGTAAAAATCCTGGACGACAGCCTGCCTTTCTGCAGGTGTTCTGGGCAGGTATATGTGCCTGCAGACTGATGGGCGTGCAGTCATGATGGACAAGACCTGGTGTAGGCAGCGTGACTGCATGGCCTGTGACACCCCCCCCCACAATAGCAGTTGTCCGTTGAAATGATCCAGTGGCCAAGAAGTGCAGTACATTGAGGACCTTCTTCAGGGGGCTGAGTGCTTGGGAGCACAGGGTGGTTGATGTGAGGTCATCCTCCCACTCACTGACCAGGTCGAGTATTATGTGAGGTGGAAACCTGTACCTCCCATACATCTGGTCATCAGGCATCCCAAAAAGGATGGTTCTGGGTGTAAAAATTCTGGGCCTGACTATCCTCCTCCTGCGGTATCCCACGACCACTGCTGCTAGGAACGGTATATTCATCCTGGTGTCTGTGCTTGTTTGTTGTTTGCGTGCACTTTTATGCAGCGCAGGTCCACGTACGCCTGCTTCCTGCTGGCGTACGTGTTTCCAGATTATCGCGTCTTTTGTGGCGCACGCGTTAGCCCCGTTTGATTCCATGAATACGTGTTTTGAACGTGCGTGCGGGCGTTCTGCGCACTTGCCTCCTGTACTTCCCCCGTGACGCCCACATTTTCACGAGTTGTTCCCCATTCCGCGTGTCACGCCCCCTGTTCCTCCTACTTTTGTTGTGTGCGCCACGCTATGTGCGATTTCGCTGTGCGTTTAGCGCACGCTGTTTGGAGACAGGTGCGCCAGCGTGCGCCATGCAGAATTTCGGCGCACATCCTGGAATTTCCTCGCGCATGGACTTCCATGAATCGCTGTGCGCGGGTTTCGCTGCGATTTTCGCACTGGCACTGCGATTCACACGCTTTCGCACGCTTGCGCTGAAAATTTCAGCGCACGTTAATTCTATGAATTGGCTCCTTAGGGACATAAACATAAATGAGTCGGAAAGAAATTACAGCGCATGGGAACCATTTATTGTTCCTGTGTTTTCTGTTTATTGACATGTACGATTAATGATGTCAACACTTCATTACTATGAGAGGTCCCTGACCCCCATGAAATGGTTAGGTTTTCTACTAGATAGTCATGCCTGCACAGCCTCAGTGCATTATAATGAAGGTGGCTTATTTTCAGAGGTATCTGAAGAAGGGCTGTCAGTATCGGCATCAGGGAATCAAACTTCCTTTTGTACCCTGGGCCCTTTTGTACCCTGGGCCCGATTCATGGAAAAGTGTGAATTCCTCCCGCAATAGCTGTGCCCGAGACTGACATGCACGAGCCTGCACGCAGAATAAAAAATGTGCTCCCAGTGTATTTATGGAATGTACTGCGCAAAGTAACCATATTTGCAAGTCATTCCCGGAACGCCCCAGGCACACTATCACGCAAAGCATAAACAGCCAGAACAGCAATCTTTGTGTGCTCCCCCAGGCACAAATACATGCATCCTTCAAACAATGCGTGGGGTTCCCTGCAAGCAGGCCAGCATCTCGGGAACCCTGTGCAGGGTCCCCCATAACTGTCCTGGCACCCTGGCAACATGTGTATGAAAATTCGTAACTCGGGTTATACTCCGAAAATCTGTATTGAAACCCCCGTAAACCGTTCCTGCTCCCCGCTACACTGCATACGTGGCACCCCTAAGTCAGATGGGAACCCTGGTTGCGTACATGTACCCCCTGATTCCGATATGCAAACCCACCTCTGCGCTGCGATTCCTATGCGCAAGTGCCTTCAAGCCTGCCTTCGGGTGGCAGAGAGATCGAGGAATTTGCGTGGCCATTTCTATGCCGAGAGGCTGCGTGTGCTGTTCCATGAATACATGTCGTTTGTCACAATTGTGGGCGTGCGAGGGACTGCCTACGTACCGTCCCTCGGAATGGCCACTTTTTCACATGTTCTTCCCCATTGTCTGTGGTCAGCTTCCTTCCTACCTCTCTGCACAAGCCACACCCACGCTCTGCAGGGTGTCTCGCGCAAGGCCTTCGACGGCTCACAGAGACGTACCAAGCCTGCATGAAATCCACGCAAGTCCTGGAAAAGTCTGGTGCATTTGATTCCATGAATCGACGAGCAGTGTTTTGCACGCAGTTTTTGACGCGTAACTTCCAGATTTTACACACAAATAATTCCATGAATCGGGCCCTATCAGTTTAGCTGCCGCATGAAAAACATTCTTTGATGGAAGGAAAGCAGATTTTGGGACGCTTTTGGGGGGCATTCTGACCACCAACATGGGCAAGCGATAAAGCATGGACTAAAGTTCAGAATCTTACAGCAGGCAAAAGGTTCATTTCAGTTTCATACATTTTTTTTTTAATGCTTTTTTGACCCATTTCTCCATTTGATCCTTAAACGTAAAAGACGGGTCGAAGAACAAAGCAAACGACTTACCACACTGTCATAAGTAGGGTGAAAGGGGTTCAGTTTCATGGGCATTAGCCAGTCTTGCGACGCCTTTTTATTTTTCCCTAAGGATTCTAAGATAGTTTTAATTTCAAAGCGGCAGAGCTCCAATACATTGCCCGGAGAATTCCAGAAGTCGTGCAAGAAAAGGCAAAAAAAGAGACAGCCCATGTGTATCCTCCCACACTCTGGAGCTCTTTTTTTCATCATACATGAGGCGCTCTCTTTCAGTAGGACAGGACCCAAAACCCTACAGTACATGCTAGATTCCCCCAAACTTCCCACCTAAACATCACCCATGATTGCGACTTCATCTTACCCTATGCCTATATCCCCTATTCGAACTGTGCATGCCCCACCATGCATTACAACCTCTTCTTTTCTGCGTGTGCATCTGTAACTTGGGCGTAATACATGTCCACACTAGTCTCGGGAGGATAGCTCAGGGGCAACGTGCTCACCTTGGAAGCAAGACGGCACAGAGCAACACAGGTTTGATTTCCAGGTCCGCACTTAGAAACCTCTGGGTATTAAGCACTTTATAAATAACCTATCATATCACAATATAAAGACCCCAAGTAAAATAAAACAAATTGTAGGAGGAAGTTGTCATGTGTGAAGGATCAAGGAAAAAAATACTACCATCCCCTTAGGAGAGTGGAATAAGTGGAGAAACCGAGGCTTTCTAGATGTTAATGTATGTTATGTTATATTGATTTATACCGTACACCACTATCAAAGTCTACATCAAATAATAATTAAGGGCACTCTAAGGAGTGCCTTATGCCCACCTTGAGCCACACTAAAGGAGTTGATTGGTTGGGAAGACGATCTACTGCATCCATCTAAACAAAGAACTTCAGGGAGGTGAGGGGGGGGCAGGAAACAAGCCTTTTCCTGCAATTCAAACCTACCTCTGGAACAGGTAACCAGTGTAGATTAGACTGGTCACTTCTATCCTACAGCTCAGGAAGGACCCAAAGACTCTATTCTTCAAAAAACGTCTCGCCAATTGCTGATAGGACCATGCAGCCCCCATTCTCCTCCTTTGTACCACCCCTCTTCAGTGCCCCCCCCCCCCATTCATCCCAGCTTTTCTGCTTCCCCTCCACCTTTGGGTGTGTCCCATATGTACAGTGCTCTGTTACTCCCCAGATTTTTTTGCACTTTGTGAATCCCATGCATGCCTTCACACGTATGTAGTGCGTTATGTAAGCGGTGATGCTGTACATGACAGAACATGCAGCAGCAGTGATTCTGTACGCTGCAGCACATGTGGCAGCTGTTCTAGTCCTTTAAAAGCGCTTGGCCACTGTGTTTCATAGTACTGGTGTCACCGTTTGGTAATCTACAAATGTAAGGACCCAGCTGCACTCCATGGCAGATAAATCAACTCTCTGAAGGGGTGTTGCTAGGACTGGAAAAGTTCTGGGGCTACGCTAATGTCGGAACTGTCTGGACGCGGGGATAGCTAGCATTTTGGTGGTGGCCCTTGAGCTTCTATCCGGAGCTGCAACCAAAAGATCCAGGATATACCGCCCCCCTCAATAGCAATGCCTCTCAGCAAGTTCATTCACACCTAAAAATAATTCACCCTTGCAATTGCAGGTTTCAGGGCAAAGCTTAGACAATATCTATCAGTTGTATAATTTCCTTTCAGCTGATCCATAAGCTTCTAAGCAATACATCTTGTGATTTCGGTTAATAATCCCTTCCTCAGACAAAACGCTATGAAAACAAGCAAAAAAACAAAATGTCTTTCAGCAGACAAAAGCAATGTGTGATCAGAACAAATCGTAAACAACACACACCAACCACGTAACATAAGAATGACGTTTACTTACTTGTCTTTCATAGATGAGCAAACATAGCAATGTGTGCCACGCTGCGTTCACGCGCGACACACTTAGGCCCGATTCATGGAATATTTGCCAGGTTCAAAGTGAATTTGCACTGCTGAAAAGTGACTTTGCACTGCCTACACAAACCCTGATTGATGGAATTGTGCAAAGTGTATTTTTGCTGTGCAAAGTCCGGGCAAAGTCATTGTGTACTGCAAAAATGAATATGCGCTGACTTTGCACTGCAAAAATACACTTTGCACGGTTCCATGAATCAGAGGTTGTGTCTGCAGTGTAAAGTCACTTTTCAGCCGTGCAAATTCACTTTAAACCGGGCAAATATTCCATGAATCGGGCTCAAAATGTAGGCGAGGCATTTAAATGTATGTTTTCTAAGACCTAAAACTAGAAAGCAGACTAGGGTTCTGATTCACAGAGCGTTTCCAATGGGATTGCATCATTATAAAACACTTCTGTGAAGGGGGCTCTAAGAGTCTTCAATACAGACAGACACAAGACCCGGCTCGATATTCACAAAGTCTCCATTATGCTCCGAAACAGCGGCACACCAGCTGTCTGCTACAGAAACGGGGCAACCCTCTAATATATTCATCCCAAACGGGTACATTGAATTACAAAAAACTATCCAGAACACTGTCCACCAATCTAAAGATGTCTCTCGTCCCCTCCAGATAATTTCGGCACATGTTCTAACGCTTGAAAACGAAGTTGACCAGCGTTATGGTTGGCATCCAAAAAATATTGTGACACAGGTTACTTGGTGTCATGTGAACTTACATTGGATTTATATTCCCTTAGACGTTCCTTTAAAGGTCAAGTGGTTTCTCCCAGAGGCGTTCCTAGGGGGGGATTGAGGAGGCTATAACCCTGGGTCTTTTGGTTGTGGCTCCATATAGAAGCTCAGGGGTTACAACCAAAAAGGCTAGCTAGCCCCCGGTCCCGACAGCCCCAAAATTAGTGTAGCCCTGGCTCTTTTGCCGATCTAGCAACACCCCCGGATCCTATGTACACCTTGCAAGGTAATTTCAAGCAATTTGGAATGTAAGTCATTAAGCATGTGGAAACATGTTTTAAAGAAATGTTTTTGCTAGTATTTGGATGCTTAAAAAATGGTCCACGTGTAATTATGGCAACACACAAGGTTTAAAAGTATGGTGCCAGTTTGGGCTTATTCAGAGGTGTAGATGGGTAGGGCCTGAGGAGGCAAGGGCCGCCCACAATCTGTAAATGCCCTCTCTGCAGCACTGGGTGGGCATTTAAAGATGTTAATGTCACTGAGGTGGGCCCAACTACATTAGCTTGAGCCCACTCGTTAGACAGCCCTGGCTATGCTTCTGGGCTTATCCAGAAAGGTTTGCCACACAATGTCACGAGAGCTCAAACTCGCCCTTGCACCAAGATCCCTAATATTATTTTTCCCTTGAAAGGCCATCACAGGGAGACTGCAAGCCTTGCAAAGTCCAGATTGCACCAGGGAAAAAACTCGCATCAAGCCAAAAAATGCAGCACACAGTACCAGCTACACCCACTACAATACAGCTGACTCATAACAAAATGATGACAAACATAATACAACTTGAAGACAGCAAAATCCGTCCTGCACAAAACAAAATATAATCTCCATTAAAAGAATGCATCCAACAACATGTAAAATGCCACCCACGGATACAAGTGTAGACCTCAAACACAGCCAAATACTGCTCACACAGAGCAGACTGTAGCCCGCACACATCAAATGCAACGGACCCAGATAAAAAAAACACATCCCATTTGAAGCAAAAAACAGGCCATTTGTCAAAAAAATCCACACAGGATAACACAGCGCCCCACAGCAAAATCCAGAACAAAATCAAGAAAATACAAACCACACACACTGCAAAATACAGGCCAATCCAGCCATAAAATGGCACATCCCTAAACATGTCAATTCAGCCAACATGCAGCAAATACAGCACCCATGCAACAAGGCACAGTCCATATTGCAGAATAAAGTTCACACTCCGCCAAATATGAGGCCCATACAGCAAACACCAAACATCACTAAGCTTCACCTCACTGATGAGGCCCAACAAGGCTGAAACATGTCTGGGGTTGCTTGTGTTTCCGTACAGAGGGAGCCTGGCCTAGCGGTTCTGGCTGAGCTGCTCCCATTGGTGGCAGTACCTGACTGATTTGCATATGGCTGGACCCCATCTGCAATGGTGCAGACGGATTAAAAAACAGTGGTGTGGAAGATTGCCCAGAGCAGTGCCAGTGGTTCAAATGTATTCAAAACCTTCCACCCATCATTTTCTTTTGTTATAATTTCTCTCCCTGTGTGAGAGAGAGTATGCCCAGACGTGGGTCCCTTGCTTGCTGCACCATGGGAAATCAAGCTTCACCTCACTGGTGAGGCCCAACAAGGCTGAAACATGTCTAGAGTTGCTTGTGTTACCGTGCAGAAGGGACCTGGCCTAGCGGTTCTGGCTGGGCTGCTCCCATTGGTGACACTACCTGACTGATTTGCATATGGCTGGACCACTTCTGCAATGGCGCAGATGGGCTAAAAAACGGTGGTGTGGAAGGTTTCCCAGAGCAGTGCCGGTAACACCAAACATCGCAGCAACATATAAGTCTGCACAGCAAAATAATGCACAGACTCTGCCAAATACAGCTCACAACACTATTACAAATCCAAAAGGAAAATGGAAGGGCAAGGTAGGCAGAGGGAAGTGGATTCATATCGGAGCTTACCAATTGATTTAATACACCTTCACTGGAGAGTGTCCTCAGGTCTGTCCAGGTATCCCTTCCGATAGAACATGGCACCCACGGGAGCTTGAGAGAGTCATCTCTTCTCAAGTTCCTTCGCAGAGGCATATGACCCTAGGCTTCCACATAGTACCTCGGTGCACTGATGCTTGCTCAGTTTACTGGGCTGTCTGAACCATGCCTCCTTTTGACATTAGAGCATGCTGCAGTGTCATAAAGTGTTCAGAAGCTTCCAGAAGGCAGAATGTTAGCGTTAATAAAAAACTGAAACAAAGAATGTAAAATACAACCTACACAAAACTAAACACAACACAGTGAGCAACGTAAAGTATGTATTCAGATAAATGCACTTTACACACAACAAAAACCCGTGTACACACAACAAATGTAACGTATTCACAGCAAAATATGGACTACACACTGCAAAGTAAAGCATCCGACCTAGCAAACTAAAGTGCATGCAAAGCAGCATACAGTCTGCACACACACAAAATACAGCCCATACACACAAAAAACTGCCAGGCACAACAATTAAGAGAAAATGTATGGCAATATAAAGGCAGCCTATCAGAACAAGGGCAACACGCAGAAAACTGAACATACAAATCAAAACACAGCCTACGCACACATCAAAAAGCAGGTGTGCCGCAAAAGTAACCCACGCACAACACATACATTAGACAGACAGCAAAATACAGCAGAATCCAGGTCACATAAAGGAGAAAATAACTTCACAGAGGACAATATAGTGCACACACCATAAAACAAAATCTGCACAATGGAATAGGCAGTCCATACGCTGGAAAATGCATCCCAGACAAAGATAGAGACAGCCTGACACAGAAAAATACTGCGCACATACAACATACAATGCAATACAGCACACACTAAACTATATGTGTTACGCAGCGTAAAGCACAGACACGACAAAGCAAAGCCTGTCTACACACGATACAGCACTCATACAGCACAAAACAACACACACAACAAAATGTAGCTCACACAGATGAGAATTCAGCTCATGTACTGTAAATGTCAGCCCTGAAACAGCAAACACATAGCCCTCTCACAGACAAATACAGAAAACCACACATAGATCAAAGTACCATTATGTGGAGAACATTTAGGCCAAATACAGCACCGTACAGGTGTCACAGATCTGTGCACACAAAGGCACACAGGTACATGGTATATCCCAAACGAAGCAAGCAATAGAGCACACACAGCACAAAGCAGAATACCTCCTACATACAGGAATAAGTAGCATGCATGCTGCATAATGCAGTACACATGTATCCAAGTATAAGCCACACATAGCCAATAGAGTGAACACATAGCAACATTCTGTGCTGATGGGGAAATGCAGCCTGCCCACAGCACAATGAAGCAAGCGTGCAGCCACCCACAGTTTACATATATCAAATGAAATCCGATGCTAGGCAAAATACAGCCCACAAAAGGTAGAACTCTCAGGAAACTACAGTACGCACCAACCCAATTAGGCAGAGGCACATACACACAAACGGCACCCAGAACAATATAGCCTACACACAAAAACATACAAGCCACACACAGCAAAGTACAACCTACACATAGCAATGTAGTAACGTGCACACAGCAAAATAAAGAGAATTAACAGAAAAATACAATCCACAATTAAGACACTTTGGTAAACACACAGCAGAATGTACCCCATTTGACGAATCAACTTCGGGGCACCAGTGGTCCAGGGATGAATATCAGTTTCTAAACCATCAATCAGCCCCACACCTCTAGTACACCAGAAGGGAACCAAACAGATTGGAAACACATGTCAGTTATAAACCTCCTTGTCTAATTTTGGTAACATGGACGAACAGCAGGCTTATCTCCGAAAGGTCATGGGTCGTTCGTTAGTTGCAACACAGGGAAAAAATACAATTACCCAACGATAAAAGGGACTGTCCAGAAAAGGTTGTATAAAAATATCAACTTTTCTATTATCAGAACAGACAGTTCGAGCACACTTCAAAATACAACCCACCCTGTAAAAGAATGCAGAGGGAAGTTTTGATGAAGGCAAAAGGATGCACTCTGGAGGGTAGCAGGTGTTCATTGCAATAGTTCAAGGATACTTGGTCTCAACACAAAGGGAGCAATGGGTCGTAAAATTTCACAAGGGTCCTTTGGAGAAGGACCACAGGGATAGATCCACAATGTACCTTGTGCTGTAGATGTTCTTGGTGCTTGATAGGGTCGAGTCGGTTTCAGGGATCTTTGCAGCATCTGCGACAGAGTTCGAGACGGGAGATAGCTGGGGGTATCAGGTGGTAGGCAGATCAACGATCGAGGATGGACAGACGGCTGCATGCTGGCCTACACAGCGGCCTGAGGTCAGGAATTATTGTCTCAGCGCTGGCCAGTGTTTCTGAAGCACTGGTCGAGGACTCTCAGATGGCTTTAGCTACTGCAGTGTAACAACACTCAGCGGTGCAGTAGGTTGCAGCTCGAGGGGCCCGACTGGCTCGAAAATGTCCTTTTAGGCGGATGGCGGTAGATACTTGTCGATACACTTCTGCCTTTTTCACTGGGCTCGTGTCATCCTTTAAGGCGGACGAGCCAAAGCTGAGGAGAGTGTTGCAGGCAGCTGCCTTGTCCCTGGTTTGGTTCAGGGACTCTCTGGTATTTCCTACATAAGAAGCTTGCTGCAGAGCCTAGAAAGGCTTGCTGTGTGCAGGCTAGATACCGGTTCTGGAGCTTCTGGAGTTCCTTCTGGATTCAGTATCTCCCTCTGTTCACTGGGAGTTGTTTAGGGGAGGGATCTTGCTTCCCTCCTGGAGGTCCTGGCCTTCCTTCACTGACAGAAGATGTAAGGCTGACTGTATCTTCATCCTACTCCTTGCAAAGTCTTCAGATTATCTGCCCAAAAGAGGTTCTCAACCCTCTTTTAAAGCCAAATGGACCACAGGGATTGTGTAGGCTAAGCTTATCTTAATGAAACAATCCTGGGTCCCCACCACTTCTGTATGCAGCAGGTCATAACCAGAGTGATTTACAAGAGAAAAGGAAAAGGGGTGAAAACATGTAATACTAAGACCAACCCTTCTTCCTCTCTGTGGTGAATCAAAGAGTCTCTCTGGTCAACTGAGCTCTCTGTGGTTCCTGATTAAAGCATCAGGTCTCCCTTTAAGCTGCAGTTGGGCCAGACTTTCTGGCATCGTCAATTTATATACTCGTACCTTCTGAATGGGGTCCCCCTGCGGGGATGACTAAAGTAATGCATGCATTCACAGAAATTACATTTCACTGTCCATTGATACTAAGGGCGGGAGCTGGCTTGAGGTTGACACAGTGAATATCAAAAGTTGTTGGCGTTTTCTGTCTCCTTTGTTAACCTCTGCAGCCAGGCCCCATGTGGGCCTGTTTGAAGTACACTCTATTTCTATGTTAATTGCTGACACCTTCTGCTGGGCTCCCAAAAGGACACAGTGGATCCATGGCACCTTTGTTAGTTAATTAGGTAATTAGGCTATCCATGACAGGAGGAAGTGTTGGCCCTTCCCCTTCTGAGATTCATTGTGTACTCCACCTGTCAGATCCCAACTAAATATGTCAGGCGTAACTGCGCCTGTAGGCTGTCTCCACCCAGACTACACAGGTCTAAGTGTATGTCATGGGGTGAGCATAGGAAAATGTGTGTTTATTAGCCCACCACATTTTCTGGAGGCTGATCTACCATCAATCAATTTCATTTAAAATTTCAAAAAAGCCCAGGTGAGTGCAGACTCACCGTGCGGATGCGTGCATTCCTCACACCCCGCAATGAGTGAAATATATACTCCATGGCAAGTCAGGACCCTTAGCCCACACAATATGACAATAAAGCCCTCAAAGACCAAAATAGAGACCCACACAGCAACATGCATCACACACATTAAAACCACATCTACCGTCAGCAAAATGCATGTATAATACAATAAAACACACAAGGCAAAACACAGGACATGAATCAGGCTATATGCAGTCCTTAGACAACAAAGAAGGGCCGTGTAAAGCAAAATATAACCCTAACTAATCAAAACGAAATCCATCACAGCAAAGATGGCCAGACAGCAAAATACACCTCACGCGTAGGCCGTGAGACTTGCACCCTTGCATTCACCGGACCCATACATTCAATACACCCTTCACTCACACACACACACACACACACACACACACACACACACACACACACACACACACACATACATACATATGCTTTCACTAAGACACCACCATACATTGGCCGGGCACAATCACGCTCACGGGATTGTGCACACATGGACTATGACAAACATTCATATGATGCCACTAAGGTCCTGATTTACAAAAGCCTTTTTCAATGGTGCACTCCCATTGAAAAACCCTGCACAAATCAGGCCCTAAGACAAAGCGACATGCATACTCAAAAACTACAAGTGTTAAACGGGTTAAAACGACAGCAGAAACACCTGTTGGATGTGAGAGAGGCAGTGCCTTAAGTGGCACTGCTAAATGAGCCGGGGCTCATCAAGGGGGCGTGGCCTAACAGTGGAGGTTTCCTGCTGGCCCGTTAGGCCACGCCCCCTTGATGAGCCCAGCTCAATAGGCTACTGGCACCCCTGCCAGGCAGCCTTTTGTAGAGACCAGCACACTCTCCCCATGGGGAGAGGGTGCTAATCTCTGCATTTATGTTCTATAGGCTTGCATGGCAGGGGGCAGCGCCTCGCCTATTCAGCCTCAATGGTGGTGCTGCCCCTCGCCAGCTGCGGAGGGGCAGCATCACCATTAAGACTCAAAGGGTGAGGTCGCTGGAAGCTAGGGCCTTTTTCCTAATGACTGAAACTCTGAGGCATCTATTGCTTGAAGCTCTCGCACAAGATCTGTGTCATGTAGTGGCCGGGGCTTCAAGATGAGATTAGTGAGCCCTGGCAGGGCCCGTCTCCAAACGAGATATCCGAGCCTGCCGGGGTTCAGCCGTGGCTGGCACCAGCCCACTTGAAGCCTTGGAGAGAGGCATGCACAATGAGTAAGGTGTTAACAGGCACGTCATTATGAATAGGAGCAAAGCCAAGGACGTATTTAAAGCTGGAATGTTGTAGTTCTGTAGCCACATCCTCTGTGACATAGCAGACAAGGTCAGACTGGACACATTGCAAGCACCTGTGGGAAGGTGAGAGAGCGGCGCGGCACACGCCAGACTACTTACGCCCCCGCCTCTCCTGAGTGAACCAAGGGCACGAAAACTGTGCGTATGATATGATGCACTGGTTTTAGCACTGAAGTCTGTAATCTCTCACCGTGGTTGCCGTTGCAGACGCTTCTCATACTTCCCAACCAGGGTGTATCAGACAGGTCTGGCTTGGGTGGCGTTCTGACTACGTGACTATTCACTCTTTGGCCTCTCTGCAGTGACTTCCAGCTTGCTTTTGAATGCACCGGGTTACACCTTGCTTTAACACTCCATAAATGCATGTGCGACGGGTTATTTCTCTGGAAAAGGTAGATTGGTGAGTTCGGACAACTTAAAAACTGTGCCATCCAGATGTGGGTGAGGAAGGGCCCCGATGTCGGACATGCAACAGTGGCATATACCCAGCAAGCAGAGATTGCATTTCAGTTCACATTTTTTAAGAATTCCAAAATTCCACATACGTGACTGACCTAATGTGGGTTCAACCCCTTCAGGTGAGTACTTTGCATTTAAGTACATTGTTACTGTAGAAAAATGTGAACTTTGCGACAGGGTTATCGCTGTTTGCAGCATTATAATGGGTGTCTAGGCTCACTCTTTGAGTTACTTTCAGTCACAGCTTCAAATATTTCAAATATTTCTGGGGCAGACACAGGCCTTTACGGCCTATAAAGTGAATATTTATACATTGGGTTTTATAGTACCTGGTATTTATGTGATGTGCTTATAGGAGAGACCTATCTGGCATTACCAAACACCATCTCCACATCTCTTACATCTCCACAACACCAAAAAAGCGATCTACAACGTCAGAATTCAAAATGCAAAATCTGGCATGAAAGAGCTCTTTACCATACTAAGGGAAATAGAGTCCCGGGCTCCGCCTACAGAAGTCTGCACCAAAGATGCAGCCTGGTGTGCCAATATCCAGAAGGCCTTATCTGATAAAATAGCCCTATTACAAACTAAAATTGAGACTAAAATGATAAGCCTAGGCTCAAGCTCTAACCTTCTTAAACTACCTGACCCTCAACTTCCATCTTGCCACCCTTTCTACTTCTCCCCGGTCGCCCCTGAAGAAGCGGAATACATTATCGCCGGCCTAAAAGTGCCAGGGAGACGTCTGCTCAGCATCTATTATTAAGGAAGGAGCAAAAGATCTGGCTGCATTCATTGCCAACCTGATTAACTCTTCCTTCAAATCTACTTCAATCTCCAATAACCTTAAAGAGGCATGGGTCGTGCCACTCCTCAAAAAAAAGAATTTAGACCCTAACATACAGACCAATTACAGACCCATAACAACAGTCCCTTTCCTTCTAAAAATACTTGATAGAGCGGCCTATCTACAAATTCAAAAACATCTGGAGGAAAATAACCTTTTAGGCCTGCGCCATCCTGGATTCAGACCCAGGCACGGCACAGAAACCACCCTTTTGGACTTAATGGATGAAGCCAAAGGAAAGCTGGCCATCCTTCTCCTATTGGACCTTTCAGCTGCGTTTGATCTTGTTGACCATCAGAACCTAATCAAACATTTGACTGTATCAGCTGCATTCTCCCATAATGCTGCTAACTGGATCCAGTCCTTTCTCTCAAACAGAACAACCAGGGTATTTGCTCCCCTGGCATCTGCAGACCCAGTCCCCATCTATTGCAGTCCCACAGGGTTCCTGCGTCTCACCCACACTTTACAACATTTTCACCAAGCTCCTCTTTGATCATCTTGACAACATGAGTGTCACCTACACAAATTATGCAGACGACAGTCAGGTCCTCATCACGCTCACTGGCTGCTATGATAAAGATTCCAAACTGCTGAATGAAATTTACCTTGAAATTCAGGCGTCCAAAAGGCTTCCCACAGCCTTTGTCTTAACGACGATAAAACTGAGCTTCTGATCATCGGATCATAAGCTTGTCTATATAGACTAGACACACGTTACAAGACCTTCAATATTGATGGGAACATCATCAAAGTGACTAACACGGTCAAAACCCTAGGCGTCTACCTGGACTCCACTCTTTCCCTCAAAAAGCCAGTCAATGCTATAGTCTCAACAACAGCATATACCAATAAGTTGATCAATGCCTGTAAACCCTATTTGTCTACCAGCAGCTGCCTCACGCTAGCCAGGGCACTGATTTGATCTAAACTGGACTATTGCAACACCCTATTTTCTAGGCCCTACCGAACACAATCTGAACAGACTTCAAATCTTCCAGAACAATGCCCTCTGTTCCGCCTTAAATACCCCACGATCCAACCACATTTCTGCCATCAGACGGGACACACTCTGGTTCCCAGTGCGCAACAGAATCTCACTGCGCACGCTAGTTATCACACACACATGCCTGTCAAACCCAGCCCCTAAATACTTGGCTGACAAATTCTCTAGGAACATATCTTCCAGACCCACCAGATCCTTCTACTCTCACTGTCTCAATATCCCGAAGTTCAAACTTAAAACCACAGGTGAATCCAGCTTCCCTGTGCTAGCAGATAAGTGCTGGAATTCTCTCCCCCAAATCATCAGAGCCGAACAATATTTCTGGACTTTCAGATCTAAAGTGAAAAACTGGCTCTTTGCCAAGCAACACTAAATTCCATTCCTACCACCCTCTTACTTACATCTGCTTGTTACTCTAATACAGCCTTGACTCATCGACCACCTCTATATCTCTGTTGACTATCTCGCATCATTGTTCTTAGGACAATTGTGAATTGCTCTTTGCCTAACCTAGCACTTCTGTATTTTATACTTTGTATGTTTTATCAGATGCTGGCATGTTGCTCAATCCGTAACCCACGCCAACAAGCCATCCGTCTGCTGTTTATATTTGTATTCACCTGTTACAATCTCCTATGCTCAAGCGCCCAGATACCTCAGGGTTAGGTGCACTCTACAAATAATAAACTAAATAAAGTGGCATATAGACACATTATATTGTCATATATATGGGATAAAGTAAAGCCAGTAAGATATCTCAGCGGGTTAAGTGCCTACTGCTGAAATCTGTGTGTGATCTGAGGGCCACTGCCGGTCTGAATCCTGGCCAGGCCAACTCAGCGTTTCATCCTTCCGAGGTCAATAAATGAGCACCAACTTAGGTTGGGTGATATTGTATGTAAAGCCCAAGGGCTTAGGTGCTTTACAAATGGAAAAACTAAATAAATAAATACATTAAAAAATATATGTTCTCTGTTAAGTTCTTTGGCAAAAGCACTATATGAACAACTTATTTATTTATTTAATGTGATATCGTTTTATATACAGAAACTCTACACATAAATCAAAATTAATAAATTCATATGTACATATATTCGGGAATTATACATGATGTATCAGAAGAAAATGAATAAAAGTGAATTCATACATATAGAAAACCAAATTTAAGTTCAAAGTTGGAACAATAAATAATAGACAAACTTAAAATAAATTCATCTATGTCTCTAAACACAGTTGATTCAATTTATATTTCATATCTGACAATGCTCCATTCCAAGAGAAAGAAAACAAAATTGGTAACTCTACTGACAAACAGAGCGCTAGTATCCCTACTGCGGCAGGTTAGGAGATTACAAATTTTCTGTATTGTTCAAGATTTTATCAGCATACGTCCATACTCGGTACAGTGACCAGTGGACGAATAACACATCATTATAAAGTACCTCCACCGTACGTTGTAAGGGTATTGCAAGTCATTGTCGAGCTCTGTGACCAAATAGAGGTACAAGGTCAAAGGTTCTTTTATAATGTTGCAGAACTCCAATGTGACTTGCAATATCCTTTTTACATATGGAAGTGGGTATTTTATTACTTATAATGCATGACCACACACTGTTATCCTCTTTAATACCTGGCATCTTGCTTAATCTAATGTAAGACAGCTTCCATTTGCTAATCCAGATAATCAATGCAGAATCTGTTTGGATTTAAAAAAGCTAATATGCAACTTTGAATGTGTTGCATGCAAAAAAGTAGTTTAAACATTTTTTAAAAGCATTGAAAAAACGTTTCCTTTTTGTACTTTAAGATAAGTAAAATAATGCAGCTTCTTGCGTGTTAAACTTTGCTGTCTCAAGCAGCAGGCATTGTGATGTCACAGTGAAGCGTAATAACTGATTATGGGGCAGTTGTGATGTCATTTTCTTATTACAGGTCAGTTGGGATGTCACAAACGCCATCTAATAACACATCATGCATGCATTTAGCTAACAAAAATGTCTGCAGTTGATCTTAGAAGGTTTATAGCATATTTACATTTTAACTATCTACCCACTTTTGAAAATATAGGAGGCTGTGGGAAACTCCCTGTCGTTGAGAGGCTTTGCCGACTATGCAATACTGAAGTGGAGACCAGTCGCCATATTTTAACCCGGATTCTGAGTCTCAAATCTGCTTATTTGAAGGGTTATATCGGTTATGTGGAAATTGCAGACTGAATCCAATTAAACCAATTCTGGTGTAGCATTTACGGGGACAAGTCATTAGTTATATCAGCAGCTGCTTATAGTAATTGGAAGGTTGAGTGCAGATGTATAGATATGGTAATAGGCAGCATTTTAGGTTTTAAACATATAAATACATTAATAGAATTAAATGTTTTATCTATATATTTATCCCTATTAGGGTTAATAGAGTGGATTCTTTGTAAAAGTAGATTTGAGTAGTTTCTTCTTTTTTTCTTTAGGTTAAAGTGGATTTTGTTGTTATTTGAATTTGATTGTCTTCATTCTGTTAATGTTATTTTAATGTATGTGCTTAAGGTTTACTTTAACCAAATGTACAATCAAACATAAATTTAAAAAACATCATGCTTGCTTCATCATAGATGCCCACTAAAACAATGGCATGCCTAGGAAATAGCTAGACAGGCTGCACCAAAATGCCAGTGTAGCCATCTGTAATAACACTTATTTTGCTTGCTTTACCAGATCCCCATTACAAAATGCCATGATGCCGTTGTAGCCCTTGTCTTCTCAACCTCTCCCCCAAAATAAATCAATGAGCCGGCCATTCACATAACATTCATTCACGCAGCATTCAATGGCGGACCATACACCATGCACTTGCTCATTCATGCATACCCCCACCAATGCAGCATACATGCACACAATCTGGTCTTACCCAAAAAGTTCATGATCCTACCCACATCAAAGGGAGGACCCTTGCCTGGGTCGCCGACTTGAATTGCACTATCGCAATTACTAAAATAGCCCTGCAACCAGGCCTCCAGATAAGGTGCGTACCAGGCCGTTTTACGCATGAAAATCTTGTAAATACGATAGCTTTATTAGTTTCCTGTGTAGATTTACACACAAGTTTAGAGCAGAGGGCAGTGCAAAGGTCAGGTTACTTGACAGAAACCAGAAGGCTTCTTTTAATTTTTATCTACATGGATGTTATTGCAAACCATGGATAAAAGCCTCTGAAACAGAATGCATTTCTCTGAAGCCTTTCAAAAAAAGAAACTGCATACTATGATAAAAGGAATGGTTTACTTTTATTCAGCTTCTGCTGTGTTGCTGCTCATGGAGCAAACAGAAGCACTGTGCATATTTAATTTCCTAGCATTTTAGGATTGTAAAATTAATAAGATGGAAAACTAAGTTGCAATTGAGAATTAATATTTTGTAACACATTTTTGTTCAAGAGAAAGCAAACCAGTATTGCACAATTGTATTTTTCCAGAGTTCCTGCAGTGTGTGCATAATCATGCGGAGGCAGATCCTTTTTACACTTCATTTAATTTACACTGCAATTATAAAAATAGTGTGTAAAACGATCTATTCCCAGTCTATTTTACATCCATTCAACCTTTCAGTCAATGGGGTACATTACTATAAATGGTCAGTGGCAGCAGAGTCTTTGTTCAAGGGTGACTGATTTTCATAACGCCAATCACAGGTGTTCTAGCCTCTCAAATCTTCAAGACTACAATTAAAACATCCAAAACTTGACTCTCCAGGGAGTACACACGCTGTTCAAAAACAAACAAATGAAAGTTACATTTGTAATTGAAATAGAAACTCAGCAAAACCTGTCCCTGTGATAATCCAGATAGGTATATAACTTTATGTAGCGCTTCATACATGGTTTGTCCAACATCTAGGCACTGAGATTATTATTAGATTATTATAACTCAGTCGATACTCAGTTAACCGACCTCTGAAGGATGTTAGCCAATAAGATAGCTCAGCCATTTGAGCACTCATTGCTGCGATCTGTAGGTTGCAGGTTCGAATCTCAGCAAGGCCAACTCAGCCTTTCATCCTTTCAAGGTCGATAAAGGAGTACCGACTTCGGTTCGGTGATAATTGTGATAAATATGTACTATGTAGAGTGCTTTGCCAAAAGCACTATATAAAATAACCATTTGGCCATGAGATTGGATATAGAATTTAGCATGGAGTACTTGCCTCTCTGCACTGTTGTATCAGTTAGGACTTTCATTAAACATCAAAAGACAATTCTGCTATCGGACCTGAAAACACACAATACAATTCATGCTTACTTTACTATGTAATTGGCTAGGCTTTTGTGTTTTCAACATTTAATAAAGGAGAGATAGAATGGCCAGACCTAAGAGAAATAATGAAAGGTATATTCTGTCACAATGCAGAAAGCTGCCGCATAGTAATGATTTCCATAGTTTTTTCACACGTCGGACGTACGTTTTATTCTCTTCCAAAAGAGAAAAGTCATTTTACCCTCCTAAAATCACATTTGCTCTCAAAGTTTAAAAACAGGGACTAAAATACTCCCACCTCAAAATCTTATCTGGGGCACTGCCCACAACTATGGACCAACCACTACCTAATCGGCTTCTCCAATAGAGCTACAAAAGCTGAAAATCATAGTTAAGGCACCCCCCTTCCTACCAGAATCAAAGAAAACATTACATCAGACAAATTACTACCTCACCTACTCCCCTACCTCAACTCGCTAACCAGCCATTCAGACCCTAATCTACTAGTAGAGGTCTTTAACATCACCATGACCAAGGCCCTCGACATCATTGCACAACTCAAATTACGCAAAAGTAAACAGAAGGCCCACCTTAATGCCTGGTTTACACCCCACCTTAAAGATCTAAGACTCCAAAAAAGAAAACTCCAAGCCCTAAGGCGACACTCTCCTACGGATGAGAACAATGTTCAGATAACTAACTTTGCCAACATGTACAAAAAAAATAATTCTTACCAAAAAAACAGAATCTCCAAGGCCAATTCCAACACCAAGGAGTTATTTGCCATCCTCTGGGAAATGGAAACCTCTATCCCACCCACAGACAATATCCCCAAGGATAAGCAATGGTGCACTAGCATCCTGAACGCCCTCTCTAACTAACTAGCAAACCTCCAGATCAAAATAGCTAACAAAAAAGCCACCTTGCTTTCCGCTGAATCGCAACCTATCTCATCCATTGAAACTCCGAGCACCCTCACACCTTTCAGATTCACTAAAATTTCTATCAAAGCAATTGAGAAAATCATACTATCCTTGAAGGCCTCAAACTGTCAGGGCGACAACTGCCCAGCGCAAATAGTTAAGGACGCAGCTAGAGACCTAGCACTGTTTATCTCAAAACTTAGTAATGCCTCCTTCAAAACCAATAAAGTCCCAAACAACCTCAAAGAATCCTGGGTTCTACCCTTGCTCAAGAAACAGACTCTAGACCCCTCCATCCCGACGAACTACAGACCCATTACCACGGTCCCCTTCCTCCGTAAAATAATTCACAGAGTAGTTTATCTACAAATTCAGAACCACCTTGAAGCAAACCATCTACTAGGCTCCCACCAATCCGGATTCAGACCACAACAAGGTGCGGAAACAGCACTAATTGAGTTAAAGACCCAAATCGACGAGCTTAAGGACAAAGGTAAAACAGCTATGCTACTTCTCCTCGACTTATCGGCGGCCTTTGACCTGGTGGATCATGCAGTTTTATGCAATCACCTCGTGTCAGCTGTCCCTTTCTGGAGTGATGCTATAGCCTGGGTCCAATCCTTCCTAGCAAATCAAACGATGAGAGTATTTTCCCCTTCAGCATCTGCAGACCCGATCCAAACCTCCTGTGGTGTGCCACAGGGATCATGCGTCTCACCGACAATGTCTAAGATCTATAAATATGTCTTCATCTCCTATTCATGTCCTGATGCTCAATCATGGCACAGATACATCTCTAGCCTGTACCCAAGAGAATAATAACATGTTGAACATAACTTTAAATTCTATGAATGTAACAATGCATGCTTTATTTAAAATGTTGAGATTATGCGAACGTAAATTAACTGCATTGGATGGAAAATGGGAAAAAATACCTCAATGGCTGAGTGAAATATATAAGGCTATTAAAAATAATCAAGCCAAGAAAGATGGGATTCAGACAGGTGTTGCTCTAGTAGCCACCCAAACTGAACACACTCTAGTGTCTTGTCAATTGTGACTCCACCTGTATTGCCCTGTTTTCCTGAAATCATATATGACAAATTTATGGAACGAACACCCGGTCCAGATGGGACCCCTGATTTAGAGGAGCTGAATGAAATTAAATCAAGTGACAAAATAGTCAAAAAGAAAGCTCATTTAGTAGTTCCCTCAGGAGTAAAAAGTACAAAGAAAGTCAAAGAAATACCTAAAAAGCTACCCAAAAATCAACCGGCTTTAAAGAGTAGTGGTAAGGCGTCAGTGAAACACTTTTTTAAAACCATTTCCCTGCCCAAACGAAATACTCTGTCAGCTTCGCAGGCAATTAAAGAAAAATATCAGTTACTTGCGCCGTCCAAGAGACTGGACACTCTTAAGTTTACCCCAGTTCAGGCAATGGATTACTCACCATTGGATGAGCTGGTAGAAATATTGGATGTTGAGAGCGACGAGCGAGTGAATGAACCTAGTGAAGGACAACAAAGCCTCGAAGAGACACACAGGCCCTCACTCACTCAGGGAAAGGTGAAAAATGTTGCTCAGCTATTGGACCAAAGAGCTGAAATAAGGAAAGCTGTTGACGCTTACATGTCTGAGAATTGTAACCCTGTGGCAGTCACTTCGGTCGCAACCGACTTTATTGAAAAGATGGCTGACCCTGCTCAATCAGAATGCTCCATAGCTAATAAAAAAAAGGTGCTAGGTAGAGCAGTTGCACCCGAAAGAAGCTGTGGAAGCAGGGAGATATTGAGTAGATCTGATGGGGTTGAAAGAGAGAACCAATGGCCAGGTTTACCTCCTGTTATGCATGAGGCTGTGAATATACCAGCCCCTGATTCACATGATGACGGTGAAGGGTCTCAGAAAAATGCCTCAAACTCCATTATTGCTTTGATTGAAAATGCTGTTGGTAAGGCGATAGCAAAGAACTTGCCATCAAAGCAACCAACCTCCAACATAAGCCTGCCCAATGGGACTGAGATGATGACAAAGAGTGCGATCAAAAAACTCCCTGCCTAATATTGGAAACATTGAAGAAAACTGATTTACCCATGAATAACCGAAGGGTAAGATTTGAAAGCCAGCTTCCTGTTCAGACTAAGATCGGTCCAAAAAATATTCCTAACAATACTACATGCGTATGCAATAATCATTGTACGCAGAATTAACAAAGAATAGAAGGAAAAATATCCCTTGTGAGTTGGAACACACAAGGGTTTAAACATTTGATTAATAATGATCAAAGTAATCTAAATAATTGGGGCATAGTACTCTTACAGGAGACGTGGCTTTCAGAAAACCCACTTTGTGAAAATCATGAAATTCATACAAATGCTGGCATTAATTCATCTAGTGGACGGCCTAGTTCTGGTCTACTAAAAGCAGTGAAAATGGGTAGAGGTTTAACTTCGCAGTTCTGGGCCGCCCCGAACAAATATATGGTTCTAGCAAAAGTGAAATTTGAGAAAACCGAGGTGGCTGTTCTAAACATTTACTGGAACCCGATTGCCATGTCTGACGACAATTTTTTCCTTGATCTAAATTCATTGCTAGATTTAGTCTCAGCTGACCTTAGGGTTAGCGCCTTAATATTGGCGGATGATCTAAATTTGAGATGTATGGAGCACCCAGAGAATAAAAAGCAAACGAGATATTGGAGATGGGTTACCCTAGTTAAAGCGAGAGGATTGTTTATGCTTAATGGTGCATTAGCTCCGGACTTACCACCAATTGAGACATGGCACAAAGGTGACAGTAAGTCGATTATCGACTACATATATGTAAGCAGAGAACTTTGGCCTTTAATGACAAAGTTCTCTGTATTAAGAACAAATGTAAGCGACCATAATATGTTGACTACTGAATGGAGGACGAGCATAGCCGAACCGGCAAAAATAGATCTAATGCACTGCACTAGTGTTGTGAATATGAGGGGGAACCGCCTTTGATGGTCAGATTCAGAGTTAGCGCAATTAGACAGCAAACTGAGAGATATGTCTGAGCAGCCTGACACACGGGCAGGCAGGTCGAAATATGTGTATATTGACGCTATCCAAGCTACAAAACAGCACAGAGCTAAGGTAACTCCGAAGCGCGTCCATCTACACTATTTTGACCCTGAAATCAAGGTTCATAAAGCACAACTCGGAGCTGATCTTAGGCACTTGAGGAATGCGCCTTCCCCCCAATATCAGCAATCAACAAACACCCTTAAAATGCACTACAGAAATTGGCTAAAGTCGCACCAAGCTTCCATGTTACAGGAGGATGGTTCTGGTATGTTAAAAACGCTAGCCAGCAAGAATATGTGAGAATGTGGGAGATGATAAATCAATCTATCTCTCCCCCACAGCTAGTTAGACAATCGACGGCGGTTTTGTCACAACTATGGGCTGAACATTTTAGCATGCTGTATGCTTCAGTGAAGGGAGATATATCAATAGATAATATGAAATTACTCCCTTCTTTCTGTCTAGAATTTGAATGGTTGGAAATCTTAAACCTCATTAAATCTGCAAGCAATTCAAGAGCTAGTGGTCCTGACGGGTTGTCCAATTTCCAGCTAAAAGAGAATCCAGATATTTGGTGTCAATTCTGTTTAAGATCTTTTCCACAGTGAATTCGACTCAGTCCCTACCCGAGTCTTGGACTCAAGCAATTATAGTCCCGATATATAAAAAGGGAGAGAGAGCGTCACCTTCGAGCTATAGACCCATCTCCCTTTTAGACATCCCGGGGAAACTATTTGCTAACATCATCCTTAAGCAGTTACAGACTTGGGTAAGAGAAAAAGGGCTGATTGACCCTTTTCAAGCAGGTTTCATGGTTGGGCTAGGTACTATCCCGAATATTATTGCGATAAATATGATCCAAGCCCAACAATCGAATTGAAATAATCCACTATACCTGGGGTTTATTGACTTTCGAGCTGTATTTGATTCAGTGGATAGAAATTTGCTGTACAAAAAATGAAGAAACATGATTGCCCAGACTCCCTCCTCTCATTGGTAATCTTACTTCATTCAAACACGTCAGTGAGAGTCAGGATTTCCCTCAATGGCAAATTAACTCCTGCAATTAAAACAGAGCGAGGCTTAAAGCAAGGATGTTCCCTTGTGGCTTTTATATTCAACATTTTTATTTTAGACCTGGGGCTCGAAATCAATAATTGGATTGTGACCTGCCAAAACTAGGAGGCCACAAAATTGCTTATTTGCTATATGCCGACGATCTTGTATTATTGTCGCAAACACCACAAGGCCTTCAAAATATGTTAACAAAGCTGGGTCTCTATGTACAAGCAAATAGGTTGGAAATTAACATCGCAAAGACCCAAATTCTAAAGTGTGGAAAACAGCAAACCACCAGGCGTAATATCTTTTCCTGGAAAATTCAGAATGAAAGCGTCCAAGCTACGACCCAATATAAATACCTTGGGGTGTTAATCAACAATGTTGTATGCAAACAAGCTGAAGACCTAGTAAGGAAGCAAAAAATGCAACAGCTTGTTTCACAATCACGATTGTTGATCAGGAAGTATGGGAAGTTTTCCATGAAACATGTTGTGTTATTTTATAAAATGAAAGTTCTCCCGATATTGCTGTATGGTATTGAAGGGTTTTTGCCAAGAGAAAAGTGCTACTGGGATCAATTAGAGTCAGGTTACTGGAAACAGATCTTATGCCTGCCTAACTCTGTGCTGATGGCTATTTTGCGTTATGAATTGGGATTGACATCCATGTATGCTCAAGTATCCTGGAAACAGTGTGCCTTGTTACGCAAATGCCTCCTGGAAAAGGGAAGTAACAATATACTGAAAGTGATTGCGCATCATTTGCTGAAACCTGTAAATCCCTTTGCTGTTAAATGGAGGAAACATGTATATAATGAATTAGCCCATGCTGATATCACAATAGAGTTATTACTATCAAATCCTGTTAGAGCGAAGGAAAAAGTACATCTGGCTGATTGGGTAGCAAATATGACAAGGTGCTCCCAATATAAGGACTTTGACATCTTCCTATTTGGCATTAAAAAATATGGGTTGATGTCAGATTACTTGCTGAAAAGCCCTTCTCCTAAAGTAAGAATGGGATATTTAAGATTCCGGTTAAACCTATGCTACACAAGGGATGTCCTTTGTAAAAGGAAAAAGCTGGCAAAAGAACAAAACTACTGCAGATATTGTATTGTGCCTGAACAAAGAGAGATACTACAACATCTGCTCGTAGAATGTGTAGCACTCTGCGATGTACGAACAAGATGTTTTGCACACACCCAGGTAGTCCAAAGACCAACTGAGAGTGACGAAAGATGGCATGAGCTGTTCTCCAGTACCCGCCCGAAAATTCAGATTGCCATAGTACAATTATTTCAAATTGTGCTCCCCGGGTTAGAGGTGTATAACGGGTAATGCATTATCTATAAGGCTATTAGGTAACCGGTTGGTTGAAAGAGGTAAGCTTAGTCAAGTAACCATCTAAGTGGAACCTTTGTAAATAGTATGAATTGGCATGATCATGTGTATAAAATGAACTGTTAATAATTATGTGATAATATGGGTATTGTAAGAACGTATTATCTTTTAGCCTTGTAAGATTGAAAATTATTGTAAGATTGAAAATGATTGTGTTTTGTATATAAATGTTATTTATATGTTAATGAAATTTGAAAAGTTGTAATACAACTATAAAAATAAAAAAATAAATAAAATGTCTAACATCTTTACCAAGCCTCTATTTAACAAATTGGACAGACTGGGTGTCATCTACACTAATTATGCAGATGAAACCCAGATACTCATACCCCTTTTGGGCAATTTTGACAAGGACTTGGCCTTGGTAAACAATATATACCTCCTCATTCAGGCATGGATGGCATCACATGGCCTCTGCCTGAATGACGACAAAATTGAGATCCTGATACTGGGTTCTGATGCTAACCTAAAAAAACTCAGCCACAGCTACACTGCATTCAATATCGACGGCAACACAATTAAAGTAGAAACTGAGGTAAACACATTGGGTTTCTATCTCAACTCCACCCTAACACTAAAGAAACAAGTCAACTCCATGGAATCATCGACAGCCTATACCTGTAAACTCATCAGAGCATGCAGACCTTTCTTATCTAAAGCCAGTAGCATCACGCTTGCCAATGCATTAGAAATGTCAAAATTAGACTGTTGCAACGCCCTATACTTAGGAGCCAACAAATACACCCTCGATAAAATTCAAATGCCTCAAAACAACACCTTGAGATCAGCCCTGAACATACCTAGTAGAGAGCACATTTCCAACATCAGAAGAGACCCTCACTGGCTAAAAATTTGCGACAAGATCCTTCTCAAAACTGTATCGCTCACCTTCAAATGCCTGAATAAAGTTGCACCCTCATATCTCTCAGAGAGAATGATTAGGAGAACCTCGACATGTCCAACCAGATCAGTTAACTCCCATTGCTTAGAAATTCCTAGTTTCAAACTAACTATATCTGGTGGATTCAGTTTCCGGGTTAAAGCTGTACAATCATGGAATGCACTACCCCATGCTCTCAGAACTGAACAGCCATAACTCAGATTCAGACGCAACATGCTAAACTGGTTACGATTGGTTACGATTGAAGGACATTTGATACCCGATTGCACTGCCACACTGACCTCTGCATCTGACCTTGTATGTTACTCTTTACCTACTATACCTTCCTGTCGTACTGTCCATTGCACCTCACTATGTATGTTATTCTTTACCTATTGTACTCGCCTACAGGACCCTCCTGTAGTTTCACTGTATCTACTGTACCTTTTCACATTCTGTAACCAAGCTTCAAGTATCCATGTATCTGCTGCACCCAGTTCCCTAAGGGTTTGGTGCACATTACCAAATTAATAAACAAACAAACACTCATTCACACCCACCAGCATACATACACAATACAAAATGCCCCCTGTCTTTTTTTTTATTGTATCTTAGTAAAACCATCCACGATTACAAAGACAAATTTAAAACCAAACATGACAGTGTAAAATACCAACAATAGATCACATCACATTACCAAATGACAGAGGCCTGTATTGGAAGATCCACCTGCAGGGGTCAGCAACCAGCGTCTGTGCAGATGCTTTGGACTACAAGTCACATGATCCCTCACCATTGGCAATA
The DNA here is from genome assembly GCF_040938575.1 of Ambystoma mexicanum. Lineage (NCBI taxonomy): Eukaryota > Metazoa > Chordata > Amphibia > Caudata > Ambystomatidae > Ambystoma > Ambystoma mexicanum. The sequence goes on along the minus strand of NC_090934.1, from coordinate 421,820,962 downwards.
CTGGCTATGTCTGATTTGACTTTTAGTCCAAAACATCTGGATAACCACAGGTTGCAGAACCCTTATCTGATGGAATGTTCTAGAGGCAGGTATCAGCAACTTAGTCCATGTTACGGCAGGTCCATTATTCAGAATTGTTGGCAAGTTCTTCCGTCTTCATGGTCTAGTACAGGGGTTTGCAACCTTTGCTCTCTATATGTTATGGACTACATCTCCCATGATTCTTCATCATTGACTATGTCGGCTAATGGGAGCTGTAGTGCCAAGAATCTTGAGTGCCGAAGGTTGCAGACCCCTGGTCTATGGAGACTTGGGCCACTGCTGCATTCTTCTCAGAATGACTAACATACATCCAGTATGTGAAAATACTAGGAGAGGTACTTGTTAAGCCTCTGTTAAACCTCACCAGATTTTAGTGACACTTCAATCTAAAGAGGCCTCAGGGGTGACCTCAGGAGGGTGAGCCACAGGTTGGTCAGGGTTTGCCTGTTGTCTGAAGTAATGAACACAAGGCAGTGCCTACTCCACGCATGGCAGGACCTCCGAGGCATCTAGAATGGCAGTCAGACCCACCAGGCCAGGTGGTATGTCGGCTATGTAATTACAACTGGGGTCTAGAATGGCTACAATATGGCACAAGGTGCACATCAGCCGCAAGGTTTTTCAAGGAGTTGGGGGAGGAGGGTGCAAAAATATGATTTGAATGACAGGAAATAGCAATAGCCAGAAGTTCATCTCTTTCCCAGGAACACCAGCCTGATGTAATAGTTTGTAGGCCTGGTGTGGTGCTCTTGTACCGGATGTCAACGCTAACAAGCTTCAGACCTTGCATTAAATATGACTAGCTGAGAAATGAAAGAGAGTTGGGCTGGCTGCTTCAAGCCATATCCCATACAGTGCAGGTTGTGAGGATGGCAAGCTGATTGGCCTCGCCGGAATCCCTCCAAACAAAATCAAACATAAATGAGCAAACAGTGGTGGCCAAGGAGGGAAAACTGGAAAAAATAAAAGCCAGAATTGGCTTGAACGGGAATGAAGGTGTAAACCTTGGAATCCAACTAACCTCTAGAAAACAAAAGGGCAAAGGTTTCCGTAGCCCAACAATAGTTTTCAAATTCTCAGCAACGTTCTTTAGAGTCTCGGGTCGAGAAGGAAATTGAATAGGAAGGAGTTCTGCAAGCCAGTGAAGGGAAGGGTCCCAGGTTGTACGACTTACTTAATTATAAAGCTCCCAAGGCCAACAAGGGACGCCTATATTTGAAAAAGTAACCTTTGGCTGCTATTGGCTTGGTGGGCTGCAGGTACACTGCGCTTGGGTTCTGTGGCAGAGGTAGGAGAGAGGGATGGATTAGCATAAAGCGCAATGAGATTTTGTGAACATTGAATTAAGTGTTGCTGTTTCGTGACCTTGGCCCTGAAACCCAACGCTGATGGTGAGGACTGTAGACTGTGAAATGAAACCTGCTCAAGATGTGGGTTGAGGCATCAATATGGCGCTCTTCAGGAGACATGTGTGGTAGAAAAAGAAAACATTAATTTGCACCTGAGCAGACTCGATGGGCCTTCCTAGTCAAACAGTAAAGGAGGTTTGTCTGTCCACACGAGGCTTGTCCAACCTTTTTGAATATGGGGCCAAAGCATGAACTTTTTTTCACTCGGTGGTCCGGTGGGTCGGCGAGCCAAAAGTCAACACCCTCAACCAAAGCAGTATATTCAAAATCGATGTTGTGTGACCTTTGACACAATAGCATCACAGGCAGTGATAGCCATGCAGTCCCAAAGATAGCTTTTGGTGTCAGGGACAGTGATCAAAGTTAGTTTCTTGTGATTTCTTCCACCAGTGTGTACGTGTTGATATGTTTCTGAAACAGTGGGGGCGACCGAGCATAGCGAGGGAGCTATAACGATTTTCCAAATATGGGGCTGAAATGGTGCATTTTACAGCAGGAAAAGTGGTCAAAAGGCCATACGTTTACAATCAGTTCTAAAGGGGAACATGTACATTCCATGTCACCAACAGCAGACAAGAACATTGTAGAACACAACACATTTTAATGATCAATGTGTCCACAGTGTAAGACAGCACTGTCACTAATGTAACACATTGGCATGCTGGTTGTGCCCAAAATATGCCTCTGTGGCAACATGTCTATGCTGGTTGTTCCCAATTTAGGATAGCATTGTCCTGTACAAAGTATGATTGATGCTGCCTGAGCATGTCCAGTGTGCCCAATACATATACCAGCTTATCTCTGTAATGCACAATCATTATTTCTTTGTTAATGATTGATGCTGCCTGTGCAGTGTGCCCAAAACATATGGCAGCTTATCTCTGTAATACACATTCATTACTTCTGTGGTAATGAAAGAAGCATAATCCCATTCAATAGATAAAATGTGGAAAATTGATCAGCCGAAGGTGAACCCAATTGAAGAAACGCGATGCAAGCACAATCTAAAAGTATGAAGGACTTTTTTTTATTGCATAATTAGTAACTTGTAAAGTTGCAACTTGTAAAGCATTCAGCACAGTTACGAAGAAGTCGAATAATTCTACTAACACTGCAAATGTTTTCAGTGTGACACTTGCCATTGTTTTTGCTTGCACAAATTCTCAATATGTGCTGGCACACTTGATGTGGCAATGCGGAGTATTCCAGATAGGTGTCCATCTGTCAAAAGTGATCTTGATTTTGTTTTTATGCTCTTCAATCTTGAGAAAAGCTGTTCACAGCAGTACGTGCTGCCAAAAAGTGCAATGAACCGAAGTGCATGATTAAACAGATTTGGGAAGGAGTCCCATGTAATGTATTTACTATAAAATGTATGCAGGGTATGTTCGGAAAAGGCTCTCTTCAGGTCACCATTACTTTGCATGTCAGTTAATTCCATTTGAAACATGTCAGGAGCAATGGTGACATTAGTACCAAATGGATCTGGAAACATCTTCAGCTCATCACTGTGCTCCCTGAAATCTGAAAATCGGTTTTTAAATTCATTCAAAAGATTACCAATCAGTGCAGAATACTTGTCATGGTTCATGCTGTGAGCAGATCTAATCATCAGTACTGTGAAATGAGTAGCATTTCTTTCATTCAGCTGTTTCTGAAACAAGCCCAGTTTATGAACAAAGGATTGGATGTGCTCATACAGCCTGTTCACAAACTGATCCTTGCCTTGCAGTTTTATATTCAGGTCAGAAAGATATTTTGTTATGTCAACAAGGAATTCCAAGTTATTCAACCAGCTCGCATCATCCAAGAAGCTGACATCTTTCCCTTTGTTCATCATGAATGTTTTAATTTCATTAAGCAGTGACCAGAATCAGGATAGTGTGGCTGCCCTGCTAAGCCAACGAACTTGGCAAAAGTAGATCACGTCATCATGGTCTGCTCCCATCTCCGCAAGAAATGCTTGGAACTGTCTATAGTTAAGCCCTTTTGACCTTATGAAATTCACTGTAGAAACAACCTTTTCCATCACATGCGTCATCTCCAAGGCCTTTGCGCACAGTTGTTCCTGGTAAATGATACAGTGATGCGTGATGACATTCTGGGGAACTGGCTTTGCCATTAAACTGACAAATCCACTGTGTTTGCTGATCATAGCAGGGGCCCCATCAGTTGTCAGACGACAGAGTTTGTCCTCTGACAGATTGAATTTCAACAAGACACGTTTCACTTCATTGAAAATGTCTTGTCCTGTTGTTTTACCTTTCATTGAACATAGGTCAAGTAGCTCCTCAACAATTTGGAATTCTTTGGTCACTCCTCGTACAAAGATCGCCAGTTGGGCGGTATGACTCACATCTGTGCTTTTTATCCACCCCCAAGCTAAAAACTGACAGGCACCCAATCTTTTCGTCAGTGTGTCTGCAATGTTTGATGATAGGTCATCTACTCGTTTAGCAATTGTCTGATGTGAGAGACTGATTTTCTCCACCATTGCTTGTTTGTCAGGGAATGCCACAGACATCAATATTCCCAAGCAATCTTTGACAAATTCTCCATCAGACAATGGTTTCCATCTCCTCGCTATGGCCTCGTATATCAAGTAACTTATCTTGGTTGCTGCCTCAGAGTTCTGTCTGCCAGCTTTGAAGAACGATTGTTGCCCGATCGAGGTCTACTTCAGCGAGTTCGCCCAATCAATCCTAATCTGGCCAATCAGGTTGTCAAATTCAGTGGCATGTTTTGTAGTATAATGCCGCTTAACATTGTATTCCTTTCACACAGTCACTTTTTCCTGGCAAATCAGACACAGGATGTTCCCCTTCTGTTCACACACAAAGAAATCCTTGGCCCAACTATCCTTGAAAACACGACATTCAGCATCAATTTTTCTTTTCTTCTGATTGACCATCGGTTGAGAGTTGGGTAGGTTTTAGTCATATGAAAGCTATGTTGTCACAGGGCCATTACATTAAAAACAATTCAAACTTACTTGTGTTACTAAGTAATAATGTTGTGGTTTTAATATAGGCAGAACATTGGCCCTCACTGTATGGCATGATTAATAAAAGCCTCACTCCTACTATTGTCCCACAAATATATAACAATGCCTGTAGAGAAGCAGTGTTTGGCATGTGATATACAAGTCAGTGGGGGTCAGTGCGGATACAGGCCGTGGCACCCTTGTGATGCTACTTAAATACAAATTAATGCAAAGGAATGCTCTTATTCTCACCTGGCAGGCTGCCAGAGGGAGATGAAACACTAGAATGCCACTGAAAAATTAGTAATTGCTCTGTCAGCTTTGTTCTAATGCAAATACCTCAGAGGATAGTGCCCTTACCTGGTGGAGGGCAGAGAGGGAGGTCAGCGATAGCATCAGGTAAACCGGCAAAGTTGTTGCTGTGGCGAGCTGATAGAGTTGGAGGTGGTCAACAAGTTATGCCTGTTGAGGAGAACAACATATTTTATTTGTTACGTTGTGCTTGTTGCCAGAGTCTTCCAGCTTTGTAGTGCTGCAAATTAAAGGCAAGGCTATTAACCAGTACACATAATGTCATTATATAAGTGGGGAGGTGCAATTTCTTTCACAATGCTTCTTTCCCAAAGTATATATCAATTCCACTTCGGACCACTTCCATGGCACTGGGGATTAGGTACTTCACTATGCAGATAATAGTTTTGGCCAGTGTTGCCAAGTAAATATTCTGTATCTATGTTGAACATGTCCCCTGCTTTTGCCTTTGGCCCCCTCTGTGCCCCTCCTAAATTTGATTCCTGATGACACCACTAGATTGACCAACTATGGGGGTTCATGAGGAGCAGGGGGCACAATTAGTGAGCTACAACTAGATCCATTGCAGCCTGTATGTCTGCTACCATAGGTGATTGGTCCAGGGGGCACCAGAGGCAGCAACAGTCCTCTGCCACGGCCCAGAAATAAAATTACTCGGGTCCACGGACCCGACAAACATTGAACACATTTCCTACAAGAATGGATCACCATATCTATCAATAATATCTCTGGGGATAGATCCATATTGTCAAATTACTATGAGTGGAAGCAGACGTCCAAGGCCAAATGATAATGTTATTGTATAGCACTTACACTAAAGCTCTTTTTTATAGAACAAATATACATACAATATCCCCCAACCTGTGTTGGTACTCATTTATCGACCTAAGAAGGATGAAAGGCTGAGATGCCCTTGCTGGGATTCAAAAATGCAGATCACACACACACATCACAGCAGTGGACGCTCAACCCACTGAGCTATCATATTGGCTATAGTAAAATGAGCAATTATTCTGTAGTGTAGTGGATACAAACATTTTGCTAAAAAAAATGCACCAGGCCTCTAACTGCCTCTGGTGCCCCCTTCCAGGGGGCACCAGAGGCAATAACAGTGCTCCGCCACGCATGGCCCGGTTTATTTATTTATTTAATGTTTGTCGGGTCCGTGGACCCGATTAATTTATTTATTTCCACAATGTTGGTCGGGCCCAACATTGCAGAAATAAATAAATTAATCGGGTCCACGGACCCAACAAACATTGAACAAATAAATAAATAAACTCGGCCGTGGCCTGCAAAAAATAAAACATAGAAAGAAAAACTTACCAGGCCTTGCTCAGTCTCCAGCGTGATGCTGTGCTGTGCTGGGCTGCTGGCTGGATCAGAAGTGTGAAGGTGGTGCCGCAGGCACGGTATACCTTACCTTCACTCCACCCATAAACATTACGTATCTGATTTCCATTGGCTGAGAAACAGTCAATGGAAATATTGTGACCATGCAAGGTTTTCTTTTTTTTTTACAATGACGTACCTGGCATGGCAACAGTATTTCCATTGGCTGTTTCTCAGCCAATGGAAATCACAACCCATGCCGGCTTGTTCTTTTGGATTTCCTTTTTTTGTCTGTTCAGCCTCGCGGGTCACATGAAATGGCTCGGAGGGCCGCATTGTGGCCTGCGAGCCGTATGTTGGACAACCTTGGTCCACACCATTACCCCATGGAGGAGATTAGTCAAGCTGGCCACCACTACTCAATTAAGGGCTGGTTCAGTGAGATCTGTTCGCTAATCAAGAGGCCATTTTGAGTTAGGAATGTAGAGGAAGATAGTTACTGGCATTACCATGGTTCTGGTTATATCTACAGTCAAGTATGCAGTAAGTTTCCTTCCTTTGAGCTCATTACCCACACAGAACAATTGGCCTGTAGGATGACCCGTGGAACGGTACCACCAGAAAGATGGCAGACCAGCATGGGCCATACCAGAGGAGCAAGAACCAGGCACATATGATAAATAGAAAGTGCGGGGAGGGCCAGCAGACGGACATGGCACTCAGGAGAATGTTCAGGCCAGGAAGGGCTCAGATCGAAGGTCCAGATGGTGCAAATGTAATAATTACAAGAAGGTCTTCCCATTGGACAATACATATAAACCAATTATGCTGTATCTCTTCGCTATTTTTCATTTCATCTTATTCGGTCGAGGTCACATAAACATTTGTAAAACTACACCGTTGCTCACACACAGACATCTGAAAACATATATTAAAGTGCATTCAATAGTGCAGAAAAAATAATTGAATGCATTATAAATTAACAAAGAACAAAAATCAAACAAAAAAGAACCACCTGGCCCGCCCTATCGGGATGACACCTAAGGATGTGAGAACAATCAATCTAGGCACACAAATACTAAATATTCATAAACAAATCTTCAATATGATGCTAATACAATTTGATTTATCACTGTGATTCAATCACTGAAGATCCCAATATTCCTGGCTTCAGTCAATATTAGGATAGCCGACTTTACATTGACGTTTCAGGATATATATGTCATTGAAACGCCTTCGTCAGGAATTTTGGCCACTTTTTTTCAATCTTCTGGACTTGCACCCAATTGTTGTACATGTTTAATGTTGACCAAATCAATCTATAATATTAAATTGGGAATATCTAAAGTTATCATGTTGCCACAATTTATTACACATTCTGCAGATTCTAAGTTTCTTTTATTCTTGGCAGAATGGTATCTCCTCGGCTAGGCTACTTACCCTAATTTTATTCTGAAGTGGCACAGCTTCCTGTAGGGAATGGGGAAACTAATTGCAAAAATGGCCACTTCGGGTTTTATTTTATTTCCCAATGTTTTGACGTTTTCCGTGGGTGACAGAGACAGACAAACTCTTGTTATTGTCATCACATTTTCAGTTACTTCCCTCATTTTGGGTTATATTCCAAACAATAATAATATAGAATGCATGTGATGTCATTCTGCTGACATCAGTAGTGCAGTAAGGGCAGAAGACGCCAATACAGCAATGCCATCACGACCCTGCAGCATCAGGCGAGGGGCTGCACCAGGGACGTGCAGCAAAGACTAGGGTGGCTAAGCGTGCCGTATTTTGGGAGACTTTCCCATTATCATATGCTTTGTCCTGCGATCTGCAAAGAGCCTATGAGGGACGGTACAAGTCCAGGGATGTATTAACTGTGGAATGCCTTCCTAGCTCAGCAGGGAAGCACAGCGTGGCTTCCCCCTAGGTGTTTTGTGTCAACAAAGCATTACAATAAAACAGGAAGTAGAGGGCGACAGCCTGTGACGAAAACTGTCCCCAAAATATTAGAAATACCTCAAAATTAACCGCCTCGCCCGCTCCGCCTTGCTTTGCTTTCTGAGACCGAACATGGCCCATTACATCCACGTCCCGCCCGGCTCCCCAGACGTGACCAGGCTGAACCTACGCGTGGAAGAGCGCGGCTGCCGCGAGGGAGCGATGCGGCTGCTCAGAGAACTGCGGCCACACTGGCAGCCCGAGGAGGTCACTACACAGGTCTTCACAGACGGGATAACGAATAAGCTGATTGGTTGCTACATGGGGGAAGCTATGGATGATGTTGTCCTGGTGAGAATTTATGGAAAATGATCGGGACGACGAATTAAAGAGTTTTCGTGTACTACAGGCTCATGGCTGTGCTCCACAGCTATATTGCACTTTCAATAATGGACTGTGCTATAAGTTTATCCACATCCTTTTTATAACCACATCTGATAAGGTTACACCAACTGATAAGAAAACATTATTTAACCACTTCCACCTCGAAACCGCTACAAACAGAAATCGTTTGTCATGCCTTTACATTGCTACTAACCTCCCCTGTATTAGCTGATTTACCCCTCTCAGTTTGCTGAAACAAATGTAATGTATCTAAAGCATTCTACTGCAACCTAGTCGGCAGCCCCTCGAGCTAGAAACTGCAAAAACTGGTCAAGAAGGGTGATGGAGGGTGGGAATTCAGGCTGGGGAGGGACACCTTATAAACAGTCCCCAAGGGTACGCCGGAAGCTCGCGCCCTCAGGAGGGGTGGAGAAACCCAGTAGCGTGGTGGGGCGGCCAGAGGGGCGTCCCGCTATGTGAGATGTCCCTCTAGCGCCCCCTATGGCAGCTTGGACAACCCCTTAGCGGTGTCAGCACCCATTGGCCCCCCACCCCTCTTGTTGTGGGGAGGTAAACTACCTTCGAACCTAACGTACTAACCAGCAGAAGACAGACATTTGGAAACAACAGGTCACAATTTATTGGAGCATACAACACAGGGGGCAGTCCCAGCCCAAAAGCATCATGGTTCACGACCATACTTTCAAAGTGGCCCACAGGGGAAGCCAATGAAGCCAGCAGTCAAGAAACACCAACAAAAACCGTAAGTGTGACTTGGGTGGGGTGTAGAGCAATTACTCTACTCCAGAAAGCCCATGCTACTACACCTTACCTTTCCATAAAGTACACCACCACATACTTACACCATGCATATTTAGAGAGATTTGTGTGCACCAACCGAAATCTACGCATGACTGGACTGTAAATGTTGTTTTGCATTACTTAAGAACATAATTCCCAATGTTAGCACATGCCACACCTAGATGGAACTTGAATGTTAGCATGTGCCACACTTAGTTGGAATTCTTAACTTTAGCCTACGTCGCATCTAGACAGAAATTTGAATGTTAGCATGTGACACACTTAGTTGGAATTCTTAACTTTAGCCTACGTCGCATCTAGACAGAAATTTTAATGTTAGCATGTGACACACTTAGTTGGAATTCTTAACTTTAGCCTACGTCGCATCTAGACAGAAATTTTAATGTTAGCATGTGACACACTTAGTTGGAATTCTTAACTTTAGCCTACGTGGGATCTAGACAGAAATTTTAATGTTAGCATGTGACACACTTAGTTGGAATTCTTAACTTTAGCCTACGTGGCATCTAGACAGAAATTTGAATGTTAGCATGTGCTACACTAAGATGGATTTCTTAACTGTAGCCTGTGTCACAGTCAGATTTCCTAGCTCAGGCCTGCCTCGCATCTAGATAAGATTGTGAATGTTAGCACATGTCACACTTGGATGGCACCTGAATATTAGCATGTGCCACACCTAGACGGAATTACTTAGCCTCAGCCTGCGTCGCATGGAGATAGAATTTGAATGTTAGCATGTGCCACACTGCCACACTTAGATGGATTTCTTAACTTTAGCCTGCCTCGCATCTAGATAGGATTGTGAATGTTAGCACATGCCACACCTAGATGGAACTTGAGTGTTGGAATCTGCCACACTTACAATTGAGAGCACTATCCTGCCCCACATTTACACAATTATTGGGAAGGTTACCGAGTGCCACACTCAGACGGAATATGTAGATTAGCAAGTACTACATGTAGACAGAACTGTGAATGTTAGCATGTTAAATGTCCTATAACCAACTAACCAATATAAGCTCAAACTCTCTGCATATGTATCCCTCTCAAAAAAATCACATAACCATCTCTCACACAACAAGCCACACGCACTTCACCACATCACAACAAAACATATGCTGCACCTACAGCACACACGGACTGACTCCGATACTCGCACCAAAGCTCAGCACCCGGTGTCTACCGAGTTGAAGCTGCCAACAGTACACCTCTCCTCTCACTAGCCTACTCCCTCTTCACCTTACTAACCCATCCCACCTTCTCGTTTACAGATCCTCTAGAGCGCCTGAGGACAAATTCCATTGGTGACCGTGCGCTATACAAGTGCCTTTCACATAACATAACATAACATAAAAGGGATTAAAAATGGCCCAGCACAGGGATGCCTTCTGAGGGACTATTGTACTTTCAAAGGTGCTAGTGGTGGGTGGAAAATGGGAGGGCAGCAAAATGCTACATTCTGAGTGGAGTAGGTTCCCTCAAACTGCTCTGCATTTATTTTTAATTTACTGTTCACAGTTTTAAAACCCAAATGAGATTGAATACATTTTTACATTTGTACCTTTGGAGGCTGCTGCAGTAAACTTTCATTATGGATGGGAAAAATAAAGCTGTACGCAATGGTTTTGCTCGACGTGGTTCTAAAATAATATATAGAGAGCCCGATTCATGGAAAGGTCTGCATTTGTCCTGCAATTGCTGTGCGCCCCATGTATTCATGGAATTGTCTGCACAAAGTAACCGTATAAGCATGTAGTGCCTGGAATGCCCCAACACCAGCCAGAACACTTACCTTTTCGTGCACCCCCATGAGCGAATACACGCACCCTTCGAACAGTGCGTGGGGTCCTCTGCAAGTGTGCCTGCATCTGGGGGACCCTGCAAGGGGTCCCTCATAACTGCCTGTGAAACCCTTCAAAAGTCCCTGCATCTCCAGAGTTGCATCTCCTTCGCGCATGTCCATACGTGTGCTTCCAGATGGCAGAATTTTCGAGGGCACTACGTGGGCATTTTGCAGGCAAGAGGATACGCGGTCACATCTATGAATACGCTTTGTCGTGCACATGCTATGGACTGCCTGTGGTCCGTCTCTCATAACACCCACTTTATGGTGTGTTCTTCACCATTTTGCATGTTCTGCCCACTACGCAGGACACGCCCAACCCCTGCGTGGGGTCTGGCGCAAGGCACACGGAAGCTCGCAGAGCTGTGCTGAGCCTGTACAAACTCCCCGCAAGTCACAGAAAAGTCCTGCGCAGTCGGTTCCATGAATCAACAAGAAGTGTTTCACATGCAGTTTGACACACAAGTTCCCGATTTTACGCGCAAATAATTCCATCGGGTCCATAGTCAGTTTACTTTCCCATGAGATTTTTTTTTTCTTTCAAGACATTGCTAAAATACGAATTATTTGATCTCTTGAAACCCAATCCTGAACACTTCATTATAAGAACTATAGCTATGATGATATGCGGTTATACGAGAACTTCAATTGCACACTGAGTCCTCTTCCTGATCTGCCAAAACTGTGAGCAAATAGGATATTGCATTCCACAAAGTTGTCTCTTGGCTTATGCACGGAAACATTGAATAACGTCACCACCAATGATGCTCTAGAGTATCATAGACTGACAAGTCGACTTCAGACCCTTAAGAAGAATGGAACCAGCACTTCTTTCTATATGGGACGATGGAAAAATAAATGCAGACAACAGCACCGGATCGGCCCTCATAGTACTACACATTTCCGCCACCTTTGACACAATCAGACATACAACACTAATCCTGAGACTGGTGGAATGCGGCATAAACGACTGCTCTACAATGGCTAAAATACTTCCTCACTAACCGAACTGAGAAAACTTACCTATGGCCATTTACTTCCAACACCAAAAACATCTCCTGCTGCGTACCACATGTTAATAATATCTTTATGAAGGCAGAGTGATTTCAAAAAGAAACTCTTTCTTTTTGGAGTCATAGGACTCACCCCACTGCATGACATGGAGGCCTCCAGACCCTCTGTAAATGACAGAAACAAGAGTTCCTGGCTGCTGCAAGAGCTGAAGGCCTCGTTCCCTGGACCATCGGATTCAAAAAGTTAAGAAAATGTATTTTGTTCAGTATGTGCGCATGCATGTAAGTGTGTGTGTATGTATATAATGTAAAGTGTGTGAATGCTTCATGTATGGGTGGCTGCTTGGGTGTGCGTGTGTGAGTGAATCATGAAAGGGTGCACATGTAAATGTATGGGTGGCTGGTGTGTGTGAGTGTATGGTGAATGGTGTGTGTGCTTGTGTTTAAAGTCTAAATTACTCATTGGTAATCTTCATTACTCCGGGCCCTGCTCATCCTTGTCCCAATACTTGTGTATGAGCCATTGTGCCTCATACACAAATATTGGGTTGAGGTATAGGAACATGGAGGTAATGCCTGGCTTAGTTACCTGTAATTGTCATTACTCCTAGTCCCACTCTTCCTTGTCCCAGTACTTACTACGAGGCAAGGAGCCTCATAGGTAAGCACTGGGACGATGAAGAGGGAAATGGAGGTATTTCTGGGTGTGGTAGCCTAGGTCAGATGAGAGTGTGTTGTGACCTGTGATTTGCTGTTGAGCTGGGGGGCCCTCAGCATGGCTCGCAAGGGCTTCCTGAATGTTGTGCTACACCACTGCCTCTGACCATTCCTCTACAATATCGACATGTCCCCCTAATGAAATTAATTCATACCCACAGACTGACCACCTAAAACTACACAGATGATACCCAACCCATCATCAAAAGAACCTCAACCCAAACAGCACCCTCAACAAATGCCTCACGGACATATTCACATAGATGACATTCAACATTCTCAAACTAAATCTGACCAAAACAGAAATAATGATCTCCCCCACAACCCCAGAGGAAAACACAACACACACACAACTGAACTGGCCACCAGGCATAGGAAGTCAACCAGAGGCATCTGCCGTGATTAAAAACGTGGGAATACTCACAGACAACAGACTCTCACTAGAACCACAAGTCAATGCAATAGCAAATACATGTTTCTACCTCCTGTGACTAATTAGAGGGATCCTCCTCTACCTCTACTTCCCACAAAGAACCCTTGCAATCTTCTACTTAGTATTATCAAGAACTGACTACGCAAACAGTCTCCACCTTGGAATGACAGAATGGCTCACAATAAAACTCCAACACATCCAAAATACTGCAGCAAGAATACTCCTGAGATTAAACAGAAGAGACCACATCACACCAGCCCTGAGAAGCATATACTGACTCCCAGTAAAAAAATCTATTTACTTCAAAGCCCTATGCATCGCTCACAAATCACTACACGGACAAGGAACCAAATTCCTCCAAGCTAAAATAATCCACTACCAACCAGGAAGAAACCTAAGATCAAGCAATGGCCTCCAAATCGAAACGAAGCACTACGAAAAAAGGAAATTCAGAGGAACTGCATTCTCCCGTCTGATAGCCAAACTATGGAACTCCTGAAAGCAATAAGAACGACAGAAAATCACCTAATCTTCAGAAAATGACTGAACACCCGGCTATTCAACTCACTGAGACTAGCATAATAACGGACAACTCCCACAACTATCACAGCAGACCCAAGACAATCAAGGGACAGTACAGATCCTGGAACCAACAATAAAACAACCATGTTGTACTAACCACTAACAACCACTGCTCGTCAATCCTCTCCAGCATATCCCACGCATACCTCACACGATCTAATGGGCCAGCCCTACCACACACAAAACACACAACCCACGCATCCGCCAAAAAAGAACAAACTACCGCAAACAAACAATTTAGACACTGCATGTTGTCCTTCCGGACACAATAACCCCAGTGAGCACAATCCAAACACACTCACGAAGCCGACAAGCACAGACGCCACTTTCTGCTGGTTCTGCAAGCACCACCAGAAAAGCACAACCCCTATCCTTTCCCTCTTCCCTCACTAACCTACCCAACCCACTGTATTGCAGAGCCACGTGAGCACCTGGAGACCATGCAAATGGTAGCGGTGTGAGGTATGAATCAACTTAACATAACACCCTCCGGGAGGATAGCTCTCAGGTTAACCACTCACATCATGCACGGGACATCCTGCGCTTAATACGTTCGAATCTGTCTGAACCCTTTACCCTTCCAAAGTTAATAAATTGAGTATCACTGAACTAGGTAATAAAAACCGATATTATTTCAGTTCTTTGAAACGACATGAAGCCTTATAAAAAGAACCGACACTATCGCTTTTACATTGGCCTCTCTGGCACACGCAAATGTGTTTTATTTGACTACATTACACTTTCTGAAAAGTTCTGTTCGTATAAATCCAAAACAATTAAAATGTGTAATGAAAGCAACGACTGCACGAAATCCTAGGCAAACAGAAGAGTGGGGCTTTGATCTCCTTCAGCCAATCACTGCTCTTGGCGCGCCTCAGTTGCAGGCCTGTTCCACATCTCTAGGCAGCTGGGAAATTGGTGTCACAGTGGGCTAATATTGACACTCTGTGTTTGGAGTTCACTCGGTAGGGAGTGGTGACCTTCAGGTTGGGGGGAGGGGAGGTGGCGCGATATCTATCCTTAGAGCTGCTGGTTAGCCACAGGAGTCTGGTATTAACATGCTTTATATCAGAATACGTCCATGCAGTATTCTGTAAACAGTGTTATCGGTATGCTCTGAGCTTGTATAATAGATGTCTCTGAACTTATTACAAAATATCCTTTAGTAAAGTGACAGAATGTTTACATACTATTGAGTATTATCTCACCCTATGCTGCCTCTCTGCTGTTATTTATCTCCCTTTTGTGGCTTCCAGCTCAATGGATGTTGTGGTCAGCCAGTTTCCTCTTTGACTAACATGTGATTCAAATTACAAGACGAAACTCTATTTTGAGATGAATATTAGGAGCGGTTGGAGGGGGTTGAAGTGAAGGATAGGCCAGTCCCAAAGGAAGAGGACTGGGTTGGTCGGGGTTTGCATTTTATAGACAAGGCCAATGACTTGGTTACATGGGTTTTGCTTCTTTCTAGGAACAGGCTCAGATTAGTTTGAAGTGCAAGGAGTGCCTCATTTGGCTTCGCCTCTTAGTAAAGGAACTTGGATGCATAAAACACACCCCAGACTCTTCAATAAAATCTGAACACGCTGTTGGTTACTTAGGAGGATTAAACAGACATGCCAACACGCACCAATCCAATGTGGGAGATGCTAGTCCATTCCCGTTTATTTTCTCTGTATTGTGGAATTTGTGGCGCTAGATTAATAATTGGAAAATCCAGGACTACAAGTCCCAGAATGCAGGGTAAAATCAATGGTTTAGCTAGCATCTCACAAATTAAATGGGACTGACATGTTAGCACGTAGGGTTAGATATGCTGCACTTCCCGGGGCGCCTCTATGTGTACATCGATATGTGTTTCAAAAAAGATAGCAGGCGCCATGCAAAGCAGGGCCGCAGTGAACAGCACGGATCCACTACTCCAGGCGCACTCCACCTGCATAACATTTCCTTTCATTTAGCATAGCTACCAACAGCGCACATCACTCTGCATGCTGGGACTTGTAGTTTCGATATTCCAATCATGGGTCAATCATGGGTCAATCGTTCTCAGCTTATAACAGGCTGCTGGCTAAAAAGGCAGGACTGTCTGAAGGTGACCCTGCCTCTGCTTTTTTCAGCATTATTCGTTGGTCTTTGTACTGTTTTGTATTTTGAAGTGGTAATACTTTTTTTTGTTTTGTTTCGAAGTGGAACCGACTTCGCCATGATGCTGACCATGCTCTGACATTATCAACTTTACTTGGCTTCCTCTGAAGGCCGCTTTTGTACCTGCTGAGGTGCTCAAGTGCCAACCGATGTTCTGTGTATTATAATTTTGAAGTCGACATTATAACGTGTTTCACTTTAATCTGGAGGGAATTGAGGCTTTATTATGCAAATGTTAAAGCAAGAACACTTTTGCATGTTTTACTTTTAAAAAAAATGCAAACAGGTGTAAAACATATTTTTTAGAAATCATAAATAACCCTTTCTGAATTTAGCAGCACGCGACTTGCATTATGTTTCATTTAAAAAACAATAATAAAAAAATGACCTACAAGAAAGTGCTCAAATCTCTGGTTCTGGAAGTTTTCATTCAAGCAATAGTGCGAGGACACAGCCAGCGCGCCCGCAAGGACCGAGGCTGTCCAGGTAACTCTAAGTCACTGGGCCAACAGCTTTCCAATGCTGGGTCTCCTTGAACACACTGTTGCATTCTGGGAGTTATAGTTAAAAATAGTGTAACAGACTAGACTTCAACACCTGTTGCCAATGATTTGTAAAGCAGAAGAATTGAATAGTGGCTCCTTTGGGCAGGGGTCATAAGGTCACACCACCAGTTCTTCACATCTGTCCACTGAGCATTTTATCGAGGGCTGTTTTTCAGCGATGGCGTTCGGATTCAATCAAGAGCCTTGTATATTTCAGATAATGTAATAAGAATAAATTATATTACAATGTCATTTAATTCACTTAAAAATGATTGTATCGACAAAGTCTGCTTGGGCCTTGACTCCGGGGAGAACTCCGTTGATAATTGGCTGCTAATAGGAGAGGTCATCTGGGGTTAATGTCAGGGCGGATGTAGGCTTTCTGTAGCCATTTCCAGATGAGGATTATGTTATGATCCACTGTGTAAAATGCCTTACTCTGAAAGTATTGCAATAGTATCATACTGCAGTGCCTCAAACAGGGCAAAATTGGTCTTTGATTGTCGAACATCTTTGAGAAAGACCTGTTTTTGGTTGACAAGGGCATGGTTAAAAATACACTGATTTTAGAGTAAAATGTTATGCTGAACATTTGAAACACATTTAGTTAGGTAAGAGGTGTTATTCCATTTCAAACCCTGTGCTCTCTGCTTCTGCTGGTGCCTTCATTTTGGGGTGAAATCATCTCTTGATGAATAGGTACAGGGGTTGTGTGGGGTGCAGGTGATCAGGGAGAATGCACACCGTGTTGTTACTCATCGTAACAATGAGGCTGCTTTATAAATGGCAGCGTGATGCGTCGGAGCTCCAGTCTTTAGAGGCCTCACGTGACTGTTTTGCAGCAGGTCGGCTGAGGAGCTGATGGAGAAATTCTTCAGGCAACGTAACAACGACCGTCTGGTGGGCACTGAAAAACAGGCTAATGGTTGCCTGGCTGCTCTAGAAGGTGTGTTCCTGTGCTGGGACACATCATCATGACCGCGGCAACATCCCTTGATCACACCCGTGCCTGCGCCAGAGATAGATGGCAGGGCAGCCACAGACTGTACTGTAATGAGTAGGGCATACTAGTTATCCCAGAGGGCAGAGGTGTAGACAGGGTAGTGCCTGAGCAGGCAAGGCCCACCCACAATCTGTAAATGCCCACTCAGCAGCGGTGTGTGGGCATGTACAGATGTTCACGTCACTGCAGTGGGCCCGACTACATCAGCTTCAGGCCCCACATATTTGACGATCCTGGCTACGCCCCCCTGCCAGAGGAGAATTAGTGGAACCCGAGTCCAGACCCGCTTTTAGAAAGTTATGGCGATTTTGGCAGAGAACCCCTTCCTTAAGAGAAGTGCTGAGCGCCCCTCTCTGGAAGACCAGGAAGGGGGGCCACTATCAGTGCCAGAGCTGAAATAGCACAGATGTGGCCCACCTGTGGAGCATCTACACACAGAGACTGCTGGTGCCAGCAGAGGCTCAGGAAGAAGCCAGGCCCCAATGCTGCCCCAAGACTATGGCAGAAGGGATGACGCTTTAGGACTTAGAAGGGGGAAACCGCTAGGCTTACAAGCTTACTCACCTGTGCCTTGCCTTTAAAAAAGCCCAAGCTGCTATGTGTATGCCAGAACTGCCTCCACCGTACAAAGGTGCAAGGCGGGTATGTACACTCTGCTCTGACACCGGTCACCACAGAGATCTCTCTTAACCCTGCCAGAACTACTTCCAGTGTGCAAAGGTGGGTATGCACACTCTACCACCGGTCACCACAGACAACTCCCTTAACCCTGGCAGAACTACCTACTACATGCAAATGTGGGTATGCGCGCTCTTCCACGGTCACCACAGAGATCTCCCTTAACCCTGCCAGAACTACCCCCAATGTGCACCAGTGGGTATCAACGCTCTGCCACCGGTCACCACAGACAACTCCCTTAACCATGCCAGAACTACCTTCAACCTACAAAGGTGGGTATGCATGCTCTGCCACCAGTCATCACAGAGATCTCCCTTAACCCTGCCAGAACTACCGCCAACGTTCAACAGTGGGTATGCACGCTCTGCCACCAGTCATCAAAGAGATCTCTCTTAACCTTGTCAGAACTACCAACAACATTCAACGGTGGGTATGCACACTCTACCACCACAAAGGTTTCCCTTAACCCTGTCAGAACTCAGAGATCTCCTATAACCCTGCCAGAACTACCTCCAATGTGCAAAGGTGGGTACGCCGGCTCTGCCACCGGTCACCTCAGACCGCTACCGTAACCCTGCCAGAACGAACTCCAGCGTGCAAAGGTGGGTACACGGGCTCTGCCACCGGTCACAACTGTGATCTCCCTGAACACTGCCAGAACTACCTCCAACGTGCAATGGTGGGTATGCACGCTCTACCATCAGCCACCAAAGCGATTTCCCTTAATCCTGCCAGAACTACCTCCAGCGTGCAAAGGTGGGTACGCAGGCTCTCCCACCAGTCACCACAGAGATCTCCCTTAACCCTGCCAGAACTACCCACAACGTCCAAGGGTGGGTATGCATGCTCTGCCATCAGTCACCACAGAGATGTCCCTTAACTCTGCCAGAACAACCTCCAACATGCAAAGGTGGTTATGCACACTCTGCCACCGGTCACCACAGAGATCTCCCTTAGCCCTGACAGAACGACCTCCAGCGTGCAACAGTGGGTATGCATGCTGTGCCACCAGTCACGACAGCGATCTCCCTTAACCCTGCCAGAACTACCTCCAGCGTTCAACGGTGGGTATGCACGCTCTGCCACCGGTCACCACAGACAACTCCCTTAACCCTGCCAGAACTACGTACAACTTGCAAAAGTGGCTAAGAAGGCTGTGTCATCGGTCACCACAGAGATTTCCCCTAATCCTGCCAGAACTTCCTCCAACATGCAAAGGTGGGTATCTACGCTCTGCCACTGGTCACAACTGCGATCTCTCTTACCCTGACAGAACGACCTCCAACGTGCAACAGTGGGTATGCATGCTGTGCCAACAGTCACAACAGAGATCTCCCTTAACCCTGCCGGAACTACCTCCAACGTTCAACAGTGGGTATGCACGCTCTGCCACCAGTCACCACAGACAACTTCCTTAACCCTGCCAGAACTACGTCCAACTTGCAAAAGTGGGTAAGAAGGCTGTGTCATCGGTCATCACAGAGATCTCCCTTAACCCTGCCAGAACTTCCTCCAACATGCAGAGGTGGGTATGCATGCTCTGGCACAGATCACCAGAGCGATCTCTCTTAACCCTGCCTGAACTACCTTCAGCGTTCAAATGTGGATATGCACGCTCTGCCACTGGTCACCACAGAGATCACCCTTAACCCTGCCAGAGTTACCCTCAAAGTGCAAAGGTGGGTATGCACGCTTTGCCACGGGTCACCACAGAGATGTCCATTAACCATGGCAGAACTACCCCCAACATGCTACAGTGGGTATGCATGCTCTGCCACCAAGCACCATAGACATCTCCCTTAACCCTGCCAGAACTACCTGCAATGTGCAAAGATGGGTATGCACGCTCTGCCGCCGGTCACCACATAGATCACCCTTAACCCTGCCAGAATTACCCTCAAAGTGCAAAGGTGGGTATGCACGCTCTGCCACCGGTCCCCACAGAGATTTCCATTAACCATTTCAGAACTACCCCCAACGTGCTACAGTGGGTATGCATGCTCTGCCACCAAGCACCATAGACATCTCCCTTAACCCTGCCAGAACTACCTGCAACGTGCAAAGGTGGGTATGCACGCTCTGCCGCCGGTCACCACAGTGATCTCCCTTAACCCTGCCAGAACTCAGAAATCTCCCTTAACCCTGCCAGAACTACCTCCAACGTGCAAAGGTGAGTATGCACCCTCTGCCACCGGTCACCACAGAGATCTCTCTTAACCCTGCCAGAACTACCTCCAACATGCAATGGTGGGTATGCATGCTCTGCCATCAGTCACCACAAAGATTTCCCATAACCTTGTCAGAGCTCAGAGATCTCCCTTAGCCCTGCCAAACTGGCCAAAACTACCTCCAACATGCAAAGGGGGTTATGCACGCTCTGCCACCGGTCACCAAAGAGATCTCCCTTAACCCTGTCAGAACTACCTCCAAGGTGCATAGGTGGGTATGCACGCTCTGCCACTGGTCACCACATAGATCTCCCTTAACCCTGCCAGAACTACCCCCAACTTGCAAAGGTGGGTATGCACGCTCTGCCGCTGGTCATCACAAAGATTCTCCTTAACCCTGCCAGAACCACTTCTAACGTGCAAATGTGGGTATTTACACTCTGCCACGGGTCACCCAAGAGATATCCCTTAACCCTGCCAGAACTACCCCAACGTGCAACGGTGGGTATCTACGTTCTGCTACTGGTCACCCTAGAGATCCCCCTTAAGCCTGTCAGAACTACCTCGAACATGCAAAGGTGGGTATGCACGCTCTGCCACCACTCATCACAGAGATTTCCCTTAACCCTGTCAGAACTCAGAGATCTCCCTTAACCCCGCCAGAACTACCTCCAATGTGCAACAGTGGGCATGCATGCTCTTCCACCGGTCACCACAGAGATTTCCCTTAACCCTGTCAGAACTCGGAGATCTCCCTTAACCTTGCCAGAACTACCTTCAATGTGCAAAGGTGGGTATGCAGGCTCTGCCATCAGTCACCACAGATATCTTTTTCTTATTATTGTGTTTGGTTAATCAGATAACCTTTACAATGTTTGTACATAATTATAAAAATATAAATCACTTTCAATTTTATAAACATACTATAAAAACAAGATTTGAACATATATAAAACAATTCCTTTTAACCAACTGAATCTAAGCAACTATTCCCCAATACAAACTCTTACAATTTCACCTTCACATATAAAGTATTTCATGACACATCTGATTCTACTCAACTCATTTCGGATATAAGAGATTTTAACAAAATAAAACAATTAGTTTGACCAGATGAATCTAGACCCTAATTCTAAACATAAGCTTTGTCAATTTACATTATTGTATAACATATTACTTTTTTCTCAACTGATTCTAGGAAACTAGATTCAAGATACAGAAACACATTCCATTTCAAATTCCTATGCAAAATATGGGAATAAGAACATTTCATTATAACCAACAGGTGCTAAACTTCCTCAGATACAGAACTACAGTGCAAATTCAAGCAGAACCTGCCATTAATTACCATCAAAGCTAAGTTTTTCCTTTGCCTTCAATTCTGATTCATAAACCTCTCGACCTTAGGAGAGGAAGGAACCTCACTTGCTCTTCATTTTTTTGTTCATATTCCAACTAGTAGCAGTTGTTCTTTAAGAACCTCAAGAATTTCGGTTAACCTTATAATCAGATTAATGCTCTTTCCCCACAAGCATCTATTCCATAATGTAGTTCTAGAATTATATGATCCTGAGTACCAATAATTCCCAAATTCATTGATTCTCAGTGTTTCAATTCTTGTGCAAAAGATTACTAAATGTTTCAAGGTCTCAACCAAATTGACCGTTCCACAGAAGCGACAAAAGTGGCTTTGCAAGAGAATGTTTCTATATACAAGGCCCAATTTTGCACATGTTCAAGGGTGAGAAATTGATTTAACCTAAAATGTAAGTACAGGTCCCTTTCAGCTAGTCCTGGAAAGTTCAGAATATAGCTTGGTAGATCACCCAATTTCCTTCTACATAAGGCATATTCATTGTAAGCTTTATAGTTCCCAATCCTGTCTGACTGCATGCACCAATACAATAGTTGGAATTTCCTCTTGTTGGCAGGAAAGCATGCTATAAGATCTTTATTGGACACATTGATTAGTTCCAGCATAATATCCATTTTCATTACAAATTTAGTTAGAGAAATTGAAGAACCTGAGGCAATCAAGATGTTTAAATCCTGATACAATGATTTTTTCGGAGGAGATAGCATTTTTTAAATAATTATTAAGCATTCCCCTATTCCTTTTTGAAGAGAGTGGTAATAAGCCAAATTCATGCCGGATAATATAATTAGGGATTGATTTTGCTAGCCCTAACGTCCTTTTCCATAATTTGCCTTGGGCGGTATCTAATAGGTCATCAATCTCGACGGTGCAGCTATCAAAACAATAGAGAATAATAGGTTCCATTTTTAGTAGATAGAATTGCACAAGAGGAAGTAAGGAAAAGTTACAATATTTTCTATGGATAATACACATCTGGGATGGTAGAGGCTGCAGCTTTTCATTAAGCAGCTCTTTCCACCATATGATCGAATTCTGGTCAGTTAAGGAATATCCCAGATATCTAATTCTCTTTAGCTCTTGTAGGTTGACCATACCAATAGACCAGTTAAACCTTTGTGTTCTTAACTTCCCGCCGGAGAAGATTATAATCTGGGATTTAGATTGATTAACCCTCAAATTGTGAGATTGGGCATACTCAAAAATACAGTTCAATTTATTCTGTAACCCAAAAGGGGTTCTATCTATCAAAAGTATGTTGTCCGCAAAACTTATGCAATTTATTTTTAGATGATCCAATCTGGCAGGAAAGCTTATTATATCCTTCCAGTACCAATCCACGTCTGAGAGATATAGATTGAATAAAACTGCTGCTAAGGAGCAGCCCTGTTTAAGCCCTATTGAAGTTTCAGTGGGTTCAGTAACGGTACCAAGATTGTTTAAAGGGACCCTATAAGTGGTCCTAGTGTGCAAGAGTGCAATGAGTGAAACTATGTGTATCAGAATGCCCAAAAGTATCATTTTTTTCCCCACAACTTTTCTCTGATCACAGTATCAAATGCTGCACACAGATCCAATGCCGCCATATAAATTGCATCTGTCTGTTTACTCTTAGTTTGACACTGTAGAAGAGAAGCAAAAGTAGCATTGAGTGAACAACCCATGTACTTCCTGAATCCTATTTGAAATTTTGAAAGAGTGTTGTTCTTTGATAAGAAATCCTGTAGGTCATTGAGGATTAGTTGTGAAAATACCTTATAAGAAGCATCTGTAAGAGCGATTTGCCTATAATTTTCAGGTTCCTTGGTGCTTTCTTTTCTATAAACTGGGATGATAATTGCTGAGCACCAGGAAAAGGGAATCTGTTTTGTTGCAAATATGTTCTCAAATTTATTTTTGAGAATTAATGACCAGAAATTAGGGTCCATTTTGATTAGACAGGGAGGGATCCCGTCAGGACCTGATGTTTTTGAATCTTTTAATTTCGATATGGCCACAACAATATCCTCAATAGACCAAGGGCAACACTCAAGAATAAACTCAGAGAAATCACGCTGACCCACAGTTTGAAAGAAAGAGGGTAGTTTAAATTTGCCTGAGAGGTAGGCTACCCAGGTAAAGGCTAAGATAGCTGGTTCATGAGTGTGCTGTGTGAGGGCAGTAATAGTTCAGAGAAGAGTCCAGATCTTACATGTATCGTTTGTGAGGATATTATACATCATGCAATGATTGTCTCTCAGGGCAATAGTATATTTTAGATTCTTAATTTGGTTTTTATGTCTCAAAATAATACGATTTTTTTCTATTTTTTGTCGCTCTGGTCCTAACTCAAGATTTAACAGCTGTCATAGATTAGCATTTTTCCTTATTTTTAATTGATGAATTTGTAAATTAAAAGCATGTCTATGCTGTATGGGAGTACGGATCAGATTTGCACAAAGCGAAATGGTATTGAGATGCTTAAGAATACAATTGTTCAATTTCCTTTCCATTGCTGTATCCACACCAATAAGGGATTGTGTAAACATGATAAAAGACGTATCCTCTCTGATCAGTTTGAGTAATTTCTTGCAAGTGAGAGGGTTCCATTTTATAGATATACCAGGTCTGTCAATCTCAATAAGTTGCAGAGTGGCATCCAAAGGATAGAGCCAATTGGAGATACTTAATCCTATAGAGATCGCAGAGTGGTCACTAAGGCCTAGGACAGAAATGTGTACCTTTTGACAACAATGCAGCTGGGATGAAGAAATAAAAAAGTGATCAATATCAGACCTTAGACCTCCATGCCTCCAGGTAGCGGGGTTGGCCTCCAATAAGGGGGGCACGAATTGCATACCCATGCAATAAGATCATTTACCCATTTATGTCCATACTTAATCGAGGCAGATAGCTTATTTTTATTCTTACACTGAGTTTGCAAATAAGTAGTAAAACATGTAGAATTGAGGTCTCCTCCTAATACAACCCCCACATTATTGCTTCTAACAAATATACCTTTGAGAATTACATCTAAGTTATTCTCTATTTTTTCCCATGAAGTAGTTGCTCTATTCCAATATATACATTAAATAGCAATTTTTGTATCTGCAGATTGATAAGGATTCAGTTGCAGTGCCAATACAGAAGTATTCTCGTGAATAAGTTCAACATTAAATCTACACGTATTCTTGACCAATACAGCTAAACCCCCGGAGGGTCGCCCCTTCAATCCTCTAGACACTGGATAGGTGTAACAACCATAGCCTGCTATATCAAAAGGTTCTGTGCGCATAGTATCTTGGAGTAGAATTACTTCTGGACGATTGATTTCCTCATTCTTGTTAAACCACCGTAAGAAATTGGCCAGACCACAGCTATTCCATGACATTATACCGAGGGACTTCTCATTGCGCTAGTGTCCAAGTTTGCCTTTTCCAGGCGGCATATCATTACTATGTGCTTCTGATGTAATACTACTTAGTGATGCTGCCAGTGCTAGAATTTGCTTTATGGTGTCTTCATTGAGATTAGACAGGGGACCATTCAGTTTTTACTCACTATTTGCACCCTCCTTTGTAAGAGCTGTTAAAAGTAAGGTCTCAGCATCTTTTTCATTCTGAAATATAAACGGTACGATGTCAAGCGCATCTAAGTTCTCTCTGTGTCCCAAACCATCCTTGTGATGATCGTAGAGTGGAAACCGCATATCATGCGGTGGTTGTAATTAGCAGCCAACCAAAACCACTCTATATCATCAGACTTAGGGTTCTTAGAGGAGGGATCGCTTGGAAGGATTTTAGCATGAACGTCCTATTAAGACTAAATCTGCCGTTGATTGCTACCTCGCTTTCCTATCCCATGATGATAGGTATCACTGAGGCTAGATTTCCTAATAAAATTAGATTCCCAGTTTCTGACTCATCTTTATTCTCATTATTATACACTCCATTAGGTGTCTTTCCGTTGTTCCCCTCTGAGATAGGATTTAGGTCAGGGTTACTGCAGGATGGAATATTTTGCATTTGTCTAGCGGCTTGAGAGTCAGCTGCCTGAAGTCCATCCTCTTCTCCCTCACTGCTTTCCATCACCTCCTGGCTTGCTGCCTTAGAGCTTGCAGCAATTTCAACCATCTGTACTCCTCTATTCTGCCTATCCGGTGACCCAGTAGGACAACCAATCTCAACCCCCTTAATGGGCTTCTTGGTATTTTTAGTATTCGTTCTCTATTTTTCATTTCATAGTATTGTGATAATGCTGTTTGGACCCCTAAAGGACCTTTTCCAGAGTGTGCTGTTCACCCATTTTTCTTTGATTGACAGCTTCTCACACCAGGCCCTGAAACCTCAGCCTGAGAGTCTGTCGTTATCAGATGTTTGGACTTCCTTAGACATTTTTTTGCCACCTTGGATGTGCTTTCAGTACCCTCTGAAAGCAGATTCAAGTGTTCCTTTGATTCCTCATCAAGTTGCTGTAGGTCAAAGCCGTTATCATCATCCTGTTTGTTAAGGGCTTCGCTCATCTGGTCACCTAAGCTAGCTTTTACATTATTATTCTTTTTTTAATTGCATTTACAGTCTTTTTGTTACGAGCATTTCTTTTTTGTGATCTAGCAATTATTCTTTTTTCTCTACGAGTTAATACCACACACTTTTTATCAATCTGCTCTTCCAAGGCTGGGGCATTGATAGCTTCACCCAGTTCTTTCATATCACCTTCAGAGAGATGAATCAAATCTAACAAGGCCATTGGGCTATCTCCTCCTTCTTCAATGAGATTGGGAATATGATTTGGTGAATTTGGAATTCTCAATGATTCACGTTGTCTATTAATAATGGCGAGTTTAATAGCCACAATATCAATTGCAGTCACAACACCCTCCTCACTGTCCAAGTAGGGAGGTGGAGGCTTTAAATCCACCATTTTCTTATTAGCCACTGGTAAGGCTGCCATTTCTGCAAACTATTTCATTTCAGCGTCTACCATTCTAACATCAGCTGGGGTTTGTGTGATCTTGTTGGCCATCGTAGTTTTTTCTTTAAGATCAATCACTAAAGCAGATACAGCTTGACATGTAAATTACATTCCATCCACTTTGTTAATTTTACATAGGAGCTCTGTCATAGTAGCTTTTGAATTCCCCAGTTCAAGATGTGTCAACTCATGGCCCTTGTCTAGAAGATCTAAGATTCTAGATAACACCGGGAAATCCACGCCAAACCTGTCAACATCACAGGCACGGAGATCAATCTCTTCATCATTGTCTCCATGCTCACAATGCATTCCTCTAGATTGAATCCCTGTCGTCAGTTCAAGCATATCTATTTGTTCTTTAGAGTTAGTAGGTGAATTGCACTGACCCAAAGGCATGTTGACATGTGGAAACTGACCATTATCTTTTACATATTCATTATACCATACTTTTTTGCACAGCTCAGCATCGTTCATATCACAAGCAAATGAACATGTGCCCTGTTTTTGCGGCGGGGGAAGGCTGA
This sequence comes from Ambystoma mexicanum, assembly GCF_040938575.1. Lineage (NCBI taxonomy): Eukaryota > Metazoa > Chordata > Amphibia > Caudata > Ambystomatidae > Ambystoma > Ambystoma mexicanum. The sequence continues at coordinate 421,793,756 of NC_090934.1, read as the reverse complement.
ACATATGTACGTCCTCCCTTCCAAAAGGTAGTTTTGACACCGGGGTAGAGGATCCTAAAGAAAATCTCATCCTCTTACCTACTTCCGCCTCAATGGCGGGACCCAGAATGGAACAATCGTTTAACCCTGTATTCAGGGCTTGAGTAATTTCACTTTGTTCTACTTTATTACTCTGCCGTCTCCCATCTTCCGCCACAATCATGTTGGTCACATCAATAATAGTTATATCATTAACTTCCTTTACGTTAAACTTAATAGGGGAGGATTCCAGATTGCTAGCTCCACATTGCTTTGAGTTCACATGGTTACACCCCGCAACTATATCTGCTTCTTCAACAATAGCACCAGTAAACTGAAGTACAGATATAGGGCTGGGTTCATTGCATTCGAAGTTAACATTCTCAACCTGTGGGTTCGTCTGAGTCCCCAGCTCTTCATTTGGGGACATTAAATTAAGCATTTCCTCATTGAGCATGGAAGGACTGTGTACATTAGTTAATTTCCTGCCACTTCTTAGGCCATTCACCATAATGCCGTGCAGAAATTATGCTTCCAATATCGGGCCCAAAAGCACAAACTCTACTGAATATTGGGAAGGCTGTCAAACACAATAGTAGTACTTACTTTAACTCAAGGTAAGTTAATCCAAATAGTGACCCCTTTACAGCTGCTGTATTAATATTTGCAAGCCAACTCAATATGTATCACGATAGAGACAAACCCTCCAAATAGTTACTCTAAGCAACGGTTTCACTCTGATGTAGACACAGCTTCTCTCAACAAGCCGCCACTGCACACCCGCGGACAATCACTTACGTTGTGAGCAGAATTTCGGACCACTTGCATGGAGCCCCGTTGGGAGACAATAAATGTTAAAGTAACGGCGTAGATCCCCCCCACCCGTCAGCCAGCGACCCATCGAACAGTCAAACAGTAAACGTGCACTTCCGGTGCACTTCCTGGATGTGTGCGCTGGATGCGCGTGCACCAGGATTATGTAGCTTGATGACTGCAGTCGGGGGGGCGGGACTCGGGAGGGGGCAGGCGCCAACCAATAGCAGATGATCCTGGCCAAGAGAAGAAAAAGAAAAGGCACAATCAGCGCAATGCAGCGTGAACAAAGCAAAAAGTCCAGTAAGCTAGTAAGAAGCACACAGTAAATCCAAGCTTGTCCGTGTTACGCTGCACAACAGACAGCAAGCTTCACCTTGCCGACTCGTCCTCGGGTCCAAAACACTCCAGAAAACCAGTAGCCAACTTGCACGGCGTGGCAGGGGAGTCCAGTCAAACAGTAAAGGTGCACTTCCGGTGCACTTCCTGGATGCGCATGCACAAGGATTATGTAGCTTGATGATTGCAGGCGGGGGGTGGGAACCGGGAGGGGGCAGGCACCAACCAATAGCAGATGATCCTTGCTGACTCGTCCTCGGGTCCTAAACACTCCAGAAAACCAGTAGCCAACTTGCACAGAGTGGCGGGGCAGTCCAGTCAAACAGTAAACATGCATTTCCGGTGCACTTCCTGGATGTGCGCGCTGGATGTGCGTGCACCAGGATTATGTAGCTTGATGACTGCAGTCAGGGGGCGGGACTCGGGAGGGGGCAGTTGCCAACCAATAGCAGATGATCCTTGCCGACTCGTCCTCGTGTCCAAAACACTCCAGAAAACCAGTAGCCAACTTGCACAGCGTGGGGGGGCAGTCCAGTCAAACAGTAAACGTGCACTTCCTGGATATCTCCCATAACCCTGCCAGAACTACCTCGAACAAGCAAAGGTGGTATGCACGCTCTGCCATTGGTCACCGCAGAAATCTCCCTTAACCCTGGCAGAACTACCCCCAACATGCAACAGTGGGTATGCACACTCTACCACCGGTCACCACAGAGATTTCCCTTAACCCTGCCAGAACTCGGAGATCTCCCTAAACCCTGCCAGAACTACCCCCAACATGCAACAGTGGGTATGCACACTCTACCACCGGTCACCACAGAGACTTCCCTTAACCCTGCCAGAACTCGGAGATCTCCCTTAACCCTGCCAGAACTTCCTCCAACATGCAAAGGTGGGTATCTACGCTCTGCCACCGGTCACAACTGCGATCTCCCTTAACCCTGCCAAAACTACCTCCAACGTTCAACAGTGGGTATGCACGCTCTGCCACCGGTTACCACAGACAACTCCCTTAACCCTGCCAGAACTACGCCCAACTTGCAAAGTTGGGTAAGAAGGCTCTGCCATCGGTCACCACTGCGATCTCCCTTAACCTTGCCAGAACTTCCTCCAACATGCAAAGGTGGGTATCTACGCTCTGCCACGGGTCACAACTGCAATCTCCCTTAACCCTGCCAAAACTACCCCCAAAATGCAAAGGTGGGTATGCACGCTCCACCACAGGTCACCACAGAGATCTCCCTAAACCCTGCCAGAACTACCTTCAGCGTGCAAAGGTGGATATGGACACTATGCCACTGGTCACCACAGAGATCTCCCTTAAACCTTGCAGAACTACCCTCAACGTGCAAAGGTGGGTATGCACGCTCTGCCACCGGTCACCACAGAGATTTCCCTTAACCCTGTCAAAACTACCCCCAATGTGCTAAAGTGGGTATGCATGATCTGCCACCAACCACAATAGACATCTCCCTTAACCCAGCCAGAACTGCCTCCAACATGCAAACGTGGGTATGCACGCTCTGCCACAGGTCACCACAGAGATCTCCCTAAACCCTGCCTGAAATACCTTCAGCGTGCAAAGGTGGATATGCACACTCTGCCACTGGTCACCACAGAGATCTCCCTTAACCCTGGCAGAACTACCCTCAACGTGCAAAGGTGGGTATGCACGCTCTGCCATCGGTCACCACAGAGATTTCCCTTAACCCTGTCAAAACTACCCTCAATGTGCTAAAGTGGGTATGCATGCGCTGCCACCAAGCACAATAGACATCTCCCTTAACCCTGGCAGAACTACCCTCAATGTACAAAGGTGGGTATGCACGCTCTGCCACCTGTCACCACAGAGATTTCCCTTAACCCTTTCAAAACTACCCCAATGTGCTAAAGTGGGTATGCATGCTCTGCCACCAAGCACAATAGACATCTCCCTTAACCCTGCAAGAACTACCCCCAACATGCAACAGTGGGTATGCACACTCTACCACCGGTCACCCCAGAGATTTCCCTTAACCCTGCCAGAACTCGGAGATATCCCTTAACCCTGCAAGAACTACCTCCAACGTGCAACGGTGGGTATGCACGCTGTGCCACCGGTCCCACAGAGATCTCCCTTAACCCTGACAGAACGACCTCCAACGTGCAACAGTGGGTATGCACGCTGTGCCGCAGGTCACCACACCGATCTCCCTTAACCCTGCCAGAACTACGTCCAACTTGCAAAGGTGGGTATGCACGCTCTGCCACCGGTCACCACAGAGATTTCCCTTAACCCTGTCAAAACTACCCTCAATGTGCTAAAGTGGGTATGCATGCTCTGCCACCAAGCACAATAGACATCACCCTTAACCCTGCAAGAACTACCCCCAACATGCAACCGTGGGTATGCACACTCTACCACCGGTCACCACAGAGATTTCCCTTAACCCTGCCAGAACTCGGAGATCTCCCTTAACCCTGCCAGAACTAACTCCAACGTGCAACGGTGGGTATGCACGCTGTGCCACCGGTCCCACAGAGATCTCCCTTAAACCTGCCAGAACTACGTCCAACTTGCAAAGGTGGGTAAGAAGGCTCTGCCATCGGTCACCACAGAGATCTCCCTTAACCCTGCCAGAACCTCTTCCAACTTGAACATGTGGGTATCTACGCTCTGCCACTGGTCACAAATGCGATCTCCCTTAACCCTGCCAGAACTACCTCCAACATGCAAAGGTGGGTATGCACGCTCTGCCACAGGTCACCACAGCGATCTCCCTAAACCCTGCCTGAACTACCTTCAGCGTTCAAAGGTGGATATGCACGCTCTGCCACTGGATACCACAGAGATTTCCCTTAAACCTGTCAAAACTACCCCCCATGTGCTAAAGTGGGTATGCATACTCTGCCACCAAGCACCGTAGACATCTCCCTTAACCCTGCCAGAACTACCCCCAACGTGCAACAGTGGGTGTGCACCCTCTGTACCGGTCACCACAGAGATCTCCCTTAACCCTGACAGAACTACCTCCAACGTGCAATGGTGGGTATGCATGCTCTGCCACCGGTCACCACAGGGATCTCCCTTAACCCTGCTAGAACTACCTGCAACGTGCAAAGGTGAGTATGCACCCTCTGCCACCGGTCACCATAGAGATCTCCCTTAACCCTGCCAGAACTACCTCCAACGTGCGATGGTGGGTATGCATGCTCTGCCACCGGTTACCACAGAGATCTCGCTTAACCCTCCTACCTCGTGTATCAAATGCCCCTTAGAAAGGCAACAAGAGAATGAAGGAGAAGGTCAGGTCTTTACTTGTGCTGTACATCCCAGTACTGATGCAGAAGTAACGTCAGCTTTATCGAACACCCTGTTAAAAAATGGACCACATCAGACAAGATTTCCAACCAAGAGATCCACCATGTGCTGACCAAGATCAAACCATGTCGAGAACCAAGCAGGGTACTTGGCACATTTAAAACTTTACAAAAAGGCGATGCTGCTCGCAAAACGTCCAGTTTTTTTCAGATTGCATCTCCAATTCATCCAATCAGGAAATAGAGTCTGAAGTGGTTTCTCTGCTAGAAGCCTTGGTTGCTCTCACACAGCCTTCCTGTCCATTATAGACCCTCCAAGATCAGCTTCTCCTCAAAGACATGCAACATTCTCAACCCCTGCATTGGGCTGGATTGATCGAGCAAAAGCCTTCTCCTCAAGTCTTTCCACCTCACCCAGTGGCAGTCCACAGAGCTGCCCGTGGGCGTGGCCTACAACACACTTCTGAGAGATTTCATCATTACACTCCAGCGGGATCCCTGCGATCTGACACTGACCATCCCCCGGATTAAACGGGAATCGTGGGAGGTCGCTATGTGCTCTAAATGGACGCCCGGCCTTTGAATGAGATTCCCGTTTCTCTGGCAGGCATTGTTTGCTTTGGGCTTTCAAAATCATTTTAAATTTCTTTCTCTTCGTAAGCTGCTTATGAATCAACTCTGTGCACGCCAATATAGGGTGAATGAACCAAGATGATGGCATTGGGTAAATGTGCTCTACAAATGCACAGCACACGCATGTGTGTCCGGTTTGCCCCAGTTAAGAGTGTGAGTATTGACGTGTCGAGTGCGAGGCTGAGTGTCTTGTGCTGTCGTGCTTCCCTACTCACTTACCGGTTGCAAGTTGAAAGCAGTAGTGTATTGTTACCAGTACGTCTAACTAGTGTTTCTCGCTCTGCTACTTTGGTCTGGAGACCTCTCCTCGAGCACACAATCTACTAATTGAGCCTGGACCTGGAATTAACTTTGTCATGTGATTTCCATAAAGCCTCCCTCGAGCGCATCAGCGTGCGCGTTGAGTACGAGGCTGAGTGCCTTGTGTCCTGTGTCCATGTGGCAGTGTTGAGAGAGGGTTCTATTATTCTTCTTACTACGGTTTTGCTCCTGTCCCATTCAAAGCGAAGAGTGGCTTACTACTAGCCTGTTCATAAGAGATGTCTCGAAAAGCCTCGCTCTGCAGTGCCTCAGTGAACAATAAACAATTAACAAAGAAAACTGTTGTAAAACAGGGAACAAATGTCAACATCGTTCACACTCCTATAACCCAATCAGATATCACTGCTTTCTTTGAAGCTAAGCACGCGCGTGAGTCTCCCCATTCATCTACAACATTAAATGATGATATGACTCAGACCACTCCTTATCTCAGGCCATTGACAATAACAATTCTCTTTTGAATTTGGTAGTTGAATTGAAACAAGCACCTTTGTGCGGCGAGCAAATTCCACCCGATGCAACCATTCTGGAAGATATCTTTGATATCAACTTATCTAATTCTCCAGACATGGCTGCCTTTGCATCCTTAACAGATTCTGTGAATACATCCGACTCCAGTAGAGGTGGCGATAGCTTAAATCCAAACGACATGAGTCTGGTGCGCTGGATTGTATCAACACACAACTTCAGTGCTTTTAAAGGCAAGTTGGATGGACAAGCTTTTGCACTCTCCTCCCTACTGGAGGGGCAGAGGAAGGCAAAGTAATTATGATGCAAATATTACAAATCATCTCTATTCTGGCAAAAGAAACTTGCCCAATAACCTGAAGCAAACATTAATAAAGGAGCTGACAAAAAGGCACAAAGATACAAGATGCCAACCTTGTTGCTGTAATCTGAAACAAACTGAAACGAAAGAGAAAAACGACATCATATCAATCCAATCTCTTGAAATGACTAAGAAATCAGACACAGTGGGATGGGACTTGGAAGAAATCCACATCCCTCCTCCCACGGAGTTGAAACAGGCCTTAAAAAATACACAGCCTCTGCAGACCTCGCAGTCTTCTTTAGATCTTCCTAAGCTTCCGGCTATATTGGCAAACATAGAACAAAGTGGGGCACTGTTTAAAAACAAATACAACACTCCAAATCGTATCCTAGTGTCGAAACGCGCTCCAGATGGCGGCATTCGATAGGCTTACCTACATGGCTCTTTGTAGATTTGGGGGAAGAGACCTTCTGAGAATCATACACTTGCTCGACCAGTCCAAAATAACATTCTGCTAAAAAATCTTCCAGATACAGTTTCTCATGCTCTCCCACTTACATCAGCAAGAGCTGGCTTGATCAACCTACCGTATAATCATAAGTCACATATGGAGGTTTTGATCGAGGATTCGCAGCCCATCATCCCTATCATTCACTCTAATGCTCTGAAAGATATAGGAACATGGATCATTCTAGAGGAAAATCTTCCAACTGTCTCTAGTCCTGTTTTGAACAGGTTCACTCTTGTATCCACAGACTTCATATCTGGATATAATCCAATCTACTGACATTTTGAAAATTGAGCTACCAGCATGGAATTGTTCCATGAACTGGGCCTTGGTGGAGTTTTCCTCTCCGTTAATGGTGGCCTTGTTAAAAACCCATGCAGACCATCAAAAGTCAGGTGGGCTACACATGGATTGCCTGCCAAAAGGTGAAAAGAACCATCCAACCTTCCATGGAGTGGGAGTCTCAGGTAGCCAGTCAACCGGCGTCTCAAAATTCAGAGTGTGAGGTGTTACGGGCGCTGCAAAGACAAAGCACCAGAGTAAGAGAACGTGGGCAAGACACTGAATACTGGATGCCGGTGTGTCTACAAAGTGGGGCAAATAGACCACCTACGTCCTTACTTCAGTTACGATGGCTGTCCTGGAATACTAGGAGGTTTTGTTCTTTCCTGGTGCATATTGAGGGTCAAAAACAGACAGAGGGTTTGGATGTATTTATACTGCAATAAACTTGGTGCACTAAATCTTAATAGACAGCCTTCAAGTTTTGACTCAGAATACATCCCCCTCTAAGAAAGGTCGTGCAAGTGGTGGGCTGGCTATAGGTGCCAATGCCTACTTAAATTTGTCCCAATTTCCAAATTATTTGAACTCTCCATATGTGTTGATGGGTATTTTGCAACCTCCCTCGGTAAAAGCTGAGGTAACATTAATCTTCAACATTTATGACCCACCAGGAGATCTCCATACTAGAGCTATTCAGTCTATTCTGATCAATTCTATCTCATATTGGTTTGGGAGGTCGCCTGCTGGTCAAGTTATGATAGCTGGCAACCCATAAGTGGCTGAGTGATCACAATGCTCTTGACTGGACTATGAAATTGAGGGGGGCCTCTTTGCCATGTGTACAAAGCAATTTCATGACCTCTAATTATTCGGGTACTCGTCTACAGTGGTCATCGGATAATATTAAGTTCACAAATGGGATATAACCCCAAGATCTTCCTAGAATGTCTGCTGCCTTAGTTGCAGCTGACTGGGATTTGGCAGAACTGGTAACTGTTAAAACGCAATTATTGCAAAATAAGAAATGACGAATTGGAAATAACAATAATAATAAATCTGCCCTTTTTGACCACCTTACAGCAGATCGGAAAAGATCATATCAGAGAGATCGTGCTACCATTAAAACTAATATCAAACTTAATACCCAGGAAAGGTTAAAAGCGTTTACAAATTTGAGAACTAAATATAGAAATTGGTTAAAGCAACACAAATATTCTACCAGAAGTGCCAACTGGTTGAGGCTCTTTTCCTGGTTAAAAACCCACAACATAGGTACATTTTGGCAACACTACAATGATTTTTCGAAAATCTTTCTCTCCAATAGAATTGAACCCCATATCTCAGGAGACTTGGTTTCAATTCATGGGGGACTTATTTTATAGTCCATCCGAACTCTCATTTGAACTTGATATAGATGACCACTGCAAAGTATCAGTGTCCATGGCTTTGTCCCAGAGTGCCTTTCACATTGATATTGAAGAGGGTAATTTAGCGAGGTTGATAAGTAAATCCAACCCTAACGGGCCCCCAGCCCTGACAGAATCCCTAATAATGTTTTTAAAGTGAACCCTACATTATGGGCGAAAGTATTGAATGTCTTCTTCGAGCACATTATCCAGTCTGGTCGAATACCTGAAAGCTGGCGGAGATCTATATTAGTCCCTATTTTCTAAAAAGGGAAATAGATCAGAGCCATCAAATTACTGTCTTCTGGCAATGATGGAGTCCAGCCAGAAGAGTTTCTCTAACATTCTTCTTGAAAATCTAACTAGCTGGTTGAAAGAAGGAATACCCTAGGCATGTTCCAAACAGGATTTAGAAAAAGCTTTCATACCACGAAGAATATTGCCATTCTTCAATTTCTTCACTCGTCTTGTATCAAAGGGAGTGAACGTAGTTTGTTGTGCTGCTATGTGGTCTTCACAAAGTCCTTTGATCTGGTTTCTAGGGTTAAAGGATAGTTCCGGGACTTTTTTTTTATTGTTCCTACGGTTCGGCCATGTGTTTTTAAGCATAAATCGGTAGATCGTAGAAAACTTTCCTATGGACCTTACCCGACTTTTCGTCCATTAACGCACTCGAAATCAGCCGCCATTTTGTGATAATCCTATCATTTCCCCCCATCGACCTGGCTCACCTGCATTTGTGGCACTAAATCATATCCCCCGCCCCTGAGCCTGACATCAGCAGACGCGTACCGCCCATTTCCCAACGCCAAAGCACGTTTCGTGTCAACAATCGCTGTGCCTCAGCTAATGAAGTGTCGCCATGGAAATGGCAGGACGCCTCTTTCCTCAATAAGTATAAACACACCGTTTCACAACACACAGCAGCAGATTTTCGATTCCATTACTCTCTCTGTGTTACTTTGAGTATTCTGTGACTCGTTTCTGTGCTCTGGTCAGCTACCTTCGCCGCTTCTAGGCCTTGTGAACACCTGTACCATCTCTGTAAATTATTTTACTTTCTTTACCACACAATGGCTACAATAATGCCGTATATGTACGAGCCCGAGTACACCGAGGAGGAACTACTGGAAAGGCAAGCACGCGAAAACGATGGGGATTCGGACGGCAGTTGGGAGGACCAGTCAACGGATGAAGAGCCTGGACCATGTTGCATGGACGGCGTCTCCACCTGGTGCACGTGCAATCGGTGCGAGCTAATGCCAACTGAGGAGGAGAACTGCTGCTGCCGTGAAAATTCCGGGTGCTTGGCATACATTTCGGAAGGCGAGCCAAGTCTGCAATGCATCACCGAGCTGCCAGAGTTCAGGGAAGCCTGTCTCTCACGGACCGTGTTGAGGATGATGATGGTGCTTATGCACGAACTTCGCGGCACTGTTCGTCCGCGTAATCCGAGTAACGAGTAAGTATACTCTGGTTGTGATGTCAGTGATGCCACTACTATTTCATGGTCGTCTCCCACATATAAAATTACATCTACATATCATTCGAACGCATGTAAATTGGTTCCATATTGTGCATTTTCTAGATAGAATTTTTTTCAAAGCAGAATGACATTTTTTACCTTCATCGACATTGATAAGAAAGTTTTGTCATTTTAATACCGTTTGCATCTTTCTTTTTCACCGGTGGTACAGGCTGGTGGCCTATCGTTGCTTCACTTGGTGGCTTCACGGGAGGCTCGGACACCGCGTTCGGAGAGTAATACCTGCCTGTGCGGTACTTGCCATTAGACAACATTTCCCCAGCGACAGTGGACAATACCGCGGATTTTCCCTGGATGTGCTGCAACCGGAACTTTACAATGTGTAATGTTTATTATTTATGTTCAATTGAAATTAAGATCTAAAATAAAACCCAACATATATTTTAACAATGGTTGTTTTGATTTTTTAAATGAATCTAGTGTGTCTCCATTGAATAGTCTTCCTGTGCCTTGTCTTGTCACACCACATGTCTCCGGCCAGCATCCTCCCTCACGCTGGCCGCCCACCTTCAATCCACATAACCGTTGAACCCATATGCAGCAGACATACATATGTTATTTTGCGGGTGGGCATCAAGCCTCCCGGCCTTGCCTCCTCCCCCAAAAATACTTACCACACCACTTTGTTCAAGCGTTGGCAATAAAAGGCAGTTGGATTTTATTGATACAAAACATGGTTATAGGTAAATAATCAATATGGTTGATCATAATAAATCATCCTTTTGGGCACCGGGTACAGAGATGACCCCCTCTGGCCCGTGCCGCCTTGCCACCACAGGCCAGCCTGCTGCTGACTAACTGCCTAGGCATCCAGGGTCTCCAGGGTGAACTGCACCCATATATTCTCCTGGGAGGGTGAGGTATTTATAAACTCACCCCCCTGCCTTCCATGTACTAGATCCTGCAGCCTGCCTCTTACATGCAGTTAGATGGCCTCTCCTTGGTGAGGCCCTGCGGCAAACGAGTCTTGTCTGCACGACCACCGCCCCAATCCACCCCCCCGCCCTATCATAGGCAGTTCGCACCGGGGTACTTGCGCTGGCAAGTGGAGCTGTCAGGGAGCGATAAAGGCCAAGAGGTGCCAAAGACCATGTACACTTCAAAGTGGTCTATAGAGCATGGGTTGTTGTTCCCATGTCTACCTCCAGACCCCGTGTCTCCTGCCAAGCATCCCCCCTCACGCTGGACGCCCCCCTGCAATCCACATAAGCGTGTCTCCATTCACAAGTCTTCCTGTGTCTTGTCTGCACGACCACCGCCCCAATCCACCCCCCGCCCTATCAAAGGCAGTTCGCACCGGGGTACTTGCGCTGGCAAGTGGAGCTGTCAGGGAGCGATAAAGGCCAAGAGGTGCCAAAGACCATGTACACTTCAAAGTGGTCTATAGAGCATGGGTTGTTGTTCCCATGTCTACCTCCAGACCCCGTGTCTCCTGCCAAGCATCCCCCCTCACGCTGGACGCCCCCCTGCAATCCACATAAGTGTGTCTCCATTCACGAGTCTTCCAGTGTCTTGTCTGCACGACCACCGCCCCAATCCACCCCCCCGCCCTATCAAAGGCAGTTCGCACCGGGGTACTTGCGCTGGCAAGTGGAGCTGTCAGGGAGCGATAAAGGCCAAGAGGTGCCAAAGACCATGTACACTTCAAAGTGGTCTATAGAGCATGGGTTGTTGTTCCCATGTCTACCTCCAGACCCCGTGTCTCCTGGCAAGCATCCCCCCTCACGCTGGACGCCCCCCTGCAAACCGCATAATGCCACGACATATTCACGTCATTCATTCACAAACACACCCCTGTTTCGAATTCTTTATGACCCACTTCATATTTCTAATGAGAACTTCTTTGCGCTTTGCTAGTCAACCCGTGAAGGTGCTGGTTATCTGCTCTTTGTCTCTGTGAACTTCCGTGACCACTTCGAGCAAACTTGTCAGTTTTCAACCTGTGAACTGCTGCCTGTTCTACGACAAGAAACTACTCTGATCCCTGCATCTAACTGTTTGTTCGTCAAGGTAAGGCCATGTACCATAATCATTTTGCGTCCAATTTTTTAATTTATATCTATTCGCTAGTAGTCATCAAATTGCATCCATGTTTTCTTTTCGTTCAAGACAGTACATGCAAGGAACTAGTCACATGTTCTGAGTTTAGTCAAATTATTTTTCTATTTTTTTAAAGTTATTCAAATACTTATCCGCATGTGAATAACGTGTATAGTTCCAAGAACCAAAACGAACCTTGCATTGAACCTTTTATGTGTCATTTAATTTTTTAACACATTGGTATTCATAGAGAATTGTTGATCTTTACTTTTCAGAACTTTCCACAATGCCTGCCTGTTCCATTGGCGGTTGCCCTTCGAAGACCCATAATAAATCTGAAGGTACTATAATGCATGTTTTCCCTAAGACAATAGATCAGATAAGAGAATGGGTCCGATATTGCGGATATCCACCGTCTGAGCTTGAAAGTAGAGTCCTAGAAGTCTTTGCGGACAAGAGGGGTGATCGATACCGCATCTGCAGCAGGCACTTTAGCTCAGACATGTACTCCACATCATTGCTAATAAAGAAGAACACACCGCGAGCGAAGCGAAAATTGCTCTCAACCGCTATCCCCACTCTATTCGTCCACATCCCTCCACTGGTGAGTCAAGTTTACGGATTTAGCTCTCGGCCTTGCGGTAGTGTGTAGCATTAGCTAACAATAATTTCCCCATTTATGTATCCACTCAATATGAAGGCGGAAGATTCTCCATCCGTGTCGTTATTGCAGTCATCAGCCACTTCAAGCGCCTATTGGGTAATCTTACTTAGCTATTCTGCCACTGACTTGTTTTAGGCATGTAAATCAATAGTTTTAATTTATCGTGTAATTATTTTACCTAATGGTACACCCTAGTACTCGTCCTCTAGTCTTTGTTTTCAGTTATAATTATTGTTATCCAAAATAATGGAAGTACTGTCTTTCAGGGAGATGCTGAGGAGTCCAACGCATTGACGACAACCGTTGATGTCACTCAGATGCTCGAGGTACGTTTCCGGACAGTTCCATCGATGGAGATCATCAGATCTTGCATTCTTGTAGCGTGATTGTTACACACAATGTTTCTTTCGTTTTTAGCCATTGATATGTCCTTCCGTCGTCGCCCTCCTATGTGTCTTCTTTTTTCAATATTGTGTTCATTACTAATGAAAGTCCTATGTTTCAGGGAGTCGATGGAGCATTAGTCCAAGAAGAAGGGGGAGCATGCAGTTACGGGTCGGCGCAATGTTCTACAAGAACATCACCCCTAGTAGTTGATGCAGATCTCTGGATGGTGACACTTCCAACGATCGAGCAAATCGAATCATATTTAGATATCCATTACTTATTTTAGACAACTGATCATTTGTGCAGGTCTATTTAGATGAGCCATTGACGCCTGCACAAAGTTTATGTTATTTTTAACAAAATAGAAAACCATACTAATGCAATTACTGTGTTTCAGGGAGTTGCTGAAGCGTCATCTTCAATAATATCATCAATGGAAGTCTATGCGGAGCCCGAGGTATGGATCTTGACAGTTCCATCTAACTAGATCAACAATGCGTGAATAATTGTCGTTTGAATGTTCTACACAATGCGTTTATTCGTGTTTTGCTATTGAGATGTACGTGGGTATTGGTCCCCAAGTACATTTTGTGTTTTCAATATTATTATACATACTAATGAAAGTTCTATGTTTCAGGGAGTCGATGGAGCGTCAGTGCGTGATGGATGTGCTTATCATGAAAATATAGTCGTTGCAGCGCAAGAGGAAGTGGAGACATGCACACACGAGTCGGAGCAACAGCGTCCTGATGTTGAAGTTCGAGGCAAGAAAGTTTCAAAGAAAAGAAAGCAAAAGAAGGTTAGTGTCCTGGTCACTATATTATGTTGTTTTTCACTGTTAATAGTTCAATACTGTAAGTTGTGTTTAAACTGAACATCCCTTTTCCAATCTGGCTTCTAGTTGCGAGTGGGTGTACGAACTAGATCTACACAGACAGTGAAGCGAACGAGAGATGTTGCTTGTCAAACCTTTTGGCAGGGACTTGAGACTGGAGATGCATCGTGCCAATGGGAAGAATATGAAGTGATTGACAATGGAGCTATACCACCACCAGCCATTGATAGTGAATGTCCTCCTGGTAGTTCGGATGCAGTCGGAGATCAATTCACAGAATCCACACCCGCAAAAACTAAGACCGCGAGAAAGTTGAAGAAATTGTTTTATTCACCCATCGCCGGAGAAGGAACAGATGTTGAAATGGAAGAGAATGAAGTGGACGACAATGAAACACCATCAATATCACTGAACATAGCGGAAGACGATATCAGAGATTCTACCTTTCATGTGAGTGACATGTCCTCAACGTTACAGGCCGAACCAGCTGGGATGCAGAGTGACAGTATAAGGAAAGAAGCCAAATTCATTGTATTCGATAGTTGTTTGATTGATATTATTATTAGGATGAAATGTGGGCATTCGGTTGGTGGGGAAGTATGTGGGGAGCCATTGATTAATGTGACTCGTGCAATTCGAGGCACTAACCTTAAAATACATGCCACCTGTACAAAATATCATCCTTTCTCATGGTCTGCACAACCCATGCTGGGGCAACTGCCAGCAGGCAATCTACTTTGTGCAGCGGCCGCACTTTTTAGTGGTTCAAGTTTTAAAAAGTTAGAGTATTTCTTTCAGTTTGTGGGAATCCATTTCATTGCGAAAACTCAGTTCTACAAATACCAGATCGATTATCTATTTCCAGCCATTAGCGAAGCTTGGAGAATGGAAAAAATGTCTATTGATAGTACATTCGCGGGCAAACGGTTCAGGCTAGCCGGTGATGGACAGTGCGACAGCCCAGGATTTTCAGCCAAGTACTGCACCTACCACTTTCAGGACATGGAAAGTAAGAAAATTGTGAGTTCGGTGGTCGTGCAGGTGTCATCCTCAGTGGCCATGGAGAAAGTTGGCTTTGTAGCATCATTGCAAGAACTACAATCGCGGGGAATGGTGATCGACCTGATAGCCACAGACAGACACGTTTCAATTGCCAAGACAATGAGAGAAGAGTACAAAAATATAAATCACCAATTTGACGTATGGCATCTTGCAAAAACAATCAATAAAAAAATGTCGGCTGCAGTTAAAAAAAAAGATATGCAAGGTATTTCACAGTGGTCCAAGTCAATCAGCAACCATCTTTGGTGGAGCTCAAAAACATGTGGAGGGTCGTTGGAAATTCTACTGGAAAAATGGCGGTCAGTAATGCTACACTGTAGCAACGTTCACCGCTGGACCACAAACCAACATTTCCACAATTGTGAACATGGCCATTTGTCCACAGAGGAGGCACGGAAGAAGAAGTGGTTGATTCCTTCATCACCCACTCACAAAGCCATTGAAAAGATTGTATTTGATAAAACTATAACAAGAGATTTGAGGGGACTCACGGAATTCTGCCACACAGGAGATTTGGAGGTGTTCCACAATATGTGCCTAAAGTACAGGCCAAAACGATTGCATTTTGGCATGGAGGGCATGATAAATCGGACTCTTCTAGCGGTCTTGACACATAACCATAATGTTGGCCGTCAACAAAGTAGGACGACCGGAACTTTAGGGACGCTTCGCTACAATAAGGCCTTCACTAAAAGAAGTAAACAATGGGTGATCAAACCAGTGTTTCAGGATATGCAATATGAGTTTATTGAGAGACTTATTGTTGATGTCCTAGATAGGCACATACATGGAGTTGTGAACGAACCTGTGCAGGGGACAACTGCATTGCCACCCAACATTGCCTCTGTTCCATGTCCACCTAAAGCAGAGCTCATTGAGAAATACACATCACGGTTTAAATGATTGTAATTTGATTGTCTGTTCTCTCGAGTCTCCTCATGTTGCAGGCCCATTGAATATGTGTATCTATGTAATGTGTAAATAAAAGTGATTGCTCAGTGTACATGCAATGTGTCTCTCCACCGTTGCCCCTCCCTTCACCGTGCAGTTGTGCGAACCACCCGGGTGTCACCTGTGACTTTGCTCTGGAGTCTCCTCATGTCGCAGGCCCATTGAATATGTGTAGCTATGTATTGTGTAAATAAAAGTGATTGCTCAATGTACATGCAATGTGTCTATCCAACCTTGTTCATTTGCGCATTAAATTAAACCAAACAGTAATATAAATCATTTTTCAAAAAATATAGAATGTCTCCGTATTTATGGTTCTCTGGGGCTGCAAATGCACGCAGACAAAATGCAAAGATGGAGTGTAAATTTCAAGTCCTGTGAGATGGCCTTACACTGAATGTAGCTAACTAGGAATGTGTGCTCGTTCAAAGTGAAGGTCAGCTGCTTTGATTTTTTGCTCGGGTGCCGAAATGGCCCACGACTCAGTATAAGGTTCTATTGTTATTTGACCTTGACAGGCCGGGACCATCCCGAAAGACTTCTTTTTGGGGGTGTGGTGCAATAACGTAAATGATAATGAATATAATTTCAGAAATGAAAGCCATTTAATGTTCGTTCATTAGAAGAAATAACGTCGGCATAGAAGGAGTGGTATTTCGGGGCTGCCCTACGCACAGACACAATGGAAAATGCAAATATAATGTAAGTAACTCTTTAGATGAGTTTATACCGCAATTTAATTACTATACAGTAGCTTTAAAGACGGGTTAAGTTGTACTTGTTCGTTCTATGTGGCATATTGTTTTGTACCGCACACTATCTTGAGGAGAACCATCTCCTTTTACGGAAGCACCTCAAAACCTTCCTCTTTGCTTCTGCTTTCTCTCTCCCTCTCCCCTGATACAACTGGTCCACTGTCTGCGACCTCGGTCCTGGGCCCTTCCACTCTCCACCTGCACTGCCTCCCTGTCAACCCCTGCACTGGGGGACTGTCTCAGTATCCTACAGCCCCCCCTTCCCAGCACTTGTTCTGCACTTACCTTGCACTTGCCACCAGCTGGCCCTATGTATTTATTATTTTATGCTACTTACCTTGTACTCCACTTCCCCCCTCCCCTTCCCCTTGCACTTTTACCTTCCCCCTACCCCTGCACTTGCGCAATCTGAATGACACCTGGCCTAGTAGGATCGTTGTCTGTCTTCTCCTTGTTCCCCCCACCTCCCTGCCTCGCCACGCCTTGAAACACTTGTGTATAGGCGCGTTGCAAATGCCATATTATATCATATCAGTGACGAAGTGGTCCACTGGCGCTCAGGCGGCTCTGAAAAAGGCGGAGGAGAGGGGTGGGTTACTGGAAATGACGTATAATACCCAGTTGCACTGTCCTAGCTATGAAATAATTTCCCGACGTAATATATAAAATGAATAATTTTAATAAAGATCTGATGGTGAGACTAATTTCATTTTTTATGTTTTTAAAACGGGTACATCCTTCATTATTGTATGTGTCACGAGTACCAGACACCAGCGGATGGCTTTTACAACCGCCAGTTGCTTCTCCGCGTGAACAACGTTACCACCCTGACCATTTTATGGGACGATCGCCAAGTACAAGTATGCCCTAACGCGGTACTAATGGCTAGATGCAACATACATACCGTTGTGGTGGCCTAGTGCCTCGTTGTTGGAACAGCCATGCGATTATCAGTGCGACCGAAGAGCTTATTTTATCGTAAACCAACACCCTGTGTACTGCACACGAACATCGCTTGCCTCATTTTGGATCGAGAGCAAAGAAAAATGCAAATCGCTGAATATTCTCTAAACATTTGATGTCAAATAAATGTACTTTACCAAATTTACAATCTTGCGGTTTGATTTAAAAGTACAGTTTCATATTCCGAATTGTGGCGCGCTGTGTTGTGAGCTGATCTGTGTTGGTTTCCGGGTTCTGTGTGGAGTCGCGTAGAAGACGCCTGGGCGCGTTTGCCTACGCAGCACAGTCACGTCACGGATACAGGCGGGGAATATGAATGTTTTGATAAAGTCTGTTTCAGGGGCGGGGGATATGATTTAGTGCCGCAAACGCAGGTGAGCCAGGTCGATGGGGGGAAATGATAGGATTATCACAAAATGGCGGCTGATTTCGAGTGCGTTAATGGACGAAAAGTCGGGTAAGGTCCATAGGAAAGTTTTCTACGATCTACCGATTTATGCTTAAAAACACATGGCCGAACCGTAGGAACAATAAAAAAAAAGTCCCGGAACTATCCTTTAAGTTATGGGAAAAGCTGAACAAATGGGGGATTGATTTGCAATTGCTGTACGTCATACAATCCCTTTACACTAACACCTCAATATCTATACGACTTAGCTCTGAAGGTCACCATTCTAAATGTACTCCAATAAACTGGTGCTTGAAGCAGGGATGTGTGAAGGGATGTGTACACTCTATATAATGCATATAGAGCTGATCTTGAACCCACTTTGCACCACACACGTAATTTCCCACCCAAGATAAATGGTACCAAGGTCATCAGCATGACTTATGGTGATGACATCATTTTATTGACCAGACTCGTATAGGTCTGCAGCGATCAATAAATGCAATCGCTGAGTACGCAAGCCAGAATTAAATGGTTATTAATAAATCTAAGACCAAAACGATGTCCTTTGGTGGCAGACACAAAACGTTAGAAAAATGTAAATAGCAAGTGGAAAATGCTATTTTGGAAAATGCACAGGAAGTTGTTTACTTGGGCTTTTTAGTTAAATCTCGAACTACTACTTTGTATTATGAGGCTTTCTCCCATGAGAAAACCTGGAATAGATGGCTGGTAATTAAGAATTATATTGAACATGAGGGAGTAACATTTGGGGTTTCATAGAAATGTATAAAGTAAGTATTATCCCCTCAATATTATATGCACTGGAAGTTTTGCCATCTGCACAAGTCAAATGGCTTGGGAAATTGGAAGCAAAATCATTGCGATCGAATATTAATCTCCCTGGGGAGGTTCCAGTTGAAGCCTTGCTGCTTGAATATGGTCTCTCATCCTTACACTCTTTGTGGAGCGTGGGAAGAGTTCTATTAGACCCTGAATTGTGTAAATTTGACTGCAGCTCAAATGCTCTGCTACAATTGTGGGCGAAGGGATGAATCCGTACTGACATAACCCTTTTATTGTTGAACTACAAAGGTTCACCAAAAGACATCTACTAGCATTGGGCCTTAAAATTGTCATTTTTGAAACTCGTCCTGATTATGCGAGAATAATTAAGTTGAAAACTCTGCAATAGGTCATGGCCACCAATATAGAAAAACTCCACAAGTATAAAAGATAGAAAGAATATTCTTCTCAGAGTTTCAAGGGAGGCAGCCCACATAGCTACTTGATAAAATGCTGTAGCGCAGGGTTAAAGCGATCCACTGCGAGTCTTCTGCCTTAACATCCTCCCAACCAAGGAATATATCAGCTCCTGGAACACATCTGCGACACAAGATGATCTCTGTAGATGTTGTAAGAATGAGGTCGAATCTTGTCGACATTTCGCCACCTCTTGTATGGTCTTGAAGGACTCTTATTGAGGAGGTATGGCTCTATTCGTTAGCTCTATAAATAGCATGAGAGAGGATCAGTGCTGCTGCTCTTGCGTTTTGGAATCTTGTCATAAATGGTAACGAGTTCTGATAATTTATATATGATTCATTATTGTTTTTATATGATGATGTAATTTTCTTGTGTTTTTATATGAACAATTTAATGTTCAATTTTGTTTATTTTAATACTGTAATTGTATGTTAAAGGAATGTAAGATTTTTCTTTTTGCTTATTTTCTCTTTTAATTTTAAATTTTAGATGCATATAAATGTCCTTATAGTTTTTTAGTTTTGTAACTAAACTAATGCACAATAAAAAAAATTAAAAATAAAATTGAGTTCTATCTTCTGAGGTCTTCCCCTGGAGGAGTTTCCCACTCAGTAAGACTGAGAGGTACCCGTCCCGGTGTGCAATCAAAACCACTTTTCAATGCGCTTGCAATGTGTGATAGTTAAGTCCTGGCAAGGGATCTGCGTAGGCTGAGCCCCAGTTTCAGAACTCTGTGCCTAATTCGTACGTCACAGGTTTGAATCCTCACTGGTTGAACAATTGAATTGTATGGCAGCCAAACGGACCGGTTGTGTTGCATACCTTCTACATACATTAACATCATTGGACAGGTGCATTTGCTTCCTTTGAATGTGCAGAGAGATGTATGATTCTCGCTTTCAACACATTGCATTTTCTAATAAAGTGTTAGCCTGCTCCCTGCTGTCAAGACGTCGAACAACGGCAGAATTGTTTTTTTGCGATTTTTGTAAAGCACAAAGTACCTACCACGCGTGGCAGTGTCGTTGGGGGGGATGGGGTGGTGTGGTGGAGAGAAGGCAGCAGGAGGGGCAGTTGCCCTTTTGGCTGGGGTCTGGAAGGCAATGTGAATTAAGCATTTAGTCTTTCTTTTGTTTTGGTGGCCGAGTGCCAAATTGGACAGGGCGCTGCTGTACGTTCTCCGTGTTGTCTCCCATGCATTTGCAGATTAAATGCTTGATGGCCCATAAAGCAGGCCCTTGAGAACTTCAGTCTGCGGAGGTAGAGTTCAATGGATTTAAATTGCAAGTGCAATCAGCTGCCTGCGCCATGTGACCCGGGATCAGCCTTTTGCACACACTGCCTCCATTTCACTTAAAAATGAAAGCAGTTCCTAATCGCTATTGAAATCTGGATTTAGTGTTCACAGCGTGTGACTTCCTGGTTCAGGTGCATTTCCAATGTTTAATCCACCTAAATTACCCCATTAACGTTCGAAGATGTGCATTCCCTGCTGTGGCAATTTCTTCTCTAAAAGGGAACCCTGCTTGTTTGCCTAACATGTTTTTATAACCTTATATATTGTTAGGTTCACCAGTGTGCCCTGTTTGTGTCACAACAAAAGTCAACCAAGCGATAGGTTACAGTGTTTGGTGGGTGGGGAAATTCCCTGGAAGATGGAATCCAGTCAAATCGATGAAATTGCATCCTGTACTAGTTATGTCAATCATTTCTTGATCAGTTTACTCAATTTGACCATATTTTATGGGTTTTGGACGGATGTCATGTCAAATAGTCGAAGGTGGGGGGTGTATAGTCTGGAAACAGGAACATTGGATTGCCCACATTACCAAAAGTGTGTGATCCTGAGCGTATCACCTAAGTGTCAACATGTGTAGTTCATAAAACAGTGACCACCTTAAGAAGGGCTATATAGAAACTAAATAAGCATTGGCTAAGCCGTTGGTTTTAGCTTTGGTATACCAACAGATGCCTGAGTATCCTCAGCTGCCACTGACAGTAATGCATTTGTTACTGATACTGAGGCACGTGAATGGCCTAGATGGCATGGGCGTAGGACATGGAGGGTACAGGGGGGACAAATCCCCCCCACAATTTTAAGTGGGGGGATGTAATATCATTCATCTCCCCCAGAATATGTGTTTGGTGTGTCATGCAGGGATCTGTTTTTGAAGTGGGGGGAGGGACTGCTTACTATATAAGCTGCCCTCTCCCCCCTGGCCCCAAAGCATGGGGGCAATACCCTGGGGGCAGATGGGTGATCATCTGCCCCCAGGGAAGGAGGGCTAACAAAAAAAACAAGTTTTTTTTTTTAAAACGTAGTTTTGGGTGGTGTGGGTGCGGGTGGGACCACTAGCCCCCAGGGATTTTTGCAAGGGGGGTGGCCCTCTCTCCCCCCACCTAAGTGGATAGAGGTCTCCCTGGAGGCAGATTTCTGCCCCTAGAAAAGGGTACATGAGATGCCCTCCATCTATTTGGGGTGGGGGGGAGAGGCCACTGCAAATATTGGCAGAGCCACCCCTCCCAAACCTGGGGCAGTATGTTTCGACCCCCCCGGGGGCAGATGGCCACACACATATGCCCATCCGCCCCTAAGGAAGGGCAAAACAAATATATATATATTAAAACTTGTTTTGGGTGGGGGTCTGGGGGGCACTAGACCACCAGGACATTTTGTGTTTGAAAGGGGGATGGCCCTCCCCCACCCTAGGTGGATGGGGGCACCTTATGTAGCCCTCCGTGGGGCAGATTCCTGCCCCTAGGAAGGGGTACATGAGATGCCCCCATCCGTTTGGAGTGAGGGGAGAGGCCACTGCAAATATTGCCAGAGCCACCCCACCCCCAAGCTTGGGGCAGTACATTTTGCCACCCCCCCCGGGGCAGATGGTCACACACATGTGCCCATCTGCCCCTAGGGAAGGGCAAAACAAATATATATATATATATATATTATAGCTTGTATTGGGTGGGGGGCCTGCTAGACAACCAGGATTTTTGGTGTTTGAAAGGGGGATGGCCCTCTCCTCCCACCCTAGGTGGATGGGGACACCTTACGTAGTCTTCCCTGGGGGCAGATATCTGCCCCTAGGAAGGGATACATGAAATGCCCCCATCCATTTGGGGGGAGAGGAGAGGCCACTGCAAATATTGGCAGAGCCACCCCCGAAGCCTGGGGCAGTACATTTTGCCCCCCTGCGGGGGCAGATGGCCACACACATGTGCCCATCTGCCCCTAGGAAAGGGGCAAAACAAAAAAAATATATATAACTTGTTTTGGGTGGGTGTGGGGGGCCACTGAACCGCCATGGATGTTTTTAGTGGAAAGGGGGTGACCCTTCCCCCCACCCCAAATGGATGGGGGGCATCTCATGTAGCACTCCCTGGGGGCAGATTGCTAACACAATCTGCCCTAGGAAAGAGGCAAAACAAAAACAAAAATAAAAAAAATAATAATAACTTGTTTTGGGTGGGTGTGGGGGTCACTAAACCACCATGGATGTTTTTAGTGGAAAGGGGGGTGCCCAAGGGTGTCTTCTTTTCGGAAATGCATGGGGTTCTCTGTTTTTCTTGGTGGCTTCGACACCCTAGGCCCAAATCTGTAGGTTGTCCACATGAGCAAAATCTGCTTTGCCGAAAGGCTTGGGGTTACCAGTGGGTTAGCATTTTCCCTTTGCGCCAAGGTAGGTGCATCCACTCATGAGAGGTACCGTTTTTGTCGGGACACCTGTTGGAACCTGGGAAGGTAGGACATTTGTTGTTGGTGGTGTGTTTCGGAGGGTACGCAGAGGGAAATGTCTCTGAAATTTGGTGGTAAAAACCACAATTCTCAGACATTTCACTCTGGCCACCCACTGAAACACACCGCCAACAACACTTGTCCTACCATCCTGCATTCCAACAGGTGTCCCGACGAAAACAGTACCTCACATTTGTGGGTGCACCTACATGGGCGCAAATGGAAAAGGCTAACCCACTGCTAACAACAAGTCTTTCTGCAGAGCAGATTTTTCTCATGTGGACAACATACAGATTTGGGCCTAGGGTGTCAAAGCCACCAAGGAAAACAGGGAACCCCATGCATTTCCAAAAAGAGGACACCCGTGGAAATACACAGATGTCTGACCTGCGTGAATCGCCCCAGAATGTGTTACCCTCAATCCCGGCAAAGTCTGAAATTTGGTGAAAAAACTACAATTTTCAGACATTTTCCTCTTGCCTCCCACCGAAACACGCCGCCAACACCACATGTCCTTCCTGCATTCCCACAGGTGTCCCGACATAAACGGTACCTCACATGTGTGGGTGCACCTACCTGGGCGCAAATGGAAAAGGCTAAACCACTGGTAACCCCCAAAGGGTTTGGGGAGACAACCTACAGATTTGGGCCTGGGGTATCTAAGCCACGAAGGAAAACAGGGTACCCCATGCATTTCCGAAAAGAAGACACCCGTGGGAATCCACAGAGGTCTAACTTGCGCGAATCAGCCCAGAATGTATTACCCACAATCCCAGACAAAGTGAAAAACTGTGTTTTTTCCACCAAATTTCAGACTTTGTCAGGGATTGTGGGTCATAAATTATGGGGCGATTCGTACAAGTCAGACCTCTGTGGATTCCCACGGGTGTCTTCTTTTCGGAAATGTATGGGGTTCCCTGATTTCATTTGTGGCTTCGACACCCTTGGCCCAAATCTGTAGGTTGTCCACATGAGCAAAATTCCTGAAATCTGCTGTGCAAAAAGACTTGGGGTTACCAGTGTTTTGGGCTTTTTTTCCTTTGCACCGAGGTAGGTGCACCCACACGTGAGGTACCGTTTTCGTCGGAAAACCTATGGGAACACGGTTAGGTATGCTCAGTGTTGTTGCCTGTTTGTTTCGGTGGGTGACCAGAGTGAAATGTGCGGAAATTTATTTTTTTCTGTCATTTTCCCGATTTCCCCACAAACTATGGAATCTTTCCCTACATAGTTGTTGCCTGACCTTCACAAATCACCCCTTCCTAAACTTGGAATATTCTCTACTTTTCAGAAATGTATGTATCAAAATATGTTATTTTGGTTTCCAATCAATCTGTTCTTGAAAGCCTGGAAAATGGCGAATCCAGCACAGCAAACCATTTGTTCCCAGCTCTTACAAGGAAAACACCACAGGCTTCTTTGTACAACATTTTATTGGCATTTTCTGAAGAAAAAAAACAAATGTTCTCCATTTTGGTTATTTTCTCTCACCCCCCTACAGCAAATTAGGATTCCTGGGTGAGGTTATGGCTGCCTACATGTGGGGAAAAAAGGGGCCAACTTTGGCCGAGATATCTCATGTAACAAAGAAGTTACAAGAGATTGAATGGCAACATACCGAAATCACCAAAAAAGGCCTTGGCACTGGGGGGAATACCCATGGCAGTTAAGGGGTTAAGACAGTAAAGCCCCAGAGGAGATATCATTTGTAAGGTAGCTCAGTTAGTTAATGCTCCAAATGCAGATTGTGCAATGGAATATGTAACACCTGTGTTCAGCACCTGGCTTAAGCTTCCGGTGGGATAATAGGCAGAGTGAATGCATTCAGCTTCCGATGCAACACAGCATTTTCCAGGTCAATTGGTTCAGAAAAAGTGGTGGAAAACACTATTACTGTCACTTTTTCTAATTGGCCAGATTTTCGTGCAATTTCTGGGTGGAGTTCGGGAGCCGAGTGGACACAAAAGGACACCCTGTATTTCCCACTCCACCAGACAAATGCGGCCTTACTGCCAGCATGGATTCTCATGCTGGAAATAAGGGAAGGGATTTCTCTGGGATCTGCTTGGAAATGAAGCCTGGTAAAAGTGGGCGGAGTCCGGAGGAAGCCATTGTCAATTCCACCAGCAATCGCTAATTGTGCGAGGTATTTACACTCTTCCAAAGTGGAAAAGCAATGTGATTTCACTTGCCTTTTATGCTAAAATCTTCCATTTTGTGGCGGAAAAGTAAAAACGTGCGCCAATGGAAATGGTCCACTCCATGCAGTTTACTTTGCGCCTTGATGCTTGGGGGTTTTTGCGTGATGCTACACATGTAATAAATAAATAAATACATTTAACATGACCCCAAATAAATGCCAATTCGTAATCAGAATGAGTGAGCATGGCATGTCGCTGGTAAGAGCGTGTCCTGTGCTTCTTGAGTGTGTTGGCAAATGCCCTTAATTGCCATCTCGCGTTAAGCAGTCGACAGAGGTATTTCAAATGGCCAATTTCGCTCTTTGGGTGACATTGTCAAAGTGGCAGAATGTTGCCCAGCATGAGCCACTTTCTCTGTGGAGTTAATTGTGCCCACCCCAAGGAAGAAGTGTGAAAAACCCACAAGGGCACTGTGCCCTGCTCTTTCTGTGTGTGTCTTCCCCACAGGGTGACAGATGCCGACTCAGACATGGGTAAGTCTCGGGTGGCAAGCCTCTACCCTAGTTGATGTGGCAAGGGATTCCAGACTTCTAAGGCTGATAACATTAGTAGCATTGAGTTACATGCCACCTGACAGGTATGTGTGATAAAGTTGCAAAGCAGAGCTGTTAGTGGGCTAAAGCAGGAGGCAATGTCTGCCCACCCTTATAGGGTACGTACAACCAAAAGTAATATGCCCCTCCCCCCATCATGGCTGTAGGGGCCAGGCTCCAAACCAGGGCAAGAATGCCCTCCAATCATGCATGCCCACGAGAAGGGTACCCCTCATGCACCAGGAACCCTGTTGAGCAACCTCTGAGCTTTCCAGGTGATACTAACGTTAGTTAAAGCCAGAAACCTAAAAGGTAATCGCTTAATTGCAGCTGGAAATTAGCTCCCGGCGTGATCAAAATGTCTTAATCAAGTGTGACATCATCCCTTCATTTATAAGCAATATGTGGGTTCTCGCGTTTCTTCATCCACTTAATTACTGTTAGAAACAAAGGCATGAGTTGTGTCTCTTGTGTAGGCATTAGGAAGGCAGTTGCCAGCCTCTGGCATAATATGCCCATGTTCTTCCAATATTGGCTAGCTGTTGCCCTCTTATGACCTGGTAGAACCATCATGCTGACTGGCAAATGCCTTTCCCCTGCAGACAGAAAAGCGGAAATAAGAGGCCAATTATTTCACACGGAACTAATAGAAGTTTAGACAGACTGCAGCTGCCATTGCTGTGTTAGGAAGAATATGTTGAGTGTTCAAGCAAGGAGGTATGTATTATGCAAGCAAGCAGCGAGAGAAAAAGAAAGGCCAGAGGGGCTCTTTGAATAATGTAACAGGGCAGGGGACCCATGCTCTGCCGTCCTAGTAACATATGAGAGAATCAAATAGATCAGAAAGGAAGAGAGTGCAGCTCTGCATTCAGAATAACAAAGGCAAAGAAAGGCTAGGCTCCGAAGCCAGCATGAGATGGAATAAGAGGTACCAGACTCATCGTGAGAGGCTGGCCGGGCCCTCGCAGGGGCGCTAGAGCGGCAGTCCACATACACCCCACCTACTAGGCATTCCCCGGGTCCGACATATCCGGCCGTGGACCTGGGCAGTGCTTATAAGGGATTGGGCTTGCGATTGCTCATCTTCCTTGTTTGCTGTACCCTCTCAGCCCCCCACCCCTCCGAGGAAGTCAAAGCAGCAACATCACACACCTGGTCCCTCTACTCCCATTACAGGGCGTACTCAGAGGTACAAACAAGATTTCCTCTTTCTTTGAAACCCCCATCCTTCCATTCCAAGAGACACACACGTCCCCTTGCCCCACACAAAAATGTAGCAACTTGCAGTTGGTAGAAAAGGCTTCAACTCCTTGAATTGGCAGGAGTCCAATTACAGGTGATCTGCCTCTTAACAAGCTGGCGCCCTAGCTGTGGCCCACTGGAAGTAATTGTTATTTCTGCTCTCTTACCATGAGCTCATAGTCAGATGAAAAATCCAGAAATGCAACATACAAAGACATGTTCTTTGCTGCTGCGTCCTTTAATGTTCTTCTGTTTTCTTTTCTTCTTTTCTCTTGTTTTATACAGTGATATTTGTAATTTAATACGTACTGCTATTTTAATTCTAATTTTGTGAAAAGTCGAGTTCTTTGACTAAAACACAATAAATAAATAAATAAATAAATAAATAAAGCAATGTCCCCTGTCCCCCCCCCAGATTGTATGTGTCTCCTAGGCCCCTGCTAGATGGGTGTTGCACATTTCAATGCCAGCGCTGACACTGATGTGTAGTAAGAAGGAGGCTTTTGCTTTTCCATCTCTGAATGGCTAGGAGCAGGATTCCACCTGATTAGGAAAAAAGAAGAGCTGCTAGACGCATGTGCTCCCACCACCATCCATCCCCATTTCACCTGGAGGTGCCTTTCTGGTGAGCACTTCTCCCATGTAACCAGGTATGTCTGCCTAGTGACCCCTCATCTAGGGCCGGACATGGATTTCTTTTACTGTGGAATCCCACCTGCGACTGGTGGGGATGCAGCTGTTGTTTTCACCTCCTCGTCCCCTTAAATACTTGCCTTTCAGAAGATTAATGATGTGCACCTGGAAAATAAAACAACGTTTCCTACAATGTTGCAAGTAGAAAGGTTGCACACCTTTTAAACTTAAAAGGATGTACTTACATATCTTACAATATTAGCATGAGATTTCACAGGGACTTTGAGCAGAAGCTTAAGCAGTCTTGTGGGCAAGTGTCTTACCCCTGATCCTAGCAACCATGGTGTGAATCCCGGCTTCAGCATCCGGCACAGTGACATTTAAAGCATTACCAGTGCACTAAAATAAACAAAGGGTTCCAATGGATTGCCCAGATCCGAGATCCAGGGAGACATTTTTTGCTAGATTTGGGAAGATCCAGCATAAATGCCAACAGTGCCTCATGCCTGTACCTGGAGTGGCTCACAAGGACCTTGTGAGGAGAGCATTTGCCCAGTTAACCTCTGCCCACCCAAGGCGTCAGCCCCCGGATAATTGGCAAATGTCTCTTGGCCAAAGATTTGGATCTGGGTTATCTGCCCGCAAGCGTTTTGTTCACGGGTGGACTGCCCGTTGTGTAACTGCTCGGGCCCCCGTTTTGACTGTTCATAGAAAATGGAGACCGAGCAATTTCTGTCCCCCGCCGCCATTGTTAAGGATGTGGGGGACACCCTTGCAACCCCTAAGGCTGAAGATACCGAACACGAGGAGCGGGGGACACCCCCGCAACCCTGGCTCTTCATGTTCAGTATTTTCAGATTCAAATTGGACACACAAATTCGAACTAATGGTAGTGACTAAATTCGGTCAAATCTACCATTCGTTCAAATGTTTGCAATCAATTTTGGTAATACCAAAGATTTAGTCTGTTTTTGTACATCCCCACTACACTGCTCCAATTGCATGACATCTTTGCACCTACTGTGTTCCAACTGTGACTTTATTGCGCCCTCAACATGGCACTGAATGTGAAGCCACTGTGACATTGAATGTTACACCACTGTGCTAAATGAATGTGATTTCAATGTGGCGTTAAATGTGACTCCACTGTACCCATGGAAAGAGCATCCACTGTTGCATTTAATGTGACGTCACTGTGCTACTGTATAGGATTCGATTGTGCCAATGAATGTGACTCCACTGTGCTAAAGGAATGTGAATTCATTGAGCATTGAATGTGACTTCAATGTGCTCACTGGATGTGACTCCCCCAGGTGCAGTGAATGGGAATCTACTATGGCATTCAATGGGATTCAATTGTGCTAATTGGATGTGCCAGTGAATGAGACTTCACTGTGCCCACTGAATGTGGTCCTATCATACTCACTGAATGTGTTAGTACTGTACCATAAAATGTGCCTCCACTGTGCCCCACTGAGTGCAACTCTACTGTGCCCACTGAATGTGACTTCAATGTTCCCATTGAGGGTCCAATTCATGGAATGATTTGCGTGGAAAATAGGGGGCATGCGCGCAAAATCGCATGCAAGCGCCAGTTAGTGCCTTCATGGAACACAATGTGCCGGGCTTACCAGGGACTTGCGAGGAATCTGCGCCGGTCCAACATGTCAGTACGACACCACAAACGCCTTGCGCGAGACTCGTAGCGAAGGGGCGTTGGGTTCTGCACAATTATCTAAAAAGGAGGTGGAACATGTGGAATGGGGAACAACAAGCGTAAATGTGGGCGTTACGTGGGAAGTACCACAGTAAAATACTCGCAACGCCCACACGTGCGCTAACAACACGTTTTCATGGAATCGAACAGGGCTCACTGGCGCAGGAAAAGACATGCAAATCCGGAAACACGTCCGCCACACGAAAGCTGGCGTAAGCATCACGGCGCACAAAAAACAATGCATTAAAACGGCGCGTATACAGCTACGATGAATGTTCAATTTTGCAGCAGTGATCGTGGGACACCGCAGGAGGATAGCCAGGGCATGTATTTTTTTACCCAGGGCTAGCCTTTTTGGGATGCCTGATGACCAGGTCTATGGCAGGTATAGGCTTCCACCTCATATCATATTAGACCTGGTCTCAGAATGGGAAGATGACCTCACATCACCCACCCTGCGCTCCCAAGCACTGAGCCCCTTGGAAAAGGTGCTCAATGTACTACATTTTTTGGCCACTAGGTCAATTCAGCGGACAACTGCCATAGTTGGGGGCATTTCACAGCCCACGCAGTCACGCTGCCTACACCAGATGTTGGCAATCATGACTGCACACCCCTCAGTCCGCAGACACATATACATGCCCAGAACACCCACAGAAAGGCAGGCGGTGGTCCAGGACTTTTACGGGGGGCACACTTCCCTAAAGTCTTGGTGCCATTGATTGCACCCATGTGGCCCTACGTCCGCCTGGAGCCACAGAGCACATCTATCGCAAACGCAAGCACTGGCATTCCATCAACATGCAGGTTGTATGTTATGCCAAGGGAATCATTACCTCTGTATATGCTAAATATCCAGGGTCCACCCATTATAGTTTCATATTCAGAATGTCACCCCTACAACGGGCCCTGAAATCTGGGAGGCATGGCAACACATGGCTCATTGGTGAGTACAAATGGCCCAGCAGATGCATGCATGTCTCACACAGATAAAACCACACCGCTGACAAACCATCTCACCTCCACAGGGGTCAGTGCCTACCATCTGAGCACCTACATGATGACACCAATACGGAACCCCACCACACCACCCCAGGTAAGATACAACACAGCCCATATTGCAACTAGGTCCATAGTGGAGTGCACATTCAGAGTGCTAAAGACACACTTCTTCTCCCTTGACCACTCTGGTGGTAAGCTACCATATGCACCACCAGTAGTGTGCAGGATCATTGTGGCAGCATGTGTCCTGTACAACGTTGCAACACGGCATGGCGTACCGGTGGACATGGTGGTGCCCCCACATACCCAACCGCAGGCATGGTGGCTGAACATGGGAGGGGAAAGGATACGTGGCAAGACTGCCCGTACCCAGCTTGTGGCACAATATTTCACCTAAAATCTAACCCCTGTAGAGTGCACACAGCCCTGGCACATTCCAGGTGACAATCGATGATGACAAAGGGGCAATCATCTGTCCCAACCTTACCACCCTGAGAATGTGTCCTTGGAAGTGCTACATAGTGTGCATCCCTTAGAACTTAAACTAACTGAATCTGGTGTGCACAAAAGGAACACATGGAAGATGGAGTATGCCACTAACACCATGGCAAAGTACACATCCAAATGCCGGCATGTCACCTAAACCCTCCCACACTTCATGTCACCTGGTTGAGACACCATGCCATGGCATGCAATGTCAAAAGAGACAAAGAAATGGCCAACGCATAACACTACTGTCACAAAGTGCTCAACGATCAATGGAACAAGTTCAGAAATAACTCACTGTCACACAACAAAATAATAATGTACACAGGAACATCAATTGCCCAGTACAACATACCAGAAACACAGGACCCAAGAGTGAATCTGTCTGACAATGACCAATCATAATTGCACATGTGCCTCAATGTGTCGTAACTTGCACGGAGCACTCTTGTATTTTCGTGTGGCACTGCAAACTAAAGGGGGCAGGGAAGCGCATGCAGCAGGAAGGTTAACAATAATGGAGATAGGAAAGCTAATACATGAAGATGGAACATGAACAAAGGATGGATCTCAATGTCCAAACAAAAATGGATGTGAAACATGCACTGGACAAACAATCATGAATCCCACTAGGGGTGTATACACAGGTCGGACTTGAGACTGCCAACAGATATAATGGAAGCCCAACGACTCTGTGTAAGTTACTTTAACACGCTGCACTCCTTGCAAGCCCATGGAAAGGGGAAGCAGTAGTGGCATATGTGTCTGGACCCTAAGGCACAAACAAGGAGTGTACCAACACGAGACAAGCCTGTATGGTTCCAGCTGACCATGGTGAACCGGGGGTTGGGTACCACCCAGGAGG
Organism: Ambystoma mexicanum; assembly: GCF_040938575.1. Lineage (NCBI taxonomy): Eukaryota > Metazoa > Chordata > Amphibia > Caudata > Ambystomatidae > Ambystoma > Ambystoma mexicanum. The sequence continues at coordinate 421,762,089 of NC_090934.1, read as the reverse complement.
GAGGAGGTGCAGGGTGCACATCAATACCCACATGTGTGGATGTTGAGAAGAAAACAAAACCTCCATGGGTTAATGGGCCGCACAGCTAGAATGGATTGGGAGAGCTTTTGCTGCTGTCGCCAACCTCTGGTGTAGTATCAGAATGTGGTAATGGTAAGGGAGGATCACCATGCATAGCCCTAGCCCGGTCCTCCATGGCAGTGCCCATGCAGGACTGAGATGATTGCATCTGCAACATGATGGCTCAGAGATCCCCATGCAACTCCTCACAGGATGCACAGAGTTCCTCTGTGATGGTATGAGTCAACAGTTGCATCTGCTGTTCAGACCGTCTACTGCGGGCTGGCTTGAGTGCAGCCAGTGTAGTTCTGAGGGACCTATACTCTAACATCAGGGCGGCCCTGCGCGCCTGACCCTCTGCAACCAGGGATGCCTGCAGAGCACTCAGATCTGCCCATCGGCTCCTGTTGCTGGCCTCTGTGTGCAGCCAGTGTGAGTGGCATGTGGACCGCAATGCCTGCAGCTGGTGCTCCACATGTCTCTCTGGGGGGATCATGGAACTGGCCACCCTATACATGCCCTAAGCCAACATCTCATATGAAGCACCCTGTTGTTGTACAATAGTATACATGGACTGCTCCCACACAGTATCGCCAGCTGCTACACGGCCACTGTGTTGGCAGACACCACGCCTGCCTGGGCCAAGGGAACCTGGCCCTTGATGGGATGCCACTCTCTGTGGCTGCAGGACTGCATCCCTCCATTGATCAGCTGGCCCAGGACCAGGAGTCAATACTGTGGAGTGTGACCCTGCAGCAGTAACCACCACAGACTGACATCCCAACACTGGCTGGCCCTGTGAGGGGTCCCCCCCTTCAGACATTTGGGATACAACAGTACCCACACTCGATGCACTCGCCTGCGACAGCACAGAGGAATCAAATTCCAGTTCACCACCAGAGTCATAGGTATCATCAGAGGCGGACTCATCCTGAGTCAGGCCTGGGATGGACTGTAGCACTAGTGGTTCATCACGGGCTGCCACACCACATCCTCCACTTGTGCTTGTTTGCAGATCAGTATCCTGTTCCTGCTCCACCTCCTCTTCTGCATCCAGTGCCACATCACCTGCACATGGACATAAAAATACATGAAGACCCATGTAAAGAGCATAGCCCATACACATAGGCATCACAGTGTTGTCATGCAACACATTAACTTGCCATATCACAAACTCCCGCACATACGCAATGTTAATGGAAGGGAATGGTAGCATAAAAGCAGCCATGGACGTGTATGGAAGTGCTCAATACCACAGGTAGTGCATGGTGCATAGCACCTGCTTCACACACGAGCACCTGACTGGCATAGTTCAGTCACCAACATCCCTGATGCAAATACACAGATGCCACGTAGCATAGACATGCCTGAACTGTCAAACTGCATGAGATGTAACTTGCTGACTACTGTCCCAGAGCCATGTACAATGGATGTGACATGACATGACATGAAATTCACAAACTCAAAATGCACAATGGTGGTGGAATAGAGCGAAGCCAGGCACACCCATCCCATGAGGCCAGGTCACATTGACATCATGCAGGTGAATAGGCACGGTGAAGGGGAGACCTGGTGTTGGAAGTGGGAGTGAGCAGTGCAGTACATGGGAACGGCATCCAAATAAAATACAAGTACATAATCAGTAATGAAAAGCGGCGGGCTGGTGGCAGTGGAAGTGTAAGTGCAGACATCAGGTGTCAATTGTTGGTAGTAGGTTGTAGGGATACAGAAAACAGCCAACGAATGCGGGGGATGGCAGGGAGGCAGTGCATGGGTTCAACTGGTAGCTCAGAGGACCGTGTCAGAGATCAGAGTGTGGGCAGGTGACTAGTGCATTCTCTCAGTCATCCAGTACTCCAGCAGGGGATAGGAGGAGAGAAAGCACAACACACGAGGAAGCATTAGAAGTGCCTCCAGACCCAGAGAAGGTTCACCTCCAGTTCCATTGAGACAGGGCAGGGAGGCTGTACCAGAGGGAGGCCCCAGCCAAAGATGAACATTAACCACCAACACATTGTTAGGAGAAGCTACTGACCCAGAGGGAGTAGGAAAGGGATGATTAAAGACCATGAGAATGAAGAACATTTGGAAGATGGAGTTGAAGGAATTGCGGCCCCAGGACCCATAAGGCCTTGTGGACAATGCAGAGGGTTTGGAAATGAACAGTCGTAGCCCTGGGAGCCAGTGCCATCTTCACAGTCCTAGGGAGAAACAATACCTGGCCCCAAGACCAAAGAACAATTCCCACAGTCCAGTACTGGATGAGTTGCAGAGGGAAGAGAGTAGAAGCACAGAAATCTTTGTAGAGGCTGTTGCAGTAGCCCAACATAGGAATGACCAGTCCTCTGGAGACAGTGAGCTGCTTGGGGAATGAGAGGAAAGGAAGAATACCTCTGAGGAGGTGCGGTTGGAAGGGTGACCTCGCAGAGACATCAGAGATGGGAGGAGAGAAGGGGAGTGTGGAGTGGAAAATTATCACAGGCTATCCGCCATCACAGGTTGGAGCAGGGTGAGGGCTAAGAGAAGCTGGACAGCCAACTCGCGTGATAACTCAGCACGTAACCCGTCCTCACCCCAGCCAAATCGCATGATGACTCAGCGTGTACCCCATCCGCACCCGAGCGAAATTGCTTGGAAACGCGGTGCGTACCATGTCCGCCCCAAATTTTCATGCGATTTGGCTGGGCAGGCTGTATGCGGGTCCAGTGATGGTGGGGGGGCTTGCACCATGTTGGGCATTTTACTTGCTTTTTACTGTGGGTGGGGCGTGTTGGGGGTGTTACTGGCACTGCTTAATGTTCTTTGCGCTACGGCTGGAGATGCCTCGGTAAATCCATGAATACGCGTGCTGCGCAATTTTTTCTTTGTGCCACGGCTAGCGCACGCTCCTTCTCGGGGTGCAGCAATTTTGCCTTTTCTGTGCTATTTTCAATGAATCGGGCCCTGAATGTTATTCCATTATGCTTATTGCATGTAACACCACTTCACCCATAGAGTGTAACTCTTGTCTCCACTGGATGCAAATTTACGTTGCACACTGATTGCGCCTATTCCATGCTCATTAAATCTGATTCCAGAGCGTCATTGAACATGTCATCACTCTGCACACTGAATACAATGCCATTGGGCCCATTGGATCTCGACTCTACTGAACGCAACGTCACTGTGTACATTCAATATAACTCCATTATGTCTTTCATCACCATTCTGCTTACTAAATTCTGTCCTATTCTGACTAAATGAAGTGACTTTGCTCTGCCCAGAGAATGTAACTCCACTCTATTCACTGGATGGGGTGACTCCACTGTGTCCACAGAATTTGAATCCTTTCTGTCACTTTAATTTAACGCCAATGTGTTTTTCATTGCCACTCCACCCACTAAAAAGGGGCTCCACTCTGATATTCAATGTGACTTTACTGATGCCACTGAATGTGACTATACTATGCTCCTTGAATGCAATTCTTATGTGCAAGTGGACATCACTTCACTGTGATTGCGACTCCATTGTGCTCATTGAATGAGACTACACTTTGCCTGTTGAATTTACATCTACCGTATCCCATGAAGGCAAGATCACTGTGTCCATTTAAAGTAAGTCCACTGTGCAGTTCCTCACCACTCTTCCCAATGAAAGTGACAAGACTCTGACCATCAAATTTGTCTCCACTCCAGAATGTAACCATCTGGATCACAATGATTTGACTACAATGTGCCAGAGGAGTGTGGTTGCATTGTTCCATTGATTACCACCATAATATTTTAAGTCAGCCTACTGTGCCATTGACTACCACTGTGCCTGTTAAATGTGACTTTGCCCTCCCTCATATAAGGTCATAACCAGGCACACCCCAACTCCAGGTCCCTCGAAGTGCATATGTGCAACTCACCATATTGGACCTCGCGGTTCACACTAGTAATTTCATTAATTTGTAAAGAGATTAATTCTCAGCCATAATTCTCTGCAATCAGCCATCCCTGAAAATAAATATACTCTTGTGCAAAGAAAAGACAAATGGGCAGCTGGCTGTGAGCACATTCGTTTAATCATTTAATCACTGCTTCTTACAGCTGAAAAGGGAAATGTCTGAACTTTGTACTGCACACATCACAGATTTAATCATGGCAATAGATTACATAATACTTTTATGCTAATATGAACCTTATACCTCACCCAGCTTTAATTGGCCATTTTACTTAAAGGTCAAAACACCACTTGTTTTCCGTTGGATATAAAAACTTCCTGAAACACATGACTTCCTATGCAAATTAGCAAGACTAGGTAGTTTCTCAAATTTCATGAACCACAACATATGTATTGCAACCTTAAAACTTGGACAGAACAGATTTAGCAAATGACACATTTATTTTCTAGACTTCTATTACATTCTGTTCCAAGGCCATCTCGCCCTGTTTGTCTACTTTTTGACTGTATTCCAGTTTTGTTTTGAGCCAAACCATTGAAAATCACATAGTCTACTATTTGATTCTGCCATATCACTGTACAATGGCTTCTACCCAGACACTCCCTTTTCTGCACAGAGCACATTTCTTAATATCCCCATGGAGCTTCGAGGCCTGTAGCTGTCTGTAATACAATGGCAGTCTTTTACTAACCCATATTCTACATCAGAAATCTATATTCTGTTTTAATTACGTTGTGAGCAATGTAAACATTCCTTTATGGTCTATGTTGAACTAAATAATTGTGTCCAGTGTTACCTATTTCCAATATACATGCCTTAGCTGCCTCATTAGACAATATTCCAGATTTTTACATTTCTGGTCTGGACAGAAGGGTATTGGCCCTAAATACCATATTTATCTGTCTGTCATCAGAGAGTGTGGGAGAGGCTGCTCCTCTGCATTCCCGCCTCTGGTCGACATATTCGACCACTATTCAACCACATACCTATTGTTTACCCTCCCCTGCATGCAATGTACCTATGCATCCCTATCTGTATCACCCCCTAAACTCAATGTTTTATCTCAACATGGGAGGTATCTTGGAAGACACTTCTAAATAACCAGTAGTGTCCCTATTCATATTGTATTCTCCTAACCTATTGTATATGTACACTTTTTTGTCAAAGGTGTGGCATATTTTGCCCTCTTTTATTATTTGTGTATATGTATGTATCCCCATACAGTAACATTGTTTATGTCCATCTTGTTCCCATCCCTGTTACCCAATTAAACATTAATTTACATACACAGAGAGTGACTCTGCCACTGTGAGAATCGGGATCGTTTCTTTTGAGAGGACCCACCAGCTCATTCATTTTTTATTATCATTATTTCTCCTTTTTTCCTCTTTTCCTCTTTTTTCCTGCAGTAAGTATGTTATTACTCTTTTCCACCCCATAACATTTCATCTGTCCCTTTTGTCATCTGCTTAGAGTCAATTTCCTGATCATCATGTCGCTTAACTTCAGTTAGAACATCCTCCACCGGGTTCTCTTTCCTTCTACATTTCAAGTTAAAGGATCGTTCATCAGTTCATAATTGGGTTTTTTTCTCTGCTTTGCATCAAGTTCAGGGGCCCCTTAATTTGAACAGGGACCATGCTCTAGGACACATTGCTTTCTTGAGTAAAATAGTCAGTCAAGGGGACATAACGATGGGGGAGTCCATAAAGAGGATTGTTTCTTCGTCTTTTCTTCTTCAATTCAGCAGCAATGAGCATCTGGCTGAGTCCCCCAAGCCTGTTCTCATGACCATTAGAGCTTTTCTCCCTGATCATAGGCTCGGTTGCTGACTTCACTCAAAGTGCAGGTGTTCCCTGTCCATCTGAAGTATAATAAACTGGGTGAGTGTTTTAAAAAATAAGTTCATTTTATTATCATTTTATTATCAGCACTTCCTCCTAAAATCTAAACATTGCTAATTCAATGCTCTTATTTCTCTAAAACGTGACTCATACCTTCCAAAATATTTGCTACTAAATGTCCTCTTCTTTAATCTAATTGAATGGCTTCTTCTCCTCCCTGTTGTGCATACCTTAGTGTCACTGTGTTGATCTATGCGTATACCTGGGTGTGCCTGTAACATAGGAGCAAAAAACACACAAATATGTTGTTTTACCCTCACTTGCGCCACCTTTTCATAGGCTCATACCGCAGTGTTTCCTTCTTAGTGCTGTGCTGAGCTTAAACGTCATCTCTAAAATCTCCTCTTAATTTCAAAAAGAAAACATTTCTCTTCTATTCTTAATAGAGCTTTTTTATAAATGGTTGTGTCATTCTTAACAGTACTGGAGTTAAATCGCCCCCTTCTTTATAATAAAAAAATAATAAAAGGCAGAACAGACAACATGACAAATCCAACAATAACACACCAAGGCTTTTCTTCAGCCGCTCTTCTTCTTTCTTCTTGGTGCATTCATGGATAAAACTGTCCTTTGCCTCCTGCAGAAACCAAATGGGGGCAGGCGTCATAGTAAGCTAACAAAGAGAACTGTACTTCCCTAAAATAAGACTTTCTTCCTTCTTCTGCACTGAGGCCACTGGCGTTATCGCTTGTGCATTTTCTTTATGTCATGGTGCTGGAATCATCTCTTTTTATCCATGGCCGGGAAGAACACAAGCTCATTTTCCATTAAGTAGAAATTATGATGCACTTTGATTTTTTTTTATGATGTTGCAGTGGCAGGACTGTTTTTGGTTCCCACTGCGCAAATGTTCTTCTGTGTCTTTATTTTTCGTAATCCTTCTTCCGGTGGCGCAGGACCGCAGTCTTTCCTTTCTTTGCTATGGTGAAAAACAATTAACACTTTTGTCGCCCTTCCAACCCTAATCTACCTACCCATGATGCTGGAAATTAGCACAGGTCCAATTGAAGTGCCTAACAGTGTGCATATATGCTTGCAATATTTGCCTATCACTACAGTTTCATATCCCACTATTCCTTTGTTCCTTTATTAAAACAAACTATATATCAACCATACTGTTCATAAAAGGGTTACTCCACCTTCTTAAATCCAAAGGTCTTTTCTTCCTTCATTACTAAATAGGGCCATACTTATTTGCATGTACTATGCTTTACCTACACCTGCTACACTTTTCTTAGGAAAGAATTCTATCAGTTTGAAACCACTGTATCCCTCATTATCTTTCACTTGTACTCACCTGGGTCCTCCTTCTAATAATGATCAATGAGTAGACCCACACACTTCTTGTGTCCACAGGCACCTACCTTTTCTCTCTCTATTCATCCACTATTATGTATCTTTTCTCATAATGTTTTTTTTCCAATTGTATCACTATAATCCACTAAGTCCATATAATCATTCCTCTTGTGCTTCAAAAATGACACTTTATTTTATATAACATAAATCAACATTTTTACATAAACACATATATAACATAAAATAATGTTCTTGTTACTTACTCTCATACATTGTTTTGTGCACTGGCAGGAGTTCTCTCATTGTGTTTTTCCTCATAACCCCTCATTCTTGGCCCTCACAGCTGTATGTTACTGTGTGCCCTTCATGTTTTATAATCCCTCCCCTATGATTTTAGAAATGCTCCAAATATACTACAAAAATAATATACACTTTATTTTCTCATATGTTATGTTTTGGCAAAACATAGGGTTCCTGTTTGTTGTCGCTATACATGTATTGTGAAAATATTGTCTACTATTGTGGGGGGGTATATACATGTTCAGTGTGTGTGTGTGTGTGTGTGTCACTCCCCCTCTTTATGGCCATAACATGACACAACTGTAACCTAATTATCCCTATGTTTTTCCAAGTCTCGTGCATAATGTCCTCTCTTTTCCACATCTCCAAATTCCCCTTCTCTTCACTCATTCTAATAAGCCAATCATCATGAACACTACAGATCCATAACATGCTCATTAATTGTGCAAACACCTCCTTATTTCTGTTTGCAAATCTTAACTGCTGAATAAACTTTCCTTAAACAAGCCTTTGTTTGTCAAATTAATCTATCTCTGTTCTTCACCAAGAGCCATCACTGTGCTTCAGTTTTATTCTCTCATTTGTGCAACTCCTAGCTTGCTTTCACTCATTGGTCATTCTTTCTCATCCATGCCTTTATTCTTGAAAGCCATACTAATCAGGGTATGTGTTTCATACAAAAAATACTTATTTGGCCTAATGGCACGCTCCTCCATGTTTCCTGGCCTTAAAATACTAATGTGACTTTGTGTGTATTTACATAATTAATCCCTAAAAACAGTGCATGCTATCCCCTAGTCACTTACACAAATCGTTCAATATATCTGTTAATATGTTACAAAAATGTAACCATGGTATAAAAAGATCATGCTCTCCTATCCTATAATGTATATAACTCCAGGTGTTGTACTAGTTAGAGTGCTCCCTCTCCTTACTGTTACTTCCCCCATTCTGAATACAACTGTTTGTGTCAGTGTATGCGCATTTGATAGTGCTACTGCAAAAAGTGCTTATAATCTTATTAATTCCTGCTGTACTCATAGAAATATTTGCTATGCCAAATCTGGTGTCAATTGTTATTACAATAACGTTCTCTGTTGCGTAATTTCCATTCATAATTGGATTTTTATTCTCTATTCTCGGCGCACACCTGGCACCATGTGTGATCTTGTGCATGTTATTTCAATAATTGCCTGCTATGCAGTGGGGGAGATGCTTCCCCCCTCTTTCTGTCCTTCTTAGTTAAGAACGTCCTCTCTGTCTGGTTATTTGTAGCACTCTCCCGAGCCTTCATTGCAATCTTTATTTCACTCTTGCTTCCCATGCCTGTTTCCTTTCTTACCATCATTTATCTCCCTCTCCTTCCTCAATCACGTTCCTATTTCGCTCTTCTGATGTACTTCCTTGCTTTCTTACTGTTACAATTTCTATCAAAATAAACTGCTCTTCCTTTTGTTAATATACTGACACATACTGACACATTTAAGAGCCTTTTCAGTTGTTGCAGTCCTTTCTATGCTACTTAACACAAGGGTGGAAGGCACCTCGATATGCTCATTCACTATATATTGGAAAGCTATTGGTCAAGGCACCTTTCCTTTTTCAAAATTACTTTTCAACAATGTGCCTAAACTTTTTAAATGTTTTCTTTCCATTGCTCAACGTGCCTTTCTCTCTCATCTATGTGATTACCCCATGCATAGTATATGCCTTTTAAAGATGCCCCATTGATTACTAATAAAGATACCTACAATGTCTAAATGGGATTAACAATCATGGGTAATCTGGTGTGTGTGCTAATTTAATGTCTACGGTCAGGTCCTTAAGGAAAAGAAAATATCCGGCATAGTTCCAAAAAACCAAAAATAACGACTAAAACCTTAAAATGGGAAGTGGCTTCTGTAATTTTTAAAAAAAGTGATCTAACCAATCTAATCCATGTATGGGTAATGAATGGGGACAAATTCTAGTGTGAAGAAATGTGCCCAAAATATGGTTAGCCATGCAAGAATTTTAGCCAAAACAAAAAGTATTAAAAAAATATAGACCCTTGCCAAATCAAAAACAGGGGCTCACACACCCCACAATCTCATTTATTCCAATCAAATGTTCCCAAGCATATCACTTCAACATAGAATGTAACAAAATATCAAAACAAATTCTTCTTCAAAACCCAGCCAATCTCGAATGTCTTCACCTGTTGTTGTTAAATCAAACTAAAACTCACATCCTCTACTCAAAAAACACCATTATTACTTATATGACTCATAATAACCCTTAAAACTAAAAGTTAATTAAGTGAATCCTGGCTCTTAAATACTTTATCAAAGAGAGTGGCACCAAGCCCCTGCTTCACTTAAAGCTTGGTATTAAAAATATTTGTTTTCAAAATATATTACCATAACCATTCTAATATTTTCTTTGCTGGCAATGTCAGTCCAAAATCACTTTACTAATATACACAACATATTGCTTTATTCCCAAAAATGCACACATTTTAAAAACCTGCCTTTATTCGCAATCTGCACTCATTATATGCATGCCCACCTATATATCATCTCTTGCCCTACTCATTCCTATTCATTTTAATCATATATACATACTTTCTTTTATTTCTCAGATCACACCACTTAAAAAAGAGATTCATCTTTTTTTTAATTAACCTACTTATTTGCCCTTTTTCTTCATATCTTCAAACAAGGCATCCTATACATAAATACACCTATGACTGCTTTTACACATCCTCTGTGTCATTTGTATTATATATTTTTTCTCAAACCACCATTTCAATACATGTCATCCCATTCTCATGTCCAAATTATCAACCAATAACTACCCATTTAAAACAAAAATGCATTTCTTTCATATTGCATTTCTGCACAACTCAATATATATCACATAGCTCCTTAATTCAAAAGCACTGTACATGAGTGGTACAATCACCCTTGCCCAGTCAAAATTGAAATCAACTCTTCCTTCTGTATCATACTTGCAAAACAACTCAAACCAGCTCCCTTACAATTCAAACATGTCTCATCATTTCTGCAGGTTTTCTCCATAAATATTCAACTTGTCACTTATCTCAGCCCTTCTGGCATCTCTAACACAAACCTCCCAACCAAACTCTTAGCAACCCATGCTTTAACCTATTGAGCTACCTATCTCGTGGTTCAGTGAAATTTGGGAAACCACCTAGTCTTGCTAATTTGCTTAAGAAGTCATGTGTTTCAGGAAGTGTTTATGTCCAATGGGAATAAAGTGATGTTTTGACATTTAAGTAAAATGGCCAGTTAAAGCCTATTGACATATAAGGTTCATATTAGCATAACATTATTGTGTAATCTGTTGCCATGAATAAAACTGTGATGTGTGCAGTATAATGTTGGTGACATTTCCTTTTTCAGCTGTAAGAGGCAGTGATTAAAGAAATGTACTCCCAGCCGGCTGCCCGCATGTCTCTTGTTTGCACAAGAGTATATTTATTTTCAGGGATGGCTGACTGCAAAGAATACCAGCTGAGAATTATTCTCTTTACATTTGGTGACCAAAGATAGGAACCGTCTTAAGACTTCAAAGATGGCAAGGACCCATGTTCCCCTGCACTGATGGACACAGAAATTTGCACAGGAGACAGGTGGGTAAGGATAAACTGCAGTTGACCCTATGCTTCAGACCATCTCTCTGTGACTGGCAGAGGAGAGCCAGTCAGCCTCATAATTATCATGGTACCATATATACGTTGTGCGAGGAACAGAGATATTTTTGTATTATGTAGACATAAATTAATAAGAAAGTGTAATAAAGATTTGTTTATGGGATGGAAACCTCAGCTTCGAGTTCTAAGAGAACTCAACGGCAAACACGACACTCCAATTGGGATCAAGTTGAAGAGTGAGTTGTCAAACTCCAAAATGGAATAATGAATGTTGAGATGAAATACATTTTGTTAAAAGAGATAACAGAACAAGACGGCTGTAAAGTGCACATTTTTGTTGGGGTTTTAGTATTTGGTATTAAGTGTATGTGGTGAATGAAGCTGTATTTCATTTTGCTGCATATAAATAGAGAAAAAGGCAATTGGCTTTTTAATGAAAACAGTTTTTGAATATTTGTTATGTTATATGTTTATTGTGTGTCCATGAAGACTAACTCATGTTATATGTGGTATGGGGTGTGATGCATCAATAACAGGCTGCTAAATTCAAAGAAAATTATTTTTTTTGCATATGCCAAGAGATCCTTATTTTACCTTTTAACAGAGCAATGCACTTTTTGTCACAATTACAGATGAAACAGGTTTTGAAACATACAGTGTTTCTTTTTGTGTTGCAATCAAATAGTAGCTGTGTTAAGGAGGAAGACAGAAATATAACATTTTCTGCTATGCTCGTCTCCTGTGTGTGTAGTAGAAACAGACAGCCTGCTTTAATTGAAGCTTTTGTGTTTGCTGCATTTGTAGAAAAGAACAGAGGCACAGTTCTTTGTTTAGTCAGAAGACAGATTTATTAGTACACAGCCTTCAATTGGCTTTGCTTGCGGTAAAGAGATGTTCTATGTAAACAGTTAAGTTAAAGTGCACCATACATTATGACCTTGTCAAACAGAGATAACATTATTTTGCTTGGCTGTGCAAACTTCAAATAATTGGGCAGAGGCTTGCAGCAGAATAAGATAATGGCTAACAGTCTTCAGTAGAAGACACAAAGGGTGGGGGCTCAGAAAGGAGCAGGTCAATGGATTCAACCACGAGATATATGTTGTAACATTAAAACTTGGACAAAACAGATTTAGCAAATGATGCATTTATTTTCCAGACTTCTAGTACATTCTCTTCCAAGGCCATCTCAAACTGCTTATCTACTTTTTGACCGTATTCCAGTTTTGTTTTATGGGTCACAGCGTTGAAAATCACATATTCTGCTATTTGATTCTGCAATATCACTGTACCTTGGCTTCTACCCAAACACTCCCTTTTCTGCACACAGCCCTTTTCTATGTCTGTTCAGCACTCATAAATCCCAATTGAGCTTTGAGGCCTGTAGCTATCTGTAATACGATGTCTGTCTTTTACTAACCTATAGTCTACATCATAAATCTATATTCTGTGTTAATTATGTTGTGAGCAATGTAAGCATACCTTTATGTTCTATGTTGCCCTAAATAAGTATGTCCAGTGTTACCTATTCCCAACGTACGTCCCTTAAATAAAGGCAGCCTAGCTTCCTCAATTGACAATGTTCCAGATTTTTACAATGTTGGACAGGAGAGAGGGGTATTGGCCCTGAATACCATATTTACCTGTCTGTCATCAGAGAGCAGGGAAGAAGTAGCTCCTCTACAAAGTGGAGGGCTGTTATACATTCCTACATCAATTGGATGAACATATTCACCCCTGGTGCTTAAGGTAGGGGTGTGCAACCTTTGGTTCTCCATATGTGCTGGACTACAACTCTCACCAGCCCTACTCAGCATAGTCCATTGTGAAGGATTGTGGGAGTTGTAGTCCAAAACATGTGGAGAGCCACAGGATGCATAGCCGTGGTTTATGGGATTAATCAAGACCAGAGAAAAATCTTAACTCTCAATAACCCCAAAACATACACAACATGGAAGAAAGCCTTTACTCATTGGACCAGCACACATATAGCATGATCCTCTTCCACTATCATTTCAGAAGTCATGGGCCCACTAACAACCCACATAAAGAACTCAACTGAGAACTAAAGGTGCTGCAGAATTGTCATTGAGTAGTATATTGTGAAGATATTAACCAAAAAAAAGAAAAGATAGAAGCCGACAGGAACAAATCGCTCCAGACTAACCAAGAATACATGATGGAAGCTAACATGAAAGATTTGAATCTTTCAAAACTAACCCAGGACAAGAAAGGATGGAAGCCAGTGTGAAAGACCCGAATCTCTCGTAACTATCCCAGAACAAGTAAGTGTGAAAGCTTTTGTGAAAGATCTGAATCCCTCCAAATTCACCACGAACAACTAAAGGATGCAAGCCTTCAAGAAAGAGCTGAATCCCTCCAAACTAATCTGGAACAAGAAAGGATGGCAGCCTATGTGAAAGATCTGAATCCCTCCAAACTAATGCAGAACAAGAAAGATGCAACCCTGTGTGAAAGATCTCAATCCCTCCAAAATAATCCAGAACAAGAAAGGATGAAAGCCTGCATGAAAGATCTTAACATCTCCAAACTAACCCATAACAAGAAAGGATGGAAACCTGTGTAAAAGAACCAAATCTCTCAAAACTAACCCAGAACAAGAATGGATGAAAGTTTTTGTCAAAGATCTGAATCTCTCCAAAGTTACACAGAAAAACAAAAGATGGATGCCGACGTGAAACACCTGAATCTCACCAAACTAACCAAGAGCAAGAAAGGATGGAAGCCTGCATGACAGATCTGAATGTCCAAACACTAATCTAGAACAAGAAAGGATGTACACCTCCATGAAATATAGAATCCTTCCTGACTATTTTTTATTTTATTTATTTTATTGTTGTTGGCAATTAAGCCTTTAACAAAAATACATTTAGAACAATAGAATTACAAAAGTAGTGCATACAAATTAATGTCAAATTCACACGAGTACAAGTATTTCATGACTTTAAAATGAGAACATTAAAAACCCAGCAAACATGAACACATCACTCCCAATACAAGCTCCAAAAACTCTTCTTGAATTCAACATTAGGCCTGTCCTGATACAATAACATTTAGTATTAATAAAAAAAACAATTTCATGACCACAAAAGCAGGCACGATCAGGACAACTTAAGCAGCGTCATTCATTTTTAGAACATGTACACAAACAAACTGTTAAGTTTGCCTAGTATGACCTAGTTTTGCGTACACCAATAAGAAACTAGCGTCCGTCTTCAAGTTACCCTCTAGGTTAAGACTATTAACAAAACCTACTGCAGCATCAACTGTGCTAGTAGTATGCCCAGATAGTAACCACAGCCACAGTTCCCAACTCCCATTCCAGGCGCTCTATTATAAAACATCCTGAAGTGTAATGCCCTATTAGATGATAATGCAGGACAATACAGGACGAGATGGTCAAGATTTTCCACACCATCCTTATTTCCACAAAAGCAACAATTGGCTATGGGAGCCTTACATTGACCATAGTGGACCAATAACTCTTTAGTCGGCAATTTCAGTGTCTTTTTGTTAGTGGATCCCAGCAATTGCTCGTAGAGTCTGGATATGGTGTGTCCCCCTTCGGAAACGTCATACCATGCGTCCAGTGCTCCGTCAGCGTCCTCGGGCTCTGGCATGGTGTCCCACCTTTTCTGTATCGCGCAGACTAGGCTATTATGCAGGATAAATTGGCCCTTGTGCATATCCTGTTCGTCTACCAGAGTTTGAAATTCGACCCATTGTCCATCTCCCCACAGGTCCCCTATTTGGGCTACTCCTTTGTCTTCCCATTGTGCTCTGTACGTGGCCAGACTGGCCACTCGAGTGTCTACTAGCCCGGCTAGTGGAATATGCCTTGAGCAGGGGTCTCGTACTCCTTGTGATTTCCAGGCTCTTTTCCATAGTGTGATGCCCAGCTGGATTATGTTGGGAAGGTCTTTGGCTTGGGCGGCCTTTATCCATAAGAGTTCTCTCAAGTAGTATCTCCGGAGTGTTGGCCCAAAAAGTATTGCGTCAATGGAGATCTCTTCCCCCAGCCATCGCACTACAAATTGGAGTTGTGCTGCCAAGTAGTAATACTCAAACTCTGGGAGTTTGATGCCCCCCCACTCGTAGCTCCTTTGTAGTGTGTTTAGTGCCACCCTGTTTCTCCCCTCTCCCCACAGGAAGGTTCTCGCCATGGTGTGTAGGTGTCTAAAGAAGGACTTTGGTATGTTGTATGGGATGTTTGTGAAGTAATATAGAAGTCGGGGTAGAACCGTCATTTTTAGCAGTGCCGCCCGGCCTATCATGCCCAACGGTAAGGTCTGCCAGAATTTCATGGCGTTTTCGATTTTGTTTAGGGCCGCTTGCGTGTTACCTGCATGTGTTTCCGTGGTGTCGTGGTAAATGTCTACTCCCAGGTATTTAAAGGTGTTCGGGGTCCATGTGATACCTAGGTGCGGCAATTGATCTGCCGGTATTGCGCGTAGGCCTGCTAGGGGAGAAGAACTTCAACAACCCTTTGAGGAAGAGGAATGGAACAAAGTCCTCTGGTACACGAAAAGGTTCTCCAGGAACGCCAGGTTCAGGCAGCTGCAACTGTACATAGTGCATAGAGCATACCTAACTCCCGAGAGAATGTCGAGGATGGGAGATAGACAGGCCCGGTGCTGCCCGCGTTGCGGAGTTGAACAGGCCGACATGGTGCACATGTTCTGGTCGTGCCCGCAGATAACAGACTTCTGGAACATGGTGAAAGAAAAGGCGTTAACAGCAGACATACACATGCCAGCGGGATCGCCAGCATCATACTTATTGGGCCTGTTCCCAAGGGGGCACCGGCAGATGTCACATGTAGCAAAAATGAAAGACCTAATGACAATATTGGCGAAGCGCCGCATAGCAATGGCATGGAACAAGAGCGAAGGCCCCTCGAAGGAGGGCTGGTTGGCCTACCTACAAAAATGGACAATAGCAGAGACGGCAGTCTGGACGAGAACCACACAAAGGGGGGAGAGTAACAATGGGGCCAGATTATTGGCATGGAACTCTTTAGTACAAGACCTGCTCGGCAACAGAAGCGGGGATGACACGAGCGACCCGGGCAGCTCCGGTAACGAAGACGTTGGCCCGCCCACGCCGGAGGGCACCACATAATTTGGAGAAAGGAAGAACTGAGGAGAGGAAGGCCAGGCCGAGGCCTGCGCAGACACTGAACAGTGCAAATCCTGCTTGGGAAGGCCAACATATATATGCACAGACGGGAGTAGGGGACACTCCCAGTGAGAGGAGGGAGGCGGCAGAGGGACTGGTCCCTCTGCCGTAAATGCGACAACTGTTGGAGCCACGCCTGAGGAGGCGACGGAATATGAACATACTGCGGCGGCCTTTGAGGGAGGGAGGGAGAGGGAAGGGGGAGTTGGGGAATGCGTTTTCTTTTGTCTGTTCTTTTCCTTTTTTATCATGTTGTAAAACAATAAAAAGAAGTTAAAAAAAAAAAAAAAACTCTTTAGTCGGCAACAAATTGAAACAAAACAGTAAAAAAGTCCTCCTCGCCCTGCGACTGGGATATATTGACAGGTAAGGTGCAAGTACCCCCGACACTTGGGTTCCGTATTCAGATGTTTTAACAAGTCGTAGGAGTTCATGCGTTCAATGGTCTCCATCTAATCCTGGTGCTAGAGAGCCACCTTAACCTTATTGGGATCTCTCCCTAGATCTTCATTAGAGAGATCCAACTGGGCCAAGATCCCTTCACAAAAAACAGAAACTTCATTTAAGTAAGGAACCTTGCCAGTCACCATTGCAGACTCCAAGTCTTGGTACAAGGACTCGACCAGGGGGTCAGTAATTTTCACATACATTGGGCCTCATTACAAATCAGGCGGTTCGGAAATAACGGTGGCGGTAAACCCGCTGCCACCGTTGTTTCCAGACCACCTGATCCCGACTCCTGCAGGCGGGAGGTGATGTTCCCGCCAGGTTTGACCTGGCGGGTTTAACACTGCCCGCCTGCAGGTGGACGAGAAAACACCGGCAGCATTACGAGATGCTGCCGGTTATTCCATGATCCCCATTCCCATTGAGTCCCATAGGACATAATGGGAATGGGGATTAACACCATTCTGCCTCCGTGATTCCCGGAAAACCGGGGTTGTAATGCCCCAGTAATTCCGAGAATCACAGAGGCGGAATGGTAATACGAGTCCGGCGGTAACCATGCGGTTTTACCGCCTCGGTTACCGCCGGACTCGTAATGAGGCCCATTGTCTGCAGCCTCCATAGTGCCTGAGACTTCAGTGTATTTATCCCAAGTTCATATTGATTGGCAACTAAAGGACCAGACTTCTGCAAGTATTGTGCTTTTGATTTGTGGAAGGGAAAACTATCTCTCCAAACGAATCCAGAACAAGAAGGATGGATCCTTGTGTGAAAGATCTGAATCTCTCCAAAGTAATCCAGAACAAGGAAGGATGGATGCCTGCATGAATGATCTAAATATCTCCAAACTAATCTAGAGCAAGAAAGGATGGAAGCTTTTGTGAAAAATATGAATCCCTCCAAAATATCCCAGAACATGGAAGATGAAATCCTGTCTGAAAGATCTGAATGGCTCCAAAGTAATCCAGAACAAGAAAGGGTGGAATCCTGCTTGAAAGGTTTGAATATCTGCAAACTAAACCAGAACCAGAAAGGATAGAAACCTTCATGAAAGATATGAATATTGGCAAAATAACCCAGCACAAGAAAGGATAGAAGCATGTGTGAAAGGTCTGGATCTATCTAAACTAACCCAGAACAAGGAAGAATTCATGCCTGTGTGAAAGATGTGAATCTCTCAAAACTAACAAAGGAATAATGCAAAGAGTTGTATGTAACAATGTATCTTGAAGAAGAAAGGGTAAAGTGCAGGAAGCAGGAAATGTGGGATAAATCAGCCTTAACATCCCCAGATATGAAGTCCATGCTCAAAATAAAAGTAAAAACCAGGCACTCAGCAGCACCCTGGCGATTTGTCCAGATCACTCTGGAACGTAAGGAGGGGAAGCATCCAAAATGATAAATATTCAATAGGCCGGTATCATTGCTAAGTGCCGGTGGAAAAATGGGGCTTTCTGATTTTATATATCACAACGTTCACACATCCTGATCAACAAAACTTCTTTCCCGATTGACAGCTCATGGGCAAAATTGCCCTTGGTATCCCTGGCACTGCCTATGCAATCCCTGGTCACATACACTGTCAACAGCACTGATCCATTCATTTAGGGAAAAAACGATGTATTTTAGTTCACTGAGTTTTGCCTGAGGACCTGAAAGCAATTGCTATTATGTTGACATTTACATTTTCTGCGTTATTTTATTTTAAAACGACAAACGACTGGGCCACCACGAAAAGCAACATTTATAGGCGCAAGTAATATGAAGTAGGGGGCTTTGTTAATTCAGTGTGTGAGTATGCATGGGTGTGTGTGTGTGTGAGACACATAAACGACCCTGTTCTTGTAAAGCGTGCCGCCAGAGAGGGTGATGGCTCAGAGGGTTAAGTGCCTGCTGCTAGTAAGTAACTCATCATCCTGCCACGTGCAGCAGGTGTGATTCTCAACAAGTTTGGCCCCGGCTTTTGATCCTTCCAATGTTTATAAATTAAGTACTATTAAGATGCATCTGTTATTTACAGTTCTATAAAGTTTCATTAGCAAACACTATCTACAAAACAGCCAAAGCAGTCATGCTCCGCATAGCTAAGACATTTCTGTAAAGAAGCTTAATGTAGAATTGGGTTCATTGCTTTGCACAGAAATCTTCACCGACTACAGTGCAGAAATCATTGCATGTTGGTGTCAATTCAAGATTGGATGGGAGGCAATGTGTTTGACTGGCAGCAGAAATGGAGACTGTGAAACCAGGACGCCTGGCCTAAAATATGCCAGATGCTTCCTTTGCCCAGAAAGTGCTGTGCCTGGCCAAGCACTTTACGTCAAATTAGATTGCCTGTAAGTGGTTCAGTTTAGGTTTCTCTTTAGCAAATAAAGCAAGCAAACAAATTCATCATTTACTCACACCACTATCAAGCACCCAGGCCATGCACATTTCTGCCGGCCTCAAACCCCACCCCATCACTCGCTCATCTGGCCTAATAAGGCAAAAGTTGCCATATGTTGTTCTATTAAGAGGATTTTATATTGCACTCCTCACCACTGAAGTAGTCTTACGGCGCCAAGCCTTGTCTGGAAAACGGTGTATGTGAGATGCATCTGGAAATTTACCCTACATAAGACGACTATACCTGACATATCAGTCTTTACCTGGCATAAGGTGACACTAATGGGGTATGCGAGGCAGCTCTTAGCATATCACGGCAGCGTGTGGGAATGAAACATATCATTTAGGATATGATGGCCATATCTAGCACGTGAGGCTTTCATGGGCATACAAGGCTGTATGGGCATTTGGTGGCAGTACCTTTGGTCTATGGTAGACTCTGCTTGGTACACTCTGGGAATATCATGACCTACCATAACGTATTCATGATACATCGAGTTAGTACCCTAGTTCATATATGGGTTGAAACGCAAACAGCGTTTTGTGTGTTTCATTACCATTTGTGATGTGATTGGCAACATCTGCCATGGGATGCCACTTGATGTAGTGTCACCTAAAGTGTGATGTCACTTCTGATACCCTTGCCATTCAGCTGAATTAACACACCTAAGAAAGGATTCTAGCCTAATGCAAACATGAACTGGTACCACTGAACTGTCTTCTGAGGATAACTATCTCCAATGTGATGCAGAAAAGGCATTCAGCTGGGTAGATTGGAAGTTCATTGTGTAAACCTTAGGTCAGGCAGGCAGGCTTGGAGACTAAGTGGGAACAATGCATTGAAGCCCTATATGGTGATACAAAGGCCCCAAGTAAGTATGAATTCGTTTACATCCCACACTTTACCACTAATGAAGGGGACATGACATGGGTGTCCTCTCTCACCACTTTAATAAGAGAACCCTTGGCCCAGACACTAAAGACAGATTAGACTATTCTCACCTTTCCATGGCAATTGGTGGATTAAACTAAAGGGTTATACTGACAACACTATAATCTATTCCTTATCAGCCAGGGACACAATGAGCTTTATATTGGGGATGCATTAAGCAAGCTTGGTTAGTATATGGACAAGGAATCAATTAAAGTACATCTACACCAGCTAATGTAATGGAATTCCACATTATACATGTCACAAAAAATCCTGCTGTAGATGTATGTGTCTTGGGTATTAATATACAGGTTCTGCTAGTGTGCCATGCCTGATATCATGCCCCTGGTATACAGTCCCAACCCACAATTCTGGGCAGTAAACCGTGTTTTCTCAAAATCTGAAATGTATCGAAAAAAATAAAGTAACTTCAACTAAGGAGGTCTCCAGCTTTACACCATGGAGATCACCACAATGTTATAGGCTCAGTTGCAGGTTGTCATTCAAACTACATTTATCTGTGACTAAGAATCTTGCCAACTTTTTGCACAAACAGTCAAAGCAACTTCATATATATATAAATATATATCGAGACTGGAACCTTGGTATGCTCGTACCTGGAAACCACCCTCCAGAGTCCCCACAAAATATCAGCGAATAGATGAAGAAGACGGAACATCTTTATTGAAATACCTGCATTACAGGTAGATAGTGCCTGTTCACATGAGACAAGTCTGTAAACCACACATTTTTATATCAGACTCCATTGCAATACACCACAACTCAGTCCCCTTTCACCGTCTATGACCAGATCAACAGTGCCTCTTTATTGAGTGCTTACTGCGGTGGCCATCTTGGAATACATAGGCATTCCATCTGGACGATTTCTTACATGTAGATATGCTCGGGACTGTAGAGAATAACTGAATTTTATAATACTCGCATAGTGCCTGTAGCTCAACTCATAGGAAGAGCACTTTTTGGCTGGCTTATACCTTCGCACCCCCTGGACGAATCCTTACCAGACTTTGCAAAGAAAAGTGTATGGACCGCTCTGAATTTTTTTGGCAAGTTTGGTGAGGTTTCGTCAAGGGGGGGGCAAAGTTGTAGAGGGGTCCGAACTTTTTTTTGTTTGTTTCATAGACGCAATGGAAAAAATATTTGCTCACGCCTACTGCCCAAACCGCTGGACATATTTTCCCCAAATTTGCTCCAGGAGCAGAGACTTGGTCCAGAAAGCGTGCTTTTGTACATTTTGGTGTACATCTGTACAGAAGTTTTTTTTTTAAATGACTAAAAAGTAGTTAAAAAATATTTGTGATATCTGGGTTCAGTCCGCCAACCCATTTACCTTTTGGTCCACGAACAGGCAACCGATTGGCCCAGAGGATGACGTGATGTCCGTGGACATCAGATGCGCCCACTGATTGGATGGTGAAAAGCGTGAAGTGCGTCAGATTTTTGGAAACTCTCGAAATGTTGGATTCACAGACATAAAACATTAAAAAAACACAGCATTGCACTTGTCAAACTTACCAAACAATCTCTGGGGAGGTGAGGGATGATGAGGATGGGATATGGCCATAAGAAGCAAAAAAATTAGTGTTTTACATTCGTGAAGACCACAAACAGTCCGGATGTTTGGGGGCAGTCCTGTGATGTTAACGAACACTTCAGATGTTCGGGGGGATCTGTGCCTATTTCTGCATTACAGGGTTGGTGAAAAGCAGTTCTTGGATGGCTCATAACGTTGGCACCACTCAATGAAACTGCATGAAACTTTTGAATTGTATTCTAGACTTGATTCCGAATGGTATTGGAAAGTGTGGAGCTGTTTTGTCAAGAGGGGACAAAATTAGAGGGGGGGTGCCAAAATATTGTAAAGGCTTATAAATGTGGTGCCATTTGACGAATCTACAAAAAAGTTTGCAAAAACGATTTTAAACCTAGAAAAAAAATGTTTTAATATTTGGTGGGAATTTTTCAAAAACTGGCTAAATTAGAGGAGGTCTAAACATTTTTAGATGGCTTATATCTTTGTTTGTGTTTGACGAATGTGGACAAAAGTTTTCAGAAAGATTATAGACCCAATTTGAATGTTTGTGCAAAGTCTGAATGGATTTTGCCAAGTCGGGGCTAAGTTATATGAAAGTTGTATGTACATACATTTTGACACTTTTGAAAAAATAAAACACGGGCGGATTTCAAGCAAACTCGCATAAAGAACATTGGCAAGGACCATAAAGCATGGTTTTGCAAATGTGCCCGTGTTTTATTTTTTGACAAGTCTCATAATGTAGGTACAAAAAATAGTGATATACCTTTGGTAACTGAGATATAGCCTATGGCCATGGGCAGTGGCCAGATTGTCTGGGTCATGGTATAAGGTCATGACCCAGACAATCTAGCTACTGGCCATGACCGCGAGGCACAACAAATGGGGTTAAAGTGGCCATGTCCACCTAGGACCGGCTATTTGGTAAAGTTATTCAAAAGTGGGATATGTTTGAAAGGGAAAGAAATGTGCTTGTTGTAATATGGTCATAGGGTTCGGTCTTCGCCTTCAGTAGACTGCCATGGAAAGAGAAGTGGGGCTCTGTACAGGTACCTGGTGGAATTTTGTGTCCCACAGAAGTAGGCTGTGTGGTTACTGTATTGGTTGAGGAAGATGATGTGGACGAAGACAGCCTACTACTTGCTAAGAAAGGAACAATCTTTCTGAGAGCATTGAGGTGGTTAGATTAGGTGTGGGGGCGCATGGAGGTGGTCCCGTAGGAGTAATGTCCAGGTAATCCACGACTGAGTACAAAGTTGCACTCAGTGCATTTCACTTTTGTAGCTTTGGTACATTCCAACAGTGGTAAAAAACGGCCACGCCCATGATTCTCTCTGGGTGCTAGAGGTAGGCACTTCCTCTACCTCATCTTCTTGGTTCTTTTGATTGTCTTTGGAAATACTACACTTGTATTGTTATGTGGGTCCTCTAGCTGGTGGTGGTGGCTCTTGGGGAGGAGGGAAACGTTTTTTCATTGAATTCCATAGGTCTTTATTAGTGCAACTTAACCATAACATCCCTTTAACAACATTTTTTCATTATATATATATATATATATATATATATATATATATGTATATATATATATATATAAATATATATATATATATATATATATATATATATATGTGAGTGTGTGTATATATATATATATATATATATATATATATATATATATGTATATATATATATATATATATATATATATATATTCTAAAGGATCTTAGACACTAAACATTTCTATTGCTTTTATCTAAACACACAATCTATTTAAATAATAAAGAGGGGGACACAGTGTGCACTTCTCTTCAGAATGCTAGGAGTTTTGTAAGAGGATGGAGAAGAGTTGTCAAAGCCAACAGGTGGTTCGTAAAGGTCTCAAATCTAGAAACCGATTGAAGAAAAGTTCTTAGAAAAATCTCTCCAAATCCACCCACCTTAGGGAAAGCCCAGGGGAGGATCCTTGACTAGAATTCCAATGATCACGGTCAGGCAAGGGAGAGGTAGGATGAGAACATTGCACCTGTTAAACCTTATGGAGGTAGCTGGGGTAGGAACAGGTCTGTTTACACAGTCCCTGTAATCTGATTCACCCAATCACTGGGCCCCTTTTCTCATGCCTTGGTTCAGATGAAGGAAGTCTATGGGTTTCGGATGCTTGATGCGTAGCCAGGATTGTCTAATAAGCGGGCCTGAAGCTAATGTAGTTAGGCACTACAGTGACATTAACTATCTCTAAATGCCCACACAGTGCTGCTTAGTGGGCATTTACAGATTTTGGGTGGGACTTGCCCACTTAGGCCTTACCCTGTCTACGCCTCTGTCATGTGCAGAGGTCACTTTCAATGTTGGGGTTTGCGCTCTGCTATTTGGTGGTTCCAGACTCCGATGGATCTGTTGTGAACACTGGACAGCTGGACTCCTCTACTGGATTGGTTAAAAGTACAGTAGAGGAGTAGTGTGTCCAACCCAGGGATGAAGACACTGCCCGGGCTGCCCCTGAAACACAGCACTGACCTCAAGCCTCAGTGCCTGGCACAGAAAGCCTACCAGGGCACTGCCCCCAGGTGACGGCACCAGATCATTCCTTCTGTATTCGCAAAGCAGTTGCCTATGTCCAGCCTTCCACAGCCTGCATGTTGTGCACTGGCCCCGAAATAATCATTTAGTGGGAAGATCCCTCGATTTCACCCTAATCCCTTCTTAGTCAACTCTGCATGCAACTAGAACCAACACCACCAGGAAAGATCTAAAAAGTGACATATTCCACTCAGCCTCTGGACTCACTTCCTGAACACCCGCCTGGTCACGTTGGTGTCCTTGGCCTCTCCACTCCTCCTGCCCCTGCACTTTCCCCCTTCCCTCTTCCCTGCACTTGCGCGATATCAATGTCACTGGGCCTAGTAAGATCCTTGTTGTGTCCTCCCTTGATCCCCTCCCTTGCCTCGTCGCGCCCTGAAACACTTGTGTATGGGCGCGCTATAAATAAAATATCATATCATATCTATGGAAGCACTTTAAAGCTGCCTTCAGTGGGGTGGGCACTATATAAAATCCCACAAACAAGATATTTTTTATTCAATATAAAACAGCCGTTATATGGCTTTTTATTCATTATTTACATAAATAGATTTATCACATTTCAAATTCTCACCAATAAAGAAAATTCCTATTTGCAGCCATTTCACAATGCGACCAGTATGTACATATGAAAATTTAAAATACTTCTATAGATACACATCCCCTAGCTCAACCTATGTCATTGTTACACCAGATTAGGCCCACATTTCCCATATTAGGCACTGCAACTACTTCCTCTTTGTTTGTACTTCATCCATGCATTGCACTGTAACTGCCTCTTCTATGTATGTACTTCATCCATGCATTGCACTGTAACTACCTCTTCTATGTATGTACTTCATCCATGCATTGCACTGTAACTACCTCTTCTATGTATGTACTTCATCCATGCATTGCACTGTAACTACCTCTTCTATGTATGTACTTCATCCATGCATTGCACTGTAACTACCTCTTCTATGTATGTACTTCTTCTATTTATTGCAACAGCGCCCAGATACCCCTGGGTTCGGCTCACTTCACAAATGGAAATAAATAAACAAATAAATAAATAATATAATATAATTGAGGCAATCGTGCACCAAAAAGATGTCATATGACAGATTACATTATTGTCATTTCTTTGCATAAATGCCTTCAATGAATTTCTATAACCAACATCTTGCCCATCATTTCTTCCATACCTACTCACATACTGATTGCGAAGATTATCAAACATTTTGCATTGTACCCGTACCATCAAGTGATTTACAGTTTCAATGGTCTTATCACTGCAAAAGCGACAAATCCTAAGTTCCCTTTTTTATATTCTTTCAAGCTCCCATTGCTTCACATGATGGAACTAGATTGAATTTACTTCTCATGTAATCAAGTCATATTGTAGCATTGGGAAATGCATTTATAGAACAGGGTTTTCCATCATTTCCGGGATAGTGGAGCAGGTCTTCATGTCTGTGTGCTTTAGTGTGCTTTAGTAGCAAGGTTAATTATGTTTTGTTCTCTGCCTGCCTCAGTTATATGTATTGTATATATGATTTCTAAAGTATTTCTCGTGTTCATAGAACACTATGAACCCTTACACCACTTGCGGGCCAGGCCTTGTAGCACTCAGCAATCCTAGCACTTCATCTGTAGCTCACTCATGAGCTCTGACTCCACAGCACTGACCCCCTTCTTCCTTCCTGCACTTGCACGTTCAGAATACTCACAAGGCATAGTAGGTTTCTCTTGTTTTCCTCTCCCCCCCAATGCTCTCAGATATTGTGTGTTGAATGTGCTTTAATGTATTTACCACTCCTGCTCCCTCCCTTGCCCTGTGGACGCTTTGAAACAGTATTTTCTTATTGTATGAGCGCCTGACAAGCAAACAATAAAATAAATAAATAAATAAATAAGTACATTGTATTGTCCTCGTATTTCCTTCTTGTTTTATTAGAACACCAGAGCTCCCGAATAAGCACACATTTTTCTTTACTTGACTTGGCGCTATATGATACATCAGCGTATTTGGGGTCAAGTTAGCCAACTTGCTGAATACCTCCAGCCTTTGCATTTTATAACAGCATTCCACGGATGTTATTCCGAGCTCCGCCCTCAGGTACTCCACAGGTAGATTTGTAGGTAAACCTAACAATTGTCTCACACACAGCTTTCGATTTTATTAAGGTCTTCGGATGTTTCTATTCCCCTGATCTCAGCCCCACACATGGGTGTAATTTTAGGGGGGACAGGGGTGTTTGTCCCCCCAACTTTCATGGCACACCATTTTGTCCCCATTCATTTGGCTGGGGCACCTTTTCTTCAGATGTCATGCCCCCCCCCCCCAACATTTTCAGCAAAGTTACTCCACTTGCCCCACATGTCACCACAGGCGGTACTTTCATTTCATATACACCAGTGAACACCCTGCATTCTGCATGGCAAATGTGCTCAGAGTGCCCATGTGCAATTGTGCCTTTCGCCAGGAGACATTTGTAGTAGTTCCATGTTGCGTTTAGCTTCTGGTCAATGTTTACCCCTAAACATTTGCAATTGGGCACCACCTCTACAGGCTGTTCATCAGTTTTCCATTTATTTGCGGTAATCATTTTACTATGTTTACTGTTGTTAAACAACATGATCTTAGTTGTTTTTGGTGTTCATTTTAGTGTGAATTTCTCTTGCATAAGTTACTAATGTTGTTAGCTGTCTCTGCATAATGTTTGGGGAGGTGCCCAATATAACCAAGTCATCAGCATAACCAAGCCAATTTATTTTGGCACCTCCTATTTTGGGTGGGTATGCTGTAAATAGATTCAGTTTATAAACAATGTTCCCCAAATGTAGATTAAAAAGTGTAGGGGCCAGTACACACCCTTGTTTCAGTCCAAAAATCTTTGAGATTGCCCTCTTGGTTGATTCTAACCTCACTTGTTGCAGTTTGATGTCATTTCATGACCATATTTAATAACCCGGTGGGTATTGCCCAGTTCCTTATTATATGTGCAGCATGCTTGTGCAATAATTGTTATGAGAGCCAAAATATTAGTCAGCAGAGAGGACCCCGCTAGGGGATGCAGTCTGGCTATAGCGCAATATATTTGACGTCTCCATCCATTCATGCAGGATAATTCTTCCGAATATCTTGGAGGGAGTGTCAAGCATTGCCAGTATTTTATAGCAGTTGGGATTCACTGCAGTTCCACGTTGGCACCAGGGTACTTTTCCTCCAGGCAGTTGACAATCTCCCTGTGCTGCGGGTATTAAGAAATAGTTCAGGCACAATTTCTGCCGGTAACCGGCAGTTGGTGCCCAATAGCGCATTGCAGAAACCGTCAGGTCAAGGGGCCTTGGACATAATAATCCGATAGATATAAGAAGGGCTGCTCTTGTAACGCCATCAGTCTCTAGATATAGCCATTTTCTCAACAACATGGGCATTGCACCAATAGTGATATGATTTGATAGATTATTTATAACGTGCTTAATATCAAGAGGTTTCTAAGCGCAGGATCGAACCTGTGCTGCTCCGTGTTGTCTTGCTACCCAAGGCGAGCAAGTTGACCCTGAGCTAGCCTCCTGAGTGGCAGCAATATCCTCCCAGCCCTCTTTGTCTAGTTTGCATTTCATGCAGATTAACCATCTCCCATAATTTTTAAATTTGATTATTAGCAATTGCTTCCACTTCCATTGGCACTTGCCATGTTTGCGTTTCCCTTCATGTCGTCTGGGTTCAAGCCATTTCCTGTACGCCATTTTTTTTAGCTTAATCTCCTCAATTTGCTGAGAAATTGGCACAAACAAGATCAATGGATAACTGAAGCTGAGATGCAGGTCCGTTTGGGGGCTTTCCAGCAGCATATATATTAGAACCATTTACACTAAGAAATGAGTAGGGATGTGCAGTCGGAGCTGGGATAAAGATGTGTTTCAAGTTCAAGTTGCATCAACACGTCAGCATTGATGTGCTTACCAAAGGTGCAACAGAGGTGTGTTTAGGGAAGCCATGCGTTGGATATTAGAACAGTCTGCAAATTATGAATTATAACAATGCTCATAAAACATTGGCACAAATGCAGGAGTTGAAGCTGAGCTAGAAGTGCCCTTTGACGATCCATAGACCATGTGTGTGAACAATTCACTCAGTGAATGAAAATATATGGGGCACCCAGGGCTAGGATTTGGGCGTGTTTGGTAAACCCGATATCAGATCACTAGCCTAAAATGATTGCATACATGTGCTAATTGAAGGCAGGGTACCAGTGTGTTTGGGAGATGCATACATCAAATATTAGAACACTTTACAATCCAAATGTAGAATGGGGTTTATAGTCATAATCCCGAATTTAGAAATCCCGAAAAAAAAAATCTCGAATAAAAAAGGCCGAAAAAAAAAATATCTAATTTTTTTTTATGACGTTTTTTGTTCGAAATGGGGGGGTTCCCCTCCCAACCCCCCTTTTTTTTTTTTTTTTTTTTACTTATTTTAATTATATAACTAGAGCCAAAAAAAAATATATGAAAATTCGATATTTTTTTTTTCGGCCTTTTATATTCGAGATTTATTTTTTCGGGATTCTGAATTCGGGATTATGACTGACCACCATATAATGGATTTGTTCACCGAGGGTGAGATAGCAATGTTTGAGGGAGGTCTAGAAATCATATACCAAAGCAATTCACATCCCACATGTAGAATGGATTTGTTCACTGAGGGTAAGATAGCAATGTTTGTGGGAGATCTAGCAATCACCTACCAAAGCAAATCACATCCCAAATTCAGAATGGATTTGTTCACTGAGGGCGAGATAGCAATGTTTGAGGGAGGTTTAGAAATCATATACCAAAGCAATTCACATCCCAAATGCAGAATGGATTTGTTCACTGAGGGTGAGATAGCAATGTTTGTGGGAGATCTAGAAATCATCTACCAAAGCAATTCACATCCCAAATGCAGAATGGATTTGTTCACAGAGGGCGAGATAGCAATGTTTGAGGGAGGTCTAGAAATCATATACCAAAGCAAATCACATCCCAAATACAGAATGTTCTAGTTCACTGAGGGTGAGATAGCAACAACCATCTACCAAAGCAATTCACATCCAAATGTAGAATGGATTTGTTCACCGAGGGCGAGATAGCAATGTTTGAGGGAGGTCTAGAAATCCTATATCAAAGCAAATCACATCCCAAATAAAGAATGTTCTTGTTCACTGAGGGTGAGATAGCAACAATCATCTACCAAAGCAATTCACATCCCAAATGTAGAATGGGTTTGGCCACCGATGGCGAGATAGCAATGTTTGAGGGAGGTCTAGAAATCATATACCAAAGCAATTCACATCCCAAATGTAGAATGGATTTGTCCACCGAGGGCGATATAGCAATGTTCGAGGGAGGTCTAGAAATCAGATTCCAAAGCAATTCACATCCCAAATGCAGAATGGGATTTGTTCACCGAGGGCGAGATAGCAATGTTTGTGGGAGATCTAGAAATCATCTACCAAAGCAATTCACATCCCAAATGCAGAATGGATTTCTTCACCGAGGGCGAGATAGAAATGTTTGAGGGAGGTCTAGAAATCATATACCAACGCAATTCACATGCCAAATACAGAATGGATTTGTTCACTGCGGGAGAGATACCAACAATCATCTACCAAAGCAATTCACATCCCAAATTTAGAATGGATTTGTCCACTGAGGGTGGTATACCAATGTTTGAGGGAGGTCTAGAAATCATATTCCAAAGCAGTTCACATCCCAAATGTAGAATGGATTTGCCCACCAAGGGTTAGATACCAATGTTTGAGGGAGGTCTAGAAATCATATACCAAAGAAATTCACATCCCAAATGTAGAATGGATTTGTTCACCAAGGGTGAGATAGCAATGTTTGTGGGGATCTAGAAATCATATACCAAAGCAATTCACATCCCAAATGTAGAATGGATTTGTCCACCGAGGGTGAGATAGCAATGTTTGTGGGAGATCTAGAAATCATGTACCAAAGCAATTCACATAACAAATTCAGCATGGTTTGGTGACTGAAGCAATACACATGAATACATGGTGGGACATGGATGAGCCCTGAATCATGTGCAATTGCACAGACACAGCTGTGATTGTGAGAACTGTACGCCCTAGCATGAATGTAGCTCGCTATCTGCAGTGAGCCATGATTGTGGAACTATGAAGGCCCAAGCTTGCAGTTAGTGTTGAGGAGTGGATCCTTGAGAATCATTGCGAGTCACACCCTCCATTGTTGAGCTAATTTCCTACAAGGAACTTTTGGAGGTATTTTGAGGATGTGGGAGCCAATGCATGTAATTGGCATGTTGTTAATATGTTTGCAGTTCTTGTTTGTGCAAGTATGGCAGTATTGTTGGACATTGAAATTAGAATTTTGGAATAGAATATCAACTGAGAAGGAGAGTTACCATATGGAACAGTGCTTTGCTTTGTTCGTTTCATTAAAATGGAGGGTGATATGGAGATGTGCTCACAGCATTGGAGCGTGCATTCATGTTTATGGGGAACTGACATGGGTGGATTGTTTCTCTAGTCCACCTAAGTGCTTGCAGGACTTGTGACAAACAGAATAAAATTACTAGTGGAAAACATAAGGACTACAGCACAAATTCCCACTCTCGAGACTATGCAGGTAAAGTTGCCATGGGCGGTTAATGGGCAGACTGCACTGTTAGTACATGGACTGGACGTTTCTTGGTGGTTAATGTATCACTTGTCTACCTTTCGATGCCACTGGACCCCTCTCTCGCTGCACCTCCCTCTCTCTCTCTCTCTCTCTCTCTCTCTCTCTCTGTACCTCCCTCTCTCCCTCTTTCTCTCTGTCTCTGCACCTCCCTCTTTCTCTCTCTCTGCACCACCCTCTCTCTCCCTCTCTCTCTCTCTCGCTCTCACTCTCGATGTCTCTCTCTCTGCACCCCCCTCTCTCTCTCCCTCTCTCTCTCTCTCTGTCTCTCTCTCTCACCCTCTGTCTCTCTCTCTGCAACCCCCGCTCGCTCTCTCTCTCACTCAATCCCTCTGTCTCTCCCTGCATCACCCTCCCCCTCTCTCTCTCTCACTCACTTCCTCTGTCTCTCTTTCTGCACCTCCTCCCTCGCTCTCTCTCCCTCCCTCCCTCCCTCTCTGTCTCTCTCTGCACCTCCCTCTCTCGCTCTCTCTGAACCTCCCTCTCTCCCTCTCCCCCTCTCTCTCTCTCTCTTTCTCTGCACGCCCCTCTCTTTCTCTGCACCTCCCTCTGTCCCCCTTTCTGCCTCTCCTCTATCCCTCCCTCTCACCCTCACTCTCTCTCCCTCTCTCTCCCTCTCTCTCTCTCTCTCTCTGCACCCCTCACTTTCTGCACCTCCCTCTCTCTCTGCACCTCCCTATCTCCCTCTGCAGCCCCCTCTCTCCCTCTCTCTCTCGCTTTCTCTGCACCTCCCCCCTCTCTCTCTCTCTGCACCTCCCTCTGTCTCTCTTTCTGCACCTATTCTCTCCCTCCCTCTCTCCCTCACTCTCTCTGCCTCCCTCTCTGTCTTGCACTCAGGTATATATACGTGTGTGCAACAAGGATCAGGGAACAGTACATGAGTACAGTGGGCTGACTGGGGACTCTACTATTTACCCCAAGTGAAGTCCCAGGGTTCTGGGGGGGATAAACATGTTGGTTAAGAGAAAGGCCGGCCTGGGATATGATGGCCTTCATGTGTTCATGTCTCCTTCCTAAGTGTGTTGGTCAGCAGGCTGACAGCAGCTCAACACTGACTTTACCTTGTCCAGACACTGTGCCCAGTGGGGATGCCGGGACTTCAACCTATGAAGGCAATACCCGCCATGCCGCATAGCACATTATTTGTCAGGCAATCAGCCAGGGGCCGGAATCCATAGTCATTTCTTCCAGAGGTCTACCTCACTGTCTCCAACAGGCCTCAAACTCCCCCTTACACAGCACACGCACAGACCATGGGCAAAAAGGGCCCCTTCCTCCCCATGCCCCCAGATACCTGGTGGTTAGCCGGCTCCAGGCCTTCATTTTTAGAATGCTCCTGAGACCCTGCAGTAGGCTCTCAGGGGATGGTGGATGAGATGAGGAGCAGGACAGATAATATGTGGAGTGAGGATTCCTCTGCATGTCCCAAGAAACAGGCTGCATCGTTCAATTGCCAAGAGGAAGAGGACTCCTGTTCTGGTTTTGAGGCAGAAAGACAATGGGTGATGGTGTTTCCAAAGCATTAGGCAGCTTTTCTGGGCTTTCTATCGACATCACAGTAAATATTCCACACTGGGGGTGAAACAAAATGACCATTTGAAAAGATCCAGTATAATTGTTCCCCAATCCTCAGACTTGAACGCAGCCACTATTTGATGTCTGAAGGAATTGAAATGGCACTATATAAAGAAAAGCCACCTGTAGGCATGTGCTTGTGATGTGATTGGCTATCCAGTGTTTATAACGGAAAAGAAATAACGGCACACCTCTTAACGACACCTAAATAACGACAAAAAGTCGAATTTTAAAGTAAACGTATATTTGGGGTGGGTTAAGGAATTAAAAGGGGAGGTTGTAGTTTGGTGAGGGATAAAGAGTCCGTAGAAATGGAGCAAACAATTCGACTTGTTTCGTTATTCAGGTGTCGTTTTCGTTATTTAGGGTGTCGCTGTAAAGACATGGAACCATGTGATTGCATAGCAACATGCGTGCTTTCGGTGTGAATTACTACTCTGCTCCTTCCGTGCCTTGCGAGGGTTACAGTATGGCAGGGGTGAATACTCACTGCCAGTCCTGTTAGTGTTACTTTCAAAGTCAGGGATTGTTCTGGAATACACTGCAACCGATTATTTGTACAGTTCTGCACTCCTACTGAGAGTAGTTGCAGTGCCTGTAGGCCACATTGTAGCATGGCCACAGTGGCGTTTCGGCCCTAACAATACATGCATTAGACTCATAGTATTGTGACTATTGTAACACGGCTTAGCCCCACTGCTTTAAGTGGCAGTGTAACATGGAGGGGCTCTTAGGTTGCCCCAGTTAGGCAACTCTTCTCCGAGTGGGAGACTAAGACTAAGAGATGCAGCAATCACCCCTGCCCGGCTGGTGATCATCTTAGTAAAAGGGGTGCCTGGTGGAGGCCAGTGCCTAGACAGGCCACTAGAGGACTAGGTCTTTTTTTCTGAAGCCTTTGAAGCTCTCGTTCAGCAGCGCCCTCGGCCAGCGCTACTGGGGACTTTAGGGAGCCCTGGCCGCACCCTGCCTCAAAGATATTTATCAGAGACTACTGGGATGCCCCAGCTAGCAGCGGCCAACTTCTTAAAGCCCTGCTGAGACCTCAAAAATCCCCCCGCCTTCCCTCCCCCTCCCGACTAATGTCGCAACCCTCCAGACCCTATGTGCAAGCGTAAAAATCTTATAGGCACGAGGGCCTGCATCCCCTATTCCGCCTTTGGGTTTTCTCGGTCAAATAAAAGCTGTTCCCACAGAACTGCCCCTCCAAGAAGGCTTCCTTTCCAATAACGACGGGTATTGTTCTCGGTGTCATGGCGCCTCTCCGCGCTGCCACACGCCCACAAAGTACGGTGCACCCTGACAAAGACGTCAGTCCCGGAGTGCGTGCGCCTTTGCCAACGAATGCAAAGCAGCTTCGGTTTTCCAAATATCCAAATGAATCGGTCAAAGCACGATGCACAAACAATTTACTTAACTAGCCACCCTTTGCATGTTTATTTCCCGCCGTACAATTCAAATGAAGGGCATTTTGCATTCTGTGCGAAGACTTCACACCAGAGGGAGAGAATGGCGGTGGTCCGGTGAGTGAACTATATATAATTGGAATATTATGGTAGTTAATTGAGCTGAAGTTTAATTACTGTGCGATCTTTGTATCCGGCACACTCCACCCAGACTCGTCAACATCCTGTACTCACCATCTCATGATGTTATCAGTGAGTGAGAACACATACAAAGCGCCAATCATCGTCACCCTCGTCTCTTGGTGCTCAACACCCCATGAAAGGTTAACTCTTGTCTATCTTGCCACTTCTTGCTAATTCTCCGAAGCTTTTTAAATTGCAGAATGTTTCAACACGTTGTTCAGAAGCTCAATGGCGCTCATTGTGTCACCCTCAACCAAGCAAAGGATTGGAATTCGAGTCCATAACGTAGAGATTATACAGAAATCTCCAGCGTTTACTGGAACTGAAACCAAAGAGCCCCAGCTGTCAATGTAGATTTATAGCCCAGTAAGGCAGCTCAGTGCTGCAATGTATGTGCTGCAGAGATCTGTGAGTAGCCTGCTGATCTCAGATTGCAATCTCATTTAGATATCACAGTCGGTGTATACACAAACAGCAGTGATAGCTGGTAAGCACCCTGGTGTAAGGAGGGCTTTCCGATGTCAGTGCTGTCTTCGAGTCGCTGGTTCCGAGGAGACCTCCTACAGGGAGTTCCTATGCCCTGGGAAAGGGAAAGGGTATTACTCCTTCTGCAGGAGAATCAACGAGGAAGCACCCTCACCATTGTTCCACATAATTGTAGTGCATCCAACCACGCCCACTATGCGAATCAGGACACGGGACTGAACCGAGAGAGGACAAGACAAAGCGAAGCGTTACACTAGCATTATTTTGCTGTGTCCGGTTGACGCTGGAAAGACTAAGAGAGGGGCAGCGTGTGTTGTCTTGGGGAATCCGCCTGCACGCCGGATCCTGCAGGGAGGCAGCCTGAACACTCTGCAACAGGGAGCCTGCTACAGTCAGCATACACCATTACCTCGATTAAGTGATGAGGGTGGAACCGTAGCCCGCAACGAGGATACCACCTCTTGCCCTGCCTTGTGGAACTCATTTGGCCGGTTTTGGACCACCAGACTCATCCAGTGGATGGAACAAAGTGGATCCATCATATTTGTTGTTTGTTTGGATGCATTCTTTTAATTGAAATACTACAAATGGTACAATTTAGTATAGGCCATTGTGTATGTTATGGTGCATTTAGAGCAGGAATAGTAGAGACCCAAGCAAAACGTTGGTCTTGATTCTATTTTTTGAAATAGCGTATCTGCGCTACACAGTGCACTTTTTTAGATCTTGACGCGACAGTTCCCTGACGAATTTCCTTTGACTGTGTTGTTCACCCTCTTCCTCCCTTTGTTCTGGTGGTGGTGTGATTGATGGAATGAAACATGTTGGATGAATGTATGTTGAGAAGGATGTAGTTGTAAGATGTTGAATGATAGAATTTTTGGTATTTGAGGCTCAACTTAGTTGTATTTGTATTAAGACACTCTTAAATTTTTAGTACCTCAAACTGTGGACGATTATTATTTTGTTTTGTCCCTCACATCCGATTTTGACTGTTGTTTGTTGTTTTGTTTCTACATTTTGTTGCATTGACAAAGTGTTTTATAAATATTGATGATATATAAAATTTATGATTCACCTTCTTTTTATCAATAAAAAAAGTTTTTTTTGTATCCAAAAACTGCCTGCTAATTTAATGGAAATAGGCAGTCTACAACTGTTGTATGGATCCTATGGTTACCTGTGTTGAAAACTAACAAGATGCCCGCTTTGACCTCATTGTCTAGTATTTAAAGGTTGTTGACCTTCATAAGGGTGGTTACTTACGGGAGTTTCCTTTTTCCCTTACACCTCCTGTTATGTGTTTTTTTGGTATCCGAGGAGACCTCCTACAGGGAGTTCCTATGCCCTGGGAAAGGGAAAGGGTATTACTCCTTCTGCAGGAGAATCAACGAGGAAGCACCCTCACCATTGTTCCACATAATTGTAGTGTAGACAGACCAGATACTAATCCACATCAATCCTGTCCTAGGTGATCCCTGCGGTTGTATACGAATTGTTCGAACTACAATTGTTCGAATCACAATTGACCAAATTGTGAAGGTCAATTGTTACATATATGCAGGGGGAAACCCCCCGCAACCCCCATTATATATATAAATATATATATATATATATATATATATATATATATATATATATATATATATATATATATATATATATATATATATGCGGTCAATTGTGCAAAGGTCAATTCAGACCCTTGACTTTCGGTCAATTTGGTCATCCGAACAATTGTGTTCGAACAATTTGGGTAATACCGTCCCTACTCACAGAGTTAATGCTAGTGTGATGCCAAATTGCTTTGACTTTATAGTTGCGTGATTCTGCAACCAAAAACAGAATTATGGGCTGAGGGCAAATAGATTGCAATAAGAACTTAAAGTCTTTTCCTCGCCGCTCATCCATTACATGTGAGATCCCCATGTCTGTAGACCCCAGCATACGTCTTTGAGCCATTGGCAGACACACCTACCTTGAATGGGCCTGCATGCACCTCTCCACCGACCTGCAGCTATTTGCACTCACCTGCCTGATGCAGCATAGGGGCCTGTTTAATGCTGAAAAAGCAGAGCCGTACAATGGTGGATAATATGCACTTCTTTCACATAGCACCTCAGTACGGCATCCTTCAGGCATCAACCCTTATTTCTGGGGCGGAAAGAATGTGCTACTTTTGGCAAATAATTCCTTATGTGATTGGAGAAGATGACAGTATTATCCCTCTGATTGGACCATCTGTTGATCTAATTTGGTTGTTCATGTTTTCAGCCAATCCAAGTTTATATCCTTATATCCAAATGCTTCTGTCGCACATTGCTTGAATCAGCACTCGAATCGTGATACGAATAGCAAAGACCGAGTCGCGCAATATGAAGTTATGTTTGCTTCTGAAAAAGCCAGTTGTGCAAGTCCACAAGGTATTTATGGAAGTCATGAGCACTGGCTTTTTATAATTTGTATAATTAAAAATTATACCAACTAGTTCTGTTTTTAAATGCATAAGGGCGTATTTATTTCTTATACTTTATAGAAAATGGGAACAGGGAACACATATGTTTGTCATACATCTTGATGTGTTGCTGATGAAGAACAGTGTTGTGTACTGTTGTATCAAATTGAGTAGTTTTGTATTTATGTGACTTTATAATGTAATAATGGGAATTGTGTAAATCCTGGTCCAGAATCATATCCCACTACACTTTGCGTCTTCCATGTGGGGCTAGTTTCGCCAGTTCGTCTTCTACCTGCTAGTAACCTAAACCTGCTTACATATGGCAGGGACATATCCCCTGCACTATGCGATCTTGCTGGTGGTCGCTCAGAGAATGATGTCTCTTCTGGTGTATTTTCTTTCAGGTTTTCTAAATCTGACAATTTTACTGCTCCCTCTATGTTTGGGTCTATCGAGAAACCCCATGTGCCTTCTCTTCATACTTTTTCATTTCCCTCCCTCACTTCATCTGACACCATTATACCCCAAATGGTGTGGCTGTTATCCCTTTACTCATCATCAAGATCTAGTCTGGTAAGGTTCAGCGTCTTATGCTTGTCCATCAATGTGTTATTCGCTCCTGTTTCCTTCGGTGGAGATCATGCAATGCTCCCCATTACCTCACAGCCACTCTTCGCTCTCATCTGTCTATATAGATCTCCAATCCTTTTCCCTATGCCTTCTTGCACATGCTCATCAGCCCATGTATCTACTCTCGGTATCCCTTGCACCCCCTGTAGGCTGTTGTGATTCTCTCTCTTTATCCCTGTGCTTCAGTGGGTATCATGCTTCTATTAACAATACGATCTATTCAATTCAATTGTTTTTTATAACGTGCCTAATACCGTACCTGAGCTCGGTTTCTAAGCACGGATCCAGGATTCAAACCTCTGTCGCTTTGCACAGTCTGGCTTCCAAGACCAGCACATTGCCCCTGTGCTATCTTCCATTCAGTCATCCTTTTGTCTCTTACTTCTTCTCATGTCTTCTTCCCTTCCTCCTCGTGCCTTCTTTGTAACCTACTTTCTTTCAATCTTTGGGCTTATATTCTTGTTTTTTTCTCTTTCATTCAATCTTCTTTGTTCTTCTTTTCTCGTCCTTTATTTTCATTTCTCTTCCTTGTATGCCCTTTCTCATTCCTTTTCTTTCTTTTCTCTTTCTTTAACATTATCAATGCCTTTTGCATCTAATTTAAGTAATATCTGTCCTCTCCAATACCCACTCATTTTGTACTATTGCATTCCACTTGCTTTATCTTTCTCTCTTCTTTGTCTTCTGTCTTCCTCCTCTATCTCTGTCTGTGTATCCTTCTCTCATCACGTTCTTTATGTTTGTCATGTGTGGACATGTATTTACTTTCTTTATTTGTACTTTCTTACATGCTGTCTTCGCTAGTGTAAGCGGGTGGTGCGTATGTTGGATTAATATACCCTGCTTTTAATTCCTTTAGAGGATAGATTCCTGGTTTGTCTTCTGTCGTGCTATCATGCTACGATCATCTTGTCTTATTC
Source organism: Ambystoma mexicanum (assembly GCF_040938575.1). NCBI lineage: Eukaryota > Metazoa > Chordata > Amphibia > Caudata > Ambystomatidae > Ambystoma > Ambystoma mexicanum. The sequence continues at coordinate 421,723,504 of NC_090934.1, read as the reverse complement.
TCCTGATAGACGTATCTCATCTCTATTTCATTACATTTTGGAGTTTGTCGTGCACCCTTCTTTGGATTTAGCCACAGGAATCCCTTGAATAATACTCCATTCTGGAGTGTGGTGCAGTCCCTTCTCCCTCCTCGAGGAAAGGTATTGAGATATATAATTTTCCATAATAAATCAGGTTACTTTCCCCCTCTATATATATATATATACATGAAATACAGTCCCTCCCCTTTTATTTGCCACTTTTGATGTTTCTACTTACATCCGTTATTTAGCTTGAGGCTTTCGTTATTGACTCTTCCCCAATCGACCACTTCACCTTCAGTCCACGGGGCGCCTGCGAGGACTGGACAGGAATTTCTTCAAAGGAGCACCTGCCAACCATCTCAGGTCACACATGTTGTAGCACCGCTCTCCGCAGGAGGCTCCGCAATCTTCCGGCTAATGGTGGAAGATGTCAAGAATCTGAGGATCTGTATCTGAACGATCTGCACTGCTACCAACATGTGCATTAGCACTTTTTGGGCGTTTCTATGCGCAGAATGGAATTACCATAACAAATTATCTTGGACCCAAATAATTGGACAGACTCAAAGAATATGGCAAAATACTACTTTATTATCATTTCAACAAAGTAGGAAAACCTGGCAAACAACAAGTTGTAGTCCACATACTTTCAGTTACATTTCATGTACACAAAGGCTTTATACCTCAATGTGCATCAGCTATGACGTCCTCCTACGTGGCAAATAATAAAACCTATCAGGTGGAGGGATTGGTAAGGGGGACATATCACCATCACATAGGCCCTCTGATTGGTTGGCATTCTCTCCCACTCTTGGACATTCGGCTCGTTGGCAGTACATAAGCAAAGCGAAACCCAGATGCAGAGAACAATGTCACACTACTACCCACTTACCCAATTAGTCTACCATCTCTCATCAGTCAAGCTTTCAGCCAAAGCTTCTCCTTTGTACTTGACCTTGCATGATATTCTCTTCTCTGGAAATGTAAGTGAGTTAAGGTATATCGTTATCTTCCACTGAAGCTTATGAATAGGCCTTGTTTTCTTGGTCTTACACCACGTGTGAGGAAACCACGATTTTGTTCATTTCGTCTTTTATTTGGTGCTATTTGATTCAATTATATCAGGTGTCATTACTCTCTTCAGCCTCTGGGGACTTGGTTGTTCCGTTTCACATATGGTCTCTGCATCTTTATTTGTCAATTCTTGGCATTCGCAAATGTTTGCTCCTTTACCTAATCTAAGAGACATATGTCCTGCATACATTGCTTATTCTCGTTGAATCCCAATGTAACCTTCAGTAGCTTACTTGATCTCTGGCCCACAGCTATTCTTTGTTCATGAACTGATTTGTATTTCCAGCCTCTTTCAGCTCTGCAGTCCTTGTCTCTTTCCTTCGAGCCTTTCACTTACTATTATTCAAAGCCGGCATTCCAACAGGGCCGCTTCGTCCATGTTATATTTTCTACTGCAGCAATTTTCTATGTGACTCATCTGCCTTGCGGTTCTGCACATAGACATTCACTACTTCTCTGGTTACTTATCTTCTTTGTATATATGGTTTCTTCTCACTCATATATATGCTCACTTTGTTTCTTCAGTTATCTCTTCATACTTTAAGTATTCATATATTGTTTCAGTGTGTCATCGTCTCTTCTCTTCATGACATCACTTTGCACCTATCAGGTTTTCCTTACAGCTTCTTGCCATTCAGCTGTACCTATAGACCTCCTGCTACAACTTCAGTTTGAGGATACATTTGGTAAGGCTGTCTGAGTGCATCATTCTCCCTCTGGAAAAGGCCTTCTAACGTGGATCTTCGTTGGATACCTCCAAGGTATAGTCCCACTTCAGCACTTCTCCTAATGGGCAAGGTTGCGCCACCTCCTGCTTTGCCAAGAACTCTCTCTATTTTCTGTGTTTTAGGGCTTAAATAGCTTATACATTTCACCCATACAGCATCATGTGGTGAAACAGTTTCTCATTGGATGGGTCTTATCATTGGTTCTCTTCAGATACTGACACTCTCCATTGTACACCCCGGTATTTTGATAGATGCGATGTATTTTGCCATGTTAGAATGAGAAGTTCTCCCCCCTCCCTTTTGGAGTTTGGGGGCAGTTTGGACTCAGATCCATTGCTCTCCATAATTTCGATTACTGTTATGAACTTATCCCAATAAGTATTTGCTTATACTCAGAATGTTCATCTGTGTGTCCAGCTCGGCTAATAGGCTATTTAGTAATTAATCATGTGTTTTTTGTTCTGCCAGAACATTGAATTCTGGCCCTGGAAACAGGGCTTCAAGGGTGCACATGCCTGGCTTATAAGTATATTTAAGCATGTTTTACATGTCATGCAAACCAGAAAGCAAGGCTAGTGTGCAGTTCAAAAACATTCATTCAAATTGGTAATGTAATTTAATTCAATATGTAAAATGCCTAGTGCATTTTTACATTAATTTTGTGGCTTTCTTGAACATTCAAATGCAGTTTGTGATTTATTTTTGTAACGTGGTAGCACAAAAATAACACTTGTTGAATTTAAACATTTTGCTTAAGAACAATTTCTATGAGCATGTACATTTAGAAAGGGGTTAATTGTGCAAATTTGAATTGCATAATTAGTATATCTAATCATGCGCTGCAGGAAAATGGTGAACTGGTTGTTTGTATAATTCATGTAGGTCTTTACAGGTATAGACCTCACAATCCCATTGCAACCTAACGTGGATTAGGAGTATAATAGGTGCAAGAAGGATATAAATAGGAACCTGGTGGTGTTGAAAATTATATAAATATATATGTCTATATATATATTTATATATATACATATATATATATTGTGCGAACAAATAGTCCTTGATATGTTGCTAAAAATGTAATTTATACATTAATTATCCGAGGTCCGCCCAAGTGGGTGGTTTATCGGAAAAGTGCTATGTACATATAAGTTCAAGGACAATAATTGTAGGCAGTAATTAACCTTTGCAGGTGCCTCAGTCTTTGGGCCTGATCACAACCTCGGCGGTAACCCTTAAATCCGGCGGTAGCGCTATTACCGCCGGATTTAAGGGTCCGCCGAATCAGGGCTTCGGCGGATTTCGCCCCAGCTCTTGGCTAGTGCTAGTATGTGCAGAAGCAGAAATACATTAAAATCATTCATGGAAACCTTAGCAAAATCTAAAAAAGGGAATGCTTAACACAATGTTGTACTATTATTGTTAAACTGAGGATTAGTCTTGGGATTCCTACACATGTATCTGATTGTTTGAGGAATCTCATTCACCAAATACATACACCATCTTAATCTCCCACAAACACATACAGTTCTTGATCTCGGTTATGCCCACCCTGAAACTTGGTATCAAAGCCCACTATATATCTTGATTCTGCTTGTCTGAGTTTCTGAAGTTTGTCTCCTCCCCTTGGATGCACTTTTACAGTATCAATAACAAAAGATGTGAACGATCTAATGTCGCTTTGATGTCTGTCTTCAAAGTGTTTTACAAGGGGATACGACAAGTCCCAGTTTTTGATTGCACGTAATATCTGGATCTTTGAAGTGAGCTATAGTCTCACAAAATGAAAGCAATCTTGCCCAGTTTGAGCCACAAACTGCACGCCAGGATACAGACACTTCTGCCATTCCAAAATTTCCAAGGATGCACTGATTATCTGATTATCAGCATATACTTTCAATGACTGAATTGAAGAGTCCCCCAGACTCCACAGTCTGCCTACTCAAAGACATTGCCATATCCTTTATCACTGCTATCACAACTCCTGCTAACAAAAATCCTACCCTCTCTTCCTGTATACCACACCCAGCAAACCTGATTGGCTACTCCTCACAGTCCCCTTTCTATGCCAGTCATCCACAAAAGACCTGGATGTGGCACGCGCTGTTTGCGGAATGCCGGAGTGTCTGAGTACATATCTCCTGTTGATAAAAGACATCTGCATCAAAAACGAATGTGCAACAGGCGAGGATTTCTATTTTCAGATTCACCAAGCTCTGCAGCTAAAAAAATATAATGCAGGTATGCTCATATATTTTTTTTAATTCTTGAACTCTTTCACAAATATATATATATATATAGAGGTGTGCTCAGTGCAATGTATGGATGGGTTGGTCAGTGGTTGTTAAATGTGGAGCAGGTGCAGAAATACAAGGAATGGCAACATAATGCAGTCTGTGCACCAATTGCAGCCCTTCCTAGATAATAGGAATGAATCAGAGTGTCTGCTCTCATCTCTTTTAGTTTGCACTGACTCTTCACAATACTACGACCCACATGAGAGATTGAATGATTTGAGTCAGACATACCAGGTAATGGGTAGGACTGAGCCTCTGAAACTAGACATCCCTCACACCTCCAGGAAAGCTAGCATCTTTTATTCCAGGTAATCACGGTGATTATGTCTTTGAAACTAGGCAGCCCACACATTTCTAGGAAGGCTATCATGTTTCAAGCCAAGTAATCAGTGGGACTGTGCCTCTGATACTAACCTTTCATCACAACTCCAGGAAAAAAAGCATCTCCCCTTCCAGGTAATTATTGGTGCTGTGCATCTGAAACTATCTGCCATTCACTCCTCCAGGAAAGCGAGCATCTTTCATTCGGTCATGGGTGGACTGGCCTATCGGCCTTTCGGCCACCAGCCAAATGACTTTCAGCTTGATGTAGAATGGTATTTTCAAGCTTACGCTGGGGCAGATTTAAAGTAAACTTTATGATGCACATGCTCTCTCTCATCCATGTGTTTAAAAGTTCCCTTTTTAGTGCACTTCTTTTACCTTGACTGCAGTGGCTGCCTGCTGCTAGCTCTCTCAGGTGTTTAGCCCAACTTGTTACATTTTGAAGTTGGGTAAGTAACATTGTAACGGCAACAGACCCGCCCCAAGTGTGCATCTGCGCTGCACTGACCACCGCCACAGCGCCATCATCATGATCCCAGGAAACTGCAGCCCACCCATGAATGGGTGAAGTCTGTCAGTCAGGCAGCTCATCTGTCCATTTGCAGTTGGCACGTTCATGTTAAATTATTTCACGCAACATGCACATTATGCGCAGGTGGCAGCAGCGGATCCGTATGTAGTTGGGAGAAGATAAGGGAGGCAGGTTACTGGCAGGCGAGCAACAACAAGGGTTGAGCGAGGTGACCAACGACTGTGCAGACAGTGCCAGTTGGCTGTGTGCTGCTGCTGTGGCTGTACTCATCATCGACATCAACACAACAAAATAAGTAAGTAAAAAACTTAAAATGTAAGAGAAGTGAAAAAGAAACATCTGAATAAAACAAAATCGCCCCTACAACTTAATCGTTTTCTACTACATTTTTGTCAGAGAGTGAGTGACTCTCTGAATCAGCGTAACTCACAGAGTACATTAGTTCTACGAGTTTCTCACAGATGCTTTCCCATTTGAAGATTAGACAAACAAAACAAATGCTCATCAAAGCTTCAAACTTTGACGTTTTGATGAGCGTTTGTTCATCCATTTAGTAATCATTTTGGTTGTTTCTGCCTGATGGTTAGAGTTTTTTCAGAGTATAGTATATGGGGCAATGGACAGGCTGCAGGGTTGTGGCTCACTGGCAACTTGCAAGGAAAAAATATTCCAATTGTACAGAATTAATAAAATGTCCATGGATTATGCATTCAGCTCCCTGATGTGCCTGGGATTTTAACCGAGGAACATCAGACTTTTTGGTGCACCTAAACAGGAACAAGCAGTCCGGGCTTTTGAAAACTAACCGCTGCTATGACACCAGTGAGCCTACATCTTAAACAGTAATCCAGTAAACCACTGCAGCACCTCACATGGATTTGGTCCTTTCTCAGCATTTTGAGTCCAATTATTCTGTTTCCTATAGAAACTTCACCAAGATATTAATGAGGACTGCATGCCCATTCTGAAGTTGTGGCCTCACACAGAAAAACCATCAGCCATGGTCATGTGTTCTTAACTACAAAAAAAGAAATCACCAATTGAGTCTGACAGACTGTCTCTCCATTCTTGGGTGCCCACTGCCCGGAGGTGATCCACTCTTCATAATCTCACACCTCCACCGTTTGTTGGGGTTTGTTGTAATTGCCCTGAGGAAGACATGAACTGTATGCCAAACATTTGGCCCGCCGAAACGTGCCAATGTGCCCAGCCCACAAGAAAGGGGCACTATTGTAAAATCAAGATTAGTATATCCACGTAGGTAGACCCTTACATGGACATGTCTATACCATGCTGAATGTGAATAGTCATACCTCTGTGAAATTAACAAAAGTGATTAACTAATTCCAGATATGTTTCTTGTACTTTCCTATACTTACTTTGTATATTGGCAGACTTATACATGGACATTTGTACACCATGTTGAACCTGATTAGTCACACCTCTGTGAAACCTTAAAGGGAGTGATAAATGAATTCAAAGATGTGTTATTTTTGCATTTTCCTCTTTTTACTTTGTATATTTGCACTATTGTCTTCTTTGCATTTTTTGTTTTGAAATATTTGTCTATTATCTGTTCAAATGTTCATGTTTTCACACTACCAATCTTTATGAATAATTAAAGCACATATCATCTTTTACTTTTGTTTATAATGTCATGTAACAGTTCTTTGAGTGTTTGAGATACCAGATGTGACATTATGCACGTTTTCTCTTCCAAAAATAATTGCATTTTGGACAATGAATGGTAATGTCCTCAGCGTGGGCCATTTTCTTCTGTAACTTCAGCTCCCTGACTGTCTGCTGAAGGGACTTGTGTCAGGCTGCAAAGGCAAGTAGCAGCAGGGTGGAAAAGAAACCATATCTCGATTTGCTAGTCGTAATAACACATGATTCTGGTAGTGGGCCATCGAGACAGAGGGACTAGCTGGCTGACCATACAGCCAGGGAGGGAAGGGAGGAAGGAGGGAAGGGAGGAAGGAAGGAAGGAAGGAAGGAAGGAAGGGAGGGAGGGAGGGAGGGAGGAAGGAAGGAAGGAAGGAAGGAAGGAAGGAAGGAAGGAAGGAAGGAAGGAAGGAAGGAAGGAAGGAAGGAAGGAAGGAAGGAAGGAAGGAAGGAAGGAAGGAAGGAAGGAAGGAAGGAAGGAAGGAAGGAAGGAAGGAAGGAAGGAAGGGAGGGAGGGAGGGAGGGAGGGAGGGAGGGAGGGAGGGAGGGAGGGAGGGAGGGAGGGAGGGAGGGAGGGAGGGACTGTCTGTGTTGGCAGCAACATAAAACCTTGAATTTAGGTTATTAAATGTGTGTTATACAATTAAAGCAATTAAATTCTAGTACACACGACAGGCTGTCTTTGCGGCCACTAAGTAGTCCCCTGTCCTTGGGCTTTTGTTTAGGCACTATAAGATGCAGCACCAGGTTTGTTTCTTCAATCTCACAGCGCTACCTTTTACTCAGGTTTCCAAATGTGCACTTTACAGTGCACACGTGTTATAGGTTGCCTGCTAGACTGGCTTCTTTGACTGTGCACCCCTTGGCAATATGCACCCATTGCTGCATTCTTTTGAACTTCATTCTAATCCTGCGCCTCTGAGACTCTGACTATTTTCCCACCGGACTGTATGTCGGGAGGAATAAAGGTACACTTGATGGAAGGAAAGGAACGAAGGAGGCTGCCCCGGTGTTCTCCTGTGGCTAGTCAGCCATCCCCTAGCTAGTAAGGGATGCAAAGAAAGCAGCCCGCAGCAATATCAAAACTTGGGTGGCCAACTTTACAAATGGGTTTTTCAGTACACGTTAGATGTGGTAGCACATCAGAAGCAGCCTTCCATGCATGCAGTTCCATATAGTGTCATTTGCACCCCCTCCCATCCACTTTTCTGTTAACATTCATGGCAGATGGCATGTTAATACATACACAGCACAGAAAATTGCAAAACGGTAGGGCCATTATACATGCAGGACACTCATTTGTCAAGTCTGTCAGGCCCTGCATGGCAGAATATATGCAAATGACCTAATTTGCATAGGCATTTAAACCAACATAAGTGACTCCACAGAAAGGGCACCCCTAGAAGCATCATCACTCTTTGATACTTAGAGGCACCATGGGAAGCAACATTATTTTTTTATTTTCTTTTATTTGAAATGCTGTAGTTTTTTTACAAAACTTTTCATTTATCCAAATAAAACCATACGTTTCCGAAATTTGCGATAAAGATTTATATTCAGAGGCTTTCTTTCATTGTCTGTTACTCTCCATAGTTCATTATTTCGTTTTCTTTACTACTTTGGATCCACCATGCCAGCTGCCCATATATTCTTCATGGCGATAATATGATTCCAGAATTGAATGATGACAGTAGTAAGACTCCTGTTCCCTGACAGTATAAAGTTCCATCTGTCATAGTTATTAAGCTCTGGCCCAGAGGTTGACATCATTCCTCAAAACCAATTTCTCTTTTCACTTAATGCAAGATAAATCATAATGATGTGATGAATATTCTCGAGCATCTGTTTGACCTCGCAGAATCGACAGAAGGCTTCCTCTTTAGGGATTTGCCTATTATTTGCCATGAGTTCTCGTGTTGGTAATTGGTTCAGTCATAGTCTAATAAATTGGTCCCTGATCAACCTGTCCGGAAATTGCTTCAGGTATGAGGGTAGCTCATTAATAGCAAGGATATCCAACTCACAGTTCAGATTCATCTGGTATTGTGATTTCTCTGCCAATGTGCGTATCCAGTCATTTTGCTGTATTCTTTGTTTCGCACATTGAGGTCGCTTCACTAGCATCTCCAGTGTTATACTATTTGCTGCCATGACGCCTTTCATAGTGTTTTTCCATACCGCTAAGGCTGTATTAGCCACTGTGTTGTTCCTTTGTTGAAATAATTTATATGCTGGGATATCGTCCTCATTAATCATCTTTCTATACAAATCAATTATTTTCCATTCGACTATTGATCGTAAAGATTTCGTAGCGATCTCGTGTCTGATTCTTTTAATCGGGAAAGAGTTCGGTAGACCAAGAATTTTCAGGGAAAAAAGGCCTTCCAAGAGATCCCAAATTGATTGGTCAAGATTTATCATGGACTCATTCCCGTAGCTAAGGATCGCAGTGACTTTTTGTCGATAGAAAATAAGGATCGGGTTTAACGAGTATTTTCCAAATTTTCTATGTAAAAGTAACCCTTGTCTCGCCAATGTGGCCGTTTTTGTTCTTAGATGGTTTACCCAGGGTACTTCTACTTTCGACTGGTTCACTATGACTCCCAGATATTTGATTGATGTCACTGTGGTCAATTTTTTGTCATTCATGTAAAATTGAAAAGATTTTTTTTGTGGTTTCATCGCCATCAGTGCCATGATTTTTGTTTTGGCGGTGTTGATTTCCAAGCCATTTTCCAACATGTATTTTTCCAGCTCCCATATGCTTCTTTGTACCCTATCTGGGTTTTATCCAGAATAACAATATCATCTGCATAAATAAGGTGCTGAATCTGATGGTTGTTTAATTTGGGTGGATCTGCCTTCTGAAATCGGGGCGGATCAGGGACATCAATGGTGTACAGCTTAAATAGTGTTGCTGCAAGAGGGCAGTCCTGTTTAAGCCCATTGTCCACGTGAATAGGTGCAGATAATTGACCTTGTTGGGAGAGTCTGATTCTGAATGCTGTGTTGCTGTATAGTTGTTTAATTGGATCCATTACCGTCGATAGACATTTCCACTTTTTTAGTTTTCCCCAGAGTGTTGTTCTGTTCACCATATCAAAAGCCATATGCAGGTCTATGAATGCTGCATACGTGTTGTGTTTATTGACCAGTGCTTCATGTTTCAGCAGATTCAGGATCATGAGATTTACATGAGTTCCCATGTTTTTTGTGAATCCAGTCTGCCTGATGTAAATTTTCTTACTTTCTTTGATCCATATATTAAGTTTATTAAGCAGCAGTGTGGCAAAAATGTTCCCAATCGGGACCAGTAGGGCGATGGGTCTATAGTTTGCAAGCAGTTGTCTATCACCTGCTTTGTAGATTGGGATCAAGATGGCTTTCGTCCAGGTACTGGGAATTTGTTTCCATTTTTCAATAGAAGCGAATAGATGTAGACATAGTTTGGCCCATTCCTCTGGATGTTTCTTTATGAGAGCATTGCTCAGGCCATCTGGGCCTGGTGCCCTTGATGTATTGAGCTTCTTTATAATTGTTAAGATAGAGTCGAATGTCCATGCATTTGTCCAAGGGGTGGATTCAATCTGCTCCGTACTAATAGAGTGGTTACTCACAGTACGTTTGTAGATGGTCTCGAAATGGCTGGTCCATGCAGATTCGGTGATCCCTTGGATTGTTTTATGTTAGTTGTCCGTTTGCGGATTTAATAAGTTCCACAGACCTCTCGTATTATTAGTTTTCAGTAGTGCTAGTATTGATTCTGCATCTTGTTGTGAAAGCAATGCTTTAGCATTCGTTGTCCAATTTCTATAACTTTGTTTTGCTTTACGAATAGAGCTCCACGTATTTGCAGCATTCATTCTTTTTATTTCCGAGATCTTTCTCCGGAGTTCTTTTTTCTTTTCCGCAACTTGTAAGTTGTAAGCATGAGTGTGAATTTTCTTAGTCGACTCTTGTTTGTGTATTGTTCGTAGGAATGGTGTGAGTATCCATTCATAGTTTATTTGTTTCATACCACTCAGGGTGGAACTGGTGTATATACTTACTAATTTCTTCATTTGGTTATCATTGATACGCAGTCTGGTAACTGCAGTATTAGTTTCCATGTGCAGTAAGTGTACTTTGTCTCCTTCGCAATGCAATGCTTTCCATGTTATGCTGATAATACGATGATCACTGTTATCGGATTTCGTGTTGTCTTGGGCTGTTACTTTGGGGGCTAGGGTTGGAGACATATAGATGTAATCTAAAGTGGCTGCCACTGTTCCATTGGTCCAGGTAGTAGTTTTTGGACTATATTTCATCTGATTGGTGCAATAGAGGTGACGCCAGGTAGTTTCTTTATTCCATATTTTCGCTCTAGATGAGAGTTGCGTTATCGATCAATCAGCCGTGTTTGTCAGATAGATGAATATTAAGGTCTCCACATCATATTATTTCGATTTCGTTCGTTTCAGGCATTAAGTTGTCTATGGCGGAGAATAGAGTATCAATGAATTCATCCGTCTGAAACACTGCATGGTTCCAATATAAATTGAATATCACTAGTCTCGGCGCGGGTGCTTGCAGCAGGCTTCCATAAGGCATCTTTGGGCTTCAAATTTCTAGTATTGTTAGTTGGATCCATGGGGAAATGTTGGTAGAATCCACCACGTGTATGTTCTCTTCCATTTTAATCAGAGTTAGGAGTTCTGCTGATGGACATCCTATTTTACGAGATATTGCGGGGTTCATTGCCACTGTGTATTCGTCGCATCCAGGCATGGTGTCAATCCATGTTTCTTGTAGGCATATGAAATTGTATTTCCAGAGATCGTCCATATTTAAGCGAAAGAGGTGAGAAAATCCTCTGGTGTTCCATGTACAAAGGGTCAATGTAGTATTTATCCTTTAGTTGGTGGTTATGAGTTATTTATTCTCATTGTGGTCATCGTCATATTTGAGGTTTCAGCCTCTCTCCAGAATGGCGTATTAGTAAAGTTTGCTCAAGTATATTTATTAATCACTCTTTCTGCTGAGCTGAACATTCTGCTTTTTAGGGTGGTCCCCGGGGAGTGAAGACTGTTGGACCCCATCTCTCCTGCTTTATTGTTCTCTTATCAAGCTGTTCGCAGTCACATTTTGGTTTTCTCTTGTTTGTTGTTATGGAGATACATGAAAACCCCAGTTTCAAAAAGAGCTGTGCCTCATTGGTAATCTTTTCAATGTTCTCTATATTGTGAAAATGTACAAGTATCACATCTGATTTCTTTTCATCCGTGAATTCCACCACTTTGATGTGTCCTGTGTTGACCCATCGAAGAGCCGGAATTGCGTGTATCAACCACAAAATATTTGTTCGATTTAGGATCAGCTCATGTTGGTATTTGTCATTTTTCAAATGCTCAATTTTTAATTTTGTGTTTTTTATTAGATCCAGAGTATTAATAAACATGGGTTGATGCAGTTTAGATCTGGCATCTGTGTCTACACTATTTGCTGATCTGTTGGTACTTTGTGTTCTCTCTAAATATTGTGATGTAAAGTCTTCGCTGTCTGAGATTGATTCCACACTAAGAATTGACATCTCCAGCTCTGAATCAGATATGTCTTCACAGGTGAGATCTGAAAAGGTTGAATCTATGGTATACACTTCTTCATAACAGTCAATGATTATTATTAATGATTGGTCATTGGTTGACGTTTGTGGGTCCCAAGTGCTTTCTTGGTCTTCTTTAGAATAGGTAGTTAAGTTCAGAAGGACATCTTGACTAAGTGAATCCTTTTGCTCTCAGTCTTTGCTCGTGTAAGGTTTCACATTATCATTCATGGCAATGTCTAGTTGAGTTGTTTCGGCAATATGAGCTCTTTGTGCCTCCAGTGTCCCATTTTGCATTAACACTATTTTTCCCCCTTGTATGGTTTTGTTCACTTTCGGAGTTGTCAGGTTGCGTGGGAAAGCTCTTGAACCATTTGCTTTCTTTTTCTTTATTGGTTTATTTTTTTTCTGTATTTGCTGTGGAGTATTGGCACTGTTCTTATTATTGTCAAAACTAGCAAAGTTTTCCAATTTTTTTTCAGGTAAAGAGGTCAGATCCTCAGTTGCTTGAATAGCGAGACCACCTGATTGATTTATGTCAGTACTTGATTTGTCGACTGTAACTTGCACAGTTTCTAGCCGTACCGGCACTGTGGATTGTGGACTAGCTTTTTTTTTTCCATTTTCATTTTGAGATTTCACACTAGGCATCTTGTGCCCCTTTGCTATGATTTCCTTCATGCCTGCTGTCAATGTTGCTTTCTCTTCATGTTCTCTTCTAGCTATTTCAAATAACCTAGACTGCCATTGGGCACTAGCTTCGGCCTCTTGATTTAGTCGATTGTGTATTGTATTTATAAAGGACTCCAAAAGAATCTGTTTCGAGTGAATAAGTGCAAGCAGAGTAGCTTGGTCTTTTTGCGCATCACGATTACTTTCTAATAACTTCATAAATGGTATCATCGCCCCTGACGTTACAGGTAAAAAAAGATTTTGTAAATCTAGCATTGTAGTGGGTATTGCTTCTGTTGTTTTTGTGGGTGGCACATTCTGTTGGCATTGACAAAAATGCTTGTTATTCAGGGTATGATCTACTGGTGAGGAGATGTCACCAGGTTGACTGTTATGCTTAAATGCGGAAGGCGTTTGATACTCCTTTGTCATCGCAGGGAAGTTTGGTATTCGTGGCGTTGCGGCTAACTAGGCCGGCTCGCCCTTTATTTTTGTCTGTAGGTTAAATACTTCATTTCTTTTATCCCGATTAGTCATTATATCCTCGATTTCTGTGATGTCCAGCCATAGTCGTGCCTGCCGACATTCTTTTCTGTGCTGGCTCCTCTGTCTAACATCTTCTGTCATTTTGGACTTTGTGTACGCCTGCTCCCAACATTTCTTTGCCGCGATAGCTTTTTCCTTTTGTGAAGGAAGCGGCTCATGTACCTCTACCCGATTCCTCTGTACGTAAGTTGGAAGCGAGCCTGTCATTACTAGTTCTTTGACTTGGAGGTCCAGATCATTCCCAACCTCGGGTTGTTGATTATTCTCCAGGTTTTTATCATGTAGGTTGGTATCTGGTATAGATGTACCTCCATGTGGGGTCAGTACATGTGGAGTGTAGCCTAGTATGGTTTCGGCTAGATGACTAGTTCCCGGAAGCACCAGTTCAGAGGTAGGACCAGGCTTGTTGTTAGATCTGGTTGCAGGTCTAGTAGCAGAGGCCATCGATAACAGTGCACGGGGTGGTTTGCTAATTCCAGAGATGTTGTTAAAATAAGTTCAAGTGGTGTGTTTCAATCAATTAGGCTAAACTGCCCAGTTTGACTGCTGTGGAGAAATTAGCCTCACGCCGCCCCTGGACAAAACTGCAAGAGATTTGGGCACTCAGAAGCAATAATTGATGCTATGGTAATGTAAAGATCAGCACACCGGCAGGATCAAAGGACAGAAGTCCCACAGTCTCCCGCTTGTGTTAGCCTGACTGTACCATAACGTTAGTCCAATGTGTTTATCTCACGTACACGGGCAGGATCAAAGGATCAACTCCCACAGTCTCCTGCTTGTGTAATCACCACTCTCCCATGCAGGTGTCATGCATCAGCAAAGATTGCTGGTATTGGCGTCAGCTCAATCAGTGGTTCAGGAGAAAAACCTTGCAGTTTCTAAGTTGTTTTTCAAGGAAATTGTCTCGTTTGCGTGTTCCAGGTGCTGGCGCCACGTCATATGCAAATGGTGACCACGGAGGCTCACAACTTCCACTGTGTCGCGCTGTTATTCTCTTACAGACTGGTTAGTTTAGGATACCGAGCGACAGAGGAGAGATGCGGGGCGGGGCCTGCCTCTCGTGTCTGCGGTATCTTCGGCGTGCCTACCCTACTCAAGCTGCGTGCGACGTGCACGATTCAAGATAGGAGGAGTGGGGGGCAGAGGGGGAGGGGGAGTGGAGTCAAGTTGTTCCACAGCAGCTGCTGGTCGGGGTGGACTCGGCAGCACCGTCCGTATTAATTATGCGGAAGGCAGATGGACGAGGCTTACCCGTAAAAAAAAAGACTAAAAGAAATTACGTGTACTGCTACAAGGTGACCGTCTTTTCAACCCGTCGGGTCTCTCAGGGGATACCAAAGCGTGCCGCACATCAAATACACCAACTGTAGGTAAGCTTCGAAAGTTGCAGTTGATCAATGCCACGAGTAGACGGCAGACGACAGTGTTATGTGCTATGTCCCAAAGTCATACAAGTCATACAAATTTGTAGCGACGTCTTACCGTCAGCCCAGAAGACAGGAGACAAGAGACTCTGCAACCCAACTCCATTATAAGAAGTTGCCATGTGTAAGTTGAGTGGCAAAGAACTTTGTGGTGTGAAATACATGAATGAAACAATTATTATATATGAAGCAACTCTATAGAAATGAAGCCATTGACAGGATGATTTGTTAACACCACTTCACAGGACTTCATTAACTTCCACCTGGTTTACTTCCATGTCAGGCCTACTACTTCAATTGAACCTGGTTTACTCCCGTGCCAGGCCTACTACTTCAAAGTTTTTTATTTGGGTATACTCCCCTGCCAGAAGAGCATCAAGTGTCATCACAACCTTTGATGTGATATACGCCCTTGCCAGGTCAGCAATATACAAACAACACGCACCACTGTGGTAAAGATCAGCTTACAACAACTTTGCAAGGCTTCTTGCTTCATAACACCAGGTTATAAGGAATTATTCTGGAAAGGCAAGATTCACATTGGTGCTCTTTAGTACACTTTTGTGGTTTGCAAACCCTCAGTATATTATGCTCCTCTCCTTCTGAATAATCTTTATCAGAAGGGTAGCCTTCTTGACACTCTTGTTTTATCACTTCTTCATTAACCAAATACTGACAATTATATGGTCTTATTCAGATTCTGCTTTGGCTTTCTTATGTACTTCTTCAAAGATGGGCAATGAGCTTTACAAAATATGGGACTTTCATTTGACCCCCCCCTGACTTTGGTAATATGTGTTGGTTTTAAATGGTCTTGTTTTTTATTTCTTCTGTGTTTGGCAATGGTAGTTTGCATTATATTCTAAAAGTGTTGCTCCATCTTGTTGCTGGGTTTTAAATAAACTTGCATGCTTGAAGTCACAGTCAATTGGTTTTTAAATAATACTGTTTTCTCCGCTATCTGCCAGTTCAGTATTCAGAAATGCCTTATTTCTTACTTGGCTCTCTATGCAATTGTTTCTCACGTCAAAGTACCTGCCTTTAGCACGCGAGCGGTCACGGAGCGCTCCGGTGTCACAATCACAGCAATCTGCTGTTTTCAGTCTGCTGCTACCCGCTTCACTTGCACACAGAGCTTCCTATGCTCCGAAGGCTCTCCGGTGCTTGCAAGTCACTGGAGACAGCTTCAAGGGGGGAGGGGGTTCCAAACATTTGCTTCCCGCTGCCCAGTCTTTCCAATTCATGTCTCCAGGGGGCAAGCTTCCCTCTCCAATGATTGCCACTGTGCAACCTCTGCAATTACAGCTTCTGGAGGTGAAGACCATCTCAGGACTGGCTACTGTTTACCACTCTACAGTGGTCGCGTGTCGTATTTCTCATCCAGTCTCTGCTTCTGCTGCAACAAGGAGAGTTCACAACTCCTCCACCTATGACTACTGCCCTGCTCTGCTCCTTCTTCTCATTAATGGCCTGCACCTGAGGGGGCCTTTTAAGTCTCTGAGTCTCCCTCAGGTGCGGGTCATTCCCATTAACAAGTTGCACTTTGCTGTTTTATTCCTCCTCAGCCCTCTTCCTCGTCCCAGTACTTCGGGGATTATGAGACTTGGCTTCCCTAATGCAAAAATCTGTTTTTAATAACTTGATTTTTGATATCGAGCTTATTTCTGTTCCCAATAATATTCTCTACAGGAATATCATAAAGATCAATCACAAGATTTGATTTTGTGGAGAAATAAAGAATTTTAGAGTTTAAGTTTTTATTATTCACAGACTCCTTTTTACTGTACTTTTGGGAGTTGGGGGAGCTTCTAGCTCTATATGTCTCCATGGTTTTAGAAGTGTTTTCATTTCTCCCAATGCCTAGGGGTTTACGGATGCTTTCGCCCATATTAAGATGTTCAACTTGGAGTGCTAAACGATTGTTTTGACAACGAGCCATTACATACTTCTCCAGAGGAAGACAAATACCGCTGTTCACCCAACCGATGTCCGCTTATTCCCCTGTGCCCTTTCTCCTCTCAGTTGATCCTCCTGCAGAACATCACCCCCAAGGTCAGGATCATAAAGTGTCTGCCTTTCCCTGGCCACCTGGGAGGAGACTTTAGGCAGGGTCTTTGTGAGGACTCGGGAGGATGCATCACACAGCCTATAAAAGTATAGGAAGGATTTCACTTTACAAGGCAATCATATACTTTCCGATTAGAAACTTACTAGGTATGATATGATAAGTCATTTATAACATGCCTGTACACAAGATTTTCTAGGCGCAACAAGACAAGACAAGGAAGGGAGGACAGAAGGAGGACAAAACGATGATCTTACTAGAACTTGTGTCATTCAGATCGTGCAAGTGCAGGTGGAGGCTGAGGGAGAAGTGCCGGGGGGAGGGGAGAGTGCAAAGTAACTAGTAAGTGCAGCCAGGAGGTGGCGCATACGTGCAGAGAGTCAGGGGACTGTAGGGTTGCAGATATAGTCCTTTAAGTGGCTGGGAGGCCCGAAGGCAGTGCAAGGGCAACTGGTCGTGCAGGAGCCTGGTCCTGTAAGTTCAGTGGGTGGCCAGGTAACCAATATGCGCAGCAGACAGGGACATCAGCAAGGGAGAGAGAAAGCAGAAGCGAAAAGGAAAGTCTTGGGTTGCTTCCGGAATCTTAGGTGGTCCTGCTCAAGTTTGAGAGAGGCAGGGAGGCTGTTCCAGAGGGAGGCCCCACCCGAGGACAGAAGTGAGAAATGGAAGAATACCTCTGAGGAGGTGAAACTGATAGTGTGACTTCTTAGAGACGTCAGAGATGTGAGGAGATAAGGAGAGGGTGGAATTGAAGATGACCCCAAGGATCTTAGCCTCACTGGAAGGAGCAGGTAGAGGGTCCTGGGTGGGCAGCCAGAGTGAGAGAGGGAAGGAAGGAGCAGGAGTCCCAATGAGGAGCATCTCAGTCTTACTGGCATTAGTGTAGAGATTGTTGGAGGCACACCATTCCTGAATAGCGGACAGACAGTCTGGTATGAAAGAAGGAGCAGAAGAGGTTGAGGGGAGCCTGAAGGAGAGCTGGGTGTCATCTGCATAACACTGAAGGTTCGAGCAGAAGGTGCAGTGGGCCAGAGATGCTAGGTAGTGGTTAAATAGCCAGAGTGAGGTTAGATCCCTGGGGAACACCACAAGTAGAGAGAGAGAGATAGAAGAGAGGAAAGGCACAAATTGGACCTGGGAGGGTCGATCCGTGAGAAAGGCGATCAAACAGGCAAGGGCCTGACCAGAGATACCCAGCCTGTCTCAGAGAGGAAACAGCAGGATGGCGTGGTTGACCGTGTCGAAAGCAGAGGATAGATCAAGGAGAATGAGGACAGAAGGAAGGTTAGAGTCAAGATTGGACAGCAAGTATTCATTGGTGTTCAGGAGAGCAGTTTCTGTGCTTCTGGCTGCTCTGAAGCCAGACTGGTAGTCATGGAGAAAACCAACAGATTCAGTATGTAGACTAAGCTGGAAGTTTAACAAACTTTCCAGGAGTTTGCCCAGGAAAGGAAAAATGGAGAACGGGTGATAGATTGCCAGAGAGGAAGGATCGGCAGAAAGCTTCTTAAGAAGGCGGAGCAGACGAGAGTGCTTAAGGGGGAGGGGAAGGTTCCAGTGGCAAAAGCAAGGGTGTCGATGTGGACCTTAATGGTTCTGGAGGAGCAGGGGAGCACCTGCTTTGATGAGACTTTCATAGATCGGGCTTGTTTTGAAATATTGTCAGGAGTGAACAGGGGTAAGGAGGGGAGAAAGTAAGAGGAGAATCGGCTGGAGAGGGGCCTGGAGTGGTAGGAGGAGAGGAAGAGGAGGTAGTGGAAGAGAGAGTGGACAGGATTTCCTGAGTTTTAGTGGTGAAATGAGATGTAAAGGCTGTGCAGATGGCCTGGGAGGGAACAGGAGAGGTAGAGATTGCAGCAGGATTGGCCAGCTCCTTGCAGATTTTGAAATGTTTGGCTGAGTTGTTAGGGGCTGCAGGGATGCGGCTTGGATGTGGGCTCTCTTCTTAGGGAGGACCGAGAGTCTATATTGTCTTTGGAGTAGGCGCTAAGAGTTTGGCAGAGAATGTGCTTGATGCCCTCCACTTCCTCTCTACCACCCTACACTTGCGCATAAGGGTGGCGAGGTCATAATCGCACCAATAGTTGCACTTGGATGTAGGCTTCAAATGGATCCTCATGACAGGGGCAAGGACATCAAGAGTGTTAGAGATAGAGAGATAGAGGGTTGGAAAGGGCTGTGTCAGAGTGTGAGACAGCCAAAGGTGTAAGGGGAGGAGAAAAAGTAGCTGTAAATTTTCGGCCGATTTCCCCCAAGTTCAGAGCTGGGGAGAAATCTGCCAAAGCCCTGATTTGGCGGACCCTTAAATCCGGCGGTAATAGCGCGACCGCCGGATTTAAGGGTTAACGCCAAACTCGTGATGAGGCCCTAAGTAGTTTGGCTAAACGTAGTGAATAGACTGCAGGCTGTGCCACCATTATATATATGTGTATAGAATCTGGATGTTGCACAACGCATTTTAGCAAACTAAGACCCCATGAACAGAAGAGCTGAAAGTGTGGCGCAGTAGAAGAAAACAGCTGACAACGAGGGAAGATTCGAGAAAGGTTGTCTGGCCCGGTGTCAAGGGTTGGGGCAACCAAGAAACTGGTTATCTATTCAAGAAGATACAATGAACGTGAGAAGCGAGGCAAGCTCCTGTTGAGGTGTAATGGAAAAACACTTGAAGTGCCAGATTTTATTAATTTTATAGTGTTAAAGGGATAGTCTAGTAAAAAATTTTATTTAAAAAAGAGATAAGCCACATAAAAAAAAATACTAGCATTCTCCATTTTAAAACTTCCTATGTAAAATTTTGAGCTATTCAAGCTCGAAATTCGCAAAAGCAAGCACAGGGGCGCAGCCATTTTGTGAAATGGAGGCCCTCCTGTGCTGGCTTTTGCTTTTGCGGCACTAATGAAGGAAAAGCCAGCCAGCTGTAGTAAACAAAGGCTACCACTGGGTGGCTTTCCCTTCATTAGTGCTATAGGCGGAGGACGGGGACCGGAGACCAGAGCAGGAAAGCTGCAGCTGAATCTCGGTAAGGAGCCCGGAAAACTTAGAAATAAAACCGCAGCTTTAAAAACGTTGTATTTATGTTTGCGGTCGCTTTTGAAGCGACCGCAAACATAAATACAACGTTATTGTGTTGGAAAACGCTGCGGTTTTTCTTTCCAAGTTTCTCAGGCTCCTCCGGCTCGGAGGAGCCTGAGAAACTTGGAAAGAAAAACCGCAGCGTTTTCCAACACAACCGCGTGTGTTTCTGCCTGCTGTGGCTATCACTTTGAGTCTCCGGTGCTCCCAGGGGAGCCGGAGGAGCCTGAGAAACTTGGAAAGAAAAACCGCAGCGTTTTCCAACACAATAACGTTGTATTTATGTTTGCGGTCGCTTTAAAAGCGACCGCAAACATAAATACGTTTTTAAAGCTGCGGTTTTATTTCTAAGTTTTCCGGGCTCCTCCAGCTAGTGCTTTTTTTGTAAAAAAAATAAATAGCACTTACCGAGATTCAGCTGCAGCTTTCCTGCTCTGGTCTCTGGTCCCCGTCCTCCGCCTACAGCACTAATGAAGGGAAAGCCACCCAGTGGTAGCCTTTGTTTACTACAGCTGGCTGGCTTTTCCTTCATTAGTGCCGCAAAAGCAAAAGCCAGCACAGGAGGGCCTCCATTTCACAAAATGGCTGCGCCCATGTGCTTGCTTTTGCGAATTTTGAGCTTGAATAGCTCAAAATTTTACATAGGAAGTTTTAAAACGGAGAATGCTAGTATTTTTTTTTATGTGGCCTATCTATTTTTTAAATACATTTTTTTACTAGACCATCCCTTTAAATGCAAAGAAGGAGCTCAAAACACGATCTCCTGTCACATGGTCAAGATGAAAATAGACTTTCGGTAAGCTACACAGAGACTTGAAGATAGGACCATGCTCACACTCTCTTCTATTCTCAGGCACAGTGATATTTGCAAGGCCGAGTTCAAAGACTAATTTGGACGGCAGACAGCCGGAGTGATGATGGATGTTGGGCTAATTGGGTGAGGAGGCATGGTCAAGTCCAACCCTCCAGCACCTGGGGTACCAGCTTGCATGCTGCTAGCAAGTGGAACATTCCAGAAGGGTATAAGCGTGCCAACCAATCATAGAGGGACACATAATAAAGAGCGCTATAGTTTGAAAGCCAATGAAACATTGTGTATTTCATGAAAGCGAAGATGACTTTCACTAGGGGTGGGCATAGATGTCCACCTGACCTTAGAGATCCAATCACAATCCTACCCCCATAGCCCCATAGAAATTATACCTAGATGTTCCCCGTAGACCAAGCACAGTCTCACATTGGTTTTCTTATTTTGCCACACAGTATGACATTGCGTATGATGAGTTTTTGCTATAAAAGTAATGTTTTTTATGAAATGTGTTGAGACTTATAATGTTGGACGTCTGCTGATGCCCATTGTACTCCTTGTTTTAGACAATTGCAATTAAAAACAGTTATGTTTTGCCAACTTCCTGAGTCCGTCTTATTATTGGTGTAAGAGTAAAATCTGCACCCCCATTCATCCCATAGAGCGCTACCTCACTTAAAGGGCCTACGAGTTCAGTGGCAAAAAAATCCATCTGACACCTTGAGAGGTGACTTTGCAAAAATCTCCAAGCTATAAAAACTAGCAATCATCTCTACCAAATCCACCTCCTTCAATGCCAAAATATCCAATGCCAAATCGGACTCCAGAGAGATCTTGACTATCTTCAGGGAACTAGAGATACCAGCCGGTCCACCTCCCACCCTCTCCAAGGATGAAGCCTGGTGCTCCATCATCCAAATGGCAATGCTCAATAAAATTGACACCCTGAACAAAAAGGTTGTGTCCAATCTAGCCGACTGCCACTAGCACCCAGATGCCCAAGCCTATTACACCCGCCCTGACCACCCCAACATCCTGATCCCCCAGTTTCACTTCAAGGAAATCTCTGAGACTGAAATCCTGAAAATAATCAAAAGTCTAAAACCTTCCAGATGCAAAGGAGATATTTGTCCAGCACCTATCATCAAAGACTGTGCTGAAATCCTAACGCCACTCATCACAGCATTCATAAATACCTCATTCTCAACAAGCACAGTGCCTACCAGTCTCAAGAAAGCTTGGGTACTCCCACTCCTAAAAAACCTCTATAGACCCCTCTATTCCTACCAACTACAAGCCAATTACAACAGTCCCCTTACTACTAAAAATCATTGACAGGGCTGCCTACCTGCAAGTTCAGCACTTTCTTCACACCAACCACATCCTAGGAGTACAGCAGTCTGGCTTCAGCCCAGGCCATGGTACAGAATCTGCCTTGCTAGACTTAAAAAATCAGTTGGATGAGATCAGATATGAGGAAAGGGCAGCACTCCTCCTCCTCCTAGATCTATCTGCTGCATTTGAGCCAGTTCACCATAAAATCCCATGTCACCACCTCAATACCTCTGCGAACTTCTCCACTATGGCCACTGCCTGGATAGCATCCTTCCTTGAAGGAAGAATCATGAGAGTCTTCTCAGAGAATGTCAATGCCTCATCATCCATGTGGGCTTCCTCCAGGCTCATGCATATCCCCCACCCTATACAACATCTTCACTAGGCCCCGCTTCAAAATTATAGATTCCCATGGCATAGCCTACACTAGCCACACAGACGACACCCAAATGTTGCTCCCACTCACAGGCAATTATGTAGATGACTCCAATACCCTTAACAATATGCACTCCTTGATTCAGTCATGGATGGCGGCAAACCACCTGTGCCTAAATGGTGACAAAACCGAAATCATTATTGTCGGACCTCTCACAGCTCTAAAAAATCTCATTGTAATATACACTGACTTCTAGATAGAGAGCATCATTGTCCCCACCTCAGCCACCGTAAAAACATTAGGGGTGCACCTTGACGCCACCCTTTCCATGTCCTGTCAAGTGAACACCATTGCCTCTTCAGCAGCCTATGCCACCAAAGCATTAAATGATGCTAGACCCTTCTTTTATAAAAACAGTTGGTTAACAGTTGCCCGAGCAGTCATCGACTTGAGTCTAGATTACTGCAACGTCCTCTTTGCAGGCACTTTCTCCAGAAACATCCATTAACTACTCGTAATACAAAATAATGTGCTCTGAGCAGCACTGAACATTCTCAAAAAAATACATATCTCAGCAGCCAGAAGAGATGTTCATTGGTTGCCCATCCGAGAATGCATAATTTTCAAAACGTTGTCCATCACCTACAAATGCCTGTCCAACACAGCTCCCCCACTTCTCCCAGAAAATTATCGAAGCCCACTCTACAAGACCTACCAGCACTCATTACTCTGACTGCCTATTCCTACCGAAAGTCAAACGACGTGCAAAAGCCGATGGCTCCAGCTTCCCCTACATTGCAGGCAAACAGTGGCACTCCCTCCCCCCATGCTAGAAGCAGAAAAATCATATTGGGTATTCCGAAAAGCATTAAAAACACAGCTGTTTGACTAGGCCACCTATGTGCTCTGCTACCTTTCTCTCCCTGCCCCATGACAATCTACTACTGAATTTGTGATTAGGTGAAATGTGATGTAATAACTTGTGCCGATAACAGCGCGTTGATGCCTCTGGTTTGTTTGTGTGCTCTAAAAATAAAATAAATAAATAAATACATACATAGGTGTGATCCCTCCCATTCCCTGCCCCTAGCCAATGTAATCCATGTGGCTAATCCCACCCATTCCTGCCCATCTCGGAACACTTTGAGTTTTTGAACTCTTCCATGGAGGCAGCCATCTTGGATGACTGTCTCTAAGGAAGCTCTCTGGAAACAAGGCAAAACTATGGCCCTCTTTGAATGGGAAAGATACCATGCATCTTCCAAATAAAATGATATATATTTTAAAATAGCTAAATTAGACATGCTGCTGTATGCTCCTATATCTACCTCTTTGTTATTATATTAACTGTGCTAAATACACATATAAAATGCATCAATAACTTGTCGTAGCATACCACATATTTATGGCAAAATAACGTTTGAATTCAATGCAAAATAAAAACAATTTACTTGCTAATGCTAAAATGCAGCACTGACTGCAAGTTTCACTCATGACATGGGTTCTCTTGGCAGCTATTGTAGAAGCCATGATTGGCACACTGAAGTTGGCATTACACACTGCCTTCCAGTGTGTGGCTGTGTAACTTTACGAGGAGGCATAGTGAAAGCCATACTCTGCAAGGACCCAGTGCCTCAGCCCAGTGTCGAGTTCTCGCTCTCACGTTGCCAGCCCGGCCACTCCTGAGCCCTAGAGCAGAGCCTACTCGGGCAATCCAAAGCACCTTGAGCCACTGCCGGCCAGGACATGATCAGAGGCTGAGGCAGGAGGAAGAAGGTGAAGGAGGCTGAGATGGGCGCAGCCACTGAAGGAGCCTAGCGCCAGTGTCGAACATCAGAGGACTTGGTGCGGTCACACCGTACATCCTCCTTCTATACCTCAGAACGAGAACAGAATCAGGAGCCAGCACCGAAACTCCCTGTAAGTATGGGGCAGGGCTGGGTAGACAGTGGGTCCACGCTTATTAACTGTGCGCATCTATGCAAGTTTAAACTGTTGAAATGAGTTGGACTACGTAGGCAGAGCACAGCTCCTAACTGCCCCATGTTAGGTTGTTCCTTTGCATTCGGTCACGTCCAGTTATGCTATTGCATTCAAAATTAACTACACGTACCAAAATATAAAGGGAACCCTATGCCTTCCTGATTAGGAACTCGTACATGCCATGTTCGGTCTTTATTGAACTCTTAAGTGCTGTCATCAAGCTGAAAAGCTATAGGGCCGACTATACTTCATTTGTGCTCCATGAAAGGACCTGGCAAATGTACTTTCAATACAGAATTTCCTTGATTTCCGTTCTGCCACCAACGCATGGAACGCAGCCACAGACACAGAATAAAGCGGCCTTTGGAGAGGTCAGCAGTGCCCACACAAGTGTTCCCATGCCATGCCAGTGGACTTGCGGCGTACCAGCGCCTTTTAAAGAGCCCGTACCATCTGGGGGAGCTCACGAGTGTCCTAGACCAGACCAGGAGTTGCCCACAGCCCTGCTCCAGACAGACTGTTGGGCACACCATGCGGGCTCCACTGATGCTGTAACCCGCCACACACTCCCACCTCGCAGAGGGTGCAGGCTCTGAACACGCCATGGCGGGTATGTACGACAGTTCAGCTGGTTACTTCTGCAAGGTGACAAGGGTCTTGTATAAGTCCGGGTTTCCAGTTGTCTGATGTCAGCTGTTAACGGGTCCAATATTCTCTTTCTATTCTGGGTTTGGCATTTCCATTACACCTGAAGGACTACAGTACAGCTACCAGCATGCAAAGTGCTAAACATGAGTGGATGAGGTATTCAAACCTGGCACAGTATCATGCAAGTGCTGTGTAGTGAAGTGCTGAATGCCTAACAAGCCACCTTCAGAGTGCCTGCAGTGAGGTGTGTGAATGCCACACACTCCAGGCCCCACCCCCTCCACCTCCCCCCCCCCGAGGAGGAAGTGCCTAGCTGCTACAGGTGTGCAATGGGTACCTTCGCTCAGGGCAGCACAGCAGAAACTCACACTGGCATGTCCCTGCCACTGGGTCCCTTTCGAGGCAATGCAAGGCACATCACAGAGTTACAATCAAATGTTTCCTGGTTCATCAGTGGTCTTTCCACCAATCGTACAGTTAGGGAGAAATTGCATACGAGGAGGGATACAGTTTATATGTGTGTTTTGGTTATTTTCCCACCCAGTGACTGCCCATGGCCATGCTAATCCCTTTGGCCATTCCTGCAAAGTTTCTGCCACTCCCCTCGCAGAACACCTCCTCATGGGACCTCTTTGAGCTTGCTTTAATGAAGCCGGAAGTGCCCGCTAGTGTTTTTTCAAAGCAGTCTTCCAGAGTTAATGAATCAATTGCAGCTGTAAACCTGCTGCTGGTGTAATAAAATGTCTTCTCCAGGTCTGCCTTCAGCCACTCGATTTAAAAGCACTATGTGTGTCCTTCATTGATAAAAACAAGCACTGGCAAAGCCAACAGTTTTGGCTTATGTGTAAGTATTAGACATTTGCCAGGCACTGCTATTAGATGCCCAGGCACTCGCACTATTTTGTACCTGCTACCATCAATGGGCAGTTAATACCACTACGGAAGGGCCTAGCACGTGACTTTCCCATACCTACACAAGAGCCCAAACCGTTGTAATTGCCAATGCTTGTTTTACACAGCGCTGTATGTGGTATTCCTTCGACTTCTAAGAGCTGAAACAATACGTTATTATTATTCACCTTGAAGATATTTAATGTATTAACCTGGGAGGACTGAAGGGCTGAGTTGGCCCGGTCGCGGGTTTGAAATTACAAAGTCAGAAGTCTCATGTCAGAGGTGAGTGTGTAACCTGTGAGCGATCCATACTGATGTATATATATTAGCATTATAAATAATGTTTGGAGTATATGTAAATGCATTGGGCTGGCTGCTGAAAATGTGCACTGTAGTAAATCAAGAGATGCCCACGAGCAGCTCTGAGATGCCCTGGGGGCAAACCTGTGTGAATCGCATTTGCACCCGAGCATGCCAAAGATACTCCCGCCAGCTCCGGAGGTGCTCCAGTTGTAAAAAAACAATCGATCAAACAACGCATCAGATTGTTTAGGATTCGGATCGGATCGCTTTCTGCCAACCAGCGCTTGCAAAACATAATTGCTGACAACATAATAGCAGTGGCAATCAGTGTCTGTGGGTGCGTCAGTGCCTATATTTATTTCCTGATTTTATAGCATGAGCATCAGTCATCTGTCCCACGGGAAGCTGACAGTAATAACATGAGATGGCACAGAGCAGGGCCTGCAGGTAAAGCATCGCTGTGAATACGGTATCAGGTAATATTATCCCCATAAATACTATCACCATGTATATGGTCGCTGGGAAACGGCATAGGCGATATTATTTAAGGGGATAAATGATGGGGTAAATGGGAGCAGGGGTTACGGGGGTGTACCCTGCTCCCTTAAAAAAAATATGGGAGTTGCAGGGGTGTCGCCCACAGGTTACATATGTTAATATCACCACAAAAAAAGGCGCCATTCTTGTGTGGTGATATTTTAGCAGGGATATTAACACATGAAAGCGTGAATACGTCGCCTGGAATTTTCCCCATAAGGGCCGGACATACCTACGTAGCCATAAGGTTTGCCTAGTCCATTAAGTAACAAGTCCAGTAAACAGCACATCCAGGCCATAGTGCTGCACCCATCTAGAAGACGAGGCATGCACTCTGGTACTAGTGGAACGTCTATGTTGCCACCAGGATCCCAAAAGTTGAACATAGTAATCTGAAGTCCCAAGATGCAATACTGGGGCAATATTGTGCAGATCCTTCCTTGTTGCTGCTCCTTGTGTCCATGGCAACGGTGGAAAGCTTGGAACCGTGATTTGCTCCTAGATGCCCTTACTGTGATTTTTCTCCTAGGTTTTCCCTCCACTGTGAATTTGCATTGAGGTGTTACCCCACAGTACCTTTTCTCCTAGATACTCCCCACTCTGATTTTACTGTTGTGGTTATGGTACTTTGGGCCTAATTCACACAAGCGTTTTATAATGGCAAAACCCCATTGGGAAAAGCTCTGTGCATAAGGGCCCTTGAGGGCCCCGTTGGGGTCCGCCCTGCTTGTACCAGGAACATCAAATCACATAACACCCAGTCTGTATCTAAAGACATTTGAAAAATAGCATTTCTTGCACAACTTCCACATCACTGTCTCATCAGTCATTTCAGTTTCAAACCTCTCTGAGACCCTTTTTGGTGGATGGCTAGATTGGGGGCTTGCCACAACTGGATCCCCTTTCCAAATTTTCTGACGGCCCTGGTAAGCCAGGTTTCCTCCTGACATCCCCGAGCAAGGCCTGCACTTCAGTAAAGACAAAGGGTGTCATTCTGAGGTTGGCGGTGCAAGAAAAATTGGTAGTAAGTCTGTTACTGCCACTTTACCTCCACACTCATAATTTAGCGGTGCGGAAAGCGATGATAAAGTAGGGAAATTACCATGGATGAAACTACCACCTGCGATAATTCCTCTGAAGCCCCAATGATTGTTAGCACCACTATTATCACACTGGTAACTCCGCTGTAAATCGGTCAGACCAGTGGTGGTAAAGTGTTAATGTGTTTGGTGGTATTTCATTCAGAAATACTGCCACACTCATAATGCAGCCCAAAGGGTCTTCTGTTGGTAGTAGTTATTGAGTTACTGGTGGGTTCTGCGAATAAACAATGCTCCTGATGTGATTGTATCTAATTTATATGCCCCACTTCGAGAGTCCGGCATGGTTGAAACATCAGGCCCAAACAGCTGCACGGAGCTTTGCCTCCATCTTTGCATGTTCTTGAAATGGGTACCATCAGCACAATTAGGACCCCTATACAGACCCTCCAGTTCATAGCGATCCTGCAAAATGCCACAATAACTGCAGTTTTTAAAAAAAAAATGCAAAAAAAATGCTCTTTTTACAAAAACACCCCGGAAAAAGTGCCTTTTTTGCAAAACACATTTAAAAAAGAAATACTCAAGGGGCTAGTTTCTCAACACTTTTTTTGATTCAAGAAATGAAATGCGCAAGCAGATCTCATCACTTGTGCAAAAAAAGAGCAGCCCAATCCACCATGGCCTCTGAATGGGCATTTCTTGAATTATTTTTGCCACATGGAACTTTTGTTTGTTTTCTTGTATATCAAATGAATGAGTAAAATTCAACAGTAGTCTTCACTACCTAATTGGCGACCCGAGGTCTGATGAAATTCTTTTTCATCGGACACACTGGGCCTCATCACGAGTCTGGCGGTAACCCTTAAATGCGGCAATAGTGCTATTACCGCCGCATTTAAGGGTCTGCCAGATCATGGCTTTGGTGGATTTTCCCCCAGCTCTGAGCTGGGGGGGAAATCCGTGGCAAAATTGCTCATTTTTGACACGATTACCGCCGGCGGGAAATCCGCCAGCGGTAATAGTGCAAATTTTCCCTATTGGGCCCAATGGGGAATGAGGAATTCCTGAATGGGCCAAGTGGGGAATGGCCAATAACCCTTCCGCCAAACCCATGATCTGGCGCTAATAGCTCCGAGGGGTTTGGCGGTAGGGCTATTAGCGCCAGCGCTAATAGCGCCGGTGTTACCGCCCCAACTCGTGATGAGGCCCACTGTCTTGCTCACTTCTTATAAGTGCCCATTCAGATGTCCTTTTTCACCCCTTTGCGCAAATCAGGGGGACTTCTGTGCATTTAAAAGCACATCCCAAATTGCCAAACAAGATGTACTTTTAGATGTGCAGAAATTGGAGGCAACCCTATGTGCCCACTTTGAATAGGTGCACAGGGGTTGCACTGCATGACAGGGTCTTTACTGACTCATGCAAAACTTCTCTTTTTTTAGGTATGACAACTGCGGTCTCACTTGCATTTCTGTTCCCCAAATGGGATAGAAATTTGTTTTTTTGGGTTGCATTTTACAGTGACAGGACCTTTAAGGGCCTGTCACATTGAAATGCATGGGGAGCCTGTAGGCTATTGTCGGGAGAGCGCTTCCAACAGAAATGTATTCAAGGCGGCAGGCCAGCGCATCATTTGCGCTACAGTTCAGCCCTGTGTAAACGCACAAGTTACCTTTGAGAATAAGGTGACCTGCTCATTTCCAAAATGGGTTATCTCAAAATAGCACATCCTCTGCTCTGTTTTTAGATGCTCCATTTTTTGAGGATCTTGATCAAAATCTAGTTTTCAAAAATTAAACAATTGTCCCAATATGAGAGGGAAAGGAGGCAGAGGGGGGGTGATGGGTGAGCTGTGGAGTTGTAGGCAAGAAAGCAGAGAGAGGCCAGTGGGAGAGCAGTGGGTCAGAGGGGGAAGCCGTGGGCAAGGGAGCAGACAGGATGCAGTGGGCCAGCGGGACAGAAATCAGAGAGGGAGTGGAGGTTCAGAAAGTGTAGGGAGTGTGGGCTCGGGGGAAGCAGTCGGCTAAAAAAACAGAGAAGGGTTGGCCGGAAAGCTGCAGATTGGGAGAAAGGATGAGGGAAGAGTGCGATAGAATGGGACAAAGGATGCAAGATGCAGAAGTAGCACGAAAGAATGAAAGACTGTATACTGCCGGAGGAATTGGGGAGCGTAAGGTGTGAGTTGGGAGTATGATTTGAAGTTTGGCAGGGACCGGAGAGTGCACATTGTGACATGGCAGTATGAGAATGTGTATGACTGAGAGTGAGAGGTTCAGGAATGCAAGTGTTAATGGGGAATTGGTGAAACATGTGAGGTGTGTTGGTGAGAGAGGTGTATGGGGTTCAGAGAATATAGAAGGGGGATATTTTCAGCATTACAACTGATAATGATCAATACTGTTAACACTATTAAATAGGCATGCACATTAAATCAAAAAGGTAGCCAAAACAAACACTGTTCTGCAAAGCCAGAGACATCTAGGACTCTTTCTATTAAATTGATACAAAAGGTACAAATAATGACGCCCTGGTTTTCTTGAAGCCTTGCACACTGCCTCTTTCATGTATTTGTGCCAGTCTTGCACCCTCCAGTCAATACAAATTGTGCTACAAAAATGCTGCAATAAATAAAGGTTTGTGCTGCAAAATGTGCAATTTCATGCCGCTAAACCCTGGAGGGTCTGCCTATAGATGGGTGTTCTAGGTTTTTTTTTGCATTCCCTGCTATGCACACATCCATTGATACCAAGCATCATTCCATAGAGAGACACCTTACAGACTTGTCCAGCCTTGGTTTCAGGATATCTTGTCTTCTGGGGGTATTCATTATTCACGGGGAATGCTTAGACTTTACTGAGTCGAAGATCATAGAAGTGACAAAGGCCGGCTTCCAGGTTAAGGGCTTTTGTAGTTACATGGAGCAGATGTATTTACAGGATGAGTATCTCATGAATGTTGGTATCTTTGGTATGGTGGAGGGTTCTGAAGCCCTTGCCTCTGATATCAATGGTTTTACCAATAAACCGTTCTCCGAATGACTTCAGGTTATTCTGGCTTGTTTTGCCCAAAATGCTATAATCCACAAGAGACATCATGTCTCCTGTCTTTGTAACACCAAAAGGGAACACCCTCATTCTATTATTGGCAATTATCTACCTTTCAAGATACTGGGAAGCTAATATCAGCACCAATACGTAACACAAATATTGTGGCTGGCTCATACTTACATAATTTCCCAGAGGAATGCCTTTGCAAAACCAAGCAATGTTGGGTGCTCAGGAACATGACAACTAGGTTTCCAGTCCTAGGTGCTGAAGTCATTAGACACATTTTTGTCTGTTTCAAAATTCAAAATGAAATAACACCGTTTTTTGTGTGTGCAAACAACACATCAAAAAGAGCAGTTTTTCTGCCAGTAGTTGCAGCCATCAGTTGAAGTGTAAAGTGGTGTGATGCTAGAATTGCCTGGCTGGGCCCCCCTCTAAAAAAGGGGAAGAGAAAGGAAAGGGAGATGGAAGGGAAGCAAGAGGTCGTGGGATAGAGTAGCAGGGTGGGGAAAAATGGATATATATACATATTTATATATGGTTTTCTTTGTGAGAGGGACCAACATGGTGAGACTGAAGTTGCATAAGGTTTGCAGTGCTTTGAAGTGCTGTAATATAGAACAGATATACTTGTTTTGTAGCTGTCTGGGTTGAAGCCCCAGAGATGCTTTTTTCCCTAAGGAACCTCCCTCCTCTGGACAGGACATTCAGTTGGGTGTTTGGGGTAGGTGGCTGCTGAGGAGAGGGGGGCGGGGGCGGATTGGGTGGTCCTGGATAGGGTTTGCTTGCTGGGTGGGGCTTGCGGGGGATGGGTACGTGAAAGAAAGCAACATTCTTCACTTTTGTGATTTGTTTCAGGATGTGGTGCTTATTTTGTGGGACTCTTAACAATGAGTGCATGAGGAGGCTGTCCGGATGGGGGATTATGACACTTACTATCAGCATGAGTTCAGGCACATAGTTCAAGTGGGTGCATTCATTGGTTGAACAGCAGGGTGGCGTGGGCTAAAGTAATGTGGTATTCTTTTATCCAGAATTGCAATTTTATCTGTATCCAGGATACTCATCTGTGTTACAAAGCTTAAAGAAACCTGGGTCAGATGACATCTTGCTCTCTCTAAATCAGGGTCCAGAAGAGGGATGCTATCCTGGCATGCTCTGATAGAGCTCTGGTTACAAGGCCCAGGATAGGTAAGATAGTTAGCTGGGTGATGCTGCAGTGTGTGGTCACAGCTGTTCACACCGGTGCTAATATATGCTAATTATGATGGTCGGGATATGTTAAGCCTTGAACTGACTGACTGGGATGGTTGAAAGGGCATATGTGGGGGCTTCAATATGGTACCAGACCTAGGTTGTGAGAAGTCGGCGAAGGTAGAGATGGGTGGCAGACCCCATATGCAGGGGACATTTAATGAATTGCCAGCCACCTATGGTTAGATGGGCCTATGGTGTATAACTCACCCCTTAGAAATGGGCCATACCTTGATCAATTGATTGTTCAAGGTGTACCCATTCATTTTAATGTACTTATGGATAGATTCAAGGTTCCTCGCTCTTTTCAACAACAATTCTTATCTATAATTAATGCTATTGTGGGGACCTACAACGCTCTTATTAACAGAATTACATATCCAAATCTTGAAAGGCTACAATCCCTCTGCAAATCGACTTTTTCTGCTGCCTCATATTACAATATTTTCTAATAGTCTGCAAGACTGCCTCTTAGCTTGGCAACAGGACTATACACCTTCAACTGACCAACTTCAATGGCCCAAAATCTGGAATCATATATCCAAATTCACGCCTTCAGCTAGTATATTGCAAACAATGTTCTTTTTTCTTCATAGAATTTTCATTACTCCTGTAAATCTCGTAAAATACGTAATAATAATGTTGGAGTTGTCTTCTCTCCCCAGGATCCTTTAAGCACATGATTCTAGGTTGCAAATTTGTTTCAATGTTCTGGACGGATGTCTGGAAAGTCATCAGAAATATGTTTAATATTTTATCAGACTTCTGTCCACAGATTCTCTTCGCTGGTAGTGATATTGCTCCAGATATCACATGTAAATATAGAAAGTTTCTGTTTGATTTACTTATTATGTTAGCCATAAGAACAAGTGCATCTAATTGGAAGAACTTAGATACACTTCATCATAAAATATGGTGGAATGTTATTTGCAATACCCATAAAATGGAATCTTGTAATGCCTCTACCGTATTTTTATTGAGTAAACATAAGCTCAAATGAAAACCCTTTACTGATTTTCTTGCAAAATCAGCTATAGTTTAACTAACTTCATATATTAATTGTGTTATGCACTCTCCTTTTTTCTACTTTACTCCTCCCTTCCCCTTCCTAAAACCTGGTACTCCTTTCGTGGATGTCTTGTTTTTTGTATGTCATGTCTTATCCATTCAAATCCCCCCTTTTTTATCACCCCAAAAAAACGAACTATTGTGTATTCATGATCATTCATTCTTTCATGCTGTATTATATTATATCTTAAAAGTTAAATATTTTGCTGTTATTTATTTCTCTATGCTTTATGTAGATTTTCCTTATCAATTGTCTATGTTATGCCCTGTATGATTTGATCATAATAAAAATCTTGAAACAAAAAAAAAAGAAATGGGGCATGCTTTCTTTTCCTCCCCGCAGGCTGTCCCTGATTCCTCTGGGGCACAATCAATGCAGCCATGGGCAGTGCGAACACTTGGGTTTACTATGCCCACATTGGTAAAGAGCTCAGTTTGTAGGCAATCAGCATTAGATATGAAGTTGCTGAAGCAGGAGGAAATTGGCTAACTATATCTGCCTTGCAGTCAAAGAGTTTATGAGAACAATGAAGGGGCCCCTAAGGGACCCTTGCATAGTGGAAACAAGGCAAATCATCACACACAAACTGATACGCCAGACACAAGGTTGTATTCCCAAAAGCTAAGGTTTATTGCAAAGCAAATAGTCTCAGTTGGCCAACTCGGTCTCACGCCCCACGACGTATGTCTCCAGACCTCGAGGGACACAAGAGAGCAAATAACGTACATCAGTTACATATATACAAAATGGACATCCTGCAATCAGTCATGACATGTTCATTACGCCCATTGTACAGTTTCTTTGAACTGGGTCTAATGATTGACAATTTCGACGAATATGACACCTTCGAACATCTATTTTATCAACAATATGCAACATTGCGAGTCTGGAGACATATTTCTTTGTTGAACAGAACACAGCGCTTCTGTTCTTGCGAGCAAGCTGCTTACGGGGGAAGAGTCGCATTCCAGGCCTTGCTATCTCCTATTTGCTGTTCATGTCCTGGGAGTCAGCACGCTCTGCTGGGCTTAGGAAAGGGGGGCCGTAAGAAAAGCATAATTCAAGCCTTTAGCTGTTTCTTTCTAGCATTTCTACCATATTAACGAGACTAGCTGGCATCAGTGAAATGATTAAATGCTGTGGTGCTCTTCCAAGGCTACATGCGGGAGGGGATTGGGCATTCCTCTCTGGGGCTGCCTACGTTATGTTTCAACGAATAACTCCCGTCCTCGCGGCCTTGCTCTTTCGCTTTGAACAACAAAGTAATCAGTGAAGCAGAATAAGCTTTCGTCTAAGCAGTTTTGAAAAAAAGCAATGAGCAAACATTAGAGAACAAAATGGCGATTCTAGTTACATCAAAAATGGCTGCACATTGGTCAAACTTATGAGTATGTATTTCTGACATTCAGTACATGAGACGGTTGGTCTTCGGCCAATATGATACATTCCCATTAATCCTGTGGTATCTATTTTCCTAGACTGACAAACCCTCCTTTTGGCCGATTGCCAAACGCCTCATCCATACATTGCACCCTCCTCTGATGAAGTGTCTGATATATCTGAATTTAAATTTGAACCTGAATCTTGCATACTACTATATGCATCTTCATTCCCACCAATATTTATGGCCATGAATTCTTTTATCATTTTCATTTCATGGATATCTTTATCATTTTGGCCATACATTTGTTTTTGGGTGACCATATGCATACACTCTTCACTTATCTCAGTGCAAACTAGGGGCAGACAGTGTATGCAACAACAGCAAGTCATAAACATTCCAAGCACTATTACTAGTGTTGCAACTAACTTCCATCCCCAAGCACGTAATATCCCCCAGAACCAGGACCCTGCCTCCCAATTCCCATTCATGGTATGGAGATCGGAGCTTAGGACGTGTAACTTTTTTATCACTTCAAAAATTGTAGGGGAGGAGTCATCTATGAATACGCAGCACGCTGATCCCACGATTTTGCAAACTCCCCCATGATCAACCAGGATTACATCAAGAGCCATTCTATTTTGCAGCGTCATTAATCTTATTCCTTTCTCTTCCAGCGTCATGTTGTATAGTATATCAGTTGTTTTGTTTACTGTACTCTCTAACACTGTGGGTAGTTTCCTTATGTTATAGGAATTTATGGCTTGGGCCAAAAATGGTACAAATGATTTTGCTAAGTCTTCTGTCCTTAAAGCATCTTCTGTGCTTCTTCGTAGCCTGGATCTGGTTAACCTGGCTACATCTTCTGTCTCTAAGAGGAACACTCCTGGGAACAGTAGACCCAAATAACATGTGCCTCCCCAGTTTATGGGTAACCAGGAATATGCTTTTTCTCCGCATATAAAATAAACAGGATCACCTACATACACTGGTTCTACTTCTCTTTTGAGAACCGCTGTATTCATACATTTAGTGAACGTTCTACTGAATAGGAGCCCTTTTTCTTTAGGTAAAAAGGGACAGTTCGTGGGCTATAATTCACTGTATAGGAAGGGGGCATTGCATCTTTATTTTCTTCTGTTCTTACACGGAATGTGATTACTGATGTTTTGGATGGTGGAGACAATCTATCTCGTTGTGCAGGTTTT
Source organism: Ambystoma mexicanum (assembly GCF_040938575.1). Classification (NCBI taxonomy): domain Eukaryota; kingdom Metazoa; phylum Chordata; class Amphibia; order Caudata; family Ambystomatidae; genus Ambystoma; species Ambystoma mexicanum. Next base: position 421,687,614 of record NC_090934.1, on the reverse strand, counting down.
GGCGTAGGGTTTTGGATTATCATTCCTGCTTTATGGAATATAGAACAACCTACGGGTCTCATAATTATCTCCTCAAATTCATTCATGTTTGTTTTATCTAGTTGACCCGTATCACTCTTATTCCATTTCCCATAAAATAGTGCACTTAGTGATGCACTGCATCCAGAACTTAATGGTAATGGCTGCACATACCAATCTATTCCCTTCCCAGCGTGCTGCGGTATATGGGCACATACCCAGCAATTATTTGTCTTTAAAATTGCATGTGTCATGTTCATTATGAGCAATAAGGTATTATTCCCATATCCTTCTCTGTGCCTCTCTTCCATTGGGGACAAGGTGTAAGTAATTACATGAACCAGGCTTTCAGTAGTGTGGATGTTAATTACTGGCAAGAGCATATTTAATGGGTGCGTTCCTTCTACGTACCATAGTATCAATGCTGTTATTATTGGCGTTAACATACTCATGACACATATTACTATCGTTAGGATCAGCATACAGTTTTTTCGACAATGTGTTTTTTCTAACTTTTCAGTCTTTATACGTAATTTGGTATCAGCAGCGGTGCAGGAGGAGGCTAAAGCTGGTTCTGGCATTCTCTCTCTCACAGTCCTTCTTCTTCCGCAGTGGTCGGCGTGAATATCTCTCCTTGTGGCACACGTCCGAATGTCAATGAATTTGATAAATGTCAACAGTTCATTCTGCCAGTTCTTAGAAGCCTGGATTGCTTACCCATTAGGCAAGATCATTATGCATTTGCATGTTTGCTGAAAAGGACTCCAGAGCAGTTATCAATTGCCTTTGTACCATGTGTGCCCCACTTGTTCGTTCGGGTTCCGGACACATGGGGCCTCATTACGACCCAGGCGGTAAGTTACCGCCTGGGTCGTACCCTTACCACCATGGTGTAAACTATGTTTACACCATGGTGGATGGCGGATTTACCGCCCCATTCCAAGGTGAGTGGGGCGGTAAATCCCCATTTCCCATTTTACCCATTCCCATTTTTGCCCCACAGGGCATAATGGGAGTGGGGAAGGCGCTAATTACGCCACCGTAAATTACGGTGGCGTAATTAGCACCATGGTCCCTTAGCGCCATGGATTTTAACGCCTGCAAAAAGCAGGCGTTAAAATCACCATGGCGCTAAGGGACCTTGTAATCAGGCGTTAAGGGTCGGAACCGTTTACGGCGCCGTTAACCCCTTAACGCCTGACTCGTAATGAGGCCCATGGATTTTTATGATCGCACTGAGGAGCCGCGAGTCTTGAGTTTGCCGACTTGCACAACTCTCACGCTTCTCTCCTCTAGACCTCCAGTTCCTTCTCCATCTGTGATGGGAACCAGAGGCAATGATGAAAAAAAACAATGAAATGCAGCTTCGATCACTAAGCCATAGATTGTACCTGGTACAGTTTGGTCAATGAATAGTGCCGGTGCACTTCCAGACTCAAACTCAGAGTCCTGCGGCGCAGTGACAGGTGGCTGTGAACGCCGCAGTGGTGATGCACATTTTGTTTCAGGCTGTGGCACAATGGCAGATGCTGGTGGGTGCCCAAGTGGTACACGCTTTGTGTCGGCACGCAGTGATTCAGATACAGCTGGCCAACGTTGGGGCACTCTTTGCCCTTTCTCCTTTACAGCAATCTTTCCAGGCTTCGCTTCAAGCTTCACTTCAGGTTTAGGCAGATCCTGTAGTAAGGGACTGGCAACAGTTTCTTTCGATTCTGGAGCTGCTGTTTCTTTCTGGTCGTCTCGGTCAGGCAAGTCTCTGAGCAGCGGTGGGATCTTTTTAGCATGCGCGGCATGAATCCACACCTTCCTCCCATCCACTCAAATTGCTGTTTGTGTTGCCAGCAGTAATTGATAGGGGCCACGCCATCTGGGAGCTAACGATGATTTTCGTTCAAAATTCTTAAGTAGCACCCAGTCTCCTCGCTCCAGCGCGTGCCCCGGACCAGTATACCTCATGGGTAAAGCCTCCTGCACCTGCTGATGAATCAAACACAGTTTTTGTATTAAAAGGCCACAATAAGTACTAAGCACAGGATGCTCAACTTCACAAAGCCGCTTAGGCTGAGGTGTGCACCAAACATTTGCCGGCCTCCCCATGACAATTTCATATGGGGAGAGCCCAGTTCTTGCCTGTACTGATGTGCGCATGCACAATAGCGCTAATGGTAATGCGTCCACCCAACTCAACTTGCTTCCTGCACATATCTTACTGATCTTAGACTTTAAAATTCCGTTGTGACGTTAAATAAGACCGGTCGACATCGGATGTCTGGAACAATGGATTCGCTTATTGATCTGGAGACCTGCGCAAATCTGTAATATTACTGCACCCACAAAGTGTGGACCGTTATCTGACCATATGACACAGGGCAGGCCAAAACGGGAAAAGTATTCCTTTAACATTACTTTTGCTGTGCTCATTGCAGTGCAGTCTTTTAAGGGATATGCTTCCACCCATTTGCTGAATGCACATATTACCACTAGGACATATTTCAAGTTTTGGCATCTCTCCATCTTCATGAAATCAAAATGGATTACCTCAAAAGGCATAGAGGGAGGGCCAAAATTTCCGGTTGGAGTCACTGTTCCCTTTCCTACATTGTGTTGTAAGCACGTGATGCAGTTCTGGACCAACCTTTCTGCATTCTTTTTTATGTTTACATTCTCCCATACCGTAGCTAGGTGCTGGATTATTTTTTTGGCACAAATGTGGTAGGGCTGTGAGCCATTGTGACCATTGCAATTACATAGGAATTTGGCAACATCCAGTTTTTAGTTCCCTTGTCAACCCAGCAACCCTCCAAATCTAATTCAGCAGAGCCCTCAGCCCACCCTTGTATCTCATCAGCAGTAGCTTCAGCCTGCATTTCTTTGACAGTGGCAATCCCATCTTCTATCATGCAAGGCACTTCCTCAGACTGTACTGTCATCATTTTGGTATTTACATCAGTGGCAGTTTGTTTCGCAATCCTGTCTGCAAATGCGTTTCCCTCTCCCACTTTACATGTCACTTTTTTATGCGCCTCGCATTTCACTATTGCTAGGTGCTTTGGAAGCGTGAGTGCAGACAGCAATCGTACAATCAAAGGGCCATGTTGAATTCTGGCCCCATGTGATGTCAGGAAACCCTTCTCAGCCCAGAGTTGGCCAAAGTTATGAACCACGCCAAAGGCATACTGGCTATCAGTACATATGTTCATGTTCAAATTCTCAGAAATCTCACAGGCTCTGGTCAAGGCTATTATTTCTGTGGCTTGCGCCGAGTTGTAGGGGACTCTTTTGCTTTCTACAATGCTCTCTAGAGTAGTGATAGCATAGGCGGCAGTTGATGTGCCATCAGATAATTTAAAACAAGAGCCGTCACAAAATAACTCTCCATCTGGCTCTTTCTGTGGGGTGTCACTTAAATCAACTCTTCCCTTCGTTTCTTCCTCAGTAACCATTAAACAATCATGGGGAGGTGATTCGTTGTCACCAAGTTCTTCCATGGGTAGTGGCATTAATTCTGCAGGATTCAAGGCATTACACCTCATAATTTGGATATGGGGTGCAAATAGGATGATTTCATATCTAGTCAGTCTAGCAGAGGTGAGGTGTTGCGCCTGTGTTCTATTTAATAGAACGTCTATGGCATGTGGCACCATCAAAATTAAAGTGTGCCTCAGTACCGTCCCTTCCGTTTGTTTCTCTGACGCAGCAGCCGCTGCAACAGCTCGCAAACATCGTGACAGTGCGCGCGCTACAGGGTCAAGCGCGGAAGAAAATAGCCACATGGCCTATTTCTTCCACCTTGTTTCTGTGTCAAAACAGCCAATGCACATCCTTCACTTTCGCATACAAACAGTCTAAAAATCTTCTCATAATTTGGTGTGCCCAAAACTGGAGCAGAACATAATGCAGTTTTCAACAACTGAAATGCTCTCTGACATTCTTCATTCCATTGCAAAGGCATCACAGCATCCTTTTTCGTCAATGCCACTATTGGTTTCACAATTAACGCAAAGTTTCCAATCCGCTGCCGGCAATAAGAAGCCATGCCTATTATGGCTCTGACTCCTTTCTGTGTTTTTGGAATAGGCATACCAGAAATGCTCTCTATTCGCTCTGGCGTTAGTCTTCTCCCTTCTTTCGAAAGTAAGTAACCCAAATAAGCCACTTCCTTTCGACAATACTGACATTTTGTCAAGCTGGCTTTGTGGCCATGCGCTGCTAAGTGTGTTAATAGTAAAATGGTACTTTTTTTTACAAATCTCCTCTGTGTCTGCAGCGACCAACAGATCGTCTATATATTGTAGCAATACACAACCTGTTGGTAGCTCTAACATATCTAGTTGTTCATTTAATGCCCTACCGTAAATACTAGGACTTTCCGTGTATCCTTGTGCAATGCACGTGAATGTGAATGACCGTCCTCCTAAAGTGAACGCGAACAAGTATCTACTGTCCTTGTTCACTGGAATGCTAAAGAAAGCATTCTTTAAGTCAATCACACTAAAGTATTCTGCCGATGCAGGTATCATTGTCAAAATCGTAGTGACGTCTGGCACTAAGGGAAATTGAGGGTCAACTACCTTGTTTAACGCGCACAGATCAATTATGAAACGATAGGGTACCTCATTATCTCCTTTCTTATATACGGGAAGAATGGGGCTGTTACATGTACTACCTGTAATTTCCTCAATTACTCCCAATCTTACAAAATTTGAAACAACACTTTTCAATCCTTTCTCTCCGTCAGCTAGAATTTTATACTGTGGAATACGCAGCAACGTTACCCCTTCTTTCAAAATTATTTTTACTGGCTCTATCTTTAAACATCCCACATCATGTGGCCAAATTGTCAAATACACACCATCGGGAGTGCAATGAATAACTGCACCTAGTTTTGTCAATAAATTCAATCCCATGAGGTTTTCCCCATAATTTTCTGTTAAGAGAAACGGACAATGCTCAGTGAATGGACCTATCGTTACTGGGATTGATTGGGACACTGGATTAATTACTGGTTTACCTGCAGACCCTACAGAAATATTCTTTTGCCCTGACAGTGGTATATCTGGAACCAGGTGATGGTCTATTGAACACTTTTGCGCTCCTGTATCTACAAGAAAACGGTGTTCTTTATCCCCGACTCTCATCTCTTCATTTGGTCCTTTCTGATTCACGGGAATAGGCACTGGTTCCGACCCCTGTCTTGGGCTGTCCTATTGAGGGAATAATACATTGTCCGATGTGTAATCACTGCTATTACTGTAATACTCATTTTGTTGTGTATCAAAAATGTTCCCATCCCTTCCTCTAGCTCCCCCATTCTGGGTACTCCCATGTTGTTGATTACCCTGACCCTGATTCTGGTTGGTAGTGTTCTGATGGTAAGCTTGATTCTGACCTCCTTGGTTACTTTGGTGCTGCTGCATATTATTCCTATTCGACCCATTTGCTCCTGGGTGCCCCCGGTGCTGTCGTCTCTGACCACCCCCATTTCTATTTTGCAAATGTGGGCATTGCGCTCTCCAGTGTCCTTCCTCTTTGCAATATGCACACTGATTCTGCCCCAAAGGCCCTCCATACATATTTGGATTACTCCTTCCTTGTGCGTTCCCTCTCCCTCTATTGTGTCCCGCTACTTGCTGAAGTAGCACTCCTGTCTTCAATAAGCATGCTCTCAAATCCTCCCCCACCTGTTTTAACAATAATAATTCATCAACAATCGCATTTTGCATCTTTCCTTTCCCAACCTCCTTGCTTCTATACCCCGGTGTGGTAAACATTTCAGCATATTCATTATCAAGTTCATTTTTAAGCGCAAAAAGTCCATATACATGTTCCCTTATTTCTTCATCTCTTTCTCTACAACGTGCTAATGCATTTAAATCTAACAATCGTTGTGGCGGTAATTTCCCAATTAACTGTTTCCATCTTCCTACTAAATATTCACCCATGCATTCCAACACTACCTGTCTTTCATTGCTTCTTCGGAAATCATACATCGAGTCCAATGCTGCCGTCCCATCATTCCGTTCTATATACATCTCTGTTTGTACTTGCAACTCCCGCTTTCTCTCCTTGCTGATCGCACTACGGGTCACTCTTGTGCACCCACTTTGTGCAGTCCCATCTCTCGCCCCCGTAGTTTCGAGTTCAATCACGGGCGGGAGGAAAGGGACTGTGTCTGTTTCTAGGGTGGGAGGTGCGGATGGGATAACATGAACGGGAAGTGTCTGTTGCGATTCTGGCTGGCTAATAGGAGGTGCTAAGTGTACAGTCTGCGGCTGTGCTAGGATTTGAACAATTGGAAGGGGCGCAGGGGTTTGAGCAACAGGAGGGGGCTGGACAGTGGTTCCTGATGCGCTTGTTTTACTTTCTGGTCTTGGACCCCGCTTTGTATCGGTTAACATTTTTTCTATTAAATCATCTGCTATATGCAATGCTCGTTTTGGGTATATTCTTTCTATGTTCAACTGTTCGTGTCTACCTGTCCTTCTCAGACTCTCAGTCCACTCCTCCTCCTCCTTTTCTTCCGCTATTTTAGTTTTTGATTTATGCCTGCGCGCATGTTTCTCTCTACTTCTCCAATGAAGCATAGCTTCCCATCTCCAGTCCCTAAGGATATCAAATGCTGCGTGACGTGCTTTCTTTCTTATCAATACTTTTTCCAAGTTATCTATTCTCTCAATCTCAAAACTCCCATTGATCGGCCACTGAAAATCTTCTTGGTTTCTGGTGTGCTTATGCCAAATCTCACAGAACATTATCGCACCCACACCATACTTCACATACATCTCATACGCCGACGTTCCCCCAGGTGGTGCAACTTGGCCAATTTCCAAAGATCGTCTACCACAGCGGAAAAACCCCGCTAGGGTGGACAATACCCCAGGCATGTTTTAACCTTACCGTCGGCTAATCACCCTTACACTGGGCGTTTGATTTTGCAAAGTCAACTCTCAACCAATATCAGGGCTATTTCGAATCGGGGTACGACTCACCTGATAAGTCAAATTGTCTTCCAAGACACAATTCGTCCATATACTGACACAACCAATGACGTCGTGTCTGCGTATCTTGGCTCTGCCTGGTTTCGGGACCCTCGCCTCCTTGTTCGCTGGCCAGGCATGTCAATCAGGGATCAAATGTGTGCAGATCTGCAAAGGAGTCTCTCATCACTTATACAGGGCGCCCCGGACACCTTTTGATCGCGGCTCGATCGTCCCGTCCTCGCCGTTCTCTCTGCCTTTCTTATTTTACAACGTACACGATGGAACAAGTGGGGGAGGGTCCCTATTCGGGCACCATCTTGAAGGGGCCCCTAGGGGACCCTCGCGTAGTGGAAACAAGGCAAATCACCACACACAAACTGATACGCCAGACACGAGGTTGTATTCCCAAAAGCTAGGGTTTATTGCAAAGCAAATGGTCTCAGTTGGCCAACTCGTTCTCACGCCCCACGACGTGTGTCTCCAGACCTCGAGGGACGCAAGAGAGCAAATAACGTACACCAGTTAGATATATACAAAACGGACATCTTGCAATCAGTCATGACATGTTCATTACACCCATTTACAGTTTCTTTGAACTGGGTCTGATGATTGACAATTTCGACTAACATGACACCTTCGAACATCTATTTTATCAATAATATGCAACATTGCGAGTCTGGAGACATATTTCTTTGTTGAACAGAACACAGCGCTTCTGTTCTTGCGAGCAAGCTGCTTACGGGGGAAGAGTCGCATTCCAGGCCTTGCTATCTCCTATTTGCTATTCATGTCCGGGGAGTCAGCACACTCTGCTGGGCTTAGGAAAGGGGGGCCGTAAGTAAAGCATAATTCAAGCCTTTAGCTGTTTCTTTCTAGCATTTCTACCATATTAACGAGACTAGCTGGCATCAGTGAAATGATTAAATGCTGTGGTGCTCTTCCAAGGCTACATGCGGGAGGGGATTGGGCATTCCTCTCTGGGGCTGCCTACATTATGTTTCAACGAATAACTCCCTGCCTCGCGGCCTTGCTCTTTTGCTTTGAACAACAAAGTAATCAGTGAAGCAGAATAAGCAGAATAAGCAGAATAAGCTTTCGGCTAAGCTGTTTTGAACAAAAAGCAATGAGCAAACGTTAGAGAACAAAATGGCGATTCTAGTTACATAAAAAATGGCCGCACATTGGTCAAACTTATGGGTCTGTATTTCTGACATTCAGTACATGAGACGGTTGGTCTTCGGCCAATATGATACATTGCCATTAATCGTGTGGTATCTATTTTCCTAGACTGACAATGAGGGCTCAGAGCATTCTGTGTGGGATTTCCCGAAGTCTCCTCTTCTGGGATGAAGGACCCCTTATGTCAACATGCAGGCAAGAGCTACACCCCAGGCTAAAAGTAGACTGGCCTTTCTTGTGAAAACTCACAAGCGTAAGCGTGCCCTGCGTACGTCTTGTCAGCTCCCTGTGGTGTTGTAGATTCCGCTTCAATCGGCTAAAGTTGAGTGAAGGAGCACACTGTATGGAACTGGCCCTTTTTTCAGTCATGTAGCGAGAAGGACAATTCCAGTTTATTGACAACATGGGGAGGTCTTAGCCCATGTTATCAGACAGTGGTCACCTGTGCGAGATACTGCTCAGATGAAAGACCCAAATGGCCAATTGCGTGTGTGAAAAGGATACACTAGGAGGGGCGGAGTGATGCTTTCCTTGCAGGGGTCGATCCTAATAATCGCTCGCAATGAGCAAGGCAGGCTGACATTGTTCTCATTGCTGCTAAGAGCTTCCCTAGCGGCAAGGCGGGTAGGGAAGAAGGCCTCCCCGTAGAAGGATTTACTCAATTCTGGGATATTTTGCTCCTATGCTTACTCAAGATTTGAGCAAGGTCTGGGACTATGGGTTAGTTCATGGTCTCAATAATATGTAGTGTTTTATGTTTTTAAAAGGGAAAGATTGCAGCCATGCCTCATCCTATGAGTACATCTCGCTGATCAACCGGGGCACTCCAATCTCTTGCAATGTTATTGCCAATCGATGAGCGTGGGGGGTGACGCTGCTTAGAATACACTTGAATGGAGCGTGTAGTCTCACTGGTATCACTTTATTGCGACTGTCCGTGCCACAGCCAGTCACTGGCATTAGCGGTCCAGAAAGACTGGGACATAGTTATGTTGTGGAGTTTGAGAAAGAGGGATTGGGGAAGGTCTCAAAAAAGGGAAACAAACGGGTGCACAAGGTCTAAAATGGGCACAAGGGACTATTCACAGACCTGTCCCCCCTTTTAAAGGAGAGACCGGAAAACTAACACCCTAATTGAGCGAACTCCATTGGCTACCTCTACAAGCATGCATCCATTTCAAATCCAACTCCACCATGCATTCACAATACATGCACCCCCCCCTACCCAGCAAGCCAAGTCGTCACAGTCTGTGCGTAACCAGAAATCAAAACCAACTCCACAATGCATTCACAATGCATGTGGCCTCCTGCCCGGCAAGTTAGGTTAGCACAGTCTGTGCAGCACCAGAAGTCCAAGCCAACTCCACCATGCATTCACAATGCATGCGCCATCCTACCCGGCAAGCCAAGTCACCACGGTCTTTGCATCACCAGAAGTCAAAGTCAACTCCACAATGCATTCACAATGCATATGCCCATCTACCTGCCAAGACAAGTCACCACGATATGTGCATCGCTAGAAGTCAAAGCCAACTCCACAATGCATTCACAGTGCATGCCCCCTCCTACCCAGCAAGCCATGTCACCACGGTTTGTGCATCACCAGAAGTCAAAGCAAACTCCACAATGCATTCACAATGCATGCGCCCTCCTACCCGTCAAGCCAAGTCACTACGCTCTGTGCATCACCAGAAGGCAAAGCCAACTCCACAATGGATTCACAATACATGCACCCTCCTACCAAGCAAGCCAAGTCACCACGCTCTGTGCTTCATCAGAAGTCAAAGCCAACTCCACAATGCATTCACAAAGTCACCACGGTCTGTGCATCACCAGACGTTAAAAGCCAACTCCACAATGCATTCACAATGCATGCAGCCTCCTACCTGGCAAGTCAAGTCACCACGGTCTTTGCATCGCTAGAAGCCAAAGCCAACTCCACAATGCATTCACAGTGCATGCACCCTCCTACCGAGCAAGCCAAGTCACCACGCTCTGTGCATCATCAGAAGTCAAAGCCAACTCCACAATGCATTCACAAAGTCACCACAGTCTGTGCATCACCAGAAGTTAAAAGCCAACTCCACAATGCATTCACAATGCATGCCCCCTCCTACTCGGCAAGCCAAGTCACTATGCTCTGTGCATCACCAGAAGTCAAAGCCAACTCCACAATGCATTCACAATGCATGCGCCCTCCTACCCGGCAAGCCAAGTCACCACGCTCTGTGCATCATCAGAAGTCAAAGCCAACTCCACAATGCATTCATAATGCATGCGCCCTCCTACCCAACAAGATAAGTCACCACAGTCTGTGCATGACCCTAAAAGCCAACTCCACCATGCATTCACAATGCATGCACCCTCCTATCACGCAAGCCAAGTCACCACGGTCTGTGCATCACCAGAAGTCAAAGCCAACTCCACAGTGCATTCACAATGCATGCACCCTACCACCCGGGAAGCCAAGTTACCATGCTTTGTGCATCACCAGAAGTCAAAGCCAACTCCACAATGCATTCACAATGCATGTGCCCTCCTACCCAACAAGATAAGTCACCACAGTCTGTGCATGACCTTCAAAGCCAACTCCACCATACATTCACAATGCATGTGCCCTCCTACCCGGCAAGCCGTGTCACCACGGTTTGTGCATCACCAGAAGTCAAAACAAACTCCACAATGCATTCACAATGCATGCGCCCTCCTACCCGTCAAGCCAAGTCACTACTCTCTGTGCATCACCAGAAGTCAAAGGCAACCCCACAATGGATTCACAATGCATGCACCCTCCTACCGAGCAAGCCAAGTCACAACGCTCTGTGCATCATCAGATGTCAAAGCCAACTCCACAATGCATTCACAAAGTCACCACGGTCTGTGCATCACCAGAAGTCAAAGCCAACTCCACAATGCATTCACAATGCATGCGCCCTCCTACCCGGCAAGCCAAGTCACCACGCTCTGTGCATCATCAGAAGTCAAAGCCAACTCCACAATGCATTCATAATGCATGCGCCCTCCTACCCAACAAGATAAGTCACCACAGTCTGTGCATGACCCTAAAAGCCAACTCCACCATGCATTCACAATGCATGCACCCTCCTATCACGCAAGCCAAGTCACCATGGTCTGTGCATCACCAGAAGTCAAAGCCAACTCCACAGTGCATTCACAATGCATGCACCCTACCACCCGGGAAGCCAAGTTACCATGCTTTGTGCATCACCAGAAGTCAAAGCCAACTCCACAATGCATTCACAATGCATGTGCCCTCCTACCCGACAAGATAAGTCACCACAGTCTGTGCATGACCTTCAAAGCCAACTCCACCATACATTCACAATGCATGTGCCCTCCTACCCGGCAAGCCGTGTCACCACGGTTTGTGCATCACCAGAAGTCAAAACAAACTCCACAATGCATTCACAATGCATGCGCCCTCCTACCCGTCAAGCCAAGTCACTACTCTCTGTGCATCACCAGAAGTCAAAGGCAACCCCACAATGGATTCACAATGCATGCACCCTCCTACCGAGCAAGCCAAGTCACAACGCTCTGTGCATCATCAGATGTCAAAGCCAACTCCACAATGCATTCACAAAGTCACCACGGTCTGTGCATCACCAGAAGTCAAAGCCAACTCCACAATGCATTTAGAACGCATGTGCCCTCCTACCCGGCAAGCCAAGTCACCACGATCTGTGCATCACCAGAAGTCAAAGCCAACTCCACAATGCATTCACAATGCATGCGCCCTCCTACCCGGCAAGCCAAGTCACCACGCTCTTTGTATGGCCAGAAGTCAAAGCCAACTCCACAATGCATTCATAATGCATGCGCCCTCCTACCGAACAAGATAAGTCACCACAGTCTGTGCATGACCCTAAAAGCCAACTCCACCATGTATTCACAATGCATGTGCCCTCCTACCCCGCAAGCCAAGTCACCACGGTTTGTGCATCACCAGAGTCAAAGCCAACTCCACAATGCATTCACAATGCATGCGCCCCCTTACCCAGCAAGCAAAGTCACCACGGTCTTTGCATCACCAGACGTCAGAGCCAACTCCACAGTTCATTCACAATGCATGCACCCTACCACCCAGGAAGCCCATGGGGAGCCCTAAAACCCCAAATGGGAAAGCAGATTTAGGCAGAAACACAACTCTATTGTGTTTGAAAATGCTGCGGTTTTTCGTTCTAAGTTTCTCAGGCTCAGAGGAGCCTGAGAAACTCAGAAAGAAAAACTGCAGCGTTTTCAAACACAACCGCATTGTGTTTCTGCTTGCCGTGGCTATCACTTTGGGTCTCCGGTGCTCCCCCAGGAGAGCACCAGAGACCCAAAGTGAAAGCAAAGGCAGGCAGAAACACAACACGGTTGTGTTTACATGCCGCTGTGTTTCTGCCTAAATCTGCTTTCCCATTTGGGGCTCTAGGGCCCAAATGGGAAAGCAGGTTTAGGCAGAAACACAACGCGGTTGTGTTTGAAAACACTTCGGAAGAGCCTGAGAAACTTAGAAAGAAAACCCGCAGCGTTTTCAAACACAGTAACTTTGTATTTATGTTTGCGGTTGCTTCAAAAGCGACCGCAAACATAAAAACAACGTTTTTAAAGCTGCGGTTTTATTTCTAAGTTTTCCGGGCTCCTACAGCCCGGAAAACTTAGAACAAAAACCGCAGCTAGTGCTTGTTTTTAAAAAAAAAGAAATAACACCTACCGAGATGCAGCTGCAGCTTTTCTGCCTGTAGTCTCCGGTCCGCGTCCTCCAAGTCCTGGCACCAATGAAGGAAAAGCCACCCAGTGGTAGCTTTTGTTTACTACAGCTGGCTGGCTTTTCCTTCATTAGTGCGGCAAAAGCCAGCACAGGCAGGCAGCCATTTCACAAAATGGATGCGCCTATGTGCTTGCTTTTTCAATTTGTGTGCTTGAATTGCTCAATATTTTACATAGGGACTTCGAAAAAAAAAAACGCCAATCGTTTTTTTTTTATGTTGCCTATCTATTTTTTAAATAAAAATTTTTGGGCGAACCATTCCTTTAACATCCCACCCCGCCCCCTCTTTCTGCATTGTACTTGTTCCCCACTAACTGTAATCGGCCTGTTTTACAAAAGTGCTAATTACACACAGGAGGCACCAAAGTTCAAAGTTAACCTTTGGATCCCCTGCATTCACTTTTTGCACATTCACAAAATGGACTGGAAAATGAAAGAGTAAAACATTGGGAAATTGTCTTTAATGTTTTTGTTTTTTACACTATGCTTACTGAAACATGTAGATGTCGCCTACAAATTACGCTTTACTGATGGCACATAGGAAACTATAGGAATCCATGGTAGGAAATTGCAACTCCTGTGAGCTGACAGCTATGTAGCTCCTGTTTTGGGAGATTTGGTGCCTCACAATACTGTTTGCAGGAGTTGAGATCAGCGCCTGCTTTGAAAACGGTGTTTTGTTGTAATTGCATAATGTGACCACGAGATGGCAGCAGAGCATAGACAAAGCTGCAAGAAACATTTGTCACCATATGTACAGCGGCTTCGCCAAATAAAGACAGCACAGGATACATTAGATTTCTTCAGTTTCACAAGGAAATTTTAAGCTTAATGTTAATGTTAAAGGATATTTGTACCGTGCACTATCACCACCGAAGTGGTCCCCTGGCGCTCTGGCGGCACTGAAAAAGGGAAAAGGGGGGGTGAGTTAGTGGGAATAAACTGGAAAAGTGCAAGAGAGCAGTGATGTGCTGTTGGCAGCCTCAGCCCGGTGGGTCCATTGGCTGAGCTTGGGGTGTTTTATGGTTGGTAGTCATTGTGTGCTGTTGTGCAAGTCTATGTGTGGTTTGTTTGTTGTTGCACTGTGGTGAAGTTTGTGCGGATTGCTGTGCTTAAGGTTTGTGGTTGTGTTTGGTTAGAGTTTGAGAGGTGTATGCAGAGGTATGAAATTGTTAGTGTATTGGTTAGTCGGTATTGCTGTCCTTGCAATTGTGTCTAGGTGTGATGCTTGCTAAAATTCGCAATTCAATCTGAGTGTGGCACTTGCTAATCTTCAATGTTCTGTCCAGATGCGAGGCAGGCCAGTGATCACCATTCTATTCAAGTGTGGCACTTGTCATCATTCAACGTTTCATTTAAGTGTGGCTCATGCCAACATTCACATTTCTATCTAGCTGCGACACCAGCTAAGTTAAGAATTCCATCTAAGTGTGGCACATGCCAACATTCACAATTCTGTCTAGATGTTACGGATGGTAGAGTTGAGAATTCCATCTAAGTGTGGCACATACTAACATTAATAATTCTTTCTAGACGTGACGGAGGCTAGAGTTAAGAATTCCATCTAAGCGTGGCACATGCTAACATTCACAATCCTATCTAGAAGCGACATCTTCTAAAGTTAAGAATGCCATTTAAGTGTGGCACATGCTAACATTCACAATGCTGTCTAGATGGGACAGAGGCTAGAGTTGAGAATTCCATCTACGTGTGGCACATGCGAACATTCGCATTTCTATCTAGATGCGACGGAAGCTAGAGTTGAGATTTCCATCTAAGTGTGGCACATGCCAACATTCACAAATCCGTCTAGATGCGACGTCAGCTAGAGTTGAGAATTGCATCTACGTGTGGCACATGCTAACATTCACATTTCTATATTGATGTGACATCAGTTAAAGTTAAGGATTCCATCTGTGTGAAATATGAGTACGTCAGTGAAGGCTCAGTATTTGTTTAATTCTGTCAGTTATTGCTGACGTGTAAAAAATGTATTGTGTGGCCTCCTTCATGCTGATAGATCCACAACGAATGGAGTCAGTCACTTTTTTTAGCCAACTGGTACCTCTGAGAGCTGTCATACGGGCCCTGTAGGCAACATGTTGGACATTTTAACGGCCTCGGGATGTTCTGAAAATCCTGTTCCTCTACATTCTTTGTTTAAAGAAATATATTTGTAATTAGGATGCCACAGTCAGTGGGGAGGCTCAGAACGCGGGCGTTATCAGACGGTAATCCTGCTGCCTTAAGCCTCCTCAGCGCTGGCGGCCACCATCTCCCCTCGCCGGGGAATGAGGTAAGTCTTTCCCTTCCCCCACCCCCATCCACAGAATTCCCTGCCTGCCCTCCCACCCCCACTTACCTTCTTTTCTGTCCATTTCAGAAACAGACACCCCGATCTGCAACAGGCCGTCATGGAAAGGAAGAAGGGACTACTTGTAGGCCCTTTTCTCCTTTCTATGGCGGCCGTATTTATTTATTTTTTTAATGGCCGCCACGGAAAGGGAGAAGGGACTACGTGTAGTTCCTTCTCCCGTTTCCATGGCAACGATTGTTTTGCTTACTTTTTTCTTTTGTTTTCACTGGCTGCCATGGAAAGGGAAAATGGACTTCGTTTTTCCTTCCCCAGCGGCCATTTTTTTGGCATTTTTTTTTCTGTTCCAAAATGCTGAAGCGTTTCAGAACAGAAAAAAAATGCTTTTAGTAGCCCGTTCTTACGGGTTGGGGTACTAATAGTAATAAGCCCCGAGCAAGAGGGCCTGTAAATATGGGCCCGGGGCATTACCTGAAGTGGTAATGCCCTGCTTGCTCTGGGATTATTGTTTAATTGGACGCTGTCACTGGTAGGTGTGTCAGATAATTAAAAAAAATTGCAGGAGCATCCATTTCCCCTGACGTGTCTGAGCTATTATTATTTGCTAATAATTATGTCATTACTCTGGGTTGGACTACATGTTTCAAAGACCCCCCAGGTGTGTCTCAATCTGTGCTTGACCTTAAGTAAACTTAATGGCCAATATTGTTTGCATTAAAACTTTTAAATGCTGACTGGTACATGTTGTCTGCATGATGTGCACAAACATGTTAATCTTTATGTGTGGAGCTGAATATCTTATGCAAATTATGCATAACAATATTTTGCATTGATCTGAAGTTGTCCAATGTCAGGTATGAAATAACCACTCATGGCATTTATACTAACATATTGCATTATGGTACTTGTAGTGATGCACTTTTGTGTATAGGAATGAAAAATGGCATGCTCATAAAATGACATGTTTTTGAGAAACAGGAGTGTGCATGAGGCAGCGGTGCTAAGTAACAAATAGTGTGCTGCGCTTTGGCTGCACGACCAGTTTTGTTGGCTCTACAATGGTCATATTTAGCAGTTAATTTGCATGTAGAGTACTACTGTGCAGCAGAAAACCAATCCTGTACTCCTGCTCCAAATGGATTCTTCCCATCGGACCCGGTACAAAGGTGTGTAAATCTCCATAGATATCGGTGCAGCCCACATGCATAAGGGTTGTCTCAGCCTCCCATTCTTAAGCAGTCAATACAAGCAGTGCTAGTCTGAGAAGAGCAACATTGCTTGTTTGCACTCCTGTGAAGCTACTTGCACTTCCTGTGATTTAGTGAAGTTCGCGTTTTGAGTAAGGTAGCTTCTAGTCTCTAGAGTGTAATGATGTCAGAATCTGGCGTGAGAGCCAATGACACCTTCAGGTATGTGTTGCGCTCTATAACCTCCCTACATAGCATACCATAACAATAACGAGATGTCTGGTTAGGGTTCTTTTGACCACACATGGTGAAAGCCAGAGATGCCCATGAAAACGCACTGTATTGCATAGTTCTCAAAGCCCTTCAAATCCCACTCTCCCCAATAAGGACCCCGCTCATGCAATACTGGACCATCAGATATCATTGCTGCGCACAGAAGGGCCAACACAAAGCCCTACCCTGAATCTCCCTCCAGCCAAAGGCCGTGTGACCGTAGAGCACGTGAAGCAGCTGGCGGGGGAGAGGAGGCAGTGGCAGAGGCGGTAATGCTGAGGCAGCGAGGAGCTAGCCAGGGAGATGCATGCATCGCGCAGGTGCAGGTACAGAGCGAGGGGTGCAGTGGCTGGCAGGTTAGGTAATGACCAAGTGAGAGGTAGCAACAAGCCCAGACGCTGTCCCAAGACAGAGGAAGCAAGACTGAAATCTTTGTGAAAGCAAAACCATGAGGAGCCAATACATACAGTTAGCAACAGATTGAAGAACATACCTGTAAAAGGCGAGCATGTGGTTTGGGAGTGTGCCACTGTTTGTACATAAGAGCAAGTTCCGTGACCATCCGGGAACTCTGGCGTGAGTCCTCTGACACGAGCGCACCTCGTAACCAGAAACACTTGTGTACAGGTGTGTTATAAATGACTTGTATCACATCATCTTCTCTCACTGTGAAATGACTGTATGAGCTCTGTTTCTTACATGCCTTTGTTGGTCGCTTTTTTATCCCGTCATTTGATGTTAAGAAGACGTGTATGGGGTCTTGCATTAACAGCTCCTGGGGCATGTGAGTAACTCCTGGACGGAGGAAAATCCTGACCCCCAGGAGCTACTTCCAGCTACTGCTTGCTGTATGAATCCACATTGCGACCCGTGGGAATCCATATGCATCAAAATCTCAAGCATCTGCAAAACCAGTAGGCATTTGAAAAAGGTGTAAACAGCTCACTCCTGGCTTTTGAGAGGTGAAATAGGGGGTCTGATGGATGGAAATTGGGCTGAGCACTTCCCAGAGGACTACATACACATCACATGTTCTGTGTTTTTTTAGAAATGGGCAGGCATAGAGGAGTCATGTGTAGCCTGACGCTACTTATGATTCGTCCACTAGGAGTCCTACTGCATAAGCACATCACTACATCCGTCTTGCTAAGCAATCCCTCGAGCACTGAGTCTGCACACATCCCACAGTGGCTGTAATATTCCTCTTTTTGTATACCGAGAGGCAAGCTGCATAACGAGATCTCGGATTCTGCAGACGAATGGCAAGATGAAATTGAAGGAAGATAGAAGAGCACAAACAACCACCCACATGGAAAGCTACTCAATAGATCAGGATATGATAAAGTTGAAGAAAACTATGACAGCAAACCTTGGTAAAAAGCAGGTGAGACCGGGGACCAATCAGCCAACAGTTAATAGCTGGAGATTTACGTGGTCGCGCATGCTAATAGAATCGAATAAGTGAGGTTGCATGATCGATATATTGTCTAGGCTTCCTGTCTGTTATCCCCTTAAGCACTCGGATTAAAGATTTGCAGGTGGATTATATTTTGGTCTCTTGGCCTTTTTTTAAATAAACATAATCCTACTCCTCTAATGAATTCCCATTTGCTAAAATGTGGCTTTTGGTGGTTCGATTGGATGTACAAATAAAGAAAAATGGATTTCAAATGCATACAGAGGCCTGTGTGTCCATTCACTATGCCCACTGCCCTGCCTACTGTTAACCTTTTGAAACCAGTGCTTAATTTGTGTGGGGAGGGGTGCTTGCCAGAGCTCAGCCCGAGCACTTATTTCTCAGCCCCAGCACTTATTTCTGAGCCTCTACACTTCTTTTTAAGCCCAGCTAGATTATGTTGTGGTGTTTTGGCAACTTTATTATTTTAACTGTCAGTCATACAGCCTCATTACACAGTAGGCCGTAAACCATGGTGCTATTAGCACCATGGTTGCCACCGGTACCATACCGGTACCACCATGGAGGAAAGGGGAATTTCCACACTATTCCAAGGTTGGTGGGGCGGTAATTCCCCCTTTCTCCATGGCCCTTCCCCATTCCCATTTCTGCCCCATAGGGCTCAATGGGAATGGGGAAGGGGCTAATTACGGTGCTGCAAATTGCGGTACCGTAATTAGCACCAAGGTCCCTTTGCGGGTCCCAACTTTAACAGCTGGTATACACCAGCCGTTAAGGTTAGGTCGCGCAAAGGGACCTCGTAGTAAGGTGGTGAGGGTTTACCAGTACCGGTGCCCTTACCGGTACCGGTAAACCCATGGCTTGGTGAGTTCCGTGGGTCATGTCCATAGCGGACTTCTATACTTCAGTCTCTGGGATCATTCCAAAAGAGGGATCATGACATTCAGAACCTCTGTGTCGGGAGGGTCATCAGGGGGCGCTTTTAAAATCTGTGGACCGGTCTAGTTAGTTGACATTCGAGACATCTTATATCAAGCCATTGTTTCATCTCTGGTCTCTGCATACAATGATGATTTTCCTAACAAGGTGTGATGTAACATCCATGCTGAGAGTCTAGGGTGGCACTTCTTGCGCCTTTAGTTTCCTCCCTCCCTGCAAAGCATACACTATTGTACATCTCAGGTCTTTTCTAAAGGAACTCTGGGTTCTTGAACTCTGCTTTTGGAGCCGTGAACCTCTCTCCATTGATGAAGGATTTTAGAAGATCTGTTTAAACATATTCTATTTAAAGCTGCATTTTTCGGATTTTCAACTTGCAACTTCTGCTCTGAATTCTTGCATAGCAACACTTCTAGCAAGTTATGCTGAGCACTTAAAAAAATGTGTAAACTAGACACGTTAAAAATGTGCCTCTGGTTCACTGTCCATTATTATTATTATTATTATTATTATTATTATTATTATTATTATTATTATTATTATTATTGTATTTATTGAGCTTGGGCCTGGCTTTGAGAAGCAACAGAGTCCTTTACAGAGGTACACAAGAGTACAGATACACAACGGAGCACTTTACAGAGGTATACAACAATACAGATGCATAACAGAGCACTTTTCAGAGGCAATAAAAGAACAAATGCATAATGGTGCGCTTTACAGAGGTAACAACAGAACAAATGCATGACAGAGCGCTTTACAGAGGTAACAACAGAACAAATGCATGACAGAGCGCTTTACAGAAGTAACAACAGAACAAATGCATGACAGAGCGCTTTACAGAGGTAACAACCGAACAAATGCATGACAGAGTGCTTTACAGAGGTAACAACAGAACAAATGCATGACAGAGCGCTTTACAGAAGTAACAACAGAACAAATGCATGACAGAGCGCTTTACAGAGGTAACAACAGAACAAATGCATGACAGAGCGCTTTACAGAGGTAACAACAGAACAAATGCATGACAGAGCGCTTTACAGAGGTAACAACAGAACAAATGCATGACAGAGCGCTTTACAGAAGTAACAACAGAACAAATGCATAATGGAGTGCTTTACTGAGGTAACAACAGAACAAATGCATGACAGAGCGCTTTACAGAGGTAACAACAGAACAAATGCATGATGGAGCGCTTTACAGAGGTAACAACAGAACAAATGCATGACAGAGCGCTTTACAGAAATATACAACAATGCAGATACACAACAAAGAGTTTTACAGGGGTATACAACAATACAGATGCATAACAGAGCACTTTTTAGACACAACAAAATAACAAATGCATGATGGAGTGCTTTACAGAGGTAACAACAGAACAAATGCATGATGGAGCCTTTACAGAGGTATACAACAATGCAGATACACAACAAAGAGTTTTACAGGGGTATACAACAATACAGATGCATAACAGAGCACTTTTTAGACACAACAAAATAACAAATGCATGATGGAGTGCTTTACAGAGGTAACAACAGAACAAATGCATGATGGAGCCTTTACAGAGGTATACAACAATGCAGATACACAACAAAGCATTTTACAGAGGTATAAAACAGTACAGATGCACGACGAAGCATTTTACTGAGATATACAACAGATCAGATGCATGACGGAGCACTTTACAGAGGAATACAACAGTACAGATGCATAATGGAGTGCTTTACAGAGGTAGACAACAGTACAGATGCATAACAAAGTGTTTTACTGAGATATACAACAGATCAGATGCATGACGGAGCACTTTACAGAGGAATACAACAGTACAGATGCATAATGGAGTGCTTTACAGAGGTAGACAACAGTACAGATGCATAACAAAGTGTTTTACTGAGATATACAACAGTGCAGGTGCATGAGAGAGCACTTTACAGAGGTAAACAATAGTACAGATGCATTACGAAACATTTTACAGAGGTAACAACAGAACAGATATGAAGCCGGGGGTACGATACAGAGGGGGGGGGGCACAGTTGAGACTTACCCTTTAGTTTAAAAAGCTACCATATCTCTGTTCTATAAAATGAAATGCAGCCCGTAATAAGGAGAAAGTTACATGAACTTTTCCATAAATGTTGGAGTTAGTATTAGCTCTGGGAAAAGAAGCCCAGCTGCTGAGAAATAAATGCTACGTTCTTACCTGACTTTTGCTGTACATTTGAAAGCACCGGGGGGGGGGTGCTCACAGCTGTGGAACTCGCCTTCATGGGGATCCACAGACTAGGACCTGGTGAACACATTCTGCCATATTCCCAAACACCCCAATAGTGGGTGCTTCGGTGACATTGCGCCTTCTCAAACAAAATCCAGGGTTTGGGCAAAGGGTAAGAGGCAGTTATAGCTAAAATGGCATACATAAGGCGTGCCTAGTCGGTCTTTTTGGGCAGAGGCAGAAGGCTGCTAGTGCAGGGGAGAGTACATGGTTTAATTTAAAGACGGGTAGAAAATGAATAGGCTTGAATTGAGGGAGAAGCAGACAGTAAAAATATGCTTTAGTGGAAGGGGAGGGTGACCATTTAAATAGAATTTAGCTGAAGGCGAGGTAGGAAATTGGACTAGGACACATTAAAATGGAATTTAGCCGAGGGCAAAATATAACTAGGATAGGCCATCTTTTCTTTCTTTCTTTCTTTCTTTCTTTCTTTCTTTCTTTCTTTCTTTCTTTCTTTCTTTCAAATTATCAAATGCGTGGGCGGACCCACGCAGGCGCTTCCCCATCCAAAAGGATGATGTGCACCTACCCCACCAATCTTACACACAGCCCTCACATTCTCATAACTCCTCCCACCGCCCCGTCTGCCCCACGAAATCTAGCAGCACACTGCTCCTCTCCCTGCCTCTCACCCCAACTCCTCCCAGCAAAGCCTTCCCACTCAGCTCAGCCACACCCAGCGCAGACAACCGTAACCCTCATCAACTCTCTCTACTCAACATGCCTCTCACACGCAAGCAGAAAATGTACCACAGTCTCAGGCACCCCACACACCGCACAGTCCCTCGACTGACGCTTCCCCACTCGAAACAGACTGTCATTCAGCCCCACATGCCCTACCCTCTGCCCATGAATGCTGCATCACAGTTACCACCTTGCATGACATAAACACACAAGGCCTTTCTTGCCAGAGGCAGGAATTGGGGGGCCGCCGAGTTGATTCAGTTGCTTTAACTGAATGCACCATCTTTCTTTTTGTGACCAGAGAAAATAGTAGTTGCAGAGAAAAAGTGTAAAGGGGAGATTTTCTAAAACGCGCAACTGAAAAAGTGCGTAGGGTGCACATTTTGTTATTTTTGGACAAGCACAGATCACCTTCTTCTGAAACTTGAACCACTCATTTTAGGGATCTGCCCAGCAACACAAACAATGTGTCCGCCAGCCCCCTTGTAAGGATGTGTGCCAGTAGCCTGCTCCCAACATGAATGTATGATGGGCCCCCTGCATTCACATGGGTGCTAAGAGCACATTTCAAAGAGCCAGTCCCTTAAAGGGCCTTTATTATGAAATGTAAAAAAAAACATTTCTATCCTTGTTTGAGGGAGAGAAATACAAATGGGACAGCAGTGGTTCGTACTGCTGCTGCTCAACTTCCAACAAAATGCACTGCATGGTTTTTGGTAGTCAGTCTTTATAGGTGACATGCAAGAAATGCACAACCTCACACAGAAGAAATGCTGCATTTTCCAACTTAAGATAGTGTTAGTTTGTGATAAATTAATTATAATATGTGTTTATTTGAACAGTAACACTTAAACCCCCTTCTCCTCCAACCTCTACTGAAGTGTAGTGCGGGTTAGAGCCACTTTCAAGAGTTAGTGTTTCTTTTATGTTAGGTACCCTGTCCCGGTTTTTTACATTTTAAATTTGGCCACCCTAACCATAGCACTTCCTGAATCTGAGGTATCCCGAAGGCACTCAGAGAGGCCATACACAGGAAAAGGACAGGACAAACAAAGGACCCGCCATTTAGATTAAGAAAGGGCTTGGGAGTAAGGAGATGCCCCCAAACCACCCCCCTTCACCCCAGCTTCCACCTCCCACACTCTCAAAGTTGGTCTGGAATGAACTATTGTGCTGTGACAAGTAAACGATGAGAGGGGGAGTCAGAAAGTCGAGCTAATGTAGGTATATCCGCGGGTTTTTGTCCATGCAAGTGTGTGAGCCCTGGGCTGTTCCAGGGCCCTGGAGACCCAGCCGTTAGTCCGTTCATTCGGAGTACACGGCATGCAGCATTCATGGAGATTGGCAAATGGCGTGTGGCCAGAAGTCAGAAGCCGGTTTGGTCAGGTGGAGCGCACACCGCATCAGATCGCACGCACAGCACTTCCGGCTGCAGCAAGCGGCGCCCTGTAGGGAGCCCTTTCTACATCCGCTGCTCCCGAGCAATGAGGGGAACGTCCACTTCTAGATGCTGGTACTCGCCCATACTTTGGTTAAGTGGATAAACTGGGATGTGAGACCACTGTGCAATTCAGGAACTTGATGTAACTGGTAGCAATAATGTTTGTGAAAAGGTATTTTTGTATCTGTGGCAGGGTTTCTGTCTCCTCTCCTGTTGGGTTCTGGCTTGGTGATGTGTTAGCATGCCTCTTGGAAAATGAGCAAGTGCTGCTCACTTCAATATGGGAAGGGAGCCTCCTTAATGGACCACTTGGCCCTTGGAGGGGGTGGGCAGTACATATCTATTTTGCAGTTGCAGTGGGAATCCTAAAGCAGAACGCTGCAAAGACAACTCAGCTGGTTAGGTGACCATTGTTGAGATGTTATATGTTTAGACCTTCCTTTAAATCATATGGATTTTTTCCTATTCTATACACTTCACAAGGGTACCTGTTGAAAGTCTTGATGATCCATGTTAGGGAGAATTCTCCGTTTAGGCTGAATTTCCTAACCTAGTGAGTCCCCCAGAGAGCTTTGCTGGATTTTTTGGGGTTTATTTTTTTCTCCTGCCAAGAGTGAGACTCTTTTACCCTCACTCTTGGACATGATTTGAGTGTGTTCCTTTGACTCTAGATGTGTTTAATGGGCTATGTGTCTTTTACTCCATAGGGCTTCATGTGTTTTTGTGATGTATGTTACACAGCACCCTCAGTGCAGTAACACAGGGGTGTCAGTGACCCCCCAGTATAGACTCCATACCCTGGGACTGACTACTGTCTCCCAGGGCATGTAAAGTCACCATTGACTTTACTAGTCTTGAATTCTGAACAGAACCAGTACAAACCATCATATTGTGAACATACTGGCCGAGGCAATTCGATTGCCCCGGGGTCTGTTAGTCGAGGGGGCACGTCTCCATCCTCCCTGACCAAGTTTTGGTTGGTGGCAGTGGATACTACTTTTTATATTCAACCGCAAATATTTCTCTATGGGATTTTCCCATTGTTCGAGGCTACTATCCTTATTTATTTAATTACGATAGCCTCGAACATACCGCCGGTTTATTTAATTATTATTAATTCTCCGGTTGGTATTTTTTGCCAAAACTGGGTTCTAAAATGGCGTTTGTGTTCTTTTCTG
This sequence comes from Ambystoma mexicanum, assembly GCF_040938575.1. NCBI lineage: Eukaryota > Metazoa > Chordata > Amphibia > Caudata > Ambystomatidae > Ambystoma > Ambystoma mexicanum. The sequence goes on along the minus strand of NC_090934.1, from coordinate 421,662,958 downwards.
TGACTCCAACCCAAGTCGAGCCCTTTGTTCCACTTTTTGGCGGGCTTCTCCACAGAAGCCCTCCAAAGTGGTGCCACTCTGTCTGGGGTACTTAGGAGGGGTGGAGGGGAATTTAGGCACCCTGGACTGAGTTGCCTAAGCAACTCAAGTCGCACTCCGTCCTGATTGGCCCTTAGCATGTTTGAGTGACAGCTAGGCTGAGTGAATGGGGGTTTTCTGCATAAAAGCAGGGCTTTGGGGACTGGAACTTCAGAAGTCGCCACAGGACCTAAGAATCCGACGGGGGAGACGCTGAGCCGACCTGCCACGATGACACCACCAGTGGAGCCCTGCTGGACCGTCTCACCACTTTTCCCAACGACAGAGGAGATCTCCCGCCGGAGAGTCTTCTTCCTTTGACTGGTGGGGATAACCAGTTTCACCGTCTTTTCACCTTCCCGACGCATCTCATGGCCGCCTTGCCTGTGCCAAGCACCCCGGCAACCAGAATACCACGTTTTACCACAACCGCGAAATAAAGGGTAACACCTTTAACCGGAAAACTCCGCGGCTGGTTTCTTCCCTGGCAGTGCAACGACCTTCATCTTTCCTCCAAGTCGAGATCTTCTCTTCCCCTGGACGACGCCGAGAAGTGCACCCACTGCCAGGAACAACTGCCACCGCTGGAGGATCCTTCCCACTTAAAGGTACCGTGTTCCGCCTGGCTTCTCTTGCCACCGACTGTATGGGGTAAATTTAGCCCCCGGCCTTCGAACCTGGGTTGGCCTGGGACAACCTGGCTAAACTTTTCTGAGCCTCTCTAAACTCTTTTCGAACTCTCTGCAAGACTTTCAAAGCCTAGTACAACTGTGTGATCTTGGGCGCATTTGTGCTCTGCTCTCTCTCTAAGAGTGGGCCCAGCCTATGGACTCTGGCTCACAAGTGACTTTTGCTCTCCTGCCTTGCTAAAAGTGTTCCTAAATCTTAGAGTGGTGTACCTTCATATATTCTGCCTTTCCCCCTCCCTTCTTCATGAACTTATTGGAGTGCCATCTATAGTTAAGCACTCACCTCTGTCTGGAAATAAGTGGTGTTAACTAAGACTTGTCTGATAAGGAATAAGGGTTGTATATATTATAATAGTAACTGTGTTTAGAGTGTTTTACAATAAGAGTGCTGGAGTGTTTCAAACAGTGTGTTTTTAAATAAATAATTATATACTTTGATACCAAAGCTCTGGTCAGTGTTTGCTTGTGCTATTGTATCTAAGTGCCTATTGTGTATACTTTGCATACTGCCTAACTCTTCTTGAGGGAAGTCTGACTGCTCAGCCACAGCTACCAAGTAAATCTGGGTGGTACAGACTGCTACCAAGTGGGTTTACTACCAACACCTGTAGTCCTAAATCTTTTGCAGTGTTCCCAAAGGGAACTGCACAAGTTTCTGCTTAACAATCCAGACAATCATAACATACCTATAAAGAACTGTGATCAAGACCCATAGTCCCAGACAGAACTAGACATACATAACTTAATGTCTTCAAACCTTCTTATATCAACCGAGGTTGAATCAACTCTTTTCATCCACCTGAATACATGCATATCCTACAAGTCATACACATTCACTCTCTTACACACAACAATCGTTGAGTTTCAATACTCAACCCAGTCACACTACCGGGATTACACACTACTAACATAAATCAACTATTAACAAACACCTATAACAAATAACAAAAATGTATCTATTTCTACGACTAGCCATCAACACGTGTTTCAGCCGGTTCTCGTTAGCCATACAATCAAGCTAAATACTGCTACGGCCTTCATCATGACTGGAATGGGATTTTGATAGAATACCACTCGGATTACAATTATATATTCAGGGTGTCTACAATAAAAACAAATTGGTCTGTGTTATACATTCTGTCTGTAATTCAATATTTTTAATGACTATATCATGTGCAGCAATTTCATTCCATATAAATTATATCTCACCTGTGCGTGCCTTTTACTTGTCGCACAAGCCTCCTCTACATCAGCGGTATTCAAACTGTGCGGCGCGCCCCTCTGGTGGGGCGCAGCCTCATGTCCAGGGGGGCATGCATCCACAGCCCGAAAAGCTGCCGGACAACAGATTAAGCAGCTTGCTGTGCTGATGAGAGTTGCTCTGCAATGTGCGCCTGGCCGCGATGGGATCGCAATATGCAAAAAGAGAAATACATATTCCGAACGCAGCATGTGAGATGCTCTGGAGTCACACAACCTGCTCCCCTCTCTCTGTGTGTTGACAGACTTTCAAGTGGGGATATTTATAAGTGATGGCTCATTTAACAAGCCATTGTTTTTATACAGTATATGCTAAACATTTCAGTGTTAAGAACTTAACATGTGTAATTTGTATTCACCAGGCCAGCACAAGTATCAGTTAGCTGCCCAAACCTATGCAAAAGAGAATTAACGTGCCACACAGAAAGGTTTTAAACTATTTTCTGGATTTTCGTGTCTCTTTATTTGACACACCAACACTTTTGTTTTTTTAATATTACTTTTCAGTTACATACGGCGCATCCCTGGAAAGGTTAACTGTAGGTTTCTTGAGTAAGTAGTGGCTGCTTTGGGACATGGACTAAAGGCATCCTCTCAGCATGAAAGGTCTTTTCATTGTCTAAACAAGCCACTGCCTAGAGACCACACCAGATGGCAACTCAATGTCACTTGGCACCTTGATTAGGAAAGTGGAGTTCATTGTGTGTCACCATGCAGACAGTAGTCCATGGCAAATCAATGCAGTAATGTGCATAATGATTTGTGCGTTGCACAAGTCGCCACCCTGTTGGTTAGTGGTGTCTATGTGGTGCTCCCTTATGTAACAGCACATATACCTATTTTCCTCTGCTGTGCCCAATATCAAAAAAAGAGCACACTGGACTGTTTTGTATATGTGACTCTGACGAGCATGCCATACTGTGCCCACACTTAAACAAATAAAGCAATCAAAGAAGTTGCCTCAAATTGTAAATCCACGAGGCCAAATGCCCTTTCTACACTGCCACACCACGATTTTCACTAGCTGCAGGCCAGCACTAATAAGAGATGCTAATGCCAGCTCGGTTAGATAATGCATGGGCGTGCTCTTTTTTGCTGAAATAACCCCTGAGGCCTGCGCAATGGTGATGAGGTAGTGGCTGAGGAACTGTGAGCCCTTTACCACGCATCAGAAGCTGGTTTTGTTTAAAACGCTTCATCAGCTTATAACTGGTGAGGCTAAAGTTTGAAAGAGGTACAATCCTTTCTGCGTAGCCTTTCTGTGCATTGTTTATTGGGTCTCTCCTGTGCGGTATCCTGCCCTGTCTGTAGATATAATTCCCTAAAGATTTTTCTGTATTGGGGTTGGGCATGCCCACACTGAGACACAGCCCTTCCTCCTTGTACCCAATTTGAGTGGCTGATGTTGCAGCCATTTTATACTTGCATCCAAAAATGTAAGCTGTCCAAATGAGCATGTATGGTTCATGGTTACAAACATTTTAATGCTAGCGTGAGGATTGTGAACCGTGATATGAGCACCAAGCCATGCATCAGTTATGCATTTAGAGCAGGGATCCCCAACGTGTAGCTCAGGAGCAACATGTTGCTCACGGCACCATAAATTGTTGCTCGCCAGTTGCCCTGGGCCATGGTGTGAAGGCCTAGAAGGAGGTGCTGAATGGATGAGACCTCAATAGCACTGTAGTCAGGACAGACTCCTGGACTGTGCAAGAATGTTGGCCAATGAGCCGCTGTGTTTCCTGAAGGATTATTTGTATACATGCAAGATTTGTTTGGTGCCACCATGCACATAATTCTTCAGTAAATGTCCTTACTTGTTATGGTAGTGTCATTGCTAAAACCCTGTCATCTCCAGTTACTTTGCCCAGCTGACAAATGTATTAATGAGTACAATATTTGAACCATGTTTGTGTCATGGAGAAAATTGGCATATTCTGTTCTTTGGTACAACTAGTATGAGCATAATGGACAAGGAGGTGGTATGCATACCCAACTTTCCTTTATTAAATAATGTGCATGCACACTTTCTGTACAAGTGGTGTTTGTGTTTGATCCCACCATGTATATTTATCGACAATATTCATTTTGGTGTCTCCTGTATTTATTATTACATAGTGTCCCAGCGGAAAAATGGTCTTCGTTTGATAACCTGCCCATCTAGCACATGGTTAATGGCCAGATACGGTAAATGCATGCCACATTTTTCATAATTAATTTGCCCTGTATTCCAATCCAATTAATTGATTGTTAATAGGTTTAAACTAACAAGTCAATTAATTGATTCAAATACTCGGTTAACACCACCACACCCCTCTATGAAGTGGTCATCAAATGCACAAAGGTTTGACCAATGTTTGCCACTAAGCCTTGTGTAAAATCCCTTTTGGGCAGAGTAAATAGGCTCCAAATAATTGAGAAAGGTATTATTTTTATTCCTAACCACTTTTTCACCAATGCAACAGCCTTCTGGAGCTTTAATACACACCATTTGCCATAACATTCCCAAATAATTCTCAGGAGGTAACCTCCAAAGGCCCAATGAAGTGATCTTTAAAGGCTACCATGTAATGACCTGAAGTACTAATTCATATTTATATTTCTCCATTAAGTCAGCAACATTTAAAAACATGTTTCATATTTTTCATACAATTCACACAGAACAAGCCCAAAATAAAAAAGCAACTTCAACATAATCAAACTTCCTATATATACAAGTCTGAACATTACAATTAATTATATATAACATAGCTCCCATGCATTCCACGCTTATGCAAAACAGAGAAACAGCAAATTAACAGAAAATGAACCAAATCTTTGACTCCTATTTTGCAAGCGCACTTTGTGCTTCCTCCTGCACACTTTCTTAATTTATTAAGGAGTGGGTACATTTAAACGTACCATTACCACCAGCCTCCTGCATTCTGGGGATCTTATTTGACAGATTTCTCTTTGCCATCTTATGTGTGTACGTAAGTCTGTATATAAGGCTAAAGTGGGCAGCCTATGTATATTTTGGACATCTGACTCTTTTTCCATCGGACACGCTCTTGCTTTTGGAGCTATTTTGAGGTGGCTTAATGCACCACATGTAGTTATATTGCATACCTATTCAAATGGACAGTGCCTTACAACCGCCCATAACCACAAGTATTTCTCTTCACCAGGGGAGGCTACAATCGCACTTGCACTGAAATTCACTTTATGATTAGCAGAAAATCCCAGATGTGCTTTTAAAAAATAAGGAACATTCTTAACCGGCCTGACACTCAAATTGAACACCCCAATTCGGCTCACAAGGGGCTAGCAGGTGTATCTGCAGGAAGACCTGCTATTTGGCACAGGAATTTATTTTGCAACCCCTCCAGGAAATGACAGTTCTAACCACCCTAGATTTTGCAGCCTTAAAATCATGGAGCAGACCTTTTTCTTATATACCTCCAACTTCTCCAATCAGAATGCCGCAAACCTGAAATAACAACGTAAAAAGCCATTTAATCATTAATGATGCCTTTTCAGCTATCTTATTAAAATTACTTATGCAAGCACTGCTCTTTCAGAAGAGTAGGCTCGGATAAAAATGAGACTGCCCCCTCATCTCTACATTCATTGAAAAACTATCTACAAGGTTTCACCCTTTGCCTGAACACTATCATTTTTATTTTTATTATATTTAATTTCAAACTGTAATTCCCAAAATAGTAACTTGTGTTTAACAGGCACTGTTGGAGACCTGCTGGGGGCAAGGCCAAATTGTTGCGTCTTCTGCATAAGAGTGCATGCTATAAAATGAACCCTTCAGGTGGAGGGTGGATTAACTTTCCTAAGAGAAGTACTAGAATCAACATCCAAAAGGAATACATTGGGACCAACTGACATCCCTGCTTGTCACCTTTATTTGTGTTGGAAAACAATGTATAATTCCACAATCTTGTATATTGGACAGATGTTGAGATGTCTGCGTATCACAATGGATAAGACTTAAAAAACCATTAGTGACCTGTAAGAATGTAGAAGTAGGACTAGGACACAGTGGGCTCATGTTGATTGACATATACTTTTATTGAAAGGAAAAGGGTGGGGGACTGGGGAAACTCCTGCCTTTCCCTAAAGCTAAGAGGGGTTTCCCTTCCTCAACCAAAACTAAGGAAACTGTCAGTATGTCTTGTCTAAAGTAAAAAGTCCACTGTCTGTCACAAGTCCGAAGCCTATTTCCATCCCTCACACTATTTACTAACCTATAAAAAACAAAATGTCTTCTTAATTCAGAAGAATAGGTTGTAGATCCAATCAAAGAGTTCCAAATAACACAGGGTCCAAACCCAAAGTTCTTAAATGCAAAACAAAGTTCCATAAAGTTCTTAGATATTTCTCTGTTGCACAAACTTCGTAGCAACCAGGGGCAATGACTCCTTTGCCCTGGTTCCTTCTCTTGTAGGTCCTAGATCTCTGCCTTTCTCTCTTTCTGCTTTGGCCAACTTGGTTAACTTCCCTGCCAAGTATGGTCCTTAGTAAATTACTCTGTGGTTTCCCTTCTTCTCATGGGATTGTGCCCCAGACCCCTCTTTATGTTTGGGAACTGGGAGCCCTCTTCTCTCAAGTACCACCACGAGGAAGAGGACTTGTGTGTTTCTCCTGTAGTGGGTCCCAAACCCCCCTTCTTTGCGTGAGGGTACTTGGAGCTCTCTTCTCTCATGTACCACCACAAGGAAGATGACTTGTGTGGTTCTCGTGTAGTGGGTCCCAGACACCTTTTTTATGTTTGGGTACTTGGAGCCCTTTCCTCCCAAGTACCGCCACAAGGAAGAGGACTCATGTTGCTTTCGTTTGGTGGGTCCCAAACCCTTAAGTTTCTCATGTTGGCCGACAGACATGGTTCACATGCCTGCCAGGTACTGTGATTATTAAGATGCTGGCTGCACCGTCTTAGTTTCCCACCAGCCAGCCTGAGTGCTCCCCTTTGTAGTGGGTTCTGGTCTGCCCAGGAACACTGCAATGTCAATCTTTCCCAGGACAGCTTGGTCTTCCTTTCACGCGCTTCCCTGTCTGCAGGAACACCGGGAGCTTCTCTCTGCCAGCTCGCCTTTCGGTCCTTCCACTGTGGACTGGCGCTTGTCCTTCCAGCTCCTCTCTTGGCATCCTGGTGTGCTTCCTTGCACTTTCCTGCACCATGCTGGCTCCTGCGGCTCCTTCATGGAAGACTAGACAACTTCTTCCTGAGTCCCTCGTCCCTTTCTACTATGCATTGACCAATGAGCAGCCAGCAACAACTAGACTGCTCATTGTGGTTCTTAGGAGAACTCTTCATGCCTCTGCTCCTCCTATTCATCCCAGTACTTATTCCAAGTTGTCTAGAATGCTCATGTTGGTTATGCAGAACACTCTACATTCCTCCATGCATCTTATTTGTCTCAGTTGTTATCAATAACATATCTTTCAACTCTTCCCCATTCTTCCTCGTCTCAGTATTTCTAACCTTGATCTCCCTTGGGTCAGTTGTGCTCTTCATAGTCCCAGTACTTATCTAGGGAAGGGGTTGTCCTAGGGTCTGGCGATTGGCGAGTATATTGCGTTCTCAGGGTAGGGTTGCTCCTAGTCCCAGGAGGGGTTTCCTCTCCCATGTGATTCTCTCCCTGTGCACCACCCTCAGGGGAACTATTGTACCGAGGACGTACCGCCCTGGCCACATGGGAATGGTCTCCCCCATAGGGGAGAAAGGACAGCATCCACAGATTTGTCACAGACTCCAATAAAATGTAAATTCCGCCACATTATGTTTCTATCAATCAAATACCGACGAAATCTACCCTGGAGTGCTACGGACTCCATAATTGGGGACTAACACTGCCAAACCACCACTTGGAATCTGGCAGTGATACCGCTGGACCAAGTAGCAGTAACAGTACCGTTGAGATGCCACCAAACTCGTAATAAGCCCCAATGTCCAGTAAGGGAATTGGCCTATAACCTTGAGGGGCTGGTTTTCCAAGAAATACTTGTCTAAGGGGATGGCATAATGCCTGTCTTGACAACAACAATAAACATAAAACGATTTGGTATCCTTCAAAAAAGCTTCCATTTTTTTCTCAAATTTTTTTTTTGTCTTAATGCAATTTTTTATGCCATTTTGAAACTATAAATCTGACCAGCAGTGTACACACCCCTCATTAAATCATGGTTCAGTTTTCTTTTCGAGATTCTACATTCTGCATCGAACTGGTGCATCCCTTTCTATAACCTGGAACTCCTGAACTTGGGGGCACGGTTTGCCAATAGCTCTGTCCTGGATAGTTTCTCCTAAAGACTCAGACAAACTGACGCTTTCCTTTGTGGCCTCTGAACTGTTCAACAGTTTTAAGAGAATGTTAATTTCTTGTGAATTAGTAATTCTTTCCAATGCCTCCTTTTCGAGCGTAGGCATCGCCAACCAGCCTCTCTGGCTTTCAGATATCTTCTTTGTGGTGCCTACCCTGGCCATTGGAAAATTAACTCAAGAGGATTGTGTTTACTCTTTGATCAATAAGAAATGTAACATTTCATAACATTCCTGAAGAAAAAAAACATCCACAATACAGTCATCAATGACTGTGAAACAGTATTGCCGATCTTGCATGCTTAGGAATGCACCATTTGCCATTAAAGATCGCATAAAATCCTAGGCAGAATCTCAGGCTCAGTTCGTGGCCATTTTTACTGTCCATACATTTGCACTAATATTTTGCTCGGGAACCTGAAACCCCTGGTAATGTTTATTTACTCCTACTCTATTTTTGAACAGCTGGACTGGTCCTATATGTCTATAAATGTACTACTGACCACTCAATTTCCTCAACATTCCTTGTAAACAACCACTTAAAGTCAAATAAAGTTAAAGGCCTTGCACATTTCCTTGACTAGAATAACACGTAGTCTAGATAACTATTAAGTACTGCAAATTAAATGTTCTATATGCAGTTTTAATTTTGTTACATTTCTAATTTGTGTTGCAAACAATTTGTCTGCCAACTGTGCGCCGATATATTCCGTCGAAAAATTGATGTTGCTCACCATTTAATTTGATATGCCAATGTTGCTCATTGCACACAAAAGGTTGGGGACCCCTGATTTAGAGATTCACACATACAATCCTTTCATCACAAACTGGTTTATCAAATGTAGAGATCTCTGATCACTGTTATAGTCCTGAAATGCTCTGTGCTTTAATGCAAAGTATACAGGAATCCTCATTGGTGATATTTGCCCCCTTTCCCACTCTCAGAGAGGTATCTTGAAAGAGTACAATAAGAGTGTACCAGACTGTCCATCTTGGAATAAAAACCTTCTATCAGAAAATAATGTATATGTTTAGCCTAGTGTTGCCCCTTTGCGGAAAACAAGTGAGGAGGTACGAACAGAACACCTGCAACACAGAGCCAGGTCAGTGGGCCCTCAGACCCTGGCAGGCTGTTCACACCACAGTGTGCCAGTATGGACTGTTTCAAACTGCATTCAGGCAAAGCCTTCACTAAGAGCAGGTGACAGAAAAACCATTTCCTTGGGCAGCAATAGCTGTGTTTTCACATTACAATTCTTCTGTTAAGTATTTGAATTACAATATAATGAAACCAGCTTCATTTATATAGTAATTATTTATTCATATTGAGGAGGGTTTTTATCGCACGACAGAGGTGTAGTTTGGGAGTGACGTGTGCCAGTCAGTGGGGATGGGGGGTGCATTCTGATGTTTCTGATGTTTCGCCCTGGGCACCAAGTTGGCTAGAAACTGCCTTGATTACAGCACACACATTCTTTTGTGGGGATGACCAGCCCCTCCCATCTGAATGCAGAGCAGGAAATAACTAATGATGGCTCATTAGTGACATACTGCCCTACTTTCAGATGGGAAGAGTGGTAGGGGGGAGCAACTGCCCCCATGTTGACATTCAGAATTAATTTAGCTCAGCAATGTACTCAGTTCTCTGTTTTCTGTCCTGGTGCTGTAAATGTGCGCTTTGCATTACAAGCTGTGTGCCCCAGACTGGTTCCACTCTAAGCAGGGGTGAAATGGGGACTGTGAGGACTCTGTATGAGTCAATAGAACAAAGACCATATGGTCCTCATTTCTCCTGCAGCAGCAGTGGCCAGGGAAGGCACCAGGGCATTTAATACTTTTCAAATAAGAGGCGCCAGGGCATTTCAACCTTTTCATATGAGGGGCCTTCACTGTGCCTGATAATCCTAAAATTCTCTTTCATTTTATGCAAAGCTGCATTTTATTTTTACAAGGTTATTTTACTCACTGAATGTTGATCAAGTCACCTAACAACATTAAGGTCCAGCTTTCATTAATACTTCCCTGGAGAAAATGCTGGCATTAATGACTGGGTGATGCAGCCTTTTCTGGCAGAGGAGGTGGTGCATCTTCCATTTCATATCCAGGAGGAGCTGATTGAGGTTCAGTCGGACACTACTCTGCAATCTGAATGTAGGAACATTGCAGTGGGTGACTTTTGGCTAAAGGTAATCCTGGAGTATCCTACATTGGAAAGGGCTGCTACACAGTCTCTCTTATCCTTTGGGTCTTCCTACTTGTGCGAAATGGGCCTTTTCAGCATTGGCTGTACTGAAAACAAAATACAGCACAAGGCTGGAAGTGGAGGACAACCTCAGAGTGGCGGTCTCAAAAACAAAGCCACACATTGACTCTCTTTCTGCAGAGAGACAGGCCCACCCTTTCCATTAGTACTTGCTCGGTAAAATCAAATTGCCTTCTGCTGAATATACTAATAGGAGTGTATTTTGAGAAAATAAAAGCACTACTGGTGAATTTTGTGTTTATTTGCACGGTTTCTAAGCTTGGATTGGAAGTGATTGTCCTACCGTCTTGGAATGTCTCCCCAACAACACATACCTTCAAAATGATAGCACCATGCATACTGCAGCCATCTCTATAAAAAAATATATATAACACCAACACTGAGGGGCGGGCAAGAGGGTCCCGACAATGTATTTTTTGCTCAGGGGCGCCTTGGCATAAAAGGTTTGAAGACCGCTGCTCTACATCATCTCTGCCAGCCTTCTATCTAACCTGGCCTTTTCCTGTGTACTCGCTCCGGTAGGTACAAGACACAGGGGAAGAACCATCAACACTTTCACTCCGCGGTTGCACCATACCATACTCACAACGTGCACTGTATACTATCAGAGGCCTCCCCTGTGGCCTCTCTGTTGATGTATCCCACCTTTGGTCACTATTGTGCAGATGGGCCACTCCTAACAGGATGTCCACAAGTCACCTCCTCATATGATTCCAGTCTGTAATGCAACCAAATGACATATGTTTCACTATATCAACTGACCATTTAAGTGCCATTAATGGTCTATATACTTTAGAGAATGTACTTATTCTTTAGATAAACGGTGTCACCAATTCTCAACAACCACCTTCGGCTGCAGGTATAATGACGCTAGGTACATCTTATGATGGAGACCCAGCAACTAATGAACTGCTCCACGTTTGCATCAATCTATTAGAACACAATAAAAAAACACCACGTGCAGCTCTTGTTATAATAGCTGTTCCATTTGCGTCCGGCATGTTATTCAAATATGGTAATCCTACATCACTTTGATTATTATGTCTCAAGCACACCCTGGTGTGTTTCCTGGGCTTTTCACAGATGTCGTGAATAACGTCACTTACTCCCTGTATTTTCTAAATTCTATTTATCGACCTCCTTAACTAACACAGGAGCCATGGAGACCTAACCATACTTAAATGGTACTCCAAATAGTGTTATTTCTTAGTACAACTGTCATACCTTTTCTCAATAGAAGCCCTATTTTATATCTACTGCCTCCTGATTTTGACGTTCGGATATATAGGGCTCCAGTGCACCGCGGTCATATATTTACATGCCTGGCACTCATACCAGCGTATCAGTAACTGCTTAGGCCGATGTAGGAAAAACCTGCACGTCCACTCAGGAACTCATTTCAAATAATTTACATTTCTCCCATGTTAATCGGCATTCCATGCCACCTGTACACCATTAAATTGGCAAAAACGTGTTTACCTGAGTCTGTAAGGTGCTCTACTGTCAACAAATTTCTCTTAATGCAATGGGCCCCGTGCTGGTCTGCACCCTTTCTATCTACTCTGTTAGTAGACACTGAGAACAGACTATGAAAGCTAGTTGATTCGACACTGTTTCCCTGATAACTGGTGCTTAGTCAACCAACAGAGGCACAGGCTATGCCTAACCATCTATATGGAAAAGCACTAAACATTCCTCTTTGCAGTTTGAAAATTATTTTGGGAAGAAAATAAAGTTTAAAAAAAGATTTTTTGCTGCCACGATTTCCATAATGTCAGAATTGCTCGCGTATTGCAACACATTCAGGGACATAGCTCGCAATGTCCCCTCAGATAGGGGCACACCTGTTGTCCTTCTTACGTGAGGGTCGCACACCCAAATGGAGGTCGAACTGGCCACCATCTCACGAGATGTAATCTGCTCAATACTATGGACACACACAGGTGGAGGATCTGAGACTCTACAATGAGGTTAGCTCTCTATATAGACTCTCCCTCATTCGGGGATGACATCCCATGAGTAGTTTATGTAAAAATCAAGTTGTGCCACTCCACCGAAATGTTTAGGTCATGGTTTAACATATCAAGGCGATAGATCCATCTCTGTTCTAATTTATGTAAATGTAAATGTTCTGCCAGATTTCCCCCAGGAGTGTGGCTTTATTGTTTATAGGATAAACCAAAACATGTCACGATCAGTATGTACCCGTTTGATGTAATGATCCACCAGGGGTTTGTCACTGCCTTTATTCCTAATACACAATCTGTGTTCTGATACCCGCTGTTTGACTAGGCGGGTGGTCTTACCCACATATAATAAATTACATGGACACATGATGATATATACAGCAGTTTCTGTCTGGCAATCTGTGTGGGTTCTCAACTCCCACTTGATACTGCCTTGTTCAAACACATGTTTTGTGTTAGTAAACTGACAAGCAACACATTTGGCGCATTTATATGTCCTGTAATGAGTGGTAGCCCACACACATTCAGCAGTGTGTGTTCTTCCCTGATCTCTCTATATGTATAAACCAATTTTTGCCTCAAGTTAAAGGTTTTTCTGAAGGCAAACATCGGATTTTTCGCTAGCGAACCACGTTGTTTAACCAGATGCCAATTTTTATGAATGATGTTAATGGCATTACTGATGGTGCTAACGGTGGTAACACAGATAAGTCTGTCCTTTGTAGTCTTCATTTGTGAAGTGAGACAAATTTCTCTATCGTGTTGGCAGACCTTTTGCAGTTGTTTTTCACCAGTTTATGGGAGTAACCCCTGTCTTGCAACCTACTCTTCAGTTGATCAGCATGTTTGTCAAAATCTCTTTTATCAGAACAATTCCTCTGAATCCTGAGGAATTAGCCATAGGGAAGGTTGGTCATTAACCCTACAGGGTGAAAAAGTGTGCAGTGGAGAAAACTTATGACCCGTGGGTTTTCTGACCTTGAATGGAAGTCTACAAATACCAGAAAGAAATTCAGCAGAAGGCAAAAAATGGCCTCTGGGTTTAGAAAATTTACTTTCAAGACTTAAAGACTCATAAAAAAAGGTCATGTCTGAAAAGGTTGTCTTTCAATGTTTGACAAACACATGCTTCTTTTATAATGTAAGGAAACATGTACATTCTACCTAAAATTAACACTTTTTGGTGTCTTAAATATGAATCTGTAAAAATAAGGCAGATAGTTTAAAATGGTATTGTGTGATATGGTTAATTGTCCTGGAGGTGGGCACAGATTGTATGCAGCTAACTGGTGCTTTGCATCTCCTTTCAAAATAAAAACGTCCCTTTGCAGTTCTTAACTTTACCATCACTCTCTACAGTAGAGAGTAATACGCCACTATGGGATATCCCCGCACGTGTCCTTGACTAACGCTTGTACAACGGAGGAAACGCCTAATGATGGTGACCAGACAAATTTCTTCATGGAAATTAAGAGATATTGGGAAGCTTTTTTGTTTTCTTTTTCTTTTTCTTAGTCCTAACATGTGAACAGCATGGGGGAGTGGGCCACGGCAATGGTTCTGAGACAATGGGCCTCATTCCGAGGTTGGTGGTAGTCATGGCGCTACTTGCGCCATGACTCCCTCCAATAACGCTACCGTGTCCGGTTTGGTGCAATCAGGATTTACCGGTCTAGTCAGACCTTGGCGGGACCGGTAAGTCCCCATTCACCAAACCATTGCCCATTCCCATTTGAGCCCCCATAGGGCTCAATGGGAATGGGGAGGGCGAAAATAACCGGCCGGCGTATGCCAAGCCTGTTATTTGCGCCCAGGTCCCTTAACGGGTCCCGTCCTTAACACCTGGTCAGACCAGGCATTAAGGAAGGGACCGCTAAGGGACCTCGTAGTAGGTCGGTAAGGGATTACCGGCACCGGTCTCCTTAACGGTGCCCGGTATCCCTTACCGCCCTACTCGGAATTAGGCCCAATATATCATATGGTTGGATGTTAGGTTAAAATATGGTAAGCAATAACTACTTGTGAGTTTATTTTCCGTTTTGTACTCCAGGTTGTATGTTTGCCATGCACTCTGTAATGAACTCATGGTGGCAGCAGTAAGACAACATACACAAGTGATCACAGTTCAAGGGTGTTTATTAAAACAATATGCAGGTTGGAAACACGCCTAAGCTAAGCCTAAATCTAAGATGGGAGCAAGCGTCGAACTTCAAATGAAAAGTAAGGCAGTCCTTGTGGCATCTTGTCAAAATAAAAGCCCTCTGCTAAGAAAAAACGATTGCCAATTCCTTACAACTAAATACAGAAAGAGTGAGGGATAGGATTTTCAATAAAGAAAGAAGTGTTCTCAAATAATATGCAAGGATGGACTTTAGCCAGGGGTATCCCTTCACCCACGTTCTGAGCACGGGTAAGGTAGTAGTCCTGTGCACAGCACACACACAAGCTTTCCCGGCACGAGCTGACAGTTCCTGGGCAAGTATCAGGTTCTTTCTTCGGTAAGTCTCCTTCAACAAAAGTCTCCTGCCTCCAGGGACCTGATGGATTTTAAAAATCTCAAAACAAACGTTCCCCTCAAATATTCAGTGGGTGATGGCTTCACCCCTGGGTCCCACTGTTCCGGACGCAAACCCACAACTGGTTTCTATCAGTATCAGGACCTTCGAGGACCTGGTGTATTCCACAAACAAACAAACAGTTCTGTTCCACATATACATTGCGTGATGGCTAGCTTCACCCTGTGTACCCCTCTTCGAGGCATAAACCCCTTACAAATTGAATTCAACAAAACAAGAACAAAGTTAATTTCCAATTAACTTTGGGTGCCGACTTTTCATCCTTGAATCTCCCTCGGTCGGGCTCGGATCCTCATTGACAAGGGGGACACTTCCTGTCCCCTTGTCTTGCAGTACTTCTTGTTTCACAAACCTTAATGTCCTTTTAAACAGTATCACAGGCTTCAGCCCTGTATGTCGGCCTTCCTCTGCTGGGTTCACTATGGCCACCTTTGCGAAACAGTTCACAATGGGGCTATAGACTCTGGCCCTTCACGTAACATCTCTCCACCGGGTTCACTGTTGCCAACTTTATCAATCGTGCTTTTCTCAATCACCTGTCGGTCAAAGACTTTCGATGGTACAGAGGATTTTGCAAGACCCCTGTATGACCACTTTGACTGTTCCTTCGCAGCTTTCCCAAAAGCCTTTTGGTATTAGCAGTTTTCAACAAACACAGGTTTCACCAGAGTGTCTCGAGTAAGCACCGACTTGGTGCCGGATCCCTCTGAAGCTGGTCTCTCCTTTAGTTCTCACACAGCCTTCTGGTCCTTGTAGTTCTATGCAAAACAAAGGGGGATCAGCCCGAGTCTTTCACACAAGCACCCCCATGGCAACAGAGCACTCTGCAGCTGTTCTTGAAGGTTTTGCTTGTCGCATGTAGTTTCACCCCTCGGCCTCCCTCTGTGGGGTGTGGAACCTTCTTGTAGTTCTTCAAGGTTCTCCCTCTGCCGAGCTCGCACCCCTTTTCAAAAAGTCCTAATTTCTAACACAAACAAGGTTTTGGGACTTCATATCCCAGAATGTATTTGGGTCGATCTTGCTCCCACTTCGTTGCTCCCCAAAATGGCACTTTCTGTCCTTGGGAGCTGCAGGAGCCAAAAGGGGATATCTGTAGGAAGTCAGGGTCTTTCCCTCTGCCCCTCAGAGACCTAGGGTTGCCTGCCTGGCCCAGGGGAGGAGCTTAACTGTTGGTACCGCCAGGCAACCCCAGCTGCCTTCGTCTTGCCTTCTGGAGGGACAGTTTCCTCCTCCACACTGCAATCTCCTCTCTGGTAGCAGGCCCAGTGTTTCGGCGGTTTTCTTCCCCTCCTCCAGGCCTCCTAGAGTCTCTCCAGCTCACATGGGCTTTCTCCTGCTCTCCGATACCTTCCGGCATCCCCGACTCGCTCACAATGATGTTCCTGGCTGCTGCTTTTATGCTCCCAGCTAGAGTTAATTGGAGTCAGGTGTGAATATGTGTCCCACCCTGCCTGACTCTGCCTGACCTAGGATTCCTATGGGTAATCCTCATGACTCTCATCTGTCCCTTCCTCGTCCCAGACCTTTTGGATTTCAATTGGTAAATGGGATTATGTGAGTTCTAGTGCTGTGGAGAGGTAAAATTCATTTTGGGCTTTAGATGTCATTTGAAGTTCCCCTGTTGTTTTGTCCATCTTTTCCGTAACAGAAAGTGCTCTGGAGGGGGGTGGAATTTTGACGACAACATTCCATAAAGACTGCTGGGATATTGGGTAGGGGTGCATTGAAAAAATAGGATACCGCCTCTCGCCCAAGGGCACTCCTCTCGCAGTCTTCAAGGACCCCCTGCCTAGGTGATCCTCCCCCCGGTCGCCTGCCCCCAGGGTTGGCTCTCCCCTGGCCACCTAAACAAAGGATCCTCAGGAATAACCTGGGAGCACCTCAGGTTTCTCCCAACTCTGTGTCTTTTTAATTTGACCTATTTTCTCATGTATTGTGCATATTATGTCGGAATATTACAATTAGCCCTGTTTTGAGAAAGGCCACAGTAAGGCCAAAATACATGTTTACCTATGGGCATAATGTGATGGGCACTTATGACAACTTACTAAGTGTATGCTTTCACCTACAATAAATTTCATTTTTGGTTGTGTGTGTGTGTGTGTGTGTGCGTGCGTGCGTGCCTGCGTGCGTGTGTGGCGCGTGACTCGGCATTCAGCTGAACTCGGATAATGCATGTCTGACCAGAGATACACATATGAGAGCGACCTCAGGAATGAAGGGTGATGCTTCAGATATGACAAAGAGAATCATTCTGTGACGTCAGCATCAAAGGTGTTCGTGCTGCATACATGAACCCACATGGGTAGAAAACATAGACAAAGGCACCACACTACACCGCTTTGAATTGTAGGCCATGCAGAGTTCACTGGCAGTGAAGGATCGCCACCAAGGCTTGCTACCCTACAGGAAGGTAGTACCAGAAATCACTAAGAAAGTTGGAATGGTCTGCATAGGGGATGTCGATACCCCCATGTCTCTCTGGAAATTCATAATTACCCTAGCCCATGAAGGCCCCTTGGGAATCAAGCTGACTGGATGGTGCCTATGTCAAAGGTACTAGTGGCCAGGAACGAATGAGGATGTTGAACAGTACATTGCCACATGTGACACATGCCACGAAGACAACAAATGAGCAGGCATACCCCCCCTGAGTAGCATAGCACGGGCAAGCAGTGTTTGGGAGAAGATAAGCATCGACCTAATTGGTCCATCGAAAAAGCTGCGCGTTCGTACTTATGTTCTCCATGTCAAAATGGATTGCAGAACCTTTCCGGCAAAACATCACCACTACCACCATCAAGGTGCTCAGGGGGCTACTCCGCAGAGAAGGATGTCAGCAATACACCTTATTAGACAATGAGGTCCAATTCACTTTCAAAGAAATGTCATCTTTTCTCCAGCTGAATGGTTTACAAAGCTGCCCTGTAAGACCCAAGTGGAGCGGTCGGGTGGATCACGTGCACAGGCCAAAGCAGCCAATATGAAGGGCCTGTACATGGTGCAGCGAGCCGTAGTTGCCCACAGAGTACACGAGAACACCAAAATGGGGATCCCGCCCTTCGAAATGATGCCCAGACAAAAGTGAACACAACCTGGGCAAACGTGAAAATGCGGAACCATTCTCCAGGCTGGACCATTGGGTGGGTTCATATCAGACTGACACAGAAGAACATGGTATCATGGTCTAAATACAACGAGCCTGTTCAGCTATCAATGATTTCTATTGGAATGGACGGGCCAAGGTGTGGTATGTATGCAGAGTGGTCAGATAAAGAAAGGACACTCAGGAGCAGCCCAACACAGCGACACACAAACAAGTGAAGGGCCAAATCCAGACCACAGAGCCCTCAGTACACCTAAGAAGCTTCAGGCAGTGCAGACCCTGGGGTTTTCCTTCAAGCGGTTTCATAAACTGTTTGAGAACATGAGTTCATCGTGCCAGCACGCAGCTTGATGACCACGAATAGGACAGACCGTCTTCCATGGACAACACCGTTATAGATCCAGCCACTGACGCCCTCCAACAAGACAACGCAGAGACACAACCTGAGCAACCCAAACAATCCACTGCACGGACGGAGGAAGACATGCCCGGGTAGATGGGGGAGATCACACAAGCTAAGTACCATCATAGAACCTATACAGCTCCCATGAAAAAGAACAGGAGGTGGTGTTCATGCTCCCAAACCTGCAGCCAATCCTCGCCTCTGAGCTCCCACAACCCTCATCCCTTCCAGCGAGTGTGACGCAGATCCAGACACCCCCACGCATGCACAAGAGAGGAGCGCAAGGGAGAGAGGAGAGTGGATGGAGAAAGAGGCAGCAACCATAAGCGAACAAGGCATTTGGGAACGTTCTCATTGACCTACTCAGTGTGTCCAGGTGCCAGCACTAGGCGTATACTCTGTCATACAATAAACACTCTTCCCGTAGCGTATTGTTGGAATTACTTGACTTCTTTTGGGCAGTCTCTTCATGTTCTGATTACTCGCTCTTTGTGAATGCAATGTATGATATATTTCAGACCACTGTCTAGTCAAAATCCAGGTAGGTTCAGCAATGTAGTACCAAACGTTCACTAAGCGATACAAGGCCACGCCTGCAGTACCACCCAATACAACACAAATCTCCATCTCGTGCTATATATTCCCACCCTCATGAGCATAGGTGGCAACTTTGAGTTTTACTGCAGTGGTAGTGTGACGAATCAACTTGCGGGGCACCAGTGGTCCAGGGATGAATATCAGTTTCTAAACCATCAATCAGCCCCACACCTCTAGTACACCAGAAGTGATCCGAACAGATTGGAAACACAAGCAAATTATAAACCTCCTTATCCAATTTTGGTAACGTGGATTGAACAGAGGTCGTGGAGTGTTGGTTATTTGCAACACATCGAAAATACAATTATTACCCAATGATAAAAGGGACTGTACAGTCAAGGATGTATAAAAAATATCTACTTTATAATCATCACAACAGACAGTTCTAATGCACTACAAAATACAACCCACCATGTAAAGGAATGCAGAGGACAGACAGTCATAATGTACCTTGTGCTGTAGGAGTTCTTGGTGCTCGACAGGGTTGAGTCGGTTTCAGGGTGCTCTGCAGCTTCTGCGACAGAGTTCAAGACAGGAGACAATTGCGGGTATCAGGCTGCAAGCAGTTTGTCAAGTGAAGTTGGGTGGACGGCTGCAGGCTGGCCTACACGGTGGCTCTGGGACAGGAATCATTGTCTCAGTGCTGGTCGGTGGTT
Source organism: Ambystoma mexicanum (assembly GCF_040938575.1). Classification (NCBI taxonomy): domain Eukaryota; kingdom Metazoa; phylum Chordata; class Amphibia; order Caudata; family Ambystomatidae; genus Ambystoma; species Ambystoma mexicanum. The sequence continues at coordinate 421,643,050 of NC_090934.1, read as the reverse complement.
CTGAAGCACTGGTTGAGGCATCTCAAGACAGCTTTAGCGATGGTGGTGTAACAACAGTCAGTGGTGCATTTGGTTGCAGCTCGAGGGGCTCAACTGGCTCAAAAATGTCCTTTAAGGCAGACATCTGTAGATGCTTGTCGGTGCACTTCTTCCAGCTTCTTCACTGGACTCGTGTCATCCTCTAAGGCGGATGGCCTAAAGGTGAGGCGAGTGTTGCAGGCATCTGCCTTGTCCTTGGTTTGGTTCAGAGAGACTCTGGCACTTCCCACCTTGGAAGCTTGCTGCAGAGCCTAGCAGAGCACACTGTGTGCTGGCTGGATACCAGTTCTGGAGCTGCTGGAGGGTCCTCTGAATTTGGTATATCCCTCTGTTGCTTCCTTCTTGGAGGTCCTGGTGTTCCTTCACTGGCGGAAGATGTAAGGCAGGTACCTTCAGCCAGGGTCTAATGATGAGTTCTTCCTTCTGCTTCTGGTGAAGCTTTCAGATGATCTGCCAAAAGAGGGCCTCGGCCCTCTTTTAAAACCAATTGGATGAAAGGGATCGGTGTAGTAGGCTAAGCCTACCTTAATAAACCAATCATGGGTTCCCACCAACAATTTTCCTGTATACATGAGGTCATAACCAGAGAACTTTGCAACAGAAAAGGCAAAGGGGTGAAATACCAAGTCCCACCCATCTTCCTGTCTGTTGTGGATCAAAGGGTCCCTCTGGTTAATGGAGCTCTCTGTGGTTCCTGGTCCAGGTCCCACTTGAACCTGCAGTGAGACCAGACTTTCTGGCTCCGTCAAATCACAAACTCGTACCCTCTGAATGGGGTTCACCTGCAGGGATGACTACTGTAAACACATAGTCCCAGACATGACATTTTACTGTTAATCGATACTAAGGGCGGGAGGTGGATTCAGGTTGACACAGTGCTTATGAAAGGGTGTTGGGGTTTCCTGTCTCCTTTGTTAGCCTCTGTAGCCAGGCCCCATGCGGGCCTGTTTGAATTAAACTCTGATTAGTATGTGAATGCGGTCACCACCTGTATGGATGAACAAAAGGGCCGGGCAGATCCATAGAGCCTGTGTTAGTACATTAGGCTGACCATGGCAGGGCAAAGGTGTGGCTCTCCCCTTTCTGGAGATGCATTGTGTACCCCACCTGTTAGATCCCAACTAAATGTGATGGGGTGGACTGCGCCTGTAGGCTGTGTCCATCCAGAGTACACAGGTCTACGCGTATATTGTGTGCTGAGCATAGGAACATGTGTGCAGATTAGGCCCATACATTTTCTGGAGGTTGATATATCATCGATCAATTTCATTTAAAATATCCATAAAGCCCAGGCAAGCGCACACCCACCGCGTGGATGGTCGAATTCCTCGCAGGTAGATATCCTGCCCCTCCTGTGAAGAGAAACATACCACCTGATCCCTCCCCAGAGAGTTTTGAGGTTTCACCCCCAAGATGTATTTTTAAATAATTAATTGGATGGTTCATTTTACAGTGCATTTGTCAGAAGAAGTCCGGTCACGAGATTTCAGAAACTGCCACTCAACCTGCCGAGCTACCTTTCCAGCTTTGTGCCTCATGACTCATGACTCAGCTTTCAAAGAATTCAGTATTCGATGCAGCTCCCCGGAAGCTGCTCCATATCAGTTGCTCTAAATGACTTAAAAGTCTTTGTTGTTTCATCCCCAGCAACGTGGACATCACACAGTCTCCTTTAGGAAAAGTAGCCGGAAACGAAACACTGTACACAACTTTACTGCCCTTGTTACTAAAAAACAAAGGGGGCAGCTGCCCATCCACACTGTACTCGGTGCCTATACTCATGTGAGGCTAAAATGTCCAACCTTTGTGATGTGCACGAGACTCACTCTGAGGCTACAGTAACTCACCCCTTGAAGTATGCTAGGCCCTGCGCAGACTATGCTGAACCCTCTTGAGCATGGGTCTACATTTGAGGCTTTGGCAATGTGCTACCATGATGAAGATGAAACTCCCACTGAGGCTACATTACCTCACCCGTCTGTTGTGTAATAGACTGAGTCAGGGGTGTCGCTAGGTCTGGAAAAGATATGAGGCTCTGCTAATGTCTGGACTGACAGAGACGGAGCTAGCTAGCTTTTTGGTTGTAGCCCCAGAGCTTCAATCCGGGGCTACAACCAAAAGACCCTGGGCTAAAGCCCCCCAGACGCACTCTAGCAACGCCTCTGGGCTGAGTGTGATTACAATGTCAACCCTTAGGATGTACAAGAGGCTACATCAAAACCTTCAACAACCTCTCTACTGGTGCACATGAGACCTCAGCAGAGGCCACAACAGCCATCCTCACAATGCACACAAGACTTTGCATGACACTTTAACACATGCCATCAAGGGGTGCACGAGGCTGTCTGACTCTGACATCCCACCCTAACGATGTGCATCAGACTAGATCCAAGGCCAAAACACCCACCCCCACTAGGCACACAAGAATCCGGATGAGACTTAACAGACCCTCAAGGAGTGCACGAGGCTGTCTGACTCTGACATCCCACCCTAATGATGTCCCTCAGACTAGATCTAAGGCCAAACCTCTTACCTTCATTACTCCTCCTAAGACTGCAACGCCCAACTTTCATGATGTTCATCAGACGCCGTGAAGAATAAAGCACCCCACCATCTGAAAACACTGCACCGCCCCCAGGACCTTCGAAAGACTATCTGGTGGGACTTTATCAAAGCTCCAGAAGTTCATGAGATTCTGTGGGGGTACAAGCCCGAACCTCATGGTGTATATGAGATTATTATTTTTATTCTCCTTGATCTTTCTGCCGCTTTTGATACTGTTGACCATCCTCTTCTTCTCAACTCCCTCTCCTCATTTGGCCTCAAGGACTCTGTTCTTAACTGGCTCTCCTCTTATCTCTCCAACCGCTCTTTTTCAGTATCCTGGGGTGGCTCTTCCTCCCCCTCCTATCCTCTTAATCACGGAGTTCCCCAAGGTTCTGTCTTGGGCCCCTTTCTCTTCTCTCTCTATACTTCCTTCTTAGCTCCTATCATCTCCTCCTTTGGCATCTCGCAGCACTTCTATGCGGACGATACCCAGCTTTTCCTCTCCTTCTCCTCTTTCTCTCCCGACATTCATGATAAACTATCGTCTTGCCTATCTGCTATCAAATCCTGGATGTCCTCTCACTTCCTAACTCTCAATACTGAAAAAACTGAACTCCTCTTCTTCCCTGCCAATTCTCTTCCTCCACCCTCCCCTCCTTCTTCCATTCTCTTTCCCCCCTCCCACCTCTCCTTCTCTCCCCATGCCCGTAACCTTGGTCTTCATATTGACTCTCACCTCTCTCTATCTCACCACATTTCTCTTACTGCCAAATCTTGCCGCTTTCACCTCTACAACATTCGTAAAATTAGACCCCTCCTTACCTTTCATGCTACTAAACTTTTAATTACCTCCCTCATCTTCTCCAGACTCTTCTACTGTTCCTCCCCTCTCTTTGGACTCCCCTCCTCTCATCTCTCCCCGCTCAAATCCATCTACCACTCTGCCATCCGCTGTCTCTGCCTTCTCTCTCTCCTCATTAGGTTGGCTCCCATTTCACTCCCATCTCAAATTCAAGTTCCTCTGCCTTGTCTTCAAATCCCTCTATGGTGTTGCCCCCCCTATCTCTCCTCCCTTTTAACTTTCTATACCCCTTCTCGTTCTCTCCATTCTGCTAATGTTTTCCTACTCTCTCCTCCTCCACCTCCCTGTGTCTGATCTTTCCAGCTCCTTGCCCCCTTCCACTGGAACCGCCTCCCCCTTCACATCCGCTCTCCCCCCCCTTCCCTTCCTTTCGCTCTTCTCTCAAATCTTACCTCTTTCACTCACCTCCCTAGCACCTTCTGTTTTTCTTGTCCCTTCTCCCTCACCTTCATTCCTCACCTCCTACCACTTCTCTTCCCATCCCTTTCTACCTCCTCCTCCCCACCCCTGCTTTCACATAATCCCACTCTTTCCTCCCCTCTTCTTCATTCACTCTTGCATTCCATCTTCTCCCGTTCCTACCCCCACCACCTTCTTCATTCCCTTGCTCACCCTGCCCCTCCCTACTCCCTCCTCACCTCTGCAATGTGTTAATTGTTCTTTAAACTGTTTTCGTGTTATGATTCAATTACCATCTTATGCTTGCTGTATTTTTTGCCTGTTCTTATGTAAAGCACTTTGGATTAAAGGGCTATGTAACTTCAATAAATACAAATACAATACAAATTTGGGGCGACAGCGCCCACTCTCATTTTGTACATGTGGATATCTGATGCTGCAAAACAACCTTAAGAAGAATACAAGGCTCCAGTTCAGGCTAGGACACCCCATCCGCATATGACGATGCATCGCGAGGGGCTGCAACACCCATTGTGATGCATGTTAGTCTCTGCCTAAGACTACAGCATCCCACCCACGTGTTTCATGTTAGACTTCATTTAAAGCTACAAAGCCCAACGCTAATGCATATACAGTCTTTACATCGAATATTTTATAGACAAATTCACATATATCCAATATGTTATGTCGAAAATGTTTATAGAGAATGCATTTAGTGGTGGGTTAAGGGGTTAAATATTTTTGGGAAACGGTTCGGCTGGGTTTTTAAGGGTGTGGAACCAGAGTTTGGGGGACCGCCCCCACCCCCCAAAAAAGTGCATTCTCTAGGAAGTTTTTCGTAATAAAATATTCGATATATATGCATTCTTTATAAATTACTTCGGTCTAAAGACATGCAGGCCTGTAATGGGATACACAAAGCCTCATTTGAGGCTAACCCACCCCAGCCTCATTGTATACACAAGGCTTAATCAGAGACGGCACCGCCACTCTGCTGAGGTGCTGAGGTGCGTGTGAATAGGATGGAGGCTGCAGCACCCACTCCAACGATGCTTACACTCTATTTGAGGCCAGACCACCCCACCCTCCTGGTGTACAATAGCCTGCATTAGAGGCAGCAGCACTCACCTTCATGATGTACTTGCAACGCCATCTGAGCACACAATACCAACCCACATCACACACATGGCATGCTATACATTGCTCCATGATATAAAGTGCACATACTCGGCTGGTTGTTAACAGCAACATACAATATTGAAGTATTTAAAAAGAGCTAAGGTTATTACCTATAAACACTGGGGATTCCAATGCTGATGTACACACTCTCAGTCCCAGTGAAGTACTATTTCCCGGATACAAAGACAGTCCTAGCACTTCAAATGTGCCCCTAGCACACACAGCACCCCTTCACAAGACTCACTTCAACTATATCCTGATCTGGGGGAGCAAACATTTCAAGTGGATGTTGTGAAGAAGTGGTGTCGTGGGAGTTAGGGTTGCATGTACAGTGTGATGTACTTGGTTTCACTTAGATAATGAGTTCTTTTGGAATGAGAGCTGATGCCCCAACATTGGTATTTCCAGTGCTCGTAGACGCCGCTTTCCAATATGCACTAATCTTAATTCTTTCTAAAGCAGGTTTTCTTTTCCACTGACTTCCTCGTTTTTGTGTTTGTGTGCATGACTGTGTGTGTATGAGTGTGTGTAAACACATGTATCCTTATTTCAAATATATTCTTCGTGCTTCTGCAAATTCAGAGTGTAGTGCATGTGCAAAGTGTGCATTATCTGTGTTACGGCAGATGCTTAGCCTATTGGTTGTGTGTTGGTTATGTAGGCACCTTTGCGCGTTTGCGCCTATCTGGCCATTTCTGCGCATTTAAAAGTGCATCCCAAATTCACAAATGGGATCTGCATTTAAATGAGCAAAAGTAAGGGTAATATCTTACTCCGTCGTGAATTCTTCTTTAAGTGTGACAACCGCGGTTCAAACCACAGCTATCCCACTTGCTATCCCGTTTCACAGAGAAATGCGTGCGTGGTTGCTGGGTTCTTTCATACATGCACGGGTGGCTGGATAGCGCATCTTTGCGCCACTGTCCAGCCCTTCCGGAAATGCAAAGGTCACCTTTGAGAATAAGGTGGTGTGCACATTTCTAAAAGTAGTGCAAACGAAACAAGTGCATTCTCTGCACTCCTTTCATTTGTGCTACTTTTTGAGAATCCGACCCAACGTGTGTATGGAATGAGCGTATTCTACTTAAGTACATTTAGAGTGCATTTGCATTCGGGTACATGCACTAGAAGCCTGTTATTTGTAGTTCTCCTGTGTGCATTCCAAGCATTTATGTGCATTTGCATATTCCGAGCATGTGACCCGTGCTTTCGTGCTTTCTGAATGGAAAATATGTGCGCATTGTTCATTGTCTTGCACAACAACACATGACGGCTACCAACCGAAAAGTACAGCTAAGATCAGCGAACGGTGATAACTGAACGGAGGCTGCCAACAGCACATCACAGCTCTGGTGCTCTTTTTCCCGCTCAACCTTACTAACCCATCCCACCCTCTTTCCATCTCAGTTCCGCCAGAGCACCGACGGGGCCACTACGGTGGTGATAATGCGCGGTATAAGTATCCTTTAGCATAACATAACATAACATGTGTGCATTACGTGTTTATTGTTTGTACCTATTGGGCTTGCGCATTGTATTTATTTGTGTGTAGCTGCATAGTGAGAAGGTCACTGGTGTGTGGTGTGTGTGGGTGTTTGTAGTGTTTGTGTGTCAAGTGTGTATTTTTGTCAGGTGTATGGTTTTCTGTGCTATTAGTGGCGCTGGTACGTGTGTGTGTGTGCGTGTGTGTGTGTGTGTGTGTGTGGTGTACATGCACAGTCACTCCATGCATAGCCATAAAACACATTCATTTGGCACATAAGGCCCATGCATGGTGTCTGGGTGTGACTGCTGTGGTTATTTTGTTCACATGTACCCTGGATATATTGTGGGTGTATACTTTTACTCCGAGCATGCTGTTTATTTATTTTTACATTTATAAAGTGCTCAAGCAGCCCGTGGGCATCGTGGCGCTGAATGGCGGCGGTGCTGCCGGTTCGTATGAGCACGGATCATCCGCAAACCCGTGTATTTGCTGTTACTCTGGGACTACTGCGCAGTTCTGAATTATGGATTCATTTTGGGCCTTTTAAAAAGTAAAAATCTGGATTTTGTCTGATCCAATTTACGGCATTTCTGCAGAGTGCTAAAGTGCCAGTTAAGGGCTATTTATGTACCAAAACATGTTGCAAATGCAAGCACACAATTGCGAGGGGGTCCGATAGAAACTCCAATGCAAAAACGAACAACTGCTCAACAGTCCTCTCATACAGGAGAACGCTCGTGGGCTTGGCTAATTTGGCGAACCTTAATTCGCAAGGTCAAGGGTTGCAGAGGATCACGTTCAAAGATTGTTTTTCTTTTGAAGCTTTCTTTTGAAGCCCTCTTGTAAACTATAGTGTTACTACACTATAATGTGTACAGGCCCCCTGCTCTCTCTTCCCTGCACCCAGGTGGTAGGTACACTGTGCATTTTTCCTATAGCAAGGCCGCTCCGTGCACGGCGCCTAGCTGTAGTGTAATCCCAGCACTGCAAAGTCCAGTGCAGATGACCTACAGGGCACGATTGCCGCTGCGGGTGTCTGAGCAGGAAGCGGGACTTTCAGTGCCGTCCACCCACACAGGCCCTCCCCACTTCCCACCTCCCCGGGTCGCTGTCGTTTTAGTTCAACATGACAATACAATCATTTAAAAAAAAATCTTTCAGGAAGTTTAGAAAGAGGAAGAAACACAGAGAGACGGTAGTTAAAACCATAACAGTGGGTTGCATGGAGCGAGGGAGAGGGCAGAGCTATGGCAAGCTGGACGGGCAGCTAGGGGGACTCTGGAGGCCTGCGGGAGAGGCGTCAAGGGGGCCCAAGGGCCAGGCTGCAGCCGCCGGGACAAATGTGGCGCCACCGCTCCTGGGATGTCCCGCACTCTCCGAGTGAGAAGAAGAAAGGCAGGAGGTAAGGGTTGGCAGTGCCACTCTCTGCAGGATTCGTGTCATCGGCGCTTGCATCCCGCCAATGGTTGTGAGCTATGACGTGCGGGAGTTGCGCAAGCAAGGCCCACACTACGCTGACCCCTGTTCCACCCCCTGGGGGGTGATTCACATGCCGCACATTTCTGTTCTTTATATGAACTCCAATTGTTCTATACATTTAATTCCCAATCAATTTTAGTTTGCCCTTTGAATAGTGTGACCAATGATACATCGGCAATAGGAAGGCTTGCTGGTCATGCATGTTTTGTATTTTATATTTTTTTTAAGGGGCAAGGTCAAAAGTTTTTGATATATTTAAGCAATGGAGCGTACACCTGTTTGGCCATAAACTAGTGCCACGACCCATTTCACGCTGTTGATTTCTTGGGCATCACCTGTGGAAGAGGGAACACAGAAGGGGAACACTGTGAGGAATTGAACCATCCGCACGGGGAGTGTGCGCTCGCCTGGGCTTTTCTGAAGTTGTGTGATTAAAATGAATGATGGGTGATCAACCTCAGAAAATGGGTGGGGCTAATCTGCACACATTTTCGTCTGTTCACCGCACAACAAACACATAGTCAAGTGTACGCCGAGGGGTGAGACACAGCCTACAGGTGCAGTCCTCCCTGTCACATTTAGCTGGAATGTGGCAGCCACCGGTACATCAAAGCATCTCTGAAGGGGGAAGGCAACACCTTCCTCTGGCCACGGGCAGCCTAATTTAAATATCAAAGGCTCCATGGATCCGGCCTGTTCTATTGTCATAGTTTGTGTGGTGGCAGTGCATACTGTTTAGAGTTAAATGAAAGCAGGCCTGCAAAGAGGCCGGGTCACAGAACTAACACCAGGGACAGGAAACACCAAAACCTCTTTCATATGCAATGTACCAACTTGAAGCTAGCTCCCACCACTGTGTATGAAGGGCAGTGACTATCATTTTTGGGACAACGGTTTACAGTAGGCAACCCCTGCAGAGAAGCCCCTTTCAGAAAAAAGAAGTATTGATGTAGGCGAAAGTCTGTTCTCGCCACACACTTCAAGGGAGACCTGATCAAAGCGCTGTCATAGAGAGCTCAATTAACCAGAGAGACACTCCACAAAAGACAGGAAGATGGGTGGGACTTAGTAGTACATGTTGTCACCCCTACCTTTCCTGCTGCAAAGCACTCTGGTTATGACCTCACGTATAAAAGAAGATTGTTGGTGGGGACCCATGTATGGTTCATTAAGGTAGGCTTAGCCTGCACCAATCACTTGGGCCCAACCTACTTAAAAAGAGGGCTGAGCCCCTCACTTAGCAGATCATTCAATGACTTTGAAATGAGTAAGAAGCACTCATTTGGACCCTAGCTGAAGGTACAGTCTACCTTCCAGCTTCTACAATTGAAGGAAGCCAGGATTTTCAAGAGGGAAGCAAGATCCCTCCCCTAAACATCTCCCCGTGAACAGAGGGAGCTACCGACCTCAGAGGACCCGTCCAGAAGCTCCAGAACCAGTGCCCATCCAGCATACAGTGTGACTTGATAGGTTCTGCCAGCAAGCTTCCTAGGTGGGAAGTGCCAGGGAGTCTCTAAACAAAGTACAAGGCTGTTGCCTGCAAACACTTTCCTCAGCTTTGGGCCATTCGCCTTAAAGGACGACACAAGCCCTGCGAAATCTAGGAGGAGTGCCACAACAAGCATCAACCAGCATACATCTTTTAAGGACACTTTCGAGGCAGTCGAGCCCTCCAACCGACCATGACTGTTGTCATTCTGCAGTCACTAAAGCCGTCCGATATGCCTAAAACAATTTTCCAGATCTGCCAACCGGCACAGAGACAATGATTCTTGACCCCGAGCCGCCGTGTAGGCCAACCTGCAGCTGTCGGTCCAGCCTCGCTTGCCGAACTGACTGCCACCTCATACCCGCAGCTGTCTTCTGTCTCAAACTCTGTCGCAGGAGGTGCAATGCGTCCTGGAAGCAACTTGACGCTGTCGAGCATCAAGGTCATTTCAAGCAGCAAGTACATTGTGGTTCTGTCCCCCTGGTCCTTCTCTGAAGGCCTCTAGTGACCTTTACAACCCCCTGCTCCCTTGGTGCTGAAACCAAATAAACTTGAACAGTTAAGACTAATTGCTTTACAGACTACCCTCCTGTCAGTACCCAGAGTGCACCACTTTCCTTCGTGAAATTGTCTGTCCTCTGTGTTCCTTTACAGGGTGGGTTGTATTTTGTAGTGTGCTAGAACTGTCTGTTGTAATAATAATAAAGTAGATATTGGTATACAACCTTGACTGGAACGTCCCTTTTATCATTGTGTAATAGTTGTATTTTTGCTGTGTTGCAACAAACCAACAATCCATAACCTTGCAGAGATAAGTCTGCCGTTCCGTCCACCTTAACAAAATTGGACAAGGAGGTTTATAATTTACTTGTGTTTCCAATCTGTTAGGATCCCTTCTGGTGTACTAGAGATGTGGGGCTGATTGATGGTTTAGAAACCGATATTTATCCCTGGACCACTGGTGCCCCGCAAGTTGATTTGTCACAAACACAACAGTGATGCCTAACACTACAGCACACTCACCAGCTGCACTGTGAACCGGAAGTGTACCTGTCCTGGCGCCGGAGAGCTCTGCTTGGATAGTTTTAAGCAGTGCTTTAAGTGGGCCGGGGCCTGCCAGGCCGGGCTCCTGCAGTCTCCAGAAAATGGGGCTTAGCCAGGGCCTTGCCGGGGCCCCCGGTCCCACACAACATTGGCGGGACGCATTATCCCGCCGTGGCCGCAGCCGTGACGGGAGATGCACCCGCCATTATGTCGGGCAAGCTGACAGAAGTGCCAGCCAGCCACAGCAACGCTGAGGCTGGCGGCACTTCTGACAGTCACTGTAACTTCTTCTGACGACACCTCATCAGGGTCATCAGAGGAAGTTACTGCCCCTTTGGTTTCCCTCCCCAGTTCACTGACCCTCGCGAACCCGCGGGCTCCGTGATCTATGGCCCAGGCCCCGGGCCGCATGAAATGCAGGACGATGGAGGGCCTGGGAGTTTAGGCGCGGGGTGGGGGGAAACGGCGCAAAAGCATAGGGAGGGGCGTCCGAACGGCGCCACAAGAAACAAAAGCCCAGGAAAGGGCAGGAAGCAGCACCTGGGGAAGGTGCGAAATATAACAGCCAGGGGGAACCCGGCCCCCAAGAAGGAACAAAAGGCCTGGGGTGTATAAGTAAGCCAGGAAAAGGAGAGGCGGCACAAACCAGGTGAAGAGCTCACCTCTCTCGGGTAGGCTCTTAGTGCCTGGATAAGGGGAAGGAAAAACGTTTGCTCTTGCGGGCTCACGTATTTTCCACATCCTCTTAATTCGGTCTAAACGCAGTGGCTACTAGTTCGCCCAGCCGTGCCGGAACAGGAGCGACGCAGAATTACCAGCAGCACGTGAACAGAGCACTTTCGCCATGGACAGGCGAGACAGGTGAGAAAGATCGGTAGTAGAAGAGCAGGAGAAGCAGAGGACGCACAGTGTGAAGGAGCAGGAAGGCGTGGCTGACAGAATTCAGACGAGAAGGATGGCGGAAGGAAGAGCAAAAAGGGCTCAAGAATTCTCAGAATGGACAAGGAAGGCAGAGAAAGAATATGGGGCACAATGGGTGCTGGAGATAATGCAGAAGGAAGAAAGGGCAAAGGCAATGTCACCCTTGCTGTTCATAGAGCCCAGCAGCAGCGAAGGAGAAGACGAGGTACCGCAAGGACAGAAGAGAGGGAGAGAGGAGTCGAAGAGATCGGAGGAACAGACAGAGGCACCTACCAAGAGGAAGAAAAGAAAAGATCAAAACAAAGGTACTGTGAATAATAATGTGGGGAATAAAATCATAAAAATGTTAAATAATTGCGTCACGGTTTCGGGTAAGTCGCCCAGAACCAATGGCAAGAAGAGCAGATGTGATAAGGGATCCAGGGAGGAGCGGCAGGGGAATTCTTCAACTGAAGAAAGCAGTGATGACGAAGAAAGGGATCATTTAAGGGCTTGGGTAAAATGGAGAGGAGTGGTGAGCAGGAAGAAACAGAGAGGGGCAGGGGGGCCAGGGGCAGAACCCAGGGAAACCCCGGTCCCGGTGCCACAAAGGGCACCAGTAGTCCCTGCGCCACAAGGGACACCAATAGTCCCGGCGCCACAAGGTGCAGCAGTAGGGCCAAACACAGGGGGAGCACCGCAAGGACCCAACCCACAACTGGTGGTGCCAACGGGGACACCAGCAGCTCCAGTGGCAGGGGACGCACCACCGGTGGCAGTACCGGCAGTGGCAGCGGCGGATGTTGGGGGACCACTCATGACGAAATATGGCAGACCAACCATGGGTAAAGATGCACAGGGCAGGTCAATGAAGGCAATGGCTTGGTATATAAATGACAAAGTAAAGGAGAAAATATGGAGGAAGGAATTGATCAATATTTTCACATTGTTAGATTGTCAAAAGAGGGGGATGAATGTGGCACTAGAGGACATTAAGGAGGACGAGAAAAGCTTACTGAAAAAGGGGCCAGTAGTAAGGAATTTTGACAACTGGATGGCGGCCTTCACCATAACGTCTACAATTATATTACAGAAATTCCCAGAAGACGGGGTAGCATTAGTGGCGTATCAGCAGAGGGTGCTGAAGTTACACGCGGCATTTGAGGGAGACGCATGGCTGGAGTACGATCACGAGTTCAGAAAGGAGATGGACTGCTTTCCGGATATGGGAGGGGATGAGGAAAGTTTTAATCTCTACATATTTAATGTGCTGATGGAGAAATGGGATTCCAAGGAGCGAAGCGCAGGAAGGCAGCAGAGAAGGCAATATTGGCAGAATGATTACAAAGCTGATTATAGATACAATAACAGAAGATATGAATACAGCTATGACAGAAATAGAGACCAGAGTTTTCGGAGCAGGAACTATGGGTCACGGAGAGGGTGGCAGAGCAGCCTGCCCCCAACCACGCAGGGGGGGCAGTGGGAGCACGGGGGCAACACAGGCAGAACCAGGACAATGTCGGAATTTTGAGAAGGAAGTACCCTGTAGCTGGGGATGGAAGTGCAAGTTCAGCCACAAGTGCGAGAGATGTAAGGGTGACCACAGCAGCTCCAAGTGCACAAGAGCCGCAGCTCCAAGCGGCAGAAGCAATGAGACGCGAAAATAAGAGCTGGGGCGGGAAGGGGGCCACCCCAGTAAAAATTGAGAGGATGGAAGTCTGGCTCCAGAAATACCCAGACCAAAAAACAGCAGTTGAGATCAGAGAAGGTTTTAACATCCTGTTTACCGGGCAGGGAGCGCAGGACATTCCTAAAAACCTGAAGTCTGCAACTGAGAACAGAGTTATAGTGACCAGTAAAATCCGAAAAGAGGTAGAACGGGGTAGGGTAGAGGGCCCCTTTACAGCCTTACCATTTGAAGAATGTATATGCTCTCCACTGGGGCTGGTGCCGAAAAAGGAAGAAGGGGAATACAGGCTGATACACCACCTATCCTACCCCCCGGGGGCCTCGGGGAACGATGGCATTGCCCGGAGCGATGCAACAGTATCATATTCAGACTTCGAGGAGGCAGTAGAACGGGTCAGGAAAGCGGGAAAAGGGGCATGGATGGCGAAAGCAGACATTAAATCAGCATTCCCGCTGTTGCCAGTCAACAGCAGATCTCAAAGGTGGTTGTGTATTCATTGGGAGGGGGAATACTTAATCGAAAAATGTCTCCCGGTGGGTGCGCCATCTCATGTGCATATTTTGAGAGGGTAAGTTCATTTTTGCAGTGGGCAGTCACAGAAGAGATGGGGGAGGCCATGATGGTACATTACCTGGATGATTTTTTATTCGTAGGGCCCTAAGGTTCAAAGCTATGCAAAGCAACCCTGGATAAATTTGTGGAAATAACAAGCGAGTAGGGTTTTCCACTGGCGGGGGAGAAAACGATGGGCCCAGCGCAGATTATCCAATTCCTAGGAATAGAAATTGACTCAAGCATGGGAGTGTGCCGGATCCCGGATGACAAGGTGACGGATCAGCAGAAGACAATAAAGGAACTGCAAGGAAGAAAGAAAGTGACAGTGAGAGAGTTGCAAGCGCTGGCAGGAAAGCTGAACTTCGCAGGAAGAGTCATACCACAGTGGAGGGTGTTCCAGAGAAGCAATGAGCTGAAAAAAGAGGGGCTACAATGGGGCACCACAGAGTCAGGCTAGGGGGAGGAATCAAGAGAGATCTGGAAGTGTGGGCAGAATTTCTGAAGTACTTCAATGGGTCAGTGATATGGCGCTCACCGGTAAATGAGGAAAGGAAAAGGGTGTTGTTCACCGATGCAGCAGGTGGCCTTGGGTTTGGCGCAATACTGGGGAAACAGTGGTGTGCAGGCAAGTGGCCAAAAACATGGCAGGTGGCGGAATGGACAAAAAACATAACACTGCTGGAGCTCTTCCCAATATGGGTTGCGTTATGCGCATGGGGGAAGAGCTAGGAAACAAGGAGTTGGCAGTATGGTAGGATAACATGGCGGTGGTGCACGTGTTAAATAAAGGAAGTGCGTCATGCATAATAGTGTTGGAATTAATGCGGGCAATCACGCTGGAAAGTCTAAAAAAGAATACATGCATAGGGGCGAGGCACATCGCTGGGGAAGCAAACGTGGTGGCTGATGTAATCTCTTGCTTTCTGTGGGAGAAATTCAGGGAGCTGAGACCGGACGCCGACAAGGAAAGAACGCCAATGCCGCAGAAGGCATGGGTCCCGCTGGAGGCACTGGAAAGGAAAGCACGGTTGGCTACAAGGTCGACTCTAAAGAAGTGGGAGAAGAACGGAGAACGGAACGGGTCATTGACAAACTGACCAGGAATGCCCTAACGTACAAAACGGGTAAGCAGTACGAAAAGCATGTAAAAGAGGTGTTGGTGGAAACAGGTGTAAAAGAGGTGGAAAAGATGTCAACCGAAAAAATGTGTGAATTTCTCGAAGGGGCATTTGCCAAAAGGAAAAACAAAAGCTGGGCGGCAGCACCTAGCGGCGGTGGCATATACCACAAAAGTGGCGGGCATACCGGACCCAACCGACAGCGCTAGAATAAAATATGCTATGAGAGGATGGGCTAAATTAGAGGGGAAGAAACCAGATAACAGAAGGCAGGTGAACTTTGGGAAGTTGATAATTCTGTTAAAAGTGTTACGAGATACATGCAGCAGCACGTACGAAACCGCGCTGTTCAGGGCAGCATTTGCGCTGGCATAATACGGGGCTTTCAGGGTAGGGGAACTGGTGGCCAGTAATACGGTGGCAGGAGTCGGCCTGGCAAGGAGGGATATTAGTATGGGAAACAAGGGGATGTCTATAATGCTAAAGAAATCTAAAACAGACCAAACGGGGAAGGGGAGAGCAATAGACCTCAATTGCATCAGAGAGGAGGACCACTGTCCCAGATGCATCACTCAAGAATTCCTAGATCTCCGACCAGAGGTTGACGGGCAGCTATTAATACATAGGGATGGCAGCGCACTCAGCAGGTACCAGTTTCAGGCGGTATTGAAACAGGCGGTGGCAAAAGCAGGATGGCATCCAGCCGAATTTGGAACACACTCATTCAGGATAGGGGCGGCAACCTCTGCATGGGCGGGGGGCTTGGGAGCAAAGGGAGTGAAAAGAATTGGGGAATGGAAGTTGCAGTGTTTTCAAAAATACAAAAGGGAGGAACTGATATAAACACTTATCTCCCCCGTTTCCATCGAGGATGGACCCTATAAATCGGCATGGATAGTGGGGCACTCTTTCGTGACCCGGGCAGGCAGGTGGCTGGAAGAGGTGAAGCAAGGACTACATTTCAAAAACACAATTGCATCCGGTTGGGGCCTCCCGGGGATGCACTGGGAGGACATTCACAACAAGCTGTCGGACCTGATAGGTTTCAGGAACCCCCCCCCCCCGAGTACCTGGTTATACACCTCAGAGGGAACGACCTGGCGAGCACAAATAGGGGTAAATTACAGAGGAACATTTGCGAGTGGCTGCATAGCATAGCCTGCAGTTGGTGGAAAACCGGGATTTTCATGTCAGAAATAATACCAAGAAGGGTCTGGTATGGGGCACAGAGGAGGCACGCAATCGAAATAGCCAGAAAGAAACTAAATAAATCAGTAGAAAAGTACTGCAAGAGCACAGGGCTACACTTCATAAAACATGGACTACACCGGAACAATTCGGACATGTTTCACCAGGATGGGGTACACCTATCAAGGAAGGGGATGGGGGTTTTTTCTGACAACATTTTTAGGGCACTCCAGGAACGGGGTTGTAGGTAGGGTGCTTTTGGGGGGGACCTGAACGGGCGCGAATAACACCCGCTCAGGTGTGGCGGCATGTGCCCAGGAACGAAGGCCCAGGGATAGCAAGGACTCAGGAGGAGCCTTGGGCGCCTTCGGGACTGGACACAAGGTGCCCAAAAGCATATGGCAGTGTATTGATTTTTGTGTTTTGTATTTTCTGTAAGAAAATAAAATGCCTACGGCCTACAACTTTTCCATAAACATAATTGGTCTGTGATTTATTATTTAGGTAGGGATCTGGTAAGAAGAGCAAAGCGAGCCCACACTACTCAGCCTAATATGCAGATTAGATCACGGAGCCCGCAGGTTCGCAGAGGGTGAAAGGCGCCTCGTGTTCAGTGATCTCTGCTCAGAGCAGATAGATCACAGAGCCCGAGCCGCCTATCTCCGCTGGCAAAGCTTTATAAAAGATGCCTTGAATTGTGTACGTTTCAAGCCATCTTTTAGAAACATAGAAATATGTTACAAATGTCTATGTTTATAAAAGGTGGCTTGAAAAGTACACAAACCATAGTAGTATGCATACAAACATATAAATGCTCACATACATTCATATGTTTGTTTGCGCACCTTACAATGATTTGTGCACTTTTAGGCCACACCCACAATGAAAGCCACGCCCCCAAACGAATCCCCCCCTTCTCAATTTCTTACCCCACTTGAAGCACTGGTTTTAAGTGATACTTTTGGCAGCAGTGCTAATGATCCAGTGTATCTTTGAAAAAGCAGAAGGAAACATTTTGTGAATAAGCTGAATTTTCTATCAGCATCATTTAAGGGAAATGCAGAGTCATTCTTTCGGTCGTTGGCTTACTTGACCCCAATCCAACATGTCCAAATGTCTTCTGGGGATTCCTAATACAGCACAGTGGAATCACTGCAGAGGCAGGAGGAGCAGGGCACACCAGCAAGTCAAGATTACTTCAACTACCCCCCTTGCCACTCCTCCGCCCCCTCTCTCTCCCCCACTCTGAGGGCCCTGGAAGGCAATGCGGCGCCGGTGCCTCCGAAAAGCCATAAGGCACAGGGTTGTCTCAGTCACGTGCCATGATCTTGGCATGCCAATGGCCTCAGCTTCGCCTAGCACATCGGGCCTTTCGGGGGAACCAGTAGCGTTGTGCGAGCTAGGCCCCGTTTGGAACGGACCGGATCAAGTGGTTGGCCCGAGTTTGACTCATTTTTTGAGCCACTAAAAGCCCAAAACGCTAGCTGTGTCTCCACTTCCTCATGCAGAAATAAGGGAAAGTAAGAGTCTTGCCTGGCCTGGGGTGGGTCACGGTGTCTGGCTGACTTATCAGCCCGCCCGCAGCACAGAGCCTTGCTGTGGGGGGAATGCCTGGAATCTCCCGTCACCGCCTCTTGGGATCATTCTTGCAGGTGTCAGAGCGGGGCTGTCTGCAGGAGTAATGTTGACAGAAATCATGCACAGCTGCGCCTGCAAACCCATTTCACAGTTCTTGTGGTACCTACTGCCATTTCAATGAAGATCTGTGTGTGCTTGGCAGGCGTTTATTTCCATGTCGTCGCCTGGATTCACATGCACACAAATTAAACATGACAAAAGTCTCATGTGTATTTGACTTCCTCAGCAATAAAGAGCTGTAAGACTTGGTCAAACTATGACTGTTACACTTTTTCTGTTGTATGTACAAGTCCTGAATGTACAGGTGCTAAACCCACAAGAGATTCTTTTTTAGGATGGTATTACTTTGAAATCTTATGCTTGTACAGTTGTATGCAGAAGGGTAAAACAAAGCGTTGGCTGTTTCTCTTTTTGCTTAACATAATGATTTCACATATTACCTCGTTTGGTTTATAATGTGATTTGTATATTTTAATGCTATCGCTATGAAATAAATTGTAACAGTCACAGGTGAGAAGATGTGTGGTCAAATATCTAAAGACCGGGCTTACATCCAGTCTTGCATAAAGTGTATGACACCGTCCAAATCATGTTGTCACTGTGCTTGTCGGATGGAACGGGGATAACAAGTACTTGCTTTGTGTTATGGGTCAGTGAAGAAGGACATTCAGAAAACTGTTAAAAATCTATCTTTTCAGACGAGATGATCCTGCAGATTGCCCCTCTTTTTTTAGAGGGCACCCGAGCCACAGAAGGGTCACAGCATATACTTGTAGACTTTATAAACTTTGATCCCTGGCCCTCGGCTCCACACTTATCACATGGGTTTGCAGTATAGAGGACGTCATGGAGTTGCTTACTGTTATATCTCTTGCTGTGGCCGGATGCAAGCCTGCCAGCATATTGTACTTCACCCCCCTCCTTGCACTTCACTGGTCTGAATGCCCTAAGAACTTGAAACGACCATGTATCTTTACCTTTCTTGTGTCAGTGTGTACCACTACCCACCCCATCCTTTTGGGGTACATTGAGCAAAAATGCTATTGCTGCTTGTATGTTATAAATAAATAGATTCAACTGGGGAGATGATAGTACAGTCCTGGTTTTGTTATTAGCATTCAGGGACTTGTAATCCTAGATTGCCCATTATAAATATACCTCAAGTTCCAGGAAGCAAAGGAAAACATCAGAACTGGAGTACCTCACCCCCAATTTTCGTGCGGGCGCGTCGACATGTACTGACATGGGTTATGTGTTTTGCAGTTTGGACAGACTGGAGGCAAGGCAAGGATCTTTCGCCAGCTTAATTCTGTTTTATCTCTTAGTGCCAAACCAGGTCTCTGGCTCAGCTCTACCACTGAATAATTTCACTGCCACGCAAGCATGTTGCTAATCCTCCAATCTGTGCTCTCTGATGACTTCTCATCCAAATTCCCATTGAGCATGCATTAACATCATGGTCAAAATGTCCTGTCCATAAGTGTATACACTTAGAGCCTGATTCATGGAAGTGTCTTATAATGGTGCAATCCCATAGGAAAACATTCCATGAATCAGGCCCTTAGTCTAATTGAAAACAATTACATTGTTATGTTATGTTGTGTTACGTTATCCATTTCGTACCAAGGTACAGCGCAACTGACACCAAAAGGCAACCTGGCCCTAAGCACATTGGAACAGAAATGTGCTTGGGGGTAGTGGGTAACTACCCACTATCACTCAAAAGTTAAACCAGTCAATTAAAAGAGAGGGTTACCTTAACTGCTAATTAAGGAAGCGTGCAAGCCCACTAGAGATAGCAACACTTGCAGACCATGGCCTACTTTTCATACCCACTCATTTCTAACAGAAACAAATTCATGTGCGGTAATTGCAATTTATTTTATTTTCCCTATATAAATTCAGGACTATACGTAACAAAATGCAAAGTTTTTAATTCCGAAAGGCCAGGGCTGAGTCATCCTACATGAGATGCGAACATAAAAGAGCTGTGTAAACCTTTCTTTTATATATAGATTTAAAGGCAATAAACCCTTCTGATAAAGCTACCTGCTTTTTTGTATCCACGCCTGTATGCAACATGTTGATGATATGATTAAAATTAACTTCCCACAAAAAATGAAAGATCTCAATGAAACAGGCTTTAGAGTTTTAAAATGTGTAAGAACAATGGTTCACTTTTGTTATTCAGTTTCATTCTTTTTGGGAAGTTTCAGTAGTTTGACAGAGTAACTGGGGCTTGGTGTGTCTTTGGCATGGAGATGTTAACATGCTATCTCACCTCTTTACCAAAACACTTCTAGACACTTGAACTCCGCTGGTGCAAGAAGGAAAGAACGAGAAGACCGGCCTTCTCTGTCTGTGATCCCAGACGCTGGAACCTCCTCCTCTATAAGGAGTGGCTGTTCCCTAACTCCTAGATCCACACACCATCTACACCCCATCTAACTTGAGGCTGGGTGATTTGTTTCCCTTTGTTTCCTCCCTTAGTTGCTTGTAGATCCATTGCTGCCCATTTCCCGCCCGCCTCTTCCGCCCTTGTTCCCTTAGCGCTCCTTTGTATCACTGCTTTCCTCACTGTGTACTCCCCCTATGACTTGCCGAAGCGAGGTCCGCGCTCAATAAATACCATCATAAGAATAATCATAACCTTGGTCATTTCTGTTTCTGCTGCTGGCTAATTATTAAGTAATCAAAACAAAGCTACAGCGAGCGTCAAGCTGCCTGCCCAGCACCTGCTGTGCATAACGCACTTGCCCCAATGACAGCTTTGATGCTGCCCTGTTTTACACTGTTTTACACCGTGGCCTCTCCCAATTCCGAGAGCCAGCCACATGTTTGATAGCATTCAGTGAGAAGGGTCCTGAGGTTGGACCAGCAGGATGCCTGAATCCACCACTGGAATAGACCTGTGTCTCCCCCTCTCATTGACTCTTCTTCATGGGAGGGGTAAGCTCAGGGACGTCATTTGTGGGTTGCTAGGGGTCGCAGCTGATACCTCTACTGCGACCCCTGGCATGCCCTTTGTTGCCCCTATTGAAAACAATAGCAGGTGTGGCTAGAAGGGGCCCGTCGCAGGCTCTGCACTCTTATTGGAGCAGCTGGGCAGTCTTTATACGCGGCCAGCGTCCTTCCGAGCAGAGTGACACCTCCCCTGCTGGGGAGTACGGGTCGAGGAGAGCGATCAGTGGCAAGCAGCAGAGCGGCACAGTGAGAGGGGGAGGGGCTCGCGGCACACGCAAGTGGAATCCTCTCTTTCTAATGGATCAGGTTTTAAATGCAGTTTTAAATAACTTGTTTTCATAGTCAATTTCTGTTTTAAGTCTACGTGCAAAGCAGGAAACTAGTATCACATAACCAATGTAAGGTGGAAAGAGTGTCATTAGTGACTGGAACATTCTAATTCAAAAATATACATTAAGTACTGCACATCACATATTATGGGTAATAAGCTGGCATTGCAAAGAGCATGGCAACTACTGCAAACATGACAATGTATGCATAAGTACTACTGCAAATCTAAGAGCGGGTGAGCACCATTCAATAGCATAACGTGTACAACGTTTAAGGGCTTTCCACATTACAATTTAACCATGCTTGAAAAGTGGACAATACCCCTAGACTATATTCCAATATTTGGGAATACCTAAGGCGCTTTGCAAGATGGTGGACGGAAGGGAGGGGTTATTTTCCAAGTCTCTTGTATAGAGATGAAAAGCAACTTCACCAATTAGAAGGCCAAGGGTGGAAGTGGCCCTTTTTAGCTGTTAAAATAAATGGGGCTTCCTCTCTCACAGAGGGGTGGTTGTGGTGTGCTTCACGGAGCACCACCTACATCACCTGGTTTGCTTGTGGAAAAGATGTCCCGGGAGGGTAGCTCAGCGGAACATGCTCGCCTTAAAAACAAGAGGACGCAAAGCAACACAGGTTCGATTCCCGCTCTGCGCTTAGAAACCTCCGGGTATTAAACGCGTTATGTTATAAATGCGCAACTAAGAGAAACATGTTCCTGTAACAGCGCCTCGATGCCCCCGGGCGCTTTAAAAATGCAAATAAATAAATAGATGCTGCGTGAGTCTGCCGCATCATTTCTTTTCTTGTGGGGGTCTTTTGCTAAGTGTGCAGCATTTATATTGTTGATGTTTAGGCTGGTCGCAAAGGAATGTTTACATTCTGTAGTTCAGGATCTGAAAGCCAAGTGGTAGCTTCAGTTGCAAATATCGCTCATTGGAGCGCTCGGTCAAGGGCGTAGCCGTGCAGGGAGGGGAGCCACAACTCTTCCATCACGGAGCCCCGTCGGGTTCTGGCACTGGGCCGCGTTTGGGAGGCTTCCTTCGGGCGGCGTGTGAGTTGACAGATGGTGCACCTGCAGGGGTGGGCCCATGTTAACGTTTCTTCCTGAGTTCTTTTGTTTATCAAGGGCTGCGCACGAGGCAACACTTGTGTATAGGTGCGTTACAAATGCTATATCATATCATAGCAATTCATCCTCTTCAGAGGCCCTTTTACACAGTGCTCGAAGTGTACGAAAAGAAGTAGTGGAGCTATGTTCCCTACTGGTCTGCACCACTCCCCGCAAACCCCATTGCCACATCCCCTCCCATGCACAATATAAACCCCCAAACGCATGCACCTATAGTTTAAGGGAATATTCAGTGCACTGCACTAAAAGTGGAAGTTTCAACTGCTTCCTACACTTTTATTTTGAAACGAAATCATTCCGGAACGGTTTCTTTTTTAAATAAAAGTATAGGAGCGGTAAAACTAAATTAAAAGAAGTAGAGGAGCACCGCTCCCGACCGCTCCCGCCCTCTTCGACCACTGCTTTTACATGTCCAATTCCAGCTCTTGCTGGAAAGTGCCGCTTGTCCATGCATGTTGGGGCCGTCGCGTTAGAACACAAGGTTCCCATTGCAGCGGCATGCTACTTATTGATTTGCAGACCAAACGGTAAAACACTTTCAATATTCAGAAAATGTGCAGCAAGAGGCGGGATGATGACAGCATGTGACTCGCTTTGGATAATACACACTTAGCAGTTTCCAGAAAACTCAAGTTGCCAATGCTGCATGTGGGTAGCACATTCAGAACAGCTTCCTGCCCCTGCAGTCGGGCGGAGTGTTGGGAGGAGACAGACAGTAGCTGCCAAGTTTCTGTATTTTGCTTTTTAGCCACTGGCACTTTTTTCATTTGCAACCACTGGTGAGGAATGTTGGCGTTGTGTCAGACCTTGGGTGGGACTAAGGGGGGTCTCTCTCTCTCTTCGTTCCATGACACACTCAACACTCAACACGCGTTCAGTTCCCCGACCAGGGCGAAAGACAGATTGAGATATATGAAGGAAAGACGACTCTTCAGGAAAAGAGCTCAGAAGATGACCAACTAGGGTTTCAAGAAGTTTCATTAGAAAAGGAAGAAGAGCGATAGGACAATAGTTAGCAGGAAGAGTGGGATCCAGGGAATGTTTTCTCAAAAGAGGCACAACCAGGGTGTGCTTAAGGGATGCCGGGATCAGCCTCGTAGAGAAAGAAGTGTAACAGCAGATGTAATCAGAGGGCTAATTCGAGGAAAGATATCATTCACGACAGCTAAAGAGGACGGGTGAATAGGGGATGTTGACTTCAGCTTGAAAACAGCTGTTGACATTTCAGCAGTAGTAAAAACATAAACACCAACCACAATAAAGCAGGAGTGATACAAGCTGCATCATCAGGAGCAGAAGATGGAAGGCCAGAGGAGCCAATGGTTTCACACATTTTAGCAATCTTTGCAACAACATTTGATGAGAGTGAAGAACACAGAGACTGGGATGGCAAGATAGGTTCAGAAGGGACTGTTGATAAAGAATGAAGAACTTTGAAAAGCTCTTTAGGCTGGTTAATGGAGAAGTAGGAGCGTTTGGCATTAAACATGCCTTTATGATAGCTAGATAGAATTGAACACAAGCCACTTTGTCAGCTGGATCACATTTCATGCACCATTTACGCTCTGCTTGCCTACATAAAAGGCGATGTACGCAAACCTGCTCTGTATACCAAGGCTGAAAGATCCCAGACTTATGCTTAGACGTGTTGAGAGGAGTGATAGAGTCTGCAATTTAGGAGACAGCTTGGGCAATAGTGTTAAGATAAATAACTGCACTTTCCCCTCTCCCTTCCCCCCTCGCACTTCTCCTTTCCCCCTTCCCATGCACTTGCGTGATCTGAATGACACCTGGCCTAGTAGGATCGTTGTCTGTCCTCCCTCTGTTCCCCCCCTTGCCTCGTCGCGTCTTGAAACACTTGTGTATAGGCGCGTTATAAATGCCATATCATATCATGTGAGAACTGTCTTACAGATGAAAATGCTTCAGAAAACGTCCACCACTTGTACATTTATATAACCTGCCACAATCTGTTTTATTGTTGTTACATATCCCAACAGGGGGTGACTAGATTTGCTTGGTTCTGGCTCCGTTTCTAAGGGTTGACTTTGCTGGCACACCTTCTTTCATTTCATGCAACAGCCACATGTATTTTCTTTCCATTGCATGGCATCATTTGGTCTTGGACGTCTGCTTACATTCACAATAATTTGGTTAAATGGCCCTATACAGACTGATATTAACGCTACATATGATGATCTATTCTTGTATGAAATGTATATCATATTACAGTGATATGTTTCTTAGTGTACTGAGGAACAATGCTATGTGATGCCACTTCCTGTTTTGTCAAGGGGTGAAAGTGTGTGTGTCATCACTTCCCATGATGTCACCTGGGGGTGGGGTCAAATTACACCACTTCCTGTGATGTCATCAGAGGTCAAGGGTTGTGTGATGTCACTTCCGCTAGCCCTGGCATTTTGGTGAAATGACATCCCTGGGCAAGCTGCCATTTCGGAGTGTTGTCTTCAACCTTTTACAATGGGGTAGCATGTCTGCACGTCACCCATGTACATTTGAAAGAGAAAGTTACAGTGATCAATGATGTGGGCGAGGGGACACATGAAAACCGGGAGCAGCCACAGCAGCAGTGCTGAGCACTGAGGGGCTCTGCACGTGACCGCTCTGCATTTAGAAGTGAGTGATCCCTGCAATATATGATGTCAATGGCACTATGGGACACAAAATCCCCAGGAATACTGGCAGGGCAATGGATACGATGTCATGGCCGACAATGTCATATGCTTCCAAAAGGTCAAGGAGTAACACGACCACTGGTTCATCTTCATCTGGGATACTCATTTGATCCTCCCAACAATGTTTCTTTGTAGGACGGGGTCATATATAAAGGATTCATAACACAACAGATTGCTTCAGGGCTCTTGCTGTGTGGCTATGAAGGAAGGAAACTGTGCTTGAGAGCTGTGCAGGCAGCAATGGGTGTGGTAAGAGTGGCCCGGCAGTCAGTTGGTGTGGACTCACACCAGGCTCTTACATGGGATGGGTTCTCACCGGGGCTTTAAGTGGGCATGCACTGCTGGTGTCCGAGACCCATCAAAACTAAAATAGCCCTCCTAGATGGTTCAATTGAAATCATTGCCACAATCTTTTGAAGGGTTCTCTCCCACCTTCAAGTTAAGCAGAGTTGCTTCAATCCCTGCATTTCGGACACAATTCAAAACTCTTTTTCTGATAGATTTTCTGGCTCTTTTGTGCTGCTTCCCATTCTCTGTATTCATGATGTTTATGTAATTCTTTAGTTTTTTGTTGTTATTAAACATTATTGTGTGCCACAGTCAGATGTCAAAGGCTTTGTTTGAGCTGTAGACAACTTTCTTTGAATCCCATTATGCAGAGCTACGTTGGGTGCCAGTAGGTAGTAGAGGGTCTCACTGCCACATATGTCTTTCTTGCCTTGTACTCTAAGTTTGTTATTAAAGGTGTGGTATCATGCATCATATTTTATTTAAAACACTGAAGTAATTATGGGTGGCACCATCAAGAATAGTATTATAGACGGAAATAGACATATTAGAACCCATAATGAACTCTCATTAGTACCCTGGAACGGGCGAGCAAACAATCAGGTTCCTGGGCTAAATCTACCAATCGAAGCCTGTGTTCTGAGCAACCTGGTGGCTGCTTCCCCCGCCCCGCCATCTTCCCCCAGCCTCCCTTCCCTTATCTTTATTTTCCCCATCCCTCCCACAACCGTCCCCACTTACCTGATGGCTGTGGCGGCGGACCACCACTGCTACCGCTCCATCTTCCTTCTTCCTGCCTACATGGAAATGGAAGAGAAGCTAAGCTTGGAGACCCTTCTAACAGCTCCGTGACAGCCATCTTGAGACAGTCTTAGCGGCGTCCCTTTCATTCATAGAAAAGACAAGGCTATCGGCAGCCCGGGTTACCAGATTGCCAACCCAGGGTGCTAATAGCAATAATCACCCATTTCAAGGGCTTGAATGGGTGGTAACAGCACCAGGGACCCTCTTTAAAGGCCCTCGCTATGCTTGTCCCTTTAACACAGGTACAGGGCCATTACCACTCATTCCAGACTTTGCAACAGGTGATTATTGCTAAAATATTATCCCTGTGGACAGCCATCTTAGAATGTATCTTTGCCACTGTGCAGCAACCTTTACAAAGCAACAAAAATAGATTGATGCATGGGAGCCTGACATTGTTCCGCTGATGGGACATCCTGTTTGAAAGTGAATGCAAGGCCACACTGTATCACTGCACTGCACAGTAGAGGATTTAACTGAAATTGACATTTCCATCTAAGTCCATCTCTACCACCCAACTCCAGGGAGAGACAGAGAGACAGAGAAAGCGAGAGAGAGAGAGACAGCTGCTGTGTGTCCTGATCTAGGAGCAATGTAATGAGGACTGAGACTCAGCTCACAGGGGTCATGCATGTAATTTTCAAATGAATACATTTTGCATCAAAATCTCCCCACTGTAAGCCAACCCTTCCAAAGGGAAGCATTCTGGAGCATGGGGCATTTGGATTCGGCAGTATAAGTAACGGGGGCACACAGAACCCCTAATTGCATTTATGAAATGATGAGCTGAAAACTCAAATGACCTAATTCAAGAGATTTGTTTGTGTGGATTTTGGGTGAACACATGCAGCTGCTTGGCAGTCCCCATTTCCCAGTGTTAGGTAGGAATTGGTGCAGTCGCACTGTGTGAGACTACACAACACTTATCTGCTTGGTATTAGGTAACCCACCTTTTGGTATAAGTCTGTACTACACAAGTTGGTAGTGTGACTGAGCAGCCGGCCTATCTCAAGAGGGGTACAGGTGAGCTGTAGAGCTGTACAATTGAAATTCATAAATACAAGTAGCCAAGTAACAATTACACTCAAGGTTTCAGTTATAAATAAGCATTCTTTAAAAAGGCAATTTGTTGTAACAATTCAAATACACTTTAAAATTAGCCAGTGGATAATCTTTGGATATGCTCCATACACCACTCGTACACCCTGAGGTGACTTCTATCACACAGATAGCGTTTGCATTTATATATCACACTAATATACTATTGTAGACTCTCAGTTGCAGAAAGGAAGGGGGTAGGGAAGTAAAAAGGTTAGAACAATGTCTCAGCAATTGTGAGGGCAGCTGAATCCACCAATGAAGCCTAGATAAGCCTTTCCCAGCAGCACCAGTATACAACAAGCTACCACCTATGAGGGGCAAACAGTATCATAGTCAATGGATTTAGAGGAGTGCCTTTAGGGAGCCAGGACAGCCAAAGTCATGTGGGCACAGTCTATGGATCTGATGCACGTCTTGGACAAAAGTATTGCAAAAGTTAGAGTGTTCAGAAAAGAAATCACTTGTAGGGTCACAAGCTGTTAAACTTGTGAGAAGGGAGTTGAAATCAACTCGAAAAAGGTGAGCCAATGCAATTCCCCAGTGAGAAAAGCACGGCTAAAGGCAATAAAGTAAGTACCCCAAGCCTAAACAGTTTCTCTGGTTAGAAGAAGAGTGGTCCAGCTGGAGTCTGTCCTGCTACAGCGGTGCAGACCCTGGCTCCTGAGCCTCAGTCATGGGAACAAGAGGGAGGACGTCTGGAGGGCTCCTGCGGCGGTACTCAGGAGGTTGTCAGCAGCTACGGGCTCTTTTCAGTTCAGCAGCTCTTTGCGGTTTCAGAGCTTAGCAAACAACACTGATGTGGATCACAGACACCGGTTGGACTTCCTTCACTCCCTCGGTCCTGCACTCTAATGCGGGTACTCTGGATCTGGACATCCTGCTTCTAGAGGGTCCTTAGGAGGCTCCTGGAGCATCTAGTCAGATTCATTCCATGGTAGACGTTGCACTCTACTAGGGACACTCAACCCCTGGCATTGGGCTCCCGCAGCAACGGAGAGGCACAGCAACCCGGCATGGTGGTACAGTGGAGTTCATCTCAGGGTAAGTTGGTCCCACTAACCCAAGGGGAGAAGTTGTTCCATCCGGAGATTTTCTGGCAAGTTGAAAAAGGAGGTCAGCAAAGCAGCAGGGCTTCCCCAGGCACTTCAAATGTCCAGGAGGTTGCAGCAAGCTTGGTTCATGGTTTCTTCGTCAGGTGTTTCTCCCAGTGGTCGACTCTGCCTGTGCCTTTTAAGCAGGTTCCTCCCATTCATGCACAGGCTGTCAATGACACAGCAGGATGGCTGTTCTAAAAGAACACCCAGCCAGCCAATCAGGGCTAGTCGCATTCAGGCATTCCTAGAGACAAAGGACAAGGGAGTTTCAGGAACCTCCCTCACATCCTGTCCTACCAGACACACTGCAGCCAGGGACGGATCTCAGGGCTGAAGCCCACCAAAGGCAGAACAAACAAAGGTCTCAAACTGGTCTCAAAGTATAAAGTAAAACCCAAGAAAGACATCACAAACAGAAAATGGCAAAAAAAGAAGACAGCGGCAATTTTGACAAAATGATTACCCATGGGTGCTGTACTGCAGCTGAGGGTTCAACCTGCGGTAGAAAAGCACAATGGTAGGAAAAGTAAACCTCTGCCAGCAGCCATTTAAAGTAGTGAGGGTAACATACAAATGTTACATGAGAATGTAAGATAAGGGTCTATTAAGTAACCCCCAGCACACCACGTAAGATGGTGTGTGCTGGACCTACAAAGAGAGAAGGTAAGTAAAGTCAATTTCACTTTGCTTTTCTTGGGAACTGTAGTTCACCCAAGAAAAGGTATTTGACCCTGAAGTGACATCTAAAGGATGTATCTGTGACACTGCACTGAAGGTGCTGTGTGTCACAATGTGTGTCACCGTGCAAAAAGCAGATGCCTGTGCAGTTTGTCAGACTCCAAAAACAGTGAAAACACAAAATCCAAATCAGGTAAAAACACATGAGAGAGTGAGAAAAAGGTCTCACTCCATCCAGGGTTAAAATTAAAAAGTCCTAACTCCAGCAAAAGGGCTGGGGGTCTCTAAGGTTGAAGGGAATTTGCACAAAAATTAAAATTCTCCCTAAAAGCCAGCTTCCACCTCCCACCAACTCTCCCTTCACGTGTGGCTCTGTAGGCAAATGAAGGCAAACTAATGGAAAACCATATACGAGGACGACGGTCACCTGGCACAAAAAAGAGCCTATTGGTAAGGGCTCTAATGCTATTAGACCTTTCTCAGCAAAGGGGAAGCGTAGTTTCACTAGGGGCTTCCTGTGACAGAGCTTGTTCTGCTCTCCTTGCCCAGTGGCCAGTGTGTACACATCACAAAGGGAAGCTTGGAATGCAGCGTTTACAGTAGTTAGAGACCCAGTCCAAGCATCAAGCTTGCTAATTGGATAGAGAACTGGAAATAGTGGAAAGATTAAAGGAGAAGCATGGAGTGCAGGCTTTTATAGGTAGTTAGGGCCTGGATTTCATATTTTTGTATTGTCAACAGAGAAGAAAATATATTTTTATGTTTTTAAAAGTGCACCTTTCCATTTGTTTCTGACATTGCCTGCCCATTGCTTAGGACTGTTTGCCCCCCACCCTTGTAAATCGCCCTTCTATTGGATTCCTCTGATCTGGTTGCCTACCTTGTACAGTGCTTCTGGTAGAAAAACTCTTCCCCTTTCTCTGATAAACACACATAAACCTGAATCCAAAAGGATAGTAAACATATCCATTACACTGCCCCTGTCACAACTTTGTTTCCGGAGAGATGGATAAAAACTCTTGCAGTTATGCCCCACCCCCACCATTCTGTACCCACAGTCTATACATTCCATCCAACTCACATTTGGCTGCAGCAGTTACCCTTTATTATTATTACTATTATTATATTGATCGACTGCAGATCCAGCTTCAGGAAGCAACAGAGCGCAGGGAGTGGGGATCTAACAAGAGGGGGGGGCAATTGTCAGCAATGGATCTGGTGAGGAAACAGTGGGGATCAGAACCCCCAGTCTCACGTATGGTGGGGAGTGGAGGGTGTACGGATCTAGGTGTTCGGGAGGAGCCATTCCTTGAGGGGGGTCTTGAGCAGCTTCCTGAACTGTAAATGCAAAGGGGGAGTCGGATGTTGATGGGGAAGGTTCAAGAGTCTTGCGGCATAGAAAGAGAAGGTCTGTCTTTTGGTGTCTTCCTTCCTGCACTTGCAGAGTTCAAGTCTGCACATATCCTTACTTCTGGTGGATCATAGGCCTCCGGAGATGCTGAGTTCCTCAGTGAGGCAGGTTGGGGACTTCTGGGGGTTAGCCGTGTAGATGATGCAGCAGGATTTGAAAATGCTACGGGCTTGCAGTGGGATACAGTGCAGTTTGATTAGGGTCAGGGTGATGTGAGTGAATTAGCAGGACACATCTCAGGGGAGCCAGGTTAGTCGAAGGAAGGCCTTGCAAAAGGGCATTGCCACCATCCAGGTTGGATAGGACCAAGGCTTGAACAGCAGATCTGAAGTTGTTTTCTGGAATGAAGAGCTTGATTATCAGCAGGAGAGAAAGTTGATGCCAAACCGTTTGTATCTTCCTTGCTGTGTGCTATTTGAAGGAGAGGTGTCTGTCAATTTCAAACGCAAGGGACTGGGCTCAAGTGGCCAGCTTGGGCGTGAATCCCTCAAGGTGCTTAGCAGAGAGCAAGGTCTGGATATCTGGGTGTTCGTTGTTGTTGGTCAGCAGTAGGAATTCAGTCTTAGAAGGGTTGAGCTTCAGGTAAGAACTGGACATCCATGACTAGATCAATGAGAGGCAGGCCTTGAGCCTGTGGATGTCTTCAATGGAGGATACCTTGAGGAGGAGCGGTGTGTCATCCGTGTATTTGTGAATGTGGATATTGTCTGGAACCGCCGGGTTCCAAGCCGTTCCATGTAAAGCTTGAAGATTGCGGGGGAGGAGATTGAGTGTTTCACGTGTGTGCCTATGGAACAACCTCCCCGTTTCTCTTCGTCTTGAGCCTGATCGCCTCAAATTACAGAAGCTCAAGACCTTCCTTTTCACCTCCTCCTTCCCTTGCTCCCTCCTCTGCTACACCCCACAGTTGCTGAGATTGGAGTCCAGGGCCCTTATGTGTCCTCCTGAGTCGTGGCCTCCCACACCCAATTGCCTTCAACCTCTGCCCACTCCCAGTACTTCCCTTGGCACCCACTGGCCTGTGCCACCACAGGCATGCACTGCACTTATTTATTGGCAGCTGACCACTCTCACCAAATCACTTAACAGCTGCTCCCTCCCTAGCACTTCCTTTTTTGGTACATCTAGCGCTTACCCCCCACTTCCTCATCCCTACTGTCTCTTCACTTGCACGTTATGAATGCTCACAAGGCCTAGTAGGTCTGCCTCTATCTTTATTTGTTATATTTGCTTTTCTTTTCTATGTTCCCTCCCTTTTGCCCTGTGGTGCTTTGAATCGCGATTTACTCGATGTATAAGTGCCTTACAAATGCACAATAAAAGATAAATAAATAAAATAAAATCTACCTCTTTTTATCTTGGGCATAAAATGTTCTTTGGGACCAGAGCACGTCTGACCCTATCATCTGCAGGAAGTTGGGCTAAGGACTAGAGACACCATTCTGTTTGCCCTTGCGCGTTTGAGATGTTCACCAAGTCCTCGCTATTTGGCTCATGTCATTCTGTATTCTTGTAGTTTTATTTTCCTACTAAAAATGTAAGATTACAAGTACCAGAATGCAAAGCCTGAAGGCGAGAGTCGGGTCAGGAACTCTCACCCGACCCGGGACAAGTTGAGGCCTCCGTAAACTGTCCTTTGGTTTATATCTGTTTAATACAGTGCCCTGCTTTCAGGCATTGGTTGATACAGATGTGCACCTTGCTGTTATGCAGGATGTAAATTAATGTTGCAGTCACTCAGCGAAAGATACCAGGTGTCAGTAAGATGGAGGTTTGTCAGGCTCACATTACTTTGGATTCGGGGGTCTCTAGGCTTCCATTCAGAAAGAAAACTACAATTCTACTCTTTTGGCTTATTCTTTTCTTTGTCCTGATTTCTTAGTAGTTTGAGAGGTTTACTGTACATTTTCTTTTCATTTTTCACTGTCATGCAGCCTCTGCGAATTATTTTTCTTTAAATTAATTATGTTAAATGGTCTCACTTTATGACAACCAATCCAATGGTCTAATAATTTTGAGATATATTTCTTTTATTGACTATTGGACAATTGATTGGATATACTCCAGTCAGAAAGTGTGAGGTGAAAAGGAACAGTGACCCCAAGCCATGTGTGACTTCTCAAGTGAGGATAGGTGCAACCTCTCACACTCACTGAGTTTATTTGGCAGGACTGGGCAAAAGGCGCTTTATAGGAATGCCTGCATTAAAACAGATGTAGAAAGTTGAATTCCTAGGTGTGGCATGGGCTGTCTAGGAGAGCCTAGTCACAAACACCAGGAGGGCCACTCGCATTGGCATGGGGCATCTTCATGGCGGGAGAAGTAGGCTACAGACGTTCAGAGGAGATCAGGTGGTTGCCCACACACTCTACCCTGTTTAACTTCTTTCCAGACCTGCTGCTTCTTTCAGCCATCCTGTACTTAGCTGCTCCATGGGGACCAGTTGCATGCTGGCTGGCTGGGTGTTAAGTCTTGCCATTGGATGGGTAAGGGATAGAGGGACCCGAGATAGCATCCAATCATACAGTATCAAGAAGATACTGATGGCCGAAGATCCACAGACCGGGCACGGATTCCACTGAAGAAATCGTCCCCATGCTGCAATTTACTAGACGTTGAAAACAAAAAAAGAGCCGCAAGAGAAACTTCTTCTTTTCGCTTTCCTCTTGATCACCAACTTCCCTCATTCGTTCAGTTTCAAAATACATTTCTTTATTACTTCCTGTTGCATTTTCACACTTCCTGAGTACTGCGGTACGCATCGTTTGACAATTTCCTGTCGTTTCGGTGCATTGTAAAATCGATCACAATGGTCTCTTGGAAGGACGATTGCTCAAAAACTCATTAAAAAACCTGGTGGTGGTCCTGAGTCTTGAGCATGATCAGTCTCTCTGTGTACTGATAATCACCTCGGGGGGTGGGTCAATACAGAGCGGGAGGGCCTGAGTCCTCCATCTGTCCCTAAGGTAATGTAGTTACCTAAAAATCTTCATCTCTCTTCCTCTTCAGGGTCATCTCAGATCCAGGCCCTAGGAAAAGTTAGGGTCCACTGGGGGTGGGACGGATAGATGTAAGTGGATAATGGGAAGGATGTGGCATGAATTACATACAAAGAGGACAGACCCCGCAGCACATCATTCAATGGACCGCAGTGTGATACTCAGAAAAGAACAGCAGCAGCTTTCTCAGAGAATGCTTGCCCAAACAATGATGAAACATTGGGCCTCATTACGACCCTGGCGGTAGAGTGCTGCCGGCGCCGTTATCACTCTACCGCCACATTACGAGTTCTGCTCGCGGGGCCGCTCTGTACGCCTGGTCAGACCAGACGTGCAAAGCAGCACCCGCTAGCAGAACCGTATGGTAGCAACCGTTGTTACCATCCTCCCCATTCCCATTGAGCCCTATGGGCCGGGTACCGGGTCCGGGTTCTGCGAATGGGAATTACCGGGCCCGCAAAGGTCAGAATGGCCCAGTAATTCCCATTTTTCGGGACCCGAGTTTGGGGGTAGCCATGGCGGTAAAAACGGCATGGCTACCTCCAAACTCGTAATGAGGCCCATTGACATAACAATTAGGAGACTCCTTCTTCTGCACGTCGGTTGTGATAACACAACATGCATGAGTTGTATATACACGCACCCCTAGCTTCATGGGATCTGGCTTCCACCTGCTGCTGGCTCCTGATCCTCTCCAAGCAGGCAAGGTCCAGGTCGGAGGCAGTCGTCTCTTCCCAGCGGTGCAGCACTAGCATTGGGGCACTTGCGCATACAGTTGCATAGCAATTTCTTTGATGTTTGGCCACAAAACTCGGCACCTGTTGCTTAAGGTCATTTCCCCTCCTTTGTACATTAATTGTGCTACTGGGATGGAGGGATATGGCCGCTAGCTCATCCCAGATCCACTCCCACAGCTGTGTATTCTTTCTGAGGGCAGCACTTTGGGCAATGAGGTAGCCGAACAACCAGGGTGCCTACCTGATCAGAAAAGACCATGAGCTCCTGTTTTGAGAATTCCAGTTTCCGCAGGCATTCACCCCGCCTTTTGGCACATCCACTGTGCTCCACGTTGCTTTGTCCAGCCATTCCTTTTTCCAAGATGGCAGCAGGAACATTTTATGATTTAATGTGGATTGTGTTTCCAAAATGGCTGCCTCCCGATCGTGATAACAGTACATGTGGTAATCAGTGCTGGTCATTGGGCCGGCTCTGGGTGGATCCGAGATCCGGCACCAGATGTGTAGCCGGATCTCGGTATCCGGCCAGAGTCAGCCGCCCAAGCCCATGAATCGCGCTGGAAAAAAGAAAATGAAAAAAAAAGCGTCCGCGACGGCAGCATTGCCGTTTACCGCAGCTTTGGCACTGATGTGTAATTCACAATGCTCACTACATGTACAACTGAAAGGAGTCAGTTGTACATGTAGCGAGCATTGTGCTTTGCACACCAGTGCCAGAGCAGCATAAAAGGCAATGCTGCCCTCGCAGGCGTTTTTTTCTTTTTTCATTTTCTTTTTTTGGCACAACAAAATGAGCCAGGGCTCATCAAGGGGGCCTGGCCTAACTGCAGGGGTCCTGCTGGCCCGTTAGGCCACGCTCCCCTGAGGAGCCCCGGCGCAATGGGCCACTGGCACCCCTGCCAGGCAGCCTTTTGTAGTGATCAACACCCTCTCCCCCTTGGGGAGAGAGTGTTCATCTCTGCATTTATTTTCTATAGGATTGCCTGCCAGGGACAGGGCAGGCCTCGCCTATTCAGCCTTAATGGTGGCGCTGCCCCTTGCCAGCTGGGTAGGGGCAGCGTCACCATTAAGACTGAAAAGGTGAGGCCCCTGGAAGCAGAGGCCCTGTTTCTTAAGACTGAAACCCCCACGGGGAGCTTCAGTATTTAGAAAGCAAAGCCTCTGCTTCCAGCGGCCTCACGTTTTCCCCATAATGGTGGCGCCGGCCCACGTGCATCACTTGATTAAAGGGATGCCTCGCAGATGCGACGCCACCATTATGGCTGAAAGGCATTTTTTCTGGAGCCTGAAGCTTTCGCACACGAGGGAGAGCTTCAGGCTTCAGAAAAAAATCCTTTTCGTGTAGTGGCCGGGGCTGGCAGGGGAGATTAGTGGCCCCCACAGGCCCTGCCTCAAATCGAAATTTCGGAGCCTGCTGGGGCTGAGCCCCGGCAGGCCCCATCCCACTTAAAGCCCTGGTCAGCGGTAAAAGGATATGTTGCCTTTGTGGGCGCTTTTTTTTCTTTCTTTTTTTAAGTATTTATCTGACCGGATGGCCACTACCAACCCCGCCCCTCTAGACCACACCCCCTCTGCCCCCCTCCTCCAACCCCTCCCCCACCCCGGCACTTGTGGGATCCCCCACCACATTTTTTCCATTTCCACCACTGGTGGTAATTGTGTTTCTCCATAAATGCATGCAGTCCTTTATTTAAGTCATTTTCTGACATTTTGAAGTCTGGAAAAAGCCAAAAGAAAGTCATAAAAATGCGAGCTAGGAGATCAAAGCCTACTGTGGATTGCAATGTATTTAAAATGTGATCTCCAGGTGTGAGCCTCAGAAGCATTCTTAAAGCTCCTGGTAGCCTTATTTTCCTTGTGCGCCCCCCACCCCCGAGGCCCTCACCCTCCACTTCCTCAGGCTGGATCGGGGACTTTTACCAGTGCTTTAAGTGGAGTGAGAAATCGAGGGGGGCTCTCAAAAGGGGCATGGCCTAAGTGTTGAGGGAACAGTCGAATCAGTGCTAATTTATGTTTTAGACAAATTGGAATACGAGGTTGTCAAGGAGAACTCTGTAGAATTTTTTAAAAGTAAACAAATAACACAGGGTCTTTACCGGTAATACCTTTCATACATAACTGTATAAAAGGTATTAATTCTTAAGAACCTGATATTTATAAAGCAAAAAACAATCCGCACGGTCCGTTTTCGCAAAAAGTTATTCCAAGGAAGGAGAATAATCACTGTCTCCTTAAATAAAAATAGACTGCACGTTTTTTGTCATGTCGGTCCGTTTTCGCAAAAAGTTATTCCAAGGAAGGAGAATAATCACTGTCTCCTTAAATAAAAATAGACTGCACGTTTTTTTATTTTTTTTGTCATGTCAGTCATTTATTCCTAAAATATTCACCACTGAAGCATTTTGAGTTTCATTAAAAAAATGAACGACTTCCACATTGTTTAGGCTTGAAATGTTATTGCTTCCACTTCCATAAAAAGAAATGAAAGACTAACTGCATGCAGCTTTTGGGAATTGTGACTGGTGCGAATTTACTGATCACCCTCACGCAGCAGCAATGCCATAAATAGTATGTCTTTTTATTGCATGCGCTAATAGTAATGACTGCATGCAACACACAGTGCCGGCTGAGGCATGGGCAATCTGTGCGAGGGCCCGGGCCCCTATGTCAGGGAGGCCCCACAGGCACCAGTCCCTGCCTCGACTATACCAAGTCACATTATTTTAAAGAGGGGCTTTGCTGCTTCCTTGTAAGATTCACGCTTTTCTGTTTGTCGGAGGGAGGCCACGGCGCACCTCCCAAGGCCATGTGATGCTCTTAAGACAAATAACCGCCCCCGTGCCAGAGGCCCAAGAAAAGATGCAGGCCCCATAATTACGGCTTATACCTTTCTTTACACTACTAGCCTAGCTTTAAAAGTAGGAGAAATGCGTATGTCATGGCTCATTTAAGAGACCATTGGGAAAGACGTTCTTAACGTCCTTAACGTTTCCTGTTAAAAAACCGCAAAGGGTGCTTTTTATTCGGAAAGCACACACAAAGCACCAGTTGGCTGCTCAAGGGCCCAATTCGTGGAATTTTTTCAAAGTGACTTTGCACTGCCAACACAGACCCTGATTCGTGGAACTGTGCAAAGTGTGTTTTTGCAATGCAAAGTCAGTGCAAAGTCATTTTGTACTGCAAAAATGACTTTGCACTGCAAAAATACGCTTTGCAGGATTCCATGAATCGGGGTTTGTGTCACCAGTGCAAAGTCGCTTTTCAGCAGTGCAAAGTCACTTTCCAGCGTACAAAGTCACTTTTAACTGTGCAAAAAATGTCATGTAGCGGGCCCTTAGTATATAAATAAATAAACTGGACCCCTGGTGTCATCCCAACACTGTGGTAGTCTCTGGAAGTCTCATTTGACGATGGTTCCAGTTAGGAGGACCGGGTCATTCCAGACCGCCTCTGTCTGGAATGGGGAATGAGGGCGCGCGTGAAGTAGAGGCATATTAGCTGCCTAGCCTAATGGCGGGTCCGCCTGAGGCAGGACTCGGCGTGGCAAGGGCAACATGCAGCTGCGTTGGAGGCCAAGAAGCTAGTGCCGAGGAAACCCAAGAAAACGATGGCAAGTGGCCGACAGCCGAGAAGCAGGCGAGCGGTCAGAGTGACGGTGCGCCGAGAGCACGGCCACACTGAGGTCAGAAAGCGGGCCAATGGCGAAGGAGCCTCAGGGAAATGCGTGCGCAGAGGAGGATCAAAGCAGCACCCAGAGGTAGGGGCGGGGAACCCGCGCGGGAAAGCGCGCGCTCTCAGGGAAGGGCTATACCTCATGCAGGTTGTTGGTGGAGGGGACAATTATCAAAATATCCTGTTTCAAAGGCACTGGCACCCTTGCTTCTGGGTGTTTTAAATCTCATGGTGGTGGCATTATTTGAAAGAGTCGTAAATATTCAGGTCTGTACAAGTGATGTATCCACCTGATTGTGATGATTAACAAAGGTGCCTAATATTCTGAATGTATGCCACTTTCGGCGAAGGCATGCTTGTGGAAACTTCCTTTAGGGCTGGGAATGCGTCTTAACAACAGTGTTTGAAATTTGAACGGCTACGTATGTTTGGGCGTGGTTCTGACACATTTACGAACTTCTAAAAATGTGCATAAAAAGGTGACCTTATTGGTACCTCGACGGTATTTGCCACCGCAGGCAGCGAGTAAGCAATTCATTTAATTTGGGCCGATTTGGATCAGTCTCTGCAGTACTGCTCTAGAGCACTAGAGAGCAGTACACACCTAGCAATGGATGGAATTCCTACATGCGTTGAAAGGGGATTCTTAACCCAGAGACCAAGCGAGGTTGTCAGCAGCTTTTTTCCAAGATGACCGAATATGGGCCTCATTCAGAGACTAAATTACCGTTAAACCATGCGGTAAGCACGCGGTATGCGAAGAATATGTGTGATTCAGAGTCATGCGGACCGTTCAGTTCTACTCCATCCATTATTCCCCATTTGGACGCCTGCAGAACTCCCTGGTGAACGGTAATTACCGAATGTGGTAATTACACCTTGTGGAAATGGTTTTATGCCAGGGACATTTCAACTATGTCGATAAAATGCTGCGAACACCCTCCGTTAGCAGTACCAACCCAAAAGAGCTAATGGACAATTAAAATAGGACTTTTTTGACAAGATGGATGTCGAACATTATGAGAAGGTTCACTCCCACCTGAGAGTATGACTGATGACAGGATGTCAAGAAATGATGCACCTCATTGTGGGAATTGCCTGCAATATTTTTCTCCCAACAAAAGGCAAAGGGCTTCCTGCACTCTGCTAATTTTGATAGTGCCAGCAGGAAGTGTGAGAAGACCCCTTTACACCTAACCTTGCCCGATCAACCCTCTGCTGGTGTCAGGAGGGACTTTTCTCATGAGATGGCCCACCTGCCCAAGTGCCAACTGATGGTGAGCTAGGCCTCTTTTAAAGTGATGAATGGTGGCCCACGGCCTACACTGGGGACCCTGACCACCGGTTAACCCGCAGATGCCAATATGACCTACGCTGTTCAGCAAAGGCACACCAGGTACTGGTTTTTCTTTGCATTCTGGGACTTGTAGTACTAGATTTGAAAAGGGAAAAAGAAAACACCAGGACATGATGTGGATATTCCAAATAATATGGGCATGTTTGCGTGTGTGCGCACGGCCCCAAATGTAATTCAATTTAACATTTATTATCAAACATCTCTAGAAAATGCATTTACTTGGTAAAGAAAAGAGGTGGAGAGGGTGCTAGCAGACCAATGGAGGGAAGCCAAACTCCGGGGGCATGAGGACCCCTCTAGCGAAGTCTGTGCAGATGAAGCAACCAGTTTGGAGTCTGTGAAGTGAACTGCATGTTTATTGTACGGTTGCCATGACCGAGGCTTTGCCTGACACCACTGTGGGCTAAAACCAAAGACAGGGAGGTTGCTCCCACCCCGAGTCATGGGGCCCACTTCAATTGAAAAGGTTGAAAAGCCCTGATGGCACTACCGACTGTAAGCCCATGTCCCCCAGACAAACAACCACCTGTCTCGAATCCAGCACTGGGCAGCCAGGCTTTCCGCCTCACACCTAGCTCTGTGCTTGCTGGGTCTCTTCCTTGCAGGCTGGGATTGGACTGCAGCTGGGCTAACTGCACAGGGGCTCACAGTCACCTTTATGTATGGTATTTATTTTGTTTTTGTATACGGTTTAAATTAAACCTTTACAAATGTATATTCAAAACATATAAAATGACATTAAGAAACAGATAAAAAGATACATATACAATAGCCACGTTACAAAATTTGAAAACATGATATCAACTAATTATCAAATTAAAAAACAGATAATCATCAATTCACATGATTGCAGAATACAAAATCAAGTAAACATTCCATCATTTCAATAGTTCATCATAGTGTTTTTCCCAAGAATGAGTTCATAGCAGGAGGAGTTTCAACCCGGAGTATATACATCACACAGAAAAGTGAGTGGGCCTCATTACGACCCTGGCGGAGTGGGTTTACGCCAGCGGTATTCGCGGCGGACCCTTCCGCCCTACTACGAGTTCCCGTAGCGCCATGGAGCGGTTTCCGCCTGGTTTTTCCGGGCGGAGAAATCCATGGCGCTACGGGACCTTGTTGTTAATTACGCCACCGTATTTTACGGTGGCGTAATTAACGCCTTCCCCACTCCCATTATACCCTATGGGGCAAAAATGGGAATGGGGAAGGGTAAAATGGGGAATGGGGATTTACCGCCCCGCCAAGGTCGGAATGGGGCGGTAAATCCGCCAACCCCCATGGCGGTATCGGCAGCTTTCCGCCGTGCTCCATGGTGCATATTGCACCACGATCTCCGCCAGGGTCGTAATGAGGGCCAGTATCTAATCCCAATGAGCCCTTTCCCAGATAAACAGAGCAAACTGATAGGACTAGTTTACTCAGTTCTTCAAGATATTAAGGCATTTAATAAAGCCTGACAATGCCAGGCCCTCATGCACATTCTGCACACTAACGGCCTCATTACACGGAATGCAGTAAACCATGGTGCTATTAGCACCATGGTTGCTGCCGGTACCATACCGGTACCACCATGGAGGAAAGGGGAATTACCACCCCATTCCAAGGTTGGCAGGGCGGTAATTCCCCCTTTCTCCATGGCCCTTCCCCATTCCCATTTTTGCCCCATAGGGCTCAATGGGAATGGGGAAGGAGCTAATTACGGTACCGCAAATTGCGGTAACGTAATTAGCACCAAGGTCCCTTTGCGGGTCCCAACTTTAACGGCTGGTCTACACCAGCCGTTAAGGTTGGGTCCCGCAAAGGGACCTCGTAGTAAGGTGGTAAGGGTTTACCGGTACCGGTGCCCTTACCAGTACCGGTAAACCCTTACCACCTACCGTGTAATGAGGCCCTAAATAAGCGCTTCCATAAAGTATCTTCACTGCAGCCAAGGTGGTAGTTATGCAGTGCCAGCAGATATGTTGTCCTCAGTGTATTTAAAGAAGCACACTCCAGAAGTAGGTGATTTATCGACTCTCATTTATGATTACAGAATCTACATCCAATCTCATTGCTTAGGCGAAAACAAATAACCAAGGATATGTCCTTTGTGGGAAGTAGATTCCACCTTAACCTGAGTAGCAACCCACGACAGTAGCGTTTCGGAAATTGGAGCAGGATGGTGGAGAGGGATCCTCAGCGTTTGTGCTCGTGGGAGAGGTGACTCATGGATGCATAGGCGTGAAAAGCGTCAATTGTCGAGATCCAGTCAGAATCCAACAGAGACCTTTTAGTTTTCAATGGATTCTTAATCAAGGTCTCCAGATCCCAGCCCATATTGGTAAGTATGGTTTCACATCTATTCTTAAGATCTAACACATCAATAGAGGAGTTCACATTATCACCCAACATCTGATATAAGGAATCAGGAATTGGGGTCACAAGCTTGGCATATAATGTCAATACACGCCACTGCACCCGGGCCAATAATGATATGGACCCCAGTTCATACCTAATTGTTGCCAATGGTACTGCGTTTGGGGTGCCAAGGATCCTCCTTCAAAGTCTGCTTTCAATTTTGTCAAGAGTTTTCGATATTCTATCAGTCATCAATTCAAGACCATGTGGTATTTTGGGCACAAGCTTCCCCTCGAAGAACATTATGGCCGACTTAAAAGAGAACCTACCAAACTTGCATTCAGTTTTTAACAACTGGGATTGTAGCAACCTGGCCTTTTGTATCAAGGCTTCAGTGCCAAGTTTTAGACCTTTGTACGCTCCAAAATGGAATCCTAGGTATACAACACCCTAAGAATTCTAAACATGCGTCCCTTCAATATGCCACATTGTGTTAGTGTTCTTCTTACTCCTTCCAGTGAATGCCAGAATTTCAGTTTTCCTGGGATTCATAATAAGGCCATTCTCTTTAGCATATCCCGCAAACATATTTAGCAGCCTCTGCAGACCGACCTTTGTTAGATCAAAAATCAAGAAGTTTTCTGTATAGGCCAGCCATGAGATTATAAACTGCCCAACTTTAGGGGCTATCAGCCCTCCATCAGTCAGACTGATCGCAACATCTGACATATATTGGTTGAACAACCAAGGGGCAAGCACACACCCCTGTCTGACCCGCGTGAGAGCGAATTCTGTCAGTGACATCCCCTTTTTGGCTCAGTCATACTTGGATCATGCAGTTCTCATAAACCCCATTGATGAGCCTTAGCAAACCAGCCGGCATGCCCCGTGCTGCCAATATGGCCCAAAGTCTGTTGCGATCTACACAGTCAAATGCGGTTGATAGGTTGATCAAGGCCACGTAGGTGCAACCCTTGGGGTTCTGCCACAAGTCTTCCTGAATACATTTAATGACAAGGCCATTGATGTTAGTGGAGTGGCCCTTCGGAAAGCCTGTCTGCAATCTGTCTAGGGGGTGTGCAGTCGTGGCCCAATCTTTCAAATGGGTAAGTAGGAAGAACGAGAAGCGCTTGCAATCGGCATCGATTAAAGAGATAGGCTGGTAGTTCTTTGGATCAGACCTACTACCACACTTAAAGATTAGGACCACATTGGCAGTACTTCATGTGAATGGAGTAGTTCCTGTTCATATATCTTTGAATTCCAGACACAGAAGATTAGCCCAGGTATTCTGATCGGCCTTAAGAGTGTAATTGGTTAAGCCGTTAGGCCCCGGTACACAAGAGGTTTTGCATTATTTTATCAGAGTATGGATAGTAGAGATCTCTAACAGTGGTTCCATATTACTATTGTCCAACATCCCAAAAGTCTCCTGTTCTACAGTAGGGTAATTTGTAAGAACACCACACCGACCCTCAAAGAACCTGAACCCATTCCGACTCTGGGATCGCCTTTAGTTGGGCAACTGCATAGTTAGGATTCTGGCCATTAACTAGAGACCAGCAGGCACTCACCTGAGCATTAATCAGTACTTCTAGCATAGTTTCAGTGTCCCGCTGCAAGAGACTATGCTTCATTGTTTTGCACTGGTTTTTATATTTCTGCTTAGTTTTCCTAATTAGCTCAAGACGAGTGTCCGCATATAGACCTGATCCCCGAATGCATCTCAGTTCCCTCCTCATAGTGGATTTCACAAAGGCTGAATCACTATTATAGCAGTGGGCGTGTCTAACAATTCTGTTCCTTTTTTTAGCCATCCCATAGCAAAGTCTAGAGACTAAGGGCCTCATTACACGGTAGGCGGTGGACCAAGGTGCTGTTAGCACCTTGGTCCATGCCGGTAAAATACCGGCACGGCCTTGGTGGAAAGGGGAATTACCGCCCTATTCCAAGGTTGGCGGGGTGGTAATTCCCCCTTCCCCCATTGCCCTTCCCCATTCCCATTTTTGACCCATAGGGCTCTATGGGAATGGGGGAGGCGCTAATTACGGTGCCGCAAATTGCGGTACCGTAATTAGCACCCTGGCCCCTTTGCGGGTTGGTTTTTAACGCCTGC
The DNA here is from genome assembly GCF_040938575.1 of Ambystoma mexicanum. Taxonomy (NCBI): domain Eukaryota; kingdom Metazoa; phylum Chordata; class Amphibia; order Caudata; family Ambystomatidae; genus Ambystoma; species Ambystoma mexicanum. The sequence goes on along the minus strand of NC_090934.1, from coordinate 421,599,715 downwards.
TAAACAGCAGGCGTTAAAGTACCTACCCGCAAAGGGACCTCGTAGTAAGGCCGTAAGGGTTTACCGGTACCGGTGCCCTTACTGGTACCGGTAAACCCTTACCGCCGTCCGTGTAATGAGGCCCTAAGTCACCAATAAGCCTCTGTGTCTCACTTACATTAAAGTTGTTAAGTTTCCACTTAAGTGTGGTTGAAGTCATGATGGCCCTTACATTTTGGTTCAGAATGTTAATGTTCCGATCAGTCCATCTGATTGCATTCCCTGCAGCGTTGGTGACTAACAACGGCTGACATCTTAATTCTCTAATATTTATTACCATATCGAAGACTGCCGTCAGAATGAAGTGACCACTCCATGCATTCGTCATCACTGTAAACGACACACAGCAGTTCATCAGGTAAGCATCTAAATGGATACAATCCAATAGAGCGGAACTATTACCTCGGTGCCAAGTATGCCATTCCGAGTGGTTAGTTTGAGAGCACGACTTCTCCACCAGAGGCTGCAGACCAAGTACATCCAATCTCACATACCAGGTTTTGCCCGCTTGTTGTTTAAGCGTGGCACCTATAGTCTCCACAGGCAGGTTACAAAGTTCCCATGGAGTTGTTTGGAATCCACAGTTTACATTTAAGTCACCCACAACCAAAACTTTGCCATTCACATACCTAGCAGTCCATTCATCAATATCATGACAGACTTTCTCAACAAAAGAGTTGATCCCTGAGATACCCCTGTGCCCATGTATATTCTCAATCAGGAGCTTCACGGAGAGATCCCGGGATGTGAATTCCACCCCCAGGGCCCCAAAGGGTAACTTTTCTAAAACAGACCCACTGAGGCCCATAGCATTCTCCACCGCAATTAGCAAGCCACCCGACGGCCTCCCTCCAATACTAGCTTTAGCCTGTTGAGAGAAGATGTCAAAACCATCCAAAATGGGTTCTGATAGCAGCCAAGTCTCCTGGAGACAGATACAATTGGGAGCTCTTAAATTAGCCAGACAGATTGGGTTGGTAAAGTGATGGCTACTACCATGGCTGTTTCCAGGATTTTAGACACAGGGAGATCGATCTATGCTCTGTGCCCACACATTTTGGTGGATTAAGGGACTGGTTTGCGCCACAGAGTTGAGGTGATGGCAGCCCAGTCAATTTTGTTCTCAAACCTTTGATAAGCCACACTTCCATTCACATTTCCTATTGATCTAACCACAATTCTCAGATTTTCTTTTTGGTCCAGTGAGCCCACCTCCTCCATAGAGACTTGCCTGATATCAAATCCTAGATTTAGGAGGCCATCCCGCTGTGAGAGGACAAGCTCTTTAACCAAAGGGGAATTCAAGTAGACAGTGTAAGTATCTGGATGGTTCCTATCAGGGAAAGCTACTCTCCCAACATCAGTAGAGCTAATCAGGGCCAAAGTTGGAATTTCTACAAAGATCGTCAGAATATTCGATCGAATTAGGCACAGTCTGAGCCAAGTGTACTCGTCATTTTTAATTGGTATGGTGATTGACACTTATTTATACCATTCATCCTCTTACCCGGGTTACCCTTAGCCTTGACCCCCAAGGCCTCGGCACCCTTTGCATTTTGCAAGATACCAGAGTTGCCCGATCTAGAGCATGCCGATAACTTGGGCCATCCCTTGGTGAGTAGGTTGAAGGGACATGGAGACGATGCAATAGATCCCCACGGTAGTTCAACCACCCCACACTGGCATCAGCAGTAAATTGAATTACATTCAACTCCTCCTTTCTTAGTAAGAAAATAGATCTAATCAGACCCTCCCTCCGGCTAGATGATAGCTCATCAGTGCACTGCCCACCCACCGCAGTCGGACATCTGCCAGTCATATTCCCACCACAATCATGCTTCTGATTATCATTCAGAGAGGGTAACTCCCTCTGCATATGGGCAGTAGATGATAGGGGGAGTGTGATCCTCCCCCTACTGGTGGCAACAGTTGCAGGATGGCTGGCTGTACATGGTTCGCCCGCATGATCCCCACATCAGCCAGTCCCACCCCCGGAGGGAGTATCTCCTGGGATTTCACCACCCGTATGTATGGTATTCATTTATTCATCTGTGTTGCATATATGTTTTCATGAGAAGTGTTCCAAATGCCACTTTAGTCTGCCTCAAGGTGGAGCTCTTAGTTTGAGTATACGCTGAATGGGAGTGATATTAGGGGCAGAGCAGCACACCAGCATGATAAATAATAGTTAGCTACAGGAAGTGGCTACCACGCTGGTTGGTTCAATATCTAGTTACAGTCAGAGCTATAATTAAAGATCTATGGGTAGGTCTGTTTTTAATCCAAAATTCCTATTTAAAATACTCTAGGGCCACTCTTTGGGCCCCCTCAATTTATTGCTCCCACCCCAGGTTTTTTGAATGGTTCCTTGATCTGGGTTTGGTGGGAAGAGGGATTTCTCCTGAAGTCGCCCTGCCATTACATCCCTTTATAATTTCCCGTGGGGGTGGCTTTGATTAAGTGGCATTCCCAATGACCAGCCAACAAAAAAGGGCACCTGGATACCTCTGATCTCCCAGGTCTCTACATATAATCACCATAAACACTGTCTAGGGTAACAGCTTTTGACAGACACACCGTAAATTATATTGTTTAATTTTCTGTTACTGAAAAGCTATTCATTAAAAAAAAAATTGGTATATTTTAAAAAACATCTCATCAACGTGTAATACATATCCAAAACTAGATTGCCTATCTAAACATGGACATAACACTCATATTACAAACTATACATCAGTGCATTGGTCATGTAAACAAGTGTACTTCATAACAGTGAACATTTACATATAATCATTTCGTCTCACACACAGGAATGACTGGTTTGTTATTGTTTTAGAGTGTCCATTTCTGAGCATTTCAATGGCCACTTTGAATTCTAAAGCAGAATCTAATCAGTTTTTCTTTCTCTCCTCCTGTATCTTTGTGCAGCAGCTGTTATTTTAGTTCTATGATATGGGTCGACAGCCAGTGTTTCGGCATTCTTGGCTTCGTGGCCTTTAAATTGTAACAGCCTTCATTTAACACCAAAGGGATCCTGTGACCCAGTAACCAGCCAGTGTAGATGGTCATCAGACCCTCTGCCCCAGCCTCTTTTGTGATTGGCTAACTGACTGTCTGCCAAGCCACTTTCAAGTGGGTATTTAGGTTGTGCCCTAACCCTAATTCGCTCTCTTGCTGCTGTGCTCCTCAAACTTGGAGGTGGCAGGTCTGCCAACACGCTGAAGGAGTGTTCCCACTGATTTCCTCCGTTTTTGCCATTTTTTAAAGCTCTCAATTTGCAATACTTGCTCAGTGAAGTGATTTGGCCCTATTCCTGTTTGGGCTTTTTCCTGTCAGAAGTCCAGGCTGGATTTCTTGGAGACTCCAGCGACTCCCTGCAGAGGCTGGGTCGAGACTGTCACTTTGTGACTGTTTCTGGGCCATTTTACCAATGCATCCCACTTTTAACGTCAGGATCTTTGGCCTGGCTGTGGATTACTGGTGGAGTGCAGAGAGGGGCTGTGCGTTCATAACTGCACTAGGATGTCCAAGGATGCCACCAGACATTGTCTCCATCCTGAGACCATTTGCTCTTTTGTTGATCGCCCCGCAGCTGGGAGCCAACTGTTCAAGTTCTCCCTTCTTCCAGGAATCCTCTTCACAAGGTCTTTCACTCCCGGATTGAAGTTAAATGTCCTAGGAAGCAGCTTTGTTCTCCTATGTCGTTCGGGTCACCCTTGGTTCAGGGTGCATACCGGATCTTGAAAACTGCCACTGTGGGGAAGAGCAGTTTACTTGCCAGGTTGTTTCTTGTCACTGTAGCTGTTTCTGCTGAATCCATCGATTTGAGTATCTACCTTGTGGTCCTAAAATGAGTGATAATTAAGATATTTCCACCTGTGTTTCTTGCCGGTCTGTCGTAGTGCTTCCTGGGAGGCGAGTCCTAACCACAGTTCCCCATAGACTCGCATTTGGCGCATTTGGGGATCCTCCTGTGCTGCAACAGCTTTTTCTGGTGTCATCTGCCAACCTCTGGAACTCTTTTTTTTAGGGGATCCTGTGGCCTTCCCTCATGTTGATTGTCACAGCACCTGCACCTCTGGAGTAGCAGCTCTGCATTTACTTCCTGTGAAGTAGATGGCCCTTTAACTTTTGAAATTATCTCCTATGAAACTTTGAATTGACACTGAAACTCTCCTTAAAGTGACTCTGGGGTATTTACCTGCTCCTGGAACTTTTTCCTAAGTCTTCAGGGGCTTACTAAGCTCTGGACCAGGTTTTGCTACTTTTGTACTTACCTGTGATTTTATATTCCGTATCTAAAATCATCCCTCTCATTTCTGCAATGGCAAATGTACTTGAAACACTGTAATTGCAACTGGTAACAATATTTATATTTTTTCATGAAATGTATCAGGAAAGTAACTGGACTTAAATGTTACCTGATTTTTAAAAGTGTTTTTGCTAAGGTTCACTATGGTTTTATCCTCTTTGTGAATTTAATGTACTGTTCTGGACAACTGGGCATTAATACTGTGTTAAGGCCACAGAAAGACCAAAATGTATTGGTTAATTGTGTTTTAGGCCTTAGGGGCTGTACATTGTGGTGGGTCGGAAGAAGGAGTCGGACACTTTGAGGGCATTTTTGTATTCTCTTTATTAAACTGAAAGAACAAGTTCTATCTCTCCCCATAAGTAAAGGGAAAACCCTATCGGTCTGAAGAAACGGAAGGTGCTCATCAGATGTCGGGAAGTCCAAAGTAACTCTGCCCTTCATCCAAACTAACCCTCTCTGACCCTACCACTAAATATAACTAAAGACAAATAGATCAAGTAAATGCCTCTTCTTCCCTTGGTCTTCTCTTTATCCAGGTCTTTTTGTTATACTATATATTTCGTATAGTCTATTCTGATAGTCTTTCTTATTGGGTCTTCTAGTTCTTTCCGGCAACATTTGGAGTTGGACTTTTCTTTGCTCCTCTCTTGGTAGTAGAATTCCCTACAATCGTTTCTGCTCTTCTTGGTGTCACATACACATTCTTCACAGTCTTTCTGTTTATGCAAAGTATCTTCACATCTATTTCCTTGTAGGATTTCTTTGTCAAGTGTACTCTCTCTGGGACTTAGGGATCTTGTACCCTCTTCAATGGTGAACCTTATCCTTTGATATCTAATGATTCCCCGGTGGCGGCCCGCTCTTTCCTATTCCCCGGTACTTCTTGTGATGCGGGGAAGGGCCTCTTGCTCTCTTTGTTGTTCTTTCGGTCTCCGGTTCTTGGCTTGGTGTTGGACATCTACCATTGGCATACACTGGTGCGCAGAAGGAATTCAAACTTCTCGTTGCCATAGTCTCGCCACTGTTCATCATGCATCCTGCCCACCACTCTGCATGCATGGTCGCGCCACTACAAAGTACCTTCTCCTTCTCTTCTGGTCTGTGCCACTTTCCTTGTGGTCCTGTACACTGGAATTCTGGAGTCGCGCAATCAGCTGCTCTGCTTCTTTGAAACATGCAGGCTCTGCAATCTACCTTGACCCCACCTCCAAACGGCGTGATGAGTTCAGGGTGCTTCTCCTGCATATCGGGCTCTTCTCTCCTCCTTCTGCTCTGACTCGTCGCAGTTAAAAATACACCTCGAGTTAAAGGGAAATTTTCCTTATTTTCGTCAGATTTCTTTCTGCATTGCCTTCAGCCAAACATGAAGCCTCCATTGTATTCTCCATGGGAGGCAGTCCCATATATGCAGCTTTGGTAGTTCCTTCTGGGAGTTCCTTACAGGAAAAGGAGTCCTTGTCACCAAAGGGGAGTTGCTTCCGGTAAGGTGCCACTTGCCTCGACCCCTGCGGAGTGTCTTGCATAGTGGGCTTACCTCTTTAGCCTCACAGGGGGAGTCTCCCCCCAGGGAAGAAGGGGGAATCCCTGCAATTCATCACAACAAATATTTTTTATCATGATAAAATTGTGTTCCTTTTTTAACCCGACAAACGCCCACGTGTGTTAGGTGCTGGCCAGCAAGTGTAGGGCCCTCCACATATATGAGGATTGGAATGTGTCATTGGGACACTGCACTTAGTTGTGCAGATGGAAATACACCAAAAGACAGAATATAAAAAAACGTATGGCATATTTGACCGAATTTAGGCTGTACGAAAATCTCGTATCGCCTAAAAATTCGAACAAATATCTCATACAAACCAATTATATCCAACAGGGGGAATGGCGGTTGCGGAGGTCTCCTCTGCTCCCTTTGTTTGATATAATGGGAACGGGGTTGCAGGGGTTTCTCCCGCATACAGGAATAAAGTTAAAAAATAGAAAAAAGGACCCTGCAGCGCCAGTTCCCAAGTACATATGTGAAGAGAACCAGTGTCGCAGGGAGACAGGGTAGTCAGTGGCACCCAACGAGGTGTGCCTCCAAAAGTTAAGTAAGGGGTGGTGGATTTTTACACTATGGGTTGTTTGACCGTCACAGTCAATTTAGCTACGGTCATATGAACCGCAAACCTTTCAGTTATGATTAAACAACCCAAATTCCTGCAGACTACTAGGTACTTACCTACTTGTTAGGCTGTATGTATGGTATCCTGGTTCTCCCCACCACCTGTTATTCTATGTTGGGCGATTGCCCTTGGTAAAGTAAACACATAAAGACATTGGGGATAGGAGAGTCTTTGTATAGGCATTACTGTTTTAAATACACTTGGTATCTTTTAATAGTATGTATGACTGACGTACTTACTTGAACTGATAGTTCTATATGTGTGTATTTATTAAAATATGTATTTTTCAGTTTAACAGTGAAGTGTCAAAAACAGCATGTCACAAAAAGTAATTGTCATTTGTGACTGTGAGAAACGTCTTCTTTGGTGCCTGAGCCAATTCTATGCCCCAGTCCAACCCTGGACTGGGGTATTGGTAGTCCCCTAAGTTTAGCAAGTTGGATAGCTTTTTGAGCTAGTGTTCACCGGCACGCTCATGGATTTGGTGATGCAGGGGCTTTGTCAAATTCTCTTGGATTTGGAGTGCAGGTTTATGTGTGGGCAGTCAACGGATACCATATTCTTCGTGTGGTGACAACCATGCATTGCTGTACAGTAACACTGTGGTGATATACCATATGCAGAGTTGTTGGATGCAGCATGGTGATTTACTACGATATGCACTGCAGATGGCTGTCCTGTGGTAGCAACCATGCATGGCGTAGATGGGCAGTAACGCTGTGGTGACATATTCCAAAATTCTAACTGACCCGCTGTGCCACATCCACAATGTATAACTGTCTTTAATATTCAACAAACGAGCAAAGTCTCGTTGCATGATATACAATATTATTTATTATTCTTTAAAGACATAACAGCTGGCACGTGTTTCGACCACATTTACAAGGTCTTCCTCAGGGCTTCCAAATCTAAAAGTTCAGCACTCCTTTTAATGTGCCCCTAATTTAATTGTGATGATCAAAAACTCATAATTCATGTATGGTGGTTGTCTTGCTCAACAACGTAGTGATATATATAAGGGGCTGTTCTGCTACAGCCAGTCCCCAAAAATGCGGTTGACTCCAACGGCGCGGTCCCTGTGTTACTGTGGTTATATACAATACGCGGAGTTGATGGACGCAGCGTGGTCATTTACTATGATACACACTGTAAATGACTGTCCTGTGGTGATTTCCATACACTGTTTTCATGATCGTCCAATGGCCATGGCCATACACAGCATTGATGGCAATGGTGAAAAGTTAGAGGTTTACCACAACAAAGGCTGCACATTCCTTTTTAGAAAAGAAGCCAGCACATCTTTCCTAGTTCATTTATAAAATGCAAGTGCATTGCCAAAATGGTTTTTCTTGACCATTCCCTAAACGATGCATTTTAATCTGTTAATGCATCTATTTAGATTGCATATAAATATACGTTCTATAAAACGGATCACAGATATATGTTAATTAAATCTATTGTCCCAGTCATTTTAATTATGAAAGAGTCGGCAAATAAGGTCAATATTTATTTAATTTATTTTAAACAATTCATCGGGGTGACAGCAGGTTCATCATTTTCCTATATTTAGTTTTGAATTACAAAGCAAGATAAATCAAATTATTGCTATTTGACATTAATTGGCAAATGCAAAGTGCTCCTGATTAGGGTGCAGCCGCAAATATTCACCAGCATCGTCTACTTTCAGGTTGTCTGGAGTACACTTCCTGATGCAGAAGGCTCCGCAGTCATCAGTGTATCTCTCCCTCGAGCTCTGCCTTCCCAAGACATCAGTTCCTGCAGTGGGAGTTTTCTATTTGTGATTTGCTCACCTGCCGTGTTCTATGAGAGAACACAGAACTGGAATCCCCAGCTGGAGCCTCTCCTTTCTGTGTTTGTAAGTCATGGCCAACATGGCAGCCGTGCCATGGCCCATGTGACTAGCCTTTGCTTCCTTGCTTATCATTTGGACCTGGGGGTGCACGCCCAGGAGGAATGGTGACGTTTACAGGGACCAGGATACAAATGTTTGCCCAATCATCAGGCTCACTCTCCCCTCCCCCTTCGCCAGGCCCCTGGCCAGATGGCGCAATGCTCCTCTAGTGATCAAACACCCCCATTCTCAACCCTCCTCCATGGGCTGTTCTGGGTTCCCCCAGTCACTTGATAGATGGATTGCTGACGCCAATGACCTTTACCCCTTCCCCTTGGCTGCTCCTGTGTGCCCCCACCTGCTCCTCTTCCCTTCTGTACCTGGATGTCCTGCCAGTGCCACCCTTCATCGTGGCTCTTCCTGAACGCCCCCCCCCCCCCTCCCTCTCCTCTCCTGGCTGTTTCCGGATGACCCATCCCCTCTTCACCTGGCTGGTCCCAGGTGACACCTATATGCATTTATGTATGAATTTGTGGATGCATCTATCGGATTTATAAAGTGCAAAGCCAGCTGGGAAGCAACAGAGGGCTGTTGAACTCAGGGGTTGTGATTAGTGTGCAGGAGGAGCAGAAGAAATGGGATGGATAAGAGAGGAACCCAGGAGGGGATAACAGGGTGGAGTGCAGTGATCAGTGATTGGTGAGATGTTCTTTGAAAATGGGGTCTTCTGGTCTTTACTGGAGTATAGGATGGATGAAGCCAGGCTTATATGTGCTAGTAATTTAGCACGTAGCAGATTCAAAGAGGCCACCTTTATGCATCCTAGCCAGGGACCACTAGTGATGAACTTTGATTCTTTGTTGAGTAAATCTTAAGAAGAGATCCAGTTTCATAATCACAGTGCTTAAAAATCGTTCTCCCTCACACCCCTCGGACCAGGACTCCCAGAATCCTCTTCCCATTTTTCTTTATAGAGTGGCAGAAACAACTCACCAGGAATGGGGGCTATTTCTATGGATTAAAGAGGGATTCTAAAAATGGAAAGTGATAACGTTCGATGGCTGCAGACACAGCAGTGTCTGAGTAAAGTGGTGCAGCTATGGTCTGTGGCATGTTTCTTTAGAGGTACAAATGTGATTAGATATTGAGGGGATGCATACATATGTATGCTCTATGAAACAATGACTACAGCCAGGTGACCATATCATACATTTCTTTCTCAGTGTTAATTAAAGTTTAGATAGCACAGTTGTAAACCTGAGAAGAAATGTTTTAGGTTCATGTTACTTTGCACGTAGGCACTTGTTGGCTACTTTTGGGATTGAGAAAAATACAGCTATAATATTTGTTTCACGCAACAAGTTACTATAATTATTTTGTCGGGTTGGTGTATTATTGATATTTTGTCGTTTCAAGTCATCTCTATAAAAACAGAGTGTTATTTTAGCCCTGCACCCTTTACAGTTTTTAAAAGCCTTAAACATATCTGCCATGATTCCTCTGCCCCTCACCCCTGGGCCCCTCGCACAAGTCACTCTCCCATATTAGGATCCCAGAGGTAATAGTTTCCATCTCCATCACCAGTGGCATAGAGAGGGTGCAACAGGAGGAACCCAACCAGCCGGTCACCTGTATTCAGCGCTGTTCATCGCAGCCGATGGGGGTGCATATTTGCTGGTTTGATCCACAAAAAATGTGTTACCTTGTTGGGTGGAACTGCAAATTGCAAATGTTATCCAAGTTATGGATAGCAACAAGCTTCATGCCTGTGTTGAACAATGACTGAAAGCATATGAACTCATCATGCAGGCTCTTCTGGGGTGCGCCTTAAGGAGTACACCTCATTGGACAGGATCTCAGATTGTCCCAGGCCAGCTGTGAAACAATCACACAGTTTGCGCTTTTAGGCACACGTCAGATTGCATTTGCGCGTTAGTTGTGTATTTAAAAATTGCACAGGTATGCAAAATAATATGCCAACAGTGAAGGCTTTACAGAATATCATTTAAGAGCTCTGTTGCACCACATTTTGCAAAACCAGAGTGTGAATGAAAAAGTTAGTTGAGAAAAGGGGCAGTGTTTTTTTTCTGCACTACTAGCTGTGTGATGTGCTGTGTAATCACTGTGTGTGCTGCAGAAAAGAAGACAGGCGTGCGGGAATCGCGACATATGATGATTCATATGACGAGGACCTCGCTACCAAGGAATGCAGTGCTGCACCTAAAAAGGGGTACCTAGAGAGAGCCTGGGGAGGGGTGGCAAATGTACAGGGTTCATTGCATTAGTGCCAGTCTCGATAAATGTAGCTCTCTAGAGGTTTTGGGGAAACTTGCTTGGATATTTTGAATTCTGGCAGTGTTCTTTCTGCCTCCCATCTTTGCACAGACAATGAAATGAGTACCATTTAGTTGCGTTATAGTTCCATGTGATATTAACAATACAAACAGGCCCCTGAAAGCTAAAACGTTGGCCTCGTCATGGAAGCAGTGATTTCTCTGGGGACCCTGGCCCTGCGGCTAGATGATGTGAGAAGCTGCACTTCGCTCATGGTTAATGTGCTGGCATGTCCCTGGCCTTGGCAATGAATCATGAAGATGTGTAGTTGACTGCAAGTGTTTCTTAGCTTAGTGCACACATTCAATTTCAAAAATGTCGGTACGCCAATAAAAGATTGTTTAATTTCACGTGTGCAATGCTGTCTCTTTTCTGACGAGTTCATGGAGCAGGTCGGTTTCAAAGCGGGCCACGCTGCGGGTGCAGCCATCCAGCAAGGCCAAAATGGGCCCCAATACCATGTGTTTAAGGAAATCTGTAGAGTAACAATGTCTCGATATTAAAGGGATTTCTCCATAATCACAGCATCTGCGCTCGGTGCCCCTGCCCTACACTCTGGTAAAGGCGCTGCAGGCTCACCCTGTAGAACTGCTGGCTGCACTACCCCTCAACGGTATCCAGTTACATTTTCCAAAACACATTTTCGAAATGCCATTTTGTCGAAACAAAAATGCCGGGGAAAAAAATTCTGAATGTTTTTTTTTAATGTTATGTTTTATTTTTGTTTCGTTTGTAAAAAAAAAAAGTGTCAATAAAAAATAACAGGGGGATGTGGGGGGATCCCCCTATTTAAAAAAAAAAATGTTAAAAAAAATTCACATTTTTTTTTTCCGCCATTTTGGTGTCGAAAAAATGGCATTTCGAAAATGTGACGTTCGAAAATGTCACTATAAACCTGCCCCTCTTTGCAATGATAATGATTTATTTGTGTAACGCTTTCACCAAAGCGATGTACAGAGAACATTTTTACGTACAATTATCACCCAACCGAAGTTGGTACTTGTTTACCAACCTCGGTAGGTGAAAGGCTGAGTTGGCCTTGCCGGGATTCAAATGTGCAACCTGCCCATCAGCAGCAAGCGCTCAACCCACTTAGCTATCTTACCAGCACCATTGCATATTATTACAGACCAACGTAGGTGCGCTCCTGGTCAACTGTCCTCTTTCTATAGCTTGATGACAGTTTCAATCTGTCAGTGTTTATTTGGAAGGCCAAGCCTCATTGCTCCAATTTTTCTGGCTGGAAGTTTAGTCACTGTTTGTTTTGCTTCTGTGTTATTTTGCCACAGTAGAGTTGGTTTCACGGGGTCAGCTCTGTGATGGGGTCGCCCGTGGCTGCACGACGCCCGGTTGGCTGCCAGACTCCTGTGTCACTTTCTACCTGCATCTGATCACACGGAGATTAATCACACAGCTGATGTCTAGTTGACGTCGTGCGCGTGTGTGTGTAGTTTTTAAATTAAACAAGTTGCGGCTGCCAAAGCTTATTTCGGGTTGGAAGCAGACAAGTTGCTCATCTGTGTCATGAGCAAAGACACTGTGGGTGAGAGCGAAGCAGAAGGCGCTGACTCATAAGGACAGGACTAACGCGCCCCTTCCATCAGCTGAGCAACGTGACCGCAGTGGTTGAAGTGGGCAGGAGCGGTTAAGAGCGGTGCTCCTCTACTTTAAAAAAAAAAAAAAGTTTTACTGTTCCTATACTTTCGTTTTAAAAAAGAAACCGTTCCGGAATGGTTTACTTTTAAAATAAAAGTGTTGGAAGAAGTTGAAAACTGCACTGAACATTCCCTAAAACAGTGGGTGTGTTTGTTTGGGGGTTTGGATTGCGCATGGGAGAGGGCAGGCTAGCAGGGAAGGAACATAGTTCCACTACTTCTTTTCGTACACTTTGACCACACTGCATGACAGTAGATGTGCCCTTGCCGTTCCATGCCCTCTCCTTTAGATGCATATAGATCAGGCGCCCAAGCCCCTCCAACTTCTAGGGTGGGGGGGGCTCTATAGGTGATTAGGGAAGGGATCGAAGTTCTTTGGTGGTTTTAGGCATCCCATATTGCCTGTGCGGATGTCCTTCCGCCATTTATTTATTTTTGTACTTGGTCAATTCAATTGATCATATGTTTTGCAAGTTTATGTAAAACTATTATGACTTTTGCACTTTTTGGCTTATGTATTTCTTTGCCCATGTGTTGCTTTGCACTTTTATTATAGGCAGCTCTGTTCTAAAGAAACACACTTTGAGCATGTGTAAATTAAATTGTATATTTGTAGTATTTCATTGTTAGTTTTTCATCCTGTCATATGAAGGTTTATCCATCATTGCTTCCCAGCAGAGATGATTAAACCAATGCCCCCAAAGCCTTTGGCTCTAACATAGAGATCTGCCTCAGTGGCCGGAAATAAGGCCTGGTGGCAACAACCTCCCTGTGTGTCTCCAGTGCCCGTCAGAGATGGCGATAGCCCTCATATGAGTACCATGGGTATTTCAAGACATTAGATGTGCCTCTTCCTCTGCACAAGCTCATCGCCTTGGTCTGTGTACAACACGCGGACAGTTTAGCTGATAAGACAGATGTGCAGGCTAATGCGGCGGCTCCTGCAGAGATCTGGGTCCATCCAGCCTATCAGAGGTTGGATCCTGATGGGCTGGTCCACTTTCTATCCTACAGAGATAAAAAAAAACAAAATGGATCCCATTGTGTTTGGGAATAGCAAGTTGAGTCTAGGACTATAAAGTGTTTAATACTGCGGAAGCAAGTGCTAAATGGTGACCCTTGTACTGCAATGTGTTGTCCTGTACTGTAGTCCTGTGACTCCTAGTCCTCTAGTCCTTCTTCCCCCAGACTCCTGCCATCCCTCCGATGAAGTAGCAGCAATCGGCAGTGCTTAAAGTGGGCCGGGGCCTGCCGGGGCCAGGCCCCGGCAGTCTCCAAAAAGTGAGACTGAGCCGGGGCCCTGCCGGGAACCCCCATCCCACACAACATTGGCGGGATGCATTATCCCCCCGCGGCCGCAGCCGCGACGGGAGATGCGCCCGCCAGTTTAATTTCAGGCGAGCTGACAGAAGTGCCAGCCAGGCACAGCGTAGCTGAGGCTGGCTGGCACTTCTGTCAGTCACTGTAACTTCCCTGATGACCCCTCATTTGAGGGGTCATCAGGGAAGTTACAGTTCCTTTGTTTGCCCTCGCCAGGTCACTGACCCTCAGCGAACCTGCGGGCTCCATGATCTAATATGCAGATTAGATCAATCTATAAAAGATGCCTTGAATTGTTTACGTTTCAAGCCGTCTTTTATAAACATAGAAATATGTTATAAATGTCTATGCTTATAAAAGGTGGCTTGAAAAGTGCACAAACCATCGTAAGGTAAGCACACAAGTGTGCGTAAATTACTATGGTTTGTGCACTTTTCAAGCCACCTTTTTATAAACCTAGAATACGTAACATTGGTATGTTTATTAGGCTTGAAAGGTACACAAACCATAGTAGTGCGCATACAAATATATAAATGCTCACATACATTTATATATTTGTTTGCGCACCTTACAATGATTTGTGCACGTTTTAAGCCATGCCCACAATGGAAGCCACTCCCCCAAATGAGGGCCCCCCCCCTCAATTTCTTACCCCACTTAAAGTGCTGCCGATCGGGCATGTACTGTCACCATCCCACCTGCCCCCGGCACCAAAGTGCTCTGTCCAAAGAATGTCTGCCAGCTTTCCGTGGGTTTGTAGGACGGACACTTCACCAATACACTATATATGACCTGATGAAAAATAACAAACAAGTAAAGGTGAGATGTCCCACTTCGGTACTGCAAGTTCCAAGGAAAACATTTGTATTGGTTCTTGGAGTTTAAAACGTGCACACCTTTTAAAGTTTTCAAAAACACTATTAGAAGAAAATATCCTCTCTTGGTTTTGTGTGTGTGTTGATCTTATGAAAGGCAAATGCCATTCGTCCTGTGCAATTTGCGTGGTTATCCAAAACCAATTTAATGAAATGTGCGTATTTCACCTTGAAATGCTAATTTCTGGCGACGTCCCATCCCATTGTGTTTGTTGGTGAGTCCCCACACTTTAATTTTTGGGACTTGACCCCTGGTGCTTATAAATCAAATAAATAAATAAATATACATCTCAAATTCTGCATTGTTCCGCAGAGCCTCGAATCCCGGGGCATTTCCTGTAGTCTCTTGTCTGCTTCGGAGGCTCAGGGGGACCTGTTGAAATGTTGCGTTACATTCTCGCCTGAGGTGTGGCTTTTCAGTTTGTAAGGAACCACCAATGAAAACCTCGAGTTTGGCTGAATGAAATGAATGCTTTGGTCGAAAAAATGAACACGTGAGAGGGACAACTACGTAGGCCTGCCTGCCTCATCGCGAAAATGAAACGCCTGCCCTAAATAGCACGAATATGTTGCCTTTTAAAGAGCTGCGTTTCCACTCCTTTGTACAACTGAGCGAGAAGAGAATGTGTTCTGTTTGCACGACTGCAAGCGGAGCCTGACGCCGCTGAACAGCTTCCTGATCCTGATGTCACGAATCTAACCAGAAAAACGTGTTTTTCAAGCCCTGAACGTTGCCTGGTTTGGGGGCAACTATTTTATGTAACAGCTTCCTCATATTTCAATGCCATGGCCATGACACAGGGGACATCACTGTGTGTCGCCTGAAGACTTTCTGTCATCACATCCGCAACCACCAAGCTGTCTGATAGACGGTGGGGAGTGGCGCTAGAGGTTGTGCGGGTGCACACCAAAAAGGTATCGGGCCCGACACGTTCTAGCGCATTGAAGAAGCTTTGCGAAGTGGTAGCAGCCTCAGCAATATCCTTGTTCAGTCGCTTGCGAGAGTCGGGGAAGGTTGCCGAGAACTCGAGAAAGTCCCATGGCACAAAAGTAGAAGCTGGGTGGAGGCCAGCAACTAGCTTGAGGCCAGTGAGACTAACGCCAATGGATGACAACTGATGCAGACACTTAAAAAGATCTGAGTAGACCAATAGCTCGAAAGTAGTGCACTAGAGGGTTCACTAATGCCAAAACAACTTCACAAAGGAAATGTCAGGGTCAACACTAGTAATTGAATTCTTCAAAAGGTGATCAGAGGGATGGATGTTACCTTTCACTGCAGGAAAGCCTTTAATCAGACTGATATATGTTACCTTTGACTCCAAAAAAGTCTTCAATCAAAGTGATATATGTTACCTTTGACTCCAGAAAAGCCTTCAATCAAAGTGATGTATGCTACCTTTGACTCCAAAAAAGTCTTCAATCAAAGTGATATATGTTACCTTTGACTCCAAAAAAGTCTTCAATCAAAGTGATATATGTTACCTTTGACTCCAGAAAGCCTTCAATCAAAGTGATATATGTTACCTTTCACTCCAGAAAAGCCTTCAATCAAAGTGATATATCTTATGTTTGACTCCAGAAAAGTCTTCAATCAGAATGATGGGTGTTACCTATGACTCCAGAAAAGCATTTAATCAAACATATTTCTGTCTATCTATCTAAGGAATTCTAATATAGCGCCTCTCGCCCATAGGCGTCAGGGTGCTCACAAAGACTCACAAACATAAAACAGAAAAAAGATGGAAAGCACAATGATGAGTGCTATTTAGGGAACAGATCCCTTGAGAACCTGCAGTCATACGTTTTTTTATTTAATCAGATTTCCTGTCCTAGATGTTACCTTTGACCTTCTCCCCCAGGTTCTTTTTCTGTTCCAGGCCCTCCCAGTCCCGGTCGCAACTACATTCTTCTGCACCATACATAAAACAATATCCAATTTTGTATGGAAAAATAAGCCCCCTGCATTGCGCTGAAAACCCTAATGCTTCCTCCAAACAGGGGGGATGGAGGAAGGGGGGTGGATCTCCCGAACTTTCCAGAATATTACTGAGCAGCACAATTGCGAGTGATAAAAGAATGGTTCGGAGAAGACACAAGTAAGAGAGGGGGGCATATGGAAAAAGCAATAGTTGGCCTTAGAATTTGAGAAAAATGATGGCTACCAAGACCAGACCGACCACGGAATATACACCTGAGTGAGATCACGAAAGTCACTGAGGTCTCGTGGGATCAAGCGACACAGCAACATCAAATCACAGTTCCCTCCCCGTTCACCCCACTCTTCGCTAACCCACAATTCCCCCCGGGATTAGATGCCCTGTCATTCTCACACTGGAAAACAGTGGGTGTACGAAATTCTGCAACATGTTTCTGGGAAAGGACATTAAGTCATTTAACCCTTGCAAAGAAGAATTAGGTCTACAGGAGAACCAGAGATGCCATTACTTTCAGGTTCGCCACTGGCTGATGCCTTCCCCAAATAACTCAGCAGCACAGAGAACCCTTACACCATTTGAGAAATTCCTGACCACTAACCCAGGGGACAAACATCTTATTTTAAAGTTATACAAATCCTAACAGATGAACCCAGCAGACAAAATTATCGTACCAATCTAGATGGGAAAAAACACTTGGGTCTACACCCGCAGACGAAACATGGGCAAACCTCTGGTCGGATATCCCCCGACTGACTAGATCCCTCCAGATCAGGGAATTCTGGCTCAAATTGATGTTCCAATGGCACTACACCCCTGAACGCTTACACAAAATAACTCAGAGTATTCCGGATTCATGGTAGAGGGAGTGTGGTGGAGACTGGTTGCACGTCTGGTGATCCTGCCCCAAATTACAGCCCTTCCAGGAAGGGGTAAAGAACACCATGCTAGCAATGTTTGAATGTCAATCCGAGAGATCACTAGCGGAACGCCTTCTGGACATGGCTGAACTGGACAATAGATTATAGCCAAAGTACAAAAGGAAAGCATGTTATATTATTCAGAAGGCAGCCTTACTTGTGGTTGCTCAGAAATGGAAATCTAGAAGCACGCCACATATAAGGGACTGGTTCTGCAAACTTTGTGTCCTTAGAATGGTTCACGTATGCGATTCAAGGGGGGAAGAGTAAGTTCTCGGCAGAAGGGCGACAATCCTGGAATTCCTTAATGGAGACTTTGTTGAGCAATATTGTCCACACAATTTACGGATACTGGGCATATCATGAAATCTATAAATTAACATCCAGACCCATATACTGGAAGGGGAGGAGGGTGGAAACAGGTGGGGGGGGAGGGTGGCGTGCAAATTGTTTGTGCTTTATGTTGTGTTATATTTGAAAACCCAATAATAAAAAAAAGAATCCACCCACACAGTCTCCGCATGGAACTCTCTAACTGTGTCAAAGTACCCCCTATTCCTTGATTAATGCAGAACCGGAATTGTCGGTGTTTCTATCCAATAGATGTTTCAATACGTTTTGGTTGTCATTCATTTATAAATCATGTCTCATTGGTTTGGCAAAGATCCTATGTTGTTGGCAGATAAGCTTTTTAGTTGACGTATAGACGTAGGATTCCCCCTTCGGTTTAAGACGTTTTAGGCACAAACGCTTTTCTCTCTTGGATGTGGCAATTCTTACATCATACTGATGGGAAACCTTCCTCTTAAGCAGCCCCTCCCCCTCACGGGTGAGATGTCTTATGCAAGCCGTAACAATCGGGTAAAGATCGAACAAATTGAAACATACAGTCCCAGGGGACACATCAAAACCACTAGCCTCCTCCAATGCAACACATAAACATTGTGTGAAGCTTTTTCTTAGTCCATCATTCCTTCTCCAGCATGGGGTGTGGCATGGATTCACATGCTCATGAATATATTGCGTTGTCAGGCTGGGAATCCTCGGTAAAAGAAAAAAATGTTTCACTTTCACTTTAAACCTGAATTTTTCTTCTAAACCAATCACTGTCCGATGGGTCATACTGCCCCCATCCAATGGCAGTCCTCTCCCTAAGCCCCGCCCCTGGCAGCCATCTTCAGATTCTTACCCCACGCTTCAGTGTTGGGCATCCTCAAGTTGCTCTCTGAGCTATTTTGTACTTTTTTCCAAATTCTTCTCTGAAAGGTTCTATTTTTGTTCGATCAGAACTTGGGATTCTCGAAGGAATCGAAGGAGGACAGGTATAGCAGGCTGGCGGCATGGCTCAAGTCAAGCAAGGCCTCTTACCCGTGCTGCGAGCATGGTCATGCCTCATCCAGGACCGGTCGGTTCGAGGAGCAGTCTCCCTCTGGGTGGAGGTTGAAGCCCTTTGAGGATGCCCCATCATGGGGGTCCAAGAGGAGGCCAAGAAACACAAGACTGATTCCGCCGGGTTCGCCGATGATGCAGGTACCAAGTCGGATAGACCACGATCACCATCGCTGCCCGCCTCATTAGCCAACCTGCCAACAGGTTCCTCCTCAAAGAGGAAGTCCTCCATCCTGGCTAAGTTACGGGACAAAGTAGAGAAATAGGGGCCGTAGAAAGAGAAGAAGGCCTCACAGCAGGCTCATCAGATGCAGCCGAAGACTCAGTTGACCACTTCGTCGACATCCTCTGGGGCGACTGCTATGGCGGATGGTACTGACCTGTCAAGGGAGGTCCCTACTGTGCAGAGAGTATCCTTGCCCCCCAGGCCTGACACGGCTGCCGAGGCAGCAGCAAAGTCTGCGGGCACAGATGGGAGTGAAGGGGAGCAATGGCTCAGGTCCCAGTACACAGCCCTCAGGAGGGAAAAAAGAAGAGGGGGCCAGGAGGCCCTAAAGCAGCCCTCCAGGACCACCAGGGGGTGCGGAGCATGTTGGACGCGTAAGACTCGTGCTCCTCCAACACCGCAGGGCCTAGTGTGCCATCCCAATCCCCGGCTGGGATTTTCGTGTGGCGCAGGCGAGGATCCGAACCCCGCGGGGGTTGCCCAGCTGATCGTGCGCGTCCAGAGACCCAGCCTAGACCCGGACCGGGGCCCCAGAGAAGCATCGCCAGGAGGACGCCTGCTTTGGAGCTCCTCGCACGGCCAGGCGCCCGGAGACAGCTCACCCCACAGCGCCACCGGTCCCCGAGAGGACCACAGCGGGGCCCGAGGTGTCGGGACTCCCCCACTCGCACCCACAGAACAGGTCCGGCGATTGAGGGCGGGGGGTGACCCCCCAGTGAATATAGCCTCGACCTGAAGGCGCGCGGCATGATCCCCGCCGACACTGGGTGCCGCACGGGCCCGAGGGTGGAGTAGGGCCCAGCCCAGGCCCCCACCATCGAGAGACCATCCGGAGGCGGGGAATCGAGGTGGGCTCCCTGCAGGCCCCTAGGAGCCACCCACTGGGCTTGTGACAGGGGCACTTTACCTCCGGCGCACAGACGCCCAAACAAAACCCCGCACATAGCAGGGCCAACTGAGGAGAAGCCTGGACCTAGAGTGCAAACCCTGTGGACGTGACGGATGCACGGCGGGCCTCAGCAGGAGCCAGGAAGAGGTGAGGAGATAGCGGGGGAAGCCATACGGAGAGGATATATTGGAGAGGACCTACCTCTCTCTCCCCCCTGGTACCTCCCAGGGCCACGCCTGAGTGATCTGCCCCTCATAGACAGGAGGACAAGTCGACTTCACCCCCTGAAAGCACCCGGGCCTCCCTCGGACCAGGCAGCAGAGGCTCACCCTGAGAAACGGGCCCCAGCCCCAAGTACTGTGATCCACAAGGAGTCCCAGGCTAACGCCGGGGCCCCCATCCGGGAACAGGGTATCCCGGAAACAAAGAAGGACCGGGGCCACCAAGCGGAATATCGGGACCAGGCCAGGTGGGTCCATATAGTGCCCCCACACCAAGGTGCATCAAAGAGGCAGAACCCTGGAGCAGACCCCAGCTACCAGCGCAATCATCTCTCTCCAACGCTTTTGCCGGTCACACACAGCCCCGAGCGAGGTTCACAGAGCCACCATGGCCACAGGAAGTGACCCTACTTCGGCAGCACTAACGAAGGACGATCTCAAGGACATTCTCCAGGAGATTAAAGCAATCCGAACGGATATACAAGCCTCTATAGTAGATCTCAGAGGGAGAGTGGACAACCTGGAGGAAAAAATGGAAGGAATGGAAAATAACCACCTCCAGACCGATCTCTTGGACATGAAGTACGAGGCGAGGCTAACAGACCTAGAAATGAGAGAGGGGGATATAATCCTGAAGATGGACAACCTAGAAAACATAGAACGCCGAAATAATCTGTGCATTATGGGCGTGACTAAGCAAAGAGGGGAGACAGCGGCCAATGTGGGAAGGAAAGTCCAAGGCCTCATAAACCAAATTTTAACATTAGAGGGAGGCAAGGAAGTCCAGTTGGAGAGAGCACATCGAAGGGGAGGAGGCAGAGGGGGAGGCCCAAGGTCCATCGTTGTGCGCATCCTCCGCTACAGAGAGAAAATGGAGGTTCTGGAGAAAGCAAAAAGACTGGAGAGCTTCATTTTTGAAGGAGATACAATCAGGATCTACCAAGACCTCTCGACCCTCACCCACAGAAGAGAGTGTCGTCCACTCACCCAGTGGCTCACTAGCCAGGACATAAGGTATAGGTGGTCTTTCCCTTTCGCCCTATCCTTCGAACGTGCTGTCGTGGGCTATAGAGTGATTAGCGGCAAAGAAGCCACACAAGTGCTGCAGGTGCTCAAGGGAGACATCCCGGAGGAAGGAAACGAGATGGGCATACATGCAACACCGGACACCAGGAGAGAACCGAAAAGGCCCCTGGTCTACAAAGAAGAAGACAAAAGGCAGAAGAAAATTCAAGAAACTAAACACCCCCACGTTGGACGCTGGAGAGGACTAGGTGGATAAAGACTCGCCAACAGAGAATGCAAGGGCTCAAGTCGAGCAACCCCGGCTGGGGACACAGAGCTCGCCAAGGGAACTGCGGTGGATGGACATGTATTCACCCTGGTGGCTTGCCCGTTGGCAGGCATCACAAATAGGGGGGTATGGAGGGGGTAAGGGAGGGAGTTGGGGTTAGGGATTCTAGGACTCAGCATTGATCCAACTTCATATGGGAACGGAGCAGCCCTCACAGGACCGGGAAGACAATGCATTCAAGGCAAAGATCCAATGGCAGACAATGAAAGGAGGGGCCGGGTCGAGACACTTAGGATAGGCTCCCTCAACGTTAAGGGGCTAAACTCCCCAGCAAAGCACTCCCTCCTGGGGAGGGAAATGAAGAACGCCAAATTAGACGTTCTCTTTGTCCAAGAAACGAGAACGGTGAAGGGGGAGGAGAGGGCTATCCCGAGATCGCAGGTGGGCCAGACCTTCTGGGCATCCGCCCATACAAAGAGAGGTGGAGTCGGCATCATACTACACAGGAACCAGAGGCTCACTGAGGTAACCAGGTGGGGAAGGGAGGACGGGAGATCCATGGTGGTATCGGGTATTCTGAATAACTCCAGAGTCACCCTAGCAGTCATATACTGCCCCAACGGGGGCCAGATCGAATTCATTCAAGAAGCAATGGGAGAGGTAATGGCCAAAGCTGAAGGGCTTCTACTCCTGGGTGGAGATATTAACATGTGGGCGAACCGGGAGCTGGACCATAGTGGAGAGGCTGTTCCGCTAACCAGCAGAGGGGGACGACCACAGGGGAAATTCCGGGACCTGATGTGGGATCACAGGTTGGTGGACATATGGAGGGAGCTACATCCGGCCGGAAATGGATACATCTTCTACTCTGCAGTCCATAGCACTAGGACGAGAATAGATTATCTCTTCACAGAGCACCAGAACATGAGCAGAGTAGAGTCTTGTGACATCCGCCCGGTCAGCTGGTCAGACCACAATATGGTCTGGTCAGACCTTAGCATATCAGGCCTGAAGCCCAGGGAATCCCTATGGAAATGTAACAACTTCCTACTTCAGGATGTGGTCTTTAAGGAGGAGATGGGAAAGGCGATTAGAGAATATTTCGAGCTGAATGATACGGGAGAGGTTAGCATAGAGACAGTATGGGAGGCGGCAAAGGCAACCTGAAGAGGCAGATTGATTGATGAAGGGGTTTCCAAAAAAGGGTTAGGACCCTCCTGGCTCACAGATTGCAGTCAGAGACAATAGCACTGGAGAGGTATGAAGGGAAGAGGGAGGAGGAGAGGGAGAGGGACCTGGGCAACGTGAGATGTAAGAGGCTAGAGCTGAGAGAACTGGAGATGGGCAAAATCGTAGCGGGCCTCCAACACTTGCATCAAAGATATTATGAAAAAGGCGATAAGGCCGACGCTTTGCTGGCGGCCAAACTCCAAGGCCAGCGGGCGGACAGATGGGTGGCGAGAATTGCAAGCGGGGAAGAAGGGGAAAGATCTGATCCGGAAGGCATAGCAGAGAAATTCGCTGGTTTCTACGAGACCCTTTATGGGAGGGAAGGGGAAGCAGAGAAAGAAGCACTCGAGGCATATCTTGATGGGGTTACGCTCCCCGTCCTCAGAACCCCGGAAGCATCTGCCCTAGACACCCCTATAATGGAGGAGGAGGTACTTAAGGCAATATCAGGACTAAAGCTGGGTAGGGCTCCAGGGGAGGATGGGTTCACTGCAGGCTTTTACAAGACCTTTGGGGGCCAATTGGCGGGGTTTCTGGCAGGCCTATTCACTAACATCATGACGACAGGGAGGGCACCCCCGTCCTTTGGCAAAGCATTAATTACGGTGATCCCGAAGGAGGGGAAGGATCCAGCAGACTGACGGTCCTACAGTCCAATATCCCTCCTGAATGTGCATGCAAAACTATTCACCAGGATTATTGCTACGAGATTGGACGGCCATATGCCGGGACTAATCCACTCTGACCAGGTGGGCTTCATACAGGGGAGGCAGGGGGCGGACACCCTCCGTAAAACTCTGCATGTCATGAGGGAAGCAGCCCTGAAGGGGGATAACCCGGTTCTGGTGGCCATTGACGCTGAAAAGGCGTTTGACCGGGGGAACTGGGGTTTTTTACATGGAGTTCTCGAGAAAATGGGATTCGGAGTGGGGATCGGGCAAGCCATTAAGGCCCTATACGCAGACCCATCAGCTAGAGTCACGGTTAATGGGCGCCTGTCATGCATTTTTAGCCTCCAAAGAGGGACGAGGCAGGGCTGCCCCCTCTCGCCACTCCTGTTCGCCATGACCATGGAGATACTCACGGAATACCTCAGAGGTTCCCCGATGGTATGTGGTATTGACGTGGGGGACTGGACCTTTAAACTCGACCTCTATGCAGACGATATTCTCCTACACCTGAGGGAACCCTCTAGATCAGTCCCAGCCGCCCTACAGATTATAGAACAGTTTGGCCGCTTCTCAGCTTTCAGGGTAAATATAGGCAAGTCAATGATCTTCCCCTTCGCACCAGATGCGGAAAGGAATCTGGTCGAACTGGCTCCCCTGGGCCTCCAAATCTGCACTGAAGGGATAAAACACCATTGTTAGACCCAATGAGGACTTGAACCAGGCAAACTACCCCCCACTATTTGATAAACTATTCAAGGACATAGAGGGATGGGGGAATGGGCACATTTTGTGGATGGGAAGAAGAAATGCCATAAAGATGAATCTCCTCCCCAGGGTGCTATATGTTTTCCAGATGCTCCCGTTGGAGGCCCCGGAAGCCCACCTCAGAGAAGCCAAAAAGCGCATAATGAAATTCATATGGCAGGGCCAGAGACCTAGAATAGGATATGAGACCCTCACCCTCCCAAAAGAAAGAGGGAGGTCGCCCTCCCAGCCCTGCGGACCTACCACAGAGCGGCCCAACTTAGTGCCCTGGCCCCTCACCTTAGAGAGGAACCCAGCAAACAATGGGTCTAGCTCGAAAATGTTCTCTTGAGCCCAGTCACAGTAGGCGAATGGTTATGGGTCCCAATGAAGAAGCTCCCAAGAAGAATTAGGGATCACCCGATTCTAGGAACAATGTGGAAGGCGTTAGAAGGGAAGGGAAAAGGGGAGAAGGTGACCACATGGCCCTCCCCTCTGAGCCACACTTGGTCCACGCCAGTGTTAGAAGAAATCCCAGGCCACAAACACTACCAGTCTTGGTTCGACACGGGCCTATGTAGGATTGGCCAGCTGGTGAGGGAGGATTCTTTCATAAGTATTCAGGAGCTCGAAGAGGCACTGGGAATCAGCACACTCTCCCCGCTCCTTTAATGAAACCGAAACTAAAGCCTTGTATACAAAGAAAACTCTCTCCAGTTGAGAAAATCCTAGACACCCATGTAGAAATGAAAGGGCTCATCTCACTCCTCTATGGAGCTCTCTTACCCCCTCGGGAGGGAACAACCAAAAGCCTTAGAAGAAAATGGGAGAGGGACCTGGGCTGCGGAATTGGGGATGGTCTCCGGGGGGCGACTCTGTAGCAGGTCATTTAAAACATCGATCTCCTGCCAATACAAGACGCATGCCATCAAACTCCTACACAGGTGGCAGTACGACCCGATCACCCTCTCCAGGATGTTCCCGGATGTGGTCCCATTGTGCTGGCACGGATGCTGGGAAAAAGCCAACTATTGGCACATGTGGTGGTCGTGCAGGAAGGTCCAAGCCTACTGGTCAGAAGTGCTTAGCTGGCTTAAGGAGGCGGGAGAGGGGATATTCCCAGAAGACCCAATTTTGATTTTATTTGGGCTGCAGCAAAAGATGAACACTGGGAAAAATTACCAGATCTCACACACTCCCTACTGTTGGCAGCCAGAGGGGCCCGGGCTAGAACATGGAAGAGGGCCGCCCTTCCCACGAGGAGAAAATAGGTGACAGTGGCAAAGGACATCTACTTTATGGAAAGGCTTACAGCAGCATTAGATGGTTCAAGTGCCCAGATAGAGACCGACTGGATGCAATTCAATGAGGTGTTTCTCAACACGGAGGACTCGCCTGGACGTCCCCAGGGAACCTTGACCCGGCCCGAAAAATGCCTTGGTATTGAACAAATTGTCTCTGAACCTGGAGAGTCGGTTAATCACTGACGGTCTTGAGCCCGGTCGGAGCTGCCCCAAGTCGTTTAGCGTGGTTGAGCGGACCGAGTGTCCCGAGATAATGGGTTTGGGGGGTGAGCGGAGGTTGGGTGTATACATTAAGGAACAATGGCTTACATTTGGATTTATTGTGGGCATGTGCCCAAAGTTTATGTTCTGGAAAAGCTCGCTGTTACCTTTAAAAAACAATAAAAATTGAATAATAAAAAAAAAGCAGCCTCCAAGGCTTAGGGTCATCCAATGGACATCTTATCCACAGAAGACGATGACCAAGCGTCCGTCCATGCAGTCCATGAGGAAGATGGTGGCGCAGGGCCTAGAACTCCATCATTCCATCCACAGCCGAGGGACATATCCATGGACATCCTGTCAACTCTCCACCCCCTAGTGACGTAGATCCAGCAGAGGTTGCCCCCAGCACCGGCACCTGTTGTACCGCAGGCCAATGACCAGCCTCCGTGTAAGAAAAGGAAGCGTCATCCAATGCAGCCGCATCAGCCTTCTCCACAACATCGGGCCCTGACTCCACCAGTGGACCCGGATACACACAGACACTGGTACGGAGACGGCCACATAAACTGACGAAGATGAGGACTTTATCCTGGCAGACGATGAATCACTGCACCCGGACACCCCTCATAGAGGCTCTCCACCAGAAGAGGTGGGATCATTCCACTTAATGATTTCCAGGGCCTCTGAGCTGTTCCAGCGGGTGCCCAAGGAAACCAAAAAGGAGGGCTTCCTATATTGCAATTGATGTATGTCTGTAACAGTGCCACAATGCCTCCAGACTGATGCGTGCTATAAAAATGCAAATAGATAAATATAAGCAACGCGAGTTTAAGAGAAAGACGTTCATGGCGGCACCCTTTTTGGACAGCATTTGGGAGGGAGGCCTTGCCCTCAGGAAAAACCCATGCACGGCTCCAACCTAACGAGACAGGTTGGAGAAGAAATACAGGGTGCCGGGCTCTGCACCCAAGTGCTTGAGGTCACAACTATCACCGGACTCTGTAGTGTCAGCCGCAGCAAGGAAATGTTCGGCCAACACAGCCTCTGCATCATCAGTTCCCTCCAGACAACGAGGGGAAGAAGATGGATGCCACGGGGAAGAGAGTCCTCTACACGGTGGCATCCACGATCAAGGCAGCTAATGCTCTGGCTATCTTGTCCCAGTAATACTGGGAGCTTTGGCACAAGCTGGGCCCTATCCTCAATTTCTCCCCTATGACAAGAAAACTGAGGCTCTCACCCTCTTTCAGGAAGGGGAGGTGGAGTCGAGTCGGACCATACCATTACGGTGGCAGCGGACATAGCCGACACAGGCTTCCGACATATGGGAAACAGAGTTTGCCTTTGTCGGCAGGGATGGTTGAAGCCCATAAACATTCGCCAGGACACTCATGTGAGGGTGCTGCACATGCCTTTCAAGGGCGAGAATCTGTTCAGGAAGGCTGTTGGCAAATCCCTTCAAGCCATAAAGACAGACACTGAGATGGCACGTTCCCTTGGCATTCTGCAGCAGCATCTCCAGTCATCTTTTCGCTCCTCCAGGGGAAAATTGAGCAGATCATCCAAGGGATACTCCAAATCATACAGTCAACCTCCTCGGTCCTCCACAGAGTAAGCCTAAAGGGGTTGCTTCCAGGCTTACGGTAGCAGAGGTCAACGTCGCCTTCGCCTGCACGGCAGGGTGCCCAAGCAGGCCTGAACAGGCCAAGACGTTGAGCCCCCACTCCTGCACCCCGGTGGGAGGCCAGCTGACAAGGTTCATCAGCGAGTGGAAGAAGATCACCACCCACAGATGGGTGCTGGACGCTCTCACCCAGAGACACACCTTGGAGTTCCAACGCATGTGCCCTCGTATTCCACTTGTACCGTGTCAGGAGCAGCACATCCCTCAGCTCCTGGAAGAAGTGCAAGCCACTTTATGGAAAGGGGTGATCAAATTCGTTCCCCAAAGGCTCTGGGGCTCTGGAGTCTCTTCCAGATACTTTCCGGCCAGAAAGAAGACGGGGGTTGGAGACCCATCCTGGACCTGCACGTCTAAACAAGTACTTGAAATCCCAAAAGTTGAGGATGGTCACGTTGCAACACGTGCTCGGACAACTGGAGTAAGGGGATTTCTTGATGTTGTTGGACCTAGAGGATGTGAGCTCCCATGTCCCCATCCACAGGAAACATCAGAAGTTCCTACGGTTTGTGGTTCAAGTCCCTACCTTGCAGTTTAAAGTTGGCCCCAATGGTGTTCACAAAATGCCTCGTCTGCAGGGCATGCACGTATACTCGTACTTGGACAATTGGCTGATACAAGCCCGCTCCCAGGAACTGGCTGACAAGCACACAGGGGAGCTGGGAAGAAGAGAGTGTGCACAGCAACGTTATTTATTTCTTCAGTTTCTAATATTTTGAAACGTAAATCTTTGAGTGGGGTGCAAACCCAGTATTAAGTGCCTCTGTGGCAAGCACTCAAAATTGGAACAAAAAATAAAACCTTGTCTAGTCAGTCAGCAGTGTGGGCTGCACACCCAATGTCCACTTAGTGGTTTCTAATGTTTAGAATTCTAAATTAGAGGTAAAAAAAAGTTAGAAAATGCTTCAAAGTGTTTTATTCACTAATATATATCTTCTTAGGAAATCAATTATTTGCAGTTAGGAAGCAGATGCATGGTTTGGCCTATGCATTTCGGACTATGAGTCATTCATCAGGGCCTGTAAGATCATCTAATAAGGTTTGGTGATAATGTGCCGCTACACAGACAATTATTGAGTACGTGTGAGATTACATTGGATTATGCTATGATCCCATTTGAGTAATATCATCCGCCAAAAAAGCGTGTATCAAAATGCAATTCGATAGTGGTAAGGAGTAAGAGAACAAATGAAAGTTGGATAGTGTGTAACATCATTGCATTGTCATGATATATAACAATATTGCATATTGAGTGTAACGAACAGTGTGTACATACAATATTATATAATACGTACAATTCGGTAAGAGCAGGGGATGAAGCATCCAAAAAATAATCAAAGGTAAAAGAAAGGAATGTGTGTTAGTTAAGGTTCATCAATTGGTGCCATGAGTACAATCAAATGCTTCAATAGATGACTAAAATAAATGCTTGCTGACCTGATGGTTATTATAAAATGTCGGGATATCTGTAATGTTAAAGCAAGACTTAAAGTTTGAGATAGGTGCTTAGTAGGGCTGTACCGAATAGCATATTTAGTATTCGGCCGAATACCGAATAGTTTGTCAACTATTCGGCCGAAGCCGAATAGGAAGCCGAATAGTTGCTTTATTTAATAAATCATGTTCCAAACTTCAAAAAACACACTTTTTAAAAAAACAAATGAAGCACCATTTTAAATGCAGTCTATGCTTTTAGTACTCTTCATTGTTATTAATGTAGCATCTTTATTTAAAGTATAAAAGCCAGAAATAAAGCAGATTTAACCAAAATGAAGGGACCAAATGTACAGAAGATTGTTGCATAATCAGTGCCAGTTAAAGTAGGAGGCTTAAAAAATGCAAAAGGACTGCCTTTGTGAATCAGATGCATTGCATTCTCTATCCAGTTGCAAAGTCGATGCGGTCAAGTTTCGAAACTTCCTTGCAGCTCACATAGAAATGTATTAAATGGTTCATGTCAGCTCATGCAGGACACAAGTCAAGAGGAAATC
The DNA here is from genome assembly GCF_040938575.1 of Ambystoma mexicanum. Taxonomy (NCBI): domain Eukaryota; kingdom Metazoa; phylum Chordata; class Amphibia; order Caudata; family Ambystomatidae; genus Ambystoma; species Ambystoma mexicanum. Next base: position 421,570,459 of record NC_090934.1, on the reverse strand, counting down.
TAGAATGCATGAACTCCATCTCACAACTATTCACCCACCCAAACAAATGCTGCTCACTTTTCACTTATCCTAGCCACTCTTTCTCGCCAATACACAAACATATTCAACTTATAATTCCGGTTAAAATATCAGATAATGTTAAACTCAGGACTCAAGTCCTTAAAAAAGAAAAGGGGGGATTATGAAGTACGCAATAGGAAGTGACATGACAGGAACTGAAAGTATCTATGCACATTTCTTTAAGTTTGTTTTTTCCAACTGAAAAAAAGTGCACCTTGCATATAAACATTTGCCAAAACAAAAGATGTCCCTGTATTGTTGCAGGCCAAGTATAAAAGATGAGCACCTTTTTTGTCTAAGAATCTGTAACAAAACATGCCCTAAAGAGCAGATTACAATATAAGATATTTTTCAGCTGTGTGATAGCAATTTGTCTGGTCTAATTCTATTTTGCAAACTGAAGTCTATATTTTCCTTTTTGAGTTCATGCATTGTATTCAAATGAGAATGTCAAAGTATTCGGCAAGTGCCGAATAGCAAGGAACTATTCGGCCGGAGCCGAATAGCTTTTTTTCAGCTGGCATTCGGCCAAATACTTACTCGAAGCCGAAGTTCGGTACACCCCTAGTGCTTAGTTAGCTCAAATTGTGTGCAGGTAAAGAAAGTCTTCAAAAGGGTCTTACCAGTCACTAATGGACTCTGTTGATACAGTCGATTACTATTGAAATAGCAACTTGTCTGTAGCAGGTCCCCGACTGTATGCGATACTCGATTCCCATGCGTCCGTCTCCCACTGGTGGAAAGAATGGACGTGTCACATTGGTCTACCGTCAGTATCGTAAGATGTGTCTCTCTGCAAATGTGTTTCACGTGAAAATGGTGACAACCTGTACTGGAGCGGTCCCCTCATATGCACACTGTTTCTGCACTGCTCCATTTGTATGTGCAATAATGAATAATGGGTATGTTCCCAAGCACCCTGTTTAGGACAAAACAGGACCGCATGTCAACAGTCATGCTTAATGGGTATGGTGATGTGTAATCTAAAAAGATGTGGTATTCTCTTATGTATTCCAATATCGATGTACGGCTGCAGTGGTTGGAAACTAAAGTTCGAAACAACACGTAGATGAAATATTAATGGTCTGGAAAATTAATCAGATCTATTAACTCGATTTTTGGAACAGGTACAAGCCATTGTGAGCTAGACAGAAAACAGGGATTTCTGTCAGTCTCAAATGGAAAGTATCATACTCTCATAGTTCTTAATTTGCAGAGTAAAACCATAGTGGGAAAAAACGTTGTTTGTGACATATCCTAGAAATCAAACCAGAACAGCTCTTTCAAACAGATGTCTATATTCAGTGGATTTCGTCATAGAAAGCAGTTAAGATCCCATTCCTCATTTATTCCTCATTTATCCTGCCTGGGGTGAGAAATCTAGTCTTTCAATCCAAAAGGACTCTCGTTGGGCACTTCTTTCTTGGTGTTCACATGTTGTCCTTTCATTTGCACAATTTCTAGTACTTGAAATCTCAGTTATGACACAGAGTGCCCTTTTTCAGCAAAGTGTCTTGCCACTGCTGATGTTTGATTCTTATTCCTGATGCAGGATTCGTGTTCGTTCATCGCTGCCTCACTTTTCTAGCTGTTTCGCCCACATAATAAATGCCACATGGATATTTAATGGTGTTTTCAGTTGAGCAAGTGGCATAGTTGTTCAATTGGATTTTTTCACCTGTTCTTGGGTGAACACGAAGGAGACCGTCCAGCTTCTGACAGAGCTGAAGTTCTCTGTGAACTATCGGAAGTCCTGCCTAATGCCATCGCAGAACGCAGTGTTCCTCAGTGCCAGACTCAACACAGTGGCTTGCCTGGCATCCCCATCAGAGATGAGACTAGCGGCCATTGAAGGGAAGGTACAGTGTCTTATCGTCAGCAAAGACGACCATGGTTTGGGCCATCAAGTCTTTGCTGGGCATGATGTAGTCCTGCATCAGCCTCCTCCGTCTCTGCATATTGCAGATGAGACTCCTACAGGAATTCTTGGATGCAGGTTGGATACAAGTGTCCAGGAATTATTTCGGACAAGCTCCCCCTCAGAGAGGAGTTCCGGCGGGCGATAGAGTGGTGGGGGGTATGTTCCCACATCGCCGAGCTGATGGGATTTCAAACCCCACCATACCAGGAGATGGTCACCATGGATGCCTCTCTGGAATGTTGGGAAGCTCACACCGGATGTCTACATGCCAGAGGTCTGTGGCTTCCGGAGGAGAAAGATCTGTGCATCAACATACTGGAGTTATGGGCAGTGTTCTGAGCCCTCAAGTCTTTCCTACCATCTCTGAGAGGCAAGGTGGTGAAGATCTGCACGGACAACAGCACCACTATGTTCTACATCAGGAAGCAAGGGGGCACTCGATCCCCAATGCTCTCCAAGGAAGCTCAGGACTTGTGGCATTGGGCCATCAGACAGGGGATGTTCCTCGTCCCGTTCCACCTAGTAGGTGTCAAGAACACCATTGCCGACTCCCTCAGCAGGGAGCTGCACTCCTGCCACGAGTGGGAACTTTGTGAGGATCAGGTGGACCATCTGTTCGTCAAATGGAGCAGACCTCCGATAGATCTTTTTGCCACAGCACCGAACTCAAAATGCCAGATGTTTGCCAGCAGATTCTACCGACCGAGCAGCATGGGGACGAGTTCTCCTTCCTGTGGGAAGGACTGTTCCTGTATGCCTTTCCCCCATTTCCTCTCCTGCTATGTGTGCTTAAGACCCTCAGAGAGGGTCGGTGCAAGATGATACTCATCGCCCTGGCGTGCCGAGGCAGATTTGGTATCTGGACCTGCTCAGCCTGTCAATGTCGCCTCCAGTCAAGTTGCTGGTACTTCCGGATTTGCTCACCAGGGAGAGAGGCACAATCCTTCATCATGAACCAGGATCTCTGAACCTGAAGGCATGGCTGCTGTAGCCTTAGAGTTTGGAGGTTGTGAGCTGCCAGTGTACTGCAGGGAGGTCCTCACCAAAGCCAGGGCGTCATCAACTCTAAAGTGCTATGGTCATAAATGGAAGCATTTTGCTATGTGGTGCCCGCCGTTGTTCATGCCTTGAAGTTCTACGTGGCATGCACAAAGAGTTTTCGGAAGACTTCTCAATTATTTGTGAACATTGGACCTGTGAATCATGGGAATGCCTTGTCCAAGGCTTCCATATCAAGATGGCTTTCCGGCTGCATCATGTACTGTCATTGACTGTCAAGAGCCCACTCAACCAGAGCAATCGCTGCGACGATGGTGTACTTTTCTGGTGTGCCTCTGCTCGACATTTGCAGGGCTGCAATGTGGAGGTCCACGAATACCATCACAAAGTTCTACTGCATGGACAGGGAATCCAGGGAGGAATCCAGAGTCGGGCAGGCAGTGCTATGCAACCTGTTCGCATGAGGTGAGTCTGTTCCAGGGGTATGTGCTAATTGCTTTTATTGAGCCTTGCCTCCTTGTGTGGTTGTTTATTGTTGTACAGCTGTGTATTCATTATTCATGAGCATGTGAATCCATGCCAGACCCCATGCTGGAGAAGGTTTAATTTACATACCTGTAACTATTGTTCTCCAGCATGTGTCTGGCATGGATTCACATGCAAACCCTCCTTCTGGCCCCTCTGTGGCTCTTCTTGGTCATACTGCCACATTACGTGCTTCCCAAATCTGAAGATGGCTGCAAGAGGTGGGGTTTAGGGAGAGGACTGTCATTACATGGGGCAATGTGACCCAGAGGACAGTGATTGGTTTAGAGGAGAAATACAGTTTTAAAGTGAAAGTGAAACTGTTTTTTGTTTTACAGAGGATTCCCAAACTGACAACGGGGAATATTCACAAGCATGTGAATCCATGCCAGACCCATGCGGAGAACAATAGTTACAGGTAAGTCTGTAAGTCTAACCGCATGACCCCCCTATCAGAGGATATCCACGCTAAAGAGGGATTCAACTTGTGTGTGGGGAGGGTAAAGCTTATATCAAAATGCATCATCAAATGATCACACAAAAAAGGGTCATGAATTGAAAGGGGCCCTCTGCTGCCTAAAATTTGTTGGGACAAATAAAAATAATCAATCCACGAGGATGCCAGTCCCCTATGCCATGTATAAGTATGAGGCACCCTAGGAAACTGTGTCTCCACTTGAAAGAGTTGCCAGTCGGCCAAAAAGGCATCCCACAGAGACCCCATGTCTAGTTCTCCCTGTGAGAAAGGGGCGGGAAGCTGTACTAGAAGCCCTGAAGGGAACCGAGGATTAATGACAGTGCAGTGAAATAAATACACAGAGCTGGAGGAAGTTTCAACCTTCCTTTATTCTTCGTGTCGGCAACTGCCTAGCGCAGGCTTTCCTTATTGCGCATGCACAATTCCCCAACTTCTCATTGGCAGGTGCCTCTCATGATGGAGCTCAGCTGCTCTATTAACTGTCTTCTCCGGGACACGACATCTCCCCCCTTCTGGCAAACAAAATGTCAATCACAGTTTAGTGTCCTCATATCTCTTTAATGAATCATGTGCCCATGGCTGGTCTCCTACCAGCAGGTTGAGGTTGCCTTCAGGCATGGTCGTCCATTCATTGTTTAGGCATAATCACTCTGAGTTATTTCTCTGGGGGGGTGGGTTAGAGCAAAAGGGACCTTCCTGTCATTTGTCTAATGTGGCGCACAAGATCTCGCCTCACACTTGCATCTCCCCTTGGGCCTCTGTTGCGTGCACTGAACTCTTGTTTGGGTGGTGTACAGCTGTACCACTGCGATCGTCCAGGCAGCGAGTTTCAGATGACAGCCAGGTGATTTCCCTAGCCATATTGAGTGCAAGCATGTCTGAATGAAGGACACTTCACTCCTTCTTGATGGGGAAACAGAAGACCACACCGATAACATCTTCCAGGCGATGCAGGTCCTCTGGGCACTTGGTTGCTAATGGGTCCACCTCGGGCTGATGATGATGATTGGTAGATTTGCTCTCTCCCGGGCCCTTTAGAGGTTTTATTCTGCAAGGCATGTGAGTCTACCCTGGATTCTATCGTGGTCATCTGCAATATTGTAGCATTTAGGAGAGGTTCTTGGAGTAACTGTTTCTTGAATGACGATGACAAACATCCCCCTATGATTCTCAGTCGAATGGCCTCTTTCGTTCGAGAACGTATGAAACTCACAATGTGCTACCAACTTGCAAAGACGAGTTGCAAAGGCATCCATCGATTCACCCACCAGCTGGCACACCATGTTAAAAAGGTGTCTCTCATGGTGAATGTTATGTTGACGGTCAAAGTACGCACTCTGTGCTTTCTTGAGGCCTGGTTATGTCTTAATTTCCTTTAGCTGGAACGTGGGTATATGGTCTTCTACCTCATCTCCGACCAGATTCCCTAACAACCTTCTAGCAAGCATGTCGGGCGCGTTTTGGTCATGGGCGTGCAAGTAGTTTTCAGATTTCCTTACCCATTTCTTCCAGCGAGGTCCTAGGGCTTGCTGATCATTCATATCAAAGGGTCCAGGTCCGAAAAAAGCTGCTGCACTGCGCACGTCTTATTCATTTGGCTCACCTTCTGACATCGTGGAAAGTAGTTGTCCCTGTGAGGGCTCAAAGATTCAGTTGTCAGGAAGCCTTGTGCATTTGGGTTGCATTCATAGGCGGTCCCATCCTCATCGCCATTGTCTAGTTCTCTCTATGAGGAAGGGGCAGGAAGCTGCACTAGAAGCACTAGAGGGAAGAGTTAACAACAGTGCAGTGAAATAGATACAAGGAGCAGGATGGAAGTTTCAACCTTCCTTTATTCTTCACGCCGGCAACTGCCTAGCGCTGGCTTTCCTTATTGCGCAATACGCAATACCCCGCATTCCCATTGGTGGGTACCTCTCATGACGGAGCTCAGCCACTCTGTTAAATTTGTCCTCTCCAGGACACGACACCCCCTAATAGAATTAGTTTGAGATTCATTAGAAATTACCCCAATGGAATTAAGTCTCGCACAGTCAGAGTTGAAATCCGCCCTAAGATGATTGCATGCTCATTAGCCAGGATTCAAATAATTCCAACAGACCCTTGTGAATAGCCATCATGTTTGGCTCGCAGGGTTCCAGTAAAGAGTCAACAATAATAATCTAAACCTTGATCTGTTTGCAGGTTCAGGGCATCGTCAATAGTGATAACTAAATCCCCCTTGCCGCCCCTTATCAGCTCAGTTGGCTGGGGAGGAAAAAGTATGAAACCCCTTAAGATCAAAATGTGAAATAGACATAGTTTCCTGCAAAAAAAAGATATTAACTGATGTCAATAGATCAAAGTTAAAGGAAGCCTTTTGCAGATTAGTGAAAATACATGCCTTCCACAGCAGCATCTTAATAGAGGCGATGTTAGGGTAGGGTCAGGTCCTATCTAAGTATAGAGAAGGTCTTGAATGCTGACTCAATCCATGACCAATCCCGCCCTTCCCTAAATAGATTTCAAATCTGCGAATTAGTAGTGGATAGGGAGAGTACGTTTGTAGTCTTATTGATTGCAAAGGTTTTCGGGGATCCTTTCAATGGAGTTGAAACAAAAATCTTTGCTTCTTCTGTTGTATTAAGCTCAAACAAATCAAAACCCAACAATTTCAAATTAGACCGCTGCTCCCAGACCAAGTTGGAAATGATAGTTGAATTAAAATATGAGACTATTCTGTTATTGGGTATCACAGAGAGGGAAATGAAATCAATGTCATCAGACTGTTGGGACCTCAGCACCGGGATCTGGCCACAGATTAGCAAAGGTTGGGTTCTATGGAGATGTTTAAAGCCCTCATTTGTGTTGATGTGTACCCCCCCCCCCAAATCTTTGAAGTATAATGTTGCATAACCGTTAGGACTTTAGCAATAAGGGGGACGCCCCAGTTAACATTAACCCCCTCCTCAGAAAGGGTGGATTGGCTAGACAGGCCAATTAAGAGACCTGCATCATTTGCCTCCAAGTTAGTTGCCGCCCCCAAAGCCCTAGTCATGGGAGCGCTATTTGTGGAGATTTGAAGAAAGGAAGCCATTTTAATTTGATGCCCCTTCATATGGGTCAAGGCACTCCTTGAAGTAGGAGGCAAATAGCTTAATAAGCCCAAATCCGATTCACTCACCCCGCTCACTGGTGGATTCCATACACTGGGAATAGAATCCCCTTTATTTCCCCCAATTGCCCGACCATGCACACAATATTCAGACGCAACAGTGAGCGAAACATTCCCCTGAGGCATCTCTTGGGGAATCGTTAGAGTATCCACTGCCTGGGGTCTCTAAAGTGAGCCCACATGGGAAGTCGAATCTTGCTGATTACCCCTACCCGTTGTGGCCTGGGTATTAAGATCTATGATCTCACCAGACAAGAGGAGTTGGCATAAATATTTGAGGGAGGAGTTCCAAATGTTTAATGTTAATGGTGGCTGATTTTTTATTTCTTTTTTTTCTGCCATTAGGTTTCTTTCTACGCTGTTTGATACAAGGGGGGGGGGGGCAATATGATCAATGACTACATCTTCCCTTACGCTCACATTAGTATCCTGAACAGGGGAATCAAAGAGCACAGGTGAAGCACTCTGGATATGAATGCCACCAGCGGGGCAGGGGAATTAGGGGTTTGACTAATCGTGATGGGGTCCATCTCCCTGCCCTAACCTGCCGCTCCCAAAAGATATGTTAGTGCTGTGAATAGAAGCCTTAGTCACTTGTCCAGACAAACCCACCAAAGTCCCTTGGCCCAATTTCTCAGTCACTGTGGCTCTTAGTAAGTAATTCTCCACAGTGGAGTGCTTCACTGAGTTACTTGATATAATATCTCTAATGTTATCATAGAGTTTCGAGGGACTCAAGAACCAGGTGTAAGGCGGAAAACGACGTGGGCCCAAAGAATCTGCCCTAGGGAGCAACGCCGATTGTCTCCTTAAATAGATGTTTGTTGGGGTGAAAAAGTCTGTATTCTGAAGACTTTGTTGGTTTACTGGTGCAAAAACTGTAGCAGGTTCTTGAAACACTGGCAGAGAACCTGTCTCACCCCACAAGTCCTTTGGGAAGAGTACATCGTCTTTATTAGCCTGAGACACTTCCATTGCCCTGCACAGTCTCAAAAATGAGTCATCAAGGACCATTGAGTTATCAAGAGACAGGGAGAGATCAGGCTGTTGAGCGGCTCGGTTCTCCCACTTTTCAATATTCGCATCCCTGTCCCTGCCTCCAAAACCGCCTGTGAGGAGGCCAGCACTCCCGACATATGATCTTCCGCACATAGAGCCCCTTTCTTAGGGGCCTCTATCGCAGCTAAAGTAAATCCAGCCAAATCGGATTTTGCCGGGTGTGGAGCCTTCGATGGTGTCTGAGGAACCTCCCGCGGAGCACAGTGAGCTCCCTCCTGCATAATAACGAAATCCTCTTGACCCGGTCACAGTGGTCCCGCCTCTCCGCAACCACGTTAAGAGATAAACGGGTTTCCTTGACCTTATTTCTGCTAAGCAAAGCAGCTGCCATCACTGCTGGAGGAGGGCAAATCAATTAATAGAACTTCCGCTGCGCTGCCCCTGACTAGGAAGATCTTCAAAATAACCTTAATCAAAGTGAAACTTATGGAGTTGGTCAATATCTTACTGCTTGAGAGGGCCACAAAATAGAGGCAGTGTGTTCCGAGCCCCTGTGCACCCTCCACCAAACACAAAACACACTGCAGCACACCGCTGATCTCTGCTGTGTGATAGCATTTTGCTGGTAAGCACCTCCTCCAGGGCAGTAAAAAGTGAAGAAACACAACTCCACTCCACTCCACAGTCCAGAAAACACACTTCCATCGCACTGAGTGCGACTCCTCATCTCCACTCCTCGGTCCACAAAACGCACTGCAGCACACCGCTGCGGTGTGCTGTGTGATAGTGTTTTGCTGGATAAGCACCTCCCCCAGGGCAGTTGAAAGTGAAGAAACCCTCCTCGTCTCCACTCCTCAGTCCACAAAACACACTGCCATCGCACTGAGTGATAAATGTTTCCTTTGACTCCAGGAAAGCCTTCAATTAGAGAGATAGATGTTACCTTTGACTCCATGAAAGCCTTCAATCTGAATGAAGGATGTTACCTTTAACTCAGGGAAAGCCTTCAATCAGAGTGATAGATGATACCTTGACTGCAGGAAAGCCTCCTATCAGAGGGATAGATGTTACCATTGGCTCAGGGAAAGCCTTCATTCAGAGTGATAGATGTTACTTTTGACGCCATAAAAGTCTTCAATCAGAGTATTAGATGTTACATTTGACTCCATGAAAACCTTCAATATGAGTGATGGATGTTACCTTTGACTCAGGGAAAGCCTTCTATCAGATTGATGGATGCTACCTTTGACTCCAGGGAAGCTTTCAAAGCATTTTCACATATAGGACTTTCTAGCACGTTGAGGTATTGTGGAATGGAAGCCGGGAAGCTGGACTAGGGTTCAAACTGGCTGAACGAGAGTTTTAGTAAATGGAATTTGGTGTAAGAAAACGAGGTGCCAGAAGTCTGACAGGTCATCATGTCCTACTGCTGGCAGTGCAGAATTGCATCCTAACATAACACAAGGAGTCCAGCTCAAGCCTGGGATTATGTGATATGTTCTTGGAACTCATGTCAATGAGGACACAATACCATGCATTATCACTCAGGTTCATTACAAGTATAGAGCTCCACCTGTGCCAACAAATATTCAGGCTGAACTAGCCCTCGCCGCTACCAACTCTCCATACTGGACCCAGCTCTCTCATCCATGCATCCCGAGGCCTCAACATAGAATGTTTATTCATTTCTGTGACCATTTGCAGATGAGACACTCATGGATGGGTCCAGGAAACAATCACAGATGAGGAATCTGTTGTTTAGTGATTGGCAGGGCATGATGACAAGTGGGGACCATATTAATCAATTCCAGAATAGGATCTCTCAATGCATTCATAGGTGGCGATACAGAGGGGTGGTACTAATGTGGGCCTATATGCAGATGATTCAAAGATCTGCCATAGGTTTGGTACACTAAGAGGAGTGTGGAAAATTAGACATGCATATATGCACAGGGTTCTTGTAGGTTACTGAATAGAGTCTTCAGGTTGCTTCAAAGTGGTTTGGGTTAAGAGGAGAATGGGAAGGGATTTGACAGAGAACGTGTGAGGTTAGAAGATAATTAAATGTGAATCAGTGAAAAGAAACAGGACATGACAGTGAGTTAGAACCTAGAGAGTATAGTGATAAATGCACTAGGACAGAGAGGTCGCAGGAAAGCAGTCTTTTGCTGCTTTCTCCTCATGGCCTGCAAAAAGACGGTTTCTATTCATTGGCTCTCATGCTAATGTATAGATTTTCCTGGAAAGCCAGGAGCTAAGGTTATCTAGTGGGAGGATAAAGACACCAGTCACCTTTAGCAGCTTGCTAGTGGACAAGCCATGACAGGCTACTAGCTAGGGGAAGTGAGGCCTAAGCTTCGGGACCCTGGCCCAAAGCTACTTGCGTGGCTGCTCCATGAAGCCCCATTGAGGGACATCATGTAGGTGTCACTAGTTGGCATCCTAGGCTTTCCCTTTGTCACACCCAGCACTGCTCTGTGTCCCCTGTGCCAATGTTCATAGGGGCATCATCAGGAACAATCTAAAGCAGGGGAGAGAAAGGCGGGATCTTCAGGGATGCCAGTGTAACAGGAAAGGTAGACCCTCCCGTTCCACCCCCATTAGGACACCCATGAAAAGGTAGGCAACCCTCCTGGCCCAATGGCCTGTCTCAGTGCCCGTAGCACACACTCCAGAGGGAGGGGTGGTCTAGACTAAGGTTCATCCCCCTCTTTGAAAACCCCTCTTTGGCTATCTGCTTGAGGTGCGGGGGGTGGGTGAGGAGCAACACGGCCCACTGAGCCCCACATATGATCAGCATCCAGAAATGTGAGGCTTTGCCTGGCATAGGAGGCTTTACTTGGCATAAAATGATAGTACTGAGCATCTGAGTCTGTACATGCCCTGTGATAGCAGCGCCTGGACATGCGAAGCTGTACTTTACATATGAAGACTATGCCAGCCTTAACTGGCAAATGTTAATGGAACAGAGTTATTTGAGGCTGTACTAGGCATGTGACGTGATGGAAGCACTTGAACATGTGAGACTGTACCTTACTTATAACGACTGTGCCTGGCATGTGAGGTTTTAGCTGGCATAATATGGCAGTATCAGCATGTTGGATGCTTCAGTTTGAATATGATGGCAGCACCTGGACATTTTAAACTGGGCCACGCATATGATGATTGTACCTCGCGTGTGAAGCTATTACTAGTATGAGACTGATAACTGTTCATATGAGGCTGAACTGGCATACTAAGGCACTGCCCCAGGTTTATGTTACTTCTTCTAGCTATACCTATGGCATATCATGATGGCACCCATGTCATATCAAAGTTAGAACCTAGTTAACATATGGTGGGTAACTAAAAACCATTTGTCTGACAAAGTAGATGTTTGAAATATAACTAATCTAACGCTGATCATATTTTTTCACATACTGTGATGCTAGGGACATAGGTCATAGATTATGATATAAGTCATTTATAACGCGCGTGTACACAAGTGCTTCTAGGCGCGACAAGACAATGGAGGAAAGACAGAGGGAGGACAAGACAAACGATCTTAGTAGGCTTTTTGTCATTCAGATCGTGCAAGTGCGAGAACGAGAAGTGCAAGTGTTAAGGGAGGGGAAGTGCAAGGGAGAGGGGAGGGGAAAACAGGGCAGCAATGCTCTTAGTAAGTGCAGACAGGGCAACGCGGCTCTGGGTAGTGCAAGAAAAACAAGGGACTGTAGGGTTACAGTTACAGCCTCTAAGTGCGTTGTTGACCTGGAGGCAGTGTAAGGGTGACTGATCAAGAAAGAGCCTGGTACCAAGTGAGAATCTGAGGGTAGCCAAGCAACCAGTTTATAGAGCAGACGGGTAGGTCAGGTAGGTCAGCAGGGGAGGGAGAGAGAGAAAGCAGAGGAGAAGATGAAAGTTTCGAGCTGCTTCCAGAACTCCAGGTGGTCTGGCTCAAGTTTGAGAGGGGCAGGGAGGCCATTCCAGAGGGAGGCACCTGCAGAGGTGAGTGATCTACCCCCACTCTCTGCCTGGAGAAGCATTTACCTCTTAGAGAGATGGAGGTAGCTGAGTGAAGGGCTCAAGAAGAAAGAATTTTGGAAGAGAGCATTGGGTGTAGTGCAGGCCCCTGCCTCAGAAAGCCTTGTGGACAATGCAAAGGGTCTTGAACTTGATCCTTGTAGCCACTGGGAGCCAGTGGAGAGATTTCAGGGCTGGAGAGATACAGTCCCTGAGCTTGAGGTCAAGGATACGTCTCACAGCCCTGTTCTGGATTAGTTGCAGAGGGTGGAGAGTAGAGGAAGGCAAATTGAGAAAGAGGCTGTTGGAGTAGTCCAGCCTAGCGAGAACCAGGGCTCTGGAGACAGTGTGCTTCTGGGGGAAAGTGAGAAAGGGAAGAGTCACTTTGAAGGGGTGCAGCTGGTAGTGGGACTTCCTGGCGACATCCGAGATGTGAGGAGAGAAAGAGAGAGTGGAATCGAAGATGACACTAAGGTTTTTTGCCTCTCAGGAAGGAGAAGGAAGAGGGCCCAAGGCAGGCGGCCAGACTGAAAGAGGGAAAGGAAGGGCAGGGATTCCAGTGAGAAGAATCTCTGTCTTGCTGTCATTAAGGCAGAGCTATTGGGAGGTGCACCAATCCTGAATCACGGATAGACCGGCAGGAATGAGCGAGGAGAGAAGAGGAGGCTGAGGGAAGCCTGAAGGAAAGCTGAGTGTCATCCGCATAACACTGAAAGTTAGAGGAGAAGACAGAGATCAGGCGGGCCAAAGGGGCCAAGTAGAGAATGAAAAAACAGGGTTAGAGGATAGAGCCCTGGGGAAAGCCACAGCTAGAGAGAAAAGTGGCAGAGAGGAAGAGACGAAGTTGGAACTTGGAGGTCAGCCACTCCAGGGCCTGCGCCTTGATGCTCAGGTTCTCACAGAGTCGATTGATAAGGATGGGTTGGTTGACCCTGTCAAAAGCAAGATTAAGTAGGATGAGGACAAATGAATGCTGGAATCAAATTTAGAGAGCAGATCTTCACAGGTGTTCAGGAGAGCAATTTCGTGCCTCTGGAAGTTTCTGAAGCCACACTGATGGTCATGGAGACAACCTACAGATTCAGTGTGGAGAGTAAGCGGGGAGAAGGCCAGCTTTTCCAAGAGTTTGCCCAGGAAAGGGGGGATGGAGATTGGGTGATAGTTTGCCGGGCACGTAGGATCGGCAGACGGCTTCTTGAGGAGGCAGTGCACAAGGGAGTGCTTAAGGGGAGTAGGGAAATTTCCAGTTGTGATTCACTGTCCTTATCTTCATTTTCAGTTGCATTAAGTCACATCTGCTACTTCTAGCTTTTTGGTGACTTGAGCTACCCCACAGACAAGGCTGGGTGTTCTGATGCTATTATGCTGGTGATTGGGCACAGTATAAATGCATATTAACATAATGTAACTTGACATCATCACGAGGGCTGTGCTTGCATTTAAGCACATTGTGGATGCAGTGTGCAGAACATTACTTATTTCACTCCAGAATTAGCTCCTGGCTGTACAAGAGGGTGGAGGTGCAGAAAGGGGAGCTATTTACCACATCTGGCCCTTGTAGGCAGAGATGCGCTGGAATCTCAGCTCCATTTCTAAGGCAGCTGCTAAGTGTGAGGCTGTGGGATAATATGCGAGTGAGTAATTCAGCAGCTACTGTTAAATGTGGGATAAGGTTAAATCGGTGCCGGAGCCCAGGGAGTAGTTAAATGATGGTGTGCTAAAGAAAGCCTTCGCAATGAAAGCATAATGTAGCAGTGGGACTATTTAGGGAAGGCGGTTGCTGACTGGCTCTAGCAGATGTACATCACAGGTGCGAATCCTGGCTCCCCACCCATCACCCACAAACGGCACTTGCATCCCTGGCTATGGTTCCATTCCTTCGTTTTCATTCTCATTGGTCACACACTCCCTCCCCCACCAGCTATCTCCTATCTATCTATCTATCTATCTATCTATCTATCTATCTATCTATCTATCTATCTATCTCCTATCTATCTATCTATCTATCTATCTCCTATCTATCTATCTATCTATCTATCTATCTATCTATCTATCTATCTCCTATCTATCTATCTATCTCCTATCTATCTATCTATCTATCTATCTATCTCCTATCTATCTATCTATCTATCTATCTATCTATCTATCTATCTGTCTATCTATCTATCTATCTTTATTTTTATATAGCGCTGTTCGCCCACAGGCCTTCCTCTCTTCTCTTCGGCAACACTTGGCAGCAGTTACAATGGTCATATGTCCTGGTCTGTAAGACCAAGGGAATATGAGCACAACCTCCCCAGGGAGAGAGTGAAGGGACGCAGAGGGAGGCTTTTAAAAAGCCGGGCGTGCTAGTAGATTTTACAGTAAAAGATACGGAGCTTCGTTACAAGTTTGACAGTGTGGCAAATTTGTGGCGGTAATTCTGTTACCACCATATTTTTGGATGGCAACAAGTGGAAGATGTACCTCACGCATGTTGCTAGAGGAAAGTCCCCCGCTTCATTCTACATATTGGATTATTTTCTCACTGCAAATCCTTCAAAGTCTCCATTGAAGTATATGGACTCTAAAAATGGGGACCAACAGTGCCATTAGCATACTCAAAATCGGGATGCAATTCCACCTGCTCATTGGCGGCCGTAGGGAGACCCAAATGTCCTTATTTACTAACCCTCGGGGTTGGGCCTCAAGTCATAGTGCTACGAGTTAGATCTCAGGGCTTCTGGGGCAGGGTCACTTTCCCCTGGGCCATCCATCTTTCCTCTGAATGCAACCGAGGAGTAGAAAGGGCCTGCCTTTGCTTCCTCGTTACGGATTTGTAAACCTGCTCATCTAGAAACTCTGGAAGAATTATTTCCAGTCCAGTGCAGCCAAGTGCAAAGTCGTGTTTTTAATTTACACAAATCCCCCAAGGAGCAATGGGAGGAAAGGGGCGAGCTCTTCAAAGATCAGAAAACTGGAGAGGGCAAGCATTGCAATAAGGCTGTGGGGATCCATGTACTAAAAGAACATTTAGAATGCCTGTGCTAAACAAAATGGCGTTGGCATTCTCTCTTTTTCTTTGTACTGCTCCCTCTTCCAAGTATCGGTACCTCTCTCCACCTACTCCCCTGTACAGGGGGCGGGGTGGGGGGGGGGGGTCGACAGGAAGGCCACAGCAATGTTGGTTAGAAAATACCCCCTCTGGCATCAGAGGAAACATTCCTGGCAAATTGGGTTCCAGTGCACAGAAATGCAGGAGGTCAATCTGTGGGGACAGAATCAGAGAATTAAATGGCCTGCCACCACCATGGGGCTAACTTTCCCAGGAGTCTGAAGTAAAGGGTCTGGGCATACCACTAACTTTTTGATCTCGTAAAATAATTCAGTTCACCCTTATTTTCTAAGCAGTGATAGACCTTGTAGGCCAAACCAAGCATGTGAGTTACCTTGGTGCGTACTATCTCACCCCCATGTCCAGATCCCCCTCCCCCACCCCGTGCCAGGAATTGGAGATTTGCTTCTTATTACCAGCCATGCATTGTTTCTTACCATAATCTCGGTTCGGGTGTTCTCTATAACCTCCATGTTAGTGCAGGGCTTTATCTGCATTGTTTCTTCTTTTTAATGGATGATGTCCATTATTTGGTCATTAACTGGGTTTTGACTTGTAAGAATGTCTTTCCCTTTGGTGCCCAAGCTCCCTCTCTTAGACATGATACAATGTCACGTGATTTAGGGTGACTGATGAGGCTAGAGAAACCCTGGGGGTCAGGTGACCGCAGGGCCGAAAGGAGGTTCAAGTGTAGGAACCCCAGCCCTCCTCCCCCCTCAGAGACATAACATGGTGGTGTCAAAGCCTCAGAGGCTTCAATTCCCTAAAGACTGGTCCTGGAAAGAAAGGGAGCAAACAGGACAACAACCCAGGCCTCAGGGATCAGGTCCATGGAGGGGGAAAGCAACTTTTGACTCATTCACCGAAATAAAATGTCGGCTATTGCCCACATACGGGAGCCTCTGTCCCAAGAAAACGCCCATAAGAAATGCCAGCTAGAAAGATCACCATGTCTAGCAGCAGAAGTGCCAATAACTGTCTTAAAGGACCATCTGTTTGCCATGGGAGTCACAAAGACTTTCATTTGATAATGGACTAGTGGCTGCGAGTCCCACCGAAAGCACAGTGGCCATCGGGTCCCTCTATGTGAAGCCACTGAGTATTGTGCAGTGGCTTAATCTCAGGTAAACCTCAGACACCTTATCTCTACTGATGGACCATGAGTTTGCAGGACTTTCGACAGAGCTGAGAAAGCGTCAGGAAATGGAGGACTCCATGGGCAGCAGCGGTGGTGTGAAGGTCAAGATAGCGGACTCTCACGGACTGGATCCCCAGAGCTTTGTTGGCATTATCAGCTCAACAGACACCACCTGTGAACCACGTTTTTAATTTGCCCAGGGAATCCGGGTGTGAAGAGTACAGCTCACTATAGCTGACCATCGTTGGTCGTTCAGCAGGTCTGGAGCCCCACCAAAGGTGTGCAGGTAGCCAATGTGGTGTGAAAGTGGAGGTAACAGATATTCAATGCAGTCAGGGGTGGCAGACAGAAGCAAGCGAGGCAGATAGGAGAGGATGGTGGAGAGAGAAAGGTAGTGAGGCACACAGGAGAGGATAGCAGAGAGAGACAAAGGGAGCGCAACAGCCCTTTGAAGAGCAATTGAGCAGTGCAGAGCTGACAAGAGAGCATAGTGGATGCAGACCGAGCAAAGAAGCGGAGCTGACAGGAGCAGATAGTGAATGCAAAGAGAATAAGAGCACAGTGACGACAGAAAAGAACAGAGATGGTGGGAAGAGAGAGGAAGTGGTGTGAGCCATAGAGAACAACAGAGGGAGAGAGAAAACAGTGGAGTAGGCTAGAGAGAATGGCAGAGTTGGAGGGAGAAGGAAAGTAGAGAAAGTGGGAAGGAGAAGTGGTGGAGAAAAGAGTGCATATGCTAAAGCAGGTCAGAAGAGAACTAAAGATAACCCTAGAAAGGGCGCAAGAGATGTAAGTGGGCACAGGAGCTCGAGAGTGGAGTGGTGACGGGCACAGACAAACATCAAACACACCACAGAGAGCCTTACACAACAGCACATGACGGACCCCGACCGGATACCACACCAAAAAGCTCAGCGAACAGTGTTAACCGAACTGAAGCTGCCAACAGTACATCACAGCTCCCTTGCTCTTTCTCCAAACTTTGTCCTACTAACGCACCTTAACCTACCCCCTTTCTTTCAGATCCACCTGAGCGCCAGGGGACCACTATGGTGGTGCTAGCGCACAGTATAAATATTCTTTAACATTAACATTAACAGAAAGAAACGATGAGCCAGGTATAACAACTGAATGGAGGAGCAGAAAGAGGAGGGAGGGCAGTAGAGAAGACCACGAGCATAAGCAGAAAGAATATCAGAAATGAAACCCAGTATAGAGGAGAAGACGTTCCACAGGAGTGAACAGACAGAATCACCCAGAGGCCAAGAAGAGCCTTTAGGAGGGAGCTGAAGCGGGGCACATCATTCTGAGGCTTCGAGGAGGAGAAAGATACAGGAAGCAGAGGGAAAAGATAGGCAGTACAGGAAGTTGAAAGAGAGCACCTGTTCCACCTGTGTGGGCGACAGGCGTGTGCCAGCATTCCACGGCATGATCTCTAAACTGCTTTGTCCAGTGAAAGAAGCCACGATTCGTCTTCAGCAGTTGGGAGGATCACTTAAATCAGGTCCAGCAACCTGCCACCAGCAACAGTGACGGCAGCGGGACAGACCCCAGTAGAAGTGCAGGGGACACTTACAACCCGATTGCCTTGAGGGACTTTTCCAGTGGGTGGACACTTAGGCAAGTGAGGGAAGGACAGATAGACTACAATCCTCCAGCAAGCTGGAATTGTATTTTTCCAGTTACACCTTTGAAGGTTCATCATTCCTTTATCCAATTGCTCTGAACTCTGAGCTATTTGTTTTGTAGGATAACCTTGCCCATATGGCAAGACTCTGTGGCTTCATAATATAGCTACAGAGTGGGTAAGGGTAGGCTTCCACCCTTCCATTTGGTGCTCTGCTAATCACTGTTCCACATCTACATTCCTACAGCATGTCCTCTTCCCTTATGTGCTGCCACAAGGGAGGATCTAGGATGCATTGGCCTGCGTACAGGATGTTGCGGAGTAATGTAATGATAATCAGTTCTGCTCTGCAAGGTTGTTCATGTCTGTGTTTAATGTATTTAGAAGTCTGTTATAAATTGTCTGGTTAAGGCTTTTAAAAATTCTTTTCATATTTAGTCCTGAATATTTAATGTTCTTATTTTCAATGTTTATCTTGGCTGTGGTCACCTGCAGCATCCACATTTTTGTATGTCCCTCCTGCTGCCTGATAAGTAATGTTTCCACTTTTTTACATTCAGTTTGTATCCCTTGCTCCCATTCTTTGGCCATATTGCATATTACTAATAATGTTTAGCAGTACATAAGAGCAAATTGTTGGTAGAAGGACTTTCTTAGTGGAGCTATATAAAATATAATTGTTATTTTATAATGCGCTTAATACCAAAGACCAGTTACTATGCGCAAGACCGAGATTCAAACCTGTGTTGCTCTGCTTTGTCTTGCTTCCAAGCAAATGTGTTGCCCCTGAGCTATCCTCCTTGGTAGAGCAACATACCTATTGTACCTATTCTGAGTAGGAGGGACCATAGACTGCCCTGTCTGGTGCCTATTTTGAGTAGGGGTCACCATAGTCAGCCCTATCTGGTGCTTATTTTCAGTAGGGGCGACTATGACCAGCCCCAGCTGGTGCCTAGTTTCAGTGGTGGTTGACTGTGGACAGCCTCATCCGGTGCCTAGTTTGAGAAGGGGTGGTTATTGGCAGCCCTGCCTTGTGCCCAGTTTCAGTAGGGGTTACTATGGACATCCCCGTCTGGTGTCTGTTTTGAGTAGGGGTGGCTATGGTCAGCCGCATCTGGTCCCCATCTTGAGTAGGGACCAGTGGTTGAAGTGTACGAAAATAAGTAGTGGAACTATGTTCCCTACTGGCCTGCATCGCTCCCCACAAACCCCATCAGCACCCCCCCCCCCCCACACGCACAATACAAAGTCCAAAACACATGCTTCTGCTTTTTAGGAGACCGTTCATTGCAGGGAACTGTAAGCGAAAGTTTCAACTTCTTCCTACACTTTTATTTTAAAACGGACCCATTCCGGAACGGTTTCTTCTTAAAATAAAAGTATAGAACTGTAAAACTTAATTAAAAGAAGTAGAGGATCACAGGTCCCGACCGCTCCTGCCCACTTCGACCACTGGTAGGGACAGCTCTGTTTGGTGCCTGTTTTGAGGAGGGGTGACTATGAACAGCCACGCCGGGTGCCTAGTTTGAGTACGGATGACCATGGGCAGCCCCAACTGGTGGATAGTTTGAGTAGGGGTGACTATGGACACCCCTTTCTGGGGCCTATGTTGGATATGACGTTCATTCATCGGCATTATGGGTTGTTTGCCGATTTCTTTTTTTTGGAAAAGCTAATCGGAAAATATAGGGGGCTGTGGGTAAGGGTATCTAAAGGGTGGGCGGTTCATTAATAGTATAGCATTAACAGGGGAGGGGGGTTTGGAGGATTTTCGATTCGTTTTTTCGAATAAAAGAAAAAGAATAGGCAAAAAACCCATTAGAAAAAAAACTGTTGATGAATGAACATAGAACCCAATTTTGATCAGGAGTGCATCCTATTAAGTGCATTATTAAGGTGGACCCTCAAGCAGTTTGGCAACCAATGTCACTATTCTATTTATGAGCCATTTCTTTTTATGGCCCCCATATAAAGGTGGCACTGTGTCACCTGCAGCAGGAGACTTTTGATGTTTTGCCACCCCAATCTACCTCGCCTAAATTCTGGTTGATGAGGATGGTCTAGTATTCCTATCACTGCCTCGCTCAAGTCTCCAAAATGTGGGCCGTGCCCAGCAGGACGCAGCTGCATCCCTGGAGTGGTGCGCAAGGCCAGCATGAAATGTAAAAAAAAAAATGGGAAGGGGCAGCTCACATGGTCGAACTGGAGCATAAAGCTGTCTCAGGTACCAATGAAAAAGTGGCCTACAGTTGCAAATGGATATTCATTCCTTTAGTCACAGACTGCTTGAATAGTATAGAAAGAGGTGTTTTCTGTTCAAATGTAAGCAACTTGTGATATGTAAAGAATATTTATTCAGCAACAGTGGTCAAAACTACTAGCTGCATAGTGAAGTAACTCCTCAAACTGGCCCACATTGGCCAAAAAAGTGGGCCATGCTGTCTGGCCCACACTGGCATTTTGCATTTTTGATACAGGCATTGCCCTATTGCCCTATGGGCCAGTCTGAGGCTGGCAGCACATCCCTAATGTGCAAGGGGGTGTCTCCCCAGTGGCCCCCTCACCCATTATGGAGGAGCCGAGGAGCCAGCCCAGCGAAACAATGAGCATTCCCTCAGCTGCTTTTTCCAGCTGAGGGAGGGCTCCTGGGCTGGCTGAATTGTCAAAGGGAAACACCGTTTCCCTTTGACAGTTCAGTTCCCCAGCCGCACATGCTCACCGAGCCTTGCAAGGCTGGGGGCATTTTGCTTCGCCAGCCTGGGTAGATTTTTGGGCCTCCAGACTTCCCTGAGAGGGAAAATATACCAAACGTAGGATTAATGAGAAGGGAAAGTATTTTGGGTTGGTTTTTATATACCCTGTGTTCAGGGGGAGTGACCGGTACCGGCCTTCAGATAGAAAACAAGCGTTCCTTTAAGCCCTGACTCAGTGTTTGCCTCACTATTAGGCATTTTGAAATACAGCATAAGACACGTAACATTTAATAAGGCATATATGTTAGTACGTTAATCATGTCTTTTCCTTGAAGGTTAACACAATGATGTGCAAGTTACAGGTAACTAGACCTGTTTAGAAAGAGTTGTTTTGGGGTTCCGAGGTTGTGGCTCTGCCAGTTGGGGTCATGGATCATTTGGGTGCCGTGTTTGGCTGCTAGTAATTCGGGGACCCTTTGGGGCCTGCATCTGCTCAACTGAGAGTTCATTCTCCCATAGGAATCAATAGGGAAGACAGACTGGCTTGCTTCTGATGGGGTGAGCAGAGCGATGGTCCCAAAGGTTGCAGAGTACACACATGTTAAGTGTAGACCCCAATGATAAGGATAGGGGAAAGGTTTAAGATGGGAACACAGTTCTCTTTCATTCGGGTCTCTCTCTGGAGGGACCTAACTGAAGGGGACCCTCACGGGGGTAAATCTTTGCCTTCACGAGGTTAAAGCTCAAAGGTGGCAGTTCACAGTCTCCGGTGATGCAGGACAGGGAAGCGGCCTGCAAAAGCGCCCCTGGAGAAGGTGTTGGGCCGCAGAGCGGATGAACTTCTTTTCTGATGAGGGGTGCGCCTTCATGGTGGCTGACCTTGCAGCTCTGGTGACCAGTCCATGCACTGGTGCCCTGTTGGTACAGTTCAGAAAAGTCCCTGCCTTCTTCAGTTGATTATGTTGCTTTCGTGCCGACAGGCCAAAGACTATGTCTGGCAGAGTACGCTGGGTGTCTGTTGCTCCGGTCCCTTCCGG
Source organism: Ambystoma mexicanum (assembly GCF_040938575.1). Taxonomy (NCBI): domain Eukaryota; kingdom Metazoa; phylum Chordata; class Amphibia; order Caudata; family Ambystomatidae; genus Ambystoma; species Ambystoma mexicanum. Next base: position 421,548,732 of record NC_090934.1, on the reverse strand, counting down.
CGGTACAGAGATTCCTCAGGTTTGGAGTCTGACTGTGACCCGCAGGTCATGGGAAAGGAGAGGCAGTTCCTTGATTGCCTCTCGTCGGTTGGAAAGCCTGGAGTCCTTATAATCGGGCATAGTCAGGTTTCTCTAGGGACTGCAGGTCAGAGCATCTTCTTTAAAGTCCTCTTACGTAGAATTGAACTTCTGGGAATATGTTGTTTATATAACTATTAGCTTACAAGCAACGTTCCCATATTTCTATCTTGGAAATCTGGCACCCCACAGGCTCAACCGGTCTCTTGTTAAGCTTCCATTGTTCGATAAGGAAAATACTTTCAGGTTAAATCAGAAGCTAACTACACACTCTGCGTCAAATCGGAAGGTCACATCCTTTCACCCAATCCCTGCGGGGCTACGGCATAACAACGTGTGTGGGCTTGCCTCCTGCCGTTCTCTCAGGTGTGTATTCCAGCATTACCGCTGATACCTATTCACTCAACTGTTTTTGGTCACTGGAACCCTTGCTGCCTGAGGCATGCAGTCGCCTGGACCATATTTGGCTACATCTGTATCCCACTCACTCTCTCATAGGAGCAAAGGAAAGTTGTTTGGCTCCTAGCTCCATTTCCTACAGGAGCTCCCAATTGGGACACCCCAGGAGAGAGTAGACTATGGCCCACTACGCGTACACGCACCCAGGCTATAGGCACCAAGCACCCAGTGATCCCCATGTCACGTTAACTGAAGAACGAACCAGTTATCTTTGGGCCTTATTGCATTTAAGAGGGCACATCACATAGTTGCATCTCAACGAGACCTTCAGTTTAAGGATCGTTCGCGGGGAAATGGTAAACCATTCAGAACAAAATCTAAAAGTACATGAGCAGTTTACCATAAGTACAAACCTCGCAGAAAGCAACACATTACAATGATGTGTTTATTTTGCCACAATATTTGGCATAGCAAATATTTTGATCTCAAGCATAACCAAAAGAAAATCCACAGACATCCACTTAAAAACAATTCTGAGTTTTAAAGAGGTGGTTACTGTACAGTTAAAAAAGTGAATTGAAAGAGGATGATAAGATATTTAGAACGCGCTTAATACCCAGAGGTTTCCAATGCGCGGACCCGGGGATCAAACCTGTGTTGCTCCATGTCTTTGCTTGCAAGACTAGATCGTTGCCCCTGTGCTATCCTGAGATGAGCCATTACCTCAAATATAGGGTCTAAAAAATGGCTCGGGGCTTTGCAGTCCTACCTTCCTGTCTCTGGATGTAACAAGGAAGGGGAAAAGTATGGCGCTCGGAACGAAGAGGAGAGGCAGGATTGCAAGGCAGGTGATAGGGGAGAATTGAGCGTGCATGAACATAAGTTCCTCAGAGTGCTGTTGGTTTACAAGACCATCCCCAGGCTCTGCAAAACCCAACACAACCGAAGATGGAAGCCTGGCTGGCTGAGATGTGTACCTTGGTATCATGTTGAAAGGTCTACTTGAAAAAATAAGCATATGTGCTCACTTTGATGATACTTGGTGTGTGTGTGTGTCTTGAATGGTATCAGTCGCTGCTGCCTTCCTGCCTGCCTGCCAAGTTCTTAAAGAACATGCCCCCGAGCTTCCCTCACTGGTTTCTCAAAGCAACACCTACTGTAACCCAAACCAAAGGGTTTCAGTGCGCAGAGGAGAAGATCGGATTTGGGAATGGGTGGCTACTGGGACAGTGGAGGAGGTCAACGGAGGATATCAGTACACGTAATGAAACACGTGTATTCTTCTGTACACAAGCGTAAGAGCACAACGTGAAAACCATGGTGCCATACCTCTCAGTAGTTAAGAGCAGGTAAGGCGCAGGGGAGAGCCACAAGGCCAGCAGCCCCCGTTAGGGCTGTCACTCTAATTAAAAGTCCAACAAACGTTTCTAGGAAAAGGGACCACAAAACAAAGTCCCGCACAGATAGGGTTTGAGTGGCTCTGATAATCAGAGCCACTCAAACCCTATCTGCGCGGGTCATTTGGGGGTCGCCAGAGGTCGCAACTGCGACCTCTGAGGTCTCCCTTGCAACCTCTGTGGACTCCCTTGCGACCTCTAAAAAAAAGTAGAAAAAAAAACCTTTTTTTTTTTAAATTATTTTTTTTTAATGCAAGCTCCTGGGCTGTGACCAGCACCATGTGGCTCTTTACTTACCTTCTTGTTGAGGCCCCTTAAAAAAAGAAGAAACGTGGCTCAAGTCTAACACTTTCAGCACTGACCCTAAATAGGAATACAAAATAATGTGCCTTTCTGGAATTCTATGCAATAATTTCTGGACTCATTAAAGGTTTATTTCAGGCACACTTCAGGGGGAGAGTCACTGATTTAGTCTGTTCTTAAACACCTCAACCCAGCCTTTCATCCTTCTGAGGTCGATAAATGAGTAACAACACAGGTTGGGTGATATTGGGTGTATATTTTTTCTATATAAAGCGCTTAAGCGTTAGTGCTATATGATAACACTTCATTATCATTTGGTCATGGACGCCTGCTTGCAGTCACAGTAATTTAGTAATATGGGCCTATACACACTGATCTTACCGATACATATGGCGATCCATTCTTGTATGAAATGTACATCACATTACAGTGATATCGTAACCATATTTTACGTAGTGTACAATGCTATGTGATGCCACTTTCTGTTTTGTCAACGGGGGAAAGGTCGTGTTCCATCTCTTCACGCGATATCACTTCGGGGTGGGGTCAAATGACATCACTTCCTGTGATGTCATCGGGATCAAGGGTCGTGTGATGTCACTTCCGCTACCCCTGGCATTTTGGTGAAATGACGTCCCTACTCTGATTCTTATTATCTGTCACGAATATCTACTTCTTCCCCGGCTGCAGTGTGCAAATTGTCCGATTGGCATCATTATAGGGCACTGCCACGGGCAAGCCTTTTGTTCTTCGTGCGTTTCTCTTTGTCTCTCGCTGGATAAGAGTCATTCAGATTGGTACAAAGGAGGGGCCTTTAAGCTGCAGCGTCACATCAATACTTAGAAGCGTTTTGCAGAAGAAAGCATGGCAATGCGGCAAACAGTACGCAAAGAGTGCCTTACACCAGGAATGAGAGGCAGGGGAAAACGACATTCGGACGCAAGCAGGAGAGAGGAGTTGGGAAGTGGCCTCCATGTTGGAGAGTAATGCTTTCTTCAGAGGCATCGTTTTGCATCTCCATTGCTAGCTTGCAGTACAAAGTGGCATCATTCCTTCATTTCTCTCTCTAAGAGTCCCTCCTCAGCTCGGCTCCTTACTTGACCTTTTGCTCCCAGGCTCAAACTCCAGGCACCCCCTTGTCTCAGAAACTTAAGGGGGCAGTCATTGGCTCGGACCACTATGCAAGTGTTCTTTAGGCTCCTTGGCAGACTTGCCAGTGCCACCAGATCTGGAGGTCAGCTCCCTGCTGGCATATCTTCCCTTTCTGCTTTCGGTTCTGCTGGGTTTTATAGCAAGTTCCTGTATGCCCTTTGGTGAGCTTGCCAAAGGCTGGCCTATCCTTCCCGGCTAGCCTCCTTCTGGCATGCTCGCTCAATGCTGGTGATTGACTATTTAAAGGCGGTACAGTCTGGCCATTCTTGTATAGTTCTTACAAAAATCTAACATGCACTGTTTCTTAATAAGTAATCATATAAGAAGATAATTGTGTATAACATAATCAATGCCTGAAACCATATATGGATGGATGTTCCAATTTGATTTAATTGTGCAATGTATCTCAAAACACTTTTCCAGTAGCTTCCATGTTTTGGCAAAATATTAGTTTCCAAGGGTCACAGAAGAAATACATCAGTGTCATTTCATAATATCACAAAACAATCTTCTCACTGTTTTTTTCAAGACAGCAATTAAACCATATATCAAAACAGAATGTAAATACATACCTAAAAAGAAAATAAACCAGGAGAAGTAGGGGGAGGGGAACAGAGAAGATAAAACAAGGATTATGCATCAATGTGTAAGACATTCCAATTATAAACTTTATTATATGTTACGTTATATGGCACTTGTATAGTGCCGACTGCCATTGGTATGGCCTCGAAGAGCTGTGGGGTTGAACGCCCTGTGGAAGACCTTAGTCAGAGATGTGAGAGGTGAAGAAAGGAGTTCTAGAACGTGTGTGTGTATTTTTGCCAGCACGCAGGTGTGTAGCGAGTGGCCAGGGCCATAGCAGCAACTCATAGTTGTAAGGTGAGAGAATGGGCGCCGTAACACATTTTATGGGAATAGGATAGTCAGACGTATCAAAATATGTGAAAGACTGGTCCAAATTTTGCATGGGTCTCAGTTGTATTCTATTGGATAAAGTGACGCGTGCTTTGGGTGTATGTAATCGAGTAGTGTTCATTGAGAGGTATGCAGGTGAGTGAGCTGTACCCGCGTGGACACGGTTATGTTTCGCTGGGACGGTGTGCTTGACAAACTATTGAAGAGAGACTGACACCAGGTTGGAAACGTTCTTGCAGATCTTATCATAAAGGCTTGACTGGGATGCAATGCGGGGTGGCGCTGTGTCCCCCCTTGTCAATTCCTCAGGGGCCCCAGCATGGGATGACTAATGATTCATCCAGGAGATGGGATGAGATTGTCAGGCTGTAGAAGGGAAGAGGCAGGTTTTGAGCGCCTTCCTGAACGCAAGGTGATCTTCTATGCGACAGACGGTTAAAGGGATCGAGTTCCAGATAGTAGAAGTGATGTGCCTGATCTGAGGTTTCTGTTAGGCCTGTATCGTGTATGTTTATTCTGCAGGTATTCCGGTCCTGTGTTGTGGAGTGCTCAATGGGTGATACACATTGCCTTGAAGGTAGATCGTCGCCTGATCGGAACCCAGTGAAGGACACAGAGGGTGAGTCTGATGTGTTCTGTATGACCTAGGGCTAGGAGGATCATTGCGGCTGTCTTTTGTACCCGTTGGAGTTTTCTTAGTCGTGTTGCAGTGGCTCCCGGGTATATGGTGTTGGCATAATCTAAGTGTGAAAGGATGATAGCCATGACGGCAGAGACTCTGTGAGGGAAGGTCAGGTAGGGAAATAGGCGGCGGAGGAGGCGAATGTGTAGGTAGCAGCTTCTTGTCACAGCATTGATGTGATGTGATAGGGTCAGGTCTGCATCCTTAATGCAGCTGAGGTTTTTTACTGTGTTGGAGGTGGAGGGCGGAGGGCTTAGAGAGAGTGGCCATGGGGTGGGGTGGGGAAAGAGGCAGGTCTTCCCACAGGGCATGGCCTCAGTTTTCCCCGTGTTTACTACGATGTGGGTATCAGTCATCCAGTGCTTGATTTCTGAGAGTCATGTTGTGAGATTGGGGTAGGTGGCAGAAGGGTCCTTTGGGATTTTCTGGACGATTTGGGTGTCATCTGTGAAATTATAGCAGGTTAGGCCATAGGCTTGAATGAGTGCGGGAAGAGGGCTCAGGTAGGTGTTAAAGAGCAGAGTGGAGAGAGAGGTACCCTGCGGCACCCCCTGGATGAGAGGTCGAGGGTAAAGGAGGCAAGTGTACGATTTGGGATCTTTTGGAGCGGAAGGAGGATATCCATTTCAGTGCTGTGTCCCTGATGCTGAGGGAGCAAAGTCTGTCTGTGAGGGTGTGGTGGTCAATGGTATTGATGGCTGCTGAAAGAGCGAGTAGGATTAGGGCTGTGCAGCCTTTTGAGTCTCAGTGTCTTTTGAGATCATCCCAGATGGAGACTAGGCAGGATTCAGTTCCTCTTAGGGGTCTGAGCTGGATCAGGCAGGTCGAGCATCAGGTTGGATTCTCTGAACTAGCATAGTTGTGAGTATGCCACTGAGTCGGGTAGTTTAGCTATAAATCAGTTGTTTGAGATGGGTTTGTAATTGGTCAGGGTGAGGGGGTCGGGTGTGGGCTTTTTGAGCAGGGGCTTGATGTAGGAGATTTTGAGTTCTGCTGTTAAAGTGCCGGAAATTACAGATGTGTTCACGATGGATCTTGCAAGATCGCTGGCACAGGTGGATGTCATGATTTATTTTAGAAAAGGGGGGGCATGGCTCTCCAGGGGACCCTGAAGCATGGCTGGTTGTTAGTAGCTTGAGAGATCCAGGGTGGAAGAGTGGAGAAAAGGATGGCAGGCGGTACTGATGTTCCGATTGAGGTCGAAGGGAGGGAGTGATGCTATTTTAGAGGCGATGGGCTTGTTTCTTTATAGGGCTATGTTTTGGAAGTGGTCTGAGAAGGAGTCGCATAGGGTTTGGGTGTGGAGTGTGGAAGGGAGAGGAGGCATGCATGCTGGTGATTAGAATTCGGAGATAAGCATGTGGAGTTCCCTTGAGTGGTTGTGCGCATTGGTGATTCTATTCCAGTAATCGTTTTCTTTTTTCCTTATGTATTTCTGCCCGGTAAGCCTTGAGCTAGGATCTGTATGCTAATCTGTGTAGTGGTGAAGGGTGTGCACGCCGTCTGCCTTCTGTGATGTGATTTTGAGATTTGAGAATTTGAAGGACGGTGGTGATCCATTTGGGGGAGAGAACTTGTCTACTAGTGAAGGATCTCAGTGAGGCAAGGGAGCTGAGTGCTTCAGAGAGCCAGAGACCAAGGTGGGGGATGGGAATCTAACTGGAATTGAGGGGTGTGGCGGTTAGGGAGGCCAGTAGGGCATCTGCAAGATCAGGAGTTACTTGGACATTCTTCCACAGGCTAGAGAGGGTAAGTGTTTGCAGGGCTGCCGGAGGGGACTGTCCATCATAGAGAGATTTAGGAAGATGGCTGTGTGTTCGGTCCAGATGAGTGGGTGGGGTGGCCGTGCGGCGATGAGGTCTGGTGAGCTAAAGAGTGCATCAAGGGTGTGACCTGAAGAGTGTGTATCCAAGTCATCTTTAGATATTGGTACTTTTCAGAGTTAAACATTGCAGTTAAGTAATCCATCTTTTTAAAATTACAATATTTGTAATCAGTAGGTTACCTATTTGGCTGTTATGTTGATATACAGGGACACCAGTGAGGGCAGTGTGGCCATCAGCCATGCAGTAGGGAAGCATCTCTGACAGCTCCTGCTAGATCCAGTAAACATCTGTCACCTAGAGCAACTAACATTTTATGAGACCTAAACAGTGATTTGGATAGGCGAACAACCAGGGAACGTCTATCTACAGTCGAAATGTGGTTCGGAGCGCAACAAGGCTGGTAACTCTCCCCGCTTCCCAAGAGCCGGAACGGCGAGAGTGAAAGCAAAATGGCAGCTGGCAGACTATAAATGCAAAGAGGCGGTCTGCGACACCAACAAAGATCCTTCAGGGCTCAGTTCCTCATGCCCGCAAGCTTGCCGCTTCTCCCCTCCTGCTGTGGCGCCGCACATCGGGCGAAGCTCGGGAGACCACAGGCAACGTACCGCCCGGGGCGGACTCAGAACCTAGAGCCCACTGTGTGGGAAAGGAAACGGCACGCAGCACCGGCTTGCGGCAGAACAGCACCCTGCGGGCATAGGTGCTCCGTGGCTAGCAGGGAATTCTCACTTGGAACTTAATGCTGGCAAGCATAAAGAAAGAACAATGAATCGTATGAGGTAGGAAGGGAGAGACACATACAGGTTTGCCGGCACTCACACACATAGGCAGGTGAGCTCCTTCCCGGCATAGTACACCAGCCAAACCCCAACTTACAGAACTTTCAAATTTGAGGTCTGGGGATATACATATCATGGTTTCAGTGCTGCAGGGGATGAACAGGCATACAAATCTAATGAATTGGATGATCTTATTCACACACTGGCACAGAAGACTTACTGAACTCCGCCCAAGCTGCAACCCAAGCTGACTCCTAGCTGGAGGGATAGTGTGGCCTGGCCTGACGCACCTGGCCCAAGTTGAGCACTTTAGGGTCACCTAGTGCCCCACATTGTATCAGGAGATGCACAGCACACTCATGATAGGGGAGGCCTGGCTCGCCAATCTGAACTGGTCATTGGGCTGTGAAAGTGCCGTATACTAAGGCGGGCAGGACGGAATACCTTGAATCTGGGGACAGGGGATGCAAATTGTTATGACATTATAAGAGACATCACACGATTACAGGCCTGCACTAACCTGTACCTAGAGCACCCCCACAGGGCCATCACGAGGGGGGTGCAGAAGGGGCAAACTGCCCCAGGCCTCGCGCTTGGGAGGGGCCTCGCGGCACCCTCCCCGAGTAGAAGGCAGCACAGTCCTCCCATCGTCTTTATTCAGATGGGGGACTGTGCTGCCTCCTGTCAGACCCTGCAATGATTTTGATGTTTGCTGCAGAGCCGTTCGGTCCCGCAATAAACAGCAAAATAATAGGAGACAGCAGGGCTCATAAGTGAGCTCTGCCGACTCCCATTATTGAACAGACCGCGTAGACACGCTGAATGACAAGAGAGGACTTCTCTCCTGTCGGTCAGCGTGGTCATGTTGCAGAAACACACACCGTGGACACACTGACTGACAGGAGAATCAGGCAGTGTTTCAATGTCTCCGAGTGAAGGGTCCCGTGGGTGTTCAGGCACTTTTAAAGGGTATGGTAAGTTTTTATTTTCAATAAAATATATATGTGTATTTACATTAAATGTGTAAGCATATGTGTATGAATGTGCACATGTATGATGCTGTTTATCTTTGTGTCAGTGCTGTGTTTGGTTTTATTTATGCGTGCATGCAAGGAGTTGTGTGACTGGTGAATGAATGCATGGGTGTGCAAACCCTCACCACTAAATTTAGTGGCCGCAGCGTCACTGCTGGATGAATGCAAGGGGTGAAAGTGATGTATGTAAGTGTGTGTGCTAGTCCCCACCCCTAAATTTAGCAGCCCTGTGGGCCACTACATTTAGGCATGGGGGCATTGAATTCTTTTTAGTTTGGGATATTAGGTGGCACTGCCACCAATAAGCCAAAGAATTCTTGCATTGGAGAACAGGCAGTGGTAGAAATTTACTTTGTTTTACTGTGGCAGCACAGGGGAAGGGGGCGGGTCCAGCGAGGAGAGGATTGGGAGCAGGCCCGGCTGAAGATGCATTGGGGGCCATTTCAACATGATGGTTAGGGGTCCCCCTGCTTAAAGCAAAAACAATCTGAGGCACCCCTGTGGTGCATACATTACAATTGCGACAAAGATAAGGTTAATAGTCACTGATTATCACGAGAAGGCCATCCAGCAAGGAGCTTTAACACTATAAGCCCGCTCAAGAGCTGTAAACCCTTCTTTGCCAGAAAGTGGCTAATGTGTAATCTCCAGAGATAGGAGGCAATGAGGTGATAACACTTCTGTAAATTGCATAGGACTTGACAGCTGAAAGGGTTCCAGGAAATGCAGCACATTTTAAGCCCCAGAACAAAAACAGAAAAGGAATATATTGCTGTGTTACAAAGACTCCTGACTGGCAACCTGGGGTAGTTGCTGGGGCCCCCATGAGGCCCCTTTCCCTTGAAATGATTGAAAGGCCCTGATGCCATTCCTGATTGGGAGGGTGCAGGGCAGCTATTTTTAGTCACTCCCATAAACATTTGCCTTTTAGCCCATAATCAAATTTATCATGAACACCTGGAAAATGGCCCCATTTCTTATATTGTTGTCAGCAAAGTACAAAATCTACACCCCTTAAAATACACATCAGTATTTCCAGTACAGTGCAACATTGACAAGGAATTTCACAGGGGTCCTGCTCAGACCTTCAAGTGGTCTTGTGGCACAAAGTCTCACTTCTGACCCTTGAGACCACGGTTCATATCCTTGCCTGACATAGGTTAAAATATGAATGCACCACAGCATTCTAAATAAATGTATAGTGCACAGAGATTTACCAGGATTGTAGAGCCAGCCAGCTCGAAGATCTGGGGAGATATTTTCTGTCAGATCCTAGATCCGGGAAGATCACGCCCAATGACAGCATGAGGTACAGATAGGGAGAAAAGGCATATGAGGTGGGACACAAACCTTGTAGGTGTGGTTTGGTTGTTTGCCCACCCATTGACTGCCCATGGCCATGCAAATCCCTATGGAAATCCAACCCAGTTCCTGACCCCCCTCTCAAAATACCTTCTTATGGGAACTCTTGGAACTTGCTTTAATCAAGCCTTACCATCAAACCTTGCACTCCATGTGCCTGCAAGTTTTTTTCTCAAAGGAGGCGTCTGAGAGTTAATGACTTATTTGGAGTTGTAAACACGCCACTGGTGTAATGAAATGTGTTCACCGGGTCTGCCTCAGCCACTCGATTCAAAAGCACTATGTGTTTTCTTCACTGAAGTCCTGTTAAAAACATGCATTGGCAAAGCCAGCAGTTTTGGCTTGTGCATACAGATTAGGCATTTTCCAGGCACTATTAGAGGCACAGGTACTCAAACCATTTTGCACCTGCGACCATCAATAGCCAGTTAATACCAATACAGCAGTGCCTTGTCCATGCCTACACAAAAGCACATACTGTTAGCATTACTAAAGCTTGTTTTGCTTTACCCTTGATGCACATGACTATGCATCAAGGGCAAAGCAAACATAAATATTACTAAGTGGCTGAACTGGACCACATTGAATGTAGACCAGTGTAGCCAGTAACAACACTTATGGCGCACTGCCAGCCTTGGTATACTTTCTGTGGCATGGCATTTTTACTGGCTGGGAGTCCTTGCAGTGCAATAATGGCATATGTTGGTGCAGCATGCATGGACATACATGGGAACATCCAGCATGAATATATCTTTATACTGGCATATGTTGTGGGCAACGGCAGCATGAAATGCATTGGAACTGTTCCCGGGCACGGTTGGTTACTTGCAACCATTGGGGTTTTCCATGTTCTACCATACAAAACCAATTGCAAATGATGTGGCTTTCTACCCAATTTTTCAAAGAAAGTTCTGTAAAATGCACTATTTTAAACCAATGTTTCAAACGTGTTCTTGGGAGTGAGAAACCCCCTCAAGCAACCCTTGTTTGGTTTGGGCTCCCTCATTGAGCTCTGTCGATCCCACATAATTGCCACCAACATTTAAGTCTCTTCAGTTAAAAATTCACCAGCCTCCACTACTATACATCATCTGTCCATCACTGTGTATGATGTGTTTTTTTTTAACATGTTTATTTTAAACCAGCGCACAGATGACAACAACATGAGCAAGTTAAGGATAGAACATTACTTTCAAATCAAGCCATGAGAGGGATGACCAAGCATGTACACATGTATGATGTGTTTTTTAATGTGCACACATAGACAGAGCACTTATTAATGCTTGCGTCACCCACCACATGCCGTCATGCCATCCTAAATATGTATTTGTTTACTATACAAAAGTTGCTCTGGCATAAACCTTTCTTTAGTAGAGAAATCTAACTTTGCTGCAGTTGATTTGCAGTTGTAGCAATAAACCATCTTTGGGTTCCTCCACACAAACTCAAGGTGAGATTTATCCCGTCTCCTGTTTGCTGGCCGAGTGCAAAACATCATAAGGGGCCCTCACCAAATGTTTTGCCCCCGGCCTCACCACACGTTGTGACAGCCCTGCACACCCACTACAATTTGACAGGGATTAGGTGTGCTACATGCACCCTATCTTTACCAGGCAAGCAGCGTCATAGAGAACACACAGATAAACAGTGTTTTATACGTTTGGATCTGAGCTGAACCCGCGAAACAACACAATACTATCCAGATGTGTCACAAAGCCAACAAAGGGAGGGTCAAACAAACCACAATGGAGGCATACACCAAAGGTCCAGCCAGCACGCAAGATGAGGCAGATGTCCCACCCACCCCTGACATAGTACGGGAGCAAAGCGGAGGAGAACAACAGATCCTTTCCGCCATCTCTGCCCTGCAATCCGCATTAGAATCCAAAACAGATGCAGTGATGACTGGCATGGAACTCTTGTGACAGGACATCTGAGCATTAGCGGACAGGACCGGCAAAATTGAAACACAAGTAAAAGACAACACCACAGGCATACGAAAAACACAGTCTGAAGTCAAAACACTACTACTGAAAGTGAAAATGCTAGAAGACAGAACTGAAGATGCCAAAAGTAGAGCCCAGATGAACAACATCAAGATTTTGGGCCTGCTGGAGGGAATGGAAGGTGCAGATCCTGCAACCTACATCGAATACCTGCTTCTGCAAGAGGTGGGCCTAAGCAACCTGACTCGAGACTTCACGGTTGAAAGTGCACATAGATTTCTGTCCAAAAAAACAGGAGCGCCAACCCCAGGCCTATAATTGCCAGAATAATAGATTACAAGGACAGGGAGAAAATATTGGCATTTTAAAAATCTGGGGGCACCATCCAAAGGGTTTTGGCTAAACTGGCAATCTGCCCGGACTACACTCTCCAAGTGCAAAGATGCAGAGCCCAATTCAGCCCTACAAAAGAGACACTGTGCAAGGCTGGCCTTAAATATATGCTCATCTACCCAGCCTGCTTAAAAATCCTATGAAATGGCCTCTCACTGTTCTTCGATAGCCCAGAGGACGCTCAGGAATGGATGGACAATGAGAGGATCACAACATCAACTGACGGAAGCAGATTGTAGATGCATGGATAGATGAGCTTGATGCTCTCCAAGAGGATTCCTCCATTAAGAATGGTCTACACTCTGATGGAATATTGTGCCACTCTGACATGCTTGCCATTGGTCGGTTCCTCAATGTCCAGGGCCAACTGACTCATGTGTCTTAATCCCTAAACAGCTGCATGGTAAAGGATGCATCAAAAAGCAGGAGAGAACAAGAGGGAGGTTGCAACACACAGGTAGTGCCTAGATCCCCTGCTGCTGTCCCCCCTCCGTAGTTACATTTTAGTGTACTAGTTGTAAAGTGTCCACCCACTGCGCACCAGGCAGGCAGTTGTTGAACTCGGCAGATGGGGTGCACGAAGCGGATATGCCTGAGTATGCTATTCATAGCTGGGCGATTGTTGGGAGTTGGGAAGAGGAAGGAAGAGACGGTAGGATTGAAACGTTTGTTTGTACAGCCTTGGTTAATGCCCAGATGCTCCCAAATTCACAAATGTTGTTGTATAGATCCCGGGCCCCAAAATCTAGCATGACTTCCTAGCCCACCCATAAAGGAAAGAGCTGTTATTGGTAATGGTACTCTGGTTGTGATGTTAGCGAGAGGCGATTATCCCTTCAAAATTACAAATAATGGCTAGGAATATCAGAATGGTGACCTGGAATATCTGGGGCCTCAATAGTTATATCAAAAGAAATACAGTGATAGTGTATTTGCGCAGATACAAAATAGACATTGCCAAACTACAGGAGACACATCTCACTGCAAGCAGACAGGACATATTGGTGAAGAAATGGGGAGGGGGCATATTGTTGGCTCAACATAGTCGGCATGTTCCAGGGGGGTCTTATTTCTTGTTTGGGTTGCCCCAACTGTATCCTTGAGGATTCTCCAGACAAAGACAGATGAGGAAGGAAGGATGGCACTTATATATGGTTTCCTTGAGAACAAAGAAATATGCATTGTAAACACATATGCCCCAAACCACGATGCAACTTCCTTCTTCAGGTCATTATATTCCAGACTCAGCCCCTATAGGAGTAACGTCTTAATATGGGGTGGGAACATTAATTGTAAATTGTACCCCATCATAGACAGGTCTGATAGAAAATGTATGAAACCTGCCCCGTCGGCCAAAACCCTAAACGCACTATTGGAATTCTTTGCATTAACTGATATTTGGAGGGCCCTGCATCCAACATCCCGAGGCTACTCACATTATTGCGCCCCACACACAGTACACACTAGACTGGATCATTTTATCACGGGTAATGAGTCAATAGGAGAATTCACTGAAGCTGAATATAAAGTCCAGGTCTTGTCAGACCATGCTCCACTGCTCCTTACGTGGCAAATTGCTCCCCCAAGACCATCCATACCAACATGGAGATTGAGACGCGAAGCCCTACAAGATGCTACATTCAGAAACCACATAAGAGAAAGCGTTTGTCATTACTTCATACAAAACACTCGCAGTGTGGCAACAGTGAGCACATTGTGGGAAGCATTTAAGGTGGTCATTAGTGGAGAGGCCAAATCAGACGGTATACAAGCGGAAATCACTAGAGATTTGGCCAAGGCTGAACAAGATCTAGAATATATAGAAAGAAACAACACAAATTCAAACACAGGCCTCCTAAAAGAGACAGAGCTGAGACAAGAATGCCCAACATATTTGGAAAGACTGGTCAGACTTAACTACTCAAAATATAAAGAGAGACAACACGCACAGGGTGATTAAACCTGGCAGGCTCCTGGCATGGCTGTATAAGAGAGACAGTAAGCAGGAAATGATCTGTTCCATCAACAATAGCCAGGGCCTCACCTGTAACACCCAAGCAGAGGTAACTACCATATTTTACGAATACTACAGCACCTTATACATAGAGGAGGCTGTGATGCAGCATTCAGAGCTCCAAGAAGCCTTAGATTCGATTGATCTCCCAATTGATCTTAGATTAAATATTAGCCAGAATTGGGGCCTTGCCCTCGGAGAAACCCTCGGCACAGATGGCCTGCCAAACAAATTCTACAAGGAATATGTAGAAGACCTAGCAGCAGTAATGTTGGACATGCTCATAGAACCTATGAGATAGGCTCCCTCCCGTTAAGTTTCAGAGAAGCGGTAATAATTCCCCTGCCCAAACCTCACAAACCTGCGATGGACTGTGGCTCATAAATGCCCTTGTCCTTGCTAAACCAAGACAGCAAAATACTCACTGCACTGCTAGAAAATAGATTGCAAAAGGAGATAGCAAAATTAATACACCCAGATTAAACGGGTTATGTGCCAGGTAACTTAATCATGGAAGTTAAGGCGCTTACATCATGTCATAGACAGCACCAAGACACATGACTATCCTTGTGCAGTTCCCTCCCTAGATGCAGTGAAAGCATTTTACTCCATCAAATGGGAATGGTTATATGTAGTCCTAAAGAGGTTCGGAATCGGACAAGGCTACAAACGGTGGGTACAACTACTATATAACAAGCCGATGGCCAGGATTAGAGCGGGTCAACACTTCCCAAAAAAGTGGGAACTTGGTAAAGGCACAAGACAGCGGTGCCCATTATCGCCAGTGCGTTTCATCCTTGCTATTGAACCGATGGCAGCGTTCCTCAGGATAGAGTATTGTGAGGCATGCCTACACAGATGGGACACAACACTTTTTATCCTTGTATGCAGATGACATGCTACTCTCTATACAGCAGCCTGAAAAAAATCTGCAGTACATACTAGACGTTCTCGACAGTTTTGCTAAAATATCAGTATCACAATCAGTCACGAGAAGTCCTGTTTGTTCCCACTAGCAGGCCTGTCTAAAATAGATAAGGACCTGTTACCCACCCTAGCGCTAAAATAGAACACATACTCTTTCGGATTTTTGGGAATAGATATGTATCATGACCCCATGGCTGAGCATAAATACAACACACTAAAAGCATTGGACAGGATCACAAGGTCCATTAACTTTTGGGTGCATTTGCCCTTGTCACTAATGGGCAGGACAGCCTTGCTGAAAATTGTCATATTGCCCAGACTGTTACACTACTTCGTGAATATTCCATATAATATATCTAAGCAATTTTTCAACGTGCTAGACACAGAGCGCAGACGGTTTTTATGGCAGAACAGACGATGCTGGGTAGCCTTGAATACACTTCAAAGAAATGAAGAAGGACGGATCAGAGACCCGCAGTTTGAACTCTACTTCCTGGCAAGCCAGCTACAGTTCCTGGCAGGTTGGCACATCCGTATTACAACCAGTAATAACACCATTTTATTAAAAGAGATTCTGTGGGTACCAACTCTCCACTTAGGACAACAAAGACATTTGGTGACATTAGGCATACAATTGTGGCATAGAGCCTGCAAGATACTAGGGGTCAAGGACCCCATTTCCTCACAGATTCCCTTGGCTGCGGTGCTGTCAGATGGATAGCAATTACGTTCTGGTTTACACACATTGGGAGTCCTTAGGGGTTTTCACGATAGGCGATCTGTTGCAAGACGATAGATTAATGGATTTTCAGACGCTGTAGGAATGCACAGGCATACATGGGGGACAGTACCTAGTAGACCAAACCATGATACATACACTAAAACTAAGATGGCCAACATTTTGCAGACACGTAGCCACGCGCGTTGCAGTGGAAACTGTTCCTGACATTTCTGAAGGAGGGCATTCAGTGTCCAGACTTTACGACCTATTCCTCGCTAATTATTTCTCCTGTGCATTGAAAGTACGACATAAGTGGCGGACAGACTTGGGTAAGCCCTACACGGATGCAGAATGGTGGAGAGTAATCAGGTATCACAAACAAGTATCTAGAAACGCCAAACTGCAACTGATACAACTTTAATATAACACACAGAGCTTACTTAATACCTCACTAAGTCTACAGCTTCAAAAGGGGCAGACAAACAACGCTGCCCCAGATGTAACGAGGAGAATGCAGGGATATTGCATATGTTTTGGGCATGTTCGGAAATACAATAATACTGGGGAGCAATTGCGAGTAGAATGTCCAGGGTATGTATAATCCTGAATGTCCAATCCCCTGCAGCCTGCCCATTGGGAATTTTCCCATGATTGAATAATAGACGATACAGAAGCAGGATGAAGGACCTAGCCTATGTGTTAGCAAAGCATAGGATAGCAATGAACTGGAAATCTCCAAAAAGCCCTGCGGTAAAGATGTGGTGGAGTGATTTACAGAAATTGACACCGGCAGAAACAACTGTGTGGCAAAAAGTGGCCAACCGGGACTTTAACAAATGTAGTGACGATATTGTGGCTTGGAATATGTGAACACAGACTCTGTTTGCACCCAGGATCCCAGAATCTGAGAATCATGATTCTGCATGAAAAGTAATAATTTATTGTTGTGATTACAAACAGAATGTAATGTGTAAACAGTGAATGGACAGGAAATATGGACAGTCAAGGCTTGTCGGGTTGTTTGAGAGGTTGGTACCGTATAGTGAACACAACAGACACCTATTTTGTGGGAGATACCGCATCAGGAGAACCAAACAAATATAAATTGAATTTAAAAAAAAACAGGTACACCTGTATGGTCTGCTAATTATAGATATTGAAATAATTGATTTTTTTGTGTGCCAATGGTACTGCAGAGTACCTTTTGATATCTGGGTTCCTAGATAACGGCCAAACCGAAATTCATTGCATTGATTCCCTTGGGTTGTGCAACTCAAAAAAGCAAAACAATTTGCGCTCGATATATTAATTCTAAAGATTCTTTATTAAAATATGTTTTAGCATAAAATTAGTATATAGTGGTGATAAGAAGATTGTGTACTCACCAAAATAAATTGTATGAGGTCAAAGGAAACTTTTTGTGTGATGTTCACCATATGGTATCTTTCTTCATTTATCAATGTATTTACTGGAAAATTAAGGTATAGAAATAAGGGAAGATTGCTATATTTCCAGGTTGTTCAGTTATATTAATGTTCTTAATTTGAGATGGATAAATTACTTACGAAGTTTTGTTACCTAAGTAGTTGGGAGTCTCTCAATGCTGGTGACCGCTGTACCTTACCAGTTCTCCTGACCCCGATCAGTAAAGCACGCAGATGCTTTAGCTCTGGCGTTACCATCCACCACTTGTTCTCCTCCTTCAGTTCGCCACCTCTCATGTCTCCAGATGGTGTTCCTCCTTCCTGCACCTGATCTTTAATTCATCCGCGCCCCCCCCCCTTTCGCTGTTTATGACATTCACCTTCCTATCAATAGTTTCCGGTCTATAGTGACATTTTCCAATGAAATCATTTCGAATGCCTTTTTTTCGAATGAAAAATGTCGAAAGAAATGTCTTTTAAAAAAATATATATATATTTAATGGGGGCGTTCCCGGGGGGATTCCCCCCAACACCCTGTTTTTTTTTTATTTACCCTTTTTGTACTAACTAAACTCAAAAAAACATATAAAATAGAAAAATATATTTGACTTTTTTTTTTCTACATTTTTTTTCGACCAAAATGCATTCGAAATTATTTATTCGAAATTTTAACTGGATACCATGGTTTCCCTTATCATCACTGCCGCCTTCTAACTTCTGCTCTCCTACTGCCTCCTGTTCTAGTCCTCCTTGCACTTGTTGCTCTCCCTGAGCCTTGCTGTCCTCACTCTCCTCAACCACCTTCAAACTATCACACCTGCCACAGAATTTGGGCCTCTTTCATATCCTTGGTACTGCATTCAAAGAGTATCCTATTGGGGGGAACTCCAGGACTTAGCCTGGTATCTGGAATTGGTATGTATTCTTTGGCTCGTGCTCCACCATGATGCCTCTATGAGCGAGTGGATTGCCATTGATCGGCCTGCGGCTCCAGGCATCAAGAACATACATACCTGGGTTGCCAACATGGAACCAAGTGGGAGGTTCCTATGAGATTCAGCATGTACCACCTGTGGATCGACTTTGTCTCCCTGGTGCCAGACTGTATCTCTTCCCACCTCCTGATCTCAGCAATTAAATTACGTCATGGTAAATATATAGGGCAGTGCTTTGACCATCTGCCTACCCTGTGAACACTCATTTTGTACATGTATTGGTGGCCCAAATCACTACAACACATGATCACTATCTTCCAAAGCCTCTTACATGTTGTTATTCAGATGTTGGACGAGAAAACTATTGAAGAAAGCTGTGTTGTTGGAATGTTCCTTCTCTGACGTGTGTCATTAAATGTTACAAGTTTATTTTGGTGGGTGATCTAACAGCTTTGAAAATTAACAAATCTTTATGTTATTGATTCTCTGAAGATGGTTACATGTATTGCTCTTTCTGATGGAATTTCTGCGGAAATTATTGGGACGTGATGCCAGATGTTTGCTGTCTCATGTTTTCACTTGAAGGCAGGGTTCTACTGGATTCAGGTGCTCACATATGGATGTTTGTCCATCTCCTGAATTGCTATAAAAAAAAAAAAGCTTTTTGTGACATATCTGTGTGCCTGTCTGTGGGCATTGGTGGGTGTGTGTGTGTGTACATAGAACCACATGCTACAACTGGATCTAGTAGAAAGTATTTGTTAAATGTCAACTGAGCTTCTCACTTCTGACATGAAGCCCCTTGCCGTATCCAACCCCTGCCATTTGCATTTCCAATATCCGTTTTTTTTAAGTGAAGACTGGGTGTGTTGGTGATAACTCTATCTGGCAATGTCTCAAAAGGTTTATACTGGATCCCTTTACTGAGATAAGTTCTTTTTTTACACATCTCCCTAACCACTATCAATAAAGTTTCAGTGGTGATTTGTTTTCACTCACTATGAACTGCTCCACTTTTGCCCATGAAGCCCTGCATGCCCCAATCCTGCCCTCACCCTTTGCCCCATTTCCTCAATCCAGCTTTTATATAGAGACAACCAGCTGCTTCTTGGGGCTGCTTTGACGTCCTCGGTGGCATTGCAAACACGCAGGAATGCATAACAATAATAAAGAGATCATGAAACACACACACACACACACATAATTACTTCCTCTGGCTAACATGGCTAAAATGTATTGATTTATGAAAAATTATGAAAACAAGACTTTAAATGGAGTTTATTTATAGATTATAGGGTGTAGTCAAGCTATTGTCAGGCAAAAGAGGAATTCCCAAGAAAGGGTACTTGTGTGACTCACAACTTACTCAATCCTTCCCTGCATGAGTACACAAATATTTATCTATTTGAAAGTTTTATATAGATAATTTTTTAGACATTTGAAGCTGCACATGGCATATGACGGCAGCAGCTGGCCAGGCGAATTAGTACCTAATTATTTGGTGACTTTGCCAGGGAAATTATTGTTTATTTTTTTAATTTTCTGAGGTCTGCCTTATCTGATGCAGTTAAGACGTTCAATGATGACTGACCAGCACCTTTGTTCGTTGTGTTGGGTAGAACAGAGCAAGTTAGGCCTTTTTCCTTTACTTTAATAGATCTGAACGTGAAATGGTTTATCAGAGTCTGCCTCCTTCTTCTGACCCGCTACATGGTCTAACTCCCTTTGATGTGCAAGTTAGTCCTGCATGGCTGGGTCATGTAAAGTATGTGGAGTGGAATGATGAACAGTTGCAGGAAAGAGTAGACAGGAAAACATCCAGCATCAAGGACAGCGACAATCTGATCACGTGTAGTAAGGGCGTGACAGTTAAACCATGTGATATGGTCAAGATTAGCAAACGTGGATTTTTTATAAAAGGTAGATCGGGGTTCCGGGGATCTCAGAGGGTTAAGAGAGTGCATCCAGGTGCTACAGTTGTAAGGATGGACATTGTGGGAACCAGGCCATTGTTCTATTCATGAAATAACACGCCATTAACAATCTGTATGGTTCATTCTAATTGTAAAGGTGGGAGATGTGTTACATGGAACTAGTAGAATTTTGTGTCCTGTTTGTATAACAATATTCAAAGGAACTCAGGAGCCGCGGAATGCTGTAGCTAGGCCTGGGGATTCTAAGGCGGGCTTTCGGAGAAGAGGAGAGCTTGTGCATAAGGTAGTGGATCAATCTGCTCGAGGTGGCCAAGAGGAGTCTGTGTTGTTCTTGTGAGGATTAAACGGTTCAAAGACTCTGCAATCGCCTTTCATATTTCTGTGAGTAATGTGTGTTTAGATAAAATGGTTGCCAATGCTTGGTTGCATATATTGTTCTCTCCTCCTGTTTTCTTTTCTTTTCTGCTCATCCTACCTTTTTTCTCCTCTTTATGTCTTTTATTGCATCAGTAACCTTGGTAGAAGACATTACCAGGGAAAGACTGGGGCATATAATTGTTTCGGGCACCAATGAAAAAGTGGGCCCCAGTTGCAAATGACAATTCGTTCATTTTGTGACAGACTGTTTGAGGAGTAGTACCCAAGGGGGAGGTTTTGATAAAATGGGATGCAAATTGTGCATTTTAAAGAATATGTATTCAGTAACATTGGTCAAAACTACTCGCCGCATATTGAAGTAACTTTTCAAACAGGCCCACATGGGCTAAAAAGGAAGACCACTTTGACCCAAAAAACTGCCCCACACTAGAATTTTGTGTTTTTGTCCGAAAAGGGCCTTATTGCCCATTAGACCAATCCGAGCCTGGACATAGAGTTATCCAATGAATAATCTTTCATAATTCCTTCTGATATATTCATCTCAGTCTTATTTGTTAAGTCGCTGGCTGGTGTGACAAACCTTGCTGGTGATGGGGCTGGCATTAGATTGTTAACCAAGGTTGTAGCCTTAGATTGGTTGGGTTGTTTGATATTCGAAATAATGGAGAAAGGACTCCTGACTCATTAGTATCAGTAAGGGTTTAATGTGAAAATAGGCACATTGGTCACAGGTCTAGCAATTGTGCTGGTTGAAGGTGAAACAAAAGCCAACGCATGTTTCGACTGTAGTCTTTATCAAGGCAGAGGAGGTGGTTGATCCTGGATAGGAAGGGAGCACCTGAAGAGGAAATGTGAGCAATGCGATCCATAGTTCAGGAATCCGGATCACATTGCCCTCAATTCCAGATTGGCTAACCAGCCCATCGACCACATACTCTGGGAGGCTTCAACCAGCACAAATTGCTAGACCTGCGATCTTTGTGCCTCTTTTCATATTAAACCCTTACTGATACTAATGAGTCAGGAGTCCTTTCTCCATTATTTCGAATACCAAACAGCCAAAGCAATCTAAGGCTACAACCTTGGTTAACAACCTAACGCCAGCGCCATCACCAGCAAGGTTTGTCACTCCAGCCAGCAACCAACCCACGGGGAACATTGGAGTTTTGGTTCCCCGACAAACAATGTGCCAGGATGCAGGTACTATTGAACACACCCTCTAACTCTTGCCGGTTGCGCAGGGGACCGCCATCCTTTCAACTCCAACCAACCAAATCATCTTATTTGTTAAGTCCTTGTTCCAAGTTAAATTGTTTGATATACCCTTAGAACTGGACATTTGTAAGGTTTTCTGTAAACATCTTTTGTTTAATTGAAATAAAAGAAAAGGAAGCAGTGGAGAAGAGGGACTGTGTGGATTCAGGGGTTAGTTGGTGGGTGGTCCATCTCCCATAAGAAGTAAAACCAACAAGAAAACTTAAAGATGACAAAACAAGAAAAAAGTAACTAAACAAAAAACCCATAACAAATCAATCAATCAAATGTTTCATTTAAAAAATGTGCACATGAATCCTTAAGAGGGGAGCTGTTAAAGAGGAGGAGGAGGAGGGAGGGTGCATAGATTGCACGTGTGTGGAGGTGGATGGGGGTGATTGCCTACACTGCCCTCAGGTACAGCTTGCCACGAGCAGGTATGTAGGCGGGGCAGAGGCATTGCTGGGGGGATCTGGGTGGGAGGGTCTATAACCCAGGGTCTTTTGGTTGTAACCACGGATAGAAGCTCAAGGGCCACAACCAAAAGTCTAGACAGTCCCGGCTCCCTTGAGCAGCAAGATGACTTTTATTTGCAAGGATCACGAGGACATGCCTAGGGTGTGCCCTTGCGCCTACAGACCTGTGGTGTCACATTAATCACGCGACCCACACTTACTAGGGCCTGCTGCCCTGTGCAAGAAAAACGCGCCCAGAGATTCAAAGGTGTCCACTTTGCTTGCAACATTATAGGAAGCGCTGCTTTCATGGGTTTTTTCCCCAGGTGTTCTTGGATAATCTTCAGAGAGGCAAATGTTCAAATGTTTATAGGGGCAAGGGATCAGTGAGAATAATCCCATCCCGGATCTTGCCATTGTGGGTGGGATCCCACAGTAAAACAGGATCCTTGTCCAGCACTGCCCCTCACATGAGAACCTGCCAAATACCTTAACAGAGACTTTACACATTCACTCAACATACACCTATTGCAGTCACTGTCATTCTCCACTAATCGGACATAACTGCTTACATGCATACTCACGTGATCTCTATGGGATGGAAACAAAGCATTTGTGTATTCATCTTCTACTGAGAAATCCTACACTCGTCAGAGACACAAATCTAATCTGGCGCCCATGTGAATTTCACTTGCGTTCCCCTTGCAATGCTTTGTCCTTGATCCTTGGGAGCTGCAATTCTAAAAAGGTTTCAGCCTCCCCGGCTCTTTGGTAGGACCCACTCGCTGTGATACATATCGATGTAACGGCCTACACTCCTATATTTCTTTTGTGTTCACGGTCTTGACTTGTTTGTTTTTATTTTATTGTATGCTTTCTTTGTATAGTCCCTTGAAACTGACTTTACGAGTAACTTTATTGCCCTTACATTATGTTTTCTGCTACAACTGGTCCATATTTACTGGATGAACATGCTTCCTTACTGATACAAGCTCTTCGTCCTGCCTAACTCCCCCGTGTCTGCAAACCCTTTCCGCGCTCCCCCACTTTCCCTCCCTTTTACTCCCCCTTTGCCCATAGCGTCTGGTGACCAGGGCCGGCGCCAGGCGTGTGCAGCATGTGTGTTATTAGCATAATTGACCTCAAAACATTTGACCTAAAGCATTTGATCGAATTTGTTTTACCTTTTTTAAGGTCAAATTTAATTAAATATATATATAGGGTGGGTAAGGATATAGATTAGGTTGAGGGGAAGTTGGGGTTGGCAGAGGGGTCTCCCTCGCATTTTATACCAAAAAGAAGGTCAAATAAATTCTATCAAATGTGATTAGGTCAAATAGAACCAAACCGCATGTGCAGCTGCACTTGGTCCTGCGCTCATAGGTCCCCGCGCAGCGGGTGCAGTTGACTCCATCTTCTTGCAGGCTGCAGCGTGGGCCTTGTTCTGAGAGTACCTAAACTTGCTGCAGTGCAATCAGAGCACACAGGCGGCACATGCTGCAGCACTGCTGATGACAGGGAAGCTGTTTTAACTCGAGATGTGGCTCCCTTTTGTTTCTTCTGTTGAGGCAACTTGTCACCTGTTAACCTCCTCCTGCGATGCTGGCGAGACAAATTCCTACTCCAAGGGGCCCAATAGGCTCTGCAGGCCTCTTAAGCATGGCTGATCGCTTGCCCGTCTTTCTTTTTTTTCCTGACAGTTTTTAACTATCAGCTTTGATTGTTGGATACCAAGTCTTCAGCCTCATTACTTCATCTTCTCAGGTTGAGTATGTAGCTGTGGGTTAGGATTCTTCATGGTCAGTGTGGACTTGTCACAGTAGGGCTGGTTTCACTGGTTCTTCGCTGTGATGGGCCATGGGTAGCGGTCAAAAGGGTTTGCAGTGGTGGCACTGAGTCTTCTGATCAGAGGGTTTGGGTTCTTATCCAGTCCTTGGTAGACGTTCTTGCACAGCTTTGGTAGATGTTCGTCCAACATCTCGATGTCAAGTTCTCTATGAAGGTCTGCTATCCTTGTGAAGAGTGGAGCTCCAGATGCTATCCATGGGGCCTTGTTCTGGACTATCTGTTGACTCTTTCGGTGTCGCTCATTGCAGGTCATCAGTGCCGGGGAGGCATACGTCAGGGTAGGTCTGATGATTGCCTTGTAGACGTTGATCTTCGTCCGGAGGGGCATGGACTTGGTCTTCAGGAGTGGGTACAGTGCTGCCATCTTCCCTGATGCCTTCTGCTGAGTATTCTCGATATAGCTTCTACAGTTGAGTTTGCTATCCAGGGTGATCGCTTTCTTAAAGCAGAGCTTTTAAAGTGGGTGTGATTTACTACTGATGGCCTATTTAAGAGACCATTGTTTTGGACAAGGCGTTCTTAACGTGTTAAGAACTGTAAAGGGCATTTTTATTTTGAAAGCACATGCAAAACAGCAGCTAGCTACCTAAACTGTGTGCCTTCCTCCAGCACAATTAAACATATCCCACAAAACCCTTCAACCAACAGTGCAGGGTTGTCCCCCTCCCAGCCCTTCAGGATGACATGCTGTTGACAACGTGGGCAACCCAGGTAGGCATTCATCTAACAATCCTGTTCTCCCCGACCAGGGGAAAACCAAAAGAAGTTACTAGACGCATCATTTACATTATTAAAACTTGACAATAGCTTTCCAGAAACTTGTCATGAGCCTTGTCCCTAGTCAAACCCCACCCTTTCCTCTTGATAGATTTCCTACTTTCACATTTCAGATGAAAGATTTTTTTAAAAATCTTTTTAAAACCACCATAACTTTCTTGGTGTTGTGAAAACTTGGCCAAATGTTCCAACCACAAGGCTGTCAGGACTATACTGCACTGATGATCCCTAATAAGGGTGAAGCCAGGTATGTGGTTGTCCCGACAGCCTTGCAAATGTCTGTCTTGGGTTGATTAAGCTATGTATAAAGTAGCACTGCCCTCTTAGACAAAGAATTTCCTGGAGAAAAAGGTTTGCATTTGTGCTAACTTGCATATCCACAATGCCTTGCTGTTGTAGCTCAGAACTGGAGGTGAACTTCCAGCGATGGCTACTAGATGGCTTTGTGGAATGTGGGACTTGGCTCAAATGGACTTTCTTACTTTCATATTTCAGGTGAAAGATTTTTTTCAAACCTTTTTAAACCCACCATAAATGTCTTGGTGTTGTTTTTTATTTGTTTAACTATTTTTTTGCTACTCCCTTCACATCCAAGCCTGCGTCCCTGCAGCATCTAACAACTCGGCCGAACTCTTTAAAATCTGCAAGGAACTAGCCAAACCTGCTGCAGTCTCTACCTCTCCTGTCCCTTCCCAGGACCTCTGCATGGCTCTGGCTTCTCATTTCATCTCTAAGACTTAGGACATCCTGTCCTCTCTCTCTTCCTCTCACCCTCCTCCCTGTACTCCTGCTATGCCTCTAGCCCTTTCTTCGGCTACCTCCCCTCCCTCCTTCTCTACCTTTCCTCCGTTCTCCCAAGACGAGGTCTCTAGGCAAGTCTGATCTATGAAAGTCTTGTCAAAACAGGTTCATCTCAGTTCCTTCAAAACCATCAAGGACCACATTGACTCCCTGGCTCCTGCTCTGGCCGACTTCTGCAACCACTCCTTCACCACTAGAGTCTTCCCATCCCCCCTGAAGCACTCCCCTGTGCAACCCCTTCTTAAGAAACCATCTGCCGACCCGTTCTGCCCGTCTAACTATTGCCCAATATCCATCACTCCTTTCCTAGGCAAACTCCTGGAAAAGCTGGCGCCATCTCCCAGCTTAATCTTCACACTGAATCTGTTGGTTGTCTTCATGACCATCAGTCTAGCTTCAGGGCTCCCAGAAGCATGGAAACTGCTCACCTGAATATCCGTGAAGACCTGCTCTCCAACCTTGATTCCAACACCCTCTGTGTCCTCATTTTACTTGATCTATCCTCTGCCTTTGACACGCTCAACCATGCCATCCTGATCAACCTCTCCGTGATAACCTTGGTATCACCAGTCAGGCCCTGACGTGGCTGACTTCTTTCCTCTCTGATCGACCCTCCCAGGTCCAACTTGGGTCCTTCCTCTCCTCCATCTCTACCTCTGGTGTTCCCCAGGGGACTCACCTCTCTCCCTGGCTGTTCAACCAATACCTGGCACTTCTTGCCCACCGCATTGCCGCTCTTTGCCCCAACTTTCAGTGCTATGCGGATGACACTCCGCTCATTTTCAGGCTACTTTAAGCCACCTCTTCTCCTTTTCTCATCTCTGTCTGCCTGCTATCCAGGAGTTGTGTGCCGCCAATTATCTCTGCCTTAATGCCAGTAAGACTGGGATTCTCCTCATCGGCACACCCGCTCCTTCCTTTCCTGACACTCTCTGGCCAGCCTCTCTTCACCCTCTTCATGCTCCCACCTGTTAGGCTAAAAACCTCATGGTCATCTTCGACTCCATACTCTCCTTCTCTCCTCACATCTCTGACGTCTCTGAGAAGTCACACTACCAGCTGCACCTCCTTAGAGGTATTCTTCCTTTCCTCTCCTTCCCCCAAAAGATCACTGTCTCCAAAGCTCTGGTTCTCTCTAGGCTGGACTATTGCAACAGCCTCTTTCTAAATCTGCCTGCTTCCACTCTCCGCCCTTTGCAACTCATCAGAACAGGACTGCGAGACTTGTCCTTGGCCTCAAGCCTATGGATCGTATA
Organism: Ambystoma mexicanum; assembly: GCF_040938575.1. Classification (NCBI taxonomy): domain Eukaryota; kingdom Metazoa; phylum Chordata; class Amphibia; order Caudata; family Ambystomatidae; genus Ambystoma; species Ambystoma mexicanum. Next base: position 421,521,742 of record NC_090934.1, on the reverse strand, counting down.
TCTCCAGGACTAAAATCTCTGCACTGGCTCCCAGCGGCTGCGAGGATTAAGTTCAAAACCCTCTGCATTGTCCACAAGGCCTTCTAGGGCCTGGGGCCTCAATAACCTCAACTCTCTCTTCCTAAATATCTTCCTTCTCAAGCTCTTCTTCAACTCCCTCAAGGTCAGTCGCTTCTCCAAGCAACAAGTTGGTGGTAGATCTCTTTCTTCAGCTGGGGCCTCCCTCTGGAACAGCCTCCCTGCCTACCTGAAACTTGAGGAGAACCATAGCCGGTTCCGCAAGCACCTCAAACCCTTACTCTTTTCTTCTGCTTCTTCTCATCTCCCCTGCTGAACCCCTGGCTGAAACTGAAACTGCACTGGTTACCTGACCACCCTCTGATCTCGGCCCAGGTCCCCTCCCCTGCCAGTTGCACACCTGCTCTGCCTCCCTGGCAACCCCGCACTTGCGGACTGGTTTCTGTATCACTACAGTCCCCTACCAGCACTTGACACCTGATGTCTGCACTTACCCTTGTACTTGCCTCCAGCTGGCCGTACTTTTACTTATTGTTTTTATTTATTCTATTTATCCCATGTACTGCACAGTGGTCGAAGTGGACGAAAAGAAGTAGTAGAATTATGTTCCCTGCTGGCCTGCCCCCCACAAACCCCAAGCCCACGCCCTCTGCCACACCCAATACTAACCCCACACCTGGGTCCCGCCTTTCCTCAATTCTACTCCCACCACTGTGTAAAAGCGGAAAGAAACCGTGAAAGAAAATGCTAAATTGATTTTAAGAAACCCCATTAACTTTATATGTTGCCCCCACAGCATGCAGCTTTATGCACCCTCCCCTTTCTAATCCCCCACCATTCGCACATTCGCACGTCTGAAGGGGCATGCTAAAGATTAAGGACATCCCTCACACATACCCCTGAAGCGGTACACTGATGTGTACGTTTTAACTTATTCTAACACTTTTCTTTTCAAATGAAACCGTTCCGGAACAATTTCTTTTTAAAATAAAAGTATAGGAACAGTGAAGCTTAATAAAAAAAAGTAGATGAGCACCGCTCCCGTCTACTTCGACCACTGATACTGCACTATCACCACTCCCTTACCCCCGCACTTCTCCCCTTCCCACTTCCCCTGCACTTGTGCGATCTGAATGACACCTGGCCTAGTAGGATCGCTGTCTTTGTCTTCCCTCTGTTCCCCCTCGATTTCCGCATCACGCCTTGAAACACTTGAGTATAGGCGCGTTATAAATGCCATATCATATCATAAGAAGTGGTCATTTTCTTGTGACGTCACTTCCCGTGATGTCACTTCCTGTGATGTCATCAAATGCCAGTTAAGGAGCCCACACTCAATTTTCCGCACTTGGCCCCACAAATCCTAGGGCCGACCCTGCTGGTAACCCCCTGACAGGGGCACAATAAGGTTTGGGCTACGATTTGGCACTTTGAAACTACTACAGTGATTTTTCGGCGCACTACAAAAGCAAAATAATATAACCACAACTAATCATTTGTCTCCACATTTTCAAGATACTGGATTGATTTGCTAAAGGAAAAGTGTGCCTGTTATGATAATAATCATTTCTACAGTGCCAACCCCGCCATAAAGCACTGCTAGCTTGTCCAAGAATAGGAGTACTGTGCCCCTGCCCAGGGTAAAACTCCTGTCCAGTTTAAAACCAGACAGCGATACATGTTTTCACATAATGCTAAATACCATATCAATGTTTTTCAAATTGCAATATGTTTAAGGACTGCATCCTTATTTGGTTTCGGCTCATAAATGCCTTTTTATTGACACATAATAGAGCAAAAACTGTTGGTATGAATAGTGACAAATGCCAAATGTGCATGAATGCACCCCGACCATAGTGATGTGCCATTGCCCCCCCACTCTAGGTTTCTGGCATTGTAATTTGCTGGAAGGTGAACATTCTATGTGTCCCTTAGTTGCTTCTGCTGCTAATTTTATCTAACTAGACCCAGATGGTCCGAACATGATGGTAATGGGTTATTCATAATGCGGACCCGGGGGTCGAACCTGTGTTGCTCAGGGTCGTTTTGTTTCCAAGGTGAGCGTGTTGCCCCTGAGCTATCCTCCCGAGACTCATGCTTTTTTTCTTTTGCGCTGCCTTTTATTGTGAATTGTGCACCTGTTTTGCATTAAGTGTTTTAATGGTGTTCATTATTAGCAAGGGTTTGAACCTGAAGTTTGAGGCGGAACTTGGCATGTGACATCCAAAACCCATTGGCTCTGCCAGTGCTTGTTTTTAAAATAAAACAAAAGATATTTATATATTTTTTCAAACATCTCCATTTAGAAAAAGACAGCCTGTTCTTAAAGGCTGCACTGTGCCTTGCCTTCATCTTTTGAGATGTTTTACGCGCATATGCTGCACCGCGCTTATGCTCCGCCCATCACTACCGCAGAGTTGCCGTGACCCCGCCGAGGGTGATCTAGACAGTGGTCTGTGGTGGAAGGGAAATGGGGAGAAGGGGTGAGAGGATAAGGGAAACGGGAGTAGGAACATACAACGAGCAGCATCAGTGTGCAGCCACTGTCCAGTGATCCCAATATTTAACAGATGTCCAACATGGGATCCGATTACTCGGCATGTCTGGCAATAACTCTGGACATAAGTGGGGGAATCAATTCCCAAGGAGGAGTAACTGCTTGATTCTCATAGTAATAATACATTGCAAGGCCATAGGGGCGGACGGGGGGGGCTTAGCCCAGGACAGCTGCGCCATCGCCCCTGCTCTGCGGAAGTGGAAATGCAGTTAGCCGCCTCGCCGCACAGCAGTCCTAAAAAGCGCCAGCCGCTGAGGCAGCCTTTTTCACATGACGTTTAGATCAGCAGTGCTGCGCCGGATGTTGGGAAGAGCACATGCTGCCACCTTTTCAAAGCTGCACTATGAAATGCCAGGCTCTCTGTGCCAACCCCGCGCAGCCAAGCACCCCCTCCCCCGCCACCGCCCTCCGACAGTTTCACTTGAGTAACCTGCCATTTAACAGGCGCGCCGGTACAGCCGCATTATGCGCACATTAATAGGAAAGGCAGCGTTTTGCCTGATCACACACTATCACGCTCTTGCCCATTTGTACACCTCTGAAGTGCTCTTGCATTTTGAAAATACGGCACCAAAAACGGCACGATGTTCCCGAAGCACGTACATCACTACAGCAACCGCGTAAACATTGCTGGAACAGTTGTGAATACTGTTAATAAAACAGGCATATACTAGTGTTTGTGATTAGAGAACAGCACCGCACTGGCCCCAACTGAATTACGGACTTGTGTTACGCCAGTAGTGCAACTCTACAATGTTACTTCATTAAATTGATTGGTCCATATTTAATGTGAGGCACAGATATAAAAGTCTATGTACAGTTGTGCTAGGTTTCACCGGCCAACGGGAGGGTGCCATACTGAAAGACTGCCCTGATGAACCTAGACAGGTCTGTCCTTCAAAATACTCCCTCTTGAGGTTACACAGCCCAAATGGGGTTCATCTGTGAGATCTCTTTCACAACCGAAAAGCATCAAATGGTTTAGTCGTTCATCAACCAACGTTGATCTAAGGTAATTCTTCAGCAATTTTAGTCTGCTAAAATTACGCTTCTTGCTGGCAACTGTGACTGGTACAAGCAGTGCCAATTTGTAATCCATGGCAAGATGTGGGCAGATTATCTGTGTGCTTTGCCCGAGAGGAGCTTTGCTGTTTCACAAAGAGAAGTTCTTCTTGATTTACTAATGTCTGTGCACATTATTTCTGCTTCAGTCTCCCAAAAAATCGAAGTCAGATTATTAATTCAGAACCAGAAATTCAGCTCTAGTGCCACTAGTATGTTGACTAGGCATGTAAAACCAGTTGACTAGTTGAGCTGTACTCGTCGCTCATGAGACCATCCAGAGCTTTCATCCGGGGGACGACGGTGAGGGTAGTGTCTGGGCCACCCCTGTGCGGGCAGCACCTTAAGAAGGGCCTGGCATTTATTTTTTAACATACTTATTTTTTATTTGGGTGCCTTTTCTAAAGAATCAATGTTTAGGTGATTGGAACTGTGATGGGACGTTTCAGACTGATGCCACTCCAGTTACCTACCAAATCGGGCCCTTCTAACTAGACAATGAAAGTGAGGAAAAAAGTTAAACTCCCCTTTTTTAAATATTAATTTGCATTTAGGATGTCTGCTAATTTAACATGCAAAAAAGGGATTTGCTTTCATACGGATATTCAAATATGTTAATACCATGCATAACAACAATCTGGAAGTTTCTCTCAAATAATTACTTTAGGTAGGTGATCTTATCACAAAATGTCTTTTATTGTGTGCCTAAGTGCCAAAACTAAAGTGAAGTAAAACAAGGGAGATTTCTTAGGGTTGTATTGCTTTCATTTCATAACTTGCAGTCGTCCTTTTTGATGTGTAAAATAAAGCTGCAATGATACCTTTGGCTTAATGTGTTTCTGCAAAGATGTATACGTTGTCAGGTTGCTTTACTTTGTGATTTGTGTACTTTGCAAGTAAACTGTATAATATTGCATTCTTGAAAGCCCAAAACTAAATATGAATCCCATCTGGAACTCAGAATGTATATGGTCAGGTGCCTAAATTGCAGTGGGTTAAAATTCCAGCTTCACTGCTTAAAAACGGCGTGATTGATGAATATATTGGAGAGATTGCTGCATTGGACCGCCAATCCAATTTCAAAGTTAATGACTGAAGACTAAACCATTATACTCAGATTCTGGTTTGAATCACTGGTGGAGGTGTCTAGGGGTCCACACAGCCTAGGCCTGGCAGCAACCAATCCGCCTGGAAGGAGTCCTTTCAATCCACCAGGGCATCAGGCAGGCAGCACAAGTAGGCAAGGAAAGAGCATGATGCTCCCTTGGCAGCACCTACCTGCAACTTTTAAAGTGCAGAGGTGTCTGTTCACATGGTGGCAGAGGGGTGTTTGGGAATGGCCTTGGTTCTCTGGCCATTCATGCATCCCAGGTCGCCCTGTTAGCAATATTACGGCAACGTGAGTACGCAGAGCATTGTTCGCATTATCAGGATAAATTGGCCTGTTGGTGCTAATGATGCCCCCGATATTGAGAGGCCACCGAGACTGCAGCCTTTTTAAAAGTAATTCCGTTCTTGGAACCTCCAACAAGTAGGCGTAAGGTCTCGGAGCTCCTCCCGGCCTGGTGGATCTAAGGCCACAATAGTATTCTGATGCCTTGTGGTGGCTCGCCCACCTTCAGTCCTGTGGCATATGGCACTGAATTCTTACATGCTGCATGACAGACAGCAGAGCCGATCTGATAGCCGGGACCCGACTACAAAGGGAACAACCAACTGGACTGCATTCCCGAGGGGTGACAGTCCACCCCCCACCACATACGCCTGCAAGCTACGCCTGTAAGTACATGCCTGGGCGTGCCGGAAATATCTGTAAAATTGACAGAAGACCTCAAGATTGAGTAGCGTCATGTAGTTATCTGAACTCTCCTGGGGCCAGATGTACACACAGCAAAAGATGGGCAAACATGCCTGCTGCATACCAAGACAGTCAGCCAGATCATGAGATGTGCACTAGTCAGAACTGTGCTCATGAGGCTCCCTCCTAGCTCGCCTCCTGATACTACAAATCCCCTCATTCTGAGCTCTGCATACTCTCTCAGAGCTCTTCTGCTTCTCAGTGGTCTCACTCTGACCTCTGCACTCTCTGCACCAGAGAATGCGTATACTCACTCGTAGCTCTTTTGCTTCTCAGTGGTATCACTCTGAGCTCTGCACCCACTCAGAGCTTTTCTGCTTCTCAGTGGTCTCACTCTGTGCTCTGCACCAGAGAATGCGGATACTCACTCAGAGCTCATCTGCTTCTCAGTGGTCTCTTGCGGATACTCACTCACAGCTCTTCTGCTTCTCGGTGGTCTCACTCTGAGCTCCGCACCAAAGACTGCAGATACTCAGTCAGAGCTCTTCTGCTTCTCGATGGTCTCACTCTGAGCTCCGCACTAGAGAATATGGATACTCTCCCAGAGCTCGTCTGCTTCTCAGTGGTCTCACTCTGAGCTCCGCACCAGAGAATGCAGATACTCACTCAGAGATCTGAGCTCTGCACCAGAGAATGCGGATACTCACTCAGAGCTCTTCTGCTTCTCAGTGGTCTCACTCTGACCTCTGCACCCACTTAGAGCTCCTCTGCTCCTCAGTGGTCTCACTCTGAGCTCCGCACCAGAGAATGCAGATACTTACTCAGAGTCAGAGCTCTTCTGCTTCTCGGTGGTCTCACTCTGACCTTCGCACCAGAGAATGCGGATACTCCCTCATAGCTCTTCTGCTTCTCGGTGGTCTCACTCTGAGCTCTGCACCAGAGAATGCAGATTCTCACTCAGAGCTCTTCGGCTTCTCGGAGTGCTCACTCTGAGACCCGCACCAGAGAATGCGCATACTCACTCAGAGCTCTTCTGCTTCTCAGTGGTCTCACTCTGAGCTCCGCACCAGAGAATGCGGATACTCACTCAGAGCTCTTTTGCTTCAGGGTGGTCTCACTTTGAGCTCTGCACCAGAGAATGCAGATACTCAGAGCTCTTTTGCTTCTCAGTGGTCTCACTCTGAGCTGTGCACCGGAGAATGCGGATACTCACTCAGAGCTGTTCTGCTTCTCAGTGGTCTCTCTCTGAACTCCACACCAGAGAATGCGGATACTCACTCAGAGTTCTTCTGCTTCTCAGTGCGTCTCGAGAGGATAGCTTCGCGGCAACATGCTTGCCTTGGATGCAAGACCACACGGAGCAACACAGGTTTGATTCCCGGGTCCGCGCTTAGAAACCTCTGAGTATTGAGCATGTTATAAATAACCTATCCTATCATATCATATCATATCAGTGGTCTCATTCTCAGCTCTGCGCCAGAGAATGTGGATACTCACCCAGAGCTCTTCTGCTTCTCGGTGGTCTCACTCTGAGCTCCGTGCCAGAGAATGCGGATACTCACCCACAGCTCTTCTGCTTCGCGGTGGTCTTACTCTGAACTCCGCACCAGAGAATGCGCATACTCACTCAGAGCTCTTCTGCTTCTCGGCGGTCTTACTCTGAACTCTGCACCAGAGAATGCGGATACTCACCCAGAGCTCTTCTGCTTCTCGGTGGTCTCACTCTGAGCTCTGTGCCAGAGAATGCGGATACTCACCCACAGCTCTTCTGCTTCTCGGTGGTCTTACTCTGAGCTCCGCACCAGAGAATGCGGACACTCACTCAGAGCTCTTCTGCTTCTCGTGGTCTCACTCTGACCTCTGCACCAGAGAATGAGGATACTGACCCAGAGCTCTTCTGCTTCTCAGTGGTCTCACTCTGAGCTCTGCACCAGAGAATGCAGATACTCACTCAGAGATTTTCGGCTTCTCGGAGTTTTCACTCTGAGCTCCTCTCAGTGGTGTCACTCTGAGCTCCTATCCCAGAACTCTTCTGCTTCTCGGTTGTCTCACTCTGACCTCAGCACCAGATTATGCGGATACTCACCGAGAGCTCTTCTGCTTCTCGGTGGTCTCACTCGGAGCTCTGCACCAGGGAATGTGGATACTCACTCAAAGCTCTTCTGCTTCTCGGTGCTCTCACTCTGAGCCCCGCACCAGAGAATGCGGATACTCACCCAGAGCTCTTGTGCTTCTCGGTGGTGTCACTCTGAGCTCCGCACCAGAGAATGCAGATACTCTCCCAGAGCCTCTCCCAGAGCTCTTCTGCTTCTCGGTTGTCTCACTCTGACCTCCGCACCAGAGAATGCGCATACTCACTCAGAGGTCTTCTGCTTCTCGGTGGTCTCACTCGGAGCTCTGCACCAGGGAATGTGGATACTCACTCAAAGCTCTTCTGCTTCTCGGTGCTCTCACTCTGAGCCCCGCACCAGAGAATGCGGATACTCACCCAGAGCTCTTGTGCTTCTCGGTGGTGTCACTCTGAGCTCCGCACCAGAGAATGCAGATACTCTCCCAGAGCCTCTCCCAGAGCTCTTCTGCTTCTCGGTTGTCTCACTCTGACCTCCGCACCAGAGAATGCGCATACTCAATCAGAGGTCTTCTGCTTCTCGGTGGTCTCACTCTGAGCTCCGCACCAGAGAATGCGGATACTCACCCAAAGCTCTTCTGTTTCTCAGTGGTCTCACTCTGAGCTCCCCACCAGAGAATGTGGATACTCACTCAGAGCTCTTCTGCTTCTCGGTGGTGTCACTCTGAGATCCTCTAGGTGGTGTCACTCTGAGCTCCGCACCAGAGAATGCAGATACTCTCCCAGAGCCTCACCCAGAGCTCTTCTGCTTCTCAGTGGTCTCACTCTGAGCTCTGTTAATGAAATTGCCCACTCTCACAAGCAGTTCTACTCCTGATGTTATACATGCAATATTCTCACTCCGTTCTGTGCTTTTGTTAACACTCTGCCAAACTTAGAACTCTTCACGTTCTCTCTCTGAGCCCTATTCTAGATGATTCTAAGACTCACTCATAGAGCTGTTCCCAACCCCCAAGAATCCATTTCTTCTCTCCCCTTTGTCTTCATGAGGTCTTCTGTCTTTATGTCCCCGTCTCTCTTTTCTCTCAGTTTCCGTGCAGGTCCCTTGACGCTCTCCCCATCTCCACTTCACCTCTCCTAAACAAGCTCTCGGTTCATTTGATTTTTCTTGCTCCCAGACCAGTATTGTAAAATTTCAAGAACTGCATATCGGTAAAGGGAGTTTTGGACGCAGCAGATTCAATCGAAGTAGAATTCATCGAATTTCTTTCATCGGATTTTGCCCCAAAATATATGTGGGGGCTGGGTGTAGGATAGGGCATTTTTTGAAAAACAGAAATACATAGCGTCAGTCCTATTTTCTAAATACTCTTTACAAATGCACATTTCTTTGCCATTCGAATAACATAACATGTAATATGCATGCTCGGTTCGCTCAAATAGAATGTTTTGTATATGTATTGAAGAGACAGCTTTTGCTGGAGAACTTCTCATCAAACTCCACCTATTCTCCAGTTTAACAAAAACTGGGGACATGAAACACTAACACTCATTCAGTCATTCTTGCACAGATCAAAAGTCAACAATTGCATGACCAAGTCCCCAACCACAAATGGCACTATGCCATGTACTACTTGTCCTCCCAGTATAGACATTATAATGAGCTAACACAGCCTTACATTAAAGTCTTTGTATTGCACAGCTACTAAAAAATGTTTTGGTGAGTAATGGGTAGAAATAACAATTTATTTGTCATTCGAAAAGAAAACATGTTACAAGGTTTGAAATGAAAGGACACCGAGTCCCATGTCATTCCTGTTAAACAATGCATCGCGTGGAGGCTTATTTCTCAGCGATTTGCATGCACTGTACTTTGCTCCTGGACAGCCTTGAACACTAAACACATTGGATAAGTGCAGTGCAACTGGAGGGCGATGCAGTGCTTCTGGGTACACATGCAGCGTTGTGCTGCTATGCGTTGCTTTCTTTCATGTGCAGTATTCTAGAAAAGCAGGGTGCAGTTAAAGAACCAATGGGGAAAGATGCCAGTTTTTTTTGTGACAAATGTAACCTTCAAATGTAAAAGAAAAAGAAATGCATTTTTTTTTCTCCAAACACATAATGAATGAAGGGGTCTCTCTGATGCAAGCTAATGAAGCTGGGTTCCTGCTGTGTGAAAAGCTACTCGGTGACCTAGGAACGTTCAAGCCCAACTTCTCCCTGCGAGAGGAAAATTACTTCAAACCCAGAAAAGTCCTGCAGGGAGGCAGGAAGGATTTTTTTCCTAATTATTATTTTTGCCAAGCCCTCGATAGCACTATCTCAGATTCTCACCTGCCTTAGTTCCCTCTATCTGTCCTTGGCTGCTCACCCTTATTCCCTTTAGCAAATCCAGACTTTACTACCCACAGACTCTCGATCCTCCTTGCCTCTTCCCCCCCACTTAATCTTTGACATTTTACTGCCATTACTGTGCTCTCCCATTCTCTCACTCTTTCTTTTCCTGCTTTCTCTCCCTCAGACGGCCTTTTATCTCCCCACAGGTGCAGATAATAACCAACTCAATTGTGCTACTTTTATCACATGAAAATGAGAAAAGTCTGAGTTGGCCCTGCTTGATTGTAACTGGTAACCTGCATATTAATCAAATCTTTTAAAATAATTGCATACAAGGGTAACTGTTATGAAGGCAATGAGTGTTCATGGTATACACAGTGGGTCAAGTGAGGAAGGTCGTGCCCTTTCTAACCACGGAAGAAGAAAGAAAATGGAATCAAGGATTAGCAAAGCCAATACTTTTTCTTTTGAAGTTGTTAATTGCAATTTATATTTATAAGTATGCATTTTTGTTGGCCCCATAAAGAAAGGGCCCATCGCGATTGTTGAGTTCCGACAGTGTTCGGAACTCCGAGAATTATAATGCATTCAAATGAATCATGCACATGTAATGAAACGCGGGAGCCAGGATAATGTGGTCTGCTGTTCTTTATTGTCGGCGCCGAACTGCCGTCCGAGGCGGTAACCCCGCCTCTTCCTTTTCCGTGGGATCCCCCACAACATTTGAATCAACAAAGAGAAAGGACACAAATATCAACAATGACATGTCCATAGAAATAGGACACAACATCTCCCCCTCACTTAAATGAGGAGTGCATATTAATTCATTTCTTCTATCCACCGAGTGGGTCGGCGAATGTTCCTTTTGGACGGGCTCCTCCGTGGTGTCTTTTCCCAGTGCACAGGTGTGTCACTGTCGCTGTCATCAGCGTCTCGTTCTTCCATCTGGTATTCGGACTCCACATCGGAGGATTCATAGTCAATCCTCGAGCGATCAGTGATCTGTGCAGTGCTTCCCTCAAAGTTTTTGAAGAATGACGAGTTTCTCGTAATGGTTCCACGTGGGCTGACTGCTGTTATCATAGAGCCGTTGACGTGTGTCACCTCTAAGGGTTCAGGTCTGAACGCCGGGGTGTCCTTGGTGTTTTGTTCTTGTCTTACTAGCACCACGTTGCCCACTTGAATGTGACAAGGCTTGGCTTGCCTCTTTTGATCAGTATATGCTTTTGCCTTTTCTTTGCTTCGCTTGTCTCGATTGAGGGCGTCACCAACGACAGTTGGCGATGGTTGGGCATGGGGATTATGAGGCAGTTGTGTTCGTATGATGCAGCCAAACATTAGTGTGGATGGACACACCCCTGTGGTGCTATGTGGAGTATTCCTGTATTCTCGTAGGAGAGTGCAGATGGCCTGCATGAAGGAACGATTTGTGATGGAACATACTTGGAGGGTTCTCTTGAGACAGCTCATGAACTTCTCGGCCATTCCATTTGCTTGTGGCCACAATGGTGTGATTGTTCTATGTTGAAAACCGAGGTGTTCCGCGAACATTGCGAAGTCATGACCACTGAATGGTGGACCATTGTCTGACTTTACTATTGATGGTATGCCATAGTCAGAAAAAGTCTTGTCCAGGGCAGGTATTACGGCTTGTGCACTTGTGGAGTGAATGAGATGCACCTCAGGGAACCGTGACATTTCGTCCACAATTACCAGCACATATTTCCCATTTGCCAGGGGTCCAAACATGTCTACGGCCACTCTGTCCCACACTTGCAGAGGCATCTCTGACGACTGGAGGGGTGCTGGGAATGTTCGGGGCCCCACCGCCTGACATGTGAGGCAGTTACCTAGGATCTGTTCCACTTGTTCATCCAATTTCGGGAACCAGACCTTTGTTCTCAGTTGTCTCTTTGTGGACACTATGCCGCGGTGGCCAGTGTGAGCTATGTCCAGTATTTGTTTCTGCAGGCTAGTGGGGATCACAATTCGGTTCTCTTTAAGAAGCAAACCTTCTGGGGACACAGACAATGTGTGTTGTACCAATTTGAAGACACGAAGTTGAGCTTTCTCTGCTTCTGTCAGTTCTTTGATGTACCACCGGCCCGTTCGCAGACACTCCTTTACAATTGGTAGGAGCTTGTCTGCAGATGTCGCTTCCACAAGTTGGGCGATGGAGACATGCTTTGGAAGTGCATTGTTAACCAAAAAGTTGACGTATTGGTTTGCTTTTATGGACTGTCGTTCCACTTGAGCTGGTAACGGGTATCTTGAGAGAAAATCAGCGGGATTATTCTCTTTCCCTGGTCGATGCACGATCTTGAAAGAATATTCTTGTAGACGCAGACCCCATCGGGCAATTCGGGGTGGCATTTTGGCAGTGGGTTTGCCATATATCGTGGTCAGCGCCTGGTGATCTGTAACAACCGTGAATGGGCGGCCATATAAGAAGAGATGGTAGTGCTCGCACGCCCATACAACTGCGAGGCTTTCCTTTTCGGGTTGCGAGTACGCACATTCTGCCTTTGACAAACTCCGACTGGCATAGGCTACTATGCGCTTGGGTGAATTGGGGGGTGCTCCCGGTCTGGATTGAGCTAGAATGGCACCCAGGCCTACTGGACTGGCATCCACTGTGAGTTCCGTGTCGTAATCGGGATCATAGTAGGCCATACACGAAGCTGCTGATATGCGTCGTTTGATTTCCTGGAAGGCCTTTTCGCATTCTGTTGTCCATTCAAACTCCTGGTCTTTTCCGGTGAGGACCCTTAACGGGGTGCTCACTGACGCAAAGTCTTGAATATATCTCGTGCAATAACTCGCCATGCCCAGAAAGGATCGTATGGCCGATGATGAAGTGGGAGTGGGGGCATCCACCAGTGCTTGTACCTTCTCTGGATCTGGACGCATGCCCTTGTTCGAAAATATGTGTCCAAAGAATTTGAGCGTAGTTTTGTTAATCTCACATTTCTCCGGGTTGAGAGTGAGATGGGCGTTTTCTAACGCCATACAAACCCTTCTTAGAGTGTCGTCATGACTTTCTTGGGAGGTGCCAAAAATAAGAATGTCATCACTGTAATTCAAGCAGTGTGGAATGTGTTTAATTATTTGATGTATTTCATTCTGAAAGATCTCGGCCGCAGACGACACTCCAAAGCTTAGTCTCTTATATCTGAAAAGTCCCAGATGAGTTGAGAATGTGGTGATATATCGTGATGAAGGATGAAGTTCAAGTTGATGATAACCTTTATTCAGGTCAAGCTTCGAGAAAATGGTGGCTCCATGAAGAAGGTGTATCATGTCAGTCATGCGTGGAGCCAAATGTTCTCTTTCAATGGCTACATTTGGGGCACGCATGTCTACACAGATGCGTATTTTGGAGGTACTATCTTTCTTGGGTACCGGGACTATTGGTGAAACCCATGGAGTCGGGCCCGACGCTGGTTCAATTATGCCCTGTTGGAGTAGTGAGTGTATCTCGTCTTCTACTTGCCGTTGTATATTGAGGGGAATGCCCCGGTAATGTTGAGCAATGGGTTTCACCTGTTGATTGATGTGTAGTTTGATTTGCCTGTCTTTTAGGCACCCAAGTCCTTTGAAAAGTGAAGGAAATATCTTTTGAATCATGTCTTTGGCGCTGGAGGTGTATGCGGACATGATCTGATACATGATGCTAATTAGACCCATTTGTATGGCTGTGCGGAAGCTTAGGATGCTTCCTCCCGGAACTTCTCCTTTAATTACATATATCTTTACTTTCTGGCTCTGCTCTTTGTATTGACAGTGTGCATTGAACATTCCTATACAGTCTAGCGGTTTGTTGGACCCATAGGGGTATATTAGCGTGTCAGCTTTCTTTAAGTCTTTCTTGCTTTCCAAAGATTTGTATATCATGTCGTTAATAACATTGACAGTGGCACCTGTGTCGATCAGAAATTCTAAGTTTTGCCCATTCAAATGGAGGAACAGGGTCGGGCTGTATTCAGCCGCTGTGGCATTTCCGATGGCGTGCACATATGCTCTTTTTCTCTCTCCACTGGATGAAGATGACCTGGTTGTTTGTCTTTCCTGAGGCGAATCATCTACATATCTGATCCTTTGTCTTGTTCTGCGGTGCGGGGAGTGGTGTCTGCTCTCTCGGTGGTTAGACGTATCTCTCCTTTCTTCTCGCCTCCTCGATGATGGCGCGTATTCCTTGGCTGAACTGTGAGAGCGCCTCCTCCCATACGTGGAGCCTCGATTTGAATATTTGCGCGGGCTTTCCCGACTGGAGCGTCCACCTTCATGTCTTCCGGTTTCTCTCGTGCTTCCTGTGCCTTGGAGGAATTTAATGTTCTTGCAGACGGATTGGAAGTGGTTTTCCCCCCCACATTTATCACACTGATGTCCAATCGCAGGACATGGGCCTACATGGGGAAAACGGAATCCACATCGGTAGCATTTCTTTTGCTCTGACGGGCCAGCAGGCGTGCGGATGGGGCAGAGAGATGCTGATTTGGCATTTTGTGTGATGGAGATGTTACCCAGAGATTCAGTTTGCAGGGTTAGTGCAGCGTCCGCTCTTGCAATTTGAAGGATCTCTTCCAGCGTCCTGCTCTTTTGTAGTAATTTTTTACGAAAATCAGGGGAACCGCACCCTGCGATAGCTTGTGATTTTAGAGCCTCTTCAGTGGAATATTTGTCAAAATCACAGTACTTGGCTCTTTTCCTTAGCCTCATGATGAAGTTATCCATGCTTTCTTCTTTGTCTTGTGTAGTTGTATGGAAGACATGCCTCTCATAGTCGACATTCCTTAGGGGTGCGAAGTACGCATTTAATGAGTCAATTATACCTTGAAATGAGTTGGTGTCGGCATAAGGCATTTCGAACACAATGTCCCGCACCATGGGACCCAATGAGTGAAGCAGGATGCCTCTCAAGCGGCGTTCTTCTCTCACACCAGATGCATCGATGTAAATGTGGAGTTCTTTCAGCCAGCGAGCCCATCTGGATGCCAGGCTATTGGTATCAGTCATATCAAAATGAGGGACTGCTTGTAGCTGCAAAGATTCAGAGGAATTGTCTTCTCTGTTGCTGGCTGCTCTCGGAGTGGAGCTGGCTTGAGGGCTCTGTAGGCCGCTGTCAGCATTGTCTGCCGACATGTTAATAGGTGTGGTTGAACTGCGCTGCTCGTTAATAGGTGTGGCTGAACTGCGCTGCTGTGGCACTCTACTCACTGGAATGGCGTGCACTGCGGGTCCACCTCCACTTCCTTCTTCAGCATGGCCTCGCCGGTTGAATGTGGGGGCTAGCGGTGATCTGGCCTGCATGAGGCGTCATGGACAGCAGGCGGCCCTTATTTGGTATGCTGCGTAGATTCTGGCGGCTCTCCTCATGCAGCGTGTATGGGTTGGCGGGAGCCTTTCCTCCACCGCCTCTTTGACTTGGTGTGACGCTGAGTGTCGGGGCTTTCTTTGACTCCGCGGCCCGCTCTGCACCGGAGCCGCGGTGAGGCACTGCAGTGCCTGAGGCTGCGGCGTTCCTCCACGGCCTTCGCGCGTCGCAGGAGCTGCCTGCGGGTGGGCGTGATTGGGTCAGTCGTCCTCGTCGCCAATGTTGAGTTCCGACAGTGTTCGGAACTCCGAGAATTATAATGCATTCAAATGAATCATGCACATGTAATGAAACGCGGGAGCCAGGATAATGTGGTCTGCTGTTCTTTATTGTCGGCGCCGAACTGCCGTCCGAGGCGGTAACCGCGTCTCTTCCTTTTCCGTGGGATCCCCCACAACATTTGAATCAAAAAAGAGAAAGGACACAAATATCAACAATGACATGTCCATAGAAATAGGACACAACAGCGATGAACATGCACGCTAATGGTCCACCCGACACATGGCTATTGACACCCGGGGTGGGGGGGCGCAGCCAATCAGGTTCTGTGGTTCGCGGGCTGAAACCTGTAATCTCAGCCCGCGTTCCACAGAACCCACAGGCTGCCTCCCCGCCACAGGCCTCCATCTTCCCCCCAGCCCTGCCTTTACCTTTTTTTTGTAAAAATAATCGCAACCCCCGTCCCCATCCCCACTTACCTGATTGTGGAGGCGGCGGCGCCACTGCTGCAGCAGCTTCCCTTTTCCAGCCGCCATGGTCATAGAAGACTTGCTCCGTACAGAGCCTTGCCTTCTATAACCATGGCGGCCATTTTGGTTAAGTATTTTCATTCATTCAACAGGACGCATGCGGCATCGCGTTGAATAAATGAAACAACTTTTTTTTAGCATCCCAGTTACTGCTTTTTTTACCCGGGGTGCTAATAGCATTAATCCGCCGTTCCAAGGACCGTTATCCCCTGTTCCAGACCTTGGAATGTGGGGTTAACGCTTTATTTTTTCTTGAGCTTTACATCAGCAATTGAGGCACGAGCCTGCCGTTTACACAGCCTGCTTCAGATCTCTGTATCATCTGGCCTGGCGTCTTTAATAATGGTAAAACACATCTTGAATCCCTAATTGGCCGCGGCTGTAGAGGATGTAGACCTGAACAATGTAACCCCAAACAATGCTTCAATTACAGGGCCAAACAGGTGAAACAGTGCCACTCTGAAGTAGAATACAGGCAACCATCGTATATCAAACCATGCTTAAGAGAGCATGCACTTCCTCGTCCTTTTTGCATAGACTTGCCTAATAGCCTGGCATTTAAGGTTAATGACCATCATTTGAACAAGATGAGAATATTGTGCCAGACTCAGCACTGGTTTACCAGCCATGCATTAACATTCAGATCAACATGCTAGCTATACCTGATGCAAAGAAGATAGATCCAAAAGCATGATGGCCATATGCCCTTTTCTCTCTGACAACCATTTGAGCAGCATTCATGCCTTACCCATTACCTCCAGAACTACTGAATCAGCTGCCCCAATCAGTCATTGCCTACAAGTGTCACACTTAATACTAGAGCTTATGAGGCATACCTCAAACCAAGGAAGGCCCTTATTTGCGAATTGTGGAAATATCACACCCAGGCAGATCTATATGCAGGCCTGGGCGGTGGCTGCTTCAGTAGAACAGAGCTAAATTCTTGCACATTACATCACATGATATGTTTTTAGTGCCAAGTCCCTTTAGAAACGCTCCATGCTTCCTTTCATTTTTTCTTCACCTTCTCTTGTCTCACTTCCACCATGGCCAGCGCCACATTCAATAGAGGGGGAGTGAGACATACAAAGGGGAAAAGGAGAAAAGACAGATGAAGCAATACTGATAGGGGACGATGAAAATACTAAGAGACTGTGCCAGAGAGACTTACTAGGACAAAGAAGGATTTGGATGAAGTAGAATTATACAGAAAAAAGGACTAGGACTAGCCCTGGGGCCAAGGACTAGGAGAAGAGGTACGACTAAAGAATAAGACAACATTGAAGCACTGGGACAAAGGAAAAGTAAAATGAAGGAGAAAGAGAAGGCCTGGGACACAAGAACAAGGAATGCAGACAGGGAACCAGGACCAATGACTGGCAACGAAGGAGAAGGACAAGGCCCATGAAGGAAGGACAAGGACCAGGGCTGGGAAAGAAGGAGAAGGCCTGAGAGCAAAGCAGAAGGCCTGGGAACCAAGGAGAAAGCCTGGGAACCAAGGAGAAAGCCTGGGAACCAAGAAGGTGGCCTGGGTACCAAAGAGAATGAATAAGGACGAGAGACCTATTGTGACAAAGACTCCAAAAATGACCATATATCACAGGGATGTGCAATAGAAAGAGGGGGGAGACCTCCTGCACCCTCCAAATACTCCTACATGCCCCATGGACCCTGTCCCAATATTGCCTAAATTCCAACTCACCAGATCGATTTTTTGCTCTACGTTTGCCCAAAAAATGTAGGACTAAAATGGCTCGGGCAAAAATGGTTCGAGCACTAGACCTTCCTTAACAGTATCAGGCCATAGACAAGCTGATTGGCTACATGCACATCAGAAAGGAAACCGAAAGATACGGTGCATGCAATAAGCCTGGATGCACGCACACAAGGAAGAAAAGAGACCCAAACTGCAATGTATCCTTCCACCAAACCTAAATCCCATACACAGGAACAATTTGGCAAAGTAGGCATTACCTACTTTCAGTCAAAAGCCACTGCTTGGAACCGACGTGAGATTTGTCTTTCAAAATACATATTACACCTGCGTGGAACTTAGCAATGAGTAAAGCGAGATGTGGGGTTAGTGATTACTGAATGTCAAAATCCTGCTGAACTTTCACAACATTCATCCTTCTGAGGCCTGCCCTCACAAACTTCAAATAATGATGCACTCATCCTTGCCCCAGCAGGCAGGCCCTCTTAGGACACAGAGGGCATCCTGGTGCTTGCCCCCGAATGCCTCCAAACTAAGCACACCACACGTCTGCACACACCAACTATTTGACCTCATATTCGGGTTTCACACGTGTACCCCCACAATGGACCATGGACAGGAAACAGGCAAGGGGGGAAGCCCCTCTCCGCCGAGGAGCCATCGTGCACAGTTTCTCCTCGATGGCATGTTAAAGTCGTTTCCACCTTGAACCCTGGAAGGAGATGAGGTGACAACATCCCCGTCAGAAGGAAACTGTACTTCCACTGCCCCAGAAGAAAAAGGCCAATCCATTGTACTGAGAATTATGAAAATCCCAGTGCTGCTTTTATGAATTTGCACTGGGGTCTACCGGCAGCATGTGTATTGCCTGAGCTAATCTCACGTTCTCTGGCCTGGGTACTTTGCTTTCTTAATGAACGCACCACCCTCAGAAACTCAAGGACCCGTGTGTAAACTATTATTGCCGTGCACTGGGAAATCTGCCAGGCGTTGGCAGCGCTCGTCTGTCCAGGACAGAGCCAAGCCAATAAAGCATTATTGCATTGCCTTGCACGGTGCTGAATGCCGGCGAGGGAACTTCGTGTATCTCCAAAGAGGAGAGAATGATCCCTCAACGCGCTTGGCATGTCTCGACCAGACCACTTTCAAATCAAACTTGCATTGGTTAGAGGGCAGTTTACTTTGCAAGCTCTGGCTGTATGCAGCTATGAGTTTGGTAGGTGCAATACAGTAATTTCTTAACAATATAGCTGTGTGGGTGTCACTTCGGACAACACGTGTTTTGCCAGGCAGTAGGTTTCAGGCCCCTGGAGCCCTGCTGAGCACCGAGCATAGGCGTAATTTTTTTGGGGGGGCGGGGGTGTTTGTCCCCCCCAACTTTCATGACACACCATTTTGTCCCCATTCATTTGGCTGGGGCACCTTTTCTTCAGATGCCATGTCCCCCCCAACATTTTCAGCAAAGTTACTCCACTGGCACCGAGGGCTATGTGGTGTGTGCTTGTGGTATCAGAAGGTGAATACTTGAAGTCCTGGTTGGATTGTCCATGTAGTTATGGCTACACACGTCAACCTTCCCTGTGCCTATGTTTCCATGTTTGCTTCTATCATGTTCATCATAGTGGCATATTCGTTTCCATGGGAAAAAGGTATTCCTGAAAGACGTCTTTGCTAATAAAGTCGTTCCAATAAAGTAGTTGCATTTACAATTTTATTTATATATTTATTTATTTATTGGCGTTGCTTCCCCACTCCTAAATTGTATTAATTCCTTTTTGCTATATATATATTTTTAGGTCAACTTATTACTCAGCAGAAATGTTCAGATGTTATCCTAACATGCAGCACTTCAGTTGTTTTGGAGTGCAACTCCCATGATCTCTGTCATCATGTACCATGCTAGCGAGGGCTGATGAAAGCTGTAGATTCAAATATCTGGAGAGACAAAAGTTTCCTACGCCTATCATAATTGATTGATTGTTTATTTGTATAGTGCCTATACACAATGGGCCTTAATAAGGGCATGGCTACCCCCAAACTCCGGGTCCCGCAAAAGGGGATTTACCGGGCCATTCCGACCTTGGACAGCCTGGTAATTCCCATTCACGGGACCCGGACCCGGTACGTCCCCTTTCCCATTTGAGCGCCCATAGGGCTCAATGGGAATGTGGAGGATGGTACTGCTCGCGGGTGCCGCTCTGCACGCCTGGTCTGACCAGGCGTCCAGAGCAGCACCTGCAAGCATACTCGGAATGTTGCAGCGAGGTTACAACGGCGCCGGTAGCACTTGTTACCTTACCGCAACACTCCTAATGAGGCCCAATGTGTTTCAAAGTGCTTCAAGGAGGGAGGGAACATGGGAGAATACAGTTACATTCTTACAGGTCCTTGAAACAAATTAAAATGTGAAAAATACTACAATAATCAGCCTGGTGACATTTCTGATAGTGCAAGGCAAGGAATAGTTTGGGAGAGAAAAGGGAAGGGAAGGGAAGCAGGAGACAAGCAAGCAGTAACATTACTATGCCAGACTAGTGCATGAGTAACAAGAGGAGGGGGCTGGGAGGAAGAGGGGTGTGGAGAGAGGGGGGAGGAGAGGAAACAAACAGGCGACTATCACAAAAGGTCAGACGACGTTTCAGAGTAGTCTAGGGGGGAGTGGGAGGAGAGGACAAGGAGGGAAAGGGGGGACAGACAAGCTACTATCAGAGGTCATGGGACAAATGATAGGGGTAAGTGCTATGAGAAGAGAGGAGAAAGGTGGCTGCAAGACAGGAGTGAAAGAAGGGGGGAGGAGGAGAGGAAAGGTGGCTATAAAGACAGGCGGCTACGATTACTATGCCTGACAGCAATTGGGATATTGCCAGACTTTAACAAGAGGAGAGGGAGGATCAGGGAATGTAAGGGACAACCAAGACAATCACAGGGGTCAGGGGGAAGGGGCAGAGAGACCAGATGGGGCACGGAATGGGGTGGGGGAACTGTCAGACACACAGGGGCAGGAGGGTGTCCGGGGAGCACTTTCATACACACAAGGGGCAGGTGGGTTGGCGGGGGGCAACTTTCACACCCATGCGGGCAGGTGGGAGGGGGGCAATTTCACCCACATGAGGGGCAAGGGGGTGGGTACCATAGAAACTTCTGGGCTGGCAGAGGCAAATCAGATTAGGCAACACCATCAATGTTAAATCATTTTAAGTGCCTTGAAATGCACAAAAATGGAAAACACCTGTTTGAAGCAGTCACAAGGGGATGTGCAATGCATAGAAGGATCATTTTATTTGCAGTTCCTTCAAATGAGAAATCAGCAGAGTGGATTGTTTCTGTCCAGATTGCATTTATTTGCGTAAACCCAGACACTGATGTGATGCATGCATTCAAGGATGTCTGTCAGCACATCATTTGCACTGGGGCACAGGTCCCATGAAAAGCATTGGTCACCTTCCTAAATAAGATGACCTGTACATTTAAGAGAATGGGGTACCTGGAAAAAAAGAACATCTTCGACACTATTATTAGATGCCCAATTCATGGTGTATGTGTTCCTAGCCAACCACTATGTATGACTTACAGTCAGTTGAGGTTGTATTTTAGAATGGGTGATTCTTACACACCTACAAGACTGAGGAAGGCCCAGTCTCGTTTGAGCATGATGTGTTTGAGAATCTACTTCAGGGCAGAGAGTTCATAGAATACCTTTGATGCCGCTGTACCCAGCTTCTTAGAGTCCTGCATGGGGTGCCAGCCAATCAGGAGGCTCAGGATGTATGGTACAAGCCCAAGTTCAGAGCTGCCTGGGCAGTCAGCGACCCCTTCCCTTCCCCCTCACCCTCCCACTTCCTCTCTTAGCACCCTCATAGTTTCCTGAGTGTAAGAATTGTTGACACCTCCATCTAGCCCTGACTTTTCTATCAACAAAAGTTTGCATTCTGGGACTTGTAGTTTGGATTTTCTAATGCGTTTGCCCCTTCAAATCCTCAAGTGCTATTCCCTAAAAAGGTAACATCACTGACTTTTCTGCAGTACCAAATTACTCTGTATGTCGGTTGTGAAGCAAAGCTACATTTCCAATCGCTCCCACCATGTCAAGCGGGAGTGGTTCATCCCGCCTTGTTTGTTGCTTTGCATTCTTCTAGACTACATTATGTGTATGGCTTTACACTTGTAGAACAATACGAAGAGGAATTAAAAGAAAAAATAAACGACGGACTAGACGAACAGCTCAAACATCGCATTAGACAACTTGAGTTGCCTTTATAGTGTCCAGATTATGATGCTTAGCCCAATTTAAATTGTGTTGCATGCACCGATTTGATCAATGAAGACCTGTAACTATGCCACCCGTCAAGTGAGAATGGAGCGCCCTCTACTCTTCATTTCCCTTCATTCTTGAGGTTGTAGATCTGCTTTTCCATTATCAATACAGACCTGCACGAGACAGATTGCACGGATAGGAGGGGGAGCTGCTGGTAGTGATCTTCAAACATGTTATGGGACAACTTTTCTGTAAACTCTCCAGAAAGCCGTCTCATCAAGAAAGCTATGTTTAACAAATATATGGCTCATTTGTGAAAATAACTCAACAAACCAGCCGCAAGCTGTGCTAGATCATTTTCTGTAAAAAGTGCCTGGCCTACCAAAGTGTTAGCCCATATATTCACATTGTCCCTGAAAATGTGGAACTTTTTATATAAAAGACTCTCTGGTAAAGAACGTGATCCCAGGCAGTCACATGCCAACTAAAAAAGCTATAGCTTACATCAGGGGAGTTGCTAGGTCTGGAAAAGACCCGGGTCTACGCTAATGTTGGAACTGTTGGGACTGGGGGCTAGCTATAGCCTTTTGGTTGTAGCTCCTGAGATTCTATCCGGGGCTAGAACCAAAAGACCAGGGGCTATAGCCCCCTTACGCCCACCCATCTCCCCCTAGCAACGCCTCTGGCTTACATACAGCATGTAATATTAAGGCCCCACTCGAGATGCTTACAGCCAACGAGGCAAAGCAGGGAAGAATGTGGCTATGAGTAATGACCAGAAAATATTAATTCCAGCTGAGCGACGCTGGGATTACAACAGCTGAGAGGTTTAGGGAGAGTGCATTATAATCCCGGATCTTCCCCGGAGCACGTGCTGTTGCCGTGATCACAAGCTGCTCCAGTGAAGTACCCATCGCTTTAAACAGCCTTTATTTTTTGGGGGGTTTACAGCTAGAGATTGCCAAAGTGCACATTTCAATTTTCCATCACAAACTGATCGAAAACGCTCAACTCATGACCCAAAAATGCTCCTGCTTCCCAGGCAACAGACCCGGCCCGGCTACCAATTGTCAAACTGTTTTGCCACCTCTCTTCGGGCAGGGCTTCACATACGTCCCTTCCCACTTCCTGGAACCGAGCCTTTGCCAGTGTGAGGGGACAGGGGACTGCCAGTTCCTCTAATGCCCTGCATGCACCCAGTCTGCCCGGCTGGTAGACTGCAGCACTATCTTATCAGGTGGTACACCAGCTACAGGAGCAAGGGCTGAGCCATGCCAGGGGCTTTATCACTATTCCATTCCTTTTACGCCGCCGATTGCAAGATGGAGGAGGGTAAGGAATAGACCCTTTGTGCCACTGCCAAGCTAAAACTGCGGGGAAGTAAACTCTGAAACTAAAACAAGGGAAGACAAGAAATGCAAAGGAAAGGAAGAGGGAAAGTTATCCTAACAGCCCGGTATAGCCTTTCCCATATCTGTGATCAACCTACCTCTTCTAGCGTGGCCACTGGGGTGATGGCCACCTCTCCGGCCCTCTTGGGGCCTGGAGCCGTCTGTCCTTACGTGAAACGATCACTTATGGGTGGGCACTCAGTGCCCTTGCATCTGGTGACTTTGAAAATCCCCCTGCTGCCTTTCCATGATGCCCATTCAGTCGCTGCGAGAGGGTACATGCTCTGCTTGTGCTGGAAACGCTATACAATGTGCAGAAGTTATCCTTTCCAGGAGCCAATATTGTTTGCCTCCCTTAAATCAGGCTGAACAGCACATGATAGTGTCCCTCCCGGCTTCAGCATCCTGCTTGCAGACAGTAAGTGATATACCCAAGGAAGATGGAGAACTGCTCCTACAACCTACAATCCAATGGAAGGAAGCAGGCCTTCGCCTTCCTTGGGTGTATCCTCCTTCCAGCTGTTTTAGGGGGACCCCAGCATTTCCAACATTGTGCAGCCTACAATTCAATGGGAGGCAGAAAGAGGGAAAGTGCTGCTGGAATCTAAATGCTCCAGAACCAGGAGGTATCACTTGGGCTCCTGCCCTTTGAATCAACACGCGCAATCAATTGCCTCCCCTCTGGACTCCGTGTCTCATCAGAACAGCATTTCAAAGCTTCAAGCTTCCAGGCAACACGCCTGCAGTAGGTAGTATCCAAGACCTACTACTGCTTTACCACTTTCTTACCTGTATCAGAGCCTCTGGGCTTCCACCTGCACTGCGGTTTCTACCAAGGCTGCAATGTCAACAGGCGATATAGCCGAACCTAGCTCTGACACCCATCCATCTTTCTTCATTCAGTCGAGGGACCTCATCCACGGGCATTGTACCATCCGCCTCAGCAGTTGGGTGGGAGCTTCATGCATCGAACTGCAATTTTAATAGCTCCTTTTCATCATAACGGGAGACTGTTGCATAGACTAATAAACCAGAGCATTGTGTATAAACTGAGCACAGCTGTTACTTGTCCTGACTGCCTACAGTTTCACATCTCTTTTTCACCAAAATCACAGGCTTTCATGTTGAGTTTATCATATTGTTTAACATTGAGATGTTGACAAGTTCTAAATTCCTCAACTCAAGACACTTCTAACTCAACTCGAAAGTACTTTAAAGAACATTTAGTAGCTTCTGACAACAAAGCTTTGCCCCAAACAATATCTCAGAAAGATACTTAACTGTAGCATACCGCTCAACCATTTTTGCCAAAGGTATGTACACATTATATAAGGGATGGCTGAGCAGGTCGAAGTTGCCTAATCTGACTCGTTGATGGTTAATCACAAAGTCTTGAAACCAGTTCAAGCCCTTCCTTCCCTTCCCCCGTCCCCTGCTAACGCCCATGTCTGCCACAGTGACTGGCTGTCTGGTTTCCCTCTGAGTTGTGCAGGGCACCAGGCACCTCCCGCCCAGTCCACCCCCTTCCTCGCACTTAGCATGTGAACCCTCACACCCTGCAATCCCTGGCACATGCCCACCTGGCCTCCCCTTAGCACGCGCCTAGCCCCTGTGGCCCCCTTACCCCCTCTTCCTCCCCCCTTTCACTTGCACTCTCTCCTCTTTGCCCTGCACTTCCCTTCTGACCCTAGCACTTTGCATTCGCGCAGACCTGCACCCACCCCTCCCCCACACTTCTTGTTACTGCACTTGCACGATCTGAATGTCACAAGGCCTAGTAGGACCGTTATAGTTACTTTTTCCCCTTGTCCACCGCCCCCCCCCCATTTTGTCCTGTGGCGCCTTGAAACACCATTTATTGTACAAATATCAATAAATAAAAAAATAAAAACAAAACATGTCAGCTAATTGCTCTAGTCATTACAGGAGGTCAGTGAGGTTGTCTGTATCTGACAAATCAAAGCGATTAGCTAAAAGAGAGCATCAACATCTGCTGAAGATAGAATATAATCCAGATGCTGAATAGGGCAAACCTGGGGCTGTTTAAAGCAGAAGCCTGATGGAAAGCAGTACAGAAGCTTTTAACGTCAGTGTGCAGCTGTTTGGTGACACATTGTAAAAAGAAATATGGCTAGCCAAGGTAGATTCTCTGATGGTTGATAAAATCACATCCTCTAGACGCAGGGGTGCACAACTGATTTTGACAGAGGGCCGAAAGTACCTTACATGAGGGCTATAGTGGGCCGAAAAGTAAATGTGGGCGGGGCGGTAGGCGGGGCGTGGCAGGAGGCTTTTTAAACCCCCAATTTGTACTAAACACATGGAAAAAGAATGTTTTTGAGGGGTAACGATTTTTATTTGCATTTCAAACTTACATTTTGTACTACACATTTTCCATTGTTATAATTTATTTCTATTTAGTTATTGTATCTCGCCTGTTTAATTAACTTATATATATTTTATTGACCCTAGATTGGACATGCCGTTATTTTGGACTGCTACAGTTTGCTATTTGGGTTGCCCAAGAGGAGTATGGCCTTCGTTGAATAAGGTTTCCTCAAAAAGCCAAAGATGAACATCTCCTAACTGTGCCTGTTTCAGCTTTATTATTGGGTTCACTCTTGGAGTGCAACACTATGCCCCATGGCCCCCTCACCCCCAACCAAACACTATGCCCCATGTCCCTTACCCCCAACCAAACACTATGCCCCATGGCCCCCTTACACCCAACCAAACACATTGCCCTATGGCACCCTCACCCCCAACCAAACATTATGCCCCATGTCCCTCACCCCCAACCAAACACTATGCCCCAGGGCCCCCTTACCCCCAACCAAACACTATGTCCCATGGCCCCCTCACCCCCAACCAAACACTATACCCCATGGCCCCCTCACCCCCAACCAAACACTATGCCCCATGTCCCTCACCCCCAACCAAACACAATGCCCCATGGCCCCCTCACCCCCAACCAAACACTATGTCCCATGGCCCCCTCACCCCCAACCAAACACTATGCCGCATGTCCCTCACTCCCAACCAAACACTATGCCCCATGGCCCCCTTACACCCAACCAAACATTATGCCCCATGGCCTCCTCACCCCCAACCAAACCCCCCACCCCATGGCCCCCACACCCCCAACCAAACCCCCCACCCCCCAAATCAGCACACACAAACCAGCACCAATACAGACCCGAACCCCCACCCCCCAACTCAGCACACACACAAACATGCACCCATAAAGACCCGAACCCCCACCCCCCAACTCAGCACACACACTCTCAAGCATGCACCCATACAGACCCGAACCCCCCACCCTCCAACTCAGCACACACACAAACATGCACCCATAAAGACCCGAACCCCCCACCCCCAACTCCAAACCTCCCACCCCCCAACTCAGCACACACACTCTCAAGCATGCACCCATACAGACCCGAACCCCCACCCCCCAACTCAGCACACACACAAACATGCACCCATACAGACCCGAACCCCCCACCCCCCCAAATCAGCACACTCTCAAAGAAGCACCCATAAAGACCCGAACCCCCACCCCCAACTCAGCATACACACAAACATGCACCCATAAAGACCTGAACCCTCCACCCCCCCCAACTCCAAACCCCCCACCCCCCAACTCAGCACACACACTCTCAAGCATGCACCCATACAGACCCGAACCGCCCACCCCCCAACTCAGCACACAAAAAACATTCAAATCAAAACATTCATACACATCCGACAACCCCCCCACCCCCGCATCTCAACATACACACAAAATACATTCAAATCCAAACATTCATACACATCCGACACCCTCCAACCCTGCATCTCAACATACACACAAAATACATTCAAATCCAAACATTCATACACATCCGAAACACCCCCCCACCCCTGCATCTCAACATACACACAAAATACATTCAAATCCAAACATTCATACACATCCGACACCCCCCCACCCCGCATCTCAACATACACACAAAATACATTCAAATCCAAACATTCATACACATTCGACACCCCCTCCACCCCCGCATCTCAACATACATACAAAATACATTCAAATCCAAACATTCATACACATCCGACACACCCCCCCACCCCCACATCTCAACATACACACAAAATACATTCAAATCCAAACATTCATACACATTCGACACCCCCCCCGCATCTCAACATACACACAAAATACATTCAAATCCAAACATTCATACACATCTGACACCCCCTCCACCCCCGCATCTCAACATACATACAAAATACATCCAAACCCAAACATTCATACACATCCGACACACACCCCCCACCCCCGCATCTCAACATACACACAAAATACATTCAAATCCAAACATTCATACACATCCGACACACCCCCCACCCCCCCATCGCAACATACACACACAAACATAAAGCAAAACAAACCCGACACACAAACACAAACAGACCACTTACCGGAGACGTGCTGGAAGGCACGTAAGCGGCAGGTAAACTGGAACTCTGGAATCGTACTACGGCTGGCGTGGTCCAAGGCTGAAATGCCTTCCGGCATCAAGCCTTATATACCATGCCAGCCGTAGTGCTGGCCCTCCATTGGTGCAGCACACACGCATTACGTGGCTCGTAGGAGCGACATGGTGCGTGTGTGTGCTGAGCCAACGAGGGCCAGTGTTTTGTCCGACCCGGAAGACAACAAAGACTTTCCTAATGGAGGGCGGCCGCGGGCCGCCCTCCATTAGGAAAGTCTTTGTGCCTCGCGGGCCGGACAAAAGAGCATGGCGGGCCGCAACTGGCCTGTGGGCCGTATGTTGTGCACCCATCCTCTAGAGGGTCATGGATGTTCTTCTCAGCAACGGGCTGATGAACTACCTCAATTGTGTCCAGTGAAGGCAAATCTCTGTTATGCTCACACCAGAAAGAATACAACCCTCTAGGGAAAAAGTACACAACAAGTAAAGGGGTCAGCAGAGGACTCTGTTCCTCGAGAACGTTCTGCCTGAATCATCCTCATCCGTAAGTCATAAGACCGCAGCGTCACGAATGACGTCATCCATAGGATCTAAACCTGCTCAGCTGATTGGTGAGACAGTATACATGGTCCTGCTCCATAATAAGGGATGCCAGCCTATGATTGGTCCCCATCTCTGCTGTCTGTCTGATTCCACATGGGTCAGCTGGGCTCATCTCTCCAGGGAGGGAAGGTCAGGTTCTTCACATGTTGCTATTCCAAGCCTACAATTGTAAGCTAGTGCCACTACTACATCATTATGGCATGCACCTGGGAGGCTCGGGGACTGGCACCAAGGGGAAGGGAAGGAATACAATCATGCTCACCCGCACATTCTGTGCTCTGTGTATATCGCACCCCTTGCACCCAAGGCTTCCACCCTCATTTTGATCTATAATTTATCCCTCCCTGTACCTCGTCCTACAAAGGGTGCTTTTATGGGACGAGATGAAATGGTCATGCATGTCCAGATCTTTTATGGCCACTGGTTTTATCACTGGTTGGCTGCGGTCACTCACTACCGTGGAATGCAGAGGGTCTGGGACTGGGTCAGTGGTGGCTGCCACTACTCTTGGTGGGCTGGGTGGGGGTTAGAAGCGTGCTGTTGGCCTGGCTTGTATTGCATTGTATGTTGTTATTTATATAGCGCTCTTTCGCCACTTGTGTGGACTCAATGCGCTTTTTCCTTGGTTGAACGCCCTTGGTGACCATAGTCGGTGTCGTTGGAGAGTTCTAGGGGTTTAGTTTAGGAGATGCTTGTGTGCAAGTTGCCGGTCTAGGACTTGGGTGGCTGGCAAGGCTTGACTAAGCATCCCGAGAGAGGTCAGACACATGGGTGGGTGCTGTTGAGGGTTAGAGATAGATTGCTATTGTTGAGAGAGTTTATGTGGGTCAGCTATACCAAATTCCTTTTGGGTGGTGGTTGCCGCATGCTAGTGGTAGGGGTGTTGAGGTACGTCAGGTGTTTCAAGCTGGGCAGTTATGTGTGCGCTAGGCCAGATGAGCTTAGCTGTAGGCATATTCTATCATGCATGGATGCTTGGCCGTGCCTGCGGCCTGTGTCCATGCTGGTGGTGTGAGATATACGTATCGTAGAATCGAGGGTCCTGTATATTGGGACAGACGCCTACACCTACCAGTGCAATTTAGGAACCAGCATGAGCACAACTAGATTTGAGAGTCCTGTATAGTGGGAGAGAGGCCTACACCCGACAATGCTATTGAATGCAAGGCTAAACAAGTTAGAGCCTACACTAACAGTGAAATATTTGGGTAGAGGGCTAAGTAGGGAGTTCTCGAGAAGAGAATCCTGGGTTTTCCCCTGTAGTATGTTTCGTCATATAGTGAGCCAAGAGAGGCTGCGCCAAATATTGAGAATCCTCTATGGTCGGCAAGCGCCCTGGTTTTGCGGTGCTGGGGGTCTTTATCTAAAACCAACAAATGGCAGGGGCTACCCCATGAATCATGTAGGTGGAGGAGGGGCCTAGGCATGAAAGGCCTATGTGTGCTAGCCAGGGCCCCTATCTAATTGTTAATTGTCTCTCATGTGGAATGGTGGGCAGGGATTTTGAGGTGAGTGTGATGCTAGTTTGGCCACAGCGAAGGCTGCTGGCTTAGCTTTGGTTTTTGTAGGGTGTAATGGGAGGGCTGTTGTGGAACAGGAAAGCCACAACGAAAGGTGCTGGCTTACCTGGAGTTCTAGACGGTGGGCAGTGTTGTTGAGAGGAGAGTGGTGGTGTGTCAGGTGAAACCACTGCGAGAGCTGCCGGCCCCTGAGTTGTGATCGAGAGCAGAGGATATTAGTGTAGTGTTCACAGGGTGCAGTGGATTAGGAGAGTACTGGGAAGAGCCAGGTTTTAAGGGCCTTCCTGAATTTCAGGTGGTTTTCGATGTTGTGAATGTGTAGGGGGGTGGAATTCCAGATGATTGGCGCTTGGAAGGAGAAGGAGGAGCTGCCAAGTCTTGTATGACTATGTGGTGG
Source organism: Ambystoma mexicanum (assembly GCF_040938575.1). Classification (NCBI taxonomy): domain Eukaryota; kingdom Metazoa; phylum Chordata; class Amphibia; order Caudata; family Ambystomatidae; genus Ambystoma; species Ambystoma mexicanum. Next base: position 421,491,418 of record NC_090934.1, on the reverse strand, counting down.
GATCACTAGGCGAAATGCACTGCGAGATCTGAGGTTCCTGGACGGTTGGTAAGAGACAATTTTGTCTCGTAGGAATTCAGGGCCAGTGTTGTGGATTGTGTGATGGGTGATACACATGGCTTTGAAGGTGGTGCGGCAAGCAATAGGGAGCCAGTGGAGGACTTTCAGGGTAGGGCTGGTGTGTTCTCTGGCGGGAAGGTTAATGAGCAGGCGTGCTGCCGTATTTTGGATTCTTTGGAGTTTCCCTAGTTGAGATGCAGGGGCTCATAGGTAGAGGCAATTTGCACAGTCGAGGTGGGAGAGGATGATGGAGTTGATGACCGAGAAAAGGTGGGGATAGGCGAGGTAGGGGAAAATCTGCCTGAGGATACGTAAATGAAAGAAACAGGTTTTGGATACGTTGGTGGTGTGTTTGGTGAGGGGTAGATCTGAGTCGAATTCGCATCCACGGTTTTTAACCACATATGAAGGTACTGGTGCTTGTCCTAGTGATTCGGGCCGAGGGATATGTTGGGGAATGAGGGATGTTTTCCCGCAAGTAGGATTTCGGTTTTCCCAGGGTTGAGGATGAGGTGGTTGGTCATCATCCAGTGATCAATATCCGAGAGGCATGATGCTAGGTCCGGGCTGCCGGATCCTTCGGAATTTGGGATTTTGAGGATGATCTGAGTAGCAGGTAAGGTTGTATGAACGGATGATTGCGGGAATGGGTTGTATGTAGAAATTGAAGATTAGCAGTGATGTGGATGCTCCTTGGGGAACACCTTTGCAGACTGGACGTGATATGTATGTGAATTGGTCGAGGTGCATGATTTGCGACCGGTTAGAGATGAAGGAAGAGATCCACGACAGGGCTGTGTTTTTGATTCCTAGTGTTTGCAGTCTGTCTAATGGAATGGTGTGATCAATGGTATTGAACGCTGCGGACAGATTGAGAAGGATGAGGAACGCACAGCTGTCTGTGTTGGCTGTTCTTTTTAGGTCGTCCCAGATGGAGAATAGGGAGGCTTCTGTTCCCCTTAGTGGTCTGAAACCTGATTGGGCTTGGTCTAGGAGGTTATTGGATTCAGCAAAATGGCCAAGCCGTTTGTAAGTCACGCAGTCAATCAGTTTGGCGTTGATACGTGTATTGGAGATAGGTCGGTCATTTTGGGGAAGAAGAGGGTCAAGTGTCGTTTTTTGGAGAATGGGTTTGGTGTAGGATGTTTTTAGTGCTAGTGGGAAGGTTCCTGAAGTGAGTGAGTGGTTAAGGATTGCGCGAGCAACGTTGCCTGCATAGGTGGCGCTTAGTATTTTCTTGAGCAATGTCGGTGGGCATTGAGAGCGGGTGGGCGGGGTGGTAGGATTTTTAATTTAGCGATTATGGCATTGTGTCTTTTGTTGGCGGCGTTGTAGAAGTGGAGTGAGAGGGTGTCGCATAAGGCTTGGGATGGTCAGGCGAGAACATGATGGTGATTTGAATTCTGCTATGATTTTATGTAGTTCCTTACTTGGATTGCGGGAATTTTGTTTGTTTGTTTTATTCATTTATAATGCGCACCAAACCCGAGGGTAAGAGGGCGCAGCAGTACAGGATATGCGAGGCATAGGTTACATAGTTACATAATTACACGTAATGCTAGTAATATATACAGGCCGTAGCAGTAAGACAGTAAATTATATACAGAATAGTATACAGGTTACAGGTTGGATTTGGTTACCATAATATGATTTCTTGCTTTTTTTGATTTCTGATCTTTAGGTTCTGGTTGTCCTTGCTGGGGCAATTTTGTTTTGGGCTGTAGGATCAGCTCTCCAGGCCCATTCCAGACAGTGCTTAAGAGTTTTGAGTGGTTTGAGATTGGGGGAGAACCAGCTCGGCGATGATCCCAATCTCTGAGAGGAACATTTTGATGGGGTGAGGGGATTGAGGGCATTGAAAAGCCAGAAGTCAAAGGAGTCAATCGCTGGTGGTCCTTCCGCTAGGAAGAGTGAGTTGAGTGAGTTGCGGAGTGAGAGTTCAAGATCTGGGGTGATTACCACTTTGTTCCATAATGGGCAAATGAAGGGGGCAGTTTGTGGGGGGTGTGTTCAGTGTTGGCCGCTGGGCAGGGAATTGAGCAGTAAAGTGAAACAAAGTGCTGAGTGATCAGACATGACAGTGGGTGCAGGGATTTGGTGGATATGTTTGAGGTGCTGAATATTGCATTAAGGGTGTGGCCTCTCATGTGGTGGGAGTGGATGTATGATTTTTCAGATTGAGTGTGTGTAGAATGTCTGTAGGTGACCTGGTCATGGGATTCGATGGTGAGTCAAACCATATGTTGAAGTCTCCTAGGGTAGTGAGGGTTGGGTGTTGGATGAGATTGGCAGCCAAAGCTTCGCCAAATGTGTCTGCAAAGTTTTTGTTATAGCTGGGAGGTCTATAGATGAGAAGGAAACTGTGTAAGGTGGATGGTGCAATTTGGAGTTTTATCAGGAGTGATTCGTAGTCAGTGGTGCAGGTGGAAGTGTATCCAGTGGGAAGGACTCATGCGCGAGAGGTACGTAGTCATCTGAGAACCAGTTCTCAGTAATGAAGAGGATGTCTGGGTTTTCTTCTGTGATGAGGTCGTAGATGTGGAGTTTGTTTTTGGAGACAGACCTGGCATTGATGAGGGTGCAGGATATTTGGAGGGACACCTTTCTGGGTGGAGAGTGGTTAGTGTTTGTCGGGACAGCAGGGTCTGATGTGAGGAGAGGTAGTGATGGTGGGAAAGCAGGGGTGGAGGAGGAGTGAAGGGATGAGGGGTTAGTTGGAGTGGGTGTACGGGGAAGGAAGAGAAGAGAGCTAGGAGTGGGTTGGGTGCGGGCGGTGAGGTTTCGCTCCTGTAATGTGGTGGCGGTGGTTGCAAGCTGTTTTGGAGCATGGGAGATGCTATGTGTGGCATTAGGTGTCTGCGGTCTCGCCCTTTCCTTGTGTTATGCGCGATCATGGGGGTGTGAGAGAGAGTGGGTGGTTCTCTGGTGAGTGGGGTGTTGGCTAGAGCTTTTCCTGCTGCGCAAAGTGAGGTGAAGTGGGAGGCGGGAGTGGTCTGTAGATGGGTGGGGGGAATGTTAGTGGGCTGCATAAGGGATTGTGTGTTCAGAGGGCGGGAGCTATCTGACCATTCTCTCCATCTTGCTGCTCTTAATTGTGCAGAGCGGGATCTGCGAGTAGGGGAGAGACTGACAATCTGAAGCAGCGGGGTAAGATTGGGGCGGGGGAAAAGGGGCGGTGAGGGGCGCCAGTTGCTTGTGCGCTGTGGAAGGGGGGTGAGCTGTGTGGTAGAGGGGTAAGGAGTGACTGCGGTGGCTCTCAGTGGGCCCAGGGTTGTGCCAGGGAGCTGCACAGGTGTGGCCAGTGGATGACATGATGCCTCGATGACTATGTTACAGAATTGAGGACTAGATTTCAGGGTGCAGTGCATGGTAGAACAGGACTACCTTTGTGACCCAACAATGCAATCTGTGTAGAGGACTATGCACAACAACCTAACATTGCAGTTTGTGTACCAGATTAAACAAAGCAACCTAACAATGCAGTTTGTGTACCAGATTAAACAAAGAAATCGAACAATGCACTTTGTGTGCCAATCTAGGCACAGCTGGATTTGAGAATCCTGTATAGTGGGAAAGAGGCCTACAACTATCAATGCAAGTTGTGTACAAGACTAAACACAGCGACCCAACAATGAAGTTTGTGTACAAGACTAAACACAGCTAGATTTAAGAATCCTGTATAGTGGTAGAGAGGCCTACACCTATTAGTGCAAGACTAAACAGAGCGACCTGATAATGCAGTTTGTGTACAAGACTAAACACAGCTAGATTTGAGAATCCTGTATAGTGGGAGAGAGGCCTACACCTATCAATGCAAGACCAAACACAGCGACCTAACAATGCAGTTTGTGTACAAGACTAAACCCAGCTAGAATTGAGTATCCTGTATCGGGGGAGAGAGGCCTTCAACTATCAATGCAAGTTGTGTACAAGACTAACAGAGTGACACAGCAATGCAAATTGAGTATAACTTCCCACCTAGGCTTGTCCTACCGTGCTAGTCGCTGCTGGTCGACGGCTGGCCACTGGCTTCCCCTGCTGACACCGGCGGACATGATGTGGAGCCGCCTCAGTTGGAGCCACCCTTTGACTCAGGGTCCTTAGCCGCCGGGGGCTGCCCTGGCCTGGTGTGTAATGAATCCTGGGCTGCCCAATCGGGTTCCGGGGGCAGGGTGGAAGGCGGGATGAGGGAGGGAGAGGGAGAGAAAGGTGTTGGGGACTGTGAGCAGTGCGGGCTGTGGGGGGATCAAAGCAGTGGCACAGAAGTTAACAAGCAGGCCGGGAAGGGTCACTAGCCAAGGCACTCACCTGCTACGCTCCGGATGGTGGAAAGAGCATGCAGGAGGCCACTGGTGAGATACACCAGGAAGATGGGAAGGCACTGCCAATCAGGCTCTGGCGGTGTGGGGTAGGTGGGACGAGGGAGGGAGAGAAAGGTGTCAGGGATGCGAGCAGTGTGGGCCGTGGGGAGATCAAAGCAGTGGCCCAGAAGTTAACAAGCCGGCCCAGAAGGGTCACTGGCCAAGGCACTCACCTGCAACGCTCCGGATGGTGGAAAGAGCATGCAGGAGGCCGGTGGTGAGATACACCAGGAAGATGGGAAGGCACTGCCCAATCAGGCTCTGGGGGCAGGGTGGGAGGCGGGACGAGGGAGTGAGAGGGAGAGAAAGGTTTCTGGAACTGTGAGCGGCACGGGCCATGGGGGGTTCAAAGCAGTGGCCCAGAAGTTAACAAGTAGGCCCAGAAGGGTCACTCGCTAAGGCACTCACCTGCAACGTTCCGGATGGTGGAAAGAGCATGCAGGAGGCTGCTGGTGAGATACATCAGGAAGATGGGAAGGCACTGCCAATCAGGCTCCGGGGCGGGGTGGGAGGTAGGAGGAGGGAGGGAGAGGGAGAGAAAGGTGTCGGGGACTGCGGGCGGTGCGGGCAGCGGGGGGATCAAAGCAGTGGCCCAGAAGCTAACGAGCAGATTCGGAAGGGTCACTTGCCAAGGCACTCACCTGCAACGCTCTGATGGTGGAAAGGCTCTGGGTAATAGGCATCGCAAGGAGTCTAGTGTTGTCTCATGGCCTTGCAAGGCACATTCCTTTCTGTGATACTAAGTAATTGTAACAGTTGAGGGACAAGGGGAAGTGTCTGTGGGAATTAAGAGTGTGGGGTCATCTCTCAGTATTTTGGGCCTGTTAGGCTTCTCCATCAAGCCTACTTTTTCCTGCGCTGCCTTATAATCTGAGGGTGTCCATCAAAACTACAAAATGGCATCCCTTTATACACACCCTAATCCTATCGATCTATGATTTTTGCGATTTTGTTTTTGTGCCGGGTACCTTAACACAATCCTTTCCCCCCAAGACATTGCATGGCTGCTTATGGGATTCACCTCACTCTAAAGCACCTAGGGGGGTGGGATGGACTCATTTCCATCCAAACATTCCCCCCTTTCATTACTTTGGCAGTAACAAATTCTCCCCATACTTTCTCTCGTTCTCCCTTCTTACTGCAGCTTCGTAAGGGGGGGTGTTCCTTTTATTGGCATCCATGCCCTACACACATGTCGTAAATGTTCTCCTGCTCTCACATACTCTTCAGGTGTACATGTCATGTAAATGCATCCCCCATCCCCTGCCAAATCTACCCACACTTCTTTATAATTTTCAGTGTCTGCGGGCGGGATAATGGTCTTGTGGTACAATCAGTCAACTTTATCTCTGTAGGGGATAGGGACCATGTGGGGAATGGGGTGGTCAGTTTGTACTTCTATTTCCCTTGTGCTACAAGCTACCTTTGAAACGTCAATCGAGACCATCATCATTGCACTATTAGGTACTTCTTTGGCACACCACCGGAGACTCAACTGGCACATGCAAAAGATGACCAAGACAAACACTATGATAGGCACCAGCATCTTGACCAATGTTTTGAGACAGGATAGGGCCCAACTAAACGCAAGTGGAAACCAGTCTTCTTCCTGGGCCCCAGCCTCCTTTTTCATCTTGGCCCCTAGGTCATGCACTGCAGTGATAACGTGTGACAACATTCCATTTTCAGCATCGGAAGGTATGAATGTGCAACATGAACTCCCAATATTTTTGCAAACACCACCTTCCATTACTGTTAGCATATCGATGATGTAGTGGTTCTGCATCGTCATCAGCATTAGGGCGCGCAACTCGACCCTTATGACGTTGAACCCCTGCTAACTGGACCAGTTCCCAGCGCACAATCTGGAGCCATTTGGCATTAGTTCATGCTTGTACACCGGGTAGCAATAAGGATGCAAAAAATGTCTCTGCTGAGGTGAACAGCTTGTATTCCTCAGGCATTACTTCAAAAAATTCTGATGAGTCTTTGGACAGATAGTTTGATGCTCTCTTTTTCCTTGGCAGCTGCTCATACGGTCCTTTCTTAGGGAGAATGCAGAGGTCTGGTGGTGGCAATGTATGTTGTGCTGCGATTGTTGGGGGCACTGTGTGTGCTTCGTCGGGCAGAGGCCACCCTTTCAGGCGTTCTTCTGGGACTACTAACAGGGCTGCATGTAGCCTAGCTATCGAACAATAGCCCCTCCATGAGGGCGGGAGGTGCAAGTACGCTTGTTGGCCACACACCCGGTAGTAGTCCATCAGTGCTGCTGTACCCTTCTTTAGATCTGGAATCAACACTGTTCTGTTGCATCATTCATTTGAGCCGACAAGGACAGTACGTTCACTAAAATAAAGCACAATTCATAAGTCTTCTCTTGATGCACTTTCACTGGTTTCTCTGTGACTGCAATCCAGGTCAGCTTTGTGACATGCTCTGTCCAAGTTTGCGCACATGTTCATTTTACGAGAGCCACTGTTTTTTCTGGAAACCCTAGAAGTCCTTCGGCTCTGCATGTGAGGGTTGTTTTAAACAGTTGGTTTTGGTGTTGGTCAGACTGCTTTTGCACTTCTGGGCATCTGAATCAACGAGTTGTAAATGTACGTTGCGTGCCTGGCAAGTGACTTTCAGCCTACATAGTGCAAGATGAATCAGGCAGGGTGCCTCTATAATTGGTACTTCTTGTGGTACTAGAACCTTGGGTGCTCCCGATGTGAGCGGTATTAATGAGCACATGTAGAAACTGCTATTGGTTGTTTGTCTACCCACAGCACTCATGTCGGAGTACCAACTATTCGAGTGCTCAGGATGACGGATAGCTTCAACCGCATCAGGTGTAGGCCATGGTATGCATCATATTTGAGTCTGCACGCTTGTCTTTTCATTCTGTCATGGCACAATATATATCTCCTTGGTTCTATACTCCTGCTAACTGAAGTATTATCACTACTATTTGTGTTACAAAAGAGGTTTTTAATAGTTCGAAGTAGTATTTTAAACATTTTGTTTGTGCGTACAGTCATGCGGGTTCTGGTGTCAGTTGTTTGGGATATATTATACACATATGCAGTCATGTTTTCTGGATTAGTTAGTCTAAAGGATATGCTTTCATGTAGGTTCAGACTTGGGTCCGGTTCGACTTACCCCCTTCTTTTAGATGGCCGCCCAGATAAAAGATAACCCCCAATATATTCCTAACAAAAACATAAGGAAAATAAACAAAATGGACGTAAAAAGTAGGCCACACTGATATGAATACATCCTAGTAGAAGTAATAACATTTCTATCACTATTCAGTGAACAACTGGACGTTGAACTCTTCATCCTCTTTTTACCTTTAAAAGGGACAAGAACAGGTTGGGCAAGGGAAGGGAAGAGGGGGACTTGGGATGGAAAGAAAGGGTGAGAGCAAGAGAGAGGGAGAGAGAGAGAAAGAAAGAGAGAGTTTTGTTTAGTTTACAGAGCTTATGCTTCTAGCAGAAATGCATGTTTAACTCTCTCCTTCACATGCAGTTATATTGTCAGCATTAAGCTAAGTGAGATGAGGTATACTGGTTGTTTCAGTTTTTAGGGTGATGGTGTCGAATTTGGTGGGGTCCTGCGAATGTCTGAGAGGTGTATCCAATATTGAAGCCCTTTCACCTTCACTGTAAGAGGGGTGGAAAACATAACCTTGTAGGGTCAATGGAACCTGGGATTGTTCAATTTTTGCACAAAACTTCTGACATACACCATCTCCCTGGGCAACAGTGGTTGGACGGGAGCTATGTCAGCTGGTAGAACTGTAGTATTTTGGGTGTCATCTGGGTGAGGTGGTGCGATTTGTCGTGAGACGCATTTGATTGCATGTGTTAAATTTGTCCCTTGACAAATTTATCCCTTGAATTCTTCCCCCAGGATTGTCGCAGCTCTATGGGCATCTGATGCCTGCCTCACATGGGAGATGGGTGTGTGCATATGTCTGCCAGTCACTATCTCATTGGGTGAGGGGTGATGGTCTTTACTTGGATGAGTGCGCAATTGAAACAGGGCCAGGGGCAGGTAGTGCATCCAGTTCTTTTTCAGGGTGATACACAATTTGGAAAGCCTACTCTTGAGGAGGCCATTTATTCGTTCCACAACACCATTCACTTGGGGGTGATAAATGGAACACATACAGAGTGTTTTCCAATGGGAGTTTAATGCCCAATAGTGCTGTGTTCTCCTTAAAGAGTTCGTAAGAAAAAGTGAGCACCGTTGTCTGAACTCAGAACATCACATACCCCCAATTGGGGGAATACTTCACGTACAAGGAATTTTGCCACCCTTGGCATCTGGGTGGGCACATAGACCAGCCTCAACCCATCGCGAGAATGGACACACCACCACAATGAGATAGAGCTCTGTTGCATCTCTCACCCATGTCTGCACAGTCAATATGGAGCTCGTGGAGTGGCCCGATAGGGCGGGGCAGGGTGCCTCACAATCTACAGAGTGTCATTCCTGTACTGAACACTTCACAGGTGGTGCACTGCACGACCATCATTGAGAGGTGTTCCTAGAGATTAGGTATAAACCAATCTTCATGCATGTCTGCTTCAATGTGTTGTTTGGAGCTGTGAGAGGGGTAGTGCAACTGTTCAAAAGCAGTACGTAATAGTTCCACAGGCATCCCTACCTTCCCAGTGCATTGTTGCCTCCATAAGAGGTCAGTTGGAGACTGCACATACCCATGTTTGAGCCAAATGTCTCATTCTTCCTGCGGTGCTCTACACTGAAGCTCTATTATCTGTGCTATGGGCAAGGCTGTGTACGGGTCTGTGTCTGGCCTCTTAGTAATAGCTGCAATGACATACTCAGCAGGTGTGGGCACCAGGAGATATGTTGCAGCCTTTGCTGCCACATTGGCGGCCGCATTTCCCAACAAGATATTGTCTGTGTTATTTGGTTGGGCTGCACACTTGATGGTCACCACTACAGATTGTTCTGCAAGGGCAGAAATCAGGTTAAGTAGTGCGGCATGTTTCACTGGTGATCCGTCTGCTTGCCTGAAACCCCTCCTTCTCCAGCATGAAAGATCTGCATGCACCGTTGTGGTGATGTAGGCAGAGTCTGAATAAATGGTGGTATGACACCCTTTTGATGCCCAAAGCGCTTTAACAAGTGCTACAAGTTCTGCCGCTTGTGCTGAGTAATGCATGGGCAATCTTTTCATTACTAGTGTCTCATAGTCACCCGCTTCTTTGTGCACCGTTGCTGCCCCAACATGTCTCTGCCCTGTGTCATGGTCAATTGTCGCTGACCCATCAACAAAAAGTACCTTGCCCTCCTTTAAAGGACTGTCTTTGGCTTTGGGGATATCATTTTTCTTGCCCTCATAAGTGGAACAGTCATGCTGCTGCACGTCTTCGTCAGTGCACGGTTCAGTCAGGAATGTGGCAGAGTTCACTGTTTTACACCTTACAAAATGGATATGTGGGCTTGAGAGGATAATTTTGTATGCTGATGCCCGCTGGCAAGTGACAGTGGACTTGGATCATTCTATGATAGCAAATACTGAGCGAACTACATACAAAGTCACTGAGCATCCCATCAGAATGGGGGAACTTTTCGCAATGGCAAAGGCAGCTGCAGCAAGAGCTTCTTGTTCACATGCGAACTGTCCCTGCATCACTGAGTATAGTGTACCACTGTAGTAGGCCAGTGACTGTGGACCATTGTGCTCTTTTATGTTAGTATTGCTGTCATAAGTGTACCATTTGAGTGTGAGAATATGTAAAACTCCTGCATGTAGTCTGGGGTGGCAAGAACGGGGTCTGTCGAAATCACTTCCTTTAGATCATTGAAACTGAATCATGTTTGCTGTACACTCTATTTTACCGTTTTCTTTTTGTGCTTCCTTGAGGCCCTGTAAGAGTGGCCTTGTGTATGCTGCGTAGTCCAGAATCCACGCCCTGCACAGTTACATAACCACAAGAATTTCTGCATATCCTTCACTTTAACTGGTCTGGCCGTGGCACGCACTGTCGCTGCCCTGTCACGGACGACTCATTTGCTGTCCGCAGAAATGGGCCGTCCTAAATAGAGCACTTCATGTTGGCAATACTGGAGCTTAGCCTTGTCGAGCTAGCAGTTGCAACAGGGCAAGGGAGTCTCTGCAACAGTTCTGTTAATTGTTGCTGCACACTAATAAACCATCTATATACTGAATTACTGTGCTGGGTACCTGGATGTTTCCTAAGTCTTCATGCAGAATTCTATTAAATATACTGGGACTCTTGCAGTACCCTTGGGGCAAACGAGTATGTTGGTAGCACTTTCTGCCATGTTTGAATGCTATGAGGTACTGCAAATCTGGGTGCAGGTTTATTGAGACAAAGACATTCTTTAAATCAACCACTGTAAAATGGGTTGCTTCCTTTGGAATACTGCACAAAATGGATGCTGGGTTTGGAACAAGTGGAAACTCGTTCTGCACTATGTCATTGAGGGGGCGGCGATCCTGGATCATCCTCCAACTGTCCCTGATGCATTTGTAATGGGGTATATGGCCGTATTGCATGGCAAGGTAGAGAGTACTATAATCCCTTGATGTAGTATCACTTGTATTGTGTTTCTGATCCAGTCCTCAGTCTCCCGGGATAATGGGTATTGCGTCACCCGGGATAACACTGCTTTGTTTTTTAGTGTGATTCTTACTGGGGTCACTTATTTCAGCATCCCTACATTGTGTGGGTTGGTCCTCCACAATTGTGGGGGCTTTGTACCCGTCAGTACTGTACCATTATCTCACAGGGGATGCATATTTCGAGTATTATCTCCCCATCATTGTTGTTGTCCTCAAAACATTTGGCATCTGTCAACTCTTTCAGGGGTACAGTGGGGTCGATGCATAAAATTGTGCGCCATTGGCATCCCTGAGTATCGGTATCTAGGACCACAATTCTTTTGGCCGACACTAGCCGTCCCTCCAAATCCAGGGATAGTATAGTGCCTGCCCCCAGCTTTTGGGACACCATGGGCCAAAAAATAGAATCAGTTGGTACTCTCCAGCAAGTTCTGGTAATCTGGGTCACGGCTTGTGGGAGCACTGTGATGCCATAAATGAGCATGTCGAGGTTGAAAGGGATGCCTCGTACCACCACATCACGTGCAATGGCATGTATCACAAGCATTGCCCTCATTGAGCACGTCAGGTGTTGTGCAGACGATACCGCTGTCTGTGAATAAGATCATCATGTTGAGCGTGCTTAGTAGAACCCTGCTGAGCAAGTTGACAGGAGAGCTCTCAGAGTATAAGAGGGGGCCCGTATGACCTCCCCCGCACCTTTACATCTAGATCTTTTGTGTATGGTTAAAACAGCCTCAGAGAATCCCTGCATGTCGAGAGCTTTGCCTGATAACGAAAAGCCACCTTCGCTGATGCACGACTTCTCGGCTCCTGAGTCCACCATAAAGATGAATTGTTTGCTCCCTATCTCTGCCCCCACCAACGGTTCCTCTTCTGGGTTTAGGGTAATTGGCAGGACTGGACACGCAAGTGCTCTCTGTGGGCTGTCTTAGTCAGGGTATGTGTCAGTCCCAGGGAACGAGAAAGGGTTTCCCTCTCACACTGTACCACATTGAAACTGGGAAACGGTGCCACTAGGTGCGCCGCTACAGGCGTTCCTGTCCCGTTTGCTGCGTGCTGGGGCAGGGTTGATAATGCTCTAGTGCCTGTTGCAGTTGCCACGGTGAAGGGGGACCGGGCATTTGTGGGGTTAGCTGCGTAGACCTGATGGAACTCATATGGCATTGAGGACATACTAGGGGGAGAATCCTGAGGGGGTGTCCCCTGTGGCAGGTGCATCATTTTGCTGGCTATAGTTGTATAACACACACAGCCTGTTCCTACACTCTCTCGAAAAATGTCCCCTCTTCCTGCATATCCTTGTGGCCCCCCTTGCCATCGTGGACCATAGGATTGCAGGTTTACGCGCCCCACTGCCCTTGCTCTCCTTCAGCCCACACTGTCTTCCATTTGTGTCAGTGTTGGCCCTGATGCCACCATAGCTACTTTAGCTAATTTGTTTAGCACAAGTTTCGCTTCCTCTTCCTGTCGCCTCTGAACTGTTTCTTTCTTGCACTCCTTTATTCTCCTACAATGGTGAACTATAATGCTTTGAATCTCTGGGGGGACACATTAGCTTCAATTCCTGCTATTTTATGGAGCACCTTCTGCACTTCCTTGGGTAGGCCCTGTTTTACTATAAAATAGAAAAGGGTGGGTTAACTGGTTCCAGGCATTGCCCGTTCTGCTCTCCACGTCTCTTGGACCCTGAGGATAAACTGCACAGTGTCCTCATCATCTCCCATGGTACATTGCATGATTGACTGGATATCTGGAGTAACTGGGAATGCTTGCCGCCGTGCATCCCAGACCCCGACTCTAATCTTGTTGAACGAGGCTCCATCATGGGCATTGTTACTCAGTGTTACTACTCCCGGGTACCCCGCCTTCACCCACACATCTGCAGCTTGGGCCCCCACTGTGGCCACCAATAAGCTTTTAATGTCTCCTATTGCCAAGGGCACCCCTGCTGTGTTTTTTTTCAAAAGCATATATCCATTTCCCTGTACTCGCCTTGAGTGGCTGGAGTGCCTTAAGGAGGTTATTCTTGTCCATCTGCGCCCATGGTACATATTGTGGCCTCCCTGATCCCTTCTCTATCAGTGGCATTTGCATTCTCATTTAGCTTTTTCTGCCCTTAGTTACACTTCCCTTTTTCCTTGCTAATGCTATCCTACGGAACCTCTCCCTCAATCCTCTGTCCCATAAACTTTCAACCCTCCGGGTACATTGAGGCGCTTGCTCTGCAGCTCCTTCCTCATCGTCTTCATCCTCATCCAATTTGCTCCACTCTCCATCATCCCCTCTCTGTGACCCTACATTTTCGTAACCCAAGCTGTTTGTCTCTCCGTCCTGTTCTATATGGATGGTTCTTATGGGCGCGTTGTCAATTCTTAATAAGAAGTCTCCTAATTTCCACTCATCCCCCGCTGGTTCCACTGGTTTATCTGTCTATGTTACATCACATGCCACCTGTAGCCTAGCTAACTCTGTTCATTTCGATGCCAGTGCTACTTCTACGTCTCTTGCACTCACCCCAGTGTGTGTGGTTACCTGTGGGGGGAGACATAAGGTAGAGGTGGGGCTGTGGTTGGTGTGGCCAGTTGTGCCAGCCGATACTTATGTTGGGTTCATGTACCCTTCCTCAGGGCAGGTTGCTAGTGGATATATTCCCTTTCTCCCTGTCAAGTTCTTCCCGTCTTCTGTCGAGCTTGTATCTTTACTGTTGTCATGTGTCACTCTTTCCCCATTGTGATCCGCTGTATCCTAGAACATTTTCCAGAGGTTCAGTACTTCCCTTCTATTGTGCAATGGTCTCCCCTTATATTTTTCTGGAAGGTAGACATATGTTCTACATATGTTCTAACACGTTTCTTTCAAATGAGCTCTCGTTTGGCCAGGAGCAGGACATCCCTCCTCCTCTAACCTCCGTAACCCACTGGTTGTGATACTTCTTAATCTTCTCACAATACACAGACAGGGCCTTGAACATGTGCTCTATTGGTGTTTCTCCCCCCATAGTTGTGTCTCCCGTGTGTCTGGTATTGGGGGTCTGCCTTTGCTGCTCTGCCAGTTATACAGTAGTCGGTTAAACAAATATGGAGTTCAGTATCGTCAACAATGCAACTTAATGTCATGCAAAAGGAAAAAGTCTTCATTCAATCCCCCTCCCCTCTATTCTCATAGCCTTTTTGTATACACACATGCACCTCATGTTCTACTCACACCACACATACATGCCCCTCCTGGGCTTTCTCCTTACACCATAAAGAACACTAACAAAAGAAATGAAAATAATAAACTAAAACAACAACCACTACTATTCCCGAGCTCTCTACGTATACTGAACTCCAATATATTTTCCTCTTTTCCCTTATTTTTTAAACAATAATTGTGGTGCTACCTTGTCCCCTCACTTGGAGAGGTTCCCCCTGTTCAGTTTTCCTTTTCCATTAATATCCTCAAAAATGTAATAAAAAAACCAAAATATCAACACACTCCACATACATATCACACTCCCAATTTCAATCGCCACGTGTTCACACTATTCACACTGCTCCATACATCCAGCCCTACTTTGTTATACCTTGCAGGCTATACTCACGCACGCATATTCAATCAAACTCCTCTGTTCACAGGCTTTCAACACCGGCCTGCACCTCTCCTTGGGGCCGCAACCCGCTCCAAAGAGAAGGCAGGATTCTGCAAAGACGGCTCCCGCAGGGCCACTGGGGAGTACGTGTTTTGGGGCTGGTTGCTGTTGGTGGGTGCAGCCCTTCTGGAGAGGTCGACTGAATACCTCTGCAGGTACAGGGGCGCTGGGATCACATCGGCAGAGTCACCAGATGAATGCAAATCCCTGTTATGCTCACACCAGAAAGAATGCCACCCTCTTGGGAAAAAGGCCAAGAGATTGCTTGCAAGTATAACAATGTTTATAAAGTAAAGGGGTCAGTAGAGGACTCTGCTCCTCGAGAACATTCTGTCTGAATCATCATCATCCATAATTTATAAAAGTCCACAGCATCACTAAGGACGTCAGCCATAGGGTCTAAACCCACACAGCTGATTGGTGAGACAGTATACATGGTCCTGCTCCATAGGGGATGCCAGGCTATAATTGGTCCAAATGTTGCTATTCCAAGCCTACAATTGTAAGCTAGTGCCACTACTACATCATTATGGCATGCACCTGGGAGGCTCGGGGACTGGCACCAAGGGGAAGGGAATGAATACAATCATGCTCACCCGCACATTCTGTGCTCTGTGTATATCGCACTTCTCTCACCCAAGGCTTCCACCCTCGTTTTGATCTACAATTTATCCCTCCCTGTAACTCATACTACAAAGCGTGTTTTTATGGGACAGGGTGAAATGGTCATACATGTCCAGATCTTTTATGGCCATTGGTTTTTATCACTGGTGGGCTGGGGTCACTCACTATCATGGAATGCAGAGGGTCTGTGACTGGGTCAGTGGTGGGTGCCATTACTCTTGGTGGACTGGGTGGGGGTTAGAGGCACACTGTTGGCCTGGCTTGTGATGAATGGGCGCTTACTGCTTCGGAAGAGCAAACGCTAAACAAAGTTTTGAATTATGTGATTACCAAACACCATGATCCCTTTGAATTTAGAAGGGAATTCCAACAAATTATGTGTAAGTTGCACCTCAAAGAATCTTTTGAAGATCAAGAATATTCAGAAAGTTGCAATGCTAGTGGTCTTTGCAATCCGTCCACTT
Organism: Ambystoma mexicanum; assembly: GCF_040938575.1. Lineage (NCBI taxonomy): Eukaryota > Metazoa > Chordata > Amphibia > Caudata > Ambystomatidae > Ambystoma > Ambystoma mexicanum. The sequence goes on along the minus strand of NC_090934.1, from coordinate 421,475,668 downwards.
TTTGTGCCCCAGGACATACATTTACTCATGAGTCCATTGTTTTTAAAAAAAGACCCTTGAAGAAATTTCTAAATTGGAAAATATGGATAGAGGAGTCAATTCCAACTTCAGTAAAGAACAAAAACCCTCATACAAAATTTGGCTAATAACCATCATATCATCATACGACAGGCAGATAACGGTGGAGCGATTGTGGTTCTAAATAGGGCCGACTATATAAGAGAGTGTAACAATCTCCTTCTAGATAGGAACAGTTATCGGGTTCTACAAAAATATCCTTCGGAGGAAATGGTTAGAACCATTGACGAGAAGGTCTCTGCAGCACTAGAAAATGACATGATTGGGAAACAGGAAGCAGAATATTTAAGAAGAAAGAATGGTAGAGTACCTGTCTTCTATATTCTGTCAAAAATTCATAAACATCTAACTAGACCACCAGGGTGTCCGATAGTGTCGGGAGTAAACTCCATTTTGGAGCCATTATCAAATTTTGCCGACTTCTATCTTAGACCGTTTGTTCGTTAAATGAAAAGCTACCTCAAAGATACAACCGATGCCATCAACAAAATTGAAGGGACCAGGTTCGAACCGGGTGTTAACTTATTAATCTGTTTGGATATCCAGTCCTTGTTGTAACGCTCACCTGATTCTTGCAGAGGCGCCGGTCTTGACTGGGCGACTACCGTATCTTCAAAGGTGATGTGCAGCACCCGGTTGGCTCTTTGGGCTGGACCTCTGTGCCCTGTATGCCTGACGTGCAGAGTAAGATGTCTGCAGATAGATAATACGGGGTTAATGAACTGGGGTTATTGGGGTGTCCCTATCTCTTTCCCCTTCTCCTCTCCTGTAGACCCCCACAGGTTAACGCTCTCACCTTAGGTAAGTGAATGCCGAGCTCTCCATCTGCCTCGGGGCAGGGTGCTGTAACCAGTTTCTTCACTGGATAGGTAGCGCAGGCCTCTTGACTTCAGAGGACTGCTGTCCGTCGTTTACTGCACGAACGGTAAGTTTCGAGTAACTCAAATGTCTTTAAAGTCTTTAATAATGATGTCTCTTGTTTTGCAGGGTTCCGGCGATGGCGGATGACGGGCTGAAGTGAGTTAAAGATGGAGCCCGTGTGATGGATAGAAGCGCCTGGAAGCACGTAAGTAAGCGCTTGTTGCCAGCTTCACGATGCGCTCTAACTGTCTTTTTATTTTGCAGGTACAAGCTCGGAGCGGCTGCAGGGTGCCGGGATACCCACTGGGTTGGATGTGGAAAGGAGTAATGGCACGTGAGTATTAAAGTTCCCCAATGTCTTTAAACGCACCTTGTTTTGTCTTTCAGATGCGGGATGCAGCGCCGACGGCCTCCGGAGCGTGCGAAGAGTTGGTAAGCTTTTGTCTTTCAGATGCCGGAATGCAGTGTGAAGTCCTCCGGAGCGCACGAAGATTAGGTAAGCCTTTGCCTTTCAGATGCCGGAATGCTAACCTGTTCTTTCTTGTCTTTATAGGTGTTGCTGAAGACTGGATTCAGGATGGTAAGCCTTTTTCCTTAGGCCCAGGACCGGATGCAGAAGACACGATGAGCGTTCTGCTGCAGAGGGTGCAGAATAACGCAAAGCAAGATTCATCCACCGGGTGTGGTTTAAATAGCCTCCTGTAGTGCTTAGGTGTCTCCTTCCACAGCCAAGCCTAAGTAAGAAAAGAGTTCCTGGTAAGAAAAGAGTTCCTGCCTTCCAGAAGAGTTCCAGTGTTCTGAATCTAGGGAGTGGCTCCAGCCCCACCCAACAGGAAAAGTAGTTCCAAACAGAAGAGGATCAGAGACTCAACTGGCAGGCAAGTAAGCAGCATGGTCTGCTGCAGGTAAGTCCACCCAAGCATTATGAGCCCGGCGCTTCCAGCGCTGGGACTGGGCATATTTATGAGCCTGGTGCCACTGGCGCCAGGACTGGGTCCAAAAGGTCCCAATTGGGACTGGTTGGCACTCGGAACCTGGGTTATGGATCTGCTTCCAAGGGAGTTGGGAAAACCCTGACCTTTTGGAAGCAGAGATCATGACACTTGTACACTGTCATTCCTCAGAATGCCACCCTTGAGGTGGTTGAGGAAACCCTTTTGGGCCGCAAAGACAATCACCCTGTGAGCAATAGCTTCATTTTATGGTGCACAAAATATGCCCTTACTATGAATTTCTTCCAGTTCGAGGGAACGTTTTACCAGCAAGTAGAGGGAATGGCCATGGGGGCGGCTATGGCTCCTAATTTGGCTAACCTATATGTGGAGATGTTCAAGAACGTGACCATCTATTCAGATACTAACCCCTTTAAGAACAAGGTGCGACAATGGTTGCATTATATTGATGATATCTTCATCATTTGGGAATGGGATGGAGCCACGGCAGAAGAATTTGTGGCTTGGCTGAACCAGCAAAATAGGTTTTTGAAATGTACGCAAGAGATCAAAGACTTTGAAATCAATTTCCTTGATATCACCATTTTCCACCAAGCGGGTGTGTTGCGAGTCAAACCCTATAGCAAAGCGACAGACCGCAATGCGCTTCTACATTTTTCTAGCCATCATGAACAACACATCCGATGCAATTTGCCTTTTGGTCAGTTCTTGAGACTGAAACGTAATAGCAGCTTGAAGCAACATTAAATGGAAAGTGACAACATTCTCCGCAATAAACTGGTTGCACAAGAGTATCCCGAGAGTCTTGTTAAACAATCAGCCAAGAGGGCGTACAATAATAACCGTGAAGCCTTGGTTGAACAGACTCCGAAGGAAAACAAGAGAGAAAACAATTTGGTGTTTGTTAACTCCTTCTCTGACCTGTCATACAAGATTAAAGGTGTGTTCTATAAGAACTGGAAGAAAGTGTATAGTAAGGAGAATGGTGCCCCTCTTGTGGCTTTCAAAAGAAGTCAAAATTTGAGAAACATTCTCATCAGGAATGACATTAAGGTTAAACAACCTATAGTCAAACAAACAACCTTGTGGTGTTTTCCTCCGGTAATTGGTAATTACCCATGTGGCAACTGTGTAATGTGCAACCTCACGTCTTCCACAAAGGAGGTAGACATAGGCCTGACAAATAGATGGAACATTACCGATTTTTGTAACTGCAACAGTATAACTTGTCCATGCGGTTTGCATTACATTGGGAAGACAAACCGCAAATGTAAAACTCGCATGATAGAGCACAGGAGCTCTATCAAGGCTAAGACTCTACAGACACCCATGGTCAAACATTTCATTGCTAATGGCCATTCACACGAAGATTTGATGTGGGTTATTCTTAAACAGGTCAATGGACTGAAGGCAAGCGTCCCCAACCAGCACGATCCTCCCCGCAATGAGAGACAATGAAGGACTCTCCCAGAATGGGAATATGGCCAAGACAGAGTGCGGGTGAGCGTAAATGGGAGTTTATCAATCAGAATAGGGCATGCAAAAACACTCTGCAAACTCCGAGAGCGCTCTGTCTGACAATAGCAAAGACAGGCGTATATATTTACAAAACACGTCATCAGAACCTACATACTATAAGGGGCACAAGTTCAATGGGATTGGGTGGCGATGACTAGCTATAGGTGCTGCTGCGATGTGGTTGGCCTTGGCTGGAGGACGTCACTGGTCAGCCTCGTGGGTTGGGCTGGGCCTGGCAGGTCAGCTGAGTTCATCCGGGCGGTATTGTTGTGCCATTGTGGCCAGTGTCAGAGATGAATGTCTTTTCCTGACTTATTTGCCCTAAGCCATGCACACCGCAGTCATTCAGTTATTGCAATGTTATCTTTTTTAGTAAATCTTTCAATAGGTTATTCTACAGGTTAATGCAACACAGGAGGAATGCACCTTGAGAGGGGTTTGAGGGTGATTCATCAGTGCATGGTTACCAGTGTCCTGTTGACCGGTACCATAGGTCGAGGGGCTAAGTCTCAGGGCAAATGGACAGGCGGTACATGTCTTTCTGTCTTGTTAGAAGTCGTTATGAATGTGCTGCTGTATGTTGCCACAGTATTGGGTGTCCTAATTGTACAGGGGCCATAGGTCTAAGGTGATCCAGTGGGTTGTGGGGTTTAAGAGGGGGCGCCTTTGGATTTGTGTATTCAGGCAGAGGTTTACTGCTGGGCTGTAAATAATGCAGGTTGCGGGCCATGGCCTTGGTGCTGCAGAGGGGACTACAAATCTTTTCAGCGGCTCCAGCCTAGTTGGGGGAGGTGGAGCACCGCGGCGCGGGCCTCTGCTCTCTTGTTTGGCAGTCTTCGCAGGGAGGGAGGGGGAATGGCCTTGCGCATATTCATAAAGGTTCTTCCTCGTGTGTTGCCGATTTTGGTGAAAACATCATAAAACATTCGAACACTATACAATACTCATTTGGATCATTTGAAAACATACATTTTTAACTTTGCTAAATGTCTCTCAAATATAGCCAGTCTGAGCACATTATTTGTACACTATGTTTTAACAACTACAACATTTAGTTATATGCATATACATTTGCAGTAAGTGAGGTAGTAGTGAGGTTGGTGGAGCACATAGAAAATGACTCGCCACCGTACGTGCCGGTAGTGACACATAAGGGGCTTAGACATACACGCATGACAGGTGCATTCTCGCGCGTCCTTCACATGAGCCCTCTGTATGGTTACATTCGTCTTCCCTTGCACTCCAGCAGCATTAGTTCGGTTATGGCGCGGGACGGTGGGGTGTACGCTTTTCAATGATACACATAATGAATAGTCCCCCGGAACGCTTTTTATTATTTGCACACAACTGCAGTGGTGTGGGTTGTTCATTGCTAATGTCATGTGAACATGCATTCTATCATGTTTATACATTTTACCGGTTTTCTTAATAGAAGAAGTTTTGTGGAGAGAATGCACGCTTTGTAAGTAGTCTTGGCATTAATATTTGGGAACTTTTGCTTTTATCTGAGGATCATTTTACAGTTCTCTTTTTCACCCAGGCCTCGCTGCCCGGTTCATGCTGGGAGCAGTGATACACTGCGGAAGGTGAAATGTTACAGTGCCGGTATCTTACACTAGCTCATGTCCGTCTTGTTCGTGGGAACGGGCTCACAGCGGATCTGCCATGGAGTTGCGGCCACAGGGTTAATTGAAACTCTCCGAGGGTGGGGGCCGCGCTACAGTGCGCTGAACTCACACCATCTTTATTAGACAAAATGATTTCTGAGGCCTGGCTAAATTCAATACGTGTGGGCAATGTCTTCAGCAGGTGAGCCCTCTACCACCTGGGCCCTGGTGGTATGAGGGGACGCCCGATGAGCCATAGCCCTCACCTGGGGAAGGGATGTAGGCGAGGGGGTCTTTTGGACCAATCCTCCCCTACAGGACCCAGCAAAGAAGTTATTGATCAGAGACTTGTCACCCTAGAACAAAAACTCATCTTTAAAACCCGCAGCCATTTGGTTGGATTAAATGAAGATGTCGAGTGGCATAATGTTAGGGGTATGTAATGATGAGGGCCCATGTTTCTGGGTGCCCAAGTCCTCCTTGTACAGCTTGCTGTGCTCTGTTGATCATGCGAGTTATAATGGACACTATTGGTTGTATCCTTTGTACATATTTGTCATGCTCTGATTTTTTTCATTTCAATTACTGCATTTGTATTTATATACAGTCCTTGCCTTATACTAACCTGGGTGAATATGATTAACAATGTTGGTTCCTGTTTTATGCCTTATTGGGCCTTTATCCTTGCTGTTCTCATTGGTGCAGAGAAGCTAATGTGTTGTCCTTTTGAATAATCTCTGGTTTCTGGTTTGAATGTGGCACCTTTTTTTCATTATTTTTTTCACTATGTTATTTTTTTCTCCCCCTCCCCCCCCCAGTTTTTTTTGGCCAAGGTGTGGTATTTTCTCCATGCCGTGTGTTGCGGGTGATTACTTTGACAGAGTGTTTTCCATTAGGTTGTTTTTTCCTTACCTAAGCCATTTCCCTTTCTAGTCAGTTTGAAATCTGGCGTGAGTTTAGTTCATTTTCCTAAGTGCAGAAGTGTTAAATGCCTTTTTCATTGGTCATTTTCCACTTCTGACGGTTTTCAGTCAAGGGTCCCTTTTTAGTGTTGTTTGACTTTGCTATCTGCATTATGGGTAAAAGCCACTTGTAGGCATTTTTTCTTGGAGTTTCCTCACATGTTTACAGCAATGGCGTTTGGAGGATTATCTGGTGGCACCTGAACTACAACACTTGGCGAGTGCAAAAGAACTTTGTGGCTTTGTTGTCCATTTCGGGTAAGTCTACTGTTATTAGGTGCTTTAACCCGTGTTTTGTTTCTGAGGATGTATGCAGCAGTTCTTAGGCAACGTGGTTACGTGCATGCAGGCTTTTTATTAAAACTGTATAGTTGATGCAGCACTTATTTTAAGAATACTGCTAGGCAGTATGGTGATGCGCCTTTCAGCTAAACAATATTTAGAGGCTCATAAGTATGGAGAATAGCGTGCATGTGTAGTTTTCAAACTGAGTGAAATTGTACTTTGGAGGCGGCATGTAGTTTAATAACATTTGACAGGTGGCTTGGAGACGTTTATTTGGGCTAAACACTATACGGAGGCTCAGCAGGTTGTAGCAAGTTACTATGTTAGGCTACATGGAGACGTGTTTCTGTGCTAAATAACATATTGAGCTTGGGCACAGGATGTACATACTGAGGCTCACTATTGGCATACATGCCTTTATTTTGGGATGCACATTGTAGATCATTTATGTGCTCTTTCTCGTGGTTTTGGAGTTGTAGGAAAACTGTAGGAAGGCTGCTGGCTGTGTGTTTAAATAAAACCCTTGATGAACTCAGTGTTTGATTATTTCTTACTGCGTTTAACTTTCATAGATTGTGTTTGAAGAGTTAGAACTCGACACAGTGGCCGATCCAAGGAAAGACCTATTACTTTCTTCAAAGGTTTACTCTCTTTTGGGAACACATTTGGCAACCGCACCTTCCAAGTATGTGCAAGTATGCTTCTTGCAGTTGTGTGACTTTTTGCACTCCGGTATGATTATAGTGTGACACAGTGTGTCTGTTTGTTTCTTCTTCTCTAGTGTGTTCTTACTCAATATCCATTGAAAAGGATTATTATTGTAAGCGGCTGAAATCCGGCTGCATGTGATTGTATAACTGGCTACACTGGATCCTTGGAATACACAGATCCCAAGTTATATTTTTACAGCAGATTTTTGGTGCCAAGGGTTCCCAAATAGGAACTAGGTATGAGTTGCCTTATTAATTCAGGCTACCGTGTTTGTGTAATGTTGACATATGACATTAAGAGTAGGTAAATCTTGGGAATTTTTGGTGCACACACAATTGTTTTTAAAAATGTGGTTATATGTTTTTATAGATTGCATTAAGGATCAAGTTCAGATCCATGCCCACCAGGACTGGAGGGGACGATTATTGTAGAATTTCAAGAATAGCTACCCCTGATGAATGTCAGAAATCTGAGAGTCAACAGACAGAAACATGTTGGGTTATATGTAGAATGCAACAAATGAATTTTGTACTGATGTTTGTATGTTAAACATTTTTTTAGTTAATGTGGAATGGTTGTTTTTTCATTTTACATTGATGTTGTGTATGTAATCGTCCTGTTTTTTTGAAAACCTGGTTTTAGGGTTGTTCCTTAATCTGTGTATTATTTAACACAGTTTTAATGAGAATTATGTCTTTTTTCTATAATAAAAATATTTTTCTTAATGATACAGCTTTTGTGTGTTACACCTTTCCTTCCCATTAAAATGTGAATTTGAACTGTTTTCTTCTATACTATAAAATATTGTGATGAACGGGGGCCATGAGGAGCCTGATGTTGTCTCATGGCCTTGCAGGGCTCAATCCTTTCTGTGAAACTAAATAATTGCAACAGTTGAGGGACAGGTGGAAGTGTCTGTGCGAATTAGCAGTGCAGGCTCATCTCGTCTCAGCATTTTGGGCCTGTTCAGGCTTCTCCATCGAGCCTACTTTTTACCGCGTGGCCATGTAATGCTGAGACGGTCTATCATAATTACAAAATGGTGTTGCTTTATACGTGCCCTAAACCTATGCATCTATAATTCTCGCAATATTGTTTTTTTGCTGGGTTCCTTAACACGGTCCTTTCCGCCCTAGCACATTGCATGGCTGCTTATGGTATTCACCTCACTGTAAAGCGCCTAGGGGGGTGGGATAGACTAATTTCCATCCCAACATCATTATTGATCCTTGATACCCAGAGATTGATGAAACTAGCTCCAGGGTTCTCATGGATGTCTGCACATACGGTAGCTATGACTACATAACAGTTGTCACTCGACTATTTGGAAGGTTTGCGCATTCAATGAGGGAAGGATCTCCTCTGGAGTGACAATAGTGAATTAAACCCACCTCTTTGGCAACAGAGCCCGAAATCGTACTCAGAATTGTGAGTTTGTGTAGGAAGATATCCAGGGAATACTTGGCAATTTCTTCTTTATGCTGACCTAAATGGACTCAAAGTAAATTGATTTTTTTATTGAACATGCAAATATTCTTGCGCCATCATGCACCAATAGCGAGCTTATGTGCATGACCAATAAGAGTGTTCATTTAATTTTAAAAGTCTTTAAAAAAAAAAGAAATAGATGATCTGTGAATATGAGGTGATGTTTTACAGCTAGCCGTATGCTTGGAATGTTTTACAGGGCTGTAGTTATAAGTGGCAAGTCTGTTGGTTCTGTACCAAAAAATTGATACGGTTGAGGTTTCTGAACACTTTCAGATAAAGGTTGGCTGGTTTTGGAAGTTTTGATTTTTTGGGAAAAGAAAGTGGATGGTAACAAGCATTTTACATGGACATTAAGCTATGCCATACATTTTTAGAGGAAAGCATGCCTGCATGTATGCCTACATGTATGCATGTGATTAATAACGCAGGGGAGTAATAGAGGGCTGCTCAAAGGGGACACATCCATGGTGTTACACTTTTGAGTTCAGGGGTAGGAGAGTAGCTGTGGTGGGCAAGGACATCCACAGGGGCAGCAGGGTTAGGGTTGAGTGGATTGAGCAGTGATTGGTGAGATGTTGAAAGAGAAGGGTCTTCAGATCCTTCCTGGAATGTCGGATGGTGGTGGCAGTCTTATCTGCGCATCTCATCTGGTAACTCATTCAAGTGACAGGGTGCATAGAAAGAAAGGGCTAGTTTCCCGTTTTTCCCCCCTCTTACAGTTCTTTGATTCCAGTCGGGTGATGTTGTGGCTTCTAGTGATGCACTTGCCTACGAATGTGGCGAGTGTCCCCAGCCAAGGAGAGCAGTGTTTTGCTTGCGACTGCTTTGTAGTGAATGCAAGCAGTTTTGAATGTGATGCATGTCTGAAGGGGTAGCCAATGCAGTTCTTTGAGGTTGGGAATGGTGTGGTCTTTGTCCTGCTAAAGGGCATGTTGCTGCATGCAGGACAGCTTTGAAATGGGCCCTAACTGGTATCTAGGAGGCATGCAAGTAGGGTGTGGGGTCCAAGTGGGAGAGGTCCAGGTCTTGGCCAGACAACTGTTCTGACGCTTAGGCCAGAAATGAAAGGGTTCACTTTGTGGGCAGCACAAGCTGGCACCAGGCTGGCTGTGTCCTCTTGGTGATTTGTGCTATGTATGAGAGTTCATAGTGGATAGTGAAGCAGAGAAATGTCGAGGCGTGAATCCATCGAGCTTCATATCAGTCAGACAATTCTAAACTTGGGCATGCTTGTTGTGTTTCTTAGGAGAATTAATGTGGTCTTTGTAGGGTTGAGTCCCAGGTGGGCGCTTCAAATTCCGGCTTGGATAAGTGATAGTGTGTGAGTCTATGATGTTGATGCAATTGATCTTCAACTAAAGCTGTGTGTCACAGTGTCATTGTTGAAGAGGAGTTCCTCCAGAGGTTTCACGTTGAGTTTGAAGAGCCATGCTTAACTATGCTGGTTACTGGGCTGTGCTGGGACCTGTTGAGGCCCATTTGGACTAGTTATTTTCAGATGGGGTGTGTGAAGAAAGTATTCCTATTTTGTAGACTCCTGGGCCATTTTGAGGGCCTCTATTGATATTGATATTTTACTTGTAATGCGCTCATACACAAGTGTTTCAAAGCGTGACAAGGCAAGGGAGGGGAATAAGGCAGAACAAAAAACACCAATCTTACTAAGCTCAGTGAATGCGCAAGTGCAGGGGAGAGGGATATGGGAAAAATGCATGGAAGGGGGGAAGAAGTGGAAAGTGCTGAGCAAAGGAAAACCGGTAAATAACTAAATAATAAAAAGCAACAAACAGTGGTAGCACAGCCAGCAAGCGTTGGGTTTGAGGCAAGACAGGGTGTGTCTGGCAAGTGCAGAAAGAAGGGGGGGGGAAACTGTATGGTTACAGATACAGACCCTAGTGCAAGGGATTGCTAGGAGGCAGTGCAGGTGGGTGGCAGGGTGTGCAGGTACATGGGCCCGCAGGTCAAGCCAGGTGCACAGTGTCGAGAGAGAGCAGGGGAGAGGAGGAATAAAGGCAGAAGCAAAGAGGAAGGTCTTGAGGTGCTTATGGAACCAGAGATGGTTCTCCTCAAGTTTCTTAGTGGCAGGGAGGCTGTTCCAGAGGGAGGCCCCAGCCAAAGACAGATCTACCCCAGCTCGTTTCTTTGAAAATCAACTGACCCTGAGGGAGTTAGAGGTGCAAAGAGCTCGAGAGGGACAGCTGAAGGTCTTTTGGACCGAGGCCCCAGAAAGCCTCATGGACTATGCAAAGGGTTTTGAATTTAATCCTTGCAGCCACTGGGAGCCTGTGGAGAGATTTCAGGTCTGGAGAGATATGATCCCAGGGCTTGAGGCCAAGGACAAGTCTCTGCATCCTGTTCGGGATAAGTTGCAAAGGGTGGAGTGTAGAAGCAGGTAGATTTAGAAAGAGGCTGTTACAATAGTCCAACCAAAAGAGAACCAGGGCTCGGAAGACAGTGAGTTTCTGGGGGAAGGAGAGGAAAGGCAGGATACCTCCGAGGAGGTGCAGTAGGAAATTTGACTTTTTAGAGACAACAGAGATGTGGGCAGAGAAGGACGGTGTGGAGTCAAAGATGACCCAGAGGTTCTTAGCCTTGCAGGTGGGGGTAGGAGGAGGGCCAAGGGAGGCCACCCAGAGAATGAGGGGAAAGGAGGGTGAAGATGTGCAGATGAGGAGAATCTCAGTCATACTGGCATTCAGGCAGAGATTGTTGGCGGCACACCAATCCTGAATGGCAGATAGGCAATCAGAGATGAGAGAAGGGCGCCAAGGGAAGCCTGAAAATGAGTTGAGTGTTGTCAGCATAGCACTGAAAATTGGAGCAGAAAATGGCAGTGCAGTGGGTGAGAGTTGCCAGGTATTGGTTCAAAAGCCATGGTGAGAGGTTAGACCCCTGGGGAACATTGCAGGTAGAGAGGGAGAACAATGAAAGGAAGGACCCTAGTTGGACCTGGGAGGGTCGATCAGAGAGGAAAGAGGTCAGCCAGGCCAGAGCCTGATCGGTGATACCCAGGTTGTCACAGAGACGGTTAAGCAGGATGGTATGGTTGACCATGTCGAAGGCAGAAGAGAGATCAAGTAGGGGATGTTAGAGTCAAGGTTGGAGAGCACAACTTCACGGATGTTCAGGAGAGCAGTTTCTGTGCCTCTGGCAGCTCCAAAGCCAGATTGATGGTCATGGAGACAACCAACAGAATCAGAGTGAAGGTTAAGCTGCGAGATTGCCAGCTTTTCCAGGAGTTTACCCAGAGGGTGCACAAGAGAGTGCTTCAGTGGAAGCAAGGGTATCAATGCGGTCCCTGATGGTTTCGGAAGAACAGGGAGGAACCTATTTTGATGAGACTTTCATAGATCAGACTTGTTTAGAGGTGGCTGTAGGAGGACCAGAGTTTGCAGAAGGAGGGGGGGGGAGAGGGAGAGGACAAGAGGGTGGACAAATTATCCTGGGTGGTAGAGATGAAGTGAGAGGCAAAGGCCGTGCAAAGGGCCTGGGAAGCGATAGGAGAGGTAGAGGCTGCAGCAGGGTTGGCCCGCTCCTTGCAGATTTGAAAGAGTTCGGCCGAGTTGTTAGATGCCGCAGAGACACAGGCTTGATGTGGGCTCTCGTCCTAGTGTGGACAGAGTGTCGGTATTGCCTTTGGAGCAGGCGACAGGCCAGTTTGTCAGAGGATGAACAAGAAGCCCTCCATTTCCTCTCAGCTGCCCTACACTTAAGTTTAAGTGTTGCCAGGTCAGAGTCATACCAAGAATTCCATTTGGCTTTGGCTTCAACGGATCCTCATGACAGGGGCAAAAGCATCGAGAGTATCGGAAATAGAGTAGAGCATAGACAGGGCTGTGTCAGGATGCGAGTCAGTCAGAGGTGGAGGGGGGAGAGAAGGTGGTGGCAAAAGCCTCAATTGACACACGCTTCATGGGCCGGATGTCCGGGAAGGTAGTTGGCAGTGTTGGGGTAGGCTTGGCCTGGGGGGAAAGAGAGGGAGAGATGAGGGAGTGATCGCTCTAGGAGAGAGGAGTGGTCAGAGGGACAGAGCGAGGGAGGTCAGAGGAGATCAAGACATCAAGCGTGTGCCCTGCAGAGTGAGTCAGGCCAGAGGGGAGGATAGAGAGGGAATCACAGAGGTCCCGGAAGAGTACAGAGGCGGAACAAGGAGAGTCTAGATGGATATTGAGGTCACCAAGGAGGAGTTGACTGGTTGAGGACAGGAGGGAGGAGAGGTCCGCCCACTCAGAGAGAAATTAGGTGATCTGACCAGGAGGCCGGTAGATAGTAGTCAAGGTGGGAGACTGGATAGGAGAGAGAGAGCCTGCAGACAAGGCATTCAAAAGAGGAGTATGTCTGCGTGGGAATGATAGAGGTGGGAATTCACTCAGGAAAGTTCAGGGCTACACCCCCCAGATCGGGTGGGTCTGGGTGCAGAGAGGATCTTGTAACAATCAGGTAGGAGAGTGTCAAAGCTTGTGACAGAGCTGGCCATGAACCATGTCTCGGTAAGACCGAAGACATCAAGGTCAAGTTCTTCCAGGAGGTGGCAGATGTGAGAGGAGTCTGACAGCAGGGCAAGAGTTGAGAGTTACAAGTTGAAGAAGGTCGCAGCCTTAAAGACCTTCCAGGGAGGAGTACAAATCAGAGGTATGCCCTGCAGAGGTGAAGAAGGAATCCAAGGAGGGGGCGGGGGGAATCGAGAGGGGGTAAGGTAGCCAAGGAGGGGTCAGGGGACAGCAGGAGATGAAAGGAAATTGATGAGGTGAGGGAAACACCTATCAAAGAGAAGGAGAATGGCCTTAGGGCCTTGGACCATGACGGTTTCATTGAGGTAGACATTAATGATGACTCTAGAGTCGTCGAAGGGAGCCAGGAGAACTTCCCAGCGGTTGCCACCATTAATGGGAGAGGAGACAGGACAGAGCACAGAGATCATATGAAGAGTCCACAGATCTGACAAAGAGGATGTCTGTGAGGGTCTGTCTGGAGGAAGGTTTAACTCTAAAAGTTTAACTTTCCCCCCGACCCTCCTAGAGATATTCTCATCACCCTCCATTGGTATTAGGGTATAGTCTTGTAGTAGCTCTACTTTAATCTTCGCCTTACGGGTGGGGGGCATTTTACTGCACTAGTAGCACAATGTACCTTTTCGGTAGCCTTTGGTATATCAATGTATGTTGTTAAGCCATCCTTTCAGACATTTTGTATTTATTGGCTTCATTTCTTCAGGTCAACCACGTGGTAGGTTTAAAATGGCAGTTCTGCCAAATGAGCTTGCATGGCAGCCTCCATATTGGTTCTCAATGGTTTAGACCAGTCTGGTCTACAGGAACTGGCAGACACATCTGCTGTGGATGAATCTTTTCAATTGGCAGTAGAAGCAATACAGACTGGATGGTGCAAGGATATGTTGGAATCGTTCAAACGATGCACAACTTCAGCAGAGTACTGCAGGATCTCTGGAAAGTTCAACATGAGCCATTTGTTTCTGAAGAAGGGCTTGTGCTGCAAGATGTAAAAGAAATGTTATTCCCACTGCATTAATACCAACGGTGCTGACACTAGCACATTTCTGCCACCTGTGGAAGAAACCAAGGCACAGATAATTCCCTTAAACTGAACAGACAACAGAAACGTTTTTCTGAAAGATCCAAGAGTGGCGCCATTCACAAAATTAGGCTGTGTGTTGAATTGTACATCTTACTCGTTGCCATGATGAAAAGGGTGCCCCTGTGAAACACTAAGTACAGATGACACAGCGTACACCTGAGAACATTTGTCAACAAATTAAAATAGACTCCCATAGATTGCAACCATTTGTGAGGCTTTTAAGTTAATCCTGAGACTGGCTTGTCAATGCTAAACATATGCTGAGAGCTATACTGATTTACATGGGAACTTTCTACAGCTAAAAGTGAAAAAAAGCCAGATTTCACACTTCAGAAAAACGCAAATGTAAATCATGCGTTTTTTCAAATATTAGCTGATTATAGACGACATGCACAAAAACATGCATGTAAGTGGAACTGCACCACACATAAAAAGTGTTTGCCACATCAAAATGAATTCATCACAACCCAGAACATTTTTTGGAGACTTACAAATCTAAAGGATAAAATCAAGGATTTCACCACAGTTCCATAGCTCTAATATTGCTGGCAGAAGATGCACTTGTGGATCATAACCAAAACATATTTCAAAGTTCCATTGTATTTTTCCATGCAGTTAATTTCACACCATTTTATTTCACTTGGAATGGAACAATAAAGAGTACTGAATTGTTTGACACTATTGTAAAATGTAGAGCTGTGGATTAATTTCTCTACTCTGTTATATATGAAGCTGGTGCTGACCTTGGATTCCTCTCACTTCAGCAACCCCAGCCACATCACAAGCTAAGAGGCTGCACTAAGGCCCAGGTTCATTGTGTTTAAACTAGTTCCAAGCCCAGACCTTGTACAACAAGACCAGTCACATATCTAATCCAGGCCCCTCATAAAATCAATTTAGCTAAAAGTCATGGGACCTCTGAGCAAGCAAAAGAAATTAGCCTGGACATGTAGTAACATTATACAGAACAGGACGATTTGGCACGGCCAGTTTGGCTCGGGCTGATTCGGCGCACAAGACATTTGGGTGCACCCATTTTGGCATGCCCAGTTCGGTGCTGGGTTTCACCGCCGGGATCTTTTGGCGCAAGGGATGATGCCCCGATGGCAGGGAACAAAATGTCAATCGCTATATTATATATATGCATTCTTTTTTCCCCACCACAATACAATGCTGTGATTAAAAAAAGATATCTTGAATATATTTTTTTATTACGAAATTGCATTATGGTGGTGAAATATGTAACTTGTGCACATTCAAATAACACTGCAAGTTTGGCCTTGCAGTTAAGTTCTCCACCCCACAGTCATACAGGACATGGTTCGTGGCTGAGCTGAAGCTAAATGTTCTTTTATATTCTCCTTAAAATTAAAATAATGGTATGTTTTGCACATTACCCCAGCCACGAACTATGGCCTGTAAAACTGTGGGGCGGGGAACTTAACTGCAAGGCCAAACTCGCAGAGTTATCTGAATGCGCACAAGTCACATATTTCACCACCAGAATGCAATATTGTATAAAAATTACATATTACAATCAATGCGATTGATTTTGATTGTTTATGATATTAATGACAGTATCCTCGACAGTATTATTACAATTTATCATCTCATTAGTTAGTCATCCATCGGTGGAGCCAGTTGCAGAGCCAAAGCTCAACTGCAAGTAACCATTTGCATTTGGCGTGAGGGCGTTTAGACATGGCTGCAGTGTCAGCCACGTCCAAACGTCCCTCGCACCAAATAGACGGCGCCAGAAAGGCTTCTGCGCCCAAATGGTCGCACCGAACTGGCTGCCGCACCGAAGCAGTCGCACCAAACCATCCGCGCCAAAATGGCGGTGCCAAAAAGGGTGTACCAACATCATGAAGGAAAATGTGCATTGATGTATCAACAGTGACCTCTGCTGGCCAAAGTCAGCATTTCTTCACTTATAATAAACTAAACCAGAAAGTTACATGTTCCATTTTAAACCCGCAAAGTAATATCTCCATCATGGAAGTTCCTACCAACTTAAAACAAATTGCATCAGTAAAAAATATATCTTGTAACCTACATGAAACGTGCCTGGTGCATAAAGAGTAAAAAGTAAGGAACATAATAATCTATGCGAATACACATTGCACAAGAACATTTAATGTCTTGAACTATTCCTTCAGGTTTACTGCTTATAATGATCTTTGTTTTTATTAAACTTGCATGTTCGCTTCCCAAGTCACACTTAAAAAGAAAGGCCTCTGCATAAGTTTAAGAGCAAGTTCCCCTGTCATCTAGGTTAGAAGACTGGTGGAAGCGAAATCTAGTCACAAGATATGGGGAGGCACCAAAGATTATAAAATAGCTTTCTCATAGATGGGATTATGAGGAATATTTCTGGATACAACTGGAAGGAGGTGGCGGGGAGCAAAGTTGAAACCATCTGGATGATGGACATTGCTGATGCAGTAACTCCAGATTGAAGGGCCAAGCTGGATCCCCAGACATGAGATGGCACATTTAAAATATATGAAGAGCCGTGGGATAACTAAAAATTGTCACTATGGATTATCCATGGTAAAAATCCTGGGAATCAAAGGGGCTGGAAGCCAAGGAGGGCGGTCCAATTTTACAGAGATACAGGTGCAGTGTTAAATATGGTGCTGTGTGTACCATTTAAATTAAGTAGCAAGTGACATGTAATTTCCGTAAAACCAAATGGATTTTTGTATTGAGAGGCTCAATTTAAAATGGACAGCTTTACATAACAATTGTTTGCTGAATGTTTTTGTAGCTAGAATCCTGCAGGCCATAGTGTCCTTTTGAAAACCAATCATCTAATGTGTGGCGGGGGAGGGTGGGCTAGTCATAAATCAGATGTTTGTGCAACAGAAATTAGTACAGAGAATGCATGTATTTATTTTATTTTCCATTAGTAGAAGCGTTCAAACCCCTTGGGCATATAGGCGCTGTTTACAGACATGATGAGAACAATGAGTACAAACAGTACATAGGGTTAGTTGAACATGTATGTCTTAATCTTTTTCCTGAATAAAGAGTGTAGCAGGGTTTGGGTCAAAGGTTAAGTGGTAGATTGTTCCAGTGGTTGGTGCAACCACCAGGAAACTGGGCCCACCAACCCACCCTGGCTCTTGTTTCTGAATTACTCCCATACACTGGAAACCATGCAAATTCCTTTTCCTGGAAATGCCCTGGTAGATCTATGTGTAATGTGAAAGGGCAAGAATGCTTTAACTGGAGAAGAATACATCAATAGGAATAGATTGAAACCTTCACGCAGATTGAAAGCTAGGCACGTATATGTATAGCCTGGAAGCTGTATACACACATATGTATATGGAATGTTCCATACATATGCGCACTGAAAGTTGCACATAAATATTCATAGAAGACTGCTAACACATGTAAGAATTCCCTGAGGGACATTTAATTTAGAGAAAGCATTTTGAACTGTAAATGGTAGGAGTCATAGGGGAAAATGAGGGCCATTTTGATTCAGTTAAACAGCAATATTATGCCTCATGTTGAAATATTGTGAAGTTAATTAAGACAAGCAGTAGAAGTGTCTAGAATGCTTAGTATCTTTCAGAATAAAATATATACTTAGACGCGATGGATCAATGTGAGAACTACGAGAGAAAAAGAGAAAAGTAGGATTCCCCCCTCAGATTTTTCTGCAATTATGAGGGTGGAGGCCCCCACATTATCCCCGTACTCCCCTTATATTGTTTATTACCCCCACACATAATTAATGGGAACTATGTACTTCCAAGTTTCATCTGATATTGTATGTGGCTCAGTAATGGATTGATAAAGACTTAAGTATGGAAATTAATTCTTGTGTGAATTGATATAGGTGGGTAAAATATCCTGTTACTGGCTAAGTGATTATGAGACCAACATTGCAGTGATTTGCTTAGTATACTTTTATTTGAAGTGGATTTTAATTCTTTAAATAAATGTAGTTTTATGAAATAAGTCTGGTTTTCTTACCCAGAATGATGGGGTGGTAATGTATATAAGGGACATGAAATTAGTCATGCCATCCTAATGTCAGCCTATAATTTAAATGTAAAACAAATATTTCTGCACACCAAGGTTAAGCCAAAACCAAGGTAAGACTGCAACAAAAAGTATGGTTTCCAAGACTGGAGGATCACATGGATGAGCTCACACAGCAGTGCATTTGGTGTTTGTATCAGGCAACAGCCCATCTGCTCAGGCTGCTTCCCATACAGTCTTCGGACCGAAATGACATGCGCTGGTCCCAGCCAAGTGTGCTTTTTCGCACCACTCATTCCTGTTTGTTTTGGCACCACCAATGGTCCACATACAGAGGTGGAGAGTCTTAGCTCCACCTCTGCTGAGATCAAACTTTCATCCTTGAGAAAATATTGCCTACCAGAAGTTACAAGTGAAAATGGAACTCTGTTTCAGGGCAGAGAGCTTTAAAGATATTTGGATGGACTAGAATGTTCCACATTTGCATGATGCCAGTTTGGCCATGTGCCAACAGCAATGCCAAGACCTTTATGCACAGTTTGCACAAGGATTTCAGGATTACTCAGGCACAAGAGGAAGACCTACACAGAGCCCACTACTATTCCTCAGGTCTACTGTTCCACCCCACCGCTGTACAGGAGTGTCTCAGATAGAAGCCCTGATGGTATATAAAATGCTAAATCCCTTCCCAGCCGATGAGACTGTCCCACTATTGAGGACATAATGGTCCCTTAAAAGCAGACTGAATGCCAAAGAAAGCACCAGGCGTGGGTTGATCCCCAAACCTTTTCCAGAAGACACGGTTCTCCTCAAAAATCGGAAGCCCATGGGAAAACCAAGTTTACCATTTGAACCACAGCCTTTGTTAATAACTGAAATAGAGGGCTCAATGGTGACATCAACTCGTGGTCCTCAAAGGATCACTCTAAACTCCGTTTTTTTAATCTAATTGCAGCTACTAGCCCTATTGAGGCTCAGGAAGATCTAAGAGATGGTTGCTTAGATGTTAAAATGCCAGTACAGCAGCCAAAAGATGAAAACCCATGTGACGGGATTTCCAGAGCCGAACCTGCTGATGAGTCAGGGATACCTGACCCGGTGATAACTCCCTCTTTACTGATAGATTAAAGTTCTTGATTCCCTCAAAGGGTCGGACGAACAATACCCAAATAACTAGATGACAACATGATGTACTAAAGACATTTTTTATTGCTAGTCTTAATTTGTTGGTTAAAATGTTTTGAACTAGGTGCTATGTATGTTATGAAGCACATGTTAGTTGTTTATGATAAAGGAAGGTTGTTGTATTGGCAGGTCAGGTGACCTACATCACGCATGTATGTATGCAGTGACTAGGATATTGCCACTGCATCTAGTTAGTAAAAGCAGCAGCTGCCCAGGCTTGGCAGAGCAGCCGGAAAATGTTTGAAGTCTATGGCTTTTAATAATGTGTCCATGCGGAGTGGTGTGAGAGTGGGCAGTCCTACAGTCTTTTCTCTGTGGACACTACAGCCTTGGCGCCCTTTCTACAAAGTCTCCAGGCAGGAGCGAAGCAGAGTGGTGTGAGAGTGGGAAGTCTGAGGCAGTCTAATGGCGGCTGGGGCGGATGCCGGCGAATCTCTGGACCAGAGACTCAATACATCTGGGTGCAACGACGAACCTCGCAGGTTGCGGAGTGCCCGCCTCGACAGTGCCTCCTCACTTTCATCTAGTTTCACTCTCCAGTGATGTACACTCAATACTGCAATTGAGCAATCCATCTACTGCCGGCTCCCTAAAGCGGCCAGGAGGAAATATGCCGCCAAAAAGAGCGGCTAAATTAGCCACCCAACCACACTCTGTGAAACACACTCAAAATATATATATATATATATATATATATATATATATATACACAAAAACAAAAACTTTTACCTGCGGGCTGGTTTGAGCCCACGTCTGGATCCATCTTGCTAGAGGAGGCCGCTATCACCAAGGACCAGATGGCGGGCCCCGCTGAAGCGACGCTGGAAGCTGGCTGCAACCCGGAAAGCAGAGGAACCGCTGTGCCTTTGCCCTAGCCCCTCCTCGTGGAAGAAACGGAGGAGCCGTCCCTCGAAGGAGGGGGGTAACCGGTGTCAGATGCCGGGGGGGCAGCGGGCGGGCATTGCTGGCTCTGGCACAGTGAATCTGGATAAACGAAGGCCCCCAGAGGACCGGAGCACCGTGGAAGCGTCCACCCTGCAGCCTTCCCAGGATCAAACCAGCAACTCTGGGGCGGCGAGGTGCTTAAACTCTCTCACATCAAGCACAGCCGCACCAAAGCTACATCTGGCGCTATTGCAACAGCTCGTTCTATTACAGTCACAAGTGCACAGAGCCACAATAATTTGGCAGTGTCATCCGCCGAAATTGCACAAACTGAGCAAATTGGAGCGAGCAAAGTACTGGTCCCTGAGGGGGATCCTAAGGTTCCGGTATGTTTTTATGAGCCAATCACAACTTTGCCTGTAACAACTCCTTCCCCCTCGGATCCCTTATAACTTCAGAACTCTATAAGTGAAGCCCAGTCGATCATAGATCTGAGGGAGGGGGACAGGCAAGGTGCTCATACTCGCCATCTCCATGGCATCCCCTTCAGGTTGATCACCAAGAAAGTCGACCTCCCTTCGTCTAATAAGAGATCAACAGCAAAAGAATCTAACAAAACGACCACCACGTCGATTCTATCGGCAAGCATGCACCTGGAAAATTCCCTGAAAACCTTGTTTCAAAGACAAGCAAAAAATAAATAACAAACTGGCCCAGGTGAAATTTTTGATGCAGATCTGTTGGAAGCGCTCCTCGAACCCTTGCTTACAGCATCATCAGGCCACCCAAGGAGCACCCCAAGCAGTGTGATTCAAGCTTCCCCACAACACCAAAAAGAGCAAGTTGAAGAAACCCCCAATCTTGTGCCAGTGGTTTTACCACCTATTGCAGAAATACAGGAAAATTGGCTCGGGCCATCCCCTCCCTCATCAACCTTGCCTTTACAAAATGAACCTTCTATTGAAGATCCAAATCCTTATGGGGTCAACCATCCAACCCAATTTCCACCGGGAAGCACGACAACTTGTCCTCAGTCTGACTCCACAAGCCTGCCAACAGCTTTATCAGGCCCATCGCACAAAAATAATTCCGGTCCCCAGGGCTCTGCAAGTCTACTGCCCCAAACTTGTGATCAAAAGAACTTGGCGATTACGCCCACCGATTTGGCAGATCATGCTAGTATTGTCTCTCAAAGTCTAGACCAAAGGAAGGAGTTTGTGCAGGAACCCCATGAGGGCACATTCCCCCGGACGGCCGCCCCCCCAGCACAAATCTCAACAGATTCCGCAGCTCTGGCCGCCGTCCTCACCACCAAGATTTTCAACAGAAAGCTAAGTGATTCATCTTATAACATTCCAAAGGATACCCCATCCAAGAAAGCGGACTTCATGTACATCATGTCTGCTGTAACTATTGCATTGGCACCCTTTTGCAAGCTATATGAGTCAATCAACGACTCCTTAAAAGACCACTCTTTCTTCGCGATGATGAACTCAAAGCTTATATACCTAGAAGGGTATATCAACGCTCTGGAGAGACAGAGAAATGAGCCAGGTATTATTTCCCACATGTACGAACCGGATCTCACGGAATCCTCAACTGACTCCAGAAAAGCCAACAAGGATGACCTAAAGGTGGCCGCAAGCTCACAAACAACACCACATGACACACTTTGGCGTAAGACCTCTCATGTGGACTGTGGGACAAGACCTAAATCTGGCTCAAATAGCTTGGCAGGCCTTTACACCTCATCGCTACCCAGACCCGTTTCTTCGTCCAACAAGCTCAGAGACAACAATGTGATGTGTTTAGATGATATGCCCTTGCATAAAGAACACATAGAAGTAAGACCTAACCAGGGAAAAATCAAAAGGCTGGGGAAAATGACATAGATCCAAAAAAACTCTTTAAACCACCACAAATTACAAGAAGCCGCCCCCGAGTAGCCAAAATCGGTAAAGGACTTTCTCAATCATAAAGAACTGATGGACTTAAGCCAACACCCAGATTCCAGCGTTGACTGCCAACCGGCCGGGGAGAATCCCCACTCATCCAGTGTGACGCTCCTTCAACAGACCGTCACCAGAGATCTCTCAAGCTTCACCTCTTCGAGTGATCGCTTTAAAGACTTACGGGGAAATAAAGAGTCTCGGCCCAACAAGCCTAATGAAGATCACATACAACACGCCATTCAGATTCACTACTTCGTCGACCACCGCCGAAATATACCTTGAGAGTTCACACCCAATCACAACCGGAATTTCCGGATAAGACTAACAATAACTTGCAATCTCAGCAGAGAACTCGCCACCAGGACAATAACCAGCAGGCGACGACTCCTCATAACTTTCACCACCAGAAGAAGTCGTATCAAGACCATCATAGGCAGAGGGCGAGTCCCTCTTTCAATAAATGGCAATGTACTGGTAACCATAAATACTTAGTACTAAACAGATGCACGGTGTTGAGCCTGCTACACAGTATTTCAACTTTAAGAAACCTTAAAATCAGAAGACTTTAAAACAGTGGAACCTTCTCATGAGGGACAAAAGGCCTCTTGTTTTCTCTATATAACATCAGACAGAGACAGAGTGGCCACCTTGCTGTCACAGGCAACGGATGTACTCTACAAACAAGGCTTTGACTTAACTTTGCTCAAAACAAACAAAAACGATCATGATGCCGTAAAGGACCGGGCCATGGAGGCCACACACTCAACGGGACAAAAGCCCTCCACTAAATCAAGAGAAGACCTTCTCTCAAGATCATCGCCAGTCGTCAGGTCTGATACGGTTCAGTCATCGCCTCACAGGAAATCCCCTACTCCTCGACCAACAACCAGCACAAAATCCACCAGAGAACAAGGAGGAGGATCATAAAACAACTCTGGTCAGACCAGACTTCAAGTCTCCAACATGGTCGTGGTTACCGAAAGCTTTGTCCACTCGGCTCCATAAATAGCCACCATTACAAGCCAATACGGTTAAAGACAAACAGCTACTTTCCTTGGCAAGCTGGAACACAAGAGGGTTCCTACATTTAACAACCCCTGGCGACATTAACTTAGGGGAACATGACATGTTATGCCTACAAGAGGTTTGGCTGAAAACTAAACCATCACTTGACGGATTTGAGATAGCCTTTTAGAGGCAATGACAGGAGACAAAGGTAGGCTTCTTCAGGATTGATTATTGCAGTCCGGATGGGAATTGGCTTAGAAATAGTCAAGATCATCTTGAAGTCTCCTTTTGTCCTGGCGGTACTCATCTCCTGGTTGCACAAAGAGGCCGGCAAAGAACATTTTACGCATACCTACCTGCTGGTTATATCCATTTATTGGAACCCTAAAGCAATTCAAAAGACCCCACTGTTCGATCTAGTATCATCTACTTTGGACTCTGTATACTTAGACCAAGGAGCTTGTGAGGTCATTGGTTGTGGAGACCTGAACATTAAATATTCTATGGTGGTCTCTGAACCTACAGAGCCCTCACAGAACAAACCCTGTCAACGAGGAACAGCCTGGCTTAAACTGATGACTGCAAGACAACTTTTTAACACAGCGACTATACGATCCAATGCCAATAACTTACCAACATAGAAGCGTGGTCTGACTCACTCAACTATAGATTATATTTTTGCCTCAGAATTTCTCCTTGCGCGCCTGACCGAATACAGCGTTCAGCAGGAAACACAAAGTCATCATAATCTTCTGTCTATTAAATGGGCATCAACAAATCCATCATCTGCCCATTATCCGGGAAGAATTGAACCAGAAGTTAAAGGTCACCCGGGCTAACATCCGAGAGATCATCTTGAGGTCGACTATAGACCACTTCTGGAACCCTATAGAGCTACAAAGAAACGTGCACAGCTTCAAAATTTGAAGTCATCAGGCCATGCACACAATTTTGACGCTCTACTGGTGGCGAAGTGAAATATACTCCGTAGAGCTAAAAGAACTGCCGCAAGATATAACAGCTACCAACAGAACCAATGCAATTGAGGCAACGAGATCCTATAAAAGTTGGCTACGTTCTCACCGTTTAGCACTCTATCAAAAAGACTCTGAAGCTATGCTAGAGCAAATCAAGAACAGTAACTCTAGAGAGTTCTGGAAACTGATCAATCCACAGGCCAAAGAGGCAGACTCAACGATGTCAAATTCTATTCCGGAGGCATCATGGATCAGGTTCTATTCAACATTGTTTAGTACCCCAGATCCATCTTCTTGCCCTCTGCTACCACCGGCAACTGAACCTTGGGTCGACCTATGTGACAAAGCAGCTATCTTGCACATAATATACAAGCTGAAGAACTCGAGGGCACCGGGGCCTGATGGCCTCTCCAATGCCAACTTAAAATCTGCACAAGAAGACTGGACAAACTTGCTGAGCATGATCTTCCATAAATGCACAACTTACAACACAATCCCGCCCACTTGGACCTCAGCGGTGATCATTCTCATATTCAAAAATGGAAGGAAAGACGACCCTGGGAACTTCCGTCCGGTGGCTCTACTGGACGTCATAGGGAAGGTCTACGGATCCCTACTTTTGGAACACTTCCAACTTATGGGCAAAAAATTCACCCTGCGACGATCCTCTTCAATCTGGGTTCAAAAAGGGAGTTGGAACCAGCATCAACATCTTCATTCTCAGTATACTAAAAGCAAAAGCCCTGGAAGCAAACCAGAATCTGTATTTAGCTTTTATAGACCTTACCCAGGCTTTTGATCTAGTCAACAGAAGGAAACTCTGGGGAAAACTAACCAACTGGAAATGCCCACCGGAGATCCTAAACCCAATTCAAGCTTTACACGCCTCTACCACTGTTCAGGTTCGTCTAAACTCAAGTGGTCTTCTTTTGGGAGTAATTCCACCTAACCGAGGGGTCAAACAGAGCTGCCCTCTTGCCCCGGCCCTTTTTCTTTCATATTCCGGGGACTACAAAGAAACCAAGAGCTTGATACGAGTCTTCCCCCCAGAATTGGGCCATACGAAAATTCCAAGACTCTTGTACGCGGACGACCCCGATTGGCCTACAACGCCAGCTGGCCTCACTGACGGAATATACGGCTGCCAACGACCTAGAAGTGAACAAACAAAAAACAAAGATTATGGTGTTTGGAAAAAGCCTTAAAAAGAAGATCAATTCATGGTTTCTGGCTGGGAAAAAAATAAAAACACAAATCGAACAGGTGGCAGAATTTAAATATCTCGGGGTGATCATTGATTCTACAGATAAAGACTCAGCAATGCAACAACACCTTTTCGCAAAAATGAAAACCCTCATCTCACAAGCAAAAATTCTGGACAGAAAATATGGCCGCTTCTCTCTGATGCCCCTACTAAAATTCTACAGGGGCAAAGTTATTCCAACTATTACTTACGGAGCAGACGCCATGCCATCTCTTCCCAACTCCCTGTGGCCCAGACTAGAGTCTTTTTTGGCGTTCAGTTTTGAATCTTCCTACTTCCACCCAGCAAGTCTTGATTAGACAAGAACTTTCTCTCGTCTCTAGAGTCAACAGTAATGAGAGCCTCTGTCATGTTATATCGGAAGATCAAAGATCCTTCTTCGCTGACAATCTTCTCCATGGTACGAGACGAGATGAATCAGGCAAAAATAAACTGTTGACCAAATGGGAGTCAATGTGTAAATCACAGCTGGAAACCTGCGGCAGCTCGATGGAAGAGCTACCAGGCAATCCAACAAAAAACAAAACACGCATAGAAGAAATGGATTGGATAAATTCGCTAGAGAAGGCATCTGTGTACAAACTGACCAGTTACCTGCCCCCAATATGCAGAAAACTAAATGAAGTCCAACCGTTCTTAATAAGACATCCATGCAGAAAAACTCGTAACACTCTCCTGCGTGTTAGACTGAACTTATTACCTACGAACGAAATCTTGTATACAAGAGGCCTTTCTGCAACTAACACTTGCCGCTTCTGTAAAGACATTCTAAAAAGAGAAACACAACGGCACCTTCTACTGTGCCCAGGAACATCTAAATACAGAACTCCTTATTTGCTTCACCATTTAGAGAAAGCTTATTTGACTGATGAAGCACTTTGGTGGGACCAATTAATAGGGGGTCTTAGACCTTCGTGGACAATAGCAGCCACCAAAATCCTGGACCTAATCTTTGAACAATGAGCTCCGGCTGAAATTACAGATTCTTCTGCTTCTTTCCTCTTTTTTTCAATGACTTTAACACTACATTATGTAATACTTCTATAACGATTTTAAGAAACTTGAAGCTTTTTCATCTCTCTTGTAAAAATCACTTCGGTGATTATAAACTAGTAAATAAAAAAATTAAAAAAATAAAAATGTGTCCTGGGAGATTGTGGTTGTCACCAGATACTCTTTGTTTCAGCGTTGCCGCCGAACCACGTTGCAATACACCACATAGTCAACACACCACTGTACCCACTATACACTCATATGCATCTGACTGTTAGAAGAAAATAAATCAGGAGAGAATCACTGCAGGTCTGGGTCCTTGGGTATGAAGGATACATTTTGACCGATAGGTGCACTGGCTGAGAACAGTTCGGAACATTGTCCGTAGAACCTGCGATTTTTCTTTAGGGTATATTTTATGTATTTTAGAAATCCATTAACAATTCTAGGTGCCATTTAAAAAACAATTTGATTTCAAATATGCAAATTCGGGTGGTGGCAGGTTTGATGGTTCAGCAATACTTTCCATATGTGTTTATCCCGCACTTGTTTCTATGCATGTATACTCAATTTATTTTAAAAATAGTAAACCACCCATCAGAAACAGAACTGCTAGCATAAATCTTTGTCCTATGTAATGTGTTTTTTTGCAAAACAAGTGCTGTTCTGCTTTGGCCAAATACAAATGACTGCATTTTCGGTGGATTTACAGCTATTGCTATGCTACCAATATTTGACAAAGCTGTTGAGCGACTCTAGCTTAAGGCCCAGTTCTGAGCTTGGGATAACATTTTCTTAGAAAGGAAACATTCAACCCTCCAGTTTTCAGCACCACCATGCTGAGATTGGAGGGGAGATGTTGTGGTTTCCAGCTGTAAAAAATCTTTTCTTCAGTGGCTACTGTGTGCACCAGTTACATTTTGAGCATTTGTAAAACGTGTGCCCCTTTTCACATTTATGAAAGTGTCCATGGCCCTTCAGTAAATAAGAAAAGTGGTGCTGCAGACAGTTAAATGCCTTTGTTATAAAGGAAAAGGTGTGCAGTAGATGTTAACGCCTCACAGGTGCCGTATTTTAACTTTTATTTACATGCAAACCAGAACTTTTGGAAGGGGAATCCCCTCAGAGTACCTCCCCTGCTTTCCTCATGGTTTCTAGGGCTGTTAAGCCTTAAATCAGGAACATGCAAAAGTCGAGAATTTGATGCCAGGCTACCACAATCTCACTTTGACATAGCGAGCCCATCCCCTTTTACCAGGGGTCTAAGACATCATATGCAATGGTTACACATTTCCTAATCACAAGGTCACATTTATTAGTCATACAACATTTTGGGGGTGGTCCCAGCCCTAAGTAAAGTCACATCTCTTTAAGACTTCTAAGTTAGGCCATTGGTTTGTCATCATTTTATATTTCCCGGGGACACTTGTCACTTCCAGTTTGCAGGGACCACAATCTTGTTGACGAGGAGTTTCAACTGTCCATAAGGGACTCAGTGCCAGTCATCCAAAATTGTGTCAAACTCCTCCCCGGCTAAGAGCGGCCCGTAACTCTACCATGCTTTGGGGGTGCCCCCCGCCCCCACACAATGAAAGGCATACTTACCAAAGACCTAACTGCAACCAGCCTTTAACAACATCCCCAGTATTGCTGTGAGGAAGAGATCATTCCCCTGGTTGATTAAACAGACACCCCCTCAGAATTGTAATGGGAAGGGAGCAAATTCAAGCAAAAGTGTCTAATAAATCCCAAGCCCTCAGCTTTTGCAAATTTTCAATTCCTCTGTTCAACCTCCTTCTAGATTTCTCAATCCCTGCATGGGATGCTGTACCACGCCACTTCAGTCTGGACGCTACTTTGGACCAAATTATGTCTGTCGGGCAATTATTGCAGCAAGATGCACAGAGCCACTTGTATCTGGGCCAACAGGCAGCTACTCCCCATGGTGACGAGGGCATTTCTGCCCAAGTGTATCACCCTCACTCGGGGTGCTGGTCTCCAATGCAGCTGCCTGCGCATGACGGGCAACAAAGGAATGCCACCTCACACCAGATGAACCAAACCACCTTATTTTTTAGAAACCCTAATCACAACTTACAATCCATTGTTAGACCGCTTTCTCAGCCAGAGCTACAAACGAATGCCCCATAATCTATAATGTGTCATCTGTTAATACCAAAAGGATAGTGTCATAAGAAGCCAACAAAGGCTGATATCAGTAGGTCAACCCTTCCTATGCTGATCCATCCCTCTACTCAGTACCCAAAGTGAGGTTAGGCTTGCCATGCGGCCTCAAATAGAGTTGGTAGCGGTTTGAAACCCATCTCCCTTTTTTCTTAATTGCTGGCGCGATCATCCCTTGCATAAAGGCAATGATAGCGGCACCTATCTGAAAACTGTAGGAAGACCAGCCCTTATGTGTTCCCACAGCACCCAGTGTGGTAGACAGAATTTTTCTAAATTGGTGATTGGTCAGTGGTGCTTCACTAGCATGCATCAAGAGGGGACCCAGCTGCTGGGGCCCGATTGCCAAGGACCTCAGGAGCAAGACTGGACAGCTGTCACTGCAGGGGGCCTGTACATACCACCCACATTCTTTTTCCCTCTTGGTCAGTCTTGCATTTCCTCAACCCCTCATTGTCGCCCCTTGACACAAATTCAACATCTTGCAGGGCGAGGGCCTTCCGCCGACTGGTCCCTCATGCCAGCTGACACCAATTCACTTACCCAAAAAATGCCAGTACAAATGCCACCCTAAATAATGCCACCTCAAATGCATCCTAATTTGCAGTAAAAGGCTGTGGCTGCCAGTTGCCCCACCGCCCAGCTCCTGCTCTTTCCTTCCCTGTGTGCCCATGCTACAACCGCACACAACTGCTCTTCCTGTGCAGTGTGTTTTCTGCAATGCTTTTGACACACTTAAAAACTTACCGTAGCTCTGCTGGTACCTGGACCTAACGCCTGGTGTGAGTGATCCCTCCCACAAGTCTCAGGGCGCCTTGTCCACGACTCCAGCTACCACCACTCGCTCTTGAACTGCGCCCCCTCCTTCTTGGCAGTACGATGTGCTTCCCGTAACTTGCGCCACTAAAAACGAGAAAGTGTCAGCAGCAACATTAACACCCTGCACATGCTGAGCTCTAAACTTAATATTCCTGTGTAAGCAGATCTCTACCAACCTCCTCAAGAGGCCTAGAACAGCTGGGCATGACAGACTGCAAATTAATGGCTTGAACCACTGCTTTATTGTCAGATCAAAAACACATCCTTTTGTTTTCCAATTCCTTAGGCCACAACGTGAGCGCTACGACAATAGGGAAGAGCTCTAGCGCCATGTCATTCTTTGTCCTCCCCTACTTGCGCCACTGGATCGGCCAACTCTGTGCACACCACTCTTGGCCCAGTATTACCCTAAATCCCTCATACGTCCAAGTACATCCGTAATTCCCCACTTGTTTGCCAGAGGGTTCCCCATAACTGCACCCCATTAAACCCTTAGAGGAATGACAGCTACATTCATAAATCTTCCTTTAGGCCTGAGCTCAGCTGGATATGGAGAGGTCTCTGTGAAACTCCAGCTGTTGTCCTTGCCAACGTGCGTACGAACACCCTGCCTGCGGTAATAACCTTGGAAGTAACATTTAATTTCCCCCAACAATTGTAAGTGGTCCTGTCCTTTGATAAATTGCTCTCTCTCTCAGAAATTAATCCCTGTACTTTCTCCCGTGGCAACCTGCAAGCACCCTTTTTTGCATCCATTTCAATACCTAAAAAGTTGATAACTCTGTAGGTACTTGTCTTTTATTCCAGCGACAGCAGAATGCCCATCAACTTTTCAAAAGAAGATAGCGCATCCCACATCCCATTGACCCTTCCCTACCTATAAAAAGGAAATCATCCAGCGCATCCCATTGACCCTTCCCTACCTATAAAAGGAAATCATCCAGCGCATCCCATTGACCCTTCCCTACCTATAAAAAGGAAATCATCCAGATAGTGGATGATGCTTCCCAGTTGCTCTTCCCTGCGCACAGCCCATTTTAAAAATGTGCTAAAAGCTTCAAATAGTGCGCAAGACGTAGAGCAGCCCATTGGCATGCATTTGTCCGTATAGAAACTGCCATCCCATTTAAATCCCAATAGATGAAAACTGTATGGGTGAACAGGTAGGAGGCAGAATGCAGATTCTTTATCTACCTTGGCCGAGAGTGCATGTCTGTCCATGCTGGCCACCATAACCATGGCCTGGTCAAAGGATGCATTAAGCATTGAGCAGTGGTCCTGATCTTGCCAGTCAATGACAGAGTCCCCCTTCGTGTATGACAAGTGGTTGATCAATCTGAACTTGCCCTGTTCCTTCTTGGGCACCATGCCCAATGGGGTAACTATTAAGTGAGGAAGGGGGGTGGAAAAAAGGGCCTGCCACCCAGCCCAGTGTGTTTTTTTTTATTTTTGCGCTCACCACTTGTGGTTGTTGAAGTGCAGAGGGGAGGATCCCATGTCATGTTGGGCATCATTGCCATCTTAGACCTAAAATCCCTGTCATAATCTATCCAACACGTGGAGCCATACTTCCTTTACTAATTTACAATAATATCCCTGTATTTCCATAAGGCCTGCCCCTGTTCCAGATATTTTTCCATCAACGCCGTTGCCAACAAAGAGAATGCCTTGTTCCAACTACAAATGTTCTCCTCAAGCCCATTTCATGTCTGCCTCTACTTATCCTCTTCCTTGCTAACCGTAATGTCAGGACCTTCTGTCTCCAGTGCCAATAAAGAGACTATATAAAAATATTCCCTTTTCCAAATTTGCTGCTTCACTTGCCTGGGAATATGCCATGCCAAGGTGGACCGGCCAGAGAATAGAGGTGCAATAGTTGTTAATGGAGTGGCAACCACCTCAAGGCCATTCCCTCTGGTGCCGTTAAGGCCTTCTGTCCCCGTTAATCCATCCCATTGCTGCTGTGTTGGTACCTACAAAGTCGGGGCTACAATCTCCTTATACCCTTGGAACAGCACCCTCGAATCCCCCAAAACTGTCAAAGTGTGCTCACCGCCCCTCCTGGAACCTGCAAGCTCTCTACCCCATGGAACCTCCATGATCGCAGCAGGTTCTGAAGGACCCTCCCAAACTCTTCTTACGGTCTCCACGCTTGCCCCTTCCTTTGGTGCCTGCACCACCCCCCGTAGTAGTCAAAGCATTTCGTCCAAAGCATTGCTTATTTTTTTCACTTACCCCAACATTACCGGTAGGCAGTGTACTTACCGCCCCACTGCCTAAGGGCTCCCGGTTTGTGGGGTTCCAAACCCAATTATAACATCTAACTGTACAACTGCCAGCGGAACCGCCTACCGCACTTCAACAGTGTGCCCTGCGGGATTACCTGCCACTTCTAACAAAGGTTATTGTCGCTTTACCCCTTGGTTTACGCACTGCACATTTATTTGGTGGTGGTGCTTCAGGAATCACTGCCCCAGTGACAACAGAGCTTCTTGCGACAGGAGACAGATACGATCTTACCCCTTGGTACACGCACCACCCTTTTCGCTTTTGATGGTGTTATGGCAGGCATCTCTCTTGCCAGCGGAGTGTCCAGCACTGCAGGCACACACACCTGTGCCTGAAAAACCTGCTGATTGGGCACCTCTTGCTCGTCCTCCAGCATCCTTTTGGCCCAGTCTTTCCCTTTCTTGCGCATTTTCTCCTGGAAAAGTGCCAACATTCCGGCCTCTTCCTCAAACTCGTCACAGCTGGGACTGTTTAAACTAACATTGATGCTGGCAAACATGTCTGGTGAACCCATTTGTGACATTGCTGTACATCCTAAAATTATGACATATTTTATTGCTAAATTGCAAGCGATAGAGAAAGGGGAGGCAAGAAAAACTCCCTCCTAGACCTTGTAATATTAGTTTAGTTCATGATTTGCTTCTAAGGCGCTTATACAGCAAGCAAATTCTGTTTAAAAGCACCCACAGGGCAACAGGGAGGGAAAATGTGATTGCAGTACAATTGCAAAACAATTTTAAAAAAAGAAATAGTGGGGGATGGGACGGTCAAACCTACTATGCCTTGTGAGTATTCAGAACGTGCAAGTGCATCAAGGAAGAGGGTAGAGGGGTACGTGCTGGGGTGTCCGTACTTGAGGGTGAGCCACAGATGAAGTGCAAGGTAGGGTAAGTGCTATGCGGCCAGGAGCTGCATTGAGTGCAGAGGGTGTGCCGAGTGAGGCAAGTACTGAAGATAGACAGAAGCTGGGAAGATTAGGTGTGAATGGGCAGGGGCCTGAGGATGCATAAGGGTCCAAGACACCAAACACAGCAACTGTAAGATTAGCAGAGGAGGGAAGTAAGAGGAAACAAAGAATGTCTTGAGGTACTTTCGGAACTTAAGAAGGTCCTGGTCAAGACACAAAGGGAGGGGGTGGCTGTTCCATAGGAGGGATCCAGCTGAGGAATGTGAACGACCTCCTGCTCTCTGTTTAGCGAAAAGCTTTACACACAGGGAGTTGGTGCCAGAGGAATGTAGAGGTCTGGAACGAGAGTATTTAGCAAGAGAGAGTTGAAGATAGTGTGGTCTCTGGCACCAGACAGCCGTGTGAATGATGCAGAGGGATTTGAATTTGATCCGTACAGCAACCGGGAGCCAGTGGACACTTTTTAAGGCAGGAGAGATGCAGTCCCTGGGTCAAGGATAAGCCTTGCTGCTCTATTCTGATTTAGCTGAAGGGGTCGCAGAGTGGAAGAAAGTAGATTGAGAAGGAGGCTGTTGCATTAGTCAAGCCTAGAGCCAACCAGGGCTCGGGAAACATTGAGCTTCTGGCCGAAAGTGAGAAAAGGGAGAATTCTTTGGAGAAGGAAGAGTTGAAAGTGGGACTTCTTAGCAATGTCCCGAGTGTGAGGGAGGAAGGAGCGAGGAGTCAAAAATGACTCCAAGGTTTCTGGCTTCAGAAGAAGGTGCTGGGGGAGAGCCCAAGGTGGGAGCCCAGAGAGAAAGGAAGGAGGGAGCAGGGGCCCCAATCGGAAGGATCTCAGTTTTGCTGGCATTGAGACAGATCGTTCAAAGTGCACCAGGCTTGGATGGCAGGCAGTTAGGGATGAAGGAAGATGCGAGTGTCATCTGCATAACACTGGAAGTTGAGGGGAGGATATAAGGTGTGCCAGCTGAGCAATGTAGATGTTAAAAAGCCAGGGGGAAGAGAACTTAGGCAACTGTACTTAAAGAATCTCTCAATACAATAACTCCTACCTAGCCGGTAGACATTTCTTATGTCTTGCGCTCAGCCGCAGCCTTCTTTTACATTCTTGATAGGACAACCGTACCACTAATTTTCAGCTCCTCATTTGCACCTTGTCTGCAACAAGAGAATGATCCCAGCAACCACCTGCCTAACTACTGCAGCGAACCCAAGCCGGATGTGGTTGGGCCGGGAATGCCCCTTTCCATCTGAGGGAGGAGGAGAGAGGTAGGTACCCCCCAGGGCAGCCCGCTATGCAGGCTGTCCCTCTAGCACCCCCAGAGCTGGACAGCCCCTGAACAGTGTTTTTAAGAAAAGTGTACTTTCTTCATTGAAGAACATTGCAATTTGTGCATGCACCTCAGAATCCGGACCTTAGTTTTGGTGAAATACATACCTATTTAGACTGCTTTGAAGCGCATTTTTGACTGAGCATTGAGAAATATTTGATAATTCAACGCTTTGTGTGCATTAACCTTTCCAACCCCGCACATTTTTGTCTGGAAACATGGACATCAGGGAAGTTTGACGATTACAGTTTGTGAGACATTCTTTACAGCAAATACATTTTCCGAGAAAACGCTGAGATAGATCCGCGTTTTATATACAAAAATTTCACGATATACAAGAACTGCAGATTCCGATGCCATCTGCTCGCTTTGCCCCCTCAATTTGTTGCAGTACAGTTCAGTAGCAGCAGGAGGCTCCTTCTCTCCGTGATACGAAGCAGGCGGCGCCGAGGACACCTCTTCGGGCCTCCGGTTGCTATCCTCCAGCACTGACACTTCCGGGCCAGCGCTCCAAGCAAGGCTGAGAGCCTTGCGTCCGGGGGAGCTTCAGTGACAACCCCCGGGAGAGGACACGCGCCGGCCTCCGTTACTGCTCGCGAGACACTGGCTCCTCCCTGGCAATCACGGGTAGTTGTTTCCAGGGGAGCCTCTTGGTGACACGGGGTTAGAGTGCACTTATTACTTCGAGAAAGCTAGCGACGGGTACCAGGAGACTACGGACCGTCTTGAAGAGCCGGGCACGCTCGTCAGAAGCACGACAGGAAACTAGACAAGGCGAGCGCAGGGACTGTACAAGGAGAAGGAACCGAAGTGAGCAAAACAGCGATTCGCGTACGCGCCTCGACACCCATGCCTCTAGGCTGAATAGGAGTACCTCTCGTGTTCGCTGCTCTTTGGGTAGGCGTTCGTGTCGTTGGAAAGGGGGTAAAGTGTTCTATCCCGCAACAGCGCCCTCGACTCGCAGAAGGGTGTTCGTGTTGGGAGGTTCAGCGTTGGTGCCCACTCCTGCTCTCAGAAGGAGCCCGTCTCGCTCCCTCAGGTGCCCTAAACGGCTGGCGGTCCAAACTCTTTCTGTAGTCTTGTCCTGGCTGGCGCTCCGGTGAGGGGGCTGTGCTTTTCCTCACTACTCATGGGCGCTATTGCGCCACGGCTGCAGGACGATGGAAGCCCGGGGAAGTGAAGAGGACGGGATAGAAGCAGCCGGGGGCGGCCCGTCGGTCTCGTCCAGCAGCGAAGATGAGCCTCTGGAGCCGCCGCCACCGCTGGTTCTGGGAAGACGACGCAGCGTCCGACCGTTCAACGGACTCCGGCTCTTCGCGCGCAGGTGAGCAGGGCATGCGCAGTGAAAATACAGAAGGCGCGGAACACAGTGCAAGAGTGGGTGTGGTTGTGCGGAACGTGTCACATAAGTAATAATAACGGAAGCGCATGCCAGAAGCGCGAGGTCCGCACGCCATGTAATGTGATGCACTGTGATCCTATGATTCATGCCCCCTTTTCTTTCCTCACTCACACAATCCTGTTTTACAGTAGTATCTATATTTCTCTTGCCTTCCCAATCCGTCCTGCTACTATAAATGTCCCACAACGGAATGTTTTGCTGTAAGTGCTGCCTGAGGGGTCTATTTTGGACCTGGCTGTGGTTTGGCTTGAGACCTGAATTTGAGGAATACTGGTTTGGCCTGAGACCTGAATTTGAGGAATATTGCATGTGATGAAGTGCAGTGTGAAGGGCAGTCGTTTTAGAACATTTCAGTCACTGCGGAGTGACTGTTCAAAAGTACAGAGGTATATGGCGAAGCATTGGGAAGTTGGGTTAATCACATACTTCACGTGACATTATTATCCCTCTGCTGTTCCACAGTTTTTAACAGCCGTTCTATTCTACGCCTCCTCATGGACTGAAACAAAAACAGGTTTTTAACAGCTTTAGGAACTCGTGATTTTTCAGACTCGAGAGAAAAATACAATCACATACAACTACCTGTACCGGGAAAAAATAAGTTCTTCTTATGAGTTTACAAAATATATGACTTTATAACATAAGGCTTCTTGCAAATGCATTTTGAACTAGATGGAATGAAAGGTGGATTGAGAGATGCGGTCTTGGGGCCTAGCTGTGTTTTTATGGATGCCTGATAGCAAGGAATCTGGGCGACGAGGATAGTGTAATGTGAGAGGCAAGGGCGTCGCGTTTTCAGATGAAGGCAGAATTGTGCAATGTGATGATAAGGCAGGGTAACGAAATGTCTGTGGGAAAGGAAGATGAGCTCTCTTGTGGGAGGAGAGGATAGTGCGATGTCAGCGAGGGGATGACAGCATAGTGGGGATGCTAGTGATGGGAGGGCAGGATAGTGTAACCCCTGTGGGGTGGCAACATTCGGATATCGACAGTGAGCCGGGCAGCGTCACCTGGGTGGGCAGAATAGTGCTTTGATATCTGGGAGAGCAGAATAGTGATGTTTTGTGGTGCACGAGGGCAGTGTGATGTCTATAGGAGAGCAAGCAGTGTAATATATGTGGGAGGGTAGCATAGTGTCATATCTGCGTGGTAGGGCAGAGTAATAAGATGTGTGCTGAGGGTGTGGCGGTTTGGGCTCTTGTAATATCTGTCACATGGGAGGGCAGGATAGTATGATCTCTGATGTTGAGGGCAGGATAATGGGATGTGTGTGGTTGGGCAAAATAATGGGATGCCTGCAAGTGTAGGATATTGCAATCCCTTTCGGATGGCAGCTATGTGTGGGAGGACAGAATAACGCAATGTCAGGTTGGCTCTGTAATGCAGTGCCTGTGGTGGCCGGGGGTAGGATATTGGGGACGGGGCAGAGAATTGTGATGTCAGTGAGTGCAGCATGGTGTGAGGCCAAGATAGTGTAATATCTTTGAGAAAACAGGTACATTTTGGCAATTGACAGGCAGGATAGTGTGATATCAGGTGGGCGGTAGGATACTGTGAAAGCTGTACTGGTACTGGAAAGACAGGTTTCAGCGATGACTGGTGAAGGGACCGGTAATGTAATATCTCTTGCAGGGCAGGATAGTGATATGCCTTTGAGCAAGTGCTGGATAGTTTGGTATTCACAGGAGTGCTTCATAGTCAGTACTCATCACTTATTGCTTATCCACTTTGGGGTGATTTATTTTGCCACTTGGTCAGGGTCTCCTCTCCAATCAGTGCCTGCTAAGTGGACAGTATCCACTCTGGGCTCGATTCACATCCCTTTTTCAATGACTCCTAAACAGTCATTACTCGCTTTGGGATCATTGCCCTCCTCTTGGTTACTGACTACTACACAGTCAGTGTCGTGCTCCAGGTCAGTAACTACTACACAATCTTTGACCCATTCTGGGGCCATTACCGTCTCTTTGTCAGTGACTACTCCATGTTCTTAATCACCCCTTAGTTAATGTCTACTCAGGAGTCATTGTTCGACTCTTGTTCATTGACTGCCACTTGGCCAATGCCTTCTCATGGTGTTAGTATTTGCTCAGGCACCACTACATTGCATGCATCGCAGAGACAGTGACTGCATCCTCACGTGAGTTCTTCATCTGTCCCATAGCTGTGTTGTGGTATGTCGGGCCTCTACATTTTCACTTGCTACTAGCCATTGGCTAGTGCAAACAAACTCTTAGAAACTTAGAAATGGTTTGATGTGTGCATGGGGAAATGTAAGGGGGCGTGTGACTCTATGTCTGGTTTGTAGTTAATAGCTTGAAATGTTTACCCCCTAGTTATGTTATGTTATATATGTGCAAAGGGTCATACTTTGATCAATGCAAAATAAAGAATTATGATGGTTATATAGCTTTTATACTGCACTAATCGCCAACATAGTCTTATGTGCCTTCTGGAGACATTAGAGGCCATGGCGCTATGAGACGCTGTGGGTATGGCCAGTGCTGAATAAAAATTAAACATTACAAAACAATAAATAATGTGACTTCTATTTGACAATTGGACCCAGATCCATCACCCTGAGTAAACAATTGTTCCCAATGCGCAGTCTGACCAGACACACACACATTGTGCAGATCCCCAAGTGCCCTGCGACCAGCATACATTTGTACTGTAACTGATCACAACTCCTCGGACCTTGGCGCACTGCCGCACAGAGCAGAGGACAGGCATCTGCGAGGTTACACAGGAACATCCCATTGTGATGGTGGTGCCTGTGGTCGAAGAATGGGAAGTGCGAGAACAGCTGCATTTCCTTTGCTGCCGCATGCCCTTCCCGAAGCGTCTTCCTTGAGAATGCCGTCACTTGACCTGATTGCTCACAAGCTGAGAGTAATGTGAATAATTTAATGGAAAAACAGATGCTGCTTGCTGCTATCTCTCTCGCTCCAGTGCCCGGGCTGCGGCCACCAAGGGAGATGGCCTTACATTCTGGCAGCCAATGCTTCAATTTTCGCGGTACAATAGGACTTCTGTTGTGTGCTGTGTGCCTGATGGTCCACACTATAAAGATTCTTTTCTGCCATCTCGTAGACACACATCATGCGCATCGCAGCTGATGCATGCATGG
Organism: Ambystoma mexicanum; assembly: GCF_040938575.1. Lineage (NCBI taxonomy): Eukaryota > Metazoa > Chordata > Amphibia > Caudata > Ambystomatidae > Ambystoma > Ambystoma mexicanum. Next base: position 421,437,282 of record NC_090934.1, on the reverse strand, counting down.
CTGGACCGTCTTTAGTTTCACTTCCAGTACGACGTGAGAAACAATGAAACGCTCACATTTGACGCCCTGCAAATTACCAAACTCAATATTTGTTGTGCATTTCTTTCAACACAATGGCCGTGCCTGTTCACCAGGGCCTCTGGAAGTACTGATGGGGCGGGAAGGATGTTGTGCAAGTGCATGTGCAAACAGCTGTTTTTGTGGCTTCCTGAATATACCAAAGCCTGGAAGGAAGGAAGAGGGTGGAGAGGAGGCTCGGGAAGGCACAGGAAGCCCATTGAGTAGTTTAGTGGGCTATTGCAGGCTCTGCCTGCACCAGAGACTGTGGAGGCTGGAACATTGTTACTGTGGAAAAATGCACAACAGTTCCATCCTTCATGGTTTGTAACCACTACACTGGCCAATCAGAATAGTGGGTGAAGCCCCTTTTTGCAAAAGAATATTGTATTTGGGTGGTATGGAATGGTCTGTAGAGGGATGAAGAGAGGAAGTAGATGATGTGGCGCTCATTTGAGCGAGTAAGTGGGGTTACTGCATGCATGGAACATCCAGGAAGAAGTGGAGACATTGTATGTAGGGAACAGCTGGGAGGAGCACAGCATTGTAGCGAATAGCAGAGGGGGCCTATTATTGGGGGCAACAGGTCATGGAGGTATGGCATTGGTGGCATAGTTGGGTGCAACTAGGAGGTGCATTTCATTATAAGGAACGATTGGGAGAGAAAGAGCATTGTAGGAAATCACTAAGATGAAGCCTCACATTGGAGGATGAACGCTATTGTTAGGAAAAAAAAACGGAACAATGCACAATATTATAGGAAACCGCTGGGACTGGTCATGACATTAAATGCGGTACAACATTGAATGGAAGGGGTCTTCGTGATATAGGGACTGGTTGGAGAAGGCAATGCTTTGTAAGATACAACTGAGCCGCACCTCACGTTGCAGAGAAAAGCTTGGCGAAGCTATGGCATTGTTAGAGGTGGAAGAGCAGGATCATTCATGGGGAAAACTGAGTTAGGCTACACGAGCTGTGCCAGCAAAAGAACCAGAACACATGGCGCCCTGCCTCCCTTTCCCGCTCCCCACAATAGAATAAACCTACACCTGTTGTCCTGCCTGCCCAGCCCCACAACCCAAACCCAGGTCTGGTTCCCCACCCCACAACACAAAACTGTTACATGGTGCCCTCTATCGATTTTACACAAATCTATATCTTGCTGTACATTTCGCACCGTCTACTCGCAGTACTGATCACGATGTGCTTTCACACTTGCTGTTCTTTCTCAGCGGTATGCCTTTGGGATGATATGCTGGAAAGTTAGATTCCCGGAGAACATTGCTTGTATTCCAAAAGTACGAGGAGAGCATTAACTGTGGACAGGTGCACAACTACAACCACATTTTGGGGGTCCTTGACCCTTCACACTGTGGAAGAGGGGCCACCATCTGAGAATGTGGCGGCTGGCGACAAAACTTACTTGGATGGTGAACCCTTACCATTCTCCCCAATAAATATATAAGGGAACTATGGTAAAATTAGCAACAAATGGTGCAATTTAAAGGACATTGGGCCCATGACCTTATCCAATACCTGATCAGATATAAAGACAGAAGGCACAGTTTTATGGGGACCTCCAGTGTGTGAGTAGCTTTGGCAGTGACTAGTTAATGGTGCAAATCCAGCTGCATTTTACCTGAATCCCTTGTAAGCCGTAGTGGTGCTATGGTTGGGGTGATTTTGAAGTGTCAGCAGAGGTCGAAATTAATATTGGATAAGCAGGAGCTAAAAGCAGCTTCTGGGTGAAGGGGTCAGAAATGAGAGGCGAACACAAAGTCGCAATATTTTCATTGTAAAACATTTTTATTAAAAGAAAAGTGTTGGATAAAGGCCTCTGTGTCCCTAACCTGGATCTACATGATCCGACCGCGGCTTATTTTCCTGCGGCCGGAAAGTTTGCATGAGAAATGTGCAAACCACCAAAAGTTTGCGCATTTCCCATGTGAACACATGTTCACAACCCCTACATACCCACACCCCCAACATACTCATACCGTACTTACCTTTTTCTTTACGCTGAGTCCCTCCGGCGCCAGCTCCCTTTCACTTCTGTGATTGGGAACCAGTGCCGCAGGGTTCTTTTCTTTTTTTGGGGGTGGGGGCTGCAGGGGTTTCGCCTGCAACCCCCGCTCACTATACTTTAAAGTACAGTGAGCGGGGGTTGGGGGGACACCCCCGCAGCCCCCGTTTTTTTGTTTTGTTAATACTTACCTACAATGCTACCACCAAAGGTTTGAATTTTTGGTGGTAGTATTTTTAGGACTTTTTGTACATGCAACCGTTTGGATACAGTCAAATCGTACAATACCCCTAACCTATATGGAGTTTCCTTACATAGGAAACTAAAACTAAAGATTAGTCTGTGTCAAGTCATCAAACTTATAAACTGCCCTTGTGTCCAAAACATACTATTTTGACCCTCACACTAGAAATTAACAAATAAGGGTGCAAGGAAATGTCTCGGACTTATAGTTGGGTAGAAGCGTTCACAATTAAAGCAAGTACATAAATCCAAGTCTCTTCCAAGGAGAACCCCTTGGACGCAGAGGATAGTTTCCTTCCCCTGGATATTGAGGTAGGCTGGCACCCATGTCTCTTTCAAAACAACAGTTCCTAAAAGATGGCAAAACGTGTCTCTTTCAAACAACAGTTCCTTTGATTCTTTATACCAGTCTCAGAAAGTTCCTGTGCAAACAATATGTCTCGTATCAATTAGCTCTTCTTAGATTTCTTTGCAGTGAGGTCACAAAAAAGGATCTTTCTCAGATGAGGTATTTCAAATATGGTTCTCTTTAACCTCTTTGGTATCGTAGCAGATCGCTTGCTATCAGGAGTCCTCATGTGAGCTCTTCCGGTATCTGAGTGCACCCCTCTGCCATGTATATTGGTCTCAACGTGCACAGGTCTTTATTCAATTTCACAGGCTTCAAATGTCTGCTTCCCTAAACTCTCTGATATACTTTCCCACCATGTGTTTTACAAAGTAAGTAGGTTTCCTACTGTGACTTTAATGGACCTCCTGGTATACTCCCCTGCCAGGAATCCCTTAGTAGGTTCTTCAGATCCCGTGGTATACTCCCCTGCCAGGTATCTTATTACAATGTCTTTACTTCCATATACTTTGAGTGAATTACCTGGTATACTCCCTTGCCAGGAATCCCTTTCTGGGATCTTGCAGATCCCCTGGTATACGTCTCTGCCAGGTATCTTCCCTCAAATGTTCACTGCCTGATGCGCTCCTTACTCCAGGACTTTTTCTTTGTTTCACTATCCTTGAAAAGAGCACAGTTGTATTACTTCACTGTGCTTTCTCTTTATTGGCTTACAGTACTGCTTGTTCTAACTTTCCCCACATTGACATCTCATATATGGGGATTTGTTCAAGTTCTGCCTTTTAATATTCTCATTAGTATTTGTTTGCTTGGGGTAATACTTGCTCCAACCTTCCCCGCATTGAGATTTCATGCTCAAAGTTCTGTCTTGATACTTTATTTGGTCGGTATTCAAATATACTTATTTGCTTAGGTGCCTGTCGGTACGCCCTGGGGTCCCCAATGGCACTGGGTATGCCTCTTGCAGTGTTCCTGACCCATGACACATTGCTGCAGTGAAGCTTCTTCTCTGGGACTGCTGCTCCTGGCACAACCTTGTCTCTGGAAGCTCTGCTGTTGCTGCCGTTTCTCTGATGGCCCTCCCATGGTGCCTACTGCATTTCTCTTGGCCTCACGCCGTGCCGGTAGAGAGCTTCGAGCCGCTGCCTAGAAGTGTCTGCTCTCTCGGACACGGGCCGTTCTTGTAGTGCTTCCTTCTCCTGCTCTACTGCTTTCTTGAGTGCGGACACCTTTTTTAAATGAAGAGGCACCCCTCTGCGAGAACGAACACAGCTAAATGACCTGTTCTTTGGGAAGGTACCAACTCGAGAGTCCGCAACCACACTTTACTTTACTCTACCTTTCACAGAAGGGAAATATCCTTTTGCACATCAGTCTTTGTCCCTCCCCCATGGGCAGTCCATCACCGAAATGCTATGGCAATTCTCTTCTGAACAAGAGTACCAACAGCAACCCCATACGCGTGTTTCAGTCTTGTTTGGCCTCATCAGTGAGGTGGAGCTGTGCCTCTCTGAGCACAGTGGGCAATGGGTCCACATCTGCATGACCCTAGGAAACATAGGGTGACTAAACCTAAGTTCCTTAAACAATCAAAAAATAGTCCATAGGCGCCCCTCTGCGAGAACGAACACGACTAAATGACCTGTTCTTTGGGAAGGTACCCACTCTGTAGTCCGCAGCCACACTTTAGCTCACTGTACCTTTCACAGAACGGAAATATCCATCTGCACATCAGTCTTTTTCCCGCCCCCATGGGCAGTCCAGCACCGAAATGTCATAGCTCGTGGGCTGGTAGCATTTGGTGTCAAGCTAGCCAGGCTCTTCTAGGCTACAAGCACAAGCTAAATAGCCCCCAGCTACGCTTCATTTCGAACGATGGGCAGTCAGAAGGGAGGGCCTAGGCAATTGACAAGAGATTGTGGGCCCGGAATTTGTGTTTTGCATTGCGCAATCTGACTTATCTTGACTTAGCCTAACATCACATAATATAGCATAACAAGTCCTACAAGCTGGAGAAAGAATCGTTTGTATGGATATAAACTAATGCATGCAACCTAGTTGCTATTTCCAAAGTCAAAAAGTTTGTTTGTGCTTGTTATTGGTTAGTCTGGCACAAATAACCATGTTTTAATCATACTACCTACCACCCTAACTGACAATACCTCTGGACACACAACTCCTACATGGGTTAAGCCAATGCAATGTACACAACCCTGCGTCATGTGTGCCTAATGTAAATTTCCCTTCCAGGCATTCTAACTCACCACAGATAAACCAACAGATCACTTTGCACTCTCCTTAAACAATATTCTGCCAGACTCTGCAGACAAGGAAACAAACAATTTGCATTACCAACCTGGAGCACACTTTAAGCGCTGCCCCAAACAACTCACAAAATAACTAAATCTTGCACACCATTCAGTGCCCTATGTTTGCACATCTGCACAAGTAAACATTGCTAGAAAGCATTATTGCCCTGTTCCACCCCCACATTAGCCGGCTACTCTTCCTCTTGCATATCCTAAAGGGCCAAAAGACGATGAAAATGGCACAAGTTGTGCTATAGAAGACCCAACAAATAACATAACAGGGCATAGCAAAGTATTACACTTAATTTCCTGTGGGGCAGAACTCTGGCCACTCTAAGCAACTCCAGTGTTTGGCACAGCAGTGGAGGAAATTAATGTTGATTATGTTGCAGTTAATCCACTGTACTAACATGTTATGTTATCTTATGTTATGTTATTGGGCATTTGTTTAGCACCTTTTACCATTAGTATGATTCCAATGCGCTGTGGGTTGAATACCCTCAAGGACCGCAGTCCAGGTCAGTGGAGAGAGTAATGTAGTAAAACGTGCTTGGGTGCACTCAGTATGTGTGCAGCCAATGTGGTGTCAAACTGCATACTAGTGCTAGGTGTGGTGCAGTGGTTGTGTGAGATCAGTAGAATGTGTGCAGCAAGGCCAATGGACTTGGGTATCTGCATTCTGGTGGCGCTGGAGTTTTTGAATGAGATTATTTTTTCAGCTAGGCCGATTTTAAAGAGTATAGCTGCGTTCTTAAGACTGTTGAGGTGATCGTCGAGGTGTATACATATGTGTGCAGGTAAGCCAAATTAATCGCGGACTATAGCTGCATTCTATTTTTTGGTGCAGAGGAAAGAGTTAGCATAATGGTGTGTGTGAGCATCTCTGTGTTTTCCAGGGGGACCATGTTCCCCGTTGAGCTTCTAGTGCCTGTCGGGGGCGGGGGGGTGTTATCTCCTTTTGGGTTCGGGCTGTTAGGCTAAGGTCCTCCATGTATCTTGTTGGGTCAAATTGCTTTGGCTAAGACCGACGGGTGGTGACAGGCAGATCTGCCCCAACTTAAGTTGTTACTGTGTAGGAGATGTCCTTAGTCGGTAGTTCTGCTAAATAGATTCCCTGATAGGTAGTTCTGCTAAATACATTCCCAGATAGGTGCGATTAGCAAAATAAGTGCTAGACAGCCACTAGTATCTAATTCAGCCAATGGATTTTCAAATGCGTATGATTAGCAAGCATGTGCATTCCTCTAGATTTATAGCGTAGTGCATAAGTGCATGGCATTTATCAAGCTCATAAGTGCTGTTCGTGCTTGGGTTGGGAGTCTAGCACAATCGGACCAGATTATTGGCGATAGATATCTCTAGGCCTCAGGGGGTACAGTATTCCTGGTGGAAGAAGGCAATGATTCAATTCCGTCATGTTTAAAGGTGCTACTACGATTCAAATTTCAAGCCTGGGGCAAAGGCTGCAGATAATGGTGGTAGATATCGTCTGGCCTGAGAGTCTATAAAAGGGCCCGTATCGAGCAGGTTACCATGCCATTTCTTGTTTGTGGGGGTAAGTAGAGTGGTCAGTGCATTCTCTTATGTCTTTTTAGGCAAAGAGCCAGGTTGTGAGTACCTTTCCGGAAAGCCATGTAGTCTTCGCTGTGCCTAATGCGAGGAGGCAGTGAGTTCCACAAAGTTGGTGCCAGGGTTGAGTAGGGGGGGCCCTCCGGCCAAATTGGAGGTGGGGACCACTATGAGGAGGGCAGAGCTTGACCTTAGGGTGCGAATTGTGTGGTAAGGCACAATCTTTTCTTGTAGGAACTTGGGGCCTGCTTTGTGCACTGCTCAGTGGGTAATGCATAGGAATGTGAAGGTGGCCCCACGTCCAATTGGGAGCAGAGGGCAGGTGAGAGGTGGCCCCTTCGTTCCAATGCAGAGGGCAGGTGAGATGTGGTCCCTTCATCCCAATGCAAGAAGTTGCCTGGCTGCCGAGTGTTGTACTCTTTGGAGTTTTGTTAAGCTGGTAGACCGTTGCATCCAGGTAGAGGGAGGTCGCATAATCAAGTCTGGACATGACAATGGACATAATTGCAGGCATTCTGTTGAGGGAGGTGAGGTAAGGGAAGATTTGCTTCAGGAGTTTTAGGTGGAAATGACAGGATTTGGATGCATTGTTGAAGTGGTGAGACAATGACGTCAGAGTCCATTGTACAGCCAAGATTTTTCTCAGTGGTGGTGTTTGGGGGTGTGTGGTGTGGTCGGCCGATAGAGTGTGGCCAGGGAGTCAGTTGGGGAAATAGAGCACAAGTGGCACAAGTTGTGCTATAGAAGATCCACAAAATAACATAAAAGGCATAGCAAAGTATTTTACTTAATTTCCTGTGGGGCAGAAGAACTCTGCCCACTCTAAGCAACTCCAGTGTTTGGCGCAGCAGTGCAGGACATTAATGATGATTCTGTTGCAGTTAATCCAATCTACTAAAATGTCTTTTGCCTCAACTGGCTGGTGAGAATATATAGCATCCTCAAATAAAGGGATAATGGACTGAGGTTGGGGTGATACTACAGTTATGAAATTATAGTTAATAGCCTCCGGGAGCACCAACAGCGAAGCACGAGGGAACACCATTTTGCATGGATTGGAATTAAGATCGTATAAACAGGAGGTAAATGCAGCTCCTGGGTATCCAGCGTTAACCAGTGACTAAGATGCTAAAATGTTGTTTTGTCCATTATTTATGACCACTTATGCTCTAAATGTTGAATAGATGTGTATTCATATATTGTCCCAAACACACCGAGTTAAATTCGCATAGGTGTGTTTGTTCTGCAACTGTTGGATTTGACTGTCAAAAGTAGCTCCTGGTAGCTGTTGGTGTCAAGCTAAACAAGCCCTTCTAGTCTACGAGCAGGAGCTGAATAGTTCCCAGCTCCCCTCAATTTCGAACCCTGATGTTGTGCATAAAAACATTAATCTGCCCAAGTGTAAGAGAGGATTTTCCAACAGAGTGAACTGAACATCTTCTAGTGGCTCCGGATGTCCTCATATAAGGCACAGTGAGATTGAATTATTATCTCAAGCTCACACTGTTTGGTTAAGCAGTGAAGTTTGGGTTTAACCCACTCTACAGTTTAGGCACCTGACCACATACCTTCTGGGCTATAGTTGTTACACATATATTTGCATTTTGGCTTTCAAGAACTATAATAATACTGTCTTACAAATAATGCTTTCAGAGTACATACATCACATAGTAAAGCATCCTGACAGTGTACAACTCCTTATAGGAATGATTCTATCTTATTAATAGTTTTAATCATATACAAGTTTATATCCATTAAAGCATACAGCATAGCAAATGCATCACAACACAACCTGAAAATACAAATGCAAAACAAGACAAGTGCTTACATTTGTGCCAAACAGCATCTAAAAATGTGGTGACCAACAAGACTACTACCTCTTGAGAGGTTGCCACTACAAAAAACATGAAGGCATCCCTAACTAATGTAATCCAGTCAGCAACTATATATGGTATCAACACATTAAAACTATACTCTTTTATATAAAGAAAAACAAGGGAATACCTGATTCAGAAGTTAAATAGCATGAAGTCAGACTTTGATAAATGCAAGTTTGCCATTAAGTTGTTTAGAGGCAAAAGGTTTAACTGAAATCTTCTATGTAGTTGCACATTGGATTTACTTCATTCTTCCTGTCCATTTTCTCCTTCCCAAAAAACGTTTGGCTCCATCCCGCTCTTCGATCACTTCTTTTGACCTTGCGGAAGGCTAAACGTTGTTGGAAGAAGTCTTGTGCTTCTGATGACCTTTTGACTTTTACTCCTCTTCAGTCATCTTACGATTCTTCTCTTTTAGCTGCTAAGAAACAGTATTTTTCTTTGCTTACTCTCTCGCTTTCTCATCACCCTCATCAGCTTTTTCAGATATTAACTTCTGGGTTTGTCCCCCTGGGCTCCCCTTTCATCTTTTCTCTCTGCTACTGATTTCACTGACTTCTTCACTTCTCCCTGCAACTGTCTTTTTCTTCTACTTCTTCTCCTTCTTTTCCTATTTTATCTTCTTCTGATATTTCTCCATCACTATCCTCTATTTCACTGCTTTCTGTCTCTGACAGTTCTCTATTCTTGAGTAGGGCATGCCCTATTGCATCTCAGTTGCATCCTATTCCCTCTGCTTCGATTTCCTCTGTTTATTCTTCTATGTTTACATACCTTACTTTTTTAATTAATTGTTCACTCGAATCCACTTCCTTTCCCTCTTCTTTTAAACATGCAGTCATTATTCCTATTGTTAAGAAACCTTCTTTGAATGCTGATCTTCCATCCAATTGTCCTATTTCGTTTCTCCCTTTGCTTTCTAAGCTACTGGAGTGAGTTGTGTATACTCAAGTATCTACTTTTCTTCATCTTCATTCCCTTCTACCCCCTTGCAATCTGGTTTTTATCCTGCCCACTCCACCAAATCTGCTTCACTTCACGTCTCTAATTCTTTACCATCTGACAGACACCATAAGCAATTTTCTATTCTTGTCCTTCTTGATCTTTCTGACACTTTCCACACTGATCATCATTCTATCCTGCTCTCTTCTCTTTCAACTCTTGGACTATCTAGGTCTGTGCTCAGATGGTTCCATTCCTATATTTCTAACCACACTTACTCTGTCTCTTGGGCTGGTCGGTCTTCGTCATTTTATCCACTTCTCTGTGGGGCCCCTCAAGGTTCTGTTTTGGGGATTCTTCTCTTTATCTGATCTTAATCTTTTCATTTACTCTTTCTTGTCACTTCTCCACTGATGATTTGCACATTTTCTTTTCTTTTTCCTCATTTTCTTCTTCACTTCCTCACAAGGTTTCCTCCTGCCTGCTTGCTGTTAAGGCTTGGATGTCTTCATGGTTTCATCTTAACCCTTCCAAACAAAGGTTCTCTACTTTCTGTCTTCTTCTCCATCCCCTGCCCCCTCCTTCTCCTTGTCTTTTTCCTTCATCACTTCTCCCTTTCTCTCCCTCTACATGAAACCTTGGAGTCATTTTGACCCCCCCTCTCTCTTTCTCTTTACATATTTCTAACACTGCTCATTCTGCACGTTTCCATTTTTACAACCTTCGGCGTGAACACCCCTTTCTTTCTTTTCAGGCTTCAAAACTTCTCATTTATTCTCTTGTTTTTTTCTCCCTTAAACTAATGCTTAGCTCTCTTATTAGGTCTTCCCAAGTCTCACCTGACTCCTTTACGTTCTGTTTTTAACTGTGCCATTTGCTTCTCTTCCAGCATCCCTTTTTTTGTTCTTCTATTACTTCTTCTCTCCGCTCTGCCCCTTTCCTTTCATCTCTTCCTTATTTTTCACTTTCTCTGCTTTGTCTATAACGCTGTTTATGGCCTTGCTCCTTCTTATCTTTGTTCTCTTGTTTCTTTCTACTCTCCTCCTTGTGCTCTTCGTTCACAATCCCCATTTCTTCTTGTTGTTCCCAAACCTCCGTGTGTGTCTTCCCGATTTCGTTCCTTTTCACTTCTCGCAACCAAGCATTGGAATACTTTTCCACTTTCTTTCTGTGCATCTTCTTCCTGTCATATTTTTCGTTCTCAACTAAAAGCTCTACTTCTACTTTCTCTTTCTTCTAATCCGTCTTGATGATTATTGATCATTCTTCATAGTTTTATTGTACCGTTGTATCAAATAATTTTGTAAAGCATGTTTGCAAATGCGCTAAATAAATAAAATAAAATACAAATATAGAGCTCACTGACCCACTTTTCAGCCCATGTTTGATTCACCAGCCCTTGTGATTTTATAACAAATATTGTATTGTTGATGGGCCAAAATAAGGGCAGACATAAGAGGGAATAGAGTCGATTTTTCAAAAACATTCCTTATTTTTGCTGCTAGACTAGTCAAGATGCTCCATATTTCCATTCCATAAATGAAACGGACCAAGATCATTTAAAATTGCTTTTACAAACAAGAGCCATTTTCACTGACGACCTTCATTTTGGCAACTAAGCTCCCAAATAAATATTTTATGGAATTTTATTTGCAGTTTCTTGTTAAGGTGGAACCAAAATAATGAAGACTTTCACCAGGCCTCATTTTTAATTATTAGCAACCAAACCTCTTAAGTAAACTGGGATTGCAGGGGCACTCTGTGAGAGTAACAATTTATTTAGGAAACCTTTTTCTTCAAGGTCAAAAGGTTGAAGCGATACATGGCCCGATAACTCCACATAGGGCTGCTGGTTTGGTGTGGACTTTATACACTTCAAGAGCCTCTTTGTCAATTATCCCACCTAATTTCCTCGAGAAGGCTAACATGGCATATGACTGTCATCTTAACATACAACCAATACAGTCAACCTGACTTCTCCTGATTAATTTTCAATCTGACTCATAAGTAGTCAAAAGGATCTACCTGGCAAATTCCTGAATCCCTATATTTAAAAAGGTGCTTCCTCTTGCTAAATATATGACACACTATTAAGATGGTCTTAGGGCAGATTGACCTCCTTTCCCCACTCCACACAAATTGACTGCAAAACTTCTAATTGTGTTATTGTCGCTTCTGGGGTCTGGGAGATCCAAACCACATCATTGGTATAGAGTGAGATGCTAACTTTCTTACATCTGGACTTTGGAGCATAATCATAAAGACATTAATATACAAATAGAACAGCAAGGGGGAGAGTACACATCCCTGCCTTTCTCCAATATTACTATCAAAGGCATCTGAGCATTCACCCCAACCCCGCCCTCCGTCCATATCGAACCTTATCCAGATTTCCCCTCTATAGGGGACCTTATCGCTAAAAGAAGCAGATCGGGGATATTCTGAATGTCCAGTGTCCCACATGGGTCAGCCCATCAAAGGCTATCTTAAAATATATATAAAAACAGATTCTTCTCTGGATACAGTGTTTTTGAAACGGAGCAAAACTAAAACAAAAAAATCAGTAGTACCCATGTGTTCTCTAAAACCTCCATGGAGTTCACAAATTAACATATTTTCCTTAACCCAATCCTCCAAAAAGGTTAATGAGATCTTACTATACATTTTTGCCATGCTTTTGATTAGAGAAATAGGTCGATAATTCTCTGTAATTTTTCAGTCCGATTTCTTAAAAATCTGCATTATCTCTGCGGACAGCCATCTCTTAGGGATGTTGCTACTACTGTTTATTATGTTAAAAAGCTGGTAAAAAAGGAACTCAAATTAAAGGTTCATTTAAGATGTCGTCACTGGAATGCTGTCATTGCCATGTGTCGTTCCTACTTTCTGAGAGAGTAATGGCGATTTTACTTTGGATTCTAGGAAAACTAAATCTGCCATAGCCTCAACATCTCAGGCTACTATGGACTCTTCATTGGTAGTGCTGTTTACTATATCTAACCTCTTATAAAGGCCCTAAAAATATTTATGCCACACTTTCACCGAAATGGCAGTCGAAATTTCCCACGGAAGCTTATTAACAAAACTTTTGTTATGGTGTCCCAAAACAGCTGTTAATCTTTTCTAGAAGCTGCATTCTTCAGAAAAAGCCATAAAATATTAACAACTGACAGTTGTATCTTTATTTTCTGTGTCTGGAAAGGAAAACATCACATCCCAAAATGCAAAGTAACACAAGAATGAAAATCACCTCTGTTTTACACCACTATACTGTCAGCACTTGGGCGCAAAAATAAGAGATTGGGTATAAAGTCACCCGCCTATAATAATTGTTTGGCACAAACTTACAATCTGTTTTGCATGATGTGAAGAAAATATGAACATCCACAAAAAAGAAAAACAATTTTTGGAATATCACATCAGCAATGATTAATATAAACTACGCTTTAACATGCATTGGCAAAACCAACAATTTTGGCTTGTGTAATACTGGAATCAGCATTTTCCAGCTACTGCCTTCGTGGTACTACGTGACCATAAAATTGCAATCCATGGCAAGTGCTGTTAGTACCTCGGCATATTATGGCACTACCTGGAAAATGTTGGCTTTGGCAGTGTTTGATTTTTAACCGGAATTTAGTGCAAAGAACAATTTGCAAGGCTTTACATGCTGCATACTAATCAAGTGGCAAAAGGAACACTTTGTTGAAATATTATTACACTAGAAGCTGGTTTACAGCTCCAGTTAAGCCACCAGTGGTGGTGGGGGTGGAGTGGAGGTGGTGTGGAGCGCTGACACTGATGCCAATTCTATGGCAATTCTGCAAGTTTGCAGAGACATGCGTCGAATGACCACTTCTCATGTGGTAATTTTGCACTACGGTGCTTGCCACTTGGGATACCTGACTTCACGTACTTTGTTGGCAGATTTGGCACAGTTGGTTGAAGCACTCATGACCATCTTCCCAACATCGAAATTTATTTTTTCTGCTTTACTCCCGAGAGTGCAATGGAACAACACTTCTGTTTTCTGTCCAGATCAAAGCATCGGGAGGTGCATCATCTATCGCGGCATGCGTGCATTCATGTTACGAGTTGGTATGTTTTTTTGTAGCCACGATAACATTGCTCCAAGCAATGCACATTACTTTGAAGGAGATGGTGTTGCGCTATCCTCTTTGGGAAATGCAATATTTTTTTGGAACATAAGACTTGCTTTAGAGAAGGTTCTGTAATGTTTGCACGAGTAAAGCAAGGACAAAAAATACAAAAAAATACATAAAATACCATATGTCTGTACGATATGTGGCCAAAAATTTAAAAAAAAACTGCTCTTTTCAGAGCCTACCTTAAAGGGGAAAAAGGGGAATAGTACTTTAATGTACCGTCGTCACGCTCTGATCCTATACATGTCCGTGAACATGGCGGTAGTTATCAGCCAGCACATATCACCACCGGGGATTGAAGGGTGGAGCTGCATGTAAATGAGAATGAGCGGAGCTAGGGATTGGTCCATAAAGTTTAGTAGGTGTGTTCTGACCGACGTACTTTAGGAAGACAGTCTTCTCCCTCACAGGACACCACACAGCCATGGCTTTCCATGCTCGAAAACAGATTATCTGGATTGTGGGAGACTCATGGATACATTGGTTGAAGGTGCATGTAGAAAGCTGCAGTTTATCTACAAATCTCGGATTTCCGCATGCGGAAGTGCACTGGCATGGCGTGCGTGGCATGAGATGGGTGGACTTGGCACCTCTTTGTGTTACTTTACAGACAGAGCGTCCTCCAGATATACTCATCATTCATTGTGGAGGAAACAGTTTAGGCCATGTATCTGGCATTTCTTTACAATTTGCCATGAAGGAAGAACTCGCAAAGCTCATGGACATGTTTCCAAATTGTCAAATACTTTTTTCCCGTACTGACAAAAATGGTTGTGTTCTTCTGCATTTGGTCCACAAATGGAGAAAGCGAGACGCAATGTGAATAAGGCTGTGTGTCCCTTTTTAAGAGATGTTGGCATGTCCTCTTTCTGCAATGAAAACATTTTGTTTCGTAGCAGTTTCATTTTCCGCAGAGATGGAGTCCCCCTCACATATGCTGGTAATCAGATGTTTCTTCACAATTTACAAAATGCATTGCGCCCTCTTTTGCAATCACACTAACCTATCTGACAATCCGTTTTCCCCAATCCACTGTTTTTGACCCACACAACACACCACCAAAAGGCTCTTTTCAGAGCCGCCACTTACTCCCAACGTACACTTTATTGCGTTTGCACCACTTGCACCCTCCCTTTTTCCCCTGTACGACTGTCCGCGAACGTTTGCTGAACTCCGCAGGGGTCTACGGCCTTCACTTCATAGTTCTATTGTTACACTGAAAAAGGCGGCTCTGAAAAGAGCATTTCTGTCATTTTTGGTTTTTTACATTCATTAATTAACAGCACTCGACACACTAGAAGAAGAGGTGAAAGGAGGGTAAGGAAGGGACACCAGCCACGGGGATAAGAAAGGGCAACTCAACAGACAAATATTACGGGTGATCTTTATTTACGTAAGGAGCAAATCTTCTGGTGCTCGGTGACTGCAGCCTCAAAAGCACTTCGAAAACTCTCCCCCCTGCCGAGTACTGCATCACAATACGTGCACACTACTGTCACCTTTGAAAGGTAAGGGTCCACAGCATTGCGAATGGCTTGTGAAGCAGCTGGAGGGAGGCGCTCCCCCACAGGAGTGTCTCTTGTGGTGGGAGGAGCGGATTCCGAGGATGCTGTGGAGGAACTCAAACGACTACGCTCTTCACATGGCACCACCTTGCGAATGTCCGCAGTGTGGAACGAAGTGAGGTGTCGCTTCATGGTTGTCGTACCAAAACTGCACGCTCCAAATCTCCCGCGACTCAACACCACATCGCACTGGTTACACTTCACCAGGTTCGCACGTGCTTTTGGTACGTTCCCATAAACGGAAAACAACCGCCACACCCACGACTCCCGCTGAGTGCTCACAGTGCGGAGTTCCTCCACTTCATTCTCTTCCCCCTCGTCTTCCTCCATCTCTACATCCTCGCCCATATATCTCTCTGCAGGCCCTTGCTGAGGTGGTGATGGTGGCGGGTTTGGGGGTGGTGCAGAGGCTAATAACCCAACAGCAGCCATGGAAGCCATACCGATTAGTTTCCTTTTCGTCACTACAGCAGTAAAGGCAACGCACCTCTATCTACTATAGCTAGAAGGACAATGAAGATGCGCTCGGGGTGTGGCCTTTTGAAGGGGTGCAGGGGTGTGCCTCGCGACCGTCTTCATCCCTACAAAGCAGTACACACATTTTATACAGCAGCTCCTGAGGTGGCCTATTGTTTGGGATGTGTGAAATTACATTTTTACACTCTTCAATACTTTGCCTTGTGTCTACAAGTTCATTTTTAGTCTTGTGGAAGCACACAAATCGCGTAAACTAGTCCCCACGCGAAGCGTAGGTGCAGTCACAAGATGACGTCCTCAACACATCCGCCCCCTTAATGAAAGTCCCCTGCATAGCAAATGCAAAGAATCAAACATGTGCATGCGCACAAGTGTCCTACGGACAGTGTTCGGGTTCTCAAACTACTTCAAAGTGCGACACAAGTGAGACGGACAGTTAGGAACTGGCGCAATGTTGGCAATCCTTTTGTTTGTACTGCGTATCTGCACGCATGCTATGTTCACTGTACGGACAGTTCCAGTGTCCTTAGGACAACTCAGTTTTGTTTGCCTACAAACTTGCCGGCCACCGTGCCTGTTCTACGGATGGCACCATTTTGACTGCGCCCATATGGACCGCTATACTGTCCTTCACACACTCCCTTTTTACTTATTTACACCCATTCCGGACATCTTGTGTGTTCTACGACCATGTATTATCTCGTTTCCAAGCGGTACGCCGAGGTAGTATATCCTTTGGACAACCCCTTTCTGTTTATGTACGCATATTTTGAAAAGATGGTGCAGTCACACATCACATCCGTCTTACTTGACATTAGACAGCACCCACATTCCATTGCTTGCGGATACGTCGAACAGGCGCGCTGTTCGCAAACATTTTACGTCTTTTTAAAAAAAAAATTTAAACACAAACTCTTTCTCTACAACTACTGTACAAAACCATTTACCACACACACACACATCAATCTAAAGAAACAGCGGGGGAAGCGGACACTGAAACAAATATGGGGGAATTTGGATTTAAAACGGGCTGGTTATGAGGGGAAGATTTGTGAGGGGGAGAAGGGATGGATACTTTGTCGAAACGTCTATTTTCCTCTTGCAGGTTTGGGGATGGGTCACTAGGGAATGGAGAAGCAGGGCAGGTGCAGGTGGGGCAATGGTACCAAACTTTTCCTCTCACAAAGTCCTCTACAAACTCCCGTAAACTTTGAAAATTGTCATTCAAAATGTCCATTTTCTGCTCTATCCTTTTTATCCTGTCTTCTTCTATATCGTTTGTTGCCCTTTCCTGTTTTTTTTCCTGGTCTGTTGAAAAAAAAAACACCATAAGTTACATGCCTATAAAATACTGGTCACTATTTTCCATATGCAGACCAATGTGTACCATTGTTGTCGCTGTCTTCAGACATTTCCCCGTGCGGGAAATACTCCTCCAGCCACTCCAAAGTACTAGCCATTTCTGAGTCAAAACAACAGAAAGAAATTATTATTTCTGCACCACATACCAACAAAAAACCACACCCTTATAAAAAAAATGGCCTGCACTCTTTTGATGTAATCTCCCTTCGTCCTACTGCGTCCGTCCACTATCGTTCCAGGCTGCCGAGTTTCTGTGAAGTGATTACAGTGGAGGCATCCTTTCTTTTTTTTGGTACCATCCACTTTATTCTACATGGATATTAAATGTGTCATTTTCTTTTCCGACCTTCAGGTTTCCATATTTACTTATTACTACTTACAATATCTTTATGCCCTTCTTCAAAGTTTCACACTTTTTGTGTAAGACAATAGTACATTTTCAGATACCCCCCCGCCTCTTTGGGTAATGTTGATCCTATCCGCCCCCGTCCGCAAACAGGTGCTCTGTCCGTCCCTTTCTAAAATCAATAGGGAGGGGGTTCTGTATGTTCTATGTTAAATGTATGTCAAGTACATAGATTATACTACATATCTCTCAAAATCACATGATTACAGTGTATATTTTGCTTAACAACTTCATTGCCACAATTTCATGCTTAGGTTCCACCCTCCAAAAACCTGTACAATTCCCTACAAAAAAAACTTTGATAAGGGGACGTTATGGTTAAGTTGCCCTCACAAAAACCAGTGAAATTCACCACAAAAAAAACTTTGTTGAGGGGACGTTATGGTTAAGTTGCCCTAACAAAAACCTGTTCACTTCACTAAAAAAAAAAAACTTTCCACCTCCCCTTTATGCTTCAAATTAAAACCGAAAAAACCCTGAAATTCGACAGTTATGATCAACTAAGACCCCAACCCTGCCACCACCCCTGTGCACTGCTAACACTGACACCCAGACCATGAAAGATGTCATCTCACATGTCAATGATGCCATCAATGACAACATCACTTGTTTAGCCCATTTCTTTCCCTTCCCTGCCATACATATATATGTACATTCAGTAAAAGGATTTCACTAAAGGAATGTTACACTTCACAGTGCAACCAAACACCACTGCACATTCCCCCTTTATAGTAAGCTAAGCAACCATAACTCGCACCATCTACGTAGGCAGATTGGATGGACTGTCACCTAATGGACAAAGCTTAAAAGGCTGTTTTTTATTGCTTTGAAAGAAACCTTTTTGGTAGATAACTGGAATTCATTTGTGTGGGTTTACAGATGAAAACGTCTGATTACTGTTCCTATTGCCTAAACTTTCACACCAGAGAAAATGCGCTACTTACAACAGAGAGATGTGTTAAAAAGTAATTGTCAGGCCCTTCCGAAGGGGCTTGCTGTGCAGCTGTGTTCCAGACACTGTTTATCACAGGCATCCTGCCCTCCTCATGACAGCTCTGGAGGCGTGCAAGGTCCTGTGAGCAACCTCCCAGAAAATACGGCATGCAGAGGGGTTTGGGGAGAGAGGGCACTGAAGCCCAATTTGGTTCATTTTTTTAATATGCATTCCTGGTTGATATTTTTCTGCTTTTAGGGAAAGCTTTAACATTTTTGGCTATTAGATACACCCGTGTCTCCCCACCCAAATAATCGTAATCTTGTTGGGGTCCCAAATTGGGACCCTTGTTCATGGCTATTCTGTGCGTTTGTTGCTTATATAATCCATTTTGACCCACGTACTCTACCTCCCAAGCACCCTGCTTTGCAGGTCTTGTTTTCGATTGTAAGCCAGTGCTGGTGCAGACAGATGTGCAGAGAGATGTAGGGTTTGAAATTGAGGGGAGCTGGGAGCTATTTAGCTCCTGTTTATAGCATAGTATAGCCTGGTTAGCTTGAAACCAACAACTACCAGGAACTACATTTGGCTCCTAGGGCCAAATGGTGCCTTCCAAACATGTGAATGTGACATTAACTGAGTATTTGAGAATGTTAATAAAGACAAATTAGACCACATCTACTATACATTTAAACACAATGGTTCATACAAAATGGACAAAAAGCTAAAAGAGCATCTCTGGTAGCTCCGGGTTCCCCTCGGTAGCTCCTGCCTGCAGGGTGATGCCAGACACCCAGTACCTGGTTTTAGCTCCTGCTTATCAAATCTCAATTTGGAACCCTGGAGATGTAAGGAAACTTTAGCTGTTTCTCCATTGTTGGTGATTCGAGAACATCAAATTCGATTATGCCCCCGGTGGAACAATACAACTTTTATGGAGGTAAGGATTCAATTGCCAGCTATTATGGACTTCCTCTCCCTGCCGCCTATATGTCATGGTTATGCAACTTGTGCTTATAAACTAGGCAATAAAAAATCACTTGTATGACACTACACAATAGGAACTGGCAGAACTGGTGTGAAACGCCTCCCATTAGACTCTTGAATGACAGAGGCTAAAGTGATACAGAGTCAGCATTGTGTCAAGTTTGCAGTTCTGACTTCGACACCCGAATGGGATTGAGGATAACATGTTAGTATAGGCTGCGTCCAGGAGAGGGAGGTCAATGATGTATACAAATTCAACTGCAGTGGTAGCACACCAGATGAATTTAAGGAAGGATATTTGAACCCTTTTGATCATTGTAGTTTGGTTTTGACTTAGCATGACTGATTTTAGCCTGAGATGCATGTCAGTGAAAAGCCAATTAAAGTTATACACTAAGAAAGATACAGGGCATGTCTATATACTAATCGCAGGCAAAAACTGTGCTGGCACGATAGCTCAGTGAGTTGAAATCTTGCTTGGACACAGTTCATCTGGCAGAACATAGGTCCTTATCTCGTAAGAGGGGCCAGGGAAAATGTTCTTTTCCTCAAAAACCTTATTTTCATGATCAGGCAAGTTTCTGCCTGTATTCTCGCATGGTATGGCTGAAAGTTCGATTCGAGCTCAAGCAAGCTTTTTGGCCCAGGCCTGCCAGAGCCTTGTCTAGCTCACCTATCTCGACTTTGTTGGGAACAACTGGGAGGAGTCAATTTCTTGGAGGTGCTGTGCAGCATTGTTGTTCTGTAGTTGTATGATGGGAGGAGGCCTGGTCTCTGTTTTCTGAAAGTGGTTTGTGGAGGTTTTCGACAATCCGCTCGCCTGGACTTTTCTGAACATTTGTATTAAATGGAATGATGGTAGACCAACCTTAGGAAAATGAACACGGCTAATCCACACACAATTTCCAATGCTCACACCACGACAAATGCATAGACCTGTGTACTCTGGGTGGACACAGCCTACAGGCACAGTCCAACCCCTCATATTTAGTTGGAATGTGACAGCCATGAGTACACTATACCATCTCCAGGAAGGGGGAGAACCAAGCTTCCCGTGTCATGGCCAGCCTGATTATCTGACAAAAGCTCCATGGATCCACCCTGCTCTTTCATAAGTAACTGTGTCAACCCGAAGACAGCTCCCGCCCTCAGTACCCTTGACAGTGAGCTGTCATGCATGGGACTGCGTGTTTCGAGTAAGCCTCTCTGGTAGGGGGATCCCATTCATCAGGTACAAGAATGTGGTTTGCAGGAGCCAGAGAATCTGGTCTCGCCACAGCTTCAAGGGAGACCTGCAGCTTTAAACGGGAACCACAGAGAGATCCATTAACCAGAGAGACTCTTTGAACAACAACAGACAGGAAGATGGGTGGGACTTAGTATCACATGTTTTCACCCCTTTACATTTCCTGTTGCAAAGCACTCTGGTTATGACCTGATGCATAGATGAGATTGTTGGTGGGGATCCCTCCCCTAAACATCTCCCAGGGAACAGAGGGAGATACCAAATCCAGAGGACCCTCTAGCCGTTCCAGAGCCAGTACCCAGCCAGCACACAGCATGCCCTGCTAGGCTCTGCAGCACGGTTCCTAGTTGGGAAGTGCCAGAAAGTCTCTGAACCTACAACCAGGGACAAGGCAGCTGCCTGTAACACACTCCTCAGCTTTGGGCCGTCCGACATAAAGGACGACACAAGCCCATTGAAGAAGCTGGGGAGAAATGCCTCAACGAGCATCTACCACTGTCCGCCTTAAAGTACATTTTTAAGTCAGTCGAATCTCTCGGTCTTCAACCGACAGCAACGCTAACCGTTGTCAAGCCACAGTCGCTAAAAAGGCATCCGAAACATCTCGACCAGTACTTATGAATCGCCGATCAGCACTGAGACAACTATTCCTGACCCGAGCCGCTGTTTAGGTCAGCCTGCAGCCATTCGTCCAGCTTCGCTCGCCGAACTGTCTTGCTGCCTGATACTGTCATGTCTCGCTGGCGCCGCGGCTCCCTTTGGCGGCGCTGGAGAATGCGGACTTTGTCCTTGTTTCATTCTCCCAGCATGGCTCCTGTTACTACGGGTAGCGTTGCAGTGTTCCCGTCTTCAGTCAGACGTCCTCTGACGTCACCGCGCTGTTCCAAGGATACCGGATATGGTGCAGCAGAACCACAGCTCAGCGCGTCGCTTCTCTCCTCAGACGCTCCGTAAGTTCGCAGCTAGGGTGCATGTTACCTACATCCTTGTCCTTAAGCTTACCTTTTCTCTTTACCTACCTATCTACATATCTACAGACTTGTGTCCGTATCCAGCCTCCCTCTCCCGACCTCCGAGACTCCTCGAGACTCCTCCTCCATCCAACTCGCTCGGTACTGCTCTTTTCTCACTTCTGTCTGTCTTCTCCATGATTATATCCCAGCTCATACCCTGTTTTGTTTAAATTAGAATACAGAAGCAGACAGAGTCCTGCAAATAGAATCCTTCCCACGTTGAAGATCGACGTACCGAGGACGATTGGATCCATCTCCGTTCCGGCAGGGTTTTCTCCCCCAGGAGGGTTTCCCTGGGATCCCTTACACCACCACTTGTTTCCTATTCAGGAGAGGGGAGGTGTCAGGGTCCCTAGGGGGCTCCCCAACTGCCTCGTTGATTGCTGCACCATAAGGTTAGTGTTTGAAAACCTTACAGCAAGCGACGCCCGTAAAAGAGAAATCTAATTATGACAACGCTGCAAGCAGCGTTAGACCAGGTGCAGCAGTTAACGACTGTGGTACAAGGTTTGTCCCATGAGGTACAAGCCTTGAAACATGAAAACGCTTATCTGAAACAGCAAATGTTAGTGAGGCCTCCCACAAGTTCGGAAATCCCTCCGGGTCCATTACCAGGAGGGAAATATGACGGGAATCCTCAATCACTAAGGGAATTTCTGGACGCATGCACAGTGCAATTTGCATTCAAAACATCTTTTTTCCCCTCAGATAGAGATAGAGTAGGATATATGATTACCCATCTAACAGGACCTGCTCTAGCCTGGGCCACCCCTATTGTAACTTCTAATAACGCCATTCTTGATTCAGTGCCCGCTTTTACTGCCAGCCTGAAGGCTATGTTTTCAAGAAAAGAGTATCATGTCTCCACTCAGGAGAAACTGCTAGACATCAAGCAAGGATCCTTAGGTATTCTAGAATACATCACTCGATTCAAACAAATGGCGGCCGGCACCTCGTGGGCTGATGACGCTCTGATAACTTTGTTCAGAAGGGGGCTTCATGAAGAGTTAAAAGACGAACTCGCGCGGGTTTCTAGACCCAGTACTCTTGCGGAATTGGTCTCCCTCACCATGCAGTTAGACTATCGGCTACAAGAACGACAAGCGGAAAGGAAGAAAGGGAGAAGTCACCGCTTTGGGCCAGACATAGTTTCAGTTCCCAAAACCACTAATTCAGATGAACCTATGCAAGTGGGGATTACTCGGGGACCTCTTACTCCAGAGGAACGGGCTCGCAGGAAAAGCCAAGGGCTATGTATGTACTGCGGCTCTTCCTCTCATACAGTACAAGATTGCCCTATTGCTCCTCTTAGACGGCAATCACGTTCGGGAAACGCCAGACCCCAACCGCAAAGGGAACAACGGTCGGGGCAACGGGTGCTGATTCCCACTCTCCAACCCTGATTCCTCCATCATTGGACATGGTAGTTTTACGGGTCTCTCTTTCCTTACCAGATAGAACCGTAGTAACGGTACCCGCCTTGATAGATTGCGGTGCAGCGGGATTGTTCATAGACGATATGTGGGCTAAATCACAGAATTTACCTCGCTCTCCCAAAGCCTTTGCCATACCAGTTGAAGGGGTGGATGGCACGCCTCTAGTTTCAGGACCTATACGGGAACAAACGTTCGCCTTAAAGATGTCTATCGGTTCCCACAGAGAAGAGATCATATTCGACATTATTAAGGCCGCCCACTATCCCATTATTTTGGGGTTACCCTGGTTAAAGCTACACAATCCCTTCATAAATTGGTCAGCTGGTTCTATTTTCTTGGGGTCAGAACACTGTGTTCAACACTGTCTTGCAGTCGGCTCTATAGGGTTCTCTACTCCTCCTTCACCTCCTGACAGATCCCATAAAATAGTGGACCAGATCAGTCTTCTCCCTCCCGAATATGAGGAGTTCCAAGACATTTTTTCTTCTCCTCAGTTCTCGGACCTTCCGCCTCATAGAAGAGACGATTGTTCGATTCGACTTGTATCTTCACAACCCATACCCTTCGGTAAAATGTACATCCTTTCGGAGAAAGAAAAATCGGTCTTAAGACAGTATCTGGATACCAACCTCAAGAACGGTCTGATAACGGAATCAATCTCTCCTGCAGGGGCATCATTGTTTTTCATAGCGAAGAAGGACACAGACGAATTAAGGCCCTGCATAGATTATCGGGGTCTTAACAAAATCACCATTCCGGATCGTTATCCTATGCCGCTCATCCCTGATATTCTGGAGGCCGTAAAGGGAGCCACCATCTACACTAAACTAGATCTTAGAGGAGCCTATCACCTCATCAGGATTAGGGAAGGGGATGAGTGGAAAACAGCCTTTCGCACCCCTTTTGGTCATTTCGAGTACCGGGTGATGCCCTTTGGTTTATCAAATGCTCCTGCTGTTTTCCAGAGATTTATCGACCATATATTTTCTGATCTCCTTCTCCACACAACGGTTATATATCTCGATGACATCCTGGTGTACTCCAAGGACCCAAAGGAACATCACCAACATGTGAGTCAAGTTTTACACAGATTACGGAATAACCACCTATTCTGTAAACTAGAAAAGTGCAAATTTCATCAGACTACAGTTACTTATCTAGGGTTCGTCCTATCCTCCTCTGGGATATCAATGGATCCCAGCAAAGTAACAGCAATTCTGGAGTGGTCTCCACCTCGTACCGTCAGAGAACTCCAAAGTTTTCTGGGATTCTCAAACTTTTACAGGAAGTTTATTGCAGGGTTTTCTTCTGTTGTTCTACCACTAACTAGGCTGCTTAAGAAGGGGAAGACTTTCGAATGGACAATAGAAGCTCAGTCCGCCTTTGACACTTTGAAAACCCTTTTTACGTCAGCCCCAATATTACGAACTCCAGACCAGAGCCTACCCTTTATTGTAGAAACAGACGCCTCTCACTTCGCCTTGGGAGCCGTGTTGAAACAGACTCAGGCACTTGGGTTAGAATATCCTGTGGCCTATCTTTCTAAAACCTTCTCTCCCTCGGAAATCAACTACACAGTATTAGAGAAGGAACTATTAGCCATAAAACGAGCATTTCAGGAATGGAGACATCTCCTATTGGGTTCCCAACATCCTATTGAAGTACGCACAGACCATCAAAATCTTAAAAGCCTCCAGTACGCAGAAACACGTAACAGTCGGCAAGCTAGATGGGCACATTTCTTTTCTCCCTACAACATAACATTCACAATCATTCCGGGGAACACCAATCTACAAGCCGATGCATTATCACGCAGAGATCCATCATGCAAACCTGGTTTTCAGACCGAAAAATTGTTTCCTCGAGCTACGTTTATTACTGTAGTCCAAGATTTCCTTCACTCGATTGCATCCCAAACCTGTCTCATCAAGGATTCTATCAGTCTTCAAATGGGAAAGTGGGGTCTCTCCTTTGAAGACGGATGCTATTATCAGAACCATCGAGTCTATATCCCTACTCTCCAACTCCGTACTGAAGTGCTGCATATGTGTCATGATTCTGTCATGGCCGGACATCGCGGTATAGCCAGTACCCGGGAGCTTGTTTTAAGGCATTTTTGGTGGGAAACCCTGGGTAAGGACGTGAAAAACTATGTTTCATCGTGCGTGGTTTGCCTCCAAGCCAAAACCCCTCGCAGCAAACCTTTTGGGAAATTGGCAATGGTACAAATACCTACTCGTCCCTGGCAACTGATTTCTACGGACTTCATTGTCGACTTGCCTCCGTCTACAGGTTGTACCACCATTATGGTAACGGTCGATTATTTTACCAAATTGGCCCATTTTCTGGCTTTACCCTCCATACCAACTGCCTCACAAATGGCCAGACGCTTCATCAATACCATATTTTCTCAGCATGGTCTTCCAGACAGTATAGTGTCCGATCGAGGTTCGCAGTATATCTCCCGATACTGGAAGCAGGTCTGTTCCGCTTTGGGGATTAAAAGAGCTTTAAGTTCAGGCTACCATCCTCAAACTAACGGACAGACCGAACGTTTGAATCAAACCCTGGAAACCTACCTGCGTTGCTTTGTGTCTGCGGCTCAAGATAACTGGAGGGAACTGTTACCCATGGCAGAGTTTGCCTATAACAACGCTCCTCATGCATCCATTAAGACAAGTCCATTCCACTGTACCTATGGATACCATCCCTCCTGTTCTCCTTCCTCTCTTCTCCAATCTTCGGCATTTCCAGATGCCGACGCCCTTATGGGGGACATCCAACAGGGACATCTTTTGGCCAGGACTGCTTTGCAAGAAGCTCAGGAAAGCTCCAAACGCTTTGCGGATTTGCATCGTTCACCATCACCCAAGATTACTCCGGGGGATTTGGTTTGGCTCTCGGCAAGATTCCTTCCTAGACACTTGATTCCATCTAAATTGTCCCCTAAATTCTTTGGGCCTTTCACTGTTTTAAGGTCGAAGGGCTCTCTAGCCTTTGAATTGCAACTTCCTCCATCTTGGTCTCGAATTCACCCAGTATTTCATGTGTCCCAACTCAAGCTCCATGTCCCAGATCGATTCGGTCGTTCTAAGGACTGTCCCCCACCTGTGTCAACCGAAGATGGTCCCGAATTCGAAGTCTCCGGTGTTTGTGATTCTCGTTATCATCATGGTCGACTTCAATATCTGATCCACTGGAAGGGGTATACTATAGCGGACCGTTCGTGGGAACCAGCCTCTGCTGTCCACGCACCTTTGCTTGTTCGCCGCTTTCATAGGTTGCACCCCGACAAACCCGGTGGGGGGACCCTTGGAGGGGGGCATACTGTCATGTCTCGCTGGCGCCGCGGCTCCCTTTGGCGGCGCTGGAGAATGCGGACTTTGTCCTTGTTTCATTCTCCCAGCATGGCTCCTGTTACTACGGGTAGCGTTGCAGTGTTCCCGTCTTCAGTCAGACGTCCTCTGACGTCACCGCGCTGTTCCAAGGATACCGGATATGGTGCAGCAGAACCACAGCTCAGCGCGTCGCTTCTCTCCTCAGACGCTCCGTAAGTTCGCAGCTAGGGTGCATGTTACCTACATCCTTGTCCTTAAGCTTACCTTTTCTCTTTACCTACCTATCTACATATCTACAGACTTGTGTCCGTATCCAGCCTCCCTCTCCCGACCTCCGAGACTCCTCGAGACTCCTCCTCCATCCAACTCGCTCGGTACTGCTCTTTTCTCACTTCTGTCTGTCTTCTCCATGATTATATCCCAGCTCATACCCTGTTTTGTTTAAATTAGAATACAGAAGCAGACAGAGTCCTGCAAATAGAATCCTTCCCACGTTGAAGATCGACGTACCGAGGACGATTGGATCCATCTCCGTTCCGGCAGGGTTTTCTCCCCCAGGAGGGTTTCCCTGGGATCCCTTACACCACCACTTGTTTCCTATTCAGGAGAGGGGAGGTGTCAGGGTCCCTAGGGGGCTCCCCAACTGCCTCGTTGATTGCTGCACCATAAGGTTAGTGTTTGAAAACCTTACAGATACCCACAGCTGACAACCATCTCGAACGTTATCACAGAAGTCTGCAAAGTGCCCTGAATCTGACTCGACCCTGTCGAGTACCAAGAACACCTACAGCACAAGGTACATTATGGTCTGTCCACCTCGTCCTTTCCAGAAGGCCCCTAGAGACATATTAAGACCCATTGCTCCCTTTGTGCTGAAGCCAAGCCAAGAAACCTTTAACTGTTGTACTTATTAACTATACCGACTACCCTCCTGTTAATATCCAGAGTGCATCCCTTTTCCTTCTCTGAAACAGTCTGTTCTCTGCATTCCTTACAGGGTGGGTTGTATTTTGTAGTGTTGCTAGAACTACTGTCTGTTGTGATTAAATAAAGTAGATATTTTTGATACAACCTTGACTGGACAGTCCCTTTTATCATTGGGTAGTAATTGTATTTTCACTGTGTTGCAACTAACCAATGATCCACAACCTTTCGAGATAAGCCTGTCATTCTGTCCACGTTACCAACATTGGACAAGGTGGTTTATTATTTGCTTGTTATTCCAATCCGTATCCCTTCAGGTGTATTAGAGGTGTGGGGCTGATTGATGGTTTAGAAACCGATATTCACCACTGGTACTGTGGAAGTTGATTCGTAACAGGAGGCATGGCATTTCCTCTGCATCTGTTGCGTGGAGGCAGGTTGTTTTCTTCTTTGGGGATCTGAAAGTATGCTAATGTTTCTGGCATAGCTAGCTAGCTATGTCATTGTCTTGTTGAGCTGAGCATACAGGGAAGGCATGCCATTGTCTCTGTAGCCTCTAGATGGAGGCATAGCTTTGTGTCAGGCGGTGCTTGTGAGGTGTGGTAGTTTTTACAGAAGTGCTGGATGTAAGCCAGATATACTCCATGAGCATGTAGGTAGGGTATTAGATGTACTTAGGTGCTGGTCTATTGTACATTGAGGCCCTGTGTGGAGGTGTGTTATTTTTCATGGAGGTGCTGGTTGAGGTGTGTTATTGTTCATGGGAATTCTGGATGGACATTTGTTATTGTTCTTTGAGGTTCTTGGAAGGCGTGGTGTTGGTCATGGAGGTGCTGGGGGGTAGAGATATAATATTGTTTATGGAGCAGATGGGGTGATATTCCGTAGTTTCTTGACGTGCTACACAGCCATACCTCTGCCTGTGATGATGTGGGGTGGAGGCTTGGCATTCTCTCTTGCTCACCAATTGAGGCATGATGTTCTTGTATGTGCTGTGGATGCACTGCATTGCCCCTGAAGGTGCTTGGGCAGCATGGTATGGTTCCTGAAGGTGTTGAGGGAAGGTGTGGCATTCCCCTTGAAGGTGTGGGGTGGAGGCATGGCATTTTCTTTGCAGATGTTAGTCAGTGACATGGTTTTGTCTCTCCAGCTGCTGGGTGAAGGCGCTACATTCTCCCTGGATTAACAGTTGCATTGTGACATTGTTCTGGGATTTGTTTTTTTGTGTGTAGGTAGTTCAGAGGCATTCTTTTGACACTGTAGGTGCTAGTTAACTGTTTGGTGTCGTCAATGGGAACGATAAGTGGGGGCGGGACATAGTGCTGTCTGGATGTCTGTCCCCTTTGTACAGTGTCCCATTGCTTCCCAGCTAGGTTTGTGCTCTTTAAGTCCTATACATACATACATTGCTGCTGTAGGTGGGTGAGTGGAGGGTTGGCATTGACGTAAGAAGTGCTAATTAAGTATGATTGTGTTCTTTAGTTTGCTGAGGTGGTGTGGCATTGTCATTACGGAGATAGGTGAAAACCAGAACTTGTGGGCAATAAAAAGAGACCCTTAGATAGGAATGGGGGGCGTCCAATCTGCACCTAGAACCTTCATTCATGGTCCCTGGTGTACCCCCTAATCTCTGCCACCATTACTAGAAATTACAAACACAGATCACTCCATTTTCACCTGGAGTGAGACATCGACCTCCTCCTGCAGCTCACTGTGCGACAGAAGGCGGCCGATGCAGAGAAGTTTGACCTGAGCACTTGCTCCTTGAAGATGGCTGCCACCATGATCCCAAGACCAACGAGACTGATGCCTGAGTCTCTACTACACCAAGGCCGTCTCTATGGCCCCATCAAACAGCTGAGTGGCTGGATTCAGCTTCTTCAGCTCCTGCCTCCCAGTCGGCAGGCTGTGCTGGTGTCCCCGACCCAAGGCCCCTACATAGGGTTCTAAGCCTGTCTGGTGCCCTCCACTCCACTTTCACCAGGAGCGAGGCATCAGCCTCCTCCTGCAGCTCATCATGTGACAGAAGGAGGCCGATGCAGAGAAGTTTCACGCTTTTTTGACTGGTGCACTTGCTCCTTGATGATTGCTCAAGAAGCAGGTGACCTAGTAAAAATAGTGGGTCACACAGCCGCTCTCCATTAGACCCAACCTGGGTAAGAAGTTCCTGTGAGTTGAAGGAAATTCAGTAATGTATCCAAAGTAATGTGCTTATTCAAATAAAGGAATCCATTGTTGTTTATCAAAAATAATGACTTATCAGAAAAAAACTCAGAATTACGCTATCACTAATACATTGTTAGTGAGGAAGCAATTGCCACAACTCGTTAACAAGTCAGACTTAAATTGCCTATGCATTTCGGAAATAAATTTCCTTCTTCAGGGCAAGTCTGTTATAGCAGGTCAGTATGATACATAAACAATGGTTGCAACGTGACTTGAAAATAAAACAGAAATGTACATAATTGTGAAAACACATAATTATAATGAGATTAAAGCATAACACATATCATTAGGTTGAAATTTCCATGGGAGACATGCCAAACGAAAAAAGAGAAAATAATCAGGGGGTTGTATGTATACACATCTTGTAATTAAAGTGGTAATCTGAGAGCTCGATTACCTATTTAATGTGGCCAATTACTTGAGGAAGTACGGGGAAAAGCGTTCCTTGTAGATACCCAGAAAAAATTCCAGCAATCGTTGAAGGTAACGCGTGTGGTTTACACGGAGAGATGCCGCGGTTCCCGCGGCTGTAATGCAGGGCAAGAGTATAATTACTTACTAGCAAGTGTGTGCTAGAGTGTAGCAACCTGATCCCGTGGGACCCGTTGTCTTACCGTGAGTGGTTCGGATCGTCAGTGTCCTTCTAGACGCAGCCGAGCCTCCGACTGCCGTCTACTAACGTTGTCACGGCAACGGTTGTTAAATAGACCACGTGACCGCATGTGGTCACGAAAGACAGAAAGGCACATTACGATATGGTTTGCGGGTAAATGGGAGCTCAAATGGATACAACAAGGAATTATACTACTTAATCTGATGGTCTACAAAATTAAAATGAGAACAAATTGAAATAATTCAGAAATCATGAAAATAGAAAAAATACTCAAAATAAGTCCCAGCTTACAATGTATATGACTAATACTGAGATACTCAAGAAGTTTGAAATGAAACATCACATTAGTTAGCATAAAGCAGCGTTGTCACGGAAGGTGTCGCCCAAGGGCGTCACCTCAGGTCCCAGACAAAAAGTCCAGAACGTACGGCAAGATTGCAGCTTTAAAGGAGCAATTAGACCACATGGTGTCTACCTCGCTGTTAAACAACATTGGGAGCCATGAATAAAGAAAACAATTAGTAAGAAGCATGAATTCACTGACTCCATTAGTCAGTTTAAGCAATAGAACACATGGTGGTAGGAAACGTAGGTATACTTGCTCTGTCCTCCAATATTAGATATACCAATGATAATTGATCTCCTCATTAAGACCGTTCGGGGCCAAACTACCAAGCTTATCAATCCAAAAGGTCTCCCTTTGGTTGAGCCGCTGGCCCAAATCTTCATGAGGGTTATTCTTGGTTAAAACCTCCAGGATCAGAAACCTTATTTGTGTGAGGTTATGTTTATTTTCAACCCAATGGCGAGCTACAGCTGAATTGAGGTTAGCATTGCGGATACAGGACCGGTGTTTGTTCCATCGGATCTTGGCCGTTCTGGTTGATTGGCCTACATAATACTTCCCACATGGGTATTTGATGCCATATATAATGTTAACACTGTCACAGGTTCCAAATGTTCTCAAGAAAATCTTCTTGCCTTTACGGGGATGGAAGTTGATGACATTGCCCTTGATCACAGAGTTGCAGTTAATACAGTGAAGGCAGGGAAACATACCAGTGCGTTGTGTAACTGGTTCTTTGAGAGGTGGTCTCGTGTGTACCAGCTCATCTCTGAGGTTCCTACTCCTCTGATAGGCAAACACTGGTAGTTCACTAAACAAGCTCTGTACCCTTATATCGTTTTTAAAGATGCTCCAATGTTTTTTAATTGTTTTCTTGATCTTATTACTTTAGTCTAGTGGAGAGCGGCTGTGTGACCCAGTATTTTTACTAGGTCTCCTGCTTCTTGTGTATTTTGAGTCAGGGTGTCTCCAGACTCGTCACAGCCAGCTCCCTTTGAACGATTTTTTGAACAAGACGTACTGTTATCATTGCAGCATCTTTTTAATTTAAAAAAATGTTTTATTCAGTGGTGCCCACTCATTTTTTCCTCCTTGATGATTGCTGCCACCGTGATCCCAAGACCAACGAGACTGGTGTCTGAGTCTCTCCTGCACCGAGGCTGTCTCTATGGTCCCATCGAACAACTGATTGGCGGGATTCAGCTTCTTCAACTCCTGCACCCCAGCCAGAAAGCTGTGCCAGCGCCCCCGACCCAAGGCCCCTACATAAGGCTCAAAGCTTGTCTGGTGCCTGTCCGGGGCATGTTCGGTGCATTTGGCGTGTTCACTTTGACCCTCCACTTCTCATCTAGCCAGTACTCCATACCACCCATGGCATCCACTTGTTGTGTGACCTTGCTACCACGTCATGCCACATGCAAGGTACGAAGACCATTAACCCTGCCTGCAAATATCTTCCAAACCACACGTTGCAGTACTTCTGTACTCCTGACTCGATTAACCAAGGATGCTGCCCTTCGGGAGACCTGTGCTGTTGAACGCTACCCTGTTACCGAGCTAAGCCTGCTTCCAAAAACTGTCTGTGTTTGCCTTCGGGAGGTGCAGCTTTCCCAGCCTGCAGCCACCTTTATCTGACTGTATGAGTGCATGTCTGGCTCCCTTCTTGCTCTATTCCAAAACTGTCCTCTCACTCCTTTGCATCCTGTCAAAGTTTCATCCTCCTCCCTGCCCTCCCCATATATCATCCTCCGTCCCGTTTCAGGTCAGCGATCCCGCATGCAAAGACTCTGCTACCTACCTACCTACCTTTAACTGCATATTTGAAGTAGCTCTCGTACCATGATGTGATGCTTTGCAAATTGTGCACACTTACTTATGTCGCTCTCTACCTAATTGTAACTGCATATTTGAAGTAGCTCTCGTACCATGAGGTGATGCTTTGCAAATTGTGCACACTTACTTATGTCGCTCTCTACCTAATTGTAACTGCATATTTGAAGTAGCCCCTGTACCATGAGGTGATGCTTTCCAAATTGTGCACACTTACTTATGTCGCTCCCTACCTAACTGTAAATGCATATTTGAAGTAGCCCCGTACCATGAGGCAATGCTTGCCAAATTGTGCACGCTTACTTATGTCGCTCTCTACCTACCTGTAATTGCATTCATGTTGTAGCCCGCCACACCATTTGAGTTGAGACTCTGCCAAACAATATACATTCACTAATCTTTTTTCTGTAACCTTATGAGTATTCATGCATCTTACTAATGTACTGTGCACTTTCTCTAACTAGTGTCCAGATGCATTGTGTTCGGTGCGCTGAAATAAATGCAAAAATAAGTACATTAAATACATAAAATTGGGTGATTATCTGTGAATGTGAGAGCAGTAGTTGAAGCATGTTCAGGGATCCAAGCCTAAACGAGTGTGGCACTCTTAACGCGTGCTTCACGCCGTTCAGGCATTTTCTATAAGACCCTAAAGTTGGTATAAGTTTACCCTGGAACTCCAAAAGGATAGCTCTTTCAGACCTTCATCTCTGCCTCCCAGTTGAAATCTTGAGAATTCCACTCTGAATGTGGCTTCAGGATGGAAGAAAAGGTAGGGCGGAAAGTGCTCTAGGCGTCCAATCCCAAACTGTAAAAGAAAAAAAGACTTTTAAAATAGGCGGGACAAAGCCAATAAAAAAGGGGAAAAGGGGACTGTCAGAATCATGTCCCCAATCAGACTGGTATTCTTGTTCCTCACCTGATTGGTCCTGGCTTGAAGAGGAATCCTTCTGTCTTCCTTTTTTTTTCTTGTGTGACAGCTTCTTCTTTTTCTGGAAGAGGTAGGGCCTACCTCGAAGGGAAGCCACAATGTCTGCCGAGGAGTACGGGCGGACAAAGGGCCCCTTCTCCGAAGGCAGCCAATAAGGGGGAAAGCACAAAAGGCAGAAAATCCCCTTGCAGTTGTTGGCAAAGTAGGATCCAGTCTGGATGGACAAGCAGACTGCAGAGATCATAGGTGTTGTCTTGGGAGACCAGTAGCAAATACAATGTGATAAACAGTACCCCGGGCAGAGAATCAAGTCCCACAGAAAGGCGGTTTCTTTCCAGAGTCTGTCTGAAGAATATTTCTAGTGTAATGAGAGCACCAGACAAGCAAGGGAAAGGATAGTGTCCAGCAGGAAGGGAGACTGCCAGAAGAAAGGGGGAACAACACAGCCCGGAATTCATAATACTCAGGAGGTATGTTGTTCGTGACCGCCCCTATCATGTGAGTGTCCTGGGTGTCAGGTCTGTCTTCTATGGCTAAAGAAGCGACTACCCCTAGGATGTCTGCGGGGCTGGAAACCCGAGGTGTCTCGAGCAGGCAGTAGTATTGGCATGTTTTTGATTCAAAGGAGACCTGACCCGTGCCCCAGTTAATCAGAGGATTGTGCCTCTTTAGCCAAGGAATGCCCAGGATAACTCCAAACTGAGGCGTGGCTATGAGATCAAATGACATGGTCTCTAAATGGACTTCCTGTATGACTAGTTCCAACGGGGCTGTTGGTTGCAAGATTGGTCCAGAGGCTAGGGACGTCCCGTCTACTGCATGAACCGGTTCGGGGTGTTTCTTTTTGATCAGAGGTAAGTTTAGTGAACTGGCTAGCGCTATATCTATAAAGCAGCCTGTAGCTCCAGAGTCGATCGCTATTCGTACTGCATGGGAGATACCTGCAGCAGGGTTTAAAGAAGCTTGTACCACCACAGGTCGGACGGGACCAAAAGCCGGATCAGAGGAATTTTGTATAGGACTCGCCCCAAACCCTGATCTCAAGGGCGAGTCTTCGGAAAACCCGGAATTTTGTTCCTTGGTCGACAGGGACACTCCTTTACAAAATGCCCGTTGAGACAGCAGTAGAAGCAAGCGTTGTCCGCCCTTCTGCACTCTCGTTCGGCATGGGTAATGGGGCTGCGTACCCCGCAGATCTGCATGGGTTCGGGTGAGGTGCCGGATGTGGTTGAAAGCGAGGTATGGGATAGCCCTGCTTCCCCCTTACGTTCTGCCTGTCTGGCGTCGATGTGCAAGGTCAAATCAACTAGGTCGATATAGAGTGAGGGAAGAGAAGGCACCACAGATAAAGCATCCTTCATGGAACCACACAAGCCCCGATAGTAGATCACTGCCTTTTTGTTCTCTGGCCAGGAGGTCTCAGTAGCGAGTTGGTTGAACTTGGTGATATACTCAATGAGGGTGGACCGGCCTTGAGTAAGATCTAGGAGTTCCATGTCTCTGGATTGGGCTTTATATCTAATATCAAAAGCCTTGGCCATTTCTTGGGTCAATAACTCGAAATCGTACAGAGCAGGATGGTCGCCCTCCAACAATGGGTTAGCCCACGTGGCTGCCACACCCGACAAATGGGAGAGAAGAAAAGCCGCCTTAGAGACAGAATCAGAGAAAGCCTGGGGTCGGCACAAGAAATGCAGTTTGCACTGATTTATGAAGGTGCGATAATTCAAAGGATCCCCCTGATACCTCTCAGGGGCTGCTAGAGGAAATGGGGTCTGAACCACCACAGACGGGGCTGGCAGAGTGGGTGGTGTGACGGGAATCGGGTTTTGGGGTGGGGCAGCATCGCCGTACTCAGCGTCAACAGGTAAGGGATGTCGTGTGCTTTGCATGGCATCAAGACGGTGGTTCAGTGCAGTGGTGGCAGTGGCCAGGTCAGTGCGGAGGGCAGTGGTAGCAGCTGCCATATCTGCCCTAAGCAATGTCACTGCTTGCATTAAGGCAGTCACAGGGTCCCCGGCTGAAACATCCATAACTGGACGACCATAAGGCTTCACAGTCTGTTCTGACTTGATGGGTCCGACTTGATGGTCGTGCAGTTATGTAATGCCTCCGTCCCCAAGTATCAGCTCAAGCAGAATGTAAAACACTGCCCTAGCAATCTTTGAGGCCACAGGTGGGAGTGTCGTCATCAGCCTGGTACCGGGAACACCGGAAGGACCCCTGAGTGCTGTAAGGCAAAGGGTTATAATCAAGGAAACACCCAAAAGGCAATTGGCAGAGGGAGCAAACAAGATGCAGTGACACCAGCTTACCTAAAAGGGGTGGAGTATAGGTAAGAGACCTATGCAGACCGCAGGGGAACCCACAGCAGGCTGAGATGATGTACTTGGCACTCCTGAAAGCACCTGGTGGAGCAAGAACTTGATCCGTGGCAAAGCTTGAAGCAATCCGAGGTTTGCAGAAACAGAAGGGTAATCTAAAAGCAAGTCCAGAGTACAAACAGGTGTCAGGCGTCCGGGAGATCAGAGAGCACGCCAGAGTCCAAGGGTAATCCGAGAGCAGGTCCAAGTGAAGCGTTCCAAGGTAGAGGCAAGGAGAGTAACAAGAAGCAAAAGGTAACGCCTGGCAATCCTCCGTAGAAGTAGCTGTGAAGCAAAGTGTCTTGTTTGCCGGCTTCTTTTGAAGCGGCGAGCGGTGTCACGTGACGCATCACGTGACCGCTCGCGCGCGTTACGTGGAGCGCAACGCGGCCAGCGATTGGGGCTGCCGGTACTTCCTGGTATCCTGGCGTCGCCGGCTGTGCAGGAGGCGTCATGGCAACCGCCAACGCGGAAAAGGGCGAAAAGAGGCGGGTCCGCCCAACATGGTATCCCGCCTGCCGTGCTTCCCCTGCTGATGTGAATGGAGAACACGACGGCGAGAAGCGCCTGATGGGAGAGACAGGTGTGAGGGGGGAAGTGGGAGATGGGGTGTGTGAGAGGGCGTGACACGTGTCCTCGTTCCACTGAAAGATGGTTCCTTTTTTCAAGAGGGAAGTGATGGGTACCTGGCGAATTTTTGATGCAAGTGTATACCTGACTCTAGAAAAGTCAGGTATACACTTGCATTAAAAATTCACCAGACCAATGAATCGTTGAATGTCTTTTACCGAACTTGGAGTGGCCCAATTTACTAAGGCTGTGACCTTGTTTGGGGTCCATTTCGATCTTGAGCGAGCACTTCTCAGCGATGTGACTGATGTTCTTGGTGGGAAAAAGAGTACACAAGAATATCGTCAAGTTAGACGATGACTGAATAGAAAAGTATGTCCAAGAAGAGTCTATCCATAAAGCGCTGGAAAATGGCCGGGGCGTTGACTAATCCGAACGGCATGACTTGGTATTCAAAATGCCCGAACGGACTCCGTAAGGCCGTCTTCCACTTATCACCGGTCTGTATGCAAAGAACATGATATGCTCGACGTAGGTCCTGCTTAGAAAACACAAGCGATCCTTGCACAGCCTTCAGTATTTCCTTAATGAGCGGCATAGGATAACGGTCCCGAATCGTGACCCTGTTAAAACCCCTGTAATAGATACAGGGCCCGAGTTCTTTTGAGTTCCTCTTGGGTATGAAGAACATGGAGGCCCCTGCTGGGGAGCGGGACGTTTGGATCAGTCCATTTTGGAGGTTTGAATATAAGTATTCCCTGAGGGCTTTCTTCTCGGTAAGGGA
This sequence comes from Ambystoma mexicanum, assembly GCF_040938575.1. NCBI lineage: Eukaryota > Metazoa > Chordata > Amphibia > Caudata > Ambystomatidae > Ambystoma > Ambystoma mexicanum. The sequence continues at coordinate 421,400,396 of NC_090934.1, read as the reverse complement.
TAGAGAATACATACAACCAAAGGGGGCCATTCCCTCGGGAACCAGGTTAATGGCGCAGTCTTTAGGCCGATGTGGATGGAGATCTTGAGGGATCCTGTCCAAAAACACATCCTCGAATTCGGAGATCTCCGATGGGATGCAATGGATCTTGTCTATGTCTTCTGTAGATGCCAACCAGACCCTCCCTTGCTCATGGTTGGAATGCTGCAGGAAATTCTGGTTTCAGAGTGTTGAAAAACCGACACCAGCAAGTCTTCTGTGGAAAGCGTAATCCCACCCAAGCCGAGAGGCCTGCCATCCACTCTTTCGACCTTCTGGTCTTCTTTACTTTCTACCAGCCAGATCTTTTCCTTCCTAGCCTATATGGTGTCGATGAAATTCCCAGCGGCCCTGCAATCAATAAGAGCCAGGGTGTCGATCTTACGTTGGCCAATAGCGAGTTGGACGGATACCACCATGAGTCGAGTGTCTTCTGCTGGATTAAGTGAGAAAGAGACTGGAAGGTAACCCTTGGTCGCTCATCTCCTTTAGGACCGAGCTTGTTCGTTTCCCAACCTCCTATGGGAAAACTCAGGACAATCTTGCAGTAAGTGGGAGACCGAGCTGCAATACACAGACAACCTTTATTAAACCGTCTCCTTTGTTTTTCAGGAGCACGAGTGGAACCGATCTGCATGGGCTCGTCCTTTTTTGAGGTCTGGTTTTGGAGGATGTCGGTGAGGGAGTATAGGTAGTTTGCGAATCCCCTCCTTTTCTTCCTCTCGGCTCTCCTTTCCGACAACCTATATTCGATTTGTAGCATGGTTGAGAGGAGAAATGCAAAAAGGTGCCTGATCGTGGGGTGCGGGCGCGCTCGTCCTTGATCTCCTCTCTTAATCCCCTCGGAAAGATGGCCACCTGCTTCGGCTGCGACTCTTTTGAACAAGGTGATGTAAGATAGGAGGTCTGCTGACCCCTGTTTTATGTCTAGTAGTTCTTTGTGCGCAGTGTAGACAATCTCTGCCCTTTGAAAGGTCCGTTTCATCAAGTTTAGAAATGCTCTATAATCCTGCAGAACTGGGTTAGCCGAGGTGACCAGGGGCGCGGCCCATGCCAACGTTTTCACCACCATATTGGAGATCATGAACCCCACCTTGGCATGGTCTGATGCGTAGGTGTCAGTACAAAAAGTAAAGTGGACCAGGCATGCTTTCACAAATTCTTTCAGCCTCTTAGGGGACCCATCATATTTGCCCATGGACAGGGCCATAGCTGGGAGATCTATAGGATGCTGTTCCCGAGCGGTCACCAATTGCCTCAGGACTGCATTCTCTGTCTTGAGATTTTGTACCTCGAGGGTAAATCCTTGCACAGCTGCTACCAGTTCCTGTACTTGCTCAGCGGTGGCCATGGGGGTTGTCTTGTTGGTGTTGCAATCTGTCAGAATCCTCTCCACAATCAGACTGGTATTCTTGTTCCTCAACTGATTGGTCCTGGCTTGAAGAGGAATCCTTCCGTCTTCCTTTCTTTTTCTTGTGTGACGGATTCTTCTTATTCTGGAAGAGGTAAGGCCTACCTCGAAGGGAAGCCACTATGTCTGCCAAGGAACACGCTCAGACAAGGGGCCTCTTCTCCGAGGAAGCCAATAAGGGGCAAAGCCAAAAAGGCAGAAAAACCCCTTGCAGTTGTTGGCAAAGTAGGATCCAGTCCGGATGGACAGGTAGACTGCTGAGATCCTAGGTGTTGTCTTGTGAGACCAGTAGCAAATACAATGAGAGAAACAGTACCCTGGGCAGAGAATCAAGTCCCACAGAAAGGCGGTTTCTTTCCAGAGTCTTTCTGAAGAATAGTGCTGGTGTAGTGAGAGCACCAGACAAGCAAGGCAAAGGATAGTGTCCAGCGGGAAGGGAGACTGCCAGAAGAAAAGGGTAAATATCCCGAAGGCGGAAAGACTACCCAGCGGATTGGAGAGCCCAAGCGGGAAACAGAGAGAGCCCAGGACGAGAAATCCTCCCCCAGTGCCTGACAGAGACCAGCAGAGCCCCGGAGGGAGCGGACACCAAGCAAGAGGGACGAAGCACAAGGGCTCCGGGCAACCAAAAGGGAGCCAAGAGGAAGTAAAGCTTACCAGAGCGGATGGTCCTAAGACTAGCATGAAACCCGTACAACAAAGAATGGGTTGCAACGCACAGAGGCTAGGATTCGGTATTCCTTTATGGGGCACAGTGGCGGCCATATCTAAATACACTAGACCGCTGCAGCGCATTACGTGTAAATGTAACGGGCAAATCCATAACGGTGCCTCCACCTGTCCCAAAACTGCCACGGGCGGTCGCGCGTGACACTTACAACATAACCCACAAACTGCACCTGAAACTGTGCTGCAGACAATTAGTGGAACAGGAACCGGCCAAGGTCCATGAGAAGGAGGATGAGCTTCAGGGCACTCCACAGATGTCAAAGGGCTCCACTACTCTCCCGATGGTATGTATACGTACAAGGTAGTCCACAAGTGCCTCAGACTGCAGGATGGAGAAGGAAGACTTTGTAAGCAGGACGACGGATATGCACATGAAGCACATGTAAATTCCTTATGGTAAAGTACAAAGAGTCAAACACAATACATATTCTACTGTCGAGTTCAAGCACGACAGGGGTCATCTTACATAAAAAGTGCAAGGGGTACATATAATGATCAACAATTACAAACAGTGAAACTTTTTATAACACTGTCACTAAAGAGTTATTGTCTACACCACAGTGTTTCAGCCTTTCGTAGAGGCTGGAATGCAGCCATGTTCTTGTAGGTGCCTTCGTCAGGACAAGGGAGACTGTGACGTCTGGGTGTTCGGTGCATGCTGTGGAAAGTGAATGGAGAATAGTGAGGGGTTGGCGCAGTCTGATTCGCAGTTAACTTCAGTACAAAGGGTAGAGCAGTGACAAATATAGACAGTGTCATGGAATCTAACTGGAAACTATAGTACAAAGGCAAAAAGCTGTGCAATATACAGGCAGACGTCAAGTCTAAGAAGTGGACAAGAAACAACAAAGATCCAAATTGGCACAACAGAATAAGCATTAACAAAGTGAAGTACCCTGCACTTGCTGTGGAAAGTGCCAAGATAGCACCAGAGAAAAATGCTCTGTGGTTTAATGTGAAACAGAGCTGCTATCATGTAGGTGTCTGTAGGGTTTTGGGAATTGAAATTCACGTCATGATGAGACTGTGGGAATTCCGTGAAATGTAGTTCAGGGCTCAGGTCCTGATGGTATTCCCAACTCTACAGGCACAAGGCACGAGGAGCCTGAGATGGACACTGGATGACCCTTCAGTTGCATCATTATAAGTGGTGTTTGGGTCATCAGCGACAACCCCTTGCTCTGGGTGTTGCTGGGCTTGACATTTTGATAAGTATTGTTAAGTGCTCTTGTATAGCGATTAATGGTGGCCTCGCTGCGCATGGCTCTGTAAGAAAGGAGGGCAGAATGTGTTAATCGAATAGTGGGAAGGCAGATGCAGAAACATTTGGTGTTGATGGATGCAGGTTGGAAGAAGTCGTTACCTGTGTGTCAATATGAATATCTCTAAGTTGTTTGTGGTTGGTACCGACTGAGCAGGTTATCCATATGGGCATCCCCCAGATTGTGGAGTACATGGTTATTGATAGAAGATGGATAGGGTCTGAATCTGTTAAGTACACTAGACCTAGGAGGTAGTCTGTAAGAGTGTGGGAGGTGTAAGCATGCAAGAATTTAGTAGTGAGGAGTTATTTGAGGAGTTGGAGAGTGAGGGCGAGGGTGTTGTAACTTCCTTGCTCTTGGTGGTTGATTTCCTTGAGATTACAGCAGACCAGCGCCATGCAGGAGAGGTTCCATGAGTTGGAAAATGCTTGTCGTAAATTGCCACAAATGTTTCTTATGCAGTTTTTTTTGGTTGCTATTATTTTTCATTTCATTCAAAGTGGTTGGTTAAAATGCCAAGTCTTGAACTGTTTCCTGAAGGTCAGGTGGTTGTCCTCCAGACGGAGAGGTTTGGGTAGGGTGGCTAGAACTGAAAAAGAGGATCCCTCTTCCAGTTTCTTGTTGAAGTTAGGGGCTAGCACTACTGCTGCATTGCTGTACCGAAGTGTTCTGGAAGGAGAGTCGTTTTGAAACTTGCTTCTGAAGGAGGAAGGGCCCGCTCAGTGGTATGAACGATGGGCTATGAAAAAGGTTTTGAAATGCACCCTACTTGATGTATAGCCAGTGGAGAATATGTAATGCTGGCATTATATGTTCAAATCACTTAATTCTGAGAAGTATTCTTGCCGGTGCATTTTGGACTATTTGAAGGTTCATCATTAGGTAATATGGGAGTCCGGGATAGAGGCTGGTTGCATAGTCTAGTTTGGATAGCAATAGAGAAATTACGGCCATGGCCCTGTGGGTGAATGCAGTGTAGCACGCACAGCTTGGAGAGACCAATTCTGACAAAGGCTTTCACCTGTGGATCAAGAGTGAGGGTGCTCTCCATTTTAATTCCAGGATTTCTTACCATGGCTGAAGGGTTTGGGCAGGAACCCATCTCATCGGGCCACAGGATTGTGGTGGATTTAGAACCTGTAGGATTACAGAGTACCAGCTCTGTTTTGTTAGCGTTTAGTTTAAGTCTCTTTGCTCTCATCCATGCATTTACCTCTGCAAGGGAGTTTTTAATGTCTGTTTGGTGATGGTTGGCTCACACATATGTGAATTATTTGTGTGTCATCCGAGTAGTTGTAAAAGGAGATATCAGATTTATTAAAGATGTCAAGTAGTGGTACTGTGTATCGGTTGAAAAGTAGAGGTGAGTGTGTTGATCCTTGGGGTACTCCGCAGGTGAGTGAGCAAGGCCGGGAATTATAGGGTCCAAGATTTTGGTTTCTGCTCTACCCATGAGGAAGGAGGTGATCCAGTGTAGAGCTGATTCTTGAATACCAATCCCTTCCAGTCTTTCTAGGAGGATCTTGTGACTGATGGTGTCAACAGCTGCTGAGATGTCTAGCAGGATGCGCGCACTAGTTTTCATACGCATCATTATAATCGTTTTTTTATAACACGCTTAATGCCAGAAATTGGATTCTAAGCACGGGGATCGGGATTCGAACCTAGGTTGCGCAGGGTTGTCTTGCTTCCAAGACAAACGCATTGCCCCTAAGCTATCCCCCCTCACCACTGTTTTTAAGTGTATCCCAGATGGAGCACAGAGCAGATTGTTTGCAGTAGTGTGCGTTCTTTGCTTTGAGTACTTCAGCCCTGTAAAAGGCGCAACTGTTGATGGTAGCTGAATTTGCTACTGTGTAGATTGTTCGGTCTCCAGATTTTCTCCAATTTCTGGTTTTCCTTTTTAAGTGACTTAGTCTGAGGGTCAACCATTTGGCTAGTTTCTTATTTTCAGAGTCTTTAAAACGTTTTTTTAAGGGCAATTCAGTCCAATGCATGTTTTCATTACAAAACGTTCCATCCAAAGTGTGGCCAGCCAGGTGGGTGGGACCACCTGTTTGAGGTGTAATGCAGCAAGGTTCGCCCCAAGTGACTCTGTAATAGTGCCATCTTCTTTCTCAAGCCAGATGTTGAAATCTCCAAGTATAGTTAGTAGTTGATGATACAACTGACAGGACGGCATCAGTGAGTTTGTCAGTAAAGTGAGGGCTGCAGGAGGGAGGTAGGAAAATTAAGAGGAAGCTTAGTGTAGCTGTGGGACCGATGGAGCAGGTCAAACATAGTGTATCACAGTCAGGTATGTTGTCAATGGGGGGGTGTTGAGACTATGAATTAATCTCAGTGCACCAGCACTATGCCACTTCCTCGCCTATTGTTGTGATGAACACAGGTGACCTTCAACCCGATGGTTTACTCCGGTGGGTAACTGGACACTGATCATCTGAGAGTTACGTTTCTGTGATGAAGTGTAAGTCTATCTGGTCTTCGGAAAGAAGGTAAGAAAATGGCAGACGAGTGCTTGGAGACAGAACATGTATTTATTGGAAGGCATCTTGTGTGTGTCATTTCTGGGTGGGTTTGGCTGGCTGGGCCAGTGCTGTTGGGTTGTTGAAGTTTGCTTTCATAGTTTCCAGGGCGCCACGTTGAGGCTTTCAGATTCAAAGAGGCTTAGAAGGTTCTTCCCGAGGTCTGCCACATCTCTTAGTTCCTGCTGTGTGGTGGATGGTGCAGGGTGTCTAGTGATAACAGGTATTGTTTATTGCGGGTCCTGTCCTATGGTTGGTTGAATGGCTATCGGGGTAAATGCAAGCAACAATGTTAGGATGTTGGTGAATCCTGTTTCTAGGATCAATGTAAGGTCATATTAGTGTGGTTTAGCGGGTATCTTCAGGAGATATCTGGAGATAAAAGCCATCCGTGGTCTCTTGAGGTGAGGTACTGGGAAGACTGTAGAGTCTCGAGATGCCTGATCAGAAGGGTTAGTGGGGGCTGCTTATAAATCTCTCCTTGTTCTTTCTTCCTTTCGGATTCTTCCGTCTTTGCGGTTTCTAGGCATCTTTCCACCCTGTAGTTGTTGGGAATTGGCTAGATGGGGGGAAATAAGGTAGGGAGAGATGGGAGGGGTAATAACCTTTTTTATTTTCTTTGGGCCTGTGTTTATGGTTGGTTCGTTTAAAGATTTCCCTATCCCTCTGTGACAATGGTAAACTATGGAGCTGTTCCGATTATGCTACAGGTCAATTAGCATGTAGGCTATACACATATAGCGATTTTTCAAGGTTCAGATTATGGAAAGGTTTTTTTGGTGTAGCAGTGCATGAGGCTGTGGTTATAATGATTTCAGAATTCATGAGGAATTGTTAGTGCCTAAGATACTCTGTGTGAGGGGCCTAGTTTCAGTGAGGTAGGACTGATTACGTCAGAATAGGTATAATAGGTGTGTTGATTTAACTTGATGCTGTTTGTTCAGGCAGATACAGTGGGTCCAACCAGTTAAGCGTTGGGTGTGGAGTTGAAATACCTCGAGCTACTCAGTTATTATGGGGATAGTGCAGCGAGTTAATGTTTGCAGGTGATTGGTATGTAAAGCCTGTATCTGTGTGGTACGTCGGCAGAACTAAAAGTAAACTAGTTATGTACTAGGTATATAGGCAGCAGAAATAGGTCTGCAGATGTGAGCAGCCAGCTTTCATTGAAGCAACACAATTCCCTTTGTAGCAGGGCCTCCAGTGGTACCCATATGCCAGGAAAGAAACAACACATTGAGCGTATCGGCTACAAATGTGGTGCCTGTCCACTTTCAAACTGGTGTTCCTCCTGGTTGCTAAGCCCTCCTCAAGAGTAAAATATGGGAACCTCTGAGGTACAATGAGAGCTAGTGATTTATTAAGGATCACAGAAATGTGTTGAATTGCCAAGCCATGATTCTGATTTGGTTCCATCAATGACAATTTAATCGATAGATCATTAATAGTACCCTTCAGAGAGAGCATGTGATAGTACCCTTCAAAGAAAGCACAGTCCTCTCTCCGCAGCCAGTGTATTTGACATTAGGGTAGGGGCACGAGGAACCAGGTCAGTTTAAAGGGTGGGGAAACTTCATATGTTGGTGCAAAGAGGCTGGGGGGAGGTCGGGCAAGGTGAAAGAGAAGATCTTTTACCTCTGGTCCGGAGAGGGCAATGGCAGTACCAAGATTTAAACATCAGCCCCTTCACACCTTGTTCTCCAACTTAGCCTGTTTAACCCCAATCTTTTTTTACAAACATTCATTTTGTTTATTCATTTAAAGCCAACGCAGCAAGCATTGGTATTTTTATGAAGCATCACTTGGCCATTTTTTTAAAATCAAATTAGAATTTATTTGAAAAATTTAGGATTTGCTCAAATAAAGTTAAAAACAGGCATATCTAGACAAGTTCATTTAGTGTACACACTAGAATGCTCAATATGTTTTTCTTTATTTTAGTAACAGAAATATTTTTCACAACACTATTTCTCCTATGAAACCATGGGAATGCAAACTGTTAACCCCTTAACTGCTGAGGGTTTTCCCTCCCAGTGCTGAGCCCTTTTTTTCGAGATTTCGGTATGTCGCCATTCAATACCTTGTAACCTTTTTGTTACATTAGATATCACGGCCAAATTTGGCTCCTTTTCTTCCCACATGTAGGCGCTCATAAAGACACCAAGGACTCCTCGTTTTCTGTATGGGGTGTGGGAAAATAACAAAAAAAGAGAGCAAATTCTGTGTTTTTCAGAAAATGGCAATAAAATGATGTACAAAGAAGCCTAAGGTTCTTTCCTTGTAAGAGCTACAAACAAATGGTTTTCTGTTCTGAATTCGCCATTTCCCAGGCTTTCAAGAACAGGTTGAGTGGAAACAAAAAAAAATTTTTTTTATAAGGTTGCCATCAGTTTTGTGAGCGGTAGTCGATTTTTCCCTTTTTTCCCAATAGGACATGCGTGGATGGAATGGACGAGGAGGGTAGGAAAGCTGAATGGGAAGACAGAAAAGCATACATTTCTGAAAAGTAGACAAAATTCCAAGTTTAGGAAGGGGTCATTTGGCCAGGTAACATTCCCATAGTTTGGGAAAAAAATGGAAAAATGACAGAAAAAAAGTTATGTGCTGGACATGCTTCGACCTGTTAGGCGATGACTTCTGTGAATATTGAGAAAAGTAATGCACCACTACATTCTCTCGACCTTCCGGTTAGGAAATCACATATTTTTTGTAATGTTTCACAAAACAAGCAATACCTCAAGCCAAAAATGGAGCCAGGTTACACAGGATTTTTATGCTGACGGCCTAAAAAGACATAGTTAGCATTTGAAATTAAGGAAAACAAATGTGGTGAGGAAGGCATGCATACATTTTTTGAAAGAGCATCGGCAGACCTTTTGGATGATAGGTGACTTGTGCAGGTTACAAAAGTGTATAGTGCCAAAAGCTGCGAATAAATGTAGGTTACATTTGGGAAATGAAAGGGTTGTGTAACAAAGTGCAGTAGCAAATAAATGAAAACGTTATAAAAACCAAGAAAAAGAACAAGTATCCTACCTTCCCACATTACCGCAGGTGTCGCGACGAAAACTGTACCTAACATGTGTGGGTGCATCTACCTGGCACGAAGGGAGGAGGCTAAACCACTAGTACATCAAATTCCCTGGGGAAGACTGGATTTGGCTATGATGACAACCTATAGATTTGGTCTTGGGGTGTCACAGCCACCAAGGAAAACGGGGAACCCAATGCATTTCTGAAAAGAAGACACCTGTGGGAATCCACAGAGGTCTAACTTGGGCGAATCGCCATAGAATTTATGATCTACAGTGCCCAGCAAATTCCAAAATTTAGGAGGAACACACAATTTTCAGACATTTGCCACCAGGAAACCACTGAAACACGCCGGCAACAACGCATGCCCTACCTTTCCACATTCCCAAAGCTGTCCCGGTGAAAACGGCACCTCACATGCGTGGGTGCACCTACCTAGGTGCAAAGGGAAAAGGTTAAACCACTGGTATCCCAAAGGGTTTGGGAAGAGGACATTTTTAGGATTTTGGTCTGGTGGACAACCTACAGATTTGGGCCTGGGGTGCCGCAGACATCAAGGAATACATGGAACCCCATGCATTTCTGAAATGAAGACACCTGTGGGAATCCAAAGAGGACTGACTTGCACCAATCGCCCTAGGTATATTACCTACAATGCACAGCAAAGTCCAAAAGGTAGGTTTCAGGTCCCACTTCTTACTTCCTGCAGGAACTGACGATTGCCCCACAGACCCCCTAGGTTTGCCCACTCTGCAATCCTCAAACTTAAAATTGCACTGTGAACAACCCCGGGGGGGAATGGGGAAGTGGATAAAATAATAAACCAGGTACTGCTGCTGCCCTCTGAGATATTGCAATGGTGTTTGGACGCCTCACTCAGACTTGTGTATAAACAAACAAGTGTTACTCTGTTACATATTATTTTCCCCTCTGCTCGAAGATCTTTTAAATGTGTGTGTGCGACTTGGCTTAATTCTCCTAATTTACCTGAAAAGCCTTTGCCTTCTGCTGAAAGGCTAAAGGATGTCCTTGTCCACTGTCTTCTGAATTACAGAACCTGGGATCTTAGGGAACTTGTCCACACTTTCTCTACTGACTTCAATAAGGCTTGTCTTCAAGCAACTAGACCTTGCAACTTTGTTCCTTTGATGGTTTGCTTGTACTAAATATGCTTACTTCAGTTTCTATATTTAACAATATGTAACACTAACGGCTGGTAAAGTACACTGTGTTTCAATTATGTTGCATAGCGCTGACGGTGACCCTCTCCTGAGGTGTTCCACGCTCCAACCGGCTGCCAAGCGAAGACCGTGACCCTCTTCTGAGGTAGCTTCTGCCACCAAAAAATCTCTTCACCTAGAAGCTATGAAGTGAACACGCGCATCACGTTTGCACGCGTCATAAGGTCGCTTTCTCTAATGGCCTTATGATGCTCCTGTGTTTTTCTGAATTTACGCAGGCAAAGGAAATCAAGGTAACATTCAAGTTCTGCTCTCTCGCGCCCCGTACTTATGTTAATCAAGCAACCAAGCAATGCTAACAGCACTCCCGACAAGAGTGGTTAAAGGTTAGAAATTAGAATAGCACACGTGCAAGAAGAGTGAAAATATATAATTCACGCGCCACTCACTCTGGATGACTTTTAGACTGTAGCCACAAATGCTGAAACATACAGAGCCCACCTGTTTTACACCAAGGCTGACAGGCATATAACTGAATGTTTTGCTAATTTAACAGCTTAATCTCTACAGTTTATTTTTACTGATAGAAGGCCGATGTTAGGAGGAGAAGGTGAGTCATCAAGGTGGTGTAAGAAATACCATTCCATCATGTGCGGGGGGGTCTATGAGAAGGATGAGGCTATATGGTGCTTTGCGCGTCCTGCTTGGGGCGAGTAACGTGTGTCTATTAAGCTGTCTGACTATGGTTGGCACCAGCACTCCAGGCCAAAGGTACATGCCCTGTAAATATCTGCCTCCTGCACCTGCACCCCAAATACAGATTAAAGCCCTCTTTGAGTAAAAAGCAGTGAAGGTTAATTGGCATTTCCAGCTAGGGAGTTCATGAGCTTTGAAATCCAGGGTCAGTGTGCCCTGAGCTGTGCGAGCGCTAATTTGTCATCGGCACCCTAGAAAGGACGTTCCCCCAAAGTTGGATGTGCCAGGGCTCTGGGAAGGTCACAACGCTCGCCACAGCATGCTCTCTCTTCTTCCAACTCTCTAGTTAGACCATAGCTCTCCAGTGTATCGATTCAGGATAGAATGGGAGTAGAAAGGATTGGTCTGCAGAAGTCGTGTGGGTAGAGCTTGGGGTAGAGGTCAACACTGTTGATAGTTTCCCTGGGCTGTATGTCCTGCTCAAGTATTTCCCTTCCAGTCCACCAGATTCCAAATTCACTGGTCATGAATGCTCATGCTTTCATTGCTGGATTGTGCCCGGGGAATCCGTTTTGCAGCATATGGAACTGAGAGTTAACTTGCTTCAAAGTGCCTTTTTAAGGATTTGAGTCAAAGTGTGCGCCCTCTACCAGATCGGCCAATGTTTACTCCATCTAAGGGAGACACTTGCAACTGGCAAGTAAGTCAGACCCTTATTGTTCCATGGAACTCACGCTACACCTACCCTCACTAGAGTATAAAGGACACACGCAGACTATTTAGTAGCTCTTTGGAGTCCAACACTCAAGATCAACCGTAAGCTGTCACAGTGGCTACTCCCAGAACTTGAGCTGCATTTAAGGATCAGGACTCAGGATACAGGGTTTTGGTCATAGCTTGGGCTGCCTTAAAGGCACATGGAAGACTGATTATACATAACTCTGCCCATTTCCCCCTCCCACAAAGTTTGGACTGCCAGTTAGGAGACAGACTTTTAGAGCAACTGGTGTGGCGGTGGCACTTAGGGTTGGAGTGACAAGCTAAAGCATGCATTTGTTGTGCCACATTATACCTCTCATGCCTCACACACACATGGGCACAGTTGTATGGCTACAGCCGCATCCCACCTCCTTTTTCTTATAGTGTCCCCACTGGTGCTGTGATGCCTCCATCTATCTATCCGTCTATCTGTGTATATATATATATATATATATATATATCTCCTAGGGGGCAGAGGTTGTTCTGGGCCTGGGTCTGCTGTCAGTCTGGTACCATATTTACCTATGGGCAGTTGATGGTAATTTGTGGTGTGGGGGCCGCGGTGCGGCATGCAGTTGCACTAGGAGGGCTTTTCCTCTGCTCCTGCCCCGTGCATGCATTCCGTCTCTGCTGCGATCCATGTTTGCCTGAGCATGCAGCATGACTACCATACCAGCTGCAATCATCTTTCAGCCCTGGTGATAATGACTGGAAGTCGTACCCTGTGTCAGCCCTGCTGTTATGACGGGAAGGGATAAGGCACTTGCTGGTGAAATCACTCATGCAGGCAATGAGCTCAAGGGGAAATGGTTATACCCTTGCAGCAGGAGACCTATTATAGGCGGTGGCTCTGGTGCTAGAGTCAAGTAAGGGTATACACGACACATGCCTGTATCCCAGAAGTGGTCCGGTCCGTGGCATGTTTCCTTCTGTTTGCACTTTGCCATTCCTAAAAGCTCCCACTGGCAGTGCACTATGTATTTTGCCTCTGCAGTGCTTGCTCTTCGTACAATTTCTCCAGCAGGATATGTCCCATGGATTGCACTCTGCCCTGGCTTCTGCTTTACGATGGAGACCGAAAAACAAGAGGAAGACATATCGTGACCGTTCTTTTGCTGTTCTTAGACCGTACATTCAGGACATCATCTCGGAGGAATGCTTCTACAATCCATCATGCACCACTTCTACAGATTAGCACCATTGCACATACAGCCGTGCCCCTGTTCCTGGGAAGCCCAGGGTTTATTTTATTTCATGTAAACTTTTATACTGCGCTGGCCTTACGCAGAATGTCTTGGAGCACCATATAAAGTTCAAAAGGAGGAAGTGAAAAAGAAGTTACAACGTTTTCAGAACAGGATAGGAAGATTAGGATAGAGAAAGGATAGCAGGGTAAAATGAGCTCCCAGCAGAGGCATTGCTAGGGGGCGGCTGAGGGGGCTATTGCCCGATGTCTTTTGGTTGTAGACCTGGATAGAATCTCAGGAGCTACAACCAAAAGGCTATAGCTAGCCCCCAGTCCCAACAGTTCTGACATTAGCATAGCCCCAGATCTTTTCCAGACCTAGCAACACCCCTGGCTCCCAGTGCAGTTTTCATCCACCATTCGTACTCCATGCCCCATTTCTATAATTCGCCTATCCGAATTTGTAAAGCCATGCCCGGATGCTGGTACAGTACTAAACACACTGCACTAAAAGCCTGCACCCACTGTCTGCACAGCTTGTACTGAACCATACCTGTCTGGCTAATCACCAGCCCCTGATGCCTCTTCAATCCTCACTCCTTTCTCTTCCCTTTACTTCCCTCTCCCCTGTTCCCCTCCAGTTGTTTCTCTTCTTGCACTTTAAAACAAGTAGTAAGCAATATACACGATACCTTCAAACATACCTACAGACATACAGAAACCGCCTGTATATTTCAGTGAATGCCACCTATGCAGGCCTGCACTTGTAACCAGAGGCAAGCAAAGATCGAAACTTTCGTTTTTGTAACTATTGTGAGAGAATTAAATCATCTTTAGGAATAATTTTGTGTATGCATTAACTATTTACTTTGTAATAATTGACGGGGGTGGTGGTAGACGATCTGTCCTTGATACCCAATTGTGTTCACTTCTACTGGACCATTCTTTGACTTTGGCAGTGGTCCTGGGCTGTCACCCTTCCCCTCGCTCCCATATGTTCAATGGTTTCGCAATGCTGCCTGCATTGGCATCCCTAGGTGATTCTAGAATGGGCAACTGTACCCAGCCATTTCCAGGCAAGCGGGGTAAACCGAGTTCATCAGCAACTGCTTATTCTGCCATGGGTAGAGCGCCATGCTCGGATTCCCATAAAGGTGCCAGGAAAGCGATGTACCTCTCTGTTTCGCTACCAGAGATCAAGTAAATACTCCCAAGAATAACAAAAGAAACAGGAATAATGGATAGGCATGGGACTGCTCCTTGTTGCCGCCTGCACTGCCTACATACCAGCACCTTTAGATGTGCATGCCCCACTCAGGAGCTCTGCTATAGTTATTCGAGCAAAAGAAAGCCTATGCAATAAAACATATTCCATTTTTTTTAATTTATGGTAATTACTGGGCACAAATACAGTATGCATTACAACATGAATTCCATGGGTTCTAAAATGTAAAATGCAGTTTTACCCTAGTTTACAATGAAACTTTGCATTTTTAAACTTTTTTTTAACTGAATCAGCTGATAAATCAACTTTACACTTAACATTTTTTAACTCCTTGAAAAGTAATTTCACTCTCAACTTGCAAAATTTAGAAGTAAAGACTCACACCTGTAGATCTTATCTTGAGGCCTGGACCTCTGTACCAAGAGAGGTCTGAGTAGCATATATTGGGCCTTCATAAGTGCAGCCCTATACCCAGTGCCCCGCCTTTACTCTAGGTTCAAGGAACAGTGCAGATGCCCACATTGTAACCCAAACCTGCGTTCCCATTTGTGCATCTCTGCTGAGATGACACACAGCAGGATGCCACCAGGCTCTCCCCCTGTGCAGTTTCATCTCACACCTCAAGTATCCAATTTGTGATGAAAAAAACGCGAACACAAAAAAAAATCACAACACTGAAACAAAAATTATGAATCATGGATCTGTAAAAGTCCTGTAGAGGACATTTGCTGATAGGAGATTCATACCCATTTTTTCAAGGTCAGTTCTGTGGAAGATGCCTGTGGACCTAGAGCAACTAGAAAGACCCCAGGCTCTGATCTTGCACTAAGTCAGTCATAAAAGTGTGAAACTCCTCAATGGCTTTTTAGGGAAGCCTATATAGGTGTAATGTACCGGGGATCAGAACTACAACTTTCTTATAGCCACAAGAAATCACTGACCTTAAGTGATGCAACAGCATGCAGCAAGGGACAAGCCCCCCAAGCCCCTTGATCCCCCTGCAGGCCAAGATGAATCCTGCTGGGGGAAGACAAGGGTTCCAGATAAACCCTCTGGGGGGAAAAAACCCTGGCATGTTGGTTGCAGGGCAGGTTTTTGTCGCAGTCCTTGTTCGGGATCATGGTCGCGTCACAAGAAGCAGAAGGATGATTGGATACTGCTGCTAGGCTGAAGGAGAGCGAGAAAAATAAGTACGAGTTCTGAAGATAGTCAAAAGTGTAATGGAACTCTAAAGAAAAGAGACATACTGGTAATCTCTTGCAGGGTGCTACAGGTTCGGGTACGTTTCTGTAATTGACTGAAGGAGCGAGATGACAGAGGCGTCATCCATAGTTTCTAAAGAGCGAAAAGACAGTCAGTGTGGATTCGAATAAGTGCTCAAATGAGGAGAAGCTCAGGGGAGCGTGTATACTCACGAAAGAAACCAACGTTTGGGAGTAGCGACGTGCTGAGCCTCTGTTCGCTGTCGTATAAATGCATTGTTGATTGTAGGTGTGGGTGGGAGCAAACAGGAGACTGGAGAATTCGTGAATACTAGACAACTGCACTGCATTCTAGGAGCCATCTTCGTAGAAGAAATATACTGGTGCTTGGAGCATTGGTTGCCATCTTGAGAGGGGTCTGTAGAATCTGACTAATCCTTCGCCATCTATTCCACACGGATTGTTGGCGGAATCTGGATATGACTGTATGCGCCCTTCCAAGGGGAGAACCACCCGGCTTCCCAGGGTGCAGGTGATAGAATCGCTGAGCCAAACGAAGGGCATGAACTGAAGAGGCTGGTTCCCAAGTGCATTCAGAGGAGGAATACCCCTTCCAAACCACGAAGTAATGTAGGCGGCCACGACAATATTGAGATTCACAAATACCGGAAACTTCGAACTAGAGACCCTTAGTGGTGGAAACCGGATGGGGACGAAAAACTGGGTCTCTGTGGAACCGGTCCGGAACTTCGGATTTCAATTGTGAGACGTGAAAGACTGGGTGAATCCGAGCCCAGGAAGGAGGAAGCTGGAGTTAAAATGCCACGGTGTCCTTTGTCGCTAGCACAAGGAAAGGACCAAAATATCTGGGGGACAGTTTAGATGGTACCAGATGACGTGGGAGGAATCCGGGACAAACCACAGTTTATCCCCAGGAGAAATGCTCTGAGTCGGAGAACGACTTCAATCAGCAAATCGCTTGACCTGGTTTTGTGCAACCTGGAGGGCAGAGTGAGCGAGCGAGTCTGTGGTCTTGTAGGATGTCTGACATCAAGGCATCCACATCTGGAAATCGGGTGAAGGAGGGATTAACCAAAGGACAACAAACTGGGTGATAGCCATATGTGCATAAAAAAAGGACTGGATTTCAAGGCCGTATGTAAGGCGTTATTGTATGCAAATTCCACTTAAGGCAACAGATCCACCCAGTTGTCCTGTGCTGCTGATATGAAACTTCGTAAGTAGCTCTCTAAGGTCTGATTGAGTCTCTCCGTCTGCCCATTGGTTTGAGGATGGAGCCCCGAATTTAAAGCTTGCTTGTTCTTTAGAATAGAATAGATATATTTCCAGTAGCGGGACATGTACTGCGATCCTCGGTATGACAGAATAGTTTCTGGTAAGCCATGTCTGGTAAAAAATTGTCTCAATGAATAGCCTGGCCATGCAAGCTGCTGATTGTATCCCTGATAAAGGGAAGAAGTGGGCTAATTTAGTAAAAGAGTCGATTGTGACCATCACAGCAGTGAATCCTCGGCGGGGTGGTATGTCCACTATAAAGTCGGTGGAAGTGATCTGCCATGATTTATCTGGAATGGGCATTTGAACCAATTGTCCCAAGGGACATTTTCTGGGGACCTTAGTTTGAGGACAGGTGACGCCGGAGGAAACAATCTTGTACATCTGAGCCCAAGGTAGGCCACCAGAAATATCTTTGTATGAGTTCCGTAGTATTGGCAATTCCTCGATGTCTGGCAGCTGTAGAATCGTGACACATTTGAAGAACCTCTTGCTGAAGGGTGGTAGTAGGTACGAATACTCGGCAGTCGTGAAAAAGATAACCATCTTCTGGTTGTAAAGCATATTTCTCTACCATTGGTTTGCTCTGGTCATCCAGGTTTCGAGTGTCCTCCTGAACATGTCGTTAGAAATCTGAAACTACTTGCATAATTGTTTCCTTAGGAAACATCCGTTCGGAACAGGATCGGGGTAATCCGTGGAAGTCCTTCCTGGATAGAGCAGTGCCTTTCAAATTGACTTCCTGGGATGTAGGAGAAAGTAACGTTCCATGGTGAAAAGAAGTGGGCCCATCAAGCTTGTCTACTGTTCCGGGTTTTGGCATATTGGAGGCTCTTTAAGTTCTGATGATCTGTCTGGACTTCTACTGGGTATTTAGTGCCCAGAAGTAGATGTCTCCATTCCTCGAAGGCTCTTTTGATCGCTAGTAGTTCTTTCTCTAGAACAAAATAATTCAGTTCTGAGGGAGACAGTGTTTTGGACAGATAAGCCACAGGACATTCTTGACCTTTTTCTGACAGTTGCATAAGAACTGCCCCTAAAGCATAGTGAGAGGCATCAGATTCAACGATGAAACCCTTGTTCTGATCCGGGGTAAGCAGAATGTGAGCCGAGAAAGATAAGGTTTTCAATTCTCCAACGGCATGTTCAGCTCCATCAGTCCACTGAAAGACTGCCCCTTTCTTTAGCAAGGCGGTAAGGGGAAGGATGATCCGGGAAAAATGGGGAATAAATTTACAATAAAAGTGAGCAAATCCCAGGAATCTTTGCAGTTCTTTGACTTTTGATGGCGAAGGCCAATCCATGACTGCGGATACCTTGGCAGGGTCCATCAAAGTGTCTTGGGCGGATAGTACGTATCCCAGATAGGTAACTCAGTCCTGGTTGAACTCACACTTTTCCAATACAGTAGAGGTGATTGTCCTTGAGCCGACTCAATACGACCTGGACGTGTGATATATGTTCCAATAAGGAGCGGGAGAAGACTAAGATATCGTCTATATAGACCACAACAGAATGTAATAAGAGATCAGCGAAAACATGATCCATAAATCGCTGAAATATGGCTGGAGCATTGGATAGTCCAAAGGCCATCACTCTATACTCTTAATTACCGAAGGGTTGTTCGGAATGCTGTGTTCACCTGCTTTAATGCGGATAAGATGGTAAGCTCTTCAGAGATCGAGTTTGGGGTAAACGGAAGCCCCCTTAAAGGCCTCAAGAATGTCAGGGATTAGAGGTATTGGGTATCGATCTGGGATGGTGATCTTGTTTAGGTCTTGAAAATCAATGCAAGGTCGTATCGACTGAGTTTTTCTTTGGAATAAAGAAATAAGAGGCTCCGGCTGGATAAGAAGATCGGTAATGAGTCCATTTTGCAAATTGGTCTGTACGTACTGCTTCAAAACCCTCTTTTCCTTCTCAGAGAGGATATTAATTCTTCCGAATGGAATGGGTTGGTCCGGGAGTAATTTGACGACACAGCATCCCTAAGATGTGGGGGTAGGATTGATTAATGTGGTGTTGCGTGTTGGTTGCAGGGCAGGTTTTTATCACAGTCCTTGTTCGGGATCACGGTCGCGTCACAAGATACAGAAGGACGATTGAATACAGCTGCTAGGTTGAAAGGAGAGTGAGAAATAGAAGCAAGTATAAGCTCTGAAGATAGTCAACAGTGTAATGGAACTCTAAAGAAAAGAGACATACCGGGAATCTCTTATGGGGTGCTACAGGTTCGGGTATGTTTCTGTAATTGTCTGAAGGAGCAAGGGTCAGACGCGTACTGCTGATAAGGAAGTCAGGTGAGTATGTGACTGGGCAGTGGGATGTGTGGCGGATGACAATGTTGGGATAAGGAGTTATAACATACCAGGGTGAGCAGTGGCTCGTAGTAGGTATGTAAAGCACAGGAGCGAGATGACTGAAGCGTCTTTCCATAGTTGCTAAAGAGCAAAAGGGGAGTCAGTGTGGATTCAAATAAGTGCTTGAATAAGGAAAAGCACAGGGGAGCATGTATACTCATGAAGGAAACCAATATTAGGGAGCAGCGACGCACCGAACTTCTGTTTGTCGTCGCATAAATGCATTCTTGTTTGTAGGTATGGGCAGGAGCAAACAGGAGACCGGAGGTTTCGTGAATACTAGACAACTGCACCACATTCTAGGCACCATCTTGGTAGAAAAAACTAGACTGGTGCTTGGAGCATTGGACGACATCTTGAGAGAAGTCTGAAGAATCGGACTAATCCTTTGCCATCTATTCCACACGGATTGTTGGCGGAATCTGGCTATGACAATAGGCTATAAAAATTCTAAGAGACATGCCAGCTTCTCTGTGAATGTTCCACTTTTGAAGTAAGCCAACCAGAAAAACTGGAGAAGGAATGCCCTCCTCTAGTTCTACTTCCAGCAGTTAAGCAGTCTAGGGAAGGAGGAAGTTGTCACTTAGAGTCGGTTGCTTTGAAATTATCTCAAAATAACTGGCGTAGACACAGTTTTGCTGCACGGTAGGCCTACATTGAGGCTTTTTACCACACCATTTCCATAGCCCCTTTCTCCCCGCCCCCAAGAATGCCAGCTGCGCCACCCTCCGCTTGACTCGCTGCCAGGCTGCAAGAACTGCTCTGTCCTTTGTAAGGGAGCCATGGTATCACAGGTATGACACTGCCAAGAGCTACAAGTTTCAAAACTTTTATTAAAGTTTTGGGGTTTGGAAAACTCCTACTTTTCCCTATAGCTACGATGGGAGTAGTCTCTATCATCAAATAATAAAGAAAACAGTCCTTGTCAGTCTAGGTCAAATCAAAATGGCCTATTCTAAAAAAAAAAAAACAAATGCCTGTCTGTGATAAAAATGGGGCAGATTTCGTAACAAAGACGCCCGCTGGCTCAGGCTCTGTTAATACTAGGCAGAAAGTCCATATGAAGGGTTAATTGTGGAGATCTAACGAAAGGGAGTAATTGACAGGTCACGGGACCAATCGCCGAGAAGATTTCAGGGAGGTGACTTTGATGGCAACAATTGTCCTTTCTTTGTTTTTGTTTTTTGGTTGCCAGGAGACGGAGGAGGAGGTTTTGAAGGAAGACGGTTGGAACTGGGCTTACTGAGAGAGGAGAAGAAAGGAATGAAGTGCCGTTGCACCGAGATGAGTCGAAGTTACTGAACTATATATAAATATATATATCTTAAGCGATAGTTCGAAATCGCTAATGACTTTGCTCCATGTGAGACGGAGAGAAAGCTAAGAAAGGGAGAGTCCGCATACGAAGGGAGCAGCTGATCTGCCGATGGGAGTGACTGTCACGGAGCTCGGAGAGGGAAAATCAAGCCGAGCCGAGCAGCGGATGACTCGCTGAACCTCCCGGAAATAGAAAGTCCCTTCGACATCGGTGAAATCCAAGCCGATTAGCTGATCGTCTGTCTCGAACGAGAAGAGGACGCGACCGTGTCGGTTTCATCGGAATACACGGGAGGTGAGACAGAGAGAAAGTTCTTGCCGGATGATCGAGGGGATCGAAGACGAGGTTCAGAAGAGGCGTGATCTAACCTGGACAAATACGAAGAAACGAAGCAGGGGAGTGTCAGCGGAGGAGCGTGGTGAATATCCTTTGAAGTAACGCACCTGATTAGCGGTAAGAGAGTGTTATGAAAGAACGAGCACCGCTATAAGAGAGATTAAACGGATGCAGATAAAAGCGTATGTAGACTATTTCTAACATTGAAAGTGGGCGCCGTTGCGCTGCATATTAGTTAAAGAGTGACATGCTACGAGTTATTGAGGAGATGCCATTAAACTAGTAACTGGATGCAAAACGCCGAAGTGCAGGTTGAGAAACACTGAATAAGGACTATTAAAGGAGAGAAGAGAACAAAGAGGGAGACAAGTATTAAAGGAAAGGAGAAAAGACTAGTTATCATAGGAACCTCTTGACCAGGGCAAGAGGAAGACAGGGAAAAGAACGAAGTCTGAACCAAGGGAAGGAGAAGAGATTCAACCAATATTATAGACGTTACAGAAAAGGAAGACACGAAAACCAATAAAGACTTACCTGAGATATTCAGTTTTCACTTGGCCAAAGAGAACTCGATCCCCTCTAGACGAAACCGGAGAACACCTGTATCCTTTTCAATGGGTTTATCTGAAAGAAAACACAAACAAGTTTATTAGAAAAGTTGTATGTTGATAATAAAAGTTAACTTGTGACTAAGTTTATACGTTCTCCGTGGAACTGCATTTATTGAACAACATTGTGTCCAAACATCACAATTTGGTGTCAGAAGTGGGATCTAAGGGAGAACACCATGGAAGAACTCATTAAAACGCTAAGTGAGGGGCAACAGTTGCTTCAACAGGCGCTACAGTTACAGAACCAACAAGCCCAAGCAGATAGACAAGCATTTCAACAGGCCATACAACTACAACAAGCTCAATTAATGGAGGCGACCACAGTACGAAGACATTCCCAGGTTCCAGCATCAGTTTTACAAAAGTACACAGTAGGAGAGGACCCAGCTCACTTCTTTGTAAATTTTGAGAGGGTGGCTAGGAACGCTCAATGGCCAAACGATAGCTGGTGTCATTACATAGCCCCACTCATGACAGGGGAAATGCAGAGTGCTTTCCAAGCAGCCAATCCAACCGGGGAAACCCCGTATGCAGATATGAAACGAGTAGTACTGGAACGCTTGGGACATGATGAAGAGGCATATAGGATAAAATTTAGAGAAGTCAAGTTACAAGCCGAAGAAACACCGAGGCAGCTCTTTTATAGAGTCAAAGAGTTAGGGGAGAAATGGTTGCAGTCTAACAACAGTACCGCTCATGAGATGTCAGAGAAAATTGTTATGGAGCAGTTTGTGGAAGCCTTACCTTTACCAATGCAACGCTGGGTACGACAACATCACCGACCCAGCCTGGTAGAGGCGGTTAACATCGCTTCAGCCTATCAAAAGGCTGGGCAAGGCAGATTCCTGACATATGCAGCAAACAACAAACCAACTCCCACACCCAGTGGGAATAACCATTCGCTCAGAACAAATATTGTGACAAGATGGCCGAACTCGATGCTACGTAAACCGGAGTGGGAGGCTCAAAAAGGGAGACCAACGAGTGAGAGCCCTGTAGGCATCAGGCCCACCAGTATGATCCCAAAAGGCATACAATGCTTTGAATGTGGGGAATGGGGACACCTAGCAAGAATGTGTCCCAAAAGAGTTAAGACTGAACCTATGGATGTGGGAAACATGGAGGTCCCAAGAGAAGGAGAAAATCAAGAAGGAACGACAATCCCTAAATCCTCATATTCCTATATTTGCGAAGCAGAAGTTGATGGGAAACCTACAAGAGCTATGGTGGATACCGGCAGTTTGCAAACAGTTGTAAGTACAGAACTTGTGGGGAATACTGGGAACTCGAATACACTAATTCCCATACGTTGTGTCCATGGAGATGTCAAAGCATACCCGACCAAAGAGATTAGGTTAAAAGTAGCCGGGGAACAGATGGAGGTGAGGGCCGCCCTAATGCCAGTATTACCAGAGCCTCTACTTATTGGGTCCGATGTTCCCAATTTTTCACGGATCATAAAGTCAATAGAAGAAAATTGGTTAAGAAGTGCCCCTTTTGCCCATGAGACCTTTGCAGAGCCATTAACTAAAGAGAAGAAAGGGAAGTCGGACTTAAGAAAGTTAAAGAAAGTTTGGGCCGAAAAAAATGTTTGTCCCATTGCAATTGACTGGAAAATTGATGAAGCGGGAGATTCTTTCAGAATGGCACAAGAAAAAGATCCATTATTAGGAAATGCTAGGGCTGCCGTTAACTCAGGGGTATCGGGAAATGGTCCATCTTTTATTAAAGAAAAAGGATTATACTATCGAACTAGCAAGGATGCCACTGGAGCAATTCTGAAACAGTTGCTAGTACCCAAGAAATATTATCAAACGGTGTTGGAAGTGGCCCACCTACAAATTGGTGAAGGCCATTTGGGAACAGAAAAGACCACACAGAAAATCCTTGCCAGGTTTTATTGGCCGGGGCTTTATGCTCAGGTGGCTCGTTTCTGCCAAGCATGTCCAGAATGTCAGAAGAAAAACAAAGCCAATGTGAGGAGAGCACCTTTACAGCCGATGCCAGTCGTGTTGGAACCATTCCATCGGATTGGATTAGATATTGTTGGTCCCTTAGAACCTTCATCCAGGGGCCATAAATATATCTTAGTGATTGTCGACTATGCTACCAGGTATCCAGAGGCCTTTCCTCTTAGGTCTACTAGTGCCCAAAGTATATGTGATGCCTTGATTCCCTTTATCAGTCGAGTAGGAATACCAAAGGAGTTTGTTACCGACAGAGGATCCAACTTTATGTCGTCAGTGATGGAACAAGTGTGTACGATTCTACAAATGAAGCATTTAAAAACCGCTGTCTATCATCCTCAAACTGATGGCCTTGTAGAGAGGTACAATCAAACTATAAAACAAATGTTGCGTAAAACAGGGGAACCCGGAGGAAAGAATTGGGACAGATTGCTGCCATGGATACTCCTTACCTTAAGGAATACCCCCCAGTCATCGACAGGGTTTTCACCCTTTGAACTTCTGTTTGGTAGATCAGTGAGAACGCTACTCGATGTTTTGAAGGAAAACTGGGAAGAGGAGCCGAGTCAAGAGATTTCACTTACTGAATATGCATACCAACTTAAAGAGAGGGTAGAAAAGTTACAAAACATAGCCAAAGAAAATCTATTACAAACACAAAACAAACAGGAATACTACTACAATAGAAACGCTCAATTAAGATCATTTAACAAAGGAGATAAAGTGTTGGTCTTACTCCCGACGTCTGAGAACAAGATGCTGGCAGCGTGGAGAGGACCCTATGAAATTGAAGAGGTACTAGGTCCTCTAACCTACAAGGTGAGACAAAATGACCGAAGGTTCCCAACACAGACCTATCATGTGAATCTACTAAAGAAATGGGTAGAACCTATAACGACAGTGGCAGTGATTAATACGAAAGAAACATCTTTCGAACCTTTTCCAAGGTTAAAAGAAGATCTAGGATTGGAAGCGTTAAACATAAATCAAAATCTATCTGAGTTACAGAAGGAAGAACTACTCGGGTTGGTGAGGAAATTTACAAATACTTTTTCGTCCTTACCGGGGAGAACGAACATGGTATGTCATCGTATTGTAACTCAGCCAGGAGAAGTAGTAAGAATTAGACCCTATAGAATTCCAGAGACAAAACTACAATCTATCAATAAGGAGATCAAAGAAATGTTGGAGATGGGAGTAATAGAACCCTCTCATAGTGAGTGGTCCTCCCCTGTAGTAATGGTGCCGAAACCTGACGGATCGGTTCGTTTTTGCATGGACTTTAGGAAATTGAATGAGATTTCCAAGTTCGACGCCTACCCTATGCCACGAATCGAAGATTTACTAGACAAGCTAGGAAAAGCTAAATTTTTAACAACTATAGACTTGACCAAAGGATATTGGCAAATACCATTGCTCCCCGAGGATAAAGAAAAAACTGCGTTTGCCACTCCAGCAGGTCTGTTCCAATTTACAGTCTTACCATTTGGGTTGCATGGGGCACCAGCAACATTTCAAAGGCTCATGAATTCAATCCTTAGAGGACAGGAAGAATATGTAGGAGCATACCTTGACGATATTATTGTCTTCAGTCAAACTTGGGACGAACATTTAACCCATTTGGGAAATGTACTTAGGCTATTACAAGAATCTGGTCTACACATAAATCCAAAGAAAACGTTCATGGCCAATTTCTATACGAGATATTTGGGATACTTTGTAGGACAGGGGATGATTAAACCACAAGAAGACAAGTTGAAAGCCATAAAAAGCCTACAATTTCCTACAAACCTCCGACAAGTGCGAGCCTTTCTTGGTTTTATTGGGTATTATAGAAGGTTCATACCCCATTTTTCAACAATAGCATCACCTCTGACAGATTTGTTGAAAAACACATCTAGCAAGAAGAAGGACTGGTGTACAACAGAGACAATGAATGCATTTAATAACCTAAAGAATGCTTTATCTGAAAAAGCCATTTTAAATTGTCCAGATTTTTCAGCTCCATTCTTCCTACACACAGATGCCTCTGGAACAGGGCTTGGAGCGGTATTGTTTCAGGGGCAAGATGAATCAGAGAAACCCGTACTTTTCATAAGCAGGAAGCTCTTGCCACATGAACACCACTATGCTACCATTGAAAAAGAATGTCTTGCAGTGAAATGGGCCATAGAAGCACTACGCTACTACTTGTTAGGAAGAGAGTTTACTCTGGTGACAGATCATGCACCTCTTGTATGGTTGGCACGTAACAAAGATACTAATCCCCGAGTATTAAGATGGTTTTTATCACTACAACCTTTTACGTTCAAGACCGTTCATCGTCCAGGAAAATTAATGGCCCAGGCAGATTTTTTATCACGAAACAATCCCCTTACCAAACGTAAGGGACTAGAGGGGAGGGTATGTGATAAAAATGGGGCAGATTTCGTAACAAAGACGCCCGCTGGCTCAGGCTCTGTTAATACTAGGCAGAAAGTCCATATGAAGGGTTAATTGTGGAGATCTAACGAAAGGGAGTAATTGACAGGTCACGGGACCAATCGCCGAGAAGATTTCAGGGAGGTGACTTTGATGGCAACAATTGTCCTTTCTTTGTTTTTGTTTTTTGGTTGCCAGGAGACGGAGGAGGAGGTTTTGAAGGAAGACGGTTGGAACTGGGCTTACTGAGAGAGGAGAAGAAAGGAATGAAGTGCCGTTGCACCGAGATGAGTCGAAGTTACTGAACTATATATAAATATATATATCTTAAGCGATAGTTCGAAATCGCTAATGACTTTGCTCCATGTGAGACGGAGAGAAAGCTAAGAAAGGGAGAGTCCGCATACGAAGGGAGCAGCTGATCTGCCGATGGGAGTGACTGTCACGGAGCTCGGAGAGGGAAAATCAAGCCGAGCCGAGCAGCGGATGACTCGCTGAACCTCCCGGAAATAGAAAGTCCCTTCGACATCGGTGAAATCCAAGCCGATTAGCTGATCGTCTGTCTCGAACGAGAAGAGGACGCGACCGTGTCGGTTTCATCGGAATACACGGGAGGTGAGACAGAGAGAAAGTTCTTGCCGGATGATCGAGGGGATCGAAGACGAGGTTCAGAAGAGGCGTGATCTAACCTGGACAAATACGAAGAAACGAAGCAGGGGAGTGTCAGCGGAGGAGCGTGGTGAATATCCTTTGAAGTAACGCACCTGATTAGCGGTAAGAGAGTGTTATGAAAGAACGAGCACCGCTATAAGAGAGATTAAACGGATGCAGATAAAAGCGTATGTAGACTATTTCTAACATTGAAAGTGGGCGCCGTTGCGCTGCATATTAGTTAAAGAGTGACATGCTACGAGTTATTGAGGAGATGCCATTAAACTAGTAACTGGATGCAAAACGCCGAAGTGCAGGTTGAGAAACACTGAATAAGGACTATTAAAGGAGAGAAGAGAACAAAGAGGGAGACAAGTATTAAAGGAAAGGAGAAAAGACTAGTTATCATAGGAACCTCTTGACCAGGGCAAGAGGAAGACAGGGAAAAGAACGAAGTCTGAACCAAGGGAAGGAGAAGAGATTCAACCAATATTATAGACGTTACAGAAAAGGAAGACACGAAAACCAATAAAGACTTACCTGAGATATTCAGTTTTCACTTGGCCAAAGAGAACTCGATCCCCTCTAGACGAAACCGGAGAACACCTGTATCCTTTTCAATGGGTTTATCTGAAAGAAAACACAAACAAGTTTATTAGAAAAGTTGTATGTTGATAATAAAAGTTAACTTGTGACTAAGTTTATACGTTCTCCGTGGAACTGCATTTATTGAACAACATTGTGTCCAAACATCACACTGTCCTATCATACAAAAATTGTGTAATGGGGAATGTGTATTGTCAGACAGGCATGGTATCACAAGTAGACAGACACAAGATTGGCAAGTTTTGAAATCTTTATTGTAACTTGAAGGGGGCTTTGAAAACTCCTATCTTGCCCTATAGCTAAAGATGTAGCTAGAGTACTATCAACCATCAAAATAAAAAAGAAACACAGTCCTAGACAGTTTGTCAGTCAAAACAAAATGGCCTATACTAAAATACCCATTGTCCGCCATTACTCTACTACAATAAATGTGCACAGAGAAAGAGGTATATGTAAAGGAAAGAAAACAGTGTTCAAAACAATATGTCAAGGTAATTGAGCAAAACTACCTTCCCCATGTTTTTAGCATGGGATAAGGTGGCACACTTGGGTCTTAGTGTATCTGAAAGGCAGAGGGAACCCCACTCTCTAGATTAGGGTATTAGCACAACAGTTCATCTCAGAAAGAAAATCCAGAGGATACAATTTGAAAATGCCGTATTAAGGGTTTTAGTATACCTAATACATTTAATCTGGTGTGAGTTTAATCACAATGTAATCCGCACTCAGGCAATTATTTATTTAACAAAGCAGGAATAAATTTAAAAACATCAAAATTTCATAAAATTCATACTATTAAATGCATTCATCCACATCCATACCACATACATCAATCCACTCATACAAACCACCAATGAGTACAAGATAAAAACACATCACAAATATAACAGTTCATCAACAATCCAATTATTATACAACGAGTTTCTTGTGCAAAACAAAGTGCATGGCCACAGTAGATTTTATAAGTGGTCAACAGTAGGGATAGGCCAAAGCTAGAAGATCTTCATAAGTGGCCTTATCCAAAATTTCTCTCTACCGGTTTCAACGTATTAACGTTGTTTGGGTTACGTCTTCATCAGGAGATAACAATTGGTTTTCTAAAAACAAAGCAAGCATGAAGCCATGAATTCCCGATATAAATAAATAAAGGGACAATGGGAAAAGAAAGAAGAAGAAATGAAGTGTGGATATATTACTTAGTGTTCAGATATAGAATAGAAAAATGTACTCTTGTCCTGCTCATGCCCCCAAACTTGTATATCTCTGGGGTAAACCAAGGATATCATGCAGGGAGTGCTACCATAGAAAATCATTGTCCCTGGGCAAGGAGAATGTGAATCACAGCTGTATACAGATCCATTATGTAGGAAGTTGATCACAGACCATACGTGAAACCCAAAATATGATATTTAAGCAATTCTTGAAAAACTCTTGAAAAACTCCAGACTAACCTTAGTGCAACCAACTGGAATAAATCCGTTGTATGTATGGAACTGGAAACACTGTGATACAGATTGGCAGTGTTCAGGTAAAGGATCCTGCGTGGCAGATGGGTCAGCTTAGTGCTCCAATCTATAGAAGATTTTAAGCAGTAAAAGATTTTTACAGCTGCCATGCCAAATGGACAAAGTGTATTTTACAAGTGAAGCTATACGATTGGACATATGAAAAAAGTGAGAAAGAGACAACAGTTGTCAAATCAAAGACCAATTATTTATTCTCTTACCCAGGTTATCCGGGTGATGGAGAGGTGCAGGTAGAAATAGCTGTGCACCTCAGCAGATGTTTTTATGCAATGCCCGTAGTTCAGGAAGAATGGAACCTGAATCTTTCAAGTCTGGGACACCAAGAACAAGAAACAAAAGAAACTAATGAATAGTTGTACTCCGTCATAGGGGCAGTTTTTGGAAAAGAGGGAACCATTAAATGAATGGCATGTCAATGGCCCGTATGGCCAACACTAATATTATTAGTAAGCGGATGGCGACTTGCAAATGCACTGGCCCAGAGATGTTTATAATCTGGGATTGAACCAATAAAGACTACAAACATTCAGCTGAAATAAGTCAAAGTATCACATCATTGAAGCACTTGTGTGCCCTTGTGAAAAGTTAATTACCTTTACCTGAAGTGAGCGGCTTGGGTCTTAGAACACACTCTGGCTTTAGACACAAGGATGCAGCTCAGGAGGCGGACCAGGGCCTTTCACAGAAAATAGTTTCTTGATCGCATAAAGTCTTCTGTTCACACAAAGTTTCTTATTCACAGGATGCCTTGGGTTCATTCAACAAAACACAAGTTCCTTTCCTCCAGGATTCATAGTTCACAAAATGTCAGGCTTTATGGTTCACATAGGTCTCCCTCTGTCGGGCTCGGACCTTCCGATCACGCTTTCTCACAGTTCGGTACAGGTCTCCCACGGTCGGGCTCGGACCTTTCAAATCACAATTTCTCACAGTTCGCTTCAGGTCTCCCTCGGTCGGGCTCGGACCTTTCAAATCACAATTTCTCACAGTTCGCTTCAGGTCTCCCACGGTCGGGCTCGGACCTTCCAAATCACAATTTCTCACTGGTCATTTCAGGTCTCCCTCAGTCGGGCTCAGACCTTCCAAATCACAATTTGCTCACAGTTTGCTTTTCTCATCAAAGAATTTCAAATGTGCAAGGGGTTTTACGAATACCTGGGCATGACCACTTTTATTACGGTGGGGAGTCATAATGTCGAAAAATAAATGTCGACAGACAAAAATGTCGACAAAATAATGTCGAAAAAAAAAATGCCGACTTTCTTTTTTTTTAATTATATATTTATTTTAGGGGTTAGTGAGTAAAAAAAAAGGGAAAAATAAAAAAAAAATTAAAAAAAAGGGGGGCTGGGGGGGGGAACCCCCCCATTTCGAAAAAAAAATGCATTGAAAAAAAAAGTCGACTTTTTTTTTCGACATTTTTTTTTTTACTTTTTGACTGTCGACATTTTTGTTGTCGACATTATGACTATAAACCTTTTATTACAGTTCACTTTTCATATTCTTTTTCCCACTGATGTCAGATACATTTGTCATTAATGGGTTTCTCTGCTATTCACTTTTCCGCTTGTACCACTATGTACATTTAAACAGAGACTTTCGAGTGGGCCCTTTCGCAATGCCGGACCACTCTGTTATCTCTCCATGTCTCACTTGTTCAATTCACAGTTCAGCAATACTTAGGCGGCTTAATCACATTTTACTTTCAATTGTGTCTTCTCAGTATACGCTCAACCGTCATTCTCATGATACAATGTTGCCACTTGTAAATGTTATCTTCAACGCAGACCGGCTTTACACAGCTTTCTTTAATTCACCGGCTGTGCTGGATTCTGTGCTCACATCTTTGATCTAGGAGCGAAGGTTGATACCACAGCTGCTGCTTCACCTCCCCAACTCGGTCTTTCACCCAGGAGGACTGCTGGTATCTTTCGCACACAATGCCGGATTCACAGTTCTCTTTTGTTGGGTCACGTGTGCAGCCTTCAAAATTCTTTGGATGTAACAAACATTAGCCGGGATGCCCAAGGTCTCTCCACTCCATGATTCTGCTTCTCGGCCTGCCGTCCTGCTCCACCTGCTTTGCTGCTGCCCTGGAAGAACTGCTCCTTCTCGTACCTTGCCTTGCTCAGAGAGTGTCCCAGTGCTCCACCCTTTATCTGTGTGAGGAATGTCATTAAGTATCAGGTGTATGCAATTGTGGTCAATTGCCTGACTCTGCCTAAACGCACTAACAGGACATGTCCGGTGTAATGTTTGAGGGTTAGTCTTTCTTCGCTCAGACCTCCTCTTCCTCGGCTCAGTGTTTGTGTAGGAAAGGGGGGTGGGAGGGGAAAGTTGGAAAATTGTAATATCCTAAATAATAGGATGCTGAAGAGGGATGATACAGCGTCTCACCATTGGGTATCTCACACCCACTCCCCGAGGACCCCTCACCCAGGTGATCCTCCCGCACTGGTCCACCCCCAGGGTCTGCATTCAAAGGTGATGGCCATGCCCTGGCCACCTGAGCAAGAAATCTCTGGGGACTAGACAGTGAGACACCCTCTGATTTCTCACAGTATGCAAAGGAAAGTTAGTGTTATAACATAAAGGATCCAAGTGGCTGAGTTAGCTCTCCTACCCACGTTGGACAGCACTGAATAAGATGGCCACCATAGACAGGATGAAACACTATGGCTCAGGTTACCAAAAATAAAGGCAGTTCAAACCGGAAACATGGGTCGAGGCCCGTTTGGCCTTCCACGTTCAAGTAACTTGTTCTCAGTTCACCCAAAGTTCAACAAAAGTTCACATAGGTCTCTCTCAGCCGGGCTCAGGCCTCGCAATCACAGATCTTGCAGGGGTTCCCTTCCCCAAGCTTCATTCACATTTGTTAGGGGTTCCCTTCCCTTAACTCGTTTCACTTTACAGGTCTCCCTCAGTCTGGTTCGGACCTTTCACTGATGTCAAAGACTTTCGAGTGTGCAATGTTTTTCATAGAACTCTGCAGGAACACTTTGACTTTCACTTCAGCTCTCCCTTATGTTATTTGCCCCAGTGTCTCTTGGTCTTGGTAGTTCCATAACACAATCAGAAAAGTTCAAAGAAGTCTTTCTCCTAAAGCATTCACCTTTTAACTTCTCCTTTCGCCTGGATTAATCTTGACCATTGCGCATTTCAGAGTTTGTTCACTTTGTCGCTTTATAACAAGACATCATACATTTCGCAGCGACTTTTGAGTGGGCCATTTCCTTTCGCCGGACCACTCTGATACTCTGTATCACTGGCTTCACAGTATTGGTAGGTTTTAAAGTTTACTACTGGTTTTCTTTCTTTCACGTCTCATCAGCACACGCGCAACCTTCAATTGTGAGATACACTGTTGCAGCTTCATTCTTTCCTTGACACATACTGGCTTTCATGTGTTTCACTAACTCACCGGCTGTGTGCATTCCTTACTTTTCTCTGTGGCTTTTATTCACAAGTCAAGGTTGAAACCACAGGCTTGGCATCGTCTCCCCAACACTGCTGTTCACCTGGGAGGGTCGCTGGCATCCTTGAAACACAACGCAGGCTTCTTCTTGTCTGGGATTTGGCTTTCTCTGCGTATCCTTCACGGTTTGCTAGAGGCAACAACCTCCTGCAGGGATCTTTAGGGCTTCCCTACCCCTCAATCTGATGCCTCGATTAGTCGGCCTGCTCCAGTGAGTTTGACTTCGTCCCGGAATATCTGCTCCTTTTCGTGTCCCACCTAGCTCCGAGTTTATCTCAATGTTCCGCCTTTTATCCATGTGGGGGAAGTTAATGGGTATCAGCTGTATGTAATTAAGGTCAAGGGCCTGACTTTTCCTGACCTTATTAATGGGACATGTTCATTGAGACATGCAAGTGTTAGCCTCTTTACTCTCAGTCTTCCTCTTCCTCGGCCCATTGTTTGTGTAGAAGGGAGGGTGGGGGAGTTGGAATGCTGGAGAATCCTTTAAAATAGGATGTGGTATGGGCACGGGAAAGGAGGGGGACACCACGTCTCGCCATCGACTGCCTCACCCTAATTCCTCGAAGATCCCTCACCCAGGTGATCTTCCCACACTGGTCCACCCCCAGGGTCTGGATCCAAAGGCGATGACCGTGCCCAGGCCACCTGAGAGAGAGATCCCCGGAGACTAACAAGTGAGACAGCCTTTCGTTTCTCACACCTTGTGGACCAAATATGTGTAACCGTGCCATGAGTATGAAATGCCACACTCTCATTGCATCTGAACTCAGACTGCGCTACCATAAAGTGAACCAAAGGATTCTTGATGTAGACTGAGGTTCTTCCATCTCTTATCCACCAATTCGGATGCTGAGGGAGCTTTGCTCAAGCACATAAGCCCCATCTTCTGCCTGATCAAATTCCCTCTGCAGGATTACAAATCTTGTTATATATTTCCTAAACTTGAAATCAAATAATTATTAGAATCCAAGTGCTAGCGGCGGAAGAAACTCTTCCTTTTGGAACAGCCATAGGAAATTAAGTTTCCCTTTAAGAGTAAAGTGTAAGAATTCACTTTGTTGTCTTATTATGAACATGGTTTGCTCGGGAGAGACTGAACTCTTCCTTAGCGAATGGTGGAGTACTCTTCCTTGGACAGTTAAAGGGGGGGATTGACAAGTGACACATATACTACTCATCATATAATCTTGCAGAAATCTAGATGCCTTTTAAAAGCAGGCGTCACGTTTCCCTACACAAAACCCTAACCCTTTAGTGTTTCCAGAAAATATACAATTCAGAATTTCTTTGGCAATTAACAGCCATATCTCTGGAGGAAATCTGCTTTTTTTTCCTGAGAAGTTGGGCGTGCCTTAGAACTTTATGCACTGTCAGGGCAATAGTGCACATTTGTGGATGAGATAGGTCGTGGGCGTATTTGCGTGGGTAGTGGCAGGATGTCCCCTTTCTGAAAGTGGTTTGCATCATGGTAGGCACACAAAGTACAGTTGTCATTGGAACTGGTGAGATAGTCCATCTGCTGCGGAAATCTGTTTTTATATTCAGTCATGGGCTCCAATCCCTGATGTCGGCATCTTTTCAGAATAATAAAACAAGTACTAATGTATATTAATACAGCATTTATTCTGTTCCCTTCACCACCAGGCACTGAAGCTTGTGTACTTGGACATTGCGTACTGTGCCTATGTACAGGTTTCCCGACCCGGGGCTTGGTTGAGAGAGGGCAGTAAGCACACTAGGAGGCAGGCAACGAAGCGAAGTGAGTTGAGTAGGTAGGTGTGTTTCAACTTGGTGCATGTCAACTCAATTCTCTAGTTCGAGCAAGAGGAAACGCAGAAAATTAGGTTTGTGGTCCTGAGATGCTGACAACTTTAGCAGTGCACTGTGTCAGATCTGGTACTACCAGTTCAGTGCATCGTGAGGGAGTGTGATTGGATGCAGATGGCCTCGAGATGTGCTCAAGTAATGTAAGGTAGTTTGGAGCCTGGATGGATTGGACATCCTTAAACTCCACCAATCCACCCACTGGGGAGAAACCTGTAATTTCAAAGGCATATGTAAGAAACAAGAATACAGCGGGCTGGGTTAGGGGAAGTTGGAAAGTGACCAGTTCAACAAGAGTGCCACACCTGCATGGCCAAAGTCATGTGCTGGTCAATCCTTGTACATGTGTAAGCCTAAAGTGAGAGTAATATTCAATTATTAAGTTCCCTAATTTAGATGTTCCATCTAAGCCACAGGTCTTTGGTGGCCGTTTACTGGCCCTGTGTGGAAAAGCTGCCGCCATCTGCTTGCGTAGAAGCCTTATCCATTTCTCAACAACAAGAACATAACCTTTCCTAATACAGAGGATGAAGCCAGGAGAGGCAATGAACACTATGTAACGCAGGCAGTGGGATACAAAAGTGGTGATTCTCGGCACGCAGCATATTTTCTGTTTCTGCAGGGATCACTTGGCTAGTGTTCAAAGATCTGACCCCGGGCTGTTTCAGCCCCTGAGCCAGTGTCTATTGGGATGGGCCGACAAGGTGTAGGGCTTGAAATGAAGGACCCCTGCGATACAAACAACCCCAATTAGGCCCTTGAAAATCCCTGCTCCTTTTTGAGTACCTGTAAAATCAGGATCAAGGGACACCTGTGATGTGCCAATGAACAGACAGGGCTTCTCCAAAAACATACTCTTTATATAGAACCCGCAATACTTACACAAACTGCATGGAGCAGATCAATGCGGAAGGCAACACAGTGGTCTAAACCCAATGAGGCTTTTATTCTTCAATAAAATATTTTATCGAGATACAGAATAACTAAGCAGAAAAAAAACAGTTTAAAAGATTGCATGTTTGTCAACAAATATTTTTAAGTGAGTAGCCACTACATTTCTAAGGGTGCAGAGAACCCCAGTGAAAATCCCAAAAGATTAGGAGTAAGTGAAGAGAGGGGAGGAGGATGAAGGTCATGCCAGCATCTATGGTTTTGGCTGATCATGTCCATATGCTTACAGACTGGGCAGGAATCTCACAATAGTGAGGGACAGTATTTTAGAGAATAGAGTTGGTGTGTGGTTCTCCTATCGCGAGAGGTAACTTTTTGTTTGTTCTGAATGAGGTCTCTTGCCCTACATTGTGTACATTGTTCTGATGGTGGCAAATTGTGTTCTTCTGCGTAACTGGAAAACTGATGCTAATCTGAGAGTGGAGGATTGGTCTGCTAAACTGACTAAACAAACGTGGAAAAAATAATCTACTGTCATCATGACTAGGACAATGTGTTTAGATTAGTGCTCAGCAACATTTGGCTCTCCCAGTGTTTTGCACCACAACTCCCATCAGCCCTAGCAAGCTTAGGGGTCATGGGAAACCTTCTCCAAAACATGTGGAGAGCCACAGGTTACAGACCGTTGGTTTAGATGAACATGTTGTGACTACCTTGATCTGCTCAACTGAACCTGCTTCACTGCCTTTTTTCGTACTTTACCTAATCCATATAGTCCTACAATCAGCCTGTAGTTTTTTTACCACACAGTTGGGTTATCGCACCACTGAGGATATGGCAGACAAAAATGATCCCTCTAATCCTCTCGTGAGCTGGCTTCTTCGAAGCAGTCAACCAATCAGTCCTTCAGGATGGATTCTTGACTGTCCTGGCTAGGAGCACTGAAGAACAGTGTAATGAGGACACCCTCTTCCATCTCAGCAAACCACAGAGAGAGTGACATTTTCACCTCTGCAGGGTAGACATACCATAGAACAGCTTGCCTTTCAACACAGGGTAGTGATCTGAACCCATTCCCAAAAGGTGTCCAAAGGGACAGACAAGGATTGGCCAATGGGATAGGTTAGCTTGTTTGGAGATGCCCGATTATCAAGATAGATGTAAGGATAGACTGTCCCAAGAGATTGCAGTCCACAGATCGCCCTTTTCAGACCTAGCTTCCATGTTGGGCAGCCCGCTGAAGTGCGTGGGGGATATTTCCACCTCTCAATGTACCAGGAACCTGTGTGATACTGTAAATGAAACACAGATCAAAGACAAACCATTCGTCAGACTGTGGACTTGGAACCAGTTTATGCATAGCCTATCCTAGCACCTTTGTATCTCCTAAACATTTGGTACAACAAATAGGTCCATAACCAAAAATGGGGACCAATGCAATTCAAAAAGGATTTCACTCCATCGAGTTAAATCGAAGAATTCAGTGGGGTGAACCACTGGGGGCAGATCAAAGAAGGCGAGCGAGGGAGAGGTCAGACTGGAAACACTGGTTTTCTGATTGAAAAGAGAGCTCGGAAGACACTTAGTCTTGAAAATCTTAAGGCTACTAAATTATAACCAGCAAAGGTAAGCTGATAACATAGGTGGTTAAGATGATAACATAGGTGGTTAAGATGATGATATTCGGGAATCACCCAAAGCGCCATTCCCTTACCAGCCTCTGCACATTGGGGTTTTGATGAAACAGGGGGTACAATGTCCTGCATGGTTGTTCAGAACTGGGTACTTGTACTTTTGAATGACCTATAAGTGCTTGTG
Organism: Ambystoma mexicanum; assembly: GCF_040938575.1. Classification (NCBI taxonomy): domain Eukaryota; kingdom Metazoa; phylum Chordata; class Amphibia; order Caudata; family Ambystomatidae; genus Ambystoma; species Ambystoma mexicanum. The sequence goes on along the minus strand of NC_090934.1, from coordinate 421,364,045 downwards.
CTCTGTCCTTTATTCAGAAAGGGCCACTGGGGCAGGGAGAGGCTTAAGTGCACATGCTGCATATGTGTCCTTCCAAGCCAGCCCCAAGAAGGGTCTGGAGGGTTAGGGCCAGTGCCTTGTATGGGAAGGTCTCCCGACTGTGCCCAGCCCTTGATCTCAATTCCAGAACTCTGCTGGTACAGTGGCCCGTAGAATGACCAGTGACAGGAAGTCAATTCTCTGGAATGGATCGGTACTGTTTTCACTCCTGAGGACGGGTAGCGGGAGGTGCGGCCTGCCCTAAATCAGAACAGCAGGTGAAAGCTTAAGTTATGCCATGCCCATCCAGACAGGATTTGGCTGAAGTCTGATATTTCCTTTCTTAGGAAAGAGGTCTATGAAGGGAGATATGCCCTACCGTATGCCAGCCCTGGGACACTTGGAGGGAACCAGAGGTTCCCTATCCTTTCAGATGCTAGTTCAGAATCCCCCACATATTCAGACTGGCAAAGGGATACTAGGATCTAAGATGGATGCTTGGCTTCTGGGTTGAATACACAGCTTCTCCATGGGAGCTAAACTGTGCCCCACAGTTCAGCCAGTCAGATCCCGCAAACAGGGCTTTTTCTCTTACCACAAATGTACATATTAAGCAGGAATAATTCATGCACACGTACACAATTAGCCACATAAACAGCCTCCATTGGGCTATTGCGATTTGTCACCCCCTTTTCACTGGGGCATACTAGGTAAGTCACTGTCACAGGCTAACTGCCTGCCATACACCAGCACAAAGAATCCTAGTACCCTGGCCCCCATGAACTGACACAGTATCAAGCGCACTCTGAGATGGACATTCCTGCCTCCTTTTGCAAAAGGGTTGTGACCTAGTAATTCGAGCTGGACTCTATTTTTAGCGCGGGACTAAGCCTAATTTGCAAATATTCTTTCCCGTTCTGTGACGGCACGGTAGACTGAACAAACAGTAGTTTGGTGATTGCCTAGAGCAATGTCAATGGTTGTGATCTATTCAAAATTGTCAATCCATCACTGTTTGGTTTTATTTACATTCAAAACACAAACAAAACCCCCAAAATAAAAAAAATAATGTCTTAAAAGACCCGAGTTCTTAAAGTAAACACCCACCACCATGCACATTCAAAACCACATTCCATGCACAGTTAATTTCCCTAGCCTATATGTGGGACAAACCCTCCAACCCCACCGACCAGGACTAGCAACGGGGTCCTCACCCTCCCTGTGTGGCAACCTACAGGTCTTCCGAGTTCACACAGCAGACGGGGGGCGGGGTGGGGGCAGGAGAAAACGACGAGAATCCTGCAACGCAGGTCTGCTATGACAGCCGGGCATGGGCGGCCTTCTGCAGGAAGGGCTTCGGAAGGGGCGTTGCACTCTTTCTTGTACTTTCCCACATTGTTCGCATTTGCTGCCGTCACTCCTCAACTGGAAATATAATCTGCTGCTTCCTTCTGCGAAGTCACTCTCGGTTTCCCTCTCTCTCTTGCTCCCGCCTTCAAGGGCAGCACATTGCTGGTAAGTTTACCCAGTGCTCTGAACCCATGCTGTAGAAATCTCTCTGCAAACTGCAGTTCTGTTGTTAAAAGTGCCAAGAAAGAATTTGCTTTCTGGTGTGTGTTCTAGGATTGATCATCGTTACTCTTGGCATCACTGACCCAGCATCATCCTGCCAGCTCCTGCTATCAGGTAATAATATCCCTAGATATATGGTCGCTGTATATAATGCCGCCGGGAAAAGGTTGTGGCCACATTATATTGGTGACCATATATAGGGACAGGGGCAGCGGGGGTTGACAAATAAAAAATGGTTTGGGGGTTGCGGGGGTGTCCCCTGCATGTACCATGTAATAATGTTCCCACAAAAAACGGCAATTTTTCTGCTCTTTCTTTTGCATGGCGATATTTTTGAGGGGACATTATTACATGGAACCCAGCTCCTGCTGTCTATGTCACACTGCACTGCCAGGAACAGGCCCATGCATGTGAAAGGCTATTAGGGCTGGGGTCAAGTCACTTGCACATCAGGCTGGGACAGTTGCTTGCTGGGTGTTCTTTTGGTTTTCCATAGGCGGTCTTTCTGCCTTTTGTGAGATGTCCTGGTGCATTCATGCTCCCCCATGTTGTATGTCCCATTCAGCGCCTCCCCCTGGTGTTTTCTTGTTTATTGTGCATCCATGAAATGCATTCTTCCAGTTTCCCTTTTTTTATTTTCTCTCTCTCTCTCTCGTTGATTAGAGGATGTGTGTGCATGGTCTCTAGTTTTACTCCACTGAAAGTCTGAGTGGTGGCTGCTTTCTGACAATTGTGCTTGGGCATGACCACAGAAAAGAAAGGACTGACGAGACATGGCCATACACTTGTAGCCTAATATAATGCAAAGGAAATATGCATATCTGGCACTGTGGGCACTTTGGGGCTAATGTCATTAACCACAAATGCCATGGCTGTATCTGACTTCAGTGGGAAAACCACTAGTAACTATTTTCCTTTCTGAATGCTGTGTTCCCCTGGTCCTGGCAGAGGGTTTCCAATTCATAATCAACTGCTATGACATCAGAGCAGAGGGATATGACATTTTCTCTGGCAGGTGCTCTTTTTCATTTTTGGGTTGCTGTGGTTTAAGGTGAGGAGGATCATGTAATTATTAATGCTTTGTATTTTCCCTGCAGGCCTTCCCTCCCTTTACAACGCTAGTTCTTGAGGGTAGCACATGGGTGTAAATTGGACATACACAGCATACAATTCTAGATGGGTAGCTTTCTACTATGATGTGCATATTCCACCTCAGAGTTCTGAATGACAATGAAGATTCCCCCTGCTAATAGCGCAGGGAGCTCTTGATTCTATTAAAGACAAGGAGGCGAGCATTAAGCTTCATCTTCTTTATTCTCTACTCTCCAGCAGTTCTTTGTAAACTTTCAATTACATTTTTTTTTTTTTTTTTAACAAACATCAAATCCCATCAATCCTGTAGTCCCTTAGTCTCTGGCCATGTGACCTAGTCCTTCCTGTTCCTCTGTCCTTCCTCTTCTTTGACTGCTTGAACTTGTCCTTTCTCTTTAACTGCGCACTCAACTGTTGAACTTGTGCTGAACTTCCTGCTTTGTACCAGTTCGATCTCTCACATACGAGCTTTCGAGGCTGTTCTAAGCGACCTGCTCTGATTCGGGCTTTCGGCTGTTCTTTTGCTCATCTCCTAAGTCAATAAGAAACAAAATGGTATACGTTAGGGCGGGAATACACACCCTATTCTGGAAGAAATAGCCATGTTAATTATCAACAGTACTTCACAACCTGTATTTCATTATTGCATTCATTGTGTATTCGGGATTGGGATTTAATGCTCGCCTCCTTGTCTTTAATAGAACCAAGAGCTCCCTGCGCTATAAGCAGGGGGAATCTTCATTCTATGTCAAGACGGAGTCAAGCATTAAGCTTGTTCCAAGCTTCTTACTACTACTCCTGCCATTGCATTAATAGGTCGGTAGTAAAACATTCTGAATGTCGTATCACTAGCCCAGTCTGCGGCTTTCATGATGTCTTGTAATGATGCGCCTAGTCCTAGTGCTTTCGAGGCCATCGGTCCTCTGACTGAGTGTGCCCCGAATCTTGTCATGTCTACGCCTGCTAAACTCATGTTTCTGACCCACCGTGCTATGGTGGCTGTTGCTACTCCTCTGTTTGGCTTTCTGCGTGCAATTAATAATTGAGTCATCCCTGCCAGTCTTAGTTCGGCTGTTTTATTTTCGTATTCCTTTATACATGCCGCTACGCACCATTTTGGGTGCTTCTGCATGTATGGGTATGTGATGGTACTAGAATCCGTTTTAGTTCTTCTGGCTAAGCTGAACGTCATGTCTTCCAGCCCGTACGTTCTCCTATTCACTTCTAAGCACGTCTGCTACTCTCCTGCATGACACCAAGCATAGTAGCATGGCTAGCTTTTCGGACAGCTGTCCTAGAGAGAGATACTTGTTGTCGGGCCAGTCCGCAAATAGTTTCAATACTCTTGCTACGTCCCATAGAGATTCATATCTCGGCTGCAGTGGTTTCCTGAATCTTATTCCTCTTAGTAGCCGAATTACTGCTACATTCTCTCCCACCGGTACTCCTTCCATGGGTAGGTGGCCTGCTGATATCACAGATCTGTATACCCCTATTGTTCCGTATGCTTTGCCGTCCTGGAGGAGTTCCGCTAGGAAATTCAAGATCTCGACTGGAGGGGCAGAAACGGGATGAATATTTCTCCTTCTGCACCATGCCGACCACTTGTTCCAAGCTGCGTCGTAGCTCCTTCGAGTCGATGGAGCCCATGACTCTGCGATGAGACTTGCAGCTTGTGCCGAAATGCCCGGGAGATTCCAGCGTCTCCTGCTATCCTGCACGCCATCAATGGCAGTGTCCCCTTCACTCTCAGAGGGTGATATGATCCGGCTGGGTCCGTGAGGAGGTGTTCTCCTTGGGGCAGTATTCTCGGGTAATCTACCAATAGTTCCATGAGTGCTGGGAACCATACTTGGGATTTCCAGATCAGAGCTACCACTATCAGGTCCGCTGTCTCTGTGCGTACCTTTGCTAGTACTCGGTTCATCATTATGAATGGGGGAAAAGCGTAAAGCGTGTGCTCCCTCCAATCTTGTAGGAAAGCGTCCACTCCGGCTGCCGCTGGGTCCAATCTCCAACTGAAGAACCTCTCTTTCTGAGCGTTCAGCCTGGACGCAAACAGATCTGTGTATATTGGGCCCCAGATCTTTTCCAGTTTCTGAAAAATCATCCGGTCCAGCATCCAGTCGCTGGAGTCTGAGAGATGTCTGGAGTTCCAGTCCGCTACTACATTCAACGAACCTGGTAAGTATTCGGCTACCACCGAGATCCCTGATTCTAGGCAGGAATGCCAGACCCCTTGGCTATTTCCGCCAGCAATTTGGACCTTGTCCCTCCTAAATGGTTGATGTATTTGACTGCTGAAATGTTGTCCATTTTTAGCAGGATACAGGAGTTCACTTTCCCCTTCGTAAATGCCCTGATCGCAAAGGATCCGGCTAGTAACTCTAGACAGTTTATGTGTAATTGGAGTTCCGATGCGCTCCATCTCCCTCCTGTCTGGAGATCCCCGCACCGGGCTCCCCAGCCTGCTCTGCTGGCATCTGATTCTATTATCAGGTCTGGGCGGTCGCCGAAGATGGCTCTGCCGTTCCAGGCCTCCATGTTCGCTAACCACCATTCCAATTCTGTCCTGGACTCTTGATCTAAGAGTACCAGTCGGTGGTAGTGTAGGCCTTGCTGAAGATGCCGTATCTTCAGCCTCTGAAGGGCTCGTTAGTGTAATGGCCCTGGGAAGATTGCTTGTATTGATGCCGCTAATAAGCCTACTACTCTCGGTACGGTGCGGAGTGATATGCTTGTTTTGCTGAGACATGCTCTTATTTCTCTCTTTATGTCTGATCTTTTTGTTTGGGAGTTCCAGTGTTTCCGACCTGGTGTTTATAACAAACCCTAGGAATTCTATCCTCCTCGCCGGAGCCATCTCCGACTTCTCCCAGTTCACTAGGAAACCTAACGAAGTTAAGAGGTGTACTACCCATTCGGTCTGGTAGACTAGAGTCTCTCTGCTGTCGGCCATCAGTAGGATGTCGTCTAGATATATAATCATGCGAATTCCTTTTCCTCTTATCGCTGCGGCTACCGGCTTCATCACTTTCGTGAATGCCCACGGCGCCGAGGAGAGCCCGAAAGGCATCGTTGCGAACTGCCATAACTGCCCGTCCCAGTCGAATGCTAGGAATGGATGGAAATCCTTCTGTACAGGAATCGTCAGATAGGCGTCTTTCAAGTCTATCCTCGCCAGCCAGTCGTTCTGTCTGAGCGTATCTCTGAGCTGGTGGATTCCTTCCATTTTGAAGTGGTTGTAGGCCACCCAGCTGTTCATGTACCTTAGATTTATCACTGGTCTCACTTTGTCTTTTCGGTGAACCAGGAACATGTTGCTCACAAATCTTGGAGGCGCTATGCATGGTTCGATCGCCTGTTTCTCTGCTAAGTTTCGCAATTCCGAGTCTAGCAGCTCTTTCTCGGTCAGCGTAGTGACTACGGGACGTGGTGCTTGGTCCTGAACGGGGGTTTCTGTGAATTCTATACACATGCCTTTTACTGTTTGAAGGACCCAAACGTCGCTGGAAAGCGAGCGCCGGTTTTACCAGAATATCGCTGTCCTCCCCCCTACTGCTGGATATGTAAAGTTTCTCACCTGTGGGGAAGTTTTGTCCTCTTCCCTGTCCTCTGCTTCGTCTTCCTCTAGGGAAGCAGCCTCTTGGGGGGGAAAGAAGGTATCAGGCTGCCTGGTTTCCCAGTATTGGTTTCTGTTGTACTGAGGCCTTCTGGATGCTTGGTATCGACCGGTCGAGCGACCTCTGTAGCGACCGGCCCTGCCAAAAACTCTCCCTGGGAAAATTTTCTTCATCGAAGCCTGAGCTTTCTCCAGAGAGGTGTAGGTCCCTACGAACCTCCCCATCTCCTTATCAAACGTCTCTCCAAACAATAGGCCCTGCGCTGCCTCGCCGGCTTCGTATGACGACAGGTCTCCTAGTTTCCGGTCTATTTTCAAGAGGAGGCCTCTCCTGCGCTCTGATGAAATCGCGCAGTTCGCGTTTCCTAGTATACATACGGCCTGTTGGGCCCAGTTCGCTAGCACTCCTGGGTCTACCTCCTCACCTGTATCTCTGGCTTGTTCGGCGAGTTCCATTATTTTGGCTAGCGGACCTGCCAGGTCGAGGAGTTTTTCTTGGCAGCTTCTCCAGGAGCGGTCTATGCCGTTTCTCGGGTCTCTGTTCGATATGGAGACGAACAACAACATTTTAGGGTCCAATTCCGGGGCTCCCGCCACTTTGCCCGGCAGGTCTGGTCTCGGACATTCAGCCCTCAGTCTTTGTCTGACCTCTTTTTCGAGAGCTTTCCTCAATCTCTGCGTCATGTATTTCGCCACTCTCGGCGATGGCACCCACTCCGAGGATCTCGGATTTCTGATTTCTTCCGGTTGGAACATGTCCGCCGTTTCGTCCTCTTCTAGGTGGTGGAGTTTTCGTTGCCTTTTCTTAGGCGGAGGTTGGATCCCCTCATCCCCTTCGTTATCTGCATCCGCTTGAGTGGATGTGGGGGATATCGGCGGTTCCTCGTCTGGGAAGCCTTCTGGGGGTTCCTCCTATGTACAACCCATATTGTCTTCCCCTGGGTAGGGGGTCCGGAGGCTCGGCACCTGGGAATCTTTCATGAACGTTTCCTGAGGAACATGTCCGTAGCCTCTGGGGCTCCTGCACTCGCCCCTCTCGGTTGGCCCAGGGGGTCAGAAGAGTCTTTGCTCTTCCGGGCCCTGTTACACCCCTTAGGGTCGTTAAACATTGACCTTGTGGACACGCCATCTTCCTGCTTGGTGCCTCGGTCAGTGAATCTCCCAGCACTTCTTTGAAGCTATAGGCTAGGTCTTCTTGGTAGACTGCCTCCTGCTCCTCTTCGCTCCACTCGAAGTTCGACATTGTGCTGGCCGGTGCCTGAATCAAATACCTGTCTAGGTGTAGTGGCGCGTCCACAGATTCACTTTGCTCGAGGCTGCACCTTCCTTATACAATATGTAGGTTTGCAGGATAAATCTTTCCAATTTGCCTGGTAGTACTCTATAATCGTGCGGCTCCGCTGTCTAAAGCCACGCCCCCCCGTAGGAGGCGTTCGCTATTGGCGCATTCGCTGCACGTGGCCATTTCTGCTCGGCTCGCAGGGAGATACCAGTCTGCGTAGAGCTCCGCCCTTCCAAGGGTTGGGGATGCAAACTCGCGCTCTGCTAGGGGGTACGGCCGGCTCCTGAGGTGTCGTACATTACGACACGTGGCCTCCGAATCCCTTTTAAACACTAAAACACTAACGCTTGCGCACCCTACTATACATGTTTATTCTATTATTGTCCATGGTGTACAATTCCAATTACGTTAAAGGCATAAAACACTTTTTGTCAAGCGAATATTACGGAGCTAAGATAAAGAGGTACTTATCTTGTGGAGAACAGGAAAAGAAGAGGAAGGACAGAGGAACAGGAAGGACTAGGTCACATGGCCAGAGACTAAGGGACTACAGGATTGATGGGATTTGATGTTTGTTTTAAAAAAATAAATGAAAAAAATTTAAATTGAAAGTTTACAAAGTTATAATTGTTGAAACTGCTGGAGAGTAGAGAATAAAGAAGATGAAGCTTAATGCTCGCCTCCGTCTTGACATAGAATCGAAAACTCGAGCTTTGCTCTCGTCTTATCAGAAATCACTCAGAGCCCCACTGGGACATATAGTCCCATAGGTAATAGCTACTCGTTTATAATTCTTTTTTATTGGTAGCCAAAAATCTACAAGGAAAGGGACACTGGAGATTCCCAGACTAAGAGAAACCCAACCCGTCTAATGATGGGGTTTGCCTCCTAGATTCAGGGCAGCCAAGGGGAGGGAACGGAAATTCGAGCCACTATTCCGCAGGGTGAAAGGTGGTAACCAGGCACATTGGGAATGGGCAACTGAACTAGTCCATTGCCTATTTCAGAGCATCTAGGCCACCCACGTATGCCTCATCTTACTTTGTTCTCTGCCAGCATTTCTGTCCTTGATGGGCTAATTCAAACACGTATGTGATGCGACCTCCATGCTTGTCCCTTTGCCTATATAATGTGACTGGCCGTCGGCTGCAGGGAGGTTGACATCACTTTGATAGGGGCAGGAGTACCTCCTTGGGGTTTCATTCCGAGCAAAGTTTGTTCTCCATGCCTGAGTGGTATGCAGTGATAAAATTGTGGCAAATATGTCGCCTGTACAAATAAATTGCGGCACAAATGCTGTGGTTTGACCTGTTAAAGGTGTCCCCCATTACACTATTTAAGGGGTGCGGGGGAGTCCCCCTTTCCCCTTAAATGGTATAATGGGTTGCAGGGGTGTCCCCCGCTTCCTTTACATGGATTGTGGCGGCAAAACCACAGCCTTTTTGGCACAATATTTTGTGTCCACGGCTATTGTTGCCGCGATTTTAACACATGGAACCGCCCGAGTAAATTCCAGACCCTAATTAGCAACCTACCGTAATGGTTTGTGTGGTCTTTCATCAAAACAATTTTTAAATAATATGGGCAAATGGTGCCTTTTACATCACATTTTACTAAATAATTGGCAAGAATACATAGGCGTCAAGTGTTTTCTGAAGAGGAGGGGGTGAGATATTCCAGTGCTGCAGCACCAGATTTGCCACAGTGCACACAATCATTTCTCTGTAACCACAAATCATATGCGCTAATCCGAACTGTGTCCCCAGCAGAAACACTGGGAGCACAAGAGAGAACCATGTGTACCTCATACACGAGGCAGTACCTGATCTAGACATGGCAACTATAAATGGTATGCAAGTAGAAATTACACCCGTTTCAAATATTGCACCAGGAAAAATAAATTCACCAGCTTTAAAATTCATTGCTTGGAGCCATACTACACACCATGCTTCCATACCAACTCCTATAATGCCGTCTGAATGTCGGTTACATGCCAGGGTGCTACTTCCCCGTTATATCCGAGGATTGCTTAAAATCAAGGCATGGTGCTATCAGTCATATCGGCTGTTTCTCAAATATTCCAAGCGGTTTCCAATTATACTAGCTGTACCTGGCCGATCATATGCTTCGTGCTCTTTAAGATAAACACGTTTGTAACCATATATACTCATTTGTACTGTCTCGGGCGACGGCTGTGAGGAGAAAATGGCTGCAACACCTGTCACTCCATTCATTAAAGAGCCCATGGAACCAGAATTTCAGAAAGGTAGGAGCTGAGAGAGGAAGCCAGTGCACAGACATCCTTAAAGAATTATACATTTAGAATGCCCAACATGAAAGACTTTGGGATGTTACTTGAGGTGTCTGTCTAGATAATAAAGAATATTTAAACTGAACACCGACTTTGTGTTGTCCCAGTTGGATAGGTAATACAAGCTATACCCTTATTATAAGTTTCAGGGCTATATCCTAATTAGATTTTTATTATTTTTAAAAAGATTTCCTTATGAACCAGTGTTAACATGTGTACCTGCAGCAGTATGATGACTTGCGTCCCCTCCTCAAGGCAATGGGTCATTTTTTTCTCAGATCAGGGGGTTCCTGGCCCCTCTGAGCCAGTGGATCTTCCTGTTCCATGCACAGATTGTTTCTTGTCTCTAGGTATTGGTGGATCTTTATGCTTTCAGCTCAGGTTGGTTACAGTCACTGTGATCCATGGATCTCCCTGTCTTCAGATCAGGTGGTTCCTTAATTCTCAGATTCAATGGACACTTCCCTGCCCATCTAAGGGGTTTTTGTGGTTACTCTGCATCAGCGGCTGCTTCTTGGCACATACTGTTGGTTCCCAGTTCCAATCTGACACTCCCTTTCTGAATGGGTAGATAGTTTTACATGTAGCACCTTTGATATAGAAAAATGCCACATGGAGAAGGGTCCGAAACTCCACTGGACAGACTTAGTCATGCCTTTATCCTCCTGAGGTCGCAAATTGAGTACCACAAATGTTGATAATAATACTGTTAATTGTGACACCTTTCACCAAGCACTCTGAAACCAGTAAAAAGTCTGGTATGTGGTGATACACAAAATGCCACATTTGTTTCTCAGTTGGTTGTTACTGAATCAGATGGTACTTTGATTCTCTTAAAAGGCGGTTCCTTCTTCCACTCTGAATCAATGAGTTTCTTTTCCCATTAAAAGTGATCCCTTCTTTGGGATCAGCGGGTGCTTCTCTTCCCGTATCAAGTGATTCTGGTGGTTGGTCCCTTGTCTCGCTTGAAATGAGTTTCTGTTTCCAATTTTGTCTGTGGTGATTACTGGTTCCTATGATATTGGTTTGTTCCTAGCCCTGCTTTCAACTAGTGGATGCACATTGTCCTATCATAAGTTAATAGGTATTGCTTTTTGATGCTTCAATTCCTGAATTAGGTGGTTCTTCATCCTTTTGTGAATCAGTGGGTGCTTCTCTTTTCATCAGAGCGTTCCACCTCTCCCTTTGCATGTTTTTATGCTTCACTCCCATCTCCGGTTGTTTTCCAAGTCCACCTGATTCGCGCCTAGAAACACTTGTGTACAGGTGCGTTATAAATGACTTATCGTATCATATCATTGTCCTCTCATCTCAAGGGGTTTCTCGTCTCTCTGAATAAGTGGGTGACTCTCATCCAATGCCGGCTAGTTGCTTGTCTCTTTCTCTCTAAATCAGTGAATCCTTCTTAACCAGAGGTGGTTCCTGGTTTCTCTGTGTAGCCATAGACCAGGTTTCTTTCAACCTCCTGTGCTTCTTGGCTTCTCGCAATCGGTGGGTGCTTCTCTTCCCAGCTGACATGGTTGCACATTTTTCTTTGGATCAGTTGGCCTCATCTCCACACTTTAGATGATTTTTGCTTCCTGTGAATCAGTAGAGGCTTCTGCGCCTGCCATATGTGATTCCCAGTTTGTGTCCGTTAATACTTTCCTCAGGGGGCTCCTTTGAATCAGTGAATGGTTCTTTTCCCCTGTCGAGTGACTCCTGGTTCCGCTGAGCCTGTGGATGCTACTCCTTCCCATCTCATGTGGTTCCTCATTTCTCTGCAAATCAATAAATGTTTCTCAACTTATCTGAGGTGGTTTGTAGTTTCACTTTATATTGGTGGATTCTCTTCTCATCGCTCAGGTATCCTCATCTCTGTAAATCTCCTAATGCTTTTCTTTGCTGCCCCATGCAGTGTGTTCTCTCAGTAGCTGTGCGTGCTGCTTCCCTTCTCCCCGGTGCTGATTGGGCTCTTGGTGTCACTTTAGATGTTCCTTTTGCTTCTTTTTCCTCTGGTATATTTCCGCTTTGACCCCTTAGTGCTCAGGTTGCCCAATTAAAATTTTATTGCATCAATGTTCCCATCTTGTCATTTAATACATAGCACTCGAAAGTATAGGCCAGTGAGAATCTTGTAGCAGGGTTGAGTTCGTCGCAGGGGTGACTGTGGGCCAAATATGGAAAGCAAAGGATGGGTTTCACGTGTGGAAGTGATATTTACCTGTGCCGTGTTTACTGTTCCTGCACCCTGTCTCCTAGGTAAAGAACGTGAATGGTAGATCCAGTCGCTGTCACATCCTTTTCCTGCTGCCTGAACCCTGTCTCCGACAGTGTCCCTTTCACACGCTGGCTCTACCCGGCCTGTTGAGTGGAGCCAGTTTCTTTCACACACTGCCCCTCTTCAGGCTGGACTGACCTGCCTCTCTCAAACACTACCTTTCTCATGCTGCCCCCTTACATACTGCCATTTCCCTTTCTGGACTCTGCTTCTCTCAGACATCGCCCTAGTTTTCCGCTTGTTTTGTGTTTGTTTCAATTTCAGGTTAATCAAACAAACCATCCCCTAAAGTAGAAGCTTGACTTTATTACTAAGGACTGTAACCCCCAGTGTTTTCTTGCCTGGCATCTTCCTCAGTAGTGTTAATGAATATTGGATATTGCATAATATTTGCTTGTCCACCCCCATAAATACAGAAGGATGGCAGTATCCAAAGAGCTGCATCAAAGGCAAAAATAATTGGTACTGTGACGAAACAAGTTGCGTGGCACCAGTGGTCCACGGATGGATTATGTTTATAAACCATCAATCATCCCCACACCTCTAGTATACCAGAAGGGATCCGAACAGATTTGAAACACAAGCAAATTATAAACCTCCTTGTCCAATTTTGGTAACGTGGACGGAACGGCAGGCTCATCTCCGCAAAGTCGTGGATCGTTGGTTAGTTACAACACAGCGAAAATACAATTCTAACCCAATGACAAAAAGGACTGTCCAGTCAAGGTTGCATACAAATATCTACTTTATTATTATCACAACAGACAGGCCTAGCACACTACAAAATACAACCCACCCTGTAAAGGAATGCAGATGACAGACAGTTTCAAGAAAGAAAAGGGATGCACTCTGGATACTGATAGGAGGGTAGTCGGTAAAGTAATTAATCTCAATAGTTCAAGGATACTTGGTTTCAACACAAGGGGAGCAATGGGTTGTAAAATGTCACTAGGGGCCTTCAGAGAAGGACGAGGGGGACAGAACCGCAATGTACCTTGCGTTTGTAGATGTTCTTGGTGCTCAACAGGGTTGAGTCAGCTTAGGGACGCTTTTTCACTCCTGCGACAGAGTTCAAGACGAGAGACGGCTGCGGGTATCAGGTGGCGAGCAGTCTGGCGAGCGAGGCTGAATGGACGGCTTCAGGCTGGCCTACACAGCGGCTTGGGGTCAGGAATCGTTGTCTCAGTGCTGGTTGGCAGGTCTGAAGCACTGGTCGAGGCGTCTCGGACAACGTTTAGTGACTGCGGCATGACAACAGTCGGCGGTGCAGTCGGTTGCAGCTCGAGGGACTCGACTGGCTCGAAAATGGCCTTTAAGGTGGACACTGGTTGAGGCTTGTCAATGCACTCCTCCTAGCTTCTTCACTGGGCTTGTGTCGTCCTTTAAGGCGGGTGGCCCAAAGCTGAGGAGAGAGTGCCAGGCACCTGCCTTGTCTGTGGTTTGGTTCACAGACTCTCTGGCACTTCCCACTTGGGAAGCTTGCTTGCAGAGCCTAGCAGGGCATGCTGTGTGCTGGCTAGGTACCAGTTCTGGAGCTGCTGGAGGGTCCTCTGGATTCAGTATCTCCCTCTGTTCCCTGGTTGATGTTTAGGCGAGTGATCTTGCTTCCCTCTATGGAAATCCTGACCTTCATTCACTGGCGGAAGCTTTAAGACAGGCTTTACCTTCAGCCAGGCTACAAATGAGTTCTTCTTGTTACTCCTTGCAAAGTCTTCAGATGATCCGCCCAAAAGAGGGGCTCAACCCTCTTTTAAAGCCAAATGGGCCACAGTGATTGGTGTTGGCTAAGCCTACCTTAATGAACCAATTCTGGCTGCCCACCAACAATCTCTTGAATGCATGAGGTAATAACCAGAGTGCTTTGCAACAGAAAAGGTAAAGGGGTGAAAACATGTAATACTAAGTCCCCCCCATCTTCCTGTCTGTTGTGGATCAAAGGGTCTCGCTAGTTAATGGAGCTCTCTGTGGTTCCTGATTAAAGCGGCAGGTCTCCTTTGAAGCTGCAGCGTGAACAGACTTTGTCTCCATCAATCCAGATACTCTTACCTTCTGAATGGGGTCCCCCTCTGGGGATGACTACTGTAAACATGCATTCCCAGACATGACCCTTCACTTCCCTTGATACTGTGGGGCGGGAGCTGGCTTCAGGTTGACACAGTACATATCAAAAGGTGGTTGGAGTTTCTTGTCTCTTTTGTTTTAGCCTCTGCCGCTAGGCCCCATATGGGCCTGTTTGAAGTATACTCCATTAGTATGTTAATTGCTGCCACCATCTGTAGAGGGTAAATAAACGGACAGGGAGGATCCATGGAGCCTTTCATAGTTAATTAGACTGGCCATGGCAGGAGGAAGGTTTTGGTCCTCACCTTCTGAGATGCATTGTGTATTCCACCTTTCAGATCCCAACTAAATATGATAGGTAGGACTGAGTCTGTAGGCTGTGTCCACCCAGAGTACGCAGGTCTATGTGTATGTTGTGCAGTGAGCATAGGAAAATGTGTGCGGATTAGCCCCACACATTTTCCAGGGGTTGATCTACCATCATTCTTTTCATATAACATTTCAAAAAAGCCCAGGTGAGCGCACACCCACCATGCGGTTGGTCGAATTCGTCATAGGGACCTCTAGAAAAGAATAGAGAAAGAAAATGCAAGAATTACATCTGGCAATATGACGTCAAAACAAGAGAGAACACCTCTTAGTAAGGGCTTGTCTCCCAGAGTTTAACATAATCATTTAGGGCATCAAGCATCATCTACGCATGAAAGAGAACCCGGCTGATGTAGAGCTCTATATCCGTGTCAAGGGCATTGGGAAGTAACAAAAAACAATAGCCACTTTTCCCTGCTCAACTTGCCTCTTCTGCCTGGTGATTCATTGTACCTCTGGGCGGAAATGTCTTTACCTGGTGGTGGGGAACCGTGTGGGGTCATCCGCACTCTCCCTTCCACTCCCAGGGAGGAGGTCACAGTGGCCCCTCCAATGAATTGGTGGCATCCCCTGGTACCTTCATCAATCTCGACGCTCACACACAGATACACACATGCACTCTCCCTCGAGCCCCATGGATGCTCTCTGAAAAATACAACCAACTTTTATACTAAAGGATATCTTGCATTTCACCTTTGGCCTCTTTTTTTTAATTTAATTTTATTTTTTTGAAACTTTTATTTACAAATTAACATGTTATAAACAATACAACCAACACAATCAGTTAAAAACTAGACAAATCACTGCATTTTAACACATAACTATGTACAGTACGAGATTCAAATGCACCAAACCCCCCACCAAATCAATCACATCTCCCAATTACCCCCTCCCCAAACCCATCAATTACACATATACAACACCAAGTCTAATACAACTGAAGAAATCTGCCCCAGACTTTCTCAAACAAACCCAATTTCCCATCCCTCCTGTAAAGCACCCTCTCCATTGCTTAATAAAACTAAATCTAAGCCCCATGCCTCTATTACACAAAAGGAACAACCTAGTCACAATTGGAGTAGCAAATCAGCAGGTGAACGTCTTGCCATGTGTTACATCTCAAGACAACATGAAACTGAACTACGACTACTCAAATGAAGACACTGACCAACGGATCCCACTGCCCTCGCCTTCCATAAACCTCAGGCACCCAAATGGTTCTCACTGGTACTGAACCCATGAAGCAAAAAAGAGAAGAATGTAACCATCTGGTGGAAAATGAAATTAGCCTCACTGGATCCACTAGATGTCATAACCACACGATAATAAAGACAAAGATATGATTCTATCAAGAAGGCATATGCTGCTCTTCCTTCATAGCAAACAGAGTGGTTCCCAGATCAGAGCCATGAAGTCTGCTCTCGCCGCAGAATCACTATGTGGCGAAGTAGCTGAAAGTGTCCTCTGTAAAATAAAGACAATCCTTGATGAGGTAAATGGTTAACTGTCAGCAATGCTCCGGGTAAAAGTCCCCTGACCCTGGCTTTTCTCCACTGGTGGCCACCTTTGCATCTTTGAATCTGTACCAATAAAACTTGGGAACAGTAATAAGCCAGGCTCACAAGCAGTTAGCTTCCTGGCAAGGGATTCCAAAGAACTGCCAAGCCCCTCACCCAAAGTTGCACCCACGAATAAGCTGTTTAAGAAACCTCAGGTGGGCTCCAGCAGATCTAGCCAATTTCAAACTAATATTCAATCTCCCTTTTCCCAGCATTATTTTTGGGAAAAAGCATTGGCTGAACAATTCCAATCGTTCGTAGAAACAAATCATGGATTAAACTATGCACAGGCAGGCCTTCCCTCCCTTGGCACAAAATCATTGGTCACCTCCCTCTTAGATGATATGTGGTGGAGGGCAGGCGAGTGTGCTATTGGGATGCAATGTCATACTCAGTCTATCCTCTGCCTTCAGTACCGTGAACCACACTATCTTATTTTCTCGTGCCACGCCTTGGGTCAAACCCTACTTTTCCAACCACCCGCAAAACAAGGTCTTATTTCTCTTTAAGTTACAGGTTAGCAACATTAGCTCTGGTGTCCCAAAGGGCTTGTTGCTATCTCCTCTTTTTCTTTAGTGTATGTTGACCTCATTTAACGACCTGATACATGGCTACGGGGTCAAGCTATTCATTGGTAAATCGGTCGAGGATGCACTGAAAAGTGCCAAGGAGGAACATAACACCCTCAAATCCCTGGGACAACTCACAAACAAACCCTTTGTGCAGAGAGGAGGTTCAAATGCATGCCGGTTTAGAGGACGGAATTCGCAGCGGTCCTCCAACTACAACCTGGGCAGCCAGAGTTCGTCCTGGGGTTCCTCACATGGGCAGTCCTGCCAACAGAATTTTCAAAGATGCCACAGAAGGTCCTTAAGTAGGGGCAGATCCTCTTCCTCGAGAGGGGGCATCATCCCTCCTAAGCAATGACCATCCACTAAAGGTCCCCTCCCATGCCTCTCCAGTAGGAGGTCGTATTTCTCACTTTTCCCACGTTGTCACGCGCCGGCAGAACTGGCACTTGTGGAGACCCTGGAGGTATGGCCACCATTAGGGCACAGCACGTTCCACCGAAGCATGCACTGACGGTCTAGTCCTCCAACTGTCATGGCCGCCACCCGTGGCTGTAAAATACACTACTAAGCTGGCAACCGGTGCATTGCAACCCTGTGCGCTGATCTCTTTGCTTTTGGGGTAAGACGCTGATTTATCTGCTCTCCCAGAGCCTGCCAGGCACCTTGCCGGTCTTGCTGTCTTTTGGCTTCTGTTTGCCTCCTCCATTGGCTTTCTCTCTGCGATCTCGCCGCTGCTCTCTCTCTCTCTCTCTCTCTCTCTCTCCCTTTTCTGAGCCCTGGACTGCGGCCTCCCGCTCCCTCAGAAGCGCCCAGCAGCACTCGCTGAGCAAAAAGTCTCTCACAGCGGTTTCCTCCGGCTCTTCATTTACGGCCTCGCAATCCCTCTTTCTTGCTTTCTTTCATTACTGGTTTTCCCTGCTTGCCTCAGCACCCTCTCTTTGGCTACTGTGGTCTTGTGTCTTCATACTTGGTTATACTCGCGTACCTGCATTGGAGTATGTTGCCAGCTCCAATCAGCCCACTGAGCTCCTGCTCGTTCCCTTCTGGGGTTCTTCCTTCCCAAGGAGCACCCTTAAATCCTGGATCCACTGTGACCACTGATCAGAGGCTCTTTGGACCCACCTGCACCATCAGTATACTTGCCTCCAGGGGTGTTGCTAGGTCTGGAAAAGACCCGGGGCTACGCTGATGTCGGAACTGCCGGGACTGGGGGCTAGCTAGACTTTTGGTTGTAGCTCCTGAGATTCTGTCCGGGGCTAGAACCAAAAGATCAGGGGCTATAGCCCCCTTAGCCACCCCCTAGCAACGCCTCTGCTTGCCTCTCTTGCCACAACACATGAACCAGACCATCAAAAGGTTTTTTCTGCCTTGCCGTCTTTTTCCTCGCAATTGGCCCTCTCGGGAAGAGGCCCCTTGCTGACTTCTTTGCTGTCAGCAGGCAGAGTGGCTTCCCACCGAGGGAGACCATATCTCTTCAAGACCAAATCTTACACAAGAAGGAGGCAAAAGAACAAGGACTCCTCTTCTACATCCAGTGAATCAGGTGAGGAGGAAGGGGGTTTGTCAGAATCAAGTGACGACGCAGTGGTTTGTGATACACGCATGGAAGATGATCACGTCGGGCAAGTGGGTACTTTCAACCGTGGAGGGGAGCTATTGCATAGATCTAATACAAACACCAGCCAACCACCCGCCAAGACAAAGACACTACTCAGGAAGAACAGCGCATCCTGCTAGAAGAGGTCAAGGCACTACTACTAAGGATGCCATAGAAATCATCCCGGCAAACCAGGTAAACAAGGGTATTTATTCAATGTACTTCCTTGTGCCAAAGAAAGGCCTAACAATGTGCCCTGTCCTAGCCCTCCGCCCTGCGAACACCTATGTCAAGCCACAATATTACTGCATGACAATGCTACAGAAAGTAATCCTACTGTTAAAACAGGGGGACTACATGGCAATTATGGACATGACAAATACATACTTTCATATTTCAATTTTCCCAACGCACAGAAGATTCCTGCGCTTCAACATAGCGAAGGAACACTACCAATTCAAGGTACTACTCTTCTGCACAGCCTCTGCTCCAAGGGTATTCACCAAGGTACTAGAAGTAGTGGCACCGTACCTATGCGGAGAATGCCAGTGTACCCTTATCTGGATGACTGGCTGATAACAGGGGAATCCCCTCAAATTTGCAAGCAAAATACCCAAAGTTCACTCAATCTTCTGTTCCAATTGCGATTCTCAATTAACGAGAAAAAATCAAGTCTCATTCCAAGCAAAACAAAACAGTTCTTAGGAGCTATCATGAAGACAGAAGAGGGACTAGTCTTCCCATCAAACAAAAGAGTGCAAAACATACTGCTGCAAATACCTCAATATTTAGCCGGTCGCCAAATAACGGTATGGCATGATGGCTTCATGCATTTACCTGGTTCCAAACACACGGTTGCGCATGCGCCCAATGCAAGAGTGGTTAGCGAAACAGTGGTCTCGGGCAATCGGTCAGTGGGACGAACTAGTGGTTGTTTCGCTAACACGAGTTCAAACGCTATGCTGATGGACAAAGGAAAATCAGAAAAACGGACGCATCACTCACTGAGTGGGAGCCCATTACATACACCACACAGCGCATGGCCCGTGGACTCATGTCACAGCCCAAAATCACATAGATCTTTTAGAGCTAATAGCGGTGCTCAAAGCCCTACTGGCTTTTCAAGTGCATCTACCAGGCCAAACAGTACAAGTCCTCACAGACAGCACCTCTACCATGTTTTACATAAACAAGCAGGGAGGCACAATCTCTCCAACTTTGTCCAGGCTAGCCCAAAGAATTTGCAAGTGGGCACTCAAGCAGAATATGTCCTAGTGTCGCAACACGTTCCAGGGGAGCTCGATTCTCTAGCAGACTCACTAAGCAGAGATCCTCTACTCGAAGAGCACGAGTGGCAGCTCAGCAGACACATTTCAGACGTTATCTTTTGCCTCTGGCGCTATCCTCTGTTAAACTTATTTGCAAGCCTAAACTCACAATGCCCAGACTTCACATCCACGATTCCCCAGCCCGTATCCAAGCCCCTGTGGATGAGCTGGTCAGGGAAATTTGCTTATGCTTTTCCCCCAACGCAGCTACTGAGCAGGCTAGTGAACAGGATGCACCAGGAACAAGTAACTCTAATCCTGGTGGCTCCTATGTGGGCAAGACAACCTTGGTTGCCGCATCTGCCCAAACTGGCGATGTGCGATTCAATCAAACTCCCGCGCCCCTTCAACATGCACTCCCAATTTGGGGGGAACAACATTACACCCACATCCACAATCTATGAACTTGGCAGTTTGGCTCCTGAAGTCATAGAATTTGGTCATTTAAATCTACGTCAAAAGGTGTATGGAAATCTCAAAGAGGCACGTAAACCAAACACCAGACACTGTTACTTTAACAAATGGAAAAGATTTGTAATTTGGTGCCAGTCAAAAAATGTAAACCCGATCGAATATACTCCATCACACATTCTTCATTACATGCTCCACTTACTAGACTCCGGTCTAGTTTTCAACTCCATCAAGGTTCACCTCTCGGCTCTACATGTACAGCAGTTCTCAGAGCAAGGTGTCCTGGTGGAAAGTCCCTGTCATCAAAACATTCATGGAAGCAGTAAAAAGGCTTTACCCCCCCCATTTCAAACCCACCTCCAGGATGTGATATAAATGTGGTACTCGCAAAGCTCATAGGTCCCCTTCTTTGAGCCTATGCACAAGTCCAGCCTAAACACCTAACATATACAAATAACTGTTCTGGTGGCCATCACCGCCATAAGAAGAGTCAGTGAACTACAAGCTTTGTCAGTGTAAGACCCTTCCTTTGTTATCCACATAGACAAGCTGGTACTAAGAACACACCCTAGGTTTTCACTTAAGTTCATATCCAAGTTCCATGTCAACCAGTCCATTGAATTGCCTGCTTTCTTTCAAACCCCTTCCAGCTCAGCTGAGAAAAACGTCCATACACTATGTAAACAAAGCAAGACTGCTACGAAAAACAGACCGACTGTTTGTCTACATAGCACCTGGCAGGGAAGGTGATCATGTTTCAAAAAACACCATCTCCAGATGGATAGTGAAATGCATACAGCTCTGCTACTGTCTATCAAACAAAGCCTCGCCTTTCACATCAAGAGCTCACTCTACCAGGGGTACAGGAGCTACTTTGGCCTTCATTGCAAACGTTCCACTAGACGCCATTTGCAAAGCACCTACATGGAGCTCTATACATACATTTACTCAGCACTAATGCATTGACATACATTCTAAAGCAGATTCACAGGTGGGACAAGCGGTGCCAAAACAACTATTTGCTGCTGTATCTACTCACAACCCACCACCTTCTCCAGACACTGCTTGCTAATCTATGCATAGCATGTGATCTAAGCAGATCCACAAGCCTCAGAAGGGATACATAGCTCACTGTAATCATATCTCTGATGGTTGTATCTCCTTACATTCACATGCGCCCACCCTTCCTCCCCTGCGGAGTAGAAGGTGCATAGATGTTTTTCTGGCTTCACCTAGTCTTATCTGCTTTATTACATCGGTACTCACGCTACACTTCTTGCTACCTCATGTCAGAAACAAAACAATCTGAGGGATGTAAGGAAGGCACGGTATCAAGAATAGACAGACACAAGTCATCACAGTTCAAGGGTGTTTATTAAACTGTATAGGTAGGTTGGAAAAACGTCAAACCTAAACCTAAATTTAAGATGAGAGCAAGCAAACTTAATAAGAAAGCAGTCCTAGTGTTGTTGTGTCAAATAAAAAGGGCCTGTACTAAAGAAAACGATTGACAAAACGCAAAATACAAAAAGAGTGTGGGATAGGTTTCACAAGAAAGAAAGAAGTGTTTATAAATGATAAGTCAGGATGTGTTAGCCGGGGGTCTCCCTTCCCCACGTTTTGAGCATGGGACAAGGCGGTACTCTTGAATACAGCACACTCTCGAGCTTTCCCAGCACGAGACAACAGTTCTGCGTTGTGTATCAGGACGTTCAGTGGTTCAATCTCTTTTCTACCAAAAAGTCTCTTGCCCCAAGGACCTGATGGGTTTCAAAATTAACAAACAAAAAGGAGTTTTGTTCCAAATGTACCTTGGGTGATGGCTTCACCCCCGAGTACCACTCTCTCGGGCGGAGATCCCTCAAATAGTTCTTCTTAATATCAGGATCTTCGGAAGTCGTTTCTCCTGCTTCTGAGGATCCGATAGGTTCAAACCACAAACAAAAGGTTCTTTTCGGATTACTCTTGAGGTGATGCTTCTTCACCTCTGGGTCACCCTCTTCCGGGCGCAGACCCCTCTCAAATATCAGCCTCCCTCCTGTCGGGTGCACTCTGGCATATAGTCACTATGATTTCTTGATTGCATTCATATGTCATTGGGGTGACGGCTTCTCATCCCTGTATCCCCCTCTTCTGGGCTAGGACCCCTTAAAATATTTGCCTCCCTCCATTGGGTTCACGACAGCCTTTTGCAAAGATATTTTCACCTTGCCGTTCACAAATCTTCATGTCCTTTTAAACAGTTCACCGTGGACATCCCTCTGCCGGGTTCACTTTTGTGAACACACTGTTTCTTAGGTCTTTAGACCTTGCCCCTCTTTATTGGCATCCCTCCTCCTGGTTCACTCTTGCCACTTCACAATTCCTTTTCCTTTCTCTTGCTGTGGGATTCACTTCCCTTCATTTCTCAATGGTTTGCTGGTCGAAGACTTTTGTCTGTACAGGGATTTTGTTAGACCCCTGTATGACCACTTTGACCTTTCCTGGCGCCTCTTACTACGGCCTTCTGATATCAGTAGTTTCAATCAACACCGGATCAACCAGAGTCTCTCGAGCGAGTGCCCACATGGAGCAAATCCCTTCTGCTGCTGGTCTTCCCTTAATCTACAGTTCTTCACTTCCCTCAATGTGCCACTTTACCACTTTCATTCCACACAGTTCAGTTTCTTATCGGTTCTCCCCTCGACTCACCGGCTGTGATAAACCGCTTGGCTTTTCAGTACATTTGGAGTGAAGGCCGGTACCACGGTAGCAGGCGTCTCCCTTTGTCATGCTTATCAGCGTAGGCACGCTCTGTGTACCGTTGACATTAGCTGCAACACACTTGGGCTATTGTTCGCAGTCTTATGATTCCTTCCACAGAGGTCTGGCGGATCTGGGTCGGACAAGGCAAGGTTGCATCTCTCCTTGTCAACCTTTCGCCGCCTTTCTCCTCCTCTTGAACTGCCGTGTTTGGATAGCTCTCCCTTCGTACGGTCTTCCTTGCTTGTCTTGTGCTCCACCTTTTATCCCTGTGGGGAAGGGAAAGGGCCATCACGTGTGTATGATCCTGGTCAATTGCCTGACCTTGCCTGACCCTTGTGTTGGCACATGTTAGTTTACCAGTTTTATTAGTATGTTGTCTTTCGTGGGGTAAGAGTGTTTGTGCCGGAAAGGGGAGGGGTTAGTGTGTCTGATTGTCCTACAGGGTAGGATGGGGAAAAGGTGCTGTATGGAATTATAACCCCCATACTGGGGGGTTTGATAAACTCAGAAGGGTGAGATGGGTAGGGTTTGTGAAACAGACAGGAATGACTGGGATTATTATTGTGTAAGGGACAGAGGGGATTGTGGGAACGTTAGTGTTTAGTCAAGATAGAGTGCGTGTTCGGAAAAAAAGAATAATCAAAGTGACGTGAAGAAGAATGATTGGGAGCATTCGGGTGAAAAACAGGAAAAGGGGATTCTGGGAATTGTGGTTGTCGAATATACCAGGGTTTGAGTTCCTAGGGGATGTACAAGATATGAAGGAGTCGTTTTTTTCATAAGGGGGTTCTTCCTCGTCCTTGTCTCTGGTATGATACTGCGTCTCACCTGTCCCTCAATCCCAGCTTGCTATAGGTGGATAAGTGTCTGAACTTACAGGTTGGCCCCACCATATGTTCTGTATGTGGTCTAGAGTTTGCTCCTGCAGTGTGACTGAAGGGCCAAGTTTGGTAAAGGTAGGTTGAAGGCTGTTCATACAAGTTGACCCTAGGATCTGGTTTGCAGAAGAAGAATTGGAGTGTGCCCCTGCCGCATGGCATGAGGATCTTGCTTGTGGTAGGAGGATTGAAGTCTGATCGCAGTTTGCTATATGCAGTTTTGAGTTTTCATGCAGGTTGGTACGAGGACCCTGCATGCATTAGGTGGAGTGGAGTGGAGTGGATTTGTGCAGTTTGGCTGTATCCACTCCATTGATATAACTGGACTGGACCTTGTTTTTGCAGTTGGATCCATGGACCCTGGCTTGATGAATCCAACTGATGTCTATTTCTTCAGGTTGCCCTCGGGCCAGTTGGGCCCTAGGTCACCTGGATTCTCAGGAAGGATAAACCCAGGGCCTTGCTTCCTATAGGTCGGCTGAAGTTTAATTTTGAAGGTTGGCCCCCCAGGCGCTACTTATTAAAAGTAGACAGGAGTCTACGCCTGCAGGATCTTTGTAGCCCCTAGTTGACTGTAACTGGACTGACATTTACAGGTTGACAAGGAGGCATCTGATTGAGGGCGGTGCAGGGTTAAAAATTGTCAGGAGCTGGGAGCTATTTATCTCCTGGTTCTAGCTAAGAGAACCCTGGTTAGCTTGAAGCGAACAGCTACTAGGAGCTACTTTTGACTCCCCAGGCAAGTAGTGCCCTTTAAACGGAGCTGTGTTAAATTAATTGTATAGGTTTGGGAACATGTATAAAAGAGAATGAATGACACATAAGGGACATTTAAAGGCTATTGGATAATATATAATGGACAAAATGTTAGAGTTTGTATCTTGCTTGCACGTTAGATTTGCTGTACAGTATGTACTAGCTCCTGGTTCCCCAGTAGAAGCTTGTAGAAATGGCAGCATCCACATGTCACTTGTTGTTTACTGTGGGTTTTCATTTTCCAAAGTATTGGGTGACTTATTTTTCCAAAATGTATTTTCCTATGTGTCCCCTGCACTATGTGTGTGTGTGTGTGTGTGTGTGTGTTGGGGGGGAGGGGTTGTGGACCCAAGCCACGATCCATCCAATAACCAGTTCTACATGTTGCTCAGCTGCAGTCTGAAACCCCTTTCAATTCTTCCTCCCACTCGCCCCACCCTATAATTTCTATCTCCTCTTTGGCCTAGCACGAAGCCTCTCAGAGTCCTGCAAAACAAGTTCCACTTTTTGTGCCCATCCTGGGGGGAGGGGGCTCTGGAAAGCCACTTCTCCCACACCCTGTAATTATCCTGCCCTCTGCCAAGTCACCAAGCTAGTTCCTGACCGCTTGCACCCTTTCTGGGAACCTCGTCCATTCCCAGTCTTGCAATTTATCTTCCCTGGGGGCCCCAACTGTTCTGCACTCTATAATTTCATCTCCCCTGACCTAGGAATCACACAGAATACCTGACAATGTGTGTCCAGCCCTGCATCCCATCTCCCCTAGAAACAAAACAAAACTTGTCCAGGCGACAACCAAACAAACACTTTCCTGGGTGAGAGGCCGACCCTGGAAAGGGAGGAAGCAACAGCCTCATATAAGCCTGTGGAGAAAGGACTTGGGGCTCTCTTTTTCTTGGTTGCTGGTGGTGGTGTGCTGATGGGGGGGGCAGCAGAGTTCAGGAGGCCCTTTTCACAGGCCCCCTATATTTCCACCAGTAGGGCTCCTGGCCTGTCTGCCTCCACCCCCTTTCTCTCTCTTTCTCTCTCTCTGGGTCTCTGTGCCTGTCCCCCTCTCCCTGTGTCTATGTGTCTGTCTCCCTGTATCTCTCCCTCTCCCTTAAAGAGATTAAAGGAGTTTCAGGCTGCAGCTGAGCAACAGGTAAAACTGGTTCATGGAGGGATCATGGCTTGGGTCCAAGACTGCCTACCCCAGACAGTGCAGGGAACACAGAGGAAAATACATTTGGGAAGAATAAGTCACCCAATGCTTGGAAAATGATAACCCACAGTAAACAAGTGACATATGGATACTGCCATTTCCACAAGTTCCTGCCTAACAGGTAATGCCCGATACCCAGGAGCTGCTTTTGCTCCTGGTTAACAAATCCTAATTTCGAGCCCTAGCGGTGGGTTGAAGACTGATCCTTCAGTGTGCCTGGGGCCTTTGGGCAAGTGTGGAGCCAGTTTCTGCAGGTTAATCCTAGAATCCTGCTTGTTATAGGTTGACTGTAGTGTGGTACTGCAGTTTGCCACCTTGCCTGACTTGGTATGACTGGATTGGATTTTATTTTTGCTGGTTGACTCGGAGACCGAGAGTGTTATTGGGTAGCTTATGCCTGCACCACCCAGATGACACATAGATCTTACTAGATCTACATAATGGCTCTAGTAACACGGAAGCAGTGTTGAAGTGACAGGATGCGGTGCTGTGCTGGATGAAGGAAAACTGGCTAAGCCTTGATGCTGATAAGATGGAGGTCCCCCTCCTGGGCTGCCCACTGGCTAATTTTCCCTCCTATTGAATCAGTCACCAGATCAGTACCCTGATATCTATACAACATTGAAAGGATGTGCCCTTTTTTAAAAGGGAGTCGCTGTACTCTCCTTGTCCGGGCTGTGATGGCTAGACAAAGATTATGACCGTTTATTTGGACATATGTAAAACAAATGTTGGCTAAACTAAAAGGTGCTGAAAGCCATGTTTTCTGGGCTATCTTCTTGATGAAGAAATTTGACAATTTTTCAGCTGCTTGCGTTTTTCTGGGCTGGCTCACGATCGAGGACCAAATTCAGATCAGAGTATTGTCTCTGGTCTGGAAGATGCTTAATTGATTTGCACCACAACACCTAAGAGGCTTGAACAGAACATTGTATGTATTTGTTTATGTCTAATGTGCCATAGCCCACAGGCATCACAGTGCCACATTTACACAAGGACATATCTGAAACCGTACAAAGATGATTCAGGGATCAGGAGGGTTAATCGAACAGCAAGGTTTTCAGCCTTTTCCTAAAAACAGTAAGTATTTCTTCGTTGTGGAGGCTCTCTGGAAGAGCCTTCCATGCCTTAGCAGCTCTAACTGAGAATGATTTGCCATTTCCTCTTGTTCTCCTCACCCGGGGTAATGTGAGATGGTGTGCTGTTCTGCAGCGCAATGTTTTGCTAGGTTTATGCTGTGTTAGTGATTGTGTTAGGTAGTCCTGGGCCTTGCCATATAGGCATTTATGGGTCAGGGATAGGATTTTGAATTGGATCCTCTTTTCAACAGACAGCCAGTGAAGGTGCCTTCGGTAGCTGGTAACATGTTCTTTCCTGGGGATATTGTGTATTACTCTAACAGCTCTATTTGAAATTGTCTGGCGTCTATGCACGCTCTCCTTACTGGCCCCACCAAGAACAGCTTTGCAATAGTCCAGGTGAGGCATGATAATTGCTCTGACCAGAGTTTTGCAATTCTTATGTGAGACCAGGGGATTTATTTGCTGCAATACTTGCAGATGATACTGAGCATTTTTAATGACATTGTTGACATGTGCATCGGAGCTCAGAGATTCCTCCAGCACTGTGCCCAAGGTCTTGACTGTATCCACTACTGGAATAATGCAGCTGTCTACCTCAAAACCTGAGTAAGCTTGGCTTAGTTTGTCCATTGTTTGTTTTGTGCCAAAGATCATAAATTCGGTTTTTGATCCATTGAGGCACATCCAATTTTTAACCATCCATTCCCGAATAAACGAGTAGATGGAGTTGAGATTGGCCAAGTCAGTCGTGTAATCTCCACAGAGGTCCATTATCAATTGGAAATCATCTGCATAGTTGGTAAAATGCAGGCCCTTTGTTTCCGGCTGTTTACATAGTGGTGTTATATATATGTTGAAGAGAGCTGGCGAGATACATGTCCCTTGAGGAACTCCGTATTTGATAGAGGCTGACTTGAAGCAAGCACTTCCCCAGCAAATTTTGGAATATCTCTCGCTCAGAAAGGAGTCTATCCACACAATGACATTGCTGGTGGAGCAATTCCCAGTGGTTATGCTTTGAGCAGGTGGGTGTGGTCCAGCAAGTCAAAAGCAGCAGAGCGGTCCAAAAGGATCAACAGCCCATCTTTGCTTTCATCCAACCTTTCCAGCATTTGGGATTGTAAATTAACCAAGGTCCTTTCTGTCCCATAATAGCTCCTAAAGCCAGACTGTGTAGGGTGAAAAATCGCTGATGCCTCAAAGTGAGACTGCAATTTTAAAGCTGTGACTTTATTGAAGATTTTTAATATAAATGGTGGCTGTTGGTACGTTTCTATGTTTAAAAGATGCATTAACAAATCTAGTCAGGAAAGGAGCGAAAAGTTTCCTATTGCATTTAACAACTGTAGTTGGTTATATGTCTCCAGGGCAAGAAGTGGGTCTTACCTTGGCTATGATTTCCTCCATTTATTTAATACTGATGGCCTGTACTCTGGGAGTACAGTTTCCTTCCTGTTGACAATCTCGGTATTTTGTTCAGGTGATTTGGCTAACTTGTCCTAGCAGCTCTGAATCTTGTCTCATGCTAATAGAACTTTGACCTGAAAAGCTTTTTGAACGTTTTCACAATCGGTGTGCAGTTAAAATGTCAAATCAATAATTTCGAATGCATTAATTTAAAAAAAAATAATGTAGAAAAAAAATGTCGAATATTTCTTTTTTTATTATGTTTTTTTGGGGTTTGGCTAGTAAAAAAAGGGTTATTTAAAAAAAAAACAGGAGGTTGAAGGAACCCCCATTAAAAAAACAAAAAAAAAATGAATTAATTTTTTTTCGACATTATTGATTCGAAATTAATGCATTCGAAATTATTGAATTCGAAAATATCACTATAAACCTTCACAATCTATTGTCTCTGGAAAGAATGGGAGAGAGCTATTGGTTTTTCCCAATTCGTGTACATTTCAAACAGTTTCCTGATGCAGTTGCCTGTCTTTTTAATTTGCTTGTCACAAACTTTTTTTGTATGTTTAGTATTCTAACTTTGTAGGTTTTTTGTAAGCATTTTCATCTCTCTCTGTTGTCTGCTGTCTTATTTTGGCCCAGAGTCACCTGGCCTGTCTTTTCTCTTTCTGTAGCAAGCTTAATTTGGGGGTAAACCAGCTTTGCTGATTTGGGCGATCACAAACTGACAGAGGGGCATTTTTATCCAAAAATGTGGAAAGGTGCTGCTTATATGTTTCTACTAATTCACCTGGGTGGTCCAAATAAGATGAGGAGGTCATGATGGACTTAAGGCAGGTTTCCAAGTCTGTAGGGTTCAGTTTGTTGAGATTGCTACTTAAAAACTTTTTAGGTAAGGCACGAACAGGGCCAATTGTTTCAAGACGGCTTGCGATACAATTTAGAATGGAGTGTTCTGACCAAATACATGCTTTGGTTTTCATGTCACTTACATTAACGTTACGAGTTACCACCCAGTCCAAAATATGGCCTTTTATATGCATAGGTTCTTGATTTTGGATCTGGATGTCTGTGTTGGTCAGTTGTAGTTCCATCTCAATGGAATCTTTATCCTTCAAGCCTCCTTTCCATCAGTCCAAATCCCCTAAGAAGATGGTGGAGGTGTTATGAAGTTGGCTCACTGTATGTAAATAGTTATGGCCGTGCTTGCTATTCAAAGAGAGCAAGGTGTTCATTGTGTATGATGTAGTATAGTTCTATGTGGAATGTCATGGTGTAATATAGTTCTGAGCAGGATGTCATAGAATGTTTACCCTTAATGTTGCTTCTATTACTGTTTACACTAGCAAGCCAGGTGTAAGGTTGAGCTGGAGGTCTGTACTTCATGATTTGTAATAAAGGTTATTTTATCTCACTGGAAACTGCGTGGGACTATTCTTCAGGAGGTTTTCGGTCGGTTCAGTGAGATTAGAAGATTGATAATCTCCTCGTTAAAGAATGGCATGTCTGAGGTCGGCAGTAGATTAGAACAAAGTGCACACATGTATTATTAGTAGGAGTCATTTTTACGTGAAGAATGTCTCAGCCTGTGCACTCAATACTGGATTTAAAAGGTCCAAGCTCTTTTTAACTTTATAATTGTCCCCTCCCCTACCCCTTCAGGCGATTTTTACAAAAAATAGTGTATCCTGATGCAGTTGCAAGGTCGATGCTTCGGCCATTTTCTTTTTGTAACCAAGTCTCTGATAAATATGATGTCAATCTTGTTATCCATGATGTAAACGTGTATTTCTAACAGTTCCATGTCATTTCATCGTGGGTATGTGTTTTTGTGGGGGGGTTTTACCGCTGATTTTTTAATGAAAAAACTCAAACTTTTATTTTTTTAATTTTTGGGGACCCCTGCCCCCCCCCCCCCCCCCAAGCCCACCATCACCTTTCATTTTTGTTGCTTTTCTCGAACACCCACACCACATATATATATTTTTCTATACCCCTCCCCTAAAAATGTGATGGGTTTTTTCATTAAAAAAGCTGCCATAAAAACCCCTGCGACAAAAACATCCCACAATTCTTTCCTTTCTAACACATAGAGGGCTTTCGAGGGAGTTAGTATTAGCTATGTCTATCTGCACCGGCTGGGGTGGTGCATGGGTAGCTTTAATGTCTATTTCATTCTTAATAGTCATACTGATTGAAACCGAAGGATTTTCCCCTGGAGTCCGGGGCTTTTCGACCTTAATACCATCACTAATCACAGAGGCACAGATCTTGGCCTGAGGTCTTTCCTTACCAAACAGGTGATCAATGTTATTGTCGTCTGGGACTAAGGCCTGTGCTAATCTTCTTCCAGTAGTATTGGTAACATTAGGGCTTATTGAGAGGGAAGGTGTGTTGGTTGATTGAAACTCCTTTAAGAAGCTCTGAACCAGGGTTTCTCTCCGTAGCTTTTGCGCCTCCAGAAGCAGTACCATATCTGCATGTAGTCCTATGAGGAAGTCAGCTTAGTATAATATAGGGATTTACCACCGGAGTCAGGAGCACAGGATCTGCCGCATGACTGCGTCCAGACGTGGACCAACGCAGACCAGGCCAAACGTCCTGGCGCTAATGCGCAGACATCGGAGAAAAGAAGCTTGCGCTTGCAGGGAGATGTTGTTTTTCTAAACAAGAAAGAAGCGCACACAGCCAGTGAGTTGGCAAGCGACCTGAGAGACCAGTGTGTGTCAAACTAATGTATTAGCAACATTATGTCACAAGTGAAGGCTGCACGCATGTCGATGAGACGCGAAGAAAGGCATACATGTGAATGAACTTTGAAGTAAAAGGCGGCTGTGAGATCAGCGATACTAAGTAACAGTGTGGTCCAGTGAAAGGAAGTAGCCCATTCGAAAGTCTCTGTGAAAGGTACATTGTTTGAAGCTAAAAAGTGAACAAACAGTGCAAATTAATTAAGCAGAGTAAACGTGAACTTTGAGTCGAAGTGGTCATGCTGTGATTTGTGAAGAAAACCACGCACATTCGAAAGTCTTCGACATCCGAAAGGGGTCCGAGCCCGACAGAGGTATACATGAAGTGAGATAAGCTTGGGGAAGGGAGGCCCCTTGCTTGTTTGTGTTGAACATTATTTTGAGAGGTCTGAGCCCGGCAGTGGCAGACCTACGAGAACTGTGTAGTACAAGGTCTGAGCCCAGCAGAGGTTGACCTTTGTGAAGTGTTTTGATGAAACATTATTTTTGAAGTCAAAGAAAAGCGACTTAAACGTGGAAGGCCAGATGGGCCTCAATGTACGTATTGGAACAGTTTATTGTTTTAGAAGCTGAGCTGAGTGTGTCATACTGCATACAGGCACAACTTTACTGCGTGAGGTCTAATGTGGGGAGGAGAGCTGGTTTAACCACATTTATTTATTTGAACACTGTTTTTTCCTTTTGCATACATTTCTCCTTTTTACACTTTTTTGTACAAGAGATAGGCCTGGAATTAGGTTTTGTTAGCATATACCATTTTGATTTGACAGACTCAACAAGGATTGCATTATTTATTATTTGATGGTCGAGACTAATCCCATCTTATTTCTAGGGCAAAGTAGGAGTTTCTCCAACCCCAACAATTTCAATAAAGGTTTTACAAATTGTACCCATTGTGTCAGTGTCATACTTGTGATACCATGCCTACCCTACACTTGGCCTCACCTCCCCAACTCTACCGTTCACCCGGCAGGGTCGCTGGTGTCCTTGAACCACAATGCAATCTTCACTTGTAGGATTTGGCCTTCTACACGTGTCTTTCGCGGCATGTTGGAGGCAATGACCTCCAGTAGGGAACCCTTGGGGTTTTCAGCCTGCTGCTCTCGTCTCTTGGTCCGTTGCTCTGCTCCAGTAGGTGTGCCTTTGTCCCAGAAGTTTTGCTTGTACTCATGTTCCGCCTTGCTCAGAGTGTGTCTTTAGGTGTTGCCTTTTATTCATGTGAGGAGAGCTATCTGGTATCAGATGTATGCACTTAGTATAAAGTGACTTTGCCTGACCCGATTAACGGGACATGTCCAGTACGATGTGAGAGAGTTAGTTTGGTTACTCTCAGTCACCCTCTTCCTCGGGGCCCAGTGTTTGTGTAAAAAGGAGGAGTAGGGTTGGAACTTCAGAAAATCCTACAAAATAGGATGGGGTAGATAAACAGAAAAGGGGGGGGAATACTGTGTCTCACCCCCACTCCCTAAAGACCCCTCACCCAGTGATTCTCCCACACTGGTCCACCCCACACTGTCTGGATCCAAAGGTGATGGCCGTGCCCTGGCCACCTGGGAGAGAGAGAGAGAGAGAGAGAGAGATCCCTGGGGACTAGCGGCTGAGACACCCTCTGGTTTCTCACACTAGGTACAATTTGCAAGTATGTTCAATATATTATCAGAAGTTCATAATATACAGCCAGTCATACCACACAGAAAGTTGAAGATGCAAGCATGGGGGACTGCTTTTAAGGCTCAGACCAGTCTAAACGTGCTGACAAAGAAGAAAACAAGCCTGCGCTTGCAGTGAGATGTAGTTCTTCTAAACTACAGAATGTTCGTCATGTGACTGGCAGTGTTGAAAGAACTGCAAAGTCACTGTGATTTTCGAGCAACAGTGATTTTTGGCCAACAAAGTTAAACTAAACTTAGGTAACAAATCAATATGTTCGAAAAAGTGTTCGGCTATTTTTTAATGCAAGACTAAGTTCAGATTAATGCAAACATTATCTCAGTGAAAAGCATGTTTGCCCACACAATTACTGATTCATGGTCAACATTCACCGGTTACGGCACACAGAGCTTTTAAATGCCTACATACAATTTGCAAGTAAGTTCAATATATCATCAGAAGTTCGCAATATACAACCAGTCATACCACAAAGAATTCTGATTGCATGCATGGGGGATAGAGCCCTTAAACCTCCATCCCTAGTGCATGCTTTTATCCTCTTCCATAACCTAAAGATGAGTTAATCGTTCTTCTGACCGTCTTTATCGTGGTTATTGCGATGTCTGTCCATTTTACTTTGTGTTTTTGGTCCTGTTTCCTGTTGTATGAGAGTGGTAAGATTTTTTTTTGTTTTTTCTGGAACATGTCTGCACTTAATACAATCGTTATACTACAAAACAAAAGGTTGGTTCAGGCGCCCGGTTGGCTATAAGTGGTTTGGAGTCTGTTCCTGCAGTCTGCTTATGGGTCTGATTTGTTTTGTTTTTGTCCAAGGTTTGCAGTCCGTTTATGGGGGCTAACCAGAGGATCCTGTTTGTTTGAGGTGGGGTGGACTGGAGCGAAACGTGCTTCTGCATTGGCTCTGTGATCCAGCTTGTTAAAGTTGGCTGTGGGCTCCGGCTTCCTATAGAAGTGTTCAGTCCATTCCAGAAGGTTGACTCTGGGTGTTTTTTTCTATAGGTGTTTTAGTAAGTTCTGCTAGGTTGAGTCTGGGGCCTGTTTTCTATAGCTCAGGGGTCTGCAACCTTTGGATCTCCATATGCTTCGGACTACAAATTCTATCACCCATAGCCAGCCCACTTAATGGTGCGAGATCATGGGAGTCATAGTCCAAAATATCGGTAGAGCCACAGGTTGCAGATGCCCTAGTCTGTTGCTGTGCCACATGACACTCTGGCCCTATTTTCTATAGGAAATTCAGTCTGTTGCTGTAGGGTGACTATGTGGACCTGTTTTCTATAGATGGGTTTAGTTTGTTCCTTGAGGGCGACTACACTTTTCCTGAAAGTTGACTATTGGGTCTGGTTTTCTATAGAAGCGATCAGTCCATTTCTAAAGGTTGACTATGTATTTTAGTAGGTTTTGCTAGGTTGAATTTGGGGCCTGTTTTCTGTAGATGCCTTTGGTCTGTTGCTGTGCCACGTGACACTCTGGACCTGTTTTCAATAGGAATTTTAGTCTCTTGCTGTATGGTGACTGTTTTCTTTAGATGTGTTTATTCTGTTCCTGCAGGGTGACCACGGGTCCATTTTCTATAGGTGTGCTTAATCTGGTTCTTTAGGCGGACTCTGGGTCCCTGTTTCTGCAAGGGTTTAGTCTCTTCCTGCAGGTTGACGTTTTCTATAGGTGTGTGTGGTGTGTTCCTGCAGATCATGACTCTGGAGCGGGTAGCCGGAGTGTCTGTTGATGCGTTTAATATGTCCCTGCAGTTTAAAACTAGGGTCATTTTCAACAGAGTTTGTCTTTCTCTGCATCTTTGACCCGAGAGTCCAGCTTCCTGTAAAAGCACTGGAAGCTGCTCCTGCGGGTTTTCTCAGTGACCTTGACATGCTACATGTGAAGGGAAGTATGGCCCTGCAGGCTGACTCAGGAGCCGGGTTTTCTATGGATGTGTTTGGTCGTTTCCTGCAGGTTTCCTCAGGATTGTTTTCTAAAGGTGTGTGTAGTCTGTTGCTGCAGATTGACGCAGGAGATGTTATTTTTTGTTGAAGATGCGTTCAGCCTCTTCTTGCAGTTCGACACTCGGTCCATGTGAGGAATTCGACCATCCTTACGGTGGGTGTACTCTCGCCTGGGTTTTTGGAAATTCTGAAAGAAATTGAATGATGGTAGATCAACCTCTGGAAATGTGTGGGGCTAATCCACACACATTTTCCTATGCTCACCGTATAACATACACATAGACCTGTGTACTCTGGATGGACATAGCCTACAGGCGCAGTCCCCTTGTCATATTCAGTTGGGACATGACTGCTAGGATTACACCATGTTATCTTAGAAGGGGGAGGGGAAAAACCTTCTCCCTGCCATGGCCAGCCTAATTAACTATCAAAGTCTCCATGGATCCGCCCTGTCCATTTGTTGAGCCCTGCAGATTGGTGGCAGTGGTTAACATAAGTAGCATACTCATAGAGTATACTTCAAACTGTCCCACATGTGGCCTGGCTGCAGAGGTTAACAAAGGAGACAGGAAACCACAACAACCTTTGATATGCATCTGTGTCCCCCTGAAGCCAGCTCCTGCCTCTCAATATCAAGGGCAGTGAACTGTCATGTCTGGAACAGCTGTTTAGAGTAGTCATCCCCGAAGGGGGACCCCATTCAGAAGGTACGAGAATGTGGTTTAAAGAAGCCGGAAAGTCTGGTCTTGCTGCAACTTCAAAGGAGACCAGCTGCTTTAATCAGGAACCACAGAGAGCTCAATTAATCAGAGAGACCCATTGAGCCACAACAGACAGACCTCATGCATAGAGGAGATTATTGGTGGTGACCCAGAGCTGGTTCATTAAGGTATGCTTAACGTACACCAATCACTGTGGTCCATTTGGCTTCAAAAGAGGGCTGAGACCCTATTTTGGGCAGATCATCTGAATGCTTCACCAGAAGCAGGAAAGAAGAACTCTGCATTGGGCCCTGGCGAAGGTATAATATGCCTTACATCTTCTGCCAGTGAAGGAAGGCCAGGACATCCAAGATGGAAGCAAGATCCCTCACCTAAGCATCTCCCAGGGAAAAGAGGGAGATACTGAATCCAGAAGACCTTCCAGCAGCTCCAGAACCAGTACCAAACCAGCACACAGCGTGACCTCCTAGGCTCTGCAGCAAGCTTCCTAGGTGGGAAGTGCCAGAGAGTCAAGGACAAGGCAGCTGCCTACAACACTCTCCTCAGCTTTGGACCATCCGCCTTAAAGGATGATACAAGCCCAGTAAAGAAGCTAGGAGGAGTGCAGTGACAAGCATCTACTGAGGTCTGCCTTAAAGGACATTTTCGAGCCAGTCAATCCCTCGAGCTGCAACCGACTGCACCTCTGAGTGTTGTTACGCTGCAGTCGCTAACGCCGTCTGAGATGCCTCGACCAGTGCTTCAGACCCACTGCCAAGCACTGAGACGATGATTCCTGGCCCCAGGCCGTTGTGTAGGCCAGCCTGCAGCTGTCTGTCCAGCCTTGCTAGCCAAACTGCCTGCCGCCTGATACCTGCAGCTGTCTTCCATCTTGAAATCTGTCACAGAAGCTGCAAGGCGGCCTGCAACCCACTGGACCCTGTCAAGCACCAAGAACATCTACAGCGCAAGGTCCATTGTGGTTCTGTCCCCCTAGTCCTTCCCCAAAGGCCCATAGTGACATTTTATGACCCATTGCTCCCTTTGTGATGAAAACAAGTATCCTTGAACTGTTGTGATCAATTACTTTAAGGACTACCCTCCTGTCAGTATCCAGATTGCACCCCTTTTCCTTCATTGAAACTGTTAGTCCTCTGTATTTTTTTACATGGTGGGTAGTATTTATTTGATAATAATAAAGTAGATATTTGTATACAACCTTGACTGTACAGTCCATGTTATCATTGGGTAATAATTGTATGTTCGCTGTGTTGCAACTAACCAACGATCCACGACCTTGCAGAGATAAGCCTGCTGTTCCACCCACGTTACCAAAATTGAATAAGGAGGTTTATAATTGACTTGTGTTTCCAATTTGTTCGGATCCCTTCAGGTTTACTAGAGGTGTGAGGCTGATTGATGGTTTAGAAACCGATATTCATCCCTGGACCAGTGGTACCCCGGAAGTTGATTCATCACAGTCTAGTTTCTATAGACTTTGTCTGTTCCTGCAACTTTGAATTAAGATCCCAGCTTCCAGCACTGGAGAGGAGTTCTGCAGATTGTCTCAGTGAACTTGACACGCTACTGATTAAGTGAATTTTGTCCCTGCGGGTATATGCATGAGCTGGGTTTTCTGCAAATGTGTTTTACTCTGTTCCTGTAGGTTCACGCAGGAGCCGGATTTACAGTAGATGTGTTTAGTCTCATCCTGCAGGCTGACGAAGGAGTCGGGTTTACTCTAGGTGCATTTAGTCTGTTCCTGCAGGTTGACGCAGGAGACGATTTACTGTAGATGTATTTAGTCTGTTCCTGCCGGTTGACGTAGGAGCGAGGTTTTACTGTAGGTGTGTTGAGTCTATCCTGCAGGCAGTGGTGTCCCCAGGAATCTAATTTAGGAGGGGCACAAAGGGGGCCAAAGACAAAAGTAGGGGGGCACAGACAAATGTAGGGGGAGAACATGGTCACTGCTCATCTTAGGTGCGGGGGCACAAGGGAGGGCATAGGGTTTCACACTCCCTAGTGACGCCACTGCCTGCAGGTTGACGCAGGATCCGAGTTTATTGTAGATGCTTTTAGTCTGTGACTGCAGGTCGCCCCAGTAGTCGGGTTTACTGTAGATGCGGTTAGTCTCTTCCTGCAGGTTACCCCAGGAGTCCGGTTTACTGTAGGAGTGTTTAGTCTCTTACTGCAGGTTGCCCCAGGAGTCTGGTTTACTGTAGGTGTGTTTAGTCCCTTACTGCAAGTCGATGCAGGAGACTATTTTACTGTAGATGCATTTAGTCTGTTCCTGCAGGTTGACGCAGGAGACAGATTTACTGTAGATGCATTTAGTCTGTTCCTCCAGGTTGACGCAGGAGACTGATTTACTGTAAATGCATTTAGTCTGTTCCTGCAGGTTGACGCAGGAGCGAGGTTTACTGTAGGTGTGTTTAGTGTATCCTGCAGGTTGACGCAGGATCCAAGTTTATTGTAGATGAGTTTAGTCTGTGACTGCAGGTTTACGAAGGAGTCGGGTTTACTGTAGATGCGGTTTGTCTGTTCCTGCAGGTTAACACAGGAGCTGGGTTTACTGTAGATGCGGTTAGTCTCTTCCTGCAGGTTGCCCCAGGAGTCGGGTTTACTGTAAGTGCATTTAGTCTGTTCCTGCAGGTTGACGCAGGAGACCGATTTACTGTAGATGCATTTAGTCTGTTCCTGCAGGTTGACGAAGGAGACCGATTTACTATAGATGCATTTAGTCTGTTCCTGCAGGTTGACGCAGGAGACCGATTTACTGTAGATGTATTTAGTCTGTTCCTGCAGGTTGGCGCAGGAGACGGATTTACTGTAGATGTATTTAGTCTGTTCCTGCAGGTTGACGCAGGAGCCAGGTTTACTGTAGATGCGTTTAGTCTCTTGCTTCAGATTCAATCTGATGCCGGTTTCTATACAATTGCCTGTTCCTGCATGTTTTCTTCGAGGACCCCGCTACTGTAAGTGCATTCGATTCTGCTCTTTAGGTGACGGGCCTGCTGTCCCTGCAACAGCTTGGGTTGGGTTCGTTGACAACACTCTGGCCACGCAGTCATTGTCCCAGATGAGGAAGGGCTCACCGGGAACTAACGGCACGCGGTGAAGATTGTTCTTCGATCCCCTCCTCCCCAGCAGGCCGTGTTCCACAGAAGCGTGCCAGGCGCAGCGCAGGCCATGTACAGGAACCTGTTTTTAAATCCGCTTTCTCTAAATGCTGCCAGGCAAGTGTCCGCAGCCCTTCCCGCTTACTTCCGCCTTAGCGCCACTGCAGGGATTCGCTGGCACACGTAACCCATATGAGTAGCAGGCACACGGGCACACTGACCACCTGCCCACTTGCATATCCTCACAATGTAGATCTGTGGTTTTCAGAGTTTATGCGCATGTATATTAAAACAACGATACATTTGGTGAAAGTCTGAACTTTATCTGAAGTCCTGGCATCAGTCCTTTGGCTTGATGCCAACTAGCCCGTTGCCTTCGGGTTTGGCACCTGCTAGTCTGTATTTTGCCTGCAGGTTCGATGCCAACGTGGGGTTTATGCGAGTATTTGATATGTCTGCGGGTTGTAATTGCACGCTTGGTGTCAGCCTTCAGTTTCCCTGCAGGGTTTATGTTGGGATGTGGTTTGGTGTCAGTCTGACGTTCGGTTGCACAATGCTTTTCCTCAGGATGGACGGTAGCCTTGTTTGGTGTATCCGATTCCTTGGTGTCAGCGCTTTCTTTATCTGCAGGTTTGGAGTCAATCTGTGCTGTACTTGTAGACTCGGTGTTAATGTGGGGTTTGATTCTAGGTTTGGTGTCAGTTTGTGATTTAATTATAGGTGTACGGTAGCTCATGTGTGCAGGGCTGGTGTCAGTCTGTCATTTCCGCAGGTTTAATGTCATTCGGTTCCTTACACCTTTGTATGTCCTATTTAATAGAAGGGTTGATGACCCTCTGTGGTTCAAAGGCAGATTAACAACGTGTGTGCGCATTATAAGAGCCATGTTGTAAATCTGACTTAATTACAGTTTGGATTTCAGCCTATCCTTTTCTTGTAGGTTAGGTGGTGGCCTGTGAACTACACGGCATTGTTACTTCATAAGACCAGGAGGTCAAATTTTCAAATATAAGTGGCTGCAGCGATCAATAACAGCCGTAATGTTCGGATACATAGGAGCAATATTTTGATATTGAGTTTTGAAAGTCTGTATGCTGTCGACGGTGATGCTTTTTTTCTCACCTCAAAAGTACTGTATATCTCAGGCAATTCATGTTTTGAATGCTCCTTTTCTCCAGATGGGGGCAGCATAGATTCACATAAAGCACTGTCTTCACTCACATTTATTTGAATGTCAGGATTCCTAAACTGTTATAATCTGTATGAGAATCTGCCTGTGGGCAGTTCATTTGCTTATTTTGAGTTTTTTAACGCGCTACTTGCGGAACAAAATCACTACAGGGCGCCATGAGAAAGGGGAGTAGCGGGGAAGAGTAAGTGTAGGGAAGAGTGTGCTCTAGCACCTTGAAGCTTCTGTGTGCTAGATGGAATTATCAAGAAAATATCTCAGACCAACTAACCGGACAGACTCAAAGGTAAAATACTGCTTTAATCTCAAAGAAGTAAAGTAGGGTGAATAAACACTCACCAAATCGATTCATGCAGGATCACAATGTCTTTTCGAATAAATAATGCTATATGCGTCATCTATGATGTCATCCTATGTGGCAAAATGTAAAACCTTTCGAGAGGTGGGATTGGATTAGGGGAACATGTCTACATATAGATAATACATCCCTCATTGGCTGGCTGTGAGACATACCCTGAGCTACTTCTATACATGGTTTAATATACTGTCATAGCAGAAAATATGACAGCGGAATAATACTTTGCAACATTGTATGAATAATTGCTTGGCATGCTTTTCTGATTGGAAACCCAAATCCAACCTTGGACATTCGGCTTGCTGGCAGCGCGTACATAGAAACGAAACCCAGGTGCTGGGAGATACCTCAGCTCACCCCTTGTTTTCCCAATTAGTCTACCCTCTCTCATCGGTAGGCTCCATGCCAGTGTCTTCTGTTTGAATGCTGACCTTGCCAGTCTGCACTATCTCGGGACATTCGAGGAAGTGTAGGCACACCGCTATTTTAGCTTCAGACTTAATGAATAGCCCTTGTTTGTGAGCTCTTTGTCACATGTTACAAGACCATATATTTGTCCATTCCGGCAGTGCATTTAACACTGGTTTGATTCAATTATGCTGGGTGCAGTTGCTCCTCTTGGCCTTTAGAGACTTGCTCACTCTATCCTATATGAACTTCATGCCCTTTTAATTGTCCAATATTTGGCATCCGTAAATGTTCTTGTTCCTCCTAATCTTTGGGAAATATGTCCTTGCATATGGTCTGCTCATTAGATTCCTTTTTTGCTTTTTCTCGAGTTCGCTCTCGAAATAGCATCCTTGGTTCCAAACCAATGTACTCCTCTATTTTGCAAGGGAAACAACTTCATAATTTTTCCACTTTAAGATCCTGGGCTTGTATATTTTGAGGTAGCAGAGTTGATTGACATAAACCGTCGTCCTAAACGTTGAATATATACCTCTCATAAGCAAACTTCTATGTATTCTTTGTACCTTGCATTACAGCATATTTACAGTTATTGACCAGTGAGTCACTTCATTCTTTTCTGTGTTCATGAGTACTGCATCATGGAGTACATGTTTCTCTTAGTGCTTCAGTTACATTGTCATTCTTAAGTATTTTCATATTGTTTTAGCATATGTTCTTATGTCTTCTTTATGACATTCTTTCACTGTTAACAGACTGTTTTAATGCACATCCATTCTGTTCATGGCTGCATTTCGACAGCTCAGCAAAGTATATCCTTCTTGGTAACTTTCCTCCACTATGTCAGCTCGCGGCTACACTCTGAAGGGTTGTCTGAGTGCAAAACGTCTCTCATATACTCGACGTGGAGTAGGAATATTGCAAGGATTCAGGCATGGGTTCCCCATGATGGCTCTTAGTCTGTCATCCCAATATGATGGTGGCAAGGAGGCGTGTAC
Organism: Ambystoma mexicanum; assembly: GCF_040938575.1. Lineage (NCBI taxonomy): Eukaryota > Metazoa > Chordata > Amphibia > Caudata > Ambystomatidae > Ambystoma > Ambystoma mexicanum. The sequence goes on along the minus strand of NC_090934.1, from coordinate 421,322,794 downwards.
TAGGGAGAAGACAAGTACCTCCTCCTCTGCATTCCCCACTTTGGTCGAGTTCTCGACCAAACTCTTTGCTTCTTCTTCTGCCACTCCTGCTATGTCTTCTACCATTTCATCATATTTTCTTTTCTTCAGAACCCATATCTTCGTCTCCCCCCCTCAGTTACCAGCATTTTTTATATACTCATCCACACTCCAGGTCAATCGGCAATCTTCTGTTGGTGAACATATTATCCATCATTCCACATCCTTCTTCCGACCCTTGGGATAATGATATTTAGTTCCTTGAGGTGCAAGGGTATTTTTCTTTATGTACTCTCGGGTGCTCTCTTCAGTTTGCTCAATTGTTCCGGTGCCAATATCAACCATTATCTTAATTCCAATAGCTTTATTGGCTGAGTTCTTGCATTGTCTCATGATGATGCTTATGAGACAGAATCCTAGCAATACAAACACTAGTATTGCTCCAAGCATCTTGAAAGCTAGACAAGTTGGAATACATAAAAACAAAGATGTAAACCAATCATCATCATCTTCAATTTCGTCTTCTTCCTCCACCATCTTCATGTTTAGGTCCGTTAATGTAATTGTCACTTCAGTTAAGGTTCCATTTTCTGCATCATGAGAAGGTATGTATGTACAGCAAGAAGGTCCGACCTTGTTGCACACGCCTCCTTACATTGCTGTAATCAAACCCAGAACATACTGAGTCTTGAGTCATCAGCCAAATGGCTCTCAATTCTTCACTAATAGCATTGAATCCTTTTATCGTTGAGTTGATTGTCTGCAACAGGTCCAATCTAGTAATCTAGAGCCATTTAGCATTTACTGCAGTTTGAAGTCCTGGCAAGAATACAAATGTCATTATCATTGTCGTTTTGCTGAACAATTTATGCTCATCTGGGATATTATAATAAGACTCCATTAATTTTGCTGAAAAGTAATTGCTTCTCCTCAATCAGCAAAATTCAGATGATCTCCTTTTTCTTAAATGGTCATCCATTTTTGATCCACAGGCCCTATATCGTGGCTCTGTATCCACAGGCCCAATATTGCTCCATTAACACTGCAGTTCCTCCATCTATTCCTGGGACTTTAGTTATATGTTTACATCCCTTATTCATCCCAACCAGGATCAAACCATTGTTCCTGAAGCAGGTTGTTGCATTTTTTAGCGGTATTATAGGAACTGGTCATGCTTCATTCTCGACCCATATGAGTAACTTTGAGTACTTGGACTGTGATTCCAGAAATGTGCCACACTTTTTTCTTCACAGCGCCAGGGGACCACTCCGGTGGTGTTAGTGCGCAGTACAAATATCCTTTAACATTAACATATACTGGCTGATTCCTCATTCACTAGATGTGCAGGGCAGGCCAATAGCCCTTCTTCCCATCCAGTACTAGTAACAACACGTCCAAATACCACTAGCTGAGTTCTTTCTCCACATCTTGGCTCTCCTGGTTTTTCAGTGGCGTCTGAGCAATTCAATTAATCCATCTGGACAATCTTTATTCGTTCTCCTATCTGGGATGGATACATGAGTTTCTTGGTTGTCCATCCTAATCCATTTTCCATCTCCCTTGTATTCACATAGGTATCTTCATATGGGAATGCCGCTTTTGTCCACCATCGCCCATTTTCCTTAAAATTATCCTCTGGTTGTGCATGCTGCTAGATGGATGAGGAATTTGGCATCATATGGTGACATTTCTCTTGCAGTAAAAGTGTTTGTCACGTTTATGGCGTACGGTATGAAGGAACTTACCTAGCAATTTTCGTCTGAGGTCTCCTTCCCACTTCCTTCATGTGCTGGTACCATAGGTTATTCTTTCAGTGTACTGCATTATCTAAATAAGAGTTTATAGTTTCATGATCCCCCCCAGGGTGAGACACCACTGGTCCCCAGGGATCTGTCATCCATGTGGCCAGGACGTGGCCATCGCTTTTGGATCCAGTTCCTGGGGGTGAACCAGTGCGAGAGGATGACCTGGGTGAGGGGTCTTCGTGGAGTGGGAGTGAGACACCGGATGGTGAGAGAGGGTATTCCCTTCCCTGTAACACCTTTACCCCATCCTACCAGGTAGAATACTTAGAACCCCCCCTTCACAACACAAACACTTTCTCATGTACAGCTCACTATGAGAGAAAACGGACTAACACTTGAGGGTCAGGCAATTACTGACCATCACGCACACCTGACTTCCATTACACTTCCCCACATGGATAAAAGGTGGAGCACGGGAATACACTCTGAGTGAGGCAAAGCATGCAAGGAAACAGCAGTTCCAATATGGCAGTTTAACACAAGGAGAAAGACGGCGAAACAGAAGGGTATCGCAAGGAGGGAAGTGCCCTTGACCTTTTCGACAGGGAACCGTTACTTTCACGAAACCTTGAGAATAGAAAGTGTAAGACCAGGAAACCAAGCTGAAGAATCCTGCATTGTGTGTCTAAGCTACCCGGGGTCCTCCCGTGTCGATAATCAAGACTGGGAGAATCACCTGCTGCTGTGGTACTGTCCTTGGCTCCCACAACAAAGCAGTGACAGCAAAATCAACACAGCCGGGGAGGTCGATACCAGACTGGTCTGTGTTGAAGCCAAGGTTGCAAGCGACAACATTGTATGGTGAGTGCTGAAGCAAACAGTATATGATACGCATGTGATAACCAACGCGAGTAAAATTGAATAACAGATGAGTGATTGAACTTTGAAACCGAGATACGATACGTTTTGACAGAGTGGTCTGGCACCACGTGCATGCTCATTTGAAGGTCTATGTAAGGTATCCAACTGAGAGGTGGCAAAAGCGAAAGAATGGCAAAGGGATTGTGAATCGAAGTGGTCCTGCAACGGGTCAAGGAAAATCATGTGCACAATCTAAAGTCTTCAATGTTGATACAGTAAAGAAAGTTGATTATGAAGTAGATAAAGTTGGTCCGAGCCCGAATGAGGGAGATCAACTGAAAGCTTTGGGTTAAAGCAAGTTTGTGTTAAAATGAATTAAAATTGATCAGAGCCTGGTGGAGGGAGACTGATTGATAAAGCAAGTTTGTGCTAAAGTGAATTAAAATTTGTCTGAGCGGTGAGACCACTAGGGATGCGGATGGCAATGGCTGCCTGAAGCGTGGCTCCCCATACCAGGGGGGAAAAAGCGATTAAATAGAGCGCATCCCAAGGGAATTAATGATGGTAACGACAGCTCAGATTTACTAAGGGGTGAGGAATGCAGCGAGCAAGAAAATCGGAGTGGGGGACCCATGCTACCCTGCTAAAAAGTGAGAGCTGACAACCTGATCTGAGGCCTGTGTGGTGAATGGCGCACCGCGGCAGATGCGAAGGGAAAGTGGGGGAGGTGCACCTCCTCAACCTGCTAGGCCGTAGCCGCTGCGGAAAAGAAAGGGAACTCCGAGGAGTGCTGCACAAGATCTGCCCGCCCCCGCCGCCGCTGCAGCAGGACTGGGGCTCAGCCCCGTGATGTGAGGAGGAGCGGCTGGACAGACACGCAGAGGCGGTGTGATGCTGGAAATGCATTGGAGGAACAGGGCCTCCCTGTCCTTGACCTGTAGTCCTTTTTCACTTAATGTTCTGTATTGTTTTCTGCCCAGGAGTCTATGTGGGACTCCTGGCAGTGCAGCTCTTCCGGTTTTTAGTTTGGTGTACAGACCCGTGGGATACCCTTATGGCACCCATGGCTGAGGGTGCTACCCTGTGCCCCTAGTGTATGTTTCTGGGCACCTGTGTGTGGCCCACAGAGCAGGGTATGGGCTGGTGGCAGCTCCATGCTGAATTTGACAGGTGCTCCGAGTATCCTCCATTTTGGGATACCCAGGCCCTGCCATTGGAATCAGTTGATTCCTGATAGGAAACAAGATGGCCCCTGTGGCCTCTTGCTTTCTATTACCTGTTACCTTGTTTTCCCAAAGTCCAGGGAAGCCCTGACTCTGTCCCTTCCCCCTGACTGGCTGTTGGGTGGAAGGTCCAGATATGGTGTTGTTGTGAAGTCCAGGCCAGACTGGCTGGAGCCTTCCCACATTCCTCGTTGCGAGCGTCTGAGAGGGAGGAGTATGGCCTGAATGCACTGTATGCCTGATTGGCTGACTGACTGCATGAATGCCCTTCTGTATGATTGGCTGCTGAGTGTGACCCAGCAGTGTGGATGAGAGGCAGAATAGTATATCTGAGGACCTCTCACCACTGGAAATTGTTCAGAAGCTGTGTCTACACTTGAGTAACTGGAACTGCTGATCCTCGACGCCCAGCTGGAAGAAGAAGAACTGCTACTGCATTTGTTTCGACCCTATTCAAACGCTGTCGAGTTGGTTGAGGACTGATCCGAGAGAAGACCTGTCTAGGCACCCTCTTCCCGTGCTCTGAGGGACCATCGAGCACCGCTAACCTTCGCCGAAGCTTCCTGGAAGACAGACCCTCGAAAGGCTGCCGGCCGGAGATGGGGACCGCTGAGGAGAACGAAGTGAAGCACCCGGACATCGACCCCGTCGAAGTCCATTGCCGTCGACCGGGGTTCGGAGTATCGCCGTAACCGCTGGAGGCCAGTCGACCTGGGTTGGGAGCATCGCCGTAACCGCTGGAGGTCCGTCGAAGCTGTGTTGCCCAGAAGAGGGGACCGCTTGACGCTGTGTCGCCAACGACCGGACCTGCCCGCTCCTTTGCCTAAGACTGTTGAATCGAAGGACACCCTTGTCCACATCGACGACCGCTTTATCCCACCGTAGAAAGTCGAGGACGCTGATGCGCCGAGGAGAATCCGTTGGTGGGTTTCCCGCCACCAACGACCACAAAGACTTCGATGACTCGATGCCCTTGTTGGGCCACAGTTCTTCAGAAACTCTTTGCGGTCCTGAACTATCCAACGCCGAGGTGCCCCACACACCTCATCCTCGCAGGACGTTGCTGACAAGCACCACCTGGATCGACGCCGTAGTCTCGGCACCCTCGAACTTTTCATGGACGCCGTCGACACAGTTCACCTTCTTCGACGCCTCTCGACAATCTGTGACTCCTGCTTTAAAGAGAGTCACTCAAGAAGGATCTCTCGACGCCTCTTTGAAGAACTCTGCTCCACCAGGTACATTGGGGGGTGGGTAGAAACCTTATAGAAGGAAATAAGACTTATAGAACAATATATGGACTGGGCTTGTGTTATATCTTTATCTTTATTTACAGGTTGCCCAGGTGGGGGGGGGATCTCCACACAGAATTGTGCCAAGTTGGTAGGGGTCAATATTCTGACAGTTGTTCTAACCAACTGCTTTCTTCCTTTATCTATTGTTAGTTACTTTTATTACTTGATCTGTGTGACATTTAACCAGAGTATAGTTGATGCACTTCAATGAGATCTGATAATAATTGTGGTACCACTTTAGAACTGTATATACTTGCCATTGTATATTTTCTGAGCACAAAGTGAGTTATTGTGATAGTGTACATAACCATGAATATTAATTATATAAAGACTGTTTTCAGTAATACAGTGTGTGGACATTCCTTTGTGTGGGCTTGGGGACTACACTGTACTTAAGAACCAGCCTGCATCACCTCCTGAGAAGCTAGGCCTTGATTGCTCGTCCATTGCTACCTTATAGAGAATCTTGGCTGGGGTCCTCTGTGCCTCTCCTCTAGCATATAGAGAGCAGAAGTACAGACCCCCCCCCCCCTCCAGTCTTTACAGGCGGACCAGGGCCCATGTCCGATCGAGCTGGTAACAGTCAAGGCTCTCCGATGCGGGCCAGGCAGCAGCAGAGGCAATGCGGAATTAGAGGAGGGGATACGGGGCTGCTGACCACGCAGCTCGATGAAGAGGAAGAAGGCAGCAAGTGGAGGACCGAGCGCGGTACAGAAGAACCAGGAGGAGGTCCAGCCTGATCACACAGCAGCAAAAAAATAAAAAGGGGGGGGACACGTCCGCCCTGGTGCTGGTGTCCTCCCCCTTATCCCCCTTGTACTGGAAAGGAGGGCACCTGCAGCAATAGAATGTGCGGGGAAGTGGGGAGCAAATAACCCCCCGCCCGGAATTAATGAACACCAAGTAACCCTGTAGGGGGCCCGTGAGTGTGGAGGGAGGCCCATTTCGCTCGCCGGATTCGCCACCCACCCGGTGTCTCTAGCTCTGGCGGCATAGTAAAGAGCGGCAAACCACGATAAAAGTATAAATAGCAGGCAGACTGCACTTGACTCCAGTGAAGTCAGAGGCCACAGTTCTTGGGGCTCCAAGAAGCTAATAATCAGGAGTTCCTGAAGAGAGTGGAGCAGGAAGAACCTAGCTCGAGTCTTGGGGGTGAACGGCTTTCTCCGGAAAGTGCTCTTGGAGCATCCTGACCGGGGCACAGCAAGCTAAGACCACATGGGGGAGAGGAGGTGAGGACTGCCAGTGAAGGGGGCCGACCCCCGGGGCCACGCACCTTCATTCCAGCAGAGTGTGGTTGTAGAAGAGAGGTGGTAACGGCAAGAGCAAGGCTCCCAGATGGTCTCACCACAAGGGACTTACCCAGAAAGTGCCAACTATCCCCCATCAATCCGTAAGGTGGAACTGACGCTAGGATAGATGACGCTAGGATAGATGACGCCCCAGAGCAGCGGCCTGGCCGAGAACTGAAAGGTCCTCGAGACACCTACTCCCCCAAGTATCAAAATAGGGTTGCAAGAAGGTGAGAAGGGACCAATACGGGGACCCCCTTAGGAGGTCAGGAGGCCCTCCAAAGATTCAGAAGAGCAGAATCCCACCAAGCCAGGAGCTCTCCCACCTCAGATCCCGACATTAATGACACATCCATCAAAGAGGACATAGCGGGGGTAATGGTGGCGATAAGAGCCCTGCGCTCCAATATCCAAACATCCATATCAGAACTGTGTGGAAAAGTGGAAAAAAGAGAAAGAAAAGAACAAGTTACTTTCTTACCTGGTAACGTTCTTTCGATGGGATGGTCCGACGACGTATTCCATATCTATGACATGTAATCACCACAGCTCTGCTGCTTCGGAAACTTTTTTCGGCGTCTGCGTTCCGCGTCGATGACGTTGATGCGCCGTCGTCGAGGACCTCCTCCGACGTCATCCGATGTGATAAGTAGGACGCCCGTAGCCTGAGTTGTAGTTTTTTCCCCCAGAACGTGTGACATTAGTCAACTGCCAGTCAGACACAAAGCCTTGCGGAACGTAAGCTGCAATCGCAAAAGAAATTCTGCAGCGGGGAAGGCAGGGAGGGAGCGATATGGAATACGTCGTCGGACCATCCCATCGATAGAACGTTACCAGGTAAGAAAGTAACTTGTTCTTCGAGGGGATTGGGTCCTCCGACGTATTCCATATCTATGACAGACTCCCGAAGCAGTACCAGAGCAAGGAGGAGGGAAAGAATTTAGAATCAAAATTTAGAATTGCCAATCAAATAGCAGAGCAAAGGACCGCCTTGCCAAAGGCCAGATCCTGTCCTCGGATGGAATCGAGGGAATAGTGACGTACAAATGTATGTACTGAAGCCCAGGTGGCTGCATCACAGATGTTGCAAATAGGAACACCCCTCTGCAGGGCAGTAGATGCAGCCATACCCCTGGTAGAATGGGCCGCAAGCCAGCCGGTGGGTCCTTACCCGCCAATCGGTAACACTCCGAGATGGCCAAAATAATCCAGCGAGACAAAGTCTGTTTCGTCACAGCTTGCCCCAAACGCTTTACAGCGTAACCAATAAAGAGTTGATCGTCCACTCTGACCCGGGACATGTGTGAAACATAAAAGCTTAAAGCTCTCCTAGGATCAAGCCTATGGAGCCTCTCCTCTTCCTTACCAGGATGCGGAGGAGGATAGAATGCCGGAAGAACAATCTTCTGGGCCAAATGAAATTCCGTCACTACCTTCGGGAGAAAAGAAGGACGAACTCTAAGGACAACCCTGTCCTTGTGAAATACAGTGAAGGGTGGCTTAACTGAAAGTGCCTGTAACTCACTCACTCTGCGAGCGGAAGTAACCGCAACTAAAAACACAGTTTTCAGAGTTAACAGCCTCAAAGGGCAAGAATGTAAAGGCTCAAACGGAGCACCCATAAGAAACTTAAGAACAAGGTTTAAACCCCAACCGGGCACCAGGAAAGGTGACGGAGGGAACACATTAGTGAGCCCTTTCAGAAACTGTGAAATTAAAGGGATTTTAAAGTAAGAACACTCCTCAGACGAGCGCTTAAAGATGGACAGCGCCGCCAGATAACCTTTAATGGTACCCACTTGCAAGCCCCTGTGGGCCAAGGAAAGTAAAAAGGACAGAACCATGGGGATGTCACATGCAAAAGGATCCACATTTTGAACTCTGCACCAGTCGCAGAACTTACGCCAACGGTACAGAGACTTTGTTGCTGGCCTTCAGGCCGAAAGCAACACCTCCATCACGTCTTCAGGGAGGTTCCTATCCTTATACCTCAACCTTTCAGAAGCCAAGCGTGAAGGTTGAGGGATCTGACCTCTGGATGGAGAACCTGACCCCCCTCCCGTGAAAGCAGATCGTCTCGGTAGGGAAGACGACGTGGAGGGCAGATGGACAAGTCGAGAAGGTCCGGGTACCACGTCCTCCGAGCCCATGCCGGAGCAATGAGGATCATCCGGGAACTGAACTTCCGTAATCTCCGCAGCACTTGCGGGATGACAGGGACTGGCGGAAACGCCTACAGCAGCGGGAATGACCAGTCCACCACGAACGCGTCTCCTAAGGCTCCTTTTGGAGGAAATTCCCGTGAGCAAAACCTTTCGCACTTCCGGTTGACACTGGAGGCGAAGAGATCCACTTGAGGGGTCCACCAAAGGGAGAAGATCTCCAGGAGAATCTCCTGAGCCAACTCCCACTCGTGAGAGATCGTGCTCTGCCTGCTCAGAGCGTCCGCCGTCACGTTTTCGTCTCCGGCCAGATGAACTGCCGAGATCGAAACTTCCTGCTGGATGGCCCAGAACTCGAGCTGCATCGCCTCCCTGCACAGAGGAAGTGACCCTGCCCCCCCCTTTTTGTTGAGGTAGTGCATGGCCACTGTGTTGTCCGTCAGGATCAGGACGCTCTTTCCTCGCACAGTCGGCAGAAAAGCCTTCAGGGCTAGCCTGACGGCCCTCAGCTCCAACAGATTGATATGGAGTCTGGACTCCGACGGAGACCAACGACCGCTGACTGTCAGCCCGTTGGCATGAGCTCCCTATCCCGTGAGGGATGCATCCGGCACGATCGTCACCTCCGGCCAGGGAAGCCAAAATGGAGCCCCCTTCATCAAGTTGCCTTCGACGGCCCACCACAGAAGGTCCCGGGTGACCAAGGGCGGCACCCGAACCGGGTCCGACATCCAGCCGGAGGACTGCGACCATTGCGTCTTGAGTGTCCACTGCAAAGATCTCATCCGCAGGCGAGCCTCTGGTACCAGAAGAATGCAGGATGCCATGAGGCCGAGCAACCTCAAGAACTCGAACGCTGGGAGCGTCTGGGCATGGCGAAACTTGTGCACCATCTGCTGAATGTGAAGAGCCCTCACCTGGGGAGGAAAACACTGCCGCAGGGAAGTGTCGAGCACTGCTCCGATGTACTGGAGCCGCTGTGTTGGCGTCAAATGGGACTTCTTTAAATTGAGGGAGAAGCCCAGCCTGTGAAGGGAGTGGCAGGTGACGGACAGATGATCCAGGAGTTACTCGGGAGAGCTCCCCCTGATCAACCAATCGTCCAGGTAGGGGTAGACATGAATCCCCCCTTGCCTGAGATGTGCTGCCACCACCACCATGAGCTTGGTGAAAACACTTGGGGCGGAGGTCAATCCGAACGGCAGGACCCGAAACTGAAAGTGCGAGTCGCCAACCGCGAACCTCAGGTACTTCTTGTGCTTGGGATGGATCGGCACATGGAAGTAAGCATCCTTGAGGTCGAGAGACACCAACCAGTCCTGAAGCTGAAGGGCCTGGAGGACTTGAGAGAGAGTAACCATCTTGAACTTGTCCTTCCTGAGGAGTTTGTTCAAACCGCGCAAATCCATGATGGGTCTCAATCCACCGTCTTTCTTTGAAATCAAAAAATAAGGGGAATACCATCCCTTGTTCCTCTCCGCTACAGGCACCAGTTCTATGATGCCTTTCTCCAGCAGGGCTTGAATTTCCTGCGCAAGGAGCGGATCCGGACTCTGCAAAGAGAGGTTCCCCGGTGGATTGTCGCAAGGCCTGTGCCGAAAAGGAAGACAGTAGCCGTGGGTTATGATCTCCAGAACCCACACATCTGAAGTAATGGCTTGCCACTCTACAAGATGCTGCGCCAGCCTTCCCCCAACCAGCGAACCAAGGGGCATGGCCTCATGACTGAGTAGTAGCGGCTGCGGCGTTACCTGAGGGCAAAGAGGCAACTGCTCGAGCGGCCTTGGCACCACGAGTACCCTGTCGTCCACCTCTGGTACCCCTGCGTTGGCCTCTTTGACTGCCAGCTCCTCTCGCTTTACTGAAGGACGAGTAATAGCGAAAGGAACCACCCCTCCATTGCTGTCCCCTAGGACGAAAAGGCGGAGGTTGGCGAACTGCAGCGCCCAACGACTTCGCTGCAGCTTTTGACGCATTCAGCTAAGTCCAAAGCCGACTGAACGGACTCACACATGGCATCCTTACCATCCTGGACCATAGCAAGGAAACCATCCCGTTCGTCCCCTTCGGGAATATGTTCAGCCGCTAACGCAACACAGTTCCACAGAGTGTGTGTGAAACGAGACAAGGCACAAATGGAGTTGGCCGCCTGAAGCGCCATACCACCAGAAGAAAACACTTTCTTCGCCCAGCCATCAAAACGTTTGTCGTCCCTATCAGGAGGGATGGTAGGGTACGACACCTGCTTTGCCGGGGCCGTGGCCGCCTGCACCACCAAACTCTCCGGAGTCGGGTGCCTGGTCAAGTAGCAGGGGTCGCTACTGGCTGGACGGTATTTTCGCGACAAGGACCTGCCCACCGCCGGGAGACTCTCCGGAGCAGTCCAAGCCGCTGCCACCCTCCTCTGTAAAGCCATATGGAACGGCAGTACCGGGTCAGTTGGGGGACCAACATCAAGGATGTCTGTGAGATCATCCTGCACAAACTCCCCTGGGGGAGCAGACCATCCCAAGTACTCAGAAACCCTAGCCATAAGGCGTCGGTACGAGGAATCGGCATGAGAGCCAGGCTCAGGCCTACAAAACTCCACCTCCGGAGAGGTGTCCAGTCCACTGGCATCATGCAGTGACTGCCTCAAATCGTCAAACTGACTATGGCCCGAGACAATTTCATCTGGAACCTGACTAGGAACCAGGCCATCAGAATCCTCATCTGCCTCTGAAATATATTCCAGCTGGCGAAAAGAAGGCACCCGAGAGTGCTTGCTCTTAACCAGCGCCTTCCTAGGGGGTTCCCCCGTGCCACGGGGTACCTCCGACACCCCGGCCTCGAAAGGCGTCGAGGGAGTCGAGCGAATCGGCGCCGGCGTCGAGAGAACAGGCATCGGCGCCGAGAGGATCGGCGTCAACGTCAGATGCAGCGCCGCCAGCATCGGCGGCGTCAACACAGTCCTCGAAGCCGGAGCTCCGAGCGTGTCCTTCGACGACCTGTCCGAAGTTCCCTTGTCCGAACGGGACCCCTCCCGTGACTCATGCTGACCACTTTTGCGAGCGGTGTCTCTCGACCTCTCATGACAGACCCCACTCGGGGGCGCGGACGGCTTAGTACCCTGCGACTCAAGAATCGCCAGCATTTTCTTCCCGAAGGAAGCCCATTCCTCCGGCGTTGCACGGCTGGTGGGGTAAGCGACGTGCCGGGCAGAGTCCTCCGAAGAGGACCTGGAAGACGACCGGTGTCGGCGCTTCCGAGAATGCCTCGAAGAGGCTGAGGAGTGGCGAGACCGACTCCTAGAAGGAGACCCACGAGACTTCCGACGATGACGCGGAGAGTCTCCTCTCGAATCATCCGTCGAAAGCCCTGCAGACTTCGACTTCCGGGGCTTGGACACCCGACCTACCGACAACTTCTTCTTACGTTCACGTAAGGCTTTGGACGTGAGCGACTGGCAGTCGATAGTCATCCGTGTCGTGGGCCTCCCCGAGGCACCAGAGGCAGGCGTCGTGCGAGTCCGTCACCGACATCTTGGACCCACACTCCCCGCACTTCTTGAAGCCCGGACGCGGGGTCGAAGACAAAGTAGAAGACATCTTCACACGAAGAATTTTCACAAAAACGAACAGGTTCGAAGAACCGAGAAGAACAGAACTCCAAAGAGTCGAGGCGTTAACCGAGATTCACGAAGCAACACGTTTGCGGAATAAACGGAACTGAGGCTACGGGCGTCGTGCGTCCTACTTATCACATCGGATGACGTCGGACGTCAGAGGAGGTCCTCGACGACGGCGCATCGACGCAGGACGCAGACGCCGAAAAAAGTTTCCGAAGCAGCGCAGCTGTGGTGATTACATGTCATAGATATGGAATACGTCGGAGGACCCAATCCCCTCAAAGTGGAAAAACTGGAGCATAAGCGGACTTAATTGAAATGAAAATAAATGCTAGAATGACGGACATTGAGCTAAGTGAAGAAGAGCTCTCTCTGAAAATGGATGACCTGGAGAACAGAGAAAGGAGATAGAACATAAGGATAATCGGCCTGGAAGAGGCGGACGGGGATACCCCGGCCCAGGTTGAGAAGAAAATGCAGGACATTGTGAACCTTCTCTTTCAAGCAGAAGGAGGCAAGAAAGTGCAGATTGAAAGAGCCCACAGAGGAGGGAGATTGTTCAGCGGCGGCCCACGCTCTGTAGTGACTCTGCCAGTGACTCTGGACCCTGAGGTGGAATTTTTCTCCTTGGTTGATAGTGACCCTGGTGTTCGTGTTGGACTTTCAACCAGTTTTGACACTCTTAGATAAAAGATAGGGCCCTTTCCTCTAACAGGGCAGTCACTTCCTGTTACCACACGGGCTGGGGTGCTAAGAGGAGTTGGTGTGGAGGGATCTGAATGGCAACGGGGTAAGATAGGTAGGCGAGTATGTGACTTCATCACATTGAAATATGGCTTTCATATTTCACTTTGGTGACGTCTGAGCGAGGATTTATGAATTTTTCGTTGGGGTATATTGTAGGTTGTATAATGGGAGTCAATGGAAGCCATATACAAAAAATGTTTTCCCCCCTACACAAAGCACTGTATGGCCTCCTTCCATTCTCCTAAACAGTGTGGGCTTCATCTGTGCCCCTACCACTTTGACTAGACATTTTGGAGATTGGTCAGGCATAGAGGCGTTCCGATGAGCATAGGTTCGTATTAGACTGTATATTTGTTAAAGTATTTAGTCAAATAGAGAGCCAAAAAGTATGTATTTTTCTTTTTTTTACAAAAGAATGCTCCAAACCTAGTACACATATTAAAAACTAAGGAAAACACGTATATATTTATTTCCAATGTTTCTTGTATGCGCTTTATTTTTCTCCTGCAGCGCATATGTAAATAAAGTAAAGCCTTGGAATCAGTTTGCTTTTTAACTCGAGCTTTGATCATTCTATTTCTTCTTTATGGTATTTAAAAAGGTTTTAGAGGAGCATTTTGGCAGATTCTCGGTGACATGTCTTCTCCAAATGAAGGAGGTTTGAGCCCTGCTTAGTACCCATTGTTCTGTCCCCTACTCCTCCTCCCCTCGACTTGGAGAGGGCAGACCAAGGCCTCATCTCTTTAAAATGCCAGGATATGATGGCCGCACCAGCTTCCACCCACCCCCTACATCTGCTCTGGGAGTTTCCCCGGTTTCTCCCAGGATGAAACATGCCACCCTGTGTATTTGGGAGGCAGACTTTTGAATTGGGGACCCAGGGGCTTCCTCTTTTTGGAAGGTTATGGTTGGAACGTCATACATTCTTCATACTGATGCCGCACATTGAGTGTGTAGCGACAAAAAAGAAAGGCTCCCTTTTGCATGGCGATTGTGCTTGTATGCACGCTTTCAAAGTGGGAGGAACATGCAATGTACAAAGAGGCAAGACCTTCGCAATCGCCATGACGTCTTACACTAAATTATCTAAGTTATGAGGCATCGCAAATCACTTCTGCTCCAGTGCACCCCCCCCCCCTTCACCTACGTCTTTCCTACTCATTTGAACAGGTTTGAATTTTTTATTACGAAATGCAATTCTTTTTTCAGCACCGAGCGACTTCTTTTAATTGGGGGTCCCCGGCATACCCCACATAGACCGCCACTTCCAGTTACCCTGCCTTGTACATTCTTTATATTTGTTTGGCATGTTATTGATTATGAAATACATTGTTGTAAGCAAGGGAGTCATTTCGTAAAGATATTTGGTAGCAAACGCACACTCCCATTCTCAGCTGGGGCGGGGGGAGACAGTCACCTCCTCGAAACATTAGTTCTCATCGCCGTTAGTTCATGTCATATTTTGTTCTCTTTTAAAAGACTTCCCTCCCAAATAAGGCACCCACAAAGAGCCATGAATTTGCAGACATACCCCTGCCCCTCGCAGATGTGGCTTCCTGCACATGTTGAGCACCGAGAAGGGGGAAACAGGCCGAGCTCTAGCTTTCATCCTAAAAAGCGGGAAACCTGCATTTACTGCTAAGGAATGGAATGTAAGTTGGTAGATTATCTTACGTTACTAGGATTCATGCTGTGCACCCCTGCCATTTGCTGTGTCTCCAGTATCACTGGCAGACCCGAAAGCAAGTGGGGTGACTTAGGTTAGTGTGGAGGAAGGCAAATGTGAATGAGCCCAGAGAGTGAACGCCTTGATCTCGTAGTCCTAATTTAATATATCATAAAGATTACAATTAACTATAATAATAAATATAAAGGTCAGTAAGTAGAACTAAAGAAGTTAGGGAATTCCCAGATACAGTAGATTGCTGAGGTGATCTCCTAAGTACATTATCTAGAGCAGTGGTAATAGCTGACCTCAAAAGTCAAAGGTGGCTGCGTTTGGTTCAAAATGATATATGCTGCTGGATCTCATCAGAACAACCAAAATAATCAGTGAGGGTAAAGTGTACTCAACAGGATCTCATCCGAACGACAAAATGATCAGTGAGATTGTAAAGTGTACTCAACGGGATCTCATCCGAACGACAAAATGATCAGTGAGAGTGTAAAATGTACTCAACGGGATCTCATCCGAACGACAAAATGATCAGTGAGATTGTAAAGTGTACTCAACGGGATCTCATCCGAACGACAAAATGATCAGTGAGAGGTTAAAATGTACTCAACTGGATTTCATCCGAACGACAAAGTGATCAGTGAGAGGTTAAAATGTACTCAACTAGATCTGCTCTGAACGACAAAGTGATCAGTGAGAGGTTAAAATGTACTCAACTGGATCTGCTCTGAACGACAAAGTGATCAGTGAGAGGTTAAAATGTACTCAACTAGATCTCATCCGAACGACAAAATGATCAGTGAGAGGTTAAAATGTACTCAACTAGATCTCATCCGAACGACAAAATGATTGGCGAGGGGATTAATTGAGAGATAATGGAGAACTACTGATACATCTTCCTATTGGGGAAAGACCGCAGCACCTAGCAGCCGGGCTTCTAAAATCCAAGGCCTATCGATGTAATGCACAAGTCCATTTCTGTGTGTGGCGGGGTCAGAGGGAACATTTCGGCATGCTTCAGTGAATAGGTCAAATAGGAACTCTTGTATCCTGGAAACCTGATGGTGGACAGCAGGCAGGGGGAGAGTTCTGGAAAATTGTTGTGTTGAGATGAAAAGTGTGACCTTTTGCTAGGAATGTTACTCTTTCGCCACTAATTCTGCAACCAACTGAAACGCTTTAGCAGTGGCATAATAGTAAACGTTGCGAGTAGATATAGAAAGGATAGGCCTCGCAATTCGTTGGTGCATGCTGATCATAATGGCTCTTTTTCATTAATACATTATATTATACCTCGAAAACCACAGTTGCTAAAAGAGGTAGCTACGCCCCTCCTCATCATCTTTAAAAAATGCAAAATGGAATTGCTTTTCCTACTAAATATAAATTAGCTTTGTTTTGGTTGTTGCTATAGGTCTTACAGTGCCAAAAGGTAAGGGTACGTCAAAGTGCAGCGCAGGTTGAACTATAGTTTATTAACATTGAATGAGGAGTAGAACAGCCAAGAGAAAGGAGGAAGGCAGAGCGAGGAAACCGATCGATATAGTGTGGGGGTTTTGGCAAATGAGAAACGTATGGCTAATGTGTGGAACCTACAGACGGGCACCTTTAGAGAGTGCCACTGATCAGAAGCCTTTGGAGACCATTTCATTTTGAGGCCTTAACCCTGACAGGGATGTGTATGTTTTGAAGACCCGATAACAGTTCCTCACTTACCCACAGTTGGTCATGCCTAAAATGTGTCTGCAGTGCCCGATTGAGGAGATGCTGGCCCGAGTGACCTAGTGGAGGCCCCGACTGTGGGGGATGCAGACCATGACTCATGTGCAGACCCAGAGTATATTAGTATTTGGGTTTCTGTGGCACAAACCAAGCTAGGAAGCAACAGAGCGCTGTACAAGTTATTTGGAGTTAACGGAGGTCTGTGGCAGGGGAGGGTACAGGCTATAGTAGCACGGATATGCCTTACTGCTGGGCTGGTACATGTTTAGGAATAAAAGAGCCTAGGTATTCCAGGAATAGCAAGTGCAAGCCCTCCGCGAGGAGATGCAGACAGTGTTAAGAAGTGCATGCTGGAAGTAAGATGCGGGCTGTGAGTGAGCAGTGTAAACTGATTGAGGAGGTGCACACCCTGAGGGTAATGGTTGGGCATGTGTCGTTTCTTCGACTTGAGCCTTGCCAGTGGTGGTTTTCACTGTCATTACAAAAGTAAATTTGAACCCCCTTTATGAAAAGTCCATACTGTGAAAGAGGGTATCCTTCGGAAGTTAGCAGGAAGCCTGGCACCACAGTGGCACGAAGGCTGTGTGGAGGAAGGGAGCAGGGAACTGAAATGGGTAAGAGTTGGAGCAGCAATAGTGTCTTGGTGAGGGTATCGAGTTGGTTTTCTGACCCGATTTATTTCGAAGCCATTTTTGCTGACAAAATTACTATGAAAAATCTCATTGAAATATATAGGGGGCGAGTAAGGGGTTAAAAGTGGTGGGGAGGTAGTTGGGATAAGCGTAACAGCATAGAGCGAGGGAAGTTAGGTGGGGACTCCCAACCCCTCGCCCCCCAAAATGAAAATCAAATTGTGCTGAATTTGTTCATAGTAATTTTATCCGTAAAAATTACTCCGGAAATCATCGTGGTGGCAAAGGGATTTAGAACCCTTGGGAAGGCGGTAGATGGCCCCCAACCCTGAAACAGCCACGAAAGGACAACGAAAAGGTGAAGGTCATATGCCGGTTGGGGATGAGGGACAAGCACAGCGAGGTGTGGGGGCTGAACATAAATGAGGAGGGGCATGGTAATGCGGCCAAGTAACGACTGCTTCAAGGATACAGGGGAAAGCTAAGGGGGCTCGATTAAGAGGAGACCGGCCTGTGCGAGAAAGGCCAATTCCAAGCAACAACATACACTCGGGTAGGTATATGGTGTGAGATGCACATTCTTGACTGAGGGGTGCACACCCTGATTGAATAGGCAGATGGTGGCAGTGAGAGGATGTGCTATGAGTGAAAGGTGCAAATTCTTGAGTGAGTGCACACCCTTTATTATGGTATTTATTGAGCGAAGATGCGGTGGGAGTGAGGGGATGACGCTCTGAGTGAGAAGGGAAAACCTTTAGTGAGGAGATGTAGTACACCCCTGAGCGAATAAGTATGTGGTGAGAGTGAGGAGGTGAGGCAATGAGTGAGTGGTACAAACTCTGGCTGAAGAGTGCACACCTCAAGTGAATAGGTACGTGAGGGGTGAGGCAATGAGTGAGTGGTGCAAACTCTGCCTGAGGAGGTTGAGGTGCGGATGCATACTGATGAAGTGCAGGCCCTGAATGGTGGGATGAATACTCTTAATGTGGAGGTGCAGTAGGAATGTTCAGGCCCTCGTCTAGGGACGGGCATGCTGTTTGTCAGGACGAAAAAGCATTGAGTGAAGGGGGGCAGATCGAGAGAATGGAGGTGCAGGTACCGAATGACATGGTGCAAACTGGATGAGGTACAAGAACTCAGATGTCTGTAAAACTATGTATGTGAGAGCCCCATATTTCTATTTTAGGGATTTGCTGACACCTGCTGGCCAAAATGGTCTCCGCAGTTCTTTATAATCCAGTCCTGTAAAATAATAAAATAAACATTAACCACCCCCGCTCACTGCACTGTCCTTCCCCTTCGTCCCCACCCTGCACTCTTTTATGGAGAGGTTGGGTGACGGACTTGTGTGCCGAGCGTGGAACGGCTTCATATTTTGTTTGTTTCATTGGGTTAATTTACCACCACATTTTTTTTATAGGCATTTGATGTTGCCAGACTTGCTTTCGATGAGTGTAGCAGGGCACTTCACATAAACATGTGGGAGGAGAGTTTGGAGCATGAGGCCTTACTCGGAGCAGTATGGAGTGTGAGGTTCGGTAGACTTCCGATTGCAGAAACTAAAGCAGCTCCTGGTAATCCAGCATTAACCTGTGGCCAGGAGCTACCACTGGGGAACGAAGAGCTAGTTAGTACATAGCGCTCTGCAAATCTAACTTACACATGAGATGCAAACTTCATTTTGTCCATTATTTATCTCTCATGCTTTAGATATTGTATAGATGTTTCCTAATGTTTATGTATCAATTGTCCCAAATACACAGAGTTAAATTCACATAGGTGTGTTTGTTTGGCATTGGTTGGCCTGGGAGCCAAAAGTAGCTCCTGGAAGCTGTTGGTGTCAAGCTAACCAGGCTCTTTTTGGCTATGAGCAGGAGCTAAATAGCTCCCAGCTAATTCAAACCTTGCAGAAAGCAGGGGACGGGAACTGGGAACAATTAAGTGGGCCAGTGTGAGAGAATACACTCATTGTGCATGTGTGCACTTTAACAGTTTACATTATATATAGGTAAAATGTGCTACGACTCGTGAGCTAATGAATTATCTGGTTCCCAGGTACCCTCACTTGAAGATCCCCTGGCTTAGGCATGTAAAAAGCATGCTGGTGGAATTGGATGTGGTTCAATGTTTCTGTACAACAGAGGTTATGCATCGTAAGGTTCTGAAGTCTGTAAAAGTATGGGTACTTCAGCATATCCTGGACAAAAGGGAGTCAGTTATTGGACATACTGAGGCCTGCTAATAGGAAGCATTGATGTATTTTATTTATTGTGTTCACTTGTAAAGCACCTAAACCTAAAAGCATCAGGCCGCTGTTGCAATCCCGTTACATCATAAAATCAATTTCCTTAGGCAGTTACATTACCTCGCCACAAACATACTGACATAGTGAATATCAATGCAGGTTATTTACAAAAACATAAAACTTGTACTCAGGTCCAGGGTATTGAGAGTGATACCAGGGGTCCGTTAGACAAATGGCCATGTTTTCAAACCCTTGCGGAAGGACCAGTAGGAGTCCTCTGCTCTTCGGTCTGGGGGAAGGGCATTCCAGTGGTTCACGGTCACTGTGGGGAAGCTTACCCCACCTCCTCTGGCTCTTTTCACTTTTTCCAGGGCCAGCCAATGAGCATGGATAGACCTTACTGGTCTGGTAGACAGATCTCTCAATTTTCTGAGAGGGATATTGCGGGCCAGTATTGTTGCTTAGGCATTTGGGGGTAATATACAACGTTTTGAAAATAATCCTTTCCCAAATTGGAAGCCAGTTTCCCTTTGTCCTGGCGGCTGAGATATGGTCTTGTTTCGGGATGTTCAACGCTGCTCGGAGGGCATTGTTTTGGATTACCTGTAATTTGTTGATGTTCTGTTTGGAGGTCCCAGCAAAGAGGACATTACAGTAATCCAATCTTGCACCAATGGCGATGGGCAGCTTTCTGGAGTCAGGGACTGCATTCACTTGTTTGGAAGCATCCAAGTGGACACCCAGTGTTTTTTCAGAGGCTGAGACAGGGATCTTTATTCCATCTATTGTGAAGGAGGGCTATGTTTCTTCAGCATAGCAGGAGAGCCCACCAACAAGATTTCCTTCTGGTCGTCATTCAGGCACAAGTAATTAATGGCCACCCAGGCATGGATTGTGGAATAGATTTTATTGATGTTGAGGAAGTCTTCATCATAGGATCCTGAGAGGGGGGAGGGTTTGGGTATCGTCGGCATAATTGGTGTAAGATATGCTGATGACATCCAGGAGGTCAAATAAAGGTTTTGTGAAAATGTAGAGGGAAGGGGAGACGCAGGGACCTTGAGGATCAACGCAGGGGATTGGGATAGGTGGGGCATTTGCCATGTCTGAGAAAACTCTCGTGGATCTACCTTGTAGAAAGGAGGCTATCCATGATGTTGCCTCATGGGAGAAGTTTTCTAAGGTAGTGAGGTGGTGGCATAGAGTTTTGTGATCTACTAGATCGAAGGCAGCAGATAGATCGAGTAGGAGGAGGATTGCTGGTTTGCCCTCATCACTGAAAGAGTCGAGTAGGATTTTCAGATCTAGTAGTGCAGATTCCATGCCGTGACCTGGCCGGAAGCCTGATTGACGTATCCCTAGGATGTGGTTAGTTGCAAGGTATGGTTAAACCTTGTTGTAGGCTGCTCTATCCAAAATCTTTAGCAGGAATGGTACTGTAGTGATAGGATGGTGGTAGTTTTGGTGCTGAGGGGTCGAGCAAGGTTTTTTATTTAGTAGGGGTGGGGGACCCAACACTCTTAAGCTTGCCGGGACCATATTAGAGGTGAAAGAGGCATTACTGCATTTTGTGATGAAAGGAAGTAGGGCTTCTGAGCAATCTGTGATGGTAGTAGCAGGGTAGATGTCCCCTTCACTTTTTGAGAGTTTTAGATTGCTGAGAATGTTAGCCGTTTCTAATTCCGAAACTGCTATGAAATAGAATGCTGGTGTGGTGTGTACTTGGATATTGGAGTGGGTGTTAGCAGCAACTTGTTTCTTTTCTATTTTCAACTGTAGGGAGCTAATTTTCGAGTGCATAGCCTTCTGAGTATTGGTAGACCATATCTCGTCTTTGTTGATGGTGGTAGGGGGTGTGGAGTCTAACTCTCTAAGAATTCCGAATATTTCTTGAGTTGAAGTTGGCCTCAGCTATTCTGGTGTTGTATACTTCCACTTTGGCTGCCGTAATTACCTGCTTATATTCTATCGCAATCTTGTTAAAAGCAATTTTTAGGCGGTCAGTAGGGTCTTTCTTCCAGATGTCTTCCGCCTGTCTTTTTTTTCCGAGGGTAGGGCTTGGAGGTTTGGAGTGAACCAGGAGTTGATGTAGTATGTCGGTTTGGGCTTTGACCTTTCTAGGAAAAATTGGGGCCACCATGTTTATTGCTTTGGTCAGGGTGCTTGAATAAATGTCTGCTAGGACTTTTGCGTTTGCTGAACCAAGGTATTGCAGGCAGAGGGGAAGAGAGGAAGGGGAACTAGACTCTTTTTAAATTTTGCAGGAGCTGCGGGCAAAGGTGGGTGGTAAGGATGGCAGGTACAGGGGTTGTTGTTTCAGCGAGTGGATGGTGAAGCAAAGGATGTGATGGTCCAACCATCGACAGGGGATGTTGGGAGGTGATGGTGATATTGCTGTTCAAGTCAGCAATCCATTCCAAAGTTCTGCCTTTGTTATGGATTGAGGAGGAAAGACAGTGTTTGAAGCCTCGGTCAGTCAGAGCATTAGCCATGGCTGAAGCAGCGGTGTCTACTGGGTTGTAAAGGCTTAGATTGACATCCCCCAGAAGTATAACTCTTGGGGTTGGCTTAATGTTTTCACCTATAATGTGGCTGAGATTTTCCTCGAAAGAGGCTGCAGGGCCTGGCTGATGGTAGATAGTGTGTATGGTGATGGAGTCTGAGGGGGCGGTTGCGAGTTGAATGGAGAGGAGTCCACAGTGTCCATCTATAGAGTTGCTGAGAAGCCTGATTTGAAGAGATTCCTTGTAGATGAGTGACACCTCCGCCTCTGGTGTCTGTTCTATCTCACCTAAGTATGGGGAAGCCTTCTGGAGGAGCTAGCGACAGGGCTGGACCATAAGCTTGGTTGAGCCAGGTTTCTGTGATGGCCAGTGAATCTAGTTTTTGGGTAGTAATCACATCATTGATTTCTAAGGCATGTGCAGGGAGTGATCGTGATATTGATGAGGGCTCTGTAGAGAATGGGGCAATGTTGGACTCCTTGGGGAAATATGGAGGTTAATGGTGAGGAAGGTTACTCAGGTCGCAAGGATTTCGTACTAATGGGTGTGCTCGCATTAGTACTATGTTCAGAGGTGTGCGCGTTGTGGATGCTGATGTTCCTTTTGGCGGAGAGGCAGTAACTGGTGGTGGTGGGGTTTTCGTATACTTTTTGCTGATCGCTGTAGTCTGTAAGAGGTTCAGGGCAAGGTTGCTTTTTACTTGGATCCATACAGTAGGATGTGCCCTTCATGCTTCTGGCTGTGGGGCAACAGCTTGTGTAAGTTCTAGTATTAAGGAAGCTGTCCCTTCTTTCGATAGATGCTGGGCAGTGGTAGGGTTTATTCTAATTGGTCTATAACCTAGCCTGGTATTTCTTGCTGAGATAGTGGCAGGGGTGGAGACATCCACTCGCCTTGGCTCGAGTGTGACAAGAATTGAGGGCTATGCAGGGACAGTACCTGCCTTGGGGGTACTGGAGGGGGGATTCTGGTCAGGGGGGATTGCTTGTTCTATGGTTGGGTAGTCTTGGGGGGGGGGGGCTAGATGTCCTTAGAGATGGGTAGCTGTCCCTATGGGGCTTGGTGTGAGCAGGCTTGTAATTGCGTGATACTAATCTTTGGTGGGTACTAGCTCTTTGAACAATCTGAGTCGAGGCTACTGAAGGTCCTGCATAGCAGGGAGCCAGTATGGATGAGTTGGTGTTTGCATAACGGAATGCATTGGCGTTGAAGTGGGAGGGCGGCAGATTCAAACAGGTTATGTTCCCTGGCCATTCCCCACAGAGCAGTAATGGTAGCGGGGCAGTGCTCTTTGAGAAGACCATCATTTCCGTGTTAGGGTTGTGGGGACATGACATAAAGGCGCTGAGTTGTCCATCGGGCGGCTTGCCATAAGAGTTAACCTGCTGGGGCCTTTCACATTAGTTGTGTCGATGCTCTAAGGGTGTCGAGGGCGAAAGGGAGGACCGAATGTGACTCCAGGTGGAAGGAACGGGGTGAGGCAGGGGGTGGGGAAGTGTTGCGGGCACCAAGCGTGCGTAGCCATTCTTAACTGAAGTATAAACGCTGGCAGTACAATGAAGTACGATGGGCTTACCTTTCAGCCTGTGGCACGTCGGGGCTGCTGGGCTGGGAATGTCCTTGGTCCGCAGCGGAGAGCGGCAGAGAGCAGCTGCTGCCTTAAGACTCAGCCTTCAGGTCCGGCCGTTGTCGCCTCTCGGCTCCGTAGTGCTGTGGCCATTTGTTGGACCATGGGCCAATTAGCTTGCAGGAAAGGGGTATGAGCAGCCCAATGCAGGTTGCTCTGCCCCAGGGCGGCCATCTTTTCAGGTGCTGGTTGCTGTGTGTTCCAAAGGGTTTCTTCGTGGTTGGGGGGCTGTGGGGGTCCCGATGTGGATAGAGGCAGCAGCGGAGCAGCAGAAAGCTGCTGTGGCCTTAAGACACGGCCTTCAGTGGTGGCAGGCGTCGCATATGCTCATTACAGGCCCAAGTCTCCAGTAGTTTTTGCGGTAGGCACAGAACCCGTCTCGGCGCATTATCACCAGGGTGCGTTTTAATTGCATTCATTTGAGATCAGTGGCAGCAGCCTGGTCTAATGGCAATGAGAATACATTGTGCAAATTCTGTGATGCGCCCAAGGAAGACCTGGCCCATTTTTTATTGTTTTGCCCAGCTTTCTCGCCTGTCAGAGAGCCTACGCTAAAACCACACTTGCGGGCCAGGGATTCCTTCATTGTGAACCTGTTCTGTGCAATTTGTTATGTGCGGACTCAGTATGTGTGGGTTGGGCTCTATTACCCTTTTTAAAGAATGTGTTAACTGTTAGAACATTCTTATTGAAAACTGAAATGTAGCTTTTTGTATTTTCAGAAGGTTTTATGGTTTTTATGGTGTTCAGATTTTTTTATATGCACTGATCTGTAATTATGTTTTAATTGCTGATGTTTTTATGGGATGGTTCTGTATTTCGGAAATAAACTTTTCTTCTACTACTACTATAAAATGTGGTGGGCACAATGATTTTTCCCAGAATCACACCATGTTTGGTCAAGAGCTAAATCATGAATTAGGCCCCCCGTCTCTGGGTTCAGCCATTAGACGACACTTCCTGATTGAAATCTATTGATAATCGCCGCCCATATACGCCTCACTGCTGAAAAAGAGTGTCTGTTAGTTAACAAACTCCATGAAAGTGCAAACTGTGACCACAGGTTGTGGCCTCCTGGCTCTTTAAGAAGTGCTTCATATGTGGTATTCGGAGCAAAGAGCAGCCTAGCAGACCATACTTGGTTCTAAAAAATATATGTTTTCGGGCATCTTCTTAAGGTGGATTGATCGAAAATACTTTTAAGCCCCAGGAGGTTGTGCAACATGCTGTGACCAGCAAAGAGAAGGATCACACTCCTGCTGTGACATGTTTAAACCGAACAGTCGGGCTCGGGTCGATGGAGAACGCAGAGCGTTTCTTGGTTCGTCACGTTCAAGTTTTTCAACCGAAAAAATGGACCCAGTTCTAAAAAACTTTTTTGAGTCAGTTAAATAGACTTTGACTGTCACTCGGATGTCCGGCACCGCAGACAAGGAAACGTACGCAAAACTGTAGAAATATGCTCATGTCAGCCCAGCTGCAGCAAAGGGCGGGGACGACATGCTGCCACCCTGTGTTTTCATTGGGTTTGGTTTTGTTTCAATGAGAAGTCTCTTGTTTTCACCACCTTTCGATCCCATCACTGTTTCCCCCAGTGTACCTCTTTCTTCTGGCAGATGTCTTTTTCTCATCTCTTCCTCTGCTCAGCTCTCCTCTTTGGCCTCCCCACCTCTCATCTGGTCCCCCTCAAATCCCTCTACCACTCGGCAATCCATACTCTTCGCTCCCTTTCTCCTCATGATTCCATCTCCTCTTCACTCTACTCTCTTGGTTTGCTTTCCTTTCACTCCCAACTCAAATTCAGCTTCCTCTGTCTTGTCTTTAAATCTCTTCACGATCATGCCCTCCCTACCTTTCCTCCCTCCTCTCTTTCTCCTCTCCCTCTCGCTTCCTCCGTTCAGCAGACCACTTCCTACTCACTTTCCCACCCCCTCCTTGTGCCCCTTCCTGCTTCTGTTCCTTCCAGCTCCTTGCCCCTCTCCATTGGAACTCTCTACCTCTCCCTATCCGTTCTATCCCTTCATACTCTTCCTTCCACTCTCCTTAAAAACCCACCTACCTCATCCGCCATCCTGACAGTTCATTACTACTTCCTCACTGATTTCCCGTACCCAGGTTCTTAAAGTAATGATCGCAGCAAATTGTTCTACTTACTGTTCTCGTTGTTTTGACTCATTACTTGTACTTATTGCTTCTATTGTATTCTTGTTTTTTTATGTGAAGCACTTTGGATTAAAGCGCTATATAAAATTTAATAAATACAAATCACAAAAATACAAATTACATTAACCCTATTTCTGATGTTTACGTTTGGGACTAGGTTATATTTTGGTAGGTCGACCTCTAGCAGTCTCGCCATTGCCATTATCACACTATGAAGTTAACATTTGGTGCGGATGTGGGCTGGGCAAAAGGTACCCAGTTGAGGGGGTCAGGGATGGGGGGCTAGCTAACCTCCATACAGCGTGAGTATGGCTGTGCAGCTGTCGCCATGCTGTCCGTCTGCTTAGTTAAACTGTTCCTATCCGTCCATGCCTCTGTTGCCAGCAAGCAATTGCTGAAATTGGGCACTGCCATGGCGGTATTCGATGCGATTTTGAACAGCAGCTGTGCACGGTTGTAGGTTTTTACTTCAAAGGTATGAGTTTGGTGGCTCAAAGGTGTCGTGCAGAGACTCCACGTGAGGTGTGGCAGGAACCCCTCAAGCCACTGGCAGAGCTGCAAAAGGCCAGAGCAGATGTGTCTGGGGCAGGTGGAAGCGAAAGCAGTCAATCCAGCAAAGCCACTGGATTCTATTTCCCAAGAGGCAGGAATGCAGGACAGGGTGGCTACCTGTATCAAACACGGATGACCGACCCAGAAGTAGTAAGGCGTGCGGTATTTAATGCGGCGGGTACTATGCTAGTGGCCAAGGAATTATGAAGTAGCCCTGCGAGATTATTAAAGAGCGGCCTAGAGTAACTAATGCTCTAAAAATGAAGACTTGCTGACCTTGACCAGGAGAACGATGTGATCCTCTCACTGCCCCGGAGGTAAAGACTGGAAAAGGAAACCGCTCTAAATTCCCTGCTAGCCACTGAGGTGGGCTAGCTGCTGCACGGCATTGCCATTACTGGACATATCCGCAGAGGTCTTACAGGGCAACATATGGAGTGTCTTTGCAGAATTACATGCGGGCATGACGTTGTTTATTTGCAAAAGTCCTCAATCATGGCCAGAGCTGAATAGTAAAAGCCCCCGAGTGCGTTGTCTTTTCATTTGATACATTGGATTGCAGGGTAATCCCATACGGCAGATCGCCTCTTCCTGTGAATACTTAATATACACATTGTTTTATGCTTTTCACTACTTTCATTTTACATTCTAACTCTCCAGCATGGGGTCTGGCATGGATTCACATGCTCATGAATATTCCCAGTCGTCAGGCCGGGAATCCTCGGTATAGAAAAAAATCAGTATCAGTGCGTTTTGTTGGAACATGTCGGAGCGGACCATGAAGGATCGCCACCTCCGTCTCGCCAACTGCTGGAAAGGAAGAGCCCGTCAGACGAGAAGAAAAAAAAGAAGTCTGAGCGGTCTTCTAAGTCCTGTGAGGGCGCCCCGGTGACGGGGGCCCAACAAAAGGCCAAGCACCGCGGGCACCGGGAGCGCCGAACGGTCGGGCTCCTTGGCTGCCAGGCAGGGCGCATCCTCCCCGGCGCCATCAACCACGAGCCAACGCTCTGGCTCGGGTAAGAGGAATTCAGAGAACCTGGCAAAGCTTCTGGAGAGGCCCCGGTCGATCTCGAAGATTCCGGCACAGGGGGAGCGAGGCTCGGACCCTCCCCCCAAGGTGAAGGCCCCAGGCGTACAGAAGGTGACAATGGCCTTAATTCATCCTGCTAAGACCTCGATTGAGGATGTCGCAGCGGCCCTGGCTCAGCCTGTGGAGGCTACGCCCGTGGAGGCGACCTCAGGACCCAGAGTCTCCCTGCCACCGCGGAGGGAGTCGTCTTTCAGGCTCATTGAGAAGACCCCCACGAAGTCCTTGTTGGAAAAGGTGAGAGAGGGGCAGGTGGCCATCGTGGATACGGACACAACCTCTGAAGAAGAGCACATCGAAGTCGTGGAAGAGGCCCAGCCCATCGGGAGGGATCCCGACGAGGGCGACGACGAGAGCAACGGTGTCGCCGACGAGGTTCCTCAAGAGCCCTCGCGCCCGTCGTGTCCCCCATCGCCCCCTGCTCGGGCATCCCCGCCCGACGAGATTGGATCCCATGCCATGATTTCCAGGGCATCCGAGCTCTTCCAGCTCTGCCGAGAAGAGAAGAAGGAGGAAGGGTTCCTTTACCAACGGCGCGAGGCTAAAAGGAAGACGGTCCTCGCCGTACCACTTCTTGATGACATCTGGGATGAGAGGCTCACCCTCCTCAAGAACCCTGCCACGGCGCCAGCAAAGAGGGACCGGTATGAGAAGAAGTACCGGGTCCCCGACGGTGCCCCCTTGTGCCTTTGGGCGCAACCTACCCCGGATTCGGTCGTCTCGGCGGTGGCAAAGAAGAAAGCTGGGGGGGCATCGGCCTCAACATCAACTTCCCCGCCGGACGCCGAGGGCAGGAAGCTGGACACGATGGGATGACTGGTCATTTCATCCGCAGCGACGACTATCAAGGCGGCCAACGCCCTGGCTATCGTAGCCCGCTACGACAGGGAGATGTGGTTCAAAATCGCCCCTCTGTTGGACTTCCTTCCAGACGCCAAAAGGGCTGAGGCCCTTGAAATCCTACAGGAAGGTGAGATTGCTTCGGGTCACGGTGGCAATGGACATCGCCGACACCGGTTTCTGTCATTTGGCCAACGGCGTTTGCCTGAGACGAGGATGGCTAAAGGCGACGGATTTCCGCCAGGACGTACAAACCAAGGTTTTGGACATGCCCTTCGACGGGAACAACCTGTTTGGGAAGGCGGTTGATGAGTCCCTTCAGGCCATCAAGACAGACACGGAGACTGCCCGGGCACTAGGAGTGCTCCAACAACGACGGCCGTCCTTTCGGAGCTCCGGAGGCAGACAAGATGCCTCCAAGGGATCCGGCAGTGGCTCCTCCACGTACCGCCAAGCGGCTAGATCTTCGTCCCAGGAAGCCTACAGGGGACGCGGCAAGTCAGGTGGTGCCCTTCGTCGTCGACAGTGAGGTCAAAGAGGCAAGGCGGCCTCCAAACAAGATTGAACCGACCGTGGGGTCGGGTCCCCGTCGAAGCACCCCGGTGGGAGGCCGGCTGGCGAGGTTTGTCAGTGTGTGGGAGTCCATCTCCACCGACCGTTGGGTGCTAGATGCCCTAGCCCAAGGGCACGCCCTCCAGTTTCAGAAGAAGTGCCCTCGCGTTCCATCCGTGGCCAGGAAGGAAAATCACGTCCCTCAACTGCTGTTGGAAGTAAGGGTGATGCTCAAGAAAGGTGCCATCAAGCTCGTCGCAAAGAGGCTTCGGTGCACCAGAGTTTACTCAAGGTACTTCCTCGTAAAAAAGAAGACGGGAGGATGGCGCCCCATCCTGGACCTGCGACGACTGAACAAGTAAATCAAGGCACAGAAGTTCCGGATGGTCACCCTCCAGCACGTGCTGGGACAGCTGGAGGAGGGCAATTTCCTGTCGTCGTTGGACTTGGAGGATGCGTACTTCCACATCTCCATTCTAAAACGACACCGAAAGTTCCTCAGGTTCGTGGTCCAAGGGCGGCACTACCACTTCAAGGCCCTCCCGTTCGGATTGAAGTCGGCACCCAGGGTGTTCACCAAGTGCCTTGCACCGGTGGCACCGTGGCTGCTGGCTGCGCCTACAGGGGGATCCACGTCTACCTCTACCTGGACGACTGGCTCATCCGGGCAAGGACAAGGGAGCTCGCCGTGGAGCACACTGCGAAGACCGTCCAGCTGCTCACGGACCTGGGATTCTCCATCAACTTTCCAAAATCCCACCTGGTTCCGTCGCAAGTCGCCCCGTTTCTGGGAGCCAAGCTCGACACAGTGGCGTGGCTGGCCTCGCCGTCAGAGGAAAGGACCAGGACCATTCTGGGCAAGGTGCAGCGTCTGCTGGCCACGGACATGGCCAGGGTAAGATCTATCAAGTCCCTCCTCGGTATGATGTCCTCCTGCATTTATCTGGTGCGCCTTTGCAGGCTTCGGATGCGCCCCTTACAAGAGTTCCTCGACGCCCGCTGGGTCCAATCGACAGGCAGCTTCGAGGACAGGATCTCTCTCAACGAGACATTCCGTCAGGCGATCCGGTGGTGGGGTACCCGCTCTCATCTGTCGGCGGGCTCGGACTTTCAGACCCCAGTTCACCAGGTGACGGTGACAACGGATACCTCCCTGGAAGGTTGGGGGGCACACTCCGGAGATCTTCACGCGAGAGGCCTTTGGCTCCCAGAGGAGAAGTCACTCCACATCAACATCTTGGAGCTCCGCGTGGTGTTCTGGGCCCTCAGGTCTTTTCTTCCGTCCTTCAACGGCAAGGTGGTGAGGATCTTCACCGACAACACCACCACGATGTTCTACATCCGGAAGCAGGGCCGAACCAGATCCCCTGCCCTATCCAAGGAAGCCCAGGATCTGTGGCATTGGGCCGTCGCCCAAGGGATGTTTCTGGTGCCTTTTCATCTGGCAGGAATAAAAAACACCATCTCCGACTCACTCAGCAGAGAGCTCTGCTCGTGCCACGAGTGGGAACTACGCCAAGATCAAGTGGATCTACTCTTCCTACGATGGGGCGAACCCCAGATCGATCTCTTTGCGACGGCGACGAATTCCAAGTGCCGGAGGTTCGCCAGCAGGTTCCCCCAGCCGAGGAGCATGGGCGATGCTTTCTCGTTCCCCTGGGACGGCCTATTTCTTTATGCGTTCCCTCCGCTGCCGTTGCTGCTCCGGCTCATCAACCAGCTCAAGAGGTCCCGGTGCAGGATGATCCTCGTCGCACCGGCGTGGCCGAGACAGATCTGGTTCCCAGACCTTCTGGACTTGTCAACGTCCACACCAGTCAAGCTGCCGATGGATGCAGATCTTCTCTCCAGAGAAGGAGGCGCCATTCTTCACCACAAACAGGAGTCGCTGAACTTGCAGGCCTGGCTCCTGCAGCACTAGAGTTTGGAGGGTACGACATCCCGGCCGACTGCATAGAGGTTCTTGCAAAGGCCAGGGCGTCCTCAACTCTCAAGTGCTACGGACATAAATGGAAGAGGTTCTCTGTCTGGTGCCGTGCACAGAAGATTAACCCTCTGCGGATTACGGCCCCTCAAGTGTTGCCGTACCTACTTTCATTGGCCAAGGCTGGACTAGCTCACGCTTCCATCAAGATACATCTGGCAGCCATCTCACGATACGCCAGAACTACGGGACGGGCGTCCTTGTGGTCTCATCGACTGGCGAAGGAATTTATGAAAGGATTGTTCCGATCATTCCCGCCGGTGAAGGCCCCTGCCCCGGCGTGGGAGCTCAACGTGGTGCTGACCAGGCTCATGGGGGCCCCATTTGAGCCTATGCATTCGGCACCGTTGAAGTTTCTGTCGTGGAAGACAGCGTTTCTCATGGCCATCACCTCCGCACGACGAGTGGGAGAGATCCAGGCCCTATCTCGCAAGCCACCATACTTGACGTTTCACGACACGAGGGTGGTGCTGAGGACGCACCCCTCCTTCATGCCTAAGGTGCCGACGGACTTCCATCTCAACGAACCCTTGGTGTTGCCAGTTTTCTTCCCGTCTCCTTCATCGCCGGCTGAAAGGACTCTGCACTCGCTGGATGTAGCTAGAGCGCTGAAGTTCTACGTGGACCGCACAAAGAGTTTTCGGAAGACATCACAGCTGTTTGTGAACTTTGGGAGTGTGAATCAAGGGAAGGCTCTCTCGAAGACTTCCATTTCCAGATGGCTCTCCGGCTGCATCATGCACTGTCACCAGTTGGCAAACAGACCGCTGCCCGGCCGTCCGAGAGCCCATTCGACCAGAGCGATCGCTGCTACCACGGCGTTCCTGTCTGGTGTGCCCCTGCTGGACATCTGCAGGGCTGCGACGTGGAGGTCGACGCACACCTTCACAAGATTCTACTTCGTCGATCAGGACTCCAGGGAGGAGTCCAAGGTCGGCCAAGCAGTGCTGCGCAACCTGTTCGCTTAAGGTGAGCCTGGTAAGGAGGTAAGAGATGCTTAATGTTGAGTTGTTGTATTGCTTAATGTTGAGCCTGTTGCCACCTCCCGTGGTTGTGCATGTGGGTACTGCTATGTATTCTCTTATTCATGAGCATGTGAATCCATGCCAGACCCCATGCTGGAGAAGGAACAAGTTACTTACCTGTAACTGTTGTTCTCCAGCATGGGTCTGGCATGGATTTACATGCGAACCCTCCCGCCTACCCCTCTGCGGCTCTTCACTCGGTCATACTGCCACTTTACGTGCTACCAAATCTGAGGATGACTGCCAGAGGCGGGGCTTAGGAAGAAGGCAGTCATTAGCTGGCGGCAGTATGACCCAGAGACCAGTGATTGGTTACTACTAAGAAAGACAGATCAGAAACGAAACTGATACTGATTTTTTTCTATACCGAGGATTCCCGGCCTGACGACGGGGAATATTCATGAGCATGTGAATCCATGCCAGACCCATG
Source organism: Ambystoma mexicanum (assembly GCF_040938575.1). Taxonomy (NCBI): domain Eukaryota; kingdom Metazoa; phylum Chordata; class Amphibia; order Caudata; family Ambystomatidae; genus Ambystoma; species Ambystoma mexicanum. The sequence goes on along the minus strand of NC_090934.1, from coordinate 421,290,806 downwards.
CTGGAGAACAACAGTTAGAGGTAAGTAACTTGTTCCTTATACGCCGCCTCCAAACAGGGAGAAACTTGCCTTTGCCGGTGTGTTGGACTTTGCTATTACGCTGCATAATTTTAAAAATGTCTCCATTTGGTATTTTCTGTGGACTATGCCATATGTGCCTTTTGTCTGTGGGTTCTGTGGACTGTGTTTTACAGCCTTGTAGTTATTTGCTGCTGTGGCCTATACTATAGGGGACCTCTGCTTGATGGACATTGCATATTTGCATAGCAATGCTTGGGTGGAGGGTATGTTTTGGGCGGTGTGGTATGTGTACCATATACTGTCTGTGCTTGCTGAGTTTACTGGGTTATACAGTAGGTAGCAGGTGGTTCTGGGTTATACTATAGGCAGCTTGTGGTTTATGTGGACTATAATGTACATAGTTTGTAGACAATTGGTTCTGTGGACTACACCATACAGTGACCTGTGATTGATGGCCATTATATATTTGCAGACCCGCTTCTATGTAGTTCATATTCTGTGCATTAATGGTTACTTTGTGGATATTCGTGTACCCGCCTCTCTTCAAATGCATTACTACTAAAAATGTTATTTAGAGACTTTCCTGGACGGTGCTTTGTTCTTAATTTAAAAAGCGGAATAGCACATTGTAGATCTGAATGGATCATCGCGTTGCCCTATACCGGTGATGTAGTTTCCAGATTATGCCCCACATACACGAGGGTGACTGGCCAGGTGGAAATGCCACTTGGCTTGACGAGCTCTAACTATTCAAAAGGTGGCCTTATTTGGCGGGTGCTGTTGGATGTGCCATAGGTTGCTGAAGGTTGACCGTGGGTGCCATGTTACGATCTGTCAGCAAATTGGGTTGTCTCTTCTTCCCCCACTTCAATCTGGTCTTTACCAGCTCACTCAGCGGAACCTGCTCTTTTCCACGCCACTTATTTTCTCACTTATGGTCACTAAGCAATCCTTGTGCCTCATTCTTTTATACCCATCTGCTGTGTTTAGTACACTGGATGAAACTGGTATCACTGGCACTGCTGTCTCCTGGCTTTCCTTCTCCCTCTCTCTTACTTAGGTTGGTGTTCATTCTTCATCAAGGCTTCATACCTCTATCGCTGATTGTCTGCTATTAATTCCTGGATTCTTGCTCAGTCCCTCCATCTTAATTCACCTAAGGCTGAGCTTTTCCACCCTGCTCTCCCCCCATGGCTGACTCCGTTTGCTATTCATTTTCCTCGTGTCACTCTCCCATCCCCAGCTCGTAATCTAGTTGGCATTGTTGATCCCCTTTTCTCTATCCTCCAACATGACCTCTGTTCTGTGCTCCTTTTGTTATCAACTTTACATAGCGCCAACATTTGTCCTTTCTCACTTTCTCAGTTACTAAGACAATTTTTCTCCCTTTAATCTTTTTTCAGGTTGACTATTGCGCCTCGCCTCTCCTCAGCCTCCCAGCCTATCCTCTCTGTACTCAGCCTCCCAGCCTACCCTCTCTCTACTCTGAATTCCATTTTCAATTCTGCTCTTCTTCTGGCTCACGCCTTGTTCTTCTATTTCACCATAATAAGCCTCTCTTGGTTCGTTGTTCTTTTCTGCTTTATCCATGTCTTGCCCCCCGACCCCACACTTCCTATCTTTTCTCGGTTTGCTCTCCTCCATGGTGCCTATGTTCATCTTTTCTTATCAACCAAACCAAACCCTCTTGGTGCCAAAGCATGTTTCCGCTCCTTCTCCCTCCTTGGTCCTAAACCCTAGATTTCTCTTCTCTATTCTCTATTCTCTTTGTTAGGCTCTCAATCTTGCTTCTGTCTGCTCTTTCCCCAATACTCCTCTCACTTCTAAGAATTAAGTTTGTTTCTTCAAGTTGATTGTCTTTTACCCAGGCAAGTATTTTCGTTCTGTTTTGTAACTTATGTAAAGCGATTAGGTGTAAGCGGGGTGGGAGGATAGCTCGGGGGCAATGCGCTGGCCATGGAAGCAAGACGACGCAGAGCAACACCGGTTCGATCCCCGGGTCCTTACTTAGAAACCGCTGGGTATTAAGCGTGTTATAAATAACCAATTATAATAAGAAATTCATACATTAAAACAAATATAATACATGCTTTGGCTGCTTGTATAATGCTTTGAACCAGTGTCACGCAGTCTCCAGTTGCTGAGTGCGATAAGGAGAGCACAGTGAGAATAAGAGTTGGATGGAGGAGCAGAGGGAAGATGATAATACAGTATGTCATGTTGGTTACTGGCATAGTGATAATAACTTCTCTCAGGTTGTCTTAAGTCTCAGAGGGTGAAGTGGTGAGCAAAAGGAGAATTGGGGAGAGATGGAGCATCAAAGGGGGTATGCAACATCGTTTTATGTTATGGTTTATGCTTGTAAAGTGTTGGGCTATCTCAAACTGCTGTGTGTGACTAGGAGAGTGCGGAAAGTGGAATTAGGCTGAGAGAGGAAGTAGCCGATAGAACAAGACATTAGGTCCGCCCCTTGATGTGCCTGGGTGATTTAACTGCCCTTTTGTTCTGTAGACATGTACTGGGGGTGGGATGTAGTGTGTGGTCGAGTGTAATGCCACTGAATCTGCCAAGAATGGTAGTGTGAGCCCAACTCCGTGAAATGTAGCTGTGTCCCTAGACATGACATGGTTGAATTTATGGGCTCAGTTGGTCCATAGATGTTATTGGGGTGGACTGCCTTTCCAGGGGCAGGATAGAGTGGGCACATCTGGTTTGTCTATTTCGAATGGATTGTGTCCTCCCACATATTCCTCATCTTTAGGTATCTTCCTTTCCAGCTTCAGCTGCTTCAGCAAACATTTTTACCAGAGAGCGCTGTGCGTGGAAGCAGTCCACATTATGTCCCATGAGGGCCTCTGTCTTGAGGTTGACATCATTATTGGTATATATAGCACGCACAGTAATGCTTCCAGAATTATGGCATGCTTTGATTTTACGGAAAACTGCAAAATACCCGGGAACGATGGCCTCGTCATCGACACCATCAACCCTGAAAACCGAGTTAAAAAAAATGTCATGATTGTGGCACCATGAAGTCTCTCATGGATCTTCATCGAGTGTGTCTCTGGTGCCTTGGCGTGGAGCATAGGACGGTGGACTGTGGGTCCTGTCAGTCCATGACTGGTAAGGCTTTGAAAGAGCATAAGGGGAAATTAGCAGCGGGTAGGCCTCCTACAAAATACCCCTCAAAGACACTGTCAAAGATTTGCTTGTTCGACGATTAGAGAGGTGACTCTCCTCGAAGGAAGAGATCCAAAAAGCACTCACGGTCCAGGAGTGGTTCACACCACTCTTCGTCTTCATCCAAGAAGATGTAGAAAAGGTGCTATAGGTCCCTTCCTCTCCTGAGAGAAAGATAACCTGCCCAAGCAGGTCAGCGACTCCTGCTGAATGGGAGACGGTGAGACAAGAAATGCTTAAGGTTTTCAAGAAGGTCGGCCCGACCCACTCAAAAGAAAAAGCAAAGACCCATGCTCATGTTGTGCCATTAAAAATGGACAAGGAAAGGGCGAAGGCAAACTCCTGCGCACCCTTGAGCCTGGGGCACAGGCCTGAAACCCTTGAGAACCGTCAAGATCTTGACACAATAATAAACTGTTTAAGACTATCGAGTCGGGGATCGAGCCCCTCGAGGGCTCTGTCGACACCAATTAGGGTCAACACCATTGCCAGCGGGGCCATCGGCGAAGCCATCCACGTCTTTACCCATTAAACTGTGCTCTAGCACCTGGAAGCGTCTCTTGTGCTAGATGGAATTCCCAATAAAGATCTCAGACCAAATAACCAGACAGACTCAAAGAATATGGCAAAGTACTACTTTATTCTCAGTTTACTAAAGCAGGGTCAACTGGCAGACATCGGATGGATGCTTGCACACTTGCACACAAGCTTGATTACACAGAGGTTTTATACCACAATATGCTTCATCTATGACATCATCCTATGTGGAAAATCATAAAACCTATTAGTAGGAGGGATTGGTTAGGGGAACATGTCTACTTATAGAATGTTTACGGGTTAGTGCTTTATTGGCTGGCTCTTATCTGTAAGACACACCTCAAACTACCTCTAGATCTGTAGAATACTGATTATAGTGAACATAATGGCAGCAGATTGGTCTGTGCAACATTGTATAGCAGGTTGCCCCATAGACCCACTGATTGGTTGCCATTCCTACCCAACCCTGGATTTTCAGGTTGGCTAGCAGCACGTACGTGAAATGAAACCCAGGTGCTTGAACCATGTCGGATTACTCCCCACTTTCTAAATTAGTCCATCATCTCTCATCAGTCCGGCCATGAGCCAAAGTTTCCTATCTGTAGTTGACCTTGTAGGCTGCTCTCTGTTCTGGGACATTCGAGGGAGTATAAGCACATCACTATCTTCATCTGAAGCTTAATGAATAACCCTTGTTTTCGACTTCTGAGTCACGATGAAGAGACCACAAATTTGTCATTTTCAGCCTCTAGACTATTTTATATAATTATACTGAGTGTCATTGCTCATCTTGGCCTTTAGAGACTTGCTCACTCTACCTTGTATAGACTTTATACACTATTAATTGTCCAATACTTGGCTCTTGCAGATGTTTTCTTCTTCTTTAATCTAAGAGAAATATGTCTCATCCATGGCTTAGCCGTGTGTCTGCCTTTGTACTTTGCACATATTCCTTAAAAATAGCATCCTTGATCCCAAGCCAACATAGACTTCTGTTTTTTTTGCACACAAAGCTGTTCTTATAGCGTCTCTCCACTGTGCAACCCTGATCTTTTTCTGAGGTAGCTGAATTGAATATTTACACAAGCCAGCATCCAGTTTCCAACTATGGCCGTCCTTGCCACATTATATGTTCCTCTATAGCAAGCTTCTATGTATATTTTCTACCTTGCGTTGCTGCGTATTTGCACGTATTGGTCAACAAGTTACTTTGTCTTCTTTTGCATTCATGATTACTTTATCGTTTCATACATGTTTCTCTTATCGCTTCAGTTACATTGTTACTCTTAAGTATTTTCATATTGTTTCAGTATGCCCTCGTATAGCCTTTTTATGACATCACTGTGCCCTCATCAGCGCTCCACGATGTCCAATGGTGCATGCTGACATCCTTCCATACGGCATCCTTCCACACTTTGTGTGAGGGTACATTCCATACGGTTGTCTGAGTGCATATTGTCTCTCGTACAATGTGGTATAGGTATAACACATGGAGTCTCATATAGGGCCCTTCTCGTGCTGTTTCAGTATGATGGCAGTGAGGCGGCAGGAGTTAGGGAAAATGCGTCCAACTGCTTCTCTACAAAACCTTCAATGATCTCGAAGGAGGTTGAAAAATCATATAAACCTTTACCAAGGACTATCTTTGTCTTCCATTTATGAAAAACACAATCACACCAAGATACTCCTCCATTTGGTTTGGAGCTTGGCACACCTAATGTCATGGAGGCCCTTATTCCAGAGGAGTCCAGATTAAAGGACCTATATGAAACCTTTAGCAAGTGGCATAGAATGTCACCAGAGTTTGAATTTGGTAAACCTGACCTGGCAGAACATGCAGATACCTCATACAAACACCTTATGTCTAGGGTAATAGACATTTTGGGATGTGGCAGGTTTGTTCCTCTATTCAAGCAAGATAACCTTACGGACATACTTGATGAGGATCCTCAGAAGGATCCTGTACTTCCTTTTCATATCGCCCGACAGAAATGGATACGGGCGAATTGGGAGGCACCTGAATCAAATCCAGCAGTTAGCAAGAACCTCACCAAGATGTACAGGACTTCAAGTAGCGATCCTGACTACTTGTCAAAACACCCTACACCAGAGAGCCTGGTAGTTCATGCAGCGACATCTACATCTCAACAAGCAGCATATACAACCATACAACCAGACAGGGACAATAAGTGTTTCGACGCAATGGGGAAGAACGTCTTTTCTGCCGGGAGAATGGTTCTAAAAGCTAGCGCTTTAGCTAAATTTACATTCACATTTACATGGGACTGTAGAGCCATGGTTGCTGAGCAGATTCCCGAAGTGGAAGTAAGCTTCCTGAATATTGTAACAGATGGAAAAGAGGCCATGTGTGAGTCTCTTGAGTCAGGACTGCACTCTGCTGACAGCCTCAGCAGAGCCATGGCGACGAGCACAGTGATACGCAGGTTTGCGAGGTTGAGCAAGTCTGGATTTGCACCGGATGTGCAGTCTAGACTCCTCAACATGCCCTGTGACGGCACTCGGCTGTTTGGCAGCAAAGCTGACGAAAGCCTAAAGAAGCCAAATCCCTTGGTGCTGCTATCAGACAGCGCCAACCATCTCACCCCAGTGGATCATCTTGGAGGGGTAGGTCCTTTTATTTCTACTACTCAGTTTGAAGAAAGAGAGAACTGGTTAGTCAAGGGGGCCAAAGAGGATTCCCTTGTGGTGGACGAGGGAGGGGTGCCAAGTCCGCCCAAGCAACGGCTACTTTACTATCAGCCGCTGCTTCAGCTACCTGAAAACCTCTCTGAGGCCTTAACCCACAAGACCCCGGTGGGAGGCAGGCTCTCACAGCATCTGCAAGAATGGCGTGGTAATACTTCAGATGCATAGGCATGGGAAACAGTGGCCCAGGGTTACTGTCTCCCTTTTTTAAGAAGGCCTCACGACCATGCACCGGGAAGCCACTTGTTCAAGGTTACGGATCCGTTCCTTGTGCAGGTAATTTCGAGCCTGCTAGAGAAAGGTGCAATAGAATCAGTACCTGTAACAGAGAGGAACAAAGGGTGGTACTCTCCTTCTTTCCTAATTCCCAAGAAGGACAGGGTATTGAGACCCATCATGGATTTGAGATGCTTGAACACATTCCTCAGGAAGGCCAAGTTCAAGATGGTCACTCTTTCTCAGCTCTTTCAGGTCCTACAGCTCCAGGATTGGATGATGTCATTGGATGTTCAGGATACTTACTCTCATTTGCCAATCCATCACATGCACAGAAAGTACCCGAGGTTCGCCGTTGGTGGTTCTCATTATCAGTTTCGAGTTCTGCCATTCGGGCTGAATTCCGCCCAAGGGTTTTCACCAAGTTGATCGCGGGGGTGGCAGCGAGTATCAGGAGAGTGGGGATTCACGTCTACCCCTTCCTGGACGATCGGCTGATCAGGGCTCGTTCTCCCAAACAGACCCTGGAACTTCTCAGCATCACCCGCTACTCTCTCCACAGACTGGGCATCTCCCTCAACTTCAAGAAGTCCCACATGATACCATATCAAAGACTCCAATTCATCGGAGCAGTCCTGGATGCATCCTTGGGAATAGCGGTGTAACCCGAGGTTACGGCTCAGCACATTCTGCAGATTGTCCCCAAATTCCAGAGTGCCCAGCGTCTTCTGGCCTTAGGCTTTTTGAGGTTGCTCGGCCTCATGGCATCCTGCATTTTTCTGGTGCCAGAGGCTCGCCTGACAATGCGATCCCTCCAATTGGCCCTCAGGACACAGTGGTCTCAGTTCTAGGGCAAGATGTCAGATCTGCTTCAGGTTCCAAACAGGGTTGCTCAGGATCTCCTGTGGTGGGCCTGCAAGGACAATATTCAGAATGGAGAACCTTTTTGGCAACCATTACCGGAGATAACAGTATTTACAGACGTCTCACAGGATGGGGAGCCCACGCCAACGATCTGGCAGTCAGCTGTCGTTCGTCTCCATCAGAGTCCAAACTACACATCAGCCTTTTGGAGCTGAGGGCAGACTAGCACTGAAGGCCTTTCTGCCCTCTGTATGGAGAAAGAATGTCCCGATATTGACGGACAACACAGTGGCCATGTACTACCTTAACAAGAGAGGAGGTGTAGGGTCACTACCACTGTGCAGAGAGGCAATGCAGCTCTGGTTCTGGTCAATTCAAGAAGGAATCTTCCTATCAGCAGTTCACATAGCCGGGGAGGAGAACACATCAGTGGATGTTCTGAGCAGGCAGAGCACAGTCTCCCGCGAGTGGGGGCTAGTTCAGGAAGTCCTTAAAGAGATCTTCACCTTTTGGGGAAACCCTCAAGTAGAACTGTTCTGCTGCATGGAATTTCCCCCAAGAGGATCTCTAGGGGACGCGTTTGTAGTGGACTGGAAGTTTCCACTCTTGTACGCGTTTCCTCCAGTCCCCGTCATCCCTCATGTGATCAGGAGATTGAGAAAGTTTGGGAAATCCATGATCCTAATTGCTTCAGATTGGGACAGGAGGACCCGGTACCCAGACCTTCTGGACATGTCCATCTGCCCTGCAATGCACCTTCTACAAAGAGAGGACTTTCTCTCACAAGAGGAGGGTCGGGTTCTCCATCCAGAGGTCAAGACACTCAACCTTCATGCATGGTTTCTGAGTGGTTGAGATATAAGGATTGAGACCTCCCGGATGACGTAATGGAGATTTTGCTTTTAGCCAGAAGGCCAGCAACAAAATCCTTGTAACGTTGCATTGGAATATATTCTGTAGCTGGTGCAGGGATAGGAATGTGGACCCTTTTCAGTGTAATACACTTATGGTGTTGTCTTTCTAGTTACACTTGGCAAATCTGGGGCTCCATATTGGAACCATTAAATGGTACTTGGCGGCACTGTCAGTTTTCAAGCCCACGTCGGAAGAGGCATCATAATTCAAGATGCCTTTGACCATACAATTTCTTAAACGGCTCACTAACATGTTTCCGCCTTCTCCTTTTCAAGTTCCTGTTGGGGACCTCGATTTGGTACTAAAATTCCATGTGTGCTCCTTTTGAGCCACTCCATTCCTGTTCTTTATCATAATTGACTTTTAAGACCATCTTATTAGTTGCATTAACATCAGCCCACAGGGTGAGCAAGCTACAGGCCTTATCTAGTAAACCACTGTTTACAACATTTTTAAGGGAAAGGTGGTTCTTAAGGTCAAGCCACCTTTTCTTCCAAAAATTCTCAGACTTTCACATATCTCACAAAATTGTGTTACCATCATTATATCCGCCTCCACATCCTGGCAAGGATGGGGAGAGGCTGCATAGGCTAGATCCAAGACAAGCACTTCGCTTTTACATCTCAAGATTTGCTGAAATACTTCAGGATGACCACCTTTTTGTGGGGTATACTGGTCACAGGTTGGCACTAGCAGTCACAAAACAAACATTCAGATGGATCATATTGGGCATTACTGAATGCTACAGATTGCTAGAAAAGATCCTCTGGGTGGCCTGAGAGCCCATTCCACAAGGGGCATGGCAACGTCTTCTGCTTTACAAAGAGTGGTGCCGAAACATGATATTTTTGCGGCAGCCACATGGTCTACTAATCATACTTTAACAAAATATTACTGCCTGAATGCATCTTCAGACCAGAATGGGTGATTTGGGAAGGCAATCTTGCATTCTGTCCATGACAAATATTAAGGACAAATCTGAAAATGCGTACTCCCTCCTCCAAAATTGACACTGCTTTTTCTATCTAAAGATGAGGAATACATGGGAGCACACAATCTATTTGAACAAGTTACTTACCTCTGGTAGCGTTCTTTTGACTGGATGTTCTTCCCACGTATTCCTCATCGCCCCTGCCAACCTACCCCGCAGTGGAATTTCCGAGCTTTACACTTTATGCTCTTTCAAGGTCTTATACTGCCCTTGGACGCTCTGGTGCCAGTAATTCTGTAAGAAGGCGGCGTAAAAGCAGAACTGAAGCTAATGGGTGCTGCGCTTGCTATATGTACCAATGATGACTGACGCCCTGGAAGGACATCGAGTGAGACTCTTCAACGCAGAGCGCCCTCTGCCAGAAAACAAATTCCAAAGCAGCTGAAGCTGCAAAGGGAGATATCTAAAGATGACGAATACATGGGAGGAACCAGTCGAAGGAACGTTACCAGGGATAAGTAACTTGTTCTTCTAATGTAGCGGATGCCATAACATTAAGCACTCCAGTGATGAGACAGGGATTATCATATGGGCCCTTTTGTTTTTTTTTTTTTATTATTTGTAATTCCCTCTTAACCCAGAGGTAGCAGGGCGCAGGAGCAACAAGAAGATTTTATGGCTTAGGTTACATATGGCACTGTAGAGGGAGTCCAGCTATGGTTACAGTGCTGGACACATCAACAACATTAAGAACAGATGCAGTAAGTAAGTCATATTTACATGAGAATATAATATACAAAATGTACAGATTATAGCGGCGCATATAGGGTTAGAGAGAAGTACCAGTGCATTAATCCAGTGGATAAGATTGGATCTAAATTGTGAGTAAGGAAGGTCTTCCCTTAGGGATGGCGGTAGAGAGTTCCAATGTTGTGCTGCTTTGACAGGAAAGCTACTCCCCCCCCCCAGTCATAGTGCGTTTGAATCTTGGCAACAATAGAAGGTTTGAATTAACCTTTCTGGAAGGGCGGCAGGATACTTGTCTAGTGAATCTCGTTGTAAGGTATAGAGGGGCAGAATGGTAGAGACATTTATGAATCAGAGAGACAGATTTGAGGAAGATCTTATCTTTCGTGGCGAGCCAGTTAACAGATCTTCTAGTATCTGAAATGTGGGCTTTCTTCGGGAGACTGAGGGCTGCTCTTAAGGCATTATTTTGCAAGATTTGAATCTTATTTGTGATATATTTATTGCTACCTACGTATGAGGCATTGCAATAGTCCAGCTTGGAAAAGATCAAGGCTCTGGCTAGGGTAATGCAGTTGTTGGAAGAGAGAAAAGTTTTGGCTGCTCTGATGAGTTTGCAAGTATAAGAGGTGGCGGAAGCCATAGCGTTTACTTGTTTTTTGAATGTTAGTGTAGAGTTTAGATGGAAGCCAAGGGTTTTAACCTCCTTAGCCACGGCAATGATGTTATTGTCGATTTTGAACAAGAAATAATTCTGGCCAAGTTTGTTGAGATTAGCTGTTGTGTCCAGGATGAGGAGTTCCGTTTTGTCATCATTCAGGCATAGACCGTGGGAGGCCATCCATGCCTGGATGATGAGGTACACTCTGTTTACAAAGGCCAAATCCTTGCCATAATTCCCTGTCAGCGGGATGAGGATCCGAGTATCATCGGATTAATTTGTGTAGGTGATACCCAGACCATCGAGATCATCGAAAAGGGGCATTGTAAAGATGTTGTCCAAAGTGGGAGAGACACAGGAGCCCTGTGGCACACCGCAAGTTATAGGTATTGGGTCAGCACCTGCTAATGGGGAGAAGACTCACATTGTTCTGTTATTGAGAAAGGACTGAATTTCGTCTGTATGTTTTTATCTGGGCAGATGGTCTTTAGTGGGTGGGGAAAAGGCTAACTATGGAAGTTGCCAGGGTCATGTTGGTGGGTGAGGAGGTACAAGTGCATTTGGTGTTTGGGTTTATGTTGCAGTTGATAGTCTGCATAGTAGTTTCCAGTGACATAAGGAATATCGGCCATTAAGGCATCTGCTGATTTATAGTGCTTATCGCCCCATGCCCCACCTCATTGTCTCGCTGACTCAATCCTCTAGCTGATCCCTTTGTTGATCGGTCAAATTGAGGAGGACTGCATCGCTTTGATAAACATTCCGGCTATCTTCACTTCTTTTGAATTTGTATGGCATTATCATTGATGTGGCTAGTGTTATGTGCAAACCACAGCATTGAACGACTATATCTGTCTTCTATTCCTTATCTCCATATACAAATAAGGATGTATAGATTAAATATTCATGGCAGGTGCCCTTACTTTTTATGTATATGTTCAGTTCATAAACCTTTACATTGTTATCTGAACTATCTCGAAAATATGTATGTTGGGAGAGTCAGAATACATGCCATTTTAGTGTGCCTGCTCTAAGTTTACACACATCATATTAAATAACGTTATTTGTTTTAGCACATGTTTGCTTTGTCATATATCACAAAGAGGCCAAACAAAATTCTTAGCTTCAAATGTATTTTTATTCAACTCCCAAAGGCGGTCTCACAGGAAAAAACTCAAACTACAAGTCATCTGTCCCTCTCAACAGTTCCTACACTGCAGGCTCCCTTCTAATGTTCATAAGGTTTGGGTACATCCCGTCACTCAAAGTCTCAAGAGTACTCTCTGCGAGCTTCTTCCTGCTTGTGGCTGGTGGGATACAACCACCTCCCATTTGTCATTTAGTTCCTTTGGATATTGCTGGGTCTCCTCCAAGAGATGTAGGTAGTAGTAGAGCTTATCTTCGGCTTTTAGAAAGAGCCTAACATGTTTGCCTTCCTGGTCTTCACAGGTGAGTTCAAGAGGGTTCTTTCACCTGCCTCTCCTAGGGTCCCATCCTCCCTTTTCACCACTTCTCTACTCCTGTCCTGGTCTGCTCCTCCTTAACTTTACTCCACATGCTCGTTCTTCTAGGGTCTCACCACTACCCCCTGCATTGGGCAAAACGTGCCCTTCAGACTTCCCTGATCTGGCTAGCTATGTTCTCGCAACCCTCTTGATACTTTCCTCCAACCGCCTCCTGATGTTTCCAACCAAACTCCTCCTGCTTTCTCCAACCTCCTCGTGTCTTATCTCTTCCAGTTGTATCCCACCTCCTCCTCCTCCTCCTCTCCTCCTCCTTCTCCTGACCATTCTCCCTCCAATACCCTTCCCCGCTCTCCACGTCACTCCAAGCGCATATGGCTATCTCGTACCCTATACACCCACACCATTTGACTAGGATTCCAAGCTTATATAGCCCTGTGACCCTTCCACTTGTACTGGGATTCAGGCGAGTTTCTGAACTTTGGATGTGAATATGTGAGAGGCTGTGAATGGCTGTGCCTAATTGCTTCATGTGTTTGTAAATTAAGGGCCTCACAGGGGCGTTATTTGAGGGCTGCCAGGGGGCCACAATTGCAACCCCCAGGACTCCTGCGACCCCAACTTTGGTTTTTTTGCAACAAAATAAATAGGTGCTGGTGGTGTAGCGGGCCGGCGGGGGTGGGGGGCAGCCACACCAGGTCTGGTGGATCCCCGATCCAGTCCTCAACCATCAGGGTGAAGGGCTGGGCCGGGGAGGCACTCATTAGGGGTTGGAGCTGACCGTGACATGTGCCACATGTCAGATGCCACATTCAGCTCCCACCCCTTCTTCCTCGGCTTCCTTGCAGCTCACATACAGGAACCAGGAAGCTCTTGCAGCTTCCTGGTTCCTGTTTGTGAGCAGCACGGAGCAGCTGAAGGGGCCTGGAAGGACAGACCAAAGCTGCCAGAAAAAGGTAGGAAGGCTTTTTTTTTTGTAATATGATGTGTGTTTTGCATGTGTGAAGTGTGTGTCAGATGTATGTTTGTGAATGGTGGATGATTGAGAAGTGATGTGAGCATTTAAATGTTCTGGGTGAGTGTGTGTGTGTCTGTGTAGACAGTGTAATGAGTGGATGTGAGAGAAGGTGTGAGTGGCTGGTGGATGGGTGACTGAGAAGTGACGTGATGTGGGTTTTTGAGTGTTTTTGTGTGTGTGTGTGCATGCCTGCATACAGAATGCAATGAGTGGATGTAAGAGAAGGTGTCAGGGACTGGTGGGGTGAATGAGAATTGATGTGATGTGTGTTTTTGAAAGTTCTGGGTAAGTGGGTGTGTGCCTGTGCAGAGAATGCAATGAGTGGATGTAAGATAAGTTGTGAGTGACTGGTGGGTGAATGAGAAGTGATGTGATGTGCGTTTTTGAATATTCTGGGTGGGTGGGTGTGTGCCTGTGTAGAGCATGCAATGAATGGATTTATTTATGTATTTATTTATTTGTGAATGAGTATGAATGTGATGGTGTGTTTTTGAATGTGGTGGGTGGGTGGGTGGGTGATTGTGTGCCTGTGTAGAGAATGCAATGAGTGCATGTTGGAGAATGTGTGTCAGAGGGACTGGTAGATTAATGAGCATACATGTGGTAGTGTGTGTTTGAATGTTCTGGGTGGGGTTTGGTGTGCCTGTGTGGTGAATCCAGTGTGAATGAGTGCGAGAGGAGATGTATGTGTGAGTGACCGGTGGGTGAAAGGGAATGCATGTGTGTGTGTGTGTGTGTGTGTGTGTAAGGCCCTGGGAGACTAGGGAAAACTGGAGCATTTTTTCCACATCGTTTATTGACTTTATATGCTTTACTGGTATTTTTGGGCAAAGGCAAGTTCATGTGTGCCATTCCCTGGCTAGACTGGCATTTTGGTGCACTCAATCTAGCCATTGCTTACTGTGGCATGACATTTATTACGCGGCATCTTTAAAAAAGCGAGCCGATAAGAAGTGTTTCGATGTAGCAGCCTGTATATTCTTCACTGTAGCATGACTTTTTATTATCTGAGCATCTATAATGAATCAAGCAAGATGAGTGTTCTTATGGGTCTAGACTGGCTTACATTGGAACCAGTTTGGACAGGTTTTCCTATTGTGACATGTCACTTTTAATGGCCAATCCAACGGGAGTATGTACTTACATAGGAGTACTGGCATATATTGGCAGAGCCAGTTTTGTTCCCAGTGCCAGTAACAATACTATAGAAGAACGTCTTCAAGCGAACAAGTATGGTCTTATATGGGAATACTAGCATATGTTGGTGGAGCCAGAATGGAAATGTATGGGCTCTTTGGTGACTTGCATCTATTGTACTTTTTTTCATGATTTACCCTACACCCTACAAAACCGATTGTTGGCCTCCTATCACACTTTTGACCTTTTACCCACATTTTTCCAGAAAATGTGCTGTGTAATGCACCATGTAAACCCATTATTCAAAACATTTACTCTGTGGAGGGAGAAGAATCCCTCTAGAGCCCCCCAACCCATTTTCGCTATGCTTAGTCGCAATCATTTACTTGTGGCAAATATTTACACCCTCCAAAAAAAACAACTCACCAGCCACCACTGGTGGCCGGTATATATGTGGACCAGGCACCGCCGCCTTCTCTCTGTTATGTCAAAGATTGAGGGCCTGATTCACAGACGCGTTTTATAATGGCGCAATCCCATATGATAACATTCTGTGAATCAGGCCCTTAAGCTTTGATTGAAAAACATATTTACTTCTTTCACTTGCAGTTGTGCATGCCCCTGTAGCGGCATAATCATCATGGACATTGCGCACACGTGGTGGTCCGGATCGGCCCCGGGTGTGGCGTGCCCTGTGCTTTGTTAAGGAGCTTGGGGGTACAGCATGGCTCACAGAGGAGTTGCCAAATTGTTTGCTATGCCATTGGGCACCACTGGATCTGACAAAGGGGTAGTGTGCAGTGCGCGCCTTGAAGTCTGCCAGTGAGTCCCCGGGTGAGAAGCAGCTTGTGGGCGTTTTCAATTGTAAATAACTGTGTGGTGCTATTACATTAAATGGTGTTGTCTGGCACCCAGTATTATGCTTATATTGAAAGAACCTTTCCTAGTATTACACTACAGCAAAGATAACATCAGGAGAACTCCCCTCTGCGCATGCAGACCAGTCTAATAGGTTTCTTCTATCATAGTGGTAGCTGAATCATATATACATTTATTACCAGGGAATTTTGTTTATACTAAATCCTGGTCAATGATTTCATTTTCAGGCCTTGCTCGTGCAGCATTTTTCTCCTGGTTAAACAGCAGCGCAGGCCTCCCCCAAGTCATTTTTGGCTTGCATAACACAGCAAGGCCACAGATAACACGTACTTCTCTGTCCATTGATCTATAGATGTTTCATACACTAGCAGTGGTCTGGGTTACAGATTTCGGTTACCCTGTTAGAAATACTGCGTTATGTATGTTTTGCATATAGACCCCACGTCCAATCTGGAAAATTGCATTCCCCAAATGTGTAATCGTGGACAAATCATGCCTCCCCCTGTGCCTCGGTTCTTATGTCTGACTGAAATGAGAGCACCTTGAAACACGGGTGCTAGATGCTTCTAAAAAATCGGAAAGTCGTTTGCCATCACTTCCTGTGATGTCTCAGGGCGTCAAGGGTCGTGTGGCGTCACTTCCGCTACCCCTGGCATTTTGGTGAAATGACGTCAGTCTGACCTGCCATCTTGGATTGTACTTCCCTCCCTTGTAAAGCCCTGGGATCCTTCTGGTGTCCCATTGATGTAGGGAAGCTAGGGGCCAGGCTCTTTCCCTCTGTGGGCATACCCAAGGAAGTTAAGTAAAATGAAGGCATTTTGAAATGTGTTGCTGTTTCTGTGCTTTCAGTGTTTGATTTCACACTGCAGGGAACCAGGGAAACACATACCGTGTCAATGTGTGACGAAGACTCGCTGTGTGAGCGCCGTAGGAAAATCGAGTGTATCCCCGATGTCCATGTACGAAAATCTGGTGTGAATCTTATGTCTGTGCCGATTTACTGTGCGAGCGTCATAAGAAAGTGTAGTGTTGCTCTGGTGTGGGTTTGTGATGTAAGGGGGCAAACAAGCGCAGGGAGTGCAATAGAACAATGTAATGTGCCTTTGATGTCCGAGTGGGTGTTCGCTACCAGCGCAGAAGTCATTTAATTTCTTCGCTACGTGGTTTTCATTGCTTGCAAACTTCGGTTAGGTTCTTTTAAAAGCACAGCGTTTACCAAATTCCCTACCCCAGTATATACAGTAGTAGGAGTGTTCTCCGTTAAAGCGCCTTCTCTGATGTTGCCTTTCCTTAGAGCGGGGCCCTAGTGTGGGTGACCCGAGCATCCTCCTCATACCACACTAGTACCCCTTTATCCACTAACTCTGGGGGTGCACCCAGCCCGCTTTGGTCACCCTACTAGAGGTGCCCAGAATCAGGCAGTGGACTTTATCGCAGCTTGCGTTTCACTTTTTAAAATGAAGTGTCAATTTGTTTCCATCCGCCATTTCTTTGTATTTAGAGTTTTGTTGAGAGCTAGCTTTTCAGGGCGAGCTCTATGTGTACTATTCTGGGCTGAACCGGAGGGGGTAATGCACTTTGGGGGGGGAACACCTTTTTCAACCCTACATCTTTTGCAAAACACGTTTCATGAGAAGAGCAATTTGGCTGAAAAAAACAATACATACTAATGCTGATGACAACTATTGTAATCTAATGGTGCTGGAGCTTGGGATTAACCCTGGTTGTGCCAGGTTTTGGGAGTACAGACCCAGTTGCTCCCAAGGTTTGTAAATAAAGTTAATTGCTGTCCTTAATTGTGCCAGAGTTGATCGTGCAGCCACAGGCTGGTGAGAAGGTCTTACTTGCCTTCCGTTTTTCTGTTGTACCCTTGCTCCGAGCCACAGTGGATGACCGATCTCTCTGTGTCCCCAGACTACATCTGCCATACAAAGCTGTCCTTCCATGCCTGATCGGTATGCAACATGGCCGCCGTGGATCCCGGACCATACAGCACAGGCCAGCCGTGTATAAGTACGTGGCTTTTTATTATTGGCTTTGTGTAGCTCTGGTAGCTGCAACGCTGATCAAGAGCACGCCGAAATTTACCTTCCTTGGCTGCATCTCATCTGTTCTGTGCCCTGCTGTCTCTTTGCCTACCCACCTCTCCCTTTGGCTGTCTAATGGCTCTCTCTGCTTTTTCTTCGCCTTCCCTTTTTTCTTCCTGATGGTACACCTCCCTGTTGGCTTGCTATCAACTTTCCTTCAACCTTTTCTCTGTGTTCAATCTCCTACATCCCTTTCCTCTGCTTTCTGTTGCTCCTTGCCCTCCCTTCTTTCGTGCAACTTTATTTTACACATTTCTCTCGCCGTCTCTGTGGGTTTTTGTGCTTACTTCACTCAGCCATCTCAATTCCCCCTGTCTGTATTTCCAGGTATCTTCGTCTTCTCCCCCTACTTCCCCTCTGTCCTGTTCTCTGCCTGACTTAGTACAGGTATAAGCCCTGCAGTGCCTGCAGTGGGTCCTTTGGCTCTCTGTCCTGTTCTCTGCCTTACTTTGTACACTACAAAGCCAAGCCGTCCCTGCAATGGGTCTCATGGCTCTCTGTCTGACTTAGTACACTTACAAGCCGTGCATTACCTGCAATGTTTCCCTTGGATCTCTGTCCTTTTCTCTGCCTGACGTAGTACAGGTATAAGCCGTGCAGTACCTGCAATGGGTCCCTTGGCTCTCTGTCCTGTTCTCTGCCTGACTTAGTATACTACTAATCCATGAAGTACCTGCAATTGGTCTCTTGGCTTTCTGCTTGAGTTAGTACACTTATAGGCCATGCCGTACCTGCAATGGGTCCTTTGGCTCTCTGTCCTGTTCTCTGCCTGACATAGTACACGTATAAGCCATGCAGAACCTGCAATTGGTCTTTTGGCTTTCTGCTTGACTTTGTACACTTATAGGCCATGCCGTACCTGCAGTGGATCCCTTGGCTATCTGTCCTGTTCTCTGCCTGACGTAGTACCCTTGTAAGCCGTGCAGCACCTGTAATGGGTCTCTTGGCTCTCTGTCCTGTTCTCTCTGAGCCCTGCCTCTGACTTATCTTCCACGCTCACCACTCCATCCCTCCATTTTATTTTGTTTCTCTTTCCATGTCTTATAAGCCTTATTTTCTGACATTCTCTCTGTTCATCTATCTCACTCTTATCTCCCGACTCTCTAATCCCTCTGTTTTTTTTCTATATCCTTCTTTCTCTGAGCTGATTTGTATCTTTCTCTCTGCCTCTCTTCCTCTCACTTTGCAATTCCCTTTACTGGTTTTCACTTTCTTCCTGGTCCTCTTTGTACTAACCAATCAAAAAGATCCTTACTGATTTGAGTGATGCAGTGGTATTGGGATGTGATTGCTGCTATAGCTGATATGGTCGGCGTCAGCATTTCCAAGGTTCTGCCTGTCATTTTCTGTTTTACGAGTTACCACTTTAAAGTCACAGTCCAGGGTGAAAAAGAAAGAACACAGCTACTTTCCCACGAGAACGCTGGTCGGCAAGCAGGCAAGTGAGGGGTGAGAAAGAAGGTCTGCCTCATGTTTAGTGTTCTATACGCACTTGCGCCGCTGGTCTTAAGTTTACCCAACTTGTGTACATCCCTACAGTGAGAAAGTGTGACAAAATGACTACTGCTCTGCAGGAGTACAGGGATGAGTAGTAGCTAAACCACACTATTACTAAAGCAGCAGTGATGCCAATTATAAAGCTAAAACAGGCACAGCCAGACCGGTAAACCTCCTTTGCTTTTTGTGAAAATGTGGGCCCAAGGGGAGGCCAAACTCTCAGGAGGGCTGTGGAGTACAACAGTAGCAACCCAAAAACCAAACAGCAATAGCTCAAAGACACCAAAATATAAGAATGTACAATGAAGGATATATATTATAGTGCTGCAGTCGCCGTGAAATAGTTAAATTGAGTATCTAGTTCCATAGGAAACCCAGAAATTCAATTGCTAATAACTTTTGACTTGTCTGATATTTTGCAAACAAAAAGTTTGTCATGCCCACCCTGACTGACCTCCTCACACCCCCTGTCCCCCCACCGGACTGGAAATTATGGGAAAGGGTCTTCAAAAAATGAAAATGTTATAAAGATAGCAAAAAAAACGCCGTTTTGGCCTACTCCCATTCATTTACCCATAGTGAAAGTGCCAAAATGTCTGCACAGCAAAAACTTCTGGATGGAATCGGACCGGGTACAAAACAACTTGAGCATGAAGCGTTGACTCGATTTCCGGGATGGGTCTGGGGTTATTCCGTCCAGTAGTTGTTAAAATATTTGATGGAGAAGGGGGTGCCTGCCTTCTCCCAAAATTCTACCTATATATGTGTCCCACAATGCATCAGTGAGGTTTTTCAGCTGCCATTTTCTTTTTGCTCGATATGAGCGATTACCGTAGTATCTACTGGGGTAATGTGATAACGGAAAGTGAAGAAAATGCTATTTGGAGGAGGAAAAAGGATGAAATAGCATCAGGCTAAATGCGGGGAGGGGGAAAGAAGGACACCATGCGAAGTTAGGGTTTGAAAAGGTCTTGACCTGGGATTTCTGCTATCAGCATGGCTATTTTTAGCAGGCAATACATATAGTTGAACATGGGCAACTCTATTCAGAACTTTGTATGACCAAATTATATTGGATTCCCGCTGTTCTGTTGGACACGTGCCATCGGCACATGGATGCTTACTGACTTTGTAAACATTTTTTGGTTTATTTTTCCTGGCCTGTCTTTTATTATTTATTGTATGTTTGCTCATCCTTTCATGCTTCTCATACTTTTTCCAACACCCACTGCCTTTTGGGTGAGTGTTGCACTCTCTAACTACTAAAATCAAACATGTATGCTAGTTAAGGTAAGCATATTTCAACATACTCTCGGCACTGCCATGTTTTAGTGAGGTACTCGCATCATATATCCGGTATTGCCATCAAATACCCATATACTCTGTTCGTAATGCATGGTATTGCCGTTAAATGTCCAGGTTTTTAGGTGTTCATGGCATTTCCATCAAATGCCATTTTCTCACATCACAAGCCAGGTATTCAAAATACCCGAAACTATCACCATTCGCTTGTAGCAGAGCGTGGTTGTGGCTACCAGCATCGAGGCAAGCACAGTCTCTACTCTCGTCTTGGCAGCACAGACTCTCTGACCCTGCAACAAAGCAGAGTGGACAAGGCGGTCAGCTGAACAGTGGCTCTATGTGCTTGACCGCCTGGAATGTGCTGATGGTACAGCAACCCCTTGCCTGACTCCTGTATAGGAGCTTGCTCAAGGAGGCTGTTCTGATGTCCATGCTCCAGTGTGATGTGGTCAGTCTGAGAAAACACCATTGTGTGCAAAGTCTGAAATTAATAAGCGCTTGGTGGTTTCCAAATCATGAAAAGAAAAGACAGGCTTCAAGCCTGTCTTCATGGAATTCAATACTAAGAATATTGTGTGGCCTAGCATTTCGGTGCTGGACTGCCCATGTGGGTGGGACCAGGCTGATGTGCGAATGGATATGTCTCCTCTGTAAAAAGTACAGTGAGCTAAAACGTGGTTGTAGACCCTTCGGAGTCGGCCCCTACCCATAGAACAGGTTATTTGGCCGTGTTCGTTCTCGGTAGAGGGGCTACCACATTTTTTTGGGTAAGAATATTGTGTGGCCTAGCTTTTCTGCAAGAGTAGCACAGGCAGTGCTATTCAGCAGATTCACATATAAAATAAATGTTGACCTGTCGGTTGCACACCATGTCTTTCTTTTTCCAATAGCGATAGTTATTGTCCTCTTTAGGTGGGGCGAAACGCAACTCAAGAACCAAAAATTAAAACATTCAACAGGAAAACATCCGTTTTTACATTCGTTTGAATTGTCCCCTCTTTGATAATTGGTAAAACAGGCAGAAGTTTACTTTGGTGCAGTGAACAGAAAGGATATAGAAGACAGATACACTGGAACAGATCTCGCACGAATATGGCATTGCTTCTTAGGTAAAACATTTGAATTGAAGTAGAACATTTGTATACAGAGACAATTAGGCCAACGTCCCAAGCACTCCTTTCAGAAAAGAAAGGACGTGTTTCTAGTGGTTGGATGATGGGGTCCTTTCTGTAACATCACTAATATGTATGTGGTATTCCCTTTCTAGTGGTTGGTGATAGAAGGGAGATATGTTTGGTTTTCCTTCCCGTGTGCTTGCCGGTAGAAGGGAGGCATGTTTGGTTTTCCCTTCTTGGAGATTTGCAATGGAAGGGAGGCATGTGTGTGATATTCCCTTCCTGGCGGTTGGTGATAGAAGGGAGATATGTTTGGTTTTCCCTTCTTGGAGGTGGTTGGCAATGGAAGGGGGGAATATGTCTGTGGTGGTTTTCACTGTCTGGCAGTTGGTGATAGAAGGGGGATATGTTTGTGGTTTTCACTTTCTGGCAGTTGGCGGTAGAAGGGAGGCATGTTTGGTTTTCCCTTCTTGGAGGTGGTTGGCAATGGAAGGGGGGCATATGTGTGTGGTTTTTATTCCTGGTAGTTGGCGGTAGAAGGGAAGGCATGTTTGTGGTTTCCTTTCTGAAGGCTGGTGGTGGAAGCAAGGCATGTTTGTGGTTACCCAGATCAAATTGATCCCTTCCCGGGAGTCTGTTCAATAGCCCACCTTGTTGAAGGTGCAAAGAAAAGCTGCTGGAACTCTATCAGGTCTGTTGGGCCTACACAAGAAAGAATGCCGGCGAACCTCCCAATTACAGGGGCCTGCTGCGGCTCTTTTCATTTATCTATAGTAAAGACTCGAAGAATGAACAGTGGTTGGTGTCTGATGAACCTTCAAAGTCGTGAGTTGCAGCAAGAATTGTGTATACAAAGTCAAAAGAGGTCATTGGTTTTACAGGCAGCTAATACTCTGTCTTCCACTACACAAAATAGGATTAGTCCTCCACAGCAGCAAAACAGAGTGTGTCCGATAGAAACACCAGATTCTCTGCAGAAATTCCCTGATTTTGAGTACTGTGCCAGGTGTTATGCTACCCATTATTGCTTCTGTTCCAGTCAATAGCCGATCAAACTACTAGTGTCAGCAAAAACACAGTAGAATTGCCGATATTATATGGTAGCAGAGTGTCCCCCTCCTATCCTCCTATGCTAAGGTGGTTACAATTTATACCTTAGCTGCTTCCAATATGATCTCAAATATGCCACTGTGCCACCCAAAGTGCTAGCCTTTTCAGTAATGCTGCGGAAAAAATCCAGGTCTGCAGAAGTATACCTGTGCGCTCTCCGTGCCAGAGGGACCGCTCAAAAATACATTGGCTTTTCAGTATGCCAATGGTGATGGGCTGATTATTGTGCTAGTGTAGGTTACAAATGAACCCCTATTAGAGTGTCTATATGCCCAGGCCTCAGAGCCATCCACCAGGTTACACAGATCTGGCAGGCCCATACCGTTGACAGCAGAGCGATCATTCATGTCACACACAGCTTACGGTATCAGGCTGCCTTGCCTTCCTCGAGCAGCCCCAGCTTACTCACTCCTGCAGGCAGATGCCCTTTTTGCCTGTCACACTTCCTCTGTTCCTGCAGTTCCCAAACCCTCATACCTAACTCATTGGTGGCGAGTTTCTCACTTTGGAGTACAGTCTCACAAGTCACCAGTATTGACGTCCCAATTGATTTGAATGAAGTCTCACACCTGGTAGCGAGAATAGTACTAGCAGAGCACTCAAGGTATGCAGCAGTAGATCCTTGGGGATCCTAGATAGAGGCCATAGGTTAGGACACTGTGAAGGTCCACAGAAAATAGATCCTGTGGTGGATGTAGTACTTGCGGCACAGGGACAACTATACACAGAGCAGGCACATATGCACCAAGAAGGAACACAAACACTGAGTGGACATCTACACCATGGAGAGACATGAACTCTTGGGAGGGACAAATGCACAGAGGTGGGACATGTGCAGGAAGCATGGATATTCTCTGAGCGGGGACATTCACTGAGGAAGAGGGAGAACTACTCTGCGGAATGACACACGCCGAGCAGGGATCATCCCTTTAAGTACTTCCCATCCCCCTCTTTAATCCCAGCGCTTTAAGACAGCCTGGAAGTGGTGTTAAGTGCTATAGAAGCACCCAACATAAAATAAATATAACATTTTATTTGACTGACGGGGTAATGTGGACTGCCAGGGTTTATTAAATATGAACCTCTGTCCATCTCAAACTTTAATTTCAAATGCATTCAACTATCTCAGTACCTTTGTAGGTGGTTGTTGTCTGGTGAACCTTCAAACAGCAAACGGGTCATTGTCTAAAACCGAGGGTACATTGAGAGCAAGAGCCTCTAGAAGAGAGTCAGCCTCTCTCTCCCCCCTCCCACACTCCCACTTCCTCTCCTTAGTCAGCTGACAGCAGCGCCACCACAAAACAAATACAGTCATCTTGAGGGAGCCAGGTAGCGAGTGCTGTGTTTTTGATATGGTAACAAGTAGAACTAGAAGAACGTCGACGGAGCGATCCCCTGAAATAGGGACGGACCTGGTGTTTTAAAACATACATTGTCATTGTGTGTGTCCTGCAGGAACGTTGCATCATGCTAATGTGGTGCATTGTCTGTAGAGTGAGGGGCGTGGATAGGCTCTACAGGGGGATGCTTGGGTTCTCGCAGGCCTTTGAAGGGACCAGAAGACCAGGCTGCACAATCTAACATTGTGTTTATTATTGTGCAGGCTTTGCAGCACTACCAACCAATCAGCGTTGAGCATGAAAAATAAAACATTGCCCTGGCACTCTCAGAAAAAAAAAAGATTCTTTTTTTTTTGGTGTGACTATTTTCAAGAAAGAAGCACATTTTGAGAGGAAAATATGGAGTGCACGTCCAGCAAAATAAATTATTTAATTGTACTAAGATTGTAAACTGGTTCTTATTCACAATGTTCATCTTTAATGATCGCTTTCAGTATTTGTCACAATTGGACCTTTACATGTGTCTTTTTGAGCAAAGTAAATAATCGAAACCTAGAATACCCATATAAATTGTTTCCTGCTAAGTTATCATTCCAAGACAGTCCGTCTGGTACACTCCTTTTGTACACTTTCAAAATACCCCTATGAGAAATAGGAAGGAGACCACTATCACAAAATATAAAAGTTTCCAGACTGTTTTGCATAAACACAAAGCATTTTGGGACCATAGGAATGACCACAGACCTTTATATTTAACAACTATGTGTCGTACAAGGATTGTATGCTTGAATCACTAAAAATATAAAGCACACTGGGCGTGTTGCTGGTTTCCTTTTTCACAACACTCAGAACATTCAAGTGTGTGTAACCTCCGAAGTACATATGTGCATATGATTTGGCACAGTACAAACACCAAAATAAATCAAATATAAAGTGTTATCATACAGGCTCATTCAGGCATCGCCAGGATTTGGATGGCCGGCATCATTTTAGAATACACTGGGCTAGGTCTTATGGCATGTCTTTGGATAGGGGGTGGTGTGTATGCCCAGTTCCCAATGCACAGACATCCTTGCCAATGGGTGTAGCTAGGATATTAGCTGCGGCGAGTCTCATTGCCCGCTCTGAGATGCTCCAGCACAGATCCTAAGAGCTAATACTAAGGTCTTTCTTGTGTTAACTTTGCTGATCCAAAAGGGGGTCGTGTGACTTTGAAAGCTGGTGACCTGCTTTGCTTCTGTATAATAATCTAACAATCATGCAAATAAAGCAGACATTGCAGATTTGTAAGCTTATGAAATCTGTTAGCGTTCCTGCTGTAGAGCGAGTTTAAAGTAAACCCCTAATGGAAGATACCCTTGTGAACACCGCTAACGTGATGACCGGCTGCAGGGAAATCGGCACTCTGCCAAATAACTGTACACCACATTACTAGTGACTCTCAGACTCCAGAGCCCCCTTCCCATCACGCATGCAAGCAGACTCGCACAGAACACCGGGGCAAGCTCGGCCTCGCGTATAAGACAACAACGCCTACATTTCGGACAAGGGATGGGTGTGGTTACAGAAAGCTGGCTTTAGGAGTACATTGGACCTTAATCTGCACCTTACTCAGCAGAAGATATTAGGGTGTCTGTATTGGACCCTGGTGCGTATGCATAGTTTGGGCTTGTTGGAAGAGAATGGGGTTGTGCCAGGGAATGGGCACTTTATTGCATATGTTGTGGGGTTGCTCTAAGACACATGATTTTGGGGGGGGGGGTGTTGGATTGAATGGACACTATTTTATCTATAGGTTTTCCTAGATTAACTTTGCAAACCCTGTTGTTGTCTAGAAGACGGAGGTATGAGACAGTGCAACAATTTGGGCAATGAATGGGTAGATAAGGTACTGGTGGTTGCAGCAAAACAGATTCTGAAAGTTTGGAAGACCAGGAGAAAGCAACAGGTAGAGGGTTGGTTGAATGATTTACAAATTGTGTCCGATTTTGAGAAGATTTTGTTCTGTAAGCAGGATCGAGAAGTTATTTATTTGGAACTCTGGAGGCCTTTTGACAGTATGTACAACTGATGGCAGGTTACATGTATGTGAATGAATAACATTTGAACTAGCGATATGAGACTTGGATTTACCATGAACATGGCATATGTCTAGATGTTTATGTATATGTGGTGCATGTGTGATTTTCTGCGTTTTAAAAGGTTTTTTTTGTTTAATTCAGGATGTTCTATTTATGTATTAATTGCGTTTTAGGGAAGAGTTGTTATTTAGAATGGTGGGACAATATAGTATTGATTGTTGCCTCTCATTACTTCCAACGCCATGTTGTATCTTATAGAACAGGTTTGGATTTCTCTGTATGATAAAAAAAAAATAACTATACATTTTACAAGTGAAGACAACAATGCCTGTGGTGTTGGTTTTCTGGGCCCTTGTCAGCCAATGTAATGACGGCACCGTACAGAGGTATTACTGTGTGTGGCAAATCGTGGCGAAGTGAATGTGGGTGATTTCTTAATTGCACCCGGCCTACTGCCTGTCCCAGTCCAACCGTGCCCAGGGCCCTTTCCTATGTCCATGAGGTTTCAGCTGCATCATAACTGTGACCAGAGAGACTGAGTGACAGGGGCCCCAATCAGAGTGGGGGAGTGTGGCGTGGCATAGCTAAAAACGGGCTCCTCCGTTGCTAGTGTCCATTGCTCTCCCACGGAATGACTCTAGAAAGCAGCGCTGGGTGACTGATGCGGACTTTGCTGCGATGCAACCTTGTGATCATGGGCAAACGCAATATATTTTGTGTGTCTTGTGTCCCATGTGACTTCATGGTTTGGCATGTTAAAATACATAATTAACATTGCCAAAAAGGAAATGATAATGCAGGGTCTTAAAATTCACGGAATGCTGCCCTGTCGCTCCTATCCCTTTGTCCACATTAACCAGCACACAGCATCAACGGGTCCAAAATACAAATGCCTGGTGCCAAGGATCGGAGCACTGCTCAGGCTAGACAACAGCACTTGAACGAAGATACACTGGCACTGCTAGAGCTACACGACAGCACTGGAGCCACGTGACGGAAAGAGGCCACTGAGGGCAGGGGTTATGCACAAGATAAGGAAAGAGTGCCGAGTGAATGGCCAGTGTGATGTGGCCCAATACATAAGTCCATAAAAAGCCAATAAACCTAGTGAAATAGGAGTCAAGAATTCAAACACTACCATGCAGTACACTGATTAGTATGGCTTCCTGCTGGGGGGGCGGGGAGGGACACGTATTCCCAAATCCTGCCGAGTGCCCACTTTTCACGTTTGAACCTCCCCGAGTCCCCCCCCCACTCCGTATGCTGAGATTGGACTATTACAAATCCAGTCGGCTGATCTACCCTACTCTCCCAGTATTGAAAACTAGAAGCCATAAGGATTCCAGCAGACTCATGCCCTGCTTCCCGTGCCCAGCCCCTCAAGTGTACCGTACCCATACCTGCCTACATTTGAAAATTAAAAACCTGGAGCTGTATGCCCCGCCCATAGCCACACAAGTCCCCGCCCAATTGCCCACACGCCCCACCCTCATGTCAAAAAGGTAAACACAGATAAAAGATCAGTTCGGAACAGAATACCAACCGAAAGCACAATATTAAATATATGTGTTCATTAAATAAAACAAACAGTATTACAATATAAACATGTTTAAATGAATGGAGTTGATATACAAAGTAAGGATTACAATGCCCTTCCAGTAGTCATGTGCAGTAGGCCCTATTGCGAGGGGCCTCCCCTAGTCTCAGAGGTAATTGCATTAGTCCACTAAAATGCCTTATCAGAGCAGATGAATACATTGTGTACTCAGGAAATACAAAACAGCAGTTATGAAAGTGAGGAAGTATTGGGAAGTCAAGTTCCTTAGCTCGTTAGTTGAATGTATATTGTGGCAACATAGCGCGAGTGACCTGGAGGGAACTTATTTATGAATCAGCAGTTTTGGGAGAAAGGTAAGGTTTGGCATGAGTTACTGCCCCAGTGGAGTGCACTTGGCCGGGTAACGATCAGGCACTGATATTGTGTTGCTTTTTTTCCTTACACTGGCAGGTATTTCGGGTGCCATTGTAGAAGTTCACTGTATCTGGGTTGGATCTGACTTTAGAGTGCGGTCATAATAACCATAATGCTTACATTTCATACTGCCATTTAATTCCACTTTACGTTACCCATTTACTCTCACCTTAATTCGATGTGTCTCGGGCTGGCTCACACACGTATGCACCTACGCTGCACGCGCACGCGCACGCGCACACGCACACGCCTGCAAGCAGCCAGCGATCATCAGCTGAAGTGAAGGCCGACTCCGAGGGAGGGGGCTAGATGCAGGATGGGTCGGTGGAGTGGGGCGCCTCTGCACTGCGACTCGACTGTCATCTCAGCAACACCAGGGCAAGGGCCTGCACCACGCCACGACAGGGCACACACGCATACAGGTAGGTAGGGGCAGCGCCACAAGCCCAAATTCGGGCTAATAGTGAGTGCCTCTAACCGATTGGCTACCAGCAGGGTCTTTTGTAGACAATCGGATGGAGGCATGGGCAGGCAACAAAAACAGGTCATTTAAATAAAGATCCTCACAAACTATTTGACAACTGCTGGTTAAAAGCTAAGAGGACGAACACTTCTCAAAAATACTCTGTAACATGCATACATGTCCACTAGATGGCATCAAAGAGCAAGGCTGGACGAGCTCCAGAGCAGTCGTTTAACATAAGACTGACTATGAACAAACTTACCTCGGCGGTCGCGTTCAGTATCTGGGAGAAGTTCTCGGTTCCACGACGTCTCGCACAGATGCAGGCCATAACTGAACTTCCGGTTTAAAGATGAGTTGATGCGAGTAGTGACTTTTCGCCTGTCTTCCCGCATGGGCATGATGTTGGTCGCTAGATGGTCCTGGCTGTCAATAGTCTGTTGGTTCAACCTTACTGTTTCCTCTTTCCTTTTCTTATAGTGGTAGGAATGGACTATTTATACTGTGGGGAAGGGGTGGGGGGTTAGGAATGGACTATTTATACTGTGGGGAAGAGCGGGGTGGGGGGATTGGGGCTGGGGAGACGGTGTTTCAGCGAAGTTATTTATTTTATTTTTGCATTTGATGCAGCGCACTGAACCCGCAGGTATTTAGGCGCTTGTTTTTGTAAACCTCCAATGCCTAGCATGTACTATGTAACTGTTCATATCACCGCCACAGGTTGCCTGTTCAATCCGAGTATGCTAAGATGGCTAGGCGCCGTTGTCATGTAGTTACTGTATACTGTTGCTTGGCTTGAAAATAATAGAGATGAAATAAAAAGTAAAAAAATACCCCAAAAGAATACAAGTAGAAATGCATGCAGATGTTCAATTCACTGGTTGATGGTTTGGACGGACGTCACAGCTTCATGACTCACTATCCCAATTAACCAATTCCCACTCTTTGCACCACTAGAGAACCAGTGGTCACAAAAGATAGATTTGTTATTTCCTGTAATATTGTCTATGGCTCATCACTGACACCCGATTGACACATCCCACGTCCCACCAGCCTCCGCGAGACAATGGTGTGTGGCCAGATTCACTCCAATGCAAGCCCTTCCAGTGCTTAAAAGCACTGCCCCACAAGCTTCTCAGATGCCTGTGAGTGTTCATGTTCCATGCCAAGCTGTTTTTTTCTCTCCAATCCGGGCTAGAGAAGTACGCGCTCAGTATACACATTCCATGTGTTCTCATTTTGCTTGATCTCTCTTCTGCCTTTGATACGGTCAACCATACCATCCTGCTCAACCGTCTCTGTGATAACCTGGGTATCACTGGTCAGGCTCTGGCGTGGCTGATCTCTTTCCTCTCCAATCGACCCTCCCAGGTCCAACTGGGGTCTTTCCTCTCTGACATCTTTTTCTCTACTTGTGGTGTCCTGTAATAATTCGTGTCACTCCGATATATATATAATATAATATCTTTATTCGTGAGACCCCGAAGCGGAAGCCAAGATCTCCCTCAGCTCCAACGGCCACTGTGGAATGTTCATTCTCAACACGCATGAACATTCCACCAGTGACCTATGCACGAGCCCGTGCACATTACAACATATCCTCTTCCCTTGGATAAAACTGTTAATACAATTTGAATAATGGAACATAACAAATATTTCATTACTTGTCATTAATACCTCTTCCACTTAAACACTTACAAACCTTATAGCAATTAAATATACTATTTAATTTAAATATACTAGTACTCTTAACAAATGTAATCTCTCAATTTTATGGGAGGACCACAGGTCCTAGCCCCACGACCCCTAGGTTGTCTCTCCTCATTTTGCTGATCCATAGCATTCTGATATTCCACATCTACCTCAGGACCAACAGGAATTGAAATTGGACCGATCCCTTCTTGCTCAATCCTTATTTCTTGTGAATCCACAGGATCATAATCCAGAACGGTTTCTTGCAATTCCAAATTAGATCCCACACCTGGTCTATTCCTACTCTTGCATCCACTCACCACCACCCTTCTTTTACTCCAAACAGAACCATCCTCCAAGTGCACATGCCCCTTTCCTACCTTGACCACTCTTTTTGATGGCATGAAAGAACTGTAACCCTTGTGAACCATCCTAGGATTCTTAATGTACACTTCATCCCCAGGCTTAACATTCAACTCCTTCCTGCCTTTTTGTGAAAACATTGTGCTCTGCTGGCGCTCTAAAACACTGCGATGAATGGCTCGCATATCCATATCACATGGCCCCCCACCCCCCATGGCCAAAGTTCTCAATGTTGTACCTGCCTTCCTACCCCTCATGAGTTCAAATGGAGCTCTTCCCGTAAGTATGGCAGGCGTTCTCCGATATGCAGCCAAATATTGTGTCAACACCTCCTTCCAATCTAACCCATTAACCAAAGCCAATTGTATTGCTGATTTAATGGTACCATTTGCTCTTTCTACTAATCCATTCGCAGAAGGATTATATAAAGCTGTCCTACAATGCGAAATGGCATGCTGCTCCAAAAAATCTCTCATTGCTCTAGAGGTGAACTGCACCCCATTATCCGTCACTAACGTTGCAGGCAATCCTTCACGGTCAAACACTTTCCTCAAAAAATCAATAACTGAATTCGTTGTAACACTAGAACATGCTGCCACTTCAATCCACCTGGACGTATAGTCCACCAAAACCAACATATATCTGGACTCAGGTTCTAAACAATCAAATGGACCCATGATATCCAAAGCCAATTTCGACCATACTTGCTCTGGAACCTCTACTGGATGTATAGGTTGTGGATGCAGTACCTTGCTCTTATCACTCAAAGAACATGCCATACAATCTTTCACTACTTGCTCAACATCCTTATCCATAGACGGCCACCAGTACTCCTCTCTCAATCTCCTTTTAGTCAAAGATCGTCCCAAATGCCCAACATGTGCCAATTCCACTATTCTAGCTCTCAAACTGACAGGAGGTATCAATTTACAACCCCTAGACACACCCCAGGGACCTTCGGCTAATTCATCAATAACCTGGACATAAGGTTTTCCTTCTAACCTGTCCTTAACAGTGTGCCACCCCTTGAGCAAACCTTCCCTAATCCACCTCAACTCAAGATCACTCTCAGACTCCCTATCCCACAATGACTTCTCCACAGCTGAAGTTACCAAAGCAACCTGACACTCCTGTGAATCATCCTCCTGTACTTCTTCAGCCTCATTGTCACACCTCCCCGCTGGCAACCGGGACAAACAATCCGCAACAACATTCAACTTTCCTGGGAAATACTGTAAAGAGAAATTGTAATCCTGCAATTGTACTGACCACTTTGCAATCCTCGGAGACACTGCCATGACCCCTTTGGTAGAAAATACCTGCACCAATGGTTTATGGTCCGTTCTAACAATATAAGGTATGCCCCACAAAAATGTCCTGAAGTGTTTTGAAGCCCATAAAACTGCCAAAGTCTCTCTCTCAATCACCGAGTACCTCGTTTCCACCTCTCTTAAACTCCTTGACGCAAACGCCACTGGTACCCATTCACCATTTAACCATTGCTCTAATACTGCCCCCACACCCACTTTACTAGCATCCACTGTTAAAGCAGTTTTATTTTTTATGTCAAATGACTTCAATGAAGGAGCGTTCTCTACTTCCCTCTTAACCAACTCAAATTCTGCCGCACATTCCGCAGACCATACAAACCTTGCACATTTCCTCATGAGAGCTCTCATGGCCACCGTTTTTTCCGCATAATTTGGAACAAATTTAACATAATATTCCGCCAGACCCAGAAAAGCCCTTAGTTGATCCTTATTGCCCGGCGCTGGCGTATCTCTCAACGCTTGTACTAACTCCTTTTTTGGACTCACACCTCGTGAACTCAATGTGTGTCCCAAATATGTGACCTCCTGCACACCCACCTGACACTTGGTCAACTTTACTGTCAATCCTCTCTCTTTAAGAATGTGCATGACCTTCCTTACCCTGCTATCATGTTGTTCTTTGCTACTACCACAAACCAAAATGTCATCTTGAAAATAGCTGACACCTTTCACCCCACCAAACAACTGCTGCATCAACCGCTGAAACACAGCCGAAGCCGAAGCCAGGCCAAAAGGCATGCGACAAAACCTGAAAGCTCCAAACGGAGTCACAAATGACGTAAGGGGTCTAGAATCCACATGTAGATCAATTTGGTGATACGCGGTTGACAAATCAAACGTTGAAAAATATTTAGCTTCCCCCGGCGTCAACAACAACTCATTAATATTTGGCAAAGGATGCCGATCCACCCATATGCTGGAATTCAGTTCCCGGAGATCTACACACATTCTTATGCTTCCATCATTCTTCTTCACTAAAACCACCGGGAACAACCACTCTGAACACTCAATAGGCTCAATTATTCCTGCTGACTGCAATTTAATCAATTCCTCTTTGAATGCCTCCCTGGCCGCAACAGGCACACCCCTCACTTTGTGCACTCTCGGAATCGCCCCTTTCTTCAACACAATACGATGTGTAAAACCTTTAAGCTTGCCCAAAGTATCTGAAAATACCTCAGGAAACTCACTCATTAGGACTGTGGAAGTGACCGTTATATCATTCTCTTCCCCTCCCTCCTTGACACTTAAAACTGGTTCCTTTTCCCCAGGATGTATTTGTATTTTAAGTGCAGCCTGCTCATCCCAGCCTAGTACACTTGTACCCTTTGAAGCCACATACAATTTACCCACCGTTTGCCTCCCCTTGAAAGCTAAATTCGACCAATTATAACCAAGCAGGTCAATAGACTGTTGCCCATAAGCGTATGGTCTTATGTCTGGGGGCAACAAAGTAGACATTTCTTTACCCAACACTTCATGATAGACTTCCGGAGACACCAAGGTATAAGGTGACCCCGAATCCACCAACATATCCAAAGGATGCTGGTCCACCAATACCGACACCCATGGACCCTTTCGCCCTCCACCCTCAACATGTAAAATGACACTCTGATTAGGGCCACCACCCGATGCCCCTTCTAACCCCTTGGTAACATCCTCTGTAGTTACATTAGCAACCACCTGCCCCTTACACATGCGTGCAAAATGGCCCACACGTTTACATTTCCTGCACTCAACATTGTTAGCAGGACATGACTTTGAATCCACATTGTGACTCGACCAGCCACAATTTCTACATCCCTCCTTGGCCTTAAGTGCTCTATTGCTTTGTACCCCCACTTTATCCCCCATTTTTTTGTTCCTTGGCACCACAACATGTACCATCTCCTTATTTCCATCCCTTTCCGTAACCACCTGTACACTCGCCTTTGAAGCTTCAATTGCTCTGGCAATTTCCAAGACCTTATCAAGAGAAGGATTGTTCTCTATCCACAATCTCCCTCTGATCTTTTGGTTTGATGTCTTCATCATGATCTGATCCCTTATATGTTCTTCTCCATTCCCCGGGAACCCGCACGTAGCCATGAGTGCACGTAATGCTGTAACATATGAATCTATGCTTTCCATAGCACCTTGTGCCCTAGAGAAAAACTTATACCGCTCCAAAACCACATTAACTCTTTTACCAAAACGTATTTGCAATTTTTTTAAAGCAGTCTCATAGGCACTTACCACCATTTCCCCTTCACCTCCCCCTTGAACCATCACATTCTCTCCAGGCAAATGACGAAAAACCCTCAACCCCTCCGTACCAATACAGTTCAATAAAGCAGCCTCCTTTTCATCATCATTAAATTTTGCCCCACCTGCAGCCCTCAAATATACCTTGAATGCATCTACCCATTGCTCCCAAGGAGCAACCGGCTCTCCAGGATTCGATAGAAAAGCAGGTGGAGGCCTAGCCGCTGTATGCAACATAGTTAAATACACTCCCCAGTCTATCCCCAATAATTACTTGGTACCTCCGTGCACTGTTAAAAGCTCTTAATTCCTTAGGAGCAGAGATTATCTCACAGACCTTTGTGTACCTGCCCCCCAAAGATGCATATAACCTCCAAATTAGTTGTTGGTATAGATCACCAATACACCCCCCAATGCAAAGACATATAAATCACTCCCGCTGTTGCCTTGGACACGTGCACCCACACGTATATGCAGTACATCCAAGTTCTGGCACTGGGTGAGTCTCGACAGCTTATCCAAACACTCCACCACCTTCGCTGCCCACAGCCTTTGGGACTTACTTGCAGCCCTTTGCCCTTGCCTTGGTTAAAAACACTGTCCAGAGCGAGGCAGGCAGCCGGCCACGTTGTTACCACCACCACCTCAGCCCCCCTCCTTCCCGGAGACACGCAGTCCCCGAAAAACAGCGTTAATTGAAGACACTGCTCAAAACGGGACAGAATCCAGCCTCTACATGTGCGCACACTCACTGCTCTGCCAGCCTCTGAGCAGCTAGTGCCCCTCCTCCTGCCAGCCCCACCAGGATCCAAGCAGCAGGAACAGCGTTAAGTGATGCACTGCTGGGGCGGAGCTAGCCGCCGGCCTCTGCTATCTGCGCACTTCTCCACAGCTGATGCACTGCTGGGGGCGGAGCTAGTCGCCGGCCTCTGCTATCTGCGCAGACTCTAGTGTGCCGGCCTGCGTGGAGCTCAACACCCCTCTTCCTGCCAGCCCCAACAGAATCCACACGGAAACCTCCTTACACGATGGAGCTCACAAGCCCCCGTTTCTGCCACAGTGGCCGGGCTCCCAGTTCCACACCACGGACTCCTTAGGACTTCCGCCGCCCGCCACGAACCGGCAGCAGCTGGCCTGCGTGGTGCCTCCACTAGGCGCACAGACCTCTCCTCCTTGTTTACGTTCCTCTTGCGTAAACTGGCCCGCGGCTGTACCCGACAGGGGCACGGATGGCTCCTCCACTCCCCGCCTGGGCACCCGGAAAACTCCTCACAGATCGCCACGACCCGACACGGCTGGCCCGCACCGAAGTCCCAGCTGAACCCTGGCTGCTCCGCTTCACCTCCCGATCTCCAGCAGCACCAAGGTGAGGTCAATACCCCTGGCCGCTGCTCCTCGCACACATGGGCCGGGGTCTCACACGATCCTCGTCGCCAATGTAATAATTCGTGTCACTCCGATATATATATAATATAATATCTTTATTCGTGAGACCCCGAAGCTGAAGCCAAGATCTCCCTCAGCTCCAACGGCCACTGTGGAATGTTCATTCTCAACACGCATGAACATTCCACCAGTGACCTATGCACGAGCCCGTGCACATTACAACATGTCCCCAAGGGATCTAACCTCTCTCCCTGGCTGTTCAACCAGTATCTGGCACTTCTCGCCCACCGCATCGCTGCTCTCTGCCCCAACTTTCAGTGCTATGCGGATGATACCCAGCTCATTTTCAGGCTACCCTCGACCTCCTCTTCTCTTTCCCTCATCTCTGACTGTCTTTCTGCTATTCAGGAATGGTGTGCCGCCAATGACCTCTACCTTAATGCCAGTAAGACTGAGATTCTACTCATCGGCACACCCACTCCCTCCTTCCCTGCAGCTCTCTGGCCGGCCTCTCTTGGCCCTCTTCCTGCAAGGCAAAAAACCTTGGGGTCATCTTCGACTCCACACTGTCCTTCTCTCCTCACATATCAGACGTCTCTAATAAGTCACACTACCAGATACCCCTCCTCAGAGGTATCCTTCCTTTCCTCTCCTTCCCCCAGAAGCTCACTGTCTCTAGAGCCCTGGTTCTCTCGAAGCTGGACTACTGTAACAGCCTCTATCTAAATCTGCCCGCCTCTACTCTCCGCCCTTTGCAACTCATCCAGAACAGGACTGCGAGAATTGTCCTTGGCCTCAAGCCGAGGGACCGTATCTCTCCAGGACTGAAATCACTCCACTGGCTCCCAGTGACTGCGAGGATCAAGTTGAAAACCCTCTGCATTGTCCACAAGGCCGGCTGGGGCCTTGGGCCAAAATACCGTCAACTCTCTCTTCCTAAATATCTTCCTTCTCGAGCTCTTCGCTCATCTGCCTCCAACTCCCTCAGGGTCAGCCGCTTCTCCAAACAACGAGTTGGGGGCAGATCTCTCTCCGCTGCAGGGGCCTCCCTCTGGAACAGCCTTCCTGCCTTCCTGAAACTGGAGGAGAACCATCTCCGGTTCCGGAAGCACCTCAAAACCTTCCTCTTTGCCTCCGCTTTCTCTTCCCCTCTCCCCTGCTAATACTACTGAAACTGCACTGAATCTGCAACTGGGCCACTCACCGTTCTCGGTCCTTGGCCCAGCCACTCTCCCCTGCACTGCCTCCATGGCAACCCCTGCACTACGGGACTGTGTCTGTATCCCTACAGCCCCCCTTCCCAGCACTTGTCTGCACTTACTTAGTACTTGCCACCAGCTGGCCCTTGTTATTTATCCTGTTTGCTGTATGCTATTAACCCTGTACTGCACTTTCCCCTCTCCCTTTCCCCCTTGCACTTTTCCCTTTCCCTCTACCCTTTGCACTTGCGCGATCTGAATGACACCTGGCCTAGTAGGATTGGTGTCTGTCTCCCCTTGTGCCCCCCCGCCTCGTCGTGCCTTGAAACACTTGTGTATAGGCGCGTTACAAATGCCATATCATATCACATCATATCATATAGCATCTGACCCCTTCCTTTTCACACCAGCCTTCACAGGTCAAAGGCCTAACACATGACTGACTGTTCCGTCTCCCTATTGACTTTCTAGAGGCACAAGCCCAACACACGGATGACTGCGCCGCTACTTATCTGGCTAAGGGATCAGTTAACCAATGACTTGCTCCATTTCTGTCCCGTCACCCCACACCCCCTTCCCCACATTACGAATAGTCCATTCCTACCACTATAAGAAAAGGAAAGAGGAAACAGTAAGGTTGAACCAACAGACTATTGACAGCCAGGCCCATCTAGCGACCAACATCAGCCCCATGCAGGGAGACAGTTGAAAGGTCACTACTCGCAGCAGCGTTTTTACTCTTGGCATTGCTTCGACCAGTGCGGTGCCCATTAGGATGCACACAAAAAAAACACATGACAGGACCACACCCACGTCGCTGGCTCATATGTCCCTGAGGTCATAGTTTGACACCCCATCCCTCCCTCCAACCACCACACACAGAACCCCCTCAACCAGCCCTCCCTTTAGAGGCAATACTGGAAATATGACCAACACCCCTCATTTTTTTAATACAATGATCCAACCTATGACTGAATGAGTTTCCTACCCCAAGCTTAAACATAGGTAGAATGACGGGCAGCATGCTCAGCTGGTTCTGCCTAAAACATAAGGCCTTTCGCTGGGTTTGCACGCATCATGACTGAGACTACCGCATCCCTTCCCTTCACTCCTCTCCGAGACCAACCCTGCGGGGTTTCTTTCCAGTACCTACTTGCATATGGTGTGCATTGCCCCATTTAATTCTTTGAGACTAGAATATGTGTGGGTAACTTCCGAAGTGAATGGTTCTTTATAAAGGATCCATACATCAGAAAAAGACACAAACAGACCCGGCTTTGCAGTGGTGAATTCTAAAGGTGTCCTGTACTCCCAATAGCTCCATTCTTCTTATGCAGGTGTAAGTCATCTCAAGATGATGGAAGCTTGCAAATCAATTCCTTTTTTAACCTAACTACGCTATTACCCAGTTTTCTTTTTTGGCTCAACCCTTTATATCCGGCTCTCTCACTCTGTAACTCTTGACTCTTCTATACTCCTGCGTCCTGTCCCCCTTCCTCCACATACTCCTGGGACATCCCGTCAATGCACCTCAATATGGTCTACCTAAAAATATACTGCACAAAGAGGAAGGGTCTAAAAGGTAAGAAAAAGAAAACGACAGGTGAGGTTTGGAGCAGGAAAGCAGGAGGGTGCCCGCACTAACCACTCCATAAAAAAGAAAGGGAAACAAAAACAGTATCCACATTTACAAGAAGTTATTTTAGAAGTAATAACAAATATATATTTTCATATGGAAACCCTTGAAATTGTGCCTGCTGTCTCGCAGTGTCCCTCTGCCCCCCGTTAGGACCGGTTCTCCTCCTTTGTCCCTTTAGATGTTCCAGCTTTTCTTGATTGACGCCACTTCCTGAAGCACCTTTTCTCCTGCAGTGCCCCAGTTTGTGTTTTCTGTCCCTGGCCGTTTACCCACGTCGCACTTTGTCTCAGTGCCACCCGTCCCCTCGATTTTATTTCCTTTCCCTCAGTCTTGCCAGATGGGCCCTCTCTCGACCATTGCCCCACCATTCCGGCCTTCTCTCCGGCAGCGCATGCCCTCCAATCACACCGCCTAGTTCTGACTTATTTGCCATTGTGTGCTCCTCTTTTGCACCTTCTGTCTGAATTAATCTTCCCTCGGCTCTGGCAGTGCCATCTGAAGGCTACTGCTTGCTGCAGCCAATCCTCCCAGCCCTCCCCGTTCGTCTGGTACGTGGACTGCGTGGGCTGCTGGAAGTGACAAAGAGCAGAACCTGAGCATAGCACATGCATAATCCAAACTGTTTACCTTCGACTGCCCAAGGACACCTCCGGTACATGGGGCTGGAAAGGCCCGGTGCGCAGTCAGTGCTGTCTGTAGCGCGCGCCCCTGAGGGTTACAGCAAGCCTTGGATGCAATCCCACTCATTGTAGGCCTTGTCTTCATTCAGAGGCAATTAATGAAGGAACCTTAATGGAATAACAGTGGTGTAAAAAATGTCCAGTTTTTAAAATGTTTTTTATGTGCCACTGCATTTTCTTTTTCCAAGCGTGAGCCAAAACTAATGCTGGGGAGTGTGGAAACCGGGGAAGATAACATTTGCAGATAGAACCCCCCCCCCCCCCGCCGAACAAGCGTGTTAACCACGTTTCCACCATCCCCATACTCATGCCGCCTTATGGGCTGGAGGTCACCTGATGGAAGTGGCATGCTGAGGACCTTTTCATTAAACGAAAAATCTATAGAGGAAAGGATCCCGTCAACTGGACTTGCTCATCAGCACCAAATGTGTTCCCTACAGGTTCATCCAGAGACCATACAGGTGTTTGAATTCGATATAGGCAATCACTTTACCTGAACAATTTATGTAGCTCTGCTTACCATCTTAAAAACTAATGTATTAGAATCACAAATAGAAAAAATTAGACAACTAGAACAATATGAGAAAAGCATAAAAAGTCCAAAAGGACATCATAGTACACACGCGCATGGTCGTTTGATGTTAAATAACAAAAGGATAGTGCCACTGTGAACTATCCTTTATTGCTCCTAACCATCCACCCCCTGAGGGGACCAAGGACCTTACTCTAGTCCTAATCTAAAGTGTAAGTAGAGGAGGGAGTAGAAAACTAATAAACACTTGCACAACATAACACGCCACATCACCAGCCAGAGGTTATGCAATACAAGCAATGTTGCTGTGGTCCTTGCTTCGAAAACGAATTTGAAGACAGAACTTCACCAAAGTTGCTTGCCTGATGTATAGGCTGACCTGCGGCCCAGTGGAAAGACCAGCGACGCTGTGCTCTTTGCCTGCTCCGGTTGCATCGGCGTATGGTTCAGCATCACTGCTCTTTGCGCCGGCCTTTCGGTGGCAGCTGGCATAGACCCCCGTCACAACTTTCTGTTCCTAGCTCTCATTCCTCCTTTTACAACTCACCTTGCTTTGCTTGGGTTGCCCTCTCCAGCCCCCACTTGTTTTTATGGGGCTATTGCCCTGCCACTACTTTCTCCTATTCTCTCCCCTTTCATACCACCGATCCTTCCTTCCTCCTTTCAACCATGAACCCTTTCATCCTCCTTTCCCATCCCACGTTCCTACCTTTTCCCTCACTTCTTCCTATATCTCATCCGATCTCTACCCTTTATCGCCTTGTACCTTCCTAGCGTATTGCAGTGTCAGAAAACTTTTTTAGTTTTGGTTCATGAGACAAAACCAGCAATTATGTATAATGCTGTATAGTATGGAGGTAGTCTTTGATGCCATTTGAGGGGCCTACAATGCTGTGGTCAGGGTATCCAGCCTATGTTCTGTCAATCAGGTGTCACACTCTATCGATTTGTTCCAACTGGGTACTTCTAAGCATGCTATGATGTTTACATCCCTTGTTTTATTGGCTAGCCATGGTGTTCTAGTCATTTCTGCCTGCAAAAATATTTTTTTCTGGGCAGTAAAGTGGTATTTGCATTTACCAATCTGGTGGTGGTATAATAAAACTTCCCAACAAAGTGTGCCTTCAGCAACTTGTTTTCCAAGCAATACCACATTTCGGTATACAGCCCAAAATGTAAGTAGCTTGTCTCATTTTTGTCTTTCAAATAAAAATGGCATATGTACCTCCAATTATTAAAATTACCACCTAATTATGAGTTGGGATCACCTATATTTATTTACTCTGTGGGGCAGAGAGAAAGTACTTTGTTGTGTATATTTGGATTACATGTAGCAGTGCAGAGAATGGGCCGGAACAAGACAGAGCAGTGCTCCAGCAAAACATGTCTTGCCGGAGCGCCGTTCTGTCCCTCAGAACCAGGGGCCAGCACCTGACTCTCCCAGGTCCTGCTTCCTCAGAAGACTCGGCACAAATCGCTGCCTAGCCCTCTGAAACCAGTCTGCTCGTTACATTGCACGCGCCAGAAACCCGTTTTTCAACAAGCTTTCAGAAGAATCAGCACTGCAGGCAGAAACTGCCAAATGCTCACATACTGCGTTGCAGCTGTTCTTCTTCTTCTTCTTAATTATCGGATGCCTGGGCGGACCCACGCAGGCACTTCCCCATCCTAAAGGATGATGTGCACCAAACCCACCAATCAATACTTAGCTCACATAAACTCACAACTCCTCCCACCGCCCCGTCTGCCTCACAAAATCCAACAGCACACTGCTCCTCCTCCTGCCTCTCACCCCGTCACCTCCCAGCAAAGCCTTCCCACTCAGCTCAGCCACAGCCAGTGCAGACAACCGAACCCTCATCAATTCTCTCTCCTCAGCATGTCTCTCACAACTAAGCAGAAAATGTCCCACAGTCTCAGGCACCCCACACACCGCACAGTCCCTCGACTCACGCTTCCCCACTCGAAACAGACAGTCATTCAGCCCCACATGCCCTATCCTCAACCGATTCAGCATCACCTCCTCCCCCCTCCTCCATTCCAGACTCCCCGCATCCACCTTGACCGACACTTTCCCACGAACACCAAACATCCACCTGCCCTTCACCCCACTCACCCACCTCTCCTGCCACTCATACATGACCCGTCTCACCACCACAGCCTTAACCTCATCCAGACTCAAAGGCAACCTCACATCAACCGCTCCCCTTCTCATACCCTCACCCGCCGCCAGATCCACCAACTGATTACCCAAAATGCCACTGTGACTATATGTCCTGCAATTTGCAGACATCTCTTTATTAGGGTGAATACTGTAACCAATCAAAACAGAAGAGTCCATATTCACTTAAAAGGGCTTCTTACTGAATCCCTATAAGACATGTTTAACATTTAAAATTGTGGACATTATGATGTTCCCATAATGCTCTTATCTTGAATGCAAATTGCTAGGATTGGGTTCTATGAAGAGATACTGTGTTGCACAACCTGGCCCTAGGCCACACCCCTTGATACTGCCCCATCCTTTCGCACAGCCCCACCCCTCCAAAGAGGTGACCGTTCCCCCAATACATTTTTTCCATTTCCAGCACTGACATGTAGTAAAAGTAGAAGGTATTTAAAATACTGAATTTTTACCATTACCACCATACTCTTAATGAGACCCTGGTAAGTAGGCCCCCCAGTAACAGTGAAAAGCAGGACTAATGTTGCTTATCATTGTAACTCAGTTTATCAAAGGCGCCCCATTGTATATGAAGCTTTTTCCTCCGAAACATGCTGCTTTGTCTCCAGACAGATCTATGCTTCATTTGAAAAGCCTGTTAACCTCCACTGGAGAACATGTAATCCACTTAAGTGCATGCATATAACATCACACTCTCCCACGCAGAAATGTTGCTTCTCTCCATGGCTGTTACTGATACAATAAGGAGCGAGGGGAAAGGTGATGGTCTAAGGAAATGGGGGCCACATAGGAGACCGGGATCAACGGACCAGTGAGATCCAAAATAATGTTTATCAACTCCTTTATTAGAGGTATAGTGTACAGGAGGGGCCAAACTATCATCCAAAAGTTTTGATGAAAGTAACAAAGTCTCTTCATTCTCCTTTCGTAGGTGCCAATTGGTATTTCCCCTTAGGTTTGGTATTGGCATGCACACAGGGTTCCTGCATCACCCATTAGAACATCCAGTCAGTCCATTCTGTCTGTTTTCTAGGAGTTTGAGGGAGAGGAAATACTGGCTGAGAGGCAGCTGATGTCAAGTGGGATGATCCTCTCCCGATATTACTGCTGCTGTCCAGAAGGACCTGCCACCTCCATCTTGTAATATTTGGGATTCTCCAAGTCGTGTCACCTCTTTACACCTGCCTTACTATCCCTCTTCACTGTTGCGCCACTGTCTTG
The DNA here is from genome assembly GCF_040938575.1 of Ambystoma mexicanum. Taxonomy (NCBI): domain Eukaryota; kingdom Metazoa; phylum Chordata; class Amphibia; order Caudata; family Ambystomatidae; genus Ambystoma; species Ambystoma mexicanum. Next base: position 421,248,092 of record NC_090934.1, on the reverse strand, counting down.
ATCCTCCTGCCACTCTCCTGAACCTTATTCTGACTTCCTGTTCTCTGCTCCTGGTGTTCTACAATATTCTTCTCACTTCTACCTCTTTTTGATCTTGACCAAATTCCTTCACATTCCTCTAAGAACCACCTCCTGATTGTTCCAAAAGTGCTTCTGAACCTCCCCTACAAGCTCCTTCTGATGATCTTCAAAGGTCTTCTCAATCCCTCCCATCATCTCCATCTGATATGCTTGAAACCTCTTCTCATTCCCATTTAGCAGCCCCTCCTAGTGTTGCCCAAACTCCTTCTCAGTCTTTCCAACCTATTTCTCCTGATGTTGTAAAAACTGCACCTCCTTCAGATACTTCTCAACCTCTTCTGACGGACGTTTTTCAGCCTCCTTTTCAATCTCATCAACTTCCTCCCTAAAGTCTCTTCCTTCCTCCTTACTCCCACCCAATGCCTCCTCCAGATCATTACCAACCTCCTCCTTAAACTCAATAATCCTCTCCCTCTGATGTTATCCACTCTCCTCTTCAATATTAACAACCTCCCCCAGAATCTTAACCTCCTTAAGATGCTCAACAAAATAATAGCCTCTAAAATCCCCAGCCGTCTCCTCCAGATTCTTCCCACCCTCTTCCTTACTCTCAACAAACAACTCCTTCAGGCAGTCACTGCCTGCCTCTGTAATCTCAAACACCACCCTCCCCCTTGCTATCCTCCTCCAACAGCCTACTGACCTCATTAACTGTGCTGATGTCCTCCGACAATACTGTCACCTCCTCAAACTCTCCAACAGCTTTCCTACCTCTTTCTAACACACACTAAACAGCCCTGACACAGTCTCCTGATATTTCCCAACTCCGTGCTAAGTAATGCCAACTAGTTTAAACTCACTAAACATCTACAGCTTCTCTCCCGCTCTGGCATCCAAGCTCCTCCACACCTTTCTCCTGCTCCAAACATGGGACCTTTGGGGCGGACATTTACACCTTACTATCTAACAACCTTAAAATCACTACCCAACTATTACTACTAGGCGACTTTAACTTAGGATTCAATGATCCGTCAGATAAGCACACTTCAAATATAGCCAATATCCTGTCAGAACTAGGCCTTTCCCAAAAAATCAACAAACCCACCCACAATAAAGGGAGAACCCTAGACGGGGAACTGACTACAATTGTGCTACCTCCATCACCTCTATCTCCCCGCAATTGTGGAGAGACCATTTCCTTGTGTCTTTCACACTATCTACTACTAGACCACTGCCGCTGGTCTCACCAATTGCCCCACCTTGCTTAACAAGGAATAAAAATAACATTACGGTGGACAAAGTGATCCCTGCCTTTCTCCCGACCCTTAACTCATTGGCTGACAACCTGGATCCAGGCACATTGATCAACAAGTACAATAAAATGATGCTAACCGCACTTGACACAATTGCTCCACTTCAACTCAGACCCAGCAAGCCTAAATCTCACCTAAACAAGTGGTTCACCCCTCAGCTAAGGGACTTGCGACTCCTAAATAGGAGATGTGAAACCGCCTAGAGACTAGTCCCATCAGAAGATAACAAATCCAAGCTAACTAAAATCTCTTCCCAATATAAAAATGAAATGTGTTTGGCTAAACGTAATTCATACAATGAACGTATCTCTAACGCCAATTCCAGCATGAATGAACTATTCATCATATTAAAAGAATTAGAGTCTCCCATCCCTACACCTGATGTCTGCACCAAAAATGAAACTTGGTGCTCAGATATTCAACAGGCACTATCCAACAAAGTAACTTCCCTCCAGAACAAAATAGCCCTAAAAAAAGCTGCCCTTAACTCGCCATCAAAACTGAATATAAACCTCCCCCCTAGTCAAATATTATCTGACCGTCCCGCCAGATTGCACTTCACTGAAACAGCAACACTCGAGGTAGAAAAAGTAATTCTCTCACTCAAGCCTTCCAATTGCCAAGACCACCTTTGCCCAGCTCAGATTATAAAAGATGCCACAAGAGATCTTTCCCCTTTTATCTCTAAACTGATCAGTGCCTCTTTCTCATCTGGCACCATTCCCACCAACCTGAAGCAATCCTCGGTGCTCACACTGTTAAAGAAGCAAACTCTAGATCCACGTATTCCTACCAATTATCGTCCTATCACAACGGTAAAATACTTGATAAGGTTACTTATACTCAGATCCAAAAATATTTGGAACTCCAGAAGCTCTTGGGAGCAAGACAATCAGGATTCCGCCCCCTACATGGGACGGAAACTGCCCTCATCGACTTAACAATTCAGGTCGATGAGCTAAGAGACAAAGGCAAAACAGCCCTCTTTCTACTGCTAGACCTCTCGGCCGCATTCGACCTCCGGGATCACAAGGTCTTATACGGCCACCTGGACTCGGCAGCCCACTTCTCCACAGAGGCTATCAGATGGATAAAATCATTCTCGAGTGACAGAACCATGAGGTCTTCTCCCCCTCAGCTACAGCTGATCCTATCCGTATCACGTGGGGTGTCCCCCATGGCTCTTGTGTCTCCCCTACATTATACAATATATTCACCAAGCCCCTGTTCGATGATCTGGACCTTCTGGGTACCACCTACACTAACTATGCAGATGGTACTCAGATTCTCCTCACACATTCTGGGGATTACGACAAGGATTTGGCACTGGTGAATAGAGTGTATCTCATCATCCAGGCATGGATGGCTACCCACGCTCTATGCTCTGGGCACCCACCCTAACCTTAAAAAATTAGGCCAGGAGTATTCATCATTCTCCATTGATGGGGACCTCATCAAGGTAGCTAAGGAGGTAAAGACTCTCGGCTTCTACCTTGACTCTACCCCCTCCTTCGACAAACAAGTGAAATCAATGGCCTCCACCACTGCTTACACTTGTAAGCTCATCAGGACCGGCAAACCTTTCTTGTCGAATGACAACTGCATGATCCTGGCCAGAGCTCTAATACTCTCTAGGCTAGATTATTGCAACACCCTCTACATCAGTGCCAATAAAGCCATTATTCAGAGGATACAAATCCTCCAAAACAATGCCATGAGACCTGCACTTGGTATGAACAGAAGATCACACATCTCTGCGACTAGGCGCCAAAACAACTGGCTCTCGACCCATAATAAAATCCTTCTAAAAACGGCATCCCTCACTCACAAAGCACTAAACAATGCTGCCCCCAGCTATCACACGGATAGACTACACAGGAGAACATCTTCCAGACCTACGAGACTTTGCAACGCCAATTGCCTCATTATACCCAGATTCAGGCTCGCTACGGCTGGCGGTAGTAGGTTTCCTGTGAAAGCAGCCAAACTTTGGAACTCCTTGACACACCCTCTTAGAGAAGATGAACCTTACTTGAATTTTAGACGTAACTACATTAACTTGCTCAAATCCACTGATCCTTAGGTTTGATTGCTTTTACCACTTATATTTACGTAATGTATCTGTATATTCCCTCAAAGTATTTGTTGACACATGCCTGCTGTAATTATGTATCCTTCCTGTTTACAACCTATATATATGTTTTATCCTTGCCTATATCCTGTAACTCTGTAACTTAAGCTTTGCACTTTTCTTGCTGCGGTCTGATACCTGCACTTCTCTGTACTTGTTCTTCACTCTGCTCCAAACTCTGGTCACCAGCTCCAAACAATTATTCCAAACTTCCATACCAGCTGACTGAGACCTTAAATTTGCCTTCTAGCATCTCTTTGGGCTAAGGAAACCTGGTGTGTAGGCTTGGTATATGGAGCTTGGGAGCTGTAGATCCCTGGGCCTAGGTGGACCTCCAGTGCCTGCTGGACCGCAGCCACCAGAACTGTGTCTGCCTCGGAGTTCTTAAGTCCCTCTGCCACTTTAGGTAGCTGGTATAGGAGTTGACTGGTAGATCCCTCCACTGTTGGTGGCTTTCAGTTTTGAGGTGGGGCAAGTTGACTACCTTGCAGATTCCTCGGCCTCGATTATGTACCTCTTTGCAGAATTAAGGGCTGTTTCTGCATCTGCGTTAAGGGAGCCAAGCGCAAAGGCACTGTTGCCACTGTGGGACTGCTGCACCTCGATTCCCTTAAAGGGGCCCCAAAAGGTGTTCCATTGTTCTGCGGGGATGTTTGCAATTATTTCCATTGTCGACGAGGGGAGATCCCATCTACGTGGTACCCCTTATAGGGCCATTCTCAAGCCCAGGTGCCCTGGGACTGTAATCTCTCAAAGTGTCTGCTGTGAGATATGTTGTAACGTAGGTCAGGTTTTCCCCGAATGACACAAGGGTTTAATGCACCCACTACCCCGCAGTGATCTGTGTATATCATGCAGTGTGACAGATCTTCACCACTTTGACATTGGCAGCGTGGGCATTGACCATGCCAAACCTTCTGCGCCGCACTTTACCGCTGTGCTAATGCTGTGGCAACGGTCTGTTTCAGGGTTTGGGAGAGGGTAGGGGAAGAGGCATATTGTGAGACTCATTATTTGAATAAAATTCTAGATTATGTGCTATTACGATACCACTAATTTAACACCCCCTACAGATATAGTCGCATCCCACATTTCCGGACAAGAATTAGACAGTATTTTCAAAACACAAATTTACTGAAAGAAAATTTAAGTCAAATCCAAACAAAGATGGTCTCCAATTTTAAGTCTGATAAGCCACCACAATGTTAAACAATCACAAACAGCTGGAATGTACCTGCCTACATGAATCTCACCATTTTTCACACACAAGCACTGGTTTCCATAAATATATTAAACTCAAAATAATGCTGCACATTCTAATTGCACATCTATCGCTTGTTGATATATCTCTCTCACAATGCTCAGTTTCACAAACGCATTTCAGCATGTGGTATAAAATCACATTTTACTTTCTCCAATGACACGCAACATTTACAGAATTCACCGCTTTTCAAATAAATGTGGTGCAGCGGCTTCCAAACATGTTCATGCAATTAACCCTATGGTTACAATACATTTTAACTGCAGGTTTTCTGGGAAGTAATTCTCTCAAATCTAAAGTCTGTACAATTTCAGTTCCCCCCTATCCAACCTGGGAGAGTGTTTAGATCATTTTGAATGGACCTAAGCACTTCTAACCTTTCTCTTCACAAAGAAATCCACCTGTGTATTTCAGCGTAAAGGCGTTGGGTGGGATTCGCATTTTGCTATATGTTCTGTGAATAGAATAAGTGCTCCAAGCTATACACGTTTATTATGACTACGTCTCACACGGTGACAAAGTATTAATAATCTTCTGTCAAGAGATGGGAGCTATCCACTCCTAGTCTTGTGGCTTGAAAAAGGTGGGGGATCACTCCTAGTCTTGTAGATAGCAATATGGGTTTCCCCCTGTAACCTTTTACAGAAATGTGATAATTTAACGAAACAAAACCATTAGACTACAGTTTAACCCACACACAGCAACACATTACATAACTCTGTGGGATGTGTATTTAGGGAGCTATTGATTTTTTTTAATGTTTCATAATTTGTATAATTCGAAACCATGCACATTTTATATTTGCTGAACAAATAATTTATATGTACAAATCACAATTTACTCAAGTTTCTAGCATTTTCAACTATAAAGTAATGGATTTTTAATTGATTAAATACTTTGGTTATTTGGTAAGAGATTAAACCTTTTTTGCTCATGTTGACTTGAATCCTTTTAAATAAAATACAATTTCTGGGAACAAGATGTCCTCGATGTTACATTACCAACAACCTCTTGTCCATGATAGTGGTATAGGGAAACTCGGATCAGACATGTCATTTTCAGGTGAAAACAACTCATGATTTGGGGTCTTGTGACTTGCATGAACCTTGATAACTGGTTTAAACTAGCCCATGCATGTGATTGTTACTGTAGAAAACAACTATTCGTGATCTGGAGTCTTATGATGCACATAACTCATGACTTTGAGAATTTGTTTGGGATGGGGTTAAAATTGCTCCAAGTTAAAAACAGGTTCACATATATTCAGAACCATTAAAAACTAAACCGAGTACAATCCACGTATCATTTTAGTTGTGTTACAGTTGAAAGCAAATAATATATTTTATATTTCACAAGTGTATTTTTCTCTGTAGTGGACCTCAGGAATATGATAACATGATGGACATCCTGGGATTGTTCATTTGAGTTTCAAACCTAAAAAATAAATGTTCTGGGGCCTAAACTGATAATGACATTCCAAACGCTTGGTATTACATGGAGGTCAAGCCAACGGAAAGGCCAAAAAATTCATTCAAAGGACATCATTCAACCATATATACAAGGAAAGAGGCTCCCCCAGCTGCACAACAGATCATCACACATAGAACAAACAACTAATTTGTAATATTATATTTATTTTATACAAATAGTCTAAAAGAGTATTAAATTGTCTAAAGCTCTAGTACAATATACAAAATTGTATCTTACAGTTGGCTAAAAAGGTGCATACTGTTAGTAATATTAATGTCAAATAGTGACTACTGCGAAAGGTCGCAAGTCAGTTGATCACATGAAACCTAGGAATTAATCTGGGCATGCCGTGGGTGGTGCCCCAAGCGAGTGAAGGGAATCACTCAAGTGGGGGACCCCCAGTCGCTCTGACCAGACTAATTATATAAACAATCAAATAAATGTCAAAAAAGCAGTCAAAATAATATTGAGTCCAGAAAACCAAACAAAGAAGGTTTCATTTCAATAATCAAATCAGGAACACAAAAGACCGAACTATGGAAAGAAATTGTATTGAATTCCAAACAACAAAACAGTAAAGCACACACACTGAAATCTAACTATGGGATGCTGTGCGTCGACTACTAAGGTGTCATGAAGAAGGAAAAAACAAATAATAAATGTGAATGACATGGCACCATTGGAAAATAGTAGTTTCGATGGAAATAACACATCTAGCAAAACATGCAGGTGATGTCCATCTTCGTCAGCACATAGCATTCCCTTGAATTTCATAGATTCTGGATTGTTCATCTGTGTTTTTGTCTGAACGTACCCAGGTGTGGTTAAAAAACTTTTTTGTCTTCTATATGTTTACACATTTTTAAAAAGTAAACACATTTTTCACCATAATCTCGACCCTGTATGGGGGTTGATTCCACAATCCTGTCAGTAAGTCCAGGGGGTAACTGTGCATCCGCACCAAAAAAAAAAAGGATCACAAACAAATTGGATCTGGATGCCCCAATGTATATGTTCAGAACTTTGAGAGCGTGGCATACAAGAAGACAACGCAGGTAGAGTTCAAAGTACCAGTCTAATAGTAGTCTTAGTAAGGACACTGGATCCCACGGTCCACAGGGCTTGTAAATTCCTCAGTTGGACAAAGACGAACTTGACAAAACGAATGTGTCACTTCGAAGTTGCATGTGATGTCAGAGACTGTGTTAGACTTGTCCAACTTGTGGTCTTAAAATGTAAGATCTGGACTAAAAAGTCCAGATTTCTGATGGTGGCGAGCGCAACCTGGGTGCTTGAAACCACTGGGGTCGGTCTCCGAAACGCTTGGGACTTAACACTTTTGGATGTGACCTTGTTCCTATTTTAATCAGGATAGTTCTTGTGCTCCCAGTGCTTTCTTTCGATGAAGCTAATGGTGGATACGAATGTACTTTTATTTAACATGACATGTTCCTTTAGCACCTCTAACATTACATTCAGGCAGTCTCCACGATAGACACAGTACATTACAGAATGTGAAACCTATTCTCTTGTGTAGTCAAGCAGTATTTTCCCTTTAGTTTCCAATAGGCACCACATTAAAAAGAAGCAGCACATTTTTTCAGGACAAGTTTGCTTTGGGGAGATAGTCTTAGGTCCCATTTATCTCCACAGTGTAGGGGTAGGGGAAGCAGTGTGTCACGGCTGGGAGATAGACCTGTGGATCTGGAAGACTGGTGCAGCAAGAAGCCATAAGGTGCGTGAGGGTGTGGCATGGGACACAACAAAAAGCGGGGTGGGGAAAACCTCCTTTTGCACTAAGATGCCGGCAAACAGGTGGGGTTGAGGAATTAAAGGGTGGCGCTTTCAAACTTATGGAAGGCTGCAGGCTAGGAGCCCCGAGCACACCTTGTGTGGTAAGTGCTCCTGCTTAAGGGACCCATCATGCAGGGCATAGGTTTCTCCACCAAACAAACAGAAGCTCAGTGGTCTCACTCTTACTATACTAGGTCACCCCCAAAACTGCGAAATAAAATACTCTTATCAGCTGAATTTGAAAACCTGGTCTCTCTGAAAAGCTCAAAGGCATGTTTTACCACAACAAAGGTCTGCATTTCAGCAGTGGTCTGAAGGGATTAGTGAGTGGTCAATGTATCCGATTGTCTCCTTTTGTGATTTGATGCCTCCAGGCATTGAGTACTAGGCTCTGCAGCAGAGGGAGTAGCATGTCAGCACAGGAAATTGGTGGGATGCAGAAGGTGGGGAACACAGAGGGTTGGCGGGGGGGGGGGGGGGGCAGGAGAATCAGCCACAAGGGCCATGTCAAATGGGCACATTTAGAACATTGCTGGGGCCCTGTACTGCTTAAAGCCTTGGCTTTGTGCTGTTTTGGGAAAGGCTTAGCAAGTATTTTCTCAAAGAATGGATGCTTGCATTTGCAGACATCTCCTCAGAGGTGGTACGGAAACAGACCCAGTGAGGGCTTGCATGTGAAGGCACTTGTCTGTGTTTGGTAGTATTTAGAAGGTATCGAGAGAGTTGCCTTACCCTTCCCAAACTAACGTCTGTTGTAGAGCACAAACATGAATCCAAGTGGGGAGCAAGTTGAAGGAGATATATGTTTAAGTACCATGCTAACTATAGCCCCAGATGCTGAAATGGAGACATGGCACACTGGGTAGGGTGTTTTATTTCCCAATTTTACTGCCACCTAGTGTGAGCATTTGCCATCTTTGTGAAACCTGAAATCACAGGTGTGCGTCCCAGCCTGGCCCTCGCAGCTCTTCATTTTTCTGAGGTGGTTAAAATGAGTACCACGGATTTTGGTAATAATACCTTGCACTACATAAATAGTAAATATTATTATTATAATACACGTATGTGGTGCTTCAGCCATATTTCAGCCATCATGGTTAGCAAAAAAAGAAACATTTTCTATAGTACTGTGACGAAAAATAGCCACTTGTTACTTTCTTCCAGATTCATTTGCCCGATTCAAAATTGCTACATGTCACCTGACGCTACTATGGCCTTTCCTCCAATGCCAGGCCGAAGGGCCGGGGCGTGCATGTAAAATTGGACACGCAATGATGCTGGTTTTCCCCTCTGTGTTTTAATGTCTTTCCTGTTGCTTCACGGAAAGGAGGCTGTTTCTTAGCTGTACCGATTCGAATGCTCAACGCGCTCCATACCTTACGAGCACCTACGCCCTGTGTAGAGCGCTCGCTTTGACATCTGTGCAGAGCCTGCTGACACAGGTTCGAATCCAGGCAGGGCTAAACTCAGCCTTTAACCTTCCAAGGTCGATAAAGGAGCACCACACACCGTGGGTAATAATAAGCAGCGCTCAGATACCTGAGGGTTCGTAGCGCTATATAAATGCTAAATTATTATTATAATTATTACTTGGGAGGATCGTGTTTAGTACAGTCTGGACCATTGCACAGCATAGGCCTGTTTTGCTGGTGCTCATTGCAAAATGATGTGATCAACTACCACACGGAGCCTGTGAGTAGAATTACAATCTTGCTTATCCTTCTTCCCTAGCCCTCTCCCTAACCAACCTTCCTCTCACCGTCCTTCTCCATTCTCCCCCATTCCACATTCTAAGTCCTCGTGACAGCACGAGCAAGCAACCACAGTTCCTTTGTAATGGAGGGCGGCAACCTTTTGCACATGACAGGAGGAACAAGGAAGCAGGGAATGGAGAGCCCTTGCCTCCTGGTTCCTATCGGCATGGTGCAGCTCAGCCAGATGCTCACCTTGTTGAGGAGTCATTCCCGCCAGCAGCTGGTAAGAAACAAAGTACCTTTTAAAAAGTGTATGTGTTTGCGTGCATGCAAGCAAGGGTGTTTTCATGTGTATGGATGTTTGCATGTATGCATGCATTTAGGTTGAATTATGCAGAGCATCTGACTGAGTGATGCTATGCTGTTTGGTGGCTGTGTGCGTGCCTGTGACTGAACCAGTATTTGCTGTATGGTTTCCAGCGTGAATGGAGTAAATGAGAGACTGAATGCGGTGTGAATTTGTGTCCGCATGTTGCCTGTGCAATGCTGGAAATGGACATGGGTGACTATCCCTTCACCATTAGGCAGCAGAACTCGATTTCAGATCGCAGAATCCTAGCACTTCAACATTTCACACAGACATAGCAAACACTGCCTTTACCACTAGATGTCAGAACTACTTACTCTCACATAAATCACACGTCTCGCTTTAGACAGAGGCACAGAACATACACCCCTTCTTAAATAGCACAAGTTTAGGACCTGCAAAGAGAGAGACACAATTGCCTTAAATAGAATGTATTTATCAGAGCCAGGTAGCGACGGGTGCCGCATCTCCTCTATTACTCGTGTGCAGGACATTTTTCCATCCATGTTTAGGGAATCCATTTCTCTCGCAGACACCGCATGCTTTGTGTCCGACCCCATGAGCTAGAAAAGACCCCGTTGTTGTTATGAAATGGTGAGTATTGTGCTCCTCACGGTCTGAGCAAGGCTAAGGGATGGATTTAACGCCCTGTGCTTCGATGCACATATTTTGTGTTGCACTTATCAGAGGCGTCTGATCTTCAATGCATTTTGCATATGAATGAATGAAAGTGTTTTCCATAACGCAGAACTGTGCAGTGCTTATTGGGTTCTTATCCAACTGGAGGAATCCAAACTAGCTTAGCGCACTCCAGATTATAGTTATAATGTGCATTGACCAAAAGAAATCACATTTGACTTTTGCCCTGTGCTTGAGGAATTGTCTCATGTGAAACACAGCCTGGGTAAGGGAAACCTGGCAAAAGAACTGAGCATGTGTTCTTACTTTTCATTTTTGTCGTGATTGAGTAAGAAAAAATGTGTTGTGCTAATATAAAGGGATTATATGTTGTTGATGCAATAAATGAAAACGTGTATAGATATAAACAGGTATGAAGATATGATTTGGGGAATCATTAATAACTGACCACCCGGAGGTGGGGTCAGTCTGCCCTCCGGACGGCAACAGCAAGCTCGGGCATGTGTACTTTAAACCAAAATAAGGGGTTGCTGCTGTGCCAGAGGAAAAAGACTAGGTTAAATTATTAAGATAACCACTCAATAGCAACCTCTACCTATCCAGAAAATAAGTTTGTATTCTGGAATAAAATTATTTACTATTTTGTTGAAACCAATTGCATTCAAACCTATTGACAAAGAACGAAAACAACACGAAAAAGATAATTCTAAATCATTCTGTATTCAATTTAGTAAGCAGAATAAATGAACATGTGTATTGCAATAAACCAAAAACAACATCAAACATTCAAAGACATATTTGTAATAAATGAAATATATTGTTAACATACAATTAATGCGTGTTAATAAAGGAAATACCATGAGTTAATTCAAAAACAATACAGACCTAAATGTGTGTTGTACAAAAAATCAACATAGAACTTTGGCCTAAAAGCAAACACAGAAAGGAAAGGGGGAAGAGGAAAGGAGGGGAGAGACACAGGGGAAAACAAACAAGTGAAGAACACAAGAATTGGCAATCATGTAAACCAAAGAAACTGAAATTGGATAACATTAGGTTTGGTGGAGGAGGGAGGGCAGCAATATTCAGTCCTTGCCTCCTGGTGGGAAAACCCACTGGAACTAAATGAAACACTTGGACTGAGTACTTCAAGTGTGGCTCATGAAGATATGATTTGTGCAATTATGGAAATAAAATGCAAGATATCACATATGAGAAAATATATTTTAAAATATGTTTTCGCTAGGTAAATATTGTTTGCAAATGTGCCCTTAGGTTTACGTAAGATTAGATTGGTTCTGAATTCTATAGTAATTTTCTATCGCAAAAGCCTGCCTTTTTAACCAGGTTTTTACATAAAGTGTACTATATAATCGCACCATTTTAACCTAGTATTCAAAAATATTTCTCGGGTAGGGAGTGACCCTTCCCCACCCTGAACCACTTTAGGTTGGTTCAGACTACCTCGCTACGCTTGCATGCTCTGGTATATGTGTGGGTAATGTTTACACCCGTCCAATTAACGCAATCCCCAGCTGCCAATAGGTGAATGTCTGGTGGGTGAATGTGTATGAATGTGTGCATGCAAGGCTGGGGCCCAGGCAAGCGGCATTGTATCATGGATGTTTTCTTACATGTTTTACTGGTATTTTTGGGCAAAGCCAAGTTGATGAATTTTGGAGGAGGGGTACGGGTTTATAGCTCAATGGGGCAGGCAGACATTTTCTTTCTTTGGCATGGCATTTATTACTCACATAAGGGGCAAAGCCTACATGATGTGTGTTCTTACATGGGGAGGTTGGGGGCACTTGTGCAGTCAGCAAGTACATGTTTTCTTACTGTGGCATTGCATGTTTTACTGATGTTGAAGGCAAAGTCAACATGATGAGTGTTCTTACATATTGGGTGGAAGCATATGTGCAGGCTAACAAGCAAATGGTTCCTTACTGTAGCAGTGCATGCTTTACTGGCATTGAGGGCAAAGTCAACAGGAGTACTCTTACATGGAGGTGTAGAGTTTGGGCAAGCACTTTGTGCCATTGCAGCAACATGTTTTCTTCTTGTGGCAGGAGCATTTTGGCGGCATTAAAGCCAGCAAGAGAATGTTCATACATGGGGATACTGGCAGAGCCAGCATGAGCATGTTTTCCTATGGTATCATAATTGTGCATAATAATACTAGCGACACACAAAGTTGGCTGGTACATTTGGGTGTCAGAACTCAGGAGCCAGGTGCAGCCCCTTTGTTTCTACCCTCCCTAGGTAAAATATGTAAGGTTTGATTAAAACACATACCTCCATCGTTCTCTTAGTACAGCGCCTGGCATTTCCCTGCAGCAGCATGATCATCATGCACATTGCACATGCTTGGTGGTCCAGGCATGCCCGGCGTCTGGCGCGGCCCGTGCTGTGTTGCAGAGGTGGGTGGTATGGGGGGTGGGTTTTCCCTCAGAATTTCTGCTGCCATTTTCATGCTTTCCAGGTGCAATGTCACTGACTCTATCCCATTCTCTTTTTGTATCGTTATTCAGGGTGTGAGGAGTGGTGCTGCTATTCGGTTTTGCATACTAACCAGCATAGTGCTACGTATGGCTGGGACTGGTGACGGAAGGGGTGCTTTTGGGCTGTTTTTCAGGATCAGATAGTGTGGTTTGGTAGTTTCAGGCAAGGGTGCTGCTAGTAAGTGTAGCATGCATTGCGGGTCTAGTCCTGTCATTGAGCATGAGGTTGCTCAAGTCCATTTTGCTTGCACTGTCGGCGTGTACCGGTTATGAGGAGCAGGTGTTAATGGGTGGGAGGAAGCGTGCTGATGGCCTGCTCTGCGTTAAGTACGTGTGGTTAGAATGTGTGGGTGGAGTAGACCTGCCATCGTTTCAGTTTGTGTGACATTTCCATTTCTTTTGTGCAACACATTTAGTGCATTTTCTGCAGAACAAACAATCTATTGACCCTGAAGTGTGTAACAGACCAACAACGGCATCAAGCGACCACATCTACCGACCACGCAATACCTGGACACTTGTAAGCCCAAGAAATAAACTCAAGGCCACCCTCCAGCCAGCTAGAAAACCTGGGACATCGGAGGGATGCTGCTTGCCCGCTTTGCATGCTTTGCTGGTGTGGTTAGGGGTGGGAGAGTGTTGCTGCCCTCTTTTGCATTAGTAGCAGGGCTGTTTTGCATTCCCTGTGTGTATTATTAGTGGGGGTGTTAGGATGGTTATGTGCTTTTTATGAAGATTGCTGTGGGCCTTTGTGCAGCTTCCTTTAGTTCTGCTGTCGACTTCAGATGAAGAATGCTCTTGCAAAAACCCAAAGTGAAGGGGGATTGCCCAACCCCTGGGTGAGGGTTCATTATCAAGCAGGGCTTTAAGTGGGCTGGGGCTAGCTGGGCTGTCTCCGCAAACATCGACGAGGCCGCTGCAGGTGCTCCCTCATCTCCCATAACCCCACCAGCTAGGAAAAGCACTTTTTTATTGTCCAGTGCTAGTGATTTGAACCCGAGGCCTGCCTTTCACATGCCATTGTCACTAAGCACTGCTATTTTGGAGCTTCTGGATTTTTTTTGTTTCAATCAATAAACTGCTTGACATAGGCTACATCTGTCAAGCAGCACTCTACAGAATGAAACAAAAAGACATTGAGCCCCTCTGAAGTAGCACAGTGCCATGCAGGCCCGTTTCCTGGCCCGACCGGGTGGCCGGCGGCCCAGGGCACAGAGGTAAATAGCTCAGGAAGAGGGCGCAGGAAGGGGCCCACCCAGCTGGCTGCTCTCTTAATTTGTGGATGACTGAGATGCGTTCGGAACATGGAAACAAAGGAATGCATATTCCAAACGCAGCATGTGAGATGCTCTGGAGTCACACAAATTGCGCCCCTCATTCTTTGTGTTCACAGCCTTTCAAGTGGGGCAATTCATACGTGATGGCTCATTTAACAAGCATTGTTTTTACGCAGTATGCACTAACATTTCAGTGTTAAGAACTTAACATGGGGCATTTTTATTCAGAAGGCCAGAACAAGTATGTTAGCTGATCAAACCTATGCATTCTACAAAGAGAATTAACGTGACACACAAAAAAAGTTTTAAACTATTTTCTTTATTTTCATGTCATTTTATCTGAGACACCAACACTTTTTTTTTTGTATATTACTTTTTAGTTACATATGGCACAACCCTGGGCAGGTTAACCGTCCTTGTCTTGCTTAAGTATTCTAGTGGCTGCTTTGGGACATGGATTAAATGCATCCACTCAGCATCAAAGGCTTTTAATTTTTTAAATAAGTCAACCACTGCCTAGTGCGCACTCCAGATGGCATCTCAATGTGACTTTGCACCTTGATTAGGAAAGCAAGGTTCATTGTGTGTTACCATGCAGACAGTAGTCCATGGCAAATCAATGGAGTGATGTGTGCAGCAATGATTTGGGTGCTGCACAAGTCACCACCTTTTTGGTCAATATGGCGCTCCCATATGTAACAGCACATATGCCTGGAACGATTTGTGTTTGTGGCTCTGACGAGTATGCTATACTGTACCCACACTTAAACACATAAAGCAATAAAACAAGTTGCCTCAAATCGTGCATCCACTAGGCCAAACACCCTCTCTACACTGCCATACCATGATTTTCATTAGCTGCAGGCCAGCACTAATAAGAGATGCTAATGCCAGCACTGGTAAATAAATCATAGGCCTGCTCTTTTTTGCAGAAATAAATCCTGAGGCCTGCGTAATGGTGAGGAGGTAGTGGCTGAGGAACTGTGGACCCTTTACCATGCATAGCAGCCGTTTTGTTTAAAACGCTTAATCACCTTATTACTGGTCAGGCTAAAGTTTGTAAGAGATGCAATTCTTTCTGCACATTCTTTATTGGGTGTTTCTTGCAGGGTATCCGTTCCTGTCTAAAGATATAATTCCCTAAAGATGTTTCTGTATTGGGGGTTAGGCATGCTCACACTGAGACCCATCTCTTCCTCATCTAAAATTCTTCAAAAACAAGAAGCAAAAGAGCCTTTGTACCCCATTTAAGTGGCTGATGTTCCAGCAATGCTATACTCGCATCCAAAAACGTATGTATGGTTCATGGTTACAAACATTTTAATGTTAGGAGCCGTCCGAGGAACGTACATACACGGGAGTACTCCATGGAGCGGGTTGTGTAGTCCTGCGGTTGCCGGAGACATTTGTCGGCGTGTCATGCGCTCAGCAGTCAGGCGCAGGATGAGGATTGCATTAGGATACTAAGAGATGGGGCTCGTGCCCAGTACATCTGGATCTGTATTGCAACCGCATAAGACTTCGATGTCTCATCACAGAGAGATTCCCTTTTCTCTCCGATTTTTTCTCTTCGGATCCACTCAGGAAGAGTGTTTTCCTTCGATTTGAAGTTTTGAGTTGAACTATGATGGAACATACTGGTCATCCTCGCCAACTAAGGAAGAACCACATGAAGAATGGGCACATGGAATAATATCAAGACATCCATCATTATTTGTTAATAAGTGCCTTCTGAAAAATGTGTGAAGAAATTGTATGTGTTTTTTACAAATTGATTACCAATTCTGTCCTGTCCTGAGGAAGACGACTGTCAAGCCCTCTCTCTCTTTTTAGGTAAAGAGACAGACGGCTTAGACAACTTTTGCTAGTCGTCGAAACTACCATTGTAAGATACCAATGCAGCCCATGAGATTGTTGGCAGCTGCACTAGGTACTGGTCGTTGACTATTGTGGTAAGATTGGAGACAAGTATTGCATCTGCTTTGGTTATTACGGATGCATTTCCAACTTGTCAGTTTACTGTAAAGTTTACTTTGTATTGGGGACAACCAATTAACTTCGCAGGAAATAGTCATTGCTTTGACCTGCGTTGGACGGTGCCCTCCAAATACATATATTCTCAGCTCATTTTTCTTTATACTTTTTCCTTTTCTCTTTCTCTCATTATATAATTTTGTTTTTGAATATATATTGGGGATTAATTTGAGATTGGAGCCGTGCTTTTGTGCAATATGTTTCAGAATTATTTTTTGCACATTGTGTCCACTTTATATTACAGGACGCTTACTAGACTAATATGCACTTTACTTGGAGATGTCCATTATTGACTGTTTTTATGCTGTTTTTATCGTGATCTCAGCACTATGTGTAATTTATTAGATACGTGTACAATAAAGATTGTTTGATTTTATACTCTCTTTGGCCTGGTCTATCCCCTCACTGAGCCCCTGCACTTAGAGCAATTTATCCTGTTGATTTGCTCAATGGTTTGAATCACGTGACCCCCTCTTTTCTCTTGTTACTTGTTCTGTTACTCCCCTTGGTCTACGTGGTTGGGGACGCCTATCCTGGATTACGTGAACCGTGATGTGAGCACCAAGTCACACATACAATCCCTTTATCACAAATTGTTTATTAAATATAGAGATCTCTGATCACTGTTATATTCCTGAAATGCTCTGTGATTTAATGCAAAGCATACAGGAACCCTCATTGGTGCTCGTTGTCCTCTTTCCCACTCTCATAGAGGTATTTTGAAAGAGTACAATAAGAGTGTACCAGACTGTCCTCTTGGAATGATAGCCTTCTATCAGAAAATAATTAAAATGGAAATCTGGTATTGCTCCTTGCAAAATACAAGTGAGGTGGTACGAACAAAACACCTGCAACACAGGGCCAGTGGTCAGTGGGCCCTCAGACCCTGGCAGGCTGGTCACACTGCAGTGTGCCGATACGAACAGTTTGAAACTGCATTCAGGCAAGGCCTTCCCTAAGAGCAGATGACAGAAAAACCATTTACTTGAGCTCTGTTTTCACCTTAGATTTCTTCCATAAAGTACTTGAATTACAATGTAATGAAACCAGCTTAATTTATATAGAAATTATTTATTGATATTGAGGAGTTTTGTCGCACGACACAGAGGTGTCGTTTGGGAGTGATGTGTGCCAGTCGGGGGCAGTGGGCGCATTCTAGGGTTTCGCCTTGGCACCAAGTTGGCTAGAAACTGCCCTGGTGCCATGCAGCACTGGCTTGTCAGCAGTAGGGCTTGGGTTCGAATCGCCAGCACGGAACATTAAGATAAAAGCCACTTTTTTTAATTGTCCTGTGCTGGGGATTCCAACCGAGCCCATCTATGGTAAAACTGTGGCTGTGATAATAATAATATGGAGAAAAGAAGAGCAGGATACACCTACCAGGGGGAGAGTATAGGCCAAAGCCCCCTCTGAGCCCAGCTCTATGGAAGGACCAGGATGCTCATAAATCTATTCATTTATTTATGCATTTATTTATTTATTTGTTCATTTGGATAGCACGCCGAACCCTGCGATATCTGGGCGCTTGGCATAGTTTACAATTAGTGATGTTGACCTTACATTTACATTACATGGACAGTGCATTATGTTACGATTCATATGATTGTTTCTGAGCACTAAATTTCATATGATTACATTATACAAAGTCATTAGTATGCATTGCTTTCAGAGACAAATTTCAAACTTAGTTGGTGGTTCGGGAGTTAGGTCTCGTGTGCGAAAAGCCTGGTTTTCACATTTTTCCTGAAGGTCCAATATGATGGTTCAGCTCTGATAGCTGGGGGCATTGAGTTCCAGAGTTTGGCCGCTAGAACTGGGAAGCTTCCCCCCCCCCCCTACTTTCTGAAGGTTGTATCTGGGAATCTTTAGCAGGTGTGTTTGTGACAAGCATGTGGGTCTATTTGTTTGGTTTGTTTTGTGAATTTGTTCACCAGGTATTTCAGAGCTGTGTTAGATAGGCATTTATACATCAGGGATAATGTTTTGAAGGATATTCTGTCTTGGATGGGGAGCCAATGGGCCGATTGCCTCACAGGCAGTATATGGTTTAGTCTGGGTATATTAAGAGCTGCTCTTAAGGCATTGTTCTGGAGAACTCATAGTTTTTTAAAGTTATGACTGCTGGTGCCTAGATACAGTGAGTTACCGTAGTCCAGCTTCGAAAATATCAGAGCTCTGGCTAGGGTAATGCAGCTGCCTGTTGTTAGAAATGGTCTGCAAGTTTTGCCATGTAGGCTGTTGCAGATGCTGTAGTGTTAACTTGTTTTGTCATGGTAAGGGATGAGTCTAGGTTAGATCCCTAAAGTTTTGACTTTGGCCACTTTCATGTTCGTATTGTCAATGATGAATGACTTGTATTGGTTGTCTAGTTTGTTCAACCTATTTTGGGATCCTAGAAGGAAAAGCTCAGTTTTGTTGTCATTCAGACAAAGACCATGGGTTGCCATCCATGCTTTTATGGTGTGGTATATTTCATTCAATCAGTTCAGGTCGGTGTCATATGAGCCAGTAATGGAGATGAGGATTTGGGTGCTGTCTACATAGTTGGTGTAGGAGACACCAAATGTATCCGTGTAATCGAAGAATGGATTAGTGAATATATTGTACATTGTGGGGGATACACAGGATCCCTGCGGGATGCCACAGGATACTGGGGCTGGTTCAGCGGATGTGGTTGGTGCAAACACCCTCATAGTCCTGTTTGACTGGAACAACTCGATCCATCGAACAGCCTTAGGAGAGAAATGGGCTGCTGTAGTCAAGTGTTTGCCTAAGACTTCATGATTGGCCAGATTGAAGGCCGTCGATAGGTCAAGTAGTAGAAGGAGCGCTAGATTATCCTTATCTTTTATCTCATCCATTTGGATTTTTAAATCAAGTAGTGCAGATTCGGTCCCATGACCTGGTCTGAAGCCCGATTGTAGAAGCCCTAGAAGATAGTTTAGTTTGAGGTGATTTTGAATTTGCAGGTATGCTGCTCTGTCAAGGATTTTTAATAGAAAAGGTACTGTGGTAATTGTCCGATAATTTGTTGGTATGTTTGGGTCTAAGGTGGGTTTTTGCAGTAGGGGAAGGACCCAAGCTTCTTTTAAGCTGATTGGGACGGTACAAGATTCAAATGAGGTGTTTATTACCGCCGTGATGAAGGGGGTAAGCTCCTCTGCTGCGTCTTTGATGAAAGTGGCTGGGCAGATGTCTCCATTGAATTTCGAGGTTTGAGACTGGAGATGATTTTCTTAGTTTTGGTTACTGTTATTGAGGTGAACTCAAACTGTGTGTGGTTTCTGGGTTAACACAGGTATCCCAAACTTGGTGATCATGTGATAAACTGAGTTTTTTCTTTTCAATTTTAGATTGGAGAAGTGTGATTTTGTCCAGCAAGGCTTGCTGAATGTTAGTGCACCATGTAGAATCTTTAGTGCAAGATTCTTGTGGTGTTACTGGGGATTCTACTTCACGGAGGATCGTGTACAATTCTTTTTGATTCGGAGTTGGCATTGGAGATTCTTTCGTTATAGGTAGTACTTTTAGTTTGGATGATGGCGTTTTTGTAAAGGTTAGATGCAGTGGAGAAGATATCTTTGTTAGTTCTTTATTTTTCCGGCTTCCTTCTCCGTTTCTTTTAATAATATGCACATTTCTAAGGACACTGTTGTACCACGTGTTTAGATGAGCACGTGGTTTGGCTTTATGCATTTTTATCAGGGCTACTTTGTCTAGGGCCAAACGTAGGGTGTCGTTGTAGAGCTCGACTAGTTCTGAAGGGTCCTTCTTGGCTAGGTTTGGTTGGTGATAGGGTGTAGTAATGGCAATAGTTTTCCGATTGTTATATTGCGTTTGTTTCTCGTGACTGCTGGTGGTGATAGGTTTAGGTGTGAATCTATTCTAGGTATGTCCTGAATATAGAAGGTGACAACATTGTGGTCAGACCAGGCACAAGGTGGGTTGGTTAGAATTTTGGTCTCGCAGTTTGTCTGCTAGCCAGTCCAATGTTCTGCCTTTGCAGTGTGTAGGGGTAGTTATTCTGTGAGTGAAGCCTAGTCCCGTTTAGGTATTGGCTAGAGATAAAGCCTGGTCGTCTTTTGCATCATTGAAACCTAAGTTGAGCTCTCCAAGTATCATGATTTGGGAGTTGTGTTTCAAGCTCCAGGTGAGGAGCTGTGTGATGTCTTCCTCGAATGAGGATGTGGGTCCTGGGGGTCTATAGATTAGGTCTATAGCGAGTGTGCGGGAATCCGTAAGTGGTAGTTTAATGGAGATTAGTTTTCCAGATGGGAAGTTGTGGTTCATTAGATCTCTTAGGCCTAACTGTTTTTTTGCGATGACACCCAGACAGGCAAGGAGGAAGGTCTGGGAGGGGGACTGGAGTAGTCAAGATTCCGCCTCTCAGCCTAGGAGCCCCCAGAGGCGGGCCAACCTAATGCCAGCGGGCCTGAATCTGGGGTCGCCTAAAGAGGCGAGGTGTATACCGCAGTTCTTGGAGGCATGTTGTTCCACTCCTGCATGCCACTTAGCCATTACACAAGTGGTGAGGACTGGAGGTCTGGGCGGGCGGTTGGTCTTCGAGTAAATAAGACCATTTTCCCGCCAGGCAATTATAGAACTAGGCTTGGGCAATTTGCGAAGGCCACTGGAAGAATAATTTTGAGTTTTTTTAAAAAAACACTGATTGACTTGTAATATTCAAGCAGTTGATGTGTGAAATCAGGTGGCTTGTCATAAATACTACGTGAGGAGCAGATACTATAACAAAAGTGCACATATTTGTTTCTTTGAAGAAAGCCAGAGCCCTGTGCTGTGTGCCCATCACAGCAGCAACAGTATCTAAAAACGAGCAAAATTTGACCCTCGAGCAAAAATACCCACCAGGAAAGGTACCCTGCAGCATCCCACAGTACATTTAAGTGGTTGTGTTTTTGACTCTTATGGGACATATTACCATGTGCTGGATCATGAATACAAAGGACTCGTCCCAAACCAACAGGTACACGGCCGATCAATACTTGCTTCAACATAGTATAGCATAACAAGTAGTATAACTAAGAGTCAGACATTTATTAGGGGATGGCGGGGTTGACCCACCATATATCATGAAAAGTAATCTCTGACCATTTGCCACATGCTTTCATAGCCAACCTCAGTGTCTCTTTTAGAAAACCTCACCCTTTTATTACAAGCAAATTGAAGAATATTTCGGCAAAGCTATTATCGGTGTTCTGGTCAAAGACGAAATCCATACCAATCTCCTCCCAGAAAGAGTGTACTCCAGAGCAGTGTTCGATTTAGTGCGCCGAGGATCCACCCTCATTCGCAGAGGTTCAACATCATTGGGAACCTAGAACACTAAGTTTATGTAACTCATGGCTTCTTAACAAAGACTAACGTCTTAGATCTGCACTCACCCTGCACATTCACGTTCATACTCCTTTCACATGTATGCATTTCTTCCTTTCTTCCCCACACTCCACTGCTTGTTTCCTATACTCCTCTGTGTCTCCAGTAGCTCTTTACCTTATATCCTTGTAACATTCACATTTTATACATATTTTTGTCTCCTGTTTCTCTGTATATCTGTACCTGTAACTGCAATCTTTACTTTAATCGCCGAGATACCCCTGGGTCAAGCGTGCTATATAAATAAAATAAATAAACAAACAAACTAAGAAGGGGACCATCAGCTTCTAAGATAACTTGGATTAAAATCGACTTTTCTCACCTTCATGCTTCCACAAGCATTTTCCTACTCAGGTACAGCCAATGCGGCATCTAGAGCCCCGACCCCATCCCTTTTCCTACCTGCTTCCTCACTACTCCGTTTAGCAGATCCAGGTGAACTTCTGAATCGAAGCTGCAGAGATATGTCAGGCGCAACAGTTCTCTACAGACGGCCATATATTGGATATTTATTACAGTATCTGGCAAGGTTTTAAGTTGGCCATCCAATAACTGATATGTTCACAACTTTATTGGTGAGCTTGTATTTACAGTTTAGATAATCACATTCTAGTAGTTCATCCCCCACCCACACATCTTTTATTACCAAATTGCCAGCAGCAATCTGGCCTTGCTAGTAAAGTTTTATTTTAATTATTCAACTGTTCTCCCTGTGCTGGCCATGTTGTAATATATTTAGGGCTCTGCTGGGTGACTGTCTAGGGGTGAATGAGGCAATACCCCCTGTACCTATATTTGTATGCCAACCAAGAAAGAATAATTATCTTACAATTGGTAGTCCACGCTGCCCTGCTTATATATTTGATTGCAATGGTTAAAGTTGTAAACTACAAAGCAAAGCACACGCAAAAACAAGTAGAGTGTATTTTCTTGTTTTCGTTCAATATGATGGTAAATAAACTTATATTTCGTCTCCCTGTAAGTTTTTGTAATTAGTATGCATACTTTTGTGCCATATATTATATTAACGAAAGAAAACATACATGTTTTGGCGGTTCCATGTTCTTTCATTGACAGGCTTTCTAACGCCTGCCGTTTCAACGTGGAAAGAATAACGAAAACGTTCATTGAATGTTTCTTTTTGGACGGGGGGGGGGGGGGTGGGGGTTGTACCTCCCTAAAGCCCCCTCACACAACACTTAACTATTGCCGACCCCCCCACCCCTTATCTGCCTTTTCCCACCCCCCAAAAAATAAATCGATGAAACGTTTTCGTTATTCTTTCCACATTGAAACAGCAGGCGTTAGAAAGCCTGGCGATAAAAGAACATTGTACCGCTTTGGCAATTGGGTGGTGTTTAAGTTTCACCTATAAGCAAAATCCTTTGTGATTAGGGACACACAGCTTGTAGGTGTTCGGTTATTTTCCTGCCTATTAACTGTCCAGTGCTATGCTAATCCCTTTGGCCATTTCCTCCATCCAAATCATATTCTTCTGAGATCTCTTTGAGCTCACTCTATCAAGCAGTAGCATCAAGCAAGTATTGACCCGTCAGTGTTATTTCTAAGCAGTCTGCTGAGAGTTAATGGCTTAATTGCAGCTGTAAATGTGCTACTGGTGTTATACAAATATCTTTTCCGAGTGTCCTTTCAGCCACTTGATTTAAATCTGTTCCTTGCTCTGAAATCCTGTTAAAACAGGTATTGATGAAACCAACAGTTTTGGCTACTGTATAGATATTAGAAAAGTATGTGCCAGGCAGTGGTATCATATGACATGGAAATCCTGGGGTGCACAACATATGGCCCGCGGGCCAAATGCAGCCCTCCATCCCGTGATGTGCGGCCCGCCAAGAGTGTTTACTTTTGTAATGAGATGCGGCCCACTTCAAGCAGTTGCCTGCATTTCATTACAAAAGTAAACTTTTTGACAGGGACTGTTTGCACCTCTAGTAAAGTGACTTTTAACATGATCGTTATCTCCATTACAATGTATGCCCCCCTCCTTTGTTTAGAATGAAAAACAGTCTGAGTGACCACTGGGGGGGGGGCATTCATGATAATGGAGATAAAGATATGGTTAATAGTAGCAAATTATCAAAAGACGGTGAGCCAGCAGTCTCCCTTGTGTATCAATTGTGCGGATGATTCTTTTGCAATAAGCAGTGGTGCCCCCAGACATTTTTCATAGGGGTGGCCTGATGAGGCCACAGGAAATCTTGGGGTAGCACACAGGGTGCCACAAAGGGGCGGATCCAGCCTTAGCATTTTGGCGGGGCTGGATGGCAGTTTTGGAAACTGTTAGTGAGACAGGACATTAAGCCTAGTGCACTACTGAACCCCCCTCGTCCTAACGCCCCCTCCTCAAGCCCCAGAGGCTGAGCAGATATCACACCTTCCTTTGGCGCGTTAGATCCATCTTTCACCCCAACTCACCAGAGGCGTAGCCATTATTCTGTAACAAGTGCGGCCTGGAGCTAATGTAGTAGGGCCTACACTAAGAAGAGCCCGCAGAAGGAAGGGCACTTGTTCTGCCCCCAGCCAAATGCACAGGAGTGACAGAGTAGTGAGGGAGGGCGAGCCAATCAAGGGGGGGGGTTTGTCCCCTTGAGAAAAGGTTTTAAATAATGGGGTTTGTCCCCTTGAGAAAAGGTTTTAAATAATGTGTTAAAATAGTGCATTTTACAGCATACTGTGCTAAATTAGGTAAAAAGCCTCTTGCAGGAGAAAATGGGGAAAATGGGGGAAAGAGGGGACTGAAATGGGGTGCGGGTTGCACCCTGGCCATTCAAGCAGAATGCTCCCTGATCCCCTCAGCATAGCAATGTGTGTGTGAGAGAGGAGAGAGAAAGGGCGATCATGTGAGAGTGGACAGTGTGGGCGTAAGCGAGATACAGAAAATTATGACAAAGAGATAGGGAGAGTTAAGGGGAAGTGACAGAGAGGGAAGACAGATGAAGAAAGATGGACATAGAGAGTTAGTGGGTGGTAGAGAGAAGAGAAAGGAGAGGCAGAATGAGACAGGAATAGTCACATCGGAGAGAGAAAGAGGCAGACTGGAGCAAAAGAAAGTCAAAAAGAGAGAAAAATAGTAACATAGGAAGAGAGAAGGGGAGAGAAAGAAAGGCAGTGTGTCAGAAATAGTAACAAGGAGAGAGACAGAGGGAGGAAGAAGGGAAGAAATAGAAAGACAAGGGCGACATTGTGCGTTCGGGATCCAGAGGGGAAGAGGTCTAGGTGTGTGCCGCCCAGTGGAGTACAAAAGTCAGACCTGCTGGAGAGGTACTGGGAGGCAGCACAGACAGTGATGGTGGACTGAAGCCCACATTCCTGGCATCCTGATTAGTCAGTGACTCTCTCCCCTGGGCACCAATACATGACTTACCCACGGCAGCAATTACGTAATCTGGTGCAAAACCTATTGATGTAATGTTTTAACAATCATATTTCTCAATAAAACGAACAATTCTATAAATGGCCCACGCATCCTACCTGAGAAGCCATCGAGGGGTTATCGCAGACGAAACGGCAGACAGAGGATTCCTGATGCCCACTCCCCGCTCCATGGTGAGCAGCTAATGAAAAATGCCCCTTGAGATAGAGGCACGCACAATGAAAAACCGTATCTATTGCCAGTGAGTCACTGTGCCCTTGCCGGGGTCTCCCCATCACCAAACACAAAACATCTATTGCCGGTCATCCACTGCACCCTGAACAGACTGATGCAGTTTACTGGTCACTCTGTTTAGGGGTGTGCAGGGCATAGTGTTTGGTTGGGGTGGGGGCCATGGGGCATAGTGTTTGATTGGGGTTGGGGGCCATGGGGCATAGTGTTTGGTTGAGGGGTGGGGGCCATGGGGCATAGTGTTTGGTTGGGGAGAGATGGCCTTGGGGCATAGTGTTTGGTTGGGGTTGGGGGCCATGGGGCATAGTGTTTGATGGGGGCCATGGAGCACAGTGTTTGGTTGCTGGGTGGGGGCCATGAGGCATAGTGTTTGGTTGGGGGGTGGGGGCAATGGGGCACAGTTTTTGGTTGTGGGGTGGGGACGATGGGGCATTGTGTTTGGTTGGGGGCATGGGGCATAGTGTTTGGTTGGGGGCTGGGGGCCATGGAGCATAGTGTCTCACTCCAAGAGTGAACCCAATAATAAAGCTAAAACAGGCACAGTTAGGAGATGTACATCCTTTGCTTTTTGAGGAAACCTGACTCAACGAAGGCCAAACTCCTCTTTGCCAACCCAAACAGCAAAGTATAGCAGTCCAAAATAACGGAATGTCCAATCAAGGTTCAATAAAATAAATATACTTTAATTAAACAGACGATATGCAATAACTAAATATAAATAAATAACATTGGAAAATGTGTAGTATAAAATGTAAGTTTGAAATACAAATAAACAGTTACACCCCAAAAACGCATTATTTTTCCATGTGTCCAATGAAAAAGGGGGGGTTGAAAAAGCCTCCTGCCACGCCACGCCCCGCTGCGCCTACCGTCCCACCCACATTACTTTTCGGCCCACTATAGGCTTCACGGAAGGTACTTCGGCCCTCTGTCAAAATCAGTTGTGCACCCCTGTAGGTAATCTTATCATTTTCCACTGGTTGGAATGTTATGGCCAGGTACTACCATTATGGCGGTGCATAGCAAATTTGTATTCCAAGCCTACACACAACCCCAGACTATTGCAAAAGCTCTAGTCCAAACAGGACGTTTTTGGAAACAACTGGGAAAGTCGGTGAGTCAATGCGTGTTTGTTCTTTCTTTGTGTTTCTCAACTTTGATCATTAAAATCGAGAATAGCCCTAACTAAGCTGCTTCCTATTGACCAGATCAAGCACCATTTCATTTTTCCACTGATAGCCAGGGGCACCACAAATGTATTCCTTTCAGTTACATGTTGTTGATCAGGGTGATCATGCTGAATGCATTCCATCTGCAAAAATCATCTCTTTCTAGGATTCGATTATGCATCACACAAAGGACAGGTGGCAGCATACCTAAAACAACTGAGAGAATTCAGAGGCAGAGCCGTTAACCCCAGGTGACATACTACCCATATTCGTAGAGTAAATTACAGCTAATATCTTCCTAAAATGTACTGGATTGTCAAGCATGCTCCTCCTTTCTCAAGCTTGATAATGTCACAGGTGAAGAAGGAATAGTGATAATTTATATTCTTATATAGCGCTTCCTGTCAGATTTCTAATGCTTCTAGGACTCTAATAATATCACCCTCCCCGAGTCAGCCATGTAGTGGGGTTCGAACTTGCAAAGCAGAGGCTTTTCGCATGTCTGGAGCAAGTGCCTAACTCGTGAGCTATCCACCAGTACCTTCCTCTTAGGGAACGCCTCTATCCCACAGAGCTCATCATAGAAAGTCTGAAACGCCGTATTCAGGGAGGTATTCAGGGGGAATACTTTCCCACTGTCACGTCTCATTGATGGACAGTTTTCCTAGACTATATTTTTTTCACCTTTGTCAGCAAGAACCCTCCCCGACTTTTGCAAAAACGTCCTGTTTGTACTGGAGCTTTATTAACTAAACTTCGGCCCTCCTCTTGCAAAATCAAGACGTTGCACTTAATGGCATTTCTGCATGTTTGCGTTTAGATTTATTAAGTTGTTCCTCGAGATTTTCCACTGCTAACTGTGCTTCTTTTCTCTTCTGGGGAAACTGCTGTGCAACTGATTACCCTGGAATGATAAGCTTATGCCATGCGTGTGTAGTCTCTGTCGAGACTGAACCCGGAGGGACTCCCAAATTAGGGACCAGCCTAGTGACCCCACACGAGGTGAAGAGCACTGGACCCGATAGTTCGTAGTCATTGCATCAACAGCCAAACCGTCGAATGCCATACCATTGAAAAAAATGCATCGAAAAAAAACATCAAATGCTTTCTTTTTTAATGGGGGGTTCCCCCCCACCCCCCAACACCCTTTTTTTTTTTTTAATTTTTTTTTTTACCTTTATACCCATTTTGATAAAACTAAACCCTTTACCATTTAAAAAAATGCATTTAATGCTTTATTTTTTTTTCGATGCATTTTTTTCAATGGTATGGCATTCAACGGTTTGGCTGTCGGTTTGGCTGTCAGTGCAATGACCAGATACCGACCCGATGGCATGACATACAGTGCTCCTTCTAAGCTACATTCCAGCTCCGAAGGGGTTCATAAAATGATCCAGTAGAAGATGCCTGGTAGGCATACGCTGCTGATCCCGTGGATCCATCGGCACCTAATGCCATGAAACTTGCTGTGGAAAAGGCAAGCAAAATACATAGCATCAACAAGAACAATCCAAACCGTGTGACTCCGAAAACTCAAACCCATAGAGAGATGGAGAAGACAAGTTTCCACGCATACATTGCCAAACAGATGCGTCGTCTCTGAAAGGAGACATGGTGCAACACACGCTAAAGGCGCAATGAGGTGTCATTGTGATGAAACGTCACAGCACTCTGAAACGCAAACCATAGACACAGACAGAGAGGGAAGACACCATGCGAGCAAACCATAGACACAGACAGCGAGGGAAGACATCATGCAAGCAAACCATAGACACAGACAGCGAGGGAAGACACCATGCGAGCAAACCATAGACACAGACAGCGAGGGAAGACATCATGCGAGCAAACCATAGACACAGACAGAGGGAAGACACCATGCGAGCAAACCATAGACACAAACAGAGGGAAGACATCATGCGAGCAAACCATAGACACAGACATAGAAGGAAGACACCATGCGAGCAAACCATAGACACAGACAGCGAAGGAAGACACCATGCGAGCAAACCATAGACACAGACAGCGAAGGAAGACACCATGCGAGCAAACCATAGACACAGACAGCGAAGGAAGACACCATGCGAGCAAACCATAGACACAGACAGCGAAGGAAGACACCATGCGAGCAAACCATAGACACAGACAGCGAAGGAAGACACCATGCGAGCAAACCATAGACACAGACAGCGAAGGAAGACACCATGCGAGCAAACCATAGACACAGACATAGAAGGAAGACACCATGCGAGCAAACCATAGACAGGGAGGGAAGACATCATGCAAGCAAACCATAGACACAGACAGCGAGGGAAGACATCATGCGAGCAAACCATAGACACAAACAGAGGGAAGACATCATGCGAGCAAACCATAGACACAGACATAGAAGGAAGACACCATGCGAGCAAACCATAGACACAGACAGCGAAGGAAGACACCATGCGAGCAAACCAAAGACACAGACAGCGAAGGAAGACATCATGCGAGCAAACCATAGACACAGACAGCGAAGGAAGACACCATGCGAGCAAACCATAGACACAGACAGCGAAGGAAGACACCATGCGAGCAAACCATAGACACAGACAGCGAAGGAAGACACCATGCGAGCAAACCATAGACACAGACATAGAAGGAAGACACCATGCGAGCAAACCATAGACACAGACAGCGAAGGAAGACACCATGCGAGCAAACCATAGACGCAGACAGCGAGGGACGACACCATGAGAGCAAACCATAGACACAGACAAAGAGGGAAGACTAGACACAGACAGAGAGGGAAGACATCATGAGAAGCAAACAAAGGAAACCTGCACAACGACCAAGACCATTATTTTCTTTTCGACACCAGAAGCACAGAAATAGGCTAAAGGGATTTCGAGGAAGACCCAACAATGTTTACGAGTTACCAAAATTCAGACACAGCACGTTGCTAATCATGCCTGCCACCCACACAGAAGAGCCCAACAACCTTTATATTAAAATGGGCATTAGTAATGGTTGAACTATCAATGAAGTCAAGAAATGGTTGTGGCAAGAGTAGAATATAAGGGGAACAGTCAACCGAATCCAACACTGCACCGTATGAAATACCACACGTACAGGAGGGTACTGGCACACAGGTTAACGAAGAAGAGGAATTCCTCCCAGAGAAGGAGGGTCACATGCAGGATGATGCTTAAAGTGTCCATGGATTGCCAGGATGTTTAAGAGCCACCTCTGCCCTCCCAGTTCACCGAAAACCAATCGAAATATATTTCTTTAATGAGAAGGGCAGCCTGTCGATTTTTAGCAAAACAAAGGAGGATTTCTTCGTTCAAACACTAGATAAGCCAAAATCAATCGGTCAGTCATCGCATCATTTTAATTTTGAAATCTATAAAGCAGCAAATTAGAACATCCCATGTTGTCTGCAGACAGGCATGTTAACATTTTAATAAACTACTTCTACAAGCATGCACCCCATGATCCTCTACACTTTAGGGCACACCCCAAAACAGACTATCTCAGTGCAGGGTTCGAAATTAAGATTCGATGAGTAGGAGCTAAAACTAGCACCTGGGTGTCACCCAGTAGGCACCACTGGTGAAAAAGGAGCGAGTACCAGCACACCGCAAATCTAACTTCCACATGAGATGCAGGCGTTAACCTTTTGTCCATTCTGTATGATTCATTATGTTTATTAGATGGCTCCCAATGTTTCTTTATTAGCATTCTCAAACACTCATCGTTAATTAGACCTTCAAGGGGGAGCCCCATAGCCAAACATTGTCTTCCCATTTAGTTACCTTCGGGAAGTCATTACACTGCTACAGCAGGGGGACTGCATGTCCAAGAGTGACACGAAATATGCATACATTCATATTTAGATGCACTAAAATAAACACAAATAGCTGTGGTTCAAGATGGGTGGCGTCAGTATCAGTTCCAGGTACTACCATTTGAAATAATACCGTCAGCAGTATTCCCAGTGGTGTTAACGGTAGTGGCAGCACATCTGTACAGATGAACACTAGATAGATGTGTTGCCCTGTAAGGATGACTGACTGGGAATTAGATCAGTGCCAACCAGTGTTCAACTATTTCATCGACTGAGGTTCTCATAAAATGTTGGAGAGTCAAGTCTACTTCCATCACAAACAAAGACATTTCAGGCAGTTATTCCACATCCCCAACAATCATAGACCTTCCAATCACAGGCCATTTCTGGCAACAGTTCCAATTTACTGTGTCTAAAATTCAAGACCGTAAGTACACTGTTGGAAATGCTGGCATCAGGCCTCCGCCTGCTGTCAAATGCATGGTTACATATTAGAATACTCTAAGTTAGTATCTGTGCAAAATGGTCACTTGTTTCACAGAAGTTTGTCCATTCTTTGAAATGGTTGAAGGAGGAGATTAAAATGTCGCTCTTCCGCAGGCCCCATATGCAAATTACCATTAAACCAGTGCATCATTGATAGGATGGGGATTTGATATCCAATCCTTCCAAAACAAGGTTATTGGTCCCATGAGCAAGCACATATGTACATACATAACTTAGAATTGCAAGCAATAGACTTGGCTCTACATCGTTTCTACACACAAATAAGTGGAGAACGTGCTAATAAGGAACACAACAGCGCTGCAATATTTTACATCAGCAAGCAGAGGAGAACACACCCACACAACATCTCACAAATAGAGCTGCAAATCTGACATTGATGCATAACCCCAAATAAAAGCCCCTCAAGTTAATATGCGTCTCTAACCTACCATGTATAGAAAGGACGCGGGATTCCATTCATTGCAATCTGACAGTGTACAGAGAACTAGATCTGTCCCTCACATAAGTGTGAGTAAGCGCTTGCCGTAGAACAGTGCAGTGATTGGTCACCTATCATCACAGCACCTGCTCATGTGTTTGCCTTGAATATTGTTACTAGAGTGTTTACATCTCCCAGTGCACATTCATACATTAAAAACCAGGGTTTCAGGGTGTCCCCTTTAATACTTTATTCTGTTGGCCAACTGCCCTCGCATCTTACCGGCGTGGCTAAAAACCTATGTGGGTGTTTGTTCTAATGCACCAGAGGGCTGCTAATCCATGCCCTCTGTTATTAAAGTTACTGGTTGATTGTTATGTGGTCACTCGCCTCTATCACTATGAACACTATCTCTAGGAACACTATTAAAGCAAACACATTGACTAGGCTCTCTGCTGAAGGTGGAGCACTACTGCACTGTTCTAGTGTGAGCTCTTACTCACCCCTGTGAGAAACCGATGCAGCTTTCTGTACACTGTCACATTGTAACGAATGGAATCAGGTGTGATTAATATACATTTCAGGGCCTAAAGAGCGGACCCAGAACAGTGTCACAACATGATGGCCCAAAAACAGAGAAATGTCTGGTGCAAAATCTTAGCAGACACATGCCACAGGATTACGAGTAGGATTTGAACACCAGCACACTCAAACACATTTCCCTAAAGTGGGAAACATCAAACATAGATGTATGCCAAAAGACACAATGCAAAATACCAAACCTTGACATCTAGATAGAACAAAGATGACTAAGCAATGTACTATGGAGCTGATGTGTAGGGATATCTGTATGCTATTTTGACCCCGACAACTAATATTCCAGATAGTACAAAAGATGCAGGCAGAGCGCCTTACACTCATATTCATGGCACCCATATGGAGGAGACAGGCGTGGTACACACACATATACACACACACCTACTGTTCATGGTAGTTGAGCATCCAGTAAGACACATCCACATCGGGATCGGCTGACGAAGAAATACCAACGGAGCAAAAATCCCAATAGGCACAATCAGGCTAGTAGTGTGGCCCCCGAGGCCATAGCGTTTGGACGGTATCTGGTCATTGCATCTAATGCCATTCCATCAAATTTTTTCCATTAAAAGCAATATACATCGAATGCTTGGTTTGGGCGGGGGTAAAGGGTTAACTTTTATTAAGGAGGATTTTAAAGGGTAAGAAACAGGGGCTTGGTGGATCCCCCTCCCCCCAAAAAAACAGAAAAAAGTTCTTTTGATGCAAATCCCGTTAGATGGAAAAAATTTGATGCAAATGCATTGAGATGCAAGGAATTCGATGCAATGACCATAAACCCGTTTGGACATGTACTACTACCTAAAAGAGGCATGAATATTTTAAAAGTAGTAAGTAAACCTCACAAAAGGTGCTGCTACTTTCATAGGTTGAAGAGGTATGTTACATAGGGTCCAAATTACAAAATTAGTAGTAAAATATCTATTACGTTTCCTTGTTTGTAGATTGGTGTACAATCCTCTAAATGTCCAACTTTCAGCTTTGGCTGCATACATTACATCCCAGCTGTGGCGATTCCCTGAAATGAGGAACGCTGAGTAATGGGTGTTCATTTAACGTGTCTTTATTAACTCTCTGTGATTTAACAAAGGGTTGGGCCAATCTTTGCTTATAGGGTCAAGGGAATGGAACTAAAAGCATAAGAAATGCATCTGTAATACAATGTCAAGGAAGGGACAACAACATGTGGAGCCCTGCAGAGGTGATCCCTGTACACAGGGAGTACCCAGCCAGCAAGACAAGTATTCCAAGATGGAGAGTACAGTGTCTCTAAGAATGCTATATGCTCATCTGCAAAGAACTACTCACAAGGTAGAGGGCACATTGCAAAAGGGTGACTGGAGCTAGGCGTTGGCTTCTCTTGCCATATGCAAGGCTGCAACATCGAGTTCTGTGCGTAAATCCATAAAATACTGTTTACACACAAATGAGCAGATTCACAAGCTAAAAAAGATTAAATCAGCATACCAGTAATAGTCTTTGTGCATCCTTTATCTATTTTAGGGTCCCATGCAACCAATTCAAACTCGCTACTAAGGGGGTACAGATATTTAAAGAAAACTATTATATATATATATATACATACATACACACACACACAAACACACATTTGAGGCTTGTGAATCTGTTTAGACTGACATGCTCTAAATAGGCTGCCATCTAGTGGTGTTCCCGTTGTTTAATTTCAAAGTAAAAGGGTTTTGAAAGAGGCATACCTGTCACACTTTCTCTATCCTATATGTTCAGGTGCCCATGATGTGTCGCACTACTACGTCCCCATTTTCTTTCCACCGCGATTTGGTTGCGCGAGGAAACATGGAGACCGAAAGACTTCGAAGAAAATGTCCTACGCTGAGATGGAACCAAATACCGAGATTGGAAATTAACACACTATTGCGAGGGATATCGACTGCCAGTCAGGGTACAGTTGGGTACCTTTCTGCTAAGGGGGGCAAGAATACCTACACTCCCTCTTCCAATTACATTTCTTGACTGCCCCATTTTTGTCTTTCCAGATGGAGAATACAGGCTGCAACTCAGAGTTCCTTTGGAGGGGCACTGAAATGTGCGTATCCATTGCTTTCCAAGGGACAACATAGAAGGATAAATGCTAGAAATGTAGAAAATGTAAACCAAAAACATTGTAAGGCCATAGAGTTAAGCGTTGGGCAGCATAAACAATGGAGGCTGAGACATGACATTGTAACAAAACGTCTGCCTCTAAAGAGGTTCATGAAGTTGAGCAGCCTGAGTAAGGCTTCCGGCCCTGAATATCATTTAAATGAGGGTACTGCTGGGCAATCCTCGCAGTCTGCCTCCGCTCCTATGGACCGGTTGAAGCTGGCATAAGGAGACCACACCTTGAGACCATGGAAGTGTCACATCCTCATACAAAGACATCTTCAAAGACCTAAGCCCAAATCAAGGACTCTAAGTAACACAATGAGACACTGACAAATGAGCCCAATGGGTGCAGGGTTGGCTTCGAAACAGTGGACTGACCGGTCCAAGTTGCCATCAAAACATGGCAGTGAATCCCTTTTAGAAGCTAGCAAGAAGACTGGAGAGCGCTCGATGTAGAATTCACTGCAGTCACACTCTTCAAGACCAGGCAATATTATTAAAAGGGATAGTCCAGTAAAAAATGTTATTTTAAAAATAGATAGGCAACATTAAAAAAATAATACTAGCACTTTTTTTAAAAAAACTTCCTATGTAAAATTTTGAGCTATTCAAGCTCAAAATTCGCAAAAGCAAGCACATGGGCGCATCCATTTTGTGAAATGGATGCCCGCCTGTGCTGGCTTTTGCTTTTGCGGCACTAATGAAGGAAAAGCCAGCCAGCTGTAGTAAACAAAAAGCTACCGCTGGGCGACGTTTCCTTCATTGGTGCTGTACGCGGAGGACGGGGACCGGAGACCAGTGCAGGAAAGCTGCAGCTGAATCTCGGTAAGTGCTATTTATTTATTTTTTTAAATAAGCCCTAGCTGCGTTTTTTTTTCTAAGTTTTCCGGGCTGGAGGAGCCTGGAAAACTAAAACCGCAGCTTTAAAAACGTTGTATTTGAAAACGCTGTGGTTTTTCTTTCCAAGTTTCTCAGGCTCCTCCGGCTCGCAGGAGCCTGAGAAACTCGGAAAGAAAAACCGCAGAGTTTTCAAACACAACCGTGTTGTGTTTCTGCCTGCTGTGGCAATCACTTTGGGTCTCCGGTGCTCCGGAGACCCAAAGTGAAAGCCAAGGCAGGCAGAAACACAACACGGTTGTGTTTACATGCCATGGTGTTTCTGCCTACAGCTCATTTCCCATTTGGGGCTCTCGGGCTCCCCACGGGGGGCCCAAGAGCCCCAAATGGGAAATGCTAAATGCTGCAGTGTTTCTGCCTAAATCTGCCCTCCCATTTGGGGGTCTCGAGCCCCCCCCCGTGGGGAGCCCAAGAGCCCCAAATGGGAAAGCAGATTTAGGCAGAAACAAAGTGATAGCCACAGCAGGCAGAAACACAACGCGGTTGTGTTTGAAAACGCTGCGGTTTTTCTTTCCGAGTTTCTCAGGCTCCTCCGAGCCGGAGGAGCCTGAGAAACTTGGAAAGAAAAACCACAGCGTTTTCAAACACAATGTTGTATTTATGTTTGCGGTCGCTTCAAAAGCGACCGCAAACATAAATACAATGCTTTTAAAGCTGCAGTTTTATTTCTAAGTTTTCCGGGCTCCTCCAGCCCGGAAAACTTAGAAAAAAAACCGCAGCTAGTGCTTATTTTTTTTTTTTTAAATAAATAGCACTTACCGAGATTCAGCTGCAGCTTTCCTGCTCTGGTCTCCGGTCCCAGTCCTCCGCGTACAGCACCAATGAAGGAAAAGCCACCCAGCGGTAGCTTTTGTTTACTACAGCTGGCTGGCTTTTCCTTCATTAGTGCCGCAAAAGCCAGCACAGGCGGGCATCCATTTCACAAAATGGATGCGCCCATGTGCTTGCTTTTGCGAATTTTGAGCTTGAATAGCTCAAAATTTTACATAGGAAGTTTTTAAAAAAAAAGTGCTGGTATTATTTTTTTAATGTGCCTATCTATTTTTAAAATAAAAATGTTTACTGGACTATCCCTTTAAGTTATCTACTAAACATTTTGCCGCAAAAGCTATGATTTCTTTCAGTGCCCAAAAATGCAAAATAATGACTTTAGTTCATTCCACTTGCTCTCGCAGATAGAGTAAAACCCCTTTGGTGGCGGTACCCTCAATGCAGAAAATAGGAATAAAGTAGCCACGCTCTTCTCAAAAACAGAAGTCCTTGAGTTCAGCATTACAAGCTAAAGGGGTGAACGAGTATTTCTTCTCAGAGGAGGATCACATTGAGGAGGAAACAAAGGAGAAAATGAAAGAGGAAAATTATGCCCCCCGACCCCTTGTGTGTCCCACATGAATCACCTTGTGAAAATGTGGGCTTTATGGACACTATGTCCAAGATCACAACCTTTCTGCGGGAAAGGCGGGAACAACTTCAAAAGAAACAGTTCCCAGTTGAACTACACACTGAGAACCTCTTAAGGCACTTCATTTAGATTTTATCTTTCCAGATGATGTTAATGAGGAGGAAGCGGTGGAGGAGCTTGGGGTGAACCACCACCAGTGGAGAATGACACAGAGGGCTCACTTGATTTCCCCTTAAATCTCCAATTTGACAATTATGAGCCACCACCTAGAAATTCACCTATAGAAGATCCGTGGAGTTACATTGCACTTTTTAAAAGGGTAGTGCTAGGTTCATTATGAAACCTGGAAACTGGGGAGGAAAGATATTTAAATCGAGGAGATGCTGAAAGAGCAGTCTTCGGTTATGCACTGCGTCCCTTTGTTAAACTTTGCCAATCGACGGATAAACCCAATGCTGCAGGTGCTAACCTCTTCAATAGCTGTGAACATGAGGATTGACAAGATAAATGAGCAAACATCATCTGATCTAGCTCATATCAAGGGACATTCTCCTCCTGACTAACTGGTTGCCACTATACCAGAAAGAGATGTTCTCCCTTCCCCCCTTTCCACCTCTGGGAAACCACAGCGAAAGAAATTTGAGGGGCCAGAAATGAGAGGCGCACACAAAGTAGTAATATTCTCAACATTAGCCATTTTATAACAGAAAGGGGTTTGAATAGAGGCCTAACCTTCCCTATCCTAACGTGAATATCCCTTCCTATGAAACTAAAACTAAAGCAGGCTGACCTTGTGTCCAAACTAAATATGAGCCTCACTCTAACATACACAAGCAAAAGGTTCATGGTAAATGTTTCAATGTTCAAGTCAACAGAAATGTGCAAAATCTCAAACATATAACTTCAACCAAAACAATCCTTGTGTCCAGGGGTAGATTCCCTTCCCCTGGATTGTTTCAGGAAAACTGTCACTATGTTCTGTGTCAAGACTAGTCTCTTAAAGACAATACAAATGTCTCTTACACATAATACTCTTCTCAGGATGGTAAAACAAATGTTCCTTCCGCTAGACTGGTTGGAATATAGCAAAGAGGAAATCTCCCCTAGTCTTTCAGAATGGCAAAACAAAATGTCTTTTCCACAAATATTCTGGTTGGAATATGGCAAAGGAAAGTTTTTCATACTTTTCAGGATGGCTAAACAAATGTCTTTTCTCCAATAGTGATATGGCCACAGGCAAGTCCTTTCAAAGTCTCTGGTTGACAAAATGTTCAATTGAAACAAGAACTTAATATGACCAAGTCTTCAATACACCAGATCAAAGTGAGTTCCCTGCTACACTCTCCTGCAAAGAAACTTCCCAAAGGAAAAACTCTTGATCTCCTGGTTTACCCTCCTGCCAGGAATATCCCCCTTTTGTCCCACCAAGATCCCCCTTTTGTCCCACCAAGATCCCCTGGCGTACTCTCCTGCCAGGTACTTCTTTCCAAAAAGGTTCACTTCTTAATACTCTTTTCAGGCCTCTCTGCAACATCCACATTCTTCATTCTTCTATGAGGGTATGTTCAAGCTCTGTCTGTCAACCTTTCTTTTAATCTCTCTTGGCAATGCTTGTTCCAGTCGTCCCCCAACTGGCATCTCATGTCAGGAGAATTGTACAACTCTTGCCTCTTTGTTTCTCTCACAGTTTATTTTGGTTTATGGCAATGCTGGTTCCAGGTTTTCCCAACTGACATCTCATGTCAGAATTGTACCATGTTCGCCTTCTCTTTTCAGTTCTATTTGGTCTGTATTCAAAAATGCTTTCAAAACACTGTTTAGCATGTTTGCATGTCCCGGGGCCCCCTATGCATCTAAGCTGACACACTGGTTCACTGTGAGGCTGCTGCACGGAGCTTGCGCAGAGCCAGCTTCACCTTCTCGGCAGAGTCTTGTTTGGTTTCCAGGTGGGCTTAGAAGTCCTTCGCTGCCGGAACCAGTGCAGCTCTGCAGGACCACGTCTCTCTATGCCCCGCTGCACACCATTCACCTCAGCGTCACCGGAGATCCTCCTCTCTGGTCCCGATTGCTGCCAATCTGCTGCTAGCAGACATCGCCTCTTCTCCCCAGGTCTCTTCTGTGTGGGATTACCTCTGCCACCAGTTTCACTTCCCCCTCTGCAGTCCTTCTCCTCTTTCCTTTTTCGTTCCTCTTGCTGCATGTGATTTGTGGGTTTAAATGTCCTGCGCAGCTGATTAGGTTTGTAAAAACTAGACTACACATTACTCTCAGTGTCACATTTCCTCCACATGCACTCGTTGCTCCACTTCCTCTTTGCAGTACCTGGGGCTTTCTGGGACTTGGGACATACTATGTGATCCACCCTCAAAGTAGCAACCCCAGGGTCAGAATCAGGTAGCGGCCGCCTTCCCCTGGCCACATGGGAGGAGACCTTAGGCTGGGGATCAGTGATCACTCTGCAGGATTCATCACAGAAAGTACAATGATCTATGCCATGGGACACAAATTAGCTACCACAGCAGCTTACAATGTGATGACGTACACTCTCTGGTCTAAGACATGCCAGTCCCTCTAATGGGGCACAGTGCAAACCATAGTTAATCATGGTCAGCTTGCTGCCAAGGCATTAATAAAAAAAATGCACTCTATGCCGCAGAAAGAGTTGGACGGCAAGTACCAGTGGCGGCAGTCTTAAAGAGACACTCTTGGCTATCGTGTACTGGGTTCTGCTCAGAAACACAAGCAATGTTAATCGACAAGCTGGTAGAGGAATCCCACTTACTTGGAAAATCAGTGAGCAAAGCCCTAGAAAAAGTAAAGCATGAGTTTGGGACCTTGAAAACTCTAGATAATGTCGCAGGACATAAAATCCTGGGGACATCTACTCGCAGCGTTTTTATTGACCAACAGTCACCCGTTCCATCAGACAACCACGGGAGGTTGGGTAGAAGCTGAAGGATAGAAACACCCACGTAGGGTGCCCCCTGTTCCTCAAGACATCAACTCCACAAGTCCAGGTTGCCCCATGTCACAATCATACGGTGACAGATACATAATTTGCCCACACAT
This sequence comes from Ambystoma mexicanum, assembly GCF_040938575.1. Classification (NCBI taxonomy): domain Eukaryota; kingdom Metazoa; phylum Chordata; class Amphibia; order Caudata; family Ambystomatidae; genus Ambystoma; species Ambystoma mexicanum. The sequence continues at coordinate 421,208,565 of NC_090934.1, read as the reverse complement.
AAGAAGAGATCACCACTGAGGAGCGGGTGTTGAACACTATAAAAAAGGGCTACGGCATCGAACTGCTGTCAAAACCTTAAACGTTTTCACACAAGCAGCGACAGTTAACCTTGGCACACCTTTGGATCATTGGAGATGAAGACACCAGTCATCTACAAATGGAGGATATCAAAGACGTGCCCCCTCAAGAGAAGAACACCCGTAGTTATTCAATTTATTTCCTAGTTTAAAAAACACACTTAAACAGTCTACGATCTAAGGCCAGTAAATACGTTTGCCAAACCTCACACATTCCACATGAATGCCCTGCAGGAGGTCACCCCACTGTTAACACAAAGGGGCTACATGACTGTATCCCCTTTGTGTTAACAGTAGGCGTGACTACATGCATTGCTAACGCTAAACATGAAAGTTGTATACGCTCATATTTTGGTAAACAAACACTTTCCATTCAAGGCCCTTCATTATGGGATAGCCTTAGCACCACCCGTATTCACAAAGGTATAAGCAGCGTTTCCCACACACCTGTGTAGAAAGGTAATACAGGTGTATCCCTGTGAGGAGTTCGACCATCCGCACGGTCGCAGTGCGCTCGGCTGGGTTTTTAGAATTTTAAGAAGAAATTGAATGATGGTAGATCAACTTCCAGAAAATGTGTGGGGCTAATCTGCACATATTTTCCTCTGCTCGCCGCACGACATACACATAGACACGTGTACTCTGGGTGGACACAGCCTACAGGCGCAGTCCCCACTGTCATATTTTGTTAAGTCTGGTCTAACTGCAGCTTCATGGGCTACCTGCTTCTTTAATCAGGAACCACAGAGAGCTCCATTAACCAGAGAGACCCTTTGATCCACAACATGCAGGAAGATGGGTGGGACTTAGAATGACATGTTTTCACCCTTTACCTTTTCTGTTGCAAAGCACTCTGGTTTTGACCTCACACATAGAGGAGATTGTTGGTGGGGACCCAGAATTGGTTCATTAAGGTAGGCTTAGCCTACACCAATCCCCGTTGTCCCTTTTGGCTTTAAAAGAGGGCCGAGCCCCTCTTTTGCCAGATCTGAAGACTTTGCAAGGAGAAACAAGAAGAACTCATTTGGACCCTGGCTGAAGGTACAGTCTGCCCTACAGCTTCTGCCAGTGAAGGAAGGCCAGGACCTTCAAGAAGGAAGCAAGATCCCTCCCCTAAACAACTCCCAGGGAACAGAGAGATATATCAAATCCAGAGGGCCTTCCAGCAGCTCCAGAACCGGTACCCAGCCGACACATAGCGTGCCCTGCTGGGCTCTGCAGCAAGCTTCCTAGGTGGGCAGTGCCACAGAGTCCCAGAACCCAAAACCAAGGACAAGGCAGCTGCCTGCCACACGCCTTGGGCTGTCTGCCTTAAAGGACAAGCCCAGTGAAGATGCTAGGAGAAGTGCATCAACGAGCATCTACCGATGACTGCCTTTAAGGACATTTTTTAGCCAGTTGAGTCCCTCGAGCTGCAATTGACTGCAACACTGACTGTTGTTACGCGGCAGTCGCTTAAATCTATCTTAGATGTCTCGACCAGTGCTTCAGAACCACCGACCAGCACTGAGACAGCGATTCCTGACCCTGAGCCGATGTGTGGGCCAGCCTGCATCCGTCTGTCCAGCTTCACTCTCTGAACTGTTTGCCGCCTGTTACCCACAACTGTCTCCCATCTTGAACTCACATAAGCTGCAAAGCGCAGTGAAACTGACTCGACCCTGTCGAGCACCAAAAAGCACAAGGTACATTGTGGTTCTGTCCCTCTGGTCCTTCTCCTTTCCCTTCTTTGAAACTGTTGGTCCTCTGCATTCCTATATAGGGTGGGTTGTATTTCGTAGTGTTGCTAGAACTGTCTGTTAGATAATTTTAGACAACCTTGACTGGACAGGGCCTTTTATCATTGGATAATAATTGTATTTACGCTTTGTTTCAACTAACAATCCACGACCTTTCGGAGATAAGCCTGCCGTTCCGTCCACGTTACTAAAATTGGACAAGGAGGTTTATATTTTACTTGCGTTTCCAAGCTTTTCGAAGCCCTTCTGGTGTACCAGAGTTGTGGGGCTGATTGATGATTTAGAACCGGATATTTATCCCTGGACCACTGGTGGCCCCGGAATTTGATTTGTCACACCGGTATAATGAAGAACTTTGACAAGGATGAGAGATGTGTGAGACTAACATGGATGTGGAATGCACGAGTAGTGAGGGACTGCGACAAGGATACAAAATGCAGAGGTAATGAGGGAGTGGCAATGATGAGAGTTTGGGGAGTAATGAGGGGCTGTGACATGATTTATGCATGAGGGGTAACGACGGACTCCCGATGATGATGATGAGGGATGTTGGGGTAAGGTTAATAAGGGACTGTTACAAGGATGAGGGATGCTAATGCTTGCACCAAATATTACACATTACAAGTGTTCTTTTATTTGTATGCTAGCGATATTCCACAATTTTAAATGTATTCACTCCAAGAGTTTTAATGTTCTGCAGTAGGAAGCTATGTGCACGCATTTGCACAGACAGAACTCCCCATTGTTAGATAACTTGTTTATGACATTAAATATTCCAAGTGTTCTGCCGGGCGTAATAAGGGACTGTGACAAGGATGAAGGTTGCTGGGGTAATGAGGGACTGTGACAAAGGTGATGATTGTGGAGTTAATGAGGGATTGTGATGAAGAGGACGGTTGTGAGGGCAAAAATGGACTGAGGAGAATGTGGTATGCCGAGGTAATGAGGGACTGTGACAAAGGCGAGGGTTGATGGGGTGATAAGGGACTGTGATGGGAATGCTGTATGCCAGGGTAATGAGGAACAGTGACCAGGATGAGGGATGCGGGGATAAGGAGGGTCTGTGACAAGATTAAGATTTCAGGATAAAAAGGCTCTCTAACAAGAATAAAGGTTGTAGGGGTAATGAGGGAGTGTGATGTGGATGATGGATGCAGTGTCAATGAGGGACTGTGACGAGGGTAGGGATGCTGGACTAATGCGGCAGCGTGGCGAGGATGGGGGATTCTCGGGTAAGGTTAATCTGGTACTGTGATGAGGCGGAGGGATGACGGGGTATAGGTAATGACCTGTTTTTATAAGCTTGTATGTTCGCATTGATAACATTACACACGAGTAGGGTTTTGCTCATTCGTAGGCTTCCGATTTTTCACAGTGATATACATTAGGACGATTCTGCTTATTAATATGCTTGTGCATGTTCATAATAACACACACTACTAGTGGTCTGCTCATTTGTTTGCCCATTTATGTTCATAATAACCTTATGAATTTCATATGCGTATGCTTGCTCGTAATATTATGCATTATACGTGTTTTGCTTATTCATATGCTTGTGATTGTTTTTAATATTAAACATTACACATATTCACTACACAAGTTTTTCTGTTCTGCAATAGAAAATTATCTACATTTCTGTGCACAGACGGAGTAGCCAATTGGTAGGTATACTTTGCATGTGTATATATGACATTACACATTACCAGCGTTCTGCCTATTCATATGCTTGCGCTTGTAACATTACAAGTGTTTACCTTATGCATATGCTTCTGCTTGTTTGTAATATTAAACATTACAAGCAAGAATGTCAAAAATATAGATTAACTTCTTTTTAAACTTAATAGCAAAGGTTTGGCTACAATTTTCAATATCTGTGAAGCATAAACATCATACTAGAGTCAAGGCAAAAAAATTCCCACTAGCCACTAGCAATTGGGTAGTGATATTTGACTCTTTGCGAGTAAGAAATGGTGTGCTGTGTGTATGTGTAGAACTGAGGTGGCGAGTGGCTTTTTTATGGATGGCTAGTAGCTTGCAACTTGAATTTGTGCCCCTTGCTAAAGTGGATGGGTGTGTCAAAATTTCGAACTTCGAAACTGACAATTTTTCAACTGTCTGGTTGTAAACTTTCTTTTCAGACATCGCCTTTATAAGAAAGTAAAATAATTCCTTATTTTCAAATTCTTTTAACATTTGATTGAGTGCTTCATATTTGTCTTGCTCAATTGGATCTGTCAGGTGCGGCAGTTTGTCCAAATTGGTGATGATCCACCCAAGGGTTAAAAAGTTACAGGGGAAAGTATTTTTCCTTTTTAAGATAGAACGTGAGATGCTACCTTGGCTATAAAGTTGCAGCTGCAACTCTTTACCATATATAGGCACTAGGAGGAGAACATCTTTGGACTGTTTGAGCTTACTGCAGCTGGGACCCAGAGTAGCGCCCCTGCCAACCTTCCTTTTTGTTTTCATATCTAACCGGAGACTGGGGCTCCAGAGGGCCTGCACCGGGGCTACACATGCCTGACATTGGAGTGCCATACTGATGGTAACTCCTCTCCTCTCCCCACTGAGGGCTAATATTAAAAACTGGGGGAAGAGTTGGATCCTGGCTGGCTCTACACTAAAGTTACCAGAAAACACCTTAATCCAATCAGCCTCCCTGAAGATTGCTGAGGCATGAAAGCGCACTAGGAGGAGGACATCTTTGGACTGTTTGAGCTTATTGCAGCTGGGATCTAGAGTAGCGCCCCTGCCACCCTTCTTTTTTGTGTGTGTGATATATATATATATTTCTGAGGCTTGTGGATTCTGCTTAGATCACATGCTGTGCATAGGCCGACATCTAGTGGAAGCTGCGGAGTATTAGTTTGTTTTTCGAAACTCGAAAATGGGCGTCGACACAGAGCGTGCCAGTAATACTATCCCTAGTGTGACGTCCACTGTACCCATGATCCCTCACGCATCTAGGACCCTCAGATTGTTTTTTTCCACCATACTGGTCGGAAGCCCTGAGTGGAGTTCCCTGACTTAGTCAGATTTTGCTAATATTGTTATATATTTCCCCGTTTATTCCACCTATACGTCGAGTCTCCGAACATCGACACTCGGCGCCGGATCGGAGAAAATTCAACCGTCGGACTACAGCGACGGATTTGGGCCTCGGAAGGCCTCTGGCCTCGGCCCGGGCCTCGGAAGTCCTCTGGACTCGGCCCTGCAAGTAGGGAGAGTGGGGGGTGGCACATATCCTACACTCTGATTAATATAGGTACATTACTTATATTCCTACACTCCAAGCCCGCTGCCACAGGGTGCGTATGGAGGGTACCCCTTTTCAATTTTGCCCCAAGTGCAACCGCAAGTATCCTTGGGTTGACAGACATGCCACGTGTAACCTCTGCTTGCCGAGGGACCACCCCGAGGCAAATTGCAGAGCGTGCAGTCCGTTTAAACCGAAGACCCTTAAGGACCGTTCGACAAAGCGTTGGGCCCACCACGCCAGGCGACAAGAGGCCATGGCTGCGGAGGGTGCCTTCAGCGATGACAGCGACGCCGTACTTTCGGATGGCGAGGGCAATGTGGCGTCGATGGACAGCCAAGCGCAAGTCCCAGACCTCGGAAGGTTGTCCAGCAGGGCAGCTATGGGGAAGACCCCCGGCGACACGAGCGCTACCCACACCACTTCCAGCAAACAAAGGTCCAACCGAGACTCGGCGCGCACGTCGAGTTCTCGGAAAGAGGCACGTAGAGAACGGTCCACCGAGTCAGTGTCCTCTGGGCGTTCGCGTTTAAGATCGCCTCATAACACCAGGCAACCCTCCACTGTTGCTAAGGGTGCCTCGCTCCCCTTAGTGACTGAGGTTCGGCCGTCGGAGGACGACGCCGACCTCTACCCCCAGGCCGCACTCCAGGAGTCGGCGTCTGCAGGCAGCACGAAGGCTGCTACCGAATCCCTTACACTCTCCAGAGACAGGGACTCTACCCCCGCATTTCGGCGCCAGGCATTGAAAAGCTCCGATAGGGCCCAAAAATCGGGGAAACACTCTTCCACCCACGGGGAGGGGGAAAACAACAAAGTAAGCAGTCCCAGCCTACTTCCACTCCTAAACTACATTCTACTCCACCTAAACAGACGGACAAGTCTCAGTCTCTTGTCCCTAAGGCCCCTGTTCAGGCCAGTAGGTCTAGTCAGGACAAATCTCAGTCTGTTGCCCCTAAGACCCCTGTTCAAACCAGTAGGTCTAGTCAGGATAAAACAGGGAAAGCACTCCAGGAAAGAGTTATTCCCAGTTCAAGGGAATGGTCCAGTGATGACAGACAGAGTTATGTCAAGGATGTCATCATTGGCAGATTTCTACGCCAAAAACCCGGAACACTTTCTCTCTTATACCCCAGAAGGGTCAACTCCCTCAGGCTCTAAGGATCCAATACCTCCTAGTAAGAAGTCCCGGGGTGAAGCACCAACTCAGTCTTCAGACCCCTTCTATATACATCCCTATTCTCAATATCAGGAAGATCCATCCTTTGGTGAGGATCCAGACGTGGGCATGTTCGAAGAACAAACTGGGACAGGCTATTATGGGGATGATGAGGACCAAGAGGAGGAGGAGGACGACGACCCAGATACATACGGGGTAGATTCCCCGGTAGAGAAAGAGCCCACGGTTACCGACTCCCCTGTCGACAACCAGCCTCTCCTGAATGAGGTCCTGTCCAGAGCGGCACAGCACTTCCACATTTACACCCAAGGTGCTCAGGAAGAGAGGGACTTTGCAGAGGAACTGGTGGGAGAAAGGAGACCTGTTGCTCAGGCCATCCCTATCCTTAAATCGATACAAAGGAGGATAGACCCTTCCCTCGTTAACCTCAATCTCACTAGGGCAGTAAACCCCAGAATTGAAAAGCTTTTCAGGGCAGCCCAATCTGACCCACTGTACATAAGGGGACATCTCAAACCGGACTCCCTGGTTGTTACAAACACCCGTAAGAGGGCGGGAACACCCTTGTCATCGTCCGAAGCTCCCCCCGACAAGGAGAGCAAGATGATTTATGGCTTGGGCAGGAAAGTAGCCTCCACTTCCGCCTACCAGGCAAGGATTGCCAACTCCACCACCCTGCTGGCTAGTTACAACTGCCACCAGTGGGAAGAAGTCGCGGCTCTCATAGAATCCGCCCCAGAACCCTTAAAAAACCAATTGGCACAAGTTTCGGCAGAGGGGAGAGCCGTATCAGGTTGCATTTTAAAATCAACCTTTGATGCCGTGGATAACGCCGGCAGATTAATTGCTGAGAGCACGGTCATCAAGAGGCATGCTTGGCTACGGCAGTCTGGTTTCAAGGCCGAGACCCAAGCATCATTGATAGATAAGCCGGTGGAGCCAGATCTATTGTTTGGAAAGGCGGTCGAGAACACGCTGAAGAATGCCAAGGACGAGTAGTCTTAGGGCAACTAACCAACAAACCCCCTAACCAGAGAGGGAATGGCAATTTTCGTCGGCCTCGTGGACAAAACTCCCAAAGAGGCTCAAACTATTCCCAAGGCCAGGGTACTCCATGGAACACTAACCAGTAGTCTACCCAGAGTCATGACAGGGGTAACAAAAGAGGTCGTGGTAGGGGTAGAGGCAGTCCCAATAAAGGAGGGGGCACGCCTCCACCAAAACAGTGACGCTCCGTTCAGGGTCCCTTCTCACGCATCCCCAGTAAGGGGACGCATTTCCATCTTCACCCAAGCTTGGGAAGGGATCACATCAGACAGATGGGTGCTGTCTACAATGTCCGCAGGATACTGCATAGAACTCCTAGAGCGTCCCCGAAACCACCCTCCACGACAAAGGATACACTCCTTAGACCACCAGAAGATCCTACTCGAAGAGATCGAAAATCTTCTCGCAAAGGACGCGATAGAACTCGTCCCGGGACACCAGGTAAACAAGGGTATTTATTCAACTTACTTCCTTGTGCCAAAAAAAGATTTGACAATGCGCCCAGTATTGGACTTACGGCCTGCAAACAAGTATGTCAAGCCCCAAAAATTTCGCATGACTACTCTCCAAGAGGAAATTCCCCTCCTAAAAAAGGGAGATTACATGGCAACATTGGATATGAAAGATGCCTATTTTCATATTTCCATGTTCCCAGTGCACAGAAAATATCTGCGCTTCAAGGTGGACAGTCAGCACTACCAGTTCAAGGTACTTCCCTTCGGGATAGCCTCGGCTTCAAGGGTACTCACCAAGGTACTTGCGGTGGCGGCGGCACACCTACGCAGGGAGGCAATCCCAGTGTACCCTTATCTGGACGACTAGCTCATCACGGGGGGAGACCCCAGTAATTTGCAGGACAAACATTCAAAGAACTATCGACCTCCTCTTCGAATTGGGCTTCTCCATAAACGAGAAAAAATCAAGTGTGGTGCCCCGCACCTCCAAGCAGTTCCTAGGAGCTGTTCTAAATACTCAAGAGGGGTTGGCTTTTCCTTCAGAGGAAAGAATTCGGAATATACTACTGCAAATTCCGCAATATCAAACCGGTCGCCAGATAACAGTACGCAAAGCAATGCGTTTGCTGGGCATGATGGCGTCATGTATTTACCTTGTCGCCCACGCGCGCCTGCTCATGCGTCCCATGCAAGAATGATTGGCGAAACTGTGGTCTCAGGCAAGTGGTCAGTGGGACGATCTAGTGGTCGTTTTGCCAACACTTGTACAAAGCCTCCACTGGTGGACAAGAGACAATCTATCCAAGGGGAAACCCTTTTACGATCCCGAGATACAGGCGGTAGTCACGACGGACGCATGCCTGACAGGATGGGGAGCTCACCATCTCCACCACACAGCTCAGGGTCTCTGGTCTCACACAGTGGCCAAGAATCACATCAACCTGCTAGAGCTTCTGGTAGTTTTCAGAGCACTTCAAGCGTTCGAGCCCCACCTACTGAACCTGTCGGTGCAGATCCAGACGGACAGTACGACAGCCATGTACTACCAGAACAAACAAGGAGGGACCCGTTCGCCAAATCTGTCCAGACTTGCCCAGAAAATTTGGATATGGGCACTCAAACGGAACATCTTTCTGTCATCTCAACATGTTCCAGGGGATCTCAATTCTCTAGCCGACGCTTTGAGCAGAGATCCCCTTCCGGAGGAACACGAATGGTGTCTACACAGAGAAATCGTAGAAGATCTCTTCTCTCAGTGGGGTTTCCCCACGATAGACCTATTCCCCACAAGCGAAAACAGACAGTGCCCAGGATTCGCATCCAGGTTTCCCCAACCAGACTCCCTGGGGAACGCCCTGTGGATGAACTGGTCAGGGATGTTTGCGTACGCTTTTCCACCAACTTCTCTCATCAGGAAGGTGGTGAACAAGATGAACAGAGAGTCGATGACGCTCGTCCTAGTTGCTCCCATGTGGGCGAGGCAACCGTGGTTTCCACACCTACGCAGACTTTCAGTGTGCGATCCCATCAAACTCCCGGGCTGGTACAATCTTTTGTCCCAGCACCAAGGTCAGAAGGTGCATCCTCTACCCAACTCCATGAACCTAGCAGCATGGCTCCTGAGGTCATAGAGTTTGGACATCTCAATTTACCACAGAGGTGTATGGACATCCTAAAAGAGTCTAGGAAACCGAACACAGGCATTGCTACTTCGACAAACGGAAGAGATTTGTTATCTGGTGCCAGAATAAACAAATCAACCCAGTTGATTGCACTCCTTCCACAATTGTGACTTACATGCTCCACCTGCTGGACGCAGGGTTGGTTTTCAACTCACTAAAGGTACACCTGGCAGCACTGTCAGTGTACACCACCTCACATAGCAAAGTGTTGTGGTGGAAGGTACCCGTGGTTAAAGCCTTCATGGAGGGAGTAAAGAGACTTCATCCTTATATATCTAACCCACCACCAGGATGGGACCTGAACGTGATGCTATCTAAACTCATGGGCCCCCCTTTCGAGCCCATGCATAAGACAAGTCTCAAACACCTGACATATAAAACTGCCTTCTTAGTAGCCATTACATCCATAAGAAGGGTTAGTGAAATTCAGGCTCTCTCAGTGCAGGATCCTTTCTTTACTATTCATAAGGATAAACTGGTTTTACGGACACACCCTAGGTTCTCACCCAAGTGTATTTCTAAATTCCATGTAAACCAGTCCATCGAGCTTCCGGCTTTCTTACAAAACCCACAAAGCTCGGCTGAGGTTAAACTACACACCCTAGATGTGCGTAGGGCGGTCCTTTACTACGTAAACAAGACCAGACCGCTTAGGAAAACAGATCAACTGTTTGTCTCTGTAGCCACAGGCAAAGAGGGAGATCGCGTCTATAAGAGTGCCATCTCCAAGTGGATTGTCAACTGTATCCAGTTGTGTTACTCTCTTTCTGACAAAACTTTGCCTTTTACGCCCAGGGCCCACTCGACAAGAGGCATTGGGGCCACTCTGGCTTTCATTGTGAATGTTCCCCTTGACACCATTTGCAAAGCAGCTACTTGGAGCTCTATTCACACTTTTACTCAGCACTACTGCATTGACACCCATTCCAAGACAGATACTCAAGTGGGACAAGCGGTTCTAAGACATTTATTTGCTCATGACCCTTCTCAAATCCCACCTCCTTCTAACACTGCTCACTAATCTATGCACAGCATGTGATCTAAGCATATTCCACAAGCCTCAGAAGGGATACATTACTCACTGTAATCGTATTTCTGATGCTTGTATCTGCTTAGAATCAAATGCAACCCACCCTTCCTCCCCTCTGAGAGAAGGTGCATGGATGCTTGTAGTCTTATCTTATCTATCTTCTATCTGCTTGGATCATCTGTACTCACACTACTCCCCATGCTACCTCATGTCAGAAAAAATACAATCTGAGGGTCCTAGACGCGCGAGGGATCATGGGTACAGTGGATGTCACACTAGGGATAGTATTACTGGCACGCCCCGTGTCGACGCCCATTTTCGAGTTTTTCGAAAAACAAACTAATACTCTGCAGCTTCCACTAGATGTCGGCCTATGCACAGCATGTGAATCTAAGCAGATACAAGCATCAGAAATACGATTATGGTGAGTAATGTATCATATAATTTTTTATGTTACTTTCTGTGCTACCATGCAGAGGTATTCCTCTCCCTACAGTCCTCTGATCTCCACTTTCCTCTCCTGCAACACAAGGCTGGTTTGCAGTTCTATTCACTTTTTGTAAAGGAAGGACACTATATGTATTACTCTGTATTGTGTAATATGAATAGGAATGTGAGATGAACTCAGAGGATGAGGGGATTGTGGTCAGAGACATACATCTACACAAAACACAAAGTAAACCAATAGCCCATTTAAATTTGTGGTACACCCCAGAACTTACTCAGGAAACAGAAAGCTAAACTAGAACTCATATGGAAAACTAACCCATCAGTGGAAAACAAATCCAACCTCAGGAACACATCCGCCCTATACAAAAAAAGAGATAATTCACACCAAAAAAGACGCTTAGAACGTCAGGATAGATCAGGCAGGCTCTTCCACTAAAGAACTCTTCAAAATTCTAAAGGAACTAGAGAACCCAAATCCACCCGCAGATACCTGCATAAAAGACAAGACTTGGTGCACCAGCATACAGAACGCCCTTAACTCCAAAATCATAGGACTCCAAACTAAAACTGAGGACAAACACCAACAACTCTTTAGTAGTAAGTCTACCAGCCCAAGCTCATCCTCACCCACCGATCTTAATACAGGCTTCACCTTTTAAAAAAGTCACTACTACAGAAGTCCAAAAAATCATCTCCTCCTTAAAACCATCTAATTGCAAAGGGGACAGCTGTCCCGCCCAGATAATAAAAGATGCAGCCAGAGACCTCTCCCCTTTCATCACTAAACTTATCAACCTCTCCTTCGCTAATAACTCAGTCCCTAGCAACCTAAAACAATCCTGGGTTCTCCCCCTGCTAAAAAAGAAACAACCACTCGACCCAGCCATACCCACTAACTATAGACCCATCACAACTGTCCCATTCCTGCTAAAAATATTGGACAAAGTCGCTTATCTCCAAATCCAGGAGCATCTAGAATCCAACCAACTCCTAGGTATACGTCAATCTGGCTTCAGAACTCTACATGGTACAGAAACTGCCCTTGTCGACCTCAAAAGCCAGATTGATGAAATTAAAGACAAAGGCAAGGCTGCTATCCTACTCCTACTAGACCTCTCGGCAGCATTCGATTTAGTCGATCATGAAATCCTTTGCAGCCACCTATCTAGCGCAGCACATTTCTCCCCACCTCCGCCACCTCCTGGATACAATCCTTCCTAGCGAACAGAACCATGAGAGTCTTCTCCACCACATCAGCAACAGACACCATCCCCATCACATGCGGAGTCCCAAAAGGCTCTTGTGTCTCTGTGACTTTGTACAACATATTTACAAAGCCACTATTCGACAAACTGGACCGTCTGGGTGTCACCTACACTAACTATGCAGATGACACCCAGATACTCCTCACTATCTCAGGCAACTACGACACAGACGCCACCCGAATCAATGAAATCTTCTCCATTATTCAGGCATGGATGGCCACTCACGGCCTCTGTCTAAATGATGAGAAGACAGAGCTTCTCCTAGTCGGCTCTCCCAGCAACCTGTCCAAACTCAGTCCTCACTACAAAAACATTATTATCGACGGTAACACCATCCCCATTGTTAATAGTGTGAAAACCCTAGGCTTTTACTTTGATGCCAACACCAACCTTACCAAACAAACTAATATGACCGCATCAGCCACCGCCTACAATGGCAAACTGATAAGAGCCTGCAGACCTTTCCTCTCGCCCCATAGCTGCCTCACACTTGCCAGAGCACTCATACAGTCCAAACTAGACTATTGTAACAGCCTATACCTAGGTGACAACCAACCAATGAACAAACTCCAAGTTCTCCAGAATAACACATTGTGCGCAGCACTCAACATCCCAAGACGAGAGCACATTTCCACAACTAGGAAAGCATGCAAATGGCTCTAAATACAACAACAAAATTGACCTCAAAACAATCTGCCTCACCTACAAAGCCTTAAACAACCTAGCCCCACCATATCTCACCAACAACTTCACTATGAAATCCGCTCCCAGAATCACCAGGTCATCCAACTCCTTATGCTTGGTAGTGCCTAGATTCACATTAAATAGAGCAGGCGGCTCCAGTTTCACAGTGCTTGCCTCACTTCTCTGGAACTCCCTACCCCTCAATATCAAAACCATTGAGTCCTTCCCAATCTTTAGGAAACAGCTTATTCGCTGGCTACTGACAAAGAGTAGCGATCACCTCTGAATCTCCTATGAACCTGCTGAAGTTTTGTAAATAATGTAAATTGCTGTAATTTGTAATTGTTGCACCATGCATAATGCATACCTCTTTCCTGTAACTGAACTCTCTATGTGCACATCTACCCACGGGTCTGGAGCGCTATACAAATAAAATAAACAAACACATATTTGCAGTACCAAAATTCTTTTTTTTATTTGATTGTTAGATGTTTGGTATTGCACCTGTTTTATATGTATGATTTACATCTGTAGACCCCACACCAAAGAATGGTGTGGCAGAAGGCCACCTGTCAAAGGCTGCTAACTGCAAGGCTTCTCCGAGTCTCTCCCTTTCCCTCGCTCCCCTGGATTAACTCCACCACACCACTCATACCATCTCCATGGCTTCTTCCCGCTCAAGCCACCACCCTCCCATTCTGTTCCAATTTCCCCACTTCCCTTAGCTTTCCCCATGCTGCTGTGCGTATATTCACATGGGGGATTCACATCACTCTACTGTCATCAGTCTATGCTCATGCGTCCGTCGCACTTCCCCTTGACTGTCCGCAGACCGCAATCAGAAGTATTCATTTGAAGGAGCATTAAGCTAATGACGCAATACCTAAAACATTCAAATACTGTCTAGTTAAGGTAACATTAACTCCTACCCCACTTTACGATTTATGAGATCATTGATGATGATTCAAATTATACCCCTTTGCCCACAATATTGTAAATAAGGCAGGCAGCTTTGTGCCAGCCTATTTCTTCAAGGAGCCAAGGAGAGCTGTAAATCCAAGAGGACAACGTTTCAAAATTCTTAATCTACCAACCCATATCCTTTGCTTTACTCTGCCAATCTAGCACACCTGCTGAATTCTCAATCGATACACCTACCCAAATTTGATTTTCCAGCTTCAAAATGAATGTTGTAATGTCTTTCTGGTGGTTTATATATAGTACTTTGGTAAAACCACTCTATAAATTCAAATAAATAAATAAATAATGTAAATCTAGCACTCTAATCATACTCTAATCACACACATCTACACTAAACCCAAAAGTGGTACCACCAATGCTGATCACTTCTTCTAATGGCTTGACACTGCATTGTAGGATTGGATCTTCAAACATGCCTTTCCAATATCACTCTCTCACGGTAGGGTATCTAATCATCATATTAGTTGGTGACAAACTTTGTTTCCTTACTACTAGCATCGGTCATAATACAAAAACTCTTTTCAAAGCTTATCTTTGGAACAGTGCAGTCCTTGACCTATGTAAGGAAATCATGGTGGCAACAGTAAATACAGACACAAGTGATCACAGTTCAAGGGTGTTTATTGAACAATGATTGCAGGGTTGAAAAACACCTAAACTAAATGTAAGATGGGAGCAAGTGTCGACCATCAAATGAAAATAAGGCAGTCCTAGTGGCGTTGTCATATAAAAAGGCCTATACTAAGAAACCTATTCCCAAACCTTACTACTAATACAAAAAAGGGGCGTGGGAGAGTTTTCAAGAAAAGAAAGAAGTGTGCACAAATAATATGTCAGGATGCGGTAGCTTGGGTCTCCCTCCCGCACGTTTTGAGCATGGGGTAATGTAGGATTGTGGAGCACAGCACACACTCGAGCTTCCTCAGCACAATTCGACAGTTCTGTTCCAGAATATCAGGAGCCTTGATGGCCAAGTCTTGTTTCCCTTGAAAGTCTCTTGCCTTTGAGGGCCTGACGTGTTCAAATAACAAAATAAAAGTTCCTTCAACAAAATGAAAGTCTGTTTCTTGGTTTCACTGAGGGTTCTTCACCCCTGGGTCCCCCTCTTCAGGGCACAGACCCCTCTTAACTTCCAGCCTCCCTCCACCGGGTTCACTATGGCTTTTCCTTCCTTCACAAATCTTAATGTTTTTTTAAACAGTTCCCATGGACATACCTCGGCCGGGTTCACTTTTGTCAATACACTGTTTCTTGGGACTTTAAACTTTCCCCCTTCTCATCCGCATCCCTCTTCCGGGTTCACTCTTGCCAACTTTATATTCATATTTACTTTTACTATTTGCGGGATTCGCTTCCCTTACTTTCTTTATAGTTGTTAGGTCAAAGGCTTTCGACTGTACAGAGATTTTGCTCGACCTCCTGTATGACCACTTTGACCTATCTTGGTGGGTCTCCTATGGCCTTCTGGTATTTGCAGTTTCACACGGATGGGGATCATCCAGAGTCTCTCGTGTTAGCAGCCATGTGGTTCTGGTTCCCTCTACAGCTCATCTCCCCTCAACCCTTTTACAGTTCCTTGAACTTGGTTCAACTTGCCACTTTGCGTCTTTCATTCACCACAACCCGGTTCGTATCGGCTCTCTCCTCGACTCACCGGCTGTGATGAACCACTTGGCTTTCCTTGTAACTGGAGTCAAGGCCGGTACCACGGTAGCAGGAGTTTTGCTCGCATTTGAAGAATAATTCTGATATTTTAATATCTGCTCAACATCCTGAGGAGGATACTGTGTGGAGGAAACAATTGCTTTGGTTTATGAACTAATGTTTTGTTGAAAAGACTACTTTATCAAGCAGAAGGACGCATTGAATGGAAAAGACATGTTGTGTTGAACTAAACAGAACTTTGTTGAATGAGAACTTTTTCAAGGGTTGTCCTGAATTGATCCAGGGGAAGGGAGTCAACCCCTGGTCACAAGGAGTGCTTTGTAAGAACTAGAAGGTTGAACTTTTGCATTGTTTTGTTGAACTGAATTCAGCTACATTTACCTTGTACACTTTGGTTTTATGTATTAGTGTGAAGGTCAGATACATTTGGACACTGGGTCATCTTTCTTTAAGTTTTAGTTTGCTAAGTAGGAACATCCTTGTTAGTATAGGGACAGATAGGCATTTATCTCACCCCTCTTTCTTTTTAATAAATGGCAAACATTGAGAATACAACAACTTTGTGTCTGTATTGCTTTTCTGACCCCTCACAGACCACTAATGGCTTTTTGAATACCACCAAATCTACCTCTGCTATAACCTCTTGCTTTACTGCCAGCTCCCTCCAACCAAAAAGGAAGGACATGGAACCAGCCAATATTAGTAACTCTCAGCATTCTGCAGGGCGCACTCATTATGTGAGATATGAATGTAAAATGTACATTCACATTCACGATCTGACAACTCACCACCTAGCCCTTTCAGACAGCTGACTCTATAAAGGTACTACAACTAATATTCCAGTTGTGGTATCCATGAATTATAAGGTAATATACTTTACTGCAAATTAATATTGAGATGCAATGTTTTAATTAAAGTGTACTTTTATACAAAAGGTTGTGGAAAGTTTGATGTAAACCATAACACATTCAATGGAAACTAAAAGAATTATACAAAATACTGAAAAACAGAGAAGCGGGACGTGGTGGCAGAGTTTCCACCGCATGCTCAAACTAAATTTCCTGCAAAGAAATGATTTGCCAGCTCAGGTGTCATTCAAATACATATTGGTGAAATGCAGCAGAAGTCCACACTCTTCCATCCTGTGTTCCTCTTGTACCATCCTCAAAGGAAAGGAAATTCACCCTTTCCATCGCACATGGTCTAATCCATTCTTTCCATATATAAGCAAGCTGAAGACTTGAGAGATTTGTGCATCTAGCCTGATGATCTCACAGGTAACTATTGTGGCGAGATGGAGTTTGTCCTTTTGGTATTGTTCAAATATGCTTAATTTCCCACTGTGATGAGGGAGTTCAATCCTGAGGCACTCCCGAGATTTATGGTTTGTTAAGTCACCTCTGTGACGAGGGAGATTACTCCTGGGGAATATTTGGCTCTTGAGCCTCTTGGTATCACTACTGTGACGAGGAAATCACTCCTAAGGATTACTTGACTCTTGGTTCTTTGGATATCGCTACTGTGATGAGGGAGATCGCTCCCGAGTAGTAGTTGACTCCCGGATTTCCTGCATCTCCCGTTATCTGCATCTTAACTGGGGAGTGCTACCGGTTCTTCCCGGGGTCTCGGGTAACTGTTATTTCTGCATGCGCTCAGTTTGTCGTGCTGCTTTCCTCCTCTCTGGTCTGTGCGGCTCGGCAAAGCTGTTGCTGCAGCAGTCTGTGTGCCACTTCTGGATTCTTCCTGCTTCTGCAGCAAGGCGGGTTCCCTCCGATTCGCCTAATTCCTTTTGGCCTCTTCTTCAGAGACTGACTATCTCTCGATTCTTCGGGCAGTGTGGGTTTGAATTTTACAGGCCCTGCAGGATAGACACCAGCTTCCCTTGCTGATCTTCCTGCTCCTGAACACTCTAAGTCCTTGCTCAGGCTTTACTTTATACTGCTGGGCCCACCCCAGCTTAGCGTCAATGTTTGTTGTCAAAGCCTTTGAAGTAATCTTCATGCCTCCTAGTGGCACCCTCGTCACAGTTCTTAGGTAATCCTTTCTACTTTTGTTCTGTATTTTTCTTTGGTTCTTCTTCGTCTCAGTCCTATCTGATCTTGCAGATGCAATAGCAGAGACTTCACAATTGCACACATTAGTAGTTTCAAGTTGGGAGGGAGAAGGAGTCAACAGAGATAGCTTCTGGGAACAAGGGTTTATGAAGTCTTTCACAGGACGAGAGTCCTTATCCCCATGGGGGAGTCTCTCCCTATGAGTTCCTCCCGCTTTTTACCATGCCTAGAGGGACTATTGGGTAGCAGCCTCACCTTCCTAGCCGCATAGGTAAGGGCTCCCCTCTGGGCAGAAGTGACATGAACCTGTTAACCGTCACACTATGCATAGGAACTCTCTGAGGAACATGAACTTTTAGGCTTCAACCAACTCCTAAAGTAACCAATACATGCCTGGACCATTCCAATCTCAAAATCTCTTACTCTCAACGAGTCCCAGGTTGAAGATGGCAAATCACACATTTTAGATAATCGATTACAGAATATTGCCTACAGGTTTTTGGAAGTGTTAGCAACCGGTTTTTCATCTGGCTCTGGTCCTTCCTTGATAAATATAGCCTCCAGGTGAAACTAGGTACATTGTGTTCTATTAATACTGAGAGCAAATGTGTTCCTCCACACATTTCTTCAATTTCACCAATTATCTTCTATAGTTTGTGTGGCCTGCTACTCAAAAATACATCGGAATATTGTCTCCCTGTTATGGATGCTGCAAAGGTATCACGAAGAGGGACACAGGCAACAGATTCAAAGTTCAAACAAAAATGGTTTATTAACTTAAATGTCAGAATGGAGTAAGGCCTAACTTGCCCTATGCTATAGTGCATTTCCCTACCTAAAGAATCTAAGGATAGTTTAGTCAGTAAGTCAACAAGTCTGTCTGTGTCCAAAACCTATACTTGCCCTCAGAACTAAAGCTAACAATGTGTAGGGATGTCACGACTAGGGTCGGATTGGCCCCTCGGCCGAAATCGTCTCTGGGGAAAGGGCACCAGTTTCTGCCCATGATTGGGCTGTTTTTGAAAACAAAAATATATATTGGGGAAAAAAATAATGTTTTGAAGAAAAAAAAAACATCTGAAATGGCATAATTCATCAAAGCAATGTAACAAATCTTACCTTGCTTTGATGGTTGATTTGCATTCATGATGTGTGCATCATAAATTATGATGCATGTGTCATTCACGTGCTGTTGCAGCATGCAAAGTCAAGGGACCAGGGCCGCCGCCGGGTCTGCGGCTGTTACTGTGCCGCCACTCCAGGGGACACAGTGCCCCCTGGTATGGCTGTGCTGTTGTTTTAGTGATAAATATGTATTAGTGATAAACGACCAATTTTAGAGTAGAATAAGCATCCATTCCACACTATGTATTTTGCCTTTCGCAAGTTGCAGTAATAGCATGTTCTTTTCTGCCGTCTTCTCTGTTACGAACATCACAAGACATTCCATCTCGGTGTCCTCGGTCACTTGACAAAATCCTTGTGCCTAAAAGCTTCTGTACAGTGTAGAAATGTTTGACCATAGCACATCAAGTGGCCATTGACTTCATTGTGCCACAATGAATGCTTTGTTGTAATGTGTCTATCTTTCCCCATCTCCCTGGTATGCTGTTCAGGATGTTTGTTTGCATGTATGAGGTAACGAGTGCTCAGAGTATGGGATGTCCTGCGAGTGCGCTGCTTGCCCTATTTTGCCAACCTCTAAAGCCTGAAAGTAGATGCATGCAGGCTTGACATGCGGCCAACTTTGCATCAGACCTGCAGATGAACTTAACTGGTCTGCTGTTATATCTCAGTTACCAGTTTAATGGTATCCACTACAGAATAATTGCTCATTTGACTATGGCCTATATGATAGCTCAGTGGGTTGAGCGCTCGCTGCTGCGATGTATGTGTGATCTGTAGGTTCGAATCCCAGCAAGGCCATCTCACCCTTTCATCCTTCTTAGGTCGATTAATGAGTACCAACACAGGTTGGGTGATATTGTATGTATATTTTTTCTATAAAAAAAGAGCTTAAGCGTAAATGCTATACAATAACATTAACATTTGGCCTTGGAGGTCTGCTTGCATTCACAGTAATTTGACAATATGGATCTATACACAGATATTAATGATACATATGGTGATCCATTCTTGTATGAAATGCATGTCACATTAGTGAAATCATAACCATATTTTACGTAGTGTACTTAGGAACAATGCTATTTGATGCCACTTCCTGTTTTGTGAAGGGGTGAAAGGTTGTGATTGATCGCTTCCCGGGATTTCACTTTGGGGTGGGGTCAAATGACATCACTTCCGGTGATGTCATCTGAGGTGAGGGGTGGGCCACCATTCTTTTTTTTTGGTGTCAGTGCCTATTTCTTGTCCCAGTCCGACCCTGGTCACGACAAAAGAAACAGTGTTCCAAATAAAGTTCTAAGCTTCTTCCACCTCCTGGCTTATTTTCCAGCTCCCCTTCCCCAAGTCCAAGACAGTTCCACAAAGTCTCGGGGTTCCCTTCCCCAAGAATACAACACAGTTCCAAAAAGGGGTCTCTAGGTTCCCTTCCTCAAGACAACCATAAAGTTCATAAGATCTTGGGTTTCCCTTCCCCGGGACTTCAGCTTGTTCAGCTTGCCAACTTGTACCTAGTCTCCGTCTCTCAATATTCAATGCCAGTTCCAGGTCAACGTTACACTCCTTCTGGTTTCTTGACACTTCATACAGATTGCTTTCGTCTGCTTCACTTCAGCCATCTCTTTCATACACTTGCATTAGCTCTCTCTAGGTTTCACAGATAGGGTAGCCCCGGTCCAGGCCCAGTTGTCAGACCACACAGTCCACCGGTAACCCTAGGCTTTCTTGCCCACACAGGTTCTTCTGTAATTGCACCTGTGTTTTGTTTCACATTTCGCTTGGCTTTCTCCTTGCCCGCCTTTTAACTCTGCCACAATGTGTTTTCCTCTTCGCCAGTCTCTGGACTTTGCCACAATTTGCTCTTTCATACAGTTTACTTTGTAGTGCTCTCTTTCCTTCACCACATTGCTTTCACACTCTTCAGCAATATTTCATCTTTTCTTTTCACTGCATTTCATAAGATTTGTTCTTTTCTTTCAATATAATGTACATGTACTTCAGACAAACCTGTCATCTGTTCATCGATTTGCCAAAAGCTTTCATTTAGTTCAGTATTCAATAGTTCGGAGCATTTATTCTGTTGCTCACAGTTCATGTTATTTGTATTATTCATCACAAACCAGTTGCTTTGGGTTTACTATATTTTGCATATTGGCATTCACTTTTGCTCTAACAGCCACCAGGAGCACTCCGGTTCTGTGCACTCAGTGGACCCTGGCATCTCCTCCGGGTGGCTGATTTCTCTTCTGCTGCTCCGCAGACACTTTTACTTCGGATTGCTAGCCCCGCTCGCACTTCACTCCACTCTGTGGGTTGCTAGCAGCTCCTCTTGCTTCCCGCGGACGCAGCCAATAGCTTACAGCTATCGGACTTCTTCTGTGCCTGTACCTCCTGATACAGGCATTGGACTAGTGACGTTCCCACCACTGTGGCCCTCCCACGGCCTGCCCGGCCTCGTCTCCACAGCTCCTTTGGGATACTTGCCAGCGTCCTGTCTTCCCAGCAGGACCCTATGCGGCCGCCTCCTTCGGCACAGGATTCTCCCCTCAGTCTCAACGCTCATCCCGGCTTCTCTCCTTCTGGTCTCTTTCTCCTGGTCGGCTCCACCTTTTATGTACCTGCAACCATTTGACAGGTTGCTGGTATGGGTCCTCAGTCTCAATTGCCTGACCATAATTAGTGGAGTAGTCTGGACTTGCCTGACCGTTACAACCGCCTGCAGGCCTCTTCCTCTTCTCAGTACTAGAGTGGTGAAATGACATGTTAGTCTACACTACTCCTAGTTGCCTCTTCCTCGTCCCAGTACTATAATGGTATGAATGAGGGCAAATGGTTTGCAATAGCCTACAAAGGAAGGGGCAGGGAGAGGTTGGTTCTCGCAAGGAAAAGGGGGATACTATGTCTCACTTGCAGATATCCTCTCCCCAATCTCCAAGGACCCTAATCCAGGTGATCCTCCCTCACATCTCCATCCCCAGGGTCAGGATCCAAATGTGATGGCCTTTCCCTGGCCACCTGAGAAGAGGATCCAAGGGGAGTAGGTTTTAGTATACCCTCAGGTTTCTCATAATGCCTCCTTGCTATAGATTGTCTGACTAATGGATGCTTCAAAATTGGCTTTGCTTATACAGCAGAAAGACAGAGATCCTGATTGACCTGTGATCCCTACACCTGTACCATTTGGCTCGCCATTCTCACTTAGTCTTCCTCTTCTTCTTGTAGAGGAGGCCTGTAATCTTGGCCTACCCTTTGACAGTGATCTCTCTTTTCACAGTTGAACTCAGTGGATAGAAACACATGCTATCACCTCTGCTAACTTCATGAGATTCACCTGCTCCTACAACGTAATCACAAAGTAGCCTTATCCCCACTGTAATTCTCTATCTGCGTCTTCCAGAAGAATCAATGGACAAGCTTCAAAGGGCCCAAACTCCTGCAGTAAGACTCACCTTTGTCATAAGACACACTGATAACATCAGGCCGGCAATTAAAGTAATTCACTGACCACCAAAAAGGTTTTTGAACTGCATTTTGTAAAATTCAAATAATCTAGCTGTCTTTTTAACCTGCTGCCTCTGCTTAAATTGTGCTTTTCAACTGCATTGTGCAAAATTTTAATTTAGCTGTCTTTTTAACTTGCTGGCTCTGTTTAATAGGTATTTTTTAACTGGCGGCCTTATTCAAAGTTGCATTTTGACTATATTTTCAGATCTAGGGTTGTTTGACATCTGCTGCCCTGTTGAAATGTTGATACTTCCCTGTATATCTGATTTCACCTTGGTGTCCTTAAATCTGTTGCCTTTGACTAAACCCTTCTCTAAGGACCTTATTAATTTGCCCGTTGGGTGCTAGGCTGCCTGGTAAATTTATTTGTTCACTGTGCAACTCCCCTTGTCCACCTCTCTCCCTCCTCCCTCCCCCACGACTCACATGGTGCTCTCTATCGCCCCTATCTATTATAACTGCTACTCTTTCACCTATCCTATCTCTCACGAGGTCTGGAAGAAATAAGCTTTAAAAAGCTCTCCTGACCTCTAACCCAGGCCTACCTATTGCTGACACCTATGTCAATGCTACTTCCAGGAATACTATTACTGACATCCTCTTTTCTGTCCCTTCCCCAGACCCATGGACTCCCCACTTGGTCTTCACTCTCTCCCCTTTTCTCCTCTTCACCCATTAATGGTGGCACTAAATGGGAAGAACTCTTGGCATACTTTTCACCCTCTATGTGCATCATTAATGTCTATCGCAATGGCACCATCATAGCCCAAGGTTCTCAACCCAATATTCTCCTTCTTGACCTTTGCCTGCCCACTCTCTCTAACCTCTCCAACGCCACCGACAGGAGTACCACACCCCTATACCCCTCCTCTGAAACCTTTCAAAGGTGGTAATCAGCTTCACGTATCTACGCTCGCTCTGCTGTCAAACACCCCTCTGACATCGGTCTCCTTCTCGAAGATTTGCATAAAGAGGTCTGGGGAACCCTCTACTGGTATGAACACGGCCCATTGACCTGTCCTTGGCTGGATGTCCCCTGGGAGGGTCTCAACCACGCTTTAGTTCACTATGCTTTTCACAGAGGAGAAATTTCCATACACATATCAGTCTTTGTCCAACCCGTAGGTAGTCCAGCACCAAAATGGTAGGAAATTCTCCTCTGAACAAGAGTACCAACAGCAACCCCAGACACGTGTTTCAGCCTAGTCGGGCCTCATCCGTGAGTTGGAGCTGTGCCTCTCTAAGCTCAGTGAGCAAGGGGCCCACGTCTGGATTCCCCTGGTAACTTAGGGTGAGAACCCAAATTACCCAAAATTTGCATAAAGAGGTCTCGGAAACCCTCTACCAGTACAAACACGGCCCATTGACTTGTTCTTGGGTGTATGGGGTTGCTGTTGGTACTCTTGTTCAGAAGGGAATTGCCATAGCATTTCGGTGCTGGACTACCCATGTGGGCGGGACAAAGACTGATATGCAAATGGAAATTTCCCATCTGTGAAAGGTACAGTGAGCTAAAGTGTGGCTGCAGACTCTAGAGTGGTTACCTTCCCAAAGAACAGGCCATTCTTGCCGTGTTCGTTCTCATAGAGGAGCGCCCATGACTAATTTTTGATTTCCTTCTCGAATACTTTGACGTCTTTGCCCTTACCAAGACGTGGTTCACTGTCAGCTCTTTCACTGCTCTTGACAATCTCCTCCCTGAGAGCTACAAACTCCTCTCCAAACCCAGGCCCAACCGGCCCAGAGGTGGACTGGCTCTGATTTTCCCTGCTTCTTTCATACCTACTCAAACCCACACCTATTTTGAATGCCTCGTCTGTAGGCTTGGGTTCTCTCCTACTCTGTCACTCACCCTATCTACAGGCACCAAGGCCCAATGCCTCTCTTCCTCTTTGAATGGGCTGAACTCACCTCCTACCTCTTGATCTTTACTTCCAAACTCCTCCTCCTTAGTGACTTCAACATCCACCTCGATTTTCCTGAATCAGCCACTTCACTGGAAACATCCCCATCTCTAAATTGGTCACCACCACGCTCTCTTGGTCTGACCACTCTCTCCTCTCTTCCCACTTGCGGCCCCACTGCCCTGTTATGTCTGCCTCCCGCACTGCCAGCCTCCTTTGCTGTCTTTCATGAAGTGAGTGTCAATCGCTGATATTGCCTGCACTTTCATCCCCACTCCCACCCCAGATTCTGACACGGTCCTTGCTACCCTTCACCTCTCCATCTCTAGCACCCGTGACATTCTTGGCCCTGTCATGAGGATCCGCGTGAAGCCTGCCTCCAAGTGCAAAGGATGGTATGACTCCGATCTAGCTTCTCTGAAATGTAAGTGCAGAGTTGCTGAACGGAAGTGGCATACCTCGGGTTCGTCCTCTGACAAACTGGCATGTTGCCTGCTCCAAAGTTAATACTGTTCTATCCGCTCCAAGAAGAGGGCACACATCCAAGCCCACATCTCTGGAGAGCCACTAACAATATGGCTGATCTTTTCAAAAATCTGCAAGGAACTCGCCAATCCAACTGCAATCTCCACCTATCTCCTCCCATCCAAGGCTCTCGGCACCATTTTGGCCTCCCATTTCACATTTAAAAGGCAGGCCCTCCTGTCTTCATTCTCCACCACCCCATCTCCACTCCCGCTCCTGCTCCTCCTCTGCCTCCGTTGGCTCCCCACCCTCCACCCGCACTTTCCTCCCTCCTGCCCATAGCACCTGATGAGATGTCTTAAGGTGTCTGCTCTACGAAGGTCTTATCCAAACAGGTGCTCCCCTGGTCTTCACCGATAAGGACAACATCTCCTCTCTCGCCCTGGCTCTTGCCGACTTCTGTAACCACTACTTCACCACTGGCTCTTTCCCTCTATCCCTCAAGCACTCCTTTGTGCACCCTCTCCTCAAAAATCTGTCTGCTGACCCCTCCTGCCCAGCTAACTATCGCCGTATCTCCACCACCCCCTATCTGGGTAAACTCTTGGAGACGCTAGTCCTCACCCAATTGATCTTTCATACTGAACTTGTTGGTTGCCTTGCATGACCATCAATCTAGATTCTGGGCATCTAGAGGCACGGAAACTGCTCTCCTGAACACCTGTGAAGACATGCTCGCAAATCTTGACTAACTATCCTGCTGTTCTCATTCTCCTCAATCTCTCCTCTGCCTTTGACACAGTCAATCATTCTATCCTCATAAAACAGCTCTGTGATACTCTCGGCATCACAGACTGGGCACTGGAACGGCTGACCTCTTTTCTCACTAACCACTCTTCCCAGTTGCAACTGTGCACTTTCTCCTCCACCACCTCACTCTCTACCTGTGGCATCCCCCAGTCTCTATCCTATCGCTCTTCAATATCTATCTCGCCCCTCTTGCTCATCTGATCCCCTCCTTCTCTCCTCATTTGCAAAGTTATGCTGATGACACAAAGCTTTCCTTCAAACTCCCCTCTACTACCTCCTCTTCCTCCTCTCTCATCCCCAATTGTTTGACCGCCATCCAGGCATGGTGTGCCGCTAGCGATCTCTGTCTTAATGCCAGTAAGAAAGGAGATCTTTCTCATTGGGACACATGTGCCCTTTTTCCCTCCTACCCTCTGGCTGCCCTCCTTGGGCCCTCTACCCTCCCCATCCTGTGAGGCTTAAAAACATTGGGGTCATCTTTGACTCCGCTCTCTCCTTCACCCCTCACATCTTGGGCCTTGCTAAGAAGGCCCACTTCCAGCTTCACCTCCTTAGAGGCATTCCCCCTTTACTCGCATTTCCCCAGAAGCTCAATGTCTCCAGACCTCCGGTCCTCTCTATGGTGGACTGCGACAAGACTTATCCTTGGCCTCCAGCCCAGTGACTCTCTCCCCGGCCCAAAAAGCTCTCCACTGGCTACCGGTGGCTGCGAGGATCAAATTCAAGACCCTCTGCATCATTCACAAGGCTTTCTGGGGCCTCAGACCACGCCATCTCCAACTTTCCCTCCCTAAATACTTCCCTGCTAGAGCCCTCCGCTCCTCTAACTCCAACTCTCTGCTTATCAAACATGTCTTCAAGCAGAGAGTGAGAGGCAGGGCTTTCTCTTCGACTGGTACCTGCCTTTGGAACAGCCCCCCTGCCCCTCTCAGACTTGAGCGGAGCCTTCTTAAGTTCCGGAAACTTCTCAAAACTCTGCTTTTAGCTACCCCTTTCCCTTCCCTGCTAATCACCCCACTGCTGCTGAAATTGACTTCCTGGTCCTTCATGAATCTCAGAGGTTACCAGGCCATCTACCCAGTCGACAACAGCGTCCTCCCATCCTCAGACTGTCCTTGTGGACGCCGTGCCTGGTGGCTGTGCATCCCACCCACCCTTAGGATTCCTCCACCCTAGCACTTAAATGTGGCCTCGTCCCCTGGCTCCCATTGGCACTTCCCTCCCAGGCTCCCACCGGCACTTGTCCAGACCTTGCTCCGCCTAACCCCCTCCCTTCCCGATCTCCTGCACTTCTCTTCACTGCACTTGCACGTCCGAATGTCACAAGGCCTAGTAGGGTCACAATTGTATATTTACTGTTTTGCCACTGTTATTTACCCTTGTTCCATCCCCACTTTGCCCTGTGGCGCCTGGAAACACCATTCTGTTGTATAGGAGCCTAACAAATCCTCAATAAATAAATAAATAAACCCTCTGAATGCTATATAAATCCCTACACAGTCAAACTTCAGATTGCATCTCTGAGCCTTAGGTACCTAAAAGAAAACCTAAGATTGGCCTCGCAAAACCTGCTCACTGCCTGCGAAACCAAATGCAGTAGATATGGTGGATGTACCCTCCACACCCAAGGCTCCAAGCTGTGGAATATTCTCCCTCACCTTTTAATACTTGAAGAGCGGACCACATGGATAACTTGTGTTGCCTGTTTCAAAACTTCTCACATCATGCTCCTCTCGAAGGTTTGGGCATATTGAAGGATTAAACAACCTCCTCTCAATTCCCTCAATCCCCAATCCTATCACTGCGGCATCTTGACTGATCCTTCCCGTTCCACTTTGTAACTTTCTCGCAGAGTGTACTGATGCAAGTAAGCCTTTACAAAACCAATGATCAATAAATAATCTGAACCGCTCAACCAGTTGGATTCTTCGTGAAAATGTTTGTGGTTGGTCGTAGAGTCGTGCTCAAGTTACAAGGCTAGTCAAACAAAGTCCAATTGGAAATTTCCACAAACAGAAGTTTGCTTGATAGGTGAATTTATATGGACAGCCGACATATGTTTTTCGACCGGCAGGTCATTCTCAAGGCTGTATAAGTCCCATAGAATACATAATAATAAATCATAAATAACCATGGCAGAGATGCCCCAAACAATTAGGAAATAAAATGAGAAAAGCAAATTAAAAAACAAAAAGATCAAAATTAAAATGAATTGTGACATGTACATGACGTATATTCCAAATATAATGCCAAAAGCATGTCAATATTTACATACCACATTCCACAAAGCAGGCAGAAGGGTTTAAGCAAGTGATTAATATCGTTGGTAAATCAAACAAAAGAAAACATAAAAACAAATGATCACAATGGATTTCAAGGAGGGATTTTCCTAAACAGAACTTGTTTAGTATTTGGTGATAATTATTTGAAAACAGTGCAATATTAATCTTGATATTTGACATGCAACTATATTAGTCACTATTTTGAATTAAGACAAATTTTCCAAAGAAATGCTGTCCCAATCCGTTTTGCCACCTCAAATGCCCGGGTTCATTGTGCCTTATCAAAGAACAATGGACAATGCCATTTGTTAATTTGTGAATATGAGTCAAAACAGTGGTGGGAATCGCCTATTCCCATCACTAATAAGGTCATAAGATGGCCATAAAAATATGATTCCAAACTTGTACGACGTGAAAACACGTGGCAAGTGAAAGTTGTCTTACCCGATTGGTGATTCTTGCACAACAAATGACAAGTGAATTTTAGGGATAACAATAAAGCATTATCTAAGAATTGTGAAATCTTGAATATAAAAAACGAAATTGCATGGTGACATCATACCTGAAGAAGGATTAATATCCCGGAAGAATGGTCTGTTGCACAGAATTCCGTCAAATTGGTCGTGTGGAAACCTGGTATAACTGAAGATTATAATTAGCCTTACATTAGTGGCTGGATGAACATATATACCTGCAAATAATACATACAGTGTATCTAGTGTCTGTTTCGAGCCGCAATAGTATCAATAATTGAAACCAATATCAAAGGATATGTGATGCTGTACAGTTTTGCTGCAAAAGAATGCATGTAACTTACCCGAAAAATCGGAGCTGCCGTAAAGTGAAAGGGCCAAATCCCAGCAAATTGTATTACTCGACACGATCCACCTTCCGCGATGCACTTTAACGTTTTTTCGTCATTTTCACTGTTAATTTTTCCAGCTTCTGTGGATGAGCTGGAGGGTTAAGAGGGGTTGCTGCCAGTTTTCACACAACCAATTCCATTTATCTCTTAATTTAATTTTGGAGAGTAAATTTATGAGTGGTCAAGAACGCACAGCACAATATATGGAATCCACAGATACCCAGTTGGATTCTTCACTTGGAGTTTGTTTGAACTCCGAAGCTTCAGATCTCTGGTCCGCCAAACCATCAAAATTACTGCTCTCCACATATAAAGCTAATTTTTATTTTTTCAAAAAACACGTCCTAATTTTGCCATTCAACAAAACGCAGGTGTACCTCAAAAGCTCAGACAGCCTGCAAAGTTTTATCATGTTCTTTTGGTTCTCTTTTGGCTTTTGCAGAAACCAAAAAATGTCAAAATTAATTTTAATGAGAAAGGAAAACAATCTTGGGAGACCCATTACAACTACTGCCCCCTTTGAATGATCTTAACTTTGGGTGTTCATCACCGCTCAAGTGATGACGATTGTGTCAAGCGAAGGTTTTTGAAATGTTGGGGCAGATTTTCTCGATTGGCATTGGCTGTAGGGAAATGATATCCTTTATGCACATATAAGCACACAGTCCATATTCAGCATACAGTACCCTAGTACATTTCCATTATGAAATAAACAGCAGCACAGCGTAATAGAAGAAAATGAGGAAACAGTAGGAAACACTTGTGTCACCTAATAACTGCTCAAACCACCACTTTCCTCTTTGGTAACCTTGTTTTTTTCTACAAGCATTGTCAAAACCATAAGGCTTAAGTTGCCATGTGTCAAATGCCCGATAAAGGTCATGGCATACCCAAAAGATAGCAATACAATTCACACAATTAGAAGGGATGGCAGTCAACAAAATATTTTACACAAAACAGAGAAAAGCTTCAAACAGAAAAAAATATAGCTAATAAAAATCTGGTCTGTCAAGACTCGGGTGTGGGGAACTCTGTTAAATTGACAGCAGGGCCAACCAATTGCAAGTGAGGAGTCCAGTGAATGTTTGCCCTTCAGCAAATGATAATGCTAAAAACATAAAAAAGGAGGGAATGACATTACTAAGGCGGATGTGTATTCACCCCTGGCAGTAGTTTTTTCATCATTAGATTTTGCTATTGGGACACCTTTGCAAGGGACGATATGTGGAGTCATTTACTCCACAATATGCAGCTTTAAGCGCCCTTCTCTTTCCAATCACCACCCATTCGCACCTCTTAAGTGACATCCCCAGGACTGTAGCCACCAAGCCCCCCCCACTTATTACCTACAGACAGCTTTGCCTGCAGCATTTTCACGTCAATGGTGCTTTATTGCACAAGACATATGCCGATCGCTGCCATGCAGGGCTATGTGGTGGCTCGGGAATGGGTGTCACAGATTTTTATTAGCTATATTTTTTCTGTTTGAAGCTTTTCTCCGTTTTGTGTAAAATATTTCGCAATCAGGACAGTGTGCAAGAACCTTGGAAGCATTTCAAAGAATAACAAAGGAATTGGGGGTACCTTTGGCAAATTCCTAGGCATCAAAATCATTTCAGGACAAGGGAACATGCCACCTCCCGGACAAGAAGGTGGCGGAATTTAGGGAGTCAGTGTACATATGCGTAGGGTCTAAAATATTGACCATGCCCAGCTTCAGCGTTTGGTGGGACAGCTCAATTTTGCACCAATTATCCCGATGGGGCTCCCATTCTACCATGCTGTAGCTGGGGCTATGTCTGGACTCACAGAAAAACATCATCACACTAGACTGTCCGCGTCAGTAAAAGAAGATCTCAGGGTATGAGATAGTTTTTTAACAAACTTCAATGGTATACAGGTATGGCCAGAAAGAGCACAGCACAACCAAGACATCAGGCTATACACGGATGCGGCAGGGAGTGTGCGGTTCCAGTCCATTTGGGGAAACAAGTGGTGCAGGAAAGAATGGCCAAGAAAATGGGTGGGCAGGTGTCTGACTAGAAATATTACCTTGTTATAACTATTCCCGATCATTGTGACATTGACAATTTGGGGTGAAGGACTCGGGGGCAAGCATGTGATATTTTGGTCAGACAGCATGTCAGTGGTAATGGCAATTAACAATCAGAGGACATCGTGCCCCATAGTACTCAGGTGTTGGAAACATATGGTGCTGGTCTGCTTAAAGAGAGGAGTGTGTTTTTGTCAAAGCACGTCTCAGGGGTTCTCAATAAAGCTACTGATGCATTGTCTCATTTTAAGATGCAGGAATTTCGAGGATGGTTGCCACAGGCAGTAGTAGAGAAGACTCCCTTCCCCGACACACTCTGGAGTTTTGGTGCCCCAGGTTAGATGCATTGATTGCAGGATCGCTGACTGGGAAGACCAAGACAGCATATGAGAAAGCATTCAGGGAGTATTGGCAATTCTGTCGGGACAACGGGAGGAGGGAGACGTTTCACAGGGACTCAGTGATTGCCTTTATGGGGCACTTATATGAAACAGGAGTGTCCGCTGGGATGGCAATAGGAAAGGTGGCGGCCATCAGGTTTATGGCTGGGTTACAGGGGGTGGTGAGTCCCACATATGACATTGCAGTAAAGAAGGCGATTGGAGGCAGACACACAGACGCAAGATGTCCCCTTGACCTCTGGAAACTTGAGAAAATGGTGCTAGCATTGTGGGGGGTTGTTGGGATCAATAGGAGGGTGCACTATTTAGGGTCGCCTTCGTCACAGCCTTTTTTGGAGCTTTCAGGTTGGAGGAGATGCTAGGCACGGCTAAGACAGATGCATTTGGAGGGCTGTCCTTTTCTGACATCAGTTTAGAGAGGATCTTGGGGTGCGGATATATATCAGAAAGTCAAAACAGACCAAGAGGGAAAAGGGGTGGTTGTACTGATAGCTGGGAATGGAAACAGTAATTTGCCCAGTAGCAGCTCTGTGGGACTTTATCACACTCCGAGGGGACTGTGGGTGACCTCTGTTCAGGCACAAGGGTGGCTCTCATACCTCCAAATTTCAATTCAGAACAATTTTTCAGAAGTGCATTGTCGCAGCGGGACTAGGAAGGCTACATTCGCTCCCCATTCCTTCCACATTGGGGCAGCCACTACTGCGGCAGGGAATGGAATGAGGGAAGAAGATATCATGAGGTTGGGGAGATAGAAATCTGGGGCATTCAAGCGATACATTAGGCATCACTTGACTGCTAGGTACAAAGTAAAACCAGGGGCTAAGGGATGGGACAAGAAGGAATGGGGAGGGGGCTAGGAACAAACAGCAATGAGGAGGGCTAAGTGAGAGCTAATCTCGACCGTGCATAACACGATTTTCTTTTCTGTTATTCATAGAGGATGGCACCGCCGCAGGTGGTGTGGGTAATCAGGCACTCGTTCGTAAGACGAATGGAGAAGAGAGTGAGAAAAGGAAACCCCAATGGGGGGCGTGGGAGCACAGAGGCAGCAACACACTGGAAATGCAAGGGTAGAATGACAAAAGGGCAGGTTTGCAGCATCGTGACGGAATACAGGGCAAAACAGCGCTTCATCTGGTGATCCTGCGTGTAGAAGGAAACTACTTGGTTCAAATGGGACGGAAGTAGCTAAGATAGCACTGGTTTCATTATTTGGTTAGCTGGGCAACTTCTGCCCAAGGGCGGAGATCGCCCGGTCACAAATCATCCCAAGGACAAGGTGGAGAGTTGCAGGGTCATCAAGGCCACTGAACACCTCCTCTAGGAAATTGAACAATGAACTGGCACGTTTAGCTGGAGGTCGACTGCGAGTGGTGGCCAACGGTTTGGTGCGGGGAACAGACAATATGCATCACGGTGGTGTACATTTATCAGACCAAGGAACAGACTTAATGTTTGAGAACTTTCTGGCCGTGATAAACACGGCGCAAGCAAGGGGGGAGTACCTCCGACCAGTTGGTCGAAGGTCCTGTGGCCGGCAGGGAGGACCATGTGGTCAGTGATTTGCCCCTCCGGGGGGACCCCGAGGCCAGTTAGGTCAAGTGGTGAGGGCATGGTCTGCATCCCACTGGGATGACTTTGGGCCAGCAGGGTGGTCCGATGGGTAAGTGGATGGGAAAAGGGCGGTAGGGGGTCCAGGAGGCGAAAGTTAATGGTCAAGAGAAGGGTGCCTCCTGAAATCACCGCCCAAAATAGGGTATGGTGGGGTAGTCCGCAACAGCCTAGGGGGTAACTCACCGCTGTACAAACGCCAAAAGGGAGCAGAGTTAACAGTTCCACTGGGAACTGCCTGTCACAAGGAAGAATTACTGTTAATATGAGTTATGGTGTATGTTAAAAAATGCTGATTAAGATTGTGTTTTGTAATTACTAGGGTCGTGTTTATGTCAGAAATGCACTGATATGATTGCGTTTGAATAGTGTTAAAGGATTAAACGTGGACAGATATTTCCAAAGAAAAAGGATGTGTGGGTTCTTTTCTCCGGTCTGGCTGCCACTGCCTCCCTGCTGAGCCCCACTAAAGTGCGACGATGGCTTACAGAGATGACATTTTGTGCTGTCTTTAGTAAAACAAAATATAAACTTACATTTTGTTTAAAATTGTCATTACAGATTGCGTAATAGAGAAGTGTGCTTGTGTGATTATGTTTGCAAAACGGACATGCTTTGGTGTTTTCCCGCATTAAATGGAACAATGCACATGCTGATAGGGCCCAAAGGGATAGCGGAAATAAGTTTGTGTTTGGGTTGTGCCTCCTCTGGCTTTCATTTGTCCCCGCCAATTCCCCACTTGCCCCTTCCCTCACAAATGTGGGGTATTTTACTCTACTATAAAAGAAAACAAAGAGGGGGGGTATTTACAGGGGTGCTTGAATTATGCACGGATATATTTCTGTGAGCACACAGAGAGGAGATGTAGGCGCCTTTTTGTAAAGCAAGTTGGGGCAAACGGTATTGCGATGACTTTGAAAAGTGTTGGCTGTTTATACGCGTAAGGTGTCACCCAAAGCAGCCGATTCGGCGGGCTGGCTGGGGGAGGCTGCTACTGCGGTTTTACTCTTGCTTTTTTCAGATTTAGAAAACTGCAAAATATCGACTGGATCATGAGCAAGCACTTAGCAGAAAAATTGGAAATACCATAGACGAAAAAAATACATACGCAGATCGTCCACATGTATGAATGGCTGCCCCCCACGGGTCCAGCCTGGGAGCAGCTTCTTGCTTCACCGGTGGACAGGATGCAGCATGCCTGGCATTTTTCTGCTGCCTGCTGCACCGCAGTTCGATGCACGTGCTTTCGTGACTACTGCATTTTTTGTGAAGAGTTTTACCTTTCCAGTCGGCCGGAAATTGTCGTTCTCCCCACCTCTTCCCTTACATTTCAATAATCTTTATGGACATGACAAGTTGCGCACATGCTGACAGTTATGTCTTAATATAGAAACATGAATGTTACTTGTGTACATGCACATATGCACACGCACAACCTAATATTAATAGTGTAGACAGGAGGGCAACAAAACCTACATTTCCGGTGTGGGGGGGCTAACTGGTGATGGGCTGGGCTAACGTGGAGGCTCCACCCCCTCTGCAACGTCTTTACGCTTGCTGGTGAAGCTTCAATGTTACAAGCAGTTAACTCTCACTGTTACGTCTGAATGCACCCACCTAAGACCTGCTGTGAGACTGACCCCACCCTTCTAACGGAGAAGTCCAGGCGCGCTCTGTCCGGCCACAGCTCTGTAGGTCAGCAGGTTGAATCAACATAGCCCAAAATGTCGGGGGAGGCTACAGCCCGAAGAGCTCAATGGTGTTGCGCCACTCAGGGTAGACATAGCTCCCTCGCCCCTGCCTTGTCCTCTCATTACTCGCTCGTTATCCCAGGTCCCCTCTCCGTGTCCTATGTCCCGTGTGTGTGTGTTCTCTCTACCCTGCATGCCCTCTCTTTCACACCCACAGCCTCTTCCCCGCCCCATTCTACTGCCCCCCCCCATGCACTACCTCCCGCCCCCCCTACACTCTCCACCCCGCCCACCCCTTCTTTGGGTGAAAAAGCGTGCTAGAGAGGAAGTTCACTTGCTTTGCCAATGAGCGCCTCTCCTAGAATGATAGTGGGGGGTGGGGCGGGGGAGCACTGCCTCTGCTCCAAACTAGGGCTTAGTCCGAGTCTGCTGGCTTCAAGACAGTCTCTCCCGTCCATCCTCCTATCTCGCCCCATCTCTGGCTTTCTCCCTCATTCTCTGCACCTTCCCTCTCCTCTCCCTGTCCCTCATCTCCTCTTTTCATCTCTCCCTCTCTGCTACTTTCCATCACCAACACCTGCTCTGTCTCCTCTCTCTACCCTTCTCTCTCTCTGTGTCTCCCCCTGCCCCTCGTTCCCTTGTTATCCACATCTCTAACCCCCTGCTCTTTGCCCACCCTCTCGTTACCCTATTACACCGCTCCCCGCCGCCCCTCCCCCCACCTTCCGGATCGCTCCTTCTCGCACAGTTTAACCGTTTGGATTGTATTCCACGGGCTCCCTTCATCCTGCGCTTTTAGGTTGTTGGCGGGTCACCCCTGCCCCTCCGCTGCTGGCTGGATTACGCTGCATCCTCACCTCCTGGAGACTCGTCCTTGTACCCTCGGCTCCTGGTGACTCGTCCTGGCAACCTCTTCGGATCAGGTCAAATAGCCTCTTATTTACTTTTTTTATTGTTAGCGGTAGTGACAGGGAGAGTGTTCTGACGTCCTCCTTCATCTTGGCATCATAGGAGCTCAGGGGCAACACCGTCGATGCTGGCAAAATAAGCTCAAATGGTTGCCTAGAACCAGGCTGATGATCCACACCTGTTCAAGAACTGCTAGGCTGGGAGTTTGAGTGAAGCTCTTCTGTCTGGGTGGTTTTTGGCTGGTATGCTGCTTTATCTGCGAGGGGGGTGATGTCGATTGGTATATAGGTTTGATAGCACACTGAGTAGAGTGCTTGCTGTGACATCTGTGCTGACACAAGTTTGAATCCCGGCAGGGCCAAACTCAGCCTTTTATCCTGTCGAGGTCGATAAATGAGCACCACACACCATAGGTAATAATAAACAGCGCCCAGATACTGAGTGTTTGTAGCGCTATATAAATGCTGAGTTATTATTATTATAGGGGTTTTTGGACTCGTGTTTTAGGCATGTGTTCATTTTCTTCTTCCAATGGTTCGTGTCTTGGTCTTCAAATTGTTGATTTGATCTTATGTTTTTTTTTTTTCATTTTAGGGGTCATGTTTTGGTTTCATGTTTTGGAAATTCTTTTTCTCGGGTTTTTGTGGAATCGTGTTCATGGTTGCTGGATTCTTCCTTTGTAGTAGAAGTACTTCCTTTTTTTTTTCTTTTCCCTCTTATTGTACCTTTCTAAGTATTTCTTTTATTGATCTTGGGATTGTTACTTTGGTTCTCTCTTTTTCTTATTCTTATCTTACTATTATGGTTCTTGTTTTGTGTTCTGGTATTGATTGTTCTTATTTTTTTGAGATTCTTATATTTTGCTTCGTGTCTTAGGAATGTTGTCAACGTCTTTGGGCCTTGGTCTTAGACTTCTTAGCTTAATATTGGGATTCCTGCCCTGGGAGTCTTTGTCTCCAGGAGCTTGTTTTGGGGTTCGTGTCTTGACCTTGAGATGTTTGACTTGGTCCTAGGGTTCTTGCTTTGTCCTTGGCTTTACATGGGGTTCTGGCATTGGCCTTGGCTATCTCGTGCTGGAGAGTTAATTCAGAAGTTCTTCTCCTCAGCCCGGCTCCAGTCTTCTTATTTAGGGGTTCGCTTTTGAATTTCATATCTAGCTTGCCATTTTTCTGCTTCAACATTCTTGTCTTGGGTTTCTTGTCTTGGTCTTCTAGCTCTTGTTGTAGGGCTCTGGTTTTAGCGTTGGGTTTGTTGTTGTCCATGAGATCCTGAAGTCCTGAGGGCATGACTTCAGGTTCTTGTTGTATATTCTTGTTCATGGGTGCTTTTCTAGAGGTTCTTGCCATGGGTAATTTGTCTTTTTCTTAAGGTTATTAGCTTTGATTTTTTTTGGCCTTAAATGTATTCTCTTAATGTTGGGGTCCTATTCTTATTGCTCTTTTACTTACCGTTTTGTCTTAATGATCTTTCTTCAATATTCTTGTGTTGGGGTTCTTGTTTTAATCCTATGGGGTTCTTGGTGCTTTTCTCTTGGGGTTCCTGGCCTTGGCATAACTATCTTGTTTTTTGTCCTTATAGCTCTTTTTTGGGGATCCTCTTTTAAAAGTGCAATGAGTTATTGGTCTCCTGAATTTGATATATTGTGTGGTGGTCAGTCAAAATGTCGAAATAAAAAAGTTGAATGACAAAAATGTCAAAAAAAATAAAAAAGTGGAAATGTATTATTTTTTTATTTGTTTTTTTGGGTTCGGTAAGTAAAAAAAAGGTTTAAATAAAAAATAATAGAAAAAAAGGGGGTTGGGGGAACCCCCCCA
Organism: Ambystoma mexicanum; assembly: GCF_040938575.1. Classification (NCBI taxonomy): domain Eukaryota; kingdom Metazoa; phylum Chordata; class Amphibia; order Caudata; family Ambystomatidae; genus Ambystoma; species Ambystoma mexicanum. The sequence continues at coordinate 421,171,565 of NC_090934.1, read as the reverse complement.
TTTCGAAAAAAAACGTATTGAAAAATAAATTTGACTTTTTATTTTTTTGAGATTTTTTTTTCCGACCAAATCACTATAAACCATATTTTGTTGCAGCTAAAATAATTTCAAATGAATTGTGTCCTCCCATATATTCCTCATCTTATGATATATTGACCAGCTTCAGCTGCTTCAGATTTTTTCTTTCAACAGAAAGCGCTGTGAGTCGATGCGGTCAACTCGATGTCCCTCAAGGGCTTCCATCCCTGAGTCAATGTCATATATAGCACATGCAGCGCCCGTTGGCTTAAGTTTTTTTTTCCACGCTAGCTAACGCGTCTTAGAATTACGACACGCTTCTGTTTTTTATGTGAGAAAACTTTGTTTACTATGGCCTCGTCTTCAGCATCTTTAACCCCGAAGACCAGGTTTAAAAAGTGCTACAACTGTGGAGCCAAGATGTCCTTCATGGACCCCCATCAGGTGCGTCTGTGGTGCCTTGGCATCAAACATAGAACAGCAGACTGTAAATCCTGTCAGTTGATTACCTTAAGGCTCTGAAAGAGCTTGAAGGGAAATTAGCGGCAGCTAGGCCCCCTACTAAATCCCCTTCGATGACTTCATAGAAGAAACGATCATCCGACGAGTCGAGAGGTGAACTCCTCGAAGGAAAAGGTCCAAAAAACATTTGTGCTCCAGGAGCAGCTACCACTATTCCTCGTCCTCTTCGAGGAAGTTGAAGAAAAGGCAATATAAATGACCCACTTCGAGTTCATCAGATTCCTCCCCGGAGAGGAGTTTAACCAGTCCAACTAAACCCTCCACTCCAGCATAGTGGGAGAATTTCAGGCAAGAAATGTGGAAATTTTTGAGCGAGAGGCACCAACCCCCCTCGATGGAGAAGGTAAAAAGCCATGCTCCTGTTGAGCCAACTAAGGCAGACAAGGAAAGGCCTAATGCTACATCCTGCCTGCCCTCAAGGCTTCACAGCCTTCATGGCTACACAGTCCCACAAGGTGAATGTGACCTTTAGGACGCTTACTTTCATGTGCCGATCCATCACAAGCACAGAAAGTACCTGAGGTTCGCAGTTGGCGGTTCTCATTATCAATTTCGAGTTCTACTATTTGGGCTGACCTACGCCCCAAGAGTGTTCACCAAGTTGATGGTGGTGGTTGCAGCGAGTCTCAGGAGAGGGGGGATTCGTGACTACCCCTACCTGGATGATTAGCTGATCAGGGCTCGGTCTTCCACAGAGGCCCTGGAACATCTCGGCCTGCTACTATCTATGTATCCATCTATCTGCATTTTTCTATAGCGCCACTAACCCGTAGGCCTCCTGGCGCTTACAGAGAGAAAACATGGAAACAAGAAAAAAAAGAAAGGACACCAAAAAAACAAACCAAAAACAGAAATGTTAGTTTTGAGATATTGGCATGTAAGAATATTAAAAGCCAATTTCAGCATCGAAAAGAAAAGTTTTCAGATGTTTCTTGAAAAGGGTGGTTGAATTACTATCAGCAAGATGTTTGGGGAGGGCATTCCACAAGGCCCCCTCTCCACTGACTGGCTTCTTCCCCACAGAAGGCTCAACACGTTCTGCAGATGGTCACCAAATTCCAGAATGCCCAGCATCTTCCGGCCTTCGACTTTTTAAGGTTACTCTCCCTCATGACATCCTGCATTTTCCTGGTGCCAGAGGCTCGCCTGAGAATGAGATCCCTTCAATGGGCCCTCAGGACACACTGGTCTCAATTTTGGGACAAGTTGTCAGACCTACTTCAGGTTCCAAACAGGGACGCACAGGATCTTCTGTGGTGGGCCTGCGAGGACAATATTCTGAAGGGAGAACCTATTTTGCAACCATGGCCAGAGTTAAAAGTAGTTACGGATGCCTCACTCTCAGGGTGCGGAGCCCATGCCAGCGATCCATCACGGGTCGTTGGTCTCCATCGAACTCCAAACTAGACATCAACCTTTTAGAGCTGAAGTTGATCAGACTAGCACTGAAGGCCATTCTGCCCTCTGTACGGGAAGGAATGTCCTGATAATGACAGACAACACAGTGGCCATGTACTACCTCAACAAGAGGGGAGGTGTAGGGCCACCACCACCACTGTGCAGAGAGGCAATGCAGCTCTGGATCTGGGCAATTCGAGAGGGAATCTGCCCTTGGCGGTTCACCTAGCCAGAGAGCTAAACACATTGGTGGACGCTCTGAGCAGGCAAAGCAGTCTCCCGCGAGTGGGAGCCAGCTCTGGAAGTCCTTCAAGAGGTCTTCAACCAGAATTGAAAACTGTTGTGCTCCAGGGAATTTCCACCAAGAGGAGCTCTAGGGCACTCGTTCGTAGCGGACTGGAGTCTCCACTCTGTATGCGTTTCCTCCAGTCCCCGTCATTCCTTACATGATCAGGAGGTTGAGCAATGTCTGTAAATCCATGATCCTTATTCCTCCATATTGGGCCAGGAGAACGTGGTACCCAGATCTTCTGGACATGTCCGTCTGCCCTCCAATGCATCTTCCACAAAGAGAGGATCTTCTCTCGCGAGAGGAGGGTTGGGTTGGGTTCTCCATCCAGAGGTCAAGACACTCAACCTTCACACATGGTTTTTGAGAGGTTGAGATATAAAAATTGGGACCTCCCGGAGGACATAGTGAAGATTTTGCCAGCAATGAAATCCTTATACCGCTGCCGTTGGAACACATTCTGCAGCTGGTGTGGGGAAAAGGATGTGGAACCTTTTCAATGCAATACACCTATGGTGTTGTCTTTTCTGTTACATTTATCTAATGTGGGGCACCAGATTGTGCCATTAAAGGATACTTGACAGTGCTTTCCATCTTTAAGCGCCCCAGAAATTGTGTCGAGTTTCCATTTAGCTCAGAAAATGGTGCTACCTGCATTCTATCTTCCCCCTCATTCTGGTAAGAAAGAGGAAATGCTACATAGGCTTGATCCCAGAAGGGCTTTAAGATTTTACATTTCGCGAACGGCGAAAATACATCATGACTAGCTTTTCATTGGGTACATTGGACACAATCTTAGTTTTCCAGTTACAAAGCAAACTTTGTCCAGATGAATCATTTTGGCTATTTCAGAGTGCTACAGTGTGGCCAGGAAAGATCCCCCAGAAGGCACAAGAGCCCACTTCCACAAGGGGCATGGCAACATCTTGCACTCTTCATAGAGGGTGCCGATAAAAGACATTTGTGCGGCAGCCACTTGGTCTACCATCCACACTTTTACAAAGCATAACTATCTGGATTCATCCTCTAGCCAGGAAGGAGGATTTGGGAAAGCAGTCTTATATTAGATCCATGAATAAATCATGAAACATAAAATTCGTACTCCCGTCTCCAAAACCTGGGAGTCTATCATAAAATGAGGAATACATGGGAGGACAAAATCCATTCTAAGACCAAGTTACTTACCCATGTTAACGTTCTTTCAACTGTATGTTCCTCCCACATATTCCTCATCGCCCCTCCCAGCCTGCCCCGCTGTAGAATTTCCAGGCATTACTCTTTATGCTCTTTCAGAGTCTACTGCTGTCTAGGACTCGCTGAGGCTGGTAATTCTGCATGAGGAAGGCATAAAAACGAAACTGAAGCCAACGTGCGATGCACATGCTATATATCCCGACGATGACGTTGACTCGGGGATGGACGCCCTCGAGGGACATTGAGTCGACCGTATCGACGCATAGTGACCTCTGTTGAAAAGAAAATTCTGAAGTTGGAAGATATTTATTTATTGTTTTATTTATTGTGCATTTGTAAGGCACTTATACATCAAGAAATTGTGTTTCAAATCACCCACAGGGTGAAGGGGAGGGAACAAAGGCAAAAGAATAAACAGATTATCAGGGAAAAAGGGTGGACCTATTAGGCCTTGTGGGCATGCAGAACGTGCAAGTGCAGGGAGTTGTATCATAAGATGAGGAATACGTGGGAGGAACATCCAGTCGAATGAACTTTACCAGGGGTAGGTCACTTGTTCTTCTCTTGGAGTAGTAAATTCAATCAGCTGGCTTCGGGAGCTCCTTGTTCTGGCATAGTGTGTTTTAGAGAGCTCCTGCTATAAACCATGGTCTTTGTTCTGAGCCTTGGTTCTGGGCTGTAGTTCTCAAGACATGTGCCCGTGTTGGTGCCCTTGTTGCTCCCTAGAGCTACTTGTTCATCTGTCCTGCGGTTGCCTTGCTCCTACTCCTTAAGCCTTTTGCAATAGAGTGAACTTAGGTGGTATCTGATGAAAATGCTACAAAAGGAGGAATTGGATGATGTGGACAACATAGTGTGGCATTAGTAGTGTATGGTAAAGTTGGGGATCCTGTAAGGTGGAGTTGGCTGAGGTACACTTTGGTTCACTTGAGGTGGGCATAGGCTGAAGACTGTGGTGGTACAGTGATATGCACCTGATTTGATGGAGGCTGGACTTTTTATAGGTGCTGTTGGCTATCGCACTACATTTCTACAATCTGGGTGTGATATCAGTTTTTAGGAGGGACCACAAACTGGAGTTGCATAAGGTAGTCATATGATGCCCCTTTTTGTCATTTGCAGTAAAAAGAAGATTGTCTTTTGGTATCTGATGGTGTGAAGGTGCATGTCCCCAGGTGGTGTTGTGTGTTGGTCATTGGCTGCTTAAGATGCCTCGAGGGTGATGCCATGTCACAGGTTATGTGAGGATGTGCTACGACTACTATGACTTAATGTGGTGTTTGATGTGGTGGGCTGTGGAGCATTTGAGGTATGCATGGGGAGCCTTTGAGGGCTATCCAGTGAAGTGAGGGGATCATTACATGTTGAGGTTAGCTTAGAATGTTGCATACCACAGTGCTATCTAATGAGCAGAAGTTGGGTCGCATGAGGTGGAGTCAGGCGAAATGGTTTGAATGACTTCGGGTGGCATCGTTTGAGCTGTAGCCTTGTCGCAGGGGGCTGAGACAGGTGAAGTGGATGGAATGAGTAGTAACTGGTGAAGAGAGGCTGTGTCACGTGAAGTGGTCTTTGGTTCTTTTTGGGTGGGTGTACTTTGACTCCATATAATATACATTGGAGTCGTGTTATGCGAGCTAATATTAGGTCAGCTGACCTTTGAGTGTCTTGAGACTGGCATGAAATACCTTCCGAGAGGAGGCTGCGTCAGGTGGGAATGGACTAACGTCATGTTTTATCTAGTCGAAGAAACTGGTGGAAGAGCGTTGTGTAGATTAAGGGGAAGACCCTCAGCATCCCACTGAGGTACACACTGGGGGAAACGCACTTTCCAATCAGGTGCAAATGGAAAAGGAACATCTGGCTGTGTGAGGTGCACTTTGGAATGGAGTTTTTCCCCCACCCTGTGAGTAATGTGCGCTCTGCCCTGGTGAGGTGGACACTGAAAGGGCTGACCTCGCAACCGTAGTAGACGCAGACAGGCAACACCTCTCTTCCAAGTGAGGTGCAGACTCAGTGGGAATCCCTCTCCAGCTCACCGAGGTGTAGAGAGGTTGCCACTATCCTTGGCGTTGAGATGAAGCTTTGGAAGGGGGCCTCTCTGTCCCGCTGAGAAGCACACTGTACCTCACTGGGATGCAGCGTTGAAGAGAGCACTTCTCTGCCTCAGTGTGGCTCACCTCGCTGAGGTGTACACTGTCTCTCCGACAGACTGAGGCGGGGGGACTCTCCCCTCTCCTCTCTTGTGCCGCAGAGTCACGTGCCCCAGTGATTAGGCCGCCACGGCCTCAGAGGCTCTACACATGAAAGGCCCTGTGCGTAGAGTGGCCATTACTTCCGTGGGCTGTTGCTGCGCAGCCGGTTTTGTGTGCGGTTGTGTGCGCTTTATTTGCTCTCGGCTTCTAAATATAGTTAACCCCCTCGTGTCCGTGAGCACCGGTGTTATTACCTTTTCACTGCTATCACCACCTTCTACTTAAGCGTTTCCTATTTATCAACCTCGCTACTGTTCACCTCCACCCTATCCACTTTAGCACCACACTCCCACACCAGTTTACCCTGTACATCACCAAAATCCAGACCATAATCTCCGAAACACGGCCACGTTTGCCTCCCAGCCAGTCTTGGAAATTGACAAAATGACCTGGAGGAACTGTCCCCCCCCCCACCTCCCTGCATTCGTTGTGTGAGGGGGCGGGCGGGTGGGGGGTAATTTCTAGAGTATTGTGGGCGGGGCTGAGGTTGGGAGCTGGATGTTGAATAATGTGGGTGCTTTTAATAACAAATGCAAGTTTTGTATAAAAACGAAGTGCATTTTGGGAGCAGAAAAATGACCACCAAATTGACAAACATGTCTTTGATATCGCAACACGCAGGACTCGGGCCCTTCATGGCCAGAGAGCTCCTCAACATGGCGGAATTTCGGCCTCGGGTCTTAATAGAACGGCACTCCAACAAGCCAATTTTTGCCAGAGTGAAGCTCTGTCTTGTTCTGGACCAATTCCTCCCCCCTGCGCCAAGCTTTCTTCTTTCCAATAAACTCACACTCCAGCTTTTTCTGTCCTCCACCCTCCCCTTATAGATACTTATCTCTCCACTTCCAACCACTGTTCGCCTCCAGGTTCTCAAAATAAACCACCCTTACCGCATGGCTGTTTCAAATTCTTCCCTCTACCCCCATGACAGCTAGCTTTGTCTACACACCACCACTCCTCCTCCAGAACTTCTTCTCCTTAGCACCAGCATCGCAGCCAGATTTTCCTATCAATGAGTACCACTCTTTCTACAGATTCCCTGGCAATCAAATTCCACCTCCAATTTCTAGATCTTGCTGCACCACCAGTATCCTTATTCTCCATTTTCTTCCATCCCCACAAACAAAACTCGACCTCAGCATATTATCCCCACCCCACACAACATGCAGCATCTTAACTACACTACCTCTGCTGCACAGTCAAATTGAATTCCAGTATCTCAATTACTGCACCCGACTCATTCCACAATCTATGCTCCACACCTATGAGGAACTCGGCCATCCGCACAGTGGGCGTGCACTCGCCTGGGCTTTTTTGAAATTTTTAATGAAATTGAATGAAGGATCAACCTCCGGAAAATGTGTAGGGATAATCTACACACATGTTCCTATGCTCACCGCATGACATCCGCATAGACCTGTTTATTCTCTGTGGACACAGCCTACAGGCGCAGTCCCCCCTGTCATATTTAGTTGGGATATGACAGGAGGAGAACACAATGCATCTCCAGAAAGGGGAGGGCCAAACCTTCCCCGTGCCATTGCCAACCTAATTAACTAACAAAGGCTCCATGGATCTGCCCTGTCCTTTGGTTGGGCCATGTAGCTGGTGAAAGCAATTTGCATACTAATCAGAAAGTAATTCAAACAGGCCCACATGGGGCCTGGCTACATAGGCTTACAAAGGAAACAGGAAGCCTCAACAACCTTTCATATGCAACTGTGTCAACCTGATGCCAGCTCCCACCCTCAGTATCGATTGACAGTGAAATGACATGTCTGGGACTGCATGTTTACAGTAGTCATCTCCGCAGGGGGGCCACATTCAGAAGGTACAAGCATGTGGTTTGACAGAGCTAGAAAGTCTGGTCTTGCCGCAGCTTCAAGGGAGACCTGCCTCTATAATCAGGAACCACAGAGCTTCATTAACCAGAGCAACCCTTTTATCCACACAGACAGGAAGATGGGTGGGACTTCGTATTCCATGTTTTCACCCCTTTACCTTTTCTTTTGCAAAGCACTCTGGTTATGACTTCACGCATACAAGAGATTGTTGGCGGGAACCTAGGATTGGTCAATTAAGGTAGGCTTAGCCTACACCAATCCCTGTGGTCCATTTGGGTTTAAAAGAGGGCACAGCCCCTCTTTTGGCAGATCATCTGAAGGCTTCACCAGAAACAGAAAGAAGAACTCTGCATTGGACCGTGGCTGAAGCTACAGTCTGCCTTACATCTTCCGCCAGTGAAGGAAGGCCAGGACCTCCAAAAGGGAAGCAAGATCCCTCCCCTAAACATCTCCCTGGGAACAGAGAGAGATACCGAATCCAGAGAAGCCTCCAGCTGCTCCAGAACCGGTACCCCGCCAGCAAAAAGCATGCCCAGCTAGGCTCTGCAGCAAGCTTCCTAGATAGGAAGTGCCAGAGAGTCTCTGAACCCTAAACCAAGGACAAGACAGCTGCTTGCAACATACTCCTCAGCTTTGGACGTCTGCCTTGAAAGAAGACGCAAGCCCAGTGAAGAAGGTAGGATAAGTGCATAGAGGAGCATCTACTGACGTCTGCCTTAAAGGACATTTTCGAGTCAATCCAGTCCCTCGAGCTGCAACTGACTGCAACGCAGACCATTTTAATGCTGCAGTCGCTTAAAGACTTCCGAGACGCCCCGACCAGTGCTTCAGAACCGCCAACCAGCACTGACACAATTCTTGACCCCGAGCCGCTGTGTAAACCAGCCTGCAGCCATCCTTCCAGCTTCACTCACTGAACTGTTTGCCGCCAGATACCCCCAGCTGACTCCAGACTCAAACTCAGTTGCAGAAGCTGCAAGGCGTCCTGATACCGACTCAACCCTTTCGAGTACCAAGACCATCTACAAGCACTTGAGGTACACTGTGGTTCTGTCCCCCTGGTCCTTCTCCGAAGGCCCCTAGAGACATTTTGCGTCCCATTGCTCCCTTTGTGCTGAAACCAAGTATCCTTGAATTGTTGTGATTATTTACTATACCACCTAACCTCCTGTCAGTATCCAGAGTGCATCCCTTTTCCTTCTTTGAAACTGTCTGTCCTCTGCATTCCTTTACAGGGTCGGTTGTATTTCGTAGTGTTGCTAGAACTGTCTGTTGTGATAATAATAAAGTAGATATTTGTATACAACCTTGACTGGACAGTCCCTTTTATCATTGGGTAATGATTGTATTTTCTCTGTGTTGCAACTAACCAACGATCCACGACCTTTCGGAGAAAAGCTTGCAGTTCCATCCATGTTACCAAAACGGGACAAGGAGGTTTATAATTTGCTTGTGTTTCCAATCTGTTGGGATCCATTTTGGTGTACTGCTGATTGATGGTTTAGAAACCCTGGGCCACTTGTGCCCCGGAAGTTGATTTGTCACAACCACGTTCAGGCTCTCTGTTCAACCACAACATACCGTGTCTAAGTTCCCGGTTGCTCCCCCACTTTCCACTTACCTCTTCTTTCCACCAGCACATTCCGCCTCTAATCTGTCTGTTCCACCCCCACATTTCCCCTCCTGCATCTCCATTCTACAACCAATACGATTTCAGACTCATGCTCTTCAAGCCAAAGCTTGGGCACCGTGCTGCTGAAAATGGGGACTCGACAGGCTGGCTCCCCAGAAAAGCTTGTTGGGCGGGGTTGTCATTTCCATGTGGGTGCAGACTGGCCTTCATAGACCGTGGGCACCCTAAAAGCCTGGTGCAGCTGTAGCTGTCCAGGACCTCACTCGGAGACCCTGCTATTGAGCATGTAACGTGTTCATGGGAAAAATCGGTGACTAACGAGACATAGGTTGGTGGACGACGGCGCATTATGTTAATTCTTGCTATTAGAGAGTCTGGGGAAAGCCAGTGTTTGCAGTCATGTAGAGCGTTAAGCTGTGATGTTAAAATATAGGTCCGTGGATTGAGCACCTGCTGCAGCTAGCTTTCTGCATCAATTTGGTCCCAAAAAATTAGGGTTTATGAATCCTGTGTGTGCCTGCTCAGGATTTCAGCCTTGTGGGTGTTCATAAAACCTGTTGCTAATCTCTGGAAGGCAGTCCCCGTGGTGGGCATTCAAGTAATCTACGCGCATCTCTACCACTTTCTTAGCTCTGCAGCCGCAGGTATGAACTACATGCACGCAGTTTGGTGCAGTAGCAGATTGCTCCCACGGTTTCCAGTGCACGGGAAGGACACCCAGAAACACCAAGCATATGAAACGAGAGGCAAATCCCATAGACCACACTCGTCTTGCATCCATTCCCCAGGGAGAATCCATTTACATGATAGGACTCCCTCCTCTCCGGGATATGAGGATGTGTACGGATTGCTTTACCACTGATCAACCCCCATCTGAGAACCCAAGCGGTGTTGGCGTCTAACACCACCCAGTCATAGGGGTACCTCACACGACCCTTGACTTCTCAGTGACCATACAGGAAGTGACACCGCGTGATCTTTGACCCCGATGGTGGGACTTTTCATGCCTTTTCCCCTCAATCTGTTTTTCGAAATGAAGCCGGATTCAATGATCAAATAATGATTGACAACATGCCCAAACCTGTACAAAGTGTATTTATTAAGCGCGGAACGAAGGCAGGCGTTTAAGCCCAGTGCTTCGATTGGGAAACGCTCGTGAGTTGGAAATCGGGCCATAGAGTTGCCATTACCGGCTTGCATGCATGGCCCGTGAGCAGTTAACGGGCGCGCACTGCGACCTGCCAGGGAGACAGCCATGTTGGGTGGTGTGTTTGTGCCAGTGCCGGGTCTCCCCTCCGCTGTGGCTGCCAGGTATGAGTCAGTAAATGGCAGGTCACAGTTGGGTGATTTCCACTCCTGTGCATCGCCCACACTTCCCGTAACTTTGTCGAACCTCCCCGTTGGCGGCGCGGGGAGCCTGGAACCTGGGCCGCCTTTCACACGGGTTGCCTTTAAATATACACCGTTTTTAACGTTGTTATGGGACTGTGTCCACAGTATCCCACGCCTTGCCCATGTACATCACGCATTCGCGTTGTGGACTCTGATCCTATTAACTGATTAGTAATGTGCCACATTGCAGCATCGGTACTGGTAGTCGGTGGCATGGTGTGACGAATCAACTCCCAGAGCACCAGTGGTATAGGGATTACTATCGGTTTCTAAACCATCAATCAGCCCCATATCTCTAGTACACCAGAAGGGATCCGAACAGATTGGAAACACAAGAAAATTATAAAACTCCTTGTTCAATTTTGATAACGTGGACGGAACGGCAGGCTTATCTCCGCAAGGTCGTAGATCGTCGGTTAGTTTCAACACAGCGAAAATACAATTATTACCCAATGATAAAAGGGACTGTCCAGTCAAGGTTGTATACACATATCTACTTTACTTTTATCACAACAAGCAAATCTGGCACACTACAAAATACAACCCACCCTGTAAAAGAATTCAGAGGACAGACAGTTTCAAATAAGGAAAAAGGATGCACTCAGGATACTGACAGGAGGGTGGTCGGCATACTAACTAATTGCAATAGTTGAAGGAGACTTCATTTCAACACAAAGGGAGCAATGGAACGTAAAATGTCACTAAGGGCCTTCAGAGAAGGACCAGCAGGACAGAACCACAATGTACCTTGTGCTTGTAGAAGTTCTTGGTGCTCGACAGTGTCGTGTTGGTTTCAGAGCGCCTTATAGCTTCTGCAACAAAGTTCAAGGTGGGAGACAGCTCTGGGTATCAGGCGGCAGTGTCAACCGTTTTCCCTGATGTTGTGTGTTGGTATCCCCACTTCCCTCCTCTAACTCCTCACCTGGAGTATCTGAGTCCTCCTCCACGGGGCTGAGAGATCGATGAGCTTGGTAATCCTTTTCTTTTTTCCTTTGCTGCTTGAGTCTCCCGTAAGAGGAAGCCACAGTGAGAGCGAGTAAAAATGCCCTGGCCGTGACCCCCTCCCCAGGGGGACAGAAAGGGGAAGAAAAGCCAAGTACTGGCAAAAAAAAACCCACTGAAGATAAGGATCCGGCAGGTCTCTTGATGGATGCTGGGTTCGGCGGATGGAAGAAGCGGGAGACCCAGAATGGAATAGTAGTACCGGAGGATGACAAGAGAAACACTCCAGAAGAAAGCTGAAGGAAGCTGGATGCACGAACTGCCGGAGCAGTTCGCAGGAGGAGGCAAACCGGGAGAGCCCTGAAACTGAAAGCAGAGGACTGGAACCAAGAAAAAGGGGAGATAGGAAAAGGAAGAGGAAAGTAGATAGCGAATGCTCATAGGAGCAAAACAACAGCGTATAGCAAAACCTCGGCAGCAAGGAAGCACAGCTGACCGTGAGCTTTTGCAACGTGTAGGACTGAAAGGGAGGCGTGGTTAAGTAGCGGTTCGTGTACTCGAACAGAGAAAGACTAGACCGTCGAGTGCACGTAGCTGCTGAGTGTGATAGGACTCAGGAAGTCCAGAGACGTACTCGGGGGCCACAGACGTCAGCCGGGAACGCGTTGCGTGACAGGCAGGCCCTTCTGTGAGCGAGGCTGGACAGACAGCTGCAGTCTTGGGCCAGGAATCTTTGTCTCAGTGGTGGGTCTGAAACACTGGTTGGGGTGTCTCAGATGGCATTAGCCATTGCAGCGTATCAGCAGTCACCAGTACAGTTGGTTATAGCTCGAGGGGCTCGGCTGGCTCGAAAATGTCCCTTAAGGCGGACATCGGTAGGTGCTTGTCGATTCACTCCTCCTAACTACTTCAGTGGGCTTGTGTCGTCCTTTAAGTGTTGAAGCAGCTGCCTTGTCCTTGGTTTGGTTCAGAGACTCTTTGGCACGTCCCATCTAGGAAGCTTGCTGCAGAGCCTAGCAGGGCATGCTGTGTGCTGGCTGGGTACCCTATCTGCAGCTGCTGTAGGGTCCTCTGGATTCAGTATCTCCCTCTGTTCCCTGGAAGTTGTGTAGGGTAGGGACCTTGCTTCCCTCTTGGATGTCCTTGCCTTCCTTCAATGGCGGAAGGTGTAATGCAGACTTTACCTTTAGCCGGGGTCCAATGCTGAGTTCTTCTTGTTACTCCTTGCAAACTCTTCAGATCTGCCCAAAAGAGGGGCCCACCCTCTTTTAAAGCCCAATGGGCCACAGTGATTGGTGTAGGCTAAGCCTACCTTAATGAACCAATCCTGGGTCCCCACCAACAATCTCCGGTATTCGTGAGGTCATAGCCAGAGTGCTTTGCAACAAGAAAGGTAAAGGGCTGAAAACAAGTACTACTCAGTCCCACCATCTTCCTCTCTGTTGTGGATCAAAGGGTCACTCTGGGTAATTGAGCGCTCTGGGTTCCTGATTAAAGCGGCAGGTCTCCCTTGAAGCTGCTGCGTGACCAGACTTTCTGGCTTCTGCAAACCATATTCTCATTCCTTCTGAATGGTGTCCCCCCTGCAAGGATGACTATTGTAAACGGCTGTCAAAGACATGACAGCTCACTGCCCTTGATACTGAGAGGCAGGAGCTGGCTTCAGGTTGACACTGACACAGGTTGTTTGGGTTTCCTGTCTCCTTTGAAGCCAGGCCCCATGTGGCCCTGTTGAAGTATACTCTGTCAGTATACCAATTAGGTTAATCGCTGCCACCATTCTGCAGGGCTTAACAAAAGGACTGGGCGGATCTAAGGAGCCTTTGATTGTTAATTAGGCTGGCCATGGCAGGAGGAAGGTTTTGCCCACCTCCATCCTCCTTCTGAGAGACTATGTGTAATCCTGACTGTCATATCCCAACTAACTATGACAGGGGGACTGCGCCTGTAGGCTGTGTCCACCCAAAGTACACAGGTCTATGTGCATGTCATGCATTGAGCATAGGAAAATGTGTGTGGAATAGCCCCACACATTTTCCATAGGTTGAGCTACCATCATTCAATTTCATATAAAATTTCAAAAAAGCTCAGGCTTGCACACACCCACACTGCGGATGGTTGACCTTTTATGGACTGTCCCAGCTGCTGTACTTTTAATGGACAGTGCCCGCCCTTCTCCAAAACCTTTTGTGAACAAGGTATGCACCTCGCAACTGACCTTGTATATTTTCAATGAATAGTACCTGCACTTCTTATCAGACTTGCAACATTTTCAATGCACTGTCCCTACAGTTTGCAGTGGGGTTCATATACCTGTAATGGACAATGTCCGCACTTCTCAGCAGGATTGCTATATTTGTAATGACCTGTACCCACTCTCCCATCAGGCTTCATATACTTCTAATGGACAGCAGCTGCATTTCTCAGCAGAGTCTGATATGGGCTGAGGTGGTCATTACGAGTTGGACAGTTTACCGTTACTAGCATGGTGTCTGGTGGAATTGCCGGTGCATTACAACTTGGCGGGAGCGTGCACACACCATTGGCACCAACAGTAATTCAGACTGCCGAAATGGAGTCCACAACAGTAAATCCACCTGTATTCGGCAGAATTACCGTTACCGCTATATATTCGGCAGAAATGGCGTCATCGCCAGAACAGGAAGCACTGCGGAGACCATTTTTAAAAACTCAATCCACTCTCAATCTCCCATTTCCTGTTGCCATCCAAGCACACAGGCGAGGGAAAAGATGTCACAGGAGAAAGCAATGGGGAAGGTGCCCGATCACAGGCTCCGACAACAAAAATTCAGCGAGGCAGAGCTGCAGGTCCTCATTGACAATGCAGAGGATCTCTATGGCTCCTGGCACCGGAAAACCTTTGTGCAGCATACGGGCGCCATCTGGACTGACATCTGCGAGAAGGCGTCGGCTGTGGGCCGAGTCCCACAGGATGGAGAGAACTGCAGGAAGAGGTGGATTGACCTCAAGGGCAGGATCTGCCTCCTCCTATCAAGACATCAACAGGAGTCACTGGCCACAGTTAGGTGGCTGTGTGGACCCCTTAGTCCTGATCCTAGTGGGAGGAGAAGGTGAGCGCTATCCTCGACATGAAGGGGATCTAGTGAGTAGGGAGTGCAGGGGCCAGGGCCAGCTGCCAAGATGGATCAGGTGAGTTTAAATGTCCCCCACTTCCCCCAGACAATGCTGAGGCCAAATGACCATCCCAAGCATGTGGCCCTCAGCACAGATGGGCCCAATGGACAGGGGAAGTTGCCACCACATGCCAATGGGTAGTGCACCCTCAGCAGATACTACTCATCTTGCAGTGGCCATATGTATGGGCCTGCAATCAAGCATACCCCTCAGACCATATGTGTAGGATTCCCCTCAACCATGTAGCATGTGTGACTACCAGCAAGCCCACGTACAAGTGTGCATGATGGGTAAAAGCATGCCATTGTTCACCCAACAGGTTAATGGTCGATTTAGGAGGATGAGGATACCGGCACATCCACATCCCATGGCCGGGCATCCAGGGCAATGTCAACAAGCCACCAAACCTGCATTACCTAGCGATGGGAAGAGGACGAGAAAGGGCAGGATCACAACACCAGGGCCAAGCAGCACCACAAGTGCCAGCGCTGGCAAGTCATCTGATGAGACTGCAGCAGGTACTGCACCCCTGAAACCCACAACTTCCCCCAATAGCCAGCCACTGAGGACGTGAGAGGGGAGCCGGATGCTGGCAGGCGCACATAGGACACTGTGCATGCACCCACCCACCTGGCACACGATACCCTAACATTACCTGAGCGGTACACCCAGCAACTTGGCCAGCGTGGCCAGGAGTCAGAGGGTGACGGCAATGGCCAGTCATATGGGTTACCCTGTTCAGCCCCAGCCCTCCCCATAGCCCTCAGCCCATCATTCAGCTATCACAGGAAGCCATATGGAGGAGGCTTGATGATATGATGCAGCGCCAGGTGCGTTTAGAGGCACTTGCAGAATCACAGGTCCAAAATTTACAGGCCGCCTGTGACACTGTACAGGGGTTCTCATGGAGGCTATTGAGGGACATGGAGCGGGACGGATGGCAGTCAGCCACAACATCTACCGCCCTGGCTGTTGTCTGGCAGAGGGTGAGGGAGATGACAGAAGGCATCTCGGCCTTTGCGGATGCCTTGCAGGTCATCCTGCTCTGGCCATCTAACGTAACCTGTGGCCTGATTCCGATCCATCGCCCTCTGTCACCCCACAGAGGGGTCACTGTCTAGCAACCCATGGCGCAGCACAGTGCACAATATGGCTCTGAAGGTGCCGGGGGACACTAGTAGGGGCAAGAGGCCACGCACGTGACTGTTAATTTGTATGTAATAGGCACAGGGGAGGGTGGGGGGTTGGGGATGGTGTTGTGGAGAGTGGGGCGGAGCTTGTGTTGGGGATGGTGTTGTAGGCAAGAGGGAGTTGGGGTGTGTGTTGGGGAGGGTGTGTTGGGGATGGCGTTACGGGGATGGGGGAGGGTGTGTTGGGTGTCTGCAAATTTCACATTAAACATTTGTTCACCTGTAGCAATGCCAGGACATTTCTTTTTGTGTACATTTGTTTTAATCCTTAATGTGAATGTGCTCAGAAGAAATTGTTCACGAGTTCCTGACAAACCATTTGTCCAGCTCTGACCTCATCCTGGCCACTGTGTGCAACTGCTTCAGCTACATGCAGTGCATCCACCTCCCCAGGAGGTGGCATGTCCACATAAGGTGCTAGAGGGACATTCCTCCTGAGGCACATATTGTGCAGCATGGTACAGACCAGCACAATGTTGTCGATCTTTTCAGGCCTATACGTGAGTGCCCCTCTGGTCCGGTACAGGCAGCGGAAATGGGCCTTCAGAAGGCTGATGGTCCGCTCAATACAAAGACTGGGCCTGCTTTGTGCATCATTGTAGGCCACCTCCTGTGGCATCTGTGGATCCTGCACAATTGTCATGAGCCACGGCTCCTGGGGGTCTCCAGAGTCACCTGCATGGTCAAAGTTGTCAGTCACAGTGCATTGTGGATGTGTTGCCATTTACTACAGCATGTTGATTGACATTCTGTGCATGCATTATAAGTTTCATCGCACCGCATGTCTTGCTATCACAGTATGTGCATGTGGAATCCAGCAGTATTTGCATTGCTGTTACCCCCAGCACCCAGCTCACTGGAAGCAGTTGCCATTTTCAGGGTTTATTATTGTTAAAGCAAGATGCCATGGTGCCTGTTGTGGGCCTGCATGTTGCTCTAATGCATGTGCCCTGATGGTTGGTTAGTTGTGCCTTAGCAGGTTTCCGGTGTCCGAATCTCGTACATGATAGCGTCATGTACCCGAGTACTTGGCTGAACAACCGGCAGTGTTGCTGTTCTTTGTTGCACTTCATGATTCAATGATTGGGGTTGTAGCATGTTGCATTGTGGTACCTGTATTCATGTGTGTGTGTGTTGGTAGGTTGTTGTGCCAATGTGCATATGCGTATTCCTACAGCATTACCCATCATGTCCTAGTCCTGTGGGTTGGAGGCTGTCATTTGTGCAGTGAGAGGGCATGCCCTGCATGTACATGGCTTTGTCAGGGCATGCATTTTGCTGTCTTGTCCATGCATCCCCCCTGTCACTGTTTTGCTGTAGTGTATTACGTTGCATTGTGTGATGGCACTTGTACTCACCCACTATCCACGTCCGTTGTCCTCTGTGCCTCTCCATGTATACATGAATTGTACTATGCATAGGACCCTGGCATTGTGGGTGGAACCAGGGAAGCGGGTACAGCAGTGGGTTATGTACAGGTCTGGATCGCAGATCAACTGGATGTTCAGTGAGAGGTAGTATTTCCTGTTGCAGTACCCCGTTAATTTCCCTGGGGGGCCACCAATGCCCCATGGGTGCAGTCCAGGGCTGCAATGGCGTTTGACATTTGTGTCACGACATGGAACTGTGCCTTCATCGGCATGCTCCTGTGCCGATGTGGTGGGCAGAGAGATATACTGTGACACATGGTGAAGTAGCGCTTACAGCACCTGTCCAAGCACAATTGAAAATGTTGTCTGCGACATGCCGTGCAGCATGGCTACGGCGTGCTGAAAGGTGCCAGTTCACAGGAATTGCAGGAAGGGCAATAGCTTTAGCAGCAGGGGCGCAGCTGTCCTGATATTAAGCCTGCTCTCAATGTCCCCCTGTAGTATGGTGAGCAGCTCACCTATGGTCTCCGTGTTCAGCTGGTACAGGATCACCAGCTGGATGTCCTGAGGGTCCAGGGTGAGGGCCTGACACAGGGTATGGGTGCTTGCCTTCCATGGCGTTTCCTCCTCCTCTCTGCACCCTTGCCCTCGACTGATTTTCCTGTCTCTAAGTCTGTGAGCAGCTGCATATCCGAGGTTGCAATGGCTAGTGGCAATATGGTGTTGGAAAGTGTGTTTGGGGAAGGCGTGCGCCTTAAGTAGCCCTCTTGAGCAGATTGGGTGAACCTGTTACCTGCACCCGAAAGGTGCAGGTAACTGTGCTGTGTTTTCGGCATAATTACCACTGGAGTTTGGTGGTTTTACCACAATGTAATGCGACGGAAAGACAGCGTTTGTGTTCTCAAGAGTAATTCCGCTAATGGTTTTCCACCTACAGTATTACCGTCGGCAGAATTACAGCTGACGCACCATTGGGCAGGACTGTAAATGTGACTGTAATTCCATTACCGCCACTTTTACTGTATACCGCTGAACTCGTAATGACCCGCTAAGTCTTTCCATTTGTTCCCGTGGTAAGGAATTGTATGGATCAAACAGGCAGTTATTGCACATCCTTAAACATTGTTAGTGACTAATTAATGTTTCAGAGCTGAAGACATACATCGTGAGTAAACACAGTTGTTATGAGATTCTTCTCATTTGGCAGAATGCCGGTGCCTGTGCTGCTAATCAGATGTTTTAAAAATGCGTAACAAATCATTTAATGAGTTGCACCTACAAGTGTGGGCTGCAAGATATCCCTGCTGTGGCATCTGCACACGTCACTAAGTTAGGTAGGAATCCATTTTTTTGGGAGGCATATTGTCTTGAGCTCCTTGTTGATTGTTTATCAAGTGAACCCAAACATAAGATAATTATCATAAAAGAACAATGATTATAGAGGCACACGTTTATTAATAACAAGAACATAATGTGAAGAAAATCTTTGTAACGTTCAAAGTAGTTTCTTTTTTATGTAGCACAATGTTCATAAGCCCGAGTAACATTGAAGGGGGACACACGAGTCCTAAGAACCGGCACGTTTTGTGCTTAAAGCTTTGTCAAGGTTTAATAATTTTTAATGTCTGTTTTGGTACTCCTAATTTTGATACTCTTAAACCCTCTTGATGGCTTTGAATCTTATGTTTTTCCTATGCTTTTCGTTTCCAATCCGGTCTTAGTTTATCCCAGTAATAGCTGCAGTTTACATTTCAAAGTGGATTGACACACATTAGGTTTCCTTTTATTTGTTTACTGAGTTGTGTGCATGTGTGACCGTGCCCATGTTGGTAGCTCCATAGCTGTTGCCTAAACCGACAACTACATCTTCTGGATTTGTGAGCACCAACTACCTACCTACAGACGCCACCCCCTTTCAAAGTTACTCAAATGTGTGAATACTTTATTCACATTGTGTTCTTGTTATTAATAAATATGCAATACTCTATAACCATTGTTCCTTTATGGCAACTGTCACATTTTGGAGCTCTCTTGAAAAACAATGACCTAGGGGTGCAGGACAATATCCCTCCAGAAAAAAATTCTATGTGTATATTTATCATAAGTACTTGTCCCCATGTTTCAACCAAACTGCTTTTGTCCACCCTTGTTATTCCTTCCAAGACACCTGAGAATATGTAAAGTGAGAGCCCACTCGCCCTCCCATTTTAGGTCCTGGTGCGACACCCTCCCAAGAAATGGCAGTGGCTCACTGTGCGACACCATATTTCTTTACGTTTCACATACACTTTTAAGCAGAACCGATACCGTAAAGTCCAGAGACCTTATTCAATCGGCCTGAAGAAAGTCTCCCTGTAGGTGCCTCCATTTTCAGTAGCTGTGCTCGGCAGCGTCTCCCTCCTACAAGGCCTAAAAGCACACACTTAATGCACATGTTCTGGAGGCAGAAGAAGATAATCAATAGTGTTCCGTGATAAAGTACCTGGGTGCTCCATTCATCCATTCCTATGCCAGTCTCCCAACGCTATCTGTTCTAGCCAGTGCCTTCATCCTCCAGTTACTAATGGATTTGGTTTAATCTTATGGGTGTTTTGTTATGTGTGCCTAAACTGATGTGCGGTTTATATACTAAACTAGGGAGTATTGCCAAATAAAGCTTGTTTAAAAGTTAATTGTAGGGTTATTCCTGCTTTTTATCGGGTTCAGAGATGCGAGAACTGTCCCCTAGTCCTCAACCATCCCCTTTAAACCTTGACACAACATGGGGAAGGATGCGAGCACAGAGTGTGGTTTGTGATCTTCTAACTTGCTGTCCTTATATCTCCTTATTCCAGAAATGGGACTCTGAGGAACATGTGTCATGTATGGAGAAGGGTAAAAAGGAGGATGCTGTGTTATTCGATTTAGTGCAGTGGCATCCAGGCCTTGAGCTAGGACCATACACATTTGCTGCGCAGGCAGTTTCCCCTCTGAGATGAACCGTGCTTTACTGGGCTGCTGGCTGCAAGCCCGGGAAACACGGTTCAGGTTTACACTACTGGAAATGGGGCGGATTCCACCGGATTCGGGAAGCAGCAAACATTGCCTCCCCTGCTCGCCAATCAAGGTCAAAATGGCCATGCCCGAGCCACCAAACACTGCACAGGATATGATTAGCTGTACGCAGCGATCAAGAGACAAACTTCCAAGCACAGAAGAGCTCGGGTATGGTTTGTCTTTGTTTTTCACTTAAGCACATTAAAGTGCCATTAATATTAGATGGCTGAACATGCAGCACGAAAGTGTGTGATTGGGACTGCCCGTTGTCCCTTAAAAGGGACAAATGTTCGGCGAATAGAAACAGGAAACAAGCATGAGGCTGCGTGCATTGTGGAAATATGAGAATCGGGTGATTTGATCTTGCATTTTCTTTAATTGAGCCTCATCACGACTTGGGTGCTAGCCCTTAAATGCCCTGGTAACGATATTACCGCCGCATTTAAGGGCTGGCCCTATTATGAGTTGGGGCGGAACGTTTGGAGTTTTACCTCCAGCTTTTTGCTGGAGGTAAAAATCAAGCTTTCCACCCGTTTTTGCAATTATTACTGCTGGTGCTAATTGTGCCACCACCAATAGAGCAGCC
The DNA here is from genome assembly GCF_040938575.1 of Ambystoma mexicanum. Classification (NCBI taxonomy): domain Eukaryota; kingdom Metazoa; phylum Chordata; class Amphibia; order Caudata; family Ambystomatidae; genus Ambystoma; species Ambystoma mexicanum. The sequence continues at coordinate 421,150,743 of NC_090934.1, read as the reverse complement.
ACTAATAGCGCCATGAAACCCCCATTCGGTCCAAGGGACCCAATGGGGAATGGGAAATAACTGTTAGACCGCTACTCGTGATGCGGCACTAATAGCGCTGGACCGAGTAACGGTTACGCTATTTGCGCTGGTGGCATTACCGCTGGGATACCGCCAGACTCGTGATGAGGCCCATTGTTTCCGTCAGTCGTCTTAGTACATTTTAAAACAGATTCCATTTTGTATAGGCTCACATTACTTTCCTTGCTAGTTCATTTAGACCTACATTCAGGATGCTCTTTTTCAAGTCCTCTTTACAACATCTAGTGTTCATTTATTTAAGGCCTGTGTTTTTTTTTTCTTTTTACACTTTTTCACTTGTCTACACTCCACCTCTGCTCTGCCCCAAAGTATTTCTTTCATTTCCAGCACTGCAGATTTCCATATAACATTCTCTGCATGGTCTATTTTTCTCTTTTCAAAGGGCCCGGAAATACAGTATATGATACTCGGATTGTAAACACAGGGGGGAAGAAAAGCCTGACCTACCTGAGACAAATGCAGTGCGACCAGGATCCGAAGGTGGCATATTTGTGAGACTTCTAAGCGCTATAATTCAAACAAAATAGAGCATCTTAGACAAGAGTTTCAAGATTGCAAGTCAAATTTTACTATACACATAAAATAAACTTGAGCAGACTTCAGGTTCAACCACAACCAGTATTTCATGGAGAGCGGAGAAGTGAAGTACCTGAATTCACTTGCAGAAGATAAAAACACAAATATACTTAAACCACATACACAACAATTCACCCAACCTTTATCTAATCTCAAGTAGCTAAAACAAATTGTAGTCGGCAGATGTTTCTTGCTATGTCAAGAGTTTTTACTTTGCTTATGGCTCAATCGTATACTTCGTCCACCAGTTGACGGTCAGTGACTTATGTTTGAGGTCATTGAACATAAACCTGCCCGCCCTTCGTTCTAACAATAGCAAACCTACTTGAGCAAACTTTCAAAGATACCTTTTATACATTTGATAAGAATGAAAGGCTGAACACTACGATTCAGTGTGTAATTGACCTCTGCTTAGTGCGGTCAGCTTTTACATAGCATTTAACCAAGAGAATGAAACCATATTGAAACAGGTTTTCTTCCTCCGTTAAATGGGAGGACTTGCATTTAATCTTATTTAACCTAAGTTTATCAGCGAAGGCCAATAGACTAAAACATACATTCTAATCGGATCCAGTCATTTCTTGTAATAACATGTTCTTGCAATGACTAAAGGAAAAGGCTATGAATAAATTTCTATTTTGATTCGCTTGGTGAAATTGACAAATGCAACCTTTTTAAACATTGCAAGAAAATGGGGTTTTGATCTCAAACATTGATTAGCTTAGGGCTAAGCAAATGCACATTTAATTATTATATTCTAACATATGCATCCCCACAAAACCTTGCCTTGCACAGTAATGTTGATTTTTTTTTTTTAGAGGCCTGAATACGTGTGAACAGGCATTGTTGGGGTTGAAGAGACCGAACCACACTGTGGAGCTCCCTGACCATTCCTGATCACCTTCTCATTGATCAACTGTCCTTCAAAAGCAGCTTTAGACCTTGCTGTACGATCAGGTGACAGCACCTAACTACAACCAGCTACATTCACTGCTAGACAAGACCTTTACAAATCACCAACATTACACATGTCTTGTCTCAAGAGTGTGAACCAGCAACCTTAGATTGGTGTTGCCAATTGTAAGGGGGTGTCATTACATGGTGTTGGGAACGGAGATGGGCAGTGTCAGCCTTCTGGAAAAAGTTAGGTTCAGGTGTGTGGCACATTGCTTGCATTAAGGGTCCACTAAAAGTAAGGTTTCGAGGGGATTGGGTCCTCCGACGTATTCCATATCTATGACATGTAATCACCACAGCTGTGCTGCTTCGGAAACTTTTTTCGGCGTCTGCGTCGATGACGTCGATGCGCCGTCGTCGAGGGCCTCCACCGACGTCATCCGATGTGATAAGTAGGACGCACGACGCCCGTAGCCTCAGTTCCGTTTTTTCCGCGAACGTGTTGCTTCGTGAATCTCGGTTAACGCCTCGACTCTTTGGAGTTCTGTTCTTCTCGGTTCTTCGAACCTGTTCGTTTTGTGAAAATCCTTCGTGTGAAGATGTCTTCTACTTCGTCTTCGACCCCGCGTCCGGGTTTCAAGAAGTGCGGGAATGTGGGTCCAAGATGTCGGTGACGGACTCGCACGACGCCTGCCTCTGGTGCCTCGGGGAGGCCCACGACACGGATGACTGTATCGACTGCCAGTCGCTCACGTCCAAAGCCTTACGCGAACGTAAGAAGAAGTTGTCGGTAGGTCGGGTGTCCAAGCCCAGGAAGTCGAAGTCTGCGGGGCTTTCGACGAATGATTCGAGGGGTGACTCTCCGCGTCATCGTCGGAAGTCTCGTGGGTCTCCTTCTAGTAGTCTGTCTCGCCACTCCTCAGCCTCTTCGAGGCATTCTCGGAAGCGCCGACACCGGTCGTCTTCCAGGTCCTCTTCAGAGGACTCTGCCCGGCACGTCGCTTACCCCACCAGCCGTGCGACGCCGGAGGAATGGGCTTCCTTCGGGAAGAAAATGCTGGCGATTCTTGAGTCGCAGGGTACTAAGCCGTCCGCGCCCCCGAGTGGGGTCGGTCGTGAGAGGTCGAGAGACACCGCTCGCAAGAGTGGTCAGCACGAGTCACGGGAGAGGTCCCGTTCGGACAAGGAGACTCGTTCTCGACGTACCCGTTCCAGGTCCCGGTCCTCGACGCGTTCGAGACCGTGTGCACCTGTGAGGTCTTCGAGGAAGACATCGACGTCTGAGGCGTCGAGGGCGTCGACAGGCTTTCTCGAGGCTCCGGCTCCGAGGAAGTCGTCGAAGCCGTCGACGCTCAGGTCGTCGAGGGACACGCTCGGGGCTCCGGCCTCGAGGGCTGTGTCGACGCCGCCGATGCTGGAGGCGCTGCATCTGACGTCGACGCCGATTTCCTCGACGCCGATCCTCTCGGCGCCGATGCCGGTTCTCTCGACGCCGGCGCCGATTCGCTCGATGCCTTTCGTGTCGGAGGTACCCCGTGGCACGGGAGAACCCCCTAGGAAGGCTCTGGTTAAGAGCAAGCACTCTCGGGTGCCTTCTTTTCGCCACCTGGACTATATTTCAGAGGCGGATGAGGATTCTGATGGCCTGGTTCCTAGTCAGGTTCCAGATGAAATTGTCTCGGGCCATAGTCAGTTTGACGATTTGAGACAGTCCCTGCATGATGCCAGTGGACTGGACACCTCTCCGGAGGTGGAGTTTTGTAGGCCTGAGCCTGGCTCTCATGCCGATTCCTCGTACCGGCGCCTTATGGCTAGGGTTTCTGAGTACTTGGGATGGTCTGCTCCCCCAGGGGAGTTTGTGCAGGATGATCTGACGCACATCCTTGATGTTGGTCCCCCGACTGATCCGGTACTGCCGTTCCATATGGCTTTACAGAGAAGGGTGGCGGCGGCTTGGACTGCTCCGGAGAGTCTCCCGGCGGTGGGCAGATCCTTGTCGCGAAAATACCGTCCAGCCATTAGCGACCCCTGCTACTTGACCAGGCACCCCACTCCAGAGAGTTTGGTGGTGCAGGCGGCCACGGCCCCGGCAAAGCAGGCGTCGTACCCTACCATCCCTCCTGATAGGGACGACAAACGTTTTGATGGCTGGGCGAAGAAAGTGTTTTCTTCTGGTGGTATGGCGCTTCAGGCGGCCAACTCCATTTGTGCCTTGTCTCGTTTCACACACACTCTGTGGAACTGTGTTGCGTTAGCGGCTGAACATATTCCCGAAGGGGACGAACGGGATGCTTTCCTTGCTATGGTCCAGGATGGTAAGGATGCCATGTGTGAGTCCGTTCAGTCGGGTTTGGACTTAGCTGAATGCGTCAGTAGGTCCATGGCGGCGAGCACCGTGATACGCAGGTTTGCGTGGTTGCGGAAGTCGGGGTTTGCTCCTGATGTGCAGTCTCGGCTCCTCAACATGCCCTTTGACGGTGAACACCTTTTTGGCAGCAAGGCTGACGAGAGCCTTGAGAGGTTGCAGACCTCGAAAGCTGCAGCGAAGTCGTTGGGCGCTGCAGTTCGCCAACCTCCGCCTTTTTGTCCTAGGGGACAGCAGTGGAGGGGTGGTTCCTTTCGCTATTACTCGTCCTTCAGTAAAGCGAGAGGAGCTGGCAGTCAAAGAGGCCAACGCAGGGGTACCAGAGGTGGACGACAGGGTACCCGTGGTGCCAAGGCCGCTCGGGCAGTTGCCTCTTTGCCCTCAGGTAACGCCGCAGCCGCTCCCATTCAGTCATGAGGCCTTGTCCCATGGTTCGCCGGTTGGGGGAAGGCTGGCGCAGCATCTTGTAGAGTGGCAAGCCATTACTTCAGATGTGTGGGTTCTGGAGATCGTGACCCACGGCTACTGTCTTCCCTTTCGGCACAGGCCTCGCGACAATCCACCGGGGAACCTCTCTTTGCAGAGTCCGGATCCGCTCCTTGCGCAGGAAATTCAAGCCCTGCTGGAGAAAGGCGCCATAGAACTGGTGCCTGTAGCGGAGAGGAACAAGGGATGGTATTCCCCTTATTTTTTGATTTCGAAGAAAGACGGGGGATTGAGACCCATCATGGACTTGCGCGGTTTGAACAAACTCCTCAGGAAGGACAAGTTCAAGATGGTTACTCTCTCTCAAGTCCTCCAGGCCCTTCAGCTTCAGGACTGGTTGGTGTCACTCGACCTCAAGGATGCTTACTTCCATGTGCCGATCCATCCCAAGCACAAGAAGTACCTGAGGTTCGCGGTTGGCGACTCGCACTTTCAGTTTCGGGTCCTGCCGTTCGGATTGACCTCCGCCCCGAGGGTTTTCACCAAGCTCATGGTGGTGGTGGCAGTGCATCTCAGGCAAGGGGGGATTCATGTCTACCCCTACCTGGACGATTGGTTGATCAGGGGGAGCTCTCCCGAGCAAGTCCTGGATCATCTGTCCGTCACCTGCCACTCCCTTCACAGGCTGGGCTTCTCCCTTAATTTAAAGAAGTCCCATTTGACGCCAACACAGCGGCTCCAGTACATCGGAGCAGTGCTCGACACTTCCCTGGGGCAGTGTTTTCCTCCCCAGGTGAGGGCTCTTCACATTCAGCAGATGGTGCACAAGTTTCAGCATGCACAGACGCTCCCAGCGTTCGAGTTCTTGAGGTTGCTCGGCCTCATGGCATCCTGCATTCTTCTGGTGCCAGAGGCTCGCCTGCGGATGAGATCTTTGCAGTGGGCGCTTAAGACGCAATGGTCGCAGTCCTCCGGCAGGATGTCGGACCCGGTTCAGGTGCCGCCTTCGGTCGCCCGGGACCTTCTGTGGTGGGCCGTCGAAGGCAACTTGATGAAGGGTGCTCCAATTTGGGTTCCTTGGCCGGAGGTGACGATCGTGACGGATGCATCCCTCACGGGTTGGGGAGCTCATGCCAACGGGCTGACAGTCAGCAGTCGTTGGTCTCCGTCGGAGTCCAGACTCCATATCAATCTGTTGGAGCTGAGGGCCGTCAGGCTAGCCCTGAAGGCTTTTCTGCCGACTGTGCGAGGAAAGAGTGTCCTGATCCTGACGGACAACACAGTGGCCATGCACTACCTCAACAAAAAGGGGGGGGCAGGGTCACTTCCTCTGTGCAGGGAGGCGATGCAGCTCGAGTTCTGGGCCATCCAGCAGGAAGTTTCGATCTCGGCAGTTCATCTGGCCGGAGACGAAAACGTGACGGCGGACGCTCTGAGCAGGCAGAGCACGATCTCTCAGGAGTGGGAGTTGGCTCAGGAGATTCTCCTGGAGATCTTCGCCCTTTGGGGGACCCCTCAAGTGGATCTCTTCGCCTCCAGTGTCAACCGGAAGTGCGAAAGGTTTTGCTCGCAGGAATTTCCTCCAAAAGGAGCCTTAGGAGACGCGTTCGTGGTGGAGTGGTCATTCCCGCTGCTGTACGCGTTTCCTCCAGTCCCTGTCCTCCCGCAAGTGCTGCGGAGGTTACGGAAGTTCGGTTCCCGGATGATCCTCATTGCTCCGGCGTGGGCTCGGAGGACGTGGTACCCGGACCTTCTTGACTTGTCCATCTGCCCTCCACGTCGTCTTCCCTACCGAGACGATCTGCTCTCACGGGAGGGGGGTCAGGTTCTCCATCCAGAGGTCAGATCCCTCAACCTTCACGCTTGGCTTCTGAAAGGTTGGGGTATAGGGATTGGGACCTCCCTGAAGACGTGATGGAGGTGTTGCTTTCGGCCCGAAGGCCAGCAACGAAGTCTCTGTACCGTTGCCGTTGGCGTAAGTTCTGCGATTGGTGCGGAGTTCAGAATGTGGATCCTTTTGCATGTGACATCCCCATGGTTCTGTCCTTTTTACTTTCTTTGGCCCACAGGGGCTTGCAAGTGGGTACCATTAAAGGTTACCTGGCGGCGCTGTCCATCTTTAAGCGCTCGTCTGAAGAGTGTTCTTACTTTAAAATCCCTTTAATTTCACAGTTTCTGAAAGGGCTCACTAATGTGTTCCCTCCGTCACCTTTCCTGGTGGGATTTAAACCTTGTTCTTAAGTTTCTTATGGGTGCTCCGTTTGAGCCTTTACATTCTTGCCCTTTGAGGCTGTTAACTCTGAAAACTGTGTTTTTAGTTGCGGTTACTTCCGCTCGCAGAGTGAGTGAGTTACAGGCACTTTCAGTTAAGCCACCCTTCACTGTATTTCACAAGGACAGGGTTGTCCTTAGAGTTCGTCCTTCTTTTCTTCCGAAGGTAGTGACGGAATTTCATTTGGCCCAGAAGGTTGTTCTTCCGGCATTCTATCCTCCTCCGCATCCTGGTAAGGAAGAGGAGAGGCTCCATAGGCTTGATCCTAGGAGAGCTTTAAGCTTTTATGTTTCACGCATGTCCCGGGTCAGAGTGGACGATCAACTCTTTATTGGTTACGCTGGAAAGCGTTTGGGGCAAGCTGTGACGAAACAGACTTTGTCTCGCTGGATTATTTTGGCCATCTCGGAGTGCTACCGCTTGGCGGGTAAGGACCCACCGGCTGGCTTGCGGGCCCATTCTACCAGGGGTATGGCTGTGTCTACTGCCCTGCAGAGGGGTGTTCCTATTCGCAACATCTGTAATGCAGCCACCTGGGCTTCAGTACATACATTTGTACGTCACTATTCCCTCGATTCCATCCGAGCACAGGATCTGGCCTTTGGCAAGGCGGTCCTTTGGTCTGCTATTTGATTGGCTATTCTAAATTTTGATTCTAAATTCTTTCCCTCCTCCTTGCTCTGGTACTGCTTTGGGAATCTGTCATAGATATGGAATACGTCGGAGGACCCAATCCCCTCGAAGAACAAGTTACTTTCTTACCTGGTAACGTTCTTTCGATGGGATGGTCCAACGACGTATTCCATATCGCTCCCGCCCTGCCTTCCCCGCTGCAGAATTTCTTTTGCGATTGCAGCTTACGTTCCGCAAGGCTTTGTGTCTGACTGGCAGTTGACTAGTGTCACACGTTCTGGGGGAAAAAAACTACAACTGAGGCTACGGGCGTCGTGCGTCCTACTTATCACATTGGATGACGTCGGTCGTCGGAGGAGGCCCTCGACGACGGCGCATCGACGTCATCGACGCAGGACGCAGACGCCGAAAAAAGTTTCCGAAGCAGCACAGCTGTGGTGATTACATGTCATAGATATGGAATACGTCGTCGGACCATCCCATCGAAAGAACGTTACCAGGTAAGAAAGCAACTTGTTCTTTGTGGGCCTTTCAAAAGACAGTCGTGTGGGGGGCATCTTTTGGGAAGTTGGAGGCTGGTTTTAGGGTGTAGGGTTTGGGCATTCAGTAACTTGAGCATAGTGGAAAATCTTTGGCGGGGGTTAGGGGCTGGAACATGAGGTCATTTGTAGTGGAGGCCTTTTCCACTGGATGCTGGTTCTCAGTGCATGATTTCAGAGTACAGCAAAAGTCAATGGACCATTTACTAAAGCATATTCTGGGTATATTTTGCATTAATGATGATGCCAACCCTGCGCATGCACCGTCCAGAAGATGTTTGAAGGGAAGGAATTTTGTCACTTCCCTCAACTTTAAGAAGTCTTCCTTGACCACAGAAACAATAACCTAGCACTGGTGGATGCTGATGTTGAGGAATTGTCCCACCAGCTGGGAACATTTTGTGGGCTTGGTGAAATGGGTGGTGGGTGGTAGCTAGAAGCATCCTATGTATCTAGAAGGTCGACCTTTGTCATGGGCATGCCAAGAGTGAGGCCACATCTGCCTATCCACTTAATGATATGCCAAGAACTGGGCTTGGGACCATACATCTAGGGAAGCAGGGTGTCCTCATCACAGGAGTGGAAGGACCGATGCGAGTCTCGCAGTAGGTGCTGTGGAAGATGGTGTAGTGGTTGTGTTGATATGTATGTGGCGAATGGGGAGCTTGCTGGTGTGAGTTTCAGTTTCGTTCATGGATTCACCAGACCTTTGTGGGGAATGTGGTGTTGATGTCTGAGCCGTTCTTGTTTAAGGGAGCTATCCAGTACAATGAGGAATTTTCAAATAAATAATTTAGAAGAACTCATGCTGTTGGTTTAGAACATCGATTATGATCGTGACAAAGCTTTTCCCCTTGTGTAGTGATAATATTATGGGGTAAGTAGTCTTGGTCCCCTTGAGAGCAGCAAGGTATTGATTGAATTTGGAATAGCAGCCAGCAATGTTCACTTAATGGCACTATTGTGACAGCTCTGTGAGGTCAGGGTAAGTACCAGGTGAATTTAGACAATTTAATCGAGGAGGGTTGTAGTGGGAGGTATCCAGCCCTAACCCTTCTGACTGTTCCCATGCTGTAGTTCTGTTGGTATACTTCTGCTCTCCCTGTGACCTGGTGGTCCTTGGTAGACGACAGGGAGTGTATCCTGCTTCCTAACCATCTGCTCTGCCCTTCACTAGTCTCTCCTTTGCTCAGCACTATGTCCTCTTCCTGGCACTCTGTCCTCTGCCCAACACTCTGCCAAATGGCCTCAGTTCCCGCCCTTTGCCATGCCCACCAGGCACGGTGCAGTTTGCGGGAATCTAGGCTAATCTCCCGCTGGATTTAGCCTCCAAATCGCAGCGTTTGCAGATGTTTTGTGTGGATAATAATAATCCCCCTCTGACTGTAAATCCTCACAGCGGGTTCTTCACCTGAGGAGCTCCTGTGACATTTTTGCAGCCAGAAATTGTGAGACGGTGGTGGTGGGGTACACTCTACCCACCACTGGTCTCCTTTATCTCTATGTCTGTGTATTTTAATCTGCCGAGCACGATTTCATCCACTTTAAGAGTACATTGATAAAGAAATGTAATATCTTAGTATTTTCTCGTTGCTGGTATAACCTTGTCGGAATTTGAGAAGGCCGGGCATTGACCTGCTCTCATGAGGCAGCGAATCCCACAGCTTTGCACCCTGACAGAAAAAGGCTCAAGATCGACGAACAAGCATTTTGAGCAAAAGATGTTTTGTGATGGTACACACGCCTATAGATGGTGTAACCCAGGAAAGCTGGTGTGCTAGGAAAGAGCTTCGGTTTTTTAGCACAGCTTTATTAACTCTGCCCAATTTTGAATGTGCTTAGTCACCAAAAGCCAGTGCGGTCTATGAAGAGCTTCAGACAGAGCGTCTGAGGGCCCAATTTTGTATAGAATTCTGGCAGCCAAGTTCTGCATCAGCTGGAGTTCTGCATCAGCTGGAGTTCCGTATGCTGGTAGGCCCTGAAAAATGGTGTTGCAAAGGCCCAGTCTGTAAGATAGCAGTCCATCCTAATTATGGGCATAATTCGAGAAAAATGACATAATTCAGCCGAGTATTCTTAGATGGTAGAAATCTATTTTGGCGACAGAGCGATCTGTTCAGACAGAGTCTTAATACCTAGATGTTTCACTTCAGAAACTGGCTCGGCACAAATTCCCATTCAGGACAAGGGCCAACGATCAGCACACTTGCTGCCTCGTATTGCTTTGCTAGACGAATCCCTGTTTTCCCGCCATTGAGTTTCGGATGGTGTATGTACACAGATTCAAGGTTCCCAGATTTTCTGTGGCAGAGCCTGAGTCTCGTCGAGCCCAACCAGCCTCTGGGTAGCATCAGCGCACATGTGAAAACTCAGTCCAAAGGTCTCAGCTGTTTGTTTATCAACAGAGCCACAAATAGTAAAATACTCTAGAAGTTCTCTTCTCTGTCTTCTCCTCTCTGTAGTCTGTGATGTGCACTCCACCTCTTTAGCTTGCCGTCTACTACCCCACCTCTCTTCATCCTTTCTACCTGCCTTTATGTGCGCACTCCTCACCTCTAGAGACACTAGTTTTCAAGCTCTAGCTCCTCCTGGCCCCAACCTTAGACTCTCAGTATTAGTGGGGTTTCCGCCACGTTCCTTCCCCCTCCACGCTCATGCCGTCGATTTGTCATGTGATGCAATTTGTGTTACTTAGATCCCGTCTTCTAATGAAATTTCATTAGAGCAAAATACCTCCACATTGGTGTTTATATCATGACAAGCTGTGACCCACAGCAGAGGGGAGGGGGGGACACAGAGCAGCGATGCTGCACTCCCCTCTGGTGCATCTGATTAGGCTGTACCCTAGGGAAGACTAGCAAAACACACAATGGCAGCACAACATTGCGGCTCTTTCAATCTGCTCCACACCCGTAGCTTAGGGTGGAAAGCTTGAAGCAGAAGTAAAAATGGTTGGCTTTGCAAATACTTGTTTTAGGTATCTTTTTAGTAGCTATTAGCTTGAGGTTTTGTATCAATGTTCTCAAGTGGCCTCTTTCCCCAGCATTAGCTACCTTATAGCACCATTGTGGAAAGATGCACATTCAGGCCCCAGAGCATATTAAACACTGCACCTATCCTAGGGGCATATGCCATACACTAGAGCTGGATAAGAAAGAAACACACAACACGTTACAACAGCTGGTAAGTACATGCCTTACTAAGTACACACACTGTGCACTAGAGCTGGATAAAAAACGACCACAAGGCCCATATAAGTTAATCCTATCCCAAGTACACACACTATACACTAGTGCTAGGTAGAAAGGCCCAAAACACCCATATAAGTACATCCTATCCTAAGTGCACACACGAAACACTAGCGCTGGATAAAAAGGGAACACAGAACTCCTATTTAAGTGCATCCTACACTAAGGGCATACACTATACTCTAGCTGGGTAAGAAGGACACACAAAACCTAGATAAGTACATCATATCCTAAGTGCATCGGCTGAACCATAGAGCTAAGCAAGTACATTTTAAGCGCATACACTATACTCTTAAACTGGATAAGAAGGAACACATAACACCTGTATTTGTACATCTTATAATAAGCGCATACTCTATACTCCAACTGGATAGGAAAGGAACACACCAAACCTGTAGATGTACATCCTATCCTAAGTATACATCTAAGTTGGATAAAAGGGACTGCAACCCCTGCATACGTACATTCTAGTACATAATTATACAAAGAACTGGGATTAAAAGGAGCACAAATCCTAAAGGCAGATCTCAATTCGCTTTGTCTCAGTACCTTCCGGATGGTATCATGTTTTTGGAATGGTTTCATTCTTCTTGTTTACTTTGAAAATGAGACAGAAACCTTCAACGTGGTAAAAGAAATCAATTCTTTTGAATTGACTGACATGAAATTTGGTTGTCGCTGTTAAGGCACATAGAATCCCCAACCTCAGATCAGAGGGTGTGTGATTCTTGATCACCTGCAAGGCAAGCACCGTTTTAGCAATGCTCAGCGTCTTCGTCTGCAGTTCAAGAACTTTCTGTCTTTGGTTAGGGCTGGGTTTGAGAGGGAGGCTTCTCGGATAGAACAGGCTATTCTGGACCTTACATTAACAGCCTGTTAACCTAGGTTCTTCTCTTCTCTTCTCTTCTCTTCTCTTCTCTTCTCTTCTCTTCTCTTGGGCAGACATTCATTATCCTACGAGCCCGGCTCCAACCTATCACTTTGCCTTCTCCCCGCCGCGCATTCAATAAGTGCGTTGGAGTGAACTGTGTTACATTGTACTGTACTGTGTATACTTGGAGTGTTTTGGTTTTTAAAAATGCACTTCAGACAACCACCTTGCTATCGTGAAAAGTTGAAAACCCAACCCTTCTAAATATGCGAATACACTTAATTCTACAGGAAGCGCAATTTGAGGTGATCATCTCCCTACACAGGTGCAATCACGATTCAGAGGGGAGGCTGTGAGGAATTCGACCAACCCGCACGGTGGGTCTGCACTCACCTGGGCTTTTTACATTTTTTAAATGAAATTGAATCATGGTAAACCAACCTCCGGAAAATGTGTGGGGCTAATCTGCACACTTTTTCCTGTGTTCACCGCATTACAAACACATAGACCCGTGTATTCTGGGTGTACACAGCCTAAAAGTGTCATCCCCCTGTCATATTTAGTTGGAATATGACAGCCAAGAGTACATCAAGGCATCTCAGAAGGGAGAAGGCAAAGCCAGCCTAGTTAACAAAGGCTCCATGAATCCGTCCACTCCTAGGGACAGCATCTTTTAAACTTCCTTGATGGTGTCTCTGACCTTATCGGACATCTGGTGAATCCTACTCTTCACTGGCTTACTATCTCCAGTGTCCACATCTGGAGTCAGTGAAAATAAACTGGCAAATTGTCCCAGTAAACGGCGACAGTCCGTCAGTTGCTGTTCTGACAGATCCGTTGCAAGGTTGGCACCTTCAACTGACCAATCTGTGGCTTCAGTGTGCAGGATGTTTGGGAGGGGATCGGTCTCCTCCTCAGTCCCTCCATCAGTCACTAATGCCATAACCAAGTCAACCCAGCTATATTGGGGTTTAAGCCGGTTGACATGAAAGACCCTGCACATCTGTTTAGGTCCTTTCACGTCAATGAGGTAATTCACCTCACTGACTTATTCCAGCACACAGTAAGGCCCAGTCCACTTGTCCTGAGGGGCAGTGGGTTTGACAGGCTCCATAATCCACACCCACTGGCCGGGAGAATAAACTGTCACTGTGGCCTTCTGGTCGTGCCAGTACTTCATCAGCTTCTGACTGGCTTTTAGGTTTTTCGTTGACTGTTCCATATACTTTGCCATTCTAGACCAAAAGCCCATTACATAGTCCACCACATCTTGTGTAGGGGATGAGGGGTTGCTCTCCCATCCCTCTTTCACTAGACTGAGGGGACCTCGTACAGGGTGTTCAAACAGAAGCTCAAATGGGCTAAACCCTACTCTGTTCTGTGGCACCTCCCTGTAGGCGAACAGAAGGCAGGGCAGGAGAATATCCCATTTTCTCCTCAGGTGTGCTCTTCCAAGCCACCCATCATGCCTTTCAGGGTCTTGTTGAACCGCTGAACAAGCCCATTTATTTGTGGGTGGAAGGATGTAGAGAACCAGTAGGTGACTGCACACTCTTCCCACATAGCCTTCATATATGCTGTTATCCCCTGTCAGAAACGACTTCCTTGGGGAATCCAACACGAGAGAATATCCCAATCAGAGCCTTCGCATCCACAGGGGCTTTGATGCTCCTTAGAGGGACAACCTCAGGGTACCTTGTGGCGTGGTCTACCACCGCCAAGATGCATCTGTTCCCTGAACTGGTTTGAGGATCCCAAGGACCCACAATATCCCTGCCTAATCTCTAGAAAGGCCACCCAACCATGGGTAGTGGAATTAAGAGGCCTTTGTGGCACCACCTGACTTTCCAGAAGCTTTACAAGTCGGGCAGGACCGACAAATTCCTTAACCTTTACGCCAAACTGCTGCCAGTAAAAGTGCGCAGACAACCGGTCCGAAGTCTTAGTCACTCCCAAGTGACCCGCTAAATGAATTTGTTGAGCCAAATCCAAAAGCAAATTTCTGTGGCACTGGGGCATCACCAACCATAGTCCATCCTTTTCCTTTGCAGATGGGGAGCAGGTGCAAGTGGATCTAGGTCACCTGGCCTAAGCCCCGCCCACCTGGTACCTTCCTGCCTGCTGCTCTTTTTCACCACTTAGCAAGCCCCGCCCACCTGGTGCCTTCCTTCACCATCACTGCCTTGTGGCAAATGCTGGATTTGACTTTTATGGACTTCATTCATTCACGGTGCGTCCCTCTTTCTCAACTCTCATGCTGGACTTCCTTTGCATCTTGTACTCATGGTGGCCCTGAATCATGCTGTTCCTATCTTCATCTTGTATCCTGGCTTGCAACATTATGTGTTACTAATGACTTCTGCAATTGTATTCGCTCTCCACTCTTGCTTCTCCACTCTTTATGACTGCTTACTCTTTTCTCTCCTCCTTCCCTTCTCCCTTTTCCTATCTCCTCCCCTTACTTTCTTCTATGCACTTACTCTATCAGAATTGTCCCTGGACCTAATATGATAGCAACCTCGTCTGTTTCCTCCACCCTCCCATTACTTTTTTTTTTCCTCCCCACCACGCCTCCAGCACTATCTGAAATGTCGTCAGGCCTAGTATGATAGTCGCTTGTTTTGTTCCTCCCCTCCCTTTCTGCACCCCTCTCCCTCACCTTTTGTTTTTCTCCGGCTCTACCAGAAATGTCATCAGGCCTAGTACGGTAGTCGCCTGTCTGTTTCCATTTCCTTCCCACTCTCCCCCTCCCTTCCTTATCTATGTCTTAGCTCTTGCACTATCTGAAATGTCGTCAGGCCGAGTACGATAGTTAATTTCACATCCTTACTGTTCATGGCATGTAAGAATGTGGTTGTATTTTCCCTTGTTCCCTCCCTTGCCTTGAAGCGCTTTGAAACATATTGTGTATATGCGCTATATAAATAAACAATCATATCATATCAAATCCTCTAAGTGCACTTTGAACAGACCAGGGGTTTCGCCCTTATCATGCTCCTCCGCCTGGTTCCGCAGACCCACCAGAGTCGGACACTCTTTCTGGGCTGTGAAGAAGTCAGCCTGATCTGGGCCCCAGCTGATGCAAACTCATCCAGCTTGGTCAGGCGCTTCAGATCTGTGCCCACCTGCTCCTCCACCTCTGGTTCCTGCCCTGCACCAGGCAACTCTGAAGTCACGGAGTCCCCTGCTACCAAAGGTATGGTCCTCAGTGGCTACTGGCCCCTCTCCCACAGGAGTAGATGACTCGGCTGTCTATGGAACTGGAATAGGGGCTACCCGCCATGCCGGTCCTTCCAACAAGCCCTCTGGAAACACTCGGGCCCTAAGGCTCTGAGAGAGTTCAATCTGGCGATCTCTTTGGCCCTCGATCGGGTAGCCGCTGCGACTATCTCGGGATCAGGAAGATCATTACCCAACTGACATGGGACAGGGATGCAGTCTTTCACTGCTACACAGCGCTGGGTCGTTTCACCTTGCCATCTGAACTCTACTATCACCAAGGGACACTTACTCTTTCCGTCAAACCTCTGACGCTACAATCGGGCCCATCAATATACTGTCCTGGCTGTACCCACTGCCGGGTGACAGCAGTGACGCTAGCCGCGGTGTCTCGGACGGCAGGAGTTTTGTGTCCATTGATATACACATGCTCTAAATGGAGTTTGGTATTATTGGGAACTGGGATCTCTTCTGGAGACCCGGTACCGTTCCCACTCAGTCTAACCAATTCACATTCAGTCACTCCTTAGCCTATTGGGAAGTTCTCCTCTAGGAGGCTCACACTAATGATGACCTCTTCCAGGAGTCCAATATTCACTATGGCTTGCTTGGGTAAGGCCTTGCAAGCAGGATCCCCTTTCCTATGGCCAATTTCCTTATAAAAAACGCAGGTTTCCCAGTGTTAGGGGTGCCTGTGCTCTTTTCAGCGTTTACAGCTGACCTTTGTCCTTCCCATCCTGGTTTACTTTTTTGTCTGAAGATTTCTCTTCCGGTTTGGGTGTGCTTGTCTGAGCCTTTTTCTGGACTCGAGTACTCACACACCTGTTGGCAGCCTTTGCAAGCTCCCTAGGGTCCGTGATAGTCTTGTCCATAAGATGCTGGTGTAGGTCAACCTCGCAATTCTTCAATACATGCTCACACACAATTGTACATCCTTTTAAATGTGTGAACTTTATTACCAGCCACCCACCGGCTCAGATATTTCAACGACAAGTGTGTGAACGCTTCAAATGTCTGCCCACTTTTCTTTCCGAGCTCTCTCAAGCTCTTGAGATACTGTTCTGGGGTTTTACAGAACTTCTTGAGGAGGGCCGCCTTCATGCTCTCATAAATGGGCCTTGCCTCAGGAGTTAACTGAATAATTGCATTAGTGCCTGGTGTCGGTAAGCAACTCATCAGGGCTGCACCCCACAGTACCTCGTCCACCTCCTGTAGCTGAAATGCCAGCTTGAGCAAATCAAACCAGTCAAAAATATCCTCCCCCACTTGCGCTAAGTCTTTGGCGATGTACTACTGGGGCTTATCTCAGTCACTCTGGTTTGAGTCACTACTGCTGCTTTCAGTAGAGGTGGTTCTGTTGGCCT
This sequence comes from Ambystoma mexicanum, assembly GCF_040938575.1. Lineage (NCBI taxonomy): Eukaryota > Metazoa > Chordata > Amphibia > Caudata > Ambystomatidae > Ambystoma > Ambystoma mexicanum. Next base: position 421,134,252 of record NC_090934.1, on the reverse strand, counting down.
CCTTCTTCTCTTCAAGCGCCAGCTTGTGCAGCTCTATGGCGGCCCTGTCCTGCTGTTTCTGTTCCTCTAGTGCTAGTCTCCTCTCTAGTGCTAGTCTCCTCTCCTCCAGCACAAGTTTTCTAGCCGCTACCTCATGAGACTGTGCTAAGGCCTGTGAGCTGCGGAATGCCGCACTAGCCCCTGACTTCAGACACACTAGAGTGTTGAGAAACCATGCTTGCCCCCCGGCAGGATGGTTGGCGAGAAACACTGCTCATGCTGTCTTCCTCGTCATCTTCCACTTCCCCCTCCGGAAGGTCTTTTCTGCTCAGGTACACAGGGCCTAGCCCGTCCCCTTAGGTCTTCTCCCCAACTGCCCTCGCTTCAGCCCATGCTTGGAGGCTGATCAGCAACTCAGGTTTATTAACCTTAGTGCTGTGGGGAAGTCCCCTCTCTTGACATAGGATGCGCAGGACATTCTTGCTCATGCCTTTCACAGTCGCTATATCAAGATCCATGATTATTACAAATACCTAGCAGTGTCTAAACATTGCCTGCAACTGTACTTTTATCATTTAGGGACTAAGCTGTGCGCAAGGCTCCAACTAGATCCGACCGCTTGCCACCAATGTGACAAATCAACTTCCGGGGCACCAGTGGTCCAGGGATGAATATCGGTTTCGAATGGATTCTGTCCTCCTACATATTCCTCACCTTTGATATTTTGAGGGCATCCGTCCTCCTAGAGTGTGACGTTGTACGTTGGTATAAAAGGCATGCACTGCGTCCGAAAACTGTTCTTCGTCTCGGTGTGTTCAAAGAAACTGTGTAGTTTGAAAAGAAATGTCGACTCATACCCCGAAAAGGGGCTTCAAGAGATGTGGCGAGTGTTCTGCGAAAATGTCCATAACCGATCTGCATCTGGTATGTCTCTGGTGCTTGGGGGCGGGTCACATCGTCAAAGATTGTGGCTCGTGCCAGTCTATGACTGGGAAAGCGATAAAAGAGAGGAAAGGAAAACCTGCTATGGGCAAAACCTCCCTGAAATCCTCTTCGGTGACCCCCACAAAAAGATTGTTCGCAGATAAGTTTGAGGGAGAGGTCTCATCAGGCCAAGTAGCACGGTAAATGCACTAAACGTTAAAGATCTCCACATTCCTCGTCATCTTCTTCGAGGAGATCTAAAAAGAGGCGCTGTTGCTCCAGGTCGTCATCGTCGGATTCCTCGCCCTATGGGAAACGGGTTAGCTTTCCAAAAAAGGGGGCTAGTGTGGCAGAACTGCAAGAAATCCATCTGCAAATGTAAAAAATGTTTGAGAATGCTACGGTATCAGCCCCTTCTACGAAGTCAAAACAGACTTGCGACCCCATCGTGCTATCGTCCGGCATGGAGTCAGGAAAGACCGTTGACCGCGCGCCCAAGAGCCTCGACAGCAGATCATCGAAGGCCTCAAAAGACTCTAAGGCCTCGAAAGGTTAAAGAGCTTTGAGTGATTCGAAGGCTTCGAAGGATTCCAAAACCATTGAAGGCACATCATGCGCCTCTCATGGCTTTGACACCTCGAAAGGAAACGTCTCCTCCAATCCAAAGCCATCGACCTCCTTTTTGGAAAAGTGGAAGGTTTACAAGCCTCTGGAAAGAAGAGACTTTTTTAACATCCATGACCACTATTTATGAGGAAGATGTGGAGGAGAAAAGTTCAAATTAAGGGTTTGGACGTCAGTATGGCACTCCTGGTGTTCCAGAGCAATTGATTTCCCAAGAATCCAGAATGGGAGATCTGGCGGACACCTTAAAGGATGCCATTGGACTGGATACTTCTCCAGAAGTTGAATTTGATACCACAGATATCTCAGGGCATGCTGGCTCTTCATATAGATCAGTAATGGCAACGGTGATGGATTATCTGGACTAGGGTATTTTGACTGTGGAGTACAAAAAGGCTGATCTTACAGATATTTTGGATAAGGGTCCACCTAAGGAGCCAGTCCTCCATTTTTATACTGCTGTCAAGAACAACGTCTTGGAAAATGGGCAAGACAAGACAGCACTCCTTCAGTCCACCCTGAATTTCTTTCAAAACATCCAAGTCCACAGTGCATTGTTGAACAAGTAGCTACAGCAGCCTCTTAAGGAGCATTCTATCCCACGGTTCCTCCTTATAGGGAAGACAAAAGGCTAGATGCTATTGGAAAGAAAGTCTCCTCTGCAGGAAGTATAGGGCTGAAGGCACCCAATACAACCTGTGCATTGGCAAAGTTTACCTACACACTGTGGGAGCTAATTGCTAAGGCATCGGAACACATCCCAGAAGATGAAGAAAGGGTTGTTTTATGAGACTGGTTCAGGACGGGAAAGAAGCTATGTGTCAATCTTTGTAGTCCAGTTTAGATACCACAGACTTCATTGGCCAATATATGGCTGCAGGAATTGTACTCTTGCGATTCGCTTGGCTGAGGAAATCAGGATTTGCTCCCTATGTACAAGCCAGGCTGTTAGATGTGCCTTTTGAAGGATCATATTTGTTTGGATCTAAGGCAGATCAAAACCTTGAGGTTGCATTTAGTCAGCAAGGTCGGTCAGCTCCGTTTTCCCACCAAGGATGGAAAACCCATTATTTTCGCTAGTATTCCTCTGTGGAAAGAGCAGGAGGACAGTTTTCACAGCAGGGATAGAGAAGACAACCACATGATGGTCGAGGATATGGCGGAAGAGGTGCTGCCACAGCAGCTGCTTCCTTGCCCTCAGCTCCAACCGTTACCCCAAAACCGATTTAAAAAATGTAAACATCGGACTACATTAGGAGGCAGATTAAACCAGCATCTGAAGGAATGGAGAAGTATTACGACAGATGCTTGGGCTCTCCAAACTATTGCCCATGGTTACTGCCTTCCCTTTGAAAGAAACCTCCAGTCCTTGAAAGTACCAGATCCGCTATTCCTGTAGGAAGTTCAGACACTGTTGAAGAAAGGTGCAATCGAACCTGTAGCGGAAAGGAACCAAGGTTGGTACACTCCTTATTTCCTGATACCAAAGAAGGACAGAGGGGTGCGACCCATCTGGACAAGTTCAAGATGGTCACTCTTTCGCACATCCTCCAGGCCCTTCAGCTCCAGGAATGGATGGTATCACTGGATCTTCAGGATGCTCATTTTCATGTGCCAATTAATCTCAAGCACAGGAAATACCAGAGATTCGCTGTTGGCAATTCTCATCATCAGTTTTGAGTACCGCCATTTGGGCTGACGTTGGGGGGGATTCACATCTACCCCTATCTGAACTATTGGCTGATCAGAGCTCGTTCACCCGAAAAAGCTCTAGAACATCTGAACAGTACCTGTCTCTCTCCACAGACTGGGCTTCTCCCTCAACTTGAAGAAGTCCCACATGACACCCTCCCAAAAGCTGGAATTAATTGGAGCACTCCTGGACTCTACTTCATGGAAAGATTTGCCACCCGAAGTAAGGGCTATCCACATTTTGCAGATGGTAAGCAAATTTCAAAGTGCCCCAAACCTTACGGCCTTCGATTTTCTGAGGTTGCTTGCCCTCATGGCAGCCTGCATTTTTCTGATGCCAGAGGCTTGACTAAGAATGATGTCTCTTCAGTGGGCTCTCAGGACTCAGTGGTCTCAGTTCTCTGACAGAATGGTGGATCTGGTACAGAACACGAACAGGGTCACGCAGGATCTCCTGTGGCGGGCCGACGAGGAGAATGTTTTGAAGGGGGAACCCTTTTGGCAACCATGGCCAGAGATTACAGTGGTTACAGACTCCTCCCTCACAGGTTGGGGAGGTCACACAAACGTATTGAGGAACAGCAGACGTTGGTCTCCATCGGAGCCCAAACTACATATCACCTTTGGCGCTCAGGGCAGTCAGACTTGCGCTGATGGCCTTTCTGTCCTCTGTACGGGGAAAATGTCATTATAATGACAGACAACACAGTGGCCATGCATTACCTCAACAAGAGTGGTGGTGTAGGGTCGCTGCTGCTGTGTAGAGAGGCAATGCCGCTTTGGGTTTGGGCACTGCAGGAAGGAATCTCTCTAGCAGCAGTTCATCCGGCCCGAGAGAAAAACACGACGGTGGATGCTCTGAGCAGGCAGAGCACAGTCTCCCACCAGTGGGAACTAGCTCAGGAAGTCCTTCAAGAGATCCTTGCTTTTTGGGGAACCCCCCAAGGGGATCTATTTGTGTCCTTTGTCAACCCGGAAGTGCGATCAATTCTGCTCAAGGGAATTTCCTCAGAGAGGAGCTCTAGGGGACGCGTTTGTAGTGGACTGGGAGTTTCCCCTTCTGTATGCATTTCTGCCAATCCCCGTCATTCCTCATGTTCTCAGGAGGCTGAGGAAGTTTCAGAAATCCATGATTCTAATTGCCCCGGATTGGGCCAGGAGGACATGGTACCCAGAATTTCTAGAAATGTCCATCTGCCCTCCAATTCATCTTCCACAAAGGGAGGATCTCCTCTCGCAAGAGGTAGGTCACATTCTTCATCCAGAGATCAGGACCCTCCATGGATGGTTTCTGAGAGGTTGAGGTACAAAGATCGGGACCTTCCGGAAGACGTCATGGAGGTGTTGCTTTCGACCAGAAGGCCGTTGGAAAAAGTTCTGCATCTGGTGTAGAGATAAAGCAATTGAACAATTTTCTTGACACGCAACGGTTTTGTCTTTTCTCCTTCATCTAACCCATCAGGGGCTACAGGTTGCTACAGCCAAGGGCTATCTGGCTGCGCTGTCCATTTTCAAGCGCTCTCCTGAACAAGGTTCCTACTTCAAGGTTCCTATTGCCATCCAGTTTTTTAAAGGATTGACCAACATCTTCCCGCAGGTTCCATTCATTGTTCCGGTCTGGGATCACAACCTGGTTTTAAGCTTTCTGATGGGTTCCCCTTTTGAACCATTACATTCTTGTCCGCTTAGGATGTTGTCGTTAAAGACAGTATTCTTAGCGGCCATTACTTCTGCTTGCAGAGTGAGCAAGCTTCAGACCTTATCTTTCAAACCACCATTTACAGTCTTCCATAACAACAAGGTAGTTTTGAGGGTTTGACCTTCTTTTCTGCCTAAAATTGTTTCAGAATTTCATTTAAGACCGAAAAAGGCCACAGAATGGGACAAGCGTTTACAAAAGAAATACTGTCTCGCTGGATCATACTATGCATTTCTGAATTTTACAACTTGGCTGGGAAAGAGCTTCCTGAGGGTCTAAAGTCTCACTCAACTAGGGGGGTAGCCACTTGTTTGGCCCTCCATAGAGGGGTACCACTAAAAGACATTTGCAATGCTGCTACTTGGTCTTCTGTGCACACATCTGCAAACATTTCCCTTTTGGGCCTGGAAACCACTTTTGGAAAAGCTGTGTTACACAGCATAAATCAAAATTAAACTCTTCTTTCCCACCCCCTACAAAGCACTGCTATGGGAGAATATCAAAGATGAGGAATACGTGAGAGGAACATCCAATCGAAAGAACATTACCAGGGTTAAGTAAGTTGTTCTTCGTAACCCTCAATCAGCCCCACACCTCTAGTACACCAGAAGGGATCCAAACAGATTGGAAACACAAGTCAATTGTAAACCTCCTTGTGCAATTTTGCTAACGTGGACGGAACGGCAGGCTTAGCTCAGCAAGGTCATGGATAGTTGGTTAGTTGCAATACAGCGAACATACAGTTATTACCCAATGATAAAAGGGACTGTCCAGTCAAGGTTGTGTTCACATGTCTTCTTTATTATTATCACAACAGACAGTTCTAGCACACTAAAAAATACAACCCACCCTGTAAATGAATGCAGAGGACAGACAGTTTCAAGAAGGAAAGGGGATGCACTCTGGACACTGACAGGAGAGTGGTTGGTAAAGTAATTAATCGCAATAGTTCAAGGATACTTGGTTTTAGCAAAAAGGGAGCAATGGGTCGTAAAATGTCACTAGACAGAACCACAATGTACCTTGTGCTTGTAGAGGTTCTTGGTGCTCGACAGTGTAGAGTCGGTTTCAGGGTGCTTTGCAGCTTCTGCAACAGAGTTCAAGACAGGAGACAGCTGCAGGTATCGGCCGGCGGGCAGTGCAGCGAGCGAGGCTGGACAGACAGCTTCAGGTTGGCCTACACAGCGACTCGGGGTCAGGAATCTTTATCTCGGTGCTGGTTGGTGGCTCTAACGCAAAGTCGAGGCGTCTCAGATGACGTTATCGACTGCGGCATGACAATAGTCAGGGGTGCAGTCTGTTGCAACTTGAGGGGCTCGACTGGCTTGAAAATGTCCTTAAGGTGGACGCTGGTAGATGCTTGTCTGTGCACTCCTAGCTTCTACGCTGGGCTTGTGTCGTCTTTTAAAACTGATGGCCCAAAGCTGAGGAGAATGTTGCAGGCAACGGCCTTGTTTTTGGTTTGGTTCAGAGACTCTCTGGCACTTCCCACCTAGGAAGTTTGCTTCAGAGCCTTGCAGGGCACACTGTGTGCTGGCTGGGCACCGGTTCTGGAGCTGCTGGAGGGTCCTCTGGATTCCGTATCTCCCTCTGTTCCCTGGGAGACTTTTAAGGGAGGGATCTTGCTTCCCTCTTGGAGTTCCTGGCCTTCCTTCACTGATGGACGATGTAAGGCAGACTGTACCGTTCAGCCAGGGTCCCAATGAGTTCTTCTTGCTCTTGCTACTCCTTGCAAAGTCTTCAGATGATCTGCCAAAAGAGGGGTTCAACCCTCTTCTAAAGCCAATTGGGCCGCAGTGATTGGTGTGGGCTAAGCCTACCTTAATGAACCAACTGTCTGTTATTCGTGAGGTCATAACCAGAGTGCTTTGCAACAGGAAAGATAAAGGGGTGAAAACATGTACTCGTAGGTCCCACCCATCCTCCTGTCTGTTGTGGATTTTCTGCTCCTCCTCCTCCCCCTCCCACCATCTCCATCCCTCTCTGAGCAGCGATCTTCCTCTGTTTAGGAAGCTTGCGTTTGTTGCCCATTATATGCCTTTGGGTTCTCTTCATGTAATCAAATCTTAAAATCATTCATATAGCTGGCATCTGCGGACAGAGCAGAGGGCCTTCAAGCACTTCTTCATATACACACACATGTCCTGTAACATGAACCTTAACTGGCTAAATCTACAAAGCAAGTGCATTGCTGCACAATCCCAATGGAGACCACGATTACATGTTGAATGACAGGATATAATGAGTAAGCACCATTCTCAAATGACTGCTATCAATACAAGGGAGTGGGAAATTGAGGGGAGGGGGGCTACCTCAGGACTCAGCAGTAAACAAAAGCTTGTAGTTCAGTCAAGTCTGTTTGTAAAGCATGAAGGAGCCAGGATGATCAGCACCTCAGAGAGCTTAGACCAGCAGGTGGATTCTTCTCAGACAGAGCCTGCGTTCCTATCGATTTGGACTCAGCAGGTGCTCTCCAGACGAGATTTGGGGAAATGCCAGAGGGTCATCTGGAGAACATAAAATGGTAAAGCCTGGAGCCATGGTTAGAGGCAAAACATTATGAGAAACCAGTCAAATGTAAAATTGTGTGCAAGCACTAGTATTTTTAAAAGGAAAGTCAGTCTTGAACTTTATCTCGTTGGTACTTGTCCCCAGTTCCGCCATTTGCTTTCTCTGAACTTGCAGTGGCCACATTCCCTCAACCTTCAGTTTTCACCTTCCTCTTGTTCTACACTAGTCGTATACTCCACACTTCTTATACTCCACACTTCTTATACTCCACACTTCTTATACAACCATCTTTCGTCTACTCCACATAGCCAACTCCATCTGTCCCCATACTGATGCACGTCCACCTACCCACAATGAAAATGCTCGTCTTCCCCCAAAGTGGACAGGGCCCATGTATTGAACACAAATCAGCTCAGTATTTATGTTTCCTGGCAGTTCTTCCATGTACCACAGATTGGTCAGTCCTGCTCTATTCACTCTCACTCTCTCCTTATTTATTTGTCTTTAATAATGCAATATCACATATATGAACTGCATCTATACTCGCAAAAACAACCCCAACCTACACATGATCCATATTTCCTGTAGCACACAGTAGCCTCTCTCCCCTAGTTCGTCCTTCTTACTGGCTGAACTCTATTAGTGTAGTCAGTTAGATCCTACTCCAGATGACCGGACTTCCTGGCCTCTCTTCGGTCCTTCTCCAAACTGACTGCGCTTTCATAGGTCATGCTAGGGGTCAGTTTGGTCTTCCTCCATACTGGTTGGGTTCTCTAGCAGTCTTCTGACTGGTCGGTCTTCCTGTACTGGACAGAGGTCATTTCACCTTTCTTCATACTGTCGGGGCTCCTTGTATTGGATAGAGACCACTCCATCGGGACCACATCATCTGAACTGCACTGTGGTCAGTTCTGTCCCTCCCCATACTGGTAAGTGTCACTGTGCCAAACACCTGCTCGTTTACTTATTGCTCAGACTAGCCATTCACTGCACAGTGGCTGCTCTTTTCCCTGTATCCAAGTGTGGTAAATTGTATCCTTCATGCTCTCCCGGCTTTTTGTATCGCACTACTACTAAACTGCCAGATAGGATACCCATTTATATAGGCATTGTTGTTGCATGACTTCTTTTTGTAGAATATAAGGCAGTCTTACAGAGTCATTCCATTTTCTTCTGGATAGTTGGGAATACATAGTGCCTCCCTGTATAGTGAAGTCCATTCCTGTTAGTAATGATTTATCTTTATATCACCTTTCCTTCCATTTCTATGGACACCCAAACTTGTTGCTTTTATTTTTGTATCTGACCTGCTCTTTTTGCAGCGCAGTGAAGCCTTAAACTTTGCTACACTGGCGTTTGCTCATTTGTCATGGAGAAACTGCCATGTCCTTCAGGCTGTCAGTATTGGGAAACAGTGCTTCCCTTAGTCTTGTTAATTTGTTACAACTTTTGGTCCCTTTTTATCACTTTGTTAACTTTTTATCATTGCACAATGCATCGTAAACTCGGTACAATAGGCTACACGTTTTGTTTTGCCCTAGACTAACTCAAAGTATTTTTAGTTACTCTAGGTGTGCCTAAGGGATAAACTGCTAACTTTTAGCACTTTATTGGTGCATTTCGTTTTAGCCTTACCACGTTTGGCTACTAACTGTGGCTAGTGGTCTAACATGGCCATGCCACAAGGTTTTTCGCTTGTCCATCTTGTCTCTAATCCTTCTTCCTGGCCCGTGAGGCCAGGAAAATCCTTACATAGACTTCCAGTGCCTGGGAAAACAGACTTTTTGTGGGCTACTAGAGGACTATGTTTGTTTGCTTCCAGGAAATGGGTTGAGATTGACTGGTCCCAATCCACAAACTGGTTTCAGTGTGTCTTAGTGACATACATACATTTTACTGCCACTGGTCCTGATTGGATCACTCCTGGGGTGTGTGTGTGGGCCAGATCTGTCGTTGGCTCGTGGGAGTTTCAGCTCTTACCTGGCTTTTTGGATCAGAAGAGGACCCGTGCACCCACTCTAGGGAGATCCTGGAAGAAACCGAAGGAGCCAGGAATCCTGTCCAGCTGCAAGACCCGCGAGGAGACCGGTGACCCGTTGGTAGAAGTCCTGGTAGAGCCCTTTCATGTGGAAGATCTCCAGCAATCCTGCGAAGGAGCTGCGACCCTTGGAGTGGAGGGAACATCCATTCTAGACATCAGCTCAGAGTCCTACAAAGAAGAGCCTTTGAAGTGCCCCTGGACTGCCCAGTGGCTGACCAGCTCAGAGTTTGGACTACCGTGCTGCAGACGTCACCAGATGTTCTGAGTTGAGGCCTGAAACTTGGAGGATCTTCAGCTTATGCCATATGACATATGGTCCTAGCATCAAGGAGGCGAAGTCTGGCCGCGGCAAGTGCATCCCTTTGCGTCGCCGTGCATCAATGGCCCTCGCCCGAAACTGCTTACCTGTGTCAAGTGCTTTCCTGTAAGGGGGCCTGCATTGAGTTCTTTTGCATTTTTCAACTGGAAGACCTTGCATCAGCATTAGTCGCCGACCGGAGAAGTGCTCGAACATGCAGCCCCTGTCTATTAAGGGCTGAGGCTGATGGCGGGAAAAGCAACCTTGGACACTCTTCAGCAGACCTGCCAAGTCCTACGAAGAATCAGAGTATGGGGGCGGGAGTGAGTTGTAGCGATGCTTTCCTGAAACCCTACCTCCCTCTAAAAAGTTTTGATAACTTTTGTAAACTTTTGAAATAGTTTGGCTTTGCCAGTGCTTGTTTGTGCAAACACTCCGAAAGTTGGGGACACGTTTGTTAGTTAGAATAACTTGGCCCCTAACACTTAGAACCGTCCATTGGACCCCAGAGACCCTACCTTCATTTTTTCCAGCTTCACAAAACTGTATGGAACTTTGATGAACTTTTGGGCACAAGAACCCATACAGTTTAGGGATGGACTTATGAAGCTAGAATTGTATCTATGTGGACCTGTAGGCCTTATACTAATCTGTACCTTCCTTATCAGGGGTTTGATATGTATTTTGCCCTACTCCAGTGATAATATCTATTATTAGTGTTGTGTGATAGGATTACCTGTTAATAGTCATTTTTCTCTGTGTTATGTGGCCATAAGTAAAGAAGTATTTTTATAACCAATTGTCTACGTATTATCCCTGACTTTGCACTGTGTGTACTCATTGGGCACCCCTTACAAGCTCTCCACCTCTTGAGACTTAGCCTAGACCACTTGTTCACCTAATTTGAACTTATTTGGCTACAGCTCCCAGAGTTGTCCCTGTCACTACACTAGGTTGGCTTTCTATACATCTGTCCACCAGGCCAGAGTATAGAAAATCAGTCCTAACAATTCCTCATGCGAGGCTCTTGCTACAAGGCCCCCAGGACTGTGCTCCTGAATTCCAGCCAGGCTTTACATTGAAAGCCTGTGAATTCACTCTATGCACGGGTAACCATCTTAGGGTGATAGTAGGATTATTTATTTGCTCCCCTTTCTATTCCCAAAATAGAGGCCTTCCCTTCTGAGTAGGACAGGACACATGTTGTCCTCTCTCAAGTTTTAGCATGTTGTGTCAGCAGGGGATTAGATCTTTAATTTCTGTCCTATGGGTAGAGCAATTATCACATACAGGAAGATACTGTTCCCCAGTCTCCTGAAACCCAAAGCAGATAAGTTTGCCGAATCAGCTTCTAGAACCAGTTAACAGCTGGGTGTGTTTTCTCCCTGTTATGGTGGCCAAGACTGAGTGATCACTAAACCTCAGAATCAAAATGACTCCAGGTTTTAGAAACCCCAGTACTCATAGACCATTTAGGGGCAAGGTTTCTCAGACGTCCATGGCCTGACTATGACCAATCACTCACTCTTTCTCCCCTTCTTCGCCTGTTCCCACATCATTTTGCCACTAGATACCAAGCTTGCCATTCTAATGGATTTTGTCCTCTCACGTATTCCTCATCTTTTGATATTATCTTCCAACATCAGCTGCTTCAGAATTATTTTATCGCCAGAGGGCCTTGTGCGTCAATGCAGTCGACTTGATGTCCCTTAATGGCTTCCATTCCGATGTCCACGTCGTCATCAATGTATATATAGCCCGTGCAGCACCCGTTGGCTTCAGTTCCGTTTTTTAAACGATAGATAGCGCTTCGAGAAATACAGCGTGCTTCAGTTTTCTTGTGAAAGAAAATTTATTTACTCGAGTATGATGGCCTCATCTTCGACACCATCAACCCCGAAGATCGGGTTCAAAGAATGTGGTACCAAAATGTCCCTCACTGATCCTGATTGTATGGGTCTCTGATGCCCTGGTGTGGAGCACTGGACGGCGGACTGCGAGTCCCATCAGTCCATTACTCTGAAAGAGCATAGAGGAAAATAATCCGACAAGTCGAGAGGTGGCTCTTCTCGAAGGAAGAGATCAAAAAAGCGCTCTCTCTGCAGGAGCGGGTCGCACCATTCCTTGTCCTCTTCAAAGAAGGCGTTAAAAAAAAGCACTATAGATCGCCTTCTTCATCTGCATCTGATTCCTCTCTAGAGAGAATCCTAACCTGCCCAACCAAATCCTCCACTTCAGCCAAATGGGAAGAATAGGCAGGAAATGCTGAACATTTTCGAGAAGGAGACCCGACACGCTTGAAAATGAAAGAAAGAGACCAGGCTTCTGTCGTACCATCGAGAGTCGACAAAGATAAGGCTAAATCCTTCGCGCCCTCAAGCCTGGGACGTAAGTCAGAGACCCATTTAGAACCCCTGAGGTTTTGACACAACGATAAATCTTTAAAGAATCCTTCGAGGGTCAAGCCCTTCGCAGGCGCCATCGGTGCCAAAATCGACAAAATAAATCGTCGGTCGTCGACGCTATTAGCGTTCAGACCATTGACGCAGTTTCTGTCGAAGCCTTTGCACTAACCCTAAACGAGTCAAACAATCATATAAACTACAGCCAAAAAAGGATTTTTTCAAGTCCTTATCCTCCAATTATGAGGAGCACAAGCCATCAGACCACAACACTCCACCATTCGGGTTGGAGTTTGGAGTTTGGCACTCCTAACGTTCCAGAAAGTCTGGTTTCAGAGAAATCCAGATTAAAAGACATGTATGACAATCTCCAAACTTGAATTTGGAACGCCATACCTTGCAGGCCATGCTGATGCCTCTTATAGACACTGATGACCAGAGTCATAGATTTTGTGGGATCGGGCAAGTACGGCTCCACCATTTGAGCAGGACGACCAGAAAGGCTTTCTTGATAAAAGACCACAAAAGGATCCAATTCTTCCCTTTCATGTCACACTCCAAAAAAAGGGTTGTGGAAAATTGGGATGTTCCTGAAATTAAGTCCAGCTGTGAATAAAAAGCTCACCAAGAAGCACTGACCCTCAAGTAGCGACCCTAGCTAACTGTCTAAGCACCCTACATCAGAAAGCCTGGTAGTTCAGGCAGCAAGCGCCACTTCCAAAGAGGCTGCTTACCCAACTATCCCACCAGACAGGGATGATAAGCGTCTCAACGCTTGAGATAGGACAGTATTTTCTGCCGGGAGCATGGCTCTTAAGTTTGCAAATGCCACTTGTGCCTCAGCAAACTTTACATTCAACCTGTGGGACTGTATAGCTATGGCGGCTGACCATAAGGAGGCTATGTGTGAGTCTCTACAACCAGGACTGGATTCGGCTGATGGCATCAGCAGAGCCATGGCAGCAAGCACAGTGATACGCAGATTGGCATGATTGAGGAAGTCAGGGTTTGCACTGGAGGTGCAATCCAGACTCCTCAACATACCCTTTGATGGCACTCAGCTGTTTGGCTGCCAGGCTGACGAAAGCCTAGAGAAGCTGCAAACCAAAATCCCTTGGTGCCGCCAACAGACAACCACAACCATCTCACCCCACTGGATCATCTTGGAGGGGTAGGTCATTTCGTTTCTACTCCTCAGTTGGAAGAGCGAGAGTACTGGCTAGTCAAAAGGGGCCAAAGAATATTCCCTCATGGTGGACTAGGGAGAGGTGCAGAGTCCGTCCAAGCAACGGCTACTTTGCGATCAGCTGCTGCTTTAGCCACCTCACAACCTCTCTCAGGCCTTAACCCAAAAGACCCCGGTGGGAGGCAGATGCACGTAGCATCTGCAAGGATGGCAGGGTATTAGTTCAGTTGCGTGGGCATTGGAAACAGTAGCCGAGGGTTACAACCTCCCCTTTCTAAAGAAGCCTCGGGACCATCCACTGGGGAGACACTCATTCAGAGTTCTGGATCTGTTCCTTCTGCAGGACATTTTGAGCCTGCTGGAGAAAGGTGTCATAGAACCAGTACCTGTAACGGAGAGGAACAAAGAGTGGTACTCTCCCTATTTCCTGATCCCCAAGAAAGACAGAGGATTGAGACCCATCTTGGACTTGAGATGCATGAACAAGTTCCTCCAGAAGGACAAGTTCAAGATGGTCACACTTATCTTTCAAGCCCTCCAGCTCCAGCATTGGATGGTGGCATTGGGCCTTCAGGGTGCTTACTCCCATGTGCCTATCCATCACAAGCACAAAAAGTACCCGACGTTCGCCGTTGGCGGTTCTCATTATCATTTTCAAGTTCTGCCATTCGGGCTGTCCTCTGTCCGAAGTTTTTCACCAAGCTGATGGCGGTGGTGGCAGCGAGTCTCAAGAGAGGGGGGATTCACGTCTACCCCTACCTGGAAGATTGGCTGTTCAGGGCACGTTCACCCAAACAGGTCCTGGAACATCTCAGTATAACCTGCCACTCTCTCCACAGAATGGGCTTCTCCCTCAATTACAAGAAGTGCCACATGATACCATCTCAAAGACTCCAGTTCATCGGAGCAGTCCTGGATGCATCCTTGGGAAATGCCTCACCACCTGAGGTTAGGGCTCAACACATTCTGCAGATGACACAAAATTCAAGAGTGCGCAACGCCTTTCGGCCTTCATTTTTCTGAGGTTGTTCGGCCTCATGCCATCCTGCATTTACCTGCTGCCAGAGGCTCGCCTGAGAATGAGAGCCCTCCAATGGGCGCTCCGGGCACTGTGGTCTCAATTCACGAGCAGATTGACAGAACTCTTTCAGGTCCCAAACAGAGTCACACAGGATCCCCTGTGGTGGGCTGGCGAGGACAACATTCTGAAGAGAGAACCTTTTTGGCAAACATAGTTACGGACGCCTCACTCACAGGGTAGGGAGCTCACGCCAACGATCTGACAATCAGTGGTCATTGGTCTCAATCAGAGTACAAACGTCATATCAACCTTTTTGGAGCTGAGGGCGATCAGACTAGCGCTGAAGGCTTTTCTGCCCTGTATGGGGAAATAATGTCCTGATAATGACGGACAACACGATGGCCATGTACTACCTCAACAAGAGAGTAGGTGTAGGGTCACTACCACTGGGCAGAGAAGCAATGCAGCTCTGGTTCTGGGCAATTCAAGAAGGAATTTCCCTGTCAGCAGTTGTCCTTGCCGGAGAGGAGAATAAGGTGACAGACGCTCTGAGCAAGCAGAGCACAGTCTCTCACGAGTGGGAACTAGCTCAGGAAGTCCTTCAAGAGATCTTCGCCCTTAGGGGAACCCCACAAGTGGATCTGTTTGCGACCAGTGTCAACCGGAAGTGTGAACGGTTCTTCTCCAGAGAATTTACCCCAAGAGGAGTTCTAGGAGACGCGTTCGTAGTGGACTGGGAGTTTCCACTCCTGTACGCTTTTCCTCCAGTCCCTGTCATTCCTCACATGATCAGTAGGTTGAGAATGTTCGGGGAAATCCATTAACCTAATTTTCCCAGATTGGGCCAGGAGGACGTGGTACCCGGACATGTCCATTTGCCCTCCAATGCGTCTTCCGCAAAGAGATGACCTTCTCTTGCGAGACGAGGGTCAGGTTCTCCATCCAGAGGTCAAGACACTCAACATTTACACATGGTTTCTGAGAGGTTGAGATACAAGGGTTGAGACCTCCCGGATGATGTAATGGAGATTTTGCTTTTGTCCGAGGGCCAGCAACTAAATCTTTGTACTTCTGCCGTTGGAACACATTCTGCAGCTGGTTCAGGGAAAAGTATGTGGACCCTTTTTAGTCCAATGCACCTATGGTGCTGTCCTTTTTACTACATTTAGCAAATCAGGGGCTCCAGATTGGGACCATTAAGGGATCCTTGTCAGTGCTTTCAATCTTCACGCACACGTCGGAAGAGTTATCCTACTCCAAGATGCCATTAATAGTACAATTTCTAAAGGGACTCACTAACGTGTTCACTCCTACACCTTTTAAAGTACAAAATTGGGACCTTAATCTTGTGTTGAAATTTCTGATGTGTACTTCCTTTTAGCTACTCCATTCATATACACTAAGACTACTAACTTTAGTCATGTTAACATCAGACCTCAGGGTTAGTGAGTTGCAGGCCTTATCAAGCAAGCCTCCATTTACTATTTTTTTTTTTTTACAAGGACATGGTTGTCTTTAGGGTTAAACCTTCTTTTTTGTAGAAATTGTATAAGATTTTCATGTATCCCAGAAAATTGTGCTACCTGCCTTCTATCCGCCTCCTCGTCCTGGCAAGAAAGAGGAAAGGCTGCACAGGCTCAATCCCACAAGCAGAGGCGTTGCTAGGGGGGGGCTAACAGGGCTATAGCCCCTGGTCTTTTGGTTGTAGCTCCGGACAGAATCTCAGGAGCTACAGCCAAAAGGCTAGCTAGCCCCCAGTCCCGACAGTTCCAACATTAGCATAGCCCCGGGTCTTTTCCAGAACTAGCAACACCCCTGCCCACAGGGCTTTGAGCTTTTATGTTTCACGAATGGCGAAAATGTCAATATGACCAGCTTTTCATTGGGTACACTGGACATTTTTGCTATTACAGAATTCTACAGATTGGCCGGGAAAGAATCCTGTGAAGGCCTGAGAGCTCATTCCACAAGCGGAATGGCAACGTCTTCTGTTCTACATACAAACAAGGTAACCCTATGTGCACTCTTAAGGGACTAAAAGTCCCAATGCGATTTATATGCGTTGGTGAGTGGTGTTCAAGAAGATGGGCATCCCACAATGCACCATTATGTATGTATTCTAGACTCAAAACAATGGTCATTGAACAGATATAAATTCAAATTAAAAAATTCAAACGTTTGGGAACAATGAACGATTCAATGCTGTCCTATAAACCCTACAGAGAAGGTGTGTACACTCATCCAGGAAGTTCTTGATGAGGCTGAGAACAGAGGGGTTATTTCAGAAAAGACCTGCAAGTTTCTAGAAAACACACATCCAATCACACCAGTGTTTTGTATCCTTCCCAAAAGTCATAAGAGACTTGAGAAACCTCCAGGACATCCTATTATTGCTGCAATGGACAGTTTACTTGAACCACTGGTGAAATATCTGGATAGGATTTTACAGCCGACCATTCAAGACATTGCAACCTACATTAAAGACACTATGCACTTCTTATCTAAACTCAAGGAAACAAGATTTGTGAAGGGACGCGACACGCTATTTCTCCAGCATTGGATCTTTCATGGATTCACATGCTTAGAATATTCCCCGTCGTCAGGCTGGGAATCCCCAGTACATTATATAGACCCTTTCCCGTAGGAAAACTTTTTCGACGCTTATGCGTCCTATCCACCTCGTTTTGTATCATGCGTGCCCGCGCCGTCAGGACGCCATGCTATAAATACAGGACCCGCCCCCGCGCTCCCTCAGATTTCAACCGTCTTTCAAAGTAGTGGGATCCTCGTGGTTACTGCTAGTCGGAATTAGGTTGTATTTTCGCTTCGGCGACGTTACATTCTGGAAAAAATAAGTCCGGAAAAGCTTTATTTCGTCCTTGTGTGACATGTGGACTCAAAAAAGTCTATGAAGGTGATGCCCACATGGATTGTATCTACTGTCTCCACCCGCACCACACGGCGGATACATGCGAGATATGCCAGGGTTTCTCCCAAAAAACCCTTAAAGACCGGAAAAGAAGGTTGGTCGACTGGCTTAACGACGGAGCGGGTGCCTATCAGGCATCAGAAGTTGGCTCCACGGCCTCCAGGAGCAAGTCGGAACCTCCCTCGAAGAAGGTGCGGCCTGTCGAAAAACGCCCTGCGGACAAGCATACGGGGAAGCATGCTGGGTCTTCCTCATCACACAAAAAGTCCTCCTCCTCCTCATCCTCTAAGACGGAGAGGCAAGCGGCATCAAAATCCTCCTCAGGGGACCGTCCCAGGTCTTCCGTGAGTCGAGACTCTTCAGCAGGGAAGTCGGCAACGAAATCAGCTACGAAGTCTAAAGGCTCGGTGCCGGCTACTTGCTCGTCGACCCCGGTGTCGCTGACGATGCCTATTACTATTCAGGCAGCAGCGGTGGGGATTCCTTCGTCGACGGTGACTCAATCTATGGCCTGCCAGCCAGAGGTTTGTGACCCGGCCCCCCCTGAGGTCCTACTGCAGCCAGACACGGCCTTGTCGGGGTCGTCGGTGGAAGGAGAATGTGGCATGGTTATGCAGCCGTCGGACTTGGGCTTACGGCCTTCCAATACGTCGACGACGAGTGCGAGTGGGGGTGTGGTCCCTCTATCCTCGACGTTGCTGACCCCCCAGACGGTTTTGTCTCTGGATGTGCTTAATACACTTCAGAAGCTCCTGCAGCGTCTGGATACGCAGATCCCTCAGCCTGGCACTTCATCGTTGATATTTTCTGCACCTTCCGTCGACGAACAAGCTCAAGCAGCTCGCTCGACGACCAAAAGCCCGTCGGCCTCCCAGGTGGTGAAGGATTGTCCTCGAGCGCAGGAGGAGGGTGAGCTATCGGAGTCCGATTCTATACGAGGTGACTCAGGGTCGGACATTTCCCTGTCACCGTGGAGAGACCCAACATGGAATTCGGATGTAGAGGTAGAGTCTACGAGGAGCCAGGCACAACCATCTCCTCCGGATGATGTGGGAGCCTTCCATGCAATGATGGGAAAAGCGTGTTCCGAGTTCGGCTTAATTCCTGAGGAGCAAAAGAAAGACTGTTTTCTTTTTGATCACATGGGCCAAAGGAGGAAATCGGTATTTGCCATCCCAATCCTGGACCACGTGTGGCAAGAAGGCCTCAAGACGATGCGTCATCCGTTCTCGGAACCGGCTATTAAGGGGCGTATTGAGAAAAAGTTTAAAGCTCCGGAGTCCACTCCAAAATGTCTAACATCACAGCCTCTGTCAGACTCTGTGGTATCGGCGGCAGCGGCTAGGAAGGCCAGAGTACAGCAAAAATGTTCAACCCCACCAGAAAGCGAGGCCAGGAGGCAGGACGCCTTTGGAAAAAAGGTGCTCTCAGTCGGTGCCACGACGGTAAGAGCAGCCAACTCCTTGGCGATTGTATCACGATACGATAGGGAGATGTGGCATAAACTAGCCCCTATCCTAGAACATCTGCCGGAAGAACATCGAAAAGCAGCCATGTTGCTAGTACGAGATGGTGAGGAGGCCTCGAACCACGCAATTAATATTGCGGTGGACCTAGCAGAGTCTGGTTTCAAACAAATCAATCATGGCGTAGTACTACGTCGACAAGCGTGGCTTAAATGTACTACTTTCAGACCTGAAGTCCAATACAAAGTCCTAGACATGCCATGTGAAGGAGAACATCTGTTTGGAGACAAGGTAGATGAAGCCTTGAAGGGGATGAAAGAAGACACGGATACCGCTAGGTCTCTCGGCTCCCTCCAGACCGGTAGAAGTTTTCGCTCTTTTCGCCCCTTCAGGGGTGCTTCCGGAAACTCCCGCTTTGGAGCCTCTAGGGACCGTGGATTTAACAGGCCCTCATACTCCTCACAAGGTTACAGACGTGCATCCCAGTCGGCACGTAGAGGCAGAGATTATCAAGCCTCCAGACGACGCGGCTCGGGTCCCTCGTCGACGAAGGACAAGCAAACCAGCAACCAATGACGGCCTTCGGAACGTCCTGGGGGGTCGAGTCTCTCATCATATCGACCAATGGAAATGCATCACCACAGATCGATGGGTTCTGGACACGATTCGCATGGGTCATGCGCTGCAATTCAAAAACAAGCCTCCAAGTCTTCCGCCAGTGTTTTCGGCCCAGCCCCACCTTCGAGTTCTAAGACAAGAGGTGGCGCTTATGCTGCAAAAAGGAGCGGTAGAACGGGTTCCTGTGGCACAGGAAGGACAAGGGGTTTATTCCCGGTTCTTAGTTGTCAAGAAGCCAAATGGAAAATGGAGGCCCATTCTCGACCTGAGGGTACTCAACAAATGGCTAAAGAGCTCAAAATTCAAAATGCTAAAGCTCCAGGAGGTTATCAGGTCAGTGCAACCCATGGATTATCTGTCGTCGCTAGACCTTCAAGACGCATATTTTCATATCCCAATACGTCCACGACACAGGAGATATTTAAGGTTCGTCGTCGGGCGAAAGCATTTTCAGTTCAAGGTCCTCCCGTTCGGTCTCAAGTCCTCCCCCAGGACGTTCACTAAGTGTTTGGCCCCTATAGCGGCCCATTTAAGGAAGGACGGTCACCATGTCTATCCCTATCTAGACGACTGGCTGGTCAGAGGTTCGTCCATGGAACAAACGCGAAACAGTCTGGGGGCCACGATGTCCCTCTTACAGGAACTGGGCTTCGCGATAAACTTCAGCAAGTCCTCTGTAGAGCCTTCGAGGACCTTGGTCTTTCTAGGAGCGGAGTTTCATACGCACACAAGCCTTGTAAGACCATCCAGCGAAAGAATACAGAAGCTACAAAGCAAGGCGTCGGAATGGAGATGCGGTACCAGGGTGTCCGTGCGCAAATACATGTCCCTGCTAGGGACCATGTCATCCTGCATTCCGTTGATAAACAACTGCCGTCTGTTTGAGGCCTTGCCAGGAATTTCTAGCGGACCGTTGGGCGCAGAGCCAAGGTCGCTGGTCCGACAGACTGGTCATCGACGAACAACTGGTACGAGCACTCTGTTGGTGGAGAGTTTCTACTCATTTAACGAAAGGAATGCCTCTGGTGGAACCGGAGTTCCAGAAGACGGTGGTGACGGATGCATCGCTGAGCGGATGGGGAGCTCATCTGGATACGTTACAGGTACAAGGCCGGTGGTCGTTACAAGAGTCCTCCCTGCATATCAACCTGCTAGAACTGAGAGCAGTGCGGTGGGCTCTAAAATCCTTTCTTCCTCAATTGAGAGACTCTGTGGTGCGTGTCATGACGGACAACACGACTACAATGTTTTACCTAAGGAAACAAGGAGGAACACGTTCCAGGTCCCTGTCGATGGAGGCACAGAAAATCTGGCATTGGGCCCTGCAACACAACATGCTAATCTTGGCGTTCCACCTGCCAGGTGTGAGAAATGTGGAGGCCGATGCCCTCAGCAGGGAAATGAACGAAGTTCACGAATGGGTGCTGAACGACCAGCAACTACAACATGTATTCAAGAAGTGGGGACATCCTTCCATCGATCTGTTCGCGACGAAGGACAACAGAAAATGCCCGCAGTATGCAAGCAGATGGCCTCAGCAGGGCTCACTGGGGGATGCGTTCTCCTTCCCATGGACGAACAAATTCCTGTACGCATTCCCTCCATTTCCTCTTATCCGGAGGACGTTGCAATGGATCCTCAAGTACCCATGTCAGGTGATTCTGGTGGCCCCGTATTGGGCCAGACAGGTGTGGTTTTCAGACCTGCTGCACATAGCGGCGGCGGAGCCAATGAGGTTCAGGAAGATCCCCAACCTTCTGTCTCGACAGGAGGGTATCGTTTGGCATCACAACAGCCTCAAGTTGACGGCCTGGCTCCTGACTTCGCCGAATTTGGTCAGCTAACGATTCCGGAGGAGTGTCGTCGTATTCTGCAAGCGGCAAGAGCACCTTCCACAAACACTTCATACTCGTACAAATGGAGGAGTTTCTGTCAGTGGTGTGTGGATCAACCAGGTTTGGTTCCGCAGTCGATTACGCCGGAACAGCTCCTTCCATACTTGCTGTTCTTAGCTCAAAAGGGCTTATCGGTGTCGTCGATAAAAGTACACCTGGCCGCCATCTCCAGGTTTACACGCCAACGACATTCCGCACCATTATTCAGCGACCGCCTGATTAAGCACTTCCTTAAAGATTTGTTTAGGAGTTTCCCTCCCGAGAAGAGATTTCCTCCGGTGTGGAGCCTCAATCTGGTGTTAGCGTCTCTTATGAAACCTCCTTTTGAACCAATGTCATCATCGTCTCTAAAGTTTTTGTCGTGGAAATTGGCCTTCCTGGTGGCCATCACTTCAGCCCGACGTATTTCGGAAATCCAAGCTCTAATGGTAGACCCACCATACTTAAGATTTTTCAAGAACAAGGTGGTCCTTGCCACTAACCCACAGTTCATACCGAAAGCTCCTTCAGTGTTCCATAAACATTCCTCTATTGTCTTACCTACGTTTTTTCCAGAGCCATGCTCGGGAGCGGAGCGCACGTTACACACATTAGACGTGAAAAGGGCTCTCAAGTTTTATCTTCATCGCACGCAACCTTTCAGGAAAACGAGGCAATTGTTCGTGGCCTATGGTTTGGGTGCTAAAGGCAAAGCCATTTCAAAGCAAGGACTGTCAAGATGGGTATCGTCTACCATTTCGTACTGCCATTCCAAGGCTGGGAAGCCTCTTCTGCGACGCCCAAGAGCTCATTCAACTAGAGCGGCGGCATCGTCGACGGCGCTGTGGTCTGGAGTCCCTCTGGGGGACATCTGCATGGCGGCTACCTGGGCGGCTACACACACTTTTACCCGCCATTACTGCCTGTCACAACAACATGCCGAAGATACTCGGATGGGACAGGCGGTGCTTCGACACCTATTCCAATAAGGTAAGCCCCGGTTGAGGGGTTAGATCTTGTTGCAATTATGATTGAATATTGTTCGTTTTCTATGTTAACAATTGCTGATGGGTACACGACCATAGGGAACGGGCATTGTGAGGAAAGTATGTGAGTTTGCATGCACGCCTCCTCTTTTCGGGATGGTACTGCTATGTAATCTATTCTAAGCATGTGAATCTATGAAAGATCCAATGCTGGAGAAGGGAATAGTTTCTTACCTGTAACTCCATTTCTCCAGCATTGGTATCTTTCATGGATTCACCTGCGCCCGCCTGCCTCCCCTGGGCATGCAAACTGGTTCCCCCACTACTTTGGGGGCCGAAATCTGAGGGAGCGCGGGGGCGGGTCCTGTATTTATAGCATGGCGTCCTGACGGCGCGGGCACGCATGATACAAAACGAGGTGGATAGGACGCATAAGCGTCGAAAAAGTTTTCCTACGGGAAAGGGTCTATATAATGTACCGGGGATTCCCAGCCTGACGACGGGGAATATTCTAAGCATGTGAATCCATGAAAGATACCAATGCTGGAGAAATGGAGTTACAGGTAAGAAACTATTCCCTTACCATGGATGTGACCTCACTTTATACAAATATAGTACGCAAGGCAGTCTTGGAAGCAGTCGAATGGTTATTGTTACAATCCGAGAAATGCCAGGGGGGCAGACTATTTGTACTTAATTTGCTCAAACTGGTCCTGATGAATCATTTTTTCAAGTTCCACGATAGATATTTTCTACATCTCTCTGGTACTAGTATGGGTGCCCCCATGGCACCCACCTATGCAAACACGTACAGGCGGCTCTACTTGGAAACAGAACATGTCCGCAATTTGCCTATATGGATGCAACATCTGTCTATCTTTGTACGATACATTGATGACGTGTTTGGCATATGGACAGGCCCCATAGATGAACTACAAGAATTCTTCAGAATGATGCACCCACGAATTAAGTTCACGACACAATTATCAACTTCCTAGTCGTAGAGATCTACAGTGAAGGTGACAATCTATCTACAAGGATCTTCAAAAAACCTGCAAATAGGAATAACTTATTGCTGGCTACTAGTTTACACCCACAATGAACTATCGATAGTGTGCCCCTGAGCCAATTCCTCAGGTACAGGCAGAACATCTCGGAGGCAGAAGAATACAAGAGACAAGCAGCAACTTTGGAAACAAAATTCCTGACGAGGGGATACAACCCCTTTTTTATTTCCAAGATAGCAAAAAAGTTGAAGCTATTGATTGAGATACCCTCTTGACTCCTAAACCATCTAAAAAAAGTGAACCATTGGTCTATGTAATGACACACTCCACCCAAAATGGCAGGATCAAACAAATCTTAAAACGGAATTGCCCCATGCTCCAAATGGATCCGCAATTAGTCATTATTTCAACAACTACCGACATTTTCCTACGGGAATAGCAGGGCATTACGCAACAGTGTTTTAAAATGTGTTATTTTGGAACCGATCAAATTGGGCAACAGAGATGGGGACCTGCATAAGAGACTGTTACAAAGGGAAGTAATGTGGATTGACTTGCTTGACTCGCTTAATCCATGAGGCATGAATTGCGAATTTGATTTGATGTGTTTTGTTTAGGCTTACATTGATACTGCTATCGTGTATTAGGAAAATAGAGATCTCAGATTGTGAGCGGGCTAAAACCCGTGAGTAATGTCTGTTATTTATGACGTAAGACTAATGGTGTAGCCATCTGTTCCTGTGAGAACAAGGAACCCAGATTGTGGGCTGACATGTATCCGAGATGGGTTGTTCACCTATGCCAAATGACCAATGGTACTGACAGGGTAGATTGATAGAAGGTTCTTTTTCCTTACATGTTCCAGCACAGAGTGTGAATCTTGAACATTGTTCACGAGATTTGGCACACATGATTTAACATGTCCCGTAAGGCATAATTAAATCCTTCTAATTTATTTAGTTTTGAGAAGTGGTGCGAGCATCCAATAGGGAGGGACATGCTCCAGATTGAGGTTTTCTCTAATGACGGTTTTACTGGAATTTAGCAGGAGTAAGGCACCAGGCTGGATTGGTTCGGCTGGAGACCCTACTACCTGCTTGCATAATTCTTTCACGCATTACTATGAATACCTAGAAGTATTATGAGCAGCACTTCGTATATTTACTGTACATTCACTGTGTATTATGCCAACACGTGTCAGTGACAGTTACTCTGACACACAGGGTTCATAGCCACACGTAGCTTCTATATTTCAGTGACTGACTAGTAATGTCAAATTATGAGATAAACAAGCTGAGTACTTACAAACCAGTCTGCATCGGACCGTTGCCATGGCAACAGGTGCCACATGCAACATAGTCATTTGGATCCGATGGTTCAGCTGTGGGGTTTAGGCTTTGTTAGAGGTTTAAGTGCCCATGAAAAGAGACAGTGAGCTTAGGTACAAGGCCCACACACATGAGAAGGGGTTTAAGTGCCCATGAAAAGAGACAGTGAGCTTAGGTACAAGGCCCACACACATGAGAAGGGGTGGTAGCCTTGTAATACGAGTCAATTCCCACACCAAGATGGCGGACGCTGACTCATGGCACCGGCGCACACATGCACTGGTGCCATGACAACCATATATACAGAATTGATTTGGGCCGTGCGTCATGTAGACAGTCGACTCCGATCCTAGTTGGATCAAGATTAGATGAGTCTTGACGTTCTGTCCCTGCCTACAGACAGACTAGGAGTGAGGGCACTTTTGAAGCTGCACGAGTCTCAGTCACCCACCGATTAGTATAATGAACTACCACTAGTGACAAAATGTTAATTCCATACATTTAACTACATTGGGGAGAACTTGGAGCCTCGCTCCACACCACGTCAGTCCCGTTGTGAATCGACCTACTGCACATGCGTTCCTTCGGTTGACACTGTGCCCCAAGAGGCCCCCTTTATCTTTTTATCTCTTTATCCCCTAGTTGTGACTTACTATCACACTAATCACAAAACAGTCGACCTACGTTCGCCCCTAACTGGCCGGTACAACATGTGTTGCAGCCGGGTGAGTAAAGGCTTGATTTTGGGATCCATCTTGTATTGCAGGACTGTCCATTTGCATTATGTCCTTAACATACAGGGCGCAGCAGCAGAACTGAGCCAACCCATTGAAGGTCAGTGACTTACTATATTTCATTTCGTGACATTAAGGATGAATGTAGAGCCATACCCATTACATACAAACAGACTAAGTGAGTATATTTATTACCTTTTTAGGTGCTTGTCAGAATAATTTTCTACTAATGAATACTTCGGAACTTTGAGCTCCCAAGCCCTGACGATGGATTCTTAAATCCGAAGCGCGTTGGCTATTGTTACTGTAATTTGGAGCTTATAGGATGAATATATCCGTTTGACTTAAATATTGTTTTTGGATTAATTGTGTTGAGGTTCAGCACAATCTGTTTGACTTGCTGTTTAATTTATTTTACACATATCCGTCAAATCTGTACAATACCACTCTTTATGAAGATTGATATCTCGACAAACTGAGGTATATGTGTATGGTTACATTTGGATTTGCACATTTCTATATTGAACAAGAATATGGTAACAAGGTTATTTTAACATGACCACGATCCTGAAGTGCAATGATGACTGATGGTATTCTTTATAAGATAGCATCGAATCGTTCATTGTTCCCAAATTTTTGAATTTGAATTTATATGTGTAGAGTTCAATGACAATTGTTTTGAGTCTATTATACTAACATGATGGTGCGTTGTGGGATGCCCATCTTCTTGGACACCACTCACCAGCGCCTATAAATTGCATTGGGACTTTCAGTCCCCCAAGAGTGCACATAGGGTTACCTGTTGGCAACAAAGGGTCTTGTTTGTTTCCAAGTCTCTGGTGGCCTTGAGACTTTACCCTACTGCACCAGAAATATTTCTATGATTCCATAAATCTTTGACCATCCTTACCTTAAGGGTATACAACATCCGATGAATTCCACCCTTTATAACTTGAGTAGTGTCCCTCCCCCACCCACTTTCGTATTTAACATCTTCTGCTCTGCAAAGAGGGGTGCCTATAAAAGACATTTGTGCGACAGCCACTTGATCTACCATTCACACATTTACTAAAGATAACTGTCTGGATTCCTCCTATTGCCAGGAAGGGGAATTTGGGAAAGCTGTCCTACATTCAGTTCATGAAAAATCCTAAATCTGAAAATTCGTACTCCCTGATCCAAGACCAAACACTGCTTTGGGAGTCTATCAAAAGATGAGAAATATGTGGGAGGACACAATACATTCGAAAAACAAGTTACTTACCCCTGGTAACGTTATTTCGACTGGATGTTCCCCCCACATATTCCTTATCGCCCCTCCCTACCTATCCCACTGTAGAATTTTCAAGCATTACATTTTACACTCTTCAAGTCTGGTACTGTCTGGGACTCACTGACGCGGTTATTTCTGCGAGAGGAAGTCGTAAAAACAGAACTGAAGCACAACATGTGCTGCATGTGTTAAATATATTGCTGATGTCGTCGACTCGGGGATGGAAGCCCTCGAGGGACATCAAGTCGACTGCATCGATGCACAGCACCTCTGCCGAAAATAAATGTCCAATGCAGCTGAAGCTGGAAGATGATATCAAAAGATGAGGAATACGTGAGGGGAAACATACGGTCGAAAGAATGTTACCATGGGTAAGTAACTTGTTCTTCTGCTTCATCCTGCTGAAGCGTGTGCTCTCAATGACCTTTTCCCACCAATTTCTTCCCAGACCTTCTGAAGATCCTGGTTCACTGGTGAAACATCCTCATCGGGCTCGACCATCCCTTCCTTCCTTCCTTCCTTCAGATTTGGTATGTAGGCTTGACCTTGTGAAATCCCTCATCAATCAGACTTTATTTCTGGGAGGAAAGAACCATAAGATCAGACGTACTAGATTTTATAGGTAATCATGAATTACCCTTTGTTTTCGGGGGGGTACCAAGGCATGCCATCAACCATTAGTTATAACAGCTGTACCTTCCTACTGTGCGAACTGGTCATTACTTTGAAGTTACAGTACTATCCCAGTTCCCCACTGGTCTCTGTCCACCTTCCTTTATTCAATAGATGGTTGCATTGATCCTTTCAGCAGTGGTTGTAGCTTTGAAACCCCTTGTCCTGAGACTTTAGATATGGACTATTCATGGCTGCTTGACTGCTAGATTGGTAGCATTTTAATGTTACTGGTGTTGTGTTAAAGAATATTGTTGTCTGGTGATTTACCAGACCAAACCTATTTTCTTGCTTTTATTATTTTTTTATGGGTTTTGTGTATGGTACTGCCCCAATTGCTACTCCAGAGTTCAGATTTTGCCACCTGAGCCTTGCTTCTCTCTCTCTCTCTCTCTCTCTCTCTCTCTTCTCTTCCCCCCCCCCCACCTAGCGTGGGCTAGTACCTCCCTAAACCCCAGTATTGTCACTAGAGATCGGTAACCCCTATTATCTAAGAAGCATTCTGTCGGTTGTGATGGCCCAAAGGCAAACATCTTCTCTTTCTGAACTCCCTCTGGGAGCAATTTAGGTGGTCCCTCACCTAGGTTTGCGAATGCAGTATAATGTGATATTTAGTGCCTTCCAGACACTCAAGCTCACTTGGTCCTTTCCTTCCGCGTATTCTTCTCCCTATATCTCTGTCATTCTCCCTTTGCTCACCCATCCTTCTCTCCACTCTACTATTTCAACCTTCATCTCTCCTCTCTCACCCATACACTTCCTCTTCTATTCCCTATTCCTCCGATTTTGCTCTCTGCTACTCTCCCTCTTTCTCTTCCACACCAATATGGCCCCACTAAAACTACTTTCCCCTTTCCCCTCTCCAGACTACTGCTACTCTCCACCCACACCTTCTCTCATATTCACTCTCCTTTCACTTCCAGTTCCTTCTCATTCATCTCTACTCTCTCTATTAGTCTCACTCACTCACCTTGCACACACACTCAAACCAAAGTACCACTTTCTCCCACCAACCAGTTCACCTTGCACATTCCTTCAGCAATTCTCCTCCACGCTCCTCTACACTGTCTTTTCTCTGCCTGGTCTTTTGGTCCTCCTTCTCCTCCCTTGACCTTTCCTAAATTTCCCAAACTGTCCTGTCCCCAATGGCCCAATTTATCCTCAACCATCCCCCTCCCTTGGCTGGTTCCTTGGGCCAACTGCTATCCCTCCTATTCCAAGGGGAGCGGTTACGGGCCAGAAAACGCACAAAACACACACTCGTATGTGGGTCTGCCGGTTTTAGGCAATAGTGGCACACTGCATTCAATGTACCAGTTTGTGTGAGGGCTTTCCGTCTGGTTTGAGATGCTACTTTGAGGAGCAAACCGCTATGCTGCCCCTCGCAGATGAGTACATAGTCTCTGTCGGTGTGTGAACACTGCTTGCCCTTGCCAACACTGGAGTTGTACGGTGCGGGTCGAGTAGCAGTTTGGCTTCCTTGGGCTGCAGCGTGTTTGTAGTCTCAATCATGGCCTGGTTGCTGTCTGGCTGTTCCACCATTAAGGCTGCTGGTACTTGAAGCCTTATGGGACAAACAGAAAGAAACTGGCCAAAATTGGGCAGTGCAGATGTGGGGTGATCGACAGCAGTATTTATTTCATACATGCAGGTACATCAAGAAGGGACAGTGGCCCTCCCAACTCCCATACCAAGCCTCTGAAGCAGGGCTGGCACTGGGAAGCCACGTGGTAGGCTGAGGGACCCCATCCCCTCTTGACAGGGTCAGCTTTCTGGCCCTGTCATAGTGTACACAAGGAGACCTCAACCTACAGTACAAGCGTGTGTACATTCTGCAGATATCCAAGCGTGTGCAAAGACCCATTAATATTGCATGCTCTTAATGAGAGATAAATGTGGGCATGGTTCATCGCCAAACAGTGTGGTGGCATTGGTAGAAGATGAAAGTGAGAGACGGAGAACAACAACTACGAGAGTGGGCTTAGGGAAAAGGTGTGGAGTGATGCATGTGCCCCTAAGAGGTACACACGTACCATCACACGAGGTAGGAGGAATGTGAGGGTTTGCGGGCCAGCAAGGAAGTGAGGGACCGGCTGAAGGGAGTGATGTCTGATCTGCCCTTAAATTACCTTGGATCATACCCGTGTCAGGGTAGCACAACTGGGCTATTGAGCCCTCAGTAGCTTTGTACACATGGAAGTGGGTGGCTGCGATCCCTGCTTACATTAAAGGTGGCTTTCACCTCCCCAAGACCATAGAAATGAACAAATCCTGGTCTACTGCAGAAAGTGAGTATTTACACCACTTGAGATTCTCTTTCCTTTTTTTATATTATTTCTATTTGTTGTAGGGCTGGATGGCTGGCTCGTGGCGGGTGAGATCGGCCTTGTTGGGGTTGACTTGGGGCAATGGGGGTCTGTGATGAGTGTGATCCGACCATGAATGGACAGTGGGGGGGGTTATTGAATGGGGATTGGCTGTGTCATTGAAAGTTTGCACACACTGGAGCCTGCACCCTTCTCAGTGAACCAGGTCAGTTACGTGTCGGCGTGCGGGGGAGCCCATTGTGGAGATGAAGTCTTGGGTTAGGTGTCCATCTTGGCATAGATCTGGAGATCAGGATGTCATTGGCTAGAGACTGGAGATGAATTACTGCATTGGTAGTTTGATCCAAGAATCGGGTGTCTTGGCCCGGGCACTCGTTGATCGCCGATAAAAGAATGTTTTTCACCCAGGGTACATCCTGCTATGAAGTGCTCAAATGGTGATGGCAGCTGTCAGCTCCCCACCTGGGTGTTGTTTGTCTGACATGGCTCGTCTTACATTTGTGGAAAGGATTGTATATTCTACAGGTAGGAGGTCATCACATGGCATCCGCTTCTAATACGGTTCATATAAGGGAATGGATGAGCGGTTTTGGATTTTGGGGAGTTTTTGCAGTAGAGTGGTGCAATATCTGTTTAAAGTGTGTGTAATCGACTTTGGGCTCCTGGCTTTTATCATACATTGATGGATTGTGTTTTCTTGGGAAGGCGCTATGTGGGGCAAGAAGGCCGACTATACCTCTCAAATGTGTGGGGTTAGCTATTTACCCCGCGTTGGCTGATTATAGTTGTCGAATTCTGCCAGGTGCAATTTTCCACATTGGACAGGGCTCCAGATTGTTTGCCTTTCCCTTCCGACCCATGCCTTGAACGACTCGTTCATTTCTTATTTGGAAGGTGGTAGCTCAAATGCTGCTGCCTACGGAATAAGAGGGGAAGGGGGGGGTCAGGTCAGAGGGTCGTCAAGCACCCTGACCTAGCCCTCCGCACCTGGAGCGCGCTGGGCATTTCCAGTGACCGGTGATTGATGTACACTTTGAGCTTCTCGCTGCATCATTGCAGGTTGTTTGGGTCTCGGTTGCGGGAATCCTTATTTCGATGAATTAAAGTGAACAGATAACATTAGTGAGGATTCGCCCACAGCATCTGGCGTGCGCGCGGTTTATTTATTCATGCTCGATTGAACTAAGCCTGTGGGTCCATGCTGTACCCGAGCCCCAGCCTTGAAGCTTGAGAAGCTCTTGAGAGATCCTCTGTTTCGTTCTTTGTTGTCTATATGCAAAAGAGCCGAAGGCTGGGGATCCCGAGCCCCGTTACCTTGGCAAAAGCCTTCATATAATGTCATACTTTGTGAGCCACCACCACGGCCGCCGCTGTCATCCATAGTCATGGCTCACGAAGCCCTTTTATGATAGCGCGATCAAAGGTACCCGAGGTGGACTGGGGCCCAGCGTCACATTATCATTACAATGGAGATGAGCGCCCTCTACCCATTTATTGTCTTATTTCATTTTCGAGTTGGTTGAAGTGAGAACACACCAGAGCTTGTATAAAAACTCTTCCAGCAATACAAACTCATGTTTAATGGTGAGACCGCATCTAGGTGGTGCTGCTTCTCTCCATGCAATACAGAGAACCTCATTTTATTAAAATTATTTTTTGGGCGTCAGAGAGCAGTTACGCATTGACATAATCGTAGGCAGGTCCCCACCGTCAAATTTTTGTCATTTGCGCGGCGGAATGCAAAGATCAGAGAAAAAGCTGGCATACACTGACTGCCTTTTTCCTGGCACTTTTGTACTCTGCTGTGCAAAGTGAGTAAACGCTGGTGTTTCCTTTTAATGTTCACAATTACAATAAAACCGGGCGGGGTTTCATTTCACTTGTGAACAATGCTTACCATGTCGGGCAGGGTTTCGTTGTAATTGTAAACACTGCCTCACATGCAAGCATCGCAGGCAGTGTTTACAATGAATGCCTATGGGGTCTGCCTGCTTTGTGCTGGTGCATAAAGCAGGCAGACCTCACAGGGATCTCCAGCATTTGCACCAGCATGAAAATCGTAGTTGTGTTCCACCCCTCCTCTCTGCCTTATAAATTATAGAAAATTGCCGTGGCGTGAATGAAGGGCATTAAAGCCTTACTCAAGGCTTTTACACCTTCCATTCACTGATACTGTAGAAATCAATGAATACAATTTTACCTAAGGAGAAGTGACCGAATTTATTTCTCTGAATGGTAGGTATAGTGGTATATGTACAGTGCATAATAGGTGGAATGTGGGGTAAGGGTATAAGTTAGGGTAGGGAGGGGTGAAGGGGACTGCGGCGGGGTGGCCCCCCCCCACAGTATAAAAAGAAAGGAAAAAAAGGAAAAAGTTAATTTTGTTTTTCTGTGAAATAAATGTGGTCACTTCTCCATTAGGTAAAATATTTATGAATAAATCCTCCATTCACATCATGCCACTATAGAAAATGGACTTCAGAGTGATTTGTCAACAGTGCAGGCCAGTAGGACACTACATTTTCTGTTTTTAGCACACCTCTGTCAGTACACCTCAATCTTCACCCACTGCCACTCTGAGTTTTCTACTATGCGGTCTCGGACCAACACACTGCTCTGCCAGTGCACCTCAATACTGAACCACAGCACAACTCTGCTACTCTTGTAAAGACACCGTATGAGGAATTCGAACATCCACACAGTGGGTGTGCGCTCACCTGGACTTTTTTGAAATTTCATATGAAATTGAATGATGGCAGATCGACCTCCAGAAAATGTGTGGGCTAAGCCACACACCTTTTCCTGTGCTCAATGCATGACAAAAGCATAGACCCCTGTACTCTGGCTGGACACAGCCTACAAGCACCGTCCCCCTTGTCATATTTAGTTGGGATATGACAGCCAGGATTTTAACAAAGGAGACAGGAAACCCCAACAATCTTTGATATGCGTGGCGCTGGTGCGCAGGAGACGCTACCCGACGACACATAGCACACAATGCAACTTCCACGCTCCCGAGCCTTTAAGAACAGAGAATAGAACCCTCTGCGGCAAAGCCCAAACAGGACAAGGCAGCAGTGTTGTGCGACGCAGGTGTTTGGCAGCAAAGGGGTAGCAATATAGATTGCGAGCGCAGATGATATCTCCATCCATCTGTGTCCTTAAGGTAAGATGGTGCAGGGAGGGAGAGTAGCACTGCTGCACTCCACGCATCTCCCCGACCTTGCGCGTTCATCCCCATCTGACCATCTGCACATGCGTTTTCACCCCGCAGCTCAGGCTCTGCTTCTCCCGGCCTTGTGCGTCCTTCCCCTCTCTGCCCGTCGCCACATTTGCACCCCCCCTGCAATGTAGGCTCCGGTTCGCCCGGTCTTACGCGTCCTTCCCCTCTCTGCCCGTCTCCACGTGTGCTTTCCCTCACCATTTAGGCTCTGCTTCTCCCGAGCTTGCAAGTCCTAACCCTCTCTGCCTGTCTCCTCGTGCGCTTTCCCCACGCTCCTTGGGTCGTTTCTCCCTTCTCTTCCTTCCCTCTGCAGGTCTGCCCCCAGCTGTGATCATTTATTATATATTTGTTGCATTGTTTGCATTTCTCTTCTTACTCCTCTAGGTCCCTCAGGGTTACTATTGTTTTGTGTATGTTTTACTGTATTTGAATTCCCCTCTCACTCTTTATTGTATTGTGACTATTGTATTGTATATTTGTTGCATTGTTTGCATTTCTCTTCTTACGCCTCAAGGTTCCCCAGGTTTACTAGTGTTCTGCGTATTTTGTACTGTAGTTGCATTTCCTCTCACTCCCCAGTGGTCTCTATTGTATTATCATACATTATTGCACTGTCTCCTTCTCTTTAGGCCCCGCCCTCTAACTGTGATGGTTGTTACGGTGCTCTGTGCTCACTGTACCCATCTTCCTCTTGCGCCTACCCCCTTAGTGTGCCCCCAGTGTGTGACCCCTCCTCCTGCTTATGCTGCCTCCTCCTCTTTTGCTCTCTGCCTCGCACCCCTACATTGTGCTATCAGTCTCCCCTATCTTTGCTAACTGCTATTCTATCTCCTATCGTATCCCTCTCACTAAGTCTGGTAGGAAGAAGATCAAAAGGGACATCCTGGTCTCCAACCCAGGCCTCCCTATCGCTGATACCTACACCAGTGCTTCCTCCAGACAGACCCTCAATGACATTCTCTTCGTTGTTCCCTCTCCAGGCCCATGGACCCCCCCCCCCCCATATGCTCTCTGGTCTCTCTCCTTTTTCTTCCTCTTCCATTAATGGTGGCACTCGGTGGGTGGTCCTCCTGGCCCCCTTCCACTCCTCCAAGACCATCATTAATGTCTATCTGAATGGCAGTCTTGGTCCACGGCCCCCGGCCCAATCTCCTCCTTTTTGATAGACGCTTCCTGCATCTTATCAACTTCCTTCCTTCTTCTGCAACTCCTACCTACACTTCTCTGACTCCTCCGCCACCTTATTGTTCCGCCACCTATCTGGCACCCTCCTCAACTTCTCTGGCTGCTCTGCCTCCTCCTTCGCCACCTCTCTGGCACCCTCTTCTGACTACTCTGCCATCTCCTTCTTCCTCGTCTGCCCACTCTCAGGCACCTCTAATACCTCTGCATGACGTACCTCATGGCTGTACCCCTTCACAGAAGACTTTCAAATGTGGCAATCTGCTCCACGTCACTACTCTTAACTCTCACTCTGCTGTCAAATACTGCTCTGACATCTGCTGACTCCTCGAAGAACTTGATCAGCATGTCCTCAGACTCACTGAGACATGGTTCATCGCCAGCTCTGTCACAAGTTTTGACACTCTGTCCGTGATGGCTACAAGATCCTCTCCGAACTCGGAACAAACCATCCAGGAGCTGGTGGATCCCTGCTTCTGTCATTCCTACGCAGGCCTACTCCTCCTTTAAATGCCTGGCCTGCAGGCTCTCTATCTCTCCTGGCCTCTCTCTTACTGTGGCCACCATCTATGTGGCCATCTGGCCAGGTTGCCCTCTTCCTCTCCAAGTGTGCCAACCTCTCCTCCTCCCTCCTTGCCTCTACATCTCAACTTCTCCTCAGAGACCTCAACATCCACATGGATGCTTTTAACCCCTCCTCTGGGCTCTTTCGCGATCTCTCCGACTCTCTCTCTCTAGTCTTCCTCCTCTCCAACCCTCTCACCACTCCTCTCTCTTGGACTGACTATTTTCTTCTCTCCTCTCACCTGTCACTCTCTGTCTCCCAGGTAAAGTCGACTCCAGCACTGCCACCCACCTTTTCGGTCATCCGGCCCATGAAGCGTGTGTCAGTGGAGGCTTTCGCCACTACTTTCTCTCCTCCCCCCCCCTACTCCTGAAGCTGACTCACACTCTTGACACAGCCATCTCCAACTTGCATCCCTATGTCTCTAACACTCTTGATGTCCTTGCCCCTGTCATGAGGATCCGTCTGAAGGCCACATCCAAGTGCAAAGTGGAGGCCATTAGGCTCATCCTCTGACAAATTGGCCTGCCGCCTGCTCCAAAGGCAATATAGACTCTCTGTCCTGTCCAAGAAGAGAGCTTACATCCAAGCCTGCATCTCTGCGGTCTTTAACAACTCGGCAGAACTTTTCAAAATCTGCAAGGAGCTGGCCAATCCTGCTGCAGTCTCCACCTCTCCTGTTCCCTCGCAGGCCCTTTTCACAGCACTGACTTCTCACTTCACCACTAAAACTCAGGACATCCTGTCCACTCTCTCCTCTTCCTCTCCCTCTGCCACTCCCAGCCCCTCTCTGGCCGTCTTTCCTCCTGCTTTCTCCCCCTTGCCTGTGTTCACTCCCAACAATGTTTCTAGACAAGTCCGATCTATGAAGGTCTCATCAAAGCAGGTGCTCCCCTGCTCCTCCAGAACCATCAAGGACCACATCGACACCCTCACTCCAGCCTTGGCCGATTTCTGCAATTACTCTTTTACCACTTGAACCTTCCGTTCCCCTGTAAAGCACTCCCTTGTGCAGCCCCTCCTCAAGAAGCCCTCTGTGGATCCTTCCTCTCTGACAAACTACCACCTGATATCTATCACTCCTTTCCTGGGCCAACTCCTGGAAAAGCTGGCCATCTCGCAACTTACTCTCCATATTGAATCTGTTGGTTGTCTCCATGACACCAGTCTGTCTTTAGAGCAGCCAGAAGCACAGAAACCGCTCTCCTGAACACCTGTGAAGACTTGCTCTCCAATCTCAACGCTAACCTTCCTTTTTTCCTCATTCTCCATGATCTCTCCTCTGCTTTCGATATGGTCAGCCACGTCATCCTGATCAATCGTCTCTGTGACAACCTGGGCATCACGGGTCAGACCCTAGCCTGGTTGACCTCCTTTCTCTCTGATCGACCCTCCCAGGACCAAATTGTGTCCTTTCTCTCTACCCCCTCTCTCTATGTGAAGCTGCGCCCCCCAGGGATCCCTCGTACCTGTACTCCTTGGTCTTTGGTGGGCCAGGCTCGCTGATATCCTGATGCCCCGTCAAGGTCACAGCACAGTATGGTTAGGGAAAGTGCACCCGGTCCCCAATCTGCAATACTGCACACAGCCGGAAACCGGTAAACTCTCTTCCAGCACCACAGAGAAAAAAAACATCCACAGGTTTTACATCGGGCTGGAATTGCGCACAGACCCGACGTGGAATGTTCAGAGAGAGAGGGTAAGGCAAGTGGGCAGAAGCCAGGAGGAACTCTGAGGGTCAGATGCTTCTCCAGGCAGAGAGTGGGGTTCATCTCTGTCCTCTGCTGGGGCCTCCATCTGGAACAGCCTCCCTGCCTTTCTCAAACTCGAGCAGGACCACCTAAAGTTCCGGAAGCAACTCAAGATCTTTTCCATCACTTTCGCTTTCTCTCTCTCTTCCCTGCTGATGCTCCTGTCTG
This sequence comes from Ambystoma mexicanum, assembly GCF_040938575.1. NCBI lineage: Eukaryota > Metazoa > Chordata > Amphibia > Caudata > Ambystomatidae > Ambystoma > Ambystoma mexicanum. The sequence goes on along the minus strand of NC_090934.1, from coordinate 421,097,772 downwards.
CTGCACTAACTGGTTAGCTAGCCACCCACTGAACCTCACTGGCACCAGGCTCCTGCTTGACCAGTAGCCCCTTGAACTGCCTCCGGGCCTCCCACCCACTTAGGGACTTTATCTGCAACCCTACAGTCCCCTGCCTCCCTGCACCTACTTGAGCCACCACCCTTGCAGCACTTACCGCATTTTGCCAGTGCACTCCCGCCCAGCCCCCTGGCACTTCTCTTCTTCCCTCCCCCCACACTTCCCTCCCCCCACACTTGCATGATCTGAATGACAAAAGGCCTAATATGATCGTTGGTTTTGTCCTCCCTCTGTCTACCCTTCCTTGTCTTGTCCCACCTAGAAACACTTGTGTACAGGCGCGTTTTATAAATGGCTTATCATACCATAGCATGCACTGTGTCAACCTGAAGCCAGCTCCTGCCTCTCAGTATCAAGGGCAGTGACCTGTCATGTCTGGGATTATGTGTTTACAATAGGCAACCCCTGCAGGGGGAGCCCATTCAGAAGGTACGAGAATGTGGTTTGCAGGAGACAGAAAGTCTCTTCTTGCCACAGCTCCAAGGGAGACCTGCCGATTTAAACAGGATCCACAGAGAGCTCCATTAACTACAGAGACCTTTTGATCCACAATAGACAGGAAGAAGAGTGGGACTTAGTATTACATGTTTTCACCCATTTATCTTTTCTGTTGCAAAGCACTCTGGTTATGGCCTCAAGCATACAGGAGATTGTTGGTGGGGACCCAGGATTGGTTCATTAAGGTAGGCTTAGCCTACACCAATCACGGGCCCATTTGGCTTCAAAAGAGGACTGAGCCTCTCTTTTGGTCAGATCATCTGAATTCTTTGCAAGGAATAGCAACAAGAACTCAGCATTGGACCCTGGCTGAAGGTACAGTCTGTGTTACATCTTCCACCAGTGAAGGAAGACCAGGACCTCCAAGAGGGTTGCAAGATCCCTCCACTAAACACCTCACAGGGAACAGAGGGAGACACTGAATCCAAAGGACCCAACAGCAGCTCCAGAACCGGTACCCAGGCAGCACACAGCGTGCCTTGCTAGGCTCTGCAGGAAGCTTCCTAGGTGGGAATTGCCAGAGAGTCTCTGAACCAAACCAAGGACAAGGCAGCTGCCTACAACACTCTCCTTAACTTTGGGCCGTCCGCCTTAAAAGGACCCCACGAGCCCAGTGAAGAAGCTAGGAAGAGTGCATCAACAAGCATCTACCAACGTCCGCCTTAAAGGACATTGGCCCTCATTACGACCCTGGCGGAGTGGGATACCGCCAGCGGTAATCGCGGCGGACCCGTCCGCCGTACTACGAGTTCCCTTAGCGCCATGGAGGTTTTCTCCGCCTGGTTTTACTGGGCGGAGAAAACCATGGCGCTAAGGGACCTCGTTGTTAATTACGCCGCCGTACTTTACGGCGGCGTAATTAACTCCTTCCCCACTCCCATTATACCCTATGGGGCAAGAATGGGAATGGGGAAGGGTAAAATGGGGATTGGGGATTTACCGCTCCGCCAAGGTCGGCATGGGGTGGTAAATCCGCCAACCCCCATGGCGCTATCGGCGGCTTTCCGCCATGCTCCGCGGTGCATTTTGCACCGCGAATTCCGCCAGGGTCGTAATGAGGGCCATTTTGTTTTCGAGCCTCGCGAGCTGCAACCGACTTCACCGCTGACTGTTACACCGCAGTCAGTGAAGCCGCCCGAGGCGCCTCGACCAGTGCTTCAGAACTACCGACCAACACTGAGACAACAATTCCTGATCCTGAGCTGCTGCGTAGGCCAGTCTGCAGCTTTCCATACATCTTCCCTTGCTGAAATTCTTGCTGCCTGATACCTGCAGCTGACTCCCATCTTGAACTTTGTTGCAGAAGCTGCAAAGCGCCCTGAAACTGATTCGACCCTGTTGAGCACCAGATTTTCTCCAGATGACAAGCAGGATGAAGCACTTACACTCCAACATGAAGAGGAAGCAGCATCAGATCATGCCATCTCCATTGCCATGGACATTGGGGATACAGATTTCTGCCTGATGGGTAATGTGATCCAGTCGAAGGTGGTTGACATACCTTTTGATGGCATCGACCTCTTTGGAAAGAAGGTTGATGAGACCCTGCAAGTCATTAAAGCCGACACTGAAACAGCCCATTCACAGGACACTCTACAACACCGCTGCCAGTCCCTTCCCACGGGTAAAGCAAGGTTTTCCAGGACTTCGAGACCAAAGGTCATCCTACCATCTGCAAACATCCTGCATCAGCACCACCCACAAGGGTTATAAGCGAAGATCTCAGTCTTATAGAGGAATCCAGCGACGTTGCTGAGCTTCCTCCAGACGTCAAGTGCCGAAGCAGACCTGACCAGGCCACAGGCCTTTGACAGCCCAGTAGGCGGGGGTGGCTTGCCAACTTTGTCACACAGTGCAAGAACATCACCAATGACAAATGGGTGCTGCCCATCATTCAACAGGGCCATTCCCTGGAGTTCACAGGAACATGTCCCTCCATTCCTCCTGTCCCAAAGGCGAAAAAACACCATGCTTGCTTTTCCAAGAAGTACGAACCCTCCTAAAAAAAACAAAAACAAAAAAAAAAAAGGGGCAATCGAAGTTGTACCACCTCACCACCAGGGCATCAGAGTTTACTCCAGATACTTTCTGGTAAGGAAAGAATAAGGATGATGGAGACCCATACTAGATGTCAGGAGACTCAACAAATGTAGGCGGTAACATAGCTCAGGGGGTTGAGTGCTCCTTGCTACAATCTGTGTTTGATAAGCAGATCGCAGGTTCAAATCCCAGCAAGGTCGACTCAGCCTTTCATCGTTATGTGGTCGATAAACTTGAGTACCAATTTCGATTGGGGAATAGTAATCTATGTAAATATGTTCTATGTAAAGCGCTTTTGATAAGAGCATTGTATGAATAACAAGTTATTATTAAATTCCTCATGCCCCAAAGGTTTTTCATGGTAACACTGCAACACATCCTGGACCAGCTGAAAGAATGGGATTTCCTCTCCTCTTTCAACCTAGAGGATGCTTACTTTCATATCCCCATTCATCGGCAGCACAGGCGTTTCCTCCAATTTTTTTAATGCATGAGCACACCAACAATTCAAGGCCATACCCTTCGCGTTGAAGTCAGCGCCAACAGTTTTCACAAAATGGCTAGCTCCAGTGGTGGCGCACCTCTGTCGTTCAGGTGTTCACATTTATCTGTATCTGGACGACTGGCTCGTACACGCACCATCTCTACCACTAGCGACGCAACATTTTGAGGATACCATCCAGTGTCTGATATCTCTGGGATTCTGAGTGAACTTTGCAAAGTCATGCTTGCATTTTGCTGAAAACCTTTTTCTTGAGCTCACGTCGCAATACTCTTGCATGTGTCGCCACACCTTCAGAGGAGAGGGTGAAGACGATACTGAACAAGGCCCAACAGCTGTCTAGACTGCTGATCACACCAGTCCGCTCCCTCAAGTCCCTCCTGGGAATGATGTCCTCATGCATCCCATTGATCCGTCACTGCAGGCTCCAAATGAGACCACTTAAAAGTCCCTTGTCTCCTTTGGCAACAAATATCGGGATCCTGGAAGACAAGCTTCGCCATCCTTTCTCCAAGCTCTCCCATGATGAAATCATTGCCTCACCAACACTCGAGGATCCCCTTTTGTCTTCCGATGCATCAAGTCACAGTGACCACCGATGCCTTCCTGGAGGGGTGGGGTGCCTACATGGGAGAATTCTACACCAGTATTCTGTGGTTACCCGAAGAAAAAACCCTACACATCAATGTCCTGGAGTTAAGGGCAGTGTTCTGGGCCCTGAAGTCTTTCAGACCGGAGCTGCAGAACAGGGTTGTTTGCATCTTCACAGACAACACATCACCATGTTCTATATACACAAGCAGGGTTGGACCAACTCTCCAATTCTATCTGCAGAGGCGCAGAAGCTGTGGAAATGGGCGGCGGCGCACGGCATGTTTCTACCTCCCTTCCATCTGCCAGGGATCCACAATACGGTAGCGGATTCGCTCAGCAGGGAACTCGGGTCCTCCCATGAAATGGAATCTTCACCAGAGTCATGTTCTCTGTATCTTCTCAAAGTGGTGGTGTCCGGAGCTCAATCTGTTTGCTACAGCTACCAACAAAATGTTTGCTGGCCGATTCACCTGGGAGGGGAGTCTGGGGGACAACTTTAGAAATCTTGGGAGACGGCGCATACTGGCCACACATGGGTCAGGACCTCAACCTATACTTAAAGGGGTGTCTTGTGTGTGCTCAGTTTCAGCCAAGTTCCCTCACACACAGGGCTCCCCTACAGAAAAAGGGAATGACACTGCCTTGACTGGATTTGCAAGTCGATTTCATCGGGCCCGTGATTCGCTCCTCTAGAGGAAACAAGTACAGGTTGACCGTGACATGCTTGTTTACCAAGTGGGTGAAATGTCTCCCGGCCCCAAATTGTAAGGCAGAAACAGCGGCCGCTCTAAGGATCAATCACATCTGCTCGCGTTTTGGCCTTCCCCAAAGGATTGAGTCGGACCGAGGAAGTCATTTTACCAGCGAGGTGATGACAAAGATGTGGGAGATACTAGGGGTAAAGAGAAAACTCCACACTGCCTACCGCCAAATCCTCGAGTGGGGGAGTTGAAGTACCATAAAACAGTTGTGGGCATCCTGAAGAAGTTTGTGGTGGACTCTGGACCTAGTTGGGACATCCGAATACCGTTTGTCCTGATGGCCATCAGATCTACACCATCTTCTGCGACAAAAATGTCACCCTTCAAGCTCATGACTGAACGACGAATGGTTCTAACTCAGCATCTGCTTTACAGAACTCGAGAGGAGACCGTGATCAACACATCCACGACCCATGAGTACATTGAGAATTTACAAAAACACCTTCAGCACACTCAGCGAAATTTAGAAAAGTCGGCAGAGGGGATGAAAACCCACTACGACTTAAAGTCCACCAAGAAATAATTTCCAAAAGGAACCAGACCATTTAGCGGACGGTCCTCCCCTCCTGGTGTGACACCTTTCAAATTATAGCTAAAATCTCTCCCATTGCCTATAAGATCTGCATCCCTAAAGGAGAACAGACGGAAGAGAAATGGGTTCACCTCAATCAGTTGAAAAGCTTTCATCCCAGACAGAACTTGCAAATGATTGAAGAACCCAGTGAGGGTAGAGGCCAGGAACCATATGAAGAATAAAGAATGGGAACCGGATGGAAAAAATCACAAGTTACCAGGGAGTAGAACAACTTATACTTATTTGGAAGTGATTACAAACAAATAATCATGTAAAAAGATTGTGATGCTATAAACTGTGATGTGTATCTTGTTGTGTTGTCAATTCGCACGTCAATACCGGGGAAAATAGTACTGTATGAAATACCTAGCCTCTCTTTTATTCTTGACAGATAAAATAACTCCTTCCCTCTACAGGCCGGAGGTGGAGCTGCCGGAAAGGGAGGGGCCCAGGACCAAAATCCAAAAAGAGTAGTGTGCAGACCAGAGCGCCACTCGCTCCGGACCAGAAAAAGAGCAGACTTGCTCTAAAGGAGATTCCTGGAACAAACCCAGGCCACAAAGAAACAGACACCCCACTCTCTCCTTGTTCTTCTCTCTGCCTCAGTAATCAAAGATCCAGGAGGGAGAATCTATGGGGTGAACTATAGCCCCTGAAGGCCAGAAATAAGGAGGCCAGATTAATTTGGCATGCTTACCGAAACATAAGGCCAGCACAGAAAGGATGCCAGACCCGAGGCCTTTTGAACCAAAAACAGGCCTAAAATCTAAGGAAAGAAAGTGGGTCGGACTCTAAAAGGTGCAAAAATGTGCGCAATGCCTTTCGGGAAGGAAAAGAAAGACACATGGCAATGATGTTCTGATTCAATCCATGGAGAGATGCACTTACACCTCAAGAAACAGCAGTGCACAGTGTCTTCAATGGATACCCGAATTGTGCTCCAAGCAGCTGTAGTGAAACCAAGCATTGCATGTAAATTAAATAAAAAATTTCGTTTTTCCCTCCAAAGTGACAGTATGCTAAGCAAAATGCCCACTAGACTTTCTAGCTTGGGCATGTTGTTCTCATATACATGTACAATCCAGAAGTAATCTGCATGTAACTTGAAACTGTGTGCCTTATAAGATGTCATTTAAAACTGAAATTGTGTGCTAGTCTAAAAGGCAATTTGCGGCTGGGTGTCTGAAAGGCCATTTCTTTAGAAACAAAACTTAACTTCCCGGACCTTTTTCCCTTGCTGCCCTGAACAGAGGGCCTGGGTGTCATTATCAATCAAAGCCAGTACTTCACTAAATAGAAAGAGATACAATACTTTAGATGAAAAACACAGTGGAAAACTGATAAGCCATGTCTGTTCTGGCAGCACTTGTGACCTCCACAAAAAGTGCATTAGTGTGGCCATTAGGCATTGAAGGGGGAGGTGGAATCTAAACACAGACCTCTGCTGAAGTCACATGCCTGAAAGAGAAACGAAACTCAGGGAGCAAGACGTGGGGGCCAGAGAGACAGAGGATATGAAACTGTAGTTCAATTAAATTGGAGAAATACATTTAATTGCATAAAAGGGGCAGCATACATGTCACAATGGTCAAACCAGGCTTTTATTCAAGGTGACAGTTACCCCCTTCTAACCATGCTAAAACGAGTTTGGTGGGATAAACACAACTAAAGTTATGAATGAAAATGTGATGTTGCCCTTCGCGTGACTTTAAAAGAGATTTAAGTTGGTATGATCGTGTCGGTAATGATTAATATGAAGACTGTAAAATGGCATGTTTTTCACTGATATAGCTCCTGAGTTAATGAAGAAAAACTGTATCTCTGCATAGGAAGGATGTGCAGACTCCAAACTAGTCTCATCTGATTTGCCTTAAAATGTAGTTCTTAATAATAGTCATACCTGTAACGTTTTTGGAATATAAGGGTACTTGCCATGTTGGGATGATGAAGTTTGTTCCTCCCACAGATATCCCAAAGCACTCCCCCATCACATTGTCCTATTGGCACGCGGGGGGGGGTGTTAGTTAACATTAACCAATCCCTTTTGTGGGAATCATGACAAGTTAGTGATGTCATTTGCCCTATAAATATGCCAGTTTGCATCAGAGCTGGACCTCTTCCAATAATTCCGAGAGGTGACCTGCTGCTGATATCTGGTGAAAAACATCCTAGCAGAGGGGCCTAAGTCTTGCATTGGAGACAGTAGCCAGGAGACATAGAAGCTGACTGAGACCCCTTGGAGGAAAGAGAGGAGACCCTTGACTGACCCCCTTGCTGTCCCAGCGGTTCCCTGATGCTCCCTGATGCCCAGTTCCAGGGCTCTCCTGTAAGTAGAACTACCCCAAAGCCATAGATTGTGTAGGCCATATATTCTTCCAGCCTTTTTTTTGTGATTTCCCCCATTGAAAATATCCTGTTTGTCTGTGTAGATCCCTAGCATATTTAATCAAAGTAAATCAATTAATTCACCTATTGGATTCACGGGATCTATATTGTTGGCAATTCAAAATCAACAATATTTTCCCAGTGTGTTTTGAACCGGTATAGTCATAAAGATTTGCCAAAAGAATTAACCCCAAAGCCTTGTTCCACGTGTGTGTGCAGGGTGTAAAAACAAAATTCCCCATTGGTGTAAAAACAAAATTCCCCATTGATCCCCTTCATTTTAAAATCAAAAGTGGGAAGCTTAGTAGTGCCTGTGCAAGGTGCAAAACGAAATTGCCCCTGTGTACTACCCATTGTGCGCTGCAAAAACAAATTTCCCCTTGCTTTTCATTCTTTCACACTGCAGCTTTGCTTAACACTCTAAAACCGATTTTCCCATTGTGCTCTGACAAAAGTCCCATAAATCCCACCTGCCCCACCTGCTCTTTGTAGGGGTGGCAAAACTAATATTTCCATTTGCATTTTCTTTCTCACATTGCATCTGTGATTCCAACCCAAAAACCGATTTTCCCATTCTGTTCTGACCAAAACCCCAAAGCCCTGTGTGTTATTGTTCGGTGTAGCAAAACGAATTTTCCTCATTACTTTTCTGTCTCTCATATTGATTCTGTGATTAATATTCAAAATCCGATTTTTCCCATCGAGTTCCCACTCCCTGCCACTGCCTTCACTTCAAAGGAGTCAAGCCTAATTGATGTTTGGAGGGTGAGGGTGCTGGGAGGAAAGGTATCATCACATTGTGTTTTAAATCTGCACTCACTGCGTGTCTTGAATTGTTCTTTTCAGTATTGGTGGGTGATTTAAAAGGAAACTATTGTAACTGCATATCTTAGTGTCATCTCTGTGTTGGTGCTTTATTAAAGTCGTTTTGTTCTTGTGTTGCCACACCATTAGTAGCTAATGTTAACCTTTTTGTTAAATTTGATTAAATGATTATATATATATATACAGACACACCGGCCTGGTTGCTAGTTGATAGTCCATTGTCGCACCAGGTACTTGTTGTGGGGACATGATCCCCCTGACTTGGGTGTGATCGCGTAATAAACCATGACAGTAGTCGGGTGTGAGTGATTGTCGATAATTGCCTGATCTCGCCTGACCATAGTATTGGGACATGTCAGGTACACGGCTCGGGTGTTAGTCTGTTTTCCCTTATAGCGGGCTGTCCGTGAGAAAGTGTTTGTGTTGTAAAAGGGGTGGGAGGGTTAGAGTTACTAAATATCCTACCACCGGTTAGGATGGGGTGAAGGTGTTACAGGGAAGGGGATACCACATCTCACCATCCGGTGTCCCACTCTCCGAACACCCCTCACCCAGGTGATCCTCCCGCACTGGTCCACCCCCAGGAACAGGATCCAAAAGCGATGTCCGTGTCCTTGCCACCTTGGTGAAAAATGTCCGGGACCAGTGGGCGAGACACCCTCCCGTTTCTCACACACCTCCTCTTAGACCCAGAGTTAAACACTTTACTAGGAGTCCTGCACTACTTTTCAATTAGAACCATCAGCTGGATCCCATATTGACTTCCACAGAACTGAAGAGGTCATACCTGCAGACCTGGCAACCCCCTGCCTGAAAGCCCATCTGCCAGTTGTTCCAGCCCCCAGAGGCAAGCTTAGGTGATGCTGGAAAAACCCCAGTGAAGTGGAGAAAAGATTATTTGGTCTCTTAAATGGCCACATTATAAGGCCATAGGAAGTGATTTCATGACATTGATGTGCTTTGTTCGACGACTTGTGAAATTCAACTGCAGCCCCATCCCTGTGGATGATGACCAGCGTGACTTCTTTTAGGAGTCAACCAGAAGAAGACCTCGATCAGAAAAGTCCCTCTTGGCCATGTTTATGCTAAACTTCTGCTTCAGAAACACTCTCTTGGTGGTGCTCTGGTCTGCCACTTAGAGAGTGTTATTGTGGCACCAGCCCTGCTAGTATCTTCCTGCGGGTGAAAGGTTTTGCTTTGAGGTGAAGTGCAGAGATAAGCAATCAGCAGAGTCCACTGTCCTGAGTCTATAGAAGCCTGTCCATAAACTGCCAGACGTTGTGATTGGTTGTGGTGCTATGGCTGTCTGAGTGCTCCAGTGACTAAATCAGAAGGTAGACATCTTCACCACAGGCATCTCGATTGTCTGTTCACCATAGGGGACATGGTGGTCCCCAAGAGCACGTCTGACCCTCACGCTTGGTCACATCCCCTTGTATACATGTTTAATGTACTTTTCCTCCTTGAACGTATTCCTCTAAAATTCACAGCTAGTTTTATTTTACTCACATTTAGAATGTGGTTGGTAGTTTGTTTTATGTCACGTTTTAGGATCGTGATTTTTGGACTTGAACCTGGCTTTCAGGCCTCTATGGCAAGAGCGGGCATGCATTATGAGACCCCAAGCATGTACCGCCCCAGGAAGAATGTGTAAAGGGTTAACATGGAAGGGCACACTTCACTTTGTAACCCCTGGTTTAATTGATCCTTGTTATATTGGGATTACCAATTACCGTTCACTGAGTAAACACACACACCCTGTTCTGGTTTATTGTAAGCATTATTTTTGTATTTAAATACAACTGTGTTACTGCAGTTTATGTTGTAAGATGGCACTACTTGTAAGGCTTAGTAGCAGACCAAAATAAGGTAGCTTGCAGTGGGTTATTTAGAATGTTATGTGTGGCAATGGACAGGACGGCTGTGCTGCGAGGATTGGTCTCCGCTTGAGGTCCCTTAGGAGCAAATGTTTTTCTCATTCTAGAGGCGGAGGCGTAATTTCTCCGGGGGTGGTGGGAGGAGGTGGTGTCAAGTCCACTAGCACTAAGAGTCCGTTCGCTGGACACTTTGCGCACAGGGACGCACGAGCGGTGCAGCCTGGGAAGGGTGAGGATATGACAGTTCGGTTCTCCGAAGTCTGGGCTGATGTAGCAGCCCAACGAGGCTCAGCCCAGGTGTGATGGTACTGGGACAAGGGCAGGGTACCTCACTGTGCGGCGAAAGGGAGAGCCTCCTGGGTGAAGCTGTCCAGGCCATTGGGAAGGAGGCATCCGCGGTTTACAGTGTGGCAGAGTGGGTTGGAATGTATCCCTGATGCCCGGGACGGGGGGGGGGGTCTGACCAGAGCCAAGCGTTGTGACATGCTATGCTGACGTATCAGAAGGTACCAGCAGCGCCTCTTAAGCAGACCTCCTAAGCAGCGGAACCTTTCGCGCCAGGAAGGATTCACGCGCGAGCCTTTGGATGCTCCCACCTCAGCCACCTCAGCAAGTGCGCTCTACGCCCGGCTCCTAAAGTACTGCGGGAGATGTTGCGATCGAGCCGGCCTCTGTAGTACCAGCCAGCGCGGCGAGGAAGAAGAGGCTGCCTGGACTGCCACTGGTGACATCAAAGCATGAAGCGCAGAAATGACCCGTGTTCTGACCAACAGTTAGGTATTTGGGGTGGTGGATTCTGTGCTTGGCTTGGCGAGAACTTTAAGGTAACGGGCCTGAGTAGGCTGTAGCCCTCATTGTCTTAGTTTGGCCGCATTGGATTGGGAAATGGCGAGATAGATTTGAGTCAGGCACCCCAATCTCTCCCAGAGGCTCTTTCGGAGTGCGAATACGTGACCTGGTTGGGTTTAGGGACCACAAAGTGAGTTGACGTAAACCGGAAGGTGTATAACCCATCAGGTCAGAAAATGAGGCATTTAGATTGGGCATACACTTTGAGCGCGCGCACGCACGCGCGTTGGCAGCTCTTCGCGTGGACGCAATGACAAATTGCTCTGGTGATGTTGCTGTGCCTGAACAGTTTTTGGAAATTATAGGCCCGGGCTGTGCTGTGGTGGTTTAAAATGTATCAGTGTCTGTGTTTTAGCTGAAGCGAGGGCATGCATGCACCAAGTTCAAATAACATTTTACAGGAGGTGCTCTATGGTGTTCTAGAGCTGGCATGTTTCTTCTGGACAGGTCGGGTGTTGGAGTCATACATCCAGGGCTGCCATTTTCCTTCTCTCGGGGACTCACTGTGTAGCCACGGCTGTTGAAACATGTGAGAGAAAGGATGTCCCCCGCCCCCCTCCCCCCGACCCAGATTGTATGGGTCTCCTACGCCCCTCAGCCCACTCCTTTCCGCAGGTTGCCTTAACAGACATGTTTCCCCTTTTCAGATGCACTGGGAGGGGCTTCATGTGATAAGTGTGGGTCTAGTTCAGTGGGTCTAGGTTATGCGATGGCTATCTAGTTAGTATTCCCCCTCTGACCTGGTGGCAATGCTGGTCAGTGGGCTAGAGAAATAAAACCTGCTGTGAGTTTACTGCACAACTCCACACTCGTGCACTGGGGTAACCCTCTTTGCAGCACTGAAGGGGTGCAAACGGGTGTGTGTGCTCACACCCAAGTCGGTGGCCATGCCTGCTCCTGTGTGAGTGGATAGACGAGTGTTGAGGCATGTGGAAGTGTCGAGCCAGGTGCAAAAAGCCGTATTATGAAAGGAGTGCTGTGTGCGTGAGTTAATCCTTAGTGTGGGGGATTGGGTTAGGGTGAATAATCCCAGGCAACGGAGGAGGTGCTCACCCCGCTTGTCTGCTGGGATAAGGGTGCAACGTGTGCTGGCCTCAGTGGTGGTATTGGAAGATGGTTCGAAGTGGACCCAGGGACACTAACTACTCAAGTGCCATAGCATGTAGTATGTGGTGGGATCCTGTCCCAGTGTCTGCGCTGACCCAGTTAGTGGGGTCACAAGCTTGAGTGACTAGTCGGAGCGCACATTACTCTGGCCTCGGCTGTGGAGCGTCCTCCGACATGCCATGCAGCACCAACGTTAATGAGACCGTTGTGCCGCAGGTGCCCGCTGTCGCATGCCCAATTGGAAGAGAAAGAGTGCCGTTATATGTGTGTTGTGTAAGGGTGAAGGTTTATGAGAGCTAGGATGTGGCCCTCTGGGAATTTTGGTGTGTTCATGCAATGTAATGGCACAGAGGTTCTGGGAGGCAGTTCGTGGAAGCAGTGCCTGCGAGTGTAAACCATGCTCTGTGCTCTTGCCCTCCCACCCCCGGGCTCCTGCCCTGTGTGGGGCACTCGCACCTTACTGTAATAAAGACTTGATCCACACCTGGATTGTCTACTTTCTTAACATATATTCTTCTAATAGTTGAAAGCAAGCCCATGAACGCTCACACCAGAGAGAATTCAACCCCCTAGGGAAGAAAGGCCCAAGTCGATCTTGTAAGGATAACAAGTTTAATCTCATGCGCAGATGAGAACAACAGCAAAGAACTCTGCTGCCAAGAACGTTCTGCCAAAGAAGGGTACAAGCAGAAACGTATAAGCAAAACATTGTCATAGGTGACGCAATACCTATAGTAAACTCCTGTGTGACTGATTGGATGGACCCTATACAGGTGCTGCCTTTATCCATATGAGATAGCAGTTTATTGGTCCCAGCCCAGCCCAGTCCGTCCATCTGTATTCCATCACGTGGGTGCTGCAGGGCTCATCTTCTTCTCACGTCAAAGGTCAGAAAACAAATTAACTACACTCCTACTATACAGCTTGTTTATCACTCATACTGTGCATTTGGTAGGCTTCAAAACAACAAACACACAGGAGGTTCCAGGGCACTCCAACCTTCACCAGCACATTTCACTCACTCCCTCCACGCCATCCAGCTCCAAGGTCTCCGCCCTCATTTTGAACTATAATTTATCCCTCCCAGCACCTCGCAATACAAATCACATGATTGTTGCAGCAACGATGCATCCTGTCCATCCTCGTTGAACATTTCAGGACTTGTTACTTTGGGGTTGATGGTCAAAGGGCACCTGGTGTCCTGAAATTCGGGGATCTTTGGCCAAAGTGAGATAACATGCACACCAGGCGCCGGGCTCTGATCACGGCCTTGTAGGGCACATTTATCTTGGATGAAAGCACATCTACGCAACACTTTCAAGAACAATGGACAAACAGTGAGGTTGCGAACTGTTCTCATGGGAGCTCGGGCATGACTGGAGATTTCCGTTGCCTCGTGGATTTGGGGCTAGTGCATGCAATGCCGCCTTTGCAGTGCTTACCGCACAAGCCTTCTCTTCTACCTAGGCATATTAATATCTACGCAAAATAGCGATGCCGACCGCACTTTGGGCCACACCATATGAATGCGCTATAAATTATGATGTTGACATGGGGTCCGTCTGGAAGGGAAAGCACCCCTTCCACTGGCCTCCCCTGCCCCCTGGTTCATTACAGTGCCTCCACTACATCTTGCCTTACTTTAAAGTGCCTAAAGGGCGGTGCACTGCTCCCTTCCCAACAAAGTCCCAGCTAGTTGCATTTTAATCACATACTTTAAGCATGTCGTTGGTAGGTTATTTCGTTTATCTACCTTAAGTGTTGGGATTCATAAAACGTCCTTTCCCATCTGAATGATTGTCTGGACTGTGCATGTGGTTTCTTTTTTGTGTTAAAGTGCACTGCATGTTGTGTTGTGCCTCCCACACACTTTTAGAGAGCCAGCTTTGCTCGTGGCATGTGGTCGAAAGGAGAGTAATGGTTTCTTTTGGCTCTTTTGAGTCCCTTTGTGAGCAGGATTATTTCAGTCGGCTTCAGCTGGAGTCCAGACCAAGTGCTTGCTAAACTTAAATTAAACCTCCTGATTTAAAGATTGCAGACTTTAAACCTCACATTCCAGGGCTCGAAATGAAGGTTAATTGAGCAGGAGCTAAAACCAGCTCCTGGGTGTCAGGCATCACCCAGTAAGCAAGAACTACGGCTACGTAACAAGGAGCGAGTACACAGAGCACCACAAATCTAACTTCGACATGAGATGCACAGTTTAATTCTTTGGCTATTATGTATGAAACACAGATGTGTCCCAGTTCTTCTTTATTAACGTTTTCAAACACTGTAAAGATAATGTTGCATGTTTTTAAGGCACCACTTGGACTGGGGAGCAAAAAGGAGCTCCTGATAGCTGCTGGTTTCAAGCTCACCAGGCTCTCCTAGGTTAGGAGCAGGTGCTATTTTGAACCCTGCATTCTGCTCACACAGTCTACAAGAGCAAGTAATGCAGCTAAATTCTACTGTAGTGTTTTTTTTTAATTTTAATGATTTTTATTGTTTAAATATTGAGTTTGATACAGATATCGACAAGTTACAGACTTTGAATAAAACAAGAACCATAAAGAAATAACATAGTAAATGATTCTGGTAACTTGTAATAGTATTTCTATATAGCTAAATCATTTGTTAAAACATTTGTTAAAATCACTTACGAATATCATATAAACTATAGTAGATATAAACCGCATTAATATAACAAGTAGTATAAAATTAATAGTAGTACAAGTCTGCAAAGAGTGACTTATATGTAGTGAATATAGAGATTAGAGGGGAGACGTACAGGGAGACAGACAAGAGACATATAAGAATCAGGAGGGTAGAGGATAGGGGGGAATGGGTATATTGGATTATTTCATCAAAATAAACTAATCATTTTGAACATTATTAAGTTCAAGCATTTCAATATGAGTATGGAAATATGGATAATGATGCAAATATAAGGGTGTCGGTTCATGTACCATGAGCGGTTGCATTAAAACAGTTAAGATACCTGGTGAAATAATACCATTTAGCATTATATTTAGGAATTGTGTTATGATTATTGGCCATGCACATTTCCAGTTTATGAGTGTTACAAATGGTATTCCACCAGATTTTGGTAGAAAGCAAACTAGAGTCTTTCCAGTTAGCAGTGATGCATTTTAAAGCTATACAGATAAATAAATCATAAATAGGACATCACCTCTATTGAGATTACCAAAGCCATCCATGGCCTCGGAAAAGGTAAAGCACCCGGCCCTGATGGACTATCCACAGAATTCTACAACACATTTTCTCAACTCTTAACACCTAAGCTCAAAAAACGTTTTTCATATTTCATTTCACAAAAATGTTCCTCCGGATCCTTTTCTGAAGCTTTACTTATCATTTTTCCAAAACCTGAAAAGGACCCTACTCTTCCTAGCAACTATCGACCCATTTCCCTTATCAATATTGAAAGCAACATTTTTGCCAAAATACTTGCCAAAAGAATCGAATCCTCACTCCCAAGTCTAGTTAAACCAGACCAAACAGGTTATGTTAAAGGACGTAACATATCCTCTAATGCAAGACTCCTACTAAACGCCATCAACCTTGCAGCCAATGACAAAAAAGACACTCAAGGCTATGCGGCCATTGCATTAGATGCGGAAAAAGCTTTCGATCGTGTTGACTGGAATTTTATGTTTCAAACTCTACGTTGGCATGGGTGTGGTGATACATTTATTTCACTGGTTAAACTTCTTTATTCTGCCCCCAAATCTGCTGTTTACTTAAATGGTCAAACTTCCTCCTCTTTTCCCTTACTAAGAGGAACGCGTCAAGGTTGCCCCTTCTCACCATTACTATATATCCTCTCTCTTGAACCACTACTTGAATTAATAAGATCTAACAAAAACATCCCGGGAATTCAAGTCGGTGCTTCAACAAGTAAAATAGCTGCATATGCGGATGATATTCTTATATTAATTAAAAACCCCAAACTTCACATTCCCAACCTCTTAAGTGTATTATCGCAATTTGGTCAGGTCTCAGGATATAAATTAAATACGCAGAAATCAGAAGTTATGCCCCTAAATCCATACTGCCTTAAACATGATATTGTCACTTTTGGCCTCAAATGGTGCAGTAGCTCTGTCAAATATTTAGGTCTTCGTTTTGCCCCAACTATCCCAAATACAATCAAACTCAATACTGAAACACTACTGGGCACCCTTAAGGATCTAACATCCAAATGGTCTCCACTATACCTCTCCTGGTGGGGGCGCTTAGATACTATCAAGATGATGCTTACTCCCATAATTCTATACTATTTGCAACTTCTCTCCGTCCCATTATCCCTTTCCTTTTTCAAATCCATTTACTCTATTCTACTTAATTTTCTTTGGGGAAAAGGAAAAAGTAAAAGAATTGCTCTGACGAAACTGAAAGCCCCCTATGATATGGGAGGAGTTAGATTCCCTGACTTAAAGTCATATCACTATGCATTTCTTATAAAACAGTCTCGTCAATGGTTCATGGATCCTATATCCGCTGATATCCCGACCTGGTGTACATTAGAAAAACAAGTAGTTCCACCACACGACATCACGGACTATATATACATATTTAAACATTCGTCTACTGTAGTGTTTTAAAGTCACTTGCTTTGTCGGTTTCCCAAAATAGAGTTTTTTCTTAGAAATTATTATTCCTATATCCACTATATCAATATGTGCAATTGAAGCCTTATGGTGGACCGTCCAGGTTTGTTTTGTTGGGGGCGTCGGGGGGGGGGGGGTTGGTCCACAGGCTGGTGATTAGTCTATTTCTCAAGGGAAAGTATTTTTTGCCTTCTGACTGCGCCATCAGAACCCTTCCCCCCGAAGTAATTCATCTAGCAAAAGTGTCTCACACTAACTTGACTTGGTGCACTGTCAGACACATGGGCTGCTAAAAGGAAAACGGTGCGTATATTTGTGACAATTATTTGCTGGCTAGTGTTAGTTTGTTGGTTTGTGGGTATTAATGATGCTGAATTGATTACCTCAGGTAATCATATAACAATTACCAAGAGTTACAAACCTTCTGTATAGACTATTACTTTTTGCTGAGGTATAGTTCAGCCACAAATGACCTCTTAGACATAACTAATTGCAAAACAATTGAATAGCCTTTGTCCTAAAAGTTGTATTTCAGACAAACAAATGGATATGATGAACCGTAAAAATAGTTATTGGCGTGTAAGCACATACAGTCTTCTGAGACGGCAAACCTGCTCTACCTGAAGCACGTTGGTCTTGTCGCAGTTGGAGTCTTTGAAAGCGGATTCCAGCTTTATTTCACCACTCAGCCATATCTAGCCAGTTATACATCGGGTGGAAAGGGGGGAGGTGGGGAGGGCAGGGTTTGTATTTGTGCCAGAAAGGAACAGAGGGCCAAGATTGAACATTTGACCATTCTAAAACTGGTGCAAAAGACCATCTGGCACTGCAGGCTGCCAAAATAGTTGGGGTAACTTGGGTCTGTGTTTGGTGGGCTTGCCACAGGTAGTATTCTCCTTTGGTCAAAGTGCAGAACTGCAGTCTGCTGACCTATGCTCTGGGAAGGGCAGAGTCGGGATGCAGAGCCTGGTTGTGTCTGTGCGCCTGCCAGGTGCCTCTTCTCTTCGCTAGCTGGTTGGGGCAGCATTGACGGCCTAAGCCGCTGAATGCCAGACACTGGTGCAACAGGGCTCTATGCATTGCACCGCATGGAATGATGCCCCACAGTCCTGTGGCACGGGCCTAATGAACGTCACATATCTAAAGGCACATTGTGTGCAATACCTTTCACCATGCCCGCCTGTGTTAATTAGCAACTTAAATGAGGTGCCAGCACAGAAGAGTTTCAAAGTTTCATAGAAACAGTTTATTTCTCTTAAGCGGGTTCAGCATGATGCAACTGCTTCACCTGAGCCTCCTTCTCTGAACTCATGATGAGAATAAATAGTTGTATACATTCAGTACACATTGCTTCATGACAGGTCATTAAATAGTGGGCTAAAAGTGAACACAGGCCAGGGTTTCAGCTTACTCCATGCAGCTGTCACTTTGGCTAATTTAACTCGCTCAGGCTTCTTCAACAACACATGTGAATGTGAAAACCAAATCAAGGACTTTCTGTGTTCTGCAAGCCTAGCACTCTTTAAATTGTGTGCATAGACCGCTAATTAGAGAATCTACGTTCATTTATTTTTCAAAGTTCTTACAATATTTGTTTTTTCTCACAATCTGTTCTTTTGAACATAGTTCTATAATCATAATGCATATCACTGAGTACATCAGTCTGTTAAATCTATGGCCAGCATATCTCTAATTACATTCTCTTGCATAATAAAACATTTTTGGTAGATATTGAAGTTGCCTGTGGTCTGTGACAGGGTGGCATTAGGGACACAGATTACTGTACTAAACAAAGATGGCACTACATAATATTCCAATAATAACCACCCCTCTAACACAAACAATCACTCATAGCAGCACTGCATATACAAACCCTGTGCATGGAGCAAAGCAAAACAGCAAAAAGAAATTCCATCAGGACTAGTTTCACAGAGCTTAAATGCTCCTTTTTACTACTTCATCCCCAAGTAGTCCATAATGATGGTGGTCTTGCCCACTTGGTAGCTGTCCCTCACGGAAAGGGATTCCTCTTTACAGTTTGTAGTTCAGTTAAAGGTTTCCTGGTTCTCAAATTATATTGCAATCCCTCTCTTGCTCCAGCAATGTCTTTGGGATGAATGGCAATGATGCACATGTCCATCGTCTATGCAGAAGGGGTGCTTTGAGTACCAGAGACTGCAGGCAGTGGTGTGGGTAACAAAGAAGATGGTGCTTGCTTTATGTGTAAAGTGCGGCAGCCGTCTGAGTGGTGAGCAATGCCTGCAGTGCACCTTTTCACCTGGGCTGCAGTCCCAATGATCAATAAGTACCCATGCGTCTGCCTGGATGCTGTGTCCTGGCCCCTCCAATAGTGTTGGCAGACAATCAGCAACCTGTTTGCAGAGAATGGACAGGTGTTTAGCTGACTCTTTATAATAGTCGATTAACAGCGGATAGGACGCATGTCTTGGAATTTGGCACACCCCATACATTTGCTGGGCGGCCCATAGCTACTTTGTAAGGAAACAATCCAACAACTGAGTGCACTAATTCTATTTCAGTATTTAACAAAATGCACATTATTGTTGCTCCAAACAGTGTAATGCAGTCAAAATTGGAGTAAAAACTTCTTTACAAGTATTTTAGCAATGCTTAAAGCAGTACTATCTTGTTAAGGAGAATGCTTCTACCCATTTGATAAACATGTATACTATCACTAACACATCGTCTTTCCTTGACAGGGAGGGAATTTAATAAACTCTAGCTGTAATGCTTGAAAGGAAATTCAGGTGTCCAAAAGATTTCATTTTGGGCCTTCCTGACCCTCCCCAATGTTAAAGGACGCACATACTATACAGTTTTTACAAAAAGCAACCGTGGCTGGTCTTATCTTAGTATTACTCCACACTGTAGTGAGAAACTTTACACATTCTCTCTGCACGTACATGAGACGGGCCATGAGCATAGGACAACCTAATAAAGTCCTTCATAATAAACTGTCTAGATTTAGGTCTAGCCACAGTACAGAGAGTGCACTTTTGGATTTGCAGTCAGACATGCTGAACATTGTGAACCAGGGGTGTTGCTAGGTCTGGAAAAGACCCGGGGCTACACTAATGTCGGAATTGTCGAGACTCGGGGCTAGCTAGCCTTTTGGTTGAAGCTCTTGAGATTCTATCCGGGGCTACAACCAAAAGACCAGGGGCTATAGCCCCCTTAGCCCCCCCTAGCAACGCCTCTGTTGTGAACTCAGGAGGGTGTGGGCTGCTGGTCCTTTTAGACTTCCTGGTGGCCTTTGATTTTCTGGATCACAACATTCTTTTGACATCCCTGGATAAAGCAGGCAAGTGCTCACCAAATGCCATGAAGTGGATCCACTCTTTTATTTATCAAACATGCTCTCAGCCATACATTGGGGAGGGAGGCCTTGTCAGACTATGCCCCCATCTCTTTTGGAGTACCACATCTGGCTTGTCTCCTGCTCGATTCAATTTATATATCAATTTATATATGAAACCTCTGTGCGATTTCCTGGAGGAGGCAAATATTTGTTTATCCAACTATGCTGATGATACTCAGCTGTTGCTGAAATTGGAAGGTAATTACGAACTAAATGACGCTTTTAAAATTGTAAAGCAATGGATGGTGGAGCATTGGATGTGTCTCAATGATGCTAAATCGGAAATTCTACTTTTTGGCTCCCCGCTTCAGAGTGCAAAATTAGATCTCAGATACAACTCTTCCTGTTAGACGGATGTGTGATCAATACTGAGATTAAGATCAAAACCATGGGCACTTTCCTGGACTGTAATGTTCGTCCCGATGCACAAGTAAGCAATATCATTCATAGCCCACAATATCACCTGAAACCCTTGAGGAAAATTAGACCACTGATCTCAGAGAAGAACTGTGAAACTCTGGCTAGGGCCACTGTCCTATCAACAATGCACTATTGCAATGCCCTTTTGGGGGTGCCTCAAAAAAGAATTTGCGTGCCCTCCAAGTGGTACAAAACCACGCGGTTTGGATTATAAAACAAGTACTGCGTGGTAAGCATATCACGCTATTTCGAAAGTCTCTGCACTAGCTCCCTATAAGAGCCAGAATTCTATTTAAAATGGCTATCTTTGTTCACAAGGCAGTCTATGAGACAGCCCATGAATATTTAAAAAGGAAAGATTAACTACCTACCGACCACCAAAAATTCTACGTTCAAGTAACTCTGTTACTATTTTGCCCATGCCCAAAACGGCGAAAAGCCAATGGAAAATCCTTCACTTAAACAGCATCGTCTCATTGGAATGCTCTCCAATCCTGTGTTAGGAAGAGAATCTGCTCACTTTTCGAAAAATCTTGAAAACCTAGCTGTTCGATTAGACACTACCTGACCTCTTTACAGGTGGCCTGATTGGAGAAATGCCTTCTGTTATTGTTTTGTTTGTTTTATTTGCTTATACAGCGCGCCGAACCCAGGGGTATCTGGGCGCATTGCTTGAGAACAACATGGTTACTTAATACATACAATAAGAGTTATGCTTACTAAATAGGTAATATACAAGAAGCATGAAAGTAATACAATATGGTACAACATGGTTAGATAATGCATACAATATGAGTTATGCTTACTAGGTAGGTAATATACAGGAAGCATAGGAGTAATACAATATAGGCGGTTAGGAGAGTGTGCAGAAATGTACAAAAATAGAGAATATACAAGAATGTGCAGCAACAGTAATGACAGGTAATATACAAGAATGTTGTAGTGTCATGTGTTTTTTGTGTTTCCATGCTCTGATGCCAGTCCAGATTTCGGCATTTCATTAAAAAAACATGAATACATATGTGATCATTTCCATTTTCTCTCATTTTGCATATCTAGCCAATAACCATCTACATATTTCCCAGTCGGTTTCCATTCCTGAAGCTCTTGCTCAGTGGCCTCAGACTGAATAGTTCACACTGTTTCAAGGGTATTATCAAACATGATATTCTCTGCCTGCATCATGTGTGTAATATACATATGTGCTACAGGGGACTGTGCAGTTGCCTTTGCAATTTGGTCAGCAAAAGCATTACTGTTTCCCATATCATTTACAATGGCCTCGTGTCGCTACGTTTAATGACGGCCAATTTCTTTGGCAAGGTCAGTGCATACAATAATTTCGAAATCAATGTGCCATGCTGTTTTTTTGTCCCATGTTGAAGTTAAAAATCCTCTCTCAGCCCATATGCGGCCAAAGTTGTGAGCTACTGTGAGGAATTCAACTATCCGCACAGGGAGTGTGCACTCGCCTGGGCTTTTTTGAAGTTTTGTAATTAAAATTAATGATGGAAGATCAACTTCAGAAAATGTGCGTGGCTAATCCGCACATATTTTCCTATGCTCGCTGCACAACAAACACATTGTTAAGTGCTCTCCGGGGGACACAGCCTAAAGGCGCAGTCCTCCCTGTCACATTTAGCTGGAATGTGATAGCCACGGGTACATCAAAGCATCTCTGAAGGGGGAAGGCAACACCTTCCTCCGGCCATGGCCAGTCTAATTAAAATATCAAAGGCTCCATGGATCCGCCCTGTTCTATTTTCAAAGTTCTGTGTGGTAGCAGTGCATACTGATGAGAGTTAAATGAAAACAGGCCTGCAAAGTGCCTGGCCACAGAACTAACACAAGGGACAGTAAACACCAACACCTCTTTGATATGCAATGTGTCAGCTTGATGCTAGCTCCCACTCCTCTGTATAAAGGGCAGTGAATGTCATGTCTGGGACAACTGTTTATAGTAGGCAACCCATGCAGGGAACCCCCTTTTAGAGAGAAGAAGTATGTCATTTGATGGAGACAGAAAGTCTGTTCTTGCCACAAACTTTAAAAGGAGACCTGTGCTTTGATCAGGAGTCACAGAGAGCTCAATCAACCAGAGAGACATTTTGATCGACAACAGACAGGAAGATGGGTTGGTCGCATAACAGAAGATTGTTGGTGGGGACCCAAGATTGGTCCATTAAGGTAGGCTTAGCATGCACCAATCACTAGGGCCCATTTGGGTTTAAAAGAGGGCTGAGCCCCTCACTTAGATCATCCAACAACGTCAAAAGGAGTAAGAAGGACTCATTTGGAGCCTGGCTGAAGGTACAGTCTGCCTTACAGCTTCTGACAGTGAAGGAAAGGCAGGATTTTCAAAAGGGAAGCAATATCCCTCCCCATCTCATCTCCCAGGCACCAAAGGGAGATACCAGACTCAGAGGACCCATCCAGCAGCTCTAGAACCGGTACCCAGCCAGCACACAGTCTGAGGTGTCGGTACAGTTGTGTGATTGGCAGCCGTGGGGGAGTGGATGGGTAGCAATTGGCTGAAGCTCAACGGTGACAAGACGGAGGTCCTGGTGGTAGGGTCTTCCACTGATGCTGCACTTGTCTTCATCTCTATGACCTACTGCTTTGCGTGTGGTTCCTGCTCCAGTGTCTCTGGTGAAAAATCTTGTTGTCTATCTGTCCGCCTCACTTTCTATGTCTGCTCAAGTGAGTGCTGTATTCAAAACTGGTAACTTCCTATTACGGTTACTTTGGGGGATTCTATCTTTTCTCCCAGCCCGTCTGCGCCCGCTGGTTGTGGCTTTTGCTGTTCTAAGTCTGATTGACTACTGTAATGCCTTGTTTTTGGCTTAAACTTTGGGATTGATACGTCAGCTGCAGCTTCTTCAGAATCTTGCTGCTAGGTTGGCTACATCCACCCCCTAGCGTGCCAACATCAGCCCAGTACTTCCCTCCTTACACTGGCTTTCTGGTACCAAAAGGATTGACTTTGTTACTTTGCTTGGTACATAGAGCTTACGATCAAGGAGCCGACTACCTTAGTGAAATATTCCTACCTTATGTCTTGGGCCTTGCTCTTCCCTCTGGGAATGCTCTCTTAGTGACTATTCCTACGTTTTGCTTTCTAGGATCGGTGGGCAGGCCTTTTCTTTTGCCGCCGTCAAATTGTGGAATGAGTTACCTGTTACCCTTAGACGTGTTGAGAATCACTTTCAATTCCGCCGTCTTCTGAAAACCCTGCTTTTTTTAGACTGCTGTTATTCATTAGTGTTCTGTGTGTTTTCCTCATGCCATGATGCCCTTGGGTGACCGTGCGTGTTATAAATTCTGATAACATAACATAACGCACAGCAGGTTCTGACAGCAAGCTTCCTAGGTGGTGTAAGGAAGGCATGGTATGAAACAGTGAAGACAGACAAGTGATCACAGTTCAAGGGTGTTTATTGAACTTCAATGGGTTGGATGAACGCCTATCTAACCCTAAATCTAAAGATGGGAGCTCGGACTCTGCCTGACCATGGTAATGGGACATGTCCAGTACATTGTTCAGGTACTAGTCTGTTTTCTACCAGAGCAGGCTGTCTGTGGAGCAGTGTTCGTGAAGGGAAGGGAGGGTGTTACAGTCCCCAAATATCCTACCTGGTAGGATGGGCCAAATGGATTATAGGAGGGGAATGCAGCTTCTCACCGTAAGGTTTCCCACTCCATGAGGACCCCTCCCCCAGGTGATCCTCCCGCACTGGTCGACCCCCAGGGTCTTCATCCAAAAGCAATGGCAGTGCCCTGGCCACCTGAGAGCGAGAGATCCCCGGAGGCTAGCAGATGAGACACCTTCTGGTTTCTCACATACCCTTCCTCTATGCGACGTAGGTGCATCTAATTCACAGGGAAACCGGGAAAGGAAATCGACGTTCCACTGCTCTTTACCTTTTCGGTGTTCCACAGTGAAACAGTAGGTTACAGGACTAGGAACCATCGCATAACTCGAGGTTTAGAGACCTTTCATTGACTTATTCATACTAAAGGTGAGTGGTAGGTGACAAATGTGAACTTCCTTCCTAGAAGATAGTATCTTAGATGGACAATTGCCCATTTGATGGCACGGGCCTCTAATTTCAACACAGAGTAGTTATTCTCACATTTGAAAAGTTTACGACTAGTGAATAGGATGGGGTGTTCTAATCCATTGCAAATTTGTGATACAACTGCTCCTAACCCTGTGAGAGAGGCATCAGTTTGTAACACAAATTCTTTTGAAAGTCTACTACTTTTAGGATTAGGTTCTGACACAAGGTTTGTTTTAGGTTGTAACATGCATTGTCCTTATCAGTCCAATGAATCTTCTGCGGTTCAGCATTCCTTAATTTGTCTGTTAACCTGGCTGTGCTATCTGAGAAATTTGGCATAAACCTACAGTAATAACCAGTCAGTCCTAGGAATGCCCCAAGGTCTCTCTTGGTGTTGGGCGTGGGGGCATCAAGGACGGCTTTCACTTTTTCTTGCTGGGGCTGGACACTGCCATTCCATACAAATAAGCCGAAGTATTTTATGGCTGATTGAGCCATCTTACATTTGGATGGTTTGGCAGTTAAGCTGGCTTCTCTGAGGGTTCTCATAATAGTAGAAAGATGAAAAAGATGGCCTTCCCAAGTTTTACTTTAAATGATTATGTTGTCAATATAGGTTGCACATAAATCGGAGTAAGGCTGTAATATCCTATTCATAAGTCATTGGAAAGTGACTAGGGCCGCATGCAGGCCAAAAGAGAGGACTTTGAACTGAAATAGTCCCAGGGGTGTTGAGAAAGCTGTCTTTTGCTTATCAGGTCCATTTACTGGGCCCTGCCAATATCCCTTGGTTAAATCAAGGGTTGATAGGAATGTGGCATTTCCAAGTTTATCTATTAATTCATCGATACATGGGATAAGATAGGCATCGAAGGCAGAGATGGCGTTCACCTTCCTGATGTCTATGCAAAACCTCCAAGAATTATCGGGTTTAGTTAACAACACAATAGGGGAGTACCATGGACAGGAGGGCTTGATAATGTTTGCCTTCAGCATTTTCTTCTCTTCCTCAAACACTATTTGTTTTCCGGCTTCCGGGAGTCTCTATGGCATCAAATGGACCACTTTTCCATTTGTAGTTCTGATATAATGATAAGTATCATGCACTCTCCCTTGTTTCTTGCAAAATACATTGGGCAATGCCATAGCAAGGTTGTTCAACTCTTCTTGTTTTTGTCTAGATAGTTGTTGGAAAATAAGCTCAGACTTATCTGTCTCCTCCGGTACCAAACAAGACAATATCGGGGTGGCAGTGGAAGGATTTTCTTTCCACTCCTTTAAGAGATTTACTTGGTAAAGATAGGTCTTTTGCTTCCTATCAGGTTGGGCTATTTTATAGGTACAGGTCCCTGTTTGCTCTAGTACCTCATATGGCCCATGCCACTTTGAGACAAGTTTATTTAAGAGGACTAATTCCTTTTTTGTCGTACTGAAAAAGATCTTAAATTCACTTTTTCGTCATAGGTAGACTTCTGTTGGGCTTCAGATTTTTCCATGTGAGTGTGGACTAGATTCCAAACGAGTTTCATCTGCTCTCTCAATCGGGTAGCTTTTTGTGAGAGGGGAATAGTTGCCTCTTCCCTCCCTTCCCAGGTCTCCCAGAGCATGTCTAAGACATCTCTTGGTTCTCGATCGTAAAGTAGTTCAAAAGGAGAGAACCCAGCGGATGCCTGAGGTGTCTTTCTTACTGCACATAAGGCCAGGGAATCATGCAATCCCAGTCCTTCCCATCCTTATCTACCTTATCAATGATTAAGATAACATATTTATTACCCAGTCTAGAGGTTTCCAATGGTCCAATGATATCCATCCCAATTCCAGAGAAAGGGACTTCTATTATTGGTAAGGGGAATAGAGGGGCAGCTAAGGGAATATGTGCACTGGTTTTCTGGCATATTTCACATGTCTAAAGGAAGTTCTATACGTCAGCATTGATGCCTGGCCAGTACAATTTCCCACTGATGTGAGCTTGGGTTTTAGATGGTCCTAAATGTCCCCCTTTCAAATGAGAATGTGAAATCTCTAGCACGATCTTGTGATGGGTTTTGGGGATTACTAACCAAGTTTTACTTAGTCCTTCTCTGGAGGTTTCCTTTCTATGTAGTAATCCCCATTTCAGGAAGAAAAAGGGGCTCCCCTTTTCTAGTCCTTCCCCCTCAGGAATCACTTGTAAGAAAGCCTTTGCGAGTGCTGGATCATTTCGTTGGGTGAAGGCTAGAGCAGGAAGGATGGTATGTTCTTCTTCCCTCTTTGCCTCAGTGATGGGTGTTTCATCAACCTCTGCAAAGCCTAAGTTACCTCTTAGTTTCCTCTGGTTCACTTTCTTCCTTAAAACAAGGAAATAGAGCCTTCTCAAGAATTTGCTGTGCAATTTTGTCCCCACAGTGTATTTCAAATGGAGTATTGCCATGGTTCTGTAGGTGAACGTTTGTCTCGCCGGAAGTCTGGATCTATGACGCCTGTAAGGACATCTAGACCAAACTTCCAGGCCAGGTCAGATTTTGGGGCCAATCTTATATAACAACCCACAGGGTGTAGTAGGACTAAGTCTGTGGGAATCATCTCTTTTCCCTGGAGGGAAAGTGGCTTCTCTGCTGCTACAAAGATCAAAGCCTATGGATTCTTTCGTGGCGGTAGAGGGATCTGAGGCTCTGTGACTAAGCTTCTTGAATTTTACGGTCCCACAATTTATCTCAGTTGTGTCGCATCCCACTCTGACACCACATGTAAGGATGGCATGGTATGAAAATGTGAAGACAGACACAAGTGATCACAGTTCAAGGGTGTTTATTGAACTTCATTGGGTTGGATGAACGCCTATCTAACCCTAAATCTAAGGATGGGAGCAAGCTACAACCAGCAAAGTAAAAATAACCCAGTCCTAGTGGAGTCTTGTCGAAATAAAAATGGCCTATACTAATACACCTATTGCTAATCCTTACTTCTTAATACAAATAATGTGGGAAAATTAGGTGTGCAAAAGAAAGTGTTCAAGAAACAATATGTCAGGACAGATGAGTGATAAGCTCCCCTTCCCCATGTTTCAGTACAGGACAAGGCGTCACACTTGAGCTTGGAACACACTCTAGCTTCTGTTTTGATCCCATGTCTGGCACTTGCCCTCCTCCCCTCTCCCCTTGCGCAGTCTCAATGTCACTAGGCCTAATAAGATTGTGGTCCTTGTCCTCCCTCTGTTTCCCCTCCTTTGCCTCGTTGTGTCTTCAAACACTTGTGTATAGGCGCGTTATAAATGCCATATCATATCCTACCTGGTAGGATGGTCAAAGGGATTATAGAGGGGGGAGATACCGTGTTCGCCATAAGGTGTTCCGCTCCCACTCCCCGAGGACCCCTCACCGAGGTGATACTTCCACACTGGTCCACCCCAAGCGTCTGGATCCAAAGGCGATGGCTGTGCCCTAGCCACCTGAGAGAGAGACCCCCAGAGACTAGCAGCTGAGACACCTTCTGGTTTCTCACAGTGGGAAGTGCCAGTGAGTCTCTGAACAAAGGACAAGGTTGTTGCCTGCAAAAACTCTACTCAGCTTGGGCTTCCCGGCTTAAAGCACGACACAAGCCCTGCGAATAAGCTAGCAGTGCCATAACAAACATCAGCCAGCATCCATCTTTTAAGGACATTTTCGAGACAGTCGAGCCCTCGAACCGCGACAGGCTGCACCACTGACCGTTGTCACACTCTGTCACTAAAGCCGCCTGAGATGCCTCGAACAGCTTTCTAGAACCGCCAGCCAGCACAGAGACCACAATGATTCTTGACCCTGAGCTGCCGTGTAGGCCAGCCTGCAGCCATCCATCCACCCTCTCTTGCCGAACTGCCTGCCGCCTGATATGATTCCGGCAGCTGTCTCCCGTTTTCAACTCTGTTGCAGGAGCTGCAAAGTGTCCTGGAACCGACTCGATGCTGTCGAGCATCAAGATCATCTCAAGCACCAGGTACATTGGTGTTCTGTCCCCCTGGTCCTTCTCCGAAGGCCCCTATTGACATTTACGACCCCTTGCTACTGAAACCAAATAACCTTGAACAGTTAAGACTGATTGCCTTACCAACTACCCTCCTGTCAATATCCAGAGTTCATCCCTTTTCTTCGTGGAACTGTCTGTCCTCTGTGTTCCTTTACAGGGTGGGTTGTATTTTGTAGTGTGCTATAACTGTCTGTTGTAATAATAATAAAGTAGATATTTGTATACAACCTTGACTGGACAGTCTCTTTTATCATTGGGTAATCATTGTATTTTTGCTGTGTTTCAACTAACCAACGATCCACAACCTTGCAGAGATCAGCCTGCCATTCTGTCCATGTTGCCAAAATTGGGCAAGGATGTTTATAATTTACTTGTGTTTCCCTTCTGGTGTACTAGAGCTGTAGGGCTGATTGATGGTTTAGAAATCAACATTCATCTCTGGGCCACTGGTGCCTGGAAGTTGATTAATCACAGCTACTTCAAATGTGTATTGGCTGTTTGTGTAATTATTAACTACAAGACTGCAGCTCAACGCACAAGCTTGGTGAGGGCAATCATTTCAGCTCCTGTGCTGAATGCTGAGATAGCCTCAACGATGGTTTTCAATGTTGTAATTGCATATGCTGCCGTGGTAGTACCATTCTTTAATTTATAATACGAACCATCTACATACAATGTACCATCATGTTTATCAATTGGAGTATCCACCATATCTACCCATCCCTTTGCTTTATTATCTGTTATTAATACACAATCATGCATTACTTTTGATTCATCCAATAGGAGGGGTAGCAAGGTGCCAGGATTGAAAGTATTATAACATTGTATAGCGATATTTGGAATTATTAACGTCAGCACACATCTAGTTAACCTGCCATTTGTTTGGTGCTGTGCTTTAGTTCTGTTCAATAATATATCAATCGCATGTGGCACAAACAATGTAACTTGGTGTCCCAATATTATGGCATTGGCTTGCTTCATAGAAATTGCTGCAGCCGCTACACCACTTAAACAACTTGGAAGTGCTATTGCCACTGGGTCTAAAGTAGAAGAAAAATATGCGCATGCTCTGTTTTTACCCCCTTGATGTTGAGTTAGTACAGATAACCCACAACCTTGCTTTTCATGCACAAACAACGTAAATGGTTTAGGATAATCAGGAGTGCCCAAAGCAGGTGAGTTACACAATGCAGATTTTAGATCATCAACATTTTCTTGCTGAGCAGCAGTCCATGGCAAGGGGACTGGAGTGCTACTCAGTGTTAGTTCTAACGGTGGTTTTGCTAAAAGTGAATAATTAGGAATCAATCCACTGCCTGCAAAATGAAATCATCCCCATGAACCCTCAGACATCTTTCTGTGTGATAGGGACAGGTATTTTCACTATACCCTCTACTTGCTGAGGGTGTAATCTATGCTTTTCTTTTGACAATAGGTAACCTGGTTTTTTAGAACTGTCGGTTTTTAGGGACACTTTATGTCCCAGTGGTGCTAAAAATAGTAATAACAACACAGTGCAAATCAAGCATTGCTCTTGGGTATCTGCAGCTATCAACACATCATCAACGTATTGGAGCAGTATAGTATTTGCAGTCGGTGTAAACATGTCTAGCTGTGTTTTCAATGCCTGGCTGTAAATACTTGGGCTTTCAGTGTAGCCTTGGGGGGGTGGGGGGGGTCACGGAAGTTGTAGGACCGTCCTAAAACATTAAAGGCAAATGGATACAGACTGTCTTCATGAATCAGAATGCTCAAGAAAGCACGTTTGAGGTCCATAACAGTAAAATATTGGGCTGAAAGCGGTATCATGGTGAACAGGGAAGTCATGTCCGGCACCACCGATACTGTGGTTCTACAATTTTATTTACTGCTCGGAGATCAATAATCAGTCTCCATTGTGCTGGAACACAAGGCTTCCCATCAATTTGTGTTTTGGTACAGGAAGAATTCGGCTGTTACAGGGACTCCCCACAATTTCTTTTAGAATCCCTTTAGCTAAAAAAAACTCCTGTATTACAGGCTTAATTCCTTCTAACCCTTAGTTGGGTATTTTATACTGAGGAATCCACTGCAATACCGCACCAGGCATAACCCTTATTTTCACTGGGTCAACTACCATACACCCTACATCATTAGATCCTATGGCCCATATCATAGGATCAATTCCCTTAAGTTCATGTGGCAATTCATTAGCAGTAGCGACAAAACATGTTGCAAAGGACTCAGCATTACATGTTAGGTACACTCCATCAGGTGAACAATATATGTTTGCATGCAAATGTTTCAGCAAATACATTCCCAAAAAATCAAACCCATCCTATTTCTTAGGATTCTCCAATGTCCCAACCACCCCCCCCTTTCTACACAAACACTGGGGCGAGGAAGAGGGTGATTGAGAATAACAACACTAACTTTCACACATCGTACTGGACATGTCCCACTTATCGGTTCAGGCAAAGTCAAGCACTTGACTCTAAGTGCAAACACCTGAAACCAATTAGCTATCCTCACATGAATAAAAGGCAGTACCTAGAGACATACTCTGAGCAAGGCGGAACAGGAGTACGAGCAGAACTTCCAGGGTGAAGCCAAACCTTCTGGAGCAGAGCGATGGACCAAGTGACAAAGCAGGGGGTCGAAAAACTCCAAGAGTTCCCTTCTGGAGGTCCTTGCCTCCGACAGGCCGCAAAAGACATGTGGAGAAGGCCAGATCCCACATCAAAAGGCTGCATTGTGCCTAAAGGACGCCAGTGACCCTCCCGGGTGAATGGCAGAGTTGGGGAGGCGAGGTCAAGCCTGTGGTACTAACCTTGACTCGTGAATTGGAAATCGTAAAACCAAGAAAGAAACGCACGCAGCCGGTGAGTTGGCAAGCGACCTGAGAGATCGGTGTGTGTTAATGTTTAAAGTAGCAAGTAGCAAGTGAAGGCTGCACGCATGTGGATGAGACACGAAAGAAGGCAAACCTGCGTATTAACTTTGAAAGAAGCACAGCTGTGAAATCAGCGATACTAAGTAACAGAGTGGTCCGGCAAAAGAAAGTATCTCACTCTAAAGTCTCCCACTCAAAGGTCTCCGTGAAAGGTACATTGTTTGACGCGATAAAGCGAATGAACGGCAAAAGTGAAGTAAGCAAAATTAACTCCTAGGAAGGGCAAAGTCAAAGTTAAGCCTTGAACCTCGAGTCGAAGTGGTCCTGCAGTGGGCTGTAAAGAAAGCCACACACATTTGAAAGTCTTTGACATCCGAAAGTGGACTGAACCCAACAGAGGGAGACCCAAAGTGTAATAAGCTTGGGAAGGGAGCCCCCTTGGAAGTTTTTTTTTAACTTTGTCTGAACTTGGTCTGAGTACGACAGAGGGGGACATACGTGAACTTTTTGTTGAAAAAAATTATTTGGAAGTCAGGAAAAGAGACTTTAACGTGGAAGGCCAGGCGGGTCTCGACCCACGTTGTAGAACTGTTTATTGTGTTGAAAGCCAAGCCAGAGTGCGTCATCCTGCCTACAGGGACAGCCTTACTCTGTGAGGTCCAACATGGAGGAAGAAGAGAGCAGGTTCAACCATATTTATTCTTTTGAACACTGTTATTTTCCTTTGCATACATTTCCCCTTTATACACTTTTTGTAAAAGAGATAGAGCAGGCTTTAGGTTTTGTTAGCATAGGCCATATTGACTTGACGGACTCCACTAGGAATGTTTTGTTTATCGTTTGATGGTCGAAAACTACTCCCATCTTAGTTATAGTGCAAAGTAGGAGTTTTTCCAGCCCCAACAACTTCAATAAAGGTTTTACAAATTGTGCCCATTTTGTCAGTGTCATACTTGTGATACCATGCCTCCCCTACACAACAAGCTGAGCCATGCAAGATATAGGACATATAGTAAACTGTACATGGTCAGATATTGGACTTTGGACCAGATTATTACAGAATCCCACTGAAGTTTTTACTTTCTTGGAGAGGGGAATATGGGGCACTAGTTTGTGGGAAATGTATGTATTGGACGTACCTGTGTTAAGGAGGAATGTCGCTGGTTTGCTTTGCACCATAGCTTTCACAAATGGCCCATTTGAATGTACAGAAATATTTATGCGCTCTTTTCCCTCTCCAGGGCCGCTCTGTGCTATGTAGTTCATTGTACTGTAATCATCCTCATAATCCCTAGCTGAATACTGCTGACCTTGCCCATGTCATTTGTTGCTATGCTGTTACCGGTCTTGGTCCTTATAAAAGTTCTTGTCATTCCTCACCCATAAGAGTGTAGGAGCCCTCTTCAGCGCAATGGACACTACACCCAGTGTCCATCATACCTGTGGGGCACTATCGCCCCTTTCCTCCTCAATACATTACTCTTCCCCCTTTGAAAACGCATATTACATCTGCCTCTTTCTGGAAAAGCCTGTTGCATTAATGCACTGGTCTTTAATTCCTTCATTTTCGTTTCCTTTATCTTTAACGTGGCTGTTTGCATAATGCCAAGCCATAGTCAAAATCTGGTCAGCAGTTTGAGTTGGCCATGTAGACTCATAGGTTTGTATACCATTCTTTAGGTGAGGAAACAGTCCCTCTACAAAGTGTGAACAAAAAACTTTCTGTCCCCCTGGCATAGCCATGTTCATTCCACTGAATGAGGTAAAAGCTTCTTGCTTTCATGCAAAATATCTTTCAACTGACTCCTTCTTCCTGCCTGCAAGCAGTCAATTTATCCCAATTCATTTGGTGCGGTGAACCACTTGCTGGATATGCGTTATCAACAGGGCTGGAAAAGATATTATTTCCTCTGACAATTCCCCAGTCTTTCCCCTTTTGTTTGCTGCCTCTGTCATCTCATCCAACTTTATGACAGGATTTAAACTGTCTTGCATTCTGCATTGGTGCCATATATCTGCTGGCAGAATGCATTAAAACAACTGATCTATATGTCCCAATGTGAGCGGACCTGTTTTAAGTACCTGATCTGTCTGGGTGTACCACTGTTCTGGATTTTGTCTAATATCTGGATAATCTTTAGTAAAATAAAGTAACTCCATCCTATTCCAGGGGACATGGACCTGGTGTGTTGGATTATCAGTATCAACCCCAATTATCTCATGGGAACGCTTGGGTCCTTATAATCGCTAGGGAGGAGGTACACTTTTTCGTCCTCATTCACCTTTTTATGTAACAGCCACATTAGTTTGCATAGCATTTGTACTATTGCAAATATAAGCATATCTCGTTGCTGGGGCACGTACCAACACCACCTTTTCCACTGTCTCTGTGTCGTGGGCTGTAATCCTGTGGGCACAAGGTGGCGAGAAGAGCACATTACCACCAGTACCAGAGAGGGGGTTGGCTGGGGCCTTTTAACCATTAAACATTTTAACAGCGGGTCTGTCTCATCCTCTAAGGTCACTTTTGATTAAGGTGTCGGCTTAGGTGCAAGCCTTAGCTACATACACACCCTTAATTCTCATAATATATTCAGTCTCCCTCGTCCCAATCCTTTTTACCTTCTTTAGGATCATATGCACGTTTTTTCTTTTTTGGATTGTGGCTCACGTTTTTTCATCTGCGCTTTTTTCATAGATTTTTGTCTAGCATAATCTTCTCATTGTTTATATGCTTCCCATTGCAGAGGTCTAATGGCCTTGTCACCCTTATTGGCTAATATTTTGCTTAAATATCCTATTTCTCTAGGTCTAAAAACCCATGCACTTGGAATTGTAAATCAGGGTTGTTGGCAGTGTATTTGTACCATTTGCGCAACACCAAAACATTACCCCCAAGCCTTTCTTGATCATCATCTCCTATCATGGCGTACCTTCCAGGGGAGTAGACACATGTCTTTCCAATTCTGAATGACTCTTACAACATTGCACCCCACAACATTCTTTAATTCTTTAGTGCATGCATTTCCCATCACTGTCTCTTGTGATCACAAGGTTGCATTGATAATGTCCCACTTAATACAGCGCACCCACAATCAATGCAAACTACACACTCATTTCATGATTTATCCATCCCATGGTTTCAACTTGTGTACACAAAGTTTATTTCCCTATGGTTCATTAACAGTATGCTCCAATAGAAAACACAAATTTACATTTTCAAGTGTATTTCCCTGGGGTTCATTAACAGTGTGCTCCCATATAAAATGCAGCATTACATATTCATAACATCAGTCTGTACAACATCATTAAATCATCACACTCTACGCATGAAACGGTCTCACCCTTTTTCAGCAGCCTTCTGTGCCGGTGCCTCACCAGGAGTGTAAATCTCCTTTCCTCCCACAGACGGGGGACCCTTGGTTGCAGAGATCAATGTGTCGAAGAGACCAGCTCGTGAATGAAGGTGTGGTGTTAGGAAAACTCTTGGCCAAATAACACAGTGCACTCCACAACCTACTCCCGACCTCTGCCTGCTCTCCGACCATGGCAGCATAGTCCAACTGGATCTCAACTACAACAAGGTTACATCTGGGGTAGCCGATTTGTGGGCAATACCTTTCACCATGCTCGCTTGTGTTCATTAGCAGCTTAAATGAGGCGCCAGCACAGAAGAGTTTCAAGGTTTCATAGAAAGAGTTTATTTCTCTTTACCGGGCTCAGCATGATGCAACTGCTTCATCCGAGCCTCCTTCCCTGAACCCAAGAGGAGAATAAACAGTTTTATACATTCAGTACACATTGCTTCATGACAGGTCATTAAATCATGGGCTAAAAGTGTACACAGGCCAGGGTTTTGCCTTACTCGATGCAGCTGTTGCTTTGGCTAATTTAACTCAATGGGGCTTCTTCAACATGTGAACATCCGAACCAAACATGGACTTTGTTTTCTGCAAGCCTAGCACTCTTTATATCGTGTGCATAAACAGCTAATTAGAGAACCTATGTTCATTCATTTTCAAAGTGCCTACAATATTTGTTATTTCTCACAACATATTGTGAGGATGCATTATCCAGATGTGTAGAAGTCTGAGAGCAGGACACTAAGCAGTTTGCCATAGCAGAATCCATATCTCTTGTGGAAAGGAAACATATTTATGTAAGTATATCTGATCCCCACAAAACCCAGGTCAGTATGCCCGTACTCCTTCCAGTTACTCCTCAGACTCCTGGATCTAACCATCGGCATCAGCCCTGTTGCAAGTTCTGAGCCAGCACCACTTGCCCATTAGGTGGTGAAAGACTGAGATGGAACATGAACTTATGCCACCTCTAATTGCTAGATATTGTAGAGAGGTATGTATGGCTGTCTATATATGTGTGTCTTAATATACATATGAATATATTGATGACCATTTGTTTCCCTTCGTGGTCTGTATGCCACGAACCCAGATGCCCGACATATAAAAGGTCACATACAGAAACGTGGTGTGCTGTATGTTGGACTTCCATGTTCACGGCATACAGAGCAATGAGGAAGGAGTCGGAGGTCACAGCAGGTAAGTTGGAGGAAAAGGAGTTTAGGGGGTCGCATGGCATAGGGACAGGGCGTGGGGCACCCTCCCCATAAAGGACTTGTAGAGGGGGCCGGGAACAGAAGGCCGACCTTGCAGGGTCAGCCTTAGCCTAGATTCCGCAAAGTCAGTCTTGTACCACAATTATAGATATAGATACATTTTTTCATTTCATATTTCCTCATATGAAATATGATTATCCGCTAACGCAGTGTCTTATTCAGTATGGCAATTATATAAGGGCCCCGAAAAACATACAACAAAAATATTATGTGCACATGTCTCTTGCATAGATACCTTTTTCCCATGAAAGCACTGCAAGCAAGTGGCTGGCACTGCTTCACCATCAAACTGATGGCTATTGTTTGTAATGTTTTTCCTTACTTTTAACCCTGGGTCACGCTTATAAGTTGGCATGTTTGCTTGCTGCTGTGTTAATCATATTGGATTGTTGGTTGGTTTGTGTGCTTGCTGCTTGAATTGTTCAGTGGTTGGTGGGCTTGTTAGTTTATTGGATGCATTTAACAGTTTGCTGTTGGTTGGCATTTTGGTTGGTTTATTGGATTTGCTAATGTTATGTTCATTTCCTGGTAAGTGTGTTTTTGTTGGGCTGTTTGTTGGGTTGTTTGCAGGCGGATGATTGGGTGAATGCATCTACTTTATCTAAAAAAAAATGATCAAGCAAAGGCCTGATGTGTATAAACACTGAACAGAATATTTTATCTGGAACAAGCAATATGGTTAAGACCTTGTGGGTGTGAACCTACATTTTCCAATTACCTTTTTAAAACGCGGGTTGAGACTTAAACATTGTTTGGAAACAATATTATTTTCTTTCTTCTTATTCTGATTTATCTTGACCCTTACTACGACCTGCTGTGAAAGTTCCAAAGTCAACTGATTGTAAAGAAAGAGGGTGCGGGTGGCACAGTGCTTTCATATTTAGTAAAACACTTAAGTCTTCCAACTTTGGACCACCGCCTCTCAATGTGGCCAATATGAAACCTGCTCTTCATGCGGCCATTCCATTCTTTTGCACCTTCACATCATACAAGCTTCCTAGCCCTGAGATTTGTTTTGACCAGCACACGGTGTTGCTCATTTGAATTCCATCAAATCCGCCAGAAGGAAGAGTCGATAATGAGGGAGGTGTCAGAGAAGTGTGTTTGCATGCTGTAGACCAGTTGGATATTGGGAGGGGGAAATTAGGTGTAGAGTTTGAAGCACAAAGGAACAAGAGAAGGACAAGGACTGGGCAGGAATGTTCACCATCATTCGGATTTGGACAGTGTCCCGTTAGTGGAGTGCCCCAGGATGTGGTACTTTCCGAACATTTCAGAGGAAAGATCAACATTTTCAGTCGAACGTTTGCAATTTGAGACCCTCTTTTGAAACTCTGAAATGCATTCTGGAATTTTATAAATGTGCCAGAAACTGTAAAAATGTGCAAACGTTTTCTGAATTATGTGCATTTCACCACTGCTTTCGTTGCAATGTAATTCCATGCAAAGTGTGATATATATCTACCTGCCTTAAGATGTAGCAATTTCGCACAGGCCCATCAAAGATTAGCCTCATACACAGAGGCATCTTAAAAATGTTTTGTTTATCTATTTTACTGTGTAAAGAATCTGTTGTAGTCTTCATCTGTTCTTGTGTGTTCTTTATGATTATTATGATTTAAGGTTTGGCATTTTCTGTGGATTCCATTTGCACAGATGTAATTTTTTAACTCTCCTCAAAATACCAGTCTGCCCATCTCTGCAGAGGTTTTTCCTGTCTTGAAAACATTTCTCTATTTGGAATGAATCCCTGTTTGCAGAACACTTTTAGGTATTAACATCTCTTCATAGTTCCAGTATGTCCTCGCTCCCCAAAGGAAAACATTTCTGTTACAAGAAGACTACTCAGATAAGAATTGAATTGATATTTTATTTATATCGCGTTCATACACAAGTGTTTCAGAGCGCGACAAGGCAAGGGAGGGGAACAGGGGAGAACAAAACCACGATCTTACTAGGTCCAGTGACATTGAGAATGCACAAGTGCATGGGAAAGGGAAAAGTGCATTGAAGGGGGGGAGAAGTGGAAAGTGCGGAGCAGAAGAGAAACGGATAAATATAAAATAAATAAATAATAAATGCAATAAACAGTGGTAGTGCAGCCAGCAAGTGGTAAGTGCTGAGTATAGCCGACAGGGTATGTTGGATAAGTACAGAAGAAAAGACAGGGGGTGGGGGACTCTATGGGTACAGATACAGACCTCAGTGAAGAGGTGGCCCGGAGGCAGTATAGGACGGTGGTAGGGTGAGCAGGTACCTCGGCCCGGAGGACAGAGGGTGGCCAGGTGCACAGTGCAGAGAGAAAAACAGATTAGCAGGGAGGAAGGGGGCAAGGGTCAAAGCAAAGCAGATGGTCTGGAGGTGCTTCTGGAACCAGAGATGGTTCTCCTCAAGTTTCAGAGTAGCAGGGAGGCTGTTCCAAAGGGAGGCCCCAGCTAAAGACAGATGTACCCGCAACTCGTTTCTTTGAAAAACGACTGACCCTGAGGGAGTCAGAGGTAGAGGAGCGAAGAGCTCGAGAGCGGGGGGATTTACAGAGGGAAGTTGAAGGTATTTTGGACCTAGGCCCCAGAAAGCCTTGTGGACAATGCAAAGGGTTTTGCATTTAATCCTTTCATCCACTGGGAGCCAATGAAGGGATTTCAGAGCTGGAGAGATACGATCCCAGGGCTTGAGTTCAAGGATAAGTCTCGCAGTGCTGTTCTGGATTATTTGTAAAGGGTGGAGAGTAGCGGCAGGTAGCTTTAGATAGAGGCTGTTACAATAGTCCAACCTAGAGAGAACCAGAGCTTGGGAGACTGTGAGCTTCTGGGGGAAGGAGTGGAAGGGCAGAGTACCTCTGAGGAGGTGCAGTAGAAAGTTTGACTTTTTAGAGACGTCAGAGATGTGAGCTGAGAAGCAAATTGTGGAGTCAAAGATGACCTAGAGGTTCCTAGCCTCTCAGGTAGGGGTATGAGGGCCAAGGGAGGCTGGCCAGAGAGTAAGGGGAAAGGATGGCGAAGGTGTACCGATGAGGAGGATCTCAGTCTTCTTGGCATTTAGACAAAGATCGTTGGCGGCACACAAATCTTGAATGGCAGTTAGGCAATTGGAGAGGAGGGAAGGAGAGGAGGTGGCTGAGGGCAGCTTGAAGATGAGTTGAGTGACCTCAGCGTAGCACTGGAAATTTGAGCTGAAAATGCCAATGCAATGGGTGAGATTTGCCAGGTATTCATTGAAACGCCATGGCAAGAGGCGAGACCCCTGGGGAACACCACAGGTAGAGAGGGAGATAGATGATAGGAAGGACCCAAGTTGGACCTGAGAGGGTCAAACAGAGAGGAAAGAGGTCAGCCAGGCCAGAGCCTGATCGGTGATACCCAGGTTTTCACAGAGATGGTTGAGCAGGGTGATATGGCTGACCATGTTGAAGGAAGAAGAGAGATCGAGTAGGATGAGGACAGAGGGAATGTTAGAGTCAGGGTTGGAGAGCAGATCTTCGCGGATGTTCAGGGGAGCAGTTTCCGTGCTTCTGGCAGCTCTGAAGCCAGACTGGTGGTCATGGAGAGAACCAACAGAATTAGAATGAATGTTTAGCTGAGAGATGGCCAACCTTTCAAGGAGTTTACCCAAAAAGGGTGTAATGGAAATTGGGCGATAGTTAGCCGGACAAGTAGGATCAGCTGTGGGTTTCTTGAGAAGAGGATGCACAAGGGAGTGCTTCAGAGGGGAGGGGAAGGATCCTGGGGCAAAGGAAAGGTTGCAGAAATCGGCAAGGGCCGAAGCGAGGGTATCCATGTGGACCAGAACATCTCTCTTCTCAGTCTCTGTGTGCCCAGATCCTGAGACTGATTTCCTGAGGATACGTTCCAATGGAACAGGCAGTTGCAACTTGGAGCTTTTCAGATATATTGGATTTAACCCCTTACCACTGCCCATGTTGGCTAGGGATGATGGAAGTTGTAGTCCAAAACATCTGGAGAGTCATAGGTTGAAGACCCCTGCTTTACTGACTCCTGACTATTTGAGGCATGACCCTGGGGCTTGGGATGGCCAAGAACCTGCAAGGAAGGCGAAGCAGTTCTAAAAGTAACAGAGAAATCAACAAATTCAAGTAACAAATCAACAGATGTAGGAATAGATTAAGAACACACGTTGAAGATCTGGGAATAGGGCAAGAAGGGGGAGAGACAGCGATGAAATGGGGAAGAGAACAGGAATATTAGCTACAGAGAAACCAGGAGGGTGATGTGGATGATAAGGGAGGGAGAGCTTGACATAACTGCAACAAAGAAGGCCATCAGGACAAACGGAAAACCAGGAATAAGAGCAGCAGAGACTGACGCTGGAATCAGAGAGTAGAACCAGGAAGGTAGGAAACAGAAGGAGGGAGATAGCCAGGATACAGGGAGGCGAAGGGAAATACCAACAACAGAGAAACAATAAACCAGGAAACCAAGCAAAGGTCGGTGATGGAGAGGAAGAACTAGATAAGAGCAGCAGAGAGATTGATGCAGCCAATAAACTCAGGGGAGGACAGAGAATAAAACAAAAGACAGAGGGATTGAGACAGGAAACTAAACTAGGAGGAGAACCAGCAATAAAAACGGGATCAAGCTGTGATAAAGAGAATAGAAAATTCAAGAAACCAAGGGAAAAATACAGCCAAGAAATAGAACCAGAAATAACAGCAACCAGGGGCAGGCTAGATCGTGGGCATAAGGGAGCAGAAGCCGGAATAGCAGCAACAAATAGAGGGATAGAGCTGGGAAATAAGGAGAAGAACCATAAATAAAAGTCATGAAACCGGGGGAGAGCAGAAATGAAAAGCAACAGTTTAAGGAGGAGAACAAGGCAACAGGGGATGACCCAGGAGTCAGAATAAGGAAGACAACCAAGAAACAGGAATCAGTACTAGTAATACAAATAAAAGAGAGAGGAACAACACTAGGAAGCAAGAAGAAGAGCAATGCAAGCAATAGAGGAAGTCGGAGAGCAGCAATAAAGCAATAGAGAGGCAGAGAGTTTTGAAACTGGAAGGAGAGCCAAGAATAAAAGCCAACAGAAAAAGGAGGACTGTCTGCAATAGGAAAGCAAAATGGTAGTAAATACAGCAGAGACAATATGAAAACAAGGAAGATTAAATATAGTTGTAGGCAATAGAGGAAGAATGCGAACAAAGAAACATGAAAGAGAATAAAGAATTAAAACAATATATATAGGAGGAGAACCTGGAAATGGAAAAGTGGACCTGGAGTTAAGGGTAAGAGAAAGAAGAATGCAGCCTTGAAACGGGGTTGAGACCCTGGAAATAGGTGAAACACAAGATGAAGAAACAGGAAGGAGAACTGGTAATGAGAGCAACTGAGTAAGGCGAAGAGTCAAGAAACAGGTAGGAGAACAAGGGTAAAAGCAACAGTGGAAAGAGTAGAACTAAGAAAGGAAACCAGTAGATAGAGCCAGCAAACTGCCAGGAGAACTAGAGCCGAGGAAGAGATGTATCAGGGCCTGGAAATTGAAAGGTGAACCAAGACCAAATTTAAGAGTAAGAGAACAATACGAAAGAGACCCCGTAATAAAAGTTACAGAGAAGGGTTATTAGAGCCAGGAAATAGGAGAGAGTTGATGCAGGAATAAGAGCAAAAGAGAGGGCTATGGCTGGAAACTTGGATAAGATCCAGGATTAAAAGCAACATAGGAAGGAGGAGGATCAAGAATTAGGAAGGAGAGCAAGAACGAAAGCAACAGAGAGGAATAGAGCCGGGAACTATAGGAAATCTAGGAATAAAAGCAACATCAGAAGGAGAGGAAACCAGGCAAGAGGGAGAAAAACAGGAGTAAAAGCAAAAGAGTGTAGCAGAGTTAGTGAAAGACGGTTGAGAACCAAGATTAAACTAAACATAGGAAAAGGAACCAGGAAAGAGAACAATAGTAAAGGCAACAAGGAGGTATAGAGCTAGAAGAAAAGGGACAAAAGGGGGATTATTGCAACAAAGGGAGTCAAATTGAGGAAAATAAGAGGAGAATCAGCAATAAAAGCAACAAAATAAGGAGATCCAGAAACACAAAGGAGATCCACCAATAAAGGCAACAGAGGAAGGAGAGCGAGGACACAGGAATCCAAGCAAAAGAAAAAGGAGCCATGCTAAGAAACCATGAGGAAAACCAGAAGTGGAAGGAACCTGTGGTGGGTTGAACCAGGAAACGGCATAAAGAACAGAATATAAACAAGAGAAAGGGAGGGAAGAAGGGAGGAGGGTACTGTGACAAATCCCTTGGGATTTGGAGGGGCACTTCCCTTGGGGCAAGGGAAGTGAGGCCGCTACCCGATAGTCCCCCTGGGGTTGATACTCAGAGGGAGGATACCATGGGAGGGGACCCCCC
The DNA here is from genome assembly GCF_040938575.1 of Ambystoma mexicanum. NCBI lineage: Eukaryota > Metazoa > Chordata > Amphibia > Caudata > Ambystomatidae > Ambystoma > Ambystoma mexicanum. Next base: position 421,055,354 of record NC_090934.1, on the reverse strand, counting down.
CCTCGGTGGGGGAGGTGAACACTATCAAGGGAGAATGCGGTATGTTAACCACCATGCCGCCAGACATCGCTCACCCAACAACATGAATAGGGTCCAAGCACCCGCATCTTCTCTGTCTCCCCTTTCATCTGCTGCTTACCTCATACATATCAGTCATGTATATCTGGTAGATGTGACAATTCAAAGGGTGTCGCAGCTGCTAGTCCTCAGGGACTTGTCATCCAGGTGGCCAGGGCACAGCCAGCGCCTTTGGATCCACACCCTGGGGGTGGACCAGTGCAGGAGGATCACCTGGGTGAGGGGTCTTCAGGGAGTGGGGTGAAGCGACCGATGGTGAGAGGCGGTATTCCCCCCTTTCCCATATCCCTGACCCATCCTATTTTACAGGATTCTCTGATGTCCTAACTCACCCCCTTTCCACACAAACATTGGGCTGAGGAAGAGGGTGACAGAGTAAAGAGGCTAACCCTTACATATCTCATTGGACATGTTCTGATAATCGGGTCAGGCAAAGTCAGGCACTTGACTTTAAGTGCATACATCTGATACCAATTAGGTCTCCTCACACGGATGAAAGGCGGAACACAGAGACACACTCTGAGCAAGAGGGAAGACGAGCAAGAGCAGAACTTCCGGGGCAAAGGCGAATCTACTGGAGCAGAGCGACAGACCAAGGGAAGAGAGCAAAGGCCCAGGAGTTTCCCTGCAGGAGGTTGTTGCCTCCAAAAGGCGGCGAAAGACACATGGAGGAGGCCAAATCTCAAACAAAAAGGCTGCATTGTGTTTCAAGGATGCCAGCGACCCTGCCGGGTGAACAGCAGAGTTGGGGAGGCGAGGCCAGGCCTAAGGTACTAACTTTGACTCGTGAATGAAAAACTGCAATGACAAGAAAGAAACGCAGACAGACGGTTGGCAAGCGACATTAAAGACCGGTGTGTGTTAAGGAAAGATTGAAGTTGCAATAGTACATCTCACAATTGTAGGCTGCATGCGTGTGGATGAGACACGAAGAAAGGCAGACCTGTGATGAACTTTGAATTCGTGATGGCTGTGAAACCAGCGATACTGAGTAGTGGAATGGTCCGGCGAAAGGAAGTAGCCCCCTCGAAATTCTCAGTGAAAGGTGAAATATTTTGTTTGATAAAGTGAATGAACTATAAGATGCGAAATGGTGAAGATTAACCCCAGTGAAAGGGGAAGTTAAAGGTGAACGTTGAACTTTTGTGCTTATGGCATCAAACTACTCAGACCAAGAGACACTGGGGCAAATAACACAAGAGTTTGAGCTGAAGGGAAAGTCGAAGTGGTCCTGCAGAGGTCTATGATAAAAGCCACACACATTTGAAAGTCTTCAACATCAGCGAAAAGGTCTGAGCTCGACTGAGGGAGACCGGAAGTGTAATAAGTTAGGGGAAGGGACCCCTAAATGATGCGAATTAAGCGTGGGGAAGGGAACCCCTGCAAGTGTGATTGCTTTGAAAGGTCAGAGCCCGAATGAGGGAGACCTACGTGAACATCTGCTTTGAAAGGTATGAGCCCGACTGAGAGAGACTGGCATGAACTTTTTGTTGAACTGTGTTTTGAAAGCTAGAAAGTGAGACTTTAACGTGGAAGGCTAGGCGGGCCTCAATCCACATTTTGAACTGCCTTTGTGTTAAGAACCTAAGCCAGATTGTGCCATCCGGTCTACGGGGACCGCCTTACTCCGTGTTGTCCAATGTGGGGAGAAGAGCTGACTCAGCCACATTTATTCTTTATTTTTTAACACTGATTTTCCTTGGCATACATATTCTCCTTTAAACACTTTTTGTACAAGAGATGGGGCAGGCATACGGTTTTGTTAGTGTAGGCCATTTTGATTTGACAGACTCAACTAGGACGGTTTCATTTTTCATTTTTTGTTGATGGTAGAGAATACTCCCATCCTAGCTATCGGGCAAAGTAGGGTTTTTTCCAAACCCAGACTCTTTAATAAAGGTTTTACAAACTAACTTTTGTGTCATTGTCATACTTGTGATACCATGCCTCTCCTACATAGACGATACTGTGACGAGGAAGAGTGAGGGAAGAGTGAGTATGGATGACTCCAAAAGTACTGACATTAGGAAGAGCAGGGCGATAAAGAGCCCTACGGAGAACCAATGCGAACATGCTAGCTATCAGAGGCTGAGCGTCAATCTGCCTTAGAAACTGATGAAGGACTCTCAATGCCAATCCTACCCCAGATGAGCATTGCGGTGTGGAGCGAACACGCGCAAAGAGGACGCGCCGCAGACCCGAACACCTGCATCGGGAAGGCATGGAACCGAGAAGGCAGAGAAGAGCCAAGACTTAACCGAAGGCTGGGGAACCCGATGTCCAGTAGCGAAAAGGCCGCCATTTGAGTGGTTCAAGTGGGACCAGACATGCGGGGAGAAACAAGCGTGGCAGAGCCGCCGAAAGTCAAGAACAGACCGCGAGAGCCCATGGGAAGCCGTAGAAGCTTACCAGTGTTGCCGAGGACCGGAACCCTTGTGAATCAATTTGAAAGGTACGTGGAGGGGGACTGAGAAGGCACAGGGAGACCCCAGTGGCTCTGGTTCGGAGGAAGTGGAGAACCATCTTCCTCATCCCAGTGGGACCAAACAGAGAGACCAATGGAGGACATATTGGGTGAGAGAACGGCCCAGGGAGACCTGAAGAGAGGCGTGGCAGGATAGTGAACCATGCTTAATTAAAAGACATTATAGAGCTGAGAAGGGGGTCTGGGATCCACATAACGAAAAGAGAAGACCAGGGGGTGAGAAGGGTATCCTTTGGCAAAAGACAGAAGAAAAACAAGAAGAGAAAGACTAACAAAAGTCAAGAGAAGACCAGGGGAACAGAAGGAGATCCTTTGGTGCAGGTTATGAGAAGGTCAGAGGAACAAAGACATATCATTTGGCAGAAAGATAGACCAAATTGGTGCGATTGAAAGAGATCCTTGGAAAGGCCTTGGGAAGACGGACACCTTCCCAACCTTGTTTTGGAACTATAAGCAAATCACCTGAAAAAGGTCTGAGGAAGAGAGAACTTCTCCCCATCGTTGTGGAACAATACCTAAAAGCCTAATGACGGATAGGGGAAGAAGGATATAATCCCATCATTCATGAATTGTCTAAACATACCCTGAAGAAGGGAGTCACCCTGTTGTAGTCTGGGTGTAGTCTACTTTATAGATTTCTTTTGAAGTGTAAGGGACCGAAATAGGTTTGGGACCGTTTGTTTTTGACTGACATTCTGACGCTATCCTTAGTTTTGTTTGAGGCAGGGAAGCCCCTCTTGGTTATAGGGACAGGTAGGGTTCTTCCTTATCTGTTAAATGAAAGTGTCTGCCAACAAGCATGCCACCTTGGTGTCCCGCGTCTACTTCTGCACCCTTAAAGTACCCAGGAATTATTTGCATAATAGTCAGTGCAAATGTTTTTATTGCAGAATATTCATTACAGTGAATTCCACAGACCATATATCATTTTAAAAAACACATGATAGTGAGTTTTGGAGAGGGGATATTGATTTGAGAGCAGTGGTGGTTTGGGCTAGGAGCAACAGTCAGGTGTTGTGGTGCGGAGGGGTGGGGGGGTCCCTTGTATTCTACAGCTACAAGAAGATAAAACATTGTTACAAAAAATCGGCAGTAAAAGAATCTGTCATGAACAAAATTTGGTGGAAAAAACAAGAAACCAGGATTAGAACCTGGAGTAAAACCAATGGAGGGAGAAGTTGAAAAAGAAAGGAGAATGATATGATATTTTATTTATATTGCGCTCGTACACAATTGTTTCAGAGTGCGATATAAATAGGAATGAAAGCAGGATCGAGCTATAGAACAAGGAGGGGAACGAGGAATTAAATGGACATAGGGAGATGGAGGCAAGAAATGGAGAGAAAAAGGAATAATAACAAAAGACAAAAAGGATAGAGCAAATGAGGAAGAGAACCAGGAATACAATCAAAAAGAGAGGAGGAGAGAAGGAAACTCATGAAAACTCATAATCAAAACAATAGAGGCAGGAAGAGAGCCTGGAAACAGCAAGGAGGTGTGGCGCACAATTAGTTTTTTTAAAACAGTGCAAGTAGTAAAGCCTGCAAACCCAAAGGCAAGCCAGTAGAGTAAAACGAAATAGAAGAGGTGTAGAGTCTGAAAACAAGGTGGGGAGCCAAGAATGAGAGCAACACAGATGTGGGGGAACGGGAAGAAGATATCAGAATCGGAGAAGGGAACCAGTAATGGGAATACATGCATCAGAGGAAGGAGCATACACATGACTAAGAACAAGAAATACAAATGAACGTGGCGTGGCTACATGCCCACAGGGTAGGACGCGACCTTGGCGTTCTCCTGCTGATCCGGTAAAGATCCTGTGCTTATCCATGCTCCGAAGTAGCTAGGAGATGGAATAATTGAACTAATGGGTGCATTAAGGTACAGCGCACATCAAACGCGCAACTGCAGTGATGATCGTAGCAAGGACCGTCGGCTGTGGGCTGCAGAAGTTTGCGGAGCACTGACGGCAGATCGACCAAGATGGCGGCTTGCCAAGAACAAAGGAACTGGCAGTGGGAGTCTTCTGCCTAATGGAAAGAAGCTGCACTGCGACAGAATAAAGGTGGACCACAGCTGCCGTGAAACGTGGGACCGGGCTGCGGGGGAAATAAGCTGTGGCTCGGCAAGGGGCCGTCAGGCACAAGGGTCCTCACAGAAGCGAAGCGATCGGCTGGCCAAGAGCTGCGTGATGGAGCCATGTAGGCGAGGATCTGAACGGCGGACATGAGGGCAACCCCACAGAGTCATCCGGAGAAGGCCTTCGAGCGCACCCCTGACGTTTGAGTTGCTGGACACCAGAACAGCGGATGCAGACCGGGTGGCAGCGCCGTGGTGCACGATGAAAGTAAAGCAAAACAGATGATGGTAAGGAGTGGGAGGAAGAAGGGGGTGGTCCCAGTACCTCTGTAAAATAAATATAGCCGGCTGGGTAGGGGCACCCCTGAACTGCCCACGACACTCCAGGCCACTATAAAGAACTGATCACTGGGGCGGCGTGCCATAGTGACCGACCCTATCTGAAAAGATTGTATCCCTCCAAACAAGAAGGAAGTGAAGACGCTGAGCAAAGGGGTGCCTACCATGGGCCCAAAGCTCAGTTCAAACACAAGGAATAAATGGAATGGAGACGACAGCTGGTAGGCCTTGGGGCACAATTAAAGGTCGCAGCAATGGGCCTGCAGACCATACCCAGGACGCTTGTGGGACGTTGCACCCTGGGGAGGTGAGCGACTTGAGACCCCAAGTGAGGACGTAAAACGGGAGGTGCGCAGGGGACTGCTGCCTGCAGTAGATTGCTGGAGCCACCAGCAGAGGCACAGGGGCACCGTCCATAACTTGTGAAGTGGTCAAAGGCCACAAGCAGAGGGCCCACAGTAAACAGCATAACCAATTTAGGCAATACAACAGAGCCCCCAGTGAACCAAATTGCTACGCGAGGCAAAACACCACAGGAGGTTAGGCCCCGGATCAGCAGAAAGGCAGAGCTATGGAAACACGCGGACGCCGGCCCAAACAGCGGGGTCAGCGCCTGGGACACAGCCATGGCTTCCCTTGACAATACACAGATGGGGCCTCACACTGGGGTGAAAAAAGTGCCATAGACCAACACTCGAGGGGCCCAAAAATTGAAATAGACCAAAGTGAAAGCTACATGAACCCACACCCATCGAGGAAAAGAGGGCAGCAACCAACACATGCAGGGAGAGGCACCCCTGAGAAGGCTGGCAAACATTCAAATAGAACTCGAGACCCGTAAAACAAATACAATACAGAAACCTGGACATGGTGGTATAAGTAGCGGAGCTCCAAGGCCAATGATGAGCAGGTAATCATTAAACACTGCAGAAGCATCACTAAATGTGGATGCACCCAAGCCCCGGCTAGGGCAACCGGGTGCCCCTACCACACCGTAAGGTGCTGAACTAGCCGGCGCATACCAGCATAAAGGGCCCACAGACCCCGACCATTCGCCGCAAGTCACCCAGAGACACAGCGATGGCATCCAAACTGCCTAAAACTAAAGGAAAGCAGCCCACTATGGAGGATTACACAAAAACACAGCAATCAGCGGAAGGGGCCAGAAGCAAAGAGAGGAACCTGCAACCAGACGTGGCACCAGAGCACAGTGACCGGCAGATCTTGGAGGCGATAGCAGACCTTAAGGCCTCATGGGAAGCCAAACTAGAGGCAGCCATGGCCAACCTCAAAACAGCTCTTGAATTCAAAATTGATACAGTACAAGTGGACGTTAACCTATTGAGACAGGATGTGAGATCTATAGCGGAACGCACAGGCGAACTGGAGAAGGAAGTCCAATCAAATACAACCGCCTGTGCAGCAAATGCATCAGAGAATCACACATTGTGCCAACAAGTGTGCAACCTGGAAAACAGGTCTGAGGAAGCCGAAAGGGCGGGCCCGAAGAAATAACATACACATTTTCAGGCTCCCGGAAGGTGAGGAGGAGTCAAATCCCACTGACTATTTCGAGACCATGTTGCTGCAAGAAATCGACAGAGGGGCACTCACCCAAGTATTTGCGGTAGAGAGTGCACATCGGGCACTGACTAGGATACCCGTGCCTGGAGCCCCCCCCCCCAACCCCTCAGAGGCCTAGCATCGGCAAGATATTGAACTATCGAGACAGAGCGAAAATCCTGGAATACTTTCAAAAAGGGGGTACGATACGGAGGTCATCCGCGTCAATAACAGCATATCTGGACTACACACTCCAGGGCAGGGACGGCGATGGAACTATGGAACAGTAAAGAAAAGACTACGCGAAGCGGGCTACAAATACATGCTGATGTACACGGCAAAACTGAAAGTATTCCACAAGAACAGAGCACTATTTTTTGAGACCCCGGAGGAGGCAACGGTATGGTTGGATGCACAGAACAGCCCGCCGGGGATGGATGACCAGCGGGATGTCGGGATGGACAAGTGAGGCAGCGAGTAAAAGGACCGAGGTGCTGTATAAACAATGTCAGTGGGACTGGAATATAGATCCATGAAGAACAACGGTGAAATGAGCTAAGGACATGGGCGGGCAAGGCATAAAGTAGTACAAATGCGGGAGATACTGATAACCCAAACTCGGATGGGGAGGGTGGAGGGTGGGGGGAGAGTTGGGGAGTTTGCAGTGCAAATTGTTAGGGAACAAGCTTACATTCACGCACAACTGCGCATTGGGCGGAGGACAAGGGAGGACGGAGGCGGGACGGGATATGGATGAAGATGGGAGACATTAGAATAGCAACCTGAAACGTCAGAGGACTCAACAGCTACCTGAAGAGGAACAAGTTCATGATGTACCTGAGAAGGCAAAAAATAGATGAGCCTTATTACAGGAAACGCACCTCACAAAAGAGAAACAAGAGGTGATAAAAATAAAAAATGGAGGGGGACCACTATTTGAGCAACGTATTCGGCATATGCCAGGGGGATAATCACCTGGGTTGCGCCACACGTATCTTTTCAGCTGTTGCAGGCTACAGTGGAGCCGGACGGGCGATGGTGGTGATACGGGGAATGCTGGAAAACAGAGAGTTGTGCTTCATCAACACATACGCCCCAAATCAGGATACAGTGGCCTATTTCAAGGCCCTGTATAACAAAGTCAGCCCACACCTGGGAGGCGCGGTTATATGGGGAGGGGATTTTACCTGCATGCTGGACCCCAAGGTGGAAGGTCAGATACAAAATTAGACAGGCCCAATCCCACAGTCAGAACCCTAAAGACCCTGCTGGGAGACTTCCAGTTGGAAGATTTGTGGAGGCAGCAACATCCAAATGATAGGCACTACTCTCACTATGCAGCTCCACAAAAGTTGTACACACGACTAGATTATATGTTCGCCTATCCGGAACTCACCAGAGAGATGGTGAGTGCAAAATATAAAGCAAGGGTATTATCGGACCACTCTCCTTTAGTCCTAACATGGCAACACCAGCCCCCCAGAGCCAAAATCCCAACGTTGAAAGATATAGTGTTCCGGGAGGACCTGAGGGAGGAAATAGAATATTTTGAGAATAACACCGGTAGCGTAGCATCAGAGGGTACTCTGTGGGAGGCATTTAAGGTGGTGGTGAGGGGTGCGGCTATATCCAAATCTAAAGGGCTCCAAGGGGGCATAACGCGGGAGTTACATGAGGCAGAAAGGTAACTAGAAGCAATCATGGGTAAAGGGGACACCTCACAGGAGGACGCCGAAACTATGAGCCAATTACAACAAGAATGTGGCGGGTATTGGGAGAGACTATGCAATCTAAATTATAAGAAATACATAGAAAGACATAGAAAGACAACATGCGTGGGGGACAAACCGGGGAGGCTGCTGGCATGGCTATATAAGAATGAGACGCCCAGATCAGTGATAAGAGATATAAAGGGAGAAAATTGCCAAATAAGGGATACCCAATAGGGCGTAAATGGGGGATTTCTAGAATTCTATAAACACCTATACGAAGACGCTGGAGAAACAAGCCCAAGAAATAAGGGAGACATTAGAGGATATCGGGATACCTAAACTAAGTGTAGAAGAGGGAGAGAACCTAGATGCTCCAATAACATTAGAGGAGCTAGAAACAGTGGTCAAACAATTACCCACTAGCAAAGCCCCAGGGGCAGACGGGCTCCCTAGCAAGTTTTACAAAACATACAGGGTGGAGGTGCTCCCCCCGTTATTGACAATGCTAAATGAGGCTTTCGAGAGGGGGAGATTGCCGGAATCCCTGAGGGAGGCGATAATCATCCCGCTTCTCAAACCCAACAAGCCTAGCACAGACTACGGGTCGTATAGACCACTATCTATGCTAAACCAAGACAGTAAAATCCTCACGGCGGTGCTGGCAAACAGACTTAAACTGATAATAAGCAAACTCATACACCCTGATCTGACCGGATACATCCCGGGTAGAAGTATATCTGATAACCTTTGAAGGCTCCACCGTGTCATAGAACAGACAGAAGGCGACGCAAGTGAAATAGCAATAGTCTCGTTGGACGCGGTGAAAGCCTTTGACTCTGTAAAATGACCTTGGCTGATGGTGGCCTTAAAGGAATATGGAATGGGGCCCGGATACCTGAGGTGGGTGAACTGTTGTATAGCTCTCCGCTAGCCAGAGTTAAAACGGGAGCAATTATTTCAGACAAATGGCAACTCAGCAGGGGAACTAGACGAGGCTGCCCATGGTCTCTGATGCTGTAAACCTAGCACTAGAACCCTTAGCGATCTATCTAAGAAAACAATACGAGGGGATAGGGGTCTATACCAAGGTGGGGCCGCACCTAATATCATTGTACGCAGACAACGTGCTGCTGTACCTTAGGTACCCAGAGGAAAACTTGCAATATATCTTAGAAGTGATGGAGCGATACGCGACACTCTCCTGCATAGCGGTCAACCCCAAAAAGTCAAGTATATTTCCTCTAGGGAGATACAAAGGAATCCCACAAGAAAACCTACCAGTTTTACAGATACCTTGGGAGACCAGAACGTTTAAATACTTGGGGATCAATATATACCACGCGATAGAAGATGAACACAAAACATAACACAGAGAAACCAGTAGAGAATATCGAAAACAGCATGATGTTCTGGGCGAAACTCCCCCTAGCTATTGTAGGGAGGGTGGCGTTGTTGAAGATGGTGGTATCGCCTAGGCTGTTAAACTTTTTTGTAAATATCCCATATATGTTGCCCAGACGCTTTTTTGGTAAACTTCAGAGCCTATGTAGAGGCTTTATTTGGCACAACACCAGAAATAGGATTGCCCTATGGAAATACCTTTGATAGAGGGGGCATAAATTTGCCTAACTTTGAGATATACCATCTGGCCGGGCAGCTACAGTATGTAGCCAAGTGGCTGATGGAAGATAAAACAGCAGAATCCAGACTGTTGAGGGATGAATGCACCCCTTTTTTCCTGAAAGAACTGATATGGCTGCCCAAATCAGAGTTAAAAGGGCGATCAAGGCTGCTGGAATTGGGTTGGAAGACATGGCCGGGCTATGGATAACCCAACCCCATGCTCCCCGCAAGTGCCAGTTGTGACGCTGTGGGGAGTGGATGAGCAACTAAGAAAGACGATTTGCAAACATTGGGAGCCGGTAGGCATAGCAACACTGGGAGATGTTTGGCGAGATGGGAAGGTATTGGAATTCCAAACTCTAGTCAAAGAGACCGGGCTACACCTGGGGCAATATATCACGTTCACCAGAGTGATAAAGCGGGTGAGAGAGACATGGTCCGAAATAGAACTAGAAGAACAACCAGACACTGCCATAGAAATTATGATACGACATCTCGGAAGGGGGGCATGATTTTTCCCGGATCTACTCGCTGGTAATGTCAAGGGTGTGAAAGGAAGTGTCCCAGCTGAGACAGGAGTGGGGGGAGGACGCGGGGGAACCGATGCAGAATGGGCAATGGGAAAAGAGCACAGAGATTCCATAAAAAGGTGTCCAGGAATGCGAGACTACAACAGATCCAGTGATATGTAACCCATAGGGCGTACATGACCCCTCAAAAGATCGCCGATTCAGGAGCACAGAGACACAAACATGCCCCAAATGCGGAGAGGTTTACGTGGGGATGATACACATGTTCTGGGCATGCCCAGAGGTGGGGAAGTTCTGGGGTGAAGTTAATCATTGCTTAACTGAGAAAGGAATTAAGCTAGAGGTGGAATCAGTGTGGGCATGCATGGTAGGAGGATTCATCAGACCACGTAACCTGAAACACGTGTGCAAACTCAAGGATTTGGCTTACATTGTAGCCAAACGCAGAATAGCTATGGGTTGGAAAAACCCTAGGATGGAGGTGTGGTGGCAGGATCTCTTAAAATGGGCTGGAGTGGAAACGGTAGTATGGTATGAGGCAGCCAATAAGGGGGAGGAAGACGAAGTGGGATCATTGATAGCATGGAGACAACTTGTGGCTACACTGTCGGGGTCCACCCAATTCAGCCCAAGCGAACACGACACCTCCGGGAGCACCGAAGGGGAAGTGCCCATGGAGGAATGACAATTGGATGTACAGTGGAGTAGGCTCGAATAAAGTGGGGAGGGTGGGTAGATGGCACTAGTAATGACACGTAAATGTATGCTGAGAAGCTTTTAACTGACACTGTTGGTGTGTTTTTTTATTTCTTTTTATGTTATGTTGTAAAAAACAATAAAAATTGTTTTAAAAAAAAGGAAAAAAAAAGAAATACAAATTAACACATGAAGGAAAAGCACCAATATACAGAAAGACCAGCAAAAGAGGAATGAGGAGAACCAGGGGAAAAGCTAGGACTCGGGAGGAGAACCAGAAGTATGAGCAACATGGATGGGGGTGGAGCTAGGAATTAGGGAAGAGAACCAGTAATGAGGATAGCAGCAGGTAAAGGGGAGGTGCAGACCTAGGAAACACTAAGGCAAACCAGGAACAGGAATAAAAGCAGCCAAGGAAGCAGTAGCACCTGTAAACAGCAGGTTGAACTAGGAGTAAGCGGACAAGGAAACAGAAAAGAGTAATAGTAATAAAAGGAAGAGAGGGAGAGAAGAGCTAGGAATCTGGATTAGCAATAAAAAAAAACACATTAAGAAGAGGAGGAGAACCAAGAACCAGACAGGACAATATGGAATAAACGTAACAGAAGAAGTAGGAGAGACAGGAAACAGAAACAGAAAGGAGAACCAGGAAATCAATCATTAGAGGAGGGTGTGGGGGCATGATGAGGACTGGGCGTAGAGAACAATTAGTTAATGCTCAGGAAAGAAAGTGACAAGAAGTCGAGCCAAAAGTCCTGCAGTGGAAAAATGAAGCAGTGAAAGATACCTCAGGCACCTCCGTGAGAAATGAGCTGTGAGGGACATAGCAGGAATCGTTTAGAGATGGACAATGCAAGAACCTCACAGCGAAGAGTGAAGGAAAACTAAAAAGGATAGAGTAGGGCCAAGCCACGACCACACACTGAAGGGAGTACTGAGGGACACATCAGGAATCTCCAGGGTGAACTGGAAGAGAGATAAAGCCATAGCCATGGAGAAAAAGAGGATTGTTAGGGTTTATTTTTTTTTTTATTTTTTTTTTTTTACACAAGTTGCCATCTGTGACAGAATTTAGGAAAGCCCACCTTGGGTGAACAGGGTTACACTTTGTTAGGTTTGGCCAGCCTGAAAAGGTATGTTAGTAATGGACGAGCAGCCAGGCTTAGTCTAAGGAGGGAGGAGGGTGGAGGGCTGTAGTAGGGTACAAAGACCTCAGAGCACACCTTTGTTCAAGAAGACACTTGTACACTGTAGATATATAAAAATAAATAGGCATTTACTAAAGGCAGACTGTTGTAATACGAAGTTCAGGCAAGTAAAGAATATGGATATATATATATTTCTGAGGCTTGTGGAATCTGCTTAGATCACATGCTGTGCATAGGCCGACATCTAGTGGAAGCTGCGGAGTATTACAGTTTGTTTTTCGAAAATCGAAAAAGGGCGTCGACACAGGGCGTGCCAGTAATACTATCCCTAGTGTGACGTCCACTGTACCCATGATCCCTCACGCGTCTAGGATCCCCAGATTGTTTTTTCCCGCCATTCTGGTCGGAAGCACTTCATCGGAGTTCCCTGGCTTTGCCATATTTACACTTAAAAATAATTCTAATTTGCCCCATTTTCTCACCCCTACGTCGACCAGCATCTCGACGCCGAACCGGGGAGGAGATCAACGTCGAAACCCGACGGATTGGGCCTTGAGGCTTCCGGCTCGGGCCTGGGCCGCTGGCCTCGGCCCTACAGTAGGGAGAGTGGGGGGTGGTACACTTCCACACTCGGTTAGAAACACCTTCTTACCTACACACACTTGCCCGCTGCCCACAGGCGCGTATGGAGGGTACGCCCTTTCAGTTTTGCCCCAAGTGTAATAAAAAATACCCTTGGGTAGATAAGCACGCTACGTGCAACCTTTGCCTGCCCAGAGACCACCCCGAGGCGGGTTGCAGGGCCTGTAGCAGGTTTAAGACAAAAACTCTTAAGGACCGCTCCACCAAGCGTTGGGCCCACCACGCCAAGCTAGCAGCTATGGAGGCGGAGGGTACCTTCAGCGACAGCAGCGACGCCGGACTTTCGGACGGCGAGGGCACCAAGGCGTCGAAAGACAGCCTAACGCACGTCCCCGGCCTCGGAAGGTCGTCCGTCCCGGCGACTATGGGGAAGTCCCCCGGCGACAAGAGCGTTACACATGCACACGCTAAACACAAAAAACCCACCCGAGATTCGACGTCGTCGAAACCTCGGAAAGAGGCACAAAAGGAGCGGTCCGAAAGGACGTCCTCTGGGCGGTCCCGGTCGAGGTCGCCGCACGACGTCAGGCAAGCCTCCACACTTGCACATAGTGCCTCGCCCATTAACATCACGGAAGATCACTCGTCCGGAGACGAACACGGCTTCCATCCCCAGCCTGCACCCCAGGGAAAGGGTACATCACTTGGGAGTGAGGAGGGCCCAGTTTCGAAGCCTAGTTCGAAACACAGGGATTCCACCTCCGATCCTCGACGCCAGGCGTCGAAAGATAAGGGAAAGGGTAAACACACTTCCACCCACGGGGAAGGGGGTAAGCAACAAAGGAAACAACCCTTGCAATCCCCCACAACAATAGAACTGACTTCCCCGTCCAAGTCTTCTCAGGGACAGTCCATAGAGAGTTCCAGCAGGGTCACCCCAAGCTCAAAACTCTGGTCATGCGAGGACATTGACAGAGTAATGTCAAGGATGTCCTCCTTAGCAAATTTCTTCGAAAGACACCCTGACCAACTACTAGCTTTAAACCCTCAGGAATCTTCTCCCTCAGGTTCAAGGGACCCTATCCCTTCAAATAAAAGGCCCCGGGTCGAGACACCAGTAAAGGCTTCAGAACCCTTCGAGGTCCAACCCTATTCTTGCCTTTTCCCTACAGGCCAAGGAGACTCTTCCCTTATAGAGGGCCAGGATTTTGAAACACCAGAAGATCTCGCAGTGTCAGATTATTACGGGGAGGACGAAGACGAGGATGAGCCAGAAAATAGCCCAGATATTTTCAGAATGGACTCACCAGTCGAAAGGGAAGCCCCAGTGTCTGATTCCCCAATAGATAATCAGCCCCTCCTAAATGAACTGCTCTCTCGGGCAGCTAACCACTTCCACATAGACACACAAGGTGTCCAAGAAGAGAGGGACTTCGCGGAGGAACTAATAGGGGAAAGGAAGACAGTAGCCCAGACCATTCCCATCCTGAAATCTATTCAACGCAGAATAGCACCATCCCTTGTCAACCCAAACTTGACAAGACCTGTAAACCCGAGAGTAGAGAAGCTGTTTAAAGCAGCCCAGTCGGACCCTCTATATATTAGAGGCCAACTTAAGCCAGACTCTCTAGTCGTAACTAACACCCGCAAGAGAGCTGGAACCCCATTATCTTCCTCGGAGGCTCCCCCCGACAAAGAAAGTAAGAAACTCTATGGTTTTGGTAGAAAAGTAGCTTCCACGGCAGCCTACCAAACCAGAATCGCGAATTCCACCACACTGTTGGCCAGCTACAACTGCCATCAGTGGGAAGAAGTGGCAGCACTAATAGATTCCGCTCCCGAACCCCTTAAGAGCCAGCTATCTCGCATTTGTGCAGAGGGAAGAAACGTCTCAGGCTGCATTTTAAAAGCAACTTTAGACGCCGCAGACAATGCGGGTAGAATTATAGCAGAGGGGACTGTCATCAAAAGACATGCTTGGTTGAGGCAGTCGGGATTCAGAGCAGAAACACAAGCTGCACTCTTAGACAAACCAGTGGAAAGTGATCTCCTGTTTGGAAAGGCAGTCGAGGACGCACTAAAAAACGCTAAGGAGGAATTCGACACCCTCAAATCCCTTGGCCAGTTAACTACAAAACCACCTAACCAAAGAGGGAACGGCAATTTTCGGCGCCCCCGCGGCCAAAATTCCAATAGAGGAAATAGCTATTCCCACACCCAGGGTACACAGTGGAACACCAACTCACAACAGTCTACCCAGGGGTATGGTAGGGCTAGTAGAAGAGGACGTGGTAGAGGCAGAGGCAGCCCCAGTAAAGGAGGCGGCACGCCTCCACCAAAGCAGTGACGCTCATTTCAGGGTCCCTTCCCATGCAACCCCAGTAGGGGGACGAATATCCAGCTTCACCCAGGCATGGGAAGGGATAACATCCGACAGATGGGTGCTGTCGACAGTATCCAAGGGGTACTGTATAGAACTACTGCAACGTCCCCAAAACCACCCTCCAAGACAAAAAGTCCACTCTTTAGAACATCAAAAGATCCTCCTCGAGGAAGTCTACAATCTGCTCCTAAAGGACGCGATAGAACTCGTCCCAGGACACCAGGTAAACAAGGGTATCTATTCAACTTACTTCCTTGTGCCAAACAAAGATTTAACAATGCGCCCAGTATTGGACTTACGGCCTGCCAACAAGTATGTCAAGCCCCAAAAATTCCGTATGACCACGCTACAAGAGGTAATCCCACTCCTAAACAAGGGGGATTACATGGCAACCTTGGATATGAAAGATGCCTATTTTCATATTTCTATGCTCCCGGCGCACAGAAAATACTTGCGCTTCAAGGTGGACAGTCGCCACTACCAATTCAAGGTACTGCCCTTCGGGATAGCTTCAGCACCAAGGGTATTCACCAAGGTACTGGCGGTGGCAGCTGCACACCTACGCAGGGAGGCAATCCCAGTGTACCCTTATCTAGACGACTGGCTCATAACGGGGGAAACCCCAGGAATCTGCAGATCAAACATTCAGAGGACTATCGACCTCCTCCACGAATTAGGCTTCTCTATCAACGAGAAGAAGTCAAGTCTGGTGCCAAGCACCTCAAAACAGCTTCTAGGAGCTATCCTAGATACTCAGAGAGAATTGACCTTCCCTTCGGAAGAAAGAATTCGGAATATACTTCTGCAAATTCCGCATTATCGGTCAGGTCAACATATAACAGTACGCAAAGCTATGCGGTTACTGGGCATGATGGCGTCATGCATTTACCTGGTCCCCCACGCGCGTCTGCGCATGCGTCCCATGCAGGAATGGTTGGCGAAACAGTGGTCTCAGGCAAGTGGTCAGTGGGACGATCTAGTGGTCGTTTCGCCAACACTCGTACAGAGCCTACACTGGTGGACAAGAGAGAATATCGCAAAGGGGAAACCCTTTTACGATCCCGAAGTACAGGCAGTGGTTACTACAGATGCATGCCTGACTGGGTGGGGAGCTCACCATCTCCACCACACAGCTCAGGGTCTCTGGTCTCACTCAGTAGCCAAGAACCACATCAATCTGCTAGAGCTTCTGGCAGTATTCCGTGCGCTGCAGGCGTTCGAGCCCCATCTACTGAACTTGTCGGTGCAGATCAGGACGGACAGCACGACAGCCATGTTCTATCTGAACAAGCAAGGAGGGACTCGTTCGCCAAATCTGTCCAAGCTTGCCCAGAAAATATGGATATGGGCACTCAGACGGAACATCTTCCTGTCATCGCAACATGTTCCAGGGGAGCTCAATTCCCTAGCGGATGCTCTAAGCAGAGACCCCCTCCCAGAAGAACACGAATGGGTCCTTCACAGAGACGTAGTAGAAGATCTCTTCTCTCAGTGGGGTTTCCCCACTATAGACCTATTCGCCACAAGCGAAAACAAACAATGCCCAGGATTTGCATCCAGGTTCCCCCAAACGGACTCCCAGGGGAATGCCCTGTGGATGAACTGGTCAGGGATGTTTGCGTACGCTTTTCCACCAACTCCTCTCATCAGGAAGGTGGTGTACAAGATGAACAAGGAATCAATGACGCTCATCCTAGTTGCTCCCATGTGGGCGAGACAACCATGGTTTCCACACCTACGCAGGATGGCGGTGTGCGAGCCCATCAGACTCCCAGCCTGGTACAACCTTCTGTCCCAGCAACAAGGTCAAACACTGCATCAGGAACCCAACTCTATGAACCTAGCAGCATGGCTCCTGAAGTCATAGAGTTTGGACATCTCAAATTACCACAGAGGTGTATGGACATTCTAAAAGAGTCCAGGAAACCAAATACAAGACACTGTTACTTTGACAAGTGGAAAAGATTCGTTATCTGGTGCCAGAATAAACAAATCAACCCGGTTGATTGCACTCCTTCCAACGTTGTAACATACATGCTCCACCTGCTGGATGCAGGGTTGGTTTTTAACTCTCTCAAAGTACACCTGGCAGCCCTCTCGGCTTACACCACATCCCATAACAGGGTCTCGTGGTGGAAAGTACCAGTGGTTAAAGCCTTCATGGAAGGAGTAAAGAGACTTCACCCTCCTATTTCGAACCCACCGCCAGGATGGGACCTCAACGTGGTGCTAGCTAAGCTCATGGGGCCCCCCTTCGAACCCATGCATAAAAGTAGTCTCAAACACCTGACTTATAAAACGGCCTTCTTAGTAGCCATTACCTCCATAAGAAGGGTCAGTGAAATTCAGGCTCTGTCAGTGCAAGATCCTTTCTTTACTATCCACAAGGACAAACTGGTTTTACGCACACACCCTAGGTTCTCACCAAAATTCATATCCAAGTTCCATGTAAACCAGTCCATCGAGCTTCCGGCTTTCTTCCAAAACCCACAAAGCTCGGCTGAGGTGAAACTACACACCCTAGATGTGCGTAGGGCGGTCTTATACTATGTAAATAAAACCAGACCGCTAAGGAAAACAGATCAACTGTTTGTCTCCGTAGCTACAGGCAGAGAGGGGGATCGCGTCTCTAAGGGCGCTATCTCTAAGTGGATTATCAACTGTATACAGCTGTGTTACTCTCTTTCTAAAAAGACTCTGCCGTTTACACCAAGGGCCCACTCTACTAGAGGCATTGGGGCCACTCTGGCTTTCATTGCAAATGTTCCCCTCGACACCATTTGCAAAGCAGCTACTTGGAGCTCTATTCACACTTTTACTCAGCATTACTGCATTGACACTCATTCCAAGACAGATACACAAGTGGGACAAGCGGTTCTAAGACACCTGTTTGCTCATGACCCTTCTCACATCCCACCTCCTGCTTCTGGTACTGCTTGCTAATCTATGCACAGCATGTGATCTAAGCAGATTCCACAAGCCTCAGAAGGGATACATTACTCACCGTAATCGTATTTCTGATGCTTGTATCTGCTTAGATTCACATGCGACCCACCCTTCCTCCCCTCCGAGAGAAGGCGCATGGTTGCTTGTAGTCTTACCTTTCTGTCTATCTGCTTGGACTATCTGTACTCACACTACTCCTCATGCTACCTCATGTCAGGAAAAACACAATCTGGGGATCCTAGACGCGTGAGGGATCATGGGTACAGTGGACGTCACACTAGGGATAGTATTACTGGCACGCCCTGTGTCGACGCCCTTTTTCGATTTTCGAAAAACAAACTGTAATACTCCGCAGCTTCCACTAGATGTCGGCCTATGCACAGCATGTGAATCTAAGCAGATACAAGCATCAGAAATACGATTACGGTGAGTAATGTATCCCATATATATATACAGTATAGGATTGCTTGCAATACTCTGTTCAATAGTAGACCCATGATGTTCACAGGTAAGTAAAGTAGAGTAGCTTTTAGGTTAGCAAATCGCGTAATCAACCACATTGAAACATATATGCAAACTCTTAGTAACTTTTTGTAACTTTGACCCAAGCCTGTCTTAAGAGTCCAACCCTGTCTGGTATCAGTCCCTCAAAGTTCAGATGGGTCACTGGGACACCAGTGATCAGAGATTAGGCGAAAAAAAGGGCATGAAGGCAAAGTACAGTGTTGCGAGAGGTATGCAATGATTCACCAGGTGTCGTCACTTCTCTGCAGGGAGGAACCCCTTCCCATGAGGCTAGGGAGGTGTGGCACTACCCAATAGTCCCCGTAGGGGTGTTTTGATGCAGGAGGACCTGGTTATGACTACCTAGGGTATAGGCCCTCTCCAACATCATCTGACCCCCCTTCCATCACAAACCCCTTTCTTGAGGATAAACATATGTACTATTGTAATACCTTCAGTACAGCCCAGGTAGAAAAAACGAGGGCGAGGAAGATCACAGAGGATGTGAAAAGTACTGGCCAGGCAAGTATTGATACAAAGTGGCCCAGAGCCGGCATAAAGATGCAAATGTCAAAAGGAACAAAGGACTTTCAGCCAGGGAGGAGCTGGCAACAAATTATAAGAAGAGGCAAAGGACTATACACACTGTCAAGCCCAGCTAGGTCAAGCCAGCCCCCGGAGTAGCGAGAGGTGAGGAAGCTGCCAAATGCAGGAGTCCAGAAGCGGCGAAGACCAAAGACTGGAGGATGTGAGAGGAAAGCAGAGAGCATTTCCAGCTGGCCCGATGGCAGCAGATCCAAGGACCGGTGGAAGAACGCGAGGCAGTGGCATGACCTCCCGAATGGGGAGGACTGTGTGGTCCCACAACGACGCTGAGACTGCAGGGAGCCAATAGATGTGGATGCCATGAAGAGACTGACATCAGTCCCTGTAAGAACCAGCGCTGTGCAAGCAGCTCCCAACGTGTAATGGTCATGGCAGACTGGTGGGGACAAACGAAGAGTCAAGGGATCTCAGCTTCCAGCCATCAATGTGGCGGAACCTGAAAGTGGGCTAAGAATGGTCAGGGACCCTATCACGAATGGAGAGTGCATCTGAGGAATTATTTCTCATCTCAGTGGAGAGAGAAACCACTGACCACCAGAGAAGGGTTGGGTACCCCACAAGGAATAGGGACTGCTATCAGAGGAGTACTTCTTCATCTCAATGGAGACAGTGAAACCGCTGACCACCAGAGAAGGGTTGGGAATGTCACAATGAATAGAGACAGCATCCAAGGAGTACTTCCTCATCTCAGTGGAGAAAGAGAAACCGCCGACCACCAGAGAAGGGTCTGGGACCCTACAATAGTTGAAAGAAGTAACAGAGGAGAACTTCCTCAACCCAGTGGCCACAGGAAGACCACTGAATACTGGATAAGGGTCGGGAACCCAAAGTAAAGTGCAATACAGCATTGGGAATCTTTCCAAATCAGTGACCAGAGGGATGTCACTGAAGCTCACAGAACGAGTTGGGACACTGCAAGAGCCTGGGAAAATAGGCCAAGGGCATTACAAGTTATATGTTGAGAACCAGGGGAAGGGAGTCATTCCCCCTAGTGCAAAGTGTGTGAACATTGTGATACATCCAGAAGCGAGGCATTCTCCTGGTAAGGAGTCTGAAAGCTGAACTAATATAGAAGTCACCAGAACGTCAGAGGAAAGGAGTCATTCCCGCTGTCTTGTACCTTTTTGTGAAGAGGAATCTGAAAGACAAGCTAAAACAGAAGTCCACAGAACATCAGGGGAAGGGAGTCATTCTCCCTGGCTTGTGCCTTTTTGTAAAGAGACCTTTTCTGAGTGTACCAGGAGAAGGGAGGCATTCTCCTGGTGGAAGGCTTCACTTTATTTAGCATTCTTAGGTTTAAGTGTAAGGGATAGAAGTAGGGTTTTGGACAAGGACAGTGAATATTAATTGATGGACATTTTGACATTTTCTTAGTTTTAGGTTGAGGCGGGGAAACCCCTTATAGAGTTAGGGAAAGAGGTTTTTGCAAAGCTCAATAAATGTTTATGAACAAAACAATGCCACCTCTTGGTCCGTCTACTACTTCTACACCCTTGCAGGTAGAATCCAGCAGGATTCTTCACTGTTGCTGGTAAGTAAAAAAGGTGGGCAAAAAGAAGCTCAAGGAGGTTATGGTGACCCCCTCAAAGGTTGCCCCAAAGACCAGTGTCCTAGGGCAGGCGGTTTTACTGCAAGAGCCCATTGGGTTGTCCACTCCATTGTAACTCTATGGCGACCTGGGAGGGTGCAATATACAAGCTATCTGCAGCTCCCAGAGTCACTGAATCAAATAAGCAGGCACCAGGTAATTTGTACCAGGAGTGGGACAGAACCTTTAAATGAAGAAACAATTGCAGCAGGACGGTTCCAGCAGTGAGGCGAAAGCAGACCCGGTCACAGGTTTCTCAGTCTTGGCGATAGGAGAAGGGGACTTCGGTGGATCTGGTGACAGTTCACGTGCAGATGGACACCCAGCAAAGGATCTTCAAGGTTCTGGCTTGTTGGCACCTTTTTCAGGCTCGGTGAGCGACTGTTGCCGGGCGGTCAACTCTTTTCTGTTTCTCGGTCCTCGCCTCTGGTTAGAGGACCTTCAGGAGTCAATTAGAGTAGATGCAGGTCTAGGAGGATGCCCTCGAAGTTGCAGACAAAACAGTGCTTCTGCTGACGATGCACAATGATGCATCACATTACCCTGGGATTGGGAGTTTGCAGGCCGTGAAGGTCACAGCTCTTCCAGGGATGGCGCAAATTGTAGTTTGTCTTGGTATTGGTTAGGCCCACCAGTCCATGGGAGGAAGTAGTCTTCTTTGGATCTTCTGTCGCTTAGAAGGAGAAGGTCAGGACAGCAGAGGTTACTCAACTGGCTCTGGCGTTTGTGGTAATTTGCTGGTAGCGTCTTGCTTCATCCTTCTTCTGAATCTTTTGTTCCAGTGGTCGACTCTAAGTTTCAGCTACAGGACCTCTGAATTTATCCAGGCACACTGACTGAGTCCACCAATCATGTCCCGTGCGCCATTCAAACTTGGGGGGCGGGGGGTGATTCTCCAATGGGGAAGCGAGCCTCCCAGTCTTATCTGGTTTCAGTCAGGCACACTACAGGACAAAGGACAGAGCAGTTTCAGTCACCTCCCTTCCTTTCCTGCCAGGCACTCGGACAAGCTTCGCAGGCTTTCCCTGGGAATCCCTACGAAGACAAAGGGACAAGATGACCCTCACCAGCCCTGAAAGGTAGAAGAAGGCATAAGAAAGGGCAAGTCATCTTGTGCAGGGCTTATAAAAAAAGACCACCACCATTATGGGTAAATGGTGTCCCCTGTGTGCCCTTTCACAGCCGTGATGATGACTTGTGACAAAAGTACAGGAAAAGTCATGCAAGAGGTACACTGCCACCAGCCTGAACAGAGGAACTTGTCACAGTAACAGATCGTTACTGGAGAATCTCGAAAAAAGGGATACATTGTCTCCCCTCAGTGCTCCACTTAAGGCAGGGTGTGCTGATCTTGAAAAATAGAACACACAAGGGATAAAAAGGTATTTCATTGACCGCCTTATTTTAAGAGCTAGTCCGGGAAACAAAGAATCAATGTGGTGGAAGCTCTAGGAGCTTCCGGCAACACTTCACAGAAAGTGCTGTGTGCTGCTTCAGAACATTGTAGATGCCAATAAGTTGGTGGAAAGCATGACTCCAAATAAAAATTCCAAAAGTAGTCAACAAGGTTCCATGACTCAGAGTAAATGAAAGGGTGAGTAGGGGGGCATGTTTCCACTCTCCCCAGAAGAATTAGCAAAAGAATTCAGGTGTCCAGCAAAAAGTGCCTGGGGGACTGTCAGAGCGTGAAGATTTCACACAAGAGAAATCTACTCTAACAAAGATGAACATGGAAAACGGTGTGATCCTAGGCAGGTAGGGGAAGAAAGGGATGAAGGGGAAGCCAGGCGTGGAGATGGGCAAAGAAGGAACCTCGAAGGGTGGTGGTATAGAGTGACAAAGGTGGAACCCAGGTAGTGTAGGGCTAGAATGCTCGAAGCAGAAACTTAAGAGACTATTGATAGAAAATGATGAAACGGAAAAGCTGAGAGGCACATGAACAAATCAGGAACCTGGGGGTAGACAGACACTATAACAGGAGAGAAGAGCTAAATAAAGATGAGGCAGGAGTCTAAGACAAAGAAAGGGACAAAATAGAGTCCTAGAATTGCAGTGCTAGAGGGTGGCAAAACATGAGCGTAGGAAAATAGAGGTTGGAGCAAAACAAAGTAGTAACCTCAGATAGTAATGTTAGGATAGTAATGTTAGAAGGTACATAACAGGAACCTCTTCAAATTCTTGGCATATGTAAGGTCCTTTGGCACAATGAGGAAGGCATGGTTAGGAGGCACTGGGTGATATTGGGGGGTGTTTGGAAGGCGCTACTTCCTTGTTTGTTGCCATTGAAAGATTGTTTGCATATATGAGGAGGCACTTGAAGGTCACTAACATCCTGGTTTCTGCATTAACAGCCCCAGCACAGCCCATTAGCGGCCCATCTGACCACATGCCATGGAGAAGTTTTTTAAAAGACACTTCAAGCGGAAAACTGCACGACCCAGTGCCCCGGAGGGCTCCCGGCACAGGCGAACCAGTGTGGCCACTAGCAAGGCCAGACGACGCTCCAATACAGGATTGCCTTCAGCGACGCTGGCTCAGCGACGCCGCTCTAGTGTCCAGCTGCAAGATCCACCACTGTGCGTGGACTCATTACACACACTGAATAATGTGGGCACATGCCGTCGGCGCTCCAGCAACACTGCGCCCGGCTTAATTTCTAAAATGGTAATCCAGAAGAAGCGAGGGGCAAAAATTCGGGCTATTGACTCCCACCTTTTGGGCCCATCCATGTTTCTGGCTAGCCTGATCCGTGTACACGAAGACAATGGTGAAGCTGGGTCAGGGCTGCCCACTGACATAGAGGTTGGCAGTGACGGCCAAACCACCGATGATTGCGAGGCCAGTGAAGCAGAGTCTGGAGGCCAGGGCTCTTCTTTAGAAGAGGGCGGCAGCTGGAGCGAGTTGTCTCCCTCTGGGTCTGAAGGGGATGCAACAGAGACAGATGAAGACGATGGTGATGATGATTATGTCTCTGAGAATATGCAGCATTTGCACTGTTCCCCAGGTGCCAGCATTGCCTTCAGGCCCTTTGTCAGAGGACCGCGCTGCCTGCGTCGGAGCTCCTCTCACCTCTTGCCAGCAGACTGTGTTTACTCTAAATCGGCCTATGGGTTGTATGGGCACTACCGACGTATCAGCCAGAGGAACAACTTTTGTCCCAAGCCGAGGAGTCTGGCTGGGCGTGTGGTGGGCAGGGCTGGACCCTGTGCTAGGAGAAGAGCACTAGGTGGAAAGTGCCAGAAACCTGAATACGTAGGTGGAGAAGGTGCCCCCCTCTACAGAAGCATTTCCGACCTGGAAGACACCAGCGGCACCTCGGTCAAAGCTGAGGCTGAACCAGTGTAGGTGGAATCACAATTTATATATGTTTTCAGTGTCCCGGCGTGCTTGCAAGGGTTTAAAAAGAACCCAAGCACCTAAGAAAATAACCTCATCACTGGTACTAAGTGGGTTGTACATGTGTCATCATTTGGGCAGACGTTCCATGGTGCAGGCAAATTAGACAACGTTTGAGTAGTCCAATACCACTACAAAGTCTGAGGAGGCAAGGCTACAGTCATGGCCTGCCCTCGGGTTTTCAACGTTTAGCTCTCCAGATGTTTTGGACTACAATCCCCATCTGCCGTAGCCAGTATAGTCAATGGTGAGGGATTGTGAGAGTCATACTCCAAAACATCTAGAGAGCCTTACCTTGCAGATGCTTGAAACCTTCAGATCACCGTTTAGTCGGATTGATCTAATTTTGGGAGCCATGAAGACCTCTTAATTGCAAAACCTTTTGAAGCAGGTGCTATGGACCGCTCCCATTTGGAAATCTGTGCATCATTCAGTAATCAAAGAAGTTAGTCGAGCAGGTGCAGCTTGGGTATGTTGGGGGTAATCTTATTTTCGAAACATTAAGTAGGTGCAACATAAATATTTTGATTTAGGCTATACTTATTTTTTTGGTTTTTTTTGTTTTTTTTACATATTCCTGTTCTCAAGCATGTGTACCTGGCTATTCCTCTGTCCAGACTACCCTTGGACAGCTTCCTGTGTTGCATTGCCATTTGAAATCTCCCCTCCCTCACTGAACCAGTCACACTTTCCAATTCAGACAAAGAGTATTAGAAGAACAAGTTACTTCCCAACTGGTAACGTTCTTTTGACTGGATGTTCCTCCAGCGTATTCCACATCTTTGACATGTAATGTCCACAGCTGTGCACTTCGGAAACTTTTTCAGCAGAGGGCATCCTGCATCGATGCCGTTGGGTCGATGTCCCTCGAAGGCCTCAGTCAAGGGCGACGTTACCAGATGTTATAAATAGGACTAAAGGCGCCCGTAGCCTCAGTTTCAGTTTTTTCCCTCAGAACATGTGGCACCAGTCTCATGCCTGCTTGACTGCACATAGCCTTGCGGAAATGTAAGCTGCAATCGCATAGGAAATTCTCCTGAGGGGCAGGCTGGTAGGGCGATATGGAATACGTTGGAGGAACATCCAGTTGAAAGAATGTTACCAGTTGGTAAGTAACTTGTTCTTCGAATGGATTGTGTCCTCAAACGTATTCCACATCTTTGACAGACTACCAAAGCAGTACCAGTACCAGTAAATGGAGGAGGGAAAATAATTTAGAGTACCCAATCAGGTTGCGGAATAAAGAACCGCCTTTCCAAAGGTCATATCCTGACCATGGATTGTATCCAGGGAGTAATGTTTAACAAAAGGTGTGGATTGAAGCCCATGTGGCTGCATCACAAATATTCCTAATAGGAAACCTCTGCTGAAGTGCTGTGGAAGTACCCACACCCCTAGTGGAATGCGCTTGCAACCCTTCCGGAGCGTCCTTACCCGCCAATCGGTAACACTCCGTAATGGTGAGGATAATCCACCTGGACAACAGCCTGGCCCAATCGGTGTCCAGCATATTCTATAAAGTGTTGATCGTCCACTCTGACCCTGACATCCTAGAAATGTAAAAGCTCAGAGCTCTCCTAGGATCCAACCGATGGAGTCGCTCCTCTTCCTTACCAGGATGAGGAGGAGGGTAGAAAGATGGAAGAACCACCTTTTGACTCAAATGATATTCAGATACTAACTTAGGAAGAAAAGAGGGACGTACACGCAGCACAACCCTGTACTTGTGAAACACAGTAGAGGGTGGCTTAGATGAAAGTGCCTGCAATTCACTCACTCTGCGAGCGGAAGTAACCGCAACCAAGAACACAGTCTTGAAGGACAGTAATCTCAAAGGACAAGAGTGCAAAGGTTCAAATTGAGCACCCATAAGAAATTTCAAAACCAAATTCAAATCCCAAACCAGCACCTGGAAAGGAGACGGCGGGAATACATAAGTCAGTCCTTTAAGAAACTGAGAAATCAAAGGAATCTTAAAGTAAGAACATTCTTCAGATGAGCGCTTAAAGATAGACAGCGCCGCCAGGTAACCCTTAATGGTACCCACTTGAAGGCTCCTGTGGGCCAAAGAAAGTAAGAAAGACAAAACCATAGGAATGGAGCACTGAAAAGGATCAACATTGTGACCTCTGCACCAGTCGTAGAACTTTCACCAACGGAAACGGTACAGGGATTTTGTTGCAGGCCGCCTGGCCGAAAGCAACACCTCCATCACCTCATCCGGGAGGTCCCAATCCTTATACCTCAACCTTTCAGATACCAAGCGTGAAGGTTGAGAGTCTTGACCTCTGGATGGAGAACCTGACACCCGCACCCACCCCCCTCGTGTGCACGAGAGAGAGAAAGAGAGAGAGAAGATCCTCTCGGTAGGGAAGACGGCGTGGAGGACAGATGGACATTTCTAGAAGGTCCGGGGTACCACGCTCTCCTGGCCCAATGCGGAGCAATGAGGATCATGTGGGAACCGAACCTCCGCAACACTTGAGGAATGATAGGGACTGGAGGAAACACGTACAGCAGTGGGAATGACCAATCCACCACAAACGCATCTCCTAAGGCTCCTCTTGGAGGAAATTCCCTTGAACAGAATCTCTCGCACTTCCGGTTGACACTGGTGGCGAAGAGATCCACTTGCAGGGTTCCCTAAAGGGCAAAGGTCTCTTGAAGGACTTCCTGAGCCAACTCCCACTCGTGCGTGATCGTACTCTTCCTGCTCAGAGTGTTGGCCGCCACATTTTTGTCTCCCGCCAGATGAACTGGCGAGATTGAAATTTCCTGCTGGATGGCCCCGAACCAGAGCTGCATTGCCTCTCTGCACAACGAGAGTGACCCTATTCCCCCCTTTTTTGTTGAGGTAATGCATGGGCACTGTGTTGTCCTTCATGATCAGAACACTCTTCCCCCGTACAGAAAAGCCTTCAGGGCTAGCCTGATGGCCCTCAGCTCTAACAGATTGATGTGGAGTTTGGACTCCGACGGAGACCAACGACCGCTGGCTGTCAAATCGTTGGCATGAGCGCCCCATCCTGTGAGGGAAGCATCTTTCACTACAGTCACCTCCGGCCATGGTTGCCAAAACGGTTCCCCCCTCGTTAGGTTCCCTTTGTTGGACCACCACAGAAGATCCTGGGAGACCGAGAGTGGAATCTGAACGGGATCCGACATCTTGCCTGAGAACTGTGACCACTGCATCTTGAGAACCCATTGCAGGGATCTCATCCGCAGCCTGGCCTCTAGCACAAGAAAAATGCAGGATGCCATGAGGCCGAGCAACCTTAAGAATTCGAAAGCCGGGAGACTCTGGGCATGTTGAAACTTGTCCACCATCTGCACAATGTGATGAGCCCTCACCTTGGGAGGCAAGCACTTCCCCAAGGACGTGTCTAACACAGCCCCAATGTACTGAAGCAGTTGGGAAGGTGTCAGATGCGACTTCTTGAAATTGAGGGAGAAGCCCAGCCTGTGGAGGGTGCGGCAGGTGAGACCGAGGTGATCCAATGCTTGCTCGGGAGAGCACGCCTGGATCAGCCAGTCGTCGATACGCTGCCACCACCACCATTTGCTTGGTGAATACCCTCGGGCGGAGGTCAATCCGAATGGCAGGCCCCGAAACTGAAAGTGCGAGTCGCCAGCCGCAAACCTCAGGTTTTTTCTGTGCTTGGGATCAATTCGCACATGAAAGTAAGCATCCTGTAGGTCCAGAGACACCAACCAATCCTGAAGTTGAAGGGCCTGGAGGACTTGAGAAAGAGTAACCATCTTGAACTTGTTCTTCCTGAGAAGTTTGTTCAACCAACGCAAGTCCATGATGGGTCTCAATCCCCAGTCTTTCTTTGGGATCAAAAAATAAGGGGAATACCATCCCTTGTTCCTCTCCGCTACAGGCACCAGTTCTATAGCGCCTTTCTCCAGCAGGGTTAGGATTTCCTGCGCAAGGAGCAGATCCGGAAGCTTCAAAGAGAATTTCCCTGGTGGATTGTCATGAGGCCGCTGAAGGAAGGGAAGGCAGTAGCCGTGGGCTATGGTATCCAGAAACCACGCATCTTAAGTAATGGCTCGCTATTCTTCGAGATGCTGAGATAGTCTGCGCACAACCGGTGAACCATGGGACACGGCCTCATGACTGTTTTGAAGCGGCTGCGGCAGTGCCTGAAGGCAAAGTGGCAGCTGGCCGAGTGGCTTTTGCACCACGATTTCCCCGACCACCACTGGGACTTTTTCGCTGTCCACCATGACTGGCGGCCCCTCTCGTTCTACCAAAGGAGGAATAGTAACAAAAAGAACCTCCCCTCCATTGCTGTCCCCTAAGATGAAAAGAAAGAGGTTGACGCACAGCTGTGCTTAAAGATTTAGCCACAGCTTTCGAGGTCTGCAACCTCTCAAGGCCAAACAAATGTGTGCCATCAAAGGGCATGTTGAGAAGACGGGCCTGCACATGCGGAGCAAAATCCGACTTCCGCAACCACGCAAATCTGCGTATAACGGTGCTCGTAGCTATGGATCGGCTAACACTGTCGGCCGTATCCAAACCCGACTGAAGAGATTTGCACATGGCATCCTTGCCGTCTTGCACGAGAGCAAGGAACCCATCCCTTTCTTCCACCTCGGAAATATGCTCAGCCGCTAAAGAAACAGTTCCACAGAGTGTGTGAAAACCTCGCCAAGGCACAAGTGGAGTTGGCCGATTTCAAGGCCATGCTCCCAGCAGAAAATACCTTCAGGGCCCAACCATCGAAGTGCTTGTCGTCACTATCTGGAGGGATGGTAGGGTACGCTGCCTGCCTCGAGGTGGCCATAGCCGCCTGAAGCACCAAACTCTCAGAAGTGGGGTGAGTAGATAAATAGCTGGGGTTGCTAACGGAAGGACAGTATTTCTTTGTCAAAGATTTATTAACAGCCGGAAGAGATTCTGGGGACTGCTAAGCAGCTGCCACTCTTTTCTGCAAGGTGAGATGAAATGGTAAAACCGGGTCAGAAGACGGACCTTGATCTAAGATGTCCGATAGATCATCCTGCACAAAGTCTCCTGGAGGACTGGACCAGCCCAGATACTCCGAGACCCTAGCCATGAGCCTCCTGTATGAAGACTCTGCGTGAGCCCCAGGCTCAGGCCTACCAAATTCCACTTCCGGAGAAGCGTCCAACCCACTGGCATCATGGAGGGTCTGCCTCAACTCCTCCAACTGACTGTCTCCAGAAAACATCGGAGCTTCATCAAGTTTACCAGGGTCCTCAAATTCAGACCTTTCTTCCTCTTTATATATGTCAGCCAGATGGAGTTGAAACCCAGGCCTGGTCACAAAAGAGGTCCTAGAGTCCAAAACTGGCCTCAAATACTTCACCGTAGCCTTCCAAGGAGGATCCACCACATTGGGGTACTCCAAAGACAAATTACGCGAAAAAATCACCAAAGGCGCCAATAGAGCTGAAGGCTTCGACGCCAAGAGCGTTGACAACCTTGATGTCGTGCGCGCCGAAGGCTTCGACGTTGACACCAGTGCCGACGGCGCCGTGGGCTGATAACATGGCAAAGCGTCGACGTCCGAGTCGGACAGACACGGCGCCGACCGAGTCGACGCCAGCATTAAGCCCTTAGAAGGTTGCAGCTGTCTCGCTGGGGACGAGGACCGAGACCTAGAAGCACGTCTCTTTCGACTCTCCGAAGCCTTGTCTGAGCGGGACCTCGAAGGTTTCCTATGCCAGTCGCGACGCAGACCCAAACCCGAAGGCGTGTGAGCCATGGTACGAGACCAATCCTGGCCGGCTTAGTTAGAAGGCGCGACCGGACCCGTGCCCTGCGATTGAAATATCGCTAACATTTGCTCCTTAAAGGCAGCCCATTCATCCGGAGTCGAGGACTTCGTCGGGCATGCCACTTTCCTTGCGGCTCCCTCCTCTGAGGAGGATGGGGAAGGCGACCGGTGACCGCGCTTCCACGAATGCCGCGACAGAGAAGAAGAATGGAGGGAACCACTCCAGGACCGAGAACCCCGGGCCTCCACCCGACGCGAGAGTCACCCCTCGAGTAGTCGGTGGACACCCCTTTGTACTTTGACTTGGATTTTCGGGACTTATGGGCCTAGAACCCCTACCTACCTGCAGCTTCCCCTTCTGCTCCCGGAAGGCCTTGGCAGTCAGCGACTGGCATTTCGAGCAGTCATCTGTGTCGTGCGACTCGCCCAAGCACCACAAACAAATGCGATGCGGGTCGTTGATCGACATTTTCGACTTGAAGTCCCGGCCGGTCTTGAAGCCAGATCGCGGAGTCGGAGGGGTCGAAATAAAAGACATCTCAACGATGATAATACGAGGCGTGCCGAGTTTCATGAAGCAACACGTTCGTGGAAAAAACAACTGACGCTACGGGTGCCGTGCATCCTATTTATAACATCCGGTGACGTCGCCCTCGACAGAGGCCTTCGAGGGACATCGACCCGACGTCATCAATGCAGGATGCCCTCTGCTGAAAAGGTTTCCGAAGTGCACAGCTGTGGACATTACATGTCAAAGATGTGGAATACGTTGGAGGACACAATCCATTCGAAATAGGGCTTTGGGCTGAAAATTACACTACAATCGAACAGACTGCAGATCTTTGACGCTTATCAATGGTATATGTATTTGCAAAGATCTTAATATAAATCAGATCAGAGAAAACACATTTCATATGTCTGCACAGTACAGACCAACAGGTGTGACTACTTTATGGTCTTACATTGTTAACTGGACACAGCTCATCCTACCAGGTTTGGAAAAGAGGCCGTTCTTAGAACCCACTCTATAATGTAATGTGAAGTGGTAAATTATCACAGAATGTGTGTCATTTTGGCATCCTCCTGGTGCATGGCTCTGGAATAGAAGGTGGGAGAGATGCTAGATTAGTTGGAGGTGACGGAGAGGCAGTTGCAATTCTGGATGTATTGATAAGGGCATGCCACAAGAACCCATTTTCTGTTGGCTAGTATGCATTCTAAGTGGTTCATTTGGGGAACACGTGGGTTGATCCTGTATCCAGAGACAAAGGGTCAAACAGAAGTATGTATTGTGGAGTTTCAGTAAATCACTTTGCAGCACCTGTCACCGTAGGACCCAATGTATAACCCAGAGTGTCTGCCCAATGTATGCCAATATATGCACTCTTCGAAGAACTCGTGTTGCCTAGTTTCACTGCATCTTAGCTTACTTCTTGAAGGAACATGGAGGAGCCTATGCCATTCAAATTATGTTTTTGTCAGTTTACTTCCACCTGCCCCACATTTCACTCTTAGGATTAAGGGTCCAGGCTCTGGTAGAATTACCCATTACTTTAGGGTTAATAGAGGCTGGTCCTTCCTAGCTACTCAGTCATTTAGAGAATTGGGTCTGCAAAACTGGCCAGGAACCTATGGCTGTTAGAGCACTGTGTTCTCAAAGTGGGAGGACGATGAATTTATAAGAGCTATTAAATTAAAGCCACATCAAGAAATGTAAGACAGGATGACAAGGATGGCTGAACAATGAATGGCCGGTACTGTGATCATATGGATCAAGATGACGCTGGAAGGACCACCCTTTGCATGCCAAAGCTCCCTTAAAAAATATATATAACCAAACCTATTTCAGATGGAACTCTCCACACATCCTCAATACTGCTTCTTCTGGGAGTATTCTGCCTTACCCAATTGCTCTTCTAAGACCTAGCTGTGGAGATGTCATCTTCATTGCCCAGGCTGCCTCTACAAATGTAGGGGAACCCTTTGCCCTGGCTTCTGAGGGCATGAGCAGTAAGAGTTATTGCTTTCAAGTGCTGAAACGTATGGTCTATGGGATTCAGTTGTCCCTACCAATGACATGCTGCTGTTAAGCGCTGGGGATATCATGGCTATTTGCTGTGGCAACAGTGGCCTGGTTAGCAGTGGTCAGAGTTCATGCTTAAATGCTTATGGGTGCTGTTTGCCAGGATGCTGTAGTCTACAGTTAAGCTGAGGTTTAAGCCCTTACACATTAGAGGTGGGTTCACCATTCCAAGATGTCTGCTGCTGTATATGCTGTGGGATGGCCGAGAGGTCTCCGTTGTTGTCATCATGGATTCTGTGTATATAAGCGAGCCGGCCAGCAGGGATTGTTCCGTAGCTTTACTCCATGACACTAATGACAATTGCAAGTGACGTCTCCCAGTGCAATCTGGCTCTCCTCAGAATCCACTATCGGACCAAAGGTCTGGACCTCATGCATTGCTAGCACGAGCACTCGTGTCCCTGTAAAAGGGGAACGCACTGACACATTTCTACACACCTGAGGGGGTTTGCTCCCTCAGCCGGAAACGTTATATAGCAAGCGGATGTGTTTTCTTGGTGCTGCCTAGAACTTGGAACGTCGGGCACTACACAAGTCATCTGCTTTGGGTGCTGTCCATTCCAGCTCTCTTAAATCAAGTCGGAATGCCCAGGGAGCCCATAGCAGAGACCTGCTGAGCGGCAATAACGGCCATGTAGAACAGACAATATTTGCCTGCTGATAGCTACTGCTTCCAAATACCTGTGTGTGCACACAGAAGCGTGATAAAGGGCCAAGTTTACTTGGGAACTAAAAGGGTTCAATCAGATCCCCTTTTAAGAAAGTTGAAGAGAGCCTTTGAAGGGAAAAGAGATGGTTTATGGGTCGCCACGTGGGGAACAGAGCTGCAGGGACCCAAGCAGCCTCCCAGGTTGCACCCATTAATGAACAGGACATTCCCCTCACCTTGCCCCACGCCCAAACCAACTCATGACAGTCTTTGAACTATGCAGGGAGATGGGGCAGCTTGGATGGGTGGTCCACTGCAGTGCTGGGAGGCGGGCTGCATGAGGACAGCTTGGTTGGAATCACTTGCGGGTTGTAGTCCTCGTTGAATTCATTAGACGTTGGGTACATGCTGATGGGGGACAGGGTGCTGTTGTCCACTGCTGCCCCGCAGGTTGGACCATCCGCCAGGGCAGGTTTGAAGATGTTGCCGGTGTCTGCAGACGTGGCCCCGGCCACACACTTTCATGCCACCCAACACATTTCCCCTACCTCAATCTAATGGCATCATCCAAAATAACCACTGAGCCCAGCAGTCTGTGGGCCCTCTTCCCTAGGGACAAGAGGTGAGCACTCTTCCTCGGGCGTAAAATGCTATAAAAATCCCATAAAAATACAAAAACAAAAATGCCTATTCTGGGATTCTTCACTCTGACCGAGTTGCCTGGTTTGAGGGATCCTGCACACACGCAGCCCTTCTATCATCCTGCCAATGCTTATATCTTGCCTAACTCTCCTCTGCACACCTCAGGAGATCTTGCATACCATGGTGCGACATTATGGTGCGACATTAGTGGCATACCTTGAGTTGGTGTGGTACTAGAGTATGCTTTGCAACACACTGTTGAAACTTTCCGCAAGGTTGTATTGTCTCAGGCAGTAGGGCTGTGATTTCATGCTGGAAGCCCGCCTTCATCTGGGATTCGGAGAATGTGCTTGATCAGAATTGGATGTAACTTTCCAACTGTAAGGTGTCAGGAAACCCTCCTCCTGATTGGAAGACTTTGTCCATTAAAAGCACTACCATGTTAACAGTGGCGTCTTCGGTCCATGCCACCTTGGGCCATTTGGATTAGTAGTCCGTCAGTACGAACCATCATTTCTCTTTTGAACCCAAACAAGAAAGGGGTCTGATGGTGTCCAAAACTATCTTCACAAACTGGGAACCTAGCGTTTGCACCAGGTGCAAATGGTGTTCCCAACTCACATGATACTTTTTGCCATGTGTGCAGGGCAGATAGAATTTCCCTGCCTTCTTCTGGGTGTCCATCCCTGGCCCCCAATACTCATTGTGGACACAGTGATTTGTTATGCTTCTGCCCAGAAGACCTCTATAGGCCATGCGGCTGATGTGCGTGAGAGCGCCCTCAGGTGGGTGACTTTCTCACCTCTAAATAGTACCTCGCCAGGTGCCCACAGTTCTTCCACAAACCTGTGGAAATGGTCACTGATGTTCGCGTCCTGGTTTAGCATGACTTTTTGTCACTGCATACCGATAGATGTGTCTCGTAGCCACAGGTCTTGGTTCAAGGTAGACCTGAGAAACTGCGGCCCACATGTCTTCTGCCTCTCTTGGGGAGGGGGGCTGCAGGGATAAGCAATCCACCACTGCATTTATGCTATTGGGTGCATGCTATTTTGGAGTTGTATTGTTGTAGGAATAGGGCTTATATGTTCATTCTGTGTGATCTGGATGGGCCAACCCGAAACGGTTTGTAGTCTGTTTTGGTCACAAAGGGGATTCCCCATGGAAAGAATTTAGCGTTTGATGGCCCACTTGTATGCAAGGGCTTCTTTTTCATGGTGGAGTAATTCTTTTCAGTGCCCAGTAAACAGAGATACAAAGGTCACAATCGCTTCATGCCCCTAGAACCACTGTCAGCTGCCCTGAGACAGACAATACTTGTGTTGGTGGCCGGAACAGTCTAGCCATGTGGGTTGAACATGTCCAAGGTAGGAACCTGCACAATGTCATGCTTGTTCTTGTTGAAATCCACCTCATGCCCCTCCATTAAATAAACCTTTTGGTGTTTCTTCAGCCAGTCCCGTAAGGACACACACTTGGAGGCAATGTCTTTCACAAATGTGGACTAGTATTCAGCCAGGCATAGAAATGCATGCAAGCTGTGCTTGTCACAGGGTATGGGGGTCTGGTTTTTCGGCATCTACTAGGCTTACTTTGGAGTGAATGCCTTTCACGCGTATTACATTGCCCAAATAAGTTCCTTAGATACCCTGAAGCAACATTTATCTTGTTTGATGGTCAGAGTGGCCTCCCTTAAAGTGTTTAGTGTGTGTATGAGAGAAGGGTCTTAATGTGAAGCATCTTCATTGAAAATCAGGACGTCGCCTTGGAAATATTTGACGTTGCCTTCATCCTTAAACAGTTCCTCCATGACTTGCTGAAGCACAGCATAGGTGGAGGTGAGGCCAAAGGGTATGCATTCAAACCCGCATTTGAAAGTGAAGTTATGAAGGAAGTGAGTTGCTTCTATTTATTGCACAGTTCAATTAGTGGTATGCACTAGACAAATCAAGGGTGGAAAAGTACCTGGTACCTTCGAGCAAGGCTAACATTACCAGGACCCTGGGGAGCATGTCTGCCAATCCAAATTCTCTCATTGAGAGTTCTTATATCTCTGCATAATCTAACTTTTGGCTTTTCGGGTGATTACTATGGATGCGGCCCATTCATAGATATTTTAGTTGAATTACTGTATCTAGCGCCTTGAATCCGCAGGGCTCTGTGCGCTCTATAAATGTTCAAATAAATAAATAATATAGGATACTACTTTCTCTAGGATGCTGTTTGCAAAAAGCTTGTCTAGCTCTTTCTCCAGCTGGTCTTTCAGACAAAGGGGAATGGTCGGCACCTTGTGGCCCACAGCGGTTGCGCCTCTTTTGAGGACTATCCTAAGTTTAGAAATTCTTCCAGATGTGCCATAGAAGACCACAGGATGCCAGTCACATATTTCTCTATCCACTAGCATCAGAGATTCAGACGCATTTAGATACAGTGTAATGCCTGAGGCTTTCTGGTGGCACTAGCTCAGAAGGGGAGGCACCTTCCTTGACCACATACATCTTGCCTTGCAGCCTCCTCCCCTTGAACTCTGTCAACAATGCAAAAACCAATAATGTCGATTTTTATCTCCTCCATGCACATTGGATTTATGTTTGGTGTGGGCAGGTCCTTTATTTTCCACCCTACTTTAACCCACACATTGTCCCAGTCCACAATGTAGCACTAGACCGAGTGTGCCAATATGTGCGGCTTCATACCATCAATATACACTTCACACCATAGGACTTCAACGTCCTCTTTTTCTACAGTGACAATGACCAGGTCACTAATTTCGTCTCTCACGAGCTGTACCTCCTCATCAATATTTACAATATCTTCAAAAACGTGGGAGCCATTCTACAGAGTAACATAGGGCCACTGCGGAAGACCCACGCTAGTTGGACCCCTTACCCACACTTGTGATAGGAGACTCCGTGTGCAGGGCATTGTGGGTTGGAGGCACATGACCTTAGCTGCCACATATGAAACTTACATACTTTTCTTGGGCTGCCCTTTGCACTCCTCACTCACCTATGCGTCATTCATTTAGCAGTAATTAGGGTGACACCAGGATTTTTGTCATTGCTCACCGTGCTACTGTCCTTCCCTTTAGTTCTACTAATGTCCCTGCTGTTTGCTGTTGACTGTTGCACCATGTGGGCCATGCCAATGGCATGCTCATGGTGAGGGTTTTTACTGGTAGCATTCTTTTTTAATTTGGGCAATTAGTAGGTAACAGAGCCACCTATAAGCCGAAACTATTGTTATAGAGTAGAGATAGGGAGAACAGCATATGAGGAGGGACACAAATCTTGAAGGTGTTTGGTTATTTGTCCCCCCCACCCATTGACTGCCCATGACCATGCTATTCATTCTCTATGGCCATTCCCACCCAGTACCTGCCCCTCCCCACTCAAAAGACATCCTCATGGGAACTCTTTCAGCTCACTTTATTCAAGCCTTACCATCAAACGTTGCACTTGAATGGCTTAAACCAGGAAAAATGCGAACCAGGACTGCCTTCAGGCACTCGATTTAGAAGCACTATGCGTGTCCTTCACTGAAGTACTGTTAAAAAGCATTGGCAAATCCAACAGGTTGACTTGTTTATAAATATTAGGCATTTGACAGACACTGCTATTAGATGCCCAGGTTCTCGCCCATCAATGGCCAGTTAATACTACTACAGCAGTTCCTGGCAAGTACCCTTCCTTTGTATACACAAAAGCCCAGGGATTTTGCTAGGTCTGGAATAGATCCGGGGCTATGCCAATATCGGGACTGTCGGGACTAGCTACCCGCTTGGTTGTAGCCCCTGAGCTTCTGTCCGGGGCTACAACCAAAAGACCCGGGGCTATAGCCCCCTCAGCCCCCCCTAGCAACGCCTCTGCAAAAGCCCAAACTGTTGACATTGCCAATGCTTGTTGTTATTGCAATAGCCCACTGATTGGTCTCCTGTGAGGCCTCCAGTCAGTGTTCCACATTCGCATTCGTTAGGCAACATATGCCACCATGGGTTCGTTGTTCCCTTGGTTGCATACAAAAAGTGTCTGTCGAGTACAGCATTATTTTTTGCATCAAATTGTGAAGCGTTATTTCCAGTGCTGCCATGGGATGTTGGGTTCACTGGTTGTGGACTTTGAAGGCGGGAGGTGCTTGGATCATGGACTACATGTCCAGGTTCAAAGTAGCAGGCTAACAAAAACGAACACAATTGGATAAAACAATTTGCTAAACTAAGGTAATAAGATTCAAACAAGGAGCTAATTTAATAAGCTAATACAACTCCCGCTGTGGTAAATCATCGGCAGTTCCACTCCACTGTTCCTGGAGCATGACTTCCTTCTGGAAGCTCTTTGGCGATGGCCGACGTTGTGTGGATGGGCTCTATTGTGCCCCTCTTACACAATGCTGAAAATGTACAAAAACTACTGTGGAACACCCAATCATAGAGATAGATAGATAGATAGATAGATAGATAGATAGATAGATAGATAGATAGATAGATAGATAGATAGCTCTGTCTCTCACACACTGGAGTGGAGAGGCACGTCACGTCAGTGAGGTAGGCAGGGTTGAGGGAGCGCGAGCTGAGGTCCTGAAGGAATTAATGAAGTGCAGCTGGGGTGGGTGATTGCCGGGGGGGCAGGGGGGGTGTTGGATCACCTACACGGTGTTGTTAAAGAAAAGAGTATTTTGGGAGCATAAGAACAACATACATTTTATATTTAAAATATGCCTGTGATAGTGATTCAAGCATTAAACCCTCCTAAGTAAGTAATGCATGTTTGATTTGTCAAACTGCTCACCCTATCAGAAAAGGGTCGCATATATCCATTTGGCCAGTGTATTGTTGTCGATGTGAGGCATGGGTTGTTTGATATAGCCCTTGTAAATTAATGAATCACACTGCTCCGCCCGTGCAGCTTATCTATGAAAAAGAAAAGCTCACATGAGCGACTCAGGGTGGATCATGCTCAGGTGGCCATGCTGTACAGGATGAACAATTCAATCTATGGGGCATGTGGATGGTGGCTACAGCATGGCCACCTGAGGATGAACGTTTCAGATCGAAACATGTCCATGCAGTTGCCTGTGAGATCATCGTACAGGTCGCCTCTTGTTGTTGCTCACAAATTATTTAAATTCATTAAAAAAAGGGGATAGATAGCATGAATGTATTTTGATGTAAGTCAAGTGTGGGCCTCCTCCTACTCGAGAAGTCTCAATTGTTGTGATATTCAGTAACGCTTTGCATCAATCACCCCAATGCCATTTCAAAATAGGATTTTCTCTTTCCTCTCAAAGACGATAATGTCCTCCTTAGTAAGCTCCAACCCATTGTTTGTACAGCACTGATAAAGAATGGAATTTCGTCTATAGGCCATGCATGAGGTGTAAAGTCCCATACTACTGTGTCATCACTAAAACGTGCAGCAGTGTGGAGAGGGCCAAGACTAGGGGAATGGGAGTTTACCTCCTCGTGGCAAGGCAATAGCTCTGGGGTGAGAATGCACTTGTTACACAACCCATTTTATGTTTTTATCACGTTGGTACAATAAACTGCTCTACTCGGCCTTATCCTTGCAGGTGTGCCATGAAGCAACTCTTTAAGAATAGGTAGTACCTCAGACGTGCAGGAACAGGCAGAGTGAACTTCAGTGTAGGCAACCACAAATTGAGGCATTCTACCTTTCCTCACCTTCCCCCAGAAGCTCAATGTCTCCAGAGCTCTGGTCCTCTCTAGGCTGGTCTACTGCAACAGCCTCTTCCTCAATCTTCTTTTATCCTTCCTTCACCCCCTTCAACTAATCCATAATAGGACTGTGAGACTTATCTTGTCCTCAAGCCTGTGGACCACCTCTCTCCAGCCCTGAAATCTCTCCACTGGTTCCCGGTTGCTGCTAGGATCAAGTTCAAGACCCTCTTTATCATCCACAAGGCTCTCTGGGGACTGGGACCCCGGTACATCCAACTCTCTCTCCCCTAATACTTCCCTGCTGGAGCCCTCCGGTCTTCTAGCTCCAACTATCTGCCGATCAGATGGTTCTCTAAGCAGAAAGTGGAGGGTAGATCTCTCTCTGCCAGAGCCTCCCTCTGGGTGGTCTCCCTGTCCCTCTCCGGCTTGAGCCAGACCTCCTTAAGGCCTGGAAGCCCCTCAAGACCCTCCTTTTCTCTTCTTCCTTCCTGCTCCCCCTCCCCTGTTAACACATTTGTGTGCTGCTGTGACTGGTTGCCTGGTTCTACAGGGCACTAGCCCCCCGCCCGTTCCCCAACTTCCTAGCACTTAGCATGTGGGCCCTCTCCCCTGCGTCCCTTGTAATTACCTGGCACTTGCCCTCCTGGCCTCCCTTAGCACTTGCCTAGCCCTTTCGACCCTCTTCTCTCATCCCCTCACTCACATTCCCATTTTACTTATCCCTCTCTCCTCTTTACCCTGCACTTCCCTTCCCACCCTTGCACTTCGCAATTCGCACAGACCGGCTCCCCCTCTCCTTCGCACTTCTTGTTACTGCACTTGCACGATCCCAATGTCACACGGCTGAGTAGGACCGTTTTTGTTATCTTCCCCCTTGTCCCCCCTCACCCTTTTTTTTTGTCTTGTGGCGCCTTGAAACAACATTTGTTGTATAGGCGCCTTACAAATATCCAATAAATGAAACAAAATAAATAAATCAGCCCATCCAACATGATTACACTCTGATCAGAGGATGGGACCTCCATCTGGGTCTGCGGTCTGCAGGATTAACTTACATTTGACCACAACGTGTTTAGATTTTTTTGTTGACACCGTAAAGGGTATATTATACATGGAAGCCGACAAAATCTGTATAAAAACCTGTGAATAATATTTTATTTTAATCATTATAGTTGTGATGTCACTACTCGGCTATAAATACATTAAAGGGCGGTCTGGTGTGAAAGGACCATAGAGGCAGGTTTCTTTTTGGAAAACCATTAGTTATGGTCATATTTAACTATTATTTATGACTTCTATAGATACCTGATTGACAGTTTATGCATAACATTTTTGTCACACTTCTCCATAAGCCAGTGAGGGACAGGACCAACTGGGCTCCATACTACTTCCCTTCATTTGCCAAAAGAAACAAGCCAATTGCCCAAACATTAAGGGTCCAGCCTGGTCATCTGGATACCCTGCTATCTAAATCTGGTCTGGGTCTAGCCACCTTGGGGACATTCCTTGGCCCATGCCACTGCGTTACCAATAGACATTACCAGCAAGCACACACCTCCCTCAGCAGAGGACAAATGCTGTCTCAGTTATGGAGTGGGTTATAAAATGGAGTGACATCACTGCCACTGTGCCCCTGTGACAGAATTCTGAACAGATTCCATTCTTCCGTAACTATCTAGAAGGGTGGGTTGGTGGCAAAACAACAATCTTCGTGGGGTACTTACGAGGGCTTGTGGCAAGCAGAATGCAGAAAAATAAAGTTTCCAAATCGTGGGGCTATTTAATGTTCCTTACTAAGCACCTGCACAGCCCCGGAATCCTCCATGAGACTGAGCCACTCATACACCAGACATAATGAGGGAGGGGTGGGCGTGCTCTTCATTTCCCTCTCCTAGTTAAGAGGCGTTGGCTCCATGGGTATGCTTTCTTCAGCTGCCACCAGGGCATTTCATTAAAGGCATGCCCAGCTTTTCATAGTCCTGGCTGCGACTATTCACAGCCATTATTTCAGGAATCATTTATGGTGTTTATTTGGCTCAGTGCTGGAGTTTATTACAGGAGATTTGGCAACTTTCTTACCACTTCGTCAAAATTCAAAAATAGAATTCGGGTGCATTAAATCTGTTTACAATATCTGTTTGCAACACATTGCAAACTCTCTTTTTTGTTGTAAAGGGTTACACATAAGAACATTTGGAAGATAACTTGCATCAGCTTGAGTGGAGACCAAATATTAAAAAGGTCATGAGCATGACTGTGTACACATGTATTATAAGGGATAAAATGAAGCCTAGCAGAAAAACAAAAAATACTGCATTAGAGTTCAGGGATCATGTAAAGGAACTTTGCCTTCGGCCGAATTCATCGTTCCTCCTTGCAATATCCTTTTAAAATGTACAGTACGGGGAGGGGAGTACTTTATCCAATATATTATAGTGGCATCGGCCTGGGACTGCACGGTTGACCCTTCATTAGAGTTGCGGCATGGAGGTTCCATGTAGGATTTGATTACTCTAGCCTGGTTGCTGGTACGATCGCTACCCACAAGCATTAAAATACCAGTCAGGTGTCCACACCATCATGTCACTGACGACGCGTGATCCACCCTGGTGAAGATACACTCATGTGTTTCGGTAGCCAGCAGTGAGATCTTCTCCATGGATGCTGTTGGAGGGCGAATGGCCATCGGTACATTTTATGTCAGCAATGGCGAGTGAGATGGCCAGCTGTTGGGGACGCCAAGCTGTATTTAGGGGTTGAGAATGACACCGCAATGCCAGGCCACAGGCACTACCATAGGGATGTGAGCAGCAGGCAGGTCTGCATAACCATGCAACGTGGTCAGCATGAAGGCTGGTGTTGCTTGCCAATGACAGATGCGAAGCCAGGCACCATTGCCCAGGGAACGCAGGATGTACTTGATCTACAGTGGAGGACCGGAA
Source organism: Ambystoma mexicanum (assembly GCF_040938575.1). Classification (NCBI taxonomy): domain Eukaryota; kingdom Metazoa; phylum Chordata; class Amphibia; order Caudata; family Ambystomatidae; genus Ambystoma; species Ambystoma mexicanum. Next base: position 421,013,350 of record NC_090934.1, on the reverse strand, counting down.
GCCGGGAAGAGCAGTTCCTGAGTGCCAGCGGCGTAACCAGCTGAGCACAGAGGTGCAGGTGGAGAGTAGTGCAGTGGCTGAAACCCTTCACCCCATTGCGCAGAAATCTGGGGCAAGAGAGCAGCCTAGCATGATTGCAAACAGATACACACGCGCACTCCCTCAAACTACAGCTACCAGCGTGGCTTGAGGAAAAGCCTGCTACAGCTGGTGCAGGGAGTGTGACTAAATGTACCCCCCTAAAACGAGTGACCATGCAGAGGAGAACATCCTGAAGAAAATGATGCCAACACATGGGTGGGGAGACGCAGACCAGCAAAGGGGACTATTTGGCAGTCTGCTTGGGCATCAGTGCAGTGTGCGCGGGATTCAGTGAGCATGCCTGTGCGAGGCATTTTACAATGTGGAGAGGCCCCAAGCCCAGCATCTGCTGCACGTTTCTCACCAAGGGTATTCCTACCTCTCTCCTAGCGATCCACCTGTACAGTGCAAGAGATGGTTGAAAGTATGTGAACTCTATGTCAATGCTGGCTGCAGCAACAGCTTTGGCGAAGAAAGGAAAATATATTTGTTGATGCATTGCCTGGGCAAGGCAGGGCAATAGAGAAGTTTTGAGACCCTACCTCTTCTAAACATGTTTGACAAGCACTCTGAGATTAAGCTGAGTATAATCGTAGAAGATACCACTGTGGGAGAAGTGTCCAGAAAGATGGAGGGACAGTGGGTACTGCTCTCAGGTTTGGCGTCTGGGTGAGAGTCTGGGAGATCACTTCATGCTGGAAGGCAGGGTCAGCAAGGTGAGGGAAGTGTCCTAGTGAAAGGGAGATCCGAATCTATAGGAAGTCATTCTCCCAGCCAAAGACCTGAAACATAGCTCCAAGTGCCCTATGCGGGACAAAAAGTCATAACAATACATGCCAGAACCTGGCACCACCAAGATGTGCCACACGTGTTAGCGACTCACTTGCAGAAGCTTAGACCACCAAGCAGGAGACCGATAGCTCAAGGCCAGAGTGATCAAAACAAATGCACTGAAAGGAATAAGGTATTAAAGATGCAACAACCCCCAGCACATTTTCGGGAGCAAAGACTGCCCTGTCCACAGATGGTTTTCAGAAGTTCTGGGACACATACTGTGTACTAGTGGACCGTTATAAATCATCCCATACATAAAACATGGATAAATGCTGCATGACCAGCAGCAACGCCAGGCTAATGAGGATGTTTACTGTAGATGACGATAAAGGAGAAATTAGCTGCCCCATGGCGATCATACTGGTGGGGAAACCATTTGAGATGATGATCGACTCTGGTGCCAAATAAGCCCTGCTCCCAAAGAAAATCTAACGTGCTATTTGGGAAGAAAGCCTTGCAGATAACTGACATCAAGTTGGTTGCCTGGTAGAAAGCAGTTGCAACTCGTAGGGTGGTTCCACTTGGAACTTGCATTGAAAACACAGACAGTGGGCAATGTCTTTGTCTTTCGCAAAGGAAAAATGGTATGCTAGAGCTAGGAACAGCAATAACAGCTTGAAATGAAGTTAGACCCAAATGCTGAAGAGGTAGCAAGGACATATGCAGGCAAGAAAGTAGTCAGAATGTTTTTTAGAGAAGGTTTCGGGCACCACAGAAGGAGCTCCTATCACATAACCTACGTCCAGGCACACAGCATTTAGAGCAGAAAGAAAGTGCACAATGTTCCTGTCACCATGGCTCTAGAATGACTTGGAATCCTAGAAGGAGTAGAGTTTGGTGGTGTTGGGGAGTGGCCGACTCATTTAGTGGTTGACAAGCCCACCGGTAAACTGCGGCTATGCGCAGACCTACGGTCCCTCAAGAAGTGTGTGGTGCCTGATTGACATCCCTTCCCCATATTATTGATCATGATTGGTGATGCCAGACGGTTATAGGTCAAAGATTCGAATGCAAAGGATCGAATGACAAAAGGGTCGAATCAAAAGGACCTAAAACAAAAGGTTCGCTTTTGGTTTTTTTTTTCATTTTTTTACATTTTTTTGGGGTGGGGTCCCCCTAAACCCCATTTTTTGTGGTAAAAACCACTTTCTTTCCCAAAACGGAAACCCCAAAAAAAAAGATATTTAAAAAAAAAAAATTCAACCCTTTTGTTTTAGGTCAAATTGACTCGATCCTATGGCATTCAATCCTTTTGGATTTGAATCTTTGATCGGACACCATGCCAGACAATTCTCCTGCTTAGATCTCAAGGTTGCAGGTCACCAGGTGCGTTTCCTTCCAGAGTCGAGACAACTCACGGCTTTCATTATGCTGTAAGGATTTTTGCTGTTTATGTTCGTGCTGTTCGGACTAGTTTAAGCAGCGTCTGGATTTCAATGCATAATGTATCAGTTATTCCATGCAGAAGAAGTAGTGCTATTCTTTCCACAGCGATGTGTTGATCCACAGAAGGGATCGGGTTGAACATGAGAGGCAACGGAGGACCCTGGGTATAATTGCAGACTCAGCATGACCTTAAACAAGACACCTGCAAAAGGAATAATGAGCATATAGAGCTCATGGCCTGTCATGTCTGGCAGAGGAGACGTAGCAAATACCATTAGAGAAACACTAGCATCAACTGACAAGGAGCACTTTCTATCCTTCTTGGGAATGACAGAATATTACTGTATGTTCCAAATTTTGCAGATAGTAAAGTAAACATGGGCTGTCTGAACAGTGCAATAGGGCACATGTGGAGGGGTTTCATAATGTCAAAATAGATCTGTAACATGTCCAGCTTCTATGGAACTTCAGATTTGGCAGCAAGTCTAGCATCACAGCAGGCACAAGCAATATGGGCCTAGGTGTTGTCCTCTTACAGATAGAGGGCAGAAGGGAACATGTAATTCTCTTTGCATCAAGTGTCCTGTAAGGTGCAGAATTGGCATTTCCTTTGATCGAAATAGAAATGCTGGGTATCAAACGAGCCATGGACAAGTTTAGGTCGTTCATATAAGCTCTGAACATTGTAGTCCATACAGATCAAAAGCCTCCCAAAGAAATGGTGTTATCTAAATGTCTTGAAAAATATATCTTTAAGGGTCAGGAAGTCCCCTCGTTCCTTCAGAACACATATTTGAGGTGGGATGCATCTAGGGGTAAAGAAAAAAAAACAGACGGTCTATCCCATTTCACATTAAAAATCGTAGAACAAACAGATAATCTTGTCAAATCAGAGCATTTTGTCTCATCAAGGCTGAGGGGAGGTCTTCACGAGGATAACATATGGGGCAAATATCAGAAAAATGCCTACAGAAGAACAAGTGCCCTGTACCAGAGATGCTCAAAAGCCATGTGTGCACGGCGTTCTAGACAATTAGAGATAACCTTTATACTTATGGTGGCTTTGTAATGAAGGTAGACAGGATAATTCCCCCTTTAGGAATGTGCAGTTGCATAGTCTCATTTGGGTACGAGGGCCACCAGGAGATTGCCATGACTAAACATAAAATAAGGTGTGGCTATTGTTGTCCTGGGTGTGACATCCAGATTACAAGGGCGATCAGGATTGCTTGTTATGTGAGACGAGTGAGAAGGGATGCAATAAGGTCGATCGCCAATGTACCAAGTCACAGTGTCTAAACTGCCCAGTGCAATAAACTTCGTGTAGCTCATTTGTTGGGATACCATGAGTTCATACTGGGTAGTTTTCATAGATCTAAAATGTATTGGGTGGAGGAGTCTACACTAGCAGCATTTGTACCCAGGACATCATAGTTCCTCGAAAATAATTTTCAGAAAAGGGAGGAAGCAGTCAAAAAGGGGGAATTGGGTCAGGATTGAGTTTCTCCCTTCTCTATTTCGACCCACAGTGTCCTGGTACAAACCGAAGGAGCTCTTCCATGACTGTCAGGATGGGGATGGTAGGGTTTAGAATTGTTTAGTGTGCCAAGTGTAATCCACCCTCTGACTGCAGCCAGGTGGGCACATATGGCAAAGGGATCCAGCGTTGGTTCAAGTCTGTTGCCTTCTAGCCTATCCAGGTCATATCCTGTGGGCCCCCTTGGTAGGAACAGGGGCCTTTGTGGAAAAGCTTGTAATGTGACTGGTGTGTGGCATGACAGCTGTTGCTGAAGGTGTTTCTCTCTGCTATTTCTCCCATAGGAATGGGTATCGCCTTCCACTTACCGTTATTCATTACAGTTTCCTTTTTTCCCATGCCTTTCACTGTCCAAGAGGGTGTGCCATGTTCGGTGTGTTTTGTTACTAACAGCCGTTTTGTGTAGAAGAAGGGGAGATGTGTGGCATCAGCGTGGAACCTCCAGTAGGGTTCACCAAGGAGGTTCCATGTATGTCAGTCGAGACCTGCGAGTGCTCTAGTCTTGTCGGAGGAGGCACTACCCTCGAGCATTAAAATACCTTTAATCAAGTGAGGTGCCTACACCATAATTTCAATTCTATTTATGCAAGTGGTGCCAAGCTCCATTCATAGCTACTATTTCAAAACCCGGAATTAGGTTGCCTTGTGCATACCATACCCTGAGGGACCCTTCCTAGCAAAAATCCTATGAGCAGGGGACTGGCTTGTGCAACCCTGAGTGACTAGGGACCAGAACGTTCACTGGTCCTTCACAGGTTTTAAGGGCAGTGCCTCAGCTGTATGATGCCAGACCCTTTTTACACAGGATTCATTTGTTTCTCAACAGGTGTTTGAAGGGACATTGGTCTGCATAAGCTGATGAGAGCTTTTCTTTCCTCATAGAGATATTGGCATGTTACTCTAGTGGCTCTACTGAACTTGTTTTTGGCAAGGATCCATACCCTGCCGAACCATTCTCTGTTGCATATGCCATACTCGATTTACCCTCATCTGGGTGACATTTAGACAAAGAAGCTATTCAGCCTGAGAAAATGTCAGAAAATGAATGCCACGATGCAAGCTTCCTCAGAGTCTGTTAATTCCTTTATAAAAAGGGGTGGATCAAGCAAGAGCTTCAACTTTGCGGCTGTTTGTACAGGTTTGCTGCCATTTGTGTACCTTGCATACGTGAAGGAGCACTTCGCTGATGTGACCACCAGATCCTAATATGATGGGCAAATTAATCCCTCCTAGGCAGGCTTAATATTCTGTGGGGAAGAATGCTCCTGCTGATAGTGCATAGTCCATGCTTGGCAGCATGCTTTGGCCTTTACACTGTCAAGCATCAAGCTGACCCTGGTACCAGTGAAGGCTTAACAATGTGCACGTCCCCACAAGCAAATTGAACGTGTATGTTCTCCCCAAGGGCAAAATAATCTAAATAATCTAAATACATGAGGGCACATTCCAGTTACTCTGTGGCGCCTCTGCATTGTTTTGAGTTGTTCACGTGGCACTCAAGACCTTTCCTGCTGCCTGATTGCTGCTGAATTGAGCCGCCCCTCTTCTCACTGGGCCTGGTGCTTTAGAAGAAGCTCCTCCTACTGACAGAGATCCCTGTTTCCTTGTAGTCTTCCCTCGCCGGCTGACAGGTGTTTCCATAGGGAGGATCCATCTTGCTCTTATGGCTCGAGGATGTCAGTGACATGAGTGATAGAGTTGTCCGGGAGAGACTGCTACGACTGCCGTCTCTCAAAACCATTGACGAAGGCTGCTTTTCTAACCCAGATGCCCAACACCCTGATCCTGCCAAAGACGGGCACTAGAATGCTTCTGACAAAGTGGACCGCCTTGATCATGGAAGAGGACATGGGCTTTCTTTGACTGCTGCCAAGTACTGTGCCTCATGAAAATTAACAAGGGGGGTCCTGGGAGTCTCTCTGCCAGACATTAGTCCTGGTTGCGAGAGACTTACCCAGAGTCTTTAGCTCACTATCTTTCACAGAGAAGAAATATCCTAAACATATCAGTCTTTGGCCTGCCCTGGGGCAGTCCAGCACCGAAATGCTAGGCAATTCTCCTCTGAACAAGAGTACCAACAGCATCCCCAGACACGTGTTTCGGTCTGGTTGGACCTCATCAGTAGGGAGGAGCTGTGCCTCTCTAAGAATAGTGAGCAAGGGGTCCACGTCTGGATTCCCCTAGTAACTTAGGGTGGGCCTAGAGACCCAAGCTACTCCTCACTGATGAGCCCCAACAAGGGCGAAACATGTTTGGGGATGCTTGTGGTCTCGTGCAGAAGGGATGTGGCCTAGCAGTTTGGGCTGGACTGCCCCTTTTGGGGTGGGGCCAAGCCTGATTTGCATATGGTCTTTCCCCTTCTGTAATGGCTTGGCAGGCGAAGAACGGTGGTCTGGAGGGTTGCCCAGAGCATTGCCAGTGGTTAAGATTCATTCTAAACCTTCCAGCCATCACCTCTTTGTTTTTGCTTTGTCACCCCGAGTGGGACGGGTATGCCCAGACGTGGGTCCCGTGCCTGCTGGGCCTAGAGACCCAAGCTACTCCTCACTGATGAGCCCCAACAAGGGCGAAACATGTTTGGGGATGCTTGTGGTCTCGTGCAGAAGGGATGTGGCCTAGCAGTTTGGGCTGGACTGCCCCTTTTGGGGTGGGGCCAAGCCTGATTTGCATATGGTCTTTCCCCTTCTGTAATGGCTTGGCAGGCGAAGAACGGTGGTCTGGAGGGTTGCCCAGAGCATTGCCAGTGGTTAAGATTCATTCTAAACCTTCCAGCCATCACCTCTTTGTTTTTGCTGTGCCTCATGAATCAATTGCTATCCATGAGATGACTGTGCACTGCAACGACTGCTCTTGAAGTAGCATTGGTTCATGGAAGGGTTGATGCATGCTCACAATACCAGCATCACCCCTTTGATGATCGGGCCATCATTGTGGGGTTCTAGTGATTTCCCGTTTTGATTGGTGGAACTTCTACATGGAGGTTTGTTTTTTATGTAAGTTAGTTATTCTGGAATGCTGCAGCAAGTCTAGTATTACAGTGTCTGTAACTGGGCTTCTTGTTTAGGCACCTCTCTGCAGTGATGATCAGCGTCAAGAGGCAATTTGGTTCCACGCGTTTGCTAGTCATCACACTTGCTCGCTCACTCACTCAATCACTATGCCCACTACTCTAAGGCACTTCAGGTCTTCAACTGAGTACACAACCTCGTCTCACACTTCCCACTGCTGTCCTGGTAGGCACACTGTGGAGATTTCTGTCTTTCAGCCGTTGGTCTGTTCTGGTGCTGTTGTGTTTGTGAATCACCAACTGTATATTTTATGCACAATTTTGTTCTATACTCGAGGTTATGGTATCATTGCAGAGGAACCGAGACAAAGGAGAGTAGGGTCGAAGGAGAAGTCTACTCAATGCAAGTGACCATGAAATTTAAGGCCAGATGAAGAGACTGATGGATTGATGGATGACCAAACGTGGAAACACGAATCAGATGGCCCCACCATTGCCATGGTATACATATTACAAAGCAAAAGTTAAAGTGTGGAAAAAAGACCATACGGCGCCCTCAGAAATAACCATCAAACAAGCAATTCTATTCAGCATTCTACAGAATTGCCACCACACGTTAAACTGTGCATGCCCTGAAAACACCACTTTCCACGCTAATTCAGATTTAGAATTGTGGTGTTGAGGAACAGATGTATACATCCACAGGAGATCCAGCCCCCTACCTCTTTTGTATCGGAGACATGAGACCGTGCTTCTCTGACACCAGCTATCGTACCAATACCCCAGCAAATATTTGGAAGGAGATATCCATTGAGACAACCGTATCGAATGTACCCACGAGGTAATGACGGCCTGCAGGAAAAGATCCCTGAAGAAATACAAGAACGAATGAAGTGTGCACGACTTCCCGAGATACTGAATGAAGATGATGTATGGATCATAAAGGACAAATGACGAAGTAGAAAATCGAGTGAACCTTAAAGTGTAAAAGAAGATTACACGATAAAAAGCTCTGTAGAAATCAGAAGCATGAAGAATGTACAGACGCTGAAATGCAAGATAGCTCAAGTCATTGTATAGTCTAGCTATAAGTAGTGAGAAGAACGCAGACAACGCCACCATTGTATAGAAATTGGACATTGGTATCATGAAATAAATAAGCAAAAATACCATGAAAGCAGAATGAAAAGCTGTGTCGCAGAAGAATAACAGGTTGATGAAGCTGCGTGGCGAGGCTGTCTGGCCTGAAGTCAAGATCCTAGAAATTGAGGTCAGCCATCTGCTTTGAAGGAGTGTGCAGAGGATGAATCCTCTCACGTTAAGGTGCAAGAAAGAACCCAACGGATGCCAAGTTTGAATTCATTTAAAGCTTTTAAAAGCTGCAGAATGAACCAAATCGTGGTCTCTTGTCACGTGAGTCAAGGATGAAAACAAAGTTTTAACTTGGAGTTCCAGATACAATGGCGAGTGCCCTCACTCCCATGCATTCCCAGGACGAGAATACTCTGCAAGGCCAAGTACAAAGACAATTTCATGCCAGAAGGCATGGGCCATGAGAGATGTTGGGCTAATTGGGTGGTGAGGTAGCTTCATGTCTCCCTCCACCTGGGTCTTGGTTTACGTGCTGCTAATTGAACCATATATTCCAGGCATGGCACAGGCATGTCAACCAGTTATATTAGTCCGTATAACTAAGGACCTTATAGCTTGAGAAAAGAAAGAAACACGGTATAACTGATTTGTCCTAAAGTGACACATATGAAGAGGTAGACATAAGTTGTCCACCTGATATTGGACAGCCAATAACAATCCTATCTCCTATATGATTGTATATCTAGAGGTCTCCCTTATCCAGTCCTGACCCTTGATAAGTTTTTCACTATTGCCAAGTAGTATGACGTTACTCTGGTGCACAATGAAGTATATAAACTGTATTTTTGTGACAATCATTGAGAGACTGAATGTATGACCGTTGATGTTTGTTGTAACCTCCCTGTTTTAGATAATTGTTAATAAAACAGTAACTTGCCATCTTCTTGAGTTTGTCCGGTTATTGTGGTGTAATCCCATCCAGTTACAGATGCATGTTCCAAGGGCCATAAACTCAGTGGGTTTGATTTAATACATATAAGAAGGCGTGACAAACGGTAGCCGAATGAATTAAGAATTTGTTAGCTGGAGGACATAATAAACCTACTTAAGTTTATGTATTTGGGCAGGGTCTGCAACCTTTGGCTGTCCAGATGTGTTGGACAAAGGGCTGGGGGTCTTCTCTCTCTCGCTCTCTCCCTCTCTCCCTCAAATGTAATTGTGAGTCCATGCTGGGGGGCCCAGAAGTTACATAAAAGACTTGAGCGAGATATTGTTATGTTTTATATGAAAAACATGCGATGAAAATAAAGGAAAGGGTCAGATTACAATGCAAAGTGTTACTCTATGACGCATGACACATCGAGAGAGAGAGGGTCCTTTGCAGCCTGTCAATGACATCGGGGTCCGATTGAGTGTGATCTGAGAGGGGCTGGACTTGCTGGGTAGTGCTAAAAATAATGTTAAGCGCTGATGAGGGATTACACGGCCCATAGTGTTAGGGATCAGGATGTACGTATGTTGCAGTCCGGTTCTTTTTTTTATTCGAGAAAGATGCTGCTTTCCGGCTTCGTACTAGTTCTTCGAGACATTTCAGCATGCATGCTACAATGCCAGGAAAAGGCACGTGTCAGGCAGCTGCGTACATCTATGCACCACATGGCCTGGTCTGGAATCTCCCTCCTCAGGGCCCCAGAGAAGCACCCGAGGGTCCCGTCTTGTCCACAGAATACCTGGGTTACCCTGCAGACTACTTACAAGGAGAGGAAACCCGGAATACTACTATTCTAAAGAAAATTGGCAGTGTATACTCTGTCTATGTCCGGGAGGATAATGATAAGGGTATCAGGAGACAGAGTTATCTAGCAGGTACTAGAAGTGTGTGGTGTAAACATTTTTAGTAAAAACATTAACAAGGACCCAAAAATGGTTAAAAAAGACAGTATCAAATTTTAATAGTAAACATATCATTAAGATTAAAACCTCAATTAAATAAATAGGTAAGTAATACAGGCATAGTCAAATCCCATGTGCAAAGGCAAAAATAGGGAATACATAACAGGCTCAGGGGCCAGTTAAAAAGATGTTGTAACAATCATACGACCACTGTGGGTACTTTCCAAAGTAACAAGGTACCCTATCCAGATATGGATAAATGTGTCATCAGTTATACTCTCTGTCTAAAGTCTCTGTCTCCTGATACCTTTACCCTTACCCTGCAGACACCAACGTGAGTTTAGCTCTTGCTCACTGAAGCCCAATAACCCACATTCAAGGAATTGTGACACAGCATAGGAGAGCAGAAGTTGCATTATGTTACCCGTGACCACCTCAATGCATCCTCCACTCATAGTGCATGAGTCTATGTCTCCCCATGATCCATGCATTCCCATGAACCCTCCCCTCATAATCCACGAGTCCCTGTTCGGTTCCCATGTTTCATTCATCCATAGTCATAACTAAGCCGCCATGCATTCACCTCTCAAGGTCGCGGGTCCCTCCATCAACCCCTGACCCCAATGCATTCCCATGTTCCTGGCCCTCATAGTCCATGGGCCCCTGTAACTGCCCCGCCCCCACCATAATCCATGCATTCTAATACACCCTCCCCTCATAATCCAAGAGTTCCCGGTTCTTCCTCTTCTCCCTCTTTTTACAGTCCTTGTGTTCTCATGCCTCTTTCAACCATAGTCATAACTAAGCCGCCATACATTCACCTCTCAAGTTTGCGGGTCCCTCCCTCAACCCCTGACCCTAATGCATTCCCATGTTTCCTCTCCTCATAGTCCATGGGTCCCTGTAACTCCCTCGCCCCACCATAATCAATGCATTCCCATACACCCTCCCCTCATAATCCAAGAGTCCCCTGTTATTCCTCTTCTCCCTCTTCTCCCTCTTCTTACAGTCCTTGTGTTCCCATGCCTCATTCATCCATAGTCATAACTAATCCACCATCCATTCACCTCTCAAGGTCGCAGGTCCCTCCATCAACCCCTGACCCTAATGCATTCCCATGTTTCCTCTCCTCATAGTCCATCCGTCCCTGTAACTCGCCCACCCACACCATAATCCATGCATTCCCATGCACCCTTCCCTCAATCCACGAGTCCCTGTTCAGTTCCCATGCCTCATTCATCCAAAGTCTTTTTTTATTTTTTATAAATGTCTTTATCGGTTTTAACAACATAAACAAAACCATTATCATTTATCAAACGGTATACTTTATCAGAAATAAAAGTCCCCTCCCTCCCCACCCTCTCTCAAGACCACGGTTAGTTCCCAGTTCTCCTCGAGTCAGTTTCCTGGTTTGGGCTGCCCATGCTGCTTGAGGCGCTATCTGCTGCCCTGGGATGGAGCAGGGGCACTGTTAGCGCTACCCAACGGTGCAGATCCTCACTGGAGTCCAGCCTCTGTACTTGAATTGCGGTTTCCCATGCAGTTATCCACTTCGTAAGGTCACCCCACCACTGGGCCTCATTCAAACTCCTGGGGCTTTTCCATCCCATGGCTATGCGCCTTTTTGCCGTTATATATATTAGGTCTCTGAGTTTGTTTAAGGGCTTATTTTTCTTATTGCGCCTATATCTGCCCAGGGTACAGGCTGTAGGCTCATGCACCTCCACTTCAATGTCTGCGTTAGCCACTCTATCACTCTTATCACTGGACAGCCCCAGAACATTTTAGTCATTCCCGCCTTGGGCTCGATGCATTTGGGGCATACTTGGATTCCTGCGCCCGTGAACCTAGATATGACTTCAGGTGTGAGGTAAGCCCTGTTGGTGATATACAGTTGGATGAGCTGCAAGCGGGCGTTTCTGGAGATTTTTTTGTGGTAATAAGTTATTTCCCCCCCAGTCTTTGTCTTCAAATACGAGGCCCAGTTCGGTTTCCCACTTCTTCCTGCATTTGAGTTCGTCCCCAGTCGTGCCCAGCTACAGGGCCTCGTAGATTCGTGAAGTCTCGTGGCCTCCCTCGGCGGTGTCTAGCATTGTTTCTATACACTTGTTCTCCAAGGCCTGGTCGACTGCCTCCGGCCATCTGTTTTTCACGGCTTGCACCACTACCCTGTGGAGCAGGAACTGCCCTGCTGGAAGACCTGTGGCTTCGCTGAGTTCCATGAATGTTAAGGTCTCTTGTTCTTGGATCAAGTCTCCCAGTGTGGCCACCCCGTAGGGTTCCCACTGGGTGCGTGTTTCAAGTTGCCCCCATGAGTGTTTTGCCATAAGTGCCGCAATGGGGATCTGCAAGGAATACGGATCCGCCGACCCGACTAGCTTACAGGCCCTTCTCCAAAGCCGGATCCCGAGCTTGGCAAGGTATGGGCTGTGTCTCAAAGCTCCTTCCCCAGCCCAAAGTAGGTCTCTTAGTAGCAGATGAGGCAGGGCTGGTTGGAGGAGGCGGGTATCTGTCGTTTCCTCGTCGGCCATCTATCGCGTCATGTGTCTCAGCTGGCTTGCGAGGAAGTAGAGCTCGAAGTTGGGGACCTTCAATCCTCCCCTCTCGTAGGGTCTATGGAGTGTCTCCAAAGCCACCCTGTGCCTACCCCCCTGCCAGAGGAATCTCCTACAGAGTTCGTTGATGTCTCTAAAGAATGAGGGGGGATGTTGAAGGGAACATTTGTGAAGTTGTGTAGCAGGCGGGGGAGAGCCACCATCTTGAGGAGACCCGCCCTCCCAGCCATCGAGAGCAGAAGCTTGCCCCAGAATTCCATGGATTTCGCAAGGGAGTCTTTGGCCCTGACCGTGGTGAGGATGTGCTCTTTGTTGGGATTGCGGTGTATAGTAATCCCCAGGTATCTGAAGGAGGTCCCATGACATTCAAGATCTAGGGAGGGGAGGGACCTATATTCTTCGTTGTGTAGTGCCGCTAGTTGGTAGAGGCAGGACTTGCTCCTGTTAATCTCATTCATCCATAGTCATAACTAATCCGCCATTCATTCACCTCTCAAGGTCACAGTCCCTCCATTAACCCCTGACCCCAATGCATTCCCATGTTCCCGGCCCTTATAGTCCATGGGTCCCTGTAACTGCCCAGCCCCCACCATAATCCATGCATTCCCATGCACCCTCCCCTCATAATCCAAGAGTCCCTCTTCTCCCGCTTCTTACAGTCCTTGTGTTCCCATGCCTCATTCATCCATAGTCATAACTAAGCCGCCATGCATTCACCTCTCAAGGTCGCGGGTCCCTCCGTCAACCCCTGACCCTATTGCATTCCCATGTTTCCTCTCCTCATAGTCCATGGGTCCCTGTAACTCCCCCACCCCCATCATAATCCATGCATTCCCATGCACCCTTCCCTCATAATCCACGAGTCCCTGTTCGGTTTCCATGCCTCATTCATCCATAGTCACAACTAAGCCGCCATGCAGTCACCTCTCAAGGTCGCGGGTCACTCCATCAACCCCTGACCTCATAATCCATGAATTCCTCTGTTCCATAGTGGTATCACTAGTTTTCTTGTTGTTGCTGCAGGTGTAATTTACATTTGAACTGCACATATCTGTACTTGGGCATTTAAAGCCCTGTGTGCCGAAGAATTGATTATGATTGCTGGCATTACACAGCTGTTATAGTGTGTGGCAAGTGTTTTTTGCAATGATTACAGTTGGAGGAAAGCGAACCTAATACGTACCTCTAAATTAGCGGAATTCCTTAGTATCTTTGAAATTCCACCTAGATTTGAATTGACAGTGTTACACTGATATCGCCGTACTTCCACGATCGCCGTGACTCTGCAGTTTGTTCCATACTGCCAGTCACGTGGCAGTCATCCTGTAGTTCAGGAAAACTACAGTTTTCTGCAAGCGCTGGCTTCTTTTCCTCATTGATGGTCCGTCAGCTCCGGCGTGTTTTGCCTAGTCCTCGCTGGACGCAGCTGCAGACTTGTCTCCTGGAGGTTCCCTCTCTCATCGTTCTGGGTAAGTTCATCTCAACTTCTTTCTATCTCGCAACCCTAAGAGAGTGTCTACCATGGGGCTTCACCCTGATCGAATTCTGCTTCTGACGGCTGTAAAGCTCCTGAGGGAAGCAATGGTCCAGAACTTTCTAGCCATGACACAAGCCGAAAGCGAAAACCCCCAAAAAAACAACCCAAGATACAATGGTAATTTCAAGGACATTTCACCTCGTACCTTGCTCCCTAGTACCTACTGAATTGACCGCCTCTTCACAGAGGAAGGGTACGAACTCTTGAAATCCAACTCCCAGACAAATTCTATTATGGAAGAGAGTGAGTTGGAACCTCATACAACTCTGAACCCGCATTCACCTATAACATATGACTCCCATCAGCAAAGGGAAGTCTCAACCCTAATCCTGCAATGCATTAATGTCACTGAGGACAGCAGCTTAGACTATGCCACCACACCGCTAGTGCAAGACAGGCATGGCCCAACCTCTACAGACACTGTGCAGGGGCTTCCGTGGTCAAAGATAGGAAACCTAGGTACTACCGCCCGAACAACTGAAGTAATCCCTGCTGAACACTTGCTTGCTTCCCAAACACGTGCTAGAGATACACGACTACATTATTTATACAAATTTAGACATTATGTGTATCACTGAAACATTGTTACAAGACGGAAATGGCCCAGGCATCGACCTAGCAACTCCCCAGGGATACAATTATTTCTGCAAAAATTGCCTGAACGGCCAGCGTCAAACATAGAATATGTGGTATGTGAAATTATCCACGTACAACTAACCCTTAATAATAATAATAATTGTATTAACGTTATACTAATCTACCACTCACCGTCTGACATGCCCTCTTTTAATGAGGATTTAATACATCTCCTAGCTCCCTTTAACCAACCTAACAGCTCTACGGTTCTGCCCCGAGACATGAAGCGATATGGAAGGATAAAGAAGCCATAGAGCTGAAACAACACCTTAGCATGGGTATCCCAATACAAAACCACGATCCCACTCATATAAAAGGCAAAACGCTGGCCTGGCTGACGATACGTAGCATCAGTACAGGAAAGATCGAAACTAAACCATGCATTTGGTCCGACCATTTTATCATAGAGTGCTCTTTAAACCTGCCGGAAAAAGCCAGGCCCTCTCAAGACCCCCAAAAGTGTCTCAAGAAGGAATTTGAATAAAATCAAAACTGCCGATTTAAACAACTGCCTCCAATCCATCATGGTTGTCTCCTCTGACCAGGATTCCCCATGCAAACTGGCACAAGTTTATAAATCCCACATGAACACATTCCTAGACAAAACTGTTCCTCTTAGATCAAAGATCCTGCATGACTATCCTGACCAGCAGAACTGGTTTATCTCAGGCCCAATCTCTCTCAGAAAATCCAAGAGACAAGCCGAACTAGCCTGGTTGAAAAATAAAACGACAGAAAACAGAAAGAACGGGAAAAGCCTGGAAATAATCTACAAAATCAATTCAATATATATGAAACAAAAAAAGACTTTCAATTACCAAATTGAAAATGCAAACAATAACTCAAGAAATTATTTGAAATGTAAAAAAAAAAAAAAATGGGAAAAACCAAATGCCCTATCTCACTGATTTGGCTCTGAGAAAGACAACTGCGACAGAGTTGAACAAGCCTTTTTGGATAAGGTATTGTCAGCACGCAATAACATTAAAAACTGTAAGAAGAAGGGAACACATAACCAATTTACGGAAGGAACTCCACTGGCTACCAGTGGAAAAAAAGGATTTTGTTCAAAACACTCTCAATAACTCCTAAATGTCTTTACGTTAGCGCACCCCAATACCTAAAACAAACGTTGACGACACAAACCCAGCAGTACCTTACGCTCAATGTGCGCCCTGATGCCCGTGGGCTATGGCGCGATACAAATAAATAATTAAATACAATTCGTTCCCTCCCTTCATAATCCAAGAGTTCCTGTCCTCCCTCTTCTTACAGTCCTTGTGTCCTTGTGCATAGATGAATGCTTCATTCATCCATAGTCATAACTAAGCCGCCATGCATTCAGCTCTCAAGGTCTCGGGTCCCTCCATCAACCCCTGACCCCATAACCCATGCATTCCCAGGTTCCCTCCCCTTATAGTCTATGGGTCCCCGTAACCTCCGAGCACCAATATAATCCATGCAGTGCCCTGTTCCCTCCCCTCATAGTCCACGGGTCCCCGTACCACTCCTACTCCCCCAAATCCCCAATCCATGCATTCTCATGTCTTGTTCCCTCTCTTCATAGCCAGTGGATCCCTGTGCAGCCTTCACTCAGTCCATGAGACCCTGTGCTGCTTCAGCTCAGCAAGGTATTGCTGACAGGCACTGGACTTTAATGCAGTGGCCGAAGTGTGTGGCAGCGGTTGGGAGCGGTTCACCTCTGCTTTTAAAAAAAAAGTTTTACTGTTCCTATACTTGCATTTTAAAAAGAAACCGTTCCAGAATGGTTTCGTTCCAAAATAAAAGTGTAGGAAAAAGTTGAAACTTGCGCTTTCAGTTCACTGCACCTTAAACAGCAGGCGCATGTGTTTGGGGGGTTTGCATTGTGCGTGGGAGGAGGTGTAGCAATGGGGTTAGTGCGGAAACCCGGGCAGGCCAGTTGAGAACATAGTTCCACTACTTCTTTTCGTACACTTCGACCACTGGTTTATGTGTTCAATTTAAGTGTAACTGGATTACAAGTCCCATCATTTATCAGTTTCTGAATGTAAAGCCCAGAACTGGCATGGTGCTGTTCTAGTGACATTTAGGTATTTGGTCCCCCTAAGAAGTGGAGCGACGCGTTTTGAAGCAGCCATCGTTTTTTTTTTTTTTTGTTGAGTGACATTTTGAGGTACACAAGAGACAGAGCCGAGTCTCGTGGATCCTGGCCAGTTGTGACTCTGTGCTTGTCTTGGTGTTGGCTTGGCCTATTTTTAGGCGCTGCGGTGCCCCAACAGGGAGGGTTATGTTCGCTGTTCGCTATTCTTGGCAGGACGGTATTGATGTCGGAATGCAGTGCATCGTGTCACTGTTGTGTTGGCACCGGAAGTGTTGTGTCACACGTGTCTTATTGCAGTTACAGTAGCAGGACGCATCAATGGAATTTCTTTTTATAGCAACAGTCTGAATTGAGCAAGTGGGCGGCTCATGGCAGGCGTGCGATAAACACTTTTTCCATCTCTACCATTCCTATCCGCTCCCACAAAACAAGCATTCGCAATGTCACCAGTTTGTGTAGGCATGGGATAGGCACTTGCAAGACACAGTCGTAGTGGTGTAACTGGCCGTTGATGGTAGCAGGTGCACATGGTGTGAGTGCCTGAGCATCGAATAGCCTGGCAGACGCCTAATACATATAAACAAGCCAAACCGATTGGCTTTGCCAATGCTTGTTACCAGAACTTCGGTGAAGGGCACGCAGAGTTCTTATAAATCGAGTGGCTGACGGCAGACCTCGTGAGACATTTTAATTACATCATTAGTAGGTTTACAGCTCCAGTTAAGTCATTAACTCTCAGGAGACTGATTTAAAAAAAACACAGGCAGGCACTCTGAGTGGAAAGTTTCATGGTAAGGCTTGATTAGAGTGAGCTCAAAGAGTTCCAGTGACGTGTTTTGGGCGGGAGGGGCAGTCAATGGTGGGCACATAGCCGAAACACCTACAGGCGCTGTGTCCCTCCTCATATGCCATTCCTCTCTCTCTACTCTAATGCAAAGTTTCGGCCTTTCGGCCTATATAATAGCTCCAACTAAAAAGAACCTACACCATGACCTGGAGCTCACGCTACCCGGAAGCAGAGATCTTAAGTTGCTTAGGGTGACTAGATGACTCCAGGTCCTCTGGGGCACCAGTGTTCCAGTCATGCATTTTTATTAAACAGGCCAGTTCATTCTGGGAGCTGCAGAGCAGGGACATCATTTCACCAAAATGCCAGGGGTAGCGGAAGTGACATCACATGACCCTTGACCTCTGATGACATCACAGAAAGTGATGTCATTTGACCCCACCCCAAAGTGGCATCACAGGAAGCGATGGAACACAATTGTTTTACCCCTTGAAAAAACAGGAAGCGACATCACATACCATTGTTTCGAAGTTCACCATGAAAAATATGGTTACACTATCACTGTAACATGATATACATTTTATCCAAGAATGGATCACCATATTTATCAGCAGAAAAAAACATGCTATAACTGCAACTTACGAAAAGCAAAATACATAGTCCGAAATGGATGCTTATTCTACTCTAAATGCTTTTTGGGGGATTTTGTCTGCATTGTGTATTTGAGGTGTTTAAGAACAGACTAAATCCGAGATTCACTCCCCTAAAGTGTGCCTGAAATAAACCTTAAATGAATCTAGCAATTATTGTATAGAATTCCAGAAAGACAAATTATTTGTGTTATTCCTATTCTTTCTTATTTAGGCTCAAAGTATTACACTTGTGGAACGCCCTGTTTTTTTTTGTTTTTTTAAAGAAGCCCGAAGAAGAATTCCAGCCACTCTAGAATCAAAGAGTCACATTGGCCACAGCCTGTGAACTTCAATTTGTAAAAAGTTTTAAAAAAAAGATTTTTTAAAAACAATTTTTTGGGGGCTAGGAAGGGAGACCACAAGGGAAGCAAGGGAGTCCTCAGGGGTCACAAGTGCGAACCCTAAATGACATCCCTGCTGTAGAGTTATTCACGTTAATTTAATAAATTTAATTTAACACCTTAAGCCGAGGATTTCTAAAAGGTTAGCGATATAATTACATGGAGGAGCGATTCATTTAAGCTTTTTCGGGTACATATATTTGGGGTCTCGAACTGGGGCTTTTCCACTCTCTCCGACTTCCAACGTCTCTTCCCGCCTTATTAAACCCCCTCTGCCCCTCTTTTGTAATCTGGAGCGCTGGTGTAAACCACAATCCACATTACAACACATGGTTTTCCCAACAGTCCACACAAATAATTAAACAGCCAAGGAAATAATGAACAGAAAGATAATGCACTTCTACACAACACAAAAAAATCACTTCTAAAAGAACATCGCAATGCCATATACATACATGGACAATAACAGTATAGCTTTTCTGAAACAAGGAACATTTCTAAAGGAAGAAATCCAATTCTATATGTAATGCTTACATGAATAGCAGCAACACGATAGTCATCCTGAACAGTCCCTTTCTCGGATAACGGAGCCTTCTGACCCTTCTTGGTTGCCAGATTTTCCCTGCCCCTCAGCCACGCACACAACTTTTAAGGCCCTTTTTAATGCCCTTCAGGAGCCACACACTTTCTGAAATGCCGTTTTTTACGGTGCACTTGTGTAGATAAATGTTCTGCTCTGCAGGAGTACTGGGATGAGTAGTGGCTAAATGGCCTCAGCCCCACACTTCTCCTAAACCTGCAGTGATCCTAAAGATGGAACAGGCACAGCCCAACAAGTAACTTCTTTTGGTAACGTGGGTCGAGGACAGGCTATACTCTTCAGGAGTAGTGTGAATTGACAGCAGTAATAATCCAAACAATTTAAGTACAATGGTTCCAGAATGAAAGAATGTGCGGTCAATGTTTTAGAAAAATAGAAAACAATCAATGCAACCAACTAATTAAAAACACTAAAGACGCACTCCTGTGAGATAACCACAAAGAGCATATATTTCGGATAAATAAACGGTACTCTGAGTTGATAAGTTGGGGTGTTCAGGCAAAATAATGTCACCAGCAAGGTCAATGTCCAAGGATATGTTCAAAAAGACAAAGAAGGGTATAAGTCACTAGGGTCCCATAAAATGGACTAGGGGGACCAGGCCTAATTAAAATACCTGTACTTCTTGTCCTGTGTGCTAGTAATGTCAAGCCAACATTTTTACTGCGATTGAGCCAAAGTTGAGATGTTCAAGTCGTGCCGTCCCACTGGCGAGTCGGTTTGATGTGCAGGGTCTAGTAGGGTCCAGTCGGCATTCGAAATTTGCAAGTCAATGGCGTCGAGCAGGCCGAATATGCATAACCTATGTTATTCACCTCAGCTCATGTATTGCTTTTTCTGTTACTGCCTATTTTTACAATTCCTGTACAAGCACTGTGATACCTGTGTTTTAACTCAGCTGCTTCCACAGAGTCAAGCCAGCAATGAGGTCAAGGTGAGGTGGTCTGCTTCAATAGGTTGAGCTGGCATCTAGATGGCTCGAAGTGCTGGTAAGCAGTGCAGAGTTGCATACAGAGCCAAAAGCAACACTGCACGTCCTGTTTCTGCTGGAATTGTGTTGAGCATGCACAAGGGTGTCTTAGGGCGATGAAACAGGGTTCCAGCTGCTTCTGGGTTTCTGGGTTCCAGGATTTCCAGGGGCAAGGTGAGTGCTTAGCTACACACTTACACTCTCAGAAGTTGTCTGGCACCTACAGGGGGTCCCTCCAGAATCCAGCTGCAATTGCACAGGCAGCAGAGAGACCTTCGTCCACAATTACAGGCATTATTTTATTTAATAAAAATCAAAAAAGCTCTAGCTCCCTGCCTGCAGAGGACATTCTTTCAGAACTTCTATCTCATTTTCTGACTTGCCATCTATTTAATGTATGTTTTAGTTATTCTGGTATTTGCACCACACCGTTTAGGGGAATAATCTTCTTTAGGGTGCATTATACAGCCAGTGCTCCCTAAAGAAAGGCTAATTCCTTGGGGGAATTCTCGTTTTACCCATTTCAGTGTGGGTGGCGTTGTACTGATGGAAGTCTGGTACATATCAGGATCAGGCAGCTTGTGGGCCATGCAGGGAAGATCCCTCGACATAAGGCAGACTACATTTGTCTACATGTATAAAAGGAATCCAAGGAATTTGAACTAAAAGAAATAAAACAAGCAACAGAATTTTGAAACTAGGATCCTGAAGTTAAGTTGATTTTATGTGTATCTCGCTACCCATCTTAACACCTGTTATTTAGGGCCCTTTTCAGCTGCAGGCCCTGATACTGAGAGCTGTCAAATCATGCAATACAATTCCATCCATTTATCCATCCTGCAACACAGAAAGGAAAGGACTTTGGTATATTGTCACGTTATCGACATTGGATTCAATAGATAGTGCTAATTATTGAAAATAATCTAATTTGTGGGAAAAACCAGCTGCAGTGGTATTTTGGAAAAACGGAAAACAAAAATAATCGTTTTAGGCTAGGGAGTGTTAGTTTGGAGGCTGTCAAACTGTTTGATCACATAGGTGGTCTTTCATTTAGTTGAAATTAGGATGTTCACATTTACTGGCTGTAACTCGGAAAAGATTCAGTCATTTCTTAAAGGTCTACCAGAGGTGTTCTCTGCGTTTTTGTCAGTAAAATACTACCAGAGCAGTGTTGGAAAGTGACTGTTGAGGGTCTTTTCAGATTTACCATACATCTCCATAGTCAGCGATTTTTATTTCAGGCAGAGCCAGTTAAATCATAAACCTCTCAAAACAATATATTGTACAACTTTGCATCATAATATATGAATTACAATATAAAACACTGTTAAAAACGAAAATATCAAAACATCTCAAATTAAACTACATTTAAAAACAATGTATACAACATGCTTGAGGAGTAGGTATATGCTAATGCTAATTAATTAATTGCCTGTAATAAGCAATTTCCTCCAGGTTCTAATATACCAACCAGGGAACACAGGAGCAACCCGTTTCCAGAGCTCCACTAGATTGTACAGACAAATAGCTAAGTGGAGGCTGATTTATACATACCTCATCTAATCATGACATCGCTGATACCATTGCAAATACTGCCCAATTGTGCAGCTTCAAGGGGGTAAAAACAAATAACAGATACAAACACATGCACGTGATAACAACATAAACAAATACTTAGTGCATAATTGGATCAATACCATAATAGCAGTACAAACAACAGTCCTTAAAACCAACTAGTTAAATTGCCTGCAGTAAAAGAAAATCTTTATGTTTCTTTTTAAAAGATCCCAGGTGCCTTGGTCTCACAAATATTTATTAAGGAATTACACAGTGTTACATCAGCAACCTGCAAGGATTTCCCAACTAGATGATCGCCTCTAAACCGGGCCACTTTCAGTTTAGGATTAGCCTGTGATCAGAGATTTCTTGTGGTGGAGAAACACCTTACAAAATCAGTAAAATACATCTGCGCAAAGCCATGAATCATTGTCCAAACCAGATTGAGCACTTCAAATTCAGTAAGGCTACGATGTAAATCAAGATAGGGTAATGGCTTGGACAAGTATTTTCCTAAAGGTCCACACTAAACCAAGGATACATTTCAGATAAGACGGAGACAAGCAACCTTCATCACAAATGAACCTGATGCTCATTCACTGTAAAAGAAAATACTCCCAAATTACGAACTGAATCAGCAGAGGCTGGAGGTGCCTCCAGCTCTTCATGGCAAACAAAAGCGAAGATTAATCCTTTAAACCACCCAGAAAAAGAATCCCTGAAATGCTCCTATGAGCCATAGTCAGTTAGCATGGATCCAAATCCGTACATGCCTCAAACAGCCTGTGATGGTCTTACAATCATTATCCTCATCATGAAGATCAAGCAACATCTGGGTATCATCTGCATACATCTGACATTGCAGACCACAGCCCTGGATTAGCTGGGCTAAAGGGAGCATATAGATATTAAAAAAGAGAGGGGGTCAGTGCAGAGCCCCGAGGCACCTCACACCTCAGAGGAGAGGAAGAAAAGGTGAAGTACCCCAGTCCGACGCGCTAGAGACCTAATGCCCCCATGTCAGCCACACAATCGAGGAGAATGTTGTGGTCCAAAGTGTCCGGTGCCACCCATAGATCCAGTCATAAAGCAGCTGGCAGCCTCTATCCCCTAAATACAATAAGATTTTCATGACATCACGAATGGCGGTCTCTGTCCCTTCAAATATGGGGAAACCAGATTGGGCACCCATAATCATATGCTTCCCCAAATGATGGTGCAGTTGGGCAGTAAGCTCTGCCTCAACTTTCTTTTAAATAAATGGTATTGTGGCTATAGGCCTGTAGTTAGATGGCCCAGAGGGATCGATGTGAACTTTTCTGAACAATGGAGTTAGTTGTGCTTGTTTATAAGCCCACAAAAGAGACCTCTTTGATGTGAAGAATTTATGAAAATGGTAATATCTGGCAATAAACATGGCCAAAGCTCATTAAATCGATGTGCAGTTAATAAATCAGACGCTGAACCTGGCGACTTCATTAACATGCTAGGGTATTTGTCCCTTTGAGACTAGGGAGTTGAGCCTGCTCCCCAAGACCCTCCCTTTGGGGTCTGGGCAAGTGGGAACTCACTTGGAGGGACTCCCCCTTAAGGGAAAAAGACTCATTCTGACAAGGAACTCCCTAGGCCAACCACCTTATCGCCATATATGACACTGCCTTTCTTAATGAATACCGTGTCCTCCTCCTATTTGGCTTCAGGCAATGTTGAATCAAACACGCCATCTACATGAAACGGGAATATCTCTTTAAGGAGAGATTTGTATGTAAGTGGGACGAGTGGATCACAGAGGAGGAGAGAGTACGGTGTGCAGGGAAGCCCCCTTATGTAATTATGCCTTAGAGAAGCGGAACTGAGAGAATCCACAGAGCCTGCGGCCATTGGAATGTCTGAGAACACCAGTCTGTGATGCCGGAGGCCCGGCAAGGCAGTCAATGGTGAAACCATTGGGAGGATGGGGTGAGAAGAATCATCCGATATGGTGGCGTGCCATGGCCGTACCATAGTGGGCCAGGTTCCCTTCTAACAATGCAGAGACCAGTGCAGCCAGGAGCGCTAAAAGCTCCCACTTGCCAGCTTCCACCGACCGCAGAATCCGCGAGTGTGACTAATGTGAAGCCAGAGACCTGGAAGCAACAAATCAAAACAACTTACCCGAGCGAGTGCCGAACCCCTCCTACCCCCCCCCCCCCAAGGTCACCCTTGATGAACAAAAGTACCGGGGTAAGCGGGAGAATCGGGAGGTCGCTGATACAATGTGTTATGAAAAGAGGAACTTATGAAAGCCATGAGGGCGTCATTCGAACAGTGAGCCAACATCACTAGACATAAGAGGAGATGGTAAAAAATGTGACGAATAAGGTTGAATGGGAAACTGACAGAAAGTGGAAATTAATATCCTGGGAAGGTGGGGGGAGCCACAAAAATAATTGGGAGAAGACTCCCTAAGAAAGTGTAACAAGTGTTGTGAACCAAATAACAAGAGAAGGAATCCCTTAGTGAAACCCAGGAGAGGGGGGATCCCGAATTCAGAAAAACACATAACAGACCTCAGAAAGGTTGGATATGAAGAACGTGAATGACATAAAATAAAATTCAAGAAACCAGGAGCCAAGAACAGTTCGGAGGAGCTACAAGAGCACCTGGATGAAACCACAAGAGATTGTCACAGGAGATCAGTAGAAGAAATATATTTCAAGAAAGACATTTGTATATTGAAGATATATCTGGAATCTGGACCAAGATAAACCTCGACAGAAAGCCACAAGAGAGAAGGTAAAAAGGGAAATGACCAGAAGACCAGAGACATTCTTTTTGCTTACTTTAGTTTTTCATGTTAGTGGTAGGGTCAGTTAGTTAGGTTTGGACTGAAGACATTTACTTTGGACTTCTTGATGAAACACAAGCACCTTTAGTTTCTTTAGTTAGGTAGGGAAATCCCTAAAATGATAGGGAGGATATGCCTTTTCTTAAAATGTAATTAAAAGAATATAGAAATGTCCACAGTCTGACTCCTTCTTCCGACTCGCCACAACTGCAAATTGTGAAAAATCTACAAGAGACATATCACCACAGTTAGCAATGCTGCAAAAAAATCTTGCATTTAGTTTTATAAAAAGGTCACCAAACAGATTGCGCAGACCTTGAGTGGGTGAAACAAACAATCCTCAAAGTTTCCCTTTTCATTGTTAAACTCTTTTCACACTGTACACAATAATGGACTTATTTTTTAGCAGGTAATACAATCTGCAACAAAATATTTATTTTGTAAAAAAGAAAATGGCTTTCATATACACCTTAGGATGTGCTTTACATGCATGTGATCTGTCTCTGCACCACTTTTCCTCCACAGACATCGCAATACACAACAGTGTTTTCCAATACCCATATCTGGACAATACCACTGATCCTCCATCGTGGCCCTGCATGTAAATGGTTGTTTTCTCTTTCACCTAAAAAGTCAAGAGTATTTTTGATTTTATCCATAAAAAAGAGGTCCAATATCAGATGGCAATAGCAGTAACATCTAAAGGTTCCCGAAGGCCATATGTATATAAAAAAAACCACACACATTTAGAAATTTGAAATTCGGAAAGCTAAATTGTCTAAGACAAAGGTTTAATAATAGGTTTCCTACTCTTCAAATCTTCATTAAAAGTGATCAAAGGATTTTTTCCAAGATGGAAACACAGAAGTATCGATAACTCGCATGACTTCCTCCCCGGGCACGAGTAATTAAAAGGATCCCAACCTTCACTTAAGTTGTGCAGAGAAAATCATAAGCACTTGGGGCAGAATCGGAGAGTTGGTGCAGAGCGGATCCCACCAAAAAGTGAGCGGCTTGGGCTGGGCAGGGAGCTGTGTCTGGAACCGCTCCATACAACGTAGTAGCCACGGGACCCCCCTCAGGGGAAAATATGCAGCTGGAGGAGAGAAGGAAGCTCCCCCAGAATCAACAGACTATTCAGAAGCTCCTCCGATGAAAGAAGGCACCCGAGGAGACCATGGCAATGAGTTGCCCAGCAGACGAGGTGAGCGGTGGAACACTGGTGAGGAGGCGAATGCGGAGAGGGCGCCTAGCGGAGCAGACACCCTCCGCAGGAGAGGGGGCATTCATTTGAGAGGAGAGCAGTAAAGCGAGCACGGGGCAATCAGTGGCAGCAAGGAAGGCACGAAACAGGGAAAGGGCTCCCCCGGCTCTCCCACCCCACCACAGTCGGGTTTTGCTGCCAAGGATCTAAGCAATAAACACTGGGGAAAATGGGGGCCAGCCCTATACCCAGAAACTGATCGCCTGTTAGCTGCAACGTAAAGCAGCACAACACAGCGAGCACTGCATGCCCCCAAAGAAAATGGCGGCAACCTAAAGCGGAGAGAGGAGAGTGGACGTGAGGGCTCACAAGGGTGGATGAGCCCTCAACTTGAGCAGATAGGAGACACGATCTGGCCCAGGGGCAAAAGGGGCACTTAAAAATGCAAGCCGCGTGACGGGGACTCTGAAAATGCATAGAAACAAGGACAAAGAGCCGGACAGAGAGAGGAAAACCGGGCCGGATCCCTGGAGAAAGCCCCCCACCCAAAAAAAGTACTTGAGAGACCAAACAGTGGGGTAAAATACCCAGCGCAGGGCAGCAAGACCCTGTGGAGGCGCAGAGGCAAATGGGTGGAGCACCTGGGAACCTGAAGCACACGCATAGAAGATAAAAGACTATAATGTAAAAAAACAAGGGAAAGGAGGTGCAACCCCCTTCAAGGCCAGTAAAGAGTCACTGGATGGAACTATACAAAAACGATGGAGAAAAGACATGGAATCTCAGCCTGAAATGGAGAGAAGCCCAGAAAGGGAAAATACGGGGGGCCCTTAAGGAGACCAGGTGGTCACGCAAGATATACTTAGAAGATACTTCAAGACATTTGGACAAAATAGCTGGAATGGTACAGAAGCAGTTCGACGAGATGCAAGGGGACCTGGCGTCAGCGCTCCAGGAAGTAAAAGGCGAGGCACACAAATTGGAAGTAAGAGTGGATATGTATGAGACAGCGATCCAGGACCTCGCAAATGACACCAGGAAAACTGAGGAATTGGTAGAAAGGCTGCCGTCCCCCACCCATAACCATGAGCTGCAGTCAGAGGGCCTCAAAAACAGGTCAAGGAGGTTGGATGTAAGAATGTAAGGCTTGAATGAAGAAGTCTATGATAAAGACCTAAAGGAGCGGTCTGGCAAATATGTATCGACCTATTAGAGCTGGACAGGGATGCCGAATTGAAACTTGACTGAGTGCACAGAGTAGGTGCGCTCAGGAGGGAACAGGGGGCCAGACCCAGAGATGTCCTCACAGCCTTACACGTTTATGGTCAGAAGGAGGAGATTCTGGCAGCAGTGAGGGAAAAAAACTGATAAAATGCAACAGGTCAGAGATACAATTTTACCAAATGGGCCCGGTTCTACGTTTTCTTTGGGGAAAGGACATCAGATAACGGTGGACATTTCCTTTTGGAATGGGAGGGCCGATAACACCGCGTTTCATCCTGCAAGGAAGGAGCGGCTATACTTAGACTGGAGGAGAAAGAATCAGGACCAGTTGAGCCCAGAATGAAAGTTACAAGAATCCAAGAGGTCCTGGAAATGGTCCACGGTCAAGCGAAAGAACACTAAAAGGGCTCCCAAGGAGGCTAAAGCTTCATGGGAAGAAGACGGTAGAGCAAGAGAAGGTGGAGTTGATTTAGTTGAGTTAGCCCAGGGAGGGCAGTAGTACAAGAGGAGAGATAGTTGAGGAAGGGGTCAAGAGTTTTGGGATCCAGATATGCGCTTGGGAAAGCCTGCAGGTGGAAGTAGGGTATGGGCTCAATCCCTGAGAAGGCAATTTGGGTGGGGATAAAGGCAGACTGAGCCCACCCAGTCTGGGGATCGGGGGAGGGGTCAGGTGGGGAAATTAGGGGGGAGAGGGAATGGGATGGAGTCTCAACCAAATATTAAAAAGGTATCGAACTGGAACGTCGAACAGCCAAGGATATGGCTAGAGTTATTAATATGACCATTATAACACTAAATGTCAATGGCCTGAATTCCTCACTGAAAAGAAAAAAACTGGAGAGATTTCTGCAGAGGGAAAAACCTGACCTTGTAACCGTGCAGGAAACCCACTTGCAAATGACAGACAAACACAAATCAGTCTACAGGGCTACCGACAAATCTACCAAGCAAATGAAGGGAAGAAGAAGAAAGAGGGGGTGTTGATAGCATTATGATCTTCCCTTAACCTAAAAGTGACAAACTGGGAAAAAGACGCCAGTGGGAGATACCTGGTGGTGATGTTACAGGGTAGGGGGAATTATATACCATAGCCACTATTTATGCACCAAATGTGGCCCAAGACGGGTTCATCCAACAGAAATTAGATAAACTGGAAAGATTTGCCAAAGGTCAAATCATATTAACAGGAGATCTTAACAGAGCGTGGGACCCTAAAGTGGATAGGAGTGCGGGTGGTCCCAGCACTTAGGGCAAGCCCTCGAAAGAACTGAGGGGAAAATTAAACAAACTCTCATTGATGGACTAGAGAGAAAATGGCAGAAAAGGCCCTGCAAAGGTACAGCGCAAGGACACCGATTCTGTAGGTTTGGATGGGCTGCGGGTGAGAGCGGTAGTGGGAACCTGCCTGATTACCCACACAAGAAGTGAACTAAGAAGAATGGATTTGCTCTCACACTGCGCACACTAACAAAATATCAAGCACATTTGCTTTTGTTGACGGTTTTAATCAACACTGTTGCAGCCTGACACGTGTTTCGAGCTTCCCGCTCTTCCACTGAGGCTGCATATTAGTAAGTATGGTTGATAAATATCCTAGCAAGAACAAAAATCATATTTTTCACATGACAAAAATAATAACGTAAAAGCCCAGACCCAAGAACACAGGGCAGTTGTGGTAAAACCAAACCAAAGTGAAATAAGCATTATATAGTTTTTTGCAAATTGTTCAATTAGTACAGTACATCAAAAATTATTCAAAAGAAAATATGAAGTAACACACACCATTTTATGAAAAAAGGATATCAAAAGGGGGAAAGAACAAAGGATAATTGTTTAGCAAAACATGAATACGTTAATGGTACCAATGGTGATCAACCACACAATACATGTGTAATGGTATTGGTAAGGTATTGTACCTTAATCTTGGCTTCTTGTTATGTTGGGTACAAAAAAATTGAAAATGACACAATCTAAATGGAACTGGTCATTACCAGGAAGAAAGTGAACTTGTAGCTAGTTAGAAATTTATTGGATGAGATCGTTATTAAAGAACCAGTTAGGCACCAAGTTAATAAAGAAAATGCTCACTTACCCGTGAGTTAATGTATATAGGTTAAAGAGGGTAGAAATTGGCTGTGGGCTCCACTGCAGATAGATTGCAAAAAGTGCAAAGTATGCCGTTTGTTATAACTAGCAATTTGTGTAAATTTTCATAAAATTAATACTGCCACAATCAATTATGTTGAAATATAAAATTAAGGGAACTTACCAATTACTTGCAGTTGCAGAAGCAGCTTGATATGTAAATTATTGTTTGTACTGGAGTCGAAGGTAAATGTCCAAAGCGAAAATTACGCAAAGTGAGAAGGGAAACAAAAAGGACCAATTAGCATGCTCAATCCTAGGGTCGTCTAGACTCTCAGCTGAATCTAAGGAGACCCTTCAATTATGTCAGGGCTCAGCAACAAAGTGTGTGTTACTCACCAGCGTGTTCGCTGCCGAGTGAGAAACAGGAGCCGGGCGTGCGATACTCTGTGCCGTGTATAACTAAACCAAAAAAGCATGGCCGCGTTAGGCTGGACCCGCAGGATGTGTAAACCCGGCTGCCATATTGAGCGTACGGATGGCCGCGGGATACACTGCAAACAATTTGAAACCTGAATGCAGTGGTAAATAAGCTACTCAAATCGTAGCACTGGGAAAGCTTACGAAAAAAGCAGAATAACCGGCAAAATAAGCTGTACGTCACTAATGTACACAATGAATAATGGGTGTGTCAGCATCTGAAGTCTCCATTAGAAGAGCAAATCAAAAAAGTCGCTCTCCAAATTACAATGAGGAATTGAATGATTGAGTGCTAGGACCAATTGTTAATGAGGGCATAATAATGGAGCCCCAAGAGTTTGAAATGAAGAAAAGGTACTACCAAAGGTAATTGACCTGCACTATTTTACACGAAAGCATATAAATTGTGTAAAATAATATCTACATTAGAGGAGCAATTAGAGGTGAGTCACTACCCAATTACGGGTGGCTGAATCAGTAATTACTTATGTCAATTGTAAACAATTTTTTCGGATTCTAATGGAGCACAGAGTAGCGCAACCAGTGGACCGGGCAGAGTTATTATGCGCATGGGGACTTGAGCATGCTAGCGGGTGATACTTCTGGATCCTCTTACTGATTACAGATTTAATAAGTCATGTGATAAAGACAAACATATGTATTACCACTGCTTATGTACAAACACATGGACTGGTTGGGTGGTCACCACTGGATCAGGTTGAGAAATGAATAATTAAGTAAACTTACAACAAGGTAGTAACAATGAAATAGACCCTGGTCTCCGTATAATGATATATAATCGTAATAACATGTGCATCACAGGAAAACAGATAGTTCATGGTCTGTGTTGAGACCATTGTCTACAGTTCGGTATTGGCATAGAAGGCGGGCTCCTAGTTGCCTAAGTTTAAGAACCAAATTCCCTCCCCGCTGGGGTAGGGAAACCTTCATCATCCCCGCAAATTTAATCATTGATTTGTTGTCCATTTGGTGGACTTGTTGCCAGTGTGTGGCTAAGGGGTATTTTGAATCAGGTTGTGCAATGGATGACACGTGTTCCTTGATCCGAATTGTTAGCGAACGAATAGTACTACCAATGTAATAAAGGCCACAAATGCATTTGATACAGTATATGCAGAATTTGGAGTTGCAGTTGATAAAGGAATTAATCTTATGTGTACCCAAATGTCCAGAATCAATAACAGATGTTTCATATGCATATGCACACATCGAGCAACCCCCGCATTTATGAAAACCTTGATGTTGAGGCTGATGCAGCCAAGTATGTTTGTGTAGCGGGACTGACATGAAAGAAGGTGAGAGTATATTCTTGAGATTGCTTGCCTTGGTATAAATGAAACTGGGTGTGGTATCCACCCATGAAGTAATATCACGATCAAGTTGTAGAATGTGCCAATGCCTTTTGATTATGTTGTAGAGGGCAGAGCTATCTGCATTAAATCTAGTGATGAATTTCAATTTCTGAGAGTGTACAGAATCATTGCAAACTTTTGGTGTGAGTAGATCACTTCTCTTCATGACTCTCACATCCTGTTCAGCCTTAACTACTGATTTAAGATCATAACCTCTTGCCAAGAATCTTTGGCGTATCACAGAGCATTTCACATTGAAATTATCTTGTAACAAACAATTGCGTCTTGCACGGACAAATTCTCCTTTCAGTATGTTTGAGGTCACAGATTTCCTATGACAACTTGTCGCATGCAAGACTGCATTTACAGATGTTGACTTTTGAAAAGTTTTGGTAACAAACTGATTTTCAGAGATGCTAATTGTGAGATTTAGGAAATTGATACTGGTGAAACTGAAAGTATGTGTAAATTGAATGCCCCAGTTATTCAAATTTAGATGAGATACAAAATCATTCAAACATTCAATGGATCCCTGCCAGACCAAAATCACATCATCAATATATCTTTTCCACATATAAATGTGTGGTTGAAATAACTGGTTGGGAAAGACACACTGTTGCTCATAGTTATGCATGAAGATGTTTGCGAGAGCAGGGGCGTAGCTTACCCCCATCGCAATACCAATAAGCTGTCTGTAATAAGTATTGTTGAAAAGAAGCACATTATTCAAGAGAGCAACTGTTAGTAGGTCTTTGATCATTTCAATGTGTTCAAAGAAAGAGGCTGAATGTTCACGGAAAATATAGTCGATACTGGTTATTGCCTGCTGATGATTAATAGACGTATAGAGGGCTTTCACATTGTGTGAGACTAACACCAGGTTTGGTAGTACTGGAAGTTGATCAAGTATATGGAGAATATGCATAGTATCCCGAATAAATGTTGGTATATTATTTACCAACGGTGCAAGACATTCATTAATGTACAATGAGATGGGCTCTAGAATGCCACTGCCACCAGTAAGGATTGGTCTCCCCTCTGGTATTTTATCAAAAGGTTTGTGTATCTTTGGTAGAAAGTAGGCAGTGGGCATTGTTGGGCCATCAACCGTTAGACATTGTCTTTCCACATCAGTTATCAGACCACATGTGTACCATTTTGACACCACGGATTTAATTGTTTCGTGAAGTTGTGACATAGGGTTCCCTGGCAGAATTTCATAAAAACACGGGGAATTCAAATGGGCAAGTCCCATTGCGATGTAATCTACTTTGTCCATGATAACTACATTCCCCCCTTTGTCTGCCTCCTTTATAATAATGGTGTCAATGGCAGTCAGACTGTGTAGAGCTTTTCTCTCATTGATGGACACCTGGAGGGAAAAGAAGGGGGACACTAAGGGATGCACTTTCTTCTCCCATGTTCATAAGACATCATCAAGAATAGATTACATATGGGTCTCCAGGAGCATGCTGGGTATGGTAGCAGAGATTGAGACAGGAGTAACCCATCACAATGACAGTGTGGAGAAAGGACATAAACCCAAAGAATTGGTGGTGAAAATACCCAACTTCTATATTTAGGGATGAGACATTGCGGGTACAGATTAGAGGAAGTATAGACGAGTTCTTCCAAGACAATAAACTGGAGGACACGGCTCAAAACACAAGATGGGATCCATTTAAGGGCACAATTACAGGCAAGATCATTGCGGTAAAAGCCCATAAAGACAAAGAGAGGAGACAATTGGAAAGGGAGTTGGAAGAAAAACCGAAACAGGTCATGACCAAGATGGGGATAGGAGCAAGCAGAGAAACCCATAGAGAATTCAGGGCCATAAGGGGACAGCTGGAAATACTGCAAAGAAGGGAAGCAGAAAGCTCACTATTATATTTCAGACAAAACTACTATGTCAAGGGGAATAAGGTGGACAGTCTGTTAGGTAGGTTATTAAGGAAGGAAGAAAAAACCAAAACCATAATAAGAATTCAATTAAAAAGGGGAGGGTAGAGTACAGAAATCCCTGAGATAATTACTACTCCCAACTATATAAATCTGACAACCCAGTAGAACAGTTCAAAAAGAATATGTGCAGCGAAGCGGTCTCCCAAAAGTGTCAGAACAGAATAAGCTTGACCTACAACAAGATATTACGGCAGGAGGTCCGCAGGGCAATTACATCACTGCCTAACAAAGCTGCAGGACCAGATGGATTTACATCAGACTTTTATAAAAGCTTAGAAGGAACGTTAACCCCTCACCTGGTCCAGCTATATAATAATTTTGTGGGGACAGGGGCAATTACTCCAACTATGGAAGAGGAAAAGGTCTTTTTGCTCCCAAAATCAGGTAAGGACCCGACAAGCTGTAAATCGTATAGACCAACTGCCCTGACCAATATAGACGTAAAGATCTACACTAAAATGTTGGTATTGTGAATAGACCTCCTCCGGCCGTCACTTATTGTTAGGATTCCAACAGTTGCGCAGCCTAGACAGTCTAGAACGCATCATCACTCTGCTTTAAAACGCCTCTGACCACGTCCCGTTTCTACACCAGTACTACGGCATTGAAAGTTGCTGTGGCAGCAGTGGACACCGTTATACATCCGGCAACATGCATCTGTTTACAGGGTTGTCAAGGGGAACGGCCGTGCACGCTGTCATGTTACACAGCGGAATGTAGCTTGCGCCACCTTCTTTCCGGATACAACGCTGCAGTCAACCTGAAGCTAACGCTTCTGATTGAAGTTGCATTCCTGTTCTCCGAGACCTTTTTATTCCCTGATTTCCTGTTTACTGACCTAGCCATTCAACTCTGGATTGCTGTGCATCACTATTTGTCTCCCGGTTACTGCTCCATGCCGAACAATGCTCACGTACCTGGACTGCCTTGCCTAATGTTCGGATACCACGCTGCCCACATAAAGCCAACCCTGCTTCACGTACCTGGACTGCCATGCCTAAAGTTCGGATACCACGCTGTCCGCTTAAAGACAACCCTGTATACGTCTCTGGACTGCCTTGATTTCCCGTTTGGATGCTGCCGCCTTCTCTACGCATGTACCTCTTGAGCACGCCCAGGACTGCTTGTGACACTTTCTGTGCACGGACGCTAAGCTGACTTTGGTGCACCTCCCCGGCCGAACAGGTGTCCACCTGCCTACCGGAAGCCAGGCCCTTCTAACCTTCCCTTTCCTCATACGTCCACTGGCATCGACATTGGATTACTTAGAAAACCTACTTGGAAAACCTTTGCTCAGCCACACCAACCCCTGGTAAGATCAAAACCTGTATCTGCTCATACTCTTTCACTATCTTCCTCATCTGATGGCTAATTCCCTTATTGTTATTGTATTGATTCAGATCTTGGAGAGGCCCTGGCCGTTGCCCCACCTCAGAAGACCCATAGTCATGACTCTACCGAGGCAGCTCACCTTTTTCTCTAGAGGTCAGCCCCACTCTTATTATTTTAATACATTCCATGTTACCTGTCCAGTTCAGTAACAGCTGGTCTTTCTGATCTACAGCTGGTGTTGTTGGTGGTGCTTTTTAGCCCTGCTCTTTCAATTGATTAACCACTCTTAGTGTGCTATAACTGATAGAGGGGTGCATTGATGAGAAGAGCATAAATCAAGGGAGAATAATCAGACCTTCTTGTCTGGGGTTCCCGTGACACACGCAGAGGGGAAGTAGCGAACACATTGGTGAGCTGGCCCAGGTCTACTTTGGTAAGTCACTGCAGGTCTGTATTGGTGGGTCGCAAGGGGAGACTGACAGGGGACAACACCAGAAGAATTGCACATCTAATAGAAAAATTATAATAGTTAACTTTAAGGATGCCCCAGCCCTCCTAATAGCATTGGACGCTGAGAAAGCATTCGATAGAGTGGAATGGCAATTCCTGTTCGCCACTATGGAGAAAATGGGGTTTGGACCTAAAATCCTATTAGTGATAAAAGCAAACTACTCTAAGCCCAATCTCTGCTTACTGATAAATGGACACCTGTTGGGCCCAATCGAGGTTACATGAGGGACACAACAAGGATGTACTCTATCCCTGTTTCTATATGCGATTCATCTGAAATCTCACTTAGCTAGAATTAGGAAAAAAGCAGACATAGAAGGAATTTAATTTAATTTGGGGGAAAGATGCATAAAGTAGCCGCGTTTGCAGATGACATGCTGCCAACGCTCACAGCCCCGGAAAAGTCTATTAGGGCCCTTGATAGGGAACAGAGAGTTTGGGACAGTAGCAGGGTTAAAAATTAATACCAACAAATCGGAGGCCCTGAACTTGATGCTACCGAGGGCAAAAGAACACAAGTTTAACTCTCTCTTCCAAAATGGCTGGGCAGCTAAGGCAATAAAATACTTACAGGTCAATATCACCAAAGACATAGCATCACTAGCAAAAGCAAACTACACCCCACCTGCTGGGGGAGATTAAACAAGGACTACAAGATTGGAGCCCACTTCGAATATCATGGTTCGGAAGGATTAATGTGATAAAAATGGTGATTCTCCTGAATATGTTACACTGTTTTATGACACTACCAGCAATAGTACCCAGCCCATTATTTCACGTGGTTCAGAGGCAGATAGAGAGATTTATTTGGAACAATAAAAAACCTAGGATGGCAAGACAGGTGATGAATACGACAAGAAATCAGAGTGCTGGGAGTTCCAGACATGTGGGCGTACTACCTAGCAGCACAGATAAGGGTCACCAGAGACTGGTGGAAAGACAATAAGCAAAACGTGTGGAGACAAATGGATGAGGCAGTCGTGAGAGGCCAACCAGAAACTGTTCTATGGAAACCTAGGAAGGACAGGCCTCACAATTTCTATCAAATTGTCAGTCACTGGTCAGTTCTCCAGTAGGGGATTCCTGGGACGAACTAGTGACCAGAACAGGACCAACCACTTTTACGTCGCCATTTACTCACATATTTCACAGCCCTCAATTCACCCCGGGGATGGGAAAATCAGGATTCTGCAAATGGGAAAAGGGGGGATGCCTAAAGCTAGCCGATATGTTTGATGTGGGAGAGATTAAAACCTTCATCAAGTGCAAATTAGACTTCACACTAGGCGAAGAGGAGAGATTTCGCTACACACAAATGAGACACTGGTTATTGAACCCAGTGGTCATAGAAGCAGCAACTAGGTCCCCAACACCCTTCGAAAAGCTAATATTAGTGGACAGTGGGAACAAAGAGTTAGTGGGGACTTATTACGTTTTCATTAAAGAAAACGAAGACGTAGGACCCAAACGGTACATGGGGAAATGGGAAGAGTCAGTGGGGCAACAGATTGACGAGACAGAGTGGTCACAACTTTGGCATCTGATTCCCAAATTGACAAGATCCCTCCAGCTGCAAGAGATATGGGTGAAATTGATGTGCCAGTGGCACCTTACCCCAGCACAAGTTCTTCCTGAAGGTGTCCAAGGCCTGCTGGAGGGAATGTGGGGAGCAGGATACATGGAGCCACATCTGGTGGGAATGCCCGAAAGTCCAAGGCTACTGGGCAAGCAATGGAAAAGATGGTGGGAATTAAGCGGAAGAATAACGTGGGCCTAGTAATCTTAGGGTTGGGTGGTATATTAGGGGAACTTCCCATGGGAGCGCAACGAAAATGATATGTGATTTTAATGATGGCACGGGCATCAGTGATTGCGTAGAAATGGAAATCCAAGGACTTGCCTACGGAACATGAGTGGTAGGGTAAGTATGGCAGTTCATAGCCTTGGAGTGGGTTTCATACTCCCTACAAGGGAACTATCAGGGTTTTGTGGCAGACTGGGATCTGGTAATGACATTTCTACAGAACGACTCAAGAGTCTTGTGGGGTCCGAGAAAGATGAAACTCCTAGGTCTGGTAGATTAGGGGTTCAAAACCCAGCAAAATGACACTGCTCCAGGGTCTAGGAGAACATTAACAAAGCCTCGGGCCATTGAATCAAAGGATCTTTGGACGCCAAGCCATCAAGGACTTCAAGAAGAGTATATCGGACATTGGTTGGGACGCTGGTAAGGGGATGATGGGGGGGGAGCAGGGTGGGGGAACTTAAAAACTGTTATAAGAAAATGTTAATAAAAACGTACATGAAAATAAAAGTTAGCAAAGTATAATCAGAACAGAATATGGGAGTTATAGTAGCATTAGTCAAAGATAAATTAAAACCTAACACTAAAGCTAATAAATGTTCCCAATCTTGAGTCAGGCCTTCAGTGCGCCGTACAAAACCCAGCCCATCAAGTAAAAAGAGGAACTTCTGTGAGATCATTAAAGGGTCATTCAGTCCAAGATTAAAACCTCCCAGAAATAAAAACCTTCAACCCAACTACTGTAATGAGTCACGAAGACTGAAAATCTTTTTTTAAAGTAGTACATGGGCCAGGGTGTGGTATACAACTACAATTGACATAGAAAAATCTGAACCAGAAAGACATTTCACTAGAACTTGCTCAAATGAGGACGGTACATTGGAACGTATAATCTCTCTCTATATATATAGATATATATAAAACAGAAAATCTGTTAAATTTGTTCCTTATACAATTCCACACCGTTCCACTAATCTGCACCAGATTTTGCATACTTACCTGTTAGGGCCCTCTGGATATTACTGGCCACATGGAATTTGCCCATCACACTCCTTTCCCTGTATTTCAGCCCTTTCACACTAATGTCGGCAAAACATCAATGTGGTCATAGAAGGACAAGACAAAGCTTATTTTAAGCGTCTCGATGAGAGGAACAAAACTCGAAGGTCAAAAACCATGTTTCAAGGCCATAGGACGCACTGTTTCTGAGATATTTGCACTGGAATGCACTGCACCACGCCAGGGTGAGGTGACAGGTGAGGAGAGCACACAGTAGGTCCCAGTATGCTGCAGTATGCCAACATGCCAACTCTCGCCTCCCCTTCACGTCTGCTCTGCTGTATGTCATTCAGCCACACGCGCCCATTCTCAGTGCAGGTTACTTCAGAGTGCAAAGCACTTCAAGCATTAAGCTATTCGGAACAGTGACTTAGAAGATCATTGATTTTCAACAATTGATGAGTGTTATCATGTCAGTCTACAGAACCCGTGCAAAGTATGGTACTTTTTGCTAGCAGTACAAATAAAATAACTTGAATAACAAACAGCCACCCCATGTTCCTCTTTTGTACCCGGTTATGACAAGGTGACTCATACCACAAAGGAAGTCATTAATTTAATATGACCTGAGAATCCTACTGAAGACACATTTTAGTGATGCCAGATACATCCAATTCCAAATATTATAATGGATAATGTGTACGAAGGTTGTGTTTAACAGCTGATCTTATATTTAATACGCCTGTGAAACAATTTACAAGCATAGGGTCCAAATCTGAAACAGCCGTAACCAGAGTAGCATCCTCTGCAGCATTTTTGGATTGCAAATTTTAGGATCCCATCATAGAACACCCTTGCCTTGAGCAGCCTTTTGACTTAAATAAAAGTACCTAACCAACACTCTCAAATGAATGTGAATTTGAGCAGATACACGATAAATTCCACCCTTCAAGTTACACCCAGGCATGATGCCCTACGTGATTAAATACAATAGGAGAACTATATCATGTTACTGATGTCACTTGTGGCCGCTGCAACCAATCTGTTGTGACTTGTGATTGGCAGGTGATTGTGGTAACAATCTGCCATTGTGGGTATGGTGTCAAGGCAGCACACGTGTCACTAGTGCAGCCCAGGAGAACTAGATGTAACAATCATTTAGCAATACCAAAGCCCAGTAAGTTCAGAAGAAATTCCTTAGAGAAATTAAATACAGCAGTATATGCGATACAAGTCCAATCGCATGAATGATGTCACGTGGAGCTGCTGAAACAATCAGCTGTGCCCCGTGGTGGTGGGCAAGCGTGGCGATGAATTGGAGATGATCGCAATACTTATCAGGCTCTGAGGCTTGCTTACATGTGAGATGTAGCCTGCATTGTTCAAATTGGTTTAATGCAATCTTTCTGACAACCATTACAAGGGACATCAAAAAAGAAATGGCATAGGGTTTCTTTTGTATGCATGCAATGAGCGCATTTATGGGATTGTACAGCCGTCCATGCATAAGTGAATTCAGTGATGCCTACTCCTAATTTAATATACAGGATCTTGGATACAGAACTTCTCCATTAGATCAATATACATTACAAAACATTTAAAGTTTGACATTAAGATATGCTAGTGCCAGTTTAGACGTGTTATACCTTGAAAGCATACATTGGGCCACCCGGTCCAGATGGGACTTTTTAAACCTTTGTGAACGTTTGTTTGGCCATGGAGGCCACATTATGCCATAGGTCTGAGAGCCAAATAACACTAGCTGCCCCTTTGGGCTATGAAACCAAAGCAGACAAAGGAATTAATCAAATCCACCAAAGCATCTTTATGGGTGAGCAAATGGTGTGCTGTTCATAACTTGCTCCAGTACTTAATAGGTCTACTGATAGCACAATAATAAATGCTCTCCCACCCAGGTTCAGACAAAATAGTCTGAGTCTGTGTTGGCAAAGCCAGTAGACAGATGATATTTTCGTTTACAACTAGTCTTCCCAGGTTTCCAAAACCCAAAGTTATATTCTATATGAAGCCACTGAGCAGGCCTACATTTTGTAGATTTCTATAGTGGTGGTAACAGCTCCCACATTATATAATTATGCAAATCTATAAGGGTTGCCCCTGCATCTCTACTCAATAGTCAATTCATATTTCTCCACCTCAAGTCTTGCTGCCCATTTTCTGGATCAAAGTTGTGCATTTATGAGTTTGTTGCAGTTTTAGTGACGAAAAGGTGGGGCTGGTCTTGTGATATTGGAAAATACCAATAAATGAATAATTTATACAGTGCCACTCTGTGGTACATGCAGGGTAATATTGGTAATGTCATCAAGATGGCCACCAACAAAGTTCATGAAATCTTCGCTATTTCTGTTATTTCTGAACGGATTTGAATTTCTGCAGTCTCATTTGAATGACATTTTCAAGCCTCAGTAAGTGGGCTTTCCTAACCATTTGCACTGAAGTCGATGGTGTCTCAAAAACATCCATATTAATGTTATAAAACCCAATCTGTACTTTTAATTGGATGTTAACAGGAAACAAACCCCATCAATATCAAATTTGAGCAATCACTCATTTATTTTAGCTTGTGAAATACGATTATATACTAGGTCTGAACTGTTGAAATTAATACTCTTGACATAACAATTGTAGAGCGTTGTTTAGTAGGTTTTAATTGTGATCATCACCTTTTCTGAAATCACATTCACTATCAGAGTCTACCAAGTTTGGTGCAGTGAGACAATCATCACATAGATCATAGTTCCCTAAACACTACACTGTACTAGGTAGGTTGTTTGCTAAACATTTACATGGTGGACTGCATCGGTTATTCACTCACAGACATCTTATCAACTGCAGAATGGAGTCTGCAACAAATGGCATTTCACAGAGAACTGGAGCTAGTTTTCATTCTTCCTGTTCCATCCATATCTAATGGAAGATGGAATTGCTGACCATGATTGGTTTTCATGGTTGACGATAATTACTTGGTAGTAGACCCTCCAATGCATGTTATGGTCCAAAAACACTTCTTGTAGGCAGTAACCTTTCCCAGCTCACCTGTTTCTTAGAAAGTCTATTACAGCACAATTTCTGTTTAGTTATACTGGTTATGAACTGATTGACTAAGCAAACATAAGCTTCCAGTTCATCCTGTACCAGTTCAGGATTTGTTTCATGTGTTGCTAAAGAATTTTAAGTGCGAAAAGGGTGTCTTCAAGTGTACTAGTGAATGCTTTCCAGTATAAAATGTTACCATTCCCTGTTTAAGTACTGGAGCAAACAGTTCCAGACAAGACGGAAAATGCAGGTATTGCAGTAGCCTTCATTGAGACTATGGACATGAATATCCCTGCAAATGAAATAATGCATTTGAAGTAGGTATAAAAATCAGACTCAACGGTTTTATTTACCTTCTGATGAAAACAATGAAAACATATAGGGCCTGATTCACATAGCGTTTTCCTATGGGATTGCGTCATTATAAAACACTTGTGTGAATCAGGTCCATAGAGTTTAGTAGCTCCATTTTCTGTGGCATTGATGGCATGAAGAATATTCTTCATACGACAGTCCAAAGAACAATGCGAGTCAGCCACTTCTGTACACCACACCACTTGTTTGCTCATTTGTTCATACTGAAGCATTATCTTAGCTAGGTGGGCAGTTAATTCATTGTTGGTGTAAATGTGTGAAAGTAGCATCTTCATAGAAACTTTAACTATGCTGTAATGTTTGTGGTGTCCATGATTTTATAGTGGGCTGGCACAAATGCCTAGAGCCTCTTTTTCCTAGTCATACCCTTGATTGAGTTTTCCTGAGTTGGGCTATATCCGGGCTGTAATACCGCCCGACTGTAATGGCCTTAGCACCCAACGGTCCGGCGGTATAACCGCCGGATCACGGATTGGGTGTTAATGGTAAATCCCCATAACGTCTATTGGATCCAATGGGGCATTTTCGGCGCTAATACTGCGGGATAATACAGCCGGCGGCAATACCGCTGAAAACAGGGCGCTAAATGGGATTTTCACCTCCAGAAAAAAGCTGGAGGTAAAACAGACAATTTAGCGCCCAACTCGTGATGGGGCTAGCCCATAATGCGGTGGTAATACCGTTACTGCCGCATTTAAGGGCTACAGCCCAACTCGTGATGAGGCCCTAAGTGTATTTCATTATACCATCACTGCTTCTGTTCAATTTGTTTGGTGAATACTTCAGCCAGATCTTTGCATGTCTGAATAACATTTGGCTTATCCAGGATTGTCACTCGGGTATGCCATCAACAATTACAACAGAAAGGATCCTGTTATGGGGAGCATTGGTAATTGATGTTGTGGGAGTTGTTGGTTTCCTGTTTGTTCCAGTATATTTCAACGCTCTTTGTTCCAGTGCTTTATAGGCTCCAAGAGCGCAGAATGGAATATTCGTTTTTCTCATTGTCTGTTACACATCCAGCTCAGTATTTCACAGTCTAATGAACACCATCAGCGTAGGGAGCTCAAGCTACATTTTCTAACTATGTTTGTCTAGGTATTACTACACTATGATGGCCTACTCCCAAATAAGGCACCACTTTGTCTCACCGTTAACTAAAA
Source organism: Ambystoma mexicanum (assembly GCF_040938575.1). Lineage (NCBI taxonomy): Eukaryota > Metazoa > Chordata > Amphibia > Caudata > Ambystomatidae > Ambystoma > Ambystoma mexicanum. The sequence goes on along the minus strand of NC_090934.1, from coordinate 420,971,360 downwards.
GGTAAAATAAAAAGGCATGGATCAAACTCTTAAATAGTCGCCTTTTCGAAATCAAGGTGTCTGGGTTTTTCAATTTTACTGCCCTAGTTTCACCACTCTATTCCCTTATCTTCTGTTATCAACAACATTCACCTTCATACACATTCTATTATTGACTGCACAACTCCTAGCTCAGGCTTGGGAGTCACAGATTAACATTCTGGAGTTTGAACTTGGGTGCAATGTATAGAGATTCATGGGCCACCAAATAAGCCACCAAACTTCCATAATTGCCCGAGCACACTCATCTATCCAACATTACATTGTGTACTGTGAAGGTATCATGAAGTAGACACAGACAACAGATTCAAATGTGTTCTCAAAAGTTGTATTTAACTTAACAATCAGGATGGAATAAAGCCTAACTTGCCCTATGCTAAGATGGGATTTTCCTACCTAAAGAAAACTAAGCATAGTCTATGCCAGGAAGTACAAATCAAATGGCCGTCTCCAAAACCTATAATTTCCTTCACACCTAACTGTATACAATGTATAGGGATGTCAGCATCAAAATGAATAGTGTTCAAAAGACAGTTTAGAGCGTCTTCCATCTCTTGGATTATGATCAGCTTCTGCTTCCCCAAATTCAAAATAGCTCATAAAATATCAGATTTCCCTTCCCGTCCCCAAGAGTTCAAATCCTCCAGCTTTCAAAAATAACACAGTTCCTTGGGACACTTCCTAGCTCCTTTGATATCAATACTTTTCACCAATTCACTTAGGCAGTTCTGTTTCTTGACTTCAAATTCACACGCAAGGTGGTGGCAAAGCATATGCTTCTTTATGTATACTTTCATTAGCTTTTCCATGCAGGGCACTCAGTCTAGGTACAGTTGTCGGACCACACGGTCCACACGATACAGGTCACGCAACCAATCCCCCGTCTTGACTGCTTCCATTAACAATTAGCCACTGCTTCCATCTAACAGTGTTGTTTAGTTGATTCCCCAGTGTCACACTCTTCTGACACTGTTCCGTGGGTAGGTTTGCCACTATGCACTTTACTACACTTTTCTGTATTCCTGTCTCTTGCCCACACAGGTTTTCTCTTAACCTGCAATTTCTAGGACCCTTTTAGCTTTGTGCCAATACTTGGTCTCTCATTTTCATACCCTTCTTGGTAGTCTTTTGACTTTGCCAATACTTGTTGCATACAATACATTCCGTGGTATCTGCCACATGCATCACCTTTCTTTCACTCCATTCACAAGTGCTCAACTTGCTTTTTACTCTGCGCGGCATTTATAAAGTGCTTACAATATCTTTAGGTTAGTTCGATATTTAAACTTGTTCGGCATTCAAAAGTACCTGGAATTGTTTCAGTTCATTCAGTTTTCAAAAGTACTTGTTTCGTCATTCAAAAGTACTTGAAATCACTTTCAGTTCATCAGCAATCAGAAGGACTTTGTTACAAGTTTCCAGAGTGCCCCGGTGTGAGCGTTTCCCCGCTTTACACTCACCTGTCGCACATGGCAGCTTCCTTCTGCTTGAACTCCTTTGCAACAGGCTTCTCAAGGCTCCGTCAGCTTTCTGGCTTCCCCAAACTCTGCCTCTCCCTCTCCTTTGCAGAATCCACAGGAAGGACTGCTTGCGCTTTCCCGCGGCGGCTGTAGTTAGCAGGAGTTCCACAGCTCCTGCTGCGTAGACCTATTCAGGAGGGTAGCAGGACCTCCAGACCCTCTCGCGGCCGACCAGGGCCTCAGCGTCTCGCTCTCCTGCTTGACACAGCTCCCGGCACCTGGGTCTCCGGCTCCCTTCTCTCCAGCCTGTCCTCTTGCTTGCATGCAGTGAGCCTTGTATTCGTTAGGTGTGTTAAATGGCCCTAGGTGTTGGTCATTAAGTCTAATTGCCTGACTATGGTGAAATCCATTAGGTGGACATGCCTGGTTGTTCCACCTGTATACCTTCATAGCCCGCTTTTTCGTCTCAGTGCCAGAGTGGTGTTTGGGACTGTCTGATTTAATAAAAGGAGCATGTATAACTCTGTTTTGTCTCTGATATGTGTCTGTATCAGTCAAATGAGGATGCGTCCTCCTGGTTGGTCTCTTCCTCGTCGCAGTACTAAGGTAGTGTTTTGAGGAACAATTTGGAGAGAAGAAAAGGGAAAGGGCTGACGATAGCCTACAAAGGCTTGAGGGATAGAGGGTTCATTATGAAAAGGGAAAGGGGGACATCATGTTTCACCTAAGGACATCCTCTCCCCAAGTTCACTCCACCAAGGTGATCCACCGGAGGGGTCAGGATCAAAAAACAATGGCCTTTCCCTGGCCACCTGAGGGGATGATCCAGGGGGAAAAGAAGGGAGGACGCCCTCAGGTTCCTCATAGTACAAACCTAAAATTCTCCAAATCTGCCTTGGAAACACAGCACAAGCACCAAAACACTTTAGGACATATCTCCATCATCCCATTTACAGAACTATTGTCCACCTAACAGGATTGACATGCACCCATGATATCACATTAACAATCTCTCCCTACTGCATCCATCCCTCCCTGTGTTTGAAGCATCTATTTCCCACTTCCCCATCCTCTCATCTTCCCCTCACTCATTATCTTTGCTCAAGCAGACTACGTCTGGATAGCCCTGGAGGGGGCATAATTCACCACTCCATGTACAAGCGTAGGCGCTCTGAAATTACTTTGATGTTTATTTGAAGCAGCATATTAACATAATAATATAATGTATTATATTCCTTAGATGCATCCAAACACAAAAAAGTTTTGTAATTATCTATTTTGATACATAATAAATTCATTTTGATTGATTTAAATCAGTCGCAAATCAATAGAGATCATTGTACAATCAAATCCATTCAAAAATCAAATACACATTTCTTGTATCAACGCGTATTTTAAACTTTAGAAATCTCTGATTGTGAAGTGTTCAACACATGTTTCACAATATTGTGTTGCCTTGTAATCATACATATGCAATATGTAAGCTTTAACAATATTTGATGTTAACTGTTCAAAACAATATGTAAAGGAATAGAGGAAAACAATATTAATATAGTAGGCCAGAATGCTTTCACTGTTGAAATGTCTAGGTTCCAGTCACCACATCCAACAGACTGTATTACTTGCAACAAAGCTTGACTTTATTACTTCCACCGTTGCCATGTTATCCTGCATCATTTTAAATGTTGGGTAACACAGTCCTTCAACATTGTCTTAACTCCTTCATTTTATTACAGACATATTACATGTTTCAGTGGTTGCTAGCAGGTATTGAACATCGCAGCCCTTGATCCATTTGGGTTGCAATTTTTCTAACTTAGTAAGAATTTCTGCACACAAATACTTCTTAAATAACACTTCCAGGAAGTGGGGACACAGTGCAACACATGTGTGATGCGTTTGCCTGTGATGGTTTGCAGTATGTTGCTATCACTGTACGAAACATCTCGCATTTCAAGAATGCTGAATCAATCAATTAAAGAGCCAATACCATGAAATGAACCGTACACATGTTCACTTCACTAAACCCTAAGACCAATCCATCACAAATACACTGAACCCTTATTTGTTGCTAGGCCTGATGATAAAGACCCAAATCCGAAGTTGCAACATATTTGTGTCCACAAATATGCTTTCTTAAATATTGTAGATGTGCCAAGTCAGTCAACCGAATTGGATCATCTTTTGGGGGAGCTGGTATGATTTGCAGTACTCGTATGCGAGTTATTTGCGTCAACCCTTCTTGGAATGTTTCATTGAAAACTGTCCAGGTTGAAACACACTGAGGAAACAAACTTGTTTTCATATGTTCCCTTTTCGAGTGTGTCGCCATTTCAACTTCATCGGACCTGCTTGCATATTCTGTGCTTCCAATACTCAAAGTAGTAGAATTTGTTGTAGTTCCAATATTGCATAGAAACCAGCCATGTCTGCGCCTCGAAAGGATGTCAGATCCTTGGCTCTTCTTTTAACATTAGATTCCTTACAAATTGCACTTTGGCTTTATGGGCTTTGGACTGTTAAAAAAGCTGACTTTTTCCTTTTAGCATGGTAGTTTCTTATCATACTATTTAGCATGCCTGTATTGTACAATGCTACAGACTGATACATGTTTGTCATGACATTCTTGATAACAAATTATCACAGTTGCTTGAATGTTTAACTTTTCATCCCGTGTGTCCTTAAAGAAGCCCAAATTATTTGCAGCCCTGTACATAAACCTACCTTTCACAATGCCACGTATACTCCTCCACTATGTTCCAGAAGGTTAGGAACTTCATTTGCGAAAGCTGTGTGAAACTGGAGAACTTTATTATAGTCAATCAAGGAGTGCAAGCCAGACATACACTGGGATACGAATTTGCTGCAAGTCATTGAATATATTGGTAGGCCAATAGCAATCCGAAAGTGGAAATTTGTGTGTGTGTGTATGTGTGTTATGTGAAGGCATCAGGATGTAGACACAGACAACTGAATTCAAGTTCAACTTAGAAACTTTTATTAACAGAACCAGGGATGGGAAAAAGGCCTAGCTTGCCCTATGCTAATGTGGGATTTACCAACTTAAATAAACTAAGGATAGTCTGTGCCAGGAAGTCCATAGCAAAAGTCTGTCTGTGTCCAAAATCCACGCTTGCCCTCACATCCATCCGTATAGAACGTGTAGGGATGTCAGCGTCAAAATGAGAAGTGTTCAAATAAAAGTTCGGAGCTTCTTCCAGCTCTTGGTTTGGTTTGTAAAGGGTTTCCCTTCTTCAAAGTTCATGATAGTTCACAATGCAAAGGGGTTCCCTTCCCCAGGCTTTCTGGTCTCTCACCTGTTTCAAAACACAGCTCTTTGTAATACTTTCCAGCTCTTCTGGTTTGGTTTTCTTTCACCAAGTTCACAAAATACAGTTCCTAAATTTCAGTTCACACCAACTTTCCTTTATGTTCAACAACAAGCTTCTTTGCAGGTATTTTAAGTGACTTTTCATAAGTGGATGTCTTTGGTCTAGGTGCAGTTGTCAGACCACGTGCTCCACCCATCACAGATCACGCAACTGACACCTGTCTGGCCTTTTCTTCATTGTATGCATGTTGCCACTGTTTCAGCTCTACAGTGATACTTGGTTCAATCCCATTTCACATCCTCATGATACTTTACAAATTCTTGCTTTGCCACTATTCATTTGGCTTGCTCTACCACTATTCACTTGTAGCACTTTCATATATTCTTACAGCTCCTGCCAATGCTTGCTCTCTCAAGTTACACAGTTCTTTCACAGCGTAATATTCCACAACACTGCTTTAATTCAGCTCAATATTCAACAGTTCTTGCTTTTCATCCTGAACGGTATTCAAAAGTGTTTACTTTCTTGCTTTCATTGAAAGTGGTATTCAAAAGTGTTTACTTTCTTGTTTTCATTCAAAGCGGTATTCAAAAAGGTTTGCTTTCCTTTGGTTCAACATTCATTAAAGTTACATAAGTGTAACATACGCCTGCCGCCCTGATGTCTCCTTCCATTGATTGACTCACTGGTCCGTTCTTACAGCGTTCTAGCAAGGTCTCCGGCCACCACAAGTTCCGTCTCTCGTGCAGCTCCTCGCTCCGTCTCCACAGCAGCTCTCCGTGGCTTCGCTCCTGCTACCGATGCGTCTCTTTAAGCTCAGACCTCTCTTATGCTTTGCCTGGTCACGCCGGTTCCCGTTATGTAGTTCGCCTCAGGCCTCCATCTTCTCTGTCTCGCTTCCCGCTGCATACACTCGGCATTGTTCTGGGGCTCTTGAACACTCAGTCTGCCATGCCGCCTTCCCGGAGAGGTCTGTGCTCCTCCAGCAGTCCGCAGACTTGCTTCCACAGCGGACTCCATTCTCACTGTTATTCCTGCTTTTGAACTTCCCGCCAGCGTGATTGGTCCCAAAAGCACTGGACCTCTCATTGCCGACTTGGAAGTTCTGCATTGCTCTTGCTCTTCTCCTCCTCATCCCAGTGCATAACTGGTGTGTGTATATGTTTGTATCCATAAAGAGAGGATGTATTTCTCTAGTTGGTCTCCTTCTCATGCCAGTACCTAACTGGTATCTATTGGGGAATGATTTACATGAAAAGTAGGGAAGGGATTGACAATAGCCTATAAAGGCTTGGGGCAGATTAGACTTGTGGTAAAAGAGAAATGGAGAATACTGTGTCTCACCTAAGGGTGCCTCATCCCCACTCCCCAGGTCTCCCCCACCCCATTGATCTTCCCTCACATATCCACCCCAGGGTCAGGATCCGAAAGTGACAGCCTTTCCCTTGCCACCTGGGAGGAGGATATTTTGGGGAAAGAAGTGAGGACGCCCTCAGATTCCTCACAGTTAACTTTTCTGAAGTTAAGGCACCATTTGAGCCCTGGATTTATCTCAGGTACTCATACATGACAGTTTGTGAAAAAGCAGCAGCCTTAGGGTTCTGTGACGAATCTGGATTATCGGCCCGCTCAGCAAGACCCTCCTTAGGGGCCTGAGCAAGTGGAACCTTACTAGGAGTGACTCCCCTCTTGGGGACAAGGCATCCCATTCCGGTACCATTACTGCCTACTTGGGAATTGGAAAGACTGTTGTTACTTCGGTTTTGAATTCACCAAATAGTGACATTTCTTCAATCTCTTTGGCTACAGGTAATGCTCAATTGGTCCTGAACTCCACAGGCAAAGAGAACCGACGCGCCCTTTTTGGTTGTGATGACGCACATAAAAAGGACAAGGTACCTTGAAAGGAGGAGAGAGAATCCTACACAGAGACGAGCCTCTCACAGCAGGACGTCCTGGAGGGGCAAAGCCATGCTAGACCACAGTAGTGTGGAAAGCAAGCTGATCGCTAGCAAGACACCGGAAAGCCGACATCATGACCGACCAAGAAGCCAAGGTTGGGAGAGAGTCTGAGATAGTAAAGAGACCGTCTCGGCTGGTGGCATGACCACACGGGAGCCATGGTGAGCTTGGGGCCCGTTACCTGATGCCAAAACCAGACCGCAGCGGGGAGGTTGGATTCCCGAGCTCTGCATGAGAAGTGCATTAGCTAAAATGCTGAGCAGCGGAATGGAAGCAAACGCTTCTGAAGAGGTAACACCACTGAGGGAGGCGAACACTGGTAGGTTGAAGAAGCCGCCCAGTTTACAGGAGCCTACAAACCTGAACGGGCAGAACCGATACAGAGTCCTGCTAAAGCAAGCTTGTCAGAGGGCCAGAGAGTTTTGGGGAGCCCTGAAGAACAAAAAAACAATCTTCAAGGCTGGGAAGGCTACCTGGGTTACGGGAGTCGAGAAAATACGAGCGAGCAGACACCCTATCACAATTGAGTTAAAGCAAGCCTACAAAAGGGCTTGAGGGCTTTGGAGAGCCCTGTAAAACTGGTAGACATTCCTATTCATGCCTTGAGAAGCCACAAGGGTTACGGGAGCCAGGGAAACCCGAACAGGCAGATGCTGTACCGAGGCCGTGATAAAAACAAACCAGTCACATGGACAGCTGACTTTGCGGAATCCCAGAAATACTAGGAGAATGAACCTGGAGGATTCCAGTGCTTAAAAACCAAACAAGGACACTATCAAGCACCAAGTAAGAAATGGTGAAATTGTATTAAGAAAACATTTTATTACCTGGGAAAAGTGAACTGTATGGAATACATGTAAGACATAAAACTTGGCATACAGAACCTGCAGAGTGTCCGAGGACTGGGCTGAAAGAAATTGATGAACTTTGTGGAAGGAGATCCAGAACTTGACAAACTTTTGTGAAATGAAGAAGGTTCCTTAGCGGCAAGTAAGATGAATGTACTTTATTTGCGTACAAGATATATCGTAGTAGCCCCCAGCACAGCCAGTACATACAGCTGGTAAAGCTCCTATCCAACTGTCTCTCTCTGGAGCGCCGCTAGCCCCTCTACATTCCACTTTCCACCCATGCCACCATAATTCCATCCACTCATCGCCCAGCTCATATATAACATATCTCACGTCCTTCAGCACTCCTTACCCCACCTCCTCTCCTCAATTTGGCCACCCTTCCCATATTCCAGATCTGTCCACTGTACAACAGATCACCCTACTTCTTTATCACTCCCTTCTTAATCTTCACCCAGTCACCTACTTGGACTTCAGTAGGCTTGCATCCTCTACCCTCTCTCCTCAACAACACCCCTTTCCTGAAGCTCACATTCCTTCTCATATCCTCCACTACACAATCAGACTCTCCCACCCTTCCCAACCAATGTTGAGAGACCCTTGTATTTCCCTTTCAACCTCATCATCTCAAATGGCGCCACTGCTGTCACTGTGTGTGGAGACATCCTGAATGCATATAATCGCTATTTCACCACCTTATTCCCATCTCCCACACAAACACCTGCCATCCGTATTGCATCCATTATGGATCTGTTCACCCTCTGAACTGCTCTATTACACCCAGGATTATAAAGAGTTATTCTTTTGTGAACAATTCCACGTTTCCTCACAAAATCACCAGAAAATACCTTCCATTATCTCTTAAAATGCTTCCCAGCTGACATCCCTGCCACATCTCTGCTTTCCTCTCTGGAAGCAGCAGGATTTTGACAGCTAGTGAAGAATCCAACTCATCAGGGTGACCATGTACTGGACTGGATTCTGTCGCACAATATTCAGACCACTCCCATTGGCACATTCCCATGTCCCTGGTCAGATAATTTTTTCGTTAATACCTCCATCTTACTCCATACACTCCACACCTCTAGACTTGATACTCACCCACGAGTTAAAACTACATGTCAGGATACTAAAAACGTTTCTTCTAACCATTGATAACCTTGGTCCCGAAAAAATAAAAATCTTGACAGCAGAAACTATGAAGAAAACATGGTTTAAAGATGAGATTGTGGAAGCAAGGAGGGCTACAAGATTGCTTGAACGGAAATGGAGGAAAAACCCCTGCCGCATGACACTGGAGAATTATTTTAAAAAGTGTTCAATTCTATAAACACACCATCATTGAAGCAAAAAAGGCAACATATAATTCATGCATCAATAATGCACAATCCAACTCTAAAGAACTCTTTAAAATCCTGAAGGACTTAAAGTCACTCATCATCCTTCCCCCACGTTACTAAAGATTCATCTTGTTGTGAATCTATTCAGGATGAGTGCTTTAATAAAATTGCAGGCCACCGTTTGTCTATTCTGAAACAACTGACTAGACCAGTCTCTAATAACAAGCCCACGGCAAAAATTAATTCTCACCTTGATTCTCACAAAGTGTTGTCCAAGTTCTCTTTTCATAGTTGCACTGAGGCGGAAATTATAGAAATTGTTAAGGACTTGAAGTCCACCTCTTGTCTGGGGGACCCTTGCCCCGCTGACATCTTTAAAGACTCTCTAGATACACTGACCCCTTGGATCACCAAAATGGTCAACCTACCTTTTGAAGCTGGGACTGTACCCGACATCACCCCTTTACTAAAGAAGGTTACTCTCGATCCGGAAGCCCCAATAATTATAGGCCCATTACTAATGTTCCCTATCTGCTGAAGATCTTGGACAGATTTGCATACTTACAGCTCCAGAACTTCATAGAGCAAAACAACTTCTTGAACAGCAATCAGTCGGGCTTCAGGCCATATCATGGCACGGAAACCGCTCTTTTAGATCTTAAATCCAACATCACCAAAATAATCGGGAAAAGTCAGCCAGCACTTTTATTAGTGCTAGATCTCTCGTCGGCATTCAACATTATTGACCACAACAGATTGCTAACTGTGGCAAACTGCTCAGAAAATGCTGCCAACTAGTTGGCCTCCTTTCTTGGGCCTAGGACATCGAGAGTGGCTGTGCCTGGTGCGCAAGCTAACCCTATAACTCTCCTGTGGTGTTCCACAGGAATCATGTCTCTCGCCCCTACTGTTCAATATCTACGTAAGACCTTTCATGAACCTCTTAGATGATCTGGGTGTTCATTTTGCAAATTATGCGGATGACAGCCAGATCCTCTTGGAACTTTCTGGAGAGTGTTCCATGGATTCAGTTTTAGTAAATGCAGTGTATCATCAAATTCAGACATGGAAGGCCGAAAACTCTCTCGCTCTTAACGATTCTAAGACTGAGCTCCTTATTATGCCATCAGGCCCCTGCTTGAAGAAACTCCACACTTGATATTCACACTTTGATATTGCTGGCACGAGTATCGCAGTTTGTAAATCAGTAAAAACTCTAGGGGTATATTTCGACGCTGAACTTACTATGAAGAAACGGGTCTCACAAATACAGTCATAATGTGGGCACGTAATTAAGTTGCTCCATCAGATCGGCCCTACCTATCTATTGCTAACAGAGCGCTCCTGACATCATCGCTCATGAACTCTAGGTTAGACTATTGCAATAGTCTACTATTTGGCACATCTGAAGGCAATCTCCATCGCCTCCGGACCACTCAAAATGGGGCTGTGAGGGCAGTTTCTGGGCTCTCTAGATGAGATCATGTGACTGTCTCCAGGAGGAAACTGCATTGGCTTCCAGTCAAGCAGAGAGTAAAATGCAAGTCACTGTCTCCAGCCTATAAAGGCAAGAACAAATGTGCGTCTCTTTACTTAGCCCGTAGGCTATCACTGAACCCCTCCCACAGGGAATTGCACTCCTCGGACATCCCTCAGTTAGCTCAACCAGATTTCCGTTAGAAGAAATGTGTCAAAAACATCTTTGACTTCCATGACCCGTGGGAATTAAATGCTCTTACACCCGCCATCAAAGCTTTGCATTCGATAGCCACTTTTCAGAAGAGCGTCAAAACCCTCCTATTTGATTTGGCTGACTAATGCCCTCAGTTCATTGACCCACTCACGTTGCTTCGCTCTCCTCTGACTTGCTGCGCTCTGAGGCCTTCGGGCATGTAGCGCCTTACTGAAAAACTAAAATAAATAAATCCTTCTATTTCAAATATCTCGTCCAATAACGTTGTGGCCACCACTGCCTTTGCTTCTGTCACCACTTTGAACTTCACCCACCTAGATAACAAATCCATCCCACGATACTAAACCTGCCATGGTTCCCACCAAGATCAACTTGGCCCAACACATTCATGGATAACTCATCCCATGCACCTTTTGGTACCTTAACCAGCGGTTGCTCTTGAGCGGTCACTCCCTTACCCGCCTTTTCACACTCTATACAATTCTCTAGTCTCCCCTCTATCTGACCGTCAAATCCTGGCCACCAGTAATCTTCTCTTAACACAGCCTTTGTTCTCGTCACTCCAATGTGCCCAGCACGGGCCATATCCACCAGTTTCTCACCTAATGACAGGGGAACCACTACTCTCCCCCACCTGTATATCAGGCCCCCTTCTATAATCAACTCCTGTCTCACATCCCAATACGCCCCACCTCACATTTCAGTCTCCATTTTTCTGCCCACTGCAATGTCACATATTGTCCAACACATCCCATGTCTCTATCCTCTCGGATTGCCATTTCCCATTTCCGCCCTTCCTATGATTCCATAATGTGTCACATAACCATCTCATACATGTTGTCCTTTCCCACGCTTTCTTCTTGACCACCTAACCTGGACAAATGATCAGCCAGAACGTTCTTCCTTCCTGGAATGATTTTCATCTCAAATGCATGACTCTGCATTGTCGCCACCCAACTGGCCACATAGCAGGACCCTTTATCCAGACCCTTCAACTCAAATATCCTTCAACAGCCTATGGTCTGTTCTTAGAATAAACTCTGCTCCGCTCACAAAATTCTTGAATTTCTCCATGGCTCAATGACAGGCCAAAGCTTCCTTCACCACAGAGTATCATCTTTCGGGATCCCGTAACACTCTTGAAGCATGCGCAATTACATTTTCTACTCCACCCTCATGTAGTTGTGATAAAACCGCACCAATTCCCACATCACTGGCATCTACAGTAAGTGCTGATTTTCTTCCAGTGTTGAATTGCTTTAGCACCCTTGCCTTTTCAGTTTCCTTCCATATCACTGTAAACTCCCTACCAGCCTTCTCATTCCACACAAAATCTGCTTCTTTTTTAACAGTTTTCACATTTTGTCATCTAAATTCTTAACAACTTTTGGTAGAACTCATCATTCACAAAAATGATTAACCCCCTTTCGTTTTTTTCAGAGTTTCTACCTTACGTATACCTTCCACCATCTCTTTCTTGGGCCTCAACCTTTTCCCCCCGATATCTCGTGTCCCAAATACTTCACAAATTTCCTCCGGAAAACACACTTCTCCTTCCTTAATGTCATTCCTCTTTTTGCAATAATATCTAAAACCTCAATCAACCTCCTTTCATATTCTTCCTATGTTTCCCCAGATATCAGTATGTCATATTGAAAACACCTTCTGGAACATGGACAAGGCAGAAACTAGCCCCAATGGCATCCTGTGACATTGAAAAATACTTTTGTGCGACACGAAAGCCGTCCATTTTCTCGAGACAGGATCCAGGTCCAGCTAGTGGTAAGCAGAAGCGAAGTTAAGCTTGGTAAAGATCTTCCCCCTTCCCAATCATAGACAACATTTCACCCATATTCGGTAACAGGGGCCTTTCCACCACAACACACCTATTTAATTCCCTCAGATCAACACAAATTCACAACTCTGCACTTGGCTTCCTCACCATGACCACAGGTGATACCCATTCAACGCTGCTTGCTCTCTCAACTATTCCCATGTCACACAGTTTGATCTCTTCCATTCACCCCATCTTGAAGGACCATCGAAACAGGCCATAACTTGGCAGCCATCGGCACACTACCCTCTTTGAACACTTTTTGATGCCTCATTCCTTTTATCTTTCCCACGCCTGTTTCAAACACCTTGCAGTATCGCTCAAGATCACATTCACCATACCCTTGATTCACTTGCAAAACCTGCCCACATGTATTTGTGTCCAAACAAATGTTTAGTTGTTTTTGTTCTCTTCAGCCCAATAACATTGCACCATTGTTTGTAACATATATTCTCCCCTCAGCACATCTTCTTTCAAACTCCATTCTTGCCACAAAATATCCCAACAGCTCTATTCTGTCCATGTTGTATCCACCTGGCCTGATATCTGGTGGAATTAATGACTCCACATGCTCTTGTAACTCCTCTTTAAACACTCTCCTTGACATCAGAGATATCTTTGCTCCAGAATCCGCCATCAGCTCTATTCATCTCCCATTCACGCAGATTTCTGACACAGGACTCACACTGCTCCTCACTCTCCTTGTCCTCCAAATTAACAGTAATCATATCAACCTTATCCTCCTCATCATATCATTCATACCAGTCCCCTGGAACGCAAAAAAACACCTTTTTCTTGATGCAACCCACTTGAAAATGTTTGCAACAATTGGCAAAATGTCCCCATCTTTTGCACTTGGAGCAGTTCACCTTCCTTCCTGGCCACGCTGGTAAACCTGCAAAATAACTCTGGCTGGCCCACCTTAAGCACAGTCGCTCCTCCACATTAGCACCGCTTGCACCAGACCATTCACCTTTCAAATCACTAGTACCTTTGTGGCGTCCCTGACTCTTTTTGCTTTACTTCTTTCCCTTGTCCTCTGCGCCAACCTGGAGCTTCCTTATTCTCTGTTTTTGGCAGCATCACATGCATGCCATAGAATATATCCAAATCACTTGGTCCAGACATGGGTCATCATTTAGTCATAGCTCCTCCCTTATTTCATTGTTGCTGCAGTTTATCATGAACTGGCCTCTGATGTGCTCATCCAAGGCACTTCCAAACTTGAATGTCAGGTCCAGATGCCGTAGAGCAGTGATTCACTCTTCCACACTTTCTCCATTTTCTTGCACACAGACACCAAAATTATAACGTTCCAAAATTGTAGTGGTCTTTGGATTAAAATGTGCATCCACCTTTAGCATCGACATGTCCAATTCACTTAGGGAGGCTGATTCTTCTGAGTCTCTAAAATGCGCTGGCCTTTGTATCCCAGAAAATGCATTAAAACGGACACCTTTCTATCTGTAGCAAAACCATTTTCACATGCCACTCTGACGTAGTGGATAGACCCTTTTTTCCACTTGCTCCATTTTATTTTTACAGGGCCCAGAGAAGCCATGAAAATAGGTGAACCGGGAACATTCTGCATGGCCATGGTGGACCTTTGCACATCAACAGTTGTGAGGCCTTTCTTCACATAGCCGATTTCATGCTCAGCTCGATTGGTATTATTGAGATTTCTGTTCAAGAATTGGCTGCAGCCATTTATTTCCAGTCCCTTGTGCTCTAATAGCCCAGGTAATGTTACTTGGAGTTCTCCATGCTCTGTTTCACTTGTTCGGCCGCGTCTTCACCATTGCTGAGCAACAGAATGCTCAAACAGCTTCAGCGTCGCGCATAGGTAGGTCCTTTCCTTGAATGCGCACTTGGAACGTGCTCGTGTTTGCCCCGGCGCATGAGCGGGCATCCGAAGCCGTGCGGACTGGCTCCTCTGGGGTAGGAGGTGACAGGTATCCCCACCCCTGAAGCTTACCGAAGTTCACCTTGTCACGGCATCTCCTACATTCGGTCTCGACCAGTGAGACTGCTGGATCCACCCTAAACAATTGCCAGGGGCTGCTGCTGCACAGAAATAGTTGCCAATGAAATGAAGAAGGTCCCGTAGCCGCCAGTAAGATCAATCTACCTTATTCGCATACAGGATATATCACAGCAGCCCCCAATGGAGCCAGTACATACCGAGCATAAAGCTTCTATCAAACTGGTTGTCTCTGGAGCGCTGCCAGCCACTCTACACTCCACCCACACCCCCATAATCCCATCCACTCATCGCCCAGCTCATATATAACATTTTGAAACCTTCTCGGAAAAGGGATACAGGTGCTGGGCCAAGCAGAAGCCCAAAGAGGGAGGCTATTGCTCCGGCCTCCTTCTTTTTGTTATTTTGTGGTAGGACCAGTTAGCTATTGGGATTTGGACTAAGGACTATTTCTTTTGGACTTTAGACGAGCACCCTTACTATTAGTTTGATAGGCATGGAACTTCCCTCATAGCAGTAGGGCTAGATAGGCATTTTCATTATTATTTAAATAAATCCCATTAACATATCACAACTTGGCCCGACTTCTTCTGGGTTGCCACATAGTCCGACTTCTTCTGGTTCACCACTTACGGTGTTAGATGTAGGATGTCAGTGACTCAACTCGGAGTCCGACCCTCGTCTAGATCGCAATTCCAAACCCATCGACCATCTTCCACCAATATGGCATCGAGGGATAAAAAATGTTTTGGGAGGAGTCCATAAAAATTAGGAAAACCAGTGACCATACTTTTTTTTTTAGCCAGGTTACAATCCGATTCGGAGGACGAGGACGAGTGTGAGCTTTCTCCCTCCTAAAATGTTCCTACCTACTTCCTGGACCACGGAGAAGACGTACCAATGGCCTCCCTTGAAAGTCTCCTAGAAAGGCTAATTCAAAATCAGGCCCTGGATGAGCAAAAGCACCAAGAGAACTTGGACCAGATAGGGATAGGTCACAACCCCTCAGGTCCTTACACATGGCACCCTAGAACCATATCATGAAGGGGAAGATGCAAGTGCTTTCTTTACAAATTTTGAGAGACTGGGCACCTCATTTCAATGGGACAAACTGCTTAAGGTTTGCTACCTAGGCCTTCTACTGAGGGTAAAGTGCAAATGCCCTATCAAAATATAAACCCCTGCGGTACCACGGTACCACCCCCTTAAAAGAAATAAAAAAGCATTACTAGAAAGGGTGGGACATAAAAGACCCTTTTTTCAATCTAAGTTTCATGGCGCACAATTGCTTCCAAGTGAAATTCCATTGGAATTGGCTTATAAGGTCTAAAACTGTCCTAGTTGATGATTGAGAGGGAACAGTTGGTCAGAAATATTGGAGGCCATATCCTTCGAGCAGTATATCAATGGCATGCCCCCGTTCCTTCAGAGGGCAATACAACAACCCAACTTCCCTTAAACATTGCTCTCCAGGCTCTTTTCGAAAGCCTCTAAACACTTAAGAATTTAACTAGAGTGGGAGAAACTAAAAACTCTCATGGGGAAATCATAAAGAAACCTGAAACCCCCTTTTTACCTAGGAGCACCAAAGAGGAGACTGTCAGAAGAACCTCTTCCCAGCTTAAAAACTCGGGGAAGGTAGGTCAAAACCTCTTGTTACCACGATACTCACCTGTTTGTCCTCTGGAGAAAAGGGACATTTTGGAAGATCTTGTCTTAACATCCTCAGGGAAGACCCTATGGAAATAGGATGGATAGGGCAGAGGAGTGTTCAGATGGAAAAGAAACGGAAGGTCTGGAAGTAACAGAAATCTGCTATTGCCAATCCCATTTCCTCCAAACCCAAGATAATATTAGAGTCAATGTCATCTGGCCCAAAGCTTTAATTGACTATGGGAATAAATAGACGGCCATAAGATCAGACCTAGTTTACCCTAAGGATCACAAAAGGGAGGGAGCCTTTAGATGAATAACTTGCTTACACCGGGACATAGAAACCTACCCAAAATCCCTATTGCGTAGAGGTTCGAGGATGTCCCACCCAGGTACGGACATTCCCAACCTTTCAGAATCTAGTAACCTGACCTGCTCCAGGGAATCCCTCAAAGAAATACTTTCCCTTGTCTTCCTGGGAAACATTTGTAGAAAAGGAAATCCACTCTGTATGGATCTGGGAGGATGACGATCTTCAATGGGAAACGGCAGACCCAGAAGAGGGGCGCTCCCATTTAATGGAAGGGGTATGTGACTAATCTGGACTATTCGTCCCTTCTCCCCCTAGTGTAGCCACCTCCTTTGAAGCTGCACAGGTGAGCCGGCTAAGTAATCCCCTCCCTAGGGGTGTGGGCAAGAGGACCTCACTGGGAGCTCTGCATGAGAAGTGCATTAACTGTCGAGCAGCGGAAGCGAAGCAAATGTTCCCGAAGAGGAAACACCATGGAGAGGGGTGCTCACTGATCGTAGAGTTTGGAGAAGCCACCTCGGTTACAGGAGTCGACCAAACCTCAACAGGCGGAGGCCCTACCAAGGTCCTGCTACAGCAAGCTTATCAGAGGGCCAGAGGGCTTTGGAGAGCTCTGAAAAGCAAAGAAACAATCTTCGAGGCTGGAGAAGACACCTGGGTTAGGGGAGCCAAAAATAACAAGCGGGCAGATGCCCTATTGAAACCAAACTAAAGCAAGCCTACAAAAGAGCCTCAGAGTTTTGGAGAGCCCTGAAAAACGGAGACATTCATATTCAAGGCTGGAGAAGCCCCAATGGTTACAAGAGCCTGGAAAATCTGAAAGGGCAGACACCCTGCTGAGTCCCCTCTAAAGCAAGCCTGACAGAGGGCCAGAGGAAATACGAAATATAGTGAACAGAACTTGGAGGAGAATGCCCCTGGACGGGTTCAGTGCTTAAAAACTAAACCAGGACACTATCAAGCCTCAAGTAAGAAATGGTGAAAATGTATTAAGAAAACATTGGGCCTCATTACAAGTTTGCTGGTCCGGTAGTAACAGCACCGTTACTACCGGACCGGCAAACTACGAATGCCTTTCCGCCCGCCAGGTCTGACATGGCGGGCGTACGTGCAGAGCATGTCGGATGCACCGGCACCATTCATAAATGGTGCCGGTGCATCCGACCTCCTCATTCCCATTGAGCCCTCCCTACAGGGCTCAATGGGAATGGGGAGTAATTATTACTGGCACCCGGCAATGGGGATGTACTGGGTCCACCGGGGCTGGAATGCCCCGGTACATCCCCATTGCCGGGTGCCGGTAAAGAAACAACTACGGCGGAAGCCGTGCCGCTAATTACCGCCACGGCTGCCGCCAGACTCGTGATGAGGCCCATTGTTTTTCCTGGGAAAAGTGAACCGTATGGAATACATGTAAAGATATAAAACTTGGCATACAGAACCTGCAGAGAGTCTTAGGACTGTACTACAAGACATTGATGAACATTGTGTAAAGAGTTCCAGAACGTGAGATTTGGAAAATGGATCCAAGTGTTGGGCCTGGAAGCCCAAAGACGGAGGTTATTGATCAAGCCTGCTTTTTATTATTTTGTTTCTTAAGTGGTAGGGCCAGTTAGCTGTTAGAATTCGTAGTAATGACTATTTCTTTTAGTTTGATAGACAGGGAACTTCCCTCATAGCAGTATGGCTGGATAGGCGTGTTCATTATTATTTAAGAAATACTGTCAACATGTCACAACTCAGTCCCACTCCTCCTTCTGGTTCACCACAGTTCAATTGTGTATTTTCAACCTGCACGCTATCCAACATTCTTCTCCCACTTATACACCATTTCAAAAAGGGTAACATTACTTGTGCTGTTGCTTTTGCAACGTTGTGCTTTGTGATGGAAACCTTTGTATTTCTTCTCTTCTGCCCGGAGGATTTTCCTTAGGAATTTGCCACCCTATTTAGGAACTTGGTTATGCATTTGAAAGCACAGCATTGTTAACTTATTTCATAGAACTATGCTGTGATTGGCCCTTGGGTACAAGATTGCTGAAAGTACGTCCATGTCAAAAAATGAATTTTCAATAGGTGTTTTCAGGGATTTTCTTGATAGTCTCCCTTTAACACTTTTTGTGTCAAATATTAAATTGTAGTGATTCAGCATCTGCCCTTGCGGCAACCTTACCTTCATACAGGGCCTATAACTGTCATTGAATTCTACTCGACGTGCACACATAGCTGTGTTTCAGGAGGTTTTTCTTTACTTTGCAAAATATTGTGTACATTTTTCCCATGGCATTCTTTGAGATATATTTAAGCGGGACACAAAACCAGTCTACCCTTTTCCACACTAAAACTGCATGGAACATGTTTTTTCCGCATATGCTTCTGTACTTCGAAGTGGATGCCCATGGTCTCTCTCTAGTAATTATTGCCCAGCTGTCAGCCAATCATCTTACAGCATTTAGAGAATTCACAAATATCCAATTAATAATATAACATTATAGGTCAACCTCTAGGACTATACCAGGAAATACATTCCTGCTCCCTAAATTATAGGACTAAGGTTTAGACATGTGACATATACTGAGGGGTGCGGTGGTGATTCATATGACTTGAGTAGCCCTTGTCCAATTAGAACATTTTTCTCAGCGAGGTCAGAATTGTCCAACTATGACAGGCAGAGATCACGCTGAAACATTGGAGTAGGGGTACTGAGAGCTTACACCTGACATGGTTGTCCTCTGTAGAGCTCCTCAAATTGTCATGCTGCAACCTTCAGGGTAGACCTACCTGACCTCTGCCCCCAAATACATACAGTGAAACACTTCCAACTCACCATACTCCGAATGGTCCTCTCATACAAACCAACCACCAGGCGGAAATGATGCAAGCCCAAATCATGGCATGGCAGAAGTACTGCAAAGTAATGTATGCTGCATCCCCAAAATCACCTTCACAAGCTGCAATAAGCACAAACTCAGGTAGTCAGATTGGGCCTGAACACAAAAAAGCCATTCTGCACAAAACCTGCCTTAAAAGCCCTTGTGTCTTTTTTGCAGAAAAACCCGCAGAGGGGCTGCGACTGGTGTTCCTTTCACTGAATAGCAGCCGATTCTTGTTAGTCTATTCTAATTCAGCAGTTCCATTTTCTCCATATCTCTCTCCTTTCCAGTACACTTTGTGTACAAGTTGTTAGTCTACAGAAGTAGCTGAGTGAGTCAATAGAGTACAGGCAAAGGCATGATCATTGTCGTATGATTAATCTCAGTCCCGGTGTGTACTGGAAAGGAGAGAGAGATGGAAAAAATAGAACTGCTGAGTTAGAATAGACTAACAAGAATCGGCTTCTATTCAGTGAAAGGAACACCAGTCGTAGCCCATCTGCGGGTTTTCCTGCAAAAAAGACACAAGGTTAGCATTTTATCCTATTCTTTCAAATCAAGGGATCCTTAGCCAGAGCTAATATCCACAGATGTTGGCTGTTTACCGAGTAGACAGCATAAATTAGAGGTTATATATTTTATATAAACATACATTATGATGATCTGAATTCCTTACATCGACCTGCCTCCGAAAAAATGGAACATGGAATAGGTGTACGATGTATGTAGGAACTATGGAGTCAAATGCTTGTTCTACTCCCTGTCTTCGAGTTAAATACATCTTTTGTGGTATTGAATATGTACATGTAATGAATTTTTGAATTACAGTGATATATTACATAAACCTTACTAATAGCTATCTCATATGTACTTTCTCTATAGAATCTAATATGCCCCTGATGAAGTGTGACTTTCACTCGAAACACGTTGGGCCCTCTCTGCATCATCATGAATTAATAAAAAAGAAGATTCTTGTGATAAATAACTGTTATATGGTCATTTATCTTAGACCAATTGTCATTTTGTAAATGTTGATTGAATACCGTATAATCATGTCTACAATTATACCTTAAATTACTAGTCTGTTTATCCAGACAACGGCTAGTGTGCAGGGGACGCAAGTTCCCTAATTGGGAACTTTTTCTTTTGTTCATATATGTGGTACAGCCTAGATGTCAAGGCTGTCTTTTTCTCCTCTGCACCTCAAAAACGTATTCAACTTCCAATATATACAGTACTAGCCTTCACTGATTCATAAATAATTAACTAGGGAGTGCACAGTGTTCATACCCTTTCTGTTTTCCCCTAGGTCGTAGCCTGTTCTGCATTTTGGGGAGCAACCTCACGCTCTTTGGGTGATATAGTGCTCCATGTGTCCCATGCTAACGCTGGTTTATTGAGTGCCGGTGCAGGGACAGGGCCAGCAAGTCTTCTTGAGAGCAGGGATTTTCAAGGTTTTGTGATTCGACTGGTCCTTCAGACATTGCCCTGGGTTCCCGTAGGCTAGTCTGAGCCTGAGTAAATGATAAAGTGTATGCGTGCTCTCGTATAAAGTTCATTTCTATGCCATCTCCTTCAGCAGGCACCCATATATGGCAGCAGAGGCTCAGCCTGAACCCTTCAGCTGTCAGTGCATTCACAGTGCTGCTTTCCAGCTGTGGTTTAATAAATAGCTGCTGGCTATCAGGCTGCACTCAATCTGCCCCTTGCAGACCCTGAAAGGCACAGACCGCTCTTAAAACGCACAGCTTCAAAGGCTAGTTAAACTTCCTGCCAAACTGCATCACTGTCTACCAGAAATACTGCAAAGCAGCTAATGAATATCAGTTTGACTGTGCAGACGGATGCAGGTCATGTGTGAAACGTGCACACAAATGTTCAGTGCAATAATCTTTATTACTCAGAGTCCAGGTCTTCCTCGTCACAGTCCTTGAAATCCGCCCCCTCCCGACCCACTGTGGTTTTAAACGGTTTGGCAATCAAACAGGAAGGAAGTCCCAATGAGTTGGAAGTGCTTTAATATTCAGCTTAGTGGAGGGATAACAAAAAAAAAATGGGAAAAGCAAAACATTGTTTTGGTATGGGGCTTGCGAAGTTCCAGACGCCCGGGCGAGAACTTGTCTCATAGAATAAGAACTGTGGGAAGGAAGACAGGCGAGGATGTCATCAATATTCATGCAGGACGACTGTAAGCTTGCCGATTGGTCGACAGCGACAGAAGTCTGGTGCTCCCAAATCTCATCATTTGGTTGGCTGCTCCTCGCATTGACTGGTATAGGGAGTGTCCTGCTGGAGGGCTTCACACCTCTAGAAACCACCTCTTTGGTGCAATCAGCTTTCTTACGCTGCTTTCCTGCTAACAGTGAATTCAGGACCTGTCTGGGTCACGGGGCTGGCTAATGTCTGCCAGGGCTAAGGGGGCCCATTTTAATATGATGTTCTGGGGCCTCTTTACCTACACCTGGAAAAAACAGTCTGAGGCCCCCGTGGAGTGCACAGATTATCACGAAGACATAGGAATGTAGCGAGGGGTGGGGGAGGGCGAGGTGGAGGGAGTTGATCACTGCAGATTACCAAGGGTAGGGTGACCAGACGTCCCGGTTATTCCGGGACTGTCCCTGTATTTGGGGCTCTGTCCCCCTTTCTCAAGATTATGTTTCCATTGGAAACTGCAGTGGTCCCGGTTTTTGGTAGTAGGTCTTTATAGCTGGCGTGCAAGAAATGCACAATCTCACACAGAAGAAATGCTGCATTTTACAATTTAAGATAGTGTTAGTTTGTGATCAATTAATTATAATATGTGTTTCTTTTAACAGTAACACTTAAACCATCTTCTCCTCCAAACGCTACTGATGTGTAGTGCCTTGAGAAGCAATTTCAAGAGTTAGTCCTACTTTTATGTTAGTTGCCCGGTCCAGGTTTTTTACTTTTTAAATCTGGTCACCCTACCAAGGGACATGCAGTCTGCAGTGAGTTGAACCTCTAAATGGGTAATTTTTTTCGTGGTGGAGTGTGAAATGGAGTCATAAAAGTGAGGTATAATGCTTTTACGCCTCCATTTTACACCATGCCCCATTTTTGTGCGGTCCAGACGTGTAGCAGGGCAGCAAAGTGGGGATTGCATCTCTGCTTTGCTTTCCTCGTCTGTCTCGGAAGAGCACATGGTTTGACACCTGCATAAGATTTCCATGCAGGCGCAAAACCAAATGTGTCCTATGCAATATGCCTTACATTTACACCTGGTAAATAGCAGGCAGATTTTATAGGAATCCCATTCCAAAATGCCTCCTGCAAAGCGAATTTGCAGGTTGCATTTTATTTCTCACAAAGCAGAGAGTAAAGGAGTTTTTGCCTTCATTTACTCTTCACGTTTACATTCCAAGTGCTAACACTGGCAGTCCCCTACGTCCAATTATCATTTTATTTAAAATGACTTCCTAAATGCCCACTGAAAAGCTATTATTAACCACTCTTGGTTATCCAGGTGGTAATGTAGTGGAAAATGGAGTTTATCAACTATGAGATAAAAGAAATTGCTGGATATAGCATGACTGATAGAAGGGACTGCCGGTAAGATAGCTCAGCGGGTTGAGCGATTGCAGCTGCGATCTGAGTGTGATCTGCAGATCGCAGGTTCGAATCCCGGCAAGGCCAACTCAGTCTTTCATCCTTCCGAGGTCGATAAATGAGTACCAATTTCGGTTTGGTGATATTGTATGTAAATATGTGCTCTGTAAAGCACTTTGGATTAAAACGCTATATAAATAAATAACACGTCATTATCATTAATAGGGCCAACAAAAGGCAGTCTATAACGTGCACAGTGCGAATAGAGCATTTCATAAACTTAATTAAAGAAGTATGTTGCTTTGTCATAAGACTGCCAACATGGGGGTGGGGGTCTGCAAGGGGGCACTCATGAGGCCATTTCAACTGAAAAAAGGTGAAAGGCCCCGGCGCCGTCCCTGCTGGGTTAGGTTACACTTTACTTATGAAGTGCAGTATCCTCTTTACTCTGAAGGCACGGGAGTAGCCAACATCGTAGAGATGAAAATGTCCGATTTTTCCAGACAGCATCACTTCAGTCAATAGGGTACCTTGTGCATGTAGCAATCTTCAGTGCACTGAGTGCCAATACATTCATGGCATTTAAATAACAGACGTTCCATCTTAATAGTACTAATTTTATCAACTGTGAAAGAATGAAAGGCAGAGACAGATCTATAAGAATTTGAACCGATGCAATAGGAATTATTTTGCCAGTTACCACAGTAATGGTACCTCTGCACTGAGGGTTGTCTGAGTAGATGTATTTGAGCACATAGAAGTCATTATTGACCTCCACTCACCCAGTCAGAATATTCGGAAAGCAGTCAACAAGTACTGGTACTGACTGCCTTCCAAGCACTCTAAATAAAGAAGTAGCAAGAGAAACAAGAGAAAGCATTTCTCTGCATTCAAGAAATAGAAATTACATTTCCCAGCAATATTTCATTGAACAAGCCTCTCAAACATAGTGAAAGTTAAAACATGAAATAATGTTTTCACTTTTGTAAAGACAAACTTTTAACTTTGAAATTGCACCCGTTGCATGATCATTAAAAAACAGCTCCAGCTCGGCCAAGTTCACAAACTGTGCTTACCTTATCACATTTAACTTTCTATCACATTGTGTCACTCACAATAAACCAACGTGTTCTTCACCGCCACAATCCCAAAACATCTGTTACTACTATCACCATGTGCTAATAGCCCTATCAACCCCGGAAGGGAAATATCACTTGGCATAGTGTCGCTTCCCGATCTTATGGTCAGGGCATAGGGGTGGGTCCCTACCAACAGTAATAGTCCCTTCATCGTCTAGAAGGCTTTTTTGTGTGTGTGCTTTGGTTTCCAGACCTAGGTCTGTGGTAAGAGGATGAGGCTGTGGTTGTAGGGGAGTTGGAGAAAGCAGGAGCAGAAGGTACACCGTAGGAGGAATGGCGGGGGTGTGTGTTTGTTTAAAGTTGGATGTGGGTCGCTTGGCTTCTCTAGTGGAGTCAGAGGAAGTGCTAAAAGTGAGCTTTGCCATGATGAAATGCTGATCCCTTTGGAGGTGTACTACTCTAGCTGGCAGATCTGGTATTAACGGCTAGGTGCACTCAGAAGGAGTGTGATTTGTTGCTTGATGGTCGAGATTTGCTCCAGCAGTTCAATTTAGTTTGGAGCCTGTTGGATTGGATGTGCTTAAGCTTCCTCAATCCACCCAATAGGAAAAGAACTGGAATTGCCAAGCAATATGCAGTCCGTATTTAAGCCCGAATTTACTAAGAATGAAGAATATGGGGGTCAGGGTTAGGACATGGCATCTTAGCACTGGCAGAAGCCAAATACCTGAGGAGGTGTTTTTCAAGTGGTGAGCTGCCCTGAGGGAAGAGGTCCATGAGAGGAGAGAGAGGAGATGGAGAGGGTAAAGCAGCTGTGCTGCATCCTGTGCTCTAGCACCTTCGAGCGCCTTGTGTGCTTGATGGAATTACCAATAATGATCTCAGACCCAAATAACCAGACAGACTCAAATAATATGGCCAGGTACTACATTATTGTCAGCTTGAATAAAGTAGGGCAATCTGGTGACCAACAAATGTTAGTTCACGCAATCACACTTACGTTTTGATTATACAGAGGGTTTATACCTCAATATGCGTCATCTATGACGTCATCCTATGTGGCAAACTTAAAAACCTATTGAAGAGAGGGGTTGGTTAAGGGAACATATATATACACCTGTATATCATATAAGTATTAGTAATATCACTGGATGCCCCATATCTGGGAGGCATGCCTTGAACCACCTCTAAATACGTATAATGCAGATTATTGCAGAATAGTAGCAGTAGGTTGGCCTGTGCAACATTGTATAGCGTGTTGCTATATAGACCCTGTGATTGGTTGGCATTTTCTCCCAACCTTGGACTTTTGGCTAGTTGGCAGCATGCAAGTAAAACAAACTCGGGTGCAGAGAGCAACATCAGTTTACTACCCACTTGCCCAATTAGTTAATATTCTCTCATTGGTCAGTCCCCAAGCCAAGGCTTGACCTTGCAGCCTGTTCTCGGTTCTGGGACTTTCAAAGGAGTGTAGGTACACCATTATCTTCGTCCAAAGCTTAATGAATAGCCCGTGTTTTCAACTTCTGAGTCACGTGTGAGGAGACCACAATTTTGTACATTTTGACCTTTTATTTAATGCTATTCAATTCAATTAAGCTTGGTGTCATTACTCCTCTTGGCCTCTGGTGACTTGGTTGCTCTTCCTCACATAAGCTTTTCGCATCCTTGATTGTCCAGTACTTGGCACTTGCAGATGTTTTCTTCTTTGCTTAATGTAAGAGAAATATGTCTCACGTACATGGCTTATCCAATTGGCTCCGTTTGTGCCTTCCAATTATTCCTTTATGTGGTATCCTTGATCCCAGGCCAATAGACTCCTCTTATTCCTCAGTCAAAGCTGGTTTTCCCACATCTCAGGACTCCGAAGACCTGGTCTGTCTCTGAGGTAGCTAGATTGGTCAACATGAGTCTGACCTCCATATTTTTCTCATGGCTGCTTCAGTCACATTAGGTGTTCTTCTGCATCAAGCCTCTATATGTCTCATCTTCTTTGCGTTTCTGCATATGTACATTCACTTCGACTCTACTCACTTATTTCTCTGGTGCACATGATTTTTCAATATTTGATTACATGTTTCTCTTATTACTCCAGTTACATCTTTATTCTTTAAGTATTTGCATATCATTTCAGTGCATCTTCATGTCTTTCCTTCATGACATTTTCCAGTTTTACTTAAACCTCTTCGATGTCCAATGGTCTGTGCAGACATCCTTCCACCCTTTCAGTGCGAGGGCATATTTGATACAGTTGTCTGAGTGCATATCGTCTCTCATACACCAAATGCGGTATTAGGACAATACCTGGTGTCTAGGGAAATCATTTGGGAGTTTCAGGTGCGACCCCTGATTCCTCCCTTGCTACCCCTAAAAAAGTTTTTTTTTTTTTTTTAATGCAAGCTCCTGCGCTCTGGCCAGCGCCATGTGGCTCTTTCTTTCTGGAGTGGCTGGCTTTCTTGATCCGGATTCTT
Organism: Ambystoma mexicanum; assembly: GCF_040938575.1. NCBI lineage: Eukaryota > Metazoa > Chordata > Amphibia > Caudata > Ambystomatidae > Ambystoma > Ambystoma mexicanum. The sequence goes on along the minus strand of NC_090934.1, from coordinate 420,944,915 downwards.
AAAAAAACAAATTGGGTGTTCCGCAAGTGCAACACTTTGAGCAGCGACCCTAAATAAGAAAGAATAGGAATAACAAATAAATGTGTCTTTCTGGAATTCTATACAATAATTCTAAACTCATTAAAGGTTTATTTCAGGCACACTTCAGGGAGTGAGTCACTGTTTTAGTCTGTTCTTAAACACCTCAACTCAGCCTTTCATCCTTCTGGGGTCGATAAATGAGTACCAACACGTGTTGGGTGATATTGTATGTATGTTTGTTCTATATTAATCGCTTAGGCGTAAGTTATATATATTAACACTTCATTATCATTTGGCCTTGGACATCTGCTTGCATTCATAGTGATTTGGTAATATCGGCCTATGCATAAAGATATTAATGATACATATGGTGATCCAGTATTGTATGAAATGTGTATCATATAATGATATCGTAACCATATTTTTCATAGTGTAATTGGGGACAATGCTATGTGATGCCACTTCCTGTTTTGTCAACGGGCGAAAGGTCGTGTTTCATCACTTCCTGTGATGTAACTTTGGGGTGGGGTCAAATGACATCACTTACTGCGATGTCATCGGAGGTCAAGGGTCATGTGATGTCACTTTCCGCTACCCCTGGCATTTTGGTGAAATGACATCCCTTCTGGTGTCCCACATGGGGCTCTTCTCCTGCTGTTCCAATATGATTGAAGTGAGGGGGCGAGTCCATCTGCTCCTCTACAATCCCTAACACCATAGAGCAGGGCTCTGCAACATTTGACTCTCCAGACTACCATAAGCCCTATCCAGCACAGTCATGAGAAGGTTTCATGACAGCTATAGTCCAAAACATCTGGCAAATCACAGGTTGAAGACCCCTGGCATAGAATATGATGTGCATAGATCTTTGGCTCAGCTGTGGTCTAGCTTTGAGGTCTTCCATGACACCTGGATATCCGAGTTAGCGTGAGTCTATTGAAACACTGCACAAGAGGCAAGAGAGCAAAAGCACTTCTACTTATTCCCTAGGCCACGAATGGCAGGAAAGCTGGGCCGAACTTGGGGCACACTTAATCATGTGTGCCCCAAGTTCGGCTTGGAAGTATGGCCGCTCTGTGGGCGATGTTCTAGACCAGGTCACATGGGGGTTTTTGATATGCATGCAGGTTGCACAAATATCTCAGGAGAGGTGTGTATATGTGTGTACCTGTCTCAAGGAAGTGATCCCTCTTAACTGACAGAAGTACATGGTTTCTCTTTTACCGCACATCAGTAACTTGCATGCAGTTATCTGCTTAATATGACAATATTAAATTCTACAAAAGCTAGTAATGTGGACAAGCTTTTATCATCCAACCGCACAACTTCCTTCACACTCTTAATCGTTTATATATTGAGTTTTATAAGATGCCAGCCAGGGACATGGTGGCTTCTTAGCGCCCCCAAAGCAAAGCGAAAGTGGGAAATCTGATCACACGGTTGGAAACATTCCCGTCAGTTAAGTACAAGAGAAAAGCAGAGCGAAGAGATGAGCTGAAATAAGTAGCAGGGCAGAATGGTAAAAAAAATAAGTGAAACACCAAACAGCTGTTTTAACGCGTGCTGAAGGCAAGTCTAATATTCCAGCAATCCAGAGCTTCAACTTAAGTGCATGTAGTTTTCAGAGCACTCCGCTCACAATCATTTGGTGCGCTAATGGAATTTACAAAGTTTAAGGTGAGCAAATGCCATGCTGAATCCGGGCCCAGGCTTAGTAGAAAGTTTTTTTTCTCCCCCCCCAATGATTTGATGGTTGGGGCAGTGGGGGTAGGTGGGTGATCCTTCCACAGTGGGCGGGGAACTGCATCCAGAGTTCTGTCACTGAGCTCGTTTGTGATGCTGTCCGTCAATAAGGACCCGGAAGATCTCAGAAGCGTGGCCAGAACGTCTCTGGGCTTTATGTGTATGGTAAGCTGGACCTGCGTGCCAAGAGGTTCCCTGCAGGAGACAACCCTGATGCATTTTCTAATCAGGGGCCAGTGCAGTGAGGGAAGAGCTTCTGTGGTATAAACACAGGGGTCGAGGCCAGAGGCCAGTCAGTTTGCCTTGTTCTGGATAATCTGAAGCTGCTGAGGGATAGGCACAGCAAAAAGTGATTGCAGTAGTTGAGGTGTGATGGGATCATTTCAGATGAGATTTGAAGTTTCTGAGACGTGTTCAGGAGTGCAGGGGAGTTGATAAACCCCCAACTAAGAGTCAAAACTAATAGTGGTGGTAAAGCCCTACTATTGAGCCAAAACCAATGATGGCATTAAAGCACCACCTTTACCCCCAAAACAAATGGTGGAGCTAAGTTGCCATCTGATGCAAAGTTAGACAAACCAAGGACACCTTCAGACTTTGTTCTGCCTCCACAATGCCATCCCTCTCTCTAACCATTGAATACCAATGGGTTTGCCTCACTAGGTGATGGTAAAACACCACCTATGTACCAGGGGGAGACAGATAGCTACACTTCTCAAAGCAGGAATAAATGAGGACCCATGCTAGACAGATACTTGGAAACCCCAAGGCAGGAACAAATCAACAAGGCCAGAAGACAAGTATTCTGGTAGCAAAAAAAGGTGCACACGCAAGGAGAAGTTTAAGACAATACTGTCCCTGGCATTGATATGGGAACAATATTTGCCCCACTACTTTCCGTGGTTAAGCAATCGACTATCCATTAATAGAGTGCTCCCGTGCGAAATTCCACTATTAGTCTGCAGGGGACCTGTGCAACACGACAGCCCTCTTTCTTCCACACTATGTGGATGCTGTGCCAGGACGTGCACCTTGGGGGCACGGTCTGTGACCACATCATGTAGAGTGTATGCCACACTGGCCTTGTGGGTCCCAATCTCTAGTACGCTGTGCCAGTGATGCCATACCTAGGTAAACAACCCCAAGTACAAGGTATGCGAGAGCCTTGATGCTAGACTAGCTAGCCACGCACGGTGTCTCATTTGCCTAGTTCCTTTATTGTTGTCCCTATAAACAACTTTTGTCACCCACAGGTATTTGCCTTGGTGTTTTTCTATAGTACTGCTTGTGGACACACCTAGAAGGTGGCACAATTCCAGAAGAGCCAATGCTTAGACAGCCGTGCTATGCCGAAAGACCATCAGTGCACAACAGGGTCTGTGCTGAGGGCTGGAGGCTTTTCACAATCTGAACAGGTTCAGCACCTACTTCGAGCTCACTCAAGTAGGGGGTGCGACCTACTACTGTTTCAGGGTGGGCTTGGCGCAGGGCTGGCATGTGCCATGCACCTGATGTTACTGGTTTACAGCTGCAATACAAATAAAATAGCGATTCTTCATACATGATTAAGTAGAGCACCCTCGAGCATTTCCTAAAGAAGTGGCTGAATTAAAGGAATTTACCAGTGCTGCAACCTGAAATAATCTCTGCACGTTCTCGCCAAGCTGGGCATGATCACTCTTAAGGCACTGATAGCTAAAGTAAGTGCAGAAGTCTTTCCATCAGTCCTATTATGACGGAATGAGGCTTCCCATCTCGCCCACCCGCAAATACAGCCGGGTGACAGGTAGCACAGAACTTCGGTCAGGTTAAAAAAAAAAAAATAACAATCCCAGGCAGGCAAGGAGTGAGACAGCCCTGCCAGGAATTGTTTTTTTTTAATTTTTTTTAGGCTCAGCCAGAATACATCTGACCAAATCAACCTTTCGGCACATAGAGAAATGCTCAGGTGCTGCAGTTGGAGAAGTCACTGGCAGTGGTGGCGAGATCCTGGGTCTTAGACATCCAAGAGGATTCATTACAAGAGCCAAAACACCTGAAGCTCTTTCCTTACGTGCTGGGCACCTCGTTGGCTCCAATGCGACGCTCCTATTAGCTCTCCTTCTAATGTCTTCACTTCTCCAATATCGCTTCACCTTTGGGGCTGTACTAGGTTTGTGAAGGCAGGGCCCCTCTCAGGCCTCTTCTGGGAATCATCTGCATATAACGCCAGGAGGATAGCTCAGCGGAAACGTGCGCGCCTTGGAAGCAAGATGACACGAAGCACCACCGGTTCGATCCCCAGGTCTGCCCTTAGAAACCTCTGGGTGTTTAAGCGCGTTATAAACACGCAACCAAGACAAAAAAAATAACAATTACGCAACCTAAGAAAAAAGAAATTCCTGTAACAGCGCCTCCATGCCCGCAGGCTGTGTGAGCGCTTTAAAAATGTAAATAAATAACTAAACACTCCTGCAACTCCCTCCCTGTGGAGATTCAGCTCGCTGCTGCCCTTCAATCCATTCTGCACTAATGGGAACAAACAGGGGTGGACTGGGACCTAAAAGAGGTCCTGGAAATAATTTTCAAAGTGGCCCATATGACACATTTTCAGCAAGCCCATTCCTATGAGGAAAATATGGAACTACCACACAAAAGAGGCCCAGGGTGCAGAGGCCCACCGGGAAATCTCCAGAGTTCCCTATAGGCCAGTCCTCCCCTGGGACCAAATCGGAACCACTGGGAGGCCTACTCGTAAAATGAAAAGCTACAGGTTCGCGGCAGTCTCAAGTCTGCTGTGGGGAAGTCCAGGCAGAAACTCGGAAGGCATGAGTTGCTGTTGTGTGTTGGGTATGTGTTTTGCGGCACCATGGCCAGACTGCCCACTATTGTCTGCAGGCAAGCATGGGTTGTTGGTTGGGGGTTCAGACGGCTGGGCATATGAGGAGGAGAAAAATGCAAAAGGCAAATCCCTTCACCTGTGCATGCCCCATTTCCAAGCATCAATAAACAAAACAACAAATATCAAAACAGTGCATCTAGGACATTTCCAAGCAGACATACGTTGTATGTGTATAGACACCAGAACAAACAAAGAACAAACCATGTAACCAAAGACAGAATACGAAGATACATAAAACGAAATTCTTGTATTCCTAAGAAAAGAGAACACAAGTAAGAAATAAATATGACCCTCTGGAAAGTCCATTTATCAGGGGGGCAGACATTTATTTTTTATGGACATTTAGATCATGATGTGCAAAGTAAGGCGAGAAAAACAGAACATAAATGTTCCCATGCAAGTTCAACTTTTTGTCGAAAAGAAAACTTTTTGCAATCTGCCTACTTAATCACACTTAAGTTTCACTTAATTGGCCATCTGTTTAGAAGCCAAGCCTTCTTCAGGACGCCAAAAACATGTTCACGGTATGTGCTTTTGCGTTATGAGATTGGTACAAGTCCTGTGGATAGAAGAGAAAAGAATGATTTTTTTAAATGTGAAATATTTAACATTAATTTTTAATAAGTTTAAGTGGCTAATGTTCATTTTTTTTTTACACACATTAAATGCTCCTCGAGGATGAATCGGACATCTTAGAAAAACTTTGATGTTCCAACTTGAAAAGCCTTTTAGCAATAGAAAAATCATTCTGATCTGGCTGTAAAAGATGGATAATGCACCATTGGATGTCTGATCATTGTGATCCAAGTAATGCCGTATCAGAGGAGCCTGTATATCGGCAGTCCTAATTTTGGAGCGATCTTTCATCATTCTAGTGGATGCCGCTGCACGCAGTCATACCAATATACCACAGTTCAGACGGACAAGAAATGCTCTGATTACTTACCGGTAATCTTCATTACTCCTAGTCCTACTCTTCCTCGTCACAGTACTTACTTCATGAGGCACCCGCCTCCGACACAGGACCTTCTTCTATTTCTTTAAATCCCTATAACTCCTCCCCCACATCCATGTCACTCAGTTTCATATTACCAAGCCGGAGCATGGGACCTTCCCCGCAGGGAGGGTGAGGAGGGTCGTCAGTACTGTGACGAGGAAGAGTAGGACTAGGAGTAATGAAGATTACCGGTAAGTAATCAGAGCATTACCTCCACGTCCACTCTTCCTCGTCCCAGTACTTACTTCATGAGGTATACCAAAGCATCAACGGGGAAAAGGTCCCAATGAGACAGAGCCAAAAACAGTGCAGCAAAACACACCCACAATAACTCTTAAATCACATCCCCACAGACAAAAAACTCCAACCACGAAGGAACCAACCCCCGAGTGGGAGAAACTCAACCCATAGCGGTTGATGAAAATGCCTAGACCAGCCAAGGCGGCAGCCATACAAATCTCTTGCAAAGAAAAACCCTCCTTACATCGGGCCAGGAAGCCGGGGAGCCGCGAAACCCCTGGTAGACCGCCCCTGATTGTGCGCAGGCACAGGCAGGCCAGAAGCCACACAGGCCCTAGAGATCACAACCCGGAACCACCGGAAAATGGAAACCACAGATGCGTTATGCCCAGCCCCAGCCAGACCACAAGCAATCAGAAGACTATCAGATTGGTGGAAAAGGCAAACCAAGCCAAATACTCCAACGCGTCCCGCCGGACATCAATGTTAAGCCGAGCCACCTCCTCAGGCGTTCTTGGATCATGAAAGAAGTCAGGGAGAACCAGACCCTGAGAGGTGTGAAACCCGAGAGACAACTGAAGGGAGAAACTTCGGACCACACCCCGGCACCACCGAGCCTGGCAGCACCCTCAGGAAAGGAGCGTGACATAAGAAAGCCCCAATCTCCCCAAGCCTACGGGCAGAAGTGAGGGCAATAAGAAAAGCAGATTTCAGTGTAAGATGTTTGATATCAATCTCGGAAATGGGCTCAAAAGGAGGCCCATGAAGGAACCGTAATACAAGAGGGAGATCCCAAAAGGAAAGCCCTTTATCAGCACAAGGAAGGGAAGAAGAAAAACCCTGGATCAACTTCCCCACCAACACCTCCCCATCCAAGTGACCGTCAGAGTCCCCCAAAAGGAATTTCATGGAGGCCCGCTGAGAGCAAAGCCTGGAAAAACTGCCAGGCCCCTGTCAAAACCCCTCCTGGAGGAACCGAAGGATAGCAGAGGCCAGAACGCAGGGGAGGGATCCCAGACTGCCCATACCAGTCTCGGAAATGGCCCCAATGTCTGCCTAACACCTTCAGAGTGGAGGGTCTAAGAGCATCCATTTGGACTCAACTACAGGATCTGAGAACCCCTGAGATATCAACCTAGACTGAGCAATAGCCACACCGCCCATTGCATCCGGTGGAATTCTAACCGCAGATCCCCTTGAAGGGGACACGGCCACCTCGGAACCAGCCAAGGTTCCTAGGAACGAAGCTCCAACAGAGAGGGGAGCCAACTCCGGCGGCACCAGAACAGAGCTAACAACAACACAGTCACCCTGGACACTCAGATGCGCCAAACCACCCGGGGCAGAAGGGGAATAGGCGGAAAGGCATAAAGGAAAACCCCAAGGCCACTGTACAGAGAGGGCGTCCATCCCCCAATCCCCTCAACCTGAAACCGAGAGCAGAAGAGGGGAACTTCTGCTGAGGCCGGGGATGCAAACAGGTCTAGAACCAAGGACCCTAATCTGACACAGGTCACCGCAAAGACCTGGGCCAACAGGACCAGTTCTGCAGAGGAGTGAAAACCGGCGTCTGAGAAGATCCGCTTGAACATTGTCCACCCTTCTGATCCGTGAGGCCAGCAGATACACCAGATGAGATTCCTCCCAGGTGCCTATCAGCGCTGCCAGAGCATTCAAGGAACAGCCGGAACCCCTTTTGCAGTTCACATATGCCAAGGCCGTCGTATTGTCCGATCGGACCAAAAACCGCCGACCGTCCAGCAACTCCTCGAAGTACACCAGAGCTTGCACAATGGCACAACTCTTGCCAATTGGATGATCACCGGCTCTCCCCAGATCTCACAACCCTTGAGCTGAGAGGACCCCCAATGTATACCCTTTCTGCTGGTGTTGGTAGTAGGAGAGGACACAGGAGGAAGGACCATGCACACCTCAGCCTGTAGACCTGAAACCCCCCGCCACCATAGCAGGGACACTCGCAGCGCTGGGGACACTGAAAACAAAACTACGAAAGCCGAGATGTCGGGAGCCAGTGGGAGAGAGTATAAGACACCAGGAGACGTAACCGAAGACAGGCTCAAGGAACTGGAAAACATGCAAGACGCCACGTGCCCCGTAACTTCAGCAACAGGTGAGTCGAGACATACTGCCTTCTGAGAACCCAGCCCAGAACAGCCAGCAAGCGCCCCCCCTGCACAACATCCAGAGTACGCTCTCCCCAGACGTCCGGACAAGCAGTGCAGGGTCTTGAGACCCATAAGCAGGTGACACATCCTAGAAGGCATTGGGACCAGGAACACCCGCAAGTAACCCACAACAACCGTTCGGAGAGAACGGATCCCATGGCCAACTACTTGGACCGTGAGCTGGGTACCAAAGTCCTAACCATGCAAGCCTGGACAGGAGGAGACAGGAACGGCAACTGATACCCCCTCCAGACGGATCCCATTACCCAGGAAGCCGAACCCCACCGGTCCCATACACCTCCGAGAAGATAGAGACGAGGAGCCAGGGAAAACCGCCAGTCACTGCACTTGCACCAGAGGGAAATCACAGGACGTTGAAACAGGCCTGCGCCACAATATAACAGCATGCTTGTCAGCCCACAAAAAGATTTGACCTATCAAAAGGAAGATACTGGACAGCCCAGAAGTCCAGCAGACTATGGCCCCCTCAGCCCGCTTGCAGATGGTTCCAAAATCTGCGCCGTATTCACAGGCAGCACGCAAGGAATGCAGCCAACATCCGGTGCATACTGGGCTGTGTGTGTCTGAGGAGCTGGTGGTATGTGACATGTCTGTGACAGAACAGAGCCCCGCACTTTCAAATACTCTGTCACAGTCACCCCACGACAAGAAGCAGAGAGTCCTCACAGCAAAAAAGGAAGGCTAGCCCATACTGCCAAGTGCTTGCCATCATTTCCAATAAAGATGCGTACACAGAGCACGAGGTAACGGCCTTTCAAAGGAGTCAAGATGGCCATACCAGCAAGAGAGGGGAAAACATCAAGCACAGTCCTCCCCTCTCCTTACCTTCCCCCAGAGAATGCAGCTGACATCCGGTGCATCCTGGGCCGTGTGTCTCTGAGGAGCGGGTGGTATGTGGCATGCCTGCGACAGAACAGAGCCCCCGCACTTTCAAATACTCTGTCACAGTCACCCCACGACAAGAAGCAGAGAGGCCTCACAACAAAAGGGAAGGCTTAGCCCATACTGCCAAGTGCTTGCCATCATTTCCAATAAAGATGTGCACACAAAGCACGAGGAAAACGGCATGTTGAAGGAGTCAAGATGGCCACACCAGCAGGAGAGGGGAAAAATATCAAGCACAGTCCTCCCCTCTCCTTACCTTCCCCCAGATAATGCAGCTAACATCCGGTGCATCCTGTGCTGTGTGTGTCTGAGGAGCGGGTGGTATGTGACATGCCTGCGACAGAACAGAGCCCCCGCACTCCCAAAGACTCTCTGCCACTGTCACCCCACGACAAGAAGCAGAGAGGCCTCACAACAAAAGGGAAGGCTAGCCCATACTGCCAAGTGCTTGCCATCATTTCCAATAAAGATGTGCACACAAAGCACGAGGAAAACGGCATGTTGAAGGAGTCAAGATGGCCAAAACAGGAGGAGAGGGGAAAAACATCAAGCCCAGTCCTCCCCTCTCCTTACCTTCCCCCGGGCCGTGCAGGACCCGGGACACAATGCTCACGCTGCGGTCCAGAGCCCAGCAAAGAACCGAGCGAGGCAATCCAGCTCAACTGTGACCCCAAGCCCCGCAGGGGGCCCAGGAGCAGTGCCGCACCTGAGGGAGCCGAGGGCCCCGCCACACAGCCCCCCCCCAGGAGGCCAGCAATCGGTGCTCCCCAGTTCCCCGCACCGGGAAGAAAAAGTCCAACCTGCCGGAGGCAGGAAAAATTTAAACTGAGTGACATGGATGTGGGGGAGGAGTTATAGGGATTTAAAGAAATAGAAGAAGGTCCTGTGTCGGAGGCGGGTGCCTCATGAAGTAAGTACTGGGACGAGGAAGAGTGGACGTGGAGGTAATGTATTTCGATTGGCAGGTGGAAAGTGTCTCAATTGCCACGAAAAACTCCCCACTGTGAATTTGGTCATGCGTTACTGAGTTTATACACTGAACAAGACCTCTCATGGCAGAATGCTGCGATTTAACAACTGAGGTCTTCACCATGAAATCTTGCCGGCGCTTGAGCTACATTTCTCTGCGCCTCCCAATCACTCGACCAAATTCCATTCCAAACGCAATTCCATTCAGAAAACATCAACCTCAACGAATAAGAAGGTACGCACGTTCCGAACAAGTGCAGAGATGGACTCTGTCATGGATAACAGCCCCCCTTGCCCAAGTCTGCCTACCTTCGTCGTCTACCATTGGCCGATGCAGCCCGCAAATGGAACTATGGAGGAGCGCCGGCAGGCAAAGCTGGCCCACTCACAGGGCTGCTTCCAGTCTGGCCCTGTCAGGCTATGGAAGGATTAGAATACGATGCCCCACTGCACCACCAACAGCCCAATTTACCAAAGTCCATCGGGCAGAAGATCCCCAATCCTACAGCATAAACTGACCTATATAGCGCTAAGCCAGACCGTCTCCACGTTTGACAAGTCTTCATCCTCAAGGATACCAACAAAATGCAACTCACGAAAGTGTCACTCCTTAGAAGCAAGCAACGCTCCACAGCACAGCGTAACCAGCGTCTAACTCCTAGAAAACGTACCTGCGCTTCCCCGCTCACCTGCCCTCCTCCCACATATCAGGCCGACTCTGGCTCCAAATCGAGCAATATACTCAATGTGCATTGCTTGCCGACAATGCTCCCACCGAGCACCATACCACACAATACCCTAACCTGTACAACCATGTCACAATATGCCCTACAAAGACCACCCGTACTGCGCGCCGATACAAAAGCTCCCCAACAACTAAACATTACAGTCATGCACTGCCCAATACTACACTGCTAAAAGCGTGTAAACCTACCGGCCTTACAACAAGCAAGCCTGCACCCCCTAGAGCACACAGCCAGGATGCTGTCAGTAAGCAAACACAACCCGATTGATGCAATGCCACTGGGAATGCCGATTTCAAACCTCACACCAATGGCAATCATCACTTGACACACAATGATGCCCCCCCGATTTGAGCCATCAATTAACAACGACACAGCACGTGAACATGTCACTCGTCACTCCCCATACAAATGTGGCCACAGTGCCCGAAATCGGCACACACAATGTTGACTCCATACTTGCTGCCATCATGCATGAGCCCCCTCCCCCTCTAATCTCGATTCACGGACCCTGGAAGCCAGATAAGACTATGACATTGCCCATGCAACTGCTACCACAATGCATGAACCGGGCATACCCAATGTCGACTCTGTACATAATATCGCTATGTCAGAACCCCCCCCTTCAATCCTGGATCATGCGTCCCTGCGGATGAGGTATGTGATTTTGACCTTGCCTGCAAAAATGCTTCCCAGCCTAACTCTGAATCATGTGAACCTGCTGATACCAACAGTACCTGCGCAAATGATGACCCTTACAACTTTGAATCATGTGCACCTGCTGATACCAACAGTACCTGCGCAAATGATGACCCTTACAACTTTGAATCATGTGCACCTGCTGATACCAACAGTACCTGCGCAAATGATGACCCTTACAACTTTGAATCATGTGCACCTGCTGACGATGACCCTGCCTGCACAAACGCTACCCCGCCCAATTTTGAATCATGTGTACTTGCTGTTGCTACCCTACCCAATTTTAAACCACATGTACCTGGTGTTGGCCTATGTGATCATGACCTTGCCTGCACAAATGTTGACCCATCTAATCTAGAATCATGCGTATCTATTGATTACCCATTCGCTACAAACTCAGCTGAACATCAATAAACGCAAGAATTTGTTGGAACATGCTTAGCCTTTACCGAAAAATGACTACGAAAGACATCCTTCCGCAGTTTAGATTCTTGCAAAATTCAGAAAATGGAAAAGAACACTGTTTTATTGATGTGGGTTGATTGATGTAAAATGACAATGAATGAACTCAACATTAATATTGACACCCTGCATAACAATCCAAACCACATCAAAAAAATATTGTGGAGATGTGACTGGAGTGCAAATGGCGAACAAAATATGAAGCATAACATCATGAAGGACATTCCTAGTGAAAACAAGAGTAGTCAATGAGACAATTATTTGATGAAATTTCCTGACCAATGTTGCAGAGGCCTGTACTTGAAATTCCGCATGAACTTGTTCAAAACAAAAGAAAGACAAAAGAAGAGTTGAACAATCTATTATCAGAGGAAAAATGATGTCCTTTCAAACGTATAAGGAATGGCACATAACAGTTTTCCTTTTGTATTCTCTTGCTTTGGTCTGGACACACAATTCGGTATTGGACACCTTTTCTCTGTTCTCTTGGCAGCACTCCTTAGTTTGGTTCCTCTTTTGTACCGTTAACTGAATTCTATCGTGACATGTATCATAAACATATTTGATCATTACATTAAGTTACATTTTAAAGGTTTGTAAAAAACCATATAAAATAAAAAATGACCCATTCTGCACTGTTGCCCCGTATAATTTAGAATCATGCGTATCTATTGACAATGATCTTACCTGCGCGTATCTATTGACAATGACCTTACCTGCACTAATGTTGCCCCGTATAATTTAGAATCATGCGTATCTATTGACAATGACCTTACCTGCGCATATCTATTGACAATGACCTTACCTGCACTAATGTTGCCCCGTATAATTTAGAATCATGCGTAACTATTGACGATGACCTTACCTGCACTAATGTTGCCCCGTATAATTTAGAATCATGCGTATCTATTGACGATGACCTTACCTGCACTAATGTTGCCCCGTATAATTTAGAATCATGCGTATCTATTGACGATGACCTTACTTACCTGCACTAATGTTGCCCCGTATAATTTAGAATCATGCATATCTATTGATGATGACCTTACCTGCACAAACGTTGCCCTGTCCAATTTCAAATCATGCGTATCTATTGACGATGTCCTTGCCTGCACTAATGTTGCCCCATATAATTTAGAATCATGCGTATCTATTGATGATGGCCTTACCTGCACAAACGTTTCCCTGTCCAATTTCAAATCATGCTGATTTGCTGTTGTCACATGTGGTTATGGCCCTGCCTGCTCAATTGCGGCCACAGCACGCGAACTTCGCATCCTATTGATGCCCTCGAGTATGATGCTATCACATCCAAGCCCCCTAATAACTGTGAATCAAGTGCCATCGTGGCTGATTTCGAACCTTTGAATAAACCACCCATCGCTCCAGAATTAAGCATCCTTGTCGCAAACTAACCACAAGCACCCAATACTGCCACTTCTAACGAGCCTTCTCCCCATTCCACTCCTCTCGACTCTGCTGTCACACTCACAACTCTTGAACATTGTGCTATCAATGCAGTCACATATGGACCCAAACTTAACCTCTCAATGGTTTCACATGCACCCATCACCACCAATACGGTAGACCTCACCCCTCACCAAGTATCAAGGGCAAGCTCATCAATGCCAGATCTCTACTGGCACATGCCCTTGACATTTCAGACCTCATAACCACCAGCCAACTCTATTTTCTCACTGTCACAGAAATATGGCTGCATGCTGCAGCAGGCCCCTCTCTCTCCCTAGCGATTCCAGAAGGATTCACTATAATGAGGAAAGATAGGCCCGTCTCAAAAGGAGGGGGGTATCTCTCATCACCAAATCGACATGCCCATCAGAGAGATACTGAGCCATCCTTTCCCATCAGGAGAGCTACTCTCAATCAAACCGTCGATCCCAAATGCTACCTCACTGATCTTCCATATTGTATACCGACCACCAGGCCCCATCCTGTCCTTCGACGAGGACATTTCCTTACTGCTATCCAACAACACCAAGCCATCGTCCAGAATCATCATTCTAGGCGACTTCAATATAGGTCTCGACGACAACACAGATACCAATGCCACCACCATACAAAACACAATTGCCTCACTAGGATTCACTCAGTGCATCAACCACCCTACACGACAAAGGGTGCATCCTAGACTGGCTCGCTGACCTGAATGGGTCCACTAGAATTACGGCTAACTACCCTTGCCCCTGGTCGGACCATAATGTCATTACCTTCTCCATCCCCAAACAACACATCCCCAAACCCTCCCCCTCACACGTCCTGGCCTCCCTAGCGAGAAATTCACACAACATTAACTGCACTAACTTGCTCCCACTGCTGAGTGCCATCACAGAAGGCATCCCCTCAACTCATAACCTCGCCTCTATGGTAGAACTTCACAACACCACCTTCCTAAAAGCGATCAACAAAATAGCACCAATGAGTCTCTGCAAGCTTAAACCTAAAGCCCACATAAACGTCTGGTTCACACTGAACCTAAAAAACCTAAGATCATTCAAGGGAACTGCCGAGTCCTCCTGGAAGACCTCTCCAACCAAAGCCAACAGAGATCTTTTCCTCACCTCAACAAAATACTACAAACACGCTGTACTCAAAGCTAAGAGCCTCACATGCAACGAGAGAATTGCTAACGCCAAATCGGGAGCAAAGAACTCTTTGCCATCATGAGGGAACTTGAAACCCTTATCAACCAACCAGAAACCTGCCTCAAAGACACAACTTGGTGCACTCACATTTAAGATGCGCTCCTGTGGAAAATAACAATGCTACAATCCAAAATTGTCAATAAAAAACCAAGGTACTTGTCTCAGACTTAACGCTGAGTCCGCAGGCCCTTGCAAACCTAACCGTAAGTTTTACTTCAGACCTGTCTCCATCCTAGAGGTCACTAACCTCATCTCCAGCCTCAAACCATTGAGATGCCAAGGGGACATCTTCCCCACGCCTGTTATTAAAGACTGCATCACCAAGCTCGCCCCATTCATTACCTCCCTCATCAATAACTCACGCACGCAAAGTATTGTCCCAAAAAACCTTACCACTCCTAAACACGCTAGACCCCAACAACCCCATCAAGTATAGCCCTATCACCACCATTCCCTTCCCTCTTAAAATTTGCGATCGAGCGGCATATCTTCAGATACAAGAACACCTCGAAAAAAACTACTTCCTAGGTCTGCGACAATCGGGTTTCTGACCTAGAGACAGGACACAAACAGCCCTTCTGCACCTAAAAATCCAGATGGATGCCATCATCGACAATGGAAACCTAGCTATCCTACTTTTCGATTTATCTGCAGCTTTCGACCTTGTGAACCACGATATCCGCAGCCCACTTCTCCCCGAAAGCCATAGCCTGGATCAAATCCTTCCTCTCAGAAAGAACAACGAGAGTCTTCTCCCACATAGCCAGTCCACCGCCTGCTCCAGTTCTCTGTGGTGTGCCTCAGGGATTGTGTATGTCACCTACGCTTTATAACATATTTTGTAAGCCCTTATTCAACCAGTTAGACAAACTTGAAGTAACCTATACCAATTACGCGAACGACACGCAGATCCTATTGCATATCACAGGCAAACACGAAAAGTACTCAGCTAGCCTTAATAACATCTTCCAAATCATCCAATCCCCGATGGCACAACATTAATTATGCCCCAACAATGACAAAACCAAGATACTCTTGGTAGGGACTCAAAATCGACTTAAAAAAATAAAATTAAAAAAAACTTGACCCAAAGTATGAATCTTTCATAATAGACGGTAATACCATCACTGTACTAAAGGAGCTAAAACCTTGGGCGTCTATCTCGACTCCTCGCTAACGCTCTCTAGACAAGTCAACGCCACAGTCTCTTCAGCAGCCTACACTGCTAAGCTCATCAATGCTTGCAGACCTCTTCTCACACCAGACAGTTGCCTGTCACTAGCCAAAGCCCTCATCTTATACAAACTCGACTATTTCAACGTCTTGCTTGCCGGCTTCTCTGCTAGTAACATCAAAAAAAACTCCAAGTCACCCAAAACAATGCCCTTCAAGCAGCCCTTAACATACCGAAGAGAGAGCACATTTCCGACACTAAACGCAGCGTTCACTGGCTTCCGGTTCAGGACTGTATCAAAAATGCCTTGCTAATACAGCACCGAAATACCTCACCAATACACTCGCACCATCTCAAAATAGCAAGCTCACCCGCGCCTCCTCCTCTCGCCTCCTTACGGTACCCCAATTCAAGAGAACAAAAGTGGGGGGGCCGTAGTTTCCCAGTCGTGGCAGCCAAACTTTGGAACACCCTCCCCCTCTCCATCCGATCTGGAACACCCTCCCCCCCTCCATCAGATCTGACCACTCACACCCATCCTTCCAGAAAAAACTAAAAACTTGCCTCTGAACCCACAACTTGTAATTATGTCCACTGCACTCCTCCAACCTTGACCGTTCTCGATCTAAGATCCGCCAGCACTCACTGTAAATAACCAGCATAATTTGTTATTGTAATTTGTCATTTATGATCCTCAACTGCTGCTAAATACTGTAAATATTCATTGTAAATACATATATACTGTAAATACATCAGAACTGTTCCTCTGCATGCCTGGTTTGATGTCTGTATGCACTATGGACTGTGTAGCGCCCAGATACCTAAAGGTTCGGCGCGCTCTACAAATACCAAATAAATAAAAATAAAAACCGTTTCCACGTGGGTGCCCGCTGTCCCAGCAAAAGAGAAATGTTCTTGAATTTGTTTAGCGGTGTGTTTTGGAGATTGACTTGTTTAGCCTTAATATGTTTGCCCCTTTTTAGGGCAAGTAGAAGTTTGTAGCATGTTATTTTACCAACGCCTAAAGTGCTTAAGGGTATAAGGAAGAGCAAGAAATGTGAGAAGAGATGGTCAAGACTCCCCCCAAACCCCCAACTACTGCTCTCCCACATCAACAGATTCTGTCAGAAAGGCAAAGCCCCTCCCCTCCGTGCCCACGCATATGGTAACATTTTCACCCAGGGTAGCCAGTCCCTCCTGCCTTCATATCCATGCCACGAGTAATGCCTGCAGCGAGTCCTGACTTTTCAGCCAAAATCCCTTAGCATGCTAGTCGTTTTAGGCCAGTACTTGTGATTGCAGCGTCCTCCTTCTCGTCCCTGTACTATTGTCTCACAGCCTGGATACATGAAAGCTTCTCCAACCCAGTTGTTTACACCTTAACAGTCCGATGCTCTCCAGCACTCAGTCGGGTACTGGTTGATCCATTAACGCTGATTGGCGCTGGTGTGGCGCGTGGTGTGGCAACAGAGCTGTACACGAGTCGAGGGCCAGTGCAATTCTTGCACATTCGTGGTACAGCCGCCAATATGGCCAATCTGGGGCTTCCACATATGAATGACTCTGCTCTCCTTTGCTCCCCCATCTTACAATTCCATTACATCAGTACCTCACTCCACCCATATCCAATTTGTGAACTCAGGTAAACGTGGTACCCATATGGTTAAATGCACCCCGCCGCCCCGGTAAAGCTCATAAAACCAATATGCTATAATCTGATTTCCAGCCAGACATGGGATGAAACAAGAAGGGTTTATTTCAATTACAAGTTTCCAAAGAAGTACACTCTTCTTATGTGATGAAACACAGAGTTTGACGCCAATATATGCATAGGCTTGTAGGCTATTTCAGTGGCACTTCTGTTTCCATCCTTCCATGACATTGATTTTCATCATACACCTCCTGCCAGAGCCTAACCTTCACTCCAGAGGCAGCCACTGTGGAATCTGGCAGGTTTTGCAGCAGAGAATAGTGCTTTGCCGGACGTAGGCTTCAGAGCGTTTTGGAGCTCTGTACTTTATTAGAAGTGCCATAAAGTGCAGCAGTGGCTTGCTCTATCCTTGCGCACCTGACAGGGTTACTATGAGTCGCCACAATTATTGTCAGCCTACCCCAGAAAATAGATAAATCAATTCTTATTACACTTGTGTAAATTATCAACATTAAATGTCATGAAATATCGCTACATCGTTTTTACTACAGCAAGAATTTACATTTGTGATGTGGTGTTTCTTATTCTTATTAAAACAAGAACACAAACAATGCTCTCACACTTCTATTTCCACGTGTACATATATATATTTATTTTTTTGTATAGATGATATAGGATCTTTGGAAATAGCATACTCAAACAATAAGCAAATGAATGCTGGACTACAATCCTAGCACATTTCTCTCCTCCCATTCACTTATGGGAATCAAAGCTTACAGCCTACCTTAGCCCAGCTGGTATCAGCCAATTACTGAGCTGAAGAAAATATCGAATTTCGAAAAGCACATTTCCCCACAATTATATGTGAGGTTGGAGGGCATAGGGTAATACACAAATATAACTGTGGGGACATGTGTGAGGAAAATTGGTATTTTAGTATTCACATTTTCTCCCCCTCAGTGATCACTTAAATCCGCCAATCCAAAACATGACATTGTTTGGCGCTGTTTAGAAAGGTTTGCCAGTAGCCATATGAAGCCTCTCCAGCTAATACAAAGCTATTTATTTATTTTTTATTGATTTGGCTGTAGAAACAACCTTTCAATTTAAGAACATTTTTGTATCATTCAGTTTTAAGAGAATATATAAAATGAACTCAAAAGTACATTACAACAATTTGATCATAAATATATAAAACCTTTGACAGGTTAAGCTCTAATACTGCTTTAGTTCAAGTTCTTTTAAGCACCCAATGATGGCTAGTTTAACCGACATTCATCTTGCACCAAAGATTAGTAACCATAATTCTTCACTGTCGGTTGCTATATGGGCAGAGAAGCAGGGCGCAAAGAATTTGCAACGCAAAACATATAATGCTGGACAGTATGCAACAATATGCCTTAGGGTTTCTGTAATTTCGTTATTTTTACAGAATCTACAAACATTCTCACTGGGAGCCAGTATTTTCCGTCTGCACAGTATAGCTTTAGTAGGCCACAAATTAAAGCGGAATCGCTCGAAATTTGGGAGATGGATATTAAATAAGGTATGTTTCTGGAATTCTCAACCTCTTGTATCCAAATTTAGATATGTTCCAATCTTTAAGACGTTGGCATATTTCTAGGGTGTAAATCCAATCTCTTTGATCAAGTTTGACTTTAGCCTGATTGGGGTTGTTAAGCAGAGTACCTATTGAAATATCGGCATCAATAAGAATGTTTATAGCTGCAGTTCGCCAGGTTTTTGGATATTGGGGTACTGAGTATAGTAAATATTGGCCCAAAATACAAGAAATATCCTTATACTGTAATGATATTAAGCATGTTCTCAGAAATGCAATCTTTTTCCAAGCAACTACACTATAATGATAACAGTCCCAGTTCGAAACAAATCAGTGCAACAGATACACAATTAGGCAATTTTAAAACTGAACGCCAGAACGTGACCTTTAAGCGGTCCCATGAGGCATGTGATTGCATTATACCAGATTCCAAACCATAAGTGAGAATAGGTTTGACTGTTAGAGAAAAGAACGACAATAAGTGATTGCATGTAAATTTGCCAAACTTATACAGAATTTCCCCTCGACTGAGAGGTCAAAGCCTGCAATTTCGAAATTATTTTGGTTAAATGCAAGGTTTCATTCTCAATACAGTTGATCATGATACCCAGATATCTATAGGATGGGGTAGTAAATATACAATCCTGATCTATAGTCCAAGTAAATTGCTTATGATTCGAGGGTTCATAGTTGTGGCATTCCATAATTTGTGTTTTCGCAAAATAAATGGTCATTGCATTTTCAGATGCATAAGATGCCAAACCTCTGATCAGTCTTTGGAGTCCCGCTTGTGTTTTAGAAAGAAGGATAAGATCATCGGCGTAAAAGAATCTTTAAAAGGATGATTGGAATCTGCTCCAAGCCCAACTTTGGAGCCTCAGAATTGATGTTCTTAAATTCCCCCCCCCCCATGTCCAAAATAAACAGATTAAATATTGTAGCAGCAGGGAGACACCCTTGCTTTAAGACCCGAAATGTCAGGAGAGGGGCTGTCAGTTGACCATCAAAGGTTTGTCGGACACGGATAGAAGTGTTTTCATGGAGGAGAGAAATCAATTTGACCACTGAAAACGGGCAACCCATTAATATCAATTTGCGCAGCATTAATTGACGATCAATAGAATCGAAAGCTTCTTTGAAGCCAACAAAAGCTATGTATAAAGATTGCTTCTTTTGACGACAAAGGGCCTTTATTGATGAAAGGGTAACAATGTCAATGACAGTACCTTTACCTGCGACAAAACCTATCTGGAACATATCCCGTATGTTAGTTGAAGCTATCCACTGGTGTAGATCACGCAGTATTAAGGAGGCAAAGATTTTCCCTGGCGCGTCCACAAGGGCGATAGGCCTATAATTGGTGGGATCATGCCTATCGCCCTTTTTGTAAATAGGCATGATTAGGGAACTGCACCAAGAAATAGAGATCTTCTGAACAGATATAACATGCGAGAATATCTCAAAGAGATATTGCAAAGAGAGCAGCCCATAATATAGGGAACTGTTTCAACGTAAAGGTTGAAAGGCCGTCAGGACCCGGGCTCTGGATCTGCTGGCTTTTTGGATATAATGGAGAATATCTTCAGTGGTAAAGGATAAAGAGAAGACTCCTTCAAGGTTAAGGGGAGCCAACAATGGGTCTGAAAGGGGCACTGCATATAAGCGGGAAAAGTGGGCTTGCCAATCAGATGATGAAACATCGTTAATTTGCATAAGGCATTGGGAGTGTCTATAGGTTTTAGGGATTAAGGCCCAAGAGCCTGCAGAATTTTTCGATGATACTTTGGCCAGCATAGACTCACCATCTTTCTGAAATAGGCGGGCCCGTTAAGATCTTCTCCAATTCCTATATTGGGTTTTAATAGATTTTAAAGTGGACCATCGTAGCTCAACCGGTAAAGTTAATGCTAGTTTCCTCTCTCTCTGATATACAGCAAAAAGGTGCATCAATTTGGTATAATCAAGGTCAGAGTCTATAAAAGACTGAGGATCCATAAATGCCACTTTAAGCCTATCGGAAAATTGTTGTAGTTTGGGTCTGGACCACTGCAGTCTGTTCCGACCACAATTAACCTGTACTACGCCTGCCATTGTGGCAGTAGTTTAAGGTTATTATTGTTACATCGCCATTTGAGAATCAACATTTTGTGATCGCCATCAGTGGTTGGAGAAAAATGAAAATCATTCAAGGATTGGAACAACTGACGACTGACATAAATAAAGTCAATAATCGCCATAAATTTCCCTCTCTTCCAGGTGGAATGGGGCTGGCAGTCCTCAGGGAATGTACCATTAACCATAACGAGATCTTTAGAGTGGATAAAGGTCTTCCAGTGTAGCAATCTGCCAACAGAAGTGGAGTTACAACCATCAAAGCAATATAAATTCAAATAGCCTGCAAGAATTACATGATTATGTGTAGGTAATTGATACACTCTCTCCCATAGGGATTCGAGTGTTCTCAAAAATGAATCTGTTGACTGGGCCGCACAATTCCAATATACATTGATTATAAAATAAGTGATCTCAGTTATGGTTAATTGAACAAACTCTAAGTATGGATTTGGAACTTCATGCAATGTGAGGGAGATATGTGGAGATGTTTTCATAAGTACCATCAAGCTGGACATCGGATGACCTTTTAGAGATGAAATTGCTGGATTTAAAAGGATGCGATAACAGTCCCAATAGAGACATTGGATTAACCAAGTTTCCTGTAAGAGAATAATATCGTGATCTGCCAGTTTGGGGATTGCGGGGGAAAAAAGATGTCTAAATACCCTCATGGTCCAACTTAATAATGAGAGAGGTTGAACAATGTGTGGGCTAGGGTTAGTTAGTTGGTTGAGCACCGGCAGTTACATTGTGTTGAATACTGCACAGGACATTTGGTGGAGACAGCCTTGACAGTGTTGTCTTTCAGTTGTTGAATCTCATTTGAGGGAATGGGGTTTGAAATTGGTCTCAAATTATCAGTCAAGAGCTTGAATCCTAGTTCGAATAACTCAGAATAGGCAGCCAATAAAGTGTTCAATACAACTCTTGATCGTAACCAAATTCTGGCGATAGAAAGATCATGAGCAGATGGAAATTCGACCTGTTCAATGTCTGTGGTGTTAATATCCTAAAGAACAAAAAATATCCCCAAAAATTGTCAAAATACTAGATCGGTTCAGATCATATCTGGGGAAGGATGGGGTTCTGCATTTGATAATCAAAGAATGGAGGCTGTGTTTTAAATCAGATATTTTAGGGGCGGACTGCAATGGTAATTGCTTATTGCCATGGTTGGAAGGGCAATCTGACAATGCATGTGCATGTACAGGTCGACCTTCAGACAGAGGCAGAAAAATATACTTTTGTGCTTGAACAGGGTTTATCACATGCTGTTTTGTCAAAGCGGCATCATGTTGACCAACCGGGGTGCCTAAGAGTAGTTTGTGCTTCGCCATCTATTGCTGTATAGCCGTGGATATAAGGTGATTAAAAGAGGGGAATCGCAGTTCCCACAATACAGCGGTCCATCGGCTTAGATTCAACAAGGGATTTGGAGTCAGTCTTTGGGGGCCCGACTTTATTCATTCGGGGAGTGGAGTTTAAGAGTTGAGCCAAGAGAGAGCTAGGTGGTAAGGGCGTTATACTCAATTTGGAAGCAACTGTGCTTTCAATGGCGGCATTAGTAGAATTGATGTTTGATAAAGAAGGTTTAGTAGATTGGGAAGTCAGGTACAAAGCGATCTCTTTTCGCAGGGCCGCAAATCTCACACACAGTTCCGAATCCACTGTATCATTTACTTCTTGCCTGCGCGGTTATATCAGTAATTGAGAATTAGTACAGATCGGAGGTTTTTTCTCAATTAGTTCTACAATCTCATTCGAGGAGGATATGTCCTTTAACTTTTTGCCGCTGCATATTTTGCATATTTATTTTGAACTGCTTTAGCTGCCATTTAAATTTTTTTTTTTTGGGCACAACTGCTTTTATGAAGGATTTCGCAATGTAAGATGCAATCCTGGATTTGGTACGTTTTTGGTTTTCTTCACTGTTTTCACGGAAACTGATTTTGTAACAGTATCTTGTGTGGTTGGATGATTTCCCGAGTATATTGTGTAAAGTTCTTTTGGCAGTAGTAAGCATACCTCAGGGCCGTTGGTAGTACATGGGGCCACTGGGAGAGACTTGATAACAGAATTCCACGCAGGAGGACACACGTCCTGAATTACTAGCAGAAAAAATGGAAGGCCATTTGAAGCAGGGGGGCTGGTACTAAATTAGGAGGTTGCTGATTCTGTAAAAAAAGAAATAGGATCCGTTTTTTTGCAGTTTTTTGTAATTGAGAGGATAATTGAATTTGCCATCTCGTTAGTTTAACAAGCTGCTTATCTTGTTTTAGCAGTTTGGCATTTAAGGTTTTGTAGAGTTTAAACAAAGAAGAAATGCCAAGATTCATCGCGTGCAACGTGGTTTCAACCAGAATGGCAGAGGAAACAGCCTCAGTAGGTCGGGGGGGAATATGAAGGGTTGGGAAGGTACAGTAGCTGGGGTTGGGCCAGGGGCGCATATCGCGGAGTAGGAATGCTTTAAGAGGAGACTGACAAGGAATTACCTTCAGAATAAATATGTGAGACTTCTGGCAGGTTATAGTTGGCATCGTACTCATTGTCGCCATCAAAAAAAGACGAGTTTGAGTGGAGTTCAATTACAGCTTGATCTTTGGAGACACCAACCATAGGGGGAGCTGGAAACCGCTGGGTCGGTGTCATAGGTAATGTTGTGCTAAGGGCAGTCGCAGTAGCAGGGTGCATTACCGGAGGGAGGTTAACAGCATTGGGAAGGCAGTCCTGCTCATAGATAGAGGGATTTAGAGTATCAGGCTGGGGTACTGGTGGCAAATTAACAGCACCAGTAGCACATCCCTGCTCGTTAATGGGGGTTCGAGGGGGAGGGGGTCTAGAGTCTCTAATAGAAGTGTTTCACTGCCTTTAAGCATAGCAACATTGGAAATCGGCAGTATGGAAACAGGTAAGGCAGATATGATAGGGTTATGAACAACAACACTGCTTACAGAAGTAGCCGCGCGGGACACTGTAATTCGCACCTAATGAGCATAGCATCTGCTGGATATCACACAAAATTAATTCTGCTGTGTTTTATTGCTCGAAAGTTGGAAGTAGAGCGAGGGCGCAGCGTGCTGCTCATTTGTTTTCTTTTTAAATTAATAGACGATAGAGACAGCAGCTCAGGCGAAGGCATGTCTGTCCTCAGGGAGTACGTGCCGCATCGCATTGGGAGATCGAATCTTAAATCATATTAAATTAGACAGCAGTAGCTATATTCAAGAAATAATATATGTTCAGTAGCAGTGACCGCTGAACGCTGGACGCTGCACAGCGAACAGCCAACAGTCACTTAGTAATCACTTGTGAAGCACGCGCTGAAGCGCGTTCGCAAGGTAGTTGTAGGCAGGCTGGGAAAGTGGGCAGGTGCAGGAGGAGCCAAGCGCCCTACGAAAAAAGCAAAAGCAATATATTAGCCGTGTTCAGCAGGCAAGAAAATTAATCAGCAAAAAGTTAATCACAGGCTCAATTGAGGGCAGAGCATACCAATGGGTCCAGGTGAAAAGTAACAGGGTCGCAGTCGCTCAATGCGAAGACCAGCAAGCTAAACTCACTAGATCAGCACAGCACCTCCAGCCACATCAGCCAACAGTCAGTTAGTAATCACTTGTGAAGCGCGTTCACATGGTAGCTGTAGGCAGGCTGGGAAAGTGGGCGGGTGCAGGAAGAGCCAACCGCCCAATGGGTCCAGGAGAAAAGTAACAGGGTCGCAGTCGCTCAATGCAAAGACCAGCAAAGTAAAATCACTGGATCAGCCCAGCACCTCCAGCCACATCAGCCAACAGTCACTTAGTAATCACAAACCTTTTAAAAAAGGAAAATCTAAAAACGTATCAAAATCCCATGGCTACTTAAAGGCCATATCATGAAAGTAATCTAAATCTGTGGTTACAAAATGCAAGTAAAGCAATTTCATTGCCCCTGCTGGCTGTCATTTGCCTATCGACCAGATGCATATATGAGACTTCTTAGCCTAACTGGAAAGGGGAAGCAAAGACTTGAAAGTGTGATTTGCCTGAACCTGGCTTGCTGTTTCCCATTAAATGTCCCCACCACCCTTTCAATAAACCTTTGACTAAGGCAACAGCTCCTGCTTCCACTACTAACAAGATGTGTCAGGGCTGCATCCAGGTCACGGCAACGCTCAGACTCACAGGAAGTTCCCCGGTTCAAACACACATACTATGTACCCACTTTCCGAGTGGGAGATAAGGACACCTGTGGAACAGTGTCAGGTCAGCTAACTAAAAGCACATAGCAAGACGTATCTCGAGTCCATACTGAACTGCAGCCAACACTAACTCAGACCAGAGTCCAGACCAAATTCCATTTAGTAGCACATTATGCCCATACAACGCTACACTCTGTCCCGCTCCCTAGTCATAGTCTGTCAAACCTTGTCATTTATTTGTAGTCGTAGTCGGTCTTCATGCTGTGCCCTCTTAGCCCAGGTTAATCTCCAGAGACTCCACGTTCCCCAGGAATGCAGTCTGTTAGTGTGGTCTGTTCGGCATTCTAAAGTCTTGCATGAGGTTGGCAATGCTTGCGTTTTGTAGGCGAGCCCGCTCTCGTACAGGAGCATGGTCTGCTTTTTTTAACAGGAGCCCCTTCAGCTACCATCTAATGGACATTCCACTATTGCCAAACACCCAATCCCCAAACAAACACACCTGCTGTTTAATAAGGGAATGTTGAGTGCAGTGCACTGAGAGTGCAAGTATCAACTTCTTCCTACACTTTATTGAAAAACGAAGCCATTCCAGAATGGTTTCTTTTTAAATTATATGTATAGGAACAGTAAAACTTTAAATTTAAAAAAAAGTAGAGGAGCACTGCTGCAAAACCACTCCCGCCCCCTTCGACCACTGGCCCCATCTGACACTTGGTACAGCCAGTAGGCAGCACACTGCCATTAATCACTTCTTGCATGTCTGCGTCCCAGCCTTCATTCTCATATGGAATTTCAAGCAAATTTCGTGGTAATGACCACTTCTTTATATGTTAGACATATATTTAGTTACATTTATCATTCAATGGCTACAGTTCTTATGGAAAACTGAAAGATTTCAATGTACAAAAAGAGTACAGGCAAACTTTGTATAAAAACGGAGAAAGATCATTATTCATTTCTCGCAGATATGTTACTATTTTTTGTCAAGGAAAAAAAATGAGGATCCCACATTTGTTGCAAGGTGTCGACCATCAATACAGCTGTTGTCAAACTATTCCATAGGATGAGTTGCTCATGGATTTACCAAACATCATATGCTATTTTTAACAAATAAAGTTCTTCACAAATTAAACACACACACACAAATGGAGACACAGGTTGCCTAGGCATATAAAGGAGATTGAATATCAGAATAAATGCAGAGATGCAACCGCACATGCAACCGCAAAAACACCTCACATGGGGCACACGAGTGGAACAGAGTGGGCTAAACAGGAACACATGTTAATGTTCGTATTGCTGATTAGATTAATAGATATTCCTGCTTCCAGTTTGCTTTGGGGGCTGTTAGGAATCCTGTGTCCCCCTCACCAAATCCCTGCCAGGTGGCAAGGAGAGGGCAGACGCTTACCGATCCCAATCCTCGGGGTGGTGTACTGCAGAAGGATCACCTGGGTGGAGACAGGACCCAGGGAAGTGTGGAGATTCCATGGGGTGAGACACAGTATTTTCCTCTAAAAGGGATACTCTTACCACCATGCCAGAAGAGAGTCTGGCTTATTGTCCTAGTAAAACTGAAATGGTCAATTCTATGGTTGTAACCCCGCAGCATATTAGACCCAAAGAACAAATCTTTTGTATCCCTAAAAACAAACATCTCCCTCAATACCAAAGGTATACTACAAGGAATGATGGAAATGTGTCCTTTTCTATACCATCTATCTCTAATAAGATTGAAACCCACAACCCCTCTTCTAAAAATGCTAAGGGGATTAAAGTTATACTTAAAAGTATAAAAGTGGGAAAACCTAAATTAACTAAAGTGAACTACATGTCCCAGAATCCCACAGGGACTGAGATGAAGAAGAGGGCTGAGGTGGCATGTAAAAGTGAAGGACAGATAAGTATGTCTAACAGCCTTTGCCAGAGTCAGGCAATTAACATTAAGGGCCTGCAACTGAAATCAATTTTCCCAACCTGAGTGGCATAAAATCTGCAGCAGAAAGGGAAAAGAGTTAGGAGCTGGAAGGCTGGCACTAGTAGAAAAAGGAGAAGAGCACGAGGCTGGCAGTTCATGAGGAAGTGTGATCACTTAAGGGACACCGGGTCGAGAGAAGTGCAGATTTCACATGCAGGTTCTGGCTTGCTCCTGTGTTCACAAACCTTGCCTTGCTGTGGCTCCACCGAGAGAGACATGCTGAGATCGAAGGTCTTCCCAGGTGTGCTTAGTGGCTGTAATTGCAGAGCTGTGATCGTGCTGCAAGCCAAGGCCTGTGTGCAGAAGCAAGCCGAGGGACAGAGGAGTGAAGGGGACACCCCATGGTCGAGACAGGACCAGCGACACCCATGCTGCAGAGGGGTGTGGGTTCCAAGAGTGCCTAAAGTAGTAGTAGAAGGGTGAGAAGTCAGGAAGTGGAAGCAGCCCGCAACTTCAGTATTCCTGGAGCCGGTGAGTGAAGCTCCGTATTCAGGCTCACTGAAAAACGCTTGCTGGTAACTGTTACCAACTCAGTTGTAACTTGCGTGAGAGTGGGAGCGAGTAGAAGCCGTTTATCACAGTGAAAAGTCCTAATAACAATGGAAATGTATCAAACGCACATTTAATGCATGCCAGAGTGCTTGCGTAAAACAAAAAGCTTTCCATTTCCCATTGTTGAACTGTATAACTTTACTGGACTGGTTGCGTGTCTCCAACTAAGAAGGGAAAGGCTTTTCTAATTAAGTCAAAGTTAAAGCTGACTTTCACAAACTGTTACAAGAAATATTTCATTGACGAGATTCGTGTGGACAATTGTGTCACTCCTTGCAAATGGAAGTCTTTACAGTTCTTTAAAGTTCAAAATATTCATCAAAGAGTAGTCGCAGGCCTCCAGATAAGGGTCGTACGAGGCCTTTTTATGCATTAAAATCTCATAAATACAACAGCTTTATTATTTTCCTGCGTACATTTACACATAGGTTTAGAGCAGGGGGCACTGCAAAGGTCAGGTTACTTAGCAGAAACCTGAACACTTCTTTGGATTTTTATCTACATAGATGTAATTGCAAGCCATGGAGAAAAGCCTCTGAAACAGAATTTATTTCTCTGAAGTCTTTAAAAAAAAGGAACTGCACACTGTGATAAAAGGAAGGGTTTCATTCCGTTCAGCTTTTTCTGTGTTGAGTGTAGATGCTCATTAAGCAAACAGAAGCACTGTGCGTATTTATTTTCCTAGCATTTTAGGATTGTATAATAAATAAGATGGAAACATATGTTGCAATTGAGAATTAATCTTTTGTAACAATTTATGTTTTTTTCCAAAGTGAAAACAAACCAATATTGCAGAGTTTTATTTTTCAGAGTTCCTGTGCTCTGGGCATAATCATGTGGATGCAGATCATTTTGACACATTAAAATTTATTTTACACTCCAATTATAAAAGAAGTGTGTACAATTAGGAGTATGCACAGTCTAATTTACATCCAAGCAACCTTGCAGTCAATGGAGTACATTACTATAAATGGTCAGTGGCAGCATAGTTTTTGCTGAAGGGTGAGTGACTGTCATTCCATCAATCACAGATGTTATAACCTCTCAAATCGTCAAGACTACAATTAAAACATCCAAAACCTGACTCTCAGTAAGTGCAAGCGCTGTTCAAAAACAAATAAATGAAAGATACATTTGTAATCGAAATAGAAACTCAGCAAAACCTGTCCCTGTGCTAATCCAGATGGGTATTTAACTTTTTGTAGCGCTTCAGACATGGTTCGTCCAACATCTAGGCACTGTAATTATTATACATCAGTCGAAACTCTGTTTGCCGACCTCTGAAAGATGTTAGCCAATAGGATGGCTCAGTCGTTTCAGCGCTCGCTGATATCTGTGTGTGATCTGTAGGTTGTAGGTTTGAATCCCGGCAAGGCCAACTCAGCCTTTCATCCTTTCTAGGTCAATAAAGGAGTACCAACTTTGGTTTGGCGATAATTGTGATAAATATGTTCGATTTACAGTACTTTGCCAAAAGCACTGTATAAATAACAATTTGACCATGAGATTAGGTATAGAATTTATATGGGAGTCCTTGCCTCTCTACCGTGTTGTATCATAGCATTGGCATACCACTAGGTAGTAGCAGTTCCAGGAAATGAGGACTTTCATTAAACATCAAGAGACAATTCTGATATCGAACCTCAAAACACACAATACAATTCATGTTTGCTTTACTATGTAAGTGTTTAGGTTTTTGTGTTTAACATTTAAATAAATTGGGGATGTGGTCATGTTTTGACATCTATTTGACCCACTCCTGGAGTGGACCACTTTCTATGGTCAATTCTATGGCAGGCTGTTATTGCGCTTTACAAATACAAATAAATTAATAAATAATCTGTTTCTCTTCTGAAGCTTGAACCTTGTAACATCCAGAACAAGTATTCTATAAATGTAGAAGTTGCTGAATCAAAGAGAAGAGCGAGCATTGCCCCTGCCAGTAAACAAATCCTTTCTATAGTGAAACCAGCCCTATTGAAATCTAACCACCTATATCCTGAGGTTGCTAAAGTTGGTAAAGGGTCCAGTGCCCTCTGATACAAGTGTGACAGGGTTATTCAAAGCTGGAAGAGTGGAAATACAGCATCATGGTAGCTACAGAAACCAGGAAGGTGTGAATAAAGCTGGGCAAGGGAGCTGGGGGCTTGCACGAAGATTAAGTCAACAATCTGTGATGCTGAGACTGTTGAAGTTGAGAGAGAAGCAATCTGGAAGCAAAATCAAATTATACTTGTGGCAGTAAGACAGACAGAAGAGGCAACATAGGAACGAAGAGTGCCTTGCCGACTTGGAGGGGAGAGGAGGGGGGCTTTGAGGAGGCTTTCATTAAATTGTCTAACAAACCTAAAATACCAAGTTGAAGCAGAACTATCAGAACCGTGGTTTTCTATGATACTGTCAGTGAATGTTGTATTAAAGGTGGTTGAAGCAGTGGCATACTGTGGAACAAGGAGCCTGTCTCTACAGCAACAGTAGTAGAAGGGGGTTGTCAAGAAGACAACCCCCCAAGAAAGCAACACCCCAAGAAGGAGAATCCTGACAAATTATACCAAAGACATTACCGAGGTTGTAAGCACATGGACAGTTTTTGAAGCAGAAGTGGTCCTTTTTATCTTTGGACTGTGGCAATGCTATCCTGGAGTGTGGTCGAGTGTTTGTGGAATTGGAGTAACTTTCTTTATTTTCCCCTGCCTGACAATCTGTTTTCACTTGCAACTGCATTGCTGGAGGCTGCCTATAAGATCATCCTGCCTGGTGGAGCCTCGGTGGGGTGCGGTCAAATGTTTTTGTTTGGGCAGTGAGGTGGCGAGGCTACTCGGGTGCATCATCTGTGGCGTGCCCGATTCGGACCCCCATACAAGAACTGACCAAACCGGGCAGCGCCGTGCCTCCCCCGCCGGTAGTTTAAAGTGGAACTTTGTTTTATTTTTATTTTTTTCAAACCCCTAATATTCAAATTCAGCGCCCCGCCCTAGTATGGAGAACGTGGATCCTGACGTCTTGAACCTAATGGGCGCTCGAACCAGACAACAGGTAAGAAGACATGCTGTTACATCTGTCTCTACTTATATCAACAAAGCCTGTAATAACTCTTGAGAGCAGAGCCCTGAAACTGCTCAAACCGCCATTAGCCCTGCCCTCTGGTCTGTCCCCCCTCCCGCTCTCCTTGGCTGTAAGCCAGGCTCCGACTTGCCGACTATTAAAAACTCTGCACTCTGTTGAAGACCTGGCGGGTGATTGGGAGGTGAGCCGGGGCGAAGGGACTGAGCAGTGGTGGGGAGGTCCCGCAGAGTGATCTGAGGAATGGATATACTCATTCTGAGCCTAATGCTTTACATGCAGAACAAATTACTCAGAATGCGGAGGATGTGGGGAAGTTGGTTACGCCAGAGGATTTGCCAGCATATGAATCGTGGCCCAACAAGGTTTTTGAAATGCCAGAGGGACGCTTCATCCCTCCAAAGCTGGATATCAAGCACATGTAGATGGTGGAGGCTGCAGCGGGAAACTGTATGCCCTGTAACTGTGTTGCAGTGACCTACCCACTCTTAACTCAGTGTCCTAGTGGAAGGAGGGATAGCCCCAGCCCGGGGGCGCTTGCAGTGTCCTTGGCGGCGATACCAAGAGGCCAAGCAAATGTGGTGAGAAACTCATGCTCCCTCATAGGGAACAGTGTGCCCATAGACTTGGTCAAAACATCTAGATTGAATGAAATCAATGGAACCCCCACATGAGTTTTAAAAAACTACTGTAAGTCCGTCCTAGCAATGCAGTTGTCCAAAGACCTCAGTGTCCTCATGGAAAAAATCAATTTACAAAAAAGGAAAAGTCTCTCCACAATTCACCAACGCTTAGAAGAGCTGAATGATGGCCACTCTCAGCTAGAAAAGAGCACCCCTCTGCTTGCTCAATGCCCAAATCCAGAAGGTGGGAAAAGATCTGTAGGGGGAAAGTCCATATGGAAGACAAATAAAGGACCCCTGAATTAAACAGAGAGACTGAGGGGCAGTACATCAATATGGATGCGGGTATAAGAAATGATCATGCATGGTTAGAGGAGTCGATAAATGATGATGCAACAGCCAACCAAAGTTCACTGTCATCTATGGGTAGCTCCCACAACAGCCTAAATCAGGGGGACGGAGGTTGGTCGTGATGTGGTCTCTTACTTAGAAATGACCTAGGTCATATTCAAAACACGATGATGGCCACCCTTGCAGTATCAATGGCCCCATTTTGTAAATTATATGAGGCTTTAAATACATCATTACAAGACCATGCTACTCTGATCACCACGGTCCATACTAAAATGATCAGCTTAGAAACCTTTGTGAACAAGGTTGAATCTCGATTAAATGGTGAAGCTGAAACGGCCTAGATATGTGACCTGGCGAGGAGGGAGACCCTTGACAAAACTGAATTGATGGAAGTGTTGTTGGAAGATCGTAAAGGGAGGGGTCGACAGGAAACGCAACATCAGTGTCTAAACGGCAGAAAGGCTGCTTCCATCCACCAAAAACCCCTACATCAACTGAGCCACCACCTACAGAAATCCAGAGATCAGATAAGGAATTGGAAAGGGGAGTCCCTATGGGGGACCCTGAAACCGCTACATTCCCAATATTTAATTTGGCAAAGTCTCATGACATGGAGCCAGAAAACCGAAAAAGAAAAATGGGGTCTCAGCCCACAGGAAAAAGAAAAATCTAAAAACATTATACAAGCCAGAAAGAGGAAATCAAGTGGCTCCAGAGCATTCTTGCGCAATATAAAAACACCTGGGTGGGACGAGACCTCGCAAACCTCTAAAAAGCCCCGAAGAGAACATGTGACTCCAACTGCTGCAGGCTCTGCGCTAAGGCAGCCATTAACCCTCCAGTTTCCAAGTCCCCATAACGATCAGATTCCTCCGCAGGGACGTGCCTGAGTGATTTAATTGAGATAATTGACAAAGAAGATGAAGGGATGGAAAAACTTAAGTAAAGCCGATTGGCTTGAAATTGAGAGACAAGAAAATCAAATGAGCCAAGCAATGTTGGGAAGAAGTGGAAGCACAGGAGGTAAGCGGGACCCAAAACATCCTCGGTTTCAAACCCTGAAGGCCAAAACGCTGGCTTAAACTACTGCCAGTAAACAGTCAGTCGACCCTAAGCTAAGGCATGCAGAAGATAGCCCAGTCTACGGTCAAGTCTACGGTCGGAAAGAAAATGGAAAAATGACGGGAAAGTGCAAATCCTATAGTGGCCCCAAATATGAGTGAGTTTAAAATATGCTTGGAGAGAATATTGTCAAACCGTGAAGGTCCAATATTGAACAGATGTAATGTCATGAAGTTGCTGTACCCCATTCCAGCCCTAAGATATATAAGGACTGATGATATCAGGGTGGTGGAATTTGTGAGCAAAAAACATAATGACTGGGTCATCCTACACCTGGAATCTCTACTAATTAAAGAAGTGCTGCTGGAGCACAGCAACAAATTAATGCCCATGGGTTATGATTTTTGTGAATATTGGATAAACCCGACTTTAAATCCTATTAATCAGGAAGATCAAAAGCTTGGTTCTATAAACTTACAAATTAAAATGGTGGAAGGAGGGAAATCTGGTACAACGAAATCCTCTAGTGCCAGCCAGCAAAGACTGGATAGAGTTAAACCAATAACTATTCAATTCACAGTGGTAAAATGCCCCCAAAGACAGGGCAAGGATATAACCTCAGTGGGCCCCAAGCGCGGAGATGTGGAAATAACAAAATGGAGTTGGCTTGCAGGCGCTTTGGGAAAAGCACATGATAAATAGACTGCTCTTCAGCTGATAAAATCAAGAGTTCTGTTGGGCTCCTAGAACGCTCGAGAATTTAAGTCACTTTTCTCAGAGGACTCAAAGGTCTTTGGCCGTTTTGACATTCTTTGCCTCCGGTGGATATGGTTTAAGTCAAAGCCTTCTTGTGAGGGTTATGAGGCTCTCCTAAACTTGGCCAGTAAGGGTATGGTGGGCAGGCCCTTCTCAGGCCTGCTGATCCCGATTAAAGCGGACATAGGTTTTAAAATATGCAATCACATGAATCAGAACCCATATGTCAAACTGTTATAGAAGTGTCAAAAAATTATATGCTGAATCCTTTATTGAATCAGTAATGAGTAGTGTGGATGAGGCTCTAATTGATTGGGTGGATCCGCAGATTGTGATATGTGGGGACCTAAATATGCGGCTGCTATCCAAGGAGGGCGTCCTGCTTCGCCCATCCCAAATGGCAGCGGAGGCAGAAAAATGGGTCAGAGAAATAAGAGCGCGTGAATTGCTGACGTTAAATGGGCAAATCGAGGGTGACAGTCCTGGGGCCTGTACCTGGGGAATTGGTGTCCAAAAGGCCTGCCTGGACTAATCTTTTGTGTCTAAACGTGTCTGGGCCAATGTTGAGAGGTTTGAAGTCTTAAGTTTGCCTCAGAGTGACCATGACATGCTAGCTACTACTCTTTGTCTGCCCCATTCCGTCCAGTCCAATAAGAAAATGCCTTCGGTTGACCTAGCTTGGGGGAAAAATAGACTAAAGATAAACTGGAGGGAAGTGGTGAAAATACCAAGGCTTTTCAAAAAAGCAATTGGGTGTGATCCTGAGATGGTGGAATATTCATGGATTTTAAGGGATTTCAATCAAGTTCAAGAAAAGGGTGGAGCCATCCAGATAATTCCCAGGCACACCTACAGTCATGCTGTAGTGAAGGCCAGATGAGCCATGCGACCAGACATGAAAAGGCTGCAGAGGGAGAAGGGTTTGGGTACAAATGATACAATAAAGTCACGTAGACAAAAACTGGATCAAGGCTAATAAAGCGAGGATCCAGCAAAAGGATGTGGAAAAATGTAAGCGCAGAATGTAGGAGAAACTCTAGACAAATTTGGGATTTAATAAACAATAGGGGGACATTTAGAGAAACCCACTTGATGGGCCACGTTACAGAAGACGGATGGGAAGCGCATTGCACCAGTCTCTTTTCTAAAGGAGAACAAATTCCAGTGGTGAAGAGGATTTCCGATGGGAAGCATTGGGCTTTCGCCTTTGACATTGTAGAGGCCAAATGGATGTTGTCAAAACTTAGTGCATCCAGGGCTGCTGGTCCTGATGGCCTCTCAAACTTTGCCCTGAACTTGAATATTGATACTTGGGCCAAACTGGTGGTGGCTCTGTTTAACCAAGTGATGGCCACTCGACAGGTGCCTCTAACTTGGCGTGAGGCAATTGTGGTCCCAATATTCAAGAAGGTCGATAGAGGTGATCCAAAGAATTATCGCCCGATTGCCCTTCTTGACTCCTTGGGGAAGGTTTTTCTTCCGTCATTCTGCGAGATCTGAACGCCCGGGCGACAGAGTGGCCACCTTGATCCCTGGCAGTCCGGGTTTGTAAAGGGGGTGGGGACATCCTTGAATTTGTTGATCCTCAATTTGTTGAAACAGGATGCCCTAAAGTATAAAACCTGCACCTACACGGCCTTCATCGACCTTAGACAGGCATTTGATGGGGCGGACAGGAACTGCCTATTGGCTAAATTAAAATGCTGGAATTGTCCAGCGTATATACTTGAGGCGATAGAGTGTCTTTATACAGACACCTCAATCCAAATAAGGATTAGCGTGGATGGGACATTGTGAAGGAAAATACCTACGTTCTGCGGGCTAAAGCAGGGATGTACTCTTGCTCCCCTGTTATTTAGTCTCTTTCGGGCCTGGGATTTCACCAGAGGCGATTAGAGCTTTTCCCCCTAAGCTAAACAACCAGATAGTGGCATGGGTCCTTTAAGCAG
Source organism: Ambystoma mexicanum (assembly GCF_040938575.1). Taxonomy (NCBI): domain Eukaryota; kingdom Metazoa; phylum Chordata; class Amphibia; order Caudata; family Ambystomatidae; genus Ambystoma; species Ambystoma mexicanum. The sequence continues at coordinate 420,909,393 of NC_090934.1, read as the reverse complement.
ATGACATTGTTTCCTTGGACCAAACGTCAGTTGGCCTCCAGCGTAGAATTGAAGCATTTAAACATTACCTGGAGGAGACTGGCATGACAATAAATGTAAGTAAATCTAAGTTCATGGTGATGTCATTGGCGTGTAGCAAACTTTCTGTTGTAGGGTGGAGGCTAAACCCCTGTAGATGGTTTAGTCGATTGTCTACTTAGGAATTGTGATTAACAAAAGCTTGACTGATAAAGGCCATTACATTTTCCTGAGGGACACAGTAAAAAAAACTAACCACCCAGGGGGCGGCCATCGTTGGGTGCTATTGTTGTTTTCCACTGACATCGGTGATCACCTTTTACAAACAAAAGGTTGTCCAGGCACTTACATATGGCAGTGAAGCCATCCTAAAACTTACAGGGGATGCGTGGGCAATATTAGAAGGATACTTTTGCCGCAAAGTGCTGAGACTACCAAGATCATTACCGGTCGCAGTGATACGCCATGAATTGTGTTTGCAGTACATGACCTCGGTGGTGTTATGGAAATACATAGCGCTCCATCGTAAATGTACACTAGAAAAGGGGGTGCACCCCTCTGTAATCTTGAAACCTCAGAAGACAGATGCAAATGCCATTAAAGAATGGAGAAGGAAAATAGAGGTGTGGTTGCTTTTCGATGGCATAAATCTGGTGGTTCTGGTGGGAAATCCAGCCAAAGTTAAAGATTGCCTTGAAAAAGCTGACTGGATAGAAACCACAGAGGCTAAGGAAAATATTTCTTCGAGAGAGCTGGTCTATGGAAAGAAAAAAGAGGGCTTAATGATTTGCCAAGGTACCTGCAGAAATTTCCATCAGCTCGCTATAGAAATCTCTTAAGATGTTGGTTGAATATCATGCCCACAAAAGAGATCCAATTAAGAAGACATCAAATAAAGGTGGGAAACACCTGGTGTCGATTCTGTTGTGAAAAGGACCAGGTAGAATCCCTAAAACACCTGGTAATGAGGTGTCATGCTCTAACAGATTTAAGATCACTATATGTAGAACATTTGGCAAAACAGCCTCATTGTCAACAGTGGGAGTTAGTTTTAATGGGTGAAAAAGTTAGCATGGCTCTTACGCCAATGAAATTTGTGGAGAGAATTTTTAAAGAAGACACGTAATCTGTGGGGAGCCGCTGTAATCTTTGATCAATTCAAACACATCATTGATGCTCTAGGTGGCTTGCACTGTGGTTTTAGGATTTGAAATTTGTATTAGGAATGGATTCTGAAATTTGTTTTGTTTCTTTTAAGTGATTTTAACTTTCTGGAATATTGATTAATGATTAGGATTTTTCTCTTTTGAAGCTCCTTTTTCTTTTGTTTTCGCTTTTGAAAGGAATGGATATAAACTGTTAAAGGTTTGTATCTTTTTGCAGGTCAACAATAAAACTTTTTTTTTTTCTTCAATAATACTATCCGGGAAAGAGGATATCCAGTATTACCACTGTTACCAGTGGATTTATGTTTGGGTGAACTATTGTTTCTCTTGGAGCTCTCAGGAACAGACTAAAGACTTTACTTTTCTTTGTAAACACTTGGCGAGATTGACTTTGGACAATCCTGGTAAACTGTTCTACCCAGGACAGGTCAAGGTCATCCAAGTCACTGGTTGTTTGGTAATCACTTATTTATGTTTTTTATGATTTACTTTGAATATTTTGTTGTTGGTGTGAGGGCCAGTTTTGTGTATGCTAGGAGAAATCCCCTTACAATTTAGACGAGGTAGGGATCTCCCTGGTAGAGTAGGTTTAGTTTGTTATTATTAAAATGTCTAAGACTGAGAAAACCACAAGCAATTGTCTGCCTCGCATTACTGACCCCTCACAGGGTGCTACAAAGCGAACTTTGTTTACCACTTGAGGCTTATAAAACTCCATTAAATGAATAGGTTCAACAGCACAGCTTTTTCAACAGGCAGTGTTCTACTCAGTTTACCCAAGCTATTTCATCAGGATCATTTACAACAGCATAACTGGCCATTTGATAATTTAATTCAGGCCAGTAAGGTGGATTTGTGGTCCAAATATCCAATCGTTGTCCCATTTTGTCTGGTGTTCGCTCTCTCCGATTGTCAATTGTATTTGGTTTGATAGGGACCATCGCTAGCCATTGGAGATAAGTAGCCTGCTTCTTTCTGCATAGTATGAACCTAGTGAAGAGCTTTTAACTGTCTGTGTTCATGATCGAGGTGCTAGGACACTCATGACTAATGATCGGGAAGTAGTGGCTATAGCTATTTCTAATTAGACGCGCATGCTATACATAACATTCTTGGTACGGTAGTTTGTGTGTTGGAACAAGTGACAATGGATAGCCATATGTCTAAAGATTCCAACTTGTTTAGTGAATTGACATGGTGTACAGTCTTGGCAGGACAAATCTCCCCACATTTTTGGGTGTTCCGAGTGTCAGAGTTCTGATCCTTGTAGCAGTTTTCATTCTCACATGTGCTAGCATGTCATGCCCTGGATCCTTTTCTTTTTTTTTTTTTTTTAAACCAAAGTTATGTTTGTCTTTACAGATGGTCTCATTCTAAAGTTGATTCCATAGTTTTGAAATAGGAAACTGGATAGCATGGTTTTGTTCAAACAGAATCTTTGAATGAGAGATTTCAGGTGGTGACTGGTAATGTGAGGTGGCGTTACGGTCATTGGCTTTTTTATAGAGTGTAGTGTATATTTTGCCATCACTACGAGTTATGTAGAGGTCCAGAAATGGCAGGCTTTCTGTACTGATGGCATTTCTGAAATGTAAATTAGGGTATATTGCTGAGCCACTCCTTTAATATTCTAAGTGTCCCATGTCTCTCTATCAGATGACTAATAAATCATCAGTGTATCGCTTCCATTTGCAGAGGTATATATGGTACGGATTCTCAGGGAGATAAATGTTCACATGTTACGTAGCAAGCTTCGGTGTGAAAGCTTTGCCCATTACTGAGCCATTAAGGATAGCATTACTCACCTCTTTGTAAAGAAGTTGTTTGCGAGTGCTAGGTCAGTATAATGGTGAAATTGATAAGGACATCTACGGATGTCTTCCATTTGCCCAACGTTTATCTAATGGCTTTTTCTGCATTTTTAGGGGTGCATTAGCAAACTGGACCTGTCAAAGGTGATGAGTAATTCACTCGGTTTCTGATAACACGCATCTTCGTCTAGGTTGATCATATAATGGAGATATAATTTTGTCAGTGGTTTCAAAAATAATTCTACTTATTTGATTATGGATTGCTGTGTGGAACCACATACTGACATTGTCAGTCATCCTGGTAGTTGGTCTGATTCTTGTGTATTTTTTAATCTACTTATTTGATTATGGGTTGCTGTGTGGAACCACATACTGACATGGTCAGTCATCCTGGTAGTTGGTCTGATTCTTGTGTATTTTCGGAAGTGAATAAAATACTGGGATACCATTGCTGCGACAATTGAGAAAGTCATGTTCTTTGTTACTGATGTAACCATCCTTTCTGGTGTCAGCCGCGAGAATCTTGTCCTGATTGATGTTGTAATGTGGATCATTGTGTCAGACAGCATTGATCGTCTCGTTTCATTATTTAGTAGTGTGTATGACTTTGCCTTCCACTTTATCTGCCATCTTAATCATTAGATCACTGCAAGGTCTAAATTGATTGAGTGGGTGCGTTTCTTCTGTTGTACATTTGTGAGGTATATTTTGTCTGCATTTTTAATTCAACATAACCAGTATTTAGAATATTAAAATCTTGGAAGGCATGTTATTAGATAGCAGTCCATTTTTATGCCAGTGGGGTTGTAGATGTTAACTTGAAATAACTGTCTGACCCTCACTTTTCTTTAAAATTGCCTCGTTTCAATCCCAGTATTGGCCTCTTAGGGCATTTGTGCCAGAACAAATAATAAGCATATGGCTAGGTCCTTACTTTGAGGTTCCTTCAAGCAATGTTCAGATAAGATTTCCATCATTAACTCATGTTCTATATGCCTTCTTCTTGTGTGGAACATATTGTCTCACACCTTGTCCTGGCAGTTCTGATTTGAATCCCCTACCTAAAAAAGATGATTCCCATCTAGAGCCAGCAGGGGGTGGCTTCTCTCTCAAGCATGTGTCATGGCATTCCCCCCTGATCACACTGTACATGCTGATGTGCCCCTTTTTTATATTGGGGTGTTAACAACAAATGGCATCTTCAGGTCAATGAGGACACGTTCCTAGATGTCTAGAAAAGTGAAATGACAGTGGCATCAGCCTCCTGGAATCTTCCACCTGGCTTATCACTGAAAGACATTGATCATTAAATTGAGAGTGCACAAAAACAATAACGAATTAGAGTTATTGGGATTCAATCGTGTAGGAAACCTTCAGCTGGAAATGCGATGGTGCTAAGAAGCATAATATCACCAGTACTGAAATTAACAAACAGAAACCACAGAAACTCTGTTGGCAGCTTCTTGCACTATAATCAAGACAAAGCTCTAACATACATATTAAGAACATTAAAAAACATACCAAACAATTTGCGGCTCAAAATTTGCACTAGCCACTGGCTAGTGATAATTGACTGTTGGCGAGTAAGAAATGTTGTATAGTCTGTATGAGTACGATTGAGGTGGCAAGTGATTTTTATTATGCCTGGCTAGTAGCTTACAGCTTGAAATGTTGCCCCTGCTGAATCATTGACTCATCACTTCATCACCCAGAATTCATTGGTTGCTTACATTCAAGCTTGTTAAGATTCGCAGATTAGGAGCATCCTCACTACCAATCGCAAGCTCCCTACTCCAAACGTGTAGATTTCAGCAGCCCAGAGGCTGCTGGAGAGGGATTGTACCCCAAGTGCATGGTCTGTTCCATTCTTGTACAGTGCTGCGTTGCTTCACAGTTATGTTTACGCTATATAGTACTCATCACATAGAGGACATGGTGTACATTTGGCGACAGAAAGGAATGTGAAGTCTTCTGCTCAAAAATGTTAACCTACACTGCAAACTATCTAGCTCTAGCAAAAAGATATACGCATAGTTCTAATAAGCATGCTCTAAAAGGGTCACATAGCATCAAGGAAGAAACTTAGCTTACATACCAACATGCCTGCCTCCATTTGGGAGATTTTAGTCCAGACCTGGTTTTAATTTTGCATTCTGGGACTTGTAGTCCTGGATTTCTGATTATAAACCCAGTACTACAAGTTCCGGAATGCAAAGTTAAAACCAGGACTGGTCTAGCATCTCTTGAATTGAATGGTACACGTTAGCATGCATGCTTTCGCTAGATACACAATAACCTTAAAAGATTGATGGGTCGTTAAAAAAAGATCCCGAATGTCCTCATTTAAGAAATATCGCACTGTGCTGCTAAATCAATGCCAACTAGCACAACGGATTATGGTGGCCCTGTAGCTATGGACTGGGCCCAAGCCTGTCACTTTCACCCTGTGCTGTTTTTTTTTAAGACTTAACATTTTGCACGTTGAGATTTGTAACCCCATACCTATGAAAAGGAAAACTACAATTTCATGAATCCGAATTCAGTTGATTCAAAAGCCAGGGATGGCAGAAGGAGCGGAGGAGTCCCACGTGTGCCCACATGACATGGGCTCATTTGGCAGCTATAGCCTTCAGTGGACGAAATTGGTGTTATACCAGCGTGCCTGCTGGTAGTGGTATATATTGCATTTGAGGACTACGACTACAAGTCCCAGGATGCATAGCAAAACTGAAGGCCGAAAAGCCACTCACGTAAGGTCAGAAAATAATTGAACGTTCTGTATCAAAACTCGTGACGTAGGTCGCAGTCCTGGTCTTTAATTTCACAAACATATATGTGTGGGAAAGTTATTTGAGGCAAGACACCCATTCCACAACGCCACCTAGTAGCTATGTATATATACACACACCTGCTTCCTATTTTACATTACAGAACCCCAAATGTATTACGTGAGAGTGACGCCATGATGATGCCGACGTGGCGTCCTCACTCCTCAGTACCGCATTATCATCTCACCTCTCTCCATTGCTTCATTCAAGCGGGCAGGCAAGTCAGTCTAAGTTAACTAGTCCAGCTCTATCGGGTAGCAAAACGTTGTATGCTTCAACGTGTACTTCATCTTTCTCCAAGAGGGGTTTGGGCCTAGGTATCCCAGTATGCAAAGCGTTCTTAGTTTAAAAGGCAGGACTTCTGGTGGTGTCTCTCATGGCAAGGGTATTTCATTGGTAGCCATGTTGGTAGCAGCCAGAAAGCGCAGGTAGTCGATTGGCGGTGCGAGATAACGGGGGGGGGGGGGGTGATTTCATGTGTGATTGTGACACAGGCGACGGTGGTTAGTATTTTTTTTGGGGCTATCCCGATTTTTCTTCATGTATAGATAGTACATGGTGTTGCGCTTGTTTATATCGAAAACGCGCTTGTAGGACACTGGAGTTTTTGTTGGTGGTGTGGTCACTGACTTATACTAGGCTGTCTTTTTTATTGTGTGTGGCTGTGGTTGTGTAGGCTCATATTTTACCAAGCTTTGTTTTTAGAGCGTGTACGTGTGTTGAAGTCACACTGAGCATTATGGGGTTGTTTATAGCAGTGTCTAAGCATTGATAGCTCGGGAGTTGTTTACCGTGCCTGCACGTGTAGCGGTGCTGTGACTTTGTAGCAATGATGTACACTTGCACTGAACGGTTTATACTGGCTGCGCACTGACGTTATTTCATGGTCACCGTAAGTCGATCTTGCGCTGTGCTTTGTTTGCATGGAGTGACCGCATACTTGTGTTCCAGTGAGGAGGTGCTGACGGGTCAATGTGTCGTGTTTTTTTTTTTTTTTTTAAAGTCTAATGGTTCTTTAGAAAACACATTCGTCAAGTACAGCGTCCAAAACCCCTTTTGCTTGCAACTTATTTCGATTCCAATTTTTTTAAGAGGCCTCAAACAAAGTTTAAAGAAGCCACACAATTCAAATGATATAGTTCTCAAACCATGATCACATGGCCACTAACACAACCCTAATCCAATAAGCCACTAACGCAATTCTAACCCAATTTTAAAAATAACGAAAATGGAACATTCATCGTTCTGCTGTAATTAATGGAAGTGTATATGCGAGACCCACCAGGAAAGCCACCCCTTCTTGTTTCTTTACTTCAGCCACGGAGGTTGCAGCCCCTCCAGCCCACAAGCAGACCTAAGCCGACGCTGTGCAGTGAAAAGGTGAGAGGTGGTGGTGTTGGTGATGTAGGAATCTGCTTGCGATGGGGAGCTCGAGGGGAGCGGGGGTGCATGGAATCGGGATTTACAAAGTAGGAGGTATATTGGGATAGTTTTATCTCTGTACAGTATGGTATCTACTGGGATGTTTCTTATTTAGATTGTGCTGGTTGCGATTGATTGCTAATATTGATTGCTAATACATGAGCCCATGGGTAAAGGTTTCACGTTACAAGCTGTTAACCAGCCATAAAGTCCCCCACCCCCTCAATCTAAACCTACACACAGATCACAATATCTTACCACCAGTGCTGGACATTGGGCTGGCTCTTGGTGGATCTGCGATCCAACACCAGAAATGGAGCCGGATCTCAGGATCTGGCCAGAGTAGGCCGCCCAAGACCATGAACCCCGCTGGAATACGTAAAAGAAAAAAACGCCAGCAACGTCGGCATTGCCCTTTACCGCCGGTTTTACAACTGAAAGAAATCAGTTGTACATGTAGCGAGCATTGTGCATAACACACCAGTGCCAAAGCCGGTGATAAAGGGCAATGCTGCTGTTGCGGGCGTTATATTCCAGCATTGCTGGATGCACACTATGAGCCCCGGCCCTTGTGTTGTGGGATCCTCCACATTTTTTCCATTTCCACCACTGCTTACTACCCAATGACTAGAAGTGAGTGCAAATGTTGGGCTCTGCATGGGCCGTTCTCATGAGATGTACTTTGATCCTGTGCTGTATAGTGTTTTTGTGTGAATATAAAATTCTTTTAGTTTATTTTATTTTTTTTTTAATATATATTTTTTTTTTTTTTTAGTGACGACAACAGTATAGAGGAAAGTGAGGTAGCATCCACATTACAGGTTGACTGTTGGGCTGTTTAATAAGCCCCTTTTGTTGCATAGAAAATATTTGGTGCACAGTCTAGCAGAACTGGTGCTACAATAACCTTTCTTGGTACTTCTCTAAGGCACCACCAGCAGAAAGATTTTGCCAGAGGATTGAGGAGATGCAATTGTGGCCCAAAAATAACTGCCCCTAGTGGGTTGAGGAAAAACTGCCTATTCACAAAAGGCAGCATAAATTGCACTGGCCGTACTTTGCTCTGAGTTTAAATCTGGAGCATTATTTTATATGGGGGTGGTGGTAAAGGCTGCTAAGTAAAATGGATCCATGAGTCGGCAATGGCTAGTGTTGGCGGGGGTGAGATGTGGCCTATGTCCACAATGGAGGTATTATAAATTACACAGTTCCCATGAGGGGACAATGTGAAGCGGCCCCTCGTTTTATGTGTATATCAATTGAACCCGTAGGCCCTTTAAGTAAGGTAACGATTTATTGGATGGATGGGGTTGCAGAATTGACTCTTACACCAATAATAAGACCGACACAGGTAGTTGGTAAAACATAGCTGTTTTGGGAGTACAACAGACATCGATGGATGTTTGCTCAAGACTCAACGTTTTAGAAGAAAAAAATACATTTATATCGCAAAAACCTGTCATCGTTGACGTCGTACTACGTGGCAAAATGAGAAAAACCTAACTGGGGTTGTGGCTGGTCTACGGGGAACATCTAAGTATACTTAAAATGGGGGATAGGATTGGGATTGGATCTGTATAGTCAGGTGGACAACTTATGCCCACCCCTAGTGTAAGTCATCTTCATGATCATCAAATACACAATGTTTCATTGGCTCTCAAACTATAGGGCTCTTTGCTATGTGGTCCTCTATGATTGGTTGGCATGCTTGTACCCTTCTGGAATATTCCACTCACCAGAAGCACGCGAGCTGTTACCCCCGGTGCTTGTCGGTGGACTTGACCATGCCTTCCCACCCAATTAGACCATCCCGCACCCCGCAACCCCAATTAGCCCATCATCACTCCTGTCTGCCATTCAAATTGTCTTCGAACTCGGCCTTGCAGTATCACTGCGCCTTTGAATAGAAGGGAGTGGAAGCACATTCTTATCTTCAATCTCGATGTAGCTTGCCCAAAGTCTATTTCCATCTACCCCATGTGACCGGCGACCATGTTTTAGCTCCTTTTTCGTATTTAATACCATTAAATTAATATGACTTGGCACTCTGTTTTTTTTTCCATTGCACCTCAACAGAAGCTCGCATCGCTTCTCACGTTCATTGTATCTTCTCCAATAGATAACCAGTCTCTTGGCTGCCTTAACCCTTGACACTTCGCCAGACAAGCCTTCTCGATTCTTCTGCTGCGCCACACTTTCAGCCCTTTTGCTCATAGCGTCCTGATTTGCTAAAATGCGACGTGTAATATCCAGATTCTCTCTTTTATGTATATATTATATTTGGTGGCACTGCCTGCCGTCTATTCACTACGTATAGCCAGCCTTCATGATTACTTGGTCTACTTGCGTTGCAGCATCTGAACAGTTATAAAGTGATTTGCATTTTCTTCAGTGCTCTTCGCACGTGCAATCTTCATTCCCGCACATGAAATGTCACTTGACTTTTCACTTCGTCATCAGATTCTATAAGGTCTATCCGCCTTCTTTCTTGAGATCTATTCTTGGTCTGTCATCTCTGCTTCATGTGACGTCGCCATCCTCTTGCCTTCATCGCTTCATGCTTCTTCAAGGACCTCCCTTAAGAGACTGTTATCTCTCAGTGGATCCCTGTTTCGAGGATTCTTCGTGGGATAGGTACCAGTACTGGCGTTGTGCATGTCACAATTTCCAGCTTCCAACATTTAGGCAAGATGGGGGCGAGATTTCCGGTAGAGGCATTTGGCTCTTCCTCTACACTCCCGCCCCTCTTCCTGGTTGATTTCATCGACCATTCTTTTACCTGCTCCCATATCTAGACATCCTCTCCGGAAAAAGTGCTTCTTTTGAGTCCATATCTTCACTACTGCTTTCAAAGATCCTGCTGATTTTACATGTTCATCAACACTCCACGTCATGTGGCTACATTGTCCATTCGGGCTACAGTAGATCCGTCTTCCCACATATTTCTGTTTCTTGGATACAGGAACTTTGATCCCTCAGGTGCCAAAATACTCGCTTCTACATATTTTTGTCAATTGTCAGCTCCTTGGGTCCAAATCCAGACTCCACATCGATCATGATCTTCATTCCTACTGCTATCTTTGCCGTTTTCTTGCCCTGTGTGATTATTATCCTGATCACACAGAATCCAAACATGATCATCACCAATAGTGCTCTGAGAAACTTGAATATATTTGCCACCCACTGTGGCAATCATGAGACGATCGATACAAACCAGCTGTCTTCTGCATTATCTTCTGTCTCATCTTACATCTTGATGTGCAGGTTCGTTAACATTGTTATGGCTTCTGTCAAGATCCCATTCTCGTCATCGTGAGAATGTATGAATGTGCAACGTGATTCTCTGATTTTTGCACAAACGCCTCCATCCATGGCTGTAATCATGTCCAGGACATATCTGTTCTACACTGTCATCAGTCTTCTAGCTCTCAATTATTCCTTCATCGCATTGAATCCCTTTATGGTAGTGTTGATCATCTGCAGGACTTCCCACCTGGTAATCTGTAACATTTGGCATTAGCCATCGTCTGGTTCCATGGCATGAAGATGGTCATGAATACTGCAGCAGTTTGACTGAACAACCTGTGTTCATAAGGAATCAAATCAAAGGCTTCTATGGACTTAGCTGAAAAGTAGTTCTCCCTCTTGGTTTGATAGAGAAATCCAACTGATCTCCTCTTTCTCAGGTGAGCATGTTTTTGGGAATTCTTCAATGTTCAGGTCACTCTTTGGAATCACCAATGCTGGAACGTGAATGAGAACAATGGAACACAACCCTCCCCAGTTTCTGGGCAACTTCATATATGCTCTAGATCCACAGGCCCAGTAGTGGTCTATTATCACTACTATTGTATCCTTCATGCCTGGTACATCAAAAATGTGGCTGCACTGCTGATTCATTCCCACCTTTCTTGTGCCATTGTTTCTGAAGCTCAGTTTAGCATTTTCTAGAGGCACTATCTGCAGTGGTCCTCCCTTATCGTCGACCCATGTCAGCAATTTCACAATGTTCGACCAATGATGCTTGCCTTCATTCTCTACAGTATCTATGACTGGTTCATAGTATCCCATTAGTGCTTATGCTCCACACATGATCAGAGCTTCCGCCCATCCTTCTCGGGTCAGCACTGTTCCTTTTGATTTGCAGCTGACCGTTTTCCTTACATCTTCGTATCTCTTTGTGGTTCTTTCCTTGTCAATTGAGCATTTTATTTTCTTCCCATCAGATTCCTCCTCCATTATTCCAGGCTGTTCATATCTTATCACTTGATTCTTTGTTGCTGGCCTCTCTCTTGCCTTTAAATCATAATAATCATCTTCTCTTGGAGCTGTCTTCTCAGTCCCCATAACAAGGATGCCGGTTGACCCTGGAACTGACCTCTCATATAGCAGAGTGCAAGGTGTGTTAGACAATGAGCTTTCTGAACTGCTACTTCTATAGCTATAAAAAAATCTTCAAATTCCCCATGGCATAAGGTATGAGAGCACATACATTTGACATACTCTCCCACCTTTTTCATGTGCTAATACCACATGTTATTACCCAAGTGTGCTGTGCTGTCTAGCTGAAGTTTAATTCATGATCTTCTCTTGTGTCTCCCGCTTGCAAAGTGAGTGCTTGCATAATACTCGTGTTAGTAATGGTCCGTCCTACAGGTGAGACCATCAGTACACTTGTTATAGGAATAGGCACCCTCATACGGGCCACTGGTGTGGGTAAAATTGTAAATGGTCTTTGGTCTTTCAGTAATAAATAATTCTGTGAGAGTCACTGGAGTTAGAATCAAAGGGACTTCTATCTTGCTTGGACCAATGAAATAAACGGTATGGATTAACAAAATCAGGAAAACGACAACAAATGCTAAGCACGCATATATTATGCACCAATACATCCCCACCATTTCCGATTTTCCACATGTCATTGAATTTGCTCACTTTCCAAAACTGTACCATTCTCGAAATTCCTCATTGTGCCGGTATTCTACTTTAAGGAAGTAAAAAACCTTTTAATAAGGCAACCTTGTTAAATCGGGCAACTGCAGGATTTGTTCAACTATTGCCATGAGCAGCCTCTTTATTGCAGGGCAATTTTTAGGATCATGCAGAAAAGTGCGTATGTCAGCACTGCACCCAACAAGAGCAGGATAAGCTTGAAGAATGAAAACAAAAACAGCGAGAAGGAGCTTATGGCGCATCAGCATCTGTTGGGACCCTTGAATTAACCAAACCAACTCGCTGAGGAACGAGTCTGGAAACTGTTTCCAGTCATCGAATTCGAACTCCAGGTTAGCCATGTTTAGTATGTCAACACTTTCTAAAGTCCAATTAAGATTCCTGCGACTCAAGAACTGGGTTTGCACTCTTGCTATAATATCTATAAAGAGTGTCTGGGGTGAGCCACAGTCCAAATTCACACTTGCATTTATTTAATCAGAAACCTTAGCATTCTTCTTAATCGTCATTGATCAGGTCTGCGCATGCAGAACTTCTTCTTGCCTTGCTTCCGAATCAATACTTGGGGGTGCATTGGTCTTGCCAGCATATGGATTTACTCTGCTCAAGTGGATCCAGGCGTGTCTCTCTTGGACTTTTACTGCTGAGGGAGTATGTTTTCCATTACGTAGGGACCACTGAAGCGTGGCTTGTGCCACTTCCGGGTGAAATTCCTTATTAGGACTGGGTCTCCAATAAAAAGTCCTAGGTACGGCTAATAGTTCTTGAATTCTGGTTGCTGAATGGTCTTTATCTGTGTCCTGAGACTGATTTCCCCACCCCTTGCGTTTTGAGTTGGTCTGAAATTACAGATGTTAGCGTTAATTAATGGTAAATAAGCAGGCAATTCATTTCCTAACGTCTTCTGGGCATCATTTCTGCTCCCCGATGGAGGAGACAAAGGCGTTCTCATTTGCCTCCCTGTCACTAGCTCGTGGGGTGTAAGGTGGTCCGACCCAGGCTGATTACTTAATGCATATAATGCAAGTGGCAGCCAATACAGCCATCCCTTCTTCGGTGTCCATTTTAATTTTGCAATTCTCTCTTTAAGTAGACCGTTGAGTCTCTCACATTATCCGTTTGCTTGCAGAAGAAAACAAATGTTTATGCTTAGCAATAGGCTAACCTGTTCAAATACTTCATTAATAAAATGGTGCCCATTGTCGCTCTCAGCACCTCACATACTCTACATCTGGGAAAGACTTTTCTGACTTAAAAACTTTGCTGCGCAAGTGGCATCAGGGTGTGTACAAGGACCTGCTCCAATCTGCCTGGAAAAGGGACAAACCACCACTATCATATACTTGTATCCACTAAATACATGCAGCATGTCAACATAATCGATAAGTAGATGCTGAAAGGACCATTTGGCCGAGGAATCGCTCCTCTGATCGTTCGGAGTGTATGCCCAGCAGTAAACATCTACATAAAATGCAACGTGTTCTAATAGGTCTGTTACAAACCAGTCCTATAGCTGCTGCAAAGCAGTTCAAGCACTACCTTTAACAATGCTATTGGCATCACAGGCTTTCCATTGCTGTCCTGTCGCCACAAGGCTTCAGAGGGGGCAAAGCACACCCACTTTGTTTCCACAATTCCTGCTCTTCCTGTGGTGCACTGCCTTGAAACTCCACCAACTGTGTTCTTGATAAATGATTAAACCCTTCATTTGCTATCATGATCGTGACTACCTTCTCCTTTACATCTGGAGTATCATAACCTGAATTATCTGGTGAATATGCAACACTTTTGGCCTCTTCGTCTGCGGCTTATATCCCACAATAGATAGTCAGTTCGCTTAGTATGTGCTGTGCATTTAACTATTACAATGGCTACTGGGAGTTATAATTCTGCGTTTTGCACTGGAGTGCCATGTGCTCGGAGGTAGCCCCTCCTTTGCCAACGTGCTAGCCCAGCATGCACAGTTGATGTCACATAGGCGGAGTCACTGTACACCGTCACTTCTGCCCTTTGTGTTTCTCGAGTGCAGCAATAAGCGCCACCAGTTCTGCTGCTTGCACTGAACAGTCAGACGTAGTCTTGCACTTGCTGCCACCTCAAATTCACTGGTGGCTCTGTGTCTTACCACAGCTGAGCCAGAATGCCTTTCTCCACTAGTTGTATCTACTTTTGAAGAACCTTCAATAAAGAGAATCTCCCCCTGCCCCACCCCTCCTAACGCATTTTTCTTTACGCATGGGATGTCATCATAGAATTCCTAGTAGTTGGCGCAATCATGCACATGCTCACCTTCTACCAGAGGCTCAGCTACAAACATGGCAGGGTTCACTAATTGTACACCTGACTACTTTGATTGCAGGGTTCGCTATAACCACCTGATACGCAGAAGCCCTCTGAGATGTCAATGTACCCTTAGGTTTTTCCAAAATGGCAAACAAAGCATGCTCTACGAAAAGTGTCATGGAACATACCATCACGATACTGGTAGAAGTCTCTTGCGAATGCGGGTGCTGCCAGACTGTTCCCATGGAATGTGCCCTCTCATAACTGGATCCAGGATTCCACTATAATGTGCCAGAGGTTTGTACCCTCGTGTAGTTCTGTGTAAGCACTGCTGTCATGATGATCCCATTTGTGTGCAAAAATAAACTACTCGTCATAGTTGGGAATCCCTAAAACTGTAGCTGTACAAATTGATTTCTTTAGTTCTTCAAACCCTTCCTCCATTTCCTCAGTCTTTTCCTTATTCACTTGTGCTTTCTTCAGAGCCTGCAAAAGGGGTCTTGTGTATGAACTATAATCAAACGCCCCTGTTGCGTAATCCCAAAGATTGTTGCCTGTGCTTTACCATGTGCGGTTTTGCTGTTTTCATGATCATGTCAGCTCTTGCAGGTGTGACCCTTTTTCCCCTCATGCGAGATCATCTGGCCTATATACAACACTTCTTCCTGATAACATGGCAGTTTCTCTTTGTCTGCCAGGATATTCATCACCTGAATTGAGTATTGTCTACCCTCATCTGCTGCTGTGCTACAGACTAAAATATCATGTACGTACTGTATCACCATTCTCTTCAAATCAGTATTGCCTAAATCCATCTGAAGGGCCCTGGTAAGGATTGATGGAGATTCACAGTCCCCTTGGGGCAACTGAGTGCTTTTTAGTTTAGACAAAACGTAAATGATGTAAGGTCTTGGGAGTCCTTATGCAATGGGCTTGAGAAAAGCATTTTTCAAGTCAATCACTGTAAAATATTGTGCTTCTGCTGGGATACTGCATAATAATGTTGTCGCCGGATTAGGAACTAAAGGAAACTCTGCCTCTACAATGTGGTTAGTCGGTCTCATATCTTGTATGAATCTCCATGACCCTCCCTTCGATTTCCTGATAGGATACACCGTGGTATTACACAGTGACTGACGTCACTAAAATACCTTATTCCATCAGGGCTGAAATGGTCTTGAAAATGCCCTCATCTGCCTCTCGAGACATAGGGTAATGTTTCCCCCCTCCCACCCCTTTCATCGATAGGTATCTGTGGCCTGTACAAAAATTCATCAGGTATTCTCGTAATCTTTCCCTCTAAGCTGGGTAGCCATGTCAACAAAATGCGTACCCCATGAAGAAAAACTTCTGGTTCCAGTGGCATTCCCCGCAGATCCATATGCCTTGTAAACGCCAATATAAATTGGCCCACGTTCATATAATCGATCCCAGGAGTAGAACACACCATGCCTTTTCGGTAAAAGAATCGTCATGTTAAGTTTCGTCATTAAGATCTCATCCTAGAATGTTGACTGGTGTCTGCCTTGAGTACAATTATGGAACAGACATGTCCCTCTCCTATAGAGACTGGTAATTCATCAGTAAAAGGAACTCTACTTGTAGCTCCAGAAAATCCTTGAGCATTCACAGCATTTCCCGACATTGAGTCTTTTCCCCCTCGTATACATGAACGAGTAGCCCCAGCGTCTACTAAAAAAGAATAAGATTTGCCTCCTATCGTCACATCAACCCTTGCTTTCCTCTTGGGGTTCTGGTGTCACCAATAGTTCTGAGCACATCAAGTCACCCTGTGAGCTGTCCTATTGTGGATACTTACTTCTCCACGTGCTGTGAAAGGACTTCCTCCTACCATACTGACAACCCCCTACTCTAGGTCTCAGTAACCGTCCTGTGTTTGCATTCTGCTGTATTTGCATGGGTGTGTGCTGCGATTGCCCTTGTGGGGGATTTAATGGTGCTTGCTGTGGTTGCAAAGCTTGTTGCATTTGCGGTGCTTGTGCTTGATACACTGTTTGATCTTGGGGCAACCCCATATAGCTTGTAAGCTATATGCTGGAGAATAATCTGCCCGCCCCCCCACCCCCGTCTTGAGAATTGCCCATGTACATACCCTTGGCGCACAATGTGCCCTGTTATTCCACATGTCCAACATATGGGAGGAGCTCTTCTGACTAGCCCCCCTTGGTTAAATCCTCCTTGCTTATTCTGATTTATCATTCTGCATGTTCTGAAAGCCACCCCTTCCTCTGTAGCCCATTCCTTTGCATCGTGGCACAAATCCATTCCCTCCTTGATGCATTTGATGTTGGTTATTTGCCTCCGATGTAACGACTGCTTGCTGTAATCGCAATCTTTCTCCGCTTGTCAATTCTATGGCTTACTTTGACAATTTCTTCTGAACTAACTTGGCTTCCTCAAGTTTTCTAGCTTCTTCATGTTTTACAGTTGACAGTGATGCACTATGGTCACCTGTATCTCTGCCCATGGCTTCGCTTCCATTCCCACTAATTTCTTAAGCTGCATTTGTACCAGCTCAGGCAATCCCTGACATAAAATGTGGTTAAAATACTGCCACTAATTTTTCCCCACGGTTCCCGTGTTTCAAGAGTCCACCGTTTCTGAATACTTTAATTGTAACCAAGCGCATCTTCGTCATCTTTCATCTTACGTGCCATAATTGCATCCATGTCTGATGTGTCGGGATACTGCACCCTAAGCGCTCTCCAGACATCTGCTGTACAATTGTTAAATGGCGCTCCATCGTGCGCTGTTCTGTGACACTTCAAATAGCCTGCTCTTGTCCAAATGTCATCAGCCCTTTCCCTTAATGTCCCCCTATTGCTAAAGTATTTCCCCCTGTCATTTTCTCTAGCTCATAAATCTATTTTACTGCACCCGCTGTTAAACTGGCAAGTTTGCATCTGAAGTTATCCTTCTCCATCAGTGGCCATGAAATATATTGCGGTCTGGCCTCACCTTTCTCCAATAAAGGGAACTGCGTGTACCCAAATCCGCAATCCGTTCCCATCGTCTGCCTATCCATAGTGGGGACAATGGTTCCTGTTCGCCTTCTACCTGGCAATGACCTCAGCCTGCTCACATATGTTGGTGACTCTCCCTTCTCCCTATGCGATCATCCTTTAGGTAGCTCTGGATATGCTATTGGATCTGGCGTCATATCTTTAGGCTGTTCTATATCAGACCATCTCCCTTGTCTGTCTGCAGACATCCCTCAGGACCACATGCACCTCTTCTTCCACATGGAAGGTTTATCTCCCTCTTTCCCTCTAGCCCCCAGCTACTATGGCTTTCCTCTCCTTCACCCTTATCTAAGGTCAGCCTGTCTAGGGACCGGGACAAGGCTCTGTGTGTGAGACTTCACTGGTCTCTTTCGTCACTTCGTGATTGGAAGACCAGGGATTGATCTCCCTTCCTGCTTTGCTTCCTTCTCTGAAGTCTTGAAATGGAGCCTCGGTAAAGCCTATGTCAACATTTTCCTCTAGGTTTACTCAAAATGGCCCTGATGTTCCCTGTGACCTGAGGAACTCCTCTATGTTGCCCCATGATATTACTGGACTCTGTTCCATTAACTCTTTCTGAATGCGATCCATGTTGTGCTCTTTATTTTTTTTTTAATTTATTTTTTTTTTGCTCTATTTCTTCAACTAGCTCTCTTCACTTTCTCGCTTCCAGACTCTTTCCTCTTCATGTCTTTTCTTACCTTTTTTGTCTTCTCTACACTCTTCTTCCCTTCATCTTTGTATGCTTTTATCCCTTAATTTCTGTGCTTCTTCCTCTTCCTTTCCTCTCGTTCTTTGATTGCTCTCTACCTATTGTCATATTTTCTTTGCTCCTCTGCCCTTTTTTCTCCTTTGCTGTTATTCCTGATACATCTGTTCTCGCCTCTGCCTACTTTCTCTTATGTTCTACCTCTTTCAATCTTTTTTTTCTCTTTCCCTATGTTTTCTGTCCTGCTCGTCTTGATATACCATTTGCCTTACTTCCTCCAATACTTTTCCCATCAAGCTTGAGCAATATTTGTCCTCCCATCCAGGTATGAGCATTACCTCGTCAGCTTTATCCTTTTCTCCTTTCCATCTCTTAATCTCTCGTTCTATGCCTGTGGTTACATTCAATTGTTTGCTTTTCTACTCCTTGTTCTGTAAGATCTTAGATCTCCTCCTTTCTGTTAGCCTCTTCTGGACTATCATCACTGCTATAAAATGGTGGTTCATATATCTGGTTACTCTACCCTGTCGCCGCTTTTAGTCCTTTAACAGATACAATCCAATCGCTGTTTACTTCTGGCGAGGTAAGGGGAGCAGAAGTCTCAGCACCTTCCTCCCTGCCCTGAGTAAGCATCCACTCCCCTAGCAGCAGGTCCTCCCGCTACATTTTCCAGAGCTCTAAAATAGCTAGCCTCTTCAATTTCTTCCCTGTGTATGCAGCGTGCAAGTATGTGGTCATGTGTTGCAATACCGCTTTCAAGTGGCCATGGCCTAACGTTTTATCTGCTGTGCCCTTTACCCATTCTGCAGTATACTGTTTGAGCTTGGGAGTGTGTTTTGGCAGCATCTTAGACGGATGCCTCAGTGGAGTAATATCTCCCATTGTGACAAGTCTCAATTGACTGTCAATACTTACCGTTGGTTACACATAAATGTTTCAGAAAAACAACAAATATATGCGCGCTTCAACACTCGCCGCTCAAAGCCTATATTTCTCAGTTATCTCAACCTACTGTTCAGTCGGCGCCGACAATGACCCAAAATAAGTAATAAACTTTTTATCTCTACTTCAACTTTACCCAGCTTATTCTTGTCGCTCTTCGACACCTTTTTTTTTTTTTCACTTACAAAATAAAAATGGACAGACGGACTAGTCGACTTTTCACATATATATATTATATATATATCATCGTACTCCTTGTCACCAAGCCCCTAAAATACTCTGATCGTGTTAGTCATTGCCTATCATAAACCTCTTTATGTGTTGCCTATTTATACCCCGACTGGGGTTCGAAATGACTCCTTCTAAACCTGCCTTGAGGCAGGAAACCGGGCTCTTAATTTTAAACAACCCCTCCCCACGCCCCCCCTCCCCCGTTACTTTTCTAGGTTACCACAATCCCATCCCCTTATTTTGCCATTCCCCCTCAATTTACTACCAATTCGTTCTTCAGATCAAGGCCTCTTTTGGTATTGTCTCTCCTCCTTCAATTGCCCACTTTCACCTTCCATCCGCTCTGCGTCTGTGAGATTTTGTGAAAGAGGGACCTGTCCCATATCTATTTTCATGCAAGTATTCTATATCCGCCACTCTCCACCGGAAACCTCACGATCTTCCAGCTAGATGGCAGAGGGTGTCCGATCGTCCGAAATACTAACTTACTAGTCGATGAGTACTCTAACCATCCTTTCTCTGCTACCACATGAACCCGTAGGCCCTTTAAGCGAGGCGATTTATTGGATGGATGGGGATGCAGAATTTACTTGCACCATTAATAAGACCGATTCAGGAAGTTGGCAAAACATGGCTGTTTTAATATCAGTTGTCAAACAGGGAGTACAATAGACCTTCGCTCAACGTTTTACATGAAAAAATACATACTCGTCATCATTGACATACTATTGATGATGTGGCAAAATAAGAAAAAAATAACGGATTGTGGTTGGTCTACGGGGAACATCTAGGTATACTTTCTATGGGCGATAGGATTGTAATTGAGTCTCTAGAGTCAGGTGGATAACTTATGCCCACCCCCTAATCTTCATTTTATCAAATACACAATGTTGCATTGGCTCTCAAAATATAGGCTTCCTTGCTATGTGGCCCTCTACGATTCGTTGGCACGCTTGTACCCTTCTGCAATATTCCACTCACTAGCAGCATGCAAGCTGGTACCCCGGGTGCTTGTGGGTGAACTTAATCATGCCTTGCCACCCAATTAGGACAAAAGAGTGTTTTCCTATTAGGAAAGCTTCGTCCCCTGCACACTATCTAAAAGGCCAAAGCCTAATGGTGATTAGGGAATCTTTAAAGATGGAAAGTCTTTTAAGGGCATTTCAGATATATATTCAAAATGTCACTAAATAATTACATTTTGACAACTTGAAGGATAAATTCATAAGCAAGATGATTTATTATTCATACAAGATGGTAGGCCCAACGCGTTTCGAGTAGCAAACAACTCTTCATCGGGGGCATTTTTTCTTTAAGAATAACATTTCTATAAAGAAAAGAAACATTTTAAATTTAAACAATATAATATTTTTAGTCAATAAGCAATTTCGAAAGCAACAATTTCAAAACAACCTCAATTCAAGGACATCTCTGAGATACATGTCAACACACAGATCCTGGACTTAAAGTGTACAGTGCATAATTCAAATGGACTTAATTGTTTTAGTGTTTAACAGCCTTTAGAGTGAAACCGTTCTCGAAAATTGACAAAAACTTAAAACATAGAAACTGAAGAAGCTTTGCTATACAAGGCTGGTTGTTGAATCAGAAGAACAAAATGAGGGCAGCTAGATGCAAAGAGCTTCTTTCAAACTATCCACGGTTATCCTTTGTGCCTTCAGTCCCACATACCTTCCCATTCCATATTTGCAATGTAGAACAAGCCTTGCCTTTCTAAAAATCCCTTGTTTCAATCTCGCTGCATGGGCGAGATGGTCGATAGGGTGACAGTAGCAATAGCATCTTGCACCATTTCTCTCAAACTTGATACAATTGCGTTTCCACTCCTTAGGCTTGCACTTGCTCTAGGAATAAATGTGTACGTGTAAAGCAAACAGTTTGTTTTTCCTGCAAGGCAAGCACACTGTGACAGTGTGCACAAAACTGACCAGATTAAAAAAGTGGTTAGTTACCTTTTCTTTTAAAAAGATTTAATTTGTATACAATTTTCCGCATAACCACTAGACATATGATGCAAGTGCCTGGGACGCTAGCCACATGGCCAATCTCTATTCATCAGCCAAACATATTAGATTTGTCGGTGCTTGCTTATGGTACTATCATTCCATATGTGACCAACTAATGCTGTTCTCCACACACTTTCACCACTCAATAAGACATGAAATGTGTTTTCAGTAGTTCTCATGTGGCACGTGAGCACAGTTTTGGGTTGCAGAACTAGAATCCGAATTAGAGGGTGTTTGCTGGGGATTGTGTGGAGCGCAAGAACATTAAGTGAGGATTACTGCTGGGCAGATGGAAGCCACACGTAGATGCCGAGCTGACATGTTGGGGTACTAATAGTTATAATACCCTTGCAGGGCCAGCTTTATTGTGGGAGAGGTAATGATGCCGGATATCCTGCTACAGTTCTATGTTCTTAGATTGCGTGTATTTTTAAAAAATGTTTTAATTTATTTGTTTATTTATTTTGTAGAGGTGTTGTGTTTTTTTTTTTTTTTTTTTTTTTTTTTTTTTTTTTAGCCGAATATATTTTGCAAGGAACTCCACGAAAAAAAGCCTAGCGATGTAACAACGTTGTACCCCTGCTGCAGGCCTGAGGATGTGGGATGTTACTGATGAATCATGACCACATTGCTACTCCGAAAAGGAACAGTCTGTTCAGAGCAGTGCTTTAAGTGGGATGGGAAAGGTGAAGGGGATACAGGAAGCATTGGGAAATGAGTGTGGGGCCAATGCTAATTATTCATAATTCTGCTCTGCTTCATATCCTCAGTGGCCCCATCCTCGCATCCTCTTCAGAGTTTGGAACCTTATCCATGTACACTCAGTATTCCCAGTGATTAAAGACTTGAGCTTCCAGAGTGAGCCTACAAATTGGGCGTGCCACACTCCAAGCTAAACCACCTTTTAAACAGTTTCGGCAGAACAACAGGAAGATTTATTTTAGTGTCTATATAGCACGTCCTGTTGTCACTGTTTTATGCATTTTGGCAGTCCTGTAGACCGAGGCACCAAGAGACATGTAGGGATTTGACCAGGATCACATATCTGTGATGTTGCGAATGGATTGGAACTATGACCCCTTGGTTCAAAACTTTAGTTCTCCTACAAGAATTCTACAAAAAGTAAATTGCCAGAGTACAGGTTCAGTACCGCGTTTTCCATCCACACATCAGAAATGTGATTTGGTTGGGTCTTGAAGCCCACCCTGTGTTTGCAAAAATAGTTAGATGTCAACAGTGTTGCTGCTGTCATTGTCTTACTACCAGTTATGGCTTTTCAAAGGTATTTCAATATCCAGGGCACGCAGCATGGCATCGGTCAAGAAGGGTGGGTGTGTCTGTTTTCTACCTATTTTTTGTAATGTTTGCTATTAAAAGCAAAGTGACACCGTTCCGGTTGGTATTATAAATTGTGCTGGTGCATTCACATTGTTTGGCACATACAAAAAAGGAATTTGCATTAGGGCAAACGCATTGTAGATGCTAAAGCTGTTTGCATGTGCAACTTTTCATTTTGCCCCGTTTCTTAAAATCTGTGGGTGCCATGGATCTGTAGCAGTGGTCATCAACCTGGGCTGCTTGCCCCCATGGGCGGGGTGAGGGGGGCACGAATGACATCCACGGGGACACTAAAATCTTTTCAAAAGGGATTAAGATGACTGTTTTTAACATAACATATAACTGCATTTTCTATTCGAAGCAGTCACCTTAATCCCTTTTTAAAGAGACTTGAGCCCTCCTGCACCTCCTTTGTCCAGGAGGGCTCCAGGTTCCCCTGGTATCCCCTTAGGGGACACACTCCTAGTATGGGGGCAGGAACAATATTTTTTTCTCAAGGGTGGCTTGGTATGAGAAAGTTCTAGCCATGGTTCACTAATTGTGAAGTTGAGAAACTTGTTTAAATAGACATATCGGAGGTGATTAGCTGCAATGAAAGTACTTTTGCTAAGAGCTTGTTCTATTTTGAACTTTTTCACATTGTGCTCACACCAATGTAGAGAGGCAGATGTACACATCATCTTGAGTGCCTGCCCCCTCCTCTCCGTCATACTGGAATAACCGCAAGAGGGGGCACTGTGTGTTGACACCAGGTATTGTTCCTTTTACCGCATCGAAGATACGAGAAGCGTTCTGCACTTAGACAACTATATTGAATGTACCCTCGCACTGAAGTAGTGGAAGGATGTCTACACCATTGGACATGGAAGAGCCATAAGAAAAATCGGACTGGAGCAAAGTGACGTCCTAAAGAAAAGACATGAGGATGTACTGAAACGATAGGCAACAAGATGTAATTGAAGTAATAAGAGAAACATGTATGCAGTGACGAAGAAATCCTATTCGAGAAGAGGATCAATGAATGTACATCTGCAGAAACCCAAGGTAGATACGACCTAGAAGCTTGCTGCAGATGAAAACGTAATGCAATTAGAGCAGCCATAAAGAAAAATATGGATGTCTGACTCGTGTTACTAATGACCAAACGACCTCGGAGACGGACCAAGGCTGCAGAGTTGAAAGGCGCTGGAAAAACAACTTTGTGCGAAGAACAAAAATGTCTATTGGACTGGGATCAAGGATGCCACATCAAGGAATAATTACGAGGGGGGGGGTCAAGGAGGATAGGCTATGTACGCATGACATATTTCTCTTCGATTAGTTAAATAAGAAAACATTTGCACATGACAACCAAGTCTCCAGAGGCCAAGGCTAGTAATAACACCCAGTATAATTGAATTAAATAGCATCAAATAAAAGGTCGAAATGGACAAAATCTTGGTCCCCTCACACATGATTCAAGACTTGAAAACAAGGCCTATTCATTAGGCTCTAACTGAAGATGGTGAAGTACCTAAGTCCCAGAGACGAGAACAGTCAGCAAGGTCTACGAAAAAAAGAAGCCTTGACTCGGGGCTTAAATGATGAGAAATGGTAGGTTAATTGACTAAGTGGGTGGTAGTTTGACGCTCCCATGCCTGGGTTTCGTTTTGCCCACGTGCTGCTAACGAGCAGAAACTCCAAGGTTGGGAGAGAATGCTAACCAATCATGAGGGCCCATGTAGCAGTGCACTATACAACGTTACAGAATCCAATCCACTGCTGTTCTGCTATTAATCTGGATTAAATGTCTTTAGAGGTAGTTCGAGGCGTGTTTACCAGATGAGGAGCAGCCAATTCTGTTACTAACACCTAAACGATATATACAGAATATATGTTCCCTTAACTAATCCCCACCACTCGATGTCATAGCTGACGTACATCGAGTATGGCCTTTACCTCAATATCATTGAGCGTGTGTGAGCTGCAATTTGTCTGTTCACCAGGTTTCCCTACTGTATTTTGGCTGATAATAAAGTAGTATTTTGCAATATTAATGGAGTCTGTCCGGTTATTTGGGTCTGAGATTGTTTATTGGTAATTCCATCTGGCACTTGGAACGTTCCAAGTGCTACTGCACAGCTGGCAACAAAGTACCATTCTAAGGTTGCCCAGATTCAGAAAGGTGAGTAGGCAAGATGTGCCTAGTGTGCAACACCTCCTTCCCTCCAAGCTGAAAACTAAATTGATGCAGGTGCAGGCAATCGGAGCAGATCAGAGAGGTCAAGTAAAGTGAATAAGGGTACTCTTGCTCAAACTCGTGACCCATCCCACCTGCTTTGCTGGGGTCCACTGATTCTCCAGATCAACGGAATAAGCGGCAGGTGGGCAACCGGTGTCCCTGAATGAGCAGTATGGGCACACCATCCAGAGGGCCCCTACTTTGTTGCGTCCAGAGTCCCTCCCAACGCATCGGCCCCAGAGCACGACTCCTAAGTGTGTTGATTGAAAACCGTTTTAGAATGCACCATTCCCTAAGAACTGAGACTAATAATAATAATAATAATAATAATTATTAGGCATTTATATAGCGCTACGAACCCTCAGGTATCTGAGCGCTGCGTATTATTACCCACGGTGTGTGGTGCTCATTTATCGACCTCGGAAGGATGAAAGGCTGAGTTTGGCCCTGCCGGGATTCGAACCTGCGTTAACAGGCTCTGCACAGATGTCAAAGCCAGCGCTCTACTCGCTGTGCCACTAAGACCACACCGGCACCAGCTTCATTTCTGGCAGCACCCAGCACAAACAAGACTTTGCCCAGAACCAGTTTCCACGTGGGGTCATGCATGTAAGATCTCCGAATGGGAAGCTCCTCGATGCCTGTCTGGACAGCTCAGCAGAACACACTGAATGCGATCAGTGATGTTCTCTCAGCGTGAAATCTTTCATGGTGAGAGGCGAGCACTGATCGCATGCCGGGTATTCTGATGAACCCCCTGACAAAGTGGTGTGGAAATCTTATAAAGGTGCTACCCTGAGCTCACAGCTGGTATGCTGAGGTGAGACCCACACCAATGGCGGTTCTGCTGCAGACCCCCACTAAACAATACAAGATTCGTTGCACTTCATGTCTATTTTAACTATATACACCTGCAAATGTGACAGAGTTGCCCTCCGCAATAAAAATGCATTTCTACGTGACTGCCTAGTGGAGCTCTAGCA
Source organism: Ambystoma mexicanum (assembly GCF_040938575.1). Classification (NCBI taxonomy): domain Eukaryota; kingdom Metazoa; phylum Chordata; class Amphibia; order Caudata; family Ambystomatidae; genus Ambystoma; species Ambystoma mexicanum. The sequence continues at coordinate 420,883,438 of NC_090934.1, read as the reverse complement.
CAGGAACATGAGGGGCACGATATTGTCCTTAGAATCACTAAATCTTCCTCCTTTTTTTTATGTTTTGGTTTTTTTCTTCAGATTTTATTAACTTCACTTATAAGGACTCCAGCCAGGGTGAATTTAATTGCACAGGGTCACACACTTTGGCTTAACCGTGAAGTGGGAATTTAACCCACTCTGCAATTAAAACACTTAATTATGTCACTTAATTGCAACCTTCCAAGCCTTACTTAGTACAAATACAAGCCCTACAAAAAATACGGTCCTAGCAAGTTGACTTGCAAACTACACCAATGGAACCACCCTGACTACATGTAAATCCTTCTAGAAAGATGTTATGATGACATCACTGCAGCTCCTCACAGCGTGTAGCTGCGGCTGGTGCCCGCACGGGCGTGGGGTTCTCGCAATGGCTCCAGCTCTGGGAAGATTTTCAAAGGCTCCCCAGTGGTGGCGTGACAGTGACGCACCCTAGGGAAGAAGCTTCAATATGTTGCTGAGTGGTGACCGAAATCTTGCTTGTGGTTCTCAGGGATGACTAGTTGGGGACATACAAGAAGTGGGGTTTGGGCTCCCTAAAATAAGTTCTCGCTGAGAACCGTGAGAACGCAGCCCTGCCAAGTGTTGTCATTTAAAAGTGACACTGCACCACGTCAACCTGATGTAGGTCGGAGAGAGGCCTGGTCAAATGTTTTTTGGTCGACATTGTAAGACGTTTAAGTATCAAATGTATTTTAGAAAACAAAAATGTGTTGAGGCAAAGAAACGGTGGCACTTTAAAATAATGTCTTTGTCTGTTTAGTTGGTGAAAATGTTCTCCCCCTCCCCGCTGCGCCAGCACGGGAGCCGAGTGCCGGCAGCTCGAGGAAGCTGTTCAAAGGCCCGCCAGTGCTTGCATGGCAATGACACCCTGTGTAAGTGGACAGCGCTTCACTCCCAGCACCAGGGGAGCTAGGTGGCCGTCACTTAAACTTCTGCCACTACGCAATCTCCTCATGGAAGCTTTTCAGAGACACCTCCATACTGGCGTGGGGGCGGCAATGGCGCCCTTTGTAAATGACTTGTTTGGCGCCATGTGCGATTGCTCGGGCCTGCTGTCCCTGGCCTCCGCAGATGCAGCGTCCGATTGGTCCAGAGCATCTAAGGCAGAGGTCTTCAAACTGTGGGGCGCGCCGCCGCCTCCTAGGAGGGGTGCCAGAGCCCAGCATGAAATGTGAAAAAAAAAAGAAAGTTTTATTTATTTATTTTTAGATTGGGGGAAATGGGAGGGGGAAGATCACATGGACCATAAAACGGTCTTAGGCGCCAATGAAAACATGGCCAGCAGTTGCAAATGGATATTCAGTCCTTTAGTCACAGACTGAATAGTACCCAAGGGGTTGTTTTTTATTCAAATGTAAACAAATTGTGATATTTAAAGAATATGTATTCAGCAACAATGGTCAAAACTACTAGCTGCATAGTGAAGTAACTCCTCAAACTGGCCAAAAAAGTGGCCCATTTTGATTGGCCTACACTAGTATTTTGCATTTTTGGTACAGTCATTGCCCTATAGGCCAGTCCAAGCCTCCCGACTCATCCATAATGGGTGAGGAGGCATCCACCCGCTGGCCACCTCACCCATTATGGAGGAGCTGAGGAGCCAGCGCAGTGAAACACTGAGCACTCCCTCAGCTGCTTTATCCAGCTGAGGGAGTGCTCCTGGGCCAGCTGAACTGTCAAAGGGAAACACTGTTTGCCTTTGACAGTTAATTTCCCCAGCTGCACATGACCACTGAGCCATGCAACGTTGGGGGTGTTTTGCTTCGCCAGCCTTGCATAGCTCATTGGAAATGCTGGCTGGGGCACTGCATGTATGTATGTGCGAGGGGGTGCTCCTGCGCCTCCTCGCACATACGGGCAGAGCAACCTGGAGCGGGGCATTATAGCAACCACACGCAGGCCCCTGCAGAAGGTACGTTTATGGCGATTTTATTTTTTATTTAAATGTGTATGTTTGTGTTATGGGACTGTGGTGGGAGCAGGATGGGCGGCAGCACTGGGCTAATGGTGGGAGTAGGGTGGGGGAGAGCCCAGGGTCTGTACTGGGAGTAGGGTGCGGTGACGGCACGCAAAAGTTCATAGTGATTTCTAGGGGGACCCGGCCTGCCTAAACTTGGCTCAGGGGGGGCCGGAGCCAAAAAAGTTTGAAGACCACTGATCTAAGGGTACTGCCGCTGGACTACCGAAGGGAGGAGGTGGTGGGGGGATTTGGGCCCTGAACTGTCGCCCCACTCGCACCTTCACAAGCTAGCCGCATCTCGAAGCATTTCAGTGTGGCGTATCTGCGCTCTCAGGCTGGCTTTCCCAGTCTTTTCCATTCACCAGCAAGCATGCAGTGACGAGTGGGGGAGGGGTGTATTGCAGGCCACTTATTACTGAACTCCGGTCCTGTGGAGAGGGGCTTCACCATCCTGAGTGTGCACGTGGGAGCATTCCGAAACAAATGAATTGGCTGGCAGTAGTTCAACTCTTCTTCTGCCTTATTTGTGTGTGTTCCAGTTCTTGGCTGGTGTTTTAGACGCCATGAGATTTATTTGCTGCCTCTGCGATCAATGCCTTGGGCCTCTGGTCCTTTTGGGTGTTCTTCTGCAACATTGACTAAGTGCAGGTGAATGTCATGTGACAGTCTTCCAATTTACCCGCAACATCTTCCAGTGCTAATAGGAGCCGAGGTGTTTGTTCAGAGGACTCCTGCGAAACATGTCCTGCTTTCTTGGGTTGTGACACAGTGCCTGCGTAATGGTAGGTTCCTTGGGGGGGGGGGGGTGCTCACATGATTCTGATGGTCGCCAGGGCTCGTATGTGCCTCTGGTGGCTGGAGATGACTTTTCATGGCTGTGTGAGGCACCACTTGTGGTCCTCCTAAGGAGCTGGGCCTCCAATGGTTCTCCTCGTCCACGGGAATTGGGGAGTGAGGGGGGGGGGGGTTGTTGCTAGGCACTAAATTACTGTGTGCTGATTAATAGTGGCCTCACCTGTCCCCAAATTATTTCCCTTTCTGCAGGAAAGCAATCGCCAAGTCTGGCCTCCAGCACATGGTCACCCAGTCGCCCATCGGGGGTGCAGTGAGAAATGCTTCGGAGCGGGAGATATGCAGCACTGTGGACTGGAGTGTGAGTGACTCGAACTGTGTCTAGCATCCCTCTGCTCTCCCTTATTCTGGATGCTTCCGCCCTTACACCTCCGTGTCTCTCATCTCTGCTGGTTCTTACCTTTCACCACCCTACGTGCGTTTTCCTGCTTTTGTACCGTCTGTCATCACACGGTTTGTTTTTTCTCCCACCTTTTGTGCTTTCAATGAAATGACGAGTGCTCTCTGTAGGAGATGGAACACCAGCAGCCCTTTCCGTCACGCCCTTCATGTCTGTTACATACTAGCATGCCCCTTGCCCTTGGGGGGGACGTTGTCTACCACTCCCCCGCCAGACTGGCCGGCTGTTAATGTGTGTGATGTGTCTGTTTGTTTTCCCCCTAGGGAGCTGTGGGCTGGGTGATCAGAAGTTATACCTTTTATTGACTTCAATACCTAAGTGTGACTTCACCTGTATTTCATTGGGCAGCCGGCCAGTATCGGAGGGAGGAACTTTTCACCATAGAGGGAAGCAATGGTATCCAGGGATTGTGATGGAAGGACCCCTTTGCAGGGCATAGTCAATGGCAGGTGACTGAACCAGTGACACAAGGGCAGAAAGACATTTTGAAAGTTGAGACACACGGGTTCCTAAAGAGACAGACTGATGTTTAGGTAAAGCAGGAGATTATGGTGTCCCATAACTAGAGGATTCCCCTATGTGAAAGTTCCTGGTGGGTCCCACCTACCCCCCCTATGGTACTCCTTGATGCCCCATTTGTAGTGGTGTATCGTCGGTTAGGGGGAAAGAGTAAGTGTCCCCTTTCTTTCCCTGAGCAGTGTGAGGTGTGATTGATCATGTCGGAGTAGGTGCCTGATGTTCTCATCGCTGTGGTCCTTTTGCCAGGCGGGCTAACTTTCAAGTTTCCCCTCTTTAGCTCTGACACTATTGTTCAGGCTATGGAGAGATGCCCCCTCTCCCTCTGTAAACCTGGGTCTATTGGGGAAACCAGAAAGGAATGATGATGATGTTGGACGAAAGACATTTGAAATGTGCATGTCCATCTACAGCATCGACTGACCGGTTAGAAAGTATAAATGGATCGGACCCCTGTGAATATGGCAACATTTAAACTTGGGGATACTGAACTGCCCCCGAGGTGTAGCAAGGAGCACAGAAGGGATGGGTCCCCCTACTCGCCCAGGAACAGGGGAGATCCAATAAACACAAGAGCGGCGTTCCTTGCGGAATAAGATTATTCTACATTAGAACAGTCAAATGAACGAAAATGGACATCTATGGTACTTAATGGGTATCATTCAGCTGAATTACTTATAAGATTTATTGTTTCTAATCACATTTATTTTGGTTATGTGACGTTTACTAGTTGCATCACATAGACCATACCTTTATATCACGTGGTGGTGCGAAATCATACCATTTTCATCACCGCATAATCTGAAAAATACAAATACACTTTACATTTTTGGGAAGTGTAATTTTAAAGTATCAAAGCCTCAAAAAATGTGATAGAGTGTATTAAGTGCTCGAAGTCCCTACATAACTAAATATGTCTTGAGGGACACATTAGAAAGAATAACGCTTTTCAGAAGTACATTAAAAACGTATGGCTATGACTCCAGTTGCATGATAGTCAAGTCATTACCAGATTGATGTGTTAAAAAAAAAATCGTTCTAATTTGGAATAATCGTATTCCGCCAGGAACGCCCATCTTGTTATTGTTTCCCTAGGTGTAGCAAGCATTGGGCAGTTTTGTGGGGTTATGGCATCCACTTGCCTCCAATGCCCAGGCGGCCTTGATTAATGCTGTGCTGAGATGGCCGCAAAAGCTAACCTATGCGAAATCGGTGTGGAGTAAGATGGCTCCACCTGGGGGCAGAGAATGGTACTTCAACACTGGAGGTACACGTGGATCCTGAGAATAGACGAGTGGCCAGAGGAAGTGGGTGAACTGGGCCTTGCTGAAAAGGGGGTAAAATGACCAACGAGGGACCAGGGAACGTTGCTTGCTGGTTAAATGACCTCTGATATGGAAACAGTAGGTATTGGCAGTCATTGAGCTCGGAAAGGGGGCCGGGGAGGGTGGGGGGGGGGGGGGGGGCGGGGGTGTAAGACATTCCTTGAGTGGAGCATGAAGATAGCTCTTGTGTGTTTGCACGATTTCCTGTTTCTGTAAATGTCACAATTTGTATTGTAAATGGTGTTTGCAAACCTACCTCTTTAAACATGTTTTTGTAATGGATAGACCATCGTTCCAGCCTGGGCAGAGTTGTTCATGTTTTGTCCAGTGATCGGAATCCTGTATTATTCAGGGATTCATTGTATGTAATCTGTGCATGCACACCAATCATGCATTTAAAAGCAAGCCAGTGAACATACATACCGGTCAGTTGTGTTAGTCATGCAGCCTTCATATGGAAAGGGGCCTTTTCTGTCGGCTGGTTTCTGGGATCCTGCCAGCCCCTCGTTTGGTAGGTGGAGGCACGTTTCTTTGTCGGGCAGGAAGCCATGTGAATGGGTGGGATGGGCGGGAATCCTGTGTGTATGAGCCCTGCTGACCCATTTTGTTGTTGCCCTTTCCTGCCACTTAAAGGTTCCACGGCACATTCTCCGTCAAGACCTATGGACCTATACAAGCACAAATAGTTACACACGAGTCGTCCTGGACTATGAATATCGCTTCCATTTCCACATCTCTATCAGTTTTAACTTCAGCTAAGAAACACGTTTGTAAAATGGTTAGACCCTACAAGAAAATGATGTTCCTTGTATGAATTACTGGTGTCTGTTACAAATTACGATGGCGACTCAACCTCTGAATCTCTTTAACTCCTGGTTTCAGCAGCAGCATCCCGTTTATAGCAACCTATTTGTTTACTGTCAATCAGATAGCCATGTGAACATCTACAGCTAGACCAACGTTTTTGAGATCTCCACTATGGAAGCCCTGTAACTGCAACAAACACCCTAGAGACAAATGGTTACACCAGGCTTGACATCACACTTGGTGCAACCACATCTCCATACTCGCCAAGGTAACCTTCCAGCTCTGACTGCGACGAGGAAGGAAAAGTAGCAGAGGACACTGGGCAATATCACTGAGGACACAGTGGGACCCTGCCAATCAGGACAGTGAATGTACCGTCCTGCCGAGGCCCTTGCTGAGACGCTGATCTCAGCGGGGCTCTCCTCAAAAGGACCCAGCAGCGATCACGAATGGAAAGAGGCGGGCTCCCTGGAGGAAGCAGCGATATTCAGTTCAAACATGTTGCAGGCAGACAGTACAGAACTACGGGGCGAATGCAATGGAACGCCTGTGTTATAAATAGCTCCGGTGTGCACTTGATCTGGGTGGAAACTACCAACACAATGGAGACTAGCTGAGACATAGTCCCTGGTGGGACAGGAGTGGGGGCTATACTGAACCGGCGTTGGGAACGAACGTTGACGAATGGGCAGCACGGTCTGATGTGGGGTGCAGCACTTGTGGAATTTCAGTAGGCGGACAACAGAAGCTCCAGTTGTGTGGGCCCCTCCCACAGGCCCTCGGATTTTCAGGAACTACTTGGCTGTGACTGTGGGGCAGCTTTAGCACCTGGACCAGACCCCAGAGGGCCCATGGACCAGTGGAAGATCGGTCCTCTTGTGAGGGACAGTCGCAGGACTTGCGAAGCGCCTCCGACCCCCAGGAAGGCGATTAAGCCGTCTTTTTGGTGATTGGAGCCAACGGCCACCAACTCACCTGCGATCCTGACAGTCTGGTAAAATATAACTGCATCAGTCCCCCCTCTGTTCGTGCCTGCTGTAGGTGTCTGCACAGACTATTAAACCCAAGCATAAACGCATTGTGCAGGATCCTGGCCCAGGTCCTACCAAATGCCAATTAAGCCCAATCCGGGGTGGATGGCAGGCTTTTTGTCCATGCTGTGCCTGCTGGTCTCACTACCTCAAACACTGGCCCTGCTCCCCAGTTGGCCTTGCTTCCCCACGCTGGTGGTCCCAGGCTCCGGATGATGCCATGGCGGACTGACCACTACCCCTGAGGGGACATCGCAGCGATAATTGAACTGACCTGATGTGGCTGCTGGCCAGGGAGTGGACTAGTGGTACCCTCATCAATAAAGACATCTCTCTGAACCCCCCGCCCCCAGGGGAGTGGTGTGAGGCCCTTGGCCCTCGCTACTGGGGCCATGCTGGACATGTTTGAATGGCTGCAACTCTCACCTGGTGTACACTGTCAGTCGCTGACCTCCCTTCCCCCCCCCCCCTTCCCCCCGCTTTCTCCCCCCATCCCCTGAAACGTTTGAGCCCATCACTGTGAGTAGACTGGACTGTGCTGTTGACTGCCAGAAACTGGCTGCTGTGATCACGGGGGCATCAGAAGTGTTCCCTGGTGGTGTGCCCCGCTCGCGGCGGTGGAACAGCGAAGAACCGCATAGCCAATGGTGACAAGCGGCAATCCTTTCTCCCAGAAGGAGGGCCTTAGTGGTGGATGTCACCCCGCGACCACACCGACAAATCCAGCTTGCCCAGCCAGGGTGAGGCCCCTTCAGGATCCGCTGCGGGGGGGCTAACCTCGGAGCTTGGCCTGGTGTTGACGGAAATGAGGTCTGGCTTTGCATCTCTCAATACAAAATTCGACAGCATAGCTTATTAAGTTGACCACATGCAGGAAAATATTGAGAAGGAAACTGGTCGCATCTCAGGGGCTGAGCAGTCTAGAGGATTCCAGTGCTGAGACCACACAGGCGATCTGTTCTCTGCAGCAGGAGGTCTCCGCAATCAAGGGAAATAACGAGGACCTGGAGGCGAGATCCCGGAGAAACATCTGGGTCGCGGGCGTCCCGGAGTCCATACCGCAGCAAAACATGGAGGTCTTTATGGAGCAGTTAATCCGGGAAGTGTTACAGACTCCTTTGTTGTCGACCCAGATTTTGATCGAAAGGACGCATCGTGTCGCAGGTGACTCCCAGACCTGGCTAGAGCCCGCGCCCATTAATAGTGCACTTTTTAAACTATAGGGACCATGACAATATCCTAAAGAAGGCCCGGGAACTTGGCGGTTTGACTTACGAGAACTCCCGTGTATCGTTCCACCCGGACTTCACCACAACAGTACATAAGGCCAGTTTGTCCTTCCTGGCGGTGAAGCGGCCTTTCCGAGAAAGGGTTACCGTATGCTATACCCATCCAAGCTACGTGTACAGCACGGTGGCCAAGCACATTTCTTCCCAGACCCGGGAGCGGTGCACGACTTTCTGGAGACGCTGCCGAAGGAATGACCAGGACATCATGACTCTGGCTTGAGGTCTCCAGTACTGGTATGCCACAAGATTACACAACTCGTGAGATGTAAAGAGTCATGGTTTGGTGGTCTAAATAATCGGGCTGCCTTTGTGAGTTGCTTTCCGCAACTTGTTTCATTTCCCTGCTGGTGGGTTATATATAAGCTGGCCCATGTAACGAATTAGTCCAGAAGCAAAATTTAAATGGGCCAGGTAAATGCAATTTTTGCCATGGTCCTGGTGGACCGGCTACTCTCGTAATTTGCCAGAGTAGTTCACGTGGACCAATTGGGTTTCATACCGGGGAGGTCGACGTCACGATGATGCAGTCTCCCGCTATCTCTACTTGGCTGGATTGCGATTGCTAAGTGGTCCCCAAACTACTATACCTATTTTCAAAATATCCCTTTGTGGCCGGCTGTGGGATATTTTGCTGAAGTAAGGGTCCAGCTGAGCAGGCTAGCCTGGCACCTGAGGACCCTGCGGTTGAGTTTGGACACCTTTATGTTGAGCTTTACTTTATCGCTGCACAACTCTATTTCGCATCCTACTGGATGACGTGTGCGCCACAGTACCCCCATGTACATAGTGAGAGGGGCTTGGTACACCCCTTCATGCTACAGGGCACCCTAATATCGTGGAAAGTGGCACACAAATGTAAATTTGATCCGGTGGCATGCACAATCCATGCATGGAACTGGGCTCCGGATCGAGATCCCATACTCCTACGTCCGGTCCCCTTTCCTCCATACTTGTGGGACTTCTCTCCGTCCTGTGGGACGAGACCGGAGCACTTTGTAAAAAGCATCCACTTTTTTTTCAAAAAATTGTCCCCCCCTCTTTCCTGCGTGGGGCCGGCACATGGCCGTAACCCCGCCCACCTTGGATGCGCATCGCCCACCAGTCCTTTTCTCCGCTCGATCGGGGCCGGACGCACTTGCATCCCTTTCTTACCCTTTTTTCCTCTCTGGCTCTCGCTAGCGTTCATTTACTAGTCTGTCTTTCAAATTAGACTTTCCAGATTCTTCATCGTGTCACCGTCGCTTTGCGACGGTGGTTCCCCATCCTCTTTGTCTAGAGTGTTTGGGTCCGGAACACCGTTGGGACTCCTGTTTTTACTGTGACTCCCTTTCGGTCTGGGCACTTCAACGTCGGTTGGAGCGGTGGGAGGAGGTGTTCAGACGAACTCCTCCTTCGCATGTTCAGGCGTTCATTGACGAGAAAAAGAAACGCCTGGTAAGTTCTTTACTTTTCAGAGCACCCCGGCCGGGGGATACCTTTCCGGGTTCCTCTCGGTCCGGGAGGGGCGTTGATCGCTCTGTCACCGGGGTTCGCCCTGAGGTGCCCGTTGGGCCAAATAATTCTACCAGAGTTTTCTCTGAGGGTCTCCGTAAGGGGCCTGTGAACACCGGAGTACGCTCCGAGGCCCCTCCTGTGGGGGCTGTTTGTAGACCCAGTTCTACTGAATCGTGGGGTACCGGAGCTTGCTCTGAGGCCTCACTGTCGGCTTCCCTCAAAAACAAGACTGGGGTGCGCCCCGAGGCCTTGGCTGGGCTGGTTGTTACCGAACAGATGTTCGAGGCCCGTGCAGATAAGGCTGTTACTGGGCCTGGGTCCGAGGTCCCTCGTTCAGAGGCTAAAGCTACCAACAGTTCTGAGAGGCCGGACAAGGCTTTGTCAGTGAAAGCGGTTCTCACCGTTCCCGTGGTGATACCAGATCTGTTGAGGGGGCAAAGAAGCAAAGTTCTTCTTTTACCGGCAGTGCTGAGGTCCTTCCTTCGAAGGCTAATTTGGCGGTTGGTATGTCACAAAAACATTCCAGGCCTCATAGTACAGGCTCGGCTGAGGTTCCTTATGTTAAGGCTAAGATTAAGACCCCTGATCCATCGACGGGGACCCCTTCCTCACGTTCCGCAGTTCCCCTCAGATGAGGACAAAATGGTGCCCGTTCCCACCACGGTGGCCATTTTAGGTGCTACCCCTACAACTACGCCATCGGCCTCTGGTGTAGGGCGCAGTCCCTTGGGTGAACCTAAGGTCCCTTGTGCGCATCCTTACCGGCCGGTTTATGATTGGAATGCCCGGATGCCTCTTCTGCACAATGTTTCGTTGCCCGCGGGGGCGGCTCCTTTGATTTATGTGGGTACGTCGGAGGAGGGGCCGGTGTGGCACCCTTCCCCGTTACGTCCCTGGATTTGTCCACCTCATGAGAGGCCTCCTCAGGTTCCGACACAATCTCCTGAGGATGCTTTTTTTGGTACTTTTTAAGCGCTTATGCACACCGACCCCATGAGGGAATATTTCAAAGGGCGTTTCAAGGAGATATGTCCACCTGCGCCTCCGGCTCCACCCGTTCCTCCGGTGGGGCCGCCGGCACCTCCCTTGCCTGTGGTGCCTCCCCCGGCTCTTCCGCCTGTGCCTCCATTGTCCCCAGTGGACAAGGCAGTGCCTGACACGGCTCAGCAGGATCCTGACCTGTAAGATGACCCTCAAGGCGATCAGGACAACGAGGACCTTCCCCGCTCTATCACAGCCTTTCATGAACGGGTACTGGACATGATAAGTTTCTTAGATGTCCCAGTGCCCGAGGCACCTGCTCCGCAGGAGGGCGTGCTTTCTGGGGCGTTCACCCTGTCTCCCTTGGAGCGTACCGGCCTGTTCCTGCAGAAGGACGTTCTGGCCGAGGTCCGAAGAGTCTGGGAAAAGCCACACTCGGGACTTTTTGTCAATAAGAAGATTGACGCGAGGTACAGGCTGCATTCTTTGGAAGAGGTGGCCCTGTCGTCTTGTCCGCCTCCCTCCTCCACAGTGGTGGCTGAGGCTACGTTGCAATCCAGACCTGCAACATCCTCTTCCACGACGGCTACTCGGGTCTTGGGAAAGGAGGATAAGCTCCTGGACTCCCTAGGGAGGAAAATCTTTGCCTACTCAGCCTTGCAGCTCAGACAGGCCAACGCTGAGTTGATATTGGCGGGAGCTAACATGCGGATGTGGAAAGGTCTGTCGGAGTTTGAGGAGCACATCCCGGTCGAGAAGTTGGAGGACTTCAAAGGAGGCCTTTCCGATGCCAGGGTCTTGGCCCAGGATCTCCTGGAGGCTGCGGCTCACCACGTAGACACCTTGGCTCGGGGCCTGATGCTTGGGGTTGATACCTCACGGCAGGTGTGGCTGCATGCCACTAAATTTTCTAAGGAAGTGCAAGACAAGGTGTTGGACCTTCCATTCGATGGTAAGGAGCTTTTTCATTCTACTACTGATGTAGAGCTGACCAAGGATAGCACTCAGACGGCTAAATCATTGTCTGTTCTGGTCAAAGCTCCTTTCAAATCCCAGAGACCGTTGTCGCAAAGTCGACCCTCCTCTGGTTTTAGGGGCTTCCTCGACCGCAAATCTCGCAGAGTGGATACTCCTGCGGGGAATAACCGCCGTAGACAACAACGCACACGGTTTTTCTCCCGCTCCTCCGCCTCCTCATCGGGTTCAGGTGGCACCGCTACCGATAAACCTGCCAAATGAGGGTTTTCAGCGCTTGCACGAGTCCCCGGTGGGAGGACGCATTGCGTCTCATTGGGAGGCGTGGCAGACTATCACTCACAGAAGACAGATGGGTCTTGTCAGTCGCTCGAGCGGGCTTCCGCTTACCTTTACCCGCTACCCCACCCCTCAACCCTCCTGTTCAGCTGTCGGGCTCACCCTCCCTCAAGGCCGAAGTTCAGAAACTTCTGGACCTCAGAGCTGTGGAACCCGTTCCCCTTGGGGAGCGAGGGGAGGGCTTCTACTCCTGGGTGTTTACGGTGCCCAAACCCAACCAGGCTGGCCTGCGCACCATCCTAGACCTTTCCCAGTTCAATCTTTTCCTACCCCAAGAGAAATTCAAGATGATCACGCCCAGCTAGATACACTCCTCCTTACAGATGGGCGATTGGCTCAGCGTTGTGGATCTTCAGGATGCGTACATGCATATCCTGATTTGGAACCCACAGAGGAGAGATCTCCGCTTCTCTTTGGGAGAGGAACAGTTTCGAGTGCTTCCTTTTGGCCTCAGCTCAGCGCCGCGTGTCTTTACAAAGATGTCGGTGATTGCGGCCTATCTCTGTCTCCAGGGTATCCACGTGTATCCGTATTTGGACGACTGGCTCTTACGCAGCCCTTGTCCGCTAGCAGCAGCGGGCAATCTCCAGTCTCTCCTTCAGCTCATGTTCCATCTTGGGCTGTCAGTGAACTGGCGGAAATCTTCCATGACGGTCTTGCAGGACCTGATTTTCCTCGGTTTTCGCTGGAACATGATCGACTGCAGAGTGTACCTGACCAGGGACAGAATGGCGGATCTGTTAGCCACGTGTCAGATGTTTGCGCAGTCGGAGAGCATTTCGGCCTGGTGGTTCCAGAGGCTTCTGGGCCTCATGGCCTCATGCGTGCTGGCTTTTCCTCTTGCTCGTCTCAAGATGAGACGGACCCAGATAGCTCTTCGGATTGCATGGTGTCAGCCAGTGGATCCGGATTCCATGTGGATAATGATTCCATGAGAGTGTACCTGGATTGGTGGTCATCTCTCAGCAATCTGTCTGGGGGCACTGGGTTTCAGGACCTGGTCCCCATGGTGACGATCACGACGGACTCCTCCCTTCTAGGGTGGGGTGCGACGTTGGATCTTCAGGTTTCGGACCTCTGGTCGCTTCAGGACAAGCTCCTGCACATAAATCATTTGGAGCTTCTGGCGATCTTCCTAGCGCTCAGGGCGTTCAGACCCCTCATCGTCAACAAGGTAGTCCGCATAAGAACGGACAATGTGGTGTCAATGTATTACATAAACAAACAAGGGGGAACAAAGTATTCCCCCCTCCCCCCTCGCGGACCTGTCCATCCAGATGTGGGAGTGGGCCGTGCTTCATGGTGTCTGGTTGCTTGCAGTACACATCCCGGGCCAGCTGAATGTCACAGCGTATGGTCCGCTACGAGTGGGAATTGAAGGCGGAGGGCCTCTCATGGATTTTCTGGTGCTGGGGCACACCAGAGGTGTACCTCTTTGCTGCGGTGGCAAACGAGAAGCTTCCTCAGTATGCCTCCAGAGGGGGGCTGGGAGCCTCCTCTCTGGGGGATGCTCTTGAGATTCCATGGTACAACATGAGCGCTTACGCCTTCCCGCCTCTGCCTCTAATTCATCGTGCAATTTGGAAGTTGAAGAACTCTGCAAACTGTTCCCTTCTACTCATAGCCCCGTGGTGGCCGGCCAGGTTTTGGTTCTCAGAACTTTAACACCTGTCGGTGTATCCGCCGATCAGGTTACCAGTAACTCCCGATCTTCTTCACCAAGGGGAACAACGTATGTGGCACCCCTCCCCACAATCGCTCAGCTTGGCGGCATGGTGCCTGAGTTCAAGTCTTTAGGGCATCTGAGTTTGTCTGCGGATAACATGCGAGTTATCCAGGCAGCCAGGAAACCTTTGACCAGATCTCAATACAAGAGTAAATGGCTCAGGTTCTGTCATTGGTATTTGGAGAAGAAGTTGGATCCGAGGGTGGCCACGATTGACACGGTGTTGTCCTTCGTGACCTCCCTAGCAGAGTCAGGGGTTCATGTCCTGTCATGCAGGATTTATCTCTCAGCGGTTTCCGCTTATCTGTCTACAGATCTGTGTTCTTATTCTCTAACTAACCCAGTGGTGAAGAGGCATTTTGCTGGCTTGACACGCCGCTACCCTCTGGTTCGTAATCCGCACCCGCCATGGGACCTAAATGAAGTCCTGACGGCGCTTTGCCATAAACCCTTTGAACCAATGGCTATGGTGGACCTCAAGTACTTGTCTTGGAAAGTGTCCTTTCTGTTCGCCGTTACGTCAGCAAGGAGAGTGAGTGAGTGAGCTCCAGGCATTGTCGGTGGAGCATCCTTTCTTGGTCTTTCACAAAGACTAGGTCGTCCTTTGGACAAACCTGGCTTTTCTACCGAAGGTAGTGACTGAATTCCATCTGAATCAGTCGATCTCCCTTCCGGTCTTTTCTCCGAACCCTGCCTCAGAGGCGGAAAGGGTTTTACACTGTCTTGATGTCCGAAGAGCTCTTAAATTCTACCGGGACAGGACTTCCGAGCTTAGGAGTTCTTAACTTTTTGTGACCTTCGGTAACCCTCAGGGCAAGCCGGCGTCTAAGGCAACTATTTCTAGGTGGATTGCCGCCTGCATCACAGAGTCTTTCACCGTCCAAGGGCTGAAACCTCCTAAGAGTATCCATGCACACGTGGTGCGGGGCAAGGCAGCCGTGGTTGATTTTCAGAAATGTCCCCTGGGACTCCATTGCTAGGACAGCTACTTGGGCCTCCCCATCTGCTTTCTGTAAACATTACTGTCTCGACATGAGCTCAAGAGCTGATGCTCAGTTTGGTCAGGCTGTGCTGAAGAACCTGTTTCAGTAAGGGGATTTCCATCCACCCGTAGTTCCTGTAAGGAGTGCTTGGGAATCTCCCACAAGTAGGGAGGAAAGGGGACAGGATGTAGGAGTATTACCAGGTTACTCACCGTAGTGACCACCTTACTCCTAGTCCATAGTCCCCTTTCCTCCATATGCCCGCCCGCCGTCCCCTCTAATAAGGTTCCTCTGTTATTGCTAATGGGTCTTTGACCTGGCGATAGAAAATGACTGGATGATGGGCGGGGCGGAGCCAAGGTGGGCGGGGTTACGGGGGAGGGACACATTTTTGAAAAAAATGTGGATGCTTTTTATAAAGTGCTCCGGTCCCATCCCACAGGACAGAGAGATGTCCCACAAGTATGAAGGAAAGGGGACTATGGACTAGGAGTAAGGTGGTCACTACGGTGAGTAACCTGGTAATTCGACCGGGGCCTCCGTATATGGAAGATGGAATGCATCTCCTCCGACATGCGATGAAGCAATATTATGAGAATGGAAGTGGGGGCGGGGATCGAAGGCATGGCTGATCTATACCCCGGGGGAACATTTGTATTGATTGACCTATTCTCTGAGAGAATGGGCAAGGGGGCTCCATGGTGTACTTCAATGCCATTGAATGAGGGCAGCTTTTCAAGCATGGTCCCCGTTGTTCCCAACCATGCCAGCGACAACTCCACTTGACCTTAGTGGGCTCATCGTCGTCGAGACGTTTGGTATCTACACTGAATGGGCTCCTTCAAAGGGATACCCCACGTGAACCCCTCAGCTGCAGGCGGCAGTGGTAGGGAGACACGGAGACTTCATTCCCAGACAAGCAATGGACACTTTTATATGAGGGATCACACAGTGGAGCGTTCAATACACTGTTGCAAATGATTCAGTGGAAAACTCTTCATAGGGTATACCTGAATGCATGCACACGTTTGACCACACCAGGGCAAGTAATTGTCCATGATGTAACACTCAGTCTGCGGATTTCCTCCACATGAAGTGGATGTGCCCCATGCAAAGGGAATTTTGGGTCGAGGTGGTAGAAACGGTATCTGCTATGTTTGGGACTGTGCTTCCATGCAAATTACTGTGCTGTATGTTGGTTGGCTACACTGTGAGCCTAAACGCACCTGGAAAGTGACTACAACATGTATGATAATGGCTAAACGGTGCATCTTGATGAGATGGAGTAGTGCAACTCCTCCCAATATTAAGACTTGACTCGGGGATATGATTAAACTCGGGGATGCGAACACTGAATATGGACTACTGTACGGGCGGCGGGCCAAGCCCAAGAACATATGGGGCCCCCTTTGTCGCTTACCTTGTATCCCAGGGTGGAGAGTCGGCTGAAACTGAACTGACAACTACTCCTTGGAAATATGAAAGTCACCTGAGTATGTTTAAGGTAACACTGCTCTTCAGAATGTATGCTAGGAATTCATGTTTATTTTGAACTGCTTAATGTGACCCCAAGATGCCTTGCTTCACATTGCCATGCTAGATCCAGTCGTCTGTGTGTCTCCCACGCTGTATTTTATGTGGATAATGTAACAATGTTGCCTTGAGATGTGTACCAATCAACGTTTTTCTTTATTATTATTATCTTTTTTTTTTAAAAAGAGAAGCACTTTCCTTCCTCCCAGAAGTCATCAGCTTTTTCAGTGGTGTCCTAAGGTTTCAAGGCACTTGTCTTGACAGGCCAATAATTCTCAATTAGGGGCCTGCTGCCTCTGCCTGAGGTTACAAATTACAGGAAGGTGTGTTAAGACGGATTTCTGAACTCTGACCTGGTGGGCAGGTACAGGGTAACCTCTGGACAAGCCAGACCAATCAAGGTAGCTATGGCAGGTGGTCAAGACTAAGTCTTAGGAGGGTTGAGGGTGACTGAAAGACCTCAATGAGCACACAGAGCAAGGACACTTACAAATTACTCCCAGACAGGTGTATATATCAAAAATATAAACACATTTATTACAAGGCCTTTGTAACTCAACACACATTAAAAGAATCACAGCAATGCTATCGAACCAACACAATAAATACAAGATATGTACAAAACCATTGGGGTCTAAAGGGTTAAAGGCACGAAATATATTCACAACCTAGAGGGGAAGGAAAATGAGCAGTGCAGATAGTCTTTAGTCCCCTTCCACATCACACACACCTAACTAAGATGCAGTCCAAACCCTAAGAAGAGAGGAGCCTTATGCTCAATAGTACATGTATTGCAGGCGCACACGGTTGTTCCAATGGGCAAAACTGGGTCTCTAGCAGCTCAGGAAGGTGGGTGAGGTGATGAAGAATAGATTCCAACTATTCGAGGATGGCCTCCACTTGAAGGCAGAGGTGATTCCAAGGTTCGGGAATAGTTCGCACTAGCAGTGGAAAGGAGAGGCACCCCCCAGGGGCCACTAATGCGTAATGATGAATCGAGGCGCTAGGGGCCACTGGTTAGGGTTAGGTTTACTCACCGACCCCAGGGGCACTCCAGATCAAACTTCGCCAGTCGAGTGAACTTCGGTTGCGGGTTCTACTGCGGCAATATGTTGGCTCTGCGGCTTTCAGTTCCAAAGATACAGTGAGGATTCCCAAACGGCACAGTGGCGATTTCTCCGCTCCTGATGGATGGACCAGGCCAGTTTCACTGCAGCAGGCTTCAGGGCCAAGAGGGTCACAAATGCAGCGCACCTGCGAAGATCGTCGCCGCGGCTGGGCAACACAGTAACCGCGTTTACTCTGCTTCGTCTCACTTCAGACCTGGGAATGCCAAGTGCTCGGAATTTGGTGTGAGGGTGCCGGGGACACAGGTAGCAGAATACCAAGTTTCGAGGGCCTGAGGTCCTGCGTAAACTGGTTGGCCCAGGGACACTTGCGAGAAGGCTTATTTGCAGGTTTTGTTGAAGGTGCCAAGAATAGTTGGTCCCACTATTCTAATGGGTCACGGGAGTCTTTGCAGACCTTCTAGAACAACCAGATGCAGAGGGGTCCCACGGGACGACAGCTGGCTCGGGGTGCGAAACCTTCCAGCAGTTCCTTGACTCGGCTTCTTAGTTTCAGGATACTTGGATCCTATCCTTCGTTCAGTGAGAACTCCAGAGATCGACATGGCATGGGTGTTTTCGGCCTCCTCTTAGCCAAAGTTCCGTTTGCGCCAAAACGGAGAGGACCCAATGGGAGATTTGCTCACACACTCCATACAAACATGAACTAATCAATCGTGGACCACGGTGGTCCCAGGCATTCACAGTACCCCAGACTCTCTGGCACCCAGGATGTGTATTGGGGACAGACACCCCAGCCCACATCCTGGACGCACACACAAGCGTGCAGAAGCCTGCGAAAGCCTGGTATTTCGCTGGAAACTGCATGACCAAATAAGGACTGACCCGGGTCGGCTCGACCTGGGGAAGGCAAAGGGGCAAGATAGCCAAAGGACAGGACAAAGAACCTCGTGGCATGGCCATTTTGGAGCGAGGCCACCTATTTGTGCCAAACTCGGTTTAAATGCCAGGAAGGGTTCAAATATATGAAAAGATAAGCTGACACTAGCTCTGTCGATGACACATCTGCACATCTCCCAAAAAGGTCTACGAGAGCATCTAGGGTCTTTGGAAATGACTAAGCGACCCAAGTGCACTGTACTGTAAGTTACATTGTGCACTTGTTGCAACATGGGGGGGAAAAGGACTAGAGGGAAACAGTCTCCCAGTACTGACTGTCTTAAGGGCATGTCGGTTTCCCCATAAAAAGTGAGCGAAAGCCCAGTGGGCTGAAGGCTGTGCCTCTCTGGCAAAGTCCGAATAAGGTGTTTAAACAGCAGCAAAAAGTTTGGGGGTGTACAACTGGAGGGGAAAATTACATATAAAATGAAATGTTGTGTGCCTTCTTTTTTTTCCCTGCCGTAGGTAAAGGGGAGGTACATGTATTTCTTGTGAAGCAATGGAGGACACCATCTTTGGATCCTTGGGTTCTTTCAGTTACTTTGTGGGGCGTTCTCCTCCCTCTTGCTCCCCTGACCACTTGTCTGCTCCAGATGCTCGGCCTCTCTACAAAGGTTCCGAATGTTCTTGACCTCAAATTTTCAATGTGCTGATCACAGGGAGATATGATTTCAAGGGCTATCTGATACAGGTATGGATCAAAACCACAGCTATGTTTCCTGTGGACAAAATGGGGGGTGGGGTATTTGCTCCTCGGCTGCCTTTTGTTGGATTTGGAGTTGTGGAAAGGACCCATTGCTACTGACATACAGGTTCAGGCTCATTATCTTCTGTTAGGGTCCACTCAGAAGGCATCCACCCTCAGCAGGATGGAGTTGAACAACCGGGAGTTGGAGCGTCACACCCTGGTGGTACAAGATGTGCCTTCTAGTTGGGACATGCCTGTGGTAAATACGTTTTACTCCTCCCCAGAATTCAAAGTGCAGGCAGTTCAGGTCATGCCTGGGCATGTGCCAGGGGACAGACTGACCATTTATTGAAGGTCTGTTCCTCTATGCATTTCTGTCCGTTACTCTCATACACAGGGCATCTGAGAAAGGTCATGACTGCAAGATCTTAGGGATTCTGGTGGTTCCATGATAGCTAGACAGGTTTTGGTTCTCAGACCTTGCAGGAGAGAGAGGGGGGGGAAACTTTACATGGTGATACCCTGCCTCTACGTCATTTGATATAGCACATTCTGCCTCTAAGGGGAGGAAGGAGGAACTACCCCTTCTCTCTTAGTTTGTTGACTGGTTTTCTGAGTCCCTAACCTTTGGCCTCCTGTGATGTTCAGAAGAAAAATACCAACATGATGATGGCATCTCAGAAACCTTCCACCGTAGGTCCATGTAAGAGTAAATATTCCTGGTTTTTAAACTCCTTCCTTGACCGGCAATGCTATCCCCCCCAGCACCTAGCCTGGACGTGGTTCTTTCCTGTCGATTTTGGCCAAATCTGATTGATTTCTTGATTCCTGCCAGAATTCTTCCCTAGCCTTAGCAGCCTACGGGAACATGAGTGAAGTTTTTTTCCTGAACACAGCACGGCTGCCAGAATTCTCCTATGCCTAGCCTGATCAAGCCTGCCCAGTAGTACTATAATACTGTTTTCCACCTGATTTATTTTATTTTTTTTCTTCCCTGTGGTCTCCTCCTCAGCACAACACTGAACTCCATACCAGTCCCAACCACCCTTAAATCGTCTTGCAAATTACCCCAGTGGGTCGAAACACGTGTCGGAAATGCAAATAAAACACTTGTTACACTTTTCAAACCAGTTCCCGCCTATTATTGGAGAGAATATACTCTCATACAAACTTAGTACCTGGCGCGATTGTGAGGGGCCTCAAACCCATTTCTCTATTTCCTAGTCCAGGACAGTGGGGCATTGTCTTTGGAGATGCCAGCACATGCTGCAGGGTACACCATAAATTCCCAGATGTTCCACTTTTCTAGTGTCCCTTATCAACTGCAAGTTTCATTTTCCTACCCCTTAGTGAAGCAGCGTTTTGAGGGTTGGCGATGGATCGAGCGGGGGGCTAAGGGGGTTAATATACCCCTCACCTGTGGGGAATCTATGTAAACGACAATCTCATTGCTTTACTTACCAGCCCTTTGAATGGATCGCTACTGTGAACATCAGTCTTGTTTCCTGGTAGGCCACGTTCCTGGTGCATTCAGGGAGTGTGAATAGAATTGCAGGCTCTTTCAACCTTGGAGCCTTATTCTACTTTCCACAGTAATGAGGTGGCGATTCATCCTCACCAATCCTTTATTTCACAAACGGTTCTCCTTGTTTCCAAACCCCTTGTCTGAAATGGAGGGAGTGCTGCACAGTTGGGGAAGTGTTCAGTGTTCTTAGGGTTTTCCTGGTGTGAGACGTCTGAAGGTGTCTCACCCGCTAATCCCCGGGGATCTGTCATCCAGGTGGCCAGGACACGGTCATCACTTTTGGATCCAGTTCCTGGGGGTGGACTAGTGTGGGAGGATCACCTGGATGAGGGGTCTTGTGGGAGTGGCACACCAGACAGAGAGACGCGGTATCCCATTACCTGTAACCCCTTGTCCCTATCCTAATCCAGTAGGATACCTAGGAACTCCACCCTTTCCCGACACAAACACTTTCTCACTGACCGTTCACTGTGAGCGACAAGACAGATTGACACCAGAGCCGTATACCTGACATGTCCCAACACCAAGGTCCAGCAATTACGCATCATTAAACACACCTGACTTCTTCACACTTCCCCACACGGATAAAAGGGGGAGCACGAAAGCACACTCTGAGCGAGGCAAAACACACGAGGAAACAGCAGTTCCAAGATGGCAGTTTAATACAAGGAGGAAGAGGGCGAAAGCGGAGAAGGTTGCAAGAAGCGGAAGCACCCTTGACCTATAAGGACCGTTACTTTCACAAGCCTTGGAAGGTAAGAAACCGAAGACCAGGAACTAAGGCTGATCAAACCTACACAGTGTGTTGGAGGTAACCAGGGCTCCCCCACGCCGATGACCAAGGCGGGGAGGACAGATTGCTGCTGTGATACTGTCCTTGGCACCTACAACAAAGCTGCTCCTGAAGAAGCAACACAACTGGTGAGTCGGAGAGACTGATAACATACCAGCTTGTGTTTTGAACCAAGGTTGCACGTGGCAACATTGTATAAAGGGAACATTGTATAAGTGTTTGGAATGAGTGACGTGACTGTAATTTAAAGCCAGAAAGAATTACTTTAACTTCATCATTGAACTCTGGGGAAATCCAGAAAAGATACCATACACAGTAGTCCGGCATCACGTGGGTGCTTATTCGAAAGTCTGTTGGGTATCCAACTGTTGTGAAAGAAATATTGTGATCGAAGTGGTCATGCAACGGGTCTTGCTAAACCCTGTGCACATTCGAAGTATAAAGTAAATCCAATTGGTCTGAGCCTGGCTGAAGGAGACTAGTTTAACCTTGTTTTGGTAAAGGGATCTGAGCCTGGAAGACGGGATCCAATGGTGAATGGATCTGAGCACAGAAGAGGGGGGGGGAAAGGGTCAAAGCCCGGCTGAGGGGGATCCATGGTGAATGCCAAAAGTGAATACTGTAAACGCTAAAGAGAACATTTGGATGTCATTTCTGTTACAGCAGGCCCTCTGTTACAACTGGTGAGAAGTAAAGAGACTTGAACACAGAAGGTATTGAGTTTTGAGTTTTGTGAACTGTGAATTCGGAACAGTATCCTTGTGCAGCAGAAGCCAGAGTGTCTGCTTTGCTTGAGTGAACCGCCTTGCCCTGTGCTGAAAACATGGGCAAGGGAGGCCAAAAGTCCACTTATCCCAACTTATCATTTTTGTGGTGGACACTTCTTTCTTTTTCATGAACTGCACCCCACACTATTTGTTACTAGTGGTAAGGATTGGCAATAGGGTTTTTTAGTATAGGCCCTTTTTATGTTGACATGACTCCACTAGGACTGCCTTCTTTATTATTTGATGGTTGTAGGTGGCTCCTGTCTTTAGATGGGCATTTATCACACCCCTGCAAAATTTCAATAAGCACCCTTGAACTGTAGTCACTTGTGTCTGTCTTACTGTTGCCACCATGTGTTCCATACATTGTACAGGTCTCGAGTTTTGGTCTTCAGAGAGGATCTTTGTTCTATCTAGGGAGACTTCTCATTGTCAACTGGCCTTTGTGGGACACCTCCTGTATTCTACCAGGTACATCCTGGGAGACCGTTATTCAGGTGGTCAGGGAAGAACTGGCCCTCTTATCCAATATCCAAACCCTAAAGGCAGACGAGTGGGTAAAGGTCATCTGTTTAGGGAAGCCCAGGCTTGTGCTTGGGGAGGGGGGGGATAACCAAGGGGAGATGCAGTATTATACCCGAGAAGGTGACAAGGGTAAGTCCATGAGGCTTTTGTAGGCTGCTACAGATCTACCCCCCCCTCCCAATGAATCTTCCTTAGCCAAAGCCAACAAACCATCCCTCTATAGTAAACCCTTTAAGAACCCAAACTCCAGTACTGTGACAACCCTCTCCCAGGATCTGTGTCTTTCTGTTACATACCCGACTACTCCCGATCATTCCTTTCCACGTCCCTCTAATTATTTTCCGAACTCACAATCTGCTTTGACAGAACACCCCCCCCCATTCATTTCACAAACCCTCTCAAACATACCCTTCTGAAATCACCTACCCCCTAGGATGAAGGTTGTAATTCCATATAACATCTCTTCCCCATCCTACCTTGCAGAACACTTAAACTCTACCTCTCCCCTTTTTCTGACGCAAACCCAATCTCCAGACGCAAGACAATGGACTAACTTTAGAGCCATTTGCCTGACCTGTCCCGACACAGGGGTCAGGCAATTGACCAGAATCACACACACCTGATGACGCTGTCTCTTCCCCCACAGGGATAAAAGGTGGAGCACTAAAGCACAGTACGAGCAAGGCAGACCGCACGACGAGGGAGTGAATGCAGCATGGCAAATCAAGAGGAGGAGAAAGACGGCGTGAACCGAGAGTGTGACCAGGAGAGAAGCGAGAGTGTGACCAGGAGAGAAGCGAGAGGGTGACAAGGAGAGAAGTGACATTGCCCTTTCCGAGCCAGGCCTGTGAGACCTCGGTGGAAGGAATTGTAAGACCGCAAACAATAGCTCAAGTGTGTTGCAGCAGATGTACACAGAGCCTACCTCTGCTGATAAGCAGGACCGAGGGAAACCCCTGCTACTGTGGTACTGGCCATGACTCTGATATGAAGAAAGCCAAGTGGTTCTTCACAGGCAATGAGTCGAGTGGAGAACTGATAAAGAAACCGAACTGTGTTGAATAAAAGTGGCAAAGTTCAAAGAATGATAGATTGTTAAGCGAGGACCAGCTGCAGAGAGGAGTGGCACCACGTGGGTGCTAGCGCGAGAGACTCTGGTTGATGCCATGTTGATTGAAACTTCTAGTACCAGAAGGTCGTAGAGAACCGTCAAGATAGGTCAAGGTGGTCATACAGGGGTCGAGCAAAATCCCTGTACAGTTGAGTCTTTGACTGACAAACCTTTGAGAACGCAGGGTAGGTGAATCCCAAAGCAAGAGAAAGGAATTGTGAAATGGCAAGCATGACCCCGGCAGAGGGCTGCCAATAAAGAGGGGGTGTTGTCTAAAGTCCCAAGAAACCATGTGTTGACAAAAGTGAACCCGGCAGAGGGATGGCCAGAGTTTGAAAGGACATTAAAATGTGTGAATGCCCAGGAGAAGATATATTTGCAAAAGCCATAGTGAATCTGATTGCGGAAGGTTGAGATTTGTGAGGGGTCAGTGCCCGGAAGAGGGGACCCGGGGGTGAAGTCATCACCCTACGTACATGTGGAATTGAACTGGGCAAGCAAGAGGAAAGCCTGCGAATGGGAGCCAGAGTCAACCCAATAGAGGGAGGCAAACAGTCAAGAAGGATCTAAGCCTGGCAGAGGTGGATCCAGGAGTGAAAGCCATCACCCAGCAACACGTGGAGTAAGTCAGAGTGAACCGACAGGAGGGAGGCTGATATTCGGGAGTGGTCTGCGCCCGGAAGAGGGGGACCTAAGGGTGAAGAATTGTCGCCCCAATGGAAATCTGAAAAAAACGTTTGTTTGATTATTTTAACATACAGATCCTCAGAAGCAGGAGAGACAATGTCTGAAGATCCTGACTGTGTAAGGGGCCAGTGCCCGGAAGAGGGGGACCAGAGGTGAAACCATCACCCAAAGTACATTTGAAACAGAACTCCTTTTTGTTTTTTATTTTTGAAACCCATCTTGTCCTTGGGACAAGGTACTTTTTTGTAGAAAAGAGACTTAACCACCAATGATCCTGATACGCTGTTTAGGATTTCAATCAGGCGACGCACACCTTAGTCTCAGCCCAGTATGCAGCGCGCAATTGAAATGCTTATCTTGGATAAGATTCAGTATTGAGATGATACACCACTCATATCGCACCCCCTTTTCAAATACCCTGGGTCACAATGGACCATGAACCAGGCTGGTTAATAAAATGTAAAATGTATTTATTTTAAAATTCAAAAGAAATCATACGATTATTTTTTATACGGGGCAGAAATCACCAATGGGGTGATGAGAACAATATGAATGTAAGCAATGCACTTAGTTTAACCTTCTAATGACACAACTACAAAACACCATGAAATAGGAGCACTTTTTGATTTTAGGTAAGCTAGCACTGGAGTTAGAATTTCTCCTTGCCAGGTTCCTTCAACCCACAAATAATTAATTTTAAGTGGATAAACAGTATCGGCAGGTAATCTGGAATGACAGACGAGAAACGGAATTTAAATCCGACCAACCCTCTCCAAACAAGAGAAACAGATTTTAAACCCTGGCAATGCTACAATGACGCTCGGAAATGGATGAATAACACAATGAATGTGTATAAAACGCTTGAAACAAAAGCAATTCTTTACTGGAGCAACACTGGAAAGATACTAGCAATCACAAGCAATGGATTGAGCAAAAGCATACAATTTGAAATGGAATGGAAGATTGAAAACAGTTTATAATCAAAATGATACGTTGTAAAATGAACTCGCTTTTGCAATTCCCACCTGAATTTACCAAAATGGTTTTTAATAAAAATGGGTGAAATGTTTTTGTGTTGGGGTGTAGCTATGGATCATAGGTACAATATGAAAGTGAAATTAGGTCTCTAGCTGTTTGAGTGAGTTACGCAAGCTCTAGTGAGGTGCGTGTTTGAGAAAATGAAGGCGCGAAAAAGGAACAAATCAATTTTGACAAGGACAGTTTTACTCTAAACTAGAGCATTCAGGCTAGGCTACCAGATTGAGACACAGTAAGCCCTGGGGTTAAATCACGGGTTCAATCCTAGCACCTCCGCGCCTGCCCTGGCGAACCCAGTCCGATCAGTCCAAACAGGATTAATAGCTCAGGATTTTACAAGACAAAATAATTAAAGATGTTGGTTCTAGCACAAGGAATCAAAGGCAGGGTTTCAAGAATGATTATTGACAATATTACAAGTTATCAGGATAAGTATAGGATGACTTGGAGAGTGGTACTAAGGGCAAGGCAACTTATGCTATGGTTCCTATTGATACTCACAGTCCACTTTAGTTTGTATTTTGGACAGTCGGCGGTTCTGGTCACCACACGGATCTGGTCTAACACAGGGCAGCCGGCCAAAATCAGCAGGACAGGGTCAGCTGGGCAAGGACTGGACACCAAAGGATAGTTCTTCTGGACTGGTAATTCTGGTTACTGGATAAAATAGGGCATCAGGAGAGCAGGATAGCAGCAGCATCCAGTGAGTGGCAAGCCAGGTTAGTTCAGGATGCTTCCCAAAACACCACAGCGTTTCCCTTGGTTATGGGGATTATTTTAGAACTGAGGCCTAGCCGAAGCAAGATCAGCAAGGTTTGGCCTTGTGGTTGGGATCTGGAGTCTAGATGAATAAATGTAACATAGACAGGAACAGGACAGGACACCGGCCAGGAAATCAGGAATCGGTCAGGAATCAGTGTGTCCTTGTGTGTTGTCAGGGACCCATATTTATAAGGCCTAATGACCTCCTCACATTATATGACGGGGACAGGCTTCACTACACACGCCCCTAAAAATAGGATTGGACAAGGGCATAGTTTCTGCCTTGCTCACAGCTGGTTGGATTTCAGAAAAGTGATGTCAAGTTTATGAGGCGATTTATACAGTGTCTAGAAACTTCCCATAGTTTTTGGAACTACAATCTAATTTTGCCACACACTGATATTTGTGCAGTTGCAACCTCTTAGTAAATCATATACACAGGTTACATATTTTGTGCCTCACATTTCAATCCAAACCTCCAGTCCGGGAAGCTTGGTTTCTCTCCTCTGGCAGTTTTTCACGCTTTTCAATGGGATTCGTATTACTCAAAATTCTGCAACTTTATACATGGGTGGGGATTGTCATGAGGAATGTATGTACAAAATCCTACATTGGATGCTTTTCTTGTTATTCAACATATATCACCATTTCTGTCCCCTTGGTGTCATTACATTCTACCAGGTTTCGAAATACAGCCCACAATTTTACTTTTACGCTGTGAGAATTCCATATTTTTACCAATTTTGGCAACTGAGATATAAGTGTTTTTAAGGTTCTTTATAAAATAGTCTTTAGAACAAATGGGAGTCGCTGTTTGTCATTTCATTTTCTTTCCAGCTGACACCAACTGGCATTTCCTTTCAAGCAGGATGATTGCAGTTTTATGGTCTTTGACACCTCCGATTTCCTTCCCTGGGAATTGCATTGTCCCAGCCTGGAGCACAGATGAATGTCTGACAAGCTTGTGCATTTTCTTTGTCCTGGAAGTTTATGGTGCGCCTCCCTTCCTATGGGAAGTTTCAGGGCTGGGACTTGAATAACTGGTTTTACCTGGGAGCTTGCAAACTCGGCCCATGTGTTTTTAATCTTTATTTTCTCATTCTGAGTCTCGAATTAAAACCTGTGGATTCAAAATAGCCTGTGTATTTATCACCAGCCACAAACCTTTTCACATTGCTGGGTAATGGCAGGCTTTCCTTTTTAACAGTTTACTTTTTAAATCAGCATTTTCCTCCTTCAGTTTTGCAAAAGCCCATTTTACATGTGTTTTAAACGGTTTACAGTCACTATTTCGAATAACATTTGGTTGAAAGTCAAAATGTCGAAAAAATGACAGAAGAAAAATGTGAATGTTGTTTTTTTGTTCGAAATGGGGGTTTCCCCTAACCCCCCCCTTTTTAAATTTCTTTCTGTTTTAACCCTTTTTGTTTACTTGCGGAACCCAAAATAAACATGTAAATAAAAAAAGAAGGCATTCGAAATTTTTTTGACATTTTTTTTTCGACATTTTTGTCATTTTACCAAATGTTTTTGACATTTTCACTGGACACCGTTTTAAACTGCTAGCATTTCTTTAATTAAATTTCATTTGAAAGCCCCATCTGCCTTTGCAATCCTGCCTTGCAGCCGAAGTCATTTTCCGGGAAGCATGAGTTTTATCTGAACACTGATACATGAAATTGACTAAGCTCAGATAATTGAAGTTCTTTTGAAGACAGCTGGTGTTTGATACATTTTGGAAAAAATGCGCGTGCTTCCCCCTGTGTGTAAAAGCAGAGTTCTTGGTTACTTTTTCCAAAGTTACTTTTGACCGGGCCTGTCATTCAGAATTGGGCCCGGTTTTGCTAAGGCGCAATAACCTCTCCTGGGCCTGGTAGGACCTTTTCAATCAGCAGTTTCATAGTAAATGGTTGGATTTAGCATTAAAGCAGCTTTTACAAAGGGTGACAAAGGTTTCATTTTGAAAGGAAATTTTGGGGTTTTCAGCAAAGCCATGCTGCCTATTTACTTCATTCCATATATATGTTTCAGAGGCACACTGGCACGCTCCTGCAGTGTGTCCCTTTGTGGCAGGGTGATGCAGCCATTGTTTGGTTGTAATAAAAATGCAATTTTGAGATCCTGGCGCGCACAGGAGCCAGCGCAGCCATTTTGCTGTTTCTTGCACCAATGCAGCAAAGTGATGTGGTAAAGCACAGCTGAGTGGGTCAATATATCCCACAACGCGAAGCAGAACTGTTGTCTCTTGCTGGGAAAGCTTGAGTGTGCTGTGCTCAGGACTCCCGCCCTGTCCAGTGCTCAAAGCGTGGGGAAGGGAGACCCCCGGCTAACGCATCCTGACTTATCATTTGTGAACACTTCTTTCTTTCTTGTGAATCCTATCCCACACTCTTGTATTTTAGCATAAGGATTGGCAATAGGGTTTTCTTAATATAGGCCCTTTTATTTGACACAACGCCCCTAGGACTGCCTTATTATTATTTGATGGTCGTAGCTTGCTTCCATTATAGATCTAGGTTTTAGATGAGGCGTTTTTCCAACCTACCTATACAGTTTAATAACACCCTTGAACTGAGAGCACTTTCTATTCTTGATACCATGTCATCCTTACACCTCTAAAGCTAATATTGCCAAATGGATTGTTTCTTGCATCTTAAAAGTTGCAGATATCAGAAATTGGCAACACCTCAGGTCCTTTGTGCTTGTGTTGAACGAAGGCTGTCTGTTGCGTTCCATCAGCATATTCCCTGGGACGTGACGGCTAGGGCCCCTATGTGGGCCTCACTTTTTGTAAGCACTACTTCTTGTGACTAAGCTGTACTGCAGGGCCTCTTCAGTCGGCTTAGTTTAGGTCCACCCCTTCTCCCAGACGTTTTGAGCATAGGCTGGAAGGGGAGTCTGGACAATGAATTACACTTACACTCACCAAGTAGTGTCCTTGTGGAAAAGCTTGAGGTAGTCCCCTCTGCATCATTGCAGGGGAATCTTCTGGTGAGCTCACCATCGTGCTCATGGTATTCCTGAATCCAACATGTGCATTTCTTTGCTAAATCTGGATAGCTGTATTCGTCAGAACCAATAGGAGCTTGACCAATCCTTTCCTCATCCCACCTTCCGTGTAATCTAGCTTTTCAGATATGACTGGTCTGTACTTGAAATTTCTGAGCTAAGTCTTTGTTGAAAAATGCTCACCTTCTTCAATTTGATTTTACTCTCCAGCTGCAAGATTACCTTTTTGGATGTCTAAGCGTGTATTGGCTTTCTTTAGTGGCTTGCTACTAAGTTTGTCTCTCTGGTCTTTTAGAACTCTGCCTACTGTCTCTTCGGGGTGGCCTGTAACATGTTTAGATTGGTGATGGGTTTACTCCATTCACTTTTGCACAGCCTTAGTCAGCTGGTTTCCCTCTGTCCTTTCATCGTTGCCCATCTGTCCTGCCAGCTCTAGTAAACAAGGTTATGGCATGACCTTCTCTATTTATTTTCTTATTCTTTCTTGATATTTGATTCCTGGAGGTTTCAAAACTTTTTTTTTTCCTTTTTGTATTGCTATGAATTAGATGTACATTTGCGAAGTTTTACACAATTGATTGAAACAATTCTGAAGTAGTTTTTTGGTTTAAGGCATGGTATACACGCATTTCGCCGAACGAAATTTCATTGCCAAAACACTCATCGCCAAAAACCCTTTTTTAAAAAAAAAAAATTGGGGGGTGTTTTGTGGGGGTTGGGGGTATGATTATTAAAGTAGGGGGGAAAAACAGGGTTTTTGGCGATGTGTTCTGGCGATGAAATGTCCCACGATGAAATTTCGTTCGGCGAAATAACGTAGAACCTAAGGCATGGCTTCTTTCCGGCAACCCTTTGAAGATCAAGGAATCCAAATACTTCATTCTATGTGACAATATAATGTATGCCATTCTTGCCTCTGTGAAAAGTTGCCCTTGCCTACATGCTCTAAAAGGTCCTTTCCACTGACTGGCATTCGCTTGCTTCCACCCTATCTGTGTGCTTGTTCTGAACTCTGTGGCATGTTCAATGGCTCTAATCTGCTCTCCCACTCTCTTCCAGGACAATGCTCTCTATGGTGAGCATTTGTGGTTCGAGACCAATGTGTCGGGGGATTTCTGTTACTTGGGAGAACAGAATTGCGTTGCAAAGACTCAGGTGAGCAGAAGGGAGGAATGTGGGTGAAAGTGGTAGCAGAGGGTGGCAGTAGTCCTGGAGGGGGTGATGGGCCTAGAGTTGTATGAATGTAGGGTAGGAGGACCTCCTGTTTACCTGCAGATTGGAGGAGACCGGGGGGTGGGGTGGCGCGTGGGGTTGGAGTTTTCGATGATTGGCCAGAATGCTGATGGGGTTGGGCAAATGAGTAAAAACGTAGCTGAGTCCTAGATCGCTGATAACCTATCGAATGCTTGTGGTTCAAGGAACATAAATGGTTTAAAGTTGTTAACTAGTGGTTTTTAGCATGCTGCAGGTCAACCACCCAATCCAAAATCAGGGGGCGGTAACCTAACATTGAAGAGTTGGTTTTGCTGTTAAAAAAAATCATGGTCTAGTAAAAAAACACTGAGCGGTCCTACTGACTGCTAACGGCTTGATTGCATGCACCACCTTTTTCCCGCTGTAATGTGCTGATGGAAATCCAATTGTTGATCCTCTTATTGTTTCTTCCTGGGCCCTCTGGGTCATGCTTTCAACTGAATGGGGTGATGACACACGGAAGGTCCTAAGTACTCTTAACCCACTTAAACATACTTTTATTTTTGGAACTGCTCATTTTCTATTTTTCGGGAGTAAGACTTCCACCAATTGTACCTGGAGCCCTGAAGGAGCATGGGTTGGGCTGCAGAAAAACGTTCATTTGTCCCTACACAGGAAATCAAGCAAGCTCCCACCTCTTTAAAGGCTGTAATCTGTCACTTGATGCAGATCTTGCCAATCCTGAGGCAGAACAGAACTTTCACTGGCCCTGAAGGGTAGATAGGAAGCTAAGTGCTTCCAACTCTGGTAGGTGTGCTTCTAGTTTTTGCACGTAGATGGAAGCATCGTTTCCACTTCGTTGGCAGTTGACACACCACTGCCTCGTCCGAGTATACAAAGTCGGCGGTTTGGTTTTTGGTCATATACACAACATTATTAGCTCCCCGAAATGGGCCGCATCCAACGGTCACTTCCGTATGTTAAGTTCGAATTGTGTGCCGGTTTCGTATCCTTAAAAGGCCTCCCCCACTCCTTCTTTGAAGCCTTACATGGTCTCTGTGGACTGAACCTTCCGTAGTTTTCCTGACACTTTTATCCCTGACGGAGGCGGCCATGGTTGTGCTTGAAATTGGGTTGGGGACTAGATTCGCTTTTAGTTTCAGGAGCAATACAGGCACTGTTTCCAGGTAGACAACTGCACGTTCTCCCCGGGGTTCAATGCACCATTATGATACTTCAACACTCACTCCAGACAAAAATAGAAAAAAAAGTTAATAAGTTTTGTTCAGCAATCTACATATGCTGTAAAATAACCTATTTGTTTGCCACTGTCGAGATGCCTTTTGAGAATCAACCCTTGGTATGGAGTCTGAGACTACATCCTATTATTATGGTGAACAGGAAAGGCACTGATGTGTAGCCAACCCCATTCAAGGTAGAGTAGCAGAGCATGAAGGCTTAGACTCCGAAGGGTGTGGGAGGTAAAAGTCTACAATGTGGCATACAGAGAATTCCAATAATTCAAATTTGACTGAAGATGTACACAAATATTCAATTATGCCTTCAAGCCTTTTTTTAAATGCACCCTCAGCAATGGAAACCTCACGCAATTACTACCATACACATTCACTACTGGAGTTCTGCAAACAGAAAGAACACTAACCCTTTACGTTTAAAAACCGTTATGCAATTGTTTGCTAGGACCAGGACAACACTATTAATAAGTGTGTGGGAAAGCAAGTGAGAAATGAAGCAAACTGTAATTTAGAACCAGTAAGCAAATTAGGTAGAGTTGCCAACGCTTGTGAATAAATGTTCCAGGGGTTTCATAAAAAGGTATTTAAAGGTCTTGCAGCTTTCTCTCCCAGTTCTATCCCTCATGGGGAAGCCCGGGGGGAGGGAAGGGGTGGGGATCCTTGACCAGACCACCACAGATCCTAGTTTGGTAAGTGAGAGTTAAGGGTTAGGACTTTACACCCATACAACCCCATGATGGGAAGGTTGGGTTCAGAAAATCCATGCAAGCTTTCACCTCTTACTTCGATTCCTTAAGTAACTATTTCAGGGGTTTCTGAATCTGCTTGTCCCACTTACTTCTGGTCTGTCGGGTCAAGGGAGGACCGGTGTCGGGTCAAGGGAGGACATGGGGCAGTTGGTGCAGAGGTCCCTTTTGGCGTCAAGGTTTGGTCTGGTTACTTGGCGGTTTTGGGCTCTTGCAAGGTGGTTCTGGAGACTGGACACCTTTGGCACGGAAGGATGACGACCTGCCAGTGATGATAGAGAGGTTGCAGTGGGAGTCGTCATGGTCAGATGGCAACAGGCGATCCTCGTGGTGTGAACAAAGTAGCAGTCCCTACACGCCTTATCTTCAGTCAGGAAGGCTGAAACCGATGGCACCGGCATCTTGTTACACCCGTTGAAGATTCAGAAAGTTCTACAGATTAACTCCAAACTGCGGTGGCTGCTGTGAGGTAGCCCAGGAGCGAGGCGCAGTGCCTTAGCAAGATCAGGAGTGGGAGGAACAGGGCTTCACTGGGACTTGGCTGGGGGCAATGCTGGTCAGCTGCAACAGTTGTCCTCCGGTCGTCAGTGGGCTGCAATTCTTCGTAGATGTCATGGCTCCACCGTGGTCTGTCAAATGCCTGCAGAATTCTTCCTTTTATCCAAAATTTGGACTGGAGTTGCTCCCTGGTCCACCAATGGCAAGGATTTGCACCTTTCAAACCGGCAGGGACTGTCCAATCCTGGACTGCCTCTGGACAACACATCTGTCCAGTAACAGACACACTCTGGCTCGGGTGTTGACTGAGACTAGACAGACCCAAACTCCACATCCAGCCACTTTGGCCTGGAAAGCAGAAGCTTTATCCAGGAAAGTGCCTTCCACATGTTGCCATTCCAGACCGGAGAGGGCAGGAAGAAGGCCATGGCACAAAATGGCGAAAGGACAGGTGAAAATCTCATGGCACAGCCATTTTAGAGAATATGGTTCTCTAAATGGCAATATAAGTAAAGTGCACAAGTTCAAGTAAAAAAACCTGGTAGAAAATTCTCTGCAGCCACCAGTCCATTCCGGACAGATTGTGCTTGTAAACACAGTTACTTTGTATTCTTATAACTTTATTTCTTTTGTATCGTTACTTCACTTCAAAGGGATGTGTGCAGCTTTTAAAAATGCAATAATGCCACTAAAGGAGAAGGGCATCTCCCAGTCCATCAGTTATCCCCATAAGTGAGCAAAAAGCAAGGGAACTAAAGCAGTGGCAGTGTACGAAAAGAAGGGTGGAACTAAGATCCCTGCTGGCCTGTTCACGCTCCCCATAAACCCAATCGACACGCCCCCTCCCAGGTGCCATACTAACACCTACACAAATGCGCCGTCTGTTTAAGGGAACGTTCAGTGTAGTGCACTGAAGTGCAAGTTTCAACTTCTACCTACACTTTTTTTTAATTTTAAAGCGAAATTATTCTGGAATACTTTCTTTTTAAAATAAAAGTATAGAAACAGCAATCCTGTTCGACCATTGAGCAGAGGGCTTTATTTACCTCCTGCAAAGTCAGGTCTAAAAGCAGGAGCAAAAAGAAAGGGTTTCCCATAGAAGTCAATGGGAGGAAAGCGGCAAAAAGAAACGGCCAACACGATTTCAGTTGAACAATTTGGGGAGGTATTTCTGCTTGTTCCGCATCCTCGGTTACACATTGTGCCTATTTGTGTCAAAGTACCTGTCCCTTCAAAAGATGCCTGTATGGTGTGGGGGAGGGGGGGGACTGTTTCCAGTTCCCCAGTCCTGGGAAGGGGCGTTTTGTAAACAGTTGCTTTAGACCAAGACTGTTCCCTTGAAAAAATCTGTCCTAGATACAAGGCGTGGTTAGCAACCATCAGAGCTCGCTCCTACGGGTGTGATTGGCATCTGCAGCAGAGGTTTACCAAATTCGATCATAATCACATGAGGATTGAGCACAAAAATCATGATCGAGTGCAGAAGCCCTGCAGAAAAGGGGAACCATCCTAGATGCCTAGCTTGGGATAAAGGGATTTGGGTTTTTGCAGGTAGGATTCTTATGCGTTAAAGGAGGTCTTGGGTAGGTAGGTGTTTGATGTCTCAGGCTGCCCTCTAGTGTACCTTCGCCTCCTGCAAAGGAAATCTGTTTCCCATTGCCTCCTAATAGTGCCTGTCCAGCCACTGGTGCAGTCGATTGTATAGGATGACAACATTCTTTAATATGAGGAATAAAAGTATATATTTCACCTGATAATGTAACTTTTCTCACAGCAAAAGTCCGTCTCCAGACGGAAGTGTGCTGCATGCAAGATTGTAGTGCACACACCATGCATCGAGCAGCTGGAGAAGGTGAGCATTGTTTTAAATTATGCTGTTGTGGTTGGTGCTGCCTGTGGAGAATTGTGGCAAATTCTGGGGTGGCATGTGTGCAGGATTGTGTTGCCAGCATAGCCGGGGAAGGAAGGCCACCTTGAAGTTGAGATGAGGGCCCACGTTCCCAGGTGATTTTGACCGATCTCTTCTAGGCCACTGACTCCTTCTACGCGAGTTTTGGACTCCTGTCACTCTGCTGTCCAGACAGAATGGCCCCTTTTTACTACACCCTTTAATGTCTTGGACAAGGACTGTTTGAATCCTCCTGTACATTGGGCTTAGTGCAAGAATGTCCCTGCCAGATCCAGACAGAATTTCTGCATGAAAACCTACCCTTGCCCTTTCCACAAAGCACTGCTTTCTCCTTCACACCACCTTGATAAGCGAAGCTGAGTGGGTGTTGCTTTTCATTATCCTGGTCCCTTATCTGGGTTTTGAATTTCTCCTTTGAAGGCATGGTGAATGACCTTGTTAAACTGATGGCCTTTTTTTTTTCTCACTACCACAGATTAACTTCAGATGCAAGCCATCGTTCAGGGAATCTGGATCTCGGAACCTACGTGAGGTGAGAGTGGGCCATGTCGCCTCTGGTACAGTCTGCCTTGTAGGTGCAAATAGCTTTTAATAACCCTTGTTGGTGATGAAAAGTTGAAGATTGGAGGAGGAGGAGATCACTGGAGACAAAAGGGATATTGGTGGTGGGAACCTCAAAGGGCACCTGACACTGCTAGGAACTGGGTAGCACCCATGCTGGAGAAGAAAGTGGTTTGCAATTGGCATTGGTGTAGCTCAGATCTATTGAAATGTATCGCCCCTTAGCAAGGCATCTCAGGATTAAACCTTAATTCATCCAGAGCAGGGGAGCGACAAGTGTACAGTCCAAGTTTACAGCCATTTGCTGGTCATAATTTAACCTACATGGAGATGAGCTGCATGGAAAATCAAACTATTGTTCTGGGAATGAGCATGGAGTGAGAGCTGTGTTGCAAAATTTACTGCCCACCCATCCACCATTGTTCAGACCCAACTTAGCGGATTAAATTACTTGTTATATTTCTGTGTCATAGTTTCTGACCTACTATCAGATGGTCCAGCGCTTGGACACAACAGCCCGATATGTGGTGGGATGAAGACAAGGCTGGAAATCCACAGAGAAGACCGGGTAGAGTGGATTTAACGTTGGTGCAAACCATGAGCCTAAACGTCAAGGGGATTCCCCTTCCAGAGCTGATTACATGCTGGCTCAGGTCGTCTGCCAAGACCAAGATCAAAGGCAGTTGGTAGCTTCGATTGGGTCAGAGTGGCGGGGAATTGCTGCGTTTGCACAACAGAAGAAAGTAGGAGAGTAGGATGCATCAATCGATCGCTGTAGATAAAATGTGAGTGTTTTGCTACCAGGATGAGCTATGGCCAGAAAATGGTGGTCTAAGCTACAGCGTATAATCCTCCTGTGAAGTGGCAATGTCTCTGCATGGGGAAACCTAGAGCAGTGTACAGGTCCAGGGAAACCATCCCCTCTGTTCCCAATCTGATGAAGTAGACTGATCCCAGCCCTTCCATCCATTGCTTCCCTGCTTCAGTACAGTATAGAGGACCTGCTCTCTTGGCCTGGGCATGGATGATTGTGCAAGGAGGAAGTCTCTGCCTGCACACGCTGACATGTCTTGGATTTCTGAATTATCTGTGACCATTGCATGCTGTCGCAGGATTTGGTAAAGGTTGTTTAATTATTTTAGCCATGTTGTCTCACGCCGCCCCTAGCCCACATTGTACGCCCATTGGGAACGGCTCCTTTTTTTTTTTATACACAGTGTTATTTTTCTTTGACCATTCCAATGGTTGCTCTGGCCATCACTAGAGTGCTCTCTTTCTGTGGCCACATAGCTGAGAAATTAGTGAGTCATCAGAAAGTAGGTAGGTTAATATTTGGAGAACATACACGTGTATATTCTAAATTAAGCATGTCTGCATTGCATGGAACCAAGTTATGGAATGTGTCAAATTTTTAAATATCTGAATAGTGTTTCTGGGAGAAAAGAGAAGGGGTGCGATAGACGTAGGCTGGATTGTTTCACGCCTTGATACACTTGTGTATGAGTGCACTATAAATAAAATATCATACCTGCAAATCATAAATACAGGTCACTGACAGGAAAGCGATGCAGATCTCGCAGTTTAACTTAAGGAAAGGTGGAGCAGGGAGTTGGAGGGGGGGGGGGGGCGGCGGGATGTAGCACAAATAATTGTCCGTTTATTAACGGAAATTCCATTGCACTGATTCTGGCGCTTCTCCACTTTAAATATAAGATACATTTGATGTAAAAGGAAGAAACTAGGAATCGTACTGTATCTATAAAGGATCGTTAGGAAGCTATAGGGAGGTGTCTAGAGGTTTTAAATGTGGCGCCGTCAGTTTTAGAAATTGTGTTTTAGTGATGGGAGTATTACATCAGTTTTAGCAAGGGGTGGTTGGAGTAATTTATGTATGTCTATTGCGCCCTTTTTAAAATGGTAAGAATTTTGGAGCCCCGTCTTATTCTGTTGTTTCTTTTGTATGTATATATTGTGTAAACCATAAACACAATGACATTAAAGCCTGTTATGTACAGTTCTTTATTGCCCATGGGCCGGCATCTATTGTTACCTAGACTATGGGCCTCATTACAGGTCGGGCGGTCTGGAATTAACAGTGGCGGTAAACCCGCCGCCACTGTTAATTCCGGACCGCCTGATCCGAGTCCTGCAGGCGGAAGGTGATCTTCCCGCCAGGTCTGGCCTGCAGGCGGACGTGGAAACACCGGCACCATCACGAGATGGTGCCGGTGTTTCCACTTCCCCATTCCCATCGAGTCCTATGGGACTCGATGGGAATGGGGATTAACACCATTCCGCCTCCGTGACTCCCGGGACACCGGGGTCGTAATGCCCTGGTATTTCCGGGAGTCACGGAGGCGGAATGGTAATACGAGTCGTAATGAGGCCCTATTTCTTGTCAGCCTATCCCCAGATTTCCGTCATAACTTTTGAGGTTTGCCATACTGCTCTGATCCCAAAATGTAGCCTTGTCTTCTGGCCCTAGTTTAGAGATCTGTGTAGGACCAATGAGATTGTCCCCATGAACACACTTCTTCCCCATCGTCTCGCTGCTCTCCCAGTCCTCTTAAGTTTTCTCCCATTTTTGTATTCTTTAAATGCAGCACTGTTTCTAGCTATATTCATGCTACATAACGCCAGTGCATGCATAAATGTACTACAGGCGAGAACCGGAGAAAGTCTGCTGTTGGGGAAAGTAGAGCAGCGGAAGGAAAGGCAGAACGCGAGAGGTAGAGGAGAATAGGGATCATTCATCTTGAGGTGGCAGACCTGACCCCCCCCCCCATCCCCTGCTTGTGTGCTGCAATCATTAGCAGCACCTGGGTACTCTCACCAGACGGTGCTCATTATGCTTAACTCGAGATTGTTCCAGTCTTTCTTGTTGGTTCTAAAGAGCGAACCATTGAGTAATTGTGCCTTGCTAAGCATGCATGGTGGTGGGAGAAGACTGGATGGTGGAAGATGGCCCACAAAGTGAACATGGATCGGGTCACGATACAGGCAAGTGCTGCAGCTTGGATCCCTGGACACCACTTTCCGCAGCACTTTCCTTGGGTATCGAGAGTGCTTCTGACCTAGCATAATCAATGCCTCCTCTGCTTCACAGAAGCTGCGATTTATGCTTCTGAGGAGTGGTACACATGTTTCTGAAAAGCTGCTGAGAGACTTCGGTCATTGCGCCAGTTCAAAAAACCTGAATGGTTGGTTTAAGAAGAGGGATGCTGGAACCTGATGTAAACGTTTCAAGGTTTGTGGGATGGTGCTGCAACACTTTATTTAGATGAATAGTAACTTTCTAGAGCTTGGTATCAGTCTTTACAATGTAGTGTAGTGATGGACATCATTGACCAATACCTAATTAATGGTACACAATTTATTAAACACAAAAGGATAGATTTTATGAATTGTTAGGCTATGTCTTGTGTGAAAAGTTTTTTTTTTTTGTACACTATAACACACAATAAATAAATTTACAAAAAAAAGGATAAATGGCTGAATTGGCTCTGCTGCATTCCAAACCAGTGATCTGTTCTGCTAACCTCATTTCATCGCTATGCAGTGATTATAACGAATCACAAAATAACGTATCCCATTATAACAAACTGAAAATAACGAATTTGGAGAAACACAAAAAATGGGGGTTGGCAGTGGATAATATTGGTTCTGGGGCTGGGGGGGAAGTATTTTGAACAAAAAAAGGGTGGCTCTTAGGTGACTTGGAGGGGAGGGGGGCAGAGGTGTTTCGAAGAAAGCCCTCCCAACTTCCCTAAAAAAAAAAAAAAAAAAAAAAAAAAACAAAAGGAATTGGGATTCGTTGTAATGGGATTCGTTGTAATGGGATTCGTTGTAATAGTTGTAATGGGATTGGTTATTTTGGATGCGATTTAAAATCTCATGTAACCCTTGGTGTATTCTTAAACCAATTTGTGCTTGTATTTCGAGAAAACTAGAGTTCAAGAAAGGTACTTGGAGGCTACCTGAATATAAGGATGGGGTGGGAGGGTAACCTACAACTCCCTCAAAAATCAACAAATTCCAACCACATTTAAGTCTCTAGAAAGAGGAGGCCTAGCAGAGTAGTAAACGCTCCAGTGAAGACGTGCCCTGCTGCTGGGTTTAGTTATTTAAACCTGCCCAAGACCCTTTGGACTGCATCTAGGAAGGTTGGGCTTGGCTTGTGAAGTCCAAACACCCATGGATTTGTCAGTCAATCTGTGCTCCCGCTGGGTTAGCAGCGGGAGGGTGGGATCATAAATATCCTTAGGTCGGCACAGAATGGATTGAGCACTCCAAGCACAGTGCCATTTAGCACCCAACGCTGCTTTCGGTTATTGCTAAGTGACTTTCACAATTGTCACGAGGGAAGCAGAAGGAAAAGAAAATGAGAAGATGTAAGAGTTGAAGGAAAGTTGACCATTTACTAGAGTAGCATTTCTAACGGAAGAGGGTTATTGCCCAAATGATGCTGCAGTATGTGCTTCTGTGTTGGTTGAACGAAATGTGGGTGATTGAGCCAGTGACTTGCCCATCATTGTTATGGCGCTAATGCCTCAAGTCTAGAAAACAGAAATGTATCCAGAAGGCTGTGTGGCCATGCCAAAGAGGCACTGATTTGCCTACCTAAACGAGGTCACTGCAAGCTTTGACTTGGGGTGTTCTTGTTTCCTGTCTGACCAGAGCGGCAAGTTGCTTGAGCCCCTGACCAGCCTAAACGTTGCATGGTTCCGAGTCCGTTTCTGTCTGTAATAGCTGCAGGGGGCTGGTTGTGGGTGGGGCTTGGTGAATCTTCATACGATGGCTTGCTGCTCATTGAGCCAAAACGCACCTTGCCATTGGATAGCATTAGGCTTTGCTGTTGCTGTGCACTTCACACAAGAGATCTTGGCGCTTTAGCCTGCAAAAGACTGAGGTGAGGCTTTCATTCCACTTTTGCAGGCAGCCAAGTAGAGCAGTACTGCAGAAAATGCCAGTGGTTAATCAGGAGGACCAATTAATTTGCCAATAGCAGCACTGCTGGTTGTGAAGATTCATTTTAAGACGTGAGGGCAGGGGTATCGATATAGTCTGCACCCACCTCCAAGCAAAGAACCTGCTTCTCTGATCCTACCACACTATATTTGGTGGCTGTTTTGCTAAAGGATCGCACGGTTCTGATTGGCACCTGCACAAATATGGAGCAACTTTCAGCCTTCCCAACGTCTGTGTTGGTGTGTTGAAACTATGCGCTAGAGACGGCATAATATTATTTCTACTGGATTCTGAGACCCGAATGGCATGATTCTAGGCAGGAAAGCTGGGTTCAAATATAGGAAATCTTAAATGAAGTTGAGCTTTGAACTGTGGGTCTTCTGGGAGAAATGCGCTGGACTACACAACCTGCAAGGGGCCTACTAGCACCATATGTGCTTGGTTATAGTTGTGTGGGAGACTGATTCATCTTGGGCTGAGGATGGGCTCTTTTGGGGAGTTCTCTACATGCTCCAGTTCCTCGACTGGGACTGCAGTTGCTTTCCCCTGTTACGGGCCAGTTTGGGTCCTACTGGGGAGACTAGCTTTTGAGCTTACATTTACATATCTACTTTGTCCCATTTTAAAACCGTGTTACTTAAAGAACATGTATTTGGGGTGCGGGGTTTGTGGAGTGATGCGAGTTGCCTGCCTGCTGTTTCAGAGCACTTGTCTGCATTTATGGATGGATTCCAGGTAGAAGGTTAATGTCTCATCTTGATAAGTCACTCTGATCATCTTCGCTGCAAATGGCTTAATTTGGCTGTGGAAGAGGAGGAGCCACCGACGGTGTGCTCGATTGGTGGGGCCCATTGACCTGATGAGTAGGGCAAGGTCATAGCCCCTATCTGGTTCGCTATTAAGGGCAAGCTATACTTTTAATTTCCTTCCCTGCTAAATCCAGTATGGCTGAGACAATCCTTTGGAAATACTTTTCGCTAATGTGGTTGACCATGTGATGTATCTCTGACAAAATATGTTACAGGAAGTGAAACAAGCAATGGCAAAGCCCATTGTTTTAGCCTGTGCATAGTCCTTCGACCATGTGGGGTGCCTGCCTCCCTTAATACAATTAATCTGGGAGGTAGCCAGCCTGTCCTAAAAATTTATGGAAGGGCCAAAAAAGATCTATCAGTGTGTGCCCCTTCATTCTGTCCCAGTGATACTTGCCTGTCTCCAAGCCTGAGCCTGCCCGCTGGGCATATTGGCACTGTACCCTAGAATCCAAACCACTAGCAGCCCAGGGATTGCCCCATCGGCCACCATGATCTTGAATACTTGTGTTGGGAAGGGGGGGGGGCATGCGTCTCAAACCCCAAAACTCTTTCAGATGCAGCTGAGGCCTGGAAGTGTGCTGTAGGGGCTCAGGGAGGTTACAGGGAGGGAGGTTGGTGTATGCTTTAGCATTAAAATACATTGGGGGAGACCACCAGGGGGCGCAGGCGAAATGGCCGCCTAAGCACTCGGCTCCGTCGGAACCCTCGAACAATAGCGGGAAACCAACGCTTGCCAAGCCCGCAAGCGGCCCCAAAGAAGCCAGAACGAGGAAGGAGCCAGCAGCAAGTGCACCAACCCCTGAAGAAAATCAGACCCCGCATCCCTGTAAACGTAGCTAAAATAGCAGAGGTCCCTACCAGCAGTGCACTTGCCTCCGCAAAGCCGTTACCAGGACCAACCACGTGGGCCATCGGGAGTTGGATGACTGGACGAAAACCACGCAGCAGTCACTGCGCCCGACAACTGAGGCACACGGCACCCTTGCTGCCTGGAAAAGACTGGGAGACCCGATCGGAGCAGCCTGCAGATTCGCCACACCGCAGGGGAGGAGCTCCAAGGCTGCCTGCGTTGGAGCAGACCCGAGGCGGAGGAGTCCGGAGCTGCGCCATTGTTGGACCCGGCTATCCGGAGCAGAGAAATGCAACACGTGGGACGCAGCGGCAGGCCCCCACTGGCAGCTGCGGAAGAACATGCGGCCTGAGAGTGATCCTTACCGAGGCCCCCCCCTACGAGACTATTACACCGCTTCAGACAACAGGTGAGAGGGGGGAGGCTGGCGACGGTGAGCTGTGATACCCCGCCACAATGATCTAAGCTGCGTTCCAGCACAAACGTGGCCACAGCCAAAGGGGTGCTGCAGGCCCCCTTCGTCGCTACCCCCATCTCTCTGCCTCTGGTGGTGGGTCTGGGGCCGGTGGTGTGATTGGACCCTGTCGGGTCTATAGCACATACCGCAGAACTGCCCACGAAGCGAAGGGGAGCCACAAAGAGGTGAAAACGGCCTCCTGGCTGCCTTCCAGCGGACTCCAATGAAGGCCCACCCCCTCCCTAGCGGACAGCGAACTGGGAAGGCGAGAGGTCCGGGGTGCCCCAGGACCATAGGGACTAGCACAGCGGCAGCAAGCGAGGTGGGATCCCTTGCGCCACACAGTAGCAAGAGGCACGGCAGAGGAGCCCCCGGAAAGCCATAGCCCGTAAGAGAGGCCGCAGGAACACGCCTGGGGGCAACTAGAGCTCCACCCCCCCCCTCTTTCCCCGTACGTGCAATGTCTACCACTACACTATAAGCAAACGCCTGCACCTAGGGAAGCTAAAGCAGCCTCACATAGCACTTGGTGAGGAGCGATTTCGCTCCAAAAGCAACGATAAGGACTACAGCGCAGAATCATTTCCACAAGAGCTCGGGCTGGACTGGGTGCAGTCGCAGGTGACAGAGTCAATAGGGAGACAACGGGAGCTCATACTCCAACGCCGCCTCAGACCGGAACAGGAAAATGGCACGCTTTCCCCTGGAGCTGAACTATTGACCAGCCTTGGGTCGGAACCATGAGCAGGCAACTAGCAAACAGGGTTGTCGGCTTTAACAAGGCTTACCCAAGACAGTGTACCCCCTAGGCCGAATACCCTACTGAACGGCCACCCGCCCCGGCCCTGCTGAGCCGCCCGGGGGCCGTTCCTGGCTACAGAGGACAGTAGCAAACGAGGGGTGTGCAAGTGGGACATTGGATCCCCCTACTCCCCCCACATTCCACTGCAGAGAGTCCCACGAGAGCAAGCAACAACATTCAAAAGACAAGCTCGCAGCAAAGCAATAGGGGAAACAAGAGCACACCTGCAGCAGGATGACCGCCATAACCCACTGAGGGAGCATAAAGAGTGCAAGGCACATGCAGAGCGAGATTAACCTCTCAATGATCCAGAAATTGCAGGAATTTCGGCGAGACCAAACAATGGCAGCTTCCCAATCACAAGAGGTCCCCCTTCATCCCGGGTGGAGAACAGGAAGCATCGACTAAAGCGGATGTGTGCCTACTACTCAAAGTTCGTTTAGGTACAGCATGACCATGACAGTCTCTGCTCTTCAAGAGAAAGTGCACAGGTTAGAAGATAAAGTTGAAGCACTAGAGAACTATCAACAATCAGTGGCTATTATGGAACTTGATCCCAAGGCCGATTCCAAGACCTGGAGGTAAAGAACAATGATTTGGAAAATGGGGAGAGGAGAGCGACTATTAGGATTCAAAGCCTCAAGGAGATCCCTAACGAGACACCAGCGACCTTAGAAAGAAGCATTAAAGCTGTGATAACTACCCTCCTTCCCACTCCCTTAACACCAGAACTAGAATTTGAAAGGGTGCACCGAGCAGGCGGCCCACGATCTGTTCTGACGAAATGCCACCACTATATACACAAAATGGAGATCGTCAAACATGCCAGGGAAAGAAAATACATCGACTTCGAGGACTCAAGGATAAACATTTTCCAGGACCTTTCAGCCGAGACTTTGGCCCGAAAAAGAGCCTGCAGACGACTGACATCATGGCTGCGATTGCGCAACACAAGATGCAGATGGCGCTTCCCATTTGTGCTCACGTGCACCTTCAAAGAAG
Source organism: Ambystoma mexicanum (assembly GCF_040938575.1). Classification (NCBI taxonomy): domain Eukaryota; kingdom Metazoa; phylum Chordata; class Amphibia; order Caudata; family Ambystomatidae; genus Ambystoma; species Ambystoma mexicanum. The sequence goes on along the minus strand of NC_090934.1, from coordinate 420,839,213 downwards.
AGGAATATAGAGTTATTTCAGGAGAAGAGGCCACCAACGTCTTGAAGGGGACTGCAGGTCAAGGAAGGACTATCGGAAGGTGAATGCCATTCTCAGAACCAGTCAGGAAATCATGCAGGCCCTGGTCACAGAGAGGCCGTTCAAAGAACAAGAGCATATTTACAAGACTGAACACCCCATGAAAGAGAGAGGCAAGGTAGCGAGCACTGTGCAGCCATTGGACCCTGGAGGGGGCAACTGATCCGAGCTAATAATGCCAAACTAAAAGATCAGCGCCCGAAAACATGAACACCAACAGGAAAAGGAAACAAACCCCTTGCTGCCATAGCGGGGGCCTGTTCCCCCTTTGCGTTGGGCAAGTCGGGCTTGGTATATGAACATGCTACCATTACACACTCAAGCTAATCAAAAGTGACTAGAGGCAATGTTTGAACAAAATGTTCCCGGGGCTCGCCCTATTTGAACACCTAGGGCGTCTCCGACATTGGGAGAATGCCTTTTTCTTCTATTTCCATCTTTGTATTTTTTCCATTCCTATCAGCGCAGCGGAGGGAGGGGGGCTACAAGCGGGTTCACTCACGGTTCACGGAGGGAAGAGGGAAAGCCAAAAAGCATAAAGACCAATCCACTTAATCCATACTTTAAAAAGGAATCTAATGCACGCAGGCAGACACTTAAAGCGCTCGACCACAAACCAAATGCACACTTAAGATATGAGGACCACCTACTATTCCATAATACACAACACACATGGCCGCATAAAAAGCACACTAAGCAAAACACAGATGGCAGGTGACACTGTTCGCATGGGGACCCTGAACGTCAAAGGCCTCAACTCACCACAGAAAAGATCCATGCTGGTCAGGGCATTTCGGCAGACCAAATTAGACATTCTCTTCATGCAGGAGACTAGGTTTAGGTGCAATGAAGAATTCACCCTATTAGGCAGAAACCTAGGAGGAGCCTTGCGGGCCTCTGGGCTGGAAGAGAAGGGGGGAGGGGGGGAATCCTGTATCGCTCCTCCCTTGAGCTGCAAATATCACAAACACACAGAGATCCAGGGGGAAGGTTCCTTATTGTGCAGGGATCCGTTGGGGTCCAGAGCAAGAACCTTATGCTCCACATACGTCCCAAATTCCCAGCAGCTAGCGTTTTGCAGAGAGGTCTTCCTGCGACTCGACGGGGAAAGTATGGGCTCTCTAATCTCTGGGGGGGAGACTTTAACCTTAGCTTTAACCCAGACATGGACTTGAGATCCTACAGAGAAGGTGCCCCACACGACAGACAGGAAAACTTTCCAGGACGAATCATAGACCATCTGTTAATCGATGTGTGGCGGACCCAAGGACCCAACTACCCGCTAGATAAAACATACACTTTCTATTCTCCCCCACACCAAACTTGCTCTCGCATAAACTACTTTTTCCTGAATGGGGACCTAGAATATCTGTTGAAAAACGCCACAATAGAGGTTATAGGGTGGTCCGACCATGACATGGTCACCCTAGATCTCGACCTGGGTCCAGGTAGGCTTGTAGAAAAACTATGGACGTGCAATGACACACTCTTTAAGGATAAACCTTTCAGACAATCGCTAGACAAGGAAGTACAGGAGTTTTTAAAAAGAAACACAAGGGATATCCTCTGTAACATGATATGGGAAGCGGCAAAGGCAACTATCCGGGGCCTGTTAATTTCACAGGGGGCCTGTGAAAAGATTTTTATTTTTTATTTTATTTGTGTATAGTTTCAAAGAAACCTTTACAAATCAGTACACAAGCGAATAAAAGAATCATTTCACAAAATAACAGTTCAGTACATTTCATCACATTTACATTCACATTCACAATCACAAAGAAAAAAAAAAGATAAAAAGGGAAAGAATTTACAAGAACAATCCCCTATTGCGTTTACCAAATACTAAAAACTGTTCTGCATTTAACTCAATCTTATACCAATTTGCATTCCTATTTTAAAAGAAATAACAGTTCAGAGCATTTCATCACATTTGCATAAATAATGAGAAAAGGTTTCCATATGCTTTAAAACACTTTTGTATTTGACTCAACCTTATACCAAATTACATACCAACTTTAGGAAACAAACAACCGCCAATTGCAGAGGAATTTTGTCATCAAACATAGGTTTCCAGAGTAATTCGAGGTCAACTTTTGAGGTGTCAAACACAAAACGATTAAAATATCGTTGCCTTTCCTGTAGTAATCAATTAAAAGATGTCTTAGTGACTCACTAATGTCAACTATTCTGCAAAATCTACAAGCCGCTACCGACTCAGCCCCCTTGGTTCTGATTAGCATAATTTCTCCTGTTAAGAGCACATTAAAACGGAATCTCATAAAGAAGTTTCTCCATGCTTTCTGAGGGAATGAGTAGAGATACGGTTCCGGAACGTCCGCGCCCTTATAAAATGACACCATATGACCTTACAATTTTATACTGACTAAGTTTCTCCAAAGTGGTACCCCAATCACAATTTCCTAGCAGTAATTTAACTTTTTTTGGATTGAGAAGAGAGCTCACTGTTGCCCCTACTTTCTCCAGTAGAGTTTTGCATATTTCTACCAATTTTTCCATGAAAACAGATTTTGTTACCACTTTGATCAGTAAAGTGGACATAGCATTATATAGGGTGTCTCCATTGTTGCTTACGATATAAAAAGATATGAAAAGAATAAAACTCCTTACGGAAACCCAAATTAAGCAGGGAATAAAAGACCAGGAAAAAGCAAGGGAGAGAGAGGGATGTGATGCGCCTCAACATAGAGGGGGAAATCGGAGACCTCAGGCAGGAATTGAGGTTTGGCAGGAGAAGGACTTAACCCACCTCAGATGTCAAACAGAAGTACTTCGAGAAAGGGGACAAAGCACACACTCTGCTCGCAGCCAAACTCTGAAAACAGAGAGCCAAAAGGGCAGTCCTCAAAATTAGCTCCCCCTCTGGAACCACCCTGGTTAACCCAACCGATATCACGGCCTTTATCGCCCAATACTACCAAAAGCTATACTCCACCGACTGCAACCCTCTCCCGCCCCCCACAAGAGAGCACCATGGAATTCATGGCCAGAGTCCCATTCCCCCAAATACAACCCTCAGACTGGGATACATTGAATGCCCCTATAACATCAAAAGAGGTAGACCATGCCATCTCACACTTGAAAGCAGGATCTGCACCAGGTGTGGATGGGTTTAGACCAACATATTATAAAAGGCTGAGAGAAGCCTTTTCCCCTTTCCTAGCCCTTTTGTATAATGACCTCTTGGCTACAAGGAATGCTCAACCGTCATTCACAGAAGCAGGATCATTGTCATACCAAAAGAGGGAAGAGATGAGCTGGACTGCAGCACTTATAGGCCAATTTCTCTGTTAACGTAGATGCAAAAATATATGCAAGCATCCTAGCTAATAGACTGAGCGAGCTCATCCCCCAATTGGTCCACAATGACCAGGTAGGATATGTTGAAGAAAGGCAGGGTGCCGGCAGTGTCTGCAAAACATTGGACCTAATGGCTTCTACGACACACATGTAGATGCCAAACTGATCTCGGTAGATGCCGAAAAGGCCTTCGACTGGGTGGAATGGCACTTAATGACCCAAATCCTACAGAAGGCAGGCCTGGGTCCGGAATGGTTGCGGGGCACACAAGCCCTGTACAACAACACTCACTCCAACGTCATAGTTAATGGGGTGGCATCGCTGCAATTCACGCTAACCAGAGGAACTCGGCAAAGGTGCCCTCTTTCACCATTGGTCTTCATCTTAGTCATGGAGCCCAGAGCATCAGAAGCGATAACAGGATAAAGGGTCTGGTGAGATGTGGCAAAGAGTATAAACTAGCCCTGTTTGTGGACGATGTTCTGGTCTGTTCCACATCCTGTACAATCCATCCCCCGCGCTTCTGGACTGGATAGAGCAATATGGGGCTCACTCAGGGTTTCGTATAAATCGTAACAAAACTGTTGCCCTCGTAGAAGTTGCCCAACAGCTGGGCGCAAGTCCAGCAAACTGGGACCTCAAAATCGCAGACAGCATGTGCTACCTAGGGATAATGATAACCAGACAAATTTGCAAGGTAATTACAAACCGCTCTGGGCCAAGATTCAGCAGGACTTCGAAAACCTGGGGAAACTGAAACTTTCTTGGGCCGGGAGGTTAACCTCCATAAAAATGAATGCCCTACCACAGCTTCTCGTCCTCTTTCAACCCCTTACTGTCGTGCTCCCGGACTAATTCCTTGCCACAACAAAAAGCGCCCTCCGGGCTTTCCTCTGGGAGATGAAGCCTTGCATTGCCGATAGCACATTGATTCTCCCAAAGGAGAAAAGGGCCTGGCATACCCGGACCTTGACGAATAATACCATAAGCATCACAACTGCGAATCCTGGTAGACCACATCCGAGAGTCGAAGACCAAACAATGGGTTGACCTAGAAAATTGCCTTTTCTCCCCAGTAACCTTGGGAGAATGGCTGTGGGCTCCTCCACAATCCATCCTGCGTAAGGCATGAGAACATCCAGTTTTACAGGCACTGTGGCCTATATGGAGCACAAAGAACCCTAGCATGGCTGGAATCGCATCCTGGCCCTCCCCTCTGTTGCATCTGGGCACCCCCATCAGGGACTTGATTTATAGACCCAATTTGCTTTCAACCACAATACGAACAAGCCCTAATTGTAGCTGGCCAAATGTGGATGGGTGGGGTTTCCTAACCAAGGAAGAATTAGAGAATGCACAGCAAGGGCTACGGATTAAGCCACTCCCATACCTGCAACTGAAGGTGGTTCTTATAGATTCAAAATGGGCAGCTGCAACCCCTCCCCTCACCGCCTTTGAAAACCTACTAAGCACCCATAAAGGAATGAAAGGTCTTATAACAAAGATATATAGAGCCCTCTTAGATGGGGGCCACCTACCACCACCACGCAAAAAATCAAAATGGGATGAAGTCCTAGGTTTGGAAGACAATCACGAGGTGTGGGAAGCGATGTATAGAGCGGTCTAGAAATCATCCATCACATTACAATACAAAATGCACAATTGCAGAATCTTAACACAATGGCACCTAACCCCCAACGCTTGGCTAAAATATATGCAGGCATTTCCCCCTACCGCTGGAGAGTATGCCCCCAAATAAGCACCTATTGGCATCAGTGGTGGAGTTGCCTCCACATAAAAACGTATTGGAAAGAAATCCTGGGGTGGCTGCACCAGCTAGAGGGCATTCACAGGGAACTCGCTCCTCTCTTGGTGCAAACGGAGGAGCAGTAACTAGTCCTCCCCCACATGCCTAGGAACCTGCTTCTGCGGGATATATTGACCTACTCAACAGCATTTCCCCCACATCCCCAAGCTGCATTTGTACAAGAAACGGCAATATGGCTCGCCAGGACCCCAAAACTACGTTTTTGCAGCAACAAAAAGATGGCTGCACCATCCTGCCAAGCACACTTCAGGCAGGATGGAACAAGGGGACACACTAAAGAAGCGTGCCAGTGTGTTCTGAAACATATAAAGGGAATAAAAGGAAAAGGCAGCACTGCTTTGCTGAAAACCCAAAATTCCCCTTCAAAATGAAACTTTTTCACCCTTTGACGCTGATTCAATCTGTTCATTCTGAAACCACTGTGATTAAAAAGGCTCTGCCATGCCCAGGCTATTTCATTGTGCCTGAGCAAAACCAGGCATAATTCCTGAATGACGGGCCCTGTCAAACCAACTCTTAGAGAAATCAACAAGGAACTTCACTTTTTACTCACACAGGAACACACGTTTATTTCTTTCCAAAAGTATCCAAAGCTCAGCAGTTCAAAGAAACTCTAACTCTCTGAGCCTGGTCAGTTTCAATATATCTGTGCTTCAGACAAAACTCCTGCTTTCAAGAAAATTACTTTGGCTGCAAAGACAGTGTGGCAATTTGATGGAGCTGCCAAACCAAATTTAAAGAAAGCAATGCTAGCGTTTCACCACACATGTAAAAAAGGGGCCTTTGCAAACTGAAGGAAAAAAAATTGACAGTTTAAAAAAGAAATTGTTGAATGAAAGCGTGCCTTATTTAGCAGTGTAAAGGGGTTATGTGCAATAAAACCTGCAATCAAGCTGAGATACTCCCACCTTGCTTTGAAGGAAATGACAGTTGGTTGCAGTTGAAGGAAGGAAATAAAATGATCCAGTGACAAGACTGCATTTGTTTCCAAAGACTATTTCATAAATACACTTTAAAGACTTTTATCTCTGCAGCAAGACTTTGTAAAAATGTAGAATTTTCGCAGTGTAAAAGTGATTTTTTTGGCTTTTTTTTTAAGACTTGGTAGACTTCATTGACACCTTGAGGACAGAAATGGCGAAGGATGGCAAATTCCAAGAAAAGTATCCATGTTGCAAATGCGAATTTTTGTACATACATCCCTTATGATCACCCCCACCCATGTATAAAGTTATAGATTTTTGAGTAATATATTAATCCCATTGAAAAGTGTGAAAAACTGGTAGAAGGGCGAATCAAGGTCTCACAGACTGGAGGATTAGACTGAAATGTGCTGCACAAAATCTGTAACCTGTGTGTATAATTTGTTAAGAGATTGCAATTTTATAAATGTATGTTTGTAGCAAAATCAGATTTTAGTTAAAGTAACTGTGGGAGGTTTTTGGACATTGTAAAACTCGCACCATAAATCTGACATTTTCCTGAAATCCAACCAGCTGAGAGCAAGGCGGAGACTATCACCCTTGTCCGATCCCTTTGTTAGAGGCGTGTTTAGTTAAGCCTGCCCCAGTCATATACCTTGGTGATGTCGCTATGTATTATAAATAAGAGTCCCAGACAAGACTCTACACACACTCTTCCTGATTTTCCTGCGCCAGCGTCCTGTACAAGACTCCAGATCTCAACTGCAAGGCCAAAGCATTGCTGACCCTACCCCAGCGCCCACTGCAAAACCCAAGCATTGCTGATCCTGTTCTAGCAAGGCCTCAAATCTGAAAACCTACTAAAATCCCCAAATAACCAAGGGGAAAGCTGTGGTGTTTTGGGGAAGCATCCTGCCATCCTGCAAACCTGCCATCCAGCTGATCTTTTTTTTTAATTTAAATTTCTTTATTGGTTTTTCAACACATATGAAACAGTGGTTAGACAATGCAATATGTATGAATCAAGAACAACATGTCTTAACGTACCCAACCTTCCCACCCCTCCCCCCTCCCTCCGAGACCACAGTGAAGTCCTCAGATTTCCTTAGGCACGAGCCGGGTCGGGACTGTCGGTGCTGTTCGAGGTGCCGTCATGCGTAACTGGGTGGAGTAGTGGCACCGTTAGTGCTACCCATCGGTGTAGATCTGCGCTGGAGTCCAGCCTTTGTACCTGAATCGCCGTTTCCCAAGCCGCAGTCTCAGCGGCTATCCATCTCTTGAGGTCGTCCCACCAAAGGGCTTCGCTCGGCCCCCCTGCGCTCTTCCAACCCATGGCTATGCGCCTTTTTGCTGTTATGTATATCAAGTCAGTGAGTCTATTTAGGGGCTTATTCTTGCTGTTTCGCTTGTAACTCCCCAATATGCAGGCTGCTGGCTCATGAATCTCCACCTCAATCTCAGCTGTCGCCACTTTTTCTTTCACTCGGGCCCAGAACCTCTGGACTATCGGGCAGCTCCAAAACATGTGGGTCATACCCGCCCTTGGCTCGTGACATTTGGGACATGTCTGGATCGTGGCTCCTTTGAACTTTGATATGGCGTCGGGCGTAAGGTAGACTCTATTGGTGATGTACAGCTGAATAAGTTGGAGGCGAGCATTTCTGGAGATTTTTTTATGGTAATGGGTTATTTTCTCCCATGCTTTGTCCTCAAATTCGAGGCCCATTTCACTCTCCCATCTACTTTTGCATTTCAGTGCGTCCTTTGTCGTGCTCTGCAGTAGGGCTTCATACATTCTGGAGGTTTCATGACCTCCTTCGGCAGTGTCCAGCAATGATTCGATGGCTTCATTCTCCATGAGTTGGTTGGCGGCCTCTAGCCATCTCTCCTTCAGGGCCTTCATTACTGCTCTGTGGAGCAAGAACTGGCCCGTGGGCAGGCCCGTGGACTCGCTGAGGTCAGTAAACGTCATGAGCTCTTGTTCATGGATGAGGTCTCCGAGTACCGCCACCCCATAGGGTTCCCACTGAGTGCGCGTGTCTGTATATCCCCATGAAGGTTTCACCATGACGGCCGCAATGGGGATCTGCGGGGAATATGGGTCTGTCACCCCCACTGCCTTGCAGGCTCGCTTCCAGAGCTGAGTTCCAAGTTTGATTAGGTAAGGGTGATGTTGAAGAGCCCCCTTCTCGACCCAAAGTAGGTCTCGGAGTAGCAGTCGCGGCAGGGCCAGTTGGAGGAGTCGGGTGTCAGTGGTGGCTTCATCCGCCATCCAGTGCGTTACGTGCCTCAGTTGACTAGCCAGGTAATACAGTTCGAAATTGGGGACTTTCAATCCCCCCTTCTCATAGGGTCTTCGGAGAATGTCTAGCGCCACCCTGTGCCTACCCCCCTGCCACAGGAATCCCCTACAGAGCTTGTTCAGGTCTCTGAAAAAAGCGGGGGGGATGTTGAAGGGGACGTTAGTGAAGCAGTGTAGTAGGCGTGGGAGCGCTACCATTTTGAGGAGTCCCGCCCGCCCAGCCACAGAGAGAGAGGGAGCTTCCCCCAGAACTCCATGGATTTTGCAAGTGCGTCCTTTGCCCTAACCGTGTTAAGGATGTGTTCGGTACTCGGGTTACGGTGTATGGTAACACCCAAGTATCTAAAGGATGTTACTTGCCACTGGAGGTCTAGTGGGGGCAGGGATCCGTACTCCTCGCTATACAGTGCAGCGAGGGGGTAGAGGCAGGACTTATCCCTATTGATCTGTATGCCTGTGTGTGTGTGGAAGCAATCTAATGTCTCCAGAATGTAGGGCAGACGGAGCTCGGGATCATGCAGGTAGAGTAGCATGTCGTCTGCATACATGGAGATGAGATGTGACACCCCGTCTAACTCAATGCCTCCGTCACCATATTCCTGACGGAGATATGCGGCCACCGGCTCTGCAGCTATGATATAGAGCATGGGGGATAAGGGGCATCCCTGCCGTGTGCCTCTATGGAGGGACCATTTGTCAGAATAAGTCTTGTTGGTGCGCACCCTGGCGGTGGGATTAGTGTAGATCAATTGAGTCCATTTAAGGAAGGCGGGTCCGATCCCCATCCTGACCATGGTGGCATACAACCATTCCCATCTAACCGAGTCGAAGGCGTTGGTGGCGTCAAGTGACGCTACGGCGTATTTCTGGGATTTCCTCTCGGTACTATATATGATGTGGTGTAACCTACGTAAGTTTTCGGTAATAGAACGCCCGGGCACGTAGCCCGTTTGGTCCTGATGGATTAGAAGGGGAATCACTCTGCGTAGTCTATTGGCGAGCAGTGCCGACAGTATTTTGCTGTCAACATTTAACATAGAAAGTGGTCTATACGACCCGCAATCTGTCCCATCTTTACCAGGCTTTAGTATGGGAATTATTATTGCTTCACTCATGGAGTTCGGGAGAGAACCTCGCTCGAAAGCCTCGTTATATACTGGTGCAAGCAGGGGGGCAAGGGTCTCCTCGTATGTCTTATAAAATTCCCCAGGGAGGCCATCCATGCCCGGCGCCTTTCCGGAGGGTAGTGATCTGAATATTGCCTTCACATCATCAGGGGTAATCGGTTCGTCTAGGGCTTCAGCCCGTTGTGAGTCTAGCCTGGGTAACTTAATGCAATCTAGGGCGTCTTCGATCCCGGTGTCGGATGAGGGAGGGGTCTGGGAATAAAGGTCACGGTAGAACTCAGAAAAAACCTTATTAATCTCTGCTTGTGTGTGCGCGGTGGTGCCATCGGGTTTGCGTATGTGGCAAATGGGGGTGCTAGGGGTCTCCCTTTTGTACAGCCAAGCTAAGAGTTTGCCAGGTTTATCTCCCAGGGCGTGTGACCTTTCTATATGTTTGGCATAATTTAATTTCCCCAGTGTCTCCCAGTGGGACAGACAGGCTTGTCGCAGTTTGATTATTTCCTGTAGACACTCGGGAGTCACGTCTACCCTGTTCTCCAGCTCCCCCAGCTTCTTTTCTGCGTCTACCAGGGAGTTCACAATGGGTCTCTGAGCCCCTCCCCCCGCTGCTAACATGTCCCCTCTCATGACCACTTTATATGCCTCCCATGCGGTGCTAATACAGTCTACACTGCCTAGATTGTTTTGCCAGTATTCGTCTGTGCTGTCTTGTATGTGATCCCGGAAGGCAGCATCCAGCAGGGCCTCGGCCCGCAGTCTCCACGTGGGAACCGGGGGTCTGGGCGGGTATACCTCCCATGTGACTATCAAGGGGGAATGGTCTGACAATACTCTAGGTAAATGCTGTGCTTCACGAAAGGTGGCTTGCTGCTCCTGACTGACCAGCATGTAGTCCAGCCTGGTGTGGACTTTATGCGGTGGGGAGAAGGAGTATTCTCGTCGCTCCGGGTCTAGTTCCCTCCACAGATCACAGAGTGATAGTTGGGTCATTAGTTTGGAAATATCTTGGCTGGGGGTATGGGCGGAGTGTTTGGTATCGGACCTGTCTTTGAGTGGGTCAAGGGTGCAGTTGCGGTCACCGCCCCAAATCACAACACAGTTTACATATGGGCCTAGTCTGGAATATAGGGAGTGGAAGAAGGGAGTGGCGTCGTGATTGGGTGCATAAGTGCTAACCAGGCACAGGTCTCTCCCCTCCACCGTACCCTGCACAAGTGCCATCCTACCCTCGTCATCCGTCTTGGTGCTCGTTATCCTGAAGGGGACGGTCGGGTCGATCCATATCAGGACCCCTCTTGCGTATGAGGAATAGGTGGATCCGATCATGGTCCCTCGCCATGTTTTGGCTAGCGCCTTCAGTTTCTCCTCCGTTAGGTGTGTCTCTTGGAGCATAGCAATTCCGACCTTGCAGCGTCGCAGATATGTGTGAATCCGGCGTTGTTTCACATAACTGTTCATGCCTCTGACGTTCCACGTCATTATTTTTATTGTTTCAGCCATAAGCGTGATTGTGCCCAATGTTCCCCCACTGTCTCAATCGGGGTCCTGTTAGTGGTGCGTCTGTAGTGAGGTCATCCTGAGGTCTCGGTATTTCTTGTTCAAAAGTCCCAACGTGGGTGTAACTTCCCTGTATTTCCCTCCCCCCTGATAAACTTCCCCAACATAGAACTGGTCCAACGGGGCGATCCCCGTCATGACTGTCCCGTTTCCGCTCCTTGAGACCAAGCATGGTCTTCGGGTGCCCTACGGGTGGGTAAATGTACCCTGAAGAAGAAAAAAAACTCCTGGGGGTTGAGGGAGCTGTTGCTTCGGTGTTCCGCGTAGTAAGATCAATTCAGCTGCTCATAGGGCTCGATTTATTGTTGCTGTGCACTTGGGGTAAGAACCGTTCCTCTGCAGTCGTGGAGGGTGATTCAATGCGGCTTACGTCTTTTATCTTCAATGTCCGGTAATTGCTGCTCGTCCATCCAGTCCCGAGCCAGCGCCGGGGTGTCAAACAGGTGGGTTCTATTTTTATATATCACCTTTAACCTAGAGGGGTACAAAAGCATGTATTTCACTCCGGCAGCTTTCAATCTGGCCTTAGTATGTATGAACTGAGCTCTGTCCATCTGTACTTGAAAGGTATAATCAGGGTAGATCGCAATCTTGGCTGAGTTCCTCAGGATCTGACCCCCTGAGCGCGAGAATGCTAGAATGATCTCGCGGTCTCTGTAGTTTAGTACTTTTGCTATCATAGGCCTAGGTGGGCCGCCTGGTGGAGGTTTCTTAGCGAGTGATCTATGTGCCCTTTCGATGGAGAAACCCTGCGATAGCTTCTCTGCTCCAATCCCCTGCAGCAGGAGGTTCTCTATGTAGTTGGTGGGGTCTGGGCCCTCGATGCCCTCCGGTACGCCAAGCAGTCGGATGTTATTCCGGCGAGCCCTCCCTTCGGCCTCCTCTGCCCTGTCCTCCAGGTTCTTGACCCTCTGCCGCAGGCCATCCACGTCGTGCAGGAGCTGGGTTTTCGCTTCAGTGTTTTCCCGTACCTGGGTCTCAAGTGCCTCGGTCCTGCCCGCTAGGGAGCGGACGTCCTGGCGTAGGAGGCCCAGATCTATGGCCACAGCATCGATTTTGTTCACCATTGTTGCCTGGAATAATGTGATGGCCTCCAGGAGTTGGGTGTTGCTGGGTTCAGTTGGCGCTACGGTGGGGCCAGTTTCCTTACTAGCCGCTGCCGTGTCTGGACACCCGGGGTCGGGGGGTTCATTGGCTGTATAAGCATCCAGGGTGGTCTGTCGCTGCTTGGACCTAGCTCCCCTTCCCGTTGATCTATCCAGGCCAGACATTCCTGCGGTTCTGTGACCTTCAGGCGCCGGGACGGGTTCCACGACAAAAGCTCCGGGTCGTGGCCCCGGGTGTGGTCCCGGCCTCAATATGTGAAGGTGTTTGGTGCGCCCCAGCTCCCGGATGGGGCGGTGTGTGGTCCTGCACCGCGGGGGGACAGTCGCCAGCTCCCCCAGTCTCCCCGGGGCGCTTTCAATCCGCCTCAATGCCAGCGCCGTCTGAGATATAGGTGTATTGCGCGGGGAGGGGTGCGGGGTTTGGCCCGGCTTGGGGCAGCACTCCACTGCGTGTGGTGGGGCTCCTTCTCTAGTGTCCGGCATTGAGGATATCTTAGAAGGGGCTGGTATATGGCTGGTTTATGGCACGCGGGGAGGGCCCCGTTCCGCTCACCTCAGGTGGATGGAGTTTCTGTTCCAGTCGATCCCCTCTCTTCCAGGCAGCGATTGCGGTCTCATACGGGTCCCCAGGCAGGTAGGGGGGGAACCCTCCTCTCGGCCAGACCACTCCCGGTCTCCGGTCGGCCCGCGCGCCTCTGCTTCCCCCCTCGGGTCGCCAGGCGGGCCGCAGCGCAGGCCCGGCAGGGCAGGCGGCGCCGATGGATCCCCCGGCGGGACGACTCAAGGAGCGGGGTAGGGCAGCCGGCGTCCGCACCCAGACCGGTCCCCCTCTCTTCCCTCACCTCAGCAGGCGGGTCCGGTCTGGTCCCCGATCCCGCCGGTCTCCGCTGCGGGGCCGGCGGGCACCTCCAGCCGCTCCGGTCGACGACGCAGGCCCGGCAGGGCGGGTGGCGCCGATGGATCCCCCGGCGGGACGAGTCCAGGAGCGGGGCAGGGCAGCCGGCGTCCGGTCTGGTCCCTGATCTTCGCCGGTCTCCGCTGCGGTGCCAACGCCGCGCCCCAGCGGCCCAGGCAGCGCCACCGCTGCACCTGCTTCCAGCAGGGCTGGTCTCGAGCCCGGCAGGACTCCTCTCGACCGCTCTCTGATACTCCTCCTCTCCGAAGCGCAGTGAAGGTCTGCCGCTTCCGCGGATCGCTGGGCCAGCGCAGGACTCCCCGGGCTCAGCAAGAGGAGGTCGCCATCTTGGCCTCGAGTTACGCGGGTTTTCGCAAGCTGCGTTTAGGTCTTTAGGGCTTCAACCCTCGTGTGTGGGGAGCCCCGGGACCTCTCCCAGGCTTCAGTAGCTCTCGTGATGTTTCAGCGGGTTCGGATGAAGCTTCGGTGTCCCGTAGAGCGGCTTATCATTACCCATCGAGCGGAACTCACCGAAGACGCGTCCACTCTACATGGCGGTTAGCCACGCCCCGCCATCCAGCTGATCTTTAGTATCCAGTGACCAGAATTGCCAGTTCAGTTCCCTCCGGTGACCAGAACTGCCCAGCTGTGTGCCAGGCGCCCTACCGTGTAGTGACCAGAACCGTTGACTGGCCAAAATCCAAAACTGAAAGTGGACTGTATTTCGCCAACCCATAGAAACACATAAGCATATCTTGCCTTTGTCCTTCGCCCACTCTCTAAATCATCATATCTTTTCCCTGATAACTTGTAAAATTGTCAGAATCATTCTTGCAACCCATCCCTTGATTTCTAGTGCTTGCGCCATCTCTTTTTAGTAATTTTGCCTTGTGTAATCCTAAATCTTTATTCCTATTTCTAGTGATCAGACTGGTTCGGCCAAGGTTGGGCGCTGGGGTGAGAGGGTTGAACTCGCGAATCAACCCTGGAGCTTACTGTGTCCCTATTTGGTGGCCTAGCCTGAATACTCTAGTGTAAAGTAAAACTGTTCTAGTCACAACTGATTTCCTTTCCTTTTTCACCGCTCCATTTTGCTCATAGCACACCTTTTTATATCTTGCACAACTTACCCAATTTACCAGCTAGAGACTTACTTTCACTTCCATATTGTACCTGTGATCTATAGCTACACCCCACACGCCAAATTGGTGTATTTCACCCGTTTTTATAAAAACAGTTTGGTTAATTTTAGGCGGTAATAAAAACAAAAAAAAAAATGTAACTTTCACACGTCATTTTGCCGCAATCTGTTTTAAACTTTCCACTCCTTTTCGAACTGTATGCTTTTGGTAATCCATTCTTTGTTATTCTTAGTATATTTGCATTGTTGCTTTAGTGAGGAATCATATTTGCTTCTAGGTTATTAACACAGTCATCCTTTATTTGTCTGTTTCACAGTGTCATTTTATAACATTGCAAGGGGTTTGAAATCCGTTTTTCTTTTATTTGGGGAGGGAAGGTCAGATTTGGATTCCTTTTCCCAGTTCTTATTTCTGATTACCTGCCTCTTCTGTTTATCCACTCAATTGAGTATTTGTGGGTTGAGGGAACATTGCAGGGGGAAATTGTAACATGGACGCTATCTTTCCTAAATGAAAAAGTGCTCCTATTCTGCTGTGCTGTGTTTCACTAGAAGGTTAAATCCAGTGCATTTGTTCATTCTCATTGTAATTATCACCCCATTGGTGATTGCTGCCCCCTATATAAAGTGTATGATTTATTTTGAATTTTAAAATAAATATTGTATTTTACCAACCAGCATGGTTCATGGTCCATTGTGACCCGTGGTATTTGAAAAGGGGGTGTGATGTGAGTGGTGGACCATCTCCATATTGAATAAATATAAAAAGATAAGCATTTCGTTCTTGTGCTGCATACTATGCCGAGACCAAGTTGTGTGTCGCCCGATTGAAATCCTTAACACTTTCAGCAGCGCGCGTATGCGTGACGGTAAAATGGAAAGCGAACACGCTCCCCACAAAAATAGAATGGCTGCGCAAAGCAAAAGAGATCTAGGAGATGGAAAGTCTCACAGCAATACTCATGGAATCTCACACACACATCGACATTCAATGGCTCCCCTTCCTAGAATTATTTAGAGAAGCAAACCCTACACCCTGACACTTTTTCTTAACGCCGAAAGCTACACCGAACCAGACACTGGGCAAGCGCATCGTGGGACAGGGTCATCGGTGCTTGTCAGGCTGTGCCCTGCCTTTACTAGCTCTACATCCTACTCTGTCTTTACCCATCTCACCATGATTAGGTCTGTCCTCCTCAAAAGCCATACTAAACAGAAAGACACTGCAAGCATCTAATTCCAGTCAAATCACCCAGCTACCTGAACTGTTTGGAACTGGGAGGGTGGAGGTACGGAGGGGTGGGGGGGGGGCACAAGGGAGAAGGGGGGGGGGTGGATTCTATTGTTTTCAAAATCATTCTGAAAAAATGTTACAATCTTACCTTGTTGATCGCATGCAGAATTGGTAATATCAAAGAATACAGCAAGGTGCATACAATGCTATTGATCACAAAAATATATTAAAAAAAAAATACATTGGGACTTAGACGCCATCTTACATATTAGCAGCCATATTGAAATTGAGGCCTAGCTTCGTACTTCTGACCAAGTCCCAGCCTGAACTCACACATGGAAATAAGTGTATGCATGCAGGAATAGGGAATAATTTGTAACATGGGCACCAGTGAGAAAGGCCAGAGCTGCAGAGATTCATAGACCGGTCATTGTCTCATGTTGCAAGCATTTGTATCCCAGACGGAATGTGCCCCTCAAAGCCGCATGGTGGTTGAGGGCTCTCTGTGAAAAGCAATCCCACGAGAAGGAGGGCACGATCCTCCGACCTGCCCTGTCCCAGCTCTAAGTAATCACACCCAGATGCCTCCATCCCAAGACACCGCCCTTCTCCCCCCCAGCATTGCAAGGTACCAGTCCGTTCCAGACCACTGTGCTCTAGCACCTTGAAGCGTCTCTTGTTCTAGATGGAATTACCAACAAAGATCTCAGACGAAATAACCGGACAGACTCAAAGAATATG
Organism: Ambystoma mexicanum; assembly: GCF_040938575.1. Classification (NCBI taxonomy): domain Eukaryota; kingdom Metazoa; phylum Chordata; class Amphibia; order Caudata; family Ambystomatidae; genus Ambystoma; species Ambystoma mexicanum. The sequence continues at coordinate 420,822,963 of NC_090934.1, read as the reverse complement.
GCAAAGAACTACTTTTTTCTCAGTTTAATAAAACGGGGTCAACTGGCAGACATCAAACGGATGCTTGCACACTCACACACAAACTTGATTACACAAAGGTCCTATACCACAATATACATCATCTATGATGTCATCCTACGTGGCAAACCATAAAACCTATTAGCAGGAGGGATTGGTTAGGGAACATTTGTATCTGTATTTTTATTTTATTGAATTTATGTAGCCCTTTACTCCAAAGTGCTTTACATGAGAACAAGTAAACATATAGCAAGCATAAGATGACAATTGAACCACAACCTGAAAACAGCATAAAGAACAACTCGAATAAATTGCAGCGGTGAGGAGGGTGTGGGAGGGGGGAGGTGTGCAAGGGAGTAGTAGGTGTTAGAGGAGGTAAGAACGGGGGAAAGGGGAATGCAGGAATGTGAGGGAAGAAGAGCGGAGAAGGTGAGACAAGAATCAAGCGGGGGAAGGGAGGAAGGGGATTGGAGGGATGGAGAGGGTAAAGAAGAGGAGGAATAAGAGGTGAGGGTAAAGGAGAAGGGAGGAGGCAGGGAAGGAGGGGTGTTAGGGAGGTGAGTGGAAGAGGTAAGATTTTAGAGAAGAGCGAAAGGAAGGGTAGGAGGGAACAGAGCGGATGTGAAGGGGGAGGCGGTTCCAGTGGAAAGGAGCAAGGAGTTGGAATGAGCGGAAACGGGAGGGGGCGCAGGGTGGAGGAGGAGGAGAGTGTAGGAAAAGATTAGCAGAGCGGAGAGGACGAGAAGAACATGTCTACACGTAGAACAGGTCTATGTATAGAATGTATATGGGTCAGTGTCTATCTCTTAACTGTAAAGAAACACCTTGAATGACCTCTAAATACATATAATACTGATTATAGCAAACACAATGGCAGCGGATTGGTCTATGCAACATTGTTTAGCAGGTTGCCCCCTAGACCCTCTGATTGGTTGGCATTCTCACCCAACTTTGGAATTTCAGCTCGGCTACCAGCACGTAAGGAAACCGAAATCTAGGTGATTGTATCACGTCCGATTACTCCCTACTTTCCCAATTAATCCATCTCTCATCACACCGGCCATGAGCCAAAGTTTCCTGTCTGTAGTTGACCTTGTAGCCTGCTCTGTTCTTAGACATTCAAGGGAGTATAAGCACATCACGATCTTCATTCGAGCCTTCATGAATAGCCCTTGTTTTCGACTTCTGAGTCACATGTGAAGAGACCACAAATGTGTTCATTTCAGCCTCTTATTTACTGCTATATGATTTAATTATACTGTCATTACTCCTCTTAGCCGAGACTTGCTCACTCTACCTTGTGTAGACTTTATACACTTTATACACTTTTATTTGTCCAATACTTAGCTTTTGCTGATGTGTTCTTCTATTTTAATCTGAGAAATATGTCTCATCCATGGCGTATCCCGTTATTTCTTTCAAATTGCATCCTTAATCCCAAGCCAAAATAGACTCCTCAGTTTTGCACAAAAAGCTGTTCTTCCAGCGTCTCCTGGCTCTGCAACCCTGATCTATTTCTGAGGTAGCTGAATTGAATATTTACAGGAACTGGTGTCCATTTTCCAACTATGGCTGTCCTTTGCATTCATGATTACTTTGTTTCATACATGTTTCTTATTGCTTCAGTTACATTGTCACTCTTAAGTATTTTCATATCATTTCAGTTTGTCCTCGTCTAGCTTCTTTATGACATCACTTTGCCCACATCAGATTTCACTCTGTGCTCCATTATGTCCAAAGGTGCGTGCGGACATCCTTTTGCACTTTCAGTGCGAGGGTGCATTCGATACGGTTGTCTGAGTTCAGCTCTATCTCTCATACACTCGATGCGGTATCGCATAACACATGAAGTCTCATATAGGGCCCTTCTCCTGCTGTTCCAGTATGACGGCGTTGAGGGGGCGGGAGTTAGGGAAAATGCGCCCAACTGCTCCTCTATACAACGCACAATAAAACTGTTGGAGTCCCCAATCGATCAAGAAAGATCAGAAAATTGAGACCAGTTGCATTCACCATAGGGCACATGATTTGTGCTGCGAGGTGCCGGGAGGGATAAAACAACATAGCCGAAACAAGGATGGGGGGCTTTTGGACAAGTGCCGATGTGTCTGGAATCGAGTTGTAGTCTGTTAGATGCAATGACCTCGAAGTATCCTCTTAGCCCCTGTCTACAGTACCAGGTGCACATCTGGTTAGCGATGGAGCCTGCATTGTTTTTCTTAAACATAATCACCAATTGTAGCTTCATGCCGCGCAAGGAGGAGCCCAAGTGGATGGACAAGGGGCTGGGACCCTTATGGAGCAGATAGCCTATGTGTGGGGTCTCTCCCAACCAGCCATTAGGATATGTACATTATGTAATTTGTCACTGATGACCCTGTGTGCCTTCATAAAGTGTTGCTCGTCCTGATTTTGCCAGAACATTCCGTTGTAGCTGAGTTCTTTGCTGGCACACTTGTATTTTTGTGGAAATATAACTTTCTCCCTAGTGGGTTGCATTTGTTCTTGTGTGAGCATTGAGGGGTTTCTCTGCACCTACTAGGGTGTTGTTAGGATCTGTACTCTTGCCTTAGTTTACACAGGTTGCTCTGCCCCCATGACTTGGGCATTCAATCTCCAGACAGGTATGTTTACTCTGAGACACAATAGTACTTGCTTGCCTGTACTTTCCAACTCATATGGAAACCCAAGACACTGGATGGGAGGGGTGGGTGGTGCCTCACCTGTGGAAATGTACATCAGCTGCAGGGATTAACATGGATTAACATTTGTATTTGTATTTATTTTAATTTATATAGCGCTTTAATCCAAGGAGCTTTACATGAGGAACAAGTAAATACAACAAGCAATACATGACATTAAATATAAACCAGAAAACAGTACAGGGAACAATTTTACATTATTTATTAGGTTAATTGCAAATGGAGAGGGACCAGGGCGAGAAGGGGTGGGGTAGGAGGTGAAGCTGGAGGTGGCTTCAATGGAGAACCGGAAGAAAAAGAAGCTAATGGGGTGAGTGGAAGAGATAGGATTTTAGGGAAGTGCAAAATGAAGGGTAGGAGGTAATGGAGTGGAAGGGTAGGAGGTAATGGAGCGGATGGGTAGTGGAAGGCGGTTCCAATGGAAAGGAGCGAGAAGTTGGAAGGGGCACAGGGTGAAGGAGGACAAGAGAGAAGGAAGTGATCTGCAGAGCGGAAAGAACGAGAAGGAGTATAGAAATTAAGAAGGGAGGATGGGTAGGGAGGGGCAAGACAATAGAAGGCTTTGAAAACTAGGCAAAGGAAGTTGAATTTGAGCTAGGAGTGAAATGGGAACATGCTCATGAATATTCACTATCGTCAGGCTGGGAATGCTTGGTAATATTAAAGCAGTTTAGCTTTAAAGCTAAAACTGCCTGTTGCTTCTATTGCCTATTACTGTCATTTTGGATCATACTTCCCCAGCCAATGACACACTTTCTTCAAAGCGCCACCCCCTGTGGCCATCTTCATATTTTTACCGCACGTTCTGGTTTGGGAGTTCTGTTTTTTTGCTCCTGGAAATGCGTTTTATATTTTTAATGTATATTCTTTTTGGGCGAGGATTCGTCTGTTATTTAGTCACGTTGTGACTACCGGTGGCGGGGACCAGTAGGCGGAGGATCTCCAACTCGTGGGTGCCACAAGCCCAGGTTTAGGCCTTTGCTTCAACATCATGGCAGACGCCACGTAGAAAAGTCTTTTCAGGGCCTGTGAAAACTGCAGATTGAACATCTTCATCGAAAAGCGGCATTTCCAGTGCATCTACTGCCTACATCCCAACCACGATGCGGACAGATGTTGGATATGCTAGGCCTTCTCCATGACACTGAAGGACCGCCATAGGAAGTTGGTGGTGTGGATCTAGGAAGGGGAAGGCCTCTGACATGGCCTCCGGGTGCATTCCTGCCTCTTCCAGGGTTGACAGACCCAAAGAGCATGCTCCCTCTGGCAAAAAGAGGTCAAGATCTTTTGAGTACATTTCCCTGGGTAAGATGCCAAAAAAGTGGCATCCCATGCTCCAACTCCTTTGTCGACTGTCACTGCGGCTGCAGGACCCAGATCTGAGAAAGGCCAGTCGCCATCACCGGCTCAGGAGAGTGTTAGACTACCTGCAAGCTTCCGTCTGCAAGGAAATCGCTGACTCTAGCGGCCAAACATAAGACTTTGTCAAAGGCCCCATCGGCGACTCCACCATCATTGAACCCCATTGTCGACACGAGCCTCGCCGACTGCTCCACCCATCGGGGCCGGTGCACTATCGACCAGTACCCCATTGTCGACTTTTCCGTTGACCTCTTCGATTCCCGCTAAGGGACATGTCCATGACATCACTGTTGCCATTACGATGGTTACCATGCCCAGACTAGCCTTACCGCTTAGACCTCTGGTGGTACCAATGACAGTCCTGTCCATGACTCCACCTTTTCTTGCTCCGCAGGCTCCAGTTGTCACCTCTTTTCCTAAGGATTCGTATTTGGTGAGAGATGCCGTCGGCTCAGGATATTCTACCTAGACCCACCAAAGTCATACAGCATTTCACCCTGTCCCTCTGGGACCTCCCAGGATGTCAACACACTCCACCAGTTTGGAGGAGGACCTGCCAGAGGGATTTTACTCTGATGAGGTGGGTGGTCAAAGGGCGCCATCTCGTCCATTTTAGCCCTTCACCTGATCTTGCGCCAAGGGATATGTTTTTGGACATGTTCTACCACATTGCACACACTAGTGGCTGAAATCCAGCAGCGTCTACCGGTTGCTCCCATTCCTGCTTCAACAAGGAGTCCTCTGAGACCCTCTCAAGCTTAGCCGACGCCGTCTTATCCGGTCCCTGTTAGCTCTCGGCCACTGCCGGCTGCACCGCCTCCTGTGGTGGAGAAAGCAGCTCAAACAGACACTGATACAGTCGCAACCCACAGTATGCACGGCACGGATGAGTTCGATGCTGATGGGGGGGTGGGACCCCCTTGACGTCTAGGTCCCCGCCAGGGACTTGTTGCAAGACGGGATTTGGCCTTTCATTCCATGATTTCGAGGGCGGCGAACCTATTCAACCTCATGCCAGAGGAAAAGAAAAGGAAGGTTTCCTTTTCAAATGACGGGAGTCTTCCAAGAGGACCATCATTTCAGTCCCCCTGTTGGATGACATTTCCGAGGATGGCCTGATAGTCATGACCCCTAACGCCGCTGCTACAAAAAGGGATCACAACCATTGCCAGACTTGGTTGGTAGTCTCAGCTGCCTCTAGGAAGAGGTCCTCCAACCAGTATTCCTACACTATTGTTCTTCCGGACCAAGAGGGTAAAAAGCTGGATGCAACTTGGAAGCGCATCATTACAATGGCAGCATCTTTGATTACAGCTGCCAACACCCTAGCCATTTTCTCAAGGTAGGGCAAAGTTATGGTGCAAGTTGGGACTCGTCCTTGACTTCTTCAGAGGACAAGAAGGCCGAAGCCCTGGCTCCGTTCCATGAAGGGGAGGTAGCCTCAGACCATGCGGTCACCCTCGACATCGCTGATTCGGGCTTTCGCCAGATGGTCAATGGAGTAGCCTTCTTTCACCAGGGTTGGCTCAAGGCCACCAACTTCCACACAGATGTGCAAACAAAGGTGGTGGACCTACCGTTTGATGGGGGCAACCTCTTTGGGAAGATGGTTGATGACACTCTGCAGGCCATAAAAACAGACACCGAGATGGCACGTTCTTTGGGCACTCTCCAGCAGAGGAGACCATCCTTTCGCTCCTCTAAAGGGAAAGTCTCAAGGTCCTCTAAAGGGGATCACCTCCCCCTATCGCCAGCCCTCCCGTTCTACCTGTCCCTCCCACCCCCCCTCTACCCCCCCCAGAGGCTTATATGGGACGCTCCCAGGCTTACAGAAGTGGGAACCAAAATTGCCATTGCCCAATATCCAGGACACAGACGATGAAGCAGGGCAGGACTTGCGCCCCGATCTCTGCACCTCAGTGGGAGGCCGGTTATCGCAATTTGTCGATAAGTGGCACAAGATATCCACAGACAAACGGGTGCTCGATGTCCTTCAGTGGGGGCATGCCCTGGAATTCCAGGACAAATGCCCTCACATTCCTCCCATCCCACCGCAAGAACAGCACGTAACAGCTGCTAAAGGAGGTTCAAGCACTGCAAAGCAAAGGGGGAAATAGAACCAGTCCCTCAGCGCCTCTGGGGCACCAGACTGTACTCCAGATACTTTCTAGTATGGAAGAAGTTGGGAGGGTAGAGACCCATTATAGACTTGTGATGCCTGAAACGGTTCCTCAAATCCCAAAGGTTCAGGATGGTCACGTTGCAGCATGTTCTCCACCAACTTGAGGAAGGAGATTTCCTGGCGACCCTCGACGTGGGAGGATGCTTACTTCCACATCCTATTCATCACAAACACCAGAAATTCCTGTTTTGTCGTTCAGGTGTCATTATCAGTTCAAGGCCCTGCCATTCGGCCTGAAGTCTGTCCCGAGGGTGTTCACCAAATTGGTCCTGGTGGTGGTGCATCAGTGTCTCAAAGGAATCCACGTCTATCATTACCTGGACGATTGGCTGATTGAATCAATCTCTCACACGCAGGTAATCTGGCACACCACGGAGAGCATCCAGACCCTGACCTCTCTGGGACTCAGTCCTGCGTCGCACCATCTCTGAATGATCTATTACTGGTTGCCCACCTTAACGCACTCTGGCAACTCCAACAGAAGAGAGGGTGGAAGGCCATCCCGGGCAAGGTTCAACGTCTATCGACAGCTTCAGTGACAACTGTCCGGTCTATCAAGTCAATGCGGGGATGAGGTCCTTCTGCATCCATCTAGTTCCCTTGCAGACTTCGGATAAGACCCCTGCAGTGGTTCCTGGATGCCAGATGGCAGGGAAACTACCAAAAAGGCTGCAAAAACAAAAAGCCTGAATTCCGAATGGCTGAAGTTCGACCAAATCCCCCATTCCGTGCTAAGGGCTGCGGGGGTGTCCCCTGCACCTTTGTTCACTATATTGTGAGAGGGGGGATGGAGGGGTGTCCCCACACCTTAACCTCCCCCCAGACCCCCCCCCCCTCTGCTGATCCCGAAAAGTGAAGACAAAAAAAAATGTAAGGACCCTGCGGCGACGGTTCCCGATCACAGAAATGAAAGGGAACAGGCGTTGCAGGGACACAGCGAGTCGGCGGCACACAGCAAAATGTGACAATGCAAGGTAAGTAGGGGAGGTGGGTGGGGGCGGGGGCCAAGTAGGAAATGTTCAGGGGAGAAAACACCAAAGGTTATTTCGGAAAAATAATCTTCAGACTTTTCTCCCTCGAACAGTTCCATCACAGGATTCTAACCCTGATCCGATGGCAGCAAGTCGCATGTGCATGGAACAATAATTTTGCAATTTGTCCAGCCCTCCAGCCCTGCAATGGTGGTCCGTTCGCCCTCGTCTCTCACAGGGTGCTCCTTTTCAGAGCCCCACGTATAAGGCGACAGTCACGACCGATGCCCCTCTGGAGGGTTGGGGAGCCCACACAGGACATTCTTACCAGAGGCCTGGCACCAAAGCCGCACTATACACTAAGAAATATTGTGTTCTCAATTTGTAGACACACTCATCCCTCGCACACTAATAAACTGACTAAGAAGTTGGACAACAATTTAAATGATGCCAAATATTGGCTTGAGAGTAAAGTATAATGATGACACAATCGTGTTTCATGAACCTTAATTATACAGCAACACATTTTACAAAATAAATGTATTCACATTAATCGACAAGTCATTCGTATGTTTAAAAAAAAAAAACACTTGTGTTTCGGGAAAGACCATCCCTTCATCAGGGGTAAACATTCTAGGATTCTCATAGTACAGATACTTGATTAAAGAAAATGTAAAAAAAAAATATATATCTTATTTTACACTGCTGCTAAAAAAAAAAAAAAAAAAATCCCTGGATCTTAAGCTCTTAGCTAATTATCGCCCTATTGCAGGATTTTTATGGCCAACACGAATCTTTGAAAAATGGATAACCGCTCAGCTTCAGGATTATTTGGAAGCCAATAATATCCTAGATAGACTGCCTTGGTAAAAGTCTGGGATGATTTACTTGGAAATGTGGACAAGGGGGATATCAGCTTGCTGGTCATGCTAGCCCTGATTAGGTGAACATTTTTTGCACATGTATCTGAAAAAGCATTGAAGTGGTTTACTTCTTTTCTTACTATTCAATTTCAACAGCTTAAGACTGGCCAGCATGTATTGAAAAGCTGGCGGTACCTTGTGGTGTACCACAGGGTGCATCTCTGTCACCCGTTTTATTCAATTTGTACATTCTTCCACTGCTAAAAATCTTTGCAGAATTTGATCTTTAGTACCACTCTTATGCAGACGATACACAGATTTATGTGAGCTTGAAAGAACCATTGGAGGCAAAAGAGCGCATTGTACAGTGCGCAGAAAGAATCCGTCTTTGGTTGGTTGGAAATAAACTTCCACTAAATCCTATTTAAGACGGAAATCATTTTTGGATCAAAAAACAAACTGGGGAACATTGTCCCCATACTACCATGTCCAACTCTTTTTGGAATTTCTTCCAAATGTACTGACTCTGTGATCTGGCAATCCAATCTGGGTTGTAATTTACAGGTAAACCAGATTATTCAATCTGTATATTATCAGCTGAAGACTTTGAAACCAATTCTTCCTCTGGTGTCTCAACGTGACCGGGTAGTGGTGGTAGGCACCCTTGTTAATGCTAGGCTGGATTACTGCAATGCCCTCTTGGTAGGCAGTCCAAAATACCAGCTAAAGCGCCTTGCAGTGGCCCAAAACTTGGCTGTACGTCTGATCTTCGCCTTGTCCTGTAAATCATTCGTCTGACTTCCGCAGAAAACTTCATTGGTTACCGGTTGGGCGGTGGATTCAATTCAAACTATTGTCTTGTCTTCAGATGCATTCATGAAGTGACACCGGTTTTGTCATCCAAAATTAATATCCATAAACCTGCACACTGTTTGCGATCTTTAGATCAGGGCTTATTGATGATTCCCTCATCTAAAACTAAAAAAAAAGGGGTGATAGACGTTTTCGGTGGTCGGCCCTCTGGCCTGGAACTCCCTTCCTCCTTTTCTTCGACAGATTGAGTCTATGGTCGTTTTCAGTAAGAAATTGAAGACTTATCTGTTCATATAAATGTGTGGGATCTCGCTACGTAGGTACGCTATTCTGACTTGGTCTGCGCCTAGATGCAGCTTGCTGCTTGCTTCCTATGGATATGCGCTATATACGTTTCTAACCTAATCTTGATTCTTTCTTCAGGCTTCAGCTCTATACTCGATCTATAAAGTAAACCAAAACATCTAATCAGTTTGAGGCCAGCTTGAAATCATCACATGTATATTAATATGCCTAAAGATCACCTTCTATGCTGCCCAACGCTGTGGGTCGACTTGCTGTATGTTAAAGGAATCCTCTTCGCCTGATATCCACATTTGATGGCTCAATAGCTTCTTCTACTCTAAAGAATTGTTTGTAAAGAACCTTAAACAATAAACTGCATGACAAAGGGTCTCATACTGAGCATCGTACCTGTTTTGTACTACGATAGCGAAGCCTGGACTGCAAAGCATAGTCATGTGGTATCCTTTTAATCATTCATCTCATCTAGAAAAGTATCATATAATACATGCCCTGGTTAGCAATCGCTAAAATAGGTGTAGATTCTACAACCTGTTCAAAATTGTATTCTGCTCATGGCATTCGCTTACCTCATTTTTAAAAAAATCATCCAAACGAGGGTGGTAGGGGTGGTGGTAGCCAAATTCTTCACACAAAATGCAAAATGATTGAATTTCAGTATATTGATTTGACAATTAGTGCTTTAGCAGCCTCTGAATCGTTATCTAAAGGACTTATCTGCTAAAGCGTGCGTGTTATGCCTAGTGTGAAAGCAGTTTGGAGATACTCATGTCTCAAAATGACTGCATAAACGTTGCATGCATCACGTCTCCATGTGTCAGAGCTTTGCCAGCAGGTATCCTCAGCCAAAGAGTCTGGGCAATGCTTTCTCATTCCCTTGGGAGGGCCTCATCCTGTATGCTTTCCCGCTGTTCCTCTGTTGCTACGAGTGATCAGCACACTCGGATGTTTCCACTGCCAGATGATCCTCATTGCACCGGTGTGGGCCAGACAGATCTGGTAGTCGGACCTTCTCCATCTGTCAATGGTTCCAGCGATCAACTGGCCTCCACTTCCAGACATGCTCTCCAGAGAAGGAGGGTCAATCCTGCACCACAACCTTGCATCTCTGAGCTTCACGGCCTGTCTCCTGCAGCACTAGTATTTTGGACACTACTCTCTGCCTTTGAAATGCAAGAAGGTTCTAGCCAAGGCCCCCTGTACGCTTGCTTGCTACAAGCACAAGTGGAAGCGTTTTGCAGTGTGGTGCCAGCCGTAAAAGATCTCTGCTGCGTATGACGATGCCGCAGCTTCTCCCACTGCTCTCGCTGGCCAAGACTGGCCTTGCCCATACTTCTATCAAGGTCCACCTGCCCGCCATTTCCTGGTATGCACCTAGGCTCTGGTTAAGCTCTCCCTGTTGCAGAGGCTCATTGAGGAGTTGCACCCCCCCACCCCCAAGGCCTCTTTAGAACATTCCCTCTGGTGAAGGCTCCTGCTCGGGACATAAATGTGGTGCTGTCGAAACTGATGGGCCCTCCGTTTGAATCTATGCATCGGGCTTCCTTGAAGTTTGTCACGGAAGACTGCCTTCCTGGTGGCAATCGCCTCGGCCAGGCGGGTGGGGGAAGATGCAGGTTCTTTCCTGTAAGCATCTTTGTCATTCCATTCAGCTAAAGTGTGCTGCAAACACCTCCTTCATTATTGTTGCATTCGCTGGATGTTGCAAGTGCCTTCGAGTTCTGTGATGCACACACGAGGGACTTTCGAAAGACTTCTCAGCTTTTCATTTTTGGACCTGTGGGGACATGGGAAGATTCTGTATAAGGCTTCCATCTCCAGGTGGCTCTGACTGTACATTGCCATCGTCTGGGCATCAAACCATTACCATGTTGGCCGAGGCCCCATTCCACCAGAGCCATTGCAGCAACTACAGTGTTTCTCTCTGGTGTTCCCTTCCTCGACATCTGCAGGGCTGCTACGTGAAGGTCTACCCCTAACGTCACAAAATTCTACTGTGTAAACAGTATTCCAGGGACGAGTCCAGAGTCGGCCAAGCAGTGCTTCATAACCTGTTTGTTTAGGTGAGCCTTTTACAGGGGAAAGTGTATTGCTTCTGTAAGCCTTACCACCTCCCGTGGCTGTGTATATGGACTGCTGTGCAATCTTATTTATTCGCATGTGAACCCATGTAAGACCCCATTACCTGTAACTCCTGTTCTCCAGCATGGCTCTTGCATGGATTTACATGCAAACCCTCCTTCCCCTCTCTCTGACTCTTCTTGGTTCCTACTGCCACTTTACATGCGTGACCAAATCTGAAGATAGCTACCAGGGGTGGAGTTTAGGAGCACAAGTGTCATTGGCTGGGGCAGAATAGCAATCTGCATATAAGCAACAAGCTGTTTTAAATTTAAAGCAAACTGCTTTAATGCGACCAAATCTTAGCCTGATGACAGGGAATATTCATGAGCATGTGAATCCATGTAAGACCCATGCTGGAGAATAGGAGTTACAGGTAAGTAACTTGTTCCAACTCAAGTGACCAGACAGGACGAAAAGTGCGTTCAGAGTCCGTCCCCAGCCGCATACTCATACCACAGGTGTCATCTGTAACACTGGGGTTTAGAGCTGCAGTCTCCACAACCTTTTTTTTTTTTGTTTTGTTTTTGCAGTTCATATAGAAAGGTGAACCTGAGTGTATTAAAGGGCTAGAACACTCAAAAATTGTACTGTTTAAAAAGATGGGCCATATATTATTATATGGCCTGCGGTAGCGGCCATGTAGTTATGGTTAAGTTGCTAAACCCATAGGAGGAGCACTTTTTGGGTGGCTTATAACTCCGCTCTCCCTGGACGAATCCTCACCAAACTTTGCAAAAAAACTATATACACTCTGAATATTTTTACAAAGTTTGTTGAGGTTTGATCAAGGGGGGGCAAAGTTATAGGGAGGGTCCCAATTTTTTTTTCCCAATAGACTGAATGGAGAAAAAACTTTGCTCACGACTACAGCTCAAACCGCTGGACAGATTTCCACCAGATTTGCGGCAGGAGCGGCGGCTTGGTCCTCAAAGCGTGCTTTTTTAAATTTGGTGGAAATCAATCCAGTAGTTCTTTGTAAAACGACCAAAAAGTGGGTCTAAACAAATTTGTGATATCTGTGTCCGCTCTGCGGACACACTTCCCTGTTCGCTCCGCGGGCAGGACAACAATTGGCTAATCGGCTTGCGTCATGTCCGCAGACACGCAACGTGTTCTGTGATTGGTTGGGATGAGGCGTGAAGTGCGTCACATTGTGTTGATGCGCCACCATATTGGATCCGTGGACAGCGCAGCGTCAAACTGAGCAAAAATGCAATTTTGAAGAGTGTGTAGGAGTGCTTGGGGAGGGTGGGGGAGTAAGAGATGGGTCAAATTCTGTATTGGTTTAGATGGCAGGAGCTCTTGATGTGTTTGCGGTGTCCGCGGTCACCGCAGCTGTCCACGGACATACTAAATACTGGGCACCCTACTAGCTATTTTACTTTAGTATGATGTTGGTTTTGGTGGTGTTAGTAGTGCATTGATTGTAATTCATATCCCATATAACCAGTCCACATACCACAGTGAAAATGTTTGGTAGCACGCTCTAGGCCCTGGCCACAACCACCGTAGCATAACACATTCAAACACCCATCAAATATCCACAACCCAAAGGTTTGTGTACAGTTTCATTTGTAGAGTTTGTATGTAAGTTTTGGCTAGGCTCTGCAGGTAAGATTGTAGAGTTTGGTAACGAGCACTGCAGCATAAGATACCCATGGAAGTAAACATTTTGGATTGTGGTACATGGTTAGATGTTTGCTTGAATGGGTGTTATGCAGCAGTGCTTGTGAGTCCATTTATTATATACTTACTGTTTGACTTTTTGTGTTTGTAGGCAGGTTTTTCATGACATGGGTAATTGGAGCAGACATTCATTTTCAATCCCTGTGATAAAAGAAAAGATCATATGTTAATGTAGGTAGTTCATAATGAGTTATTGCATTGCATAATAGACATTTCTGTGCTTTTTCCACCCTCATATTTAGTACTTAGAAGTACAATAGTTCAAACCAGTGTACTGTGCAATTTGCTCAGTTTCTGTGTTTGTTTATTAAATCATTGGGTCTGTGGGGAAAAAATCATGCTGGTTTAAAAAATAAACTTTGTTATGGTACAATATATTTTTTAATTGTTTTCAGTGTTTATTTCTTGTTTATTGCTATTCATCGATCTGTTGGGTTGTTGTAGGTTTTTGGGGCAGTTAGATATGTGTTGGCGTATTCTAACCGTTTATTTCTTGTTACATTTTAGTGGTATTCATTTATCTGTTTGCTTGTTGCAGAATCTAAGGGCAGTTTGATACCTGTTGGCGTATTCTGTTTTATAGTTTTGAAATTTAAGTTTTGTTAATGTTTATGCACAGAATAGCTATTACATTTTGGTTTTAAGAATATTAAATAAGAGTTAATAAGATTTGCTGGTAATCTTTGTTTTAGAGTAATGGTAGTATAATTACATTCAAACCATCCACATTTCTTTTATATATGCAGTGTAGTGAGCTGCATTGGTTGTGGCTCCTGCATGGTAGATTATTCCTATTGTTTTGAAGGTTTTTTTTACCAAGTGATACTTGACCATGTGTGAATCCAGGAGCTTGTAGTTAATGATGATGATGATGTGTTATTTATATAGTGCCTTAATCCAATGTTTTTGGTACCATCTGCATTGTAACGTAAAAGCATTACTATTATGTATTTACTATGTGCCTGTATTTGTAAGGTGGAGCGATATCTGAATTGCAGGTAGTACATAATCTGCCATGGTTTGCATTTTGTACAAGTTGTTGAAATAGAATGGATTCACAGTTAGGTATGGATACATACACAAAGCGTTCATTAGGGACTTGTTCCTGTGCCACATGGCTGCAGAGAGTGCATGTATGTTTCTGCATGTATGAAATCTGGAAGATTTCATTTATAGGTATGTTTTTCGTTTTCCAGTACTTGTAGTAAGTACAATAGAAATTCTTGTGGATCGTCTTGTGAGTGTTATAGTGAATTTGACCATTCCAGCACAGTAGTCCAATTCCTGCCTTATTCCAGAAACACTAAGTGTTGGCAGGATTTTTGGTTGCATTTCTATGAAGGACTAACATTTGCAAACACAATTGGTCTGTACTGTGTAAGTAAATGCTGTCAATAATTGGTGGCAATTGGAATAGAAAATGTACTGCTACATTTGCATAGCAATTTACGCCAGTTGTATTTGAACATTTGAATGGACCTGACAGTTCTGTGTTGAAGTCATTTGTTTGGAGTGTGTGTTGCTTCTTTGAAGAAGTAGTGCAGTTACTTTGAGCAGTAGATTCTTCTTTGGTTGTGGTACTTGAAGTATTAGCTTCTTTTACTTTCATTGGAGGAATTGCAGTGAGATCCTGTATCATTTCAGTCTGAAGTAGTTTTCTTTTACAACGTTTTGCTTTTTGCGGAACAGTATAGGTTTTTAGATGGGGGGGGGGGGCGTAGAGTGAACGCAGTATTGTATTCTAGAATGCAAGGAATATCAGCATTTACATTACTTGCATAAAAGTTGATTAGAAATAGTCTGTCAAGTGTACGTAAGCGTGATAGTGCTACATAGCTCATGCCTTATTTAAAGATTGTGCTACCAATATCTATCAATGCTTTATCTAGGGTAAGACGTTGTGATTTGTGAATGGTGACTACGTATGCTGCAGTTGAAAAATGTTCTCTGCGTACATACATGTCTTCGAAAAGAAGGAAGCGGGCTGTTGAGCGTCCTATCTTTAACTTCTGATAGTTTGTCAAAGAGAATATTGACAAACTGAATAATGTTGTCACGTGGGTATGTTTGAAAGCCAACAAATGTACCAACTCCTCCATTAACTAGTCCTTGCTCCACGTCAAGGTTACGTTTAAGCATTACTCTACAGTTTAAAGATAATTTAAATATTTTCTCCAAACCAGCTGTGTTGGAGATGGTGTTGTGATGCTGGAAATGCATCGGAGGGACAGGGCCTCTGTATCCTTGTCCTTTACTGCTTTTTATCGTGTGTTCTGTTGTGTTTTCCGTGCAGGATTTTGTGTGGGACTCCTGGCGGTGCAGCTCTCTTTTGGTTTGGTGAACAGACCCATGGGATATTCTTATGGCACCCATGGGTAGGGGTGCAACCCTGTGCCCCTAGTGTGTGTTTTTGGGCACCTGTGTGTGACCCACAGAGCAGGGTACGAGCTGTTGGCAGCTCCATGCTGAATTGACTGGTGCCCTGAGCGTCCTCCATTTTGGGATGCCGAGGCCCTGTCATTGGAATCAGTAGATTCCTGATGGAGACCAAATGGCCCCCATGGCCTCTTGCCTTCCATCGCCTGTTACCTTGATCTTCCCGAAGTCCCGGGAAGCCCTGACTCTGTCCCTTCCCCCGACTGGCTGTTGGGTGGAAGTTCCATATATGGTAGTTTGGGGAAGTGCCGACCAGACTGGCTGGAGCCTTCTCAACAACCGTATGTTGTGGGTACACCTGTGGGTGGGACCTGGGTGAATAGAGTGTGTGACGAATACGCATTCTATGTTGTGGGTGTCTAGTATCTGGTGGTTGACACAATGACTGAGACAGCCCTGCCCGAAATCGGTATGAATGCAGTATGAAGTGTTGCATGGCTCGGTACCTGTCCCAATACTTCACTTGTTGTGAGTGTCTGGAGAGAAGTGAATGGCCTGAATGCACTGTGTGCATGATTGGCTGCGTGCCTGCCTGAATGCCCTTAGTCGTGATTGGATGCTGGAGTATGACCCAGCGGAATGAATGGGAGATCAACAGTATATCTGGGGACCTCTCACTGCTAGGAATCGTGTTCAGAAGCTGAAGTCCACTACGACGAGTAACTAGAGTAACTGAAGCTTGACCTTGAAGCCCTGCTGGACGAGAAGAATTGCTGTTGCTCTCCTTCAAAATCTGAAAGCTGCTGTGCCTCCAAGGACTGACCCAGAGAAGACCTGCTAAGGCGCCCTCTTCCCGAGCTATGAGGGACCATCGTGCACAGCTGATCTTTGCCCAAGCTCCCTGGTAGACAGACCTTCGACAGGCTGCCTACCCGATACGGGGTCTACTGTGGAACTCCAAGGAGAAGCGCTCGGACTGTTGTCTGCCACTGTCGACGACCGCCGTCGCCGACTGGAGCCGCCATGCTCCCGTTGCCCAAGAACTTCATTGGTCCAAGGGCGCTCTTGTCCGCATTGTCGCCGCTGTATCCTGCTGGAGAAGGCCTGACCGTCAACGCGCTGAGGAGAATCCACCGGTGGGTTTCCTGCTACCCAAAGACCACAGACGCCGACGACTCGACGCCCTTGCTGAGCCACAGTTCTTCAGACTCTTTGCAGTCCAGAACTATCGACACCGAGGTGCCCCGCACGCCTCTTCCTTACAGGATGTTTTCGCTTCCCCGTCAATGAGCACCGCTAGGAACGACGCAGCCACTTCAATGTCGTAGCTCGACCTGTTCTCCGTTGGACATTCGACGACCCTTGACTCCTGCCTTAAAGGGAGGACACTCAAGAAGGGCTGTCGATTCCCCGCCGAGAAACGCTACGCCAGGTACTTTGGGGTTGCAGAACTATTGGAAAGTCTAGTGTGAACAATATATGGACTGGGCTTGTATCTTTCTTCTACAGGTTGCCCAGGTGGGGGGGGGGGGGGAATCTTCTCTCAGAACTGTGTATAGGTATTGGGGCCAGTATTCTGCCAATTGTTCTGTCAAACGGAAAATTATATCGTACCTCCTATTGCAGCGAATATGTGTATATTGGCCTACGCCAAGCTGCTTGTAAGCCACTTGCGAAGAAATCCGTGTTGCAAGTTCCTGACATTATAATCAATGTAAGCCTCCATTTTAGGTCAACCTGCCATTTTAGGTTTGCTTTGTAAAGTCACCCTGTGAGTTAAAATGGTGGACAATGTCATTCCGAAATACAACATGGCCGTCTTGACCTCTGTGTGTAGCTAATATGTAACTTGCCTGTAGGCTACTTGTTGAGGTTGTGAACTGAGACCTTGTGCTTCGTTGACCTGTGTGTAAAGGATTACTCACGTCAATGAAACTAATCCGCGAGCATATATTAAGAACAATGTATTCAAATACTGAACTGAGAACACTTGTTTAACTACATTGTATTAATGTTTGAGAAGACCTGTATGGGAAATCCCAAAACACAGTCGCTGTGTAGGCTTGTTGACGTATCTATTAAAAGCAAACTAGTTACATGTGGATATGCGAACTCGGCATGAACCCTAGATCAGTAATGTATTAGAGGAATATTAACCCGAAGGAGGGTTGGACATGTGTTCGCAAATAGTATAAAAGAGCAACGAATTCTAATGTACAGCGTGTCTCACTGAATACACCGAACCACGCTGGAGTTCGCTGTGTTGCACTGAGGGCCGATAGCTATCTGATTTTGCTTTGTTCTTTGTAACTGATTCAGTATAAATTAAAGATCTTTGTATGTTCCTTTGTAACCCGTGTTTGGTGTATTTCCTTTTGGGGTACTCAGTCTCGATATCTTGATTTTGTTTTCACAGTTCAACCATCATGCTTTCCTTCCTCTCTTCTGCTGGTTTCCTCTTTATTCTGATCTGTGTCTTATTCTGACCGTATGCAGTTTAATGAGATCTAATAACCTTAGTGGTACCACTTTAGAACTGTATATATTTACCATTGCTGATTTTCGGAGTACAAAGGGAGTTATCGTGATATTGTATATATCTTTGAAAATTAATTATATAAAGACTGTGTTGTAACCGATAGTGTGTGGACATTCTTTTGTGGGTGCTTGGGGACTACATTGTACTTAAGAACCAGCCCGCATCACCTCCTGAGAAGCTAGGCCTTGATTGCTCGACCGTAGCTACCGAATAGAGAATCTTGGCTGGGGTCCTCTTTAACTCTCCTCTGCTATATAGAGATTGGAAGTAGACACCCCGCACCGGCAGTCTTTACAAGTGTTCTAAGGTATTTAGTCTTGTTGTGGCTTGTTGGCAGATGGGTAGTGTCATACCATGTACGTCCAATTTGTCTGTGGAGCAAATTTCAATTATTGGTTGCATTTCTTTTTTCAACATAGTTTCATTGAATTTTGAACAGCTTGCAAGAATTGGCATCAAGGACATACAATTGACATGTTTGTGTGCTAATTGTTCCATGACATCAGTGGCATATGAGTTCTGGTTATAGAGTGCATGGGTGTGCCTGGTTTTTAGTATTGATTGTGCTTCTTTAGATAGTACACCAACTCTAATACTTTTTAAAATGTTGGTGTATGTGAGGTCTGCAGACTGGCACATGTTTTCAGTTAATTCTCTATATTGGAAATGGTGCCAAAGGTTAACATTTCCTATGCTGCCAAGAGTTTTACGGACAAGTCTGTGCCATAAGGTTTTAAAAATAGGTTCAGCTAGCTGAACCTATTTGAAGAAGATCTCCGAAAACAATGTATTCCTCCGAAAAGCTCTTCATAGTCTGTCTTGTAATCTGAGGTGAATCAAAGCCAACATTAGGTTGGAGATGATGCTCACCTCATCTATTAGTAGCATTTTCATTTGTTTGAAAACTCTGCGTAGTTCCTTTGCAGCTTTTAATAGTCTCATTTGTTTTGGTGTTCTACTGGAAGAAGTAGTAATCGGTGTAAAGTGACACCGCCTATGTTGTAGGCAGCTAACCCTGTGGGGGCAGTTACAACAGCTGACAGTTTGTTGTTTGTCAATTGTTGGAGGAACTTGCTGCTGATTTTGATTAAGAATGTTTTGCCTGAACCAGCTTGACCACTGACGTATAGCAGTATAGGTTTGTATTCTTGGCAGGTATCTCTTTGCAATTTGCAATGAAAGAAGGACTTGGCAAAGTCATGGAAATGTGGCTGCGTTCTTTTTCATTTGGTCAACAAATGGAGAAAGCAAGGCACAATGTTAACAAGGCTGTCTTTGTCTTTTTGAGAGATGTTGGTATGTCCTCTTTTCAGAATGAAAACATTATGTTTCGTAGTACACTAGCAATTGGATTTTTCTGTGAAATATACAAAGTGCATTGTGACCTTTTTGCAGTAGGTGTTGACCATTTGAAGATTTTGAAACGCACATAAACACCACAAAGAGGCTCTTTTCAGAGCCACCACTTCCTCCCAGAGAAAAGTGCAATGGTTGTGACAGGGCAGCACTGTACAGATTTTAGATGTCCGCAGATTTCTAAAAATGCACAGGGCCCTGTCAGCATTTCATTGACACTTCTATTGTTTAACTGTGTTTTTGGTTTTTGTTTTATTATTTTTTTATACACGAGGAAAGGAGGGGAAATGAGGGTAAGGAAGGGACACCAACCACGGGCATAAGAAAGGGCAGGTGGAGAGAGGAAGATGTAGGGTGGGCCTCATTCAGGTAGGGGGCAGTCATTCTCATGCTCCTTGACCGCAGTCTCGAAAGCACTTCGAAGGGTCTGCCCCTGCAGAGTACTGTGTCGCAGTACATGCACAATACTGTGACCCTCAAAAGGTAAGGGTGAACAACATCACGTATGGCCTGTGAGGCAGCTGAAGGGATGCGCTGTCCCACAGGAGTGTGCCTTGTGGTGGCAGGAGCGGAAACAGAGGATGCTGCATGGGAACTCAACCTACTACGTTTATCGCAAGGTACAACCTTACTAACAACCCCACCGTGGAACGACCTTAGGTGTCGCTTCATTGATGTAGTACCATAGCTATATGAACCAGGCTTGCCACGACTCACCACCATCTTGCACGGAGTGCAGTGCACCTTGTTTGCGCGTGCTTTTGGCACTCCAAGAGTGGCAAATACCCTCCACCCCAAGATTCACGATGAGTGCTAGTAGTAGGGACTTCCACTACCTCATCCTCTTAATCACTCTCCTCTACATCCTCGTGCCTGTTCCCCTCTGCAGGCCCTTGGGGAGGTGGTGGTGGAAGGGGTGGGGGTAGTGCTGAGGCAGAAGCAACTGCAGCAGAAAAAGCCATGGATGCTATCTTCAAAGTTCTTAGAAACAAGAAAGAACTCAGAACTTGAACACAAAAGAGCAATCCAGCAGTGTGGAGTAGTCTCTCCGGGAAGTCCAAAAACAGGATGAGGAACAGCTCTGGGGTGTGGCCTTTTATAGGGGTGCGCGCTTCGTGGACACCTCTGCTGTCCGCGGACAGATCAAACACCAAGAAAGGACACAAAAAGTTCCAAAAGTATGTAGATCGCCAGAGACATTGTCTAGGACATGTGCCAGGGTGAACTTTTACCGGAAAATACCTTGCATTGCTCCAAAAAGCACTTTTGAAGGGATTGGTTCCTCCGGCATATTCCACATCTATGACCGGTAATCACCACAGCTGTGCTGCTTTGATAAATGTCCTGCGTCGATGACGTCGATACGCTGTCCTCGAGGGCCTCCAACGAGCCGACGTCACCGGATGTTATAAGTAGGACGCACAATGCCTGTAGCCTCAGTTCCGTTTTTTTCCGTGAACGTGTTCGCTTCGGAGATCTCAGCATGCCTCGGTTATTCTGATATCTATTGGTTCTTCTAACTTGGTTTGTGAAATTATCATGTCTTTTTGTTCTACCCTGCGGTCGGGATTAAAGAAGTGTCGGGACTGCGGTTCCAAGATGTCACTTAAGGACCTGCACGACGTCTGCCTCTGGTGCCTCGGCGAGGACCACAACACCGATGACTGTGACGAATGGCAGTCTTTAACATCAAAGGCCTTGCGGGACCGAAAGAAGAAGCTTTCGGTAGGTAGGGTTTCCAAGCCCTGTAAGTCGAAATCCGCTGGGCTTTCGACCGACGATTCGAGGGGCGACTCTCTGCATCGTCGGCGTAAATCCAGGGGGGCTCTTGGTCCCGGAGTGGTTCCCGCCATTCCTCTGCCTCTTCGAGGCACTCGCGGAAGCGCCATCACCGGTCGCCTTCCCCGTCCAAGGACTTCGCCAGATGGCGGGTAGCTTGTCCTACCAAGCATTCCTCTCCTGCGGAATGGGATGTATTTCGTAAGGAAATGTTGGCAATTTCGAGTCGCAGGTCTCCGCTTCGTCCGCGCCTTCGAGAGAAGCCGGCAAGAAACGCGCTAGGGCCACTGTTCGCATGCCTTCGGGCTCGGGTGGTTGGCGCGATCACCAGGAACCTTCGAGGTCCCGGTCAGACGAGGTGGATCGCTCTAGCCATGCCCGCTCCAGGTCCCGGTCCTCGACGCCCTCGAGACTGGTAGAGCCTGTGAGGTCTTCTAAGAAGACGTCGACGCCATTGGCACCATGTCCGTCGAGGGACTCTCTTGAGGCTCCGTCTCCGAGGAAGTCATCGGCGGCGAGGCCATCTAAGGACATGCTCGGGGCGCCGCCCTCAAGGTCTGTGTCGAAGCCATCGGCGCCACGCTTGACGTCGATTTTTGTCAACTCCTTTTTTGGAGCTTTACCAGAGGTACCACGTGCATCGGTGAAAACTCTGAGGAAGGCCCTGAAGAAGTCGGTAAGGCCTGTATTTGAGCATGTTTTCTGTGCCCTCATCCAGGGATTTATTCCAGCCTCTGGATTACATCTCTGAGGTGGATGAAGGGTCTGAGGAAGGTTTGGTTCCTGATGACCTGTTATCTGGTCATAGCCAGCTGGAAGACCTGCGTCAGTCTTTGCACGACGCCAGTGGTCTTTATACCTCCCCGGAGGTTGAGTTTGGCAGGCCTGAGCCTGGTACGCATGCTGAATCTTCGTAGAGGCGACTCATGTCTAGGGTGAAGAGTGCTTGGGGTGGTCTGTGCCACCAGTTGATTTTCTGCAGGATGACCTGACCGATATCCTTGACCAAGTGCCGCCCACTGACCCGGTGCTGCCATTTCATATGGCTTTACAGAGAAGGGTGGCGGTGGTGGCTTGGACTGCTCTGGGGAGTCTCCCGGCTGTGAGCAAGTCGTTGCCGAAAACATACCGTCCAGCCAGTAGCGACCCCCGCTACTTGACTACGCACCCCACTCCGGAGAGTTTGGTGGTGCAGGCAGCTACAGCCCCAGCAAAGCAGGCGTCCTAGCCAATCATCCTTCCTGATGGGGGCGGCAAACGTTTTGATGGCTGGGCCAAGAAAGTGTTTTCTTCAAGGGGTATGGCTTTACAGGCAGCCAACTCCGTGTGTGCCTTAGCACGTTTCACTCACTCTGTGGAATTATGTCTTTGGCGGCTGAACATATTCCCGAAGGGGAGGAACGGGATGGTTTTCTTGCCCTCGTTCAGGATGGCAAGGATGCCATGTGTGAATCCGTTCAGTCGGGTCTGGACATGGCAGACTGTGTCAGCCGGTCCATGGCGGCGAGCACCGTGATGTGCAGATTTGCGTGGTTGCGGAAGTCGGAGTTTGCTCCTGACGTACAAGCCCGGCTTCTCAACATGCCCTTTGATGGTGTTCTTTTTGTCAGCAAGGCTGACGAGAGCCTTGAGAGGTTGCAGACCTCCAAAGCTGCAGCGAAGTCGTTGAGCGCTGCAGTTCGCCAACCTCTGCCTTTTCGTCCTAGGGGACAGCAATGGAGGGAGGTTTCTTTTGATACTACTCTTCCTTTGGTAAATCGAGGGGAGCTGCAAGTCAAAGGGGCCACCGTAGGAGTACCAGAGGTGGAAAACAGGGTACTCGAGGTGCCAAGGCCGCTCGGGCAGTTGCCTCTTTGCCCTCGGGCACTGCCGCAGCCGCTTCAGCTCAGTCATGAGGCCATGGTTCGCCGGTTGGGGGAAGGCTGGCGCAGCATCTTGTGGAATGGCCTGCCATTGCTTCAGATGTGTGGGTTCTAGAGATCATAGCCCACGGCTACTGTCTTCCTTTCCAGCAGAGGCCTCACGACATTCCACCAGGGAATCTCTTTGAAGAGTCCAGATCCACTCCTTGCGCAGGAAATCAAATCCCTGCTGGAGAAAGGCACAATAGAACAGGTGCCTGTAGCGGAAAGGAACAAGGGATGGTATTCCCCATATTTTTTGATCCCGAAAAAAGATGGGGGATTGAGACCCATCATGGACTTGTGTGGTTTGAACAAGCTCCTCACGAAGCACAAGTTCAAGATGGTTACTCTTTCTCAAGTCTTCCAGGCCCTTCAACTTCAGGACTGGTTGGTGTCTCTAGACCTCAAGGACGCTTACTTTCATGTGCCGATTCATCCCATGCACAAGAAGTACCTGAGGGTCGCGATAGTTTCGTGTCCTGCCGTTCGAATTGTCCTCCACCCAGAGGGTCTTCACCAAGCTCATGATGGTGGTGGCAGCGTATCGCCGAAAGGGGGATTCACGTCTACCCCTACCTGGACGATTGGTTTATCAGGGCGCGCTCTCCCGAGCAAGTCCTGGATCATCGGTCAGTCACCTGCCACTCCCTTCACAGGCTGGGCTTCTCCCTCAACTTAAAGAAGTCCCACTTGACACCTACACAGCAGCTCCAGTACATCGGAGCAGTGCTCGACACATCCCTGGGGCTGTGTTTTCCTTCAAGTGAGGGCTCATCACATTCTGCAGATGGTGAACAAGTTTCAACATGCGCAGAGTCTCCCGGTGTTCGAGTTCTTGAGGTTGCTCGGCCTCATGAAATCCTGCATTCTCCTGGTGACAGAGGCAAGGCTGCGGATGACATCTCTGCAGTGGGCCCTCAAGATGCAGTGGTCACAGTCCTCCGGCAGGATGTCAGATCCCGTTCAGGTGCCGCCCTTGGTCGCCCAGGCTCTTCTGTGGTGCGCCGTCGAAGGCAATCTGATGAAGGGGGCTCCATTTTGGCTACCCTGGCCGGAGGTGACAATCGTGACGGATGCATCCCTCACGGGATGGGGAGCTCATGCCAATGAGTTGACAGTCAACAGTCGTTGGTCTCCGTCAGAGTCCAGACTCCATATCAGTCTGTTGGAGCTGAGGGCCATCAGACTAGCCCTGAAGGCTTTTCTGCCGTCTGTGTGGGGGAAGACTGTCCTGATTTTGATGGACAATACAGTGGCCATGCACTACCTCAACAAAAAGGGGGGCAAGGGGGCAGGGTCTCTCCCTCTGTGCAGAGAGGCGATGCAGCTCTGGTTCTGGGCCATCCAGCAGGAAATTTCCATCTCAGCAGTTCATCTGGCTAGAGACAAAAACGTGGCAGTGGATGCTCTGAGCAGGCAGAGCACGGTCTCTCGAGTGGGAGCTGGCTCCGGGAGATTCTCCTGGAGATCTTTGCCCAAGGGGACCCCACAAGTGGATCTCTTCGCCACCAGTGTCAACCGGAAGTGCGAAAGATTCTGCTTGTGGGAATTTCCTCCAAAAGGAGCCTTAGGGGGCGCGTTCGTAGTGGAGTGGTCCATCCCACTGCTGTACGCATTTCCTCCAGTCCCCGTCATTCCGCAAGTGCTGCAGAGGTTACGGGGTTCGGTTCCCGAATGATCCTCATTGCTCCGGCATGGGCCAGGAGAACGTGGTACCCGGACTGTCTCAACATGTCTATCTGCCCTCCGCGCTGTCTTCCCTACCTCAACGATCGGCTCACGGGAGTGGGGGGGGGGGGGGGTGTCAGGTTCCTCAACCTTCAAGCGTGGCTTCTGAAAGGTTGGGGTATAAGGATTGGAACCTCCCTGAAGACGTGATGGGGGTGTTGATTTCGGCCAGAGGGCCTGCAACAAAGTCCCTGTACCGTTGGCATTGGAGAAAGTTCTGCGACTGGTGCAGGGTTAAGAATGTGGATCCTTTTTCATGTGCCATTCCTGTGGTTCTCTTTTTTTTGCCTTTGTTAGCCCAAAAGGGCCTGCAAGTGGGTACCATTAAAGGGTACCTGGCGGCGCTGTCCATATATTTAAGCGCTCGTCTGAGGAGTGTTCTTTATTTTAAAATTCCTTTGATTTCTCAGTTTCTGAAAGGACTCACTAATGTGTTCCCACCGTCTCCTTTACAGGTGCCCGGTTGGGATTTGAACCTGGTTCTAAAATTCCTCATGGGAGGTTCGTTTGAGCCTTTACATTCTTGCCCTTTGAGACTGTTGACCTTAAACAGTATTTTTAGTTGCGGTTACTGCCGCTCGCAGAGTGAGCGAGTTGTAGGCTCATTCCGTTAAACCACCCTTCAGTGTTCCATAAGGACAGGGTTGTCCTTCTTTTCTTCCGAAAGTTGTGTCAGAATTTCGTTTAAGCCAGAAGGTCATTCTTCCGGCATTCTATCCTCCTCTGCGTCCTGGTAAGAAATAGGAGAGGCTCCATATGTTGGATTCTAGGAGAGCTTTAAGTTTCTACTTCGAAGGGATTGTGTCCTCCGACGTATTCCTTATCTTGATGGATCACCCCCAGCTTGCTGGCCTCGGAAAACATTTTCCAGTAGATGGCGCTGCGCGTCAACGTCCCTCGAGCCGATGTCCCTCGACAGCCTCCGTATCGGCGCCGACGTCGTCATGCGTATAAATGGACTCACGCAGCATCCGTTGCTCAGTTCCTTTTTTCCGCCCTTTGTGGGCCTCGGAATCGCGTTGCTCAGTTCGTTAGTCAGAATATTCTTCATTATTCCTCGAATACCAACTCTTACTCCATGGCTTCCTCATCCGAACCGACGACTCCACAGTCCGGCTTCAAAAAATGTCGAGACTGTGAAAAGAAAATGTCATTGACAGATCCTCACAGGATCTGTTTGTGGTGCCTGGGATCGGAGCACCAATGTTCGGAGTGCGAGGACTGCATATCCATGACGGCGAAAGCCTTGAAGGAGCTTAAGGGGAAGCTTGAGAGAGGTAAGACAGTTAAAACTCCTTCGAAAGTTTCCTCGCTATAGTCGAGACATTCGTCTCCTCGCCGACACAGGAAACATTCTCGTTCTAGGTCTCGAAGCAGTTCCCACCACTCTTCGAGATCCAAGCATTCAAGTAAGAGACGTCGAAGATCCCCTTCCTCGTCTTCTTTCTCCGGAAAGAGTCACCTGCCCCACAAAACATAGCTCTCAGACTGAGTGGGAGGAATTCCATAAAAGGATGCTTAGCGTCTTCGAGAAAGCAGCCTCGACCCCCCCCCACCACACCCCGAAGACAGCTGAGGGTGATGCCCTGGGTGAAAGACCCAAAAAATCAAAACGCTGCGAGTGGTTGCACCCGGTGAAAGAAACTACTCGAGAGCATCACAAACCCTCGAGCAAAGGCACTGTGCCATCGACATCATCGAAGAAAGTCCCTTCACATAAATCTGCGTCATCAACGCCATTCTCGAAGGACTCATCGACGCATAGGTCGATCGAATCGATGCCGTCTTCGACGCCGAAAAAGAACAAACCCACGGCCGTCACTACCTCACAGCAAGTGGTCATACCCAGGGCCTCTAACACGACTTCGAGAATGTCATCGACAACCTCGAGTAGGATTCCGATCCTCTCGAGTTCTTTGAGGCCTCTTCCAATCTTCTCGACACCTTTTTGTGTTTTCTAAGCCTTTAACGTCTGTGTCGTTGACGTTTTCTTAACCAATTGACATATGTAGCCCCTTCTGCTCTGGAAATGGGATTTAAGCCATTTCCAAGGTCTGATCATTTCAGACCTTTTGTCTTCCATTTATGAGGAAGGATTCGGATCAAGAAAGACCCTTTGGGTTGCAGAGATCTGCAACACCTGAACCAGAGGAATTTACCTCTGAGGAAAATAGGTTAAAGGATCTTCGAAAATCCTTACATGAGACAAGTGGGTTAGATACTTCTCCAGAAATAGAATTTGCCAAACCAGACCCAGGGGAACATGCTGAGACCCCGTACACAATTTTAATGGCAATAATTCTAGAATTCATGGGTTGGTCTACACCTTCACCTGCATTCCAACAGGATGAATTTACAGACATTTTAGGCCCACAGGAGGATCCTGTGGTTCCATTTCACGCTGCATTACAAAGAAAAATATTGGCTAACTGGGAAACTCCTGAGGTTATCCCGTTGGTTAACAAGAAGTTATCAGCCAAATATAGAGGATCTGCTACGGACCCTGAATTTTTGTCTAAACATCCAACTCCAGAGAGTCTAGTTGTTCAAGCAGCAACTGCATCAGGCAGTAGATCGGCATACCCTACTGTTCCACAGGACAGGGATGACCAAAGATACGACTCTATGGCTAAGAGTCTTTTCTGCATGTAGCATGGCGTTCAAATCTATTAACGCTACTTGTACGCTCGCAAGGTTCAGCCATACACTTTGGGAGTGTGCTTCATCAGCGGCTCACTGCCTCCCAGAGGGAGAAGAAAGGGAAGCGTTTCTAAACATCATTAAGGATGGTAAAGACGCAATGTGCGAATCCCTTCAAACTGGCATTGATTTTGCTGACAGCTTCAGTAGGGCCATGGCAGCAAGTACTACAACCCGCAGATTTGCGTGGTTGCGATAGACTGGGTTTGCTCCAGATGTACAAGCCAGACTTTTAAATATGCCCTTTGATGGCTCTTCTTTGTTTGGTAAGAAGGCTGATGACAGCCTAGAAAAGTTATAGACATCCAAAGCAGCAGCAAAATCCCTGGAGCTGCAATCCGTCAAACGCCATATCGCCCCTCAGGAACCTCTTGGAGAGGTAAGTCCTTTCGCTTTTATTCTGACATTCGGAAAAGGCAGAGGACAGTCGGTTCAAAGAGGTCAAAAAAGATTCACCCGAGGTGGACGGGGTACAAATACAAAAGCCGCAGCAGCAGGTGCCTCTTTACCCTCGGCACCTGCATCAGCTGCCTCTAAATCACTCTGAGGACTCTCCTCACAAGACACCAGTAGGGGGCAGGCTAACTCAACATCTGATGGCATAGCAGGCTATTACGTCAGATGCTTGGGCATTGGAGACAGTTGCCCAAGGTTACTGCCTGCCTTTTCTATGCATTCCTCAGTCATCCACCGGGGAACAGCTCTCGGAAAGTTCCAGATCCGCTCCTCTTGCAGGAAATTGTAGACCTGCTGGAGAAAGGTGCCATAGAACCGGTACCTGTAGCGGAGAGGAACAAGGGCTGGTACTCCCCGTACTTCCTAATACCGAAGAAGGATGGAGAACTGAGACCTATCGTGGACTTACGAGAATTGAGCAAGTTCCTCAGGAAGGACAAGTTCAAGATGGTAACTCTATCTCGGATCCTTCAGGCCCTCCAGCTCCAGGACTGGCTGGTATCTCTGGACCTTCAGGATGCTTATTTCTGCCAATCCATCTCAAACACAGGTTCGCAATTGGGGGCTATCATTATCAATTTCGAGTTCTGCCATTTGGGCTGACCTCCGCCCCGAGGGTCTTCACCAAGCTAATGTCGGTAGTGGCTGCAAGTCTAAGGAGGGAATGGATTCACGTCTATCCCTACCTGGACGATTGGCTGATCAGAGCTGTATCTCTGGAACAAGCTCAGATCCAGCTAGATTATGTCTACCACTTCCTTCACAAACTGGGCTTCTCCCTCAATTTAAAGAAGTCACAGATGATACCATCACAGAGACTCCAGTTCATTGGAGCGGTCCTGGACACTTCCCTGGGAAAAGCCTCGCTACCAGAGGTGAGGGCTCAAGATATTCTGCAGATGGTCACCAAGTTTCAAAATGCCCAACGTCTCCGAGCCTTCGACTTTTTGAGGTTGCTAGGCCTCATGGCATCCTGCATCTTCCTTGTGCCAGAGGCTCGCCTGAGAATGAGATCTCTTCAGTGGGCACTAAGAACTCAGTGGTCACAATTCTCAAGGAGAATGACAGATCTCCTTCAGGTTCCGGACAAGGTGGCTCGAGACCTTCAGTGGTGGGCCTGTCAGGAGAACATTTTGAAAGGAGAACTGTTTTGGCACCATGGTCGGAGAGAACAGTAGTCACAGATGCCTCACTCACGGGGTGGGGAGCACATGCCAACGACTTGACCATCAGCGGTCATTGGTCTCCAGACTACATATCAACCTGTTAGAGCTGAGAGCAATCAAGACTAGCGCTGAAGGCTTTTCTGCCATCTGTACAGGGAAAAAATGTCCTGATAATGACGGACAACACAGTGGCCATGCACTACCTCAACAAAAGAGGAGGTGTAGGATCACTGCCTCTATGCAGAGAGGCAATGCAGCTCTGGTTCTGGGCAATCCAAAAAGGAATCTCTCTATCGGCAGTTCACTTAGCTGGAGAGAAAAACTTGACGGCGGACGCTCTGAGCAGGCAGAG
This sequence comes from Ambystoma mexicanum, assembly GCF_040938575.1. Taxonomy (NCBI): domain Eukaryota; kingdom Metazoa; phylum Chordata; class Amphibia; order Caudata; family Ambystomatidae; genus Ambystoma; species Ambystoma mexicanum. Next base: position 420,793,583 of record NC_090934.1, on the reverse strand, counting down.
TACAGTCTCCCACGAGTGGGAACTAGCTCAGGAAGTCCTTCAACAGATATTCACCCTTTGGGGAACCCCTCAAGTGGATCTGTTCGCCACCAGCATCAACAGGAAGTGCGATCAGTTTTGTTCAAGGGAATTTCCCCCGAGAGGAGCTCTAGGGGATGCGTTCGTAGTGGACTGGGAGTTTCCACTGCTGTACGCATTTCCTCCAGTCCCTGTCATTCCTCAAATGATCAGGAGGTTAAGAAGTTTCCGGAAAGCCATGATCCTCATTGCCCCAGACTGGGCCAGGAGAACGTGGTACCCGGACCTTCTGGACATGTCCATCTGCCCTCCAATTCGTCTTCTACTCAAGGAGAATCATCTCTCGCAGAAGGGAGGTCAGGTTCTCCATCCAGACATCAGAACCCTCAACCTTCACGCTTGGTATCTGAAAGGTTGAGCTACAAGAATTGGGACCTCCCAGATGACGTCATGGAGGTGTTGCTTTCCGCAAGAAGGCCAGCTGCAAAGGCTTTATACCGCTGCCGTTGGAACAAATTTTGCAGCTGGTGTAGAGAAAAGAATATCGACCCCTTATCATGTGGTACACCAACGGTGTTATCTTTTCTACTCTATTTGGCAAATTCGGGCCTTCAGGTTGGCACTATCAAGGGCTACCTCGCAGCGCTATCGATCTTCAAGCGCACTGCAGAGGAACCATTGTATTTCAAGTTACCCTTAGTAATACAATTTCTGAAGGGATTAACCAATGTCTATCCTCCAAGACCATTCCAAGTTCCTTTATGGGACTTAAATTTAGTCTTAAATTTCCTGATGGGTACTCCTTTTGAACCACTCCACTCTTGTTCGCTAAGGTTTCTCACCCTTAAAACTGTCTTATTAGTGGCATTGACATCTGCTAGGAGGGTGAGCGAATTACAAGCTCTATCTTGTAAACCCCCTCATACAATCTTTCATAAGGACAAAGTTGTCCTACAAGTGAAGCCTAATTTCCTCCCAAAGGTGGTTTCTGAATTCCACATCGCTCGGAAGATTACCTTACCTTCATACTATCCCCCTCCCCATCCGGGGAAAGAGGAAGAAAGGCTACATGGGCTGGACCCAAGGCTGGCTTTGAGCTTTTACATCAGCAGACTTGCTATGATTAGGCAAGCAGACCAACTGTTCGTAGGTTACTCGGGGCACAAATTGGGATTACCGATAACAAAACACAGCATTTCCAGATGGATTATTTGGGCCTTTCTGGAATGTTACAAACTGGCAGGGAAAGAGCCTCCTCATAATCTTGGGGCTCATTCAACCAGGGGTATAGCAGCCTCTTCGGCCCTCCAAAGAGGGGTACCGATTCGAGACATATGTGCGGATGCCACATGGTCGTCTGCCCATACCTTCACAAGATTTTACAACCTGGATTCCTCCTCTAGCCAAGAGACTAGATTTGGCAAGGCTGTGTTGCACTCTGTTCATTCTTGAAGGGAAACATGGCAATTTTACTCCCACCTCCAGTTACACACCACTGCTATGGGAGTCTTCCAAGATAAGGAATACATCGGAGGACACAATCCCTTCGAAGAACAAGTTACTTCTTACCTGGTAACGTTCTTTCGATGGGATGTTCCTCCGACGTATTCCTTATCGCCCCTCCCATCCACCCCCTCAGTAAAACTTCCCTTGTGGTTACAGTTTACGCTCCTTCAGGGTCAATAACCAATTCATGTAAAACAACTGTTAACATCAAAACGGAACTGAGCAACGGACGCTGCGCGAGTCTGTTTATACGCATGATGTCGGTGCCGATACAGAGGCTCTCGAGGGACATCGGCTCGAGGGACGTTGACGCGCAGCGCCCTCTACTGAAAAAAAATTCCGAGGCCAGCATACCTCAGAGGAACATCCCATCGAAAGAACGTTACCAGTTAAGAAGTAACTTGTTCATCTCACGCATGTCCCGGGTCAGAGTGGACGATCAGCTCTTTGTAGGCTACGCTGGAAGGCGTTTGGGACAAGCTGTTACTAAACAGACTTTGTCTAGATGGATTATCTTGACAATTTCTGAATGTTACCGCTTGGCGGGTAAAGACCCTCCGGTAGGCTTACGGGCTCATTCTACTAGGTGTGTGGCTGCCTCTACTGCCCTGCAGAGGGGTGTTCCCATTCGTAAAATTTGTGAAGCAGCCACATGGGCCTCTGTCCATACTTTTGTAAAACACTACTCCTTGGATTCTATCCATGGGCAAGATTTGGCCTTTGGCAAGGCGGTCCTCTATTCTGCAATTTAATTGGGCATTCTAAAATTCTAAATTCTTTTCCCACCTCCTTACTTTGGTACTGCTTTGGGAGTCTGTCATAGATGTGGAATACGTCGGAGGAACCAATCCCTTCGAAGAACAAGTTACTTTCTTACCTGGTAACGTTCTTTCGATGGGTTGTTCCGATGACTTATTCCACATCGCTGCCTCCCTACCTGCCCCTCTATAGAATTTTTTATGCAATTGCAGCTTTCGTTTCCGCAAGGCTTTCTGTAGTCATTCTGGCAGAAGATTGGTGCCACATGTTCTGGGGAAAAAACTACACATGAGGCTACGGGTGTCGTGCGTCATCCTTATAACATCCGTTGACGTCAGATCGACGGAGGCCCTTGAGGAGAGCGTATCGACGTCATCGATGCAGGGCGAAGCAGCAAAGCTGTGGTGATTTCCTGTCATAGATGTGGAATACGTTGTCGGAACATCCCATCGAAACAACGTTACCAGGTAAGGAGGTAACTTGTTCTTTTAAATGTTCGGGGGCCTGGACAGTATTCGCGAACAAGGACCCAAGCTCAGCGTGGATGCGGTCACATGATGATGTTGCGGACAAGTTCGCGAATGGGACGGCTGTCCGTAGGACACCAAATGCGCGGGGTCGGTTGAGCGCATGCGTGCGAGTGTTCTACGGACAGTGTTCCTGTCCCCGAATAAAAGTGCATCGCACATTTGCGGACGTGCTACGTGTTATACGGACATATTAATTCTGGTTGCAGAGAATGCGAATGGGGTGAATGTTCTAAGGACACCGTAATTTGCACAGTTGCGGATGGCTTTAGTCTTCTGCGGACACCCCCATTTTGCCTACAGACAGTGCAAGCAGGTAGTGTTCTTAGGACACCCCCATTTTAGTTAATTGCGGACAGGCGGACATCTCTTGTGTACTGGTCATTTCTGTGTTAAAGATTAGTTTTAGTGTACCTAATACAGAAAGTTTATAAATATGTAAAATAAATGTAGTGTACTTACTAGTTTCTTGATAAGCTTTGCTGTTACTGCTGTGTAGGTCTGCTGTTGCTTTTTGCTGTGCAGTTTCTGTGAGGTAATTATGTTGGAAGCATATTTATTTTGTTTTGGTATCTTCCATTCTGGTGCATACGCTATTTAAATGGACGGTTGATGTCTTGCATATAGTTTCCACTTCTTATTTATTTGTAATGTGTTTATGTGCTGCTTTTTTAACTTGTAACATGAGGGACAGCCCTGGATCGGTCCGGATATAGTGGGCTGAAAAGTAGATATCTAAACAAGGGGTAGTCCTGTCCTCCCAAATTAAAGTCTGCAATAACTCCTTGCAGTAATGATTTTCACCTTCCTAAATATCCAGAACAGCGGTAACTAATGTGTCGCTGGAGGAAGAACCAACCACATACTGAGATTGGTCTACATACTCCTTTATTATTTTGGCTAATTATGTAGCTTTTCATTCATTTTTTTTCAAAAATGTTAAAAACATGATTTTTTAAACTTAAACATATAAATGGTGACTATGCAAAACAGTAGTCGGTGCGAATGCAGTCAATTACAAACAAAAAAAAACAAAGACTGGCAAAAAAGCAGGTACATATACTTGAAGCAACTGGAGAGCAACACAATATTACTTCATATAAGTCTCAACCTCATAGTTTTGTTTTATATAGTATCACATTTGTGTCTGCTTTCTTTAGTCCAAACAGTATGAGCCAATAGGGCTTGAAAGGTAAAGTATTTTAGCGCTAGTGGTATGACCTAGAAAAACTGGTCAGACTTGAGAAGTGGAGTCTGTATGCGCCTAGCGCTTGTGGAATGACCAGGGAAGACTGGTCAAAGACCAAGAGAGACTGGTCGACGTCTATGGAAAAAGAGAGAAAATTTGGTGTGATCCTTGACCGTGGTCCTGGGAACTCTGCCACATGGATCGCTGACGTTTCGGTGAGTCACAACCTTCTTCTGAGGCCACGTGTATGCAGGTCTCCCTAAAGACAAACAATGGACATGTGTGCTCAGTGACGGGTGCATTGGTGTATCATAGCTGAGTAAGCATTGGGAAGGTAAAATACCTTTTTAGTAGGATTAAAATAAAAACAAGTGACGGGGTGGAGGCCCTTTGGCCCTTTGACTGACCTTTCCATGAAGCAGTAAAGGAGTTCTGCTACAGGTAATGCTTTAATTTTCAGGACAACAGAAGCAGAAATCTTGGTATAATTTACTGCTTGTGTCTTGCTGTGCTGCATAGATGGCAGAGACAGTGTGCTGCGGGGCATGTCTCTAATCGTTTCCCTGTAGAATAGGGATGACAGAAGTTGGAGCGGCAAAGGAAAGGAGTGATCACTGTTTGCACTTTATGTGCTGGCTTAATTGCTATGTCTGGTGAGAGGAGGAAGTTGATGGTGCATTCATCGGAGCAAAAGGGCTCGCTCACCTTGCATGTGTAACGAGTCAGGGGCTCAGGAAGTCACCGCGATGTGTTGTAAGCCCGAATGACTGACTCAAAATGGAGCTGTGCTGTTAGAAGGCCTCTGCGCATGTGCAGACATTGTGTGGCTCTAGTGCGTGTATGCGCATATAGTGGAATGCCCATGGTGACGTTTATGCATTGGGAGGCTGACCGTAGGGGATATTCATGTGTTGAACACCAAAGTGTTAGATTGAATTGCCTGGCTCACAGCAGCGTGTTCAAACAAATGGGAGGGTGGCTAGAGAGTGTGCCGTACCTAGGTTCAGTGTGTAGCTGACATATGTGTCTTTGTCTGGAAGGGGGCTCACGCTGTGCGGCCAGTCCCCTTAGCTAAGCTAAGTGTGTGTGTGTGTGTCTGAAGCGCTCTGCTGGTACGTAGGAAGTGGCAGGCGTGTAGTAATCTGGCTTACAGAGTAACAGTGTGTGTGAGGTCATCTGCTAGTGGAATGTTTGGGTGGAAGTGTTCTGCTGGGTGACCGTTGGTCAGAGAGAGAAAGCTGTGAGCAGAGTGAAGATGGGTGTGGGGGTGAGCCCGGTGTTTCCCTTGTGATCTTGTGTCCCCTACCATCCCCGTGTCTTGTTGCTGGAGTACAGGAAACGGACAAAGACCCTAAGAACTTACCTTGAGCACCGGAGCTCTTCATTACTACACTGGCGACGAGGATGGGATGGTATGTGGATTGGCCTCCAACGACGCTGCTGTGGGGGTTGCAGCACTCTTGGAACATCACCCCCATGACGTGCCCCCACACCCAGGCGTGTGTGTTGCGTTGGCCCGTCGCAGAGAGTTTGCTGCCCTCGCATGTAATGAGGGGCAGCCTGGTGGCAGTTGTCGTTTGTTGTGTTCATTCGGAGCTCCCCTGTCCGAAGCGGGTTGAGCCATGAAACTGTTGTTGCTGTAGAGAGCGCTGACTAATCAAGGAAGGTTTGACCTACCCTGTTTTCCTGATCATCGGATGGGGCTTACAGCTGCAGCATTGGAAAAGTTCAATGTGTCAGTGCCAGCGCTGTCGGAGGTTCATCGTAGGAGAGACCTGACCTGCGTTCGGTTGGGCGTGTTGTGCCTATTTATTTGTTGGGATACGAGCGCAGTTATGCTGGTGAGCGCGGTCTATCCCTGCACCAGGGCGGACTTGCGCTGTTGTGGGACTGTCAGCGGTGGCATGTTAGGAAGGGATCCGCACTGCTGCCTGAAGGGGTCTGTGCGTGCCGGAACCATAAAAAGGCCCCGCACTGCTTTATGGTGGGATTCGTGCCTTGCCTCAGTTATCTCTGGCTGTTCGTTTTGTTTGTGCCTCTCCGCTGTGCCTTGCCTGAAGGAGGGTCCGTGGGAGAGCATATGGACATTCCATGTTCCTACGGATGTTGACAGTATGGCATCTGATGCGATCTGGTGACGTCTGAGCTGGGTGAGGCGTTCCCAGTGGGGGGGTCACGTGATCAGTGACCATTTGTTTCCTGCATCTACGAGCCTCGTTCTTGGCGCGTTGTCAGCCTGAAGGAACGCACCAGAGGTGAGTGTATCATCCTATTGTGGACTGGGTCTTGTCGGCGCACTATTGCAGATCTGAGAACGATTTTGGAGTGGTTCCAGCGGTTTTGTGTGGCGAGTACACGCTTATCATTCCTTTTGGAGCTGCAGCAGTTGCAGCATCTTTTTACAGCCTTTGCTATTCCGTACTGGGCAAGGATTAGTTTTGAATTTGCCGGTGTACGGCGTGGACATGGGACCTTTGGTGTCAGGTTAGTGAATTGGGCCGTGTGCATGAGGGATGGGTGCATATTACGTGTTGTGGCCCATTTGTTCTAGAGGTATCAAGCGCCCTTAAGTCCTGTGGGGTGTCTGGAGTTAGGTGTAGAAGGCTGTTGTTTGTTCCCTGTGGTGTCTATTGTAGTGGCCTTTTTGTGGGAAAGTAGAACCTTGAGTATAGGGGTGTTTGTCCCTTTGCAACTCCCAGGTTGGTGAGGGGGGGGTTGTAATTTAATATTCTGCCAATGTGTAATGTAATTAATTTTGCAAATGTCCAACGCCATTGCTGTGTTTCATCTGGGGGGTGGAACGTGGTTTCTGGGTAATGTTAACCCCAAGGAGTGTGGATTGGGGTTTGAACTTATTTATGGATGAAAATGCATTTATGTGATCTTCGTTATCTGAACACTGTCTTTCATGCAAATTTGACATTGTTTGGTGCCCAGGAGTTCATGCCGGTTTGCATATGTGGGCTGTGCTGGGATTCATAATCTAATTGCTTCACATGTATTTTGCAATGTAGTTCAGCTTTGAACATGTGCTTTTCATGGTGTTTGCAATCAATTTCCATGTTAATATGCTATGTTATCGCCATGTCATACTGTTGCATGTTTAGTGTTATCAGTGTTTAGGGTGAGAGTGTGGTGTATAGGTGCATGCAAGTAGTTTGGTGCACCTGTGGTCACATGTTTTATCAGATTGCATTGAGTTCTTAGTGCCTGGCACCACTAGTGCCAGGGTAGGTTGTTATGTCTGGGTGTGAGAGTGCATGTTGAGCTATTTGACTGTAGGAGTTGTTGTTTCCCATGGTGCCCGGTTTTGGATACTGGGGTAGGTCGCTATGGCGTTTTGGTCATGGGTTTGATTCATTCCCCATGTGTGCAGAGTGCTTGGTGTGCCTGTTCTCATTCCGTGTTCTGTTTGTAGTGCCTGGTCTAGTGCCAGGGCAGGACTCTGTGTTTTGTGGTGTATCTCAGGAAATGTTTATCTGTGGTTTCATAGTGCCTGGTTTGGTCCCAGGGCAGGTCGTTGTGATGTTTTTGGTCCCAGTTATGCACTATTCCTGAGTGTGTGGTTGGTGTTGATATAGTGGTTATGTGTCGTGGTCATTAGTGCCTGATGTGTCATCAGGGTTGGTCACTTTTGGCGTGGAAATTTCTATTTGGCCCGGTCGCCCTGAGAATGGTTTCCTTTTGTGTGTTCCCATCAATTGGAGTTGCCAGGGGTTCTGTGCATAGGCGGCCGCTGTGTTGAGGAATTTTTGGTACTGTGCTGTGTTGGATGTTTAAGGTTTGGTGCTGGTCACATTACCTTAGTCATTCTTTTGTGTTTCCCTAGGGTAATCTGGCTTACAGAGTAGCAGCGTGTGTGAGGTCATCTGCTAGTGGAATTTTTGGGTGGAAGTGTTCTACTGGGTGACGGTTGGTCAGAGAGAGAAAGCTGTGAGCAGAGTGAAGATGGGTGTGGGGGTTTGCCCGGTGTTTCACTTTTGATCTTGTGTCCCCTACCATCCCCGTGTCTTGTTGGAGTACAGGACAAGGACAATAAAGACCCTAAGAATGTACCTTGAGTACCGGAGGTCTTCATTACTACAGCGTGCTCATGCATACCCTAAAAGGAAGGGGGGGGGTCCCTGAGGGAGGGGCCGTATGTCAGACCAGGTGTCAGAGTTGCACAGAGGTGTGTTGAACAGAGAGCTGGTATTGAGAAGCCTTATGTGTCTGATGTCGCAACACACAGGGAGCAAATAATGCTGGAATGCCATGAGAATTAAATGATCGTGTCTACGTCTGGGAAGGGACAGGTACTGGGCTAGGTGTGTGTCTGGCAATGTGCCAAATAAAATCGGCAAGGTGAGGGACCCCATGTTGGGGCTATGCGCCAAGCATTGTACGTTATTGGGACATGGCTGTTAAAGGTGGAGTGCCGCTATGTGGTATCCATTTGAGCAAGATGGATACAGGAGGCAAAGTTGAATGAGCCCAATGTAGAGACAATAGAGGGTGGACTTGTCTGTGAGTGCAGGGGGGGCCTCCTGATGGAGAATGGCTCACTACTGGCTGTAAAGGAGTAGGGCAAATAAACAATGGATGTCCTACAAACCACAGTGTAAAGCTAAGGAATCTGCTTGCTGGTCAGATTTGAAGATTTTTAGAGGAAGGTGGCATGGTGATCGGTGGGGGCAGGTTCGTTAAGGCCTTTGGTCAAGGTTTGTAATTTGAAGATCCACCAAGCTTCCTTAAAGTTGAATGCGTTGGAGATATTGGAGGTTGATTACCCACCATTTAAAGGAGTCCTGTCCATGTTGGTACTCCATAAAGTGTGAAGCGAGTGGTGCTGTGTGGACTTTACACCTGCTCCTGGATTTGTGTTCTCCAATTCTTTTGTGCACAGGTCTTGGGGTTTGTCCCATGTATCTTAATTTACATATGCATTAAATTACATTTGGTGTTTTGCAATTAGTGAATTGGCGCAGTTCCCATTCTTTACCATCTATGGGTAATAATTTTATTTTCCGAGTTTGGTTGCAGGCCGTGCAGCTCCCATAGGACCAGATGGCGGCTGCTCTGGATCTGTCAGCAGACTACTGGTCGCGGCAGGATCATAACAGCATAGTGGCAATAGACTGCATTGCTTGGCAGCTTGAAGGAACGTCTACGCTCCCGAGTTCCCACACAGTATATGGGAGCAAGACGTATTATAATCCCAATAAGGAAAACCTACGGTTCATATCACCTGGGTCACTGGAGAGAATGAGAGGGGGTGGGCATGGGCCGGAGGGACTTAAAGAAGACGAGTCTGCCTGAGTGGCAATAGATACTTGTGCCCTGCAACCCTTTGAATCGGCAGCTCATATTGAAATAGACTTCCTCCTGTGTGGGAAGTCAAAGGCAATCTCATCGGAAGTAGCCATTGCAAACTCAGAAGCTGCGACTATATCGCCTCAGAAGGTGGGCAGGCTGACAGAAAACTGGCCCAAAGAAGCTCAAAAAAGGGCAATTGGCAATAGCCCTAATAAAGCCTTCCTCACCAACCCTAGAGGCCTGATGGAAAGTCTAGGCATTGTGGACAAGCTACATGCCAGATTTTTGCAGGAATATGGGCAACCAGGGATGCAGCTAAAACATGCTCCAATAAGGCCCTTATCGATGGAGCTCCCCCCCCCCCCCCTGCTCCAGTTCAACCCTCGCAGACCCCTATTCCAATTCAAAGAAACTTCGATCCACTGGAAATTATACCTCTGGGAAGACCTGGAGGATTGGAAGATTTCTGCAGAAGAGATATGGAAGGAAAGTAGTCTAAACAAGGGTGGATCAGAGTCAGAGAAAGAAATGATGCGGGCTGCTTCTGTGTTACCACCCAATGACCTTCCCCAATTGTTAGAGAACTGCAATGAAATTCCCAACCGACTAATCAAGACGAAAGAAGCTGACCTCTACTCTAACTCTGCTTTGGCTGAGAAACTATCTCAAGATATAACAGCTCTAATGGGAAGAATTGCCAAAGGGAAAAGAAGGAGTTTCTTTCATAACGGAAAAAATTGTCGCCTTGGATGATCTATCATTACAGAAATTGGCAAAGAAAGCGGATCCACTGGCCGAACACCAAAGAGTATGGGAAAAAACTCAGCTCCCTTAGAACAGTCAAGTATCCCTGACTATCCTGCCTATGAACAAGGAACAATGCCGAACCTTGGAGTGGAAGGCAAGGAGAAGTATATCCGGGGCCAACGGACGCCCCCACAGGACCAAAAATGTCCCAGTAAAAAGGCACCACAGGGCGATTTAGCTCATATTCAGAATACCGTGATGGCGGCCTTGATGATTTCACTTGCCCCATTCTTAAAATTGTATGAAACTTTAAACACCTCATTGCAACACCTATATACTGGCACCGAGAAAATTAGTTAACCACTAATGATCATGGAACATTTTACAGAGAGATTGGACACGAGATTGAAAGGTGAAACTGAGGGCAATAACAATTGGGAGAGTTGCTTATCGGAGTTATTACAAAGGGAAAGGAACAACAAGTTGCAATTAATGGAGGCCTTCATGGATGACTCTAAACACGAGTCAATGCCATAAACAAACTGAGAAGCAAACTGAGAATGTGACCACTTCTACAATAAAAACTACAAACAGAACAGACGAAAATTCTATTTTTGAGGAACCAATGCCCATACCAAGTTTAGAAATTCAACAGAAGGACCCCCAGAAGGGGCAAGTATCGAGTCAAAACAAAGACCAACTGCCAGTATCAAAAGGAATAGAAGAACTTGTACTGACTCTGAAATTGCTCTGAATGACACAGCCCCAAGTAAAGCGGAGCTGGTAGTAAGTCCTAAAATCCAAGCAGCAAATAAGAATACACACTTGAACTTCCCTATTTTTCTAGGACCAATTGGAACTGATGTATCAGCTATGAGTTAGCAAAAAAAAACTAGAAACGGGAAGTAAACAGTCAGAAGCAAAGAGCTTGAAAGTAATAGAAAAGAAAGAGAAAAACATGAAAATTCTCAGGAAAAAGTCGAATGGCTCGAGAGCCTTTCTTAGGAATATAAGAACACCTCCAAAATTGGAACTTAACAAATGCGCGAAGAAAGCCAGACGTGAAATTGCTATTAGCAATGATTTGGCAGAGCTAAAAAAAAGAGAATCCTATAGAAATACTGGATGAAAGCCTGGCTAATGACTCCAATGAAGACCAATCCGAGGCTGATTTGAGTGACCTACTGGAAGCCATCAAAAATAATCAGGAGGAAGAATGGAAAGATTTAAACTCCGACGAGTGTGAAGAAATTGAAAGTAATGTTCGGAAAGAGCTGGCTAAACCACAGGTTAAAGTGAGTCAACCGCCCCCCCCCCCCCCCAGATCAGAAATCAAAAGGCTGATAGAAAACTGGCCACAAAGTCCAGTGAAGGTCTACTGAAAGCAAATGACAACAAGGAGCCGGACTTCCTTACCTTGGAAGAAAAGAAATAAATATGCACAATCTGACAATAAAAATCAGCCCAAGTCGGCTAGGATTCCGACAAGAACAAATGGGGAAGTAAGTCCAGTCAACCAAAAAACAAGAAGTAAGGATGTTCGCCTCCAAGGGACTCCTCAGACGATGAGAAAAGATCTCTCCTCTAGAGAGGAAGATGGATGTAAAGTATGTCTAATTAGTTTGATCAGCCACTCTAAACGATCAATCCTTAATAGAGAAAATGTGGTAAATTTACTAAGAGAAACGTCAAAACTAGGAAATATGTCCTTGAATGACATCAGAATTCGAAAGTGAACATAGGATGGACAGTTATATTACACCTGGCCTCGTCTGAAATTAAAAATAGTCTCCTAGCAGCTAGAAAGGATCTGGACCGAATGGGTTACGAGCTATCGACCTATAATGAAAACGCAAGAAAAAGCGGATATAAGGAGATAACCAGATATCAAAAACTGGGGAGCCAAATACCAGTGCTGCTCGCAATGGAGAGAAAGCAAAAATGTGGAACAACGCTCAATGTGGCTGTAAGAAAATCTAAACAAGAGGAGAAGGAGAGTGACCAAAAGTTCACTGTCAAGGATGATGTAAAGAACTGGGATAAGCTAGCAGCGATTTCCAGATTCACGGTCGACAACTCATGAAAACAAATTAAGATCTTGAAGTAAAGGATTCCGGCTAGTGACCAAAAGCACGACTGGGCGTGGATGGCTGGAGCCCTGGCAGCAGGCAAATCGACATAGAATGAGAAGTGCGGAAGTGGCAAGGATCGCCTCTGCGCCTCGTGGAACACCTGTGGCTCTCACCACCTGTATTCTGGAGAGGACAACTTCCTGGAAGAGTATGAAGTTGTCTGTTTCCAAGAAATGTGGATTAGGAAAAAACCAGTGTGTGAAAACTACGAGGTGTTTATAAATCGGCCATGAAAGGGACCATGGGAAGACCGTATGCTGATCTACTAACCCTAATTAAAATTGGGAAAGGATTTGAAGTCCTGGCCCATCACACACCGAATCCCTATGTTCAAATCCTAGAACTTAAGAAACAACTAAATAACAATCGGACGAACTTTCTGCTAATAAACACGTATTGGAGCGAAAAAATCCCCAATCCAGAGAGCTATCTAACAGACATCATGAAAGCCCTGGATGAAGCAATACTCTAAGACTGTGAAAAATTAATGATCTGTGGGGATCTGAATATAAAACTGCTCTCAAAAACTGGAAAGGTGACTACTATCTCTCAACTTAATGCAAGGGCCTTACGTTGGGCAACTGAAATGGAAATCGGAGACATGAAAATGCTAAATGCCCAAACCCTAGGAGATCTGAAAGGAGCTGACACATGGCATAGAGGCCCTAGTAAAGCTTGTCTCGATTTACTTTTTTCATCTCAGAAAATCTATTACCATGGGTGAAATCATTTGAGATCAGAAAAACGAGCGATTACAATCTGCTGAGAACGGTACTGTCTATATTAACAAAAGAGCACCAATCTCTGATCACAAAGTTGAAGTAACTTTGGGCATGAACAGATTAAGAATCCACCAAAAGACGATCCCCAAATTGGTGAAGAACTATGACAACTTTATTGATGAGAATCCTGAAGAAGTGGACTACCGGTGGCTGCTGGATGAATTTGTAATAAAAAAGGGAACAAATAAGATGCCTCTTATTAAAAAAAATAAAATTAAAAAAGCTTAATACCGAAGTGGTATTGAAAAGAAAAGAATACAGAAATAATCTAAAGAAATTAAAAGATTTGATCAGGTGGATAAAGCGTACCTCATAATAAAATTGAAACAACAATATAAAAACTGGAGGATTGCCACCCGCGTAAAACGCTCCCAATAGGATGCAGAATAAATGCTGGCAGCAATCTCTACTAACAATAGTAGAAATCTCTGGGACATTATAAAACACGGAGAGACCTTCCAAGCTGCGCTTTGCATATCACAGGTCTCGGACGAACAATGGGTAGACCATTTCACTACACTTTTGGGGAAAAAGTGTGGATGCAACCAGAAGAAAATGAGAACACTAGCTATCCCTGGAATATCAAATTTGACCGTGAGGATATTCTAATAATGATCAAGAAGTTGAGCCAATCAAGAGCAGCCAGCCCAGATGGTATTTCTAACCACACACTAAAGGCAAATGAAGACAAATGGGCGGATTTAATAATGCAATTGTTCTCCCAAGTATTGAAAACAAAGAAAATGCCACCATCCTGGAAAGAAGCCATGATCGTCCCGATCTTCAAAAAGGGAGATCGTAGTGATCCTGTAAATTACTGGCCAATAGCCCTTCTTGATTCATTTGGGAAGCTATTTGCGTCTCTAGTACTGCGAGACCTTAATAAATGGGCTATGTCATCAGGGATCCTTGACAAGCGACAAACCGCCTTTACAGCAGGAGTGGGAACTTTGCTGAACCTGTTTATCTTGAACCTACTGAAACTGCAAGCGCTTGAATCCAACAACAAGTTATATTTAGGATTCATGGACTTGGCCCAAGCATTCGACACAGTCAATCGAGAACATCTGTGGGCCAAACTAATAAAGTGGAACTGTCCGTCGGTCTTGGTGGAAGCAATTCAGAGTTTATACACTAATACAACTATACAAGTCCGCTTGACCAGGGATGGGGCACTTACGAAAAAAATTAAAACTTTGAGGTATAAAGCAAGGATGTGCTTTAGCACCATTCCGCTTTGTACTAAAAATGGCTGATCTGGGCGTCTCACAATGTAAGATCTGTGCTTTCCCCTCAAAGATCAATGGAGTGTCAATACCCTGGATCCTATACGCAGATGATCTGGTCTTTGTAGACCAGACAGCAATTGGCCTGCAAAGATGATTAGATGCCTTTTTAAGAAGTACCTTGATGACCATGATATGCGGGCAAATGAAAACAAATCTAAAATCATGATAATGAAATCCGCCCAGAAGAAAACCGATAAAGGAAGGACATCATGTTGGTTTATCAATGGAAATAAATTGGAAAACGTGAACTCCATTATTTACCTTGGAGTCCTTATAAACAAAAACATAAATGAACATGGCCAACAGAACCTACTAAAAAATAAACTGCAGAAATTGACCAACCAGGCGAAGGCCATCCATAATCGATACAGGAAGCTTATAATAGGCCCGGTTTGGACTTTTTATAAACAAAAGGTGGTAGCAGTCTTAGCCTATGGCTCCGAATCGCTCTTGAATCTCTCATGGAAGGTGTGGGAAACCCTAGAATCTTACTTTTGGAAAAAGATCCCGAGACTGCCTAACTCAATTCCGATGTATATGATAAGATGTGAATTGCGACTTGAATCCCTAAGATCCATAGTTATGTGGAAGAACATCTGCTTGTTTGAAAAATGCATAACCCCCACTCCAGCAATTCCTTTTGAGATATTAAAGAACAACGGAATCTCTAATGATAAACATTTACAAATATGGAGATCACACTGTATTGAATACCTGGCAGCAAATGGGATGGATATGAAAATGCTGACTGAGAACCCGACCAAAGTGAAAGTGAACTTACAAAGGAGAGACTGGATTGAGACGTTGGCAAAGCCGGAACAATGTAGCACGGGCTTTGTCCCGCTTTGGGAATGGAAGGCACTGAACCAATTGCCAAAGTATTTTGTCCAATTCCCGTCACCTTTCTATTGAGACCTGCTATTGAGATGCAGACTGAAAGGGAAGTTAAACTGTTTAGAAAACATTTCTTTAGACGGTGCATTCTGTCGCTTCTGCAACAACCGGGATGCCCCTGAGACACTAAAGCATCTGATGCTAAACTGTAAAAGTCTGATTGTAAACAGAAGGTTGTTTTTGGACAAATACAGACAATTCTTTGATCAGAAAACGGAGGATGAATGCTGGGAAGGGACAAGACGGAACTACTTATTTTGGATTCACACCAACGTCTCAAACTTGACCCGTCTCATCATTGATGGCAACATCATTGAGGTATCCAAGGACACCAAAACGCTAGGAATTTACCTTGATTAGTCACTATCGCTATGCAGACAAACCAATCTGTCAGTTCAGCATCGGCATATACTTGCAAACTTATCGCTGCTTGTAGACCATTCTTGACTACTCCAAATTGCATCACCTTGGCTGGAACACTCGTCATGTCCATGATGGACTATTGTAGCGCCATTTACCTAGGGACTAGCAAATCTAACCTTAACAAACTTCAAGTCATCCAGAATAACGCCATTAAAGCTGCATTAAACATACCTAGAAATCTCCATATTTCTAACATCGGGCGCGATCTACACTGGCATCCTGTTGAGCATAGAATATCCCTGAAAACACTTGCCTTGACTCACAAGTGCCTTACCAACCAGGCACTTATCTACTTGGCCAACCGACTTACACTACACACTTCCACCAGGCCTATAAGAGCGGCCCAAGCGCACCGCCTACACCTCCCTAGGTTTAAACTACAAAAAGTGGGTGGCGTCAGCTTCCCGGTCCTTGCCTCTAAGCTTTGGAATACCCTTCCCAATGATATTAGAGCCGAGCCTTCCTTCCAAACCTTCAAGAACAAAACTAAATAAAGGGTGGCTCTCCACACAAAACTTATTAGACACTGTCACACCTAGGCTCTGCCACTCTGTCACACACACACCTTAGCACCCTACTGTTTAATCTACGCATATATTACGCATGTACTCCTTGACAGCTAAATCCTGCATGTAGATAACATAACTTCCTGTGTATCTTTTCTTGTCTGAACCTCCTCTACTCCTATGCTTCACTGGTTAGAGGAACTGTCTGCAGATCCCTTGTGTTTGTACTTGCTGCATACTATCTTATATTGTAAAGATCTTGTGCCATACCTAAGCCCTACCGGCATGTTATTGTAAGCTGGTAGAGTCTTCTATGCCATGTATGTAATCGTAAAAATATTCATAATTGCTATGACTTTCTTTTTGTTTCATGTGCTCCCAAGTCAAGGGGAGCACAGAAAACAGAACTTGCGGCCGGCAAAATATTCATAATTGCTGCGACTTTCGTTTCCAGTCTCCCAAGCCCAGCGTGCAGCATAGCATTTACTTTGTACTTTCACTTAGTCTTCCGAGCTCCTCCAGGTGTGGTACTTATAATTGCCGGGAATTTCACTGGTGAAGCAGGAATAACAAAAAAGAAGGTGAGGTGGAAGCACTCGTCCGCAGCACAGGGCAGGAGCTTAACCGCATTCTCTGCTCTCCTGCAGTAATAGAATAAGGTCCCAGTAGGGGGATTTTGCTTGATTATTGCCGCAAGAGCAGAGCCTAACATGAACGGAGGAGGCTCCTTCATTTCACAAAATGGCAGCCTCCTAGTGTTAATAAGAAAGAGAGAACAAAGTGACTGCGGTTCTTTTCCCTACCATTTTACATAGGAACTTAAAAATATATATAACTTTTTAAGATTATGGCCCATCTTTTTAAACAATAACCTTTTTGAGTGAACTGCCCATTTTTAAGGTGTAAAGTAATTTTGAAATGGGGACCCCATAACACACTGCACAAACTGGGCAGTCTATGAACTGTAAACCTGTCCTCTGTCATTGAAGGCTGTGATGACGTTCAGTGAGAGCAGAAGCCATATTTATCGATCTTCCTATTGCCCCAGTTATTTTGTAGTTGTAAAGCCACAGTGGTGTTCCCCCTAATTTACCATCCATTGCATGGTCCACTAATGCATGTGTAGCATGAGTGTGATGGGGAATGGAATTGGAGTACCTATAGACAAATAGCCTATGCCATTTCCTTTACTCCGTCTAGGTTGTACAACTCCAGGACCCGATCCATGTCATGTTTTCAGGATACCTCTCATTAATATTCAAGAGATACATTTGCATACAATGATTTTAAATGTGTGCATATTTTTTCCTCATGAATATTGAGGGATATCCTGAAAACCCATCAGTATCCCAGCCCTCAAGGCCCGGAGTTGAGCAACCCTCAGCACCTCTCGGGTCAAACTAATCGCATAAAGCCCCACCCATGAACCAAAACTAAAAACAGCTAAAATAACCCCCTAATGCCAGCCAAGATTTTGAAGTGTATGATAACACTGCTACCTTAATGGTCCCATTTTATACTACGAAGTGTGGGTAAACTCAGTCTTGAAAGCATAGATCTTTGGCAAAGAATTGGTTCACAGCCTAAGTACTAGCCTTGTAGAAATCCTGCCCCACGGCTGGGCTTTTGTGCAATAAAACCCTCAACCAAACGATTAAGGAACTCCTGTAAGGCTGCAATCTGTGGTCAGAGAGGAGGATTGTTGATGGCAGGGAACCATCACTGACCTTTCATACCAAACCGAGCCTGGCCAGCACATAGGTACTGGTCGAAGTGTAGAGTCACAATAGGTTCCACAACGGGATCTTGCTTTGTGGCATTCTCCTGTTTGATGTATGGTAGAAAAGAATGCCTACATCCTGGGAGAGGGGGGGCGCAGGGGGAGGGGGCGCATTTCATATTCTTTCTTGAGATTGGGTTACCCTTCAGCATCTGTGCTAGTTTAATGGTGATCAGATAAATGGTTGGTTTACAAAACATTATTTTTGAAAAACAAAGACCATCTTTTGCGCTTGGGTATTTCATACGTGGTGAGCAGCAGTGAATGCTGCACTAGCTTTAAGAATGGCACCAGCGTTGAGTGCAGTCGTATGACTAAACATTTCTAGAGCGTTGGCCGTCCTTTGTTTGCATCTTCCCATGCGAAGCATTGTGGGTGGTCGAGATGAGTGTTTCCTTGCACCTTATCTTCTATCCTGTCTTGAGCTAAGAACTGAGACTCCTCTATTCACTAGTTAGAAACGTTATACAAACGAGTGTTGCGACGTCTGTATGGTCTCAAAGTTCAGTTCCATGATGTCCGCTAACATGTGGCTGAGGATACATTGTTTGGCTTTCAGTGAACAATGGGCGTGTTTTAATAGTCCATGCTTTCTCCAGTGGCTTTATCCTTCCTTATACGCCTTTACTAACCCCTCCTTCCCTCTTCCCCCAATTCTCGCTGCCTCTAACTGTCTGTTATTCTTTTTGTTTCTTTGCAGCCGATTTTTGTCCGGCATCACTGGGTTCACCGCAGACGTCAAGAGGGAAAGTGTCGGCAGTGTGGGAAGGTAAGTGTGGCACAAGGCTTGCAATAGTTAACTCTGGTTTATGCCCTGTGTCAGAACAACTATAACTGTTTGGAGAGCACTGTGGTGTAGTGCTTCCACTCCTGGCATGCTAAACCCCTCCCCTATCCACCCCATGGCTGGATAAATTCTCATTACATGAGCGATTACTGTAACTCTTTGCTTAAGCGGTCCCCCACCCCCTGGCTTCCGAATTACACTCAAGTCTTGCAATCATCGTTCGGTGTCTGGTAAAGTGCCTTTTTGACATAGGTACATCAGGAGGTAGGTTGAAGAGAAGCAGAGGCCTGGGCCTCGTTACCTAGGGAGGCTAGATGGAACTGCTTAACTTAGTCGAGCAATGTAGCGACCGGGATGACCACACACCCACCATGTTCCATACAGGGAGGACTAAGAAGGCAGGTTATACCACACTCCCCACACCCTCTTTAGAGTGAAAAGTGACGAATATGAGGAAACTGGAAGACCAGGGTGAAGGGAAAGTGGAGAACAACCTATGTGAACACCCACAAGGAAGAACCCCCAAAATAGACTAAGCAGATGTTGATTTCACTTCCTTGGCCAAGAAGAAGGAAACCCCAAGACAAGTGAAGACAGTGATCGTCCTTCAGGGAAACCGGAATACAGCACAATGAGGTGTCGCACTTGATGGAGAGGAAGGCTCACCAGATCTGGATGAAGTGGATTGCAGGAAAGGGCAAGCTCCATGTTGTTGACACAGTGATTGATGGATTATTAAGGGACAGTCGGTGGTGGGGAACAACCCATTCCCTCCTATAAAGAAATTCATGCATTTCACAACTATTAGTAATGTTCAGACTCCATGGATGCTGATGTTCATGTCGCAGGTTGCCCATAGAATGTGGTAAAAAGACTGATCATGCATTCATGGTTTAGTACTACCTGTGGTAAGACGTGTAGTTTTTTTTTTTTTTATGAGATAGGCAACTGGTGCCTGATTAGTGCCAGATATGCCTTGGTGTAGCAGCACCAAGAGGTGAGTGGCCCACAAAACTCTGCAATTGAAGCAAATGTGGTTGGTGGCAGGAGATGGGACCCTGTTAACCTAAGATCACTAAGGCGCTTTTAGAACAGATCGACTGGGTGACCAGTCCAGGAAAGTGTGCCAGGGTCCATGAGATTCACATGCATAAATGTGTGAGCTCCTTTCCTCCATGTCCCTCTGCCTTGTCCCAGTACTTACCTTTGAATATGCTCCCTCCTAACAGGAACCCCTTTTTTCAACCGGACCTCTTGTCCCCTCCCCAGGAGGTATAACCTCCCACATACCCACAGAAGTTCTTTTGTTCCTGCCGGAACTGATGAATACCCTCTGTTAGGGGCATGTGAGGGGCAACGGCTGGTGGCCTTAGCTCAGCGCCTCCATGGCGGTGCTTGGAGGCTGTTTGGGTGGTGGGGGGCCCGTCCTTTAGGTCCGGCGGATGATATCTGGCGTCCTTGGGCACATGGGGTGTGCCCGTTGGCCTCCGAATGTGGTCCGATTTCGTCTTGACACTGGGGTGTTCCATGCCCCACCCTGGGACTATGGTAGGTGTGCTGGGGGGTGGTGGTTGTGGGGCTTCTGTATTTCGCTGCATTCTCTGCCGTGCCTCCTGGTGTCTTGTGGCTCCTGTCTCCTTGGTAGGGTTTCCCAGGTTTCCCAGGTTGCGGGGCACATGCTGGGGAGCCCTGCCTCTCCCGGTCAGCGCCTCTGAGGTATGCTGAGTCCCCTGGAACAGTGGTGCTCTGGATTTTCTGCTTGGTGTTGCGTGTGCCTTTTCGCCTGGGGTAGGGGCATGTTTCGGTTGCACTTCAGCTCGGGTAGCCTTGATGATGCTGGCTGGTTGCTAGGCAACAGGGACGCCACCAGAGACTTTTCCCAGGCTTTCTTTTAAATGGCAGTCTGGACACTGTGGTGGTGTTTTCTGGTGGTGGCTCTGCCTGTTTTACTATGGGGAAGCACGCTGCTAAATGAGGATTTGGCCTCCTCTTCCAAGTTCCATGTGATGATGTCCCTGCAAAAGACTGTTTGGCAAAAAAGTTGCAGCAAAAAGGCTGTGGTTTTCAGCAACATTCACATGGAACCTGAGGGGATACCCCCACAAACCCTAGTATTCATTTTCTCCCCCAAAGGGGAACAGGGGATAGCACCACTCCCCTTACATATCACCACAAATAATGTCGCCACAGCCTTTTCCCGGTGAATATATGTATGTCGTCCATTTGGGTGGGGGAAATATTACTGGATAGCTTCCTCCAGGTTGATTAATAGGAGGAAGGTGCCTGCCCACGCTCCTGGGATTTCCAGAGTGTACTTTAAGGGGCTGTTTAAAGAATTCCTGGCCAGCCATGCAGCAGGGCTTGGACGGCCAAAGCCTGTCCCTGTGACTCTCTTCTTCTTCCTTGGATGCATCTGGATCCTCCCTTTCTTCTGAAGATGAGGCCACCAGAAAGTGCTTGGACCAGCGTCTGTTCCCCCCAGCTACAGCCTTCATTGATTCTTGGGCCCAAGCATTGACCTGCTCAATTTGTACTTCACCCAGAACTAGGTTGATTCTAGCAGGTTACTTTCCCCTGATTTGTCTGAGGACCATGGCCTTTTGTTGATGGTCAGGCTGTTTTAATTATAAAAGCCCGCAAAGATATCCCAGCTGGCAGTGCAGTCCCCCGGGAATCCTGTTTTGTGCCAATGAAGGTGCATCAGTAGAAGTTTTCAGGATTTCAGTAATTGCACAGTTTAAAAATAAACATAAAAGTAGGAGCGCCAGGACACAGCCCTGGCGCACCCCCATCTCAGTGTTGACTCTACAGTTCGATGCCCAGTATTATACCTGGTAGGGGATGGTTCGGCTCCCACTGGACAGGGCTTCCCGGTTCCTGTCTCTTGAAGGATCTCTTGCGCAGGGACTGGGTTATGGCCAGGGAAATTTTGTGTCTCCATGGTTGCATGGTTTCCTGTTTCTCTGTGGTCCTCTCTGCACCGCTGCATTTGAGACCATTGGTGTGTCACCTGCTGTTGCGTTGGTGCCCTTCAGTATGACTCTTTAATCCCAGTCACCTCTCCCCTCCGGTAGTCTCTACGCTGGTGGTTTCAGGTCCCATCTCCGAAGAGATGTGCACTTGTTTGCGGCCTTACCGAACATTCTTACCACCATTGCTAGTGGCCTGGGCAGGGAGGGGGAGGCAACTCTCATGGACTTGTCTTATCAGGACGAGAGGCGGTCCTCCAATTGGAAAGAGTTGGCTGCTGTTCAGATGGCTCTGGTGGTCTTCCGGCTTTCGATCCAGGGGAAGGATGTTCTGGTTCAGACTGACAATGCAGCTCCTCTGGCTTGTATCAACCATAAAGGGGGGGGGGGGTACAGGGTCGTGCTCCATGGAGGATCTGGCGTTTTTCAATTGGGGCCTGGGCTGAGGCTCAACTGGTCTCCTTGCAGGCATTCCATATCCGGGGGGGGGGGGGGTGGACTATTAGACTGCGGACCGGGGGGTGTGGGGGGTTTGATGCTCTTTGGTTCGCCTGGCTCCTGGAGCTTGCTTATGCTTTTACTCCAGTCCTCCTGATTCAGAAGATCAGCAGCAGGCTCAGGGTCTCTGCAGGTGTTTGTCCTGGTGGTCCCTTACTGGCCTCGAAGGGGGTGGTTCCTGAATCCCCTGGAGATACAGTTGGCTCTGCTCCGCCGTGGGTGTTGTCCAGTTGCCTGTCTCCGTTTTGGGGGTGTGACAAATCAACTTCAGGGCACCAGTGGTCCAGGGATGAATATCGGTTTCTAAACCATCATTCAGCCCCACACCTCCTAGTACACCAGAAGGGATCCGAACAAATTGGAATACAAGTGAATTATAAGACCTCCTTGTCCAATTTTGTTAACTTCGACAGGCTGGCAGGCTTATCTCCGCAAGGTTGTGGATCGTTGGTTAGTTACAACACAGAGAAAATGCAATTATTACCCAATGATAAAAGGGACTGTCCAGTCAGGGTTGTATAAAAAATATCTACTTTATCACTACAACCAAACAGTTCTAGCTCACTACAATTACAACCCACACTGTAAAGGAACACAGAAGACTGTTTCACAAAGGGAAGGTATGCACTCTGCTTTACCAAATACCCTCCCGTCAGTCTCCAATCAGTCTTACTGTTCAAGGTTATTTGGTTTCAACACCAAAGGGTCATAACTGTCTCTAGGGGGCTTCAGAGAAAGACCAGGGGGGCAGAACCATAATGACCGTGGTGCTGAAGAAGTTCTTGGTGCTCGACAGCGTTGAGGTGGTTCCAGGGTGCTCCGCAGCCCGTGAGACAGTTAGTGGTGGGAGGCAGCTGCGGGTACCAGGTGGCTGGCATTTTGGCAAATAAGGCTGGACTGACATCTGCAGGCTGTTCAGCGTAGCGGCTCGGGGGCCAAGAATCGTTGTCTCTGTGCTAGTTGGCGATTTGGAATGCTGGGCGCGGCAGCTCTGATGACTATGGTGTGACAAACTGTCGGCTGTGCAGCTAGATGCGGTTTGAGGCCTCGACTGTCTCAAGATGGACGCTGGATGCTTGTGTGGCACTCCTCCTTGCTGCTTCACAGGGCTCGTGTCCGTTCAATGCGGACGGGTCAAAGCTCAGGAGAGGGATTGGAGGCAATGGCCATGTCCTTTGTCCAGACACTCTCCGGCACTTCCCACCTAGGAAGCTTGCTGGCAGAACCTAGCTGGGCACGCTGTCTGGGTACCGGTTCTGGAGCTGCTGGATGGTTCCTCTGAGTCCGGTATCTCCCTCTGTTCCCTGGGAGATGTTTAGGGAAGGGATCTTGCTTCTCTCTTGGAATTCCTGGCCTTCCTTCACTGGCTCAAGATGTAAGGTAGAATGTACCTTCGGCTCGGGTTCAAATGAAGCGTTCTTCTTACTCCGTGCTAAGTCTTAAGATGATCTGATCAGTGAGGGGCTCAGCCCTCTCTTGAAGCCAAATGGGGCCCAGGGATTGGTGTAGGCCAAGCCCAACTTAAGTGAGCCAATCCTGGGTCTCCACCAACGATCTCCAGTGATGCATCAGGTCCGAATCGGAGCACTTAGCAACAGGGGAAGGATGACTACATATACTTCTAAGTCCCACCCATCTTCCTGTCTGCTGTACATCAGTGTCTCCCTAATTAACTGAGCCCTATGCGGGGCTTGATCACAACATGAGCCTCCTTTTGAAGTAGGGGTTTGCAGGAAGACTGTAGTCTCCTACAGTTCACATACTTCCCTGCTTTGAAAGGAGTGGTTGCAGACAGGACATTCACTGCCCTTTCATACCAAGGCGGGGTGTTGGTACCAAGTTGACACATTGCTTTACAAAGAGAGGTTAGCGTCTGGTCTCCATTGTCACTTCCTGCATCCCTGAGGTCTGCTAATTAACATTCTTCAGTATTCGCTGCCACCAGCAAGGTTTGACAATGGAGTTGCAAATCCATGGGGCCTTGAAATTCCATTCAGGCTGCCCACAGCCAAAGGCTTTTGATGTACCCGCAGCCGTCAGGTGTCAGCTACACATGACCGGGGAGGGCGGCGCTGGTAAGATGTACCCTCCCAAAGTACATGACTATTTTTCTGCTGTGTGGTGAGTGTCGAAAATATGTGCGGGAATGGCCCCACATATTTTCAGAGGTTGATCTCCCATCATTCATTATTTTAAACCAACACAAAAAAAGCCTAGGCGAGCGCAGTCTTCCTGTGCGGATGGTCGAATCCCTCACAGGGTTGCACCTCCCCCCCCCCCCTTCGCCTCACTCTTTCATCCATTGGGGGGGGTCTGCAAATTGAGATGCAGGAACTGTAGGCGTTGGGCCTTTTGCCCGCTGTGCCTGGGACAGTCCAGAGGGCGCATCAGTCTTTCTACGCTTGGGTTTTACAACCGTCATTGGGTTAATTTTCTGGTTTGGTGTTCCCTGAGGGGTGTTCTGGTGGTGGACTGTGGTCTACCTGACATTTTTGCAAAATCTCCATGAGGGGGCTGAGAAGATGTTGGCGGTCTCTACTCTCCATTCTTGGAGTCCATTCAGGGGAGGGTGGGGGAGTGGAGGAAAGCGCAGGGCCACATGAGGTCAGCTTGAAAAGAGTTCCTTTGAGCACGGACTGTACTCAAAGTACTGGGACGAAGAAGAGTAGGAGTAATGCAGATTACCAGGAAGTATTCCGAGCATGATGTATTGCTTGCACGTATGCAAGCATAAATAATATATGCACGAGTCGACAATGCAGGGTTCATGAAGCAGTTGTATGTTAGAATTATGAGCGATGTGCAAGGCTTCCGTTGCCATAGGTGGGATGCTTGAAGTGAAGATGGACCTTTGTGAAGCGTTCAACATACCTAATTGGCACAAGGATGTGGTTTGCCTGAAACCAGTGTGTACTTCCCTCCATTGAAATAGAAAGTGCAGAATAAGTAATCGGTGTATGGAGGCCTGACCTAAAGGTTAAAATCCGATATGCGCAGAATACATTTCACAAATGATTGTTATGAGCAAACCACCCTACATAAAAAATGCACTTGGTAGTGTCCATGCTTTCAGCAGAGGCATATGAGGCTAGCGAAAGTGAGCAGCAAAGGTAAGGAAATGGCAACAGGTGTGTTTGGGTGTTTTTCACATTCAGTTGCTGTGAGGGCACCCGGAGAGTCCCTGAAGGAAAACACAGAATTATGTTCAAGTTCTCGTGGTCCCGTTTACTGATTGCTAAGGAGACCTTGGTCGAATAAAGTTTTACTGTCTGAGTTAAAACAGGGCTTCCTCCCCACCTGACCTCGGGGTGCCGAAAAGCACTTGTGCAATTTATTTTGTAATTTTGTTATGTATAATAAAGCATGCGGCCTGTCTTTTCCAACAGATATACTTGTCTTAGGTGCTCATTATGGGGTTGCCGGTAAAACTCGCCGGTAGGCGGCGGGTTACCAGCAACCCTGTAACACCACTTCTGCAGCCTGATATTGAATCATCCAAAAAGACAGATGAAAATTGCCTGAATGCGTTATTTGGCCGAATTTCGCCCGTTCGAAAATTCCGAACGGCCGAAAAGTTCGTCCAAATCACATTCTGCGCTGGGGGTTGCAGGGGTGGCCCCTGCAGCTGTCCTGTGCCCCCCTGCCCCCCCACGACACCCCCCCAAAATAAAGGAACCTGCGGTGCCGGTTCCCGATCATGGAAGTGAAAGGGAACAGGCGTTGCAGGGACCAGCGAGTCAGAAGCAAGGTAAGTAGGGGAACGAGGGTGTGTTGATCGGGGTGTGGCCCAAGTCAGAAATGTTCAGGGGAGAAAAGACCGAAGGTTATTTCGAAAAAATAATCTTTTGTATTTTCTCTCTTGAAAATGTGTAACTCGGTCTTTCAACCCCAATGCGCCTGATATCTCAGTGCCACCGTGTATCACAAGCGGCGGTTGTAATGGTTAATCCCCATTTCCATGGAGTTCTATAGGACTCCATGGAAATGGGTTCATTGAAGCGCTGGCAACGTTCAGTGATCGCCATGCTGGTAGGGGCCTGAAAACATGGCCGGTCAGGCCTGTCGGGGAATCCGTGGCCCCTACCGACATTGCTGTAGTATGGAACGCCATACTTATGACGGCCTTGGTCCTTAGGTATGTGAGTGTATTTATTGGTTTCTGCCCTAGGCATCTCCAATGCTTAAAATCAGATTCTGACAACCTAGAGACATGTAGTGCCGTTTGTGCTCCAGTTCATAGGGGCCTTCCACAAACGTCTGTAGTAGAGGAAGGGACCTCGATCCTTATGAACCATGCCAGCACAGAGGTTTATGCTGGGGAGGGAGTTCTTCCAGGAAGGAGAGGTGTGTGAAGTCCCATTGCGCTATGAAGTGAGGGACTCTATGAAGCACTATGAAAGGAGCTAGAGACGTGCCAGGTCACTTGTGTCTTGTGGTCACGTAGGAAGGACTCTCTGCGGGGTGAGACAAAGCGGGAGCGCCCTCATCTGTGTGACCAAATTGAACAGGATCTGAAAGGTCGCCATTTTATTTTTGTCCTTGACTGGGGCATCTTTGGGGTGGCCCCCATTTGCTGAGGGCTGCTCTGCACCTTTGCTGAGTGTGGCACAAGAGTCAGTGGAACTCGAAGGCATGGTCCCCTTTGTGATTGTCCCCTTGTAGAGTGACTTGCTGACCTCCCTTGTTTGTTGGTGGAAAAGGTGCAAGAGTGGAGGGGGAAATACTGACCATGGTGAAGCTGGCCGTTAAGTGTTGCGAATACTTTCTCAGAGGGGCTGTCCCCCTTCTATCCCCGCCCCTCCCCGCCAGTGCAAAATAGACCTGTTGCCATTTCGCCAAATATCAGTTGAGCCTTCATGTACTCATGCTGCACTTTCTGTTTCAGTGGAAGGAAGCGCTCGCTGGTTTCAAGCAAACCACATCCTTGCGCTACTTCTGTGCAGTGGACTCTTCTCTCCAAGCATCTTGGCACACAGCTGGCAGCCTTGCACTTTCACTCGCTCACCATTCTTTCAGATGCATGCATGCATGCTGCTACATACCCAAAAAGGCTAGCATTGCGGACATGTGCATCTTCTTATTCATGCATAAGTTCATGTAACATACAATGAACTGCCACGTGCATTCATGCTTCCTTTATGAATCCTCCCACACATTCTGGGTCCCCCAGTACATCGGTGTGAAAAGCACCCTTGACCAACAGGGTTGCGGATTCCTACCCGCTTCCCAATCTCGCCCATTTTCCGCCTGCCACATTTTCTTAAACTACACTGTTTCAAATGTCGATTACCTCGGTGTCGGTGTTCCTACACCAACAGGTCTCTTGTACTCGCTAAACTCCCCCACATCATGCGCCATTCGCCTACTTCATTGAGAGGGGGGACCTTCCAATGTCCACTCAACATCTTACCACAGGTACTACTTCAGCATTTAATTTATTGTAGAAATCCTGTGATACTACACTTATAATATTCTAACATCTTTTATCACCTGCTATAGTTAACTTTGGACATTAGCATTTCCAACAGTAGTGTCTTAACATTGCTAATATTTGTGAAATGCAATAATTTTCGCTATAAGACAAATGGGTTCTCGGACAACCACCCCTCCCACCACAACAACACCACTTAGCATCCCTCCATGCATGAACTTAATCATGACTGTGTGGACCATGCTGGCCCTTTCCTCATACCTGTCCTCCCTACCTGGTGTGTGACGAATTCAGCCATCTGCATGGTGGACCTGCGCTCGCCTGGGCTTTTTGAAATGTTTAATTAAATGGAATGTTGTTGGACCAACCTCAGGAATATGTGTGGGGCTAATCCACACATTTTCCTATGCTCCCACCAGGACAAACGCACAGACCCTTGTACTCTGGGTGACCACAGTTTACAGGCACAGTCTGCGCTGTCCTATTTAGTTGGAATGTGATGGCCAGGAGTACACTGCCATCTCCAGGAAGGGGGGAGGACCAAGCTTCCCCCTGCCATGGCCAGCCTGATTAACTAACAAAGACTTCATGGATCTGCCCTGCTCTTTTGTTGGGCCCTGCAGCTCGTGGCATTGATTAACATACCAATTAGAGGGTACTTCAAACAGGCCCACAGAGATTATCAAAGGAGACAGTTGCATATGAAAGATTGTTGGGCTTCCTGTCAACCTCAAGCCAGCTACCACCCTCCGTGTCCATGACAGTGAGCTGTCCTGTATGGGACTGTGTGTTTACACTAGGCCCCATTCATAAAGTACGAGAATGTGGTTTGCGGGAGCCATAGACTGGTCTCGCGGCAGCTTCAAGGGAGACCTGCCGCTTTAATCGGGAACCACAGAGATCCATCAACCAGAGAGACACTTTGATCAACAACAGACTGGAAGATGGGTGGAACTTAGTATCCATCACATGTTTTCACCCCTTTACCTTTCCTGTTACAAAGCACTGTGGTTATGACCTTGTGCATACAGGAGATTGTTGGTAGGGACCCCAGGATTGGTTCATTATGGTAGGCTTCGCCTACACCAATCACTGTGGCCCATTTGGCTTTAAAAGAGGGCTGAACCCTCTTTTGGCAAATCTGAAGACTTTACAAGCAGATAGAAGAATGCAACCTTAGACCCTGGGTGAAGGTATAGTCTGCCTTGCACATTCCACCAGTGAAGGAAGACTTAGATTTCCAAAGAGGGAAGGAAGATCCTTCCCCTAAACATCTCCCAGGGAACAGAGATAAAGAACCCAGAGGACTCTCCAGCCACTCCAGAACTGGTAACCAGCCAGCACACACCATGCCCTGCTAGGCTCTGCAGCAAGCTTCTTGGATAATAAGTGCCATAAGCTCTCTGAACCTACAACCAAGGAAAATCCAGCTGCCTGCAACTGTAACACACTCCTCAGCGTTGGGCCATCTGCCTTAAAGGACAGCACAAGCCCATTAAGGAAGCTGGGAGAAGTGCCTCGATGAGCATCTACCGACGTCCGCCTTAAAGGACTTTATAGAGTCAGAGTTCCTCGAGCTGCAACCGACTGCAACGCTGACCGTTGTTAAGCCGCAGTCGCTAAAGGACATCGGAGACGTCTCGACCATTGCTTCAGAACCGCCGATCGGCACTGAGACAACGATTCCTGACCCTGAAACGTCCATCGAACCGTCTTGCCGCCTGATACCCGCAGTTGACTCCTGTCTTGAACTCTGTCACAGTAGCCTGCAAAGTGCCCTGAAGCCGATTAGACCCTGTCGAGCACCAAGAACACCTACAGCACAAGGTACATTGTGGTTCTTGGAAGGACTAGGGGGGTCTAAAGGCACCTAGAGGCCCATTAATACCCATTGCCCCTCTGCTGAAGCCAAGTAACCATAAACAGTTGTGATTATTAACCATACCGACTACCCGCCTGTTGGTACCCAGAGTGCATCTTTTTTCCTTATTTGAAACTGTCCTCTGCATTCCTTTACAGGGTGGGTTGTATTTCGTAGTGTTGCTAGAACTGACTGTTGTGATATCAATAAAGTAGATATATTTGATGCAACCTTGACTGGACAGTCCCTTTTATCATAGGGTAACTGTTTTTTTGCTGTGTTGCAACTAGCCAACGATGACGACCTTTCGGAGATGCGGTGGCTGTTCCGACCACGTTACCAAAATTGGACATGGAGGTTTTTTAATTTGCTTGTTGTTCCAATCTGTTTGGATACCTTCTGGTGTATTAGAGGTGTGGAGCTGATTGATGGTATATTCATCCCTGGACCACTGGTGCCCCAGAAGTTGATTTGTGTCACACTTTGGCCCTCCTCCGCTTCTTATGTGACACTTCGTCGTGCTGTATTCCTGTTGCCCCGAAGTGTAGATCCCTCGCAGTCTGTACACCTTGCGAGTTCCTTTCTTGCTGGCCAAGGAAGTTAATATCGCCATCTGTTTCTCCGATTGATGATTATACTCCATGTGGGTATTCACCACTTTCCTCTCATCTTTGTCTTCCAGTTTCCTTCTATTCTCTTTTCACTCCGTAAAGGGGAGGTTGGGGGAGGGGAATGTCTTCTATCTTCCCAAGTATGCCTGCCATGTATGGAGCCGTGGGTGTGTGTATTCTACACGTCAATAAAGGCACTTATCTGACACCCCAGTTTCAGCCTGGTACCTGGCTCAAGAATCCTCGTTTGTGACCCTGGTTTGATGGCCATTCTAAATTTTGTTTGTGTTCATGGGCTCTGAAGTGGCAGTGGTTTTAAAAATAGTTAATTAGAATGAATGTCTCGCCTGTTCACTAATGAACTATCTCACCCAGCCGGTCATTGCCTTGCATGTTTACTTTTCATCTCAGTTAATTACTTTGCTACTCTCTAACTAGCTCGCCCAGTCGTTAACTTGGCAACACGGCTTTTAACTAATTCAATTAATCTTAGTTCAACACCTGCTTGTTGCTTCTTTCTTGCCATGTTGCCAACTACTGTGTAGTTAACTTGCACATTTTTTTTTAACCGTGATATTTTATGGCAGAGTGCATCTGTGTGCCTCCCATGTGGGATTCCAGATGCATCCTTCCATTTTTGAAGCCCCTTTACAGCCAGTTTCATGTTTGCCCCTTCTTGCTGCATGAGTGTTGAGCACTTGGCTTCTCCTGAGGTACCCGTCCTATCTGCTGCTCCTGAGCCCCCTCTTGTTGTTCCATTGCCTCCCCAATACCCCCCATTTAGAATCTCCTGAAGAGGTGTCGTCGAAGCATGCTCGAACTGCTGTAAATACTTCTGACTGGCATTGTCTTGCATCACTTGCTTATCTTCTTTTCACAGGGGTTCCAGCAGAAGTTTGCCTTTCACAGTAAAGAGATTGTAGCGATTAGCTGCTCGTGGTGTAAATCTGCGGTGAGTAGAGTGGTGGCGCCTGTGTCAGCCTGTCTCCTGCTCACCTTATCCCATACAATCCTGGTGGTTCAATAGGCCAAGACTACATGAGTCCAGGGACTGCCCCATTACTTTGCATGTATGGGTCTGGGTAGTTTTCTTCAGTTTCTGTTATCATTAAGGCACTTCACATCAAACTCAAAGATAAAATATGATGAGGCACTTCTCTTAAAAACTCGATGATGGAGAAGAGCTTATATAAATCTGTTACAGGTAAAAACAACACCCAACAAAATTAAAAACACTGAGAATTAAGAGGTAAACGAATTGATAGTTTAAAAAAAAAAAACAAGCTAACAATAATTGCAGAAAAACACAACTATTTTAAAAACAGGGAAACGTGTTCAGGTGTAGTTTAGACCCTGTGACGAGGGTGTAGAAGGGTGTAAGGATGTATTGGGAGAGGGGGTAGCAGGCAGTGAGTGGTATCTACTTCCTCCATTTAATCTAGGAGGAGAACTTGTGTATTTTTTTTCCCCCGGACCTCTAAATGAGTAAATCTAAAACTGATGCATTTGATAGGACACGTAAAATAGTTTTTTACTTTATACATTGAAAGTCAACTACAAAATTCAAATTATTGCATTTGTACTGTTTAATTTGTAATTTTTGGTTATTACTGAGATATTCTACATTGGTACTGAATTATTTTACACTCTTGGTCAGTAGTCTGCAACCTTTGGATCACCAGATGTTTTGGACTACAACTCTGACCAGCTTTAGCCAGTAAAGTCAATGGTGAAGGATCTTGGGAGTTTCAGTCCAAAACATCTTGAGAGACGAAGGTTGCAGGCTCTCAAGGATCTAGGTTGCTACTAGTGTCGGGGGGGGGATGAGGGACTTCAGGCCCGTAGCGCCCCTCATACATGTGTCTAAACCACTTTCCCAGCTGTGGCAGGATGTGGACCTTCTTGAATCACCTTTTGCACCAGTGAGTCAAGGTCTCCATTATCAGCAAGATATCCTTCACCTTTTCGATTAGCTGCACACAAAGCATTAGATGGTTCCCATGCACACCCCCAACCCCTCGGCCCCCACACTTCCGTGCATCTGAGCACCTCTAACACTCCACCAAATGTACCATAGCCACTCCCTATGAAGTCCTGGGAACACGACACATTGGGGGCCCTTCATGATTGCTTAGCCCTCTAATGAACCCAAACACTCCTGGCCCAAAGCACCTCTAGCTTAAAGCAGTCCCCAGCCCCTAAGCGCTCCTGTTTTTCTGATGCATTCTCCTCCCTTATGCATTGCATTCCAGTTCCCCCCACACTCCCAGACAACATTCTCTTAAGCTTCCCACATCCCCCAGAAGTTGCTTCTGCTCACCACATCCCAAAATATTCTTAATTTCCTCTTTAGTCTTCTCCTCGCTTGCCACCACTCTCTACATTACGTTCTCCCTCTTTCCTCACCACTTTTTTCTGTCCCCCAACTCACTTGACTTTCTCTCCATCGTCTTTCTCTCACAAGCTTTTCTACTGTAGCTCTCCTCCTTTATTAACCCTTTTCTCCTTCTCAACCAATGTCCTACTCTGCTCTTTCACTTATTCATTCTTCTCCTTTTACTCTTATGTGCTCTTATCTCTTTTTCCTACAGTATCATAATAAGGTCTCGTGCTTTATGCTGCATCACATAGAAGACCCATGCTCCCTCGGGGTCCACGCTGCGGTCATTGTGCCTCCTACATGGATCCTTCGAGTCCGACGACCCCAGGTGAGTGAGACTGCAGTCTTAGATGAGTCACCAGCCTCGAGTGTGTCTGGTTTTAGTCCCTGATCACGACTGCATTTCTATAGGAGTTTTATCATGTCTTGAAGGTTTGTACGAAATTGTCACAAGCTCCTTGGCCAGTCTGCTTTTATTTTCCCTCTGGCCAAGCAGCAAGTACTTTTTTCAGTGGTGCCAACCAAAATGTGTTTCGCCTTTTGGAGTCGGTTGGACTTAAACCGAGGTCTTCAGGAGAGTGGGGCAGAGCTCCAGTTGCAGATGTCAATTACGTACGTGAAAACTCACTAATACATGCATTGAGTCAGACTTAATACAAGCTCCAGCACACACTATTATGCAGGCTTCAAGCCGTGAATCTTTTGCTCAGCCTGTTCTTACATTTTTGGTAAAGCAGGAGAGTGGGTTATTATGAGGATGTCTGTAATGTGGTGGGAGGCCATTGACACAACTCAACATACACCCTTGCTCTGTTTTTCTAGGGCTGCACACCGCACAATGCTGTTCATCCCATTAAAATAGCAGTTATAAGGGTTTTAAAAAAATATATTGTTATAGCTGTTGCAGTCTCACGTCTCCTAGTTGAACTCTTTACCTCTGCATCCAAATACCCTAAAGTCGAAGCCAGGTTACTCAGAATCGATCAGATGGGTACAACAACCATTTAGAGCACTTGACACACTTCCAGGTCCTAAACCTGAGCTGCTGGTTAAAGTGGAAACCAGCGACAGTGGGGCCCTCGGGTCCTGCAGGTGCCGCCAACCCAGGGAGGGGACAATGCAAAGTCTGGCCCACTTCTCAGTCTACTGTAAATCCTGGAAGGGGACTGTTGTCCCAGAGACTACACACTGATTTTACCTAGCTGTTGGATCTCTTGGAGAGCTGACACCAAGGCTTCTAGGTGCTGTATCCCCACGTCGCTTTTGGTGCTGCTAAGAAAGCTTCTAGATTAGGATGGCCGCATGTGTTTCTAAAGCTTGTGAGGGTCCTTGATAACGGAATCTGGCAAATCCAGCTCTGCGTTCCTATGGGCATCAGACTTGCACTCTTCGTGGTACAGGGATAAACTGGACCACCAGTTGTGATCTGGAGGCAAAGCAGTGGTCTGCATTTGCACTAATAAAATCTCCACAGTCCCCTGGATTTGAATTCTTTTGGAGCTGGCCTGTCCTTTCAATGCAAGCCATGGCATGTATGCTAAATCCATGTGGGTTTGGTGCAAGGGGGCCACGAGGGATGAGTGCAGCCCTATGTCAGACTGCATCTTTTGGTTCTGTGTCTGAAGGCTGTGCGCAAAAGGTTGCACCCCCGATTGCAGCACAAAAGATCACAATCCCGTGGTTGTGACATTTTGTGCACAGCCTTGTCCCCTTCCTTGTCAGGGGCGAGGGTGTCCCGAGATCCTGACCGCTACGTGGCAAACACTGCGCTTACCCCCTGCCCCACTTACCTGCCATGGGCTCCTTTCCAGGTTCCTTCTGCGCTCTGCTGAGCGCGTACCCGGAAGTCTGGTGCAATCACAGCATGCTTTGGTTTGCAACCTTATGTGAACTGGGCTTCTGGGTATGTGCTCTGCAGGCGCATCCTTTTCCTATCTAAATGGGAAAGGGACCTGGGGCTCTTACCCAGTGAGGTTCAGCGCTGGTGGTATTGCCAAGGTGTAATTGAAGGACTTCTTTCTGACTGCCACTGAAGTGAGGCTTCACGCCTTGGGCAGGAAGTCTTCATTTGCCTGTGGAATAAGGAGTGGAGAAATAGCTGACCTTGCTTCAGAATGTTCTCATTACTTTGCCTTCAGAGCATTGGTTAGACGTCTTCTGAGATTCAGCAGAAGCAGGACGTTTTGAGTGAGGGTGCTATGTGCATTACCCTGGAAACGGTGAAG
Organism: Ambystoma mexicanum; assembly: GCF_040938575.1. Taxonomy (NCBI): domain Eukaryota; kingdom Metazoa; phylum Chordata; class Amphibia; order Caudata; family Ambystomatidae; genus Ambystoma; species Ambystoma mexicanum. The sequence continues at coordinate 420,758,974 of NC_090934.1, read as the reverse complement.
CCAGGCTGGCCATCTTTGTACAATGAATTTCATTCCATTCAGACCTACGGTTTAGCTCCATCACAGGACTACTCCTTCCATCTTCATGGGCTTATTTAATCGGGGAGGCTAGATGGAAGCTGCCCACCTGCATGGCTGCATATTACCTCTTCAAGATGTCTGTCCGCGTGTTGGGGTGTGGTGGCTCTATCAGGAACCACAGTTTTGCTCCATTTATGTTGGGCATCTAATTTGTCTGGCTATTTGAACCCTAAAACGATAGATCGCCCAAACCTTCCATGCAAGTGCCCTTTACACTTTAGTCCCGTTTCCCAGTAACTTGACTCTAAGGGCAGCCTCTCTGCACCAAGTGTTTCTTGAACTGCTCTCACAGACCACCCCCTAATTTATTCCAAGTCCTAAAACGGGGCTTAAAATGTGCAGACGTTTGGCAAGTAAGAAATGGTGTTCTCTGGGTATGTGTAGAATTGGGGTGGCAAGTGACTTATTATGGCTGGCTAGTAGCTTGCTACTATTGTTTTACCTCTGTATATAATAAAGGTAGAGTGACTGGAAATAAGACTTGTATTTCTACAAGAATAGCATAGGTTCAAAACGACCAACGTTACTTGGGTAGTTGACTAGTCTCTGTAGTTGTCTTTTCATTGATTCGTATATTGGCCATGAACTGGCAAAGTAATCCGAATGAATGGTCTTCGATGTAAATCGGGCTTCTGTCGTTAAGGGCTTTCTGATTAACACTCCGCCACCTCCGTAAACCCTCAAAGCAGGGACCCCTTTCCTCTTAACATACACTGCAAGCTCACACGGTGGGGGTGAGAGGCAGGAGATCCAAAGCGTGCATGAGTATTGGCTGGCGAAAGACCTCCTTCCTTAACAGATCCTAATTCAAGTACATCCGTTTTGCAACTGCTAATGAGTACGGCTACCTGACCTCTTTCTGTCTTTTAATTGCCTGCTTATCAAGTGGGCTTTCGACCTCACTAAGGATGCTTTAGGATGGGACGCCATCCTGCAGGGGAAAAGTTTTCCTGGAGCTTGTGAATATGCTAAAATTCACAAGCTATATATAGTGCGCCATCTAGTGTTTGGCTTGGAGTATTACACTTTATTCGAAGAACTTCCTGTAACGCCATTCCTATCCTACGTGTACAGGAGCCCACAATCCTTCATGTGTCCACGACGTCCTCCAGTGTTGTGTTTTGTTTTTTTTTTTTTTTTTTTTTTCGTGCCCTCGCTTGGCAGCAACTTCGAGACGTGGAGGCATTTTTGACACGAAATCGGTAAATTCGAGACCGAGCAAGAGCAGGGGGAGGCTTTGTATATAGATAGCTGGTTACATATCCATATATACATTTTCCAATGGAGCGTGCATACTGAGGCCGCGTGGACACCTCCAATAGCGTTCTAGAAAATGCACTACAAGTTCTGCCCGTAGTGCACTTCTAAATTCCCCTGGCAGGATACACATAAGGTTTGTAATAATTGCTTACTTGAGAACACGCTGAAGATCCCTGCGGGGGGTGTGCCAGAAATTCAAGCTGAAAACGCCTGGGGGCTAGGAAGAAACGTTGGGCATCAAACGCAATGGACTCGGCACAGGCTGATAACTAAATGTGCGGAGGTCGAGGGTTCAAATACAGGGTTCGGGGTTAGTCATTAACAGCCACACAGGTGCCAGAAGGAAAAGCCCTGCATCCGGTCCCCAGCACCGACTGCTTGTCGAAATGAATTATGGAGCGGTCCCCTGCCTATCGAGAGGCTACAAAACACAAATCCAAGCACAAACGTGACGGGAGTTGAGAAGAGTGCCGAGAGGTCCTCCGCCACACCGAAAGGCAGCGACCTGCCCCAAAAGTCACGCTCAGTAGGCCCCGACAGAGAAGGCAAATAATGCGCACAAGGAAAAGAGCGTCCTCAAAGTAACACCCTCCACTACACAAAAAGAGGGTTACACTGGAGTCTGGTACCATTTCCGACAAAATACAGACCAAGGTGTTAGCAGACATCTCTGTGGAAGACTAGGAGGATGATGATGATGAGGAGGAGAAGAAGCCCCAGCATAGACCTTTTCAGTCGAAAGTCAAATACTGTTTATCAAGACGCTGCGGGATACCTCGCAATGTCGGAAAGGATGATCCATGGCCGAGATTGGCCCTATGGATAGAATCGTTTCCTTAACGGAAAGGCATGACCAGGCCAGAAAAAGGACATCTACTCACTGCAAAAAAGGGGACGATTCAGAGCCAGACTTGCTCCCAAGAGGACACATTTAAACACCGGAGTTCCACGAATACACAGAGGGCACGCTCGCATGTAGGCCCACAAGACTGTGACCCTGGTGATTTAATAATGGCCTCGCCAGATGAGGAGGCGCCAAGCATGTTTTGTCATCCCCTACGGAGGACTCTTTACACAGACCTAGTCACTAGAGCAGCTCAAGACTTTGTTATAATGACAGACGAACCTCTTGTGGGATGTATTTACCCATGCATCCGAGCCATACCTCAAAACTGTGCAGTACTGACATGGAAAACATCATGATGGCCAGAGCTTCCCAGAAAATGCACAGGGACATGCATGAAGAATAGGCTGCCACTCATTTTTGCCGATGTTATGGGCACAGAAGGACACTGCCTAAAACCACCATTGGACTACCCACACAGTAGTCTGAAACCATTGGGAATGGCAATGCTGATTGCCAAAAGCAAACCCATAACTGTGGAGAATTCATTTTCTTAAATCCCAAAAAGGGGTGCAGTACCAGTACTCACCACTATCCAAAAGCCGGCGTTTTAAAACCAACAGATTTTACTTTTTTGTAGAAAACTGAATAAATGAACCCAAAACAGGCCAAAGAAAGACTTACTGAGAGGTGGATCCAATGTAAAGTTATATTCTGAAGTGACTTGAAGGTTTATAACAAGACTGGCTGAGCTGGGGATTTCAGCAATTGAAGTAAATTTGGACTAAAAGACACTAAAAAAATCTAAGTGTTTAAATTGACTGAGTGACCTACTTTTGAGTGTCACATAGGTTGCAATTGTTAAATGTCATAGTTTTGAACTTAGAATCAGCATTCTAGCTGCATATGTAAAAAAATTGTTTTGACTTAAACTGGGAAACAAAAAGTGACATTTTATCTGAAACCTGGCTTAAGGAACTGAATTCTGCCTGGCAACCACCCCCATCAGGAGTGAAACTTGAGTCACAACTGTGTTCCCAGGCCTATCTGCCTTTTGCTGGCCACACTAAGGATATGCCATCTCTCTGATAATTGAATTAGGGGGAGCACCACAGAACACAGGAGCTCTGAACAATGCAACCCCCTTCACCCAGGTAGATGGTTTATTGGCGGGAGTCGTAAATGGAGCTTCCTCTTGGCAGAAGCTGGGAGGGGCAGGGTCTCTGAGCTTGCCAGAAACTGGAAAGACTGGTTTCTGTACCATGTGACATGAAAAGACACACCTCTATAGCCAGAATATGGTTTTAGAAAAAGATGAATAACTCATAGTACGGACATGTGAAAATTTTATAAATGACACCATAATTCTTGTGATTTTTCTGCCCACATTTTAAGAGGTTTTTCGAACCGGTGGCATGTTCAGGGGGGTTTTAGCGGAAAAGAGGATATTACTCAAAATGTGTGCATGTGAAAAATCTGACACTTCATCAATTAATGTCCATACTCCTTGCGCACATGTGTGTAAATTTGGGGTAATGTACGGTATTGCAAACCAGTTAAAAAGTGCAAAATATTGCCATTTCTGAATGCAAGCTCCCAGGAAGAGCAGAGTTTGAACACGAGATACCTCCTGTGATATGCGAGGGGTGCGTGTAATTTTAAAACAATATGTACCTCTGCAAATATGTATTTGGTTCAAATCTAGATTTGTGTGTAAGTTGACAGGAGGAGTGGACTCTCTGCAAGCCATAAAATGACATCGCTCTGACTCACAGTTCCTTCCCCAATCAAGTGAGAAATGGAAATTTGACCCATGGCAAGTGGAGAGGGGTAGGGTCTAGTGATGCTCACACACACCCATTTCAAAACACATAAAAGCAGAGAGACAGGACAGATAGGGACCTTCAAATCCATTTGCTGCGGGACGCTCTGCCGGGAAAATCCATACTTTACCTCCATCAATCTCCAGAGAAAGCTGTGCAGAAAGATCCAGACTTTAAATCCATCAATCTTCAGAATCCAGAGAGAGAGCAGACCCAGATCACTGTGAAGTGCAGAGACCAGAGTCCCGTCTAAAACCTGACCAGATCCATGGCGAGGCCCATTTCACTCAAGAATATAGTGTGAGTACCTAGAAAACTGTGCAGAACCAATCTCCTAGTTAAAATAATATAATTCAATCTAGTTTAATCTAAGTAGAACTGCAGCTTAGCAATTGTGTTATTCTGCCATCATTTTTAAAGCTGAAAAAGTGTTGCGTTTAAAATTTGCAAAACCAAAAACGACCTTCACTAAATCGCTCATATCTCCGCGACCGTTTGTCTTAGAGACTTGCAGTAACTTTCATCTGAAAGCTTAGAATCTTAGCTTTTAATCGCACCAAGAACCACATTCCTACCCCTTATAGTTTTACCGCAATCGCGGAACACGCATTCGCGAATTTTGCCGCGATTTGCAAATTTCTTCACGTGTAAAAAGCTGCTGCTGCTTGCCTTCCATTTGCCAGAAATTCGTTTAACCTGCTAATCATCCCTGAATCATTGCTAGTGTGAGCCTGGACTAATATTAACTTGATTTCACTCACCCTGAACCTCTAAAGGGAATTAAAAGCATTTTAGCATATTTTTTTCTTCATTTCCAGCACATTTAAAAGCATTTTGCCTGTGTTTTCAACTTCTGTAGTCTAAGTTGCTGGGTGAACTGAATTACATTTGAATTGCATTTCTGAGAACTGTGTGCTTCCTTCCATTTCCCTGCATTGCATAAAAGGGGGGGTGAATTGTCCAAGAAAGTGATTACATTGTCTTTTGCTGAAATCCTATCAAGTTATTTTCTATACTGCATTTCATTCATTCAACCTTGCATTTCCTTGAACCCTATAAAACATTCTCTTCCACATTATTCTTCTGTCCCTATTTACCAGTGTGCTATCTTATCCATTTCATGTCAACTCCTTAGTGATTATAAAGAAGTGTGCTAGTGCCAGATTCTCCGTTGTTAATCTTTATCATATCAGATTAAGTGTGATATTCAATTATTAATTTATTATAAAGCGTGATATATATATATATATATATATATGTTTAAAATATCAATTAAACCTTTTAACTTGCAAAACAGAACTACTTCTTGGCTCAGTGGGGTCAGGAGGATTCCAAGAGGGGTGTTATATAGGGGTAGTCATCCAGAACGCATGAACTGGACATAAAGTTATATCAATAAGGGTTTTCATTCAGTATTCTAGACTAGGCGTTGACTTGGCTGTCGTGCTGAATTGAATCCTCTTACAAATTGGGGGCTCGTCCGGGATGTTTGGGTTAGATTTACCATTTGTGCAGATTAATACAGCGTGCCAGCTGACCAGATACACATATCCAGTCGGATCACCACGCTGCATTACGCTGTGAAGCATTCCTCAAAAGGGACACTCCAAGAAAAGTTCTGTTCTGCAAAAATAAAATACAAACTTCTGTAAGTCAGGACAGAGACCAATCTCTAGAATGACGACCTTAGTAGACATGAAAATAGCCAGAGAGCACCTCTTGCATAAGCTATTTGTGAGAGGTGAATGGACCGAACAGGGCCAGGATGCGTGGTTGCAGGCAATCACACAACAGGTCACTGAAACAGGGTCAGATATATATAGAGATCAGGGTCCCTTACATGTGGCCCTGAGTGAACTATATATGGCTCCTAAAGCCAAAGAGGAACACAATAAGATTGCCAGGATAGCAGCATACCTGTACCTATATATGGGAGACATGCAGGATAGATGTGCTGAAAGCCAAAATCTGGCAAATAGGCAACAGATGGGGTTAGAGAAGGTCCAATCTGACCTGGTCTCTTCTGAGCAGAGGCTGCAGAGGAGCCAGGAGTCAGAAAATGACAGCAGACGGTACATCACTAAAATAAACGAGGATATGGATGTGCTGCAACAGGAAAAGGCGGACCAGGATACCAGATTTCTGGCCTTGCAGAAGGAGTACCAAGAAGGTTTGGACTCCCTACGGCAGAGCCAGAAAAAGCTGGAGCAACAGCTAGACTTCAATAGGGCATGTGCTGAGCAGGTAGTCACCCTGCAAAGCCACCTAGATAGGGAGAAGGCAGACAGCAATAAACTGATTCTGAAAGACCTGGATACCCAGGCAGAGTTTGATCAGGAGCGCCGGAAAGCTGGTGCCTTCCAACAGCAGAGGGACGACCTGGCAGCACAAATGCAGGCTCTCAGTCAGGAAAGAGACACTTTGGGCCAGGAAGTCTGCCACTTAAAAAAGGAAATTGAAGAAAATCACCTGGCCCTCCAGGGGCTGGGTGACCTCCAAAAAGAAAACCAGAACTTGGTAGAGCACACCAGAAGGGTGGAAGAGGCTCTGGCAAGAAAGGAGCAGGCCAGTAGGGATGGGACTCAGGAGGTAAACCTCCTGCGGCAAAGACTGGCCCAGTTCTCCAGGACCAACCAGGAAGCACAGAGGGAAAATGAGGCCCTCTGTCAACACAATGATAGGCTCCAACAACAGGTAGCGATGCAGGAGAAACTGATAGTCGAGTAAGGCCTTAACAGAGGAACTGAAAGCACAAATGCAGGCTCTTGCATTGCAACAGGGAGCAGGGGCGGATAGAGATGAGGTCCGCTGGGAAAGAGAGATTCCTGACCATAACCGCAGGAGCCCTAACACCAGGGGCCTTCATCTCCTCCAGTCCCTGGACATGAGCACAGGGCCACAGGGATGGCAGATTACTATCCAGCTAAGAGTATGGGGCTCATAGGCCAGTACCACTCAGGAATGGAGGGGTGGGCATCCGGGTATGGGCACCCAAGTACAGTACAGTTCAATGGGGAACCCCAGGAGAGTAGGCCCATTAAGGGCATCCTGAAAACCTCTGCCCAGTTAGGTCAGTGGAGGGGGTACCCATCAAATCCTGGCAGCAAGGAGGAATCTGAAGACTCCTCTGAACTGCGCAGGACACAGGAGACCAGGTCCCCACAGTCTGCCAGCCATTCCCAGGCTCGCAGAATCCGGGAAAACCTGGAAGAACAGACGGGAACCTCTGGGAGCAGTGCCTCTGAGTCCGAGGACGAATGGACAAGGGTTACCCGAACCAAAAAGGCCAATAAGGCAAAAAGGGCCTTGCTTAAGGACCCCTTAAAGCAGATTAAGGCGATCAGGAGCGTCATCACGCCTTACCATAAGAACGCTAAGTATTCTGTTTGGGAGCACTTAGAGTTGTTTGAACAAATGATGGAGACTTTCCATTTGAAGGACAGCCAAAGCTGTATTCAATATGTAAAGTGGACCTTCTCCCCGGAATACTCCAGTTTCTTTGCGGGGCTGGAGGACCAAAATCATTTAAGATGGTCCACCTATAAGGCGGCCATCTTGAAACATTTTTCTGTTCACAGAAATCCTCAAGAGGCTCGCAAGGCAGCCTACAATTTGCAATGTGGGGAGGATCAGGCCCCACAAGAATTTGTGCAGGAGTTAAAGCGTGCTTTTGCACAGACCACAAGAAGGGTGCGCACGGATAGCAGAGAATTTATTAATACGTTTTTCCATGCCTTGCCCAAATATATCATGACCCAGCTCGTGAGGGATTTTCACGAAAAAAGATCTTTAGACTGGGTCATTGAACAGGCTACCCGGATCTATGAGGTGCAGAAACCGATAGATAGCAAAAGTAATGCCCAGAAAAACCCCAAAGCCAACAGCACCCCTGCTGCTGCCAAGGTGGCAGAGGTAAAGGTCACCCCCGTTTTAGAGTTGGAGATGGGGGGGCCTAAAAACCTACCTGCACCTAATGATGCTAGGCCCAGAAGGTCCTCGGGCCAGTCACAGACAGGGAGCCAGGGAGGCAGCCCCACAAATGGGGTCCCTCGCTCTCCTGATTATGTAAGTCCCCGTTACAAGGGAAATCGACCCATCCTGGGTTATGTGTGGACTCCTCCAGCCCAAGGGGGGGGATCCAGCCAAGCACCTAACCCAGGGAACTTCCCTCCCAACTTCCCACAGGAGGGCAGAAATTCTCCAAATCCTGGGCAGAACTTTTTCCCCAGGTATCCACCCAATTTCCAACCCCAAAATCATCCATCCTTCTTTCCCCAATTCCCTGAGCCCAGACAACCTAATCCGGGAGAGGGGAGGCCAAGGGTGGAGGGGTACCCAAATCTTCCCAACCCGGGGTATTACCAGAGGAGGGACAGCTACCCTTCCCGGGATCAGCCCACGGGAGAAAACAGGGCCCCGTATCAGCCTGAGCGGGTTTCCCAGTTAGAGCGCCAGGTTCAAAACATGGCGCGGGATCTGGGTCACATACTGAGGGCTCAGCAGAACCCTCAGATCGGCATGCCGGCGCAGAACGCACCCAACTCTGGACCTGGTGCCCCAGAACAATGACGGGGGCAGCACCCCGATAACTCACCGGTTCCCAGGGAGGAGGCACAAAGGGAAGGGGGGTGTAAATCCTTGGAGGAAGCTTCCTTCCTCACTTGTAAACAGCCCCTGGAAACCCAGGAACCGGAAACAAAATCGCTTGCCCCTGAAAGTCTGCCTCCTAAGGAGCAGAGGGGGGGTAGGAGAAACAAAAGACCCAAACAGACTCAGTTTGAGGAGGAGGTACAGATCTTCCAATTTGAGGGAGAGGGATCCTCAGAGGATCCTGGGAAAAGGATCTTCTCCTTCAGAGAGGGGGGAACTCCTCCCAAAGAAAAATGGGTCCCTAGGGATGCAAATCCAGACTGGGGAGAGGGGGAGACTCAGCTACCGCCGCCCACCATCTCATCCCAGAACCAACAGCAAGAAAATCCCCTGGTTCAGACCCATCCTGGTGACTGCCTCCAAAAAGGGGGGGGTGGCCCAGAACCGGAGCAAGGGGAACCCACAATGGCTCTGATCTCCAGTTGCCAAATTTTTCTTTCAGATTCCCAAGGCCCTCCACAGAATTCTGCCCAAATCTCTTCGCAAGCGATGTCCAAAACCAGAAAGTTAGCCCACCAGTTGTCCAAAAATGTACATTATCTGTGCCCCCTTGAGGAGAAGGAGGGAAGATATTATGCCCCAGTACAAGTACAGGGGCAGGGTACAATTTTGGCACTGGTGGACACTGGATCTCAAGCTACCCTTCTGTCCAGAAGAGCCTTTGACGAACTGAATGCAGGAAGGGGAGGGAATTACCAAATTCCTCTCACCTCTCTTCCTGGACAACTGCAGAACTTTGACGGGAAGGAAATTCCCGTCGAGGGGACGGCAGATTTGGAGATAAAAATTGGGCGACATAAGTTGAAACACCCGGTCATAGTTGTGACGCCAGAGGGCACCCCTTGTTTACTAGGGAATGACCTCCTGAGAAGGTTGTCACCCCTAATAGATTGCGTAAACAAGGTCCTCTGGACCCAGACTAGCCGACCCATAAAATTAAAACAGAGTGTCAACCATGTTAGTTTAAACGGCACCTGCCACATGGTTGAACACAAATCTGACCAAGTAGAATTTCACTTCCAGAATAGCCAAATTCCAGACGTGACAGTAATAGCAGTAGGACAACAGACTGGTGATGGGGGGTCCTCTCTATTTCTGAAAATCAACCTTCCTTCCAGTCTAAAGTGGTAGTCCATGCTGGAAGGAAACACTCTGAGATTCTATACTAATCCACAATCAGAAACTCCCACTCCTATAGTCCAGAAAGATGTGAAATCAGCTCAGAGCCTGGCTGATATTCAGCAAATTGGAGAGCAGTTGTTCATCCCTGTCCAATTAAATGATGGGAAGGACTCTGTTCTCGCTCGAGTGTGTGTGAACAACGGGAAGAGCTTCATCAGCAAAGCCATGTTCCGCCAACTCCCAAAAGATCCAGCCATTCCCACATTCAAACTGATAGACACATGGGAAATGGACCTGGAAGCACCTAATTCCAAACATCTCCTGCCAAGCAGGTGTATGCTCAAAATCTCCATTGGCAACAAGAGCATAGTCCATAATTGTTGGGTCGTGCGAGACGTCCCTGCCGCCTTTTACTTAGGCAGTGACATTCTCAATCGCTTTGCCATTAGTTTGGACCTAATAAACTTCAAAGCTTGGTCCCGATTAGCGGATAATCCCATGGGCTTTGATGATCCAGAAAAAGCATTTAGGTCAGCTCAATTGCTACCTTATGCAGTTGAAATTCAGATCAAAGAGGAAGTCACCATCCCAGAAAGGACCCGACAATTCTCCCTGGAAGTGAAAGTTAAAAGAGGACAATATTTGCAAAACCCTGATGCTTACATACATCTAAATGCTTCTCTCCAACAGCAAGGGTTGGGGGTAAACCCAACTCCATTAGTCAACATAGAACATGACACCATTCTAATAGAGGTGGATAACAGCGACTTAAAGAGTATTACTCTAGCCGCAGGCACCATTATTGGAATGGCGGTTGATGACCGACATTTTTCCATTGACTTAGTAAATGAACTGTTAGGACCAATCCCCAAGGACTGTTTTGACAGTGACAGTGATGACAATACAACACCAGACAGGATTTTTACCCGGCATGGGGGGGAACTTCCTGGTGTACACTTCCTGCCCCTATGGTAAGGAAGATGTGACTTGTGACTTCAGGAGGGATGAGGTGATTTTCCAGGTCCATGAGGGTTGCCTTTCCCACCTGAAGCCTCCAGTCCAAATCAGCACTCTGACCAGGGACTTCTCCACCCAGCTGGAGGAGGCCGCTGAGATAGCCAAACCAGAAGCCTTTCCAGGCTTCAGGCAGATGGTGGAAGAGAGAGTCAACCTAGCTGATGCCTGTGTGACTCTGGAACAGAAGCAAAAGTTGAAACAAGTTTTCTTGGATTTCCAAGATCTCTTTGCGGTAGACTCATATGACTGTGGTCGCACTGACATCCACACAACAACAATCCCCACGGACCCTGGCATGACTCCTGTATTTGTGGAGCAATATTGTTTGCCTCTCGCATCAATGGAGTCCCTTACTGAAATAATTAAGAACCTTGAGTCCAGGGGAATAATCCGTCCAGTCCACAGCACCTTCAATAATCCGGTGCTGGGAATATTGAAGCCAAACGGCCAGTGGAGACTCTGTGCTGACCTCAGGGAGCTCAACAAACGGGTCCATACTTCCCGATGGCCTCTCCCCTACATTGACCAAGGGCTGGCCCAGATCCAGGGGTCACAGGTATTCACTGCAATAGACCTGACCAATGGATACTGGACCGTGCCTGTCAGTAGGGAGGACCAATACAAACTGGCTTTTACCTTTGGGGGCCAGCAGTACACATGGACCCGGACTCCTTTCGGATACCTCAACTCCGGCAATGAATTCAACATTTTCCTACATAAGGCCATGCCCGACCTGGGTGCGAGGGGTAACCTGGCTTATGTAGATGATGTCCTCATCAAAAGTTCATCTGTGGAGGAACACATAGCGGAGATCCGTTATGTTCTGACCCAGTTGAGGGCCGCCGGAGCAAAACTTTCCTTTCAAAAAGCACAGTGGTGTAGAACCCGTGTTAATTTCTTGGGGCATGAGATTACTCCTCAGGGTCTCTGTCCCCAGGAAAAGAAAGTGGAAGCACTTCAGAAACTGAAAGAACCCACAACTCTGCGAGAACTAAGGAGCCTCCTTGGACTGACTAATTACAGCAGAAAGTTCATTGAGGGCTACGCAGAGATCACCAGACCCCTGATTCATCTCCTGAAGGGGGGGGTCAAGTGGGAATGGGGTCCAGAACAAGCCGAGGCGGTAAAACAACTCAAAAGAAGCCTCTCTCGCCTTGCCTAGCTTACCCTGTCAGAAACAAGGAGTTCTTCCTGGAGACAGGGTTCTCTAATACGTGCTTGACGGCAGTATTATACCAAAAGCATGACAAGGTCAATAAAGTAATCTCCTATGCGAGCAAAACTTTATCCTCTGTGGAGGAAAAATTCAACGATTGTGAGAAGGCACTCCTGGCAACGGTGTGGGCATTGAAGAATTACCGCCCGTTTATCCAGGGGGAACACATCATAGTGGAGACTCCACACCAGCCTCTGCAATATCTCCAAAGTGACAGAATCCGGGCCGGAAATGTGAGTAATTCCTGAATTACTTCCTGGATTCTGTCAATGCAAGGCTTTCCTGTGGAGGTCCGATATGGCCAAAACAAGAAGAGTCCCCTCGCGCAAGGTGTAAGGTTTTCAAACACTAACCTTATGGTGCAGCAATCAACGAGGCAGTTGGGGAGCCCCCTAGGGACCCTGACACCTCCCCTCTCCTGAATAGGAAACAAGTGGTGGTGTAAGGGATCCCAGGGAAACCCTCCTGGGGGAGAAAACCCTGCCGGAACGGAGATGGATCCAATCGTCCTCGGTACGTCGATCTTCAACGTGGGAAGGATTCTATTTGCAGGACTCTGTCTGCTTCTGTATTCTAATTTAAACAAAACAGGGTATGAGCTGGGATATAATCATGGAGAAGACAGACAGAAGTGAGAAAAGAGCAGTACCGAGCGAGTTGGATGGAGGAGGAGTCTCGAGGAGTCTCGGAGGTCGGGAGAGGGAGGCTGGATACGGACACAAGTCTGTAGATATGTAGATAGGTAGGTAAAGAGAAAAGGTAAGCTTAAGGACAAGGATGTAGGTAACATGCACCCTAGCTGCGAACTTACGGAGCGTCTGAGGAGAGAAGCGACGCGCTGAGCTGTGGTTCTGCTGCACCATATCCGGTATCCTTGGAACAGCGCGGTGACGTCAGAGGACGTCTGACTGAAGACGGGAACACTGCAACGCTACCCGTAGTAACAGGAGCCATGCTGGGAGAATGAAACAAGGACAAAGTCCGCATTCTCCAGCGCCGCCAAAGGGAGCCGCGGCGCCAGCGAGACATGACAGTATGCCCCCCTCCAAGGGTCCCCCCACCGGGTTTGTCGGGGTGCAACCTATGAAAGCGGCGAACAAGCAAAGGTGCGTGGACAGCAGAGGCTGGTTCCCACGAACGGTCCGCTATAGTATACCCCTTCCAGTGGATCAGATATTGAAGTCGACCATGATGATAACGAGAATCACAAACACCGGAGACTTCGAATTCGGGACCATCTTCGGTTGACACAGGTGGGGGACAGTCCTTAGAACGACCGAATCGATCTGGGACATGGAGCTTGAGTTGGGACACATGAAATACTGGGTGAATTCGAGACCAAGATGGAGGAAGTTGCAATTCAAAGGCTAGAGAGCCCTTCGACCTTAAAACAGTGAAAGGCCCAAAGAATTTAGGGGACAATTTAGATGGAATCAAGTGTCTAGGAAGGAATCTTGCCGAGAGCCAAACCAAATCCCCCGGAGTAATCTTGGGTGATGGTGAACGATGCAAATCCGCAAAGCGTTTGGAGCTTTCCTGAGCTTCTTGCAAAGCAGTCCTGGCCAAAAGATGTCCCTGTTGGATGTCCCCCATAAGGGCGTCGGCATCTGGAAATGCCGAAGATTGGAGAAGAGAGGAAGGAGAACAGGAGGGATGGTATCCATAGGTACAGTGGAATGGACTTGTCTTAATGGATGCATGAGGAGCGTTGTTATAGGCAAACTCTGCCATGGGTAACAGTTCCCTCCAGTTATCTTGAGCCGCAGACACAAAGCAACGCAGGTAGGTTTCCAGGGTTTGATTCAAACGTTCGGTCTGTCCGTTAGTTTGAGGATGGTAGCCTGAACTTAAAGCTCTTTTAATCCCCAAAGCGGAACAGACCTGCTTCCAGTATCGGGAGATATACTGCGAACCTCGATCGGACACTATACTGTCTGGAAGACCATGCTGAGAAAATATGGTATTGATGAAGCGTCTGGCCATTTGTGAGGCAGTTGGTATGGAGGGTAAAGCCAGAAAATGGGCCAATTTGGTAAAATAATCGACCGTTACCATAATGGTGGTACAACCTGTAGACGGAGGCAAGTCGACAATGAAGTCCGTAGAAATCAGTTGCCAGGGACGAGTAGGTATTTGTACCATTGCCAATTTCCCAAAAGGTTTGCTGCGAGGGGTTTTGGCTTGGAGGCAAACCACGCACGATGAAACATAGTTTTTCACGTCCTTACCCAGGGTTTCCCACCAAAAATGCCTTAAAACAAGCTCCCGGGTACTGGCTATACCGCGATGTCCGGCCATGACAGAATCATGACACATATGCAGCACTTCAGTACGGAGTTGGAGAGTAGGGATATAGACTCGATGGTTCTGATAATAGCATCCGTCTTCAAAGGAGAGACCCCACTTTCCCATTTGAAGACTGATAGAATCCTTGATGAGACAGGTTTGGGATGCAATCGAGTGAAGGAAATCTTGGACTACAGTAATAAACGTAGCTCGAGGAAACAATTTTTCGGTCTGAAAACCAGGTTTGCATGATGGATCTCTGCGTGATAATGCATCGGCTTGTAGATTGGTGTTCCCCGGAATGATTGTGAATGTTATGTTGTAGGGAGAAAAGAAATGTGCCCATCTAGCTTGCCGACTGTTACGTGTTTCTGCGTACTGGAGGCTTTTAAGATTTTGATGGTCTGTGCGTACTTCAATAGGATGTTGGGAACCCAATAGGAGATGTCTCCATTCCTGAAATGCTCGTTTTATGGCTAATAGTTCCTTCTCTAATACTGTGTAGTTGATTTCCGAGGGAGAGAAGGTTTTAGAAAGATAGGCCACAGGATATTCTAACCCAAGTGCCTGAGTCTGTTTCAACACGGCTCCCAAGGCGAAGTGAGAGGCGTCTGTTTCTACAATAAAGGGTAGGCTCTGGTCTGGAGTTCGTAATATTGGGGCTGACGTAAAAAGGGTTTTCAAAGTGTCAAAGGCGGACTGAGCTTCTATTGTCCATTCGAAAGTCTTCCCCTTCTTAAGCAGCCTAGTTAGTGGTAGAACAACAGAAGAAAACCCTGCAATAAACTTCCTGTAAAAGTTTGAGAATCCCAGAAAACTTTGGAGTTCTCTGACGGTACGAGGTGGAGACCACTCCAGAATTGCTGTTACTTTGCTGGGATCCATTGATATCCCAGAGGAGGATAGGACGAACCCTAGATAAGTAACTGTAGTCTGATGAAATTTGCACTTTTCTAGTTTACAGAATAGGTGGTTATTCCGTAATCTGTGTAAAACTTGACTCACATGTTGGTGATGTTCCTTTGGGTCCTTGGAGTACACCAGGATGTCATCGAGATATATAACCGTTGTGTGGAGAAGGAGATCAGAAAATATATGGTCGATAAATCTCTGGAAAACAGCAGGAGCATTTGATAAACCAAAGGGCATCACCCGGTACTCGAAATGACCAAAAGGGGTGCGAAAGGCTGTTTTCCACTCATCCCCTTCCCTAATCCTGATGAGGTGATAGGCTCCTCTAAGATCTAGTTTAGTGTAGATGGTGGCTCCCTTTACGGCCTCCAGAATATCAGGGATGAGCGGCATAGGATAACGATCCGGAATGGTGATTTTGTTAAGACCCCGATAATCTATGCAGGGCCTTAATTCGTCTGTGTCCTTCTTCGCTATGAAAAACAATGATGCCCCTGCAGGAGAGATTGATTCCGTTATCAGACCGTTCTTGAGGTTGGTATCCAGATACTGTCTTAAGACCGATTTTTCTTTCTCCGAAAGGATGTACATTTTACCGAAGGGTATGGGTTGTGAAGATACAAGTCGAATCGAACAATCGTCTCTTCTATGAGGCGGAAGGTCCGAGAACTGAGGAGAAGAAAAAATGTCTTGGAACTCCTCATATTCGGGAGGGAGAAGACTGATCTGGTCCACTATTTTATGGGATCTGTCAGGAGGTGAAGGAGGAGTAGAGAACCCTATAGAGCCGACTGCAAGACAGTGTTGAACACAGTGTTCTGACCCCAAGAAAATAGAACCAGCTGACCAATTTATGAAGGGATTGTGTAGCTTTAACCAGGGTAACCCCAAAATAATGGGATAGTGGGCGGCCTTAATAATGTCGAATATGATCTCTTCTCTGTGGGAACCGATAGACATCTTTAAGGCGAACGTTTGTTCCCGTATAGGTCCTGAAACTAGAGGCGTGCCATCCACCCCTTCAACTGGTATGGCAAAGGCTTTGGGAGAGCGAGGTAAATTCTGTGATTTAGCCCACATATCGTCTATGAACAATCCCGCTGCACCGCAATCTATCAAGGCGGGTACCGTTACTACGGTTCTATCTGGTAAGGAAAGAGAGACCCGTAAAACTACCATGTCCAATGATGGAGGAATCAGGGTTGGAGAGTGGGAATCAGCACCCGTTGCCCCGACCGTTGTTCCCTTTGCGGTTGGGGTCTGGCGTTTCCCGAACGTGATTGCCGTCTAAGAGGAGCAATAGGGCAATCTTGTACTGTATGAGAGGAAGAGCCGCAGTACATACATAGCCCTTGGCTTTTCCTGCGAGCCCGTTCCTCTGGAGTAAGAGGTCCCCGAGTAATCCCCACTTGCATAGGTTCATCTGAATTAGTGGTTTTGGGAACTGAAACTATGTCTGGCCCAAAGCGGTGACTTCTCCCTTTCTTCCTTTCCGCTTGTCGTTCTTGTAGCCGATAGTCTAACTGCATGGTGAGGGAGACCAATTCCGCAAGAGTACTGGGTCTAGAAACCCGCGCGAGTTCGTCTTTTAACTCTTCATGAAGCCCCCTTCTGAACAAAGTTATCAGAGCGTCATCAGCCCACGAGGTGCCGGCCGCCATTTGTTTGAATCGAGTGATGTATTCTAGAATACCTAAGGATCCTTGCTTGATGTCTAGCAGTTTCTCCTGAGTGGAGACATGATACTCTTTTCTTGAAAACATAGCCTTCAGGCTGGCAGTAAAAGCGGGCACTGAATCAAGAATGGCGTTATTAGAAGTTACAATAGGGGTGGCCCAGGCTAGAGCAGGTCCTGTTAGATGGGTAATCATATATCCTACTCTATCTCTATCTGAGGGGAAAAAAGATGTTTTGAATGCAAATTGCACTGTGCATGCGTCCAGAAATTCCCTTAGTGATTGAGGATTCCCGTCATATTTCCCTCCTGGTAATGGACCCGGAGGGATTTCCGAACTTGTGGGAGGCCTCACTAACATTTGCTGTTTCAGATAAGCGTTTTCATGTTTCAAGGCTTGTACCTCATGGGACAAACCTTGTACCACAGTCGTTAACTGCTGCACCTGGTCTAACGCTGCTTGCAGCGTTGTCATAATTAGATTTCTCTTTTACGGGCGTCGCTTGCTGTAAGGTTTTCAAACACTAACCTTATGGTGCAGCAATCAACGAGGCAGTTGGGGAGCCCCCTAGGGACCCTGACACCTCCCCTCTCCTGAATAGGAAACAAGTGGTGGTGTAAGGGATCCCAGGGAAACCCTCCTGGGGGAGAAAACCCTGCCGGAACGGAGATGGATCCAATCGTCCTCGGTACGTCGATCTTCAACGTGGGAAGGATTCTATTTGCAGGACTCTGTCTGCTTCTGTATTCTAATTTAAACAAAACAGGGTATGAGCTGGGATATAATCATGGAGAAGACAGACAGAAGTGAGAAAAGAGCAGTACCGAGCGAGTTGGATGGAGGAGGAGTCTCGAGGAGTCTCGGAGGTCGGGAGAGGGAGGCTGGATACGGACACAAGTCTGTAGATATGTAGATAGGTAGGTAAAGAGAAAAGGTAAGCTTAAGGACAAGGATGTAGGTAACATGCACCCTAGCTGCGAACTTACGGAGCGTCTGAGGAGAGAAGCGACGCGCTGAGCTGTGGTTCTGCTGCACCATATCCGGTATCCTTGGAACAGCGCGGTGACGTCAGAGGACGTCTGACTGAAGACGGGAACACTGCAACGCTACCCGTAGTAACAGGAGCCATGCTGGGAGAATGAAACAAGGACAAAGTCCGCATTCTCCAGCGCCGCCAAAGGGAGCCGCGGCGCCAGCGAGACATGACACAAGGTCTGGCTGACTTGCATGATTGTGCCAGAGAAAACTGTCTCGAGGACGAAAGTCTAAAAATCAAGGACAACACGGAGGCATACCTTAATTCCCCACACAAAGTCTTTGAAGAGGACAAGTGTGAGGGAATGCCCACTGTCTATGTGGATGGATGCTCTTACCATGTTGACAACAACGGGGAGAAAGAACTGGTGGCCCGCATAGGGAAAGCGTGGGTGAATGAGTCCCCAGAACCCTCCGCTGGATACAAAATTGGTCCCCAAAGTAGTCAGGTGGCAGAATTGATGGCTGTGCATCAAGCCATCCTCACTGCTGTCCAGCATCAACTCCGCGAACTGGTCATAATCACAGATTCAGATTATGTACGGAACGGGTTCGTGGAGCACCTGGCTAATTGGAAAACCAGAGGCATGTTATGTGCTAACAACAAACCCTTGAAACATGGGAAGTTGATCCAAAACATTGATGATCTGGTCACCTCGAATGAGATGACCATCTATTGGAAAAAGATCAAGGGTCATTCCAAAGTAGAGGGACCAGACAAAACTGGAAATGACTTAGCTGATCAGCTGGCCAAAACCGGGGCCATCCAAGGGGATCTAATTGAGATTGAGTCCCTGTTGGGGGAAATCCAGGTCACTGCTATCACTAGGTCCCAGACAAATGCTCACAACGACCTTTCAATTGCACAATGGAGTAAGAAGACCCCTGATGCTGATTTGATTACCGCTCAGAAGGGGGATCCAATTATTGGTAAGTTTTACCAACACCTTGAGGACCCTGAGAACTTTCCCCTGACGGATACCGATTACATTGGGAAAGAGGACCTAAGAGTGTTGATGAAATGTCCAAAAATGTTCCGAATCCAAGACGGTTTGTTGGTAAGGAAATCCAAAGCTGGCCATGACCAGTGGGTGGTTCCTACCTCATTCCGAAGCCTGATGTTAAGTCACGCCCATGATGCGGCCACCGCCGGTCATAGGGGGTTTCACACAACATTGGAGATCTTAAGAGAGGTTGCATACTGGCCACACATGGGGCAGGACCTCGACCAATACTTGAAGGGGTATCTTGTGTGTGCACAATTTCAGCCATCATCCCTCACGCACCGTGCGCCTCTCCAAAAGAGGGGGATGACACTGCCATGGTCAGATTTACAAATCGACTTTGTAGGCCCTGTGATTCGCTCTGCTAGGGGGAATAAGTACATGTTGACTGTGACCTGCTTGTTTACCAAGTGGGTGGAATGTCTCCTAGCCCCAAATTGCAAGGCAGAAACCGCAGCTGCCTTGATGATTAACCACATCTTTTCTCGTTTTGGTCTACCTCAAAGGATTGAGTCAGACAGGGGTAGCCACTTCACCAGTGAAGTAATGACAAAGATGTGGGAGATACTGGGGGTCAAAAGGAAGTTGCATATTGCTTACAGGCCAGCTTCTTCTGGGGCAGTAGAGAGATATAACCGGACAATTGTGAGCATCTTAAAAAAGTTTGTGGCAGATTCTGGGCCAAGTTGGGATATCCGATTACCTCTGGTCCTAATGGCCATCAGATCTACCCCTTCATCTGCAACCAAAATGTCACCATTTGAGTTGATGACTGGGCGCAAGATGGTGCTTCCGCAGCATTTGCTCTACAGGACCCAAGAGCAGACACTAATAAATGCCTCCACTACTCATGAGTATGTAGAGAATTTAAGGAAACACCTCCAACATGCTTTTGCTTATGCTCAGTGGAATCTAGAAAGATCAGCTGATAGCATGAAGACCCATTATGACCTGAAAACTTCCAGGAAGGAATATCAGGTGGGAGACCGGGTCTATCTATACAACTTCCAAAGGAACCAGGCCAAGCAGCGCAAATTTTTGCCTACATGGAAAGGACCCTTTGAGATCATCGACAAGATCTCCCCTGTGGCCTACAAGATCCGCATCCCCAAAGGCGGTTCGGCAGAGGGGGAAGACAAGTGGGTCCACATAAACCAGTTGAAATGTTGCCATCCCAGGCACACACTGCAACAACTGGAGGAATCCTCTAGAATCCTAGCGGGCACTGTCTCAGACTAATTCAGTTCCAACCATAAAACATACCACATCTAGTCTCTAAAATATTGTGATTTGCATGAAACTGTCTCTTAGTTATACTGTTCTTTTTTCAAAATAAGAATGTAATGTTTCGTTATGATGAAATTCATATGCTGCCCCACTATCTCAACAGTGGTGGAAATGTCCATGAATAGGTATTGCCGCTCTTCCTTTGTCGTCCTAGGAGAAAGAAAACCTGGAGACGGGCCAAGGAGGGCGATCCGGAGACCGGGAGCAGAGACGCAACGGGCCCGGGGTACCGCCCAATCTTCCCATCAGGACCGGCGAGGAGAACCGATCGATCAGTACCGGATGGAGGAAAAGATGCTGAACTGTGCCATCTATTGGAAGAAGATGAGGAAACATCCCAGGTCTTGCGAGTCCCATTCGTGAAATAGAATGGCCATCGCAAGAGGGGGGCTTGTGGGATGTATTTACCCATGCATCCGAGCCATACCTCAAAACTGTGCAGTACTGACATGGAAAACATCATGATGGCCAGAGCTTCCCAGAAAATGCACAGGGACATGCATGAAGAATAGGCTGCCACTCATTTTTGCCGATGTTATGGGCACAGAAGGACACTGCCTAAAACCACCATTGGACTACCCACACAGTAGTCTGAAACCATTGGGAATGGCAATGCTGATTGCCAAAAGCAAACCCATAACTGTGGAGAATTCATTTTCTTAAATCCCAAAAAGGGTCGGAGTCGTGAGCTGAGTCAGTCTACGGCAGTCAGCTACGACTTTTCTCTCGTGAGGAGCTGCAGCAACGTGTTCTCTCTTTCCCTGCACTGCCGGCTGGAGCCGCAGTATTCTGTGCCTGTGCTGTGCCTTTAACATCGGCCATCGACAATTGGAGGCGGATCCTATTTAGCCTCGATTCCGGCGCGGAGCGCGCGCGGAGTCGTGAGCTGAGTCAGTCTACGGCAGTCAACGGCTGGTCTCGGCTGGTCTCGGCAGCGCGAATCAGCTATTCATGACGGCCCACTCCGGCACAGGCGGCCAAACAGGCTCTGGCCCTCTTACCCGACGGAAAACCATTCAACAACGCCGTATGCAAAACCCTTGGACAGCGCTAAAAAGCGACGCGAGAGTGGAGCCAATAAAGGTAAGCTCCTTGCTTCACAAAAGTGCACCTAAAAACATGTCTGAACTTCGATCTCCTGATTCACTGTCAACCGACCAAAGTACTAATGACGACACGATCGCTGTTAACCCCTCGCCCGTACTGATGATAACGTACTCAGACGAGCAGCACATTGAGGAATCCACTGAGACTTCCATCGAAATATGTGCACCAGTTACCCTTGATAAAAAGGGAGACACCGCGCCTCCTCAAAATCCATCGGCTACACCTGATATTGCGATTAATGAGACAACATTAATTGATCTGTCAACGTCAAGTCCCGATGATGCTGAAATCAACGTACCTAACACTGATACGTCTGGTGGAATCTCCACATGCGCCTTGCACGCAGCTATTGCCAGCGAAGTCAGCGAAGTTGAAACTATGGTCTTAACTTCAAACGACGGAACTGACGTGGAAGGCACCATCAGTTCTCCACAACGACCGCTACTATCATTACTCGACCTCACCCCCTTAAACAGGAGCACAGAATCACTTACCTTTGTCAAACCACCATACTCGAACAAAGGAGACGAGTTCTTTACGCCATTTGACTTAACGGATGTCGAGCTCTTGGAAGCCTCACAAGAAAACGAGGACTTTGCCTCAACAAGCTATTCTGAAGCCAAAAATGCCATTGCATCAAATTTAATTGCAACTGCAACCATTGAGCACGACGAAACCACTTTGGCCGCGAGCTCCTCAAAATCAAACTTGAAGCACATTAAAGCTCAAAGCGCGGTCAAACATCGAGCTGCCGAAACTTTGGATAAAGTTCCCACACGTACTGTCTTTGTCTACACAAAGCCAAATTCCTCTAACGAAAAGGACATTACACCATCAAAAAGGACCTCTCTTATGACTCTAACAGAGCAAGGAGTTCAAAGAAATAACATCGATTGGTCCCACAAGAAAAACGGTGATGTGCAAAATTTAGCAGGGATGCCTCACACTAGTGAACCGACGCGACAAGCCCCCCATCTTGGGCTGCTAATGCATCCCAAATGCGTGACTGACGGCAAACCTAATCACGCGTCACGGCATACGAAGCACTACGCCCAATCACAACATCAAAACACACCATCCGTGCATTCAACAAAAAACAAGACCTTGTCTTTAAACATTCAACCCGCCCCAAAAGCAGTTTCGGCAAACGTAACTGGAGACGCAACATCAATATCAGACTCTCATTCAGACTCCATAAACAGTAACCAGTCTAATCTAGGTGAACAGACCGGAGCGGGACCCAAACCGAGTCTTTCATCAGCAGCAGCAATGCAGATTTATAACAACGTACTAGCCGCATCTTCAACAGCACTCCTGCCTTTTTTAAAAATGTACGAATCTTTGCTAGATACTTACAAGGACCAGTCCTCACTTATGATCTCATTAAAGGAAAAGATAGACAGTTTTGAGACTGTTACAAACTTTCTACAGGAACAGCTGACTCAGGAAGCCGAAAAGACAATGCGTTGGCAAGAACGCTTAAGCGACCTTGCTGCCCGTCATCATTGCCAAAACGACTCCTTATCCGACGGCCTTCTTGAGGCGGTGAAATGGATGCGACATTTCTCAACCGAAATCTACTCCAAAACTGAGCACCAAACTATAGACTCAACGCCCACGCGAAACCCTGAACCCCAAAGAATTACAATGCAGGAAGCTTCCTCGCAGGTCACAACAAAGTCAACAATCCAGACAACAGCGAATCAAACTCTAACCTCATCGGAAAAAACATCCAACTCAGTCCGTTGCCCTCAGATCTCTGCTTCACAACAAGTATCTGAGATCAGCTCAAACAAATCTCCGTTAATTCAAGAAGCTTCCGATTGCGACCATTCAAAAAATCTCCCAACAAATGGCCTTTCATCTCAGCTTTCGGCATTGAAATCTGTGGCCTCCTTTGGCATCTTTCAAGGTCCATCCAAACAAATAGAAGTAAAAGACTTTAACGCTGGAAAGCACATCAAACGCCAAGCTCAGAACTCACGCCAGACAATACCAAGACCAGGAGACAAAAAATGCATATCATCTCTGAGCTCTCGAAACCTGATTAGAAATCTGCCAAAGGTCCCCACCCCCGGACTATTTAACCAAGTCAAAGCAGTAAACCAAAATGACTCAGACACTAGGAAAAAACAAACAAAACAGGTAAAGAAGCTCGATGCCCCAGAAGTCCATCCGAAAAAACGTCAAAGAACTGACTCTGATTCAGTAATCGTTACAAACGATTCTCCCAGCTCTACAATCGACATCTGTGACTTATCTACATACTCGGAGGACTTGTCAATCGACCACCAAGACTCGGCTCCAGATTTTGCTCAAGAAACTCTACAATCGATTCACTCACCAATGACCGCGAACGATCCCAATCGATCTACGAACATCGACAAAAATCCAATAAGAACGAGGCCAAATAAGGAACAAAAGTTATCCCATTTGAATCCAAAACACACAAACTCGCATGGGAACAGGCCAGTCCACTATCGTTCTCAGGCATCTACTTCACTGGGTTCTAGTGCCGGTTTAACACCTTGCAAACTCAGATTGCAAAATCTTCATCACGATGATCACGACGTGAACATGAACAGGAAGAACGTGATGAAACTACTCACTTGCATTCCGTCACTACGAACGATTGTGTCAGCAGACATAAGAATTGTAGAATACGCAACGGAACGACGTTGCGATCAAGTGCTGTTGCATATTCCATCTGCCTTAGTACGGAACACTATTCTGCAAGCGGCAAATGATCTACTGAGCTATGGCTTTGACGTATCAATTGAACCGCAAAACCTGGGCACAAACAATCAGAAAACCAGTCCGCAGCATTCTGCTCCCTGTCATCGTGAACAAAGACATATGGAGCACAAACAGAAACCATCACGAGTAGAATTTCAAAGATCCGAGACAAATCGGATCCTGATGAACAACATGACGCACAGCACAACCGATCGGAATTAGCCATCAGCTCGTGTAACAGAATGTACACGTGAAATTCTCTCTTGGAATACCAGGGGGTCGTCTCACCTATTCAATCGGTTTGATGTCAACCTGGACAAGGCATTTATCATTTGCCTCCAAGAAACTTGGTTAAGTGAACCCCCAACGAGAGATGGCTTTACGATCCTATTAAATCCTGCTGTCAAAGGACCAAAAGGCCGCCCCTCTTCTGGTCTATTAATGATGATTAAAATTAATACATGGTGGCAACTTAAGGCTTCATTCGCTCCAAATCCCTTCATACAAGGCGTCCTATTACAATCAAATCACCAATCCGTTGACGCCAGGTCACATCTGCTCATTTTAAACGGCTACTGGAATCCACATAAAATCAGTACCAAGCTTTTTCTCAGTTCTATGCTCCACATCCTCGATGAGGCCCTATTGAAATACAGGAATCTCTCAATCATTTGTGCAGGAGACTTAAATTGTGCCTGGTTTAAATACGAGCGCGAAACACAGAGCTACAAGCCTGCTCTAGACAAAGACATCCCTATCCGTGGCATGTTATGGAGCCGTGCCCTTCGCACAAGGAACTGTTTAATGGTTAATGGGAACGTCACAGGAGACCAACCGCCAAGTCAAACGTGGTCAAACAACAAGACCCATTCAATCATTGACTATTTCTGGGCCTCACATAATCTATTTGGGCAAACAATCTTGCCTATGTCAACGAGCGATCACAACCTTTTGCGACTTACTTGTCAGCTGGAATGGCCATTGGACACTCGGTACTATGAAATTCCGATTTCAGTGACGGCAGGTGGCAACCGTCTCAGAATAAATAGAAGGAACCTCCAAGAAATAAGTCAGAATTTTGTCAACAAAGACGACTCGTTGATTGAGTATATTCCTTTATTCTCCGACTTTGTCACAACACGTACTTCCAATGTAACCATGGGTCATCTACACAAACATGTCTCATCCATGACAATAATGTCAGCAAAAAGAGAAATGCGACGAGACGTGAGGAAGCTAAAGAAACTGATTAAGACCACCGACAACAGAAGCTCTATAATTCAAGACATCAAAAATCGACGACGATCGTATCGCTCCTGGCTTAAATCACAAAAAATCATAATTGAACAAGATAAAGCGGAGTTGCTACTGAAACAGTTAATTCAGGAAAATTCCCGCGAAACTTGGGCCATCTTAAACGCTGGGAACTCCAAACATCAGCCAACAACGATAAACGTAATTGCCCCCGAGCAATGGACACAACACTACGCAAAAATCTTCAGTAATACACAACAAGAAGACCTAAATGCTTCAGAGATAAATTCAACTTCTTGGGGGCTACGAGTCACCGCCGCCGACATAAAAACTGCAATACAAGCACTGAAAAACTCCAATGCCGCTGGACCCGACCTAATAACTAACATCATGTTAAAAGACAACGCGGAGGAATGGGCTAAATTGATAGAAATCCTGTTTATCAGACTGTCCACAACAACAACAATTCCTAGATCCTGGCGAGAAGCAATAATAGTCCCAATTTACAAAAAAGGCAATCGGGCAGACCCATCCAATAATCGCCCGATAGCCTTGTTGGACACCATTGGGAAAATTTTTGCATCGTTTTTACGCTTACAGCTTACGCACTGGTCAACGATAAACTTTATCCCTGACATCCGGCAGACCGGATTCACAAAAGGAGTCGGGGTGGAAGTAAACCTGCTCTTAATGACAATTCTAAAATTGGAAAGTATAAGGGCCAAAACCAAACTGTTCGTAGCCTTCATCGATCTACGTAGTGCCTTTGACACCATTAATCGCTCAAAACTCTGGGCCAAACTAAAGAAATGGAACTGCCCAAGCAACCTGATGGATCCAATAAAAGCGCTACACTCAAACACCTCAATCAGCATTCGACTAAACAACCAAGGTGCTCTTTCCAACCCTATACCAACAAACACAGGGGTGAAACAAGGTTGTCCACTAGCAGCCGAATTATTCAAACTGTTTATTGCCGACATTCCTGAACACCGGAAAAACGTGAGATATTTTCCTCCAAATTTAAATAACATCGAAGTCGGTCATTTAATATACGCAGACGACATAGTCCTTCTAGACAAAACCCAGATAGGCCTACAACGGCAATTGGCCAACCTTAAAGAATACCTCGACTCCAACGATCTGTCAATAAACATCGACAAGACCAAAATTATCATCATCGGCAAACCAAAATCTAATATTCAACGTCCTTTCATCTGGTATATAAATAAAAAACCACTAGATGTGGTCGATTCAATTAGATATTTGGGGATATCCTTTAACAACTCACTCTGCGAAACTCCGTGGAAAGCAGCCTTGAAAGCCCGAATGGTGCAATTTGGAATTCAAGCCCAGCTTCTGGACAAATCGTATGGCAAATTCGCACTCACCCCAATTCTGAAATTTTATCTGCAGAAAGTCGTTCCAGCGATTACTTATGGATCTGAAGCAGGGTGGTCCATTGAAGCGGTCTTTTGGCAGAAGCTCGAAGCTATTTTCTGGCGACGTGTCTTGAAGTTACCAACCTACATCTCAATGATCCAACTAAGATACGAACTTTCCATAAACTCGCTTCACGCTTGCGTAATATGGAAATCTCTGATGGCTTTTAGAAAAATGATTATGCCATCTAAACCACCTGCCTATCAGCCCTTTTCCATCAGACTTGGCCCGGGAAATTCAGTATTACTCGAAGAGTGAAAACAACGTCTGAAAAACATTCTAGCCCATGCTAACTCAAATACTGATGAATTGATAAAGCGACCGCAATTGGTTAAGAAAAAGGTCGACACAATGCATTGGATCCAGAATTACGACCAACGTCGTAAGATGGTCACAACTCTAGACACCGCAATTGGACAACATAAGTTGGGCGTTTTATGCAAATACTTGACAAACTGCCCTTCCCGTCACCACCGGGCTCAGTTTCTACGAATTCGGTCAAACGCAATCAACACAAAAGCAGCATTGTGGCTTCGTCACTCAAATAAAGTAAACAACGACAGATGCCGCTTTTGCATGAAAGAACCTGAATCCATTGAACATTTGATAACTAAATGCACGCAGCTCACAACAAAACGAGCCTTACACCTAGGCAACTTTCATCCAGCGGATCCAGAAGCACGTGATTGGTGGTCGCAGGCAATGGCCGGAAACGTTGTAAAACTTTGCTGTGCGATAGTCAACTTCATAGACGCACTTGATTTAGAGAACATAGCAAGACGCTCTTAATGGAGAGCTCATCAATCGAACTTTTGTCCACAAAGAAATGGACTAAAGGAAAAGGAAATGAATCTTTGGACGAACCTCGGTTGTAATAAAAGTCAGATGTCGCGGCAATATACTGCGACATATTTCGACTGACATTTCAAAAAAAAAAAAAAAAAAAAAAAAAAAACCAACAGATTTTACTTTTTTGTAGAAAACTGAATAAATGAACCCAAAACAGGCCAAAGAAAGACTTACTGAGAGGTGGATCCAATGTAAAGTTATATTCTGAAGTGACTTGAAGGTTTATAACAAGACTGGCTGAGCTGGGGATTTCAGCAATTGAAGTAAATTTGGACTAAAAGACACTAAAAAAATCTAAGTGTTTAAATTGACTGAGTGACCTACTTTTGAGTGTCACATAGGTTGCAATTGTTAAATGTCATAGTTTTGAACTTAGAATCAGCATTCTAGCTGCATATGTAAAAAAATTGTCTTGACTTAAACTGGGAAACAAAAAGTGACATTTTATCTGAAACCTGGCTTAAGGAACTGAATTCTGCCTGGCAACCACCCCCATCAGGAGTGAAACTTGAGTCACAACTGTGTTCCCAGGCCTATCTGCCTTTTGCTGGCCACACTAAGGATATGCCATCTCTCTGATAATTGAATTAGGGGGAGCCCCACAGAACACAGGAGCTCTGAACAATGCAACCCCCTTCACCCAGGCAGATGGTTTATTGGCGGGAGTCGTAAATGGAGCTTCCTCTTGGCAGAAGCTGGGAGGGGCAGGGTCTCTGAGCTTGCCAGAAACTGGGAAGACTGGTTTCTGTACCATGTGACATGAAAAGACACACCTCTATAGCCAGAATATGGTTTTAGAAAAAGATGAATAACTCATAGTACGGACATGTGAAAATTTTATAAATGACACCATAATTCTTGTGATTTTTCTGCCCACATTTTAAGAGGTTTTTCGAACCGGTGGCATGTTCAGGGGGGTTTTAGCGGAAAAGAGGATATTACTCAAAATGTGTGCATGTGAAAAATCTGACACTTCATCAATTAATGTCCATACTCCTTGCGCACATGTGTGTAAATTTGGGGTAATGTACGGTATTGCAAACCAGTTAAAAAGTGCAAAATATTGCCATTTCTGAATGCAAGCTCCCAGGAAGAGCAGAGTTTGAACAGGAGATACCTCCTGTGATATGTGAGGGGTGCGTGTAATTTTAAAACAATATGTACCTCTGCAAATATGTATTTGGTTCAAATCTAGATTTGTGTGTAAGTTGACAGGAGGAGTGGACACTCTGCAAGCCATAAAATGACATCGCTCTGACTCACAGTTCCTTCCCCAATCAAGTCAGAAATGGAAATTTGACCCATGGCAAGTGGAGAGGGGTAGGGTCTAGTGATGCTCACACACACCCATTTCAAAACACATAAAAGCAGAGAGACAGGACAGATAGGGACCTTCAAATCCATTTGCTGCGGGACGCTCTGCCGGGAAAATCCATACTTTACCTCCATCAATCTCCAGAGAAAGCTGTGCAGAAAGATCCAGACTTTAAATCCATCAATCTTCAGAATCCAGAGAGCGAGCAGACCCAGATCACTGTGAAGTGCAGAGACCAGAGTCCCGTCTAAAACCTGACCAGATCCATGGCGAGGCCCATTTCACTCAAGAATATAGTGCGAGTACCTAGAAAACTGTGCAGAACCAATCTCCTAGTTAAAATAATATAATTCAATCTAGTTTAATCTAAGTAGAACTGCAGCTTAGCAATTGTGTTATTCTGCCATCATTTTTAAAGCTGAAAAAGTGTTGCGTTTAAAATTTGCAAAACCAAAAACGACCTTCACTAAATCGCTCATATCTCCGCGACCGTTTGTCTTAGAGACTTGCAGTAACTTTCATCTGAAAGCTTAGAATCTTAGCTTTTAATCGCACCAAGAACCACATTCCTACCCCTTATAGTTTTACCGCAATCGCGGAACACGCATTCGCGAATTTTGCCGCGATTTGCAAATTTCTTCACGTGTAAAAAGCTGCTGCTGCTTGCCTTCCATTTGCCAGAAATTCGTTTAACCTGCTAATCATCCCTGAATCATTGCTAGTGTGAGCCTGGACTAATATTAACTTGATTTCACTCACCCTGAACCTCTAAAGGGAATTAAAAGCATTTTAGCATATTTTTTTCTTCATTTCCAGCACATTTAAAAGCATTTTGCCTGTGTTTTCAACTTCTGTAGTCTAAGTTGCTGGGTGAACTGAATTACATTTGAATTGCATTTCTGAGAACTGTGTGCTTCCTTCCATTTCCCTGCATTGCATAAAAGGGGGGGTGAATTGTCCAAGAAAGTGATTACATTGTCTTTTGCTGAAATCCTATCAAGTTATTTTCTATACTGCATTTCATTCATTCAACCTTGCATTTCCTTGAACCCTATAAAACATTCTCTTCCACATTATTCTTCTGTCCCTATTTACCAGTGTGCTATCTTATCCATTTCATGTCAACTCCTTAGTGATTATAAAGAAGTGTGCTAGTGCCAGATTCTCCGTTGTTAATCTTTATCATATCAGATTAAGTGTGATATTCAATTATTAATTTATTATAAAGCGTGATATATATATATATATATATATATATAGTTTAAATTATCAATTAAACCTTTTAACTTGCAAAACAGAACTACTTCTTGGCTCAGTGGGGTCAGGAGGATTCCAAGAGAGGGGTGTTATATAGGGGTAGTCATCCAAAACGCATGAACTGGACATAAAGTTATATCAATAAGGGTTTTCATTCAGTATTCTAGACTAGGCGTTGACTTGGCTGTCGTGCTGAATTAAATCCTCTTACACTATCCAACAGGTTGATTATATAGCGGATATGCTTGAGGTAGGAATACTCATTGTATACTTCTACTGGCTTCTATTAAGAACAAAATTAACCCCACTTTACTGAAGCCAGCCACCAGTAAGGCAGTTAACCCAAGGGTGGAAATGAAATGGAGACCCTCACCCACAGACTCCATGTACACAAGGGGTCAACCTATCCCAGACTCTCTAGTGGTAGCTACTGCAAACGAGAGCAACACTGCCATTGGAAGTTAACAAGTTGCCCCCCTCGCATCCGCCTCCCAATAGAGCAAGCGCGTATAAGCCTTCGATAAGCAAGCAACTCCGCGGCCTAAGTCGTAAGGATTGCTAACACTACAGCGCTCATGGCCAGATCTAGCCGGTTACAGTGGGATGACATTGAGGGACTGTCCAAACAGATCACTGAGGACCTTCGGAAGCCTTTTGCAACATCATCTTGGAGGGTAAACCATTTGTAAGCGCAATTATAAAGACCAGTGTGGAGGCAGTTGAGACGCCTGGCTGATGAATAACGGCGCAGCTGTTGTGCAGACATGCATGGTTTAGGGGCACAGGTTTTAAGCCAGAAACGCAGGCTACCCTTTCAGATAAGCCAGTAGAAGTGACTCACCTGTTCGGGGTGGCAGTAGATGAGACTCTAAGCAAAGAAGAAATCACGGCACCCTAACAACTCTGGGAGAACCTTTCAAAGCCATTGTTTCCCAGCTCAGACTATCCTTTCGATCAACCTGCACGCAGCCATGTACCCACCAGACACAGACCGGGCCAAGCTGGGTCACAGAAACGGAAGGCCAGCAGGCCATGCCCTCGGCACTCTCCAGAAACATGCACAGAGGTAAACCAAGAGGTAGAGGACAATCCACACAAGGGTTGTCCTCCACCCAAAGACAATGGCTCCAGGGTCGGGCCCCGTCCAATTCATCCCCAGTAGGACGCATACAGCATACATTTCACCCACCCATGGGAGGGCTGATTATCAGACTGTTGGGTGTTTGACACAGTGTCCCAGGGGTACTGCATCGAGTTACTTCAGGCTCCATGCAGCCTACCTCCATAAAACTGAAAATGGCTAACACTGGGATTGAGTGTGGAAGTTGAGGCCTTACTACTAAAGAATGCCATCGATCCCATAACCCAGCGTCCGGTAAACAAGGGCGTTTACTCACTTTATTTTAGTCCCTTAAAAAAAAAAAGACTAAACAAAAAGACCAGTACTGGACCTAACACCAGCAAACACGCATATAATGAGCCCAAACGTTTCAAAAGACTAGCTCTCCAGGAAGTTATTCCCTTACTGAAAAAAGTGATATACATGTCAGTATTGGTCATGGAAGATGCATATTTTCATGTTTCCATGTTCCCCAGGCACAGAACCTTCCTAAGGTTCAGGGTAGACACGCAACACTTCCTGTTCAAGGTACTGTCTTTTGGAATAGCATCGGCACCATGTGTGTTCACTAAGGTTCTTGTGGTAGTGACGGTGCATTTAAGCAGAGAGAACATACCATATCCCCATCTAGACTATTTGCCCATAACAGGCGAGACACTACAGTCCTGCCTAGAGAACACATAAAAATTGCAAACATATCCCTACGGTTCAACATTGAGAACAAATCTAGTCTAGTCCCATCTCAGAAAAAAACACTTCCTACGCGCAATAATGGACTTGGAACAAGCACTAGCTTACCCTTTAGGGGAAAGCGTGCAGGCAATTCTAACGCAGATTCCCACCTACCAGACGGGGGCAAAGATCTCAGTATGGAAGCTAATGCAATTGCTTGGCATGATGGAATCCTGCATATAGTGTCCTGCACGCAAGCCTAAACATAGGTACAATACTGCAGTGGATGGATGGATGGAGATTGCAACAATCTAGCGGTAATAGCAAAAGAGGTAATGGGTGCTCTGCAATGGTTGACAAGACAACATCTCACCTGTTAAAGTGAAGGGCATTCATACAACCACCAATGCAGATGACAGACTACAGACAAATCACTGCTGGGGTGGGCCACATTGCCAAGAATGGACAGCTCAGGGAACATGGTTGAAAAAGGAGAGCCGCCTAAATTGAACTCCTAGTCATCAGGATGTAGAATACCTTTTCAGAAAAGATTAACCAACAACCATGTACTAGTCAATACCGACAACACCACTGCAATATCCTACATAAACCAATGTGGGGAGTTCGGGGCGACACACACACACTTCGTAGTTCTAGCCCTTCTGGCACATATATATATATATTTTTTTCTCAAGGAGCAAACTTTATTTGCAGGGACATTAACGGGAGAACTTAACACAACAAAACCAGCTAAAGCCATCTTAACTTGGCGCCCCCTATTGTGCAGCCTATGATATCACTGATGACCTCATCTGACATGCACACAAGTCGATGTATTAAATTGAATACTATTTAAAGATTACTTTTACTTTGTACAGTGTTTTATTTCAATGTTCACATTTTAATCACTTAGACAAGACACATTGAAAGAAATGTACATCGATATACATGTTTTCAAGCAAATGTTCAATTTTAAAACTTTTCTGTTCTATATGGGTACAATTCTTTTTTTTCTCAACAGTAAAAGTATTTGTCTATAAACATCTTAAATAATTGTGGATCAACATGTGTCGCTTTCTATTTCTTTCTACAAATGTATATACAGATATTACAGTGAACATTTATTGGATATAAACAGTAACATTCTAAGCAGTGTACTATTTATAATTCAGATATCATATTTTACCAACATACTACAAAGGAAAGCTTCACAAGTAGTGATATGATGCATCTGTAGCTGTTTACTGTTTTAAAAAATGTACTCATTGTTATGAACTTCTAAAACACTAATATCACATTTGTAGAAACGTAAGGTTGGTGTAAATATGGGCAATACGAAGAGTGATCTTGCGTCTGATGCCATTAAATATTCATTGATGTCATTTATGATATTAGCGATGTCATCTGTGATGGCGTCATTGTGGTCAAAGCCTGCGCATCAGGGGGTGCAAAGAAGGTGGCTTTAGCTTAATTTCTCTGGTTTTGAGGCAGGGACGTTAATCTTATGTCATTGAAATTTGTACAGCGCACGGTCACCCTAAGGTATCTTGTCGCTAGAGAGGGAGGAGACAAAACCACCATGCAGCAGCCACACTCAACTAGAACAGGAGTTTTTTCAGAGCCTTTCTGAAAGCAAAATGGTTTGGTAAAGTTTTTACTGTCGGTGGCAAGTCGTTCCAAAGTTCAGCAGCAGCAACTTAAAAAGCCCGACCACCGATAGGCGAACAGCGGAAAGTAGGCACACACAGCAAACCAGCCGAATGCAAGGAACTGGTGGGAAGGTACCTGGTGAATTTGGTCGGGAGCTATTCTGCCCACAGTCTGGGCAGCGCCTGATGAACAATGCAAAGTGCCTTGAACTTAATCTGCTGTGACACCGGTAGTTGGTGCAGGGTATGCAGTACTGGGGAGATGTGAGCCCCATAAGGTGACCCCGTTGCAACCCGGCCAGGCAGATTCTGAAGGCGCTGAAGCCGTGGGACCATACCTTTTTTTTGGGCTGAGCAAGGTAGAGTTACAGTAATCCCGTTGGCTCAGCACCAAGGCTGCAACCACCGGAGGACGAAAGGTGGCCGGAAGCATGGGAAGCACCTTTTAAAATGTTTTAAGATGCAAGTGCCCTGCTTTGCACACTGCAGATACCTGGTCATTCATAGAGAGAAGCCAAAAGGATCACTCCCAAGTTCTTCACCTTTGTTACCGGAACAGGAAGAGAACTGAGAGGAAGGCCAGAAAGAAGACCCCCAAAGTGCAGGATTGGAGGGTCTGGGGGGGGTAGTGCCTACACAATCACCTCTCTTATCTCCATTCAACTTCAGCCAATTGAGGCTCATCCACTCACCGGCAGCCATCAGGCACCGATGAAGGCACAATGACATTGCAGCCTGATCGAGATCTAACCGAATCAGGAACTGAGTGTCGTCTGCATAAGAATAGCACCTGACGCTGAGGGAGCGAATTAAGCAGAATAAAGGCCAGAAGTAAGTGTTGAAGAGAATAGGAGATGAGGCAGAGCCCTACAGGACCCCACAGGTGAGGTGGCAGGAGCCCGAAAAGAAAGGAGGAAGAGAAAGCACCCGAGTGCGATCAGCTAGGAACGATGAAAACCAGGCTAACACTTGACCAGAGATATCAATCTGGCTCGGGCGAGCCAGCAAGATGGGATGGGCCACAGTGGCAACGCAGCTGATTGATCTAAAAGAATTGGGGCACCCACCCCACCTGCATCAACCAGTCTGGCCATGTCATCCTGGACTGATACCAAGACACTTTCAGTGCCCCGACCAGGCCTAAAGCCCGATTGGGCAGGGTCCAGAAGTTTAGAAGATTCCACATGAGAAGATGGAAAATGGGAAACCAAAGACTCCAAAAGCTTCATAGAAAAAGGTAAAAGGGCGATGGGACGGAAGGATCCAATGTAGGTTTTTTCAGAAGGGGAGGGGAATCACCGTAGCGATCTTAAATTCCGACGGGATAATCCCAGACCGGCAAGAGATTTATGGCCATCGTGTATTCCGTTAGTAGATCCAGAGAGATATTTTTAATGACTGCCAGAGGAATAACCTCTGAAGGAGAGCCTGACTCAATGCGTAGTTTGGCAGAAGATTCCATTGCCTCAGTGAAAAGAGGAAAAGACCACCATCCTGTCCCTTCAGTCAGACCACTCAGACCTGGTAGATCACTCTCCAGAGCTAGTGCCGAGGCAGACGCTAAGATGGTAGTACGAATAGCCTCACTTTTCGACACAAAAAACGGAGCAAAAGAATGGCAGCGATCCTGAGAGGGACTAACCCTGGACATTTATTTTTCAGACGAAGCAGCCTCCATTTTCTGGGCTAAATAGGATTTCTAGCAGCAGTAATGGCTGTAAAATATGCTCCTGAGCATACTTTATACTGAGCTCTAAGATGAGGGTTGTACACAATGCGCCATTTGCGCTCAGTCTGTCTAAATTTAAGACCAGCTTTTCGTAAGACTATGGTCCCAAAGCCTATGAAGTTGGTCGTAAAGGAGCCATTATATCCGCTGCTTCTTGCAGTGAGCCGAACAGCACAGAAAGAGAGGCTGCGGGATCTGCCAAACACTTAGCTTTAACTAGTGAGACAAAACCCGACAAGTCAGCAGAGCACCAGTTAGTTAAGGTGAGAACTTCGTTTTTTTTGCCTTGAATTGCAAGGGTTTTGTTGTTTCATAGATGTTTAGAACACTACCACACAACTAGCCATAGCCTTCGGCCATGGTCAGTTGGCACGGCCGAACACTACCAAACCCTTAGCCATGGCCGGTGGGCACGGCCACTCTATATTGTAAAACACTTGCAACCCATCACTCAAAGATGTTCTTCAATCACAAACTGATTTTGACCTGTTTTGCAGGCTTTAAGAACTCTCAATGTTTTTAAGCAATGCACAGTGAGATAAAAAGAATTGCCATGGAATCGCACACTTTGTTTAAGCAGCGCACTTCAAGCCCCGTGTTTTATGGGCGATCTCTTGGTGAGTGTTGTGATACATCGCACGACCCCCAACTAACTGTATTTAAGCGGCACGGAAAAGGGGGAGAATTGACTGACTAGAAGAATAAGATATGCCCTGATACTTTTGCCCCTACCAGTGGTCAAAGTCTATAAAAAGTAGTAGTGGAACTGTTCCCTACTGGTCTGGACCACTCGCCACAAAGCCCATCGCCGTGCCCCCTCCCATGCACAATACAAACCCCAAAACACAGTACAGTGCACTGAAAGTGCAAGTGTCAACTTCTTCCTACACTTTTATTTTAAAACGAAACCGTTCCGGAACGGTTTATTTTAAAAATAAAAGTATAGGAATGGTAAAACTTTAGAGGAGCACCGCTCCCGCCCACTTCGACCACTGCCCCCTAGTGACCATTCTGGATTCTTGCTCTTCAGGGCCCATGTGGATGAGGGAATGGCGTGACTGAAAACTGAAGCGGAGCACCTCAAGATTTCTGGGTCTTGGTCAAAGAATGGTTATAGGAACCTCAAACCCGCCTGTCAGATTAGGACATACAAAAGGGGAACTCGCCGCAGCCCCCAACCCGACCGAAGCATTCATTTCAGCCTCTGCTGCTCTGCCACAGAACACTCGGGGGATGTGCATCAATGCCCCCGTACCCCCAATTTTACAACCTGCCAAAGCATCACACGAGACAAATGGGAGCTTAATATTGCACAGAATGATTACAGTTCGATTTAACGGCTCCCCCAACCCTCGCTTGCATCTCGTAGCACTCTGCTGCCAAGATGTCAAACTCCTTAGCAACTGATCCAAGAAACCTGTCTGGCACTGCCAAAGAAGCTGGTGGAAAAGCTTTCTCCGTTTCAGTGAGTCAGTGTAGTTCACTCTTGTCTGGGTGCAGAAGAAAGGCACAGAGGAGTTACGACCAGTACTAAACATCAACAAGTGGGGCAAGACTAGGAGCTCAGCATGCTAGCAATACAGCAGATTTGTCACTACTGCATAATATGACTGTGCATACTGGGTGTCCAAAAAGTGAACTTCTATTTTCCGTTAGCCACTACTCCTTGGGATTCTGAGATTAGTGGTAAAAGGTCAACAATATATTTACAAAGACCTGCCATTCTGCTTTGCATAAGCTCCATGTGGTCTCCAAATGGATGGCCGTGTTTATTAGAACAGTCAGGATATTGGTTTGCCCTTGCCTGTATCGGGGCCATTCTTTTCTGGGCGGTCCCTGGGACTTCCAGATGACATTCAAGGTCCTGCGTCCCCTGTGCTGGCAGCTGAACTTTGCTGTAAACACTTGTTCCAGTGCGACGAATACAGTACTTGGGAGGAGTTTTGGGCACACACAATACAACAGGATGTGCTCATCTGCAGTAATGCTAATTTCTGGTGAATGGAACAGACCTCAGATAGCCATGCGTTTCTCATCACTTCAAGGTTCGATGGTGTTCATGTGAATGCAAGATGCCAGGGTTCAAAGGAGAGTTCTGTGAAAGTGCCTGGAAGATCAGTAGTAATGGGAGCTACGTTTGACAGGGTGATCTTTTCTGCAGGGGTGACCTTTTCTGTAGGTACTTCAGGACCTTTAGCAGTTCTATGCAATAAGAACATGCTGAAACGGCGTATACGATTTGGCCATGGCACAATTGTTCAGACGAATTGACAGTGGTCCATTCGGCCACAAAGACCATTTTGCTGCGGCCAAATCGGCCTAGAACTTAAACTGCCCCCCCACTACTCCCAAAACACTCATAGGCCCCCGCCCCCAAAAAACCACCCCCAACTTACCTTTTTAGCGTCTGCATTGTTTCTGACCCTGCAGGGTTGGATCTGTCCCTCCTACGCGGGTCGGATCTGATGCTGCAGGGTCTGTTTGTTTTTTTTTTTTTTTCCCCCACCTCCGTAAGCGGGGGACCCCTGTTACCCCTGCTCCCCATGCTTGGTAGTGATTTTCCAAATTGATCATTTGCAAACGATCGAATGGTACTGGCCGAATTCGGACAGATTTACCATACAATCGTTTGTAAACGATCAATTTGGGTAATACGCTGAAAGGGGTTACTTTCCATAGGCGTTTACTGCCATCTTTGACAGGTTCTTCTAAGTTTGAGGGCGTCACGTGAAGCATCTGTCATCCAACAGTATTTGGTCAGAAAGGAAGACTTGGCCAGAGGATGAGATGTGGAGAACCAAGCAAGAAACAAAAAATGCAGACCATCCCTAACGACGCAAGCAAAAGGCCCAAGAGGCATGCCCTTTTGGTCAGCTGCTGGTAGAAGTTCCTTTATGCTTTTTCTGCCATTCCTCGTATTGCCCTAACTGTCATGATTCTCACAGCATGGTCCCGCCACTGGAGGTGCACAGACCATCACTTATCCCATCGAGACTCCCACGCAGGCCAGATGTCTTTCTACACTGAAGCCTGCATGCACTATCCCCTCATATATGTGGCTATTTGATATATCTACTACAGTCACTTGAATCTGCTGCATGATGGCATAGACATCATGCAAGGGGAAAAAAGATCCTCTTCAAGAACTTCCTATTCATAAAGGTTTTGAGCTCTTATTCCTTTACAAAGTGTCATGAGTCGATCACCCATCCAGGGGAGACTATTACCTTATCTGTTCTATTTGGCAAAACCTCTTTCCATGGTTTGTTAATCCTTTTTCAGACGAGAAGGGTAATTTTGCTTTTTTCCTCCCACAAATGCAGCTTGTCCATTCTCTTTCAGATCTGCTAGAGCACCTGGAAACCATGCAAATGGAAACAGAGCATGATATAAATTCTAATAACCTAATGATGCTGATGATTGTGAATTTCTTGCAAGGATTCGGGAAGGTTCATCTTCCTCAACCATCTGTTCTCCCCTCGTGGAGAATGACTTAAGCTCACCTCTGCTTCCTTGGGAGCTGAATATATTATTTGCTACATTAATGGGGCAGTGCCCCTTTTGGAAGGTGGCTCTTGTAGAAACCCATCACAATTGACAGTATCATCCCTCCCAGCCTGGGGTAGGATGCCTGCCAAATCGAATGCCAGAGAAGTCCTAACCCACAGGTGGGGTGAGGGAGTTACTGACCCCCAATCCCCGAGCACACTGAAGGGGGTGAGTGGTACCACTTTCAATAACCCAGTGCCCTGCACCCATCACTCTGGCCCAAGTTCTTTCTGTTTTATTTCAGAACTATCTGAACCAGAATGCATTGCCAGATCAACCAAGGACTGCAAGCTGCAGAAGAAAACCAACACCGTCTCAATGGACTTGAATAATCTGACACGTCATGAAAAAAGCACCCTTCAGCAGGAAGACTCAATTTCCAACTGGAGCAATCAAGGAGACGGTCGAATTTGCTGCGGATAAAAAGGTGGCAGGGCTTTTTTTCTTTGAGATTGAATGCCCCACCACAGGGTAGAAAGGACAAATTACTGGACCACCCAAGTCAGGTGGAGCGCATAGCTAATTGAGGGTTTAAGGGTGAGAGGGCAGTTAGACCCACGTATAGAAAGCTTGTGAAGGCTGAAGTGTGAGATGTTGGGGTGAGGTCAGGCGGCCTGCAGTAGGACCAAGAGACCAGGAGGAGGATGGAAGGTGGAGCAAATCATTAATAAATCTGTGGAGCAGTTGGAGTGCAGGCGAATTATTTTGTGTGATAGTGGTACCAAGTGGAAAGAGTGTAGCTATGTTTGGGTGAGTGAATGGGTCAGTGAATGGTAGTGGGGAGGACATATAGGCATGTAGTAGAGAGATTGGGGAGAGTGTGAGAGAGCGACTGTGTAGTGAGTAGAGTAAGGAAAGGTATAGAGTGAAGAAGGCAAGGGGTGAGAGGACCTGCTGGTAGGTTGGAGAGGGATAAGAAACATGGGGTGCGAGGAGCGAGAGGGGTATTGGGAGCAGAGGGGAGGAAGAAGAGGAAGCTCGGAGCTCTTTTGAAGTGGGAATGGGAGAACAGGACGAGATGAAGATTGGAGATGGAGTGGAGTAGAGAAACTTAAGATCAAGGAAAGGAGAAAATGAGCGGGAGAGAGGGCAAGGTAGATGGTGCATGGGTGAGTGACAGAGAGGAAAATAAATCCACACTATTCACTCTGTGAAAACCATCATTTTAATAGAATGAGTATGTGCACCTCTCCACCACCGGATGGTGCCGCTCTGTCTAAAGTGGTACCCATGCTCATCTTCATTTAAGCCTCCCACCCCACCTTCCCTGTTCTAACATTAATTTTAAACGCCTCTAATTCCCGAAATCAAGTAAAAGTAAAAAAATTATTCCACCCTGTTGCTTGAAAATGTATTCTCTTACACAAGACCACCAAGCATTTCTGTATACAGTCCTATTGTCTTCACAACATGTTGCACACAAGCATTTTGTGGATAAAATATGCGAGTACACGCGCATTATTAACACACTGTTTCCATGTCAACAAATAACCCCTCATACACTAGTCGGCATTGGTAATTTTTCTTTTCTTCTTAAAGCACGTTTATGTGGTGGAGGTATTTACTGTGAAGTATACACAGAATGAGGGGACGTTTGAATGCTAACGACCCCTTCCCAGTAAGCTGTGATTTGGCATAGAAGGGGTCATTGGCACACTATTTCACACGTGTCTACGCCTGCCTTGTAATGTTATGTTATTTGGCATTTACATAGCGCCTTATGTATCATTGGTATGATCTGAAAGCGCTGGTAGGTTGAACGCCCTCGGGAACCGCAGTTCAGTCAGTAGCGAGAGAGAGGGTGTGGTATGGTGTGTGGGTGCACCGGATAGGTGTGCAGCTGGTGTGGTTGTTGCATGATGGCTGCTTCTTAGCGGTAGGTGTGGTGCTGAGGAAATCAGTTGGATATGTTCAGTCTGGAGGGTGGACACCCAGACTGAGTTCTGGCTACGTAAGGCCTGAGGAGACGCTTAAGCTAGCCGTAAAGTTCTCAGCTAGCTGTGTTTTATTAGGATGATGTGGAGTTTGTGGGGTCATGTCATTATGAGAACAGCTAGACCGAATGTGTCATAGTACAGCTGTGTTCTAGTTGAATGATGGTGTATAAGGGAGAGTAAGCATAGTAGTGCGATATGGTGGTTATCAGTAAAGCGCCTGCGCTCAAGCATGAGAGCAGGACAGGGGGCGTACGTTAGGCACAATTTCTAAGTTCAACAATAAGTGTGAGACATGATATCATTCAAAAGTCTATCCAAGTGCAGGATATGCTATCGTTCGCAATTCCATCCAAGTGTGGCACATGCTACCATTCGCAATTCTATCCATCATTTACAGTACCAACTAAGTGAGGGATATGCTACCAATCCTAGTTCTGTCTAGATGAGGTACATGCTATCATTAACAATTCAATCGAAGTGTGGGACATGCTATCATTCATGATTCCATCTAAGTGTGGCTCTTGGTAACATTGTTGCACCTGTCTTAGTGTGAGGCTGGCTAATCTTCATCATTGTATCTGGGAGTGGCACAAGTTAACATTGGTAGGTATGTTAGTATGTTATGCAGGTGTCAGGTGTATTGACCCACTTTTGAGTCATTAAGCTGCAACATTTGGTGCTGTGGGCAATCCAAGATGGCCAAAAAGCCCACATGTGCGCCAGAATAGAACTGCGCAGTTGGCACGAGACCACTCCAAAGATACAACCTTCTTGTGGGGGGGTTCCACATCACCACTCTACTGTAAGGATGCCATCAAAACAATGTTAAGCAAGGGTCCTATACTATCAAGCAAAAGACCACTCTATTGAAATGCAGTAATTCAAGACAACTCAAAAATGGATGCAGTACTGACAAATTCCCCAAGGTGGCGCTAGCGTTCTAAACTCTGACAGGGAAACTGTATTTAGGAGTTGCAAGAGGGGCAGGGACTTCAAAGCTTGTTAGTTAATTGAAAATCTAGCCACCTGCTGTTCCCAGAGGCCAAGAGGCTGGGAAACCTTAACACCTCAGAGATTCCACCCCGAGAGGCAGGATATCACATCACCCTGTTGATTGAGGAGAGACTTCCAGGCAGCCTGCTGGAGCCCACACAAAAGGCTTTCTGTTGAATGGGGTATGTTAATTTTGAGTGTTTCCTGTCAACAGCCCTCTGCCAGCAAGGAGAGACATGTGATCACTGACCTACCCAGACTCCTGGAGGCGGACCCAAACACTTTGGGGGAGTTGAATTGCAACAAATATATATTTTATAGAAACAGTGATAATTTATTGTAACCAAATGACAGGAATGTACAACTTTGAGAGTCTTAGTTTGAAAAATGCCCTCACGATTTGATTTCAAACTCCAATTTGTACTATGTTCTGGGGCAAAACCCCACTAATTATGATTATTGTAGACCATGTGTTCAAGCTAGAGACATGGAAAGTTACGGGGATATATGTGGAAGGGAAATGTACCTTTGTATAATTTTTGATGAAAAACCAATGTTGCAAAACCCACTAAAATCGAAAATGAGTTGCCATTTTTGAATGCAAGCTCCTAGAAATGCCAGAGTCGGGACAGGGGCTATCTTTAGCAATTTATGATGTGTGTATGTGATGTCAAACAACTGTGTACCTGGGAAATATGTATTTGGATCAGGAATAGATTTGTGTGCACATTGACCAAGGGAGTGTCATTTCGGCAGGTCATAAAAATGACATCACTCTGACACACTATCCCTTCCCAAATCAGGGACCAAAGAATCTATTGACCTATCAAATCAAGAGAGGGGCAGGCTTAGGGATGCTAGCCTCTCCACCCGCTTTTTAAAACACATAAAAAGAGACTGCTGGGACAGGTAGGGACATTCAATTCCATTTGCTGCGGAGCATGCTGACCGACGACTTCACATCCAGAGATCCAGACTTCAAATCCATCAATCTCCAGAACCTGTAGCAGAAATTAACTCCAGAATTTGTAGCAGAGAGGCCTGAACCCACCAGCTGAATCCTCTTCAGCAGGCCTCAAAACCAACCAAACTATTCAACAGCCGGGCGAGCTGTTTGAATTTTTGCCAAGAATTTTTGCAAGAACCTGTAGCAGTATCCAGAAAGCAGTGCTGTATCCGGAACCCGAGAGAACCACAAACCAGACCGTTGTGAGCAGATCCGGTGCTTGACAGACCCAGAGAGCAGAGCTGACCCAGATAGCCGGGACTTCAGAACCACCTGCCGGAAGTCCCGTCCAACCTGACCAGACCGTGACGAGGCCTATTTCAAATTGATATTGTGAGTACCTAGCAGAACTGTGCAGAACCAATCTTAGTTAAAATAATCTAATCCAAACTATTTTAACCTAAGTAGAACAGCCTCCTAGAAATCGTGTCATCTGTCATTTTTAAAGCTGCACAACTGTCACCTGTCAATTCTGCAGCTGCAAGCTGTCACCTGTCATTTTGAGTTTTACTTTAAATCCGAAAATCTACCTTTTATTAAATCGTCCGTATCTCTGGAACCGTTTGGGCTAG
This sequence comes from Ambystoma mexicanum, assembly GCF_040938575.1. NCBI lineage: Eukaryota > Metazoa > Chordata > Amphibia > Caudata > Ambystomatidae > Ambystoma > Ambystoma mexicanum. The sequence goes on along the minus strand of NC_090934.1, from coordinate 420,715,573 downwards.
GAACGCGGTTTACCTTCCATTTTAAAGCTGTGATTCTAGGCTTTCCAACGGACCTAGAACCGACTTCCTACTCCCTATACTTGTTCTGTAATCGCGAGACACGCACTCGCGAAATTTACCGCGATTTGGCCCGATTTCTTCATCTGTAGAAATCAGCAGCTTTTTGCTTCTCTTTGCTAAAATTCGTTTGCAATCTGCTAATCATTCATAGAGTATTGTTAAAGTGAGCCTGAACTAATATAAAGTAGCCATCACCTACCCTGAACCTCTAGAGGGAATTAAAAGCAATTTTAGCACCTTTTCACTTCCTTGCAAACCACATTAAAGTAATTTGCCTGTGTTTAAAACTCATCCCTGTTTTCCCTAAGCTTGCTGGGAGAACTGGAACTGTGTATTGCATTATAAAGTGTGATTTGTTGGGATTCTTGAAGACTGTGTGCTCTCCTTCCATTTCTTGTATTGCATAGGGGGGGAGTGAATTGTCAAAAGAAAAAGTGATCATATTACCTTTTGCTAAAATCATAACAAGTTATTTCTGTACTGTATTTTATTCCACCTTGCGTTTCCTTGAACCATATAAAGCATTCTTTCCCACCTTATTCTTCTGTTCCTATTCATAAGTTACCTCTTGTGGACTATTGCTCATATTCACAACTGTAATATCCATTATCAATTTATTTATAGAAGTGTGATATATATATATATATATATATATATATATTGTTTACATTTTCAAATAAACCTTTTAATTTGCAAAACAAACCTACTTCTTGGCTCAGTGGGGTCAGGGGGATTCTAAGAGGGGGGTGTTATACAAGGGTTGTCATCCAGAGTACTGAACTGGATATAAAAATACATCAATAAGGGTTTTCCTCAGCATCCCATACTAGGCATTGACTTAGCTGTAGTGTTGATTGAATATCGCTTACACAGGACAACATTTACAGTCCAGTCTTGAATGGATTTAGCTTGGTGGTCAAATCTCTCTAAGTGTGCATGGTGTGAGTCTATGGCATTTTACGTTATGGAAAGGAAAGGTAAGGTAGAGTGGCAGGGGCTTTCTGGAGTAGAGTAATTGCTGTACACCCCACCCATGCCACACTTAGTTTTGTTGGTGTCTGTTCACTGCTGGCTTCACTGGCTTCCCCTGCGGACACCTGCAAACACTTTCTGGAGCCACCATAAAATAAAACAAAATAAAAGATGAGACTTGAAAGAAAACGACCTGAGGGTTTGTGCAGTTATTCGAGCAGCTTCTCCAGCATGGGGTCTAGCATGGATTCACATGCTCATGAATATTCCCTGTTGTCGGGCTCGGAATCCTCGGTAAAAGAAAAAAGTTTCACTTTCACTTAAAAACTGTATTTCTCCTTTTAAACCAGCCACTGTCCTCTGGGTCATACTGCCACCATACAATGACAGTCCTTTCCCTAAGCCCCTCCTCTAGCAGCCATCTTCAGATTTGTATTGCACACGTCTTTGTTGGGAGTCCTAGAGTTTTCTCTCCAAGCTAATTCGATGTGTTTTTGATGGAAACAATCTATTTTTGTTTCATAGACCCCTGTGTGCTCTTTGCTTCTCCTGCTGTCGGCGGGGACCCATTGTCAGTGAAGTTACATGCCCCTCAAGGGCGAAGATGGTCACATATTCAAGAAGGCCTACTTCGTGCCCTCCGACCATGACGGAGTAGGTAGGTCCCTCTTCAGGCCCTGCACCAAATGCGAGCTACGGAATGTGTCTGTGAAAGACTAGCATCTGCAATGCTTCTACTGCCTGCATCCGGACCACAAGCAGGTGGAGTGTGAGATATCCCTGGGGTTCTCCAAGAAGACGATGAAGGACAGGCACAGTAGACTGACAGTGTGGCTTAACGCCAAGGCTTCTGACCCTTGCCCCGCGCAGGGTCATGCCTCACCCAGAACCGGCGAACTGAGGAGCAGTCTTCAAGTCCTTTGAGGGCACGTCACCCATGGGGGCCCAAGATGAGGCCATGAGCCGCAAGTCTGAGTCTACCGGGTTCGCCACGGAAGTGGGTCCCAAGGTGGTTAGGGCACGATCACATTGCCTTCCGCCCACATTGCCAGCCAGTAATCGATCTCCTCTTCAAAGAGGAAGTCATCTACCCCGGCTAAACTACGTGAGAAATCCAAGAAGGCCGAACACCCCAAGCAGGCTCGGCCAGCAAAGGCTAAGACCTTGTTGGCATCAACGACTGCTATTGCCACACGGTTAAGGGCGCTGATCTGCAAAGGTAGCCCCGCAGCACAGGTGTCCCTACCCCAAAGGGGGGACACCACCGCAGTGACTTTGGAAAAGTCTGCTGGCACGCCAGAAGGGGGAGAAAAAGGTGGGGGTGAGGCCCCAAAACAGCCCTCCCGGCCGTCGCCCAAGTCATGAAGGTCTCGTCCATGGACGACGAAGACCAGGCGTCCTTACTCATTGTCCACGAGGACGTTTAAGAGGACGGCAGCGCAGGTCCTAGATTTCCTGTTCTGCCTTCTAATCCGAGGTACATTTCCTCAGATGTTCTGTCGATCCTGCACACCTTGGTGTCAGTGATCCGATTGAGGATACCTCTGTTCTGGGCGACATTTGGGAAGAGGGTCTGGCCCTCATGAAGAACACTTGCACGGCTCCAGCCAAATGGGATAGGCTGGAGAAGAAATATTGTGTGCTGGACTCTGCACCCAGATGCCTGATGTCGCAGCCATCGTCCGATTCGGTCGTATCGGCGGCCACGATGAAACGATCGGCCAACTGTCCTCGGTCCCACCGGACAGCGAGGGGGGGGGATGGACACCATGGGAAAGAATGTGATTTACACCGCAGCGTCCACTATTGAGGAGGCCAATGCAGTGGTGATCCTATCCATATACGACAGGGTGTTGTGGTACAAGCTGGGGCCTATTCTGGCATTCCTCCCCAATGACAAGATGGATGCAATCGCTTCCTTCCAGGAAGGGGCGGTAGCGTCTGATCACGCCATCAGTGTGTCATTGGATGTTGCTGAAATGGGTTTCCAGCAAATCGTGAACAGTGTCTACCTTCGTCGCCAAGTCTGGATGAAGGCAACAAATTTTCATCAGGAGGTCCAAGCGAAGGTGCTGGACATGCCCTTCGATTGAGGAAATCTATTTGGGGAAACACCCAAATAGTCCCTCCAGGCCATCAAAGCGGATATGGAGACAGCCCGTTCCTGGGCACTCTCCAGCAGCATCACTCTTCCTTTCTCTTCTCCAGGGGTAAGTCAAGCAGGTCTTCGAAAGGTTTCTTCACATCGTACCGTCAGCCTTCCAGATCCACAACTCGGGAAGCCTACAGAAGCCACTCCCAGGCCTACGGTAGAGGACGGTGTCGCCCACAGCACAGTACGCCAGTATCGAAGCGAGCCTCAACCGACCGGGACGTCAGGCCCCCTTCCTGCAACCTGGTGGGAGGCCAGCTGACGAAGTTCATCAGCAAGTGGAAAAAGATCCCTACCACCAGATGCTGGACTCTCCCGCGCACGGACACACCCTGGAGTTTCAACGCAGGTTTCTGTGTATCCCTCCCGTCAGTCAGGAGCAGCACATCCCTTAGCTCCTGGAAGAGGTAGAGGCCATGCTGCAAAAAGGGGCGATATAGCTAGTTCCCCAATGGCTCCGGGGCTCCAGAGTCTATTCCAGATACTTTCTGGTCCAAAAGAAGACGTGGGGCTGGAGGCCCATCCTAGACCTATGGCGTCTGAAGAAATGCCCAAGTCCCAAAATTTCAGGATGGTCACGTTGCAACACATGCTCGGCCAACTGGAAAAAGGAGTCTTCTTGACGCTGTACTTGGAGGATGCCTACTTCCACGTCACCATTCACAAGAAGCATCAAAGTATCTACGACTTTGTGATGCAGGAACAGCACTACCAGTTCAAGGCTCTACCTTTTGGTTTGAAGTCAGCCCCCAGAGTGTTCGCGAAAATGCCTGGCACCAGTGGCAACCCATCTACATCTACAGGGCATACACGTCTACCCGTACCTGTATTGACTGGCTGATGGTGCAGCATCCCTGACAGGGCAGATATTAATGAGTAGCATGCCACATTGTGCCCTGAAGTCTTCCGCTTCCTTTTCCACTCGAGAGCCTGAGGTAGGCCCTTTGCTAAATATATGCTGGGATGGGCTGTCATGGAGGGGCTGGGTCCGATTGGAAAAACCATGTGGGCACTATCAGGACTCACATTTCGTAGTTGGGACATGTGTTAAACCTGCCCCTAGGTGTGTTTTTAATGGCGCATGGTCAAGTCTTATATTTTGCTTAGTCCTCATTGTTGGATTTTATTCTCCAAAACGTGCAGTTTGTGGCTGCAACTGTCACTGTGATATCACTGCATAAAGTTGGCTGTCCCTGGATTAAGAGTGACTCCCAATGAGATGTCAGGAAAACCTACGCTGTTGTCTGATTGCAATGAGTTGGTCTTCTCCTAATGTGATGCAACTGAAATAACAGCGTCTCTAATTGTGATGTCACTTCCATATTGGTATCTCAGCACATACTGTGATGTCATTAATTTAAGGGCAGCATCAGTTATGACACTATAGTAATGGCTGTCCCCATTGGCATGTGGCAGCTGTAGGGATAGGTCCTGTTCTATCATTTCTCGTGTTTATAGTTTGTTTTTGTAGCTCCTGGCACAATTGACCCCACGTCTTTGGGTTACTTGTTACCACTTATGATCACACATGCCATATATGTCATTTAGGCACTCATTTTATCACACTAAGAAGGATGAAAGGACGAGTTGGACCGGCTGGGATTGAAACCTCTGACCTGAAGCTTGCATAGTGATTTCCCCAGCCATAACATTAAACCTTTGAGCTATTCAGTGCGCTCAGCCCTCAGACCAGCCTAGGGCCATTTTAGCTGTACTGCCTGCAGCTTAATTCCAAATGACAAAGGTGGACGCTTTTTTATAGACTCAGTGATTTAAAGTTTGTTTGAGAAGCCAGCAGGAACTCGCAGCCTCACCTCTCTCCTGGCCACTCTCTTACCGTGGCTACGATCTATCAGCCACCTGGTCAGATCTTCTCCTTCCTGTCTGGGTAGGCGGAACTCTCCTCCTCCCTGCTAGCCTCGACCACTCAAATCCCCCTTCTTGGAGACTTAAACATCCATCTGGATGCTTCCTGTCCCTCCTCTGGACTATTTAGCAACCTCTGACTGTCTTTCTATTCTTCCCTTTGGCCCGACTCGCCCCTTTGGGGCAACTTCGACTCAGATACGGCCTTGGTAAACAAAATATACCTCATCTTTCAGGCATGGATGGCCACACACGGCCTATGCCTGAATGATGAGAAAATCGAAATACTGCTCCTCGGATCCAACATCAACCTACAAAAACTCAGTCCTGACTACAAGGCCTTCAACATAGACGGCAACACTATCACAGTTGCCAAAACAGTGAAAACTCTAGGCTTTCACCTTGACTCAGCAATGTCACTAAAAAAACAAGCGAACTCTTTAGCATCCTCTACCGCTTACAAGTGCAAGCTCATCAGGGCAAGTAGAGCATTCCTCTCCCAAGCTAGCTGCATTACCATCGCCAATGCCTTAATACTATCCAGACTCGACTACTGCAATGCCATGTATCTAGGAGCCAACAAATGCATAACAGACAAGCTCCAAACTCTGCAAAATAACGCACTCAGGACACCCCTTAACCTACCACACAAGGAACACATATCCAACAAAAGAAGAGAACACACATGGCTCAAAATCTGCGACCGCATCTCACTCAAAACAGCATCACTCGCCTTCAAATGCTTAAACAACGCTGCCCCCCCCCCCCCCACCTGGCAACCAGAATAGTAAAAAGAACCTCCACCAGACCCACGGGGATGACCAACGCTTACTGCCTACAGGTACCCAAATTCAGACAGAAAAAAAACAGGCGGTAGCAGCTTCCCTGTCATGGCAGCCCAACACTGGAATGCCCTCCCTCTCAACATCAGAACTGACCAATCCTATTACAGTTTTAGGCGAAACAACCTCACCTGGTTACGCTCCAACGATCCCATGACTGAACAATGCCCCTGCACCTAGCCTACCTCACTGTATATATGTATATAAACTGACCTGCTAAATGTACAATACTGTATGTATATTTGTATATATGCTTACTTAACAGACCCTGTAAGTAATGTAATGCTGTGCTCACCATTCAACTGTTTCCTACCCTGTAACCAAGTCTTTATGTATACTTACTTCTCTGTTCTCTGTTGCGCCCTGTTACCTCTGGGTTTTGTGCGCTATATCAAATAAATAAACAAACAAACTCTACAGGGCACACTCTGGATGCTCTCATCTCTTCAGACCACCCCCTCTCTATCCTTCTGACCACTCCTCTCTCCTTTCCTCCCATCTCTCCCTCGCTACCCCTTAGGCCAAGCCAACTCCAATACTTCCACCTACCTTCTCGGACATCCTGTCCATGAAGCGTGTGTCAGTTGAGGCTTTCGCTACCACTTGCTCGCTCCCTCCTCAACCTCAGGCTGACTCGCATCCCGACACAGCCCTTTCCATGCTCTACTCCTCTATCTCTGATACGCTTGATGTTCTTGCCCCCATCATGAGGATCCGCTTGAAGCCCAAAGCCAAGTGCAACTCTTGGTACGAATCTCACCTAGTTACCCTTAGACGTAAGTGTAGGGTGGCTGAGCGGAAATGGGAGGCTTCTTGTGTATCCTCTGACAAACAGGCCTGCTGCCTGCTCCAAAGGCAATACCAGCTCATTTTTCCACACTAAGAAGAGAGCCCATAGCCAAGCACGCATGTCTGCAGCATCTAACAACTCGGCCGAACTCTTTAAATTCTGCAAGAAGCTGGCCAGCCCTGCTGCATTCTCTACCTCTTCTGTCGCCTCCCAGGCCCTCTGCATGGCCCTGGCCTCATTTCATCAATAAGAAAACGGGGCATCCTGTCCACCCTATCGTGCTCTCCTCCACCTCCCCCTTCTCTCTGATACCTCTGGCCGCCCTCCTCATCTTTTCCTCTGTTCTCCCGTGTCGAGATTTCCAGACAAGTCGGATTTATGAAAGTCTCGTCAAAACAGGTTCTTGTTAGTCCAAAACCATCAAGGACCACATTGACACCCTTACTCCAGCTCTGGCCGACTTCTGTAATCACTCCTTTGCCTCGGGAGCCTTCTCCTCGCCTCGGAAGCACTCTTGTGACCCTCTTCTCAAGAAACCCAAAGCTGACACCTCCTGCCCGATTTCTCACTCCTTTCCTGGACAAACTCTTGGAAAAGCTTGCCGTCTTGCAGCTTAATCTTCGCACCGACTCTGTTGGTTGTCTCCATGACCATCAGTCTGGCTCCAGAGCTGCTAGAAGCACGGAAACTGCTCTCCTGAACATCTGGGAAGACCTGGTCTCCAACCTTGACTCTAACATCCCTTCTGTCATCCTCCTACTTGATCTCTCTTCTGCCTTTGACCGGGTCAACCATGCCATTCTGCTCAACCGTCTCCGTGATAACCTGGGTATCACCGATCAAGCCCTGACCTGGCTGACCTCTTCCCTCTGATCGACCCTCCCAGTTCCAGCTTGGGTCCTTCCTTTCCTCGATCTCACTCTGTCATGACCAGCACCTCCGAGAGACAATATGATCCTGCCCTCGGGATGTTGGGCCTTAGACGCCCAGCCCGGATTGATAACAGGAAAGATCAAGGGAGGCCCACATGGACCCTGTCCTGGCGCCTTTGGCACCAGGCTCATAGTATGAAGCCTTCAACAACTGACAGCGGCTGTCTGCAGGCCTGAACAATCTTCTAGAATAAGGTGTGGCAAGTATGGGCATGGCCAGCAGAACGTGCTCCAACGATCTTGGGTGTGGCCGGGCCTGGCTATATAAACCCCGCCCAGGCCTTGTCGGACGCTTCGCGTTGAACTGGCCATGGCAGCAGAACGCTCTCCGCTGACATCTGAAGCAATCCTGTGAGCACGTGCGGATTCCAGCTTGCCTGAAGCTTATCCAGTGGCCTTTGGTATCCACAGCGGTCCACGATCTTCTAGAATCCAGCCGCACGCAAGGTTCCCAGCTTACCTGACACTTACCTGGGAATCTTCGCCATCCGCAGTAGCACGCAACCTTTTTCCTTCCGCGGCCACCTTCCTTCCGCACAACAGCTGATGCAGCCTCTGGCACCTTTCTGACGCTCCGCTCAGTCTTCTGCATAGCCACGGCACCTGGGAAGAAAGAAAAGCAAACACGGTTAGTTGCAGAAGAGAAGCTCGCGAGCACATGCCCTCAGCAGCATCCAGCGCTCCACGTGGCATCATCTTCTGCGCTTCTACTGTTCACACGCTATCCTATATCCGGAATCTGTTGGTAGAGAAGAGACGGGAATTAGAGAATATTGGCAAGGGAACAGCGAATAACAAACAGTGGTTTCATTGCTTATTTGAACAAAGAAAGACTCCCCTTTAGTACCGGATCAGTGGCGCAACTCTATCCTAGTGCCCTCGTGACGGATCAGTGGAGCAACTAGATCCAGAAGGACCTTTTCCCGGAATCTGTGCAGCAACTCGATTCAGAAGAGCAACATTGCACCCCTGCCAAGATGAGCAGGAAGGAGATCACATCATAACTATCACCAAGGTGAGCAAACACCGCGTTGGGTATCCAGAAGGACTCCTGTCTGGGGACACAAGGGAAGGGTCCACTGAGGAAGGCGCCAGCCCTTTATATCTATTCTGTTTTCCCATCAGGAGCCGAATCCAGGCCAGTTCAAGCAGGAACAAGGGGACCTGGGCAAAACAGCTAGAGAATGGAGCTAAACTATGCTGGAGAACAAACCATTTGACCCTGCTTGCATTCGACACCCCCGCAGAGACCAGGTGAGCATAACATCTCTCTACTTGTGGTGTTCCCCAGGGGTCTAACCTCTCTCCTGGCTGTTCAACCAATACCTGTCACCCCTTGCTCACTGCATTGCCGCTCTCTGCTCCACCTTTCAGTGCACTCATCTCGTTTTCAGGCTTACCTCCGCCCCCTCTTCTCCCTCTCTCATCTGTCTGTCTGCCATCCAGGAGTGGTGTGCCGCCAATGATCTCTGCCTTAATGCCAGTAAGACAGAGATTCTCCTCATAGGCACACCTGCACCCTCCTTCCCTGTCACTCTTGCTGGCCTCCCTTGGCCCTCTTCCTGCTGCCACCTTTGAGGCTAAGAACCTTGGGGTCATCTTCGACTCCACACTCCTTTTCTCTTCACATCTCTGACGTCTCTAAGTCAAACTACCAACTGCTCCTCCTCAGGGGTATTCTTCCTTTCCTCTCCTTCCCCCAGAAGCTTACTGTCTCTAGAGCTCTGGTTCTCTCTAGGCTAGACTACTGTAACAGCCTCTTTCTAAATCTGCCCTCTGCAACTCATCCAGAACAGGACTGTAAGACGTGTCCTTGTCCTCAAGCCCTGGGATCATATCTCTCCAGCCCAGAAATCTCTTCATTGGCTCCCAGTGGATGAAAGCTCTTACTCCTCCAACTCCCTCAGGGTCAGTCGCTTCTCCAAACAAGTTGGGGGTAGATTTCTTTCCTCGGATTGGGCCTCCCTCTGGAACAGCCTCTCTGCCACTCTGAAACTTGAGGAGAATCATCTCCAGTTCCAGAAGCACCTGAAGACCTTCCTCTTGGCTTCTGACTTTGATCTTCCTCTACCCTGCTGATCTGCTTCGGCTCCGTGCGCCTGGCTACCCTCCAATTTCGGGCCCAGGTCCATACCCACCCACCCAGCCACACATCCGCACTGCCTCCGGGCTACCCTCACACTTGGGTCTGTATCTGTAATCCTACAGTCCCCTTACCTGAATTTATAAGACACTCCTTGTCTGTGCTTTAAACCTTGCACTTGCCACCTTGTTGGCTGCACTACCAGTCGTTATTGTTTTATCCGTTGCTCATCACTTCCGCCTCTCCCTTGCACTTTCCCCCTTCCCTCTCCCCTGCACTTGGGCATTCTCAATAACACTGGGCCTAGTAGGATTGTGTTCCTCCCTTGGTCCCCTCCGTTGCCTCGTCGCGCTCTGATGCACTTGTGTATGAGCGCGATATAAATAAAATATATCATATCACCTCGCCTAAGCTCATCCTTTCCTTCTCGCGGAGTACTGCCCTCACATAATGGATGAGTGGGGGGCGGAGGTGGATGGGTGGTCAGAGATTAGCTGGATGGTGGATGATGAAACAGACGTTTGGCAATATAGATGGTTAGACTAAGTATGAGAGAGAGACACATAGACCAATAGACCTACAGTACAAAGATATGCAGAGAGAGAAATGGATAACTGTGGCGCCAATGAAAGACTGACATCACTTGCTATTTTATCAATTGAAAATGACGTTGGCCAATCCCTGGATCTATCCGATGCTGTGCTTCAATTTGCAAGGGCAGAGTCAAGAAAAGTTACATTTTGAACACATAATACAGTTAACATTCTAAGAGTGTCACCTAGTATCTAATGTATGCATTTTCTATTGCATTTGTATTTCCATCTCGTTCTTTATCGAGTGTCCTATCTACAACATTTGTAGCATACCATTTTTTTGGTTGTCATTTTTGTGGTGGGGCGCCAACAATGCTTCCTGCCTGGGGTGCAATCTGGTCTAAGACCGGCCCTGGGTCCACGCACACCGTCACTGCGTAGACAGTCGGTCAAACAGTGCTACGCAACATGTTTGCTTGAGGTGAGATTCTTCCGGAGGTATGAATTAATTGCTTGTGTTGATCCTTGCCACCTCCCTTGGTTGTGTAATGTGGTACTGCTATGTATGCGTTATTCATGAGTATGTGAATCCATGCCAGACCCCATGCTGGAGAAGGTTTAAGTTACTGACCTGTAACTATTGTTCTCCAGAATGGGTCTGGCATGGATTTACATGTGAATCCTCCCACCGTCCCTCTCTGCGGCTCTTCTTTGTCATACTACCACTTTACGTGCTTACCAAATGTGAAGATGGCTGCCACAGTAGGGGTTTAGGGAGAGGACTGTCATTGGATGGGGGCAGTTTGACCCAGAGGACAGTGATTGGTTTAAAGCAGAAATACAGTTTTTAAGTGAAAGTGAATGTTTTTTCTTTTACCGAGGATTCCCAGCCTGACAACGGGGAATATTCACGAGCATGTGAAACCATGCCAGACCCATGCTGGAGAATAACAGTTACAGTTAAGTAACTTAAACCTTACCATCACATTATGTCTCCTGAACGTGCACAATCTCTCACTCACCTGACAGCACCCATCCACATGTCAGCTCAACATAGATCACTCGGAGGGACTTCGCCACCCCTACCTTCCTTCGTTTTGGCTAAAATGCACAAGCATGCTATACTCCCCTTGTGATTCTCCCATTCCATGGACTTCCGTCCCTCGAGGGCATTCACCTACAGTGCTTTGAGACATACCAATGGGAATAGGTGCTATACAAATGCCATATTATATTATGTTAAAGCCCTTCCTTAGTGCCAGCCTCCAGTATACAACAGAAAATAGACCCTTTATTAAGATTTCACAGAGGCAGATCTGTTATTCACACTTGAAAACAGCACCCTTTTTGTGTTTTCATGGATGAGGATACGTACCACATTAAGTGCCAGCACAGTGGGTACCCCTTAGGATGTACCAGAAGGGGTTCGCTAGCGAAGGCTTCAGTGTTTTAGGCCCACCCCTTAATAGATAGTAGAGGTTACCTATCTCCAGAGTTTCATTTAACCGTGGGTGTTGGAGAAGCCTCTGCTATGTTGGAGGGAACCATGGGGAGGCTGAGGGACCAGCTAGAAGACCCCTTTAATCTCCTCACACCACAGGTAATACAACCGTCCTGCCATTACCCAAGCGCTCTACAAATAAATTCGATGGCTGGGTCAAGGATGTTTTGCATCTCTTTGGCTGTGACACCGATTGCAAACCGTGTACTCTGAATGTTAAAGGATTCGAAAAGATTTCAAATGAGACTAAGAACATGTGCCAAAGCAAAACCCATTGTGCAAATTATGAAATGGCTAAACCTAGTTCCAGGGCCTCTGCAATCCCAATTGAAATATTGTCTTTATTCTGGATTTTAAAATGCTTATGAGAAAGCGGAGCAACCTCTTTAACGTCCATCATGTTAAACGAGGGGAAATGGGGCTATAGCTACTTTTCTCGTGAATGGGTAAAGCACCGACATGGAAGTCTGTCCGACATTTTGCAAGACAACATTGCCTGGACTACTATGAAATGTAACTGGATATTCGCAATCCCTTTTCATGGTGGTTTAAAAAAAAAAGGGTTTCCCTCCCTTTTTTAGTCCCGATTTTACACTCCCCTGGCCCCATTCCCCCGCAAGGGCCCCCCACCCCCCCTGGCCCCATTCCCACGCAAGGGCCCCCCACCCCCCCTTCTCCAGTGATTTTCTATGACAGTAAAGGTAAGTTAATTCCGTGTAATTGTAGTCTCCTTCCTGTTCGAATTATATACCTTCCTCTGTCCTCCCCCAGAGTAATCGCGTCCAGAGACCTACAAAGTCGATGGTGGGCTGATGCCATTTATCTTCGCCTTGAGAATGGGCGCAAAGGATAGTTTCCCTGCACTATATGATGGGATAATGGAGCAGTTTATCTGCCTTAACGCGACAAGCATTCAAGTGTCAGTTTATCGTTGCAATTCTTTATTTTACAGTGTTTTTCCCACTTTTTGAGTGTACTGGCTTGTGAATGGAGGTAAAGCAGCACACATATGTTACTTACATGTTTTAGATACATTTTTAATGAAGACGACGCCAAACGAGAATGTTCTTGGAAGAGGTCTCCAAGTGTTTCAGGATCATTCCTGTGGTTGGAGGTGTTCAGAGTATGAAGATACCATAATGTATAGCCAAGAGAAGTAATTTACTTGTAATCTTGAAGTGTGCAAACTTTATTACTATGCAGTATGCTTCCCAAGGGAAGCCTAGTGAACCCCAAGAGGGATGGGGTGGTGGCTGGTGTCAAATGGTACTAAAGTATGCACATTTAATTGTGTGTGTGTGTGTGTAGGTATCTCTCTACATTGCTGCAATGAAGGAGCAGTCAACTTGACCCCATGCATGCTCTGTTCACTATGTTGGTGTGTTTCCCACTTCAGGAGAGTATCATGCAGGAAATGTTCTCCTTTGGACCATCAGTAAGACTTCCATCTTGCCGCCTTACCCTACACCTGCTTTATGACTTGCTAATCCTCCTTTTCTTTTACACTTTAGAATTCTTTAAAATCCAGTAAAAAGAAAAAGAGGACGTCGTTCAAGAGGAAATCAAGTAAAAAAGGCGCAGAGGTAAGATGGGAACAAGACGGCGTGTGGTGCTGATGGCATAGTGGGAACATTTTGTATGGGAAGAGGGATCAGAAAGGAGCTAGAACTCTATTTGGAAGGGTCCTGCTTAGTAAGACTTTGCACTTTCATAAAGTGAAATTGTGTTGCGTGCAGTTGCCAATCCAATAGGTCTTGTGTATGAAGTATGTTAATCCATCCGTTAGTGCTCATGAATGCTTGATTCTGGCTGTGCGAGGTGTGTTGCAATTATGCCTCTGTGAGTGGTTCATCTGTGCGCTAACCTTTAGCGCTGTGGCTCTATGGGTATTTTTGTGTTTACACTATTGCCCCTCCTAGAATCATTAGTCTGTGAAAAGTAATGCTTATCGGGGGCTGGGGGTGAGTACGGGGTGTGTGCTGGCAGCACTCATCTGCATGGGGAAATTGTTCTACTGCATTGGGTTTGTGAGCAGGGATCCTAGCTGTACTTTTCAGATTGTGGTAGTCCTCAAGTTTTGCACAATATTCCAATACCGATCCAGTAATTTGAGTGGTTTGAGCAATGAGTTGCCCAGGTCTGTGTAGAGGAACTAGAGGATGGTTAAATGCAGATTTAATCTTAAGTGTAGCCATTCAAATACAGCAGCTCCTGTTCATACCAATGTCTTTTGTGGTCTAGGAGGTGAGGTGGAGACCCTTCATAGTGAAGCCTTCTCCATCAGCGCTCATGAAGCCAGTGCTCGTGTTCGTCAACCCCAAAAGTGGAGGAAACCAGGTAAGTCTGTGTGCATGCGCTTCAAATAAATGTCACCCAATCACTGTCAATCCATACTGCCAATGTCTGACCGCAGTCGGGGGTGGCCGTTCTAGGCGATGCAGCATGACGTGGCTCATTCGTGAGCAGTGTCCTTTCCTCGAACGTCGCGGCGGTGTAGCTCCGAGACCGGCCGCGAGGTCTGCAGCGTCCTTTGCCTCGTGTGTTTCCAGCCCCTCGCAGTAAGTGATCCCTAGCATAAGAAGGGCACTAACGTCTGTGTCGGGGTTGTAGACTGTGGGTCGCTGATCTGCTGTCAGGAGTCCTACCTTTTGGTTTATGTCCGTGGGAGCATTGGTAGCATCGTCACTGAGCCCTCACTCAACTACATGCTCGGAGCACCGGTGGGCTCCGTGCAGCTTACAGTGGTAAGCGCTTCTTATCCTCTGTTCTACAACTGTGGCCATGCTCCTCGGCATCTTGGTCCTTCAAACCATTAAACCATTTAAAAATCACTTTCCTTAGTGGTTAGCCAGCTACTGAGCTACAAACCATGTATGGCAGGAATAAGGGTACAGACCTGCTTATGGAAATTTAAACTGTCCCTAGCCCTGAGTCTGAGCCCTCCACTAATCAGTCCGATACTGTGGGTAGTATGGAACTCTCGTTTCAATCTTCACCCTTGGCTCTCCACAGTAGTAGTAGTCATTTGTCAGAAGTCCTAGCACAAAGTGCTAAAAGGAGACAAAAGCTCCGGAATGAACACCTTCTGCTCACTAACCTCCTGCTTGCCATTAAAGATTACAAGAGTGAGGGCAGAGTTGTCTGTCCCCTTCCTCCCACATCAACGCAATCCCTGATAAAGGTGTCTGATTCTCATGATGTTTATGGGGAGGTAATTGGGGAGTTATCAGAGGACAAGGAACTTGATAAACCAGAAGGCTATGAGCCTATGGGTGTCCCAGATATTGTCAGCTCGGCCCAATAAATCAGGGGAGCAATCGGAAGAAGGGGCTGTGGAAAGCACTGTTAAGGGGAGAGGTGATTTCAAGGTACTAGAAAATTGGCTTCTGAAGGATCTCATGCTGCGGGACCTTGCTGCATGCCCAAGCATTGAGGATTTTCAGGCGTGTGTGGTTTCTGTAGGCCCTAATAAACTTGTATTACATCTGACAAACTTGCAGAAGCCTAGTCAAATGGAACTTAAAGGAATGGAAACGTTTTCTCAAACCCCCTCACCCCCTTTCCACCAGAATGGTTCCCATCAGGACTACCAAACTGACTTTTTAGAGTCTCCTCATAAGGGATTGTTTTCGCAGGCAAAGGTAGCTCTTCCTGTTCTTTGTCCTGTGGATGAAGTCCTACTGGAGGGTACTCCGCCTCCTTCTAAGCCTGCTACATCATCTGCTCCCTCAATTTTCAAGGATGTTCGCCAAATAAAATCTACGATGGCAGAAATTGGGGATCCCAATTTAAGGAACTTTGTTTTGGATTCTAGAAACATTATTACAAATGTTGCCACGCTCTTGGAATTTGAATCAAGCAAGTCACTGAAGAAAAAAATCTTAGCCTGGCTCAACCAAAAAGTGGGCCCTAACTGTATTAGAACCCAAGACTTGAAAGTTCTTTGTAGAATACAGTTCAATAACTGGTGTTCAACTGACAACACTGATGTGTGTTATTGGTTGTAGTTTACCTTTGTTTGTTTTTTAATAGAACCACAGGCAGCATATGCTCTCCTTTACTAAGTTAAGAATTGTTTTGAACTGGCCTGTTTTATTCATCATGTATGCTTGTATAACACACACGCAGTTTTTTTATTTTCTTTGTGATGTCTATTTTTAGATGCTGGGCTCAATATCTGGGCTCTTTATTTCTGTAAATGTTTATTTGTCGGCGCCTTTAAGCCCCAGGGTCAGTGGACTGCGGTATAAATCATATCAAATCACATGAACACAACAAAAGTACTGGTATTCAACCTCTCCAGGATTTGATTTTTATGACTCTGCCTTTACTCTGTCTGGCAAACAGGCCAGTCCTTTCTCTAGCTCATCTTTTCAGTTCTTTGGGGTGGTAGTCCATTCTATTTAATTGTTTTCAACACCAGAGCCATATGAATCCTAAAGTCTGATAGCCCACTGCCACCGAATGTGGCTAACCATGTTCTTTTTTTAGCCAGCTAAACTGATGTTGGGTGATAAGCCCACGTTTTTACCACACGAGGTAGCCCCTTGGGCTTTTTGCTTGCTTTATTGGGTATTGTTTTTTCCTCCTAGCCAGGATTAGTCTGAGCGTGGCTGTGTGTTGTATGTGCTCTGCTTTAAGAGTCCTGCTTCATTTCTAAGGCAGGGCTACCCCAAAGTTACCCCTCATTCTTATAATGTCTTCTCTGTTAATCCCGTGGATAGGCTAGTGGTAATTCTTTCACCATTGTAAAATCCATCATTCTACTTGTCTGTCTTATTTTTTTTTTTAACCCCCTTCTCCACTCATCAAAATAGATATTTTATTTTTTCCTTGAGGACCTTAGGGGTGGGAATTGGGTGTGAGGTCATATGACCAGCCCATGTACCTCTTTATGTATGTAAGAGGCGGTCTATCATAATGGGTCGTCCCCAAAAACGTTTGTTGCCAGGTGGGCTTTACTCCATATACAGGGAAATGACAACAAAAAACCATGCAAGTATCAAGCTATCCCTTCCTCTTGGTGGAAACCTCTGGCCATATGTGGAGTACGTGCAGATATGTAATTAATGCACAATACCTGTGCTTTGAATGCTCATTAGCAAATTGATTGAATTTCTTAGCAAAATACACATAAAATACACAAAATGTAAACCATTATTTATATATACATAGCATTGGATTGACGTTTCTTTTAGGCATTCATGCTTAGCACTTAGCCACTTTAGAGAAGCATGCACATTGAGTCGATTGTTTACAGTATTGTGCTTAACATTTGTATATGCAATTTTGCACAGCACAGAGACATTTTACATATTTGTCTGTTTTGGATTTAATATGTGAAAGGATTGAACAAAACTTTTTTTTTTTAGGCACTTACACCTGACACTCGGACACCTTAGAGAAGCAGTTTACGTGCGGTTTTGCACATATAGTCTATTGTTTGCAGTACTGTGCTTTAAGTGTTTACATGCAATTTTGCATGGCACATAGTCCTTTTAGTTGTGTGTCTACTTGTGGAGTAGTATGATGTATTCTCTGTCCGTGTTATTACATTAGACCACATATTAGGGGTTCTTTTATGCATAATAACATGCCATGTGATAGACAGGCAATAGATATTGATGCATATTATTTTGCTAAATTGCGTGCTGGGAGTGCCCACTATATAGTGGACTTTTTTGAAGGGGGGAAAGAAGACTTGAAACACACAGCTGTGATCGGGGCAGTGTTTCATGCTACCAGTATTTTATGCAGTATGTACAGCAGGATACCCAATCGAAAGCACTATGAACTTTATTCAATTGAAAGTATTAAGTATAAATGCAATATTACCATGCACTCTAATATAACTGTTCATCAACAGCCCTGATGGTGGATTGGTATACATGCGGTATAGATGCAATTGTAATTTTCTAACTACCGTCACCTATCCTGGGGTGAGAGCTTCATACTATATATTTAAAAAAAAAAAACAGGAGGGAGTTCATACATGCACCATAAAACAGAAATGAATCATTGAGCAGACTACTGAGCGATCAGATATCTCTGCAGATAAAGTGCATCAGTGCATTGTGGGGTTAGTACTGAAGAAAGTGCTCTATATGCAAACAACATTGTTTAGCACATTTTTCATATTGGTTTATGTGGGTATGGGAACACAACCATATACATTTGTGGGCCGCCAACAGAGTATTTCATTGGTCTTCATGAATGATAGTTAAATCAGATGTTCTTTAGTTAATTGTCATTAAAATGGTTTGTGTTCCTACATTGCCCAGCAGCAAAGTTCTAATCCTTTTTCTTTCCACTTGTATTATGAAGGGATGTTTTAACCTGCAATGTTCGGTCGACACATGGTGTTACAGCCCTTTAGTGAGGAACCGCCCATCCTTGGTGGTCTTCTTTAACTGTATTCAATTGGGCCTTGATCAGGACATCCAATAACACCTAGGGAATAGCTTCAGGCTATAGGAACTTCTATTGCATTCCTACCGTTATCACTTCGTTTTTTAACACAAATGAACGGGCGAAGGAGTAAATATTTTACACACAGAGTAGCATACTCATCCGTACTGGTATTGCAAAATATACAGGCTGTGACTCACAAGAAGCACGCCCTGACCCATCAGGGCAAGCTCTCCCTAGGTGGCCGTTAGTGTGCCACCTTCTAATAGGGATAGCGGGAGAAACTGTCCCTCATCAGTACTTGATCACACTCAATAAATCATACTCAGTTAAAAATCCAAAGGAACAAGGGTGGGTTGAGACGGTTCTAATTAAATCATGTCTCATCTGCATTCAAAGGAAGCGTGCAGCCCCATGGAATTTCCTGTCTTTCACCAACTGCGTAGCAGGCTTTTGGAACGTCAATCAACGTTCCAGGATTGCAAAAATATTGCAAGAATATGGGATATCCTAAAAGCAATATTCCCTCCAAGAGATTATATATGGGTTTGGGACGTATCCGAGACTAGTTTAGTGAACACCATCGTGATCATGATGGATCTCATGATCTGTGATGTCAACCGGTTTGGATGACCAAAACTAGTGGGGTAATCTTCTTCAGGACCACTTTATTCTTGCATTGGCATAGCTCCGGCAACTATCCACATTTGCGGATTGGGCGGTCACCTCCGTCTCCTGTAGGGAGACACAAAGGGAAATGAAATCATACTTAAAAGGCTACACAGCCATGCTCCTTCTCTTAGACACACTAGAGTATGACAAAGAAACGGAGTGGCTGGTCGCTAAGGACATTGAGTCCCTCTACACGAGGATCCCACAACAGGAAACCTTGTCTATGATGAAAGGCTTGCTAGAATCTGGTATTGAACTGTCCAATGTACCTCCAGTGTTCATAACTCAGCTAGCTGAAAAAGCTCTGACCAGGAACTATTTTCTGTGTTACAGTACCTTTTACCAGCAGGTCTCGGGGACGGCCATGGGTGGGGCCATCTTCGCACCCAGTCTGGCCAACCTTTAAGGAATCGTATATATCTGTCCGCCAAACCCTTTTCTACACCAGATAAAGGTTTGGTAGTGATAAATAGATGAGCTACACTTCCTCAACCTACAGATTTCTACATGTGAGGGACGGTTGTATTCCAGAGTATATTAATAAAAACAGACGGACCGTAATTCGCTGTTGGCTTATTCCAGCTACCACCCACAAGAACTCAAGACAACCTTCCATTCAGTCAGTTTCTGAGGTACCGTCGACGCTTCACACACACACCTCAAAATACATTGCACAGGCTAAAACACTTAAGACACAATTGGTGAACTGCGGGTACCAGGCATGCATAGTTAATACTACGTACAAACGGTATATCCCATATTCTTCGGATCTTTTAGCCTCCTGGAATGTTGATTGACATTCCAAAAGCCTGTTACCCAGTTGGTGATATTAGATAGACGGCGCAACACCGGCCACCTAGGGAGAGCTTGCCCTGACGGGGTCAGGGTGTGCTTCTTGTGAGTGACAGCCTGTATGTTTTGCAATACCAGTACAGATGAGAATGCTACTCTGTGTGTAAAAATATTTACTCCTTCGACCCTTCATCAGGACATACATTAATTTCAAAAACACGACCTGCAAATTGCTCGACTACCCCTTTTAGTCTCTTCCGAATCTTATTTTGCGCACAGGGATGAGTGTTTCTTATTCTTGCTATCGCTTTATCATTTCGAGGGTTCTTTAATCCCCATTGACTCACAATTTTTAATGCTCTGTTGGGAGTGCCTGTGCCCGACCACCGGTGGGGACTCCTGTGCGATACCTTGACAGGGAGGTGGAGAGAAATCTTCTCTAGGTTGCCTCAAGACCACCTGAAGAACTTTGCACACATGAAATCTCAAAAAGGTAAGTACACCTTAATTCCCAAGTACCCCAAAGGAGGGACTCCTTTGCCGGAAGTGCTCTGACTGGGAGAGGGTCGGAAAGATCATCTCACTGGTAACTGGCCTGAAGTTCAAGCAGTTGCCGCTGCAAGCACAGATTGGTCCTTCGACTGTACCAGGCCTAGTACCGAAGGGCTTATAAGCTCTGTGACCGGACTTTCATCTGAGGAGCCGGCTGGCTCTGCGACCGGGCCTTTGCCTGAGGGGAGGGTCTCTAGGCAGACTCCCAACAATGCTGCTGAGGGGAGAAAGCCGATTTTAGCTTGCTCCAAGGTCCAAAAGAGAACCAGTAAATACACTGAGGGTCCAGCAAGACCTGCTTTGAAGAGTGTCACACCAGGCTCGGTTTGCCCCTGCACACTCCCACTCTACCCCTGCATTCTGAGGTGCATAAAATGGCAGGAAAGTACACCTGTGCACTCTGTATATTTAGATAAGGTGCCATCTACTGTGAACCCTCCTCCCAGAGCTATGGAGAGATCTTCTAGGCCCCAAGTTCAAAGTGGAGTGAGCTTCAGTTGCACAAGAAACTATAGCAAAGGAGTCTACTGCAACGGTTGAATGGTAGAGCGTGGATGTGCCCGGGCGCACCTCAGCCCATACAAGTTCCTTGGGTTCTATTCACATCGACTTGGACACGAACATCAGTGCCACCTCACATTTCGTTAGAGTTCTCCAACATGTGAGGACAGATTGTTTGAGAGCTTTCTTAATCTCATGAAGTGTCCTCATATGTCAGAATTACTGAAGGGCCTCATTAGGATGTTCTCCCACAGCAACAAGTGCCTCATCCAGTACCACCACCACAGCCTCTACTGGTTCCGTCGCCACTTTAAATTCTGAAGCATCCCCTTCTGCCTCCACCACCAAAATGTTACTTCAGCCTGCAGTCAAGACCAATGGAGTCCCGGCATAAGGCCCCAAGAACGAGGAAGCGGTCTGCTTTAAGTTTGGGGAGCAAGAGCCAGGATTTGTACAAAAATAAAGCTGATATGCCTCTTTCCAATGCTTTTCACAAAGGATTAGCAGATTTCTTGGGTGTTCCCATCCGGCCTGCAACAATAACGGCCAGAATCGGGCATTTTAGCAGAGGTTTTAGCACTGCAAGCTTCATCTAGATCAGGCATTCCAACACAGAAGGATGTATTGGAGGTTCCAATAAAGATATGGGCAAAGCCACACTCTTGTCAGTCGGTCAGCAAAGTTGAATGCATTATACACACAACTTGAGGACCTTTACTTGCCTCTCATCAGCAACCACATTTGTCTGTTGTTGCAATTGCTTCTGAAACATCCTCTGTCATTTTTAACAAGGAGGACAAGCTATTGGAGTCGTTTCAAAGGACAGTCTTTTTAAAATCAACCCTTCATTTCCGCCAGGCAAATGCGGATGCATTTATTGGCAGCAGCTAATCCGTGCCTATGGAGGGAAATTGCTGACTATGTGGGATCTCCCGGTTGAGAGGCAAGCAGCATTTAGATCTGGTCTGCTTGAGGCAAAGATGGCCGCACACGATTTGCTAGTCCTCTTTAGATCACGTAGATACTGCCGGTAGGGGAATGTGCTTGGTGGGCGGTCAAGGGGGGGGTTGATATGAAATCGGCCTGGATATGCGCCACGAAGTTCACGAATGATGTACAGGCCAGGGTCTTGGACCCTACTTTTGAAGGAAATGCATCTTTTTCATTCATCTATTGATGACGAATTGACAAAGAAAAAGACCTGCACCAGACAGCTAAATATTTGCCTAGTCTTATGAAGCCGACATCCAAGACCCTTTCACAGGCTTAGCCCAGCTATGACGCCCGATCAAGGGTTTCAGATGCTTCCAAGAAAGAAAGGCCGGCTAAGCAATCAGATCAATCACCTAATACTCGGAGTTGGAAGCAGCAGAGCACTAACCCTAAAGGTTTCTACTCTCCTCCCTCCTCTACATGCCTCCGAACCAAAGAAACCATGATATTGTCAGTCCACGAATCTCCTGGGGGGTACGGGGGGGGCAGAGTGGCTCTGTACAAGGAGCTGCGGTGTCACCATTTTGCAGACAGCTGGTTAATTTCAGTGGTTTCCAAAGGTTTTGCTTACCTGTGTTCGTTCCTCCCCCTAACATTCCAACTGCTCATACAGGAAGGGTGGTGTTAGTATCTCTGTGCCCTGGACCTAAAGGACGTCTACCTGCACATACCAATACGGCATCCACATCGTCACTTCCTCACATTTGTGCTCATGGTGAAGCATTGCCAATTTAGGGTCCTTCCATTTGGCCTAAATTCAGCACCACAAGTCTTCACAAAGATAAAATGCAATAGCCAGCTTTCTAAACAGGGGTCGGCATGTCTACCACATCTCGACGATTGGCTGATCAGGGTTGATTTTCCCCAAGAAACTAAATTGACCCTATAATCCCTAATCGACATACTTTTCGATCTGGGATTCTCGACAGTACCAAGAATTCGGAGTTTACGCCCACTCAGACTTTCGTTCATAGGTTTCCAATGGGACACCATGCAAGCCAGAATATCCTTTTGGCCGTCTGGCATGGGGAATGTTTTGGCAGTAGGGAAGCATCTTGTGCCGAGGGAATGCATGACAGTGTGGTGGTATCCACATCTGTTGGCTCTCCTTTGCTACTTGCATCCTTTCAGTACCATTAGCAAGATTTGAAATGAGGAGGATACAACTTCACTTAGCAGCTTCATGAGACCAAGAGACAGTATCTTAATCAGACAAAGTAGTGATCCCTGCTTCACTCGATCAGGGTCTTCATTTATGGTTGGGGGGGGGGGGGCGGACTGCAATTTTTTGAGTGTGGCTCAGTTTCACCCTATAACACATGCTGCATTAGTAACGACAGACACGTAGAATGGAGTACAACCTTCAACTCTCACAGCTCACGGATTGTGGCTTTCCAGTGACAAAGACCTACATAAATTCTCACAAGTTGAAAGGCCTATTTCTGGCATTGAAGTCTTTCATTCCTCTGCTGCAGAACAGAGTGGTACCGATTCTAACGGACAGTACTACATCGATGTTCTTCGTCAACAAACCGGTCGGGACCAAATCCCTGATCCTGTGCAAACTAGCCCTCCAGTTGTGGGAATAGGCAATAGAGCAAGGTTTATGGCTTCAGCAACTTAGGTCTCGGGGTCAGAAAAACACGTAAACCGACAAGCTCAGCAGACTGAGCGAGCTTCTGTGAATGGGTGATGGCGGAGGACAGTCTTCAAAATCATTCTTGATTTGGGGTCTTCCAGAGATATACCCGTGTGGCGAGTCAGGAGGACACAGACACTTTGTAGACATGATTCGCATACTTGTATTAAAGTAAAGGATAATGCTTAACTTCCCCTATCTCTATGGGTGGTCCCTGCCTATATTTCTAAAGTGCTTGTCATTGTCATAGATGTCCAAAGGAAACTGATCGTAGTCCAAAACTATCCTAACTAAACTATATTCAGAGAATCTCCCTTATCCTTGAAGGTACTTTAGTACCGATCTGTAGACTTATTTAGGGATCTTGAAAGTTGGTAATAGTCTCTTGAGATTTCTTTAAGTTCTGTAATTTGTTGATTGCTTTTTGTACTCTAACCTCCTTGTACTCTGACCTCCTTGGGAATCCCCTTTTTCAGGTTCTTTTCCAAGCTATCAAGTTTTTATCTGTTGCAGTGTATCCTAGGAGGATACTATTATTCAGATAATCTTTCTCTCTGGATGAAGTGCAACTCTGCTTGTTTTGCTCTACTTGCTTATTAACTTGATTCACTGGTATATTTACTTTTCTTTCTTCACAATGGTATTTCTCACTTGTATCCCAACAACTGAGTTTCATCTGTTACAAGGATAAGTCTGACTCATAATTTCTACTGGGACAATTGGTTTGTATGATATTGTCTTTATGTCCAGTTGTTCCGGTGTGTTCCCCCTTACCTCTACGATGTAGGGGAAAGTCCTCGGGAGGCTTGTTCCTCTGCGACCTCTTCTTGGGATTCTAAGCCTGGTCGCGTTGCCTTTATCGGCATGCTGCTCAGTGTGGTCTTTCTCCAAAATGGTGTTCCAGTCTTCTGGTGAAGGGCCGGCTGCTCTCGGACTCTAGGCGTAGTGGTATCTGCGATGGTTCTGGGATCGTCTGTCCACCACAGGTTTTCAGTGGTCTCGCCACCATCTTCTTCTTGGTTTCTCTCTTTCTAGTATATCACACCGGGGTTGCCCCATAGCTCTGGCATCCCAGTCTCTTGTTCTGGGCTACTGCCCTGCTGTTTTCTCATGCTGACGTTGCGCCGCAGCTTCGGTGTCTGTTTTTCGTGACGGGCTCCTATACCGGTACTGTATCGTGACTTTGGCGTTCCAGCCTCTTGTCGGGATTATGCCCTGTTGATCTCTTGTGCCGGGGCTATGCTGTCGCTTTGATGTCCCAGCCTGCTCTTGCGGGCGAGTTCGAAGCTCGTTGGTCTCCTCACTGGTGCGTACTCTGCCTCCGCTCAGCAACACTGTGTGGGGCCCCCTCTAGCCCACATATGTGTTCCCCTCTCTTGCTCTCTCCAGCGTATGTTATTAACATGCTCGTCTCCGTGCGTTCCATATTTGAGTTTAAAGGGACATGTTAATTTCCAATAAGATAATGATATCTCTGAGGAGTTTCTTCGTCCCAGTCTTGATATACAAAGGCCTCTGGTAATGAAGAGTCTGTCATGTTGACCATAGTGCGTACTACTGTAGAAAGCTCCTCAAGGAAACAGCAGTCCTTGTCCCCTAAAGGGGAAGGGGTCGCTCCCGGTGAGGTCCCACTTGCCTCGACCCCTAGGGAGGATGTGACGGAGCGGTTTCACTTCCCTAGCCTCACAGGAAGGTGCTCCCATTTGGGGAGAAGGGACAAATTCCCTGAGTCATCGCACTGGTTTGCGATGATCAGATGTGCCAAATGCAAGCGGCTCGCCTCTTAGAAGGGCCAAGGTGAGAAATCTGAAGGAGATGCCTTTCAGATAGATTGGTCAGAAATTATCTACTATGCATTCCCGTCGACCCCTATTGATGTGGAAGGTTCTCAACAAGTTCAAGCTATCCAGAAATTGCAAGCTACTTCCAATGCATCTCTATGGGTCCCCAGGGCTTGATACTCGGACCTCACACGGATGACCTACCAGAGACCACTCAAGCTGGAAGTAATCCAGGTGGATGTTGTCTCAAATGGGAGTTTCAGTGCTTCACCTCAACGCACAAGCGATGGCCCTAGAACCTTGGTGCCTGAAAAACTAACTTCAGTCTATTTTAGGCTGTCTGAAGATAACTTGGACAGAATTCAGAGAGCTATAAAGGACCTCACTAGAAGCCAATACACAAAGTGGACAAGGTTTTGTCACTGGTCACCACAGAATGGTATTGACCCTCTGAATTGTACGCTGAATAATCTTTTTCAGCATATTTTTTCCAGGAGCTGCTCTAGGGGCATATAAGAAATCAGATCAAATGACTTTGCTTCTGCTAATCCTATTGCCAGAAGAAACCTATATGGGCTAACCAGTGTTTTTCCTCCAGGAAGGAGACTTCGTCCCTCCTGGGATCTCAATATTGTTCTAGCAGCACTAGCACGTAAACCATTTGAGCCGATGCCTATAATAGATATTGCATTTGTAACCCTAAAATCAGTTGTTAGTGGTATTAACGTCCGCAACAAGAATGATTGAATTTCAATCTCTGGCAGCATCCGAACCGTATGACATTTCACATGGACAAAGTGATTCTATGCACACACCCTCCTTTTTAGCCAAGGGTTGTAGCAGAATTCCACATAAACCACGATATTGTATTACCCACTCTTTCCTAATCCACAATCGCAAGCTGACAAGGTCTGGCACCGTTTAGAAGGCGGAGCTTTCAATTTCTATTTAAGCAGGACCAAGCCATTCAGAGGTTCTGAGGCCCTCTTTGTAACATTCAATGGAAATTCACCAGGCAAGCTAGCATCCAAGGCACCGATTGTTGGATGGTCAAAGCATACAAAGTTCAGTGCAAAACGCTTCCTGATAGTATTCGAGAAGTTTAAAAAGATCAAAAACGTTGCCAGTTGCATTTCAGGGTCTCGTTTCTCATTTCATGGGACGTGATCAGCAAGGTAGCCACCTGGGCAACACCATCGGCTTTCTGTTGTCATTACTATCTGGATGCCCACTCACAAGAAGATTCTGCATTTGGCCAGGCAGTGCTTAGAAATGTGTTGGCTTTAAACCAGTTAGATCATCAACTCCCTTAAGTACCAGTTGCATTGGAATCGCCCATACAGTATGGAGGAAAAGGGACAGGACGTAGAAGTAAAAAAAAAAAGTTACTCGGTGTAGCGACTACTGTACTCCTAGTTCATAGTCCCCTTTCCTCCACTTGGCCCAACCACCACCCCCTCATTAAAATGTGTAGTTAGGGCAGTTGTTCCGGATCTATGTGATTATTGCGACCACTATTACGACGGCTGAAAATGCTGACTTATTTTTATTTATTTAAAAAAAAAAAAAACCTTGCACCACATACATATGTGGGGGGAGACCCCTGCACCACACATTACCATATATATTATTTAGTGTAATGG
This sequence comes from Ambystoma mexicanum, assembly GCF_040938575.1. NCBI lineage: Eukaryota > Metazoa > Chordata > Amphibia > Caudata > Ambystomatidae > Ambystoma > Ambystoma mexicanum. The sequence continues at coordinate 420,688,861 of NC_090934.1, read as the reverse complement.
GGGGGTCTGAAGAAAAGTCTGCATTTTTGGCTGTCGTAATTGTGAGGGCGACATTTTGGGCCATTTGCCTGTGGGCTTTTGGCACGTAACAAAAACAATACACAAATACCATAGTTCATGATGCACGTTTATGGGGACTGAGCTGGGTTGGGGGTGGGTGGAGGGTGGTCAGCAAGCATGGTCACGCCAGTGCACCAACAAAATGAATAACGTTAAAGTAGAAGTGCATATTTTGCAGTGTCCTCAGTGTCTGCCTCCTTCTGACCTGCCACAATTCTCATAGGGCACGCCTCCAAATTACTTTTTCAAGGTACTTACCTGAGCATTGCAAAAACAAAGAGGTGAGGCTGGAAGGTTTAGAATGAATCTTAACCACTGGCAATGCTCTGGGCAACCCTCCAGACCACCGTTCTTCGCCTGCCAAGCCATTACAGAAGGGGAAAGACCATCTACAAATCAGGCTTGGCCCCACCCCAAAAGGGGCAGTCCAGCCCGAACTGCTAGGCCACATCCCTTCTGCACGAGACCACAAGCATCCCCAAACATGTTTCGCCCTTGTTGGGGCTCATTAGTGAGGAGTAGCTTGGGTCTCTAGGCCCAGCAGGCACGGGACCCACATCTGGGCATACCCGTCCCACTCAGGGTGACAAAGCAAAAACAAAGAGGTGAGGCTGGAAGGTTTAGAATGAATCTTAACCACTGGCAATGCTCTGGGCAACCCTCCAGACCACCGTTCTTCGCCTGCCAAGCCATTACAGAAGGGGAAAGACCATATACAAATCAGGCTTGGCCCCACCCCAAAAGGGGCAGTCCAGCCCGAATTCTAAACCTTCCAGCCATCAACTCTTTTGTTTTGCTATTGTCACCCCGAGTGGGAAGGGTATGCCCAGACGTGGGCCCCTTGCCTGCTGGGCCTAGAGACCCAAGCTACTCCTCACTGATGACGCCCAACAAGGCTGAAACATGTCTGGGGATGCTTGTGGTCTCGTGCAAAAGGGATGTGACCTAGCAGTTCGGGCTGGACTACCCCTTTGGGGGTGGGACCAAGCCTGATTTACATATGGTTTTTCCCCTTTTGTAATGGCTTGGCAGGCGAAGAACGATGGTCTGGAGGGTTGCCCAGAGCAATGCCAGAGGTCAAGATTTATTCTAAACCTTCCAGCCATCAACTCTTTTGTTTTACTTACCTGAGCATTGACATTTTTTCCTGAGTCCCCAGAGTTTTTGATAAGATATTGGATTCGTATGTATTACTGGTTTGGAGAACATTTTAAAGTCTTTGCATTGCAGTGCTGTCTTTAGGAATGTCGTTTTACTGTATCAAAATAGTAGTTGTTTTTATATCCCTGAATTCCTAGGAGTGCAAAGAAACTTTGTGGGTCTGGTATTGTCGACCTAATTACCCCCCAAACCCTTGTACATTGTCAACTAACGGGTTTACCCCTTTCCAGGTGCTGTATATAAACTAGTCTACGTTTGTTGTATTCCTTTTACTATGTTCTACAGCTTGGGAAAACTACAGTAACTATTCATTGGTTAGCATTTTGGGGCTTATCTATGCATTGATATTTACTTTTGTACAGGGTTCCACTTTTGTTGCCACCCACCCCCAGCTCTATATATTGTACCCACCACCAGGTAATGGGCATATGTTTAGTTTAGGAGTGGGTTAGGTCTCCAAAAGCATTACTGTTTTTTCTATGTTAAGTTTTAACTCCAAGTACTTATTTGACCTTCTAGATCTTGTATGTAGGATTGCAATAAGGTGTATATTTTTCAGTAAACATTTATGATGTTGGGGGTAACTATTGGGAATAACTGTACTTTACTACCAGCCTTCCTCCTCCCTTGTGTTGAGCATGACTGCTCTGTTATAGTTGCCTCCTTTTTTCCTTTTGATTGGAAATCCTATCTTGATTTTGAGTTAGATTGTTTTACATCCCGAGGCCAAGTAGGACATGAAATGGTGGTTCCCTTCCCTTCTCCTCACAACCCTGTGGCGGGCCCAAATTTTAGACTCTGGATACCAAATCCTAACAAGCAATTGTTGATCCTTTTTGCATCGGGCACCACAATGGGCCTTCTGAGGATACAAGACCCATATTCCTCATTGGACCAAAGGCTGCACGTTTACCTCTTGTAGTTGAAGCCATTTTCCTGCCATTGAAAGCCTTTGTGATTAAAGTTTGTGCCAATCTGTTTTTCATAGACCTCAAACAAGACTGAGGGTGGAAACCAGATTCCTTCCTTTACAGATTGGCACTACAACGCTGGCATTATTCCACATGTCATGTTCCCAGCGATAGTGCGTGTAGTAGTGATTTTTCCATGTTCAGCAGTTTCCCTAATGAGATGCATTTTTGGGCTTGATTTTCAGTCTTGGAGATCTTTAGGACGCGAGGTCCTCTGCGTGTGTTGGTGTCTTATCACAAGAGAACAAGGTGTGTCAACATCATGGCTTCTGGATGGGGAAGACAGTGCACTCCTGGGGATGCCTTCCTCCTGCCAGGGGAAAATGTGTTTGTTTCTTTGTTCTCTCCCTTTCCTTTTGTCCTAAAGTTATTGTGTAGTCCTATCTCAGTTTAAGGCTGGTGGCCACTAGCTAGCCAACTGTTGTGGTTCTCCTATCTCCTACTTCTGTAAGTGGAACCTCCAATTAATCTACCATAATGCTTGGTCAAACAGGAAGACCTGATGCTTCACTCCTCTCTGGAAAGTATACTCTTGGGGCTGTGATCTCTAAGGAGCAGACCTTGGGTTGACTGGATCTTTCACAAGACCACATTAAAAATGTGTAAACCGTTGTGAAATCCCAGTAGTAGTGGCAGTAGATCTGCTTCTGCTTTTGGCTCTTGGGGAGAGGGCTAGCGGTCCACTGTTGTGCATGCTCGATAACCTCCTTTTTATTAGTTGTCTAGGTTCCGAATTGGCCACCTCCCACTTCTTCGTCCTAGCAGTTTGAGAACACTCAACTGTGCCCTGCAGTTCTTTCTGCACCTCCCTGTTAAATGCAGTTTCGATGTCCTGAATCCATTTCCTTTTTTCTTCTCCCTAGTGGCTAGAACCTACTTACTGTTTGGGATGTGAACGTGTCGGTTCATAAGCCTTTTAAACCCAAGGCCATGGTTTAATTAGTTGCTCATCTGTAAAATGTCCTTGTTGAATTGCTGTATATTGTAGTAGGTGTGTGCAAACTATTTTCCAGAAGGATAATTTTTCTTTGTGGTTCCACCCATCCTTCTGAGCATCAGGGCACATTTTACACATTGTCGATGTGCACAGGGCTTCAAATATCTGAATCGCTTCCCAAATTTGAGATTGCTCAACACTGACATCCGAAGGTACTACTCCCTGCCCCCCAAGACAACCTGCAGCTGCAGCTTTGTCTGCTGTGTTGTACCTGGAGTGCTAGGTAGTGAAGCATCTCCACCACCACCACCTCTGAAGGGCATTCAAGTCTCAAACTAAAGGTAGCTTCAGTGGTGTTTCAGAGGCACATTGTGTTGACAGTATCTGCAAAGTGTATTCTTGGTCCAGTCCGTGTGCCTTTGCAAGCACTGCTGCCCGGATACCAGTTCCAGGGTTGATGCTTAATTGTGCAAGCCTCTGCTTGTGAACCTTTAGGTATATCCAAATAGGCTGCCACCTCCCTTTTGGAATGGGTGTTTAGAAGTCTCCCAAAAAAATGGTGCAAACTGGATGGAGGTTAGACATAAGTAGCCTTTACTCACTTTAGGGATTGTTAGACTTCTAGTCTATAATTCCCTTTCCTTATTTGATTTATTTGCATACAGGGAGGAACAATGCTCTTTTGATCACAAAAGAACGTACAATAGATAAGAAATCAGATTTGACTGGGAGCAGTGAGCTTCTTACCTTGTGGTGAGATTGAGGGACATTCTGACCAGGTTGTTGAGGGGAGTACATCGAACAGTCACCGGGGGAAATATGTAAGTGGACATACATAGATTAAGGACAACCAACATTCTACATTTTTAAGTAAAGTTAGGCAGTATGCCCAGCTGTGCTCTCAGCCTGGATGAGACCATGATGGGTGAAGTGCTAGAGTGGAGGAGTATAGGATTCTTTGTTGGATTCTGAACAAATCCGTGTGGAATGTTCCTCAGATGTCGTGGGGAAGAGAATTCCATGCAAGTGGAGCAGGAAGAGGGAAGGAGCGGAAGTGAGAGGAAGCACAGGGAGGGAGAGGAGTGGCAAGGGTAGTGGAGGAGGCAAAGCAGTGATTACTAGAAGGCTCGTAGAGTTGGATAGAGGAGAATAGATACAGTGGTGCCTTACAGTCGATAGATTTGTGAACGGATGTAGGTATGAAGTGAGGGAGTTCAATGAGTCATGGTAGCAAAGTTCATCATCTTGTCTTGAGGACAGAAAGCATAGTTGGGGACACTAAAGAGGATGCTGGACAGTAGTCCAGTTTAGAGACGACAGGAGTGGTTAAGAATTGCTAGCAGGCAGTGTTGACTGGAAGGAAGTGCATGATGTTCCTAATATTTAGGAGGTTGCGGTGAGCTGCTTTTCCAGTTATGGAGTTGAAAGTAGAGAAGTTGTGAGAAGGGTCATAGATTAGGCTGAGGTTACTAGCTGAAGAAGAGTATGGGAGAGTGTTGGGTGGGAACCAATGAGAGGGGAAAGGGGAAGAGATGAGAGTGCGCATTTGGCAGGCAAGGAGAGTACCTCTGTTTTGGTAGAGTTTAACTGAGTACAAAGCCATCCCATATTTAATGGTAGAGAGTTAGTTGGAAATATTGATAGATCAGAGGGGAGTTCAGGAATCGAGAAGCTATGGGTGTTGTTTGCGAAGATTATGGGTATGTGTTTGTGAGGGTGGCGAGCCGGGAGTATGTGCGGTGCCTCCTTTTTTAAAGCAACACATTGTGTACAGATGGCTCCAGTCGAATGCACTGTGTGGGTGTTGTGCCAAAGGAATGGAATTAAGGAACATAACATTGTGTATTCTAATCATCACTTCCACTTAGAGTCCCTTTCCTCATCGTTCTCTTTTTCAATCTTTCCACAGGGTACAAAGATCATCCAGTCTTTCATGTGGTATCTGAATCCGCGGCAAGTCTTTGACCTCAGCCAGGGAGGCCCTAAGGATGCGTGAGTAAACCAACTTCTCATTGGTTGGGTGGGATTCCCTGGCCTAGCACCAAAGGTCCTCATTCCAAGCTCCTGAGATGCCCTTCTTCCCCGACGAGCTTTGAAGTCTATTGTCCTTGCCTTCTGGGTGGGATCGTCTTGCCCACCCCCTTCAATGGTGATGGGTGGTTGAGATTGTGCCTACGGATGGGTGCTAGAAACGTCCTACCCTGCATCTCTGAGGAAGTGGGGTGTCTATCGTTCTGATCAGTCCCTCTCCATTCTTGAAAGCCAGAGGGAGAGTGGGGCTGGGGTCACTTCAGTCCAATCCCTCCTTGTTTTTGGCAGAGGGAAATTTTACTCTCCTGCCCCACATAGTATTTTCTCCTGTTACTAAAACACTCCTAATGAGGCATATAGTGTCACCAAAGTGGTGTGAAAGGAGGGCTTCCTTGACTTAAATGTTGAGGGCGCCCGTAAAAATGTTCCTATAAAATGAAGACATTCCTATCATCTCTACATTCTGTTCCTCCTACAGTCAATTTTCAGATGTAACGATTTTCTCTATTTAGGGGGCGAATCCTAAACCTAAACCTTGTGCAGTATAAGAACCTCTCCAATCCCCACAGCAATATTCTCTAAAATTGAATTTCTTCTGAACAATGATGCTATGCCATTTTTTTTCCTTTAAAGGAGAACTGTCAGGAAGGCTGCCATCTTTCCTATTATATCTGAAGGGGCCAGGGCGCAGGTTATAAAAGAATCATGACTGCAGGAAATCTGTTTCAACTCTGCAGTTCAATTGCATAATTCTACATAATTCTGAAATTAACTAATTCACAACTAGTGCAAGTGTAATGCTATTTTGCAGTTATATGTTGGACCTTTCTTTTTTCCACAGTTTTTCCACAGTTTGTCTTTCTATTCTACTAATTGCCTTCCTTCTATCCATTGGCTATTATTTTCTACCTTTCCTTGCATCTCGCTCTCATAATGTATATGCCCTTATTATGATTGGTGACAGCAAAGTGTTTGCACTCCTCCAACTTCGGACATAAATACTTCTGTTAGTGCAAGTTTACAGTGCACACTTCTATTTTAGTAGTTGCACCTTCTCCAAGTCTCGCCTTTGGGGAGCAGTGGAGATGAAGTATTTGGGTGTGTGTAAAATGGTCGTTAGTCTATCATCTTGTAATTGGGATCAGATGGGGGCTTTGGCTTAAGGATTGTTGTATTTTCGTTTATTAAGGCTTTATTAATATGTGGTACAAGCAACACCAGAGGGGAATTTGGAGTATTAATGTGATACTACCCCCAGTGAAATTTCCAAACTGTTTCTGTGGAGTTCGTGAGATATGTCTATTTAGTTGGGGACTTGCCTTATTGCAAAACTAATTGGGAGAACGTCTGTTCATCCACTGAGGCTGGATGAAATGAGGGGTACTACCTGATGGGGCAGGGTTTGTTGTAGACCATTGTACAATGTATTGGTCTTCCTAGCCTTCTTCTTATCCTGGATTGGAAGATTGACTATTTCGCGATTGTAGCAAGGAATTGGCACGTAATACCTTTGTCCTAATTGGGGACAAAACCTTGGGCTTCCTTTTTTGAAGGAAGATTTGAAAGGGTTTCAGTTCGATTTATCAGAATTTAAATTCCATATTTCATAATCCTCAAATTGCCCTGATAACTGGAATGCAGTTTAACATAGTGGATTGAGTGTTTTTATAAGTTAAAAGAAAAACGTCGAACATTGAGTGACAAATGTATAGGTGCAATTGAAATTAAGTGTGAGGATAAATTGGATAGAAAGTAAATTAAATAATTGCTGGCTGGAAATAAAGAATTATCAAAGGAGAACGAAAGCTATTCATACTGTTGCGAAATATATATGACTTTTGAAATTAACTCATTTTCATCATGTAACCTAAAGTTGAAAGGTTTTCTGCAGGTAAACTCCACTGGTACTTCCGTAGCCGCTGCATGTCGGGGATTTTGTAAAGTGCTCTGCAGTGGTCAGTCAGGTTTCTTATGGATACTCTAACCTGTGCTATGTCCCCATCTAAGAGAGTGACAAAGGTTGCTTCCTGCTGAAGCCAATGCAAGCCTCATTTCTGGGACGTGTTAACATTTTACCATCAGTCGGTTGATGTTTTCCAAAATGTCTCTTACGTGTTTTAAGAGGAAATTATTTCATGTCAGGGCTCTTTTTTTAAAGAATTTGTATTTATTTTTTATTTTTTATAATTACGCCATGGTTTTCCCTTTTCTGCATAACTAACACAAGGACGGTTCTGGGTGCTTGATGGTAGATAAGATTTCATCCTACAACACCTCGGCCTGCTCCCAAATATCTCGATTGAACGTCCACCCTCAACTCTTATCTTTCATCTGCATTCAGCAATCTTTTCCATTGCGTTGGATCGGCAGGATTTTTAATGAGGCTTCCAGTATAAAAACCACCATGATTTGTTGATATTTCTGGAGAGCTAAAATACTGCTCAGTTACAGAAACCCACACAGGAAATCATCAAAACAGGCTTTGAAGTTTACCTTCTAAAACTACTACAAAGATATTTTATTTTGTATTTTTTTTATCTTAAATGTTTTTTTCCTGTGATTTGCAGAATTATGGCATACATTCATACTTAAAGGCTTCTAAGTAGAGCTGTATTCCTTATTCTTCCCACTTCTAGGCACTTCTATTTATTCGTGGTATTCGTTTATCTGCTATGGGATGAGCCTTTGAACTTGCCAATGCATGCTGGTCCCATGTCGGAGGCAAGCACCTAAACTATGAGCTATCCACCAGATGGGGAAAAGTTCAAACTGCAGTGTCTGATTAACTGCAGTGAGTACTTTTTGGAGATTGTTCAGGCTCTTCGCCATGATGTTCCAGGATTTAAGCTGATCTGCCCAGCTCGTGTTCACAGCTGCAATATGAGTACTCGAAAGGTCCTGCCATGTTGCATTCCGATACCAGCTGAGACAGCGGCTCCATGTGGGGTTCTCATCCCGTAGGCCACAGAACTAGTATGCCTTTGCAGTGAGGCTGTGTGATCCCATTCTCTGGAAAGGAAATTCTGACACTAACCAAGGTTTTTTCCTGAGGTTCCCCAAGGGGGCAGTGTTTGGCAATGATCTTACTGTTGTAGCATTTGTGTCTGTGCGTATCAAGGATTTCCTGTCTCGTTTGTTGCAAGCCTCCCACTCCACCCTGGTTTCCTGTACTGTCGGACCAAGCCAACACCCTCTGATGATACAAAAGAGTACTTACTTGCTTTATTACTTTGGGAGGGCGCCATTCTAACACTGAGCCTGCTTTACTGAGCGTTTGTTTGGGCCTGCCTGCTTTTCCTTGCGCCCAACGCCCTATTTCGAAATCCACTGAATCTATTGAGGTGCTACAAAAGATGTATAGTCTGCCCTGACAAGGCACTCGAATGGTCAAGCTGAAATACTGATATGTATGCCAGCTGCTGTGTTTACAAGGGCTTCAGCCATCCACTCGCTGGGCGGTAGCTCATCCCAATTCCGAGAGAGATCGAGATCTGTGTTTCGGGGGTGCTTCTATTGCTGCCACATAATACAGTTGATCTGCGTGTGGAGGATGGTTGCACTGCTGCTCAAGCTATACTGCTTTGAACTAGTGGGCGGGGGTTCCACTCTATCTGCCTGTGGTGGTGGCAGGAAGGTGTGTGTTTTTTCACTTCTACACATAAGGTAAATCTTCTGTATGAGACGTTTGCAAAGTGGTCTGTTTAATGACCCTGTCAATGTGCTTTTAGAGATGCTTATTGAAAGATCGGAATGTGTTAAGAGAAAGGGAAATGTGCATTTCCCCAGCCATGAAGGGAATCCAGGATGTTTTGCTCCCAATGCATTTCTGAATTGGTAATGCATTAAGGCAGTGATGGAATGATCTGTGCGAGTTGAAGTGAGTTTAAATATTCATTAATGTGCAAAACCGAGTAGACTGAACTGGGTGTGAAAGATGTAAGAGTTGGTCTTTCTTGCAGATAACTAAATTGAGGCTTTTCCGCATTGATGGTCCAATGACAGCAAATCTACAATCGCACTGATTTTTAAAAAATCTAGTTTTGGGATGTCCAAAACATGAATATACTCAAAACAAAGAGATCTAGATGGTCTACATACAAAACATGTACTTTCCAGATTATTTGCGGCTTAACTGTGATGCCATTTGATAACCAGGCAAAAATATCCTAGAATACACCGGGAGACAGTGCAAAGATTGTCTCAGAGGTGTTATGCAGGCAAAAATCTAAACTAACGGAGCATTCTTAACCTTTTCACACACTCACAAAATCGGGCAGTATTCAGGCAGCCCAGTGTAAAGGGCTCTCGGATAATCCAATTTGGAGTGAATGAGGGGACCCAACAATACTGGAATTTCGCATTTTAGGAGCAAAACGTACTGTGACAAGCCAGGAGATCTCGGACCAGAGGACATTGTTTACATGTAACTTTATTTACATATAAAGAAAATGCCTCACTGACCCTATTCTAAAAGGCAGTTCCCTTCCTTAAAAACTATAAACTAAGGTGCTTGTCCATAGTCCAAAATAAAGTAGTCCTCAGTCCAAACCTATTCACTAAACTGGTCCGGGAGGCTTTGTATGCGTAAGGCAGCATCAGAGGTTGCTTAGTGCAACCAGGGAACAGAGTGCCTGGGAGTAGGGATGAGATCTGGACATTTTGTATTGTACATGCTTTGTAAAAGCTAACTGCTTGTGAGATACATCTAAGGGCATTAAGAGAACACAGAAATTCAAAGGTTTGCATCAAAAACACTCCGACTTTGCAGTATTGAGTGGTTGGGAAATATGTACTCTGCCTTGGAGCAGTATAGGAGACATTCATTGCCTAGTGTAATTTACTATTTACCTGGAGGATGCAACTTACCCGGGTTTTACATATCTTCCACATTGCCATGGACGCAAGGCGTGGAGTGTATTTGGACATTGGAGTCATGTCTGTATGTCCCCCATGTAGTGGTGAGAGAGATGGGTTTAGGGAAGTTTGCAGTAAACAATCCGAGTTTAGGCAAGCCAAGGTCTTGTTGGCTTCTCTTCCGCCATCATCCTCCCAGGTTCTCAACTGTAGTTTCCTGTGGCTGGGGCCTTTGTGACCTGACTGTAGCGGTGGTGGCAGGTGATTTTAAAATGCATTTGATTTTTTTTTTAAATTTAACTGGAGGGTCGTAAATGTATGCACCTAATCTGCGGGAGCAACCATGCCAGTGAGAGCCTGAACCAAAATGGAATTTGGTTTATTTGTTCCCATCCCCCCACCTCTCCCTTGAGAAAATGTAAAATGTAAAATAATTGGCAAAAATGTTGCATTTTGTAGCACTTTCTTTGGGTAGGAAGCCAGAGTTGACCATCCAATTTTGTATAGCAGCACATGAAAAAAATAGATGGAAACCGTGCACAGGACCATTTTCCAATTAATTTTCATGATGCCTTTGCCAACAACATATGTCATTATATAAAACGTCTTCATGCTGGCTGTGCCCATCATGTCCATGCATACTGCACCAATATATGCCAGTGTTACCCTAGAAGGACCACCAGCCAGTATAAAATGACATGCCACAGAAATAAAGTATATCCAGACTGGCTATATCAAGATCTGCCAGTGTCCCACATAATCACATTGGTTTGCTTTTACCCTTGATGCAAAGTACAAAGATGCCATGGCATACAATGAATCTGTGGATAGACTGGAGCCACCAATGTAAGCCAATTTGGCCACATAATAACGCTGAACAGGTTTGCTTTACCCTTGATGTCAAGTAAAAAATGATGTGCCCCATTAAGAAAATACATGCAGACTGACACTAGTATTGCCTGTCTGCATATGTGGCTTGGCATTTATTGGCATCCTCTTATTAATCCTATTAGCAAAGCTTAGTCTGCTGCACGTCGCCCACAGTTGTAGGTTATCCATATCTGGCATTTAGGCAAATTTGTCTTAATTAGCCATATTTGGGCTTTTTCCGTCTATCTAGGAATGTCAAATCTGTGTGTTCTGCATTTGCTGTTTGAAACGTAGGTGTTCCTCCCTGTTTCCAGAATTCTAGACTCCCTCCCCCCTTCCATCACTGTGCTCCCACCTCTAGGTGCCCCACAACCTCTACTGGGCCCAGCCCAAACTGACTATAGCATTACTGCTGGGCTGTGAGTGAAACAGCAGATCTAGGTCTCTGCATAGTGGGTCTCCTGTGGCTGGTGAAGGAAGGCTGGCATAGGACCAAGTCCCTTGGTCTCTTCCAGCTCACCCTCCACAGGACTCTTCACTGGTCTGGACTACCATTCTCGTGTACCTTATTGGTCTGAGCCTGGCTTGCTTTTAGGCCATCTGGTAAATTCCTTGTGCAGTCTCTCTCTTTCTTTCTCTCTCTCTCTCTCTCTCTCTCTCTCTCTCTCTCGTGCTTTCCATCTCCCCTATCTTCTCTAACTGCTACTCGATCGTCTATCCTGTCTCTCGTTCGAAGACTGGAAGAAAACAATTCAAGATCTCCTGGTCTCAGGCCTGCCCATAGCTGACATCTGTCAACACTTTTTCCAGGCAGACTGTCATGGACATCCACTTTGTCGTTACCTCTCCGGAACTTTGGATTCCCTATATGGTCTCAGTGCTCTCCCCTTTCTCTTCTTCGCCCATTAATGGTGGTACCCGATGGGAGGTACTCTTGGCACATTTCCCATCTTCTAGGGGCATCATTGGCAGTGTCATGGACCAGGGTTCTTCGCCCAACTTCCTCCTCTTTGATGGGCGTCTTCCATCTCTCAACTTCCTCCCTTCTGTCACTTCTCCCTCTGTTTCCCCTCTGACCCCTTCACCACTGCAGACGGTGTACCCCATTCCTGTACCCCTCCTCGAAGCACCTTCAAAGGTGGCAACCAGCTCCACTTAAGTACTCTCGCTCTGCCATTAAACACTCCTCTGACACGGTCAGCTCTCACTACCTATTCACACACACTCCTCCCAGAGGGGTTACAAGTTCCTCTCAAGCACAGGCCTCACCGGTCTAGGGGTAGAGTGGCCCTGATCTTCCCTGAATGGGTGCTTGCTACTATCATACCCATTCAGTCCTACTCCTCCTTTGAATGCCTCATCTGCAGGCTTGGTATCTCTCCAATACTCTCGCTGACTCTTGGCACCATCTACAGGACCCCTGGCCCAGTCTCCCTTTTTCGTCTGAGTGGTCTGACCTCACCTCTCCTGACCTCCACCTCCATGCTTTACTTCCTTTTCACATTCACCTTGACTCGCCTGATGGTGCCTCTGGACTCTTCTGCAGCCTCTGACTCTTTCCTTCACCATTCTGCCCTCCGATCCGACACACTCAGCCCGACTCGCCTTGGATGCTCTCATCTCAGCAGACATCCCCTTCTCCAACCCTCTCACCACACTTCTCTCCTGGTCTGATCATGCTCTCCTGTCCTCTCGCCTGGATCCCAGCCCCCTTCTCCGTCATTCGACTGATGAAGCAAGTGTCAGTTGCTGCTTTTGCCACAACTTCCATTCTCCCCCTCCCCCCACTCGGGCCACTGACTCTCACATTGACACAGCCCTTGCTAACTTTCCCCTCTCCATCTCCAAAACTCTGGACATCCTTGTCACTGTCATGAGGATCTTCATGAAGCCTGCCCCCAAGCACATCATCTGGTTTGATTCCGATCTAGCCTCTCTGAAACACAAGTGCAGAGCTGCTGGCAGACTGGCCTGCTGCCTGCTCCAAAGGCATTACAGACTCCATCTGTTCGAAGATGGCAGCTTATATCCAAGCCCGCATATCTGGGGCCACTAACAGCACAGCTGAACTGTTCAAAATCTGCAAGGAATTCGCCAATCCTACTGCAGTCTGCACTTCTCCTTTGCCATCCCTGACCCTCTGCACTGCTCTTGCTTCTCACTTGATAACTAAAACTCAGGACATCCTGACTTCGCTCTCCTCTACACCCCTCCCTTTGCCCTCACTCGCTCTCAAGCCTCCCTTGCCCCCCTCCCTTTCCCCTTCCCTTCTACTCTCCTCTTTCTTGCCCATATCATCTGATCAGGTCTCTAGACAGGTCCTCTCTATGAAAGTCTACTTTAAACAGGTGCTCCCCTGCTCCTCCTGAAATATCAAGAACAACATTGCCTCCCTTGCTCCAGCCTTGGCTGATTTCAGCAATCACTCGTTTGCCACTGACTCCTTTCTGCTACTCCTCACACACACCTTTGTGCACCCTCTCCTCAAAAAGCCTTCTGCTGACGCCTCCTGCCTGGCAAACTACCACCCTATTGCCAATATGCCTTTCCTGGGCAAACTCTTGGAGAAGCTAGTAATCTCCCAGCTGATCCACCACACTGCATCTGTTGAGCAGCCAGAGGCACGGAAACTGCACTCCTGAACACCTGTGAAGACTTGCTCTCAAATCACGATTCCAACTCTCCTTCCGTTCTCATCTGTCTTGACCTTTCCTCTACCTTTTGATACGGTTGATCATGCTACCCTCATTAATCGGCTCTGTGACACCCTTTGGCGTCTGGTTGACCTCTGTGACAAATCAACTTCTGGGGCACGAGGGGTCCAGGGATGAATGTTTGTAAACCATCAATCAGCCCCTCCCCTCTAGTACACCATAAGGGATCTGAACAGATTGGAAACACAAGTAAACTACAAACCTCCTTGTCCAATTTTGGTAACGTGGACGGAGCAGCAGGCTTATTTCCGCAAGTTCATGGATTATTGGTTAGTTGCAACACAACAAATATACAATAACCCAAGGATAAAAGGGACTGTCCAGTCAAGGTTGTGTTAAATTATATACTTTATTATTATTATTATAACAGACAGTTCTGGCACACTACAAAATACAACCCACCCTGTAAAGGAACACAGAGGACAGACAGTTTCATGATGGAAAGGGAAGCAATCTAGATACTGACGGGAGGATAGTCGGTAAAGCGGTCAGTCTTAACTGTTCAAAGTTATTTGGTTTCAGCACCAAGGGAGCAAAGGGTTGTAAATGTCACTAGGGTCCTTCTCAGAAGGACCAGGGGGAAAGAACCTCAATGTACCTGATGCTTGATGATCTTGGTGCTAGACAGCGCCAAGTAGGTTCCAGGATGCTTTGCAGCTCCTACGACAGAGTTAAAGATGGGAGACAGCTGCAGGTATCAGACGGCAGGGAGTTCGGCAAGCGAGGCTGGTCAAGAATCATTCTCTGTGCTGGTTGTTGGATCTGGAACGCTGGTCGAGGCATCTTGGATGGTTTTAGTGACTGCAGCGTGACAACGGTTTGAGAGCTTGACTGCCTCAAATGTCCTTAAAAGATGGACGCTGGTTGATGCTTGTTGGGGCACTCCTCTTAGCTTCTTCGCAGGGCTTGTCGTCCTTTAAGGCGGACGGCCCAAAGCTGAGAAGGGTGTTTGCAGGCAACAGCCTTGTCCTTTATTCAGAGACTCTCTGGCACTTCACACTTAGGAAGCTTGCTGGCTAAACCTAACAGGGTACTCTGTGGTGGCTGGGTACCAGTTCTGGAGCTGCTGGATGGCTCCTTGGAGTCTATCTTACTCTGTTCCCTGGGAGATGGAGGGCAAACTGTACCTTCAGCCAGAGTCCAAATGAGTCCTCCCTCCTTTCGAAGTCGTCGGATGATCTGCTAAGTGAGGAGCTCAGCCCTCTTTTAAAGCCAAATGGGCCCCAGTGATTGGTGCGGGCTAAGCCTACCTTTGAACCAATCCTGGGTCCCTTCCAACAATCTTCTGTTATGCGTGAGGTCAGGACCAGAGTGCTTTGCAACAGGAACGGTAAGAGGTGAAATGTACTCCTAAGTCCCACCCATCTTCCTGTCTGTCTGGTTAACTGAGCACTGTGTGGCTCTTGATGAAAGCGCAGGTCTCCCTTGACGTTTGTGATGAGAATGCTCAAATCACATACTTGTCCCTCTGAAAGCGGTCTGTTCTGCAGGGGTTGCCTACGGAAATTAGTGGACCCAGACATGCCATTCGCTGTCCTTCATACAGAGGTGTGGGAACTAGCTTCAAGTTGACACATTGCATATCCAAGAGGTGTTGGTCATGCCTCCCTTTTTGTCTGTTCTGCGAACAAGCCCCTTCCGCATGCTACCCTCCATTAACTCTCACCAGTATGCGCTGCCATCAGCAGTTGAGACAATAGGAAGGCAGATCCATGGAGCATTTGATATTTTAATTAGGCTGCCCATGGCCGCAGGAAGGTGTCACCTTCCCCCTTCTTGAGATTCTTTCATGTACCTGTGACTGTCACATTCCAGCTGAACATGACTGGGGAGGATGGCGCCTGTAGGCTGTGTCCTCTCGAGTACACTTGACTATGCGTTTGTCATGCAGTGAGCAGGGAAAATGATTGCAGAATGGCCACTCACATTTTCGTAGGCTTTCACATCATTAATTTTCAAATAATCAAAAAGCCCAGGCGAGCGCACACTTCTCGTGCGGTGGTCGAATTCCTCACAACCTCCTTTCTCTCTGACTGATCATCCCAGGTTCAACTGGGCCCTTTCCTCTCCTCCATCTCACTCCACCTGCCGTGTCCCTCAGGGCTTTTTCCTCTCGCTGTGGCTCTTCCACATCTACCTTGCCCCTCTAGCCCATTTGATCTCCGCCTTCTCTCCTCACTTCAGTGTAATGCAGACGACACGCAGCTCTCCTTCAAGCTTCCTTCCTCGCTCATTCATAACTGCCATTCAGGCATGGTGTGCTGCTAACAATCACTGCCTTAATACCAGTTAAAATGAGATCCTTCACATTGGGACCCCCAGCTCCCTCCTTCCTTCCTAGTCTGGACGCCCTCCATGGGACCCTTTCCCTCACTCTGTTGTGAGGCAAAAAAACCTTGGTGTCATCTTAGACTCTCACTCCTTCTCTCCTCACATCAGACCTTGCCAAGAAGGCCCACTTCCAGCTGCATCTCCTCAGAGGCCTTCTCCCTTTCCCATGAAACTGTCTCTAGAGAGTTCTGGTCCTCTCTAGACTGGATTACTCTCTAGACTGGATTACTGCAACAGAGTCTTCCTCAATCTGCCTAAATCCTTCCTTCGACCCCTTCAACTAATCCAGGATAGGACTGCAAGACTTTTCCTTGGCCTCAAGCACAGGAACCGCAACTCGCCAGCCCCAAAATCTATCCATTGGCTCCTGCAAAGATCAAGTTCAAGATCCTCTGCATCATACACAAGGCTTTCTGGGGTCTGGGACCCCGCTACATCCAAATGCCTCTCCCTAAATACCTCCCTGCTTAGAGCCCTTCGGTCTTCTACCTCCAACTCTCTGCAGATCAGGCGCTTTTCCAAGCAGAGAGTGGGGGCGGGGGGTATTTCTTTTCTGCAGGAGCCTCCCTCTGGAATGGTCTCCCTCGCCCTCTCAAACTTTAGCCGGATCTCTTTAAGTTCCGGAAGCTTCTCAAGACCCTACTTTTCTCTTCTACCTTCCCTCTCCTCCTTCCTTGCTAATGTCCCCCTCTACCCCATTCCTCCTGATTAATGTCCAGGCCCCCCTCATCCAGTCTTCCCCCGGCACCTTGGTGTCCCCTGAGCCCACCTGCACTTGCCCTTCGAGCTTCCTCCCCAGGCACTAGCCTGGCTGGGCCTGCACCTCTTGAGCCCATCCTGCTCAGTCCTCGCACTTAGTATGTGAACCCTAGTTCCCCTGCTCTCTCTGCATTCCCCGGTCATTAGTTAACTTGGCCCCCTTATCACTCGCCTAGCCCAGGGGCCATCCTGCCTTGCCAGCACTTGCGTGCTCTCCACTCCTATCTGCGCTGCCTTTCCCTCCTTCGCATCAGTACATTCCGCGCTGACCGGCCCTCCACCCCCTCCCCACTCTTGTGCACTTTTTGTTACTGCACTTGCACGACACACTAGTAGGGCCTTTTTTTTTTTTTGTTGTTATTCATCCCTGTTCCTGCCGCCCCCCTCCATCATGTTGCACCTTGAAGCACCCTTTGATGTATAGGCACATGATAAATACCCAATAAATGAAATAAATACGTGTTACTTGGGATCAAGGGTAAAGCAAACATAAGTGTGATTACGTGATTTGACTGACACTTAACATGTTTGCTTTACCCTTGGTGCATGGTACTGTGCATTAAGGATAAAGCAAAAGAATGCCATGCCCCTAGTGACAGACACACACCTTTTCCCCTCCTGCATTCACACAACTCCTTGCATGCATACATAAAAACAAACTCCAACATATATACACTACATACAATAAAAACACTTGCCTTACCTTCATGCACCCTTCAGAGGCCCCCCTGAACCACCATAGTGAGGACCTGATGGCCCCCCACTCCGCGACGTAAACACGCTGACTGACAGGGGTGGGACTCTTCTCTGGTCAGTCAGCATGTCTATGCTGCTAGCGCAATGGAGAGGTGGCAGGGCCAGACTCGGGGACGTCATTTCACCAAAATGCCAGGGGTAGCGGAAGTGACATCACACGACCCTTGACCCCCTGGTGACATCACAGGACGTGATGTCATTTGATCCCACCCCAAAGTGATATTGCGGGATGCGATGGAACGCAACCTTTCACCCGTTGACCAAACAGGAAGTGCTATCGCATAGCATTGTACACTACAAAAAATATGGTTACGCTATCACTATAATGTGATGTACATTTCATACAAGAATGGATCGCCATATGTATCATTAAGATCAGTGTGTATAGGTCCATATTACCAAATTACTGTGAATGCAAGCACCATGAACAAATGACGATGTGTTGTTATGTAGCACTTACGCTTAAGCGCTTTATATAGAAAAAATATACACCCAATATCACCCAACCTGTGTTGGTACTCATGTATCGACCTCAGAAGGATGAAAGGCTGATTTGAGGCATTTAAGGACAGACTAAATCAGTGACTCACCCCCTGAAGTGTGCCTGAAATAAACCTTTAATGAGTATCAATTATTGTATAGAATTCCAGAAAGACACTTTATTTGGTATTCCTAATCTTTCTTATTTAGGGTCAGTGCTGAAAGTGTTAGACTTGTGTCACTCCTTTTCTTCTTTTTTTTAAGGTGCTTTAACAAGAAAGCCAGCCACTCCAGAAGTACAGTGCCACATGGTGCTGGCCACAGCCCATGAGCTTGCATTACAACAAAAAAAAATTCAAAAAAAAAAATTCAAAAAAATCTTTTTTTTTTCCATTTTTTTTTCTAGAGGTCGCAAGGGAGACCTCAGAGGTCGCAGTTGCGACCTCTGGCGACCCCCAAATGACTTCCCTGGCAGACTTCAGAAACCCTGCAGCCTATTTATTTCGCGCTACGTTTGTTGCGACACCCAAAGAGTTCGGCCTGCAATCTGGAAAAACAATATGTAGCAGAGGCAGGCCCCTGCTCAGCTCAGAGGCAGGCATCAGTCCCCTGTGCAAATAAAGCACACTAGGGACTGTGCTGCCCCCCACTCCTTGCATGTATTGGCCGGCCACCAACAAGCTTTGGCTGCAAGCTTGCAGAAACTATGCTGGGAATATATTGCCTTTCTCCCACCCTGAAAGTCACTGGGTCGTGTTGAAGGAAATTCCTGCTCGCATGGGGGAACCAAGGTGCTGGATAGCCGTGGTGGGTGGTGTGGACACCTACAGTAATCTGCTTCATACCTGTCTGGTCTTCTCTGCTCTTCCTTGCACAGCATTCTAGGTGTTTGGAGGGCTCTGCTCTGCCCGGCCTCCTTTTCATCAGTGAGTTGGTGTCCATAGATCCTTCCCATTGGGTCCTGGAGGATGGGCTATAGGGAGCCAGCAGCATCCACCTTTGCTTGATGCATGTTGCCTGAAACATAACAATGTTGTATTCCTCCAAGTATAAAGTCCTTTGCATAACGTAATGCTATGTTAACGGCATGCATTGCAACTTAAATACTCATCCTAACAAGAGACAAACTAGGAGAAAATCGGATAAACTTCAAAGCATAGCTTTGATCATGGAATGTACAAAAGCACAGGGATGCATCTTCTGTCAGCGATGTGTCGCCTATGCACGAAGGTCAGCAAGCTGTACCTCAGAAAAATCCTGATGTTCTGGAAATGTTTGCAAAGTTCAAAACCGGCATTGGCCGTAGAAGAACACAATTGGTTAACTTGGCTTGCAAAGTGGATTATATCCAGTGTGCCTAGAAGCACATGGCAATAGGCTGGCTCAGGAAGAGTCATTGTTCGTCATTTATCACCTGTGTGGTGTAGTGGGGTGCGGAATGTTTCATTTTTTAAATTCTTGTTCTAGTAGTTGCATGTCTTGTAAACATGTATAAATAATGGATTGAAACAAAAATGGCGAGCAGAGTGGGGTTACTGTGAAGATGATGGGCAAATAAATAGTTGTGTACTATATCCTTGAGGTCGTGTAAAGTCTGCAGGTCTGCAGGGATCTCTGTGTGCTTGGCTGTTTACTGTTTCATTTCACCTCATACGACGAGATCCTCGCATTAGCCTGGGAGCAGTGGATGCTCGTCTTTCTACGTGAGGCTCTCACCTGCTTTCTTGATTATTGCATAAAACGCTTCGCGCATGCGCGAAGTGTCGTAAAGTCTGCAGTTGGGCAGTTGTCTGCAGAGGGTGCGGCCTGGTGAAGATAGAATTGCTAGGTAAGTACCCCTCAGATATAAGAGCAGCTTAGCCGTATATCCCAATCTCTCAATTTTGCACCAACAGTGGGTGGAAGCAGAAGCTGTTGGCCCGGGCTCAGTTCAAAGGTCCTGTCCCGGATATATAATTTACGTAGCACAGCCTTAGCTGATGACCTCAATGCCCTGGAATTCGATACTCGGCCGATTGGGGTAGAAATCGCAAAACATTTGAAAGATCAATTTTTAAACCATATCTGGTGCCTTGGGGCTGTTTCTGTCCTCCGGAGAGCCTCTTTGTGCAAGACAATAAAGTGCCCACAGGGTCGGACTCTACACAGAAGTAAGGGTGTCTGCTGCCTCTACAACCTCCCACCCAACCATGAATGGTGTGTTTGCTTCAAATCTGGAGTATGCGCTCACTGCCACCACAATGAAAAACACCATTGCTGAATTCTTTCCGACTAGCAATTCGGCAAGGTCGAACAGTGTCATGGCGACTAATAGTGGATGCCTTTCAACTAATAATTGTGAGGGTAGCCTCTCCAATAGAACATTGGGCAGTGAAGTACGGGACCCTGAAGAAGGGGTGGGGGGGTTAGGGGGGCACCTATGCCACAGATATTGCTTGACTCCTCCTTTTGAATTAAATGCCATCTCAGTCTTGCCGAAAATCTCAAAGTTAGCTGCAGTACAGCCAAACAAGGAAAGGGAAGGTTGTGCCTCCTCTACTCATCAGTCTACACAGACTGATCAGGCTGTGGGAGATATAGTACCAACATTGACCGCCTTAAACTTTGCGCTAAGCTCACTGGTCAAGGTGTTTGAAGCCTTAAAAACAGAGGTGTACCAGCATTCGGGAATACTGCTGGAAATTACCAAAGGTATGGAGATCAATGAAACATCATTGGTGGCCCTGAATCAGCAATAAATGGCTTGTTGGGGAAGGCCCTGAAGGAGTTTTGAAATGAAACAAAAAATCAGTCTGAAAAGTTGGACCTTCATCAAAAGCATTGGGAGGGGACCAGGGGGGAACTAGGGCAATTAAATCAGAACCTGGTTGATTACAGGAGAACTGAAGTTGGGCCCATTATGACTCCTGCAGGTGGGCGAGAAGGCCTGTGTCAAGTACCTGAAATTATCTCGCTGGATGATACTCCCTTATCAACCTCTGCTATGGAAGAGTTTGTACATCTGGCCGAGCTGGTGGATGATTCACATATTGGTCAACCAAATGGAATCGCCACCGCGACAAGAGAACCCTTGGAGGCGAGGCCCTCCAGTTACAAACCTGCCAAGGTTAATGGCAAAACCAGGAAAAGAAGGAAGAAGCATCTCCTGGACTCTAATCCGGAGTCAAAAGCCAATCTGGGGGGACTGAAGAAAACAAAACCAAAAGAAATAAGAGTATGGACACAAATCACTTCATCAGAAAACTTAAGCGAGTGGAGCCTGATACTACGGAAATACCGAAGTTGAAGGGGCGCATCGTATCTACGGCAGAGTGGGGAGGAGGAGTAAAAGGCAGTTTTAACCTCCCCTTCCGCCTCCCCCCAGTTCCTAAAGAGAATGACAACTTGAAGAGCATGAAAACAGTTGGGAGCCAGACTGAGGTTCCACGGGAGGCCGAAAGATTGCCCCAATATTTCTAAGATGCAAGCAACGAGTTGATCTTGTAAAAGAATCTGGAAGTATCATTATGTCTGGTTTAAGCAATGAACAATCTCTACCCAATTCAACTATTCCTGTCAAAGCTCCTTCAGCTATACAGATCAACATGGACCCTAGGCCCTCCAGGGCAGGAGCGATCTCCGTAGAACATACTGAGAACAGGGATGTTTAATAGCCCCTTTTTTGTTTAATCTTTACTTAGCAGATTTAGTGGAATGGATAGTTGAATCAGCTTTGGCACTACTAAAATCAGCTGGCTGGCCTGGTGCTGTGGGCTTAGAAAATCCAAGATGGCCAAAAAGCCCACATGTGCGCCAGAATCCAGGAGAACCACGCTGTTTGTGCGCACACCAAAATGGTTGCCTAACTTGCCACCCACCAGTGCGAGCATGATGGGCCAGGGTGCCATGAGTGGAATGGGTGCCAAAGGTAAAACAGCAGCGCCTGTTAGCTAAAAAAAACGCTTTAAAATTACCTTTGGTTTCTCTGAATGCCAGCTCAAAATGCCTATTTTCAAACATTGCAACACATCCAAAAATCTCACTGAACACCAGCAGACATCTGGCAGAATGAGGTTTTGTGTGCCTACAAAATCTGGGAAGATGAAGAGCCCAAAATAATGTTGATAATAAGACTGGCTGAGTGCTAAACTGAACTGAAAGACACTAAAATCGAAATGTTTAGAATAAATGAGTGACCTACTTTTGAGTGTCACATGGTTTGTCACTGTTGAAATGTCATAGTTTTGAACTTAGAATCAGCGTTCTAGCTGCATGTGTAAAAATTGTAAGTTTGATTTAAACTGGGAACCCAAAATGACATGTAGCTAAAAACTGGCTTAAAGAGATTCCAAATCTGCCTGACATCTACCCCACAGGAGTTGAAACTTGATCCGCAGGTTCCCAGGCCTGGCTGCATTCTGTTGCCCCTGCCAAAAGGAGGTCACACACTCTCTGAATTACCTGGGGACTGCAGGAAACTAAACAAAGGGCCCAGGCAGATGGTTTATTGGGGGGGTCGTAAATGGCTTCCTTTTGAACAAAGCCCTTCCTTGACTCAGGCAGATGGTTTATTGGGGGGGGTCGTAAAGTGGCTTCCTCTTGGCAGAAACGGGGAGGGGCAGCCCCCTCTGAGGACAGGCTGAGCTTAAAGAAAGTGGATAGACTGGTTTCTCCACCATGTGACCTGGGAAGAGACACCCCTGTTGGCCAGAATATGATTTTAAAAAGACAGATAACTCATAGTGCGGACTTGTTAGAATTATATAAGTAATATCATTATTTTTGTGATTTTTCTGTGAACATTTTGAGAGGCGTTGGGAACCTGTGGTGTATTCTGGGGGGTTGCTAGCGGAAAATAGGGTCTCACTCCAAATGTCTGCGTGTTAAAAATCTGACACTTCATCAATTAATGTCCATACTCCTTGCGCACATGTGTGTAATTTTGGGTAAATGTCCGATATTGCAAAACCAGTTAAAAAGCGCAAAATGTTGTCATTTTTTAATGCAAGCCCCCAGGAAGATCAGAGGCGGACAAGCATGGACCATAAGGAATATATAATGTGTACATGTAATTTCAACAAATTGTATATCTGGGAAGGATGTATTTGGGTCAAATATAGATTTGTGTGCAATTTGACAGGGGAGTGTCCTTTCTGCAGGCCATAAAACAGCATCACCATGACTCACATTTCCTTTCCCCTATCAAGGAAGAGAGAAAAGCTTGACCAATGATCAGTTGAGAGAGGGGCTGGCTTAGTGATGCTGCGCACACACCCACTTTCAAAAAACATAAAAAGAGCCACTGGAAGCTAGAGAGGACATTCAAATCCAGTTGCTGCGGAGCGTTTTGCCGGACCACACAACATCCAGAAGATACCAGTTCCAGACTGACCCCAGCTACATACTCCAGAACCTAGAACTTATACTTTAGAACCTAAATCAGAGGCCTAAAACCACAAGCTGAGTTATCTGCAGCAGGCCTCAAATCATTGCAAGCTACTCACAGCCGGGCGAGCTGCTTGAATCCCTTGCCAAGAACGTTTGCCAGGACCAGTGCAGAGATCCAGGAGCCGTGCAGAGACCGCTGTATCCGGACAGACCAGTGCCAGACCAGACCAGACCGTGCAGAACCGCAGACCCAGAGACCAGATCGCTGTGAAGTGCCGCTAGCCTGATTGATCAGATCCGTGACGAGGTCCAGTCCTTCCAAAATATATTGTGAGTACTTAGGTCAGATTGTGACAGAAATAAGCTCTTAGTTTAAAATAATCTAATCCAAACTATTTTAATCTAACCAGAACTGCCTCCTAGAAGTTGTCGCTTGTCATTTTGTAAAGCTGCACCACTGTCACTTGTCAATTATGCAGCTGCAAGCTGTCACCTGTCATTTTGAGTTTACTTTAAATCCGAAAAACAACCTTTACAAAATCGTTCATATCTCTGGAACCGTTTGTTGTTAACGTTCCCCTGGCAGCTTAGAATCTCAGCTTTCCAACGAACCTAGAACCGACTTGCTACTCCTTATACTTTTGCCGTAATCACGATTCATGCACTCGCAAATTTTGCCGCGATTTGGCCTGATTTCTTTTGCTTTCCTCTGCTAAAAATGTGTTTGCCTCTTAATAACCATCCCTGAATCATTGCTAAAGTGAGCCTGAGCTCATCCCAAGTATCTCTCACTCACCCTGAACCTCCTAAAGGGAATTAAAAGCATTTTCAGCATATTTCTCACTTCATTGCCACCACATTCAAAGCACTTGGGCCTGTGTTTTAAAACTCATACCGGTTTTCTCTAAGCTTGCTGGGGTGGGAATTGAATTTCGTATTGTATTTGATTGCATTCCTGAGAACTGTGTGTGTTACTTCCATCTCCTTCAATTTCTTACATTGCATAGGGGAGGGGGGTGAATTGCCAGAGAAAAAGTGGTTATCTTATCTTTTGCTAAAATCATATCAAGTATTTCTGTACTGCATTTTATTCCTCATTGCTTTTCCCTTGAAATCATGAAAGTATTTTTGCTACTTCATCCATCCTATACTAACCCCTCATTGATTATAAAGAAGTGTGCTAGTGTCAGATTACCCATTGTTGATTAACATTATATTTATAAGGGCGATATCGATTATTAATTTATTATAAAAGCGTGGTATCTATATTTTGTTTTATTTCTCCAATAAACCTTTTAAACTTGCAAAACAGAACTACTTCTTGGCTCAGTGGGGCCAGGGGGATTCTAAGAGAGGGGTGTTGTATAGGGGTAATCATCCAGAACTCATGAACTGGACATAAAGATATATCAATAAGGGTTTCCATTCAGTATCCCAGACTAGGCATTGATTTAGCTGTAGTGTTGAATTGAATCCTCTTACAAAATATTATATTGGCAAGATTATACCAGCTGTGCTGTATGGTTTCGATACCAATCGCACAATATAGATTGGGGGAGACTGGAGGGCAAACTGTGGAGACGAGTGTTGTGCCTCCCCAACTGTGTGCCAGTTGCGAGCGTGAGGTACGAGTTGGGGTTGATGTCATTGAGGGCTTGCTTAGAATGGAAATGGATTTCACTTTACAGGCTCATTTTGATTCCCCCCCCCCTTTCTCTTTGTGTGACGATGTCTTTGTGGCACTTGGGGGTCTATCTAACCACTATCTGAACAACTTGAAAGAGGTCTGTATTAATGTCGCCAAGGATGAATGTTCAGAAGAAATGTTGATTCAAAATCCAGTAAAAGCGAAAACTCATGAAAAGAATGGACTAGATTAGAACTATCACTAGAATGAGAAAATCCAGGATTTTCACCTCCCTGATAAATACAGATCCACGTTGCCTATTTACTTCACAAAATTCCCTGATCCAGCTATTGGAGCAGATTTCTTGAGATTCCGTTTAAACCTATTGCCAACCTCAGAAATCAATTGCATTAGAGATAATGCAGAGACAACAAAGCCTGGGTGTCGAAACAACAAAGCCTGGGTGTTGAAAATGTGATGGGGCAGTGACGCAGACTTTGAGGCATTTTATGGTTGATTGTCCTGGAACCTTAGAGTTAAGAACACTTAGGTTGGCTAGGTTTTCTCCTCGGAATTGGTGGCTGGAAACTGATTGTTACTTGACGCCACTTTATTCCAAAAACAAAGTTTTTCTTACATGTGAAGTGATGAAACTACTAAAAGAATGGAACTTGCTGAGAGTGTTTGAATAACGAAGGGAAATGCCACTGCTTTAGAAATTCCTGTTCTATACAACTTCTGCTCTGTGGACCAGAGACCATTCTTTGTCGAAAATGTAAAGTGTTTTCACTTGAGGAATATGATTGCAATGAATGTCTTGGATTATTTCTGTTTTCGTTTGGTTTTAGAGTTGCTTTATTTCTGTTTCTTTCTTTTATCACAATTTAGATTTTGTTTTAATGACTCAGGATTGATATTGAGTTGTGAAAAGTCAAATTTTAATTTTTAAATAAAAATAAAAAATAATCATCCTTCAGTCTGAGTTGTGAGCCAAAAAGCACCTGGGCGCTGTATCATTTGTGTAGAGAGTCAAACCTAGGAACACGTTTTTTTTTCTGTTGTGGAAAACCCCTATAGGTGTTCATCGCATACTTTTTGTAAGTTAATGAAGAGTTTAACTCCTCCCTCCCACCCCATCCAAAAAACCCAAAGCAGAAATATACCCCGCATTTTCAACAAGCTGCTTTATATCAGGTTTGTTCATGTTACATTTGAAGTTCAATTAAAATGTTTAAACCTCTGTGCCAAATAGAGCAGGTAACTGCCACATAGCTTGTTTTCAGGGGTAGCTTTAAGTCTTTAAAGCACAGTTGGAAAACTTGAGTCACATTATTTTCCCCATGCAGACTGGAAAAATGCAACTACAATTGTACTGTTTAAAATAAAAAATGTTTGGTTTAGTATGATTTGTGTACTTCAAGTAAATTCTGTAACAAAAATCCCCTGGCTCTTTTCAGGCTAACCATTAATACATACACCTATCGAGCAGAGATATGTGGTTAAATGCAAAAAAATCGCAGAAAAGATTCACTACGTGACCTTTACGATTTAAAGCGTGCAATCCTTGGCACCACATTCCATCTCGCAGTACCTTCTCTGCCAAACTAGGGAAGTCCTACAACTTGATATTGTTCATACTCCATTCACATACATCAATCATGATTACATAGACTGTAGTGTGGCCCATATAATGATCCCAGTGTCTATCCAGATATTGCGTTTCACAAAGGCTTTTGTTTCTTGCCTTCTTAAAACCTATTGTAATGGAACGTCCGCTATGCCCTTGATTCTAAAAGATGATCACTTTCTGTGTGGCCACTTTCAATGATGTCAAAACGTATGCATATTGGGAGACCCACCATCTCCTTTGCTACACAGAACATGGTCAATCCTAGGACAGGCCCTTTGGGTAGCTGCAGCGTATTGCTGTGTCGGTGTAGCTCTTTCCAGAGGAATGCTTTTCTCCTGTCTCTAGCGTGTCCAGCTGCCCAAGTAGAGGGTATTTGTTACTCCAAGACCTCCAGCACTAATTTCAACATGTGTGCCTCATGACTTTTGTTTTTATGCAGGCTGGAGATGTACCGCAAAGTTCCCACCTTGCGTATTTTGGCTTGTGGAGGTGATGGCACTGTGAGTACCTGTGTGCCTTTCCTCCACCACTCTCCCAAAATATAGTGTGTGTGTGTGTGTATCACTTTGTCTCTGTGACTGCATTTGTGGATCCTGTGGATCCGTCCCCCTCTCCGCCTAAAGAAGCATGGCTGTATGCTGGTGTTTGTGTATCTGCTTTCATGGGGGTTTGTTTCACTTGCCGCTCTGTATCTTACTCGTGTCTTCCCTGCTATGGTGCCTGTCGCCCTATATTCTTTCTGCAATTCTCATATGTTGGTGTTCCGGCACATATATTTTGTGTGGTTGAAATCCATGCCCTGCCACTTTCAAACACAAACCGTTGCTGGTATGGTCTAAGCATGAGCGGCATCCGGGGAGGGAGCCATGGCTTTACTAAGGTTTCAGCAACTCCTCTGGATCCCTCCCTCCTGCACTGAGATGTTTCTCACTCCATGTGAGATGGGGGGGGGGGGGTGTTTTTCTAAAGATCTTAGATTTCTAGCACAGGCACGTTTTGATTGGAATTGCTATGCCCACTCAAGGAAAATGATTATAATGAAACCATTTAGAGTAGTTTCTTATGAGATCCCATTTTGTTGAGGGGTCACACCCTCCTGTCTAGAAATAAAGCAAAATCGTGTAATCTTCATTTATTCCCCACCTTGATCTATATGCATTATTGAGGGCTATACTGAAGTCTATATGTATCCAATTATAATCTGTGACTTTATTGCATAGCCAGATGAGCATTAATTCTCATGGGTTTATGGTCTTTCCATCTAATGCCATTGCATCGAATTGTTTTATTTTTTCCCATCTAAAAGCTTTGTATCTAATGCATTTAAAAAAAACATTTTTGGGGGGTGGAGGGGTTCCCTCTCGTCCCTCCCAACCTGTTTTTTTACCCTTTATAATGCACCTAAACAAAAATTAACCCTTTACCCCCTCCCCCCCAAAAGAAATGCATTAGATGCAAAGTTTTTAGATGGAAAAAATTCGATGGAATGGCATTAGATGCAAAGACCAGATACCGTTCTCATGTAGTATATCGCACATAGCCTACCTTGAGGCAATCTAGCCACAGCAACAAGCTCACAGTGCCAGGTCGGAAAACCCCTCCCACCTCACCTTACACTTGCCAGTCAGGACATGCCGGATGCAGGCAACCCCTATCCATGGCACAGTTCATCCAGACACCATGCTCTGATATATGGGATACCTGAGCCTTACAGTAATTGCACTCTTGGACAAGGGTACAGCAGTGCTTTAAGTGGGATGCCAAGACAAGGTGTGTGCAGGGCATGGCCTAAAAAAGGGGGGGGGGGGCACACCTGTCCCATAAAATACAATCCTGAGACCATACTCATTTGGAGAGTCCCACCTTTGGGTGGGGGGATTGGACTGTTCAGAATGGAGAACTTCCTTTCCCTAAACGCGTTCGTACTTTCTCATTGAATTGCTGAACGATAGCCCCTGTACGTTGACACGCAATGCGTGCATAAGTAAACCGGCTTGGCCCGGCAGCTTTTTGGCTCCCTCTGTTACCCCCTGACCACAAAACGTACTAAGCAACAGAAGCTGATTTTATGAGTGTGTTGTGTGTTTCAGAAATTCATTTAGAAGCTATGAACCCGTTTGGGATGTGGAGGCGTTCTTCATCAAAAGCTTGGGAGCGGATTATTTATATTGCAGGCTCTGTTCTGGTTTGCCCCGGCCCACTTAAAGCCTGTAATACAACGCTGCAAAGTTGTACCAATTGCCATTATGTGCTAAACAAAACGCCTTTGTTTTCGACCGGGGCTTCCTTTACCTCTACAAATCAGGCCATTTCCACCAGGGACTGTCATTGGTTGCCCTAGGAGGGCAGCAGTAGGGTATTCTTGGCTTGAACGCCCTGTGCCTTGAAGACTTGTTATGCTCGGGGTGGGTCTGCTTTACTCCAACCTTGTTTTTATTGTGCTTATGTCTTGTGCATTGCCCTCCTCTGTCCTTCCATATTCTCTCTTCGCAATCCCACTGTTCACACCTTCACCTTTTTTCCTTCTTTATCCTTTTCTCTCCCCTAACCACACCCGCTGCATCTTTCGGCCCCTTTATCCTCCCACCTCCTTGAATTTTCCTTATCCCTCCTCCATCGAAACCCTCTCCCAGGCAGTGCTAGTGAAGTCATTTAAGCGAATTGTCCACGTCCATAGTGTCAACCTTGTGTATTGAGAGCCTTTTGTTTCAGTTGAGTAGAGACCTATTAATGCACAACTCCTCTCCCCCCCCCCCCACCCCATCTGCTTTCTTTGGCATGTCCCCTGTTCTGCCCTTCTGCAATATTGCCCTTTCTAGTTTTGCAGTAGTCAGTTGCTTAAGTTATCTTGGAACATCATTGCATGTGTTGGTAGGTTTATTGTGTTGATTGTCTTTTTTTTAATTTCTAGTTTAAGC
Source organism: Ambystoma mexicanum (assembly GCF_040938575.1). Classification (NCBI taxonomy): domain Eukaryota; kingdom Metazoa; phylum Chordata; class Amphibia; order Caudata; family Ambystomatidae; genus Ambystoma; species Ambystoma mexicanum. Next base: position 420,659,395 of record NC_090934.1, on the reverse strand, counting down.
TTTACTTCGATCCTGATTCGGGGGGCGTGGGGGGGTGTAAGTGAGCAAGATGGCCAAAACGAATGGCCTTGGCATTATTTCCTATCTCTGTGTATTCGGGATTACCAGTGATGTACAAGTTTCATTTTTCACACAAATCCAAATTCTCTACTTTTGCCTAGAGGGGGCGATGCCCTCTTGTGATGTATAGTAGTGGCCCATTCTTTGTTGCTATTCAGTTTTATTCGTGTCTCCTCCGAACCCTGCCTAGCATGCATGCTCTGCAGTCTGGAGAATTTCGGAGCCTGCCTTTTTGCACTGTCCACCTAAGCTGTGTTGGAAGGTGTAGTGTGGATAAGAGGGTGAACTGGTTGGCGTTACTCAATGAGTGAGAAATGGTGACTTGGATTTCTGTCATTGGACTCAACTGGTTTATTGTCACATCGCACATGAGGACTGAGCTGCAGGGTTCGATTTCAGGTAGAATGCTTAAGACTGCAAAAAGTAGTTGACAGGGAGGTGGAGTTTCCTGGATTTGGAGGATACCTCTCTTGGCCTTTAAAATCACTGTCATAGGCACCTAGTTTTATTTTTGCCATTTGCAAAATCAGCCATTCAGCAGAGTTGGCGATATTTAGAAGTTTAGTTTTAATCTAAAACTAGAAGCAGTAGACCTGGGTCTATGTGTAAATATGCCCTAAACTATACTCTGGCATGCTTCATGAACGGTAGTATGGGGCAGCGCCGGAGTTCAACATGTGACCACCCGACCACCCATACTCCCCTCAACCACTGCTCTATGCAGGCCGCTCAGAGCCGCTGATGCATCACATCTCAGTGCCATGGCCTAAATCTCACCCAAGGAGCAATTTAGACCAACGGGTTGAAGTTGGAAGGACACAAACATTACTATGACTCTTTTATAGCAAGGTCCTTGCCTGTACACTTCCCTCAAACACGGTCTATGCATTGATCCGTACAGTTCCTTTAGTCATTGTGTGTAACCTCTTTCTTATTACTCTCTGCTCTGTACTCTTCGTCAGTTGCTGATTCTGCTTCCTGTTGTACTCTTCCCTCACTCACTGTCTGTTCCTCGGGTTTCCATTGCCGTTACCACAGTCTCTTCATTTTCGGCAGTCAGACTGTCTCTCTCTGCATTCGTCCATCTGTCAGATCTGTGCAGCAAACTCTAATTTGCCCATGTGCTTTTCCCTCCCTAGGTAGGTTGGATTCTCTCCATCTTGGACCAGCTGCATCTGAACCCCCCACCGCCAGTTGCAATACTCCCTCTGGGCACTGGTAATGATCTTGCCAGGACGCTCAACTGGGGCGGGGTAAGTAACACAGGAGCGCAACAAAGGGTGTAGTAGTACCCTGCAAGCATCGTTTGCCATAAGAAAAATAGGTGTCGATGCCAGACGAGTAAACGATTTACCTTGATGTTTATAGTCCCAAGAAAGCAGTGCTTTCTCTTGACTCCATAAATGCAGCGTCTGATTTGATGTACAATCCAAGGGCCATGACTGCCCACTCCACATACCAGTCTCTTCCACTTCGCCTCCCTGGCAGTGGCTGCCCCCTCCCATTCTGAAATCTACTTACCCTTCCGGTGTGCCGGATAATTGTCATCCTGGTTTTGCTGGCCTATTTCTGGCTTTTGCAAGGGTATTACTAACCTCCTCAAACCCCTTTAAAAAGGGAACTAACTGCAATCAAAAAACTGCCCTATTCAGCCAACATATAGTGCTGCTACACTAGTGGGTTTCTTGAACACTTGTGTTCCAATTACATGCATGTTAAAATGGCGTACATGGTAAGCCCCAACTTGTTCAGGATTCCTTTAGTAGCCGAAGAAATAATGAGTGGCCTAGGCACGGGTTGAGATAAGTTTGGGTAAGCGTGTGTGTTGGTGGCTGGGCGGTGAGTGGGGGCGAGCGGTTGTGAAATGTGTGGTGCAGCATATGACGGACCTCCACGGAACATCGCTCTGGCAAGACAATTATTGTCAGCAGCCAGCTCTTAATCCGACCTCCCCTGGTTAAAGGGCAGCATGGAAAACTGTTTTATGAATCTAGCATTGCTTTGAGTGGGATATGGAATTGAAGGGGGGGGCTGCTGAGGGGCGTGGCCTAATGTGCACTTTTGACATAGTAAAGGGCCACGTCAGCCTCTCCTTTGCTTCCTTAATTGAGCGCCAACCTCTCCCAGGCATCCCTTTGCAGCAAGCATCACCTTCTTGCCTGGAGTGCGAGGGTGATGGTTGCTGCAGCTCTGTAAAGGGATGCCTTGCGGTGGGGCCACCAAAATCGACTGAAGCTCTCGTGCACACGTCGTGAGAGCTTCAGGGAGTAGAAAAAATTCCTTGGCTTCTAGTGGCCTGTTCGGCTGGGGCTCCTAGGGGACTTTAGGGAGCCCTGGCAGTGTCCCTACTTGGAAACACTTTTGTGAGACTTCCAGGGCTCTGTCCTGGCTAGCCATGGCCCACTTAAAGCCCTAGATATAAGTAACAATGGGTTGATGGTGTGGGAAAGCAGTGGTTGGACCAGAATTAGTGCTGGGGTGTGGCAGTAGCTGGTCTTGCTTTGACATCTGGACTAGAGCCTGCCTTTAATGGCGTTCAGTCTTTCCGTGCTAGTGTTTGTTTCACTTCACCCTACACACTTCCTCCTGCAGTGTCGCCCTGCCCCTCTTTATTATATTCCATTCATTGTCACCCCCCTGCAGGGTTACACCGATGAGCCTGTTTCAAAGATCTTGTCCCATGTGGAGGAGGGCAATATCGTGCAGCTGGACCGCTGGAACCTGCAAGTGGAGAAGAACCTCAATGTTAGCCTAGAGGACCGAGATGAGACCGCTACCGACAAGGTGAGCCCTCTTTGCTGATTTCGTACCCTTTCAACCTCCTTCCTCTGGAGTGGCATGGTACCTTGTGTACTGTAGACTGGTGCTAGTCTGCACACACCACAACCCCCTCAGTCCCCCCGAATAACTTTAATCCTTCTTGTTTATTCTGGACGTCCTCCATTCTGTATCCTGTGACCCACAAGCTTCCTTATCCCCATGATGTGCCTGGCGTGGGGGTCTATAACCATGCTTGGCCTCCAGGAGGGGAGGTCCTTATTACTGTTATGGGGCCCAGAGGTCACAGACGTCATTTCACCAAAATGCCAGATCACACGACCCTTGACCTCTGACATCACCGGAAGTGAAGTCATTTGACCCCCACCCCAAAGTGACATCATGGGAAGTGATGGAACACAACCTTTCACCCCTTTTAATTAGTCTAGCATTGGATAGAATTCCAGACACACAAATTATTTGCTATTCCTGTTTTTTCTTATTTAGGGTCACTGCTCAGTGTTGCACTTGTCTGGAACCCCCTGTTTTTAGAGGCCTCAACAGAAAGGCCAGCCACTCCCGAAACAAAGGGCCACATGGCACTGGCCACAGCCCAGGAGCTTCAGTGTAAAACATTTTTTGTGGTAGCAAGGGGGACCACAGGGGTAGCCAGGGAGACTCTGGTACGACCCCTGGCCACCCCTAAATGACCCTGCCAGAGGTGGCAGTATGTGTAGCTGAAGATGAACTGTTGTTGGATTTAAAGGCATGTCTGTGAACTGTGCGGTTGCTAATGCAGTCAATTTGAGCACAATCGGAGTGCCATGTCCAATGCTGTCATGTCCTAAATAAATCAGAACGCTACCTCCGTAGCTCGGGATATCTAATAACTGTTGTTAACGCGGCCTGTAAATCGCATTGCTTTTTGCAATTTGTTATAGAAAATATTTGCTTTAACATACTCCGTTGGGCCCGGTTTAGGGATTCACCTGCTTGCTCATATTCTGGACGATGGTGCTGTTCCTTTGGTAAAAATCAGACGTTGGCACTTCATGAAACCACAGTTCAGTTTCCTAATAACTGTTGTCCGAATAATAGAAACGGTTGAGCAGTTTGTCAGATTAATATCAATTTTCGAAGTATACCATGCAATAAAATACTAAATGGAAGAGGCACAAAAAAGGTATTTGTGGGCGAATTCACACAAGAACAAAATAAGCTTCTGGCACTGTTGAAGCAGCGTGTGTTCACTTGGAACATGTCTTGTGTTTTCATGTGAAATTGCAAGCAGCGCATATAGCAATCTGTGTGCACAGCACACATGAAGCGCACTTTTAACATAGATGGGCCCCCACCACAGTGGTATTAGCGCCCCATGTATTCCTACTTCAGCCCAGATGAAGGAGCATACAGAGGCTGTAAAAAGCCCCTCTGCCGGCGGAAGGAGCGACTTAAAGAGTGCTAAAAGTGGCGTGCATCCCAGAGTGCACTCTGAGTGCTGTTTGCTGTCTGGTCGTGCTGCTGGTGCGATCTGCAGGCTTTTGAACTGTACTCATTGTCCTGCCCCCTCATCACTCTAGCGGCTACAGAAGTGCTGGGGCGGGCGGATCCCGGAGGGCACTGAGAGTGCTGTTTTGCTGTTTGTGGGCTTGTGACTTGGGGAGCTGCTCTGTGAACGGGGTCATTCACTTCTACTCTCTCCTGTGAAAGTTTTTTCAGCACCGTGTGGGTGGGTCCGTGTGGTTCTACCTGGTTTGGTGATCCTCAGTGGTTATCTGGTGGCCTTGTTTGTACTAAGATCGAATCATGAGGAAAGAAGAGCGGGCGACTTTGTCTAAGAAGGACATAATGGAGGCCCACTGGTCTTTACCAATAGAAGAGACAGTATGTCCCAGGCCTTGGCCTTACCGCTTCCTCCCTCCCCAGTGGAGGGTGTTGATTATTTTGATCAGAGGGGGGTAATGGCTCAGTAGCGCCCGTACAAGGGGACTCGCAACGACAGGCTATGGCGAGCTTGCCACTGTTATTGGACTCAGACGAGTTTGTCTCCCTGCCGCAAGAAGTTCACAATCCAAATTTTGGGTCAAGCCGCTTTTGATCGTCTGCTAGCTGCAGCTGAATCGTCTAATGCTTTGTTTTTGAATACCCCTCCTATATTTGCAGCAGGTGAAGTCATGCTGTTGGACTTGGAACATCTGCTGGGGAAGGGCGGGCGTCATGACCTTAGTTTGTCCTCGGCACAGTTGCCTTTCATTAGGGGGCAGGTCTCGCCGATCCCTGCTACAATGACAAAGGGTTCATAGCTCTTCCCTCCCCACAGATGAGTAAGGTAACTATGATCAAGGAGGCTCCTTCCTCTGCTCTAACGGAGAAGCTAATGGAGCCACTGTTAAACATTTTAGAACAGGATGCTCGGAAAAAGGTTCAATGTTATCAGGCCCACGCAGGTGGTCAGTGGAGATGGGCCCTACATTCATGGACAGATCCCTAGAGGCGGCAACCATGATTGGTTGTGAGGGTTCTAGGGAAGATGCTATTGGGGAGGTGAGCAAGGGGCCGATTGGGTCCCTCATTCCATTGCAATCTGTTTTGGGCCCCAGGGTTCCCACAATGGCTTCTGATTTCCTGAGGACAGCAACAGGGTTGGATAGGAGGGCCCTCTTGAAAGAGGTGTGAGACCTCCTGGCTGAACGGTTTTGGGTATCCATTGTGAGTCATACTGAGGTTGCCCCTCCCTTTGCCATTTACTTCCTGCGTTCCCTCTTGGACGACTGGAAACCCCTCACCCCTAAGGTCGGCGTATTGAACGCAAACAGTAGTGCAACCGATGTGCAATGGCGAGCCCCAGCGTTTTCTGACGAGCCCAGTCTACTGTTGCACTACCTGTTAGAATATGGGGCTACCGATTCCCTAAACGGATGTGTTGGCACTCCCAAATGAAACCCCTACTTTGAGACTCATTACTTCGAAAGATATCAAGCTATTGGATTTCATACACCCACAGAGGTATGACAATGACATTGGTCATACCGTCGCAAATGGTGTATGAGGTCCTCTTTAATGAAGTCCAAAACCTTCACAAACTAGGATATGACCTATTACCCTTTAACTCGGGGATCACTTACAGTAAAAATATCCAGGGCTCGCAGAGGATACAGCCTGATGCGAATGGAAGATCTGTCTTTTCAGAATAGCAGACGGGGACAACAGAGTAGAGCTTGACCCCACCAAAAGAAATCATTTGAATGGATTGTGTCCTCCCACGTATTCCTCAACTTATGATATCTGCGTTTCCAGCTTCAGCTGCTCCGTAAAAAAAATATTCTCGGCAGAGGGTGCTGTGCGTTGACACTATGTCCCTCGAGGGCTTCCATCTCGGTTGCCGTCCTCGTCAAGTGTATATATACCACGCACAGCACCCGTTGGCTTCAGTTCAGTTTTTCTGAGAATGGGATAGCTTTGAGAATTACGGCGCGCTTCAGTTTTCGTCAGAAAATGCTTCGACACCTACTACTCCGAAGACCAGTTTGAAAAAGTGCCTTAAATGTGGCACCAAATGTCCATCACTGACCCGCATAAGATATACATCTGGTGCCTGAACATTGAGCATGAAACCTCTGACTGTCAATCCTGTCAGTCGATGACGGGTAAGGCCTTAAAAGAGCATAAAGCTGAACTGTCAGTGGGTAGGTGTGCCCTAAAATCCCCTTCCACTCCATCGTAATTTTTGTCGGCCCATGAGTCGAGAGATTCATCGCATCATTAAAAAAAAAAAAATCAAACGCTCTTACTTGAGGAGCAGACACTCATCTTCATCAAAAAGTCAGAGAAACCATAGATCACCCTCGTATTCCTCTCCTTCCTCAGATACTTCTCAGGAAAGGAATGTAGTCTGCCTGACTAAATACTTCACTAAGGATGAGTGGACCTTTTCAGGAAACAAGTGGTTAAAATCTCAGAGAAAGAGCCCTTGTCCTCCTCGAAACGCAAAAAAGTGGCTATGCTCCACTCTCACAAGCATAAGGCCATGGCAAAGCCCTATGTGCCCTCGAGCCTGGGTCATAAGCCTAAGACTTCTCGAGAGTCCTTGAGTACTCAACACAACGAGAATTCGTCAAAGACTCCGTCGGGTTGAGTCCCTCGAAGCTCAAATCCAAAAGTAATCCAAAGCTCAAATCCAAAAGTAAGTTGTCGATACCATCAACGCCACGGACATAGACGTCGATAGTCCTGCAGTGGAGTAATCGACACCTTCACCACAAAAACCTCAGGAAAAGGCTTTTAAACCCTTACCTAAAAAGGACTTTTACAGGTCTTTAAGCTCAATATATGATGGTTATGAGAAGTCTGATGACAACCCAACTTGTGGCCTTCAATTGGATTCTCCTAGTATACATAGGGATACTCCTAATGTCCCTGAATGTTTAATCTTAGAGGAGACCAGAGTCTGGGAGCTACATGATATCCTACAATCAGCTAGTGGGGTTGACACCTCTCCAGAATTATTCAACAAAGAGAAAAGGTCCACACTGCTAACACAATGTGTTGTGAACATTTATACTTATTCCTGACGCATATTTTGCGCACAAAGGTCATGGAGAGTATTTCAGAGTAAAAGGATTATTTTAATATGTAGATAAGTGAATGATACATATTTTCATTGAGTGTAGTGAAAAACGAAACATAAAACCTAAAACAAATGTTCTAGGAAAGTGCATATGTCAAGGTGACCCAAATAATCATAAATAGGAAAACAAAACACATTTCAAAATGAAACCTAAATCATACTGGTCATACAGTGACAGCTAACAATTCATTGTTGTGAACTACTTCAGGGTATACTGAATAATACCCTGGAGAGTTTTATTTTTATTTTTTTTGGTACGATTAATTATCATGCCCTCTATCTGCCTACGTGAATGTGAAATATCTGAACTTTTTTCAATGCTCATATCTAGTTACTCGAGCATTGGTTCATGTTTTGGCGTGCCGGTGGTCATGACCTCCATGTCAACCTTCCTCTGGGCAGATAGAGTTGTGACCCCTTTACTTCTGACAGGGATGTGTGGGATTAGCTCCAATTTCATGGATATCCTCACATTGGGGTGTACACCTCTCTCTAGAACAACTGGTGTGCCTAAAATTGGCAACTGAACTGCTGCTTGCTACGGCCCAGAATGAGTGGTCAAATGTCCATCTTCATGCGAGTGTTGGATGGCTGTGTTCCAATGAATCTGCTTGCTTAGAGATCTTTTAGGGTGCTTCTCACTTCAATGCGATCCTGGGACCGGCTCTCTTGACTGCAGGCATTTGTAGCACTGATCGTCACACTGGAATTAGTTTGAAGAGGCGAGCATTCGTGAACAGTCCCAGCGCTTACTAATGGTACATGTGTTGCATGGCAGTCGCTCATTTGGCATCCGGGACGTGCTGCGGAAGCTGCGTTGCCATGGTAATGTCCAGCTACAGCTCTCCAGAATTAGACTTTGGGAGGAAGGACCCAGCTGATTATGCAGATGCATCATATTGAAGTCTGATGACTAGGGTTATTGATTTCCTAGGATGGAGTAGACCTGCGCCTCCATTTGAGCAGGACGATCTTATGGACATATTGGACAAAGGTCCACAAAATTACCCAATACTACCATTTCATGTATCACTCCAAAAAAGAGTAATGGCAAACTGGGAGGTTCCGGAAACTAGCCCTGCAGTTAATAAAAACCTCACCAAAAAATACAGGCCATCTAGTAGCAACCCTAGCTACCTGTCAAAACATCCGACACCGGAATGTTTAGTGGTCCAAGCAGCTATGTCACCTCTAAGCCGCCAGGCCAACTATCCTCCTTTGAGGAGGACATAACTTGCCTCCTCACACAACGCAAAACCTGCTTTTATGTGAACTGAATCTCAGCCTACATGACAACCTGGATACTAATGCCTTAGCCATACAAAACGCCATCTCAGAACTAGGTTTCTCACTACGGATATCTGACCCTACACACTGCAAAGGCAGAATCCTAGACTGGATAGCAGACCTTAATTGCAGTGCTTAAATACTCTCGAATAAGCCATGTGCATGGTCCGAGCAGAACGTTGTTTCCTTTGAAATCCATGACTTCAAACAACCGTCACCTGAGGATCTCCAAGCCCCACCAGCCTTAACCAGAAACAACCGCCTTATCTCTCTAGAAAGCATACTCCCTTTGCTCCAACCTATCACCCATCATCAGCTGCCCCTTGATTTAGATCCCGTCACAATGGTAAAACCATACAATCACTACCTATTTAAGAACCAAACCTCTAGCACACCTGTATAAATGGTTCACTACTGAGTTGAAAACTCTACTTAAAGCTAAAAGAGATGCAGAGGCGTCCTGGAAAAAGAAAAACATCCACGCAGAACAAGGATACATTTATAACTGCCCCCACCACTTTTAAAACTAACTCAGAAACAAAAGGTAAAACTGCAGCAATAGAATCTCTAATGCCAAATCTAGCACTAAGGAGCCCTTCACTTTCCTCAAAGAACTGGAATCTCCTATCACCCCTGCAGACTCCTGTAAGAAAGATGTCCACTGGTGCACCAACATTCAAAAGGCCTTACTTAACAAAATTATGTTACTTCAATCGAAAATAGAAGCTAAAAGAACTAGCCTCTCGACCACTGCCAAAACTAGCAATTCAGACAATCCAAAACCTAATCTGAGCTCCCAATCCACCACGCCCTCTGATCAAAACAATGTCTTTGAATTCACCCCCGTCACTACAACAGAGGTTGAGTCCATCATCGGAAGTCTCAAGCCATCTAGGTGCCAAGGAGACATATGCCAAGCCTCCATCATAAAAGGAGCCAAAGAATTTGCCCCTTTTATCACTTCCTTTATAAACGCCTCTTTCGCCTCCTGCACCGTTCCCAAAAACCTCAAGGATGCTTGAGTCATGCCCCTCATCAAAAAACCGAACCTGGATCCAAATATTTCCACTAATTCCAGACCAATCACCACAGTGCCTTTTCTCTTAAAAATCTTAGACAAGGCTGCATATGTCCAGATTCAAAACCACCTTGAAAATAATAATCTCTTAGGCCTCAGACAATCCGGTTTTAGACCAAGACATGGGACAGAAAAAGCCCTCCTGGATCTAAAAATCCAAATGGATGAGCCAAGGGACAATGGAAAGCCTGCTCTACCCCTCCTGCTGGACTTGTGGACGACTAGATCGAATGCTGCCGACAACATCTTAACTAACCATCTCACCACAGCTGCTTACTTTTCCACTAAAGCAGCTGCCTGGGTCAACTCCTTCCTGGTGGACAGATCATGAGGGTTTTCTCCCCTTCCTCTTCAGCTGACCCCCCATCACATGTGGAGTCCCACAAGGCTCCTGTGTCTCCCCCACCCTCTACAATCTATTCACTAAGCTTCTGTTTGACCATCTAGATAATCTAGGACTATCATATACGAATTACACAGATGATACGCAAATACTCAGGCGACTACCAATCATATTCCACACTCCTAAACGAAATCTACAGTAAAATCTAGGCTTGGATGGCCAAACACAGCCTATTTCTCAACGATGACAAAACCAAGCCATTTCTCATTGGATCCAAGTTAAGACTCAACAAGCTAGGTCCCAAATATTCCTCATCAAAGTTGACAAGGAAGCAAAAACACTAGGCTTCTATCTAGATTCTGTCTTAACTCTTCAAAGACAAATCAACGCTACCTCATCCTCAACGGCCTACACATCAAAACTGATAAATTCCTGCAGACTATTTCTGACCACAAATAGCTGTATCACCCTTGCAAGAGCCCTTATATTGTCCAAAATGGACTATTGTAAAACTCTCTACTTGGGCACCAGCCAGAGGAACCTTCACAAGCTACAAGTATTGCAAAATAATGCACTCAGAACTGCCCTTAACATTTCTCGCTCCAACCACTTTTCACAAATCTGTCGCAACACTGTCTCCCTATCCAAGATAGGATCACCTTTTAGAACGCTCATGATTACCCACAAGTGCCTAAACCACTCAGCCCCTAAATACCTGATGGACACATTTTCTAGAAAAGAGTCCACTAGACCTATTAGAACTAACTATGTCCACTGTCCTAACATTCCGAAATTCAAACTCAACAAAGCGGGAGGATCCAGTTTTCCGGTGCTTGGAAAAGACTTGGAACAAGCTACCACTTGCAGTAAGGACTGACCCTATATTACTTTCGTTCCGGAATAAAGTAAAAACTTGGCTATTCTCGCAATCAAACTAATGTAGTTTGACTAATATACACTGCCGTTACTTCTAGACCCAGCTACCCTCCTGACCTTGCCCATAGCCTAGATATGACACACCTAAGGGCCGCCTAGGCCCTCTGCATTCTTCTCCTAAACTATGTTATGAACCTGTACATCTTGTATATGTCCTCTGTATATTATTGTATTTACCACTGTATATTTCACTGTTTCTTGGATCTACCATTGTATATTTTACTGTATCTCTTACTGTATCTTGTATAACTATTGTAACCACGTACCCTAAGAAAAGCACCCAGATACCCTTGGGTTCGGTGTGCTATACAAGCAAATCAAACAAAATAAGTAAGCTGCATAACAACTGTCCTTCCAGATAGGAATGATAAACGTATTGATTTAGTGGCAAAGAAAGTATTTTCGGCTGGAAGCATGGCATTAAATTCTAATAACACCACATGTGCGCTAGCAAAATTCACATTCACCCTGCGGGACTGTATAGCTATGGCAGCTGATCACATCCCCGGAGGGGAGGATAGAGACGGCTTCATCAATCTGAAAAGAGATAGAAAAGAGGCCCTATGTGAGTCTCTTCAGTGAGGTCTGGATTCTGCTCACCGTATCAGCAGAGCCATGGCAGCAAGCACTGTTATACGCAGGTTTGTGTGGTTGTGGAAGTCAGGATTTGCACCTGATGTACAATCTAGACTCGTTGGTGCCCTTTGACGGCTCTCATTTATTTGGTAATGAGGCTGACGAATGCCTTTGAAAAGTGGCAGCCAAGTCCCTAGGTGCTGCCATCAGGCAGTCGCAGCCATTTCACCCCAGCGGATCATTTTGGAGGGATAAGTCCTTTTTTGATTCTATTCCTAAGTTGTAAGAGCAAGAGGACAGGCTGGTCAAAGAGGACAAAGAAAATTCCCTTGTGGTGGACGCGGGAGATGTGAAGCCCACCCAAGTAGCAGCATCTTTGCTGCTTCAGCCACCTCAAAACCTGTGGTCTTGACTCACGACACCCCGGTGGGAGGCAGACTGTCGCAGCATCTGAAATAATGTCTAGGTATTTCTTCGGATGCATGGGCACTGGAAACAGTAGCCCAAGGTTACTGCCTCCCCTTTGTACAGAGTCCGCCAGATCATGAGCCTTTTAGAGAAAGGTGCTATAGAACCACTACATTTAATGGAGTGAAACATAGAATGGTACTCTCCCTGTTTCCTAATCCCCCAAAAGGACAGAGGATTGAGACCCACCTTGGGCTTGAGATACTTGACCAATTTCCTCAGGAAGGACAAGTTCAAGATGGTCACACTTTCTCAGATCTTTCAGGCCCTCCAGTTCCAGGATTGGATGATGTCATTGGACCATCAGGATGCTTACTTTCATGTGCCTATCCATCACAAGCAAAGGAAGTACCTGAGGTTCACTGTTGGTGGTTCTCATGATCAGTTGGGCTGAACTCTGCCTGAGGGTTTGCACAAAGCTGATGGCTGTGGTTGCAGCGAGTCTCGGAGGGGGGATTCATGCATACCCCTACCTGGACGATTGGCTGACCAGGGCACGTTCACCAGAACAGGCCTGGGAACATGTCAGCATAACCTGCCACACTCTCCACAGACTGGGCTTCTCCCTCAATTACAAGATGTTCCACATGATACCATCTCAGAGATTCCAGTTTGTTGGACCAGTCCTGGATGCATCCTGGTGGGTGGGGGAGCCTCGCCAACCGAGGTGAGGGCTTTATGCATTTTGCAGATGGTCAACAAATTCTAGAGTGCCCAGCGTCTTCCAGCCTTTGACTTTTTGAGGTTACTCGGCCTCATTTTTCTAGTGCCAGTGGCCCGCCTCAGAATGAGATCCCTTCAGTGGGCTCTCGGGACACAGTGGTCTCAATTCTCAGGCAGGATGTCAGACCTTCAGGATCTCCTGTGGTGGGCCTTCGAGGACAACATCCGGAAGGGAGAACCTTTTTGGCAGCCATGGCCGGAGAAAACAGTAGTTACGGACTCCTCACTCACAGGGTGGGGAGCCCACACCAACAATCTGACAGTCAGCTGTCATTGGTCTCCATCGGAGTCAAAACTACATATCAACCGTTTGGAGCTGAGGGCAATCAGACTAGCACTGAAGGCCTTTCTGCTCTCTGTACGGGGAACAAATGTCCCAATAATGACGGACAACATGGTTGCCATGTACTATTTAAACAAGAGGTGGTGTAGGGTCACTATACCGCTGTGCAGAGGGGCAATGCAGCTCTGATTCTAGGTAATTCAAGAAGAATTATCCCTGTTGGCAGTTCACCTAGTTAGCCAAAAGATCTTTGTGGTGGATGCTCTGAGCAGGCAGAGCAGTCTCCCACAAGTGGGAAGTAGCTCAGGAAGTCCTTCAAGAGATCTTCAGCACTTTGGGGACCTTCTCAAGTGGATCTCTTCATGACCAGTGTCAACCGAAAGTGCAGACTGTACTGCTACAGGGAATTTATCCCAAGAGGAGCTCTGGGAGTTTTACTCCTGTACGCGTTTCCTCCAGTCCCCATCATTCCTTACATGATCAGAAGGTTGAGAACGTTCTGGAAACCCATGATCCTAATTCCTCCAGATTGGACCAGGCAGACGTGGTACCCAGGCCTTCTGGACATGTCCATCTGCCCTCCAATACGTCTTCCACAAAGAGAGGACCTTCACTCGCGAGTGGTGGGTCAGGTTCTCCATACAGAGGTCAAGACAGTCAACCTTCACACATGGTTTCTGAGAAGTTGAGTTACAAGGATTGGGACCTCCCTGGTGATGTAATGGAGATTTTGCTTTCCGCCAGAAGACCAGCAACAAAATACTTATACCTCTGCCGTTGGAACAAGTTCTGCAGCTGGAGTAGGGGGAAAAAGATGTGAACCCTTTTCAATGTGATACACCTATGATATCTTTTTATTGCTGCATTTAGCTAATCTAGGGCTCCTGATTTGGAACAATTAAGGGTTATCTGGCAGCACTTTCCATATTCCAGCGCACCTCGGAGGAGGCATCATTTCAAAATACCCTTAATTACTCTGTTTCTTAAAGGACTCACAAATGTGCTTCCTACTACAGCTTTCCAAGTCCCAACTAGGGACGGGTGCTCGTTTTTGAGACCCTAAATTCCTGCCCTTTAAGGTTGCTAATTTCAGAACTATTTTGTTAGTTGCGATAACATCAGCCCGCAGGGTGAGTGAGTTGTAGGCCTTATCCTGTGAACCTCTGCTTACTACTTTTTACAAGGATAAGGTTGTCCTTAAGGTCAAACCCTCTTTTCAACCTAAAATTGTATCGTATTACCATTCAGCACAGAAAAATTGTGCTTCCAGCCTTCTATCCTCCACCTCATCCTGGCAAGGAAGAGGAAAGGTTTCATAGACCTGATCCAAGGATAGCTCAAAGCTTTTATGTTTCAAGAAACAACCAACTTTTCATTGGAATACAGGACACAAACTAGGTCTGTCAGTTACCAAACAAGCCCTATCCAGATGGATAATACTGGCTATTTTCTGAATGCTACAGGCTACATCCAATCGAAACAACGTTACAAAGGCGAAATAACTTGTTCTTCTCCAGTGGACACAGGTCCAGATGGGCCTCTAACCGAGAAGAGTGATTCCCAATTGGAGATGGTTAGCCCTGTCGCTAAGAGATTCCATCACGCAGCTGAAAGTCTTAAAAGATCACCTTTAGCAACGCCAATGATTTATCAGCGATTTCTTGGAATACTAGGGGTTTCTCTAATCTCTGCACTAATCCTGATCTTTGTCATTACCTGGACTTTTTGTATTAATAATTTTACAGGAAACCTGGTTGGTTGCTCCTCCCCACGCCCATTTTAGATGGGTATGACATACGGGTGGAGCTAGCCGCTCAAGGCTAAAGGTGACTCTCAGCAGGATTTCTTCTTACTGACGTTCGGAACGGTTGGGGTTTAAGGGTTTTAAGGGTGAAGCAATGTGACTAGGGGAATGTTGGCCGTTACTATCGAGGCAGAATCAATGTTACTTCCTCGACCTATCTTATTAATAAACATTTATTGGAATCCCCAGGATAATCTGGCAAACAGTGAATGATCTTAGTTCGTTGCTGGAAGACTGGTTTGTCACAACCCCTGGAAGCCCAGTGATTATTGCTGGGGATTTCAATGCAGAGTGTAATTCTTCCTATTCTTTGGACCTTGACCATCTACAATATTCTTTCTCCAGCACTTTGACCCCTTATGGTATTGTACCTGCATCACAGAGAAAGAGTATTCATGGACAGACATGTATTTGTGAGTTGGGGTGTGAATTTGGTGAATGATCTCTTTAAAGATGAGACAGAAAATATCCCAACTTTGTCCAATGGGATCTTTCTCTACAGTCTGCTATATTTTTGTTAGGATGAAATGTCTTGATTCCCCGAAGCGGGGACAAGAGTCCTGCATGATACTCCTCTTTGCAGACTTTTATCAACCTATGTAATGGGCCTCATGACCACCCTGGAGGCTTCTGCGGAGAAATGTATGGCGCTCCAACTTGAGATCAATATATAGAAAAGCAAGACATTGGTCTTCCACCCAAACTTTTGTACATTTGCAAATCTCAGGTTGGTCATCAACAACACCTCCCTCGAGCAAGTTGAACAATATGATTACCTAGCAGTGAGATTCAATGACCAAGGAAACTGGCCACATCAGATGTCCAAATCTAGTTTGTCTTTGGAAAAATGTGCGGGGGGAGCCATACTGAGATTGTTCTATTCACATGGCCAAGGCCCCATTTCACCTGCTACCACAATGTGCTCGGCCGAGGCCAAGTTAGCCGCTACATACGGGGCTGAAATTGGGGGACTCTCGGATAACCATAAATTGGGCCTGGCCGAAAGATCCTTTTTGAAAAAACTCCTAGGACTGTCTAAATCATGCCAGAGTATCCCCATCTACTTGGAATTGGGCCTCAGACCAATTCAGAAAGAGGTCCAATTCGGACCAGTATTTTTTTGACTGAGATTGTGGTCAGTCACAGAGCTGTAAACATATTGTGAAGTTACTACCCACTTACTGGAGGCTGAGAATGGTAGATCCTTGCCTGGGTTCCAGCATGCCAAAAAACTCTTGGTGCAAATGGAATGGGAGACGTTTGCTGTGGGTAATTCCAGTGGGATTCAGCCAATCTACTTAAAGCTAAAAACATCTCCCAGAGATTGATCGAGGATGAGTTAGCCAATGATTGTATGAGACTGGCTTATTGACAGATAAGTGGTTCCTGAAGCTAATCATGGGGTTTGAGAAGTAGTTAGACTATTAGGCCCCCACTTGCTTGCAGTCTTTATTTAAGGTTCAGATTCTCCCAACTGAGTTTGGCATGCCACACTAAAAAATGTGCGCCTGCTGGAAATGAGATATGTCCAGTTTGTGAATCTGCCAAGGAAGCTTTGAACGATTTCATGTTCTTATGCCAGGGCTATCGTGTAGCACGATGTAAGTTTTAAAAAACAACATGCATGGTATAAGTCACATAAGTAAGGCGCACCAGCTTTTTAAAAGTTGCGACGATATAAAAGTGGTTTATTTTGTAGCAAATTATCTTGACCAGGCCTGGTGGATAAGGGCAAAAAGTATAAAAGCCGGAACCCTGCAGTTATGATATATAAGAACTTAATACCTTTTAGCCCTTTAAGAGTTTGTTAAATTACGTGTTAACATTGGTGCCATAATGATGTGGCTTGAATCAAGCACTATGATTTTTTTAAACGCTTCTAAGGTTTTAATAATGATTTTAGTTTTTTTTAATCTTTTGTATTGGTTTTAATGAACTATGTTCTTTGATCCATTGTGTATTTTGTTTCCTTTAAAATTTGTGTGTTCATGGCAAATGACTATATTGTCGAATAAAAGCCAATTGAATAAAAAAATGAATATATTTTTGTATCAAAGATATTGTTTGATCTTGTTATCAACTTCAATGTATTCCCAACCGGTTTCAGTGATCACAGGATGATGGGCATGGTGTTAAGTGCGAGGTGAAACCAAACAGCCCATGTCAACTTTCCCTGAGGCTCTGATTGTTAACACCAAACATTCCCGTCTAGCACAGCATGACGGGAACATCTCTAAACTCAATATTGTCTTGTTGAAGGACTCTGACTTTTCCTTGGAGTCCAAGCTTGCTGCCTATACGCACAGTTTATTTGGCCCCTACCTGAATCGGCGATTCGCAACTACCCAAAGGGCCTGGGAGGTCTCTAAGGAAGCACTTGCACTTCCATACCTTTGACCCTTCGATGCAATATTTGAAAAGGACTTCTGCAGACCGATTTGCTCATTAAACAAACGCCTGATAGTAGGGATGTAAATTTAAAGGCAGTATCGAAAGTGAAGCAGAGTCTAAAAAATTGTATCGAAGCCCATCGAGCCATCATTTAAAGGGGTGGGGGGGCCCTGATGAACACTGAGAGATGGGAATCTTACAGATTTCTGGATATTTGGCAGCACAAGCTTTGACATCCAAGCCCCTCTTCTCTGGAATGCTTCCCATTTCTATATGCCAAATTGAGGACTACTTGCCCTTTAAAAAGGCTGTCAAGACTCACCTCTTCAATCTCCGTCCTGATAAATAGGCTTCCAATCTTCAGTTCGCTTTTGGTCTGACTCTTATGTTTGTGCGTCTTGTTTTATGTGTGCCCTGAGGCCTGCGGGCATGTGGCGTGGTACAAAAATTAAAATAAATAAAATATTGATTAATGGTTTCGAGTCTTACCAAATAATGGTTCAAACTAATCCCATTCCTGAAGGGGCCTGGCATTGCCATTTTTCTGAGCTGTATGGGCCTGAGGAAGGTGAACTTTAGTGCACTGGGAGGTATTTGGTCCCATACATGGGATTTGAAATTCTCAATTGACGACATTGCAAGGCTAATTACTAAGGCCAGCACCTCTCGGGCTGGAGGCCCTAATCAATCCACTAACACAACCCTGAAATAACAATATTGATCTATGGTCTAAAGTCTTATGGGTAATGTTTGATGATATTGTGACTTCCACGTCTCTTCCTATCTCGTGGAAAATGTATGTTATTCCCATTTATAAGAAGGGGACAAGTCATCTTTTAAACTATTGTCCCATAGCAGTGTTGGACGCAGACTCCAAAATATTTGCCTCTGTGGTCCTTGAGCATACACAAGACTGGTGCTCGGGTAACCATATTTTATCCATGCAACAGATGGGCTTTTGGAAAAATATGAGAACAGATTGTGGTGGTCTTTTAGTGAGTTCATTGCAGCATTCAGCTTGGAAAGATAATGCCCCCGCAATATATGTAGCTTCTCTGGATCTTTTTGGCATTCAATCTAGTGGACAGAAATATTCTATGGTCCCAATTGGACAAACTAGGTCTACCCCATGCACTATTGACCATACTCTTAAATCTCCACGAGGGTTCCCAACTAAAGGTCAGGCTAAATGCTGATGGGCTATTGACAAAAGCTTTTACGATCTTCAACGGCTTGCGCCAAGGTTGCATACAAGTGCCTTGCTTATTCAATCTGTATGTTTCCGACGCGGGTGACCCACTTTCTAAAGCCTAGTTTCTCACCCAACATAGGGGGTCCATATATCTTGGCCGGCTTCTGCAGATGATTTCATACGGATTGATCATACTCCCATCGGCCTTCAAAAATGAATTGGAGCTTTCAACGGATACGTAAATGAAAACCACTTAAGGGTTAACCCTCCGAATACAGTTATAGGCCGAGTAAATGGAAAAGCCCAGTCAATTTGACATGGTTTCTTAATCAAACAAAATTGCTAGTGAAATCTGGCATGACCTACCTGGGTTTTACAATTCTTTTTCAAGGAAGCTTTTCTGTAGGAAATATTTGTAGGAAAAAGCGCTTAAGGCAATTGCTCAAATAAAAATAAAATTGACACTAAATATGGAACATTTTCCATTCACCAGTCTTAAAATTTTACCTAGCAAAGGTCATTCCTCGACTATGCTATGGTCTGGAGCTTTTCCCGGCAAAGGTTTATCTCGGAACTTAATAAATTTGAAGCTTTGATATGGCATTCAGTTTTGTATGAGTTTCTCTGCAGTCCGCTACGAACTGGGCTTACAATCGTTACAAAGCCTGGTGGAGTGGAAGAGGATGTCTCTATTGTCATGTTGGTTCGGAAAAGACCCTTTACTCGTTATTGAGTAGAGGAATGAGGTATGGTTCTATGAAGGAAGGGTTTCTGTATAATCTCCATCTGAGTGCACAGTCCAACTTGTGAAACTGGGAACCTCACTGGAAACTCTATTGCTAAACCCGCACAAAGTAAAAAAGTTGCACCAAAGTTGTGATTGGACTCAAATGAATGAGTTATAAATTTTGCATTTATACACAGTCATCTCCTGTCAAGTATTTGGTATTACTGAACCCCACCTGAAACGATTTCTGAATAAGAAGATGCAGAACAATTTCATGCGCTTCAGGTTTAATGTTTTGCCTACAAACGAAATCTTGGCTATAAGAGGGGGCTTGTGTGAGGTTTCTTCGGACTGTCGAATTAGTAATTCAAGTGATGTAAAAGAAAGACTCCAACATTTGCTTGTAACTTGTCCTGTCCTTAGACTACAGAGGCTCGTTGATCTTATGAAATGTGTGCCTAACTCGTTCTATTTTTTTTAATTTTTTTTGGGAGCATTTGTGTTGGGATATCTTGCATTGTAAATCCGTACAGTTGAATTTAGCAGTGTTAAGATTAACTGATGTATGAAAACTTGTTAGCTGATTGTTTTAATTCTCCAGCATGGGGTCTGGCATGGATTCACATGCTCATGAATATTGCCCGTCGTCAGGCTGGGAATCCTTGGTAAAGAAAAAATCAGTTTCAGTTTCGTTTCTGAACTGTCTTTCTACTAGTAACCAATCACTGGTCTCTGGGTCATACTGCCCCCGGCCAATGACTGCCCTCTACGTAAGCCCCTCCTCTGGCAGCCATCTTCAGATTTTTACTGCACGTTCAAGTGTTGGGCTCCGGCCCCGGCGTGGGAGCTCAATGTGGTGCTGGCCAGGCTCATGGGTCCGCCATTCGAGCCCTTCAATTCGGCACTGCTGAAGTTCCTATCGTGGAAGACAGCATTTCTTGTGGCCATCACCTCCGCACGACGAGTGGGAGATATCCAGGCCCTCTCCTGTAAGCCTCCATATCTGACATCCCACGATACGAGGGTAGTGCTGAGGACGCACCCCTCCTTCATGCCCAAGGTGCCGTCAGACTTCCATCTCAACAAGCCCTTGGTGTTACCTGTTTTCTTCCCATTGCCGGTTGAGAGGACTTTGCACTCGCTGGATGTGGCTAGAGCGCTGAAGTTCTACGTGAACAGCACAAAGGGTTTTTGGGAGACATCACAGCTGTTTGTGAACTTTGTCCCTGTGAACCAAGGGAAGGCCCTCTCAAAGGCTTCCATTTCCAGTTGGCGCTCTGGCTGCATCATGCACTGTCACTGGTTGGTAAACCGACCGTTGCCCGGCCGTCCGAGAGCCCATTCAACCAGAGCGTTCGCTGCTACTACGACGTTCCTGTCTGGTGTGCCCCTGCTGGACATCTGCAGGGCTGCTACGTTGAGGTTCGACGCACACCTTCACAACATTCTACTGTGTCGACCGGGATTCCAGGGAGGAGTCCAGAGTCGACCAGGCAGTGCTGCGCAACCTATTCGCTTGAAGGTGAGCCTGGTGGTGAGGAGGTAAGAGATGCTTAATGTTGAGTTGTTGTAATGCTTAATGTTGAGCCTTGCCAGTTCCCGTGGTTGTGCATGTGTATACTGCTATGTATTCTTGTATTCATGAGCATGTGAATCCATGCCAGACTCCATGCTGGAGAAGGAACAAGTTACTTACCTGTAACTGTTGTTCTCCAGCATGTCTGGCATGGATTCACATGCAAATCCTCCCACCTTCCCCACTGCGGCTCTTCTCTTGGTCCTACTGCCACTTTACGTGCTACCAATTCTGAAGATGGCTGCCAGAGGGAGGGGCTTAGGTAGAGGGCAGTCATTGGCTGGGGGCAGTATGACCCAGAGACCAGTGATTGGTTACTAGTAGAAACACAGTTCAGAAACAAAACTGAAACTTGATTTTTTTTCTTTACTGAGGTTTCCCAGCCTGAAAGGGAATATTCATGAGCATGTGAATCCATGCCAGACCCATGCTGGAGAACAACAGTTCAGGTAAGTAACTTGTTCCTTGGTCTTTCATTTGGAAGTTTTTTACATACATTTCAGGAAATATATGCAATCTTAGTATGCGTTATTATCTTATCCTCGAATGTTGTAGTTGCTGTACTGTTTTATTGTAAATGTTTGTGTTTATCTTAATATGTAAAGTGTTTGTTTTACTTGAAATTCATATTTAGTTAGTGTTGAAAAACCAATACAAATAGTTTTCTTCACAGGCATGTCAAGGCAGGGCTCCAGCTTAAGGGGAGAGGGACAAAGCAGTAATTTGCCGCCTTCCTCCACCCCAGTGACGCCTATGCAAGGCCCAGAAGCTAGCCATCTCCTCCACGCTGCTCATTTTGAAGACTTCTTGTTCTGTAAGCATCCCGACCTTCTAGGAAGGGAAGTTTAAATCCCAGTTGAATGACTAGGCTGCCATCTGGTGGCAGACAAGTATAAAGGTGGGCTGTATAGAAGTACTACTGTAATGTAAATGGCACAATCCATCAGGTAACTGATGCTTAACAG
The DNA here is from genome assembly GCF_040938575.1 of Ambystoma mexicanum. Taxonomy (NCBI): domain Eukaryota; kingdom Metazoa; phylum Chordata; class Amphibia; order Caudata; family Ambystomatidae; genus Ambystoma; species Ambystoma mexicanum. The sequence goes on along the minus strand of NC_090934.1, from coordinate 420,637,602 downwards.
TAATACACGAAGACAAAGACACCGGAGGTTGGAGGGGGTTACCTAATAATATTCCCTCATTGTTCATCTTTCTAGATGTAAAATGCTCTATAGTGGGCTCTCTTCTGATGCTCAGTAGGTACTTCTGTGGCAGAGCTGTCGTCCTCTGGTTGTAGTGGGTTTGCTGCGGCAGGGCTTAATTACTCTGATTGGAGTGGGTTTGCTGTGCCAGGGATGCTTTGTTCTGGTTGTAATGCTTTTCCTGTGGCAGGGCTGCCTGCCTCTGGTGGTAGTGGGTTTGCTGTGCCAGCGATGCTTTGTTCTGGTTGTAATGCTTTTCCTGTGCCAGGGCTGCCTTCCTCTCGTGGTAGTGGGTTTACTGTGCCAGGGATGCCTACCTCGGGTTGCAGTAGGTTTGAGTTGTTTGTGATTTTAACGAATTAAATTACAGAGAATGCTGTAATAACGAAAATGATATAGCGAAAAATATCGAATTTAATTTTTTTAGTTTGCCCCCCAAACCCAACCTTTTAACACCTTACCCAATCCCATATGTTTTAAAAACAAATTCGATATTTTTTAGTTTAAACGTTTTTGTTATTACAGCATTATCTGTAATTTAATTTGTTAAAATCACTGCATACCGTAGGTTTTCTGTGGCAGGGATGCCTACTTCTGGTTGTAGTACGTTTGTATGTGTTAGGGATGCCTTCCTCTGGTCCTTGTGGGTTTACTGTGCCAGCGCTGCATTCCTCTGGTGGTAGTGGGTTTGCCTTGGCTGGGATGCCATCCTCTGGTTGGAGGGGCGTTTGCTGTGGGGATGCCATGGGTTTGCTGTAGCAGGGATGCCTTCCACTGGTTGGAGGGGGTTTTCTCTGGCAGGGATGCCTTCCTCTGTTTGGAGGGGGTTTGCTGTGCCAGGACTGGCTTGGGTTTGCTGTGCCAGGGCTGCCTTCTGGTTGGAGTGGGTTTGCTGTGGCACGGATCCCGCCCTCTGGAGTGGGTTTGCTGTGGCAGGGCTGCCTTCCTCTGGTTGGAGCCTCTGGTTGGAGAGGGTTTTCTCTGGCAGGGCTGCATTCCACTTGTTGGAGGGGTTTGCTGTGCCAGGGCTGTCTTCCTCTGGTTGCAGGGGGTTTGCTATGTCAGGGATGCCTTCTTCTGGTTGGAGTGGGTTCGCTGTGGCTGGGATACCTACCTCTGGTTGGAGTGGGTGTTCTCTGGCAGGGATGCCAACGTCTGGTTGGAGAGGTTTTCTCTGGTTGGAGTGGATTTTCTCTGACAGGGATGCCTTCCTCTGGTTGGAGGGGGTTTGCTGTGTTAGAGATGCCTTCCTCTGGTTGGAGGGGGTTTGCTGTGTCAGGGATGCCTTCACCTGGTTGGAGTGGGTTTGCTACGGCTGGGATACTTACATTTGGTTGGAGTGGGTTTGCTGTGGCAGGGATGCCTTGCTGTGGTTGTAGGGTCTTCTGTGACGCAGGGCTTACTTCCTTTAGTTGTAAGTCATAAAATGGGTTGCCATTGGAAGAAATTGTGCTTTTTGTTTTTTGTTGACGACTCGTTAAATTACTTGTGTAGCTTTCTACAAATGTTGATTGCAGCCAACACCAGTTTCGAGGGCACCTTGTAGTCTCTAGCCACTTACTGTTTCATTATAGTTGTTCCAAACACTTGGGATGTATTGGCTGCACCTTGCTGAAGTTGCAGCAGAGACCTATGCCTTTTCCATTAGAGATGAACTTGGCCCTAGGGGTCTTCACTGAACATTTGGTCCCTGGGGTGCTTTTCTGTGTCTGGTCCATCTGGTGAACGGTCTCGGGTGAAGATTCAATTATCTGTCATGCCTGGAATCTCTAACGACAGCAGAGATCACATCCAGAAATGCCTTGTAATTGATAAATGATGTGGCGTTTATAACGTGCTCTACACAAGTGTTTCAAGTTGCGACGAGGCAAGGGAGGGGGAGCAGGGGGTAGACGAAGACAACGATCTTACTAGGCCAGGTGACCTTGAGATCGCGCAAGTGCAGGTGAGGGGCGTAGGGAAAGTGCAGGGGGGCAGTGCAGTTCATAGGATCAACAGTAAATAAATAAGTAAAATAAATAAAATGGGTAAAAAGTGCACCCAGTAGGTGGCAAGTGCAGGGGTAAGTGCAGACATCAAGTGTCAGCTGTAGGGGACTGCAGGGATACAGAAACAGCCCCCAAGTGCAGGGGTTGCCCAGCAGGCAGTGCAGAGTTGCAGCTGGTGGGAGAGGAGACCTTGGCCCGAGATCATAGGGTAGCCAAGTGACGAGTGCAGTTTCAGTCAGTTCAGCAGGGGAGAGGAGGAGAGAAAGCGGAAGCAAAGAGGAAGGTCTTGCGGTGCTTCCGATACCGGAGATGGTTCTCCTCAAGTTTCAGGGAGGCTGTTCCAGAGGGAGGCCCTAGCCGAAGAAAGAGTTCTACCGCCAACTCGTTGCTTGGAGAAGCAACTAACCCTGAGGGAGTTGGAGGCAGATGAGCGAAGTGCTCAAGAAATTTAGGAAGAGTTGAAGGTATTGAGGCCCCAGGCTACAGAAGGTTTTGTGGACAATGCAGAGGGTTTTGAACTTGATCCTCGCAACCACTGGGAGCCAGTGCAGAGATTTCAGTCCTGGAGAGATGCAATCCCTGGGTTTGGGGCCAAGGACCAGTCTCGCAGTCCTGTTCTGGATGAGTTGCAGAGGGCGGCGAGAAGAAGCGGGCAGATTTAGAAAGGGGCTATTGCAGTAGTCCAGCCTAGAGAGAACCAGAGCTCTGGAGACAGTGAGCTTCTGGGGGAAGGAGAGGAAAGGAAGAATATCTCTGAGGAGGTGCAGTTGGTAGTGTGACTTCTTAGAGACGTCAGATGTGAGGAGAGAAGGAGAGAGTGGAGTCAAAGATGACCCCGAGATTTTTAGCCTCAAAGGTGGGAGAAGGAAGAGAGCCAAGAGAGGCCGGCCAGAGAGTGACAGGAAAGGAGGGAGTAAACTGTTGGTATCTCTGTCAACCTTAAGTTCATTCTACAGGCATCTGAAATAGTTCAGCCACTTCAGATACCTCAGTTTCATTGGTAAAACCAGTCCATGGCATAGTTGACGCACCTCTGTCAGGGACAGCTAATTTCCTGCACTATTTGACTTGATCAGCCACCCGCTACAAGGCCCTCCTTTGTCATTCATTCTCTTTTGACCAATCCTATCTCCTGAGGAGAATGTGGTGGTGGCTGGCGGCCTCAAAGGCTTTTACTGTAACTTCTAATCATGCTTTATAATGCCACGCTGACGAGGAGGTTGCCGAAATCACCACCAACCAGGCCTCATAAACCACACATTCTCCAGCATGGGGTCTGGCATGGATTCACATGCTCATGAATATTCCCCGTCGTCAGGCTGGGAATCCTCGGTAAAGAAAAAATCAGTATCAGTTTCGTTTCTGATCTGTCTTTCCTAGTAGTAACCAATCACTGATCTCTGTGTCATACTGACCACAGCCAATGACTGCCCTCTACCTAAGCCCCGCCTCTGGCAGCCATCTTCAGATTTTTACCGCACGTTCAAGTGTTGGGATCCTCGTGCTATTGCTCTCGAGCTTTTACTGCGTGTTTCGTGCTTTTTCGGGTGAATTTTAAATTTTTTTCGGTTAATCGAGCCTCAAGCTCCACCGTTTCTACTCCCGTTAACGGCTACCCGTTGCAGAATTTTCCTACGCCCCTCAAGGGTGAAGATTTCGTCGAATCAACTTCTTGGAGGATGCCAGAAGATTCGCGGCCTACTTCGAGATGGCCCAGGATGCGAGTTTGTCGCCCGGACCCAAGCTGTTTCGCAGCTGCCCTGGATGCGGGCTGCAGAATGTGTTTAAGGAAGACGAACATTCGCGATGCCTCTACTGTCTTCATGGGGACAAGACTCATGTAGAGAAGGACTGCCAGTTCTGCAAGAACTTGTCGGAGCGGACCATGAGGGACCGTCTATCCCGTCTCGCAAGCTGGTTGGAGAAGAGAAGAGAAAGTCCGAGACCCCGGGTAAGCTTCAGGAGAAGCCCCGTCCGATCTCGGAAGAGGGGGAGTGAGGCGTCGCCCCTCCCCCGAAGGAGAAGTCCCGGGACGCACCTAAGGTGGTGAAGGCCCCTACCCAGCAGGCAAAGGCCTCTATCGAGGCTATCGCGGCGACTCTTGCCAAGCCGGCAGAGACACCGCCAGTAGAGACTGCCTCCGGGACTAGAGTTTCCCTGCCGCCAAGGAGGGAATCCTCTTTTCAGCCCATCGTCGTGGCCGCCATGATGGAAGAAGCGAGGGGGGGCACGGTGCCCTCCTCGAGCTCAGAGTCAGCCTCGGAGGAGGAACTGACCGAGGCCGTGAGGAACCTCGAAGTCCAACGGGCGGCTTTCGAGAAGGTTCGATCCCGTCAGGAAGATCCTCGGGAGATAACCGAGGAAGACGACGATGGTGAGGAAGAGCGGCCTTCCCTTCCAGCGCAGCCGGATCCTAGGCCTCAGGATGGCTCGGCGGCCATTTTGTCTGCCATCCAGTCCTTATGCTCTGAGATAAGGACGAGATTCCCGCGGCCCATGCCGGAGGACCCGCAACCTGGCCTGTCGGGAAGTCCTCAGAACAAACGACGGAGAACCCAACCCTCTCCTCCGCTCGTAAGGCCTACAGTTCCCTCCTCATCCTCCCACGAGTCGGGAGATGACTGTGCGTTGGGCTCGACGACGGGTTCTGAGGGCGACGACGGAACGGGTCTCCCGTCTCCCGTCGCACGGGCCTCGCCGCCCGACGAGATCGGCTCATTGCACGCCATGATCGCCAGGGCGTCCGAATTGTTCCAGCTCTGCCCGGAGGAGCAGAAAAAGGAAGGTTTCCTCTATCAGCGCCGGGAGGCCAAGAGGAAGACTGTTATCGCGGTGCCCCTAATCGATGACATCTGGGAGGAGGGCCTGTCGGTTCTCAAAAACCCCTCCACGGCACCAGCCAAACGTGACCGGTACAAGAAGAAGTACCGGGTCCCCAAAACCGCTCCCCTGTGCCTCAGGGCCCAGCCAATGCCAGACTCGGTCGTCTCGGCGGCAGCGAAGAAGAAAGTGGCGGGGTCAGGAGCCTCGACGTCGAATTCCCCGCCAGACGGCGAGGGAAAGAAGTTGGACGCCATGGGGCGGCGGGTCATTTCGTCGGCGGCGACGATGATCAAAGCGGCCAACGCCCTGACGATCGTGGCCCGTTACGACAGGGAGCTCTGGTTTAAGCTGGCCCCCATATTGGACTTCCTGCCGGACGACAAGAGGTCCGAGGCCCTGGAAATACTGCAAGAGGGCGAGGTGGCGTCTGACCACGCCATAACGGTGGCAACCGATATTGCCGATACCGAGTTCCGCCAGCTGGGCTACGGTGTTTGCCTACGACAACGGGGTTGGCTCCGGGCGACCGACTTCTGTCAGGATGTCCAGACCAGGGTGTTGGACATGCCGTTCGACGGCAGCAACTTGTTTGGGAAGGCGGTGGACGAGTCCCTCCAAGCCATAAAAACGGACATGGAGACGGCCCGCGCCCTAGGAGCCCTTCAGCAACGACGGCCCTTTCGGAGCTCTGGAGGCAGACAGGGTGCCTCCAAGGGATCCAGCGGTGGCTCGTCGTCCTACCGCCAGGCGGCACGCTCCTCGTCTCAGGAGGCCTACAGGGGTCACGGCAAGCAGGGAGTCCCTCGCCGCCGTCGGCAAGGTGGCCAGGGCGGCAAGGCCACCACTTCCAAGCAGGACTGAACTGGCCGTGGTCTCGGGCCCCCACCGAAGCACCCCGGTGGGAGGCCGGCTGACGAATTTCGTCGGCGTGTGGAAGTCCATCTCCACCGACCGTTGGGTGCTGGATACCCTAGCAAGAGGACACTCTATCGAATTCCTGAAGAAGTGCCCTCACGTTCCACCCGTGGCCAGGAAGGAAAATCACGTCCCGCAACTGCTGTTGGAAGTACTGCCACTTCACGTGCTACCAAATCTGACGATGGCTGCCAGAAGCGGGGCTTAGGTAGAGGGCAGTCATTGGCTGTGGTCAGTATGACGCAGAGATCAGTGATTGGTTACTACTAGGAAAGACAGATCAGAAACGAAACTGATACTGATTTTTTCTTTACCGAGGATTCCCAGCCTGACGACGGGGAATATTCATGAGCATGTGAATCCATGCCAGACCCATGCTGGAGAACAACAGTTACAGGTAAGTAACTTGTTCCTTCTTGACCGCATCCTGGGCAAGTGCCATTGAATGCCAAAACTCTTGCACCCTGTCATTTGTGCTCAGAGTACCCCATAACCCCTAGGGTCGGAAAGAATAGTATTTTAGAGCCATTCGATGGTGCCAGCTTGCACTCTGGCCCCTCTGCATGCATCAGCATGTACGCGGCTCTTGCATCCATGATCCTGGCAACTGGATACCTGCAGTGCTTCACCTACTCTGCTGTGTTGTCTCCAGACCACCAATCGTACAGTGCCACACCAGTTAAAGCAACCCTTGGTTGGAGGGGCGAGTGGGGGGCGGGGGAGAGAGAACATCCGAGTTGAGGCAGGATAAATCATGATATGGCATTTATAACACGGCTGTACACAAGTGTTTTGAAGGAAGTTGACAACTCAATGATATTTGGTTCAAGTCCTTTATTTAAGGGGAGCTCCCCAGAGCCATTCACAGCACTGACTCTTACTCTTTTCAAAACTCCAACCGTCGCAGTGGTCACGCGGCTCTCGCTCCAAACATGGACAGAGAGCGTGCGTGACCGCCGCAAGGAACCAAGTAATTCCTTACACATCTTTTCCCCATAACAGAACAAGTAAAAATCATTTATAGAGAACATTAAAAAATACTCTAATGTAAATAACCTCGTAATATAGGAGAAAATTTCTCACATCAAAAGAATTAAAATTTCAATATTCTTACATTAAAAAAATTTGACACGACATGTCTAATTGTCTTAGGTTTACCAATACTTCAAGTTTCATAATCTCTCATCCACCCCGGCTTTGATCTAGACATATGTGAACATTCTTCATTAGGTCTTGCGCCTGTATCCATTTCTCCTCCATCGTCTATTTTTCCCCCATCTTCCACTACTTCTGCTTCCCCTTCCTTTTCTGTCTTATTATACACACTGACAATTCTTTCTTTCACTTGCACACCCACCTTGCTCACATTCACATCACCCACTCTTGCCAATCTACCTTTAGACCAAACTTCTCCTCCTTCCAGAATGACAACATTACTCTTTACAGCACATATCTTCTTTGGTCCCAGGAATTTACTCTCCACACATTTGTTTACCAGTCTGGGATTTTTAACATACACCAACTCTTTTTAACATACACCAACTCTCCAATCTTCCATTCCTCTTCCTTCACCCTCATCCTGTCATCAAACAGTTTCTTATTCCTTTCTTGACTCAACGTGATAAGTTTCATAATGCGATCCCGATCAACGTTTACCACTTTGGCCATTCCAAGCCATCTTGGACAAAGTCTTGTTCCAGGTTCCCTACCTTTAATGGATACGATTGGAGATACACCAGTTACAGAGTGTGGCGTAGTGACATAATTCCACGTTAACATCTTTAACATCTCCCTCCATGGTTGTCCCGATTTCATGGCCATCTGCAGACCCCCTTTTATGTACCTGTTGACTCTTTCAACAAGACCATTCGCCTTGGGATTATACAATGCAGTCCCCGTGTGTTTTATGCTATAGCTTGCCAGAAATGTTTTCATGGCCACAGATACAAATTGTACCCCATTGTCAGACACAATTTCAACCGGTACTCCTTCTTTAAGGAAAACTCTCTCCAAGAAATTAATCAACTCGTTAGCCGTGACCTCTTTCACCACTTCCCATTCAAATCATTTGGAATGAAAGTCAACTAGAACAAATAAAAACTTCAAACCTTCTCCCAGACCTGCTACTAGACCCATAATGTCCACCGCCAACTTACTCCAAGGTTGGTCTGGTATTACATTAGGTATTAGTGGAGCTTCCCTTACCACTCTGCACTTATCACTAGTTTGGCAAATCATGCATTCCTTGACACACCTTTCGGCACTCCTATCAATTCCCGGCCACCAATAATTTTGCCTCAACTTCCTTTTCATGGCAGCTTCTCCAGGATGTCCCTGATGAGCCAGCATAACCAACACAGACCTGAGAGATTTTGGAGGAATAATGCACTTTCCTCGTCTTAATCTGTCTTCACACAAATTTATTTCATCTCTTACCTCCCACCATGTATTGAACTTACTGTCCAATTCTCCTTTGGTTGGCCACCCTCTCACTGTCCATACCTTTACTAGTTTTAGATCCTCATCTGTACTTTCTTCTCGTGTCCACTCTTCTTTACTAATGGCACCCTGTATTTCTGCCACTACAGATTCTTCCTCTATCTCTCCACCCTCTACGATATTAGCATTCACTGGTAGTCTTGACAGACAATCTGCCACCACATTTTTCTTTCCTGGCAAATAACTTACCTCAAAGTTATAATTTTGGAGTCCCAAACCCCACCTACTAATTCTTGGAGAACCCAACGCCCATCTTCCACTTTCGAAAAGTTGAACCATGGGCTTGTGGTCAGACCTGACTACAAATCTTCTTCCTCATAAAAAGTACTTGAAGTGGTTTACTGCCCAAAACATGGCCAAGGTTTCTCTCTCCATAACGGAATATTTGCACTCTGCACCTCTCAGCGTCCTAGACGCAAACGCAATAACTCTCTCTGTTATCTTTGTCATACTGCACCAATGTTGCTCCCAGCCCAAGCATGCTCGCATCTACTACCAAAACAATCTTATCTCTGGGATCGAATCTACCTATGGACGGTGCTTCACACACTGCTTGTTTGATACACTCAAAATCCTCCTCACATTCTGCTGTTCATTCAAATTTCGCACCCTTCTTGAGCAACATCCTTATAGGAATGGACACTTTGGCAAAATCTTTCACAAACTTGTGATAATATTCAGCCAATCCTAAAAATGACTTAACTTGTTCTTTATTCTCTGGCACCGGCGCCACCTTCACTGCCTCCACCAAATTTCTCTTGGGCCTTACCCCTTTTTCATCTATCTCGTGTCCCAGATATTCTACCGTGTGCACTGCAATCTTACACTTTCCTTTTTACCGTTAACCCAGCCTCCCCCAATCTCTTTAACACCTGTCTCAACACTTCATCATGTTCTTCCGGAGAACTCGCATATATTAGCACATCATCTTGGAACACGATAATGTTCTTTACTCCGCTCAACAGTCTCCATCACCCTTTGGAATACGCTTGCCGCTGAAGCGAGTCCAAACGGCATCCTGCAGTACTTAAAAGTTCCAAACACAGTGATGAATGCCATTAAATGTTGACAATCTTCCTTCAGTGGAACTTGATGGTATGCCCGAGAAAGATCGATGACTGAAAATACCTTGGCATTGTTCAACACCGATAACTTGTCACCAATTATCGGCAGGGGATGTCTATCTATTAAAATATTCCTGTTCAGGTCCCGCAGGTCTACACATAGTCTGATGTCTCCATTTGCCTTTGCTGCCACTACCACCGGCGACAGCCATTCAGAGCTCTCGCTTCTTTCAATTATTCCTCTCTGAAGTAGGGACTCCACTTCCACTTTTAGCTTTTCATTTAATTCATGAGGTACGGGCCTCACCTTGTGCACTTTTGGACTGGCTCCTGCCTTTAGTCGAATTTGGTGCTCCAATCCCTTTAACACTCCCAATTCATCTTGAAATACTTCGGGATATTCTTTCTCCCACTTATCCTTCAACTCAGCCACGTCAATAGGCCTTTCCGCATTTGCTTGAATTCTGATTCCCAACTTCCATTGTTCACCCCATCCCAGGAGTGATGAGCCCTCTTGAGTGACGTAAATCTCAGATTCACAGCTTCTCCCTTTGTACTTTATGGAAGCCTGGAAAATCTCTACAACTTCAATTCTCACATTCCCATATGCATAGGGTTCAATATTGTGTTCCTTCAACTGCCTTACGTCTCCCTGCATGCAACTCAAAAATGTTGCCTTCGACATCAAAGTCCACGGTGAACAACTGTCTACCTTCATTGTTACTACTCTTCCATTGACCATGAACACATCTGTTGGTGCTCCACCTTTGTTAGATACTTCCGATACTTCCAGTTACATGCTTTGCCTGGCTGCTCCTTCCCATTGCATGATCTTCCTCTTGTTCCGACATTCTTCCTCCTGCCTAAATGTTTTGCACTACTCCAGATTCACGGCAAACTCTCGCAAAATGACCCTTTTTCTTGCATTTTAAGCAGGAGATGTTCCTGGCTGGACAGAACATGCTTGTTGAGATGTGGCGGTTACTCCCACACTTGTAGCACCTTATTTCCTTGTTCGGGACCCCCTTGCGGAATCCTCTCACCGCGGCTACTTCTCCTTCCGATTTTTCTCCCTTCATAGTAGTCATATACTTATGAGTCTGTTCCATGCTTCTTGCCGTGTCTATGGCTACCTCTAGTGATGCATCCTTGGACAATAGCCTCTCTTGTATCTTTACATTATTTGTGCAAAGTACCAATTGGTCCCTTATTAGAGAATCTGTGAGTAGTCCAAACTCACATGTATGGCTAAGGGACCTCAAAGCTGCAATAAAGTTTTCCACTGGTTCCTGCGGATCTTGTATCCTTTGGAAGAACTTGTGTCTCTCAAAGGTTATATTTTTCTTGGCCTCAAAGTGAGCTTCCAACTTCCTTTCCGCCATGGAATATTGATCCACCTCCCCTTGACCCTGCTGGGGAGGATCAGGCAAACCATTATACACACTCCTGCCTTCAGTTCCTAAATTGTGTAGTAAAATCGCTTCTTTTCTTGCTGATGCAAATTTATCCCCTCCTATAGCAATGAGGTAAGTATCAAATAACTTCTTCCACCTATCCCACCTTATTGGTGGTGCACCAGGTTCTGCCAGAAACAGTGGCGGTGGTGACATGCTCGCTGCAGCCATCTTTGATTGTTATGCTGGTGTTATAGTCGCCCCAAACTGCTCCAATGGCACCTATGCACTGTCAATGTTCCCCACCAATGTTCCACTTATCAAAACTTCCTTTAGTCTTGGCAAGACTTTTACTTAAATCTTCTATTTGACACAAACTGGAAGTTGATGAGGTACAAGATGACTACTTCATGTAGTCCAACTCTCTGTTTCAATATTTCTATTCACTCATCTCCTCAGAAAGCTTCCCTCCGTGGTTGTGCTTCGTCCCTCCCACCCCCTGCTCCTCACCTCTTTCAGTCGGATAGGAATCAGGGTGGGCGGCATCAACCAGGATCAGCTGTGCAGACTCACCGCCGTTCAGAGGTGGAGGGAACGTCCCTCTGCAGAGCCACCGAGACCGCCTCCCTGCAGCGCCACGCCTCCAGGCCGCCGCGGAGACAGTCCCTTTGCGGCCCCACACCTCTACTTACGTCGCTGCGTGGATCCCCAACGCCGTCTCCCTGCAGCGCCACGCCTTCAGGCCGCCGCAGAGACAGTCCCTCTGCGGCCGCACACACTACGCGACTCGCCTTGTCCTCAGTATTTACCCGCCCCTTAAATCGCGGGCAGGCCGGGATGTCCCACTGAGGCTCCGTAATGAGCTCCCCTTCGCCTGATTCTCGTCGCCAATTGAAGGAAGTTGACAACTCAACGATATTTGGTTCAAGTCCTTTATTTAAGGGGAGCTCCCCAGAGCCATTCACAGCACTGACTCTTACTCTTTTCAAAACTCCAACCGTCGCAGTGGTCATGCGGCTCTCGCTCCAAACATGGACAGAGAGCGTGCGTGACCGCCGCGAGGAACCAAGTGATTCCTTACATGTTTCTAGGCGTGCCAAGACAAGGAGGGGGAAACAAGTGAGGACAAAATAATGATCTTACTTGGCCTTGTGTCATTCAGATCGCAAGTGCGGGGAAGAGGGAAGAGGGAAGGGGCAAAGTGCCAGGGGGGAGGGGAAGGTGGAAGTACAGTTAACTCTCGAGTGCTGCCAGTGGGTGGCTCATAAGTGCAGAGAGAAGGGACTGTAGGGTTACAGATACAGACCCTTAAGTGCTGGGGAGTTCGGAGGCAGTGCGAGGGCAACTGGACATGCAGGTGCCTGGGGCAGAGCTCAGAGGGTGATCAGGTGACCAGTGCGCAGAACAGTCAGGTGCATCAACTGGGGAGAGGAAGAGAAAAAGTGGAACCGAAAAGGAAGGTCTTGAGTTGCTTCCAGAACCGGAAGTGGTTCTGCTCAAGTTTGAGAGAGGCAGAGAGACTGTTCCAGAGGGAAGCCCCAGCCGAGGAGATAGATCTACCCCCAACTCTGCTTGGCGAAGCTTCTGACCCTCAGAGTTGGAGGTGGATGAGGGGAGAGCTCGCGAAGGAATGTTTTGCAAGAGAATGTTGAGGTAGAGCTGTCCCAGGCCCCAGAAAGCCTTGTGGACAATGCAGAGGGTCTTGAAGTTGATGCTTGCAGCCAGGAGGTCAACCAGGCCGGAGCCTGATCAGTAATACCAAGGTTGTCCCAGAGGCGATTGAGCAGGATGGCATGGTTGACCATGTCAAAAGCAGAGGATAGATCAAGGAGATTGGCGATTGGGCGATAGTTAGCCAGAGTGGAAGGAGGAGGGAGGATGGATGGAGAGAGAGCGCGTAATTGTGCAAGAGTCCTGAAGAAGTGCTGGTAGCACCCAGGTGGATGTTTAATTCTCCGAGGAGAAGTTTGGAGGTAGAGGCAAGGAGTGAGGAGAAGAGGTCAGCCCACTCAGAGGAAGAGGGCGGCCTGTAGATAGTGCCCACAGTGAGAGATGGAGAGCCTGCAGACCAGGCATTCAAAGGAGTAGTGCTGCATTGGAATGATAGCAGGGGTCCACTCTGTGAAAATCAAGGCTACACCCCCACCAGAACGGTTGGTTCTGGGAGGATCCTGTAGCCATCAGGAAGGAGTGTCGAAACTCGTGACAGAGCTGGCCATGAACCAAGTCTCGGTGAGATGGAGTACATCCAAATCAAGCTCTTCTAGGAGATGGCAGATGTCAGAGAGGTGTTTGACAGCTGAACGAGAGTTGAGAGTAGCAATGCGGAGCAGGTTGCCATATTTGAAGGACTTCCCGGGAAAGGAACAACCCACAGGTATACCCTGCGGGAGTGCTGGAGGATGCCCAGGATGGACATAGGAGGAAGCAAGAGAAGGCAGGGTAGTCAGAGGGGTGGCAAAGGAGCAAGGCAACAGGGTTGCCATAGAAGTGGGTGCCGAAGTGCTGGCAGAGGAAAGAGGCGGCAGAGGAGCCAGAGAGGGGTAAGAAGGGGAATAGCAGGAGAGGAAAGAGTTGATGAGCCGCGGCAAACGTTTATCGAAGAGTAGACCTTAACGATGGTCTTAGAGGAGCGGAAGGGGGCCAGGAGGAATTCCCACAGATTGCCACCATTAATGGGAGAAGAGGAAAACTCAGAGAGAACAGAGACCATATGGGGGTCCGTAGGCTTGGCTAGGGAACGACAAGAGTATGTCGGTAAGGGTATGTCTGGAGGAAGGTATCGGCGATAGGGAGGCCTGGGTTGGAAACCCTGTCCCTTTTGAGCTTCTTCCTGCCAGACTTGGTGAGAGGGATAGGATGGTCGATAGAAAAGCAGTTAGAGAAGAAAGATAGGTGAGACAGAGCACCATAGGGGGTGCGGGAGGAAAGGGGGGGGTGTTAGGGAGAGGGGAGCCCAGTGGATAGCAACACAATATCAAGAACTGTAGAGTGCAAATACCAAGTCTATATAGTCAACAATGCAGGGAACAAGGCACAGAAAGAACACAGAAGGAACCTAGAAGAAGAATTCAGGTGATGCAAAGTAATTCCAGAAAAATAGTGGAGCACAAGACCATGTCGGAATAGTACACCATAGATTGGAGAGGGAAGGGCTGAGATGCGAGAGGAAGGAATGGAAACACAGGGGGGGGGGACGGAACAGAATGCAGGGACCTACGATGCGAGCGCATGCAGCCAAGTTGTTAGCTAAGTATTTGAGCACAGCACAATACAACACACCCAGGTTCGACTTACTTGATCAGTCGCAGCAGGTCGACAGCTGCAGGCTACGTGCTACTACAGGGGAAACCGGCAGACCCCACTGGAGCGGTCATTAGCCTCTGGTCTTGGTCGAGGGGGCTGCCACGGCGGGGTTGACCTGGGTGGCTGATCTAAAGGGCCGCCAAGCAATGAGAGCGCAGTGGGGTGGGGCGACGGGGCATGCCAACAAAAAAGGAAGCAACCGGGACAAAGGGAGGGGGAGCGGGCACACACGTGCTGCAGCACGAGAAAAAAAAATGTTTACAAATGCACAACTTACTGTGCCACGGAGCCCGTCTTCACCCCAGCACTGGAGAAGTGGATGTTGGCGTTGCCTGATGATGGCCTGTGTGGACAGATGGAGAAAACAAGTGTTGGTGCATGCTTACCTGCTGCCTGAGCAGGGGTTTGGGCCCAGGTCCAAACAGGAATTGCCCTTTTCTTCATCTGCCCTTCAATTTGGACACCTGAGACTCCCTTGAACGAAGAGGTAAGAGCAGAAAGGAAGGAGCAGGGCTAAGATGGTGGGTGGTGCGAATGCGTTCCGTACCTCATTTGGCAAGCTTAATCTCTAGACTATTACTTTGCACTGGATCACATGTGCAAAGCATGCCACATAGGCACTTCAGAACAAGGCCAATGTTGCTGCCAACCTACTAGCACCCAAACCGCATTTTCTGCAAAATGACTAGGAGTTTAGTGGTTGATCGCTCAAAAGCTGGAGCATGTCCAAACCAACAGTGCATGCCAAACGTGCCCAAGTTTCACGTGTAGGCAGTTTGATCTTTGCAACTTTCTCCACTTCAAAAGTGGGGGTGCTGGTTGCTTTAACCTGGTCATACCAAGTTCTAGGCAATGAGCCAATCATGTATATTTCTTCCAGACTAAACTATTGTCTATTGTGCAGAGTTTAGAGTCTTAAAGCTGGCGTACTACTGTGCATCAGCAGGCTATACCACCTCTCCCTAGGTGAAGCAACTATGCTGGCAGGTGGTGGCCAAGAGGATGGTCTCCTAAAGCCTTCATAATCTGGCCCTTTGTTTCTTAAAAACGAATGTACTGCCCCCTTGCAATCGCAGATGAGTCTGTCCTAGCAAGCGCATAATACATTCAACAATAGCAAAAATAATTACTATGAAAAAGCCAAAATGGGCACTGCATAACATTTTCGATCATTAATGATCATTTAATCATTTACTTTATTATAATTAACCAAATAATTCATAAGTGTGTTGCACTATTGAGTTCAGTATTACACAGAGTACATTTAGAGGCGTTTCCAAAATGTTTCTTAACATATTTTTTTTAAATGGAACATTGTAAAAGGGACTGGAGGCCATGGCTATCGAAGTGTAGACCGTAGCTATGGCAAAGTTCTCCGTATTGGTCGACGTGTGCTTCAATGGTCACTTCCTTGATGATCTACATCCTTCTGCTATTCCCACCTTCTATGGGACCATTTCATTTGGTTTCAAGTTTCTCTTTTACAACTGTTCAGAGCAACGCCTTAAAATCTGCAAGGAAATGTGACTTCTGGTTAATAAGCCTGCACTAGCTGCCCTCGTTTTATAATCGCAAGCATACCACACACTAGTGTATTCGGACCCTTTGGTCATTTTTATAGATCGCGCTCATTGTGGATTTACATTTATTGTGTGGCTCTATTGCTCGAACACAAATGTATTTTGCTCTTATTTTTATTCTCTCGAATTTTACCACGAAAATGTAGATGTTGGTTTGGGGGTCAGGCATTATTGGTGGAGGTTTGGTACGGGTAGTGAGGGGGGCTGCTGGGGGTCTCGCCCCACCCCCTGCGTTCTGTGATAAAACAAAGTAGAAGGGGAAAAATGTGCAGTTTTTTTGCAGGCAAAAGACTTACATCTGTTGTATTCATGCAATTAATGTTGCTCCTGTTCTCACGAAGCTCCTACCATTTGGTGTGAGGGCAATTTGTAACTCTCCACCTATGGCTGGAAGCCTGTACTCCACAAGCACGTAGAACTGCCATCCTCAAACTGCTCCTCTTTGAGGGGGTAGACCTACATCTGCAAATTACTTCACAAGCTCTGTTTCCAGAGTGCTGACCACTAGACCCTTCATTAGAATGTTCATGGTTGTTTGACACCCACCCCTCGTTTCAGAACCAATTCATTTAAACCAGTCCCAGGGGTGATGGGAGGATGGAGGGGTGAGGCGGAGGGGTCGTCCCGATATACAGAAAACCTTGTTCTTATGGATTCCATCTTTTTGAAGCCCTTCTGTGCATAATCAATCTAACTGGAAGCAGCCTTGCCACTTAGACTACCTTTTTGTTTTATTATTTTTTTTTTAAATTGATGTACAGGGATGGCAATTTCGATCAGAAATGACTTACACTAACACATTTACAGATGGCAGAGGCTTTCCCATGAAGGATGCTTGTGCAATAGCACAAAGATGAGAACAAACGGTGAGCCAGTTTGAGGCATAAAAAAAGTGGGACATATAACCTGGACAAAACAAACAGGAAAAGAAATGTATGTAAGAAAACAGCTCAGTTACAAAGGTAATGTTGACCTGCGAGTGCAAGTGCTTTGAACTAAATAGGTGTACTATATAAATATACAAAATTTACATTTTTAAACATCACTTAAAGCAGTGGTGGGGTCAGGTTGGGAGGATGGGTAGAGCGCAGGGAAGCTCCTTCTGTAGGAAGTAATTGAAGCATAAGCCAGGCTTTGAAGTGATCCACAGATGGACTGGCTTTGATTGTGATGTGCAGTGACTTCCAGTGGAGTGGGGCAAGTAGGGAGAAAGAGTGGAAACGAGTGCAGGCACAGGCAGGGCATGGGATTGTGAGTTGGAGTGCAGAGGAGGATCAGAGGGCACAGGATTGTGAGTAAACCGAGCTACTGTTAGACTGGTACTGAGGAGCAAGACCAATGATCGCTTTGTAGACTAGGAGAAGAAACTTGAGGGAGCGGTTGTGCATGGAGAGCGAACCAGCATGTTGGTAGTTAGAAGTGGAGTAGGATGTGGGTTGGTTGTAAGTGTGTGGGTAGGATAGCCGAGGGTTATGTCTAGAGGGAGGAACAGTGCACAGTGAGCTTTTGGTACTCTTGTTCAGAGAGGAATTGCCATAGCATTTCGGTGCTGGACTGCCCATGTGGGCGGGACAAAGACTGATATGCAAATGGATATTTCCCATCTGTGAAAAGTACAGTGAGCAAAAAGCGTGTGCTGCAAACTCTCATCTCAGAACAGGTTATCATGCCATGTTCTTTCTGGAGAGGAGCGCCTGCTACCTTTTTTGAAATGTCCAGAAGAACAGGTTTGGAGTGGTGAGCATCAGAGATAAAGCAGTCTCAGGGTGGGGGTTGAGGGGTATTTACTATATAAACTAGATTGAAGTGGACCTCCAAGGCCATTATCCTAAAGGTACTTGGTGATCTGCTCGAAGACCACCCACTCGAGGACCTTTTTGAATAATGGAGGACGACGGAAATTGGGAGTGAATTTGCTGAGGTGTTGGAGTTCAGAGTGTTTTCTCAGTAGGGGTAAGACATTTCGATTTGAAGGAGGCAGGGAAGAGTGGAGAGCAGTTACAATTATATAATTATCATTGGTTTTATAATTATCGGTTATAGAGCTGAGCACAATAAGAGCAAGTCTTTGACCTTTTGGAAGCGTCAAAAGGAGCGCAAGATGGGTTGGCTCTGCAAAGGATGAGGTAGGGGCAGAGGTGATGAGGTGAAATGGAGGTAGGGGGAGTGGTGATGGACAGAGGTGTTTGGGGGGGGGGGCTTTGAGACGCAAAGTTTAGGGATTTTCGAGGGAAAGTTTTAAGCAGTAATTTGCCTAAAGGGAGGTGGTTGAGCAAAACTTGGAGGGTAGAGGACAAGGATATTCTGTTGGTCATAGCAAAGGGATATTAGGTCTGTGAAGTAGGAGGATTTGGCCACTGCAGAGGCGAGGGCAGCAAGGGAGTTTTGGTAGGGTAGGAGTCTGTAATTTGTGCCACCATCATAGCTCATGGCGTTTGTTTGTTTTGATGGTCTGAATTTCAAAGGTGATCCAAGGCTGAGGACTGGGGCGGGAAGGTGTGAAATGTGTGAGAAGAATAGTGTTGGTCAAACTAATTCATGGGAGCATAGCGAAAGTTGGCAAAAGCATAATCAATGGAAGAGTCATGAGTAGGGAAAAGAGACGGATCCTCGCATCATTAATATCAGGGGCAAGAGTCCGGTCTGAATTTCTGCATAGTCATTGAAGGGGGAAGAGGAGGAGTAGAACGTGGAAGGACTGAGGTGTTCAAATTAACAATGGTGATCGGAGGAAGAGGGGTCAATGGAAATTTCAGAGGTGGAAGATGAACTAGAGAGAAAGACTGGGTAAATGTGTTCCCACCATAGTGGGTACACTGGTTGAAGAGGGAGTGAATTAAGTTCAAGGAAGTCCCCTAGCATGACAATGGTGATGTCTGTAGGAAGTGACTCAATGACCAGGTTCAGGTAAGGGATGGTGTTGATGACCAGGCCAGGGGATCAATAGAGAGCCAGAACAGTCAGAGTTGTTGGAGGGAGGAGTTGAATATTGGTATATTCAAAAGAGGAAGTGTTGATAGAGGGATCTTAGGGGGGCAGTGTTGAGGGCCTTACTGACGAGGAACCCCCTCACTTCCACCCTTCCCAACAGGTTGTGGGGGAGTGTGCAAAGGTGGCAGTCGGTGTGAAGAGCTGCTAGTGTAGCAGAGTCATGAAGGGTGATCCAGCTTTCTGTGATATCGTCCTCAACTTTAGTCCTAGTAATCTGTGATGTAGGAAGACTTGTTGAAGGGGGATTGTGCTTTCTAGAGGCCAGGTGAAAGAGTGATAGGAGATTGGGGATTGTAGCTTGTTGTGGGTTAGGAGAGTTTGATAGTTCAGGTTGGAGATTTTGGGAGAATGGGACCATCTTGTTTGAGAGGTGTGGAGGAGAGGTGGGGAGTTTGGAGAGAGAGAAATTAGATTGAGTTGAGGCTGAAGAGTATGAGGGAAGGGGAAGAGTGAATAGAAGGAGAAATGCAGCGAAGTTGAGGTGCATGATGAGGAATGGAACAAAGAGGCCAGTAAAGACAATGAAGGAAGGAAGGATGGAGATATATATTGGGGGAATGGGTGGCTGAGAAGAATTGGATGTGTAACTCCTG
Source organism: Ambystoma mexicanum (assembly GCF_040938575.1). Taxonomy (NCBI): domain Eukaryota; kingdom Metazoa; phylum Chordata; class Amphibia; order Caudata; family Ambystomatidae; genus Ambystoma; species Ambystoma mexicanum. The sequence goes on along the minus strand of NC_090934.1, from coordinate 420,618,389 downwards.
AGTGGGCTTAATGGGACTATAGGCAGTCAAAGACAGTGAACAGGCCCAAAACAGAAATGTTCATGGGTCCTGTGAGGTATTGGAAGTCTGTGGAATGGAAAGTCAATGGGTGAAATTATCCATATTCGTGGAAGATGGAGTCTTGTAAAGGGTGAACTTGGTGAAGTCATGGCTTAAGCAGGGGTTCTGGTCCAAGGATCTTTCCAGCCCTAAAAGGCTTGCTGCTTTTTGGCCTGTGGCTGCAGACACACGGGCAGGATACCCAGTGGAGACTGAAGAAGGGAGGCAGTGTGTCACATGGCCATCTGGGAGCCAATAAATGGTTTCAGATGGCTTCCAGGCTTACTTGCAGGGTCATGTGTACTGTAAACCCAAGGAGCTTTGTTTTTCAGGCAGGACCCTCCGATGGTGCACAGGTTCCTGATTACATAATTGGTCAAGTGTTTCAGGTATCTACATCCCCTAAACCCTTATATGTAGGAACAACCATGAATATGGCATTTACCATTTTTTTTCCCGGCTCTCTAGCAGACATTAGTTGTCAATATGGCCAGGGATTCCAGCATGTGGTTCCATTTGAAACACCACGTTGAGCAGAACTCTCTCAGTATTACATCTTCTTGAAAATAATTGGAAGAAACAAAGATTTTGCATTCCACTTTGTATGTTTTTGTGAACCCTGTCCTCCTACATGCAGTAAATTACAGGGCCATGATGGACAATAAATGACACTGGCTGGATTGCAGTGCAGGAAAAAAAATCTCCTTTGCTATTGACATGTGTGAAATATCTCAAACTGGTTGGTGCTTGGTATCATGCACATTTCTCTCACAAAGAATCTCCCCGAATCGGGTCATCCCCACAGAATTTCCCTACGGTCTTCTGTTGAAGTTCTTTATTTTCACCACAAGTTTAATGCTCATTCCTCTTTTGACAGCAACAACTGCTAACTAGCTCATTGGAGGAACTCTAGCTTTAAACAGTTGCTTGACAACCTCCTGGAACATAGAAAGATCATACTAAATGGCAGTAAAAATTAAATGCTGTTACTAGACCCTCTTATGAATTGGGCAGGCTTCAGCTATGGCTCATGACACACTCTGTGCTTATTCAAGGATGTGTCAAACTATTGAAGTAAATAATCTCCAAGTCGTTGCCACAGCCATATCCCAATATGAACTTTGTATGAAGAGGATTAAAGCATGCTCCATAGTTTGGCCTCATGATCACCGTAGGGCAGAGATTGCCACTAATCAGCAGCATTGTCACACCTTTGACAAAGTCATTAGAGACACCAAAAGAGCTCTACGAAGTGAGCTCCAAGTTATAGCTAATATGAACGTAGCGCCTACAGTTCATGCTACCAAAGTGAAAAACACTGTATACATCTAATATCAATGGCTTAAACGGCACAAGTTTGAGACTCCATGTTCTCGGTGGCGGGACCTGGTGTATTCGTCTCTGTTTAACGATAATACCAGGTTCTGGCAGATAATAAATAACGTGTTGTAGGCAAGATTGTATGCAGTACCCTGTGGGAGACTGCTCCAGCCTTGTCCTCTTGGAAATAGTTAGCCCAACCTTTGGTATAAGCGTGTACTACACAAGTTGGTAGAGTGACTGAGAAGCCAGGCTTATCTCAAGAGGGGTCAATGTGAGCTTTAGGGTTGTAACAGTTTCACAGTGAGTTATTCAAATAAGCACTTACTCTCAAGGTTTCTGGATTAACCAATTATTTATTAATTTAACAGTCAGTTGTATAAGCCTTCTTTAGAAGGGAGCAAATACATGTGACACAAATATACTTCAAGATACACACACTCGGTTTCTTTAAATCAGTAGCTACCCATTTGGGATGGCACACAGACGATGCCTACACCCTGAGGTGACTTAAATGATTAGGACACTGTGCACATTGATATATCACTGGTACATTTAGAGCAATACTGAGGTTCGTGTCAAAAGAGAATGATGAGAGAATAAAACAATGGTTAACAAATATTGTTAAGCAGGTAAGTACTTTTGAACCCTCCCAGCTACACAAGTTATCTAATGTGTGACTTTTGTTGAGGGATAGTTAAAGCACAAAGTTGGAGGTAACCAGAGTCTTTCAGGGAGCCAGGACAGCCAATGTTGGTTGAGCAAAAGTCTAGATGAGCTGAAGCACTTCTTGCAGGTAGGTCAAAAGTATTGCACAATGTTTTAGAAGTCTTTGTAGAAAATGAAATCACTGTAGGGCCACAGGCTGGGAGGCTTGTGAGGGGCACGCTGCAAGCAACTCTGCAAAAGCAACCAAAACAAGTCTGAACTGGGAGCTAGCAAGGCTACACAACAATAGTTAAGTATCCCTTGGTTTACAGTACCTTAGGTCTGAAGAAATCAGCTCCAGCTGGCTTCTGTTCCAGTTGTAGTATGGCAGATCCTGTTGTCCTGAGCCTCAGTCATGTGGACAAAAGGGAGGACGTCTGGGGATTCGTGCACTACGGTTCGAAGGTCGGCGGCAGCAATGGGCAAGCTTCAGATCAGCGGCACTTCGCGGTTTCAGCTTCTTGTGAATAGCACCACCGTGGTTTTCTGATACTTTATGGACTTTCCTCGCATCTGTGGTACAGCACTCTGAGGTGGCTCAGGCTTTGTCAGTCCTGCTTCATGGGAGTCCGGAGGATCTTCCTGGAGCTTTGGTCTGACTTAAAAACGATGCACTCGATCCTGGTGTTCCTCTCCCTGACAATCTGTTCCTGCAGCAGCAATGGAAGTACAGCCAGCTCCGAGACTATGTCCAGACAAGATCGCTTTGGGGTCGATTGATCCCACCAACCTAAGGGAAGAAGTTGTCCTTTTCAGGGCTTCTCTAGTCGAGGCGAATTCGGAGCTTCAGCACTGCTGCAGGGCTTCTCCGGGCAAACCAACGGTCCAGGAGTTGCAGCAGGCGTCTCTTCCAAGTTCTTCTTTGGATTTTTTTTGCCCAGTGGTTGACTCTGCCTTCCAAGCAAAAGACCTTGCCTTTTATCCAGTTTTCTTCCATTCATTCGCAGTCTACCTGTCACTCACACAGCAGGGTGGCTTTCCTCCAAGACAGGCAGCAGCCAATCACCTTTGGGTGCATTCCTGTAATCAAGGGGATTAAGCAGAGGGCGTTTCGGACACCTCCCTCACTTCCTGCCCTGCCAGACACGCTGGAGCCAGAGGCGGGCTTCAGCAGTGAAACCCACCAAGGCCAAAACGAACAAGGGGACCAAACCTGGTTTGGTGTAGAGTAAATCGCAAGAAGGACCTTTTCAACAAGAAATGGCGAAAAAAGAAGACTGGGGCCATTTTGACAAAATGGGCACCCATGGGTGTTTTACTGCAGCTGCAATTGCAGCCCACGGTAGAAACACACAATGGTAGGAAAAAGTAAACCACTGCCACCAGCCGTTCATTGTAGAAATGGTAACATAAAAATGTTACATGAGAAACTAGACAAAGGGGATACTAAGTAACCCCTCCAGCACCCTTTTGTAAAATAGTGTGTGCTGGGTCTAGAAAGTTGCAAATGTACTTCACTGCTCTTGGAAACAATAGTTTAACCAAGAGAAGGTATTTAAACCTTTGGGAAATCTGAGACTTCCCTGTGTCACTACACTGAAGGTGCTGTGTGACACAATGTAAAAAGATGATGCCTATGGAGTTTGTCAGATTCCAAAAACCAAAGAAACGCAGTGTTCAGATTAAAGAAGAATACATGAGAAAGTGGGAAACGGGTCTCACTCTCTCCAGGTTAGAAATTAAAAGTCCTAAAGACCAGCAAAAAGAGCTTGGGGTCTCTAAAGTAGAAGGGAATTAGTGCATTTCTGAGAATTCTCCCTAACAACGTGTCCAAGACCAGAGACATTAATGGAGACTCGAAGAAGAACTGGACATCCCACATCAAGCAGGTCTTTGGTGGCCGTGAAACCGCGAACATCATGCAGATGGACACCAATGCCATCTGGACGGTCTCTAAAAGCATTCAAGATTATCTTTAGTATTATCACGGTGTGCAAGTCTGCTAGGGCACTTGGTCCTGATTGGATTTGCAGCGCACCAATAAAGAACGATCCAGTAGCATGGGTGTAGGCTTTAAGCGGTAGCCAAACCATTCCTAAGACATGGCGTGATAGCATAATTGTCCCAGTCTTAAAAAAAGGTAACTCTGATGATCCATGTAATTATCGCTGATTAGCGATGCTTGATGCCCCAGCAAAGATTTTCTCTCGCTTTTTGCTGGCTGAGCTGGAGGAGTGGGCTGACTCTAACAACATAATCCCATACAATCAAACTGGATTCTGCAAGGGCTCCAACACCTCTATCAACAGTTTAACCGTAATCACCACCCTACAGCAATCGTGGTTGATACACAATTACCTTTTTATTTATGGCCTTTATCGACTTTAGTGCTGCCTTTGATACTGTTGACAGGGGTAGACTCTGGAGAAAATTGTGGAACTGGGATATACTCCCAGGTTTAAGTCCTTATTTTGCTGCACGACCAAACCAGGGTGAAGGCCAGCTTGGACCAACTCGACAGGAGGTCTAACTGGATCTGGACTAGGAAGGGCCTAAAGCAAGGATGCATTTTAGCACTTATGCTTTTTAATCTCTACTTGTCCAATCTTGAAGACTCCATCGTCAATCCGCTGTCCGTACCTCCTAAATTGGGTAACGCCAAACTACAATGGCTTGGATATGCAGATGACTTGGTTCTCCTGGACTCCACGCCAGGAGGCCTACAGTCCTCACTGAATCAACTTGAATCATATACCAACTCCAATTCATTGCTAGTGAATATTGCCACCACTAAAGTCATGGTTTTGTGATAAAAACAATTTCAGTGTGGCAAGAGGAACAAACTTACCAGCTGCAGGAGTAGTGATCTGAGGGAGTTCAGGAGGGGGGCTTGCTTTGCAAATTCACTGTAGGATGGAGAATGCCCAAAATAATATCTCACAATTAAAGAAATAACAATAGTAAAGATGAATGATGGATAAGTATGTATATTAGGCTGAGGCGCAGTCAATGGGCCCCAATGCATGGTTTTGCAGAAACATGCGTTTGTTTAATTAATTCACTTAGAAACCACAGCGGCTGGTATCTTCGCGAATCCCACGATCCCAGGATGGCATGGTAGGAAGCAAACAATACCTTGGAGGTCACAAGGCAGAGCTCATGAGTGCTGCCGAAAGGTAATTATTTTATAATCCGGCTTATTTAATTTACCGAGCTTGATTTACTAAGCAGTTTCAAAAAGCCTGTAGCAGTTTCACATTGCCCCTGGACTCCTTTCTGCCTGGGAAGAAAGTCAAGGAATTGTTAACGTGATACATTTGTACACCGACTTGTCTTTGGTTCATGTCTCTAGCAGTATCATGGTGGAAGGTTCTTTCTCATGAGAACGAAGATGAAATGACCGGGACAGATGAATGTGTCTGGGATCCTGAAATAAAACTGCATTACTTCTTGCCTGGTGTACACTCCTTTTTGTCTACTTTTGTAATTTTTTACTGGTGAGTTCCGAGGCGTCCCCCGACACAGTTTTCCACCCTACTAAAACAAACAGAAAACCGAGGGAGTGTCATGATGCCTACCCCCGGGCATCCGGACCAAGCCCATCAGCCCCGGGAGCAGGCATCCAGGTGCTTACTAAAAAGCCAGCAGCCCTGGCTAGGGGCTGTCTGGGTACAGTCCTGGCGCCATTGGCACCAGGCTCATAGAGGAAATCAGTCCTGGCACCATAGGTGCCAGGCTCATGTACATTACTTACCTCATGCAGACCATGCTGCAATGAAGTCAAGCCAACGTGAGGTCTGAATGGGACTACTTTACTTCAGGGACTACTTTTTACTCGGGTGTGGTTCTGGGGGAACTTCTTACCTGGGACTACTTTGAAGGCTATTTAAACCACGCCTGAACAGCAGCACATGCTTTGCGTTATTCTGCATCCAGCAGCGTAACGCTCACCGTGCCTGCAGTCAGCATCCAGTCTTCTGCCACGCCCGCCTCAAATCCAGAGCTCCTAGAAAAAGAGGAAAGAAGAAGGAAAGGTTAGAACACAGACATTATTTTAATTCCTTACCTGATTCCGGATCCATCACGTCTTCGAACTTGGAAAGGACATTATTTCTGCTCGCATCGCCAGCTGCAGCACCGCGCCATACTCACCAGTCCCCACAGCATTTTTCGATTCGGCGCTGCCTCCATCATTTTCCTTGCCGAACTCCAGCATCTAGGGGACAAAAGAAATATAAGGTGAGCCGAGAGAGCCAACAAATACAATCTTTTTTACCACCATAGACTTACCTGATTTACCACCGGAGGCAATATTCTTTAACATCCCGCAACTTCTTACGCCGCACCTGTAAGGAGAGAGAAAACAACAAGTTAAATACACGCATCTTTTACCGGACAGTGTTGGGTAATACAGACTCTTACCTGAACGCCATCAGCTGCCACAAGACAATCTTCTCTTGGACCCAGCTGCAACACAAGAAGGGAATGGGACAAGAGTGAACATCAGACATATTGAACTCTTTGGACTTTATAATTGCAGGTTCTCGCCAGGAACCTCGGAGTCAATATTCATCTGGAACTCTTCCAATGCCTTCGAACCAGTGAAGTAACTGGTATCTACGCGCCCCTGCATTCCACGCAGGATGGAGAGCTCATCATTCAAAAACATAAGGTGTGATTACTGAAAGGGAATATCGGAGGTGATTAGTGGGGAGAACAGTGGGGTGCCATTACTAGAATCCACAGGTGGCTAAATCCCTTTCTCCACTTGCAGGAGAATACTTATACGGGTCAAGCAGACGAGATTAGGCGGGCCAGTCCAGTCTGTCATCTCTGCACTATGCTTCACGTTGGAGGAGACCGCAGCTGTCCGGGTCCGATCGATGCCCCTGTGGGAGCCAGATGAGCGTAACAGGGAGTTGGACGATGGACTGAGTGGCTGTTGAAAACAATACTTGGGCATTCATCTAGATAATAAATTGCAGGAGGATCAGTATTCTGACCCTGTGAAGCTAAAAACATTAACCACAGCTAGCTCTATATGGTCCTATGCTCTTAAGGGTGGAGGATATTACATTGGTGCTGGGATCCAGTTGTACTACGCAAAGATACTATCCATGATTCTTTATGGGGCTGAAAATTGGGCATTTAAAAAATGAAGTCATTTGTATAAATTGGAATGCACTATACTAAAGACTGTTAAGACTGATTAAATGTACCTCGCCTGAAATGATCTATTTGGAATTGGGTATTGTACCAATTTTTGTAAAATTCCAACTTTGCTGTTTGACTCTGTCTTGGAAACTAGCGAATGCTCCTGTTCGCACCTTGATGGACATTCTGCACGAGGCAATCTTGTCCAGGGTTAACTTTATGCCATCTAGCAATGTAGTGAGGATTGGGTCCTCTGTAGAGGATTGGCGTGTGTTGAGCTGTTCTCTCTGTAAATTCAAGAAATACACGAAGAATAGGTTGGTTATACTGAGCCGTGAACAGCTAATTGTTGATCTGGCTACAAAGAGCCATGCAGCTTGCTTTGTGGAGCATATCCAGGATCGTGAACTCTCTCCAAGATGCAACCACAAATTTGTAGGAAACACGTTGTTGTGGGACTATGTTAAGGTGAAATTCAACATTGTTCAGACCAAGAATATAGTGGGGGCATGGCTAAACGTACCAAGGGACCAGAGGCTTTGGGAGTGAGTTGGACACCTTCTGGCGAGTTGTCTAGCTCTTACATCAAAATGCCCTAAAAGCTGCGGGCCTACAGGGGCCACTTACAGCAGATGACCTGTGGGCCATGTTTATGGGTGGAAATCCGGAAGCATGCATCCTTTTTTTTTTTTACCATCTTTTGGCAGAAGATAGCTAACGTCTTGGACATAATGCCATGAGCCAGGCCACTTGCTGTACCTATGTCACCCTTCTACCTGGATAAGATCTTGTGGCCAGCATATGTCATCTCTTCTCTGGGTACGATGTAAATGTGTTTATTTTACTCTTTTGGGGTGATTTGTATCTAAAGTTTGGTTTTGCTCAACTGTATAACCTGGTTAAATAAAAATATGATGCTGTATGTAATGACTGTCTCTTGTTCTTTTGCTGTCACTGTGATATGTACTACGAACCCAATGATAATTCTCACTGGTCATATTACTGCGACGAGTAGGAAGAGCCCAGTAATGATTCTCACGCTCTTTTCCACTTGTCTTACTGGGACGAGTAGCAAGACCACAGTATTGATTCAGTCTCTTGACTTTTCACTCTCACTGGAACGAGTAGGATGTGCAGACGAATCGTTCTATTAGTTTATAGTGAGTCTTGTCACACCATTCATCAAAGTTGCTTCTCTTACTGATACAAACAGGATTATGCCAGTGATGATCCACACTTGACCTTCTCATATGAATATTACTGGCACAAGTATAATTGAGCCAGTACTTATTGAAGTCCAGTTCTCATTATTACTCGGAAGAGTGTGATTGTCCCAGTAATATCTATACTTTACTTCCTTGCATCAATATTACTGGGGTGGGTATGATTTGGGTACTCATTAGATTTGTGCTCCATCCTGGGTCTCCTGCCATCCCTGTTAACTTATTTGCTGGGGTTGGGCATCACCAGGCCTGATTGCAGGATGGGGATTCCTCCTCTTGTTGTCAGGACGGCTCCTGCCTTCTCTCTGACTCTCTCAGCTTCTCTACATCCGCTGCGTGGTGCCAAGTCATACCGGTCTCGGTCTAGTTACCAGACTGCACATTCCACCACTCCTGGGTCACGCCCCCACTCATTACTGGCTCTCTTCTTTGCAGTTTCCTCCCCCTGTTCTATCCTGCTTTCAGCTCTTGGTGCTTCCCTCGCACGCCAGCTGGTTGCCTCCTCAGCAGGCAGGACTTCCTGATTTCGATCAGCTTCAAAAACACTGCTGGTTTGAAACTGCTGGGCATCGCTACTCTGAGAACATTCCTACTCTTTATATGGCACCTGGTTGGGCCCTCCCCAATGGAGGATTATAGTCCTTTTTCTCTTTCATTTGCGTGCTCTCCATCACTCGCTCCCTCTTCTTCACAGTATTATTACAGTGCATTTCTTCAGGTTGAATCTTGGGTCTTATTTCACAGTAACAAACAGTGGCTTGATAACTTTGACACTTCTGAAGCCTTGATGTTATTAATGGTTCAAGAGTGAGTAACTTGGGGAGTTCCTAGTTCCTCTTCAGAGAACCCCCTGTGAGTTTCCCCAATGCATCTACCTTTAGGAACGGTATTGCGTAGCGGGCTCACCTCCCTAGCCTCACAAGACACTGTCCTTCCAGTAACAATCAATTTTGCTTTTAATGGCATCGGATTAAAGCACAAATATCCCAATGAAAGATGAAACGTTTTTGCTTTCAGAAGAGGCATGCTCCTCATACAAGCTGTAAAAACATACAAAGAATCTCAAGAAAAGGCACTGGGACATTATTTGGCAGTGCTCTGATTTTAGGAGGCAGGGGGATTTTAATGTTGGACACGTTTTTATACATTTGTTGAAGGAATGGGTTTTTTCGTCAAATTACAACTCTACCAATGTCCTATAGTGTCTAGCATGCCCATGTAATCTACTGTACATAATGAAAAGTACATTTATGAAACAGGCTGCCAAATATCCTAGAAATGAACATCTATTTGTCTCTGGATGGCTTGTTTGGAAGGCCAGTACAGAGATCTTGTATGTCTCTCTGGTTCATCATGTCCACAATGGGCACAAGGGATGCACATTGATTTTACCTGCAGGCTAGAGACTCCTCTTGCACCCTCATTTGCTTCCTGACGCATTATTGGTTGTAGGTTCTAATCTGATCCAGAGCGTGCTCCCTCTGGTGGTTGTAGGCTCTTCTCTGTGCTGAAGTGCTTTCTCCTCCATTGCTTCCTCTGGCGAAGAATCCTAGTTGGTTGCAAGTTAACCTGTGATCGAGCTCCCTCTCTCCACTTGGTTTTGTGGCTTCTTCTAGCTTAGGCTTGGTAAGCTCACATCTGTGGTAGAGACATCGACCCATACCAGAGCTAGTTGGACATTCTACTCTGCACTCAAACACATGCTTCCACTGTTGGCTGTCTTCTTAGGACAAAAGGGCATGGGTGGCCAGACCGGGTGGGTGGAGAGATGGATGCGGTGCATGTAACTGAAAGGTCAGGTGAAGAGTAGAACCCAGCAGCCTTTCCGCTCTAAATTATTTGTTATTTTCCTTTCTGTCCTCAGCTCCCACTTGACGTTTTCAACAACTACTTCAGCCTTGGATTCGATGCCCGTGTGACGCTGGAGTTTCATGAATCTCGAGGTATGATTATCAGTGTGCTTCTGCAGGGGGCAGCAGTAGAGAATGCAGGGGTGCAAGAAAATGTCCCCTTTAGACGTAAGTGGGTTTTCTATGAGGAAAACTAACATCTGTAGTATCAGTTCTGGCCAAGCTCACGTCTTACCCCTAAAAGGCACAGGAGTCCCAACAAGCTCAAAATACAAGTCAAGATATCACTATAAAAACATGTTCTAATAAATGCCAATTGTATTCACTAATTGCCATTAAAGAAATCTACTTTAGAAAAATAAAACTTAAATGGGATCACATGGAAAAAAACCGAAATGTTCATATTAGAAGTGAGTAGGATTCCAGATAATGTGGGCTCTTATGGGGAGACTTGTCATCGTGGCCATGCTTTCACATTTTGCTTTCAATAACAAGTAACTGGCATGCTGCATATGCATCTAGGTGTCACCTATACTAACTATGCAGATGACACCCCGATTCTCATCCCACTTTCAGGGTATTACAATCAGGAGTTGGCTTTGGTGAATAGGATATACCTCATCATCCAGGCATGAATGGCACTTCATGGTCTATGACTGAATGATGACAATACGGAACTCATCATTCTGGGGACTACATCCAATATTAAGAAACTCGGCTATGAATACACGTCCTTTCACATAGATGGCAACACAATTAAGGTTAACTAGGTAAAAACACTAGGTTTTTACCTCGACTCTAGCCTTACCCTGACAAAACAAGTGCACGCTATGGCATCTTCCACGGCCTACATATGTAAGTTGATCAGATCAGCGAAACCATACCTCTCCACAAGCAGTTGCACCACTTTGGCAAGAGCACTTGTGCGGTCCAAACTGGACTACTCCAACGCCCTCTACTTCGGATCTAATAAACCTATCACGAAGAAAATTCAAAAACTTCAAAATAATGCCTTGCGAGCAGCCCTAGGAATGACCAAAAGAGAACACATTTCAACGACTAGAAGACAATCTAACTGGCTCGCAACTATTGACAAAATTAAACTAAAAACTGCATCCCTAACCTTAGAGTGCCTCAACAATGCAGCACCTAGCTACCTGACAGAGAGGTTCAAAAGAAAACTTGCATCCAGACCCACTAGAGCGGCTTACACAAACTGCTTATCAGTTCCCCCCCCTCCAAAATTACCACAAGTGGTGGGAATAGCTTCCCTGTCAAAGCTGCCCAACTTTGGAATTCCCTACCACCTGCGTTAAGGTTGGACCAAACTTACCCACATTTTAGATTAAATATCAACTGGCTTAAAGAAAATTATCTTTAGCTCTTGCATAACCAGCTTTTCCTTTACACTTGACCAGTAACCCACAATGGATCTTGCTGTACATCTGTATATCCATACGTGTAAGATAATATGCATCACATTCTGGATTGTTGTATTTCCCTATGTAACCATTTAACTATGTAGCTATGTAAGCTTAAAGTATCCTTTTGTTCTCGCGCCCTGATACCCTTGGGTCTGTGTGCACTATAAATAAATAAAGGCTGGTTTCACCCAGGCCTTTGCATAGTCTGGTGGTGCTGTGGTTTGCGTTCTGGTCCGTGCATCCTTTCACATTGAAGGCTCAACTCAGCCCAAATTGGTAACATTGCCCAGTCTAGTCTCCCCCTTAACTGGGCAGACCCGGGGGTTTGAATACACTTTTTCTTTCTTCCAATAGTTTGGGGCACTTGTTCATGGTCAACCCAAATCAGCTTTAAGTGGGTAAAGTGTCCAGTCTATGCTGTCAGATCCTGCTGAACCCTTAATAGGCTTGTAAGCACTGTTGACTGAACGTGGATCCTTTGGTTCTTGGCTTTTCTACAGACTTCTCATGAGGGTTCCTGGCAAAGCTTCCTAAGCAAGGCTCCAACCCTCGCCACTAGTCAAGGGTCAAAAATATGGAAACGCCCATTGTAGAAGCACCTTCTCATACATGGAAATGGTTATTCAGGCAAAGTCTTCTTTGCTTGTGAAAAATTCAACAATGTTACAAGAGATTGATTCCACGGCAGTTGATTTTAAAGCACCTCCTTTAAAGGTTCTCAGGGTAGGGATCGTAAACAATCCTAACTCGTCTGTAGCTGTGCCAGTCCACTTGTTACAACACTGCAATCTGGTTTCCTATCGTTAGCAGCCATAGTATTAATTGAACACCTAACTCAGTAGGGCAAAGGTCTTTAGTTGCTGGAAAGGTTCCTCTAGCAGTGTTGTTCAAACTGTGGGGCATGGCACCATAACGGTGGGTCTGTGGGGACAAGAGTCCAACAGCTTGTATAACAGTTAAGAGCCACTAGGCTGCCTCAGGTGCACCTTTCTAGTAAGGAACAAAGCATGGAAGAATGTTCATGCTGTGTTGTCTTCGTCAGCACGGACGATGTGAAGGAAGGCACTCTTCTGGCCAAAAGAGAAGAGGGAACATGAGCACTTCAACAGGAGAACAAGCAGCTACAAGGGAGGGTGAAAGAAACTATGGGATAGAGGAGGGTAGAAGAAGAATGTGAGCCAGAGGAGAAAAGAGACAACAGGAAGATACAACAAGAATGCAAGAGAACAGGAGGGAGAGAGACAGAATTGGGCCTAGAATGGAGATGAAACAACGAGATTTTAAGGCTGTGAGAGATTGCTAGGGGATACAACAGTTGCCTTGTCCTTCAGAAGAACACCTGTACTAATTGGTAATGGAAGAAGGGACAGGATAGGGGAGGGACTGAATGTGGGGAGGGAGGGGTGAGACCGAAAAGGACAGGTTGGAAGTAAGGACCGAATAGTAGGGAGAGTGACTAGGACAGACTAGAAGGGAGAGGCAGAATAGGACAGACCAACGGGCAGAGACAGAATGGTCAGGTAAGACCAAATGTGAGGGACAGACTAGGACTGACTGAGGAAGACCCAGTGCAGATGGTTTAGGATGGAATAGGACAGAGAGGCCGAATCAGAGGGTCAGACTAGGACAAAATAAGAGGGCAACACAGGGCAGGAGAGACTGGATCAGCGGGGCAGGTTAGGACAGAATTCCATTCCTATTGGACGAATTGTGCAACCAAACAAATACTTGATATTGAGTTCATGGGATCATTCCCATTTCACTCCTCTTGAAGACTCGAGCTTCAGAAGTATCTTGGAGTGTCTGGGCATTTGATCATTTTGCATGCTTCCTCATCACAGCTGCCCACTGTCACCAGAGGTAGAGGTGGCCCCTAACAAAACTGTTTCTCATCCAACGACCTCAATGATTCGGGAGGCACAACTTCAAAATGTTTTATTCAAGGGGAGCTTGGCATAAAAAGTTTGAAGACCACTGCTCTTGCATCTTGAAGTGAACGCTGATACAGGCCTTTATAGCAACCAGAATATCTCCAACCCGAATTCACAGCATTTGAAAAAGAAAGAAAAAAACTTTATTGAATGGTACAATTCGAAAACACTGAAACAGCCAAAGAAAAAGAACAAAAGGCAGAGCATACATTTCCTTATAACCATAACAGTGCTTGTCCCATGGGTTGCAGCATTATCCATACCTGTCCCTTTCTTCTTTAGGCCTGTGTGTAAGAGAAAGAACGAACCTCCACTTCCCCTCCCATGAGCCCCCAAACACCCCACCTCATCCCACTTCCCCCACCCCCTCATATCTTCTGACATTTCCTAAGGCAACCTCAATGGCAATATATGATTTCTTCCAGTGATCTGCACTGGTCCATACGCTCTTTCAATGCAGCCACTGTTGGTTGTACTCCCGTCCCCCACTGAGTAGCCAGGTCCGCCCTTGCTAAAGCCAACCCTGTGTTAATAAGTTGCTTTACCCACCCACCCGAGCTCACCGCCTCTCCCAGAATATGCAGTACGGCCACCTTCGGCCACTCCCTTTCAGCTTAGATAGGATGTCTAGGATCTTTTCCCAATCTGCTCTGACAGTAGGGCAAGCCAAAATCTTGTGAAAGAAGGAACCCACGCCACTTTTACACTTATGTTGTCCTCCGCATACCTGTTTTATGCAGGATCTTCCTGGAATAATCAATCCGGTACAGGATCTTCAGCTGAACCAACCGGCGTCTCGTAACATGTTGACCTCCCTAACTGCCATTAGTGTATCCACCCAATCTTCCTCATCCAATTCTCCTAGGTCTGGTTCCTGCTTAGCTCTGAATCTGCTCAGCTTTGCAGATGTAAAGTTGTTAATAGTTTGAGAAAAAGCGACAGCAATCCTATATCAATGTGTTCAGCGAGCAGATGACTTCCAATGGAGTGTGGTCGAGGACATCTAGGCTACCTCCCAATTGGCTGTGAAGAGCATGTCTCAGTCGCAGGCATGTATAATGGTCTCTAACACCCAAGTCCTGTTTATTGCATAGGTCAGGGAAGATGGGCATTGTGTGTCCTGCGACGTCGCCACCCATGTTCTTGACCCCCCACTCTCCACCCACCTGGTGTGTTTGTCCAGCTTGTAAACCTCTGGGATAGCCAGGTTTTTCCCACAGAGGCGATGCCCCGGTCACTTGTATCCAATAGCCCTGGTGTCCTTGTATGACTTGGTGGGTTGCTTTTGGTAGTGTCAGATCTCCCGGGCTACCATAAAGAACCAGTAACTGGGATTTCCCTCCCATTGCATCGATCTCCAACGTAGCGTTTGCTAAATCGGTACCGCCGAAAACCCATTTTTTTGGCCACTACTAGCTGGCTTGCCCAATAATACTTGCATACGTCCGGGACCCCCAGGCCTACTTCCCGCACTGAGTTAAAGATTTTAGTGTGATACGCGGCGCACCCCAACCCCATATGATTCCCTGCACTAGTGAGTTAATTCTAGCAAAAGTCACCCTGGCTATCCTAAATGGGGTGTTCTGTAAGATGTAGATTAGCCTAGGGAACGTGATTATTTTGAAAAGGTTAGCCCTTCCCACCATGGTCAAGGGGAGTGTCGCCCATTTGGCACCATACTGTAACCTCGAACCATTTGTCTATCTGTTGCAGGACCCCTAAATGGACAAACAGTGCCTCAGCAATTTGCAGTGGGAAGTCCACCGGGACTGCCCTGCACCCCCCCTGAACCGGAACAAGCACTGATTTACTCAAGTTACTTTTAAGTC
This sequence comes from Ambystoma mexicanum, assembly GCF_040938575.1. Lineage (NCBI taxonomy): Eukaryota > Metazoa > Chordata > Amphibia > Caudata > Ambystomatidae > Ambystoma > Ambystoma mexicanum. Next base: position 420,602,950 of record NC_090934.1, on the reverse strand, counting down.
CACTATGTTCCCCAAATTCCTGTCGGATCTGTATTGCCCTGGGGCCTGTCCTCCCTGGGTCGCCTAGAAAGAGTAGCAAGACAGCGTATGAAGAGATGCGATCTTCCCATCCCGCCCAAGCACACACAGCCCATTGAGAGTGGGTCAGCCTTTATGAATTCTACCAATATCTCGATGGCAAGCAAGAACAACAATGGGGATAGCGGACACCTCTGCCTCGTGCCCCACTGGAGAGAGAAACTCTTACATATGTATCCATGGATTCATATCTTGGCTCAAGGATTAAAATATATATAGCCCATCGCATAAATCTGTGGCCGAACCCGAATATACCCATTGTTGCCCACAAGAACTCCCACCGGATCGAATCAAAACCCTTTTCTGAGTTGAGGGCCATGGTGGCATGAGGTCCCGCCAGCTCCATCACAATACCCATATCGTTGTGTACCCTTATAATATTCATCTGTGTGGCCCTCATGGGAACAAACCTACATTGGTCCGATTTCATCTCCCTATTACTCAAGTAACCCATTAGCCAGTACTTTGGCTAGGACTTGCGTTTCCCCATTCAACAGGGAGCTCGGGCAATGCAAGGAGCATAACTCTCTCGGCTTCCCTTTCTTATGGGGGACCACGATAGTGGCCAGTCAAGAGTCTTTCCGGAATCTGTCCTCTAACTCTACATTCCTGAAACATTCCAAGCATTGGTTCGGCCACATGTCCGCTCAGCCTCTTCCAACATTCGATGGGAAACCCCTTAGGCCCTGGGATTTTCCCAGGCTGTAGCTGACAAATGCTGGCTTGCACCTCTTTGACTGAGATTTCCATATGCAATACCTCCCTCTCTGCCTCCGTAAGCCTGGGCAGGGAAATCCTTTCAAGGTACCCGTAAATTCCTGCTCTGTCTGCCCCCCCCCCCACTCCTCCCGTACAAGCCATGGTAGAATCCCCTTAATTCCGCCACAATCTCCTGTCCCTGTTTCCTTCATCCTCCCCACCCTCGACTCGTTCTACTTCTCTTATCCATCTTGACTCCTCTTCCCAGACCTCTAGCCATGCCAACAGTTTCCCGGCCTTATCGCCTGTCTCGTAACAACGCCCATATCCAATAAGTTCCCCCCACCTCCAACAAAACTTGAAACATCTATTGACCTATAATAAACGGAGCCAGGCCTTCTGTGCATTGAGGGCATATACCAGACTTAAAACGGGGTCAATGGCCCCAGTCGCTCCGCTCCAACTTTGCCCGGCTCGTTTCTTCACTTCTCATGGATGTGACCGTCCCGACGGATGTCCATAGCACGTTAACAAAAGGTCTCATCCCCCTTCCCAACGCAGTCGTCAAGGCTCAACAGATCTAATTTCCAGAGACCATCAGGGAAAATATGTGCCCCTTTGCAGAGCCCTCAGTCCATAGTCGGTCTTCCGCGCTCTTTGGTTCTCTCTCCTTCCTGCCGTTGTTTGGGTGCATGGTTTCTGCCCAGTCACAGGCTTCTGTGGGGGTTGTATAAAAATAAAAACGAACTCCCTGTGGGCCGATAACGCTAAGCGCTGCAGGGAAAATTGTAGCATATTTAACCGCCTTCTCCCTGAGATGTTTCTTCACTGCGTCGAAAGACTGTCTGGCCTTTTGGGACCGCCTTGGTGAAATCAGGAAAAATGCTGACCCTGGCTCCATTGACCTCCATCACCCAGGCCGCATGGTGGATAAAGTTCCAGTCCCTGTAATGCAACTATTTTGCTATTACTTGGCTGGGGTGGCTGCTGGGTGGCGGAGCCCTGCCCGGCACCCAGTGCGCCTGCTCTATGGAGAGGTTGGCGAGCCCCTGTATGCCGGGCCAGCTTTTGATCCATTCTTCCAAGTAGAGTTCCATTGATGGGCCTTCAATCTTTTCTGGAAGACTGTTAATTTGAATAGTCATTCTTCTCGCCCTCCCTTCCAGCCGTTGCTTTTGTTGGGTACGGGCTTGGACTTCTTCTTTCAATGGATTTATGACACCATCCAAATCTGAGATTTTTTTCCGCCTCCCCTTCTCAGCCAGACATTTTGTGTAGGTTGTGCCGTAGTAGTCCCACATCTGCCTGATCGCATCAGTTTTCAACTCCAGAGTCACTGTTGCCTCTATTCTAGCCTTCAGAATGTCCTTCGTGGATTGGCCCCTCTGACGCCCCCTCCACCTGGAATGGTGTTTCGCCCGCAGCGGTCTCTCCTAGCAGCCCGGGGCCGGATCCTGTGAAGGAGTCGATTTTGGCCTGGGTGCTCATCTTCCCACCTCCGTGCTTCTCTTTATCCTTCTTCATGACTTTTGTGGACCTGCGGGCCCAACAGTTTCACTGTTCCCTCCTTCTGTAGTTCCCTGGGTCTCGAGGGGGTACTTTACTGACCTCCCCAGGCTAGACACCAAGTGTCCTCTTGCCTGGCACAGACCGCCCCTCCTGCTCAGGCAATCACTTTTGTTCCCTCCTCCTTCCCCCGAATGCCATTGGGCGTGAGGAGAAATGAGGGGGAAGGTGTTCAGGGAGACGAGCCCAGGGCAGCTGTGGCAGGGAGCCTTACCCAGGTCAGATGCATGCACCAGGCACTCCCGGTGTGCACCCAGGCCCCTCTTGCGTTGCTGGCTTCTCCTAGTTGCAGGTACTCCTGTGTCCTCTCCTAACTTGCCACCTGTCTGTTGGGCTCAGTGGGTGGTTCTCTATGAGCCGTTTGTGTCTGGTCACCCGGGGCCACCAGACCTGTTGCGCCTCAGGGGTGGAGGGGGTTTGGACTTACGCTTGCTCTGTGGAACCACTGCTGCGAGCCAGCTGTCTGCTTGAGCACCCCCAGGTCCGCCGGGCCTGCCGCGCCTCAGCGTGTCCTTTCTACAGGTCAAGTGCCGAGTCCACCCGGGACTCTGCATCTGGGAACCTCCACCCCTTGCCCTGCCGCTCTGAGATGTCCTGCAGCTGGGGGTAAGGGGGACGTGAGGAGTGGCTTCCACACCTGCCTCCCGGATAGCCGGCCTCCTCTGTTGCTTCTTCGCTGCGGTTATTGCTGCACCTGTGCCCCGCGGCCATTTTAGCCCACTCGTCCTCTGGCGCCGTCACTGTTTCTCTTGGGTCTATCACACTGAGTTTGAGCTCTTGCACTAGTATTTTGGGTGTCTTGGCTGCTGAGTCCTCATCGCCCTCCCTCTGCTCCCAGGGCCGCAGAATTGGCACCAGGATAGTGTTTGTATATGGGAGTTGGCTTTGTGCGAGCAGAGCTACGGGGATCTGCTGTCCGCTCACGCCATCCCAAAACAGCGCAACCAAATTCATAACTCTAAATGGCTCTGCCTCTTTCCCTCACTAAGGGTGTTGCTCTCTATACACACCCCCCCCTTATATTTACAGCATGGAAAACTATCTAGTGGTTAACAGTGCATACAGGCTACTGTGGTAATGAGTGATTTAAAGCAGGATAGGGATTGTTTTTTCACAGAACCATAGAGGGCTTGGGTCAGCCTACTGCAGAAAACTACTCAAAAGGTTCAATAATCCTATTGACACACTTGGAGTAGGTGGAATCTCGGTGGAGTGTGCAGGGTGGTGGCATGGCATTGAAGGTGGAGAACATTGCGACATCAGAGGGGTGACGCAAACCTGGATTAACTGTTCTCCCTTAGGCCACATGACGCCTTCACATTTGATCCCGAACTCTGTCATCTTAGCACCTGTGGCCCTGGAATCGGAAACTTTTCTCCCCTGTGCTTTACTCTGCCTCCGTTCTTGACCCATCTTCGCCACCCCTGGCAAAATGAGGATGGACCCTACATGACACCCAACATCTACCTTTATCTGGGACTCCATGGCTTCATGTCTTGACCTAAGATTCCTGACGGTTTCCCGAAGAGCTTGTTAGGTGTGCTTTGTCTTGAGGATTCTAGAATATTGTACTGATAATTGGAGAGGAAAATGAGGTGACTTTATCACAGCCCTTAATTTGATCAGAGGAGGTTCATATTGTCAAAGTTAAACAATCTAAAGTAACTGTCTGTCTGTCCCCTGGTTCAAAACGCAACCTGAAGACTATTCCCAGTGAGCCAGTGTGCCCTCTGCACCTACAGTACTAAATGGAATGGCAACAGGCGCCCAACATTGCTGCCTAAAGTACTACCGGGCATAGCCTTGTCAGAGAGCCCTGTGCATACATCGTGCTATTGACCAGTGCCAGGGTGAGGGAGGGGCGCAAAATACCTCTTTACACAGGCACTACAGGCAACATAAGGATGTTTAAAACTAAAAGTAAATGTGATTCCGGATGTTGACCTTAATACTTAACAGCTTGACTCATTATTTTAAGTGGAAATCCAAATATCTGCAACCTGAGAGTAGTTGGTAGGCACTCTTGCAAACTCATTTCTAGGGTTGGAATATGAAGAATGTCTACTAAACCCCTAAAAGAATTAAATGAAAAAATGCAAACCTCTTGGTTATGACCTTGTCCAACACTTCATGTTTGCTAAAAAGTCTGAAAGAATCTCCACCAGGACTACAACCATTTAATGAAAGGTGCATTGCTATGGCTGCACGGGGCACCTTCTCCCTCTTGAAGTTTAAGGATAGGAGTGTTCGTTCCAGGTAGCAACCTACATGTGGTGATTTAAATGGGTAAGTCTTTATTTTCTAGCTGAAAGCGGTGGTTGAGTGATTTTTGTAGGCGGAGACCCACTGCAGCGAGTGCCTTCAGCTACTACAGATGTTGATGGGTGCCTTTTTTTTAAATTGCAGGTTTAAAAATAATGTATCTATTCATTGACTTGAACTTTGACACCCCCACGCCTCTCCCAACCTTTCTGTAGTTCAGTACTTATGTTAGGTCTCTTCTCATTTGGTTTGCTTCTTTATTTTTGTCTCACATCCACAACTGTTTGTTTTTTAATTTGTTTCTCCGGCTTTCTTACTGCAGAGGCCAATCCTGAGAAATTCAACAGCCGGTTTCGGAATAAAATGTTTTATGCTGGGGTAAGAAGAGCCTTTGTTATGGGTGTCGACAGTGGGTGCTTGCTGGTTTTGGTCTCTGTTGTGAATGGGTGGATGCAGTTCTAGTTCGGGTTGTTGGCGAGCGGGTAGGTACAAAGCTTATTCTGGATTTAAAGGTTAGGCCTCATAGGCACAACGTGTGTAATGCGTTTTGGGCAAGAACGTTGCTGCAGCTCTTTTGGGTGTTGGGAGAGCGAGTGAGCAAATACCATGTACTCCGATGTTGGAGACTAGGTGGGTATAACTACTGTAATGGAAGTAGGGGGTAATTATATTTTAGTGGGAGCTGGTATACTAGAAGTATAGATATTATGTAAACTATCTTCATACATTAGGAAAGAGGTGGCACCGCTTTCTCCACAAGGAGATGCCCCCCTCCGTAATTCAGCACATGGGGCTGCTGTATATTGGATCACTGCTCACATCTACAATGTTTCTACTTATGTTGTGGGTACATTTGCACAACCATTAATGGCACACCGGACATCAGTCCAAATGCGATGTGCTCATTTGCCATACACTGAAGGCAAGGGATTTCGCATTTCTTTCTTGGTGTTGCAGCGAGACACAGCTGGGTGTGCTCCACCTGTAATTAGGTGAGCAAAACGTTGCTCATAATTTAGAAAATAAAATTACAATTTTTATTTTTAACATTGTTTTTTCACATTATATTATTTTCTTCTTTCCTTCCCATTCCACCCTTTAACACTCATCCTCTTGGCGGACGGCCTTCCTCCTCACATCGTCTCGGGCACAGACTGCCTTCTCCGACTTCCTGACTGGGAGCTCCAGAGACCTTGCAAAGCACATCAAAGTGGTGGTAAGTAGGGTCTGCTAAAGATATCTGTTTCCGATAGTGAAGTGGGTGGGGCACTGAGGAGTCCTGTCAGAGAAAAGTGGCACCACTTCATCCCCCAGTAAAGACAGAGCAGCCTTTGATGATTGGCTGCCATCTTCTCTTTGCTGACCATTTGTGTGGTGGTAGGGGCTTTATTTGAGAAGAGTTTGGATCTCTGCGATGTTATACGTGTTGCAGGTGTTCTGGGATCTTCAGTTACTCACTCTCTGCCTTATGTCCACTTGTTAGTGTGATGGGACTGACCTGACCTCCAAGATCCAGGAGCTAAAGCTGCAATGTATTGTGTTCCTCAACATTCCACGGTAAGTTACTGGCAAGAGTGCTTCTGCGCTGCACATGCCTGAAAATAAGCGTGCTTGCATACAGCGTGGGCCTAAATGTTTGTTTGGGAGAAATGAATTGGACAATCAAGTGGGAGAGCGGCCCCGGATTTTGCATGCTAGAGCTGCCTGCCTCCGACTCATGCGTAGCTACTCTCAAACATACTTATTTTTTCTTATTGCATTCTCATTTGACCCCCTTTGAATTTGGATAAAACATTGTAAGTGTATGTGTCAGGACAGGGCTGTAGTCATGATATAAATGACCGCTATGCAGTTATGGACAATTCATGGTGTGTGGTGGGAAAGGAAGAGCTTTAGGGTTTCTTAGGCGTATTTGGTATATTTCTTTAGCTTTTCAAATTTTGGATTGTTGCCGTTTTTTTTTTTTTTTTTTTTTTTTAAAACTGGTTCTTTTTCAGGGAATTTAAGCCAGAAAAAACACTGATGGGCGAATAGAGTAGTAAAATAATCACTGGGGCTTGTGCGATAGAAAACTGTATTGCTCCCTAGGAGACCTTGAAGAAGCAATCCTCCCCACCCCCCTGTGGTGAACCAACTAAAACCATCTCTGAAGAAGTGACTGTGAAAGATGATTTATTCAGACACAGCAGGTAATGGTTGGGATTAACTCATAGAAGACCCAGGAGTTTTTCTACAACAAAACTGGAATGTCTATGCCAGGACTGTCAGCCTGGGTCCAATAATGAACTGGATTATTTTTGTGAGGAAACTGATTGCCCCTTTGTTCTCTAAACAAAACAGTTTCTGGGTATAGGGCTCAGCTTCATTAGTATTTCAGCCAGGAGGATCGTGCCTCACACCTACTCTTCTGATCCAGGGTTACAGTACCATACTTGACATGTAGGAGATGTTGTACCCTTTGATAGCTAAACAAATATGTTGTCCTTCTTACTCCCGATAAGGGAACCGATTCCTTTCACTTTGGCTTGCAGCATGGCCCTGGTCTGGATTCCAAGAGGTACAATTCCTATGACCCGTCCAAACCTTTCTACAGAACAAGTTGGTTCAGTTTCCCAGAATCCTCAGGATTTGTTTATTTTATTTATTGTTCGCTTGTTAGGTGCTTAGACAGGAAGTAAATACTGTTTCAAAGTGCCCACAGGGCAAAAGGGAGGGAACAGGGGATGAGAAACCATTGAAATATATATTACAGTGGGGATGGGGGGACAAACCTACTATGCCTTGTGAGTGTTCTGCAAGTGCAGAAGGGAGGGGGAATGGGATAGGTGCTGGGGTGCTCGTGGGTGAGCAACAGGTGAAGTGCAATGAAGGTAAGTGCAAGCCTCCATGGAGTGTGTGCCAAGGCAAATGCTGAGAATGGACCAAAGCTGGGGTTGACTCAGTGTGGGAGATCAGGGTCCTGGGGATACATAAAGGGCCATGAACACCAAACAAGCAACTGTGAGATTTGCAGAGAGGGAGGGAGGGAGGGAGTAAGGAAGAGGTAAAGAGGAAAGTCTTGAGGAGCTTCCGGAATTTAAGAAAGTTATGCTCAAGACGAAGAGGTAGGGGGAGGCTGTTCCAAAGAAGGGAGCCAGCTGAGCAAAGTGATTGGCCTCCTGCCCTCTGTTTAGCAAAACGCTTTACACACACAGTTGGTGCTAGAGGAGCGCCGAGGTCTTGAGGGGGAATATTTAGTAAGAGGGAGTTGCAGATGGAGTGGTCCCAGGCCCCAGACAGCCTTGTGATGGTACAGAGGGATTTGAATTTAATCTGTGGCAGCCAGTGAAGACTTCTTTTAGGGCAGGAGAGATACGGTCACTGGGTTTGAGGCCAAGGATACATCTTGCCCTATTCTGGATTAGCTGGAGGGGTCGCAGAGTGGAAGAAGGTTGATTCAGAAGGAGGCTATTGCAATAGTCAAGCCTAGAGAGAACCAAGGCTTGGGTAACATTGACCTTGTGGGGGAAGGTGAGAAAAGTTAGAATTCCTTTGAGAAGGAAGGGCTGAAAGTGGGACTTTTTGGCAATGTCCTGGGTGTGAGGAAGGAAGGAGAGGGAGGGGAGTCGAAGATGACTCCAAGGTTTCTGGCTTCAGAAAAGGGAGAAGGAAGAGACACCATGGAAGAAGTCCAGAGTGACAGGAAGAAGTCGGGAGCAGGGGTCCCAATGGGAAGGATCTCCATTTTGCTGGCATTGAGGAAGAGATCATTGGAAGTGCACCAGGCCTGGATGGCAGAAAGGCACTCTAGAATGATGGAAGGTGCAAGAGGGTCAGCAGGAAGTTTGAAGAGTTGCATGTCATCAGCATAACACTGGATGTTTGGCGAGAAGGGGGTGAGGAGTGCCAGCTGAGTAAGGTAGATGTTAAAGAGCCAAGGTGAGAGTATGGAGTCCTGGGGACACAACAATTGGAGAAGGTGGAGAAGTCCTTTCGGTCTGATTCTTCTGTTCCTATAGTCTCCTTCTGGTTCTCTCCTCCTTGGCTCCCATTTCTCAATCAGACTTTCTTCTCTGCTGCTCGTTCATCTGGCCACATATTAGCCTTCTCAACTAACAACCTATCTACTGCCACTTCTGATTGGTCTGCTGATGTACTCTGTGTGGGGCTTGCACAATGGCCAGATCCACAGAGTATATCTTTACCCCCTCCCATTGTGGGTCAGTGGCACTTCAATTTGTTAACACCCAACAGCCTCCTCTCACTGGTTCTGTATCACCCTGCTGTGAGGTGCTGACTAAGGTCCCCGAGTTGTAACTGCAGTGGTCCACTCACTCGCACAGTGGCTCTCTGGATGTTGGTCTTCTGGTACAGTTTTGTGACCTGCTTGTAGGGACCGCAGCTGAGACTGGTGCGCTCACTGCAAGTTTTTCCTCAGAGTGGATTGTTTATTACTTCAGGCGCTGGTTTTCTCTTGCCACCTCAGGGAACCATGTTTGCATACAAGGTCTCGCAGGCTTTTGTTCTCAACCACTGTGTTCCAATAAAATAGCACAGTCCCTGTAGACCACGTTACTGTCAGTTTCCCCATATTCACAGGCTTAAACGTCGGATGAATTACTGGGATATCACAGAAAACAGCTGCAGGGCAATTATTGGGCTTGGTCAAAGTTTATTGCAGCCTTAGCTCAACATGTGAGAGCTTAAATGTTGGCCATAAATTAAAAGGGTAACTTGGTTTGAGGCTACATCTTAAATCCGCATTCTGCATTGGTTGGTGGGGAGTCTGCAGCTCCCAACATGTACAAAATACAAAGGGACGGCCCTGGCAGGAAATATTTAAATCATCAAATAAATGCATTAGGCTTATAAAATGTGGTGGTGGCAGACACACTTAATGGCACTCTGCTCGATGTTGCCCCTGTATGTCCCGGGCAGACTGACTCCTAATTTTTCGGTGTTCAAAAACTACAGTTGGTTATTTTTTTGTATCCTGTGAATTCCAGGTATTTTATTTAACAGAAATAATGAATCACTTTTAAACTTTCAGCAAATAAACATATACATGAGACTTTTATATGCTAAATATAATGCATGCATACATACAGTAAAACATACACATTTAGACCTGATTTTTTTCTTATCCCAAAGAAAAGACGAGGCATGTAATAAGTCAAGGGAAGCACCATTAATTCTAGGTTTGCAAAGTATGTTCTAACATCTTGGTTCTTGCTATCTAACTAGTCTTTAGGATGACCACTAACGGGCCAACGAGAACCTAATCCTGAAACACGGGTCTACGTAGAGTACAGTTATAAATTTAATAACTGTATAGCCTCGTTCCTATGTGCCTGAAGTGCTTCAAAGGGGGCTTTACTTTTCCGCGTTTAATATCCATGTACCACCTTCCCCAGGACCACAGAATGGTGCGACCCCTGGTATGTTGGCTGAGCCTGCGTAAGCTGTCACAAGAAATGTCATGCCCTTTTGATGCAGGAAGGTTGCTCAGTGACCCAGAAAGTTTCTCTTCAAGTAAAGGTTGTGGTGGCTGGTTGCCACAAAAGTCATCGTAATGAGCTCGAATAGCATTGCCTGGGAAACCTGTCTGGACGCTCGGTGTAGAGCGGAAGAGCCTACGTTTCAGGGAAAGTTATTTGACCTTGATACCGGTACGATTGCTGGTTTGCCACATCGGTCTGTGTAACCATTGTCAGAGCAACCAAGTACACCTTGGGTCGCTCATGGATCTGTCATGCAATGGTAGACCCCTCTTTCCCAGGCTACAGAGTCCTTTTTGTCACACCATCCACACCGCATGGATCCTTGAGAACTTTGCATGTGATGCTGCCGCCAGCACCACAAAATGTGCTATCCTGTATTTCTGTACAGGTCGGTCTGCTGGGAGAGTACCTGCCAACGAATAGCGAATTAGTACTACTGTACCATGATGGTAGACTTGTGGAACGACTGTAGAAGGGGATTAGTGAAGGCTGCACTGGCATTCTCTAAGCCCTTCACTGAAATTCATAGCTACACCATCATATGGGTAATCCAACAGCCAGGTCCTTTATCCAGTTGTGCACAGCGGAAGGGAGTTATTGAAACCCTTTTTTTCGGCATGAGCGATGGGCGCTGATTTGAAGGCCTTAGCATCTCAAATCGCCAATGGTAAGGTGACCCCATTGTTTTTATCATGCATCATGCACTCATTAAAAATGTATTTGTTAGAATGCAACGTGAAGGAAGTGAGAACTTGCAATGCCCCCTTCTGTGAGGTTTGCAAGTAGGTGAATGTTGCAGTCATGTGCAGTGTTCCAGAACTGTTACGGTAATGACCATCCAAGCAGTACCATAGCAAGGGTAAGTGTATTGGATCACAGCAGTAAATCTGCATGATAATGGCACCACCTTTGTGATGACGTCCAAATGATTACGTGTGCTCCTATGTGCTGGATTGTCTTGATTTCCTATGTGTGCCGATGCAACCGGCCTGCGTCATCACATGCTTAGGGAGGGTTCGCTGCAGCACTCCACTTGGAGCTGCCTCCATGTGGGACACAGCACTTCCCTTTTAAATACAAAATCAAACCTTGGGGCCATCACAAACCAGTTTATTAGCATCAACTGCAAAGCATGTAGTACATCTGTCCAGAATGTGATCCTTGAACTTCTCAGGTGTGAACTCGCCAGATATCCACACCCCTTGGCTAACCCTTCTTGTGGCGGCTGGTCTCTTGCTATTGCCATAATGGTGTCTGGTCGGTCATCACTGCCAATCATGGTGGGCCTTCAGCCACCCTCATTTCCATCATCTCTCAGCTCGGAGGCTTAAGGTACAACCAACCGTTCAGTCTAAAGTTTAAAGCGGCTGGCATTGCAGGTGATACTGCTTTGCCCATAACAGAGTGTAAAGGGTTTCCCGAGCAGTGATCATGGATTCACAGGCATGGTCCACTCTTTTTTTAAACATTTATTTATTTATTTCACTACCTGGTCCCTCGCTTCGGATGGACCTTGTGCCTCTGTTCTCGTGCAGGTGATCCTGCTTCACCAGAATGTTTCAGGACTCACTATGGGTCCACTCTTGATGGATGATCAGGGATCATTGACCTTATGATTTGTCTCATGAGCTGTGGATACTCCTTTTAAGTCCTGGGGTGTTGTGTGACATTCTGTGAAATGAATGGACCATGTTGGAGCTGCTGGATTTTGTTTAATCCTTTTTAATCATTAAAAAAAATATATATTATTTGAAGGGACCTAAATATTTCATGCTAATCTGAGCAACCATCCGGAACACTACTCTCCTCCCCCTTTGCTCACTCTTGAGAATTGCTTTAAAATATTAGGTTAAAATGGTGCTTTTTACAGCACCCCTTTGTGAAAAATCTGGTACAGACCTATACAATTTACAATTTGTTTTGTATGTTAACACATGAGAAAATCCAAGAGCATTCAGCCAGGTCATCGAGTGCGCTCACAGCATTTCCCAACACATTTTCAGGATGATTTCCCCACGATATATGCTGGTATAAGAAGACCTGTTTCAAGCTGGCTGTCATGAACCATCGAACTCGCCCCTTCTGGGCCTCCTGGTCCCTGACACGTCGGGCCTTACACTCCATAATACTACCAACATGGCGGCAAGCTCAGAACGCTGCTCGCCAGTCTTCACGTCTACGCAGCGTCCTCTATAAAGAAGCCACACCCCTGTGGCCCCACGCGTCTCAACGCTGCTACTAGCTGTGATCGGACGTGTGCTCCGAACCTTCTCTAGTGCTACTTGCTATCCCCTGGCCCCTGGATTCCCTTCTCCCATCTTCTTCCCTATTTCCTAACTTCCCGGAATCCCTGCGTTGCTTCCGCGCGCCCCCCAACTCCTTCTTGAATACTCCCGGAGTTTCCCGTGATCTTGGACATCGAAGCGGAATGTAATCTGGAAGCCGAGGACGGCCGAGCGGGCTTATTTAAGTCCCGAACCATACGAAAGAAGACGCCACCTAAAGGGGACAACAGGCAACATAAACAGGTGAGAATGGTGAAACCTGTGACACTGGCTGTGCCCCATGATCCCAGTAATGCAGTAATGCCATTGTAAGAAAGCCTGTCCCTGCTGGCTGTGTCGGTATGTTCCAGTATATTTTGATGCTGGATGTGCCAATATGTGGTAACCTTTTCGGTCACTGCTACACCTTGAATAACTCCCACGTCACCCCTCCCCTTGATGCATTCATCCACTCTTCCTCACCAGCCTGCATACACCTTATACATTCACCAGCACCACATATATACCTATATATACTGCCCATGCAACCCCCACTCCAATTCTTTAGTTTATTTGCTTATCACCTTGCCCCAAATGTGGATTCCCACTCATGCTGCTGCTCCTCTGGATAGCTGCCACAAGCACCTTGTAGGAAGGAAGCAGGGGGGGAATTGTTGGTCAAACACCCGGTCTGGTGCCTTTCCAGCATGCATAACAGCAGGAACATTGTGACCCAGCAATGTGCAGGCATGCCACTGATACTTTTTTCAGACAGTGGGATGCCAGCCAGTAGGGCAAAAATGCCATGCAGAAATGGTGAAGCAAAATGCCCCTGGCCTTCCATGACTCCTTGGGAGTGCAAGCTGTTGTACTCCATCGGGGGGGGGGGACGTTGTTTCACCCACACATTTGGTCCAGGACCACTTCCGCAACTGCATTCTGTAGCTGAACTATTCCTCAGCTTTTTCTAGTGAAAACTGTGCTACTCCATAATGGATTGTTGAGTTGACACCGTCGTCTATTGTGGATGAGCCACCATTACTAGTGCAGGGGCTCTGCATAGCTTCTTTTCTTGTCTTCTTAGTTTTAATCAAAGTTTCTTCCAAAATCTCTTCAGATCACCATTGATTTGGTGGTAAGAAATGCATGATTAATTTGTGTAAAAAAAGCCAGATGACGGAGGAACATTTGGGATTGTCCTTGATATGAAGGTTCATTGTCTGGCTACAGGGACTCTGCTACTCGCAGGTATTCAAACACTTTCAGCAGTAGCATCAGTGGAAGGTGAACTCCACCTGCGGGTTGTGGAAGTGTTCACCAATTGGGGCTAGTGGTGAAATCCATGATTGCACACTGCGATAGGGATGCTGCTGCTTTATGGAATGGCAATGGATATGGTGTGTCTGAACTCCCTAGGCCTAGCTCATTAAGCATATGCTGACCTGTTCCTCCACCTTGGCTTCCAAGTCTGGAAATCATACCTTCTCCCTCAGCTTTCACATAGTTTCTTGGCCATGTCCTGATGTTCATTGTTAGTTTAATCCCTGGCTGCCAATACTTGCACTAGGAAAATCCTGGTATTGGAAAGCAACAGCCCCTCAACAAAGATTTGTTTCTATTTTATTCGCTATTCATAGCTCCATATTACAACCAACCTGTTGCAAAGCACACGGCAGTCAGAAAGAGGTACTTTAACAATAACAAGTTGGAACATCCACCACCTTGTCCTTGACCCAGGCAAAACCAAGGTCTTGCTCTGCAGTAAGACCACCCTTTTCCCCCATCCCCAAACCTGTGACTGCCCTCCTCCTCTAACAATAAAAAAACATTGAATGCATTATGGACATGGGCCTGACCCTTTCACATTGCATCAACTTCGTGACAAAAAGCTGCTACCTACACATGCACGTTCTCCAGGCAGTTTTCCCTACCTCACCTTCCCACACACAGTCTTGTGTTCATTGCTATCATCCTTTCAGGCTTCGACTATGTGAACACCCCATAACTGGCGGCCCCCGCATCACAGCTAAGAAATCTCCAACGGGTACAAAACACTACCACGAGGCTCCTCCTAGCCATAGGCCTTGGAGAACACATCACACTTGCCCTCTGTGTCCTTCACTGGCTTCCGATCGGGCGGCGATCCACGTTCAAGGCAATGTGCATCACCCACCAAGCTCTGCACAACATAGGACCTGAATATCTGCAGCACAATCCTACACGCTACTGGCCCAACAGAAATCTCAGATCAGGCGCAGCACTTCTCCTCGTCATTCCAGTGAACAAATCAACCAGAAGAGGAGGCTCCTCTTTCCCAGTCCAAGCACCCACCATCTGGAACTCAATCCCATCAAAGGGGTAGTTTGGTCAGAAATGTTATTGGCCCAATCGATCGGGCATGTATCACCCTAAATTCAAATGTCCTCGTGGCATTCATTCATATCACCCGCCCCTAACACTGACATTACTAGATGCTCCCGATGAGCTACACCTAGTTTAATTAGGTTAGTGGGCAGCGTGTCATCACCAACGTCGTAACATTATCTAACGCAGAACATGGAACACAAACACACACAGCCACAACAGATGCAAAACGATAAAAACTGTTTATTTTGAAGAAAACTGCAATATTTGGGAGTGTAACAAGTACTTTTTAATTTTGACGACATGCTGCAAAGAGGTAAACATGGGTAACATTTTTTTTCCAATAGAGGTTATAGCTAGCGAACATAGCATGGTTCTCATTTTTTGTGTAACTGTGAACAGTCATCGTATAATGCTGATTCCGTTCATCGATCCATTAATCCCAGTCTTTGCATTCTTCACAGAAAAGTTATTCTGTCCCATCACTGATTTCTGATCGAGGAAAATGGCGTTCCATTACAGAAAAGGATTGAGTGGTTTAAATTTCAAATGCAACTCTTTCTAATCCATACATTTTCAGAACCTATAGGCTGCCATGTTGCTCCTTAATACTGCAACTGCAAAAAGACAGATTGGTGTCTGGCGATTGTCCCAGACAATGGTTGTCACAGATGCGTGGTTGATGATTATTGTCCAGTCGTGGTTAGGGAAGCCGTCGACCGGTAAACTGTACCCATGGCAGGCGCACCTCGGTATAATAGAACTATGGAAAATCGAGAATGCAAAAATATATTTCAGTACCCAATTTATAATTGTATATACACAGTACATATTTATTAACACGTACGATATCTATTATTTGTGTCAAATTGAACAGTCATCCGTCACAACGTATATCATGCAGCATACAGCACACTTGCATAAATGTTATTTTAAGACTTTGCCTACATTGTGTCTTGTGTTTTCATTCTCCCTATGTGATGGATGACCAACCGCTTTGAAAGACAGATCTCGGTAATAGAAACTTAACATTCCTATGTAAGCTTTCAATCTAGTGAATTTTACCACTTTTTTTGTGGATATTGGACACATTTTGGCCTTCAAAGTGTCGGAGGGAGTTTCGTTCTAAGAACATATGCCACAAAATGTAACAATATTAATGGCAAGCTGTGCAGTGAAAAACTCCAAAATATTTCAAGTATCCTACATATACAAATATTTACTTCCATTTCAATGGTATCTATGTGCCTGGTCCCACAGCATGTACATATTCTTTCAAAGATGACCCTAAACAAGGTGTAGACAGGCTCGGATTTACCTATAGTCCAATAGGGCAATACCCCAAAAATTAATAATGTGGGCCTCTTTTTGTGGCCAAAGTGGGCCACTTCTTTTCTGAAATAAACAGAATTCGAATACAAAAGTGCTAAATTATATATAGACGGCACAGATGGACCGGGAAGGGGGGGGCGGCACACCCATCAGACTGTGTGGACTGTTCTAGCCAGGGCAACACATGGAATGAGCAACAATAAAAAGAAAAAATGTTTACATCACTACAATTTCAGCATGCCTCGATTGACTGCAGTTTTGAAAGGCTTACTCGCTTCCAGAATCCATTTTGATTTCTCCATTGATGCATGCGCGCCTGGTTTCCCTCCACGTGTGGGCCTGCTCAGTAAGATGTAAATGTGCAAAGGCCACAGGTGCATGTTCATAGTGCACATTGGCAAGATCTAGTCCTTCGCTCATTATTTCAATGTTGGCTAACACTGTGGCACACAGACCTTTGGTCTGTTGCTATCTGCAGCCACTTAACATGATGCCTACTTTCCAGCGAGGTTAGACTTCATTTATTTTATTTGTTATTTGTAAAGTGCCTGTACAATAAATGGTGTTTACAGGCACCACTAGACAAAGTCAGGGGGGCAGAGAAGAAAAACGTTAATGGTTCTACTGGGCCTTGTGTCATTTGGATCATGCAAGAGCAGTAACAAGAAGTGCAGGGGGGAGGGAGTGGGGAGGTGTAGGGCCAGAGGACATATACAAGTGCAGGGGGGAGGAGGAGAAGAGGGCCAATGGGGCTAGGCAAGTGCTAAGGGGAAGCCAGGTAGGCAAGTGCCAGGGGAAGCGGGGTGCAAGGACCACATACGAAGCGCGAGGACAGGGATGGACCAGGCTTGTCTGGGTAAAGGGGCCCAGAAGAGCAGGTGCAGATTGATGGGGTGGGGGGGGCAGGGAGACAGGGTGCTGGGGTATACTGGGCGAGGAGGGCCTGGTGTCCTGTGGCGATCAGAAGGGACCAGGCAGCCAGTCAATGAATGTGACAGAGGGGGGCATTAGCGGGGGGTGAAGAAGAGAATAGTTTGGTCTTGAGAATCTTCTGGCACTTAAGGCGATCAGGCAGAAGCCGGAGAGGGGCAGGGAGGCCATTACAGAGGGATGCTCCTGCCAAAGCAAGAGATCTACCCCACACTTTCTGCATGGAATAGTGTAACGCTCACCTGGTATCCACGGGATATCACTCAGCCTGTTCTGACCTCTTACGACCTCGAACCCTTCCCTGGAGTCTACTCGACTGGAGACTGGGCCTGAAACACAGGATTGGTAGAGTTTAACTCCCTATTGTCTCTGTGTGCTTGAACCCCTTCTTCCCCGGGGTCCAACCCTTCCCTTTGATCCACAGCTCACCTTGTTTTCTTGGAAAGTGTGCTCTCCGTCCTGCTTTCAGCGCAGGGGCGCGTTGATTGATGCGGGCTCATTGCTGCCTAGTTACTTCACTGGCAAGAGTCTGACAGGTAAGTATAATGAGTCTTTTGAACAGTTCTCTAACTTCGTTCCTTTCCTTCCTTAGATGATGGCCGGCGTCCGGGGATGGCGACGTGCTGCTGAGATGAGTAGCACTGAAGGTGAGTGAGAGCGCGATGCGACCCTTTCTTATTTGTATTGAACGGAGTTCTTTTTCTGTGTCTTTTAGATGCCGCAACATTTTCAGCGTGATGCCGGTTATGAAGAAGAAATGCGGTGAGTAAGCCCGGTATGCGGCGCCTCTAGATGTTTCCACGCTAACCTGGAGTGTCTTTTCCCTCTTGCAGATGGATGAGAAGTTCCGGAGACAGAGTTTCCCCAGAGCGGCTGGGATTCAGGTAAGCGTTTGAAGCGAAGATTTGCTGAATGCTTACTAATGCCTTTTTTCTGTTCTTTTCCCTTTTCCTTAGGAAGCGGCATGCCGGGATGGGAATGACACTGCCGAAGATGCCCTCAGAACAGAAGAAGCGATGAATGATGGGCAGAAGCGCCGCAAGGTAAGGCTGTTCCTAACCGTGTTCTTGTTCTTGCAGGAGCTGAGCGGAGAAGAAAGATGCAGGCCTACTGGAGACCGATCCGAACACAGTGAGTGTCACGCTGCAGTATTCCAAGTGTGTCTGGGCTGAACCACACCCAAAAGACTAGACCGCACATGCAGTTCTGGAAACCGAAATATGTGGGGGCATCCATCTTGTCCCCATCAATGCACTACAAGCCCAATCCCCAATGTTATCCTATGGGAGTGAGTGAGTCCGGTGCCACAAGCGCCAAGTCTGACTCCAAGTGGGTCTTTGGAGGGATGGAGAGGCCCTTGAGGGCTATGTAGGTGATTGTGGCCTGGCTCCAGCCTGACATCTTGGAGGGCTGGGGACATGAGGGTCAGGAATCATGACAAATAGCATCTGGTCTGCACAGAATTGCAGCTAGATGACGGAAGGTCTCTAACGGGCATGTATTTAGGGAAAGGGTCGGGTGTAGTGGGGTCCTTGACCCCAGAAAGCCTTGTGTATGATGCAGATTGTCTTGAACTTGATCCTCGCAGCCACCGGGAGCTAGTGGAGATTTCATGGACTTGAGAGATGCAGTCCCTAGGCTTGAGACCAAGGAAAAGTCTTGCAGTCCTATTCCGGATTAGTTGAAGGGGGCGAAGTGAGGAAGAGGCTGTTGCAGTAGTCCAGCCTGGAGAGGACCAGAACTCTAGAGACATTGAGTTTCTGTATGGTTGCTGCTCCTATTTTTGTTTAGATGCCGAACTATTGTGATTACAAACCAGGCTTGAAATCTGGATTGGATAAGCAGGAATTACAAGCAGTGCCTGGGTATCCAGCCGTATCCGGTCACCAGGAGCTACCACTGTGGAACAAGTAGCTAGTTTATAGTGTTAAATTAGTTGGCCTGGGGGAGCCAAAAGTAGCTCCTGGTAACTGTTGGTTTTAAGCTCACCAACCTCTTCTGCATTTGATTTGGTTTGAGTTAACATACTGAGACTGACATTTATTGTTCTAATATAAATCAATTATATTGATGGTGGTAAATACACAAATCAAAGACAAATAGAACTTTTAAGGCCTATACATTACTTCACAGGCAGTAATTCATTAAAAATCAATTATTTAATGACATCCCAAATGACCTACTATTCCATTTATTGTACAACGAAAACAGTTTCCAAACGCACTGCAAAAGCTTGAAATTGGCTTTGTTAAACATTGTGAAGAGAGCCACACACCATTTGAATCTTGTAGTCAACCTTTCAACAAGTTCAAGTGTGGGAGGACCCACCTCTTTTGCAATGTTCTGTGGCATAGGCTGGGCCCTGTAAACGTAATCTGGTTCAATTCCATGCATTTGCATGGCCAGCACGTTCCATATCGGGTCTTTCTCGAATTCCAAATGTGCCGGGATATTGGCTTTGCCACCCACTGCTTGCTTCTTTTGGTAAACTACTTGTTGTAACGAGGCATCCGGAAATTTTTTGCAGTTTTTGCTTGTTCCATTGCAACATTCTCATTGTGTGAAAGTACAGCCATACTTTTTCTGGCCTCCATACCATCTATGCCAAAATGCAACCTTTTAGTTCTGTACTTTAGGCACATATTATGGAACACCGCCATATCTCTATTGTGCAAGAACTCTGAGATATCCCTTGTGTCTCTTGAAAGCATTTTGCCGCACGCAATCTTCTCAAGCGCTGTGTGCGGAGGGGAGACTGGAACCAACCACCTATTTTTTGCTCTCCTGCTCCTTGCTCAATGGTCCATGTGCACATTCATAGAAATGTTTGCTTTCTTTCCAAGAGTGTATATTCGAACAATGGTGCATCAATGAAGGCCATTTTTGAAACAGAATATCTACAGATCCATCACAAGTTTTTGAGCTCCACCAAAGATGATTCCTAATAGACTGTAACCAATTTAAAAAGGTTTCTGGACCCTTTTTTTCCACCAGCTGTAATGTTTTGCAAAATTGATTTAGCGGCATGCCATCCATCATATTGATGCATTATGTCTGGGAACTGTTGTCACATGGCCTTGGCTACGGAAACATGCCTGTACGTGGTTATCGGGTCTATTGGCATTCCTTTGGATTGCAGAAGTTGAGTGGATTAAATGAAACCATATTTTTCCATGGCAACAGAAGATGTACATTTGGATACTTGCGCAGCCACAGAACTCGCTATTTTTTGGTTTCCATGTCTTGGAAGTGGCAAGTGCAATATTTAGCAGGAAAAACCTGGACTGTCACTGTCCATCACCAGCAAGCCGGAGCCTTTTCCCAGCAAGACCATTGTCCATTGACATCTGTTTGAGTGTCATGCCTGGCTAATGGCTGGGAACAAGAGTCCCACAAAGTTCGAAAAAATTGAAATCGTACTGTAAATTGATCTGCTAAACAACCAAGCAGATGAACAAAGTACATTTCCAGCATGCACTTTTCCAAGTATAGGGTGAAAATTAGTTATGGTGGTGTACACAGCTACCCTTGGTCTTCAGGTTGCTGCCTTTGACTACACAAGTAAACTTCACCCTTGGATCCCCACAAATCCTTCCATGCAATTTATGATCACATTTAATCATGTTCATAATCTCGATCAGGCAGCAGTCGAAAGTAATGTATTTTGGTTCCTTTAATAGCCAATCGTCCTGAAGTAAACTGGTTTTCTGTTCCATGGTGGTGGATAAGTCCTCAACACTAGGAAGAGTGAAGTCCACAAAACGAGCACAATCATTATCGAAAATGCTTCCGTTATTTCTGTGTGTGATATTTCCGATTTGTCCACATGCATTGGGGAAACAGGAAACAGTCTGTTTCTTAGATAGCATTTTGTTAGAGGGTGTGGATTGTGCAAGCAATTCTGAAGCATCTTCCTTGTTATCTGTTTCTACCGGGTGACGTTGTGTGCATTAACAGTGATCCGGAGTTACTTTTCATGGGTCACTGCATACATTTAAATTACAGCCACTGGACATCTGCATCTTGCGAGGACCATGCTGAGCCTCAAAATGTAGCTGCTTCCAACAGTTTGGCAAGCAACCTCATTAGTTTGTGTAGTTGTCCTGAGTCTTTATGCTCCTTCTTCCTATGCCTCTAATCAAAGAGAAAAAGAAATGCTTAATTTATAGCACACATACAGAATTGTTGAATTACAACATGAAAATGTATTATAAATGACATAACTGATGAACAGCTTTGTCCCCTTTTTGTTTCTGAATTTTCCTTGAAACAGTCAAATTGGATTTGCCGACCACCAGACCATGCGGAAAAACAGCATTTTGAAATTGTCTAAACTTAGAAATTTGCTCTTCCACTTAAAAGTATCATACATACATATATAACAGTCACCATGGAAACCATAGAACATATTAAATATTACATCACAGTTAAAATGGAAGATAAACTGATTTTTTACAATCTTACCTCTTGTCCATGTGTCTCTTCAAGTTCGACCGCTTCAGTAGTACATTCCTTGTACATAACACATTCAAAGAACATTGATTACATTGTTAAACAATTTAATGTTAAAATCTTTGATCTCGCAAAGTACATCTTGAGAAAGTTGATTTAATGATTGTATAGAAGTTAAACTAAGTTAAAAGATACGGTTAATCATCTGATTAACATTTTTAAGTTAGTATTGACATAAAGTCGAACACTGAGTATATGTAACATTTTTAAAAAATCATACTTGAAAACTGTACCTGATGACCTTCAGAGATGTCGCAGGGAGTTGGTGTGAGATCATCCTGAAAAACATTGATTAAATTGTGGCCCCTTTAATGTGTTTTTCATTTTGTTTCAACGATTCAATTATTTATGCGAAGCAGCTAAAGTATATAGACGAAAACATACACCATTCATATAGTGAAAGGGTCTGTTATTCAACAAAAATACTTTTTTTCTGAAAGTTTACTTTCATTGTTGCATGTTTTTCTACAATAAATACATCAAGGTTGTTGATTGAATGTTTTGCAATTTGCTGAGTTATCTTTAATGTAAAAAAGATATTTTGTGATCAATACCTATTAGTGTAAATCAATAATCACTTCTCATACATCATCCTCCAGACCAGTTGCAATAGAAGAATAGTACGTTGCTAAAGTTCCAGGCTTTGCCTATATAACAGTAATTGTAATGATAAAGATGTAAAATTAAAAGAAAATCGCATGTAAAAGTTGTTTGATATTGACAAACCTACAAGCCAGTTTGCATCAAAAGCTAATATTATACAAAACAATAATCAATGTTTTAAGTTGAACTTGAACAAATACATATTTTGTATAGTCTCATCTGAAGGAATATTCTAAAAAAATGACAAAGGTTAGTGAGGTTGCTGTTCACTCTGGAATAGTGGTTGATGTAGCATCATGGTCCTTTAATCAACGTATATATTGTTCAATAGAGAATGGACATTTGTATTATATTTAGACCACATCGAAAACTAGAAAATGGTTTCTGTGCAAGTTGCTTGGCCTCACCATTAGGATGTTGGACTGGTCTGTGGTTTCCTCCATGGTAACGGTCTGTAATTCCATCAGTGCTGTCTATGTAAAGACAGACCTGGTCATTCTTTTTAAAAATGACCTTTTTAAAGGACGTAATGTGAATGTATGTTTTGGAAAGGCTCCCATTGCACTGAACTATAAGAGTATCTCTAAAGTAGGGATACACAAAATAATCTAAAGTTCAAAATGTACAAACCACAGTACATGGTCACGTAGGAAACTTGTGGATCATAGAAATATTCCCCAAAAATGGAGAATGTTCATTATATTACCTGTTCAGACTATTTCAATATATTGGGCCTCATTACAACCCTGGCGTTGGACCATGGTGCTATTAGCACCATGGTCCATGCCGGATTCCGCCATGGTGGATGGTGGATTTACCGCCCCATTCCAAGGTTGGCGGGGCGGTAAATCCCCATTCACCATGGCCCCTTCCCCATTCCCATTTTTGGCCCATAGGGCTCAATGGGAATGGCGAAGGCGCTAATTACAGCACCGTAAATTACGGTGCCGTAATTGGCACCAAGGTCCCTTAGCGGGATGGACTTTAACACCTGCAAAAAGCAGGCGTTAAAGTGTGAATCTGGCGTTAAGGGTTTAACGGCGCCGCAGTCTTTTACGGCGCCGTTGACCCCTTAAGGCCAGGGTTGTAATGAGGCCCATTGTGGTCATTTATAAGACATGTTATACAGGCATATTTAGAAAATGGTAAAATACATTTAAATATTCAGCGTGCACTGCTCACCTGGGTCAGCATGTGCTGAAATTCAGTTGGAACTGCATTGGTAAGTAATTTGCTAAGGAGTCGGGAGCAACGCTTTTTAGTGTACTGTGATTGTTTGTACATATCTTCTGAGAAGTGCGTGCTGCAGACGCGGAATCGATTGCCCCTCACATCATCCAAGACATCCTTGGCTCTGCTTTCAATTTCAGACACTGTAAATCTGCAGCTCAAGTGCCATTTTCTTATTAAATTTAACTCCTTTGGAAATACATGCAGGACTGTACTCTGACATTTAGCATGGCTGTTATTAGTGCAACCCAAAACGATAGAAGGCGTTGTTGGATTGGCCCCATGATCTGTTAAAGAAATATAAATAAATGTTACTATTAAAAAAAGTATCAGTGAGTCAACTTCATATTCCTTTGATAATAAAAAAATATATATACTTTATACAAAATGGCACATTGTAAACCTGCACTAAGAATGATTAGATTTGGAAACAGTACTCTGTAATTAGCACATAACATTAGAGATAAAAATACATGGGTCGGTTGATAATGGTGTAGAATTTTTGAATATAATAAAATGAGAATAGGGTGTACATTTGAGTATAAAGCAACAAAAAGTGGCCTAGCAGAGAAAGTTGACACAACAGAAAACAATAGTAGAAATTAACTGTTACTTAGAAGAACAGATGAGCCGACTCAGCAAGCAAGGTAAAACGTGGAGAGCTGGCAATATCCGTTGTCGGTCTCGCAGGTGTTTTCTTGTTAATTCCCAGAGTGTTCATAAAGGATTACAGAAGTGGGTGTGTATGTGAATTTATGACATGTTCGTTCACACCCACCATGCCTCTATGACCATGTTTGACCTCAATTCCACCAGTGCAGCTGCCTTGCGAGCGCAGGCCCACAGTTGTGAACTGTCATTGATAGCGGAGGGGGATGGATTTAGATGAGGCGAGCACCATAGGCCCGGTACACAAATCAAAGGACATGGACCCATTTGATTGCAGGGACCGGGTCTTCAAAGGGGAGTCTGAAGACATCAGGTCTAGGGTGGCCATGTGGATAAGAGTCCCCATGCGAAAGAATCCTTAGTGGTGTACATGGTATTCGGCACCGTGTTCCCGCTCTCCCAGCCCCTTTGCGCGCACACGCCCACAGGTGCGAACTGTCATTGATAGCGGAGAGATGCGGATGAGGAGAGCATGATAGGCCAGTAAACCTGTTAAAGCACACCAATCTTTTACGATACTCTTAGATGTTTGCATGGGTTGTGGACTTACAGAAAATTTCCATCAGAAGAACTAATTTTTTCATTTAGTTTGGTGAAGTGGATGGCAATGACCTCACAAATGATACTGCTTCATTCGAGGTACTGTCTGTATAAACACACGGTATTGTTCGTGGTCACTTGGGAATTCATTATGAATGGCTGGAACCACAGAGGTAGGTATTACTTGTCGAATGCGAAATACCAGTCTTCCATGAATCCAACATGTAAAAGCATGATATGCTACAAGTCTGTACCACCTGTGTCGATATACAGAAATAATTTACTTGAATGAACCCAATAATTGCTTGTTTGCACTACCTTGTAAAATGTAAGGCATTGGTATGCCTTAAAAAGTACCTTTCTGTACAAAGTGCTGACACTACTTGTGATTCCAAGTAGGGATCAATTAGAAATGTGAACTCCTAATCCAGCAAAAACTTTGGGAGATACTTGCAAGTGAAAGAAACTTAATTGTTTGGACAATAAATCTAAAGATGAAAACTTTGTTTTCAGATTACGATGAGTAATTTATTATATATATATGTGTTTTATTTTTTTTTTATTTTTTTTTACGCAGCCCGCGGTAGCGGCTGTGTAGTTATGGTTATTTGCTGAACCCATAGGAAGAGTACTTTTTGGGTGGCTTATAACTTCGCTGTCTCTGGAGGAATCCTCACCATACTTTGCAAAAAAAAATATATGGCCCACTCTGAATTTATTTGCAAAGTTTGGTGAGGTTTGGTCCAGTGGGGGGGCAAAGTTATAAGGTGGGGGGTCCCAAAATGTATTTTTTTCCATAGACTGAATGGAGAAAAAATGTCTGTTGGCCGGAGCGGCGGCTTGGTCCCGAAAGCGTGCTTTTGTAAATTTGGTGAAAATCCGTCCATTTTTGTTTTTTGTTTTAAATGAAAAAAAGTAGGTCTCAAAAAATTGGTGATATCTATGTCCGCTCCGTTGACACACTTCCCTGTTCAGTCAGTGCACAGGACACTGATTGGATAATTGGCTTGTCATGTCCGAGGACACGTGACATGCTCTGATTGGCTGGGATGAGGCGTGACGTGCATCAAATTGTTTCGATGCGCCCGCCATATTGGATGCGCGGACATGCGCAGGAAGTGAGCATAAATCCAATTTTGGGGACTGTGTTGGTCTGTGAGTGCTTGGAGAGGGTGGGGGAGCAAGATATGCGTCAAATGCTGTATTTGTTTAGGTGGGAGAAGGCCGTGATGTGTTCGCAGTCACCGCGGTTGTCTGCAGACATACTAGACACTGGGCGCACTACTGGCTATTTTAGTTTAGTATGCTGTCGGTTTTGGGTCATTGGAAGAGCATTGGTGAAGAGGGTATGTATTGAAGAGTTTGTACGTTGGTTGTAATTTTTTAGAATGTTAATTGAAGTGCACAGTTTTGAGATGGATGTATTATGTTTTTGGGTTGTGGTCGTTTGGTAGGTGTTTGTTTCTATGGGTGTGTTATGCTGCGGTGGCTGTGGCCAGGGCCTAGAGTCTTGGGTGCATGGCCGAACGCTGTAGGCCATGCACCCAAGGCTCTAGGCCCTGGCCACAACCACTGCAACATCACTGTACAATGCTACCAAACATTTTGATTGTGGTATGTGGGCTGCTTAGGGGATATGTTTTCAAAAATATGAGTACTGACTGGTAGTAGTGTAATAGTGTTCATAGGATAGTTAGATGATGTGTGGATTGGTGAGGGGGAAGCACTTACTTTTTTGGATGGAAAGAGTAGGTTTCTTCTGAGTTCTCGTTCGTACTGAAGACGCTGTTAATGTAGACCTTGATTTCTTTGTTTTTGTAGTAGTAGTGCTTTCTAATAACTGTGCATAGCATGTGCATGCACTTTTCTTTGCCTATGTGCATTCTGTATATTTTATTTAGAATCTGTTAATTAAATGTGCTTTAGAAATGAGTACAATAGTAAGCGCACAGAGCACACTTGGCTTCGTAAGGCGGTGTTATTGGATGTTAGGAGATACCAAACAAAGCATACAATTATTTCTTCTATTTTTACAGGGTAAATGCCAGGAACTGTAATGAAAAGTATGCAATGTATGTATTTGTGAAGGTGTGGGAAATAAATCAGAAAGATTTGATGGGGTCATCAGATTATTATTCAGTAGGTGATTACTAAAGTACTGGGTGATTATGTGGTGCTTGCAAATGGGAGAGTCTGAAATAAAGTAAGGGTTGCAAGGAAGGACCTGCTGCTTGTGTTGCAGACAGAAGGGGGAGATGTTGCATGTCTTGCTTTGCAACACTGTACATAGTTGTAGATGATGTGATAGGTATGACTGCACCTGTGCATAGTTGAATGCTGTTGTGAAATCTAGCACGGAATGGGCAACCAGCTGGAATGAGAGAGCTGTCTAGATTGGAAGAACATTTGTAGAGGCAGTGGTGGTGTTTCAGCTGCGAGCCTTTCAAATGATAGTGGCTATCTGTGTGCATAAATAAAGATGCATGTACTCATCCTGGATGCGTGTAATTTTATAACACACTAGAAAGCCTTTTCAAATAATGATACTGTTATTTCTCCCATCTTTTAACATGAAATGTCACTTTGTTAGATAACTGTGTGTTGTCTGATTACTAATATAGTTATTTGTAAAGGAAGTTGACATGATAAAATGTTTGTGAAATATGCAGAATGTATAGAAAGGAAATTATATGTACATCTTATGCACTATAATGCATTAAATGCTATCATGGTTGGAATGTGGCTAAATACATGGCAGTGGTTAAAGAAATGATAGAATGAATGAAGAAAATAAGTTTGCACATTGCAGTTAATATTGGTAAATTAAAAATTTGGAGAGCAGACAACTTTGCAAGTGACACTTCATCATAGCAGATGGGAGAAATTACAGTAAGCTTGTTTTACAGGTTACACAGGGTAAGTGGCAGTTACTCTGTTCATATGCATTTATACAAGAGATGTACATGTACCATACATGCCAATCCTCCTGATTTCGGCGGGAGACTTATTTTTCACATTTTCCCGCTGAAAATACATCTTTGCCCACTGCATCCTTATGACACAAATGTTGTCTCCTGATTTTTCAGAGGAAATGTCTCTCCCAGGTGGGTCGGAATGTTGGCATGTATGATGTACTGTGCAAAAAATATTCATACCTGTACTTTGTGTTCTTGCATGTGGATGTGCATGAATCTGCAAGTAGAAATATTGGAGAGTTTAGTAGTAGTTGCTGTAGGTGCTTTTCAGTCCCATCGCAATTGTACTCCGAGTGATCAACAATACATCTAAAGTGCTGAATTGTGATGGAGTTAGATGTAGAGGTCTTGCATGTGGATGGTGGATGGTTGTGTGACTGCTTAACAGTAGCCAATGAGGGAATGGTGCAGAGAGTGAAGTGGAGAGGGCAGAAGGGCTACCCCAGTGTTACTTACGCGCTCCGCGGATAGCGCGGCTGCAGACAGGACATGGCACATCCAGGGCTTCCGAGCATGAAATGGGAGTGTATTTTGCGGATTAGCCAATCAGGTGTTGAGGTTCTGCTTCGTATTGAGAGAGGCTGTGTGTAGTGAAGATGGCAGAGGTGGCGAAAGTCAGGGTGGTGGTGCTTGGAGATATGTTTGTGAATGGTTTGGAGTTGTATGCAAAATGTAGGAATGTGAGAAAGCCTTTTGATGTTAAAGGCATGGAGGTGGTGTGGAGCACTGTGCCTGGTTTCAATTTGCAGGCAATGGTAGAAGTTTGCCAATATATGGCTAGGATTAACGGTCTACATGTGGTTTTCCTGCACTGTGGTGCTTTGCATTTGGTTTATGTCAGTGCCCCTATTTTGTTAAAAGATCTAGAAAACTTGGTTCAGGCAGTAATGAAACTACTTCCAAATGCCAAGGTATTTTTTTCTGGTTTGGTACCTAGGGCAATATGGGACAATAGTTCTGTTTTTTGTCCTCGGCAAAATATTGCTAGGTATTTAATCAACCGAGGCATGTTTGCTTTTATGCTTAGAGCTGGCATGTTCTTTTGTAACAATGATGACCACATTGACTCTGGTAATGTTGATTACTTTAAAGAAGATGGCATGTCTTTATCTTTTGTGGGAAATGCCATACCATGCTGTTTTGGTACATAAGGGTTGCTTTGAAGAAGCTAATATGAAGATTTTTGGAGGAAAATAAGGAAAATAAACCAAAAAACAAAATAAAAGGTGTTTCTGAAGCATCTGCAAAAAAACCCCCAAAAAAGGCTCTTTTCAGAGCCAATCTCAAAGGGGAAATGGTGCACACTATTTAAATTTTAATTCCCCATGCTCAGATTTTTTGACTTGTCCGTGGACATTGCGGTTGTCCGCGGACACTGCATATTACATACAGGGATTTTGAAGTTGACGGGAATGCAAATGAGACGTAGCACAGCAATGTATTGGTCAATTGGGTGTGATGTGTGAGCAGAGAGTTTGTCAAAGTATTTTTCCTCAGAGGAGATGGCTATGGCTGTGTTTCAGAAAGCAGATTGTCTGGATGTTGGGCGATTCATGATAAATTGGTTGGAGGTGCATGCAGATCGCTGCAGATCTTGGATTCCCTCATGTGGAAGTGCACTAGCATGGAGTGCGTGGAATGAAGTGGCTGGATTTGGTACCTCTTTGTGCTACTTTGCTGAAAGTGTCATCCAGACATTATTATTTTTCATTGTGGAGGGATCAGTTTAGGACATATTTCTGGAATATCTTTGCAATTTGCAAAGAAAGAAGGACTTGGGGAAAGTCATGGACATGTATCCAAACTTCAGAGTAATTTTTTCCTATATTGTGCTGAGACAAATGTGGCTGCGTTCCTCTTCATTTGGTCCACAAATGGAGACAGCAAGGTACAATGTTAACCAGGCGGTCTGTGCCTTTTTAAGAGATATTGGTATGTCCTCTTTTCACAATGAAAACCTGTTTTCTTAGTACACACATCTTTTGCAGAGATGGAGTAGATCTTACTTATGCCGGCAATCAGATTTTTCTGTGAAATAAACAAACTGCATTGCGACCTTTTTTGGACTTGCAGCAATCCATTTTGCAGTAGGTGTTGACCATTTGAAGTTTTCGAAACACAAATAACCACCACAAAAAGGCTCTTTCAGAGCCACCACTTCCTCCCAGAGAAAAGTGCAATGATTGTGACAGGGCAGCACTGCAAAGATTTTAGAGGTCCGTGGACAGTCCGCTGACTTCTAAGAATGCACAGGGCCTTGCGCATTTCATTGACCCTTCTCTTTTTGAACTGTGAAAGGATGCTATGAAAAGAGCCTTTTTTTTTTTTTTTTGGGGGGGTTTTGTTTTATATATTTTTTGGTTTTGTAAACGCGACAGACAAGGAAAGGAGGGTAAAAGGGACTCCAACCACGGGGATAGGAAAGGGCAGGTGGAGAGAGGAAGATGTAGGGTGGGCCTTTTTCAGGTAGGTAGCAGTTCTTCTCATGCTCCTTGACCACAGTCTCGAAAGCACTTCGAAGGTTCTCCCCCCTGCAGAGTACTGCGTCGCAGTACATGCACAATACTGTGACCCTCAAAAGGTAAGAATCGAAAGCATCAAGTATGGCCTGTGAGGCAGCTGGAGTGATGCGCTGCCCAATAGGATTGCCTCTTGTGGTGGCAGGAGGGGACACAGAGGATGCTGCAGGGGAACTCGACCTACTACGTTTATCGCAAGGTACAACCTTACAAATAGCCCCACTGTGGAACAATTTTAGGTGTTGCTTCATTAAGGTAGTACCATAGCTGTACAAACCTGGTTTCCCACGACTCAGCACCATCATGCACTGATTGAAGGTCACCTTGTGTGCACGTTCTTTTGGTACTCCAACATTGGTAAATAACCACCACACCCAAGATTCACAGTGAGAACTAGTAGTAGGGACTTCCACTACCTCATCCTTTTCATCACTCTCCTCTGTATCCTGATGCCTGTTCCCCTCTGCAGGCCCTCAGGGAGGTGTTGATGGTGGAGGGGGTAGGGGTGCTGCTGAGACAGCAGTAGCGCCAGCAGCAGCCATGGATGCCATTGGGACAGCTGTTCCCAAGAGCAATCCAATGCAACAAGGGGCGGTCTCTGTCCTGGAAGCCCAAAAACAGAATAAGGCGCAGCTCTGGCGTGTGGCCCTTTTTATAGGCGTGATGGGGTGCGCTTTGCGGACACCCGCGCTGTCCTCAAACATTTCGAACACCAAGAAAGGGCTCAAAAAATTCCAAAAAGTATGCAGATCACCAGGGACATAGTGTGGGACATGTGCAAGGGTGAAGTTTCCCAGGAAAATATCTTGGATTGCTGAAAAAAACACTTTTTAGGTGTCTGTGGGCCGGACAGTGTTTGTTACGCTTAATGTGGGTGCGGTCACATGATGACGTCGAGGACATGTTGGCGAAAGAGACGGCTGTCCGTAGGACACCAAATGCGCAGGGTTGGGTCTACGCATGCGTGCAGGTGTTCCACGGATAGTGTTCCAGTCCCCAAACTAATTAAAAGTGCGACACACGTGTGGCGGTCAGTTGCGCACAGGCACAATGTTCATAGCGGCAAGGGTGTGCTATGCATGCTCGCGGGTGTTCTACGGACAATGTGCAGGTGCCCAAACAAAATAAACGTGCGTCACAACTTTGCCATCAGGTGAACGGCTTATGTGTTCTACGGACATATTCATTCTGGTTACGGACAATGCGAACAGGGGGAATGTTCTTGGGACACTTTATTTTGCATAGCTATGAACATGCAGACGTCTTTAGTGTTCTGCGGACACCCCCATTTTGACTACGGCAATTCGAACAGGTATAGTGTCCTTAGGACACCCTCATTTTGGTTAATTGAGGACATCCCGGACAGCGGTGGTGTCCGGAAACCCTAACTGCCTTCTTAAAAAAATAAGACACAGAGGAATGTACTAACACACTTAATATTTTATTATTGTATAAAAATTATGAAAGGGGGGGGGGAGAACCAGAAACTGAAACAAATACAGGGGAATTAGGGGTTTGGACATGGATGGTAGCGGAGGAAGGGATTGAAGTCTCATCACAGTTTTTCTTGCTGGGGAGTTTTTGGGGATAGTTGGCTGGGACATTTAGAGGGGAACAGGTACATGTGGGACAGTGATATTTAATGTCTTTTACATGGTGCTCCACAAAGTTTTTTTTAAAGAATTACATTTTTCATTAACATATCCATTTTTAGCTCCATTTGCTGTGGAGGATTTTTTAACTTCTCTTGGTATATTATTTTTAATGTCTGTATGGTCTGTTAAAATTAAGTACACATAAAGTAGTGGTTATTAATTGGCTTATAGAGAAATGTAGTGTCTACCATTAGTATCACTGTCTTCACTCATTTCATCCCG
This sequence comes from Ambystoma mexicanum, assembly GCF_040938575.1. Taxonomy (NCBI): domain Eukaryota; kingdom Metazoa; phylum Chordata; class Amphibia; order Caudata; family Ambystomatidae; genus Ambystoma; species Ambystoma mexicanum. The sequence goes on along the minus strand of NC_090934.1, from coordinate 420,571,050 downwards.
AGGAACATTTTCTTCCAGCCATTCCAAAGTACTGGACATTTCCGTGTTAAAAAAAAGAAAACAATTCGTTTTAGTGTACCTAATACCGAAAGTTTATACATATATACAATACATGTAATGTACTCACTAGTTTCTTGCTAAGTTTTGCTGTTACTGCTGCGTAGGTGTCCTGTTGATTTTTGCTGTGCAATTTCTGTGAGGTAATTCTGTTGGAGGCATATTTGTGTTTTGGTATATTCCACTATGTTGCATATGCTATGTAATTGGACTGTTAGTGTTTTACATACAGTTTCACTTCTTATTTATTTTTTAATGTAATTTATTTATGTGCTGCTTTTTTTAACATGTTTACTGTTTTTTTTTAGATGATATAACAATGTTACCCCCTGAATTTTTGGATAGTGTTGTTGTCCGAGTCCATCCGTAAACAGGCACATGGTCTGCAGATATCAGACCCACTAGCGCAGGTAGGGGGTACAGTATGTTCTTTGTTATATGTATATAAATTAAGGGCATCCTAGTAAACATTTATCAAATTTACATTATCTATATTCAGTGAAAAAAACTGTTACAGGAACGTTATGGTTAAGTTGAGCTACTAAAAACCTATGAAATTCAGTGAAAAATAACTTTTTTAAAGGGACGTTATGGTTCCAAGTAAAACCAAAAGAAAACTGCAATTCGCCAGTTATGGTAAGCTAAGCAACCATAACTCACGCCACCACCGTGCACTGCTAAGACTAACACCCAGGACATCAAAGATGACAACACAAATGTCATTGATGACATCACTGATGACATCACATGTGCATTTACTTTTCATGAAAAATCTGTACAAGGGATTCTTATTGTAATGTTAACGTGTCAAGGATCATTGGAATAAATATCATGAGGTACGTAGTGCATTAAGCAATGCATTGATACAAATAGCATTCTATTATGAAGTTCTTTCCAGTATAGTAAGCTACTCATGTAGAAACGTAGGCATTGCGTGCAGCATACGTGATGGAGGTGCAATATTAATCTTGCCATGTTGAATAGTGAAATGATAAATGCTTTCTTATTAGTTTTGCGTACTGTGAAACATAAGTAGCTAATAAAACCCACTTACTACATAATTGCATTATTGCAGACAAAACACAAAAAGACAACACATACAAATATGAGCATATATAGGGAAAGTGAAGTAAGCAAAAAAGCAGCAATACTACCAGACCGTGTTTATAACCTAACTGATTATCTTAATGCACAGAAATGATTGCTCTGCTTCAAAGCTGCTACTTCCTCTATGTATATGTATCACATGATGGACCCTAAGGAAAGTAGTGAGTACAATGTATACAAATATGAGCATATCGAGGGAAAGTACAGTAATAAAAAACAGTACTATCAAAGTGTTGATACCCTTACTGATTAACTTAATGCACAGAAAGGATTGCTGTCTTGCAAGCCTGTGTCTTCCCCTATGTATATATTTCATAGGATGTGACTGGACCCTAAGGTAATTACTGTAAGAACATATTTGAAGGATAAGTCTACAAATATATTACCTTTTTGATTTTTTTAGTTCCTGACTGTTACTGAAGAAAACCATGTGGCCTAGATATGTCAGTAAAGGAAAAAAGAGGGAGCCAGACATATGATGTCATCTTTGATGTCCTGGGTGTTAGCCTTAGCAGTGCACGGTGGTGGCGCGAGTTATGGTTGCTTAGCTTACCATAACTGGCGAATTTCAGGGGTTTTTCGGTTTTACTTGGAACCATAACATCCCTTTTTAACAAAGTTTTTTTTTTTTACTGAATTTCATAGGTTTTTAGTAGCGCAACTTAACCATAACATCCCTTTATTAAAGTTTTTTTTTTTACTGAAATATATATATATATATATATATATGGAATGCAAACCGCACTCCAGGCGAGAAGCAATCTCCACTGTGAGTCAGAGAATTGGAAAAAAAACCTGACTCGCATCGTAATAAATTACGAGCTTTTAATATTTAAAAATATTTTTCAAGCAGTTGGACATCAACAAAAACGGAGACAGGATGCTCATTACCTGGATTACGAGGGAGAATTGTAGCTCGAAGTTCGTGCATAAGGGCCATCCTCATTCGCAACACCTATCTGGTCATGCATCTTAGTAACGCATAGCAGTGGTGTCTTCTTCAGCAATGTAGGCCAAGCAGCCGGATTTTTCTCTGCAACAGCAGTTCTCCAGCTGTGTAGGCATAAGCTCACAAGGATGAAAGGTACACTAGGTGGAAACGTGTTCCATGCAACTGGGTTCAGGCTCTGGTGATTGATCCACAAGACTTTCCATCTGATTTCACTTCGTCTCAAATTTTTTCTCTTTCAAGGATTTCCTCTTCAGAATATTCAGGCTCATACAGGTAGGGCTGAATTATTGCCATAGTTCCTGAATAGGGAAGCACAGAATCAACCGTGAGGTAAATTAAAAAACGTTTTTGTTGGTATACATGGAAAGAAAAGCAGTTTCCCATTAACATTAAATGTTAAAGAAAGACAAGCGAAGAGACGGCTACGTTACAAAAACACATAATGAAAAGGCAAGATGAATAGGCTTAAACTTTGAAAGTTTACAAGGACACGTGTTGAAATATGGTTTGATAAAGACATTTGTCCATCATATATGAAATGAAAAACAAATGCTGCCTAAAATAAATTAACTCAGTAGAAGTACCGGTTCTCTGTGTGTCCTACTTGGCAGATAGCTTAACAGCGCAGAAACAAGTCGGGGAATTTCAAAATGAAATCCACTGACACAAAGGAAAATAACACTCCAATATTGTGTGATCAGAAAGGGTTTGTTTGCACTTGCCGAGGAACGAGGCGTCTTGGAATTTCCATGGATACACGTCAATAAATTGGCACGGAGGGCGCTTACATGAGACGTGCATTGGGGTTGTGAAATGGGGCATGAGCATCTAGTGATGTCAGTGTTAGTGGTGGGTGATCTGAATTAGTGCTGCAAGGGCACTTGAACTTGGGGCGATGGATCACCGGATAAGATTAGCACAATATAGCGGTACCGGCCCGTCGTTTCTGTATGTGTGAAAGTGAGACAAACGCTGATAAGTTCCTTTGGAATTTTTTTACAAACGATCGATGTATGCTCTAAAATACATGCACGATTGGGCCAATAACATTTCTGACCGAACTACCCCTTTAACCATCCGCTGCAAACATGATCACCTTGCGTGCAGGAAGGCTCTCAAAACCTGGCGCTTCCCTTCCTCACAGACTTAGTTCATCCCTTGAGTGAACTATTACCCTCCCCTTGTCAGGAATGTGGGGGCACCCGAGTAGGCGACAAGGTGGGTCATAGCTCTCCCCACTGAATGCATCTCAGTCAGGTCTTCACAATAAGCTCTGCAAGACCACATCTGGTGTCAGTCCTTCTAAACTGGAAACACAAGCACTCCAGCACAATGGAACATAGCTGTATCCCGCACAGGCAATGGCTGAACCACCTCCATTCATCTGCAATAATCACTGCTCGCCTACACCCACCCAAACACTCATCACCACCCCCAATAGAATACAGCTGGGTCCCACACAAAATTTGGTCCAGCTATTCACATAATCTCTTCTGCTCCCTTGTCTGTCATCGCAGCACCCGCTCTCACCTGAAACTAGGTGCTGCTGTTAGGGACTTAGCCACTCTCTATCTACCTTCGTGCTGGCTAAAAATGCACACACGCATTTTAAAAATCCTTTCTTCACCTTGAACATCTGACTATAGTCATCCAAAGGGTGTTCATCTCCAGAGCGCTTCGGGCCATACCAATGGCAGTAGGCGCTATACAAATGTCATGCATCATAACATAAATTGGCTTCATCTCTGTTCAGGCAGAAGCACAAAGGGGTTGACTTGCTAGGAGTAAAGAGTAAAATTCACAGCTGCAGAAAGACACCTAGGTGGGCAGAGGGTCTGAAGGGAGATGCTGGTATGGTAAACGGAATAGCAGAATTGTTCACGCCCTCAAAAAAAGGGCCCTACGCACACACAATTGGCTCAAAATAGCAAAGGATTTATTGAAACTACAATCTGATGTTTTCCTGAGTGTGCAGGGTGCAAGTAAATTGCACAGCTTAATTTTGACTTATTTTTACATTATTAGGATTCAATCTGAAATTGTAATGTTTCAAAGGCTGGGGAAAATAATCTTGTGCGGTTATGAATGCACGTACAGGTTCAATCCTGAACTTTCTCGCACCAATGCAACAAACTCATATTCTCTGGGTATACTCCCACCAGCATAGCCCAATGATGCATCGAAATCACTGTGACAGGACCACTAACTCAAATAGCAAGAATGTATTAAACCTGTTGAAGAGTGCACATCCTGAATGGGAGGACAAAAGGAGATACCTTGGGCCAGCTTACCTCAGTCCACTCAGGGTAGCGGTGATGACGGATTCACCTCCATAATCAGTGGCTTCATCGTCAAAGAGCAATCTCCACTCTCAGACTGTTGTCAAGTGGTTTTACACATTAAACAGAAACAGCTCCTTCAAAAAGACTTTACAACTCCTCCACGTTTAGCTGGGAATGAGAATACAAACCAATTAATCTAATTCTGCCTAACTAAAACATTACAGCACCTTCCCAAATAAAACCTTCAACCAGAGTCCAGCACATAGAAACCAAGCTGTTAGAGGTGTACATATAATACTCATCAAGGCAGCAACAAGCTCACTTAAGTTACAAAACACAATAACCAAGTGGATGCATGGTTTGAAAGGGACCATAAAAAGATTTGAAGCCTGTCTAACCAAAACGCAAGGGCCCACTGAACCCTGAGCCTTGCTCAAAATATCTCTGCACACTCTGGGAATATAAATCGACAATAAGAAAGATCATTGAATACCTGACAAGGAGATTGACTCGGTCAGATGCTGCAATCGACAGTAATCTCTTCTAAAAACTGTGGGGAAAGGCACAAGCAAACGTAAAACATGAGCTTGTTATTAATTATGATCAAATATGGACAGCCTATGGAAACCTATGCAAAGAGATCCCCACTGGCATCCTCAGAGGGCCAGAAAATGTTCTGACAGAACTAAATCTTCTGGGTGGAATTATTAAAGACCAGCAAAACCTCATAGACCAACCTGTGACAATAGGGAAATTAAAAAAGCAAACCAAAATCCTGCAGATCAGATAGTGTGGTGCTCATACCAAGTGTGAAAAGCACTAGTCAAACTATTCAGTATCCTTCTACAATCTAGGCACATCGCAGACACTTGGTCTGAAGGGTTTATCACGCTTAACTATGAAGGTGGTGACGCATGGACCCGAATGACTCCTGGGGAATCTGTGTAAATCAACCTTAGAAAGCTATTTGCAGCCTTTTTTCCAACAATGAGTAACCGTACAACCGTCAGGTGGGATTCTTACCCAAACACCAACCCAATTAAATGAGTTTATTAGCTATTTTGTAATCTATGCCTTTGGATGTATATGTGGCAAAGTCTATATTGGCAGCACAAATTATGGCTGAGAATATATGAACATTTGCGAGCCATCAAATTACCCTATGGCAGTTCATTGGCATCTTGAACACAAAACCATTTTGAAGATATTACGTTTTGTGGAATCGGACACATGATTCAAAATGACAGAGGTGGTGATTTAGAAAAAGCATTACGGCAACAAGCCAGGATGATTTTTTTTAACTTTAGGTCTGCTACTATTGGCCATAACTCGGATCACAAATTAAATAAATGTTTAGGACCTACAGAGAAAAGATTAGCATATTAGAACAAATCTAGATTGAAGCTAGTTCACTAACTTGGAAGTTGGGCAAACAGCATAATGAAACTAAAGATCAATCAAGAAAAGCTGCCTGAATAGCCATTAAGAAGCTCCCTAGTCTCCACGAGATTAAAAGTGGATGCTAAGTGAAACATGTGTTGGCGATTGGAGAATGCGTTTGCTAGCACTACCACTGACGTAGTTTGTTTTGTTTCTATGATTTGTTTCTATGATTAGAGATTATCACATAGAAATTGCTTGTCTAAAATTGTCGCTTACAAACACGTTTTCAAGATTCTGTCTCTTTGAGGAATAATTGAGTCTTGGTCAATTCTTCTTTGTTTGCAATGGAGATTTCATTGATAAAAAAATATTTTGTTTGAAACAGATTTATTTTGTAGTTGTGTTTGTGAGCAAGGCGCATCAGTGTTTGGATTTTGTTTAATTGTTAGTCCGGACAAGTGATGACTCACCTAAACTAGTGCAGACTGCATAGATAGATATTGAAAGACACATTGGAACAGAGTAATTCTGAGTTAAGAGTGCAGGGAGTAGTCTTAAGGATCTTGTGTTTTCAATTGATTCCATTCATTTACTATGGTAATATGTCTCACCTGTCATGTCAAGCCAATAAACTACCTTGTATTATATTGTTTTATGTTGCAATAAAACAAACCATGGGGTAGGGGATTGGGTTGAGAAGGGAGTGCACTTAAAAGGACAAGGCATTCCTAATTAGCAATAAGAATAAAACCATGATCAGTCTACAGGCCATTCCTGTTGGATCAAAAATAAGCGATCCTCCAAGGAAGTGACACCAGGAATAGCACTTGGCAGAAGTGGGTTTGCTTGCACGGACGTGCAAGAGAAGGAGAGTAATGATGAACCAGTGCAGTACACGTACTATGACCTTCGATTCACCACCCTCATTAGGAGGGAATGATGAGATTGTAGAAGCACAGGCTGGTGCTCGCACTGTGTCTCGATAGTCCAGAGCACTCCCCAGCATCCAGTGATTTTAAGAGAAGTGAAGGATACCAACGTCTGCATTAACCAGATAGCTTCTGTGTGGGATTTTTGTGCTTGTAGTAACTCGGGGCAAGCTTTTTTTCAGCAGATGGATCTTCACGTGGATGAACAAGGGGCATACTGACCTTGCACCATTCTATGTACTTGGACCTCCATGAATTTATTCCAGGTATCAGAAATACTGGATGTTTTCCATACTTTTAAACGCTCATTGCTGCAAATAGTCTTCACATTCTCCTGCAAGGACATTGCAACAGAGTGACTCTCTGCGTGATCGGGTGTATGTGAGGTACCTGTGGTGCAGAAATAAATTGCATGTAATCCAGAGAGAAATGGTCACAATCTGCCCTAAAGCATAGGGGAATAGGCCAGGTGAGACCGGAAGAGGTCCGTGTGGAGAAATGGGATGAGTGTGGCGGTAGCAGGTTAATTGGACTGTGTAGTGGAAGGAAGAGGAAGAGCACGTGTTTCAGGGGTGTCCTCCAGACTAGGCTTAGTGCATCGGGGAGGGTGGGGGTTTTGGACAAGCAGACAAGGCACTTGGTGGTGACAGCAGAGGGAAGCAAATGATTAAATGTGTAACTCGTGAAGCGCTGGGACTCTTGCACAAATGATGTTAGGAAATGGATTCATTTTGGTAAAGCCACATATGACCATACATGCCACTCTGTGGGCAGAGATTTTGCTTTATTTGGGGTTTTGACATGCAGATGCTGAGAGAGGTACTAATCTGGGTTGTCAGACTGCAGGCGATTAGTGGAGTTGTACATCATGTGAAGCTGCAGGATGGGCCAGTGGAAATGTTTCATCCTTGGATATGAGGAGGAGAGACTTGTGGTCCCTTCTGGGCTTCACCATGTGCCAGAACAGGCAGACATGTAAATGCCAACAGCACTGCAGCACTATTTGGGAATTCTATATTTTCAGTTGGGGCACGGCTTGCATGCGCCATAGCTCCTAGTGGAGCCTCATGCAAGAGCCCTGCCCCAGACCAGAGACTGGTGTCAAGCATCAGTTCAGAGTAAACAAATTGAAGTAGGGCTCAGTGCCATCTATGGTTAGGGCCTCTTTAGTGTTGTGAAAATCAGCCTTTTGGCCATCTTCCCACACCGAAGCCACTTAATGGGCTACCTATGTGGTTTTTAAATGTTTTTACTTTGGGGATGAACCTCCTTCAATAGTTTTATATTGGGGAAGCTCCTAATTTCCGTAGCGGAGGGTGGAGAACAGGCTGCCTTGATATTCACCACTTTCTTGCTTCAGCAGCTGTGCCTTGGCCCGTGAAAAAGGAGTTAAAGGATTTGAGTTTTGGCTGCTGCAGGAATTCACACTTGCGGTTGAATGTAAAATCACACTCTGAACCTCATGAAAACACACTCTAGGCATGTATGATGTTCCACAGTCCACTAAACATGGATATAGTCATTGCTTACACTGAGAAGCCGTGGTAGTCCAGGTAGGACCCGCTTGACAGTGTGCTGGAGAACTTCAATTGCTGATGAAATTCGGACTATCAGATGCTTGTAGTGATAAAGGACCGTGTGGTAGAAGTCGTTGTGTACCTAGTCTGGTCTCTTCCTGAAACGCTTCTGATAACCAGCACTTATGTCTAGATTTGTGAAGACAATGGTGCATTGGAAGTCCACCAAAATGATTTCCTTTGGGAGGCACAGGTCTACTATGTGTCTCTCACTCAGTTATTTTGGGTTTGTCCGTGACCAAAATGAGTGATGCCCATCCACCTTCTCGAGCACAACTTTATTTCTCAAATGAAAAGGGATATTCCTATGTTGATGTTGAACTGCAGTAACTTGTACCGTGTGGTCGATGTGCAGGTGTTTCTGCTTATTTTCACACACCGCACTGGATGAGGTCTCTAAAGTGGTCTTCTCTATGAAGTCCTCCTCCAAACAAGTGCTCTCTTGCTCCTCCAGAACCATCGAGCACAACATTTCCTCTCTCGCCCCGGCTCTTGCTGACTTCTGTAACCACTCCTTTGCCACTGGCTCTTTCCCTCTATCCCTCAAGCACTCCTTTGTGCACCCTCTCTTAAAAAAAAAAGCTGTCTGCTGATCCCTCCTGCCTGACTATCACCCTATCTCTACTACCCCATTCCTGGTCAAACTCTTGGAAAAGTTGGTCCTCCACCAACTGACCCTGCACACTGATCTTGTTGGTTGTTTTCATGGCCATCAATCTGCATTCCTGGCATCCCGAGGCATACAAACTGCTCTCCTGAAAACATGTGAAACCATGCTCTCAAATCTCGACTCTAACTCTCCTGCTGTTCTCATTCTCCTCGATCTCTACTCTGCCTTTGACATGGTCAACCATTCCATCCTCATAAAACGGCTCAGTGACTCCCTCGGCATCACTGGCCGGGCACTGGATAGGCTGACGACCTTCCTCACTAGCCGCCCTTCCCAGCTGCAACTGGGCCCTTTCTCCTCCACCACCGCCCTCTTTACCTGTGGTGTCTCCCAGGGCTTTATCCTATCGCCATGGCTCTTCAATGTGTATCTTGCCCCTCTTGCTCATCTGATCTCCTCCTTCTCTCATTTCCAGTGTTACGCTGATGAGACACAGCTTTTCTTCAAACTTCCCTCTACTTCCTCCTCTTCCTCTTCTCTCATCCCGACTGTCTAGCATGCTGTGCAGCGAATGATCTAGGTCTCAATATTAGTAAGACGGAGATCCCCCTAATCACAACACCTGTGCCCTCCTTTCATCCTACCCTCTGGCCACCCCCCTTTTTGGGCCCTCTACCCCCATCTTGTGAGGCCAAAACACTTGAGGTCATCTTCGACTCTGCTCTCTTTCACCCCTCACTTCCAGCTCCACAGAGGCATTCTTCCTTTTCTCACCATCCTTCAGAAGCTCAATGTCTCCAGAGCTCTGGTCCTCTCCAAGCTGGACTACTGCACCAGCCTCTTTCTCAACCTCCCTCTTTCCTCACTTCGGCCCCTCCAGCTAATCCAGAACAGGGCTGCAAGACTTATCCTGGGTCTCAAGCCCAGGGACTGTATCTCTTCAGCCCTAAAATCTCTCCACTGGCTCCCGGTGGCTGCAAGGATCAAATCCAAGACCCTCTGCATCATCCACAAGGCTTTGTAGGGCCTGCGGCCTGGAATACTCCCCTGCTAGAGCCCTACGCTCCTCTAATTCCAACTCTCTAACTGTCAAACACTTCTCCAAGCAGGGAGTGGGGGGCAGGTCTCGCTCCTCAGCTGGTGCCTCCCTTTGGAACAGCCTCCCGGCCCCTCTAACTTGAGCCAGACCTCCTTAAGTTCTGGAAAATAGGTCAAAACTCTTCTGTACCTCTTGCCTACCAATCAACGCACTGCTGCTGTAACTGGCAGCCTGATTCTCATGAATCTCACAGGATCCCAGGCCCTTCCTCCCAGTCAATACGAGCCCCCCCAACCCCCCGCTGCACTTCACTACCCTTCCGGGCCCCATCTTGGTGGCTCCACATCCCACCTTGAGTCACCTGTACCAGCGCTTAGCCTGAAGTTCTCCTCCTGGCTCACTTTAGCAGTTCCCTCCCAGGCTCTCCTCCAGCACTTGTCCACTCCTCTGTTTCACCCTTCCACCCCCTTCCCCTGCACTTCTCCTCAATGCACTTGCACGGCCGAATGCCACAAGGCCTAGTAGGACCACTACTGTATATTACTGTTTTGCTATTGTACTTTTTTCCCCTGTTCCCTTCCCATTTAGCCTTGTGGCGCGTTGAAACACAATTCTGTTGTATAAACGCCTTCCAAATGCTCAATAAAATTAAAATAAATGTTTTTAAAATCCCACTCTATGCAACAGAACATTATAATCTTGCAGTTGTTCGTCCTGGTAGGAGCCATAGACAAACTTCATCTTCCAAAGCACTTCCGCCATGTCGCAGCTGAGCGTCTGTACCTGAAGTGGGACAATAGACATCAGGGGGACTAACAATGGCTGACCTGTGGAGTGAGGGCTTCCATGAGCAGAAACTGGAAAGCACCACCAAAGACTTGGACTCGGGGGGGGGGGGGGGGGAGAGATGTGTGAGGCCTGAGGTTCACAAACTGTTGCCCATGACCTTTATAGAAACCTGTTTTTCATGTCAAGGCTATCCATGATGATGTTGCTTCTGAGTTGATGCCTCCCCTTTGATGCTCAGCACTGTGACAATTAACAATTCTATTGAACTATTCTTTTATAGAATTATTACTTCATTTCTTGAGTTCGTCCCAATGCTGAATCTGATGAAATCTTCTGGGTTCACACCGTGCTTGGATTGTGGATGTCAGATGTCTGTATCGAACCTGCACCCCATTGCCTTTACTGCCTTGGTGAAGGTCACAACACGCAAGAATGCGAGTTCTGCCAGTTAATGTACCCAAAGGTGTTCCGAGAACACGAAGCGAAACGGTTCATCTTCCTCCACAAGGAAGAAGGGGTTAAGCAGAACCACTTGCGGTCGCCGGGCAGGGAGTGGGGCCACCGGGGTGCGGTTGCCTGTCCGAAAGAAGAAAATGCAGTTCTTCAAGACATCACTCTTCGAAGAAGAGGAGCTACCACTCCAAGGAAGGCCATGAGGAAGAGGCCCCTTCCATCTTGGAACATCGGCCCCCTCGCATATGGCCCCAGACCAGCTGACGCTGGAGTCTCAAAAGAGTTCCTTTCGCTCCCAAGACGGGTATATATGTCACAGTTGGAGGACATTTATGATGCAGGAGGGGATTCGGTTTCTTTTGGACAGGGTCCCTTCCCCCCGGGGAAGTGAGGGACTTCCCATGGGAGGCTTATGGGGAATAAGGTGACCTGGTGGATCTGACAGCTGACTTGCAGGAGGTAAGTGGCCTGGACACCTTGCCAGAGGTCGACATGATGCCTGGTGCCACACCCCTAGCAAGCACTAGTCCGATTTCCAGTGCCTGGTGGTCGACACCTTAGGGCTGCCAGCCCTTTCATGGCACAAGGTGCAGCATGACCTGACCGTATCTTGGACGGGATCCTAAGGAGACTACTGCCTTTCAATCAGGCAGTGGAGGGTCAGTAATGGAACTGTAGGCCAAACCGGCCTCAATCCTCACAGAGGGCCGCAACCTAGTCAAGAAACGCAGGCCGGCACCCTCTGATTCCTTATTTCTTTCTACCCATGATTCACTGGAGAGTTTGGTACAGGCTGCTAAGCAAAACTCTAAACCACTTAATTTCCATAGATTCCCCCATATAGGGAGAGAAAAAGGTTAGATGGGTGGGGCAGGAAGACTTTTGGCTTGTCAAGCCTGGGTCTCTGGTACGTCAACAACTTCTGTGCTTTGACCAGCTTCTGTGTGGTCTCCGTGGTCAGATGGCCGAGGCGGTGGCACACATCCTCGAAGGGGAGATGCGGAACGGCACAAGGCCCTTCTTAAGTTCGGCAAGGAAGCCTCCTGACTGATCTTGCAGTCTGACCTGAACAGTGCAGACTGCGTCGCAAGGAACCAGCACCGCCCTGCAGTGTTTTTCTGGGCTGAGGACATCCAGCTTCGCTACCGATGTCCAGGAGAAGCTCCTGAACATCCCCTTCGATGCCATGAGCTTGTTCGGCACCAAAGCAGACTAATAGCTCCAGATGATTCAAGCCTCCAAGGCAACTGCCAAATCGTTACCGGTAGTGATGCAGCAGAAGCCATTTATGCCAAGAGGGGTAGAGGTAGGCTCCATCGGGCAGGCAAGGGCGATGCTGTCCCTACAGGGGTTGGGTGTGTGGTGCACCTAGAGGAGGAGCTTGCACCTTCAGGGTGCCCTCCGCAACCCCAGGCGTGAAGCCTCTGTGAAGTGGACCTACGCCATTCGTCCCTTGTGGAGGGCAGGAAATCCCCGTTTGGCAAGGAATGGAAGAAATCCAGCTCGGCCGCATGTGCTAAACAGTTCGTCCTGCAGGGACACTGCCTTCTTTTTGCCTCTCGCCCTCCAGACCATCCCCGTTGCCACCAACCTTACATTCAGAACCTCTTTTACTGGAGAACTGTCCACTCCTGGGAAAAGGGACCATAGAGATGGTACCCTGCTTATTACAAGACAGGGATTGGTGTTCCACATTCTTTCTGGTGCCGAAGGAGGACGGTGGTCCGAGACCCATCCTAGATGTGTGGCTTCTGAACTTCAAAATGGCCCTCTAGCCCAGATGCTCCAGGCCCTGGTCTCCCTGGAGATCCAGGATGCCTACTCCATCTGGCTATCCACAATTAGCACAGGAAGTACCTGGAATTCAAGTTAGCGAACCACTATAACTGTCATTAGCAGTTAAGACCTCCCTTTAGTCATGTCTTCTGCACCCAGGGAGTTCACCAAGTTGCTAGCAGTTGTGGCCGATTTCCTCAGTCAGAAGGGAAGGCATTCACGACTTTCCCTACTTGGACGGCTGGCTCGTCCCAGTCCGCTCCCCAGATCTAGCGTTGGTGCACCTGTACCAGATTTACAGACTATGCCACAGCTTAGGCTTCTCCCTGAACTACAAAACGTCTCCAATACCTCCAATGTATCAGGGTGGTCTTGGACACTCACCTGGGCCGGGGTTTCCCGCTCGAGGATGGAGTAGTGAGCATCTTCAAAATGGTCCAGGTTTTCCAACCTCAGACATTTCCAGTCTGGTCTTTTCTGTGCTTGCTAGGTCTTATGGCACCATGCATATTGGTGGTACTGGAGGCCTGCCTGGGCATGAGGTCACTTGAGTGGCTCCTGAGCTCTCAATGGTTTCAGGGATGGGTTTCAGACCTTCTGGTCTCGGGGGGGGGGGGGGGGGAGTGAGGGCAGGGGGGGTGGGGGGGAGGGGGAGGAAGGAGGAGGGGGGAGGTGTATCTCGAGACCTACAGTGGTGGTCCGTGAAGAACAACCTCTTGAAGGGGTAATTATTCTGTAAACTTTGGCCACAGGTAAATTCTAGTCGTGGGTGCATGCCTGAAAGGGTGGGGGTGCTCACATACAAGACCTGACAGTGAGCGGACTGTGGTCCTCATCGGAGTGCCGGGAGCACATCAATCTTCTGGAGCTGAGGGCAATCGGGCTGGCCCTGGTCGCTTTCCTCCCCTCTGGAAAAGCAAGGTGGTATTGGTCCTGACGGGCAATACTGGGAAAGGGATCTGGACCCTTTTTACTTACTCCACTTCCTCGGTTTTGGAATTTCCTCTGCCCTTGGCCTGGATGGGCTTAGAGAGTGGTACAGTGAATTGGTATCTTGTGACTATTTTGGTCTTTAAGAGGACCCCAGAGCAGGGCTCCTTTTTCACAATCCCCACAGTTATTCAATTCCTGAGGGGTCTTTCCAATATGTATCCCCATGCCATTGTGTTCTGGCATGGGATTTAAACATAGTGTTGACTTTTTTAATGGTTGCTCCGTTTGAACCCCTTCTTATTGTTTAAGACAGCTCCCCCTTTAAGGTGATTTTGCTGGTTCCCATCACTTCCTCTAGACTGGTGAGGAAGCTCCAGGCTCTGTCTGTCAATCCTCACTTCATGGCTTTCTCCAAGGAGAATGCGACATTGAGAGTTGGACTTTCCTTCCTTCTGAAGGTGGTCTCCGATTTCCATCTCTCTCAAAAGATCCATGTACCTGTCTTCTTTCCTCCATCACACCCTTCCAAAGCAGAGGAGCATTTCCATCGGCTAGATCCGTGCATGCCCTCAAGTTCTATGTTTCTCGGACAAGGGAGAACAGGACTGATAACTAACCTTTTGTTTGTTATGTGGGTGTCTGAGCGGGCAGGGCTGTTACGAAACAGACCCAGTTTAGATTGAGCATTCTCTGCATCTCCAAATTCTATGATCTGGCTGGCAAGGAGGTCCCTGAAGGTCTCTGGACTCACTTCACCAGAGGGTTGGCCGCCACCTCGGGTCTGCAACGTTGAGTGCCTATTCTGTCTGGTCAGGAGGCTCATTTCAGCAGAGCTGGCGTTCTGAGTTATTTTGCTAAACTTCCTCCTCCCACGTCATTGTACTTCTTTGGGAGTGTATCGTAAATGAAGAAGCCTTGGGAGGAACGTCCATTACAAAGAACATTACCGAGCAAGAATTAATTTGCTCTTCTTTGGCCTCGGACTACTTCACCTTGTGCACCATTCCCTTTTGCGTGGGTGTAACGAGTCAGGAGGACACAGACTCTGCTTAGCCATTTCACTGAGAATTGTATTTAGACCAGAAGGGTAATGCCTAACTTTCACTATGCTATAAGGTGTCCCACCTAACAAAACTAGCTATGGTGCTTGTCCCTGAAAGTCCAACTCAGAATCGGTCCACTGTCCAAACTATCCTGCTGTGACCCTACCACTACTAGAACAGAAATCAGGAGAATGACTCCCTTTTCTTGTAGGCTTATATTCTTCCCAATTCAACTAAATAGGTTATTCTGAAGTACTTCTGGGCAACTGCTCTTAAGCCACACACTTCTTATATTGCACTTTTCAAACTTGTTTTCCTCTCTTGCTTTGGTGCACTCCTCTGGTCCTTATGACCTTCTTCTCTCACATGTGGGTTTTCCTTTTCACCTTATAGGCCAATGTTATCAAATACTCTTGACTCCTGGGTTTTCAACCTTTTTCACAAAGCTTCCTATTGTACAACGTCTCGGGACTTTTGTGACTTAATGTTTATATTTAATACTGGGATGATTAGTGGTGTTCCAATAATAATTCTCCATCCCCTTCCTGGGTCTCGGCTTCCCTATTACCTGTGGTGTACCGGGATGGCATCAACAGGTTCTCGCTTGGTTATGAAAGTCCTGTTTCCTTGTCAGGTTGAGCTGTATTCTCCATGCTTGTATCCACTGCTTTTTCAGCTCTTTCTCTGCTGGCACGCTCTGTCGGTTCTGCAGTAGTCTTGATGTTGTTTCCAGACCTACTGGTCCACCTCTGCTTCTTGTTCATACCACCTCCTACTTCCTGTTATATTACTGTTTTGCTATTGTACTTTTTTCCCCTGTTCCCTTCCCATTTAGCCTTGTGGCGCGTTGAAACACAATTCTGTTGTATAAACGCCTTCCAAATGCTCAATAAAATTAAAATAAATGTTTTTAAAATCCCACTCTATGCAACAGAACATTATAATCTTGCAGTTGTTCGTCCTGGTAGGAGCCATAAACAAACTTCATCTTCCAAAGCACTTCCGCCATGTCGCAGCTGAGCGTCTGTACCTGAAGTGGGACAATAGACATATCAGGGGGACTAACGATGGCTGACCTGTGGAGTGAGGGCTTCCATGAGCAGAAACTGGAAAGCCCCACCAAAGACTTGGACTCGGGGGAGAGGGGGGGATGTGTGAGGCCTGAGGTTCACAAACTATGTTGTGTTCAACTTGGTCATTAAATCTCGACCTGATATATTGACAGGTGTCTGCCTTGAATAGAACGACACAGACATGTCGCACTCTCCTCGGTAATGCCCCCGACGTGAGGGTTCTATTGCTATTAGTACCCCGGCCCGCAAAAATTGCGTGACCGGGGTACTAAAAGCTTTTTTTTTTTTTTGTTGTTTTTGTCCCTAAGGACACCTCGCATTCGGGTTGGTGTCTTTCCCCCTCTGCTTCTCTGACTGATGCCGCTCATCAGCGTCTCCTTCCAGGTTCGGTTCTCGAATAGGACTCTGTGCATCATCTGCACATGTCTGTGAGGGTCTTTTCCAGTCTCCACCTCTTTCCTTTATTGTGCTGCCATTGACTTTCCCTGGCACAGCGTTATATTCATTTCTTTCGTTTTTTTATTTTCTGTATTCCTCCAACTAGGTTTCTCTTGGTCTCAGTATGAGATGGTCTTTCTCTTAAAGGGATCAACAGTATTTCTTGATTACAATAACTCATCTTAGTATGTTCCTTATATTTCTCTTTACTGAATGGTTGTACAAGTGTACCATTGGTATGGCTCCAAGGGAGTTCTTCACCAGAACGCACATCCTTGTCTCTCCTAGGAGAGATCTTGCTTGCCTCTACCCCAGGGAGGTTATTGCGGAGCAGGCTCTCCTCCCCAGCTTCCCTCCGGGAAAGGCTCCCACTTGGGAATAAGTGACAGATTCCTGTGACTTGTCACAGCGGGGCTCGCTGTTTTAGACCTACCATGGCATGGCACACAGGGTCCACACTGTGTAAGCAAGGCTTTTCCAAGTTGTGTATTTTGGAGCCCTTAGTACAGTTCTACCCTCTGACTAAGGACTGACCTAAGTGGGAAGAAAGACCACTGCAGTAGCCAAACTTTTGAAATGCCTCTTGCTGGCGGTGGTTGTTGACTAGTAACTCTGCCTTTTCTTTCAATGCTTGTTCAACTGCGTGACTGTCTCTGCCCTGTGTTTAACTTTGGAGTCCTACAGTATGTGTGCTTCCCCGAGCACAGGAATTAATTAAAGGATTTTATACGTGGTTGTGTAGAATGTTTCACCATAAGCAGGTCGCATGACATCCCTGAATCAATTGAGTACTTGGCCAATCGGTGTAGGTGTTCATGGTAGTCATTCAGCGACTCAGGGGGGCCCTTGCAAGCTTGTCGTCGCTGAAGCTGATCATAGTCTGCATTGACCATAGGCTTCTCAATGCTGCATAGGAGCCATCCCTAGCATGCACAGTCTTAAAGGTGTGGTACGCATTCTTGCCTATGAGCTAAAACATGTCTTCCTTTGACCCCATTATCTGTTTCCTTGATAGCCACCAAATACATCTCCATTTTTGCCAGACCAAGCCCCGTCATGTCAAATGGCACTCACTATATGTGCCACAGCAATGTTTGGGTACATTTCTGGCACTTGCAGCTGGGTAGCAACTGAACCAGGTGGGTTGTGACTTGCATTGCTTTCGCTCATTGGCAACCAGGACACTTTCCAACAGTGGGACCTGAGCCACTGCACCTTCTAGTCATCAATCCTGATAACACTGGTCTGTGAAAGCTGGGGGGTGACCTGCAACACCACATTTGGGCATGCACAAAAGGGTGCTCTGTGCCTCTCTACACGCACCGGCACTATATCACAAAACACTAACCACAAGATATTCTGAGGGAGACTCGCCCAAAGGCAAGATTCGGAAACCAGTACAAATGGTTTCCCTGGATCCTGCCTTTGGAGGCACGAAAAGCCCGCCTGAGCTCTGCCACACAGATCTCCACCCACGGTGATCAAATTTCCCAAACGCTTGAATATGAACTTCAAAGCTAGGAATATAATGTAAGATTGCGGCAGACACAGATGAGAGAAGGTGGTTAGGAACGGCAATTGAAACAGTATTTTACTTGCTGTTAAAGTGCCTAACAAGCTAACAATAAATAAACACATTGTTCCCTAATATTTGCCGAGGGTGGGAGTTGGAATGGGAAGGGGTAGATCAGGCTGTGTGCAATGACTTCACGCAGGTGAGAATATAATGGATGTTCTTTCATTTTGTGTTTGCAGTTATGATATCGTAAACCTTCAGCTCATACAGCTCATGCTGGTACTGGTAGCCTTCCATTCATGATGCTGAAAATAAAACGCACCAAGCCAAAATTAAGCAAACCCCGTTTTATCGAAATGACTTGAAAGGTCCATGTTGTCAAGGTCGGGTCTTATCGGAGTTATGGACTCTCTCTATAAAACGGTTGTGGTGTCTGTTTCACTTTTTAAGGCCCATTTTGTGACAGCAGTTGCTCCACCCTCCTTCCAAAGTTGGTCTCTGATTTCCATCGCTCTCTAAAGATCCAGATACCGGTCTTCATTCCTCTGTTCCTACGCAACTCTTTAAAGAATGAAACTAAGCCCTTTTAAATACTTGCAAGGGAGGATGATTTGTTTTACTTTACTTTTTGTGGTCCTTCCTGGCTTGTTTCCAAACCGCATACACGTTTTTCTTATGTAGTAACGCTGCCGTTAAATAGATTTTGCCTTTGAGCCTTTCTTCTGTCTGAAATGTACAAGGTTGCCTAATTTCCACAGGTGGTGTTCCGTGACCTCACATAGGCGTGCGCCTGTGCTCAGTACATGGAACCGTTACAGCTCCATGTACTGAGCGTGCAGTGTTTGGCTTAAATAAACTGTCATCAGAAGCACTGCATTAGTGCTCTCGATGGGTCCCTGTGTCCTGCTTTCCGTGGCTAACGGGTCACGCCTAAATGGGACCAGCGCGGGCTTACACCCATAAAGATAGATTGCTTAAAGGTTTATCGATCGCGCTTTCTCATTGGCTCACAGATGGGGCGTTCATAAGGATTGTGCACAGCAGACACTTGCCAACGAAAACGATAGAGGCGTTTTTTAACTTTGCTGCTTCGTCAACGTCATGACGTGAACATTTGTTTCCAGACATATTTTTGTAAGCGACTCTTATGGGATAAGCCAAGAGTGTCTTTTTAATTGAAACAAACGTTTTTCTTTATTTGGGGTTCAGACAACGCCCCCCACATTTCCTCACCTCTGCAACACTGACCGAATCCAAATGGATCACGGGTCTCTCCCGATTCGAAGTGCTGTAGAACCAACGTAACCATTTAATTATTTCATTTTTCGACCAGAGGCAGAACGGCAACATTTGACCTAGTTGGGATGTGACCTTACAGGAAGTGACACAGGTGACGTCACAGGTGTGAGCCTGTGGATGATGCATTGGCGCAACACTAGCCCTGTTCTCTGTTGGTGGCAAGACGATGGTTTGCAAGGGTCCCCTCTTGTAATGGTGCAGGTGTGTTTAAAAATAAAGATGGCCTTCAATGCTACCTCGGGCAATGGTAGTATTCATGATTAACTCAAAACCTTACACCCATTACTTTTGTAGTGTCTAGCGATTGCCCGAAGGACTGAAGACTCACTATTCAAAACCTGGTTGGATAACATTGCATTACTTTTTGATGTTGACTACGCTTTCTCCACCAAAATTAATTTCTCATATCCCAACCCTCATTTTTCACCAGTCCTTACCCAGGTAAAGCCACACGTTTGATCATTTGAACATCATTTGTCACCTACCTCAGTTGGTTGATGCACCAGGTGCAGCTGTGTGTGCAGACGGTAGGTCACAAGTTTATGAATGGAAAGAGCCAGCAAGGCGTTTTACTTTTATGCGGCTGATAAAATAAGTGATTCAGAGCTGGCTCATACCCTCCTTTCTGGGCCTTAACAGGGAAGCAGTGAAGGGAGATGATAGATTGCATGAGTAGTAGGAGGAGGGGGCATGTCCTAGTCACTTAATTGGCAAAATGGCAACAGCAGGAAGCACCCACAGGTCCTGGATAGTGGCAGAGAGGGCAGGAAAAACTAAAGCAATGTGTGCAAAGTAGTAAGCTTCAGGAATGGACATGCTGTCTCGGTAGAATGCAGACGACGGAAGCCAGGTTGAAGAGGGTCCAGAATGTTATGAGTTTTAAGGATTGGATACTACTTGCTGTAGGATTTTGGAATAGTGTCGTATAATGGAGACACTGTGAAAGCTGGCAGGACAGTAAGGATTTAGGTCGGATTTCTTAAGGACAGATAACAGTAGCTGTTTTATAGGATGAGGGAAGCAGCATTGGCAAGAGTAATTGAAGAGGGACGCAAAATGTGGAGCAACACTGGGAGATATGTGCTTCACAATGTGCGGGCACAGTAAAGGTTAGCCTTGAGGAGTAAGATCAAGCCATCTCATCATGGTTGGTGGGGGCAAAAAAAAAATAGGATGGTAGACGTGGTGGAGAAAAGTGAGCAGGAGGAGAGGCTAGAAGGTAAGAAGCAAGGGTATTGTGACTGGTAGAAATTTTAGAAACAAAGTAGAAGGCGTGATCATTTGCAGAAAGAGTAGAGGAGATGGAGGTGGGTTTAGCCGGTGAGACAATTGAGTTGAGAGATTTTGGGAGGAATGAGAAGAAATGAGGGAGAGATGGAAGCCACATTTAGTAGAATCAAGCATAGAGGAATAGTTTTCAAGAGCCTTGAGTTGGAGATCAGAGGAACGTCCTTACCTTTTGACAAGTGCAAAGGTTTTTCAGTGTGTGGATGATAGGTGTAATCTAGGGCCATGGAGGGGGGACAAAGGGGGGTAACACTAGGAGTGAGTGTAGTAAGAGGGTAGGGAGAAGAGAAGGGAGCAGAAGGAGCAGTGTTTAAGTTAGAGAAGGCTTTTTCAGTGCATGGTAAGGTGAGTTCATCATAGGAGGGGAAGAGACGTGTAGGGGTAGATCTCTCATTCGCAGGAATCTCACTCTGGAATGGTCTCCATGCCCCTCCTCAGGCTTGAGCCGGATCATAAATTCCGGAAGCTGCTCAAAACTGCCCTTTTTATCTTCGTCCTTTCCTCTCCCCTGCTAACACCGCAGTTTGCTGCAGTGACTGGCAGCCTGGTTCAGTCTGAGTTCGACTGGTCACCAGATCCCCCTTCCGTTCCACCCCCCTCCTCACACTTAGCTTGTGGACCCTCACCACTTTCACCCCATGCAATTCCCTGGCACCTGCCCACCTGTCGTCCTCTTGGCACTCTCCTAGCCTCAGATGCCATTCCCCCCTGCCTCCTTAATTTGCATTTGTGCAGACTGGCACCCCCCTTACCCCCCAAACACTCTACCTCACACTTCTTTACTGCACTTGCATGATCTGAATGTCACAAGGACTAGTAGAACCGTTATTGTCATCTTTCTCCCTTGCTCCCCTTCCTCCCCTTGTTTGTCTTGTGGTGCCTTGAAACACAATTTATATAGGCGCCTTACAAATAGCAAATAAATAAAAATAAATAAGTCAGAGGTAGTCTGGGAGTTTTGAGGGAAATGTACGTTCAATAATGGTTGCAAGCGGAAGAAGCAGGAGCGGAAATTGAGGCAAAGACGATAGTGATCGGAGGGAGAAGTGGTGGCGATATTTGAGGTGGAGAGTTGTGAGGAAATGGGAATAACGTCAAGGAAGTTTCCATTTTAAATGGGTGGGCAGAGAGTGGACAGAAGAGTGGTTAAGTAGAACAGTTAGTGGGTGGATAGAGCAACAGAGAGAAGGGGGAGGGTGAAGTCACCAATGACGATGTGGTGCTGATCAGGAGGGTGAGAGTAAATTAGTTGGCAGATGTGATCGAAGAATTGGCCTTCCGGGCCAGGTGGCCAGTAGTGAGTTAGAGAATATGTATGCCAAAGGGGGCGGTGATTGTGTAGATGGTGTATTCGACTGAGGGAGAATTAGCCAGCGATAGTGGAGTACACTTCCCCTGCCAGTGGGACAGGGAGAGTGAGTGAAGGTGTAGGCAGGGTCATGAAGGGCAACAGCAAGGATTGCAGAATCGGAGGTAGAGATCCAGGTTTCAGTAACAGCAATGAGGTCAAGAGAAGGAGAATGGAAAAGGAACAAGTTGGAGGTAAAGGAGATTTTATTGCAGACACTGTGCATTCCAAAGAGCAATAGAAAGAGAGTGAGATGCAGAGGCATAGCTATGTTGAGTCTAAGAAAGGCTGAGGCGCTGTGGGTAAATGCGAGACTAGGAAGTGTAATAGAAGTTGGGCTTGGAATAGGTTTTGAGAATAGAGAGAGTAGTGGAGCGAAAAGAGATGATGGGGATGTGAAGTTAGTTGATATGGTTATGAGCGGAGGAGAGTGGAGAGAAGTGGAAATGAAGAGAGCATGAGAAGTGCATGGTGAGGTTGAAGCTGAGAACTACTACTAACTGGTACTTACAGACCAATAGCAGGACATAGCAAAGCAAAAGCTAAGCAGCAAAGATGCCGGTCAATGGCTGTTCTTCACCCTTAACCGGGACGCCCCTGGCTGGACACCCCATGTAAGTTCATAAGGGAAACGCATGCTCTTGTCACCTGATCGCCTAGTCAATTAGTGGTTCATGTCTCTGATTTTGCCCCGGTTATTGCTGGGATGAGGCGATTGCTTCCTCATTGGTGTTCCCGGATGAGTCTCTTTGGTGTCCAGACATTTGGTCGACTGAAAACTGTTCGAATGACATTTGGTGGTCGCAATTTGGTCGAAAACCAAATGGTCGAATTTTTTTTTAATTATATATTTATTTTTCGGGTTTTCGTTTTTTTTAAAAAGTGTTTTTTAGAAAAAAAAGGGGGTTGGGGGACACCCCCCCCCCCCCAAAAAAAGGGGTGAAAATAAAAAAAATTCGACCATTTGGTCTTCGACCAAATTGGTTCGACCATTTGTCCAGTCGACCAATTTTTTTCGACCAAATGACTGGTAACCATCTCTTGTGTCCTTTGGCTGGAGGATGGGCTGATCCAAGATGGCAGCTGGAAGTGATGTCGGCAATCCAAGATGGCTGCTGGAATTGAAGTTCCAGGCAGAAAGAGAAGCTAAAGACCAGAGCGGATGATGCACGCTCTTGTCACCTAGTTCATCAGTGGTTGGTCTCTCCGATTTTTGTACTGGTGTTGCTGGAATGAGGCAATTTCTTCCTCAATGGTCCCAGAGGAGTCTCTTGTGTCCTTCGACTGGTGATTGGGTTGGATGGATATATTTATAAAGGCGCCACACCCTGTGACCTCAGTTAATTTTTCTGCGTACTCGCTTTAGGAACACCGCTCTAAAAATTCTTGGCTTCCATTCTTCGTAGTCGTTGGGATGCCAAATCTTACGAAGACCTCTGGTTTCAAACCCTGTGTGGACTGCATGCGTCCGAAGTCAGTTTTAGTCCCACACCACATTTGCCTCCACTGTCTTTTTGAAGGCCACAACACAGGGGACTGCACGTCATGCCAATCGATGCACCCAAAGGCGCTTTGAGACTGTGAGGCAAAACGTTTTACCTTCCTTCATAAGGAGAGAAGTGATGAACTGACCCGTTCAAAGTCACAGGGAGTAGACCATGGCACAGAAGCATGCTCCCCCAGTCCAAAAGGACAAAAAGAAGAAGAAACACTGCAGGAAGTCCAGGTACCCTGGCAGTTATTTGCGACACCACCCTTCTGCATTGTCAAAGAAGGATTCACCAATCGAAGGATGTCCTGGAGGAAGAGACCCCGCAGGTACTTATTCCCACCCTGTCCCCTACTCCGGAAGATTAGAAAGTGTTGAGATTGAAAATGCTCAACCTCTTTGCCAAGGCGCCTGCTGTGCTAGTCCCGGTACAGCCGGCCAGTGCATCTGCACAGAGAGCTTTGGTCAAGCCGACTGATCCCACTGCGCTCCGATGCGTTGACAGTGAATCTGCAAACAGATGCGACAAGGTCAAGCCTAAGGGTCACACCGTTCCGTCTCCGGATGTAGGTATTCTGACCTTGGGTCCCACTTTTGCAGTGACAAATGAGAGTGCGAGAGACTTTCTGCCACTCCCCAGACAAGCATACATGTCCCATTTGAGGAACAATGGGTCTTGATGGACCTCGCGGCCAACTTGCAGGAAGTGACCTGGATACCTTGCCAGAGGTGGGCATGCTCTCTGCTGCCACCTCAGGCAACCCTCAGGCTGCTTTTCAGCATCTGCTGGCAAAGGTTGTTAACACCTTAGGGCTGTCCTCTGTTTCACGTGCATAGGTGCAGTATGAAGGTTGACCAGGATCCAAAAAAAGACTTATTGCCTTTTATTCAGGCAGTAGAGATGCCAGTGTTGGAACTATGGGCCAAACCGGCTCCAGTTCTCATGGTGGACCCCGACCTGGCAAAGATGCACAGACTGGCACACTCACACCCCATGTTACTTTCTGCCCAATCTGTCCCTGGAAAGCTTGATGGTCTAGGCCACTACAGCGAACCTCAAAGCAACTGGTTTCCTGTCTTTGCCCCCCCCCCGCCCGACAGGGAGTGCAAGAGACTGGATGCGTGGAATAGCAAGATGTTCGGCTCTTCGAGCCCTGGTTGCTGGTGTATCAAGAGTTCAAGTTTGGTCATGACTATTTAAGAGAAAATTCTGGATTTGTCCTTCAGTGGCATGAACCTATTTGGCACCAAGGATGAGTCATTGCAGATGTTTTAAGCCTCTGAGGTTACCGCTAATTCACTTGGGCTGGCCGTCCTGTAGCAACGACATGGGAGCCCTGCCGGCAGAGCGAGGGGGTTTGCTTATGCCTAAAGAGGAAGAGTCTGAGCACCATTGGGCAAGCCAGGGCAGCGCCGTCACTGCAGGGCTAGAAGCCACCTCCACTGTGCCCTCAGACTCTTGGGGCAAAGCCCCTATGAAGTGGATTTCTGCCATCAGTTCTCTGTGTGTGGTTGGAAAAGTTGCCACCTCAGATGCCAGAGTCTTACAGGTCATACAAAAGGGATACTGCATTCCTTTTTCCCTTAGCCCTTCAGACTACACAACATGCCATCACCCCTTGCCTGCGGAACCTCTTCTGCCGAAAGGTATCTGTCAGCTTCTGGCAAAAGGGGGCCATAGAACTGGTACCCTTCTCAGAACGAGGCAGGGGCTGGTACTCTACCTAGTTTTTGGTGCCCAAGAAGGACGGAGGCCTGAGATCCATCCTGGATCTGCAGCTTCTGACCTTGTACTTACCAAAGTACAAGTTCAAGCTGATACCTCTAGCCCAGATTCTCCACATCCTGGACGTGAACGACTGACCAGTCTCCCTGGATCTCCAGGATGCTTACTTCCATGTGGCTATCAATAAGTACCACCCGAGGTTCAAAGTAGGGAACTGTCACTACCAGTTCAAAGCCCTATCATTCAGTCTTTCTTTGGCATGCCAGGTTTTCACCAAGCTGCTAGCAGTAGCGGTGGCTCACCTCAGAAGGGAAGGCATTAATGTCTTTCCATATCTGGACGATTGGCCCAGCCAAGCTCGCTCACAAGATCTAGCGTCAGAACACCTGTACTGGATGTGCAGCCTATTTCACAGCTTCAGCTTCTTCCTGAACTTCAAAAAGTCTGCAATTTTGCCGTCCCTGTCTCCCAGATTTATCGGTACAGTCTTTAGTCGCCTGGGCCAGGGATTCCCGCAAGAGGACAGAGTGGCAAACCTCCACAAGATGGTCCAGGTATTCCAGGCACAGACCAAAGTTCTAGCCTAGGTTTTCTGTGCATTCAAGTTCTTCTGGTCTCCTGCATCCTTGTGGTTCCAGAGGCCCTCCTGCTCATGGGGTCGCTGCAGTGGTTTCTGAGCTCAGTGCTCACAGTTTCTGGGTCAAACACTGGACCTTTTTACTGGTCTGGGAGAGTGTTCGGAGACCTGCAATGGTGGACTGTGAAGGACGACCTCATGAAAGGTTCATTGTTTAATCAGCTGTGGTCACAGGCGCCTTGTCATGGATGCGCTCCTGAAAGGCTGGGGTACTCTCCTCCAAGACCTTCTGGAGCTGTGAGTGATCAGACTGGCCCTGGTCGCTTTTCTCCCCTCTGTGATGGGCAAGACTGTGTTGATCTTGACGAATAACGCTGTACCCATGTATTACTTCAACAAGCGGGGTGGCGTGAGCTCCTTGCCTCTGTGCAGAGAGCTAATGCAATTGTGGGCTCTGGAGAATAGCATGTCTGACTGCGGCCCACCTAGCCGGCAAGGAAAACGTGCTGGAAAATGCACTGACCAGACAGTCTTCAGCCTCCCACAAGTAGGAGATCTGCCAGGAAGTTCTGGAGGAGATTGTCTCCCATGCGGGTACTCTACCAGCAGCCATCTTCGCTACCAGAATGAACAGGGAGTGCAGGTGGTTCTGCTCCAGGGAGTACCCTCGTCCGGGAGCTCTGGGGGACGCACTGTCAATTGAGTGGTACTTCAACCTGACCTTTGCATTCCCGAGGAAGGTCCTGCACCTAACCTCCACAACCTGTACCTTCGTGCCTGGCTGCTGGAAGACTAAGGTATAAAGCATGTTGGAGGACATTCTGGATACACTCCTCTCTGCTAGAAAACCCATCACATAGTCCATCTATGCCTGCAGTTGGCGTAGGTTTTTGGCTTGGTGCCGGGGGAGGGATCTTGACCAGTTTACTTGCTCCACATCGTCGTTGGAAGAATTCTTCCATCTTTGGCCATTGCAGGCCTACGGATTGGTACAGTGAAGTGGTATTGTGCAGTAATTTTCAGTCGTCAAGAGGAGCAAGGCTTTTCTTCCCTCATTCCCACTCTTTCTATTCCTGAGGAGTCTTTCTAATATGTTTCCACCATGCCAGTTTGTTCCTGTGTGGGATTTAAATGTAGTGCTAACATTTTAATGGGAACTCCTTTTAAGCCCATTCACTCTTGTTCATTAAGATTGCTCACCCTTGATGATTTTCCTGGTTAGCATCACTTGCCCTAGACTGGTGAGTGAGCTCCACGCATTCAGTTGATCCTCCTCATTGGTCTTCTCCATCTCTCTCAAAAGATCCATCTGCCTGTCTTCTTTCCTCTGCCTCAACCTTCCAAGGCAAAGAAGCATTTCCATTGGCTTTATCCAGTGCAGGTCCTCAAGTTCTAAGTCTCTCGGACAAGGGAGGCCTGAACGAGTGACTTAACCAGTGGTTACACTCGTGCCCGAGCTGGCCGGGCTGTGACAGAACAGACCCTGTCTTGATGGCTCATTCTCTGCATCTCGGAATGCTATGATCTGGCTTGCAAGGAGATTCCTGAAGGTCTCCAGCTCGCTCCAACAGAGGGTTGGCTGCCACCTCTGCTCTGCAAAGTGGAGTTCCTGTTCTGGATATTTGACAAGCAGCCACATGGGCTTCTCTGCTTGGATTGTGTCTGGTCAGGATGCTTGTTTTGGCTGGGCTGTCCTTCTGAGTTTTCTGGTTTAGGTTGTGTCCTTGCTACCCTTCCTCTTGATCATTGTACTTCTTTGGGAGTCTATCAAAGATGAGGAATCCATGGGAGGAAAGAGTCCATTAGACAAACAAATTACTTACCTCTCAGTAATGTTCTTTCTGATCGATGTTCTCCCACAAATTCCTCATCACCCGCCCTACCCGCCCCTTTTGGTGGTTACCGGCAGGTAAAGGCGTCCGGTGGAGCCGCACTGTGCCCCCTGGCGGCGGAAAGGTTTCTGAAGAGCAGCTTCTCTTGGAGATGGATATCCAGGATGAGGAATCGTTGGAGGAATGTCCATCAGAAATAACATTACTGAGAGGTAAGTAACTTGTTCTTCTCTATTCTGGTAACGGAGTTCCCCACTCTACCCTGCATTATGTTCTATTTATGCAAAGTGCATATCTTCCACACAGATCATACTGAACAAACATATTTAAATTCTCTAGATTTGTAGGGAGCTGAGGGAAAGGCAATTCATTTGAGTTAGGCTGAACATAATGGAAACTGAGGGAAGGGTTTGTAGGTTCCTTTTTTGGGGAGTGCTAAAAACAGCAGCTAGAATTTTAACAGATCTATTTTCCTCCTAAACATTAACATTTTCCCCAAAAAGATGTGCAAAATCAAAGATTGATGTCCATGGATCCGGGACAAACTAAGTTCAAATTACTAACACAAGGAGGCTGACCACGTATGACCATGAACAGCTGCGTTTTCTGTCCTTGTACATCCACTCTTAAATTGACCAAGACTGTGGAGTACTGACCCCGAATTATGGGCCGACCATGGTCTGTTCTCCCTCTCCTCTTCTCTGGACTGACCATTTTTTAATCTCATTCGCGACTACAGGATACCATGTCGCATCCGACCAAACCTGACATTTCTAAACGCAACTGGCGCAAAGTAAACAATGATCTGGTTGCTTTCCTTCATGCCCAGTTGACCCCTCGCAGTCCTTGTTCACTTGGTTCTCTAGGAGAGTCCTTTTTAACTGTGGCCAATCAGCTGGCCCCACTTAAGCTGTGCAAAATAAGGAATCAAATCTCGGAGCCATGGTTCTCTGATGATCTCAGAGCTCTTAAACTCTGCTGCAGACGTCTACCTGGTCCTCTTTCCCTGTGTTCTGTGAATCGGATATTTCAAAGGCTATTCAGCGCCTCAAATCAGCCTCCCCGGCTGACCCTATACCACTTATACTACTTAAAGACATTGCAGGGTAAGTAATCTCTCATATTATGGTGGCAGTTAACGCCTCAGTTTCTGAGGGATCCATTCCAAATTCACTGAAACATGCTCTGGTTATACCGCTGCTAAAAAAAAACCTTCACTGGACCCGGGGATGCTTGAAAATCTTCGCCCCATATCGCTCCTCCCTGTGTTGATCGAAGGTTATGGAGGCCCTTGTTTCCCCCTGCTATACTCCTTCCTGGAATCCTCGGGATGTTTCGACATCTTTCAATCAGGTTTCTGCCCAGGAAGGGGCACTGAGTCGGTTCTAAATTCTGTGCTGGGTGATCTTGCTCGCCTGGTTGACTAGGGCGGAGTGGGAGTGGTACTGTTGTTGGACTTATCCACCACCTTCGACACGGTTGTCCACACCATACTTATCTCCTGGTTGGCGGAGGTCGGGATAAAGGTCCTAAACTGGTTCTGTCTTTTTTGGCCGACCGTTCTTAGTGAGTCTCCCTTCCTCCCGTATGCTCTGAACCGGTAAGGATTACTTGCGGCGTCCCTCAAGGATCTGCACTTTTGGCCATACTTTTTAATATATATATTAGATGCCTCCTTCTCCTCCAGTCCCATGGATTCAGATTTTACTCCTACGCCGATGACACCCAGTTGTTGGTTCGTCTTGACCTCACTCGTCCCGACACTGCTGTTCGACTGAGGAGTTGCCTGGAGGATCTGGGAGCATGGAAGGCACTAAATTCACTTAAACTGAACGGGAACAAGACCGAGTTCCTGTTGGTGGGCACTACTTGCTTTGTAGACCCCTGATTTTTGGCCTTTCTCTCTTGGCCCGTTCCCCCTTCCGTCCACTAATGTGAAAAATCTTGGGGTTAAGCTCTCCTCCTCCCTATGTATGACTGATCAGGTTGCTTCTGTCAGTTAATCTGGCCACTTTAAACTCTGAATATTGAGGAAAGTTCTTCCCTTCATTCCTACTCAATTTCATGCTCCTGTGGTCGCTGCTCTAGTTCTGAGTGCAGTCGACTACTGCAAATCACTCTGTCTTGGCCAACCTGTTTATCTCATAAACAGTCTTCAGTTATTCCAAAATGGTGCTGCTAGAGTAGTCTCTCACCTTCCTCCACGAACCCATATATCTCCTGTGCTCAGGAAACTTCACTGGCTTCCTGTGGAGAAGCGGATCCTGTTCAAATCACTCTGTTCATCGCACCTTTTATAAACAGGGTGCTGAATATCTCCAGGAAATGTTCTTCCAATATGTACCCTTACGTGCTCTCCGATCCCAGTCTGCTCTCCTGCTTTTGGTTCCACGTATCAGGCTGTCTAGGATAGCAGGACGTGCCTTCTCTGTGGTGGACGCAAGGTCCTGGAATAAAGTCCTGCTTCCCTTGCGAGCTATCATTGACCATCTCTCCTTCCGGTGCTCAATTAAAACATTGCTCTTTTAGGCTCTCCTTCTGTTGTTGCTCCTCCTCTACTCTCAGCGTCATGATGCCCCCGGGTGCACGTGTGTGTTATAAATAATTGTAACATAACATGGAACACCAATACCCTGAAAAAAATGCAGAGGCTGAACAGGAATTCATGATTAAGATACAGAAGAACATGCTTGTGTGTCAGCATGTGTCCTTCGTTTGTTCTAGTACCATGTCTTCCTCCTTTGTACTCTTCTTTATGCTGTAATGCCTGTTTCATTCTTTGTTAATATCAGCACTGTGCTTTCACTTCTTATGCAGGTACTGTGCTGGCACAATGCCATGGGGGAATCCAGGAGAGCATCATGACTTTGAACCTCAACGGCATGACGATGGCTGCATCGAAGTAATTGGATTCACCATGGCGTCTCTGGTACGTGCCTCACAATGAGAAAGACTTGTTGTCAGAGATTGTTCCTGCATGTGTCAAAGGAATGTGTTAGATGGATTTGCAGGACACTCAAATGAAGGGATCCAAGGGGGAGGGTAGCATAAGCTAGATTGAAGAGCCAACCCACCAGCAGCCAGCCCAAGCTAACATGGTGATGAGAAGTCATAGGGATCTGCTGGACCTAGTCCTAGCACGGTAAGGGGTACTAGGCAAAGGGGCGCTGGGAAGGACCAAGTTCTTCCTGAGGGACCATGTGCTTTGCAAGGCCCATGTCAAGAGACCAGGATCATGACAGATAAGAGTATGAGATGCAGGTTTTGGCATTGTCCTTCAATTCACTCCTGTCTCAGTTCTGGGTCCAGCAAATGATTTACTAACTGGCCCATTAACCAGATATCCTCATACACCTATGATGAGCGTTCTTCCTTTCTGTCCGCAGGCAGCCCTGCAGGTGGGAGGCCATGGGGAGCGCTTGCACCAGTGCCGAAAGGTGGTCCTCATCACATACAAACCCATACCGGTGCAGGTGGATGGAGAGCCCTGCAAGCTGGCACCATCGGTGGTGCATATCAGCCTTCGGAACCAGGCCAACATGGTGCAGAAGACAAAACGCCGCACATCGATCCCACTACAAAATGAGTAAGGGGCACTGTATGGTGATGTGGGATATCGAGCACTTGTATACACATTGCTTATTGCACAGTACTCCAGCGCTACTACTCACCAACATAAAGATATTGTCCCCCACTGTTTACCAAAGTCAAATCTTCTATCTACGCTGTCTTTCATGGCCAGTGCACCTTCACTGTGCCATGCCACCATTTCTCGGAAACCCATCCCTACAGCGGATGTCTACAATCCCTACAGCCACTACACCTTCACCATCCAACACAGCCAGTGGTGTAGCAGTCGGGAATGTTTGTGACGCACCCACGATATCCACCACACCCACTATTCCTATTAAATTCCCTTAAACTAGTGTGCCTGCACCATCCACTAGACACAGGGCTCTGAAACATTCCCTCCAGCCCCAGCCTTCACTATCCAATGTAGCCAGTGCTCATGCAACATTCTTTAGAGCCACCACACCTGCGCCATTCAGCACAGCAAGTGCTATTATGTAATTTCCTACAACATCCAACTCTACGTGTAGTACCACACTATTCCCTTCATCCCGTATTCCTATAGGCACTGCCTGACCCTTACCATTCCCTTTCTCTCGCCCTTGCAGTCAGCAGCCAGTGCCGGAGAGACTGAGGATCCGGGTGAATCGCATCAGCATGCACGACTACGAGGCTTTGCACTATGACAAGGAGAAGCTAAAGGAGGCCTGTGAGTGTGCAGCTTCTGTAACAACCCCCCACCCCCCTTGTTCCTCACTGCTGGCTGCCAGCTGCTGGTGCCATCTGATGCTCTCTGCCGGAGCTATCTTTTTGTTTCCAAAGTCCACATGATCACATTGTTGTCATTTGCCCTCCAATGAACTGACCCTCCATCTGGTCCTTCTGCAGGGCGTGCTAGCCTGCACAGCTTGTTGGTATACCAATATATAACTGCGTGAAGGGGCAAAAAGGGGCTTTTTGATCAGTTCAGCGCTTCAAGAGGGCCAGGGCCTCCTAGGACTAGATCCCAGCAGGGTTTTAATTTTGAGTTGTGCGGTTAGGACTTAACGGAACTGTGGATCTCTGCGCTAGCATATGCACTTCAATTTATCCATGAGTAATAGATATTTTTCTGATTGTTGTTCTCTTTCCTGCTTCCTGTGTATAGGGTTCCAAGGGATAGACCTCCTGCAGTCCCAGTTTTGGAAAAGTACACTTTTTTGGAGGGTTGGAACCCTGTTGCACGGTGGCGCTGGATCGGGTGTTCACCTATTTTCGAGCACTCTAAATTGAAATAGGTGAACACCGGATCCAGCACCACTGTGAACAGGGTTCCAACCCCCCAAAAAAGGGTTTTAATTTTGGTCTCGATACGGGACTCTGTCAAGTGAAAGTCCCCCTCCTCTCACGAACACAATCAGATGTTCCTGCCCCAGTGATGAACATTCAGGGTCTGGAGGCACTGAAACACAAACCATGAGCCAAATGGGCTCATTAGCATCCCACTGTCACATCACTGCAGCGTGCAGTGCTGTCCACAGTCCTTAGAGTGTTCCATAGTTTTTGTTATTCTTGTAGGAGCAGTACATTAGATAGTTAATTCCACTGAGAGGGGAGGGTGTTGAAGTGTGGGCATGTCACTGTTCTGCCTTGCTGGGAGAAGCTGAGAATTGAGTAGGATCATGCCAAGGGATCTAGCCCAGCCACAAAAATAATGGCCCTGCTCATATTGCATGGAATAGTTTGTACATAAAATAAGTAAGCTTCAAGTGTGACGGGCTGATACAGAGGTGAACAACTGCCAATTTTGGGGGGCTTAAGAGGGCATACAAAACATGTGTTCTAAATTATCACTTGGTGCCCCTTGGATTTTCCTACGAACATCAACTTCATGTTTTTATTAAGTGCTCTAAGGCCCCTATTCTCAACTTGGCGCAGTGAAGGTGCTAAACAGCACGAGTCACTGCGCCAAAAGAAGAGACCCAGGCTCCACTAGTATTCTCAAGTGGGCATGGGCGTCCTCGTAGAGCACAACAGTGCTCTGTGTGGGTTGCGCCTGATTTAGGTGTTACGGGCGCAATCCAATCTCGGCAGCATTTTTGTAAGATCATGACATATTCGTTATTTTACAAAAATGCTGCCGAGAACACAGGTGCTATGAACACGTTCCTATACACCAAAGTGAGAAGCTTCAACATTGCAGGATGTTGAAGCTGCTTACTTTGGTGTATAGGAAAGTGTTCATATACCCCCCTGTGTTGTATATGAACACGTTCATGTACACCAAAGCAAGCAGCTTCAACGTTGCAGCTTTGGTGTACATGAAAGTGTCCATATAAAACACACGGGTGTATATGAACACTTTCATTTACACCAAATAAGGCTTCTTGTGGCACTCCTCCAGTTTAACGCCACCAAAAGGGTACCGTATATGTGCGCTAGTTTAGCGCACATATTAAACTGGCTGAGTGCCACAAGAATAGCCTTCCAAAAAGCCAGTTTACGAATGTGGCGGTTACTAGGTTGGTTTCCAACCCATCCTAGCAACAGCCACATGTATTCCGAAAGTGGCGCATTCCTTCAGACTTCGGAAGAATGCGCCACCTTCAGAATAGGTCTTAAGTACTGAAAAGGTTGTTAACCCTTTTAACTTCCTTTCGGTATTTGACACCTTGATGAGAATATGGGCCTAAATGTCCTTACATGTCGGAAATACATTTTCCGAGGCCTTGTGCAGCAAAAGATCTGCTCTGCCCCCCACCCTCTAATTTTCATATGTATTGACATCATCAGAGCTGTTAAAGAAAAGGCATTGCAGGGAGTGTCATCAGTCTTTGATACTCTAAAGCATCGTGGAAAGTGACGTTACAAGAAGTTGTCAATAGAGGCAAACTTTGTGGTGTGCAATATACTCATTGTCACTAGTCTGTGGTGCAACACTACAGAAAAACCATAAGTGAATCTATTTAATATCATAAGCTGCATAGGGAATCTCTTTCAAGTACTCCTAATTTTAGCTGACCGGGCACAATAAGGTTAAATGATTTGCCCAGGACCACACACTTTAGTGAAGTGGTGAAATTGGGATTTAGTTCCAGTCTGCAGAGTATGTACCCATCCGCTTATCGTCCAAGATTACTTTTTTAGCAATGTTTAAGGCTTGGGTAACAAAAGATTGAATAATAGAAATCCCTTAGTATACAAATTAGTTGATGAACCAACGTATAACCTGTCAATCAAAAAGAGCACGATTATTGCTTTATTTTACCCATCCTCAATAAAAGTTTACAGTAGCAATATCCAAAGTAATGTGAGCCCAAACATATATATTTTGGAGTTATAAACTATTTTATCGAGACGTGGGCAATGTTATGAAGCTCACCCCAGAGCAGTGATCTTTAAACTTTTCTTATGCCTAGTGCCCCTTGAACAAGGTTAAAGTTGGGCCCCCGCCTACCCATGGTCATGAGGGAGGCTGACGAAGGGAGAGGAAGCAACTAGGCGTGCCCAGCAACCCTCTTTCCCTAGTCGCAAGGAGTGACTGAGTGGTGGCATAGATGGGTGTGTCTTCAGCCACTTGTGAGAAACCTGAGGGTACTCTCACTCCTACCCCCTTGGATCCTCTGCACAGGTGGCCAGTGAAAGGCCATCGCTATTGGATCCTGACACTGGTGGTGGAGAAGCAAGGGAGGATCACCTGGATGGAGGGTCCTTGAGGTTTGGGTATGGGATGCTCTTGAGCGAGACATGGTATCCCCCTTTCCCTTTGATGACCACTCTAACCCTCCCCCAACCTTTGTGGGCTATTATAAGCCAGTTCTTTACATGTAACACTTGAGAGTACTAAGACGAAGAAGAGGCAACTAAGAGTGATGAAGACTACATCTGTACACCACTTTTGTACTGGGACAGAGGATCCCTACAAGGAACTGTGAAGGACAGGCATGTCCCTGTAATTGTGGTCCGGCAGGACTAATCCAATTTCCACATATGCAGCCTGTCAAAGAGCTGCAGGTGTATAAAGGGAGACCAGTCCAGCAGGGCAGCA
This sequence comes from Ambystoma mexicanum, assembly GCF_040938575.1. Classification (NCBI taxonomy): domain Eukaryota; kingdom Metazoa; phylum Chordata; class Amphibia; order Caudata; family Ambystomatidae; genus Ambystoma; species Ambystoma mexicanum. The sequence goes on along the minus strand of NC_090934.1, from coordinate 420,535,938 downwards.
CTTGACAGATGTAGCAACAGGGAGACTTGAGTGTGAAGGAGCAGCAGGAGACCCCTGAAAGGAGGCAGATGTTTTGGCCCAGGAGGAAGAACCAGGATGCCAGTAGAAGTCCCAGAGGTCTTATGGGACCCGATGTAAGTGGGCTCTGCATTCCCCACAAGCCTGGGTGTCATGATCTCTGCTTCCAAAAGGTCAGGGTTTTCCCAACTCCCTTGGAAGCAGATCCATAACCCAGGTTCCGAGTGCCAACCAGTCCCAATTGGGACCTTTTGGACCCAGTCCTGGCGCCAGTGGCACCAGGCTCATAAATATGCCCAGTCCCAGCGCTGGAAGCGCCGGGCTCATAATGCTTGGGTGGACTTACCTGCAGCAGACCATGCTGCTTACTTGCCTGCCAGTTGAGCCTCTGATCCTCTTCTGTTTGGAACTACTTTTCCTGTTGGGTGGGGCAGGAGCCACTCCCTAGATTCAGAACACTGGAACTCTTCTGGAAAGCAGGAACTCTTTTCTTACCTAGGCGTGGCTGTGGAAGGAGACACCTAAGCACTACAGGAGGCTATTTAAACCACACCCGATGGATGAATCTTGCTTTGCGTTATTCTGCATCCTCTGCAGCAGAACGCTCATCGTGTCTTCTGCATCTGATCCTGGGCCTAAGGAAAAAGGCTTACCATCCTGAATCCAGTCTTCAGCAACACCTATAAAGACAAGAAAGAACAGGTTAGCATTACGGTCTTCAGTGACAGCTCTTCACTTACCTGGTCCATCGGCTGTCACCAACGCCTCGCGCTGCATTCCGGCATCTGAAAGACAAAGGCTTACCTACTCTTCGTGCGCTCCGGAGGTCTTCACACTGCATTCCGGCATCTGAAAGACAAAAGCTTACCAACTCTTTGCACGCTCCGGAGGCCTTCGGCGCTGCATCCCGCATCTGAAAGACAAAACAAGGTGCGTTTAAAGACATTGGGGAACTTTAATACTCACGTGCCATTACTCCTTTCCACATCTAACCCAGTGGGTATTCCGGCACCCTGCAGCCGCTCCGAACTTGTACCTGCAAAATAAAAAGACAGTTAGAGCGCATCGTGAAGCAGGCAACAAGCGCTTACTTACGTGCTTCCAGGCGCTTCTATTCATCACACGGGCTCCATCTTCAACTCACTTCAGCCCGTCATCCGCCATCGCCGGAACCCTGCAAAACAAGAGACATCCTTACTAAAGACTTTAAAGACATTAGAATTACTCGAAACTTACCGTTCGTGCAGTAAACGACGGACAGCAGTCCTCTGAAGTCAAGAGGCCTGCTCCCCTTATCCAGTGAAGAAACTGGTTACAGCACCCTGCCCCGAGGCAGATGGAGAGCACAGCGTTTACTTACCTAAGGTGAGAGCGTTAACCTTTGGGGTTCTACAGGAGAAGAGAAAGGGAAGAAGAGAGACATTCAATAACCCAGTTCCTTAATCCCATATTTTCTATCTGCAGACATCTTACCCTTCGAGTCAGACATACAGTGCACAGAGGTCCAGCCCAAGGAGCCAGCCGTGTGTTACACATCACCTTTGAAGATATGGTATACGCCCAGTCAAGACCGGCGCCTCTACGGGAATCAGGTGAGCGTTACACTGGGAGCCTCCAAATCTCAGCAAGTGCAGCAGGAGATTCTAAGGAGCCTAGAAGTTCGAGGACGCTGTCCGCGTCCGGAAACCAGTGTCTGAGGTGCCGGTGTGAAGAAGGGAGCACACGGCGAACGAGTGGAGCTCGCAACAGTGGGTTTTCTAGACTTCAGGAAACAAAAGGAAGTCATGGGAACCACCGGGAGGATGCACAGAAGGCAGGTGAGTTTCGGAAAGGCGCTCCAGTACCGGGGAGCTCCACTAGGACCACAAGTGAGTAACGGTCCATTAAGCGCATATTGAATACTGAACTAAATGGAATATTTAAAACCCAATGAATATTGAATACAGGACTAAATGGAAACTGTGTAATGAAATAAAACCAGCGCATATTGAATAAGAAATTAAATATCAATTCAATATTAAAGTGAATAAGTATACATTCAATACTGACGTTACTTAAGCAACATGAGAGAGCATTGAACTCTGAGCTGAAAGTGAACCTTAAAGATTTTGGTTAAATCATTATGCCACTTTTATTCATGTCCAATACATTACAGGCTGAGGGAAGCCAAACAGTGCATTTTAATGAGTGAATGCAGTGTGGCAAGGCTACAGTTTGGCAAGGGGTGGGTGATACATGGGAACAGTCGCAAAGCAACCAAGGAGAAACCGGAGCACAAGAGTACACCCTAAGCCAAGAGCCCAATAAAAGTAATCAAGTGACAGTGACTTGGTGCACAGAAACAAGTACCAGGTAACCTATGTCGGTGGGCTGAGGAGGCCAAGGGTCCTGGTTGCGCGACCTGTACTGGGTGGACCGTGTGGTCTGACAACTGCATCTAGACCAGAGAGCCCTGAATGGTGAAAGCTAAAGACACCATGAAGCAAATCCACTGAAATCACTGCAACAGAGCTGTCTAGGCAGGCCGGGATTAGGGTCAGGTTGACCTGGTGTTTTATTAGACTTCTGTAAAGAGTAAGACAAGTGTAATTAAATGCATTGAAGTTTTGGGGAAGGGCACCCTGAGACCTAAGCGACTACACTTGTATTGTGACCAGAGTCTCAAGTTCCCTTTGTTTTGGATTGTTACTTGAAACTTGGTGAAGGGAACCCCAAGGATTGGTTCTGAATTATATTAACTTGAATTGGAGAAAGATAAACTTTGAGACTTTTTCATGGAACTTTCTTATGCGTGGGGAATGGTAGCTGAACAAAAGCTGTGAGATGGAAGGAGCTCAGAACTTTGAGTAAAACAGTTTCTTTGACATCCCCACTCAGTGGTTAATTGTAGTTGAGGGCAAGTATCGGTTTTGGACATGGACAGACTTTTAAGTTGAACTCTTTGACTCAGACTTTCCTTAGTTTAATTCAGGTAGGGACATTCCACCTTAGCATAGGGCAAGTTAGGCATTCAACCAGCCTGATATTTAAGTCAATAAATATATTTTTTTTAATGTTAAGTATGGTATCGGTTTCTTGCCTCATGATGCCTTCACACACTATAATGCATATCACTCACTCTAGAATTTTCAGGGAGAAGACAAACCTGGATGTTTTTGATTTGTACTTACTGAGTTTCTTTTCCACTCTTCCTCCCTTAGCTGTCCAGTCTGTACCTCACTCCTTTTTATGTTGGCATAGTCCCCCTTGGACACTGTCTCATCGCCTTAATTTCCCTGCTATATGGTCTCTTCTCACAGTTACTTGTTTTGTCTCTTCTATTCCCCTGATTGTCTGTACTCTGCCTGTTGCACAGTCCCGCACTTAGCACATTCTCTCTCCTGTTTATTTTCTTGGGTTGCTTTTTCTCCCTCATTCCCACTGGTTCTCCCTCTTCCCTCTTCCCTCTCCCATTCTGTCTCTCTTTTCTTTCTCTTTGGTCTGGTCTCTCTTCCACTCCATAGCTTTTATGTTCCCCCATACTTTGTGTCATGGGCAAACCTGAAATCTCTCTCCCTCTCTCTCACTCGCACTCTGCCTCCTTTTGTGTTTTTTATTCTTAGTGCAGCAGTCACAGTATCTTTTTCCCCAGGAGTTTGCTGCTGCCGATTCCAGCAACAAAGGCCTGCACACAGCCTGGAATGTGCTTTCAGTCTTTGTTTTGCATGCACATTCGTCTGAAACTCCCATCACTAGTATTGAGCACTGAGCCTTTGGCTCAGCATTGAAAACACAGCAGCCAGAATGTTTGCGTATGGTGTCTCGTAGTGAGGGACTAGCGCAGCCCATCCCCACTCCACCAGGGATGGTGCCTGTGCTGAATTGCCATGTGGCAAGAGTATGAAAGCCCTGCCTTTTTTAATTTGTATTAAATAATAAAAATGATACAGGTAATTCCATCCCTGAAAGGACAATGTCAAAGGCATAGTAAATCAGTATCTTGATTTGCAGCGGCCTGCCTTACCTGTGGCACAGAGCGGGTTTAGAGGTAGTGGCAGCCAAGTCTCGCAGTGCAGGGGCTGCATTTATGCGCCTTTTGTACCAAAACTATAATGAGCATAAGTAGCCATGATGGTGGCAGAATAAACTGTAAGAATAAAGCTATTCCTGGGCTAAGGCACGGTGCATGGCCCTAGTTATGATAATTGCAGCCACATTAAATTGATATCGCACATGTCAGCCCTGTGGACCCAGTTCAACTGTGGAAGGGTTGTGTATTCCGCCAGACAGGCTAGACCCTGCTCTACTGGCAGAAATGTAGCATGTGGGGATTACCTCTTTGTTCCTTTGTAAGGGCAGGTAACACCCTTCTCCCAGGGACTGCCAATCCACAGTACGCTGGCCTGGCAACAGGAATCCAAGGGCACACCCATTCACAAAGAGCCAGGCCTCACACAGGGGGCTGAATTTCTGAAGGCCTTTGTTCTTCGAGAGAAGGGAAGGAGGTGGAGTTAGAGTAGTTAGAACTGTGTTCAAGGGAAAGAGACTTCTGCCATTTTGAGTCTCTTTCCTGTACCCTCCGCTTCCTCTGGAGCAAAGCACTTTGGGTGTGACATCAGAAGGGCACAGTGGAGTAATTTCAAGGGCAGGAATTGGACACCTATAGCAGGCTAGCTTTACTCCAATCCCCTGGAGACGTTGGACTATAAAAGGAGTCTCCCAGCACTTCTCAGAAGCATTCTTGGATCATCGCTTGAAGATTTCGCTGGACCCTGATGAGAGAGCAGTCCTTTCTAAAGTCCTCCAGTTGTGAGGTGAAAGCCAGTGTTACAAGGCAGAGGCGAGCTCTATCCCCTAACCATCCCCAGGGACCACTGGGGTGAACTCTGTTGCTGGACCATAAGCTTTCCTCTCTGCCAGCCACCATGTTGCCTAGGACCCCACCATGTTGCCTAAGACCTCACTATGTTGCAGGTTCCCTGAAGGTCTGTACCATCCTCCCCTGTGTTTGTGAGCCAGAGAAAAGGACTGACTTTGGCCCTTGGGAACCTGGAGTGGGACGCTGGCACTTGGAAGCTAGAACAGCCAAGGCCCGTGTTGTTGACAATGACCCGCTCTGGGTCATGACTCAAGCTCACTCATCGCCAAGCAATCTAGCAGGACCCTTCAACACTGGCCTTTGGCATCCATTGTTTACTGAAGCACTGTTCGATTCAGTTCGCCACCATACCAGCAAAAGTGCATTGTTGCCTTGGCTCGAACCACAAAGTACCTTTGCCATGCCTTGCTTAAGCCGCCGCCCAAAACACCAGCTTCTTCATCGCCGCTCCTGTAAGTCGATCGACCGACCATGGTGTTTCCTAAACAGCGGCTCTGAGTCTTCTCATAGAATCCACTCGCCTGTGCCTCTTGGTACCAGCTCACCTTCTCTGCTGCAGGGTCCCCATAGAGCGTGCCATCTGTGCCGGTTTTGATAGCCTGGAGAGTGTAATCCACTGCCTTCCCACACAAGTTGTCCATGTCTAACGGCATGTCGACTACCTTAGTCTGTGTGGAAATCCGTGACCTTCAGCCAACCTTGGCACCTCAGACCCACACCATTCCCTATATGGCAGAACCCTGAGTCTGCTATGTCGAGCGTGGCGGTGATAGGTGGTCTGAAGCCACTTTTCATTCCTGGAATAGTGCCAAGGCTTTGGCCTTCTTGTCATCGGGAAGGAAGTCCAGGATGGTCCCAAGCTTATACCACAGTTCCATGTCGTACCTAGACAGGATCGCAAGGGCGTTGCCGGCCTCGATGGTGGAGGCTGCTGTGGTAATGATGCACTTGCCAGCCGCTTCGAGCTTCTTGCCTTCCTGGCCAAGAGGCACCATGGAGGATGACGAGGGGTTTGATGATCGTTTCCTGTCGGTGGCCAACCCCACAGAGTCCAGAGAAGGCTGAGACCTGAGACATCTGGGGGCCGATGCCGAGACCCGGTACTTCTCCAGCCTGTCGCGCTTTGCTGGCGTGGTGTTTGGAGCCTTCATGATTGTCAATCTCTCTTCCCAAATGTCGTCCATGAATGGGACCGACACAATGGTCCTCTTTGCGGACTCCTGCTGTTGAAAAAGGAGCCTTCCTTCTTTTTCTTCTCTTCTGGCACCAGATTGAAGAGCTTGGTTGCCTTTGAGTTGGGGTCGCCAATCTCATCCAGGGGTGAAGCCCTAGTGGACTTGTCGACGTTCTGCGGTTCTGTCACGCACGGCGGTCGCTGGCAGCTGTGGAGACGCTGGCGCTGGAGCGGCCATTGAATATGGCCATCACGCCGCCGCGCGTTCTTCAGCAGCGGTCCAGCTTTTCGCCTTCCAATCAATCCCTTATTACGAGCGGTAACCCGGAAGCCTGTGCGTTGCAACCTAATCGCGTTAGGCTTCCGGGTTGGTACGCTTCAGTTCTTTCCTCCGCGGCCCCGCCGCATTTTTCCCTTTTCTTCCTCTCCCTCCTGTTGTTCTTCCATTCCACCTGGCTCTCCGGTATCTCCCTTACCTCCCTGGCTCTCTCTCTCTTCCCAGATCTCCTGTCTTTTTCGATTTCTCTCGGCTCGTTCATTTTACCCATCCTTCTCTGCATTGTTGGGTTCCCGTGAGCCCTCTCCCAACACTCCCTGTAATAGTCTCCACTCTTCCTCTGGACGATTCGTTCATCGCAGTCCTGTCTGGTATCCTGCCTGATATCCTGTCGACAAACCAACAAGGAAGGGTTTTTTTGTGCCTTTCGGCTTTTTCCCCTTCACCGGTCTGCTCCGGTACGGGAGCCCCCCTGGCCCCGAGTTAGAGGGGCAGGGTGGCTTCCTCTCGAGGCAGACCTCATCTGCATTCCAGAGAGGAGGCATTGAGGATAAGGAGATTTGGACTCCAGTCGGACGAGGAGACTGCAGGTGAGCAGGCGGGCATAGGGGGCACTTGGGGGAGTGGCATGAAACCGACTGAACCAAGGATAGAACATGACCGGTTCCCCATCTGCAGGAATGTAGTCCTCTTATTCATCCATGTGAGCTCCGGTGGTGGTGTTGTCTTTGCTAGTATCTGTGTGAACAGACTCCTCTGACACAGGGGACAGGGCCTCTAGCACTGGCCCTGGGGTAAGAGGTGCCCTACAGGGTTTTGGAGGACTCTTGGCTGGACCAGACACAGGAGCAGCAAGCAGCCACTGCTGAAGCTCTTCCACCAACATATGCAAGGTGGTTAAAATGTCCAGGGACTTGTCCCTTGGTTCAGGAGCTGGTTTAGCTGGAGCAGGGGTCTGGCTCAAGCCCTTTGGAGTGCTAAACGGCTGGTAAGTCTCATGGGAAGGTGATCCCTAATGAGGCAGGGGTCCTTGGCCCCCTTCCTGGTCTGAGTAAAATCTTCAGGCACATCCTCCTCAGCACTAGTATAGATATGTGGTGGTGATGTGGGGGATCCCAAAGGAGCCAGAGGAACAACCCTGGTAGGCCTGGGCAGGAAATCCAGTGCTGGAAGCAATTTTCTCACCCAATCCGAGTCTCTTTGTAAGGAGGCTACGACAGGTGCCTCCGGAATAGGAATGGGTGCAGCTGTCGACTAGATCGTGGTCGGACTGATGGGGGTCTAGGAGGCAGGGAGACCCTCGGCGAGGCGGTCGCTGTGAAGATGGCGGTCAGTGACTAACCCTTTGTCACTGAAGGAAGACTAGTTTTCCCTGACGGGGCTGTGGACTGGGTGCTTGTCGCTGAAGTGGTTGTCGATGGGGTGCCGGTCTTAGTCGTTGACAAGGTCATCGACAAGGCGGTGGACGAGGCTGTCGTTGGTCTGACTGCATCTACGATGGCGGGGCCGGTGACGTGGCCTTCGAAGATCTGCTCTTCTTATGCTTGGACGGTATCAGCAACTTCCTTGCGGATGGAGGCAACCCACCAGCCGGCAGGCTAACCGTTGACTGAGTTGGTGACCGGGACCGACCCCTTCTAGAACTCTGCAGCCGCAGATACCATTGACGAGGATGGCGGTGGAGCATTAGATTTCACCTTCTTTTGGATCTTCACAGAGGAAGCATCCTCAAAGGACCTCAAACTCTTCTTCCCTGAGGGAGGACGCTCTGAGGACCTGCCAGTACTGGAGGAGGCATGATTGTCCCCGGAGGCCGCATCAGATGCCTTTCCCCTCCTCGATCCCTGCCACCAAGCCCTGGTGGCAATCCCTTTTGGTCTTTGACGAGAATGATTGGCAGATGTCTCGTCTGCTCGTGTCGTGGTCTGGGTGAAGACAATAAAGGCACTCTTGCAACTTGACCTAGACTCTAAAGAAAGGGTTCAAATGGTGATCGGACTGTAGGGCAAATATGTCCATCACAGACACTCGCTGCGTCTGTCGTGTTTGGGGACAGGCCACAAGATGGACGACTGAGCCTCATGTCAATCTGTCTGTCAAGACCTTGCGGAAAAGGAATGGGAAGCTCTATGCAGGTAAGCCCTCTCCCAAACCCCCATCCAAACAAAAGAAGAGTAAGAAACAGCATCACAGGTCTTTGTCATAGTCTGCTTCCTCTCCTGAAAAAGTTTTGTTCCCGAAGAAAACGTTGACTCCTGCGGAATGGGAAATCCTCTGCTTAAAAATGCTTGATGTTTTACAGAGGCGAGCTCTTCCGAGTGTCCCTCTCAAGAAGTCAGGCAAACAAAGCTACCCCTGTGTGTAGCGTGTCTCGTAGCACACCTCAGAGTCTGGATAGAGAGGCTCCTCGATGCAAGTAGGAGTCTTCATCGACGTATAAGAGACAGTCTGCGCCTATCCCCACAAAGGCCTTCTTTGGAGGTGTCGAAGCTGTCGAGTTTATCTCCTGAGCCCTCAAGGCATGTCATCCATTTGAAGTCATCAAAGCACGTTAAATCGCGGCTCATTCACCGACTGCTTCGAGGAAGTCGTCGAAGCCCTCAACGCCTTAGACACCATCGGAGCATTCAGCGCTTCCAAAGACTATTAAACCAATTCCTGAACCAACAAAGTCATTTAAACCCATGCCTCAACCTGATTTCATCAGGCAAAAGGGGTCCATCTTTGAGGAAAATGAAGAGTAGGATCAAGCCCCTTTTGGTTATCTGTTTGGAACACCAAATGTTCCAGAAGAGCTTATTTCTCCAGAATTCAAGATACAAAATCTGGTGGAAACTCTTAAAGAAACCAGCAGCTGGGATACATCTCCAGAGACTGATTTTGGTAACCCAGGTGTGGCTGGATATGCTGATCCTTCATACAGATCCATTATTTGTTAAGTGTTTGAATATCTGGGGTGGTCTAGACCAGCCCTAGGATTGAAACGGATGACCGTACTGATGTCTTAGACAGTGGTCCAGTCAAGGAGGCTGTGCTAACTTTCCATGCTGTTTTAAGAGTAAGGGTTATGGTAAATTGGCGAAGCTGGTATCCGTCCCCCCCCCCCCTATACACAAACTCTTAACAAAGAAGTACGGAACGGCTTCTGTGGCCACTCCTTTTCTGAACAGGCATCCCACACCAGAGGGCCTGGTTATTCAAGCGGCAACTGTTTCATCTAAGTCCAAAGCTTACCCTTCCACTACTGCAGACAAAGAAGATAGAATGGTTGACTCTTTGGGAAAGCAAGTATTTAGTGCAGTAGAACATATACCTCAGGGTGAGGAAAGGGACAGGTTTTTAAGCCTAGTCCAAGACTGGAAAGATGCCATGAGGCAATCCTTGCCGTCCAGCCTGGATACAGTGGATTCCATAAGTAGATCCATGACTGCCAGCAATGTTTTAAGACGGATGTCATGGCTGAAAGTCTGGATTTTCGGCGGATGTCCAAGCACGTCTGCTAGACATGCCCTTCGATGGTACTTTTCTTTTTGGCGAAGACGCAGAAGCTGAAAGCTTCCAGGGCTGCAGCCACATCATTAGGGGCAGCAATCAGGCCATCTCAACCGTTAAATAAAGACTGGAGAGAACGTCCTCTTCGTTTCTATTCCTCAATCTCCAGAGGAAGAGGACAGTTCCCACAAAGGGGTCAGAGTTGAGCGACTCTTGGAGGCAGAGGAGGTGGAAATCCACGTGCAGCACCCGCAGAGTTACCCTCAGGTACAGGCAGAGCAGCAAAATTACTCCCTCACCCACAGGTCTGTGGTAGGCGGTAGACTGCCATATCATCTCTAGAGTTGGCGAGGCATAACCTTCGGACTCATGGTTGCTACAAACCATAGCAGACGGTTACTGTCTCCCATTCCTAAAGAAATCTCCTGATTGCCCTCCAAAAGCCAGATCTGCCTTTGTTTCAGATTCACTCCTCCAACGGGAGATTCTCATGTTGGAAAAAGGTGCAATAGAGCTGGTACCTGCAGCGGAGAAAAACCAGGGTTGGTATTCTCCCTAATTCCCAAGAAAGATGGAGGAGTGTGACCCATCTTCGACTTGTGATGCTTGAAAAAGTTCCTCAGAGTACAAGTTCAAGATGGTAACTCTTTTGCAGATTCTTCAGGCCCTTTGACTACAGGATTGGTTGGTGTCATTGGACCTTCAAGATGCTTACTTTCATGTGCCCATACATCAGCAGCACAAAGTACCTGAGGTTCGCAGTTGGCGGTTCTCATTAGCCGCTTCGGGTTCTGCCATTCGGGCTCACCTCAGCCCCGAGGGTCTTCACCAAGCTTATGGCAGTGGTGGCAGCAAGTGTAAGGAGGGTGGGTATTCACATCTACCCTTTATTTGAGTGACTGGTTGATCAGGGCTGTTTCTTCGGAACAGTCTGTCATCTCAGTCGCATCTGCCGCTTACTCAGTGAGCTGGGTTTCTCACTGAACTTCAAGAAGTCCCACTTGACACCTTCACAGAAACTTCAATTTATTGTCGCAGTCCTGGATTCAGCCTCTGGCAAAAACTTTGCCACCTGAGGGCTCATCTCTTATTTATTTTTATAAAGTGCCACACGCCCATGGGCCTCAGAGCGCACAGAAAAGGACAGGCTGGGTGGGGAGCATAAATCGGGGGACATCAAAGAGAGCGAAGTTCAACCAGATTTGAGGTTAAATAAGTGAGTCTTTTATTTCCTTCTTGAATAATGCCAGGTTATCAGCCGGGCATATATGCCCATGGAGTGAGTTCCATAGTAATGGATCCTGGTTATCAAAGGAAGTCTCTTCAAAGCGCACCAGCTTGTATCTGTGCTCAGTAAGTGTGGGGAAAGTGCAGGAGCGAAGCTACCTCCTGCTACATGGAGCTTCACTCGGTCCATTAAGTATATTAGGCCGATCTTGAAGCCACATTTGAATGACAATGTTAAGATTTTGAGTGATCCTGTGTTAAATAGGCAACCAATTAAGTACCCTCCTGGCATCTGAAACGTGAGCACATTTGGGCAGGTCATGAATGGCCCGAACAGCATTGTTCTGTGGCACTTGTAAGGCTTATATGTTGGAGTGTGTTGTGCCTGCCAGAAGACTGTTACAGTAATCAATTCTGAAGTTCACTAGTGCAAATGCAAGCAATGCACAGTTCTTGGCAGTGAGAAATGGACGAATCTAGTTTAGTCACTTGGTTATGAGGCTGCATGAAGATCGAATATAGGAGACATTGTGGTGTCATGGATAGTTCTTAATCCAAGATGACCCCAAATGTCTTGACTTTCCTTAGAGACTGGGATGACATTACTTGAAATGCAAAAGCTGGTGTAGGCTGAGGCTAGTTTACTAAGGTGAGCTCTAGATACCACAATCAACAGCTCAGTTTTATTGCAGTTCAGGACAAGAGTTGCTTGCCATGTATGCGTTGATGGTGGCGTACATTTTATTTATTGCAGCCAAATCCTGTTCATACCTCCCGCTGAGCTCAAGAACGACCCGAGTGTCATCGGCATAATTCGTATACCGGACACCCAGGGCATCAAGTAGGTCCAGCAGGGGCCTGATGTATATATTGAACATGGTGGACGCCGGGCAAGAGCCCTGAGGAATGCTGCATGTTTGAGGAACAGGGTTGGAACTTTCCCCACCAACGGATACCCGAACGGTCCAAGGGCCGCAAAATGAGGATACCCACTGTGATGTTAGGTAGGAACAGTGTGCGATCTCCCCCTGCCTTTCACCAAAAGAGTGGTCCACAAGATTGAAAACTGCAGAGCGATCCAAGAGCATCAGCATGGCAGGATGACCTCCATCCACATTGCTGGGCTGGGTGGATATAAGGTCCAACATAGCGGTTTCTGTCCCGTGCTGAGCTCTGACCCCTGATTGGTGTGGGCCAAGGATCAGATTGTCTTCAGTATGCCTGTGTAGTTGTAAATATGCCAGTTGTCCATGATCTTCAGAACAAAGGTCACATTAGTAATTGGGCGGTAATTATAAGAAGCGCATGGATCAAGATTGGCCTTTTTGAGTAATGGAGTAATCCAGGCTTCCTTAAGAGAGGATGGAACCACACCCTCATCGAAGGAGAGGCTAATGAGTTTGGTTATCCAGGGGGTCAACAGCTCAAGTGAGTCCTGGAGAACGTCTTTCAGATGGTCAAAAAAATTCCAAAGTGCTCAATGTGTTCCGGCCTATGACTTCCTAAGGTTGCTCGGCCTCATGGCATTATGCCTTTTTCTGGTGCCAGAAGCATGTCTGAGAATTAGATCCCTTCAATGGGCTCACAGATCCCATTGGTCTCAATTCTCAGACAGAATGACGGACCTTCTCCAGATCCAGACAAGGGTCGCACAGGATCTCCTGTGGTGGGTCAGCTGAGAGAATGTGAGAGGAGAAGCTTTTTGGCAATCATGGCCGGAAATTAGTTTTGACAGACGCCTCCCTCACAGGATGGGGAACACACATGACCTTTCAATAAGCGGACACTGGTCTCAGTCGGAGTCCAGACTCCATATCAACCTGTTAGAGCGTAGAGCAATCAGACTAGGATTGATGGCCTTCCTGCCCTCATTATGGGGGAAGAGTGTCCTGATAATGGCAGACAACACAGTGGCCATGCACTACCTCAAAAAGAGAGGGAGTGTGGGGTCACTACCCCTGTGCAGAGAGGTAATGCAGCTCTGGTTTTGGGCACTAAGAGAAGGAATCACTCTTCTGGCAGTTCATCTAGCCGTAGAAAAGGACACGGTGGCGGACACTCTGAACAGGCAGAGTGCGATCACGCACGAGTGGGAGTTTGCTCATGAAGTCTTTCTGGAGATCTTTGCCCTTTGGGGAACCCCTCTAGTGGATCTGTTTGCGACCAGTATCAACCGGAAGTACGAGCTGTTCTGCTCCAGGGAATTTCCGCAAAGAGGAGGTCAAGGGGACGCGTTCATGGTGTACTGGAAGGTACCACTTCTGTACATGATTCCACCAGTCCCAGTCGTTCCTCTTGTCATCAGGAGGTTGAGAAAGTTCGGGAAAACCATGATCCTCATTGCTCCGGATTGGGCCAGGAGAACGTGGTACCCGGACCTTCTGGAAATGGCAACTGCCCTCCAGTTCGTCTTCCCCAAAGAAAGGGCCTTCTCTCGCAAGGAGGTTGAATTCTTCACCCAGAGATCAAGATTCTTAATCTTCACGTCTGGTATCTGAAAGGGTGAGCTATAAGGATTGGGACCTTCCGGAAGACGTAATGGAGGTGTTGCTTTCGGCTAGGAGACCAGCAACTATGTCCCTGTACCGCTGCCGTTGGAATATGTTTTGCAGTTGGTGCAGTAAAAAATAAACTTTATCCTTTCATATATGTTTCCCCATGTTTTATCTTTCTACTCCACCTGACCCATTCTGGGTTACAAATGGCCATGGTGAAGGGCTAATTAGCGGTACTATCAATCTTCAAGAGATCTCTGGATGTGAGATCGTACTTCAAGGTGCTGATTGTGGTACAATTTCTTAAGGACCTAACAAATGTCTTCCCACCTACACCCTTCATCGTGCTATCCTAGGATTTAAATCTAGTACTATATTGTCTTATGGGAGCTCTGTTTGAGCTCTTGCATTTGTGTCCTTTAAGAATGCTCACCATGAAAACTGCCTTTTTGGAAGCCATCTAGTCTGTCCGTAGAGGAAGTGCGCTACAAGCCCTGTCTTCCAAACCACCTTTCACATCCTTTTCCAAGGACAGGGTGGTTTTAAGAGTTTGGTCATGTTTCCTTCTGAAAGTTGTCAGTTTCACCTTGCACAATATAATGTGTTACGAACTTTTTATCCACCTCCTCATCCATCAAAGGAGGAGGAGAGACTGCATCGTCTGGACCCAAAAAGGGCATTAAGCTACTACATAACATGAACAGCCAGTGCTAGTGAAGATGACCTTCTAGCTTTTCAATGGTTACGTGTCACGACCCACACTCTGAAGACCCCCTGGCCAACCTATGGGCCAGGGAGAGTCTTGATTCCAGTCCCCACTAAACCCAAGAAATTGCAGCATAGGCCTTCTTGGGGCTAGTCCTGGCGCCTTAGGCGCCAGGCTCATGTTTGAATATGGACTTGTGCTTGGGAACTACTTTTCATTAATGCCAGTCATGTGGAGGCATCCTCATAAGCTTGCTCCTTGAAACCAGGCTTGCAGTGTAATGTTTTTGGGTGTGGTACCATGGGGACTATTTTACCTGGACTTCTTTCTTTTTTTTTTTAATAAAACATTTTTTATTGTTTTACATTCAAAACAACACAACAGCTTGTGTGGATTAGCATGTCCTTCCAAAATTCAAACATTAACAGATCAGGTATCAATCACCCATGACATTACCCCAGGTTTTAGTGCAATCCGACCATATCCCCCTCACTGCACACAACAGGGTCCAGCCGGTTCTAGGGTCCATTCTCTTCCCACCTTCCCCATATCTTGTCCGCCTTAGTAGGGCATCCTCTGGCAGTAATACTCGGTGCTCTATAGTGGCACAAATGTTCATATCTGTTGCCCATTGCTCCATCGTTGGGGACTCCGGGGCTCCCCATTTTTGCGCTATGTTGCGCTTCATCAGTCCCGCTGCTGTGTTCAGGAGCAGCTTGCCCCATTTAGTAAGTCCAATCTCATCCGGAACACCCAAAATGAGAATCTTCAGGTCTAGTGGTATGCGGCACGCCAAGACATTGCCGAGTACAGTACAGCATTCACTCCAGAAGGTGCGGATTTGGGGGCATGCCCACAGGATGTGGAAGAAGGTCCCCTCCTCATCCCCACAGCGGAGACAATTCGGGTTCAAGGCTCTCTCCCATCTATATAGTATCGTCCTGGGGTAATAGACCCTGTGCAGGATCTTTAATTGAACCAGCCGAATCCTGGAAGAAACGGCCACCTCCCTTGGGTGCATTAGTACTTGGATCCAGTCTTCTGGATCTATCACCCCTACATCCACCTCCCATTTAGCTTTCAGGGTCGTGAGTTCTGGCGTAGCAAAGGATGTAATAGCATTATATAGGATGGAGGTGCATTTGGTGGGGATGAGAGCTGGTAATATGTTACGCTCTATTGGTGTGTAATCCGGGATATTGGTGCCTGCAGGTATGTGGTTTCTTAGGGCGTGGGCCAGCTGTACATAGTGGTATCGCTCAGTGCCCGGGAGTTGGAATTTTTGCTGGATAGTTTCAAACGAGGCTATGTCCCCCTCCTCAAGAATGTCCCCAACCCTCAGAATCCCAGCCCTTACCCATCGGGGCCATGGTTGAAGCTTCTTTATCTCGGGCAGGTTACAATTTCTCCACAGGGGTTGTGCCACAGTTACACTATTTTCCCACCCAACGAATCTATGCGCCTGTTTCCAAACCACAATAGTATGAATCGTGGTCGTTGGTGGAAGGGGTCTCGGAAGAGTTTGGTATAGCAGTTGCCATGGGTCGGTATCGTGCATGGCTGCAACCTCGGCCTTGATGTGGGGGAGCTCCCTATCTCCATGAAGCAGGTCGTTGACCACTGCCAGCTGTGCAGCCCAATAATATGTTTGGAGGCGTGGAGCTCCTAGCCCACCTTCCCAGACCGATCTTTGGAGCGTAGTTAGCGCTATCCTCGGCTGACCACCCCCCCATATTAGTTCCCGAAAAAGGGATTCAACCCGCCTAAAGTCGGAGTCTGGGATCTTTAGTGGGGTATTTTGTAAGACATAGAGAAACCTTGGGAGAGTCATCATCTTAAAGAGTGCGGCTCTTCCCATGGGCGTAAGAGGAAGAAGTCTCCAGTGGTGGACGTCATTGACAAAACGGTCAAGGACCGGTTGAAAATTGTGTAGTGTGTATTCACTCAGGTTTGTGGTCACCCAGATCCCCAAGTATCGAAAACCTTGCGGTTCTGTTCGGTACGGACATTCCCGAGGGTCAGCCTGCACATTGCCTTTCACCGGGAAGAGAACTGATTTTCCCCAATTGATTTTAAGCCCACTAAGGTCACCAAAACGGGTAAGCATCTGCGTCACCTTGGGGCAGGACCGAGCTGGGTCCCCCAGGTAAATCAGGAGGTCATCTGCGTACAAGGAGACGCGGTCCTCATGTCCTTCAGGCCATCTGAACCCCGTCCATGCAGCGTCTTGGCGAAGCCAAAGAGCTAGAGGTTCAATTGCCAGGGCAAAGAGAAGGGGAGAGAGGGGACAGCCCTGTCTCGTGCCCTTTCCCAACGGGAAGGACCGGGACGGCCAACCATTCACTCTGACCTCCGCTCGAGTGTTAGTGTAGAGTAATTTCACCCATTTCAAGAAGCTGTCTCCGAACCCCATACGCCTCATGACTTCCCAAAGGCAGTCCCACCTAACCGAGTCGAAGGCCTTTTCAAAATCTACTGCCAGTAGGGCGAGAGGGGTGTCAATGATCGGGGCCCGCTCCAGCGCCAGATGGAGCCGGCGCAGGTTCATACGCGTTGATTTGTGTGGCATAAAGCCACATTGATCCAGGTGGATCAAGGTATGGATCACTGATTGCAGCCGGTTAGCAAGGAGCTTAGCAAGAACCTTGGCTTCGCTGTTAATTAACGAGATAGGCCGATAAGAGGCTCACTGTTCCGGGGGCTTATCGGGTTTGGGAATGACCACAATGGTGGCTTTACATAGGTCAGGTGGGAGGGTGCCCTGGTCGCGGGCGCCAAGAAACATCCTGTAAAGGGGGGTCGCCATTTTATTCCCTCCAAGTTTTTGCCAGGTCTCGGCCGGGAAACCATTAGGGCCCGGTGTTTTCCCTGTTTGGAGTTGCGCTAGGGCTTCGGCTATTTCGGATTCAGAGAGATCCGATTCTAGCTCCTCCCGTTGTTGTGGTGTCAGTGCTGGGAGTGTAATTTCATCCAGTAGGGTCGGGTCGAAAGGTGCTGTCGGGACTCGGTAGAGTTCCGCGTAGAACTGGGCGAATGCCTCTGCTATTTCAGCATCCGTCTGGTATCCAACACCACTCGGGGCAACAATCTCCCTGACATGACGTCTCCCCTCCCCCCTCCTCTCCAGCCAGGCCAGCATTTTGTCCGCCTTGTCCCCCAGCTCGTATATCCTCGCTCTGGTGTCCCAGTGGGCCTGCCTGGCATTATCTAGCATGATATTTCTGAGGGTTTCTGTGGTTAGTTTGAGGGACCCTTGAGTCTGCGGGGTAGGGTCAAGAATTTGCGTGCTTTCGGCCTGGACCAGTTCAGCCTCTGCCTCTACTATTTTTTGGAGTCTCTCCCGCTTTTTGTTTGCTACCCAGGAGATGATTTCCCCACGCAGCACCGTTTTATAAGCCTCCCACACCACCACCGGGTCATCCACTGCTGGTATATTTATGTCAAAGTATTCATCGGACACCTCCGTAAGGCGGTCTACCAATTCTGGGAAGCCAAGGTGGTAGCTGTTTAGCCTCCACGTTCTAGGGGGGGTTACAGAGTGCGTTCGTATTTCAATCAATAGGGGGGAGTGGTCCGAGATTCCACGAGGGAGGAATTCTGCGGATATTGCCCTGTATAGGTCTGTGTTCGGGACCAGGAGGTAATCAAGTCTAGAGAGGGAGCCATGGGCTCCAGAGTGGAACGAGTAGCCTCTATCTTGGGGGTGTAATTCGCGCCACACATCTCGGAGGCCTAGGGCGGACACAAATTTGGAGAGTTTCGTGGGAACATCCGGGTTACGCCCTCTAAGATGGGTACGATCCATAGCATTGCACATGACATCGTTAAAGTCTCCCCCCAGGACCCATCGATCTGGGTGGTGTTTCCCTAGGAGAGTGGTGATATCCTCCAAGAATCCCTGGCCCAGTCCGGGTGGGGAATATATTGACACAATGGCCAGCGTTTCACCCCAGAGTGAACCTAGAATGAGTACATAGCGACCCCGTGGGTCCAGTTCCACAACTTGTGGGGAGAACGGGAGCCTCTTGTGTATAAGAATAAGGGTGCCCCTGGATCCCATCGTGTACCCTGCATGGAATGCGGTCCTGTAATTTGTTCTCTGGAAAAGGGTGCAGTGTGTTCCCGCTAGGTGCGTCTCTGATAGAAGGGCCAAGTCGGGAGAGTGCCTATTCAACAGTTGTTTAATCAGACGTCTTTTAATCCCAGAGCCCATTCCGTTCACATTCCAACTGAGCAGCTTAAGGGACCTGGGGCGATCGGGTGGGGGTGGGTATGTTTGTGGGTGTGTCATCTAGAGCTTCCCGTTAGAGGGCACGCAGGATGCTTGAGTCGGGAGAGCTGCCTCCCTTTGGTGTGTCTGTCGGGAACATGGTCCCAATACATAGTACAGCAGGGTGTAATGTGCAGAGGGTTGCACTTAGGTCTGTGGTTGGACATGCTATGGATCCAGACTAACAAAGCAACATTAAAACTTTCCCTTTCATCCCCCACCCTATACTCCACCCCAACTTGAAGTACCTGTCGCCCGAACATACAAATACAATCGACTGTCAAGGGACAGTCAACTCCTCAACCTAGAACTATTCCTCAAGTGGTATAACTCTACTTAGTCTTAAGTTGCCTTGTTCCGGCCGTGGGGGTTGCATGGTCTGGGCCGTCAGTTATACAGACATCGGGTTCACAATTAATTTGCTGTTAACATGGTCTAATAACATGGTGCCGGGTCTTAAAGCGTAACTGCGAATGGGTACCTTATTCTCCATTTCAGTCATTGTCCCTGTTTGGCTGTGCCTGGGGTTGGTGTTGCGGGAGTTCAGGAGGTACCCTGTCTCGTCTCGGGCGATTCCTACCGTTACCTTGTCTTCCGTCTGGCCTCCAGTCACCCTCCAGGTGTCTTGCCGCCCAATTCCATGCCTCAGCTGGGTCCGTGAAGTGCACAGTTGTTCCATTAAAGTATATTTTCAGCTGCGCCGGGAATAGGAGTCCGTATTTTACGTTGAGGGTCTGGAGACGTTTTTTAAGAGGGCCAAAGGATTGTCTAGCTCTTTGCACTTCTCTAGTGAAATCCGGGAAGAAACCTATCTTGGAGCCGTTGAACGTTATAGTGCCCTTGGTTCTGGCCATTTGGAGTATTGCATCTCGGTCTCTATAGTTCAGGAGTTTCGCGATCACTGTGCGGGGTGGGGCACCTGGGATTTGCCTGCCAGTTGGCATTCGGTGGGCCCGTTCAATTGAGAAGAAGTTCGACAAGGTCTTGGGGGCAAAGATGTCCGCGAGCCATTGCTCTAGGAACAATTCCATGCTTGCTCCTTCCGTTTTTTCCGGCAGACCGAGGATCCGAATGTTGTTTCGTCTTGCCTTGCCTTCCCCCTCTTCCACCCTTTCTTCCAATGCTTTGAGGCGGGCTAGTGCTCCTGACATTTGCTGGTTCATTGTTCTTAAGTTGTCCTCTGTTTCAGATATTCGATCTTCGGCTTCTCCAGTACGGGCTGTGAGTTTTTGGAGGTCGTGGCGTAATAATGACACCTCTGCGCTGATGCCATCCATTTTCTTTTCCATGGAGGTTCTCGAGCTTGCTATGGCGTTCATGACATCCTTCAGCGAAATGTTCTCCTCTGTTTCTGGTGTTGCGCTAGTACTGGATTGCTCCGGCGGGAGGGCTTGGGCGGGGGTCGTATACTGCTCTATTTTGCTCTGCGTTGTCATGCCCCTTGCCTTATCCTTCCCCATATCTGAAGGTATATAGTGGACCGCGGCAGGTCGGCCCCACTCACGCACTGTTTATAAGGCTTTGCGATGTATGTTCGTTAAGACGGTTTGTAGGGCGGGTAGGTACGGTACCCCGTTCCGGAGCTGGTAGGCTATGTTGGCGCCCAACGGTTGATGGGTGGGTTGGTTTGCGCACTTGGGGATTGCCCCGTTTCCCCCCCCCGTACGCCCCTTTCCTTGTGTGTTCCGTGTGGTGTCTCCGCAAGGACTCTACTTCTCTATTGCAGCAATGCGTGCTTGATTGTTGGCCTCTAGTTGTGGCACTGCTGAGAGGTCAGTCTGCAGACTGTGCCTCAAGCACCCAACCTCGGGTCACCTCAGGTCTGCAGGCACTCCAATCGCTGCTCATGTAGTGTTTATTGATGGACACCACATTGGTATTGTGGCTTAGTGCGTCGTTTCAGGCGCCGCGGTGCCGCTCTCCCAAATCCGCTCCCCAGGGCCCCAAACTTCCAACAACTTTCTCGCTCCCCCCGGAGCCGCTCAGTCTCTATCACGCGGGGCGGGGTGTGGAATCATGCCTGCCTCCGGTGAGACAACGCCTCCGTGGGGGCCGGATTCATGAGCGCCCGAAAGCACCCAGCAGGATGTGGCCGCTAGCAGCGGGGCCCGCCTACCTTCCCACTTGCGGGCAGCTCCCGCTGTGCGACTCGTTCCGCCCGGCAGGGGTCCCCGGGCTCGTGTCTCCCCTCCGCCCTCCAGCTGGGCCGGGTGTCTGCCTTCCTCAGTTGGCGCCGTGTTACGCGTTCTCTCCTCGTCTGCCGCTCCGGCGGCCAAGCGCATCCGCGGGGGCTGCGGGGGACGGGTTCGTGTGCGCCCGAAAGCACACGGCAGGATTTGGCCGCAAGCAGCGGGGACCGCCTACCTTCCCAATCGCAGGCAGCTCCCGCTTGTACGATTCGTTCTGCCCGGCAGGAGTCCACGGGCCCGTCTCTCCCCTACGCTCTCTGCTGTTGTCTTGCGTGGCTGCTCCAGGCACCAGCGGGGCAGGGTGTCTGCCTCCTGCAGTTGACGCCGTGTTACGCATCCTCTCCTAGTCCGCCGCTCCGGCGGCCATCTTGTCCGTTGTCGGCGTCTCGGGCTTCCCGGACCAATTGCGCCCGACTGGTGCTGCGGTTCGGGTCGGTAGTATAGCGACCTGAGCGTCCAAGGTTCCGCTACGCCTGGATATAATTTCCGCCGTTGTGGTGCCCAAATAACAGGATATCTCCAGGATTTGGCTGACGGCCGCGGGAGCTCCGAGGAATCACGTCCTCATCCCGTGCTCGCTGGCCACGCCCCCCCTGGACTTCTTTCTTAAAGCTATTTAAACCACACCCGAATAGACTTGACACGCTTCGCGTTAGTTTGCATTACTGCAACGTAACGCTCACCTTGTTCAGCTTCAGCCACGAACCTCGTAAGAACAGCACCTGCAAAGGAACGGAGAAGACATGAGAAAAAGGCAGCAGCTTACCTGAACTTCATCGCCAGCGGTCCGCAGCTCTTCCGACCATCATCCAGGAATCAGCGCTCCTTTGAATCGACGGACCTGTAAAAGAGAAGAAACAAGGCATTAGACATTGTACAATTAACGAACTGTGCCGAAAGGCTTACCTCGCCAGCTGCTCCTCAATCAGCATCACTACGGAAATTCCATACTCCGACCGAGTATCGCGACCTGTCGTGAGGAAAAGATAACAGGTTAGCAAAGGCAAGGCATCTTAAGCGCAGCGCATAGCGCCTACTCACCGCATCAAGGCGCTCCAAAAACGCCCATACTTACTGGCGAAACACAGATTCCGCCTTGCCACATATTGGACTTCCGCGTATCTAGGAAGAAAGACATTTTTTAAAAGGCATGCAAGAACAGCAATATTCACAGCAATAAGACCTACCTGAAAGACTCAAGACAGGCCGGCATCAGTGAAGCAACTCGATCGCCATTGCCCACCAAGAGAACCCGCCAACATCTAAAACAAGGTGAGAAGTCCAGAAGGGTCGCAGACCTACAGGGAGGTGGGAGGCCCCGGTTGCCCAGTCATGAACATAGCTTACCTGTATTCCAGGCAGAACTCTTCCGCTGGTCGCATCTGGGCATCGCAAGGAGGGACATTTGAACCCTAACTGCTGGGTGGTGCCCCGTGGAACCAGGTGAGCGTAACATTACGCTGGCCAAAGATTGGGCTTGGCGGTCACAAAACAATCAATCTCTAGATGGATTGTCATGTGCATAACACAATGATACTCATTGGCAGGCAAAGTTTTGCCCGAATGTTTGAGGGGTGGCTGCTTCCCCAGCTCTGGAAAGAGGTGTGCCAGTACGGGACATTTGCAGAGCGGCAACCTGGTCGTCCCTTTTACTGTGTAGACTCTTTATCAAGAGAGGAAGCAACATTTGGCAAAGCTGTCCTTTATAATATAAACAAATGGGTAAATTCTTGGCACCCACTTTTCAACACAAACTGCTTTAGGAGTCTATCAAAGATGAGGAATACGTAGGAGGACATAGTCCATTTGAAGAACAAGTTACTTACTTGTTGTAACGTTCTTTAGACTGGATGTTCCTACCACGTATTCCTCATTGCCCTCCGACCCCTCCCCTCCTGCTTACCTAGAATTTCTGTGTCTTAAACCTTCCTTCCTTGCACGTCAAGATTGCCTCCTCCTATGACGCAGCATGCAAATAAAAGGAGGGATGAAAAAAACTAGAACTGAGGTAACGGTCAGGACGCGTACTTCATATACCAGCATCAATACCACGACGGACGCTATGGAGACCCTTGAAGATCAAGACTCGACACTGCATGAGCCTATGAAAAAAAAAAAAATCTGAAGCAAGAAACTGCAAGCAGACTTGAATATCAAAGATGACGAATACACGGGAGGAACATCCAGTCGAAAGAACGTTACCACAGGTAAGTAACTTGTTCTTTTTCGTAGCATCAGTCATGGTCGAGGTGTTGAGATGTAGGCCCAAGCCTGAGCCTGTTGGCGCCACGGGTTGAAGATACAACGATGGATAGAAGATCTTTGCCGACAATGGGTCCCCACCGCCGGTTGTCGCACTGCGACGGTAGATGAAGAATTGAAAGATATCTTCTGAAGAATGCAAAAAACCTACGATTTTTGAGGAGCGAAGCACAAGGACTCCCAACGCTAGAAGCGTGTGGTAAAATCTGAAGTTGCCACCCAGGGGGTGGAGGTTAGGAGGCTGAGTGTCATTGGCTGGGGGCAATATGACCCAAAGGACACTGATGGGCTATAGAGGAGACAAGCAGTTTTACGTTTAAAGCTAAACTGCTTTCTTTTAGCTGAGGATTCCCAACCTGACAACAGGGAATATTCATGAGCATTGAATCCATGTAAGACCCATGCTGCAGAACAAGAGTTACAGGTAAGTAACTTGTTCATTCTCCCCGTACTCTGAGGCTGTTTGTGATATTGTAAGTGTTACAAAGACTGTCCAAGACTATCATTTGAAACTGAGGTATGAGTGATATCTATTTTGTTAAACCGACTCTTTTTGACTGGCCATTTAAAGCTGATCTGGAAGCGGAGTCTCTTCTGTTAACTACACATTATTTGAAGGTGTGCTGGGAGTGATGTCTGCTTGAGTAAAAAATAAAATGCAGTCTCTTTCTGAGTGCATAGGGCATTTTTGCAACTGTTGAACAGGAGTTAACTTTTTAGTATATACAGTCACTTGATGCAAAAGGTTTGTCTTGAAACTACTCTGAACATGCTTAATGACACATGTTATTAACCAGCTCTGTAAGATAAAGGTATATTTCTGTTTGGGTGAGTATCGAGACAAATGAAGAGCAGAGAGCTCAATTTGCATCACTTGCTTTTATGCAAATCACCAGAATCGGGCCCCTTCAAGAGATAGGGTTCTGCTCGACAAGGGCTGGGGCCCTGCCCTTTAGCCCCACCCACATTTTCATCCTCTCTACCCCTTTTAATCCAGCTCCCGCAGCACAAAAGGGGAATGGAGGTTAGAGGGTTGCCACAGTACATTTGTTTCATTTTGCATCACTGGTAGAATCTGATCAGTGGAGACATGAATGGGCTTTTGGAGCATTCATCTTTCGAGACTGTGCTGACAACCTTTTAGTGGTGCACCTCTCTTTTGGTAATTTGAGAAGTCCTAAGACACCCTGGAATAGCCAGTGCTTCTGTCAGCTGACAACATTCCGTGCCTGGTCATGGGAAGCAATGCCGCCTGGAAGATCTCGCCGCTAGTGGGAACATACTGGGTAGCAACTGGTAAAAACTACAAAGCATTCAATAGAAGGTCACACCTATGTTTCGGGCTGCAAACTCTTATGGTATCCACAAAACTCACAAATTCAGTCAACCAAACACTGATCCTCTTGACATTAAGGGGGAAGTCAGTCCACCTACTTTTATGTTCTGTTCTTGCATTTAAAGTGGGGCTGCTGGTCATATCTCGGATCATTCAAAAACCTCAGTTGCCGCCCTGCAGCCAAATGATAACTTTCTCAGAGGAATAGGATATGGATGGTTCTCCTGCCTCTGTGTCTAAAAGACTACCTGAAACTGCACTTGGGTGCACTGGAAGCAATGGTGCCACGTGAAAAGGATGCTGTAAGGAGTAAAATCCACAGCACAGCATTGGGGTTTTTGAGCGGCCCAAGCCCAGTGTGAAATGCCGGTTTACAAAGCCATGCGTATCGCCGTGCACTGTTGTATAAATCGGAGTATGTGTGCAATGGAATGCATAAAAAAGTTGCATTTACTGTATACTCTATTCATATGCAAAGAAAGGGTATAGAGGGCAAAACCCGGTCCCTATCGTATAAGAAGAGAAGTGATGTGTAGCTGCTGCAAAGTTTGCTGGTTAAACATGGTATGTTTGTATGAACATCCGAGGGAGTGGCTAGGAACTTGGGCTTAAATTGTCTGTAAAAGCATGCATTTCTTTCTTGTATCCAGCACCACTAGCCTCCCTCCGAACCACCATGATCCTTCCTCTGTTACAA
Organism: Ambystoma mexicanum; assembly: GCF_040938575.1. Lineage (NCBI taxonomy): Eukaryota > Metazoa > Chordata > Amphibia > Caudata > Ambystomatidae > Ambystoma > Ambystoma mexicanum. The sequence goes on along the minus strand of NC_090934.1, from coordinate 420,510,937 downwards.
TCCACCCTCTCCTTTGCCCCCATCCTTACTAAAACCCTTAAACCCCTCCGGCTGTCAACGCCTACCTTCTGTAATGGCAGCACTACCCGTTACACTCTTTCTGCATCAAGCACCTACCTGTTGCTCAGCAATAGAATTAGAAAAGGGACGCAATCCTTTAACTCTTCCTCAAATAGCCAGCTTAGTTTTTTTTAAAGTATTTTATTTATTTGTATATATTATACTTTCAGCCTTTTGGCTTTGTATTGTACAACAAAGATACAATTGCATACAAAATACATTTACATGATCCAAATGTACACATTTTTGCTAGTGCAGGTTTACAAAAATATCATTGGTGGTCCAGATAACACACTATTGCAAACAATCATGCTAAACACTTTAAAATCTCTACAATTTTCCAATACAGTTTGACCATAAAATAAATAAAATTGATATCATCTCCATTCATAAAATTCGTTCATATCCAGGGACCATTATTAAAATCAAACGTGTTATCATAGGCCTTTAAGTACTTATTACACACGACCAATAGACTTTCACAATGTACCATTAAATGCTCTAGTGATTCAAGAGCTTGGCATCTACACAATCGACACATTCTCGCCAATTATTTATTTAAAGGGAATCCTGCATGCATGGTATGCGCAAACCTGGGGGTGCTAATATGAAGTTCCTGTCTAGTGATAATGGTTCTGAGCGCTCCTCCTGGCCCTCTCTTTGATCAATCCTATAAATGCTCGGGTTGAGAAGGCCATTGTTGCCAAAGTTTGCCTGCCAAACAGGTACTAATACTACATTTGAACATTGAAATGTGGGCGGTTCGATTTCAGACATTGCACTTGCAGAGAGCATTAATGTGTGGTGTATGTCTCTGATGCCAACATTCCAATTTCTTCCTTTTTTTGGTTGCTTAAATTTAAACTGAACTTTCTAACGTTCTGCGTGCAATGTTCTAATAGCAATAATGTCCCCCTGTTTTGGCCATTACCAGGTGATAACGTCTCTTGGTCCTCGGAAACACCATTTTTTTTTATCTGGCCTTTAACTGGGGCTGAGAGCATTACAACCTGGTAATGCCCCTGGAATGAGGTAATATTGCTTAAATAACAATCTGTATAAATTTATAGTGCTTGCTTTGTAAAGATTTCATAATCAGTGTGGCGAGCTAATAAGATTAGCCTACAAGTGTGTGCACAGTGTCCACCAAGCTAGTTAAAAAACTGTCAATGGAAGCCAAACAGTTTGGAGAGAGTCTCTCTCTCTCTCTCTCTCTCTCTCTCTCTCTCTCTCTCTCTCTCTCTCTCTCTCTCTCTCTCTCTCTCTCTCTCTCTCTCTCTCTCTCTCTCTCTCTCTCTCTCTCTCTCTCTCTCTCTCTCTCTCTCTCTCTCTCTCTCTCTCTCTTCCCCCCCCCCCCCCCCCCCCCCCCGGAGGGGTCTTCGGGAAGAGGGAGTGGGACACCGGATGGTGAGACTAGGTTTCCATATATCACCTTCACCCTACCAGGTAGGATATTTAGGAACTGTACGCCCCTGCCCTTTTTACAACACAAACACTTTCCCACGGACAGACTGCTATGAGAGAAAACCTACTAACACCCGAGCAGTATATCTGACGTGTACCAATACACTGGTCAGGCAGTTACTGACCATCCCACACACCTGACTTCCAATCTGAGTGAGGCAAAGCACACAACGAAACAGCAGTTTCGAGAGAGGAGAGATGGCAAAACAGAAGGGGATTGCAAGGAAGGAAGTTCCCTTGACCTTTTTTTCAAGGAACCATTACGCTTTCTATTCTCGAGGTTCCTGGAAAGTAAGACCAGGAACCCAGGCTGAAGAATCCTGCAGTGTGTGTCAAAGATACCCGGGGCCCTCCTGCGTCAGTAATCAAGGTGGGGAGAAGCACCAGCCACTGTGGTTCCGTCCTTTGCTCCAAGAACAAAGCAGCGTCAGTGAAATCAACACAGCCGGTGAGTTGGGGAGACAGATACCAGTCTGTGTTGAAGCCAAGGTTGCAAGCAGCAACATTGTATGGCGAGCGCTGGAATGAACATTGTTAAAACTTGTGTGATAATAGACTCAAGTAAAGTTGAACTGCTGATGAGTGACTGAACTTTAAAAGCAAGATACAATACTTTTGACAGAGTGGTCCGGCACCACGTGGGTACTCACTCAAAGGTCTCTGTAAGGTATCCAGCTGAGAAGTGGCAAAACTGAAAGTGAGAAAAAGGCTGTATCAAGAAGAGAATGAGTAATTGTGAATCGAAGTGGTCCTGCCACCCCACGGGTCAAGAAAACTCCTGTGCACAGTCGAATGTTTTCTATTTTGATGAAGTAGAGAAAGTTTGTAAAAGTAGATACATTTGGTCTGAGCCTGGCAGAGGGGGAACCGGGTGAACAGTAAATCACTTGAAGTTGTATATGTGAAATCCTAAGAGGTAAAGAACTTTAATGTTTGTTTTGTTGCATCAGGCCCTCACAAATACGAGACTTTGAATAGCAGAGACCTTGTCACAGAAGGCCCTGATGTTGAAGTTTTGAACTGCATGCTCGTGCTAGAGAAGCCAGAGAGTGTGCTAAGCTTGAGTGTGCCACCTTGTCCCATGCTGAAAATGTGAGGAAGGGAAGCCAACGGCTTGAATATCCTGACATATCATTTCTTGAACACTTTTCTTTTACATAACATTCGTTTCCCACACTATTTGTATTTAGAAGTAAGGATTGGCAATAGCTTTATTAGTGTAGGCCCTTTTATTTTGACAGACTCGACTAGGACTGCGTTATTATTATTTGATGGTCGTAGCTTGCTCCCATATTTAGATTTAGGATTAGACAGGCATGATCACTTGTGTCTGTCTTACTGTTTGATACCATGCCTTCCTTACACTGCCCACTCCTAAAACCAGTTGGTGGAAAGACAGAGGTAAAATATAACACCCTTTGAAAGGACTATGCAGAGAGGGCAATATGGTGTTTTGCTTTTCAGAGTGCTTGGATATAGCTCTATTGTTCTCTCCAGGAGACTGAATGAAAAACATTGGACGCTGAAGGGCAAGTATTAACATACATATACTTTCAGCTAGGTTATAAAATGGCTCTTATATGTCCTCTTTATTCACCAAAAGCATACATAAATTAATAAATAAAAAGTCTAGATAAAAATACATCACTGTTGAGACAGCTGCAAAGCAAACCCTCATCTCGCCAGTGGTCTGGCAGGCTGAGAGATCTTGGTATCAGTGGGCCTGGAGCGATGCGTCCATCCTCCAGTGTAGCTTTCTCTCAGACTGTTCTGGTGCTCCTCATTTTAAGCCATCCGCAAATGCGTGATGGCCTTTTCCAGAGCTTTCAGGCTTTCAAGTCTCTACCTGTTGACAGTTCTCATGGGCCCCTGGCCAGAGACACCCATGGTAACCCCAAGAGGCAAAGCTCAAAGCAGCAAAAAACAACATAGCTTCTCCTTGACTTTTGAAAATTCCATAACAACGTTCTCAGGTACCAGCTGGTACCTGCTCATTCTAGCCTATGCGTGCGTCTTCTCTCCGTTTCCTTGGAGCAATACAAAATAACGAGCAATAGGCAGCGCTGAAAACCTAATACGAGAAGAGTTTGCATCAAGTGCAGCTTACACCGAGGCCTGGAACAAATGTCCATTATGGCTCTGGGCGTACCCAAAATGCACTGCACACAGGCGCCATGTTTTAGTCAAAAGCATTACATGTGTATTAAGCGTCAACAACAATTATGTACAATAAAGGGTTCTATGTGATGTTGCCTGGGAAAGTAGTTGGGTGACTTTTTTTCCTGCACCCCTAAAAGCCCTACCTACCCCTTCCTCATATATTCCAGGATTGGTATTGTTTACTATTATATATTTCAGTCCTAGGATATTTGGGGAAAGTGCTTGATTTTTTGGGAGTGCAAATGTGGGGAAAAACCTGGCGACCATTTCCCAGGTGACTTCATAACTGGATACCCAATAAAGTATATGCAGCACTGGTCTGAAAAGAACACAGCCCAGCGCTACACCAAGTAGAAATCAACAGGAACACTCTGACACATTTTACTTAGGATTTGCAGGTTTGACTGTGGAGTTTATTAGACATACAATCTTTAAGTTCTATCTGCAGCACACAGGCGTGAGCGAGGGGGCGACCGCCTGACTCAGTTGATTGAGAGATCCGCAGTAGCACAGTCCCAGACCCCGGTTCCAGCACCAGAGCATCAGATAAGGATGGCTGCACTGAGTTCCCAGGTTGCACTAATACCATTGCTATCAGCACAATTTCTGCAGCCGCAGCCAGGAGACCTAGGAGGAGAGGGCCAACAACTGGATTGTGGTCAGAGGACCCGGGAATAACTAATCCAAGTGCTGGCTGCTGCAGCAACTACCCAAGTAGGTGAGGCTTTGGGTCAGGGTGTCAGGACCCCCGCAGTAAACCCAGAACCCCCTAGTGGTTTCCTTAACCAGGGGGCGGTTAGCGCTTTATGTTCTAAGCCCCGACAGTGTGCAAGGATGCAAGGATCTCGAGGCCCAAGCAGGGGTGATTATGCGGGCACAGGACCCTGCATCTGTCCAGAACAGTGGTATTCAACCCTTTTTATACAGACACCCCCCACCCCCAAACCCTTTGAGAAAAAAATAGTATTGCCGGCACATGCATTCCCCAACCCCCTGCAGCCATCCCTCAAGCGATCACTGTACTACCTTTTAAGAGTCACCCCACCCCCCCAATCCCCTCAGCCATCTTTCAGGCCCAGCAACACAGTTTGAAAACCACTGGTCCGGAATGTCCTGCGTGTGATTTTGTCACTTGCGAGATCCCGATGGGCTTCCAGCAGTGGCAGACATTTTGGATTTTAGACTATGAATAGACACGCCCACCATGTGCTCTGCTTAGCATTTAGAGGATTTAGGACTCCTTACCTGCAGCAATTTCTCTGGCAGCCTCTTTGTGCTCAAGAATTTGCAAAACAAAAGAAGATGCAGTGCGTACTGATTTACAGAACTAGCTAAACACTCTTGGGAATTTTTTCCAACTTTTTGAGACATTGGGAATATTAGGGCTATGATAACCTCTTACCTTTCACTTCGCCTGCATAGAACCAAGGCTGGCTAGAATGTCTCCTGGACCTAGTCAAGGTACAATGTAAACCGCATCAAAGACTTGACAAAGGTATCCTAATTTTGCTTGACATTGTTGATCTACATTCAGCTCTCGTAGACTTCTGAGACACACAAGCTTGTACTCTCACGACCTGTGATTCAACAGAAACTGATCTGCGACACCAACCTAGCATGCACAGTAAGCCTGTGTTGCTCTGGAGGGAGTATCACTTTGTAGGTTTGCTTCATCAGCAGTCTTACACCCTATACAGGTACAATGGATTCCCTGGAGAAAACTGGGAACTGTGCAGGAGACGAGGCCAGAAAGCCACATCCTAATAGCCCTCTGTCTCCTAACCCTCTCTCCCCCATCTCGTTATAGGAGCACCATTCGACTCAGAACACTAGGGAGAGAAGCCTAAACCCAGAGATGTCCATCTTCCATCAATCCCCCTTTTACTTCAGGGGATCCACCTCCTGTCTGGCGTATAAGAGAGCGGGAGTGGAACCTGGGTTGGATATTGAGGGGCCCTGGCGGTGCTCCTGCAGAAGGCTCTGATAGGCGTGACACCGGATTAGGTCTGGCTAGAAGGCGGTAATGGACCCTGCAGAGTCTTTAAAGATTTTCCATGATGAAGAGGGCAGATCATTAGTGATCACATCCAAGGAGCAGTGAAGGAAACCCAGCAGAGTCACAGGCGTTCCAGGTGAAGACAAAGGACCATAGAGGCAGCAGTTACTGTCCCTCAGAAACCGCTGCAGTAGGCAATAGAAAGGGTCTCGCGATAGTGCAGATCAAGGAGGAAAAGCAGCAAGTCGCTCATGGTTGTGCAGATGGTCTCCCATCTTCAATACTGCACACGCTAGACATATAGTAAAGTGTCACAACTGATGGCCCAGGGGAACTTAAACCACCTTCTCCATTGACCCGCCAAAGAGCCATAATACCACCCTGACCAGCAAATGAGGCAAAAGGTGGAACAGGAACGGCACCGCCAGGCACTCTGTAGCTGCAAACAAAAACAATGTTAAAATGGACAGGAAGTTCAGTAATCTGAAGCAGTACGCTCGTCTTCCTCCCCCCCCCCGCTCCGCTCTGTGAAATGACATGCCTGTTATAGGAGTATGTAGGCAGTTAAGGGGTAGGGACAAGATATTGGGTGATACCCAACGGCATGAGAACGCAGGTGGGAAAGGAGACCTGTCCTGAACGGCACAACTAGAGATAGGGAAGATTTAATCCACAAACTGCAATGCCGTTTAATAGTTCCACCAGAGTTTCCCAAAATAACAGAAATCCAAGTTGCCTGTTTCCAAGGGCAGTTCCACAACAGTTCCAGAAACACAAAATCCAAAAGTCCAATGCCTGTTTCCAAGAAAACAAGGTCCATTTCACCAGATCCAAATGGGTTAATCCAGAAGCAATCTGATGTCCAGAAGGCAGGGGTCCGTGGTTCAAAATGATTAGCAGACTGAGACAAATGCAAGTCCCAAACGCCAGATCAGCTGAGAAGCGAAGGGTCCCGCACTGGCGTTCCTAAATATACAGGGTTTCTCATTCTGTCTCCGGGCCGCAGCATCCTGGATTACGTGGTGTCATGTTGTCATGTGACCGACATCATACTGTAGCAGATGTGGCAGCCGTGAATGACACCCAGCGTCGGCCATGCGCCATGGCAATCGCCACAGATTCCACCGCATCGAGGTGCTGTCGTGCTGGGGCAGAAAACAGGCTCAGCGGAGACGAGCGGCACGGCGCTCCAATGGACTGAGGAGCACAACACCGTGTTGGAGAGGTAAGTGTCCTCATGACGGAAAGCTTCTCTGAGAGACAGGGAAGGAATTGGGCCGGAACAAGAAAGATGCGCTCCCACATAATTGTCTTGCCGGTTCGTCATTCTGTGTTTGAGGCCTGCCCTGGACCACCGGGCAGGCCCCATACGCCAGTCTGGAGCACTAGACACGGTCCCTTGGTGCGGCGCTCACGCCGCTGATGCATGGGTGGGGGTCACCCCACCCGCTCCGGATCACCAGAGCTACCCACATGACTGGGGGCACCCAGCACGCTGCGGCCCCGGCACTGTGGACACCCAGGCCGGGGTCGCACCAGCAGCCATGAGCACATGGCACTAGGTTCACCATGGGCCGGAGTTGCCCAGCAGGGGCACCGTCCTCGTGCTGGGCCCTGTCCTTGGGCCCAGCTCACGCGGTGTGGCACCAGCATGGTGTAGAAGGAACGACACTGGAGTCATTTGTTGGAGTGACTAACGAGCCGGAAGCGGCTCGCATCTTTTATTAAGTTGGTCACGTGGCTACTGCCACATGACCCATTACAACATCCTGGGAGCTCCCATGCTGCCACGAGGGGTGCTATGCAACACTGTGTAGACCCTAGGCCCAAACACCCCTGCCTCCTCCCCCAGTTGAGGAAGCTCACTGTCCCGAGTTTCCTGAATGCATTGTCTCGATGTGTGCAGCTGAGCTATAATATGCATCCGAAAGTCGTCCATTGCTCAACAGCCCAAACTCTGACAATGAAATAGTCCAAAGCTGTATATGCTCAAGCTTTGCACACGTTTCTGTCATGTTGACTGTGTGATGCTCATTCCATCGGTCAGATCCAAGTAGGCATTGATTGCTCAGAAGTAATGCACATTCGAATTACTATCAGACATGTTTGACAAATTGGTGGTCATTCTTATGACCCCAAAAGGTACTGTTTTATGCAAAGCAGCCAGCATCCCATATTCAGGGCACCCACGTTATTTGTCACCTAGCTCCACCTCTCAGTCCTACCCACACCAATGACGCAACAATATGCTCCCCTCGCGAAGGGTAGGGGTCGGAAGGGGATTAAGTTCCCTATCGCCCCTTGTTACCAAATAACACTCGAAAAGCAGGGATTCTGTTCTTATATGCTCCTTTATTCAACATACAGATGCTGTTCTGCTCACGCCACCCTCATCCCGACTGAACGCAGTCTGGGGATTCGCCTCTTTCCAGCTCTGAGTCTCTGTTCCTGTAGCTGTTCTATGTCCTCAGTACGCCCACACATACTCAACTGGGTCCCCTTCCTTTGCACCTCCTGCAACAACGAGAAGTGGATCAACCCCCTTGCACGATTATCCCCTTCTTAGACATCCTCTTCTGACCCCATTGTTTGATTGCATTCCCTGAACCTGATTTCTATTCCCCCCAGGTGTACCGGAGTAGTCTAGCACTGACACGCACACCTGTGGCCAACCACCTCCCTTTCTGCAACAATCACTCCGTGTTCGCCCTGAAGCCCTGCTACCTTCGTCTCTGAGGCATGCTGGGACCTTCATGCTGCCTGACCACAGATTCCACTGGTAAGCTAGTGTGGGCCTCTTTTCGCTTTGTGATATTTCATTCCTTCAGGGCTGCCAGCCAAGTACTTGGTCATTTGTTATTTAGTCGTTCCTTTTCCCGGTCTGCCAGGATCACCGCCATCAGCTGTCCTGTCCCTCCTGCTAGCGCTGAACTTGGTAGTGGCAGTTCTCCCTCCTTCTCAGCCAGGGTGATAACTGCCCAGCGTCTGTTGCTTTCCGCCACTGCATCCATGCGGTCACATCTCCCTCCCTGCGTGGCTCCACTGGTCGGTCATCACATTCCCCCAGTTCATTCCGTCAAGTTCCAGCACTGCTGAGGGTATCATAGGCTGCAGCATCGGCGTTCCAGTCATGAAGATCAGAGGGAAATCGAAGACCCCAGAAGAGATGTTCCAGGCAAAGCAGTGGGGCATCCACAGAAGGGTAGGGTCCAGCCAGGACAGTAGATGACATGATCCTCGGGAGCAGGCTATCTTGCCAGCATTCCTCCAAGGGAATTCGAAATGGATCTGAGGGTCATCCTAGTTATGGGAACAGACTGAAGGTATGGGGAGTCAATTCTCCCACTCCCTGACCCGCCTCCACCCCACCCCACATTGAAAACCACAACAGTTCAGTTTTGGGGACAGGCTATCGGTGCTGGCGAAGCAAACTTTGTACGCATAGGGTGAGACACCCAAATGTGTTTTGGGGTGCCGAGAGCCCCTCATCTAATCAAAACTGAATAGCAGTCAACGGGTGCCTGGGTAGACTTTGTCCATAGCTGACCTAGGCAGAACTGTCATTTGGGCTGTACCCAGTGGCCCATACAAATAAAGGCCACAAAACAAAATTGAGGAGTGCAGGACTTTTAAATTGTCTTAGTACCCATATGGCCACCATATATGGGCATTTAGCTGCTACCACTGTAAAAAAAAAAACGATAGTATGGTCCAGACAAAAACGAAATGGCCAGCTGCCTCTAGCCTACTCCCCAACAGTTTGTGTCAGAGGACTCAACCAGGTACAAAATGGGGTGTTAAATAAAACTGCAATGGTAACTATGTAGGCTAGTAAGGGCACCACTTTAAAACGGAGTAGCAGTTATTGGGCAGGGGGAGGATTCATAGCGCCCTGTGATTAAAAATGTAAAAGCCAGCATAAAGTTTAGGCGACTCGCAAAGTGCTCTAACGCTTCCTAAAGCAATTGAATGCAGACATTTCATAATGCTGTCAATCGGTTGTTACAACCACTCAATTTCATGGAGCGAACTTGAATAATGTTACTTATTACTGAAACAACAACGTAGAAGAAATTTAAAAAAAAAAAAAGAAAACCTGTGCTTACTCAAGTTTGCTCCTTAGGTAGGCTGTCTAGCTATGTACCATGGAATAGCTGTTCAGGAGCCTGTGGTGTGCCGTATGCAGATATGTGATGTGGCACGCCTATTGTAACTATTTGTAACTGTGTTTGCATAGCTGAAGATCCCATCTCATGAAACTGAGGCTGACAGAAAACAAATGTTGGAGAGAAAAGGTGAGCAACAGAGGCCTAAACTAACCAACATATATTTTAAAAGGCCACTTTTAAGGCTTTTATGTGTTAGATATATCTGGTGCGATATGGGGAACAACCCTTGTGAATTCTCTCCTGGTGGCCACACAGCTTTGAAAGCATTGATGAGCCTAAGAATGTGGAGGGGTGTGGTTCCAGGCGTGGAATAACAGTGTAGAAGGTCACAAACTCATAGGACCTCACCATTCAATCACTGGGTTATTCTTTCCTCTCCGAGCCAGCTTGACTTTTGTGGTCCATTCTTGACTGGTTTCGCTCCTATCTCTCGACCCGTACTACTTCTGTTTCCTGGGCTGTACACTCTTCCCCTTTCCCACAGTTTTCCCCAAGGATCTTTCATTGGCCCTTTACAGTTTTCTTGACTCAGGATAGCTCGGGGCAACGCGCTCACCTTGGAAGCAAGACGATGCACGGAACAACACAGGTTCGATCTCCGGGTCCATGCATAGACACCTCTGGGTATTAAGCGTGTTATAAATAACCAATTACAATTTACAATTCTTTGCACACTATCACTCATGCTTCCATTATTACTTTGTTTGGTCTTGCGTATCACCTCTTCACTGATGAGCAAATCCTCCTGTCCTACTCTTTTTTCGCTGAGTCTATCCATGTTACACTGTCTGCTCTCCATTCAAGCATGGATCTCTTCACACTTCCTGCATCCAAACTCTTCCACAACTGAGGTTCTTTTTTCCTGCTCCCACTATTCTGCCTCGTCTTTACCCCATCTCTTATCCCCATCTCTTCTACTGCTTGCAATCTGGGCATCATTTTTGATGATTCTCTTACCTCCCATATTGTTTCTATCTCTCGGTCTTGCTGCTTGCAGCTTTATAATATCTGCAAGGCCCATTGTGTCTTTACTTTTGATGCTTCTAAGCTCCCAATTTCTTCTCTAGTATTCTCCTGTCTGTTCAGTTATTGGAGTCTTCTTTTGTCTTCCTGCATATAATCTTGCCCCTCTCTGCTCGATCTATCATGCTTCCACACGTTTTCTCTGTACTCTCTCCCTGTGGATGTCTCCGCATCTTTGTGGTCCCTTCGCTGGCTCTCTGAATCGAGTCAGTCTACTCTTCAATTTCTTGTGTTTAATGTTTAAATGTCTACATGGTCTTGCTCTCCTTATTTCTCTTCTCTCTTTCTACACTCGTCTCATTGTCGAGCTCTTTTTGTCTTAGCTATCCCCGGCCTCCCTGTGCTTCCTCCTTTTTTCGTTTGATTTTGCTGTTTGCTCCAACACATTGGAATGCCCTCTCCTCTCTACCTCTTTTTACATCCTTCCTTAAGGACCACTTTCTTTCTACTTAACTTTGCCTTTCTTATTTTGTATTTAGCTCGAATATTGTACCATGATTCTGTGTCTGTACAGTGCCAAGGTGCTATATAAATAAAAATAAATAGAAATTGAGTACCCTGAAAAGGAGCCACTTATTGTGAGCAACGCTAGCCGTAGCCCACCCGCTTATAACTGCAACCCTCCATGCAGTCACACGCATTTTATTTCTGACAAAGCCAAGATGCTGAAGGCTTGGTCAGGTTTTGCATGCGCTTTGTCGAAGCCTGTGTGAAACCTGTGACAATGGGTATCTGGTAATATTATCCCCACCAATAATATTGGGTATGTGGTCATTGCATCGAATGCAATACAATCGAATGCCTTACCATCGAAAAAATTGTATCAAATGCATTTTTTTTTTAAGGTAAATGATTTAGTTTAATTATAATGGGTTTTAAAGGTTAAAAAAGGTGGGTTGGGGGGGCCCCCATTTAAAATAAATAAATTTAAAAAAAATGCATTCAATGCTATTTTTTCGATGCAGTTATTTTTTACATGGAATGGTATGTCGATGGTAGGAATTCGATGCAGTGAATAGTAACCATAATATTGTTTTTATATATATATATATCTTCTGATCTTCTGGGCACTGATGGACATCAGGCAGGGTGAGTTGCACTCTTCACATCCATAAAGTAAAGGGATCCGGACACCGAAGTAATAGTAAAATTTCCGTCTTTATTGGTGCCTTGCAACTTGGCACAAAAGTTAAAAGGCCATCAATATGTGGCACTCCCAAAGTGCATAATAAAGGTGCACGTTGGGAACGTTAATGCGTTTCGCGGCTCTACTCGCTGCTTCATCACAACAACGGTAAGGCCAGAGGTGATATTATTAATGGGGATTATTTATGGGGTTAATGGGACCGGGGGTTGCGAGGGTGTCCCCCACGGTTCCATGGCTTCATATTGCTGCATAAATATGGTGATATTCTTGTATGGCGATAGTTTTGCGGGTATATTAACACGTGGAACCCGAAAATGAAGGGGCTTGAGAAGCCTTAGTCATTGACTGCAATCAGGATTCCCAAGCATTTCACCACGTCTGACTGCTGATCCGAAGAAGGATTACGGGTATTAAAGAATGATCAACTGCTGAACTTGAAGGAATATATAAGTTGACCTCAAAACTTCAGACTTTGTCTTGAGATGGAATACAGTGGATAATTGCTAACCTATGAGAGATTGCCTGTCCCAAGGAATACAGAGGTTAATGATCCGCCTCGGAGTGACTAACGAGTCTGAGAAAAGGTACATAGGTGGATGATAAACCTTTGAGAAATTGGACAATTGTTTTTTATTTCACATGTAATGTCTTCTGAAGTGGTCTTCTAAAAGGCACTTTTTCCCTTTTTTTGGCACCCTTGTGGTTCTGCAAATAATCTAAGTTGGTTTTTAGCAGTGTAGGTGAGGCCGGTAGAAACCCTTTGATAATGGCGAAGGCAGCTTTGAGAGTGCTGGTATGGTTGAGATTTGTGTCTGTGGCACTTGGGTATATATTTTACGCTGTCCCGATATATAGGTGACATGGTGAGTTCCTAGGAGAAATGCTGGTGGAGCTGGTGTAGAGGGTAGTAGAAGAGGTGTGTGATGGAACTAAAGTTGTAGCAGGCTGTGCAGGGGGTTTTGAGCAGCGTTGCCAAATTTAATGTGGTTGATGTTGTGCTACCCTGCATAAAACTGCTATGTGTGGTGTAAGGCTCCCTAGTAGCTGAATGGTGTGACGATCCTTGAGATGCTATTTCTCCCCAGATGGGAGCTCCTTTCCATGAGGCTAGGCAGGTGAGGGCACTAACAGATAGTCCCCCTAGGGGTGGTAACATGCGGGAGGATCTCATGGCCAGAGACTTTCCTCCTGGGGACAAGGGCGTACATTTGGGAGACAGCCCCCTTTTATCTCCCAAGCCCATCTGGTAAAAACAACATCCAACCCTTCCTTACCTATGGTAACGGCTGAGACAATGTATTATTGTCATGTGGCAGACAGTCTCACTATGATAGGTACTGGGATGAAGAAGAACACAAGAATGCTACCATCCAGCATGAATCGTGTTCGACCAGCTGTTGTCAATCAAACTGACGTTATGTTGGGGCATTCCCAGTTACTTAAGCTTAACAGTAAAGAAGGACAAAGAGAGCAACATCCGGAAGGAGAAGTCGGCGAGCAAGGAGGCTGCCAAAAAGCCAGTGAGTTGGAAATGGGGCGTTCGCACTGCTATTTTGCTACAGCCTTTGGAGTAACGAGCGAGAACAGAGGGATGCCAGGAAAGCGTCTCGTCCGTCAGTTGTGGATCGACAACCTTGAAGCTGAGAGTCAGTGTGGTGATGGCGTGACCTGTGGTGGGTGGACCATGCGGTCCAAGAACTACGTAGATACAGCCAACACTAGCCTACTGCGGAGCCACGTAGGCGATTGCTTGGGAAGTACAAAGAACTGTGGTTATTGCGCGACTTTGGTCTGAAACTTGCACCCAGACTGCCAGCAGTAATGGGTCGCGAAGTCAAGTGGGGCGAAGAAAAGCAGAAGAAGAAAGGGCAAGAACAAACCTGTGACCACGTTGGAGAGTTCCCAGAAGGAAAGTTATGGAAACGGTAGTGAGTGTGGGAGGGGTTCCGGGAAAACTTGAGAAGGCGAAACCAAAAGACAAGGAAGAAGTAGATCATTTTGTGAGGTGCCCATGGTCCATTCCATAAGACGGTGATATTGAAGAGTCGAGAAGGACTCTGGGAGCCTTTTCCTTGTCCCAATGGGGGCAAGTTGAAGGAGACTGTTCTAGTAAAGATAACACTAAATCTGTGAAAAGAACTTAAAGAATTGATGAAGAATCTAAAATTGAACCAACTCGAGAAAAAATTGAGTGGAGGAGAGCTCGGGGAGTCTCTCCCTTGTTCCGGTGGTGCAAGTTGAAAGACTGTTTTCAAACCAAAAAAGCCTGCTAAAAGCTGGTTGTGAACTAGAAGGGAGCCATTCTCCTAGTCCAGTGATTGTTGAATGTTGTGAAACACGAACTCTGAGAGACTTTTACCCATGAAAAGGGAATCCTTCTCCAGGGCTAGAATATAAGACCTCTTCTGTTAGCTTAGTGATTTGTGTTTTAAATTACAGGGATAGAGTAGGAGTTTTGACTAGGCAGTACCTTTGCTTCGGACATCAGACTTCCTGACAGACCCAAGTATTAGTTTTGGTGAGGTAGGGAAACCACCTCTAGCTTTAGGGATAGGTGGGATTGCATTTATTTTTATGAATGAAAGTTTGTAGCAACAAACATGCATTCACTTTGTCGGAGTCCTCATTCAGGTCACCACAGTGGGTGGAACTATTAGTTGGAGAGTCATTCTGTTATCCGCTTTTGATACCGGTAGAGTTCCGGTTTGCTGTTGGGCTAAAATTGGAGGTTCTGTAGTTGAGGTATCCATGGGGGTGAGGTTCTTAATCTTTTGGTTCCATTATATGTTACTTGTGGTGTTGCAATGGCAACCTACGTCTAATAGGAAGAAAAAGATATGGTGATGGAGCTGATCTCCATGTGTAATTGATAAAAGGTGTGTTGCATGCGTCCGTTAGGCAGACCTCCAAAAGGGTCTTGTCTCAATTTTAACCTAGTTTGGTATTCTGTCCAGAATTTCGGGTCCAAGTTTGATGGCTATTATATTAATGTCCTGGTGGTCTGGCCTTTGAGATTTGAATGTCAGACTTGTTCTGGAATGTTTTAATGCCCCAGGCTGGTGTGGCCAGTAGGTTGAAGAGCTAGTGGTCATGTAAACAGCCAGGTTTTGAGGAATTTCATGGAGGGATTTAATGAAGGCTATGTGATCTTCCTCTGAGCCTGGGGTGTGGAAGAGAGCAATGGGAATATTAAACCTTGTACAGTCGCTGCATTTCTTTGTCCAGTTTCGTCCCAGTAAACTGGGGTAGGCAGAAAACCAATGTGGAGAGTGAAGCAGAAACAGAGGAAGACCAATTTAAGAAAATAAAAGTCAAAATGGCCACAGGATCAGAGAGTGGGGGAGCCCTCTGTGAAAAGTGGTGCAAGTCACAGGATTAGAGAGTGGGGGAGCCCTCTGTGAAATGTAGAGCATGTCACAGGATTAGAGAGTGCCCTCTGTGAAATGTGGTGCATGTCACAGGATTAGAGAGTGGGGGAGCCCTCTGTGAAATGTGGTGCAAGTCACAGGATTAGAGAGTGGGGGAGCCCTCTGTGAAATGTGGTGCAAGTCACAGGATTAGAGAGTGGGAGAGCCCTCTGTGAAATGTGGTGCATGTCACAGGATTAGAGAGTGGGGGAGCCCTCTGTGAAATGTAGAGCATGTCACAGGATTAGAGAGTGGGAGAGCCCTCTGTGAAATGTGGTGCATGTCACAGGATTAGAGAGTGGGGGAGCCCTCTGTGAAATGTGGCGCATGTCACAGGATTAGAGAGTGGGGGAGCCCTCTGTGAAAAGCTTGTGAAACCAGATACGTGTGTGACCATCCTTTGGGACACTGCTAATCCTTAGAACCTCTGTGGCGCTTTGAAACAATGTTTAAGCAAGACGGCACTTGCAAAACAATTTAAAAAGAGATTGCTAAGAAACCTCTTAGACTGACAATCCGTAGGAGTCTGCAGGTTAATGCCCAGCCTCTGGGACCAACGGTCCCGAGCAAAGTAGAAGCTGATGTTAAACCTCTGCGAAACGTTTTTATTTTCTAGTTAATAAAGAAAAATACGTTTCTAAACATTCTATTACATTTGTCTCAGTGATGTTAATTGTCGCATTAATCAAAACGGTGAGTGACTGTCCAAATGTGGCGCTGGTGCGCAGATTGCAGAGGCGAGGCGAGAGTGCTTCCTATTTGTGCGACCACCATACAGTCCCAAAGTAAAGCACATCCCGTAGGTTTCCTTTTCTGTGAGCTTCTTCAGTGCGCTAGTTCACTTGGCCTCCCTCAGTGCCTCCTTTGGCACACATAATTTTGAAACCTAGAGTAGGGACTTGCATAGGAAAGGGGCTATAATTTCAAGTAGCCACTAAAACCTCTTCCTGTAAAGGTGGGGCAGCTAGTAGCTCTCCTTAAACTACAACAGGCTATTGTCCAAGTTTACTGTGCTACCCCCACCCACCTTATTGTTTTGTCTGAGTAACAGATCATTGCAAGTAATGCTGGACAATGTTCATAATGCGCGTGTGTTGCTATGATGTGCATAGTGGAATTTCTGTGGTTAACCAGTGTATCCCTGTGATACAGTAGCATGGGGGATGCCAGTGAACCGTGCCAGCCAGGGGCGGACAATGCACGTCTCCAGTATCTGAGGGATGTGTCCATTGATAACACATTCCTCGTTATGTGGATGCTGTAGCTGTATAGCCGTGTGTTTATGGGCAGCACAGCGGAAAGATCCAATATTCCAGTGATATTATATCTAGAGAAACCAGTCTCCCTCCCACACCCACACGCTGCATCATCACCTGGATAACGGGGTCGTGCAACATTCAGTCTGTTTGTAATGCATGACTCCATTGCCTTTGATGTGACCATGTAGGATGTTTTCGGGGGGTAGGGGAGGTAAAACAGTGGGGCATGAGGGGGGCTAAACCCCATATGCCAGGGGCTTGTCCATGGATAACACATTCACCGTTGCCTCTTTTGGTGACACATGACGGTTGTCCGGGTTATATAGCTGTATAGAAGAGTGATCGCTGGGAGCACAGGACTATTATCCCTGGATGTAGCCGCACCCTAGGATGTTACTTATGTATCTGCACAAGTCTGTTTTCCGGTGATGTTGCAGTATTGAGGATTGTCCATGGATACAACATGACCCCAGTGTCTGTCATGTAATAACAGGTCAGCTGATGAGTTGTGTAACTATACTGTTGCTCTCATTTCAGCTGTCCCCCTGGGGATAATCGTGGTTCCTGGTGACAGTGACCTGGAGGTGTGCCGGACCCACATTGAGAGGCTGCAGGAGGTATGGGTCGACCAGACACTTGGAAAAGTATGCTCTTGTGGAATAATTCTGAAAATTACTCTTCGAAAGGGTGGACATTTGCAATCCATTCGGTCATATTCTTGGTCTTGTACATTGTTTATGTGCATTGATGCGTGTACACTTTTATTGTGGAGGGGAATTCGTACGTTAGTCTCCCATTGGTGGGCACCCCTAAAGAACCCATTGGTGAGCACTCCTAAAGAACCCATTGGTGGGCACTCCTAAAGAACCCATTGGTGAGCACTCCTAAAGAACCCAATGGTGGACGTTGGTGTACAGCTTTCCTAAGTAAAGTTGCTAGTGAACTAGGCTTTTGTGAGGGTGCTTGTAAATTACTCTGTGCGGGTACTTATAGGTTGGTGCTTGTAGGATACCCTCCATTTTAGACCTCCATGTTTAGTGTTGCTAATCTGCTGTCCAGTGGATGTACGCTTGTTAAGAAATCTCCCAAAGGAAGGCCTCCATAACATACCCTTCTATAAGTGGCCTTCCAGACTCCTCCCCCATGGAACCGATATTGTAAACTTCCCTTCAGAGTATGAGCGCTTGGACTCGCCATTTGTATTTGTAAATTTCTCTTCAGTGGGTGGATGTTCATAAACCTTTTCCGCAGGTGGGAGCTTGCATATACCTTCATGAGTGGGCACTCAAGCTTTTCTCTATTAGTGGTAATGTTGTCTACCCTTTCACAGATGTGCTTTAAAAAAAGTGTACTACAATCTACCAGTTAAGTCTCAATCTCACCCTCCCTCAGTAGGTAAATGTTTACAGATCTCCCTTACGTAGTACGTGGTTGCCTTGTGGTGGGCACAGCACCTGTCAATCACTGCTAAACTGTTGGTGCCTTCCTGTTTTTCTGCCCTTTTTCCCTACTTAGCAGCCCTGCAACCTCTTCATTTGCAGTTGGTGAGCAGGTGCAAGTGGATCTAGGTCACGTGGTCTAAACCCCACCCATATTCTTAGCCCAGCCTCTTCCTTTCTGCTCTTAGCTCTTAGATCAAGGGTGTGTCTCACTCAGGCAGATGAGGGAAAGGGCAATTCCTTTTTGGACCGGGGCCCGATTTCCTGCTCAGACAACAGGTAAGCACATCCGACATGTATTTTCTTCCTCCGTCCCCACAGGCCATCCCCACCATCACCAGGCAATGCCAACAACATTGCCCCTCCTCCAAGGCATGGACTCCGCAATGCAGCAACATCGCCCACATCAGCCTCAAGCCCATCATCACCCCCTCACTGTCCTCATGATAGTTACTTTCAACTATGCAGCAGACATTGCCAACCTCATCACACATGACCTTGACACCATCTTCTTCACTGAGACTGGTTGACACCCACCTCCACCCACATCATACACGGCCTTGTCCCGACGGCTACAGAATCCAACACATAGACCAGCCGAACAAGACAGGGGGAGGCCTTGCAGTCATCCACAAGACCTTGTGGCCCTGCACCAGACTGGACGTCGACAACATTAGCTCCTTCAAAGTCCTCTCCTGCCACCTCCCGCTCTCCCCGACAGTCAGCTTTCATTGTATCTACAGACCACCCAAACCCAACACCGCCTTCATCCGAGACTTTTCCGACTTGATCACCATCATATCCTTCACGCATGCCAACATCTTCCTAGACAACTTCAGCCTCCCAGGCAACAAGGCCACCAAACTGATGAAGGAGGCTCTCCTTGGCCTTCTCGACACCCTCAGCCTCACAGCGCACGAGAGACCCAAGGTACAAGAAAGTTATCATCCTCTCATTAATAGTCACTGGACTGCCTTCCCTTCACTACAACTCTCCTCTCCCGCTTGACTGGTCTGACCACCTGGCCGTGTCTTTCGATATCCTGCACACCACCCAGTCGAGCACTGCCAGCCGAAACCCATCAGACAAACCTTCAGGTTCTTCAAGAACTTCCCGGTAGAAGCCCTCATGGAAGACCTTGCCAACCTCCACCTCGCATGGACCAAACACCCCCAGCAAACTGCAACTCTCTACTGGAAGCACTCCACGCCACCCTCCATTGACCGGCACGTGCATCTAAAACAAAGCACCGGCAAACTGAACACGTCAAACCCTGGTACATGATAGAACTCAACCTCTGCAAAAGAGTCATCAGGAAACCAGAGCGAGCCTGGCCCTTCCCAAGAAACTCTGAGCAACCCACTGACAACTAATCAGTACAGCCAAGGCCTCCTACTATCGGAACACCATAGCAAAAGCTGATAACAAAAGCAGAGCCTTCTTCAAAGTGGTCAAGCACTGCGTCACCCCGCTACCTGACCGTGCCATACCAAACTCTATCGAAAATAATCCACTGCCATCAGCAAGATTCGCCAGCACATAGACACTAGCTCTGCATCCACAGACCCACCTCACGTCCCTCCTTGTGAAATCTCCACACCCTCGACAACATTCAAGACACTCTCTACAGAGGACCAGGTAGAACTCCTCCCAGGATCCAACCGCAAGACCCTCCCTGCAGAAGCTCTGCTTCCCTACCTGGAGATCACCAACAGCCCCATAACACAAATCCTCCCTCTGCTAAAGAAACACTCTGGATCCCAACAACCTAGGTAACCTTCACCCCATCACCCATTCCTAGGTAAGATCGACAAAGAGGTTTGTGCACAACTGCAGCAACACATCAACACCAACAATCTTCTCCAAATCTACCAATCTGGGTTCAGATGCAGCATGGGGGCAGCAACCATACAATTGATCAACACCCTCAACATCTTTGACGACGGCCACCCCTGCCTCCTGATTCTACTTGACCTCTACGCTGCTTTTGACACAGTAGACCACCAGGCGCTCACAGACATCGCTGCATGGGCATCATCGATTTTGTCCTATGCTGGTTTAAGTCCTACCTCGCCAACCGCCAGCAGTTTGTTCAGTTGGACGCCTCTAGATCGCCAATGCTACCCATCACCTGTAGAGCCCCGCCTGGTTCCATCCTCTCCCCAGTGATCTTCAATCTACATGGAGCCGTTGGGAGCCCTCCTAGACATGCGCAATGTATCCTCCCAGGGAAAGGCCGCTGCTATCGAATCCTAACCCTGGTGGTGGATATGCAAGGGAGGATCACCTGGGTGGAGGAGACTTGAAAGGAGGAGATAAGGTACCCTTAGATGAGACATGGTATCCCCATTTTCCCTCTCAAAATGTCCCTTCAATCCCCCAGATCTTTGTGGACTACTGTAGGTCAGATCCCTATTTTCCCATTGACATTCACTCATAGACACACCACTTTAGTACTGGGACGAGGAAGAAACAATAAAGAGACAAAAGACTCTAGAACCAACAATGTGCGGTCTAGTAGTCGCAAAACCAATCATCTAGGCAGAATGTTTAAACACCTGCGATGCAGGAAAGAGGAGGACGGTGTCGGCTATGGCGGTGGATGCGAGAGGACCAAATCTCCCTGGGAAGCCGTGCATGGAAGGGTGGATGCCGATGTAGTGGAGCAAAGAGGCTCACAGACGAGAGCCGTGGCTAGAAAGCATCAGGCTGAAGGGACGCTGGGAGCAGAGAGAAGCTCTGGGGCGTGGTGTGGGCAAGCCGGGTGAGGCTTACCGGTGCTTTTACTCGAGACACTGGGAGAAGTGGCGACCGCAGAAGCCGGAGGAAGCCGAAGGAAGTGAAAGCAAAGCAGACATCCCCGTAGCAGGTGCTACGGTTCACCACGAGCGAAACCAAAGGCGCCATAAGAGACAGGCGAGTCCTGTGAAGGGGGAAAGGCACACTGGTGCATATTGGAGGCGGCCTGTGTAAAGCGAAATAGCAGAAAGTAAAGCCTTAACCTGGCATGGAAAGAAACCAGGTTAATTTGGGAGGGGCCATATCCTGATATGCTGAAGCAAAGTAAAGATGCAAAAGACATTTCAAGTAGAATTAAGCACTTTTGAATACCGACCTGAAGGAAAGGAAGCATTTTGAATACTAATCTGAATGAAAACAGTTTTATGTGGAAAAGTATGAGTATCAAGGAACTGTTTATTCTTTTAAAAATAAACAAACAAACATTGGCCAAAGCCATATGAACTATATCACAAAAGTGTATGGTTTGGAGAGAAACAAGTATTGGAAAGAGCACGAAGAATATGGGAAAGTGTAACGTGTATAGTGGCTAACAAGTAAACGTAAAGAAATGGGTCTGCACTTAATCCCACTGTAAAACAAACATGTGCAGGTGAAGGAGAAACCAGTTGGCTGTGTCTGTGTGTGACTTGTAATGGGTGGACCATGTGGTCCAACAAATGCGCTTAAACCGAGGACACCCACCTATGGAAAAGCCCATTGAAATGCTTGCAACAGAGCTTGTGGGCGAATCTGAAGGAAACCTAGTGGGAACTGGAACTGATGCTTTTAACTTTGTGAAATTGGTTGAAAGACTTGAAGCCTTGGGGAAGGGAGACCCCTTTGTGCTTTGTGAACTATTCTGGAGACGGGAGACCCCTTTTGGGGACTTTGCAAAATATCTAGAGCTGCAAGAAGCTCGGAACTGTTATTTGAACACTTCTTATTTTGAAGCTGACATCCCTACCCATTGCATACAAATAGATGTGAGGGCAAGTATAGGTTTGTGACACAGACAGACATTTACTTTGGACTTCCTGACACATACTATCCTTAGTTTCGTTTCGGTAGGGAAATCCCACTTTAGTATGGGGCAAGTTAGGCCTTCTTCCAACACTCCTTTTGATTTAATAAAAAGAGCAACCTTGAGTTCAGTTGTCTGTGTCTACTTCATGATGTCTTGACAGCGCTCAATAAATACCATAATATAAATAAAGGAACTGCGGAGCAGGCAGGTGGCTCTGTCACGTGTATGTGTGGGGGCTAGTGTAGATGGCTTAGCAGTGTCTGGAATATCTCTCAGTGCCTTGAAGAAAGCATTTGTCATAACTTTGACTTCAAACCCCACATTCAGCATGTACTGGGAAAGGGTGGTGAGGTGTTTCATCCTTCAAGGGGAAGGCAGGGGGTTTGAGCTAGACTAGGCAGGTATTTAGTATCCGCCCTCATTTAAAAAAATAAAATAAAAAATCAGCTGCTGCAATCCTGTACAAAGACTGGAATGTTCACTAGAAAAGAAAACCCTTGTTCTCGTTTTGGTAGCGGGCCAAGGGCAAAGCTCTGCTTTTAGTTGTAAAGCCGTAATTAAATCAGAATCATAAGACTAGTGAGTAAGAAGTACAGGGGAGCATAAAGAAACAAAAAGCAAGGCCCACACTTTACAAAGATGGAAAGTGAAACTGCATATCCCAGGTGTGGTGGCCTACTTTCATGTTTTCGCCCACCGGACTCTGTCTCCAACAGAGTGCAATGGCTAACAGTTTTATTTCTCATGGGGGCACAGGAGTTGCTGGTATTGGATTTCCTCTCCCACAATGCAGCGTTTCTATTCCCCCCCAGTACAGTCTTCCTCTTGTTTCTTGCTATGATCTTCTCTGTACAGCCTCCTCTTCAATGTCAGTTGATCTGTTCCTCCAGATTGATTGGACCTACCACTGAGCCAGCTCACTTGCACTTGGGGTGTGGTACTATGTTGCCCACTCTGTCTCCGGGTCAATGGGTTTTACTTGCCGCCTCCAGGGGATAACTGCCAGACCTCACCACCTATTCAGCACTCGCCCATCGTCTTCCAGATTGCAACATCACTGACGCGCGTTTTTCCAGCGGGTGTACTGCAGGGTGCTGTCTTTCCTAGTTTGTCCACCTCGTGCAGACTGTGTCGGTTGACCCAGTTTGTTCCAGCACTTGCCGTGTGTGGTTCTGCTTCCGTACCATTGTCTCCCTTCGGAGGTCTTGCTTTGATGCAAGTCTCTTCACTGACCAGTCAGATCAGTGGTTCAGTGTCTGTCACTCCAGATGGCCTCTTGGCACCTTCCTTGCTCAACCGCCTGCGAGTCCCCTTGCTGACTCCTTCACATCTGACCACATCATTAAGATGACGAGCTCTTCTAGACTTGTGCCAACTTCACTGAATACACGTTGGATATCTTCCACAATCTCTGCCTCTTAAGCTGTGTAGCTCAGTTCTCTTACCTAGAGTGCTTCACAGTTCATTGATGAAAAGTGTAGAGGTTTTTCAAATTTCCTAAGTCCTTTTTATGGGTGGTGTTTGGGGCATTTCAACACAATGGCTGGTGGCTCCAGTCATAGACACTGCAATCCAGAGTCCATTTACAACGGTATGCCCAGCCTGGCTTTGTGAAAGGCATATTTGAAGTAGCTTCGGGTGCATTGCTGTTGTATTGCTTTTTAATTCTTCCCCATCCCCTTCTCCGTGTGTCCTGCATCCACGGACTGGTACGCCATTAGAACCGCACTCTGCCACGTTTCCAGGTTCAGAAAGGTGAAACACGGATGCATTTGGGGTTGAACTCTTCTATGAAACTGATGTGCGTTGTCTGTGCCTGTTTCAAACATGCCCCCAACAAGATCAGATGGTGTATCCTTCCAGCAGAATAATTGCCCACTCTACTGGCGTTTCGGTGGTCGTATGCAGTACCGCATAATTTCACAAATGTATTTGTTATTAATAATTCAACCGTAGGGCTAAGAATATTGATTTACACATGTATCATGTGCAAGGCGTCTCAAGTCTTTGATGTCTACTCCTGGTTGATATGGTGACTGTGCTTTAAAGTCCTTCCACTTGCTATGTCTTGTGAGAGCTATAGCCACTTGGATTGTGGGGTCATTTTGGGGTAGCCATGGTTATAGCTTCTTCTGATATTACTTGGATTTGGTGCATTTTCTGGGATGTGGCTGAGATCATTCCCTTCGTTGAGGGCACTTTTGATTTTGCATGGTAATGGTTGCTGTGAATTCGGTTGGGTTGAGGTCTTTCCCGGGTCTGTGGATTATTTGGCAGTTCTATTCTTGCAATCTCATTCCCCACCATTCATTGCAGGGGGAGAATGAAATTGATGTGGAGATGTTATGGGTGGTCCAATCAGCTTGCCAAAGCTTTCAGTGAGATGCCAAATGTTGGTGTGTGGAGTCCTTGAATGGCAGAGTAGTTGTCCCTGTGGGGTTTGCAGCTGATCATCCCCTGTCAATTGGCATGTGATTTTCCCAGTTTGTGCGCTCTCTGGAAACAGAGGTGGTAGCAGACCACAGTGGAGCTCCTTAAGACATGGATAATGGATGGCATTGTGGTGGAGTATGTAGGCGAACTGGCCCATGCACGATTGTGGGTTTGAGACGCCCCATTGATGGCTGCAGGCCATGGAAGCCTGTAATTGTCCTGTGGATCAGTTGGAATTGTTGTTTGCTCATGTTAACGGTCACACCTGTATCAATGATGAGTACAGTATCCAGGTCACAAATGCAGAGTCTCTCTGAGGAGGACTCTGTCCCAATGGAGTCTGTCATGAGGTATACGTATTCAACGGTTATGCTGTTACGGTGCCGTGCCCACAGATCTGTCCTGTGTTGGGTCCTCTTGTGTTTTGATGGAGTATCACAGGGGCTGCCGAGGTGTTTCTGGTGCCCACAATGCTCTACGGCAGGATTGTTTTGCTTTCTCTACATACCACATGGAAGTGATTTTGGGTGCCCACATTTGCTGCATCTCTGACCCAGGACATGTACCCGTGTGGGGGAAGGAGTAGCCACACCTGTAGCAGTGGTGTGTGAAAGCAGCATCATTTTTTCTTGTGCCAGCTTTTCTTGTGCATGGGCTTCGAAGGACATTGGCGCAATGTGCTCTTTCTTCTTGGGTGTTTCGATGGCAGCTGCGATTGTAAATTCTGGCATGGTCAATGCCCCTACCCTGCAAGGGTACTGCGTCTGCCATCCCCCAAGCGGGCAAGCATATGGTCAATGACGTGCAACCTTTTATGATATGCAGGCAGATGGCCTCCTGGCCCGTGAAGGTGTTGAATTGGCAATAAGCCACTTTTGTGTGTGTGTAGTACTATCAGGTGTGTACTTTGTTAATTAAAAGAAAACGTGCATAACGACGCATCGTTTTCGAGACTGGAACAAAAACAGTAAATGGGTGAGTCCCCATCATAATATTAGCACTAAAATGCAAAGTTAAAGGATGGGGACAATAGACAGGAGAACGAGGGCGGGGCAAGGAGATATTACCAGGGCAGCAATGAGAAAAGCACGCCAACAAATGAAATGCACACAGTAATACCGGTTTTTTTTTTACGGCTTACCTTTCAAATAAAGCTGTACTTTCGAATTTTCTAATTATTGCTTGTTTTTCAATTTAAAAAATGTGTTCCAAACTTGTTTTTATTTTTCAAAAGAGACTATTTCGTCCCCTCTTTATTAGAAAAAAAAGAGCGCCGTATGCTCACAAGGTGAGGCACTCCTCTATAAAGCTCATTGCCCGGGAACCCCCAGAAGGAACCTTTGAGTCTTGCTTTGCGATCTTGGGTGGACGCACATGAAGTACCCCCAGAGGCCGGGCCGGCTTGGCCACTTTAACGCTGTACTCGCCATCATGGCTTCCGGGGTCCTAGAATCTGCTCATTTAAAAACTAACCGAGATCAGAACATGATGTGGTGGGCTGGAAGGCGACCTACCGCCGAACGAAGATTCAGTGATTGTGATTGGTTGGTTGTTTTTTTTTTTCTCCAAATGTGATAGTGATCACTAAAAAGGTCTGTCAGGATGGCTTGGTGGAACGCGTTCAATTCTAATATCAATTAGCCAGAAAATAGCGCTCTGAAAGGCTTGGAGTAAAGCAGGCCTAGTCCCACTAATCAGCAATATTCCCCTGAAAGAGATGCGCTGCTGCAGCCAGGCGCTCTGATTACCACCACGAAGCATGTTCTACTCCGACTCTGCGCGCACAAGTGGGAGAAGAAGCCATTCCGCAATGATTGAACTCTTACCCAAAAGCAGACCTACCTTGACTGCATCTTGGTGGCAGAGCTGTTTCTAGGGGCGGGCAAAGCGGGTGGCCGCCCGCCCGCCCGCGGCTCAGAGTGGGAAGGGGGCGCGGCAGCGACAGTTGTGAATGAGCCGCGACCCCAATCGGGGAGAGAAACCTGCCCATGTTCCCCATGCATCTCCTTCCTAGGCATCACAGACCGGTTGGGAGATGTGCATTGCATATACGCCATGAAGCACTTTACAAGCTGGACATTATTTAAATCACTGGTTGAATGCTGGATTCATTTCAACCCTCCTGGCTTTGTGCCACCACTCTTCATGTAAAGAACGACTGATGCTGCATCTCATTAATGCCGCAAAGCAGCCAAAGGACGCAAACACCTTTGTCGCCTGAAATGCCTTAAGTTTTGCAGGGCGCGGGCAGCCGTGGTCAAGTTTTGACCATTCGCCACACATGGGGTGGAGTGTGTGCCATGCACACGTTGGGGCGCATGTTAGCGGACTTTGGTACCATATTGCTTAGAAACTCTATTGCTTGTATGGCATCTGTTCGGTGCATCGTTCGGATGTAAAGCCATCACTAAGGAGGCAGATTTTTAAAGCAGAGCTGGTCTCACTGGGCTGATGGGGGAGGGGAATAATCCGAAAATGGTGCTGATTGAGTCCAGGTGCAATGCGGAGTCCAATCAATGTAAAATGGGATTACAGACCTAGAAATGTAACACCAAAGGCTGACAATCCTGCTTCCATCCACCAGATGGCAGGATAATACCAATCGTGTTATTCTATAACATGAACAAACTGCATAAGACAATGCTACAGGCAAGTAATGTTCTCTACTGCCTCCACTTTACAAAAGGGTTAGCAATAACGAAAAGGGTGACTAGAGAATTCCACGTCCCCTGGACGGGCACTACTTTAAGTATCTGGGACCTGTTTTTACAAACCTTTACAATCATGTAAGTCCTCAGTTGAAGTTCAACCAAGACCACAATACCCAGAATTTGTTGAGTTGTTGAATGAAACTGAAAATGGGTTGTTCCTGCAATACTTGTATGTTTTTTGTAAAGTGCTCACACTGCCTTTGTGGTGGTATGAGCGCCAATCATCGTTACTTAAGGCTGTTCATTGTATTTGCTGCAAACTTTAATTTGGTCAGTCTGCCTGACTAGGCTTTTTGGCGCTAGTTAGTTGCATCGTTCCTAGGGAGTGAGAGCACCCTTCAAACGACTATGTCACAAAGGTATGTCGTTTTAATGTATTTGTATCGGAGAGAGAAGTGCTTCGCACAGAAACCTGTTAGAGTGGGTCTTGTTTTCAGCATTAGAGGTGCCATTTCTGGGTGCTTTACAAGATGAGTAATGGATGCTAGAAAATCCTGTTGTTGCTGAAGACGCTTGAGGCATGACCAACACAACAACAACCGGTATCTGCCTATAACAGGTATACGGGTAGGGTAGTCCATCAAGGGTGTAGTGTATGACACTGTGGGTGTGAGGCGCGGCTTTCGGAAAATAGGGGCCTGTTGTGTGTTTTTTTTTTTTTTTTTTTTTTTTGATTGGGGGACACCAAGGCTTGGCCCACCTGGGACCTACGCCGGCTATCCACGTTTAGTGCCTTGGGGAGGGGGTGGCATCGCAGCGACGGCTCTTATACTGTATTTACTAAAACATCTGAAGTCTCCATATGCCCGCCAAAACAAGCCCCATTTGCAGGGATTTCGGGGAGTGCTTTCGGCTTTCTTTGACCCCCGAGGGTCCTTTGGCCCCCTTGGCACCCTGCAAGAAGCCCGGAAGACTACATGGACTCTGCTCAATTGGACCCGATGGGAAAGCTGGAGTCTGAGGTAAATGGGTCGTCCGCTATCTACTGCCACGTTTCCGACCCAAAAACACAAAACACAGACGGTGCTGATGCTGAGCGCACTTTTCTCTGGGAGTTAAAAGTGCCACTCCTACCCGGCATTCCGTACTTGGACTTATTATGTTTTTTAGAAAATGAGTACCTGCCCTCCTCAAAGCCGAAAAGACACTACTTGTACTAAACGACGTGGCGAGATAAAAGTAAAAGCATTTAATTCAACTGGATCGTTCGCAATAAGATATGCTCCTGGAGCCTTTGCTGTTGAAAGCTGTGCTGGCTCCTTCCTCATTCCCCCCCCCCCCACGCTGTGTCCATAATATCAAAAAGAGCCAAACATTCAGCATTAGAGCTTCCAGGAACCCCATCCCACTCATGGGGCTATACATGTTACCAGAGGCGCTGCTGAGGGGGCTATGGTCCCGGGGTTTTGGGTGTAGCCCCGGATAGAAGCTCAGGAGCTGCAACAAAAGGCTATAGCTAGCCCAGAGTCTCGACAGTCCTGACAATAGTGTAGCCACAGATCTTTTCCAGACCTAGGGGCCTCATTTGGGGGGGTGGTCGAAGACTTTTTCAGGTGTGGCCTAAAAAAGGACATGTAAAAATGTCCCAGGCACTAAGAAAATAGCCGGCAATCAGAAATAGCAATGTGTTGCTACCTGTTTAGGATGCATTTTTAGTAAAATATGTTGGCACTAGCGTATTTTTTAATGCACGTTTCATCAATAACATTGTTCAAAACTACCAGCCTGCACAGTGAGTAACTCATTAAACTGCCCCGCTTTGGTCCACACTACCCTAACCAGATGGACGTGGGAGAATGTCACTATCAGCCAGCCCTGGATTCTTAGAGGACATCACTTTGGACTGTGGGGCGTGTAGTTTTGCTTTACCATTATGCATCCAGACCCAAAGATGCCAACAGTATTTGAGTGAGGCTTACCGAAAAACTATCAGAGTGGTTAAAGAAAACGAGTTTTCGTGGATGGTCTAGTGAGATGGAGAGCTGAATAGAAAACACCTGAGAGGCAATTAACTCTCTTCGCCCAAACGGGACACAGTAGTTCAGATCTGGCGGTGAAAGTGGTAGTACGTTTTCAAGGTCGTCTCGTGGGTATTAATCTAGGCTTCGCCCACCAGAATGCATCGGGACATTCGTTTAAACCGAGGGACTGTCCTGCAACCTCATTCTTAAAACCTGCTGATTTTTGTTCGCCATAAGCAACGTTTTCTTCTACTTGAATAACACCCGGCACAGCTCCTGCAGCTCCACTAGGAAAGCAGTTGGGTGGCTGCATTGTGTAGGATAGTTTCAATGTTAATAGGGGTATTTATTTATGCAATCGTCGAATACCTGTATATTTATTTATGCAATGTTTGTCAGATAAATAATCCGGGTCCATGTATCCGACCAACATTGCATAAAGAAATAAACTAGGTCGTGGCTGACGGGGTCACCAGAGGAAGTAACTTTTCTTTTCCTGCAGCTGTGACTGACAGAAGTGCCATCCACAGCATTGCGCTGGCGTTTTTTTCAGTCACAGGTGCTCCTCCCTATCTTCATTGTGGCAGCGGGAAAATGTCCTGTCGAGGTGGGGTCAGCTCAGTCCAACTTATTACCAATCAGGCCCCTTGAGAGCTTTCATATGGAGTACGGCTTGATTTGGAAAGCTTGGCAATTACTTTCTAAACACTCTACTTTGTTATTAGCAGTGACTTTTCTATTATGCAAATGTTTCCGTAATTGGACTTGTGATACACGTTTTGGAATTCAAAACCCACACACATTTCCTACCAAATTCCTTAGAAATAATTAGACCATGAAAGCGAACAGTAACTCCACTTTTAAAGCTTAATTTACACCCATGAAGTCGTCTAGTTTGACATAGTCCCATTTTATAAAGCTATTCAGATTAATGCAGAACAAGCTGGCTAAGCAGTGAATCTGGGATTCTTGCACGCAAAGTGTTGGCAAACGCATTGAATTTCAACCTGCATTTCATGCAACAATTCGGAGTTCTCAAAGCCTGCCATCATGTGTACATCACAAAACTGGTGTCAGAAAAGGACAAAATCAGACTGAAAGATGGTTGCAGAAGGCTGACTGTGACGAATGAACTTCCAGTGGTCCAGAGATGAATATCTGTTTCTAAACCATCGATCAAACCCACATCTCTAGTACACCAGGAGGGATCCAAACAGATTGGAAATGCAAGCAAATTATAAACCACCTTGTTATAACGTGGACGGAACGGCAGGCTTATCTCTGCAAGGTCGTGGATCGTAGGTTAGTTGCAACACAGCGAAAATACAATTATTACCCAATGGTAAAAGGTACTATCCAGTCAAGGTTGTATAAAAATATATACTTCATTATCACAATGGACAGTTTTAGCACGCTACAAAATACAACCCATCCTTAAAGCAGGGGGTCTCCAACCTTTATGTTGGCTTGAGCTAATTTCAGTGGAGGGCGAAGAGAAACTTGCGGGCGATATCGGGGGTCGGGGATGTTCCTAAACATTGGAACTTGTACTCATTTTTTTAGCTGTAATTTTCCCTTTATAAATATGGGGAATAACATATCCCTTCACGATTATGTAAATACTTTCAAAAACCTCTTTATTGCATCCTTTTTTATTAGAAGCTGTCTCATAAAAAGACTTTCACAATGTCGGAAAACGATTCGGACATTCATTGTGAAGATCAAAATAATTGATTAAAAATATTATAGTAGAAAAGTAATGTTGGCCCCGATAGTCAATCCTCTATGCAAATAACTCTGGTATGAATGGGTGGTGAGACTTTCTGCCTGTAAAATCAAGTGGTATGGGACCACATGAGGGCCAGTGCAACAATAAAGCAATTGTAGGTGACAGCATGGGGCCATGAACAGGCGCATGAGATACACCATGTTGTCCTTTCTCCTTCGCACATGAAGCCCCACTTAAGGACTGCTGGGAGAAGGAGTCATCTCCCTTCCTCCTACCCTGGCAATTACTCTCGGCATGGGCGCCGCATTTTTTTTTTGGGTATAGGGGCACAAAATCTCATACTGAGGGAAGCGAGGGGCCATCCCCATGTCAAAACCAAGCCATGTTGGAGCACAGCGAGCAGCAAAAATAGTGAAAAAAAGCAAAATGGATGTTCTGCTCTGAGCTTACCTTGGTCGAAGCTGGGATGTCCGTGTTGACGATGGCATGGGCATTTTTGATGAGAAATGTGAAAGTGGCATGCACGTTTCTGTGGGTGGTGTGAATGAGGCACATCATTTCTTTTGCGGGGGGGGGGCAGCATGGCCAAGTGCCTATCAGTGGCAGAACCAGCATGACACTGATGAAAGTGGGTAGTTTTAAACCAGCTTGGCAAAGTGGAACATAAAATGGCATTGTGTAAAATGAAAATCAGGAGTATGGAAATGAACCTTGGCATATTGCAATAGATGGGGCAAATAATGAGCCCACTTGGGAAAGAAGCAGGCCTGCTCAGACTGGCCTATAGGGCAATGGGCCGATGGCTGAACCAAAATGCTAGTGTGGGCCAGTTTCTTATATTTATTTTGTTTTTGTGGCCAATTTGGCCCTGTTTGAGTTAATTAACTCTGTGCTCGTAGTTTTGACCAGTGTTGCTGAATGAATATTCTTTAAAATGCACAATTTGCATCACACTTTATCAAAACACTCCCCTTTGGTTACTATTCGGTGTCACAAAAGGAATGAATAGCCACTTGCATCTGTGGGCCCCTTTTTCTTTTATGCTCCGAGACAATTGTATGGCCCAGTCCGACCCAGGGAGCAGGGCTTGCCCCCAGAGCCCTGCCGTTTCTAAATGTAGCTTCTGTAACTGGAAATTAGCCCAGAACGAAGCGGAGACATTAAGCGTAATAGCTAAATGCCTCCGTTTCGCCCTGGGCTAATTTTGGGCGGCTGGCACAAAGGATCAGGGGGTGCGCTGTTTGCTGGGCGTGCCTCCGTTTTATAGAGGCGAAGTTCACTTGTTGAACATCACTCGGTGGAAGGGGTTTAAAGACACACTATGGAGGGGGGCTGCTTGCCTTGCTCTTCTTTTCACTGTTCCTTTCAGTGATGAAAGTCCAGACAGAGGCGAGACATATAAAGGGTTATGGGCAACAGATAACTCGAGTAGGATCTTAACTTCACGGCCTGGGCGTACTGGCTATAGTAGCCTCCCCCATGTAACCATTTCTTGTGGTGCCTCTCCCAGAGGGGGAAGTGTAGCTCGCCCGACATCCTTTTCCCTGCTGCTTTATCTTTACACATTAAGAAATAGCCAGCAAATATATGTTCTTAAAGTGACACTGTTCTCTGCCCCTCCCCTACCGGCAAGAGCACTTTCAACCCATCCTTACCTCCCCAGCTCTATGGTGGCTCTGTGTACGCCCTGCTATTTGCCACTTCCTTCGTAGCAGAATTCCCCCCCCCCCCCCCCAAATCCCCTGTATGCTCCCACTGGCATGGAAAGCAGGAAGGAAGAAGATGAAAGGCGGCGCTCCTTTAGCGCGTTGGTGGGTGGCTGCGCGCGTGGGGCCACGTTCCCCCACTGGGGTGCTGTATCTATGGCTAGGCCGCAGACCGGCCAGCAGGGGGAGGCAGGGAACCAGCCACCTCGAAAATTCAGGTGTACAGCCGCAGAGCGTGAGGGTAGCTTCTGTGGCAGATAATAGCCCAGGGCGAAACCGAGGCATTTAGCGATCATACTGAAAGTCTCCGTTTCACCCTGGGCTCCTTTCTACAGAGCTGCCTGCCCCACCTCCGACAGCACACACAGCTGTGTGCGCACATGAAAGGAGGAGGGGCCACAGTGGTTCGGCAGACCAACAAAAATTAATACAATCAACCTCCCTCGACTCACCCCACCTCACTTACCTTAGCTGGTATGCAGCTTGTAAGCCCTCGTCCATAGCACGAAGGCCAACCACTGTGGCCAATGGGAGCAAAGCTTCCAGCAAGGAACTTGCTCTGGCCAATCACAGGGTGCAATCTATATGCTATAGAGATTTACAGGCCTGCGATTGGTCAGTGCACTTCCTTGCATTATTTTTTTTCTTCTGAAAGTCTAGCGCCAGCGACTTCAAAGGCTCAGGCGAGCTACTGGTCACTCGCAATCGACTGTTTGGCGACCTCTGCAAAAGGAATGTAGAGGACAGACAGTTTGAAGAAGGAAAAGGGATGCATTCCGGATAGTGACAGGAGGGTAGTCGGTGTTGAAATTAATCACAATAGTTCAAGGATACTTGGTTTCAACACAAAGGGATCAATGGGCATACAATGTTGCTAAGGGCCTTCAGAGAAGGGACAGAACCACAATCTACCTCATGCTTGTAGAAGTTCTTGGTGCTCGACAGGATCGAGCTGGTTTCAGGGCACTTTGCAGCTTCTGTAACAGAGTTCAAGATGGGAGACCGCTGCGGCTATCAGACGACAGGCAGTTCGGCGAGCGAGGCTGGATGGACGGCTGCAGGCTGGCCTTCATGGCGGCTCGGGGTCCGGAATCGCCTCAGTGCTGGTCAGCGGGTCTGAAGCACTGGTAGAGGCATTTCGGACAGCGTTAGCGACTGCGGCATAACAGTCAGTGGTGCAGTCGGTTGCAGCTCCAGGGGCTCAACTCGCCCAAAAATGTCCTCTTAGCTTCTTCACTGGGCTTGTGTCGTCCTTTTAAGGTGGACTGCCCAAATCTGAGAAGAGTGTTGCAGGCAGCTGCCTTGTACTTATTTGGTTCAGAGACTCTCTGGCACTTCCCACCTAGGAAGCTTGCTGCAGAGCCTAGCTTGGCACGCTGTGTACTGGCTGGGTACTGGTTCTGAAGCTGCTGGAGTCTCCTCTGGATTCAGTATCTCCTCTGTTCTCTGGGAGATGTTTAGGAGAGGGATCTTGCTTTCCTCTTGGAGGTCCTGGCCTTGCTTCACTGGTGTAAGAATTAATATAGACTGTACCTTCAGCCAGGGTCCAATGCTGAGTTCGTCTTGCCACTCCTTGCAATGTCTTCAGCTGATCTGCCCAAAAGAGGGGCTCAGCCCTCTTTTAAAGCCAAACGGGCCACAGTGATTGGTGTAGGCTGCGCCTACCTTAATGAACCAATCCTGGGTCCCCACCAACAATCTCCTGTAGGCATGAGGTCATTACCAGAGCGCTTTGCAATAGAAAAGGTAAAGTGGTGAAAACATGTAATACTAAGTCCCACCCATCTTTCTGTCTGTTTTGGAGCAAAGGGTATCTGGTTAATTGAGGTCTCTGCTTCCTGATGATTAAAGCAGCAGGTCTCCCTTGAAGCTGCGGCAAGACCATACTTTCTGACTTCTGCAAACCACATTCTCGTACCTTCTGAATGGGTGGCCACCTGCTCGGATGACTACTGTAAACAGCTGTCCCAGACATGACATTTCACTGCCCTTGATACTAAGAGGCGGGAGCAAAGGGAGTTGGGGTTGTCCTGTCTCCTTTGTTAGTCCTGCAGCCAGGCCCCACATGGACCTGTTTCAGTTAACTGGGATTAGTATGCAAAGCTGCCACCAGCATAGTGAACAAAATGGATAGGGTGGATCTATGGCAACTTTGTTAGTTAATTAGGCTGGCCATGGCAGTAGGATTGTTTTCCCCTCGCCCTTTTGAGATGCCTTGATGTACTCTTGGCTGTCATATCCCAACTAAATATGACAGGGCGGACGGCGCCTGTAGGCAGAGTACAAGGGTGTATGGGTATGTCATGTGGTGAGCATAGGAAAATGTGTGCAGATTAGCCCCACACATTTTCATTCATTCCATTTCGTTTAAAATTTCAAAAAACCCAGGCGAGCGCACACCCACTGCGTGGCTTGTCGAATTCCTCACACCGACAGAATCACATTTAAAGTTTATGACTTAATAGTAAACTGTAATACTGATATTTTGGTTGGAATCTCTGATGTTTCAGCACAGGGCGCTCTAAAGGCCAGGTTCAGAAAAAAATACAGATATACACAGAATTAAAGAGCGTGCGACAACATGACTGAAGTGGGAGTGTGGGGAGAGGGACAGAAATGGACACAAAGTGCGAATGAGACACACAGTGAAAGTGAGAGAAATAGAGAACTTCGAAAATGAGTGTGGCACAGTGTGGGATGAAGTGAAATGGGCCCACGAGACTTGGCTGTCCTCTGGCGTAATAGCGACCTTCAGACTGTTCTAGGATGAGCCCCGACCCCCTTAAAGCCTAGATTGGTGGATGCCTGCTCACCTTTTTTCATTGAAAGCATTGCTACTCCACAATAACCCAGAGGGGGCACTTGCACAAGTCCAGTCCCCATGCACCCTTTGTGATGGGGAGTATGCGGTCGTTCCTCGTAACTCGCAAGTACATATATTCATCCGCACAAGTACATTTATTTATCTGTTGGGTGTGAGTGAAAAGTTGACTGCAGGAGACGGATGACGACAGACTGGTCCTGGTAGGAAACTGGGGTCCCTTCTGCCTTTGCTGGTCGTCTTACAGGTGTCAGCCTAGCCGGGTGACCGATAATACTGAGACAGGCCACCAACACGTAGGACTACAAGTTTTCTGTTGTTGCCAGGTTTTAACTTCAGTTTGAGTGGGGAAAGAAGAGGGAGGGGGATCAAAGAGTTAAAGGGGGAAGTCAAGGCATTATCCTAGATATAAATTTAGCTTGGATTTTAAGAGCATACAAAACACATTATAAAATGAAACCAGCATTGGAAATGCCAACAGTTTAGGCTTTTATGTATACATGGGAAAGGCACTTGCCAGGCACAGTCATATTGGTATTAAATGGCCATTAATGGTAGCAGGTGCAAAATGGTGCGAGTACCTGGGCATCTAATACCAGTACCTGGCAAATGCCTAACACGTATACACAAGCAAAAACTGGTGGCTTTGCCAATGATTGCTTTTAACAAGACTTCAGTGAAAGATACTCAGTGCTTATAAATTGAGTGGCTGAAGGCAGACCTGGTTAAATCCTGTTTTTATTACACCAGTAGCGGGTTTACAACTCCAATGAAGTCATTAACTCTCAATTGGCTGGTTTAAAAAAAAACATGGTAGGCACTTCCAGTGCAAAGTTTGATGGTAATCTTGATTAAAGCAAGCTCTAAAAGTTCCCATAGGGGGAGGTGTTTTGGGTTGAGCGGGGCAGGAACTGCGTGGGACTGGCCATAGGGATGGGATTAGCATGGCCAAGGGCAGTCAATGGGAGGCCAAATAAAACCCTTACAGGCTGTGTCCCCCCTCCTATGCCATTCTAGCTGTACTCTAATGCAATAGTTTAGGCTTCTAGGAGTCGCACCTAATAGCCCAAACTAAAAACCGTGCTTTTGCTCCGATTAATATATACAAGCCCTTGCTAGGAGCCGTACACTCCTCTTTGATGCCTGTGGCTGTCATTTGAAAGGGCAGTGGCACAAGCTTACCCAGAGACAGTAATTTTTAAATCGCAAAACGATGAGCAAATTAATTTGGTGAGTAATAGTTTTAACTATTCTATTGATTTGTTGACATATGCCGCATAAGGTGCCCCCCTCTCATTACCCCCAATACTAGAACTGGGTTTTTTTAATTAAAAATCTTCTTGTGGTCCACTCTGTCTTTCAATATCTGAAATTGAAAGGCGTCATGACCCGAGAGGTCTGGAAGGAGGCCCTACAGAGAGACCTCACCCCGTTCGAAATAATTTTAGACACGTACATAGGCTCCAAGGGCCTCAGAAGTGCAATGTATACAGCACTAGTTGAAGTCAATACAACCCCCTCAGCCACCTTGAAACACAAATGGGAAAAAGACCTCGGGAGAAATCTCCCCCTAAAGACATGGCTTAAGATATGCAGAAGGACTTTGAAAACCTCTCTCTTGTCAGTACAAACTACACAGGATTAAGCTATTATATAGATGGCAGTACGACCCACTTAGACTAGCCAGGATGTATCGGGATGTAAGTCCTTTCTGTTGGCGGGGTTGTGGCCAGAAAGCAGACTACTGGCACATGTGGTGGGGGTGTAAGGCGTTCCAAGCATACTGGGACGAAGTGCTCAGCTGGATCATAGAGCTTGAAGGGGAGGAGAGGGAGAAGCAACCACTCATGATCCCATTTAGCTTGGTGGAGACGGAAGAACAAACACTTAAGGTACCCAAAATGACACATGGGCTCTTGCTGGCTGCGAGGGCCTGCCTCACAACTGTGTGGAAAAGAACAAGTCTACCAACAAAAGCTGAGTGGATTAATGTCTCCCGTAATATTTACAATATGGACAAGCTGACAGCAGCCATTCACGGTGATCGCACCTCCATTGATGATGAATGGTCTGAGTTCCGAGCCAAGTACATTAACTGAAGTCAAGTGTGCAACACAACATAGCCGAAGCGCCATTCCATTGATCTGCCCACAATGCTAATGTCAATTCTAAAATGTCATATGCAGTACCACTGTTTTAACTAATGATTTTGCCTATGAACTCCTTTGCCGGACTAGGATCATCTGTTGCCTCAAGGGTTGCAGGGTGGGGGGAGGAGAGTAGGGGTCAAGGGGGGGATATGTTATTAAGAGCAACTGTAACGGAGTTAAGTTACTTCATAGTGTATGTAATGAAAACTGCTATATCTATGTTAAAAATCAATAAAACCAATTAAAAAAAAAAATCTTCTCGTGACAGACGAGCCAAATCTGGGACAGTCCCAGCAAAACAGGGATGTCTGGTCACTCTACACTGTAGTATATGGAGAGGGTAAAGTGTACATACAAAAGTAGTGGAACTATGCTCCACCCTGCTCTGCTCCTATGCCATCCGTCGCCCCCTACAACAAACCCCATAGTGAAGTCCTGCCTTTCCTCCATTCCACTGCACTCCACTATAATACAAACATACTATCAAGCCTGAAAGAAAATGCATCTTAAGCGACCACAATTGCATGGATGCAAATAAGCGTGACCAACTGGATGGTCTGCTGGGCAAGGTACAGTGCCACAAACACCTTGAAATCCTTCTACCTCCCACTCCGCTGACAACACATCTATACACAACTAATCACCAAAAGAACACCAGTTTACACATAGGGACGTGCACCACACGGAGACCCTTGTGTCTACACTAAATTTCTCAAAAGACTACACTAACCCACCAAAGATAAATCAGCAGAACTCTCCATACTCAGCTGCACAACAAATTTACATTGGCAACCTGGAGCATATGATAACCACTGCTCCAGATACTCACAATATAGCAAAAATGTACATACCACGGGAAGACCTTTCGAATGGATTGTGCCCTCCCACTTATTAGTTATCTTTAGATAACTTCCTCTCCAGCTTCAGCTGCTTTGGAATTCTTTTGTTCAGCAGAGGTTGCTGTGCGTCGATGCGATGTCCCCCGTCTCGGGGTCGACGTCATCACTGGTATATATAGCACACTCAGCACCCGTTAGCTTCAGTTCTGTTTTTCTGAGATAGTGAGATAGCTGACGCTTCGAGAATTACAGCGCGCTTCGGTTTCTCTGAAAACTGCGACATACTCAAACGATGGCTTCATCAGGAAGACGAGGTTAAGCAAATGTCATAATTGCAACACCAAGATGTTTCTCACAGATTCTCTTAGAGTGTCTGTGGTGCCTTGGCGTGGAGCATAGGACGGCAGACTGTGGGTCCTGTCAGTCCATGACTGGTAAGGCTTTGAAAGAACGTAAAGAGAAATTAGCTGCAGGTAAGGCCCCCTTACAAAATCGGCGACTTTCCTCAAAGGAAG
The DNA here is from genome assembly GCF_040938575.1 of Ambystoma mexicanum. NCBI lineage: Eukaryota > Metazoa > Chordata > Amphibia > Caudata > Ambystomatidae > Ambystoma > Ambystoma mexicanum. Next base: position 420,472,143 of record NC_090934.1, on the reverse strand, counting down.
AGATCCAGAAACTGGTCCCGATCCAGGAGTGTTCACACCACTCTTCATCCAAGAAGATAAAGAAAAGGTGCTTTAGGTCACCTTCCACTTCCTCAAATTCCACTCCTGAGAGAAAGATGGCCTACCCAAGCAAGTCAGCGACTCCTGCCAAATGGGATGTATTCAGACAAGAAATGCTAAACATTTTCGAGAAGGCGCCCCGACCCTCTCAAAAGAGAAAACAAAATGCCATGCTCCTGTCGTGCGTCAAAAGGCAACAAATAAAGGGCTAAGGCAAAATCCTGCATGCCCTCTTGCCCGGGAAGCAGACATGAAACACCTTGAACAATCGAGATCTTGCCTCGACGATAAAACTGTCGAAGACTCCAAGCTGGGGGTCGAGCCCTTGGAGGGCTGCATCGACGCCGAAATCATCAAACATCGGCATTAGCTTCAAGACCATCAAGGCCATTGGTGTTGAAGCCATTGGTGTCAAAGCCATCAACGCCTTTACCTATTAAAGAGGTTCTAAAATCCTAGAAGCCATTACACAGGAAGAATTTGTTTTAATCTTTATCCTCCATTTAGGAGGAACACGAACCATCGGACCAAGATACTAGTCAATTTGTTTTGGAGTTTGCCACACCTAATGTCCCAAAGGCCCCTATTTTAGGGTAAAGGACCTCTATGAAAAACTTCAGTCAGCAAGTGGTAAGGACACATCACCAGAGCTTGAGTTTGGCAAACCAGACCCGACAGACAATGCAGATGCTTCTTACAGGCATCTTATGTCCAGCGTAATAGAATTTTTAGGATGGGGCAGGCCTGCTCCTCCATTCAAACCAGACAACCTTACCGATATACTTGATAAAGGTCCACATAAGGATCTTGTACTTCATTTTTTATATCACCCTACAGAAAAAGGTAAAGACGAATTGAGAGGCACCTGAAACAATTCCAGCAGCAAATGAAAACCACACCTAGAAGTGCAGGCCTTCCAGTAGTGATCCTGACTACATGTCAAACACCAGGGAGCCTGGAAGTTCAAGCAGAAACATCTACATAAAAACAAGCGGCATATCCATCCATACTGCCAGACGGGAACAATAAGCGTTAGGGCGCTTGGGCAAAGATAAACATTTTCTGCCGGGAGCATGGATCTAAAATTAGCAAACGTCACTTGGGCTTTAGCAAAGATTACATTCACCCTGTGGGACTGTACAGCCATGGCTGCTGGGCACATTCCCGAAGGGGAAGAAATAGACGGCTTCCTGAATGGAAAAGAGGCTATGTGTGTGTCTCTTCAGTCAGGACTGGACTCTGCTGACGGAATCAGCAGAACCATGCTGGAAAGCACAGTGATGTGCAGGTTTGCGTGGTTGAGGAAGTCTGGATTTGCACCGGCCGTGCAGTCTAGGTTCCTTAACATGCCCTTTAATGGCACTCGGCTGTTTGGCAGCAAGGCTGATGAAAGCCTAGAGAAGCTGCAGATCTCCAAAGCGGCAGCCTAATCTCTTGGTGCTGTTATCAGACAGCCACAACAATCTCAACCAAGTGGACCAGCTTGGAGGGGTTTTCGTTTCTACTCCTCTATTGGTAGAGCAAGAAGACTGGCTAGTCTTAGGGGCCAAAGAAGATTCCCTTGTGGTGGACGAGGGAGAGGTGCCAAGTTCACCCAAGCAACGGCTACTTTACCATGAGCCGCTGCTTTCGACCACCTCAAAACCTCTCTGAGGCCTTCACCCACAAGACCCTGGTGGAAAGCAGACTCTCACAGCATCTGCTAGAATGGCAGGGTATTACTTCAGATCCGTGGGCGTTGGAAACAGTAGCTCAGGGTTACTGCCTCCCCTTCTAAGAAAGCCTCAGGATCATCCACCAGGGAGCCACTTGTTGAAAGTTCCAGATCTGTTCCTTGTGCAGGAAATTTGGAACCTGTTAGATAAAGTGCTATAGCACCAGTACCTGTAACAAAAAGTGGTACTCTCCTTATTTCCTAATTCCCAAGAAGGACAGAGGATGGAGACCCATCTTGGACATGAGATGCTTCAACAAGATCCTCAGGAAAGACGAGTTCAAGATGTGGTCACACTTTCTCAGATCCTTCAGGCCCCCCAGCTCCACGATTGGATGGTGTCATTGAACCTTGGATGCTTACTTTCATTTGCTTATCCATCACAAGCACAGAAAGTACCTGAGGTTCACCGTTGGCGGTTCTCATTATCAGTTTCGAGTTCTGCCATTTGGGCTTTCCTCCGCCCCAAGAGCTTCCACCAAGCTGATGGCGGTGGTGGCAGCGAGTCTCAGGAGAGGGGGATTCACGTCTACCCCTACCTGGACGATTGGCTAATCGGGGCTCATTCTCCCGACCAAGGCCTGGAACATCTCAACATAACCTGACATTCCCTCCACAGACTGGGATTTTCCCTCAATTACAAGAAGCCCCACATGATACTGTCTCAAAGACTCCATTCATCGCAGCAGTTCTGGATGCATCCTTGGGAGAACCACGCGAGCTGCAGGTTGAACACATTCTGCAGATGATCACCAAATTCCAGAGTGCCCAGCGTCTTCCGGCCTTCAACTTATTGAGGTTGCTCGGCCTCATGGCATCCTTCATTTTCCTAGTGCCAGATACTCGCCTGAGAATGAGATCCCTCTAATGGAATGGACTCTCGGGACGCAATGGTCTCAATTCTCGGCAAGATGTTAGACCTACTTCAGGTTCTGAGCAGGGTCACACAGGATCTCCTATGGTGGGCCTATGAGAACAATATTCTGAAGGGAGAACCTTTTTGGCTGGAGATAACAGCAGTTAAGGATGCCTTGCCTCACTTGCAGGGTGGGGAACACACACCAACGATCTATCAGCGGTCGTTGGTCTCAACCGGAGTCCAAAATACACATCAACCTTTTGGAGCTGAGGGCAATCAGACTAGTGCTGAAGGCCTTTCTGCCCTCTGTTCAGGGAACAAATGTCCTGATAATGACGGACAATACAGTGACTATGTACTACCTCAACAAGAGTCTAGGTGTAGGGTAGCTACCGCTGGGCAGAGAGGCAACACACCTACGGTTCTGGGCAATTCAAGCAGGAATCTCCCTATTGGCAGTTCATCTAGCCAGAGAGAGGACAACACAGCGGTGGAGGAACTGTGCAGCTGGGGAGCAGGTGTAAGTGGATCTAGGTCACCTGGCCTAAGCTCTGCCCACCTGATGCCTTCCCTGTTGCCGCTCTTTTTCACCACTTAGCAAGCCCCGCCCACCTGGTGCCTTCCTGCTTGCCGCTCTTTTTCACCACTTAGCAAGCCCCGCCCACCTGGTTCCTTCCTGTTTGCTGCTCTTTTCCCTACTTAAGAAGCCCTCCAGCCTCTTTTCCTTTGCAGCTGGGGAGCGGGTGTAAGTGGATCTAGTTCACCTCGCCTAAGCACCACCCACCTTCTTAGCCCTGCCTCTTCCTGCCTGCTCTTAACTCTTAGATCAAGGGCGTCTCTCGCCCGGGTGTCCAAAGAAAAGGGCAATTCCTGTTTGGACCTGTTCGGACCAGGAGGACCTAGGGCATGACCCCCTGCTCAGACAGCAGGTAAGCATGCACCAACATGTGTTTACACCCTCTGTCCCCACAGGCCATCCCCACCATCTCTGGTCCCCCCCATTTTGTTCCCTTGTGCCCCCCTCCTTCCCGCACACAGGAGTCTGTCCTGATACATTCTGGTTTCACCATCACTGTCTTGTGGCCAATGCTGGATTTTACTTTTATGGACTTCATTGATTCACGGTGCGTCACCCTTTCTATTGATTCACGGTGCGTCACCCTTTCTCAACTCTCATGCTGGACTTCCTTTGCATCTTGTACTCATGGTGGCCCTGAATCATACTGTTCCCATCTTCATCTTGTATCCTGGCTTGCAACATTGTGTTACTGCTGACTTCTGCAATTGGATTCACTCTCCCCTCTTGCTTCTCCACACTCTTTGGCTGCTTACTCTGTTCTCTCCTCCCCTCCCCTCTCCCTTTTCCTACCCCCCCCTTACTTTCTTCTATGCACTTATTCTATCAGAATTGTCCCTGGACCTAGTATGATGGCAACCTCGTCTGTCGCTCCCCGATCCCCTTAATGTCCCCCCCCCCTCCCTACAGCACTATCTGAAATGTTGTGAGGCCTAGTACGATAGTCGCTTGTTTTGTTCCTCCCCTCCCTTTCTGCACTCCTCTCCCTCACCTTTTGTTTTTCTCTGGCTCTACCAGAAATGTCATCAGGCCTAGTACGGTAGTCACCTGTCTGTTTCCATTTCCTTCCCATGGTCCCCCTCCCTTCCTTATCTATGTCTTAGCTCTTGCACTATCTGAAATGTCGTCGGGCCGAGTACGATAGTTAATTTCACATCCTTACTGTTATTGGCATGTAAGAATGTCATTGTATTTTCCCTTCTTCCCTCCCTTGCCTTGAAGCGCTTTGAAACACATTGTGTATAGGCACTATATAAATAAACTATCATATCATATATCCCACGAGTAGGAACTTGCTCAGGAAGTCCTTCGACAGATCTTTGCCCTTTGGGGAACTCGTAGATCTGTTTGTGACGAGTGTCAACTGGAAGTGCAAACTGTTCTGCTCCAGGGAATTTCCCCCAAGAGGAGCTCTAGGGGATGCATTCAGAGTGTACTGGGCGTTTCGCTCCCTATACGCGTTACCTCAAGTCTGTCATTCCTCATATGATCAGGAGGTTGACAAAGTTCAGGAAATCCATGATCCTAATTGCTCCGGATTGGGCCAGGAGGATGTGGTACCCGGACCTTATGGACATGTCCATCTGCCCTCCAATGTGTTGTCCACAAAGAGAGGACCTTCTCTCGTGAGAGGTGGGTTGGTTTCTCCATCCAGAGGTCCAGACACTCTGCCTTCACGCATAGTTTCTCAGAGGTTAGAATATAAGGATTGGGACCTTTCGGTTTACGTAATGGAGATTTTGCTTTCGGCCACAAGGCCAGCAAAAAACCGCTGCCATTGGAATACATTCTGCAGCTGGTGCAGATAAGAATGTGGACCCTTTTCAGTGCAATACACCTATGATGTTGTCTTTGTCACATTTGGCAAATCTGGGGCTCCACATTGGAACCGTTAAAGGATACTTGGCGGCACTTTCGATTTCCAAGCACATGTCGGAAGAGGTATCGCCCTTCAGGATGCTGTTGGTCATACAATTTCTAAAGGGGCTCACTAACGTGTTCCCTCCTTCTCCCTTTCAAGTTCCAATTTGGGACCTCAATCTTGTACTAACATTGCTTATGAGCGCTCTATTTGAGCCACTACATTCACATTAACTTTTAAAACCATATTTTCTTCAGAATGGGGTCAGGCATGGATTCATACGCTAATGAATATTCCCCGTCGTCAGGCTGGGAATCCTCGGTAAAAAAAACTGTTTCACTTTCACTGTATTTCTCCTCTAAACCAATCCCTGTCCTCTGGGTTATACTGCCCCCCCTCCCCCATTCAATGATGGTCCTCTATCTAAGCTCCGCCCCTGTGGCCATCTTCAGATTTTTACTGCACGCTTTAGTGTTGGAAGTCATCTTATTGCTCTCCAAGCTAATTACGTGTTTTTCGTAAACATTTTTTGCAAAATAGTTAGATTTTGACCTATTTTTGATTCATCGTCTTCGACGAAGGATAGAGACCAGCAGCTGGGCTCCGCTACAGGCGAAGACTTCATCCACCGTCGGATCATCGAAGTTTCGAGAAGGCCAGTGCTTCAGGGCTGCTTCATACCCTTTCAGTATGGCTGAGGAGAAGGAAGTCCACAGCCTCTTCAAACTCTGCGCGAAGTGTGGGCTAAGAAACGTCTTCATAGAAGATCGACACCATAAATGCTTGTACTGCCTGCATCCGCACCACAATGAGCAGGGATGTGAGGTGTGTTGTGGTTTTTCAAAATAAAACGGGAAGGACAGATACAGCAGACTGTCGGCATGGCTCAAGTCGAGCAAGGCCTCTGACGCAGCCGCAGAGCAGGGTCAAGTCTCATCCAGGACTGGCCAGTCCGAGGAGCGTTCTCCCTCCAGGAGGAGGTAGAGATCCTTTGAAGACACCCTGCGTGCTGAGGTCCAAGAGAAGGCCAAGCTCTGCAACACTACCTCCGCTGGGTTCGCCGCTGATGCGGGCGCCCGAGTCGGGCAAGAGGCGTTCGCCGTCACCATCATCCTCCACGGTGAGCCTGCCGACGACAGGAGCGTCTTCGAAGAGAAGACCGCTAACCCCAGCCAAACTCTAGCCTCATTACACGGACGGCGTTAAGGGTTAACGGTGACCGTTAAACCATACCGCCTTACTACGAGGTCCCTTTGCGGGTTGGAGACTTAACGCCTGCTTTTTGCAGGTGTTAAAAACCAACCCGCAAAGGGACCAGGGAGCTAATTACGGTATCGCAATTTGCGGTGCCGTAATTAGCACCTTCCCCATTCCCATTATGCCCTATAGGGCAAAAATGGGAATGGGGAAGGGCAATGGGGGAAGGGGGAATTACCGCCCCACCAACCTTGGAATAGGGCGGTAATTCCCCTTTCCTCCAAGGCGGTGCCAGTATTTTACCGGCATGGATCAAGGTGCTAATAGCACCTTGGTCCACCGCCGTCCGTGTAATGAGGCCCTCTGTGTCCATGGACAGCCCAACAAGGGATAAGTCTGGGGAGGACTTGTTGAAGCCAGCTAAGGCTGTAACCAAGGCCAAGTCTATGGAGTCGACAGCACAGTCGACGAAGGCAGCCGCAAGGACTTTGTTCTCTAAATCTATGACGTCTGCCACAGCTCGGAAAGAACAGGTCCAGGAAAGAGGTGGTGCCAACCAAGTGGGTGTCCTTGACCCCAAGGCGAAATATGGCTTCAGAAGCAGCGGCAAAGGAACCGGTGCCAGATAGAGACCAGGTGGCCGCTCCAGCCCAACTACCTCCTGAGAGGAGGAAGAGCATCATGTCCGTCCCCTTCATGGGTGACATCTGGGAAGAGGGCCTAGCCCTTATGAAGAACCCAAGTACAGCCCTGATGAAACGGGACAGATTGGAGAAGAAATACAGGGTACCTGATTCAGCACCCAGGGGCCTAAATCCTCAGCCCTCGCTGGATTCGCTGGTCTTGGCCACACCTAGGAAACGCTTGGTAAACAAGTCATCAGCAGCCATGGTACCTCTGGACCAGGAGGGGAAGAAGCTGGATGCGATGGGCAAGAGGATACACAGCAGCCGCTACCATCAAGGCAGCAAACACACTAGCAATGTTGTCCTGTTATGACGGGGAACTCTGGTACAAGCTGGGCCCTATCCTGCATTTTCTACCCGAGGATAAGCAGGTTGAGGCACAAACTTTTTCAGGAAGGAGAGGTGGCCTCGGATCACACCATCACTGTGGCGGTAGACATTGCAGACACAGGATTTCGCCAGATGGGGGACCGGGGGTGACCCTGCGCCCTCAAGGTTGGTTGAAGGCTACGAACTTCAGACCGGGTGTTCAGACAAAGGTGCTGGAAATGCTGTTCAACGGGGAAAACCACTTCGGAAAGGCAGTCGATGAGTCTTTGCAGGTGATAGACTGACACAAAGACTGCACTTTAACTTTGCAGCAGCAATGGTCCTCGTTCTTTCGCTCCTCCAGAGGAAAGCCAGGAAGGTCATCAAAAGGTCATAGTACCCCTTACCGGCAGCCCCTGTGCTCTTCCACTCAAGAGGCATACAGGGGGTGCTTTCAAGGCAGCAGAGGTCAGCAGCAGAGCTGTCCGCAACGCAGATCACCCCCTCTCCCCCAAACAGGCCTGGACCGGCTGTGGCTCCGGGCCCCCACTTACGCACCCCAGTGGCCAGCCGGCCGGTTAAGTTTGTCAGCATGTGAGAAAAGATCACCACGGTCAGAAGGGTGCTGGACGCTCTCGGAGAGGGAGTTCCAACGCAAGTGTCCTTGTATCCCCCTGATTCAGCGTCAGGAACTACAGGGGTCACAGCTTCTACAAGAGGTGCGGTCCATGTTACAGAAAGGGGCAATGGAGCCCGTCCCTCAGCGACTCTGGGCTGCAGAGTATATTTCAGATACTTTCTAGTCCAAATGAAGACTGGTGGTTGGATGCCGATTCTGGATCTAATTCTTCTCAAGTCTTTCCTACCGTCATTGAATGACAAGGTGGTAAGGATCTTCACAGACCACACCACGACCATGTTCTACATTCGAAAACAGGGGGGAGGGGCCTCTGTCTCGGCACTCTTCAGACGGAATTACATTAACATGCTCAAATCTACTGACCTCTAGGCATGTCTGCCGTAAGAACACTCCTTGGCACTTATCTGCTACGCAAATGTCTACCTTTTGATTTAACCTGCACATAGGTTTTATTCCTGTCCATCTCCTGTAACGTGCCCTCCTGTTTTCAACCTGTATATATGCTCATTCCTGCCTATTTCCTGTAATGTTGTAACCTAAGCTTTGCATTTTCTGTAACTGTTGCGCCCAGATATCCCCGCATTTCAAATGAATAAAACAAACAAACTCTCCAAGAGGCCCAGGACTTGTGGCAGTGGGCCATTCATCAAGGCATGTTCCTAATTCCGTTTCACCTGGCAAGAGTCAAGAATACCATCGCTGACTCACTCAGCAGGGAACTGCGTTCTTTCCATGAGTGGGAGATTCACCAGAACCAGGTGGACTTACTTTTCAGCGAATGGGGACGACCCCAGATAGACCTCTTCGCGACGGCGGCGAACACCAAGTGCCAGAGGTTCGCTCAACCGAGGAGCTTGGGGGACGAGTTCCCGTGGAGGCACAGTTCCCATGCGCTTTCTGCCCATTTCCACTCCTCCTATGTGTGATCAACACACTCAGACAGTGCCACTGCAGGATGATACTCGTAGCCCTGGCATGGCAGAGGCAGATCTTTTATCTGGATTTACTACGCCTCTCGGTGGTCCAATCCCTCAGGCTACCACTGTCCCTGGGACCTTCTCACCAGAGAAGGGGGGGGGGGAATTCTGCATCACAACCCAGGGTCTCTGAACCTGAGTTTGGAGGTTATGCTTTACCCTCAGAATGTAAGCACATCCTGGCCAGGTCCAGAGCCTCATCTACGTTGAAGTGCTACAGACTTAAATGGAAACACTTCTCGGTGTGGTTCCAGACTCGGAAGATTACCCTGCTGCGTGTCACGGCTCTGCAACTTCTGCCATACTTACTTTCCTTGGCCAAAGCAGGACTGGCTCACGCCTCTATCCGCCATATCCAGGGATACCATGTCCCTGGGCAGAGCTTCGCTGTGGTCTCAGACTCATCAAAGAGTTCCTTAAGGAGCTTTTCAGGACTTTCCCCGCTGCTGAATGCTCCTGCCCCAGCTTGGGAGCTCAATGTTGTGTTGACTAAGCTTCTGGGAGGACCCTTCGAAACTATGCATCAGGCTGCACTGAAGTTTCTCTCGTGGAAGACGGCTTTCCTTGTGGCTATCACCTGGGCCAGGCGGGTCGGGGAATTTCAAGCCCCATCTTGCAAGCAGCCTTACTTTCCATGCTTCAAGGGTGGTACTGCGTACACACCCCAACTTTATGCCAAAGGTACCGTCGGAATTCCACCTTAATAAACCTTTGGTGTTGCCTGTATTTTTTCCATTTGTCGTCGCCGGCTGAGATGGCCTTGCATTCGCTGGACGTTGCTCGTGTCTTGAAATTCTTTTTGGCACGAATGAAAGATTTTCGAAAGACTTCTCAGTTGTTTGTCAACTTTGGACTTGTAAATCGAGGAAAGGCCTTGTCAAACGCTTCCATCTCCATGTGACTCTCCTGCTGCATCATGCAGTGTCATTGACTGGCTAGCAGGCCACTGCCAGGCTGTCCGAGAGCCCATTCCACCAGAGCCATCGCAGCTATGACAGCGTATCTCTCTGGTGTGCCCCTGCTCGACATCTGGAGGGCTGCTACGTGGAGGTCCATGCACACCTTTTCGAGGAGTCCCGAGTCGGCCAAGCGGTGCTACGCAACCTGTTTGGTTGAGGAGAGTCTGTTCCAGAGGTCAGTTTTATTACTTCTGTTGAGCCTTGCCACCTCCTGTGGTTGTGTATATGTACTGATGTGTGATCGTTATTCATGAGCATGTGAATCCATGCCGGACCCCATGTTGGAGAATAAACAACTTACTTACCTGTAACTATTGTTCTCCAGCATGGGTCTGGCATGGATTCACATGCAAACCCTCCAGTCTTCCCCTCTGTGGCTCTTCCTGGTACATACTACAACTTTACGTGTTTAACAAATCTGAAGATGGCCCCCAAGGGTGGATCTTAGGGCGAGGACTGTCATTGGATGGGGGCAGTATGATCCAGAGGACAGTGATTGGTTCAGAGGAGAAATACAGTTTTAAAGTGAAAGTGAAACTGTATTTTCTTTTACCGAGGATGCCCAGCCTGATGACTGGTAATATTCATGAGCATGTGAATCCATGCCAGACCCATGCTGGAGAACAATAGTTACAGGTAAGTAACTTGTTCCATTAGTCTCATTAACAGCCCGCAGGGTGACCAAGCTACAGACTTTATCTAGTAAACCACTGTTTACAATCTTTTTAAAGACAAGATAGTGCTTAAAGTCAAGCCAACCTTTCGTCTGAAAATTGGGTTGGGTTTTCATGTATCTCGGAAGATTGTGCTACCATCATTTTATCAAGATCGGACTAGCAGTCACAAAATAAAAATTATCCAGATTGATAATATTGGGCATTACAGAATGCTACAGGTGGCTGGAGAAGATCCTCCAGAAGGCCTAAGGGCCCATTGCACAAGGGGCATGGCAATGTCTTCTTTAGAAAGAGGGGTGCCGATACGTGATATTCGTGCGGCAGCCACATGTCTACTATTCACACTTTTCCAAAATATTACTGTCTGTATTCATCTTTAGGCCAGGAAGGAGGATTTGGAAGGACATTCTTACATTCTGTCCATAAGAAATCTTAACGGCAAATCTGAAAATTCGTACTCCCTCCTCCAGAACTGAAACTGGTTTGTGAGTCTATTTAAAGATGAGGAATGCGTGGGAGGACACGAGCCATTCGGTGGAACAAGTTACTTACCCCATGTAACGTTATTTCAATTAGATGTTCCTCCCACTTATTCCTCATCGCCCCTCCCAGCCTAACACGCAGTAGAATTTCCGTGCATTACACCTTGTGCTCTTTCAAAAACAGAACTGAAGCTAACTGGCGCTGCGCGTGCTATATATAATCCAGTGATGAAGTAGACCTCGAGACAGAGGCCCTTGAGGGACATCTAGTCTCTGGCAAAAAATATTTTACAAAGCAGCTGGAGAGGAAGATATCTAAAGATGAGGAATATATGGGAAGAACATCCAATCGAAAGAGTTACCAGGGGTAAGACATTTTTAGATCTGTACACATTACGGCAAAGTAACCGTGTTCTGCTCCTACGTAGTCTCCTACCTGTCCTCTTGAATATCCTTATGTGCCAATAAACCATCTCCTGACTGGCAGCAACCAAGTTGAGATTATTGTTAGTTGACATTAATCTCCTATAATTAATAGTGCAGTTAGTCGGCAACACTAGAATGTGGTGCCCTGACAGGTTGGTGAGATTATATATCCTCCTGTAAAATCAAGTGGTAGGGGGCTGAAGCAGACTATTGCAATTCGAGGCTATGGCTATGGGGGGGGCGCCAACAGAGGGGAATTTGAGGCTTGTGGACTGTTTACTAAGAAATGTGAATGGGTGATGCACTGGATGGAACACAAAGGTCAGAAACACACAGCACAAAATGGTCACCTGGTATATGTATGCATAAAAGATATCTCGAACAGGGGCAAATTGTATGATATCACTCACACCCACACACATGATTTAAGGGTGAGCAAAGCAAGAGCAGTAAAAAGGAGGGCATTGAAGGCTCTGGCAATGACACAAAAAGTCGGTATGGGCTATATGTTCGCTAAGAAACAAATTATCACCACATGCAAAAGCACACTGAAACAACTTAGATGGGAAGCATATATAAGTAAAAAACAGGAACTTATCACCACACTGTTCCAAGGGGATCATTCTAAATTTTGGTCATAAATGGAAGACAGAACCAAAAACGTGCAGGACGCTACACTGTGCCCGATTATATCACAGGTGTGGGAAAGCTTCTTGATGACCAAATACTCATTACCTGAGGGAGACGGCACGCTCCCCTGCATTGGTACCTCAGAATGGAGAACTCCCATATACAGCTGGGGAGATGTTGCCTTGGCGATTGGCAGAGCAAAAGCCTCTAGGGCTCCTGGCCCTGATAACATTCCACTGTTATCGATAAAAAATAACCTGGATACTTGGCTTCGTCCCCTAGGGGACCTATTTAACCACGTCACTGCAACAGGTAAGGTCGCGGACACCTGGAGGCAGTCGACCATTATTCCCATTTATAAACAAGAGGATAAATTAGACCCTACGAATGATTGGCCAATCGCCTTGCTGTACTCGTCCAGTAAGATCTTTGCCACGCTACTGCTGAGAGAACTCAAGGCGAATATAAGATCCTTGAATTTGCTATCCCCCTTTCAAATCGGATTACGAGCTTGTATGGGTACCTCTCTGAATGCATTTACCATGTCACAATTACAACATGCAGTAAAGAAAGGTGGGATTGGGACTGTCTATATGGCTTCCATAGACCTTTCCAGTGCTTTCGAAACCGTTAGTAGGAACACGTTGTGGGAGAAAATGATGGCATATAAGATCCCAACTCACTTAGTGAGCTTACTTGCTCTGTCACATACAAATACTATGCTGTGGGTGAGGTTGAGTGGTGAGGGTGTGCTGTCTGAGCCAGTTCCAACTTTTGTGGAGTTTAGGCAGGGTTGTGTGGCAGCACCGGCCCTCTTCAACCTCTACCTGGCAGACATGGCCATACTTTAGGAAGCAGGTACAGCAGTTAGACTGGGAACGGTAACACTTAATAATATTGCCTTCGAAGATGATAGTGTTACAGCACAGGTTGTCTCTTTTTTGAATATGCAACCAAGAGGTCGCCTAAAACCTTTGCTTGGAGAGTAGGTGACCACGCCATGGAAAGGGTTCAAACGTTGCGTTACTTGGGGTACCATATCTCTAATAGCTCGTTGAACGAGGGATGGAAGCAAATGATAAAAAGTAAATCAGCTCCTTTGCTTGTTAGACTAAACCAAATTTGATTAAAACTATGCTGCTTCTCGCTGAAACCTCTATCTTACTACCTTTTGAAAATAGAACCAACTATCTTGTCCTTTTTCTACGCATTAGCTCAATTTTTGTGGTCTTCAGTCACGTGGAGGGAGGAAATTGAACAAGCATGATGGTCACACCTGCGCACAAGGGCAGAGCGTGCCTTTCCTCCCGTATATTCTGCAAGAACAGAGAATTTTCAAGAACAAGTTCAAAAGGCCTAATTGACAGCAGACCACTGAGGTGATGATGGATGATGTTCTAATTGGTGAGAAGCTCTGGTCATGACCAGCTCCCCAAGTACCTGGCAGTCTGGCCTGCGTGCTACTAGCATGGGTGGAGTAGGCGTGACGAAGGTTCGAAATCCACCAACAATAGAGGGCCACATGATTAAGAGCCTTATAGTTAAGTAGCCAATGGGACGTTGTGTATTTAGTGACGTTCGTAGTGACCTGTTTTGAGGGAAGGGCTTAGCTGCCCCACCTGATTTTAAGAAACCTATAACCTCTTTCACGCCCATTAGACTAGTATTGAACATATACGGAGATATTCCCTTAGACCCAATCACACTTGCTAGTAGGTTGTGTAGTTTGCCATGTAGGATGATGATAGTAATATGCAGGTTGGACGTCACCTATGACGATATATTTTGGTATAAGAGTGTTTTCTGTGAAGTTCATTGAGATCTTGCTATGATACGTCCGATGACGTTCGTTGTACTCCCTGTTTTAGGTAATTGATATTAAAACAGTTATATTTTTTGCATACTTTCGGAGTTGTTTTGATTATTGATGTTTTGAGTAATCTCTGCATCCCCATTCATCTAAAGAGTATTGCTACCTCGTCTTAAAGGGCTGGAAGTTCTCCATTTCAGGGGAAAGTGCGTGGAGGCGGGGGCTGGGGGGGGTGGAAAGTGCAGAACAGAGGAGAGAACAGAATAAATAAGTGCACTAAATAAATACAGGCAGTGAAAAAGTGGTAGTGCAGCCAGCAAGTGGCAAGTGTATTATTAGTCAGATAGGGTATATCTGATAAGTGCAGAAGAAAAATGGGGTACTGTATGGGTACAGATACAGATCCAGTGCAAGGGGTGGCCCGGAGGCAGGGTGAGCAGGTACCTGGGCCCGAAGGACAGAGGGTGGCCAGGTGCACGGTGCCGAGAGAGAAAACAGATCAGCAGGGGCGAAGAGGGGCAAAGGCAAAGAGGAAGGTTTTGAGGTGCTTCCAGAACCGGAGATGGTTCTCCAAGTTTCAAGGTGGCAGGGAGGCTGTTACAAAGGGAGGCCCCAGCCGAAGACCTATCTGCCCCCAGCTCGTTTCTTTGAAAAACGACTGACACTAAGGGAGCTAGAAGTAGAGGAGCAAAGGGCTCGAGAGGGGAGGTATTTACGGAGGGATAGTTGAAGTTATTTTGAGCCCAGGCCCCAGAGAGCCTTGTGGACAATGCATAGGGTTTAAAATTTGCATCCACTGGGAGTCAATGAAGGGATTTCAGAGCTGGAGAGATACGATCCGAGGGTTTGAGGCCAAGGACAAGTCTTGCTGTCCTGTTCTGGATTAGTTGTAAAGGGCGAAGAGTGGGGGGAGGCAGATTTAGAAAGCGGCTGTAAAGTAGTCCAACCTAGTGAGAACCAGAGCTTGCGAGACAGTGAGCTTCTGGGGGAAGGCGAGGAAAGGCAGGGTACCTCTAAGGAGATGCAGTAAGAAGTTTGACTTTTTAGAGACATCAGAAATGTGTGCAGAGAAGGAAGGTGTGGAGTCAAAGATGACCCTAAGGTTCTTGGCCTCGCGAGTAGAAGGGCCGAGGGAGGCCAGCCAGAGTGTGAGCGGAAAGGAGGGTGAAGGTGTACCAATGAGGAGGATCTCAGTCTTGTTGGCATTTAGACAAAGAACGTTAGCGGCACACCAATTTTGAATGGCGATTAGGCAATCACAGATGAGTGAAGGAGAGGAGGAGTCTGAGGTAAGCCTGAAGATGAGTTGTCCCCTCTAATCTCCCAACCTTTCTCTATTCGATTCCTTAACTAAGGCCCAAATTCCTTTTACCACTGTATATCAGTTTCTGTTTCACTCTGAAATGTGTTACGTTTTTGTTAAAAATAAGATTTGCATGACTGTCTTTGAAGCAGGCAAATATTTTGTAGGTAACTGCAGCTGTGCTGTCTTTCTAGTGGAAATGTCCCATCTGTTTCAATTGCCTGAAAGTTCATGCATGAGAACAACAGAATGTGTTACTTTCCCTGCCCTTATTACAGCAAGCCCCAGCAACATGCCAGAGTGAAAAGTTTGAGAGTGTGGTAACTGGCCAAGGGAGAGTGTTGCATCTCTTTGGCCTTGCCGCCTGTGCCGCCCATTTAAAGTCTGGCCCTGAAGTCCCCGACCCATTTAGAATTGGTACCCTGTGCTAAGGACAGCCCTGTACATCATTGAGGCCAAATCTGCACTGGCCCAGAAATGAGCAGTTGAGCTCAAAAGCTCCATAAGATCAATGATGGTGTGCGCCTGCTGGCAAGCACCTTAAAGCAATCCCTTTTCAGTTGTAGAACACAGCCTCCCCTTGAAGCCTAGATGTAGTGGTGCAAAGAAGAAGCCGTGTGTCATGTTGCAAAATGTTTGAACACTTGTGTGCTTTCTCGCTGAAGGGGATGTGTTGTATGGGGCTTTTATGCTACATGTGTCACTGTGGAGTTGAAGCTGTGTGGTGAGAAAGTCAATTATACGCAGACACTTGTGGTTTGGCTGGATGTTCTGTTGGGTGCAGGGGGTCTTGTAATTGTGGGGGCTGAAGTTTGTGGTTAGGTTGGTGGGAGGTAGTCTGCTGTGTGCCGGGAGTTGTGACTCATTGTTTGGGGCAGGGGAGCGGATGAATTGACACAGAGTGGGTGAGGTGTGAGCTGGCTGAGCCAGATGTTCAAGTCAAACATGCCACCTAAAGCCCAACCCTATTAAGGGATTTTTTTGCCAGGGTTTGGGGATGAAGAAGGGGGGCTCTGTGGTCCCATGGGCACTATGTACAATGCCCCCTACCATGGAAGCTTCACATGGTTCCACTAGGCTGCCTCTCATTTCTGCCCTTTTCCCCTACCAGTCTAACCTTGAATGTCCAGACCTAATACTCGTCCTCGAGTCTTGTGCAGACTCCTGCTCCTGTCCACCTGCCCAGTGTCAAGGGATGGTTCAATTCAATATCTAGCTTTCCCTGTCGTCCCTACGCTCCGTGCTGCCCGCTGATGGCATTCCGCCATCCCTACACTCCACGTGACCCTATGGCATCCCAGTCACTACACTCTGCACAGATTGTGAAGACATTCCGCCATCGTTACACTCCACATGGCTGGCTGATGGCATTCCATGGTTGCTAAACTCCAAATTGTACATGGTTGAGATTATTTTTGTATAGCAGGCATAACAAACAGAATTTTCCTAATAATGAATGTTCTAGCCAATGTAATGGGACTCAAAATTAAGTCTAGGTTAGCCGTGATGGTACGCAAATCCTTGATCTGTAGAACTCTGGGCAATCACTCGACCCACTGAGATACCTTAATGGGTGATAACACGGTTACCTTTTCACAGGATTTCCCTCCGTACCCCCCTGCTCTGCAGCGTCTGGTCATACAGGTGTGTATTCTTTGTGCACTGGGCCCACACAGGCCTGTCTGTATCCATGTGTAGTGTTGTGCACCATGCCTTGTCCTCCCTGTGCCTCCTTGGTTCAGCCTGCATGGGATGTGTTGTATGTAGTAGCAGCATTGTGTCCCTTTGTTCCCCTGTGTGCTGGCCACGTGGTCCAAGGCTTTGTAGCATATGTGCACGTTCTGCTCCAGTACTATGCGCGAAATGGCTGATCAGCAGAGGAGATCCTACTGGTGGTCCGGTGGAGGTGCCGGAACACCTTTGAGCTACCTGGGCCCCTCCAAGAGCTCCTAGATGTCCCAACATCTCATTGAGTTTTTAGGGCATCCCCAAGATGCTTCGGGGACCTCCCATGATCTGATTCAGATTGTAATGCTCCTTTCTACTGGCAGGCTCATACACTTGCAACCCAATGCTGACTCATCTGTTTCTCATCACACAGGAGGGAGATGGTACCAAGCCGAAAACACTTTCCTCGCAGAAGCTTTCTCCAAAGTGGTGCTTCTTGGACTGTAAGTATATGGGTATAATCTCATAACAAAGGGCATGGAGCTGGGGGTGTTGTGTAGGCCAAAGGGAAGCGGATGTTCTAGGAACAGGGAGCTGGTCATTTAAACCCCTGGCCAAGGAGTAAAACCCTGTTACTCTACAAATCATAACCTTCAACTAAGAGTGTAACATAGGAGAGTTAAACATCGAGCAGAGATGAAGCAAGAGGACACCTACCTACCTACTCAATTAGGTAGGTAGAATTACTTACCAATGAACGTTTGTTGGGATTGGGGCAGTTATGGCCTGCTTGCTTACCATTGCATGGAAATTTGGGGGTTCCTGATTTGGTGGTGGTAGGGGCGTCGGAATTTAGGCCATAGGACAGTGGGTGCTGCAGTTGGCAAAGGGTAGTTGTCAGCGCTGTACAGATCAAACTATAATTGCTGTGAGTTTCACAACGATCAAATAGCATGGTGGTGTGTGCCTAATTTGTCCGGCTGCTAATGTCTGGATATCCGGGGAGGAGGCTGTGCCTCTGGTCACAGGGCATGAGTTAGGAGCAACAGTTGACGGGGCACTGGGATGGATGGCATAGCCTAAAATCTGCATCCCATGCGTTATGAGGCTGTTTGGGGGGGGGCTACAGTATACAGTGCATGGGGGTGGTGAGTATCCGGCATTAGTTGCAGGGGCCCCTGATGTGTAACAGCATGACAATCAAGGGTTTGCAAGTTTTGGACCACGGCACAGTAGAGGACTGTGTTTTCCTGATGGTGCAACGGTGTAAGACCGACCGAGCGTACCACGTTGTGACATGCAAGATTGCGTGTTCTGATTGGTTCCATCATTGGTGCATTTCCTCTGCTGACAGGTCACAGCTCAAAGCTGGCAGTTGCACAAGAGAAACCGGGGCCTTTCATTCTTTTCGTATGAATAGGGCCCCAGGGAACATGGGGATTGGATGGTTGTATGCCGCTCTGAGATTGTTGATCTTAGTACAGCCTTACTTTTTCCAGCTGTTCCGTTTACTTGGCGTAGCTGAGTCCGATTGACTGCACTGTGTTCCCTATAATACCTGGCAACACCCTGTCGGGCAGGCCCTCCGATTCCTTGGTTTTCAAATAATCATATCCTAGTTTTGTATGAAATGCGCCACACAATATATCTTTAAAGTTCTATCTAGCTCTGACTCGTAGATCCCTCCCCCTGTGCCACAGATAAGCCAAGAGCCAGGCTGGTGTATAGAAAGAATATATATTATTAATTCAAACGTCCAATCAATGTTTGTACAAAATTACCAATACGCCACCTCACTCCGTGGCCCAAATGCTTTTCTTTCCTAACAACTCTTTGCACAATTGAAAACACTGGTTTGTTCAGGATAACCCAGATCCCAGACGTCTTAATCAAAAATCACTTGCAGTAGTCCTTCCTGGGATTCTTTTCCTCCCAGGTTACATAGAACTCCGGGACTAAGGGGTACTACAATTACTTGGGTCACTCACAAAATACTCGTAATGCACAAAATAATGTAGCACATTGAAATCTGAGCAGATCATACACTTTACCTAAAGTTGGTTGAAATAATAGAATACTTTTCTAACTGGTAAAACAATTCTCACATGCAGCAATCTGTAGTCTTTTCTCCCTTCGCGATTTGCAGTGCTTTACAGTATTGGAGCAGAACACATTTTGAAAAACCACAAATTTATTACCTATGGAACCTTTCTTCCTTTGGCAAAATCTCTTTTCCGTCAGGGTGACTTTCTCACTCTCTGGAGGGAGGGTGCCATTTTCAATTAGGGACTTCCCTTTGTTTCATTTAGCAAGACACTTCTCAACCCCAGCACCAAAAACCTAGTCATTCAGATACATTCAGCACCCCTCTGCTTAAAGGCCAGGTCTGAGGAATGGTGACCGTTAAGACTTTTGTTATTAGACAAGGACACCCCTTCCCTTTAGGGAATTCTGGCAAGTTGTTCAGGAAAATAGGTGTACTCGATTACATTAACAGACTCATTTTTATTCGCACTGGGAGTGAGTTTGTTTATTTCTAATGTTATTCACCCAGTGTCATTTGGCTATAGGGAAGTTAATTGAAATATTATTTATGAAAATATACTAAGGGTCTACTTCTATACCCCGACCCACTAATTAAGGGGGAGGTATTAACTCAAACGGATTCCCCACACACTTGATTCTGTTGGACAAGCTACTTACATTGAACATCTGTTTTTGGTGCTCAGGAAAGGCATCAAGACTTCATGCTCAGGTTCAGTCATCAACTCGCAACATTCAACCCGCTATGGGGCTCTCCTTGGTCATAGGGCTCAGTCAGCCTTTAGTCTTTCTCAATTGCTGTCTCCCAGGCAAAGTTAATCCTGCAGCAATTCTTCAGCCATTCCACCCAACTTCCCCCTTGTCCCATTGTGTTTATATACCGGTGACGACACCCTCATAATATTAAAATACAGAGGTGCCAGCGTATTGTCTCCCAAACTGGATTGGACAACTACGGTCCTCTCATTTCCCGGGGAGCCATAATCACATTTCAGGTTGTAGCTCTGGGTTCCCAAGGTTGAACGACCTTGTGATAAGTGTTCCAATGATACATGTCCGATTTCTGTAAGTATCACAGTTCCAAGGTTAATGGGCAAAACGTGATTCCTAATATAAATCTATGGCAAAATAAATACATGCTCCTTTGGTTTCACAAAGTTTAATTTCCCTTCTGAACATAAGCTCAGGGCATCTGCTATCCTCTGTTGACTCTGGCCTGATGTAAAACCATTAACCCCTCTTGTGAAGTAGCATCTGCAGAAGTGATCTTATCTTGCTGGACAAATGATGTAACCCTTTGGCCTCTCATCATCATGAGGCAGTCCTGCAACATGTCATTTGTCATTCAAGTCTTGGCCACACCGCAAATTGAATTTAAATCCTTATTTCTTATTTGTATTAATAGTTTTTCCATGAACAGGTTTGTTTATTCTATGTCATCTGCTACCCCATAAAGCCTGCGGCCTGGCCCAAGCTCTGCCCACTAATCTTAGCTCTGTGGGCTTCAAAAAGATCTTTAGGGAGATGGATGAGCAGAGCCTGCTCCTTGTCGCTGTTGGGGTAAGGGAAAAGCTCAGGCCAGTGAATCTCATGCGAAAACGCCTACTTGGACCAAATGCATAATTTTATTTTTCCATATACAGAAAGCTGATGTTTTCAAACCTTGATATTCCTTTTTCACATGATGCTTTTTCGTATCATGACATCCATGTCCACTTCACTTTATGATCTACATGTCAATGGTTTAGGCCAGGGAGTTTGACTGTTAACAGTTCCTTTCCTTCCAAACTGTGGAATGCCCACATTTTTAAGGCATCTTTAGTTTGTCAACAAGGCTGCCTGTGTTGAAAAGTAAGACTCTGGTTTTGGCTTTTGACAATCGCATGCAAGGTCCATTTTGTTTATTTACAATTGTAAAAGAGTGTTTTGATGTGTGTATTGCTCGCCCAGAGTGCACGGACAGTCATTAATCACCAGCGCAATTGTAGAGCCAATACTTTGAACGGAAGTAGACGATGCAATGACTTACAACCACACGCACGCTTAGAAAATAATAAGCACTTATCACTTATTGCTTCCAAGCTTTGAATAAATAGCTGTATAACACGGAAATAAATCACAGAAAAGACAGAGAATTCAAAGGAAAATACATCACCGTGGGTGTAACTGAATCCCTCATCTCGCCAGAAGCGGCTGGAAGACCCCGGTAACAGCCAGGCCGCGAGCACAACAGCCCACAGGTATGCCGGACAAAGGCGTCCCCCTTCCGACTGAGGTTTTTGTACTTGTCCCATCTGATCGTTGAGGGGTTCCGCATACATGCACTCCTCAAAAAGGGGTTGTAATTTCTCGAACCTTCTGGCAATGCACTTGCGCATTGATGGGTAACCGTTGTTTGCCAGCTGGGTCAGCCGACAGTAACCTCAAGGAGCAAAGCGCTTCACTCTCCTAAGAACACACACCACGGAAAACAGTCCCATAACTCATAACAAGACATAACAAAACCAGCTTTCCCAGCAGAATGTCCTTGACTGCATACCAGGTTTGGAAAGCATGTTTTCTTCAGCAAAGTAAATCCAGCTCTCAGCAAAGTAAGTACAGCTTTTCACTGAGGCAAGGAGTAAATATCCATTATGGCTCTGAGTGCCCCCAGAATACACTGCGCACCAGCGCCATGTTTTAGCTCAAGCATAACAATTCCACCCTTGGATATTTATCTTCCATAGCCCAGTGGCAGAGGAGCCGGTCTCTGAAACCGACGAAATGTTAAAACTAAGTTGGGAATGCATTGAATACAACAACAAGCA
The DNA here is from genome assembly GCF_040938575.1 of Ambystoma mexicanum. NCBI lineage: Eukaryota > Metazoa > Chordata > Amphibia > Caudata > Ambystomatidae > Ambystoma > Ambystoma mexicanum. The sequence goes on along the minus strand of NC_090934.1, from coordinate 420,450,458 downwards.
GCTATTATGATGGCTAATATAATGCAAATACAAGCAAAAGTGTAACGCAGTGTACCCCCTATATCCGGAATCATGAAAATAACCAATCCCACCAATTCCCAGTATGATCCTGGGACACTTGAGAAACGAGATCCCTCAAACCTCGAATATGACTTTCAATGGATCGTGGATGGTCACTTAGATTGAAACAACACATACCTTCAACTGCGTAACAACCTAAATTATGCTTTAGCAATAGATCATCAACAGCAGCCCTGTTTTGCAAAGTTGCTTTTCTAATAACTTTGCTATCAAGGAGTAACTCTTCTAATGCTTGAGAAGTATGATTCAGTGCTTTGACTGCTAAACATGCTAATTTGATCAAAGATTTGTAACCCCTAGCTAAACCCCAAACTCCCACTAATGAAAGGGTTAATGCTAGAACCTCAGCTTCTGATAGCAAATGCACATGTGAATCACAATCGGGGGATAGACCCACAGACTCAAAGGTTGACCTTTTGCCTCGAGATATCGCTGGGTGTAAAGGGAACATCATTAGTCCTAATCGAGTTAAGGCACATGGACCTCCGGAAATGTTAGCTGGAATATAAGTGTATGTGATGTTACCACATGAAAAGAGCCATCTGGTTGGAAGTTTCACATGATTCAGATGACTGGCAGCTATCACTGTATGATTACAAGACAGTGTTATTCACACTGGTACATGTGCGTGGAACTCGTGAACACAATCGTTTCTCAAACAGTTTGATTTTGCTGTTTGGTTAAATTGAGCTGTTGGCATTTGCCAATTTCTTTTGCATTGCATGTCATAAGGTAACATACATCGCCTTGAGTTATATTATAGGTTATAATACGTGTCAAATTTCTCCATTTGCGATCTGTTTCCTGGCAAAACCTGCAGTACTCAGACGGAAAAGGGTTGCCTGATATCGGAATCTTGAACCAAAGAATCATTGTGCGTGATGCTGAAAATATGCTTTAGAACCGGAACTGGCATCGGCACTGCTACTAAGCACGTAGTCAGTAAGGCTTCAGCATTGGGCAAGTCAGTAAGGCAAAAGTGTCTAATGTTGAGCACCTGTTGTGCCAGGTATGTCCACATATTCTCCGTTTGGGTGATCGTTGGAGAATATTTTCACCGTCCTGAAGATGCCTCTCACATAACTGGCATCAATGTTGTTTTCACTTGCGCCTGATGTGTTTGCCGCATTTCACAAATCCATGTCTTCGGTCTGGCTGGCTTTTCGGCATCGGCATAGGGCTGCTTTTGGACATCATTACTCATCATTATCAGTTTCTCCTTGATCGTTGGCACAGACGTAACATTTTTCATTGGTAGCAGCATGCCATTTGACTCTCCCGAACGGAGTCCATTTAGTCCCACAATTACACCAGCCAGACACAGGATCTACAAGGCAAACCCAAGAAAGAGATATCAGTGTTGTAAATCACTCTCTTAGGTAACATTTGTCTGCGGGCACATATTGCCATTTCTTTCTACCAGGCTCCATCACTAAAACTACTTGGTCTTTGCCTGATGCAATGAAATCTGCGGGTACTGGTGGGCCACTTGGCCTTTCCACCCACACCTTCGCACCCGGTACCATACTGTCTGAAAAGCCAAAACGACGATCCCCACGGGTAGTTAACACTGTAGGAGGTTCCCCATTCTTAATCATGGACAATTTAGCGGGGATAATAATTAGTTGGGCCACCCGATCGCCCTTGTGGATCGGTAACAATTGGTCCCCACTATTCATCAGGACGACTTTGATCTCGTCTTGGTAATCGGCATCAATGACCCCTCCCAACACTTGAGTTCCCTTCAATGCTAGGCCAGATCTAGGGGCAATCCATCCCATATGCTCTGGGGAAATTTGTACTCCAATCCCTGTTTCAATTACGACAATCCCTCTTGGGTCTAATCTGATTTCCTCATGGGAATGTAAGTCTACCCCTGCTGACTCTGGAGTCGCCCGATAGGGAGCTAAAGAACCTGGGGTAATTTCCCAGTACAATAGGGTTTCTCTGACTGAGTTGGGTTGAATCTGTAAGGCAGGAGTCATTAGCCGCATCAAAGGAGTTTCATGCTCATTCACAGGCCTATTGTTTAGCACTTGCACCGCATCAAACACACGATCACGCCAGCCTGCCAAATTACCATCTCCAGATTTGCGCAGCTGTTCTTTCAACAAACCATTTATTCGTTCAATCAGTCCTGAAGCGGCAGGGTAATCAGGCACATGGTAGAGCCATTCAATGCTCTTTTCCTGACAATATTCCTGAATCAATTTGCCTTTGAAGTGTGACCCATTGTCACTTTGAATCTGCAAAGACACTCAGTAATGCAATCTGATCTGATCTAACAACCTAATGGTGTTCAGTTTTGTGGCACGCTTGCACGGCAAAACCATCATGTATCCCGAGTATGTATCCACAATAGTGCATGCATACTGACAACCCTTACTGATTGGCAGGGGACCGATATAATCAATCTGCCAAATTTGACCTGGTAATTTTCCTCTTCACAATGTACCCCGAACAATCTGAGGGATAGGCCTATGCTGTTGGTGTTGGCACACTGGACATTGCAAAATTATCGTTTTCACTACCTCTAAAGGAATACTGATTCCTCGAGCTTATGCCCACCTGATAGTAGCCTTTTCTCCAAGGTGCCCACATTTCTGGTGAGCCCACTTGGCCAAACCCTCCAAATCGTCTTCCTGAACCTCCGCATCCACAGATGAAATCTTGGTGTGTTCATCTGCAACAGAATTAAACCAACGTTCTAATGAGTCTGTAGCACAATGCGCGTCCACATGATGCACAGTGACTTCACTTTGTGATAACATTTCTGCAATATCTTGCCACAGTTCTTTTCCCCACAACTCTTTTGAATGAATTTTCCACCCATTCTTTTGCCAGGTTGGCAACCACACCGCTAACCCATTCGCCACGGACCATGAATCCGTGTACAAATGACATCGACCAGGGGTCTCTTGTTTCAATGCCTGGTAAACTGCGTAAAGCTCTGCAAACTGACTGCTCTTCCCTTTCCCTGACGTTGTCAAAATCTTTTTGTCTTGGGATTGTACGACACCGCTTTCCAGTATCGATTGGTTCCCACATATCGGGCTGAGCCATCTGTGAACCAGGCATGCTCTGTCTGCTCCACGGTCAAATCGCCATAAGGTACTCCCCATTTCACAGGAGACTCGCGTTTTTCAGCCACTTCCGGTGGTACGTAATCTGAGGGCGGTATGTTGGCTACTTGCTCATGTAATTTTGCAACTCCACCCTTCCCTAATTTGGCTCTGTCTTGAATGTACCGTTTCCATTTAATTATGCTGGCTTCTTGAGCATGTCCTATTCTATGTGTTTTAGGAGAGCTCAGTACCCATTGCATAATCAGTATTTCTGGCCTCATCAATACATCATGGCCCACCGTCATTTGCTTGGTATCAGCAAGGGCCCAATAACATGCCAGCAACTGCTTCTCAAACGTACTGTATGAGTTACCAGCATCGGGTAACTTACGACTCCAGAACCCCAATGGCACACGTTTCCTGTCCTGTTTCTGCCACACACTCCAGTTAGCATAATTGTCTTGTACAGACACATTCAATTCCACTTCGCCTTCCTTTAATGGCCATAGATCAAGCACCTGCTGCACGGTGTCTTTCGCCAAATCAAATGCTTTCTGCTGCTCTTCCCCCCCACTGATCTGCCCTAGATGGGGAATGTGCTGTCTCCAAAACCCAAACAGCCCTATGCACTGCTGAGCTTGCTTTTTGTTCATTGGAGTGGTGAACTCAAGTATTTTCTGTCAGGCCTTCGGCACCATTTCTCGATGCCCATTATGCCACGGAATCCATAGGAATATCACTGTTTCAGCTGGGCCTTGAATTTTATTCCGGTTAATCTCCCACCCTTCCTTCTTCAATCCTTCCATAATGAGTTCTAACTGGTTTTGCACACTGCGCTCATCCTTGCCCTGAATCAAAATATCATCAATGTAGTGAGAGATTTGTATGTCACGTTTACACGGTATCTTGTTTAAGTGCTCTGCAACCAGCCGGTGACAGATAGTCGGGCTATGTATGTACCCCATAGGTAACCTTGTAAAGGTGTACTGACGCCGCTCCAAGAAAATGCAAACTGCTCTTGGCACTCTTCAGCAATTGGCACAGAGAAAAATGCATTGGCTAAATCTGCCACTGCATACCAAGTCCCCTCAAACTTTTGGACATTCTCAATCAAGGTAATGGCATCTGGGACCACGGGCACTAAGGGAGGAGTATGTTTATTCAACTCACGGTAACCCACCGTCATCCTCCGAGACCCATCCCCTTTTTTTGATAGGCCAGAGAGGATTGTTCCATGTGGTAGTGATAGGGCGTAATACACCCTTTGATGGTGTCTGAAATTTCCTTGTGCCCCCCAGGAATGTGGTATTGCTTCATTGCTACCCGCTTGGTTGCCACAGGCACTTGCACTGGGGGCATCTTCAATTTGCCTATGGTAATGGGTGTGCAGGTCAATGCACTCACCCCAAACTGGTACGTTTTACCTCCAAGTCCCAAAGTCAACTCTTCGAAAATGTCAAAGCCAATTATATACTCGGGTATCGGGACAATCAACACTTGGTATTTCTGCCTAGTCTAATTGTCTATTTTCATCTCCACTTCAGTTTGTACTGCGGGGGTCTCCTTTCCCCCCGAGACCTGTAATAGTAAATAGTCTGCCTTTGAATCATGCTGGATTGCCATGAATCAGAGAGGCCTCCGCCCCGGTGTCTATCAATGCTCGCACCCCTTGCGTATTTCCTGGCCCCCAAAAAATCTTAACATTAACATGGGGCCGCCTATCAACTTTTATGTGAGCAGACACTGCCAGAGCTTGGCCGTAACCCTAGTCAAATTTTGAATGAGTGTGACCTGAGACTGCCTCTAGCATTGCACTCACCACCTTCCTCAAATCAGCGTATGTTGGCCGGTACGGTGAAGGTGTCCCCATAGACCCTTCTTGTTCTTCCTCAGGAGGAGCGGAAGGTAAGGTGTCCCCCTGTGGCTTAGTTACTACCTGTTTCTTAACCTGTTTATAGCGCTCTTTGGCTGCAAGCCCTCTCTTTTTGTATAATTCATACATTACCCTAGTTTCAATGCCATCAATTTCTTCTCGTGGCACACCATCTTTTAACAAAGCCAAAAACATGTCTTTCCTAGACACTCGGGAGTCTCTACTATCTTGCCTCCTGCCTTCAGTTCTTCTCTCACTACGCCCCTCTCTCTCCCATGGCTTGTCATCACTCTTGTCCCACTCCCCTAAATCTGCCAGTTGCCGAATGGCATCGACTACCTCATCAGTGGGTTTGCCCGTCATACCTACGAGCAAAGTCATAATGACACTTTTGTATGCGGGCGGTGCAGTTCTGATCACCATATTTCTAGTTGAAACTGAGAGCGGCACGGCTCCCATGTGTCCTGGAGCATCTACGTGAATTGCCTCTTTCATAGCATGCTCTCTGACCTTTTGAATTGCCTCTTTCAGAGTATACCACTTTGTTTCCTCGCTAGGCCAATCTGTGGTAATGGGGTATTTACGGTTACATGCTTGGGATACTAGGTGAAACGAAGACACCTGTGAATCTTGACCAGTCACAAAATATAAATTTTCATTTCCAAATTCCTTTGATGCATTTTCCTATAGGCATGCAGGAGGACCCAACGCCGCCTACCCAGCGCGGTACATTCCCTTCCCCTTTCCACTGAAACTTGTTGTAAGCACAACATTACATCAGACAGATCAGCATCTCCCAATCCCTGATCCCATGTTTCACCTAGCCCCGCGCTGCATGCCCACACCTGGGCCAATTTATCATATGGGCTCTTAGCCCAGCCTGGAATGATAACATCAGCACATTCACCGCCAGCGGGAACGCTCTTTTTCCTGAACAAACTATTCATCATTGCAATAATGTACAAAACATATATATATATATATAGTTTTGTTTCCATTCCACACTGCAGTCACTCGCACAGGCATGCACACACCAACAAAAAAAAACAGATTTAACACAGTCCAACATTCGCTACCAAATTACTTTTGCTTGCAATGTAAACAAAGCCTATCTGCGTTCAAACAGATTCTTTAATATTTGGAGCAATTCATCACAAATATCCCATCCTCGTCGCCAAAAATGTATTGCTCGACCAGAGTGCACGGACAGTCATTAATCGTCAGCGCAATTGCAGAGCCAATACTTTGAACGCAGGTAGACGACGCAATGACTTACAACCACACGCACGCTTAGAAAATAATGAGCACTTATACGGCTATTTATTCAAAGCTTGGAAGCAACAAGTGATAACACAGAAATAAATCACAGAAAAGACAGAGAATTCAAAAGAAAATACATCATCGTGGGTGTAACTGAATCCCTCATCTCGCCAGAAGCGGCTGGAAGACCCCGGTAACAGCCAGGCCGAGAGCACAACAGCCCACACGTATGCCGGACAAAGGCGTCCCCCTTCCGACTGAGGTCTTTGTACTTGTCCCGTCTGACCATTGAGGGGGTCCGCATATATGCACTCCTCAAAAAGGGGTGGTAATTTCTCGAACCTTCTGGCAATGCACTTGCGTATTGATGGGTAACCGTTGGTTGCCAGCTGGGTCAACCGACAGTAACCTCAAGGAGCAAAGCGCTTCCCTCTCCTAAGAACTAACGCCACGGAAAACAGTCCCATAACTCATAACAAGACATAACAAAACCAGCTTTCCCAGCAGAATGTCCTTGACTGCATACCAGGTTTGGAAAGCATGTTTTCTTCAGCAAAGTAAATTCAGCTCTCAGCAAAGTAAGTACAGCTTTTCATTGAGGCATGGAGTAAATATCCATTATGGCTCTGAGTGCCCCCAGAATACACTGCGCACCAGCGCCATGTTTTAGCTCAAGCATAACAATGTGTCAGTTGAGAAAGAAAGACTGCCTGGTTATCGGTCAGTCGACCATGTGTTTAAAAGAATTTCTGCATTTTTAGGCCCAACGTAGACAAATGCAAATTGCCCTCCCAAATCTCCATAGACCAATGAAAGGTCTGGACAAAGTAGGCCAGGAGGGAGAGGGAGGTGGAATGCAAAATTTTGCGATGGGCACCTGCTTCACTTCAGGCGGTATCACGCCCTCGCTGCGAGTTATTGCTTTCTGCAAGTGCCTAGGTAAAAGCCTTCTGTCAGCATATGGGAGAACTCCCTCTGCGTGAATGTGGTCGTATGTGTTCTGTCTCGCGACTCCTGGCTCTGCTTGGATACAGGTAGTCTGGTTATTGTCAGTCCCTGCCAATGTGTCCTGTATCCCAGCCTTCTCTTGGCACTTACATCCCTGTTTAAAGCATCTGCAGTACCCTCCCACCCCATCTCACCTCTGCTCTGAGGGTGAAAGGTATTTAGTCCACTCACAAAAACGCCTTTAATTATGAACTTTTTAGGAGAGTAGCAAACTAAAGTGCCCCACATCCGAGTGCTCTGATGGGTCCAATGTGGCCCGGCTGTCCACGCGTAAGATTTGCACACTAAAACTTGAACACACAAATAATTGGGGTTGCAGGAATGATATGCCACAGCTTACAGGGCACAAGTCAGGGAACCACGTGGGTTTACTACGTCCATCCCCTTTCTGTTTTTTTTCTCCTCTGTGTGTTTTAAGGAACGCACATTTGCCAATAAAGCATGCTTTTCTATTTCTCCTGTGGACTTTACTGCGATAGACTTTGCAGATTTAACTTAATTAAATGTTCTCCTCCTTTGACCTTGCATCCCAATGGGGGCATCGGATTATCCCTCCCACACTTTTTTTAAAACATTTTATTTGGGGGGTTGGGGTGCGACCCTGATTTTGGGCCCCGAACATCCTATTAAACTATCGAGACTCAAATAAATAGGGATGAAAATCCCTCGTGAGGAGAAAGAACCTTTTTAAACCAGCTGCAAAAAGGTAGCCTTACCCCACTCGGAACCCCACTCTCCTCGATCCAACTTCACTCGATGGATCCATTTGTGACAAAATAGTAACTTAACAACTTGTCTGTTTTGCTTTGCTCGATGCGAAAACCATGGTTGCTGTCAAAATAACTGCTTCCAGGCCCGGATAAGTGGTGTTGGACATCTTTGTTCCGGCTTAACATGCCCTACCCTGATGAGTGGTCAAATAGCATCCCGACTCTGGATAAGTTGGTTCCACCAGGTGCCTCAACTGATGCCATAACCGGTGCAAAGCCATTCATATTCTGGCAGAGTGTCACCCCCACCAACTACCCGGACAACCCTTTTTGAACTCCCCTCCTCAATTAGCATACAATTATCAGGAATTCCATATTCTTCTCAAGGGCTTCACTGGCTCCCTGCCTTGAGCTCAAAATGTGGTAATCTTACTGGCACAATGTATTTTTGTGTTTATTTTAAAAACTAAAAGGCAGAAACCATTGGGCTTCAAAATTATTTTTGGACCTTGATGCTTCCTATTCAAGTCTGTTGCCACCAGTGGCAATTTAAACTGCTCTGCACCAGGTGTGGATGCCCACACCACAAACCCCGGGGTAGTGGTGGTTGGGGAAGAGGGGGGAAGTTGCAATTTCTCTGTGGCCCTGTTGGTGATGACCAGCAGGCCCAAAGACACCACGGAGTGAGATTGACATGCAAAGGTGAATTCCCAACGGTGGTTAAGTCAGGGGGGTAAGGGGTGGCAGTGGACCTGACTGAACCACAGGCAGAGTGCCAGCAACCTGCTTTGCAACTGCTTTGACTCCCCTATTTCCCGCCCTGTTCGACGTGGTGCTGCAGGCTTAAATGCTGCCCTGACATCATTCTTAATGACTGGATTCCAATCAAGAGCAACCCAACCCCCATGTCGGCACACTGCTTACTTGATCCATCTGCCCTTCTGGGCATCTGGTTGACGTGACCAAGCCACCTTTATACAGCTGTTGCTCTCGGTAGCCTCACTTTGCATTACCATTACTGTACCAAATATTTCACTCTTACATGCTACACCATTGCAGCAAAGGAGGAGTGTACACTACATTTAGTATTGGTGTAAACTGTGGCTGCATTGAAAAAGAAATGCAACTTGTCTCAAGTAATTTTGAAATATAGAATGGGCAACTTGAGGTGCCCCAAAGCACCGTTTTAAAATCTTGCATGCACTCTTTAGCTAGAGGGAGCTTGTGTTTGTTGACTGTTGTCATAGCAGTGAATTCTTGTAATTGTTTATTGTACAGCGCTTATACACAAGTGAAGTGCTTCAAAGCACTTCAAGGCGGGAAGGGAGCAAGGGGAAAAACAGTAGTCATTCTTGGGCATCGAAGTTTCCGAATGATCTAACAAAAAAGTAACTAGTGTACTAGGCCTGACGGCATTTCACCTAGTGCAAGTGCATGAATTGTAACAAGTGCAAACCAAATTAGGGAGGGGAGACAAAGGGGCAGGACAAGACGGAACTTACTAGGAATAGTAAATTCAGGTCATGCAAGTGTACAGACTGAGGTGCACAGGACGGGAGAGGGGGAAACAAGTGTGCCCAGTCCAGCAGGGCCCTGGGTTAAGTGCAGAGATGTTACCTCTCTCATGGAACATATGAAGTGCAGTAGGGGTTACTCATCTTCTAGAACGAAAGCTGGAAGTGCATTAGTGCTGGGCATAGTGCAGAGCCCCGGAGGCAAGTGCAAAGACTGGCGGGGGAGCCTGGGACCTGTGAGGCTCTGGAGGTGAGCCAGGCGACCAGTCGGCAAAAACTGAAAAGAGTTAGTGGGGCGATGGAGTGAGGCTGGAGAGAAAGAGAGTGGAGGTTAGCACGGGAGAGGGGAAAAGAAGAGGAAGGTCTTGAGGAGTTTCAGGAACTTAAGGAGTTCCGGCTCAATGCGGAGAGAGGCAGCGAGTCTGTTGCAGAGGGAGGCACCTGCAGAGGATAAAGATCTACCCCCAATCTCTGCTTGGAAAAACGGCTCATACTCTGACTTGGAGGAGGCTGAGCGGAGGGCTCTAGAAGGAGAGTATTTAGGAAGAGAGCATTGTAGATAGAGCGGGGCCCCCAGCCCCAGAAAGCCTTGTGGACTATGCAGAGGGTCTTGAACCTTAACGTAGCAGCTACAGGGGGCCAGTGTAGGGATTTCAACGCCAGAGAGATGCGGTCCCTGGGCATGAGGCCAAGGATAAGTCTTGTGGTTCTGTTCTGGATGAGTTGTAGCGGGCGGAGAGTAGAAGTAGGCAGATTGAGAAAGAGGCTATTGCATAAGTCCAGCATAGAGAAAACTAGGGCTCTGGAGACGGTGATCCTTTGTGGAAAGGTGAGAAAAGTTAGAATACCTCTGAGGATGTGCAGCCGTAAGTGGGACTTTTTAGAGATGTCCGAGATGTGAGAAGAGAATAAGAGTGTTGTCAGAAATGACCCCCAGGTTTTTTGCCTCACTAGCAGGTGAGGGTGGAGGGCCAAGTGAGGCCCGCCAGTGGGAAATTGGGAAAGCGGGAGCAGGGGTCCCAATGAGGACGATCTGTCTTAGTGGCATTAACGGCAAACAAACAATTTGTTTGGACCAGTAGAAAAGATGACAGGATTCTATATATTTGTGATCAAATCTTAGCAATATAAAATATTTATTTCAAATTCTGAACATAATTCTTTCGTATCTTACATCACGTTAAAAAGACTGAACGTTTCCCATCATTCACAGTTCATTCACATCTCATACCATCTTCATACCAAACAATTCTACATAAACTGGGTGTTTCTTATTCCCATGACATCATAAGAGACCGTAAGTGCAAAATCAACAACTCATATGCTTTTAAGATGTTTCTCCCGGTGAATATTACAGGGATTGTTTATCTGTCGACACGTGTTTCGGTTGTGGTTCAATCTGGGCTGGAAACACCTTGTCCTATATTTCTAGTCAACCTTCATCAGGACGGAGTGCAACTGTCCAATATGCGTTGCCTCAAGAGTAGATGAGATGAGCCTCGCGGTCTCCACTGGATTTCAGGGGACGTGGCTTGATAGTGGGAGTAATCCCTATTAGTATGTTCTGTAGGGTGGCGCAGTAACGTGTCTGCCCTTCTGATTCGCTTAGCTGGTAGTGAGTGATTAATCTGGCCATGTGGATCTTCTTCCTACAGGTTCACATGGAGTACACATGAACTTGAAAGAGTGATAACTTAGTAGTGGAGTCAATCCCTATTTCGTATTCTGTCACCTAGTGCCATGTAGCAATATGCATTCTTTTTGATACTTTAAATGGCTATGTGAATATATGTCCCAGAGAATGCTCAGTTGGGCAAGTCTGGGTGTCTTGGGGTTTCATATGCAATGATTCATCTGGTTCCAAATCGTTAGTACCGCTGTGTGGCGGTCTATAATTGCCTAGAAACCTTTGTATCCGGGTATCAAAAATAGTTGTGCTCCTGTCGTCTTGAAGCTCCCGCTATCACCTCTGGCATTGAGGCAGAGATCAATAGCAACACACCAAAACTGAATTTTGGACAAACAGTCACGAATGAGCGAGGAAGAGGCAGAAGGTAGCCTGAATCAGAGTGGTGCGTCATCAGCATAACACTGAAAGTTAGAGGTGATGGTAGAGATCAAGTGGACCAGAGGGGTCATGTAGACATTGAAGAACCACAGGGATAGGTTAGATCCCTGGGGGACGCCACAAGAGGAGAGAGTGATAGAGGAGAGAAAGGACACAAGTCCCACCTGCGAAGGACGGTCAGAGAAAGGAAGGAAGCAAGCAAGCCACGGCCCGTTCTGTGATGCCCATGGTATCACGGAGAAAGGAGATCAGGATGTTGTGGTTTACAGTGTCAAAGGCAGAAGAGAGATCGAGAAGAATGAGAACAGAAGGAGAGTTAGTCAAGAGCAGGTTTTCACGGGTGTTCAGAAGAGGAGTTTCTATGCCTCTGGATGCTCTAAAGCCAGACTGATGGTCATGGAGACAACCAACTGATTCGGTATGGAGGGTAAGCTGAGAGATAGTTAATTTCTCCAGGAGTTTGCCCGGGAAAGGAGTGATGGAAAACGGGCGATAGTTCGCTGGGATAGAAGGGTCAGCAAAGGGTTTTTTGAGCCGAGGGTGCGCAAGATAGTGCTTGGGAGAAGTGGGGAAACTCCAGTGGCGAAAGAGAGGTTGCAGAGGTCGTCCAGGGCTGGAGCAAGAGAATAAATGTTGTCCTTGATGGTTTTAGGAGGGCAAGGGTCAACCTGTTTGGAGGAGGCTTTCATGGACCGGATTTGTGTAGAGAGCTCCTCAGGTGTGACAGGAGAGAGGGAGGAGAGAAGAGGGGAGGTTAGTGAGGGGGGGCCCAAGAGAGGTGGGTGCATGCAAAGGTGTGGGGGAGAGAGAAGACAGGATGTCCTGTGTTTTGGCAGTGAAATGGACAGCCAGGGCCGAGCAAAGGGCCTGGGTGGGTGCAGTAGAGGATGAGGCTGCGGCAGGCTTGGCCAGTTCTTTGCAGACTTAGAGTTCAACTGTGTTGTTGGATGCCGCTGCGATGCGGGCTTCAATACGGACTCTTTTCTTGGAGCAGATGTAGTCTATATTGCCTTTGAAGAAGGCGGCAGGCCAGTTTGTCAAATGGTGCACCTGAAGATCCCCATTTCCGTTCTGCTGCTCTGCACTTACGTTTAAGGGCAGCCAGCTCGGAGTCATACCAAGAGCTGCACTTTTTGGAAGGCTTCAGATGGACCCTCATGACAAGGGCAAGAATGTCAAGAGTGTTGGAGATGGAGAGGTGAAAGTTTGAAAGTGCTGTCGGGATGGGAGTCGGCCACAAAAGTAGGAGGAGGAGAGTAGGTGGAGGCAAAGGAAGACACTGTCGCACTTTTCATGGGTTGTGTGACCTTGAAGGCAGGAGGTAGTGGCGGGAGTGCCGGTGCTAGCAGAGAAGAGAGCTTCATGTGGGAAGAGAGAAGATAATTCAGTCCAGGAGAATGAGGTTATGAGAGGGATAGAGAGGGGGATGTCTGTGGAAATAAAAACATCTAGAGTGTGGCCAGTGTTGTGCGTCGGACCAGAAGGTAGAATGGAGAGAGAAAGAGAGTTGCATAGGTTGCAGAAGGGACCCGAGGAGTCGGGAGAATCAAGATGGATGTTAAAATCCCCGAGGAGGAGGAGGAGGAGGAGGAGGAGAGAAAAGAGGCTACGTCAGCCCATTCAGAGGAGGATGGTGGGCTGGACCAGCAGCCAATAGAATGTGGCCATAAAAGGAGAGAGGAGTTGGGAGAGAGAGAGAGAGAGAGAGCCTGCAGACCAGACATTCAAAGAATAGTAGACCTGAGTGGGAATGAGGAAAACAGGGATCCACTCAGGAAATATCAGGGCTACTCCCCCCCCCTCCTGGCCTGTTAGGCCTGGGCATAGAGAGGATCTTGTAGCCTTCAGGGAGAAGTGTGTCAGAACTTGTGACAGACCTGTCCTTGAACCATGTCCAGTGGTCGAAGTGAGCGGGAGCGGTCGGGAGCGGTGCTCCTATACTTTTATAAATTACCTTGTACAGCTCCTATACTTTTATTTTAAAAAGAAACCGTTCCGGAATGGTTTCATTTTAAAATAAAAGTGTAGGATGAAGTTGAAACTTGCACTTCCAGTGCACTGAACGTTCTCTTAAACATCAGGTGCAAATGTTTGGGGGTGTGTATTTTGTGTGGGAGGGGACCTGGTGATGGGGTTTGTGGGAAGTGGGTGCAGGCCAGCAGGGAACATAGCTCTACTACTTCCTTTTGTACACTTCGACCACTGACCATGTCTCCGTATAGGCTAGGACATCAAGATCCAGGAATTGAAGGAGGTGGCAGATGTCAGAGGGCTTGACAGCAGAGCAAGAGTTAAGTGTGGCAATGTTGAGCAGATTGCTGTTTTTGAAGGACTTATTGGGGGGGTATATGGTATAGTGGTCCCGCTATTGATCGGCGAGAGTGCCTGAGACAGAGGTAGGAAGCGGCAGAGGAGCCGAGGCTGGCGAGGATGTCTGCAAGGGGAGTGTAGGCAAGGGAGCCAGGACAGTAGTAGAAGGAAAGGGAGTCAGTGTAGGAGGGGCCACAGGCAAGGGAGCCCCAGATGCAGTGGGTTTCAAGGGCACCAGAGAGGTGGAGGCTGATAAGGTTGTCGGAGCCGTGCGAGTAGGCAAGCGAGAGGGGCAAGGAGGTTTGTAGGAGGCAAGGTAGCCAAGGTGGGCGTAGCTGGCAAGGGAGCCCGGGCGTCCGTAGAAACAGGTGGCAAAGGGAGCCCGTGAGGATGAAAGTGGAAAGTTGATAAGGCTGCAAAGAAGTCTATCAAAAAGTAAGAGGTTGGGTTGAGGCCCTTGTACCAGGATGGTAGCATTTCGATAGACATTTATGATTACCCTGGTGGTGGCACGAAGGACCTCCCAGCAGGTGCCACCATTAATGTGAGGAAGAGTAAGGAGAGAGCAGAGCGACCATATGAAGAGTCCATAGTTCGGGAGAAGGAATGACAAAGACCATGTCGGTGACTCTTTGGCAGAAGCACTAATGTAGGTGTCAGCGATGGGAAGGCCTGGGTTGGAACCCAGTGTGTCCTTGAGTTTCATCCTGCAAGACTTAGTGAGAGGAGAAGGATCGGATATAGAGAAGCAGTTGGAGAAGATAGGAGAGATAGAAAGCGCCATAGAGGGGGGCACAGAATGTGGTATACTGAAACCAGGCAGAGCAGCTGAGGCGAGTGTGAGGCAAGTTGGCAGGGAGGGAACAGGCGAACAAGGTGACACAACAGTACTGGGAAGAAACAGTGGGAACTGGAGAGGGCGGGGGAACATAAAACAACCAGAACAGTTGAAAAGGGAGTAACCAGTCAGCGCAGTACAAGGAAAAAGTAGGATGAGCGCACACCTAAATCCGAATTTCTTTTTTTTTTTTTTAAATGGGGGCCCAACACAGTGAAATGCAGGAGGTTCTCAGAATGACTAAAGCACACCTAAATCCTTTTTTATTTTTTAAATGGGGGCACAACACCGTGAAATGCAGGAGGCGGTGTAGGAAAGAAGATGCCACAGCTAACAAATATTAGAAATGAGGCACACAGAATGCAATGAGAATAATGTTTGGAGGAGAAAGGCAAGAGAATGCAACAGTTAGAGGAAAGGTAGACCATGGAAGTCCAGCCATCACTCACGTGAGGGGTAAACCGAGTGTGATGTGTCCGTGGCAGCCAGCATTAAGTCTTGTTGATGGGCAGAGGCCCTTCAGAGCCCTATAATGCCCGAAAAGGCACAAACCGGGACTTGGATGAGGGCCTTGGAGTGAGGGGGCCGGCTAAAGCCTGCCGGTGGGGGCAGCCCAGCCAATGATAATGCAGGAGGCAGCTGGGTGGAACAAAGGATGTCGGTCTACTGCAGGCAGGATCGAGCAGGCCGTCTTGGAAGGGCCACTAGGGTAGTAGGCAGTCAGGTGCCTTGTAACATTCACAGGTCTTGTGAGAATGGCGATTCAGGGACACAAGGGAATGTGTTCCATATAGAGAGAATTTTCTGCAATCCGCGTCCATGAATTTCTTTTAAAATTTGTGTACAATTTAAATTAAATTCCCCCTGATAAATGTGCAGGCTTAATTCCCATTATGCCTACCCAATTTGCATGTTCCAGGCAGTCTGCAAGGATATTGTGTAGTGGAAAGAGAGGCCAGATCCTCAGTGGCTCTTAGCTGAAGTGAGCTTCAAAGCAGTCCACCGGGTCTAGATGAGGGCCTTGGAGTGAGGGGGATGGTTAAAGCCTGCTGGCACCCTGATTTGCTCATAAGAGGGCAGCCCCAGCCAATAATGCTGGAGGCAGCTGAGTGGAACAAAGGATGTCGGCCTACTGCAGGCAGGATCTTAAGACACACTGTGGTGTTCTAACGTTCATAAGACGTGCACATGCCAGTCTTATGCAAGTTTTAACACCACCAGCAAAAATGCCCTGTTAAGCTGAATGAAAGTAGAATTTGAGCAATGCAGGACATAGTTTCCATGTCTCTGCAGTTTAATTCTAAAGAAACGTTCAACTGTACATACTCCCCAAAATATAATTCAATGGATTGCCTTTCTCCCGCAGATTCCTCATCAGATAGATATCCATTGCAGCGTCAGCTGCTCGGAAAACCTTTCAACAGGGGGCATAGTGCACCCCGATTCGGACTCTATCTGTCTTGCCTTGATGCAGTGATTGTCGGCTCCGGACGTGACATCAGTGGTCGTACATATACTGCATCACTACGCCCCTGAACCTCAGTTCCTTTTTTCTGCACGTTGCTCGAGGAACAACTCTCTCACAAGGTCAATTTTTGAACCCATTAATTTGTCACTGTTCGCAATTCGCATTCATGTCCACTCCCAAGGTGTTGGACTTCAAATGCTGCAAGGACTGCAGTTCCAAGCTGTCCTTTACGAACCCACATGACGTCTGCGTGTGGTGCCTCTGTCAGTCTCATCGCAGAGGACTGGTGGTTCCTGTAGTAAAATGAATCCTAAATTGCAGCTGGAGGAGACTGCGAAACTCGCGGTAAAATGGCCCCCAACAAAGTCTCCAGTGTGGTCGACCACCCGGTCATCGGTACCAAAGATAGAAGGGCATACTCGTGAAAAGGACAGGCACTGAAATAAGACAAAAAAAGTCACACTCCCCGAGTCACTCGTCTTCCTCCCATAAGAAGCGGCGCCATTGGTGCAGGCTTGTGCCCGGCTTGTTGAATGGGCCCAGTAACTCGTCGGTGGGGCCTACATCAAGGACCGAGTAGAGCCCTTTAAGGTGGCTGCGGGTACAGGTGATAGCTCGAAGCAGCCGGCCTTGGTGGCACCAGTGGCACCTTGTGACCCTGGCCCAAGCAGACTACTATGACGTCATCGTAGAAGCCTTTGTGCTCGGCGCAAAGTAAGGTCGGTACGGCGCCGGCGCTTACTGATGAGCTTCCGGTGCTGACCACGTCGAGTGCGCCTCAGGCATTGATGCGCTGATTGGCGAGGGACTGTCTGACGGAATTCCTAGCTGAGCGGCATATGTCCTGGAGTCAAGGACCGAGTTCATCGATGCAATGACCATGATTTTCGATAACAACCAGATGTCATGTGGCCTCGACTCTGGTTATGCAGGTACTGAAGGTAAAGATTATTTTGCTGATCAGGCGCATTTGCTCACCTTGCCTGAGGGCCTTCATGAGACGAGCAGCCTTGTGACGCAACAGGCTCACCCCTATGGGCATACTAATGCTAAGTATCACGTCTTGTTTGATAGGGTGGTGTGGGTACACTAGGCTGCAGTGCCCCAGCTAGGCTCTTGTTGGGCTACAAGCTTATTGACTTTCTGGATGAAGGACCCTCTACTGGACCATGCCGTTAATGTGGCTATTGCTGACCCCAGCTCCTCCTTGTGGCAGAGGCCATGCACCCACTCACTCACCCACCCACCACCTTGCCGGCCTGTACTTCACCAAGAAGTACAGGCCGGCAAGGGGAGACCCAGCTTATCCCTCCACCAACCCGACGCCGAAGGGGTTGGTGGTGCAGGCGGCCACGGTTAATACAAGATCAGCCACATCCACATCTATACTCCCTACAGATTGGGAAGTTAGGATGGTCAATGCCTTAGCCAAGAAGGTGTTCCCGTCTGGTAGTACGGCCCTGAAAGCAGTTAACGTGTCTTGCGGGTTCACTAAATATTTATTTGGCTTGTGGCCAATTGGGGAAGCCGCCCAGTACATTCCCGAAGGGGAGAGGTGGGAGGACTTCCAGAGACTGGTGGATGATGGTAAGGAGGTGGCCCAGCAGTCGTTGCAGACAGGCTTGGATGTTGCGGACTGCATCGGGAGATCCATGGGATCGGTGTCTGTCTTGAGAATGCAGGCTTACCTTCATACATCTGGCTTTTCACCCAATGTCCAGAACAAATTACCGGACATTGCCTTTGATGGCAACAGTTTGTTCGGTCCGAAAGCAGACTAGTCCTTGGAGAAACTTAGACTGCAAGCTGTCCGCTAAGTCTCTGGGCCGGCTGTCCAGCAGCCGGCAAAACCTGCTTTTAGCTTTGCCACAAGGGGAAGAGGGTACAGGCGTTGCGTCCCCTTTGGTGGGAAGGCTCCGCTCCCCCAACCCAGGCAGGGGCAGAGGTGTTTTCCCATGCTCCGGAAGGGATAAGGGGGGCCAACAGATGGTGGCAGCAGCGGCTCTGCCCTCGAATCCGTTTTGATTCCTCCCCTCAGGTTTCCCTGGTTAAAGGATGGATAGGCGAGCACTGGCCCCAGTGGCGGGAGATTACCTCTGATGCCTGGGTGCTCAAGCTTGTCAAGTGGGGTTACTGTCTGCCTTTCTTAAAAAGGATACCGGACAGTCCACCACCACCTCAACAACCGGAGCAGGGGCTCTTGGAAGAGCTGCAAGCCCTGCTTTTGAGGGTCAGGCTGGTATTCCCGGAATTTACTTGTACCCAAGAAAGGGCAAGGACTCTGTCCCATCTTGGACATCGGGGCCTTTAATAAGTTCCTGAGAGAGGACAAATTCAAGATGGCAACGTTGAGAGACCTTCTCCATGCACTCAGATTTCAGTGCTGGCTGGTGCCGATATATCTCCAGGACTAGTATTTCTATGTGCCGATCCACCAGAAGCACAGAAAATTCCTGAGATTCCTCATAGGGGACAAACACTACCAGTTCAAGGTGCTCCCCTTTGGGTTGACCTCTGCCCGAGGGTCTAAACCAAGCTTATGGCAGTAGTGACCGCACACCTCAGGAGATCCGGCATCCATGTGTTCCCATATCTGGACGACTGGCTGATCTGAGGGAAGTCGACAGAGCAGGTGTTGTCCTATCTCAAGGACACCTGCTCACTACTCCACAAGCTGGGCTTCTTCCTGAACTTCCCGAAGTCCCACGTGACACTCACACAGAGGCTCCAGTTCATCGGAGCGGTCCTGGATACTCTGTTGGGGAAGGCCTTTACCCCCTCAAGCAGAGAGTCGCCAGTGTCAGGCAGGTAGTTCAGCTGTTCCAGTGCCACAGCACCTTGCCAAGAGCTTCTTTCCTCTGCCTCTTAGATCTCATGGCCTCCTGCATTTTTCTAGTGCCAGAGGCCAGACTGCGGATGCTGTCCTTGCAATGACTCCTGCAGGGTCAGTGGTCTCAGTATTTCTGCCCTTTAAAAGACGTTCGAAAAGTGTCCAGCGATCTCTCTTGGAGGTCCAGCAGCGAGAACATGTTGGTGGGGAACCCTTCTGGCCTCTGTGGCCCCAGGCCAGGGTGGTTACAAATGCATCATTGTGTGGATTTGTTGGTGAGCGGTCTTTGGTTCACTATAGACACTCAATGGCACATCAACAGACTGGAGCTGCAAGTGATCGGGCTAACCCTTTAGGCGTTCGTGCCATATCTGCCATATCTGAAAGGGAAGACTGTCCCGATTAGGATGGACAATATGGCGGCCATGCACTACCTGAACAGGCAAGGTGGTGTGTGCTCTCCTCCCCTTTGCAGCAATGCGATGCAGCTGTGATTCAGATTTTGGAGAATCAGATCTCAGTCTTAGCAGTACATCTGACGGGAACAAAGAACGGATTGGCAGATGCTCTGAGCAGGCAGAGCCTGGTCTCTCACAAGCGGGAAGTGTGCAAAGAGGTCCTAGAAGAAGGCTACTTTGTGGGGTACCCCAGCAGAGGACCGGTTTACCACAGAGTCCAACACGAAGTGCAGACAGTTTTGCTTGAGGGAATTCATGGCGAGAAGTGCACGAGAGGGTGCATTTCTGGTGCAGTGGATCTTCCATCTACACTATGCCAGCCCTCCGATTCCTATCATTCTGTGGTTTCTCAAGCGGTTCCAAGCGACTCTGATCTTGATTGCCCGGATTGGGCGAGGAGAATGTGCGAGGCAAAAAACATGCAAGGCAAAAAAACCTTGGTCATCTTCGACTCCAATCTCTCCTTCTCTAAAAGGTCCAACTACCAACTGCTCGTACTCATAAGTACTCTTCCTTTTCTCACCTTCCCCCAGAGGCTCACTGTCTCCAGAACCCTGGTGGTTCTCTCAAGGATTAACTACTGCAACAGCTTCTTTCTCAACCTCCCTACCTCTGCTCTACGCCCTCTGCAACTCATCCAGAACAGAACCGTCAGACTTATCCTTGGCCTCAAGCCCACGGACTGCATCTCTCTGGCGCTGAAATCCCTCCACTGGCTCCACGGATAAAATTCAAGACCCTCTGGATTGTCCACAAGGCCTTCTGGGGCCTGGGACCCACCTATCTTCTGTGTTTCCTTCCTAAATACTGTCCCTCCCAAGCCCTGCTCTCATCTACCTCCAACCTTCTGCGAGTGATCCGGTTCTCTAAGCAGAGATTTGGAGGGAGATCTTTATCCTCAGCAGGGGCCTCTCTCTGAAATAGCCTCCCTGCCACCCTCTGTCTTGAGCCTGATCTCCTTAAGTTCCAGAAACTCCTCAAGACTGTCCTCTTCTCCGCTTCCTTCTCTCTCTCGACCCTGCTAACCTTTCTCCTCTCTATCCCGCTCTTCCTCCTCTTCCACACAGCATGCCGACTGGCCGCCGGGAGCAACTCAGTCTCACAGGTAACCAGTACCCTTGCCAGTCCTTCAACAGGTAACCAGTACCCTTGCCAGTCCTTCAGCCCTTGCCGCAGAGCCTGCACTTGCCTCATTTCTGCTGCACTCTGTCAATTAACCATTGAGAATGGCATCTCTCAGCACTTACCCAGTTTCTGACCAACTGAGCGCATCTGAATTCCACCCCACCTGCACTTGTACTCCTCCCCCTGCCCTCACCTGTGCCGTCTGTGCACTTGTACAATCTGATAGTACCATGCCTGAAGATAGTTTATCCTTCCCTCCATGTCTCCCCTCCCTGCATGGTTGCAACACTATGCTGTTGGAAAAACTGCAGAATCGTTGTCAGACCTATTTGTTCTCTTTGCTGTTAACTTTATTTTATGCACTTACTCTGCCTGGGCAGACTGGCTATCGTTCAGAAACTCAAGGGCTCTGAACAACTGTTGTTTTTTTTCCTCCCCTGTTCCTTCCCTCCTTGAGCACTTTGAAACACTTGCCTTCTGTTTTGGCGCTTTACAAATAAACTTTACCATACCATACTCAGACTTGGCCATCTGCCCATTTCTCTGGTTGCTCAGGTGGCCTGGTACTCGACCTGGGCCCAGAATCCCTCAACCTACGTACATGGCTCTTGAGAGAATGAGGTATGACTGGGGCCTCTCGGTGGAGGTGCTTGAGGTGCTACTGGCTTCACGTAAACCATCAACAAGAAAACTTTATGCGTTAAAATCCTTATTCAAGGGAGTAGGATATCTCAAGGGTGACCTTATAAGTCTCTATCGCGGACATTATACAACGATGGCTCTCAAGCATAGAAGGGTGCTGTTCCACCTGCAAGGAAAAGTAGAAGAGTAACTGGACAAATATACCTGCTCAGGACATTAAGAGAGTGGATGGTCCCCACACCATGGGTTTTCCCAATAGTGGTGGCAGCTAAACCTAAGCAGATGGATCTGTTGGGATCTGCATGCGCGTGTGGCTGCCCCAATGAAGTGATCAGATTGGAGAGGCTTACTACACCCATGATAGATTGCATCATTGTGGAGGTGCAGGGCGTGGCTTTCTTCTCAAAGCTCCGCCTCGAGGCAGGCTACAATGACGTGTTGCTTCATCCTACTTCCAGATATATAACCACTTCTACTACACCTAAAGGCTTATACAGATATAAACGGCTGTTTCAGGATATCTTCCGCAGCGGAGGTGTTCAGCACACCATCATAGGTCTTCTGGTGGGTGACCAAGAAGTGGTCAAAATCGGTGATGATATACTGGTGTTTGCTGCGTCTGAGGCCAATCACCTGGAGCGTCTGGAAAGGTTTATTGGAGAGGTTGAAATGGTTGTCAAGATTCTTTACAGAGAAAAGTGTGCATTCCTACAAACTAGGTTGGAGTTCTTTGGCTGCATTTTTCAAACTGAAGGCTGCTCCTAAGAAAGTTCAGGGCATTCAACCGCCTCCTGCACCTACAAATGCCTCTGCGGTGAGAAGGGTCTTCGGAATGGTTACATACTGTGGGAGGTTTATCAAAAACCTGTCGACACTCTGAACCTCTCCAGCATCAGACCAAGAGGGACAGCTCTTGGCAATGGACTCTCCTGGAAGAGTCTGCGTTTCAAGAGATCAAGGGTGCTCTCACTTCTGATGTCATGGCTTTCTTTGGACCGGTAAAAAGTTCAGAGCTGATAATTGAGGCTTCTCCTTTTGGACTGGGGCTGTGCTCTGCAAAAGGACCCAAGAGACGGGTAGAGAGAGACCTGTGGCCTATGTAAGCTGAGATCTGTCAGCTACAGAAAAGATATTCACAAACTGAATGTGAGGCGTTGGCTGTCTTATGGGGATGTAAATATCATTCGTATACCTATTTCTGTGGTTACCGATCACAAGCCGCTGATACCCCCATCATGACTGGTGCCTCCTTGCGCTCCCCGGCGCAGATCGAAAAAATGGATGCTAGAACAGTAACGTATAGACCAGGTGGAGAAACCCCCTTACTAACTATCGAGACATCCATCCTTGCATGATTAACCTACAACACGCATGAAAAAGTGATCATGCATATGTGCCTTTCAGTGTCTTAAGGATGTGGTTCTGAAATCGGTCTTTGGCAGAAATGTATACTGCTTCAATGGAAGCAGTGTGTTTTCAGATGCATTGGTCAGTTGATAAATAGTGGTGATACTAAGCCAGTGCTTGTCGCTGGACAGAAGAACTCAAGACGCCAAGGGCATCTAGAAAATTTATTGAGGATGAAACATCATGAGCTGACGCTTGTTCCAAAAGGATTGCTGATCAGAGATTCAAGGATTGTTATTCCAATGAAGCGCCCACCCCCAAAGTCATAGATATGGCTCATCCTGGCCACTAAGGGAAAGCCAAAACGAAGCCCACACTTTCAGTCTAGTTTCCAAGGTTAGAAGACAAAGTAGATTCATATTTAAAGGAATGTTTTGGTGCCATGTCACTGCGCCATAGATAAGAGCACAATGCCATTCAGTTTGAGACAAGAAGCTATGTTCAGTGGAAACGAGTAAGTGTTCACTTTAGCTCTGCCAGTGAAGCAAAACACTTCCTGGTTGTCATTGATCAATGGTTCAGATATCCAGAGGTTCGTTAAATGTGTATCCTGTACAGCTGCAGATGTAATTCCAGTCTTGGAGAAGATATTTGTGACATATGATAGCCTGTTGAGATGCAGTCTTGACGATGGACCCCTATATCAAGGGGCGTGTGGGGGAGAGAAAGAGATGTCACTTTGTGACGGATATGAGCGTTTGCATCAAAAGAGAACTCCCATCTGGCCAAGAGCGAATGGTGATACATAGAGGTTTGGGTACCTAAAACAAGTTTTTCAGGATTGGCCAGGACGGAGACGAAGTGGGGGCCGTAAGGTTCAGGCATTGAGCATGCTGTATACCAGTTCCTGTTGGGAGTATTTGCTGACACCTGATCTACAGGGGTAGCCCTGTGCTGAGGCACTCTTTGGAAGATGACCCTGAGGGCTCATCTCACATAAGGCATCCAAGGAAGCCTGGTGCATGGATGATGTGGCAGCCAGTGAGTTAAGAGAGTACAGGAAAGTTGACGCAACAGAGATTGTGTGATCAGATAATAGTGTTAGGGGACACTGTCCTGGTGAGGTCTCACAATCTTACGGGAAAGTTGAGTCTCACATACGAGCTTCATCCGTTTGAGATAATGGAGAAAAATCAATAATTACCGTCTGATGAAAACAGATAGTGACCAGAAACACGTCCTCCAAGAAGCACTTGAGTTCAATGGACGAGATTGAGAACCAGGATGCGTCTAGTGATAATGACCAGTCTCACCTGCAGGAACTATACTGGAGCAGACACACCTAACTGATTCATCTGGACAGGGCAGAGCTCACGGTCCCTGTGATATCTCAGTGGACACTGGGACATTGCCAAAATATGAAGCTCCGACCAGAGATGGCCACAAAGGACTTGCTGGAACAAACCGAAGTATCTATTTACACTATATTATAACGTAATCGATCTATTTACCCGGTTATGTACTGAATCGGACATGAAGGTGTCACCTGTTATTGTTTATGTACCTTATTATGTAAAGGAGGAATGTTATAATGTATAGTCCCTTTAAAGGAGACTCGGTTTATAGAAGCATTGCGTGGTTCTTGCATATACGGGGTGGCCGGATGTGAAATATAGTCCACGAGCTAGCACCGTAATTACCATGACTCTTTGAGTTTAAGTGCATGGCTTATCGGCTGCTTGTTAAGGTGAATATGTAAGGCACCGCATGGTGTCGTCGTACCCTCATCCGGATTGTCTGGGCCATATCGACCAATTCTCCCTAATTCGCATTGAAACATCCGAATTTTCAGGCCAAAACAAAGGCATGAAGAACCTTTTTTATTTATTTATTGACTTTCTCCCTCGTAAAATTTACTTTACTCTAATTCAAATCAATTGGTGTCTGGTGAAAAATCAAACAAGCCCTCGCTCTTCCAGGTACAGAATCTTCCTAAATGTGCTTTCGCCGCTCTCCTTGCCAAAAGACGCCTGGCTGTGGGCCGGCTTGCTGACGCGTCCTTGTTCTGAGGAGAGACCATTCCCGAATGTTCCCTAATTGAATTAGCCGTGGAGGCGGAGTCTAAAGCCGACCCGCCTGGCTGCACCGTCTTTGTGTTCCCGCCCTGACCCTGCCCGCGCTCTCCGAAAAGCTCACGCGGTGCCTGGCATGGCGGACGGCCTCTCCCGCCTGTTTATAAACAGATCTTTTGTCCCTGAAGATTTTCTCAGTGCTGCTAACCCCATTCCTTCTCTTCCCCGAGTCCCCCTCTGTGCCTTTCAGATTACGTTCCTGGTAGTCTTAAAGTGAGTTGTTTTCCCCTCCTTTTTGTGCTTTTCCTTTTTTAAAGGAAAACATGACAACAGGCCGCGGAGTGGGGGTCCCGCTCGGGCCAGCCAACAATGGCTGCCTTAGTAACTGAAGCTGAGAAAGAGGAGTCCGTGTCCCTCTCCGCCGCGGGGAACCAGCTGCAGCGCAAAAGGAGCTTGGGCCACGTAAACCACTGAAAATGTGAGAAAGCGATTTTACTGAAGCCTCTGAGAATCCCTTCATATTTCACCCCCCCCCTTCCTACTCCCGCCCCCTATTCCACACCCATGGTCGGACTGGGCCATACAATCGTCTCGGGCACCAATGAAAAAGTGGCCCATAGTTGCAAATGGCAATTCATTCCTTTTGTGACACTGTTTGAATAGCACCCAATGGGGAGTTTTTTGACAAAATGTGATGCAAATTCTGCATTTTAAAGAATATTATTCAGCAACACTGGTGAAACCTACTAGCCAGCTGCATAAATGAAGCAACCCATAAAATTGGCCCCCCAGGTCCATAGAGTCAGAAATCACAGGTAAACTTGGTTTGCCAGTCATGTCGCCTCTTATGGTTGTGCCTCTGAAATGCTGATAGGGCTGGTTCTTGCCTTTCTGTGGTAACCCCTTATTGGATCCGTTGGCAATTTGGTAGTATCTGGTAACTGGTAGCCATTAAATCCTGATAATTGAATTTGGTCGTAATTCTATTCTCGACACACAAACCTGAAATCTGCACAAGAGTTATCGTTTCAAGCTTTCATTCCACAAAAGGGAATTGGCATAGCTATTTGAAATCGTGGCTCAAGTCGAGGGTACACGCATGTCTACGGAGTCCCCCCCCTATCCCCCCCACTATTGCGGACACCTTGATATGCCAATTTCTGGTGACACCACATTCAATTGGTACGTTTAAGTTCCCCCACTTAAAACATTGGTTAAAAATAAATCATTTTATTATTATATGGTACATGGCATTGAGGGCCCATTGCATGGAAATCCGCAAAACCATCGTACTAGATTCTCCTAAACCCAACACCCAAAATGATCATATTTTTGGAACTCCACCAACAGCAGATGAGCCTCCTCTCGAGGCACTCCAGTGCCAACAGGCTGTGAAAACGGCATTCTGTATTCTGTCATACACCTAGCGCCAAGAAACTCTTTAAAACAAAAAAGTCATTGTTTTTTCTTTGGCATTTCCATTTGACACGTGCGTTTAAGGCTGATAACAATTCCACTGAAATGACATCGTCTGCGGCTCCAGCTCTGGCATGTGTACTTTCACCGGCCCTCAGGGAGCGTCAGAATAGAGGGCCATGCCCGCCTTTTCACAGCACGGTATTTCGAGTGAAGTCACCCACACTTTACAGGCAGAGGGATTATGACGTGTTTAAATGAATCCCCTAGGCCCTAGGGTTTAAGAAACGACCAGTGCACAGGTCTCATGCGCTGATTCAAGTGCGTCTCGTTTTCCATGAATCCTGCCCATTTTTCAGTCCTGTCATGAGGGGAAAAAATGCTTCATCTGAGTTGATCGTGTCTAAACATGTTTATACAGCCGCCCGCCCAATCTAGTGGCTTAAGAGGAACCCCTAGAGCCAAGAAAGAGGCTAAACGGCGAGGGCTCCTCGTCTCTCAGTATTTAAAGTTGATTTCAGCAGTCCCAGGCTTGCCGCCTATTTGTGATTGAAACACTAGCCCGCGTACATCACTTTCTCTGGTGCTTCGTGTTCTGTGAGTGAAAGTGAGCAAGATGTGTTAAATAATGTCTGTAAAATGAACGACCTCCGCTTCTTCTTTTTAAAAGAAAACTTTAACAAAGCACTTGGAGTCCTCACAACAACCTTTGTTCTAGGCACTCTATGTTGCCAGACTGTCCTGTGGCACAGCGAGTTAAGGTGATTTTTGTTTTCCGTGGATCAAGAAAAATTGGTTGGTGAGGCCAGAATTAGCCTCCAGGTCTTGTTCCAAATTGCACATTTAGAAAAACGGCTCGCACGCAAAATATATTGCTAGAGAAAGTAAACGCCATACCTGTCCCACATTCAAATCTGTATATTTTCACCAACATAGATACATAGATTGGGTAACGGTAGTCCAGTTTACTTTTACCTTATTTTTGATTTTTTTTAAATGAAATTCAGTGGATACTGCTCTTTAAGGAATGTTATGATTGTAGTGCAAAATAAACCACCGCCTACAAATTCGCCATTTGTGTTTTCCCAAAGCAAGTATAACGCTGCCATCCTAAAACAACCATCACCGTAACCGCTGCTACGCACTGCTCATGCAAGAGTTCATTGTGTTACAATTGTAGTTTAGGTTTTTTGTTTTTCCGTTTTTTTAGCGGAGCCTCCTGTCCTATTTAAGCCACGCTTATTAGTTTGGGGTGCTACTATTTTTCTTCTCCTCTTGCTGTTACTCATGTTGTGTACACATTTTGGTTCTGTGCAAGTCATTTTTTTTGCGTATGTAGCAACATCAGCAGTGTTACTTTTGCATAATAAGTGTGTGTAGGCTTTAATTTTGCATTGCCAACATACCAATCCTTTTTAACCACTTTGTTTTTCACAGAATTTAATATTTTAAGGTAAACTGAAAAATAATACCCCATTAACTAATCTTTTTTGCACTGAATTCATTCTTTTTTTGGAAACGTTTTTTTTTTTTTATGACCATACCTAAAGTGCACATTGTCCCTGCCCCAGGACCCCACCCCACTAGCTATGCCCCTTTGGGCATTGCCCGCAGCCTTGCTCTCTGGCCACGCTCTCAGCCAATGTGCCCACAGAGCATGGCTGTGGCCACTCTGCCCCTTTAGGGAACATGCAGGTAATGTCCAGTCGCATGTGGTATAGTGCGGGAAATTAATAAACGGAATGGGCCTGCTTGTCCCTATCTGCTAGGTGTTTCAAATCTGTCCCATTCCTAGATCTTGGAGTAACATTTAGGTCCTATCCTGGATGCCTTCTATTCCTTCCAGGTAAATAGAGTTACCTTACTTTAGGTACTGATAGTCTATGATATAACTGCAAGAAACATATTGTACGAAAACATTCACCATCCATGAATGACTCTGGTCGTCTCTCCTCTCTCATAGCTACAACTGCTGATCGCTTCTATCGGATAGACCGAGGCCAGGTACGTATATTCAGGCAACTGCATCAGCTGAAATGTGAAGCTGCCAGAATGGGGGAGGTAGCAGGAAGCCCAAGGTGTCCTAGCTTTGCTTATCCTCCTTTCTTCCTTCCAGGAGCATCTAAATTTTGTGTCTGAGATCTCCCAGGAGGAGCTGTTTGTGCTGGATCCCGAGCTTGTGATAACGCAGACAGTGGGCACATCGCCAGCCATGCCAGACCTTGTGGATTCCTCTGCCAGCCCCACTGCCCGCCATTTTGCTTTCCCTTCTTGCTCTTCCTCTCCGCCCATGTCCCCGGTCCCAAGGTGAGTGTGGCTTACAGTCGGTGGCCTATTTGTTTTGCGTGGATAGATGAATGTAGTGCAGAGTGACCACCTGTGGGTATATGTGTACTCTCAAAATGGTACTCGTGATATTTTGCACGTTTGCGCATATGCACGCATGCATGCATGCATGCTGCACGTTGTTGCCTTCTTGAAGTGTGTTCAGCTTGCTTAGGTCAATGACCGTGCCATTGACGTGTGTACACACACACACCCCTACCTATTTACTTTCGCAACCATGGAAAATTAGATTTATTAATGCTTTGTACGCAATCGCTTGCCACTGGCCTACACAGCAGTCCCTGTCATGAACATGTATGCACACTCCTGCCACCCCACCAAAAAGTATTTAAGTATAATGGAAGCAGGAGTGAGACTTGCAGTGCACACATGTCTGGGATGCTATGACGCTGTGTGGATAAGGCAATATTTGGATGACGGGATGGCGGGATGGCAGAGAGAGTCCAGCATTGCACAGACTATCATCTCTGGGATTCTAAATTGCTGTCAGGGTGTGGCGATACCAGTGCATAGTGATAACGGGACATTGAATAGACTGTGCAGTGATGTGTGTCCTGTTCATACGGTGAATCTGAATTGAGGTATTTTTCTTATGCCTCGGTGATGCTGAAAACTTGACTTGGTGTGCCCTTTGGACTGTCAGGGAGTACCCATGAAGGAATGAATACATTTGTGGCTTTCTTATTTTCATTCTGATTTTTTTTTTTTTGATGAGCTTGCTCTCTTGATGTACCAGGTTGACATTGCTATAATGAGGCGGACTGTCTGGATTCTGAGCAGCAGTGGTTCTGATGAGCCTGATATGCCTGGATTGTAAGAAGTAATTTTGCTTAAATATGGGAACTTGATGGAGTGATTGTTCTGATAAATCTATCTGTTGGTAGAAAAAATACACAGATGGCTGCACTGTGAGTAGCATGTCTCATCATGAGCCTCAAATCTTGACTGTGAGCAGCCATTGTTAAAATGATCTGATTGGGTAGGAGAAGTTAATGTTCCAACAAGACGACACTCTTTCTTCTTCTTCAGCTTTCTTTCAAACATGTACACACTTGGCATGTCCTTAGTCCTCATACTGTGTTTTCTCAGTACATTTTTATCTTATACATTTCACATTTTAGTGTGTGTGTGTGTGTGTGTGACAGGCAAACTTGTGGACCTCTTAAAATTACTTAGTAATGTTAGGTTCTAGACTGCAGCACCATTGAGTAATTTTATAGCTACAATTTCTCCCATCGGGAAACTCCAAATAATCCATCTTAAAAAAATGTTTCTCATAATAATGGTGTGCTTAGAAAAAAGAACTTGATAACTGCTAACGCTGTGGACTTATCAGGTCTGAGCCAGGGTAACTTGCAAGACTTTCCTCTGGGGTAGATGTTCCCTAATGGTGACCCCACTTGAATTGAACAAACTGAGATTTACCCATGGTAGCGGTGAAAAGCACCATTAGTACAAAGCTGAACCAAGAAAGAGATTCAGAACCAGGATCAAAATCAATCCTCGTGGCATCCCTCCTTTCCCAAACAGTTGTAGCAGTTGCCTATATTGTAGTTGTAGAATGCTGGAAAGCGGATGCACCCATGATGGGTAGGGAAATTACATTGACGGTCGATCAGCAGCCTGATTTTCTTTTTTGTCATGTCTGAACAGCCAACAAAATCATATCACTCAAGTGGAAAATGGTGCAAGATTCCTAAACCAAACACTGCAACAACTATTTGAGATAGTTCCTGAATCTGCATTCAAAGACACATACTCTTTATTAGAGATCGGAGTAAGGACACTTGAAGATCAGCTTGCATGATCCTCTGAGCAATAGTCCTTCTGGAACAGGTCCCTTGTGTCTATTTGCCTTTGAGAAAGGAATTTAGGCTGCTAATTCTGCTCTAGCTTTCGCTGAGCCTATGAATGCCAAGAGATCCGTTTGTGCTGACTTTTCCTCCCACACATCGGGTGCACGCCCCTCCAGGGCCTGCTTGACAATATGGTCCCATCCTCCCCTGTAGGGTTCTTACCATAAGTTTGGTTTTGGATCTTGTCCTCCCTTCTGTGGGTAAGCTTGGAATTGGTAGAGACTGGTCTGAATCTTGAACACTAACCCGACCTACATCTTATCTAAACTATCGCTACAAGGCCTACTGCTGTCTATGTCCAGATGCCACCCTGAGGGTTTGGACAGATTTTCTGGTACAACCTTTAAACAACCGAGGGGGGCGTGGCTTGATGGCTACGTGAGAGGGCGTTCCTTGGAGGAGCTTCCGATCCTGATCCTGGGAAGAAGTGATGGTTTTTGGCGGACTTTCGAGCCCACGGTGTAACCAAAGGCGTATGAAAGTGGGGGGCACATGGTGAGTGCCCTCCCCACCAGCGAGACTGCATATCCAGGGAACTAGATTCTGAAGAAGGTGGCGGTCGCGCAAAGGAAGGGGAGCACCCAAGATGGCCGTCTTTGGACAAAGGGCCATAAATGGTCCGATGAGCTGAGGAAGTTGGTCGGAACGTGGGCAAGCCCAACCAGACAGACGGGTCGCATGCGCCTCTGGCAGAAGGCAAAAACATAAGGGTGAGCCCACACTGAAGAGGCCCTGGATCATGGTGGGCTAGCAGAGTGAACCCGGGTCCAGCGGAACCTCGCTGTGAAGAGGCCGGCGAGCGAACCCCGCGAGGATACAGCTGGGCGCGTGGGCCCAACCGACGCCGCAGGATGTCCTCCAAGGTGGTGCGACCCCGGATCAAACAGCCCACGATGGAGACCTACGTTAGGTCGCCCTCGGGCGCGGAAGGGGGCAAGAGCAAAGAAACCCCCGCGGCGGCGACGGACCCACCGGGTACTATCCAGGAGGTGCTGGCAGCAATTGCCGACTTGAAGGTGGCCTGGGAGACGAAGCTGGGCCTGGCCATGAAAGAGCTGCAAGAGGGCCTAAACCTTAAGATAGGAGCAGTCCGAGAAGAGGTGAATCTGTTGCGCCAGGATGTGCGAACAATCGCGGAGCGCACTGGGGAACTGGAGAAGGAGTTGGCCCCGACCACGGAGGCGTGCAACACACACGCCAAGGATCTTCATGCCCTCGTGCAACGAGTGGGCAATTTGGAGGACAGAGCAGGCAGAGGGGCGCGCCAGGCGCAACAACATTCGCATAGTGGGGGTATCGGAGGGAAGGGAAGGATTGAACCCCACGGATTTCGTTGAAACCATGCTTTTGCAGGAGATTACAGGCGGGGAGCTTTCCCAGGGGTTCGCGGTCGAAAGGGCGCACAGGGCCCTGACCAGGAGACCGGCCCCAGGAGCCCCACCGCGGCCGTTGATCGCGAAGATCTTGAACTATCGTGACCGCGAGAAGATTCTCGAATTTTTCTGGAAAGGAGGCACGATAGAAAGGGGGTCAGCGAATATAACGGCGTATCCGGATTATACGCTACTCGTACAACGGAGTCGAATGAACTTTGGAACAGTGAAGAGGAGGCTTAGAGAAGCAGGCCACCGCTACATGTTGCTTTACCCCGCCAGGTTAAAGGTGTTTTATAAGAACAGATCCCTCTTCTTTGAGACGCCGAGCGAAGCGATGGAATGGTTGGATATGCAAGGTCGACCTCCGGAATCGGATGCCCAGACAGAAGCGGCTGGAGATAAGTAGCACGTGGCAGAGGCACCCATGAGGCCATAACTATGACATTGGGACTGGAATATAGTTTGATATTGTGCTTGTGTGGAGGAAGTCGCGGCATCTGCCGGCGGGTCCCGTTGAATTCACTTCTCCTAAATAATGACTGGGAGCTCCTGGGGAGCAACCTCTGCACCCGATAGTAGTATATTTAGTTAGGTCACTGTTAGATTGGTGACACCCCGCGGGGTCCTTGTTCTTGGTCACGAGACGGGTCCAGATGTGGGTAGGCCTGAGATCCAGGGGTGGAGCTGGGCTATTGTTGGGGGTTGGCGGGGAGGGGGGGGGGAGTTATGTGCAGTGGTGTGAGGTTGGGGAAGGGGGGGGTGGCGGCACTGTTTGTGAATAGAAGGGAAAGAGCCAGGAAACAACCCTACGTGGGGAACATTATGGGAAGGGGCGGGATGGAGATAGACCGACCGGATGGCATCGGGTAATCTCAGAATCGTGACCTGGAATGTACGGGGCCTCAACAGCTACCTTAAACGTAACAAAGTGATGTTGTATTTAAAGAGGATGCGCGTAGACATAGCCCTGCTGCAAGAGACCCACCTCACTAGGGAAAGGCTGGAGGTGGTCAGGAGGAAATGGAAGGGCACTGTTGTGGGGGCGGCGTACTCGGCGTATGCCAGAGGGGTTGTCACCTGGGTGGTGCCCCACGTGCCGTTTCGGGTGCTTGATTCTACGGTGGACCCGGAGGGTAGAATGGTGGTGGTAACGGGTCTCTTGGAAAACAGAGAAGTGCACATCATAAATTTTTATATGCCCCCAATAACGATACAGCGGCTTACTTTAGGACCCTCTACGGTAAACTTGGCCCCCTGGCAGGGGGTACGGTAGTGTGGGGGGGACTTTAACTGTACCGTAGACCCCAGAATGGACAGGTCCAAGGACAGGGCAGGAAAAACGGCACCGGCGGCTAAAGCGCTGAGTACCTTACTGAAAGACCTAGGCCAAGAGGATCCGTGGAGAAGGCTACATCCCACGGATAGACAGTACTCGCACTACACAGCACCACATGATTTGTACACAAGGTTAGACTACGTGTTTGTAACAGCCGAGATAGTGAGAGATATAGAAGGAGCGGAATACAAGGCCCGAGTGCTGTCGGACCACTCGCCCTTGGTGGTAGACTGAGACACCAGCCCCCACGACCGCGGATCCCTACATGGAGACTTAGGACCGAGGCTCTGCAGGATGAGGGGTTTCGGGAGGGCCTGAGGGATGCCATTGAAGAATACTTTGATACAAATACGGGAAGCATAGGCTCTGTGGGCACACTGTGGGAAGCGTTTAAGGTGGTGGTGCGTGGGGTAGCCATTTCCCAAGCTAAGGGGCTACAGGGGGGGTCGAAAGGGAGCTCCAGGAGGCGGAAAGGGAGCTAGAGGAGGTCACGCGTTGCGAGAGCACCGCTTATGATAACAGAACCAAAGTAGAGGCGCTACAGTTGTCCTGCAGCGCACTCTGGGATAGACTGTGCAGACTCAGCTACAGGAAATATACGGAGAGGATACATGCAGGGGGCGACAAGCCGGGCAGACTGCTGGCTTGGCTGTATAAGAGTGAGACCCCCCCCTCGGTGATTAGTGAGATTCAGGGCGAGGGAGGTTGCATATGCAACACCCAGAAAGAGGTAAATGAGGAATTCCTTAAGTTTTACAGACACTTGTATGAGGACACGGGGAAGGATATGGGTCAAGACATACTGGACACATTGGGGGACATTGAGCTGCCCACCTTAGATGATCTAGAACGTTCTGAGTTGGACGCACCCGTCACCTCGGACGAGCTGGAGGTAGTGATTCGGAACTTGCCCACTTGCAAGG
This sequence comes from Ambystoma mexicanum, assembly GCF_040938575.1. Classification (NCBI taxonomy): domain Eukaryota; kingdom Metazoa; phylum Chordata; class Amphibia; order Caudata; family Ambystomatidae; genus Ambystoma; species Ambystoma mexicanum. Next base: position 420,416,536 of record NC_090934.1, on the reverse strand, counting down.
CGCCGGGTTCGGATGGGCTGCCCAGCGAGTTCTACAAAACATACCAGCAAGAGTTGCTTCTGCCACTGCTTGCTACTTTCAACAAGGCCTATGAGCAGGGAGAACTCCCGTTGTCCCTCCGTGAGGCTGTAATCATCCCACTCCTGAAACCAGGCAAACCGGCCGTGGAGCGTGGGTCTTAGACCGTTATCCATGCTTAACCAGGACAGCAAAATACTCACGGCGTTGCTGGCTAATAGCCTGAAGAGGGTGATTAAGAAACTGATACACCCAGATCAGACTGGATATGTTCCAGGTATGAACATCACCGGTAACCACAGGAGGCTACACCATGTCATAGACCAAACTGAGGAAGACACGGGCGAGCTGGCTATAGTGTCGTTCGACGCGGTCAAGGTCTTCGACTCGGTACGATGGCCCTGGCTGAAAGCGGTCCTGAAGGGGTACGGAATGGGACCTGGATACCTCAGATGGGTCCAGTTGTTTTATAGCACCCCGATGGCGAGGGTCAAGACAGGGTCCATAGTCTCAGATTCTTGGCAACTAGGCAAGGGGACCAGACAGGGATGCCCCTGGTCACCCATGCTATATATACTGGCATTGGAGCCGCTGGCAATATGCCTGCGACAACAATATGGGGAGGTGGGCATAAACACTGCCAGTGGAGAGCATCTGATATCATTATATGCGGATGATATGCTCCTTTATTTGCGCTACCCAGAGGAAAACCTACAGTACGTGCTAGAGGTAATAGAACGGTACGCCATCCTCTCGGGAATATCGGTGAACCCTGGAAAGTCCAGTCTGTTCCCCTTGGGCAGATATAGGAATGTCCCGGTGCAGAGGCTGCCTGTCCTGCCAATACCATGGCAGCCCGTGACATTTAGGTATTTGGGAATAAATATTTACCACAAGGTCGAGGCAGAACACAAGCACAACATGAAACGGCGATTGAGGGGATCAAGAACAGCATGGTATTCTGGTCCAGATTGCCCCCGACCATGATGGGGAGGGCAGCCTTGCTCAAGATGGTGGTCCTGCCTAGACTTTTGCACTTCTTCGTAAACATCCCGTTTCTGATACCCAGGAGCCTATTCGTGAAACTTCACAGCGTGTAGGGGTTTCGTGTGGGGCAGCTCTAGGAATAGGGTGGCTCTGTGGAAGCTCCAGAACCCGTGTGACAGGGGGGGGGATAGGCCTGCCTAATTTCGAACTCTATTACCTGGCGGGGCAGCTGCAGTACGTGGCCAGGTGGCTCTCGGCTGAAGACTCGGCGGAAGCCAGGCTCCTGCGTGGAGATACAGCCCCATACTTTCTCATGGAAGTGGTGTGGTTGGGCAGAGACAAACTGGTGGGCAAGGGTCGGCTACTGAGGCTGGGCTGGGAGATCTGGCACAGGACATGGAAGATTGGGGGGGACTCGGAGCCGTACTCCCAGCAGGCCCCTTTGGCGGCGCTGTGCGGGAGCGACCCCCAACTACCTGAATCGGTCCGCAGATACTGGGAACAGGTAGGCCTAGCCACCCTCGGGGACATATGGCAGGAAGGGGAGGCAGTGGACTTTCAGAGGTTGCAGGAAGAGACGGGAGTACATTGTGGCCAATATATAACCTACACTAGGCTTGTGAAAGACTAGAGAAAGATGGCCTGAGACAGTGCTAGCGGAAGACCCAGACAACTCCCTGGAAACCATGTATGATGTATCGGATGGCAGGCACGAAATATCGAGGATATATGAGCTCCTGCGAGTAAGGGCAGGGAAGGAGTTGCTCCAATTGAGACAAGATTGGGAGGAGGAGGTGGAAGGACCCATGACGGATGGGCAGTGGGAACAGGCTCAGAGGTACCACAAAAAGGTGTCCCGGAACGCAACTGTATGTTACCCACAGGGCTTATTTAACCCCCGGGAAGATTGCAAAGTTTGGGGGATCAGCTATGCAGCAATGCCCCAGGTGTGGGGAGGTGAATGCGGGATTGCTACACATGTTCTGGGCTTGCCCGGAGGTGCATAGATTTTGGGACGAGGTCAAGACGAAACTGGCCGGCGGGGGGGTGGTGCTGGATTTGGAATCGGCCTGGTCCTGCATGCTTGGGCTTTTCCCTAGACCACGGTATTTGAAACACATAAGCAAGATAAAGGACCTGGCTTATGTCTTGGCCAAACGTAGGATTGCCATGGGCTGGAAGGTGGCCCACAGACCTAGGGTGGAGTTATGGTGGACAGACCTCTTGAGGTGGGCGGAAGCTGAATCCGTAGTATGGTTTGAAGCGGTCACTAGGGGGGGCGAGGAGGAAGTAGGGCCCTTGCTGGCCTGGCAGCAATTGGTGGCCTCGTTGGCAAACCCTCACCAGGGTGACAACGAAACAGAGTACCCGGATGATGGCTGCCTAAGTATTGTGCCACCCAATGATGTTCCCGTAAACGACATGTGAGAACCGGCTCTAGTTTAAGGGGGGAGGGGGGAGTTGTTGAGTTTGAAAATGTGTTGGAATATGATGCTTTCTATGTTTTGAAACAGTTGTAGTGTGTTTGTTTGATTTTATAAAATAAAAATATTTTTAAAAAAAAACACCTTTTAAACAACCGACCTAGCAAGAAATTATTTCTAATACGAGGGAAGCAATTTTCTCTGTTGACACATTGGCCATGGAGTCCTGCTTTCCTTATTTCAACGGGTGATGATTGAAATAAAGGTCATGCCCACATCTCCAAACAGTAAAGGCTCCAGGCTCAAAGGGAGTAGTAAATGGGAAGTGTGAAAATATCACACCTGACAACGGCATCAACTTCTGTAACTCTCCAGTAGATTGGTCTACTGGTCAAGACACAGTTACTATACAGTTTGAACAAATTAGAAGGTTGTTTGCTCGTTTTATGTATGGGTTGCTCAAGAAATAGACCACCAAATAGTTGTTGGAAAGAAATGCGCTTTTCTGAATAGGCAATTGGGGGCAAAACTGACAATGATCCTTCTACCAATGGCAGAACCTTTATCTGCCTGCTCAGACCAATTGGGCAATGTGGTTTGTATTTTTTTCTCCAGATGGCACTCTACAGGAAGATATTGCACCATCAGGCAAAAAGGCATTTTAAACTTGCCATTGTCCTCTATTCAGAAAGAAATGCCTTCCAGGACATTATCTTGAGAAAGGAGGTCATGCATCTTCTCCTGGAGAGCAATATTTCATAGTCCACCAAAGCCTTCTGAAGGTGTTTTCCCCACACACTTTGGGTCATTTCCTTATGCCTGTTATAATGTAGCTCTTGCTAGACCTGCATATCCAAACCCATAAACTTTGCACAATCCTCGATTGATCCCATCATTAGGTATGTGATCATGAGGCCAAGGCCTACTAAACCACAGCCGTTTTAGAGATTGTCTTCAGAAAAAAAGCACAAAGAGAGAATGATAAATTGGGCTCATGTGCTGCTACTCCACTAAAAGCATCCTCTGCTTGATACTGTCATCTTTCAAGCAAGACATGTCCACCTTCCAGGCGTTCTTTGAATCTTCCCAAAATGGTGCCTTGCTATCCCTGCCAAGCAGATGTAATTCTGAACCAGGATGCTTTCCAAAACCAGGTCCATGCTATTACACTTCTCCATGCGGACTATGCACCTTTCCACAGCCAACCTTTTCAACTTTCTTTATGCTGAAGAATCAGATTAGCTGTTGTGTGTTTCTTTTATTCATTTACTTTTTTAAACATGTTTGTTTTGAAAAATCAGAGAAAACGGTCACTGCAGTCCTTATCCTGGATTTGTATCGCTCTATCAATCTGTGATTTGGAAGTCACCCTTTTAAACCCCACACAGATAGGTAAGACCAAGCCAGACAATAAAAGAAAAGTATTGAACAATGTTCTCAAATGCCTTTCATGATCAATACAAAGCCTAGCTTTCTAATCAAATCCTTCCTACCACGGATTTCTCATTATTGATCTCCATCTCCCAGCACAGCTGTTCTTTGGAAACTTTTCTCCCACCAGGGGGCACAGAGAGGCTGCACATCTGCTCTACACAATGCCCCTACATGCCATGCGCCCATCATGACATCAGGGCCATTATATATAGAGGCTCCGCACACTGTGACCTCAGTACCTTTTTCCTACGCACTCTGCTTGCTTTAAGGAGCACTGTTCTAAAACGTATGTTTTCTCGCGTGTCAAACCCTGCGTGGACTGCAGGAGTCAGATTTGCATTTTGGACCGGCACTACATTTGCATTTACTATCTAGGCGCAAAGGCCATGGCAAGCAGGACTGTGCAGTGGGCCAATCGATGCACCCAAAGGCTGTTTGAGAAAGTGAGGCAAAACCTTTCACCATCCTGCCCACGGAGAGAGGTGATAAATGCACCTGTTAGAGGCCGCTGGGTTTGGACTGCAGCACCGAGGTACGGACGCCGGTCTGGAAGGACAAAAGTAATGAGAAAAACTGGAAAGGGTCCAGGTCCCCTGGCGGTTCTTCACGACACCACTCTTCATCGTCGTCATCGAAGAGTTGTCGCGACTCCAAGGATGTCCCGGAAGAAGGGGCCCCGCAGGTATATTTTCCCACCTAGTCCTCTGCTCCAGAGGAATGAGGCATTCAACAAGGTGCCAGCGGCTTCAGTCCCGACGCCAGTGCCCGCAACATTGGTGCTGACTGCTTTGGCTAACCCAATGGATCACACCGCCCTCGAGCTGACAGGAATCCGCAAGCAGACTCTACAAAGTCACATCAAAGAGTCACACCGTTCCATCTCCAGATATCAGCCCTCTGACCTCTGGTCCCTCTTTCGCATTGCCGAAGGACGCCAATGACACTGGAGTTGAGAGAATGTCTCCTGCTCCCCAGAAGATCATGCTTGTCTCATCTGGAGGCCATTTCATGATGAGTGTGGCCAAGTCCTTTTCAGGCTGGAGCCCCGCCACCATAGGGAAGTCATGGACTTCCCACAGGAGTTTTATGGGGCGCAAGGGGACTTATTGGACCTTGTGGCCGACTTGCAGGAAGCAAAGGGGCCTGGATACCTCGCCAGAGGTTGACAATCTCTCTGCTGCCTCCTTGGGTAAGCCTCAGACCGCTTTCCAACATCTGATGGCGAAGGGAATTGACACCTTGGGGCTGTCAACCCTTTCACGTCTGAAGGTGCATATGAATTGACTGACATCCTGAATAATGGTCCTAAAATTGACACTATTGCCTTTAAATGAGGAAGTAGAGGGGCCAGTTTTGGAACTATGGGCCGAACCGGCTTCAGTTCTCAGTGGACCGCAACCTGGCAAAGAAGCACAGGCCGGCACCCTCAGACCCGCATGTTCCTTCCTGCCCATGCTTGCCCGGAAAGCTTGGTTGTCCAGGCTGCTATGGTGCACCTTAAAACCACCACTTTCTCGTCTTTGTCCCTCTGACAGGGAAAGCAAAAGACTGGACGCATGGGATAGGAAGATCTTTGGCTCTTTGAGCCTTGGTCTCTGATGTCTCAACGCCTCTTGTACTCTGGCCAAGTCCTTTTTTGGCATGCAGTCGGTCATGGCGGGGGCATCAAAGCACATCTCTGAAGGGGAGATGTGGGATGGTTTTGAAGCACTTATCAAAGGCGGCAAGGAAGCCTCCCGCCTGGTCTGGATACTGCAGACTATGTTACAAGAACAATGGCCACAAGCACAGTCTTGCACAGATTGTCTTGGCCACGGATGTCTGGATTTGCTACTCTGTCCAATTTCTGGATATTCTCTTTGATGATTTTAACTTATTTGGCACCAAGGCAGATGAGTCCTTGCAGAGGTTTCAAGCCTCTAAGGCTGCTTCTAAGTCTCTGGGGCTGGTAGTCCAGCAGCAGAGCACTGCGGGGAGGGTTTTCACCACTTATGCCCAAAGAGATAGAGGCCAAACATCATCAGGATCAGGCAAGCAACGGCAGTGTCTTCCATACAGGTGTAAGGGCCGGGGTACACCTAGAGGAGGCACTTCCACCTCCTCCATGCCCTCAACAACCACTGGTGCAAAGCCTCTCTGAAGTGGACTTGTGCCACCACTCCCCTGTGGGAGGCATATTATCCCTGTTTGGTGATGGATGGAAAGCTACCACTTTGGATGCCTGGGCCTTACAGGTCTTACAGCAGGGATACTGCCTCCCATTTTGCCCTTCGACCTCCATAGCACCCCCGCCCCCTGTGCCACCAACCTTTGCTTCCGGAACCTCTCCTGCTGGAGGGGATCCGTCCACTTCTGGTAAAAGCGGCTATAGAACTGGCACCCTGTTTGGAAGGAGGCAGGGGTTGGTACTCCACCTACATTTTGGTGCCAAACAAGGATGGAGGCCTGAGACCCATTCCGGATCGACAGCTTCTGAAAAGGTACTTGCACAAAAGCAAGTTCAAGATCGACCCTCTAGCCTAGATCCCCAGGCCCTGAAATGAACAACTGGCAAGTCTCCCTGGATCTCCAGGATGCATGCTTCAATGCAGCTTTTCACAAGAAATACAGGAAGTACCCAAGATTCAAAGTAGAGGACTTTCACTACCAGTTCAAAATTCCACCATTTTGGTCTTTCTTTGGGACTAGGGTTTTCACCAAGCTGCTAGCAGTAGTGGCGGCTCACCTCAGAAGGGAAGGCATGCTATATGGACTATTGTCTCATCTGAGCTTGCTCACCAGACCTAGCTTCTGCACACCTGTACCGGACGTGCAGCCTATTGCACAGCTTGCACTTCTCCCTGAACATCAATCAGTCTCCAGTTTCCAATGGGCCTCTCTGTGCACTTCAAGAAGTCTCAGGTTCTGCTGTCCCACTTTCTCAGATTTATAGGTGTGGTCTTGGACACTAGCCTAGCTGGGCTCCCTTGTCCGAGGACAGCGGTGAACATCTACAAGATGGTCCATGTTTTTAAACCACAGACAAAGTTACAGCCTCAGCTTTCCTGCTCTTGCTGAGTCTTATGGCCTCATCCATCCTGGTGGATCCAGAGGTTCGACTGCACATGAGATTGTTACAGTGGCTTCTGAGCTCAGTGTTTGCAATTTCAATGACACACTTCGGACCTTCTACTAGTCCCTGAGAGTCTGTCCAGAGACCTGCAATGGTGGTCCATGAAGGACAACCTCCTAAAAGGTTTGTTGCTCTGTCAACCCTGGCCACAGGTGACTCTAGTCATGGAGGTCAGCGCCCTTGCCTTTCAGGCACAAATTCAAGACCTTGCAGTGAGCGGACTGTGGTCCACATTAGAGTGATGGGAGCACATCAATCTGCCGGAACTGAGAGCCATTGAACGGGTCTGGGTTGCTTTCCTCCCCTTTGTGAAAGGCTAGACTGTGCTGGTCCTGACCTACAACACTGTAGCCATACATTACCTCAACAAGAGGGGTGGTGTGGGCTCCTTGCCTCTGTGCAGAGAAGCAATGCGATTGTGATTCTGTGATCTAGAGAACAGTGTGTCTTTGCAGCCCACCTAGCTGGCAACAAGTCCATGCTGGTGGATGCTGTCAGCAGACAGTCCTTAACCTCTCACGAGTGGGAGCTCTTCCAGGAAGTTCTGGATATTTTCTCCCGTTGCACTACTCCACCAGTGGATATCTTCGATTCCATTGTGAACAGGAAGTGCAGGTGGTTCTGCCCCAAGGAATACCTTCGTCAGGGAGCTCTGCAGAAAGCTTTGACATTCAAGTGGGACTTTGACCTGCTGTATGCGTTCCTGCTGATCTCTGCGATTCTGCTGGTTCTCAGGACACTGTCTGTTCGGGTTACTTTTGATCTTGATTGCTCCGGACTTGGCATGGAACACGTGGTGCCCATATTTGCTGGACATGGCTATCTGCCCTCCTTGGCATCTACCGCAGAGGACGAACCTTCTCTCCCACTCTGAGGGGAGGCTCTGCCACCTGAATGTACGCAGCCTGAATCTTCTTGCCTGGCTGCTAAAAAGCTCAAGCACAAGGAGTGGGATTTGTCCAAGGATGTTCTGGTTGACCCGCCACCAAATCTATATATGCCTGCAGGTAGCATAGGTTTTTGGCCTTTTTGTGGGGAAGAGGGCTTTGGATCCCTTTACTTGCTACACATCCTCGGTGTTGGAATTTCTTCTGTCTTCGGACCAGACAGGCCTGCAGATTGGTATGTTGAAGGGGTGTCTTGCGGCCATTTCGGTCTTCAAGAGGCCCCCGGAGCAAGGCACCTTTTTCACGCTCCCCATGATCATGCAGTTCCTGATGGGTCTTTCTAATATGTTTTTCCCCTGCCAGTTTGGTGTCCAGGCGTGGGATTTAAATTTGTTGACTTTTTTAATGGGTGCTCCGTTGGATCCACTTCATTCTTGTTCATTAAGATTGCTCACCCTTAAGGGGAGTTTTCTGTTTGTCATCACTTCCGCTAGAATGGTGAGTGAGCTTCAGGCATTTTCAGTTGGTCCTCTCCACTTGGTCTTCTTCAAGGAAAAGTTGACTTTGAGAGTTAGACCCTTCCTTCCTTCCTATTAAAAGTATAAGTATTTATCATAAATAAAGTGGGGTCCCTTTTGGGATCCCTGTAAAATTTACTGTATTTGTATTTATTTGTAGAGTGCACCAGGCCCAAGGGCATCCGGGCGCATTATTTAGTTAGTTTAGTTACAGGCATGGTGCGAAGAAAGCATTAGAGTAGTTTATACATATATACAAATTATACAGCATGTAATTACAGGCATGGTAAAAGATAAGGCATTTGAGTGAAATATACATAAATAGGCTGTTTAAACAAGAAGTATATACTGGGAAAGGAGCGGGCAATGGCAGTGAGTTAGAGATGCGGATGTGGAGGCCATAGGTGGCGTGAACTAGGGTCAGAGCGAGTCCTGGGCAGACAACCAGGCTGAAGCCTTGTGCTTGAAGGCCGGGAACAAAGTTTCTGCTCTTAGTGGATTTGGTAGCGAATTCCATAACTTGGCTGCTACGACTGAGAAGCTGCGTCCACCAGATCTTTGCAAGTTGAAACGAGGGACAGTGAGACAGTTGGTTTGGGTGCTTCTGAGAGGTCTTGTAGTGGTGTGTAGTGCGAATCTTCTGGCTAAGTAGCTGGGGGCTTGATTGGTGAGGCTTTTGTGTGTAAGAGCGAGTGCTTTGAGGGAGACTGTTTGGGGGACTGAGAGCCAGCGAAGGCTTCATCTGGAATCAGAGATGTGGAGGTTCCTGGGGATATTGAGCGCCGCTCTGATGGCATTATTTTGGATGATTTGAAGTTTGTTCATATTGCATTGGTTAGTCCCTAGATAGAGAGCATTGCAGTAATCAATTTTGGAGAGGACCAAGGTCCTGGCTAATGTGGTGCAGTTGGCTGGTGAGAGGAAGGGGCGGCAAGCTGTGATGAGCTTGCAAGTGTATGAGGCCGATGATGATACTGCGTTGGTTTGTCTGGATAGGGAGAGAGTGGAGTCGATGTAGACACCAAGTGATTTTGTGTCCTTAGCCACTTTGATGGTGTTGCCATCAATGGAGAAGGCGTTAAACGAAGGGTCAAGTTTAAGTTTTTGGTGGGAGCCAAGGATGATGAGCTCCGTCTTGTCATTTAAGCACAGTTCGCCTGTGATGGGGATAAGTATCTGGGTGTCGGTGTATGTGACACCTAGAAGGTCCAGAATGTCATATGGAGGTTTGGTGAATACATTGTAGAGTGTCGGGAATACACAGGATTCTTGAGCACTCCGCAGGTGACTGGGGAGGGTTCTGTGGTGGCGGTAGGGGAAAAGACTTGCATTGATCTGTTATTTAAGAATGAGGTGATCCAGGCTGTCGCTTTGTCGGCGAAGTGGGCGGCAGTTTTTAGGTAACGGCAAAGGATTTGGTGATTTACCAAATCGAAGGCCGCAGAGAGATCTAGGCGGAGTAAGACGGCCAGTTTGCCCTTATCTTTGAGGTCTTCGATCTGGGTTTTAAGGTCAAGTAGAGTGGTTTCAGTGCCGTGTTGCGGGCAGAAACCAGACTGCCTCAGACCCAGGAGATTATTGGTTTCTAGGTAGTCTTGGATCTGCAGGTATGCGGCACGATCAAGAATTTTTAAAAGGAAAGGGACCGTGGTGATCGGTCGATAATTAGTGGGTATGTTGGCGTTCAGGGTGGGTTTTTTCAGAAGAGGGATGACCCAGGCATCCTTGAGGCTGTCGGGGACAATCCCAGTGCTGAAGGAGGAGTTGATGAGTGTGGTGATGAAGGGTGCTAAGTTATGTGCGGCTTCCTTGATGATGGTAGCGGCGCAGGGGTCCCCCTGACAGTTGGTAGGTTTGAGTTTATTGATAATGTGTTCTACTTCAATGGTGGAAAGAGGTGTGAAGCAGAAGGGTTTCAAGGGTTTAGTGTTGGGGTTGATGATTTCCTGGGGTGGTTTGTGTTGTAGGCTGTGCTGTAAACTAATTTTTTTGTTATTGATTTTACCAAGGAGGTCTTTTTGGAGGTTAGCACACCAGGTGCTATCCTTGGAGCAAGTGTCTAGGGGTAGGGGGGGGAGTGGCAGGGGATTCTAGCTCTTTCAGGATTCTAAATAGCTCCTTGGTGTTAGATTGGGCGAGTTCAATGCGTTTGTTGTTCGTCTCTTTTTTTTGCTATGAGTATGGCTTCTTTGTAATTAAGAGTAGCTACGGCGACACTGGCTTTGTTGGATTCCGTTGGATTGCTTTTCTAGCGTGCCTCAAAGGTTCTTTTTTCCTTGCGTAGGGTTCTCAACTGAGGCGTGAACCAGGAATTGAGGTGGGCCCGGGGTTTAGGTTTTCTTAGTTTGGAGGGCGTGATGAGATCAAGCGCTTTAGTCATGGTTTCATTGTATGAGTCAACCAAGACGGTGAGGTCAGAGCATGAGGCTAAGATGTCGTTGACAGCAGGGAGGATGAGTGGGAGTAGTTTAGCGCAGGTTCTATTACGCTCATTTCTAGTGGCAGTGGCGGGCGCTACATTGGGCGTGGGATGGATGATTTTAGCAGGGATACTGAAGGTGATGAGGTGGTGGTTGGTCCATGCGCATGGTTGAATGGATTTGATGTTTGTGTCGCAGTTTAAGTTGGCTGTCCAGTCGAGGGTCCTGCCCCTGGTATGGGTGGGCAGGGTGATTTGTTGTGTGAAGCCTAGGTTGAGTAGCAGGTTGTTGATGTCTTGAGCGGGGGTGTTGTTGGGGTCTAGATAGCCTAGATTAAAGTCACCTAGTAATATGATTTGGGACATAGACTTGGTATTGTCAGTGAGGATGTGGGAGGTCCTCGGCTAACGAAGATAGTGGGCCAGGCGATCTATATATGATGTGGAGAGTGATGGTCCGGTTGGGGGAAATGGCTAGCTTGGCTGTGAGTAGCTCTGCTGAGGTAATTGGGAAAGGGGTGGTGATGCGGAGGTTGATGGAGGTTTTGTGGATGATGGCGACACCAACTCCTTTAGTTTGATCCGTGTTACGGTCACACCTGATGATCGTGTAGCCTTTGAGAATAGCTAATGAGAGCAGAGGTCCCGAGGCTGCGTGGAGCCAGGTTTCAGTGACTGCTAGAAGGTCCAGGTCGTGGGTGGTTATAAGATCAGCTATGTTGAGTGCATGAGCCGTAAGTGACCTAGTGTTGATCAGGGCAGCCTTAAGACCAGTAGAGTGGCTGTGCGGGAGGGTACTGGCGTCAGGTGTAATGTCCAGTGTGGGTGGGCAAAGGCTATGGGCCTAGCGCAAAGATAGATGGTTTGGCGAGCAGGTAGGTGTTGGTGGGGCGGTAAGAAGAGTGGGAAAGTCTAGCTCCCAATCTGAGATTTCTGGCGGGCACAGAGCAAGGTTGGTTAGGAGAGGGCTTCATTGCAAAGTGTTCGAGCCAGAGGGATGGTGAGTTGAGATAAGGGTTAGCAGGAGTGTCGACCCTAGTGGCTGGCGTAAGGTATTGCTGCTGTGCGCAGTCCGAGGTGCCGTGGTATAACTCATGTGAGGTGGGGGCCATGTTAGGTATATGTTGTGGGGCACAGGAGGGAAGTTGAGGCCTAATGCAAGGTAAATATAGTCAGAGGTAAAATTCTGGACCAGCATAATGACGTGTATGTTGGTTTAGCAATGAGAGATCAGCAGCAGTGGGCAATGCATGGGGAGTACCTCGGCCTAAACACAGCTGATACAGTTGCATCTAATTTCGCATAGCAATACATGAGGCAAAAATCAGGCACATCTAGATTCGAGTTTCAGTATGAGAGGCAAAATATCAGGCATATCTAGTTTCGAATTACAATGTATGAGGCATGAGAACGCATCAGATGACTAATATAGCTCTTTGTGCGTGGGTAAGCAGGCAGAGTCAGGGAGGCTATGCAGAGGATTTAGAAGCGACATTGATACTGGGGCAGGGTGGCTAGGTAGTGGCTAGTTGTTCGTGCAAGTTTGCGTACAACCTGAAAGTGGCTTTACTGGCAAGGGCTTGCACGACTGGTGACTTGACGATAGGTGGGAGCAGACCAGCAGCATTGCAAAACTATTTCTATTGGCAATCGGTCACTCGTGTGTAGACAGCAGTATATAAGCAGTTCAAGCATATGAGTCCATCAGTCTATTGGCGTGAGCATAGTAAGCAGTCATCCAGTGCCGTTGTTGAGGTGGAACAGATGTGTTACCTTTAGGAGGGTCCAAGGGGGCTGGCAGACGGCAGTCATGGCAAGAACAGGCAGAGAACAGGCGATGGACTTATTCCTGTGGGCCTTATCGAAAGTGGGCCGGCTACGCCTGCCGGTAGCCAATCGGCAAGAAAAAGGGCAAAGCAACCAATTGGATTTGGTCAATTACTATGGTGTCTGTGTCCATTAGTCATCTAAGAACTCATGGTCTAGCCCATCTCCTGTTAACAGTGATTTTATTTGGCTTTGCCAACACCCCATCCCCCTATCCAAGTGGGTGGGAGTGGTGGTATCCATGGGAACTGTCCCTGCTCCAGTGAAGGGAAGAGTACACCCTTACCCAGACCAGGGCCAAAAAACAGGGCCTACATAACATATTCCAAGTTGCTTAGCCCTTTTCTCTGTATTTGTACATAAAGAAAGGTCTTGTTTGAATACACGTTGTGAAATGCCATCAGCATCAATATTCCTTCCTTCCATCCTTCCTTTCCATCCTTCCTTTCCATCCTTCCTTTCCATCCTTCCTTTCCATCCTTCCTTTCCATCCTTCCTTCTCATCCTTTCCATCCTTCCTTCTCATCCTTTCCATCCTTCCTTCTCATCCTTTCCATCCTTCCTTCTCATCCTTCCACAGCAGAGGAGTGTTTTTCCATTGCTGAATCCAGTAAGGTCCCTCAAGTTCTAAGTCGCTTGGACTAGGTAGAACAGACCAGATTATCAACTTTGCTGGTTTCACTGGTGCTCGAGCTGGCAATATAATGTGACCAAACAGACCCTGCCCCGTTCGATCATTCTCTGCATCTGGAAATGCTATGATCTGCCTGGCAAGGGTTCCCTGAAGGTCTCATTGCTCACTCCACCAGAGGGCCGGCCGCCACCATGGCTCTCCAGCGTGTAGTCCCCGTTCAGGAATTTTGCCAAGCAGCACTGTGTGCTTTTTTTACCCATGTTTTCTAAGCATTACTGCTTGGATTCTGTCTTATCAGAATGCTCGTTTTGGCAGAGCTGTCCTTCAGAGTATTCTGGTTTAGGTGGTGTCCTTGCTATCTCCCCTTCTCTAGGTCATTGTAATGCTTTGCGAGTCTGTCAAACATAAGGAGTCCATTAGAAGAACACATTACTTGCCTCTCTGTAATATTCTTTCTGAAGTACGTTCCTCCCATGGATTCCTCATCGCTCTCCCTCTTGGTGGTTATCTAGAACATCTTGGTTCTGCAGTCCCTTAGCGTTTAAGTGCTATGGGGAAAAGGGTGGAACGGAGGTCAAGGGGCGCCGCGCCTCTATATGTATTGGCCCAATGTTGTCTGTCGCAGGGCGCTTCGGTGGATGCCGAGCGCCTCGTGGGGGAAACGTTTCCGAAGAGCAGCTGCGCTGGGAGATGGATATCAAAGAGAACATTACAGAGAGGTAAGTAATTAGTTAGTCATAAACTGCAGAGGCAATAAAGAGCAGCAAGGTGGATACTGTTGAATCCAGACAAAATCATAAGCAAGTAGGCCTTTGAAAATGTAGAAGTCGTAGGCAAGTATGCCTTTGAAGGTATAGAATATATTGTGTATTAGTTGACTCACACAGGTGTGACATGCCAATCTCACATTCCCATTTATACACTCACCCCCAGAATTCTGGGCATGGAACAGACTGTTGAAGTTACATTATTCTTGTAAATTTTGATTTCTGAATACGTCATGTAGAGAGACGCATGTATACATAATCTCTAGTGCCCCCCCTTCACCTCCATCATATTGGAAGAAGAAAGCACTATGTGTGACACCAGGTATCAGCCCAAGACCGCACTGAGTTCATACTGTGCTTTTCATTCATTCTATATTTTGCCCTCTTGGCATATTCAGAGTTCACATACTTTGCTTTTCATACATTCAACTTTCTTTCAGGATCGCGATTGCTTTCTTGCCTTTGATTCCCAATCAACTCAGAATGTTTCACAGAGACTTTCGAATGTGCGAATTCCGCCTTGCAGGACCGCTCTGTTACTTTGTATCCATTCATTTCACCATTCAGCAATTGGTCCTTTATCACACGCTTTATTGGCATAAGCGCAACGTTCAACTCTTGAGTTAGTTACTTTTGCTTTTAACACAAACCAGACTTTTGTTGCCTTCGATAACTCACTGGTTGTATTAATCAGCTTTCTTTCATCACTGCTCTTCATGCAGCAGTCTAGGCCCTCTCAAACACCTCCTATACTCCTCCCCAACTCCATCTTTCACACGGGAGGGTCGCGGGCTGCTTTCAAGTACCTTGAAGGTTTCTTTCTTCTGCTCACTCTGTTTCAGTCTTGGAACGCTTACGGCTTCCCGAAAGTGGGGGATTCTAGCCCCGGCTCTCTCTCGATCTTTGTAACTGCAGATCAGCCCCTTGGCGTTCCGACTTCCATTGCATGGTTCTCTTCAGCCCCGAAAGAGCTGTTCCTTCTCGTACCCAGCCTCGCTCAGTGTGTACCTGTGCGTGCTTCCTTTTATTAGTTTCAACACGAGTGGTAAGAAGTGGCAAGTGTATATAGTTATGATTTATGTGCCTGACCTCATTACAGGGACAGAGCTTGCATAAATCAGTGAAGGTAATCTGCCTGACCTTAATCCTAGTCTTCCACGGCTCAGTAGAGTTGCCATTGTAACATGGGTTGAATGATGGGAGCTGTAGTTCCCCATAACATAAGCAGGGATAGGAGTTAGATGGATTGTGGAAATGGGGGGGGGGGGGTAATACCATGTCTCGCCATCTGGTGTTTCTCCCCAAGGACCCCTTACCCAAGTCAACCTCTCTCGCTCATCCACCCTCAGGGTCGGGATCCAAAAGCGATGGTCTTTATCTGGCCACCTGAGTATGGGATCCTTTGGGACTAGGTTGTGAAACACCCTCTGGTTTTTCACAGTATATACTGAAGTATTGTTAAGTAGGATGTTGTAGGGAAAAGTGGAATGGGGGTTATATAGAAAGGGAATGTTATGTAGATTTAAAGTTAAGTAGGGGGTAGGATGTTAATTACATATATTAAGACGTTAAGAAAAAAGGGGTAGAGCAGAGGTGCCCTGGCGTGAGGTAGCGGGATAGTGTGACATCCTGCCTGATGCTGCCTAGCAAGATGGGACCACCCACAGAGGTTATCCTCTTGGCTCACACTCCATATGGGTGGTACCTGAGTGTAAGTAAGGGGTCTTTTGCATCAGACACACTGGTCCCTGATGACACCTCCAAGGAAGGGTGAGCTGAGGTAGCGGGGTCCCAATCTAGTTGATGCTAACGCCAGGGGAATCCTAGGGAATTGCAAAGGGATTGTTATTTAAAAGTAGAAGTATTTATCATAAATAAAGTGGGGTCCCTTTTGGGATCCCTGTAAAATTTACTGTGGCGTCTGTGTCCATTAGTCATCTAAGAGCTCATGGTCTAGCCCATCTCCTGTTAACAGCGAATTTATTTGGCTTTGCCATCCGCCCCCCCTCCCGCACCCCCCGATCACCTTTCCAAGTGGGTGTGAGTGGTGGTATCCATGGGTACTGTCCCTGCTCCGGTGAAGGGAAGAGTACTCCCTTGCCCGGACCAGGGCTGGAAAACAGGGGCTACATAACTATTCCAAGTTGCTTAGCCCCTGTCTTGGTATTTTTACATAAAGAAAGGTCTTGTTTGAATACACTTTGTGAAATGTCATCAGCATCAATATGGCAACAAACTGTTTTGGTTTTGTGATGTATTGAATTCCAAAGAAATACAGTCCTCTGCTTTTACTTAAGCATATTATGGAAAAAAACATAACCATGGAAATATTATTGCGGCCACCTAGTTTGGTCATGCGTGTTTCCAGGTTCATCCTTTTGTCAGAACAGTGAGAAAAAGGCCTATGTTTCCAACAAATGACCTAATTCGGAACTCGTGCCTCTCTTGCTTTTTTAGTGAAGGCCTTTTTTTCAATTCACTTTATTTTGAGCCCATGCTCTTTAGACCAGCTTATGCTGTTGACACCACAACCCGGTACAACTGGTAGATGTAGTTCCAGGTCCTTCCCTTTCTTGAATGCTTATTGCCTGATGAGAGTAGCAAAAAACATCTTGAAAAAGTCATCCAACCATGCTATTGAAATGTATTGCTTTAGGTGGATTTTGGCAATTCTTTAATGGGGTGGTTTTGTGATGTCCAATTTAGCTTGGGTGTGTTGACATTCAGCCTGAAGGCAGAGAATATAGAAATGCAATATGATAAATAAAAAGCACATTGACAAGACCCTTTTAGATGATGATAAACCGAAAACAAAGACTCAGTCACATCAAAGGGGGGCTCTAGATCACTTGGGTAACCGTTCCTTTCAGGGAAAAAGATAAATATGATTCTGGATTGGCTGCAGATTAAATTCAAAACCTCCTGATAATCGACCATGTCTCACTCATATCCAAAATGTTTACAGAGGAGAAATGTACCATTTCATCCTTTGTCACAGATGAGGTTTGAGATAGATGTATTCTTATACAGCTCGAGTTTTGACAGATGAATTCACAATTCATAGAATACTGTTGAGCTGAAATAAGCTTGAGACCCAGGAACACCTCCCCCGTCCTGATATTTGGGGGTATAGGACTGCTATGGATGGTATTAGTCGGGCTGCTACCGCCGCCTGGGAAGCATATTTGAGTGAGGCATGATCCCGTAGGCCCTCTATTCCTTCAGAGACTCAGTATCACTGGATCAAAAATCATGTTTGGAGACTACCCTGGGAATGACTACATTTTCCAGAAGGAGGTGCTGAGAACACTGCGCTTCAGGACTGGAATAATTCACTGACTCATGGAAAAAGGATCAACTGCAAACCTACAGGGTTTGCAAAATCCAAAACACTGCAGGTGAGCAGTTACTGGAAAGAGGATAAGGCAGGACAAGGTTATGAGCGCTCTGTGCCCCATGTCAGTACTATTTTGGGCAGATAGCAAAGGGGCACATAGCCATGTAGTGAGGAAATGAAAAGGCAGAGGGCACCTCGTGCCGCTGACCCCTTTTAGATACTTGCCCAGCCTTATTAGCGGAGAGGAGCCGCAGCAATTCAGTAACCAATACCAAGGTCCTCCTAATAATTCAAACCAATAAAGGGGAATAACCAATCCGGGATGAAGATTGGGAATTAGCCCCAGCCAAAGCCCTATATAAGAGGCTAGGTTGAAGTATGGTCAGGATTCCTAGAGGAAGTAGACACCTGGATACATGCTCCTTTGACAGAGTTGAAGAATCCAAGAGAAGTACAATGAAAGTCTTTTTGCCTGCACAGTGAAAATGCTGTCCATTGAGGAGGGCTGGAGAAAGCAGACGTAGGATGCTGGAATCCCTGATGGGAGAAAGCAACCAAGATAAACGTGAAGCATGCTTCTCAAAGCCATGGGAATGTGATGGCCTAAGCCCACAGCTCTCTTTGTGCAACCTGGGCCTATGAACGGAGGGCATTACAATGTCTGTCCGTGCCTAGAAACACTTGTGTACAGGCGCGTTATAAATGCCATATCCTATCGTATATCTGTTTTGGCAAATAGTAGGGCTGCTTTTTCAAGGGAAAAATCTGCTTGGATGGGGCCCTGCCACCCTGCACTCCAGGATACCAGAAAAGCATGCTTGCTTGAAAAGCAAAGGCTCTTCTGGAGAGAGGTGCATCTGCTTCTACAAAATCTAAAACTTCCAGGGACCACAACTTTTCTAGGCCCAGTGGGCTCTGAGTGGTAAAAACATAAAACTCCTTCTACCTTCCAATGCACCCAAGCCAGGCTGGACATCACAAAACTACCCCATTAAAGAATTGCCAAAACCCAGCTTCTGAAATATAACCAACACATTTCAATTGCATGATTTGATTACTTTTTTTTCAAGATGGTTTTTTGCTACTCTTGTCGGGTAATAAGCATTCAAAAAAGGGTTGGATCTGGGACTACATCTACCAGTTGTAGTGGCGGTGGTGTCAACAGCATAAACTGGTCTGAAGAGCAGTGAAGGTGCAGTAGTAGCATGGGCTTAGTCGGGATAAATGAAGCAAAGTAAATGGCCTAAAATAAAGTTAATTGGAAAAAAGGCCTTCCTAAAAGAGCAAGAGAGGCACGAATCCCCAGTTATGCCATTTGTTCGAAATCTGCACTGTTTTGACAAAAAAGGATGAACCTAGAAACCTGCAAGATCAAACTAGGTATGCGCAGTAATATTTCCACGTTTTCTTTAGCGCAATCTGCTGCATCCTGCAAACGTATTGCCAGTGCTCAATGAGCGCATGGAGACCACGTAAATGGACAACACATTTATGCACTATACAAATAAGCAGAATAGCACATGATCATCTCTACTATCCAAATAGGTCAAACACGTGCATATGCGCTATGATAAGCAATACCATGATTAGAGCAGATCCTCTCCTCTTCAAATGTTCTCCTAGATCGACTTGGCAGAAAAGACTTGATTTCCCAGAAGTGGGAATTTGACAACCAGCAAATGTTCGGCTTGTGGGGCAGCCCAACCAAGGACCGCTTTGCATCCAGGGAGAACGGTTGCATTTACTTTGCAAGTCTCTGGCTCTGGGAGCAATCATTTGTGGGGAACTCAGTCGTGATTCCATGGGAACGGAATAGACTGAATGCCTTCCCGCCCATTCTTCTTGGGTGCTCGTGCAGGCCAGGAAACAACTCTGCAAGTTGATCTTTCTAGCCATGGCTTGGATAGGTCAGATGGGATTCCTAATTTAACTGAAATTTGACAGAACCCATTCGGCTAAAGCCTCACCCTGCTCTGCTAACAAAACTGCCAGATACAATATCTAAATCACGCGTCTTTCGCTCACAGTTGGCTCTTGAATAATCAGATATGCTCATCTAAATCTCCCAGCGGAGTGCATGTTGGTTCTTCAAGCCGCAAAGGCAAGCAGCATGCGCAAGACAAAGGCAAAATAGTTTGCACTTTGGTGCTGCAGGAAGGGCCTGTCCCACGTGAGATCATAGTGTCACAGTTGTTGCCTTATTTGCTACAGCTTGCAAAAACTAGTCTGTCGCAGGCAACCCTGCAGGTCCACTTTTCATCAATGTGCCTTTTTACACAAAAGGTCCTCTGGCACGTTTGTTATTTTCAGATCCTACAATTAAGGCTGTTGAAGGGGCTACTACACTCAGATTGGTGCCCAATGCATGTGTGGGAATTGGACAGTCCGGACCACTTAAATGCAGCCAAAGTACAAGGCTGTGTATAGTGTGGCATAAACTTCCTTTCTTTGAAACCTCCTATGCTCTATGATCTCTGCATCAATCAACCATACACAGAATTCCATGAAGAGAGTAATCCTTAAGCCTCACCCCATATTCCTGCCCGAGGTCAGCGCATCTTCCACCCTTTGGACTTGGTAGGCACATTGAAATGTAACGTGCAGTGCACCCTTCCTTTCAGTAAAGCAGATTGTTGCCTTTGGTTGTTCTCACGTGCCAATCCTTACCGAAACATGGACTGGCACGTTGGGTTATTGCTTGCATTACCCATTGTTATACTATGCTGGGCCGTACAATCACAGGTCTGGTGATTGACCAGAGGCAGCCCGATGACAGTGGTGTTCTATGCATGAGTCTCCTTGTTTGTCATCTGTCGAGCCGCAACATGGAAGCCTCTCCACACATTTGCCAGGCACTAGCGTCTTCATGCATTCCACTACTGAATCAGCTTTGTGTCACCTCTTTACTTGAAGGTACTGTAAGAAACCAGAAGGTGTCTCGCACGCTAGTCCCTGTGGATCTGTCATCCAGCTGGCCAGGACACGGCCAACGCTTTTTGATCCAGTTCCTGGGGGTGGACCAGTGCAGGAGGATCACCTGGGTGATGGGTCTTGTGGGAGTGGGATACCGGATGGTGAGACATGGTATCCCCGTTCCTGTAACACCTTTACTCCACCATACCCGGTAGGATATTTAGGAATTTACTCCCTGCCCCCTTTTACAACACAAACACTTTCAAATGGATTGTCATCCCACGTATTCCTCATTTTTGATATTCGATATCCAGATTCAGGTGCTTCAGAGTTTCTTTTCCTGGCAGAGGGCACTGTGCATCGATGCAGTCGACTTGATGTCCCTCGAGAGCCTCCGTCTTGAGGATGAGGTCATCGAAGGCATATATAGCACGTGCAGTGGCCATTGGCGTCAGTTCTGTTTTTCCTCGATTTGCTATTGCTTCGAGAAATACAGCGTGCTTTATTGCTTCATACACGAGTATGCCTTCTTCGTTAACACAGACTGCCCCGAAGACCGGGGTTCAAGAAGTGTCAAGATTGTGGTTCGAAAATGTGTATGACTGATCCACACTGTATATGTTTTCTGGTGTCTCAGGGTGGAGAATAAGACCTCGGACTGCTCCATGTGCCAGTCGATGACCGGAAAGGCCCTAAAGGAGCGAAAGGGGAAATTGGCGGTAGGTCGAAACCCCAAATCTACCCCCAACCAAAAACTTTGACCAATGAGTCGAGAGGCGACTCTCCTCAGAGGAAGAAAGTTAAGAGGTTGAGATTGAGTGGCTCCCACCACTCGTCTTCAAAGAAGTCCAAGAGGCACCATAGGTCACCTTCTTCGACTTCGTCTGACACCTCCCCTGAGAGAGTATCTTGCCCCACAAAGAAATCCACTCCGACCGAATGGGAACCTTTTAGAGCCGTGATGCTAAAAATATTTGAAAAGCAGAAACCCACGGCAAGCCATGCTCCTACCGCGCCGCCTTCCAAAGAAGCCGGGAAGGAAAGGGGTTGACCTAAATCATGTGCGCCCTCGAGCCCAGGACGAAGGCCAGATCTTCACCATGCGCCATCGGGGCCTCGATGCGATGACATGTCATTGAAGAATCCGTTGAGCAGTAAGCATAAGTCGAGGTCATCGACGCGGGCTGCGCCTTTGACGCCAGCCAAGCCCTCGACGTTGAGAGCCCCATCAAAACAAATGGTGCCTTTCCAAAAAAAAAAAAAGTTTTGACGGCTCCTCCAGCTTCGAATCCACTATTCATCAAACTCTTGATGCTTGAAAAACAAATGTGCACACCAAATGTGCCAAAGTTTCATCTCTGAGGAATCAAGATTGAAAGACATTTATGACAATCTGCAGACGGCCAGTGGGATGGACACCTCATCTGAGCTAGAGTTTGGAAGGCCAGAGGTTGGGGAGCATGCTGATGCGTTGCGTTATATAGACCGCTTATGTCCAAGGTAGTGGAATATATGGGGTGGAGTAGGCCTCCGTTACCATTTGAACAGGATGATCTGACTGACATCCTGGATAAAGGTCATCAGTCCGATACTATATTATCTTTCCACATTGCTTTCCAAAAAACGGTGGCAGCGAATTGGGAGAATCCAGCTGTGAATACAAATTTGACCAAGAAGTACCGCCCTTCCAGTAGTGACCCCGACTACCTGTCTAAGCACCCCACTCCAGAGAGTCTGGTGGTACAGGCAGCTACCACAACTTCTAAGCAAGCAGCTTACCCTACAACCCCTCCAGATCGGGCCAACAAAAGAGTAGATGGATGGGCAAGAAAGGTATTTTCCACCGGGAGTATGGCACTCGAATCGGCCAACTCCACATGTGCCCTTGCAAAATTTACATTCACTCTGAGGCTGCATTTCCATGGCGGCAGAGCACATTCCCGAGGGGGATGAAAGAGACAGGTTCTTAGCCATAATTGGATACGGCAAAGAAGCCATGTGAGGGTCTCTTCAGTCGGGTCTGGGTTCTGCTGACCGCATCAGCAGGGCCATGGCTACTAGCACCGTTATACGCAGATTTGTATGGTTGTAGAAGTCTGGTTTTGCACTGGATGTGCAATCCAGACTCCTTAAAATACTCTTTGACGGGTCTCACCTTTTTGGCAACAAGACTGACGAAAGCCTTGAGAAGTTGCAGACCTCTAAGGCTGTTATACAAACAAGGAACTGACCATATCCCATCAAAAATATTACTCTTTTTACACACACTGTTTTTTCGTGTGGTACTCTACGAACAAAGGCTGAAAACTAGTACGCCTATAAAACAATAAATGTTGGACCCAAATGCTCTGGATATCTAAATAATTTGATATCTCAGGCTACCCTGGAGCATCGAGTGTTACTACCTTGGAGCAAGAGAAAATATATAGAAAAAATATAGAAAGAACTGCTGTGATAGCTTAGTGGCTATTTTTAATTGTACAGTTGTTGTTTAACAAATAAACATAATCTCCCAAAGGAGCATTTACAAAAAAATGGTACTTTCAAAAATCGAAACCATGAACATTAAAATGCACAGTGAATTACATCAAATACTATGGAACATACATTCTGGTATTTGACAAGAAATAAACATTTTCAAACAAAAAACCATCCACACAATGTGTGATTGAATCCACAGCCTATATGATGAGTTGAAAAAACAAAATGAAGAAAATAAAACAACAAAAAGAAAAATCCTAACACATCCTGATTTTGTGTGATAGGGCAAAGCAACCAAATGCGACCCCCACCAGAGTCTGATGTATTGGTGGCCTCGGCCAAAGGACCGATTGTAAAGTCCTCGGGTTTGGAGCCCAGGGCATGTGTGGTTCCAAACTAATGCCAGAGGTCAGGTCCTCCTGATGACTTGGAGGGTCAGCTGGTGAGAGTTTATCAAGAGCCCAATCCTAGGTCAACGTCGGTGGTTGTATTCCTGCTGATTTGAAAAATGGGCCGTATAGCAATTACGTGTCCAATAAGACGTTTCGGCGGGCAGTGAAGGCTACCTTCATCTGGACCTGCGGATGTCGCTCTACATGGGAAAACAGAGCAAAGGAAAGAAATCAGAAGGGGAGAATGGGTAAGAACAAATCACCCCCAACATCTCATCAATCTATACATGCCTAACAATGGTAGAGCACGTGAAGCACAAGTATTAAAAAGCACCATATTAAAAAGAACCAAAGTTCCATACAGTACCTGTGCTAATTTGGCACGGGCCGTCTCCTTGGTCACCCTGACCATTGGAGCTTTTTTCCACTTTCCCCCTCTTCTCTGTTCAGGTGGGTAATGCCAGCCTACAGGTGCCAAATGTTCTCTCCTTTTGGCAACCTTTTAAAGCTTAATGTCTCCTTCTTTCTCGAACCCTTCCCTTTTTTAATACTTGTGCTTCACGTGCTCTACCATTGTTAGGCATGTATAGATTGATGAGATGTTGGGGGTGATTTGTTCTTACCCATTCTCCCCTTCTGATTTCTTTCCTTTGCTCTGTTTTCCCATGTAGAGCGACATCCGCAGGTCCAGATGAAGGTAGCCTTCACTGCCCGCCGAAACGTCTTATTGGACACGTAATTGCTATACGGCCCATTTTTCAAATCAGCAGGAATACAACCACCGACGTTGACCTAGGATTGGGCTCTTGATAAACTCTCACCAGCTGACCCTCCAAGTCATCAGGAGGACCTGACCTCTGGCATTAGTTTGGAACCACACATGCCCTGGGCTCCAAACCCGAGGACTTTACAATCGGTCCTTTGGCCGAGGCCACCAATACATCAGACTCTGGTGGGGGTCGCATTTGGTTGCTTTGCCCTATCACACAAAATCAGGATGTGTTAGGATTTTTCTTTTTGTTTTATTTTCTTCATTTTGTTTTTTCAACTCATCATATAGGCTGTGGATTCAATCACACATTGTGTGGATGGTTTTTTGTTTGAAAATGTTTATTTCTTGTCAAATACCAGAATGTATGTTCCATAGTATTTGATGTAATTCACTGTGCATTTTAATGTTCATGGTTTCGATTTTTGAAAGTACCATTTTTTTGTAAATGCTCCTTTGGGAGATTATGTTTATTTGTTAAACAACAACTGTACAATTAAAAATAGCCACTAAGCTATCACAGCAGTTTTTTCTATATTTTTTCTATATATTTTCTCTTGCTCCAAGGTAGTAACACTCGATGCTCCAGGGTAGCCTGAGATATCAAATTATTTAGATATCCAGAGCATTTGGGTCCAACATTTATTGTTTTATAGGCGTACTAGTTTTCAGCCTTTGTTCGTAGAGTACCACACGAAAAAACAGTGTGTGTAAAAAGAGTAATATTTTTGATGGGATATGGTCAGTTCCTTGTTTGTATAACAGCAGTTTTGATGCCCTTAACCTGACCTTCCTAACACTTAGGGTTTTCCCTCCAGTTTACTCGCAGACCTCTAAGGCGGCAGCCAAATCCTTAGGTGCTGCTAGTAGACCGCCTCAGCCTTTTCGCACTAGGTTACAGACTTGGAGGGGTAGATCTTTTCGCTACTACTCGAATGGCTAATCAAAGAGGCCAAAGAAAGTTCCCTTGTGGTGGTCAAGGAAGAGGTGCAAAGCCAGCTTCAAGCAGGGGCATCTTTACCATCTGCCACTGCATCAGCCACCTCAGAACCTCTCTGAGGTCTTGAGTCACAGTTCACCAGTGGGGGGCAGACTGTCCCAGCATCTAGAAGAATAGCAAGACATTACCTCAGATGCTTGAGCATTGGAAACCATAGCCCACAAGTACTACCTTCCTTTCATACAGAGACCTCAGAGCAATCCACCAGGGAGCCACTCTGAGGATTCCAGATCTGCTCCATGTGCAGGAAATTGTAACCCTGCTAGAGAAAGGTGATATAGAGCCGGTGCCTGTAGCGGAGAGGAACAAGGGTTGGTATTCTCCATATTTCCTAATACCCAAGAAGGGCGGAGGACTGAGACCCATCTTGGACTTGAGATACTTGAACTAGTTCCTCAGGAAGGACAAGTTCAAGATGGGCACACTTTCTCAGATCCTTCAGGCCCTCCAACTCCAGGATTGGATGGTGTCATTAGACCTTCAAGATGCTTATTTTCATGTTCCAATCCATCTCAAGCACAGAAAATACCTGAGGTTCGCAGTTGGCGGTTCTCATTATCGATTTCGAGCTCTGCCATTAGTGCTGACCTACGCCCGAGGGTTTTCACCAAACTGATGGTGGTGGTGGCAGCGAATCTCGGGAGAGGGGGGCATTCACGTCTACCCCTACCTGGACAATTGACTGATCAGAGTGCATTCTCCTGAACAAGTCCTGGACCATCTCAACATCACCTGCCACTCTCTTCACAGACTGAGCTTCTCCCTCAATTAAAAGAAGTCCCATATGACACTTCTCAAAAGCTCCAGTTCATTGGAGCTGTTCTGGACACATCCCTGGAAAAGAGGTTGCCACCCGAGGTGAGGGCTCAAGACATTCTACAGATGGTCACCACATTTCCCAGCATCTCGCGGCCTTTGATATTGAGGTTGCTCTGCCTCTTATCCTGCATCTTTATGGTGTCAGAGACCCGCCTGAGAATGAGATCCCTTCAATGGACTCTCAGAACTCAATGGTCCCAGTTCTCAGGAAAGATGTTGGGCCTACTTCAGGTTCCAAACAGGGTCGCACATGATCTTCTGTGGTGGGCCTGCGAGGACAATATTCTGAAGGGAGAACCCTTTTGGCAGCCATGGATGAAGATGACTGTAGTGATGGATGCTTCACTCACGGGGTGGGGAGCCCACACCAACGATCTGACACAGCGGTCGTTGGTCTCCATCAGAGTCCAAACTACATATCAATCTTTTGGAGCTGAGGGCAATCAGACTAGCGCTGAAGGCTTTCCTGCCGTCCGTGCGGGGAAAGAATGCCCTGGTAACGACGGACAACACAGTGGCCATGTACTACCTCAACAAGAGAGGAGGTGTAGGGTCACTACTGCTGTGGAGAGAGGCAATGCAGCTCTGTTACTGGGAAATTCAAGAAGAAATCTCTCTAAGAGAACACATCGGTGGATGCTCTGATCAGGCAGAGCATTGTCACCCGAGTGGGAACTAGCTCAGGAAGTCCTTCAAGAGATCTTCACCCTTTGGGGAACACCTGAAGTGGATCTGTTTGCAACCAGTATCAACCAGCAGTGCGATTGGTACTGCTCCAGGGAAGTTCCTCCAAAAGGAGCTCTAGGGGACGCGTTCGTAGTGGACTGGGAGTTTCCACTCCTGTATGTGTTTCTTCCAGTCTCCGTCATTCCTCACGTGATCAGGAGGTTGAGAAAGTTTAGGAAACACATGATCCTAATTTCCCCATATTGTGCCAGGAGGATGTGGTACTCGGGCCTTCTGGATATGTCCATCTGTCCTCCAATACGTCGTCCACTAAGAGAGGACTGTCTCTCGCGAGAGGAGGGCCGGGTTCTCCATCCAGAGGTCAAAACATTTAACCTTAACGCATGGTTTCTGAGAGGCTTAGATGCAAGGATTGGGACCTCCCAGATGACGTAATGGAGATTTTGCTTTTGGCCAGAAAGCCAGCAACAAAGTCTTTGTGCCATTGGAACAAATTCTGCAACTGGTGCAGAGTCAAGAATGTAGACCCTTTTCTTTGCAAAACACTGGAGGGGTATCTTTTCTGCTATCCTTAGCCAATCTGGGGCTCCAGGTTGGCACTATTAAGGGCTATTTGGCGGCGCTATCCATCTTTAAGCACTCGTCTGAAGAATGTTCAAGATTCCACTGGTGACACAATTTCTAAAGGGGCTAACCAATGTGTTCCCCAGTCTCCTTTCCAGGTTCAAATTTGGGATCTTAATCTGGTACTAAATTGTCTAATGTGTGTACCCTTTGAACCTTTACACTCGTGTCCTTTAAGGTTGTTAACCTTTAAAACCATTTTTTTGGTAGCTCTAACTTGAGCCCGTAGAATGAGTGAGTTGCAGGCACTTTCGTCCAAGCCACCCTTTACTGTCTTACACAAGGATAG
This sequence comes from Ambystoma mexicanum, assembly GCF_040938575.1. Lineage (NCBI taxonomy): Eukaryota > Metazoa > Chordata > Amphibia > Caudata > Ambystomatidae > Ambystoma > Ambystoma mexicanum. Next base: position 420,389,198 of record NC_090934.1, on the reverse strand, counting down.
GGTTGTTTTGAGGGTTACACCTTCATTCTTACCCATAAGCCTTTCTGATTGTCATGTAGGGCAGACAATTCTTTTACCTTCTTTCTATCCCCCACCTCATCTTGGTAAGGGGGGAGGAGAGATTACACAGGTTGGAACCTCGTAGAGTTCCGAGCTTTTATATATGTAGGCTGTCAAAACTTTGCATTGACGGTCAGCTTTTCATTGGCTATACAGGCCACAAGCTGGGTTAGGCTGTTAAGAAACACTTTATCCAGGTGGATCATTCTGGCGATTTCAGAATGTTAGACTGGGAGGCAAGGATTAAGGGCCTATTCTACCAGGGGCATGGCTACCTCTACAGCCCTGCAAAGGGGTGTACAGATAAGGTATGTTTGAGGCAGCAACGTGGTCTACTATTCACACGTTCACAAAACATTACTCCCTGGAGTCTTCCCTCAGTCTTCATGGGAACTTTGGAAAAGCTGTCCTGCATTTGGTTCATGAAAACCATTAAAACCAAAATTCTTACTCCCTCCACTAAACCTAATACTGCTTTGGGAGTTTATCAAAGATGAGGAATATGTGGGAGGACACAATCCATTCAAAGAACAAGTTACTTACCCCCGGTAACAGTCTTTCGACTGGATGTTCCTCCAGCGTATTCCTCATCATCCTCCCAACATACCACACAGTAGAATTTCCCATGCTATTACAGCTTTCGCTCCTTCATTGTTGAGTACGGTCACTCCCGTGGTTATGCAGGTATTTCTACTGTAGGAAAAATCAGAACTGAAGCAAAGGGGCTGGGCACGTGCTATATATGCCTTAGATGACATCATCTTCGAGACGGAGGCCCTCGAGGGACATCGAGTCAACTGCATCAACGCACAGCACCCTCTGCTGAAAAAAATTAAATAAAATGTTCCGAAACAGCTGAAGCTGGATATCGAATATCAAAGATGAGGAATATGTGGGAGGAACATCCAGTCGAAAGAACGTTACCAGGGGTAAGTAATTTGTTGTTCTCACTGACAGCCCGCTCTAAGGGAAAAAAGCCTAACGCCCGAGCTGTGTACCTGATGTCCCAATACTATGGTCAGGCGAGGTCAGGCAATTATTGGTAATCACTCACACCTGACTTCCATTACACTTCTCCACACAGATGGCAGGCGTTTTACGAGCGAGGCAAAGCACACGAGGAAACAGCAGTTCCAAGATGGCAGTTTAGCGAGAGGAGAAAGAAAGAGAGTGAAACAGAAGAGTGTCACAAGGAGGGAAGTTTCCTTGACCTTTTCGGCAAGGAACGCTTACTTTCATGAAACCTCAAAGAGAAAGCGTGCTGTTTTGTAAGCCCTGTGTGAAAGGGCTGTTTTATGGCTGACCTTCTGTGAAGTTCTCTGTGGATTTCACTACGGCATTCGAAATTGTGGCAAGGAAATCTTCTATGTTGTTAAATCCCACCCAGCTATCCCACAATCCTTTATCTACAGCGCTCGCTCCATTGTGGAACCCCTGTGTGAAAGGGCTGTTTTGTGGCTGTTTAGTGCTGGGAAGGGCAGGATAACTATTACTATCTTACTGTGTTTCAGTTATACCCAAGTTCGTCACTGTCTATGCCTTTTTAACCTTCTTAATCTAAGTAATGTAGATTTAGCATTAGTTACGAACATCCCTTTGACTCAAGAGAAATCATTTAATTCTTGAACGCATGCGAAGCGTTCGTCGTGCGGCCTTGTATATATTAAAGACCGACATGCCTTCCAAGCTAGAAACACCCAGATTAATCGAGCGACTAAAGCGGACTCCATTCAAAGACAGGCACGCCATGTGTCCCATTAAGGATTCATCACCTATGTCAAGGAGCAGGGCGTATTCGGCGTCTGCCGACATTCGCTCATTTTACTCCACTGAAACAAGCAGAACATCTGCAAACGCTGAAATCACGACCCAGCAATCAAATGCGAAGGCATCCATAGATGTAGAACCTTGTGGCCCCAATCACGTGGTGGAAAAGCGTACTGATGTAAGTGTTCATACAATGGCACTAGTAATTGCCACGTCACATAGTGAGAATCAACTTTCACTAAAAGCGGCGAGTGAATGCAGCGGCACCTCACTAGCACAGTCACTGCATCTGAGAAATAACGCTGTACTGCACACTGACAAACTGCTACCCTCTAGCATTGATGAATTATTGATACTGACTCACCTAAACGCAGTAAGACTATTCAGGATACCCCAAATCTTACTGAACTACCAACTGTTAAGTCAACTTTACTTCCTTGGCCACATCATAAACTACCCGAGATCAACCAAATAGATGAACCCAGTGAGTCACCTGATGTACAATCGGCGCCACAGCTCGAATTACAACACACTCCAATTAAAAATGGAACCAATGAGTCAAAATCAGCTCGTTGTTTCAAATTATCGCAATCCTCCATAATGTTCACGACAGTTGTTCCAAATTCTTCTCCCCTTTCAATAATGTTCTCTGAACGCTCGCTTCAAAGAGGACTTTCAATTAACAAAACTCAATTGAGCTCTTCATTAACGAACCCTCTGCTGCAAACCACATTCACATCAATGAATTTAGCGCCAACAATGATGATTAAACTTTGAGACAATCAATACCAGACTAAATACACACTTAGAGCTCTTAAATAATAATCTACAGCAACAATCTGAAGCCAACTTAATTTTAATCAAACAACCACATGCTGAAGATAGTCATTGCTTCCCGAAATCAATGAACAAGCACCTGGCTATCCCGCCTCACACTTATACAAGTGTGGAAACTCAGTCCAGAGCCCCTTTAAAAACATCGCCAGAAGAGGCAATAGTAATTAAGGAAAGTCGACCCGTCACAACTGAATCGCCATCAATAACAAACTCCCATTACAAATCAATCCGAAACATCATACGGACAAAGTGCCTCGTCGTCTGAACCCAAAGTGGATTTTGTATTGTTCTTCAAGCCAACTAAGGAACCTTGTGAAAAGGTCACTGCTCCTTCACAGTTGAAGAAAACGAAAAACATCAAGACTGTGTCTATAGCAACTAAGCGGCTTCCAAACAATTTATACAACATTTTACTAAACCCAATAGGCAAAAATTAAATGCAAGTGAAGCGGTCACTAAAAAACAATTGCGAGACAAAACAAATCGACCAAGAAAACTAATCGAGTCAAATCGACATCTCAACCCGCACATGAGCCATTAGACGATTTAATAGTGCAATTGACCAGCAGAAAACAAACTTGCCCAGTTCTGCTAAAAAGGATACTTTAGTAAATGACGGATCCTCTCTTGTGAAGCAAAACCAATTGATCAATGAAGGACCTTCTAAAATATTTGATCAAAGACTGACTGACATAGAAAAATTGATTCATTGCTGATTTTCCAATTCAAACCCTGCTGTTCTTTCTCAACCACAAATGATCGTAAACAAAAGGCACTCGGAAGAGAGTCTTCAACAACAAAAATCAATGTCCAAAGCTAGGCTGGATTTAAACAGTAAAACTATTCTGCAGCCGAATGGATCGAACAATACACACTTCCATGCACTAATTATCCAATGTCGGTCAGACTCAGCTGAAAAATACGATCTCAATCGAACATCTGTACTGAATATCTTCTTGGAAATACCGGCTTTAGAAGACCTTTCAACATCTGATATAGATCTAGTGGAGTTTTTCCATGAGACGGACTTGACTGGTGCAAGATTATGGGTGCCATCTTAAATCTAATCTGGCAAGTGAGACATTAATATTTGACATGGGCTTCACATTGTTATACGATTCGAATGAAAAATACAATGCTGCTCTCCCTAAAACTATAGACTTCATTAATATCAGTCAACCTAGCATCTTGCAACATTCAGCTCGAAGAAGACCAATAAATCTGACACATAAACAGTCTGGATATACAAAAGTCATCTCCAAATAGAGACCTGATGTTTCTCCAACTTATGACAGCGAACGTTATTTAGAGATCAAACTCTGAATAACTGGGGACATATGCACCTTTTTAATAACCAATGTAATGCCCTCAATACTTTTGACATAATCCTTCAAGAGACGTGGCTGACAACAATTGTGGCGTAGGATGATCATACTATAACAATAATTCCTGCTGTGACATAATCCAAAGGACGGCCAATGGCCGGATTACTTGCAACTAAAAACTCCACGGGCATAACTCTGGAGGAAAGGGCTAATCCAAATCCTCACATACAATTAGTCAGAATAATCATACATCAACACTGCATTGCACTTGTCAATCTGTACTGGAACCAACTAGCTATCAAAGATGACGTCTTCTATAATGACATGGAATTGATATTAGATCTAATTGCTGCTGATCAATTTGTAACTACCATCGTAGCAGGCGACCCAAATTTACAAAGCTTATTTAATCCTAGACAACACCAAACCATAAGAGCAAATAGATGTTTTCTTTTAATGGCAAACGTCAAATGGTAATGCTCAATGGTGCAGTGGAGGGAGACCTACCAGCTCAATGAATGTGGCATCGCGAACATCAACGAGCCACCATAGATTACATCTACACAGATCGCAAAATATTTCCATGTATTCATAGTTTCACAATCCAGAACCAAACTAAAAGCGACCATGATCAGCTCGTAGTATCATGGAAATGGCCTATCCAAAAGAAAGACACTACTGTTCAATACTATAGTGAAAAATTTTGTGTAAACAGCGGGCGGAATCGACTACACTGGAACCCAGACCGTCTGCACGCCTTAAACTAACTATTAAAATCTAATTCCGGCAACATAAAGACCAATTTAGCGAATGAAGGTGGTTATATATCGACTTTACAACTATTTTTAGAGGAAAGAAACTCATCTTGCAAGCAAGCCCTTGTTTAAACACAAGCATAATTATGATTACGAACTTAAGCAGAGGAAAACGCAACTTTGGAAAGAGATATGGAAAATATGCTTAAAAGATGAAGCTGGGATCCTAAAGGTCAAAGCTCTAAAGTCTAAATACGAAAATTGGGTCGTAACCAGAAGATCGCACTTGTATCAGCAAGATGGGGAAACAATGCTTAGAGTGCTAGCCTCTAAAAACTCTGGGGCAATATGGCACCTGCTTAATTACATCTCTTCAACATCTCAATCATCGCTGCAAATAAACGCAGTCACAGAGCAAGGCTGGGTTGCATATTTTACAGCTCTTTACTCCAACAGAAATGAGAATATCTATAATAACAACTGTCTTGCACCTTTAAATCCTCCACTTATATTTGACATTGATGACATCAAGAACTACATCGCTAAACTAAGCCTTTCAAGAGCCCCAGGCCCTGACAGCTTGTCCAGCATAGACCTGAAAGCACATCCCGAATACTGGGCAAAAATACTCCTTCTAATTTTCCTATTTAAAAAAAAAAAGGAATCGCCAACAACCTGGTGTCAGGCTGAGGATCCAAGACCAGTGTCTGTGGAAGCTGCTGAACCCCCAACAGTCCCCGTGAAGCGTCTCACCCAGAATTAGGGTAGTTAACAGTTGTGCATGTTACACTCCCAAGGGAAAGGGGGAAGTGGATAAAAAAATAAACACCAGGATGCACCAGTATTAATCTCTGAACCTGCAGATGGGACAAAAAGAGCTAACACATTCCACCTTTTAATGTCGTTTACAGTTTACCTGCATATTTTGTAATATCCTAAACAATGTCAAAAAACCATACCTGGTTCTTCTCTTCAGAATGCCTAGAGAAGACTGTATACCTGCTGATGCCTTTTACTGTTACTTGCTTTACTCTGCCTTCAAGCGTGCTTGCAGAAAGAACTGTTCCTATCTCCTCCTTATTCCCAAGATCTCAGTCTCTTCCTAAGTTTCTTTGAAGAGTTAAAAAACAGGGAAGTGCTTATGGAAACACCCAGTCTCCCAGATACTTGGTACCCTTATTTGACTTTAACTCCACCTCAAACAAAGGAACAGTTTTGTACTTCCACCTTGAAATGGAACATTAGAGCTTCACTTCGTGATCCGTGCTTGTGCGTGTAGCCTCTTTAATTTGTTTCTTAACCGTGCATTCACGCGATCACTCAAAGAAGAATAATCAACCCACCCATGCGTGCAAAGTCAGTTTCCGTGTTTACCGAAAACGTGAATGCACAAGAAGACGCGAGGGGAAAAGAAGTCAATCCGCACACGTGCGCTATGACTACAAGTCTGATGCCCAATCCGTGCACGCGCGCAGACAATTCAGGTTTAATTTCAAACCGCCACACGTGCAATGAAGACTCGAGGATAAACTGTACTACACCCTCGCACAGACACTTCAGGTTAATATTCAAAACCGCGCACACGCACAAAATGATTTTCAGTTCCGCGCACCGGCACACTGGCGCTCTTTTTAATGGAGAGATCGATCACGAGACACGCACATCAAAGCTCTTTCATTCAAATGCAGCAGAAGTCAGATGCTCAAAACACGAGCGTGAGCTAGTATGCCAGGATCCCAGCAACATCTTTCACTGCACGGTGAGACGGATTCAAGACCCTGCTCAATTACGAATTTCCAGCAAGACACTTGATTATAACACATTTGAAAGTAAATTCAGTTTAAGAAAATCTGTCCCAGCGCTGCCCTCTACAACCTTAAAAATATTTACAGTTAAATAACTCTAAGCAGATCAGCAGGAAATAGTAAAAGACCAGATGGCCAGTCACTTATCTTCTGAGCTTCTGGGTAAACTTCTGCCAACACTGTTGGCCTCCCGGACATCTCCTATGATTCCCAATAAACTCCAAACTTTGCTGCTTGTTGCCCAAAATCCTTTAAGGCCTAAAAACTGGAACAACTTCAAAACATGTCCCCTCAGCTGGCCATAAGACAATGAAAGGCAGTTTAGAATGTTCATTATCTCCCCTTCAGTAGTCTCCAACCAATAAGGGTGCCAGCATAGAACCTCCATCTTGGCTAGGGACACTTCCCACACTCTGCAAGGGAAGGTTAAGGCCAAACCAACCTCATAATAAGAAACAACCTACAAGCACTCGCTAACTCCCCAGCAGAACCTGACACCTGGTAGCTGTCAGATGATAGCGCTACTTGATGCTCCGGGCAAACTATTCTCGATTTAATTTTGAGAGATTTGACACTTTGGATCAATCAGAATAAACGTTTTGACCCGCATCAGACTGGCTTTATACCTGGTATGGGTACATCGATCAATCTTCTCACTATATCTGCGATCCAGCAACAGATTATCAAATTCTAGCAACCAATATTTATGGCTTATGTTGACTTCAAGTCAGCATTTGATTCGGTAAGCAGAAGTCCCATGTTCCACAAGTTGTCCAAAGCTGGATGCCCTAAGAACCTACTAAATTTAATCATCAGCAGCACACACAGACCTCTATTCGTTTAAGACTAACACTAGATGGTAAACTTTCAGGCACTATACATACTGAATGTGGCCTGAAGCAAGGATGCGTTCTTGCATCCCTGATCTTTAATTTTTACATTGCTGACATGGGCAACTTGTTTAGCTCTATATCATCTGATCCTCCTCGGCTCGGAAATTTTCCGATAGCTTGGCTTTTTTATGCAGATGATCTGCTTCTCATGTCAAAAACTCCTATTTGTCTTCAAAAGCTATTAAAAGGTCTGGAGAACTATGCGAATTACCACTACTTGGAGATCAATGTTGACAAAACCTAAATTCTATCAAGTCATTCCATCACATGAACTAAAGCACGCAACTTCAAGTGGAGACTGAATGGAGAAATCATTCACCAATACAAATACTTAGGAACTAATGTTAACAACCACCTTACGATCAACCATATCTCCAGGATCTGGAAACAAAAATACGAACAGCAATATTCACAAGCTCTAATAATCAAACGTAAATTTGGAAAATTCTCTTTCATCTATCATAACATTCTACTTACAAAAAGTAACGGCAATAATTGTATATGGATCAGACACCAAATTTCCTAAAACAGAGCAGTTCTGGATAAAACTAGAGTGAAAATTCTGGAAGAGGCTTTTAGGTGTCCCGAAAAGTACACCAAGTCAGTAATAAGATAAGAATTAAGCTGGTCTTGGTATGCAGTGTATTGTTGGAAGATGTTGAGCCTGTACCAAAAACTTAGTGGCTCCAAAAGCTGATCTTCTTGTAGACAAATTAGCTACTTATATGCTCATGTCACACCACAATTTCCCTTCCAAATGGAGACTTCATATAAACAATGTAATGGATGCGGCAGAAATAACAGCAGAAACACTGGTCTCTAATATGATGAAAGCTAAAAAATAAGTTGTGTCAAATAGATTGGATTTGGACTATGGACCAATGCAAGCAGTATATGATTTATAAAGACCTCCCATTTCATGAGAAAAATGTCGGTCTACCGAACAATATCTATTAAAATTCCCCGATCCACGATATAGGCAGGTCTTTCTAAGATACTGACTGAATTTAGTCAAAACCAAACAAATACAAGCGCGACACCACCAAATAACAGAATCATAGAACTACTATTGCTTCTGCTGCAATCAAACTTGCAAGGAGACTATGGAACACTTATTAACTGAGTGCAATACTTTCATAACTAATCGAATACTGTTGTTCAGGCCTTACTTTGATCAATATTAAATATTGTCCCTCCAGGACCTATGGACTAAATTATATCATTCAAAACTAACAATGGTTCAAATAGCAATAGCTACATTTATTGTTCAGCTTAATATAGAGGATTAGATACAATGTTCTGATTAGTCTGATGCCACCGCTATAGTTTGAGTCACTCCATTGTGATAGAGAACGGAGACTAAGACTCATTTATACATGTATACTTTCCATTCGACAATTCGAATGGCAATAATTGGTGAGCATAACAGATTTAACACATGCAATGATACTGAAATGAATGGCTAGGAAGTCAATTTAGAAGAATTAGACACAGTGCCAGATTGACGAAATAGCACTAAAATTGGTGATTTTATTTATGTGATAGGAACGTTTATATGAATGTGAACTTATATTTTGATTTTACCGAACACTAATTCATATTAAATTATTATTAGCCGCACACATGTATATTCCCTAACAGGCAAATGCGATTGTTAACAAGGTTGAAGTATAAGAAATGTACCAAATGTAATGATGTGAAATTAATTGTTATTGAAAAGTGGATTATCAACTTAATAAATAATAAAAAGAAAGCGTAAGACTTGGAAACCAGGCTGAAGAATCCTGCATTGTGTGTCAGAGGTACCCGGGCCCTCCTGCGTCAATAATCAAGGCGGGAAGAAGCACCAGCTGCTGGTCTTTAGGCTAGAAGTGAAAAGCATCCTTTACTGTGTATGTTTGCAAAGTATTTCTATATCATGTATTATGTACCAGGGATTCCCACTCTGACAATGCAACGTAATTCAAGCAAGTGAATCTATGAAGGATACTTGCCTCTAACTGCAGATAACGGCATTGGTAACTAATCCCTTGCATTGATCCATCCTGACCACTGTTTGTTTATAGCTATCCTTATTTAGTTGTAGGATTTTCGTTAGTTCCTGTCAGTGTTTGTTATACTAATTAGTCTTGTAGATTGCAACTGACACCAACCAGGGCATCATGGCGCTAAAGGAAATGTTATACAAACGGATCATAACAATTAAACCCAACTCCGAGCATAAATATTGTCAAATGGCAATGAAATAAAAGGTGCTTTTCGATGCCATGGAGAGAATGGGGAAGCTCATTCCAAAGTAAGGCAGCTGCCACAGTAAAAGCTCGACCACCATTTCAAGAGTGATGAAAACGTGGAACCTGGAACAAGAGCATATTGGCAGTTCGAAGCGTGCAAGAAGGCATAAAGGGGTGAAAAATGGCCTGAAGATATTCAGCACCTGTGCCATAAAAAGCACAGTGAACAATGCACAAAGATTGAAATTTGATGCATCTTGATAATGGGAGTCATTGAAGGGAGCGCAAAACTGGGCAAATAGGCTCATGATAAGGAAGACGTGCAACAACTCTAGCAGCGGAATTCTGCAGCATTTGCAGCCATTTTAACAACTGAATAGACTGCCAAAAAAACCAGAATTGTAGTAATCTACCATGCCAAAAACGGATGAGGCAACAACTGGATCATGAAGATAACTGGGTAGAAAAGGGGAGATCTTCAATTAGATTGAAAATGCAAGCGAGAAAAAGTGTGACCGATCTGCCTGAAAAGAGTGGAATCTTTGCCACACAGAGCCTGAGATGCCAGCTTCGGTTAGCCTATCTAACAAGATGGTGTGATTGATGGTGTCAAATGCAGCTTTCTGATCGAGCAAGATCAGTGTACTAACACCACCTTGGTCAGTGTCTGGCAAGAACGTCAACTACTGAGACTAGCATCGACTCAGTGCCACGGCCGGGACACACTCCGAATTGAAAAGGATCAAACAAAGAGTGTTCCAGAAAATAACTAAATTGGGGAGTGACCAAAGATTTAGGCAATTTCATCAAACAAAGCAGAAGAGAAATAGGATGACAATTAACAGGGAGAAGAGGATCCAGAGAGGTTTTCATAAGCCAAGGAATCACCAAAGCGTGCTTCACATATGGGGGGGGGAATGGAGCCAGTAGATAAAGAATGATTCACAGCAGAAACTTCGGGGGAAGCAATCCCCAACATAATTTCCTTAATAGGAAGCGAGTTTGAGCCTAATGGAGAAGCAGACTTCAGTCTTTTTGTAGCTCTAATAATCTCAATGATATCAAAGAGGGAAAGAGGACTAAGAATAGGCCTGTCAGTAGTGGATGCCAACACGGATAAAGCCGCAGTCCGAGGGTCAGACGAGGCGATTTTGGACCTTACAATGACCATCTTATCAAAAAAGATGGACAGCGAGTCACATAAGGCCTCAAAAGGGGGAACAAGACTTGAAGAAACAAGGCACATTGGAAAGTGATTGTAAAATTCTGAACAGCTCTTTGGGTTGGTTCAAGGCTGATTCAACACACCTAGTGTAAAAAAGGCGCTTAGCTTCTAGAATATCTTTGATAGATCGTAGCCTCTGAAAGGAGAGACTTGGCTAGCGGACAATCAGCACACCACTTCCACTCAGCCTGTCTACGATGAAGCTGCAGATCAGCTAAATAAGCAAACCAAGGCTCGGAAGGACGAAAAGAGACTTAGATGGCTTTAACGGGATAAGACAATCGGCTTTACTAGAAAAAGCTCGTGAAAGTGTAGTAAAATCGATAATACCAGGCCCACAAGCCTCAATGATTTAGGAAGAAATGACAGAAGTGACATCAGTGTGCCACCTACGATGGGGGGACACGGAAGGGGAGAATCCGTAGGTGGAGCAGAGAGTGGAACTGTTAATGTTCAAGGACATTTTGTTCTGCGCACTATCACCACCAGAGTGGTCCGCTGGCAGATCTGAAAGGTAAGAGGGTACGGAGGGTTAGTAGGGTGTAGTGGGATAAAGGTAGAGCAAGATTAGTGATGTCTTGTCAGCTTCAGTTTGGTTAGCACCGTTCGGTAGGGGCTTGTTTGTGGTTTACGGATTGGTTGCCTCCCTTGTGCTATTGTGCGGGACTATGTGTAGTTTGTCTTGCAGTGTAGTGAAGTGCATGCGACTTACTGTGCAAGAAAGTGGTTGTGTTTGTGGTGTGAGAGGTGTAAGCGGAGAGTGGTTTTTTAGCAGAAGGGTTAGTGGGGTTACCTCGTTTCGGACGTGTGTGTTGGGTGTCTGACCTTCCTATCTACAGGAGTGTTCCTTTGGTGGTTCACTCGTTTGGTTCTGCGCAAGACGGTGGCATGTCTCTGTGACTGTCTAGTGATCTGTGGGTGGGAAGGTGGTGAGGGCCTCCCCAGGGTTGAGATCGCTAAGGTTGTGGGTTGCTCCTTGGTTGTCAGTGGAGTCTGCCTGCCCTCGTCTCCCTGAGCTCCTGGGGTGCGGTCTCCTCCCACCGATTCTTAATGGCCCCCTGTTCTGTTAGGTACTAGTTCATGATTCGTGCTCCTTCGTCTCCAGCTTTGCCTAGCGGAGGAGTTTGGCTTGGGAGAGGTTGACTCTTTAGTTTCCTCCCTCACCCGCTACTTCTTGCTGCATGCGTTTGTTTCGGGCATGCTCTATTTCCATTGGTGTCTGTTAGTTGATTCCATACGGTTCTGAGGTGAAGAGTGAAGCCAAGTCCCTGCTGACACTCACCGCAGAATGAATGCAACCCTCTAGGGAAAGAAGCCAAGACATGGCTTGCAAGGATAACAAGGTTTAATTGTACAGATTACAAAATATTAGCAAAGCACTCTGCTGCTCGAGAACGTTCTGGTTCCAGAGTGGTTGTCATTGCCTTTTGAGAGGCCATATCTTCACTGCAGACGTCACATTTAGAGTCTAAATCGGCACAGTTAATTGGTAAGACAGTATACATGGTCCTGCTCCTTAGGGGATGCCAGGCTACAATTGGTTAGCTTCTCTCTGCCATCTGTCAGGCTCAACATGCGTCAGCTGGGCTCATCTCGCTGTGGAGTGAAGGTCCGGTCTCTCATAAGTAACAAATGTCTAAATTATTATGCTTATTCCATGCCTTCTACTATATCACTGTGGCATGCACCTGGGTGGCTCAGGGACTGGTGCCACCGGAAGGGGAGGAAGAAATGCAGTCCTACTGACCCACACATTCTAGGCTTTGCTGATACCGTTCCTCTCGCACCAAAGGCTTCCACCATCATTCTGATCTATAAATTACTCCTCTCTGTACCTTGTGTTTCAAAGTAAGTATTTTATGCTGAGGAGGTGAAACATTTGCATCGGCTTAGATCTTTTATGGTCACTTGGTTTATGCTAGGGGTTGGGGTCACTCACTATCATGGAATGCAGGGGTGTGGGGGTCGGGTCACTGGTGTGGGCTCTGGCTCTGGGTAGGCTGGGTGGAGCTGGGTGCCTGCTGGCAGTTTGGTTGTGATGAATGGACACTGCGAGGAGCCTGGTGTGGTCTCACGACCTTGCAGGGCACATTCCTCCCAGTGATACTAAGTAATTGCAACAATGGAGGGACCAGATGCCATTTCCGTGAGAACTGGTTATGTGGACCCATCCTGTCTTAATGAGCTGTGTAGCGCGGCCATGAAGCTGAGAGCTATGTAGCATGGCCATGCAAGACTGTACCTTTGCCATAGTTACAAAATGGCATTTCTTTCTATGTGTATTCTAGGGTTATGCCGCTATTGTTTGCGCTATATTGCATCCCCGTCGACTTTCATAGCATAGTCCTCCCACCGCCCCTTGTACACTACACGATTTCATATGGTATTTGCCTCACCTTAAAGCACCTAAGTGGGTGGCATTGATTGGTTTCCATCCCAATAAGAGCCTGGTTTTGAGCAGTTTCCTGAATTTTAGGTGGTCTTTTGTATTGCGTATTTCTTCCGGAAGTGCGTTTCAAGTTTTTGCTGCCAGGTGGGAGGATGCAGATCCGCCCATTATTTTTTTCTTGTGGATGGTTTTGGTTCCAAGCGGATGTCATTGCTTGATCCGATTGTTCTGGTCAGTTGGTAAATGGTTATTTTCTTTTGTAGGCATTCTGCTCCTTGGCTGTGGATTGCTCTGTGTGTTTTGTGCATCGTTTTAAACATGATTCGTTATTTGCTTGACAGCTAGTGTTGCATTTTTAGCGCTGGGGTGATCTGGTCTCTTTGTGATAGTTTGAGGAGCCTGGCCACTGCATTTTAGACTTGTTGCAGTTTTTCAGCAGGTGTTCCAGCATTCCGAGGTAGAAGCTGTTTGCACAGTAAATTCTTGACATTTGAGCGATATATGATATGATGTGGCATTTATTATGCGCCTGTACGCAAGTGTTTCTAGGTGTGACAAGACAAGGAGGGGAAAACCAGGGAGGACAAAATAACGATCTTACTAGGCATTGTGTCATTCAGATCGTGATGATTTTGTTTTATGAGTGAAGGACAGGAACGGTAGGGTTCTTTTTATCGAGTGTAGGAGGAAGAAGCATTTCTTCATTATTGCATTTACTTGTGGTTCTAATGTTAGCAAGTTTTCCATTCGAATTCTGTGTCTTTTGACTATTTTCGATGGTGTGGGTGCTGTTTTCTAGTTTTGTGGCCATAGGATATAGATGTTGTTTTCCATGTTTTTGGATATAGCCATGATTTCTGTCTTCCCTGGGTTGAGTTTGAGGCTGTTTGTGTTCATCCAGTCATAAAGTTCTTTGAGACATTCTCCCAGTGTTGTGTTCTCTTCTTGTCCTTCGATTTTATAGATGATTTGTGTGTCATCTGCGTAGTTGTAGCACGTGAGTCTGTGTTTTTTGAGGAGCTTGATTAGCGGAGCCAGGTAGATATTGAAGAACAGTGGGATAGGGATGTTCCTTGTGGTACTCCACAGTTGGTTTCCCGTTGAGCGGATTTGAAGTGTTTTATCCAGACAGTTTCCATTCTGTTCTAGCTGTGAAGTGTATAATGAAATTATCAGTCCGCAATACATGCTGTGATGAATCTGAGGATGGCGTCCCTTCTTTCCAGGGGGGACACCTCGATGAGGCTAGGACAGTACCTCCCCAGTACAGTAGTTTCCTTGGGGGTGGTGTACCGGGGGAGGATTGCATTGGGAGGAAGTCCCTCTGTAGGATTAAGGTTGATCATTACCAGAGAACTTGGTGTCAATCCTCTTTGCCATCTTTGATAAATCCTCCTGAATCCTCTTTGGAAAGAGCTAATATGTATTGCCAAATTAGCCAAACCCCTTTTCAATGTCCAACCCCTCTGATAAATGTTCCTGCTCCTTCCACAGCTGCCTGGGAAATGTCAGTACCACCAAAGTGAAGGCAGACAGGTACACTGGTTGCCCGGGAGCTGTGAGCGGTCTGGGGTGAACTCAGGAAGTCGAGAACAAGAGGGTCTGGGACCTACCATTTGAAAGTCGATGGGAGTTCTTTGAAGGTCAAAGGGAAACAGACTAGAAACCAAGAATAAGCTGGATTGTGACCCTATCCTTTGTAAGTCATCAGAGACAGTTGTATACTTGGCAGGAGAGTGAACCAAGCAGATACAGCACCAGTGTGCGAGTCTGGGACCCGTACCCAAAAGCAAGAGGGCCTGGGATCCTGGAGTAAATCGGAGACAATTCCATACTTGGCTGGCGAGTGAACCAAATGGATACTTAGGAACCATGTGAGTCTGGGACCTATATCCAGAGGGACTGAATCCCTTATGAAAGAGAGGGTCTGGAAATCTGAGTCAAATGAGAGGAGTGCTACGCTTGATAAAAGGATGACCCAAGTGGGCACCACGCAACATTGCTAGTCTGGGGCTTGCGCCGAAGTATATAAAAAGGGTTTGGGGCCCTGAGAGAAACAGATGTAATTCAACAATCATTATTTTATTGACAGAGTAAATCAGTCTGGAGAAAAGTTGCGAGTCGGAAACCTTCACTCACATAAGAGACTGATAATAAGAAGATTAAAACATTGTGATGGAAGAGGGGGCGTTCTATACTTGGTAGCAGACATGCCAAGTTAATAGGACACAAGAACTACTGTGAAGCTAACAATCCCTCTTGCACTGTATTGTGACTTAAAATAAGAATAAATCTAGGGAAAAGGAGTACAACCCTAGCCTTTGGAAAGGTGCATTTATTGAAATTTTGCATCACTTTTTAACACCAGCAGAACTTGGAACCTTTCTGTTTGAAAATAGTGAACACTTGTTACTTTGAGAAGAAATGATCATTGCACAGTTATCTTAGATTATTAGTGTTGGGGACAGAAGTAGGTTTTGGGGACACAACAGTGACAGACATTTTAGTTTCCGACTTATATCATTTGTTTCCTTTTCAGGTAGGAAAATTCCTATTGGCTTTCAGGATAGGAAGGGATTTTACCAACCTCATTAAGTCTTTAGTCAAAAATATGCAAACATTGTGTCTGAGCATTACTTCTGCACCCTTACAACGCAGACAAGGAAGCCCCAACACCAAATTCCTTTCATATGGGGAATGATGTTTGGTATGGAGACAATACAAAGGATCTTACCACTCCTGCATGGTAGTGAATAATATCTGAATGATGCAAGTTTTCACATGCCAAATAATTGCTCACATTTTTGGTGAATGATGTCTTCTACCACTTAAGTCTTCATGACTAGTTAGCACCAATAATGGCAAATGTACAGAGCAAAGGTTGTCATGTATATCTTTTGTCTAAATATCTGACTTCAAGGATGCCATCAGCCTAATATTGCAAAATGATCCTTCAGAAGACCCAGAACTATTGACATATTAGGGGCTCTAGATAAATGTGCACTATGTCTAAATAATTATGGTATTTATTGAGCACGGACCTAGCTTTGAGAAGAGAAGCAACTGAGCGCTTTACAGAGGTCTACACCAATACAGATACATAACAAAGTACTTTACAGAGGTTTACAACATCACAGATGCATAGCGGAGCACTTTTCAGAGGTAACAAAACAGATATACAGCGGGTGTTAGGATACCGAGGAGGGGTACAGCTGTATCGGGTGGCAGGGAGGACGGGGGGGTCAGCGTCGAGCGAGGGGTGACGTGATAGTGTAGGTGTTGAACAGAGACTCTCCTGAAGGTCTTAAGTTCTTTTCTGAATTGTAGGAGCGCGAGGCGAGTATGATGCTAATGGGGAGGAGGTTCCATAGTCTTGGGGCGTAGGCAGAGAAGGCTTGTTTTCTGGTCCTTTCCTTTTTGCAGTAGCAGATTTCAAGTCTGCACTTGTCCTGACTTCTTGTGGTGTGCTGTCCGCCAGAGATGCTGAGTGCTGTGAGGTAGCTGGGTGACTTGAGGGTGACTGCCTTTATAGATGGTGCAGCAAGACTTGAAAGTGATTCATGCGTACATTGGGAGCCTTTGAAGTTCGACGAGGGCCGTGGTGATGTGGTCGTAACTGTATATACCCTTAATGAGGCGTACAGCCGCATGTAGGACACCTCTCAGGGGCACAAGGGAGGACAACTAGAGGTTTCCAAGGAGTGCATTGTCCCCATCCAGGTGAGATGGGACCAGTGCTTGAATGGTAGATCTAAAGATGTCCGGAGGCAGGAAAGGCTTGACTTTCTGCAGGAGGGAGAGCTGATATCTAGCTGTCTGAGTTTTATTAGCGATGTGTGTCTTGAAGGAGAGGTGTTTATCGATGTGGAACCTGAGGGACTTGGCGCAGGAGGTGAGCTCGGGTGTGAAGCCCTCAGAGTTCATGCTTGATGGCCAAGTCTGTATGTCTGGGTGTACAGTGTTGTTGGTGAGGTGTAGGAATTCGGTCTTGGAGGAGTTCAGCTTCAAGTATGCACTGGACATCCAAGACTGGATCAACGAGAGGCAGGTTTTAAGCCTATGGATGTCCTTGATTGAGTCGAACTTGAGGTATAGCTGTGTGTCGCGGGCGTATTGGTGGATGTTGTGTGGCTAGGAGGGCTCCCAGCGGCTCTTATGTTTAGATTGAAGATCACTGGGGAGAGGATGGAACCCTGTGGGACTGAACAGGTGATGGGTAACATTGGCACAGGTGATGGGTAGCCTTGGCAATCTAGAGGAGTCCATCTGAACAAACTGTGGTCGACGCGGTAGGACTTGAACCAGCGTAGGACAAGGTTGCTGATCACTATGCGCCAATGTAAGGTGTCCGTAAAGGCCTGGTGGTCTACCAAAATGTGTGTCGAAAGCGGTCGAGTGGTCAAGTAGAACCTGGAGGCTGGGGTGGCCGTCAAGGATGTTGAGGGTGTCGTCGACCACCTGTATGGGTTATGGGTATGGGTCTGAATCCGGATTGGTAGGTTTGGAAGAGATTGTTGGTGTATGTGTTTTTGCAGTTGTGCAGATACTGCTTTCTCAATCATCTTACCTAGGAAGGGATGATGGAGTGATTGTTACGTAGGTTGTCGGAATCCAGAGTGGGTTTATTAGTAGAGGGAGGCTCTGTCCTGTTAGAGTCGATGGGAAGGTGGCTTGATTTAGGGAGCTGTTGATGATCTCAAGATAAGGAAGGAGAGCTTCTGTGGGGAGGGTCTTGAGGATGGTTGCTGGGAAGATGTCTGTGTACAATGTGGCTTTGAGGTTGGCCAGGTTTCTACCAGGTCCTCTGTTGAAAGTGTCTTGAATGTTGTCCAGGGTGTGGAGATTTCACCAGGTGGGGGAGTGAGGTGGGTCTGTGGATGCAGAGCTGGCATCTATGTGCTGACGAATCTTCCTGATTTTGTGGATGAAGGTGTTGATGGCAGTGGATTTTGCGATGGAGTGTGGTCTGACAGGGGTGGGTATAGAGTCGAGGCAGTGCTTTGCCGCTTTGAAGAGGGCTCTGCTCTTGTTGTCGGCTTCTGCTATGGTATTCTGATATTAGGAGGCCCTGGCTGTGTTGATTAGGTGTCGGCGGGTTGCTTGCAGTTCCTTGAGGAGCACCAGTTGTCCTGGTGCAGCACCTGGATTTCTCTCATTTCCTGATGACTCTTTTGCTGAGGTTGAGTTCTTGAGTGTATTCGGGTGCTGACAGTTTTGGTCTGCAGGTGGTTGTTTCAGAGGCGCGTGTCGGTCGATGGAGGCTGACGTGGAGTACTTCCTGTAGAGTCGCAGTTCGGTTGGGGTGTTAGGTCCATGTAAGGTGTAGGTTGGTAAGCTCTTCTACGAGGGCTTACACTGGGAAGTTCGTGAAGGGTTTATCTGCTGGGAGTGCATGACTGGGGTGGTGTGCAGGATGTTGAAAGGCAGGTCTAGGTGGTCAGACCAGTCAAGCGGGAAAGGAGAGCTGTAGTGAAGTGAAGACAGTGCAGTGATGATTAGGTCGAGGATGTTAACTTTCTTGTTTGGTCTTTCATGTGCTGTGTGAGGCAGAGGGTTTCGAAGGCCGAGGAGAGCTTCCTTCATTTGTTTAGTGGCATTGTTGCCTGGGAGGTTGAAGTCGCCTAGGAAGATGTTTGTATGCGTGAGGGGCATGGTGGTGAGCAGGTCGGTGAAGTCTCCGATGAAGGTGGTGTTAGGTTTGGGTGGTCTATAGATGAGATGGAAGCTGACAGTGTACATCATGGAGCGTGGGAAGTGGCAGGATAGGACTTCCAAGGAGCCAATGTTGTGTACGTCAAGACTAGTGCAGGCCCAGGAGGTCTTGTGTACGACTGCGAGGCCTCTGCCTGTCTTGTTCGGCTGGTCTCTGTGTTGGATGCTGTAACCGTCGGGGACAAGGACATATAGTATTTGATTGGAGGTGGTTGGCACCCAGGTCTCAGTGATGAAAATGGCATTCAGGTTGTGTGTAGTGGCGAGCATCAACTTTTGTGTTGTGGACTGTGAGGGATGTTGATGGCTTGAGGCTGATGTGGGTGAGGTTGCTGCATTGCGGGGTCCATGCCTTAGAGGAGGGGCCATGTTGTTGCCGTTGCCTGGTGATGGTGGGGATGGCCTGTGGGGAGGAAGGGAGAAAGAGCATGTCAGCGCCTGCCCTTTTCCTTTTTGCTCCCCTGCCCCCTTTTCCTGACGTCCAGCCGAGAGACACCCTTGATCCTAAGAGTTAAGAGCAGAAAGGAAGAGGCAGAGCTAAGAAGGTGGGTGGGGCTTAGGCCAGGTGACCTAGATCCACTTGTACCTGCTCACCAACTGTGGTTGCAATTTCGAAGTATGGAATTGAACACTAAGACAACCTGCGCATGTATTAGCTCTAGAGATGATCTAGCTGTTGGTGTATCAGCAGTTTTCAGATCAGTTGGACTACTTGGTCATACATTTTAATTTCCTTCTATTTTATTTATTTATTTAGTTTATTTGTAATGGGCTGCAACAACGGCCGAGGGCTTAAAAGCGCAGTGACAAGTCGAACAACCGATAAATCAGATAACTAATCGGAACAATTTAGTCAACCAAAACGGGGAAACCGGAGGGAAGCAAAACGCAAGAGAGCTGAAATTATTCAGAGTCTTTAGCCTGCGTCTGAAAATCGAGGTCTATTATCGATATTTCACAATACAGGCTTTGAGTAGGACTAATAAAGGATAATTGGGACTAGCAATAGTCCAAAGAACCTGATGATGCAGTACACATTCCTCCACGCTTCAAAACAGTGTTTCGTTGATGGAGAAAGACAGAGAATCTAATGATGGTCCTTTTGTTTTCAGAAACCTTGCATACATGTGTGTGAGCACAAGCGCAAAGCTGTCCTTGGGTTGGGAGCGTATTGCAAAGAGGTAAAACTGGTTTGCACAGGAATCTTGTCTATTACAGAGCAGCTAGATCAGCCCTAGAATCAATTCTACTGAGTTAGTGGACTTGTGGGGATGCCCCTTTCACGACTACACTACTGCAATCATCTGCATAAGCAAATGGAGTGGAGCAAAGTATATTCCCTGGTGTCAAAAAATACATCAATTATTTTACATTTCCATGAAGTCTACATTGCTAGAGTAAAACAGCCTTGGTAAAACTCTTATGCCTCTTCATAGTAACTTACATGGCCGCCAATTAGAAAGGACTGCAAGAAGTGCGAGAGGTATAGCTTTCAGCGATACTCTTACGCTTTCCTGAGGTTTTGGTCCTCGGGCCCAGGTTAGCTGCAGCCCTCTGCAAGGATTTGGATTTCTCTTTGGTATCTGGCCCTGGCTCTCTGTTTTTACCCGTTTCCTCACTGTAAAATATGGGGGGCTCTTGTTGCTATAGAGTTTAGGGTGTTCTGGCCTTTGTGGTCTGTTCAGATTTCTGAATCTTCCAAGCCTCCTGGTTATTCACCTGTTAAGTCACCTGGCTCCACTGTCACTGCTTTGCACGGCACAGCTGTGTTCCTGCTTCCTCTCATTCAGATTGAGTGTACAGGGCCTCTTTTGTTTTGCTTGGGCTAGGTGACCACTCCTAGTTTGATGGGGTAGTCTTGTTGTTCCCTGCTGAGATCAATTTGGGATTGATGCTTTGTAGATTCAAACTCAGTAGGGGAGTCCCTTCAAAAGGTTGCTGCCCGTTTTGATTGTATGTCATGTTCTCTTGGGGTCTGTTTTGCAGTGGCAGTTTCCCTTGCTCTCTGGTTTGCTCCCATCCATACAGGTAAAAGGGGGGGAGGGAACATTTCAATGGATTGCTTTTCTCCCGCAGATTCCTCATCATGATGGATATTCGTCATCCAGCTCTGCTGAATGCAAACTTTTCGACAGGGGGCATAGTGGAGCTTGACTCGTTCGTCGATCCGTCTTGTCCGGCTCTCGATCGTGCGATCTGGAAGTGACGTCAGGCGTCTTGTTATAGCATGTCACTACGGCCCATGCTTCAGTTCCTTTTTTCCACATGCTTAAATACTGCATCCGGAACATGACTCGAGTTTACTTGACTTTTTTTGTACATAGTTGTACATTTTCTCAGACAACCTTGACACGATGTCATCTCACAGGGTCTCAGGCTTCAAGCGATGCCGCGATTGCTAGGCCAAAATGTTGTTAACCGACCCCCAGTACGTGTTCCTGTGGTGCCTAGGTGTTTGTCACAACACGGAGGCCTGCGTGTCGTGTGCAAAGATGCAACCCAAGTCCCTATGTGAGAGGGCCGGGAAACTGGCTTTGGTCCGACCGGTCGCCAAATGTCCAGCGCGGTCCCTTGTTGGGTCCTCTGAGGCTGAGATGAAAGAGCCCACTCCCGACGGGGGGGAAAGAACAACATTGCAAGAAGACTAAGAAAGGGTCCCACTTGAGGAGCCATTCTTCATCTGCCTTGCGGAAGAAGCGGCACCACCGCCATTGACATGAGTACAGCTCGCCGTCGGCTCGAGGTAAGCCCTCAGTGGGGCCGCCACTCGGGAAGAGTGGGAAAGCTTTTACACTTCCATGCTTGAGATGTTTAGGCTGCAGTAGGTGCGGCTCCAGCCCCGACCAGCAAACTTTGGCGGCAAAAGCGGCGCTCGGTGCTGTTGACCCCAAGCCAGCCATTCCGTCGATGTCTTAACACCCCTTTGGGCGTCACGCCTACCAGGCATATGTCGCCGGAGTGCCGCAAGGCTGAGGCTCACGACACCCATCGGTTAACCGAGCGTCCCTCAGCACCGAATTCCCCCTGTGAATGCCAATTTTACAGGGAAGTATAGGCTGGAAAGAGGAGACCCTTCTTTCCACACCACACAGCCTTCCCCGGAAGGGTTGGTTATACAGGCTGCCACTATTCCCACCAGACCTGCAGCATCAATTTCCAATCTGCCTACAGACAGAGAGGGAAAGAAATCTGACTGCATTGTCAGAGCAGTGGGTTCAGCGGTTGTGATGAGACGCCAAGCCTATCTAAAAACCTCTGACTTCTCTCCAAATGGTCAAAACAGGCCACTGGACATACCCTTTGAAGGTGACATGCTTTTTGGTCAGAAAGCAGACAAATCCTTGGAGAAATTTAAGGAATCCAGGTTGGCTGCTGAATCATTAGGCCTAGCGGTGCAGCCAGCCAATCCTGCCTTCAGCATCGCCTCCAGGGGCAGAGGCGATAGACGTTATGTACCCTATGGCAGGAAGGCCCCGTTCCCGCAAGCCAGGCAAGGGCAGAAGCGCTTCTTGTGTCCCGAAAGGATCAGAGGGGCCTCTATAGGCCCGCAAGTAGAAACAGTGGCTGGGACACAGCGCCCTCTAAGCTGCGTTGATTTTCTCCTCCCACGATGCACTGGTTGGTTGACGGTTGGCAGGGCCCTGCAGTTGATTTGGTGGGGTTATCGTTTGCCTTTTCTAACGAGGACAGACAGACCTCCACCTACCCCAGTCCAACTGAGGCAGTAGCTCCAGGAAGAACGGAGAGCCCTGTTATTGAAGGGTACTGTGGAAGAGGTACCTCCCGATCAGAGAGGGTCGGGTTGATATTCCCTGCATTTTCTGGTGCCCAAGAATGGAGGAGTTCTCCGTCCCATCCTGGACCTCTGGGCCTTGAAAAAGTTCCTGAGGAAGGACAAATTCAGGATGGTGACGTTGAGCGAGATTGTCCACGCTCTCAAACTCCAGTACTGGGTAGTGTCCATAGACCTACAGGACGCTTATTTCCATGTGCCCATACACCAAAAGCACAGGAAGTTCTTAAGGTTCCTGTGCTCAGAGTTTAGGAAATCCGAGGAGTTGTTTGTGGCCCATTCCTTGTCTCGAAAAGGTCTTGCCATCACTAAACAAACCCTGTGACGTTGGGTTATTTTGTGCATATCCGAGTGTTGCCAATCGGCAGGCAAGGAGCTTCCAGCAAGCGTCAGGGCCCACTAAACCAGAGTGGTTTCAGGCTCTATAGCCCTCCAGAGAGGGTTTCCTGTTAGGGATATATGCCGACAGCCACTTGGTCATCGTTACATACATTCACCAAGCACTAAGCCTGGGATGTTGCACTGGGAGCTGATGCAAGGTTTGGTAGGGCGGTCCTACAGAATCGACTGGTTTAAATATTTCTGACCACCTCAGTTATCCCTAACTGCTTGGGAAGTCTATCGTGATCAGGAATCTGCGGGAGAAAAGCAATCCATTGAAGGAGAAATTACTCACCGTAATGATCTTTCTATGGATTCTTCTCCCGCAGATTCCTGATCCACGCTCCCATCCATTCCCGCTCATAAACATCTATGGGTTGTCGCTTCTGTCGAAACAAGAAGGCATCTGGTGAAGGCTCTTGGATGGCTGCTCCTGTCATATTCTTTAAAAAAAGAAATAAACTAATTTTTTCAATCATTGTTGTGGGGGCATCACCCTGTTGGGATGTGTCTTTGTTTAAGTTTTTTTAACGGCTGATTAACCTCCTTCTGTGATTTATTTATTTTATTTATTCTTCTTCTGCCGAGTTCAACGCAGGGGTGGGGGGACTGAAGCATGGGGCGTAGTGACATGCTATATATACAACGCCTGACGTCACTTCCGGAGCCAACGATCGAGAGCCTGACAAGACAGATCGATGATCGCTGGCCGAGTCGAGGTCCACTATGCCCCCTGTTGAATAATTTCTGAACAGCAGAGCTGGATGATGGATATCGATCATGATGAGGAATCTGCGGGAGAAAGATCATTACGGTGAGTAATTTCTCTTTCTTTGGCCCGATTTCTTGCCTTTTCTTGAGGAATTTCAAATTGGTGTTTGCAGTGTGGTTTAAAAGCTAGGTTCTGTATGTACAAGCCCCACTGCTGAATTGGGAGAAAAAGGGTTTCCACTGTCCTGGCTCAGCTGGGTGGAGGGGGTACACCTTTTGTGAAGGGAAGGCCTAGATGGTTTCTTTTTCCTCACTGTTTGTTTGATGTACCTTGCCTCCGTTCTCTGGGGAGCATCGTTCCACTCGAGGCAGTGTGGCTCCCCACTGTATTGTGCATTTGCGGGGAAGGGGGTTCTCCTGCCTAAGAAGAGCTTGGGATGGCCTATCCAAGGCTGGTCCCGGCAAGAGGTTCTGGGTTATCTGTGGCTGGAAAAAATCAGGTGAAAGGAACCCTGAATATTAGGAGAGTTCAGGCCTATTACCCTGCTCCCTACTGTCCAGGCTACCGACCACGCGCACCATTGATGGGCGTCTGGGGAGTATCCCCTTAGATCATCTCCTGCGGTCTCCTCCGTTACTGAGCATTTTTATCCTGGTCTCCCGTGGGTCCTAATGAAGTGTTGCTCAATGACTTTGTAATTCCTATCCCATTACTTATTTTCCACAACAAACTTTCATTGTCAACAGTCCAGTTCTTATCGACATTGTCCGCATAAAAGCAGATCTCAAGTTTGTCAACAAACTGCCTTTAAATCAGACAAATTGTCAATGAGTGGCCTGTTCAAAGAAGATGAACTCCAGAGAGTGGAAAGCACAGAAAATGCCCACACACCCATATTTGGCTAGTGCAAGTGTGGGACATCGAAAGCGTGTTTGTGGTACAGCGTAGAAAGCTAGGTGTTTAGAGCCTTATTTCAGAAGATAAAGTACCTGTTTAACGAATGGCCAGAAGAGCTATACAAAAGTCATTAAATCAGGAGCCAATGAAGCTTTGTCAGTATTGGGGTATTAACCGTAATGCGTCGGTTGGCTCCCATACCTAGACTGGCCACACTCTGGATTTCCTGAAGGCGGTGTAGAAAAGTCTGAGAAGCACAATTCGGGATCATTGCCATAAACGATCCATGAGGACATTGAGCTAAAACTGTACAAGCTCTGTGGGTTAGGTGGCATGCAATGAAGCTCCTTTGTAGCGAGTTTCATAGCGAAGAAGCCGCTGCAGAACCTGCTATTAACTTGCCCAATTCCTAACTAAGCAAAAACACAGATTGGAAACTAATAGCCAGTGTAGAAGGACCAATTTCAGGGGTCAGGTACTGTGCCCTCTAGAGCTGAGGAATTCCCGCCTACCCCGCAAAAACATCCACACCTCCAGCTCAAGACACCATTTGTTGTCTAAACGGAGACTGACCGCATCATGGATTTCGTTGTAGTTCCCAGACCACTTGCCAAAAACAAGGCTGACATATGGCTCATTGCACAGGAACGAAAAGAGACTACTGCTCTGCTTGCAGGGATGCATTTCCAGGACATTTATGTAGACTACTCACTCTGTCACAAAATTGTAATTACTGCTTACATATGGATTGCTGTAGAATCGAAAACATGACTAGGTACTCCTCAAAAGCCAGTTTCTAGAATGTGACCCCCATTCCTTCCCATCTCTGTCTTCACACTTCTTTTTAATGTGTTCAAAGCATTTAGTTCTCTGCTTCCTGCTTAGAGATGAGCTGCACACAGTTGGTGATCTATAAGCTAAGGATTACTGCAAAGGGTTGCACTGGAACCCCAGCCACCTCCAAGGATATAGAAACTAGCACCAGGTGCAATCTGCAGTCCACCCACCTTGCACTGTTACTATTGCATGAGGTTTACCAGTCTCACAAGATGGGAACATTCAAAGCATATGAATGCTGGAGAAGGAAAGTTACCGGTGAGTAGTTATTTATTTTTCAGCCTACTCTTTCCTGTCCTAATGTGGTATCCATTCCCGGTTTGTCTTGGCTGTACTCCCCCTCACCTCTTTAACACTGCTTCTCTAATGCTGCCTTTCTCTGTTCCTGTGTCTGTGGCTCTGCTTCTCCTCGTTGGCTGTGGCTTCTGCATAGTCAAAGCCCGACCGGCTCGCATTCCGACAGCGAGGCCATTGCCTCTGGCACCAGGAAGCCTCTCTTCTCCTCCTACTCCGGCTTCCACTTTCCTTCCAAGAAGAGGTACTGATGTGGCTTAGTCTTTCCTGGCTTACCTCTGGCTAATGTGTTTTGTGTTACTTAATTTCTTGCCCTTGCCTGTACACTGTCTTTCTTTGGTTCACCCGCTCGTTCCTTGTTTTCTGTTAATTTTTCTAATACATGCATTTGTATTTATTTTTGAACAGGGAGTCGTTTTGTGTCATGTGTAACATAAAGGGCTTTCAGAGTAGTCAATAACAAAGCAGAGGCAGTCCTAGAGTATTGTTGGATTGAATAACATATACCGGGTGGTGAAGGGGTAAGAGTAGGAACGTGTACCAGGCTAATGGACTGTGGAACATGGAATCCTGGAGTCAGTATTTACATATTTGGAAATCATGTGTAGCCCGGAGGGTATGAAGAATTGATGCTTGGTGTGAGTGTGGGTAAATTTGGGGTGGTCGCTTTCCATTGCCAGCAGATGGAGACTCGTTTTGAAGTGTTGCACTGAAGACACTGCTGTGATGGCCAGGTAGAGAGCATTTCAGTGGAGGGAGGAGACATAATAGTGGGGCAGTGATAGGTTGTAAAGGGACAACCAGAACAGAGTTTGAGAGGGAGAGTATGAGACAGATTGAAAGAGGTCATGGGAGGAAAGACCATTGATGAATTTATGAGTAGCATGAATTTAAAGAGTGATTTCACATGAAGAGCATCCAAGGAAGTCATTGTATGTAGAGGGGGCGGAGGATCTGGGTAGGTTGAAAAGGGTGCAAGTCACAAAGTTGAGGACTTTGTTGACGGGAGCAAAAAAGCAGAGGCTAGACTGAGGCTTGCACAGTAGTCCAGTTTGCCGTGCAGAAGAGGGAGAAAGTGTTTAGTAGACTGTTGTGTGAGGTGTGAGTAGATTCTTCTCTTATTAAGGAGGTTTAGCCTAGCTGCAGCAGCAGTGATTGACTGGTAGAGTTTCAGCTCTCGGTCAACAGGAATTTCAAGGTTGTCGATCATGTGAGGTTATCTGGGTGGAAGAGATGGGAGAGTCAGGTTTGCATTGAAGGCAGGGAGAAATTTGGCTTCTGTCTTTCAAGAGTTTAGCATGAGGCAGTTTTGAAAGCATAACCAACGGCCTAATCCCCATCCACAACAGGATGGCTCAGAGTTTGAGGAGGGGAGTTTGGGTGTGGGTTGGAGGAATTAGAAGAATATTTAAGTGTCATAAGTGAAGAGGTGATTTTTAAAGCCAAAGGAGGAAATTAGTTTCCGGAAAGGAGGTTATATATTATAGAGGAATGTGCCTAGGACTTTCCTTTGCTAGAGACCCATGAGATGGAGAAGGAGTAGTCTGAAAACTAAGAGGGCACAGAGTCTAGTACGGTGTCCTTGAAGGCAAGGAGGGAAAGTGTTTGAAGGAGAAAGGGATGATCGACGGTGGTCTAGAACATTATTATTCCTTATATGGCCCTTATGATACAGACTTGTAGCCCTAGCTTGCATAGTCCATGGTGAAGGGCCATGGTAGTTGTAGTACAAAACACTTTCAGAGCCACATAATGAGTATGGTAAGGATGACAATGGAGAAGAAGTGAGTGAAGGACAGTGTTAAGACAATTGCAGATGTGGACGAGTGCAGTCTGTGACTGTGGACTCTTTGGCTCGGAATTCAAATTGGCGTCTTCAATATTTCTTTCACTTGGTTTTATGTTCTCCCTTCTCTTTTGTTCTCCTCCCTCCCTGACGTATTGTTTGTTCTGTTTTTCCACTTATTTCATCCAGCTTTTCTCTTTATTCTCTCTTATTTGAGATTCCTGGGCTGTCACTCAAAGGGTTGGCAGATTGTTCCTTTCGGACATACACGTGCAACTGGAGAACCTAGCAGCCTTGGTCTGTACTCTGCCAGGACAAAATATATTATTTTTCTCTTCCTTGGATCACCTTTTGTAATGTGTCTGAGCCCAAGACACGTGATCTACCTGGTGGTTAGGTTGGTATGTGTTGCAGGGTGACTGCATCCGTCCCAAATTCGAATCAACAGATGGCCCAGACTGAACTTAATTGAAAATGCAAATTATTCAGTACTAAGACTAAGCCTGGCCACGAGTTTGGAGCACTGGTGTCGAAGAAGCAGGGTTTGCGGGGTGAGATCAAGGCTTTGGGTCAGGGAAGGAAGGATGTAAGGTGTTCACGGATGGTTCGAAAGATCCTGTGTCTGGGAGAGTGGGTATGGCGTATTATTTGGAAAGCACTGGGGAGTATAAAGTGGGGCTTCTGACGAGTGATGTGTCTATTTGTACGGCTGAGTTGGTGGCGATTGCATTGGCGATTGATAGGGTGTACGAGTTGGGGTATGAGAAGGTGGTGGTGTTCTCGGATTCATTTAGTGGGTTGCAGGCGATCGTGGCAGGGGATGGTGATAGGAAGGATGTGATTTTGGACATCAGGAGGAAGATTGATCGGTGTGTGCGTGGGGGAATGGATTTGGAGTTGGGGTGGGTCCCCAGTCACAGTGGCATTTTGGGTAATGAGTTGGTGGATCTGGCGGTGGGTGAAGGTATGAGGAGGGGAACGGTTGATGTGAGGTTGCCTTTGAGTGTGGATGAGGTGAAGGCTGTGGTGGCGAGACGGGTCATGGATGAGTGGCAGGAGAGGTGGGTGAGTGGGGTGAAGGGCAGGTGGATGTTTGGTGTGTGAGGGAAAGTGTCGGTGAAGGTGGACGTGGGAAGTCTGGAATGGAGGAGGTGATGCTGAATCGGTTGAGGATAGGGCATGTGGGGCTGAATGACTGTCTGCATCAAGTGGGGAAGTGTGAGTGGAGGGACTGTGCAGTGTGTGGGGTGCCTGAGACTGTGGGACATTTTTTGCTTAGATGTGAGAGACAGGTTGTGGAGAGAGAATTGATGAGGGTTCGGTTGTCTGCGCTGGGTGTGGTTGAGATGAGCGGGAAGGCTTTGCTGGGAGGTGACTGGGTGAGAGGCAGGAGGAGGAGCAGTGTGTTGTTGGATTTTGTGAGACAGACTGGGCGGTGGGAGGAGTTGTGAGTTTATGTGGGCTATGTCTTGATTGGTGGGTTGGTCCACATCATCCTATTGGATGGGGAAGCGCCTGCGTGGGTCCGCCCACACATTCGGTAATTTAGAAGAAGAGGAGTTTGGAGCACAAGGCGTAAAGCAGTCCCAAGCACAGGCTGAATAACATACATACATTAAAATGTTCATATAAGCATTTTGCCCAGTATCGTCTTTAGCTGGATGAAGGCATATTTTCCACCAATCGCAATGCAAGCATGCACCCATGAACTACAATGCGCCAATGCAAGGGTATGGGAAATGGATAGCAGTTCTTTGAAAATGTCCAAGCATAAGGTTTCAGCAAGACCAAGTGCTGACTACAAGTCGCTTTGGGTAAAGGATATTACCCAATAGCTACTCCTGGAAAGAAAGTTATTAATATTACATATAGGGTGCAGCCAACTTAACTTCATTAGGGGAATCATGCATTTTCCTTTTTAGTGCATTATAGAGGACTCCAAATGTAGGAATGTAAAGGAAGGGAAAACCTAATCTGGTAACGTATGCACAGAACAAGTAATTTGCTATTTTAATTATGAGTACTTAACGTTTGGGTATTGCATGCTCCCAAATGCACCTAAGATAACTTGTTAAGAACTAATTCTGTGACGGTGTTTAAAAAAGAAAAAAATATATATATGATTTCAGAAGCATATTTTGGAAAACCCCAAATTACCAACACTGGTATGAAATACGCATGGTACCCGGCTCCCTGTCTGTTTCTCATGTTAAACCCCACAAGAGTTTCAGCCATGCTGATTTGCATTCTTTGTGGGTGTGGCTTTTCAGCTTTGCAAAGCTTAACACTGTCGAACATCTAGCCCCAAAGATAGGAAGGGGTGCTGTTTTTTTTTCTCCATCTGCAACAAATGTCACTGTTCACAACGCTGAACAAGCTACACACCGCAGACTTGGACATTGTGTAGAACCTATACAGAGGAATCCAGTGTTGAATCATAGGCTGTCACTTGGGGTGCTAGCTTGGCTCTGCATATTTAGTGCTAAGCAGGATATGGCAAATTCTGTTGGGAGACTGTCCTCAAAGTGAATGGTTATATTGTTGGGTGGCGTTCCTTGGTGATTCCCTACGGTGTCCAGAGTTCCAATAACCTAACCAGGAGGCTCACTCCTTCTTGCACGCGAGGGTTTAAGCCCTTGGGTCCATCCTTAGTTCACGTGCATATCAAGAGGATGTTATTTCATCTGTAGGTTCAAGGAAAGATTTATTTTTTTATTTTCCCCTCTAGGATGTATTAGGTTGGCATGCTCAGGAGTTGTTTTTTCTCCAAGAAGTGCAGGCAAGATGAGCGGTCCCAGTGCTAAAATCGCCTGGGAAATGGTTGCAAGGGGGAAACGTTTTCCCAAATGTGCACTCCCAAGAAATTCAAGCACTTTCTTCAAATATTCTAGGATGGGAGTATATAATAGTAAACAATACCCGCAACATTATCAGATTGACCGAGATGAGCCAGTTGTTTGCGTGTAGCATGCCCCCACTGTCCTGTTTGGGGACATTGGAAACATTTTAGTGGGCCTACCAGCACAAGTTGTAACACGCGAAATGTCCAGAAGTATTTAGCATCCACCCCCATTCTATTAGGATAGTTTCTGTGCAAGAGGGGGCCCCGTTCACAGCTAAAATAACCTCTAAGAAAGGGTGCATCATTCAAAAAGCTAAGTCCCATCCTTACTGGTGTTCGGGGGTGCAGGTGAGGGTTGGCACAACTTGGAACTAGAGGAGGGCAATAGTCATCTGGTTTCTGGGAAAAATATGAATGTGGTCCACAACCGAGTGGACTCTTGTTGGGAGGAAAACATTTTGGAACCAAGTGGGCCTTCTCACCACGTATGGGAAATCTTGATACAGCTTCGGCAACAGCCAAATGCTTATGGGAGCAAGTGGCTTTTGGAGTGCTAAGCTGCCCTTCCCACGCTACACTAACTAGACATTGTTTGGCATGACAATGATTTGTCCCCATTTCTTCACCGGGCGGAGATGCTTTTTTTCCAAGGATTCAGACTCCTGCATTGAAGATGATAAAACATGGAAGGTTTCTGCTTGCAGTGCCCTCGCTGTTTCTTAAAAAAACAAACAAAAAGGGGGTCGAGCAACATAACAAAGGGGACCTTCCTTCTCACTCTTTTCACCATTCCTTTCATCATCTTTTGCGCCATCAGTGCGTTTCTCTCACTCTCCCTCCACTTTATTTGCTCATCCGATTTGCTTATTTTTTCTAGCTCTTATCTTTTTCCCCACATTGTGGTGTCGCCATTGTTTAGTTGTTTAGAGGATGAGTCCTCTATTTGTTGCCATTAGTTAGTGGGCTGTGACCCACGTCTGCAAGGGGGCAGGGCTACCGCCTAAGAGGCAGTTGGAAGCTGATATGCATTAAGTAAAGAGGTGTTGCACCCCAGCTCCTGTGTCGGTGTATCTTTGTGTGCATGAGGGTGACTGACTGGCGGAGTGAGGCGGTCCACTCATGAGATACTACATTGGCGACGAAGTGGACGCGTGTTTTCCACCATGCCCGCCACCTCAGGTCCAAAGCGCTCGTGGTGTGCAGTCAGGGACCACTGGAACCACTGGACTTCTTCCGGTCGAGGACTCCCGGAGACAGTGGGTCGGAGCGAGAAGGCTCCCCACCGTCGGAACGAGCCCCTGCACAAGCTCTGTTAAGGCTTCAACGCGCACATCTTACGCGGGTGGAGCGGCTGCACCAGCTCTTCGTGTAACATCCATCCGGGCGGGGGGGGGGGAATCTCTCCCGCCAACGGCAACGACGCCGGTAGGCACATCCAATCACCGGCAGGTGGAGCAGCGGCTCCCTGCTCACATCTCCGGGCGGTTGAGGAGCACTGGCCTCCCGCCAACGGCAACGGCTGAAAGGCAACTCCAAGAGGAGCGGCAGAGGCATGGCCCTCCCACTCTTCTCCACAAGGAAAATAAGGGAAAGCTCATGCACCACAACGCGAGTTAAAACAAGGCCCCAGGCCCAACTTCACGCAGCGCAGCGACCTCTCCTGGAGGCTCAGCGTCACCAGTCACAGGACAGCCCGTGTCTCAAAAACTCAAGGGCTCACAGGGCCATTAACACGTGGCACAGCCCCCCCCTGCCGTCCAAGAACTGCTGCACACAGGACAGTGGGCCTCTCGAGCCACACACATCTAGTGCAGCACCCTCACCAGACACAAGGGCCTCACCACGCCTAAGACAAGGAAAGCCCATCTCAGCACGACAAAGCGACAGGTGAAGCAGCTAAGATCAGTGCATGAGTGGATCGGAAGGGGAGTCACTGACAGGCCCAGTGACTCCAGCCAGACCAAGCCACAGAAAGATGACGGCCTCCTAGCCAATTGCCAGCAAACTTTGACCTCACTGACACCGGCACCCTCGGATTAAGATGGAAAAGGCGGCTGAGGGATTTCGAAGTATGCCTAAAAGCGGCCGAATCACTAGAGGATGAACAAAAACTAAACCTTCTAAACCATGCCGTAGGGTCTAACGTGCGAGACATCCTTGACGAAATACCGGAAAACCCCATAGACACTTACACCAAATTAAAGACCACGCTCACAGAATACTTCACGACCCACACAAATGTGGACTATGAACGACATGTATTCCACACCACCAAGCAGAACAGAGGAGAAACCATAGACCAGAGGTCGCCAAACAGTCGATCGCGGGCGACTAGTAGCTCGCCTGAGCCTTTTCAGTCGCCCGCGCTGAAGATACCGAAAAATAAACATTTATCCTAAGTTATATTATTTAATGGTGATTTTTGCAGCCATGTTACGTGTTCAGGATCAGAACCCTAGTCGGCCCAATTGCAGGCAGAGAGCTTGGCTTCTGTGCCACTTGGAACTGCTTGTAAATCCACTGACAAAATGTCAGTGTCACGTTATGCTTCTGCAGGCCGCCTGTAGTACCACAGTTGGCCTTGTGCGCCCCCACGACAGTCTTTCTTAAGCAAGCTGCTCTTGTTTGCCAGAGATGTTGGAGGGGCTGGGGCAGGATCATTGTGACCAAGCAATGAAAATATCACAGTAGCACTGCTGCTCGCCTGGAAATGTTCAAAATAATATTTTAAAAAATGGTGCAATTTCTTTCCAAATTCCACACCTTACATTTCCACTTTAAATCACTTTCATGACACAAGTACACCCACTTTTAGTACATTAAGCAATCCATAGACACGCTGTACAGTAGAAGCCTACCAGGGTAGTTCAGCAGGTTGACAGACCGATGCTGAGATGTTATATATTCAAAACTACAGGTTGTTAATCGTATGACTTTTTGCAATGCATTATAAAAAAAAGTGCTATACAATGTGTTTGGCCAGTGTATGGGTTGGGCTGGTTGCTTGCTTATATTTAGGGCTGAGGTGGGGATATTTCTGCCCCTGTGAAAATCAAAAGTTGGCACCCATGAACCCCCAGTTTCATTTCCTAAAAACTGCTGTCAGCATAACAGAAGCATTTGTGATTAACCAGTTTGCCAAGCATATAACATCTTTATAAATATAACTTGTGCTAAAACACAGAGGGGCACACAAATAATAATGATGTGTTATTTATATAGCGCCTTAATCCAAAGCGCTTTACAGAGCACCTATTTACATGCAATATCACCCAACTGAAATTGGTACGTGTATCGACATCAGAAGGATGAAAGGCTGAGTTGGCCTTGCCGGGATTTTAACCTGCGACCTGCAGATCACGCTCAGATAGAAGCAGCGAGCGCTCAACCCGCTGAGCTATCTTACTGGCAAATAACAGAGTATGTGTGGTGTCTGACAAAAAAAAACATTTCAAAGAAAACTTTTGAACGCAAGCAACATTTTTCAATTTGGAAATTACTTTTTTTTATTTGAAAAATAATAGTGTGCCCAGCATGTAGAAAGCCTGCATAAAACGCAAAGGAAGGGGCACAAAAATTACAGGATATTTGTATGGTAGTCCAACAAATATCTGTCTTTTTGAGACAGCTACTAATAAATAATAATGCAACAAAGAGGTTTTTGAAGTTCTTAATATATTCGTGAAGGCATAGGTTATTCCATCTGTTTATAGAGGGGAAATAATCAAGCCAAAAAAATATTGGTAAAAATTCTGAGGCTCATAAATATCCCCACCCCGATATCGTCCGCTAGTAGCTCTCCACTGTTGGCATCCACTACAAGTAGCTCTAGCTAACGTAAAGGTTGGAGACCCCTGCCATAGACGCATTTGTCATGAGACTACGATCCAAAATGAAACACTGTGATTTCAACAATTACTCCAACGAGGAGGCCCTCAGGTCGCAAATCATAGTGGGGTGCAAAAGTGCTGACTTTCGCAAACTACAACAGCTGAGAAACCTAGAGGAAATCTTGCGTCTGGCACAATCAAATGCTGCCCTTGTGGCGCAAGTAGAGGGCCTGGATGAAATAAAAATCACGCACGGTAAGCACGAAAGTCTCAACAGGTTAGAAGGGACAGCGAGAACCAACAGTGATCCTTTCTGTTACTGGTGTGGACAGTACCCCCATGAAGGAACGTGTCCCGCTATGGGCCAGACATGCTCCGCATGTGGTGGTGACAACCGCTACAAGGCTGTAAGCTTGATATTCCGCAGCAAGATGAGAGGGGCAGGAAGAAGTGGGAAACCCACAACAGAACTGTAGCAAAACCCGCCCGCGCAACACCTCTGGGTAGCGCACCAACCCCACGAACAAGGGCGTCACAGACACTACGACGAACCACCGGAAAGAAGGCAAGACAAAAGGGGCTGGAGGGAGAGCAAAACCACCCCATCCAAGACAAGGAGAAGACTCAGGAGATATGTATGGTGCCTCATAGAACAGTCGCAATCAGACAGTGTGTCAAGTGCATCATCGGAAGAGAGAGCCCGCAGACCGGAGAAACACCAAGAAACACTGCGGAAAAAGGGATATCTATACGCCCTTGGAAACACGGCAAAAGAACACAGCCCAATATTAAGAATACAAATCAAACTGCTGCCGAGTTCTTGATAGACACTGGGGCAACCGTGAAGGTAATCAGTGAGGAAGTCTATGAAAGCATACCAAACGCCCCTCACCTACAGCCAGCACGAGCCCTCATCTATCCATTTGGCTCAAAAACACCCCTGGCATGCAAGGGATTCTTCATGGCATCATGCCGATACAAGGAACACGAGAAAAGCATGCCCATGCATGTGCTAGAGGCTGCCTCTGAGAGCGGGTGCATACTAAGCTATCAGGCAGCCATAGAGATGGGACTCATTCACATACTATACCGCCTCATGGTACATAAATACTTAGACCCGACGGCAAGCATTGACCAAGTTTTCCCATCATTATTCAAAGGCCTTGGGAAACTGAAGGACAGACAGATCGAACTACACATCAACGCCAGCGTCCCACCAGTAGCACAACACTACAGGGGTATCCCCATCAACATTAAAAAACAAGTCGAGAATGAACTGACCAAATTGCTCGAGGCAGGCATCATTGAGCCAGCAAAAGGCCCCACCCCATGGGTCTCCCCCATAGTACCGGTGCCCAAAAGAGACTCCCCCGACATCCGGATATGTGTAGACATGAGGAGACAAACAAGGCCATCCTGAGAGAACAACATCAAGCTCCTCGAATAACAGACATGGTCCATCTATTAAATGGAGCGACATTATTCTCCAAGTTGGACCTAAACAAAGGCTACCACCAGTTGGAACTCTGCAAGAGCTCCCGCTACATAACAACTTTTGCCACCCATCTAGGTTTGTTCTGTTACAAACGGCTCAGCTTTGGGGTATCCTCCACGGAGGAAATCTTCCAAGCAGAAATCCACAACGTCGTCAAACACGTGCCCAACTGCTTGAACTATAGCGACGACATCTTGGTCTTCGGCCAAACTCAAGAGCAACATGATGACACGTTAATGAGAGTCTGCATGGCCCTAGAAGAAGCCCGGCTCACTCTAAACAAGGACAAGTGGGAGTTTCGCAAAAAGACACTCCGATTCTTTGGACACATTTTCAGAGAAGGGCATGATGCCAGATCCGGAGAAAGTTAGCGCACTCCGAGAAGCTGAGCCACCCACCACCACCTCAGACCTCAGATCCTTCCTAGGACTTGCAAGCTATTGCACAAGATACATGCGAGACTTCGCGTCCATCAGCGAACCTCTTAGAGCCCTCACCAAGCTTAACACCGAGTTTGTCTGGTCATCCAAATGCCAAGAGGCATTTCAAATCATCAAGGACCGCATCTCTGATGCCTGAAACATGGCATAATTTGACCCAAAGAAAACCACAGAACTCATCGTGAACACCAGTCCCGTCGGCCTAGGTGCCATTCTCATGCAACTGGACGACAGAGAGGGGAGTGGGAAGCACATAGTATCCTATGCCAGTCGAAGCCTCTCCAAAAGTGAGCAAGCCTACTCTCAGGCAGAGAAGGAAGGACTAGCGGGCGTCTGGGCCTGCAAGCACTTTCACCTTTTCCTGTATGGAAAACCTTTCGTAGTAGTAACAGGCCACCAGGCACTCATCTTCATTTATGACAACCCCCAGGCAAAAATGCCACCAAGAATAACCAGGTGGGCACTTCAACTACAGGACTACCAGTTCACCATCACACAGGCCAGGGAAAGAACAAAACCCTGCAGATTTTCTCTCCCGTCACCCAAGAGAAAGGTGCGTACCAGAACCGTCCATAGCTGATTAGTATATAAGATCCATCGTCCACAGCAGCACACCACAGGGGCTTGACATGGAGCAGATAATGCGTGAATCTAATACAGACCAAGGAATACAAATCATACTAAGATGCCTAGAAACAGGGCGATGGAAGCACGCAAAGCATATCTGAGAAACAATGAATGATGACACAAAACAAGACGTCACATGCCTTCTGGCCGTAAGAGAAGAACTCTCAAAGTCGGAAGATGGACTACTACTAAAGGGGACTAAGCTTGTAATTCTGTGAAGTTTGCGACAGAGTGCTAGAACTAGCACACGAAGGACACAGGGGCATCGTATCCACTAAAAGGATGCTAAAACAAAAACTATGGTTCCCCCAACTAGACACCTCAGTGGAAGAACTACTGCAGAACTGTCCCACGTGTGCAATTGTAAAGCCGCACACATCACCTGAACCCCTGAGTATGACAGCGCTGCCCGAAGGAACATGGGAGGAAATAGCTATCGACCATTTTGGGCCCATGGAAGGGGGTGAGTGTGAGTACATACTGGTAGCTGTGGACGAATATTCAAGATTCCCCGACCTGCAGATAGTCCCGTCCACCTCAGCACATCACACCATCCCAGCCCTAAATCGGATGTTTGCAACCTACGGAATACCTAAGGTAGTCAAGTCCGACAACGGACCTCCATTCACTGGACAAGATTTCCAAAGATTCGCAGAATATATGGGTTTTCGCCACAGAAAGGTGACACCCCTGTGGCCACAGGCAAACGGAACAGTAGAAAGATTCATGAGTAACATCAAACGCACGACACAAATTGCGTGCCTCACAGGAGAACCTGTCGAAAAACTGCTATACCAACTCATGCGAGACTACCGAAACACCCCACACAGCACCACTGGGAAGTCACCATCAGAGGTGATGTTCGGGCGAACAATTAGAACGCGGATACCACATGTGGCAGCTGATAAAGATCAATATGAGAATGACACTGAAATGAGAAAGAAAGACACGCTCATTAAAGAGAACATGAAGAGAGCTGCCAATGCCACTCGCAGGGCCAAGGGAAGTGACCTGGCACCAGGGGACCTGGTAGTGGTCTGACAACCTCAACAGCGCAAAAACGTAGCTCCATTCAGTGAAGAACCACTCATCATTGTCAAGAAAAAGGGATCACTCATCACCGCGGAAGGAGACAGCAGGTGCATAACAAGAAACTCGTCTCACTTCAGACGGATGCCTGGTACCCCATCCTCCGGTGACACAAACATGAATGACACTTTCTCTCAATGGGACGGTCCCTATGAAGGAGATAGAGAAGACTCTGAAGGCGACATGGCACCCGAGACATGGACAGATCCATCGGCAGGAGTGAATTGTCGACCTCAGAGAACAAGGAAGAAACCCCATCGCCTCATTGAAGAAATGAACGGAGGGCACGACTAAATGTTTAGTAACGGGAGGGTGTGGTGTCGCCATTGTTCAGTTGTTTAGAGGATGAGTTC
Organism: Ambystoma mexicanum; assembly: GCF_040938575.1. NCBI lineage: Eukaryota > Metazoa > Chordata > Amphibia > Caudata > Ambystomatidae > Ambystoma > Ambystoma mexicanum. The sequence goes on along the minus strand of NC_090934.1, from coordinate 420,350,820 downwards.
TCTATTTGTTGCCATTAGTTAGTGGGCTGCGACCCACGTGTGCAAGGGGGCGGGGCTACCACCCAAGAGGCAGTTGGAAGCTGATACGCATTAAGTAAAGAGGTGTGCACCCCAGCTCCTGTGTCGGTGTATCCTTGTGTGCATGAGGGTGACTGACTGGCGGCGTGAGGCGGTCCACTCACGAGATACTACACCCATTCTCTTATTTTTCCTTTCTCTTCTTTTCTGTCCGTCTCCAAGCTGGTCTCCCAATGGCCTTTGTCCCCCTTTCCATTTTGGTCGGGCTAAAACATGCTTTTCCTCTGAAAAGCTTTCTAGCTTTGCTTATTGGCACTCTCCCTCTTTTCTTCTGAGTCCTCTCTGCCCACAGGCTGCTTAAGACGGCAGAAAAGAAAGGGTGAGAGAAATGGAAACGCATGAGAAAAGAAGAGTCCGAGAGAGGTCATACGCTTTTGTGCATATCAGCACCACAAAATTCCTCTCATCGGCATCAAAAGGAAACCTATGCTACATAAATTCTCTGTCAAATTAATTGCAGATCATCAGTCTACCCCTCCTAGCAGATGGATTCCCCTACGACCTTATGTTGCCAGCGCAACAATCCAGTCTCACCTTAGGGCTGCCCTTCATACCCTCTTCTTTAATCAGTATTGAAAATCACACCGCAAACCCAAGCAGATCACGGAGAACAACGGAAACAATTTGACAAATGAACAGTAACTCAAGAAATGGTAATGAACCATGCACTAGGCTGGCTATGTGTATGCTAAAAGGAGGCTAGTTGTACGGGCTGGTAGAGGTACGATTTTGTCTTGGCAGCCTTCAATTCCTTACCTGGATGTGCTCCTTGAGATGTGCCCTGCATCGACCTTGGGCCCGGCTACCTGTGTACTCTAAATGCACTTTCCTCCCCTGACAATCCGGCAGCTCTGCCCGTCATTTAATGACAGCCGAGGTGCCTGAAGTGCCTCAGTCCGCCAATGGCTAGTGGCATCAAGCACGCTCATCAGTAGGAATGTTTGCAGATATTTTAACAAATATCATTTTAGTCCATGTACTTTCAATTGAAATAATTAATCCTAGAACCTCGGCAGTATATTGATAAGAAAGGAGGGTATAGATCAGAGGTTGCCTGCTGTAGCCGTTCATTTAAAAGGGATGTAAGTCTTGGCGTTTTTCTCATAAGCAGCCGCTTACCAGAGTGGGTGGGTCTTGCCATTTTGCAGATTGTTCAGCCTGGGAATATGGGTCTACCTCCAGAGCACCCGCCTTGTGTGCAGAGACTAGCCAGAGTTCCAGCGCAGTGTGCTGATCAAGGAATTTGAATAGAATTTCATTTTTGGGATTCCGTTGGTCCTTATTGGGGGTCCCCTTAACTTTTTTGCTTTTCCCCGGTCTCTTTTTTGGATCTCTGGCCAAGTTTTGGTGGTCATAGGGACTTAATTAGAAGCCCCCTGCCACTGCAAACCCTTTTTGAACCATTAGGTTTCTCATAAATCTCATGCCTCTAAAACACATTTTTGCCATAGGGTCTTTATATCACCCTACATTGGTTTTAGGGTGTAGGTTGGTGACAATTGCAAGTTTAGCTTTGGTTTCAAGCCGATTTACTGAATTAGCAACTCAATGATTTTGGTAGCCTTGGGTTACCAATGTATTTTGTATTTTTGTAAATCCTTCTCCCTACCATTTTGTTTTAGGGGCTTCCTTTGTTCAGGGTCATTGTGCACACGTGGGCTCTTTGTGAACCTAGCCATGCACCCTCTGTAGTAGTTTGAACTGGTGCACACCATTTCCTGGCCCTGGGCAGGCCATATCTCGTGTGAGTGGTGGGTCAAGGGGACAACCAGACTGGCACACTGTCTAACCCTTTGTTTTTAGCCCCATTAGTGGGATTGGTAGGCTTGCTTGGGGCAGCCCCTGGGTGAGTCTGTGGATTTAATTGGGAGGGACCCTGTGTCTACACTCTATTCTGCTGACATTTTCAGAAGAAGCAGGAATACCTGCTTTCCCATCATTGCTGTATTTTAGGACCACATTGGACATACTTGCTGGAACCTGTGCCCTGGGCTGATTTCCAGTTGGGATTATTTGTTACTGGGCCACTGCCATCCTCCTGCTGCCCCCCGCCCCATTGTGTGCTGGGCCTGGACATTCTTGCTGAATCCAGTGTCCTGTGAGATTTTGGCCAAAGATTAGAATTTTAGCTTTTCCTGGGATTTGTAATGTATTTTTCAGATGTGTATTCCATGTTTGCCTATGTGAATGTCTGATTACACTTTAACTATTTTTCGTGGCACTGTATCTGTTTTTCTCAGAAGTGAAACATCTCGGTGGTCTCAGCCCAAATGTCTCTTGTCTTCTTGTGGCCTCTGGTTTTGGTATAGTGATGTGCCCCCCCCTCCTCCAACACTATATTGACTGGGAGGTGCACATTGTATTTTCCAAATGCTATGTCTCAGATGTCTAGAAATACTGTGACTGTTAGAATTGGGAGCCCGTTTGACTATTAATAACTGTTTTTTAATGTCTGGTTCCCTTTTCTAACCACCCATTGTCTTTATACATGCACTCGGTCTTTTTACAGTTACATCTACTTGAAGTACTTGTGTAATGAATATATGTTTAACTTGATAAAGGTGTATACTTATCGGTATACCAGGGTTGGAGGTTGGAGGTTGGTGGTTGTGCAGTCCACAACGGAAGGTTGTGGAAAAAACGCCTCAACAGCATCTGTGGCTCCTTGTAGCTAAACTCTTGAAATGTTCAATGTTGTCAGTGCTTCAATGGATTGCTTTTCTCCCGCAGATTCTTCATCCGATAGATATCCTCATCCAGCTCTACTGCTCAGAAGAACTTTGACAGGGGGTGTAGTGGACTTTGACTCAGTCGTCGATCGGTCTTGCTCAGTGCTCGATCGTTGACTCTGAACGTGATGTCGGGCATTGTATATATACTGTCACTGTGCCCCCTGCCTCAGTTCCTTTATTTCCGAATGCTTAGCACATGCTGCTCTTGAGAAACAGTGAATTCTTTCGACTCTACTCAATGATTTTTGCATCAGATCTTTTTTCCATTCTGCAAGTTGCCATGTCCGTGCCTCGAATTTCGAGGTTCAAGCACTACACCAACTTGCAGCCCCAAGATGTCAGTGACCGATCCACGCGGCATTTGTGTGTGGTGCGCATCGTGTGGAAAAATGAATCCAAAGACTCTTCAGGAGCGGGCAGCCAAACTAATGGTGGGCGAGCGCTGGCGCTGCTGACTGTTCGGTCTTTAGAGGCCGAAACAGGGGGGCTAACCCCTGAGAATGAAAATCGAAATCTGCACAAAACAAAGAAGAAATCTCACTCACAGAGCCACTCTGATTTGTTTTCCTCTCACAAAAAGAAGAGGTTTCACCAACGCGACTGAGTCTTTCTCAGACCAGGGTAAGTCATCGGCAGGGCCTACAACTCGACAAGAGTGGTAGGATCTTAAGTCGCCAATGCTTGCGATGTTCGAGAAGGCGGCTGTAGGTGCGGGCATGTCCCCTATACAACAGGCCCTGGTGGCTTCAGCAGAGCTCAGTGATCCCGACCTCAAGGTAGCAACAACGCCGTTGGTGTCAGGAGAGCCATCGGTCTCAGTGCCGAAGAAGGCGGTCAAGCCCTCGATGCCAGGACCTTCCCGTGAGCCTCTGACCCTTTCCGTCTCAACGCACCCTCACCGGCCAAGATTCGACCAGCGCCAACAGGCACCCCTTTGACATCTAAGAACAAGCCCTTGGCACCGACCATCGGCGATCGATCATTCGTCCCGCTTCCCCGGTCCGATTTATTTTAATTTCTTTAACTGAGCTCTATGGCACAGATTTTCAGAGCTGATGGCGGGGACGATCAGGGTAATGACCCTATATATTCAGGGGCTGGTGGAGAAGATTCCTTTGTTGATCAAGCAGACCTCCTGGCCTTGGCACAGGGGTTGCATGATACCAGTGGGCTTGATACCTCCCCCAATGTTGAGTTGCAGCACATTCGGCCATACACCCATGCCCATGCTAAATTCAGATCACTGATAGACCAAGTGGTCCACACTCTGCGGCTGAATACTTCTGCTGCACCAGTACAAGGGTATGAGCTTACGGATATCTTGGGCGAAAGTCACACCACAGAGAGAGAAACATGCCACTGAACCCAGCCATAGCCATCCCAGTCGCCTCCTTGTGGCAACGGTCCTGCTCTATCCCTCCGGTCAACTCCATTTTGACCAGCAAGTACATGGCGGCAAGAGGGGATCTGTCTTTTTTTTGTCCTCTCACCCTTCCCCGGAGGGTTTAGTTGTTGAGGTGGCCACAGTATTCACCAGGACAGCTTCATCCACCTCAAATCTGCCTCCTGACAGGGAGGGCAAACAATTGGATGCTGTCGCCAAAATTATCTTCGCCAGAAGCATGGCCTTGAAGGCTAGTAATTTTTCGTGTGTTTTTGCAAGATATTATTTTGGCCTTTGGAAGGCGGATGAACATGCAGCCCAGTACATGCCCTGGAAGGGAGTTACGGGATGGTTTCATGTAATTGGTGGATGATGGGAAGGAGGTAGCCAGGAAGTCACTACAGACTGGCCTGGACATGGCGGACTGCCTTGGCTGATCGATAGGGTCGGCCATGGTGCTTAGGAGACAGGCCTACCTCTGCTCCTCAGGGTTTATCCCTAATGTCCAGAATAGGTTGCTGGACATGCCCTTCAATTAGGAATTCCTCTTCGATCCGAAGGCAGATGACTCTCTGGAAAATTTCCAGGAGTTTAAGTTTGCTGCAAAATCGATCGGCCTAGCTGCGCAGCCGGCCAAACCGGCCTGCAGTTTTGCTTCTTGGGGCAAAGGCTACAAACGCTACATCCCTTATGGCAGGAAGGCACAGCTCCCAGAAGCCAGGCATGGGTAGAAGCGTTTCTCACTCTCTGGGAGGGGCAGGGGGGCTTTCAGAGGCCATCAGTCAGCGTCAGCAGTGGCGGGGGAGGCTCTGTCCTCAAAGCTGCTTTGATTTTTAATTTTTTTAATTTATTAATTTTTTCCCCCTCCCGCAGCTCACCGGTTGGGGGACAGCTTTCCAAGCATTGGCCCCAATGGCGGGAGATTACCTCTGACGCCTGGAACTCGTGCAGTGGGGATATTGTCTGTCCTTCTTAAGACAAACCTCCGAGCACACCACCACCTCCATGCCAACTGAAACGGGAGCTCCAGGAAGAACTGCGAACACTGTTGTTGAAGGGTGCCATGGAAGATGTACCGCCCGAGCAGAGAGGATTGGGCTGGTATTCCCAGTATTTTCTGGTACCCAAGGGGGGAGGTCTCCATTCCATCTTGGACCTCAGAGCCTTCTACAAGTCCCTGACGAAAGACAAATTCAAGATGATGACGTTGAGAGAGATTCTCCAGGCTCTTAAGTTGCAGGACTGGCTGTTGTCCATAGATCTTCAGGACGGTTACTTCCATGTGTCGATGCATCAAAAGCACAGGAAGTTCCTGAGGATCCTCATAGGGGACAAGCACTATCAGTTCAAGGTGCTTCCCTTTGGGTTGGCCTCTGCTCCAAGACAAAGGGTCTTCACCAAGCTCATGGCGGTAGTCACGGCTCACCTCGGGAGATCCGGGGTCCACATATTCCTGTACTTAGACGACTGGTTTATCCAAGGGAGGTCGGCGGAGCAGATCTTGTCCCATCCTGAGGTCCTGTTTACTACTCCACAGGCTGGGGTTCTCCCTGAACTTGCAGAAGTCCATACAACACCAGTTCAGAGGCTCCAATCCATCTGTGCAGTCCTAGACACTTGGTCATGGAAAGCCTTTCTTCCCGAAGAGAGTTGTCAGCATTGTGCAGATGGTGCATCTGTTCCAGAACCAGACCACCTTACCAGCGGCTTCCTTCCTCTGCCTCTTAGGTCTCATGGCCTCCTGTATTTTTCAAGTGCCAGAGGCCAGGCTGTGATAAGATGATTGCAATCGCTCCTACGAGGTAAGTGGCCCCAGTACCTCGGAACCCTGAAGGACATCCTCTGGTTATTCAGGTCTGTGGTCAATGACCTGTCTTTGTGGCCAAGCAGCAGCAATGTGCTGGCGAGGGAACCTTTCTGGCCTCCATGTCCTCAGGTTCGTGTATTCAATGATGCGTCCTTGAAAGTTTGGGGCGCTCACTGCGAGGACTTGCAGGTCAACAGCCTTTGGTCAGCGATGAAATCCAGGTGGGACATCAACAGGCTGGAGTTGCAAGCCATCAGGTTAGCCCTCAAGGCGTTTGCTCCGTCTCTGAAGGGTGAGCATGTCCTGATGCTGATGGACAATATGGTGACCATGCACTACTTGAACATGCAGGGTAGCGTGCGCTCCTTCCCCCTCTGCAGAGAGGCGATGCAGCTTTGGTTCTGGCTGTTAGAGAACTAGATCTCGGCCTCTGCAGTTAATCTGGTGGGGACAGAGAACAGTTTTGTGGATGCTCTGAGCAGGCAGAGCACAGTCTCACACAAGTTGGAAGTGTGCCAGGAAGTCCTAGATGAGGTCTGCTCTCTCTCTGGGGTGCCCCAACAGTGGATCTGTTTGCCACAGAGTCCAACAGGAAATGCAGACAGTTTTCTTGAGGGAATTCCCAGCGAACGGTGCGCTAGTGGATGCATTTCTGGTGCATTGGACCTTCTCTCTCCAGTACGCCTTCCCCCCCTGATTCCCGTAATTCCTTGAGATCTGAGGAGGTTGAGGAAGTTTTGCGCAACCATGATCTTGATCACCCCGGACTTGCCGAGGACATGCTACTCGGACCTTCTGTATCTGACCATTTGCCCACCTCTCTGGTTGCCTCACCGCCGGAATCTCCTAACCCAGTCGGAAAGGTTGGGTGCTCCACCCAAACCCCGAATCCCTCAACCTACATACATGGCTCTTGAGAGGATGAGATATGAGTGGGACCTCTCTGGGGAGGTGCTTGCGGTGTTGCTGGCTGCACGCAGATCTACACGATCTCTGTAGGCGTGCAGGTGGAGAATATTTGAGACCTGGTGCAGGGAACGCAAGATTGACCCTATTGCTTGCCCCACCACTACAGTGATGGAGTTCCTTCTGTCACTGGCCTCTGCAGGCCTTCAGGTTACCACAGTCAAAGGATACCTGCCAGCTTTGTCTGTCTTCACGAAGTCTCCGGATCAAGGTTCTTTTTTCACAATCCTGGTTATGGCCCATTTGCTAAAGGGCCCTGTGAATAAGTTTCCGTCAGTCCCTTTTGTTGTCCCGGATTGGGATTTGAACCTGGTTCTCACCTTCCTTATGGTGTCTCCTTTTTAGCCCTTGCATTCTTGTTCTTTGCGACTGGTTATGTTGAAAACAGCCTTTTTGGTTGCCATTACTTCCACCAGGCGGGTCAGTGAGTTTCAGGCCCTTTGCTGTAAACCCCCATGTTTTACATTGTTTTTTTTCACAAGAAGGTTTTGCTTAAGGCGAGACTGGGTTTCCTACCAAAGGTGGTGTCAGAGTTCCATCTTTCTCCATCGATGGACCTACCTGTGTTTTACCCACCTCCACACTCCTCCAAGGAGGAGCACTTTCACCGGTTGGACCCAAAAAGGGCCTTAAGTTTCTGTGTAGCAGCAACGGTGGAACATAGGAAATCGGACTAGTTGTTTGTAGCCTACTCCTTGTCCAGAAATGGCCTGGCTGTCATCAAGGAGACTCTCTCATGATAGATCATATTATGCATAGCTGAATGCTACCAATCCGTAGGCAAGTAGTTCTCTACTGGCATCCAAGCTCATTCCACGAGAGAAGTATCCGCATCTACAACACTGCAAAGGGGAGTTCCAATTAAGGGCGTCTGCTGGGCGGCAACCTGGTCCTCCCTCCACACTTTCACTAGCCACTATATTCTTGATTTCGCCTGTGGGGCTGTCGCTCGATTTGGTAGGGCAGTACTAAAACATCTTTTGCTGTGAGATTTCTGCCTGCCTCCATCGTTCCACTGCTTTGGGAGTCTATCTGATGAATCTGCGGGAGAAAAGCAATCCATTGAACGAGAAATTACTCACCGTAATGTTCTCTCTGTGGATTCTTCTCCTGCAGATTCCTCATCACCCTCCCGTCCATCCCTGCTCAGAAAGCATTAGCAGTGGGTGTATGCCTTTTCTCGTGAGATGGGAGACTTAGTCATGGTCCTGGAGTAGGCTGCTTTCTGTCTAGCAAGCTGTATGTTTCTCTCACTCTTTGAAAAACAACAAAAACACGTTTTGTTAAGGGTTTTTCGCAAATTCTGTGTATCCCCATGACGTCCTTGTTGCTAACCCTCCATTGGCTATTTGGCCTTCTCTCTCCATTTTTCCCCTGCAGCAGCATTTCTGTATCTCTGGTCATCCAGTGGGTTGTTCGGAGGGAGGCTGACCCTAAAAGCGTACCTGCAACAAACAATTCTTAAGAGATATGGTAGTGTTCTAGGATAATAACTAACCAATCAAGCCTTTGTTAAATGGTGTCATTCACAGTACTTCTATACCATGGGGTGAAAATAGTAGGTGCCACATCACCAAGAAACTTCTCGGCATAGATTGGTGGAAATGTTCTCTCTACCAGCACTGTGTGTAGTTTTGTACTAGGCTTTCAGTACAAGTTGGAGACATTTCTCCACCGTTAACTTCAGGACTCTTGCTCAGAGTTCCTCAATGTTTTCCTTTAGGTCAGACCCCTACTGGTGTGTTGGGTGGGAAAAAAGGCCATATAGGTTCTTTGTGCAGGGGATGGCTTCTTTTCTCCTGCTGTGACCCAGTGCAAACTTCATGTCTTGAGGTTGTTTTTCTCTCCAGTTAATCAAAATGGCACAGCTAGGCACAAAGTGGTGGTTACACCAGAATCTTAGTAAGAATGTGGGCTTCCTCTCTGGCCACAGGTGCAAGGTGCATGATAACTAGTTGGAAATCAACAGGACATGGCTTTTACACAGGACCTGCAACTCTTTTTCTCCCCCCAACACCCTCTACTTCCCTTCCATATCTGATCACAGCATAAGCCATAGCAAGTACCTATTGCACCCAAGATCCAAGGAACAATCAAGACATCCATTTATGCCTGTTAACATCCCTGTTGAGTTTGTCTTGCACGGCTTTTGTCCTTTCTAATATGTAATGTCCATGTAAATCTGGCACTTCCACTGCCATAGTTCTGACCTAGCAGTAAGATGGTGCAATGAACCATAGTGGATGCCTTAATCATGCTGGACTATTGTCTTGGATTCCCAGTTTCTCGCAAATTACAGCAATGTGCATTCTTTGATAGTCTCCTTGATTGTCAGTGGAGCTAGTTTTAAGGCTGTTTGTTAAATTCACTGTGGTCTAACATTGTACTTAGACCTGCGGAGGGACCAGAGGAAATGGTGAGGGGCATCCTGGGCTAAAACATACCAGTAGGGTACATGCATAAAATGAACTAGGATAACCTGTGCATGGGCTTGGAAATGTTCTGTTCAGTGGCTATTCACTTTAGGAGCCATTGTTGTAAAAATGTAGGCCTCCATTGTGAAGCGGTAGGCAAATGTGTACATTGTTTTAAATGATGATGCAATAATAATGATCCTGATTTTAGGTGATATGATCAAAATGAAACAAAAGTACATGTGATGTAATTACGCATTTGTTTGTATACTTGAAGAAAATGAATGTACCTTTGGTTTAAACACCAAAGGGATGGGGAATTGTATATTGTGTGCTTAGAATTGTGGATCATCCTTCTTATAGCACTCCCATGCATGCGCAATCGATAGAAAAACATGAACTTTATTGAAGAATTTGCAGGGAGTTAAATGAGCACTGTGCCACCCTCCAGTATTGTGGTTGCACTGGTAAACTGCAACCGGAAAAGTATCCTGGTGCTCACAATCTAGAGGCTGCATTATATATAGTGTTCCACGTGCTATCAAAACAGAACATAGAAGGTACTTTGCCAACAGGACTAATCAAGAGCTTGAAACTTGACCGCTATCGAAGGAAGCTGATACACATTGCCCCCTTTTTATTAGCATGCAAGTGCAATTCTTCCAGGAGAACTTGACTGTTTTGTTCCAGATTTGACTTGTTCAGTTTTGACCATATAACCACCCTCTTACACCCTTAACCAGTTCACAGAAGATAGGCAGGACCCTGTGAGTAAATGTCTTACTGCCCTTCACGGGGTACACTACCTCTACATGCCACTTTGGAAGTTAATCTGTACTTCTCAGAGTTAGGCTTCACCTGTATCTGTGAATGGAGCATTCGCATACATACATTCTCACCACAGATCTACTCCTATCTTGCCAAGAAGACCAAACACAAGTATATGCTCCCCCTCCTCCATCAGTAACTAAAGATATTTCCCCTTGACACCGGGGTAAGAATGCATCACCTTGATTTATCAGACACTGCCTTGAAGTCCAGACCCACCATCTTGGCCATGGGGACAGCATCCATAATGGATCTGTTAAACTCCTTTCAGGTGCTCCCCTAGATCCAGGATGGTAAATGGAAGTCCATTTATGTGTAATCCCATCAATAAACCAAAAATGTTCGAAGGCATTACTAGTTAATTGAGGACCATTATCTGTCTTTATACTTGCAGCTAGACCCCCCTCTTTTAAATAACCCTTTGCGGAATTGGATCACTTGTATCGTGCATACCTTTTAATCTCAGTCAATTTTGAATAGCAATCTAATATTCACAATACAGAACATTCATTCTCACACCCAAGTTGCACCGTCCCAAGTACATCCATGGACAATTCTTAGGACAACTTGAGCGGGAAGTGGAGTCAAAGGTTGAGACTATCTCTCTTGTCTGCATCAATGTGTACAACACACTTGAAGCTGTCTCCCCACAAACTGTTCAGAACCTGGTCACCAATAATCAACACATATGTGATGCTGGAATCACCTTATGGAGGGACAAGCCACATAGTCATTGTCCTACCAATTCTCTGTGTGCGTTTTCTCTGTTTTCTGCCACTGAGGTCCAGCCTGGATCTCTGGCAGTGCAGCTTTTCATGTTCATTTGATGAACACCCATGGGATACCCCTTATGTGTGTTTTTAGGCACTTGTATGTTGCCCGCAGGGCATGGGTTGGTTGCAGCTACATGCTGACTTGGCAGTGGCTCTGAGTGTCCTCCATATTTGGGACACCCAGGCCCTGCTGTAGGAATCAATAGATTTGTGCAGGAAGGCAAGATGGCCCCTGTGACCTTTGTTTCTATTGCCTTTTACCTTGTTTCCCAAAGTCCTGGGACGCCCTGACTCTGTCTCTTCCTCCTGACTGGCTGTTGGGTGGAAAGGCCATATATGGCTCTGGGGCTTCCTCCTGTCAGACTGACTGCAGCCTTTCCCAGGGCTGTGTGTTGTGGGTACACCCAAGTGGTGGAACCTGTGTGAATGGAATCTGACGTGAACTCAAATTCTGTGTAATGGGTGTCTGGTTTCTGTGTGTGACACAATGACTGAGACAACCCCGACTGAAACTGACATGAATTCAGTGCAGTGTGATGAAAGGTTGGGTGCTTTTCAATCCACAAACTGTGTTATGGGCGTCTGGGTGGAGTGAATGGCCTGAACGCCTGTGAGCCTGATTGGCTGGCTGGCTGGCTGCCTGCCTGCATGAATGCCCTTCTGCCTGATTGGTTGACTAATCCTGGCTCACCCTGAGTGAGTGGGAACCAATGTGTATAACAGGGGACCTTTCACGACCAGTTTGTTCAGAAGCTGAAGTTGAAGCTGAATCAAGAAGAAGCTGTTCCTTGAAGCCCAGCTGAAGAAGTCTGCTGTTGCATTTTCTTCGTGTAATCCCAAAGCTGCCATGTTCTTCCAAGGACCGATCAGAGAGGACCTGCAAAGGAGACCTCTCACCGAGCTACGGGGGCCCATCGTGCAACCTGCTAATCTTCATCGGAAGTGCCCAGGAAGCCAGTCCTGTGTGCCTACCGTCCGGAGGTGGGGTCTTCGTGAGTCCTGAAAGAGGAGTGCCTGGACATCTCGAGTCAGTCATTTGGTATCACCCAGGGTGCGAAGGTGCATTTCGTGACTGCTGGAAGCCGTTGCGGTCTACTGCCCAGAAGGGGGGGGGTACCCTGGCATAGTGCTGCTGGACACCCGGAGCTTCAAAAGTTCCAAACTGCCTAAGAACATTTCAAAGAACATCCTTATCATTGACCACTTTTTCCTGCCAGAGAGAGTCCAGAGTCGCTGAATGCAGAGGAAGGTCCGCCGGCAGGGTTCCCGTCACCAGGAGCCAACGAAGGCATCCTGGGGGGTCCAGACTTGGTGAGGGTCCGAGGTCCACTCTAGTGGTCGAGTCTAGGTTGCCAGTAATCATCCATAGGTCCATGCTGCGACTGTAGCACCAAAGAACCGAATGCAGAAAACCGTGATTTTCAAAAACCTGACACCAAAAGTGACCTATGTACCCATCGCCGCCAGAAGTCATTGAAGGGTTGCCGGCGTCTTACTCGTCTGCCAAGTGTTTAATCTTCCCTGGACCTCTAAAGTCCGAGAAATCGTCGACCAAAGGAGAGCACCACGAAAAGCAAAACTGCTGCACTTCAGAAAGATCTTGGTTCAATGTTTTCTTCTTGGACTCCGCATCGCAATGGGTCCTTCTTCCAAGTGGTGGTCCATCCTCGGAGCCAATCGTCCAGTGAAACCGAGTCTGCCACTTCACCTGCCAAGGCACCAAATATACTGTGATGAGGAAGAGCATCTTCTATCCTAAGGAGTCATCCGGAGGGTCCCAGATTCGTCTTGGATTCTGTTCTCCTGTGGCCTCTCAGGTACATTGGGGGTGGTAGAACCTTTTAACATAAAGTATAAGGTTATTTAACATTATTGGACTGGGCTGTAAAAGATGAGATAAGTTACTCCCGAACGTTTCCATTACAGGTTGCCCAGCTGGGAGGATTTTCACCCAGAATGGTGCAGCTAGTCTAAAGAAAGCATTCTCCCACTGTTCATAACTAATCTGCCTTTCTTCCCAAATCCATGCTGTTACACCTCACTTAAGAAGTCACATGCCTATTTAAAACTGTCTGCAGTTAGTGCATCTATTACTGAATTGAAGTATGGTGTGGTACCACATAGTGTATGTATTTGAAATTCTTTTAATAAGTATTGTCAAAGTACAAAGTGTTATTGTTTAAATGTGTGTATATATATATATATTACTGAACCTTATTTTATATAAAGAAGCTGTTTTATCACCCAACATTGCGCGTGGACATCCCTTTGTGGGGCTTGGTGATCACTGTACTTAAGAACCAGCCTGAATCACCTCCTTACAGATTAAGCCTGGCTGCTCGTCCATTGCTACCAAATTGAGAGCCTTGGCTGGTGTGTTCTGTGCCTTTACCCTGCCATATAGGGGGCAGAAGTACAGATACCCCCTTCCAGTCTTTACAACATAGTACCTGTTTATTTGTTCCAATGTGACTCTTATGGGCCAAGGCCACCAAATGAGGGTACTGTTCTTTGTGATGATTCGAGGGTATTCGTCCCTTCTCCCCAAGGGGTAACTTCCCCTTTGCGGCTAAGGAGGTGAGCCCGCTCCTCAAGTCTCTCTACGGTCTGGGCAAGTGGGACTTCACTTGGAGAAACTCCCCCTTAGGGGACAAGGACTCCTGTTTCTGTGAGGAACTCCCCTGACCATCCACCATAGCAGGATATATTGGAGTATCTTTTGTGACGACCACTGTAATACCTCGTTGTTTTGCTGAAAACAAAACTAAAATACACTGTTATCCACATGCAAAAGAACCTGTCTCTTAACAGAGAGACGCACATTTAACTAATACGAGTAGAGTGGAGAAGGGAGAGGATAGTAAGCAGGGGAAGCCCCCTGTCATCACACCTTGTAAAGGCAGAGCGAAGGAGAGCCGTGGAGCCTGCGTCTTTCAGAGAAGTCATAACACCAGCCGTAAAGGCTGGAGGTCTAACATTTGTGAGGATGGTGAAACTGCGGAAAAGGGAATCATAACCCCAGTGGTGGCGTGGTCACGATGACTTTGTGGTGGGCCGTGTGCCTGCTGAATAACGCCAAAACCCTCCAGGTCGAGAGTGGATGAGACTCTGTGGTGCCAACAATCCTAACCGGTCGCATGGAGAGAGCTGACTGAGGGCGGGAAGCAGACAGTATTGAGAAGCAGGAGATCCAGAGCAGATGAAGAGAACCAGCGCGAACGCCGAGCCTGACAACATTCCGGGGCATCATTCTGAATCGGTAAAAACCTGTCCCAGTGAAATTGACAAGATACTGAATATAAAACCATTTAAGTAGAGCTGTGATGAAGCAATAGAGAATAATGAATAAGCCTGAAAGAGGAGTCTTTAAGGACTGGACACCAATGCTCTGAGAAGAGGGGAAAGTACCAATGGTCTATACAGTAAAGAGTGGAACAAACCAGAGAGAGAATCCTATAAGTATAAATGGGAAGTAAAATCAAGTGAAGCACATCGGAGGAGAGCTAATCAAAGGGAGAATCCCCAGTAGATGGGGATGGTCCAATTACAACAAAGTACACCCAGACTAAGACGATCTGGGATACAAGAGTTTGAAAGGCACACCAGTCTGGAACAGACTGTAAGAAAGGGCGTTGAGGAGGATTGTCTAAAGTCGGGCCCTAAAGAGGAGCTAAAACCCAAGTATATTGTGAAAGAGTTGCAAGAACATATCCATATGGTGGAAAGAGACTATCTAAAAAGATCATACTAAAGCAAACCTTTGAGTAAAGAGATTCCAATAATAGACGACCAGGAGTAGGGAGACATTCTCCTGATCTACTTTGTTAGTTAAAATAGTGGTAGGGTCAGAACTAGTTTGGACCGTGGACATTTTCATTTGGGACTTACTGACGAGCACCTTTAGTTTATTTAGATAGACGGGGATTACCCCTCTAGCAATAGCGACAGAAAGCCTTATTCTTATTATGTTAATAGGCATGAGTAGAAATGTCCCTCAAGTGTCCGGCTCCTTCTAAACTGCCACACCTTTCACCCAGAATACAGGGACCGTTTTTCAAAGCACAATTGATGCTGAATGCACCAGTATTCACGCTGCTCTTTAGTTAATACCGATTTGTCAGGCTATACTTGTTCCACCAGTCACTGCTCAGTCACACCTCGTGTACAAACTTCAATCCATTGCTGGTTCCTTACTAGACCTTCAAAAGTCATAAAAACGTGTTCACTCCATGGTACAGTATGGTCCTCCTCTTCAAAAGGAGAATGCAACAAGCAGTTAGCAAAGGTATCCCTCACACATGGAATGTACCCGATGCCCAAATCATGGCACTTTCTAGATGCCTATTTAACAATGCATCTAGGCATATCACCAAAACCCTTGGTCTCAAATGTGCTCTTGAGAGGTATATGTACAAAATACATTTTGCCTTTGAAGTAAGTCTTCTACTTTTGAATGCCCCAGTAACAAGCTAGTGGTCCGGTCCTTCTAGACGTGTGGGCTTACAATTGGCCATTATGAATCTGGCCTGAAACGCCACCAGTTCTATTGCACTGGCATATGTTGCTAGTATTGAACTGTCCCAACTGTTTCTCTGTCCGTCCTTTTTTTTTTCCATTCCAATACTCGCTCACATATATCGTACGACACAAACATCAGTCTTTTCTTCATAAGCTGCCCCATACAGGTAATTCTGTCTACAACCTATGTATGCATTTTTGATAGAACTCTGTCATGGCCATAAAAGACTGTTTCCTTAGCACTCAATGAATAACCTATGCATAACATTTCAAAATGCTGAGCCAGAGGAAACAAACCTAAATGGCATCTGCTGAAATTTGAAGACCTTTCTTCAAAATCTATTACATGCATGACACTGGGTGTAGGCATACTTGATAGTAGGCAGAGGCTAGCTCTAATTTAGTTTAGTACTGTGGCGGAGCAGAAGATGAACCGACTCTGACTTTTTTCTTCTCACTGCTGCTGTTTATTAACTGAAAGGTGAGTATTCCTGGTGTTCCTATCTAACGGAGCTATTTAAGGTGCTAGTCAGTCGTCTGTGAAGTTCGTCCACTGTTCAAACTAACCCATCCAAACCCTACCACTAATGGAACAACCAAAAGTACAGGAGAATGGCTCCATTCTCCTGTGAGGTGGTCCCCACCAAGTTCAGTTCATTCAAATATCTGTAGGTAGTTCTTGGTAACTATATTTATCAAATCATACAGTTGATTATTCCTTTTTTCCTTATTCTTTACTTGCTCTGTTCTAGTTAACTTGGTCCCTCTCCTTTAATGGGACAATTTTGAGTTCCCTTTTCTTTATTAAAACTTAGGATCTTCCTTTTATTTAATGTCCACTCTTTATCTTGACTAGTACACATTTTAGCATTTTAGGGTTCCAGTATTGGTTCTCACTCTCCTGTATTTTTGCCAATTCGTCCTGACTGGGATGAGTATGAGTGTTCCAATGATGATCTTCGGTCCTCCTCTCGGGTCTCCCAGTTACCGGTTTGTTCAAGGATAACATCACCAGGGCTCGTATCAGGCTGGGACCTTGACTTGTCAGGTTGGCCTCTTGTTTCTTCATCAGCGTTAAGAACAGTCTCTTCATTGCTTCCTTAGTCTGCTTGTTCCTTGATAACTCAGTGGGAGTGGTATCTGCTTTAATGACCTCCTGGTCCACTGCTCCCGGCCAGCAGTTTTACCACCACTTGTTTCCTGTTCAGGCTCAAGCCACCTAGTATTCTCCTCGGTCCCTTGCATCTCTTCTCTTTCTCCACGCCGTGCACTGGGCGCTGCACTACTTCAGATGCTGCTCTTCAAGGTTTCTCTCGGCATACCTCAGCCAGGTGATTTGAAACTCTCGGTCTCTCTCATTCTCACGTTCTTCGCCTCCAAGTTGTATGACGTTGCTGTGGGGCTTCCCCGGCGTAATGTCAAAGTAGTCCTTCTCTGTCGGAATCATACTCTGTATTATTCCAGTGGTTTTCTTCGTCCCAGTACCATATGTTTTGCTTCACGGGTACAAATACTATTTTTGAATGACAATAACAAGAGTCTAGTTTGTTCATGTCTTTCTTGACAGGATGTTCGTGAAGGAGGGTTAGTGAAGAATGGAAGTCCTTGTCCCGAGAGGGGGAGTCTCTCCCGGTGAGATTCCACTTTCCTCTACCCCTAGGGAAGGTATTACATGACTGACTCACCCCCCTAGCCTCATAGGGAAAGGCTCCCCCTGGGGAGACGTGACAGAATCCCACGATTCGTCACAGTACCTATGTCAGGTCTGGTTTAGTGATGTATGTGAAAGAGTTCAGTTTGAATTTGTTTACTTTGGAGGTGTGTTATTTGCCTTAACCATTATGTTAGAGTGATAAGAACCCAATACAACATGGAGGAGAGAGGCAGGGAGCTGATTGGTCCAGGTAGTCACCTGGTGGACTTGGCAATGTTCTAAACTGCTTTTCATTGTCCAGTTTGTAACAGGACCGGACAGAATGAAAGGCCAATAATGTCCACCAGGGCTGTTTGCATTCCACAGTAGAAACCATGGAGGTGTCTGAGAATGTGGTCATGGAATTGAGGGAGGAGTTGAGAGCTGCACATTTGGAAAACGAGAAATTAAATGAAAAGGTTGAGGAAATTAGTGAGATGATGACTCAGTTACAACAGTCAGTAGGGTCCCAGTTGCTCACGGGGATAGATCGTAGGGAACCTCCCATTTTAGTGAATGAGGGGGCTGGAATTCCAGATATGTGGGAAGCAAGCAGGAGAGGTGTAGGTGCTCAAGGTGGATATGTGGTTCCATTGCCTTTAGCTTACCCTGAATGTTTCGGAGGAGACGCAAAGAAATTTCAATCATTCTTAACCCAATGTGAATTACATTGTCTATGCAAGCCCGACATTTTCTATGTCTTATTTGACAAGTGAGGGATGAATTCTGAAAGATATTTGTAAAGAGAGTTATCCTTTGAGGTAGACAGGGATTTACTAGAACTTAAGCAGGGAAATCGAGAATTGGTCAGTTATATTACCCAATTTAAAACACTAGTTCGAATGGATTGTGTCCTCCCACGTATTCCTCATCTTGTGATAAATCGTTATCTCCAGGTTCGCTGCTTCGGAAAAAAGCAGCGAAGCTGGAGATAATGATTTATCACAAGATGAGGAATACGTGGGAGGAACATCCAGTAGAAAGAACGTTACAGTTGGTAAGTAACTTGTTCTTCTTGAGAGTAATTGGCCGGAAGAAAAGAGGGAGTCTTTATTTTATCATAGTTTGAGAGATGAATTAAAAGATGCCTTGTCCGTTATTGTGGATCGTCCTTCTACCTTTGAAGGTTTAGTAGATTTGGTTATGCAGGTAGAATTCGGTTTAGGAGAAAGAAGATGTGAGCGTGATAGAGGTTGGAATGAGCCGAGATCAGTTCAGCTTGTGAATAAACATAGAGTGGAGTCTGGTGTAAAGGAAGAGGGAAGAGGTCAGGATGAGAGCAGAAGACAGCTTGGTCCGTTGTCTAAGGAAGAGAAAGATGGGAGAAGAGTTAACAATCTTTGTCCATACTGTGGCAGGAGTGGACATTTTCTGGGGAATTGTCCATATACCCCAAAAAGGATTCAAGCATCTAGTAATCGTGGTCAACAAGTTGCAAACACCATCCAAGTAGCAGTGCCTCATATTACCGTTGATGTATCCTTATTTGTTGAAGGGAAATTGAAGGGGTCAGGACCTGTTATGATTGATTCGGGGGCCACCGGAAATTTCTTGGACTGGGGCCTAGCTAAGACTCTGGGAATGCCTTTAGTAAAAAAAAGACATTGCTGGTTTTGTTAGGGCAGTAGATGGGTCTAATTTAACCTCGGGTCCAATTACTCATCAGACGGTCCCATTGGTGATGGTTATGGATGGTAATCATGGGAGACCTTGACTTTTGAACTAATTGACGCTCCGCAACTGTTATTCTTGGGATGCCATGGTTGACTTACCATAATCCATGAATTGATTGGAATAGGCGAGTGGTGGAGTTAAAATTAAAACAATACTCCTTACAAAAGTCAGATTTTGAGTCGGGAAGGAAAGAGGTGGAAGAAAATCAGATTTTGGCTTGGTCTGAGAGAATGAGTGTATGTCACTCAGTTGGAGCAGTAATTGGTGAATTGCCAGAATGCTATAATGACTTTAAGGACATTTTTGATGAGGCAGAGGCTGGTGAGTTGCCCCCTCATAGACAATAGGACTGCAATATGGATCAGGAGGATGGGGCAATTTTGCCTAGTAGCAGAGTTTATTCTTTAACGGAAAAGGAAAATGAATATCTAAAAGAGTATTTAGCTGAGAACCTTGCAAAAGGGTTTATTAGACATTCTCAGTCACCAGCCGCCTCATCCTTGTTCTTTGTTCCTAAGAAAGATGGAAAATTAAGAACCTGTATTGATTATAGTGCCTTGAATAGGGTGACTGTCAAGAATAGGTATCCACTGCCACTAATTTCAGAAATGCTGGATCAGATTCAGGGATCAAAGATTTTTTTCTAAATTGGACTTGAGAGGGGCATATCACCTGGTTAGAGTAAAGGAAGGCAACGAATGGAAGACGGCCTTTAAGACCAGATTTGGCTTGTTCGAATATCAGGTTATGCCCTTTGGCCTATGTAATGCTCCTGCTGCCTTTCAGTTTTTCATCAATGACATCTTAAGAGAATTTCTGGATATCTTCGTTGTTGTTTACATTGATGATATTCTCATCTTTTCCAAGAATTTGGAGGAACATCAAAATCATGTCAAGTCTGTGTTAATTGCAAGAAAATCACTTATTTGCTAAATTGCAAAAGAGCCAATTTCACACAGAGACCTTGGAGATTTTGGGTTTTGTAATTTCTCGTAAGGGGTTGGAAATGGATGAGAGGAAGGTGCAAGCAGTTAAGAATTGGCCATCACCAACTTGTGTTAAAGAAGTGCAAAGTTTTCTGGGATTCGCACATTTTTATAGAAGATTTATTGTGGGATTCTCGCAAATCATTCCACCCATCCCGAAACTTTTGAAGAAAGGTGTAAAGTTTGTTTGGAGTACCTTAAAGAGAAGTTTGTTTCCGGCCCTATTTTTCTACATCCTGATCTTGCTAAACCGTTTTTTGTTGAAGCAGATGTATCTAATCTGGCAATGGGTGCAATATTATCTCAGCGTCATGAAGTTACTGGCCAGTTACATCCTGTAGCTTATTTTTCTAAAAAGTCTTTGGCTGCAGAATGTAACTATACCATTATGGATAGAGAACTTTTGGCCATTTAGCTTGCTTTCGGAGAATGGCGTCATTATTTATTGGGTGCTCGTCATACTGTGACTGTGTTACCAGATCATAGAAATCTTTTGTTTTTGGACGATTTGTTCTGCCCAATACAGATCTTCGTGAAAAGGTGTTAAAGGAACGTCATGATTCCATTTTGGTTGGACATCGAAGTTTTCATAAGACACTTGATCTGGTTCAGAGACATTTTTGGTGGAAGTCTATGAGAAATGATGTTTTAAATTGTGTAAAAACTTGAGGATTGTGCAAGATCAAAATCTTCAGTCGGAAAACCTGTTGGCTTGTTGGAGCCATTACCGATTCCGCCACGACCTTGGCACAGTTTTCCTAGATTATATTGTAGGTTTGCCTATGGATCAGGGTTGTTCCAATGTTTTAGTGGCGGTGGATGGCCTCACGAAGGAGAGTCACTTTATTCCAGTCAAGGGTGAGGCGTCTGCGGTTAAATTGGCACAAAAGTTTCTTCAAGAAGTTGTGCGTCTTCATGGTTTACCCAGTCAGGTAGTTTCTGACAGAGGTTCTCAGTTTATTTCAAAATTTTGGTCTGCCTTTTGTAAGCAATTGGGAATTGATGTTCGGCTATCTTCAGGTTATCATCCTGAGACCAATGAGCAAGCGGAGAGAGTAAACCAAGAATTGGAGAAATTCTTGCGTTGCTTTTGGAAGGAAGGTCAAAGTTGGGTAGATATGTTATGGTTGGCAGAGTTTGCGTATAATAACCCAACAAAGGATTCTACTTCAATGTCCCCTTTTTTTTTTGTAAAAAAGGGTTTCATCCATGGTTTCTTATTGAGGATTTTGGAGATTACTTTACTAACCAGCAGTTGAGGAGAGATTGCGAATGATGAAGGAAGGTTTAGAAAGAGTGACTAAGACCTTGTTAGTGAGTAAAAAGAAGTATAAGAAATTTGCTGGTGAGAAAAGGAAGAAAAGTCCAAATTACTGTGTGGGGGATCCGGTATGGTTATCTACTCGATTTCTTAGGTTAAACGGGAGGAACAAATTCAGTCCTAGAGTTGTAGGTCCTTTTGAGGTCCAAAAGGTAATTAATCCTGTGGCAGTAAGGTTAAAATTGTCTAGTGACCTAAAGGTTCATCCGACTTTTCATGTTAGTCAACTCAAACCAGTTGTTAAGGGAACTAGGTTGAAAGACACTTCCACATCTGTTAATTTGGACAGTGATTATGAGGAATATGAAGTAAAGGAAATACTTGATTCTAGAATTGCACAAGATGGTTTGCAATACTTGATAGACTGGAAATGTTTTGGGGTAGAGGAATGATCTTTGGAGGCGAGTGAGGATGATCATGCCCCGTTGTTAATCAAAACATTTCATAAAAAATTTCCTTACAGACCAGGCCCTGAGGTCGGGGCTTAAGGAGGGGCTACTGTCGGGTCTGGTTTAGTGATGTATGTGCGAGTGTGAGAGTTCAGTTTGAATTTGTTTACTTTGGAGATGTTATTTGCCTTAACCATTCTGTTGCAGAGTGATGGTAAGAACCCAATCCAACATGGAGGAGAGAGGCAGGGAGCTGATTGGTCCAGGTAGTCACCTGTTGGACTTGGCAATATTCTAAACTGCCTTTCATCGTCCAGTTTGTAACAGGACCGGACAACCTACACTGACCCATGATGCACAATAAACTATTGTTGTGAGGGAATGGATGCTGCTTCACTTCTACAACCTTGTTTGGGTGGTGCAAGTCAACTCCCAGGATAATATCTCCATTGGGCTTTGTATGTAGTTGCTACTAAATGCAACTTCCACTTTGTTTGCCCTCTCAACAATCCCTTCATCACATAACCTTTGGAGTTCCTTGAACATCACTTTTCAAAGAATGAGCACCTTGCTACCCTTGCTACAACAAGCTTTTCTCCTTCACTCATCTTTTATGCACCATACCTTTTGAATTGACCCACATGAAGTCAGGATATTCACTGCAGCCTACCCAACATCCGGCATGTCTACCCTTGAACCCTAAGATAGCCTTCACATAACCTATTACGTCTACCTTCTCCTTGTTTTACCACCCAGGTGCTTTGTCTGGCTTCCTCAAATTGCTTTTGCATCAGCCCAACTGAGGGGGAAAACACAGCCTTGGCACTGTTGCCATCTAACTTCTCAGTTACAAGCCGATCACCCTAATGCCCACTTTGGGATTCTAATCGTCCTCATTTTCTTCAGTGATACTAGCCATAATCTTCCCTAACTGTGTTAATCAATTCATCAGGGTCTTCGTCCTTTTCCGTCATCCCTATGTGAGTTATCATTGGCACTCACTCTCCTATCTTGTACCATGGTAACTGGCTCCTCAGTTGTTAGAGCTATGAATCCAGCTCCAACCCTTTCCACCCTTGGAGTTTTACACTTATTGCAGATCAACCTTAGCAGGTACGTTCACAACATAGGCTAGATGTGATCTGTGACAACAAAAACAAGCCTTTATGGTGCAGCCAGACCTTTTTTCATGTTTACTTCCAATTCTTTACCTTTTCCTTAACTGGATGGACATCCTTGGTGGATGAACATGGAACAGGACCAGACAGTTCTCTCTTCTCTAGTTCTGCTACACATGCTAACCCATGATCAACTCTTTTGGCTGTTACTGTAATCTCTTCAAGTGTCATTATCTTTGGACCATAATCACTAATCATGTTAGCAAACGGGACCATAAACTGGTCTCTCATATATTCATGTATCTTGTCACTATATTTGCATGTCAGGGCTAACCCTCCTAACGCTGCAGTATGCAGTCTTTCATGCTTTCATGACACCCCTGTGCTCTAATTCTGAATTATTAACATTACATGATGATGCTAGTCTTTTTTTTTTTCTAAATGTAGGCCTAACCTACGTGATGCAATTTCAGTCATTTAAATCTCACCCCCCCCGTTCTTACTCAGTTAAAGGTGAGTTGCATTAGAAGATTTGTACACTTTCATACCCTATACAGTGGGAGTAAAGTATGTCATTGTGCAACACTAATTTGGACCATAGGAGGCCATTACATAGTTAATATAACCTTTTCCCCCATGTCTTTCCGAGTGTAGGGAGGAATTTTGACGGTCTTGGGATGTTCTGCATACTGAAAGTAACAATACTCATGAATTCTTTCCTCCTACAGATTCCTCATCTATGATGTTTATCTCCCAGTGCAGCAGCTCTTGGGAAAACATTTCTGCCACAAGCTGGCCCTGCGCGGCTCCCCGGCAGCTTCACCCTACGCCTCTACACGCCCTGTGGAAGACATGACATTGGGGCCAGTGTATATAGAGGCACTGTGCCCCATGACATTTCCTTTTTTTCTGTGCACTCTGCTAGATTTTGGAACAGCGCTCTTGTTTAACAAATGTCTCTGACGAGTTCTTTGGGTTTAAACCCTGTTTGGATTACGGGCATCAAATGTACGTTTCAGATTCCCTTTACTGCTTTGGAATAGGGAACGCCACGCCTCAGGAGTGCACGTTGTGACAATCCATGCAACCGAAGGCACTTCGAGAGCATGAAGCTAAACGTTTTACCTTCCTCGACAAAGAAAAAGGTGATAAACTGACCCATTCGATGTCACAGAGCGCAAACCGCTGCACAGAGGTATAGTCTGCAATCTGGTCTGGACATCGAAGACTGCATTGTAGGGATGATGGCCACCAGCACGGTGTTGCAAAGGTTTCCTAGGCTAAGTATGTCAGCCAAGAGCAACCTTTTGGATATACCCTTCAATGGCATGAACCTGTCCGGCAGCAAGACATACTAGTCAATTCAGAAGTTACAGTTAAGGCTACCGCCAAGTCGCTTGGGGCTGGCAGTGCAGCAACAGCAACCTGAGAGCCCAGTATGCAGAGCAGGGTACTTTCTGTATACCCACCACAAATGGGCCCAATATACAGCCAAGCAACGGCCTCCTACTGTGAGTAGATTCCACACTTGGCTGGGAGGTGGTAGACTGCCAAACAAGTTCACCAGATGGCTAACTTCTGTGTATACGGACTAACGAGGGAGAAGATCTACTCCTATTCAATATTCATAACGGGCCCTCTGGGGTGTGGGGGTTAGCAATGTTGGACAGATCACAAGAACTTGCAATTCTCCAGCATGGGGTCTGGCATGGATTCACATGCTCATAAATATTCCCCGCCGTCAGTCACTTAAAAACTGTATTTCTCTTCTAAACCAATCACTGTCCCCTGGGTCATTCTGCCTCTATCCAATGACGGTCCTCTCCCTAAGCCCCGCCTCTGGCAGCCATATTCAGATTTGTGCCGCACGCTTCAGTGTTGGGAGTCCTTGAGTTGCGCTCTGAGCTATTTTGTACTTTTTTCCAAAGTTTTCTCAGAAAAGTTCTATTTTTGTTCCATTGGAGTCTGTGTGCCCCTATCTTCATCGACCGGCAGCAGGAGATCTATTGTCTGTGAAGTTGCACACCCCTCAAAGGTGGTTGTTCGTCAAAGTTTCAGGAAGGCCATGACCGAGGCGAAAAAGGAGGGAAGGACGCTTTTCAGGCCCTGCACCCAATGCAGGCTAAGGAACATCTTCGTGGAGGACAAACATCAGAAATGTCTATACTTCCTGCACCCGGAACACGATATGCCTGGGCTTCTCGAAAGAAATAAAAGACCGACCAGTATAGCAGGCTGGTAACATGGCTCAAGTCGAGCCAGGCCTCTGACCCGTGCTCCGAGCAGGGTCATGCCTCTCCCAGGATCTGTCGGTCCGAGGAGCGGTCTCCCTCCAGCAGGGAGTCTAAGTCCTTCAAATAGGAAATCCTCCACCCCGGCCAAGTTACAGGACGAATCAGAGAAACGGAGGCTGGAGGAAGAGAAGAAGGCATCTCAGCAAGCTCATCAGGCGCAGGCGAGGACTCAGTCGACCATTTTGTCGACATTCTCTGGGGCGACCGCTAAGGTGGGTCCCTACAGCACAGAGGGTTTCCCTGCCTCCCAGGCACGACCTAACCACAGAGGAAGCGACTAAGGCTGTGGGCACCCTTGGTGTGGGGGGCACTGGTTCAGGCCCCACTACACAGCCGTCAGGAGGGAAAAGTGGGAGGTGAAGAGGCCACACAGCCCTCCAAGGCTTACGTTCAGCTAATGGATCTCAACAACGGACGACAACCACCACCGAGTGTCCGTCCATACAGTCCATGAGGAAGATGGTGGCGTAGGGCCTAGCACTCCATTACCTCCACAGCCGAGGGACATATCCATGGACGACATGTAAACTCTCCACACCATAGTGATGCAGATCCATCAGAGGTTGCCCCCGGCACCTATTGTACCGCAGGCCCCTGACCAGCCTCCGCGTAAGAAGAGGAAGAGTCGTCCAACGCAGCCGCGTCAGCCTCCACCATGTCGGTACCCGACTCACCAGTTGCCCCTGATACACACACGGACACTGGTACAGAGACAGAAACTGACAAAGATGAGGACTTTGTCCTGGCAGACGACAAATCACTGCACCTTGATGCCCCTCATAGAGGCTCTCCACCAGACGAGGTGGCATCATTCCACTCGATCTCCAGGGCCTCTGAGCTGTTGCAGCTGGTGGCCTGTGAAACTCCAACAAATCTATCTTTGGCCTAGCCCCATGTGGGTGACCATTCTGTCGAACTGCAACAAGTCTATCTTGGGGGGTCGGGGGTTGGGCCCCCACAATGGCCTCCCCTGCAAAGATATCTCATGGCGGTTGTGCACTGCACTGTTACTGCTATGCTAGGGACACACACAAGCCCAAACACTAAGAATAGACACACGATGAAATAACATAAGACACAAAGAAAACGCATGCATCGATTCAACAATTCAAACACTTTTATTCATGCACAGCAGTGTGCATGATAAACAGTACTAGCAAAGCATGGGTGCAATCTACTGGCTTCTATGGAAGCAATCTAATAACAATTATCCAGTCCTCTTGGATCGATAATGCTAATAACAATGAATGCCTAGTAACAACAAATGCGGCCCAGTAACTATTCGCAAGCGTCAGCATTTCTCTCTCTCATCACCACACATCGCACATCAGCTCTCTCGCTCTCATAAGACAATCTGCCTGCATGAATCTCCCCTTGAATCAGTGTGTCAATCCCATCTCTAGTGTGTGTGTATGTGTGTGCCTATCTCCCTTGTCCCAACAAGCCAGTCAATCAGTTAGCCCTAAAATCTAAGCAATACTCCCCATTTACATGATGTGATCAATCGCCTCCCAGAACAACTCGTTTCTCTCTCCTCTCCAGCTCCCTTGCAGCCAGTCTCCTTGCAGAGCCTTGCACCGGGTCTCCTTGCAGAGCCTTGCACGGGGTCTCTTTCTCTTGGCCTCTCAGTGGTCTGGTCTCCTCTTCGAACTGCTCACTCGAACTGCCTCAAGCCTCTGCTAAGCACATCTGATCTCCAGCCAACTGCTCTCCCAAAACGCTCTCGAACTCTGCTATCATCTGCATCCCAAAATGCTTCTCTGCCAAAGCCTTCTGATTCTACTGCAAAACCCTTCCCCTGGATATACTATGCAATGATGTACATACATCTCTATGGTAACATCTCTTCTGCAAGCATTCACTCTTTCTGCAAGCAAGCATTTCTCTAAAAGCAGACAGCGCCTAAAGGTCTATCAACACCAGTCATGTTCTCTCTAGCTCACTATGTACTTGTCACCGTGACATCTTAAAGCAAGATGGAACCGTTTTCAAACTGCGTCTCCCCTATCTGTAAACATACCATCCTCCCATCCAGCTCTGTGCTTCAGCTATAAGCTTGCCCTACCGAAAACTGTGCAGAGGCCTCACTCCATTGAAATGCCTCCCACCTTTCTGTTGTCTGCTCAGAGCAGGCCCAGGGGACCTCTTATCTGTCTGCCTGCCAGCCTTTGTTTACTTTCCAATCCATTCGCGCACAGTTTGGAGCTGCTAACTGTCTCAGAATGGCTTCAGAAAGCCAGTTTGGTTCATTCTAGCATTTAGCGTATTCTCTCAAACCCAATCGCTATGTAATGGACTCAATGTGTTCATACCTAAGTGCACATACATGCGTGTCTAAGCAAGGCCTCTTCATATGACCGCCTATTCCTCTCTTCAAATATAAAATGGTGCTTTCAAATGTGGGATAACAATGTGAATATAATGGATAACCAATGTGTCACTAATAGGAATGAATGATGGATAAATGAATTACTAATGATAACATAACAGGCAAGCATACTATCTGGTCTTTCAGCCTGAGGAAACAGAGGAAGACTATCGTGGCGGTAGCCTTTTTGGACATTTGGGAGGAAGGCCTAGCCCTTATGAAGAACCCATGCACGGCTCCAACCAAACGAGACTGGTTGGAGAAGAAATACAGGCTGCCGGACTCCGCACCCAAGTGCTTGAGGTCACAACCGTCGACGGACTTGGTAGTGTTGGCCGCCACAAGGAAACGTTCAGGCAACCCAGCGTCCACATCAATACCCCCCAGACAACAAGGGGAAGAAGATGGACGCCATATGGAAGAGTCATCTACACGGAGGCATCCACGATCAAGGCGGCTAATGCTCCGGCTATCTTGTCCTGGGAGCTTTGGTACAAGCTGGTCCTTATCCTGGAGATCCTCCACGACAACAAGAAAACAGAGGCTCTCACCCTCTTTCAGGAAGGGGAGGTGGCGTTGGACCATGCCATTACAGTGGTAGCGGACAACACCGACACAGGCTTCTGACAGATGAGAAACATAGTTTGGCTTCATTGGCAGGGATGGTTGAAGGCCACAAACCTTCACCAGGACGTTCATGCAAAGGTGCTGGACATGCCGTTCGACAGCGAGAATCTGTTCGGAGAGACGGTCCATGACTCCCTTCAAGCCATAAAGACGGGCCCGGAGACGGCACGTTCCCTTGGCCTCTGCAGCAGCATCGCTCATCTTTTCACTCCTTGAGGGGAAAATTGAGCAGATCATCCAAGGGATGCTCCACTTCATACAGGCAACCTCCCAAATCCTCCATGCAGGAAGGCTACAGGGGTCGCTCCTAGGCCTACGGTAGCAGAGGTCAGCGTCGCTGTCGCCCGCAGGGCAGGGCTCCGGCGCCCATGCAAGCCTGGACCGGCCAATATGTCTGGCCCCATTCGTGCACCCTGGTGGCAGGCCGACTGACTAGGTTCGTCAGCAAATGGAAGAAGGTTACCACGACGGATGAGTGTTGGACGCTCTCGCCCAGAGACACACCTTGGGGTTCCAACGCAGGTGATGTCGTATTCCACTGGTTCCCCATCAGGGGCAGCGCCCCCCTCTTCTCCTAGAAGAAGAGCGAGCCGTGTTTGGAAAAGGTCTGTAGAGCTTCTTCCCCAATGGCTTCTGGGCTCCAGATACTTTCTGGTGAGAAAGAGGGCGTGGGTCGGGGGGCAATTGGAGACCTGGGCCATCTAAACAAGTACATGAAATCCCCAAAATTCAGGATGGTCGCATTGCAGCATGTTCTCGGCCAACTGGAGGATGGGGATATCTTGATGTTGTTGGACCCAGAGGATGCGTGCTTCCATATCCCCATCCAGAGGAAACATCGGAAGTTCCTACAGTTCGTGGTACAGGGCCAACACGATCAGTTAAAGGCCCTACCTTCAGCTTAAAGTCTGCCCCAAGGGTGTTCACAAAATACCTGGCCCCGGTGGCTGCCCACCTGCGTCTGCAGGGTGTGCACGTATACCCATTTCAATTGTTTGCTTTTCTCCTGCAGAGTCCTCATCTTGATGGATAGCCTTGTACAGCTATGCCGCTAGGAAACCTTTCCACAGGGGGCATAGTGGACCTCGACTCAGCCGTCGATCATCGAACCATCTTGCGTGGTGGTCGATCGTCCGCTCCGGAAGTGACGTCAGGCGCCATACATATACCACGTCACTATGTCCCATGCCTCAGTTCCTGTTTTCCACACACTGCATCAGGAACTTGCTAGAGTTTCACTCAATGGTTTTCAGTCCATTTTTTCAATTTACCGCTCTTTCCCCTGACCCCCTCCTCACCCGGCAGCAGCACGTTGACAAGCGGTCCCTTCTAGTTGTGTAGGAGTGAGATTGGGGTCTCACCACCTGCCCCTCAGACACCCTTGGGGCCGGCACAAGTCCCATGGGAACAATGTTCCGGACAGTAAATAGCCTGCAGAGCAGGGTGCTTGGCTCCGGCTCCCTGAAGACACCGCTCACTAGCCACGCTGCAGCCCCTCACCAATGCCGGCCCAGTGTCTAGGCATACCGTTCTCCTCTGGGCTGTAGATCCTGCTGCTCTTTGCTCCATGGCTTATCTGGTCCAGACAACGTCCCCAGCGCGCTCTATTTTACTTTCAAAATCTGGCTTGGGACTAAGAAGGGATCCCCTGCTGGACTCCGCCATGCAGTCGCCCTTCTACTCTCCCAACTGCTTCTCACTGCACCGTTGAGTGCCCTACCTTTTATACACCTGAGGCCTGTTACGGTGCTTCAGGTGCGATTCCTTGGTCTCCCTTGCATGATCTTCATTGGGCCAATTAAT
This sequence comes from Ambystoma mexicanum, assembly GCF_040938575.1. Classification (NCBI taxonomy): domain Eukaryota; kingdom Metazoa; phylum Chordata; class Amphibia; order Caudata; family Ambystomatidae; genus Ambystoma; species Ambystoma mexicanum. Next base: position 420,321,047 of record NC_090934.1, on the reverse strand, counting down.
GGGACCTGCCTTACCCATAGGACAATCTCTTCTGGTCAATCCTGAAGTGGTGTTTAATAGAGTGCTGGTGTGTAGGATTGTTAAGTGCCTGACCTAGACTGACTCTATTAATGGGACAGCCTAATGCTGAAGTGTAGTAGGCCTCTCACTGCACAGTGTTATTCCTAAGGGTAATTCTTATAACTCCCGGTCGCTTCGTCCCAGTACATGTTGGAAATGGGGAGGGCGAGGTGGGATGCGGGGATGAGATTGAAAATACCCCGTTAAGGCTGATGGAGAGTACGATGATGTATAAATGGGAAGATGGAATTCTGTCTCTACCAGTAGATTTTAAATTTGGGAAAATGGGGGAAGATATTTTACTGCAACCTAAAGAGGTTGTGGGTGGGGTAAGAGTAGATTGGCCATCAGTTGGAGGGGGGGGGGAAATAACGCATCTCGCCTGTGGATACATCGCTCCCAATCCCAAGGACCCTCCACCCAGGTGATCCTCCCTTGCTTGACCACACCTGGTTCTCGATCCAACAGCGATGGCCACCCCCTGGCCACCTTAGCAGAGGAGCCAGGGGGAAAAGGAGTGAGAATGCCCTCCGGTTTCTCACACCCCACAGATTCCTTATTGCCCTCCCTACATGCCCCTCTTGTTTTCGCTAGTACACCTTGGCGCCACGGTCCCTCAGCATCAAAGTGCTAGGGAAAAGGGTGGAACTGAGGTCACTGGGCATAGCACCTCTATATATACTGTCCCTGATGTCATGTCCAGCATGGGGCGTATAGTGGCGTCAGGTGGAGCCGATGTAGAGACATCCAGCACTCCCTGGCAGTGGAAAAGATTTCCAGAGAACAGCTACGCTGGGAGATAGCTATCATAGATGAGGAATCCGTAGGCGGAATGCCAGTCCAAAAGAACATTACAGCGTCCTAAGTAATTTGTTCCTTAACAAGCTAAAATAAATGAATATAGTCAATAAGTTAAGCAAAAGGCCAACACAAAAGACTTATAATAATGAGCTAACAGTAACTCCTGTCCTTGAGTTTACTCTGTTTGCAGCTGCTTTGAGAGCAACTTTGGGCCAAACATGCACATAGTCGTATTTGTCGGTGCTTGATCCTTCTTTCAATCACACCATGTTGTGGTATATATGTTCACTCAGTCATGCTTAGTTCATGCAAGAAGAAAGAATTGCATTGTTGCAGTTCTCCATGCGCAAGGTCTGTTGCGTGCCTTTTGGAAAATGTTTGCACGTTGCTTTGGCAAAGCTCACTGTAGACCCGTAAAGTTGGACGCACCGGCTTAGATGCACCATGTAGGGACCACTTGTTTCCATGTGTCACTACGCAAGCAGTAACAGCATGGTAAAGGCATGTAGGTACCATCAATGTCCAGGTGAGTCCTGGAACTTAAGACTCAGGTCGACTCAAGCACACTCAAGATGAAGCATCCGCATGGATGGATTGGTAATTAAGTATCAGTCTAGCAAATCCTGGTCTAGTCATCAAACACGTGGACGTCGACCGCTGCAATGTTGTCTCTGTTTATTGTGGAGAGTTCATTCATAGCGCTTGATTGTCCCAAAGACCTGTAAGGGATCAAGAGTAAGACTCTGGAAAAAGTGGCAAATTGAGTATTGGTTATAGACTTTCTATTTCAAGAAAATAGAAAGCTTGGAAGGGATCCTATCTATCCCTAATCCTAAAAGGGGTTTCACTGCCTCAGCAAAACTAAGGAGCGTCTGTGTCAGGATGATGCACAAAGGAGCATCCTCCGTCCTGTGTTCAAAAATCCTGAAGTGACCCTTACACTCTAAACTCAGTACAATATGTACAAGGGGTTTCTGTGAGCTATGCACTTGTAGCTTTCTATTATGGTTCAAATAGAGCAGGGTTCCTCCCCTCCCCTAGATTTCCCTTGGTAGTTTAAATGTCACTTTATCACAGTGCAAGTTTACTCTGCAGGGAATTAGTCTTCTCTTGAGTTTCTTTTAAGCACATATTTCCTTTACATGTTCAACTTCATAATTTGCATCTTAGTTTAACAGGGGCATGGTCATTCCCTTTTCAATTCACTGTTTTTCTTTCTAACCCTGGTATACTCTCCTTTGCAACGTTTTTATTGGTCCACAACAGCAGTACTGGTCTTCCCTTTTTTACATAGTTTCTGATTTACTTCCTCTTTCAATTGATTGCTTTCCTCCTGCAGATTCCTCCTCGGATTGATATTCCATCCAGCTTTGTTGCTTTGGAAAAAATGTCTATTGAGGGCATAGTGGACCTCGACTCGCCCGTCGATCCGTTTTGCTTGACACTCGATCGTCTGCTCTGGAGGGGGCATCAGGCGTCATTCTATACTCCACCCCCACACCTCCAGTTACTTTTTTCCACACACAGTCACGCTGATTGGGAACACAAGCGAGTCTTTGACTCCTCAACGTTTTCATCAGAAAACAAATTTTTTTCAGATTCCTCGACACAAGATGTCAGTCGCTCTGGTTTCTGGCTTCAAGCGGTGTACTGTTTGTGGCACCAAGATGTCCAGCACTAACCCACACAAGTTGTGTCTGTAGTGCCTTGGCACGGGACAGAAGGGTGTCATTGTGTGCTAAAATGCAGCCGAAAATCCCTTTGCGATCGAGCAATTAAGCTTGCGCTTGTTCAGCTACCCTCTAAATCTCTGGCCCGGTCAATGGTTCTGTCCTGTATGAAGGCATGGTATCAAACAGTGAAGACAGACACAAGTAATCACAGTTCGATTGTTTAATGAACTTCATTGTGTTGGCGGAACGCCTATCTAAGCCTAAATCTAAGGATGGGAGCAAGCTACAACCATCAAATAATAACGCATTCCTAGTGGAGCCTCAGTCAAAGTAAAAGGGCCTATAGTAATAAACCTATTGCCAATCCTTATTTCGAAATACAAAGGTGGGACAACCATGTATGCAAAAAGAAAAGTGTTCAAGAAATGATATGCCGGAATAGTTGAGCAGTTGGCTCCCCTTCCCCATGTTTTCAGTATGGGACAAGGCGGCACACGCCAGCTTCGCACACACTCTGGCTTCTCTGCCACGAGGATATAGTTAAAGCATAGGTATCGGGGCCTTCTGCCAAAGTCTCTTTCCCAATAACAGTATCTTATTCCACAAGGCCTGACGTAACAAACAAGCACCAAAGTTCGTTCTTAGCAGGATTTTCACATTCCCAAGTTATCGGTTCCACTGTTCATCATGGGTCTCCATCCTTCAGGCTCGGATCCCCTTTTAACAATATTCAGAATTGGTCTCTTTCGTTTGGGCTCTGATCATCGATCTCCCTCATTCGGGCTCGGACCATGTAATCTCACTTTCTAAGCCTTCCTCTTTGTATCAAAAATTGAAGACTTTCAATTTATTTGTGCAATGGATTTGGCTTGAATCGTTGCAGGACCACTTTGATTTATTCAATTTCTCATCCTCATCTTTTACTTTAGCTTCTGCCACTTCTTGGCCGAATACCTCAGAGACCTTTCGATTGAGCACACTCGTGCTGCCGGACCACTCTGTCACTGGTATTGTATCTTTCGCTGTTAAAGTTCAAACATCCATCCGCAATTAAGCTTTCCTCGCGTCTTTCATTACACGCGTTACCAATCTTCGTTCTTGCGCTCTTTATACAATGTTGCAGCTTGCAACCTTGACTTCAACACAGACTGGTCTTGCATCAGTCTCCCCAACTCACCGGCTATGTTGTTCTCTCTCGCGCTGCTTTGATCCTGGAGGGAAGGACGGTACCACACTTGGTCAGCCATGCAGGAGGGCCCCGGTTATTTCCGACACACCATGCAGGATTCTTCTTCAGTCTGGTTTCGCGGCCTTACGCTTTTTAATCTGAAGGTTTCTGGAAATGAACGGTTTCTGGACTGAAAGGTCATATCCATCCTTGCGCATCCTTCTTGGTTTGCCATCTTTCATCCCTCGTTCAGCTGCCGTCTGGAAAATGCTATTCCTTCGGGTGCTTTGCCTCAGAGTGTGCTCTCATGCCCCGCCTTTTGTACATTTAGGGAAGCTTAATGGAAGTCGGGTGTGAGTTGCCTGGCCTTGCATGACCATAAAAACTTTCACATGCACAACCAGCTCTGGGAGAAAACAGACTCACACCTGAGCATTGCACCCGACATATCATAGTGACCCCCCCACCATAGACTCCATACCCTGGGACTGACTACTGTCTCCCAGGGCATTTAAAGTCACCATTGACTTTACTAGTCCCAAATTACTAACAGAACCAGTACAAACCATCATATTGTGGACGTACTGGTAGGGGCAATTCGATTGCCCCTAGGTCTGTTATTCGAGGGGACACTGTCCTGTCCCCCCTCGTCGTGTTTTGGCTGGTGGCAGTGGATACTACTTTTTATATTCAACCGTGAATATATCTCTATGGGATTTTCCCATTTTTCGAGGCTAATACTTTTTAACATAGCCTCTAACATACCGCCGGTTTATTTAATATTAATTCACCGGTTGGTATTTTCTGCCAGAACTCGGTTTTAAAATGGCGTTTGTGTTCGCCTCTGTTACTCCAAACCAAAGGTCGAGCCCTTTGTTCCACTTTTTGGCAGGCTTCTCCACAGAAGCCACCAAAAGTGGTGCCACTCTGTCTGGGTACCACAGGGGGTGTGGGAGGGGGTTTAGGCACCCTGGACTGAGTTGAATGGGGGTGTGCTGCATAAAAGGAGGGCTTTTGGGAGTGGAACTTCAGAAGTCGCCACAGGACCTGAAAATCCGACGAGGGAGAACCTGAGCCCACCTGCTACGACACCACAGGTGGAGCCCTGCTGAACCAACTCACTACTTCCCAACGACCGAGGAGATCTCCCTGCTGGAGAGTCTTCTTCCCCTGACTGGTGGGCACAACCAGTTTACCTTCTTTGCTTGCATCCCAGGACGTCTTGTGGTCGAATGGCTTGTGCCAAGCACCCCGGCAACCGGATAGCCACTCACCCCTGGACCGCGAATAAAAGGACCGCTCCTTTTAATTGAGAACTCTGCGGCTGGTTTCTTCCCTGGCAGTGCAACGGACTCCTACTTTCCTCCCAGACAAGATCCTCTCTTCCCCCAGACGAAGCACTGACTTGCACCCGCTGCCCCGAACAACTGCCCCCGCTGGAGCGTTCTCACCATTTTAAGGTACTGTGTCCGCCAGGCCTCCCTTTCTAAAGATTGCTACAAGGTAACAATAATCCCTTAACCTTCTGGACTGGGCTGGCCGCCTTGACCATCTAACTGGTCCCTTTCTGTTGATCCAACTCCTTCTGAAACTATTGCAAGACTTTTGGGCACTTTTAACCGTGTGACCTTGGACACATTTCGACCGGAGCCTCTTAAAGTGGGTCCGGCCTTGTTAACTTTGACTTTACGGTTTTAACCTGCCTTCTTCTCCTACTGTGTTCTTCCGAAAGGGTTGGGATCTGTTTCTAGCTTTGCTCTGCCTTTCTCTCCCTTTTTAACCGATTGATTAGAGTGCCATCTTCGTTAAGCGCTCACCGCTGTCTGGAAATAAGTGTTGCCTTACTTAAGACTTGTCTAATAATCGTTGAAGGGAGTGTATATCTTTTAGTGACCGTGTTTCTGAACTGCTCAACATTAGTGCCAGTGTGTTTAACTAGATGTGTTTTTAAATAAATAATTATATCTCTTTTACACCAAGCTCTGGTCAGTGTTTGCTTGTTCTACTGTGTTCTTTTGACCTATTGTGAATACTCTGTATACTGCCTAACTCTTCTTGAGAGAAGTTTGACTGCTCAGCCACAGCTACCAGGTAAACCTGGGTGGTACAGACTGCTGCCAATTGGGTTTACTGCCAACCACCTGTAGTCTTAAATCTTTTGCAGTGGTCCCAGAGGGAACTGCACAGGTGTCTGCCTACCACTGGTGTACAGCGGTGGGATTTGTATGGAGTATGCACTTTAGTGTGCTTTTTGAATACTTTAGGACAACTAACCACAAAGCCTAGCACTAAAAAGCTGATTTTCTAACTAAGTCTACTATGGAGAGTTATACCCTAGAATCATTGTCTGCCAAAACTGATGATTGTTTAAAAGTGTTGTGTAGACATAAGAATCTCTCTGAGAAGGGCAAGAAAATGGAACTTGTAGAAAGATTGTTAGAAAACCAAAGTCTGGGTGGTACAGAGGAATCTACCCCCCCAGCAAATGTAGAAAACAGTAATGGTATTGATCTGAATCAAAGCCTTGATGAGTCAGAAGAGGAAAGTGAACCTAATGAAGTTAGCCACTCTGAGCCTCTGTCTGCCTTACCTACTGTACCCACTGGGCCTATACCAGGTCCTACATGTAACCCTGCTTATTTTGAACTTGAAAAAATGAAGCTTGAATTAGAGTACAAACGTTTTATTGCTCAATCTGAACGAAACCAAGAGCTAGAGTTCAGAAGAATGAATGCCCAGGCTGAGCAGAAGCAAGCTGAATTGAGACTCAGAGAAATAGAGCTTAATCATGAACTAGAAATGAAAAAGTTGTCTGTGGAAAATGCTTCTCTCTCTCCTCTGGTTCCTCTAGGAGTTACAGTCCCAAAAGACCCTGGATGCCTAAGGAATTAGTGGGTATGTATGAACCTAAGTTGGATGTGTTGGATTGCTTAAAAATGTTTGAGTATAATCATGGGCTCCAGGACATCACAGGGAATGAGCTACTTCCCTGGTTGTTCTCTAGGCATCCCCCTGTTGCAACTGATGTGGTAATGGAGTTGGGGGAGGTGGATAAGCAGGATTATGAATGTGTGAAACTAGCTTTAATAGCTAGATTTGGGAAGACCCCTTCCCAGTACCTTAAGAGGTTTAGGACCCTCAAAAAGCATGATGGTACCCCTTGGGCTACCTGGGTGAGTGAAAGTTTGAAAAACTTAGAGGGATGGATTAAGGGTTACAGGGTTAACACTTATGAAGGAATGAAGAATCTTGTAATGTTGGAGTCAATGTATGATGCCTGCTCTCCTGAGCTCAAACAGCACTTGGCTGATTCAAAGGAATTGGATTCCAGGAAGTTAGCTAAGGCTGCTGACTTATGGGTTACCAACAGGGCCACTCACAAGGATTCTGGGGCTACTCAGAAAAAGGATGAGGGAAAACAGCCAAAAAAGGACTCCAAAGAGAATTCTAATAATTCCAATTCCAAAGAGGGCCCCAAACAAAACCATAAGGGTAAGCCACAAGGGAAACCGAATCAGGCTAGTGTACCTCCTGGTGCCAAACCAGAAGGAGGTCAGAACAAGCCACCATTCCAGAAAGCATTTGGTAAATGCTTTGTTTGTGGCTCTACTGACCATGTGAAAGGAGATCCCATATGTAGGGGTAAACCTTCAGGGGTCCAGCTTGTCTCCTTAGCCTTCGCTCCAGAGGAGGAAGTACAAATGGCAAGTGGGAACTTTCTATTACTGGCTGATGAACCTATTGGAGTCTCAGACAGTGTTTCTTTAGTGTCTCTGGGTTTGTGGGAGCAACAGAACTTAGATGTCTATAATTCTATGCCAGATAATAGTAAACAGTATTATAAGGACAGTGTCCAGGTGAATGGTCAGGAGACTCCTGCCATCAGGGACACTGGGGCCAGCATAACTGTGGTGGACAAATCGTTTTTTCAGGCTGAGGATGTTGCTAAGGCACCAAAACGCCTCACCAAGTTAGCTGGAGGGCCTGTGCAGATGCTTCCCCAACTACCAGTTCTCATCCAGTGTAATGACATGACTGTGAAAACACCTGTCCGCATACAAAGTGAGGTGCCAGGAAGGGTTCTGTTAGGTAATGACCTGAAAACTCTTGGGGTAATGTCACATACCCCCAGACTTCCTAGTAAAAGGTTACAGGAGCTCACCAGACCTGCAAGGGAGAGAACCATGAGAGGTGCTCCCAAGGAGATGATGAAGAAAGAGATCACTCCTGCTCCACTGGAGATGTCAGCTGCTGTATCTATGAAACTAGAAGAAACAGGGAAACCTAAAACTTCTAAAAAGAACCCCACAGCCAGCACTCCAGTGCAGCCAACAAGGACTTCCCCTAGGTTGTCCAAAGTTACACCAGTAACTCCCCCTCCAGCTGGGGCTGAGAGGGAGGTACAGCCCTGTGTGGTTGAACTAGACTCTGAGGAAGAGCTAATGGAAGGCCAAGAACTCATTGGGGATCTGGATCCTGTTGACCATCCTGAGCTGCAGTCTTTACTGGCAGAAGGTGGACCCAACAGGGCAGACTTCAGTAAGGGACAGCGAGAATGTCCAACTCTGGAAGGTCTTCACCACCAGGCAGATGTCAGGCTGAAGGGCAAGAGCCTGGGAAATATAGGTTACACTGGGAAGATGGCCTCTTCTACAGTGAACCAACGGAGTCTGCACCTGGGGACAACAAACGACTTGTAGTACCCCAAGAGAACAGACCACAGTTCTTGCAGTTAGCCCATGAGATTCCTTTGGCTGGTCACTTGAGTTTCAAGAATACTAAGGAAAGGCTCTCGCTCTACTTTTATTGGCCAAAGATGGGGGCTGAAGTAGATAAGTACTGCAGGAGCTGCCACACCTGCCAGGCTTCTGGTAAGGTTGGCTCCAAGAATGTGGCACCTTTAGTGCCTCTCCCTGTAGTGGGAGTCCCATTTGAGAGAGTAGGGATTGACATTGTTGGTCCCCTTGATCCTCCAACCTCCTCAGGCAACAGGTTTATACTTGTTGTAGTAGACCATGCTACTAGGTACCCTGAGGCAATTCCTATGAGGACTGTTACAGCTCCGGCTGTGGCTAAGGCCCTCCTTGGTATTTTTACCAGGGTTGGGTTTCCTAAGGAAGTAATCTCTGACAGGGGGTCAAATTTTATGTCCCACTACATGAAAGCCATGTGGAAAACCTGCAGAGTTACTTACAAGTTCTCAACAGCATACCACCCTCAGACAAATGGGTTGGTTGAAAGGTTCAACAGAACCATGAAGAGCATGATATGTGCTTTAGAGGACCCCCTTAAAAGAAAGTGGGACCTTCTACTGCCATGCCTTCTCTTTGCTCATAGAGAAGTCCCTCAGGAGGGAGTAGGTTATTCTCCCTTTGAACTTCTTTATGGTCATCCGGTCAGAGGTCCATTGGACCTGATCAAGGAGGGGTTGGAGAGTGCACTTTCCCCCAACCCAGTCAGAGTGACTATGTGATAGGTCTCCGAAGGAGAATGTCGCACATGATGGCAGAAGCAAGTGACAACTTGAAAGCTGGACAAGCATTGGTCAAGCACTGGCATGATCAGAAGGCTAACATGGTTGAGTTTACTCAAGACCAGCTAGTTCTCGTTATGATTCCAACAAGGCAGAGGGCCTTGCAAGACAAATGGATGGGACCCTTCAAGGTTGTGGGTAAACTTGGAGAGGTCAACTATCTGGTGGACTTGGGCAATCCCAAGGAGGCTCCAACAGTCTTCCACACCAACAGACTAAAAGCGTATGTCTCCAGACCTGATGTAGGAGCTCTGCTTCTAGCATCATCAGAGGAAGAAGAAGAGAGTGAAGCTCTTCCTGATCTCCTCAGAGGCTTACCTTTAGACGAAAAGATTGAAGGAGTAAATCTCTCTTCAAATCTGACATCTGAGCAACAGGAAGAGTGCAAATCTATGTTAAATCAGTTTGGCTCTTTGTTCTCACTTTCACCAGGCTTGACCCCTTGGACAGCATGACCTACTCACTGGTGACTGTCTGCCAGTCAAAAGCAGAGGATATTGAATGTCAGAAAATGTAAGAACCCACATCAAAAGTGAGGTCAGCAAGATGCTTGATCTCGGGGTAATAGAGCCCTCAACTAGTCCATGGACTAGCCCAGTTGTGTTAGTACCAAAGGCAGGATCTAAAGAACTTAGATTCTGTGTAGATTACAGAGCTCTTAATGCAGTCACTAAGACTGATGCCCACCCTTTGCCAAGGACAGATGAGTTGGTGGATAGACTTGGTGGAGCCAAGTTCCTCAGCACATTTGACTTGATGTCAGGCTATTGGCAAATAGCCCTGACAGACCATGTCAAGGAGAAAACTGCATTTTCTACCCCAGTTGGCTTATACCAGTTTAAGGTTATGCCTTTTGGATTGAAAAATGCACCTGCTACATTTCAAAGGATGGTAAACCAGGTTCTGAATGGGATGGAGGACTTCTGCATGGCATACCTGGATGACATAGCAGTGTTCAGCAATTCCTGGGAAGAACATGTGGACCACTTGAGATATGTTTTGCAGGCTCTTGGAAAGGCCAATCTGACCATAAAGGCGAGTAAATGCCAGATTGGACAGAGTAAAGTGGTCTACCTTGGACATGAGGTAGGAGGTGGAGAAATAAGGACTTTGCCCAGTAAGATTGAAGCTGTGCAAAATTGGACACCTACTACTCAGACCCAGGTGACAGCCTTCTTAGGCCTCACTGGGTACTACAGGAATTTCATAGAGAACTATGGGACCATAGCTTCTACACTGAATGTCATCTCCTCTCCTAAATTCCCTAAAAAGGTTAGGTGGAATGAGGAATGCAATGAGGCCTTTGAAACCCTGAAAAAGGCTATTTACCAAGCCCCAGTACTCAGAGCTCCTGACTACCACCAAACTTTCATTGTGCAGACAGATGCTTCAAATGTAGGAATAGGTGCAGTCCTCAGTCAACTGGATGGGAAAGGTAGGGAGCACCCCATTTGCTTCATCAGTAGAAAACTGAAGGATCCAGAAACAAGGTGGGCAACCATTGAACGAGCGTGTTTTGCTATTGTGTGGGCTCTGAAGAAGTTTAGGCCATACTTGTATGGTTCTACTTTTGTCATTCAGACTGACCACCAACCCTTGAGATGGTTAATGCAAATGAAAGGGGAAAACCCAAAACTACTGAGATGGTCAATCTGCCTGCAAGGGTTTGATTTCACCATTGTGCACAGGTCAGGGTGTCACCACCAAAATGCTGATGGTGTCTCTAGGATGTATGTCATAGACTAGAGGTATGAGATTCATCCAGGAGTGGATTAAATCCTCCTGTCCCTTAGTCTGGGGTGGGGGGGGAGCGAGTGTTAGGGAGAATTCTCTGTTTAGGCTGAATTTCCTAACCTAGTGAGTCCCCCAGCAGCTTTGCTGGATTTCTGGAGTTTGTTCTTTTCTCCTGCCAAGAGTGAGACTCTTTTTCTCCCACTCTTGGACATGATTTGTGGTGTTCCTTTGAATGTTAATGTGTTTCATGGGCTATGGGGTGTTTTACTCCATATGGTCTCATATGTTTTTTTCTATGTGTGTTACACCGCACCCTCTGTGCAGTAACACCGGGGTGTCATAGTGACCCCCCACCATAGACTCCATACCCTGGGACTGACTACTGTCTCCCAGGGCATGTAAAGTCACCATTGGCTTTACTAGTCCCAAATTACTAACAGAACCAGTACAAACCATCATATTGTGGACGTACTGGTAGGGGCAATTCGATTGCCAGTGGGTCTGTTATTCGAGGGGGCACTGTCCCGTCCCCCCGCGTCGAGTTTTGGCTGGTGGCAGTGGATACTACTTTTTATATTCAACCGCAAATATATCTCTATGGGATTTTCCCATTGTTCGAGGCTAATACTTTTTAACATAGCCTCTAACATACCGCTGGTTTATTTATTTAATATTAATTCACCAGTTGGTATTTTCTACCAGAACTCGGTTTTAAAATGGCGTTTGTGTTCGCCTCCAATTCCAAACCAAAGGTCGAGCCCTTTGTTCCACATTTTGGCGGGATTCTCCACAGAAGCCTCCAAAAGTGGTGCCACTCTGTCTGGGTACCACAGGGGGTATGGAAGGAGGTTTAGTCACCCTGGACTGGGTTGCCTTGGCAACTCAAGTCGCACTCTTGTGGGATTGGCCCAAGTGGTGAGCCGGCCGGCTCACCACTTAGCATGTTTGATTGACAGCTAGGCTGAGCGAATGGGGGTGTGCTGCATAAAAGCAGGGCTTTTGGGACTGGAACTTCAGAAGTCGCCACAGGACCTGAAAATCCGACGAGGGAGAAGCTGAGCCGACCTGCAACAACACCACCGGTGGAGCCCTGCTGAACCGACTCACCACTTCCCAACGACCGAGGAGATCTCCCTGCTGGAGAGTCTTCTTCCCCTGACTGGTGGACACAACCAGTTTACCTTCTTTGCTCGCATCCCAGGACGTCTTGTGGTCGAATTGCCCATGCCAAGCACCCCAGCAACCGGATAGACACTGACCCCTGGACCGCGAATAAAAGGACCGCTCCTTTTAATTGAGAACCCCGCGGCTGGTTTCTTCCCTTGCAGTGCAACGGACTCATGCTTTCCTCCCCGACGAGATCCTCTCTTCCCCCGGACAAAACACCGATTTGCACCCGCTGCCAGGAACAACTGCCCCCGCTGGAGCGTTCTCACCATTTTAAGGTACTGTGTCCGCCAGGCCTCCCTTTCTAAAGATTGCTACAAGGTAACAATAATCCCTTAACCTTCTGGACTGGGCTGGCCGCCTTGACCATCTAACTGGTCCCTTTCTGTTGATCCAACTCCTTCTGAAACTATTGCAAGACTTTTGGGCACTTTTAACCGTGTGACCTTGGACACATTTCGACCGGAGCCTCTTAAAGTGGGTCCGGCCTTGTTAACTTTGACTTTACGGTTTTAACCTGCCTTCTTCTCCTACTGTGTTCTTCCGAAAGGGTTGGGATCTGTTTCTAGCTTTGCTCTGCCTTTCTCTCCCTTTTTAACCGATTGATTAGAGTGCCATCTTCGTTAAGCGCTCACCGCTGTCTGGAAATAAGTGTTGCCTTACTTAAGACTTGTCTAATAATCGTTGAAGGGAGTGTATATCTTTTAGTGACCGTGTTTCTGAACTGCTCAACATTAGTGCCAGTGTGTTTTACTAGATGTGTTTTTAAATAAATAATTATATCTCTTTTACACCAAGCTCTGGTCAGTGTTTGCTTGTTCTACTGTGTTCTTTTGACCTATTGTGAATACTCTGTATACTGCCTAACTCTTCTTGAGAGAAGTCTGACTGCTCAGCCACAGCTACCAGGTAAACCTGGTTGGTACAGACTGCTACCAATTGGGTTTACTGCCAACCACCTGTAGTCTTAAATCTTTTGCAGTGGTCCCAGAGGGAACTGCACAGGTTTCTGCCTAACCGAGACCCTTCATGCCTCTCGCCCTTCCCCAGAAGGGGCTGCTACAGTCTCTTCCAGACCAGCATCCTCAACTTGCACTTTAACTCCCGACAGGGAAGTGGAAAAGGTTGATGCCTTGGCCAAAAAGGCGTTTACTTCAGGCATTATGGCCCTTAAAGCTACCAATGTGGCAAGCATCTTTGCCAAGTATTCATTTGGTCGTTGGACAGCAGTGAAGAATGTTGCGCAGTATGTCCCTGAGGGGGAAATGCGCGAGGCTTCCTACAGCTACTGGAGGATGGGAAAGAGGTGGCCAGGCAGTCGCTGTGAACAGGCCTGGTCATGGATGTCTGTGTGGCCCATTTTATTGTGTCGGCAGTAATGCTTAGGAGGTAGGCCTACTTAAAAACATCTGGCTTTTCGCCTACTGTCCAGGTTAAATTGCTGGACATGCCATTTGAGGGCGATTTCTTGTTCAGCCAAAAGGCAGGCGTTTCCTTGGAGAAATGTAAGGAATCCAAAATCGCTGCTAAATATTTAGGCATAACTGCTCAGCCAGCCAGACCTGCCTTTAGCTTCGCCTCTATGGTAAGGGGCTACAGACAGTATGCTCCTTGTGGCAGGAGAGCACAGCTCTCACCGGCTGGGCAAGGGCACAAGAGTTTCTCAAGGGGCGGGGGGCTTCTAAAGGCCAACAAGCAGCATCTACAGTGGAGGCGACCCAGTCTCCTAAGCTGCTTTGATTTCCCCTCCCATGACATGCTAGTTGGTAGATGGTTGACTGAGCACTAGCTCCAGTGGCAGGGAATTACTTTTGATGCCTAGGCTCTACACCTTGTTTGGTTGGGTTATTGTCTGCCCTTCTTAAGAAAACAACCAGACAGACCCCCACCACCTCCAATCCAACCGGGTCACAAGCTGCAGGAAGAACTGCAAGCCCTGTTGAAGGGTGCCATGGAAGAGGTACCTCCTGAACAGAGAGGATCGGGTTGGTATTCCTGGTATTTCCTGGTACCCAAGGAGGAGGTTTCATTCCCGTTCTGGATCGCAGGACCTTGAACAAGTTCCTGAGGAAAGACAACTTCAGGATGGCGAGGTTGAGAGAAATTCTCTAAGCTCTCGAGCTACAGGACTGGCTGGTGTCATCCATGGCCTTAGGCCCGTGTGGTCACGTATGCGTCTCTGAAGGGTTGGGGTGCTCACTGAAAGGATTTGCAGGTGAACAGCCTGTGGTCGGCAACGGAATCCAAGTGGCACATCAACAGACTGCAGTTGCGAGCCATCAGGTTAGTCTCTGGAGGGGAAGCATGTCCTGATTCTGACTGACAATACAGTGGCTATGCACTACCTAAACAAGCAAGGTGGCGTACACTCCCATCCTCTCTGCAGAGCGGCGATGCAGCTGTGGTCTGGCTTTTGGAGAATGGGATCTCGGTCTCTGCAGTTCATCTGGTGGGTATAAAGAACAGTTTAGTGGATGCTCTGAGCAGACTTTGCACGGTCTCACACGAGTCGCAAGTGTGCCAGGAAGTCCTAGAAAAGGTCTTCTCTCTCTGAGTTACCTCGGCAGTGGATCTGTTTGCCATGGAGTCCAATCAGAAGTGCAGACAGTTTTTCTCAAGGGAATTCCCAATGAACAGTGCACTGGGGGATGCTTTTATGGAGGACTGGACCTTCCCTCTCCACTACGCTTTCCCCCAGATTCCTGTCATTCAATGGGTTCTCAGGAGGTTAAAGAGATTTCGAACTATACTGATCGCCCCGGACTGGGCAAGGAGAACGTGGCGCTTGCATCTCCTGGATATGTCCGCCTCAGCGCCTGGATCTCCTGACCCAGTCGGAAGGTCAGATACTCCACTGACCCCCGGAAGCCCTCAACCTACATGCTAGGATGAGGTATGAGAACTGGGACCTCTCTGAGGAGGTGCTAGAGGTATTGCTGGCTGCACGCAGATCATCAACAAGATCTCTGTATGCATGCAGGTAGAGAAGATTTGAGGTGTGGTGCAGGGAACGCAAGATTTACACCATCCCTTGCCCCACCACTACAGAGATGGAGTTCCTTCTGTCACTGGCCTCAGCAGGCCTTCAGGTTACCACAGTCAAAGGATATTTGGCAGCCTTGTCTGTGTTTACGAGATCTCCGGATCAAGGTTCATAGTTTGCGATCCCGGTGATGGCCAACTCCCTTTTTTGTCCCAGATTGGGACCTTAATCTGGTATTGACATATTTGATGGCGGCTCCCTTTGAGCCTATGCACACTTGTTCTTTAAGACTCCCCTCCTTGAAAACAGCCTTTCTGGTGGCTATTACATCCGCAAAGCGGGTGAGTGAACTACAGGCTTTATGCTGCACACTGCCCTTCCTGCGATTTAGTTCGGGAGAAAGTCTTGCTCGGGGTGAGACTGGGCTTCCTTTCCAAAGTTGTCTGAGTTCCACCTATCGCAATCCATTGACGACCTGATCTTCTATCCTCCAGGCAGCGTTTTCATCGACTAGATCCCAAAAGGGCGCTAAGTTACTACATTGCGAAGACATCGGAGTTCAGAAGAGCCGACCAGCTCTTTGTGGGCTTCTCTTTAGCCCGTAAGTGCCTGGCTATAACTAAATAAACTTTGTCCCGCTGGATCATCTTCTGTATAGCGGAATGTTACCAGTCCGCTGGATAGGAATTAGGTGCAGGCATCGGGGCACTTTCAGCTGGGGGAGTCTCCGCGTCAGCAGCATTACAAAGGGGAGTCCATGTTAGGGATATTTGTTGTGCAGCAACATGGTCATCCCTTCATACCGTTGATAAGCACTATAGTTTAGATGTGGCTCGTACAGCCGATGCGTGTTTTGGCAGGGCATTGCTGCAAAATCTTAGTCTAACTTTCTGCCCGCATCCTTCATCTACTGCTTTGGGAGTCTATCAGATGAGTCCAATGAAGGGGAAATTACTTGCCATAATGTTCTTTCTATGGATTCTTCTCCCTCAGATTCCTCGTCTCCCCTCCCATCCATTCCTGCTCAGAAAGTCGGTGGTTGGTGCGAATCTCTTCTTTTACGATGACTTGGTGATGGTCCGTAGTGACAATTTTCTGTCCTTCCTACCGCATGTTGTCAAAAAGAAATAACATCTTTTCTGATGCTACTTAGTTGGTGTCTATCGCAGGTTCTTCCTGCTTTGGAGGTTTATGGTTATTTCATTTTTTGTGTGCTTATTAGCCCATTCTCTGTTTTCTATGAACCGTGATGGCTTGGGGGACGGGGGCGCTGGGTTAAGACTGAGGTGTGGGTAGTAGTGACGGAGTATATATACGACGCCTGATGTCACGTCCAGAGCAGACGATCGAGTGCAGAGCAAGACAGATTGACAGCCAAGTCTAGGTCCACTACGCCCTCTGTCGAAAAATTTCAAAATCAGCTAAAATGAATGGAATATGTATCAGATGAGGAATCTGCGGGAGGAGAATCCATAGAAAGAACCTTATGGCAAGTCATGTCTCCTTCTCACTCCTGGTTTACTCTCCTGACAGGATATTTTCACTCTGCTTCTTGAGTGCGGGACCCAGACTCGAACAGTACCTGGGTTACTCTCCTGCCATGGCTTTTTACATCCTTTCAATTTTCAGTAGTTCCACTTGTCTTTGGGTGTGAGTCCAGACTCACAATTTGCCTGGTTCACTACTTTTCCATTCTCTACTCACTTTCTTTCATACAGGAAATAATGGCTTTCCAATATTGGGTCACTGACCCTTCTCCAGCATTGGATCTTTCATGTATTCACATGCTGTGAATATTTCCTGTCGTCAGGCTGGGAAACCTCAGTAACTTTAACTTGGCGTTTTCCTATGGAAAACTATGACACTTCAGTGTCCTATCGACGTTCTTTTTGGGAGCTTTAGGCCACCCCAATAGGATGTCTGCTATAAATAGCCCCGCCCCATGGCTTCCCTTCAGAATTCAACCGTCTCCAACTGTAGGAATCACCTTGTGTCTTCGTGTTTGCACGTGCTGTTTTGTGGTGGCCAGTATGTCATCTGTGGCCCAGAAAGTCTCTCTTGGCCTTGTGCTACCTGCGGCCTTAAGGTATTCGACGGAGATGGCCATGCAGACTGTCTCTACTGTCTCTACCCCCATTACCCGGCGGATGCCTGCGAAATATGCCGGGGGTTTTTGCATGAGACTTTGAAAGACTGTCCGTTGGCTCATATGTTGGCTAAATGAGGGCACTTAGCAGGCTTCGGAGGTGGGTTCGGCCCAGGGGAGCTAGTCTTCAGGGAGAGCGATCAAGACCTCTGAGCACCGCCGAGCAGCGTTGGCGGAACCCCCCTGCTAAAAAGCAATGGACGGAGGTGGGGAGAGGTAGCAAGTCGTCTACGTCCAGGTTGCATCATTCGAAGGGGGCGTGTAGTTCCTCACTTTCCAAGACAAATCAGCCTGACAAGTCCAAGGGGTCTGGTGGTAGCCCCAGAAGTCAAAGGTGTCGGACAAAGGACAGGCGAAGCCGAATGAGTCTTCCTCGAAGCACTCATCGTCCAGAGATCATCATAAGTTTTTGTCCAGCCGAGCGTCTTCAAAGCACAGATCTGGTTCGTCTTCCAAGAAAGCCAGGTCTCCGGTGAAGGCTAAGTCCGTGGAAGCCACAGCTCCGACAATGAGATCGCCGACGGATATTCTCTCGTTGGTGGCGGTAGAGTCTCCGGTTCCATCGTTGACGGTGGTGTCATCGGTGCTGTCCATGACTCTGATGGACAGTGGGCCGCTGCTGTTGTTGACGCAGATAGTCGGAAGGCTTGTTGCCGACGGGTGGGCCGTGGCAGTCCGCCGGCTTTGGGCCCATGCTTCCTGTGGACATTTTGCAGCAAGGTCCAGCTGCGTATTCGGTTTCCTTGGGAATGGAGGAGGAACAAGAGTCGCATCAGTTCCTGGTCCTCCCGTTTGGCCTGAAGTCATCCCCCAGGACGTTTATGAAGTGTCTGGCTCCGATGGTGGCCTTCCTCCGGAGGTAAGGCCATCCTGTGTACTCCTACCTGGAAGATTGGCTGGTAAGGCGTTTGTCACAGGAACAGGCAAGAGAGTGTCTCATGGCGACCATTTTTCAATGGCTGGGATTCGCCGTCAACTTCGACAAATCATATTTGACCCGGTCCAGGGAGTTGGTGTTTCTCAGGGCGCAGGATCTTACACAGGACAATCTGGTAAAACCTTCCAGCGAGTGAGTGGACAAGTTGCGATCCAAGGCATGCGAGTGGAGGAGGGGTACAGTGGTCTCGGTCTGAGGTTACTTGTCGCTGTTGGGGGCCATGGCGTTGTGTATCCCTCTCCTTCCCAATTGCTGCCTGTTCATGAGGCCGGTGCAGGAAATCCTCGCAGACAGGTGGTCGCAGAGTTTAGGATTATGGTCAGACAAGCTGGTGGTCGACGAGGGCTTGGTGGACGCCCTGTGAGGGTGGACTTGCACACCCAATCTTGTAAAGGACATGTTCTTGCTGGAGCGGGAGTTCCAATTCACGATCGTGGCAAACGCTTCCCAGTTAGGGTGGGGGGGCTCACAGGTACAGGGCCTATGGTCTCGGGAGGAAACTTCATTGCATATCAATGTACTCGAGTTGAGGGTGGTGCACTGGGCCTTGAGGTTTTTTCTTCTGCGGATCGGTGGTCAGGGTGTGGACGGACAATACCATCACAATGTTCTATTTAAAGAAGCAGGGCGGCACGCATTTCCGAGTCCTGTCGAAGGAGGCGCAGGACGTTTGGCATTGGTCTCTGGCTCGAGGGGTCAGTAGTATTATCGCTTTCCATCTGCCGGGGGTTCTGAATTTACAAGCGGACGCCTAAGCAGTTAAGCCAGTCAGCTGCACGAGTGGAGGCTGAAGGTGCAGCAGGTGGCAAGAATCTTCCCGGCGATTGGGGTCTCCCCCGATAGACCTGTTCGCTACAATGGAAAACAGTGTCCGGAGTTTGCCAGCAGAGGGGCTCATCCCAAGTCAATGGCGGACCTTTCTCGTTCCGTGGACGGGCCTCTATGCGTATGCGTTTCCCCCATTTCCACTGATTCAGAGGACATCCATTGGGTGCAGAAGTACCGCTGCAGGAGGATTCTGGTGGCCCCGTTCTGGCTCAGGCAGACGTGGTTTTCAAATCTCCTGCATCTAGCGGTGGGAGAGCCATTGCGGTTAGGTGCAGATCCCGATCTTGTGGCTCAGGACGACGGCAGGGTGTGGCATCACGATCCGGCTTCTCTCAGCCTGGCGGCGTGGCTCCTGACTACTCGGAGTTCGGTCATCTAGGGACCTCCCGGGAGTGTCTCCGGGTCTTGGAGGCGGCAAGGGCCCCTTCTACCATTGTCTCGTATGGTCATAAATGGGTGAGATTCTGTGCCTGGTGTGAGGGTCACCCTGAGATAAGACTGTTGGATGTCTCCCCGGCTCAGGTTCTCCCGTGCTTGTTACAGCTTGCAAAGGAGGGCTGGCGTTAGGTCACCCTGAGATAAGACTGTTGGATGTCTCCCCGGCTCAGGTTCTCCCGTGCTTGTTACAGCTTGCAAAGGAGGGCTGGCGTTATCCTCCATCAAGGTGCGATTGGCGGCGATTTCTAGCTTCACGAGAAGGCGCCAAGCTGTTCCTCTGTTTAGTGATCATTTGGTGAAACATTTTCTGAAGGGGCTATTTTGGACATTTCCCCCGGAAAAGCGGTTTGCACCGGTGTGGAGCCTCAAGGTTGTTCTTTCGGCGTTGATCAAGCCTCCATTTGAACCCGACGCAGTGTTTGCTTAACGCTTCTGGTCATCCTTATTGTTCCATCCCTCTTACTCTTCTCAGTACTAAAAAAGGGGTGGAGGGTAAAATGAGATTGCTGATCATGAAAACTCGGGAATTCTTTATCTGTGTCACAATAAGCCCTGCAGACATGTGGTAAAGGCACATAGTTGTCGTTAGGAATTACATCTGAAGGGTTGTTTTGATTGAGTACTTGCCTGCCTCTCTGGAGTTTGTCTTCTCCCACGTTGTCCTCCCACAGATAGCCACCCCACAGAGTCAGGTAGCTTTTGCCTTTCCCTGGCCGCGTAAGAGATGCTTCCCTCCAGAGAATCGGTGACGATGTTGCTAGATTCATCACAGACCCCTTTCCAACATGTTTTCATGGGTCACAGGTGGTGTTGAAACATTGGCCACTAACAGATTAGTTCCTCAGTTGCATGTGCTTAGCGGTGGATAGTCTGTGCTGTACTGGGGGTGGGTGGGTGAGGCAGAACGCTCCCATCTTAGTTTATAGTAGAGTTTGTTACTGTAGGAAGCCACTCTCCCAGCCTAGTTATTATTCGGTTATTTGAGTCTGGGCCTAGCTTCAGGAAGCAACAAGACTTTACAAGTCACACTAATGACACTCCCAAACGTGCAGTCAGTAGTCAACATCAGCTTCATCAAAGTAGTTTCAGGGAGTAAATTATCACTCTACCACACTCAAGTATCCTGACTGCACGGGTCAAAAAACCCTTCCTGCAAAGTGACCTTTTTGCTAACAAACTAGAGTCTTCATTACATAATTTCTTACACTAGCAAAGCAGCAATAAACATGGTATACAGTGCACGTCACTAGTTAAGATGTTACCACATGACGCATGGCTATCAAGGAAACTGATAGATACTGCATTATTGACAAAACCAGAAGATCACCATGCAACCAAACATGCGTTGCAGTAATGCATAGGGTGTGATTTAGTTCCTAATGGAGGAGCGGGGACACAAGGATTTCTATCTCAGGAGGTCACATCCCAAGCTCTCCCTGCTTTGCATTACCTTCGGAATATGATCCTAGCCAAGCAATATACAAGTACTCCTATGCGTAGTTAAAGTTACGAGGCAGTCTGTGGCTTGTAACTGTTTTACACTGGTCAACTCCAAAAGTATCACAAATAAAAAACCTGTTGTGTGTCTAAGGATTGAAAAGACCGGACAGTCTTGACCTCCGTACTGGGATTAGAATTGCAAATGAGTCATCATGTTCTTCTAAAGGCAATGGAACATTTTGAGAAATGGCAAAAAGGTTCTATGGCCACGTTTACGAGTAATGTAATGATTTTGTGTTCGTTGTCAATAATTTGAAGGAGGCTGCCAGCAGTAAACAGGTATGCAATACGTTTTATGAGCCTGGCAAATATGCCACGGACACTATTGAAGGTGTCTAGGGCTGCCCTTTGTATATCAAAAGCTAAACCCAGCACAGCATAAATACCCTTAAAAATGCCAAACCTGGTATGCATTTTTCAAACTACTTTGTTATATCGGCTTGCTGATTATTTGCTGTAAATTTAAATGTGAATTGAGATTTAAAAATGTTGAAATCAAATAAACGTTCATGTCGCATTCAAGAAGCTAACACTCCATGTGAACAGCAAGCTGAATCCCTACATGTGTTTTTTGGAATGTATGTGGGGCCACTGGGGTCTCTAGACCATTTGCAGTGGATACTCTCTAGAGCATTTACAAAAGCAGACAGCACTCCTTGAGCTGTGTGGAGAGGGAGCCCTTGCAGGAGGTCTCTATTGCTCATGCAGGTATCTCACATATGATCAGAGTGGGATAAGCTAGCACTTTCATATAGTTGGGCAAAACAGCTGTACGTTATGGAATCTTCACAAGCTTTCATCCTGCCGATAATGCTCATTAAGTTTGAAAATAAAACCGAAATAAAAGCATAGATTCCTAAAGTCGCATGTGAAGTGTCTCAACTCTTCTCATGGCCGAAGCCTCCCAGGGTGAAAAGTGCACCCTCTTTTCACCCAATGCTGCCCTTGCTCACCTGCTGGCCTTGTCTAATAACTCATCCACTGAAAGCCTCTCCCTCCTTCATGGTCTCCCTTCTCATGCTAACCCTCTACACTCACACTTGTCATTTTTGTTTTGCTGTCTGTACCACCTCTAATCCATGGCTTTCTCTTCCCCATCTCTTTCCTCCTCGTTAGGATCATGGACTTTCACAGAGTGACCCAAAGGAAGCGAATATCTAGTGACAGCGTGGTGGCTGAAGCTCTGGCACATAGCGAGTCTCTCCGGAGCACCAAGCCTGCCTCAAACAGGTGAGGGGAATCACAGTCATGGGGTGATATACTGAAACCAGGCAGCAGTCAGTCACTGGGGCCCAGCTAGTGATAGAAAAATTGTTTTTTTTTTTTTTATAGTGGAAGTATTTGTATTTGGTAATTAGTCAAACCCTCCTACCAGAAATGCCTTAACAGAAGACAAAAGTACAGAGAGAGGTTAACTTTATGCAGTGTGCCTTTATAAAATTGTGTGATTGTATGGACAAGAACAAGCCAGTAGGTAATACTGTTTAGTAATACTGCATAGGGGGTATTTGATAACAAAGGCACACAATTGTCACATGATTGACCATGAGTCAGTATTTCGATTGTGTAATAATAGTAATGTATTTAAATAGGTCCTATGTAAGGCATTTTATAAAAATACAAAATATTATATTTACAATGTTAGAAGTAGTGTTTTTTGTTTGTGTGCGGATAACGCAAGTAAGGTGGTCAAAGGTGGTGTGAGGTGGGTGTGTAGGGGAAGGGGTGGTTAAGAGTAAGCTTGCAAATAGAGCTGAAGCCTGGTCTTGAAATCCTCCAGAGGATTAGCGTTCTTAGTCTGGTTGTGCAGTGGTGGGGATGTTGCTCTTTCCAATAATTGTGGGCAGCTGTAGTGAGAATCTTGAGGATATGCAGGGGACAGAAGAGTTAAGGAGCATGAGCTTGAGGAAAAATTGAGATGTAGTCAGTGAGATAGTGGGGACGAGGGAGGAGGACATGAATTAATTTGTAGACAAGAAATAGAGACTTGGAGCCTTTTTTGCATTGCGAACCTTCCGGCTCATTTTGGTTTTTCAAGGTTGGAGAGGATCTAGGTCGATTTAAGAGTGTATGTGGAAAAGGTAAGTACTTTAAGTGAAGTAAAGCAAATTTACTGAAGATGCAGGTAGAGATCTGTGTTTTGGCCAATTGGTGAGTGAGGTGCAGAAGCATTTTCCTGATATGTAGGCTAATCCTGGCTGTGGCAGTGAATGAGTTTGAAATCACTGTCATAGAGGACCCCAAAGTGGTGTTATTTAGGTGATAGAGAGAGGAGGCCTGGAGGAATGAAGGGGATTGGAAATATGGGTAGGCTGTGGAGGTTGGCAGTAATGTGACTTCAATGGATTGCCTTTTCCCGCATATTCCTCATCTGATAACTCATCCAGCTTCACTGCTTCGGAAAAAACATTCGACAGGGAGCGTAGTGGAACTAAACTCGATCGTCTGTGCCTGACGTGACGTCAGGCATCGTATATATACTCTGTAACTATGCCCCAGACCTCGGTTCCTTTTTTCCGCACGCTTGACATGCTGCTAAAGGAACGCTCTTGAGTCTTTGACTCTATAATCAATGTTTTCATTAGAAAATCTTTTTCCTTGACGCAAAACGTCAGTCTCTCCCTGTTTCCCAGAAGGGCTTTTTATTCAAGCTGCTACAGTCTCATCCAGATTACCTTCCTCCACTTCCAATCTGCCGCCTGACAGAGAACTCTAGTAAATTGATGCCTTGGCCCAAAAGGTTTTTACATCAGGCAGCATGGCTCTCAAGGCCACAAACATGGCTAGTCATTTTGCTGAATACTGCTTCGGTCTCTGGACAGCAGTGGAGAATGCTGCGCAGTACATCTCTGAGGGGGAGATGCGCGAGGGCTTCTTACTGCTGGTGGAGAATGGGAAAGAGGTGGCCAGGGAGTCGCTGCGAACGGGCCTGGACGTGGCATCGGCTATAACACTGATGAGGCAAGCCTATTTTAGGTCTTCAGTTTTTCGCCTAGTGTCCAAAATAAGTTACTGGACATGCCCATCGAGGATGAATTCCTGTTCGGCCAGAAAGCCGATGAATCCTTAGAGAAATTTAAGGAATCAAAAATTGCTGCAAAATCATTAGGCCTAGCTGCGCATCTGGCCAAACCTGTCTTCAGCTTCACCTCCAGGGCCAGCGGCTACTGGCGATATGCACCTTATGGCAGAAAAGTGCCACTCCCACCAGCCAGGCAAGAGCAGAAGTATTTTTTGCCCCCCGGAAGCGGCAGGGGGCTTCTACTGGCCAACAAGAAGTGACGGCGGCAGGGCGACCCAGCCTCCTAAGCCGCTTTTGATTTCCACTCCCTTGGTGGACGGGTGACAGAGCATTGGCCCCAGTGGCAAGAGATCACCTCTGATGCCTGGGCCCTACAGCTATTTCCGTGGGGTTACTGTCTGCCCTTCTTAAGGAAACCACTAGGCAGACCCCCATCTCCTCCAATCCAACCGACATAGGAGCTCCAGGAAGAACTGAGAGCGCTGTTTAAGGTTGCTGTGGAAGAGGTCCCGCTCGAGCAGAGAGGATCGGGTTGGTATTCCTAGTACTTCCTGGTGCCCAAGAGGGGAGGAGGTCTCCATCCCATTATGGACCTCAGGGCCTTGAACAAGTTCCAGAGGAAAGACAAGTTCAGGATGGCGATGTAAAACTTTTTATTTTTGAATGTTCAAACAGAACAAACAAGTAGCAACATTGCACCAACGGTTCCCCCGCGCCGCCCCCGCACCCCCCTGCCAGATTGAGAAAACAGGATGTGTTGCGTTCATAGGGTCAATGCGTTGCTTGTTGTAGACATCGGCCATGTGGACCCAGAAACCTGCGTGGTGTCATTTTAGGATGATGAGCTATGTGGGACATCAGTGTCTGGGGTAGTCATTAGATAGGCCACATAGGTGCCCCATGTCTGGGGTCTCGCATGGAGAGGTAGGCTTTTAGTAAAGTCTGCTTTGGTGTCCTGGCAGTAGGCCAAGTCTAGCAACCACGACTGCAGGGAGGGGGGAATGTCGCCCCTCCCCAAGCCCAGGATGGCGATGTTGAGAGAAACTCTCCATGCTCTCGAACTTCAGGACTGGCTGGTGTCAATAGATCTGCAAGATGCTTATTTCCATGTGCCGATTTATCGAAAGCACAGAAAGTTCCTGAGGTGTCTCATAGGGGCCAAGCACTACCAGTTCAAGGCTCTTCCCTGACCTACGTTCAAAGGGTCTTTACCAAGCTCATAGTGGTAATTGCAGCTCACCTCAGGAGATCTGGTGTCCACGTATTCCCATACCTGGATGACTGGCTGATCTGAGGCAAGTCAGTGGGCAGGTTTTGTGTTATCTGGAGGACACCTGCCTGCTACTGCACATGTTGTGCTTCTCCCTGAACTTGAAGTCCCATGTGATGCCAGTCCAAAGGCTCCAGTTCATCGGAGCAGTCCTAGAAACCTGAGTAGGGAAGGCCTTCCCCACAGAGGAGAGAGTCAACAGCTTGGTACAGATGGTCGACTTGTTACTGATCCTCTCCACATTACCAGTGGCTTTCTTCCTTTGCCTTTTATTAGGTCTCCATGACCTCCATGTAGTTTTCTAGTGCCAGAGGGCAGGCTGTGCATAAGATCCCTACAGTGGCTCCTAATGGGTCAATGTTCACAGTACCTCAGAGCCCTTTCGGATCCCCTCAAGGTGTCCAGCCAGGTGGTCAATGACCTCAACTGATGGGCAGACCGCAGCAATCTCCTGGCGGGGGAACCCTTCAGGCCCAAGTGGTCATGGATGCATCTCTGGGGTGCTCACTGTGAGTACGTGAACGTTAACGGTCTTTGGTCTGCAACGGAAGCCCGGTGGCACATAAACAGGCTGGAGTTGCGAGCTATCAGGTTAGCCCCGAGGGTGTTTGCTCTGTCTCTGGAGGGGAAGCAGGTCCTGATTCTGGTGGACAACACAGTGGTCATGCACTACCTGAACAAGCAAGGTGGCGTGCACTCCAGCCCCCTCTGCAGAGAGGCGATGCAGCTGTTCCATTTATTGGCAAACTGGATCCAAGTCTCTGCAGTTTATCTGGCGGGGACCGCGAACAGTTTGGCAGATGCCTTGAGCAGGCATAGAATGGTCTCACACGAGTGGGAAGTGTGCCAGAAAGTCCTAGAGGAGGTCTTCTTTCGCTTCTTGCTTTTGCCACGGAGTCCAACAGGAAGTGCAGACAGTTTCTATGGATTGCTTTTCTCTCGCAGATTCCTCATGATAGATATCCATAATCCAGCTCTGCTGTCCGGAAACTTTTTCGACGGGGGTGCGTAGTGGACCTCGACTCAGCTGTCGATTGTCTATCCGTCTTGTCTGGCTCTCGATCGATGGCTACGTAAGTGATGTCATGCGTCATATATATATATATATATATATATATATATATATGTCACTACACCCCATGCCTCAGTTCCTTCTTTCCGCACACTTCCATGCTGCTCCAGGAACAGGACTCGAGTTTACTCGAGCTTCTTATTGTACTTTATACAAATTATTATTATTTTTTTCAAAACCTTGACGTGATGTCGTCCCACAGGGATTCGAGCTTCAAGCGATACCGCGATTGCGAGGCCAAAATGTCTGACCGATTTCTTTTTCTTTTTTTTCTTTTTTCCCCCTCCCTCCCCCCACAAACCCATGACATCTGTATATGGCGTCTGGGTGCTAGTCACGACACAAAGCCCTGTGTGTCGCGCGCAAAGAAGCAGCTGAAATCCCTGCGTTAAAGGGCCAGGAAACTGGCTTTGAGCCGACCTGTCACCAAGTCTTCGGTGCAGTCACTCTCCGGTCCTCGGAGGCCGAGACTAAGGAGCCCACCCCTGACTAAGGTAAAGAATTACATCATAAGAAGGCCAAGAAACGGTCCCATTCCAGGAGCCGTTCCTCATCTTCCTCGTGGAAGAAGCGGCACCACCACCATTTGAATTGGGTAAGCCCTCAGCGGGGTTGTCCAGAATTTTAAGACTTCTATGTTAGAAATGTTTAAGACGCAAGTGGCTGGAGGTGCAGCTCTAGCACCCAACCAGCAAGCTTCGGCAGCAAAAGCAGTGCTTGGTGCTCCCGGCCCCAAGCCAGCCACTTTGTCGACATCGAAATCATCTTCGGGTGTTATGCCTGTCAAGAATAAGTTGCAGAGCGCAGTAAGACTGAGGCTCCCAACGCCCATCGGTTACCCGATCGTTTCTCCGAGCCGAAAGAACCTTCGGCATCGAAAGATTTGGTTTCGAAAGCTCTCAAGCTCTTGGCACTGACAGTCAGCAAGGGTTCATCTGTGCCACTGTCGATCAGGTCTCTAAGATTCCATGCATTCCATTTTTGGAGTCGAGGAACACTGACCCTGAGGACCCGGTCAAACCCATTTACACGGGAGCCGGCGGTGTCGACTATTTTCGACACAGGCAGATTTATTGGCTTTCGCTCAGGGTTTACATGATGCCAGTGGTCTGGATTCTTCTGCATACCTGGATTACAGCAAAAACGGCTCTATACCCACGCTAGTGTTAAGTGAAGCTGATTCACAGGGTAGTTCACACATCTTCAGGAGTATGACCTCACCGACATTCTGGACGAGAGTCCCACAGTCGAGCACAATATGCCTGTCAACCCAGCCATTGCCGACATCTTGTACCATTCCCTCTGTGAATGCCAATTTCACAGGGAAGTATAGGCCAGCAAGAGGAGGCCCTTCTTTCGTCGCCACACACCCTCGGAAGGGTTGGTTATACAGGCTGCCACTATTTCCACCAGACACGTGGCATCCACCTCTAATCTGCTTGTGAACAGAGAAGGGGAAAAAAATGTGATGCTTTGTCCAGGGAAGTCTTCACTTATGGGAGCATGGCGCTCAGCCACTAACGTGGCATGTGGTTTCGCCAAATACTCTTTTGGCTTATGGAAGACGGTGGAACATGCTGCTGAATACGTCCCTGAGGGTGCCATGCGGGATGCATTTTTACAGCTGGTGGAGGATGGGAAAGTAGGTAGCCAAACAGCCATTACAAACGGCCCTAGACGTAGCAGACTGTTTTGACAGGTCAATAGGTTCAGCAGTCCTGATGAGAAGCTTAGCATATCTTAAAACCTCTAGCTTCTCTCCGAATGTCCAAAACATGTGACTGGACATGCCTTTTGAAGGTGACATGCTTTTCGGGCAGAAAGCAGACAAATCCTTCGAAATTCTAGGAATCGAAATTCGCTGCTAAATCTTTGAGCCTAGCGGCATAGACAGCCAAACCTGCCTTCAGTGGCTATGGACGTTATGTGCCTTATGGCAGGAAGGTGCAGCTCCTGAAGCCAGGTAACGGCAGAAGCGCTTCTCGTGCCCCGGAAAGGGCAGAGGGACCTCTAGAAGCCAACAAGCAGCAGCAGCGGCAGAGTCGCCTGCGCCCTCTGAGCCACTTTGTTTTCCCCTCCCACAATGCACCGGTTGGTGGACAGTTGGCCGAGCATTGGCTCCAGTGGCAGGAAATAACTTCTGACATCTGGGCCCTGCAGTTGATTCAGTGGGGTAATTGTCTGCCTTTCCTAAAGGGGCCTCCAGACAGGCCGCCACCTCCCGCAATCCAACCAGGACAGGAACTCGAGGGAGATCTGAGCACCGTGTTGTCGCAGGGTGCCGTGGAAGAGGTACCTCCCGATCAGAGCGGGTTGGGTTGGGTTGGTATTCCCGTAACATCCTGGTGCCCAAGAAGGGAGGAGGTCTCTGTCCCATCCTGGATCTCAGGGCCTTGAACAAGTTCCTGAGGAAAGACAAATTCAGGATGGTGACGTTGAGAGATTCTCCATGCTCTCCAACTCAAGGACTGGCTGGGGTCGATAGACCTACAGGACGCTTGTTTAAATGTGCCGATACACCAAAAGCACAGGAAGTTCTTAAGGTTCCTCATTGGCGACAAGCACTATCAGTTCAAAGTGCTTCCCTTTGGGTTGACCTCCGTACCAAGGGTTTTCATCAAGCTCATGGCCGTAGTTGCGTCTCACCTCAGGAGATCCGGGGTCCATGCATTTCTGTACCTGGACCACTGGCTGATCCGGGGGAAGTTGGCGGGGCAAGTCTTGTCTCTTCTGGAAGACACCTGCTTACTACTGCAGAGGCTGGGCTTCTCTCTCAACTTGAAGTCACATCTGATGCCAGTTCAGCAACTCCAGTTCATCGGAGCAGTCCTAGACACCCGGGTAGACAAGGCTTTAACTCCCGAAGAGAGAGTCGGAAACATTGCACAGATGGTGCAGTTGTTTCAGATCCACCTCTCTTGCAGCGGCTTCCTTCCTCCATTTCCTGGGTCTCATGGCCTCCTGTATTTTTCTAGTGAAAGGCCAGGCTGCGTATGAGTTCCCTTCAGTGGCTCCTGAGGGACCAGTGGTCTCGGTATCTGGGAGCTCTCACGGATCGCGTTTCAGTGTCCGCCAAGTAGTCTGTGAACTTGGCTGGTGGCACACTCGCATAAATCTGTTGGCGGAGGAATCCTTCTGGCCTCCTTGGCCCCATGCCTCACTGGTAACGGATGCATTCCTGAATGGTTGGGGTGCCCACTGTGAGGATTTGCAGGTGAGCAGCCTCTGGTCTCCATCAGAAGCCAACTGGCATATCAGCAGACTGCAGTTGCGGGCCATCAGGTTAGCCATGAGGGCCTTTGCCCCGTCTCGCAGAGGGAAGCATGTCCTAGTTCTGACAGACAACACAGTGGCCATGCACCACCTCAACAAGAAGGGTGGCATGCACTCCCGCCCACTCTGCACAGAGGCAATTCAGCTGTGGTTCTGGTTGAGAGAGAACTAAATCTCAGTCTCAGCAGTTCATCTGACAGGGACAAAGAACACCTTTGCGGATGCTCTGTGCAGGCAGAGCACAGTCTCACACGAGTGGGAAGTGTGCCAGGAAGTCCTAGAGGTCAACAGGAAGTGCAAACAGTTTTGCTTGAGGGAATTACCAGCGAACAGGGCATTGGGGGACACGTTTCGGATTGATTGGACCTTCGCTCTCCATTATGCCTTTCCTCCTATACCCGTCATTCCTTGAGTTCTCAGGAGGTTGATGAGATTTCGAGCATCCATGACCCTGATTGGCCGAGAACATGGTACTCAGATCTACTGGATCTGACCATCTGTCCACCTCACTGGTTGCCTTGGCGTCCGTATCTCCTTACCAAGTCGGAGGGTCGGGCACTCCACCTGACCCCGGATTCCCTCAATCTACATTCGTGGCTCTTGAGAGGATGAGGTATGATGAGCGGGACCACTCAGAGGAAGTGATTCAGGTATTGTTGGCTGTACAAAGACTAACTATATCTCTGTACGTGTGCAGGTGGAGACGATTTGAGGTATGGTTCAGGGGACCGAAAGACTGGCCCCATCTCTTGCCCCCTTACTACAGATATCGCCGTATGTATGGTAGTCTGGAACGGCCATAGGGGATATTTTTGAGGGAGATCATTTTTGGGGTTCTTGGGAGCAGGGGTTGCGGGGGTGTCCCCTGCTCCTTTAAAAATAACGCAGCAGTTGCGGGGGGTGTCTCCCGCAGGTTCCATGCCTTAATATCGCCGCAAAAATATGGCAATATTTTTGTATGCCAATATATTTGCGGGTATATTAACACATGGAACCTGATGGAGGTCCTTCTGTGACCAAATTTAGGAAATCACACCAGGTTTGTAGCCCATTCCTTGTCTAGAAAAGGCCTTGCATCACTAAACAAACCCTGTCATGGTGGATTATCTTGTGCATATGCGAGTGTTACCAATCGGCAGGCATGGAGCTTCCAGTGGGAATCGGGGGCCACTCGACCAGAGGGGATCTCAGCCTCTACCACCCTCCAGAGAGGGGTCCCTGTTAGGGATATTTGCTGGCTTGGCCATCCTTACAGACCTTCACCAAGCACTATGCCTTGGATGTTGAATGGGGAGCTAATGCTAGGTTTGGTATGGCAGTTCTACAGAATCTACTGGTTCAAATCTTTCTTCCCTACTCCGTTATCCTAATTGCTTGGAGAGTCTATCATGATGAGGAATCTGCGGGAGAAAAGCAATCCATTGAAGGACAAATGACCTTACTGTAATGTTCTTTGTAAGGGTTCTTCTCACTCAGATTCCTTGTCAATCCTTCCATCCATCCCCACTCGGAAAGTTCTGTGGGTTGGTGCTTCTGTCAAAACGAGAAGATATCTGCATCTGGTGATGGCTCTGGGATGACAGTTTGTCTTTACAAAAAAGTTGTTTTCTTCACATATTGTTGTGGGTTTACGCTGTTGGCGTGTACCCTTGTTAATGTTTTAATGGCTGGTTAGCCTCCTGTGGGTTTTCTTCTGTAGTGTTCAATCGCAAGAGGATACATTTGGAGGAACTGAGGCATGGGGCGTAGTGACGTGGTATGCATACGACGCCTGGTGTCATGTCCGGAGCCGAAGATAGAGAGCCAGACAAGACGGATCGACTGCTGAGTCGAGGTCCACTACGCCCCCTGTCGAAAGCTTTCCGAACAGCAGAGCTGGATGATGGATATCTATCATGAGAAATCTGTGGGAGAAAAATCCATACAAGTCATTTCTGCCTTTGTCCTGTGTTGTGTGGCAGAGAGATAGTTTGTGATGCTCTGAGATGTCAGGGGTGAAGGAAGCAAAGGAGATTTGTCATCAGCAGAGGTGGTAATGGAATTCGGAGGCGTATTTGAGTTTAGCCAGGGAGGAGTTGAAGAGGATGAAAAGGTGCAGGCCTAGGACTGATACTTGTGGGATGCCCATTATAGAAGAGTTGTGGGAGTGGAGCAGTTAGAGTTGATAGAAATGGAGCGGTCGTGAGATGGAGTCAACCCAAGTAAGGACCGTGCCTGCAAGGCCAAGGAAACAGAGTTTGAATTAGAGCGCAATAATCCTTCATATCAAAGGCAGCAAAGGTTGAGCACCATGAGGCGGTAGTGCTGTGAAGACGTAAGCAAGTTTAAGACCTTATTTAGCAGCTTCAGTGAGGTGTCTACCTTAAATACCAGCTTTGAGTGGCGTCAGAGTGTTCCCAAAGGTAGTGGATGATGCCGTTCAATGGCACACTTGAGGATTTTGCAGTGGTAAGGCAGAAAATGCTAGTTGGTTGAAAGCGTGATGGTAACTGCTCATTCTGGCAACCTATACAATGCCTTCTGTCCAATGTTCTGCAGAGTGCTATTTGTCCTGTCACTGCCTAATGCATTATTTACAAGGAAAACCTGGGTTATGGAAGAATTTCAGCTGAACTACCACTTAACAGGTGGCTTGAGACCCTCTTGTGGCAAACCTTCATACATTTGTGCTGTGGAGTGTGAAAAGGGATGGTGCTACTGTTTGTGCATAGATTCCTTTAAGGTGTCCAGAACTGGTACCACCCTCTGCTTCTTCAATTCACATTTACCCTTTGTCTGTTTCAGGGCTGGCAGTGAGTTGACCACATCCCAAAAAGGTGAGATTCTGTTGCAGCAATATCTGTGGCCCAAATCCTTGCTTGATTTTGTGATGCAATAGGGAGAGCAATTCTGTTGATTAACTCCCCACTTCCCCCACCTCCATGATGCAGTGAGAGACCTGCCCCAGGTGGGGCACTATGTGGAAGGTGGCTTAATGCTCAACAAATTTGCTAGACCAGATTACTGTGCTGAAATGTCTATTGCGTAGCTGTGGTCCAGAAAGATCCCTGTAGCCCCCTTGTAGCAAGGTCCAAGTTCAGCCCTCAACTCTGCAGAATGGTGGTTGGAGCACTGGTTCCAATGAGACCCAAATGTACACTTTTAAATGTGTGAGAATATATGGTCATGGCATTTTCAATAGTAAGCATCTTCTTGTCAGGTTACTTATTTTATCCAGACTAAAAGGTACAGTTCCTAATGGGACAATTTGTGAACTCATGGGTGAGATATTGATCGTAGTAAAGAACCAGTCAATTGTTGGAGCCGATTATGATTGATAATATTTATAGGACTCCTTTTTAATCTGATTGGTTACCAGTCCTGGGTAAACATATTTGTGCAAACTAATTCAGCTGGGGTGGGAGGTGATTGGCTCAGTGGAATTGCTACATTCTGACCCTACAGAAATCCGTCGGGCAATCTAAGAAAACTCTGGTGACTGGGGTTGAGCTTTGGAGAATCGTCAAGGGATCGTGGTCCATGATTTCTTCGAAACATTTGGGCTCCCACAGGTTACTGAAGGAGAGTTTGGGGCAACTGAATGGCCCGCTCTTCAAAGATCAGGTTATTAAATGTGTGTGTTAGAAGCAAGGGCAGAAGATCCTGATGAAATCTTGTTTTTCTATTGCTCATTTTTGCATGTGATATCGCCAACACTTCAGCAGCTTTTTTACTTGATTGTTCTGAATTTCAGGCCACCACATTAAATGTACAAAGGAAAAATCATACCTTTTCTCAAACTGGTAAAGATGCAGGAAGTGCAGCTCACATACACTCCTAATACATTTGGATGCAAATATTCTAATTCAATACCTGCCCTTTAGAAAAGATCGTTCGGGATGAGTTAACTTAAGGAGACAGACTGGTTCAATCTGAGATCGAGATTCAACGGGTAATACGCAGTTACTGAACCTGGTAGTTGCCCTTTTCAGTAAGGGTAATATTGTGCTCATCCTGGATGCCAGGAAGGCCTTATGCAGAGTGAGATGTACATCTCTTTTATGCACAGCTGTGGTCTTGCTATCCATAGTACCTTTAAATTAATATGTTGATATTTTGTAGGGAACCACGTGCCACAGACACATTGGTCCATTTCACATTAGGAAAGGATTTTCCTGAGCCCTTACTATGCACCTCAACTGTATAGACTCTTCCATTCTGTATTCGGCAGAACAGGGCACTGAAATAATTATTTGCAGTGGGTATCAAAATAAAATCTCCTGAACCCCGGGACCTGGGGCACTTTAAGACGAGGTAGCAATACTTGGAGATGCAGAACCTACTCATACATCAGTAATCAAACCGACACAGGAAGTTGGCAAAACTCAATACTGTTTTATTAACAATTATCTAAAACATGGGGAGTTGCAACAGACATCAACAGACATTTGCTCGATTTCTCTCAAAGCATCCTATGAAAAAACAACCTTCTTATACTAAAAATGTGTCCCTACTGACGTCATCCAACATAGCAAACTAAGAAAACCTACTAGGGGATGTGATAGGCTTAAAGGGAACATCTAAGTATACGTCCCATACTGACAGGGTTGTGATTGGATCTCTAAGATCAGGTGGACAACTAAGCCCATCCCAAGTGCAAGTCATCTTCCGTGTCATACTAATACTCAACACCCTATTGGTTACACAAGCTATATGGCTCTTTATAATGTGGCCCTCTATAATTGGTTGGCATGCTTGTACCCTTCTGGAATATTCAGCTTGATGTGACGCAAGCTGGTTACCCCAGGTGCTGGGAGGGTTGGCCTGGCCGTGCCTCCCACCCAATTAGCCCAATATCTATCATCACTCCTGCTGTCTTTCATTCAATTAGGCTTTGAACTTGGCCTTGTAGAGGCTCTCTGTGCCTGAGAATAAAAGGGAGTATTGCATGGTCCTATCTTCTGGTTTCAGTGTAGCTCTATATGACTGGAGACCACGTTTTCAAGCTCTTTGTTGCATAAAATACTATTAAATGATTAACTCTTGGCACCGTCAGTGTTTTTCTTTTACACCTCAAACAGAAGTTAGCTTCTTTCTCATGTTCATGTACTTCTTGACAGACAACCAAGCTCACGGTGGCCTCAACTCTTGGTGCTGGGCCAGCCAGCCTTTCTTGAATTCTCCTTCACCATCAGCTATTTTCAACTGTGCCACACTTCAAGCCGTTTCCATTCACAGGGTTCAAGTTTGCTAAAAATGCATTGTGGAACATCCAGAGTCTATATATTCCTATGTATATACATTGGCGCATCGCTGCAATCTATTCACTACGTAGCCTGCCTTAGGATTACTTTGTATACTTGGGTTACAGCATCTGTACAATTGCAAAATGACTTTGCTTGTGCGAAGAAACACTGAAGAAAATGCAATCTTCATTTTTATCCCGAAATGTTGCTTTTCTTCGATACCTCATCCTCAGATCCTATAGAATGTCTATATTCTTTCTTCATTTCTGTCTTTTCTAGGTGTGTCGATTCTGCTTCATGTGACGTCACCAATCTTCTTTCGTATTCATTTTCTTACTTTTTCCTGGGGTTTTCTCAATGGATACCTTGTCTCGAGAATTCTTTGCAACATGCGCAGTACCAGTGAGGATGCCTATACAGCAATTTCCACTTCCCAACATATAGGCAGCATGGGGGAGGAGCTTCTGGTAGGGGTGTTTGCCTCTTCCTCTACACTCATCGACCACTCATCAGTCTTTACATCGAGACATCCTTGTCTGAAGAAGTGCTTCTTTGAGTCCTTTCAGGCATCCTGCTGATTTCACATGCTCGTCAACACTCCAGGTCATAAGGCAACATTGTTAATTCGTACTGCAGTAGATTCATCTTCCCCTCCTACTACTTGTGGTTCTTCGAATACAGGAACTTTGTCCCCTCAGGGTCATGAATACTGGCCTTTACATAGTCTGATTTCTTCATCTGTCAACTCTTAAAGTTTGAATCTTGATTCAACATCAGTCACGATCTTCTTTTTTTTTTTTTTTATTTAATGTTGTTTTGGTCAGTTAGACCCGACCTCTCAACAAATTTATTACAACAAAATTTAAGAAAAACAAAAACATTTTCTAATTTCTTATACACATTAATACAATAATGCATCAATGAACCAAAATATTGATCATCATTACATTAATCACTCTCGCTTTCATTCAACTTAACATATATAACGGTTGTATAAATATAATTACATGGTTAGCCATCGTCTATATCATGTATCTTAATTTTCAAGGAGTTTAGATAATTTACAACTGCATACCTTGATTTTTTTAAGTGTCCTGTGTACAATACTAACCATAATTGTTCCTGCATAATAACTGCAGTCTCATTAAACAAATGTTTGAAGTAGATTATCCTCTTTGTTAACAAACTGACACACTCAACTACCAGATGTTTTAGCGTCTCTACCTCTTGATTACAAAATCGACAACTTTGGTCTGATGTTTTCTTCCATCTGTATAATATCTCTCTTGTGGGCCATATATTCAATCTAAAGCGTAGGAAATCTGATCGATGACCAGGACCAGGGGATTGCTTCAGGTATTGTTCTACAAGTCCCTGTGATTTTAAGTCAAACGGATTCAAGCTGAATTTCGATATTTTCATGCACGCTTCCCTGGTCTTAATCCAATCCGATCTCCACAGTTTAGATTTGGCTTTATTTGGGTTTTCAATAAGTAACATTTCAGTGATATCAGCCCCTTGTAGAAAGTTTTTAGCACAATTACGCCATTCGTTTGCAAAGATATCATTTGCTAGCAGTAGATATCGAGATATAATGGCGAGTAACCCATTAGTATTATCTTTCATAATACATTTTCTGTATAATTGGCAGACTTTCCATTTATATACTGCATAGATTGATATTAAACCCATTTCATGTCTAATAAGCGGCATGGATTCTGAATTGGGTAACATAAGTGATTTTTTCCAAAAAGCACTTTCATATTTGGTCCAATACTGATAAGCTTGACATTTTTTTTGTTTCTGACCCATACAGAATTGTGGGGATATATTTTTGCCTGTAATATATAATCATGGGGTTTATGGTGAATTTACAATATTTTGTCCGAATTATCCGGACTTGTGATATTGCACTAAGATGTTTCAGCTGAAGATAATCTTCATACGGTTTGTCAAGTGTATGACTATTCACACATACCCCTAGATAAATATATGATTTTACAACCAAAAGATCAGTATCTTGTAATTGCCAACTACATGATTTTGGTCTTATTTTGACACCAAATTGCATCACTTGTGTTTTTATAGTGTTAATACTAATATAATTTTTCTTGGCATATGTATCTAACGCCTTCAACATAGTGCGCAAGCCTGCTGGTGTTTTAGACAAAAGAACCATGTCATCGGCACAAAGAAGCCAATTAATGGCTATTCCAAGCAATTTTGGTGGGTCAATAATCAACCCCCTGAAACTGAACCCAAAATCTAAAAGGAAAAAATTAAACAATGCAGAAGCCAGCAGGCAACCTTGTTTCAAACCCCGCGAGGTGTCAATGGGTTCAGAGAGCAACCCATCATTATTCATGCGAATCTGAATTGATGTATTTGTATGTAGCTCAATTATCCATTTAAGTATATGCCAGGGACACCCCAGGTCCATCAATTTCTTAAAAAGTAGTTCCCTGGGAACAAGATCAAAAGCCGACCTAAAATCTACATATGCTACATATAACGGCTGATGATACTGTTTATTTTGCTGAATAATGGAGTTCAGGGTGATTAAATTAATAGCTGTTCCCAAACCGGGAACAAACCCTGTCTGAAAAGGATCTCTGTGGCTTAGATGATTTAGCCATTTGTTAAACTCACCTAATATCATACGGGCAAAGATTTTCCCCGGGCAATCTAACAGTGCAATAGGTCTATAAGAGGCCGGATTAGTCCTGTCGCCTTTTTTAAATATGGGGAGAATAATCGATGTTTTCCAGTTCAGGGGAATAGAGCCTGTAGCCATTATATTCTTAAATATGAGATGTAATATGGTAGACCATAAATGTCTGTTTTGTTTTATTATAGCATTATGTAAACCGTCTGGCCCGGCTGCTCTTGAGACGCTCAGTTTCGATATAAAAAAAGTATGTCATCACAATCGAAATTCACATTGTGATCAGCTACAATACTGTCCCAATTTAATCCCATATTTGTGATTGGTGTGGTGTATATATATTGCCAAAAAAGGCCCTCCAACAATGTTGAGAGATAGAATTCACCATTAAGGAAGGCTGATTTTTAAACGCGGTTTTATTTAGAAGAGCCCATATGCCCCCTGAGGACTTAAGGATGATCTGTTGCATCATTACCTCTCCGTCATGTTGGTATTGGGAGGCACGACGTCCTCTTAACCATTTTTTATGCTCCCTTTTTAGTTGTTTTATCTTGTCATGAGTAGTCATAGGATTTGACCCACAACCATTAGATAGTTTTTTTATATTCCTCCTCAGTTCACTTT
Organism: Ambystoma mexicanum; assembly: GCF_040938575.1. Lineage (NCBI taxonomy): Eukaryota > Metazoa > Chordata > Amphibia > Caudata > Ambystomatidae > Ambystoma > Ambystoma mexicanum. Next base: position 420,282,928 of record NC_090934.1, on the reverse strand, counting down.
TCTTGCATTTAACCTCAAGGTCAAAGGCATGAGGGTGAGTTTGTATATCTCGTTTGGGGTGCAACCTCTGTAGTGAATAGCTGCATGGCATGAACATAATATCCGCTTTCACATTCGGTATCACCAGTATACCGCTCACACAAGACATCTCTAAACTGACATAGTCTTGACTTGGACCATTTTACACGGTTACCAGCATTATTGACCTGTAAATTAGACATATTAATATTATGAGACTGTTTCCTAAATTTAGGCCAGTCACATATCACCCGCAGCTGGCTATGATCACTCATGATGGTTGATTTGACAGAAAACATAGTTATATTGTTCAGGAAGTGATCATTCACAAAAATGTAATCCAAAGTTGCATGACTACCAGCATTGTGCCATGTGGTTTTGGGAGGAAAATCCCCTTGCAATGAACCATTTACCATGACAAAATTTCGATCAGCCATTATGGATAACCAACGACATTCATCTGGCATAGATCTCAAGTTTTTGGAAGATAAAAGGTGTAAATTTAGGTCCCCCATTATAAATGTGTTAATAATGGTATCATCCATTAGCAGTTGATCGAGAATCATGGCTAAGGTTTCAAAGAATGCATTTGATGATAAATGTTTTTTCCCCCAATAGATGTTCACTATTGCACAAAACTTTTGGCCAAGCTGAATCTTAACATATTGAAAACACAGTGAGGGAGTTCTGTGCCAAATGACTTCGATGTTCTTATCTTTTCTAAAAGCCATCAGCAAGCCAGCCATGGGGCGACCCTGCAGCGGCTCGATGGCAGGTACCACATAGATGTTATAATCATCCCACACTGGTATCACTCACAGCCATGTCTCCTGGAATACTAATACATCAAATTGGAGGAGCTCTTTACTTTTGTTGTTAATAAAATGTTTATGGCCTCTTGTATTCCAGGAGAGTAGGCTGATGGATTCCAGCGTCTGGGGTTGTTATGATCTCACATTGAGATTATCATCTCTCCATGCATTTTGTGGTTGCCCTGCTTCTGTAAACAGTGAGGTTACATTATCGCCATACGTTCTAATTTTTGGGCGGTCAGTAATTATTTGTTTCGTATCTTGAATAGTTACATCTTGTGACAAAATGAAACCTAAATTATAAGAAGCAGTTCGGGCTAGCCACAAGGTATTTAATACAACTCTTGATTGAATAAACAGCCGTGCTTCTGTTAGATTTGTGTCAATAACAAATTCCACCAGGCTAATATCGGCTGAGGTTAGATCATCAAGTGCGATAATTTCCGCACAAATATTCAAAATGCTAGCTCGATTCAAATCATATGTAGCAAAAGGATAGCCACGGCATTTAATAAGGAGACGATGATGATTTTTATATTGATTTTTGCCGAGATGCCTAGAAACCCCGGGGTCAGCTCGCTCTGCTGGTTCTTGAGCTGCCTGGTGATGGTTGTAGGCCCCGCGGCCCCCTGATGTATCAGATCATGTGGTACTGACATTTGTAGCATCTTTGGCCCTTTCAACAGGAGCTCTATATTGGATTTCTCCTTAATTGTAATTTGATTACACTGATCAGATTTGTTTAATAAACCCTGATTGGCTAATCTGATAGTTTCTGTAAGAGCTTCATTTTCTTTAGCGTATTTTTGAAAGGAAGCTCGTATTTCATCACGCAGATCTTGTAACACGCTTCTATGTCATTTGGCACATTTGCATGTACCTTTTTCCCTTCTGAAATGTCACCATTCTTTTTGTTAGCCTGGTTTTCTCTATAGGGTACTGTATAGGACTGTACCAGAACCTCATTTGCGTTCGAGTGTTTCTCACATGCGGCTCTGATTTCTTCCCGTAGATCCTGCAAAATATCAACCATAGTGCTTGATGCATTCTCGTTTAGTATTTTAGCTTTAATTGGAACCACGGTGGAACTCATAATCAGCTCTTCATTTGCAACTGAGGAGCTTGAGGGCCCCTTTATTGTTTTAACTTGCGTTGCAATGTCCTCAATTGGGGTTTTTCCAGTAAGTCCCAATGAGGGTTGGGAAGTTAATGTCACAGTGGCAAGCAAATCATCAAGCGGTTGATAGTTTAGGGATTCCTTTCTCCTAAATTTGTTTTCAATATTCAGGTTCAATTTCCTTTTTTTCTTAGCAGAGATTACTAGCTTTGCAGCTTGTTTTGCTTTGGACAGGTTTTTTATATCAACGGTTGATTGTTGGGTTGCACAATTTGTATCCGGCTCGCAAGGCCGGACAATCTCTGAAGGTTGCAATTTTAAAGTAGTAAACATGGGTGCAAAGGATACACCTTGTACTTTTGGAATTACCTCTGTCAGTTTAACCGATGGTTATTGGACATTTTCTCCCTGGATAGCTACATTTGCAGTTATTTGTTTCAGTGGATTTAATGGCGTATCTACTATCATGCCCAGATCTTGTAAGGAATTTGTTTGGGTCGATTGACTTTTTAGCCCAAATGTACATGGACAGATTAGTAGATTTTGGGTCTGTGGCTCTTTTTTAAGAAGTGAATGTAACATATGAATCTCTCTGTTCTGACCTGTCATTTTTTTGTCCAGTGATTCATATAGCTTTGCTAACGACAATAAGGCCGTGTTCATAGCACTCAAAGTATTATTGAGTGCCGATGCCTCAGGAAAGGAGAATCTATTGTCTTTGTACGGCATCTGACTATCACGTATAAAATACGGATGATTATTGTCGGGTTCGTTAAATCTAGTACGTCTAGGCGTTGGAGCTATAAATGATACATTTGATATATTAGATGAGGATTTTTCAAAAAGTACTGGTGATTTGTACAGATCTTGATTCTCATTCGCCAGTGTTAGAGTAGTATTTGGTGCTTGTCCTTTGTCGGGGATAATACTTAGAGGTTTTTGTGAGTTGTCATCTAATTTGGATCAAATCACCCGTATTGGAACATATGTACATCACCTCAGGTGTTACTGATTCAAGTGGACTCGATGCATTCAGAGATGCTAAAGTATCGTTACCAAAGTCACCTACTGCTGTTATTTTTACATACTCAGCTCGCAATAAGTGCTGAGCTGCAACGGAACAAATAGGTGCAACCGTGGGTGATTTAACAGGACACACTTCAGAATGAGTGTCGACATTGGCAGTTACTTGGGAGATAAATATTTCTCCTGTTGTATATGCCAACGCGATCGTGGCGTCCGTTACTTCTCTGCTCATTTGTTGTACATTATCAAGACAAGCTCTTGTATCAGTCACTGCTTCCTCAGATTCAGCCAGGGCCGAGGCACTAGTACAGGCTGAATGCGGAGCCGTGACCGAGATCGAGCTCGAAATTGGCAAAGTGTTTATCTTGCTTTATGGGGAATTAGATTTTCCCAACCCCACAGTATCTATTGTACAGAAGGTGCGAATATCCACATTTAGAGAATTCGCGCGCTTTCTATCTTTGTTATCTTTGAGTGTTTTAGCAATTAAAGCTTTCTTTGTTAGAGGAGACAAAGGGTTGTAAATATTTGACATGTGCTCTGGCATTCCTGTTTTCAACGAGTTAATTTGTCGAGACATGTCACACAATGAAACACAATCAATAATATATATAAGAGTAGGATGACAGCCTCACTTCAGATCAGAAGCTGTTGTCCCACCAAACAACGGGACAGCAGCCAAAATACTACTCAAGATGGGCTATAGTTAAAAGTGCAAGAGTGATTACGCAAAAATATAAAATATATTCCTATGACCTCAAAAAAAGATGTTCATAGATCCCATCATTTACTAAAAGTAATAAGGGAGAAGGAATCTTCGCAGCCCCAAAAATGAGATAATATAAGGTCAGAGGACAGTAATCTTCAAACAGTGTCACTATAAATAGAGAAGATTAACACAATTTGTAAGATACTTGTTACTAAGAAGAATTAAGAGTGAATCTAAGTCACTATTTCATAAATGACACTTGTAACAAGATTAAAATTAACCATTGATTGAATGCATTGGTTGTATAAAACTGAAATGTTTAGCTTTTTATACGTAAAATGTCACCAATGATCAGCAGCAGACAAATGTAAATAACCACCTAGTTTTGGGAACGCCCGACAGCTTAAGGAGCGGCCTTAGTCCGACTCTCCCCCCCCACCTGGATGGTCTTTATACGTAGAATATGCTAATAATTTTCTTATTCCTGATGTAATCTGCTTACAATATATTTCACCATTGATGGAATTTCTAAGCACAGCAGGAGGCCCCTAAGGATTACAGCGCGCCAACGCCACAATACGCCCAACAGCCTAACAGCACCAGCCCTTCTACCTCCAGGGCTTACGCCGCGAGGGTGGCTGGGGCGGATTTTTAACACGGGCTGAGGTCACGTCACGTGACAGGTCAGGTGATCGAGGCTGGGCCCCACCTCCTCCAGGAAGTGGAAGCAAGCTGGCAAGAGTTATGGAAAACTCGCAGTGCCAGTATTAGAAGGATTCCAAAAACGAACATTCAGGGCACAGTTCGTATACACAGCAAACACGCCTCTCAGGCGGCTGGGGCGGATTTTTAACACGGGCTGAGGTCACGTCACGTGACAGGTCAGGTGATCGAGGCTGGGCCCCACCTCCTCCAGGAAGTGGAAGCAAGCTGGCAAGAGTTATGGAAAACTCGCAGTGCCAGTATTAGAAGGATTCCAAAAACGAACATTCAGGGCACAGTTCGTATACACAGCAAACCTTCATAGTGCTTTCTTTGCACTCTTCTTGCATTGTGTGATTATTATCCTGATCACACAGAATCAGAACATGATCATCACCAACAGGGCCAAGGAACTTGAAAATGTTTGCCATCCATTGTGGAACCCATGCGAAGATTGAGTCACACCAGCTGTCATCAGCAATGTCTTCCACTTCGTCTTCCATCTTGACGTGCAAGTCTGTTAACATCGTTATTGCCTTTGTGAAGGTGCCATTCTAGTTGTTGTGAGAAGGTATGAATGGGCAACATGATTCTCCGATGTTGGCACAAACACCACCATCCATAGCTGTAATATCTAAGACAAATCTGTTCTGAAGAGTCATCAGGTATATGTCTTAGTTCCTCCTTGATGGCATTGAATCCCTTTGCAGTGGTAATCGTCTGCAGAAGCTCTCATCTGGTGATCTGCAACCACTTGGTGTTTGCCATCGTCGGGTTCCCAGGCATAAAGATAACAGTAAAAACTGAAGCTGTCTTGCTGAACAATCTGTGTTCATATGGAATAGCATCAAAGGCTTCTATCGATTTGGCTGAGAAATTGTTTTCTCTCTTCATTCGATTGGGGAGTTCAACAGATCTCTTCTTCCTCAGGTGAGCATCTCCGTTTAGAAACTCGCCAATGTTCAGGTCACGTTCTGGAATCGCCAACGCTGGAACATGAACAATCACTATAGAACACAGTCCTCCCCAATCTCTGGGCAGCTTCATGTAAGCTCTGGATCCACAGGATCAATAGTGATCCATAACCACCACTGTCCCATCTTTCATTCCTGGCACAGCAAAGATTTGACCGCACTGCTGATTCTCTCCAACTATTATCGTGCCATTGTTTCTGAAGCATAGCGCTGCGCTAGCCAAAGGCACAATCTGCAAAGGGCCTCCTTTGTCTTCGACCCACGTCAGAAGCTTTTCAAGCCTCAGCCAGAGAGGTTTGCATCTTTTTTCCACTCTTTCAATAACTGCCTTGTGATGACCAGTTACTGCCACAGCTCTTCATACGACTATGCCTTCTTCCCAACCATCTGGAGAAAGTATTGTTCCCCAGATTCGCATCTGGCCTCTTTCCTTGCAACTTAGAACTTCTTCATCAGTGTTTCCTTGGCAATTGAGTTTCCTTTTTATCTCCCATCTAACTCCAGCTCCCTTCATGCCAGGCTGTTCATATCTTAACCCATGATCTCTACTGTGTGCTCCCTTGTCTTCAAATCTTGGACACAGTCATCTTCTTCTGGAGCTGACCATTCGTCACCCATACCAAAGATGCCGTTCAACCCTGGAATTGACCTCTTGTATGACAGAGTGCAAGGTGAGTCAGGCAATGAGCTGTTTGGACATCTATCTCAATAGCTATGGATATCTTAGACTTTCCCATAGCATAAGGCAGGAGAGCACATGCATAGCAATCCTTCTTTAAAGTTATTTTTCCCACTTCTTTCATGTGCTGATACCACATGTTGTTCCTCAAATGTGCTATACTATCTAAATAGTCATTTAATTTGTAATTATCCTCTGTTGCACTTCCCGTGTCTCTTTATTTGCTTTGCTAAAAGAGCTTATAACTGATACTAATTAAGAATATCCAGAACAGTCCGTCTTTTGATAAGGTAACCTAGGAACATCCGTCAGAGAAATCGGTGCCTTCATATGTATCACTGGTGTAGGAACAATCACTTATGGCCTTGGCCTTCTTACAGTGTCTAGTTCTGCAAAGGTGACTGGAGTGGGAACGATTAACGGAACTTCTTCCCTTTTGGGACCATTTAAGTAAACAGTGTGGATCTATAGAAACAGAAGAACGATAATAGATGCTGAACAGGCATATATTATGCACCAATAAACTAGATCCCACCATCGTTGTCTTTCCACACGTCGTTGACTCTGTTCACTCTCTGGAATTGCAATATTTTCAATAGACCACATTATGCCTGTAATTACTTTTAAGGAAGGAAAAACTTCTTTAATCGGGCAATCTCGTTAAATGCTCAGGTAGCTGTCTGATTTGTTCTATAATTGCAGCTAATTGTCTAATCGCTGGGCCTTTTTTTAGGTTCTTGGACAAAAGTGTGCAAATCAGTGCTGCGCCCAACGAGAGCAGGGTAAGCTCAGAGTATAAAAATGAAGACGGCAATAAGTAGTCTGTGTACATCAACATCTGACACAACCATTTACACCTCCAAAGAGAAACGGGTCTGGGAACTGCTCCCTTTTCCAGTCGTCGAAAAGGAAGTCTAAATCGGGCATTTTTCATTTACTTCAAAACCCCTAAGGTCCAATGTCAACAAGCTCCTGTGGCTCACGAACAGTAACTTTCTCACTTCCTGCTATAATATCTATAAAGGGTGTTTCAGGGGAGCCACAGTCCAAATGTACACTTTCTTTGTCTATCTAGTGGATAGTCTTTGCATCCTTCTTTCTCGTCATTGATCAAGTCTGCGCATGCTGATTACTTTCTTCTTGACTTGCTTCCAAATGGGGTGGTGGTGTGATGGTCTCGCCAGCATACTCTTTTACATCTCCTAAGTGAATCCAAGCTCACCTCCCTTGGACTTTAAAAGAGTAATATCTTCCACAACAAAAGGGGCACTAAATCTGGGCTCCTGCCACTTTCTAGTGAAGTTCCTAATTAGAACAGTGTCTCTGGCAAAAAGTTTAGGTACACGTCCTAAGACCGACGCCCCTTCCATTGGAGTTAATCTGAAATGACGGAGATACTAGCGGTCATATGTGGTAAGTACTCATGTAGCTCATTTCCTAGCAGTTCTGTAGTTGTCTGGGCATCACTCCTATTCCTCAATGGAGGATGTCGGAGGCGTTCTCATCTGCCTCCCTGTAACTAGCTTGTGGGGTGTGAGGTGGCGGTCACATCAGGCTGATTTCTCAATGCATATAATGCAAGGGGCAGGCAATGCAGCCACCCCTTCTTCAGTGTTAATTTCAGCTTTGCTATCCTTTCTGTGAGAAGACCATTGAGTCTCACATATTCCGTTCACTTGATGGTGATAAGCAGAAGAAAACTTGTGCTTAATATTAAGCAATAGGCTAATCTGTTTGAATACCTTGCTCACAAAATGAGGTCCATTGTCTGATCTCAGCACCTCACATACTCCTTCTGATACTAAAAACATTGCAGCGCAAGTGGCATCAGGATGTGTGCATGGACCAGTTTCAAACCATCTCGAAAAAGGGCACACTATGACTATCATATACTTTTATCCATTACATACTTGCAGCATGTCAGCATGGTCAATATGTAAATGCTTAAGAGGACCATTTGGTGGAGAAATCACTACTCTGACTGTTCGCTGCGTGTGCCCAGCAGTAAACCTTTGACATACGATGCAATTTACTACATAAAAAGCAACATGTTCTAACAGGTTCACTACGAACCAGTGCTCTGCAATGCTTGCTGCAAGGCTGTCCCTAATTACATGCGCAGGGTAGTGTAGCTGTTCTAACGCCAGGCTACAGCCATCACCAATTTACCAGTGCTGTCCTGCCACCACAATACTTTTGATCGCTGGATTCGATATGACCACCTCACAAGCAGAAGCCCTTTGAGATGTCAGTGTACCGTTAGGTTTCTCCAAAACAGAAAACAAAGCATGTTCAACAAATAAAGTCATGGAACACCCCATCACTATGCTTGCAGACTTCTCAATAGCGAACACGGCTGCTGCCAGCGATTGTTCGCAAGGGAAGTGACCTCTCATAACTGGGTCCAGAATCCCACTGTAATATGCTATGGGTTTGTACCCCAATGTGGTTCTCTGCTTGAGTACTGCTGTCATAACTGTTCTATTCGTGTGTGAGAATTAATAAAATTCCTCAGAATAATTAGGAATCCCTAAAAGTGTAGCTGTGCAAATTGCTTTTTTCAATTCATGAAACCCTTCCTCCATCTCCTCAGTCCATTCAGTGTTTTCTTTTATTCACCCGTGCTTTCTTCAGAGCCTACAAAAGGGGTCTTGTATATGAACTATAATCAAATACACATGCTCTGACATAATTACACAGTCCCAAAAACGGTTTCATTGTGTGGTGTTAGTTTTCATGATTGCCTCAGCTCTTTCAGGTGTAACTTTCTTGTCTTCATGCGAAATTAACTGACCTATGAATAACACCTCTTCCTGACAATATTGCAATTTCTCCTTATCCTCTTTGTATCCTATGTTTGCTAGAATAATCATTAGCTGAATCGAGTCTTGTGTGTACTCTTCCTCCGTTGTGCTACTAACTAAAATATCATCTACGTACTGCAGCACAATGCTTGGCAAATCAATATTGCTTAAGTCCTACTGTAGGACCCTATTAAAGATCGATGGAGACTCACAGTACCCCTGGGGCAGACGTGTGCTTTTCAGCTTAGTTTGACGAAACGTAAATGACGTTAGATCTTGGGAATCCTTGTGCAACGAGATTGAGAAAAGTTAATATTTTAAGTCGGGGCCCCGTAAAATATCGTGCCTCTGGGGGAATACTGCATAAAATCGTCACAGGATTCAGAACCAGAGGAAACTCTGCCTATACAATCTGGTTAATCAGCCTCATGTCCTGATTGAAATGCCACGACCACCCTTCGATTTTTCCACAGGATACACTGCGGTATTACATGGTGACTCTGACGTCCCCAAGATGCCCTGTTCCATCATAGCAGATCTAATGCCCTCATCTGCCTCTCGAGACATAGGATACTGCCTTGCTCGAGGTAATATTGCTCCTAATTTCAATTTAATCTTAACTTCTCCCTCCCGCCTACATCATAGAGGCCCGTAGTCCATAAAGAGGTTGGCACCTTTTCTGTTTCTTCATCAAAAAATGCGTGACGCTACCGTACTATCACCATTCGCTGTGGGATTTCTCTTCTTTCTACCCTGATCCAATAAGTAATGCTCATTTCAAACACCACTTCATCGTCTGACGGTTCGTCTTTAAACATATCCTCGTCAGTCAATCTGTACCCTTCCCCAATGGCAATCACTGTTCTCCATGGCCTGCCTGCATCATCAAATCATTCGAACATGGCCAATTCCCCTCGCACTATGGCTGCCTGCAATTCTAGGGGAAAAACCTGTGCCCCCTCTTCGTCCATAGGTATTTGTGGCCTGAACAAAAATGTGTCCGGTATTCTCATTATTTTGCCCACTAAACTGGGGCCACGTTAACAAAATGCATACCCTGTAGTGAAAAAATCCTGTCTCTAGCAGTGTTCCTCGCAGAGCTATTTGTCCTGTAAATGCCATGATAAATTCACCCACATTAAAATAATGTATTCCTGGCGTGGAACACACTATGCCTTTGTCAGTGAAAGACATGGTCATATTTAGCTTCGCCATCAAATCTCGGTCCAAATATTAACTGATGTCTGTCTTGACTACAACAATGGGACAGACATATCACACTCTCCTATAGAGAATGGTAATTTCTCAGTGAAAGGAACTCTACTTGTAGCTCCAGAGAAGCCTTGAGCATTCATGGCATTTCCTGATAACGAAAATGTTCCCTCTCGTATACATGAGTGGGTTGCCCCAGTATCTAAAAAAAAAAAAAAGAAAAGGCTTTGCCTCCTATTGTAACATCAACCCTTGGTTCCTCTTGAGGATTTGGCGTCATGATGGTGCTGAACACATCAAGTCACCCTGTGAGCTATTGTCACACTCACCTGTGTCTCTGCAGGAGCGATGGACGAGCCTCCCTTGACCCGAGTCTTCACTTCCTCTGTTTCACCCGGAGGAATACCTGTCAAATACAAGGTGTACACTCAGACCTGAATTCACCCGATTCCCCTGGGCCCTTCCCTTCTCTTTACTGTGTGCTGTGATGTCCCCCTATGGGCTTACCTTGATCTTTAGTAGGGTGTGCACTCCATGTCGATAAAAGTTTGCAAACCCTAGGAAACTCTGTACTCCCTTCACAGACGTGGGTGAGGACCAAGTGAGGATTGCCTCCACTTTTCTATTGCCATCTTGATCCCCTGCGGTGTCAGTACATATCCCAGAAATTCCACCTCGGTGACGTGGAAGGAGCATTTTTCTAGCTTTGCATTCAGTTGGTTTTCACGCAGTTTGCGGAGTATAGCTAGCATGTGGGTTATGTGCTCTTGGGAAGTGGTGGAGTAGATCAGAATGTCATCGATGTAGACGACTGCGCAGACATCGAGGAGTTCCCGTAACACATCATTCATAAAATGCGGAACGCAGCCGGGGCATTGCAAAGCCCAAAGGGCATGACCTGGTATTCATACAAGCCTTAGCTGGCATGGAACAGTGTCTTCCACTCGTCCCCTTTCTTCATGCGTACCACGTGATATGCGCTGTGTAAGTCTAGCTTGGTGAAAATCTTCGCTTGTCTCACCTGGTCTGAGTATTGCTATCAGAGGTAATGGGTACTTATTTTTTATGGTGACTTTATTTAGGGTCCGGTAATCAATACACGTTCTTAAGTCCCCCTCTTTCTTCGGTATGAAGAAGAGTGGGGAGGCGGCTGGCGACTTAGATGGTCTAATGAAGCCATTGGCCAGGTATTGATCCAAGTAAGTCCGTAGATTAGTGTTTTCTTCCTCGGTTAAGGCATAAATGCAGCTGCACGGTACTTGTGCCCCTGGTTGCAGGTTGATCAGACAGTTGTAAACTCGATGTGGTAGTGTATTAGCTTGCTCCTTCGCGAACACAGCCTGGAACTCCTGGTATTCCTCTGGTAAAGTGCCCACCAAGCCTAAACCTGCTATCTTTTCCTGTGAAGCTAAGAATGGGCTTCCTTTGATCCCTTTGATGTCATAACAAGAGGCGCATTCCATGGAAAAGAGTAAGGTTCGAGCTCGCCAATCTATCTTTGGGTTGTGCGTCTCTAGCCACGGTATCCCAAGAATCAGCTGGAATTGGGATACAGTGATAAGGTCGAATCTAATACTTTCTTGTAGCCATCTTGGCAGATTAAGATGATGGTGGAAGTACTGTTACTGGTCCCGAAAGGAGTTGTGTGCCATCCACAGCAGTCACGCTTTCTGTGGTGTCCTCACGGTAGAATGCTAATCCCAAGGTCTTTGCAGTGTTTATGTCCAGGTAGTTCCCAATAGCCCCACTGTCTATGAAAGCCTTGAGGGCATGCATTCGGGTGGGCTGTGAAGGGTCTACCAAAACCACAGGAATACTGAAATGTGAGATCTGAGTGATCCGTTCCTGGCTCGACAGACCGACCTCTACATCTGCCGGGCGTTGGGAGTTTTCTGCTACCGCACCTGTGTCTTCCCCTGTGTTATCTAGTACCCCCATTGTCTTCCGTGGGGGTTTAATCGTGCAGTTCCGGAGGAAGTGACCAGATAGGCCGCAATATAAGCAAAGTTTTTCCTGACGCCTCGGTTCTCTCTCCTCCTTGGTGAGTGGTCTCCTGAGAACACCCAATTGCATGGGCTCTGAGTGTATTTCTAAGGCCTGTCGATGGGATGCTTCCTTTGGTCGGACATACACTGGTCTATGCTCTGATCTGGTTCGGTTGACCTTGCAGTCCTGTAACCGGTGGTCTAGTTGCATAGTTAGGTCAATGTATTCACTGCAATCTTCGGGAGGATTAACTACTTGCACCAAGACATCTTTTAATTGTCTTCTTAGTCCTCGATAAAATAACGTTATTCGTTTCTCCTCTGGCCAACCTGATTCAGCTATTAAGCGATTGAATGTGGTGACAAATGAGATAAGATACTGACCACCCTGTCGCAGAGAGAGTAGCTCATCATCCAGGGCCTGACCTCGAGTCCGATGTGCAAATAGTTTTTCCAGTTCACACTGAAAACCTGGGTAATTTCTCAGTAAAGGGTTGTTCCTAAGCACTAACGGGACAGACCAGTCCGCAGCGTGCCCTCCTACATAGGAGAGGACAAAAGCTACTTTAGCTTGGTCTTTCAGAAAGGTGTCTGGTTTGCATATGAAATGTAGGCAGCATTTATTCATGAACGCTCCAAATTTCTTGGGATCCCCAGAGGAGGGTTCCGGGGGTGCTAAAGGGATGTTGCCTGGAAGCAATACCGGAATGGGTGTGGCTACAGGTGCCACGGTAGGCTGCCCCTGTGGAACTCCACCTGGTAGGGGTGCTAGACCAGCTTGGGTCTGTAGGAGCTGTCTTGCCAAATCGTCTGTTGTGTCCCTGTTGACTACCAGTTTGCACCTTAAGGCATTTGTCTCTGAGCGGGCTGCATGCACCTCAGCCCGCAGTTCACTTAACAATAGGGAAAGCTGGTCTCCCTCAGAGGTTTCCATTGCTCGGGCAGTTATTGAGGATGGCTTTGTGTTCTGTCACACTCACCTGTGTCTCTGCAGGAGCGATGGACGAGCCTCCCTTGACCCAGAGTCTTCACTTCCCCTGTTTCACCCAGAGGAATACCTGTCAAATAGAAGGTGTACCTGTCAAATAGAAGGTGTACACCTGAATTCACCCGATTACCCAGGGCCCTTCCCTTCTCTTTACTGTGTGCTGTGATGTCCCCCTATGGGTTTACCTTGATTTTTAGTAGGGTGTGCACTCCATCCTGCATTTGCAGGGGCGCGATTCACTCATGTGATTGGTGCCAATGTCTGTAGGCTGAGTTCAAATGCCAAACGCTGTTTTATGCCTTCACAGTGAGGCCGAGAGTTCAAGGCGCCAGTTTCTTCACTGGCTAGAAAGTCCTTCCCACAAGTCAACATTGCGCAGAGTATGTTGAATGTCCAAAATTGTCCGTATTGTCTTTGTTTGCCGGTATTTTTATGGCTGAGTAGCGCTGCGTGTAGAAGCTAGCTGCTGGTAGGTTTGCGCAGCGCCTTCAATTCGAGCGTGCCTGGTAATGTCTCTCCCCTTCCCTTGCAGGAGAAATTGTGGTATTAGCGCCTCAAGTCCGGGTTCAGCGCTACCGGAGACTTGGTGGTTAGGTAAGTTTTCACGGAGGCTTTTGGTAAGTATGCACCGCATAGAGAGAGAGAGAGAGAGCACAGTGAAATAAGTGTCCGCGTTATTGGAGCAAGCGCAATGAATAATGTCTCTTCTTTCTTACAGGGGTTTGTGCGCTCGTGCAACTAACCTGGATTCCAGCATCGCAGGAAGATTCAGTGAGTATGTGCAGCGTTGCTGATGTGCGCGCGTTAACGCTGTTCTTCTTTGTTCTTACAGGTGCCGGTGTAGAAGTCCCCTCTTGACTGGAGATAGCTGCAGCGTGGAGTAAGAACCAGGTAAACTGAAGCTGAATGATCCGGAGCGGGTAAGCAGAAGTAGGAAGATCCAGAGCAGGTAAGCAGAAGCAGGATGGTCCGGAGCAGGTAAGCAGAAGTATGATGATCTGGAGTAGGTAAGCAGAAACAGGTAAGCAGATGCTGGCTGATCCAGAGCACGGCAAGTGTGTTGCTGATACAGCTCACAGTAAGCAACACGAAGCACTGGAAGAATCTTGGGTGTGGCTTATTTATCCAGCCACACCCAAACACTAGAGAGCTCATGAGTTATCATGTACTTCCTGTTTGGCAACAGGAAGTGGTAACCAGGAAGTTGCTACAAACACTAGGAAGGAATGAAAGGAGGGATTTGTTATGGGTTCTTTGTGTGCCTATGCCAGGCCTGCCAAGCCTCCACCCAGCTTGCCCCAACTACCTGCCTGATATTCATGACAGCTATCCTGTTGTGGGTGCATACTTATTCCCATGCCAGTAAAAGGATTCCCTCCTGCGACGGTGACGCCCCCTACTCTAGGAGTCATTACTGTCCTGTGTTTTCATTCTGCTGTATCTGCATGGGTGTGTGCTGTGACTGCCCTTGCGGCGGATTCAAAGCCTGTTGTGTTTGCGGTACTTGTGCCTGATACACTGTCTGATCCATCCCTACTTTGTGGACTTTATGCTGGAGGATAAGCTGTCCCCACACCCCCCTTGAGAGTTGCCCACTTTGTACATAACCTTGGCTCCCACATGTTTGTGCAATATGCCCTGTTATTCCACATGTACAACACACAGGAGGGAGTCTTCTAATCTGCCATCCCTGCATGCCTTGATTATCATTCTGCACATTCTGAAAACCACCTTAGTTGCTCCGGAAGCTTCCTTGATTTCTGCCTCTCGGCATGAATCTGTTCCCTCTTTGATCCGATTGATGTTGATTGTTCGCCTGTGACATACTTGATGCTTGCTGTGTTCCCAACCCCTCTCCGCTTGTCAGTACTGCTCCTTCTATAGCGTACTTCACCAATTTCTTCTGAACTAACTTGGCTCCCTCAAGTTTTCGAGCACCTTCCCTCTTCTTATTTTTCTCTTGCAATAATCGATAATGGTGCTCAATGTTCAACTGTATTTCTGCCCATGACTTTGCTTCGATCCCACTAGTTTTTTGAGCTGCCTCTGTACCTGCTCTGGCAATCCTTAACACAAAATATGATAGAATACAGGTATTGATTTCCCCCAAGGCTCTCTAGTTTCCAAAGACCACATTTCCTGAAAATGTTTGAATGTAAACAAGCTGATCTTCATCCCCTTTCATCTTGCGTGACATAATTGCACCCATATCTGACGTATCAGGATATTTATACTCCAAGCGCTTTCCAGACTGCCGCTCTGCAATTATTAAACAGCGCTCCATCATGTGCAGTGTTCTGTGCTGTGACACTTGAGTATCCTGCCCTCGTCCAAATGTCATTAGTCCTTTCCCGAAGGACAGCTGCTAGAAGACCCTAATGTCCCCTATGGCTAAGGTATTTCCGCCTGTCATTTTTTCCAATGCGTAAATCCATTTTCCTGCCCCCGCCAGTAAGCTGGGAAGTTTACATCTTAAATGATCTATATCCATCTGTGGCCAAGGGATATACTGTGGTCTGAACCTTCCTTTCTTTAATGAAGGGAATTGTGAAATCCCAAAATCGCAATCGACTCCCATCGTCTGCCTATCCATAGTAGGGACAATGGTTCCTGATCGCCTTCTTCCTGGTAATGACCTCAGTCTGCTCACATATGGTGGCGATTCCCCCCTCTCACTATGAGATTGCCTTTTAGGTACACCATAGGCTCTGGCTCCTTTCTTTAGATTGGTATTAGTCTGACCATCTTACTTCCTTATCTGTCTGGAAGCATCCCCCGGGACCGCATGCACTAACACCTTCCTCACGGAAGGTTTCCCTGTCTTCGTCTGACATATCTTGTCCCCAACAAGTATGGCTGTCATCTTTTCTCGTCTCTGTTTAGAGTCAGTCTTTCCAAAAACAAGGCTCTATGCTCGAGACTAAACAGGCTTCCCTTCTTGCCTCATGACTCTGCAATTTCAAATGATCTTCTTTCCCTCTATTCCTCAATTCACATTTTGTCCTCCTCTCTCGATAAGCTTTATCGCTTCTGTCTCCGATACTTCCCATCTCAAAATTCTCCTCTAGGCTTACCCTAGAGGGTCCTGGCATTGCTTTGCTTCTTGCGACGGGAGAAACTCCTCTGTCAGCCCATAACACTACAGGGTTTGGTTCCATTAGCTCTTTCTCAATGTGATCAATAACGTGTGCCCTCTGTCTTCTTTCGTTCCATTTCCTCATCAAATTCCCTTCGTTTCTTTGCTTCCCCTCAAACCTTTTCTTCCTGTTTTTTTGGCTTCTCTCCTTTCATTTTCGCTACGCACCTCTTCGTCTCTGTCTTTGCGTTCTTTTATCTCTTAATTTCCTCCTCCTCTCCTTTTCTATCCTCTCGTTCTTCGATTGCTCTTTGTCTATTGTCATGTCTTCTTTGCTCTTTTTTCTTCCATTAACTGTTCTTCCTGATACATCTGTTCTCGTCTTTGTCTACTCTTTTATACTTGTCCTCTTTCAATTGTTTCTCTTGTTCCCTGTCTTTTTTTATTCTGCTCATCTTGATCTTCCCCTTGCCTTACTTCCTTGATGCTCTTCCCATCACGTTTGAGCAATATCTGACCACCCATGCATTTGTTCTGTATGAACACTATCTCATCAGCTTTATCTTTTTCTCCTTTCCATCTCCTAATTTCCTGTTCTATTTCTAGGGTCACACTTGGCTGTTCATCTTTCTCTTTGCCCTGTAAGACTTTAGAGAATACTTCCTTTTCTGACGTTCTTTGTGTGCTCTCGACACTGCTATACGCTGCCGGTTCATGTATCGGATTACTATATCCTGTCGCTGCTTTAAGTTCCCTTCATGGATACAATCCTTCATCTTTTGCACTATTGCCATTTACTTCAGGCCCGGTGGGGAAGCAGAAGGCTCAACACCCCCCTCTTTACACTGGTTAAGCATCTAGTCTTCAGGCGGTGGGTCTCCCTGTTCCTCCTGGTGCATTTTCCAAAGCTCTAAGCTGGCTAACCTTTTTTCCAATTTCTTTTCCGTGTACGCAGCGTGCATGTATGTGGTCATGTGTTGCAAAACCACTTATGGCAATGATCCCCCTTGTGGCCATGGCATGACATTTATCTGCCGTGCCCTTAACCCATTCTGCACTATATTGCTTAAACTTGGGTGCGTGTTTTGGCAGTTGCTCACATAGGTGCATAAGTGGAGTAACATCCCCGTTGGGACAAGTCTCAATAGACTGTCGATACTTGCCGTTATTTAACACAAAAATATGTTTCAGAAAAACAAAATGAACGTGCACCAACCGTTGCTGCCTTTCACACTTTTACTTCAATCTACCTGTTCAATCAATACCAACAATAACTAAATAAATAAACCTTTTTTACTCCCAACCTTTTAACACAACCTATCATTTGTCGCTCTTCGACATCTCATTTTTTCTCTATACATAAAATACATAACATATACAAACAGACTGACTGACTGGCAGACCTTAACATATCTCTTTTAGCGCTGCTCACACCTATTCTTGCCCCTAAATTTACTCTGATGGAAGTGTACATTATTTCCTTTAGTAGACCTTGTCTGCTTTTCGCCTATTTATCTACTTGGATTTTGAAATTACTTCTTCTAGACATTCCTTGAGCGTAGGACTCTGGGCTTATCTGTGACGCTCCTCGTCATATACCTCTATGTGACACTCTTCGTCATTAACTAAATACCCAATCAACCCTTCCCATTATCACTTTCCCCAATTAATATTTGTTTATTTTTTGCCACCTTTCTCAATCTACTCACCATTCGCTTTTCAGCTCCTGACCCTCGGGATCGTCTCCTCCTCAACCGCCCACTATTGCTTTCAGTCCGCTCAGCTCCTTGTGGAAACCAGAATGGGATTTCGGGAAAGAGGGACCATCCTACCTATCTCTGTCTTGCAAGAACTTTTCGTCCGCTATCCACAGGAAGCCTTGCGGTACTCCAGCTAAATGGGGGAAGACGTCTGATATCCCAAGACCCTTAAAAGCCTACTGGGTCGACGGATCTTTAACCATTCAAACCGACACAGGAAGTTGCAAAACTCAGAACTGTTTTATTAACAATTATCTAAAACAGGGAGTTACAACGGAAATCAGACGTTTGCTCGATTTCTCTCAAAGCATCATATGAAAAAACAACATTCTTATGCTAGAAATTCACCACTACTGACGTCATCCTATGTGACAAACTAAGAAAACCTACAAGGGGATATGATGGGCTTAAAGGGAACATCTAGCTACAAGTTCCATACTGACGAGGGTTGTGATTGGGTCTCTAAGATCAGGTGGACAACTAAGCCCATCCCAAGTGCAAGTCATCTTCTGTGTCATACTAATACTCGACACCCTATTGGTTACCAAAGCTATAAGCCTCTATAATAAGTGGTCATCTATAATTGGTTGGCACGCTTTTACCCTTCTGGAATATTACACTTGCTAGCAGCATGCAAGCTGTTTGCCCCAGCTGCTGGGAGGGTGGGCCTGGTCATGCCTCCTCACCCAATTAGCCCAACATCTTATCATCCCTGCTGCAGTCTGTCATTCAATAAGGCTTTGAACTTGGCCTTGTAGAGGCCCGCTGTCCCTGAGAATAAAAGGGAGTGTGGCATGATCTTATCTTCTGGTTTCGGTGTAGCTCGACCCACAGTCTATTTCTATCTGACCATGTGACTGGAGACCACGTTTTCCAAGCTCTTTGTTGCATAAAATACTATTAAATGATGAACTCTTGGCACCTTCAGTATTTTTCCATTACACCTCAAACAGAAGTTTTTCTTTCTTACGTTCATGCAGCTTCTTAACGGACAGCCAAGCTCACAGTAGTCTTTACTCTTGGTGCTGGGCCAGCCAGCCTTTCTTGAATTCTACTTCGCCATCAGCTATTTTCAACTTCGCCACACTTCAAGCCCTTTCCATTCACAGGGTTCAAGTTTGCTAAAATGCATTGTGGAACATCCAGAGTCTATATATTCCTGTGTATATACATTGGCGCATCGCCGCAATCTCTTCACTACATAGCTAGCCTTAGGATGACTACTTCTACTTGTGTTACAGCATCTGTACAGTTGTAAAATGACTTTGCATTTTCTGCAGTTTTTATTCGCACGAGCAATCTTCATTTCAATCCCGAAATTTAGCTTTTCTTAGATACCTCATCCTAGGATCCTATAGAATGTCTATATTCCTTCTTCATTTGTCTTTTCTGGGTGTGTCAATTCTGCTTCATGTGACCTCACCAGGCTTCTTTTTTTTATTCATTTTCATACTTCTTCCAGGACTTGTTCCAGAAGACCATTACTTCTTCGTGAATGCATAAAGGGTTTTCTCAATGGATACCTTGTCTCAAGAATGTTTGCGGTATAGGCATCCTCACTGGTACTGCGCATGTCGCAATTTCCGATTCCCAACATATAGGCAACATGGGTGAGGAGCTTCTGGTAGGGGTATTTGGCTCTTCCTCTACACTCCCTCTATGTAAAAAATGTGGTATAGCCACTGGCATCCGACGACTGTCTGCACTTGCACAGCGAAATGAACTCCTAATTTATTTATCAATCATTATCAAATGTTTATTTGAATAAAAGTCCATTAATCAAACACACAAATAAAGTGTAACATCCAGATAACATGGTGATTACAAAAATACATCAAATAATAAAAAGCAGACAAAATGGCCAATTGCAAACAAGTATAGGAGTAGATAAAAATCAAAACCAGGGCAAACATGTCAAATCAAGGCTGATTACCAATGACACCTTTTCTGACAAACATGACTTCTCTTTTTTTCTTTTTAAAACGAGCCCACGATAAACATGGCGAATCAGCCGAAAGAAGATAAAATAAGGCAGGACGACATTGTGTAAAGTTAAAATGCCTGAGGACCGAAAGAATAATGTAATTTCTAATGTGTTGATATGCAGGACAAAACATCACTAGATGCAGAATATATTCAAAGGGTTTTGCGCACAAAGGGCAATCCGAGGTATCTGGAAAGCCCTGCCAGCTAACCGTGTTTGCCCTCAACATCAGACAATTAAATCTAGCTATTGTAAGCTGCCACCTGTCAGATTTTGTATGACTCCAATTAAGGTAGGTCTGTAAAATGTCAATCTGGCTGATGGCTGCTAAAAATCTATAAGCATTAATCTGGAGTTCTATAGACTCACGCTGATCTCCAACAGGATCTTTAAGCAAAACTGTGTATGTGTTTCAGGTAAAATGATTCCCTGAGGAAAAAGTGCTGGTGCCTGTAATAAAATTGACTGTTTATAAATAAAAAAGTACCAAGGAATCTTTCACCAATCAACCCTGTCCAACAAAGCTCTGATAATGAAGTTGAGTTAAAGCCCCTTTGGTATTACACCATATACGAAGCCAATGGAACATCAGAGCCAAGAATTTTCTAGATGGCCAACCCCCTAAGTTCGTTATGAACGTCAAAATGTGGAGCTGAACCTCGGAGGCCCAATAGCCTCTCAAAGAATTTATTTTGAGAATTTGCAATGCTGAAGGAATTGCATATCCCCACAATGAGGCACCATAAATTGTAGCAGCCTTACACTTAGGCCTCATAGAACTTCATATAATCGTGCCAAGAGGTTGGCCTTGGCACATGGACATAAAGCGTGAATGACCCCAAGACAATGGCTCATCTTGATTTTCTGTTTATGGGCTAAGCCTGTTACTCTGGATGAAAATCGAATCTTCAGATCGAATCTCCAGATCGCATTCCTGAACCCTTGGAATTACAGCCCTACTGCATAACATCAGGTTCATCTTGGCCACCTTTCACAAAGACTGTCACAGCAGACTTAGAAGCATTCATCTTCAGGTTCAAGTCATTCATAAATTCTGTGTAGAATGTTTTTTTTGTTTTTCTGTTTTTTGCAATGCATTAGGGGTTCGGGCATTGAGCAGAGTATGATTAGTATAGGGCAAGATTGGAAAAGCGCTTCCGGCCCACCCTTGGATAGTCATCCTGGGAGTTTATATGGGCTTCATACAGTCCTTTTGATATACAATGTAAAAAGAAAACTGCACCTGGACTCATCCCTGGCGAACCCCCAGGCCCACTGAAAAGAATTCCATGCATTGCCCAGCACCCCATAGCAAACACAGACCTGATTCTCCCTGTGAATAGCCTGGAGCACAGAAAGAAAATCTCCTCTGGACAATTCATGGACCTGAGCACACACCACAGTTTTGCCCTATTCACTTCATCAAAGGATGTGCTCGGGCACATGAAGGCCAGGAAGATAGCTTCCCCCTTAATAAAAACAAAGTGCATGACAATCAAATACAAATTAATGGCCTGGTCACTGTGCCCACTCATGGTCTAAATCCAAACTATATATTCGACAGAATAGAATTGTTGGAAATCCATGCCTCAACATGGCCCAAAGGAACCAAATATTTTAAAAGAAGTATCCAGCAATGATATTGGCCTATAGAATAGTGGACTAGCACAATCTCCCCTTTTAAAAATAGGGAAGATAATTGCGTGCTTCCAAGAAGACGGAAAAGTGTCCAGACTTCAAAATGGCATTAAAGGAGATAGTCATCAGCAACTCGGCAACGGAGCCCAAAGATCTATAAGATCATAAGTCTGCTGGAATGGCATCTAGACCTAGCACACGACTATGTCACGATTCCTTCCCCCAGTCCCCCGGCATATCAGGCTGGACCCAGGTCACGGCCACCTAGTCGCCCCCTAAGGGCCTCTCCATCTCCCCAGACACCTACTTGGACTCAGACTTGGCGCCTTTGGCACCAAGCTCACACACAGTCCTGAGATCCACTTAGTATTGGACTTGCAATGTATTATGAGGCAATGGATGCCCCCATGTAATTCAGTTCCTTGAACTGGATGAGCGGTCTAGTCTTTCGGGTGTGGTTGGGTGGGGTGCTTTGCGTTTCTCTGCACCTGCAGCGTGACACTCGCCGTGCTCGGATCTCCTGAAGAGGCCCACTTCTTTCTTCAGCGCCAGCGCACCTGCAAGCATAAGAACTTTGTTGCCAATACTCACCTCGAAGAGCATCCAACTTCTGTCCAGCTCTTCCCAGTCTTTCGGATTCCTACGGCAGTTATCTCCATCTCAGTACGCCGCGCCCTTCCAAAGGGGAGAAGAATAGAAAAAAAGACGTTAGTAAGCATTCTGCAATACTTGGCTCTCTCGAATTTGCAAACAGAGTTTAATCCTTACCTGAACTCCCGTCGATCGGGAACTTCTGCTCTGGAGCATCCCGCCGATCTGAAAAAGGGGAAAAAACACATCAGGTTAGTGCAAAACATTTAAGAGGCGCCGCACATCGCGCTTCCTCACCGCAGCTCATCTCCTCCGCTCGCTTCCATGCTGGGTTACTGCGGCACCTAAAAGGACACGGAAAAGACGAACATTGGTTAGTGCTAAGGAAGCCAATAAGCATCACACTTCGCATTCCTACTTACTTCAGCAGCGCATCACCATCCCAAAGACCTTCATCACCTAAGGAAAGAAAGACACAGTATTAAAGGGACTAGAGCCATCAGAACTTTTGTAAGACTCATTCCAATTACCGGTCAGGCTGAGGCCGCAGCAAGCCCCGTCCGCCGGGCCCATGCCAGTGAAGCAACTAGGCACCCTCCAGCCCGCATCAACCAATGCACCCCTGCATCGAAGGCAGGACGGAGAGTGCCCCACATCAAAAAACAAGGTGAGGAGAGGTCTGGGGGAAGGTTGGGACCCAGCGAAGAATAGTGGGGCCAGACGAGCAAGACCAATAGGGAATTGACCTCTGATAATACTATGTTTCAGGCCCAGTGCTTGGTTGAGCAAGTCCAGGGAAGGGTTCGAAGCGGTCGGAAGTCCGGACCGGCTGAGCGGCGTCCCCGTGAATATCAGGTGAGCGTTACAGACTGAGCTTGCTTACCAATCACAATAACAACCTCCTTCAGGGTAAAAATCAAACTAGGGGCAGGCACAATCTCCTCAGGCACTTCTGCAGGAGCTTGATACAAGGTAGACAAGTGATTAACCCAGGACCTGGCATCTACATAGGATTCCAAGGCCCGTCTCATTCTCTTATAGGGGAATGACTCGGACCCAAATTCGCAACGTTTATTGGAGTTATTTGTGGAGACAACCTCCAGCAAGTCGCCCCAAGCTGCCTCTTCAAGCACAGCTTTCAATCGATTGCCTTTTTCCTGCAGATTCCTCATCATATGAGTATCCCCGTCCAGCTTCAGCTGCTCGAAAAAAAACTTTGACAGACGGCGTAGTGGATCTCGACTTGGCCATCGTCCCATCTTGAGTCGGTGCTCGATCATCTGGTCTGGGCGGGACATCAGGCGTCGTATATATACACTGCGTCAATACAGTGCGTACTTCAGTTCCTTGTTTCCGCATGCTCAGAATGTTGCTCATGAGGACCACTGCGATCCTTCGATCTCTTGATTTTTCAGTCAACGTTTTTAGACAAATTTTCTCATCGTGAGCGACCTTGTCTGCACCCTGGATCTCGGGTTTCAAGCACTCCTCTGATTGCAGCTCCAAGATGTCGGTGACTGTCCTGCATAATATGTTTGTGGTGCCTCGGCACAGGTCACAACACTGAGACTTGCTCATCCTGTGGCAAGATGAATCCAAAGTCCTTGCGGAAGCAGACGGCTACGCTCGCAGTGGGCCAACCGCCGTCCAAGTCACTGGCACGGTCGATCGTTCGGTCCTCTGAGCCCGAAACGGAGGGCCTCACCCCTGAGAAGGAAGATGGATACCGGCTCAAAGCCAAGAATAGATCCCATTCTCTGAGCCACTCATCCTCTTCCTCTCATAAAAAGAAGAGGTATCACTGACGCCACTCCTCATCAGAATACAGTAAGTCATCGGCAGGGCCGGTGTCCAGACAGGAATCGGAGGACTTTAAGTCCCAGATGTTGGACATGTTCAAAAAGACAGCTGTCTGTCCAGGCAATTCCCCAATACAGCAGGCCCTTGTTAGTTCCAGCGGTGTCCAGTGATTCTGGCCCCAGAGTAGTACCGGTTCCAACGCCTTTGGTGTCAGTGGATGTGTCAGACTTGGTGCTGAGAAAACCTGGCCCGTCTTCGACGGTGGGACCTTTCTGTGCACCTCAGGTTCCGATCATCATCGACATGCCATTGGCACTCAAAGCCTTGCTGGTTCTGACCGCATACCATCAACGGCTACACCATTGACGTCGAGCAGTCTTCTATACCAATGTCTCGATCCGACTTCTTCGGGTCGATGGCAGACATGTTTGGTGCCGAAGACGAAAACCAAGGCAGTATCGACCCCATTTATTCTGGAGCTGGCAGTACCAACTATTTTACCGACCAAACGGACCGGATAGCCTTGGCAGAGGGACTGTACGACGCCAGGGGGCTGGACACGTCTCCAGGCATCAAGGTGCAGCAGGCCCTCCTCCATACACATGCAATGTTTAGGGCTCTTGTTGAGAGGGTAGTTGATACCTTGGGATTAAATAACCTAGCTATGCCTGTCCAGGTCTATGACCTTATGGACATTTTAGATGAGTCCCACCACATAAAGGGCTGTGCCTTTCAATCCGGCCATCGCCGACCCCATTGCCTCCTTATGGCAACGTTCCTGCACCATTCTTCCGGTCAATTCAGAGCACACTAAAAAATATAAGCCGTCAAGTGGGGATCCCACTTTTCTCTACTCTCACCCAACGTCGGAAGGTTTGGTTGTACAGGCGGCCATTGTCCACCAGGGCCACTACTTCCACTTCGGATTTGCCAACTGTTAGGGAGGGCAAGAAAGTGGATGCCATAGCGAAGAATATTTTCTCCTCTGCGAGCATGGAATCAAAGGCCACTAACTCCTCCTGTGGGTTCGTGAAATACTAATTTGGATTGTGGAAGTTGAGCAGGCGGCCTAGTACAACCCTGAGTGGGAGATGCGTTAGGTGTTTCCTGAAGTTGATGGACAACGAGAAGGAGGTTGCCAGGCAGTCCTTTCAGACGGGCCTGGACGTGGAAGATAGTGTTGGTCGGTCGATGAGATTGGGTATGGTTCTTAGGAGACAGGCCTACCTGCACTCCTCAGGGTTCTCTCTATGGGGGACTGTCAAGATAAGGAATCTGTGGGAGAATACAATCCATTGAAGGAGAAATTACTTACCGGTAATGTTCTTTCTATCGATTCTTCTTCCACAGATTCCTCATCGCCCTCCCTACCTGCCCCGGTAGGGAAGCTTTTTTAAGCCATCTCTAGTGTTCTTGGGGTTGATTGGTAAAGGAATGGTTCGATCAACCCGCTTTTAAAAAAAATTGAATTAGAAAGTAACTTTTGTTCTGATGCTTGTTCTGCTTGGAATCACGTGCTGTGCATATAGTCCGACATCCAGTTGTAACCGCGGAGTATTGCAGCTTGTCTTTCGAGAATCTAAAGGGGACGTCGACATGGGCGTGCCTGTAACATTATCCCTTCGTGACGTGTAGTGTACCCAAAACCCTCACGTTTTCAGGTCCCTCAGATTGTTTTTTTCCACCCAGCATACTGGTCGCCTTATGCAGACCTCGTCCAGAGACATTGCTATTATCCTTTCGACCCTTGGTTGTATATTATAAAGTTATTGAATATTATCTTACCGTTCATTCCTTTGACAGCTGTTTCCTGATCTACGTCGAAGCTGGTTCCATGGACATTCGACAGACAGTGTTCCGGTTGGCGCTGCCGACCACATGGCCGGGCCTTCTGGCCGGCCTACACAGTAGGGAGAGTGGGGTTGGGTGGACATTTCTTTTTTGGAGAATTCCTTTTGCTTCCCTTTCCTCTTTGTTCCCTGGGTCTTTTCGTCACTATATTTTTCCTCAGCTATGGAGAGGACTCTGTTTAGGTTTTGTCCTTCTTGTAAGGCCAAATTTCCTTGGAGGGATAAACACTAAGTGTAATAGATGTCTGCCCCTGAATCACAACGAGACTGCTTGTGCGGCTTGCAAGCTCCTGCATCCAAAGATGCTAAAGGAGCGCTGTGTTAAGCGGTGGGTGGCCTACGGAAATTCGCAGGCCGAGTCTAGTTCTCCTGCTTTTTGCCGATTGTGACGAGGGGCTCAGTGACGAACAGGCCTCTGATTCGGAGGCCATTAACCTCTCTGCGGAGCATTTCCGCTCCACGTCGTCCATCCCCGGCCCTGTCAGGCAAGACTCTGGTCCTGCTATAGGAACTGTACACCTCGGCGACAAGGACGTACACTCTTTACACGCGAAGGACACAACCTCAGGGACGTCTTCGACAAAACAGTCGAAGCGGCCCATAGCGCCAACGGGCACACCAGATATTTTGACCGTGCCCGCAGATCGGGATCGTCAGCCCTCCCCGCAACCGCATGTGCGCCTTGCGACCGGGCATTCTAAATAGAAGGGCGCTGACCCCAATATTTAGGAGACCATTGAGACGCATCGGAAGAAGGCGTCCACGGTCAAAGGCCCCGGTTCTGCCGAAAACAACTGCGCAACCGCAGGACCGAGCTAGACACCTTTCCGACGTTGAAGAGGTTGCTGAAAGCATCGCTAGGATTAGTTCGGTAGATGATCAGAAGCAACGGTCCAGGGATTCATTGATATCTAAGGACAAACCTAGGGATTTGGCAAAATCCAGGGATAGACCTAAGGATTCATCGGAACCCACAGAGAGGGCTAAGGACAAACACAAGGACTCGCCTCAACCGTCGGTCCCCCGAAAGGACTTTTCAGAAGGCACTGGATGGATTTCTTCGATGTTAAAGGAGAAATCTCGACGTTCTGCGACGGAAGATCCATTACAAGAGCCTTTTCCACCCCTAGACGACTCTGGTTCATCTGTTTGGATCGGGGAGAAGTTTGAGGGATGTATGGATAAGTTAGAGAGATTTGTACAACTCTCGGCGAAGTCCACGCCCAAAATGCCTCGAGAGGAGTCCCTTTCCCCTGTGGTTAAACTTCAAAAAAAGTCTTTGATCCGTCTCAAGAAGAAGAAGAATATACTTACGACTTCACTGAGGATGAGGTTCCTGTGGACCAATACGATCAGGATGAAGATCCCTTTGCTGACACTGAGGATGTTCATATGGACCCCAAAGAGGGTTGGGTGGGACAACCCCGACCTGGTTGATCCTAAGCCTTGGCAGTCACCTAATCCAACACCGGAACCTAATGCCTTGTGCATGGATTCCCTCCTCCCCCCCGACCACACCCACTCGACTGGCCTCCTCGGTTGACGACCAAATGGCGTTCAACACCGTATGAAGGAAAGTAGCAGAACATTTCCAGATTGCTACCCAGGAAGCTGTACCAGAGGCTGATTTTGTCGAGGACATCTTAAGAGAAACCACCTGCTATTCCTCTGTTAAACTCGACCAAGAAGCGGTTGGCCCCTTCATTATTGACACCTGCCTTAACTAGAGCAGTAAATCACAGAGTAGAAAGTGTTTTGACCTTCCCCCTCTGACCCCCTTTACATCAGGAGCCATGCTACTCCAGACTCACTGGTGGTAACTACAACCAGGAAGAGAGCGGGAGATCCCCCATCAACTGGGGAGGCACCCCCTGACAAGGAGTGCAAGAGGCTATACGCTCTAGGGAGAAGGTTCACGGCTGCCACTGCTTTTACCACCCGCATTGCAAATGACACAACCTTGTTGGCTAGCTATGCCGATGCACAGTGGGCCATGCTACAGGAGGGCCTTCAAGATGTCCCTGAACCGCTGCGGGCTCACCTGCTCTCCACGGCAGCAAAAGGCAGACAGGTTAATCAAAGTATCCGCAAGAATAGTTTGGATGCGGCAGATACGGCTGGCAGGTCCTTGGCTCAGGGTACCCTCCTGAAGAGACACGCATGGTTATGAAACTCAGGTTTCAAACCAGAGACTCAAGCTTCACTAATAAATAAGCCGGTTGAGGAAACTAATTTATTTGGGAAGGCCGTTGACGAAGCGCTCGAAACTAAGAAAGAGCATGACATACTCGAGACCCTGGATCAGATCACCCAGAGGCCTTTCCCAAGGCGGGGGAGCGAGTCTAGACGTTCCTTTCATGGGCAACGTTTCCCTCAGAAACAAAACGGCTCGAGAAATAATTGGTCCTCTCCCCAAGGAACCAGCAGTTACACTACCATGTATCCCCCAAGAGGTCAACGATCTGGAAAAGGAAGGGGCCGGAATTCTACCCCTCTAGGCTCCCGGCTTCATGTCAAAAATGACCCACAGATCCGTGGCTAACATCATTTCTTCAAGCATGGGAGGGGATAACTACAGACCAGTGGGTACTAAACACCATTGCCCACGGGTACTGTATAGAATTCTGCAGGTCCCCCCAATTCAGACCCACACGTTCATGATGCCTGATGCCAAAACATCTGCGCATCCTGCTACAAGAAGTCGAGACCCTGCAGGGCGCCATAGAAGTTGTACCTCTTCTACAGCTAAACAAGGGTATTTATTCAGTGTACTTCCTTGTACCCAAAAAGGATCTCACCATGCGCCCTGTACTAGATTTGCGCCCAGTGAACAAATTTGTCATACCTCAAAAGTTTTGTATGGTCACTCTGCAGGAGGTCATCCCCCTGCTCACACAGGGGGATTACATGTCAACATTGGACATGAAAGATGCATACTTTCATATTTCAATGTTGCCAGCGCACAGAAAATACCTCAGAATCATGATACAGGACAAGTACTATCAGTTCAAGGTACTACCCTTCGGCATAGCCTCAGCACCGAGGGTATTTACAAAGGTACTGGCAGTGGCAGCAGCACACCTGCGCTGGCTATCCATCCCGGTTTATCCTTACCTCGCCAACTAGCTCATAAGAGGGGACTCCTACGAGACATGCCTGTCAAATACCCAAAAGACAATAGACCTTTTATTCAGCCTGGTATCCTCCATCAACGAGAAGAAATCCATCTTAGACCCCAATCAAGTCGAGCAGTTCCTAGGGGCTCTAATTCAAACAAAGGACGGCCTTGTCTTCCCCTCCAACGAGAGGGTCCAACACATGTTTCATATCCCTCGCTATGTAGCCAGTCGAGAGGTGACGGTACGCAAGGCTATGGGACTTTTGGGAATGATGGTGTCGTGCATTTATTTGGTTGCATGCGTCTAATGCAGGAGTGGCTCAACAGCCATTGGTGTTTGCCAGCGGACAATGGGACGATCTAGTGGTTGTCTCGCCAGCACTTGTTCTCTTGCTGAGGTGGTGGTCGAGGAAGGACCTCTTGAAGGGAAAATCCTTCACCACCCCCACAGTGGAGGCCACTCACTACAGACTCATCTCTCACAGGGTGGGGAGCTCACCTGCTTCAACAAACAGCGCACTGAGTTTGGTCATCAGACATAGCATCCAACCACATAAATCTGTTGGAACTGTTAGCAATATTCAAAGCACTGAAAGCCTTTCAGACGCAACTGCGAGGGAAGATGGTCCAGACCCTCACAGACAGCACCATAGCCATGTACTATCTGAACAAACCGGGGGGCACTCACTCTCCAGGGCTGTCCAAACTGTCCCAGAACATTTGGAAGTAGGCTCTCAAACACATGTTCCTGTTGTCACAACATGTTCCAGGGGAACTCAATTTTCTGGCAGACTTACTCAGCAGAGATTTCCCACTATCCATGGAGTACGAATCACGATTACACAAAGACATCGTCTCCAACGTTTTCGCAGAATGGGGCTTCCCAGAGATCTACTTGTTCGCAACTCTGGAGAACACTCGATGCCAAGATTACGCCTCCAGGTACCCCCTGACCCATTCCAAGGGGAACGGACTCTGGATCACATGGTCGGGGAAATTTGTTTATGCTTCCCTCCTCCCCACAAGCCCCCCTGACTCCCCTACTCAACAAGATGGTGAACTTAGCGGCCTGGCTCCTAAGGTCATAGAGTTCAGACACCTGCAGCTCCCTCAGAGATGCATGGACATACTTGGGGAAGCGAGAAAACCCAACACCCGATATTGCTATTCCAGTAAATGGAAACGCTTAGTTATCTGGTGCAATACCAAGGGCGTCAATCCCATTGACTGCTCTCCCACGGACATTGTATTGTACCTGACTCACTTACTTGAGTCAGGGCTGGTTTTTAATTCCCTTAAGGTTCACTTAGCTGCTCTCTCAGCCTACACTACGTCGCAACAGAAGGTGTCTTGGTGGAAGTTAACAGTTATTAAGGCTTTCATGGAAGGGGCAAGAGTATTCATCCACCCATTTCTAATCCAGCTCCCGGATGGGACCTGCATGTGGTATTAACCAGACTTTGGGGAGTCTCCATTTGAACCTATGCATAAGGCAAATCTCAAAGATCTTTCCTATAAGAGAGCCTTCTTAGTGGCTATCCCTTCTATTAAAAGGGTTAGTGAACTACAGGCCCTTTCAGTTCTAGACTCTCATTACAGTTCACAGAGATAAGGTGGTTCTGCGCCCTCACCCTCGATTTGCACCTAAATTTATCTCCAGATTTGATGTGAAACAATCAAAAGAACTGCCTACTTTCTTCCAGAACCCTACTTACATGGCCGAAAGAAGCCTACACACATAAGATGTGTGTAGGGCAGTCATGTTTTATCTGGACAGAACTAAACCACTGAGAAAGACAAACCAATTTTTCGTTTCAGTGGCAGCTGGTAGAGAAGGGGATCCTGTCTCTAAATCAGCAATCGCAAGGTGGATTGTGAAATGCATCACACTCTGTTTCTCTCTTGCTAAGAGAGAACTGCCCTTCAAGCCTAGAGCTCATTCTACTCGAGGCACTGGGGCTTCAATAGCATTAATTGCAAATGTTCCCCTAGAGTCCATTTGCAAAGCGACTACCTGGAGTTCTGTACACACCTTTACAAAACACTATTGCCTAGACACTCATTGTTGGTCTGATTCTCAGATGGGACAAGCAGTACTAAGACATCTTTTCACTACTGTTCCTTCTCACAACCCACCTCCAACTCGGGATACTGCTCGCTAGTCTATGCACAGCATGTGATTCTAAGCAGATTAACAAGCATCACGAGTCGTGCATTACTTACCGTAAAAACATTTCTGATGATTGTATCTGCTTAGATTCACATGCGCCCACCCTTTCTCCCCGCTCGGATGGAAGGAACATAGACGTCTTACTACTTTCTCTCTTTTCTGTACTCACTCAGGATAGTCCTAAGACTCCATCACGGCAGAAAAAATACAATCGGAGGGTCCTTGAAGCGTGAGGGATTTTGGGTACACTACACATCATGTAGGAAGAGTGTTACAGGTACGCCCATGTCGACGTCCCCTTTCGATTCTCGAAAGACGAGATGCAATACTTTGCGGTTACCACTGATGTCGGACTATATGCACAGCATGTGAATCTAAGCAGACACAATCATCAGAAATGCTTTTACGGTAATTCATGTCATGCCATTAGTCTTGCCTGTCGGTTCCTTGCCAAAAAGAAGGGAAAGTCTTTTTTTGTTGTCTGTTTTTTCCATGTGTGGGTATGGATTTCCTTGACTACTTAGCATGGAGGGAGGGGGAGAAATGAGGTATGGGGGAATAGGGCACGCTATTTGTAGGATCACAGAAGTCCCATTCGGATTTGGAGTGGCGCAGTCAAGGTGAAGGTTTCTAGGAAACAAGGTTGAGTCTCAATATGCCCCTGGACACATTCTTTCTGGGCAGCTCATCAATCTATCGGTGTGTGTCAATCACTGCTAATCTTTTAGTGCCTTCTTTTTCCGCCCCTGCCCCCCCCTTATTTAAGCAACCTTCCAGCCTTGTTTCTTTTGCAGTTGGTGAGCTGGTGCAAGTGGATCTAGGTCACGTGACCTAAACCTCCCGTCGCCCCTGCCCTTTCCCTTCTCTTCCCTTCTTAACTGTTAGTTCACAGGGTGTCGAAGTGAAGGGTAGTCTAAGAAAAGGGAAACGCCTGTTAGGGCCTGGTAAGGGCCAGTTACTCAGCTTGTGCTACACTGAGGAAATAGCACCCTGTGTCTCCACTTGCCACAACCCATTTTATTGTTGAAAGTGCGGACCTAGCGCAAGAGCAGCAGAGCGCAGTACAGAGTGTGGGTAACCAGCATTTGGGCTGGCATCTTTTAACAGTAATGCATTATTGTGAGTTGGGGTCTGTGCGTCGGTATGCGTGTCCTTTGGCGTTAGTCCTTGCTCAGGTGTTGTTGAAAAAAGGCCATGTTTTGCGAGATTTGTAAAATTAATTGATGACCTTTCTAACTTTCTCTCCTCTGCAAAAGTTTCCTACTCTAATGTCCTCCATGAAGATTTCAACATGACTGAGTCCAAACCAGTAAAACACCTACATAACTCGCTATTCTCTCTGACTCCATGGACCTTAACCATATTGTACACTTCCCTACGCATGCAAAGTCCCTCTATTCATTCCTCTGAGCCATAAACAGCAATGTTCTATAGATGGGAACATTTGGAAATAAATTGTGGTGCATTCAATTTACAGATCGCTAGAAAATATCAAGCACATGTAACAAATGGAGTCCAAAACCTATTGTTACAGGACTGAAAAACAACAAAGAACTTTGTGTGTTGTTGGGGGCTCCAAGGCGCCCATTTCTTATTTGTACTGTAGCCGGTAGGCACAGACTGCATCTTCTAGTACTAGAGCTGTACAGACTGTGAACAGCACAGCTACACCATACCTTAAACAAACCATCCAGAATATAGTCCTTTTGCGCTTGCAATAAAAATGATTCAGCATGTGTAATTTTTTAATATGCCAGAACATTTTTTAAATCCTGCTAAAAAGGCTCAATATATAGCAGTTTACCCATCTGCCACTTTCTATTTATAGTCTGATCCACAAATCTCTGTCATTTTCCAATAGCCAGTCCCCCAAGCTTCACACATAATTTATTTGATGGAACTCTGTGTTTTAAATCACAATAAGGGCAGTAGAAGTTGAATTCTGTAAGTTTATTAACTACCTAGAAGTAATAAAATATCTCTCTGACATGCGCTCCTCTGTTAAACAGAATTTTCTTAATTTGAATTATAAATATGTATTTTTATTTTCAGTCATGTAAGCTTTAGAAGTTAAGTTTGTACACTTCAAGTGTGTTAGTACATGTGACAAAATATATTCAGACAAAAAGAACTAAAGGCCAACTGTATGGCCATCAGTTTCGCCCTCACTATGGCTTTTCCAAGGAAAAGTGCAATCAGTCCTATCTAGTCAACCAATAGTTACTAATGAACTATGCAAAACGATTCTCAAGAGAGTTTCCAACGTACACAGAGACCCTGCATACATGTTAACAGTTACAAATATGGTTCATTATTCCATGTATACCTTGAGTCAACCTTTTTCCAGCTTGTTGTTTAGCCTTCTTACTGGCCTCAGAGGCCAGGAAAATCCCTA
The DNA here is from genome assembly GCF_040938575.1 of Ambystoma mexicanum. Classification (NCBI taxonomy): domain Eukaryota; kingdom Metazoa; phylum Chordata; class Amphibia; order Caudata; family Ambystomatidae; genus Ambystoma; species Ambystoma mexicanum. Next base: position 420,249,520 of record NC_090934.1, on the reverse strand, counting down.
TACAGACTTCCAGTGCCCGGGAAAGCAGGTGTTTTTGCCGGGCTACAGGAGGGCTGTGTGTGTTTGCAGGCAGGATGTGTGCTGGGTCCGTCTGACTCCAATCCACATACTGGTTTCTTTGTGTCTGAGTGGTATGCATGAATGTTCCTGCAGTGGTCCTGATTGCACCACTGCTGGGGTTTGTGTGTGGGCTATTCCTTCTATTGGCTAGTGGGAGTTTCAGGTCTTACCTGGCTTTTAGGATAAGAAGAGGACCCCTGTACTCATTCTTCAGAGATCCTGGAGAAACCGGAAGGAGTCGAGTATACTGTCCAGCTGCGAGACCCGCGAAGAAACCTGAAACCTGACTGAAGGAGGCCTAGCAACCAATTTCTGCTGCAGTCCTGGTGGAGCTTTGTCTTGCTTGTGATCTTTAGTAGTCCTTTGAAGGTGCTAAGACCCTTGGAGTGAGGGACCATCCATTCCTGACATCTGCTCAGTGCCCTGCGAAAGACTGCCTTCGGAAGTGCCCTGCCACCGTCCTCTGGCTGACCAGCTTTGTTTTTGGGCTACCCTGCTCACCGCACTGGGTTTCGGCCTGATACTTGGTGGACCCTCGGCTGCCACATCAAGGCTCACTCCTGCAGAATCTCGGCGTCCTAGCACAAGGGGGAAGCTGAGATAGACTGGAAAGTGCGACTGCGGCTACTGAGTCCTGTTGCATCGGTGTGCACGGTCCGAAAACTGCTTACCTGACCCGAGTCCAGTCCTTCGAGGGGTGCTGCATCGGGAGTTTTTGCATTCTTCGACCAAGAGTCCTTGCACCAGCAAAAGACACCAACCGGAGTGGAGCTCGAACATGCAACCCCTGGAAATCGAGGACCGCAGATTCTGGCAGAAAAAGCAACGAAGGACATCCTTTCTTTTGTTCTATCAAGTCTGGGGAAGATTCAGAGTAACGGGGTAAGTTACTGAGCTTTTAACCTACCCCTATATTCCCATTATAAGTCAATTGGCTTATAATAAACCTATTTCTAATACTTTTGGCTTTGCCATACTTGCCTATGCAAGACGTCCGACTGTTGGGGCTTATTTTGAGCATTAGTCTACGTTGAACGATAACTCTTAAGAACCCTTCACAAGATCCCCATAGCCCCCACCTGCATTTTTTCCTGCATCCTAAATTCTGTCCAGTCCACCATGGCAGAGTATAGAAAATCAGTCCTAAAAGTCAACCCCTTTATATAGGGGCTGAACCCCCTCAGCAATCTATCTATTTACATGGGTGTTTCCATCGTCCATGCTATCCTCGTAACCACCTTATTTATTCGGGAAGATTCACTCGGTAATGAAATGACATTGACGCGTGTATTTCAAAAGTCCATATTAACCTTAAGTCCACTTTATATTAGTGTTTTACTTGTATTGCTAATGGTAATTGTCCCTAAAATATAAGGTTAATATGGACTTTTGAAACGCACGCTTCAATGTCATTTCATTGCAGAGGGCATCTTACCGGATAAATAATGTTGCCACTGTGTACATTGGGACTTATTTGAGAATAAAAATACATAATTGTAATTGAATTAAAGAACATTCTGTATAACAGGGGAGCGCATGTCTGAGAGATTTTCATTGATTCATTGTATGTATTATCCTTAGGATAGGTGCTAATTATCTTAGACAAGCAGCCCTCTGACCATTTGAATATTGCATTATAGAGTAAAAAGGCGAGCTGTAGAGGGTTTGACCACCGCTTATTTTCATTGCTACCTAGAAGTAGCTTGCTTGTACTGTCATTTCTTTTTCTTGCAAAATGTTGAAATAAATGCTTCAGCATCCTGGGTGGGTCAGCTTAACTTGCACAGTTCGGGAACTTGACCAGTAGATCTTCTGTTGTCCTCCTTGCATGCAGCACCTTTTACTGTCACTGGAATCCTCACAGATCAACAAGCGACCAGCAGTCACATACTTTATAACTTCCAAAGTGTTGGCAGTCAGTGTGCCTACAGCAAGTACCGGCCTGCACGATTGAGCACAATCTTTTAACTTTGAGCCTATTCTTAACATTGGGAGTTACCAAATAATCATGGCGGTCTCCCTTAGCAAATTAGAAACCGCTCCATCTCTTGTGGACATCCCTTATGGACTTCTGTATACTGTATAACGCACAGCAACCACCCCAATGCCATCCTATGATTTTCCCTTGCCTGCTAAGTCCCACCTATCATTAGGAGAGACTGGGAAAGCTTGCAGGGTAACTCTATTGCCTAGCTGTGAGTCTGTAGCCCTCTTGCCCGTAAAAAAGGCAGTGAGAAACCATCTTCTCGCATGCATAAAATTCTTTGTTGTGAATCTCGATTAAAGTTCAACTATGTTGCTATATATTTTGTTTCTGTGGCTATATTCTGGCACCACTAGGCAGTGCACGCATTGTTTTTCTGTGTTTTAGTGCAATGTCCGGACTTTGTGTTTGTTTTTGCACTGCAGTTCACGTGTGAAAATAGCTACCAGCCTGAAAGTCTAACTCCTCCACTCCTTTCTAACCCGGCAGTTATAAAATGGAACAGTTTCGATCTTTGTATGTTGTCCATTAGGGCAGGTGCAATCCTATACGTATAGTGTCTTGTGGGTTAAAAAATAAGCCCGACTGTTTTATTATTTGCAATGCTTAAGCATTCACTTTCAATTTACTTTTGAAGGTACCCCTATGAATGAATGATTGAATGGAGTGAGATTATAAACTGCCTGAGTGAACCCAATGGAGTTCCAACGCCAAGTGACTGAGGCTGCTGTGTTTCAAAGTGTCACTAGTTATGGCGGAAGGGGATTTCACACTACTTTGTTACTCCGTTGTTGTGCAACTGAATTCAGCGCAAAGCTTGCATGAGGTGCCTTAAAAAAAAAAAAACTTTATTTGTGAATTACCTAGATTTGACTGAAGTGTTTCACACCTCCCAATTGGATCCATTCTTTCTTCAACTCCTGCAAGCCCAAATGGCAGTTCACTGTAGTGTGGGAACATTTGGGAAATTATGTTTCGTGTTAGTGAAGCTGTTACTAAGTCAGCCCTGTTTGTTGGAGCCTCTTGACTATCAATGTAGCTAAGTATTCACTGAAAATGTTTGTCCAGCCAGGGTAGTTTGGAACTACTCGTTCCTGCTTTGATATGTGATATGATATTTTATTTATATTGCGCTCGTAGCCAAGTGTTTCAGATAAAATTGGAGAAAGGTTCTTCCAGTGTCCCTCTTGCATCAGTCTGACTTAACAGCTGGAACTATTCTTTATGAATCTGTGTACCAACAACTGGACGGGTATAATTTTGTAACACATTCATGAAGACTGAATTTCGGTTTCACTGCCTGCTCACTCACTGGAGGCCCACCTGATTTTGAAAGTGGAACACATTTCAAGTTGCAAGCTACTAGTCTGCCATGGACACAGCACACCATATCTTGCTCACCGATAGGCAATTATCACTAGCCAATGACTTTTTGAGCCCTATATTGAAATGTTTCTTTATTTCTTGCCCTGGAAAAGTGTTTTCCCATGGCATCCTCTTGATTTGTCATCATGTTGGAACTTTTTAGAATGTTAAGCCGAAAATCTCCCCTCAATGGATTACATTCTGCCACAGATTCTGCCACAGATTCCGCATCTTGATAGTTCTCCAGCGTCAGCCAGCGTCAGCTGCTCGGAAACCTTTTCGACAGGGGCTGTAGTGCCGCTTGTTGTCTGACTCCCTCATATACGGCCGCGACACTCCTCGACAACAGACGTGATGTCAATCCGCGCATAAAAGGAATGCACTATGCCCCATTACCTTAGTTCCTTTTTCCAGCGCTACCAGGCTCGGACTGGCCTATAGGGCAATAGGGCAATGCCCAAATCAAAAACGCAAAATGCTAGTGTGGGGCAGTTTTTTTGGGTCAAAATGGCCACTTTTTTAGCCAATGTGGGTCAGTTTGATGAATTACTTTGCTATATGGCTAGTAGTTTTGACCAGTGCTGCTGAATAAATATCTTTAAATTGCACAATTTCCATCACATTTTATCAAAGAACTCCACCTTGGGTACTATTCAAACAGTCTGTCACAAAAGGAATTTATTGCCATTTGTAACTGTGGGCCACTTTTTCATTGGTGCACACTACTCTGAACACGCTCATTAGTCCATTCGAGCAAATTCTAGGTCGGGGCCTAAACTGGCCGGGTTTAAATGGTGCAAGGACTGCAACTTTAAAATGTCTCTCACAGACCCACACACTATCTGTGTGTGATGTCTTGGTGTCGGCCAGGATATGGAGCAATATGGTTCTTGTCTGGTGATGAACCCAAAGGCAGGGAAGGAAGGAACTCTGCAAAACTGGTGCTCGGCACACTGCTGGCAAAATCCCCAGCAAAGTTGCTTGCAACGTCCGCAGAGCACAATACCAAAGGGCCTACTCCCGAGAAACAAAGAGAAGGATGTCGCTACAGAGATTTGCACTCATGTGGCGAATCTCACGACTCGTCGTCGCGCTAAAAGAAATGTGGAGCGATTCCAATTCATTGCACAACCGGGGTAAGTCCTAACCAGCTAAGGATGCGTCTTGGGAGGATTGGGTGTACTTCAAGAACCAAATGTTGAAAGTCTTTGAAAAGGCCTCAGCTGGTAAATCGTTGGCACTGCGGGTGGATTCGGCTCCAACCACGCACGGTCCGTCCGGCACAAAGGCAGCCAAGCAGGTAAAACGAAGAAAGGTACTCCTGTGCTGTTACCGTCGGCAGACCCCTCGGGCAAAGAAGCCCCTCGATCGGCAGAAGCCTCGCAAGATTGAAGTTTCATACTCGATACCTGATCCGTGTTCTTCGACTCAATGCAGTCAATTTTTGATGAGGATGGTGACTCAGTACCATTTGGGTTCGAACCAATGGGGTGGTGCACCCTTGGATCCATTGTCAGATTTTGTGGTGGACCAGGCTGGGTTGCTGCAACTGGTGGAGGGCCTCCATTATTTAGTGGTTTGAATGCACCTCCAGATGGCAAGTTTTTGCAGTTAAACCCATACACCTGATACCGCAAGGTGGTCGAGAAGGTCGTTGTAGGCTTGTTGCTCGGCATGCGTCACAGTATGACCTTACAGACATCCTCAACGGTGGACCACAGACTGAACAGGCTTTGTCGTTCAATGCTGCCATAGCGGGCACGACATGGCCTTGTGGCAACTCCTGTTCTCGACACCGGCAGTCGACAGAGTCCTCAAAAAGAAGTATAAACTGGAAAGTGGCAACCCTCTGTTCTTAACGGCTCACCTGAACCCCAAAGGGTTGGTTGCGCAGGCCATGATGGTTACTCCCAGGCCCTGAATATCAATCCTCCCCACTGATAGAGAGTCAAATAAAGTAAACGCTTTGGTGAAGGTTTTAGCCTCGGGGAGTATGGCTCTTAAAGACGTGCATGCCTCTTGTGCCTTTGCAAAATTCTCTGACATCTGGAGCAACATTTCAGGAGCATCTAATCACCTCCCAGAGGGGGAGAGGTCAAGAATAGCTTCTTGGATATAGTGGCTAATGGCAAAGAAATGGCCTGTCAAGTGCTCCAAGCAGGTTTGGACGTTGCAGACTACATCTGTCATGCAGTGGGCACCTGAGCGGTCTTGCGCAAGTCTGCTTATCTGATGGGCTCAGGCTTTTCCCCAAACATTCAGTCGAAGCTGCTGGACTTTGCCTTCCACAGTGACTTTTATTAGGCCCCAAATCCAATTAGTCACTAGAAAGGTTCAAGGACTATAAACTTACAACTAAGTCACTGGGATTGGCAGTACACCAACAGCCTCCAGAGAAAGGGGTTACAGGAGATAACTCCACCTTTACCAGAGTGGTCCAAGCGCCCCTGGCCTGACCAGGGCATTGCAGGTTCCCACAGCCGGGTAGAGGAAGATTGAGACAGTCAACCACTACTGTAGCATTGGCTCCCTCAGAAACCTCCCCGTACTTCCCTAGTTGGAGTCTCTACGGAATCTTGGGCAAGTAGGAGGAAATTGCTTCCGATGCCTGGGTCCTTCAGTTGATGGGGTGGAGCTACTGCCTCCCATTTCTGAAGAGGCCTCTGGACAGACCTCTGCCTCCCACCCGACAGCCAGAATGAGAGCTCCAGGAAGAGTTGCAGGCACTTCTTTTGAAGGGAGCAGTAGAAGTTTTATGGCGAGGAAATAGGTTTCGGTTGGTACTCCCAAGAAAGGGGGAGGACTCCCATTCTGGACCTCAGGGATTTGAACAAATTCCTGAGGAAAGACAAATTCAGAATGGTGCAGTTGAGGGAAATTCTTCAGTCTCTGCAGTTCCAAGACTGGCTGGTGTCGCTGGACCTTCTGGATGCCTATTTTCACCTGCCTTTCCACAGAACGCACAGGCTGTTCCTAAGGTTAGTCATCGTGGACGCGCATTACCCATTCAAAGTACTCCCTTTTGGCTTGACCACTGCCCCCAGGGTCTTTACCAAGCTGATAGCAGTAGCAGCGGCCCACCTCAGGCGTCTGTGTTTACTTGAACGATTTCTGATCCGAGCACGGTCGCCAGAACTCTTTATTCTAAATCCCAGCTACTATGTCTATACACTTCCATGTACTTTCCTCAAGATTTTATACAAATTTGCAAAATGGTTACAAATTATTATGTACCGAAAAAATGGCACATAGCAGGAGGCGGACAACCTAATCAGTAAAAGAAACTGACATATACAGTTACAGCGTCAGACTTGGGGTCGACACATTGTGTTACTGGCCCCTGCTTTGGGACATGCCTATCCTAGTGTAGAGGAGGAGCCAAGTACCTCTACCGGACGTTCCGCCCCCATTTTGCCTATATGTTGGCAGCCAGAGATTGCAGAAAGTGCAAAAATACCAGTAAGAGTGCCAATACACGAAAAGTCCTCGAAACAAGGTATGCATTGAGAAAACCCTACATGTATCAATGAAGAAATGGCGATCTTCTGAAGGAAGTTCCAGAAGAAGTGTGAAAATGAATGAGGAAAGAACTGGTGACGTCTCATGAAGTAGAAGTGACGCACGCAGAAGAGATATAAATGAAGAAAGGATATAGACCCTATAGAACCTGATGGTAATGAAGTATATACCATTTCGCTCCGGAAATGAAGGTTGTATGTGCAGAGAAGTGCAGAAGAAAATGCAAAACCATTGTACATTTGTACAGATGCATTAACGCAAGTAGTCAAAGTAATCATAAGGCTGGCTATATAGTGAATAGATTTCGGCGATGTGCCAATGTATATACATAGGAAATATATAGAATCTGGATTTTCCACAATGCACTTTAGCAAACTTGGACACCGTGAATGAAAGAATTGGAAGTGTAGTGGCACAGAATAATAGTTGACGGCATGGGAAGATTCAAGAAAGGATTGTTTAGCCCGGAGTCAAGAGTCTGGCCCGCCGAGAGCCTTGCCATGTAATCAAGAAGATACAAAAATGTGAGAAGCAAGCACAGCTTCCATTTGAGGTGTGATGAAAACCATAGAGGGTGCCATGATTTCTTCATTTAATGGTATTAAAATACAACAGAGAGCTCGAAAATGTGGTCTCCAGTCATGTTGAGAATAGACTTTGGTTCAAGCTACACAGAGACCAGAAGATCGGGCCATGCTTCACTCCTTTTATTCCCAGGCGTAGTAAGCCTCTGCAAGGCCAAGTTCAAAGGGATTAACTGAATGGCAGACTACATAAGTAATGATGGCTGTTGGACTAATTGGGAGGGGAGGCGTGATCAAGCCAAACCCCACCAGCACCTGGAGTCCCAGTTGCGTGCTTCTAGCGTGTGGAACCTTCTAGAAGGGTACAAGAGTGCCAACCAATTTTATATAGGGCCACGTATTAAGGCGCCCTATAATTTGATAAACCAATAGTATGTCGAGTTTTAGACTGACATGGAAGAGGATTTGGACTTGGGATGGGCTTAGTTGCCCACCTGATCTTTGAGATCCAATCACATCCTTGTAGCCCATAGAAAGTATATGTAGATGTTCCCCTTTGACCAACCAGAACCCCTAGTAAGTTTTCTTAATTTTTCACGTATCCTGAAGTCACTCATGATGAGTTTTTGCTATAAAAGTGTTGTTTTTTTATGAAATACTTCGAGATAAGTCTGTGCGGCGTCTGTTGATGTCCTTTGTACTCCCTGTTTTAAAGACTCTGATTATTGATGTTTGAGTAAGATGTGCATCTCCATCCATCGCAGAGTACCGTTACTTCGTCTTAAAGGACCCGTAGTCCAGGTTCACTAGACAATCCAGACTACTCGCCAAAAGGGGCCTTCACCAGGACATGAGAACACTTCTATTGGGTGTACATTTTATTGTAGATTCTCAAAATTCTTCTGCAACTGCTTGTTAGCTTTCACCTCCTTCACTAGCACTCCTGTGCATTCTGTTAACGCCCTGACATCCTGTCTTAAGAGGTTCACATCAGTGCTGATTGCATCAATTTTAAATTCCAGTGGCAATTTAAGCTATGTTATGGCTTCTAGAATATGTTTGTCACTTCGACCGGGAGCCTCCTCTCCTCGTGCCTTTTGCGTTGTCGTCCTCGTACTGTTCTCCATTTGTGCAGGTTTGGCAAATGTATCAATCGATGACTGTTTCTCTTTGCCCTTGGTTGCCTTGGATGTCATCACTGCAACTGCCTGCACTGCAGTGCTCTCTGCTACTAGGATGTGCGTGGTGCTGCTCCTCGTCCATTGTGGTCCTGTGTTGGGTGGTTTCTCTACTGTTGTTCCTCACCTCCCGTTGTTTAGTTATGTCCTACTGGGGCTTGTACTTGTCACTAAGCCCACTTCCCGTTTTGGCGTCACCCCAGAGTTCAATGTGTAGCTGGGGTTCACTCTATTGTTTTATTGCACCAGCACCTCTCATCATTCCCGCAAGAGCTCCCGACACTTCGACCTTCCACGTATGCTCTTCTTCCTCGCTTAAGTCACCATTCCGCTTCCCCGTCACTGCAGGGGCCTCCGTGCTCGGACGGCGCGGCACAGATCTGCTTATCTGCTCTTCGCTCCTTTCTGCTTCTGCCTCTCTTGCCGGTCGTGATCTAGTCCAGCCTTGTGTGTCGTGGCCATTCTGCTTATCGTGTCGGAGCCCGTCGGCTCAGTCCTTTGTTCTTACTCGGTCTCCATCTTGTTTTTGAGGTGACGGGACTCTACCGCACTGCTCCGGCTCACAATTCCTGAACTGTGTTGTGGTCCGCTTCGGAAATCGACCAGTGTTCCTTGTTTGTTCATGTATTCGTAAGTTCCAAAATGAAGTGTTGCAGCCGGCTCAGATCATATCGTTTTTTATCAGGATTGTAAAGGATCACCAGGTGCACCACGGATGCACTTCCTATCTCATGGATCTGTAGCCACACCCCAAGCCCCATAAATAAAAGGTTAATGAACACCCCATGTCTTGGATGACTTCTAGTTGTCCTGGGTTGATCTTGCTCACCCAAGAATGTCCAAAGTAAATGTTCTCCAATTAACAACAAATCTTTACAAATTTAAAGGAAACAAAATGTTCACACAAATAAAGTCCACTGGTTAAAGTCTCTTTGTTTGATGAAAGACCTCCTTCTTTACAGCTCCACAAAGAATGAACAGCACCAATGGAGTTTCTTGGACGACTTCCTTCCAAGAAAGAACTGATGAATTTGGCAAAAATGTCTTCTCCCACTTTGCCAACAACTATTTCACTCCTGAAGTCTGCAGTGTCTTTTGTACAATTGTCGATGTTCTTTCTTGAGATTTACTCTTCTCTCAACAAATTTCTTTGCACAATGTGACTGTGAGAACAGCTCCCTTGGCCATACAGTTAACTTCACCAATATTGACAGCCACAGCCTTGTTGCTACTACAAATTCCACTGCTTCGCAATATGCTGCTTCAAAGGTTACCTTAAAAGTAGGCATTACTGCAAGACATCTTCTACCTCCACAGGCTGGCAAGGCACTCTTATTTCTATATCTTCAGAAAGGGCAGCCTCTTTGCCTGTCTTGCAGCTACCATAGATTCTGCTCCACTTTGGTGAACAAGTACCCAGCTCCATTCCCCAGCTTTATGTACACCTGGTCTTCAGTGATTACCCCAACGGCGTTGTGCCACTCTCCCAAATTTGGATGTAGACTTTTGGGGATCAGCGCTTTCCGCAACTTGAAAACCACCAGTGTACTGTTCTTATGTGCATGGGATTTGGCTTTCATAAAGATCCCTCTGAGTTTGGGCATTGCTTGTTGTATCTAAAACTTCTTCCACGTCTTTCTTCTGCTACTTCAACCTTTGATGTTTTACAAGGTATTTTTTCATAATGTAAACCAAAATTAAGCGCACTCGATTGTGTTTTAATGTTGAACTGCCACTTCAAATAAAGACTTGTTCCCACCTTTCGGTCAGCACTTAGCCTCCAAGGCACAGGGAAGCATGGTCTCATGCGCGGTCCCTTTTAACAATACTGCAACTTTTCAGAAAAGTCAGTTTCACTTTGCTTCGGCTACTGACCGAGTTCTCCGTGCTAATCAGAGGTACTCGAGCGCTGAGCAACAATTTCTGATTCTCGGAAAAGGGAAGATTTTCATCACACAAGCGTTTCAGGTAAGCATGTGCTACTTTCCCCTTTATTAAAAGACTTCCCACTTCTACGGTTAACTCTCACTCGCTCATAACTCGAAGCCAGTACAATTGAAAGCTGGTTATAGTTACCGGCAAGGAATTTCTTACGAGTACAGAGCTTCTTCTTCCGACTCCCAGTTATAAAAGGTGCAGGTTGTGGCAGGTTCCCGACTTTGCTGCTTCTCTCACTACTACGGGCACTCCTGGGATCCACACCCCTCTGCTGCATGGGCATCTGTGATCCGGTCTCATTAAGGGAGATCTTCCCACTCTCCAGTTTCCCTCGGCTGGACTCTGTACAAGGGTTTTAGGAACAACTGTAACATCTGCTCGGCACACACAGCAATGGAAAGACTGCCTGCTGCTTTCTTATCTCTCCAGTGCTGCCACTGCTCTTCATGGTTTATAAGCACAGGGCCAGCTCAGAGTTTGCGATTGGATGTTGCCCATCTACTCTGACATTCCTTTTGTGGTCACACTTCTTCGTGTTCTGTTGGCTAAGTGCTCTGCTTCTACGTCTTTCTACTGTCCAGCTCCTGCCCCAGCTTCTTTCTGCTTCTTCACTCAGGCAGCCTTTTCTGCCCCTCGGGTGGGCTGATTAGATTCAGGTGCAGGCCCTTACACTTAATTGCCTGACCTTGTTTAGAGTCATTAGGCTTGCCTGTCTGACCTGGACTCCTGCCTGCCTCTTTAGCCCATTTTCTTCACAGGCCCTGAGGAATTCTGGGACTTGTAGTTTGAGCTAGAAAGTCTCTTCCACTCCTCTGGAATGGCAAAAGGCCATAACAAGGGCAGTGTTACGGGGACAAGTAAAGGGTTCCTATCAGTCATCCTGGTCTGATTTCCCCCCGACTCCCTGTGATCCTACCGCAGTGCACCACCCCGAGGGTTGGGATCAGAGAGCGCCTGTCTTTCCCTGGCCACATGAGAAGGGTCAGAGACCAGATTTCTGGGGGAATCCCATTGGATTTTTCACACTACCATACCAAAGAAACTACAACAAATACAGAACGCAGCATCAAAACTACTCTTCACTCTCGCTAAGAGATAAAACATTGCACCAGCACCGAGAACCCTACATTGTGTCTACCGGTCAAAAAAACAATTTTCTTCCAAACACTTTGCATAACACACAGAGCAATCCACGGCTAAGGAGCAGAATTCATACAGGGGAAAATGTCCATCTATAAACCATACCGAACACTAAGGCCCAGAAACAACTTTCTCCTCGAACCTAAACAATACTCAAAGTGGATATTTGGTGCAACAGCATTCCCCTGCAACTTTGGAACTCGCTCCCAAAAGGAAATACAAATGGAAGATCACCTTAAGTTCAGAAAATTGCTAAAAACATGGCTCTTTAACTCACTGAGCTAAAAGGAAACACCATCGAAGGGAAATGGCTAGCATATCACAACAGCCAGAACCTGATGAACCAAAGCATGGCTACCCAATGAAATGAAGCATTCTACCGCAAATCACCATATGGTAATATAAACTCTGCAGATCAACATAACCATGGCACAAACCTCTACAGTATCCTACTTACTCGCCCTCAAACACCCAACAAAAGACACTCGTACCTCTACCACAGCAAAAACCTAAAACCCCCACAAACTGAACGCACTCTGCAACACCCAACAGGAAACTAAACCAATTGCACAGAAATCACACTCCTACACCAAGCACCACATAACTTTCTCCCGTGCTCTTTTCAAGCCTCTGAACTGTTACTCCCCCTCCCCCATCACACTTCCTTGTCCCCCCATCGGTCGGTGTTGTAAGTACCTTCTACTCTCCACGCCCCTCTCTCATGGTCCAACTACAGACCTTGGCAGACTGGCATCCTCCCAATCTGACTTTGCACAGCCATCGTGCTATGCTGTCGCCCCTACCACATCAACATGGGTGGCCTCTGCAATCCCACCTACCTACTATTCATTGACTTCTGACTCATACTTAGCTTGTGCCGACAGTCCCCCATACCACGAGGCGAGGCTGCGCCAATATGTAATGCCTATGCATTATGTCTACTATGCCTATCTTCTTGCGTGAAACAGCCCCCCCGTACCATGAGTCGTGGCTGCGTCAGTATGTAATGCCTACCGATAATGTCTACTATGCCTATCTGCTTGCATGAAACACTCCCCCGGACCATGAGGCGAGGCTGCGCCAGTTTGCATGCGTACATGCATGCTGTAATTTATTTGTGTATTCTTGCACTTTGTAAATTATACCATGTACTATGCACTTTCTGTAACTAGCGCCTAGATGCCTCAGGGCTTTGTGCGCTGAAATAAATGCAAAAAATAAATAAAATGAATAAAATAAAAACAAGCCAGCACACAGTAACTGTTTTGTTCCAAACTGAAGCCACCAACAGCACATCAAAGCTCTCTTACCCTTTTCCCTCTCAGTCCCACTAACTAAGCCCTCTCAGCCCGCCTTCCTTTTCCACTCCACCAGAGCACCTGGAGACCATGAAAATGGCAGTAATGCATGGTATAAATCTCCATTACATAACATCTATTAGATGCTCCTGCTGAACTTTAATCTGTTGTTGGGAGGGAGGCAAAGTTCTCCAACAATTATTCATCCCTAAACCTCAGTCTAGCACCTGAATCCCAAGAATTTGGGCAGATCTACATGCCTCCGAATTGCACAAATATACTACCAGTCACAAGGGCTCCATCCACAGTAAATTGTCAAAGAGGCTCCTTGCCAGGTGCCGCAGTCATGGCATTGATCCTCTCCACTTTCAATTTTATCTGCTGCATTTGGTCAAGTGAGTCTTATCCTGTTCATCAAAATCCATTTAGCAGCTACTTTCAAAATGCACTCAGGAACTCTGACACACCCTCTTTGTGGTCTTAGATTCATAAAGGAGTGCATGAAGGGTCTATTAAGGACAATTCACTTATAATGGAAGCTTGCTTCCTTATGGGCAATTAATACAGTTGTAGCCACCTGATGGGACAAATGTTTGAATATTGTCTTTATGCATAGGCTCAATTTGTTTCCTGGAGAACAGTTTTTAGTCACTATCACTTCAGCCAGGAAAGCAAGTGAATTTCATGTACTTTCTGTGCAGCGACCGATCTGACATTCCTAAAGGAAAGGGTACTCCTCCAGACAAACCCTGAATTTGTGCCGCATGTCCATTCCTCTTTTCTTTTGAATGAACCTCCTAGTGAGCGGCCTCTGTTGCTCTGTTGCTGGTGAGCTGAGAGGTGCGGCTTGAGTTCGCATCATTGCGAAGGTCCTTTCCTCAGATCTGCCGAGAGCCTGCACCCCACGCATTTCTGTGTTCAGCGTTCGGCTGTGCGGCTGTGTGCCCTGCGCCCTGTGAGCCTGCACCACGATTGTTTAAACATTAGCCTCGACTTACAGCCTACTACTAATCACCCGGTAGAGGCTTTAGTTGAAGTGGGGCGAAAAACAGAGTCTGCTAAAAATGCCATGGATCCCGAGAGGATCCTTGAACTTGACATTGAACAAGTGCCTGAAAAAAACACCCTCGGCAACGGGACAAGTTCCGAAATACTACAAAATCAGTTAAATGATTCTTGTGTTTATGTTGAACCTGACCTAGAGGCGACTACAACAGAGTCGCAGAAGACAAAGGACAATTGCCCAACGACCGATAAGCATATTGTCACAGGCTCAATTCAACCTTATAAGGGGACTGCCGACATCATAGACGAAGATGATAATCCGCCTTTGGCTGCTCCATCCTGTCACATGGCTTCATCCACTGGTCCACCTTGGAACCCAAACCTTCTAAGAATTTTAATAGAGGGGCCCCAAGACGACAGGCATGGAAACCTAGTGGCCTAAGCTTCGGCTCACATTTTGGGAATCTGTTACCCACAGAGTTAATCCTCATTGAGAACTCTATTCACTTTGCTGCCTACTGCCGAGACACACTGTCTAAGTAAAAAGGTGGGGATGCCACCCCCACGGAAAAGCCAAGAGGACTGTCCCGGAAAAACAAGTCAAACCTCAATCATCCATCATATAACCACTAATTGCACAGAGAAAAATCAGGACAGCATGGGATTGGAGGTCTCTTGTGAGAAAGAAGTAGCTCCTTTGAGGAAAAACTCAAGGGCGCTTAATTCCCCTTCTCGAGCAGGAAAGGGAGCGAATAACAGTGATGAAGATGTAATTGAGTACACTGGGAGAATGAAGAACACAACTATAGCTAAGCTTTCAAGGCCCTTAGAACCTCAGTCCTTACCGGGGGCAAGCTGCCCCAGGAAACGGCGCAGGCTTTCTACATCAGTGGAGGTCGACCTGAGGAACAATGAGTCTATATCTGATGATCTACTATTGGACATGATTGCGGCTCAGGTGGAGGAAGTCTTAGAGTGCACTCCTAGATGCCAATATGATTGCAGCGTTTTCTCTCACTACGAGTCGTTTTATGAAACTGTATGAGAGCATTGCGGACCAACTAAAAGATCAATCCACCCTGATTGCAATGCTCCATACTAAAATGATCTTCGTGAAAGGATCCATATCAGACCCAACTGAAAATAAACACAAGCAAGAGGATCACATCACCAGCTTTTTGAAGACTATCTTGCAACCTCTAATTAGAGACAAGGAAAAAAGGAGGCAATCCTTGTCAAGCACTAATCAGAATGGTCCCATTTTCGATGTTGACCTAAGCACTACATTGACAAACTCTGGGGAAAATGCTATGAAATTGGGTGTTACACCAAATTTACCGACTATTGGTATGGTCAACACAAGTGGCATTGTCACATCCTCTCTGGAAGGAACCAAGATGCCTTTAAAACAATCCATCAATGGAACATGCAAGGAATCCTACCCAGACGACCATATGCCTTATCCAGGGGAACGGAGGTTTGTGGGAGTTGAAGATATTCAGATCCCTGGGACCTCGCAGCAGCTTCCCCCTAAAACACACAATGGATGGAGTAGCACCGACAGGAGAAATACTAAAAAACCAAAGGAGATCGGGTCCGCTACGCCCCAATCCCTTGCCACCTGGACCTACTGTGGCTCCTGGGTCACCTCCAGCAGCGCCTTCACTTTTTCCAAAAACATAGGACATCTTCAGAAATTGTGATATGGGACACAGCTTTGCCGGAAAGATTGGTTCCAGTTCTGGAAAGAAACCTACTCAGTCTAATAAACAAACTAAACATGTGAACTTTGCAAATAAAACCGCGAAAAGCAAACAATCACGTCCATCTGCTGTAATAAAAAAACTTCAAGGACTTGGCGCTTTAACAGGCCATCAATCAAGATCCAAAACAAATACATCAACTAATGATAGAAAATGAAGACTCTTTCACGAGCATGGAATCGGATGAAGATACACATGAAATTAGAAAGTCCTCTCATGCCTCAATTACCACAACTAAGTCTAAAAATACCCCAAACCCAGAGGACTTGGAGGATCTGATGAACCTCTCGGTGTATTCTGCAGATGGGACGAGGTCCTCGAGATTGTTACCTCCTTGGAAGATTGCCTTAAGGCATTGAAAACAAACGATGCTTGGGCATCTTCACCCAGCATCCCACTGGAGGCGATTAACTTTGAAGGTATTGATGGTGAGTCTTTAAGCAATTCTGACTGCGAGGATCTACAAAAATTGCCCCTGCCTTCGATCACAAAACCTTGACTTAGAACTAGATTTGCATCAAGAGTGCACATCACTAGATCTTTCAGCGAGGATTTACTGCCTCTAGTGGGCAGGAGATTTATGTTGCATGACCAAAACAGTAGGGCTAGAGCCAAGCAATCAATGGGGCTGACTAAGAACTATAACGTGGACAACAGGCAACGTGAGAACAGCTCTGGAAAGGAGATTACTTCAGATTCCATTTGTATGGAATTACGTAGAATCCTCTGTATTAAAGATAACCTTGTCCTAAATAGAGCTAACATCTTGAGGCTCTTCCGTAGCATCGATGCACTCTCTGGGCTCAATACAAAGGATTTATCACTATTAGAGTTTCCGGATGAATTGAATTATGACAAAGTCATAATATGCCTTGCCTCCATGGATGTAAAAACTTTATTATTACAAAACTCTGAACCACTGAAAAACATGGGGTTTTCTCTAAAAGCCATAACAACCTCGTACCTAGAAAGAAGAGATGAGGAAACATTCTGTGACCAGATGCCCACTAAATTTCATCATCCCAATAGTTACAATTCAGACCCAGGGAGCGGCAAGATGGGCAATGTAGATGGCGATCGCTCTGTGAGCACAAACCAAATCGGATGTGATGAAGGGCAGAGTAAAATAAAATGAGGGCAAATTCAGAATTACGATCAACAACCCTAATGCATCAAAGAACACTTTTGGTGGCCCACGAGGGCCCTTGGGTAATAAGGCTGGGGACAACTGTGACTGGCTGGCCAGCTCGCTGGCTAGAAGATCATGATGCCAGAGCCCAGGAAATAACATCCCCCGCCCTACGTCCATTTGGGATGTTGGAACATGCGTGGCTTTAAACATCTACTGGGAGATGGTAGTATTCAATTGGGAGACATTGAGGTCATTTTGTCTTCAGGAGACGTGTCTGCGTGTTCAACCTATCATCGAGGATTTTGTTGTCCTCATCAACCCAGCGATAAAAGGCCCAAAGGGCAGACCAATGGCAGGCCTATTGACCGCAATTAACGAAAGCTGCGGTCGGCGGGTAGTCTGGTCAAAGAACATTTTGCCATTTATTCAGGTCAACCTACTGGCATATCAAATCGGTGAAGAGGACGCTATGAGGTGAATCCTTCTGTGCAACCTGTAATGGAACTGCAACGACCCTGCAGCCAAGAACTTCATGGATCAGTTATTGGAGGAGGTCGACGCTGCTATAATTGACAACTCGAACTTGAATGTGATCTTATGTGGGAACCTAAATATTCACTGTTTCAATAATTGTAGCGCTCTCATAAATCACTATGCGAGTAACTTACAAGAAGTTGAAAAGCGAGGCCTGTAATTTAGGAAGGAGTTCCAGCTGAGAAATATCTCATTACTAAATGGCATAACACCGGGGGAAATTCCACCAAATCCAACCTGGAAGAGAGGGTCTGATTCTCACATTTCTAGACTATTTCCTTGCCTCCGACAGCCATCACCGCAGAGTAGTGGCCTTGACGATCATGGAAACTCCAGAGTGACCACAATATGTTGAAACTAACTCCTGAATTGGGCAGGATCACAAAGTCTTCGCCAGATGGAGATGCCCTGGAAGTACAGCCTGGAAGGAACAGAGTAACATTATTGAGGAAAAATGTATCTACATTATCCAAAAATCTAAGCGATAATGGTAGGCCGGAAGACATAGACTATACGCTGTCCTTGGCCATCTTCAGCGAAAAATCTGGCCCAGGAAGATCCAAGGGCTTCACCATTAATCTACCTTCAACCATGAGGTTGCTACAAGAAAAAGGGAACTAAAAAAAAGATGCAAAGAGCGTTGAAGAAAAATTCTTCTCTGGAATTGCTTGCGGCCGTTATGAAAACGAGGCCTGCATACAACTGGTTAAAGCAGCATAGACAATCTCTATTGCAATCAAATGCTGAACACATGCTGGAACTGGTTGTATCTAAAAACTCGAGTGAAATGTGGCATATCTTTAATATGCTGGACGGACCTCAACAGAGTCTCATCTCCAACCCTATTCCGGCGAAGGACTGGATGGACCATTTCTCCAAGCTATTCTCAAAGCCCAATTTGCAAGCCACGAAGGCTGTAGAAAATTCATGCTCAAATTGGGAGTTTGAAACTGAAAGGGAAGATATCCTCACCCTAATTAAATCGTCCAGCAATTAAAGGGCCGCAGGTCCTGACGGCCTTACGAATTTGACACTAAAACAATATGCAGAGGAATGGGCACATTTTTTACACAATCTACTCGTGAAAACAAAACGTAGTATTCCGGCTACTTGGACGAAATCTATTGTACCGATCTTCATGAATGGTGATAGGTCTGTGGCAGCAAATTACAGACCTATCGCCCTCTTGGATGTTATTGGTAAACTTTCGCGGCTTTGATTCGGAACCGCTTTATGGCCTGGCGATGGGATTCCAAACATCGGGATGGATGGCAAGCTGGGTTTGAAAAAGGAACTCGCACATCGTTGAACCTTTTTCTGATAAACTACCTGAAACTGAGAATGGCAAAAAAGAACAGTAAAAACGTATATCTAGCATCAGTGGACTTGTCACAAGCCTTTGATTCAGTAAATCGAGAGAAACTTTGGCAGAAGCTAAAGGACTGGGGGTGCCCTACTGACATTCGCAAGGCTATGGAGGCCCTTCATAATCATACAAGTATGCAGATTAAGCTAAATCAAAAGGGTGACATGTCAAACCCCATCAAAACAGGCGTGGGCCTCAAGCAAGGGTGTCGACTAGCCCCAGCTATCTTTAAATTATACATCTCTGACATGGGTGATGCCTTTACGGACATTGGATGCTTTCCCCCATGTATTGCGGGCTCCCCAATGAATAGACCGTTTTATGCAGATGATGTCATTCTCCTGGATGAAACCCCAATTTGGCTCCAGCGCCAATTGGACGCCCTAGCACTTTTTTTGTCTTTCAATGATCTAAGAGTATAGGTCACCAAATCAATGGTGCTTATTTTGGGGAAGTCAAGACGCAACTCTATGAAGTTCAAGGGTTGGCACATAAATGGTGACCAGATCCGAGAGACATCAGAATTGCTCTACTTGGGTATACCGATCAACATAAGCTACATTGAAGCCCCAAGAGAAGTAGCGCTGAGGCACAAACTGAAGATGCTGACAGCCCAAGCAAGACTGATCAAACGCAGATATTGCAAAATTACCCTGACACCCCTGCTCTGTTTTTACACCATGAAGGTAGTCCCTATTGTGACCTATGGGGCTGAGTGCTCTCTTCAGTTGAGTTGGAAGATATAGAAAATCCTAGAGGGCCTATTTTGGAGAGTGGTACTTGACCTCCTAAACTGTATACCTGTGGCAGTGATAAAAAGAGTTTGGACTGACTTCCCTCATTACTTATGTCAGCTGGAAAACTCTATCTTTCTATCGTAAATGCTTACTGCCTCCACCGGATAGCGGTTTCGGGCTGTTGGGTCAAGCACTGAAAACAGAAAAAGAGCCTTTACTTGTTAAATGGAGCACCAAATGCTTGGGATTGTTGGACTCAATAGACTCTACTGTGAAACTACTCATTGAAAACCCAGACCTTGTGAAAAAACGGTTGTATGAGTATGATTGGCTTGTGTCCTCAGAGCTAGCTCAGTCATCCAAACTGTATGGCAAATACTGCATAGCAATGAATAAGCGTGGTCTAACTCTGTTGCATTTGAGTAAGTTTCCCTCGGCTGTGTTGCTACAGCAATTCCTAAGACTTCGCTTTAATGTCTTTCCGACCAAAGAAATTCTTGAAGCGAGAAAACAGAAATGTACGAGACACTATAAATGTTGGCTCTGGGGTCACCCAATGGAACTTTGCCATCTCATTATGAGTTGCCAGGGCATGAAGGATATTCGACGTAATCTATTGGGGAGATTTTTTGTAAATAATCGAACTCTAACAAAGAAAGAGGTTTGGTTACAATTGCTACAGGGTTCAAGGCTATCTATAACTTCTGCCCTGTTAGAGATTGTATCAATTATCTTTAAAAAACTCGATGGAGAGAAGTGAGAAAGAATGTTTACTTCTGCATAATAGGACAGTAAGAGTTGCTAATTCTTGCTGTTCATGGTCCTTTCCTTCTCTTTTTTCCCTGTTTTCTTTATTTGTCTTTTTTTCCTTTTTCCTTTTCTCCTCTTCCTTTTCTCCTCTTCTAGCAATTGATTGAAATGGTTGTATCATGTTATTTTCTTTTTTTTTTTTAGTGTTATGGAATTTTCTTTTTTTCCTTTCACACTGAACTTGAACTCTAACTGGTAAAAAGCTTCTTTTGGAGCTAATACTAATAAAACATTTTTTTTAAAAACTCATATTGATGCCTGCTTTCTGCAATGCACTTCGACACCAGCAGAAAGATCTCACTAGATGTTGGAGTGCTAAAGCACTACATAGAAAGCACCACATGCTTTTGACTGTTTAATCATCTTTTCAAACCCTTTGATACACCCTTGCCAGTACTGTTGGGCCCGAAGTCTGCCTTCTCCAGATGTGTGTTGGTCTGTCTTGTCTTTTGTCACAGAAAGGCTGGTAGACCACTTGCTGGATGATGAGGGGGCACTCTACCAGTGTTTTCTACAAAGGCCCTTTTGGCAAGGTTGCCACTTGAGGACATTCGCAGTGCAGCAGCTTGGACAACCATGCATACCTTCACAAGCTTTAACTACATCGATTTAGCTGGCTGAGGAGTACAGTAACGCAAAGGTGGCCCAGATCAGCCTCTTCACCTGTGGTGAGCCTGTTCGTCTTCTTCCTCCTCTCTGTCTGTGGCTCTTTGGAAGATCCATTGCCGGAGATGGAAAAAGTTACTTACCAGTGCTGGAGAACCATAGTTAAAAGTATCTTTTATAGATTCACTTGTGACCCGTCCACACCTCAATATTGGACACTGACCGTGCGTTACAAGAATCTGAAAATGGTGGCCTGATGTGGAGATAAGGGAAATGGGGCCTATTAGCTGATGGGCAAATGGCCCAAAATGAGTCTAGTAGAACACTAAAGTGAATGCAGTTTCTTGTTATGTACAATTGGAACTACTTTAATGATCTACTGAGGATTTCTGCCCTTATGATATGCAATATTCAACAGCATGTGAGTCTCTGAAAAACTGGTGTTAAATGTAAGTAACATTTTGCTTTCGGGTAGACTGTAGCATGTGATTTGAATCAAATTTGCCCCACAAGGTATGATTGGAAGGTCCAGATTCGTGATAATGGAGATGCTGCAGTTTAAAATAGTAAAGGCTTAACCATACATATCATGTTCAAATCATCTGCCTCGAAACGGTACAAACAATCCCATACATGTTAGAACATTTGCCTTTTTTTCTGCATCAGTGGTCTGCAACCTGCAGCTTTCCATGTTTGGCTGCTACTCCCGTGATCCCTCACCATTGACTAATTTCACTATGGCTGGTAGGAGTTGTACTCCAAAACATTTGGTGAACTAAAGGTTTCAGGTCCCTGTTCTACCTCATAAACCTATGGTACACCTAACATGACTAGCGTATACTCATGCCATCACAAAACATTTATTTCCCCCACTGCATCCTTCCTTTTCAATGGATTGCATTCTCCCGCAGATTCCTCATCTGATGGATAGCCCTTCCAGCATCAGCTGCTTGTAAACTGTTTTGACTGTGGGGTAGTGCCGCTTTCATTTGACTCCATCATGACTCGGCAGTACATATATCATGTTATTACGCCCCCATAATTCAGACTTCAGTTCATTTTTTCTGCCTACTCTGCACGCTGTTTTTGAACGAGATTGTCTTCAGTGAGAACATTTCTTTTCAATCAATGCTGATATGTCGGGGCCCTCACGCCTCGGGTTTCAAGCGCTGTCATAACTGCGGCTTGAAGATGTCATCACAGATCTGCACAGTATTTGCGCATTTGCGTGTTGTGTCTCAGGCCATTGCTTTTGGATCCACTTCCTGGGGGTGGACCAGTGTGGGAGGATCATTTGGATGAGGCATCTTCAGGGAGTGGGACACCGGATGGTGAGACGTTGTATCCCCTTCCCTATAACACCTTTACCCCATCCTATCAGGTAGAATATTTAGGAACTCTACCCCTCACCACTCTTTTTACAACACAAACACTTTCTCACGGACAGCCCGCTATGAGAGAAAACAGACTAACACCCGCGCAGTATACCTGACGTGTCACAATATAATGGTGATGCAAGGACAGTCGATTTCTTACCATCACACACCTGACTTCCATTAAGCTTCCCCACATGGCGGAGTATAAGAGCACACTGAGCAAGGCAAAGCACATGAGTAAATGGCAGTTTCGAGACATCAGCTGAGCGAGAGAAGAAATACAGCAAAACTGAAGGGGATCGCAAAGAGGGAAGGTCCCTTGACCTTTTAGACAAGGAACCGTTACACTTTCTATTGTTGAGGTTTCCAGAAAATAAGACCAGGAAACCAGGCTGAAGAATCCTGCATTGTGTGTCTGAGATAACCTCAGTCCTCCTGCACCAATAATCAATGCGTGGAGAAGCACAAGCCGATGTGGTACCGACCTTGGCTCCAAGAACATAGCAGCATCCGTGAAATCAACGGAGCCAGTGAGCTGGGTTGACCGATACAAGAACGGTCTGTGTTGAAGCCAAGGTTGCAAGCAGCAACATTGTATGGCGAACGCTGGAACGAAGATTGTTAAAACGCATGTGATGAAAGATGCAGGTATAGTTGAACTTCTGATGAGTGATTGAACTTTCAAAGCAAGATACAATACCTTTGACAGAGTGGTCCGGCACCGAGTGGGTGCACAACCGAACGTCTCTTTAAGGTATCCAGCGGAGAAGTGGTGAAAGTGAGAAAGAGATTATATCGTGAAGAGCGAGAGTAATTGTTAATCGAAGTGGTCCTGCGACGGGTTGAGCAAAATCCCTTGCACCGTGGAAAGTCTTCGATTTTTGAAGTAAAGAAAGCTTGGAAAAGAAGATCAAGTTGGTCTGGGTCCGACAGAGGGAGATCGATTGAAAGCTTTGTGTGAAAGTCGGTCTGAGTCCGGCAGAGGAGCACCCAGGATGAACAGAAAATCGCCTGGGAATGTGTACATGTGAAATCCTAAGAAGAAAGGAACTTTGTTTGTCGTGTTGCATCAGACCCTCTGAAATGAGACTTTGAATGGCAAAGAGTCTTTGGCACAGAAGACCCTGATGTTGGAGTTTTGAAATGCATCCTCGTGCTCGAGAAGCCAGAGTCTGTGCTAAGCTAGAGTGTGCTATCTTGTACCGTGCTGAAAACGTGGGGAAGGGAAGCCAGCAACTTGAATATCCTGACATATCATTTCTTGAACACTTTGCTTTTGCATAACATTGTTTCCCACACTGTGTGTATTTAGAAGTGAGGATTGGCAATAGGTTTATTAGAATAGGCCCGTTTATTTAGACAGACTCGACTAGGACTGTTATTTGATGGTCGTAGCTTGCTCCCATCTTTAACACCCTTAAACAATGATCACTTGTGTCTGTCTTACTGTTTGATACCATGCCTTCCTTACAGTATGCACATGACAAGTGGGCTTGACACCTCACCTGACCATGACCTGCAGCAGGCAGCCTCTTATGGACAACTCTATGCCCAATACAGAAAGACACCAGTGACAGTGGTCCTGGCTTTGGGGCGGGGTGATATCTAAAAAGCCCTCTTTCACTTCCCTTGCTGGTAGAGATGGACAATGATGGCAAGGGAGTGGCCTGGCAGACTCTGCAGGCGGGGTTTGATCCATCGGACTGCATAAGCCATGCCATGGCAACGTCTTCAGTACTGATGTAGGCGGCATACCTCCCCACCTCAGGTTGCTCATCTAACGTTCAAGCCAAGCTTCTGGACATGGCATTTGACAGTGAACATCTACTTGGGCTGAAAGCAGATGAATCACTAGAAAAATGTAGACCCAAAACTGGATGCAACATCTGTTGGGCTAGCAGTGCAACAGCCTGTCAAACAGTCCTTCACCTTCGCCTCTAGAGGCAGGGTCTACAGGCAGGGCATTCCTTTTGAAAGGAACACGCAACTGCTGCAGGCCAAGCCGGGCCAGAACCATTTCTCGTGCCCCAGATGGCAGAGAGGGGCCTTTTTAAGAGCTAGCAGACTTCAGTAGCAGGTGCAGCGGCTCCTGCTAACCTTCACCGGTTGAAGGGAGGATATCTGAGCACTGGGACAGGTGGGAGATAACTTCACATGTCTGGGCCTTGCAGCTAGTCAGATGGGACTACTGTCTGCCTTTCTTAAAAGCCCTCCAGACACACAACCCCTCTCCCCAGCAGCTGGAGCAGGAGCCCCTGGAAGAACGGAGAGCCCTGTTTAAGGGTGCAGTGGAAGAGGTACCACTCGAGGAGAGAGGATCGGGCTGGTATTCTTGCTAGTTTCTGATTATTCCATCCCATCCTGGACATCAGAGCCTTGAACAAGTTCCTGAGTAGGGACAAGTTCATGATGGTAACGGTGAAGGACATTTTTTCCTCCGCCTCTTGGCCCTCATGGTCACTTGCATTTTTCTGGTGTCAGAGGTCAGGTTGCAGATGCAATCCAATCAGTGGATTTTGCAGGATCAAAGCTCCCAGTACTTCGACAACATGGAGGATGTCCTCAAGGTGTCGCAGGCAGTGGCCAGTGACCTCTCATGGTGGGCCAGCAGGGAGAGCATGATGCGGGGGAACCCTTTTGGCTATCGTTGCCAAAGGTGCAGGAGGTAACGGATGCATCCCTGACGGCTTGGGCGATCACTCTGGGGTTCTGCAAGTGAATGCGCTTTGATCCCCAGTGGAATTTCCTTGGCACATCAACAGGCTCGATTTGCAATCGATCAGGATAGCCCTGATGGCTTTCGCTCCTTCCCCCAGGGGAACCATGTCTTGATTTTGACGTACAACACAGTGGCCAGGCACTACCTCAAGAAGCAAGTGTGTAGTGGGGGGTGTGGGGTGGGCTCCCTGCCCCTTTGCAGGGATGCTTCGGAGCTTTTGTTCGCTTTGCTGGAGATCAATATTTCCGCATCTGCAGCCCACCTGGTAGGGAGAACGGGCTGGCAGATGCTATGAGCAGGTAGAGCATGGTCTCACACAAGTGGGAAGTGTACCTGGAAGTTCTGGAAGAGATCTTCGCTCTGTGGGTTACCCTGAAAGTTTGCCACTGGGCCAACAAAAAGTGCTGGCAGTTCTGCTTGTGGGAATTCCCTATAGGGGGTGCACTATGGGGATGCATTCCTGGTGGTGTGGGTCTTCGACCTCCGTTACGCATTCCCGCTGATGCCGGTCTTCCCCTGGGTTTTCAGGAGGTTGCAGGTTACCATGATCTTTATCGACCCGGACTGGGCCAGGAGAACATAGTACTTGGAACTCCTGAAAATGGCCATCTGCCCACCTCACTGGCTTCCTCAGAGGCCGGACCTCCAAACCCAGTCAGGTCAGGTGCTCAACCTGAATCCAGAGTCTCTCAACCTACATGCGTGAATCCAGGGAGTATGAGGTATGATGACTGGGAACTTTCAGAGGCACATGAGCTGCTGCTGGCTGCACGCAGACCTTCCACTAGATCGTTTGCATGCAGGTAGAGAACACTTGAGACATGGTGTCGGGAGCGCAGGTGGACCTCCTCTCATGCCCCACCACCATAGTGTTAACTCCTTCTGTACCTGACCTCATCGAGCCTTGAGATAGGCACAGTTAAAGGTTACTTGACGGTTTTGTCTGTGTTCAAGATTCTGGTTCAGCAATCCTTCTTTACTCTCCCGGTAATGCCCCAATTGCTGAAAGGCCTTGTGAATGGGTTTCCGCTGATGCCATTTGTGGTTCCGGATTGGGACCGCATTTGGTGTTGACTTTTTTGGTGGAGGCTTTGTTAGAGTGGATGCATTCTTCATCTGTTCGACTACTCAACCGTAAGACAACTTTTCTGGTGGCACTCATGTCCGCAAGCCATGTTGGTAGGCCTCAGGCTCTCTTGCAGGCAGCACTTTCTGCGTTTTTGCAAGGAGCAGGCTTCACTGAAACTCAAACCTAAATTCCTCCCCAAAGGTGGCATCAGCTTTTAACATTTCAAAGTTTTTGCCCATTTTCAATCCTCTGCCTCACCCTAACACGGATGAGGAAAGACTGCACAAGCTGGTCCCTAAAAGGGCACTCAGCCTGTATGTGGCTAGGACGAGAGTGGCAACCAACTCTTTGTTGCCTTCTCACAATCCAGGAAGGGCCTGTCAGTGTCTAAGCAGAAGATTTACAGTTGGATAATTCTCTGCGATGCAGAATGCTATCCAAAAACGGGTAAAGGAATTGCCATCTGGCATCATGGTGCATTCTAACAAGGGGCATGGCGACCTCTGTACTGCTTAGTGGTGTGCCAGTGAGAGAGATCCGTCACGCATCGACTTGGTCAATGCGCCACACGTTCACAAAACATTACTGTCTGGATGTGGCGCCAATGCATGATCTGGAAGAGTGATGTTGCAGAGCTTTCTTGTTTGAGACTTTCATCCCACCTCCATGCGCTGTACTGCTTTGGGAGTCTCAGGTGAGGAATCTGTGGAAGAAGAATCCATCGAAAGAACATTACTAGCAAGTAATTTCCCATCTTCTTTCTGTAGCATATACTCCCTCTTTTCTTTCCTCGTTTTCCCTCTGCAGACTAATGTCTGATACATGCTTGGTACTTTGTGACTGTTACATGGTTGATTTGGCACTAATATTTCAAGGTGTGTCCTCCTTTTGCCATCCTTGAAACTAAAGACCTACACTTGCTGATTCATGAAATGTGGTCTGGTGGTCCCTTAGGAAAGGTAGGGGCTCAAGATTCCACAGGGGCAGGCAGCTTTTTATGAACATCTTTCTCTCCTACCTGCTCCATTACCCTCCTAAATTTTGCCCTTCCATCTTGCTCACATTTCCTTCTAATTTATTCTTTTTTTATATCCCTTCCTTTCTGAGCACTTTCCCACCTGCTCACTTTGTCTTGCCTTCTACTTTCCAATGTCTCCCTCAATCCTGTTCACCTCTGCTTCCCATTTTAGATCTTTCTAGTTTCCTTCCTGCTTTCTTTCTACATCCCTTTTCCTCAGGCATTCTTTTACTTTCTCAGTCTTCCCGCCTGCTCACCCATATTTTCTTGTTTTATTTATTTCCTAAATTCATTTTGTTTTCTAGATGAAGCCCTATTGGAAGCAGCGAAAAACAATGATGTCCAGAAGGTAAAGAAATGTCACCTGAAACCCCAAAACACAGGGCCACAATGAAATGTATGTTGTTGAGAGCAGACACTCATGATGGCACGGCTTGTGAAATCACTTTGTGGCGCCTTGGGAGTGCATTACTGTCAAGGCACAGACGGGACAAGCTCACACTGCTGGTGTACAAGCCCACTTGCTGTAGGTGTATAACCTGCCTCCTAGCAATCCCCTCTTATAGTCTGGGCATTCCTTCAGAAAGCTCACTATTCAGGGTCCCTTCACCTCTAACAAAGTACATCCAGGAGAATGTTAACACTGCTGGAGTCCTATAGCGCTAATGGGGCAGTGCTGAAGGGAAGCAAGCACAGCTGAATTCCAATGTCACACAAAGGGCACTATTTTGACACCTTGAAACTGATCAGTCATACTACAGATTGGGCATGTCCAACCATCAGATTGGTAGTGGTTTTAGTGGATCTGTCCAGATCCTCCAGTGGCACTTCTGTCATAAGCAATGACATAGGTTACCAAATGGGTCTGCTTCTACCTGCAACACACAATTCATCCATAATAACCCAGGCGAGTAGTGCAAACAGCAAGTTGCGTGCACCTATGACAACTCCTGGATTGTTTATCCGATTATTTGTCTGACACATCATATAAAATGTCCCCTACGGTCTAAGGTATCTTTAATGCCTCTAACAGCACAAAACCTCTTCCAGCAGGCCTTCAAACGTCTGTAGCAATAGTGGGATGTCCAGTAATGCTGTGCCATTTACAAGACCACATTTTCCAAGAATATCCTGCACTCCTTTTGTTCAAAGGTTAATTCACTGATAATTAATGTTAGGTGTATTAAGTTGCTTTATACTTAATGTTTTCAGGTGCAGAGGCGAAAACTACAGCCCTGGCATATGGGTTGTAATAGGGGAAACTGACAAAGATCCCTAATTTGGGAACTTGTGTCCCTTGCACACTGTGGATCAATAAATACGCCCAACTTTCTGGATAAAGCTTACCCCACCTGTGAGCAGCTTATCTATTCTTTTCTTCACAATTGATGTAGAAATCTTTGTAACATTTTCACAAAAATAATTATTTAGAGACAAAATGATGAGTAACAAATTTGTTTCTTCAATTTAGGCTTTTTATTGCTCAACGCGTTTCGAGATTGTAATTCTCTTCATCGGGGGCTTATATTCAACCATATCTACAAAGAAATTCAAAATTGTACAATTATTAAGTAGTGAAGTTATCATCAAATGTTCTTAGTTTGATGGTTTACATACAAATCCATTCTCAGAATTGCTGTTCAAAATGTGCTAGTGTGTTAATTAACATATAGGAGAAAATTATTTGTGGATTCACATTCTTTTATTCTACAGGTTCAGCAATTAGTATATGCAATTCTGTTGCTTTCCACACAATCTTGTCCACATTAATACATAGTTAAAATGGTAGACCTTTCGTTTCATTTCCAAAAATGATTGGGTGCAGTTATGATAGACTTCTCTATTTTCCATATTTCGAATGCAAGTGAGTTATTAAAAAAGCCTTATCAATTGGTAACCTTAGTTGTGATTATTAAGGATGCTATCCTTGTCTTAGTGACTGGGGCGCTAGTATCTCTTCTGTGAAGGTTTCCCCAATGAGTTCCTTAGGTTCATTCTCTAGTCCAAGGTCTATCGATCTGTACTGGCAAAATTACATACTTTGAGGTTAGATTCTCATCATGCATCTATTAATATTTTCTAATGTTCCACATCTAGTGGTAGTCTGCTCACCCTGTTTTCTTTCATATTCTGTAAGCAGCGTTTTGAAATGTTGACAATATCTATTGGAATAGAGTATCCCAGAAGTGGTCTGTTATGACAAAGAAGAGGGTAACATTTGTTAAGAAAGGCTCTTTCCGGTTTCTATTTGGATATAAATATCCCCTTTCACTTGATGAGGATTTACCTGTACTTGGAAACGGATGTTCCACATTGAGAATATGCTTTCTGGAGAGACATCCCTCAAAATGGCCGCTATTTATTGGGGCGTCTTCATGTAGGCAGGATGTCATCATGCTATGCATTGATGACATCAGAGATCTAAACAATAAAACATCATCTGTTGACGAAAATAGTAATAAATATACGTACTTCTAGCGGTTATCATAGAATTACCTTATTTCTTGCTTAGAAGGGACTTTAGTGGGAACATTATTCCAAATATAAAAGGTTTAATATATTTACAATATTTCCAGCGTTTTTCTAAATTATCCCATGTTAACTCTACTCATATCCACGCAGTGTCTCAGTTATAGAGATAGGTGAAAAATAAAAATAATAATAAAGGAAATAATAAATATATTCTGCAATGGTAGAAGACAATCCCTTGTACGCAATACTGGTGGTAATTTTAGTTATGAAATGAGATCAGTCTTCTTAATCCCAACATATTTGTGGTGAACAAACATCATGGTTACGACTGTATAGGATCTATTCATTTAGAATGTATAGTCTTGCATGCGTTCATCGCTAGTTTCTTAACTTCTTTGGTAAGGTGGCGATGGTCATATCCTAGACCGAATTCCTTGTCGTGTTTATGTGGCTAAGTGAAAATCAGGGAAATGTAGAACTCTTTTAGCTAAACCGAATTTAGAGGAAATGTGCTAACTCCATACACTGTCAATATTCTACTAATCAATCTAGAGTGTGATGTATGTAGTTAGTTCTATTCAAAGTAAATTCTCATCCGGTTTGAGTATCCTTAATATATTGTACACACTTAAGAAAACAATCACTTACAACGGCTGTCTCATGTGAGTGCACATTCTTTAACATTGGTTGGTTTTGGCTAAAACCTATATCCCAATTTGTCAAATAGCTTTGTCAGTCCCCTAAATGGGCATTAGCATGTGATGACATATTCTGATTTGTAGTCCTGTATTTTTTTATCCTATAAGATGTTGTAATTTAGCCATATTCCTAGCATTGCAATGCTTTTCGTAGGTTTTGGCTGTCTCATCTGAGTTCACAATCTAGAGGATTATTTCTACTGCTGGTTGTCCTTTGTTTATAGAAATGGGCCTAGGTAGTATTCCTTATTTAGGCCCAATGGAGACATTGAGTCAAATCTGTGGATCCAATATAGATCTCTTTTTGAGAGTATCTTAGAGATATTTCCTCCCCTAGGTAAAGGATGTACTACTTCCAGGATTAGGCATCGTAGCTGTGCTATTGTATGTTTGTTATCTCTAAAGTGCCTGTATACCGGAGATTTGATGTTACTAGTCCTAATGTTGGACTTGTGCTCCGTCCAGAATTCTTTTGCTTTGCGCATGGTCTTTCAGTGGTATCTTCTTCACTGAATTAGGGTGTCTGATGTGGTCCCATTTGATTAGGCTCGAGCAATGTTTTAAACCTATTATTATTATTAAATATAAAAATGTAGCATTTATATAGCGCTACGAACCCTCAGTTATCTGAGCGCTGCTTATTACCACCCACGGTGTCTGGTGCTCATTTATCGACCTTGGAAGGATGAAAGGCTGAGTTTGGCCTTACCGGGATTTGAACCTGCGTCAGCAGGCTCTGCACAGATGTCAAGTGAGCGCTATCGGACCAGCTTTGGAATAATTTCCCCACTAAAGCCCCTTGTAAGCAAGAAATAAGGTTATTGTGGCAATAAGCCCTTCGCCGCCGGGCCATTACCGCCTAACTGAGGCACTGGCAGCATTGCCATTAGGCAGTAATGGCCCACCGGCAAGGGGCTTATTGCCATTAGTATTCCAGGGTTTTTAGCGTTATTCAGTGCCTTAAGTGGCACTACAAATCGAGCCGGGGCCCATCGAGGGGGCGTGGCCTAACAACGGGGTCTTGATGGGCCGTTAGGCCACGCCCCCTTGACGAGCCCCGGCTCAATGGGCTACTGGCACCCCTGCCAGGCAGCCTTTTGTAGAGATTAGCACCCTCTCCCCTTTGGGGGAGAGGGTGCTGATCTCTGCATTTCTATTCTATAGGCTTGCCTGGCAGGGGACAGCGCCTCTCCTATTCAGCCTTAATGGTGGCGCTGCCCCTCGCCAGCTGGGGAGGGGCAGCGTCACCATTAAGACTGAAAGGGTGAGGCCACTGGAAGCAGAGGCCTTTTTCCTAAAGACTGAAACTCCCGAGAATCCACGGGAGCTTCAGTATTTAGAAAGCAAGGCCTCTGCTTCCAGCGGCCACACGTTTTCTCCATAATGGTGGCGCTGGCCCACGTGCCCTTGATTAAAGGGATGCCTCGCAGGTGCGGCGCCACCATTATGGCTGAAAGGCATTTTTTTCTGAAGCCCGAAGCTCTCGCATACGAGCGAGAGCTTCAGGCTGTAGAAAAAAATGCTTTTTCCTGTAGTGGCCGGGGCTGACAGGGGAGATTAGTGGGCCCCGGCAGGGCCCCGCCTCAAAACGAAATTTCGGAGACTGCCGGGGCCCAGCCCCGGCAGGCCCCGGCCCACTTAAAGCCCTGGCGTTATTTTTTTCAATCGGCTTTTGTTTTGCCGGTTGAACAAAGCGGTGCTGCAGTAGGTGTTCGTTCTATAAAGACTGGAACATGCTTACTGCTTTATTACTACGGATCAATAGAGCGCCATTTTGGGCCACGTTGAGCCGTAGTAATGAATGAATGGAGAGGTGAGTGAGGAAGCTGTCAGAACGGGCGCGTGATGCATGCAAATGCGTGCATGGGATTACACTATGGTATGGCTCGGAATTGAGCCAATCCATGTTCAGTGTATCCTGTGGCATCGGTGCACCGGGTACAAATATATAATAACCGTTAGAGATACGTATATTTACTACTATTCATCAACTGATGATGTTTTATTGTTTACATCTGCAAGGCCATCGACGCATAGCGTGATGACATCACGCCAACGTGATGGCGCTGCAATAAATAGCGGCAATTTTGAGGGAGTTGTCTCTCCAGAATGCAGATTCTCAACGTGGGACATCCATCTCCGTGTACAGGTAAATCCTCATTAAGTGAAAGGGAATATTTCAGATCCAAATAGAACCCGGAAAGAGAGCCTTTCTGAACAAATTTTACCCTCTTCTTTGTCATAACAGACCACTTCTGGGATGCTCGATTCCAATAAATATCGGCAACATTTCAAAACGCTGCTAACCGAATATGAAAGAAAACAGGGTAAGCAGACTAACACTAGATGTGAAATATTGGAAAATATTAACAATAGATGCGTGATGAGAATCTAACCTCGAAATATGTAATTTTGCCAGTACAGATCGATAGACCTTGGAATAGAGAGAAAATCTAAGGAACTAATTGGGGAAACCTTCACAGAAGAGGTATTAGCTCCCCAGCCAATAACACAAGGTTAGCATCCTTTATAATAACTAAGGTTACCTATTGATAAGCCTTTATTGTGGCAGCAAGCCCCTTGCCGGTAGGCCATTACCGCCTAAGGTATTGGCCCCGGGGCCCATAGTTAACAGGGGTCCGGGGGCATTACCATTAGGCATAATGGCCTGCCAGCGAGAGGCTTATTGCCATAAGTATTCTGTGGTTTTAAGCCCCAGGATACTAATGGCGTTGAATAACAACGCCTCATGCCCAAGTCGTTTCGTAACTCGTTCCAATTTCGATCAGCGGTTTTGGCTGTGCGCTGGAAAAACATTCTCTATGGGAGAATTAATGGGGTATAGGTCAAGGGGGGTAGGGGCAGGGGTGGTTAGGGAGACCAACATTTAGCTTGCAAAATCCATCATGCCAGTCAAGTTATAAGCAATTCTTTTTTTGGGTGTCCTATTTTTCTTGATACTCAAATTAACACAGCCCTATAATTAGTGTATGTGTCTACACACACGCACGCACGCACGCACGCACACACTGATGAGGTTGTGTCCTTCAAACTCCTCCAGCAAAACCTAAATGCTTGTGAGACATCACCAATGTAATGGGATCTAGAGCTCTCCCTCTTTGTGCATGCATTGCTCCACTTATTGTAATTGGTTATTTATAACTTATGGGATGGATTCCTTTCATCTTCTGCTCTGTGCATTCAGGCCATCACCCTTTTATAATCTCTGGTGGCAACAGGGCTCATCACAAACTCTTATCAGTTGCCAAGACCTAATTTTCTTCTGGCATGCGGAAATACTGGTTTTCTCTTTGTGCATATATATGCAAGTAAACTCAGCTTAAAATAGCTCCTGGGACACAGCCCTTGATGCAATCTTTGAGATTGTTGCTCTGTTTTGCCTTGCCTATGTGGTTGTGAGCTGTCCAATCCCTCTACTGGTGGGCATGGGCTGGGAAGTGTAAGTGGGTTTTGGAGCTGCTTCCCTGCAGTTGAGTCTATTTTCTGTTTCGTGAGTCTCCGGCTCGCTTCTCTGTAATTTTTCTGAACAAATGTATGTATTCTGCTTTGGTCCCTGGTCTGACCATGGACTTTTCTAAGTCAATCACAGTACTGACTCCTACACTGTAAGATAGGAAGGGAAGCAAGGTTTTGGGGTTCCATCCCATACTACGCCCAGGGGGTCTCATCACAGAGTGGGTGGCTCTACCTGGTCTCCAGCCAGAGCCTCCTGTCCCTGCTCTCTTCCTTTCACCCCCCCCACTCACATTACTCCCCTTGACAGGGGACGTCATCACACGTGGGAGGTACAATGTGCTTGCCAGTGATAAGGAAGCATTTATTTCATGACAAATGGGTAAATTGAAATTGACCTCCAAATTCAGACTGCACCTTCTTATGAAAGCCAGTGATACACAAGTATTTAGGATGACGGCACATGTTGCCCTGAGCAAACACCTGGAGTGAGTTGCCTACAATGTTGGCATCAACAAGTGTCCCCATATGATCTGTGATCTGGTGTTTCATTATTGACTTCTTCCAGGCATAACATCATATCTTTGGCTGTATGTACTGCACTGAATGGAATCACTTTGGAAAACATCATGGCAACAGGCAAAGAATGGAAAATCTCCAATGGATGAACGGGTTTCATATTGTGTGAAAACTCAGCCAGAGCTCTGTCAAGTTTTCAGATGTTTCATAATAAAACACCTTGTATTGTTCTAAGGCCTTGCTGGTTCTCCTCTCTGTTTGGCTATCTGAATAAGGTTGAAAGACGGAGTAGTAATGTAACACTTGAGGGAATGCTATGCAAATGTTAATTCTGTTGCTAGAAGATGTGTACACATTCTATTGCTGAAAGAAGGCTTTTCGCTACATTAAAAGGAGGCATCTTGGGACATCTTTCCACTACCACCAGAATTCTTGTTATCTGAACCCATTTGGCCAGTTATTCAATCTAATGTCCCAATATGTTCTGGTCCTTTAGTTGTGGGTAGTGGTAACAATAATTCTCTTGGCTGATCGGGGGATGCTTTAGTTAGTGCACCAATTCCACAAATGTACACACAGTTCAGTTTGTTTGCTCGTAGATGGCCACAAGAAACCAAATGTAATTGTATTTTGCAGGATGGCCTATGATTGGGCTATGTCAGCCTCATCTAAGAATCTCACCTTGCATTTTTAGATTTAAAAGTACTTGTCATATCACAAAATGTTTAGTTTGATTTGATACTTATCAGATCCCTTGTTCACTAAATCAGACATCTCCTTGAGTAATGTAATATGCTTTACCAAGTTATATCAATTCACAGCTCTGAAGAAGACGTTCACGTTCTTTATAGGGACAATGGACACAACTTCAACTATTCACGCGCACACTCATTGGGTCCGCTCTACATACAACATCAACATTTGCTATTTTTTTGGGACATAAAATGACAAAAGGTTATCCGTATACAAACCTTAGTCATCTCATCTGCCCCAGAGACAAACTTATTTTATTTATAAACCACAGTGACAGATTTCCATCGGGTAGGGGCAATCGTCTAGATTTATTTAAATTGTAGGAGCACTAGTAAATGGATTATGTCATGAAAGTCAGATCAGCTAAACAATCGCACTTTGAGGTAGTGTTGTTTTTTTTCTCAAATTGGTGTTGGTACCCAGATGGGTCCGTCAGTCATTGGTTAATTATTAAACTTAAACATTCACATTTGACACCCCCCTTGTACCTGTTGCTGGGCATGAGTAATTGGCTTCCCAGCATAATGTGTAAATGCAATGGGGGCTTAACTTTCTTTTAGGAAGTGCAAAGCTGGTTTGTTCACAAAAGCATAAAGCCAGTTTTAGTTGCCAAATCTGCTACAAAAGTGGTAGAAGTTTGCAATTTGGAGCGATCGTTCATAACTATCCCAGGAATAGGCTAGTTTTGCAAGTATAGAACTAAAGTTATTCTAATTCTTTCATTGAATTTTTTAGAAGTAGAAATGGGAATACTTTTGAAAATGAAATAATTTAAAATGATACTATTTTATGGGGTGTGGCCAGTAAGCGAGGGATGTGGACGTAGCCCTCTGTAGCTGCCCGCAATAATCCTGGTGAGGATGAAGCCTCCTGGACTCGATTTTGACTTTTGAAAGTTCTGCATGAAAAACATGAGCAGACTGCTCCAAGATGGTGGCCACATCCAGTAAGCGGGCGAAAGCAGTGAGCACCGGAGCCCAGTTCACTTGGCAACGGGGACTGATCGGCTCTGGTGCTGCCCGCAACCTCGCTGGTAGCAGGTTGTCCACCCTGTGTCCCTGCCAAAGGGCAGAAAAATAGCAAGGATGACCGCCTGAAGCAAATGGGACAGTACTGCTGTAGAAGAGAACAGTTTGCGGCAGAGAGGCGAGAGTGGGGGGGCTTGGGCCAGACACCCTCTCCTAGCTGCCAAGCACCAGTGGGATGAGGTGCCCCCCACCTGGCGCGGTACCCGGGGGACAGAGTGGCGGGGAGTGGAGCCTGGCTGACCCTGACTCAGGACTGGATTAGCTCAGAGGACACCAGAGCTCTTGTTGGCACAGGGAGATCCTCTTTTCCCATCGCCTGAATGAAGAGCAATACGTGCTGCTGGAATGGGGAGGCGACCAAAGCTGCAAGAGCCGGCAGCGACCAGTGCAGGGGGAAGAATCACGGAGAGGGGCCGGACCGCCTCTCCTGTCGGCAGAGCAGTGCCAGGCCTCTGACACCACCCCATGACGAGGGGGAATGCCACAGGCTTCATTGGAGTCCCCAGGGTTGCGCCAGGCAACCACAAGCAAATGCAGGGAGTAGAGACAACTGCACAACAAGGTCTGGCCTGCTAGTGAAAGAGAGGGCAGACACTGCCATGCAGCAGGAGTGGTCAAGGGAACCCAGCAGATACTGCAAATGCCCCCCAACCCCCTTCAGCTGCTGCTGGACTGCACCTTGCTCTCCCCCAGGATTAGGCAGGAGAGTGGCAGGGACAGAGGGCCCCTACAGCCCAGTCTAATGGCCCTGGAAGCAAGTTTGAGATCGACCATGATACCGGAGAGTTAGGGCGCAGGGTCCTGAACAACCAAGCGGCTACATAGTGGTCAGTACCCCAGCAGAGTCGCTGCTCTGACTTGCCAGTCTCTGATCCCATTTGCGACGTCCAAGGCGTATCCCACTCATCGAGTCACCTTTACTAAGGCCCCATAGGCACAGCCACAATGCTCCGAAACACTTGGGCAAAACAGGGTTGAAAGGTGAAATTGCACAAAACTAACCTGGGAGTCTCACTTTCATTGCATCCTTCTGCACCAATTCTGTCCATTGGCAGCGTCCCTGAGAGGACGACAACCGAAGATAGACTCCTACACAACGTCAGCAACGTGAGACCACAGAACCTCCAACAATAAGGGCAGAGTCAGCAACAACCTTTTAGGTTCTCTTTTTTTTTTTTAAACAATTTTTAATGGTTTTTACAACATACTAACAACAAAACACGCCTGACAGTGCAGGTTACAAGCTTCCAAGCATCATGTACGTTTATGCATTTGCCACTGCCCTCTACCAACCCTCCCCCCCTTAACTCGAGCCTACTCCCCTGTCCCTCCAATTATCATTCCTCCGGGGCGCTTCCCCTTCTGTGCTACCGGAGGTATCAGGCTCGCTTAGGCTGGCCTGGGTGGACCCAGATAGTGTAGCCACAAGTTGTCTCCAGGCTACCAGTGATCCCACTTCGTCATCCTCCCCCCTGTTGGCCGCTTCATACCATACTGCCGTTTCCGTTTCAGCCCATTTTTGCAGGTCATGCCACCACACCTCTATCCTCGGTTTATGGCACGCTTTCCAGCCCATAGCTGTTCTGCGTTTGGCCAGAATGTAGGCCAAATCCTTTAGTTTGCTCACATGTTTCAGGTTGCGTGGTCTGGTGGACACTCCTATTATGCATGCCCATACGGATTCCACATTCAGCTTAATTCCTTTCTCTGTTACGCGATGGTTAATCTCACCCCAGAATTTCCCAACCTCCGGGCATGCCCAGAACATGTGTATCATCCCTGCGTTCACTTCCCCACATTTTGGGCATTTTTGTGTCCTTGTGCTTTTGAATCGGTGATATTTTGGGGGGGTCATTTACACCCTATGGGTTACGTACAGCTGGATCTGTTGTAGTCTTGCGTTCCTGGAGACCTTTTTATGGTATCTCTGTGCTCTTTCCCATTGCCCGTCTTGCATGGGTTCCCCAGCGTCGTCCTCCCACTCCTGTCTCAGTTGGGTCACTTCCTTTCCCACCCTGGACATTACCAGTTCATATATCCGGGATATCTCATGCCCCCTTCCGAGATATAATGCATTGTTTCTATGACTGTATCTGGTTGATAATCTAGTTCTATTTCAGACCATGTCACTCTTACCTGCCTTATCAATCTAGTGTAGGTGATGTATTGCCCCAGATGCACTCCGGTTTCATCGACTAGCGGTAGAAATTCTAATACTTTCCCATCTCGCCATACATCCCCCAGTGTTGCTATACCCACCGGTTCCCAGTGTCTACGTATCATCCTTCTTAGTTGCTCATCTACTCCTCGCAGCGCCACTAGCAGCACTTGCGGGGAGCATGGACTCGGGTTCTCCATATCCCGACATGCCTACGTCTCCCAGCCCAGTTCAAGCAGCTTCGATCGCCCTTTTATCTCTGATTTAGGCAGCCATATCAGTTCTTTCAGGAAGTACGGGGCGCATTCATCTCTCAGCAGTCTGGATTCCGCTGTTGTGTCTTCCATTAGCCACTTAGCCACATACTGTAGCTGCCCGGCTAGATGGTATATCTCGAAGTTAGGTAATCTTATGCCCCCTCTATCATACATGTTTTGTAGTTTCCACAGGGCAATCCTATTTCTGATATTGTGCCAAATGAAGCCTCTGCATAAGCTCTGGAGTTTACCAAAGCGTCTGGGCAACGTATATGGGATATTCATGAAAAAATGCAGCAGTCTAGGCAATACAACCATCTTCAACAATGCCACCCTCCCCACCATGGGTAGGGGGGGTTTGGCCCAAAACCTCATGCTGTTTTCGATATTTGCTACTGCCTTTACTGTGTTATGTTTGTGTTCCTCTTCTACTTCATGATAGATATCGATCCCCAAGTATCTAAACGTCTGGTCTCCCAGGGTATCTGTGAAACGGGTAGGTTTTCTTGTGAGATTCCTTTAGATCTCCCTAGGGGAAATATACACGACTTCTTGGGGTTGACCGCTATGCCAGAGAGTGACGCGAATTGCTCCATTACTTCTAGGATATATTGCAGGTTTTCCTCCGGGTACCACAGGTACAGCAGCATATCGTCTGCATATAATATTAGATGCGGCCCTCCCTTGGTGTAGACCCCTACCCCATCATATTGTTGTCTTGGATAAATCGCTAGGGGTTCTAGCGCGAGGATTTACAGCATAGGAGACCATGGGCAGCCTTGTCTAGTTCCTCTGCTGAGTTGCCATTTAGAGATTCTCCTCTTAGTGCAAAATTCTAGGATCGCAGTGGAGCTGCAACTCAGACACATTGGGGATGAGCTAAATTTGCTGCGTGCAGATGTACGCAAGGCATCTGAAAAACAAAAGGATATGGACATTAGTCACATCAGCAGAAATAGACACACTCAAAAAACAAGTCTCAGTTAAGACAGGCAATGAAAACGTTAGCAGCAAGAGCGAAGGATGCAGAGGGCTGCTCCTGTAGAAACAGTGCTCATAATAGGCCTCCTAGAGGGCAAGTCGAAGCAACTCTTCTTGGATGCAAAACTGGGCTCCAATGACCTCTCAAAGTGGCTCTCGGTGCATCGGGCCCACAAGGCCCCTGCGCACAGGCTGCCACCTGGCGCCCGACCCCGGCCAGTGATCGTGTGAATATTTAACTACGGACACTGCGATGCAATCTTACAAAGCGGCCCGATGCGCACAGACCACAGATCTGTCTTGAAATTCGCAGATTACACAAAGCAAGCCCAGAACCAGAGGCAACACTTCGAAGAAATAAAACGGACCCTAAGAGACAACGGAGTGCGATACATGCTGTTCTACCTGGTAGACTGACGATAATATAAGGCGACAGACGCTGGTTCTGCAACTCCCCAGAGGAAGCATGGAACTGGTGGGAGACAGAGGGGAGCTGAATCAGTGCATCTTCAATGAGCCACCGGAAATGCAAATTCCCCCTGCCTCAGAAATCCACGGGGAGACCAACCCGGAGCCAGAGACCACTTAACAGATAAACCAGATTTGGGGGGGGGGTGAGGATAACTGTCAGAGAATGGTACCCTATGGGTGGAGGGAGAAGTCACTTGGGGGGTAACAGACGGGACCACTCAGACGAACAAGCCTCTGGAGAGGATTCATTAGAACAGCCTCAGGGTTCACTTGAAATTGGACTGCACAGTGCCGAGATCTGGACTCTGCGCGAGCCCCTTGTGGGTCGAACACAGGTGGCAGCAGCGGGATAGTGGGAACTGCGGACAGGAGTAGTTGAGGCTTGTTGCCCACCGACCTGCAGGATCTCTGCTTACCCCCACCCCCCCGGTGTGGAGGAGGGGTGGCCCCCCAAGTGCATATCAACTGTTGTCCCAGCCCCCCCCCCCAGTCCCCTCCAGTGGTGGAGAGCACGACCGGCTGACATGCGCTTAAAGTGCAGGTATTACACGCAAATATACTCAAGTTGGAGGGAAAGTTTCAAGTTGTTTCTTTGGGTTTAACGGTTGAAATGTTATGGGCAAGGGGGACTAGAGGGGGTCTTTTGGATGGGGGCATGTTTTATACCAAAGTTAGACAATTCACGGACCTCATGGCATAGCCACAGTGGCTTCCTGCGGACCATCAGTGGTTAAGTGGAGGGAGAAAGTGGGAAGGTAAGCACTCAGGAGGGGAGGAACGGAGGATAAAATTCCAGCTCTGAACAGTGCAGGATCCCTTGGATGGGGTGGGGGGGAGGATAAGGCAGGACGGTTACTGGCCTGGCTTCTCAGATGAGGGAACACGAAGTACACAGTTACTTGAATTGTCGCTGATGAGGGAGACATGTTTACGACACAAGCAGGCATTAACAAGGTATTTCAGAAATTCTACACTAGTTTATATACCAGCGGGGGACCACTGGATATGGAAGATTTAACGGACATTCTAGACCAAGCCCACCTGCCAAAAAGGACAGCCCTATTAGCAGAGGAGTTGGAGGGCCCAATGACAGAGGGGGAGATGAGGGCAGCAATCTACTCTTTTGGGACAGGGAAATTGCCTGGAGGGGATGGCCTCCTTATGGAATTTTACGCAGCCTATGCAGATCTCCTGGTCCCCAAATTGAAGATACTCTACGATAGTCTTTCAGAATGGAATGTGGTTGGAATCCATGTAGGAAGCAATAATAGTGGTGCTGGCAAAGCCAGGGAAAGACCCACACAGATGTGAGTCATATTTCCCAATCTCCTTGCTCAATATAGATGCGCAAAATCCTGGGCAAGGTCCTAGTCAATAGGCTGATGAAGCACATAGCGGAGCTGGTACACCACGACCAATGTGGCTTGGTAGAGGGGAGGAACACAATGATGAATCTGAAATGTCTACATTATACTATGTAGAGAGTGGGGCATGAGGGCAGGGAGCTGGCGGTAGTGGCCATAGACAGTGTCAAAGTGTTTTATTCAGTGCCGTGGGAGTGGCTATTTCAGGTACCAGCCAGACTAAGGATAGGCCCTTTCATGCAGCAATGTAAATGGCTAATGTTGTAGAGCCCCCTATCGAGGGTGAAAACCGGTTTCAAAATCTCCCTCAAGTGGCAGTTGAAAAGGAGCACACTGCAGGGCTGACCCTCTCCCCTATCCTTTTTGCCCCAATACTGGAACCCCTGGCAAGCATCTTCAGAGACCAGTTTTGGGACGCAGGGATCCTGGAGGATGGGCAAGTTCATGTTGCCTCCTTATACACAGACAACTTTCTTCATGTCCACAATCCAAGTCTGCATATACCTCACATGCTGGAAGTAACAACCAATGTAGGAAGGCTATTGGGATTCCGTATCAATTGAGATGTCTGTTTTGGGATCTAACCCAGTGAATTGGACACTTTGGGATTTAACCCAGTTATTCCTTTTCCTTTTTCAGGTAATATATTGGCCAGGACTTGGAGTGCACGCCTCACCCCCTTTTTGTTTTTACATGTAATTTGTGCAGATCCGGACTCCAGAGGCTGCAGCACCGGGGATATTTTGCTCTACAGTGCAGAACCATAGTTATGGTTTTCCCCCCTCACCCTGCTAAGGGTAAGATGTGTGCTCCTGGAGGGGAGTCTTTCCTTGGTCACCTGAATTGAACAAATTATTTCACTACTACTCCCATACTCCTCAGACGGCATTAGCAACTTAATTGGATTCACCTGAAAAGAAATTCACCACAGCCTCCCGGAAGAGTGTTGGGACACGAAAGCACTAGGAGGAGGAGAACAGCAGTACAAATGCAGCAGAAGGGATCCAACCCTGTGAACATTTTCTGCAACATTTGGGATCTAACCCAGTGATTTGGACACTTTGGGATTTAACCCAGTTATTCTTTTTCTTTTTTCAGGTAGTATATTGGCCAGGACTTGGAGTGCGCACCTCACCCCTTTTGATTTTACGCATAGTTGAAATAGCCCAGCAAAGTGCTTCAGTCCAGAGAAGGGTCTTGCCATCTTCGATTTCTTTCTTTTTTTTTTTTTTTTTTTTTTTTTTTGCCAGGGCTCTATGTCCGGTCAGAAGGAGGACGCATACTCCTGATAATCCATTTCACTTGTCGTTTTTTATTAAAGATAAGGAAAAATGCCTACCTCTCCCTATGCCCCAAGGCATCCATACCTAACTAAACTAAGGTGCTTGTCAGTGAATGTCTTAACAGAATATGTCCACTGTTCAAAACTAACCTTAACTGAAACTACCACTACGATAACAAAAAGAACAGGAGAATGACTCCCTTCTCCTGGACTTTGACTTTCACCAGCTTCTATTCAATAGCCGATTCTCAGATAGTCTGACTGTTTTGATCGG
Source organism: Ambystoma mexicanum (assembly GCF_040938575.1). Lineage (NCBI taxonomy): Eukaryota > Metazoa > Chordata > Amphibia > Caudata > Ambystomatidae > Ambystoma > Ambystoma mexicanum. The sequence goes on along the minus strand of NC_090934.1, from coordinate 420,206,648 downwards.
CTCACAGTTTGTTCCTTACTTTATTGGGCTTTTGTTTCTTTGATACAATATGATGTGGCATTTATATCGCACCTGTACACAAGTGTTTCTAGGTGCGATAAGACGAGGAGGGGAAACAAAGGGAGGGCAAGATAACAATCTTACTAGGCCTTGTGTCATTCAGATCACACAAGTGCGGGGAAGGGGAGAAGGGCAGCCAGTGGGTGGCTCATAAGTGCAGAGAGAAGGGACTGTAGGGTTGCAGATACAGAAGTCCTGGAGAGCATGACATGCAGGAGCCTGGGTCCGAGTTGAGAGGGTGACCAGGTCACCAGTGCGCAGAGCAGTTGGGTGCATCAGCAGGGGAGCAGAAGAGAGAAATCAGAACTGAAAAGGAAGGTTTTGAGTTGCTTCCGGAACCGGTGGTGGTTCTGCTCAAGTTTGAGAAAGGCAAGGAGGCTGTTCCAGAGGGAGGCCCCAGCCGAGGAGATGGATCTGCCCCCAACTCTCTGCTTGGAGAAGCATCTGACCATCAGAGAAATGGAGGCGGATGAGTGGAGAGCTCGAGAAGGAAGGTGTTTTGGAAGAGAAAGTTGGAGGTAGAGTGGTCCCAGGCCCCAGAAAGCCTTGGGCATGATGCAGAGGGTCTTGAAATTGATCCTTGCAGCCACAGGGAGCCAGTGAAGAGATTTCAGAGCTGTAGAGATACGATCCCTGGGCTTCAGGCCAAGGAGAAGTCTTGCAGTCCTGTTCTGGATAAGTTGTAAAGGTTGAAGAGTAGAGGCAGGAAGGTTTAGAAAGATGCTGTTGCAATAGTCCATCTTAGAGAGGACCAGAGCTCTGAAGACTGTGAGCTTCTGGGGGAAAGTGAGAAAAGGAAGAATACCTCTGACTAGGTGCAGCTGATAGTTTGACTTCTTGGACACATCAGAGATGTGAGGAGAGAAGGAGAGAGTGGAGTCGAAGATGACACCAATGTTCTTAGTCTCACAGGAAGCAGCAGGAAGAGGGATCAGAGTGGCCGGCCAGAGAGAGAGGAAAGGAGGGAGCGGGTTACCCAATGAGGAGGATCTCGGTCTTACTGGCATTAAGGCAGAGATAATTGGCAGAGATCATTTACTTTCCTCTTAGGATAGTGTTCTCTGCTACTTTATTACTCTCATATTGGTTCTCTCTACAGAGAGTTGCTCTCCCTTTTCAGGGTAATGTTACCATTTATACATTTCTTCTTTTGGAGTCTCCACCTTTTCATACAGTTCACAATGTTTGATACCATCTTGATATCCATCTTTGGACATATATTCTGATCCAGCCTTATCCTCGTGCTTTTCACTTACAGCTTTACTCTCTTCTTTGATTATACTTTCTTGGCCTTGACTGATCTAAGTATGAGTATTCCAGTGATAATCCTCATTTACTTCTTGAAGTTTCACTATTGCAATTCTTTTACTTTGATTGGGACGAGTTTGATTGGTCCCATAATGATTCTCATTCACTCCTCTGGGTTTCAATATGACAGTCTCTTTATCTTGACTGGGACGAGAATGATTCCTCTGCATCTCAATATTACAGTCTCTTTATCTTGACTGGGAGAAGTATGATTTGTCCCATAACGATTCTCCGCCCCCTCCCGGTTCTCCCGTTTTCCCTATTACATGTTGTTCTTGGTGATAACGTCACCAGAGCTTCTACTTGCTTGGGGTCGGTTCTCTCTTCCGCCTAACTGGTCACTGCTGTTCCTTCAATACTTCTTCCTTCATGCCGTCTTCTAGGCGGGTCATTCGGTATTTCCATTACCGTTAGGTTCCACATCTTAAGTCGCACAGTTGTCTCAGCTTTGCTGCTGGGCCACCTGGTCCACCACAAGCTTTTCTTGTTCACGCCACCACTTTCCTTCTCTCTGAGTCTACCTCTGTTTCTCGTTCTCCTTGGGTCACAGGACGCTGTACATCTGACTTTTCCTCTATACCTTCTTCCCTGCTGGTTTGTAACTTGTGGGTTTTCTCTCTTCTCCAATCTCCTCCCCTCTCACGTGTGACGTAGTCAAGGGACTTCCCCAGTGTATGTTCAAGTCTTTCTCTGGCAGACAGCTTCTCTCCTCCTCCACGTCTCAGTTAATTGGGATGTTTCATTTAAAGAAACATTTAATTTACAGTTTCCATTTGACAATAACACATACTTGCTTTTTCTTCATATAAGTCTTCATAGGATATGTTCAAAGAGGTATTGTTGAGATGTTTTCTAAGGAGTTCTTCGCAGGAACGGGAGTCCTTCTCACCAAAGGGGAGTCTCTCATGGTGAGGTCCCACCTCCCTCTACACCTAGGGAGGGTATTGCGGAGTGGGCTCACCTCCCTGGCCTCACAGAGAAGGGATGTATTGTCATGATTCGTCACAGCCACCAAACTTCCTGTCCACATCACCATTTCCTACATAAGGCAGCCGGCCTTGTCTGGGTATGGCATCAGGAGGCAAAAGATTCTCAATGCAACAGCCAGGTCTAGACCCCTGAAAGAAGGCTAGAAAGGAAACAATCTGATGTGGCGTTTTGGCTATATAAGTGAGGGGTGACTCTCCCTTTAGTGGATTCATCTTTGGACTACTGAAGGATTCACCTGAAACCTGGTTGGGGGTGCTCTGCTCAAAGTCCTCTGCCATAGAGGTAAGCCAGAGAGTTCCAAACAAGTGGTAAGCTCTTGTCCCCAATTATGCCAGGAGCAAATTTGGGCAAAGCTGCTGTGCGGACCAATGCCTTAACAGCTGTCTAAACGCTGGAACCAGGATCCTGTTTCTTGGAAGTAGAAATTCCTACAGCTGCCATCGGGTACCTTTCCTGGTGTGGAAGTGCAGAATACGGACTACCCTTACCTCTGGAGAGCCTCCAACCCTCGACTTTATCCGAACCAGGAAAGAACATGTTTACAACACCGGATTTCGTTGTGCACAAGGACGCGCTATATTGCTCTTTTGAGCAGGAGTTCTTCAAACTCCTTTTGTAGTACATCCAGGCTATTTTCCGCTTGACGGGTTGTTGAGGAGCGGGTGCATTCGCAGGAAATAACAGGTGGCCTTTGTAGAAATTCTGTATGTCTCCCATCTCTGCCAGCAAATGTTTACCCTTGCTGTCATTGCACACACTGCATGCAGTACACATGCTGGCAGCTCTCTTCCCCCACCTACTGTCTGTTTTAAATACTACCAGCAGTACTCTCCATCTCTGAAAACCTCTTTTGGTGTTGGCAGCATTGCCCAAACTCTACAATCCTCTTCTACGCTTGGAAATGGGATTCCTTTGGCCTTATCCTTTGAATTCTCTTTTGATTCAACAGGAAACACAACATGGCTTGCCCTGATTTCTAGATCTCTAGAGCAATGACATTGTCATGTCCACGATTTCACAGACTGTGTTAAAGCACCAAAACCGAGAAAAATAAATGGGGATTTTCCCTATGAAAGGAACCCTCCTCCCCAGCACTCAATGGGCGCATCCTGTTCATGCCTGAAGAGAGCTCCTGGAACATGTACAAATAAAAAGGAGCAAGACCAGCCCCGAGGAGAGGGGAGGCAGGAAAGGGAGTAGACGGGACTGGAAACATGATGTGTAGGATCATGTTCCTTGGCAAGCTCTTCTGCGACAGTGTGACCACAAACCCTAGATCTCTGCTACCAGTCTTTTAAAATGAGAGATTAAAGTGACGCTTTGGGGTGGCAAACGTCTGGCAAAAAAACAGAATATGATACCCGTTATTAAATTTCACATAATGTTTACGTAGAACAGTATTTTTTTAAACGACATTGGTGTGTCTCTAAACAATGTCTTGACACAAATTTGTAATCAGAAGGGTCACTTTGGCTTATTTATTTGGAAATATTTTGAGTTGATCTTTAAGATCTGGAGGAATCAAAATTCCCCTCTATGCCTAGTATACGTTTCTGAAAGGGGATGCTCTTCTCCTCCAGCCCTTGAGGATATCCAGATCGGGAATTCCAGTTTTTCCGTACAAGAGTACCAGTTTCTCTTACTATAATAAAATAGATTTGTTCCTTTTATCTTGAGCTGCTTAAGCTTAAAAGAATCAACTTAATTTGTTTTTGCAATTGCTGCTTTTCCGAATATCAATTGATCTGGTCTTGAGCAATTAATCTCAATATCCACTCATGTCGTTTACTTGTGTATGTGATATGTTCTGGCCTTGCACATTGTCAAAGTTTGCAAACTGATAGGTCCCCCTAAATACCTGGAATGGTGCTCGACAATGTGATGGTATTAGTTGGAGTTGAACTGCCCACAGCTGGCAGGTCAAGTTCTTCTGTTTGTGCGTCCTACGAATATGAAATAACATATTTAGTCATTTGTCGTAGCTCTACAAAAATACACAAATCATACATTATATGCAAGGAGGAGATTAGGTGTAACGCAGTCTGGAATATGTCTTGTGAAAAACAAAATGGCCCCCTTCTTAAGTTACCTTTTTTAAATATAGAGCATTCTAACCAAGCACTTTAGTGACATCAACAGCCCTTTGTAATTGATTAATCCTCCCACAGGTCTTGATAGATATCTTCCAGCGCAACCAGTTCTCTGAAACGGTCACCAGGGGGTGTAGTTTAGCTTGGCATGGTTCCCCTCCAACCATCTTCTTCCTCAACCATAAACATGGTGTTGTTGCCCTACAAAGGAAGCACATTATGCCCTATCTGTGTTCCCTTTTTGGCACGCTCAGCATGCTGATTTCTTGATCACTCTGAATTGTTATTCGACTGTACCATCATGCCCATTCCCATGCCATTGTGGTTTAATCACTGCAGGGACCAACGTGAAAATGTCCTGCACCGATCTGCGCAATTCTTGTGGTTGCTCAAGGAACCCGCTATGTCTATTGAGGTCGGTAGAGCGGGGAGCTGGGGGAGGGGAGGGGCGGCACAGTCGTACGCCTCTCTGCTAGCCTTGTTTATGCACTGTCTATCGAACATCTAGTTTCAATGGATTGCTTTTCTCCAGCAGATTCCTCATCTTGATAGATATCCATCATCCAGCTCTGCTACTCGGACACTTTTCGCCAGGGGGCTAAGTGGACCTTGACTCAGCCGTCTATCCGTCTTGTCCGGCTCTCGATCCTCGGCTTCGGAAGTGACATCAGGCATCGTGTATATATAGCACATCACTATGCCCCATGCTTCAGTTCCTTTTTTGTGGGCGCTTGCACGTTGCTCGAAAAATGCAGCCGAAATCCCTACGTGAGAGGGCCAGGAAACTGGCCTTGAGTCGATCGTCTGGTAAAAAATCTCTGGCGCGGTCTCACGTCCGTTCTTCCGAGACTGAGAATCCCACCCCCGAGAAGGGGAAAGAAAAACATTGCAAAAAGACCAAGTATCGGTCCCATTCCAGGAGCCATTCCTCATAGTCTTTCTTGCGGAAGAAGAAACGGCACCACCGTCATCGGTGCAAGTCCAGCTCGTCGTTGGAATGAGGTAAGCCCTCGGCAGTGCCGACCACTCGAGAAGAGTGGTAAAGTTTTAAAACTTCTATGCTTTAAATGTTTAGACAGCAAGCTGCTGTAGGCGCAATTCCGGCCCCTGACCAGCAAACTGTGGCAGCAAAAGCGGCATTCGGTGCTCCTGACCTCAAGCCAAACACTCTGTCAAATGCCTTTGGGCATCACTCCTACCAGGCATACATTGCCAGAAGGCCACAAGTCCCTCTGTGCCGAAAGAACCACCAGCATTGAAGCCTATTCCATCAGCGGTCAAGCCCTTGGCGCCGACAGTCGGCGATGGTTCGTTTAGACCGCTGTCAAGAGCAAGGTTCTTTGACTCTATGTAGTCAATTTTCAGCATCAATAACACCGATGATCAAGTCGGCCGAGTTGGCGTCGATTATTTACGACGACCAGGCCGAATTATTGGCCCTGGCTCAAGGTCTACAAGATGCTAGTGGCCTAGATACTTAGCCAGACCTTGAGTTGCAGCAAAACCAGCCCTATACCCATGCTAAATCCAGGGTCAGGTCTCTAGTTGACAGAGTAGTTGACACCCTTGGGTTGAAGGTGTCTAACACACCTCTTCAAGAGTATGAACTCACTGATATCTTGGACGAGGGTCCCACAGTTGAGCATAACATGCTATTTAACCCAGCCATTGCGAACCCTTTATCCTCCTTATGGCAGTTCTCTTGCACTATTCCCCCTGTAAATGCCAATATTACAGGGAAGTATAGGCCGGCAAGAGGGGACCCTTCTTTCCTGGATTTTTATAGCCAGTCTAGGATGGGAAGGAGGTAGCCAAGCAGTCATTGCAAACGGGCCTAGATTTAGCGGACTGCATTATCCTATCAATGGGTTCAGCAGTGGTAATGAGGCGGCAGACCTACCTGAAAACCTCTGCCTTCTCTCTGAATGTGCAGAACTCGCTGCTAGACATGCCCTTTGCAGGAGGCCTGCTTTATGGTCAGAAAGTTGGCGAATCCGTGGAAAAGTTTAAAGAATCCAAGTTGGCTGCTGAATCACTGGGCCTAGCGGCACAGCCGGCTAAACCTGCCTTCAGCTATGCCTCCAGAGGTAGGGGCTATAGGTGTTACCCTATGGCAGGGAAGCGCTGCTCCCGCAAGCCAGGCAGGGGCAGAGGCGCTTCTCATGCCCTGGTAGGGACAGAAGGGCTTCTAGAGGTCAACAAACAGCAACAGCAGCTGAGGCGTCCACACCCTCTAAGCCGCTTTGATTTCCTCTCCAACGATGCACCAGTTGGTGGATGGTTGGCCAGGCATTGGTCCCAGTGGCAGGAAATAACCTCTGACATCTGTGCCCTGTAGTTGATTCGATAGGGTTATTGTTTTCCCTTTCTAAACAGACCACAGGACAGACCCCCACTGGCCCCAATCCAACCGGGACAGGAGCTCCAGGAAAAACGGAGAGCCCTGTGGTCCAATGGTGCAGTAGAAGAGGTATTACCCAAATAGAAGGGATCGGCTGATATTCCCGGTATTTCCTGGTAGCCAAGAAGGGAGGAGGTCTCTGTCCCATTCTGGACCTCAGGACTCTAAACGAGTTCCTGTGGAAAGACACATTCAGGATGGTGACGTTGAGAGAAATTCTCCACACACTCGAATTTTAGGACTGGCTGGTCTCAATAGACCTGTTGGGCGCTTATTTCCATGTGCCAATGCACCAAAAGCACAGGAAGTTCCTAAGGTTCCTCATAGGGTACAATCATTATCAGTTCAAGGTACTGCCCTTTGGGTTGACCTCTGCTCCAAGGGTCTTCACCAAGCTCATGGCAGTAGTCGCAGCTCACCTCAGGAGATCCAGAGTCCATGTAGTCCCATACCTGGACAACTGGCTGATCCGGGGTAAGTCAGCAGGGCAAGTTTGGTCTCATCTGGAAGACACCTGCCTACTACTGCAAAGGCTGGGCATCTCCCTCAACTTGGAGTCTCATTTGGCACCAGTTCAGCGGCTCCAGTTCATCGGGACAGTCCTAGACACTCGGGTAGGGAAGGCTTTTCCTCCCGAGGAAAGAGTTGGTCACATATCCCAGATGGTGCAATTGTTTCAGAACCATGCCACCCTACGAGCAGCTTCTTTCCTCCATCTTTTGGGCCTCCAGTATTTTTCTAGTGGCAGAAGCCAGACTGCCCACAAGATCTGTCTTGAATACCAGTTATGTAGTTGGAGCAAGCTGGGTAAAGGCTTGGCAGACCTGGCATAAACACACAAACACCCATAGTTGGTAGATTCCAGGCTGGGCTTGTAGATGCACAAACACCCCTAGGTGGTAGGTGTGCTTCCTCTAGTTAGCCTTGCATGGTTGCTTCCTGTTTAGTTCAGTCACTTCCTGCTCATTGTTACCACTTCCTGTTGCCAAAAAGGAAGTGTGTAAGAACTCATAGGCTCTCTAGTGTTTGGGCGTGGCGGGCTATATAAGCCACGCCCCAGGTTTCTCCAACGCTTTGTGTTGCTTTCTGTAAGCTGCGTTAGCAACACATTCACGTGCTCCTGACCTGTTCACGTGCTTCAGCTTCTGGGCTTACCTACTCTGGATCCTTCACCCCGCATTCGTCGAGCAGCAATCTTTGTTCGGGCACAAGGTTACGACTGCACCGGCATCTGCAAAGAAAAGGAGAGTATTACTTGGAGCTCGTGAACCAGCAACTCTGCCCATACTCACCGGGCCTGCGAAGTTCATCCCGCTGTGCTTGCATCCTGGCTCGTAGCGCGCATCCACCAGCCGCCTCCTGCAAAAGAAAACAACATTACTTGATGCTCAGAAATCAGTGACGTCGCGCCTACTCCCTGGACCTTGGGAGTTCATCCCACTGCGCATACTTACCTTAGGTATCTTTCGGTATTTCAACGCTTGGCAGCACCTGAAAGACAATTAAGAACAGAATAATAAGTCAGTGCTAACTCGAATCCTAGTGCTACTTCAATTGCAAGGCGCACTTACCAGAGTCCGTTTGGAACTCTCTGCTAGTGAAGTAACTGGCACTTTGAACTGAACAGTCCACGCTGTGAAGCCAGAACAGTGGGGCATCTGAACGTTGGCTAAATAGTCATTGGCCATCAAATCTATGTGAGAAGGACTACGAAGCCCTTCCAATAGAACAGCGCCCCTGCGGAGAGCAGGATGGAGTGTGCACCCAACTAAAAGCAAAGGTGAGCCTTGGGGAAGACATCTCAGCACATTCTTAGGGAGAAGGGAGGGAGCTCAAGGGGTCAAGTTAACCCAGATCTTAGTGCACATCTCTTTACTTAACAGGCACATCTACCAGGCTGAATCCTTGCGTACTCGGGGCCGAGGGGGTGTACCATCACTCCTGCAGAGACACAGGTGAGTGTGACAAGATCCTTTCAGTGGCTACTGAGGGACCAGTGGTCTCAGTATCTGGGAGCAGTCACGGATCACCTCTCAGGGTCCAGCCAGGTAGTCTGCAAACTCGGCTGGTGGAACACGTACAGCAATCTCATGGCGGGGAATTCCTCTGGGCTCTTTGGCTTCTGGCCTGAGTGGTCACGAATGCGTCTCTGAAGGGTTGGGGCACCCACTGTGAGGATTTGCAGGTGAGTGGGCTCTGGTCTCCTTCAGAAGCCAGGTGGCACATCCAACAGGCTGGAGTTGCGCGCCATCAGGTTTACCCTGAGTGCCTTTGCCCCGTCTCTCAGAGAGAAGCATGTCCTCCTCCGACGGAAAACACGGGGGCCATGCACTACCTCAACAAGCAGGGAGGTGTGCACTTCCAACCCCCCCGCGGCACAGAGGCGATACAGCTGTGGTTTTGATTACGGGAGAACCAAATCTCGGTCTCGGCAGTTCATCTGGCGGGGATGGCAAACACCTTGGTGGGTCCTCTGAGCAGGCAGAGCACGGTCTCACACGAGTGCGAAGTGTGCCAGGAAGTCCTGGAGGAGTAGACCTGTTTGCCACAGAGACCAACGGGAAGTGCAAACAGTTTTGCCCAAGGGAATTCACAGCGAATGGTGCACTGTGGGACGCGTTTGTTGTGGATTGGACTTTCCACTATGCCTTCCCCGTGATTCCCATCATCCCTTGTGTTCTCAGGAGGTAGAAGAGATTTCGAGCGACCATGATCTTGATCGCCCCAGATTGGGCAAGGAGGATGTGGTACTTCGATCTCTTAGATCTGACCATCTGTCAGCCTGACCGGTTGCCTCTGTGTACGGATCTCTTGATCCAGTCGGAGGGTCGAGTGCTCCACCTGACCCTAGATTCCCTCAACCAGCATGCATGGCTCTTAAGAGGATGAGGTATGATGACTGGGACCTCTTAGAAGAGGTACTTGAGGTGTTGCTGGCTGCATGCAGACCTACTGCAAGATCTCTGTACGTGTGCAGGTGGAGAAGCTTTGAGGCGTGGTGCAGGGAACGCAAGTTTTACCCTATCTCTTGCACCACCACCACAGTGATGGAGTTCCTTTTGTTACTGGCCTCATCAGGCCTTCAGGTCCACGCAATCAAAGGGTATTTGTCGGCCCGGTATGTGTTTAAGAGGTCCCCAGACCAACGTTCCTTCTTTACTGTTCCGGTCCTGGCCCAATTCCTGAAGGCCCTACTCAGTAAGTTTCCGCCAACCCCCTTTGTTGTCCCAGATTGGGATCTTAATCTGGTTTTGACCTACTTGATGGCGGCTCCGTTTGAGCCTATGCACTCATGTTCTTGACGGCTGTTATCCCTTAAGACAGCCTTCTTGGTGGCAATCACATCTGCCAGGAGGGTTACGGAACTGCAAGCTTTGTGCTGCAAACCTTCTTTTTTAAGGTTCTTTCTTGAGAAAGTCTCTCTCAAAGTCAGGCCCGTGTTCCTTCCTAAGGTCGTTTCTGAGTTTTACCTGTCCCAGTCTATCAGTTTGCCTGTCTTTTTACCCTCCTCCACGTCCCTCGAAAGAGGAAGAGTGGTTCCACCGCCTTGACCTGAAGAGAGCGTTAAGCTTCTACATTGCTCGCACATCCGAGTTTCCGAGGTCAGACCAGTTGTTCCTGGCCCATTCTTTGTCTCGGAATGGTCTTGCCATATACAAACCAACTCTCACGTTGGATTGTTTTGTGCATATCCGAGTGTTACCAATCTACAGGCAAGAGGGGTTCTTGTTACGGTCATATGTTGGGCAGCCACTTGGTCATCCTTGCATACATTGACCAAGCACTATGCCTTAGATGTTGCACGGGGAGCTGATGCACAGTTTGGTAGGTCAGTTCTACAGAATCTACGGATTTAAATCTTTCTGCCCTCCTGTTATGATCATATCTCAGGATTACTCATAAAGGATACTCTGGTAGGCCGCAGATATACTTCAAATTACTTTAATCAGGATCATACGGTCACATCAGGTACATTAAGGAGATAGTGAAGTACAGAGGAGAGCCCACTGGCTTCCAACACCCAGGCTACATCTTCCAACTGCCCTGGCTGTAATCACCTTCACACTCAACATTCCAGTCAGACTCCTGGCATTCCATTCATGAAATTAAACCTAGCATTGACACCCATGCATTCAGGGAAGCAGGGATCAGGCAGGGAAGTCAGTCACAACATGCCTCATTCCAGTACACCACGGGCACGCACACTTTGCAACCAGACAGCATCGCACAAACACCCTGCACCTGCACAACTGACACAAGCACATACGCTTAGCCGGCAGGCGAATGACTGACCAACCGGCTGTAACTAACACACAGGTAACGGCACCACACCAACATTGCAACCATCACAAAAATCACTCAGACACCTGCCAACCACCACTGCCACTGACAAGTCACCAGCCTGCCACACTGGAGCACTACCTGCCCCTCATTGGGGCCAACCAACCCACAATTCAAACCATCACGAAGAAACACTGACACCTCAGTCCACCACTGCCACTGGTAACTGAGGGCTGCCACTCCCAAGCACAAACTGTCCCTATATGGGCTGCCACATGGACCGCTACACCACTAGAAGAAACAGGACTAACTATCATGACAGACCGTTCCAACCAAATGTCTCATGAGCCGGATGCGTACTTAACGACAACACCCATGACAACATTCTCACCTGACACACTCATCACACACACACACCGGCAACTGACCCGCACAGCAAGACTCAACTTGGTCAACAAACAGCCAAGCCCCAGAGTGTTGGCCAGACACCCCGAGACCCCAACGCCAAACTCCAAACGGGAAGGCTGCCCAAAGCTGGACCAGCTGAACACCGGCACAATGGGTGTTGAAAGTTGCCCAGCCCCCAGAATCATCTGAAAGTTAATCCAGGACGATTCTGTTAGACCAAAAACAGAATAGAATGCAGCTATGCTTATCCTAGGTGGGGCACTGGCAAAACAACCACGGATTCCTAATCACATCTGCACAGATCCACACAAACCCTACCTAAGGATAAGATTAGCCACAGAGAAAGGCCTCTGTCCAATGGCAAACCCCACCTCAGGATCCTGGAACGAAACCCGGAGCCAATCTCGACCAGCAAACCCAAGGAGGTGTCTTTTCCCAGTGGTCACTAAACCACACGTGAAACACACATGCACATGTGAAACACACATCAGTTCATGCTACCATGCATCCAATAGAAACTCACACCATCCAACAAGCGCTGTAGTTACTTTTTCCACTCGATACTTCTTCAACCCAAACGGTGTGATACCATACATCAGCATCATTAAACAGACGAACAGGGTGTGGGCAGGTCAAAACCTCAAAATGAATGAGCGTCAAAACCTCAAAATGAATGAGCGCCATCCATCTCCTATGGCGATCATTTTTCACCATTAAACACAACAGTAATAAAACATGCTGTACTAAAAGTCCATGTTGCATACTTGCAGAAGGCAACCTAAACATGCTGCAAATTCTCAATATGTTAAACTAGCATGTCAAACAGCATTCCACACCAACCCACAGATCAATAAATCCACGTTGCTGGTTGTGCGCAACGTTAACATGCTGCAACACCTCAAAAGATTACCCCAAACATTGTTCTAACTCAGATATCTACGAGAGCACACAGCACATTGCACAGTTATCAGGCATCTCCACCTTGAAATGCAACTTTATACTAAAAGTCTGTCTCATACCTGCAGGCTGCAACGTAGCACCTGAATCTCCTCAGAATGTATTAACCTGCAAATGAACCTTTGCAATACCAAAAACAAAGTTTATCCGTACATTCATACCTTATATCACAACATGTCACCAACACCTCCTCTGTTATTCAAACTGCTTGGGGAGTCTATCAAGATGAGGAATCTGCTGGAGAAAAGCAATCCATTGAAGTAGAAATTACTCACTGTAATGATCTTTCTATGGATTATTCTCCTGCAGATTCCTCATCGACCCTCCCATCCATCCCCCATCCCCGCTCAGAAAGTTCTGTGGCTTGTCACTTCTGTCCAAATGAGAAGACATCTGCTGATGGCTCTTAGAAGACCGCTTCTGTCTCATTCAATTAAAAAGAATATTTATTTTTTCAATTATTGTTGTGTGGGATCACTCCTTGTTAAGTTTTTACGGGCTGATTAGCCTCCTCCTGTGGTCGGGGGGTGGGGGGGGGGTGCAAAAGGAAGGAACTGAAGCCTGGGGCATAGTGATTGCTATATATATATATATATATATATATATATATATATATATATATATATTCGCTTCCGGAGAACACGATCGAGAGCCAGACAAGACCGATCGGTCGAGTCAAGGTCCGCTACGTCCCCTGGTGAAAAGCTTCCAAGCAGCAGACCTGTATATCTATGAAGATGAGGAATCTGCAGGAGAAGAATCCATGGGGGCTATACCTTGGGTCTTTTGGTTGCAGCCCCGGATAGAAGCTCAGGCACTGCAACTAAAAGGCGAGCTAGCCCGAGTCCCAACAGGCTCAACAATAGTGTAGCCCCAGCTCTTTTCCCGACATAGCAACACCCCTGCTAGAACTCAATATTTTCAGACCATGCAGGACCTGTATGATGATGAAGGGGACCTTGTCCTTCCTGGGTTGGAGCCTTGGTCTGTTCTGGAGCAACCATCTCTGCCTAATCTGACTGCTGATGAGATGGATATACTCAAATCTGGTAGCAGATTTGTAAGATGTCAGCAGCTCAGATACCTCACCGGATTTGGAGATTCAATAGGCATGTCCCCTTATGGGCACCCCAATGCTGTTAATCACATAGTGATTGAGAAAGTAGTCGAATAAACTTGTCCTATATGAGTTAACTGATATTCTGAAAAGGGATGATCAGAAAAATGCTTTATTGTTCAATGCTGCATTAGGAAACCCGGTTGTCATTGAGGCAGACTCCTTGTTCCACTCCTGCGGTTGACAAGGAAGTTATGAAAAAATTCAAACCGGCACCTGGAGATCACTGCCTTCTCTCGAGGCGCCCTACACCAGAGGGTTTGGTAGTGCAGGCAGAAGCTGCCAATTTCAAATCATTTACATATTAATGACTGTGCCTCTTGACAGACAGTAAGACAAGTGGATATGCTGAGGTATAAGGTTTTTCTACAGGGAGCATAGCCTGAACACCAGCAGTGCCTCTGTGTGCCCGCTAAGTATGCAGACATTTTGTTCTTAGCTGTCCCAGAAGCAAGTGCACAGCTTCCAGAAGGACTTCCTTGACATGGTGTCGGATGGCAAGGAGACTGCATTTCAGGCATTGCAGGCTGGTTTGGATTAAGTGGCCTGATTGGTAGTTCTGTGGGAATGGCATCAGATCTGCTGAAATTCTCACGGCTAAAAGCAGCGGGGTTTGCTGCAGACATGCAGTCCCAGTTTTTGGATATGCCATTCGACAGAGTTAATTTGTCCAGATTCCTTAAACTTTGAAGGATGCATCAGATCAGCCTTGCCACCAAAGGTGTAGCGTAATCGCTCGTGTTAGCTGTTCAGAAAGTGCCTCCTTTGAGTCCCCCTTTTTTTCTCTCCAGTGCCTGGGCCTTAGGATCTAGGCGCTTTAAGCCACAATTTGCTTCTGCTAAGCGTGGATCTTCTGAGCTCTCGATCCCCTTCTCTGTACGCTTGTCTGGGCAGGGGCTAGGGAGCTCAAAAGATCCAAGCTCAATTGGCTTTAGTGTCCAAGCCTATTTGTGGGCCCCCTCCCCTCCTTTTGTTCTAGATCAATGTAGCATCTACATGTTTGAAGAATGGCAAATCACTACCACAGGCGTTTCGGTGCTGCAGTTGGTACATTGGGGCTACTGTCTCTCCTTTATCAAGATCCCTCTAAATCGCCCTTTGCTGGAGGTTCATCAAGACCCCAAACTGGATTTTCTTCTACTGAAAGGAGTAGTGAAGCCAGTTCCACCATCAGAGATTGGGTCAGGTTGGTACTCGGTACTTCCTGGTTTGTGAAGAGAGTGAGGGTAGCATACCAGCCTGAACCTGCAGGGACTTGAACAACTTCCTGAGGAACGACCAGTTCCAATGGACTTCTCCCTTCCATCCTTCCATGATATCCATCTCCCACCTATTCTTCTGAAACCTTTTCACTGGTGTGCGGGGGGCGGGTGGAGTTGGGAGCAGCACTGCATCGGTTCTGTCCGACGCGTCGATGTGCTTCGCGCTGGGTATGACGTTGGGTCGAGTATGCATAGAGGCACTGCGCCCCATGTCCTTTGTTCTATTTTTCAGCGCACTCTGCTTTCTTTAGGAACACTGCTCTTCTCGAATCTTGCACTTCCCATTCTTATTCGACAACATGCTGAATCCAACAAAGTCCTCGCGATTCAAGCGCTGCATCATCTTCTAGTGGAAAAATGCGTGTTTCGAACCTCCACCTCATCGCTCTTTACTTTCTCGGTGAACGCCACAACACGCAGGACTCTGCGTCGTGTCAATCGATGCTCCCGAAAACACTGGCGAAGCTGTTCACCTTTCTCCACAAGTAGAGGGTTGACAAACAAGTTTGATATCGTTGGGCGTGGACCACAGCACTGAGGAACAGTCCCCTGTCCCAAATTACAAGAAAAAGAAGGAGCACCACAAAAGATCCAGATCTTCAAGTGGTTCTTAAAGACATTGCTCTTCTTAGTCTTCAAAGTGGAGCCACCGCCTCTGCTGTTTTTCCCCCCATTGGTTTCTTGTAGATCCCTTGCTAACAATTGCCCCCCCTCCCCCCTCCCCCTGTTAGCTCTCTGCTCCTCTGCTTCCCTCACTGTGTTTTTCCCCCTATGATTGTAAGCGCTCCTTTGCTTCCCGAATAATAATAAAGGGAAATCCGGGAGGAATGTGTTCGACAGGCACCTTATTTAAAAAAAAAAAAAAAAATGTTATCAAGTTTTCAAAGCACATTATACTTAGGTAAACAACGGTATGACATGTTCTGTTCAAGGACATGTTAGGAAAGAGCAGCGTTCACCCATTCAGATTTCCTCTGGAGTATTGCTCTTTTCCAAAACATGGTGATACATGCCCTGGCGGCTAAGAGCAAGCCATGTGTCATCTTAGACAATTTAGAGAAAATGTCATCCTGCTCAACTAGACCAAACAAGATTAACATGGGTACCCCCTCCCTCGTCTCCCCTCTATATCTTTGATCCAGCTAAGGTCCTCATCCCAGTAAGACTGTACCACTGTGCACCCCCACCTCATGTGCTAATAGTCTGCTTTCATCCCACGGTTTCGCCAGCAGAGAGGGGTCACTCCATGATACATTTTGGACAGCCTAATCTGATCATATTGCCATCTGTATAGGAGTTTTATGTCATGGAGTTTGTACTGCGTAGCAATCGATGTTTGTGACGTTCTCCTACATATGCAAAGCCAAGTGTTGGGTGATATATCCCTCCCCAGAACCCCCCCCATTTCTCCTTCAGTCTATCAGATGGGGATAGCTTGGTTTCTATCAGAGTTCTGTAGAGAGTGCCTAGTAACCCCTTATTGCCTGAAATGGTGTTCAGGGCCTTCTCAAACGGTGTGAGATCCCTTTGCAGCTTGACTTTCCAAATTTCTCTAGTCATGACCCCCTTTAGTCTTCGATATAAGAATGTTGAGAGTGGCTTGAGTCCTAAGGCTTCCTCGAGTTCCTGTATGGTTAGGAAGGCGCCGCCCTTCCATAGTTCTCCCGCCCTTTCTAGCCCGGCCTCATACCAGGTTTGATAGCTTGTGCGGTCTGGGAAAGCATCCAGAATTCCTGGTACCCACAGATGACTCAGTGGCAAGGGCCAAGTGGTAACTCCTTTCATTCCTCTGCCCTGTTGCCAGATGTTCCACACTGTTCCCAATATGGGGTGCTCTCTTATTCTTTTAAGTAGTGTTAATCTGGGAACCCACAACCATTCACCTACTGTGGTCGGACGGAGGTGAAAGTTGTCAAGGCCTACCCATTGTAAGTCTCGCTGTAGTCGGAGATGTGGAATTAGGACTCTCAATTGTGAGGCTTTGTAATATAAGTGTATGTCAGACAGACTCACCCCTGCATAGTCTTTGTGTAGATGGAGAAGCCTGTCCGAGACCCTTGGCTTTTTGCCCTGCCATAGGAAACGTGTGAGTGAGGCTTTGCTCTTTTCGAAATAGTCATCGGCTATCTGAATGGGAAGCATTTGAAAGATATAGAATTTTGGGCAATATGACCATTTTAATGGCGTTGAGTCGTCCCATCCAGGATATCGTGAGTCGATTCCACCTTTCAAGGACTTTCTCAATGACCGCCATTAGTGGGGGAAGTTGGCCTCATACAGCCCTGCAAGGTTTCTGGTGACGTTAATGCCTAGGTATCGCAATGTGTGTAGACTGGCTTTCATGCCCAGCGGCTTAAACCGTGCAATGTCTATATCTGTCTTTGTTAATTGGGAAGAGGACCGACTTCCCTGTGTTTATTTTGAGCCCTGCTAGTTTGCCATATGTCTCTATCACTGCAATCACAGCTGGGATGGAAGTCAGTTGGTTAATGACATGGAGCAGCATGTCGTCTGCATATAGGCCCAGTTTATATTTCTCGTACCCAACCATGATTCCTTCCACCCGTTGATCGTTTCTTATTGTATGGGCTAGTGGCTCTAATGTAAGAACAAATAATAACGAGGACAAGGGGCATCCCTGCCTCGTGCCTCTCCCCAGGTTGAATCATCAGGATTGGCCCCCATTAACTGTAACTGAGGTCTTTGGCGAGGAATAAATTGCTTCAATTCCCCTCTGAGGTCTTGGGCCTAGTCCAATCTTCAACAGTACCCCGTCTAAGAAGTCCCATGCCACCCTGTTGAATGCTTTCTCAGCGTCTATGGAGAGAGGAGTAGGGTATTCTTGCGACCTTCGAGCCTCATTTATTAGGTGGAGTGTCTTTCTCATGGTGTCTACCCCCTGACGCCCACTCACAAACCCCACCTGATCAGGGTGATCCAATATGGGTAGGCGCAGTAATAGATGTGTGCAGAAGTTTTTTCTCAATTTTGACAAACGAAGTGGGGTAACTCTAGGTCTTCGTTTCCTGCACACACCATTGCGACACATTAAGATATATATATTTCTGAAAAAAGTCGCGGAGGTTCAAGAGTGTGATCAGAAAAGCTCCCCAAGTTTGTGTACAATATGGGTAGGTGACCTTCAAGCCGGGCTGCTATGACTCTGACATATATTTTTGCATCAATATTCAAGACTAATTTTGGCCTATATGAGCCACACTGTTCAGGGTCTCTGCCTTCTTTTGGTATTACGGTGAGTAGAGCATGGGAGAAGGTGTCGGGCACCTCCCCTGTCTGAATGATGTTGTTAAAGAGTGCTGTTAGAAAGGGAGTTAGCGTGGCTACATTTGTTTTATAGAACTCTGGGGTGAAACCATCGTCTCTGGGCGCTTTCCCCTGTTTAAGGTGACTGATGGCTGCTTTTATTGCCTCACCTGTGAGCAGAGTTTCCAAGGCATCTGCTTCTGCCTTGCATAGAGAGGGGAGACGTGATTCCGTTAGATGACGGACAATAAACCCCAGGGGCGTTGTGTGTTCGCTATTGCATATAGTTTCGTAGAAGGGCACAAAGGCTTCTTCTTTTCCCTCAGGAGTGCTCGTGCTAGTACAGTCTACCCCTGTTATACGGTCACCCAACTCTCGGCCCGCTGTTTGCGAAGTTGCGCTGCCAAGAGTGCGTCAGCCTGATCTCCTCTTTCATAACATTTTTGCTTGAGGAACTGTAGGTTCCTAACGACCTTTCCCTCTTCAAGTGATTTAAATTTGTCTCGTAGGCCTCTGGCCTCTAGCCTCTAGAAGGTATTCCTTTCCTGTCTGTTCAGGGGGGAGGATTGGGCACGTGTTTCTGCAGTAATTATCTTTTCCCTGAGCTTGTTTTCTATTAGCGTGCGTTCTCCTTTCTTGCGTTCTCCCTCTCTGATGGGGATACCCCTCCATGTAGCCTTGGCCGCTTCCCAGACCAGCGACCTTCTCACCTCACCCGTTGGTACCAAAACATTGTGTAATTTAATTCTCGAACCCAATCCTTCGAAGATTGGGTCTTTCCATAGCGTGTGGTTACACCTGCATTTCGAACTTCGGGGGCGTAGACCTTCCCATTGTATTTCGAGGGATACCATATCGTGGTCTTACCATGGGATCGGGTGAATATGTGAGTTCCCCGTTACCTCTCACAGGTCTTTGGAAGTGTCAAGATAGTCGATCCTCCTGCGCGTGCCGTGTGGGGTGGAATAAAAGGTGAAGCCCCTCTCTTGTGGGTGTTGATGTCTCCAGCTGTCCCTCAGGTCGTAGAACTCAAGAGCTGCACGCAGCTCTGTTTCTCAGTGACCCGGGGGCTTGCGATGTGCTTCCCCCCCCGCCTGTCTGTCAAGTTGGTGTCCATCCATACATTGAAATCTCTGCCTAGTATGAGGTGGCCATGTGCTTCTCCCATTATTTTTTCTAATGCCCTCTGCAAGAATCTCTTTTGGCCTTGGTTGGGAGCATATACTGTGGCAAAGGAGATCCTTATGTTACTAATGAGTCCTGTAATAGATGGCGTTCTGCCCTCTGTGTCTGACCAGATTTTAGTGATCTCCATACATAGACTCTTGCGTATAAGGATGCCGACCCCTGCTTTTTTGACAATGCCGGAACCCCAATACGTATTGCCTATGAGGCTGATTGGTATCCTGTGTTTGTCACCCCTCAGATATCTGGTCTCTTGCAGAAAGAACATCAATACCCGACTTCTTGAACTCTCTGGCTACTAGGGATCTTTTTGTGGGTGAATGAAGCCCATTTACATTGAGAGTGCACACACTGAGAAGTTTGCTCATGTGAGATGTCATTACAGATCTTTGTATCTGCCATCTATTTCCACCAGCAATCGTTGTCCCTTGATGTCATTGTATTCAGTTATTACATAGGATGGGTCCGGAGTCTGTTTATCGGGTGCATTAACACTAGATTCCCTCCCCACCTCTTCTGCCCTTTTCCGTCCATTCCCTATCCCTCCCCTTCCACTCTCCCTTTGCGGCGCCCGGTCCGCCCCAGTTAACATCACCAGGTGAGTCCAAGCCACCAATGAGGTTCTGCATCCAGACTCCAGCCTTAACCACCACATTGTTGGGCGGCCCCAATTGTCCCCTCAAACACACAGTTGGGGAAGCTCCAACCTCTGTAACATTACTGAACCCTGATACTGTCAACACAATTTACCAGACCTACACATGGCCAAGCAACAGTCTGGATATCTGACGCTAAATTGCTCGAGTGCCAACCATGATTAGTGACCCTCAAGTAGCAATGTCCAACTGAGCGTCTCTATGTATGGCGTCTCAAATCAGTCCACTCGCATCTCTATGAAGCAATAGGTGAGAATGTGTTGAGCTTTATGAATTTCCTCGAGCCCGGTATTCTTCTCCTCTTGGGCCCCTTCACTTTCCATCCTCTGTCTCCCTCGTCGCCTCTCTGAGGCGCAGTCCTCTTCACCGAGCAGTTCTCGAATGGTGCCTTTAATTTCAGTCTCTGTGACGGGTTTGCGCTTCTGCCCTTCTAACTCAAAGGTGATTGAAATGGGGAATTCCCATCTATATTGCACCCCCTTGTCTTTCAGCCACTTCCTTACGGGCTGACATAGGTGTCTTTTGGCAAGTGTTAGGGATGAGAGGTCTTGAAATATGGAAATGCGAGCTGTGCCCATCGTAATTGGTCCTCTCGTTTTGCTTTGTCTAGGATCTTGAGTCTGTCGGGGTAATTGTGGAAGCGCACTAGGACAGATTGTGGGCCTCCAGTTGGTTCTCCGGCTCTGTGGAGCCTCTTGATCTTTGTGGCATAAATTGACTCATCCTCAAAGAGGCATTTCAGAATTTGGTGGATTGTGCTCTTGAGGTCTCCCTCTGTCTCGCTGTCTCTTTCCAGAATTCCGAAAAAGCAGAGGTTGTTTCTCCTCTCGCGGTTTTCAAAGATCGTCCATTTTAAGAACCAAGTCCGCTTCTCTCCCCTCTATTTCGCTTAGATGTTCATCTATTTGCGTTTCCATGGTGTCGAATGAGGACTGGTTATGCTCTACTTCCTGTTACCACTCCTCCATCTTGTCCATTCCAACGTTGATTTTGCCCACCATGCTGCCGATGTCGGCCCTCATGCCTCTTCTTTCTTCTAGGAGTGAAGCAGCGTCACTTTTGGTGGCCATTGAGTCCTGGGTTCCCATTACCATCCCTTCGTTTTTCTGAGGAACACAACCTCTTCCCTTTCCTGGATATGCAAATTCCGCCAGTTTGTTTCTGGAATCCATGCAGTGGTGCTCTGGCCTTGCTCGTTTCCACTTCCAAGATTCTGAATATTCCGGATTGTTCCCTTGCACTTGTGAGGGTGGAGGGGAGGTTATGTAGATAATCAGGGAGGTGAACGCGTGTTTTCTCAGGGGGGTCCACTTTAGGATTATTCACTGGCCAAGTTGTTGTGCGGGCGGCAACCCATGAATAATTTCGGTAGGCTTTGATGAGGTGTCTAGGGTGGGCACATGCCCCAGTTCGGGGGCCACACACCCTGGGTTTTTTCTTATTGCTTGTCACGGATTATGCTACGTTTCCACCCAGCCTCATTTTCGTGTTGCCTTCACAGGGGATGCGGTCACCCAGAGGTTCTTTCTTGAAGGGTTTTCAGACGAATGGCCCCAGGGGTCAGTTCAGCGGTTCGTCTGCTCACTTTGGGGTAGAGGTCTTGGTGTACCACATGAGCCGCAACACGGGGCCCCCCCCCCCTCTCCTCACCGCAGTCGATGTGCAGAGTGCGGCACAGTCTCGGGGCCCTGGAGCGTGAGTGATCGATGAGCCCACGCGAGTGCGGCGCACTTGTCAACCTTTATTATGGATCTAGGCCCTATTCTTCCCTCGTCGTCGCACGTCTCTTTTACCTGTGAGGTGGGCACATGCCTCTTGCAAGAGGGCCCTCTCCTCCTGTGGTGCGCCTACTTGCTGCGGACCTGTTGACGATAATTCAGTGTTCTGAGAGTATCACATGCCTGTCGCAATCACACGCACTGCCACTGTGGAGGCCTGTTGGAGCGTGTGTGATCTGCTTGGTCTGGGGTCACCTGGCAGTGTGTGGTGAATCTGTGTTTAACTGATGGGATGAAGGCTGATACCAATTAATCTTCCTCCCCAGCGGTTACTTTTCATTGTGTGTGAATCCGCTACGCCATCGCCGTGTTAGGAGCCCATGTACAGAGGGATAGCTGCTTCACACTCCGATAGCCCCCTCTCTTCTTGGATAGCCTCTGGGTAGCACGCTAACCTCCCTTGGATTCCGTGCTTCTGGAAATGATGCCTTGTGTTTGGGCGCTGTAACGGACGGCGCACCTCAGGAATCACAGCCAAGAGGTGCTATTGAAGCCCAGTCCTCTAGGAGCCCGTGTATGGCGGAGGTCCTGTTCGGGGAGGGGGGCTCCTCAACTTCCAGTTGCTGGGGACTGGCGAACCGTGCTGCGGGTTGGCGCCGGCACAATGCACACGGCGTGGCACAATGCACACCCCGATCCATGGGGAGGGAGAGCCCGCCTCCCGATTTGTGTGGTCTGAGTGGCTGCGGTCCTCCCGTTGCTGAGGCCCGTGGCCCACTCTTGCGCCTGCTGCCGTCCTGACAGCACGGGCGCCTCCCCTGCACTGAAAGTCTGTGGAGGCTTCTCCGCCGGTACAGCTGTTTTCGTGGGGGCCAGCACCTAACTTAAAGTGCGCATCAAGGTGTTATTGCGACCTTTGGGGGCGGTGAGACGGGTATCCTCCTGCAGCCTCTGGCTCTTCTCGGCTACACATCACCTCGACCACCAAGTTCACCGATGCGGGTGGGGGGGAGCTCTTTCTGGAGCCGGCGTGGTGCCAGTCTCTTGGGGGTATCACCTCCGGGGGGTTCCACCATTAGATGGGCTCATCTGTGTTTTTTTGGCGGTTCGCCTCTTTGGTGCTGGCGGTAGTCAGTGAGGATCCCTTCAAGCTCAACGGGCTGCTTGCGAAGGTTCGACTTTCTCCACTGTTCCTTGCCCGATTTTCTTCGGGTTTTCACACAAAATATGCTTTGAGTGCTCAACACTTCAAATCCTGGTGCGGGGCTTTTGCACATGAGGCAAATGGGGGCACATTGGCTCATAAAGGGGGCCTGGGACGCAGAGAAGCTCTAGGACGCTTCCTCCATCCATGTGCCCCCTGGTGGCCGTCCGACAGGCACCTTTTACAACCCAATCCTCTACACTAGAGGAATGGGAGGCCTTCAGACAAATGTTGCTTGATATCTTTGCCAGGGCCTGATGATCTTGGTGCCGGTGATCTCAACCCCATCTGCTTCAGCCAAGCCACTGGATCCTGTCGCGCTCGGACGAGCTGGTAGGGACTCCGAGAGTAGACAAGACAATATCCCGTCCAAAGGTCGCAATGTTCCATCTTCAGTCCTCTGACCTCAGCACACCCTTATGCATGCCGACCGACAACTATAAAGACGTAAAGGAGTTTGCCCCGCTCCTGGAAGCACATATATGTTGCATTTGGAGAAGATGTATTAATAGGAAGGAGACCCCAACCCTCTTGGATTGGAATCCCTCCATCTAAGGGAGGTCTGAGACGTTTTATGGCAATAGGGGGACTTGGTGGATCTTACAGCCAACTTGCAGGAGGCAAGTTTCCTACACCCCTCGTCAGAGATCGATATTCTCCCTGCTCCTACCTTGGTGAAGTCCCAGTCGCCTTTTTAGCGCCTGATGTCCAAGGTGGTCGATACCTTGGGGTTGTCTGTTCCTTCATTTCCGAAGGTGCAGTGTTTGCTAACAGACATTCTGGATGAGGGTCCAATGAAGGAGACTCTATTGGCATTCAATCATGCACTAGGTCCATTTCTTGAGCCATGGGTAAGGAAAATGTTGGGCTCTACGAGCCTAGCTCTCTATTGTGTAAAAGACCTCTTGTGCCCTGGCCAAGCTCTGGTCTGTCATTTGGGAGGTGGCAGAGCACAGTCCTGAGAATGAGATGCAAGATGTATTTGAGGCTCTGATTAGGAATGGCAAGGAAGCCTCCTGCCTGATCCTTCATTCAGGTCTGTATACTGTGGGCTGTGTGGCAAGGACCACAGCTCCCAACATGGTATTGCAGAGATTTTCTTGCCACAGGACAACGGCTTTGCACTGTTTTAGGAAAGGTTCCTGGCCGTGCCTTTTGACGGTAAGAACCTGTTCAGCTATAAGACTGAAAAGTCCTTGCAAGAATTTCAGGCTCCCAATACAACCACAGAATTGCTGGCACTAGCAGTCCTGCAACAGCAGCCAGCAAGTTCTGCAGGCAGAGGCAGGGATTTACTCCTTCGCCTCCAATGCCCAGAGAGGAAGAGGGCAGGCCCCTTCAGGCAAACAAGGGAAGCGTCCTCCGTACAGGGTTAGAGGCATGGATGCACCCAGAGGAGGTACCTCAACCTCCACTGTACCCTCTGCAGCTCCTGGCACAAAGCCTCTCTGAAGTGGACTTCCACCACCATACCTCTGTGGGAGGCAGCATATCAGTTTGGCAAGGAATGGATGCTTACTACTTCATATGCCTGGGCCTTACAGGTCTTTCCCCATGGATACTGCCTCCCTTTTGGTCTTGGAAAGCCAGACCATCCTCTGGGCAACAAGTCCTTGCCTCTGGAACCCCTCCTGCTGGAGATCTGTCAGCTTCTGGTAAAAAGGACAATAGAACAGGTTCCCTGCTCCGGCCAGGGTAGGGGTTGATATTCAACCTATCTTCTGGTACCAAAGGACGATAGGGATCTAAGACCCAACATGGATTTGTGGCTTCTGAACTGGTACTTATTCATGGACAAGTTCAAGATGGTCACTCTGGCCCAGTTTCTTCAGGCCCTGAAGATTGGCTGGTCTCCCTGGATCTCGAGGATGCTTACTACTTTGTGGCCATCCACAGGAGACATGGAAAGTATGTGAGATTCAAGGTGGGGAACGGTCACAGGCCAATTAAAGGTCCTGCTGTTCGGCCTCTCTTTGGCATGCAAGTTTTCACCAAGCTGCTGGCGGTGGTGGACGACTCGCCTTAGAAGGGAAAGCATTCATGTTTTTCCCTAGCTGCATGACTGACTAGTCCGAGGCTGCTCCCTAGATCTGTTGTTGATATGGACACGTTTTTTCTGGACACAGAGAAACCCACAAACAATTGGTCGACTTTCCTGTACTCAGCCGTCCTGGCTACGTAAAAGCTTAACACGCTCTTAGAGTCCAGCCAGTGAAAACGCTCTTCCTCAGAGGGGTGCTGAGGTGGAAAACACTGGGAGATCGATTGCCTGGGAAAAATGGAATTCAGACACCACCGTAGGCAGGAACCCAGACCTCGCTTTCAGAGAAACATTGTCACAAAAAAGCGCAGGAATGGAGGTTTACAAGAAAGGGCCTGCTTGCTGACCAGCTTGTCTGAAGTGATGGCCATCAGAAAGCGGTTTTCAAGGTTAATAACCGCAGTGAACAAGAATGTAATGGCTCAAAAGGAGGCACCATAAGGAATGTGAGGACCCAATTCAGATCACAATCGGGAATGAAGGGAGTAGGTGGAAACATATTTACAAAGCCCTTCAGGTATTGGGGCATAACCGGATTTGTGTAGCAAGATCCTTGATCCATAGACCTTTTGAACATAGACCAAGGCACCAAGTATCCTTGGACTGTGGTGACCTGAAGGCCTGAAGAGGCCAGTGACAAAAGGAACTCCATCACTGTAATGGTGGGGTGTATGAGATGGGGTCAATCTCGAGTTCCCTGCACCACACCTTAAATCTTCTGCACCTACAGGCATACAGAGATCTTGTTGATGGTCTGTGTGCAGCCAGCAGCAGCTCCAGTACATCCTCATAGAGGTCTCGGTCATCATATCTCATCCACTCAAGAGCCATCCATGTATGTTGAGGGATTCCGGGTTCGGGTGGAGCAGCCGACCTTCCGGCTGCAAGTTTAGAAGGTCAGAGTACCATGTCCTCCTTGCCCATACTACGGCGCTCAAGATCAGGGTTGCTCGTAACCTCCTGAGAACCCACGGGATGACAGGAATTGGAGGGAAGGCGTAGTGGAGAGGAAATATCCAGTCCACCAGTAACGCATCCCCTAGTGCACCATTCACTGGGAAGTCCCTCAAGCAAAACTGACAGGAAACTTTCTGTTAGAATCTGTGGCAAACGGAACCACCGCTGGGGTACACAGAAAGCTAAGACATCCTCTAGGAGTTCCTGGGACACTTTCTACTCGGGTGAGACCAGGTTCTGCCTGCTCAGAGCATCCGCCAAACTGTTCTCTGTCCCCACCAGATGAACTGCTGAGACAGAGACTGGATTCTTCAATAGCCAGAACCACAGCTGCCTCGCCTCCCTGAGGAGGGGGAGGAAGTGCACGCCACCCTGCTTGTTCAGTTAGAGCATGGCCACGGGATTGTCTGTCTCTGGACTCTGAAATTCTCCAAAGAGTCATCAGCCTTTGGGCCATAGAGATTCTTCCGATCAAAAGCAATGTCAAGAAGCTTATTCTGGACATAGGGAGAGAACCTTGAGGAGAGCAGGTTGACCTGCCTCCTGAGACCAATAGCTGAGCCCATTGACCGTCCAACACAGTCTGCCACGTCCAAGCCCATCTGCAAAGACTGTCAGGCCATCTCATTTCCATCGTCCACCAACTGCAGGAAAACTTCCTGCATCTCCCCCTAAAAGATGTACTGGGCCGCCTATTCAACCGCCTTCCATAAGCTGAAGGAATGCTTTGCGAAACCACAGGAGACGTTGGTTGCCTTGAAATCCATGCTCCCAGAGGAAAATATCATCTTTCTTAGGGCATCTACTTTCTTGCCCTCCCCATCAGATGGGAAATTAGTTGTAGATGTGACGGGCCTGGTGGACACTGTGGCTGCCTGTACGGCCAATCCTTCCGGTGTTGGGTGAGAGGAGAGAAATGAGGGATCTCCTCTTGCCGGCCTATTGTTTTTTGGTAAGGCCTGAGTTGACCAAAGGTATGGTGCAAGCACGGTGCCATAAGGTGGCAACGGTTTCAACAATGCTTCATTAAAAGGCATTTTCCTTTGTGGCAGGATCCTCATCAAGGATGTCTGTAAGGTCATAACCTTTGATGGCTGAGCTGTATCCACCACCCTATCAACTAGAGCCCTACATTTTGCATTGGTATGTTGATATGGGCATAGGGATGGGCCTGTTGCATTTCGACATCCAGAGATGTGTTCAGTCCGCTGGCATCGTGCAGACCCTCAGCTAAGGCTATCGGGTCTGCCTGGTCGACCAAATTGTCGGTACCACCAGCTCCCAAGTAAATGTGGTTGACATCACCTTGATCATCGTCACCGAAAATGTCCGCCATTGAGCTGAAAAAGTCTGATCTAGATTTCGGTGCGAAAGACTGCTCAACAGTGGTCGATGCTGATGGCTTAGCAGTCGGCATTGATGGTTTTGGCAGTCAGCACCAGTAAGGTTTTGGCACCGATGGTGCGTCGACTATAATCGCAGTTAGCGACGCACAGGAAGGTCCCGGCATTGAGGGCTGCACAGTTTTGCTTGGCGGCGACCCCGGAGACATCGCCAACACCGTCAAAATAGGTTTTGCTTTGGGGGCGGAATCACTGGGTTCTGCTGGAGCTGCCGGGGCCTGCTGTATCGGGAGCACGCCCACACCCACAGCCACCTTTTTTGATCATCTCAAGAATCTGGTACTTGAAGTCCTCCCATTCGGCTCTGGATGTGAATCCTGTCGTCGACTTACTGCGTTCTGAAGAGTTCGATTCATGCCGGTGGTGTCTCTTCTTCTTGTGAGAGGAAGATGACTAGTGGCTCAGTGAATGGTACTGCTTCTTGGCCTTCCGTCGATGCCTATCTTCCTTCTGCCTTGGGCAGGCCCTTCCGTTTCGGCCTCCGAGGACCGAACGGTCGACCGCGCCGGTAACTTGGAGGGCGGTCGGCCTAAAGCGAGCTTTGCCGCAAGATCACAAACAGACTATGGGTTCATCTTGCTGCAAGACAAGCAACTCTGTATCGTGACTCGTGCCAAGGCACCACAAGCATATATGATGCAGGTCGGTCACCGACATTTTCGAGCCACCGTACATGCAGCACTTGAAACCCGAGCTCTATGGCGTGGACATGGTCGCTCGCGTGACTAAAAGGATTCGACAAACGTCATGGGAAAAATCAGATATTCCAAAAACATTGCAGTGTTCCTCACAAGCAGCGTGCTGAGCGCATGGAAAAAAGGAACTGAGTTACGGGGGCATAGTGACACAGTATATGTATGATGCCCGATGTCACATCCGGAGCCGACGATTGAGTCAAGATGAATCGACGGCCAAGTCGAGGATCACTACGCCCCACGTGAAAGGTTTTTTTTGAGCAGCTGAAGCTGGAAGGGGATTATCTGATGAGGAGAAAGGCAATCCATTGAAGGAGCCCTGATCTGGGGTCCTCTTGTAAACTGAAATGGCCGCAAGATACCCGTTCACAATCTGCAGGCCAGTCTGGCACAGAGACAGCAGAAAACCAAACACAGGATGTGGAGCAAGTAGAAAAGTGTTCAGATCAATCTCCAAGACGAAAATGCACATCACTTCCAAGCATAGATGGATTTGGAGACAGACTTTCTAGCAGGGAACAGCACGCCCAGAACCTCCTCCGACAAATCTCACTCCTTCTACATCAACCTTTCACCAGCCTGCCATGAAGGATCAGGCGGCAGATGTTCAGATGCAGGATCTTCCCTTCTGAGTGCAAAAGGAGGTCTGTCATCGCCAGTAGGTGAAAGGGAGGGCAGATTGCCATGTCAAGCAACTCGGAGTACCATGTTCTCTGGGCCCAATCCGGAATGATCAATATTGTTTTGGACCCAAACAGGCATAGCCTTCCGAGAACCAGAAGCGACATGAATTGGTGGGAACTTATAGAGCAGGTCGTAGTCCCGTTCGACTGTCAAGGCATCCCCAGAGCTCCCTGATGAGGGAATTCCCTGGAGCAGCTTCCTCTTCACACTAGTAGCAAAGAGATTCATTGGTGGAGTACCCCAACAAGACACAATCTCTCCCAGACTTTCCTGGCAGAGCTCCCACTCGCGAGAAGTTGAAGCTGCTCAGGACATCCGCCAACACTGTCTCCTTGACGGCAATATAAGCTTTTCTATAAGGCAAAGAGCCCACACCGCCCAGTTTGTTGAGGAAATGCATGGCTCCTGTGTTGTCCGTTAGGACAAAAACTGTCTTGCCACTCACAGAGAGGAGGAGAGTGGCGTAATCGCTCTCAACTCCAGCAAATTGATGTGCTCCTGGCATTCTGATGGGGATCACAGACTTTTCACCATAAGGTCTAGAAGGTGAGCACCCCAGCCTTTTAGGCACATATTGTTGACTAGAGTCACTTTAGGCCAAGTGTGCCAAAATAAAGCCCCTCTTAGAAGGTTGTCTTTCAGGGCCCAGCACTGCCGGTCTCTGGGCACTAGCTGAGACCTGAAGATCTGATGTCTGTCCCTAAAACGTAAACGACTGAACTCAGAAGTCACTGCAGCAACCTCATGCATAGCCAGGCTTCTGGCACCACAAGGATGCAGGAAGCCATAAAACCTAGCAAGTGCAGAAAAGCAGAGGAAAGTTGAGTTTCTACCTCTACGGGGCTGCAAAGAGGAGTATTGTGCAGGGACATCTGCCAGGCTGCGACCTGGTCTTCGTTTCATACTTTCAAAAAGCATTAAAATCTGGATGTTGCCCGTGGGGCTGACGCTCGCTTCGCCCTGGGCAAGGAGAACGTGGTACTCCGACCTCTTGGATCTGTCCATCTGTCCACCTCACTGGTTGCCTCGCCGTCCGGATCTCCTAACCTAGTCGCAAGGTCGGATACTCCACCCGACCCAGAAATCCCTCAACCTACATGCGTGGCTCTTGAGAGGATGAAATATGATGACTGGGACTTCTTTGAGGAAGTACTTGAGGTGTTGCTGGCTGCATGCAGACTGTCTACAAGATCTTTGTATGCGTGCAGATGGAGAAGATTTGAAGCATGGTGCAGGGAACGCGAGATTGACCCCTATCTCTTGCCCCACCACTACAGAGATGGAGTTCCTTCTGTCACTGCACTCAGCGGGCCTTCAGGTCACCACATTCAAAGGATATTTGGCGGCTTTGTCCGG
The DNA here is from genome assembly GCF_040938575.1 of Ambystoma mexicanum. NCBI lineage: Eukaryota > Metazoa > Chordata > Amphibia > Caudata > Ambystomatidae > Ambystoma > Ambystoma mexicanum. Next base: position 420,176,611 of record NC_090934.1, on the reverse strand, counting down.
GTTTAAAAGATCCCCGGATCAAGGCTCATTTTTTACAATCCCGGTAATGGGACCATTCCAGAAAGGCTTTGTAAATAGGTTTCTGCCAACTTGCTTTGTTGTCCCGGATTGGAACCTTAATCTGGTTCTAATATTTCTGATGGCGGCTCCCTTTGAGTCTATGCACTCTTTTCCCTTACGGCTTCTCTCTTTAAAAACAGCCTTTTTGGAGTCTATTACAACTGCTAGGTGGGTGAGGGAACTGCAGGCCTTATGCTGTAAGCCACCCTTCCTGCGTTATTTCTGGGAGAAAGTTTCTCTCAAGGTAAGGCCTGGCTTCGTCCCCAAGGTTGTCTCAGAATTTCACCTGTCTCAGTCCATCGACCTTCCGGTTTTCTACCCTCCTTTGCCCCTTTCTAAGCAGGAGGAATGGTTACATCGCATGGATCCAAAAAGGGTGCTGAGTTATATTGCAAGGACCGCTGATTTCAGGAGAGCTGACCAGCTCTTCGAGGCCTTTTCCTTGGCCCGCAAGGGCTTACCCATAACTAAGCAGACTTTGGCCCTCATTACGACCCAGGCGTTGAACCATGGTGCTAATAGCACCATGGTCCATGTCGGTAACTTACCGACTCCGCCATGGCAGAATGGGGAATTACCGCCCCATTCCGAGGTTGGCGGGGCGGTAATTCCCCATGCCGCCATGGCCCTTCCCCATTCCCATTTTTGCCCCATAGGGCTCAATGGGAATGGGGAAGTCGCTAAGTACGGTGCCGCAAATTGCGGCACCGTACTTAGCACCAAGGTCCCTTTGCGGGTTGGTTTTTTAACGCCTGCCTAGAAGCAGGCGTTAAAGTGCCACCCGCAAAGGGACCTCGTAATCAGGCGTTAAGGGTTTAACGGCGCTGCCACCTTTTACAGCGCCGTTAACCCCTTAACGCCTGGGTTGTAATGAGGGCCTTTATCTTGCTGGATAATTTTCTGTGTAGCGGAATGCTACCAGTCCGCTCGAAAGGAATTACTAGCAGGTATCAGGGCCCATTTGACAAGGGGAGTCTCTGCATCAACGGCATTGAGGAGGGGAGTCCCTGTCTGGGAGATTTGGTGTGCTGCAACATGGTCATCGCTTCATACTTTTGCTTAGCACTATAGTCTGGATGTGGCTCGCGCAGCTGATGCGTGTTTTGGCAGGGCAGTGCTACAATATTTCTTAGTATAACTTTCTGGCCGCCTCCTTCATCTACTGCTTTTGGAGTCTTATCAGATGAGGAATCTGTGGGAGAAAGACAATCCACTGAAGGAGAAATTACTTACCGTAATGTTCTTTCTATGGATTCTTCTCCCGCAGATTCCTCATCTCCCCACCCATCCAGTCAGTGGTTGGTGTCCATCTTCTCTTTCACATTGAGCTGGTGATTGTCTTATGTCTGTTTTCTGTCTTCTTGCCACAGGTTTTTAAAAACAAAAAACAAAAGAAAGATTTGTCTTAACTACTTGTAGTGTTTGTTGCAATTGTTCCTCTTTCGGAGGTCAGGTAGTTATTTAATTTTTAAGGGATCATTAGCCCATTTGTTCTCTCTAGTTTCCTTTGCAGCGTGTGGTGCTCAGTAAAAAGGTGGAACTGAGGTTGTGGTGTAGTGACATGGTTTTATATGATGCCTGACGTCATGTTCGGGGCTGATGACCAGATGCCAAGCAAGACGGGTCGACAGATGGGTCGAGGTCCACTAAGCCCGCTGTCGAATATTTTCCGAAGCAGCAGAGCAGGAGGGAATATCTATCGGGTGAGGAATCTGTGGGAGAAGAATCCATAGAAAGAACATTACGGTAAGTAATTTCTCCTTCCCAATACTTGATCCCAGTAAGATTTAAATCTCCTCCTTACTTTAATAGTTGACATCAACATGGCTGTATACATTTTGGAAATAATACCCTGCCTAGATTGTGCCATTTGTGAAAATTGAAAGAGATGAGGTCACCAGCCAAGTCTTCCCTCCACTTAGGGTTAATAGCCCGAGATGCAAAAAAATCCCAATATTTTCCTCTCCCAGCACCTCTTGCACCCCTTCAACTTCTTTAAACTTGGCGTTCAAAAAGAAATGTCAGCCCTTTCCAGGCCCTGGTCCGACCATTGTTGTGCCCCCCCTAAACCCTAGACATCCCAGCATAAGTGGAGGACCGCCAAAGAACACAGGGGGGTGGCCACAAAGACAATACCTTATTAGCCTTGTTATTTCTCCAGTGTTCACAAAACTCCCAGCGTGGGGAGCTCGCGTACCTCCTTCTGGATGAGTATACTCAGCACCCACAAGTAATCCCTAACCTTTTTTGGGGGTATGAAATACAGTCCTCCATGTATTCTCACTACGTCCTAGAGTCTTCCATCATATGTTCTACTACATGCAAACCCTACAAAGACAAAGGTATTGCTAGCTTCGTCTAAGTGTAAGCGGGTTCCCTTTAAATGGCACTTACAGTCTGAACTGGTTGAGCGGATCGACTCATATGTTTATATGGGCTTTATGATTAACTCCAAACAATCCCTTGTTTCTTTGTGTGCATGGTAATTTACCAAAGCTGGTAAACTTTCAACCCAACTCCAAAGGGTGGATTAGAAATTTGGGAAATTCTCTCTTTTGCTCTGCTTTTATTATTGTGGGGGCAAGATAGTTCCAAAGTTGCTCTATGGGAGATATATATATATTTCTGAGGCTTGTGGAATCTGCTTAGATCACATGCTGTGCATAGGCCGACATCTAGTGGAAGCTGCGGAGTATTACAGTTTGTTTTTCGAAACTCGAAAATGGGCGTCGACACAGGCGTGCCAGTAATACTATCCCTAGTGTGACGTCCACTGTACCCAAGATCCCTCACGCGTCTAGGATCCTCAGATTGTTTTTTTCCGCCATACACAGCATGTGATCTAAGCAGATTCCACAAGCCTCAGAAGGGATACATTACTCACCGTAATTGTATTTCTGATGCTTGTATCTGCTTAGATTCACATGCGACCCACCCCTCCTCCCCTCCGAGAGAAGGCTCATGATTGCTTGTAGTCTTATATATATATATATATATAATCTGGCTTTCATTGATTATTTAACAAACCTGTAAGCCCTGATTTGGAGAAGAGTCCATCTACCACCCTCTGTGGCGCACGCATTTATTCGATACAAATTGGGATTTACATCCCTTAAGGCTAGAGCCCTCTAGCAATATCTGTCCTTCTATAGAAAAATGCTCTTACCAACAGCCAACTACTTGATGGAGGACTTTGCGGAGGCTTGTGATCGGGGAGGCTCTAAAGCCTTATATTAACTTAGGGGGCTTGCCCTTTTGTTATTGGCAGAGTGTGACCTGAAAGTTAAGAAGGGCATTTTCATTGCGGATTGTTTCAATACAGTGACTGAATTCCACTCATACTCCGTCCTAGATCATCTTAAGGCCGACCTCAAAAAGCAGGGATATCTGGCTTCATACCTATCCATCTACTCTAGTAAGGCGGCACAATCTACTTTTTAGCGATTCCGCCTCAGTCTGATAAGGTCAAAGGACACACTGTTAAGATATGGCTTAGTCACAGAGGCTGCAGCCTTTTGCAGATTTTGTCAAAACGAATCTATGCGAGAAACATTTAAGCAAGTTCTGTCGGACTGTGCTGCCCTGAAGCAGCTGTGTGATAAAGTGTTCCATAAACTTAGCATCAAGGTCACCCTTGACACTGATGCAATGTGGAACTATTGCTTATCCGGAACCACAACATCCACTGTAAAGGCAGTTGGATACTTCATTGACTCAGTAATGATTGACCATGATCTCTGATTTCCTTTGTTTTGTTTCTCTCCTTTTCCTCCTTCATGTGGAATTAATTTCTTTGTTCATATGACTCTGTGCTAATTTTCTCTTTCTTTTTACTCCTTTGTTTGTATGTATATTCATTTTGGAGTATGTAAAGTGTTTACATATTTTATTGTTGTTCAACTGTAAATTGTTAAAGGTTGAATACATTTTTAACCAATAAAACAAAAAAAAATATTCTTAGTTGGACTGCTTTGTAATATAACGCAAAGTTAGGGAATACAAACCTTCCCTCCTCTTTCGGTAGAGCTAAGGTATTGTTTGCTACACGCGCCCTCTTCAACCATACAAAAGTAAGACAAATAGTCAATTGCTTTGAAAAAGTATAGTAGCGAGCATCTGAAAGAACAGGAGTGGGAGCACATTACCATTAACCTGCCTAACAGCGACAGTGTGAGGTCAGACCATCTCCTCAGGTCACTCCTGAAACCAAAGGTACATAATTCAGTCTGTATAGATCCTGGAGGTTACTGGGTATCTGAACCCCCAGATAAACTATCATACCCTCCGCCTGCACAAGCCCACACTGATCTTGATCATTCAAGGGCGAGGGGACCCTCTTCCCTCATCGGAACAAGTGACTTTGTTTAGTAACTTTCAGCCCCGCCAAGGTCCCATAAGTGTGCAAAACCTTCATTAATTCTTTACGAGAAGCCCACAGGGTCCATAACATAGCAAAATACGTAATCCGCGAAGAGAGACACTTTAAATTCATCCCCTTTGCAATCTATCCCTGGTTTCCCCGGGTTAGCTCTAATCGCTGTTGCCAATCAGTGTTCTATCACCAGGGCGAAGAGAAGAGGAGACCTAGGGCACCCCTGTCTTGTTCCCCGATATAGTTGGAAGTTATTCGAATGCTCCTAATTCACCACCACCCTCGCTGTCGGGTCTTTGTAGATCACCTTCACCCAAAACCGAAAAGTCACCCCAAAGCCAAACCGTATCAACACTTCATTCAGGAAATCCCACTCCACCCTATCAAATGCTTTATCGGAATCAAAGGACATCAGGTAAGCCTCACCTTCATGTTTTTGTGCACGGTTCATGGTATTCTGTATTTCAATGGATTGCTTTTCTCCCGCAAATTCCTGATTGGATAGATATCCCCTTCCAGCTTCAACTGCTCGGAAATAACTTCGACTGGGGGCATAGTGGACCTTGACTCGGTCATCGATCCGTCTTGACTCGGTGCTCGATCGTCTGCTCTGGAGGCGATGTCGGACGTTGGTGTGTGTGTGTGTCTATGTGTGTGTGTGTCTGTATATATATATATATTATCTGCATCAGTACGCTCTGTACCTCAATTCCTTTTTTCCGTGCAATCAGCACGCTGCTCTTGAGGAACGCTAGTGATCTTTGATTTTCAGTTCACGTTTTTGACTAAAATTCTGTTATTGCGAGCTGCCATATCTGCACCTCAAAATTGGGGCTTTAAGCGCTGCTCCGATTGCGGCTCCAAGATGTCGGTGACCAACCGACATAACATCTGCGCGTGGTGCCTCGGCACGGGTCACGACACCAAGGAGTGCGCATCCTGTGGCAAAATGAACCCAAAGTCCCTTTGGGGGCAGCCAGCCAAGTTCGCGCTGGGCCGACCGCCATCCAAGTCAACGGCGCCGTCGACCATTTGGTCTTCGGAGGCCGAAACAGTGGGCCCTACACCTGAAAGAGTAGGCACCTGTGCTAGGCGAAGAAAAGATCCCACTCGCGGAGCCACTCATCGTCGTTGCATAACAAGAAGAGGCGTCACTGACGCGACTGAGTCCTCGTCAGAACTCGGTAAGTCGTCAGCGGGGCCGGCGTCCAGGCAGGAATGGGAGAACTTTAAGTTCCCGATGTTGGCCATGTTTGAGAAGGTGTCTGTGGGTGCGCGAGAGCCCCGGAAACAGCAAGCCCTGGTAGCTCCAGTGACACCTGGTGATTCCGGTGCCATGGTTATACCGATTCTGACACCATCAGCACTGGGGAGCCTTTGGGCTCTGCGCCAAGCAAGTCTGGCTGGTCTCAGACACCGGGACCTTCCTGCGTGCTGCAGACCCCAATCGTTCTCTATGCACCACCAGCGCCCAGAACTTTATCCGCGCTGATAGCCATTCCTTCAATATCGGCAGACAAGCCCTCGATGCCGACCATCGGCAATCTGTCTTTCACACCTTTATCTCGATCCAAATTTTTCAGGTCGATGGCACACATTTTTGGCGCCGACGACACCCATTTATTCAGAGACTGGCAGGTCAGATTATTTAGCTGACCAGGCAGACCTCATTGCCATGGCAGAGGGACTGCATGCTGCCAGCGAGCTGGACACTTCCTCAGACATCGAATTACAGCAGGCCCACCCATATGCACATACTCATGGTGGTGGACAGAGTAGTTGATACATTCGGCTGAATACCCCTGCTGTACCTGTCCAGGGCTATGATCTCACGGACATCCTTGACGAGGGTCCCACCACAGATGGAAATATGCCATTCACTCAGGCTATAGCCGACAGTCGCCTCCTTATGGCAACAGCCCTGCTCCATTCCCCTGGTTAATTCCACCTTAACCAGCAATTATAGGCCGGAAAGAGGAGACCCTATTTTTCTCTCCTCTCACCAGAGGGTTTGGTTGTTCAGGTGGCCACAGTCTCCACCTGGGTGGCTTCTTCCACGTCCAATTTGCCTATTAACAGGGAGGGAAAGAAAGTGGATGCCCTAGCAAATAGTTTTCTGCTCTGGAAGCCTGGCTTTAAAGGCCACCAATGTTTCCTGTGGCTTGGCAAAATATTGGTTTGGACTGTGGAAAGCAGTTGAGCATGCAACTCCATATGTCCCTGAAGGACGGTTTCTTGCAACTGGTGGATGACTGGAAGGAGGTGGCCAGGCAGTCCTTGCTAACCCATCTGGGCATGGCAGACGGACTATGTTGGCTGAGCGATGGGTTCTGCTATGGTCCTTAGGGGGCAGGGCTATCTGCGCTCCTCGGATTTTCTCTAGTGACTCCTTGGAAAAAATTTGAGCCCAAGGTTGCTGTAAAGTCGCTAGGTATAATCCGCTTTGATTTCCCCTCCCTTAACTCACCAGTTGGAGGATGGCTGTCCGAGCATTGGCCTGAGTGGTAGGAGATTACCTCGACGCCTGTGCCCTGCAGTTCGTGCAGTGGAGTTGTCTGCCATTCTTAAACCTTCGGACAGACCCCTACCACCTCCTTGCTAGCCAGAGCAGGAGCTCCAGCAAGCAGTGTTGTTGAAGGGTGCCGTGGAAGAGGTACTGCCTGTGCAGAGAGGTTTGGGCTACTATTCCCAGGTACCCAAGAAGGGAGGAGATTGCTGTCCCATCTTGGACCTCGGGGCCTTGAACAGGTTCTTGAGGAAAGACAAATTCAGGATGGTGATGTTGAGAGAGATTCTCCACGCTCTCGAGTTGCAGGACTGGCTGGTGTCCATAGATCTTAAGGATGCTTACTTTCATGTGCCGATCTGTCAAAAGGGCCAGAGGTTCCTGAGGTTCCTCATAGGAGACAAGCACTATCAGTTCAAGGTGCTTCCCTTTGGGTTGACCTCCATCCCAAGGGTCTTCACCAAGCTCATGACGGCAGTTGCGGCTCACCTCAGGAGATCCTGAGTCCATGTATTCCTGTACCTGCACAACTGGCTGATCCGGGGGTATCGGGGGAGCAGATCGTGTCCCATCTCGGGGACACCTGCTCACTACTCCACAGGCTGGGCTTCTCCCTAGACTTGTAGAAGTCCCACATTACACCAGCTCAGAATCTCCAGTTCATCGGCGCAGTCCTGGACACCTAGGCAGAGAAGGATTTTCCACCGATGGAGAAAGTAGCCCCAGCATTGCGCGGATGGTACATCTTTTCCAGAACCACGCCACCTTAACGGTGGCTTCCTTCCTCCGCCTCTTAGGCCTTATGGCCTCCTGTATTTTTCTAGTGCCAGAGGCCAGGCTGGGAATGCTATCGTTACAGTGGCTCCTGCCAAGTCAGTTGTCCCAGTACCTCAGAACCCTGAAGGACGTCCTCAGAGTATCCAGGTCCATGGTCACCAACCTTTCGTGTCTGGCCAGCAGCAACTAGCTGTCGGGGGAATCCCTTCTGGCCTCCGTGGCCTCGATGCCCTCAGGTTCAAGTGGTCACAGATGTGTCCCTGAAGGGTTTGGGCGCTCACTGCGAGGACTTGCAGGTGAGCAGCCTTTGTTCAGCAATGGAAGCCAGGTGGCACAATAACAGGCTAGAGTTGCAAGCCATCTTGTTAGCCCTGAATACGTTTGCTCCTTCTCTGAAGGGGAAGCATGACCTGATCTTGACTGACAATATGGTGGGCATGTACTACCTGAACAAGCAGGGTGGTGCGCGCTCCCTCCCCCTGTGCAGAGGCGACGGAGCTCTGGTTCTGGCTATTGGAGAACCAGATCTCAGTCTCAGCAGTTCATCTGGTGGGGACAGACAACAGCAGGCAGAGCACGGTCTCACACGAGGGGGATGTGTGCCAGGAAGTCGCGGAGGAGGTCTTCTCTCTCTGGCGTACCCCAGTGGTGGATCTGTTTGCCACAGAGTCCAACAGGAAGTGCAAACAGTTTTGCTCAGGTTTTCCCAGCGAATAACGCGCTAAGGGATGTGTTTTTAGTGGACTGGATCTTCCCTCTCCACTACTCCTTACCGTCATCCCATGGGTTCTTAGGAGCTTGAGGAGGTTTCTAGCAACCCTGATCGCCCCAGATTAGGCGCGGAGGGCATGGTATTCAAACCTTCTAGACTTGACCACGTGTCCACCTCTCCGGTTGCCTTGCTACCCGGAACTCTTAACTCAGTCAGAAGGTGGGGTACTCCACCCAAACCCGGAATCCCACAACTTACATGTGTGGCTCTTGAGACGATGAGATATGACTGGGACCTCTCTGAGGAGGTGCTTGAAGTGTTGCCTGCTGCACTCAGACAATCTATAAGATCTGTATATGCGTGCAGTGCGTGCAGTCAGAGAAGGTTTAAGGCGGGTGCAGGGAACGCAAGATCAATCCCATCTCTTTCCCCACCACTACAGTTATGAAGTTCCTTCTGTCACAGCATCAGCAGGCCTTCAGGTTACCACAATCAAATAATATTTGGTGGCCTTGTCTGTGTTTAAAAGGTCCCTTAATCAAGGCTCCTTCTTTGAGATCCTGGTTACAGTCCAATTCCTGAAGGGCCTTGTGAACCAGTTTCCGACAACTCCCTTTGTTGTTCCAGATTGTGTTTTTAATTTATTTCTAACATTCTTGATGGCGACTCTGTTTGAGACCATGCATTCCTGTTCTTTGACACTGCTTTAGTTGAAAACAGCCTTTTTGGTTGCAGTCACGTCAGCCAGGAGAGTTGGTTAGTTACAGGCCTTGTGTTGCAAGTCCCCATTCTTGCATTTTTTTCTGGAAAAGATTTCCCTTAAAGTAAGAACTGTCTTTCTCCCATAGATTTGCAGGTCTTTTACACCTCACCTCACCCCTCTAAGTAAGAGGAGCGGTTCTACCACTTAGATCCCAAGAGAGCCTTTAGCTTTTATGTTGCTAGGACGTCTGCGTTCCGAAACTCTGACCAGCTGTTCGTGGCCCATTCATTATCCCGCAAACGTCTAGCGTTAACGAAGCAGACTCTATTGCAATGGATTAACCTCTGCATCACAGAATGTTTCCAGTCCGCAGGCAGGGAGCTTCCTCCCGGCATCAGGTTACACCCTCAGCAAGAGGGGTTTCGGCTTCCACAGCCCTATAGAGGGGAGTTCCCATTAGGGACATCTGTCGTGTGGCCAAATGGTCGTCCTTGCACACATTTACCAGGCACTATTGTCTCGATGCCACCCGCAGGGCTGATGCATGTTTTGGTAGGGCAGTTCTGCAAAATCTGCTACTGCAACACTTTCTTCCCACCTCCGTAGTCCTAACTGCTTGGGGAGTTTATCAGATGAGGAATCTGTGGGAGAAAAGCAATCCATTGAAGGAGAAATGACTTACTGTAATGATCTTTCTATGGATTCTTCTCCCGCAGATTCCTCATCATCCCTCCCTTCAATCCCCGCTTAGAAGTTCTTGTGGCTTGGTGCATTTATCTAAGCTAAGTGATGCCTGGTGACGGCTCTGAGGTAACTGCTTCTATATGGCTAGTCACTCTCCTTTCAACAAAACATAAGTGAGACATTCTCTGATTCTTGGTGTTTTCACCCTTTGGGATGTTTCCCATCGTCACATTTTTAACAAGCTGGTTAGCCTGGTCTCCCATCGTTTTCCTCTGCAGCGTTCAAGCACAGGGAATTAGGGGGGGGACTGAGATATGGGGCGTAATGACTGGGTATATTTAAGATGCCTGATGTCACATCCGGAGCCGACGATCGAGCACTGAGCAAGACGGATCGGCAACCAATGGCCGAGTCGAGGTCCACTACGCCGTCAAAGTTTCTGAGCAGCAGAGCTGGATGAGGATATCTATCATATGAGGAATCTGCGGGAGAAGACTCCATAGAAAGATCGTTACAGTAAATAATTTCTCCTCCTGGTGGCAATCACGTCAGCAAGACACGTAATTGAGCTTCAGGCTCTATCCTGCAAGCCGCCCTTCCTAAGTTTTTGAAAGTGAAAGCTTCTCTTAAGGTACATCCTAAATTTCAGCCAATAGTGGTTTCTGAATTTATCGTGTCCCAGAAACTGACTTACCAATCTTCAGTCTGCCTCTGCATCCCTCTCAGGATGGGGAAAGGTTATGCAGACTGGATACTAAGAGTGTGCTCAGCTTCTATGTAGCTAGGATGGCAGAAGTTAGGTGTAACGTTAAACTCTTTGCGGCTTTCCCTCAGTCCAGGAAGGGCCTGGCTGTGGCCAAACAGATAATCTCTCGCTGGTAATTCTCTGTGTTGCAGAATGCTATCAGAAAGCAGGAAAATATCTGCCACCAGGCATCACAGCACATTCTACCAGGGCTGTGGGGGCATCATTTGCCTTGCAAAGGGGTGTGCCAGTGAATGAGGCATGTCGAGCAGCGACATGGTCGTCTCTCCACATGTTATAATTATAATTTTTTATAATTGTATTATATTATTATTGGTTATTTTATAACACGCTTAATACCCAGCGTTTTCTAAGCGCTGACCCAGGGATTGAACCTGTTTGTCGTTTTGCTTCCCAGGCAAGCGCGTTGCCCCAGAGCTTTACTGTTTAGATGTGGCATGGGGTTCTGGTGCTCAGTTCGGCATAGCAGTGTTGCAACGCTTCCTTGTCTAAGGGCTTTCATCATTCCTCTTCCTACCCCCCCCCCCCAACTGTTGAGAGGGTGCTGACCCTGCTGACGTCATAGCTCAGAAATGGCCATGCTTTGTAGATACTTGCACTGCTGGGTGACGTATGGACATAAGATATTCATGGAAACGTTGTACACCTGTGTCCCTAAACTAGTGACTGGTCGCCGTAGGAGTGCCATACCACTGTCTGCTCACTGAAAGTTCACATGGCATGGGTGCTATTGAGCTAGCATGGCATAGTGCAGATGTCACCAGATGTTTTGGACTACAGCTCCCAACAGCACTATCCAGCATAGTCAATGGATGGGATTGGTGGAAACCACAGCACAATACATTTGGATTGCCACATGTTGCTGAACCATAGTATAGTGCAGATTAATTCCATCACTCGGTGTAGTCTCATGCTCAAATATAGCCCCTTCCAACCATACAGCCATCTGCAAAAGAAAATGCATGCAAGCACGTTTAAGCACCCTACTCTAAGACCTTCACACGGTCCCTTGAATGGCTTGTGGGAGAACATGAGTTGCCCGGTTCTCCTTCCTTGCACACAGAACAAAGCAGCGCACCTTTTAAAGTGCAAGTCTGTGCACGGTAGGGTAATTTGCCTCCCTTGCACTGTGCCCAGATTGCGCTTAACAGCACTTGTACATTTCGAGGGGATTGGGTCCTCCGACGTATTCCATATCTATGGCTTCCTTCGGGAAGAAAATGTTGGCTATTCTCGAATCGCAGGGCACTGGTCCGTCCGCGCCTCCGAGTGGGGTAGGTTGTGATCAGCCGAGAGACACCGCTCGCACGCCTTCGGGCTCGGGTGGTCGTCACGATTCGCTGTAAAGGTCCCTCTCGGACAAGGGGAATCGTTCTCGGCATGCCCGGTCCAGGTCCCGGTCCTCGACGCGCTCGAGACCGTGTGAACCTGTGGTGTCTTCACGGAAGACGTCTACGCCGGTGGCGCCGAGGTCGTCGACGGACTCTTTCGAGGGCTTGCCTTCGAAGAAGTCGTTGACGCCATTGGGCTCCCGGCCGTCGAGGGACACGCTCAGGGCCCCGGCCTTGAGGATTGTGTCGGCGCTGTCGATGCTGCCGATGCCCTCGACGCCTTTCGAGGCTGTGTCGACGGGGGAACCCCGTGGCTCGGGGTAACCACCTAGAAAGGCTCTGGCCAAGGTCAAGCATGGCATTGGTTCAGGTTCTGTGCCTTCTTACCACCATCTGGAGTTCATTTCAGAGGTAGATGAGGGCTCTGATGATGGCATGGTGCCTGACATGGTGCCAGACGAGATTCTCTCGGGCCATAGCCAGATTGAGGACGAGACAGTCCCTGCATAATGCTAGTGGGCTGGACACCTCTCCGGAGGTGGAGTTTTGTAGGCCTGAGCCTGGCACTCATGCCGATTCTTCGTACTGGCGCCTTATGTCAAGGGTCACCGAGTACTTAGGATGGTCTGCTCCCCCGGGGGGAGTTTGTTCAGGATGACCTTACGGATATCCTCGACATTGGTCCACCAACTGACCAAATGCCGTTTCATATGGCTCTACAGAGGAGGGTGGCGGCGGCTTGGACTGCTCCGGAGAGTCTCCCTGCAGTGGGCAAGTCTTTGCCGTGAAAATACCGCCCAGCCAGTAGTGACCCGTGCTACTTGTCCAAGCACCCTACTCCGGAGAGTTTGGTGGTGCAGGCGGCTACGGCCCCGGCAAAGCAGGCGTCGTACCCTACCATCCCTCCTGATAGGGACGACAAGCGTTTAGACGGCTGGGCAAAGAAAGTGTTTTCTGAAGGAGGTATGGCACTTTAGGCGGCCAACTCCATATGTGCCTTGTCACGTTTCACGCACACTCTGTGGAACTGTTTCCTTGGCGGCTGAACATATTCCCGAAGGGGACGAACGGGATGGTTTCCTTGCCATGGTTAAGGATGGCAAGGATGCCTTGTGTGAGGCCGTTCAGTCGGGTTTGGACATGGCAGATTGCGTCAGCCGGTCCATGGCGGCGAGCACCGTGATACGCAGGTTTGCGTGGTTGCAGAAGTCAGGGTTTGCTCCTGATGATATGCAGGCCCGGCTCCTCAACATGCCCTTTGACGGGGAACATCTTTTTGGCAGCAAGGCTGACGAGAGCCTTGAGGTTGCAGACCTCAAAGGCTGCAGCGAAGTCGTTGGGCGCTGCAGTTCGACAACCTCCGCCTTTTCATCCTAAGGGACAGCAATGGAGGGGAGGTTCTTTTCGTTATTACTCATCCTTTGGTAAAGCGGGAGGAGCTGCCAGTCAAAGGGGCCACCGTAGGAGTGCCAGAGGTGGAAAACAAGGTACTCGAGGTGCCAAGGCCGCTCGGGCTGTTGCCTCTTTGCCATCAGGCAACGCCGCAGCCGCTTCAGCTCAGTCATGAGGCCATGTCCCATTGTTCGCCGGTTGGGGGGAAGGCTGGCGCAGCATCTTGCAGAGTGGCGCGCCATTAGTTCAGATGTGTGGGTTCTGGAGATCATAGCCCACGGCTACTGTCTTCCTTTCTGGCAGAGGCCTCAAGACAATGCACTGGGGAATCTCTCTTTGAAGAATCCGGATCCGCTCCTTGCGCAGGAAATTCAATCCCTGCTGGAGAAAGGCGCCATAGAACTGGTGCCTGTAGCGGAGAGGAACAAGTGATGGTATTCCACTTATTTTTTGATTTCCAAGAAAGACTGGGGATTGAGACCCATCATGGACTTGCGCGGTTTGAACAAACTCCTCAGGAAGGAAAAGTTCAAGATGGTTACTCTCTCTCAAGTCCTCCAGGCCCTTCAACTTCAGGACTGGTTGGTGTCTCTCGACCTCAAGGACGCTTATTTTCATGTGCCGATCCATCCAAAGCACAAGAAGTACCTGAGGTTCGCGGTTGGCGACTTGCACTTTCAGTTTCGGGTCCTGCCGTTCGGATTGACCTGAGGGTCTTCACCAAGCTCATGGTAGTGGTGTCAGCGCACCTCAGGAAAGGGGGGATTCACGTCTACCCCTACCTGGACGATTGGTTGATCAGGGCACGCTCTCCCGAGCAAGTCCTGGATCATCTTTCTTTCACCTGCCACTCCCTCCACAAGCTGGGCTTCTCCCTCAACTTAAAGAAGTCCCATTTGACAACAACTCAGAGGCTCCAGTACATCGGAGCAGTGCTCGACACGTCCCTTGGGCAGTGTGTTCCTCCCCAGTTGAGGGCTCATCACATTCAGCAGATGGTGCACAAGTTTCAACTTGCCCAGACTCTCCCAGCGTTCGAGTTCTTGAGACTGCTCGGCCTCATGGCATCCTGCATTCTTCTGGTGCCAGAGGCCAGGTTGCGGATGAGATCTTTGCAATGGGCACTCAAACTCCAGTGGTCTCAGTCCTCCGGCAGGATGTCGGACCCTGTTCAGGTGCCGTCTTCAGTCGCCCAGGACCTTCTTTGGTGGGCCGACGAAGGCAATCTGATTAGGGGGGCTCCATTTTGGCTGCCCTGGCCAGAGGTGACTATCGTGATGGACGCAATCCCTCAAGGGATGGGGAGCTCATGCCAACGAGTTGACAGTCCGTGGTCGTTTGTCTCCGTCTGAGTCCAGACTCCATATCAATCTGTTGGAGCTGAGGGTCATCAGGCTAGCCCTGAAGGCTTTTCTGCCGACTGTGCGAGGAAAGAATGTCCTGATCCTGACGGACAACACAGTGGCCATGCACTACCTCAACATAAAGGGGGGGGGCAGGGTCACTTCCTCTGTGCAGGGAGGCGATGCAGCTCTGGTTCTGGGCAATCCAGCAGGAAGTTTCGATCTCGGCAGTTCATCTGGCAGGAGACGAAATCGAGACGGCGGATGCTCTGAGCAGGCAGAGCGCGAACTCTCTCGAGTGGGAGTTGGCTCAGGAGATTCTCCTGGAGATCTTCACCCTTTGGGGGACCCCTCAAGTGGATCTTTTTGCCTCCAGTGTCAACCGGAAGTGCTAGAGGTTCTGCTCGCAGGAATCTCCTCCAAACGGAGCCTTAGGAGACGCGTTCGTGGTGGAGTAGTAATTCCCACTGCTGTACGCGTTTCCTCCAGTCCCCGTCATCCTGCAAGTACTGCAGAGGTTACAGAGGTTCGGTTCCCGGATGATCCTCATTGCTCTGGCATGGGCCGGGAGGACGTGGTACCCGGACCTTCTCGACTTGTCCATCTGCCCTCCACGTCGTCTTCCCTACCGAGACGATCTGCTCTCATGGGAGGGGGGGTCAGGTTCTCCATCCAGAGGTCAGGTCCCTCAACCTTCACGCTTGGTTTCTGAAAGGTTGACGTATAAGGATTGGGGCCTCCCTGAAGACGTGATGGAGGTGTTGCTTTCGGCCAGAAGACCCGCAATAAAGTCTCTGTACCGTTGCCGTTGGAGAAAGTTCTGCGACTGGTGCAGGGTTAAGAATGTGGATCCTTTTGCATGTGAGATTCCCATGGTTCTGTCTTTTTTGCTTTCTTTGGCCCACAGGGGCCTTCAAGTGGGTACCATTAAAGGTTACCTGGCGGCGCTGTCCATATTTAAGCGCTCGTCTGAAGAGTGTTCCTATTTTAAAATTCCTTTAATTTCTCAGTTTCTGAAAGGGCTCACTAATGTGTTCCCTCCGTCGCCTTTCCAGGTGCCCGGTTGGGATTTGAACCTTGTTCTCAAGTTTCTGATGGGTGCTCTGTTTAAGCCTTTGCATTCATGCCCTTTGAGACTGTTAACTCTTAAAACTGTATTTTTACTTGCGGTCACTTCCGCTCGCAGAGTGAGTGAGTTACAGGCACTTTCAGTTAAGCCACCCTTCACTGTGTTTCATAAGGACAGGGATGTCCTTAAAGTTCGTCCTTCTTTTCTTCCGAAGGTGGTGTCGGAATTTCATTTAGGCCAGAAGGTTGTTCTTCCGGCATTTTATCCTCCTCCACATCCTGGTAAGGAAGAGGAGAGGCTCCATAGGCTTGATCCTAGGAGATCGTTAAGCTTTTATATTTCACGCATGTCCCGGGTCAGAGTGGACGATCAGCTCTTCATTGGTTACGCTGGAAAGCGTCTGGGACAGGCTGTGACGAAACGGACTTTGTCTCGCTTGATTATTTTGGCTATCTGAGTGTTACCGCTTGGCGGGTAAGGACCCACTGGTCGGTTTACGGGCCCATTCTACCAGGGGTATGGCTGCCTCTACTGCCCTGCAGAGGGGTGTTCCTATTCGTACCATCTGTGATGCAGCCACCTGGGCTTCGGTACATACTTTTGTACGTCACTATTCCCTCGATTCCATCCGGGGGCAGGATCTGGCCTTTGGCAAGGCGGTCCTTTACTCCTCAATTTAATTGGGCATGCTAAATTTCTGTTTTCTAAATTCTTTTCCCACCTCCTTTCATTGGTACTGCTTTGGGAGTCTGTCATAGATATGGAATACGTCGGAGGACCCAATCCCCTCGAAGAACAAGTTACTCTCTTACCCGGTAACGTTCTTTCGATGGGATGGTCCGACGACGTATTCCATATCGCTCCCTCCCTACCTTCCCCGCTACAGAATTTCTTATGCGATTGCAGCTTACGTTTCCGCATGGCTTTGTGTCACAGACTGGCAGAAGACTCGTGGCACACGTTCTGGGGAAAAAACTATAACTGAGGCTACGGGCGTCGTGCCTCCTACTTATAACATCCAGTGACGTCGGCAGTCGGAGGAGGTCCTCGAGGACGGCGTATCGACGTCATTGACGCAGGACGCCGAAGATTTTCCGGAGCAGCACAGCTGTGGTGATTACTGTCATAGATATGGAATACATCGTCGGACCATCCCATCGAAAGAACGTTACCAGGTAAGAGAGTAACTTGTTCTTCTCTTTTGTCTAGAACTACAAAAATTAGACATTACTTCCTTTACATTTATTGGAAAATGCAGTGTATCCACACTGCGCTATTTTGAATTCCCTTCTTAAAGAAAAACCTTTTTGAAGGCCTCCTGGAACCCTGAGCTCTCAAATTTCCCCATGCCATGCCTGAGATGGTCAGTCTTATTTGTTCTGTGAATTCTGGAACTTGTAGTCCTAATTGTAAAATGGGAAATATTCCATGAAATAACAAGACTGGATGTCTTTGTCACGCATGGCATTGAGAAACTTCACAGCTGCTGAATGGGGCTCTGTCATTCTGATGGCCATAGAAACTAAAGACAGGCGGGAGTCGTGATGTCTTCGAGACCACTTTGTGACTGCTTTATCCAGAGAATGGGAGGCTGTGCATTTTTAGAGAAAGACCTGCTCGGTTTCCCCATTTGATTTATTTAGGGCCAACTCTCACGTGATCGCTCAGTCTTTGGCTGTATATATCCCGATCTCCCTCGCCTCTTAAGGTGTTACTGCTGCTAATGCCTATATTGTTTACCCCCTGCCCACAGAGTTCTGTGAATTTTAAACCTCAGGCTGACTGTTTTGCCTCGGGTCTCTTTGCTGGTACTTACTTTGCCGCATAATAAAGCATGCAGACTTTACAGTAAATGCACAGAAATATATTCCCTTTGAAAGTACCACTAGGAAGATTGCAACAAAATGAGGGGCTTAGACCAAGAAGGCAGGGCTATTCCAATGAATAAAGGATGGGTGCCACATCACCACCACGCTCCCCCCGCACCATGTGCCCGATATGTCCAGTAGGTTCTGACTGAAATAACCGTGCTGGATCCATCATTACAATGCAAGAATTGGGCCAACTCATCGGACGCTCTTTGATTCTTATCTTGATGTGGTAGGGGTATAATGTGGGGCTGCATCCTCTCAGCTCGCTCACTCCCTCCCACACCATCCTGCAATTACTTTACCACTAGTTCACAAATTGATGGAGCCGCCTTCATTTTCAGTATCTTTCACCGAGGACCAACATGTGATGATGGAAGGCTATCAATGCCTCTGTGCATCCCGATGCTGGCTATTCTGGTTAATAAAGACAAAGTATGGCAGATACAGGAAGCTTTTGGTAGAATTGTGCTTTTGATGGGTGCATGAGACTTTGGGCACAGCTAGTGCAAATACTAAGGATCATTTTAGGCTATAGGGCCATCACAGATTTCCCACCCATCAGTAATGGTGAACGTTTTAAAAATGTCCGCCTAAGAAATGTATAAATTTGATCTATCGTATGTTTGATGCTTTTTGTGTCAAAATGTAGTTGTTTGCTTGAATTTGTACTGTGACTGCATGTGATATTATTCAATACTATCTTGTGTCATTGTAGTTGAAGTAATGCAAATGACTATAGACAAAATGCATAGGCTAATTTATCCTTTTGATACCAGGGTTTCAAGATGATGTGTAGAAACAGAGTGGAACAAGTGTCTTGTCAGTAATGTGAGATGGCATGGTATCAAGAGATCAGACAGACAACAAACGCAGAAGTTTCAAAAAACTTTATTATAATGTATCAGAATGGCTGTAACGCCTAACTTGCCCTATAACTGTGGTGGGGATTGCCCTACCTAAAGAAACTAGGGAACGTCTGTCTAAAAGTCGAAAGCTAAAAATCTGTCTGTCCCAACCTATGCTTGCCCTCACATTCAGCACCTTAATGTAGTGTAGGGATATTCTAAATCAAAATAGTATTTAAAGTAAAAGACTGGAGCAATCTCTAGCTCCCTTTTCCACGTTCAGATTACAGTTAAAAGGGACAATGTTCTCAAGAGCCTTTGGCTCCCCTTCTCCAAGCTTCAGGTTCTGATGAACAGTAAACAAAGGAGCTCAGAGCTCTTCCCCAAGCTGGATGCACAATGAACACAGTTCCAAAAGAGCTCCGGGCTCTTCCCCAAGTTAGATGCACAATGAACACAGTTCCAAAGGAGCTCAGAGCTCTTCCCCAAGCTGGGTGCACAATGAGCACAGTTCCAAAAGAACTCGGGGCTCTTCCCCAGCTAAGTTCCAAGGGTGCTCGGGGCTCTTCCCTAAGCTTCTTGCCTTGGTTCATAACACAAATGTCAAAGGGCTCAAGGATTCCCTTGCACAAGCTTTAGCCTCCCTATGGATGGGCTGGGACCTCCCTTGTCTAGGCACAGTTGGAGCCAGACAGCCCACCCATTACAGGTCATGCAATCCATAGTCCTTGCCCCACTTCCTGCCACTTTGGCAATTTATTTAAGCTCAAAAGTTCACAATAACTTGTAAGGTAGAAGTCTATCTTTGTTGACAGCATCTTAATAGTCTATTTCAAAAGGAGGCTTTTAAAGATGTGCCAGTTGCACGCGAGCACTCCTGATCTAATGAAGCGCTTTTGCTTTTCAAATTCAACAGGAGGCTTTCGTAGATGTGACGGCACGCGAGTGCTACTGATACATTGTAATATCTTCACTTTGCTTACGCGCACCGGGTTTCAGCACAACTCTTTGAAACTCATTGGTTGCTGCGTTTTTGTTTGTAGTCAGCTGGTTCCTGGGACTTGAGGTCAGGGTCTTATCGCCTGCCCCTCAGTCACCCCTCAAGGACTCCACCATTCAGGGGAATGAGCACTTCTTGGCCATGAAAAAGGGACTGCCCAACTTCATGGCTCCTTTCTTGCTCTCATATTCTGGCTTCCTGGAGACATGGCTCCTTTGCCACACATCGTCACTTCCCCGCACAGGTTCTTCCTCTAGCGTCTCAGCGCCCCGCTCTCCTCTGGTTTTCCACAAGCTGTGCTGGCCTTCCTGCTGCTGCACTCACACCTACCTCACTTCTCTTCAAACTTGGACCTTTCCTTTTTATACTCTTGTGCATCTTCAAGTGGTTTCAGGTGTACGCAATTCTCCCTCTTTAGCTGTCCAAAATCAGGCCAATTATTAGGACGTTCCTGACCTTCAAATTTGTAACTCTCAAGCTCCCTCTTGTTTGTCCCAGTACTATAATGGCACTCTTTATAAGTAATCTGCATTACTCTTCCCAGTACTGGCCTTCACTTTAGGGGGAGAAGTAGGATAAGAACGACGATATCCTACAAAAGCTGAGGGGGGGGGTAAACTATATCACTGTCAGAAAAGGGGTGGTACTGTGTCTCGCCCTCATTACTACAATGTGGAAAAAGCTCTTATTCCTCTTCAAGTCAAAGGTGGGCTTTTTATGACTAGGGCGGGCGACCACATTGATCATAATCACAGCTCTAGTACTGCTCACGACTCATTCCATGGAACAGGAATATCGCTGTTTCAATAGCCAGATGATAATTTCAATGGTTTGCTTTTCTACTGCAGATTCCTGATCTGATAGATGTCCTCATCCAGCTCTGCTGCTTTGGAAAACCTAGACGGGGGGGCTTAGTGGACCTTAACTCGATCATTGATCTGTCTTGCTCGGTGCTTGATTGTTGGCTCTGGACGTGACATCAGGTTTCGTACATATACTGCGTCACTACACCCCATACCTCCCTTCCTTTTCTCTGCACACTCAATATGCTGCTGTGAGGAACACAACCTGAGTCTTTGACTCTTTTTATGTCAGAAATTCAAACTGATTTTTTTAAAAATCCTGAACCACCATGTCCGCTTCAGTGATTTTAGGTTTTAAAAGGTGCACCGACTGCCATTCCAAAATGTCGATGGCCGACCCGCACGACATTTGTCTGTGGTGCCTAGGGTAGGATCACGACACAAAGGGATGTGCGTCGTGTGCCAAAATGCACTCTAAGTCCCTGCGTGAGCGGGCCGCCAAACTTGATGTGGGCTGCCCGTCTCCAAAATCCTTGGCGCGGTCGATCGTCCGGTCCTCTGAGACTGAAGGGCCAACCCCCAAAAACGAGAGGGGGAAAACCATTGTTGGAAGGCCAAGAAGCTGTCACACTCTAAGAGCCACTCTTCCTCATCTTCGCACAAGAACGAGCGCTACTGTCAGCGACACAAGTCCAGCTTGTCGTCGGAGAAAGGTAAGCCCAAGGCTTGGCTGACCTCTCGAGAGCAGTGGGAAAATTTCAAGAGCCAAATGCTGGCTATTTTTAAAACACAGGCTGCTGGAAGTGCGCCCCCTGAACAGCAATCCTCAGCAGTGGAAGCGGTGCTCGGCACTCGCGACCCCTCACGTGCCAAACAGTCGACACCATCGACGTCAGAGAAGCCTTTGGGCTCGATGCTGAGAAAAGCACAGAATTCCTTGACACACGGTCCTTCCCGAGGCCATTGAGATTCTGACATTTGCGACGTCACAGTGGTACCCAAGCCCCGATCGACGCTGGCGACTATTTTGTCATTGCCAAAGGATACACCGTCTGTGCCAAGTCCTTTGTCCCCTCTCCAGGTCGAGATTCTTCGAGTCCATGACATCGATTTTTGGCACCGACCAGGGCGAAGATCAAGGGGACATCGATCCTATATATACTGAGGAAGGGAGAGTTGATTTTTTTTTTGACGATTAGCCAGAACTGTTGACACTGGCCCAAGGTCTACATGATGCCAGTGGACTAGAGATGTCTTTAGATCTAGAGCTCCAACCAGGCCAGCCCTACACTCATACTCGCTTTATGTTCAGGGCACTAGTGGAAAGTGTGGTAGGCACTATAGGTCTTAAGTCTGTGCCAGTTCCTACTCCAGGCTACGAACTGACAGACATAATAGACAAGAGTCCTGGAATGGAACACAACATACCACTCTGTCCGGCAATTGCTGATCCCCCTAGCCCCCTTGTGGCAGCATCCCTGTTCCATTCCCGCAGTCAGCTCTACCTTTACAGGGAAGTACAGGCTGACGAGATGAGACCCATCATTTCTGGCTTCTGACCCTTCTCCGGAAGGGCTTGTGATACAGGCAGCCACAATATCCACCAGACCTGCAGCCTCCACTTCTGCCCCCATATTGAGAGTGTAAAAGGTTAGACACAATGGCCAAGAAGATTTTTACTTCTGGCAGCATGGTGCAGAAATCCACCAATGTAGCCTGCGGATTCGCAAACTACTTGTTTGGCTTATGGAAAGCTGTGGAGCATACAGCTGAGTATGTGCCCGAAGGTGCAATGCGGGCTACATTTTCATGTGCTGGTGGAAGATAGGAAGGAGTTGGCCAGGCAGTCACTGCAAACAGGGCTGGACATGGACGACTGCATGGGCTGTTCGATGGGATCGGC
The DNA here is from genome assembly GCF_040938575.1 of Ambystoma mexicanum. Taxonomy (NCBI): domain Eukaryota; kingdom Metazoa; phylum Chordata; class Amphibia; order Caudata; family Ambystomatidae; genus Ambystoma; species Ambystoma mexicanum. The sequence goes on along the minus strand of NC_090934.1, from coordinate 420,154,474 downwards.
AGTGGTCTTGAGGAGACAAATGTATCATAAAAGTTCTGGCTTCTCTCCAAATGTTCAGAATAGGCTTCTGGACATGCCGTTCGAAGGAGAATTCCTTTTCGGCCAGAAGGCTGACGACTATTTGGGAAAAGTTTAGAGTCAAAATTAGCTACAAAATCGCTGGGACTAGCTGTGCAGCAGGCCAAGCCTCCCGTTAGCGCCTATAGCCTCTGCCTTTAGAGGCAAAGCTATGTGCTTTACGTCAGAAAGGCACAGCTCCCATGGGTCCGGCAGGGGCAGAGGTATTTCTCGCGCCCCGGAAGGGGCAGTGGGCTTCGAGAGGCCAGCAAACACCGGCAGCGACAGGGGTGGCTCTGCCTTGTAAGCCGCTTCGATTTCCCCTCCCACAATTTAATAGTTGGTGGATAGTTGGCAGAGCATTGGCCCCAGTGGCAGGAGATTACCTATGATGCCTGCGTTCTACAGCTCGTTCATTGGGTTTGTCAGCCCTTTTTAAGAAAACCTTGCGACAGACTCCAACAGGGACAGGAGCTTCAGGAAGAACTGAGAGCCCTGTTGTTGAAGCGTGCTGTGAAAGAGATAAGTCCTGAGCATCGAGGATCGGGTTGGTATTCCTGTTATTTCCTGGTACCCAAATAGGGGAGGAGGTCTGCGTCCCATTCGGGACCTCAGGGCCTTGAACAAGTTCCTGAGGAAGGACAAATTCAGGATGGTGACGCTGAGAGAAATTCTCCACGCTCTCAAACTTCAGGACTAGCTGGTGTCAACAGATCTGCAGGACACCTATTTCCATGTGCCGATACATTGAAAGCACAGGAAGTTCCTGAGGTTCCTCATAGGGGACAAGCACGATTAGTTCAAGATGCTTTCTTTTGAGTTGACCTCCGCTCTAAGGGTCTTCACGGCTCACCTCAGCAGATCCGCGGTCCATGTCTTCCCGTACTTGGACGATTGGCTGATCTGAGGGAAGTCGCCGTGACAGGTCCTGCTACTGCACAAGCTGGGCTTCTGCCTAAATCTGAATAAGTCGCAAGTTACACCAGTCCAAAGACTCCAGTACATCGGAGCAGTTCTAAACACTCGGGTAGGGAAGGCTTTCCCTCCGGTTTATAGTGACATTTTCAAATAACATTTTGTCGAAGTCAAAAAGTCAAAAAAATGTGGAAAAAAAAAAATCTGTCTTTTTTTTTTTGTTTTTTTTCGAAATGGGGGGGTTCCCCTCCAACCCTCTTTTTTTATTTTTTATTTTTTTCTGTTTTAACCCTTTTTTTACTTGCAGAAACCACGAAAAACATGTAAATAAAAAAAGAAAGCATTAGAAAAAAAATGTTCGACATTATTTTTTTGACATTTTTGTAATTCGACCAAATGTTTTCGACATTTTGACCCGACACCTTTCCTTACTTAGAGAGTCAACCGCATAACACAGATAGTGGAATTGTTTCATAACCACTCCACATTACCAGCAGCTTCCTTCCTCTGCCACGTAGGTCTCCTGGCCTCCTGTATGTTTCTAGTGCCAGAGGCCAGCTTGCGCAAGAGATCCCTTCTGTGGCTCCTGAGAAGTCGGTGGTCTCAGTACCTCAGAGGCCTCACGGATCCCCGAAGGGTTTCCAGGTCAGTGGTCGACGACCTCATCTGGTGGACCGTCAGCAGCAAATCTCATGGTGGGGGAGCCCTTCTGGCCTCAGGCCCGAGTGGTCATGGATGCGTCTCTGAAGGGTTGGGGCACTCACTGCGAGGACTTGCAGGCGAGCCCAACAGAAAGTGCAGACAGTTTTGCTTGAGGAAATTCCCAATGAAGGGCGCACTGGGAGAATGCATTTCTGCTGGATTGGACCTTCCCACTCCACTACGCCTTCCCCCCCGGTTCCTGTCATCCCATGGGTTCTCAGGAGGTTGAAGAGGTTTCGGGCAACTATGATCTTGGTCGCCCCGAACTGGGCGAGGAGAAGTTGGTATGCCGACCTCTTGGATCTGACCATCAGTCCACCTCACTGGTTGCCTCTGTGCCCGGATCTCCTAACCCAGTCGGAAGGTCGAGTACTTCACCTGAACCCAGAGTCCCTCCACCTACATGCGTGGCTCTTGCGAGGATGAGGTGTGATGACTGGGACCTCTCTGAGGAAGTACTTGAGGTGTTGCTGGCTCCATGCAGACCATCTAGCAGGTAATTGTACTTGTGTAGGTGGAGAAGATGTGAGGTGTGGTCCTGGGAACTCGAGATTGATCCCATCTCTTGCCCCACCACTGCAGTGGTGGAGTTCCTTCTGTCACTGGTGTCTGTGTTTAAAAGATCTCCGGATCAAGGTTCCTTCTTCATGATCCCGTTTATGGTCCAATTTCTGAATGGCTTTGTAAATAGTTTCTGCCAACTCCCTTTGTTCCAGACTAGCATTTGAAACTGGTTCTAATGTTCCTGATGGGGGTTATGTTTGAGCCCATGTATTCCTGTTCTTTACGGCTGCTATCCTTGAGGACAGCCTTTCTGTTTGTGATTACTTCAGCCAGGAGAGTTAGCGAACTTCAGGCCTTGTTTTTCAAGCCTGCATTCGTTTGGTTCTTTCGGGTAAAGGTTTCCCTTAAAGTAAGACCTGGGTTTCTTCCTAAAGTGGTATCTGAATTCCACCTTTCTCAGGCCATAGACCTACCAGTTTTCTACCCTCCACCACATCCCTCTAAGGCGGCGGAGCGGTTCCATCCCTTAGACCCTAAAAGAGCCTTGAGCTTTTATGTTGCTAGGACTTCAGAATTCTGCAAATCTGACCAGCTGCTCTTGGCCCATTCTTTGACACGCAAAGGTCTGCCTGTAACTAAGCAGACTCTGTCATGGTGGATCATCCTATGCATCACGGACAGCTACCAATCCTCAGTTGCCCGCAGGACTGATGCACGTTTTGGTAGGGCAGTGCTGCAAAATCTTCTACGGGAACACTTTGTGACCATTTTAGCTGCTTGGGTATTCTATCGGATGAGGAATCTGCAGGTGAAAAGCAATCCATTGAAGGAGAAATTGCTCACTGTAATGATTTTTCTATGGATTCTTCTCCTGCAGATTCCTCACCGCCCCTCCCCTGCATCCCTGCTCAGAAAGTTTTTTTATGGCCTGGCGCTCCTATCATAAGAGACGGTGATGGCTCTGATGTGATCTCTTCTAACTGGCTAGTTGTTTGCTTTAAAAAAAAATATACATTTGATTCTGAAAAAAATATTTTTTTCCAAGATTTTTAATTTCTGGGATGTTTCCTTTTTTAAAATTTCTGTAGGCTGATGAGCCCCGTCTCCCATTGTTTCCTCTGTACCGTTCAAGCACATGGGAAAAGGGGGATCTGAGGTATGTGGCGTAGTGACGCAGCACATGTATGACACCTAATGTCACGTCCGGCGCTGACGATCGAGCACCAGGCAAGACGGATTGACAGTTGAGGTCCACTATGCCCCCTGTCAAAGCTTTCCTAAACGGCAGAGCTTGAGGAGGATATCTATCGGATGAGGAATGTGCGGGAGAAGTTTCCATAGAAAGATCATTACGGTGAGTAATTTCTCCTTCATTGGAACTGATCAGACGGTCACCAGACATGATACTCAGGCAAATGATAAGTCGACACATCTACCTGAGCTTTACACCAGAATTCTTCCTCTCATCAGGACAACTTGCCCAATTCCAATGCAAGGCGGCGCAAATAATGTTGACTATCAACTAATACAGCAAGCCATGGAGAGAGAATATATTGGGCTGGAACCTGTGACACTGGTGTTGGATAGTGGAAAAATCCAAGGGGATGAAATAATTTCCTGGACGGCATATCGCAACAAGAAGCACCTCTGAAAGATGGTGAATTGACACTAACTTCTCTTCTAATTTTATTATCAGGCTGTGCCAGGTCAGTGACCTTAATTCACCAATCAATAGATTTTGTGAAGACAGAAGTTCAAGCCCTTAATCATGGCAAGGCACTTGTCATAACATTCAAACAACCACTCTTCTCATTAGCAAAACAAATCCAGTGGAACTAACCAGCAACTCGGGGTGAGGATAGATGTAATATTTGAGCTGGCAGTTTTATGAGTGTGTGCTTGTTCAGGCTGCAGTTACCACAGCTGAAAAAGCGTATTTCTTTATCAAAGCAACGCATGTAATATGCCCCAATAAAGATTATCAAATCCCAACCAGTTGTGTATGTTCTTATCCAGCAGGCCTATATTGAGCACAACCAATACTATATAGATAGCAGTCAAGTAATATTGGTTGAAGACTGGTGTAAGGAGAGAAGTGTTGCATGTCCCCACTTTCAGTTCTGGCACATCATTCTACAGTTGGAACTTATATTAATTTATGTGAGAGTGATTCTAAGAGGGAGACGTCCTACTCTGTATAGAGACCCTCTGCAAGATTGTTCCCTGTTTCTTTTCTTTGGAGCATACCCACTAGGCCAAGTGGATTCCTGTCCACTCACATGATATTTCACTCAACGTGTGCCATTGTAACACCTATGAAGAATTCATGAAAATGTATTCTTTGCTATTGCCACCAGGCCGAGTAGTAGAAGATATGGGAACCCCATTTAGTGAAGCCAGCTGTGATCTTATTGTACTCAACCATAGAAATACATCCAGCAGTGGCAAACAGTGCTGAAGATTGAGAAAATTGAAATTGACTAATAAGAGACATGTCAGTGAGAGGCTTGTTAACCAAACCTATCACAGATCCTATAAAATGGAACAACCTCCATTTCTTCAGTCGTCCTCCAGCCAAAGAAATGTCAATCGGCTACAACTAAAATCACTACAGAATGATTGCTCACTTTTTTCCTAGACATTACATTGCGTCCCAGAAGTGTAATGGTTATATGGATGACTATGTTCAGCATGAAAATCATGCCTATCCTCTAGCCCTTTCAAAGAAGGAAAGTCGGAGAACCAGAACAATGTCTGATGTATTGCACTGTGCAGCTCACACCTGGGAAAGAGAATATCTCCACACGGGAAGTACGCGAAGTACGACTGTTGACTGTTGGAACGTTGGCACACTGTGAGCCGTGAAGGAGAACTCGCGGCTTGATCGAGGAGCGGACGTATATGCAAGCAACACGGAAGTTGCCTGTCCCCTACGTGCCTAAAAGTATTAACTTTAAATGGACTTCCATCTGTCAGTTTAACAAAGTTAAAAGCTTTAGTGTGGTCCTTAACGTCCATTTTCTGTACCTCCCTCTACAGATGCTTTGATTGGTTTTTGGCTTCCCAAGCCCGCCCTGACCCCGCCCACCCTCTCAATTGAAAAACGTGTGCGTAGCGCACTCGCGCGCGCACACGGGAAGTACGCGAAGTACGACTGTTGACTGTTTGCTGCTTTGTGCAGTGGGCAGACAGGTTGTAAACATATGAGATTTTCCATTAGACGATACAACTTTCATGTGGCTCTTAAAGAACGTGGGATTTGTGATTTCAGATTAACTGGATATATTATACGGAGTGATCTATTGTGTGAGGTAAGCAATTGCAAGGGGCGTGTGATTGTAATCTCTGTGCGTGGTTAAGAGGTGGGAGGAGATTTACTCATTGAAACTGTGCAGAAATGAAAAGAAGGTTCATTGGTGGTAAACAAGATATGACAATGTTAACGAATACTATTAAGACTAGGCGTATGAGCATGGCTCATGCAATTGCTCTAGCGCTTCCCGTTTCTTCGGATTCGGATGAGGATTTAATTGGATGCGCTCAAAATGAATCCGCCAAATTAAGTACTGAAAGGCAAGATGTGGTTAGCCAGGACTCCTCGCAGTCTCTATTCAATGAGGAGCCGAGACTGAGAGGCGATGTTGGGACTGCTTCCTGCGGCACTGAATTGATCGAGTTACCACAAGGGCTGACCGTGGAGTCCTTCTTAGATACACCCCCCATATTTGCTTCCGAGGAATTGAATTTGTTGGGTTTATCGGTATATCCTGGTTCATCTACGCAATGCCCCAATTCTACGAGCAGCACGGGAGAGACTGCAGTAGTAAGGAATGAGTGCAGGGGGCTTGATGGCCCGCAACCGATAGAAGGAAATGACGGTATTCAGGGTGAAATACTAAGAGAAGTAAAGTCGCAGACTTGCATATTGAAAGAAATTCTGCTTGCCTTGACTGCTTTCCCAAATATGATAGCTGGAATTATGGCAAAGACAAATGCAACGAAAAGCAACGGCGTAATTGATAAACAAACAGCGATCCTAAATAATGGTGCCCAGGCTTTGAGCGATGTTCAACTGTGTGGTCCCAAGACTGTGATTGAGGAGAAAGACCTGAGTGTATTTGAAGTGGATAATACTGTGATGAACATCAAGGGGGCGGATGATTTAATAATTCCAGTTGTTGAGAATGAGCCTATAAAGGTTGCGGATATATTCAACATTAAGATATCTAAAAAAAAAATTAAAGAAAAATAGGCAAAAACAAGCGCGTGCTCAAAAAGCCTTTAATGTATCTTCACTAAAGTTCTTGAGAGAAACTAATATTTGTGACTCCGATATGACTATTCTGAAGCAAGGAGTGACTGCACAGGCAAAGAACGTATCACTGGGTGGTTCGAATGGAGACGGGGTGCTTAATGAAGGGATTAGGACAGTAGTCCCTTCACTGAGTCCTCGGGCAAATAATATAGAGGAGATTCTTGGGAAGAATACGACTGAAAAAGGGGTAGGTGATGAACACAATGTGATGGGTGGTCTTGGTAGGGGGGCTACCAATAACACAAAAGCATCTGAATATTCCGACGCAGTAAACAAATTATCAGACGCTTTGAAAAATAAAATAGTTACTGATAGAATTGACACTAACCTAAGGAATTTGGAAATGGGCATGCTTGATATTTTTGATCTATTCAAGAATCCTGACGCGCAGATGCGTATAAAGATACCCGTAAGAGACATAAATGCCCCTCCTAATCACAATCTGGATGTGGAGAACATGACTAAACTGAAAGCCAGAGTTAATGAGCAAAAGTGCACAACAGACGGCGAACAAGATATCGCTGACTATAAGGCGAGTATTTCGAACTGCACCGATGATACATCACTACCTCAAGTAAGGGAAAAAAGACACAGTCCGCCATCTAACAATCATGACCTAGAGGGCAGAAATCAGCCTTTGACTGATGCGTATGTAAGAGATTGAATAAAGGAAATCTTGGCCGATAAGTTAATGAACACAGAAAAATTACATATAGGCAATAATCCTCCTATCGACAGCAGAAATCGTGATACAAGAAAAGTTGATGGAGGAAATTTAAAGGATGAAGTGAGCGCTCCGGGGCGTACTAATAGTAAACTTAGAGATACGGTGAGAGATAGGGAAGTTTTACAAGACCTCGTTTACCCACAGAGAGTGCAAGATCTAGATTACGATAACTATGTGAAAGGGAAAAGCCAGATTAGCAATCACAACGTTAAAATGCGAAGGACGGATCAGCCTTCAGAAGCAAGTTTGATCCTATATTATGTGTTTAATGATGGCCACTCTCCCATCCTTAATAGATCATATGTCTTGAGTCTATTTCGAGACATCCCAGAGTTAGCTCTTCTATCATCATGTGACATCCAACTGGTTGATTTTTATCGACCCGAATAGGATGGACTTCGTACGTTTAGTAATTGCTTCATCAATGGTGCGGGCTCTGATTCTCAAGGAAGCTGGAGCGCTGCAGAAGAGGGGCTTTGATACGTACGAATATATGGACCACAGTGACTATTTACCAGAGAAAAATGAGGAACAAAGATCTCGAAATTATAGTACAAGAGAGACTGAAAACGAGACAAATCAAGCTGGCGCTGGTCAGTTATCTATAAGTGATATAAATGAATGGAGAGCTATGGCGATTTCACTGAAGGAGACTCGAACATTTAAAAGGGATGGGTAAATCCAGCTAGTAATGACAACCTATTTAAACTGGTGTCCTGGAATTCCAGAGGACATATGCATTTGGTACAAAATAAAACAGTATGTAAGACTTTAGAGAAATTTGACTTTGTCTTACTACAGGAAACATGGGCTTGCGGTCCTCTGCTATGGGATGGTTTTGTTATGCTTTGCATGTTTGGCCGAAAAGGCAAAAAGGGCCGGCCCAAGGGAGGTTTGGCAATTGCATACAGAAATAACCATGAAATATCAATGATTAGAGAGATACATATACACACGTCTTGCCTAGCAGCTATCTTTAGAATTGCATCAGAGAAGGGTATTATCCAGCTCATGATGATTAACATCTATTGGAATGATGCGGAAAATGACGACACTATACTTGAAAAATTGCTGCAGGACTTGAATACACTAATAGAGGAGTGGATAATTTCTACCCCAAATGGCTTAATGATCCTAGCAGGTGATATGAATGCGGATTGTGAACAATCAAGCAGTGAGAAAGCCTGGAATTTAAGTGGAGACGGGCTTAATAACACGGAAAAAAATAATAAACAGCATAGAGGGGCCCTATGGTGTAACTTTGCTTATTCTTGGGGCTTGACTCAGTTGTATAATGAGAGACCGACCTGGAATGCCCGGGGGGCTTCCTCTATCATTGATTACATCTTTGCGAGTGAAAATCTAATTGGTAACATGCCAAATATGCTTGTTGAAGTTAACTCTGAAAGCGATCATGCCATGTTATCAATGAATCTGAATATAAAGAAACAAAGTAATACTAGCAATGCATATTGTCCTCAAATAACTGTAAATGTTAGGGGCTCCAGAATAAAGTGGAATTGGAAAAAGACAGTGAAATTTAATAATCTAATGCAACTTGATTTTGAGAATTGTGCATTGGAGGCTAAAAAGACTCAGTATTCGGTCGACAAATTTGGTGAGTTTCTGGAGTCAATGATGACCAAATTTGAGCACTCTAAATTGGTGGGGATTTCAAAGAAAAAAACTCACAGGCATGCCTTCGATCTTGATATGAAATTACAAAGAGCATTGTTGAATAAGGACCTCCGAGTACTAAAAAAACAAAAATATAAGTTACCTACAGATGTGTTTGCTGAGAAATGTAGATTGAGGCGACAAGCATATAAGAACTGGAGGATTCATCACCAGGCCTGTGTATTACAGAGGGATGGTGAAAAAATGCTTAAAGCAATGAAAGAAAATAACTCGAGAAATTATTGGGCCCTGATCAACAGTACCGAGCCTACTCAAACCCAACTGAACACTAATCCCATTAGTGAGATGGTGTGGTGCGAATATTTTGAGAAATTATATGCACGCTCTAGTAATGAGGATTTCAAGATGGCTCAATTGAATCATAAGTGGAACCTAGATGTATCCATCACAAAAGTTCTATCTCTAATAAAAAGAATGAAAGCCTCCGGTACTCCGGGACTCAATAACTTGTCGATGGTATTGCTAAAGCAAAATGACTCTCTCTGGGCACATATTTTGCATATGATCTTTAATAATGTAATTGTGACTCAAACCATGCCTGACTCATGGAAATTATCATATGTAATACTAATTTTCAAAAAAGGTAACCGTCAGAGTCCGAATAACTATAGACCGATTTCTCTGATAAATATTGAAACTAAGATATTCTCCGTCATAATTTTAGATAATTTGTTAAGTTGGATGGAGGATAAGGATATTCTTGACATCCGGCAGATCGGATTTCGTAAAGGCATAGGAACTGATGCTGGGAGCTTAGTACTCACTATATTGCAGAATCAATCTTCAAGAGTGGAGAATGCACCAATTTACGCTGCATCTATGGACCTCTCCGTCGCCTTTGATATGGTGGATAGGCCTCTCTTATGGCAAAGACTTGTAAACCTGAAAATAGAGAGGGGACTACTCTCCATGATCATCCATCTGTATACAAATACAGTTTTAAGGGTACGACTCAATAACGAGGGTCTGATGTCAAGGGAAATTTGTGCAAGGAATGGCTTAAAACAAGGTTGCGCCTTGGCTGCAATTTTATTCAATTTATATGTTTCAGGAGCTAAGGATAGACTGGATCCATCAGGTTTAATAGCCCCTAAGGTAGGGGGATTCACGATCAAATGGGTGTCGTACGCAGATGACTTCATGCTTTTTGACAGAACAAAGATTGGCCTGCAACGGCTTATTAATGCGTTTGTGGGCTTTGTTGGTGATATGAAATTAAAAATCAATCCGAAGAAAACTGTAATAATTAATCTGGGAAACAGCAATAAGAAATGTTCAAACCCGGTATGGTTTGTAGAAGGTACAGCAATTCGCCTACAAAAAGCATTTTAGTATCTGGGTTATGCCTTTGCAGGTAACTTGACAAATAGTTTTGTGAAAAAATGTCTTGAAGTCAAAGCGAATGGTGCGGCAAAGCAAATGAGTTATAGAAAGTAAATATAGGAAATTTTCAATGGGAGCAAGTAGGGATTTTTACTTGATGAAAGTGATCCCAAGGCTGGCATATGGACTAGAGTTCTATCCTGAGAAAGAAAGACCATACTTAAAATCTATAGAATCAAAAATTTGGAAAAAATTACTCTTCTTTTTACCGAAAAGTATACCGATCGAACTAATAAGATACGAGTTTGGATTCAATTCTTTAAAATGCTCGATGGATTGTAAAAAGCAATGCTCTATAGAAAGTGTTTACTTGCTAAGCGTAACTCTTTGTATCAGGTCTGTGGAAACGATACTGGGAAATATATGTCTAATTTAAAAGAAGAGGTTGAAAACATTATAAGTAATATTGGCGTTTCAATGAAATGTTTGTTGGAGAGACCTGCTAAAACTAGAGCTCTGATTAAAGCATTCGACTGGGTTGCTAACTATTCTGTGATAATGAACTCAAAATTGTATGCTCAAGCTTTATCGTTCTGGAAATGGTTCCCTGAACCTGAACGATACCTGGTAAAATGTCCCTCCAGGAAACTGCGGCATAGCATTATGAGATTCAGATTTAATGTAATGAATACAAATGAAATAGCTGCTGTAAGGAAATTGATTCCTGAAAATATGAAAATATGTCGGTTTTGCTCGAATGAGGATTTTCCTGAAACACTTGGACATTTGTTATTAGGCTGCCCCATGCTCAAGAGAGAAAGATTTGCCTACTTTGCAGATTGTGTATTTGACACCTCTTGTGTAGTTAGAGAGCATTTATGGTTTGAAATGCTGCATGGTTGTAACATCTCGTTGAAAATAAGGGTGATAGCCTTCCTAGAAAATGTCTGCAAAGTTGTATAATAATAGCAATGAAAAGGTAACTAAGTAAAGAGTATATAGACAAGTTTTGTAGTTGAAGGAAAAGGCAAAATAGTGCTAGATAGGGAAACTGTACCAATCTTATCTGAAGATAATCGAATTGAAGAATTGATAGTAAATATTCACGAAAAGAATGGCCCAATTGTGTGACACATATTTTAATTGGTTTTATACATATGAAATGAAAACGGATTTACGAGTTATACTAAAGAGAAAACAAAATGAATTTCTATTTATTATACAAAATGATGTTTTTAGAGGCTTGTGCTAATGAATTGTCAATTTTTTGTGTGGCAAACGAGAACTGTTTTTATAATTGTTATGATTTTTCTACATGTCTATGTGAAATGATGTTTTACTATTGGTGTTAAATGATAAGTGTCTTTCTTTTCAAGTTTATATTTGTAAAGGTTTTTTTAAACCAATATACAATAAATAAATAAATTAAAAAAAAATATCTCCAAAACTATAGTCCAGGTTCCCATTGTTGATGATGCAGCCATTGTGAAACATGTGACAATGGTTTGCAAAAACATTTAAAGATTATGCTGTTAATGTTTGTGCCCTATCAAATCACCACTTCAATCTGTATTAAGAATAGAAATAATTTAGAATCTGTATAGGTCTGAAAGCTGTATACAGAAAAGTGACACATGCAGCAAAAGGGGGGAAAGTGTTTGAAAACGTTGTAACCCAACACACTTTTGGTTCCAAAAACTTGGCAGCCATTGGAGAGATTCATAGTTTCTGCTGTGTAACCATAACGGCAGCCAAGAGCATGTCAATGAGGCAAGAAACGCAGCTATTCAGGCAGAAAGTTAGAGCAACTGACAGCCTACCGCCTACACAAGATGTACCCATTCAGTATATTAAAATAGCTGCATAACAAGCTGGTCACTGCTTGAACCAAATGATAATCGCATGATCGCTGCTTCTCGTGCCAAGTGATTGTGGGTAGAACAAAAATAGGGGTGGATTGGAAATATGCTAGACAGCCCTCCCAGGGGCTACTCAAGCTTTTAGGTAACTTGTGATGTGGCTGCAAAGAGGAAATTGCAAATGGCGGAAAGCTGCTCTTTGGTGTATTGGTCTTTTGTCTTAGATGCACACTTTGTACTTACTGGAGAAAGGGGGGCAGTAGCCCAGAGTGTTTGACTTAAAGAAAACATTTACTGTAGAAGGCAAAGTAATGACAACTTTCTTTTTGTTACCTACAATAAACTGCAATCCTGCTTTTAAAAAGTTTTCCCCTACAGCACCTAACCATTGAAATCAATAAGTCTTCTGTTCTAAAACTCACATTTCAATGGCTTGCCTTTTTCCTGCAGATTCCTCAACAGATAGAAATCTCCTTCCAGTTTCAGCTGCTTTAAAAAGAACAAACAGGGGTTGTAGTGGAACCCGACTCGGCTTGACTTGGTGCTCTTCAATGGATTGCCTGTCTCCCGCAGATTCCTCATCTGATAGATATTCTATTCAGCTCTACTGCTTCAGAAACCTTTTTTGACAGGGGGCGTAGTGGACCTCGACTCAGCCATCGATCGTCAATCCGTCTTGCTCGGGATCCAATTGTCCGCTCCGGATGTGATGTTGGGCGTCGTATATATACTTTGTCACTAAGCCCCACAACTCTGTACCTTTTTTCTGCGCGCTAACACGCTGCTTGGGAACACAGGTTGAGTCCTGGTCGACCGCTCTCTAAATCTCTGGCACGGTCGACAGTTCAGTCCTCCGAGGCCAAAACCGAGGGGCACACTACAGAGAAAGAAAATTGGTGGAAGAAAAAACAGTCCCACTCGAGGAACCATTCTTGCTCGTCCTCGTTCCGAAAGAAGAGACATCACTGCCACCGTCGGGACTCCGATTCGTCGACGGAAAAAGGCAAGCCGTCAGTGGGGCCTACCACCCACCAAGAGTGGGCGGATTTTAAGACCTCTATGCTTGCTATGTTCAAACAGCATGCTTCAGTCAGTGCAGTTAACCCCCTGGCCCCCTGCTGCAGGCCTTGAAGTCTAGAGCCGTGCTAGGCATTTCTGACCCCTCTCGCGTTCCGGGGCCGACGCCATCAGCGTCCATAAACCCTTCGACACTGAAGGAGGTTCCCTATCGGCGCTGAAAAGACAAACCATCCACATTGACAGTTATCGCTAAGCCTTTTACCTTTTCCATGAGAAAAAGCCTGTTCAAGACCTGTGCCTGCTGTGGACTGAAGAATGTCTACATAGAGGATCACCACGACAACTTCTTCTACTGCCTTCATCCTCACCATGTTATGCAGGACTGCGAAATCTGCAGTTGTTCTCCAACAAGAGACAAAGGGATCTTCATTGCTGTCTCGTCACGTGGCTCGAGGACGCCTGCCGGCCTCTGCTTCAGTACGGAGTCATGCTTTGTGATGGCGGGTCAGGATGGTCCAGCGAACCACCTCTAGCAAGAGGTCTTGGTCACATGAAGTCAAGGCCTCCAGCAAGAAGAAGCATAGAGATACCTCAGGCAACGAGCCCAGATCCTCGCAAAAGGACCGGTCTTCACCGGTCAGTGCCCAAGGGGGTATCAACATGGGAAGAGAGCCTGAGCTCTTTCCATCGCCCCAACAACGTAACATCCCTCAAGTTCACGTCCTCATGGAAATCGGCAACAGACGTCGACAGAGATATCATCGACGACCAAGCCTCACTCCAGGTCATCTACGATATCTCATCACAACCGTCAACGAAGCTGTCAACGACCACGACTACCACATTGTCAACGAAACAGTCATCGGCTACAATTACCACATTGTTAACGAACACACCGACCACGAGGATCTCACCGACCTCTGCGTCCACAGCTGTCACACATTCGTCAACTTTTGCCTCGTCGACGGACAAAAATGACCACCACGCCATTATTACCATGGCCATCATCACTGGCGTTTCTGACACCAGCACAGTGTCTGCATTGACTGCCTGTCCAGAGGCATCTTTCCCTAACCTTGGGGTGGCCTTGCTGCCGGGTGGTATTGTTGTGTCAGAGCCAGCTCTCTCCCAATCGGAGGCAGAGGAAGGAGAGAAGACCATCATATCACTGCCGCCCTCGCCAGAGCACAGGACATTGCCTCCCACAAAGCTGGGTGAGGTAAACCGGATCAGTCTACCACCTTTAACCCCTCTGCATTCAAAATAAACTATCAGTCCTCCTATGCAAAGAGACATGTGAGTGGACATTTTATCTATTCTTACCACTCTCTAAGCAACCTTACGTCTACCTGCACCAGCCCTGGTTACAGCGCCGGTCAGACAACCTCACATGGATATCCGTGGCCCTTCCAGGGATATGGACGGCATCCCCCCCAAAAGGGATAAATACCAAAGGGGTAAGCACCAGTCAGCGCCGCAGAGGCTGTCAGATACTTAGATGGACACAGACCCTGACGACAGGGCCTCCACGCACACAACCCAAACTGATGAATCTGATGAGGGAGCACTGCCTCTGCACTCGACCCACACCAGACTCTGTTGTCTTGGCCGAGGCCAGGAAAAGTTTGGCTAATCCATCCTCATCCTGCACTGTCCCCCAGACAAGGAATGAAAACGCCTTGACACCTTATATAAGGGCGGCAAACGCAATGGCCATACTTGCATGTTACGATCATGAGCTGTGGTACAAATTGGGTCCCTTGCTGGAGTTTCTACCAGATGACAAGAAGCAAGAGGCCTAGGACATCTTGAATGAAGGCGATTTGGTGTCGGGCCATGCCATTACGGTCTATGTAGACATCGCTGACACTGGTTTTCAATAGATTGCTTTTCTCCCGCAGATTCCTCATCTGATGGATATTCCCTCCAGCTCTGCTGCTCCAGATTTTTTTTGACAGGGGGTGTGGTGGACCTCGTCCCGGCTGTCGATCCGTCTTGCTCGGCGTGTGGTCATCGGCTCCGAGAGTGACGTTTGACTTTTTTCAATTTCTCGATGTGAGATGTCAGTCGATCGGGTATCGGGTTTGAAGCGGTGTTCCGATTGTGGCACCAAGATGTCCATCACTGACCTACACAAGTTGTATCTCTGGTGCCTCGACACGGGTAACGGGACTGACGGGTGTCCATTGTGCACCAAGATGCATCCCAAATCCACACGCGATCGAGCTGCAAAACTTGTTCTGGGTCGACCGCCCTTAAAATCTTTGGCACAGTCGATGGTACGGTCTTCGGAGGCCGAAACTGAGGAGCCCACCCCCAAAAAAAGAACACAGGCAGAAGAAGAAATGGTCCCACTCGAGGAGCCACTCTTCCTCCTACTTTTCCTAAAAGAAGAAAAGGCGTCACTGCCATTGACGGGACTCCGATTAGTCAACGGATAAAAGTAAGCCGTCAGCTGGGCCTACCACCCACCAAGAATAGGAGAATTTCAAATACTCCATGGTTGACATGTTTAAAAAGCATGCTGCAGTCGGCGAGGCTAACCCCTCCCTCATGCAGCAGGCTTCGGAGCCAAGAGCCAAGAGCGGTGCTCAGCAAATCCGACCCCTCTAATGCCCCGGGACCCACATTGTCAGTGCCGAAACCTCTTTCGAGACCGTAAGAGGTTAATTGGAAGCCTGATCAACCCTGTGCATCCAAGGATGTCGATGCTACGGGGCCTCGATCCCGATCGACCCCGACATCCGCCATATCGGAGGCGAGAGACAAACCCTCAACTTCAGTGGTTGTCGAAGACATTCACCACACAACCCTGGTCCACATTTTTCAATACTATGGCAGATATCTTCGGAGGTAATAACACCGATGATAAGGGTATGTCGACTCTATTTACTTGAGTTCAGGAGGTGTCAATTATTATGACGACCAAAATCACTGACTTCACCTTTCGCAGTCTATTGTCTTGCCGGTGTTCTACCCTCCTCCCTAAGGAGGAGGACCGTATTCACTGTCTCAATCCTAAAAGAGCCCTTAGCTTTTATTTTGCCCGCACAGCAGAGTTCAGGAAGATGGACCAGTTGTTCGTCACCCATTCTCTTTCTCGCAAAGGTCTTGCGATTACTAAACAAACCATCTTGCCTTGGATCATTTTATGCATCTGAGCGCTATCAGTCAGTGGGAAAAAAGTCCCACAGGGTATCGGGGCCCATTCCACCAGGGGAGTCTCTGCTTCTATGGCCCTTCAAAGGGGGGGTCATTGTTTGGGACATTTGCTGTGCTGCCACATGGTCCTCATTACATACTTTCACAAAGCATTATGCGTTGGACGTTGCATGTGGTACTCATGCACGTTTTAGCAGAGCTGTTCTGCTGAACTTATTTGTGTAATACTTTCTGCCCTCCTCCTTTAGCTTACTGCTTGGGGAGTCTATCAAGATGAGGAATCTGTGGGAGAAATGACCTTACCGTGATCTTCTTTCTATGGATTTTTCTCCCGAAGATTCCCCATCACCCCTCGCAGCCGCCCCCACTCAAAGTGTTGTGGCTCTTCGCTTATGATTCCATGAAGTACTTTGGTGATGGTTTTGGGGTGCTCATCTCAGTTACTTAAATCAACAACAAAAAAGATATGTTTTCTAATTGGAATGTTTTCAACCTGTTGGTTTCTATTCCACAGGTGCTAAATTCAAGGCTGGCTAGCCTCATTCTGTTTTCCTATGTAGCGTTTACGCTCGGAAAATGTTTGAAGGAACTGAGGCATCGGGCATAGCGACGTGATATATGTATGGCACCTGGCGTCACTTCGGAGCTGACGATCGACCACCGCGCTAGATGGATCGACGGCCAAGTCAGGGTCAACTGTGCCCCCTGTGGAAAACAATTCCGAGCAGCAGAGCTGGACAAGGGATATCTATCAAGATAAGGAATCTGTAGGAGAGGAAACCATAGAAGGAACATTACGGTAAGGTAATTTTTCCTTCTCATTCCCCTCCATCTACTGGGGATTCATAACACTCTGGCGGTCCCCCTCAGCAGGGAGTTGCGCTTTTACCACTAGTGGGAACTGCACGATGGCCAGCTTCACTTGTTTCAAACGTGGGGCATTCTGGAGATCGACCTCTTTGCCACCCACGACAACAGGCACTGCAAAGCCTTTGCCAGCCGCTTCCCCCGTCTGGAGAGCATTGGAGGCACCTTTGCAATGCCATGGGAGGGGAAGTTCCTATATGCTTTTCCCCCCCATTCCTCTGGTGCCTCGAGTCCTACACACCTTCAGACCGTATCGGTGAAAACTGAAATTAGTGACCCATGTGTGGCAGAGACCGTTTTGGTACTCGGACCTCCTTGCTCTCTCGTCAGCACCACCGATCAAGATGCTCCTGCACCAATCGCTCCTGTCAAGGAATCAAGGAGCAGTACTGCACCACAAACCAGCCTCTCTCAATCCGACAGGCTGGCTCCTGTTTTCTGAGAGTTTGGGCCTCTGTCCCTTCCACAAGACAAGACTGCCAAGCTATCCTAGCCACGGCTAGAGAGCCCCTAGAACTTTGATGCTACAAGAGCTAGTGGAAACGTTTTCAAGTATGGTGCAGGAGCCAGCGACTGCAACCTCAAACCATCCGACCGGAGGACCTTTTGCCATATCTGCTGTCCCTAGCTCAATATGGGTTAACACATTCTTCCATTAAGGTGCACCTAGCGGCAATCTCTAGGTACAACCGTGCTGCAGAGGTGCCTACCCTGCTGTCTCACCAGCTGGTGAAGGAGTTTTTACGGGGGCTCTTCTGGTCTTTTCCACATGTCCGCCGCCCTGCGCCAGCGTTCGAGTTCAATGTACTACTCAAAAGACTCATGAAGCCACCCTTAGAGCCCATGCACCAAGCATCTATTAAACATCTTTCCTGGAACATTGCTTTCTTGGTGGCCATAACTTCGGCCAGTCGAGTGGGTGAGATCCGGCATTTTCTGTAAAACCGCTCTAACATTTCATAAGGACAAGGCTGTTCTATGTACCAACCCAACATTTGTGCCGAAAGTGCCATCTGCTTTCCATCTAAACCAGCAGGTGGTTTTGCCTGTATTCTTTGGCACACCAATGTCTCCAGCGGAGCGGGGACTGCACACACTGGATGTGGTGCGTGCCCTCAAGTACTATGTTGTGCGTACTAAATTATTCCGTACCACGGATCCGTTTGTTGTTTTATTTGGACCTTCTCGGCCTGGGGACTCTCTGGAAGTCTTCCATTGTAATTGGTTATTGATAATACGCTCAATACACAGAGGTTTCTAAGCGTGGAGCCGGGGATCGAACCTGTATTGCACTGTCGTCTTGCATCCAAGGCGAATGCATTCCCCCTGAGCTATCCTCCCGAGACTCCATTGCACTGCGTTGTCTTGCTTCCAAGGTGAGCGCGTTGCCCCTCGACTTTCCTCCTGAGACTCCAGTGCAAGATGGATGGCTGCCTGCATCTCATTCTGCCATCAGCAAACCGGCAGATCACTTCCAGGCATGCCCAGGGCCTATTCTACCAGAGCAGTGGCTGCAACCACAGGTTTTCTCTCCTGAGTTCCGCTGCCTGACATCTGCTGTGCAGCCACCTGGAGATCGGTGTATACGGTCACCAGGTTCTACTATGTCAACAGACATTCTGCAGAAAAATCTGTAGTTGGCCAATCGGTTCTGCTGAACCTTTTTGCATGAGGTAGGTATGGCTCCAGTGGTAAATTATGCTGGGAATGCACCTACGCCCATGGGTATTGTTGTAATACTGCTTTGTAATCCATTCACAGCCTATACATTTATGAAAGATCCAATGCTGGAGAAGGAATAAGTTACTTACCTGTAACTCCGGTTCTCCACCATTGGTATCTTTCATAGATTCACATGTGACCCTCCCACCTATCCTGCATGGCTCATCTTTTGGCTCTTACTGCCACTCGCGTGTGCTGCCAAATCTGAAGATGGCCGACAGGGGAGGAGCTAAGGGAGGTGTTCCTATTCGCTGTGGGCACTATGACCCAAAATGACTATGAAAGTTTTCAGTTTAAGTTTAAACTGCTTTGTTACAGAGGATTCCCAGCCTGACGACAGGGATTATTCACAGCATGAAAGGTACCAATGCTGGAGATCCGGAGTTACAGGTCAGTAACTTCTTCCTTCTTCCTAAGGATTCTTCTCCCGCAGATTCCTCATCTCACCTCCCACCCATCACTGCTCAGAAAGTCAGTGGTTGGTGCGCATCTCCTCTTTAACGATGACATGTGATTGTCCTTAGTGACCGTTTTCTGTCCTTCCTTGTATTTCTCTTGTAAATGACTGCTCAATCCAGAGTTAGAGAAGTTTGAAGCCATCTCAACTTCATTTGGGATGACGCGGCCCGTCACTCTTGTAACTCAAAGCCTGTTTGGGCCTGTTCGGGCAGTTCGTCGGTTGGTGCTGCTGGCCTGATACTTTCCTTGACTGTGGTATATTACGCATATCGCCACAGAGGCACACGCCGGTAAAACGTGCTATTATTTGCAGCCTATTTTAACCGAGCCGCTGAGCCATTCCTCAGCTATTGTTGTGCACATGCTATTGGGCTGCGAGGGAGCAATAATGTTGCAGTATTCCTCCAGGGACCTGCAGGGCTTGCAGTTAAACAATAGGGGAGGTATTATTACCCTGATGGCCATTAATAAAATTAGGCATCTGGGCATCTTAAATACGGATTAATTTGTATGCACCGATTGTGCATTCTACTGCTTCTCTACAGGTTGCCATGATCAATGCTAGAACGGCAATAAAAAATGCCACATCACTGAATTATCTTATCGTCTCATCGGACCTGGATATTTTTTTTATAACAGAAACCTGGTTCAAAGATTTCTCTGCTGCACACTTTCATCTATTGGTGCCGGAGAACTTTCAAATCAAATGGGCAAATAGAGAGCTCACAGAGGAGGGGGGAGTTGCTTTTATTGCTAGATCCTCTTTGGAATTACTTAATTTTCAAACACCAACTTGTGACATACACTCCCAATTTCTTACTTGCATCTCACAACTTCTCATACCATTTACTCTTGTGTTACAGACCCACAGATCAAGCTTGCTCCTTCTTACAAGGGCTTGATAGCTATCTTGGAGCAGAAGTTCTACATTACTCAAACATAATTATCCTGGGCGATTTTATCATTTGGTGCAATATACCAGATAATTTGGATTATGCACAGCTCAAGGATACTATGCATTCTCATGATCTCTGCTTTCTAACTGAAATGGCATCCCATTTATGGGGCCACTGTCTAGACATAGTTATGTTTAGAGGGAAGACAGTGTATCACCACAAGAATATTCCGGTTACATGGTCTGATCATTTTGTGTTAAAGTTTGCTATCCCAATGGGACAAAAGCAACACGAAAAACCACAGATCCTAGCGTTCAGCTGACGCGTGGTAAAAATAAAATGGACATCATCACTAGTGCTGATCTACTTAACGGTCTAACCGCCTGTTCGGCTGATTCAAACTGTTCAGAATTATATGTGAATCTTATATCCTGTTTTCAAAATAACTGTGGGTTATTTTTGCTCCTTTAACTAGCACTCATAAACCAAGAAGCAGGAATAATCAGTGGTATAATGAATCATTGAGGCTGTTTAAAAAAGGGATACAGTCGAAAGAAAAAGCTGTGGCAAAACACTAGATCCTCTGTAGACCTTCTAGATGCACAAATAGCACTAAAAGTGTACAAGGAAGGTATTATCCAGCCAAGGCTGCATGTCTCCAAAACAGATAGACCTTGCTCAAAATAGATCAAAAGCTATATTTGCAACTGTAAATAAATCCACCTGCCCACCATTCACTATCCCGCGCCTCATTCCCTCCCTGTCTCTGGCAAACGAGTTTAACATGTTTTTTTTACAGAAAAAATTGATCAGATTAGGAAAAATATTGATCTGGAGCTCTCATCGGTACCAGGCATTGAACCCAATATTATGACGATGGCCAAGGAAGACAAGATATGTCCTAGGTATGTGCTTAAGCCTGTGGATTGGAACCTCATGTCGAAGTTAAAACCTACCATACATAACTATGACCCTATTCCCAATTATTCAGCAAGACATATTGCAGCTCTTAGTGCACCTCTGCGATCGGTTATAAACGCCTCTCTAACTTGGGGGCTCTTCCCAATGGAGTTGAAAAAGTCCCATCTTAAATGCCTACTAAAGAAAAATACATTGGATCACAAGGTATTTGCCAACTACCGCCCAGTGCAGGTCTCTCCTGGCTATCCAAAATCCTGGAAAAAAATCGTTAAAGTGCAACTACAAGAATTCCTGGAAGATCGGGGGATACTGGATTTGCACCAATCTGGATTCAAGACAGGACATGGGACCGAGACGACACTTCTGTCGCTCTAGGATGACATCTTGAAGGCTGCCAATGAGGGTGAAATCAGCATGCTAGTCATGTTGGACCTCTCGGCAGCCTTTGATGCAGTTGATTTTGAGATCCTTATCTCAAGATTCTCTGCAGTGGCTCAGGTATCCAATGAGTCACTGCAATGGTTCACTTCCATTTTGAACAACCGAACCCAGCAAGTTAAATCGGGTCTTTTATTTCCAATTCCTTACCAGTTAAATGCGGAGTGCCCCAGGGCTCCTTCATGTCACTATCGGTCCCTTGCTGGAAATTTTTTCAGAATTTGGCTTACATTATAATTGCTATGCTGATGATGCACATATCGATGTTCAGTTAAAAGAAACTATGGAAGCAACTAAAAGAGTGTTAGCATGTGCTAGTAAAATATAGAATTTGAACTCTAGTTAAATCCAAGTAAAATAGAGATGATTTTGTTCGAACCCAAGTCAAAATTGGCTGAAACCTTACATCTGCCCTGCCTGGAAATCTTTGAGGTGCCCACATCTTTTGCCACAAAAGTAAAGATTCTTGGATGCACTTGGCAGGCAAATCTAAGTTGCAACCTAAAGGTAAACAAAATGATAAAATCTGCATACCACATCTTTTTTTTTAAATGTGTTTTTATTGCATTTTCAAGAAAAACATCAACAGTGGGGCGCTGTACATTGCCCCTTTTCCCTTGCCCCCCACCCTCCTCCCACTGGCGTGTCGTCTTTCTCATTTCCTTTAATGCCATCCTATATGAGTATAGCTACATCAAGTGAACGGGTCCAAAATTTGTATTGTATGTGGGCACCACTGTTGCATGTAGTCTCCCTGTAAGTATTCTGGAGCCATTCCCCAGTCTGTCGTGAAGTTTTGGAGGGCCCTCTGAATGTTATAAGTGATGCGCTCCATCACCAGGTGGGACCAGACTCTTTGAAGCCATTCTAGGTTGGTTGGTGGTGTCTTCCGTTTCCACTTCTGGACTATTGCTAGCCAAGCTGCTATTAGGAGCCCCATAAATTCCTTTTCTGTGTTTTCGTTAATGTCCTGTCCCAGGGGTTCCACATGCCACACATCCGTACCTCTTCTCCTAGGTCTTTTTACTCCCATGAACATGGCCTGCATATGGGTCTTTACCTCTGTCCAAAACTGTAACAGCATCGGGCAGTCCCACCAAATATTTCTCCAATTGCCCTCTGCCTCGCATCACCTCCAGCATCTATTCAGGGTGGTCTTGTACATTTTATGTAGTCTTTCTTGCGTGTAATGCCATTGGACCATGATCTTCGTCCATGCTTCTTGTCTGGGCCGCTTTCGTCCATTTGGGAATGATTTGCCAGAGATATTCCCATTGTTCTCTCGTGATTTCTCTCCCCAGTATAGTCTCTCATCTCTTCATATATTGCCACTTGATCTCTTCTGCCTGGGTATTGAGAAATGTGTACATGATCGAGACAAACTTCCTTGTCCCTGTCTGAGTCTTGATGTGGGATTCGAATGGGGTTAGGGCCCTTGTTGCCGCCTGCATGATCCGCTGGGTGGATAGCCAGTGATGAAGTTGTTGGTTGCCAGTCATTTGGTCGACCACAAACTGGTCGACTGCAATTTGGTCGACGTCATTTGGTCGAAAACCAAATGGTCGAATTATTTATTTTTTTTATTTTCACCCCTTTTTTTTTTTTTTTCTTTTTGGGGGGGGTTCCCCCCCCCCCAACCCCCTTTTTTTTCTTTTTTCTTTTTTTTTCGACACGAAAACCCACAAAACACATATATAAATAAAAAAATTCGACCATTTGGTTTTCGACCAAATTGCAGTCGACCAGTTTGTAGTCGACCAAATGACTGGACACCGAAGTTGTTCATATTTGTACCTGTTTTTTTTCCACGAGTCTGAGGAGCTCCTGGCAATCTGCGAAGGATCTCATCTGCTGGTCTTCGAACATGTCTCCTACCTTTGTGCAGTTGGCGTCTTCCCATTTTTGGAATACTCCTCTGACTATACCCGCTGGAAACTCTGGGTTCCTAAATAGTGGCATAAACGGGGCATCTATTGTTAGAGTTTCTAGCCTGGTTGTCCTGTTCCAGATCTCTAATGATGCTTTCATGAACTCGCTTATCTGAATGTTCTGGTGTCTGTTTGGTGCCTGTCCACAGGAGTTGACAGAGCTGCGTTGTTGCCACTGCTCTGTCCTGAGCCTCCCATAACTTCTGGGATGTGTCTGGAATCTATTCCTTCAGGACCCACAGCTGGGCAGCCTCGTAATATTTCTGGAAATGTGGGAGTGCCATGCCTCCCTTTGCCTTCTGTGCCGTGAGTATTGTGCTTGAGAGTCTTGTTTTTTTTTCTGCCAGATGTACGCAGATACTGCTTTGGTGAGTGCTGTGAAGAAGAAAGCCGGGAGTCGGATGGGGAGCGCCTGGAAGAAGTATCGTAATCTGGGTAGGACTGTCATTTTGATCACGGACATCCGACCCCACCATGATATCGACAGCGGGCCCCACCTATCCATATCTCTTCTAGTCTTTTCCATGAGTCTCGGGAAGTTTCCTGCATAGAGGTCTTTGATTTTGCTGGTCAGAGTGACTGCTAGATATTTGACTCCATCTTCCGATATTTTCAGTTGAAGTTCCCCTGCTTGCCTGTGGATTTTTTCTCTGTCTCCTGCCAGTATCAATACCTCAGATATTTGCCTGTTGATTTTCAGCCCTGAAATGTCACCATTGGCCTCCATTTCCTTTATGAGGGATGCCAACGATCTACATCAGGGCCATCATCCTATCGTCCGCATAAGATGCTGCTTTGTGAGATATTCCTCCCATGTCTATGCCCTTGATGTCGGGGGCCTCTCTGAAACGTGCTAGAAGCGGCTCCAGGAATATTCCATACAGTAGCGGAGAGAGGGGGCACCCCTGTTTAGTTCCCCTTCCTATCCTGATCGTATCCTATAGTTCACTGAAATCCGGGCTGAGGGTGAGTTGTAGTTGGCCCGTATCATCTTGATGTAGTCCTCCCCATTCCCATTTTCCCCAGTATTCGGAATAGCATTGACCATTCCACGCGGTCGACCGCTTTCTCTGCGTCTAATGGCAATAATATGGCCGGAGTGTGTGTGTGATTCCAATTTTTTTCTATCAGGTGAGTGGTTCGCCTTATATTGTCGTGGTTTGTCCTGTTGGATATGAATCCTGATTGGTCTTGATGTATCAACTTAGAGAGCACCGTTTTGAGCCTATTGGCTAGGATTTTAGTGTATAGTTTTGCGTCTAGGTTTATTAATGCAATGGGGCGAAATGAGCTTGGGGACTCTGGATCCTTCCCTTGTTTGTGAACGACAAAGATTTGTACTTTGTTCATGGATTGTGTGATATTTGCCGTGTCCTTAAATGTATTGAAGAGGTCTGTTAAAAACAGGGCGAGATCCCCTGCATATGATTTGTAGAATGTAGTCGTGAAGCCATCCGGCCCGGTGCTTTGTTTCTCGGCAGCTCCTGGATTTCTCTGGTTACCTCCTCTACTGTGATTGGTCGTTCTAGCTGTTGTTTCTCCTCCTGCGAGATCGAAGGGAGGGTGATGCCTCTCAGATACGATGCCTGCTCCTTCTCGTTTGGGTTGTCTGACGTATATAATTTTTGGTAGAAGTCTTTGAAGATTTCTCCCATTTCCGTTAACAATGTTCTAGCCCGGCTGTGTTTGTCCACTAGCGCCTTTGTTTGGTCTTGTCGTTTCCCTTTTAGCTGTCGTGCCAGGAGTCTATCCGCTTTGTTCGCTTTCATGAAGTACCAGTGTTTGAGATGTATCAGGTGTTTCTCTGCACTTTTGGTCTGGAGGGATTCCAGTTGCCCTTGGACATGCCGGTAGGCTCTCTTCAATTTCAGCGATTGGTTATGGGACATTTCCTCCCTGATTTCCGCTAGCTTGATTTCTAACTCTCCTTCCCATTTTCCGTTTTGCCTGTCTCTCTGTGCTTTTAGTGCTATTATGTCCCCGTATCACTGCCTTGAAGGCCTCCCATACTGTCACCTTTGCGATTCCTGGCGTGTCATTTTCTTCGAAGTAGTCCACCATGCGCTCCCTGATTGTCTCCCGCATAACAGGATCCTTAATAATTTCCCCCGGTAACGTCCATCGCCACAGTCCAGATTGTTTGTGGAGAGTGGGGACTGATATCCATGGAGGAGAGTGGTCTGATAGGGATATGTGTCTGATCTCTGCGTTTTGGCTCTTCCCTAGAAGGCCCGGGGAGGCCCAGATGTAATCAATTCTGGAGCTTGTGCCGTGGACGTGCGAGTAGTATGTATATCCCGGTGTCGAGCCCCTGACTCTCCGCCAAACATCTTCCAGCGTCAGTTTCTCCATGGATTTCTTCAGGGCCCTCGACGGTGCTCCCTGTCCCAATTGTTTTGGGTTCGATCGGTCCACTTTGGGCTCCCATGCCCAGTTGAAGTCTCCCGATAGTATCATCTCCGCCTTCGCAAAGGTTTCCATTTTGTTCACTGTGTCCCTTGCGAATCCGTCCTGCCCCCTGTTCGGGGCATAAATCGTCGCTAATGTCAGGGGGAATCCCTCTGTCTGTACATTTGCGAATAGGAATCTTCCTTGCTTGTCTGGGAGGATCTCCTGAACTTGCACATTGAGGAAGTTGGCGAATGCCATTAGGACGCCCCCTTTCTTTTCTCCATCGTTGGCTTAGAGGATTTGATTATAGCCTTTCATGCATAGCTTCCCTTTATCTTGTTTGTGTTTCCTGGAGCATTATTATGTCGTATTTCTCCTGGTGTAATACGTGTTACATCTTCTTTCTTTTGACCAGGGAATTCAGCCCCTTGACGTTAAATATTAAGATTTTCAGCCCCATTCTCTTATGTTTAGTTCATTTGCTTCCCTCTCCGGTGGTTGCTCCCTCCCCCACTTGTGTCAAACCCCCAACTTCCCTTCCCGCTCCCTTCCTCCCCCTCATAACTTCCCCGAGGAGGGCCCTGGGCCCTATGATCGCTCAGGCATACAGCCTTCTGTGCCATGCCCTCTTTATTCTCAGGTGTAACTGGAGCGTGGGGAGTCCTAAACCCCACTCGAAAGTCCCTGGGGATTCCTAGCCTGTCCCCCACTCGTGCCGCTCCAATGTGTCAGTCTTCGGTCCTCATCTGTGCCTTCTTATGTTATGCCGCGATCCCCGGTGATTCACATGGTTGTTGGCTAGTGTCCGGATTCCTCGCAGGGTGTCTGGATCTCCTGTTTACTGTTTTCCATCCCTGTGGAGCCCTCCTCCCATGTGCGAGTTCTCTGCTTGGGGCTTGTTCCCTTTCCTGATCCTGTATGTTCATAATCCGCCGGCCTTCCTCACATGTGGTGATCCTCTGTTGTTTACCCTCCCATGTAAATAGGAGGCTGAACGGGAACGTCCACTTGTATCGAATTTGTCTTGATGTCCGTTCCTTTACCTAAGGGTGCCATCTCCCTTCGCTTCCGGAGAGGTGTTTGCACCTGGTCTTGAAAGAGGAGTATTTCTTCTCCATTCCTTCTGATATGGTCCTTCTTTCTGGCTTTCCGAAGGATATGCTCCTTCCGCGTGTATTGCGTCATTGTTACTAGGACATCTCTGGGATGGGCCCCTGGTTCTCACGTGCTTCGCGGGCCGACCCTATGGATTCTATCGATCTGGACTTTGACTTAGTCATCCTCCACCAATATGTCTTTGAAGACTTTTTTGGACTGCTGTACGTAGGTCCTTATCCTCCACGGTCTCTACCATATTTGTTATTCTTATGTTGGATCTTCGGGACCGATTTTCTGTCCTCATATTGGATCTCTAGTTCTTGAGACAGTCTGGCCAGGCATTCCTGTGCTTCTGCATATTGTTTCCTCGTCGTGATTCTGGACGGACTTCTCAAATATATCTGTTCTTTCTTCTAGGTTCCCTATTTCCACCTTCAGCTCTTGAACTGCCTGTTACATCTCGCCCTTCGTTGTCTCGAATTGCGTATGCATGGACGACATAAATTGTTGCAGGAAATTCTCGGAACCAGGCCTTCATATCCTCTTTGGTGGCCATTTCTGCTCCATGTGTTTCTTTTTGCGTGGCCTCCTCCTTTCCCTTTTGCAAGCTGATCGTGGTCACCGCTGTGTCTGTTCCCAGAGATTTTTCAGGCTCTGGTCCTGCTTCGCCTTGGTGGTAGGTGCCTGCGTCGTCAGCTATGTTTGGCGGCCCCTCGATTTTGACATGTGTGGGTTGCTTGCTTCCCCTTTTGGCGCCCGTGTTGTCGGCATGGTCCCGCCTTGTTCTTGTGAATAAATCCGCTCAGGCGGTTCGGGGTCTTGCCCCCGGTAGCGCTATTCCTTCCGTTCGGTTCTGGGTCTTATCTGGCTGTAATCGGTCCTCCGAGAAGAGGGGATCCCTTCTATGTTCCAACCCCCTTTAGCTTGTGGTGCCCTCTGATCTTCCATGATGATCTCTTATGTGCACCTCCTTTTCCCCTGCTTTTTGGCAATTGGTCCCTCTTATTTGTTGTGCGCTGTGTTCTGCGGCTCCCCACAGTTCCGCTGCTGGTCCCTGTGCTGGTCTTTTATATCATCTCCTCTTTGGTTAAGTTGTTGGGGGGGCCTTCCCTGATGCCATGTGGGTAGTCGCTGCTTCTAATTTTGGGGGGCCCCTCGTATGTTCATATAGTGTCTTGGGCAGTTGTCTCTAGGTCTTGTTCCCTGCTGCTCTCACTCAACGTATGTACAGTTGCGTTGCTCCGTCAGGATCCGTCTGTTGTAGGTGCTACAGTGCTCTACTTTCTCGGGCCTTATAACGTCTGGGGCGGGCCAGATGTGCCCCCTCTCCGCTACGCAGTGCCAACCTCCCCATGGAGCGCTCTTCTGAAGAGTAGTCCCTGTGGCCTCTTCTCTGTGTGCTATCTCCTCCGGCGGGGAGCCAGCGTTTTCGTGATGCCTCTGGGTGTGCCAGAGCTTTCCTGTGTCTTATCTGCTAGGGCCTGCTGTCTGGGGTTGCCACTGATTGTCGCCCCGGATGTATCACTGGTCCGCTTCGTGTCCCGGGTCCAGGGCCCCTTTTTCTCCTCCCCGGGGTCCAGCGGTTCTTCCTCCTCGCCTCATCGTCGGGGGTGGGGGGGAGCCGGCCCACCCTCCTCTGCCTCGCGCTGCGTTTCTGGCCTTGCAGCGTCCCAGCTGTTGTCCTTTACTTTCGGGCAAGAGCACCACTTTCACTTTACCCGTGGCCACGCCTCTCCTCAGCTCGTAGGCTTGCATCGACATCCGGGCCTCTTCCGGCACCGTGTGCGTGTTCTCCCGGCCCCTCTGCCTTTGCAGTGGAGCTCTGCACTGAGCCTCTGCGGTCAACGGCTTTGAGTGCGCTGTCTCCGTCTGGTCTCTTTCGGTCTGCTTTTCCTTTGGGGCGCCTTCTCTGATTGGGGCGCCTTCTCCACCATGGACTCCTTCTGTTGCACTATGGCCTGCCGCAAGCCGTTATCGGGGCTCCTCCTCTTGTCAGCATTGTGGGTGAGCAATCGGGCCCCGCAGCTCTACTGTTGTTCGCTGGTGTTCCGCCTCTCCGTCAGTCTCAGCCCCCGATTGGGTCACCAGCCATCCCCCATGTCCTCTGTTCCCGTTCACCAGGGATTTAGCATTCTGCCTTATCGATGGACGATTTGGAGTTTTGTTATTGCGGCCCGAGCAGGGAGACGGAGCACCGCTCACACACGTCTGCCCAGATCGGCCGCCATTTTGGAATCCATCATATTACTTTCTTAAACTGTTAAAACATCTGTTAATGCTGATTTTACACAAAGATCGGTCCCTGGTTGTCGGTGCACTGGTTAATTCCAGGTTAGATCATTGTAATGCCCTTTTAATGGGAATCCCAAAAACGCAAATTCAGTGCCTGCAGGTTGCGCAAAATTCAGATCTTTTCATTGCCCTGACACTCACACATCTCCCAGTCTTGGTAGAACTTTCGTTGGTTACCAATACAGCAAAGGGTGCTGTTCAGGACCCTCTATTTAACGTTTAAATGCCTCCATGGGACTGCTCTGAGATATCTTGTGTCAAAAATCTCTGCCTATCACCAGCATCATTGTCTTCGATCATCAGGACAAAACCTATTGGTGGTTCCTCCATCAAGGGCTGTGACCTGGGATGATAGACGTTTCTCCTGTTCAGGGCTTAGAGCATGGCACACCCTACCTTACGACCTTCGTAAAAAAAATTGATTCTCTTCTTAAGTTGAAAAACGTATCTTTCATTAAATGCGTGGATAATGCTGGCTTTCTGGTTCTCCCTGTTATTCCACCCGTGCCCAGATGCAATTCCTTGCTTGGTTCCAGCCGGATATGCGCATTACAAATACAAATACACACATACATACTTTCTGACACATGTTAAAAAAAGGGTCTTTTCTAACGCTACTTGTTAGTGTCTGTTGCAAATTCTTCCTCCTTTGCAGGTTTATGCTTATTTCATTTTTGTGGGCTTATTAGCCCATTATCTTTTTTCCTATGAAGCGTGATGTGCTTGGGAAAAAAGGGGGAAACTGAGGTGTGGGCCATAGTGATGAAGTATATATAAGACGCCTGAAGTCGCATCCGGAGCCGACGATGGAATGCCGATCAAGATGGATCGACAAGAGTCAAGGTCCACTAACACCCCCTGTTGACATTGTTCTAAAGCAGCAGAGCTGGATGGAATATCTATCAGATGAGGAATCTGCGGAAGAAGAATCCATAGAAAGAACATTACGGTAAGTAATTTCTCCGATCGTCGGCTACGGACGTGATGTTGGGCGGCGTACATTTACTGTGTCACTACGCCCTGTACCCCAGTTAATTTATTTTGTGTGCTCAGCACGTTGCTCATGAGGAACACTCGATTTTTCACTTGATGTTTCTGTCTATTTTCTCTCATCGCAAGCGACTATGTCCGTACCCCAGATCTTGGGTTTCAAGTGCTGTTAGGATTGCAGCTTGGAAATGTCGTTGACTGACCCACATAATAGAAGTCAAGACACAGAGAGTTGTGCATCTTGTGGCAAGATAAATCTGAAGTCCTTACGGAGCCGGCAGCGAAGCTCGCAGTGGGCCGACCACCGTCCAAGTCACTGACGTGGTTGACCGTTCGGTCCTCGGAGGCCAAAATGGAAAGGCCCACCCCAGAGAAGGAAGATGGGCATCACGCAAGGCCAAGAAAGGGTCCCATTCCTGGAGCCACTCGTCATCATCTTCCTCTCACAAGAAGAAGAGGTGTCACCGACGTGACTTGAACTCTTCGTCCGAACGCAGTAAGTCATCAGCAGAGCTGGCGTCCATAGCCGAATGGGAGGACTTTAAGTCCCAGAGATGTAAGGAATGTTCAAGAAGGCAGCTGTGGGTGCGGGTGAGCCCCCGATACCTCAGGCCCTGGTAGCTCCAGTGCCGCTAGGTGATTCCGGTCCCAGAGCGACACTGATTTTGACAGTCGGGGGAGCCTTCGGGCTCAGCACCAAGGAAACCTGTCTAGCCTTTGGCGCGGGTACCTTTCCGTGTGACTCAAGTGCCAATTGTCCTCGATACACCATTGGGGCCCAAAGCCTTGTCAGCGCCGACCGTCAAGCCATCGACGTCGACTGCAAAACCATAAACTGCTGCTGAGCAGTTCTTCGTGCCGATGTATAGCTCTGACTTCTTCGGTTCATACGCGGACATCTTTGGTGCCAATGACAAATAATCAAGGCGATATCGTCCCCATTTACTCAGGAACTGCCGGTACTGACTATTTTACCGACCAAGGGGACCTGAAGCCTTGGCTGAGGGACTGCACAATGCCAGCAGACTAGACACTCCTCCGTACTTTGAGATGCAACAGGCTCACCCCTATGCCCATTCCAATGCAAAATCAGAGGCTCTTGTCGATCGGATTGTGGACACCCTGTGGTTGAACACTCCATCTCAGCCAGTCCTGCGTTATGACCTTATGGACATTCTCGATGAGGGTCCTGCCACGGAAAGGGCTATGCCTTTCAACGCAGCTATCGCCGATCCCATTGCCACCTTATGTTAGCGTCCTTGCACTATACCTCCGGTTAACTCAGACCTAACAAATAATTATAGGCAGGCAAGAGGGATCCCTGTTTATCTCCTTGCACCCAACAACAGAAGGTTGGTTGTACAGGCGGCCACAGTGTCCACCAGGCCCGCCACTTCCACATTAAATTTGCCAACTGATGGGGAGGGCAAGAAAGTAGTTGCCCTAGCCAAGAAAATGTTCTCCGGGAGCATGGAATTGAAGGCGACCAACGTCTCTTGTGGCTTTGCAGAGTACTCTTTTGTACTGTGGAATACAGTTGAGCAGGCAGCCTAGTATATCTCTGAAGGGGAGGGCGTGAGGGTTTTCCTGCAGTTGGTTGATGATGGAAGAGAGGTAGCCTTGCAGACAGACGTAGCAGATTGTGTTGGGACGGTCAGTGGGTTTGACTATGGTTCTCAGGAGTCCGTACTAGCTGCACTCGTCAGGGTTCTCTCCCACTGTCCAGAATAAGCTTTTCGATCTTGCTTTTGATGGGGAGAATCTCGGGCCGATGACTCTTTGGAGAAGTTCATAGAGTCCAAGCTCACTGCAAAGTCGCTCGGCCTAGCTGTGCAGCAGCTGACCAAACCTAGCTTCAGTTTCTCTTCTAAGGGCAGAGGCTATAATTGCTATGTCCCCTACAGCAGGATGGCTCAGCTCCCGCAAGCCAGGCAAAGGCAGAAGCATTTTCCATGCTCCGGAAGGAGCAGGGGGGACCTCTAGAGGTCAGTGGACAGTGGCAGCAGCGCCTCTGCCCTTTAACGCCGCTTTGATTTCTCCCCCCACTGCTCCCCGGTTGGAGGATGGCTGACCGAACATTGGGCACAATGGCAGGAGATTACCTCTGATGCCTGGGTGCTACAGCTTGTGCAGTGGGGTTATTGGCTGCCTTTTTTTAAAAGGCCAACGGACAGACAGACCACCACCACCTCCTTGCCAACAAGAACAGGAGCTCCACTAAGAACTGCGAGCCCGGCTGTTGAAGAGAGCTGTGGAAGAGGTACCGCCCGGGCAGAGAGTGTCGGGCTGGTTTTGCCAATATTTCCTGGTGCCCAATAAGGGGAGGGGGGGGGGGCCTCTTCCCACCCTGGACCTCCCTTCATCCTGTGTGCTCTCAGGAGGTTGACGGGGTTTCGAGCGACCAGGATCTTGATCACCCCGGACTGGGCGAGGAGAATTTGGCACTCTGGCCTCTTCGATCTGACCATCTGTCCACCTCCCTGGTTACCTCGGCGCCCGGATCGCCTGACCCATTCGGAAGGTCTGGTACTACATCCGAACCCCCTCAAACTGCATGAGGATGAGGTATGACTGGGACCCCTCAGAATAGGTACCCAAGGTGTTGCTGGCTGCACTCAGACCGTCTCCCAGATTGATGGATGCGTGCAGGTGGAGAGGATTTCAGACATGGTGCAGGGAAATCAAGATCGATCCGATCTTTAGCCCCACCACTACATGTTTAAGACATAGGCTGCTGCAGGTACGGGTATACCCCCTGAACAGCAAGCCTCGGCGGCGCTCGGCTCTTCTGAACACACGCATGCCAAACCGTCAACGCCATTGGCACCAGAGAATCCTTTGTGCTCAATGCCGAAGAAGGCACAGAAACCAGCGAAGGCCAGTCATTCTGGAGAGCGTCTAGAGGCTGGCGGTCCCGCCGTCACAATGATACCCAAGCCCCCGCCAGTGTTAATGACCGTTCCATCGACGTGAAGGAAAAACCTTTGGCGCTGACTTTCGACAACAGATCCTTTGTCCTTCTCTCTCCAGGTCCGAATTCTTCCATTCCAGGGCATCAATTTTCACGCCCACCGGGGGACATCGATCCCATGCATACAGGGTCGGGTGGTGGTGTTTATTTCGAAGACTAAGCAGACCTGTTGGCATTAGCCCAAGGATTACACGATACCAGCAGCCAGGGCACATCTCCAGATGTGGAACTTCTAAAGGGTCAACCCTACACCCAGACCCATGCTAGGTTTTGGGCCCTAGTAGAAAGGGTAGTAGACACCCTAGATTTGAAGTCCTCTTCAGCGCCTGTTCATGGCTACGAATTGACGGACATCTTAGATGAAAGTCCAGTGACGGAGCATAACATGCCAGTTAATCCGGCAATTGCAGACCCCCTAGCTTACTTGTGGCAGCATCCCTGCCCCATTCCCCGGTCAACTCTAATTTTAAAGAGAAGTACAGGCCGGCCAGAGGAGATCCATCTTTCCTGGCTACTCACCCTTATCCGGAAGGGCTTGTGGTGCAGGCAGCCACAATCACTAACAGGCCTGTGGCATCCACTTCGAATCTGCCTCCGGACAGGGAGGGTAAAAGGTTGGATGCAATGGCGAAGAAGGTCTTTACTTAAAGCCTAAGTTAAAAGCCCCGATGTGGCCTGTGGATTTGCAAAATATTCCTTTGGTTTATGGAAAGCAGTGGAGCAGGCAACGCAATACATCCTGAACGTGAAATGAGGGATGGGTTTACACGGCTGGTGGGAGATGGGAAGATGGGAAGAAGGTAGTCAAGCAGTCGTTGCAAACAGGCCTGGACGTAGCCGACTGCATTGGCCGTTCGATGGGGTCGGCGGCAGTATTGAGAAGACAAACCTATCTCAAAACCTCTGGCTTCTCTCCGGACATCCAGAATAGGCTACTGGACATGCCTTTTGAGGGAGAGTTGCTTTTTGGCCAGAAGGCTGATGACTTTTTGGAAAAGTTTAAGGGGTCAAAATTAGCTGCAAAATCGCTGCACCTAGCTGCACACCCGTCCAAACCTGCCTTCAGCTTTGCCTCTAGGGGCAGTGGCTACAGGTGCTATGTGCCTTACGGCAGGAAAACGAAGCTCCCACCGGCCAGGCAGGGGAGGAAGCGTTTCTAACCCCCCCGGAAGGGTCAGAGGGGCTTCCAGAGGCCTGCAACCTGCAGCAGCAGTGGGGGTGGCACCGCCCTCTGAGCCGCTTTGATTTCCCCTCCCACAACTTACCGGTTGTGAACGGTTGGCAGAACCTTGGCCTCAGTGGCAGGAAATTACCTCAGATGCCTGGGCCCTGCAGCTAGCTCGGTGGGGTTATTTTCTGCCCTTCTTAAGAAAACCACCAGATAGACCCCGACTGCTTCCAATCGAATCGGGACAGGAGCTCCAGGAAGACTGCAAGCCCTGTTGTTGAAGGGTGCAGTGGAAGAGAGATCTTCTGATCAGAGAGGGTCGGGTTGGTATTCCCGCTATTTCCTGGTGGCCAAGAAGGGACGAGGTCTCTTTCCCATTCTCGACTGCAGGGCCTTGAACAAGTTTCTGAGGAAAGACAAATTGAGGATGATGGCTTTTAGAGAAATTATCCACGCTCTCAAACTTCAGGACTGGCTGGTGTCAATAGAACTGCAGGACGCTTATTTCCATGTGCCAATACATCAAAAGTACAGGAAGTTCAAAGTGCTTTTCTTTGGGTTGACCTCCGCTGCAAGGGTCTTCACCAAGCTCATGGCAGTAGTCAAAGCTCACTTCAGGACATCCGGGGTACATGCATTTCCATGCCTGGACGACTGGCTGATCCAATGGATGTCAGCGGGGCAGGTCTTGTCTCATCTGGAGGACACCTGCCTGCTACTGGCCCTGCTGGGCTTCTGCCTGAACTTGAAGAAGTCCCATGTGACCCCAGTCCAAAGGCTCTAGTTCATCGAAGCAGTCCTAGACACCCTGGTGTGGAAGGCTTTCCCTCCAGAGGAGAGAGTCAACCGCATAGCACAGATGGTTTTTCCGGAGTCGTGCCACCTTACCAGCGGCTTCCTTCTCTGCCTCTTAGGCCTCATGGCCTCCTGTATTTTTCTAGTGCCACAGGCCAGGCTACACACGAGATCCCTACAGTGGCTCTTAAGAGGTCAGTGGTCACAGTACCTCGGAGCCCTTTCGAATCCACTCAAGGTGACCAGCCAAGTGGTCAATGACCTTGATTGTTGGGCAGACCACAGCAATCTCATGACGGGGGAACCCTTCTGGTCTCCTTGGCCTCAGGCCCAAGTGGTCACTGATGCATCTATGAAGGGTTGGGGTGCTCACTGCAAGGACTTGCAGATGAACAGCCTTTGGTTAGCAACAGAAGCCAGGTGGCACTTCAACAGGCTGGAGTTGCGATCCATCAGGTTAGTCCTAAGGGCGTTTGCTCTGTCTCTACAGGGAAAGCATGTCCTGATCCTGATGATCAACACAGTGGCCATGCACTACCTGAACAAGCAAGTTTGGCGTGCACTCCCTCCTCCTTTGCAGAGAGGCGATGCAGCTGTGGTTAAGCTTTTAGTTGGCCAGCACGGCGGAGTACAGGAAAGTTGATCACAATTGTTTGTGGCCTTTTCTGCCTCCAGAAAAGGTTTGGCAGTATTGAAGCAGACAATCTCGCCTTGGATCACGCTATGTATTTCTGAATGTTATCATAGCGCAGGCAAGGAGTTGCCCCTTGGCATCGGAGCACATTCCACCACACGGGGTTCTACCTCTATGGTGCTGCAAAGAGGAGTACTGCTCAGGGGCATCTTCCGGGCCGCGACCTGGTCTTCGCTTCATACATTTACAAAGCATTACAGTTTGGACGTTGCCCGTGGTGTAGACTCTCACTTCGGAAGGGCAGTGTTGCAGAATCCACTGCTGTAAAGCTTTCATCCCGCCTCCATTATTTCTACTGCTTTGGGAATCTGTCTGATGAGAAATCTGAGGGAGAAAGGCAATCCATTGAAGGAGAAATTAATTACCGTAATGTTCTTTCTATCGATTCTTCTCCCGCAGATTCCTCATCACTCCTCCCATTCATCCTCGCCTAGAAAGCATCTGAAGTAGGTGGTTGCCGTCCCTTACGAGGGAAGTGATAGGAAGGGTTCTGCATGCCTTCTTCTAAAAAAAAGATTGTTTAAAAAAGTGCATCTCCCAGCTGGGATTTGATTTTTTTCTAATCCTCTCTTGGCTATTTGGCCATCTTTTTCTTGCTAGTTTTCCTCTGCAGTGGCTGAACTTGGGTGAAAAAAGGTGGGAACAGAAGTACAGGGCATAGTGACGCAGTATATGTACGACGGCCGACGTTCGAGTACCGCGTCAAGGCAGAATGACGGCTGAGTCGAGGTCCACTGTGCCCCCTGTCGAAGTTTTTTCCAAGCAGCTGAAGCTGGAAGGGGATAACTATCTGATGAGGAATCTGCGGGCAAAGAATCCATAGAAAGAACATTACGGTAAGTAATTTCTCCATTTCATTTGATATTATCTACCATTAGGTCCTTTCACAATTCTAAGGTCTAAGTCGGGCATCACAAACAGTAAAACGTTCATGATTCTCCAAAAATTGAGGAACAGTAATAGCAGTCGGGGTGGGCATATGTAATGACTTCCAGATTTTATTACAGGGAAAATGTCAGATGGTCCTATGGTCAAACATCTTCAATATGGTAAGGTCTAAACGTGATGCCAAAGTGCATGCTTCTATCAATGGACCAGTTTTTTCACCTATCTGTAGGACTAACATTGATCCAGGATTTAAAACCCCAGGCTTCGGCTCATTTGGGCCTCATTACAAGTTTGACGGTGCAGTAGAAAAGTGATGGTACTCTCATTACTGTAACTTTGTCCTTGAAGTGGAGGATTTGCCTCCAGAAAAATGCTGCTGGAAGTACATCCTCCCCTTTAATGCCAAAGATCAGATGATTTACCATGGCGGAATTACTGCTCACTGTAAATCCAGGAAAATTCTGATGAAGTCCTATAGACTCCCAAAATGAAGTGTATAGCATGTTGCCACCACTCGTAATCCTGTGGCTAGTCCAAGTGGCTGTAACAGTCAGTGGGTTTACTGCTGAATTGCCATCAAACCAGTAATGAGGCCAAATATATGTTCTAATAAGCATACGCATCTACAGCTGGAGATCACTATGATGGTAACCGCTCTGGTAAAAGTGTACTTTACGGTGAATAGCTTACGGGTTAAGCACCTGCCTTCACTTCACAAGTTTGAATCCTCTGGAGAGTTAACTCTGCCCTTCATCTTTCCGGAGTCAGTAAATTGAATACAATTACATTTAGTAATGGTGACCCTGTTTAGTTCAGTGCTTAGAAGTTGAGGGAATCTTACAAGAAGCCCTTTATGCGAACACATGTTACATAGCATTACATATTTGAATGATGTTTCAATTTAACCATGCCTCTACAATCCAACAAGACACAGCGTATATATTTGATAAGACAGTAATACGGGCACCCTGGTTTAATTATATTGGGGAGTTTGTCTAATTTTGTCTCTTTTCCAGTTCGGATGAGCTGTGACTCCTTCATTCCCCCAGTACCCTGACCTCCTTCCTAATGAACAGGCACTAAAATCACACACAACTCCAATGTATCTGTCTGCCAGTGTCTCAACTATTGCTTTTATGATATTAAGGAATTGTTCTGGCTTGTGATGAGATGTCACCCATGTCCCAGGTACAACCAATAAAACCTTCCCTCCCTCCTGTTTTCTGATTGTTTAGTTTCTGGAGGCTCACGAGACCGGAGGGAATCTGATGTTGAGGGACCCCTCGGGTTGGACCCTCCTGCATCATGCTGTGAACTCGGGGAGCAAAGACATTGTGAAGTACATCCTGGACAAAGGTATGTAGCTCGGCAGGCTTGGGGCAGTGCCTGGATGCTGTCGACTGCCATGGCAAATTTGATCTCATTAGTAAATGAGGATACCTCTCAACGCCCTATCACTTCCACAGACTTCAATGGAATCGTCCTCCCCGCATCTGTTCACCTCCATCCAAAAAGTGTCTTAGCCATTTACTGAAGTAGGTTCCCCTCCCTTGGCGTCTCAGTGGTTGGAGCTATGGATGAGCTTGTGGTCATGCCAATTTATCTCATCAAAGGTGGGTCTGTCCATCCACATTGGCACCAAGGGAGAGTTTGGATTGGCAGGCCACACAAGTCTGTGCACTGTAAATTTTTCACACCCAGGGACCTAGACTTGTTTGCATCCATCAGAGCTCTAGTACAGCACATGGATTTAGTACACGTAGTCTGTGATGCTGTAGTACTCGTCACTGGAATTAGTAAACAAACAGCTTTGGCTTTTGTGTAGACATGGGAAAGGCATTTGCCAGGCACTGCCAGAATGTAACTACCTGCCCATAAGATGGCAACATCTGAAAAATAGTGTGCGTATCTCAGAATATAATAGCAGTGCCTTGCAAATGCCTGTTGAATACCTATTCACGAGCCAAAATTATAGGTTATGCTTATCAATCAAGTGGCTGAAGACGCATTTGCTTAAGACATTTACATTAAACCAGTAGTGAATTTACAGATGCAATTAACCCATTCATTTTCAGTAGACTACTTCGAAATAACATTGACAGGCCTTTATAGCACAAAGTGTGTTACTGCTTGATAGAGCCAGCTCCAAAAGATCCCAGGAGGATGTGTGTTGGGTGGGAGGGGCAGGTATTGGGTGGGAATAGCCTTAGGATTTAGCATGTCAGTCGGCAGTAGCTGGGTGGGTAAATAACCAAACGCCATCCGCAAGCTGTGTCCGATCAGATCTTCCTCATATCTGTACACCAATGCAATAGTTTTGTAGATGGATCATACGCACCACCTAACAGCTAAGACTACAAAACTCAGCTGAGTATCTGTGTCAATAGACAATGCGGCCAACCCATGACCGGCATAGAGTAGAAGAGATGCATGTACCCATGCCTCAATGATCACCCATGCATGCTGAGCATGAACAATTGGGTAATAAGCAAACACTATTATTGTATATTGTGGGAAACTCATATTGATGTGATTAACCCCATAATCTCGATTAGTGCATGTTCTGCTCTGATCCTTCAGAAATGTTTTTTTTCTCCATAGTTTAGATGCTCGTTAAAATATTGTGTAATTCTGACTCAAAGGTAACTCCCCAGAGCACAATTATTTAGTTCTTTTAATGACAAGTTGGAGAAGCCCCAAACAGCAGTGTACTGCTGTGTTTTTTTGCATGCCATTAGTAGGAGCTTGTGCAATGTCAGAGGATTTGTAAAGCCAAGAAGGACCACACGGGGAATGCATCAAAAAAGATATCCACGTAACTATGGCAAATCTGTAATCAATTATATTGCAATTTGACGAAAAGGCCTTTGGATCTTGACCAGTCAATGGGCATAATGTTGGGACACCAGAGTGAATGGACTGTTTGCCCCAGAATTCGAACAGCCCTGAAGGTGATCCTCTTAAGCTACCAAGTGTCCTAGCAATATGCAATCTTTTTAATGTAAAGTCATGATGTCCAGGAAAAAACAAACTGCTGACAAAAACGATAAGGGCAGTAGGAAGGCAAACAGGAATCAAGACAAATAACACAGTAAGAAGAAAAACAAAGATCCAGGAAAAACACAGGTTTAAGCAGGAAGAAGGGATTCCTTGAAGTGCTTATTCGAGGGTAACTCAGGAATTCAGGAAACGAACAAGATAAAAACAATCAAACTAGCAGGCCAGGAGGAATTGCAGGAAGGCAGACAAAACAAACAGAAACTAACTAACTTGAAGGATCGCCGAGCTAGGGACCAAGATTTCCTAGCGATGAGATGCGAGGATCACGGTGCAGCAGTTCCCATTAATGCAGAGGGAACCAGAAATGCACAAAGAACAAGATAGCCGCTCAGAAAGACTAGACTGTGCTTTGGGAATGAGGGGCACCATCTTGGAAATAGACGCACGACAGAGCAATCTGGGAGCGAGACGCCAGGATGAAAACTAGGTCCATGGGCGGCGAACCCTGACACAAAGGTTGCAGACCCCGTGCTCTAGAAGATGGTGAAGGGCGTTTACATGACAGCATTGCACTGAAATACAAACTGCATAAATAAGGAAGGTGCTGGCAGGTTATTATATATGGAATAAAGTACCCCCACTGTATGTTATAAGGTGACTTGCAATATCTTTTTACGTACAGTAAGGGGGTATTTTATTACTTATAATACATGACCACACACTGCCATTCCCTTTAATACCTGGGCGCTTGCCTAATATAATTTAAGAGATGTTCCATTTGCTGATCCATATATTCCATGTAGAATATGTTTGGATTAAAAAAATCTAATATACAGCTTGGACTATGTGGCAGAAAAATAGCATCATTTTAATAAAATTAATTGAAAAAACGTTTTTGTTTTGTACTTTACGATAAATAACATGAAGCTTCAATGGATTGCTTTTCCCCAGCAGATTCCTCATCTTGATAGATATCCTCATCCAGCTCTGCTATTTGGAAACTTTTTCGACAGGGAGTCCCAGCGGACCTCCACTCGGCCGTCGATTGTCGCCTTGTCTTGCTGGGCGCTTGATCGTCAGCTCCGGAAGTGACATCAGACATCGTAAAAATAGCATGCTACTACGCGTCATGCTTCAGTTCCTTTTTTCGCGTGCTTGCACACTGCTTCATGAACACAACTTCGAACTTACTCAACATTCACTGTCAGATTAGACATTTATTCTTCAAAACCTCAATCGCGATGTCTACTCTCTGGATTTCAGGCTTCAAAAGGTGCACCGATTGTGAGGCCAAAATGCCGGTGACCAACCACCACAACTTCTGCGCGTCGTGCTAAGAAATGCAGCCAAAATCCCTACATGAGAGAGCTGGGAAACTGCCTTTGGGGTGACTGTCAATCTCTGTCGCGGTAGTCGCTTGGTCTTTAAAGGCCAAAACGGAGGAGCCCATCCCTGACAAAGGGAAAGATAGGCATCATAAGAAAACCTAGAAGTGGCCCCACTCTAGAAGCCTTTCTTCACCTTCTTCACGAAAGAAGAAACGGCACCACCACCGACGCCAATCCAGCTCGTTGCCGAAACGAGGTAAGGGACCAACCACTCCAAGAGTGGGACAAGTTAAAAATTAAATGCTGGAAATGTTCAAGCAGCAGGCTGCTGTCGGTGTGGTTCCGCCCCACCCCTGACCAGCAAGCCTTGGCAGCGAAAGGGGCTCTCAATGTCCCTGTCCCATGCTACCTAGTCCGTCGACTCACCAAGCCTTTGGGCTTGACACAGACAAAGGCGCAAAAAACATCCACAGTTGTCTGTCAAAAGGCTCCTACCCACGACTTGAATTTGTTGTCCAAGCCTTCCTCTGTGCCGATTACCGTCCTATTCTCATCCACAGCAAAACCCTTGACGCCGACTACTGGCGACGGTTCTTTTGTCCCGTTGTGGAGGACAGGGTTTTTTGAGTCATTGCAATCAATCTTCGACATCGAGCAGCTCGACGACCAAGGGAACATTGATCCGATCTATTCTGGCCCTGGCAGAGTCGATTATTTTGACGATCAAGACAATATGCAAGGTTTACAAGATTCAAGTGTGCTGGACACATCCCCAGATCTTAAATTCCAACAAAGCCAACCTTACAAGCATACTCATGTATACTAAATTCAGGACCTTACTGGAAGCATTGGTAGACACCGTTGGCTTAAAAGCTTCTGCTGTATCCCTTCTGGAGTATGAGCTCACTGATATCCTGGACGAAGATCCAACAGTCGAGCATAATGGCAGCACCGGTCTTTGTCCTTCCACTAGCTGATCGGCATCATTCCAGGGAGGGCTGGAGCCTTTCTCACCTTTCCCCCAGGCAACCTCAGGGGGAAGTGTGCCCATCGAGGGATCACCGGCTCAGAGGGTACGTCTGCCCTTTTTTCATGTTCATTGTGCATGATATAGCATTTCAAGTGGTTCACTAGGTCATTTGGGGCATCCACAGTATTTTACGGTGTTATATCAGGAAATAGTCTGCAGCCGCCATAGGAGACCACGAGAGCGAGCATAAGATGGTCGTTCCTTTTTTTTGTTTACTAGGTCACTAAGCAACCCTGGTTGCAGAGCTATGTGCTATGATTGGGCCTGTACGCCTTCTTCACCAGCATATTGCCACCGGATGGCGTTAGCCGGGCCGACCCCATTAAGGCCCGCCTAATAAGGCCAGCTCCTGTCTTTACCTGTCATTTGTCAGAGGAGCTGAGGGGCCAGCAACCCGGTTCCACATTCCCCTCATCCAAAGGGTTAGAATTCCTTAATGTGCCCTACAAACTGTCTGATCTCTTATGACTTTAACTATAAA
The DNA here is from genome assembly GCF_040938575.1 of Ambystoma mexicanum. Taxonomy (NCBI): domain Eukaryota; kingdom Metazoa; phylum Chordata; class Amphibia; order Caudata; family Ambystomatidae; genus Ambystoma; species Ambystoma mexicanum. The sequence continues at coordinate 420,111,835 of NC_090934.1, read as the reverse complement.
ATCTGCTCCATCTTACGCTGCTCCATCTACATACCCAGCTTTGCGGCTCCTAGACGACCTATTATAGCCTGCGCATGAACCTATCTGCTTTGCTAAAGGCCAAGTGGGCCGCAGCTTACATCCCATAAAGCCCACGAACTTGCGTCCAACTTTCAACTGAGCTACCAAACGTTTGTTACGTTGTGTTAGGCTCTGTCAGTGCAGCGCCCCATGGTGTACAACACCCCTTCCCTACATTCGCTTAATGTCCACCGTTGTTCCTGCCCATTGAACTCTGATTACGTGTGCACTTGCACACGAGCCTCTGAGTCCACACCCTGGCTCACAATAGTTACCAAGGTGTCCACACTACATCTCTGCTGTAAGTTCTGCATTCACATGTTTGATCTGACTTCTGGTCTAATGTTGTCGCAATGGTATTGAGTCGCTCAACTTGTCTTTAACCTGCACTCGCTCTAATGCTCGTTAGTACTCTGTTGGATATTTACTTTTTTGTTACTTCCTGTTCGCACGTACGATGCTGCGCCACATTATGACCGCCTATATTGCTTTATGTCTAATGTGATTTAGCATTGCCTAGCCTTTCTAAGATCCAAACCGTATTCTTCCTATCAGTAGGTCTATCTTACACAAGACGTCGGCAACTTAGACATTGCTCAATGTTTACCAAGAACTGTACTGTTTTAAATATGTTTAGCCTTAACTGACTCCAGATCCTTCATACATTACTGTAACAGATATCGCTGACCTAATTACAGCCAAAAACCTTGACTTCTTGGCTATAACAGAATCATGGCTGCATGCGGCAGCAGGACCCTCACTCCTACTTGCCGTGCCCGACACCTATTCGATCATAAGAGTTCACAGGCCTGTCTCCAGAGGAGGGGGCATTGCCATCATATCTAAGACTAATCTAGACTTAAGATTAGCCACTGCGCCTACATTCTCCTCCTGTGAATTACTCCCAGCCAAACTACCTGTCTGGAACACATGTACCATAACAGTCCACCTAATTTACAGACCCCCAGGGCCCTTTGGCTCATTTGAGGAGGACATGTCGATTCTACTTACTTTTTTTAAAATAATTTTATTAATTTGATTTAGTTGATACACAACTTTTCAAATATTTAAACCAAATAGAAAACCAATACAAAACACATACACGTACAGAAGGGGCACTTTACATTTAACTTACAATTCCAATAATTTATAAAACAATACAGTGCACTCCAATAAAGTAGAATAAAATAAACTAGACCCATTCACACTCCTCTTAAAACACAAGAGAACAGACAAAAGAAAAACCAACACACCCTCGGAGATTTTTAGGTTTGACTTCAAATCCCCCAACATCACTAGGCCAGCATCCTTATTTTTTTTTTTTTAATCTAATATCTTGCAGTTTATGTGTCGCTGTGAGAGTCTTCGACCCTTGGGAGAACCAGTCTCAGAAATTGCACTATTGCAATCTGTACTCGTTCTCTTGGGGTTGAAAACATGATTTGCCGTTTAAGCACTCCCGAGCTATGAGTGTGAAATGTGAGAATATTCTGGAAGCATCTTTCTCAAACCAACATTAGGGACGGACAGTCAACTAACAAGTGTTGAAGAGTTTCCTTTTGTCGTACATCTATACAGTATCTACGATAATTCTGGTCTGGAGTGATCAATTTGCGCCTGGATAGTACATCGCGCGTGCCCCATAGATTAAATCTAAACCTTTGGAACTCAGCCCGAAACACCGGCGATGGGCATTTCGCCAGGTACGGAGTCGATTCTACTTACAGATAATACCAAAATATCTTCACAAATATTAGTACTAGGAGACTTCAATCTAGGTTATAACGACCCTAACAACGTTGGGGAACATGGCTTTAATAAAAACTCACCCAGCCTACCCATGACCAAGGGAGGACCTTAGACTGGGTAGCTGAGCTAAACTGTGATATCATAATCACCTCTATTGCACCACAACTGTGGACAGATCATCAGCTGCTCTTGTTTACCTTAGCAGCTAATACTCCAAAAATTAAATCTAACCCCATAGCGGCACCTTGCCCTACGAGGAACAAACGGAACATCACAGCGGACACCATCATGCCACATGTGATTTACCCATCCTAAATTCCCTAGAGAACATCACAGACCCTAACTTGCTAGTGGACGTTTACAACAACACAATGACTAGAGCTATGGACATCATCGCCCCTCTTAACATGCGCAAAGGTAAACCAAGAGCTCACCTGAACTCATGGTTCACCCCGGAGTTAAAAACTCTACAAACTGAAAAAAGAAAGTTGCAATTGACCAGGCGATATCCTGACTCAAGGTCACTTGAAAATAGCCTATTCAAGGTTTGAATAACAACTTGTGCATCCAGATGCCTTGAAAACGACCGTCGGGGTCGAAATACGTGTCGGCTATTACTTTACAATACAAAGAAGAAATTTCTCATAATTTGATGTGTGGATTCAATTACTTATATCATTGGTTCATGATTGCTACTATCTGAACATTTCATTTTATCCGGTTGAATATATATTTTTTTCCTGTGCGCAGTGACAATCTTCTAATAGTTTTCAGGTTGCTAGTACTAAAGAGCTCTTCATCATCCTCAGAGAAATGGAGAACCCTAATCCCCCTACAGATCCTTGTCTAAAAGACAAACTCTGGTGCACGAGCATTCAGAATGCTCTCACCAATAAAATAGCTACTCTGCAAACCAAAACAACCGACAAACTTCGGAACCTTCCTTATACAGATACGCCACACCATATCCAAAAGCCATCCACCAAACCTTCTCAAGGCTTCAAGTCCTCTCAAGTCTCTGTCCCAGAGGTACATAAAATTATCGCAACCCTCAAGCCATCAAGGTGTCGGAGAGATAGCTGCCCGGCCCAAATCATTAAAGATGCTTCCAGAGACCTGGCGCCATTCATAGCTAAACTAATCAATGCCTCATTCACCTCGGGTATAGTACCCACTAGCCTAAAGGAATCCTGGGTACTTCCACTCCTCAGAAAACAATCGCTGGACCCCACAATACCCACCAACTACAGGCCTATCACCACGGCCCCTTTCTTATTGAATATCTGGGAGAGGGTCGCTTAAATGCAAATGCAGGACTACTTGGAGGCTAACCAACTCCTAGGTATTCGGCAATCTGGCTTTGGATCGCAACACAGTACCGAAACGGCATTGATTGACTTAAAAAGCCACATTGACGAACTCAAAGTTAAAGGGAAAATGTCATTACTACTTCTGTTGGACCTATCTGCCGCGTTAGACCTGGTTCACCACAGAGTACTCTGCAATCAACTTGCCACAGCAGCCTATTTCTCCCAGAATGCAATTACATGTATCAAATCCTTTCTAAACAACAGGACAATGAGTTTTCTCACCTTACGCAGCAGCTGACCCTATTACCATTACTTGTGGAGTACCCCAAGGCTTGTGCTTTACTCGCCCCATGTACAATATATTCACAAAGCCTCTATTCGATGAGTTGGATCTTCTGGGTGTCGCCTACAAGAACTATGCCGATGACACCCAGATCCTCCTACCCTTAACGGGTAACTATGATACGAATGTGAGGCTAGTGAACAAATTGTATCTAATCATTCGGCATGGATGGTCACCCATGGCCTCTGCCTGAATGATGATAAAACTGAGCTCCTGCTCCTAGGCTCCTCAACTAACTTGAATAAACTCAACACAGACTATACCTCATTCAACATAGACTGGAACTATATTCCTGTGGCTAAAGAGGTAAAAACATTCGGTTTTTACCTAGATTCCACATTAATCTTACACAAGCAAGTCAACGCTACAGCCTCAGCTACAGCCTACACGGCAAATTGATAAGGGTCTGTAAACCACTGCTCTCTACTGAAAGTTGTCTTACCTTAGCTAGAGCTCTCATCCTGTGCAAGATGTCACAGTCCTTCACCAGCTTCAGGAGAAAATCTATCACTTGGCTAACAACGAAGGACCAACCAAGATAACAGGAGTTCAACACTTCTAAGGCCCCCATTGGACTCCAATTCCCCAGCTACCTTCTATATCTCTACTTTGCTCAATGCTATGCAACTACGAACTTGTCCCTAGGTAACACCTGCTACTTATAATGCACTGTTCTTAATGAATCTGGCTGTATTCTGTGACATGTTTTAACTGTAACTTTGTAATTTTGTTCTAAACGCATCCAAATACCTCCGGGTTAGGAGCGCTATAGAAATAAATAAAAAAAAAACAAATATTATGCCTTTCAATCTGGCTATTGCTGACTCCCTGGACTCCTTATGGCAGCACCCATGCATAATGCCTCCTGTAAGTTCCAATTGCATGGGAAAATGTAGGCCGGCAAGAGGAGAGCCTTCTTTCCTCTTCTTGCACACTTCGCCAGAAGGGTTGGTAGTGCCATCTACTACTAGCACCACCAGTCCTGCAGCCTCTACGTCCCATCTACCTCCAGATAGAGAGGGTGAAAACGTTGACGCCATGAGAGGGTTGGGATAGTATTCCTGGTATTTTCTTGTGCCCAAGAATGGAGGAGGTCTCATCCCATTTTGGACCTCAGGGCCTTAAACAAGTTCCTGAGGAAGTACAAATTTAGGATGGTCCTCTGAGAGAAATTCTCCATGCTCTGAAACTTCAGGACTAGCTGGCGTCAATAGACCTACAGGACGCTTATTTCCATGTGCCGATACACCAAAAGCACAGGAAGTTATTAAGGTTCCTCATAGGGAACAAACACTATCAGTTCAAAGTGCTGCCCTTTGGATCGACCTCTGCTCCAAGGGTCTTCTCCAAGCTCATGGCGGTAGTCGCAACTGAGGAGATCTGGGGTCCATGTATTTCCGTACCTGGACAACTGGCTGATCCAAGGGAAGTCAGCGGGGCAAGTCTTATCTCATCTGAAGTGCTTTTCCCTACTACTGCACATGCTGGGCTTCATCAAGTTCAGGGAGAAGTTTAAGAGTTGTTTGCTTCAAAGGTCTGGTCTAACATGGCGACATGTTTATTGATGAACTTTCGTTACTTATTTTCAAAACAGTTCTTTATAGAGAAGTCGCGTCTTGCTGGGGTGTGGTTTAAACAAAAGCCAAAAAAAACACGCGTCAGGTAAGTTTAAGATGAAAACCCAGAAAAAAGACTGCGCCAAGAAATAGGTTGCAGAATTATTTATTATATCAAAAAATTGCTCTTCTTGATGACACTTGTTTCGGCTTTTCTTAAAGCCTTTTTCAAATCAGGGCCTCTCAACTAAGTGTTCAATACAAACTGTTACCAAAACATGTTCCCAACAAAAAATCAGAAAATCAGATTCATGGTTAACCATTGTTTCATCCGTAATAATTAAAATAATAACATGAAAAAGTGAACCAAAATAAAATTATAAAGACGAAAGCAAATCCAGATAATAAGGGGGTTGGTGATGGGGAGGATGCATAGGGAGAGAGAGGGAGAGCGGATTTAGTCTGTTCGTTTTTAAGCATCTTTATATTCAACATGGGGGATCAAAAATAGAAACAGGTGGTTAAGTATTAGCTTAAGGTCTTGTATGCCCCTAGTGCTTTTAAACAGTTTCCGCTCGTCAGTATCTGGGTTGGATCCCTTTAGGATGTAAATATCATGACTTTAATGGGCATCATCATTGTATTTAGCTTAGGCAAAATATACTACATTGATAGGTCTTAGTCTCAGCGCATTCCGTTGCCATTAGTTAACCTAAAGTTACGTTCTAATTCATTTTTGTTCCGTGAATATTTAGGACATCCGTAATTTCATATCCATAATGCCGTAATATACAGCGGTGCTTGCAAAGCAAAGGAATACTTCATTTGCAAATCACGGTTTCTTGTAGCGATCAAGGAGCTGCGCAATATAGCTATTCCCGAAGCTCTTGCTCTACTATGCAAAGTATTCTGAGACTCTGTGAAGGGTGATGATACTATTCTGCACTATGGAAAGAGCTATACTTTTCAGATAGTCTCTTACCTGCTTACTCGATCGTTCTGGGTTTAATCGCGCGCTTCCATTCCTCTTGGGGGCGCCGAATGGCATCCTCTCTCGATATATTGTTGAGGTTAGGTTTACATAACAGACTCACCAGAGTCCTTTTTTGATGACTATTGCACTTGGTAACATTATGAGTTACCGTGGCCATATTTTGGGATTAAACTCGCCATGTTAACAATGCTTGGTGAGTGAGGCGGCCCAATTTCAGTTGCAGCTGCCATTTTTTTAAGACTTTGGTCGCCACGCTATTCATAGTCATATTTTACATTTTGCCCGAAATAATGACAAATGGAAGAAAATTCTTCCGAAATTGAAAAACTATGAAAAATAGTCGTATTTGTTTTAACATGTTACTTATTGGGAGAAAATATATTTAGAGTCCAAATAACTTGATCAAACTCTTCATTTTATACTGAATTGGCATGATTACCATGGCAATATTCAAATTATGTTATGAACATTCAAAATATAGGTTGCTTATGAATATTTCACTCTGATAATGCACTGTTGGTATTAGCTATGGGAAGTGGAATGCTGATGTCATGTGCATTACAAGATTGGTCTAGCTGAAACTTAATACATGTAGTGGGTTGATCCAATGAACAGAAAGAGATAAATTCAGCTGTGTCAAAGATAAAAGCAATTATAAGAAGGACACCATTTCATTGCCCGTGTTCAGGCTTAGGACAGTTGTGTTCAGTTTACAGATTATTTTGGCCTCAGCCTGCCGTAATTTTTTCTCTCTGTTGCCCCCTCTTTTGCCTAATGAGATTCTCTTTAGGCCTATGAATCTAATGTCTGCCTTGTTGTCCATTTGATGGTTCTTCTGCCAATGGCAGGCAAGGGGTAGTCTAGGATCCTGGCTCCCAATCTTGGCCAGGTGTTCACGCACACGGGTCCTTAGTTCTCTTATTGTACTGCCTCTATATACCAAATTACAAACAGAGATGATACCGTATACAACATACTTTGTTTCACAGTTTATTGGCTGAACGATTAACTCCTTGTTGTTGGTGTCTCTGAAGACATTAGTTTTCGTATGCGCATACTTGCACGTTGTGCACTCTCCACATTTTCTAAACCCATTAGTGGGAGAGTGTAGCCAATGTGTTGATTGTACTATGTCCAAGTCTGGTAGCTTTGAAGTGCTCAATTTGTTTTTTTAGTGTTTCTGCCCGTCTGAGAATGATCCTTGGTTTGGCATCAATATGATTTGCAATGTTATCATCCAGTTTGAGGAGATGCCAGTGCTTGGAAAGAATTCTATTCAGAGTTTTGTGATCACTGCTAAATTTAGTAATGAACCCCACTTTCAGCTGTTCAGTTGATTTGGTACTTGATACTAGAGTGTTCATGTGTGATTGTTAGGCTTTTATACATGGCTTGTTGCACACACTTCTCAGAGTATCCTCAAGCTAAGCATCTTGACTTTAATAGTGAACATTCTTTCTCAAAGGAGTCCATTGTTTTACAGTTCCTTCTTGCACAAATGAACTCTCCAGAAGGTATGTTCAAAATGGTTGGTCTATGGTGGCAGCTTCCTGCATGTAATGTCGAGAACACAGTGGCCATGCACTACCTAAATTAACAAGGTGGGGTGCGCTGCCGTCCCATCTGCACAGAAGCGATACAGTTGTGGTTCTGGTTACTGGAGAATCAGACCTTGGTCTCTGCAGTTCATCAGGCAGGGACAGGGAACAGTTTGGCATATGCCCTGAGCAGGCAGAGCACGGTCCCACACGAGTGGGAAGTGTGCCAGGAAGTCCTGGAAGAGGTCTTCTGTTTCTGGGGTACTCCAGCAGTGGATTTGTTCACCACGAAGTCCAACAGGAATTGCAAACATTTTTGCTCGACGGAATTCCCAGCAAACAGCGCACCGGGGAACGCTTTTCTGGTAGACTAGACTTTCCCCCCCACTACAACTTCCCCACTGATTCTCGTCATTCCTTGGATTCTCAGGATTGGCGCGAAAAAGATAGTAATTTTCTGGAATGGAGAGAATAGCCTCTGAAGAAATGGCACCATTAAGCCAAGACTCGCTGATGGCCAGAAAATTTAGGGCAGAAGCCCCAATAGGATCTTCTACCTCCACTCCATGAGCGCGGAGAGAGCGCATATGCAGAAGCCCAAACTTAAACATGGGCACGGGAGATAATTTCACAGAACTAGTGGGAATCTCTGTGGGAATGGGTGGAACAGACAGAGATCGCATGCTAGAATTGTAAAAAATAGGCGTAATCTGAGCAACACCATCGGCCGGAGATGGAGTAGTAACGTGTACAGCAGACGGAGAAGTAGCAGATGGCAAAATAAAATTGATCCTGTGTTTTGCATCTGTTTGGCCATATGAGGGAAGAACTAACACTTGTGTCTCCCCGGCCCCCTTAGCAAAAACAAGTGATTGGACTCAGACGAGCAAAAAGAAAACGCACAAAGTATATAATATCATAAAATAAATGGCTCATTATAGGCCCTTTATTCACACAATATATGTATATATTGTATAGATACAAACAAACAAACATACACTTAGATATATAAGAATTTGAATATAGGGAACATCACCATTAAGCATGAGGCAGAAGAAAACTTAATCTTGGCCACCACAACACTGCTTAGTCCCTCAGCAGGTAGGCAAAGAGATCACTGCGTCTAATGGGGTCTGAAGCGGAGCGTCCTCCCTTTCAGTGAGACTGCGTCACTCGGGGGTCCAGATTCCAACTACCTTTTGCCATACAATGCTCTCTCCTTTATGGGGCATTTACACGCCCTTCTCGGTTGCATTTTGCTCTCGGCCGAAGAGCAGATCTCAAATCGATGGGACAGAGGGTGGAAAAATCCACTTATAAGTGGAAAAGTCCAGCGCCCCTCTCTCTCGCATTCATTCCCAGACCCCTTATTATGCACCTGCAGTGTGCTCCGACTTTCTGTACGCGTCCTTCAATGGACAATACAATAACTATTCTCTGCAGTAAGTCCACTCAAATAATATTTGTGACATTGCTCTGTTTTCACTGCTACTTGCTTATTCAGTGAGGCCTGCATAAACGCAGACTGTATTACTGTGATGGGAGATGAGTGTTCAAAAATGGCTGCGCATTGATGCAATGTTATTCTGGCTCGCATTTTCGCACACGCATTACATCCTGTCAGAGGTTTGGGTCGATACGCTATAAAGGAGCCTATCTCCACTTACATGGTGGGGTGATGTGCTAGCCGGTGTTGAAGAGATGCACATTTTGGAACAATCAGCACGTTGTACCTCTAATTTAACTTTGCACCTGTTTTGGATGCACTTCAGTAGTTCAGCACGCAACATGCTGGCCAGTATAAAGAAACAGAAGTGATAACAGAAAACTGCACCTACCCACACCGGTCCCAAACTGGCACAAAACTGTCCCGTTCTTGCTAGGCACGGTCGCGCCTGTGGGCTAATTAAGTAGTTGAGAAAAACTACAGAGCACGCTTGGAACTTTAGTTCCTAATGTGCTCAGTGAGTGCAGAGACTCACAGGGCCTCTGTTTCAAATCGCACTTAAGTAGGGTGTAAGAAAGGTGAGTTCATAATCATCCAGATCAATACTAAAAGGTAAGTATTTTAAGCTAAAATTTGAAATAAATGATAACACAAGCTAAAATCACATGAAAATGGGAGAGGAACACAAGGAGCAGCATCAGTAAAACGCAGCCAGTGGCTTTTGAGAGGATGAGGTATGATGACTGGGACCTCTCATAGGAAGGACTTGCGGTGTTGCTGTCTGCACACAGACTGTCTACAAGATCTCTGTGTGTGCCAGTGGAAAAGACTTGAGGCATGGTGCAGGGAACAGAAGATCGACCCATCTCTTGCCCCACCACTGCAAAGATGGAGTTCCTTTTGTCACTGGCCTAAGCAGGCCTTCAGGTCAACACAGTCAAAGGATATTTGGAGGCCCTTGTATGTGTTCAAAAGGTCCCCGGATCAGGGTTCTTTCTTCACTATTCCGGACATGGCCTTCTCAATACCTTTCTGCCAATTCCTTTTGTTGTCCCAGATTGGGATCTTAATCTGGTTTTGACTTATTTGATGGTGGCTCTGTTCGAGCCCAGGCACTCTTGTTCCATAAGGCTGTTATCCCTTGAAACGGCTTTCTTGGTTGAAATCACGTCAGCCAGGAGGGTTAGTGAGTTGCAGGCGTTGTGCTGCAAACTTCTGTTTTTAGGTTTCTTTCGAGAGAAAGTTTCTCTCAAAGTCAGGCCTGTCTTCCTCCCTAAGGTTGTTTCAGAGTTTTCACCTCTGTCTATTTGCCTGTCTTTTACCCTCCACCCCATCCCTCCAAAGAGGAAGAGCGGTTCCATCATCTTGACCTCAAAAGAGCCTTAAGTTTTTATGTGGCTCGTACATCCGAGCACTTCTGAGACGGTGCACAGGAACCTAGCCAATAAAAACTAAGGGAGGACTGCCCATGACTGGTGCCTGTGAATGGTAGTCGCGGGCGCTGGGAGTAGAACTGATAATAAGGCAGCCTGCACAGAAACAGACAAAGGACTCGGGTCAGGACCTTCCGGAGTGTCTTCTGGCTGAGGCTGAGGGTCCCTCTCCTAGGCCTCTGGCCAACAAGGGAGTTCCGGATATTCAGGAGCATGACCTGACGACCAAAACAACGCCGCTTGGGAGGGCAAACACGCTACCATGAGACTAACCTGAGACACCTGACCACTGAGGATAACTGGGCAGTGGTGCATGGGCTACAAGCATAGGATGCTGCAAATAATGCCCACACTACACAGGCTCAAGGGCCGCTGCAATGTCCAAGTCAGGTAAAGGGGGCAAGCAACAGACCAAACTGCGCTTCGACATGCCTTCTCAGGCAAAAAACGACAGACTAATGGAAAGATCCCCAGAGAGACGTCCCCAGCCAACCCCCCTGTATCCCAATGGGGCGTTTCAAGATATTAAAGCAATGTTTAACCAACTACTAACCAGCATAAAGTCTCTAGATGGGGAAAAGGGACACCCTTACTTGTAAAGTCAATCACATGCAGGTCTGTCATGATAAACATGGCGATAGGCTGGATGAGGAAAGAGTATCCACTGTGGAGGATGAGTCCGCGTCAGTGGCCAGAGACAAGACCCTTGTGAAACGGGCAGTGAAGGAGCTCGCCGACAAACAAGATGATTTGGAATCCAGGTCTAGGAGGAATAATCTTTGGATAGTTGGGGTCCTTGAATCGGTGGAGCAGAGGTACATGGAGCCCCTGGTGGAAGAGATGCTACGGGAAGCGTTGGGGCCGGAGGAGTTCCCAGCGGCATGCATTGTAGAAAGGGTGCACCGGGTGCCGAGTGGAAGAAAACCAATCCCTGGGGCCCGCTATGCCCGATCATAGCCCGTATGTTGAATTACCGGGACAGAGATACAGCCCTCTGCAAAGCCAGAGGAAAGGGGACAGTGGCCTACAAAGGGGATACAATCGGACTGTTTCTGGACTTTTCAGACCAAGTACAAGCCTCCAGGAGAACGTACACGGAAGTCAAGAAAAACCTAAGAGAGAGGGGCATCAGCTATGCCATGCTGTTCCCGGCCAAACTGCGGATAGAACATGAGGGGCGGGCAATCATTTTCCACACCCCGGAGGAAGCCAATGCCTTTCTGGAACTACAACCGAGGAATCCCTGACAACAAGGAAACAATGGGTGATGACGCATCCCTTAATGATGCAAGGTACTTGAAACAAGTGGAATACGATCCAAGGGCAGTCAGGTCATAACCGCAAGAGAGTGAAGGTGTGGTGGATGGCTGGACTCCCAAGCTATCCCTTATGTGGAAGCTCAAGTTTTGTGCAGGGCTGGGGAAAGGGTTTCAGCTGATGAGTTGGGGTGATCAGCCGGGGGGAGGAAGGGGAGTTCAGGGAGCTGATGACATGGGGTTGTGGAGGGTTGGCCAGTGGGGACAAGGGAGGTGGGGTGCAATCGGATTACTGACGAATTGGGTTTGTCGGTGGGGGTGAGGGGTGGGGTAGATAAATAGAGGGTAGCTAATACAAGCCCTGGGGTGAAAAGGAATCTGGGAGGCAAGCATCATGGCATAACTGTGGGAGGAATCAGGAAGCACTGCGTACTGGTTAGGAAATACGGTGGGAATCTTCCCTTAATAGAACACAATGTCGGCAACGCTTACCTGGAACGTGGAAGGGTTGAACTGCCCGTCCAAAAGCCGTAAAGTCCTGCTATATATGCAACGTCATCGGGTGGTGATCGCATTCCTGCAGGAGACCCATTTAACATCGGGGGAGGAATCTAAATTCGGGAAAAGCTGGGGTGTCATAGGTATTTTTCATCCTTTTCCTCATATACAAGAGGGTTGTGTTGATCAGTATGGTTTCGCCTGACCAACGTGGCTAGAGATGAGGAAGGGAGAGGCCTGGTAGTACAGGGAACTATACAAGGCAAGTTATATACCCTCGTCAATTATTATGGTCCAAAACAAGACAAAGTGGAAACCCTGGACTGGATCGACCGACAACTAAGGAAGCTCACACTGGTGGAGGTTATCTGAGCTGGAGACTTCAACACGGTCATGGACCCGGCATGGGATCATAAGGGGAGCAGTTACCGCTCGGTACCCAGAGAAACGAGCAAGCTACAGGGGTTGAGCCTAACTTGGGATCTTGGGGATGTGTGGAGGGTCAGAAACCGAAAAACACATCAGTTCACGCACCACTCCTCTGTGCACGATTCAGCCTCACGGTAAGACTTCTTTTTGGTGTCACACACACTGATGGGAAGAATAACGGAGACAATTCTTGCATGCACTTTGTCAGACCGTGCCCCGGTCTTCATGACGGTAGAAATGTCAGGTCGAGAGGGTGGGGGGGGGTGAGGGGGGCATGGGAATTCAGAAGCGACAGCCTCACCGACACTTGTTTTGTGGCGGTCTAACCGAGGCAATAGACAGGTTCTTCGATGTTAATGTTGGTTCAGTGAGCTCAGCTGGGGTCTTATGGGAAAGTTCCAAGTGTGTGATTAGGGGAGAGTGAATTTGAAGAGAATCTGGGGTGCTACGGCAGGTCAGAAGGGAACTATCTCTTAAAGAACATCACATACAATCACTACAGTCTGTGTCCCCAACACCATCGCTCCCCGAACAAACAAGCAGAAATCTGAACATACCTGAGGGGATTTGAGGAGTTTGCACAAGGGAGGCAAATTTATATGGGGAGGGTGGCGATGTGACAGTGCGGGAAGGGGCAAAAACCAGGCAGGATACTGGTGAGGGTGGTCAAACCAGGTGATCTAAAAGATTTTCTGGCTATAACAGATGACCACTGGGTGGACAAATTCGCAGATACCGAAATAGTCCGAGAGTTCGACCACTTCTACAGTTGATTATACTCATCCCAGACCCAGGCCTCCCAGGGGGAATTGGATAACCACCTAGATCAGGTGGCCTGCACTGGTGTATGTTTAAGGAAAGGGAATGGCTGGGGCACCCATTGACACTGGAGGAGGTGATGAACGCTATTAAGTCCCTCCCATCAGAGAAATCCCCCGGTCCGGATGGGCTTACAGCAGAATTTTATAAACCCTACGCTGGCAAAATCGGCCTCTACCTGTTACGGATGTACCAACAGAGCTTAAAAGAGGGTCAGCTATCAGGGTCCGTGAGGGAGGCAGTGGTGGTGGTGCTCCCCAAACCAGGCAAGCCCTGCAACGATTGCTCCTCCTATCGGCCAATCTCACTCATTAATTTAGATAACAAAATATTGGCCAAAATACTGGCCTCTCGGCTAGCGCCGATGATGCAAACTATAGTGAGAGAGGATCAGCAGGATGACTCGATAGTAGCTGCTCTGCTGGATGCCACTTAAGCGTTTCACTCTGTGGAGTGGCCATTTCTATTCACTACACTCAGGGAGCAATTCATAAATATGGTGTCATTATTGTATACAAGACTGGTCATCAGGGTCCGAGTGAATGGCCAGTACACGCCAAACATCTTGCAAGAGAGGGAATCCCAGCAAGGGTGTCCTCTCTTTCCCTTATTGTTCGCCTTGGCAACAGAACCCTTGGTGGAGAGAATTAGGGAACTTAATCTGCACCGGGAGGGTGGGGGGAGGGTGGGGGGGGGTTCACATGTAAAATCACAGGGCAGTGATCTCGTTATATGCGGATGATATGGTACTGTTTGTCAAAGACCCTAAAAACAACCTTCACCCGATAATGCAGGACGTGCAGAGATTTGGTGACCTCTCGTGGTTGAAGGTAAACACTGAGAAGTCTGTCCTGTACCCTCTGACTAAGAGCGTGGCACAATATCGGGATGGATGGTGGTTTCAATGGCACGTAGATTACACCTGCTACCTAGGGATCAACTTAGAACAGGACAAGCAGGTGGTATATAAACACAACTACCGAAGCACGCTGGAACAGCCGAAAGCCACTATGGATAGGTGGATTAACTTGCCGCTGAATCTTTACGGCAGAATATCATTGGTTAAAATGACGCTACTCCCTAGGTTCCTGGATGTTTTCTTAAATGCTCCAATAGCAGTACCAGGACAATACAGCAGTATCACGGTTTATATGGGTGGGTAAACAAGAGAGTCTCCTGGGATAAGCTGGTGGTGTTGGTACATGAGGGGGGTCGTAGCACTCCCGGATTTTGAAACATACTATTATATGATACAAGCAGGGTTTCTCCTTTATTGGTTCAGGGAACAGAAGGACAGAGAAGGCATGTAGAGCGGGAGAGGGCGGTAGCAGCGCCATCACTCCTGCGATCCATCATTCCCATGGCACCCAGCAGGAACTTTTCAAGCACAAAACATGGTAGAGGTTACATGCAATGCGTGGGTTTGTTTAGATTGCAAGTCCAGAGAGGATGTCCTACACCCTCCCAAGCTACCGGTTACACATATACCTGGGGTTCCAATTATGGCGCAGGCAAGTTTCGTCACCCTGACGAAGAGACTGGGGATAGCGCACTTCGGCGACCTCTTCCCTAATGGGTTGTTTATAACATTGGAGGAATTGAACGGTAAGGGGTGAACTCACAGCATTGGAGGTGTTCCAGTACTACAGGTTGAGTAGCCATGCGGCAGCTATTCACTACATTCCCCAAGCAACCAGACTGCGCTAATTTTAGACAAGTTGCTCCAGGGTGACTATGATAACAAGGTAACCTCATTGCTCTACGCCGCAAGCCTCACAGTGGGGGAAGAAACTAAAGCCTCCCCCCTGGAAGAAATGGGAGCTGTAGCTGGGGCAGGAGATTCCCGAAGAAATGTGGAGATACTGCTGAGAGGGGACGAGGAAAGAGGCTATTGGTGCAAGGTTCAAACTGACTCTTTCACTACCTACACCAATTTTATTACACACCAGCTCGACTGAAGGGGTTTTTCCCGGACACTTTAGACAGTTGTTTGAAATGTGATACAACCCCAGCCGACTTCCTACATGTGGCATGGGGATGCCCTCCTATACTAGCGTTTTGGGAACAGGTATTTGAAATGGTAACGCCATTGCAGGGGTAGTGATAGAACCCCACCCACTGATGGCGTTGCTGTGGTACACTAAGCTGATTCCAAAGAGCACACTGAAACTAATAGGGCTGATATTAATCCTGGCTAAACGGCTAGTAACAATGGTGTGGGGTGGGAAACAGAAACCCACAGTGGAGCAATGGATAGCTGACATTCTATACTGCTATGACGGGGCAAATGAACATAGTGCTCTACAACAGTTTAATCTTGGTAAGAGCACCACATGGGGCAAGACAAACGGATTCCGAAAGGCTAAATAGACTATGGCGAGACACAATGATCAGACACCCACATCGGGGTAAATGGGAACTGGAGCAGAATGACCACTGAGGAAAAAAGAACTGACCACCGAACGGTGAAAAAGCATGTGTTGTGCAGGATGTAGCAACTAAGACGGATTCATCTCAGAATATTACACTGAACGTCTGGGGAGGGGGGGGGGGCTGTTGTTGCCAATAAAAAGAAATTTTAAAAAAACAAGCTCTGCCATGTATTATATAAACAAGCAAGGGGGCATCAGATCCCCCCCTCCTATACAAACTGGCCCTCAGCACCTGACCATCGATCCATCTTGCTTGGCGTCTGGTCATCAGCTCTGACATGACGTCAGGCATTGTATAAGTACCACGTCACTACGCCCCAACCTCAGTTCTTTTTTCCACACGCTAACACGCTGCTTGGAAACACAGAACTTCAACTCTTTCAACATTTTAGTCATAACATTTATTATTGGTCACGTGAATTCCTTGAAAAGAGCTGTCGGTCGCACAGGTGTCGGGTTTCAAACAGTGTTCCAATTATGGCACCAAGATTTCCCTCACCGACCCACATGAGTTGTCTCTGGTGCCTCAGCACGGGTCATTGGACTGACAGGTGTCCGTCATGTGCCAAAATGCAACCGAAATTCCTTTGTGACCGAGCTGCTAAACTCACGCTGGGTCAAACGCCCTCAAAATCTCTGGCGCAGTCGATGGTCCGGTCTTCGGAGGCCGAAACCGAGGGGCATACACCTGGAAAACACTGTCAGAAGGAGAAAAGGTCCCACTTGAGGTGCCCCTCCTCCTCGTCCCGAAAAAAGAAAAGGCACCACCGCCATCGTCGGGATTCTGAGTCGTCAACGGAACAAGGTAAGCTATCGGCTGGGCCTATCACCCGCCAGGAGTGGGAGGATTTCAAATCCTTGATGCTTGCAATGTTCAAGCAGCATGCTGCAGTTGGTGCAGCCCCCACCCCCACGCAGCATGCTCCGGAGCCAAGAACGGCGCTCAGTGCACTCCACCCGTCTAGTGCCCCAGTACCGACTATGTCGACACCGTTAAATATTTCACAATCGAAAGAAATACAATGGAAGCCTGATTACTCCTGTGAGTCCAAGTATGTCGATGCTTCGGCGTCTCGATCGACACCGACATCCACCATGCCAGCGCCGAAAGACAAACCCTTGCCGTCAACGGGTGTCAAGTAT
Organism: Ambystoma mexicanum; assembly: GCF_040938575.1. Lineage (NCBI taxonomy): Eukaryota > Metazoa > Chordata > Amphibia > Caudata > Ambystomatidae > Ambystoma > Ambystoma mexicanum. The sequence goes on along the minus strand of NC_090934.1, from coordinate 420,094,828 downwards.
TTACACCACAGCCCCAGTCCGAATTCTTAGAGGCCATGACTGGTATCTTTGGCGATCACGACGCCTGACCTCGAGTTTTAGCAGTCACAGCCGTATCTTCACAATGTATCTAAATACAGGGCTCTGGTAGAAAGGGTTATTGACACCCTGGGACTAAACTCATCAGTGGCGCCTGCACAAGGTTACAACCTTACCAACATCCTAGAGGAAGGTCTTGCCACTGAACGTAACTTGCCTCTGAACTCAGCCATTACCGATCCTTTGACAGCTCTATGGCAAAACCCATGTTCCATTCCTCTCGTCAGCTCCATCATTCCCGGGAAGTATAGGTCGGCTAGAGGAGAACCCTCATACTTCCCCTCTCACCCTTCCCCAGGGGGGCTTATTATGCAGGCTGCTACGGTCAATTCTAGATCTGCATCTTCTACATCCACTCTGCTCACAGACAGAGAAGCAAAAAATGTAGATGCATTGGCGAAAAAGGCATTCACCTCAGGTAGCATGACCCTCAAAGCTACGAATGTGGCAAGCAGTTTTGCCAAATACTCCTTTGGTCTATGAACGGCAGTGGAAAATCCTGCCCAGTATGTCCTGGAAGGAGAAAGGCGCGAGAGCTTCCTACAGCTAGTGGAGGATGGGAAGGAGGTGGCCAAGCAGTCGCTACGAACGGGCCTGGACATCGCCGACTGTGTGGACCGATCTATGGCTTTGGCCGTAACATTGAGAAGGCAGGCCTTCTTGAAAACCTCTCGTTTTTCACCTAACTCCAAGTAAAACATTTAGACATGCCCTTCGAGGGCGATCTTCTTTTCGGCCACAAAGCCGAAGATTCCCTGGAAAAATTCAAGGAATCAAAACTTGCTGCCAAATCCTTAGGCCTAGCTGCGCAGCCGGCCAAACCTGCTTTTAGCTTCATCTCTAGGGCACGAGGCTACAGGAGATGTGCTCCTTATGGCAGAAGAGCACAGCTCCCACCGGCCAGGTAATGGCAGAAGCTTTTCTCGCGGTACGGAAGGGGCAGAGGGGCTTCTAGAGGTCAACAGTCAGCGGTGGGGGCGACCCAGCCCCCTAAACCACTTTCATTTCCCCTCTCACAGCCCACCGGTTGGAGGGCGGTTGACAGACCACTTACTCCAGTGGCAGGGTATTACTTCTGATGCTTGGGCTCTACATCTCATTCAATGGGGTTATTGTCTGACATTTCTAAGAAAACCACCGGACAGACCGCCTCCAATCCAACCGCGACTGGAGCTCCAGGAAGAACCGAGCGCCCTGTTGCTGAAGGGTGCCGTGGAAGATGTACCACCCCAACAGAGAGGTTCAGATTGGTATTTCCTGGTGTCCAAGAAGGGAGGAGATCTCCATCCCATTCTGGACCTCAGGGCCTTGAACAAGTTATTGAGGAAAGACAAATTCAGGATTGTGACGTTGAGAGAGATTCTCCACGCTCTCGAACTTCAGGACTGGCTGGTGTCCATAGACCTACAGGATGCCTTTTTCCATGAACCGATCCATCGAAAGCACAGGACGTTCCTAACGTTCACAGAGATATGCACTATCAGTTCAAGGTGCTTCTTTTTGGTCTTACCTCCGCCCCAAGGGTCTTTACCAAGCTCATGGCGGTAGTAGCGGCTCACCTCAGGAGATTCGGAGTCCACATATTCCCATATCTGGACGACTGGCTCATCCGAGGGAAGTCTGTAGCGCAGGTCTTGTCCCATCTTCAGGACACCTGTTCGCTGCTGCACAGGCAGGGCTTCTCCCTAAACTTGAAGTACCACATCACACCAGTCCAACGGCTCCAGTTCATCAGAGCAGTACTAGATACCCAGGTGGGGAAGGCCTTCCCTCCCGAGAGAGAGTGGTGGACTTATTCTGGAACAGTGCCACTCTACCAGTGGCTTCTTTCCTCTGCCTTCTAGGCCTCATGGCTTCCTGCATGTTTCTAGTGCCAGAGGCCAGGGTACCATTTGATTCCTGCAATGGTTACTAAGGGATCACTGGTCTCATTACCTTGGCGCACTCTCAGATCTCCTTGGAGTGTCGGCGTCAGTGGACAATGACCTGACCTGGTAGGCAGACTCCAACAGTCTTTTGGCGGTGCAACCCTTCTAGCCTCCTTGGCCCTAGACTGAGTTGTCACGGATGCGTCCTTGAAGGGTTGGGGCGCTCACTGCAAGGATCTGTAGGTGAGCAGCCTCTGGTCAATGACAGAAGTCAGGTGATTCCATGTGTTAATATCCCCACAAAAAAATATTGCCATACAAAAATATCACCATATTTTTGCGGCGATATTAAGGCATGGAACCTGCGGGGGACACCCCTGCATTATTTTTAAAGGAGCGGGGGACACCCCTGCAACCCCTCCTCTCAAAATGATCCCCGCACAAAAATATCACCTATGGCCATTCCAGACGACCATATATACGGCGATATTTTTGGTGGGGATAATATGTAGTAATACCAGTCAGGTGGCACATCAACAGGCCAGAGTTGCGAGGTATCAGGCTAGCCTTGAAAGCATTTCCCCGTCTCTGTGGGAAAAGCATGTCCTCGTCCTGACGGACAACACAGTGGAGATGCACTACCGCAACAAGCAAGGTGGTGTGCACTCCTGCCCCCTCTGCACGGAGGCGATGCTTTGGTTCTGGTTGCTGGAGAACAAGATCTCAGTCTATGCAGTTCATCTGGCGGGCACAGAGAACAGCTTGAAGAATGCTTTGAGCAGGCAGAGCACGGTCTCGCATGAGTGGTAAGTGTGCCAGGAAGTCCTAGAAGAGGTCTTCACTCTTTGGGGTACCCCAGCAATGGGTCTGTTAGCAACAGAGTCCAACAGGAAATGCAAACTATTCTGCTTGAGGGAAATCCTAGCGAATGGGGCACTGGGTGACACGTTTCTGGTGGATTGGACCTTCCCTCTCCTTTACACGTTCTCTCTGATTCCTGTCATTTCATGGTTTCTCCGGAGGTTGAAGAGGTTTCGAGCGACCATGATATTGATCACCCCGAACTCGGCTAGAAGAATATGGTGCTCTGACCTCACCGGTTGCCTCGGCGTCCGGATCTCCTAACACAGTCGGAAGGCCGGATACTCCACCCGACCCTGGAATCCCTCAACCTACATGCGTGGCTCTATGAGGAAGTACTGGAGGTGTTGCTGGCTGCACGCAGAACATTTACAAGATCTTTGTTTGCATGCAGACAGAGAGGATTTGAGGCGTGGTGCTGGGAACGCGAGATTGACCCCATCTCTTGCCCTATCACTACAGTGATGGAGGTCCTTCTGTCACTGGCTTCTGCAGGCCTTCAGGTCAACACAGTCGAAGGATATTTGACGGCCTTGTCTGTGTTCAAGAGATCCGCGGATCAAGATTAGTTTTTTCACGATCCCGGTAATGACACAATTCCTGAAAGGCCTTGTAAATAGGTTTCTGCCAACTCCTTTTGTTGTCCCAGATTGGGATCTTAATTTGGTTCTTCAATTTCTGATGCCGGCCCCTTTTGAGCCTATGCACTTTCCCCTTTTCCTCTATACGTCCCACCATCCTTTACCCCTAACAAAGACCAACAAGGTTGAACAGTTTAATACAGCCAATGCGTCATAGTGGACTGAGGTGTGGCACCGGTATAGGTTTGAAGGGAAAATGTTATTTTTCTGGTGAAGAAGGGTTCCTTTCCCGTCCCTAGCTAGGCTCGACTATACAGTATGGAGGAAAGGGGACTATGGACTAGGAGTATGTGAGTAACACTTAATTTATTGTGCATCTTGTTTATTACAAACTTTAAGCACATACAAAAGAATAATTTGTTTCTTTAATAGTGTCATATAGTTTGGAAAAACCTAAAATATTTTTTTGACATTTTTTTAATTTAAGTGCTTTCAGTTACAATTTGTGACCTTTTACACTGTTTAACAATTCATCCAATACAACAAATCATAGATTGTACAACAAATTTAATAAAATACATTAAGAAGAATTCATTATCGTATTAAAATTCATAAATCTACCCTGAATAAAACTATTGACAAACATATGAACCTTAAAATTGGATTTGATCACCTAAAAATAAATGAAACATTCCTTATCTTTCGAGAGCCAGCTTTCTGGCCACCAGTTGCCAAAAATGGAAGGCTGCCGCAGAGATCACCAGCGACTTGGCGCAAAAAACTGCACTCCACAATTGGTCTGAAGTGTAGATCGCAAATTAACTGAAGGCTTTATTGTACTCCATACTAAGAACTTCAAATTGTGTCAAAATGTGACGTGACGTTTCTACCTTTTTGGAGCACAGTCTGCATAATCTCCCTCCCCTAGGTATGTCCTCCTAGGCACCTGCATTTTCCCACACTGGAAGAGTATTCGTTCGTACCGAAGGTATGAATCTCGTTAGTGCTGTTAATCGGATCTTTATAAAGTAGGCCTTCAGAGTACCTAGAATAAAAGCTTGCTGCAAGTAAATCTCAAACTTACAGATACAGCGCCACACCCGCATCATGGTGTCTGGACTTCTAATCAATGTTTACTAAGTTAAAGTCCAGCCATGACTCAGAAATTCGGTGCACACCAATCTCCACAAGAGAAGACTTCACCATTGTCTCTAAATCTAAAAAACAAACACTGGTGAAGCTTCTAGAATGCACTATCGCCCGACTCAACAGTGTATCTTCAACAACACAATTATAATACATTTTGGTCCACAGGTTACAAGCTGCGACTTTCCAGAGCGAAAGCAAAGAGGGGACTCCCAGCTCCAGCCTTATTGCCTCCACCGGGACCCTTCCCGATAGAGCCAACAAAGACTGCAGAATGTTTGCTTCCAGTTTGGGCAACCAATTAACTGCCCTGGCAGGGAAAGCTTCCAATGCATAGAGGATGCCTGGAATAATTGAAGACCTATAACTGTAAGCAATAATTTTGGCCTCAATAGATTGGCCACCATGTGCATCAATAATTATTTTAATTGAGAACCATTTATACCAGGTTCTATGAAATATCCTGCCTGAAAGTGTTGGGGAGAATTCTCTTAAAAGGCTAATTTCCCAAACCTAGTGGGTCCCCCAGCAGCTTTGCTGGATTTTTGGGGTTTGTTTTTTTTCTCCTGCTAAGAGTGAGACTCTCTTACTCCCACTCTAAATCTCTTCTATGAATATTCTATCGTCCTTAAAGAATCATCAAGTGATCCACAACTTGGGGACCACACACTTCTTATGAAGGTCAATAAAAGAAAAAATAGTTCCTCTCTGAAATGTGGCCCCAAGTTCCTTTGAAACAACAAAACCATCTCTGAAATGGGCAGCAGTCCCATACACCCCATGCCTAAGGACAGAAGCCCCCATATGCTATGATGAATCTCCTGTGAAATGTGTCCTCTGAGGTCACCCATTAAATGGTACCAAAATAAGGATCAGCCTCCACACTGAAATTGTGGAGCCCTAAAAATGGTGGCAGTGGTTACCACGCGAAATATTCCAACGGAATATTCTCTATTGGATTTTCCCATTGATTTTAAACGCACCACTTTTTGGTGCAATGTTAAAGATACCACTGGTTTATTTATTTAATATTAAATCACTGGTTGGGTCTTTTTGCCAGAACTCTATTCTAAAATGGCGTTTGTGGCCGTCTCGGTAACTCTGACCAAGGTCGAGCCCTTTGTTCCACTATTTTGGCGGGCTTCTCCACAGAAGCCCTCCAAATGGTGCCACTCTGTCTGGGTTCCACAGGAAGGGTGGAGGGGAGAATTGGCACCCTGGACTGCGTTGCCTTAGCAACCCAAGTCGCACTTTACTCTGATTGGCCCAGTGGTGAGCCGCCCGGCTCACCACTTAGCATGTGTGATTGACAGCTAGGCTGATGAATGGGGTTTTTTTCTGCATAAAAGCAGGGCCTTTGGGACTGGAACTTCGGAAGTCGCCACAGGACCTAAGAATCCGAAGAGGGAAGAAGCTGAGCCATCTGCAACGTTGACACCACCGGTGAAGCCCTGCTGCAACTACGACAAGAGAAGATCTTCTGCTGGACGAGTCTTCTTCCCCTGAGCTGGTGGGATCAACCAGTTCACCCTTTTCGCCTTCCAAAGACGTCTCTTGGTCGAATCGCCCGTGCCAAGCACCCCGGCGGCCGGATAGCCAAGCTCACCACTTTTGACCGCGAATAAAAGGACTGCACCTTTTAATTGGGAACTCCGCGGCTGGTTTCATCCCTGTGCAGTGCAACGACTCCACAGTCCCTCCTCGACGAGATCTTCTCTTCCCCTGGTCGGAACCACGAACTTCAACCACTGCCACGAACAACTGCCCCCACTGGAGCTTCCTTTCTCTTTAAGGTACTGTGTCCTGCCTGGCCTCCCTTTCTACAGATTGCTAAAGGTGACCCTTAAATCCTTGGCTTCTAAACTGGGTTGGCTCCAGGCCTTCTAACTATATCTTTTGAATCACCCCAACCTCTTTTGAACACTCTGCAAAGAATTTCAGGGCACTTTAAACCGTGTGATCCTGGGCACATTTCGCTTTGCTCCATTTAAAGTGGGCCTGGCCTATGAACTTTGGCTCTAAAGTATAACCCGCCTTTCTCCCCTTGCTCTGAACACTTAAAAGTGTTGGGAACTGTTTTTTTCTTATGCTCTGCCTTCTTCTCTCCCTTTAACTACATTATCAGAGCGCCATCTTGGTTAAGCGCTCACATCTGTTCTAACAAATAGTAGTGTTTTAACCCTGACTTGTCTGATACCTATTAAGGGAGGTGTGTATACTTTACCTGACTGTTTTAACTTGCTTTTGATTGAGAGTGCTAGTATATGCCATAAAGTGTGTTTTAAATAAATAATTATATACTTTTTATACAAAGCTCTGGTCAGTGTTTGTTTGCTCTACTGTTTTTTGGCCCTATTGTGTATACTCTGCATACTGCCCTACTCTTCGTGAGAGAAGTCTCACTGCTGAGCCACAGCTACCAGGTAAATCTGGGTGGTGCAGACTGCTACCAATTGGGTTTACTGCTTACTCCTGTAGTCTTAATCTTTTTGCAGTGTTCCCCAAGGGAACTGCACAGGATTCTGCCTAACGGCAAGATGTAAAGGTGATAAGGCGGGCCTAAGGGGGACCCCCAAATACTTGTACTCTCCTATCTGTGCTAGCTTAGCAGGTCCTAGCTTCCAAACAAATGACATTGCACCATATTCCCCTTTCCCAAACGTCATTATTTTGGTTTTTGATACATTAAAACTAAGGATGTGGTCACTGGAGAAGGCATATAGGGCACTGAGTGAGCGGTGGAGGTCTACAGGTGTACGGTCCAGGATCACTATCATCTGCATTCATAAGGCAAGAGATGGAATCCCTGCCATAGCTCGGAGGATAGTTAACGGACCTCAGTACCAGGGGTAAGTCCGACATGTACACGTTAAAAAGCAGGGGGGCTAATGGGAACGCTTGGTGGTAAAAGGACTGGTCCGCTCCCCCTCTTGGGACAACTTGACCCTGACCTGATTGTCACTATATAGAGCCTTGATACAAGAGCGACGAGTCTATACCCCAACGTGCAAGCTTTTCCCAAAGTTTAGCTCTTATCACACTATCAAAACGGTCGAGTAGTCAACAAAGCATATATAGAACACTACACCCATATAGCTTTGAGTGTCAGAGATCCGGGTTAATGGATTGCAAACAGAGTGGGTGGTCCCACTATCCTTCCTGAAAACGGTCTGCTGAAAATTCAGCAGACACGTCTCACTGACCCACGAGGGAAAAGATTTGTGAAAATCTTGGAGCTGCAATCCAACAATGCCAGGAGTCTATAATTAGAGGGTTGGTTTCACCAACCCTTCTTATGGACAGGGATTAACATTGTAGATTTCCAAGAATGAGGGATAGTCCCAATATCCATATCAGGATGAATAACTACTGGAGGAATGAGGCCCACCAATGCGGAACGCCCTTTAGGACCATATTACAGAGCTCATTGGGGCCAGTGGACCTAGAAGCTTTCGACTTATTAATGCTGACCACCAGGCCAGCCTCCCTGATGAACTGGCTTGTTTTGGAATCGCGCAGTAATATCAAAGCATCCATCGTGCACGGTTCCCCCTCCCGCCTGTACAGAATCTCTGTTCCCTCTGGACTTCAGATATACCCGAAAGCTCCCTAGAACGGTTTATACATTTCCAACCTGCATTATTTACAGAGTATCTATACCCCTTCAGCCAACACTTGTAACTTGCCCTTGCTGCTGCTACAATTAATAACTTCTCCCTCCCAATTATTGTGTGATTTCTCTGTTTTCCGCACCACCACATTCAGCTCTTTTTTTCTTAATGGCTATCCCAAAATCAAAGCTAGCACCAGACGTAGGCAAATGATTCCTCTTAAGTGAGTATCTATGTTCCGTGGGGCTGAAAAGGGCCTGCATTCTCCCCAAATCCCCAATGCATTACCTAAGAATTTCTACTTGGTCATAACCACACCGCTCCAATGACATGTTGAATTTTTAGATATTACTTGTTGACCAACGCAACCTATTGCCTTGTATGTTTACCATGGGGATGCAGAACAATCGGTCTGTAGGCATTACTTGCGAGCCCCTACAATTCATAAACATCAGATGGTCACAGACTAAGGTGTCCCTGATCATCAGTTCAGGGTTCTATCTGGCGAGTCAGGGATTTACAAAAATAAAATCAATATAACTACTACAGTGAACATTGGACCACATGCTCTGCCACTCACCCTCTTTGACTGCCAGAGGCGTAAGCTCAAACTCTGCAAGGGCGTCCCTCCAAACCGAAGCCCTAGACCTCACACCACCCGTCTTACCCTCTCAAGGTTTAAACTGTTGCTTCAGCCTACGGTCCACATTAAAGTCACCTGTCAGGATAATTAAACCCTTAGGAACCTGTGTGAGCCAAATTCTACAAGTCTGAACCATCACTTCTATTAACTCTACCTTCTTGTCACCTCCTGGTGGGTCATAGTTGCCACCAAGGAGGCCTTTTGACCCGGGCATATGTTGTATATACAAGCGACCAGGAAGTTTCCATGAGGCTTACATGGCGAATATTTCAAAAGCAGTCAAGGTCGCTTTAACTCCTATACATAGACCACCTTTTGGGCAGCCCCTTACCAGAGGCTGGGATGGATGGAATAGAATCATATAACCATCCATGTCGAAAGAAGAGGTGAACCATGTCTCCTGGAGACAAGAACATTGAACATTTAGCAGAGTGACCAGGGACTCGGGTTGTTTAAAAAAAGAGCCATCCCTCGCAAGAGAGTTTTGTAGTTCAGGTGGATACGGCCGCCCTAAAATCGGTAACCTCTCTGGCTCTTTCCCCAGATAGAGACAGAAAGAATTTTGATGCAATTGCTAAAAGTCTTCTCTTCAGGGAGCATGACCTTTAAAGTGGTTACCGCTTCTGCTATGCAGTGAAATATTTGCATGTGTTGTGGGCCGTCATTTCGGAGCGCTCTGTGCATTTGCGAGAGGGAGAAACCAGAGGAGGCTTCCTGGACTTGGTGGCCGACGAAAAGAGTGTGCATGTAAGACGCTATCATCTGGACTGGATGCAGCAGATTGCATTGGAAGTTCTATGGGGCCGGCATCTGTGATGCAGTGGTTTCTTGATTAAAGCTGTCTGGGTTTGCCCCGGATGTGTCTAAATTGTCGGACATGCAATTTGATCATATCAATTTTCAATCTGTTTGGAGCAAAGTCCAATGCATCTCTTGAGATATGAGTCCAGAGCCATGCCTAAGACGCTAGGTTTGACAGTCCATTAACCTTCTTTTCAAGCTGCCCTTTTCACTTATGGCTCCAGAGATAGAGGGTTTTTGCACTTTGCTTCATTTGCACCCAAGAAGACTCGGATTTCTTCAGCTAAACCTGCTCAGCCAAGGTATTTCCATTTTGGCAGGGTAAGAGATGCCTCTAAAGGCAGATCTTCAGCATCTTTGCCTTCAGTGCTATCTTCTTCCAAATGTCTGAGGTTCCATCTTCCCATTGTTGACTAGTTGGGTGTCATGTATTTGCCTTTGTCGAGGAATAGCAGGCAGTCACCACTGATGCTTGGGTACTTCAGTTATTGGTTCGGGATGGATATTTCCTCTTCTCAATAAGCCTCCAGATCGACAACCTTTGTTTCCTTTCCGCAATCTGTACCTGGCACTCTTGATGGTGATGGCCGCTCTTCTGGCTAAGGTGGCAGTGGAAATGGTACCTGGCTCAGAAGAAGGGTCAGAATGGTGCTCTTTTCTTCCTGGTTCTGAAGAAGGGAGGAGGACTGCATTCCATCTTGGAACTCAGACCAGCAAATTCAGAATGGTGACTCTGAATGAGATCCTGCAGGCTCTGCCAGGACTGGTTTGTGTTGCTGGACCATCAGTGTGCTTATTTCCATGTGCTGATCCACCTGTAGCTCGAGAGGTTACTGAGGTTTGTCATAGGCCATGCCCATTATCAGTTCAAGATGCTTCTGCCAACCTGATGATAGTGGTGGCAGCGGCCTCAGGCGGAACAAGATTCACAACTTTCCCTACCTGTATGACTGGCTTCTTTGGGGCCATTCACCAGAATAGGCATTGCGTTATCTCGAAGTCGCCAGTCAGCACGGTTTGGTCTTCTCCCTAAATTTTCAAAAGCGTTAGATGACACCTTTGCAATGGCTCCACTTCATTGCAATTATACTGTACACATTGGTTGAGAAGGCATTTCCCCCTAAGGAAAGAGTAGACAGCATTTGTCAGATGGTCAATTTATTACAGAACTAAATCATGCTTCCAGCGTCAGCCTTTCTCTGCCTTATTGGAATCGTGATATCCTTTTTTTTCATTTCTGTTTTAATTTTTATTAAGTGCATGGCTCAAATATTAAGCTTTTACCCATAATCGTATATCGAGAAGAAAGAAAATAGTAAAATCCAATCTCAAACCACATGATTATAAAAATTCACAATTCAGAATAACAATTCATCACATTAGCATATAAAAGACAATTATATAATTTATCCCAATTTACCCCCTATAAATCATAAAAGTATCTTTGAAACTAAACACGATTGAAATGTTTGACGAACTTCACTGCCCAATTGACATGGTTGTATAATGACCACTATACAAAATTAAAATCCACTCCTCTCTTGGATATTTCGATTTGAAATTACCGAAGAATCGTTCTCTACAGTCTTATCAGGCAGGTACAGTCAATCAAAAGATGTCTCAATGTTTCAATTGCATTCTGGCAGAGTCTACAGCTACTACTGAAGTTCTTTAGTCTTGATCCAGAAACATCTTGGGCCTCATTACGACTTTCGCGGAACAGGTTAACGGGCTCCGCTAATGGAGGCGGACCCGTTAAACCCGTTCCGTGAAATTACGAGGCCCCCTCGTGGGACCCGGTAACGACGCCTGGTGAAACCAGGCGTTGTTACCGGTGCCCGCGAGGGGAAGAGGGAGCTAACAACGGCCCGGTTGTAATCGCCCTGTTAGCTCCCTCTCCCATCCCCATTGAGCCCTATGGGGGCTCAGATGGAAATGGGGAAGGTCCGGGCCAAGGTTCCCAGAGGGAGGAACTACCGCGCCCTCCGAACTCAGAATGGCCCGGTAATTCCCCATTCTGGGAACACGGTAAAGTATCCCGGTTTGGCGGCAGCCATGGAGCTAGTAGCTCCATGGCTGCCGCCAAACTCGTAATGAGGCCCGTTGAGTTGGCAATAGGTTGTACTTAATTCGCAAAAATATATTCCTAGATTTAAAACATTGACGTTTTCTCAGGTAACTAGGAATAACATCAGAAGCTTTTGGCACAAGTAAAACATTCTCTGCAATTGTATACTTCGTGCAAAGCTGTTGCGTCAAAAGCCAACCTGCTACCCACATCTTTATTTTGCTTTGTCTGGGTTGGGTAGCAACAGAGCGGACAGGTCCAACTGTTCATTTTCTTCCACAGTGCTGCTTGGTGATGCTGTCAAATGCCAACTTAAAATCAATAAAAGCCAAGTATAGGGGGTGGGGTGTTGGTACTAAAAGCTCTTTCTTTAAAAAGGGATAGTAAAATAACTATTTAAAGATGTCCCTACCCTTTAACAAAACCCAATTGATTCAAATCAAACACTAAATCAGCTAAAATTAATTCAGTCAATTTTCCTAGCAGCATTGTCGCAAACTTTTTCCCAGGTGCGTCCAATAACGCAATCTGTCGATAATTCCCTGGCAGCGACCACTTCTTTTTTTTATTTACAAAATTTGAATAATTATTGCTGCGGTCCACGAAATTGGAATGTTCCTAGCAACAAAAATGTGGTTAAAAATTAAGGTGACAACATTGCCCCATAAATCTGGGTGAGTTTTTAACATGGCATTGGACAGACCCTCTGGACCGGGCGCTCTGGAGGACCTGGACCTGTTTATTAAAATGTCATCATGGAATACACTTTAAATTACAAATATCAGTGTTGATAGCCACATTCCATTCTGCAGTAGGGATCATAGCTGGAGAATATGTTTCATAAGAATCATCTTTAAAAATGAGAAAAATAGGTGATCCAAACAGAATTGGGTACTGGATTTGTGGCGAGGTACGGACCTTAAGCAATCTGCAAATTTCAGCTGTATTTTTGGTTGCCATAGCTGCTAACGTTGCCTCCGCATCTTGCTGCTGCTGTATAGCATCATGGCTTCTTAACCAGTATCTATTTATGTTTGATCAGCTTAAGTTGGTTTTGATATCGCTCCATATCAGCTCTGGGTAGATTCTTGATTTCCCTTCACATTACATGTTTTAAAAAAAAAATGTTCTCATAAACGTGTTTGTGAATATACTCTCCTCTCGTCGATTGAGGGAGGGTCGAGGAGAGTAAATGCTTTGTTTCGACATAAATGTGAATAGGCCACACCCCGGAAAACACGGCTTTGTCAAACAGTGAGGCAAGGGACACTTATCTAGTTTCGGTGGGTCACAGCGCAATCTTTCTTCCTGAAGAGACCTGGAGTTTTGGTAAGTAACAATCACCATTACAAATTTCCCTTTGATGTCGCCAGGTTGTAGTCATGATCGCATGGTCACTAAAAGAGATGAAGGCACTTCACATATCAACTAAGTTGGGTGAACTATTTGGGGATACAAAAATATAATCATTAATAGCCAACTGAGTGTTACGCCTCCAGGTTGCTTGAGCTGGGGAGTCCCCCTTTGCTTCCTGGTTTAACATCACTAACTCTCTTGACTCCATTAAAAATAAAAGATTGCCTTCTCGAGCTGTAGAGTCCGAGCAAGACTTCAACTGAGAAGGGAAATCACTATCCAAAACTGAGTATGTAGCATTAAAATCGCTGCCAACAATAATAGAGACAATAGATTCATCCAACAATGTTCAATGATATCTCCCAGCTGTGCCAAGAATAGATCTGCGGTCAGAGCTGCATGGTTCCAGTAAACATTGCACAAGGCTATCACAGATTTTGCTTCCGTTAACTGAGTAGACCAAAGTAATTTAGTTACTTAAATGTAGGGGTTAGGAAGAGCATAGCCATCCAATATTATACGTGTTGAATTTCTGATTGTGGTCAAAAGGCCTGATGAGGGGCAAACCCATGTGCCCTTTTATGGTGAAACCATCTAATATAGGGGTGTCGTAAACCAAGTCTCCTGAAGTAATAAAATGTCATGCCCATTTAAGAGCCACACAGTTAGATTGCAAGAGATGTGAAAACCCTCTAGTGTTCCTGGAAATCATTATGATGGGGGAATTTTCTACAGAATTTAGCTAGTTTCCAGAATTTCCACTGGCAAGAATACCAGCGATCCAAGCCAAGGCATTCGGTTCCCTCTATTAAGACGGGCGTATTATACATTCAAAAACTTGTCGTATGACTAGAGGATTAGTTGCTCTCGTAATCTGTAAGGGGCCATACTGTACAGGTTGATACATTTCCACTGGCGCTTTTATAGGGAGCTTACTAGCTGCTAGGTATTTGTCACAAGCAACTATTCTTAGTTCGTAACCCATAAGTAAAAATAAATCAGCTGCTTCTAACATAAAATTCAGTATCAACCTTGAACCTATATGTAAATACACTGTCACATCTCTTATCACAAACAAACTCGACCTGATCAATATCAGAGTAGCAAATGCTCCGTAAAGATGGAAGAGCTCCAATCAATTTCCAAACCATCGTACGATTCAAAATTACTTCTCATTACGAACCAGAGAAATTTGGGGAGTGGTACCAGGAATATGTTCAGACTGTGGTTGTGCAAAGAACTGATGCCTTAGACGCAGCTGTTTAGAAGGAATAAAGACTGATGTATTTGGAGCACGAAGAAACTTTCTAGACCCAGTGACCGTTGACTTGTATGGATTCATATGCTTTCTTTTGTTGATTTCTTCGTTTTTTTTAAAGCCAGAGGACGAGTAGATCTTTTTCCATAATAAATCGGGGGAAATTAGTAGGAAGGCCCCGTCTTCAGCTTGTTCCATCTGCAAGTCACCAGGTAAAGCAGGGGAAGGCCGAATCACACCTTGATGAGGGATTTCCAAATCCGCACTCTCGTCCTTGATAAAATCAACCTTCGAGACATTAGCGACAGTTATATGAATTGGAAGGTAGCAGTATAACACTCAAGTCCTTATTAGTAGCCTTTTGTACAACCACTTGATTTATAGAGGCCGCTGTAATATACCCTTCTAAACAAACATTTTGAAGTTAAATTTGCAATGATAGCTATTTGATCATTCAGTTTAGAATTGATTGACTCAAAGTTTTACCAGCTTAATTAAGGCAAGGTTTAAGGTTGGGATAGAAGTTTGAGAAGTGTTATACAAATTTGACACAGGTCTAGATGAATGGGGGAGGTGGTGTTAATGGGTGGGCAGAAAAAGCAGAAAAAGAGTCAGCCAAACTAGATGATGTATAGGCATACAAATTCAGAGAGTAGGATAGGTCAGTGTGCTGATGCAAACTCTGGGCACTACCATCTGCAACTCCAGCACTCTCGGTTGGAGTCCAAGCAGAAGGGGCTGCTTGAGTTGGAACCTGCTTTGGACCTTCACAATTAGGGTGGACTGCCTGGGTCATCGCATGCAAAGTTTTGTTTAGAGCCACTGAAAACAGCTCAAGTGGCTGATTGCCACCATTTCCAGTAAAACCTAGCGTAGAACCCAGCAAATAAACAATGGGCTTCAAGGAGACTTCTGATTTTACGAATCCCTTGAATCATTGCTGTATCAGTAATGTCATTAGAAAATGAAGTGTTTAACCCTTTAAGTGCTATGGGTTTTTTGTCATGATGCCTACCTCCAAGGAGCCAGACCCGGTCCAGCACCCCCAGAGGCAGACATCATGTTACTTGGGAAAGCCTCAGCAGCCCCAAATAGGGGCCCTTTGGACTCAGTCCTGGTGCCTTTGGCACAAGGCTCATAAAGGGGAACTTGTGTGTAAGAAGGTGCTTGGTGAAAGACTTACCTGATGCAGACCATGCTGCAACATCCAGACCATCCAGAGGCCTGAATGGGACTACTGTATCTTCAGGACTACTTAACCACACAGGTGTGGTCGGAGGAAGTATACATACCTTTGGAGGAAGGATACATACCTGGAACTACTTTGAAGGCTATTTAAGCCACACCCAAGCAGCAATCCACGCTTCGCGTTGTTCTGCATCTAGCAGCTGGACGCTCACCGTGTCTGCTCCTGCATCCTGGCTTCAGCCACGCCTGTCACCATCCTGGAACACCTGCAAGGGGGAGAAAGGAAGAGAAAAGGAGAGAGAAGACATTTACCTGCTGAATCTGCATCCTGGAATCTTCTCCTCAACGAACCTGCAAAGAAAGACATTCATTTTAAAAGGCGCATCGCGTCGCCCGCTGCAGCGCCGCATTCTACTCACCTTTACCAGGCGCCGGCACGATCATCAGCGACCACCAGGATCCTCGGCCTTTTTTTTTTTTCGGTGCCTAAGGAAAAAAGACAAGAACAAAGGTGAGCTAGGGAAGAGAATAGGGAATCCTTAATTTCTACCATAATACTTACCTGCTGGGTTTTCCTTTTTCACATCGGGTCGGTGCCTCATCCCTGGCATTTCCGAACCCCGGCCCCTCTGGGGAAAGAACACAAACATTAGTGAGCGAATGCAAAGACATTATAATAGCGCTCATTACAGACTTACCTGAGATTGCACATCTCACTTCGGGTCGGCGCCAATCCTCCGGCATTGCCGTACCCCGGCCCCTATGGGGAAAAAAAGACTCACCTGAGCTTCCTTCTTCGGTGTCGCGGCCAACCGCGGAATCTTTATTCGGCATCTGCAAAAGAAGCAAAAGACAATTATTATTAAAACTTGGACCGGCAATTGAACTTTAACTATATTTTACCAGATTTTCAAGCAATTCTGAACTCTCATCACACCACGCTCCAGTGAAGTAACTGGACCTCAACGCGCCCCAGCTACCGAAGCTGGATGGAGAGCTCATCCTTCCAGACCCTAAGGAGGGTATTTCTGCGAGCCAGACAAGTCAAATTTGAAGGGCCGGTCCATTCCATATTTCGAGTCCTGCGTTTTACCATTGAAGAGGCAACAGCACTCCAAACCAGACCAGCGCCTCCGTGGGAGTCAGGTGAGCGTTACATTTTTCCCCCCAGTGCCAAGGCCTTTTTTGTGATTTCGGTATGTCGCCATTCAATGCCTTGTAACTTTTTTGTTACATGAGATATCTCGGCCAAATTTGGCCCCTTAATTTCCCACATGTAGGCGGTCGTAACGCCACCCAGGAATCCTAGGTTGCGGTAGGGGGGTGAGAGAAAATAACCAAAAAGGGCGACAATTTTGTGTTTTTTCAAAAATGCCAATAAAATGATGTACAAAGAAGCCTGTGGTTTTTTCGTTGTAAGAGCTAGGAAAAAATGGTTTGCTGTGCTGAGTTCCCCAATTTCCTGGCTTTCAAGAACAGGTTGAGTGGAAACAAAAATAAATAATTTTGATGTGGTTATCAACCATTTTGTGAGAGGTAGGCGATTTTGGGCATTTTTGCCAATTGGACATGCATGGACGGAATGGAAGAAAAGGGTAGGAAAGCCGAATTGGAGGACAGAAAGACATACATTCCTGAAAAGTAGGCAAATTTACAACTTTAGGAAGGGGTGATTTGCGCAGGTCGGGCAACAACTAGGTAGGGGAAAATGACATAGTTTGGGGGAAAAGCGGGAAAATGACTGAAAAAAAAAGGTATCTGGTGGACATGGTTGGCTTGGTACGGCAATGGCTTCTATGAATTTTGAGAAAAACAATGCTCTGCTACATTCCCCCGACTCTTGCAGTTAGGAAAGCACACATTTTTTGTAGTGTTTCACAAAACTAGCAATACCACAAGCCAAACACTGATCCAAGATACACAGGGGTTTTATGCTTACGGCCTGCACAGACGTACTTAGCATGTGTAAATCAGGAAAACCAATGTGGTGAGGAACGGCAAGCATACATTTTTTGAAAGAGCACAGGCAGACCTTTTCAAGGGTAGGTGACTTGTGCAGGTTACAAAAGTGTATGGTGCCTAAAGCAGTGACTAAATGTAGGGCACATTTGGGAAATGAAAGGGTCTCGTCCTTGGCACTGCGGAGGTAATGTCAAGGACTAAATAGCTCGTCCTTGGCACTTAAGGGGTTAAAATTGGAGTGGCAGGACATGATGAGAACACATTTTTAAGGAAATATTCAGTTATTTTTGGAGTAGAGGCCGTTAGTGAATTCTTCTTTCAAGAGTCTGACGCTGAAACCATAGGAAGCATAAGGTCGGTAGAGACCTGTACCATCATAGCGCAATCATCAACACGCTTGGCCTTCTTCGGTGCTTTCCAGGGATCATTTGTAATCAGTGAGCGGCACAGGGATAGACAAGGTAAAGCCAAATTGGGTACATCAGCCACTGGTTCAAGGTTTATTTCCGGCATTGTCGCAATGGGCAAACTTTGCGCTGTTACCGCCAGCAGATTTCCAGCCAAATCTGATAATTTGTAGCGGATTCCCCCCAGCTCAGAGCTGAGGGGAAATCCACCAAGACCATGATCTGGCAGACCCTTAAATGCAGCAGTAATAGCGCTACTGCCACATTTAAGGGTTACCGCCAAACCTCTGATGAGGCCCAATGTGTCCAAATATTCTCAAGCCCTAAGCCTACACGTTTGCGGGATAAACCCACAGAGCGCAGAACGCTGTGATTTTGCTGTCCTTTGCCCCCCACAAGAGAGAATTGAGCGCTTCAAACCCACAATGATACTACAAAGGAGCCGCGTGGGATGCGGGGGCGAAGAAGAGGAAGTAGCCGGCTGCATGTACAAGCGACACAGGCTTAACACAACAAAGAAAAGGCCGCTTTAATACACCGGACTAACTCAGGATCGTCAGATCGCGGGACAATCTATTGCACATGACTCAGGCTGAGGGCTTCAGAACCTTGGAAATGCTCCAAGCCGTTGAAGGACCAGCTGGCTTGAGGAAAGGACTACAAAGCGTAATCACAAGCCTCAAGCTGCACCGCTACGTTCGCAAACCATAACTCATAAAGCCAGCTGCCTCCGGCACTCAAAAACACCAGTGGCTAAACATGGAGGTGTGGGCGAGTGTGACTGCAAGAGATCCTTTTATCTCTAGCAAGACAACCTTTGCACATGGGTACGGTCAAGGTTTACCTTGCTGCAAATTTTGGCTTCAAATTTCAAAAGCCAAATGCTAGCTATGTTTGAGGCACAGGCTGCTGCAGGTGCAGGTGCACTCCCGACCCCACGCATGTCAAATCATCATGGCATTGGTGCCAGAGAAACCTTTGGGCTCAATGCTGACATGCACGGAAGTCGTCGATGGCCGATCCCTCTAGGGAGCGCCGACAGGCTGACGCCCCCGACGCCATAATTGTGTCCAAACCCCAATCGGTGCGATGGATTTTCGGTCGACTTCGAGAGAGAAGCCTTCGGTGCCGACCTATCGGCGACGAATCCTTTGCGCCTCTCTCCAGGTCCGGATTCTTCAAATCCGTGGCGTTGATTTTTTTTCAGCGCCGTCCAGGGTGATGATCAAGGAGACATAGACCCCATATACATAGGGTCGGGAGGCGTTGATTTTATTTTTTTCGGCTAACAGGCAGACCTGTTGGCATTAGCCCAAGGATTACATGATGCCAGCGGCCTGGACACGTCTCCAAATGTGTAACTTCAGCAGGGTCAACCCTACACTCTCACCCATGCTAAGTTTAGGGCCTTGGTGGAAAGGGTAGTAGGCACCCTAGGTTTGAAGTTCTCTTCAGTGCCTGTTCAGGGCTACGAATTGACAGACATATTAGATGAAGGTGCTGTGACATAACATGCCACTTAATCCGGCAATTGTAGACCCCATGGCTTTCTTGTGACAACATACCTGCTCCATTCCCCCAGTCAACTCTACCTTTACGGGGAAGTACAGGCCGGCAAGAGGAGATCATTGTTTCTGGCTTCTCACCCCTCTCCGAATAGGCTTGTTGTGCAGGCAGCCAAAATCTCCACCAGGCCTGTAGCCTCCACATCTAATCTGCCTCTGGACAGGGAAGGTAAAAGGTTGGACGCAAGGACAAAGGAGGCATTTACTTCTGCTAGCTTGGCACTGAAAGCCACCAATATGGCCTGTGGACTCCCACGATAATTCTTTGGTTTATCGAAAGCTGTGGATCAGGCAGCACAATATATCCCCGAAGGTGAAATGCTGGATGGGTTTACACAGCTATTGGAAGATGGGAAGGAAGTAGCCAACCTGTAGTTGCAAACAGGCCTGGATGTGGCCGACTGCTTTGGACGTTCAATGGGGTCGTCAGTATTCTTGAGGAGGCAAGCCTATCTCAAAACCTCTGGTTTCTCCCCAAACGTCCAGAATAGGCTACTGGACATGCCTTTCGAGGGAGCGTTTCTTTCAATGGATTGCCTTTCTCCCGCAGATTCCTCATCTGATAGATATTCCCTCCAGCTTTGCTGATTCGGAAAATGTTCTACAGGGGGTGTAGTGGACCTCGACGTGGACCTTGAGGTGGCCGTTGACCATCGATCCGTCTTGCTCGGCATCTGGTCGTTGGCTCCGGACGTGACGTCTGGCGTCGTATAAATACCACGTCACTACGCCCCAATCTCGGTTCCTTTTTTCTGCACGCTAACAAGCTGCTTAGGAACACTGAGTCTTCGACTCACTCAAAGTTTTTGTCCGAAAACATGTACTTTTTTCACATCCTCGATGCGAGATGTCGGTCGCTCAGGTATCCGGTTTCAAACGGTGTTCCGATTGTGTCACCAAGATGTCCATCACTGACCCACATGAGTTGTCTCTGTTGCCTTGGCACGGGTCACGGGACTTACAGGTGTCCGTTGTGAGCTGCAAAACTCGATCTGAGTCGACTGCCTTCAAAATCACCGGCAAGGTCAACGGTTTGGTCTTCGCAGGCCGAAACTGAGAGGCACACCCCCGAGAAAGAACCTAGGCAGAAGATACAGTCCCACTCAAGGAGCCACTTGTCCTTGTCCCGAAAGAAGAAAAGGCGACATCGCCACCGTCGGGACTCGTAGTCATCTACAGATAAAGGTAAGCCCTCAGCTGGGCCTACCACCCGCCAAGAGTGGGAGTATTTCAAATCCTTGATGCTTGACATGTTCAAAAAGCATGCTGCAGTTGGCGCGGCTATCCCCCCACGCAGCGCACTTCGGAGCCAAGAGCGGCGCTCAGTATACCTGACCCCTTGATTGCCCCGGTACCGACAATGTCGGCTCCGATATCTCTTTCGACACCAAAAGAGATCCAGGCCGGATCAACCCCACTCATCCAAGGATGTAGACGCTATGGCGTCTCTGCCGATCGACACCGACATCCACCATATCGGTGCCGAGAGACAAACTCTCGACGTTGACGGTTGTGTAGAAAATATTCACCCCACAACCTCGGTCTGAATTTTTCGATACTATGGCAGGCATCTTCGGCAGTAATGACGCTGATGACTAGGGGGATATCGACCCCATTTACTTTGGTTCAGGAGTGGTTGATTATTTTGACGACCAGAATCAACTTTTACAACTGGCTCAAGACCTCCAGGACACCTGTAGTCTGGACACCTCTCCAGAACTCGAATTTCAGCAATTCCAGCCCTATATTCATAATACTTCTAAATTCAGGGCTTTAGTAGAAATGGTTGACACCCTGGGATTGCATTCATCTGTGGCGCCTGTACAGGGTTATGAACTTACTGACATTTTAGATAAAGGAATCACCATTGAACGTAATATGCCCTTTAAACCGGCCATTGCCGATCCTTTAACAATTCTGTGGCAAAATACTTGTTCCATTCCACCCGTCGGCTCCACCATTTCCGGGAAATACAGGCCTGCTAGAGGAGACCGTTCATACCTCTCCTCTCAACCTTCTCCGGAGGGGCTCGTTATGCAGGCGGCTACTATCTCTTCTAGACCTGCATCTTCTACGTCCACTCTGCCTCCCGACAGGGAAGCAAAAAAAGTAGATGCCTTAGCAAAGAAAGCATTCACTTCAAGTAGCATGGCCCTAAAAGCTACAAATGTGGCAAGCACTTTTGCCAAGTACTCCTTCGGTCTATGGACAGCAGTTGAAAATGCTGCTTAGTATGTCCCAGAAGGAGAAATGCGCAAGGACTTCCTACATCTGGCTGAGGATGGGAAAGAGGTGGCCAGACAATTTCAGCAAACGGGCCCTGGACATCGCCGACTGTGGGCCGATCTATGACATCAGCCATAACACTAAGAAGACGGGCATATTTAAAAACCTCTAGTTTTTCGCCTAGTGTCCAAGTCAAGCTTCTGGACATGCCCTTCGAGGGCGATCTTCTAATTGGCCAGAAAGCCGACGATTCCCTAGAAAAATGGAAGGAATTCAAAATAGCTGCTAAATACTTAGGCCTAGCTGCGCAGCCGGCCAAACCTGCATATAGCTTCGCCTCTAGGGCACGGGGCTGCAGGAGATATGCTCCTTATGGCAGGAAAGCGCAGCTCCCACGCCATGCAAGGGAAGAAGAATTTCTCGTTCTCCAGAAGGGGCAGAAGAGGGGCTTCTAGAGGTCAACAGGCAGTGGCGGGGGCGACCCAGCCTCCGAAGCCGCTTTGATTTTCCCCTCTCACAGCAGACCGGTTGGAGGACATTGACTGAGCATTTGCTCCAGTGGCAGGGAATTACTTCCGATGCCTGGGCTCTTCAGCTCATTCAGTGGGGTTATTGTCTGCCATTTGTAAGAAAATCTGGCAGACCGCCCTCGCCACCAAGGGAACCCTTCTGGCCTCCTTGGCCTCAGGCTTGAGTGGTCACGGATGCGTCTCTGAAGGGTTGGGGCGCTCACTTCGAGGACTTGCAGGTGAGAATGGCCTTTGGTCAGCAATGGAAGCCAGGTGGCACATCAACGGGCTGGAGTTGCGAACCATCAGGTTAGCCCTGAGGGCTTTCGCCTGGTCTCTCAAGGGGAAACGTGTCTTGATTCTGGTGGACGACACAGTTGCCATGCCCTAACTGAGCAAGTAGGGTGGCGTGCACTCTCTCCCCTCCTGCAGAGAGGCGATGCAGCTGTGGTTCTGATTGCTGGAGAACCAGATCTCGTTCTTGGGCAATTCATCTGGCTGGGAGAGAGAACGGCTTGGCGGATGCTCTGAGCAGGCATAGCACGGTCTCACACGAGTGGGAAGTGTGCCAGGAAGTCCTGGAAAACGTCTTCTTTCTCTGGGGTAACTCAGCAGTTGATCTGTTTGCCATAGAGTCCAACAGGAAGTGCAGACAGTTTTGCTTGAGGAAATTCCCAGCCGAAAGGCACACTGGGGGATGCGTTTCTGGTGGATTGGACCTTCCCTCTCCTTGAAGAGGTTTTGAGCAACCATAATCTTGATCGCCCCAGACTGGACGAGGAGAACTTGGTACTAGGACCTCTTGCATCTGACCATCCTACCGCCTCAGTTTGCCTTGGCCAGTCGTAAGGTCGGGTACTTCACCCGAACCTGGAGTATCTCAACCTACATACGTGGCTCTTGAGAGGGTGAGGTATGACGACTGGGATCTCTCATAGGAGGTACTCTAGGAGTTGCTGGCTGGACGCAGTCTATCAGATCTCTGTATGCATGTAGGTGGAGAAGATTTGAGACGTGGTGCAGGGAACACAAGCTCGATCCCATCTCTTGTCCCACCACTAGGGTGATGGAGTTCCTTCCGTCACTGGCTTCAGCAGGCCTTCAGTTTACCACAGTCAAAGGATATTTGGCGGCCTTGTCTATGTTCAAAAGGTCCCCGGTCAAGGTTCCTTCTTTATGATCCTGGTTATGGCCCAATTCCTGAAGGTCCTTGTGAATACGTTTCTGCTGACTCCTTTTGTTGTTCCAGGTTGGTATCTAAATTTAGTTCTGACATTTTTGATGGCTGCTCCATTTGAGCCGATGCATTCCTGTTCTTTGAGACTGTTATCCTCAAACAGCCTTTTTGGTTGCAATCACATCAGCCAGGAGAGTTGGAGAGCTGCAGGCCTTGTGAAAAAAGATTTTCCTGAAAGTAAGGCCTGGCTTTCTTCCGAAAGTGGTTTCTGAGTTCCACCTTTCTTGGTTCATAGATTTACCAGTTTTCTACCCTCCACCTCTGTGATGCTGGAAATGCAACGAAGGAACAGGGCTTCCGTATCCATGTCTTTTACTGCCTTTTATCGTGTGTTCTGTTGTGTTTTCCGTGCAGGAGTTCATGTGGGACTCCTGGCGGTGCAGTTCTCTTTTTTGGTTTGGTGTACAGACCCATGGGATACCCTTATGGCACCCATGGGTGGGGGTACACCCCTGTGCCCCTAGTGTATGTTTTTGGGCACCTGTGTGTGGCCCACAGAGCAGGGTATGTGCTGGTGGCAGCTCCATGCTGAATTTGACAAGTGCTCTGAGTATCCTCCATTTTGGGATACCCAGGCCCTGCCATTGGAATCAGTTGATTCCCTATAGGAAATAAGATGGCCCCTGTGGCCTCTTGCTTTCCATTGCTTGTTACCTTGTTTTCCCAAAGTCCTGGGAAGCCCTGACTCTGTCCCTTCCCCCTGACTGGCTGTTGGGTGGAAGTTCCATATATGGTGTTGTAAGTCCAGGCCAGACTGACTGGAGCCTTCCCAGTGACTGTATGTTGCTGGTACACCCTGTGGGTGGGACCTGGGTGAATGGAGTGTGTGACGAATGCGCATTCTGTGTTGTGGATGTCTAGTATCTGGTGTTTGACACAATGACTGAGACAGCCCTGCCCGAAACTGGTATGAATGCAGTGTGGAGTGTTGAATGGCTGGGTACTTGTGCCAATACACATAAATTGTTGTGAGTGTCTGGAGAGAAGTGAATGGCCTGAATGCACTATGCACCTGATTGGAT
This sequence comes from Ambystoma mexicanum, assembly GCF_040938575.1. NCBI lineage: Eukaryota > Metazoa > Chordata > Amphibia > Caudata > Ambystomatidae > Ambystoma > Ambystoma mexicanum. The sequence continues at coordinate 420,070,441 of NC_090934.1, read as the reverse complement.
GCCTGCCTGCATGAATGCCCTTTTGACCGATTGGTTGCCTGAGTGTGACCCAGCAGAATGAATGGGAGATCAACTAGTATATCTGGGGGCCTCTCACTGCTAGAATTCGTGTTCAGAAGCTGAAGAGAAACTGGAGTTGAAACTGAAGCTTAACCTTGAAGCCCTGCTGGAAGAGAAGAATTGCTGTTGCTTCATCAATCTGAAAGTTGCTGTGTCCCCAAGCACTGACCCAGAGAGGACCTGGTAAGGCGCACTCTTCCCGAGCTACGAGGGACCATCGTGCACCAGCTGATCTTTGCCAAAGCTCCCTGGTAGACCTACGACAGGCTGCCGACCGGAGACGGGGACCACCGCGGAATCACAAGGAGAAGTGCCCGGACACTGTCCACCACCGTCGACGACTGGGCCGCATGCTCCCGTTGCCTAAGAACTTTCAGTTCACGGACGTGCTTGTCCGCACCGCTGCCCTCCTTACCCCGCTAGAGACGGCCAGGCCGTCGACACGCCGAGGAGCATCCGACGGTGGGTTTCCCGCCACCTAAAGAACACAGAGACGCCGACTACTCGACGCCCTTGCTGGGCCACAGTTCTTCAAACTCTTTGCGGTCCTAAACTATCGACATCGAGGTGCCACGCACGCCTCATCCTTGCAGGACGTCTACTCTCCGTCGCCGACGAGCACCACTAGGATCGAAGCTGCCACTTCACCGCCGTAGTTCACCCTGTTCATCGCCGGAGGCTCGACGACCCGTGGCTCCTGCCTTAAAGGGAGTGCACTCAAGAAGGGCCATCGATTTCCCGACGAGGAACTCTACAACACCAGGTACTTTGGGGTTGCTGAACTATTGGAAAGACTCTTGTGAACAATATATGGACTGGGCTTGTGATATATCTTTTCTTTACAGGTTGCCTAGATGGGGGGGATATCCACACAGAGCTGTGTCTAGGTAGCAGGGCCAGTATTCTGCCTATTGTTCTAACCAACTGCTTTCCTCTTATATCTATTGTTGGTTTCCTTTACGAACTGATTTGTGTGACATTTAACCGTACAGTTGATGCACTTTAAGGACATCTAATAGTAAGAGTGGTACCACGTAGAACTGTATATTTGCCATTTGTAGATAACCGAGTACAAAGTGAGTTAACGTGATATTGTACATAACCTTGAACATTAATTATATAAAGACTGTGTTTTAACTAATAGTGTGTGGACATTCCTTTGTGGGGGCTTGGGAACTACACTGTACTTTAGAACCAGCCTGCATCACCTCCTGAGAAGCTAGGCCTTGATTGTTCGACCATGTACCAATAATAGAGAATCTTGGCTGGGGTCCTCTTTGCCTCTCCTCTACCATGTAGAGAGCAGAAGTACAGACATTCCCCTCCAGTCTTTACATCCTCACCCCTCTAAAGAGGAGGAGCGGTCCCACTGCTTAGATCCCAAAAGAGCATTGCGCTTTTGCCGCTAGGACGGCTGATTTCCAAAGATCTGAACAACTGTTCATGGCCCAGTCTTTGTCCCGTAAAGGTCTTGCTGTAATGAAGCAGACCGTCTTGTTGGATTATTCTTTGCATTGCAGAATGTTACCAGTCTGCAGGCAAGGTGCTTCCTTCCGGCATCAGGACACACTCGACGAGAAGAGTCTCGACTTTTACGGCCTTGCAGAGGGGAGTTCCAATTAGGCACATCAATCGTGCGGCCACATGGTCATCCTTGCACACGTTTACCAGACACTATGGGGCTGTTGCACGTTTTGGTAAGGCAGTTCTGAAAACTATGCTACTGTATCTCTCCGTGGTCCTAACTGCTTGGGGAGCCCATTGAAGGAGAAATTGCCATAATGTTCTTTCTATGGATTCTTCTCCTGCAGCTTCCTCATCGTTCCTCCCATCCACCCTCGCTCAGAAATCTGTCTAAGCGAAGGGACACCTGGTGATGGCTCTGAGGTGACTGCCCCTATCTGTCTAGTAGCTTGCCTTTCCACAAAAAAAAATACTTCCCTTTTTCTCTCATTCTTGGAGTTTCACCCTTTTTGTGATGTTTCCCATTGTCAGGTTTTTTACTGGCTGGTTAGCCTCGTCTCCCATCCTTTTCCTCTGCAGCGTTCAAGCACAGGGGAAAAAAGGGAGAACTGAGGTATGGAGAGTAGTGACATGGTATATATAAGATGCCCACATCATGTCCAGAGCTAATGATCGAGCACTGAGCAAGAAGGATCGACGATCGACAGCCGGGTCAAGGACCACTACGCCCGCTGTCGAAAAGATTTCTGTGCAGTATAGCTCGGTGAGGATATCTATCAGATTAGGAATCTGCGGGAGAAGAATCCATAGAAAGAACGTTACAGTAAGTAATTTCTCCTTTTAGGTAGCATCATGTCTGCTAGGTGTGCAAGTGTGATGCAGGAGCTTTCTTGTAAGCTTCCTTAACTTACATTTTCAAAGAAAAGTCTCTCCTTGAGTAAACCTTTTTTCCAAAGGTCATTTCAAACTTTCATGTTAATTAGAAATTCCACTTCCTTTTTTTTCCCCCAGTCTCATCCTTCTTAGGAGGAGAATAGGTTACACATATTAGACCCCAAAGAGAGCTTGAAGTTTCGTTGTTGCTAGAATTACTTTTTTCTATAGGAATGACCAGCTTGTTCTGAGGCCCGGTGAGTAGGAATAGAACAAAGCAAACTCTTTCATGCTGGTTAGTGCTTTGTATCGCAGAATGTTACAGGAAAGGTGGCAGAGGGGTACCGTTGGAGTGTGGAGCATATTCCACCATAGGATTGGGAGGATGCAATCCAATACAAGGGGGAATTACTTGCCAGTAATGTGCGTTTCTATGGATTCTCCTCACACACATTCCTCACCGCCCTCCCAGTCTGCCCCTCTTATGAAAGCAAAACAAAAGTGTTATGTGAAGCTGATTTATTGCCTAGACATTTAGACATCGGAAGATTTGCGATTTATGCACTGATTTGTTTAAAATATTCACAGCTTGTTGCTCGAAATCTCCCTTTACAGAGTTTCTCTCCGCTTCTGACCATGAGGGTGGGGGGGATCGAGGGGGGGAGTAAAGTTGAGATAATGGTGCATAGTGTGCTGTATTTATACAGAGGGAGCTGATTGTCGGAGTTGTCTGTGGTCTTGTATTTTGCACTGCTGCCACATGCGTGGTCTCTTGCGTTGTACAACATGGAGATACACTATGCCCCATGGTAAAAGTTTCTCAGAACTTGCGCAGGATTATATCTTTCCAGATGAGGAATGTGTGGGAGGAAAATCCATAGACAAAACATCACCAGAAATGTTCCCTTATTGCAGATGCATACCCTTGCATGTGTGGCTGGGTGGCCGTGACTTGGTTGGTGGAGGTGTACTAATTTGTGGAGTTCAGCCTTGGTGCCCATACTCTGGGGTAAATGCCTACTCTACAATTGTCTAAAATGCAGGTACCTCTAACAGTCGGATGTGTGCCACCACACCATCTTGTAAGGAGAGAAACACCCTCTTTCCTACAGGAAGCCAGACACAACCCTACTTAAAGTTGTATTTCTCTGTCTAGAAGGCCCCAACATGTTTGACTGAATACACATTCCTTTTCTCAACTAAGAGCTTCAGTGGGTTTTCTTACAATGTTTGTGTATGATTTGACCCGATGTGGGAGGGATCTTTGATTTTAAAAAACAAATGTGACCAGAGCTGTGGTCACAGCCCCAAAACACACCTGCAACGACGGGAGCTTTGAATAAGTGCTTTGAACATCACTGGAGAGCTAATAACATCTTGGATCAGCAGCATTTGATGCCTGCTTAGATGCTCAGTTCCCAAAGTACACAAAGGAACTCTCCCCTCCTTGATGAGGCCTGATGGTGCCTGTCTGCCCGCCCCATTGAATAAGTGACAAGTTAGCAATCTAAAGTTCTGCTGCCAAGCTCCATCGCTGCTTGCTGCCGACCTGTCCACAGAAAGCCATATAGAGCCAGACCCTGAAGAGGAAAAGCTCAGGAGATCTGTGCAGCGGAACAGCCAAAAGCCAGCAAGGGCACCCAGTGGTAAGCAATGGGTGAATACTCTGCCTGGCAGGATCCCTCATTTACCCCACTGGGACTAAGCTAACTAAGCACTCAAGGATAAGAACTCAGCCTGGCTAAGGAACGCTTGGCTTCTCCTCAAGATCTGCCCTGTAGCACCTGAGAAGGTTTGCGACACTGCATCCACTCCTAACTGCTTTGTGCTCGGGCCACACAGTTACAAGTACTCCTCCACGCAGCTTTAGTACTTGACCGCAGATCCACACATGAAATGCCCATCCGTCCTGGTGTGCCCACGCCACCTGAACAGACTTCTAAGTCCAGTGCCCCATGAAAACGACCCTGGCATCTACAAAGAGGGCTATTGCCCAGTAGTGCTGGGCATGAGTTGTGTAACACTGGCCCCAATAAGGTACATTATTCTTCTGTACCATACACAAATTGTGCACCTTCATCATTCAGCCGCCACCCTTTCCCTTTGAAGATCTGAAACTATGGTTGTCATTGAATATATACGCTGCTCCTTTTTGGCAAATGAGATAGATTGCTGTTCTTCCTCCACTGTCCATAGTGCTAAAGTGACATAGAAAGCATTACTGCATTGGTGCCCAATATACTCCCAGAAATGCACTTGCCCCCATTTTCTCTTTTTATTTTGTTGCTATATTATTTCAGCAGTTTTAACCAATGTTTTTCTCCAAAAGCACTGAGCCATTTTCTTGGCCATTCATAGGTAATGTTTATCGCACAACTACCTTTCACTTTTTCGCACAGCCTTATAAACACAGCCTCCCTAGGGTGCTCTGGCTATATTTTCTCACTGTAGAAGGCTACACATTACTATACTTTGATTCGGTGGTGCCTTACTTGGGAGTAGGTGGTGCCTTACTTGGGAGTAGGCTGTCTCACAGTGAAATAAAATCAAGCCTAGCATAACATGACACAGACCAAACCAGGGGTGGACTGGCCTATAGGGAACTCTGGAGATTTCCCGGTGGGCCTCTGCACCCTGGGCCTCTTTTGTGTGGCATTTCCAAATTTTCTCATAGGAAAAGCATTGGGCTTGCTGAAAATGTGTCATATGGGGCCACTTTGAACTTTATTTCCAGGGCCTCTTTTGGTCCCCAGTAATTATTTCCAGGGCCTCTTTTAGTTCCCAGTCCACCCCTGGACCAAACTCTTAATGATAACCTGTTTGACATCAAAGTGCCAGGCTTTTTCAATTTTACTCTACTAATTTGACCTCTCGATGTCCTTACTATCTATTACCAAGAACATTCACCTTTATACACACTGGATTGCTTTTCTCCCACAGATTCCTCATCAGATAGATATCCCTTCCAGCGTCAGCTGCTCTGAAAACTTTTCTACAAGGGGCGTAGTGCATTTCAACTCGGCCGTCCATCCATCCATCCATGTGCCGGTCGTCAAACCAGGACGTGACGTTGGTCGCCGTATATCTACTGCATCACTTTGCCCCCTTGCCTCAGTTCTTTTTTTCCGTGCGCCCAGCACGCTGCTCGAGGAACGGCTCTTCTCATGAGTTTTTTCATACGGCAAATTCGCTTTTTGGTCGAGAATTGTACATTTGTTCGACTGTGATGTCAGCTACAAAACCATTAGGCTTCAAGAGCTGCAACTCAAAACTGTCTTTGACCAACCACAAAGTATTTGTGTTTGGTTCCTAGTTGCCTACCACGCAACCATGGACTGTGGGTCGTGTCAAAACATGAACCCAAAATCCTTGAGGGAGCGGGCCGTTACTTTGAAAGTCTGCCGGATGGAGCTTCCACAAGGTCGTCCGGTCACACCGGAGAAAGAGGACGGGCATCATTAAAGAGCCAAAAAGAGGTTGGACTCCAGGAGTCATTCCTCATCGTCCTCTTCCCACAAAAAGAAATCGTCAACATCGTCGGCACAACTCTGATTTGTCTATGGAAAGAGGTAAGCCCCGCTCTGGCGACGGTACTACCAGAGCCGAGTGGGAAACCTTCAAAGAGCAGATGATCGACATGATGAAGGTGGTCACTGCGGGAATGGGTCAACCCTTGTAGCAGCAGACCATGTCAGTTCCAGCTGCGCCCGCTACCTCTGGCGACAAGGAGACTGTTAGGTTCCGTGTCCTCTGGGCCAATGCTGACCATCGATATATCGAGGATGCCTTCCAAACCGCTTGCGGTGCCGATGTGTTTGACACCGTCCACCCCAATACCATCAACGTCGAGGTTGATAGCGGCGCCAACAATAGAAAAGTAATTTGTTCCTGAGTCGAGAACTTCATTCTTCAACACAATACACTCCATTTTTGGAGATCATGGGGATGATTTCTGGCCGTTTTCTGGGTTCTTCCAGCAACGCAGACTTTTTCACAGATAAGGCCGACCTAGCACTAGCATGAGAGTATCAAGCCACTTTTTATTAATGCAAATGTAAAGCTTTGCGAGGAGAATCCCCTTGCAGTGTCTGCGCTATGGTACAGACTGGGGTCATGGTCAGGCTATAAATCAGGAACATGGTCTCCTGCTTAGATTCTGGTCTCCAGTATTAAGCGCGTCACAAAAGATTAATTTATTCTTTAATGCTAGAGTGGAGAAGTCACTGGCAGTACGCCACATTCATTCTTTGACAGAATATGGTACACATAAGAAAAGTTTTGTTCGTCCATTGAACAACACTTTTCTAATTTTACACAGACCTCTAAGTCCTGCCCTCAGTCATTCTGGCTTACCGCAAGTCTCCTGAAGTATCCAAATTACAGCTGTTCATCGGTGACCGAGGAGCATCGGCTCTGGAGCCGTTCTTGGGGACTGCTGGGCTAGCTAACCTAGGGGATTTGGCACTTAGGCCTCCACCGAACAGCACTCGGACAAAACAGTCTGTCAGCAATACGCACCATCTTGTTCCAGCCCCATTTCTCCCCTGAAGAGAGAGAGAGAGAGAGGATGAGGACTATTGAGAGAGCTAGATTGAGGATATGGCAGAGAGGTGAGTGTAAGTGATGGGTACAAGTTCCTTAGGAATTTGTGATGCAAAGGGATCAATTGGAGCGCATGGAGAATTTCAGTGGGGAAGGTGATGGAAGCGTGAGATAGAGAGGAGAGTTTGGGGAACAGGTGAGAGGGGACAACGTGGGAGAGGATAGGAGAAATGGAAGGGTGGAAAGTGTTTCCCTTAGTTTGGTGTTTTTGTGGAGAAGTAGGAGGAAGCCATCAGCAGTGAGGGAAGAGGAAATCAAGTGGTTCTTGAGGGGGAAAACCTAGCCTGGAAAGTCATGAGCGTGCAAACAGAAAGAGTTACCCAGAAAATGTCCTAAGTAAATCACTCAAAATAGTGTTTTTCAAGACGTCACATACACATACCCTAGGTGGAAACTTAAAAAACGTAAACTCTAATCATCATAATCGCTCCTATTTCACTCCCTTTAACCCTTCTCTCCTTTGCCCTCTTTTCACTCTTGTTTGCCCCTGAGTCATCTTCTCTCTTTCATACTGTTTTCTATTCCCTATCTAATGTTTCCTGGTTCTCAGCCATTCTCCCCGATTGTGAGTGTAATCAGTGGTCGAAGTGGGCATGAGCGGATGGGAGCGGTGCTCCTCTACTTTAAAAAAAAAAAAAGTTGTACTGTTCCTATACTTTTATTTTAAAAAAGAAACCGTTCCAGAATGGTTTCGTTTTAAAATAAAAGTGTAGGAAGAAGTTGAAACGTGCACGTTCAGTGCATTGCACTGAACGTTCCCTTAAACAGCAGGTGTGTTTGTTTGGTGTTTTGAATTGTGGGTGAGTAGTGGCGTGGCAATGGGGTTTGTGGGGAGCGGGGGCCAGCAGAGAACATAGTTCCACTACTTCTTTTCATGCACTTCGACCACTGAGTGTAATATGGGGGAGGTTCTTATTCATTTATGCCCTTCCCCTAATTGTCTGATGTGCTTTTGCTCCTCAGCTCCCCCAGACATCCTGGACATGACGGAGACACAGAGGTAAGTCTCTCCTTAACGTCTGTCTCTATTTTTCATTGATGGCCTTACCTTTGATTGTGACCCCTTTGTGAGTGTCCCCCATTTCCGACTGTACCTGCTCCCATCTGAATATATCCTCTTCCTCTAAGTGCATACTCTTCCTGAGTGCAACATGAGTACTGAGATATAAAAAAAGCAATGTGCCTTTCAATGGGAAGCGCACCAAGCTTTCAAAGTCTCATTCCCCTCCTGTTATTCAATCATTGAGATGGGATTCTTTACTCTTTGGAAAGCTTTCCCGGCGAGTTTATGGGCTGCCACATTTCACTGCAAGGTATTAGTCCTCATATATTTACTATGAAATCCTAACTCTTTGCTGCCTCTGGTTTTATCGATACCTTTTCCTCTATTAAAAAGTGGATTACTTCTCTGCGCTTGTATCTTAGTTTTAAGTTTCTTGGGAAATTCCTCCTGCGGAGTAATCTATATTGCTTTTTTTTTAATTTATTTATTACAAAAACGTTATTTCCTGACAATATTTCGGCCATTACTTTTTTAGAGATTCAGTATCCTTATTCGGGAGGTCGCCTTAGCAGGCTCATTTGTTGGATCTTTGCACCCTCTTCCCAGAATAAAGACAACGTCCCAAAATCAGACTCCCACACAGGTCCAGGTTGGGTCATGAACTGGTTAAATGAAAATATGGCAATGAGGAGAGCCCAGGCAAGTATGAAGTTTGGGGTCACCACCCACTTGCTCAGGACCCATCAAAGGCCCTTTGACCTCGTAGAGTGGGCGGACCTCTCTTCCTCCCTCCTGGCCTCGACCACTCAACTCCTCCTTCTTGGAGACTTCAACATCCACATGGATGCTTCCTGTCCTGCCACAGGACTCTTTCACGCCCTTTGTGACGCTCTCTCTCTTTCTCTTTCTCTTTTTCTCTTTCTCTTTCTCTTTCTCTTTCTCTTTCTCTCTCTCTTTCTCTCTCTCTTTCTCTCTCTCTTTCTCTCTCTCTCTCTTCTTCCTTCTGGCCTGACTCACTCTGCAGGGCACACTCTTGATGTTCTGATCTCCACAGACCTCCACCTCTCTAACCCTCTCACTACTCCTCTCTCCTGGAGTAACCACTTTCTCTTCTCTCTCTCTCTCCACCCCAAGGGCCAAGCCAACCCCCACACCGCCATCCACATTCTCTGTCAATCGACCCATGAAGCGTGTGTCCGTTGAGGCCTTCGTCGCCTCTTTCTCTCCCCCTCCTGCACCTCTTGCTGACTCACACCCTGACACAGCCCTTTCCATGCTCCACTCTTCTATCTCTGACATGCTTGATGTACTTGCCCCTGTCATGAGGATCCGCATGAAGCCTAAAGCCAAGGGAAACTCTGGTATGACTCAGACCTAGTCACCCTTAAACGCAAGTGTAGGGTGGCTGGGAGGAAATGGTTGGCATCTTGTACATCCTCTGCCAAACTGGCCTGCGGCCTGCTCCAAAGGCAATACTGGCTCTGTCCTCACTAACAAGAGAGCTCACATCCAAGCCTGTTTCTCTGTGGCATCTAACAACTCGGCTGAACTCTCTAAAATCTGCAAGGAGCTGGCCAATCCTGCTGCAGTCTCTACCTCTCCTGTACCCTCCCAGGCCCTGTATACGGCCCTGGCTTCTCATTTCATCTCTAAAACCCAGGAAATCCCATTCACCCTTTCGTCCTCTCCTGCTTCTCCCTCCACTCTCTCCTCTTCCTCCAACCCCCCTTCGGCCGCCCCTCTCCCTTCTCTGCCTTTCCTCTCTTCACCCCTGACGAGGTTTCTAGACCAGTCCCATCTATGAAAGCCTCATTGAAACAGGTTCTTCCCTGTTTTTCCAAAACCGTCAAGGACCACATTGACACCCTCGCTCCAGCTTTGGCTGACTTCTGCAACCACTCTTTCACCACTGGAACCTTACCTCCCCCCTGAAGCACTCTCTTGTGCACCCTCTTCTTAAGAAACCCTCTGCTGACCCCTCCTCTCCGGCTAACTATCTCCCGATCTCCATCACTCCTTCCTGTGCAAACCCCTGGAAAAACTGGCCATCTCCCAGCTTAATCTTCACACTGAATCTGTTGGTTGTCTCTGACCATCAGTCTGGCTTTAGAGCAGCCAGAAGCATGGAAACTGCTCTCCTGAACATCTGTGAACATCTGCTAACATTGATGCTAATCTCCCCTCTGTCCTCATGTTACTCGACCTCTCTTCTGCCTTTGACACGTTCAACCATGCCATCCTGCTCAACTGGACCTGTGGTAACTTCGGTATCAGGGATCAGGCTCTGGCCTGGCTGACTTCTTTCCTCTCGGACCGACCCTCCCAGGTCCAACTTGGGTCCTTCTTCTCTCTCTACCTGTGGTGTTCCCCAGGGGTCTAACCTTTCTCCCCGGTTGTTGAACCAATACCTGGCACCTTTCACCCACCGCATTGCTGCTCTCTGCTCCAACTTTCAGTGCTATGTGAATGACACTCAGACCGCTTTCAGGCTCCCCTCTGCCATCTCTCCTCCTTCTCTCATCCTGGATTGTCTGTCTGCAATCCAGGAGTGGTGTGCCACCAATGATCTCTGCCTGAATGCCAGTAAAACGGAGATCCTCATCGGCACACCTGCACCTTTTTTTCCTGTCACTTTCTGGCCGGCCTCCCGTGGCCCTCTTCCTGCTCCCACCTGCAAGGCTAAAGAACCTCTGGGTCATCTTTTACGCCACACACTCCTTCTCTCCTCACATCTGACGTCTCTAAGAAGTCAAACTACCAACTGCACCTCCTCAGAGGTATTCTTCCTTTCCTCTCGTTCTAGGCTTGACTACTGCAACAGCCCCTTTTTTAAATCTGCCTGCCTCTATTCTCCGTCCCCTAGAACAAATCCAGAACTGGACTGCGAGACTTGTCCTTGGCCTCAAGCCCAGGGATTGTATCTCTCTAGCCCTGAAATCTCTCCATTGTCTCCCAGTGGCTGCAAGGATCAAGTTCAAGACCCTCTGCATTTTCCACAAGGCCTTCTGGGGTCTGGGACCGCAATGCCTCCAACTCTCTCTTTGGAAATATCTTCCTACTCCCGCTCTTGGCTCCTCCACCTCCAGCTCCTTGAGGCTCTGGCGCTTTTCCAAGCAACGAGTTGGGGGCAGATCTCTCTTCGGCTGGCGCCTCCCTCTGGAACGCCCTCTCTTAAATTTAAGCAGAACCATCTCTGGTCCCGGAAGCATCTCAAGACTTTCCTCTTTGCTTCTGCCTACTATCTTCCTCTTCCCTACTGATCTCCTGTGTGATACTGCACTGGCCACCTGGCTACCCTCTGAACTTCCGGCTCAGGTCCCTGCCTGCCCAGTTGCACACCTGCACTGCCTCCTGGCAACTCTTGCACTTGGGTCTGAATCTGCAACCCTACAGTCCCTTTACCTGCACTTATCAGACACTTGTTGTCTGCACTTAACCCTTGCACTGCCACCTGCTGGCCTCACTACTTGTTTTTGATCCTGTGTCACCTTCCCCTGGCACTTTTCTCCTTCCCTCCCCTCTGCACTTGCGTGATCTCAATGTCACTAGGCCTAGTAAGATCGCTGTCTTGTCCTTCCTTCGTTTCCCGTCCCTTGCCTCGAAACACGTGTATATAAGCATGTTATAAATGTCATATATCATATACTTGAAGGCAAATAAAGCATTCAGTGATGCTGAAATACCTACCTGGATCTGAAATTTAAAAAGGAAATGGACGCATCATAAGCAAAAATTACTGACAGTCTCCGTGGCAAATGGTCTCTGATTTGATTGGTTCAATACAAAGCTGTAGAAAGAGGACTTGAATGATTTACTTGAAAGCCCCTAGATTTTGAGGACCAATTGCCACTTGTCAGATCGGGACAAACAATAGCCCAGAGCATTAATAATGTCACTGTCTCTTCCTTTTGGGGTCTTTATATTAGTGTGTGCTGAGTATGGTTTGAATGGTGCTCTGGAGCGCAGGGTTGTTCCCTCATAAATGTATGTCAACTTATGTGCCCATGTAGGCCTTGGTGGTGGTCAGTGAAGGGTTCCTATATAGCCTGCCTTTTTCTTTCAGTGGAGAAACATGTTTACACCACGCGGCAGCTCTGCGCCAGCGGACGATATGCCATTACATCGTGGAAGCAGGAGCGTCGCTCATGAAGACTGATCTACAGGTACTTGGTGCAATGATGGTGGAGAAGAATCAATGAGTAGTGTGGTAGAGAGCTTGTGATGGACACAGGCGTTAACTATTCAGATCAGAGGATGGCAGTGCTGTATCATGTTTTTGTGGTCAGGTGTCCCTGTGAGACTATGGTGGGGTTCAACAAATCTCAGGCTGGCACAGCTGAAAGACTGCCATGGCTGTATCTGACATGTGGCTTACAGAAAGCAAACTGTTGAGTTTGTATATGCAGTTGCAATGTTAAAACATTGGAATTTGTATAGTGCACATCTGCCATCAGAATGGGCATGACTGGGAGCTTTGTAGCCTGAAAGTGCCTGGTTGGAATTGTTCGAGTGTGTGAGGGCTAGTGGTGTGCTCCGATAGTCATGTTGTATTCTTATTGCTCCAACTTAGACATAGTTGCGCAATTTTGAAAGATGCTAGGCACTTGATAGATTATGCTTCTTGGTTATTGTTCCTTGACCAGAAATTGTTGGTAGTCCCTCAATGCCATGGGCTGGTTAAGCTGATAATATCTGTAAGTTTGTTTGTTTATTTATTTGTATAGCGCTCCAGACCAAGGGTATATGGGCGCTTAAAACATCAAGTTACAGGCAAAGACATCAGGTTACAGGCAAGGATGAAGAACATTTGTACAATTGTGAAGTATATGTATATTTGACAAGAGAGCAGTTAGTGCAGAGATAGGAACAAGTGGCAGGTGGCAGAGACCATTGATTGACCAATGATATCCTGTGACAAATCCCTCGATGCTGTTGCTTTTACGTGGGAGGGGAACCCATTCCGTGGGGACAGTGATATGAGGCCGCTATGCAGGAGTACCCCTGGGGGTGGTACTCAGTGGGAGGATCCATGGGTGGGGACCCCCTCTATGGGAGAAGTTATGACCGTCCAGGGAGAATGCAGTAGCCACACCATCTTGCAGCAAGACCTCTCACCCAAACACACACTAGGGATCAGACATCTCCATCCTCTCGATCCCCTCTTTCTTCTACTAATTTCCTTATACATGTGCATCAGGCAGATAGTACTGTGATGAGGAAGAGTGAATATGGATGAGTCCAAAAGTACTGTGTTGAGGAAGAGCAGGGTAATGAAGAGCCCTATGCGGAACTGATACAAAATTGCTAACTATTGAAAGCTAGAAATACAATCCGGCATAAAAACTGACCATGGACTCTCCTCGAGGTCAGTCCAGCACCAGAGCAGCTTCACACAGGGAGCGGAGTAGCGTGGAAGGGCACGCTGCAGACCCGAACGTCTAGAACAAGAAAGCGAAGAAGAGCCACGGCCTCCCTTGTTGTAGGAAAAACCAGTGTCCGATGGCAGAATCCAACCCAGCCGAGTGGTCCAGGCGAGACCTGACTGCGGTGCGAAACCAGCATGGTGGAGCCGTCGAAAGCTGCAAGAAGCTTACCGGTATTGCTGAGGACCGGATCCCTCACGGACTAAGTGCAAAGGTACGCAGTGGGGGGGCCAGGAAGGCACATTGGGAATCCAGAGACTGTGGTTGAGAGGAAGTGCAGGGGCATCTTCCTCGTCCCAGTGGGACCGAAGAGAGAGGCCAGTTTAGAACAGAGGGGGTGAAAGAGGACCCCAAAGAGATTAAAAGAGAGGCCTGGCATGATAGTGATCCAGGCCTAGTCAAGAGAGATTACAAAGCTGAAAGAAGGGTCGGGGACCTGAATCTTGAGAAACAAAGAGACTTATACATACGAATGGATGTCTGACAGGTTAGTGAACCATACTTAAGAAATATGCCTTACAGAGTTGAAAAAGGGGCCTGGGACACACACACAACAACACGAGAAGTCAGGGGGAAGAGATCCTTTGGCACAAGTTACGAAAAGACTATTGGAAAAGAGAGCCTGAGAGAGGCTTGGGGAACGCAGACCTCTTCCGAATTTTGTTTTGGAACTTGGAACTTTGCTGACAAGGTCTGGAGAGAGACCGACCTCATCCCTGACTACGAGGAACACCACATTAAAAGCCCATTGATGCCTGGAGGAAGAAGAATATTCTCCCACCATTTATGAAGTGCCGGAAATATCCCAAAGAAGGTAGTTATCCTGTTAGAAGCATGCTGCATTCTAGTTATAGGCTTCTGTTGAAGTGTGAAGGACGGAAATAGGTTTGGGGCATTGGACAGTGGACTATTTACTTTTGACGGACATTCTGACATTATACTTGGATTTGTTGAGGCAGGGAAACCCTTCTTAGTTATAGGGACAGGTATTGTCTTCTTCCTTATTTTTGAGTTCAATCAAAGTTTATGCCAACAAGCATGCCATCGTTGTGTCCCGCGTCCACTTCTGCACCCTTACAATCATTAAACAGTATGAGGGTGGTATAACCTTATTGTAATGGTTTTCTGGCAAGCAAGGTGGTGGTCGTGTAGATTGCGGATCTGAACGGGTTAGCAGTGTGCAGGAAGTGCCACCCTGGTGTAATTAAGAGGGTCTTGGGCGTTCGAGCGGCTGACAAATCAGTTTGTAGTGAAGTAACTTACAAAATTACAGGTGCCCATCCTAATTCTTTGGGTGTCTGTTGGTAGGCTGAATTTGGTTTCACATTCTTGGATTTTGTTTGCCGAGCCAAATGCACAAAGAAGGGAAATTCCAAAGAGGATTTTTTTAGCAGATGGAAGAAAACTCTTGTTTTAACAGGATTAAACCCTACTAGCATGTATCCAAATCCCTGAAAAGCTAGACTTGATCCTTACAGCTGCAGTGAGCAGTTGACGGGACACTGGTGTCATCTGCTGTTACAAGATTATTTACTTTAAAGTTAATGACACCCTCTCAGAAGCCCAATTGTGTACAATATCCCCAGGCCCATTTCTGGCTGCTTTTTTTAGAGTGATTGCTCACTGTTAAAAAGAAATGGTATTTATACTGTGAGGGGTCAGAAATGTGAGGCGGAAAAATGTTAGATGATTTTTCAACATACGCCTTTTTATTTTTAAAAACTTTCTTTATTGGCACACTTGGAAACATACATCACATTGTATCAGCATATTGGTAACTTCGGAGGCGAAGCGCTGAGGAGGCATTAATAACACAAGTACAGTAATTAGATTTCCTTGGGGGGATAGACAACATCAGCGACAATACACATGGTTTATATTCTGGAGGGTACATTAGATATTGACACTGATTGTAGGAGGTAGGCTTTCTACTGGGCCCATATGTCTTTTGGACATAACGTGGGAGGTTGCATGCAGCCCCACTGTTCCTCCCTATTGGTAGCCCACATTATGTCTTTAAGCCAATTCTCCTTGTTGGGGGGCCTGTGCGCGTCCACCTCAAGGAAACAAGTATCGCTAATAAGAGGCACAGTTTCTCAAGTTTACCCATGCCAGGGGAGGGCGAATCGGGGATATGGAACAGACACAATAGTGAGGCGGGTTCATTTAGTTTACAGGTCATCTCAGATAATATTGCACAAAAATCCGACCAAAAAGGGGTGAGAATGGGACAGTCCCAGGTCATGTGGAAATATTTAGCGTCAGACCTACAGCGCGGGCGTGCCCCGGTAACCTCATTGGAGAACGAGTGCAACCGGCTCGGAGTGTAGTGGTATCGGTTAAGTACCTTTAGCTGGATCAGTCAAACCGGGAGTTATACGACACCCTGGTTGTCTGCGCACATATCTCGGCCCAGAGATCATCACCAATCTCCAACCCAAGGTCCTCCGCCCATCTAGTGCATGCATTATAGAGTGGAGTGCTTGTACGGGCTTCGATCAGTTGGTAATAAGGTCGATACCCGGCACCGGCACACATGCATAGAAATGACAAACCCAAGCAGTGAATCATTCTCGGCCCAACAGGGAAGCAACTCCATAGTTTCCAGAATATTGCAACCAGGAAGTCAGGCCATGCCGCAGGATCAGCACATCAGCAGGGTGGATAAATTTCCCCTCAAGGTATAGTGAGCCCGCCATGTGGTAGCCATGTTGTGCCGAGACTCGACAAGAACCAGTGTCTAACTGCGGTAGTGTAGGGATACAGTTCCACAGAGGGAAGTTTTCATGATAAGGGGGCGAGGTCCCAGCCACCATCCATATTTTGTGCCAGGCCAGCGCTGTGACACTGGCGGGGTCGAATCCAAACTCATCTGCGAATTTCGTGGAGAGAGCAAGTGATCAGAAGTCCCTGTCACCCGTCAAGTGTTTTTGGAGTAGTATGTGGGCAGGGGGGCATCTCCACAAAACCAGGATGCCACAAATTCTCCCCGTCTTCGGCCATCCAGTACAGCTGGAAGTTGGGGGCTGCAAACTTACTCTTCTCATATGGCTGTGTTAGCATGTCCCACTTGAGCCGCACCGCCCCGGAGGGCCAGACAAATTTGGTAATATTTTCTGTCCAGCTCCTGAAAGAATAATCGACTAGGCCATAGCGACACATTAAGGAAAAGATATAGGAGTTTGGGGAGTACTATCATTTTCAATAGGGCCATCTTTCCAGCAATTGTAATATGTAAAGGTGACCAGGATGTGAGTTTAGTACGCAGGAGAGTCATGAATGCAGCAAAATTGTGTTAGTCTAATGCGTTACCATCACTCCTGGCGTATGGTCTCTGGGACCACTTTAAACCCAGGAGATCTGAAGGTGGGAAGAGTGTTGTCTGTAAGGGGAAAAAACTCTGACTTATTGATTAGGGTGCCAGAGACCTCTCCGAAGTGTAAGATGTCTTGCATCATGGGACCCAGGTGCATGTTAGGATTGGGAATGAACAGTAACGCGTCATCCGCGTAGAGAGGGATTATCTGCGGTTCACCCGCTATTATGATCCCTCTGTGGGAATGTCTAAGTCGTATCGCATTGGCTAGCAGTTCGATGATAATGGCAAATATTAGAGGAGACAAGGGGCAGCCCTGGTGGGAACCCCTCTATTTGAAATTGTTCAGATGCAATCCCGTTCGTGCTTACCCTAGCGACCAGTGAGGCGTAAAGGAGGCCCACAGACTCAAGGAACCTCGGGCCAAATACACATTTTTGAAGCACAGCATACATGAATTGCCAAGAGACTGAGTCATACACCTTCTGGATGTCGAGTGTGGCGGCCACCACCTGGCCCCAGGGTCTATGCGTGCCAGAATATTAAATAAGGGCTGCAAATTCAGTGCTGTGGCCATCCCAGGGATGAATCCCGATTGGTCGGGGTGCATAATCTAGGGGCAGGGGTCTGCAACCTTTGGCTCCCAGATGTGTTTGGACTACCATTCCCATGATCTCCTGACATTGACTATGCTGTACAGGCCGGATGGGAATGGTAGTCCAAACACATCTGGGAGCCAAAGGTTGCAGACCCCTTCTAGGGCATGACCGGCCTCAGTCGCGTAGCCAGTATTTTTGCAAAATGTTTTGCGTCCGTCTTGATTAACAAGAGGGGGTGGTAAGAGCTACGCTGGTCTGGCGGCTTGTTTGGCTTCAGAAGTACTGTGATAACTGCCTCTTGCATACTGCCCGGGAGCACACCCGACATTGGAGATTCCTGCCATATCTGCTGTAGTTGGGCGGGTGGGGGGGGGGGGGGGGGGGAAGGGTCTCCTTGTATCTTTTATAGAGTTCGGCCGAGAGGCCATCTGTGCCCGAAGCTTTGCCGGATGGTAAGCTCTCGATGGTACAAGAAATCTCTGCCAGCGAGACCAGGAGATCCAGAAGTTCGCCAGTGTCACAGGAAAGCTGGCTGAGAGGTAAAGTATTTAAGAAGGCGTTGATTGCCTCCTGGGTGCATATATCCTTATTAGAGTAAAGTTCTGCATAAAATTGAGCGAATACCCCGTTGATATCGGTAGGCGTGTGCACCACTCTGCCGGCTGTGTCTGTGATATAGGGAATGCACCAACTGCCACCATCGGTGTGTGCTATGCGGGCCAGCAGTCTACCGGCCCGATCACCCTCCCCATACCTCCTAGCCAACAACTACGGGGCTTCAAAGAATTTCACCTCTCTCTCTGCGTGTGCCTTAAAGGTATCTATGGCATCCCTTATCTGCGCAAGAGTGGCAGTAGGGGAGGATCGACCGCAAGTCCCTGTACCAGTACTTTCAGGTCATTTTCAGACAATTCAATGCTTCGACGGATCGTTTTGAGGACACTAAATTCTGTAGGCATTGCGACCCCTCTGAGATAGACCTTAAAGGCTTCCCAGACCGGGGCAGCCGGGACACAGAACCACCATTTTTTTCAAAGAACTGTTTGACATGCTCTTCAATGGTGAATGCAAAAGCAGTATCTAGCAAAGCCTGTGACTTACATCTCCAGTTTTTGAGTGACCTGGGAAGAGTTGGGATTGACAGAGTAACGCTAATCGGGAAGTGATCGGAGTAGGTGCGGGGGAGTATATGTTTCAGTGGCTACGCCATGTAGCATATCCGATATAAGCCACATATCGATGCAGGATGAGGAGTCATGAACCAATGAGTAAAAGGCGTATGAGCAGGTATTCGTGTGCAACGTTCGCCAGACATCTACTAAACGCAGGGAGAGCATGCCCTCTTTGATTATTTGGGTCGAGCGCGAGAGGGTCCTCTGTGCATGGGAGGCTCGGTCAAGGTTTAGGTCAATGATAGTGTTGCAGTCCCCCCACACAATGTAGGGATCAATGGATAGCGGGCAAGTTCCTCAATTACATTCGTGTAAAAATGGGGTCATCCACATTCGGGCCATATATATTTACCAACAAAACCTCCCTCCCAGCAAGTAACCTATACACCATGACATAGCTACCCAGTGGATCGATCTTAGATTGCTTATATTGGAAAGGGAGGGACCTATGAATTAAAATCCTAACCTGCCTCGCTTGCGAAGAGTAGGAGGTGTAATAACGAGCCCCACCTGAGTTCTTGGCAAACACCTCACAAGTCGCGGAAAGAGTGTGCGTTTCATTAAAATACAGGATTTTAGCTTTGTGTCTCTCAGCATAGAGCGGCACTTTCTGGTGTTTGATCGGATTCCCCAAGCCGTGTACATTCCAGCTAAGGCTGGTTATGTCTGCCACCTTGATGGTGGTTGCGTATTGACTCTGGTTAAGATGGCATGGTTCTGTGCCTCCAGTCCCTTAATGCACCCCCTCCCCCGGAGCACCCTCCTCCCAGCCACAAACATATTGGGCCTCATTGTGAGGCTGGCGGTAGCCGTGCGCTTATTAAGGGCACGGCTGTCGCCGGTAATGATTTTTTACTGGGCCCATGGAATGGGCAATTACCGGGTCATGTCGACCTTGGCGGACCCAGTAATTGCCCATTCGAGGGGATTGGGTCCTCCGACGTATTCCATATCTAAGACCGTAATCGCCACAGCTGTGCTGCTTCGGAAAATCTTTCTGCGTCGATGACGTCGATACGCTGTCTTCGAGGGCCTCAGTCGAGCCGACGTCACCGGATGTTATAAGTAGGACGCACGACACCCGTAGCCTCAGTTCTGTTTTTTCCGCAAACGTGTTCCCTTCGGAGATCTCTGCGCGCCTCCACTCT
Source organism: Ambystoma mexicanum (assembly GCF_040938575.1). NCBI lineage: Eukaryota > Metazoa > Chordata > Amphibia > Caudata > Ambystomatidae > Ambystoma > Ambystoma mexicanum. Next base: position 420,050,781 of record NC_090934.1, on the reverse strand, counting down.
TCTGAGTTCTGTTCTTCCGGTTTCTCGAACCTGTTAGTTTGTGAAGTATCGTATGATGTCTTCGTCGTCTTCTGCCCTGCGGCCAGGTTTTAAGAAATGTCGGGACTGCGGGTCCAAGATGTCGTTAACGGATTCGCACAACGCTTGCCTCTGGTGCCTCGGTGAGGACCACGATACGGACGACTGTGTGGACTGTCCCCGCCTCCGAGGAAGTGTTCGACGTCATTGATGCTTAGGCTGTCGAGAGACACGCTTGAGGCTCCGCCCTCGAGGCCTGTGTCGAAGCCGTCGATGCTGTCGGCGCCGCGCTCGACGTCGACGCAGATTCCCTCAACGCCTTTCGAGGCTGTTCTGTCAGAGGTACCCCGTGGCACAGTGGAACCCCCTAGAAAGGGTCTGACCAAGGCAAAAAATGTCTTTTTTCCTTATTCAGTGCCCACATTCCAGCCTCTGGATTATATTTCCGAGGTGGATGAGGGTTCTTAAGATGGATTGGTTCCTGACACGGTACCAGACGACATTATATCTGGTCATAGCCAGATTGAGGACCTGCGTGAGTCGCTGCACAACGCCAGTGGTCTGGACACCTCTCCGGAGGTGGAGTTCTGTAGGCCTGAGCCTGGCACCCATGCCGAGTCCTCGTACCGGCGCCTTATGTCGAGGGTCACAGATTACTTGGGGTGGTCGGCGCCACCAGTTGATTTTGTGCAGAATGACCCGACGGATATCCTCGACCAAGGTCCACCGACTGACCCGGTACTGCCATTCCATATGGCCTTGCATAGAAGGGTGGCAGCGGCTTGGACTGCCCCAGAGAGTCTCCCGGCAGTGAACAAGTCTTTGCCATGAAAATACCGTCCAGCCAGTAGCGACCTCTGCTACTAGACCACGCACCCCACTTCGGAGAGTTTGGTGGTGCAGGCGGCTACGGCCCCGGCAAAGCAGGCGCTGTATCCTACCATTCCTCCTGATGGGGACAACAAGTGTTTTGATGGTTGGGCGACGAAAGTGTTTTCTTCAGGGGGTATGGCTCTTCAGGTGGCCAACTCCGTATGTGCCTTGTCACGTTTCACGCACACTCTGTGCAACTGTATTTCTTTAGCGGCTGAACATGTTCCCGAAGGGGACGAACGGGATGGTTTTCTTGCTATTGTACAGGATGGCAAGGATGCCATGTGTGAGTCCGTTCAGTCGGGTCTGGACATGGCAGACTGTGCCAGCCGGTCCATGGCGGCGAGCACCGTAATACGCAGGTTTGCGTGGTTGCGGAAGTCGGGGTTTGCTCCTGATGTGCAAGCCTGGCTTCTCAACATGCCCTTTGATGGTGAACATCGTTTTGGCAGCAAGGCTGACGAGAGCCTTGAGAGGTTGCAGACCTCAAAAGGTGCAGCGAAGTCGTTGAGCGCTGCAGTTCGCCAACCTCCGCCTTTTCGTCCTAGGGGACAGCAATGGAGGGGAGGTTCCTTTCGTTATTACTCATCCTTTAGCAAATCAAGAGGAGCTGCAAGTCAAAGGGGCCACCGTAGGAGTGCCAGAGGTAGAAAACAGGGTACTCGAGGTGCCAAGGCTGCTCGGGCAGTTGCCTCTTTGCCGTCAGGCAATGCCGCAGCTGCTCCAGCTCAGTCATAAGGCCAGGTCCCATGGTTCGCCGGTTGAGGGAAGGCTGGCGCAGCATCTTGTAGAATGGCGTGCCATTACTTCAGATGTGTGGGTTCTGGAGATCAAACCCCACGGCTACTGTCTTCCTTTTTGGCAGAGGCCTCAAGACAATCCACCAGGGAATCTCTTTGAAGAGTCCGGATCCGCTCCTTGCGTAGGAAATACAAGCCCTGCTGGAGAAAGGCGCCATAGAACTGGTGCCTGTAGCGGAGAGGAACAAGGGATGGTATTCCCCTTATTTTTTATTTCGAAGAAAGACGGGGGATTGAGACCCATCATGAACTTGCGCGGTTTGAACAAACTCCTCAGGAAGGATAAGTTCAAGATGGTTACTCTCTCTCAAGTCCTCCAGGCCCTTCAACTTCAGGACTGGTTGGTGTCTCTCGACCTCAAGGACGCTTACTTTCATGTGCCGATCCATCCCAAGCACAAGAAGTACCTGAGGTTCGCGGTTGGCGACTCGCACTTTCAGTTTCGGGTCCTGCCGTTCGGATTGACCTGAGGGTCTTCACCAAGCTCATGGTAGTGGTGTCAGCGCACCTCAGGAAAGGGGGGGATTCACGTCTACCCCTACCTGGACGATTGGTTGATCAGGGCGAGCTCTCCCGAGCAAGTCCTGGATCATCTGTCCGTCACCTGCCACTCTCCACAAGCTGGGCTTCTCCCTCAACTTGAAGTCCCACTTGACGCCAACTCAGCGGCTCTAGTACATCGGAGCAGTGCTCGACACTTCACTGGGGCAGTGTTTTCCTCCCCAGGTGAGGGCTCTTCACATTCAGCAGATGGTACACAAGTTTTGACATGCCCAGAGTGTCCCGGCGTTCGAGTTCTTGAGGCTGCTCGGCCTCATGGCATCCTGCATTCTTCTGGTGCCAGAGGCCCGACTGCGGATGAGATCTTTGCAGTGGGCTCTCAAGATGCAGTGGTCACAGTCCTCTGGCAGGATGTCAGATCCCCGTTCAGGTGCCGCCCTCAGTCGCCCAGGACCTTCTGTGGTGGCAAACTGATGAGGGGGGCTCCATTTTGGCTGCCCTGGCTAGAGTGGACTCCAGAAGGACATAATCCTTCTGGAGTCCAGACGCCATATCAATCTGTTGGAGCTGAGGGCCGTCAGGCTTGCCCTGAAAGCTTTTCTGCCGACTGTGCGAGGAAAGAATGTCCTGATTCTGATGGACAACACAGTGGCCATGCACTACCGCAACAAAATGGGGGCGGCAGGGTTACTTCCTCTGTGCAGGGAGGTGATGCAACTCTGGTTCTGGGCCATCCAGCAGGAAATTTCGATCTCGGCAGTTCATCTGGCCAGAGATGAAAACGAGACGGCGGACGCTCTGAGCAGGCAGAGCGCGATCTCTCACGAGTGGGAGCTGGCTCAGGAGATTCTCCTGGAGATCTTTGCCCTTTGGGGGACCCCTCAAGTGGATCTCTTCGCCTCCAGTGTCAACCGGAAGTTCGAAAGGTTCTGCTTGTGGGAATTTCCTCCAAGAGGAGCCTTAGGAGACGTGTTCGTGGTGGAGTGGTCCTTCCCACTGCTGTACGCGTTTCCTCCAGTCCCTGTCATCCTGCAAGTGCTGCGGGGGTTACGGAGGTTCGGTTCCCGGATGATCCTCATTGCTCTGGCATGGGCCGGGAGGACGTGGTACCCGGACCTTCTCAACTTGTCCATCTGCCCTCCACGTCGTCTTCCCTACCGAGACAATCTGCTCTCACGGGAGGGGGGGGTCAGGTTCTCCATCCAGAGGTCAGGTCCCTCAACCTTCACGCTTGGCTTCTGAAAGGTTGAGGTATAAGGATTGGGACCTCCCTGAAGACGTGATGGAGGTGTTGCTTTCGGCCAGACGGCCGGCAACAAAGTCCCTGTACCGTTGCTGTTGGAGAAAGTTCTGCGACTGATGAGGGGTTAAGAATGTGGATCCTTTTTCATGTGACATTCCTGTCGTTCTGTATTTTTTGCTTTCTTTGGCCCACAAGGGCCTGCAAGTGGGTACCATTAAAGGTTACCTGGCGGCGCTGTCTATATTTAAGCGCTCGTCTGAGGAGTGTTCTTATTTTAAAATCCCTTTAATTTCTCAGTTTCTGAAAGGGCTCACTAATGTGTTCCCTCCGTCACCTTTCCAGGTGCCCGGTTGGGATCTGAACCTTGTTCTTGTTACGCTCACCTGTTTCCCACAGGGGCGTCGATTGGACCCGAACAGCTGCGGTCTCCACCAACGTGATGCGTAGTGAAGAGATGACAGTCTGGACTGGCCCGCCTAATCTTGTCTGCTGGACTCGTAGAAGTATTCTCCTGCAAGTGGAGAAAGGGATTTAGCCACCCGTGGACTTTAGTAATGACACCCCCCCCCCCAACTGTTCTCTTCCTCCCCACTAATCACCTCCGATATCCCCTCTTGGTAACCTCCCCTTATGTTTTTAAGTGATGAGCTCTCCATCCTGCATGGCATGCAGGGGTGCGTAGATACCAGTTACTTCACTGGTTTGAAGGTACTGGAGGAGTTCCGGAGGAATATTGACTCCAGTGTCCATAAAGTTCAAAGAGTTCAATATGTCCGATGTTCACTCATGTTCCATTCCCTCGTTAGGTTGCAGCTGGGTCCAAAAAAATATTGCCTGGAGGCAGCTGATGGTGTTCAGGTAAGAGTCTGTATTACCAAACACTGTCCAGTAAAAGTTGCATGAGTTTAACTTGCTGTTTTCTCTCCCTTTATAGGTGCGGCATAGAAAGATGCAGCGAATTAAAGGAGAATACCTCCGGTGGTAAAGCAGGTAAGCCTATGGTGGCAAAGAGATTGTCTTTGTCGGTTTTCTCGGCTCACCTTGTTATTCCTTTTGTTTTCCCCCCAGGTGCTGGGTTTCGACAAAGAAAATGATGGAGGCAGCGCCGAGTTGAAAGATGCGGTGGACTGGTGAGTATAACGCGGCGCTGCTGCTGGCGAAGCGACGCGTGCTGAAATAATGTCCTTTCCAGGCTCGGAGATGTGCTGGGTCCAGAATCGGGTAAGGAATCAAATAATGTCCGTGATCTAACCTCTTCTCCTTTCTTTTCCTTTTGTCTAGGAGCTCCGGATTCGAGGCGGGCGTGGCAGAAGACTGGATGCTGACTTGCAGACACGGTGAGCGTTACGCTGCTGGATGCAGAATAACACGAAGCATGAGCTGCTGTTCGGGCGTGGTTTAAATAGCCTGCAAAGTAGTCCCAGGTAAGAAGTTCCCCAGAACCACACCCGAGTAAAAAATAGTCCCTGTAATAAAATAGTCCCATCCAGGCCTCACGTTGGCTTGGACTCATTTGCAGCATGGTCTGCATAAGGTAAGTAAAGTCTATGAGCCTGGCGCCTATGGCTCCAGGACTGATTTCTATGATGAGCCTGGCGCCTAAGGCGCCAGGACTGAATCCAAACAGCCCCCAGCCGGGGCTGTTGGGGTTTTAATGAGTATCTGGATGCCTGCTTCCGGGGCTGATGGACTCGATCTGGATGCCCGGGGGTAGGCATCATGACAGTTCTCAAGTTTCTAATGGGTGCTCTGTTTGAGCCTTTGCATTCTTGGCCTTTGAGACTGTTGACCCTTAAAACTGTATTTTTAGTTGCGGTCACTTCCGCTCGCAGAGTGAGTGAGTTACAGGCACTTTCAGTTAAGCCACCCTTCACTGTGTTTCATAAGGACAGGGTGGCCTTCAAGTTCGTCCTTCCTTTCTTCCGAAGGTGGTGTCGGAATTTCATTTGAGCCAGAAGGTTATTCTTCCGGCATTTTATCCTCCTCCACATCCTGGTAAGGAAGAGGAGAGCCTCCATAGGCTGGATCCTGGGAGAGCTTTAAGCTTCTACATTTCACGCATGTCCCGGGTCAGAGTGGACAATCAACTCTTTATTGGTTACACTGGAAGGCGGTTGGGACAAGCTGTTAATAAGCAGACTTTCTCTCGATGGATTATCTTGGCAATTTCTGAATGTTACTGCTTGGCGGGTAAGGACCCTACGGAAGGATTACAGGCCCATTCTACTAGGGGTATGGCTGCCTCTACTGCCCTGCAGAGGGGTGTTCCTATTCGTAACATCTGTGATGCAGCCACCTGGGCTTTGGTCCATACTTTTGTACGTCACTACTCCCTCGATTCTATCCATGGGCAGGATCTGGCCTTTGGCAAGGCGGTCCTTTACTCTGCGATTTGATTGGGCATTCTAAATTTGTATTTTCAAAATTCTTTTCCCACCTCCTTAGGTTGGTACTGCTTTGGGAGTCTGTCATAGATATGGAATACATCGGAGGACCCAGTCCCCTCGAAGAACAAGTTACTCTCTTACCTGGTAACGTTCTTTCGATGGGATGGCCCGACGACATATTTCACATCGCTCCCTCCCTGCCTACCCCGCTACAGAATTTCTTATGCAATTGCAGCTTACGTTTCCGCAAGGCTTTCTGTGGTCATACTGGCAGTAGATTGGTGCCACACATTCTGGGAGAAAACTACAACTGAGTCTATGGGCGTCATGCTTCCTACTTATAACATCCGGTGACTTCGGCTCGTCGGAGGCCCTCGAGGACAGCGTATCGACGCAGACGCCGAAAGATTTTCCGAAGCAGCAAAGCTGTGGTGATTACTGTCATAGATATGGAATACGTCGTCGGACCATCCCATCGAAAGAACGTTACCAGGTAAGAGAGTAACTTGTTCTTCCATGGGCCCGGTAAAAGTTCATCCCCGTTCCCATTGAGCCCGATAGGGCTCAGTCGGAATGGGGAGGGAGCTAACAACGGGTCCGTTAATAACGGGCCCGTTAGCTCCTTGGTCCCCTCGTGGGACCCGGAAAGGACATCTGCTTATTACAGACCTCCTTTCCGGGTCCCGCGAGGGAACCTCGTAATAGGGCGGAGTGGGTTTAATGGCACCGGCACCATTACCTGTGCCGTTAAACCCATTCTGCCAGCCTATTAATGAGGCCCATTGTGTTCCACATGCTTTTTTAAATAACTTCAACTTTAACAGAGTTAACTTCCCCCACACTCCCACCAAACTGGGGCAGTGATAACCCAAAGGAACCTTACCCAACCGTAAATGCAACTTTGTCTGGGGTTGCTGATGCACGTGAGAACCAAGGCTACTAAAAGGGCTTAAACACAATGACAATAGGAAAAAAGGATGAAATTGAATATACTTCAGGCTTAGCAATACCCCTATGGGGCACAGTGCCCGCTGGCCATCAGACCAACAAGAGAGAGGAACCCTCCTCATGTGCTTCAGACATTACAGAAACAGCGGGTGCAGTGTGGAGGGACGACATCACAAGGAAGCCGCCAGATTAAGCTTAAGTTAAGAAGCATAGCGACCCTTCTGTCACGATCCATGCCCCTGAACCCCTCAGGTATAACAGCCCCCTGGCAGCAGTGGGACTAAAGGCCTTCACACTGGCCCCAAGGGCCTTAAAACTCCATCAGAAACATACATGGAGACAGTCCTGGCGCCTTTGGCTCCAGGCTCATTATCAGGAATAAAGTAATACCAGTTTTGGACCTTAATTCAACATGGAGGCCTATTGCACAGCTCAGTTCTTTAAAACCAAGCCATGCGGACTAGTGTTTTTGGTCTGGCTGGGCCTGGAACTACTTGGCCAGGAACTACTTTACCTGGGCTATTTAAACCACACCCAAACATCAGAACACGCTTTGCGTTATTCTGCACTTCTGCAGGGTAACGCTCGCCGTGTCCAGCTCCTGCTCATCTGCTTCTCCGGCGGCCGGATCCTGAAGCCCTAGATCCGGATTCCATTTATAACCTGGAAGAACAAGAACAGCATTAGCAAGCAAGAACATTTACCTGTGAAGTAACCGGCCTTGAATCCATCCTGCGCTTCCATCCACTGGTCAAGGGAGGATGTGTTACCCTCGGGAACACCTATGATCTGGATATTATTGCAGCGAGATCTGGATTCCAGGTCAGCGTTTTTCTTTTCAACCTGGAGTACCCGCCTGGTAAATGCCTCCAGCTCCCCACACATTATGGACATCCTTTCCTGTTACTCTCTTGCCAGCCTCCCTTGGCCCTCTTCTTGCTCCTACCTGTGAGGCCAAGAACCATGGGGTCATCTTCGACTCCACACTCTCCTTTTCTCCTCACATCTCTGACGTCTCTAAGAAGTCAAGCTACCAACTGCACCTCCTTAGAGGTATTCTTCCTTTCCTTTCCTTCTCCCAGAAGCTCACTGTCTTTAGAGCTCTGGTTCTCTCTAGGCTGGACTACTGTAACAGCCTCTTTCTAAATCTGCCAGCCTCTAATATCCGCCCTCTGCAACTCATCCATAAAAGGACTGCAAGACTTGTCCTTGGACTCAAGCCCAGGGATTGGATCTCTCCAGCACTGAAATCTCTGCATTGGCTCCCAGTGGCTGCAAGGATTAAGTTCAAGACCCTCTGTATTGTCCACAAGGCCTTCTGGGGCCTGGGTCTTCAATACCTCCAACTCTCTTTGTAAATACCTTCCTACTCAAGCTCTTTGCTCCTACACCTCCAACTCCCTAAGGGTCAGTCGCTTCTCCAAGAAACGAGTTGCTGGTAGATCTATTTCTTCGGCTGGGGCCTCCCTCTGGAACAGCATCCCCGCCTCTCTGAAACTCAAGGAAAACCATCTCCGGTTCCGGAAGCACCAGAATACTTTCCTCTTTGCTTCTCCCTTCTCTTTCTCTCCCCTGCTGATTTCCTGTATGATACTGCACTGGTCATCTGGCTACCCTCTGATTTTGGGCCCAAGTCCCTACCCGCCCAGCTACACACCCGCACTGCCTCCCGGCAACGCTTGCACTTGGGTCTGTATCTGTAACCCTACAGTCCCCCCACCTGCACTTTTGGACACCTGCTGTCTGCACTTACCCTTGCACCTGCTGGCTGCACTTCTTGTTAATGTCTTGATCCCATGTACAGCACTGCCCCCTCCCCTTTCCCCTACCCCCTCCCCTGCACTTGCGCGATCTCAATGTGACTTGGCCTAGTACGATTGTTGTCTCTGTCCTCCCTCTATTCCCCCCTTCCTTGCCATGTCGCGCATTGATACACTTGTGTATAGGCGCGTTACAATTGCCATATCATAACATATGTCATCCTCCACCGTGCTCTCTGCTCTCAGCCTCAAATAGCTGCTGGCCCGTTTTGTCGATCCAAGTGTTTATCGAGTCTATGGTGCTGATTATGTCGTCGAGCTTGCTATGCACCTTGGCGAATCCCTCTTGCATGCAGGCCATCATGCCCTCGGTCTCAGAGGGTTCCATTAAAGAGGGTTCGGGGACCTCACCAGAGATCGCTGTGCTGGTCTTGGAGGTGAATTTAGTGTACTGGCTCATGGACCGTTGGTGTTTGGTGCCCCCCTTTTGTCATTTTACAGCAGCGGGCCGGCCCGCTGATGGCCCTGCGGACTGCAGGAGATCCAAGCGCACGGTGCCCTGCGCCCGGTTTGGTGTTCACCAGTGCTATTTCACAGGTAGCCAAAAGGTTGGGTGGCAAGCGCCACCAGGTGGAGGCAGGGAGCCCATGCAGTGACAAGGGCGAGATCAGGCCTGTGTGCCACCCCGGTTATACAGCCACAATGCTTTGCCACCACTTCCAGTTATCCAAGAAGAATTGCCCCAGTTCAAAAGAAATACAACTTCTGTAAATGTTAATGAAACAAAGTTCTTGGTTAACACTTAATATGTGTCTCTCTTGACTAGATTAGGACTCAGAGTAGGTATCTTTCAGGATGATTTCACAGCACTTCTACTTCCATTGCAACAACTTCAACTTCTACAAGAATTTACAATGAGGGCCTACTCCTTTGCCTCATAGTATTCAAACTTCATTTGTGCTACTGAAGTCGTCTCAAATCTACTGACAACCAAATACACCACCATGGCTTTAGTGCTTTGTGACATCGCCACAGCTTCAGTACCTTGTAATTTAAACAGGCATTGGTTATGACAAGATTCACTTTTGGTTACTTCAACACCTTCACATAGACCAGGCACTCTTCCTCTGAATCTACCTTTTCAGATGGGCAGCATCTTTGCATTTTTTATCCATCTGACGCCACCAACAACCTGGAATTGCCTTCAGGACACACTTCAATGGATTGCCTTTCTCCCGCAGATTTCTCATCTACTAGATATCCCATCCAGCTTCGCTGCTTTGGAATTTCTTTTGGCAGGGGGCGTAGTGGGACTCGGCCATCGATTGCTGATCCGTCTTGCTCGAAGCTCGATCGCCGGCTCCACAAGTGACATCAGGCATAGTATATAACGGTCACTACGCCCCACACCTCAGTTCCTTTTTTCCTCACGCTGCTTTAGGAACACGGTCGAGTCTTTGACTCGATAATCAATATTTTCGTCATAAAATCTTTTTCCTCGACGTGAGATGTTCGTCGCCTGTTTCAGGATTTAAGCAGTGTACCGACTGCCACACCAAAATGACCATTACCGACTTGAATGAGTTTATCCCTCTGGTGCCCCGGCATGGGTCATGACACTGAGGGGTGTGCGTTGAGCGCCAAAATACAACAAAAATCTTTGCATGATCAGGCTGCAAAGCTCGCTCTAGAACAACTGCCTTCTAACTATCTGGCGTGTTCGATGGTCCGGTCCTCGGAGGCTGAGACCGAGAAGTTGTTACCCCCGAAAAAGAACATATGGGGAAGAAAAACGGTCCCATTGGAGGAGCCGCTCTTTCTCGTCCTCGTCTCGGATGAAGAAGAGGCGCCATCGTCGATGGAAGAAGGTAAGCTGTCAGCTGGGCCTACCACTCGACAGTAGTGGGAGGATTTCAAAACCTCCATGCTAGACATGGTGCTTGGGTTTACTGACAACTCACTAGCCCCAGTGACAACGCCATTGACGTCAGGAAAACCTTTGAGCTTGATGCCGAAGGAGTCATTGAGGCCCTCGATGCAGGGTCATTCCTGCGCATTTAACAGTGCCAGTGTTCTGGCATCACAGACTGGGTCGACGTCGACAGCCACTCTATTGGCACCGAAGGACAAACCCTCGGCGAGAAATCTTTTGCACCTTTCTCATGCTCCTATTTTTATTTTTTAAATATTGCCACTGTGTCGTCCATTTTCGACGCGGATGACCAGGGAGATGTTGACCCCATTTTCATGGGAACAGGTGGCATCGACTATTTGGACGACCAGACTCAACTTCTGGAACTAGCACATGGGGCTTCACGAGGCCACCGGTTTGGGTACTTTACCAGTACTGTATTTCCAGCAAAGCCAGCCCTATACACATAACCATGCAAAGTTCAGGGCATTGGTGGAAAGGGTGATTGACTCTTTGGGTTTGCAATCTTCAGCATTGCTAGTACCAAGGTCTGACCCAACCGATATATTGGACGAAGGTCCAGTTACAGAACGCAACCTGCCTCTGAATCCGGCAATTGCCGATCCTGTGTCCTCACTGTGGCAGCATCCCTGCTGCATTCCCCAGTCATTTCCACCATGACTGGGAAGTATAGGCCATCAAGAGGGGACCCTTCATTCCACTCCTCTCACCCTTCCCCGGAAAGGGATTGTCCTTCAAGCTGCTACAGTCTCATCCAGATCAGCTGCTTCCACTTGCAGTCTGCCGCCCGACAGAGAAGCTAAGAAAATTGATGCCATGACCAAAAAGGTTTTTACATTAGGCAGCATGGCTCTGAAGTACACAAACATGGTTAGTGGTTTTGCCAAATACTCTTTCGGTCTCTGCATGGCAATGGAGAATGCTGCACAGTACATCCCTGAGGGGTGGGGGAGATGTGTGAGAGCTTCTTACAGCTGGTGGAGGATGGGAAAGAGGTGGCCGGGCAGTCGCTGCAAACAGGCCTGTACGTGGCCGATTGTGTGGGCCATTCAATAGCATTGGCTGTAACACTGAGGAGGCAGGCCTATTTGTGGTCTCCAATCTTTTAGCCTAATCTCCAAAACAAGTTGCTGGACCTGCCCTTCGAGGGCGAATTCTTGTTTTTAAGGATCACTGCAAAATCATTAGGTCTGGCTGCGCAGCCGGCCAAACCTGCCTTCAGCTTCGCCGTCAGGGCCAGAGGCTACAGGCGATATGCACCTTATGGCAGAAAAGCGCAGCTCCCACTGGCCAGGCAAGGGGAGAAGTGTTTCTTGCACCCCAGAAGAGGCAGGGGGCTTCTAAGGGCCAACAAGCAGCGGTGGGGGTGAATCAGCCTCCTAAGTTGCTTTGATTTCCTCACCCACAACTTACTGGTTGGTCGACTGTTAGCAGAGCATTGGCCCCAATGGCAGGAGATCACCTCCGATGCCTGGGCCCTACAGCTTTTTCAGTGGGGTAACTGTCTGCCCTTCTTAAGAAAACCACCAGACAGACCCATCCCCTCCAATCCAACCAGAACAGGAGCTCCAGGAAGAACTGAGAGCCCTGTTGAAGGTTGCTGTGGAAGAGGTACCGCCCGTGCAGAGTGGATCGGGTTGGTATTCCCGGCACTTCCTTTTGCCCAAGAAGGGAGGAGGTCTCCGTCCCATTCTGGACCTCAGGGCCTTGAACAAGTTCCTGAGGAAAGACAAGTTCAGGATGGTGACATCCAGAGAAATTCTCCACACTCTCGAACTTCAGGACTGGCTGGTGTTCATAGATCTGCAGGATGCTCATTTCCATGTTCCATTCATCATAGCACAGGAAGTTCCTGAGGTGTCTCGTAGGAGACAAGCACTACCAGTTCAAGGTGCTTCCCTTTGGGCTGATCTCTGCCCCAAGGGTCTTCACCAAGCTCATGCTGGTAGTCGTGGCTCACCTCAGGAGATCTGGGGTCCACATATTCCCATACCTGGATGGCTGGCTGATCCGAGGCAAGTCAGCAGGCAGGTTTCGTCTTACCTGCAGGACACCTGCCTGCTACTTTACAGGCTGGGCTTCTCCCTGAACGTGAAGTCCCATGTGACGCCAGTCCAAAGGGCTCAGTTCATCAGAGCAGTCCTAGACACCCGGATAGGGAAGGCCTTGAGGAGATGAGAAATCTGCAGGAGAAGAATCCATACAAAGAACATTACGGTAAGTCATTTTTCCTCTCTTCTTCCTTTTATCTTTGGCAATGTAGGTTGTATCAACTCCAAATAATGTTTGTAAGTAGCAAGTTTCCTTCCCCAGCCTTGCCTTTATTCCTCTACCTACTGTTAGCCAGACTAATTACCCAGAAGCTTTGCTGCCACTCTCTTCGTTTCAGGTAATGCTTGCACAATTGTATCTTAGGCAATTCTGTAATTCTATTTAGCTCACAGTTCTGTTTAGACTGTTTGATTGCTTTGGGAAAGACTGGTTTCAGTCTCAATTGGGGAAATACCTTGTTCACTCTTGGCTTGGGCAATGCTTGTTCTCTCCAACTTAAAGTAACCATGTTTAAACACTGGTAAATGGTAATTTACTTTAATGAAGTGGGTGCAGTGTTTTTGTGAAACCTCTTGGCTATTTTGCAGTAGGATTTTTGCTTTTTATTGAGTCTTATAACTATCCCACACTGCATATTGTAATGTATTGTATGTGTACTGGGAATAAAGGCACCGAAAAAAGTGTTTGGGAAATGTGTACTGTGAATAAAAGCTCTGAAAAAAGGGCCTGGGGAAAGTGTACTGTGAAACAAACAAATGTAATGGCCATGGGTAGAGAGGGAAATGTGTATGGGCCGGGCTTAACCGGCAGGGTCCTCGGGACGCTGAAGGTGGGGGAGAGGGCGAGGTCCTTAAGAAGCCACACCCGGCATAGAATAGTTGTGTGAATGTGGGCACTGGCCATACTTAAACTAAGTCATGAGCATTGGCATGGGCATTGACCGTATGGAGCTATGAATGAAGACAGGTGCCGCCCCAGGACATAATTGCAAGCATTGGCATGTGCCATGTTTCGAATGGGGCTATGAGCGATGGCATGTATAAACAACTGAATAAGATGATGAATGCCAACCACCCGCCACATATGGATGGAGAAGCCTTTGCTAGTCGTCGCAGCTCACCGACTGGATTGGGAATGCTCTCTGGGCCAGATTTGAAGCGACACACAAACGTCTTACTGCCCCGCATACAGACCGGTGTCACGACGTAGGTGGCCGAGGCCGAACTTGGGTAAGGTTATGAACGTGAGTGGATGCCGTGTGTGAAATGGACTGTAAGTATGGGACAGCCCAGATCAGGACATAGACGCTCCCGCACCCCTCGTGGAGAGAATACGAAAATTTAGCACCGCAGTTCCAGACAGCAACGCCAATTAACCAATCCACTAACAATTTCACCTCTCTGCATACACCCCCAAACTCTAACCAAACACGACGACAAACCTACAACACAACAATCTGCACAAACTTCACTACACTGCAACAACAAAACAAACCACACATAAACTCGCACAACAGCACACAAGGATTATCGATCATAAAACACCCCAAGCGCAGCCAACGGACCCACCGGGCTGAAGCAACCAACAGCACATCACTGCTCTCTTGCACTTTTTCAGCTTATTCCCACTAACTGACCCCCCCTTTCCTCTTCCTTTCAGACTGCCAGAGCACCAGGGGAACCACTACGGTGGTGATAGTGCGCAGTACAAATATCCTTTAACGTTAACATTAACTTGACTGCTCTTTGTTAGCAATTGTTGATTGCATTAATAAAGATTCAGAATTCAGTCTTCCTCCTAGAATCGTAATAAGGCATATGAAACCACTTCTTCATGTGCTTTACAAAGTTTTAAGTTCAACAATGATTTTCACAGCGTTTGCACTTCACATGAGTGAAAGAGAAAATACCTGATCACACGCGAGTGATACAATCCCAGTGTTCCTTTGTTAAAGGCTCACCGATTGACTTCTATTCATACACAAGTAATTATTTAGCTGGATACTGTTGCTGGCAGTGCTCGCGCTAGGAATCAGAACACCTGGTTCAACTCACCAGCTTCTGGGTTTCTTTCTCTGCGTGCTTCTCCCCTTCTACAACTGCTGGCTTCACTTGGGACTTTGAGAAACCAGAATGTGTCTCACCCACTAGTCCTCACGGATATGTTATCCAGGTGGCCAGGACAAAGCCATCGCTTCTGGATCCAGTTCCTGGTGGTGGACCAGTGCGGGAGGATCACCTGGATTGAGGTGTCTTCGGGAAGTTGAAGTGGGACACCGCAGAGTGAGACGCGGTATCCCCTTCCTTGTAACACCTTTTCCCCATGCTACCAGGTAGGATACCTAGGAACTCAACCCCTTGCCCCCCTTTCCCGACACGAACACTTTCTCATGGACAGTTCACCATGAGCGACAACGGACTAACACCAGAGCCGTATACCGGACATGCCCCCCTTTCCCGACACAAACACTTTCTCATGGACAGTTCACCATGAGCGACAAAGGACTAACACCAGAGCCGTATACCTGACATGTCCCAACACCCTGGTCAGGCAATTACAGATCAGTACACACACCTGACTTCCATCACATTTCCTCACGCAGACACAGATAAAAGGCGGAGCATGAAAGCACGCTCTGAACGAGGCAAAACACACGTGGAAACAGCAATTCCGAGATGGCAGTTTAATACAAGGAGAAAGACGGCGATAGCAGAGAGGGTTGCAAGGAGAGAAGCACCCTTGACCTATTAAGACTGTTACTTTCCTGAACCTTGGAAAGTAAGAAACTAAAGACCAGAAACTAAGGCTGACCAAAACTGCCCAGTGTGGAGGTTCGTGCAGGTTCCTGGGGCTCTCCCGCGTCGTTAACCAAGGCAGGGAGGAGCGATTGCTGCCGTGGTATTGTCCTTGGCTCCTCCAACAAAGTGGCATACGAAAAGAAAGTGCAGCTGGTGAGTCGGAGGGACCGATACCAAACCAGCTTGTGTTTTGAATCAAGGCTGTAAGCGTCAACCTTGTATAAAAAGAACAGTGTGTGAAGCATTTAGGATAAGCAATGCAAATACAATTGAATGCTAAAAGAAACAGTTGAACTTTGTAACTTTGTTACTGAACTTTGGGAAACCAAGGAAAGATACAGTACACAGAGTGGTCCGGCACCACGTTTGTGATATATTTTATTTATATTCCGCCCATACACAAGTGTTTCAGAGCGCGACGAGGCAAGGGAGGGGAACAAGGGAGGACAAAACAACAATCTTACTAGGCCCAGTGACATTGATAACGTGCAGGTGGAGAGGGGAGAGTGCAAGGGGCAGGGGAAGAATGGGAAGTGCTAACACAAGATCAAACGACAACAGGAATTGCGGCCAGCAAGTGGTAAGTGCAAAATAAGGAACAGACAACAGGTGTCCAATAAGTGCAGGAAGGGGACTGTAGGGCTGCAGATACAGACCCAAGCATAATGATTGCAAAGAGGCAGTGCAGGTATACAGCTGGGTGGGCAGGGATCTGGACCCGAAATCGGAGGGTAGCCAGGTGCCCAATGCCGAAGTAGACAAAGATCAGCAGGGGAGAGGAAGGGCAAAGGCAGAAGCAAAGAGGAAGACTTTAGGTGCTTCCAGAGCCAAAGATGGTTCTCTTCAAGTTTCAGATAGGCAGGGAGGCTGTTCCACAGGGAGGCCCCAGCTGATGAAAGAGATCTACCCTCAACTCATTACTTGGAGAAGCGACTGACCCTGAGGGAGTTGGCGGTGGAGGAGCGAAGGGCTCGAGTAGGGAGGTATTTGAGTTGAGAGAGTTGAAGATATTTTGCAGACTCAGACCCCAGAAAGTCTTGTGGACAATGCGCAAAGGGTCTTTCTTGCATCCACTGGGAGCCATTGAAGAGATGTCGGGGCTAGTGGGATACGATCCCTGGGCTTGAGGCCAAGGACAAGTCTCACAGTCCTGTTCTGGATGAGCTGCAGAGAGCAGAGAGTAGTTGCAGGCAGATTTAGAAAGAGGCGGTTGCAATAGTCCAGCCTAGAGAGAACCAGAGCTCTAGAGACAGTGAGCTTCTGGGGGAAGGAGAGGAAAAGATGAATACCTCTGAGGAGGTACAGTTGGTAGTTTGACTTCTTAGAGACGTCAGAGATTTGAGGAGAAAAGGAAAGTGTGGAGTCGAAAATGACCCAGCGGTTCTTAGACACACAGGTGAGAGCAGGGAGGAGGCCGTGGGAGGCCGGCCAGAGAGTGACAGGAAAGGATGGTACAGGTGAGCCAATGACGAGGATCTCTGTCTTACTGGCATTCAGAGATGAGAGAGGGAGAAGAGGTGGCAGAGGGGAGCCTAAAAAAGAGCTGCGTGTCATCCGGTGTTAGTCAAGGTTGGAAAGCAGGTCTTCGCGGATGTTCAGGAGAGCAG
Source organism: Ambystoma mexicanum (assembly GCF_040938575.1). Taxonomy (NCBI): domain Eukaryota; kingdom Metazoa; phylum Chordata; class Amphibia; order Caudata; family Ambystomatidae; genus Ambystoma; species Ambystoma mexicanum. The sequence goes on along the minus strand of NC_090934.1, from coordinate 420,033,861 downwards.
TTTCCATGCTTCTGGCTGCTCTAAAGCCATACTGATGGTTGTAGAGACAATCCAACAGAATCGGTGGGAAAGTTAAGCTGGGAGATGGCCAGCTTTTCCAAAGGTTTCCCCACGAAAGGAGTGAAAGAGATTGGGCGATAGTTCACCCGACCGGGAGGTGTCGGCTGTGGGTTTGTTGAGAAGAGGGTGCACAAGAGAGTGCTTTAGAGGGGAGGGGAAGACACCAGAGGTGAAGGAGTGGTTGCAGAAGTCGGCCAGGGCAGTAGTGAGGGTGTCAATATGGTCCTTGACGGTTTTGGACAAACAGGGACAAACCTGTTTTGACGAGATTTTCATAGATCAGACTTGCCTGGAAATCTCGTCTGGGAGAACAGAGGAAAGGAAGAGAAAGAGCGAGGAGAGGCGGCTGCACGGGGGCTGGAGGTAGAGGAGAGAGAGGGAAGAGGGGGAGAAGACGCGAGGGTTGATAGGATGTCCTGGGTTTTAGAGATGAAGCCAGGGCTGTGCATAGGGCCTGCAAGGGGGAAAGAGGGGTAGAGACTGCAGCAGGATTGGCTAGCTCATTGCAGATTTTAAAGTGTTCAGCCGAGTTGTTAGATGCTGCAGAGACGCGGGCTTGGATATGGGCTCTCTTCTTAGTGCGGAGAGAGAGTCGGTATTGCCTCTGGAGCAGGCAGCAGGCCAGTTTGTCAGAGGATGCACAAGAAGCCCGCCATTTCCTCTCAGGCACCCTACACTTGCGTTTAAGGGTGATTAGGTCAGAGTCGCACCCAGAGTTGCACTTGGCTTTGGGCTTGTAGCGGATCCTCATGACGGGGGCAAGAACATCAAGAGTATCAGAGATAGCAGAGTGAAGTTTGGAAAGGGCAGCATCAGGATGGGAATCAGCCAGAGGTGGAGGCGGGGAGAGAAAGTGGCAGCGAAAGCCTCAGCTGACACATGCTCCATGGGCCGGATAACCGAGAAGGTAGGTGGCAGTGTTGGAAAAGGCTTGGACTGCGGGATAGAGAGGGAGAGATGGGAGGAGAGGAGAAAGTGATCGCTCCAAGAGAGAAGGGTGGTGAGTGGATTAGAGAGTGGGAGGTCAGAGAAGATGAGAACATCCATGGTTTGCCCTGCAGAGTGAGTCGGCCAGAGGGCACTCATTCAAAAGTCTGTCAGGTAATCAACTGATGCTGAGTGGGAGAGCAATATTGAGATCAAAGAGGTCATGCAACTGGTCAAGCTAAACCTAGTGCACATTCGAAAGTCTTCGATAGTTTAAAGTAAATACAAATTGGTCCGAGCCCAGCTGAGGGCAACTAATTGAACCTTTGCTGAAAAGGATATGAGCCCGGGAGAGGGGGACTACAACTTTGAACTTTTATTTTGCTTAGGAAAAGGATCTGAGCCAGATGGAGTGGGGATCCTGGATGAACACCCAAGACAAATATTGAAGGGAACATTTATGTGTTTCTGATACAGCAGGCCCTCTGCTTCAAGAGACTTGCGAGAAGTAAAGAGACTTAGACACAGAAGGTCCTGAACTGGGGAAATGGAACTGTATCCTTGTGCCGCAGAAGCCAGAGTGTGTGCTTTGCTCGAGTGACCCGCCTTGCCCCGTGCTAAAAATGTGGGCAAGGGAGGTCAACAGCCCAAGTACCCGGACATATTATTTTGTGAACACTTCTTTCTTTTTCATGAACATTACCCCACAGTATTTTGTAACTTAATGGTAAGGATTGGCAAAAGGTTTTTTAGTGTAGGCCCTTTTAATTTGACAAGACTCAACTAGGACTGCATTATTTGATGGACGTAGCTTGCTCCCATTTGTAGATTTAGGTTTAGATGGGCGTTGATCACACCCTTGCAAAAGTTCAATAAACACCCTTGATCTAAGTTCATTTGTGTCTGTCTTACTATTGCTACCATGCATTCCTTACATGGCCAACTAAGACTTCTAGGACCGTCATTAAGAATGGAAGGAGTGAAATGGGGCGATAGTTAACAGGAATAATGGGATCCAAGGGAGGTTTTCTTCAGAAGAGGAACAACCAAAGAGTGTTTAAGAGAAGCTTGGATCAGCCCGGCAGTAAGTGAAATATTAGCAGATGGAATCAAAGGGCCAATTCGTGAAAGGGTGTCTTTCAGGACGGCTAAAGGGATAGGGTATATAGGAGGGGCCAACTTCATTTTAGATGCTGCCATCATGATTTCCTCAGAAGTAAATATGCGAAACACAGACCAAGAAAAAGTATTAGAATTATAGAAATCACGTCATCAGAGGCTGGAGACTTGAGGCCAGAGGAGCGAATGATTTCACAAATTTTAACAATCTTTTCAACAAAGTGCAATAAGGAAACACAGAGGGATTGAGATGGCTGAATAGGCTCAGAAGGAGCAGCAGATTGAGAACCGATTACTTTGAATAGTTCAGAAGCAAAAAAACGCAACACGCTCCCGAAATATTTGATTATTTCACCCTGTAAACGCTTAAGAAGACTTTATCTAAAGTTCCGATTGAACATCTTTGAAACAAAGGAAATTTTGAGAAATCGACGGCTGATTCCATCAGAATATTTAATGTGTAGATTCTGTGCAATGGGAGAAGAAAACTTAAAACATCTCGTTCTGTGCTGCACCGAATTAAGAAAGCAACGTGAGAACTGCCTAGGGAGGGTGATGAAACAATTCCAGACTTATAATTCTGAAGAATGGTGGAAACAAATGCACATCGGTGAAAACAAAACGCTGATGATTGCAATGATGAGATTTCTGGATCAACTGCAAATTCAACTGAAGTCGACATCAGCCTACATTAATAGAGAGGATTCTCCGGATGTAGGGACAGAGATCTGATGTACAGTGTACAGGACTTAAGCGATGAAAATCACATACTCATCGAGTAAAGTGTCTTTTGATGCAGTTATACATAAGTAAAAAAGAGGAAACCTTTTAAGGACAGAAGTAGAATAAGTAAATGTGATGAGTTTTTATATTTCAAAGAGTTTGTATAAACTAAATGAAATTTTAAAAAAAATAGTTCTTTAGGCTGATTAATAGAGTTTTCAACCCGATGAGAGAAGTAGGTGCACTTGGCATTAAAGATAGCTTTATGAATACTGGATAAAATAGATTGCAGGGTAACTTTAGCAGCATGATCATACTTCAAGCACCATTTGCCCTCCGCTTGCCTACATTGTAGGCAATGTGCACGAAGGTGGTCTGCATACCAAGGTTCTGAACCCCGAGTCCTGAGTTTGGGCATTTTAAGAAGGACAAGAGAGTTTGCCACTGAAGAGAATAATTAAGCGATAACATTGAGATCAATAACTGGGCTAGCAGAACAACAGGCATTTAGCGGGATACAAAATCTCACCTGAGGACCACAAGGCCAATTGCGGCGGGGAGCAGGAAGCGGCCAAAAAACTGTTGTGGAAAAAGTCGGCTTCCAGGAAACTGGGATGAGAAAATGATCAGTTCAGGAAATAGGAAGTGCTCAATGGACCAGGGTGTCGGATTTAGAAGCAAAAATAAGATCCAGTGTATTACCCAAACAATGGGTAGAGAAGGCGAGCTCATTCATTCATAGCAGAGATAAATCTGAGTTTTTAAGTCAGTAAGATCATTAGATCTAAGATTGAAGTCCCCAGCAATTAAAAAAAGAGGATGTCGAAGTTGTAAATCGCTGCCAATTCCAAGAAATTGTCAGAAAATGTGGAAGTGAAACCAGGCGGGCGATAGCCAACCAAAAAATGAATAGACAGAATGGGAGAAATATTCAAACGGGCAAACAAAGCCTCCATTTGAATATTATGGTTCAAAGTTAAAAAGTTCCCTATGAAGAGGGAATTATAAAAATAATAGCTACCCCACCACCAGGGCGAGGAGTAGCAGAATCAACATGTAAAATACTAAAGGTATTGGGGAGAAGCTGAGCTATGGCAGTGCCAGATGAATCATTAAACCACGTTTCAGTGACACACATAAAGTCATGGAGGTGGTCATTTAAAATATCTTGCCAATGAGCAGTGTGGGCCATAAGGGAACGAGCATTAAGGAGAAAGCACTTCAATAAATCAGAGGGAGGAGACCAGCATGCACCCTCAACAGCCAAAGAGAACCCCATAGGAAATTTAGTAGAAGGGGGAGTAAGCTTCAGGAGCTGTGTACACGAATAAATGGAAGCAGAGGCATTAATATCAGTTGTCCAGGGAGAGTAGGGCCAGCAAACCAGCCGTAGCATGGACGGGCACAAAGGGGTTTGCCCTTAGTGTGCCGCAGGCGTGCCCACTGTGTGCACCTGCTGCGCGTCCGTGGCTGAGGCACATATGTGCAAAAAGTCACGTGAGACAGTGACAGCGCGCCCCAAAAATAGCAATAGGAAAGATATTTAAGATTGAGTAAAGTAGCAACAATGTCAAAGTCTAATAAAGTTTTAAGTCTTTTTAAACTGAAGGTACATTAAACAGACTAAGAAAATCAGTCAAAACAGTATTTCTTCAATTTGTAGCAGCTATGGCAATAAAAGTAAAGCTGCGATCTCCAAACCCCACAGGCAGCCTCACCACAAGCCACTGCACGTCCGCTCGCCAAGGCACATTTGTGCAAAATGTCATGTGAGACTGATTGTGAGGGTGCGCAACAGAAATGAAAATAGAAAAGTTATTTCCATTTGACTGAAGTAACAACAATGTCAAATCTAGTGAAATTTAAAAAGTATTTCTAAAATGAAGGCAAATAAAACACACTAAGAAAATCAGTCAAAACAGCATGTCTTCCATTTTTAACAGCTATGGCTATAAAAGTAAAGCTGCAATATATTGTGACCCCACAGGCAGCCGCACCACAAGCCCCCTCACCTCTGTCAGAAGCTTGGAATTTTCCTGGAGGCTTTTATCCTGAATTCAAATGGAGGAAGATGTTCTGCTGCTGCAGCCCTTCATCAAATCCACATACTGCTGTGTTGATTCAAGAACTGATCAGAGAGGACTTGGACAGGCAACCACTTCCTGTATCTACGAGGGGACATTGTGCAACTGCTGTTCTTAACCCGAAGTGTCCGGGAAGTCAGTCTTCAGTGCTTGCCGCCCTGCAGAGGTATCTTCGTGTGTCCCGAATAAGAGTCACTGTCCAGCTTGTGCCCATGAAGTCCACCAGCATTGTCCAAAGTCCGTAGGCTGTATGTGATCATTGGAAAGCCAGACCGCGGTATATCGCTGAGAAGAGGGGGTACCCTAACGTAGTTCTACTCGACATCCAGAGCTTGCCAAGTTCCAACCGACTAGTGAAATCTTCAAGTGGCACTGCAGCCCTTACATCTCTCCACTTTTTCACAGCTGAGTAAGTCCAGACTCGCCTCCAGCAGAGAAGTGCTGCCAGTGACTTTCCTGACGCTCCCCACCAAGGAATGAGTCCTGGGGTGCGAACTTGGCAGAGGTCCGCAGAGAATTCCAGTGCTCGACTCCAACCCGCCAGAAGCACTCCTGTCATCCGTGCTGGGGCTGCAGCACAGAAGAATCCAACACACAAATTGACAAAACCCGACAGGACTTCTGTCACTGGACACGCCGCCACCGAAGGTCAATGATGGAAACCAAAGGGCTCATCCTCACACCCCAAGCCTTGTCGAGGTCCACAGTGAGTTTCAGCTTCGTGGGACATCCCCAAACAACGTAGTACCCGACCAAGGAGACCACCACGACATACCATCACTGCTGCCTTTCCGACACTGCTTGGCTCCCTTGACCTAGCGACTTCTTCTTCCAGAGGGGGACCATCCTCAAAGGGTATCGTAGAGTAAAGCTGAGAGACTCCACCCCTTTGCCTTCCAAGGCACTCCATGTTCTGTGAAAAGAAAGCAGGCTTTCCACCCACAAGGTCCACCCAAGGGCCACAGATTTGTCCTAATCCCAGCTCCCCTGTTGCTTCCCAAGGACTTAGTGGGAGATGGGACCTGTAGAGATAAAAATTGATGATTAACGAACACATAAGGACTGGGCATTAATATAAAAGCAAAATATAACTTACCTTTATTCGCAGGTTGCCCAGGTGGAGGGGGGATCTCCCACAGAGATGCATTTTAACTTTAAAATGCATTTTAACAGTGTTCTGAAGTAATTGCTGTGTCTGAGGTTAACAGTGTATAGTAATTTAAGTGTATTCTATTACAGTTACTAGTTGGTGCATCATTGCTGAATCTAAGAATAACAGTGGTACATTGTTACCTTATGAAGTAGAGTTTCCTAAGTACAAAGGGACTTATTTGTTTGTATATATTCAACTAAACTTATTTAATAAAAGAATTGTGTTAGCACATAACATGGCGTGTAGCCATTCCTTTGTAGGAGTTTGGGGAGTCACTGTACCTAAGAACCAGCCTGTGTCACCTCCTCGAGAGTCTCAACCTTGGCTGCTCCTCCATTGCTACTGTAAGAAACTCATGGTATCAAAAGGAGAGTCACAAACCAGAGATGCAAGTTCAACAGCTTTATTTATAACTTTACAAAGGATTGGAGACTTCCTAAGTGGCCCTAAATATAAAGTGGGAGTAAACTCGACCATAAAGTAAACGTAAAAGAGTCCTAGTCGGTACAGTCAAAACAAAAGGTTCTAAACCGAATTTCTGACCTAATTCTGATGAAAAAAGGTGCAAGAGAAATGTACACAAAATGAAAAGGATAGTGTTCTGAACAAAAGGATCAGCATGGCAAGGGCTTTGAAGCAATGATGAATCCCTTCCCCACGATTTGACCGTGGGACAATGGGATTCGAAGGCATAAGGACTTAGGCAGCACAGTTTTTCCCAGTGAGGCACACTCAGGCTTACTCGGGCGAGTCAACAGAATGTTCAGTTTTCTTTCATAATTAAATGTTAGTTTGGACTCTACAAAAACAAAGGTTGCAAATGTTTTCCACAAATAGACTTCTTCATCTTGAAACAAAAACCTTAATGATCACAATCTTTCATAAACATCTCAGGGATACCCTTCACCTAAGCTTTCTTGGTCTCACCACAAAATCTTAATAGTTGCAGTCTTTCACAAAGATCTCGGGGATACCCTTCCCCAAGCTTTGTTGATCGAAGACTTTCGAGACTGCATAGGTTTGGCTTTTGGCTATGCCTGACCACTTTGACAACAGTTACCTTCCCTGTCTCCCAATGTTTTCTGGTACTTTTAGATCCTTTTTAGGTTCCCCTCTGTCAGGCTCAAACCTTTACCACTTTATTTCAACACAGGTACTCCTACGTCCGTCCCCTTTCCTCCATACTGTATGGGCGTCCCTCGCTAGGGACGGAAATGGAACCTTTTTCACCAGAATAATTGTCTTCCCCTTTAAATTTAGAGGCGTGCGGCCCTGGGAGCGTGTGCTCCCCTTACCCCGCCCACCAGCGCCACTCCTCGGTCCCCTTTTCCGCGTCGACGGGAGCAAACCACTTTCACCTGCGCTCCTGGGTTAGGTCTCTGGCCTTGTAATTCCACACGCTCTTCCCCGGAGGAAGTTATTCTCCTTTTTTTTTCCATTCCAGTTGTCAGGTACTACTCTGTCCTCTGGTGCCATGCTCCTCCCCGGCGCATGTCGACGACAGTGGGTTTCAGCAGGTGTCCAGCCTGCGAGGGTTCCTTTCCGACGTCTGACCCTCACGCACTCTGCCTTCAGTGCCTTGGCCCAGACCACGGTTGGGACGGCTGTTCCACCCGCAACGCCTTAACCATGTGCGCTCTGAAGAATCAGTTTGCCAGGTGGAGAGAGCCCTTTAACAGAACACATCTCCAGAGGATGTAAAAGCATACATCAAGAGGAGGACCAGGCCCAAGGTAGGTATTCTGTTCGTCTCTGCACTCCGTACGGGCGACTCCTTCCCCAGGAAGCGCCCAAGCCAGAGGGACCTCCCAGGTCCAAAAACTGACAGGGGCACCAAGGCTACTCCATCTGCGGGACGAGGGGTCGCAAGATCCTACCGGTCCCACTGCGAGAGGCCGCAAGGAGTTCCATGTGTTAATATCCCTGCAAAAATATTGTCATACAAAAATATAGCCATATTTTTGCTGCAATATTAAGGCATGGAACCCGCGGGGGATACCCCCGCAACCCCTGTATTATTTTAAAGGGAGCGGGGGACACCCCTGCAACCCCTGATCCCAAAAACCTCAAATATTATCCCCAATAAAAATATTGCCTATGGCCGTTCCTGACAACCATATATTCTATATTTTTGTTGGGAATAATATTACGTGATACCCCGCAAGGCTCTATTACCGGGCTCCGACCCGAGGGGCTTCACCCTGGTACCGGGCCAGGGCCCGAGGGGGCGCTTGTATGCAGCACTACCAGCACCATGGTCGAGGGCACTCCGCTTCCCAGGTCGCGGCCTGAGGTGCAGGGAAGGTCCCAAACATCACTATTCAGCATGTAGTTATAGACTGGACCCAGCTCAGCAACCACCACGCCTCTGGCAAGTGGTGCCGAGCAAGACAAAATGTCCACTGGGCCAGACACGATGGCGGCTCACCCAACGCCTTATCTGCACAGAGATCAGGCAGGGGAGGGCACATCCAGATGGGACTGGGCAACGCCTGTTACCTGGTCCACGTCTTATCCCTCCACTTCGCAGGGGAGGTATGCAACAACCAGTTTGCCGAGACAGGGGCTGCCTAGGACACTGCAGCAGCAAGGCCCAGCCCCTACGCACTTGGGCGCTCTTACACCCTCAGGCGCCCTGCCTGCTTGCAAGGACAGGTTCTACGAGAGGTTCCTCACCCTTATGAGATCACAACAGATGGGCACCATCCTGAGGGGTGTAATCAGGGACATGCTCCCTCTGATACTGTAGAAAGCTCCATCTGGTGTCCTGGCTTTGTTTCCAGCTCAGCCCCTGGCTCCCACACCTGCTCCACTCACGGTGGCTCAGCACCCTCAGCAGGCCCTGGCACTGCCAGTCAGCACGCCACAGCTACCCGCGCCCAGCACTCCTGCTGTACCTCCAGATCTACAGGACACAGCAGCGGACACGGGCAAGGAAGAAGACCCGAACACGCCATTGTCAGCTAAAGCATTACATGAGAGGCTGGCAGGCCTCGCTGAGTATCTAGGCATTCCTCAGCCGCAGGCGGAGCAACCCAAGGCAGGGGTCCTGACTGAAGTGCTTACACTTCGTCCTTCCACGAGAACTGGCAACTCTCTTCAGAAGGACTTGGAATCCTTAGCCAAAAAGGGCTGGGTCAAGCCACCCTCCACCCAGCCTACAAATAAGCCCCTGGATGCCAAGTACAGGCAGACAGAGGGGGGTCCCCTCTTATTGTCGGTGCACCTCCAGCCACATTCCTCTGTTAAAGCAGCGGCATCGCTATACTCGAAACCGCAGTCTTCCTCAGTGACATCTGCTTCTTCACTCCTGGGGTAGGAGGAAAAATTGTTGGAGTCATTTGGCAAGAAGATCTACTCAAATGCCACGCTCCACCTGCGTCAGGCCAATGCGGATGCCATGTTGGCTGCTGTTAATCAGAAGTTGTGGTGGGAGATTGCAGACTCCATTCCAGAGCTTCCTTCCCACAGCCAGGCATGGTTCAAGGCAGGGCTGGCAGATGCGAAAATTGGGGCCCAGGATTTAATGGAGTCATTGGTGGCCCACATTGACACCTCGGGCAGAGCCATCTGCTAACCACAGACATGAGGAGAACGACGTGGCTCAAGGCAACGGAATTCAACCCAGATGTGCAGGAATGCATCCTCGAACTGCCATTTGAGGAGGGAGACTTGTTTCACTCGACAACCGATGAGAAGCTCAACAAGAAAAAGAAGAGCTCCCAGACAGCTAAATCTTTGTCTATACTAACGAAAGCCTCACCCAAGACCTACAGCCAGGCTCACCAGCCCTCGGACAAGGGACCAGGAGAGTCGGTCAAGGTAACCTGACCGATCTCCAAGCCAACACAGGCGCAAGCAGCACAAGGCCGGCTAAGAAGGGTTTTTCCAGTCCCCCTCCTCAGGACCAGCTTCAGAGGCAAAGAAGCTGTGACAGGTCCATCCGGATCCACTAGTCTCCGGTGGGGGTAGGCTTGCCCTTCACGTACACTGCTGGCAGACAAGGTTCACGAACCCTTGGTTCCTCTCAGTAGTGGCCACAGGCTTCCAGCTACCAATTCCTCTGTTCCCTCCTTCCTCCCCTTCTCTCCCGCAGATTGGGACTACAACTCTGTTGGCGGAAATCTGCTCGCTCATAGCGAGCCAAGCAGTGGGGAAAGTTCCAGCTTCACAGCGAAGCAGGGGCTACTATTCCCAGATATTTGCCATACACAAAAAGAACCAGGCTGGCTAGAAAGTTGTGTTGGACCTTTCTTCCCTGAACCTTTCCCTTCCCCTCCAAAACTTCAAAATGATTACCTCAGCCTTCATTGCATAGACTTTGTGCGGGCGAGACTGGATGTTCCCTGGATCTGAAGGATGCTTACCTTCACGTCACAATTTGGGAACCCCATAGGTCCTTCCTACGGTTCAGGATCATGGGTTTCACTTTCAATACAGAGTTCTACCCTTTGGACTAAACTCGGCCCGAGATCTTTACAAGACTAATGAATGGGGTGGCAGCTCTACTCGGCACGCAAGACCGCCATATTTATCCATTCCTCGACGACTAGCTAATCAGAGCGGGGTCCGTGGATGCAGTGCAGCACACATCTGCTCTCATGCAAACACTATACGGTCTGGGATTGAGGATCTTCCCCCTCAAAGGACAAGATCACAGCGATCAAGAGGGCCACGAGGCATTTCTTCATTAGAACAGTAACCCCAGCCTGGTGGTATCAACACCTGCTGGGAATACTGGTGGCATGCCTCCTTGCGGTGCTGCATACGAGGCTCAAGATGAGGATGCTGCAGCTTAATTTTTCAGCTTCCTGGAATCAGGAGAAGGGCTCTCAGGCGAGCCAGTCAGCACACCACAGCATCTCCACCATCACCTAGTCTGGTGGGGTACAGGCACCAATCTGCTGGCAGGCAGGCCATTCCGGCAGCCATTACCACAGATTACCATTACCACAGATTACCATTACCACAGATTACCATTACCACAGACTCTTCCCTAGAAGGATGGGGGGCTACCCTGGACAACCCCAGCGTACATTGAGGTCGGTCTCGTCAGGAGCAGCTGGAGCACATCAACTGGCTTGAGATGATCATCTGGCTTGCTCGCAGAGCTTTTCTACCCATGGCCTGGAGCAGATCGATCTGCATCCAAACAGACAGCTCCACCTGCATGTACTACATCAACAAGCAGGGCGGTACCAGGTCCCTGCCTCTCTCTAGGCTTTTGATCAACATCTGGGAGTGGGCCCTGACTAACAACATTCACTTGTCAGTGGTCCACCTTCCTGTGGAATCCAACCTGGAAGCGGACAGGCTCAGCAGGCTGGGGATGGACAACTACGAGTGGCAGTTGAATGAGGAAGTCCTCCAAGGGCTCTTCAGCAGGTGGGGCCACCCTCAGGTGGACCTCTTCGCCACCACTGCCAACAGGCGATGCCCCCAGTTTGCCTTGTGGCTGGGGTAGGGCAGGGGCTCGCTGGGCGACACATTGCAGATCCCGTGGAACAATATGAACGTGTACGCCTTCCCCCCACGCCCCCACTGCCCTAGTTCACAGGGTCATCTGCAGGGTCAGGGAGACTCGACGCCTTCGGCTCATCTTGATAGCGCCATGTTGGTCCTCAAGACCCTGGTTCTCTGAACTTCTCAGTCTGTCGAATCAGCCCTGGTATACCTCCCCGTGGGCCCAGCCCACTTACTCACCCAACAGGAAGGCACAGTGGTTCACCCTGCTCCACAGAGGTTAGTCCTTGCAGCTTGGTTCCTGAACCGGTTAACCTGAAGCATCTGCACCTGTCACGGGATAACCTGGCTATCATACAAGGGGTTAGAAGCGACTCCCCCATGAGTCGGTACAGGAGCAGGTGGACCAGGTTCTGCCACTGGGCAGAAATAAAGAAGATTGATCCATTAACATGTTCGATGGACGATGTTCTGTCTTATTTAGTGCATCTGGCTCATTCAGTGGTGCAGGTAGACACCTGCCATACATATCTGACGGCCATAGGGGCCTACAAGAACTCTGGTGATTACATTTTTTCATCCTCCAACCCGGTGGTTAAGAGCCGCCTGGCTGATCTAACCAGGTTATATCCACCTGTAAAACATCCACATCCAGTCTGGGACCTTAACGTGGTGCTGTGATCCCTGGCTCACAAACCTTTTGAGCCCATGGTGTACGTGGACATCAGGCTGGTTACCATTAGGACGGCCCTACTGGTGAGCCTTACATCGGCACTCCGCATCAGCGAAATTCAGGCCCTGGTGACTTCAGAGCCATATACAACATTTCACAGTGACAAGGTGGTGCTTAGAACGCACCCTGCCTTCCTAAGGTTGTTTCCTCCTTTCACCTGAATGAGGAGATGGTGCTCCCAACATTCTTTGCAGACCCAAAGGATGAGGCTCAGAAAGTATTGCACTGTCTGAATGTCATACGTGCTCTAAGATTTTATCTGGACAGGACTAAGAACTTACGTAAATCTGACACCTTGTTCATCACTTTTGGAGCATCAACACCGGGCTGTCAAGCATTCAAGGCTTCCATAGCAAGGTGGATGGTTATGGCCATCAAGGAGGCGTATGAGGGGCACTCCAAATCCTTTGCCAGCAAATATGCATGCCCACGCCATCTGAGCCAAGGCCACGGCTGTGGCTTTTCAAAGACACGTCCCATGGCAACGATCAGCAAGGCGGCTACGTGGGCTACCCCATCAGCCTTCTGCAAACACTACTGTTTGGATGCCAGCACCGGGTTGGATGCTGCATTTGGTCAGGCAGTTTTGAAGAACTTGTTTTCTTAGAGAGGCAACTCTCCTGCCCAGTGCTGCATTCAGTTGTAATCGCCCATACAATATGGAGGAAAGGGGACGGGAAGTAGGAGTAATTGAGTTACTCACTGTAATGACTAACATACTCATAGTCCTCTTTCCTCCATACGTCCCACCATCCTCCCCCTGTAATAAACCTGTTTCATTAGGCAATTGTAATTTTGTCAACATGTCAACAGGGACTGGGTGGCACCAGTGGGAAGGGGTCAGGGGAGTGCATGCTCCCAGGGCAGCGGCCATTTAAATTTAAAGGGTAAAACAATTTTTCGAAGGGATTGTGTCCTCCGACGTATTCCTCATCTTAGATATCTCCTTCCAGCTCTGCTGGCCTCGGAAAAAATTTTCTCTAGAGGGTGCTGCGCGTCGACGTCCTTCGAGTCGATGTCCCTCGACAGCCGCCGTATCGACGTTCGACGTCATCCTGCCTATAAAGGCAGCGCGCAGCGTCCGTTGCTCAGTTCCGTTTTTCCGCGCTTACTCGGTGCCACGGAATACCGTTGCTCAGTTCTTAGTCAGAATAATCCTATTTACCTCGAGTTATTCGATCCGTACTCGATGGCTTCCTCGTCGGAACCGATTACTCCTCGATCAGGCTTCAAAAAATGCCGAGATTGTGGGAAAAAGATGTCGTTGACCGATCCTCACAGAATTTGTCTGTGGTGCTTGGGAGCTGAACACCATTGTTCGGAATGCGAGGACTGTATGTCCATGACAGCTAAGGCCCTGAAGGAGCGTAGGGGGAAGCTGGAGAAAGGTAAGACTTTTAAAGCTTCTTCTTCGTCGACGAAGTCGAGACATTCGTCTCCTCGTCACCATTCGCGCTCCAGGTCTCGGAGTGGGTCTCATCACTCCTCGAGATCGAAGCACTCGAAGAGGAGACGTCGAAGATCCTCTTCTCCGTCTTCCTCTTCCTCTGTTTCGCCAAAAAGAATCCCTTGCCCCACGAAACATAGTTCCCGGGCTGAATGGGAGGAATTCCGAAAGAATATGATGAGCGTCTTCGAGAAAGCGGCCTCGACCCCCTCGAAGACTGCCGAGAGCGATGCTCTGGTCGAAAGACCCGAAGGTCAAAAACGCTGCGAGTCGCAATACCCGGCGAAAGAAACCTCTCGAGCGCGTTTCGAACCCTCGAGCAGGACTATGACCTCCAAACCTTCCTCGAAGGTTCCGTCGACGCCGTCGACGAAGATTCCGTCGACGCCGTCGACGAAGGTCCCGTCGACGTCGAGGTCGATGTCTTCGACGCCGTTGTCGAGGGGACCTTCGACACACGGGTCTGTCGACTCGACACCGGCGTTGACGCCAAGAAAAGTCACGGTTTCCACACATCCAGTGACTATCCCCAGGCCCTCGACGTCGATGACTTCGATATTGTCGAGTAGAATTCCAATTCTGTCGAGGTCCTCGAGGCCTCCACCTCTGTTTTCGATGCCACGCTCGAAGCCTTCGACGTCGGCGTCGACGACATCAATGCTTTCGAGGCCAATAATGACAAGTTCGGCACCCTCTGCCTTGGAAATGGGATTTACTCCCTTCATGAGTTCAGAACAATTGAGAACTATATCCTCAATTTTAGAAGAGGGTGAATTGTCTGAACAAGACATATTTGAGTTACAGGGACCTGTAACCCCAGTTAGAGAGGAATTTTCCTCTGAAGAGCGCAGATTAAAGGATCTTCATGATTCTTTACATGAGGCAAGTGGGTTAGACACTTCCCCTGAGGTGGAGTTTGCTAAGCCAGACCCGGGGGAGCATGCTGAAACCCCCTACAGAGCCTTAATGGCCAGAATTACAGAGTTCATGGGGTGGTCTGCACCTTCACAATCTTTCCAACAAGATGACCTCACGGATATTCTTGACAAAGGCCCACAAGAGGATCCGGTGGTGCCTTTTCATAAAGCTCTTCAGAGAAAGATCATGACAAACTGGGAAACCCCAGATGTAATACCTGCAGTAAATAAAAAACTGTCTACAAAGTACAGGGTATCTTCCACAGACCCAGAGTTTTTGTCTAAACACCCATCCCCAGAAAGTCTGGTGGTACAAGCAGCATCCTCTACCGATGTCAAGACGGCTTATCCTACAGTCCCACAGGACAGGGACGATAAAAAATATGATGCTATGGCAAAGAAAGTCTTTTCAGCATGTAGCATGGTGTTAAAGTCTGTTAATGCTACTTGCACCCTTGCTAGGTTCAGCCATACACTTTGGGAGTGTGCTTCTACAGCGGCTGACTGCATCCCGGAGGGAGAAGAAAGGGATGCGTTCCTGAATATTATACAGGACGGTAAAGACGCTATGTGCGAATCCCTCCAGACGGGCATTGACTCGGCTGACAGTATCAGCAGAGCAATGGCGGCAAGTACTTCAACCAGGAGATTTGCTTGGTTGAGAAGGTCGGGTTTTGCCCCAGATGTGCAAGCCAGGCTCTTGAACATGCCATTCTATGGCTCTTCTTTGTTCGGGAAAAAGGCGGATGACAGTTTAGAGAAACTGCAAACTTCAAAAGCTGCAGCAAAATCCCTAGGAGCTGCAATCCGTCAGACTCCTTTTCGTCCCACAGGAACCTCTGCGAGGGGCAAGTCCTTTCGCTTCTACTCCGCATTCGGAAGAGGTAGAGGACGACTGGCTCAAAGGGGTCAAAGAAGAACTACCCGAGGTGGACGGGGTAGATATTCTAAAGCCGCAGCAACAGCAGGTGCCTCTTTACCATCGGCATCTGCATCAGCCGCCCCAAAACCACTCTGAGGACTCCCCTCACAGGACACCTGTAGGAGGCAGGTTGACTCAACATCTGGCGGTATGGCAGGCTATCACGTCAGATGCTTGGGCATTGGAAACAGTCGCCCAAGGTTACTGCCTGCCTTTCCTACGTATACCTCAGAGTCATCCACCGGGGATCAGCTCTCAGAAAGCTCCAGATCCGCTCCTCTTGCAGGAAATTTTGGACCTGCTAGAGAAAGGTGCCATAGAACCGGTACCTGTAGCGGAGAGGAACAAGGGCTGGTACTCCCCTTACTTTCTCATTCCGAAGAAAGACGGAGGACTGAGACCCATCTTGGACTTGCGAGAATTGAACAAATTCCTCAGAAAAGACAAATTCAAGATGGTCACTCTTTCTCAGATCCTCCAGGCCCTTCAGTTCCAGGACTGGTTGGTATCTCTGGACCTTCAGGACGCTTATTTCCATGTGCCTATCCATCTCAAACACAGGAAATACCTGAGGTTCGCAATTGGCAACTCTCACTATCAATTTCGAGTGCTGCCATTTGGGCTGACCTCCGCCCTGAGGGTCTTCACCAAGTTAATGTCGGTAGTGGCTGCAAGCCTAAGGAGGGAAGGGATTCACGTCTACCCTTACCTGGACGATTGGCTGATCAGGGCTGTTTCTCCGGAGCAAGCTCAGATCCAGCTAAATCACGTGTGCCACTTCCTTCACAGACTGGGCTTCTCCCTCAATTTAAAGAAGTCACAAATGATACCATCGCAGAGACTCCAGTTCATAGGAGCGATCCTGGATACTTCCCTGGGAAAAGCCTCGCCACCAGAGGTGAGGGCTCAAGATATTCTACAGATGGTTACCAAGTTCCAGCATGCCCAACGTCTCCCAGCCTTCGACTTTTTGAGGTTGCTAGGCCTCATGGCATCCTGCATTTTCCTTGTGCCAGAGGCTCGCCTGAGAATGAGATCCCTCCAGTGGGCACTGAGGACTCAGTAGTCACAATTCTCAGGGAGAATGACAGATCTTCTTCAGGTTCCCGACAGAGTAGCTCGAGACCTTCAGTGGTGGGCCTGTCAGGAGAACATTCTGAAAGGAGAACAGTTTTGGCAACCCTGGCCGGAGATAACAGTAGTCACGGATGCCTCACTCACGGGGTGGGGAGCCCACGCCAACGATTTGACCATCAGCGGTCGTTGGTCTCCATCGGAGTCCAGACTACACATCAACCTGTTAGAGCTGAGAGCCATCAGACTTGCGTTGAAGGCTTTCCTGCCAGCTGTACAAGGGAAGAACGTCCTGATAATGACGGACAACACGGTGGCCATGCATTACCTCAACAAAAGAGGAGGCGTAGGATCACTACCCCTGTGCAGAGAGGCGATGCAGCTCTGGTTTTGGGCAATCCAAGAAGGAATCTCTCTATCGGCAGTTCACCTAGCCGGAGAGAAGAACTTGACAGCGGACGCTCTGAGCAGGCAGAACACAGTCTCCCACGAGTGGGAGCTATCTCAGGAAGTCCTTCGCCCTTTGGGGAACCCCTCAGGTAGATCTGTTCGCGACCTGTTCTGCTCAAGGGAATTTCCTCCGAGAGGAGCTCTGGGAGACGCGTTCATAGTGGACTGGGAATTTCCGCTTCTGTACGCGTTCCCACCGGTCCCTGTCATTCCTCAAATGATCAGGAGGTTGAGAAGATTCCGTCGAACCATGATCCTAATTGCCCCGGATTGGGCCAGGAGAACGTGGTACCCAGACCTTCTAGACTTGTCCATCTGCCCTCCAATTCGACTTCCACTCAGAGAGAACCTACTCTCACAGAAGGGAGGTCAGGTTCTCCATCCAGACATCAAAACCCTCAACCTTCACGCTTGGCTTCTGAACGGCTGAGGTACAAGGATTGGGACCTCCCTGATGATGTTATGGAGGTGTTGCTTTCGGCAAGGAGGCCAGCAACAAAGTCTTTATACCGCTGCCGTTGGAACAGATTTTGCAGCTGGTGTAGAGAACAGAATATCGACCCATTTTCATGTGGTACACCAATGGTTTTGTCCTTCCTACTATATTTGGCAAATTCAGGCCTTCAAGTTGGCACCATTAAGGGCTATCTCGCAGCGCTATCCATCTTTAAGCGTACTGCGGAAGAACCATCCTATTTCAAATTACCCTTGGTAATACAGTTTCTAAAGGGGTTAACCAATGTTTATCCCCCAAGACCATTCCAAGTTCCCCTATGGGATTTAAACTTAGTACTAACTTTCCTGATGGGTACACCTTTCGAACCTCTCCATTCTTGTCCGTTAAGATTCCTTACCCTTAAAACTGTTTTATTAATAGCACTTACATCTGCTAGAAGGGTGAGCGAATTACAAGCTCTTTCTTGTAAACCCCCTCATACAATCTTTCACAAAGACAAAGTTGTCCTGCAAGTGAAGCCTAATTTCCTCCCAAAGGTGGTTTCTGAATTCCATATCACTCAGAAGATTACCCTACCATCTTTCATCCTCCTCCTCACCCGGGGAAAGAGGAAGAGAGGTTACACAGACTAGACCCTAGGAGGGCTTTAAGTTTTTACATTAGTAGACTAGCCAGGATAAGACAGGCAGACCAGCTGTTTGTAGGTTACACAGGTCACAAGCTGGGGTTACCAATAACTAAGCAGACCATTTCCAGATGGATCATTCTAGCCATTCTGGAATGTTATAAACTGGCAGGGAAAGAGCCCCCTCAAAACCTTAGGGCTCATTCGACCAGAGGTATTGCAGCTTCATCGGCCCTCAAAAGAGGCGTGCCGGTTAAAGACATCTGTGCGGCCGCTACATGGTCGTCTGTCCATACCTTTACACGTTTTTACAATTTGGATTCCTCCTCCAGTCAAGAGACTAGGTTTGGAAGGGCTGTACTACATTCTATTCATCAATAGAAGACAGCGTGAAGTCAGTACTCCCTCCTCCGAATATAGAATACTGCTATGGGAGCCTATCTAAGATGAGGAATACGTCGGAGGACACAATCCCTTCGAAGAACAAGTTACTTCTTACCTTGTAACGTTCTTTCGACGGGATGTTCCTCCGACGTATTCCTCATCGACCCTCCCATCCATCCCCGCAGTTTCTACTTCCCTTGTTGTTGCAGCTTACGCTCCTTCAGGGTGATTAGTCTAGTCCAGACAGTAATACTGTGGGCTACAAAACGGAACTGAGCAACGGACGCTGCGCGCGGCCTTTATAGGCAGGATGACGTCGAACATCGATACAGCGGCTGTCGAGGGACATCGACTCGAAGGACGTCGACGCGCAGCGCCCTCTAGAGAAAAAATTTTCCGAGGCCAGCAGAGCTGGAAGGAGATATCTAAGATGAGGAATACGTCGGAGGAACATCCCGTCGAAAGAACGTTACAAGGTAAGAAGTAACTTGTTCTTCTGGTGAAAAAGGTATCTTATTCCATCCATAGCGAGGGACGCCCATACAGTATGGAGAAAGGGGACTATAGACTAGGAGTAGGTTAGTCTCTATAATTAGTAATTTATAATTTTTCTCTCTTAAGGGCGTTCCATCTGCAGTCCCCAAGGACCCCTGCCCAAGTGATCCTCCCTTGCTTGTCCATCCACAGGTTTGGGATCCAAGCGCAATGGCCCTCCACTGGCCACCTGAGCAAAGGATCCCCAGGGTCTATACGTGAGAACACCCTCAGGTTTCTCACACTACCGTTTGAGAGCCTTGGCAGGGGTGTCCGTTACTCTACTCCCACCTTAGTGGGTAGTAGCACAGATATATCCCCCTCCGGTCTTTACAATCCCTCCTGATTGTCTAAACTGATTAGGGATGATGGGAGTTATAGTTCAAAACTTCTGGAGTGAAAGATTTGCAGACCCCTTTGTTAGGTGTTTCAAACTGAAGCTTTATTTCAAAAGTGTGAACATTTGATCTAAAATAAGAAATGTAAATTTTTGTATACTGAGCATTGCTTTCCAATAAGTTTCAATATTTTGGTGATTTATATGGTGCTTCATACCAGAGTTGTACCGCATCAAAGCGCTGAAGTGAGTCAACCAGCCGGGTTTTCAAATCCATCACCCAAAGCATCATCCTGTTCCCAATCTGAGCATGCTGCGCTCGAGCTATCTATGCAGCTTAGTTGTTTCTGTTTGCCCCTGCTGCCCAGCTGGCATTCCGCCTCTTCCATCCTATTCTGAAAGTCATTTCAATGGATTGCATTCTACCACAGATTCCATATCTTGGTAGATCATCTCCTCAGCACCAGCCGCTCAGAATATTTCGACTGGGGGCATAGTGCGGCTCATTGTCGTCCTCTCGACTTCTGCATGCTTCGGCCACACCATTCCTCGAGACTGGGTGTGACGGTCGGTAGTACATGTACTATACATCACAACATCACTATACCTCCATACCTCAGTTACTTTTTTCTGAGCGCTCTACTCTGCATGCTGTTTCGGAATGCGGCTCAACATTTTGGGGCGGGGAATTCTTTTGATGCCAATATGTTGGGGCCTAAGCCATCCAGGTTTAAACGCTGTAAGGACTGCATCTCTAGAATGTCCCTCATGGACCCGCACACTATCTGTGTGTGCTATCTTGGTGTCAGGCACATTACAGAGCAATGTGGTTCTTGTCTGGCGATGAACCCAAAGGTGGTGAAGAAACAGTCAGCAGATCGCTGTTGAAATCCCAGTGAAATCACTTCCAAGGTCCTGGGAACACGATACCGAAGGGCCCTCTCCCGAGAAACATTCAGAGGGACATCACCAAAAGAAGTCCAAAATACATTTGCACTCCTGTAGCGAGTCTCACCACCCTTCATCGTCATTGCAGAAGAAACGCTATCTCAGACGAGATTTCGACTCGTCGGATGAAAGGGGTAACTCGTACCCTGCAAAGGGTGCGTCTGTGGAGGAGTGGGAGGACTTCAAAAACCAAATGTTCAAAGTTTATGAAAAGGCCTCGCCTGGTCTGGCTCCAGCCTCGATGCCACAGGTGGATACGGCTCCAACCGCGCCTGGTTCATCCGGCACAAAGGCAGCCAAGGCTTGTTGAACCCCTTGCGCGGGACCCCTGAGCAGAAACCTCCTCCTGCGCCTAAACAGTCAGCAGCTCCCTCAGTCCAAGAAGACCCGCGATCGGCAGATGCCCTGCAAAAGCTAAGTTTCGCAACGGACACCCGATCCATGATCTTCTACTCGATGCGATCGATTTTTGACGAGGAGGGCAACCTGATAAAATTTGGATTTGAGCCGATGGAGGGGGAGCAGCCCTGGATCCATTGCCAGATTTGATGGATGACCTGGCTGGATTATTGCAACTGGTGGAGGGCTTCCACGATGCCAGTGGTTTGGATACATCACCTGATGTTGAATTCCAACAATTTAACCCATATGCGCACCCGAACGCCCAATACCGCAAGGCGGTCGAGAAGGTGGTTGTGGCCTTGTGGCTTAGCAGTGCATAAAAGTCAGTGTCGCAGTACGACCTCCTCGATCTTTGGCCACAGACTGCACAAGCTTTGCCGTTCAATGTGGCTGTAGCAAATCCGGTCATAGCCTTGTGGCAGCGCCCGCATTCAACACCGACAGTTGACATGTAGCTGACAAAAAAAATATAAGCTTGCAGGACGCGACCTTCCGTTTCTGATGACTCACAGGAATTCCAAAGGGTTAGGGGGGCAGGCTGCAACGGTTGCATCCAGCCCCTTGACGTCAAACCTCCTCACTGACAGGGAGTTGAAAAAAGGTTGACGCTTTGACATAAAAAAGTTTTCACCTCAGGGAGTATGGCTCTTAAAGCTGTATAAATGCCTCTTGTGCTTTGTCTAAATTCTCCCATATCCTCTGGAGCAACATTTCAGAGCAGCTGATCACCCCCCAGAGGGGGAGAGGTCAAAAATGACTTCTTAGACATAGTGACTGATGGCAAAGAAATTGCCTGTCAAGTGCTCCAAGCAGTGTTGGACGCAGCAGACTCTATGGGTCGTACTATTGGCACTTTGACAGTTTTGCACGGGTCTTCGTATTGGAGGAGCTTGGGTTTTCCCGCTGAACCATTCAGTCGCAGCTGCTGGACCTTGCCTTCGATGGTGAATATCTTTTTGGCTCCAAAGCAAATGAGTCCCTAAAAGAATTCAAGGACTCAAAGCTTACGGCTAAATCATTCGGATTAGCAGTGCAGGAGCAGCCTCCACTGCAGAATTTCACCTTTGGGTCCAGAGGACGCAGTTACAGGAGGTATTCCACCTTTCCCAGAATGGTGCAAGGGCCCCAAGCCAAACAAGGGCAACACAGGTTCCCACGGCCAGGTGGAGATAGAGTAGGGCAGAGACAGTCAACTACTGCTGTAGCCCCAACGTTAACGCCGCCTCACAAACCTCTTTCAGGTCTCCCTCCAAACCTTTTTCAGGTCTCCCTCCATACTTTGCCGGTTGGAGGGTGCATCTCCGGGTTCTTGGGTAAATGGACGGAAATTACTCTGATGCGTGGCTCCCTTCAGCTAATCGAGTGGGTTTACTGCAACCCATTTTTGAAGAGACTACCAAACAGACCTCCATCTGCCTCTTCAAAGCTGGAATGGGAGCTACAGAAAGAGCTGCAGGCCCTTCTTTCGAAGGGAACAGTAGGCATTTCTAGCCTAGGAAGTCGGCTCTGGTTGGTACTCTCGATACTTCCTGGTTCCCAAGAAAGGACGACGACTCTGTCCCATCCTGGACCTCAGGGATTTGAACACATTTCAGAGGAAAGACAATTTCAGGATGGTGACGTTGAGGGAAATTCTCCAGGTTTTGAAGATCCAAGGCTGGCTACTTTCACTTGACCATCAGAGTGCCTATTCCACAGGAAGCACAAGCGGATCCTATCGTTCGTCATCGGGGATGCATATCTCCAATTCAAAGTGCTCCCTTTTGGCTTGACCTCCGCCCTCAGGGTCTTTACCAAGCTGACGGCAATAGTAGGAGCCCATCTCAGGAGAGCTGGTGTCTTTGTGTTTCCATACTTGGACGATTGGCTGATCCGAGCACTGGCTTCGGAACAGGTTTTGAGCCATCTTGAGGATGGGGCTGTACATTTCTGAATGCTACCAGACCATGGATAAGGAGGTACCAGCAGGGCTGAGGGCCCATTCTACAAGAGGGGTCGATGATCCTCGGCTCTTCAGAGAGGAGTGCCGGTTAAAGACATTTGTTGCTCAACAACGTGGTCTTCTCTGCACACGTTTGCCACGCATTACAGCTTCAACTTGGCCCGTGGGGCAGATGCAGGCTTTGGTAGTGCTTTTTTGGTGTGCCTTCCAACACTCCTTCACCATGGCTACTGCTTTGGGAGCCTATCAAGATGAGGAATCTGTGAGAGAATGCAATCCATTGAAGAAAAAATTACTAATAATGTTCTTTCTATGGATTCTTCTCCCACAGATTCTTCGCTGCCCTCCCAGCTTACCCCACCTGGAAGTCCATGGTTCTATTTGCATTCTGCGGTCAGGTTTCTGTGTGTGGTGACATGAGGAGCAGAGTGCCATGTTGTAGGCAGCTGGCTGACAAGACAGCGCTCCTTCTTCTGCTTATGTTTCAAAGTTTTAAATATGGAAGAAAAAGGTACGCACGAAGTGGGTATTTGCTGGTGGTGTTGCTTGTTTCTATGCCTTTCCGCGTTACTGCATGTACCCTCTCTCAGGCTGAACCCAGGGGGGAAAAAATGTGGAACGGAGGTAAGGGGCATAGTGCATCCTTAATGCCCGATGTCACGCCCGTTGTCCAGGAATTGCGCGGCCATAAACGAGCGAGTCGTCGACAATGATAACGAGTAGCACTCATTGCCCTCCATACCCACCCCGCAATGAAAGCTTGTTTGGCTTGCGCCGCACTGAGTGAGTTTTTCCTTTTTTTCTTCTTTGAGGTGAGCCTTGGAGAAAGGGTTGAGGCTTGGTGTTGTTTAAAAGAAAAAGTTGAGATATTAAGGAGCTAATTTTCAATTGAGCCGGATCGTCAAATGGAAGGCTTTTACACCTTCCGTTAAAGCAACAGCTCATTTTCATTCATTTATATGGCGGAGAGGAGGGTGAAATGCACTTGAGTTTAAATGGATTGCCTTTCTCCTGCAGATTCTTCCTCATCTGATATTTCGACAGGGGGCGTAGTGTAAGAACTCATGGTGGCAACAAGTAAGACAGACACAAGTGATCACAGTTCAACAGTGTTTATTGAACAATGAATGCTGTATGCAGGTTTGAAAAACACCTAAATTTAGGATGAGAGCAAGCATCGACCATCAAATGAAAATAAGGCAGTCCTAGTGGCATTGTCAAATAAAAAGGGCCTATAATAAGAAACATATTGCCGAACCTTATAACTAATACAAAAAGGGGTGCGGGATCGTTCTCGAGAAAAGAAAGAAGTGTTCTCAAATAATATGTCAGGATGCGGTAGCCTGGATCTCCCTTCCCCATGTTTTGAGCACAGGGTAAGATGGGAGCTTGGAGCACAGTACAGTCTCTGGCTTTTGCAGCACGAGTCAGTTCAAATGATAGCTCCCATGACCGTCGATGGCCAAGTCTCGTTTCCTTTGAAAGTCTCTTGCCTTTGAGGGCCTTATGTGTTCAGTTTCAAATGTTCACTGGGTGATGGGTTCGACCTGGGTGCCCCTCTTCTAGCCGCTGACCCTTCTCTATTGTTTACCACAGTTTCACGTTGTGAAAACAAAAAGAAGATATCGAGGCTGAGTACCCCAAAAGGAAATACACCGAACACGGGTTACAAAGGAACATACAAAGATCTTTATTTTATACTGAACAGTTTCAAAGGACAAAGCATCAGATGGCTATCGGCCCTCAGTACAACACAGCGAACTCCAGCGTGGTTCGGTGTGCTCAGTGAGTGCGACTGTACATTAGAATAGTCGCACCTTATATACTCTCAAAAACATGATGTTCAACCCTCCTGAAAGTTAATACAAGTTAATACATCACAGATCTAGGGTTTGTGCCGAGTTCATACATCTGTCCATTTAGGGTTTGCCTTTAATACATTCGCCAACAAGCCTCAATGTCAACAGTATATCTTAGGATTTCATGTTAAACCTTCTCAAACAGTTTTATACAGTGTAGTCAAACAAGTGTTCACATTTCAGTATTTGAATGTATTATGTTCAACATGTGCTTGCGGATTAGCTTTGTTGGTACAGGTAATCCTCTACACACAGGTTAGCGAAGAACTAGGTCTCAGTTCATGACCCCAACATGTGGCCTGCAGGCAAGTTACACATTTGTTCGTACACAGAGGTCAAGATGGCCATGTTACATTCGGAATGACACTGTCCACCATTTTAGCTCACAGGGTGACTTTACAGAGAGAATCTAAAATGGCGGATAGACCTAAAATGGCGGTTTAGATTGATCTAGGGTCAAGACCTTGCAATGCAGATTTCTTCGCAAGTGGCTTATAAGCAGCTTGGCGTAGGCCAATATGCATATATTCATCAAATATAAGGCACGATATAATTTCCCGTTCGACAACGTAGGGTGATGGCTTCAACCCTGGGTCCCCCTTTTCTGGGCGCTGACCCTTCATGTACCATATTCCTACAAATATTTCAGTTCTTTTTCTCTATGGATCTCCCTCGGCCAAGCTCGGACCCCTCTTGTCTGCCAATGCTTGGGTGAAGGCTTCACCCTTGGATCTCCCTCGGTCGGGTTCTGACCCCTCTCAGATCTCTGGATCTCCCTCGGTCGAGCTCGGACCATTCTCTTCTCTTTAGCGGGATTCAATTCCCTTTCAATGCTTTTTCAAACAGTTCAGTGGACATCCCTCGGCCGAGTTCACATCTGTCAGCACTGTTTTTTGGGACTTTAGACTTTGCCCCTCTCGTCAACATCCCTTGGTCGGGTACACTCTTGCTAAATTTACATTCACAATTCAATGTTGGTGGGATTTGTTTCCCTTTCTTTCACACAGTTTGTAGATCAAAGTCTTTCGATTGTACAGGGATTTGGCTTTACCCTCAGTATGACTACTTTGACCTAATCGGCTGGTTCTCCTTTGGCCTTCTGTCATCTGTAGTTTTTTTATCAGATGGGGATCGACCAGAGTCACTGGAGTTAGCACCCATGTGGTGCCAGTTTACCTCTGCAGCTGGTCTCCCTTTTACACTTGTTATAGTTCTTTTACAGTTCACTGAACTTGGTTCACATTTGCCACTCTGTGATTCTTAAGCAACACAGCCCAGTTCTTATCGGTTTGGCCCTCGACTCACCGGCTGTGATGAACCGCTTGGCTTTCCACTGCTTTGGAGTCAAGGCCCGTACCATGGGTGCAGGGACTTACCTTGCTCCTGCTTATCGGCACAGGCTTGCCCCGTGTACCCTTGACATCGGATGCAAGACACTTGTGCTATTGTTCGCGGTCTTAGGCTTTCTTCCTCAAAGGTTCTGCAGGCTTAGGATGAAAAGGGCAAGGTCACTTCTCTCCTCTTGACCCTCTCGATTCCTGCCACCTCTCTCCTTTGCTTGAACTTCCACGCCTGGTTAGCCGTCTCGTTGTGCTATCTGCCGTGCTCGCCTTGCTTGTACTGTGCTCTCTTGCTCTGCCTTTTATCCCTGTGGAAAAAAGGAAGGGCCGTCGGGTGTGTGATTTAAGTCAATTGCCTGACAATGCCTGACTCTCGTGTCGGGGCATGTCAGGTAAATAGTCTTATTACAAATCCGTTGTTTTCTGCATCGAGGGAAAGGTTGGTGTCGGAAAAGAGAAAAGGTAGAGTTTCTGCATGTTCTGTGTGGTTGGATGGTGAGAAGGTGTTATCGGAAATTATAGTCTTTGTAGTGGAAAGGGGAGGGGTTGGAGTGTCAGAGTATCCTACGGGACGGGATAGGGAAGGTTTGTGAAATGGGCGAGAATGACCGGGATGGAGAACAGAACATAGGGGATTGTGGGAACGGTAGTATTCTGTGATAGTAGATTGGGGTTTCGAAAGATGAATCAGAGGGACGGGGTTGGTAGGGTTTGTGAAGCAAATGAGAGTAACTGGGATTGTGGAGTGAACAGAGGGGATTATGGGAATCAGTGTTCTGTAAATGCAGTAGACTGGAGTTTCGCGGAAGAATAGTTAGAGGGACATGAAGAAGAATGGAAAGGGCAATGTCTAGGAGTATTCAGGTAGGGAAGAGACAAACAGGGATTCTGGGGTGGATTATCTCCGGGTGCAAGCAGGTTTGAAATCTTAGGGGAATGTTTCTGAACGGAGGGGTCATTGGATCTAGTTAGAAGACATGTATTGGGAGGAGGTGAGGTAGATGAGTTATAGCCTATAAAGGCCTCAGAGATATCATACGCCACTCCTTTTTCCTCTGCATATTACCGCGTCTCACCTGGGGCATTCCCCTGAGCATAACCCCGGGCTCCTCTATACAGGAGATCCTCTCTCGCTTGTCCGCCCCCAGGGTTGGGATCTGAGAGCACCAGCCCTCCCCTGGCCATCTGAATAAGGGTTTCCTGAGGTCTACTTAGGAGAAGACCCTCAGGTTTCTCACAGTAGCGACCTCGACTCGATCCATCTTGCTCCGTGCTCGACCGTCTGCTCTGTACGTGATGTTGGGTGATATATATATACATCTGTCACTACAGCCCATACCTCGGTTCCCTTTTCCCCGTGCGCTCAACACGCTGCTCTGAGGAACACGGCAACCGACTCTTTTTGAGGAAATTTCATCATCATATTTTTCAATTCTACGACCTCGAGATTTCCACCCCTCAGATTTTGTGTTTCAAACGATGCATAAGCTGCAACTATAAAATGTCAGTCACCGACCTCCACAACGAATGTCTGTGGTGTCTCGGTGTGTATCATGATACGGAAGGATGCACGTTGTGCTCAGAAAATGAACCTGAAGTCGGTGAGCATTCGGACAGCTAAACTTTCGTTAGGCCGACCGCCTTCAAAATCCCCTGCGTGGTTGACCGCCCGGTCCTCCGAGGCCAATACAGAGGGGCCTACCCTTGAAAGATAGAAACATCGATAGAAGGCCAAGAAATGGTTGCACTCGAGGAGCCACTCTTCCTCGTTGTCGTCGCATGAAAAGAAGCGGCACCACCGTCACCGCTGCGAATCAGACTTCTCGTCAGACAAAGGTGAGAGCTCGGCCGGCCGACCACTCGGCAGGAGTGGGAAGATTTTGGCTTTGTTTGAAAAACAGGCAGCAGCTGGTGCTGGGGCGCCCCCCTGAGCAAGCAGGCCTCTTTGGCAGCAGCAGCGCTCTGCACTCCCGACCCCACGCAGGCCCCTTTGCCAATGCCATCGACATCGGAGAAGCCTTTTGGTTCGACGCCAAAAAAAGTACTTAAGCCTTTGTTGCCAGGACCTTCCAGAATGCATCAAGCCCTGTTTGATGCCGGTTGCCAATCCGTCGACATCGAGAGATAGACCCTTGGAGCTGACCATCCGCGACAGTTCCTTTGCCCCTCTCACCCGGACCGAATTCTTTGGCTCCATGGCAACCATTTTCGGCGCTGATCAGGGAGATGACCTGGGTTGCATCGATCCAATGTTTCAAGGGTCAGGAGGTATTGATTATTTCGACGATCAAGCAGATCTTTTGCCACTGGCTCAAGGGCTCCACGATGCCAGTGGATTATACACATCACCAGATGTGGAGTTTCGGCAGGTTCAGGCCTACACCCATACCCACGCTAAATTTAGTGCACACTGGTGGATAGGGTGGTAGATGTAGGTCTGAAGCAACAGGTAGTCGGGGATCAGAGGCAGCAAACGGAATCAAAATCCAACCTTCCTTCACAAAATAAGAGGGATTGTAAACCCTTTGAAATGGCATAAAATGACACTCAGAAATTGACAAATAATTAATATGCAGTTAAATGTAGGAGGCACATATGATTTCTCACAAAGGCAGTAAGGCATAAACACTAGCAATCACAAGGCAATTGATCAACAAAAGGCATACAATTCTAAAACAAGTGGAAAGCTAAAACATGTTGCAGCTGGATTCACACATTAGAAAATTGCATTTGTTTTCAATTCCCGTTTAAAATGACACAAACGAGTTTTATGAAAAACGGGTGAAATACTTGGATTTTTAATGTGGTGTTTGCGCTGGGAGACAGATGTATGTAACAGGGATAAGATAGAGGTGAAAGGATGTCTCTAGCTACGGAACTGGATGAGATATGCAAGATAGAAAAAGGTTTGATTTGGGTAAAATGAAGCCGTGAAAGAGGAAAGAAAACCAGCTGAGAAAAGTACAGGTTTGACTTAAAGTAGATTATCAAGATTATATTGATAAAGAGGGACACAGTAAGATCCAAGGTTGATTTGCGACGTCAACCCTGTCACCCTAGTGTTCAACCGTATGCGGAAATTACTTTGATTACTCAAAATATGACCAAGGATTTATGATCTAGGCAGGACAAAAAGGAATAAGAAAGTGGGTGCAAAGCGTGGAGATAAATAACAAGATGCACAGAGAATTCTGACAGTTGGACAAGTTTTCAGTATATGTATTGGGTTGCGTAGAGAGTGGAACAAAGACACAAATCAAAATGGGGTAGACTATGTGTGATGGGATGTGGATACTCAGTCTTTTAAATTTGGGATTACGCACAGTCAACCGGGTCCTGGACTCCAGGGCTCGGGTCACCGGACGGCAGACTCTCCTGGCAAAAGAAAGCTGGGCAAAAGTCTGGTCACAGCACAGCGACGCCTCGGCGGGATGGAGCAGGTTGCAGCGGGCATGCAGTTAGTGGGCAAAAAGCCGGTCTGGTTACAGGATGCTTCCCAAAAGAACACCACAGTTTTCCCTTTGGTTATTGGGATTTTTAGATCTGGGGTCTCTGGATTGAGGCCTTGCTGGGATGGTCAGCAATCCTTTGGCCTTGCAGGGGGTCCTGGAATCAGCTATGCTTTGGCTTTGCAGGGGGGATATGGAATCTGGTAAAATGAATGTGGAAAATCAGGAACGCAGCCGTAGGAAATTCAGGAACGAGTGTGTCCAGAGTCCTGTCAGCCACCCTTTATATAAATCATGGTAACATCATAGAACTATACAGTGGGGCAGGCTTAGCTGAGAACACCTCTAAACAACTGGATTGGTCAGGGGTAATGGTTGACGCCTTGCTCTCAGTTGGTTGGGTTTCAAGGGAATGCTGTCAGATTTATGATGCGAGTTTTACAATGTCCAGAACCTCACACAGTTACTTTAGCTAAAATGCAGTTTTGCCATAAATGGCACATTTGTACAGTGGTAGCATTTTAACAAATTACATAAACAGGTTACATATTTCATGCAACACAGGCCAGTCCAACTCTGCAACTCTGCAGTCTGTAAGACATTGTTTCGCCCGTCTAATAATTTTTGGTCATTTTTATGGTGAAATATTCAGCCTAAAATTCTATAACTTTATACATGTGTGTGGAATATCATTAGGCATGTCAGCATTCAAATGTGCAGTGGCATCAGGTATACACCCCACAAAATTACATTACAACTGAACTTTTTACATTTTTCTGTGTTTCTGCTGCAAAAATAAGTCTTCAAAGTTTCTTAATAAAATAGTCTTTTGAAACAAATGGGCTGGCTTTTGGCCTTCACTGGAACATTTGTTTCTCTTCAGCTACCACCAACTGTCACTTCAGCTCATTGTGGGGATAGGGGTTTCCCAGTTTGATTGAAGGTTTTATGGCCGCTTTCACTTCACTGCGGGCGCTTCCTTTCGCTCTCCATATTACAGACCACCTGTGACTGTCACCCTGTCTGGCTCTCTGCTTGCAGCTGATCTCCAAAGGATCCCTTCTCCCTCACCATCTCGCCCTCGGACACTCTGCCGCTCCAACCTTCACTCCACTGCCTAGACCCCCACTCTACTGCCGTGACTCCTCATTCTTCTTCTCTAAAACCTCACTCTCCCCAGCCCTCTCACCCTCCCTCTCCCCTCCACTGAACCTACAAAAGCTCCTGACACCTACTCCAATTGTGGGCACTCTGCTATGTGACCACCAGCATTTACTCTCATCCCCTTCCTGTCATGCACTCTACCTGCCTTTCCCCCGTCGGCCTTCCTCCATCTCCCACCCCCTCTCCCTCCTCCTCCTCTTCCTTCACCTTCCGTTCATCCTCATGTCATCCCCACTCTCACCTCCCCCTCTGCCCATCGCTTCCCCCTCGCACAATACCTTCTCGCTTTAATCTTACCTACCTCCCCACTGCCAATCCCTCCAGTCTCATCAACATTGCCCTCTGGAACGCCCGATCCATCTGCAACAAAGCCGCTGCGGCCCTTGACCTGTTCTTCCGACTCAACCTTCACTTCTTTTGCATCACCGAGACTTGGATTCCCCCTTTCAATTCCACTGTTCCTGCATCTCTCTCCACCCCCTCTTCCTCCTTCTTTAATGTCCAATGCCCCTCAGGTCGCTGAGGCGGCGTCAGACACATTTTTCACCCTAATTGTCCTTCCTCATCCCCTTCCTTATCTCTCTCCCTACCTTCTCCTCCTTTGAATTTCTCTTCAAATCCTTCACCTTCCCTCACGCGATATCCTTCTTAATCATTTACAGACCTCCCGGCCCCCTCTCTTCCTTCTATGAAGACTTGGACCATCTTCTCTCTCTCTCATTTCTCCCTCCCCTACTCCTCTCTCTGTCTTCTACGATTTTAACCTCCCCCTCTCAACCTCATCTCATTCTTCCCCTCTTCTCAACTTACTTGACTCTTACCTCCTCTCTTACCCCTACCAACCCCAACCACCCACTCCTCTGACTCCACTCTCGATCTCACTTTTCTCTCAACTTACTCTTCCTCCCCTGTATCGTCTCTTCCCAACTATCTCTGACCACGCCTTACTCTCCTTCTCCCTTACTCCTCCCTCTTCTCATTGTCCTCCCCCTCCTCTCCCTCCTTCTCTCGTCGTGATCTTTGCAACTTCAACCCTTCTCTCTTCCTTGACTTCTGTTTTTCCTCCCTTCCCCATCTCCCTGACTTCTCATCCCTCTCGGCCGATGACGTCCTCTCCACGCTGTCCTCCTCTATAGCTTCCTGTCTTGACCAAATCTATCCTCTTACTTCCTTCTCACAAACCTTCCCAGCCCTGGCTCTCCTCTTGCCTTCTATCCATGCGTCGCTTCCTCTGTTGTCTCGAACGACGCTGGCTCAAATCCACTTCTTTGACCAACCAACTTACTTCTCTTATCACTCTCTGACTTTTGCCTTACATCAGCCCAGGGCTCCTACTTTTCTAACCTCCTCCACTCACAAGCTTCTCACCCCCACCGTATCTTCCAGACCCTCTCTCGCCTTCTTTCCCCTCCTACACCTGACCCTTCCACGAATTCTCCCCTCTCTCCCACTGACTTTGCCAATTTCTTCTCCTCCAAAATTCTCTCTCTCCGCCAAAACATCCTCTCTGCTCCTTCTTTCTCCCCTTCTTCCACCTCCTCCTCTTCCACCCCTGCTAACATGTCCACCTTCTCTCCTATTACCCCAGACTGCGTCTCCCGTCACCTGTCCAAAACTCACCCTACCGCTGCCCCCTCTGATCCCATCCCTACCTCCCTCATCCCCAAAGTGTACCCTCTCCTCATCCCCTACCTAACCACCTTCTTTAACATCTGTCTCTCCTCTGCTACCTTCCCTTCAGCCTTCAAACACGCTACCTTAATCCCTATCCTGAAGAAACCCCCTGCTAGCCCTCTTCTTGCCTCCAATTTCAGACCAATCTCCCTTCTCCCCTTTATCTCAAAGCTCCTCGAGTGCCTAGCCTACTCTCAACTCTCAGCTTTCGTCTCCTCTCACTCCCTCTTCCCCCACCTCTCAATCTGGTTTCTGCCCAAAACGCTCCACTGAGACTGCTCTCACCTATGTACTCAATTCTCTCCTCACAGCTTGCTACGCTAAGCAATCCTCAATTCTCATCCTCCTTGACTGCTCTGCAGCGTTTGACACCGTAGATCACCCCTTACTTCTTAGCACTCTGTCCTCCTTTGGCTTCAAAGGCTCTGTCCTCTCCTGGCTCTCCTCTTACCTCTCCAACCGATCCTTTACTGTCTCCTGGGGCGGCTGCACCTCCTCCAACTTCCCCCTGATCTATGGCGTTCCCCAGGGTTCCGGGTGGAACCGGAGCAAACAAATTACTCATGGTCTTTTGGAAGAATTATTCTTTATTATTTTTCTTTTCTCTCTCTATACCTCCCTTCTCTCCCCGTCATTTCTTCTTTCAGCATCTCCCACCACTTCTACGCAGACGATACCCAACTCTTTCTCTCCTTCACCTCTGACCTCCATCACACGCTCTCCTCCTGCCTTACGGACATAAAAAATTGGATGTCATCCCATTTTCTTTCCCTCAACACTGACAAGACTGAAGTGCTTTTCTTCCCTCCTAACACTCTCACCTTCCCCTCCTCCCTTCATCCACTTTTCCCCTTCCAATCTCCCCATCTTGACCCACGCCCGCAACCTTGGCCTCCGTATTGACTACTCTCTCTCCTTCTCCAACCACATCTCTCTAACCTCTCGGGCCTGTCGGCACCACCTCTTCAACATCCGTAAGATCTGCTCCTCCCTCACCTTTCATGCTTTTAAACTCCTAATCTCCTCCCTTATTTTCTCCCCTCTCTTCTAATGCTCCTCTCTTCTCTTTGGACTCCGTGTCTCTCACCTGACTCCCCTAAAATCCATCTACCACTCCGCACTCTGTCTTCTTGGCCCTCGAGACTCTATTTCTAACTCACTCTCTCAACTTGGCTGGCTCCCCTTCCTCTCACAATTGAAATTTCAATTCCTCTGCCTTGTCTACAAATCTCTCCATGACCTCGCCCCCCATCTTACCTCCCTCCTCTCATTTTACTCTCCCTCCCGCTCTCTCCGCTGATCTCCACCTTCTCACTGTACTCCCAGCCCCTTGTGCCTCCTCGCGCTTCCGCTCCTTCCAACTCTTGGCCCCCACCACTGGAACTCCCTACCTCTCTATCCGCTCCCCCCCTACCTACCCATCTTTCCGCTCCTCCCTGAAAGCCCTTCTTCTCCACTCCCCCCTGACTCTCCTTCCCTACCTCTCTCCCCCCTCATACCTCTGCCCCTCTTTCCCCCGCCTCCTGATGACTTCAAATTGGATACTGTAACCACCTTAGTGCGTAGGTGGTCACCCGGGGGCTCCCCCCTTTCCCCTCCCTCCTCTGAGTAAATTGTTCTAAATACTGTACCACTGGTTTGTTCCATGTTTGTAAATTATGCTTCATTCATCACTGTACGTGTTGTTATTCTGTAAAGCACTTTGGTGTAAAGCGCTATATAAACTCAATAAACATAAACTTCACAGGTTAGTGTCCCAGATTTCCATTGTCCCAGCCTGGAGCACAGACGAATGTCCGACGAGCGTGTGAACTTTGTCTTGGTTCATTCAAAGTGTTTGAAGCTAGTCATTATCACTTTTCTGTCCTGGAAATTTATGGTGGTCCCTTTTGGGGGAAGCCTTAGCTTAGCCAGCAGGGAAAAACCTGTTCTGGAGCTTGCAAAATTCAGCCAATGCAGTTTAATTCCTTTTATTTTATTTTATTTTGTCCTGGATCAAAACAAACCTGTTGGATAAAACATTCCCTCTGTTTCCCAGCAACAAACCCCTTTTCATTGCTAGGCACAGACAAGTTTTTGTTCAACGTGGTACTTTTAAAACGGGCATTATTTTTCTGGTTTGCAAAAGCTCATTTTTACATGTGTGAAGCCAGCTGGCATTTTCCTTCCAAATTCGGTTTGTCTCTTCCATCTGCACTTCTACATTGTTTTGTAGCCATAGTTAGCTTCTTGTACACAAGTCTGTACAAGGCCATGGTCTCTTGAGATTGACATGTGCGCAGAGAGCTATAATTTCTTTTAAAGCAGTGATTTCTGACATTTTGTAGCAAAAGTCAAGTGTTTTTCCGTGTAACTGAAGTAAAGCTTTTGTTAATTTTCCCAGATTTGGCTGACAAAGCCTGACATTCAGGGATCATGCTTTCTTCTGCTGAAGCACAATGTGGATATGGATGGTCATGGCAAGGCCTTATTAATAAAAGTAGTTTGATGAAAAACAGATGAAAATAGCGTCAAAGCAGCATCCTTTTCAATGTGAAATATTCCATTTTTCAATTCGAACTTTGGTCTTGCAGCAAAGCAGCGCTGCTTTTTCACTCCCTTTATTTTGTACATGTAAGCAACACACTGGCAGACTTTTTCAGTGCACCCCCTTGTTCCATGCTGCCCAATATGTGCTTGGCAAGATGGTGCAGGCCTCTTTTTGTAGTTGCAAAACGCTGTTTTGGTGTGAGGCAGTGGTGCTCAAAGGAACCAGCGCAGCCATTTTGCTGTTTCTGCCAAAGCGCAGCTTGGTTATGGAGAAGAATTCTGTTGAGTGGGTCAATGTAGCCCACATAGGGGTGGGCATGAGTTGTCCACCTGCCTGTAGAGACCCTATCACAACCCCCAACCCCTTGTAGAATGTATACTTAGATGTTCCCCTTGAGCCGAGCAACCACAACCCCTCGTAGGTTTTCGCTTATTTGCCACGTAGTATGATGTCACTTATGATGAGTTTTTACTATAAAAGTATGATTTTTTTTTAATGAAATGCTTCGAGAGAATGCTGTGCGTCGTCCGTTGATGTCTGTTGTAACTCCCGGTTTTAGACAATTGATAATAAAACAGTAAAAAGACGTTGCCATCTTCCTGAGTTGGTTTAATTATTTGGTGTAAAGAGTTACTCTGCATCATGACACGCTACCCGCCCAAGTTTTACTTCCTTAGTAGGATTCAGGAAGAGGTCCCAGCAGCCTCAACCTCTTTTTGAGTTGTTTTGGTATTTATTTCTGGTACTGGCACCTATCCCACACATTTATTTTCCTACACTGTCCCCACCTGACTAATGTTACTTCTGTATGTCAAGTAATATTCTCGGCGACCAGACTTGTCTTCCTTTGTGTCCTTATTGCACTCCTCAACAACAGCTATCTCCAACCAGGGCCCCATGGCGTAGAAGAGCTGATTACTACTACATGAGTGGGGAGTGGGTGAGAGGTCTGTTCTACGTGTACCTGTTCCTCTGGCAAGGCCAGTGCAGGGATGTATGCTGCTACAACACATGTGCCTTGCCTCTGTGTACACGTGTGTGGATGGGGAAGCGAAGCAGGAGGGGGTGCACGTATGTGCATATTTGGAACATAGTTAAACTGACCAATGGGTGCGTCTGACTGTTTTGGCTAATACTGCCTGATTCGACGTAATTGCAATGCCGGGCAATGAGAAAACTGGAATGCTAATGTCTGCTTTGTAGGAAAATGTGAAAAATACTACCTAAAATAGACAGTATGTACTTCAGTGGGGGGAATGCGAAAAATACCATTATGAAATGATCTGTATTCCACGGCCCAGTGTGGAAAATCGCAACATAGCACTACCTGTAACTTTATGAGTAGCAAATCCAGAAAAGGCCTGCAGACGCATCTCTTTATGAACATCCGACAGGCCAATATTCTACATACATCTGCAATATTCCCACACAGGTTCGATCCCCGGGTCCGCGCTTAGGAACCTCTGGTTATTAATCGCGTTATAAATATGAAACTAAGACATATTCCTGTAACAGCGCCTCGATGCCCCTCGGCTTTGTGAGCGCTTTAAAAAATGCAAATAAATAAAGCCTCCCGACTACATTATAGTTTCCTCCATAGCCTCCTATCTTTGCCTTTTAATATTCTTCCTTTCTCACTGTCTCCCCATTATTCATCTCCTCTCATAACATTATGTTAGCAATATTCTTTACAAATACAAACAGAAAAAAGAGAAAACCACATAAAAGCGCGCAAGCGAGCAGTTTGGCTCACTGAGTGCTAATGGCTAGGCTGAGAGCTTTCTGGCAATAAAAGCGCCCACGCTGTTTTATACTCTGGGTATTAAGCGTGTTGCTAGTTTTCTCTTACCACACACTGGCTCTCACATTTTCTGTTCAGCAAATAGTTGTAACTTTTATAGAGAAGGACCATTGCCGTGTAATTGCATCCAGGCCGGCGGCGCCTTGCCAGACTCAGCCTTGCTCGGCGTGACAGTAAACAGACCCCTGTGAACACTGGGCGCAAGGGTGGTGGTGGTGGGGGGCGGAGGGGCTAATGCAGGTGTGTTTGTATTGGCAGAAAACACTCACTTATTTGCCTGCAGTAATTCCGAAAAGCCGTGCTGACCTTTTCCCCTCTTCCTGTAAACACTCGTTTGACCTCAGCACTGCTGAATGCTCGTGGTTTTTGGTGACTGTCTGAAGCGGAGAGCCAGCCCAGCCCCGAGCTTAGATTCTTGGAATGCAGCGGGGTTGCGCTTATGCATGCCCCCATTGCTTGCGGCACACTGGGCGCTCTCTGACAGAGTTCTGGGTGTGACGAGGGAAGACGACATATCACAGTGCCCAAGAGCAGCAAGAAGCACCCTAAAAATAGGGGTTACCACTGCCGTACGACCCATTCAGCCTTCTTTTTAGTGAACCTTTTGGTGAACCACTCGCCATGCCGAAGGGACATGCATCACATGATGATTAAGAGGATGTGGATAAGGCTGAACTACTCAAATGTAAGGAATTTTAGACTAAAAGCCAGAGGGTGAATGGCAGCAACAGCTGTGCCCCGTCTCCAGCCAACACATCTGTTAACAGCACACCATTCCCTTCACCCAATGCACAACTGCACCCCAGGGCACAGGAACTCCACTCGAACCAGACGGCTATCTTCATAGCTGCCCCACTTCTTCCACCTGGCGTCTCGTGCCGGCCCGGACCCCCAGTGCACAGCAATACCAATCCACTTACGAGCCCACTTTATTGCTATGCACCACTCCACAATATTCATTGCACAGCTGTACCACCAGTGGAATATGTGTATATTTTGCTTCTGTAACCTGTATACTATCTTGTAATGCTCTGTGTGTGATTTGTAACCATTGTACCCAAGTTCAAGCTCCCAGTTGTCCCTGGGTTAGGTGTGCTATATAAGAAAAGAAACTTTTTAATTTTTTTTTTATTTGATATTTGGTTATGCAATTGACAACCTTTTATTAAGTATACTCCTAAAAAAAGTTTTAAAAAACAGTTCTATTGACATAAGTTTCAATTAACGTCCAGAATCAAGGTCACAGATCTTCAAGTGTTGATTGCTGCTTCTGGATGGCAATAGAGAGTTTGACTACGGCCAAGGATATTGATGTTTTTTCCCCAGATTGTAACATTTTCCACCATAGCTCCCTTGATTTGTATCCGTACTTTGTGATGATCGGGATCATGAGGGTGTTCCTTTGCAATGATAAAGTTGGACAGACCATCATCAAATGATACAGATTTTCTATTGACTCTGGATCCTGACATAGTGTACATCAGCGCAGCATGATTTCATATCCATGTAGTTTCTCTTGTTTTGATCAGGTTAAGTCAAAATCGGAGAAATTGATCTCTGAAATACCAATGGGGAAACAATTTCAGGTAGTTGGGTAGGGAATTTGGTTTTTTACTGTCTTCCCATGGTTTCCCATAAGTTTTGCAGGTTAGCCATTCATTCTCAGTCCTGAACCAGTCACAGGAATATAACTTTCTTTTTACTCTGTCCGGGTTACTGATGAGAATGTCCACTTGCTCTCCTATGATGTTAAGAGTCTGACATTCGGCTTTCCATGCAGTCAGAATTGGGTCATGGTCTTCCAAAAGGGCTTTTTCTAGACCTTTAAAACCCCCTTTGGGGTTTTCCTCAATGCATTTTCTGTAAAAGGACAATGTTTTCCACTCTACAATGGCTAGCAAAGAGGTTAAACCCAGTTCTCTACGGATTGCCTGTATTGGCGTGCCTTTCAGAAGGCGCAGGGTGTTTTTCCAAAAATGACGTTCGAGAATTGCCCAGTTTTTAACTTTGAAATTGAAAGAAGTTTCAGCACCGTAGGTGAGAATTGGAATCCCCTTGGCTTTATAAAATGCAATCAATGGAATTAGACTAAAGCCACAATAGCGCTTCAAAATGATTTTTCCTAAACCTGTGAGGTTCATCACTTTCTTAGTGTTTCCAGTCGTGGAGCGTCGATCTTACTTGTTTTGATACAAACTCCTAGATATAGAAAGGATTGTACTACGGGGATTTCTGTTCCCAGTAGCGACCAACGCATCGTTTTTGTTCGCAGCTGGCTCTTTTGAACCCCAAAGGGTAAAATGGCAGATTTGTGCGGATTGATTATAAGTCCATTGGTTTCGATGTACAGTTTTAAAGCATTCAATTGTCTTTGAAGACCAATTGGAGTCTGGTCTATAAGAACCACATCATCTGCATAGACTAAGCGGCTAACTTGGATGTTTGCTATAGATGGTGGAAAGCATCTTATGTTATTAGCTGCAGAGTCGATGTCGGAGATGAAGATGTTAAATATTTCAGAGGCCATCGGGCAGCCTTGTTTGACGCCTTTATTGGTTGGAATTGGCTCAGTTAGTAAGCCTGTTTTATTCAGCCGGACTCTCACGGTGGTATGATGGTGAAATTCTTTAATGGGATCTGTGATGGAAGCAGGACAGTCCCATTGTTCTAGTTTAGTCCATAACTCAAGGCGCGAGATGCTGTCAAACGCCTGAGTTAAATCAATAAAAGCTATGTATATTTTTGAACCTTTACTGATCTCCGTGCGGCTTTTCAACAGGTTTAAGATGAATATATTGAGCGCTGTCCCAATACCTTGAACAAAGCCTGATTGCCATGGGTCAAAATGGCCGTATGATGTTGCCCAATTTCGTAATGCTTGAAGAACCAAGTTGCCAAATACTTTGCCCATGGAATCAACAATGCTATAGGGCGATAATTAGCTGGAATTTGACGATTGCCCTTTTTGTGAATAGGTATAATTATCGATTCTTTCCATGAAGTTGGTATCTTTTGGGTCGATGTGATGTAATTGAATAGAATTGATAAAAGTTTGGCCCATTCCTGTGGATTTTCTTTGAAAACGGCATTGCTTATCCCATCTGGGCGATATGCATTTGATTTGGACATTTTCTTGATGACATTCTCGATGGTGTCTGTTGAAGTATCTATTAGGTGCCATTTCTTATTTTTTTGTGACATTGGTATGTCATCCTGTTCTTGATAGATTGCCTTGAAATGAGAGATCCAGGCTCCTGGAAGAATTGGTGTTGACGTCGGGGAATTTTGATCTACCTGTAATTGGTTTATCAATCTCCACATGTCTGCGGTATTAGATGATCTGATGGTATATAACATTTTCTCATCATCATTGCAGTCTAGTGTCTTTAAGCCGCAACCAATTCCGATATTGCTGTCGTAATTGTTTTTTTTTACTTGAGGCTAACACTGATTTATTACCATTTAGCTTATTAAGCCTTTCCTCAATGCTTTTTTTTGAAGGATCACTTGGTCAAAGGCGTGCCGGTGTGTAATGGAACTCAAATGGGAAGATTTTGATTTTTTTTCTCATATATTCGGAACAGTCCAAAATAGTTCAGAGGTTCTTTGGCACCGGTTGAGATCAGGTGGTTTACAAGAATGGAGGAATCTTCAGTCAATACAGTGAGCCGAGTGGACGGGACTTTAATTCGATTTTTTTCCCATGTTGACTTCTACCAACTTCATGTTTGTGAAAGTTATGTTATTCTGAGTTGGTAATAATTTGGCTGATAGTAAATTGTGATCACTGTTATCCATTCGTATGACCACCATTTTGTTTTCTGCGGCGATCAGTTCGGCTGAGATGTAAATGTAATCGATGACATGCCCACCGGTTCCTTGTTTTCTGGTGATATTAGCTGGAATGTCTCCGGTAGTATTGCCATTCAGTAGGTTCAATTTGTTTGCATTCATGATGATGTTCCACTGATAGCCTCTCTTCTCTGGTGGTGTTAATGAAAAGCTATTGAGTATTATAAGGCCTCTAGATTCATCCCAGCATTTCGAGTTCAAATCACCACAAATAATGAACCATGGATCTATCCATTTTTGTTTACAATGCAGTAGCCATTTTTCAATCTGGTCTGGAAAATGTATGCTTGCAACAGAGGCAGGATTCCAATACATTCAGGATTATGAGTGTTTTCCTCGTTTGTTGTGCCGCAGTTTGAATGGATCCAACTATGATTTGAATTAAGGAGGATGGCATAATTTCTGTGATTACTGTAAAGTCAAGCTGATTGTTAATGAGAATAAGTAAACCTGACGTTGGTCTGCCAGTAGCCCCTTTAATTGCTGGATTAAGGTGGCTTGAATAGCCTTCGACTATCGGTGGAATGCGCATCCATGTTTCTTGGAAACAGAAAATGTCATGATTTTCGATCCTTCCTGAAACAAATGACTGAAACCCCTTGTATTCCATGATGCTATAGTTAGGGGTGTCAGTGTTGGTGGGAGTTCATCCTATGACATCTTGATTTTATCAGCCACCAGCCCCATAAGCCATTTCCAGTTCTCTTCTGTGCCAACCACTGGGAGCCTTGTTTCGTGTTTATTAGAAGCTCTTTCTTGGCTGTGGCCAGGCCTCGGATGTAGCGATGGTGATCTTCTACATTTGTAGGAGTTTTGTGTTAGATCGGTCCGACTTATAACGGTCTGCATGATGAGATGAATTTCGATGCCGATTGTTGTTGTAGTATCGTCGGTCGTAGGTGTCACTTGTGCTATCCCTCCTTCCATGATTTCTGGCTGGCCATTTGTTTGAACAGCCATAAGCGGTTTTTTGTTCAGAATTTGGCTTCAGTTATGTAGAGGAATGGATGTTTTTCCGTGGACCACGTGCTATTTTCGACTCCGTTAGGTCAAAGCCTAGTGATCTTAGTTGGGATATTTCCTGTTTTAAGGTTTGTGTAATTAGAGGAGTCATTGGGTAAATAAGCACTCGGGCCAATGTGTTTTCTTCCGGAAATTCAACTCTCGCTATGTCATTAGTTGTTAATGGCCGAAGGGATGGGATATGGTGCAATAGTCTAATGACATTGGCTCGATTCATGATCAGCCCATATTCTTCTGTGTTCATCCTTTCAAGTAGAAGTCCATCTTCGAGGTAGTTGGAGTTTAATCCAAGACTTTGTGATTTATGTACCGCTTGCTTTGTTGAGCAGGATGGTAATTTTAGAGGCGAGATTTGGTAGCAGTCCTCGGTAAGATCAGCCTCAGAGTCATTGTGCATATTGTTGTGTTTGCTGGGGGTAGGATTCAAAACTGCTTCGTTTGGTGCAGAATTTTTTTGCCCCTTATCTGAGACTGTCTTTTGTATATTAGGAACCGGTTTACTTATTTTCAAAGTCTTTTGTATTGAAGTATTTAACTCCTCACATAGGTCACGTGCCTCGATAGGTGTGGGATAAAATGAACTAAACTAAGGTTACACCAAGCCTCTCTGCTAAGGGTGCAAGTGCACATCTGCCCCATCCACTCAGCCCGGAGTTCAGAGCAGAACCAACTATCTCGGGACCCCTAAACACAGCTCTGTGGCTCTCATGGGACTCCAAGAAATGAAACTCGGCCATTGCAAGGATTGAAGTAATGATTTAATCGGTAGGATCTAAAGGCAGCTCCTGAGATCAAGCGGGATAAAGCTGCCTTCAGATCTGTAGGATCTAAAGGCATATTGGCTGGAAGGATAGCTCAGGGTAATGTGCTCGCCTTGGAAGCAAGATGACATGGAGCACCACAGGTTCGATCCCTGGGTCCGCGCTTAGAAAGCTCTGCATATTAAGCGCGTTATAAATGACCCATCATATCAAATAACCTATCATATCACCCAGAAAGCAGGCCTTACCTCTAAGGAGCTAGGACCCGTATTCAGTGGGCCAAAAATGTTACTTCCACGTGAAAGGAACACTGCATACTTTTGCCCATTACATTACATATAGGATATTGTCTAGATGTTGTTTTATGCTTCTGTTAGGCAAGATTGTATGCAGTACCCTGTGGGAGACTGCACCAACCTTGTTCTCTTGGCAATAGTTAGCCCAACCTTTGGTATAAGCATGTGCTACACAAATTGGTAGAGTGACTGAGCAGCCAGGCTTTTCTCAAGAGGGGTCAATGTGAGCGGTAGGGTTATTAAACAGAGATTCACAGTGACAAGTACCCAAATAAACACACTTAAGATTTCTTGATTAAACAATTATTTATTAATTTAACGTAACAGTCAGTTGAATAAGCCTTCTTTAGAAAGGAGAAAAATATGTAACACAATAATATACTTCAAAATACACACTATGTTTCAATAAATCAGTAGATACCCATTTGGCATGGCACAAAGACACTTTCTACACCCTGAGGTGACTTACATCAATGTCCACAGTGTCGTAGTTATTTTTCACTGGTACATTTAGAGCAATACTGAGGTTAGTGTAAAAAAGGAAAAGATAAGGGAATAAAACAATGGTTAACACATATTCATCAGTAGGTAAGAACTTTTTGAACGCTCCAATGCAAAGTGAATGAACCCTTTCCCAGCTACACAAGTTATCTAATATGTGACTTTTGTTGAGGGATAGTTAAAGCACAATGTCAGAGGTAAGAAAAGTCTTTCAGGGAGCCAAGACAGCCAATGTCAATTGAGCAAAAGTCTAGGGGAGCTGAAGCACTTCTTCAGGTAGGTAAAAAGTTTTGCACTATGTTTTAGAAATCTTTGTAGGCAATGAAATTACTGTAGGGCCACAAGATGGGAGGCTTGTGAGGGGTAAAAGCTGCAAGCAACTCTGCAAAAGTAACCAAGACAAGTCTCAACTGAGCGCTAGCAAAGCTACACAACAAGAGGTAAGCAACCCCTTTGTTTTACAGTACCTTTGGTTTGAAGAAATGTGTTCCAGCTGGCTTCTGTTCCAGTTGTAGGTCTGCAGATCCTGTTGTTCCTGAGCCTCAGTCGTGGGGACAAGAGGGAGGACGTCGGGATGCTCCTGCACTACGAATTGAAGGTCGGCAGCAGCAATGGGCAAACTTCAGGTCAGCGGCACTTTGCGGTTTCAGCTTCTCGCGGCTCTCGCCAATAGCACCACCGTGGTTCTCGGATACCTTTATGGACCTTCTTCTCATCTGGGATCCAGCACTCTGACGTGGCTCAGGCTTGGTCAGTCCTGCTTCATGGAGTCTGGAGGATCTTCCTGGAGCTCCCGTCCGACTTAAAAGCGATGCACTCAATCCTGGTGTTCCTCTCCCTGGCAATCAGTTCCTGCAGCAGCAATAGAAGTACAGCCAGCTCTGAGAGGCTGTCCAGACGAGTTCGCTTTGGGGTTGATTGGTTCCAGCAACCCAAAGAGAGAAGTCGTCCAATGCAGGGCATCTCTAGTCGAGGCGAATCCGGAGCTTCAGCAATGCAGCAGGGCTTCACCGAGCAAACCAAATGTCCAAGAGTTGCAGCAAATGTCATGGCAAACTTCAGGTCAGTGGCACTTCGCGGTTTCAGCTTCTCGCGGCTCTCGTCAATAGCACCACCGTGGTTCTTGGATACCTTTATGGACCTTCTTCTCATCTGAGATCCAGCACTCTGACGTGGCTCAGGCTTGGTCAGTCCTGCTTCATGGAGTCTGGAGGATCTTCCTGGAGCTTGGGTCCAACTTATAAACAATGCACTCAATCCTGGTGTTCCTCTCCCTGGCAATTGGTTCCTGCAGCAGCAATGGAAGTACAGCCAGCTTTGAGAAGATGTCCAGACTAGTTCACGTTTGAGTTGATTGATCCCACCAACCCAAGGGGGAGAAGTTGTCCGTTGCAGGGCTTCTCTAGTCAAGGCGAATTTGGAGTTTTAGCAATGCAGCAGGGCTTCGCCGGGCAAACCAACGGTCCAGGAGTTGCAGCAATTCCAAGTTCTTCTTCGGATTCCTTCATCCAGTGGTCGACTCTGCCTTCCAAGCCAAAAACCTTGCCTTTTATGCAGGTTTCTCCCATTCATTCGAGGCCTAGCTGTCACTCACACAGCAGGGTGTCTGTCCTCCAAGGACAGCCAGCCGGCCGATCACCTTTGGGTGCATTCCTGTAACCAAGGGGATTAAGCACGGGGAGTTTCGGGCTCCTCCCTCACTTCCTGTCTGC
Organism: Ambystoma mexicanum; assembly: GCF_040938575.1. Lineage (NCBI taxonomy): Eukaryota > Metazoa > Chordata > Amphibia > Caudata > Ambystomatidae > Ambystoma > Ambystoma mexicanum. The sequence continues at coordinate 419,989,198 of NC_090934.1, read as the reverse complement.
CAGACATGCTGGAGCCAGAGGCAGGCTTCACCAGTGAATCCCGCCAAAGACAAAACAAAGGAACCAAACCTGGTTTGGCACGTAGAGTAAATCTCAAGAAGGATCTTTCCAATAAGAAATGGCTAAAAGTGAACACTGGGGCCATTTTGACAAAATGGGCACCCATGGGTGCTTTACTGCAGCTGCAATTGCAGTCCGCGCTAGAAACACACAATGGTAGGAAAAAGTAAATGACTGCCACCAGCCATTAATTGTAGAAAGGGTAGCATAAAAATGTTACATGATAAACTAGACAAAGGGGATACTAAGTAACCCCTCCAGCAACCTATTTGTAAGATAGTGTACGCTGGGTCTAGAAATTTACAAAATGTAAGTAAAGTCAATTTCACTTCACTGCTCTTGGAAACAGTAGTTTAACCAAAAGAAGGTATTTAAACATTTGGGAAATCTGGAAGACTTCCCAGTGTCACTGCACTAAAGGTGCTGTGTGACACAATGTAAAGTTGATTCGTATGGAGATTGTCGGACTTCAAAGTCAAAAGAAACACAGAATTGTAAGTACAAAGTCCCAGAATTCAGCAAAAGAGCTGATCTCTAGGGTGGGAGGAATTTGATACTAAACTGAAAATTCTCCCTAACAGCTTCTTTTCACTAACATGGATTAACATGCAGAGTTAACATCACATAGCCTGTTTGTATAGCACCAAATTGGCCTGAGAAGTCAAAATATCTCCTTGCAGCTGTTGGTGTCTATCTAACCAGGCTCTTCTATGCGAAGGAGGAGCTAAATGGTTTCCAGACGTTTCTTCGCCTACTAATTAATGTGTGAGTCACTGATGCAAAGCCTGAGACTTGCACCCAACAATTGGTGGGAGACTGCTGAGAGTTGCCGGCACACATGCAGTGTACGGGATTGATGCAAGACTTGCCCTTGCTAAACTGCAATACTTTGCTGAAAGTTGTGAGGCTCTCTTCCAGTGTAAGCGACTCTACTTGCAAGTTGTGAGGCTCGGACCCAAGACTCTTCTGAAAGGTGTGAACTTGGCTTCTAGGTGCGAAACCCATGCCCACTGTGTCTGATGGTGTTTCAAGGTGTAAGAAACCCACCCGATGAGTTCAACTTGATATGTCTTCAGGAACCTGCCATCACACTGTGTGCGATATGAGACTCCTTTAGTGATGTCACAGTGTGATTTGTGGGTCCGTAAGAGACTTACATTTCCTGGTGTGATGTCCTTCGGGTGTCTGGTTCACATGCTGCGATCTAGGTTCTGGAGCAAGGTGATGTCTGCTTCCTTCTGTGAAAGTCACAGCTTGATGGTATGTTCTTGGAGTGATGTTACCCAAGAGTACCGGCGAGCTGCAGAGAGATCGCTGCGGGTTCCTGGTTTGGTGTCATACAGTGGCGGAAGTTTCCTTCAGTGATGTCACAATCTGATATCAGTGGACTGCAGGCAAGTGCCAAACCTGACCTTCGTGTCAGCAGGGTTTTCTTTCTTCTGTAATAGTTTGTTGGATACAGACGCACAAGGTGCCGTGCAGATAATGGCCCTGAACCAGCCAATTTGCACATGTTCTGCCCTTTCTTGACACAGATTCAACCTGGTCTCTAGCTTTATTATGTTTTGAACTGTTCTTCTGGCCTGCTCATTCTGTCTGTGGTAATATGTATTATGTGCTGTTTTTTTATATAGTGTGAACCTAGTAGTACAATGCAGCGCTGTACAATAAATAGATACATTAATTGAATGCAATAATATGGACGCAACCTAGAAGAGTACGCTATTATTGGCACACTTGAAAGACATGGAGGAAGTGTATGACGGAGGATACAGGTTAGGAAGGGAACAGAAGACGCAGTCTGCTACTCATAAGATGTGTTATGCCCTGTGCGTGCACCCTAGTCCCCTAGTTCTGAAGTGTTCAGAAACCCTTACAACCAAGACTTTCCCACCTTACATTCTATCCCTAGAGCCCAGGGAAGGACTCTGATGCCGGGCTTTCTCGTTTACAGACACTTGGGTGCAAGGGACTGAGAGGCACCACCAGGGGTTAAAAGCAGTGCAAACAAGCTGCGCATTCCTGACTAATTCCCCAAACCAGCTTACTTTGTTAGTGCCAGCTGGAACCCTCTCTGCAGCTGGTGCTGGAGCCTTTTCATGTGTCCAGACCAGGCAGGAGGAATGTCTGCTGGGAGGGGTGGCAAGTGTGCACAGGCCCAGGAGAGGCATGCAGAGTGGGAGAGGCGAGGTGGGGGTGGGTAGGGTCGAGGGGTGCACACAGTAGACGGGAGAGAGAGGTGTGTTTTTATTATTGTTATTTTGTGCATATAAACAGCCTGTACGTTATCTTTCTTGCACCCAGTCCTTTTATTGCCTGTCCCAAACAGTGCTAGTACTGTAGTATGTGACATCTGCCCACTCAGTGCTGTGATGGCTGTAGAATAATGATAATCTGTGTTTGTATATGTCGACCTCCAAACGACGAAAGGCCCTGCCTCCCTCTTGCGATGTGCAGACTGCTGTTATAAATAATAATAATAATAATAATTAGGCATTTATATAGCGCTACAAACCCTCAGGTATCTGAGCGCTGCTTATTATTACCCACGGTGTGTGGTGCTCATTTATGGACCTCGGAAGGATGAAAGGCTGAGTTTGGCCCCGCCGGGATTCGAACCTGCGTTAACAGGCTCTGCACGGGTGTCAAAGCGAGCGCTCTACTCGTTATCATGGGGCCAGCGCTTTACTAGTTACCTATCCCCTGTATCTGTCCTGCAGCCAGTCCTCTGGTGCCAGATATAAGTCTTCCTCCTCATCCCATGGTAGCTGATCTTTCCATCACTGCGTCCTGTGGCACCTGGATCGGGCCTGTCCCTAGTACTCTTCCCCTCAGCCCCTCAGAAGATTAGTCATGAACACCTGGAAAAGAGCCCAGTTTCTCATAAGGTTGGCAGCAAAGTATAAAATGTGCACAACTTTTCAACCTAACACGACGTCACTGAATGTTTCCTGTAGAGTACAATATTAGCAAGGGATCTCACATGGCCCCTGCTCAGACCTTCAAGTGGTCTTGCGGGAGAGTCTCGCCCCTAATAGTACGACTGTGAAATCCGGCCCGAGCCATACACACCGCGGAAAAGTTTAAAACAATCCGAGTGTTCTAAAGTAAATGTAGACTGTAAATAGATTGCCCCAGATTGGGGAGCCGGATAAGGGAGTGTGGGGGGCATATTTTGTCGGATGGGAGACCATCCGTCCCAATGACAGCACTTCGTTATCTATCCAGCACTTGCTTCTGTGGTGATTAGTATTTTTTCTGTACCAAGACCTCTGGTGCCTGATGTTGCGCCTGGTATCTGTCCTGGCCCAAGTGTCAGATGCCTGATCTCTCCTGCACTCCATCCTCTGGTGCCTGATACTGTGTCTGCACTACTTCGTGTGTTGACTGGTATCTGCCTTCACCTAGTCCCATGGTACCTGCTATCTGTCCTGCGCTCCTTCCTGTGATGCCAGTTTTGTAAGCTCTACTTGATACCATGATGGCTCTGGTGTCTGCTATCTTGGCATAGTCCTCTGGTGCCTTCTATCAGTGCTGTGGTTCCTTGCATCTATTCTACACTGAGTTCTGTGGTGCATATTATCCGTCATGCACTCAGTCCCGTGGTGCCTGGCATCTGTCATGGCCCAGCTACCCTCCTGTGCACAGGGTACCTGGCATTTCTACTTCTTGTCAGGTGGTGCCTAGTCCCTACCTTGTACTTAGTCGTATGGTACCTGGCATCCTCATAAACCCAGTCATGTGGCTCCTCATGCCCCTCCTTAATACAGTCCTTGTGTATCTGCCATTGGTAATACAGCAAACTACGTCGTGTCTGGTACCCGTCATGCGTGCAGTCATGTGCTTTCTGCAAAGGAAGTCACCGATCACCAAGGCCTCGGCTTCACTGGACCCTTTTTCTTTTGTAAAGTCACAGCTTGCTTAAACACGATAGCTTAGGGGTGCACAGAGTAATTATAATTGTTTCAAAGCTTTTCCATCAATTGTTTTGTTGTAAAGCTGCTCTAGGTGGTCAAGATACGTCCAGATCTGGTGTTGCTTGTGATCTAATGCAGCAGGGATATGACCTTGCAGCTCAGGCTGGACAGGCCCATTTGGGGCAAGACAAAGCCTCCTTTGCATACATTTCTTTCCTTTCTGTTATGGCCTGCCAAGCTAAAAAGCAAAGGAGTGGAAGGGAACCTGAGCAATTGCAAATGGTTATTATTAATTCAAAGCTTAACCATCAATCACTCCTCGGTGTTGCCCCTACGTGGGTCCAGAGCCTATGGCACATATAATCTCACCTACCCCTCACTTCTTTTGCTTGCTGTCTGTCCTGTGCAGACGAGATGTGGCTTGGACATTGAAATGGGTGCCGGCCTGATTTTCAAATATTTTTCCCTTCTTTAATGACACGGCCATCTGATTATGATTAATTCTAATGTTTTTCTCCCTTAGTCTTCAGTGCTGTCTTAGTGTAGTAACTTTTTCTGCAGAGTCTGCACCTCGATTTCCGTGCAACAGGTTTCTTATTGTCTAGCCTGAGGCAGTTCTCTACTATTTATGCAGAGTTGAGACTGAGATGCGGTCCTTAAATCCCCATTAGATGGGTTCATTTTCCGATGGTTTTTCCTTGAGCTGCACAGAACAGGATAGATTGTAAATACACTCTCAAGTTACAGACAGCACAGACACCCTTGCCAGCACGGGCCATTCTAGAGCCCAGTAGAGAGCCATGATGCACGTGCCTTCCTAGGAATAATGTCTATCTGCAGGACTACCATTGGGCTTTAGTCAGTTGACCACTAGGTAACTCTCCTGGTTGTAAAATAACTCTCACAAACCAGTGTGGTGTCCATGAAACGAGTCCCGTAAGCGTACACTTTGGGGTTGAAACTGGGTACAAGTTGTAACCACCAAATCATGGCAGCGTAGACTTCCAAAGGTTCACATCCAGAACACCAATTTTGCCTTAGCACAGCTCTGTCTTGATCCAGCCAAATTCCTCCCCTGCCTACGGGCATACATTTTGGGCAAAGCGCAGTTGCACGAGATACAGCCTATAAGAAGCAAGCAAAGGCCACTGCCCACCATTTCATGAAAGAGGATGAAACCGGTCGTTTCAGATTTCATTATTCTGAATTACTACTTACTAACTAAACAGCCCAAAGGTTCCCCCTCCAGTAAACATGCAGTAGAACCTTTCAGATGTGTTTCAGGGCGCAGCGCACACTGCGAGACGGATCATCAAGAAAAATTGGCCTGTTCTCAGATTAGGATCAGGCTTGGCCCAAGAACTTGGTGAAAAAGCCTCAGGGCCCGCTTCTGAGGTGCATGCAAAAACGGAAATGTGTTGTTCCATGGAAGAGCAACACTTTCCTTAAAAGCAACATATTCTGTTAAACTAAGAATGTGGCGGCTGCACATCAATGCCTCACAAGGGCCCTAGTAGCGTCATTAATTCAGGGCAGACACTGCAGGAACATTCTCCATTGCAGAGCCCTTCTTTTGCATGTTAAAGTAGTCCAAATATGGCACCTGTGTGGTGTCGTCAACATTACTACACAAGTTTTCCTTTAACATCTAGGCTTTTCCCTGGATTATATCACCACGTTCCTAGTTTACTAATTGCTCAACAAGACTTTAGTAAATTAATAAAGTGGCACACTTTTTAGAAACCCTTGTATGGCAAAACTACTTTTTTATTCAAGTACAATAAAGGCAAAGCGTATAGGGTGGAGGTTACTAAACATGCTTCACAGTTCGAAAATAAGATTCAATTAGCAGGAGCTAAAACCCGCTCCTGGGTGTCGGACTTCAGCCAGTAAGTAGGAGCTAATGCTGGGGAACCAGGAGTGGGTATACAGCACACTGAAAATCTAACCTCCACATGAAATGTACGCTTGAACCTTTTGCCCATTATGTACGATCAATTATCGTTACATGTGTTTGAGATGTTTGCCAATTATCACTGATTTACATGATCAAATATTCAAAGTTAATGTCACATATGCACGTTTTTTTAGTACCAGAAGTCTGGGGAGCCAAAAGTAGCTCCTGGTAACCGTTGGCTTTAAGCTAACGAGGATCTCCTAGGGTAGAAGCAGGAGCTAAATAGCTCTTAGATACTAGACATTTCGAACCCTGATGCTTTCCCTTATTACACTAATTACACTTCAGAAAATGTTATGCCAAGCTCGCCTTCAACACATTTTGTTGAAATGGCACTCTGGCTTCCGAATTCAAGCATCTAGTGGCCACTAATCATAGGAGTGATTGGCACAGGGATAGGAAAGCACAGGGGGGCCAGTGGCCCCTACCCTGCACCTGATCACAGGGGGTGGCAAGGGGTAATATCAAGAACCCACCTACACTCTGTCTTATGCGTACCTGTAGAGTCTTTAAAGGGCGAGGGAGGCAATCGCATGTTTCCGTGTGTGATGCTTTTGATACCAATAAACAGCATTTGGTTTGTTGCAGGTGTGAACAAGAGTCCCAAGGATGGGAACAACGTCCAAATGACTTCGCCTTGTGCTTATGTGGCAGGGGGAGGGGGAAGGGGTTCTTGAAGCCTACTCAGGGACCCTCCTGTTCAAGTATTTAATTGTCGTGAGTTAGCCTGGTACCAGACTTATAGCATCACAATGGTAGTACTCGGACCTAGCCCTTTTATGACTCCAACTTAGCCTCTCTGAAACTCAAGTGCAGAGCTGCTGAGAAGAAGTGGTTTGCTTCAGGCACTTCCTCTGACAGACTGCCCTGCCGCCTGTTCCAAAGGCAGTATAGACTCTCCATACGCTCGAAGAAGAGGGCCCATATCCAAGCCCTCATCTCTGGGGCCACTAACAACACAGGCAAACTGTTTATAATCTGCAAGGAACTCGCCAATCCTACTGCAATCTCCACTTCTCCTCTTCCTTCCCTGATCCTCTGTACTTCATGACCTCCCACTTCTTAACCAAAACATAGGACATCCTGTCCTCGCTCTACTCTTCACCACTCCCTTGTCCCTCCCCACTGGGGAGTCCCCAGCTCTCAGGTCTCTCTGGGCCCCCCTTCCATCCTACCCTCCTCTTTCTCGGCCCATAGTACCGGATGAGGTCTCTAGACAAGTCCTCTCTATGGAAGTTCCCTCCAAATAGGTGCTCCCCTACTCCTCCAGAACTATCAAGGACAACATTGCTTCGAGGGGATTGGGTCCTCCGACGTATTCCATATCTATGACAGGTAATGTCCACAGCTGTGCTGCTTCGGAAAATCTTCGGCTCCTGCGTCGATGACGTTGATGCGCCGTCCCCGAGGACCTCCTCCGACGGCCGACGTCACCCGATGTGATAAGTAGGACGCACGACGCCCATAGCCTCAGTTCCATTTTGTCCGCGAACGTGTTCGCTTCGTGAATCTCGGTACGCCTCGACTCTTTGGAGTTTGCTGTTTTCTTCTCGGTTCGTTGAACCTGTTCGGTTTTTTGTGAAGACCTGTTCGTGGCGATGTCTACTTCGTCTTCAACCCCGCGTCCGGGCTTCAAGAAATGCGGGGACTGTGGGTCCAAGATGTCGGTCACGAACTCGCACGACGCCTGCCTCTGGTACCTCAGGGAGGCCCACGATACGGACGACTGTGTCGACTGCCAGTCTCTCACGGTAAAGGCCTTGCGGGAAGCAAGAAGCTGTCGGTAGGTCGGGTGTCTAAGCCCCGGAAGTCGAGGTCTACGGGGCTTTCGACGGATGACTCGAGAGGCTACTCTCCGTGTCATCGTCGGAAGTCCAGTGGGTCTCCTTCCAGGAGTCAGTCTCGCCACTCCTCCTCCTCTTCGAGGCATTCCCGAAAGTGCCGGTATCGGTCGCCTTCCCTGTCCTCTTCCGAGGACTCCGCCCATCGGCGGGTCGCTTATCCCACCATGCAAGCGACACCGGAGGAATGGGCTTCCTTCGGCAAGCAGATGCTAGTGATTCTTAAATCGCAGGGCACCGGTCCGTCTGCGCCTCCGAGTGGGGTCGGTCGGCACCGGTCGAGAGACACCGCTCGTACGCCTTCGGGCTTGGGTGGTCAGCACGGCTTGCGGGAGAGGTCCGGCTCGGACAAGGGTAGCCATTCTCGCTCGAGACCGCGTGATCCTGTGCCGTCTTCAAAGAAGACGTCGACGCCTGTGGCGCCGAGGTCGTCGAGGATTTCTCTTGAGGCTCCGCCTCCGAGGGGGTCGTCGGCGCCTAGGTCGTCGAGACACGCTCGGAGCTCCGGCTTCGAGGCCTGTGTCGACGCCGTCGATGCTGACGGCGCTGCAGCTGACGTCGATGCCGATTCACTCGACGTTGACGCTGTTTCTGTCGACGCTGGCGCTGACTCATTCGGCGTCCTCAACACCTTTCGAGGCGGTGGTGTCGGAGGGGCCCCGTGGCACGGGGTTAGCCCCTAGAAAGGCTCTGGCTAAGGTCAGGTACAGCTTTGGTCCCCTGATGTCTTCCTCTCACCGCCTGGAGTACATTTCAGAGGGTGATGAAGGCTCTGATGACGGCTTGGTTCCGGTTCCGGTACCAGATGAGTTTATCTCGGGCCATAACCAGTTTGATGACCTGCAGCAGTCACTGCATGATGTCAGTGGACTGGACACTTCTCCGGAGGTGGTGTTTTGTAGGCCGGAGCCTGGCACTCATGCCGATTCTTCATATGGGCGCCTTATGTCTCGGGTCACCGAGTACTTGGGTTGGTCGGCTCCCCCAGGGGAGTTCGTTCAGGATGATCTCACGGACATCCTTGATCTTGGTCCACCCACTGACCCGGTATTGCCGTTTCATATGGCTCTGCAGAGAAGGGTGGCGGCAGCTTGGACTGCTCCGGAGAGTCTCCCGGCAGTGGGCAAGTCTTTGTCGCCAAAATACCGTCCAGCCAGTAGCGACCCCTGCTACTTGTCCAGGCACCCCACTCCGGAGAGTTTGGTGGTGCAGGCAGCTACGGCCCCGGCAAAGCAGGCGTCGTATCCTACCATCCCTCCGGATAGGGACGACAAACGTTTTGACGGCTGGGCGAAGAAAGTGTTTTCTTCAGGGGGTATGGCGCTTCAGGCGGCCAACTCCATATGTGCCTTGTCTCGTTTCACACACACTCTGTGGAACTGTGTTGCATTAGCGGCTGAACATATTCCTGAAGGGGACGAACGGGATGGTTTCCTTGCTATGGTTCAGGATGGCAAGGATGCCATGTGTGAGGCCGTTCAGTCGGGTTTGGACATGGCAGATTGTGTCAGCCGGTCCATGGCGGCGAGCACCGTAATACGCAGGTTTGTGTGGTTGCGGAAGTCTGGGTTTGCTCCTGATATGCAGTATCATATGCTCCTCAACATGCCCTTTGACGGTGAACATCTTTTTGGCAGCAAGGCTGACGAGAGCCTTGAGAAGTTGCAGACCTCCAAAGCTGCAGCGAAGTTGTTGGGCGCTGCAGTTCGACAACCTCCGCCTTTTCGTCCTAGGGGACAGCAATGGAGGGGAGGTTCCTTTCGCTATTACTCCCTTCACAAGCTGGGCTTCTCCCTCAATTTAAAGAAGTCCCATTTGACACCAACGCAGCGGCTCCAGTACATCGGCGCAGTGCTCGACACATCCCTGGGGCAGTGTTTTCCTCCCCAGGTGAGGGCTCTTCACATTCAGCAGATGGTGCACAAGTTTCAACTTGCCCAGAATCTCCCAGCGTCCGAGTTCTTGAGACTGCTCGGCCTCATGGCATCCTGCATTCTTCTGGTGCCAGAGGCTCGTCTGTGGATGAGATCTTTGTAGTGGGCACTCAAGCTCCAGTGGTCTCAGTCCTCTGGCAGGCTGTCGGACCCTGTTCAGGTGCCGCCCTTGGTCGCCCAGGACCTTCTGTGGTGGGCCGTCAAAGGCAATCTGATGAATGGGGCCCCATTTCGGCTGCCCTGGCCGGAGGTGACGATCGTGACGGACGCGTCCCTCACGGGATGGGGAGCTCATGCCAACGAGTTGACAGTCAGCGGTCGTTGGTCTCTGTCGGAGTCCAGACTCCATATCAATCTGTTGGAGCTGAGGGCCGTCAGGCTTGCCCTGAAGGCTTTTCTGCCGACTGTGCGAGGAAAGAGTGTCCTGATTCTAACGGACAACACGGTGGCCATGCACTACCTCAGCAAAAAGGTGGGGCAGGGTCACTTCCTCTGTGCAGGGAGGCGATGCAGCTCGAGTTCTGGGCCATCCAGCAGGAAGTTTCGATCTCGGCTGTTCATCTGGCCGGAGACGACAACGAGACGGCGGACGCCCTGAGCAGGCAGAGCACGATCTCTCACGAGTGGGAGCTGGCTCAGCAGATTCTCCTGGAGATCTTCGCCCTTTGGGGGACCCCTCAAGTGGATCTCTTTGCCTCCAGTGTCAACCGGAAGTGCGAAAGGTTCTGCTCGCGGGAATTTCCTCCAAAAGGAACCTTAGGAGACGCGTTTGTGGTGGAGTGGTCATTCCCACTGCTGTATGCGTTTCCTCCAGTCCCCGTCATCCCGCAAGTACTGCGGAGTTCGCGGAGGTTCGGTTCCCGGATGATCCTCATTGCTCCGGCGTGGGACCGGAGGACGTGGTACCCGGACCTTCTCGACTTGTCCATCTGCCCTCCACGTCGTCTTCCCTACCGAGACGATCTGCTCTCACGGGAGGGGGGTCAGGTTCTCCATCCAGAGGTCGGATCCCTCAACCTTCACGCTTGGCTTCTGAAAGGTTGAGGTATAAGGATTGGGACCTCCCCGAAGATGTGATGGAGGTGTTGCTCTCGGCCAGGCGGCCGGCGACAAAGTCTCTGTACCGTTGACATCGGAGAAAGTTCTGCGACTGGTGCAGAGTTAAGAATGTGGATCCTTTTGAATGTGACATTCCCATGGTTCTGTCTTTTTTGCTTTCCTTGGCCCACGGGGGCTTGCAAGTGGGGACCATTAAAGGTTACCTGGCGGCATTGTCCATATTTAAGCGCTCGTCTGAAGAATGTTCCTATTTTAAGATTCCTTTAATTTCTGAGTTTTTGAAAGGGCTCACTAATGTGTTCCCTCCGTCACCTTTTCTAGTGCCCGGTTGGGATTTGAACCTTGTTCTTAAGTTTCTTATGGGTGCTCCGTTTGAGCTTTTGCATTCTTGCCCTTTGAGACTGTTAACTCTGAAAACTGTGTTTTTGGTTGCGGTTACTTCCGCTCGCAGAGTGAGTGAGTTACAGGCACTTTCAGTTAAGCCACCCTTCACTGTGTTTCATAAGGACAGGGTTGTCCTTAGAGTTCATCCTCCTTTTCTACCGAAGGTGGTTTCGGAATTTCATTTGAGCCAGAAGGTTGTTCTTCCACCGTTCTATCCATCTCCACATCCTGGTAAGGAAGAGGAGAGGCTCCATAGGCTTGATCCTAGGAGAGCATTGAGCTTTTATATTTCGCGCATGTCCCGGGTCAGAGTGGATCACCTTTTCATTGGTTACGCTGGAAAGCGTTTGGGACAACCTGTGACGAAACAGACTTGGTCTCGTTGGATTATTTTAGCTATCTCTGAGTGTTACCGCTTGGCGGGTAAGGACCCTCCGGCTGGCTTGCGGGCCCATTCTACCAGGGGATTGGCTGCGTCTACAGCCCTGCAGAGGGGTGTTCCTATTCGTCACATCTGTGATGCAGCCACCTGGGCTTCAGTACATACTTTTGTACGGCATTACTCCCTCGATTCCATCCGAGGGCAGGATCTGGCCTTTGGCAAGGCAGTCCTTTATTCCGCAATTCGATTGGGCATGCTAAATTTGTGTTCTAAATTCTTTTCCCACCTCCTTGCTTGGTACTGCTTTGGGAGTCTGTCATAGATATGGAATACGTCGGAGGACCCAATCCCCTCGAAGAACAAGTTACTTTCTTACCTGGTAACGTTCTTTCGATGGGATGGTCCGACGACGTATTCCATATCGCTCCCTCCCTACCTACCCCATTGCAGAATTTCTTTTGCGATTGCAGCTTGCGTTCCGCAAGGCCTTGTGTGTGTGACTGGCAGAAAACTGGTGGCACACGTTCTGGGGGAAAAAACTACAACTGAGGCTATGGGCGTCGTGCGTCCTACTTATCACATCGGGTGCCGTCGGAGGAGGTCCTCGGGGACGGCGCATCGACGTCATCGACGCAGGACGCAGACGCCGAAGATTTTCCGAAGCAGCACAGCTGTGGACATTACCTGTCATAGATATGGAATACGTCGTCGTACCATCCAATCGAAAGAACGTTACCAGGTAAGAAAGTAACTTGTTCTTCCCTTGCACAAGCCCTGGCCTATTTCTGTAATCACTCCTTCAATGTATTGCTTTTCTCCCGCAGTTTCCTCATCTGATAGATATCCTTATCCAGCTGTGCTGCTTAGAAACATTTCGAGAGGGGGCGTATTAACCTCGACTCGGCCGTCGATCAGTCTTGCTCGGTGTTTGATAGTCGGCTCCGGATGTGACGTTGGGCATCTTATATAAACAACATCATTACGCCCCATACCTCAGTTCTTTTTTTCCATGCGTTCGACATGCTTCTGTGAGGAACGCGACAGAGTCTTCGACTCTGCGGTTTTTACTAAATTAGTCCTTTTTTTTTTATTTAAAAAAAAACAATTAAAACCTCGACCGCGACCTACTGCTCCCTGGATTTCGGGGTTTTAAAAGGTGCACTGACTGCCATTCCAAAATGTCGATGACAAACCTACATGCCATATGTCTGGGTGTGGATCACGACACTGAGGGAAGTGCGTCGTGCTCCAAAATGCACTCGAAGTCCATTTGCGAGCAAGCCGCCAAACTTGCTTTGGGCCGACCATTTCCGAAACCCGTCAATCGTCTGGTCCTCCGAGGCCGAGACTGAAGGACCCACCCCTGAAAAAGAGAAGGAAAAGCATCGACGGAAGGCCTAAAAGCAGTCACATTCCAGGAGCCATTCTTCCTCATCTTCATCGAATAATTAAGAGAGACGCCACTATAATCGACACAAGTGTGGCTCATCATCAGAAAACGGTAAGCCCTCAGCTGGGCTGACAACTCAAGAGGAGTGTGGAAGACTCCAAGAGCCAATTGCTCTCTATGTTTTAAGGCGCAGGCTGCTGCAGGTGCGGCTGCGCCCCCAAACAGCAGGCCTCTGTGGCGAATGTGACGCTCAGCAATCCCAACCCCTTGCACGCAAAGTTGTTGACAGCGTCAGAAAAGCCATCGGGCTCAATGCCGAAACAGGCGATAAAGTCATCGACGCCCGGTCCTTCCTGAGAGCATTGAGAGGCTGACCTTCCGGATGTCACGGTGTTACCCAAGCCCCGATCAGTGCCAACGGCTATTTCGTCGACCCCGAAAGAGAAATCTTCGGTGCCGACTATCAGCAACGGATCCTTTGTCCCTCTCTCCAGGTCAGGATTAGTCGAATCCATGGCGTCGATTTTCGGCATCGACCAGAGTGATGACCAAGAGGACATCGATCCTATATATACAGGGCAGGAGGCGTCAATTTCTTTAGACGAACAGGCAGACCTCTTGGCATTGGCCCAAGGGCTACACGATGCCAGTGGCCTTAACACGTGTACAGATTTTGAACTCAAGCAATGTCAGCCCTACACTCACACCCATGCTAAGTTCAGGGCCGTAGTGGAAAGGGTACTAGATACCCTAGGTCTGAGATCAACGTCAGTGACCACTCAGGGTTTTGAACTGACAGACATATTGGTCGAGGGTCCTGTGACAGAACATAACATGCCGCTTTATCCCGCAATTGCAAATCCCCTCGCCTCCTTGTGGTAGCATCTCTGCTCCATTCCCGCAGTCAACTCTACCTTTACTGGACAGTGCAGGTTGGCGAGAGGAGACCCATCATTACTGGCTTCTCACCCTTCTCTGGAAGGGCTTGTTGTGCAGGCAGCCACAATCTCTGCCAGTCCTGCGGCCTACACTTCTAGTCTGCCCCCAGATAGAGAAGGTAAAAGGTTGGAAGCAATGGCTAAAAAGGTCTTTACTTCTGGCAGCATGGCGATGAAAGCCACTAATGTAGCCTGTGGGTTCGCAAAATACTCTCGGCTTATGGAAAGCTGTGGAGAAGGCGGCTCAATACATTCCCAAAGGTGAAATGCAGGGTGGATTTTCACGGCTGGTGGAAGATGGGAAGGAGGTGGCCAGGCAATCGTTGAAAACTGGCCTGAACGTGGCCGACTGCTTGGACCCTTCGATGAGGTCGGCAGTAGTCTTGAGGAGACAAGCAGATCTCAAGTCTTCTGGCTTCTCTCCGAACATCCAGAATAGGCTACTGGATATGCCTTTTGAGGAAGAATTCCTTTTTGGCCAGAAGGTTGGTGACTCTTTGGAAAAATTAGCTGCTAAATCACTCGGCCTAGCTGCGCAGCTAGCCAAACCTTCCTTCAGCTTTGCCTCTAGAGGCAGAGTGCCCCCATTACTGCAGAAAATGTACATTTGTTTTACGGCAGGAAGGCACAGCTCCCGCTGGCCAGGCAGGTGCAGAAGCGTTCTCAACGGGAAGGGGCAGTGGGGCTTCTAGAGGCCCTCAAACAGCTGTGGGGTGGCTGCGCCCTCCAAACCACTTTGATTTCCCCTCCCGCGACTTACCAGTTGGTGTACGGTTGGCAGAGCATTGGCCCCAGTGGCAGGAAATTACTTAAGATGCCAGGGCCCTGCATCTGGTTCGGTGGGGTTGTTGTCTGCCCTTTTTAAGAAAACCTCGGGACAAACCCCCATCACCCCCAATCCAACCGGGCCAGGAGCTCCACGAAGAACTGAGAACCCTGTTGGTGAAGGGTGCCGTGGAAGAGTTGGCTCCCGAACAGAGAAGATTGGGTTGGTATTTTCGGTATTTCCTGGTGCCCTAGAAGAGAGGAGGTCTCCGTCCCATTCAGCACCTCAGAGCCTTGAACAAGTTCCTGATGAAAGACAAATTCAGGATGGTGACATTGAGAGAAATTCTCCACGCCCTCAAACTTCAGGACTGGCTGCTGTCAATAGATATGCAGGACGCTTATTTCCATGTGCCGATACATCGAAAGCACTGGAAGTTCCTAAGGTTCCTCATAGGGGACAAGCACTATCAGTTCAAAGTGCTTCCCTTTGGGTTGACCTCTTCACCAAGCTCATGGTGGTAGTCACTGCGTTCACCTCAGGAGATCCAGAGTCCATGTATTCCCATACCTGGATGACTGGCTGATCCGGGGGAAGTCAGTGGGGCAGGTTTTGTCTGAAGGACACTTATCTTCTACTGCACAGGCTGGGCTTCTCTCTGAACTTGAAGTCGAATGTGACACCAGTTCAAAGGCTCCAGTTCATCGGAGCAGTCCTAGACACCCGGGTGGGGAAGGCCTTCCCTTCTGAGGAGAATCACCCACCATACCAGCAGCTTCCTTCCTCTGCCTCTTAGGTCTCATGGCCTCCTGTATTTTTCTGGTACCAGAGGCCGAGCTATGCATGATATCTCTTCAATGGCTCCTAAGAGGTAAGTGGTCACAGTACCTTCGAGGACTCACAGATCTACTCAAGGTGTCCAGCCAAGTGATCTACGACCTCAACTGGTGGACTCACTGCAGCAATCTTTTGGCAGGGGAACCCTTCTGGCCTCCTTGGCCTCAGGCCCGGGTGGTCGCTTATGCATCTCTGAAGGTTTGGGGTGCTCACTGTGAAGGTTTGCAGGTGAGTGGCCTTTGGTCAGCAACAGAACCCAGGTGGCACATCAACAGGCTGGAGTTGCGAACCATAAGGCTACCCGCTAGGGCTTTTTGCTCCATCTCTCAAGGGAAAACATGTCCTGGTTCTGACAGACAACACGGTGGCCCTGCACTACCCTGAACAAGCAAGGTGTCGTGTGCTTCCTTCCCCTCTGCAGAGAGGCGATGCAGCTGTGGTTCTGGTTGCTGGGGAACCAGATCTCGGTCTCAGTGCGTTTCTGGTAGATTGGACCTTCCTTAAACACTACACCCCCCCCCCCCCCCGATTCCTGTCATTCCATGGGTTCTCAGGAGGTTGAAGAGGTTTCGAGCAACCATGATCTTAATTGCCCCAGACTGGGAGAGGAAAACGTGGCACTCCGATCTCTTGGATCTGTCAGTCTGTCCGCCTCACCGGTTGCCTTGGCTCCCGGATCTTCTGACCCAGTCGGAAGGTTGGATACTTCACCCGACCCCAGATTCCCTGCGTGGCTCTTGAGAGGATGAGGTATGATGACTGGGACCTCTCAGA
Organism: Ambystoma mexicanum; assembly: GCF_040938575.1. Classification (NCBI taxonomy): domain Eukaryota; kingdom Metazoa; phylum Chordata; class Amphibia; order Caudata; family Ambystomatidae; genus Ambystoma; species Ambystoma mexicanum. Next base: position 419,972,959 of record NC_090934.1, on the reverse strand, counting down.
GGAGGTACCCTAAGTGTTGCTGGCTGCACACAGACCGTCTACAAGATCTCTATACGTGTGCAGGTGGATAAGATTTGAGGCGTGCTGCAGGGAACACAAGATGATCAATCCCATCTCTTGTCCCACCACCACAGTGATGAAGTTCTTTGTCACTGGCCTCAACAGGCCTTCAGGTTACCACAGTCAAAGGATATTTGGCAGCCTTGTCTGTGTTCAAAAGTTCCCCGGATCAAGGTTCTTTCTTTACGATACCAGTTATGGCCCAATTCCTGAAGGGCCTTGTGAATACGTTTCTGCCAACTCCCAGACTGGGACTTTAATCTGGTTCTGACCTTTTTGATGGCTGATCAGTTTGAGCCCATGCATTCGTGTTCCTTGAGACTTTTGTCCTTGAAAACAGCCTTTTTGGTTGCGATCACATCTGCCAGGAGGGTTGGTGAGTTGCAGGCATTGTGCTGCAAGCCCCCATTCCTTCGTTATTTTCAGGAAAAAGTTTCCCTTAAGATCAGACCTGGCTTTCTCCCCCGAAAGTGGTTTCGGAGTTCCACCTCTCTGTCTATTGACTTACTGGTCATCTACCCTCCACCGCAACCCCTCTAAAGAGGAGGAATGATTCCACTGTTTAGATCCCAAAAGAGCCTTGAGCTTTTATGTCGCTAGAATATCCAAGTTCCGAAAATCTGACCAGCTGTTTGCGGCCCATTCTCTGTCTCGTAAGGGTCTACCCGTAACAAAACTGACTCTCTCGCAATGGATTATCCTTCGCATCACAGAGTGCTAGCAATCTGCTGGTAAGGAGATTCCTTCCAGAATCGGGGCACACTCCACAAGAGGAGCCTTGGCTTCTATGGCCTTTCAGAGGGGCGACCCCAGTAGGGACATTTGGTGCTGCCACATGGTCATCCTTACACACATTTACCAGGCACTATTGTCTGGATGTTGCCCGCTGGGCGGAAGCACATTTCAGTACTATGACACTTTCTGGCCACTTCCTTCATCCTAACTGCTTGGCGAGTCTATCAGATAAGGAATCTGCGGTAGAAAAGCAATCCATTGGAGGAGACCTTACTTACCATAATGTTCTTTCTTTGGACTCATCTCCCGCAGATTCCTCATCACCCCACCCATCCATCCCCGCTCAGAAAGTTCTTATGGCTTTGTGCTTCTGTTTAAGTGAAGGGACGCCTGGTAATGGTTCTGAGGTGATAGCTTCTATCTGGCTTGCAGTTTGTTTTTTCTTCAACAAAAAAAATAACCCTTTCCATTTACTAATTTGATAGGGTTTCACTCCTTTGGGATGTTTCCCATTGTTCCATTTTTAACAGGCTGATTAGTCTTGCCTCCCATCGTTTTTCCTTGGCAGCGTTCGAGCACGGGAAAAGGGGGGAACTGAGGTATTGGGCATAGTGACGTGGTATATATTCGATGCCTGACGTCCCGTCCGGAGCTGACGATTGACCACCAAGCAAGACGGTTCGACGGCTGTGTCGAGGTCCACTGCGCCCCCAGTAAGTAATTTCTCCATAGTGGGAATCCCGTCTAGCACTTGATACGCTCCAGGTGCTACTGCACGTTTGTTCACTACTGCACGCTTGGGGTTCTCCCTGAATTTATAGAAATTGCAGATCTCGACAGCACAGAGGCCCCAGTTTAGAGTGGTCCTGGACACCCGGGAAGGGAAGACTTTTCCTCCCGAGGAGAGCGTCACCAACGTGGCAAGAATGGTCTGTCTTTTCCAGAATTCCAACCGTATCCTGGCATCGGCTTTCCTGTGCTTGCTGGGCCTCATGGCATCCTGTATTTTCCTGGTGCGACAACTGAGACTCCGGATGAAATCCCTGCGGTGGCTTCTCAGGAGCCAGTGGTTGCCGTATTTTGGCAAGATGTCAGATGTCCTCCAAGTTACGAGGTCAACAATTTGGGTTGGCAGACGCTCTGAGCTGGCAGAGCTCTGTCTCCAACGAGTGGAGCTATGCTCGAAGAGCATTGCAGAGATCTTTACCTACTGGGGCACCCCGACAGTAAACGTGTTCATGACGAAAGACAACATGAAATACAAGCAGTTCTGTTTGAGGGAATTGCCCCCCAGGTGGTGTAAGGAACTCATGGGGGCAACAGTAAAAACAGACACAAGTGATTACAGTTCAAGGGTGTTTATTGAACTGTAAATGCAGGGTGGAAAAACGCCTAACCTAAACCTAAATATAAGATGAGAGGAAGCTTCGACCATCAAATGAAAAGTAAGGCAGTCCTTGTGTTGTCTTGTCAAAGTAAAAGGCCTTTACTAAAAAATACTATTGCCAAATCCTTACAACTAATTACAGAAAGAGTGTGGGATAGGGTTTTCAATAAAGAAAGAAGTGTTCATAAATAATGTCAGGATGTGATTGCCAGGGGTGCTCCCTTCCCCAGGTTTTGAGCACGGGACAAAGCGGATCTCCTGAGCGCAGCACACGCTCAAGCTTTCCCAGCACGGCCTGACGGTTCCATAGCAGCTATCAGGTTCTTCAATGGTTAAGTCCTTTTCAATAAAAAGTCTTTTGCCTTCAAGGCCTGATGTATCCAACAAACACAAAGTTCTGCTCCACGTATACTTTGGGTGATGACTTCACCCCTGGGTCGCTCTCTTCCGGGTGTAGACCCCTCACAAATCGTATTCCACAAATAAAAAGTTCCTTTTACAATGAACTTTGGGTGATAACTTTCCACACCTGGATCTCCCTCTGCCGGGCTCGGACCCCTTTCCTTTCAGACGTCAGCCTCCCTCCTTCGGGTTCACTGTGGCTTTTCTTACTTTCACGAGTCTTAATGATTTCATACCCCTTAGCGGTATGAACTCACTGATATTATGGACGAAGGTCCAACAGTCGACCATAAAATGCCTTTCAACCCAGCTATAGCTGACCCTCTAGCCTCCTTTTGGCAGCACCCATGCGCAAATACCTCATGAAAGTTCCAATTGCACGGGAAAATATAGGCCTGCTAGTATTGATCCTTCTTTCCTCTCCTTGCACCCTTCACCAGAAGAGTTGGTAGTGGCCAAGACAGTTTTTACTTCAGGCAGTATGGCCTTGAAGGCCACTAATGTGGCATGCAGCTTTGCCAAATAATCCTTTAGTCTGTGGAAAGCTGTAGAACAAGGTACTCAGTACATCCTGGAAGGTGAAATGAGGGATGGTTTTATATGGCTAGTGGAGAATGGGAAGGGGGTGGCCAAGCAGTCGTTACAAACGGGCCTGAACGTGGCAGACTGTGTTATATGATATGGCATTTATAATGTGCCTTGTGTCATTCAGATCGCACAAGTGCAGGGAAGAGGGAATGGGAGAAGTTCCAATGGGTAGGGGAAGTGCAGTTAACTCACACGTGCAGCCAGCGGGTGGCTCATAAGTGCAGCGAGAAGGGACTGTAGGGTTGCAGATTTAGACCCTTAAGTGCTGGGGAGCCCGCAGGCAGTGGGAGGGCAACTGGACATGCAGGAGTCTGGGCCCGAGTTCAGAGGGGGACCAGGTGACCAGTGCACGGACCAGTCGGGTACATCAGCAGGGGAGAGGAAGAGAGAAAGCGGAAGCGAAAAGGAAGGTCTTGAGTTGCTTCTCGAACCGGAGGTGGTTCTGCTCAAGTTTGAGAGAGGCAGGGAGGCCCCAGCCAAGGAGATAGATCTGCCCCGAACTCTCTGCTTAGAGAAGTCATCTGACCCTCAGAGTTGGAGGTGAATGAGCGGAGAGCTCGAGACGGAAAATGTTTTGGAAGAGAAAGTTGGAAGTAGAGCGGTGTCAGGCCCCAGAAAGACTTGTGGATGATGTAAAAGGTCTTGGACTTGATCTTTGCAGCCATGGGGAGCCAGTGAAGAGATTTCAGAGCTGGAGAGAGATGATCCCTGGGCTTGAGGCCAAGGACAAGTCTCGCAGTCCTATTCTGGATAAGTTGTAAAGGTCGAAGAGCAGAGGCAGGAAGATTTAGAAAGAGGTTGTTGCAATAGTCCAGCATAGAGATGATCAGAGCTCTGGAGACAGTGAGCTTCTGGGGGATAGTGAGAAAAGCAAGAATACCTCTGAGGAGATACAGCTGATAGTTTGACTTCTTAGAGACGTCAGCGATGTGAGGAGAGAAGGAGATGAATGGGATCAGCATTGGTAATGAGAAGACAGGCCTAATTGAAAACCTCTGGATTCTACCCAAATGTTCAAAACAGGCTGCTGGACATGCCCTTTGAGGGAGATATGCTTATTGGACAAAAAGACGACGACTCCTTAGATAAATTAAAACAATCAGATGCCGCAAAATCGCTGGACCTAGCTGCGCAGCTGGCCAATCCTGCCTTTAGGTTTGCCTCAAGAGGCAGGCAGAGGTTATAGACGCTATGCACCCAATAGCAAGAAAGCGCAGCTCCCGCAAGCCGGGCAGGGGGAGAGGCGTTTCTCGTGTCCCGGAAGGGGCAGAGGGGCTCTTAGGGGCCAACAGCCAGTGGCAGCACCAGGGGCGACTTCTCCCTCTAAGCTGCTTTGTTTTCCCCTCCCCCAACTTACCAGTTGGTTGATGGTTGGCAGGACATTGGACCCCAGTGGCAGGAGAGCATCTCCGGTGCCTGGACCCTGCAGACCATCCGGTGGGGTTATTGTCTGCCCTTTTTAAGAAAGTCACAGGTTGGACCACCACCGCCTCTAAACCATTCCAACTAGGACAGGAGCTCCAGGAAGAGCTGAGGGCCCTGTTGTTGAAGGGTGCTGTGGAAGAGGTACCTCTCCCGATCGGAGAGTGTTGGGCTGGTATTCCTGATATTTCCTGGTGCCCAAGAAAGGAGGAGGTCTCTGTCCCATTCTGGACCTCATCGCCCTAAACAAGGCCTGAGGAAGGACAAATTCAGGATAGTGACGTTGAGGGACATTCTCCATCCTCTCGATCTTCAGGACTGGCTGGTGTCAATAGACCTACAGTACGCTTATTTCCATGTGCTGAAACATTCAAGGCACAGGAAGTTCTTGAGGTTCCTCATAGGGAACAATCACTATCAGTTCAAAGGGTTTATAGTGATAAATTCGAATTACATTATGTCCAAAGTCATAATGTATATTAAAAAAAAAAGTCGAAAAAAAAATGTCGAATTTCTTTTTTTGGTTGCTTTTTGTTTGAAACGGGGGGGTTCCCCCTAACCCCTGTTTTTTGTAATTGTTTTTGTTTTACCCCTTTTTTATACCTCCGGAACCCCAAAAAAAAATGTAAATAAAAAAAAAAAAGCATTTGGCTTTTTTTTTTTCGACATTCTTTTTTTCTACATTATGTCTTTCGACATAATGTTTTCGACTTATTCACTGCCAACCAGTTCAAAGTGCTTCCCTTTGGTTTGGCCTCCACTCCAAGGGTCTTCATAGCAGTAGTCGCGGCTCACCTCAGGAGATCCGAGTTCCTTGCATTTTCATACCTGGACGACTGGCTGATCCAGGGGAAGTCAGCGGGGCAAGTATTCTCATCTGGAGTACTCTTCCCCACTACTGCACAGGCTGGGCTTCTCCCTCAACTTGAAGAAGTCCCATCTGACACCAAAAGCTCCAGTTCATTGGAGCAGTCCTACATACTCAGATAGGGAAGACTGAGGAGAGAGTCAACAGCATCGCGCAGATGGTGCTTTTGTTCTGGGACCACGCCACCTTACCAGAGGCTTCCTTCCTCTGCCGTATAGGCCTCATGGCCTCCTGGATATTTCTAGTGCAAAAGGCTAGGCTACACATGAGATCCTTACAGTGGCTCCTGAGAAGTCAGTGGTCACAGTATCTCAGAGCCCTCGCAGATCTCCTTCGGGTGTCCAGGTCAGTGGTCAACGACCTCAGTTGGTGGATGGATGACAAAGATCTCATGGTGGGTGAACCCTTCTGGCCTCCTGGACCTCAGGCCTGAGTGGTCACGGATGCTTCTTTGAAGGGTTGGAGCGCTCACTGCGAGGACTTGCAGGTGATCAGCCTTTGGTCACAATGAAAGCCAGGTGGCACATCAGCTGGCTGGAGTTGCGAGCCATCAGGGGAAGCATGTCCTTATTCTGATGGCCAACAGGGTGGCCATGGAGTACCCGAACAAGCAGGGTGGCGTGTGCTCCCTCCCTCTCTTCAGAGAAGCGATGCAGCTGTGTTTCTGGTTGCTGGAGAACCAGATCTCAGTCTCTGTAGTTAATCTGGCAGGGACAGAAAATGGCTTGGCAGATGCTCTGAGCAGGCAGAGCACGGTCTCACATGAGTGGGAAGTATGCCAGGAAGTCCTGGAAGAGGTCCTCTCTCTCTGGGGTACCCCAACAGTTTTGCTTGAGGGAATTCCCAGCGAACGGCTCACTGGGGAACACATGTCTGGTGGATTGGACCATGCCTCTTCACTACGCCTTCCCTCTGATTCTCGTCATCCCATGTGTTTTCAGGAGGTTGAAGAGGTTTCGAGCAACCATGATCTTGATCGCTCCGGAGTGGGCGAGGAGAACCTGGTCCTCTGACCTCTTAGATCTGACCATCTGTTTGCCTCACCAGTCGCCTGGGCGCCCGGATCTCCTGACCCAGTCGGAAGGTCGGGTACTTCACCCGAAACCGGAGCCCCTCAAACTACATGTGTGGCTTTTGAGAGGATGAGGTATGATGACTGGGACCTCTCAGAGGAGGTACTTGAGGTATTGCTGGCTGCATGCAGACCGTCTACCAGATATCTGTACGTGTGCAGGTGAAGAAGATGTGTGGTGTGGTGCAGGGAATGTGAGATCGATCCCATCTCTTGTCCCACCACTACAGCGATGGAGTGCCTTCTGTCACTGGCTTCAGCATCCCTTCAGGTTACCACAGTCAAAGAATATTTAGCCGTCTTGTCTGTGTTCAAAAGGACCACATATAAAGTTTCTTTCTTTACGATCCCGGTTATGGCCCAATTCCTGAAGGGCCTTGTGAATGATTTTCCGCCGACTTCTTTTGTTGCCCCAGGCTGGGATCTAAATCTAGTTCTGACATTTTTGATGGCGGCTCTGTTTCAGCCCATGCATTCCTGTTCTTTGAGACTGTTATCCTTGAAAATGTCCTTTTTTGTTGCAATCGCGTCAGCCAGGAGAGTTAAAGAGCCGCAGGCCGTGTGTTGCAACGCTCCATTCCTGCGATCTCCATTCCTGTGATTTTTCTGGGAAAAGGTTGCCCTTAAAGTAAGGCCTGGCTTTCTTCTGAAAGTGGTTTCTGAGTTCCACCTTTTTCATGCCATAGATTTACCAGTCTTCTACCCTCCACCATACCCTTCTGCGGAGGAGGAGCTGTTTCACCGCTTAGATCCCAAAAGGGCATTGAGCATTTATGTTGCTAGGACTGCTGAGTTCCGAAGATCTGAACAGTTGATTGTGGCCCATTCAGTGGCATAATGTTGATTATTCTTTACATCGCAGAATGTAACCAGTCTGCAGGCAGGAAGCTTCCTCCGGGAGCCAATGCAGGTTCCTTCTATGGGAGGAGACGGGTTTGTGTCTGGTTACATTTTTAATACGTACAGCGTCGTTTTGTAGTACCTGGAGGTGCCTTAGGCTGTTTTTACTGACCGCAGTCATCCAGGCATTACAATAATTAATCCTTGCTATTATTGGAGCGCGAACAAGGGTAGTACAATTAGCTTCTAAGACACAGGGTTTAACTAGTCTCAGTAGCCTAAATATTTATTGGGCTTTGTGACATTTTCAATGTGAGCATCTGAGCTCAGAGAAGATTTAAAGGTGACACCCAGTGTTTTAACTTTGCCAACAGGCTTGATAAAGAGTTTCTCAATGGGAATCCTGGCATACTTGGTGGTCAGTTTGGCTGTAGCCTGGGATGAGCCGAATGGCATGAGCTTGGTCTTGGTGGCATTCAACTCCCGTTATTAGCCATCCAATTCTGTATTGTAGAATACACTTTATTAATCCACTCCACTCCACGTCCTCTGAGTAGTTTCCGCCCAGCTCGAAGACAAGCTGAGTGTCATCAGCATAGTTAGTCAAATGCACACCCAACTTATCCAAGAGTTCACAGAGTGGGCGGCAGTAGACATTGAAGAGAGAGGGGGACAAACAGATACCCTGTGGCACGCCACATTTCAAAGGCTCCTCAAGTGAGCATGCATTGCCCCAAACTATCCTAGACATTTGCCCTGTCAAAAAAGATTTGATCCAAGCTATTACTTCAACCGAATAGCTACCAGCCTTTGTCAAGCTACATAACAATTTATCATGGTCGTCAAGGTCGAAGGCTGCTGACGGATCTAACAACATCTGCAGCCCCGCCTTGCCATTATCCATAATCTGGAACATTTCCGTTTGCATATTCAATAAAGCACTCTGTGCCGAAGAAAACTCGGAAGCCTGACGGTCTCGGATGTAAATCTCCAGATGCTTCTAGATATTCTTGAAATTGGGATGTGGCCATTTTGTCCAATACTTTTTGCAGGAAAGGGGCGTTGGAGATGGGTCCGAAGATGGAGTAGGCCTTGTGATAAAAACCTGGTTTCTTTAATAAAGAGGTCACAGAGACTTTCTTCAAAGCCTTGGGAACACAGCATTCCCTAAAACATGCATTAATAAGGCGCACGAGTGAAGGGAGGAATAGTTCCTTGTTATTGGGAATTATTTTTGAGTGAAGAACTCCCTCCCACACAGGTAGTAGGTCTAACTTTTTTCATGATATTGGCCACAGTCTCTTCCGAGATACACTTGACACTAATGACTGGTTTAACACATTGATCGGACTCCTTAACAATTGAGTCGGGAGCTATACGCTCCATTCTGCTGAAATTGTCTGTAACAGAGGCGTTGTTAGGGGGGTGCTGATGGGGCTATAGCCCTGGGTCTTTTGGTTGTAGCCCCAAATAGAAGCTCAAGTGCTACAACCAAAATGCTAGCTAGCCCCCAGTCCCGACATTAGCTAGTCCCTGATCTTTTCCAGACCTACCAACACCCCTAGTCTGTAATCTGAGATTGTGCAGTAGCTATTTTTTGGCCAAAAGCCTTCTGGATTGCTTTGCAGTCTGAGTTCAGGGGGATGAATTAGTGTAGCATCACTTTGGGTTTTTCAAGGTCCCGAAGGATCTGAAAACGTTTCTTTGAGTCAGTCTCGGCATAAACAATTTCGTTGCCAAAGAAGGTTTCCTTAGCATGCAGAATCTCCATTCGGTATAGTTTTTTCAGCAATTTCCTTTTTTCCCTATTGATCAGGGATTGTCAAGGGCTTGGTTACTCGGGCGTTGCTTACCGGTTCCTGGTTGCGAGGTTCCCTTCCCTTTCTTCTTGGAGGCACCGGCTTGCGGTGTGTCCAGGATGGTTCGAGGTCAGTGCAGGTAGGGGACCCAGCCCCCTTCAAGTCGAGGCAGATGTAGACCTGGGCAAGGGAGGGACCAGTTCCCCCACACCACGGTCTGAGCAACTCCCTGGTTTCACGTGATCCAAAGACAGCGGGCCACAGGGGTTCCACTGGGTTGGGGAGCATAGTTGGTAATGTAATCCGTCAGAGGAGCCATCCTCTGGCAGGTCTTAGAGGAAAGGGTGGAAAAAATGAATGTGGAAAACCAGGCAAAGAAATAGTAACACATGTACAAGTAAAGGCAGGACTGGTAAAGGCAGACTGGAGGCAGATGTAGGAGGTAGAACAAGGTAGCTGCCAGGAGGCACGGCAGGACCAAATGACCATGGAGAAGCAGGGAAATCAAACCTAAGATGCACTGAGGGGAAACACTGGCCTTTTATCCTGAACGCAGCGCTGCACCTATGTCAGCGGTTCCCTTGGAATCCGGCCGCCACTGCCCAGAATACAATCGCGTGAGCCGAGCCAAGAGAAACGTGCCGTATTGAAGGCACGGTGCAGCTCCCATTCCAGTACCATCCCGCGCAGTGCGGACCCCACGCTGGAATCTGCCACCAGTTCTTCTCTGCGCCCACAAGCAACCTAGGACTCGCAAATGCTGACATGACCACCCCCACCAATGGGAATTCAGGCGCCAGGGACCAGCAAGTAAGTGGTGCGGTCAGGTGTGGGAGTTGATAGTGATAATGCCTAACAGGGATTGGTCCTTCAGCCAAACTCTTTCTGCTCTTCTCTTTTTTTCGATCCAACAATGCTGCAGAATACCATTTTTGATCGTTGGACTTCTCCCTGATGATCTTGGGGGTAACAGGAGCTATACGGTTTAATAGCTCTGGGAATGACTGTCGAATTCTGAAAGCAAGCAATCAGGAGGGTCATAATCAGAGGTGGTTTCCATAATTGAAAAAAAACGAGTTCCAAAACTCCATTTGAACTGAATCTGAATGAAGAACTTTTTTAGAATTTCTACTAGATACCGTGCAGAGGGGATTGTTTTGTGGCCTATAGAGGAGGACAATGCGAAGTGAAAGGTAACGAAGACATGATCAGACCAGATACAAGGTTGAATGATCATAGGAGTTAGGGGCAGATTTTTACTGGCTACCCTGTCTAACAGATTCCCTAGCTTGTTTGTCAGATCACTGCCACTAACAATGTCAAATTGATTTAGCTCAACCAGTTGAACGAGCCGGGTGGCTTCGGAATTTAAGGATTACCAAGCAGCCTATTAAAATCCCCAAGCACCATGGTTGATGTATTAGGCTTATGTAGAGAGGAAAAAATATTAGACAGATTCTCATGGAGTGCGGGAGTATCATGTGGGGGGCGATATCAGAATAATATTTAGACAATTGTTTGGTGTTGGGGTAGTTTTAAGTATCAGAGTTTCACACCCCTTACACATGATAGGGATCTGGAAAAAACTCAAGTGTGTGCTTGCCATAATAGCTACCCCACCTCCCCTGCTACCCTCTCTGTTTTGCCCAAAGAAAGTATTGCCAGGTGGAGTAGCCAAATCATTATTAGGTCCACTGAACTCTAGCAGCCAAGTGTCTGTGAACCCCATAATGTCAATTTGTTGATCAACTATGTAATCTCTGACATCTAAAACATGCTTGTCTAGCAATCTGGTTTTAAGAAGAGGCATTTTGATAGTCAAGATGGTGTTTCTAGTTACAGAACCTTCCTGTGCAATGGCAATTCTTGCTGCTTCTTCACAGTTCCATTTAGTCCTTTAACATTCCAAAAAATGAGTATGGATTCCTCCCGCGTCATTTGTATATCTCCATCTATGTACATACTGCATGGCATATCTCCCCTGGCAGGATTCCATTATGTTCAAAAAATAAAATAAAATGAACAGTGCCGGCCCTTCTTACTCCTGCATTTTCTCCAACGTTAGCTGTATTATCCATGTTAACAAGGCTTGACTTGGAGCATAGGTTTGATTTTAGAAGCAGCAGCAGCACCTGTAAACCATTGATTATTCAAGAAACTGGTTACAAACGAGAGTCGCTCTGGGACAATTTACCATGAACGATGAGATACACCGGGACCATACACTAGAGTCGCACAGGGGTAATGCACCATGTATGGAGAGATACATACACCCTGGACCATACACTAATGTTGCATTGGGGCACTACTCCATGTATGGAGAAATGCACCCAGAGACCATACACTAGAGTCGCTCATGGGTAATGCACCATGTACGCAGAGATACACTTGGAACCAGTGGTCGAGCTATTCCAAGCAATGCGAACAATCAAATACACCTTGCAATAGCTCAGCTTCCTATTTCAATCATGTCCAAATGGTGAAATAAATACTGCAATTGTCACTTCACTACAACATCTATCTGTTCAATGATCATTTCTATAAACAGACCGGGGTCGCAATGGGGGCCAAATACGCACCAACTCTGGCCAGCCTGTTTACGGGTCAGTATGAGGGCACACATCTATACCCAGATTAGAATTTCACTGTACACGTTAAACTATGGCAGAGATATATGGATGGATCTACTCATGATTTGGAAAGGGGATGCCAATGACTTTAGCAACTTTGCCAAACGGCTGAACAACAACATCGCAGGTGTACTCTTTATGCAAGATAGTAACTGCAATGCTAATGATTTCTTGGATCTGCATATTTATGCACAAGAGTGTATCCTAAAAACCAGCACCTACTGGGAACCAACGGAAGTGAACTCTACCCGCTTTGCTACGAGCTGTCACCAAATAAGTATAATCAACAATATACCCATGTGCGAGTTTGTAAGGGCCAGGTGCAACTGCCAAGCCCTTGTTACTGACAGATCTTTGGAAAAGAGGCTATCCACCTTGACAACATTAACAGAGCATGGGACAAAATCAGAACTACTAAAAGGGAGAGTTGTACCGAAAAAGATGAGGACAGAGACGGACAATACCAAACTTATCACCAGGTAATGCAACAACAGCAGATATATCTTTCACATTTTGAACAAACACTGGCACATACTCCATCTATATGAAGATCTTCGGAAGTATCTAGGTCCAAGTCCAGGGATTATCTGCACGAAGTCTCCAACACTCAAAAACAAATTGAGCCCTTTATTCATGGAACCAACGAAAAAGACCAGGACAGGAATATCCTGGATACAACCAGAGGGTCATAGTGAAGCTCTACAACAGGAGCTTCCACTGATATTCATAATATAGTAGTAGTGCCAGCCATGTGAAAGACCTAGTAAATATGGAATGGCGTTGGTCACTTCCACACGATGAACACTCATTGGCATTCGAAACACAATTTCTTGATGTATAAGCGCCTTACAAATGCACAATACATAAATAAATTAAACACCCCACATTTATGAAACTCATGAACCCAAAAAGCCTCCTTTATTTTATAAGAGCATAGAACACAAAAGATTGCCATTCTTAACTACTCACAAACTAATGACAACTCATTTATAACCTACCGATTATGCACATGTGAAATGGGGCAATAACTAGTTTACACTTAGAACCATACACTACATTTACACCTAGGTAATACACCATGTACGAAGAGATACACCCTGGACCATACACTGTCGCATCTGGGCAATACTCCATGTACGGAGAGCAGCATCCGGGACGATGCACTAGAGTCCATCGGGCAATATACCATGTACTTGGCTGTACACCCGGTACACTAGTGTCGCATCAGGGCTACATGTGCACCTGGGTAATACTCCATGTATGAAAGAGATACACCCTGGACCATACACTAGTCTCGCATTGGGGAAATACTCCATGTACATGGAGATGCATCTGGGACAATACTCTAGAGTCGCTCTGGGGCAATACTACATGTATGGAGAGATACACCTGGGTCCATACACTACGAATTGGGAGACACACTTGGGCAGTATAACATGTATTGTGAGATAGACCTGATGAAATACACGAAAGACCAACAAGGGGCAGCATATGTAATGGGAGACACACAGAGATCCGTATACCGTGTGGTGGAAGTACACTTTGGGCACTGAACTATTTACTGGGAGACAAATCTAGAGCAATACACCATGGCCCTCAATACTGGTTTGGTGGTTAATGCAGTGGTAAATCTGTCAGATGGAATTACCAATACCACCGTAGTGTCCGGCTGAATTACTGCTATGTTACAAGTTGGCTGGTGCGTGCACAAACCATCCACAAACTTGCACAACCTCTGAACTGACCCGCTTTTGGTGGGTGTCACCCACCGGAGAAAGTGTTCACACAACCGCCCAACTCTTTCTGTCCATTCTCTTCAATGGACTCTCACTGGCCTAAAACAGAATGTGTGTTTTTACCCGCCTTTCTGACTCGAGAGGTTGAGACCTATGACCATCGGCAGAAACGGAAATACCGTCTGGTGAAATTACTGCTGAAAAACAAATCGGGAGGGTCATTCTGAGAAATTTTGGCAGAATTAGCGCTGGGCTAATTCTGCTGGTTCTTGGCGCTAATTCCACCAGTGGTAATTCCGTTGCTGCTAATTCTGATGGTGGAATTAAAGCCCATTTTCTGGTACTAACTAGTTGGGCAAAGTGGTGGCAATTCCGTTACAACCACTTTTACCACTTACCACCAAACTCGTAATGAGGGCCCATACCATCTGTTTAGCCTAGGCCCTAGAGCAATATTTAATCTCGTGGGAGAGACACATGGTGCAATGTACCATATCCTTGGAGATTTGCCCGGGGCAAGGCATCATGTAGTGGGAGATGGACAAACCAAAGCATAACATCGCATAGCAAAGACAGAAGGGGAGATTATCTGAAGGTGTAGAACAATGCCATAAAGAAGCATTGCACATTGCAGTGGGAGGCAGAGCTAGCACAGCACAGATAGGTCGCTTGGTCAAAACCTTGAACAACCCCAAAGCACAGGCAAACGCCCCCATCAAATATAGACACGGCAGATACAGACTGGAAATAGAGAATGGCCCTACAGTGATCAAACGAGGAGCGTAGAGAAGTACATGTTTGCCCAACTGGAGACTGAGGCACACTTTCTCCTGCCATGTCTTGCATATGAAGGCGTTGGAGACACTAATGTCCCCACATTCCGTGGGTACCAGAAGGTTTTTGCAACTAGAACAGGACAAGAGCAACGCAGCTTTTTTCTTGGCCATCCACCATAACCAGTAGAGAGAAGCAAAACATGCTTATGCACGGTGCGTAATCCATCTTTTCCACATTGTGTGTTTGAAGTCACGCCAAAAAAGCATGATTCTAGTATACTGTATTACGTAAAGCCACATGGACGTTTACTTTTTGTAAAAACCGCCATGCCAACTATTGAAGGAAATGTTATTATTTATGTATCCTATTTATTTACGATGGGATTATTTGTTTGCCTTCCAATAAACTACTCTGTACTGTGCAAGTGAGGGGAGCGTGGACGGCAGAGAATAATGACTGGGGACTGCAGTGAATGAGTCAGGAGGGGCGGCAGCGGTGGGACTAGAGAGGGGGCGCGGGGTGCTGGCTGGACGTGGAGCTGTTGACAGATCTGCTCTTTATGGACTGTGAAAGTTCATTAATGGACTTCTCCAGATGTCTGAAAGTATCTGCTGAAAGGAGAGCCCCCTCCTAGTGGGTGCGGGTGGGGGGGGGGGGGGGAGGCAGTGCCCCGAGGGCTGGCGGAGCTGCCGGAGGGAGCTGTGTACTCTTGCGGTGTGTTAAACAAAGAATGGTGAAGTAGTGGCATGCCTGAGAGGAGAGAGCGACCCTGCCTAGGACACAGCCCCCACCCTCCCTCCCCCCCGCTACGCGGAGGAGTTCTGCGCAGCGCCCCTGGCTGCCTTTCCCCCCAGGCAGTCGTGCATATGTATTTAACAGCCCACTACAATATTCCAGCACCTTACTGTTTTCTGGTTCATGTACAATCTAATGGTGTATCAATACTTTTAAAACGTGTCATGCCAATGATAGTCTTTGAGTTCTAGAAAGAAACACAGGAGAGAAGGAGAGATTGAAAGAGCCAGAAGGGTGTTTGCAGGGTAGGAGAGTGAAGGGCCATAGGAAAGGTAGCAGCATCAAAGATGGAGACAGTAAAACGAGGGGAGTTGTGTCCATGAAGCTGTCCATTGATTGGGTCATGGAGAGGGGCCACTGAGCAGTCTACACAGTGCAATCATAGAGTGGGATTACAGAGCCATCCACTGAGTGGGATAGTTCAGGAGGTTCAATGAATAGTCCAAGTAGTGGGTTCATGAAGCAATAGTCCTAGAGCAGGGTAACCGATTAGTCCACAGAGTTCAACTGTGGAGTGGGGTTGCAAAGCAGTTCAGAGCAAAGATTCATGGTGCATGGTCAGGCAACAGTGCTCACAGTGGGATCATTGAAAGGCTTTCACAGCAGTCCAAAGAGTTGGTTCATGGTGTGTTGGGTGATAGAGTCCATGCAGTAGGCTCCTGAAGTGTGGCCATAGAGCATTCTACATAGTGGGATCATGCAGCAATGTCACAGAATGATGCACCGTGTCTATTCATGAAGAGAGTTTTGCAACAGCCCCCAAAGTAGAATCATGCACTGGAGTTATGGAGCGTGGTCATTTAGCAATCCACATAGTGGGATCGTGCTGCAGGATCACAGAGTGGTCCATGGAGCAGGATCAATGAACCGGGTACGCAGAGCAGGATTATGGAGTGTCCACAGAGCAGGTAATTGAGCAAGACCACTGAGACTGATCCATAAATCATTGTCACTTATGAGTACCAGTCCTGAACCTATCATTGCAGGGCATTGTGTGCTGCTGGTGTAGATCATATCCTGCAGAAAGGTGCTCCTACATGTATTCATTGTCCCTGACTGATATTGTGATGCATTCACGCCACGCAATGACAAGCGCTGCAACCAACATGTCATCCTCCCCCTCGATCTCAAATTATCTCACTGAGCTCTACCAACTGGACCAGCATTTACCTTTTCCATGTCAATATCAACCAATTCTTTCTACAAGTAACCCAGAGACGAGACAGAGACCCAACGCACCATGTCCATTACCTCCTTTTACCACCTTTCCCATCTCAATGCCATCCTTTACTTAGTGGAACACACTCTTCCTCCTGCTTTACGTATAGAGAGGAATGCTGAAGGTGCGCTCTGCCAAACAAACATTATTTCAATCTGATTGCTTCATTTCCGAGGCCAGCAGCATTGCGAGCAAGAGCTCTTGCTGCTCCCTGCTTCCTGGAGGAGGCGGGGATTACCGTACACACCACGTGACAACAGCCGAGCACTAATTGCCGGCCCAACCACCCGAGGGGCGAGGATCTGTGCACGCTGAAGGTGAGCTCTGCCAAACGAACATTATTTCAATCTGATTGCTTCATTTCCGAGGCCAGCAGCATTGCGAGCAAGAGCTCTTGCTGCTCCCTGCTTCCTGGAGGAGGCGGGGCTTACCTCACACACGTGACAGACCACGTGACAACAGCCGAGCACTAATTGCCGGCCCAACCACCCTCGCGGCGTAAGCCCTGATGGCAGAAGGGCTGGTACTGATAGGCTGTTTGGCTGGGTCCGGGTCCGTGAAGAACACAAGTAAGTTCTAAGTGAAATTACATCATATGCCTAAAAAACTAACTGATCATACCACGATTTGCAATTAAAAAAGGTGGGGCAGAGGAAATAGACATTGAAACACCCCCGAGACAGGGCGAAAAAATCCATAAAATCTGCTAGTGTTGGATAACCTAATTTCACTGCATCTGAGAAAATACAGGAGACTGTTGGGGCTTTGACCTCTTTGATCCCGTTAGGTACGCACATTTGACACGCACCAAGCTAAAACACTTGTGAAAATGACCATGCCAATGCGGTACAACTTGAGAAGTGGTCCATTGGTAGAGGCACACAATGACCAGGAGGGGGAGACCTCGCTGAGCCATGTTTTACGACAGCAGGATGATATCATGCATGAACTGCAAATGAGTATTCCCGCGGGCCAGACAGGGTTTACTCATGTACAAATCCACAACCCGGTTACTACATACCATACTGGGAGAGAGGACGCTGGAAATACTATTTCCTCCCTAGTCTCTACACTCTAACGAGGAAAGGATTACACACTTACAACTACAAACATCAAGGGGACCATAGACCAATACTTTAAGGTAAGAGGGCATAGAAACCTGCCCGATGGCGGTGAGGGCTTGCAAACCCCTACGCTATATAAAGCCAAATCGGTAGAAGAGATAGGAAACTGTACCCTCCAAATTGCAACTCTAGAGCTCTCAGAAGGCAGCAATTTGTCTGCTATTCTACCACATGTGGCACCAGATTCTGATCCTCATCTGAATGTAACAGAAAATACCAGAAGAGAATTAAGGGATCATTCAGCTTCGAGCCAACCAACAAACACACACGAGCAGATCCCTTTGAGAAGACAACCAACTGAGGAACTCTTGGCCAGTGAGATAACTCTAACAGCTTTGAACTTTGTTCTAAATTCCTTGGTGGGGTTTTTGAGGCAACAAAGGGAGACATTCAAGTACAAACTGGAATATTGTTGGAACTATCTAAAGATTTCGATTTGTTTGAGTCCTCAATAGTGGGGCTCACTAACGCTATAAACAGTGCAATTCTACCATCAATAACATCACTGACAGACGTTCTAGCAGCACAAAAAATGGAGATAGCTGATATTAAGACTATGCTTCAGAGCATAAGTTTGGAAAGAAAAGAAATTAATTTAATGCTACAAAACTTTATCCAGACCCAGGGTAATGCCAAGGGGTTAGAGCAGCCGTCACCGGCCGATCCCTCTAAAGACCGATCCCCCGATATTCGGGACGACACTCCACTATCCTCATCAGTGATGGAAGAGTTTTGCCGCTTAGCACATTTGGCGGACGCTGATCTACAAGACGCGGTGATTTGTATAGAAGAAGACTCAACTCAGAAACAAAGTATAGTTGGGGAGGAAGATAGTTGTGTAGAGGAAAGTGCAGGTCAAACATCCCAAAGGAGGAGAAGGGTGAGAAAAAGGAAACAAAAAAATGCAAGACATAAATCACAACAGTCCACCAGACCAGAAAAGAAACCCAAAAATATGAAGACAAAAAAAAAATCAAATCATGCTGATACAAATAAGTTCATTAACAATCTAGCCAATTTATCGAAAAATCCAAATATAGGCAAGAAGACAAAGGAGAGAAATCTTGCCCAGAAAAAGAGAGGGAGTCACGGGATGTGCAGGATCCAGAGAAGAATAAGAAAAAGCAAAATGCCAAACTGAGGCCGGATATCAAAAACGCCCCTAACAAAACAGTAGGAATACAAACAGAGCAAACAGACAGTAAAAATCTGGAGAATATAACAGGCCCAGTTGTGGGCATTCTTCCACCATTGATTGTAGGGAAAACAATAAAGTGGGCCCCAATCTTTCTCCGTAGAGCCAAATTGGCTCCAACAAAATTGCCCCAGTTTGGAGCCCCGGTTCTAAAAATAGTTCCAATATTCCTTCAAGGACAAAAAAAACACTAACAAAATCAGTAGAAGCCCAGGGAAAAAGTCATGAAATAACAAGCGGGAGCCTACCACCAAACCAAGGTCAAGAAGAGCCGACAACATTGCCCCCAATGGCAGAAGACTCGCTACAGAATATTCCCGCAGAACAAGTAAATCATAAAGACACTGGATCCAGAAAGGAGGAGGGGCAAAACAAAAGGATAGAAAGGGAATCATCACTTGGGAAAAATCCTTTTGCAGCTCCGCAGCTTTGGCTCATAGGTCAAAAAGACAAGATGAATTGTAAATATTTGAATAGAGGGTCACTTTTGATGCTCTTCAAAAAAATACCAGATTTGTATCTTTTTTCATCAAATGACATTGAGTATGTCAGATTCCCGACTGCCAGGCGACCCATTCAGTGGAAGTCGGGTTCACATCTAAGATAGGGGCAAAGGCAATCCTGGATACAGCAGTCCCTTTACAAAAACAAGGTATAACCATACATGAAGACATGCCCTCAGACATCAGGGTTGGGGAAGGAAGGGAGGAGGGAACAAAGGAAGTAGGACAAACAAAAAAAGATCAAGCAAAGGAAATGTCAGCTGTAGCACAGGGAAAAATGGATGGAGATAAATCAACAATGTGGGCACTCCTCCCGGAGATCATAACACAGGTCTGTCAGAGACTGGGTGGGGGTGTGATGTGTCTTTAGTTGGGAGAGTATGAGGGTCGTTAGCTGGAACACGCGAGGCTCCAGTTCCTTCAAGAACCTCAATATGAGATCAGAGGTCTTTGGTATGAATGACATAATCCTCCTACAGGAGACATGGCTAGTTAACGCACCAGAATTAGAGGGTTTCATAATAACCACCCAAGCCGCAACAACAACGGGGAAAGGAAGGCCTGTTACGTTTTAAGGATGTGACAACAATTTCAATTGATCAAGAGGGGATCTTGGCAGTGAAATGTGTGGTCGTCACACCTAAAGGGTCAAAACAAATGGCAGCAGTAAATTTGTACTGGACTCCGGCGTCCTCAAAGCTTGCCATATTTCTGGATGTCTTGTCTAGTGTGCTGACTAAAATAAAGCTGAACTACCCAGATGCATATGTTTTGGTGGCAGGGGACCTAAACACCCAATGTGTTGAATGTGATAAAGGGAAAGGAGCACCGAAGCACAAGGTGATCTCCAAAAATGGAAACATTTGGGGGTCCTTCTTCAAAGACTGGGACTTGAAAATGGGAAATGGATCGTTAGAAGGAGACATCCCACCAGCAAGCACATGGTCCCGGGGAGTATCAGAATCCACTTTGGACTATATGTTCATGTCCCCTAGTATGTTCGACCAATGTGAAAACATGAGAATAAAAGAGGGAGGCACAAGTGATCACAAACGACTAGAGATGTCAGTCAAATGGCAAGATGTAAGGATTATAAAGAGGCTGAAAAAGCACTCGATAGTGAACAGCCAAAAAAATCGCCTAGTCAAATATAACTGGGAAGGAGTCAAACTGCATAAAGCCCTGGATAAATACAACTATGAAACAAGCGACATAAAACTGAAAGACATGTGATCCCTATGTTTTTCATGATTTTTTCTGGTCAGTTGAGACCCCCAGCCCTGTGGGGGGCCAAATGAGAAAAACGTATAAGCACACATTTGACGAACACACATGGGAGCAGAAACGTGAGATGCGGAGGTCGATAAGTGCCATTAAAAAGGTGGAACCGGTTAAATCTATGAGAGGCCAAAATAAAGTGCATTAAAAGCAAATACAAACAATAGTCAAAACAACAGCGAATGTCCCGTGCCCAGAAAGACGGGGAAACCATGCTCAAAGCCGTCCTAAATAAGAACTCACGGAATTTCTGGTCTCTACTTAACCAACAATCTTTAGACCAAGCTGGAGCCTTATCAAACATGGTTACCGAAACAGAGTGGGTAACATTTCTATCAGAGAAATATGCACAGGCTAAGGGGGGAGTCTCCCTTTTTTATTTCTGGAGGCCAATGGTCTTTGGACATAACAGAAGAGGACATCTACGCACTAATAATGAAATCTTCGGCCTCAAGGGCGGCAGGCCCCAGTGGCTTAACATATCAAGTCCTGAAGGGAAACCCCAAAAGGTGGGCCTATATGCTAAACACACTGTTTCATGGAATTTTGAGGCTTAAAAAGATCCCATCATCGTGGAAATCGGGAGTGATCGTCCCTATATTTAAAAAGGGGGATCGAAGAGACCCCTTAAATTATAGACCAATTACCCTCCTCGATGTGGAAAGTAAGCTGTTTGCCAGCCTAGTATTGAGAGACTTGGAAACTTGGGCTGAACAAAATAAAATCCTCCCAAAACAACAGACAGGCTTTCGAAAGGGGCACTCCACTTCGCTTAATGGCATAGTACTTGCCACCCTCTGCCACAGTAAGATTGAGGGGAAAGAATCAAGATTATATGGTGCTTTCATAGACCTATCAAGTGCCTTTGACCTGGTGAATCGAGACAGACTATGGTCCAAAATAATAAGTAGAGGCGCTCCGACCCAACTCATTGATATATTGGTCTCCCTCCATGAAGGAAATACAGTTCAAGTAAAACTTAATCAAGATGGATTTTTATCAACACATATCCCAGTGAAGAGGTGGGTGAGACAGGGGTGTAGGGTTGCTCCCTTTTTGTTCAACTTCTATGTAGCCGACTTTGGACATGAGGTTGAGACTGCTGCACTGGGTAGTGCCAAGCTAGGCACAAATGCAATAAAATGGCTGATGTATGCTGACTACATCGTCCTCCTGGACAAGACGCCAGTGGGTCTTCAGAGGCTACTAAACGCCTTGGATCACTATATGAAAGACAATGACCTTAAGGTAAACCCTGGAAAATCGAAAATAGTGATTTTTGGAAAGAAAGGTGGCAGAGAAGGCAAGTATTGCTGGACAGTGGGGGACAAATGAATACCGGTATTAGAGGAGGTCATTTATTTGGGCTATATTCTGTATGCTACTCCCAGAGCCTGCACGTTACGGGCAGAGATGCTACAAAAATGCACCCAATTGACGGCTCAACTGCAAAAAATGATTAAACAATACTGTAGATTTTCTCTCCTCCCTGCTATCCGCTTTTATCGAGCTAAGATCGTCCCTGTCCCATGCGCCTTCTCTCAGAGGGGAGGAAGGGTGGGTCGCATGTGAATCTAAGCAGATACAAGCATCAGAAATACGATTACGGTGAGTAATGTATCCCTTCTGAGGCTTGTGGAATCTGCTTAGATCACATGCTGTACATAGATTAGCGAGCAGTACCTGAAGGAGGAGGTGGGATGTGAGAAGGGTCATGAGCAAATAAGTGTCTTAGAACCGCTTGTCCCACTTGTGTATCTGCCTTAGAATGGGTATCAATGCAGTAATGCTGAGTAAAAGTGTGAATAGAGCTCCAAGTAGCTGCTTTGCAAATGGTGTCAAGGGGTACATTTGCAATGAAAGCCAGAGTGGCCCCAATGCCTCTAGTAGAGTGGGCTCTTGGCGTGAAAGGCAGAGTTCTTTCAGAGAGTGAGTAACACAGCTGGATACAGTTAATAATCCACTTCAAGATGGCACCTTTAGAGACGCGATCCCCCTCTCTGCCTGTAGCTACGGAGACAAACAGTTGATCCGTTTTTCTTAGCGGTCTGGTCTTATTTACATAGTAGAGGACCGCCCTACGCACATCTAGGGTGTGTAGTTTCAACTCAGCTGAGCTTTGAGGGTCCTGGAAGAAAGCTGGAAGCTCGATGGACTGGTTTACGTGGAATTTAGATATAAATTTAGGTGAGAACCTAGGGTGTGTGCGTAAAACCAGTTTCTTTATGGACAGTAAAGAAGGGATCCTGCACTGACAGAGCCTGAATTTCACTGACCCTTCTTATAGAAGTAATAGCTACTAAGAAGGCCGTTTTATAAGTCAGGTGTTTGAGACTGCTTTTATGCATGGGCTCGAAAGGGGGTCCCATGAGCTTAGATAGCACCACATTAAGGTCCCACCCTGGTGGTGGGTTTGAAATAGGAGGGTGAAGTCTCTTTACTCCTTCCATGAAGGCTTTAACTACTGGTACTTTCCACCACAAGACCTTGTTATGGGAAGTGGTGTATGCCGACAGGGCTGCCAGGTGTACTTTCAGTGAGTTAAAAACCAATCCTGCGTCTAGCAGGTGGAGCATGTATGTAACAATAGTGGAAGGAGTGCAATCAACTGGGTTGATTTGTCTACTCTGGCACCAGATAACGAATCTCTTCCACTTGTTAAAGTAACAGTGCCTTGTGTTTGGTTTCCTAGATTCCTTTAGGATGTCCATACACTTCTGTGGTAAATTGAGATGTCCAAACTCTATGACCTCAGGAGCCATGCTGCCAGGTTCATTGAGTTGGGTTGCTGATGCACTGTTTGACCTTGGTGCTGGGACAGTAGGTTGTACCAGGCTGGAAGTTTGATGGGCTCGCACACCGCCATCCTGCGTAGGTGTGGGAACCACAGTTGTCTTGCCCACATGGGAGCAACTAGGACGAGTGTCATCGACTCTCTGTTCATCTTGTTCACCACCTTCCTGATGAGAGGAGTTGGTGGAAAAGCGTACGCAAACATCCCTGACCAGTTCATCCACAGGGCGTTCCCTTGGGAGTCTGGTTGGGGGAACCTGGATGCAAATCCTGGGCATTGTTTGTTTTCGCTTGTGGCGAATAAGTCTATAGTGGGGAAACCCCACTGAGAGAAGATATTTTCTACGACCTCTCTGTGTAGAACCCATTCGTGTTCCTCTGGGAGGGAGTCTCTGCTCAGAGCATCCGCTAGGGAATTGAGCTCCCCTGGAACATGTTGTGATGACAGGAAGATGTTCCGTCTGAGTGCCCATATCCAGATTTTCTGGGCAAGCTTTGTTCAGGTAGAACATGGCTGTTGTGCTGTCCGTCCGGATCTGCACTGACAGGTTTAGTAGGTGGGGCTCGAACACTTGAAGCGCTCTGAATACTGCCAGAAGCTCTAGCAGGTTGATGTGGTTTTTGGCCACTGAGGGAGACCGGAGACCCTGAGCTGTGTGGTGGAGATGGTGAGCTCCCCACCCCATCAGACATGCATCGGTAGTGACTACTGCCTGTACTTCGGGATCGTAAAAGGGTTTTCCCTGTGCAAGTTTCTCTCTTGTCCACCAGTGAAGGCTTTGTACTAGTGTTGGCGAAACGACCACTAGATCGTCCCACTGACCACTTGCCTGAGACCACTGTTTCGCCAACCATTCCTGCATGGGACGCATGTGCAGGCGCGCGTGGGGGGACCAGGTAAATACATGACGCCATCATGCCCAGTAAACGCATTGCTTTGCGTACCGTTATTTGGTGACCGGACTGATATTGCGGAATTTGCAGTAGTATATTTCGAATTGTTTCCTCTGAAGGAAATGTCAACCCTTCTTGAGTATCTAGGATTGCTCCTAGGAACTGTTTGGAGGTGCTTGGCACCAGGCTTGACTTTTTCTCGTTGATTGAGAAGCCTAATTCGTGGAGGAGGTCGATAGTCCTTTGAATGTTTGTCCTGCAAATTACTGGGGTTTCCCCTGTTATGAGCCAGTCGTCCAGATAAGGGTACACCGGGATTGCCTCCCTGCGTAGGTGTGCAGCCGCCACCGCCAGTACCTTGGTGAATACCCTTGGTGCCGAAGCTATCCTGAAGGGCAGTACCTTAAATTGCTAGTGCCAACTGTCCACCTTGAAGCGCAAGTACCTTCTGTGCGCTGGGAACATGGAAATATGAAAATAGGCATCTTTCATATCCAAGGTTGCCATGTAATCCCCCTTTTTTAGGAGGGGGATTACCTCTTGTAGCGTAGTTATACGAAACTTTTGGGGCTTGACATACTTGTTGGCAGGCCGTAAATCCAATACTGGGCGCATTGTCAAATCTTTCTTTGGCACAAGCAAGTAAGTTGAATAAATACCCTTGTTTACCTGGTGTCGGGACGAGTTCTATCGTGTCCTTTTCTAGCAGAATGGCGATCTCCTCGAGGAGAATCTTCTGATGTTCTAAAGAGTGTACTCTCTGTCGTGGAGGATGGTTCCGGGGACGCTGCAGCAGTTCTATACAGTACCCTGTGGATACTGTTGACAGCACCCATCTGTCTGATGTGATCCCTTCCCAAGCCTGAGTGAAGTTGGAAATGCATCCCCCTACTGGGGTTGCGTGAGAAGGGACCCTGAACTGAGCGTCACTGCTTTGGTGGAGGCGTGCCGCCTCCTTTGCTGGGGCTGCCTCTGCCTTTACCACGACCTCTCCTATTACCCCTGCCGTAACCCTGGGTAGACTGTTGGCTGTTGTTCCACTGTGTACCCTGCCCCTGGGAATAGTTAGATCCTCTCTGGGAATTTTGGCCGCGTGGGCGACGAAAATTACCATTCCCTCTCTGGTTAGGGGGTTTATTGGTTAACTGGCCAAGGGACTTGAGTGTCTTGTATTCGTCCTTGGCATTCTTCAGTGCATCCTCGACCGCCTTACCAAACAGATCGGCTTCCACCGGTTTGTCCAACAATGATGTCTGGGTTTCTGCCTTAAAACCAGACTGCCATAACCACGCATGTCTCTTGATAACAGAGCCTTCTGCTATCAATCTGCCTGCGTTGTCCGCGGCGTCAAAGGTTGCTTTCAAAATGCAACCAGACACGGCTCTACCCTCAGCGGAAATCCGAGCTAACTGGCCCTTTAAAGGTTCCGGAGCAGAGGCTATGAGTGCCGCGACTTCTTCCCACTGATGGCAGTTGTAGCTGGCCAACAGGGTGGTGGAGTTTGCAATCCTTGCCTGATAGGCGGACGTTGAGGCTACTTTCCTGCCGAAACCATATCGTTTTTTGCTCTCCTTGTCTGGAGGAGCTTCGGACGATGACAAGGGTGTTCCAGCCCTCTTACAAGTGTTAATGGCAACTAAGGAGTCTGGCTTCAGATGTCCTCTTATATAGAGAGGGTCAGACTGGGTTGCCCTGAAAAGTTTTTCAACCCTGGGATTGACTGCTCTGGTGAGGTTCGGGTTCACCAGGGACGGGTCTATTCTTCGCTGAATGGACTTAAGGATAGGGATGGTCTGGGCAACAGGCCTCCTTTCTCCCACTAACTCCTCGGCGAAGTCCCTCTCCTCCTGGACACCGTGGGTGTCAATATGGAAATGTTCTGCTGCACGTGTGAGAACCTCGTTTAGGAGGGGTTGGTTATCGACAGGGGAGTCGGTAACCGGGGCTTTGTTTTCTACCGGGGAATCTATTCTGTAGGTTTCAGGGTCTTCCTCTTCTTGGTCCTCATCATCCCCATAGTAGCCCGTCCCGGTTTGCTCTTCTACCGTGCCAAATTCTTGGTCCTCACCAAAGGAAGCCTCTCCTTGATACAGTGAGTATGGTCTTGAGTATGGTTGTACCTCAAAGGGGTCTGTAGACCTCATCGGTGTCTCAAACCGGGGCTTCTTACTCGGGGGGGATAGGATCGTTAGAGCCTGAGGGTGTCGCCCCTTGTGGATCATACGAAAGGAAATGGTCTGGATTATTATCGTAAAAGTCAGCCAAAGAAGACATCCTTGACATGACCCTATCTATGTCTTCACTCGACTACTTTTTGGAACTGGGAATGACTCTCTCAGCAAGTGTCAAGAGATTTATCTTGAGTAGATTTGCTGGTTTTAGACATATCAGCAGACCTGATCTTGTCTGTCTGTTTAGGGGGAGTGGCGTGTTTTACAGGTGTGGAAGAGTGCAAAGGCTGCTTCTTCTGTTGTTCGAACCCCCCCCGTGTGTGGAAAAGTGTTTTCCCTGCCCTTTTGTGGCTCCAGAGGTTTTCGATGCCTGGCGTCGAGGATCAGGGGTAGAGTCCCTGTCGTTCGAGCGTGGGGCTGCGCTGATCTTGTCTGCGGGCTCCGACTCCTGGAGCGCGGCCTGGGGGTGGAAGTCGTCTTCGTCCTCCGACGATCGAACTTCTGTTAGCCTAGGGAGCGAGGCACTCTTGGCAAGAGTGGATGATTGCCTGGAGTCATGCGGCGATCTCGATCGAGAAAGAAACATCTGAAACGCTTTGTTTGCTCTTCTAACTGGTTGTCATCGGAAGACTTTTGGGCGAGAATGACTTCAGGTCATGAAACGGCATTGACTATAAATGTGGTTAGAGTCCTACAACAGTTAGGTTTCATGGGAGGTTTCACGGGAGGTTTCACTGGAAATTAAAAAATTCTTCCAAGCGTTTAGACTGAAACAGGGAGGACAAAAAACTTTGGAGTCATATGTTCTTCATTTTACTGTTTTTTAAATGAGCTACAAAAATGTAAAGTTAATTTTTTGGAAAGTTTTCTTTTTGTACTTGTGAAAAAAAACCAGGTTTGGTTTATACCACAATAAAGAAAAAAGAAATAGAGAGGAATGCTGGGGGCAGAGGAAGCTGCGAGCAAGAGGAGATGGAGGGGAGGGGATGCATGGTGAGAACGGAGACAAACTAGATGGAGAATAATATTCTTTATCTTATCTACCATGAACATTATTTGTTTGTCTTATTACAGATCATATTACCATGTGTATCCTATTGCTAATACCCCACTGTGTTTGGCTTCAGTAATTGTTTCAATGGATTGCTTTTCTCCCACAGATTCCTCATCTTGATAGATAACCTTATATAGCTCTGCTGCTCGGAACCCTTTTTGACAGGGGGCGTAGTGGACCTCGACTCGATTGTCGATCCGTCTTGCTGGGCGCTCGATCGTCTGCTCAAGACGTGACATCAGGCATTGTATATATACCATATTACTACGCCCCATGCTACAGTTCCTTTTTTCCACGCACTTGCATGCTGCATCGGGAACACAACTTCGAGTTTAACTCGATTTCTTTTTTCAATCAAAATTTTTATTATTTTTCTTCAGAAACCTCGACCGCAATGTCAACTCACTGGGTTTCATACTTTATAAGGTGCACGATTGTGAGGCCAAAATGTCGGTGACCGACCCCCCCCCCCCCCATGTGGGTGCAAGACACATCATGGAGGCCTGCACGTCATGCTCAAAAATGCAGCTGGAATCCCTACGTGAGAGAGCCGGGAAACTGATTTTGGGCCGATTGTGGACAAAATCTCTGTGGCCAACAGTCAAGCATAATATGCATGTGAACCTGGCTATAGCAGACCCTCTAGCTTCCTTATGGCAGCACCCATGCGCAATACCTCCCGTAAGTTCCAATTGCACGGGAAAATATAGGCCGGCAAGAGGAGATCCTGTTTCCTCTCCTCGCATCCTTCACCAGAAGGGTTAATAGTGCAAGCTGCCCCCATCACCACCAGACCTGCAGCCTCCACTTCCAATCTACCTCCATATAGAGAGAGTAAGAAACTTGACGCCATGGCCAAGAAAGTATTTTCTTCAAGCAGCATGGCCTTAAAGGCCACTAGTGTGGTATGCGGCTTTGTCAAATATTCCTTTGGTCTGTGTAAGGCTATAGAACAAGCTACTCTGTACATACCGGAAGGTGAAATGCGGGATGGTTTTATACGGCTGGTGGAGAGTGGGAAGGAGGTGGCCAAGCAGTCATTACAAACGGGCATTGACGTGGCGGTTCGTGTTGGCCGGTCAATGGGATCGGCAGTGGTAATGAGAAGACAGGCCTACTTGAAAACCTCTGGTTTCTCCCCAAATATTCAGAACAGGCTGCCGGACATGCCCTTTGAGGGAGATGTGCTTTTTGGACAAAAATCTGTTAACTTTTTCAAAAAATGTAAAGAGTCAAAAATCAGCACAAAATCGCTGGGCCTAGCTGCACAGCTTGCCAAGCCTGCCTTTAGCGTTGCCTCAAGAGGCAGAAGCAATAGAGGCTATGTACCCTATGGCAAGAAGGCGCAGCTCCCGCAAGCCAGTCTGGGGCAGAGGCGTTTCTTGCATCCCAGAGGTGGCAGAGAGACTTCTAGGGGCCAACAGCCAGCGGTGGGGGCGGCTCTGCCATCTAAACCACTTTGATTTTCTCTCCCATGAATTACCGGTTGGTGGACGGTTGGCAGGACATTGGCCCCAGTGGCAGGGGATTACTTCTGATGCCTTATTTGATGGCGGCTCAGTTTGAGCCTATGCACTCTTGTTCCATAAGGCTGTTATCTCTTAAAACCGCCTTCTTGGTTGCAATCACATCAGCTAGGCGGGTTAGTGACTTGCAGGCATTGTGCTGCAAACCTCTATTTTTACTATTCTTTTGGGAGAAATGTTCTCTCGCAGTCAGGCCTGGCTTCCTTCCTAAGGTAGTTTGAGTTTCACCTTTCTCAATCTATTTATTTGCCTGACTTTGCCCTCCACCACATCCCTCAAAAGAGGGAGGGCTGTTCCACCGTCTTGACCCCAAGAGAGCCTTATGTTTTACGTGGCTCTAATATCCAAGTTTCAGAAGACTGACCAGTTGTTTGTTGGCCCATTCATTATCTTGTAAAGGCCTCGCCATAACCAAGCTGTAACGCTCATCTGATTCCCGCAGAGGCGCCGGTCTTGACTGGGTGAATGCCGTATCTTCAAAGGTGATGTGTAACACACGGTTGGCTCTTTGGGCTGGACCTCTGTGCACTGTATGTCTGACTCGAAGAGTAAGATGTCTGCAGATAGAAAATATGGGATTAATGAACTGGGGTTATTGGGTGCCTCTCTCCCCTTCCCTTTTTCTTCTCCTGTAGAACCCCAAAGGTTAACGCCCTCACCTTAGGTAAGTGAACGCCGAGCTCTCCATCTGCCTCGGGGCAGGGTGCCGTAACCAGTTTCTTCACTGGATAAGGGTGCAGGCCTCTTGACCTCAGAGGACTGCTGTCCGTCTTAAAAGTCTTTTGTAATGATATCTCTTGTTTTGCAGGGTTCCGGCGATGGCGGATGGCGGGCTGATGAGAGTTGATGATCGAACCCGCGTGAGGAATAGAAGCGCCTGGAAGCACGTAAGTAAGCGCTTGTAGCCTGCTTCACGATGCGCACTAACTGTCCCTTTTATCTTGCAGGTACAAGTTCGGAGCTTTAGAGAAGCTGAAGGGTGCTGGAATACCCACTGGATTCGGCGTGGGAAGGAGTAATGGCACGTGAGTAATAAAGTTGCCCAATGTCTTTAAACGCACCTTCTTTTGTCTTTCAGATGCGGGATGCAGCGCCGAAGGCCTCCGGAGCGTGCGAAGAGCTGGTAAGCTTTTGTCTTTCAGATGCCGGAATGCAGTGCGAAGACCTCCGGAGCATGCAAAGAGTAGGTAAGCCTTTGTCTTTCAGATGCCGGAATGCAGCGCGAGGCGTTGGTGACAGCCGATGGACCAGGTAAGAGATGCGCTGCCACTGAAGACCGTAGTGCTAACCTGTTCTTTCTTTGTCTTTACAGGTGCTGCTGAAGACTGGATTCCAGGATGGTAAGCCTTTGTTCCCTTAGGCCCAGGATCAGAAGCAGAAGACACGATGAGCGTTCTGCTGCAGAGAATGCAGAATAACGCAAAGCAAGATTCATCCATCGGGTGTGGTTTAAATAGCCTCCTGTAGTGCTTAGGTGTCTCCTTCCACAGCCACGCCTAGGTAAGAAAAGAGTTCCTGCTTTCCAGAAGAGTTCCAGTGTTCTGAACCTAGGGAGTGGCTCCTGCCCCACCCAACAGGAAAAGTAGTCCCAAACAGAAGAGGATCAGGGGTTCAACTGGCAGGTAAGTAAGCAGCATGGTCTGCTGCAGGTAAGTCCACCCAAGCATTATGAGCCCGGCGCTTCCAGCGCTGGGACTGGGCATCTTTATGAGCCTGGTGCCACTGGCGCCAGGACAGGGTCCAAAAGGTCCCAATTGGGACTGGCTGGCACTCGGAACCGGGGTTATGGGTCTGCTTCCAAGGGAGTCGGGCAAGTCCTGATCTTTTGGAAGCAGAGATCATGACAGCACCCCCCCTCAAGGCCCCTCCCAAACCGGGCTTCTCCGGGGGTTTGGGCTTGTTAGGAAATGTTCGATGAAATCTTTTGATTAGACGAGGCGCGTGGACATATTCTGCAGGTTCCCAGGATCTTTCTTGGGGACCGTAGCCTTTCCAGTCAATCAGGTAAAATAGTTTAGATTTGGAGATCTTGGAATCCAGAATGCTTTTGACTTCAAACTCGAGTTCTCCATCAACTAGAATAGGTTTTGGAGATGTAGTTAGTCGGGTTTGAGGTTGCACGGGTTTTAATAGAGAGACGTGGAAGACCGGATGTATCTTCATGTGAGGGGGCAAGTCCAACTTGACCGCTACTGGATTTACTATGGTAGTGATGGAATAGGGACCAAGGTATCTTGGGTTGAATGTACGTGGTCCTTTTAGAGGTAGATATTTGGTGGATAACCAGACTTGATCTCCTACTTGATATTGGGGGGCCTCCTTCCGATGTTGGTCTGCTCCTTTCTTGTATTGTTCTTTAGCCCTTTGAAGGTGAGAAACGGCTTCCTTAAAGGCTTGGGTGATTGTAGAATGCAGGTGGTCTACTGCTGGTGTTCCAAGATCTTGGAGTGGATCCAACCCCGAGGTTCGAGGGTGACTACCGTATAAAAGAAAAAACGGGGTCTTCCCAGTTCCAGAGTGGACAGAGTTATTGTAGGCATATTCGGCTATCCAAAGGATATCTTTCCAAGTTTTTTCAGTTTGTTGTAGCATGCAGCGCAAATACTGTTCCAGAGTTTGATTGGTCCTCTCGATTTGTCCGTCGGTTTGAGGGTGGTGGCTGGTCGAAAGTCTCACATCAATTTGAGCCGACCGACAGCAACTTCGCCAAAAATGAGAAATAAATTGACTACCTCGATCCGAAATTAGAACTGAAGGAAAACCGTGCAGTCGGACGATGTTTTCGAGAAATTCTCGGGCCAGAGTTGCTGCTGTTGGTAAGCCTTTGAGTGGAATGAAATGCGCCATCTTGGAGAATAGGTCCACGATTACTAGGATCGTGTTGTATCCGGAGCATGGAGGTAGATCGGTGATGAAGTCCATAGAAAGCGTATGCCAAGGGCGAGGCGGGATGTCAATAGGGCGTAAGAGGCCGGCTGGTTTTTCCTTTTGACTCTTGTTTTGGGCGCATACTCCACAGGACATTATAAAGTCTCTGATATCTTTTTTCCAAGACGGCCACCAGAAGTAGCGCTTGATCTTTTCCGAGGTCTTGGTCATACCGGGATGTCCTTCCATTAAAGAATCGTGATAACAAGAGATTACCTTTTTCTGTAAATCTGTGCCGGGCAGGTATAACCGTTCTTGGAAATATAATAGGTTGTCCTTCACCGAAAAGTCCTTTCCCTGCAGATGCCAATTCTGTATGTCTGCTGGAGTTACCAGTAGCCTGGCTTTATCCTTAACTTCCTCTATGGATTGTGTGGCGATTACACCTAGAATTCTTTGTTCGGGAATGATAGGTACAGGTTTAGGATTGATCAAATGTTCTTCCACTCCCATCCGAGAAAGGGCATCAGCTTTACTGTTTTTTGTACCAGGTCGATAGGTAATTATGAAGTCAAACTCGGCAAAGAATAGTGCCCAACGGAGTTGCCTAGAGGATTGAGCTTTTGCGGTTTTCAAATATTGCAGGTTTCGGTGATCTGTAATCACAGTAACGGTGTGTCGGGCCCCCAGAAGATAATGCTGCCAAGCCTTAAAGGCGGACTTGATAGCTAGAAGTTCCTTATCAGTAATAGTGTAATTGATTTCAGGAGGCGAGAATTTGCGGGACCAAAATGCCACGGGATGCAACTGATTGGTTACTGGGTCCTTTTGTGATAGAACTGCCCCCATGGCAAGGCTCGAAGCATCAGTTTCAACGATGTAGGGGAGTTCTGGGCGAGGATGTTTTAAGATCGGTGCAGAGATAAATCTAGTCTTCAAATCCTGGAAAGCTTGTTCTGCCTCGGTAGACCATTCAAAACGTTTGTTTTTCTTTAACAAGGCGGTGATGGGCTGGACTATTCGAGAGAATTCGGGGATAAACCTGCGGTAAAAGTTAGCGAAGCCTAACATGCTTTGAACACCTTTTACGGAGGATGGCGATGGCCATTTGAGAATTGCATCGACCTTCTTTGAATCCATACGCACTCCGCTAGGTGATAATATGAATCCCAAGAATTCAACTTCAGTCACGTTGAAAACACATTTTTCCAACTTAGCGAAAAGTTTGTGTTGCCGCAATCTCTCGAGGACCATTTTCACGTGTTTCCGATGTTCAGTTTCCGATGAAGAATAAACGAGGATGTCGTCAATGTAAACAACAACACACACATCTATGAGCTCTCTGAGGACATCGTTCATAAAATATTGAAAGGCGGCCGGGGCATTGCAAAGTCCGAAGGGCATGACCTGATATTCAAATAGCCCATACTTCGTGTGGAAGGCCGTCTTCCATTCATCGCCCTCTTTTACTCGTACCAAGTGGTAGGCTCCTCTAAGATCCAGCTTTGTATATATGCATGCTTTTCTGACTTGGTCCAGGAGTTCAGGGATCAAAGGTAACGGATATCTATTCTTAACGGTGATCTGGTTCAGGGCGCGATAATCTATACAAGTTCTAAGGTCCCCTTCTTTTTTTGGAACGAAGAACAAAGCTGAGGAAGCAGGGGACTTGGAAGGACGAATAAACCCATTCGCTAGGTATTGATCCAGGTATTGTCGGAGGTGAAGATTCTCAGGCTCGGTGAGGGCATAAATTCTACTACAAGGAGGAGTAGATCCAGGTATCAGGTCTATCTGGCAGTCATAAGACCTATGAGGAGGTAGAGAGTTAGCCTGATCCTTTCGGAAAACATCTTGGAATTCTAGGTATTCAGGAGGTAACTGGGGAGCCTCCGAGGAAATTGCTGCCAGTGCAACACCAGGTCGAGGGTGACAAGTAGAGACACATTCTGGAAACTGAACCGTTCTTGCTCGCCAATCGATCTGAGGATTGTGCTTCTCTAACCAAGGAATTCCTAGAATAATCTGGAACTGAGGGGCCTTGATCACATCGAACACGATCTTCTCATGGTGTCCATCTTGACTTACTAGCGTCACTTCTTGGGTGGTATGCGTTACTGGTCCGGAGGCTATCTCCGTACCATCCACCGTAGTAATGACATCCTTTACAGCCTTTGGACAAAGAGTCAGATTCATCCTCAAAACCATTTCATGATCCACATAATTGCCGATGGCACCGCTGTCGACGTAAGCTTCAATCGCATGTAATCGATCCGGATGTTCAGGGCTAATGAGGACCATAGGTATCACGAAATGCGAGGTCACGGAACTGGTTTTAACGCTCGGCAAGAGGACCTCTATTCTTGTCGGGCGAGGTCGTTTCCCTGCTCAGAGTTTGTGACCCTGGTAACTGCAGCTCCTACTGCCTTCTTGGCTGGTTTCACCGGACAGTCTCGAAGAAAGTGCCCCGAGTTTCCGCAATAGAGGCATGATTGCAGCTGTTTTCTCCTTTCCCGCTCCTTTTGTGTTAGTGGTCCTTTCAGGCCCCCTATTTGCATGGGTTCCCCGGAGTCTACTCCTTTGGTAGGAGTTGGTGGTTTGGAAAATACTCGAGCATCAAACTTGGAACGATCGGCCTTCCTGTTCTGCAGTCTGTGGTCAATTTGAACGACTAAGTCAATATAGTCCGAACAGTCTTGCGGGGGATTCACTACTTGGGCTAACACATCTTTGAGCTCTCCACGTAGACCTCTATAAAACAGCGTAATCCTTTTGTCCTCAGGCCATCGAGTTTCCACTATCAGTCTGTTGAAAGACGCAATATAAGCCAAAAGGTCTTGATTACTCTGTCGCAATGAAAGGAGCTCATTGTCCAAGGCCTGCCCCTGTGAATGTCTTGCAAACAGTTTTTCCATACTGAGCTGAAAAGCTTGAAAATCATGGAGAACCGGATCATCTTGATTAACTAGAGGGATCGACCAGTCTGCCGCATTGCCACTAAGGTACGAAAGCATGAAAGCAACCTTAGTTTGATCAGTTGGAAAGGCTGCTGGCTGGCATAAGAAGTGCAAGCGGCACTGATTAATAAATACTGCAAACCTCTTTGGGTCACCAGAAAATCGTTCGGGCGGAGCCAGAGGTACATTCCCAGGTA
This sequence comes from Ambystoma mexicanum, assembly GCF_040938575.1. NCBI lineage: Eukaryota > Metazoa > Chordata > Amphibia > Caudata > Ambystomatidae > Ambystoma > Ambystoma mexicanum. The sequence goes on along the minus strand of NC_090934.1, from coordinate 419,938,069 downwards.
GGTTGATCTGCACTGGGTTCGTAGAGGATGTTGAAGGAAGATTTGCCCCTGATGCGGGTAACGGAGTTTGTCCGGCTTGTGACTGTAGCAATTGTCTAGCGAGATCGTCTGTTCGCTCCTTGGAAATAATCAGTTCCCTTCTTAGAGCATTCGTTTCCTGACGGGCTGCATGCACTTCTGCTCTTAGTTCCCCAAGTAACTGGGCTAGCTGGTCGGTATCCGAGGTTTCCATAGCGCCTGGGTGGGAGTTTTGCGGTAGGGCTTTGCGTTCTGTAACGCTCACCTGATTCCCGCAGAGGCGCCGGTCTTGACTGGGTGAATGCCGTATCTTCAAAGGTGATGTGTAACACACGGTTGGCTCTTTGGGCTGGACCTCTGTGCACTGTATGTCTGACTCGAAGAGTAAGATGTCTGCAGATAGAAAATATGGGATTAATGAACTGGGGTTATTGGGTGCCTCTCTCCTCTTCCCTTTCTCTTCTCCTGTAGAACCCCAAAGGTTAACGCCCTCACCTTAGGTAAGTGAACGCCGAGCTCTCCATCTGCCTCGGGGCAGGGTGCCGTAACCAGTTTCTTCACTGGATAAGGGTGCAGGCCTCTTGACCTCAGAGGACTGCTGTCCGTCTTAAAAGTCTTTTGTAATGATATCTCTTGTTTTGCAGGGTTCCGGCGATGGCGGGCTGATGAGAGTTGAGGATCGAACCCGCGTGAGGAATAGAAGCGCCTGGAAGCACGTAAGTAAGCGCTTGTAGCCTGCTTCAGGATGCGCACTAACTGTCCCTTTTATCTTGCAGGTACAAGTTCGGAGCTTTAGAGAAGCTGAAGGGTGCTGGAATACCCACTGGATTCGGCGTGGGAAGGAGTAATGGCACGTGAGTAATAAAGTTGCCCAATGTCTTTAAACGCACCTTCTTTTGTCTTTCAGATGCGGGATGCAGCGCCGAAGGCCTCCGGAGCGTGCGAAGAGCTGGTAAGCTTTTGTCTTTCAGATACCGGAATGCAGCGCGAGGCGTTGGTGACAGCCGATGGACCAGGTAAGAGATGCGCTGCCACTGAAGACTGTGGTGCTAACCTGTTCTTTCTTTGTCTTTACAGGTGCTGCTGAAGACTGGATTCCAGGATGGTAAGCCTTTGTTCCCTTAGGCCCAGGATCAGAAGCAGAAGACACGATGAGCGTTCTGCTGCAGAGAATGCAGAATAACGCAAAGCAAGATTCATCCATCGGGTGTGGTTTAAATAGCCTCCTGTAGTGCTTAGGTGTCTCCTTCCACAGCCACGCCTAGGTAAGAAAAGAGTTCCTGCTTTCCAGAAGAGTTCCAGTGTTCTGAACCTAGGGAGTGGCTCCTGCCCCACCCAACAGGAAAAGTAGTCCCAAACAGAAGAGGATCAGGGGTTCAACTGGCAGGTAAGTAAGCAGCATGGTCTGCTGCAGGTAAGTCCACCCAAGCATTATGAGCCCGGCGCTTCCAGCGCTGGGACTGGGCATCTTTATGAGCCTGGTGCCACTGGCGCCAGGACAGGGTCCAAAAGGTCCCAATTGGGACTGGCTGGCACTCGAAACCGGGGTTATGGGTCTGCTTCCAAGGGAGTCGGGCAAGTCCTGATCTTTTGGAAGCAGAGATCATGACACAAGCAAACCCTATTGTGTTGGATATTTTATGTATATCCAAACTTTACCAGTCAGCAGACAGGGAGCTTCCTCCTGGCATCAGGGCACATTCCACCGGGGGCGGGGGCTTCTCAGCCTCTACAGCCCTACAGAGAGGAGTTCTTATTAGGGACATATGTCGTGTGGCCACAAGTGTTGGCTTTAGTGATGATAATTTCAGTGTCTTTGTCTTACTGGTGATGCCATCATTGTGTTGGCTATTGTGAATACAACATATTCATAGTATGGCGATATCTTGTATGTGCTTAGTCAGTTGGACAACATCATTTTGTCCTCTAAATGGCAATAGCATTATCTTGTTCATACTGATGATGAGATTTCTGCTTTGTCTTACTGTTGATGACACCATTGTGTTGGTCATCCCGATAATAAAACAATTGTCTTTGTCTTACTGTCAATAACCTTGCTGTCCTTTTTTTACAGACAATAATGTTACTAAGACCAACACAATTACCCTACTATCATTGCCTTTGTCTTACTGTGGACGTCATTGTTGTGCTCATTTTCTTGATAGCATCAGGATGTCGTCGTTCTGGTAGTAACTCTTATGTGTTGATTACTATTTTGATGGTCTCATTATGTTCACCACTCTGAGGATAACATTCTTGTGTTGGTCTTATATAAACGTTTGGTGGTTCAACCTAATGATGGCATGGTGTTGTTTAATGATGAGAACATCAGGTGTTGGCTACCTGATAAAAAATTTTGTTCTGGTCTTGTAATTATAATTACTGAAAATTACACTGATTTCTTGGCATACCATCATACTATTGGTTATTCCCCGATAATAGTAGCATTGTGATTTTGATACGGACAATAACATCGTTTTCCTGGCCGTATTGGTAACCTTGTTGGGTTGGCCATGAGCCTGATAACTTTGTGAGCACCTTCTGATGATAACTTTACAGCGTGTTAATTCATCTTGTGACCTTTGTCTGTTGCCATCCTGATGTAAAGATTGTATTTCTTTAACTGATGATTATATTTTCTTACCCGAAGAAACCATTGTTTTGTTGGTCACGCTAATTATATAATTCTATGAGTTCTCTCACAATAAATGTGCTGTGTCCTCCATCCTGATGATAGCATAGTTGCATTGGTATTATTGACACTAGTATTGTCCTTCTGATGATACCATTGTTCAATTAGGTATCCTGACATCATTCTGTTCATCTGACTGATATTGTCCTTGTCGTGTTCCTTTGGTCACATTATAATATTTTGGTGTGGATCTGCTATTAGCTTTGCTGTGTTAACCACTCTGATGATGGCATTGTTTCTTGGTTTTGCTATCTGATTGGCTTACTGATGATCACATCATGTGTTGTTTTCGCTGTCAATAGTGTCTTTGTAAAATACTTGTGATATGAAGCCTAGTAATGTGGATGCTTTCATTGCAGGGGGACACTCCCAAACACCGAGCTGAGAAAGCAAACGACCCTGAGCTGGCTGCCTACCTCGAAAATCGACAGCACTACCAGATGATCCAACGGGAAGACCAAGAGACAGCTGTGTGATGCTTGGACTGTGCCTTACACTGCCCTCCACCCCACAAAGAGGTGGCGCTAATGGCTGCTCTTGCTAGAGGCAGGCAGCATCATGGGATCAGAGAAGCTTGAGAATGAGCATAAGACAGAAGAGACCCCAGCCCACTTCCCTGCCATTTTGGGACATACTGCAATTTACCCCAAAACCACCTCTTAGTGTGCGTTCATGTGTGTGTGGATCACCGCCGCGAGTCCCAGAACGCGACAAAAACTGGATTTTTATTTAATGTAACTTTTCTGGGGGAGTTTTAAAGTCACTGTGGTTTGAATATCAGAGTCTTGTTTATTAATTCATGCACCCTCATTTCCAAGAACTTGTTGTTTGTCTCCCGCATTTCATTGTGAACTTTGCTTGCTATGAAAGAGAAATCGAAATGATATCTCACTCCAGGTGAGGCAAAGTAAGTATACGTTTATTAGCTTATTTCCTCCATCTCCCTGCCAGCTACGAGTCCGATCCATAATAGACATGTGGTTCCTCAATGGTCATCATGCCCCACCTGCTCAAGTGCACAGATGGTAACCAATCAGAGATACAACACCTCCCATGTCTGTGCAATCTTCTTCGTAGAAAAAGCAAACTACAGTACGCAAATACTGATCCAAGACTAGATAAAGCAACAAAGAACATGTGGTGGAATTTTTTACTGATCATACTGTGAGGCCTAATACGCACATGTTGCCTGTCCCTGACCTTACTGGCTACAGCAGGCACTCCTTCTGAGGTGTCAACCAGCCCATCCGTCTCAAACCTATCTTATTGGTGCTTCACGCAATTCTCCCCCACATACTATACGTTGCTGTCCACAGTAGCTATAGAGGAAGGACCCAGACCCTTGAGTTGCTTGATGGGTGGCACCCCTGCGCACTTGATGAATACTTTTTATTCTTGGTTTCCTTTCTAGCTTTATAGGATCTTACCTCCCTGTTCTTGCTTATCACTTCTGGTTGTGGCATGAATACATGCCTAAACCTCTTGTTCAACCATGAGGGGCTCCTTACACTGAAGCACTCTGCCCATCATGAGCCTCAACATTGTATACCCCTTGGTGTTGTATTTGCGCATCCTGTTTGCTTGTAGCATTTGCAATTACTGCTTGAATAGATACTCCGCTTTGATCAATAACTAGATACGGACTTGATCACCCTGTTGAACCTTTGCACGAGCTTATGGGTAGTACGCTGTGGAGATAAGGTGTGTAATCCCATGCTTAACCAGGAACATTCATTTCTCTAGACACTGTGTATCACTGTCCATGATCAAAGTAGTGGGTCCACTCTCCCTCAAGGAACATAATGGTTTTCTCTATGGTGATCTCCCCTATGAACTTCACTTCCAGCCAGTGCAAGAAATAATCAATTACTGCTAGGTAAAATCTCATCTCTTTAGGAAGACTGTAGAATGACCCTATGATGTCCAGCGCTGTTTTCTCCCATGGCCCTTCAGGCACCTCCACTTGCTTGTAGAGAGTGCTTACAGCTGTTCAGTCCTCTGTCGCTCCTGCGGGACTGATGGCAATTCCTCACTCCCGACCACTGAATGTTATCAACAAAGCTTTGCTCCCAGATGTGCCAGGTGTCCTGCATGGGCATCTTGTATACATTTCTCCCTCAATCCCTCTGGGGAACTCTTTTCTCGCCCTTATGGGCTTGGCTGCTGTGAGGGCACTGTCCTAGCATTCCATCCTCACTCATTCTTCCCTGGTGATGACATCCGCTTCCAAGTCACACCCATGTTATTCACAATCCAGAATTTCTTGAACATTTCTACTATTGTCATGTACAGAACCTAGCGATAATCATGACTGTCTGCTATAATGTTGGACCTGCCCTACGTATATTCTATGATCCAATGGTTGTGGATGTCTTAACGCTATTCTGACAAGGCAAAGAGATATCTTGCTAGCCCTTCTAGCTCTAAGGTTATGAATCAGGGGTTCATTATGATCTAATCTGTTATAAGGGTGAATTTGGCTCCCCTCAGGACCTGTCAGACGTGTTCTGTGCCCCATACGCACACAAATGCTTCACACTCAATGATGGGATGAGGATAATTTCTCTCAGCGTCTAGAATGAGTCAAAAGCAATGGTGAGCTTTCTTCCGGGTCTCTGTCTGTGAAAGAATGACCCCCTGCCAATAGAGCTGATGATGAGGTGGAGTGCATGGCAGTGTTAAAGTGGTTCAAGATGGGTGCATGTAGAATATTGCTCTTGGCTAAGCAGAAAGCCCCATCCTGCTCAGCTCTTCACTGGAATAGAGCACCCTTCTTGACTAACCTGTGCATAGGTTCCTCCATGGTTGAAAAGCCCTTTACAAGTGTGATGTACTACTCTCACACACATAAGAGGGGTCCAATCTCTTCTTTGCTCATTGGGAGCACAGTCTCCTTTATGGTCGTCACAAAATTCTTTGTTGACTTTGCCCGCGCCCCCCTCACCAGGGTCTGTCATACATAGTCAAACTTCTCTAAATAAAGGAAACATTTTTCAGCTTTCAACAGGAGACCATAGTAATGCATAGCTTTCAGAACTCTCCATCACCACAGTGTGTTCTGCCACTGTTTTAGGACACAGTAATATATCATTCTAAAATTCGAATACCTTTTTATAGGCCTTCAAAAATCATTCCCATTTGGCTTTGGAAAGCAGATGCCAAATGAGGCTAGCCCAAATGGCGTTCTATTGAGTGTGTGCAGGCCATAAGGTCTGCAGCTCTCAACAAGTCCAACCTGGTTTTGTGTTAGGCACTTCTAAAGTCTGAATTGGAAAACAACCCAGCATTACCTATGATATGATAAGCCATGTATAACGCATCTGTACTCAAGTGTTTCTAGGCGTGAAATCTGGTGTAGGAGGTCCTCTATGTTCGTAAGTGGGTTACAATTGCTGGTGTTAAGTCCTCTTAGGTTCATGCACTACCTTATGGAATTGTCAGCTTTGGCAGACAGCACTAGATGTGCCACCCACGCCGATGCCTCTGCCTCTTCAATTATGTGGTTGCCCATCATATCCATGACCAACTTAAACAGATTTGTATGTAATCTGTGGGGACCCTTCTTCACTTGATGCTTTATTGGTACACGTCTTTTAGTCCGTTTGATATTAGATAAGGTTAATGAAAAGCAGTTTTGTATAGCTCCCTTCTTCCAAAAATGTTGGCCTTGCTGTGCATGGCCCTGCAAGAGAGGAGAGGCCTATGAGAGCTAGTGGGATAGGCAGGAGCAGAATGCTTTGGTGTTGGTAGTGTTGATGAGAGCAAGTCGGAAGCCCCAGTAACCTGTGTACTGATATGGGTTCTATTGTGCTCATGTGGGGAGGCATCCTGGGCGTTTGAACCAGAAGGGCAATCCCAGTAATGGTAGGGGAGCTGTGGATGCATTGGAGTGGAGTTAGGTGCTGATAACGAGAAGATGGTGTAGGAGTCTGCATTTAGTGTGTTTGACCTTATGGGTCGTCTGATAGGCTGTAATGTAAAAGTAATTAGTGTGGGAGGGAGAAGATGGATGTGTGATCAGTGATTTCTTTAGGTGCGTCTGTGGCAAGCTTGTTTTATTACAGTAGAGAGTGGTCTGTTGTAGAGTGTAAAAGAGTGGGGATGGACATCTGAGCGAGGTAACCCCAGTTGGGATTGAGTTTCATTAAGCTGGCAGTGCGGCAGACCTTTGTAACTAGTTAGTTTGTTTGGCTCTCTAAGTATCTATATGTTTGCGATTCCATTTGGGTAGGTCTGGGGTTCTTGTGGTTAATCAAGTTTGGTTAGTTGAAGAGCCATGTTTTGAGATGTTTTCTGAAAGTCAGGTGGTTCGCTTCAATACAAAGATGTTTGGGTGAGGGATTCCAATGCTTGGTAACCAGCATGGAGAAAGAGGAACCTCATTGTCTTTCTCCTTTTGAAGTCTGGTACACAAATTAAAGTAACGCTACTGGACCAAAGTGTCTTGTAGGTTGTGTAATGCTCAAAGAGCTTTGTGAAACAAGCTGGGCCCTTTCCATGTAGTCGCAGTGGGAAATGCAGAGAGTTTTGAACTGTATTCTTTTTTTATTTTGCGGGGAGCTAGTGCAGCATATTCCAAGGGTTATATGTTTGAATCGTTACAACCGGAAGAGTAGTCTGCTTTTTGTGCTCTTTGTAGGTTTTACATGAGGTATTCCGGGAATCCGAGATAAAGGCTGCTTGCATAATCCAATCTTGTTAGGACTAGTGACATTACGGCCATGGTCCTGTAAGTGAATAAGAGGTACAGTGGTATACGTTGCATCATGCAAAGATTAAAGAAATGGCTTCTACATAGAGCGCTCGCTTGTGGTTCTACTGTGAGGCTACTTTGCATTGTAGATCTGTGGTTCATTAATGTGGATGATGGTGCTGGACATGGTCCCAACTATTGGGGCGATGCAACTGAAGAGGTGTTTGATGGTGCTGTACTGCAAATATGAATTACATTTCCGAAGGGTTTCAATCTGTTTATTATCAGCCATGCATCTATGTGTGCGAGACGCCCTTTTAGGTATGATGAGTTCGTAGAAGGGTTTATTTACTAGTTTGTAGAGCATTTGGATGTCATCTTTATAGTTGTAACAGGTGATGCATTCCAGTAGGGGTGCCATATAGATGTTAAACAGAAGAGGTGACCGCGTGGAACCTTGGGGGTACTCCACACTGTAGATGGTGTGGCTGGTATCTGTAAGGTGCTAGGGAAATGGTTTTGGTTCTATTGGTGGGGAATAATGTAATGCAATGCAGCACTGCACCTCTTAAATGCTGTATCATGTCATATCATTACTCCAATGTCTTCCAGTCTTTTTAAAAGAATATTGCGGCTTTTGTGTCAAAAGCTGCTGGGAGGTCTTGAAGGTTGCAAGCACTATCTGAAATGTTGCCTGCCTTGTTCTTTGATATAGCCCATATTGAGCACACAGTTGATTCTGTGCCACTCTTTGGTCTAAAGCCATGCCGTGCCCTGTGAATCACATGCCTGAAACCTTTGTCATCTCTGAACACCGCTGGAAATGGGTCGGTAATTCTTGATGCAAGCTCTGGCTTTCCAACTAACATGACTTTTTCCAAAGGCGGCAGGGTCATACTACGTTTATTATGAAAGTGATTGTGCTTTCTTTATATGTTACTTGGGTTTGAAACAGCCTGTCAACTCAATTCAGCCCCCCATTTAGACCCTGGGAGCCTAAGATGTGTTTTGTGGATCTCCTATGAGTTCTTGCAGTTCCTCGTAATACATTTAAGCAGGAATTATGTGTAGTGAGCCAATACCTGCCATGGTGGTCAGTCAAAATATCGAAAAAAAAATCTCATAACAATAAGGTCGAAAAAAAAAGACCGAAAAAAAAGTCGAATTTCTTTTTTTAATTACATATTTATTTTGGGGTCCGGGATTTTAAAAAAAATGAAAAAAAATAAAATGAAAAAAGGGGGGTTTGGGGGGAACCCCCCCCTATTTCGAATAAAAAACGTCATAAAAAAATAATTCGACTTTTTTTTTTCAGCCTTTTTTTTCAAGATTTTTTTTTTCGAGATTATGACCATAAACCACCTGCCATCAATCCCACATTTTAATTATTATCTGTTATGTTGTGATTTATACCACACACCACTGCCATTTTCATGGTCCCCAGGTGCTCTGGCGGATCTGAAAAGGAAGGGGGGCTGGGAGGGCATAGTTGGTGGGATAGAGAGGGAAAGCATTAGAGAGCTTTAATGTGCTGTTGGTAGGTTGAGTTCAGAAAAAACGGTCACTGTGGGCTGAGTTTCTTTTTAGTTGGTAAGGGTTAGGTGGTGCTTATTGTACGAGTGTGTGTGGGATGATTTGTTTGTAGTGTGTTGTGTTTAGATGAGTTTTGCTGAGTGTGTGCATTTTTGGGGTGGATTTCGGTTTCTGCTGGAGAGATATATGTGTGTTTTGTTTGGTTTTTGACGTGAGTATGCAGGATTTTGGAATGTTTTAAGTGGGGTTAGTCAGTGATGTTAGTAGTCTGTGCCCTTTGTGCAGTGGTTATGTTGGTCTGGCAGGGTTCATATTCTTCTATGGTGGTTTATGTCAAAATATCTTATTTTGTTGGGGCATCCAGGTTTTGGTTCATTAGGTTTTGGATATTGTGGGTGTTTCTCTAGTGTTGTGTTGGAGGTTTCCCTTTGACTGTGTTTCCTGTTTAGCTCGGTGAGTTGAACAGACAATTTTCTGAATTTTAGGGGGTTTTATGTTCATATTTCCCTTGGTAGTGAATTCCAAAAGGTTTCTGAGGTGCAAGAGAATGCTGATCTACCATGTTCCTGCTTTCAGTACTATTTTGGTACGAGGCGAATGTCATTGCTGGACTTCTGTGTTTTGTTTGGTGTGTACACAGATTTTTCCCTGTAAGAATTCTGCTCCTTGGATGTGGGTTGCTCTGTGGGTTATGCAGACTGTTTTGAAGAAAATTATTTTTCAATGGATTGCCTTTCTCCCGCAGATTCCTCATCTGATAGATAGCCTCATCCAGCTCAGCTGCTTCTGAAAAATGTTAGACAGGGAGCGTATCCTTCTTGCTCGGTGTTCGATCGTCTGCTCCGGACGTGATATTGGGCGTCGTATATATACCACATCGCTACGCCCCACACATCAGTTTCTTTTTTCCGTGTGCTTGACACGCTGCTTTAGGAACACGGTCGAGTCTTCGACTCTATTTGATGTTTGTCTTCAGAAATTTAGATTTCTTTCCTCGACGTGAGATGTCCGTCGCCCGGGTTTTGGGTTTCAAGCGGTATCGACTGCCACACCAAAATGTCGGTTACCGACTGAAAAACCTGAGGGTATTCTCCGAGTAAGATCTCGAGACTCCCTTATTCAGGTGGCCAGGACATGGCCATCGCTCTTGGATCCAGTTCCTGGGGGTCGACCAGTGGGGGAGGATCACCTTGGTAGGGGAACCTGCGGTTATGCTTGGGAGAGTACTCCAGGTGAGATGCAGTATTGTGTCAGAGGAGAGAGGTATGAGGAAGACTAGGTCTATGAAGCCTTTATAGGCTGTACCAAATCGACCTCCTTCAATCCAATAAACTTTCTCTTCTGAAAGCCAACAAAGCCTCCATATATAACCAATCCCCTAGGATCCCAAATCGCATTGCTCCTCAAAAACATAACTCCCAGAAACCTTGTTTCACTGGTCTCCATTCGAATACTCCCCATCCTTCTTAATGCCTCTCTGGTTATTTTCCGCAGCTCCAAACCTGATCAGACAAAACACTATGATTCCCGCAATGCCCATTGTTCATGTTACGACCACAGCTATTCCCACTAAACCCTACCAATCCCATCCCTCTGAATGTCATCTTCCGAAATCCATTCTACTATGACAGAATTCTACTGTTCCTACCATCCCCTATGTTCTGTCCTTCATCCCGGTCATTCTCGTCCATTTCACAAACCTTCCCTATCCTGACCTTTAGGAGACTCTGACACGCCAACCCCTCCCCTCTCCAATACAAAGACTATAATTTCCAACACAAACACCTTTACATACCTTAGACAGTGGACTAATGTAAAACCTGTCTACGTGACATGTTCTAACCCCAACGTCAGGCAAAGTCGGGCAATTAATCTGAACCACACACACCTGACGGCCCTTTCCTTTCCCCACAGGGATGAAAGGTGGAGTAAGCGAGCACATGGGGAGCACGGTGAGCACGACAGACAGCACACCAACATGGGTAAGTCGGCGCAGCAGTTCAAATGAAGGAGAAAGGTGACAGGAATCGAGAGGTTTGCAAGGAGAGAAGTGACCTTGCCCTTTTAATCCCATGCCCGTGGAACCTTCGTGGAAGAGAGCTGAAGACCGTGAACAATAGCATGAGTGTCTTGCAGCTGATGTCAACGCCACACAGGGCAAGCTTATGCTGATAAGCCGGACCGAGGGAATCTCCTGTGCCCGTGGTACCGGCCTTGACTCCAGGAAAGCCAAAGGCCAATCGGTTCATCACAGCTGGTGAGTCGAGGAGAGAATCGATAAGAACCGAGCTGTGTTGAATGAGAAGCGCAAAGTGGCAAGTTTGAACAAAGTTAATGAACTGTGTAAAGAACTGTAACAAGTATTGAAGGGGAGGCCAGCTGCAGAGGGAAACCTGCATCAAGTGGGTGCTTAATCTAGAGACCCTGGTTGATCCCTGTTTGAGTAAAACTATAGAAAACAGATGGCCGTAGGAGAGCCGCAAGGAGAGTTCAAAGTGGTCATACTGGAGGTCTAGTAAAATCCTTGTATAATCGAAAGACTTTAATCTACAAACACAAAAAAGTAAGGAAATTGAATCCTGCATGGTTTAAGTAACAGGAAAGTGAATCCCACGAACATTGATTGTGAATGGGAAACTGGCAACAGTAAACCAAGAAGAGGGGTCTGCACCCAGAAGAGGGGGAAACAGGGGTGAGCCATAATCACCATGATCAAGTAAACCTAAGAAAGGTTCACAGCAAACTAGTTGAAGGAAATTGAGAAGTTGTGTTTTTCTTTGAAGGAATTAAATAGTGCGGTCAAAGTCGGGGCCAGTATGTCCCCATATTCCTTGTAGAATAGCGCCGTGTAGCCATCAGGACCCGGGGCCTTGTTTCTGGGGAGGTCTCTTGATTGCCTTATTGACCTCTTCAATCGTTATGTCCCTATCTAATGTGAGTTTTTCTGTGGCGGATAGCACTGTAAGGTCCACCCCCTCCAGATATGTTTTTTGGAGATTTTCATCGGGATGGTCTGTGGAGTACAACGTTCTGTAGAACTGTTCTATTATCTCCCCCATTTCGGTTGTTTGGGTCTTTCTATTCCCTTTATCGTCGCGGAGGGCCAATATGGTCCTGTCTAGTTGCTTCCCCTTAAGTTGTCTAGCTAGAAGTTTATCTGCTCTTTTGGCCTTAGTGTAGTACCAATGTTTTAGCCTCAGTAGGTGCCTTTCTGCTTTCTTAGTGCGGATCGCTTCTAACTGACCTTGGACGTGCCTCAGGGCTTTTTGTAGCTTTATAGTTGGTTTCAGCAGTATTTCTGCCTGAATGCTCCCAATTTTGGCCTCGACCTCCCTCTCCCACTGATAGTTGAGCTTTTCTTTTTGGGCCTTCAATGCGATTAGGTGTCCCCTGGTTACTGCCTTCAGAGCTTCCCATTGTGTTTCAATCGATATGTCAGGGTGGTTATTACTTGTAAGGTATTCAGTGATTTGTTCTCGGATTTTATTCCCCATTACAGGATCTCTGATTATGTCCTCTGGGAGTCGCCATTTCCATAGCCCAGGCATCCGTGGGGTTAGTGCTATCTCAGCCCACAAAGGGGCATGATCCGACAGTGATATGGACCCGAGATCTGTCTTTCGTATTTTGCCCAGGATGCCCGGTGAGGCCCGTGAATAGTATGTATATCCCCTGAGATTAGTATTTATGTGTCGCCAGATGTCCCCCAGAGCCATATTAGACATTTTCTTTTTTAGGGCCTCCGAGGGAGGGCTTTGCCCCTGCTGTCTGGGGGTCGATCTGTCTAAAGAGGGGTCCCATGCGATGTTCAGGTCTCCCCCCAATATTATCTGCGCTTTGGCGAAGTGTTCCAGCTTCTCAAGCATGTCCTTAAGAAACCCTCCTGTCCTGTGTTGGGGGCATATACTGCAGCCAGAGTTAGAGGGCAACCTTCTATAATCGTGTTGGCTAGGAGATATCTTCCCAGAGTATAAGCCTCTGTTTGGAGCACTTGTACCTTTATGGAGTCCCTGAATGCGATCAGGACCCCCACCTTTTTGTCCTTAGCGTTTGCCTGTAATATCTGGTTGTAACCCTTCAGACGCACCTTTCCCCTGTCCTGTTTCTTTGTGTGTTTCTTGTAGCATAATAATGTCGTACTTGTCTTGTTTTAGGTAGTGTTCTACTTTTTTCCTTTTGACAGGGGAGTTAAGGCCTCTGATGTTATATGTTAGTACCTTGATACCCATCCCGTCCATAAATGGAAAGACCCTGGTTGAGCCTTATATGAGCTATGGTGGTTCCCGGTATCCCTCCCCTCCTCCCCAAGGCATGCCCCAACTCGCCTTCCTTCCTCCTTCCCCCCAAAACTGCCCTGGGATGAGCCCTGGTTCCTATGTTCGCTCAGGCGTTTCGCCGTGTGCCCCATGCTCATCTGACCACAGGGGTAACTTGTAGGGTATTCTAAGACCCTGTGGATTCCAATAGGTGTCGGCGGAGCCCTCCTCCGCCCCTCCGCACCTTATCTTTTGGAAAAAATCGTCATCTGGTTTTCCTCGTGTAAGTCTGCTTGGGCATGCCGTATTTACCTCGATGGGGGGTTCTGGAGCTTCCCCTTTTGTTGTCATAACTCTTTTGGCGTCGGAGCTCTCCCCTTTTTCTCTACTCTCGTCCAGTGCCATTCCGATCTTTTCTGGGGTCTTTTATCTCTCTGTTCTCCTTATTGTTCTACTTCTCGATCTTGCATGCCCAGTAGTTGTTTCCCTTCCTCACATGTCGTTATTCTTCATTGCTTGCCTTCCCATGAGAACAGGAGTCCGAAAGGAAATGTCCATTTATATTTGATCTGTTTTGACGTTAGGATCTTCACCACCGCACCCATTTCTCTGCGTTTCTGTAATGTAGACTGGGCCAAATCTTGGTATAGTTGTACCTCTTCTCCATTCATCCTGATGTGCTCCATTGACCTGGCTTTACGTAATATTAGTTCTTTCTGGGGATATGAGGAGAGGGCAACTAGTACGTCCCTTGGCCGCATGCCAGGTCCGATCCTCTTTGGACCCACCCTGTCGATTCCTACTTCCTCTATCTCGTTTGCGTTTAAGATTTCTTTAAAGACCTGTTGTACTGCTTCTTTAAGGTGTCTGTCCTCCACCGTTTCCGCCATATTTTTTATTCTTATATTCGCTCTTCGTGATCTATTTTCTAGATCCTTGCACTGTAATTCAAGGTTATGAGTGCGGGTCAAGAGTTGTTCTTGGAGTTCTGCATTCTGACGTGCCTCCTCGTCTAGGTTTTGGGTTATTTTTTCCAGGGTGTCCGTCCTTTCTCCCAGACTCGTGATCTCTGTTCGTAGTTCTTGTATGGCAGTTCGCATGTCTTTTTTCATGGCTTCAAATTGTTACTGTGTTGTAGCTAGGAATTGCGTCTGGAACTCCCCGAACCACGATTTCATGTCTTCCTTAGATGCCATCCCTATGTCCTGCGAGTCCGTGCTCTGTGTCGCGGAATGGTCCTCTGGGGTCTTCTTCCTAGTGGATATGGAAGGATTGGGGTGTTCTGGCCCCCACAGTTGCGTCAGGCTCTGATCCCCTCTTTTCTGTGATGCTTGCTGGTCTTGTTGCGCTGCCCTCCCACTAGATTTTGACATAGGTGCGGTAAGATTCTTCTGTAGTATCTGAACTGATTCTCTACCGGGGCTGTCTGCTTCTCTGTTTCAGGTCTGCCTGGGGCACGTGGGGCCTCCACCTGCGTTCCGTGCGCCCGGTCCCTCTGCCCCCTTCTCTGCGTACCTGGAGTGTAGGAGACGCTTGTGTTCCCACGCACTGGTCGTCCCCTCCAGGCCTCGAGGCCTCTGATGTTGTCTACTCCGTCCATTATATGTCCTCCACTAGTACCTTAGTGCCTTGTATGCGCTCCGGTCCCCGGCGGGATCGGGTCGCTGCTACTGCTGTCAGGAGGGGGTACTTCGGTGCTGCGTTCTTTCTGGTACCTTCTGGAGCGTTCGTTGCCTCCTGTCAGGGCCGTCTCCTGCTGGAGCGCGACGCCTCCACTCCTCGGCCTGGAGGCGGCGCGTCTGCGGTTCTCCTCCTCGCGGACCCGTCCATACAACCGCCGTCTTGGGAGCCCGGTCCCGGAGTCGCAGAGTCTCGGCGTTGCCCAGCTGTGGAGCGGCGGGGCCTCTACGGTCTGCCTCCTGGGAATGTTCTCCGGCACCGGTGTCCCCGACGCGTCCCCGCCACAGGGAGTCGCCTGCAACGGGGTACGCCACCGGGCTTGGGTTGCTTAGGTGACCTCGATGTACTCCCAGTCGAGCATAGCGTTTGCTGCCCACAGTGAGTTCTGCCGTAGACGAATTTTTTCGCTTAATTGATGTGCTTTGCTGGCGCGGCCTAGTGGGGGGACGGCACGCGTCTCACACACACGTCCGTTTCCCAGCGCCGCCATCTTGGAATCGGAAATTGAGAAGTCAATGGGTGTGTATCCGGTTAAGGAGGAGACAGGAGAAGTACACTGTTCTGCTGGTTGTGTGGAATCCAAGCCCGACCGAGGTAGACACCAAGAGACACTGTAAGACAGGAGAAGTACACTGTCCCTCTTGTCATTGAGGGTCCAAGATCCAGGGGTTGAAAGCGAACGCCCAGAAAATATGTGAAGCAGAACTTTTATGTTTGTTTGTTGTTAAACCTATCAGGATCGGGAACCCGTAGTCCAAATACCTGGAAATTGAGAGGAACTGTTTAAAGGAGGTTTTCTTAGGATAGGCCTTTTTAGTTTGACACAACGCCCTCTGGGACCACCTTATTTTTCATTTGATGGTTGACGCTTGCTCCCATCTTATTTATAGGTTTAGATTAGGCATTTTTCCAACCTGCATACAGCATTTCATTGTTCAATGAACACCCTTGAACTGTGATCACTTGTGTCTGTCTTACTTGTCGCCACAATGAGTTTCTCACAAGCCCTACATGACATATGCCTCTGGTGCCTCCGCACAGGTTATGACCCCCCCCCCACCCACAAGCAGCATTCCTCAGAGGCAGGAGCGGCGCTCTGTGTTATCAACCCCTCACCAGCCCCAGTGCCGACACCATCGGCATCAGGGAAGCCTTCGGGCTTGACAACGAAGAAGACGCTGAGGCCCTTGAGGCCGGGTCCTTACCACGCATTTCAAGGTGCTAGCGTTTTGGCGATGCAGCCTTGGTCGACACCGACAGCCACACTATCTTCCCCCCGAAGGACAAGCCCTCGGCGAGAAATCTTTTGCTCTTCTCCCCCGCACCGATTTATTTCAGCACTATGTTCACCATCTTTGACGCGGATGACCAGGGAGAGGTCTCCCATTTTCATGGGAGCGGGTGGCGTAGATTATTTTGACGACCAGGCTCAACTTTTAGAACTGGCACAGGGGTTTCACGAGGCCAGCAGTTTGAGACTCCACCAGACCTAGAGATCCAGCAAGTCATCCGTATATGCACAACCATGCCAGGATCAGTGCATTGGTAGGAAGAGTAATTGACACTTTGGGGATTACAGTCTTCAGTGGTGCCAGTACAAGGGTACGACTTGACGGATATACTGGACGAAGGTCCGATTACGGAACGCAATATGCATCTGAATCCGGCGATGGCCGATCCTGTAGCCTCTTTGTGGCAGCATTCCTGTTCCATTCCCCCCATCAGCTCCACCATGACTGGGAAGTATAGGCCGGCAGGAGGGTACCCTTCATTTCTCTCCTCGCACCCTTCCCCAGAGGGCTTGTCGTACAAGCTGCCAATGTCTCCACCAGATCAGCTTCATCGACTTTGAATCTGCCGCCTGACAGAGAACCAAAGAAAATTGATGCTGTGGGCAAAAAGGTGTTCACATCAAGGAGCATTGCTCTCAAAGCCACATGGCTAGTGGTTTTGCCAAGGGTTATAGGTGATAGGATCTAAAACAAAAGGATTGAATGCCTTTTTTTCGACACCAAGAGGACCGAAAAACTTATTTTTGCATACTAAACTAAAAAATATATAAATAAATAAATACAAACGCATCTGACCCTTTTTTTCCGGTCCTTTTTGTTTTGAAAAAAAGGGGCATTCAATCCTTTTTTTTTTCGATCCTTTGGCTGGACACCTTTGCTAAGTACTCCTTTGGTCTCTGGAAGGCAGTGGCAAATGCTGCACAGTATATCTCTGAGGGGGAAATGTGCAAGGGCTTCATACAGCTGGTGGAGTATGGGAAAGAGGTGGCCAGGCAGTCGCTGTGAATGGGCCTGGACGTGGCCGACTGCGTGGGCAGTTGAATGGCATTAGCTATAACGCTGAGGAGGCAGGTTTATTCGAGGTCTTAAGGCCTTTCACCTAATGTCCAAAGCAAGTTACTGGGCATGCCCTTCGAGGGCAAATTCCTTTTCGGTGAGAAGGCCGCTGAATCCTTAGAGAAATGTAAGGAATCAAAGATAGCTACAAGATCACTAGGCCTGGCTGCACAGCCGGCCAAACCAGCCTTCAGCTTAGTCTCTAGGGCCAGAGGCTACAGGCAATATGAGCATTATGGCAGGAAAGCGCAGCTTCCATCGACCAGGCAAGGGCAGAAACATTTCTCGTGCTCCGGAAGGGGCGGAGGGGCTTCTACGAGCCAACAAGCAACGGCGGGGGTGGCTCCGCCTAATAAGCTGCTTTGATTTCCCCTCTGACAACTTACCGGTTGGGGGACAATTGGTAGAGCATTGGCCCCAGTGGCAGGACTTTACCGCTGATCCCTGGGCCCTACAGCTTGTTCGATGGGGTTGTCTGCCCTTCTTAAGAAAACCACCTGACAGACCCCCACCACCTCCAATCCAACCGGGAGAGGAGCTCCAGGAAGAGCTGCAAGCTCTGTTGCTGAAGGGGGCCGTGGAAGAAGTACGTCCCGAGCAGAGAGGATCGGGTTGGTATTCCCGGTACTTCCTGATGCCCAAAAAGGGAGGAGGTCTCCGTCCCATTCTGGACCCCCAGGGCCTTGAACAAATTTTTGAGGGAGAAATTCAGGATGGTGACGTTGAGAGAAATTCTCCATGCTCTTGAACTTCAGGACTGGCTGGTATAGATCAGCAGGACACTTATTTCCATGTGCCGATACATAGAAAGCACAGGAAGTTCCTGAGGTTTCTCATAGGGGACAAGCATTATCAGTTCAAGGTGCTTCCCTTTGGTCTGACCTCCTTTCCAAGGGTCTTAACCAAGATTGTGGCGGTAGTTGCGGCTCACCTCAGGAGATCCAGGGTGCATGTATTCCTGTACCTGGACGACTGGCTGATGTGAGGCAAGTCGGTGGGGCAGGTTTTGTCTCATCTGGAGGACACCTGTCTGCTACTGCACAGGCTGGGCTTCACCCTGAACTTGAAGAAGTCCCATGTGACGGCAGCCGAAAGGTTGAAGTTCATCGAAGCAGTCCTAGACACCCGGGTTGGGAAAGCCTTCCCTCCCGAGGAGAGAGTCAACAGCATGGCACAGAGAGTCGACTTGTTTTCTGGAACCACACCACATTAACAGCGGCTTCCTTCCTCTGCGTCTTAGGTCTCGTGGAATCCTGTATTTTTCTGGTGCCAGGGGCAGGCTGCACATGCAATCCCTGCAGTGGCTCCTAAGGGGTCAGTGGTCACAAAACCTCAGAGCTCTCTCCGATCCCCCTCCAGGTATCCAGACAAGTGGCCAACAGCCTCATCTGGTGGGCAGACTGCAGCAATCTCATGGTGGGGGAACCCTTCTGGCCTCCTTGGCCTCAGGCCTGAGTGGTCATGGATTTTATTTATTTATTACATTTGTTGTACGTCTCTGAAGGGTTGGACGCTCACTCCGAGGACTTGCAGGTGAAACAGCCATTGCTCAGCAATGGAAGCCAGGTGGCACATCAACAGGCTGGAGTTGCGAGCCATAACGTTAGCGCTGAGGGTGTTCGCTCCATCTCTGCAGGGGAAGCATGTCCTGAATCTGACAGACAACATGGTGGCCATGCACTATGAACAAGCAGGGTGGTGTGCCCTCCCTTCGCCTCTCCAGATATTTGATGCCGCTGTGCTTCGGGCTATTGGAGAACCAGATCTCAGTCCCAGCAGTTCATCTGGCGGTTACAGAGAACAGTTTGGCGGATGCTGTGAGCAGGCAGAGCACAGTCTCACATGAGTGGGCAGTGTGCCAGGAAGTGCTAGACAAGGTCTTCTCTCGCTGGGGTACCCCAATGGTGGACCTGTTTGCCACAGATTCACAGGAAGTGCAGACAGTTTTGCTCGAAGGAATTCCCAGCGAAGGGCATGCTAGGGGATGCGTTTCTGGTGGATTGAAACTTCCCTCTCCGCTTCACTTTCCCTCCGATTCCCATCATCCCTTCAGTTCTCAGGAGGCTCAAGAGGTTTCGAGCAACCATGATCCTGATCTCCCCAGACTGGGCGTGGAGGGCGTTGTTCTCGGACCTTCTGGATCTAACCATCTGCTCACCTCTTCGGTTGCTTCGTCGGCTGGATCTCCTAACCCAATCTATAAGCGTGGCTCTTAAGATGATGAGGTATGATGACTGCGACCGTCTGAGGAGGTGCTCAAGGGGTTGCTGGCTGCACGCAGACCATCTCCAAGATCTTTGTAAGCGTGTAGGTGGAGAACATTTGAGTCGTGTTGCAGGGAACGCAAAATGTATCCTATCTCTTGCCCCACCACTAGAGTGATGGAGTTCCTTCTGTCACTGGCCTCAGCAGGCCTTCAGGTCACCACAGTCAAAGGATATTTGGCTGCCGTCACCACAGTCAAAGGATATTTGGCTGCCTTGTCTGTGTTTAAGAGGTCCCCGTATCAAGGTTCATATTTTTCGATCCCAGTGATGGCACAATTACTGAAGGGCCTTGTAAATACGTTTTCGTCAACTCCCGTTGTTGTCCAAGAATGGGATCTTAATATGGTTTTTGACATTTCTGATGGCGGCTTCTTTCGACCCTATGCACACTTGTTCCTTGCGGCTACTCTCTTTGAAGACTGCTTTCTTTTTGTCGATGACATCCGCTAGGCGGGTTAGGGAATTGCAAGCCTTATGCTGCAAACCGCCTTTTCTGCATTTATTTCGGGAGAAAGTCTCACTCAAAGTAAGACCTGGATTTCTTCCTAAGGTGGTGTCCCAGTTCCATCTGCCGAAGTACGTAGATCTTTCAGTCTTCTACCCGCCACCGCATCCTTCTAAAGAAGAGGACTGTTTCCATCGGCTGGATGCCAAAAAGGCCATAGGTTTCTATGTCGCAAGGACGTCTGAATTCCGGAAAACTGACCAACTCTTCATAGCCTTCCCTTTAGCCTATAAAGGTTTGGCAGTAACGAAACAAACATGATCCCGATGGATCATTTTCTGCATAGCAGAGTGTTACCAGTCTGCAGGCAGGGAACTGCCGTCTGCTATCAGGGTACGATCGACTAGAGGGTTCTCTGCATCAACTGCCCTACAATGGGGGGGGGTCTCGGTGAGGGATATTTGTCATGCAGCAACATAGTCCTCTCTTCATACCTTCACTAGACACTACAGTCTAGATGTTGCCCGCGTAGCTGTTGCGCATCTTGGCAGGGCTGTGCTCCAAAATCTGCTAGTATAACTTTCTGCCCGCCTCCTTTGCCCTACTGCTTTGAGAGTCTATAAGATGAGGAATCTGCGGGAGAAAGGCAATCTATTGAAGGAAAAATTACTTACCGTATTGTTCTTTCTATGGCTTCTTCTCCTGCAGATTCCTCATCTCCCCTCCCGTCCATACACGGTCAGAAAGTTGACAGTTGGTGCAGATCTCCTTTTGGGTTGAGGCTCGGTGATGGTCCTTGGATGACGATTTTCTGTCTTTCATGCCGCATGGTTAGTAAAAAAAAAAAAATATTCTCCGACGCTACGGGGAGTGAATTGTCTTTCACGAGGTGTTTTCTTCTTTGCTTCTGCGGAACAAGGATACAGTTCATTCTTCACAGTTCAAGACCATCTGGGTCGAAGCCTCTTTACTACTTGCAAGTCTCTAGACTCAAAAGAGCCTGCTGTGCAAAAACAATACGTAAATGTTCTTTTCCTTTCAAATGTATTTAAAGGTGGGTGTTTGCCCTGGAACCCTCTCAGCCCGACTCAGATCCTTGTCATAAGTTCCGAGTAGGATTCCCCCCTCTTCTGGGCTCAGATCCCTTTTAAACCAATGTTCAGAGAATTATTTCTCAATTGACTCACCCCGGATGCCCTTCTCTGACCTCAGATCCCTTTCTTTCGGTCAATTAGTCTCCCTGAGCTGGGCTCAGACCAATTGTGATTTACCTTAAACTATCGAAGAATTTCGAATGTGCACAGGGGTGAGCTTGGTGCTTAGCTTTGGTGAAAAGGTGTTATTGGGAAGGGGATACCACGTCTGTCAGGAATCGCGGGTGGAAGCTGTGGAATTATTCGAGACATTAAGTCATTATATCTCTCTCCCCGCTCTAGTCCTCATTCAACATGGCTGACTCACGTATTTAAACAGGTTGCACCCCCTACTCTGTGCGTTGTACCTGTTATCCTTTACAGTGCTCCGCTGGGAACTCCCTTGAGTTTCCTACTTGTGCTTTCTGTCAGTTTCGTCCTGATATTTCCTTCTGCAGTTCTGATTTGTTCCTTAATCTTGTTTTGTTCTACTGTCTCTTGCTTAACTGTTCGTACGCTCCCTGACTTTCCCGGCTATTCTATCCCTCGGCGTTCTACCGCCATTCCTCACTTACCGGATCCCCTCCTTGGATTCAGGTTCCTTTTACGCGGTGCTCTGCGATTCCATCTACGTCTAGGGTAAGTGTCCGTAACAACTTGCTTTGTCCAGACGCTACCCGATTTCTATTAATTTCCGGTATATTGCCGTCTTAGCTTCTTTAGCACTCTCTCTTACCTCTGTATTCCTCTTCGGTCCTTCTTTCTCTCTTGATCACCAGTGCTCTTCCCCTGAGGAGTCTGCATCTTACCTTATCCTTCTTTTTCACTGGCTTCCGAATCCCTCTTATTTGTCAACTACTTTGTGGTCTGCTTTGCCACTGAAGTAATACAGACTCAAGTTCCGGTTTATCCTGTCATTCCCTAAACTGGCTGCCGCCATCCCAGACCACTGATTCACCACAAATTGCTACATCATCTTAAACACAGACTTCCATTCCGTTAAGTTGGTCATCAGGGTTTTTTCAGCCTCTCTGCTTTTTCCCTGAATTTGGGGTTGGCTCCCCGGGGACCCCCAAGGGCAGGTTCCAATCCCTGCCAAGGTGGCCTCCGGGGGAGCGCCAAGCCCTATTTACACGATCGGAGGGACCAAAAGCCCAAGGAGAAGCCATCACCAGACAAGAGGAAGCCCAGCAAGAAGTCTGTTTCAGTTACCAAGGACAATGTCATGATCTCTGCTTCCAAAAGGTCAGGGTTTTCCCAACTCCCTTGGAAGCAGATCCATAACCCAGGTTCCGAGTGCCAACCAGTCCCAATTGGGACCTTTTGGACCCAGTCCTGGCGCCAGTGGCACCAGGCTCATAAATATGCCCAGTCCCAGCGCTGGAAGCGCCGGGCTCATAATGCTTGGGTGGACTTACCTGCAGCAGACCATGCTGCTTACTTGCCTGCCAGTTGAGCCTCTGATCCTCTTCTGTTTGGAACTACTTTTTCCTGTTGGGTGGGGCAGGAGCCACTCCCTAGATTCAGAACACTGGAACTCTTTTGGAAAGCAGGAACTCTTTTCTTACCTAGGCGTGGCTGTGGAAGGAGACACCTAAGCACTACAGGAGGCTATTTAAACCACACCCGATGGATGAATCTTGCTTTGCGTTATTCTGCATCCTCTGCAGCAGAACGCTCATCGTGTCTTCTGCATCTGATCCTGGGCCTAAGGAAAAAGGCTTACCATCCTGAATCCAGTCTTCAGCAACACCTATAAAGACAAGAAAGAACAGGTTAGCATTACGGTCTTCAGTGACAGCTCTTCACTTACCTGGTCCATCGGCTGTCACCAACGCCTCGCGCTGCATTCCGGCATCTGAAAGACAAAAGCTTACCAACTCTTCGCACGCTCCGGAGGCCTTCGGCGCTGCATCCCGCATCTGAAAGACAAAACAAGGTGCTTTTAAAGACATTGGGGAACTTTAATACTCACGTGCCATTACTCCTTTCCACATCTAACCCAGTGGGTATTCCGGCACCCTGCAGCCGCTCCGAACTTGTACCTGCAAAATGAAAAGACAGTTAGAGCGCATCGTGAAGCAGGCAACAAGCGCTTACTTACGTGCTTCCAGGCGCTTCTATTCATCACACGGGCTCCATCTTCAACTCACTTCAGCCCGTCATCCGCCATCGCTGGAACCCTGCAAAACAAGAGACATCATTACTATAAAGACTTTAAAGACATTAGAATTACTCGAAACTTACCGTTCGTGCAGTAAACGACGGACAGCAGTCCTCTGAAGTCAAGAGGCCTGCTCCCCTTATCCAGTGAAGAAACTGGTTACAGCACCCTGCCCCGAGGCAGATGGAGAGCACAGCGTTCACTTACCTAAGGTGAGAGCGTTAACCTTTGGGGTTCTACAGGAGAAGAGAAAGGGAAGAAGAGAGAGACATTCAATAACCCAGTTCCTTAATCCCATATTTTCTATCTGCAGACATCTTACCCTTCGAGTCAGACATACAGTGCACAGAGGTCCAGCCCAAAGAGCCAGCCGTGTGTTACACATCACCTTTGAAGATACGGTATACGCCCAGTCAAGACCGGCGCCTCTACGGGAATCGGGTGAGCGTTACAGACAAATCATCCGAAGAATCAGGTGAGGAGGTTTGGAAAGTTAAGCAGAAGTCTGACCGCATACAACACCCAATAATTCCCATGGCATCCTTGGAGCGTTACCCAGGAGTTGGTGGAAGGGATGCATGATCGTTTTGTGGAGTCGCTTAAAGAGCGATTTGACCAACCTGAGGTACTTTATACTTCGCTGGAAGTGATAGTGGATGTACGTCGGGGACCTACAGATGTACAGACTTGTATCTCCCGCTTTTTGAGATTGGCAGCTAAGGCTGACTAGCCAGATTCAGCCAAACAGACCATTTTCAGACGTGGACTCCATGATGATATTAAGGATGAGCTGGCGCGGGTGGCATGACCTGCATCCTTTTAAGAACTAATAACATTGTCCTTACAGATTGAGTTCAGATTGCAGGAACGTCGCCAAGAGAAGAGAAGCACCTGTAACACTCCTCAGGCGATCAGCCTACCTTCCCAGTCTCCTAGGGACAGTCACACAGCAGAAGAACCAATGCAAATTGGAGCTACACGAGGGCCCTTAACCCCGGAAGTGTCATGAACCGTCGCCTGCGTCCATTCTGGACTTCATGGTCCCTGACCCATAGAGGACTAAATGCAGTAATCCTCCCAACATGGACGCCTGATATGGAACGCAGCCTGCCAGTCTTTGCGCTCCACGCACTATTAAACAGACACGCCCCCGGTCTCAATGCTACTGCTCGCTGTAGTTGGGCGTGTGTTGCCAGAGTTCGCTCGGGGCTTTTTACTCACTCCTGTTTCCCAGTTCCTTGAATCCTCCTCCTTCCTTTCCTCTAACTTACCTCCGAACTTCCTGGATTTTCGCCCACGCTTGAGTCACGCGTTCCATGCCTCCGAGCCCGGACACTATTCCTTCCTGGTTCCGTCCTGGACTTCTGAACGTATCCTGGAGCGGAAACATCTTTCTCACGCTGGAATCCAAAGACCAGCACACAGGTTTATATAAATCCCGGACCGTGCGAAAGAAGTCACCAAAGAAGGTCACAAGCAAACAAGAAAAACAGGTGAGAAGGGGAGAGACTTGTGACAGGAAGAGCAAAAGCGACGTCGAGACGCGGGACTTTGCATGTATTGCAGTTCCTCCAAGCACCTATTAAGGAATTGTCCTGCAGTTTCACCCAGGAGGAAGGAAAACTCCAGCCCCCAATCTTATGCAAGGGAAGTATCGGGGGAGCTACCTACAACCCTTGCGACTATTCAAGACCAATAGAGCATGTAATAAACAGTCGACTAATGGTATTCCGAGTCTTACTTTAGTTGTCTGGTTCAGAACCTACAGAAGTCCTTGTGATGCTGGATTGTGGTGCTGCGGGCAACTTTATAGATTTAAACTGGGCCAGAGAAAATCTGGTGCCTTCAAAACCCAAGCAGAGACCCATACCAGTGTAAGGAGTTGATGGGACCCCACTGTCGTCTGGTCCCATAATAAGGGAGACGGTACCCTTGAAGATTAAGTTGGGAGAACATCAAGAATACATGGTATTCGATTTGATCAGAGCAGCGCACTTTCCTCTGGTAATCGGAATACCGTGGTTGAGGAAGCATAACCCTCAGATCAACTGGTCATCTAATCGGGTGAGCTTTAACTCGCAATATTGCGGATCTAACTGCATGAACCATCCTTCCAAGGA
Source organism: Ambystoma mexicanum (assembly GCF_040938575.1). Classification (NCBI taxonomy): domain Eukaryota; kingdom Metazoa; phylum Chordata; class Amphibia; order Caudata; family Ambystomatidae; genus Ambystoma; species Ambystoma mexicanum. The sequence goes on along the minus strand of NC_090934.1, from coordinate 419,912,720 downwards.
ATCAGAAGAGGAAGAGACTAATGTCATCAGAACCATGACAATATCTTCAGTTCCGCTCCAGTATCAGGAATATTCAGAAGTATTCCAGGATACCTTACCCAGGCTGTTACCACCTCACAGAGCTGAAGAATGCACCATAGACCTGATCCTGGAAACCATTGTACCTTTTGGACGCATGTACCCTCTATCTCTACCAGAAAGGCGTGCATTAAATGACTACTTAGACGCCAATCTACAGAATTGTCTCATTCAGGAATCTAAATCATCCTGTGGCGCTTCTTTGTTCTTTATTCCCAAGAAAGACTCCTCTGAACTACGACCATGTTTTGATTATAGAGGTCTTAATCAAATTACCATCCGAGATCGATACCCAATGCCATTAATATGAGACATTCTGGAGGCAGTTCAATGAGCGGTTTATTTCATCAAACTAGATCTCAGTGGGGCCTACCATCTTCTGTGAATAAAGAAGGGCGATGAATGGAAGACGGCCTTTAGTACCTCGTTGGGACTATTTAAATACAGAGTGATACCATTCAGTCTGGTCAATGCCCCTGCCATATTCCAGAGGTTCATCGACAAGGCCTTTGCTGACATGTTGTTTTTGTCTATAGTGGTCTACCTGGACGACATCTTGATATTTTCTCAAACCTTACAGGATCACCATCAGCAAGTGAAGAAGGTATTACACCGCCTACAATCACATCGACTACTGGTCAAACCAGAAAAGTGTCAGTTCGAGGCTACATCAGTATCATACTTAGGATTCATCCTTTCTAAGGAAGGCATCAAGATGCATCCTAGTAAGATCAAGGCTATACTAGAATGGAAGGAACCTGCCAACATCAAAGAGGTACAGAGATTTCTGGGATTAGCAAACCTTTATCGACAATTTATCCCCAACTTCTCCAACATGGTATTACCCATCACAGCTCTTCTCAAAAAGGGGGTGGTCAAGTTCACATTTGATAAGGAACCCAGAGAAGCCTTTCAACATCTCAAGAAGCTGTTCTCCTCAGCCCCGGTTTTGGTGCAACCAGATCAAACCAAATCATTCATTCTAGAGACTGACACATCTAGCTGTGGGAGCTATCTTGCTTCAGAGAACTGCTGATGGCCTTGAACATCTGGTAGCATACTATTCCAAAACCTTGACCAGCAGCGAGCGCAACTACTCAGTTCTCGAAAGAGAACTAGTAGCCATCAAGTTAGAATGCCAAGAGTGGCGGCATCTTTTGCAAGGCGCGGCTCACAGTTTTCTTGTCCGCACTGACCATCGCAACCTTTGAGTACTGCAGCAGATGGAATGCACCAATGCACATCATGCCAGATGGGCCTATTTCTTTTTACAGTTCGATTTCCTCATTACCTATATACCTGGATCTGAAAAAAAGAAGGCTGATGCTTTGTCTCGTTGTCAAGGTGAGGACTCTGGTCTTTATCAGAGTCATGAACTGGTATTCCCTGAACTGAGAATAATGGCGGTAGCCTCCCCTTTCCTTCAAGACCTGGTTCCACAATATCAAGAACAGGTGAACCTTCCTTCTACGGTCACTCAAGGTATAGATGGGCTCTACTACCATGATACTGCTCTCTATATCCCCAACGAGAAACTTCAGGAACAAGTCCTTTCCTGGTGTCATGATTCATCCTTATCAGGACATCCAGGTATCGGGAAGACTTATGAATTACTCAGCAGAGGGTTCTGGTGCCTACACTCCGAAGATATGTATACAAGTATGTGTCTTCTTGTCCCATTTGTGCTTCCAGTAAATATCTAACTGGTAAACCCTTTGGGTTGTTGCAGCAGCCTCAATTACCTGGGCGTCCGTGGGAACATATATCCACAGACTTCATTGTTGACCTCCCAAAGTCTTGTGGCATGACTAATTATGGTTACGGTAGATTCGTACAGTAATTTGGCCCACTTCTCTGCTTTCTCTCAGATTCCTTCAGCACCAGAAACGCAGCCACTTTTCTCAGAGACATTGTTAGTCTCCATGGATTGCCCAGGACTATAGTTTCAGATAGAGGCACTCAATTCACCTCAAAGTTCTGTTCTGTCTTATGTCAATTATTAGGAATTCACAGAGCTCCTTCATTGGGTTATCATCCCCAGAGTAATGGGCAAACCGAAAGACTTAATGCCAGCCTCAAACAATATTTGAGATGCTTTTGCAGTCCCCAGCAGGATCAGTGGTTTTGCTTTCTCCCTCAGGCTGAATTTGCATATAACTACTCGGTCCACACATCCATCCTGATGAGTCCATTCTATTGCACTTACGGCTATCATCCTCAACACTTACCTTGTCTAGTGTGCAGTCTACACGTATTCCAGCTCTAGACAGTGTGCTAAAAGACCTGCATGAGGTACATTCTTTAGCTAAGAAGGCACATGAGGCTAGTCAACAATCGCATAAGAGATGGGCAGACGGGAGTAGACGTGCTAACCCTGATTGGAAGACTGGCCAGTTAGTTTGGCTATCTTCTAAATTCCTACCCAAATGGGTCCACATTGGTAAATTCTCCCCACATTATTTGGGTCCTTTTCCCATAACATCTCGCGTCAATCCAGTAGCCTATAGACTCAAGCTACCCAGGTATCTCCAGAGGGTACACCCAGTCTTCCACACCTCCCTACTGAAGATATACAAGGAAGATCCTTTTCAGCTACACTATCGCAGAGTGCAAGCTACCATGGCTCAAGTTCCAGACGAATCCGAGGTTGCCTATCCAGTGGATTCCAGATATCGCAAGGGCAGAGTGCAATACCTGGTACATTGGAAGGGGTACTCGGTCGAAGAAAGGTCTTGGGAACCAGAGAGTCACATTCATGCCCCCAGATTGTTAAGAAGATTCCACCAGTTGCACCCCGGAAAACCGGGGGGTTCCCCGAGGGGAAGGGGGTATACTGTCAGGAATCGCGGGTGGAAGCTGTGGAATTATTTGTCATGATCTTATCCCCACCAAGGGCTAATGGGGCTCTAAGGACCTTGTTCGGGTCTCCTCGGATGCTTTGGAGCCAGTCTTGGTGCAGTTGGCATAGGAGACGCTTGCTGGGACGGGGTTTCTATGGACTGAGGACCAGCATGGCTGCCCCCATGCGGAATACTGGGGAACTGCATTCTGCACTCTAGCCTTCAGGGTGGGGCCTGCCCCAAAGACACCTGGGATACTGCCCTGCTATTTAAACCACGCCCGACTAAGGGCACGCGCTTCGCGTTATTCTGCCTTTGCAGCGTGATGCTCATCAGATCCTGCTCTGCACCATCCATCGGCTTCGAAGTCATCCTGGGCCAGAACCATTGCCATCCTTACCTGCTCTGCATCCATCGGCTTCGAAGTCAGCCAAGGCAAGAACCATCACCATCCTTACCTGCTCTGGAGCATCCATCGGCTTCGGAGTCATCCAAGGCAGGAACCATCGCCATCCTTACTTGCTCTGCAGCATCCATCGGCTTCGAAGTCAGCCAAGGCGAGAATCATCGCCATCCTTACCTGCTCTGCAGCATCCATCAGCTTCGGAGTCATCCAAGGCAGGAACCATCGCCATCCTTATTTGCTCTGCGGCATCCTTCGGCTTCGGAGTCATCCAAGGCGAGAACCATTGTCATCCTTACCTGCTCCACTGGTCGCCCGGAGGGCCTGCATCTTCACGACATCTTTCACCCAGTCGGATTCCCGGGGGCCATTCTTCTCCGGGTCATCGTGGCCTACAGAACAAAATAAAACCACAGGTTAGCCACTTGCTAGGAGGCTCTCAGCGCCGCTTGGCGTTCTTCTTACCTTATCGAACTGGACTTAGGCTTCTCCACAGCACTTGCCACCTTCAACCAGAAGCGAGGAAGTCATCGTTTCCAACTTCAACTAAAGACATTGCTAGCATTTAAGAGACATTGCTTTTCGCTTGAAAGACTTAACTGAAAGAAAGAGTTGCAGCCGGTCTGAACTCCGGCCCTCGCCAGTGAAGTAACTCGGCGGTACGGTGCCACCATTCGACGTGCCCCTGCCCGGCGTGGCAGGATGGAGAGCGCACCCTTATAGAAAACAAGATGAGAGGCATTCTTGGGGAACGGCACGGGGAACTCGGGAGGTGGGTTACGACTGGGGAGGTGAGGTTAGAACCAAAGCTTATCTACCCCTCCTGTCTTCTAAAGTTGCCCCTCGATTACCCGGATTCCAGGACAGGTGAAGGGTTCCGGAGAGCATCCCAGCTATCTGCGAGGCGCCCCCGTGGTCCAACAAGGTGAGCGTTACATTATTGGAAACATTAAGTCATTATATCTCTCTCCCCGCTCTAGTCCTCATTCAACATGGCGGCCTCACGTATTTAAACAGACTCCACGCCCTACTCTGTACGTTGTATCTGTTATCCTTTACAGTGCTCTGCTATGAACTCCCTTGAGTTTCCTACTTGTGCCTTCTGTCAGTTTTGTTCTGATATTTCCTTCTGCAGTTCTGAGTTGTTCCTTAATCTTGTTCTGTTCTACTGTCTCTTGCTTAACTGTTCGTACGCTCCCTGACTTTCCCGGCTATTCTATCCCTCTGCGTTCTACCGCCATTCCTCACTCACCGGATCCCCTCTTTGGATTCAGGTTCCTTTCCGTGGCGCTCCACGATTCCATCTACGTCTAGGGTAAGTGTCCGTAACAACTTTCTTTGTCCAGACTGTAAAGACTGGTAGGGGGTGTCTGTACTTCCGCTCTCAATATGGTAGAGGAGAGGCACAGAGGACCCCAGCCAAGATTCTCTATTATTGGTACGTGGTCGAGCAATCAAGGCCTAGCTTCTCAGGAGGTGATGCAGGCTGGTTCTTAAGTACAGTGTAGTCCCCGAACCCCCACAAAGGAATGTCCACACACTGTATTACTGAAAACACAGGCTTTATATAATTAATATTCAAAGGTATGTACACAATCACAATAACGCACTTTGTACTCGGAAGTCAATAATGATAAATATATACAATTCTAAAGTCGTACCAGCAATGTTATCGAATCTCATTAAAGTGCATCAACTGTACGGTTAAAATGTCACTCAGATCAATAACGAGTAAACCAGTAATAGAGATAGGAAGGAACGCAAGATGTCTGAAACAATAGGCAGAATACTGACCCCTACCACGAGGCACAGTTCTGTGTGGAGATCCCCCCCACCTGGGCAACCTGTAAATAAAGATGTATAGCACAAGCCCAGTCCATATAATTTTCGACAGTCTTACTTCTTCCTGTTAAGGTTTTACCCCCCCAATGTACCTGATGGAGTAGAGTTTTCCGACGATGCATCGACCGATCCTTCTTGAGTGCCTCCCTTTAAAGCAGGAGCCACGGATCGTCGAGAGGCGTCGGGGGAACTTGGCGTTTGGTGTCGGGGAATCGACGGGCCTTCTTCAGTGCCCTCCCTTTAAGGCAGGAGTCACGGGTCGTCGAACGTCCGACGGTGAACAGGTTGAACTATGGCAGAACTACGGCAGTGAAGTGGCAGCTTCGTTCCTAGCGGTGCTCGTCGACGACAGAGCGTTGGCGTCCTGCAAGGAAGAGGCGTGCGGGGCACCTCGGTGACGATAGTTCTGGACCGCAAAGAGAGGATGAAGAACTGTGGCCCAGCAAGGGCGTCAAGTCGCCGGCGTCTCTGTGGTCTTTGGGTGGCGGGAAACCCACCGGTGGATGCTCCTTGGCACGTCGACGGTCAGGCCTTCTCCAGCGGGAGACAAGCGGGTGACGATGCAGACGACAGCGTCCGATGATCAATGGAAGTTCTTAGGCAAACGGGAGCATGGCGGCTCCGGTCGGCGACGGCGGTCGTCGAAAGTGGCGGACAACAGTCCGAGTGCTTCTCCTTGGAGTTCCGCAGCAGTCCCTTTATCGGGTCGGCAGCCTGTCGAAGGTCTGTCTACCAGGGAGCGTTGGCAAAGATCAGCTGTGCACGATGGTCATAGCTCGGGAAGAGGGCGCCTTGCCAGGTCCTCTCTGGGTCAGTCCTTGGAAACACAGCAGCTTTCAGATTGCGAGGGAGAGCAACAGCACTCCTTCTCATCCAGCAGGGCTTCAAGGTCAAGCGTCAGTTACTCCAGTTACTCGTCGTAGTGGACTTCAGCTTCTGAACACGATTCCTAGCAGTGAGAGGTCCCCAGATATACTGTTGATCTCCCATTCATTCCGCTGGGTCACACTCAAGCATCCAATCACGACTACGGGCATTCATGCAGGCAGGCAGCCAATCAGGCACACGAGGTATTCAGGCCATTCACTTCTCTCCAGACACTCACAACAAGTTATGTGTATTGGGACAAGTACCGAGCCATTCAACACTCCACTCTGCATTCATACCGGTTTCGGGCAGGGCTGTCTCAGTCAGTGTGTCAACCACCAGATACTAGACATCCATAACACAGAATGCATATTCGTCACACACTCTATTCACCCAGGTCCCACCCACAGGAGGTACCCACAACATGCATCATCGGGAAGGCTCCAGCTAGTCTGGCCGGGCCTTCACAACAACACCATATATGGCATTTCCACCCAACAGTCAGTCAGGGGGGAGGGACAGAGTCAGAGCTTCCCAGGACTTTGGGAAAACAAGGTAATGGGTAATAGAAAGCAAGAGGCCACAGGGGCCATCTTGTTTTCCATCAGGAATCAACTGATCCCAATGGCAGGGCCGGGGTATCCCAAAATGGAGGATACTCTGCGCACCTGTCAAATTCAGCATGGAGCTGCCACCAGCCCATACCCTGCTCTGCGGGCCACCCACTGGTGCCCAAAAACATACACTAGGGGAACAGGGTCGTATCCCCACCCATGGGTGCCATAAGGGTATCCCACGGGTCCGTTCACCAAACCAAAAGAGAGAGAGCTGCACCGCCAGGTGTCCCACATGACCTCCTGCGTGGAAAAAAACGACAGAACACACAATAAAAAGCAGTAAAGGACAAGGATACGGAGGCCCTGTCCCTCCAATGCATTTCCAGCATCACACAGACGCTACCCGATTTCTATTAGTTTCCGGTTTACCATCTTGGCTTCTTTAGCACTATCTCTTACCTCTGTATTCCTCTTCGGTCCTTCTTTCTCTCTTGATCCCCTGAGGAGTCTGCATCTTACCTTACTCAGTCATTTTCTTACCTTATCCTTCTTTTTCACTGGCTTCCGAATCCCTCTTATTTGTCAACTACTTTGTGGTCTGCTTTGCCACAGAAGTAATACAGACTCAAGTTCCGGTTTATCCTGTCATTCCCTAAACTGGTTGCCGCCATCCCATACCATGGATTCGCCACAAATTGCTACATCATTTTAAACACAGACTTCCATTCTGTTAAGTTGGTCAGCAGGGTTTTTTCAGCCTCTCGGATTTTTCCCTGAATTTGGGGTTGGCTCCCCGGGGACCCCCAAGCGCAGGTTCCAATCCCTGCCAAGGTGGCTTCCGGAGGAGCCAGACCCTATTTACGCGATAGGAGGGACCGAAAGCCCAAGGAGAAGCCGTCACCAGACAAGAGGAAGCCCTGCAAAAAGTCTGTTTCAGTTACCAAGGACAAATCATCCGAAGAATCAGGTGAGGTGGTTTGGGCAGTTAGGCAAAAGTCTGACAATGTCTCATCCTCCGGTGTCCCACTTCCATTCCCAGAGGACGCCTCATCCAGGTGATCCTCCCGCACTGGTCCACCCCCCAGGAACTGGATCCAAAAGCGATGGCTGTGTCCTGGCCACCTGGATGACAGATACCCGGGCACTAGCGGGTGAGACACCTTCAGGTTTCTCACAATATCTATCAGATGAGGAATCTGCGTGCGAAGAATCCATAGAAAGATCATTACGGTAAGTCATTTCTCCTTTTGACTGGTAGCCAATTTAGGGTTCTCGGTGCTGGTGTGATGTGTTCTCTTAGCAGTAATCTTGTTGCTGTGTTGTGTATTCACTGTGTTTTTTTGGTGAGCAATTCTGCCATTCCGAGATAGATGCTGTTGGCGCAGTCTATTCTTGACATGACGAGGGAGAGGATGGCATGTGTCGTTAGGTGAAGAAAGGTAGTATCCGCTTGATTGTGTGCAAGTGGAAAAAGCACTGCGTTACTACTGTGTTGAGTTGTGGTTCGAGTGTTAAGTTATTGTGCATTAATATTCTGAGGTTTTTAACAACTTTGGAAGTTTCCTGTCGATTTCCCATTTTGGTAGGCCATGAAATGTGGTGTTGGTTTGACGTGTCGTTGGGCGTGATCATAATTTCGGTTTTATCAGGGTTGAATTTATGGCTGTTGGCACTTAGCTGTTCTGTGAGGTAGTTGATATGGGTTGGGTCTTGTTCTCTGCTAGTGTTGATTTTGTAGATCTGTGTGTTGTCTGCGTAGTTGTCGCAAGTGAGCCCATGTCCTTTGATGAGAGGGGTTATATAGATGTTGAAGAGCAGTGATGAGAGTGATGAGCCGTATGGAACTCTGCAGGATGCTGAGTTAAAGGGGTTTATCCACGTTGTCTCTTCTTGTTGCTAGGAAAGATTTTAACCACAGTAACAATGTTATCGATTCCTATTTCTTTCAGTCTTTTGATGAGTGTTTTGTGGTGGACTGTGTCAAAGGCCACTGATGGATCTACTAGATACATGTTGTTTTGGAGGTTTGCAAAACTGTCAATATCTTTCTCTTCTCTGATGAACACTGTCCTTTGTGGCTGCCCACAATTTGGTCACTGTCCCATTCTCTTTGTCCTCTTCCTCCATGACCACTGTAACTTTTCCTTTTCCTTGGACTTAGCCCAGCGCCCCCTGAATATCTTGGATGCTTTACAGCAGTTAGTCAAGTGCCCCATTTGGCTGCGTTCTTTGCATAGAGCGAGTAATATTTCGAAACGCCGGTGTGACTATGGTCGCCACAATGGAAAAACTGAATACTGCTGCTGCTGGTCCCTGAAATGTTTCCTTGTGCGCCATGTTAGACGTGATGTACACAGGAGTGGAATCGCCTCTTTTTTTCCTTTTAATTTTTTTAAAGATACCCTTCGACCTTCAAATGGCTTTGGGTAAGTGTATGACCTCTTTGAGGTTGTGCTCTGACTCCTGCGACAGGCTTTCCATCATCTGAGAGATTTTGGTGTGGACGACCAATTGGTCCCTGATTTCTTCATCCAAAAACTACCCACCTTGCACAGAGTCCTCCATGTCCTTAGGTCCGTTATGTATTCCTACACATTTTCACCCAGACGCATTCCCCGTATGTAGAACGTATGTGAATCCATGATTAAGTTAGAGATAAAGTGCTTGTCCACCCATGCAACAAATGTGTTATGTGGTAAGGAGAGATTTGCCTGCACACCTGTTCACCTTCTGATCCCAGACAGTGCTTGAAAAGTGCCTTCTTCCTACCCAGTGCGATTTCTGTGCCCTCTTTTGCTTCCAAGTAGGTTCTGAATGCCTCTTTCCACTGTTTCCGGGGCACTATCCGGTTGCTGGGGCATGGTAGGAATTTTGGGGGTGGATCAAGATGCTGCAATGTGGTGGAACGTAGGGCAGTGCGATGCTGCTGTTGTTTTTATGGGGTCAACTCAGAAGTATAGTGCTGTTGAACACTGTTTTAGACACTGTCGGAAGTCTGTGTCAATTGTCTAAATGCAATAATCTAGGATGTAATCTATAGGTACCTGTTTATGTTGATAAGATTGAGTTATTTCCCTTCCCTTAGGATGATTGTAAATGTAAGAGTGGAAACGGGCATGGTTTGAGACATATTGTATGTTCACTCTTTGTTGCAGAGTGGGGCCTAGTAATGCTTAATTTCAGTGATTTCTGCGTTCACAGAATTGATTGTACTTCAAAGCATAACTTTAGTGAACTAAAGGAACGTCAGGGTTTTGGCACAGAACAGTTCATTCTTGTTACCCTCCATTGTGCAGACAACGGCCTAGCTGTGGATGCCACTGCACAGTAACTAGGGGGTGGAAGCCACATTTTGGGCCTGGGATGTGTGTGGGTCCTCCAAGCACTGCGTGCCTTCTGTAACTGAAGACCCAAGCATTGCTGTGTATCAGGAAAAAACCTACTGCTCTTTTTGAAAGATGTACACTAATACAATGGGTATGGGTTGCATGTTCAACTGTTCATGTCCATGAGTCTAGGCCCACCGAGTAAGAGTGAAAGAGTGGGGGTGGGGAGGGAAGAAAGTTGGAGGGAAAAGCAAGTTGAAGCCAAACCAGGGAAGCCTTGCCACAAGTGCCAAATGAAGTCCTGCCGTTACTCCTGGTAGTCACGTGTGGGCTATCAGCTTTTAAGTGTCCCAAGAGAATCCACTCCTGCTTGCAAGAGCATGCCCTTTGGGGCAGCCTCCGACCCACTCAGTAATTTGGGTTCCGGGGCCAGATGATGAAGTGCACAACAGGAGGCTGGTGCCACAATGTAGTATTGACACCTATTTATTATTTATTTATTCATATTTTTAAAGCGCACAACAGCCCAGGGGCATCGTGGCGCTGTTACAGATATAACAACCTTGCTGGTTACAGAGGAAGGCATGGTGGTTACATGGATATTTACATTTTAAGAGCATATTTTGATTACATAGAATTGTAATACAGACATGTTGCGTTACAGTACAGCTCAAGGTAGGAAGTGAGGTGGCTAGGGTGCGGGCAGAAGTAGAACGTTATGTGAATAGTGTGGTTTTGAGTGATTTGCGAAAGGAGAACAAAGGGGGTTCTGTTCTAAGTGAGTTGGGAAGGGCGTTGTAGAGCTTAGGTGCTATGTGGGGTAAGCCAATGCCGCCGGCTTTGGCTCTTCTTATGGTGGGTATGCAGAGTTGGTTTGCATGGTGGCTTTTTTTGGGACGGTCGGAGGAGTTCTTGGATATGGTTTCTGATAAGTAGGAAGGTGCAGCGAGATTGATGCATTTATGTGTGAGGGTGACGATTTTGAAGTTAATTCTTTCCTTAACTGGGAGTCGGTGTGCATTTCGTCTGGCCCAAGATACATGGTCAAATTTGGGGATGTGCAGGGCGGCGCAGAGCGCGTTATTTTGCACTATTTGGAGCCTGTTTATGTTTTTGGATGAGGTGCCTGCTAGGAGGGCGTTGCAATAGTCCAGTCTCGCTCCTATCGTGGCTCTGGCGATGGAGAGGCAGTTTTGAGAGGTTAGGAAGGGTTTTATGGCATAAATGAGTTTAGTGGTGAGCGCAGAGTCGGAGGAGATGGTGCTGACCTGTCTTGTCATTGAGAGTGTGGAGTCTAAGTAAACTCCTAGGGTCTTCACAGATGTGGAGACAGGTATGCAAGTGTTGTCAATGGTAGTGTGTGAGTATTCAGGGCCGAGTTTGGATCGAATTTCCTTGGGGGCTAGGATGATGATGTCGGTTTTATCACCGTTTAAACAGAGACCATTAATAGCCATCCATGTTTGGATGGTGGCATATATCTGGAGGAGAGCTTCTGTGTCTTGGTCATAGTCTCCAGTGAGAGGGAAGAGGACTTTGGTGTCATCAGCATAGTTTGTGTAAGCTATGCTGAGCACATCCAACATGTCAAAGAGAGGTTTGGTGAACAGGTTATAGAGGGTGGGTGCAGTGCATGACCCCTGAGGGACTCCACAGTTACTGGTGTTGGGATGTGTTGGCCTGCTCTGAGTACACTTGCATGGCCCTTCCTTCTAAGAAGGAAGTGATCCAGGTGGTGGCCTTGTGCGAGAAGTGTGCTGCGTTGAATAGGTGGGAGGTGAGGATGTTATGGTCAACAAGATCAAATGCGGCTGAGGGATCGAGGAGGAGCAAGAGGGCAGGTTTGCCATTGTCCATTATTTTGGTGATTTGATTCTTTAGGTCTAAGAGGGCGGTTTCTGTGCCATGGCCCTTGCGGAAGCCTGATTGTCTTCTGCCCAGGATGGCATTAGTTTCCAGATAGTGTTGGATTTGGTTGTGGGCAGCTTTGTCTAAGATTTTAAGGAGGAAGGGAACGATGGTGATAGGGCGATAGTTGCTGGGTGAGTTGGGGTCAAGGGAGGTTTTTTTTAGGAGCAGGCAAATCCAGGCTTCTTTTAGGCATTGAGGTACGATTCCTGATGAGAATGAGGAATTAATGAATGCTGTGATTAAGTGATCAGTGAGTCTGCGCATTCTTTGGTGATGGTCGGTGGGCAGTTGTCCCCTTTACACGTGGAGGGTTTGATTTTTTTTTAGAAGGTCAGTGACTTTCAGTTCTGTGACGTCTCTGAAGGCAAAGAGTGGTGTTTGAGGGAGTGGATTGTGAGAGGAGGGTAGGGGGGTGCCTTGGTTGGGGAGAGCCTTGTGCTGTGCTGCTATTTTATTTTGGAGCGTTTTAACTTTGTTGATGAGGGCAGTCTGGATGCTAGAGCACCAGGCTTCGTCCTTAATGACTTCATCTGGGCTGGAGATGGGTATGGTGAGCTCTTTAAAAATAGAGAACATTTCTCTTGATTTAGAGTTGGCTTTAGAGATTCTTTGGTTATAAGATTCGGATTTAGCTTGGAATATGGCTTCTTTATATGCGGAGGAGATGCCTTTGAAATCGTTAATAGAGGATTGGCTGGGCGCTGATTGCCACTTGGGTAGAGCTCTATGTTTCTTGGCACGGAGAGACGATAGTTCTTCTGTGACCCAAGAGTTTGATTGCATAGATTTTTTTTCTTCTAGGGGGGCTATGGACTCGATGGCTTGGGTGAGAACGTGGGCATAGATGTTGGCAAGAGAGGTGGGGTCATTGTTATTTGGAGGTTTGAGTTCAGGAATATTGAGAAAGGGAGCGAGGTTTGTTTTAGTGATTTTTATCGAGCTACTGACTTTAGCGGGTGGGGCATAAGTGAGAGTCTTGTGGGTGGGAATGGTCGGAATAGAGAATTGGATATAGTGTTGGTCTGTCCAAGGGAGGGCTGAGATGTCAGTGATGGATGATGAGCAATTATGGTCAGCAATCCAATCAATGGTTTGGCCTTTGCAGTGAGTGGGGGCTGTGATTTTGTGTTCGAACCCCAGGTGGGTGAGTTCTTTGGCTAGGGATACAGCTGTTTTGTCCTTAGGGTCAAGTAAGCCTAGGTTAAGGTCACATAGTAAAATGGTTTTAGTTGAGTTTTAAGGTTGTTACCTATGATTTGGAGGAGTTGCTTTTGGTAGTCTGGGGGTGATCCTGGTGGCCTATAGGTAATTATGATGTTTATGGTACAATTAGGAGAGAGTGAGGGTTTGGCAATGAGTAGATCAGCATTGTTTTCCCATTGTTGGTTACACATTCTAATGGAGAGGGTGTTTTTGTAGATAAGGGCTATGCCTCCGCCTTTAGATGTCTTGCGGTCCTGTCTCAGGATGGTGAATCCTTGTGGGAGGGCGAGGGAGATTGACGGGCTGGAAGCTTCATGGAGCCAAGTTTCGAATATGGCTAGTAGGTCTAATTTGTTGGAGGTGATGAGGTCATTGATTTCAATAGCATGGGCTGGGATAGATTGGGCGATGATGAGTGCGCATTTTAAATCTGTGTGTGCTGGTATCGGTGGGAGTTGTGTGTGGATGCTGGTGTTAGAGGTGTGAGGGGTAGTGGGTGCGTGTGCGCGTGGATGTGAATGGTAGGGGTTGGGTGGGGAGTGTTGGAGGATGGGATGGTGTATGCGTTGTGAGAGGTGTGTGTTGGTGGGTGGTGTGGGGGTGCGAGAGCTAAGTCTGCGGTTCCTAAGGTAGGTAGTGGGTGGGAAGCTGCGGTGAATGATGTGTGGCTTAGTGCGAGTTCTGAGTCTGCAGAGCCTATGGTGGAGATGGGACTGTCCAATCAGTTTGGTGGTGTGGAGGCAGCTGTTGGTTTGGAGTGCGGTGTGACAGAGGTCTGATGGTGGTGTGAGGTCTGTGGGTGTGTGGGGGACATGCTACAGGTTGCCCAAATGGTGAGACTGATGAGAAAGATGGAAGCGAAGGTGAGGTGAGGTATAGTGTGCTGGGATGGTGGTGCTGTTGAGCGAGTTCTGGGGGAATTCATTTGTGCAATACAGTTACAGTATAATGCTTGATGCAGATCTATCTAGGCAGATTCAATAACATTACATTTATTAGGCAGTGCCAAAAGGGCCAAGTATTGTTCAGCTAAGGAAATAGTGACAGTATGGTCAATTTTAAATTGGTTTCCTGGTAGTACTAGAGACACTATACAAGATTTACAAGGCTGGTGGCATTATAGACTAACAGTGCATATACAAGGCAGGTAGTATTATAAACTAACTGTGCATATACAAGGCACTATTGCCGGTGGTCAGTGCTAGCATTTGCAAGTCGGATAGACATTTTGTAAAGAATCATATTACAGTATGCATGTTGTACACAGGTGCTCTTCCGTGTCGTTGTGGGTACAAAATAGGCACTAGGTATGGAGCCGTGCAGGCAGTTGGTGACTGTGAGTCACAATCAGGGGCGTGATTTTAGCTTCCTAGTAAGGCTGCTTACATACTGCTACACATTGACAAAGAAATACCATAGTTTGTAGTGGCGTGGCAGGAAGAGTCTTTCTTGGCGGGTGGTAGTAGTGTAGAGCAGACTCACCTAAACTTCTGGGTGAGGCGCTGATTATGCGGACAGCATGGCAGAGCCTAGCGCCTGTAGCGCTCTGTCAGCTCGGTCAGTAAAAGGCCTTCTTTCCTAGGCCTTACTTCATAGGCCGGCCAATAACTCCAGATGTGTTGCATAAGTATACGCTTATTTATTCAGCTCCTCCAACTCCATCACCCTGCCAGCCACCAATCAAATGACCCTACACAAAATATTCGAATGGACTCCTTCCTCCCACGGATTCCTCATCTATGATATCTATCTCCAAGGGTATAGGACGATTTTACCGACAAAAAAGGTTGTAATGACCAAAAGTTGTAAAAAAAAATAGGGGCTGCGGGGGTGTCCTCCGCATCGTCCTGCGCACTATACTTCATGATATAATGAGCAGGGGTTGTGGGGGACACCCCGCAGCCTTCCATTAAAAAAAAGAAAAGAAAAGGACCCTGCGGCGCCGGTTTCCGATCACAGAAGTGAAAGGGAACTGGCGCTGCAGGAACCCAGCATGAAGATGAAGGTAAGTGGGGTTTGTTTATGTTGGGGGTGTGGGTGGGGGGTGTTATGAGTGTGTTGTGTGAGTATGTATGTGTGTTCGCATGAGAAAGGTGCCAACTTTTGGTAGTTCGCGCCTTTCTAATGCGAACGTTTCGCCTGCGGTAGTTTCAGCTGCGGGCAAATCACTTAGATTCATCTCCAAGCACCAGCTGCTCTTGGGAAACGTCAGAAGCGTTTTCAGTCACTAGGGGGCGCAGCGTGGCTCAGCCGACACCCCTACACATCCTGCACCAGCCATAACTTTAGGGGTAGTATATATAGTGGCGCTGTGCCCCATGACCTTGGTTCCTTTTTTCCACGCACTCTGCTCACTGCTATGAACACTGTTCTTAGCAAAGCTTTTGTTATACCGAAAGTTGTTTCACCTTTCAAATTCGTTGCAGTGTCGAATCGGATGAGGTCTTTGGGGTACAAAACCTGCACGGATTGCGGCCGTCAGATGTCCATGTTGGACCGGCAATGCATATACCTTTACTGCCTTGGTGAACCCCACGACGGGCAGGACTGCGGGTCGGCCAGACGATGCACTCTAAGGCACTGCAGGAAGGTGAAGCAGAATTATTCACATTTCTCCACAAGGAGAGAGGGGATAAGCAGACTCACTCCAAGTAGCCAGCCACAGAGCACAGCACCGAGGCACTCTGTCCAGAATGACAAAAAGAAAAAGAAGCACTGCAAGAGGTTCTTCACAGCAACATTAATCTTCGTCTTCGAAGGCGACTGTTAGGCAGAATCCTGTGCAGTGCCCTTAGGGACCACTACACACAATTAAGATCACAAGTGGTAATACAAGTTTTACCTTTGGTACAAGCCTGTACTACTATGTTAAAGTGGTAGCAGTAGCGGAGCAGCCAGACTTATCTCAAGCGTATGAGCAGTAGCAGAGATTACACAAAGGGACCACAATTACTGTGACTCAAGCAAACACTGACTCAAGGTTTCAGGTAAAAAATATAAGTACATTTGTTTTTAAACCGTTTGTTATAAACACAACACTTCCAGGAATTCAAAACCATACGTAAAATATACTACAACCAACCAATTCACTTTGTACGGTATTACTTCAAGGTAAGTACTATGTGTTTTAACGGACCGGTATTGTGAAACAAAAGACGTTACCGGGAATACATATGCAATCACTTTTTGACCGTAATGACAGTTCGGTTTTACTAAAGAAACGCGTATCTGCGGCAAGAAATGTTACCGGGGCAAAAACACACTTAGCACATGAGTTACCCAGAGAGAGTTGGGGGCAAAAATCATAGGCAATACTTTTGTCAAGGCAGACAGAATCAGAGAACACTCATGGACAGAAATTCAAGAGTCAATAGGCCGGAGCCAGTGTCAAGTGGAACCGGGTTCCTGTTGTCGAGGATCAAACAGTCAGACAGTTCACGATTCAACGTAGCCAGGAGTACTTAGATATTGTCAATGTAGGAAGCAAAAGTTATTAGAAGGAGTGAAGATAAGGACAAGCCTTGTAGGAGGAGAAAAAGGGATTCACCCGATTTCCTCAAGCAGAACACAGTACCTTATTCAATGAAGAAACTGGTGCCACGCCAGTTGTTCCTGGTAGTTTCCTGCAGACCCACTGTTACTGGAGCTTCGGCAAGAAGGACTACGTCTGGAGGGGTCTGCACCACACAGGGCTGAGGCCGGCAGCAGCGACGGTGAATAAAAGGTGCGCTCCTTAAAAACAGGAGAGGCTCTTCAGGTGGCTATCCGGACAACTACAGCAGTGTGCAGCGATTTCGACCAAGAAGAGGATCCGCTGGCTGTAGAAGATGAGCTGGTTATCCCCACCAGGCTCAAGGGAAGAAGACTCCGGACTGGATCTTCTCTGGTCGTCGAAGGGTAGATGGCTCAGGACTGCAGCAGGGCTTCACTGGGATGGGATAGTTGCAGCAGCCGACTTCTTCCCCGCTTCTCTTCGGTTCCTTGTAGTTCCAGTGGCGACTCTGACTTCTAGCCCAAGAGTTCTGCCTTTTATGCGAAAAAACCCCATTCACACAGCCTGGCTGTCAATCACGCAGCAGGGGGGTTGTCCAGCCCGGACAACCACCTCAGCCAATCCTGGCAAAGTGCGACTTGGGTTTCCTAGGATGCCCTGTGCAGGGGTGACTACACCCCTCCCTCACATTCAGCCCACATAGACACCCAGGCGCCTAGAGGAGGGCTTCTTGGCAGAAGCCCGCCAAAAGACAACGAACAAAGAAGGCAAACCTGGTTTGCCGCGCAAAGTAAAACACAAGAAGGACTTTAACAAAAAGAAATGGCGAATAAACCCGACCGGAGTCAAAAGAAAAAGTATTTGGTCAAGCGGGTTTAAGTTCGAGGCTAATATAATAGCCTACAGCAATACCACGTTTGTATAGTATAATCATGGTAGAAAAGTTAGGGTAAATACCACTGCAACAAGCCAAGTCTAAATGTTAAAAGAGCGAAATAATGCTCTAGGAGCTACAAATAAAAGGGCTAAGGATTAACCCCTTCCAGTACTCCATGTAAAATGGGGTGTACTGGATATGTGGTTAAATGACTAAGTAAAGTTAATGGCAACTTTACCCTTTTGTGGGGGACAGTAGTCAGCCCCGGAAATGGAGTCGGTGGGAAGACAACCCTGTGTCACTGCACTGAAGGTGCTGTGTAATGCACAAAAGAAGGGGGCTACTGAAGTGGTGTACTCCAGTGCCCACAATCACAAGAACAGATGAAATACACATGGCAAAACATGGGTAAGAGTGGGGGAAAAGCTCACACTCTTACCAAATGAAAAAAATAAACTCCAGAAACCCAGCAAAGCTGCTGAGGGACTCACTAGGTAAGGGAAATTAGCCATTGAATGAGAATTCTTCCTAACAACGACCCACCGGAGGAATGGAAGGCTTTCTGTTTAAAGATGCTTGACATCATTGGCAAGTCCCCGAAGACCTCCCGGCCGTGGCGGTGGTGCCTTCGGACATGTCACCTCCTGCTTTGGCCGAGCCAGCAGATTCTTCAACGCTTGGGTGATCTGACAGGGAGTCCGCAGTACAACGCGATCAAGATCATGAAGAAGGGGGGTGCTGTTCCATCTTCGGACGCCGGTTCCCCCCCCATACGTTCCCAGACCTACCATGTTTCTTCCACTCCAAAGAAGGGCACATATGTCACATTTGGAGAACATTTATGAAGAGGAGGGGGATGATGTCCCTTTTGGACTGGAACCCTTACATCCCAGGGAGGTGAGAGACTTTCCAGAGGATTTTTACGGGGGAACATGACAACTTGATTGATCTAGCAGCCACCCTGCAGGAGGACACCTCGCCAGAGGTTGGCATTTGCCTGCTGCTTTTCAGCACCTGATGGCGAAGGTGGTAGACACCCTGGGGCTGACTGCCCCCTTGAGGCCTATGGTGTAGTATGACATCTGCAACATTTTGTACAAGGGTCCTAAAAAGGAGACCTTGCTGCCTTTTAATCGGCAGTGGAGGGACCTGTAGTGGATTTGTGGGCCAAACCAGCGTCATTCTGCACGGTGGACTGTGACCTGGCCCCAAGAATCACAGGCTGGCTCCTTTTAGATCGCGTTATTTCTCTCTGCCCGTGCTTCTTCAGAAAGTTTGGTGGTGCAGGCCGTGACAGTGAACCTCAAGACCACCTCATTTCCATCGTTGCCCCCGGATAGGGAGAGCAAACTGTTGGATGTGTGGGGCAGTAAGATGTCAATGGATTGCTTTTCTCCTTCATATTCCTCATCATCGGATAGATATCCTCATCCAGCTCTGCTGCTTGGAAACATTTCAATAGGGGGTGTAGTGGATCTCGACACTGCTGTCGATCCGTCTTTCTCAGTGCTCGATCGTTGGCTCCAGACATGACATCAGGTATCGTATATATACCACGTCACTACGCCCCATACCTCACTTCCTTTTTTCCACACACTCACGCGCTGCTTGAGGAACACGACATTGAGTCTTCGACTCTGCGCTTTGACTAAATGAGTCAAACTTTCTTAATAAAACCTCAACCTTGATATGTGCTCCCCTGATTTTGGGCTTTAAAAGGTGCACCGACTGCCATTCAAAAATGTCGGTGACTGACCTGCATAACATTCGTGGTGTCTGGGTACGGATCACAACACGGAGAGATGTGTGTCGTGCTCTAAGATGCACCCGAAATCTCTTTACGGTCACACGTCCAGTCCTCTGAGGCCAAGACGGAAGGTCCCACCCCTGAAAGAGAAGGAAAAGCATCGGTGGAAAAACAAAAGCAGTCACACTTGAGCAGCCATTCTTCCTCGTCTTCATCGCGTAAGAAAAGGAGGCACCACTGCCATCGACACAAGTCCAGCTCATCATGGGAAAAAAAGGTAAGCCCTCGGCTGGGCCGACCATTCGAGAGAAGTGGGAACATTTAAAAAAATATATATATATATATTTTAAAGCATAGACTGCTGCAGGTATCGGCAGCGAAAGCAGCGCTCGGCACACCCGATCCCACGCACGCCAAAACATTGACGCCATTGGCGTGACAGAAGCCTTCGGGCTCGACACTAAAAAAGGCACAGAAATCATCGATGCCCGGTCCTTCTCAAGGGCGTCGAGAGGCTGATGTTCCTGATGTCAAAGTGGTATCCAAGCCCCGATTGGTGCCGACGGCCATTCCTTTGACGTCGAAGGAGAAACCCCTGGCACAGGCTATCAGCGACGGATCCTTTGTTCCTTCAGGGGCCTAGTGGAAAGGGTCGTAGACACCCCAGGTCTGAAGTCAGCGGCAGTGCCTACCCAGGGCTACGAAATGACGGACATATTAGATGAGGGTCCTGTGACAGAGCATAACATGGCACTTAATTCGGCAATTGCTGATGCCCTAACCTCGTTGTGGCAGCATCCCTGCTCCATTCCCCAGGTCAACTCTAACTTTACAGGGAAATAAAGGCCGGCAAGAGGAGGCCCATCTTTTCTGGCTTATCACCATACTCCGGAAGGGCTTGTTGGGAAGGCAGCCACAATCCCCACCAGGCCTACTGCCTTCACTTCTAATCTGCCTCCTGAAAGAGAATGCAAAAGGTTGGACGCTATGGCCAAGAAGGTCTTTGCATCCGGCAGCATGGCTTTAAAAACAAGAAATGTAGCTTGTGGGTTTAAGAAATACGCCTTTGGCTTATGGAAGGCTTTGGAGCAGGCAGCGTGATATTTCCTCGAAGGTGAAATATGTTATGGGTTTACATAGCTGGTGGAAGATGGGAAGGAGGTGGCCAAGCAGTCGTTGCAAACAGGCCTGGAAGTGACCGACGGGTTTGGCAGTTCAATTGGGGTCGGCGGTAGTCTTATGGAGGCAAGCCTATCTCAAAACTTATGGTTTCTTCCCAAGCGTCCAGAATAGGCTACTGAGGGAGAGTTTCTTTTTGGCCACTAGGCTGATGACTCTTTGGAAAAGTTTATGGAGTCAAAATTAGCCGCGCAATCACTGGGCCTAGCTGTGCAGCCGGCCAAACCTGCCTTCAGCTTTGCCT
This sequence comes from Ambystoma mexicanum, assembly GCF_040938575.1. Lineage (NCBI taxonomy): Eukaryota > Metazoa > Chordata > Amphibia > Caudata > Ambystomatidae > Ambystoma > Ambystoma mexicanum. Next base: position 419,892,153 of record NC_090934.1, on the reverse strand, counting down.
CTAGAGGCAGAGGCTACAGGCACTATGTGCCTTATGGAAGGAAAGCACAGCTCTCACAGGCCAAGCAGGGGCAGAAGCGTTTCCCACACCCCAGAAGGGGTAGGGGCTTCCAGAGGCCAGCAAACAGCGGCAGCACCACCCTCTAAGCCGCTTTGATTTCCCTTCTACAACTTACCGTTTGGTGGATGGTTGGCAGAGCATTGGCCCCAGTGGCAGGAGATTACCTCCGATGCTTGGGCCCTGTAGCTCGTTTGGTGAGGTTATTGTCTGCCCTTTTTGAGAAAACCACCAGACAGACACCCATGTCCAATCCAACCGGGACAGGAGCTCCAGGAAAAACTGCAAGCCCTGTTGTTGAAGGGTGCCGTGGACGAGGCACCTCCCGAACAGAGAAGATCGGGTTGGTATTTTCAGTATTTCCTGGTGCCCAAGAAGGGAGGAGGTCTCTGTCCCATTCTGGACCTCAGGGTTTAAATTCCTGAGAAAGAAAAATTCAGGATGGATGATGACGTTGAGAGAAATTCTCCACGCTCTAGAACTTCAGGACTTAGTGGTGTTGATAGGCTTACAGGATGCTTATTTCCATGTGCCAATACATCAGAAGCACTGGAGGTTCCTGAGGATCCTTATAGGGGACAAGCACTATCAATTCAAGTTACTTCCCTTTGGGTTGACCTCGTTGTAAGGGTCTTCTCCAAGCTCATAGCGTTAGTCGCTGCGCCCCTCCGGAGTTCACCTCGGGCCTGAGTGGTCACCGCAGGAGATCCGTGGTCCATGTATTCCCATACCTGGACGACTGGCTGATCCGAGGGAAGTCGCAGGGGCAGGTCTTGTCTCATCTAGAGAACACCTTTATACTACTGCACATGCTGGTCTTCTCCCTGAACTTGAAAAAGTCCCATGTGACCTGTCCAGATGATCCAGTTCATCTGCACACTTCTAGACGTCTGTGTAGGGAAGTCCTTGCCTCACGAGGAGAGAGTCAACAGCATCGCTCAGATGGTGCATTTATTCCAGAACCATGCCACCTTACCAGCTGCATCCTTCCTCTGCCTCTTGGCCTCATGGTCTCCTGTATTTTTCTAGTGCCAGAGGTCAGGCTACGCATGAGATCTCTTCAGTGGTTCTCAAAAAGTCAGTGGTCACAGTATTTTATAGCCCTCACGGATTCCCTCAGGGTGTCCAGGTCAGTGGTCGGCCTCCGTTGGTGGACGGATGATAACAATCTGATGGTGGGGGAACCCTTCTGGCCTCCTTGACCTCAGGCCTGAGTGATCACAGATGCTTCTCCGAAGGGTTGGGGCGCTCACTGTGAGGACTTACAGGTGAACAGCCTTTGGTCAGCAATGGAAGGCAGGTGGCACATCAGCAGGGTGGAGTTGTGAGCCCTCTGATAAGCCCTGTGGGCTTGCTCCCTGTCTCTCAAGGAGAAGCATGTCCTGATTCTTAAGGACAACATGGTGGCCATGCACTACCTGAAAAAGCAGAGTGGCATACGCTCCCTCCGCTTCTGCAGAGAGGTGATGCAGTTGTGGTTCTGGTTTCTGGAGAACCAGATCTCGGTCTCTGCAGTTAATCTGACAGGGACAGGAAACATCTTTCCGGATGCTCAGAGCAAGCAGAGCACCATCTCACGTGAGTGGGAAGTGTGCCGGGAAGTCTTAAAAGAGGTCTTCTCTTTTTGGGGTACCCCAGCAGTGGAACAGTTTACCCCAGAGTCCAACAGTATGTGCACACAGTTGTGCTTGAGGGAATTCCCAGCGAACAGTGCACTGGAGGATGTGTTTCTGGTTGATTGGACCTTCCCTTTCCACTACCTTCCCTCTAATTCCCATCATCCCATCGGTTCTCAGGAGGTTTCGAGCAGCCATGATCTTGATCGCCCGCGACTGGGCGAGGAGAACTTGGTCCTCTGACCTCTTGGATCTGACCATCTGTCCGCCTCACCGGTTGCCTTGGCGCCTGGATCTCTTGACCCAGTCGGAAGGTCGGGTACTTCACCCGAACCCAGAGTCTCTTAACCTACATGCGTGGCTCTTGAGAGGATGAGGTATGATGACTGTGAACTCTCAGAGGAGGTACTCGAGGTGTTGCTGGTTACACGCAGACCGTCTACCGGATCTCTTTACGCATGCAGGTGGCGATGATTTGAGGCGTGATGCAGGGAATGTGAGATCAATCCCATCTCTTGCCCCACCACTACAGTGATGGAGTTCCTTCTGTCACTGCCCTCAGCAGACCTTCAGGTTATCACAGTGAAAGGATATTTGGCTGCCTTGTCTGTGTTCAAAAGCTCCCCAGATCAAGGTTATTTCTTTATGATTTTGGTTATGGTCCAATTCCTGAAGGGCCTTGTGAATAAGTTTCCACCAACTCCTTTTGTTGTTCCAGACTGGGATCTAAATCTAGTTCTGTAATTTCTGATGGCGGCTCCCTTTGAGCCCATACATTCCTTTATGATTGCTATCTTTGAAGACAGTACGAGCTCCGTGTGTTGCAAGCCCCTGTTTCTACGGTTCTTCCGGGAAAAGGTTTCCCTTAAAGTAAGACCTGGCTTTCTCCTAAAAGTGGTTTCTGAGTTCCACCTTTCTCTCTGTTCATAGACCTTCCTATTTTCTACCCTCCACACCTCTAAGGAGGAGGAGCGATTCCATTGCTTACACCCCAAAAGAGCCTTGAGCTTTTATGTTGCTAGGACGGCCGAGTCCCGGAAGGCAGATCAGCTGTTTGTGGCCGATTCTTTATCACGCAGAGGTCTGGCTGTAACGAAGTAGACTCGGTTGCGTTGGATTATTCTCTGCATCGCAGAATGCTACCAGTCTGCAGGCCGGGAGCTTCCTCCTGGCATCAGGGCACACTCAACAAGGGGGGTCTCTGCTTCCACAGCCTTGCAGAGGGGTGTTCTAATTAGGGACATTTGTTGTGCGGCCACGTGGTCCTCCTTGCACACGTTCGTCAGGCACTATTGTCTGGATGTAGCCCACAGGGCTGATGAACGTTTTGGTAGGGCACTTCTGCAAAATCTGCTATTGTAACACTTTCTGCCCGCCTTCGTAGTTCTAATTGCTTGGGGAGTTTATCACAAAAGGAATCTATGGGAGAAAAGCAATCCATTGAAGGAGAAATTACTTACCGCAATGTACTTTCTATGGATTCTTGTCCTGCAGATTCCTCATTGCTGCTCCCGTCCATCCCTGCTCAGAAAGTTCTTATGTCTTGGCACATCTGTCTAATCACAGGGACGCCTGGTGATGGCTCTGAGGCAACCGCTCCTATCTGGCTAGTCGATTGCCTTTGGGGGGAAAACTATTTTTCCATTTTCTCTAATTGTTGGGGTTCACCCCTGTTGGGATGTTTCCCATTACCATGTTTTTTTACAGGCTGGTTAGCCTTGTCTCCCATCGTTTTCCTCTGCAGCGTTCCAGCACAGGCAAAAAAAGGGGGAACTGAGGTATGGGGCGTAGTGACGTGGTATATGTACAACAGCTGACGTTAGGTCTGGAGCTGATGATTGAACACGGAGCAAGATGGATTGACGGCTGAGTTGAGGTCCACTGTGCTCCCTCTTGAAATGCTTCCGAGCAGTAGAGCTGGATGAGGATTTCTTTAAGATGAAGAATCTGCGGGAGAAGAATCCATAGAAAGAACATTACAGTAAGTCATTTCTCCTTTCAGCTCCTCGAGCCTGGGTCTCCAGTCCATCAACGCCTCTTTTGTTCCCTGGCCAAATTCTCCTTTGGACTCTGGTCAGTGATGGCTGAGGGGGAGATTCGGATGGTTTTCAAGTCCTTATGAAAGACGGCAAGGAACCCTCCTGTCAATTTTGCAGTCTGGCCTGGTCACCGCAGACTGCATGGCTAGGACGATGACTACCAGCACTGTCTTAAGGCATTTCTCTTGGCTGAGGACGTCGGGGTTCATCACTGATGTCCAGGAGAAGCTCCTGGAGATAACCTTTGATAGCATGATTTTGTTTGGCACCAATGCTGATGAGTAGCTCTTGAAGTTCCAAGCCTCCAAGGCAACAGTCAAGTCGTTAGGTCTGGCGGTGTAGCAGTATCCAGCTGGCAGGGCTTTTCTTCCCCTCGCGTCTAGAATTTCTCGGGCAGGCAAGGATAACCTCATCCCTACACAGGTTTGGGTACGACACAGGGTAGAGTATGCGGTGCATGCACCTAGAGCAGGCAATTACTCATCTGTGCCCTACACAGCCCCCCATGCAAGACCTCTGTGAGATGAACTTCCACCAGTCCTCCCCTGTGGGGGGCAGAATATCTCATTTTGCTGAGGAATGGAGAAATACCACCTCGGAAGCTTGGGCCCTGCAGGTCGTCTAGTAAGAATACTGCCTCCCTTTTGCCTGTCGCGCTCCAGTCCACCTTGCCACCAACCGTTGCCTCGGGAAACCGCTCCTGCTGGAAAAGATCCATCAGCTTCTGGCAAAAGGGGCCATTGCGATGGTACCATGCTCTGAACAAGGCAGGGGTTGCTCCTCCAGATATATTTTGGTGCCAAAAAAGGACAGCAATCTGAGACCCATCCTGGATCTGTGACTTCTGAACTTGTACCTGCACAAGGACAAGTTCAAAATGGTCACTCTTGCTCAGATCCTGCATGCGCTGGATGTGAACTACTGGCTTGTTTTCCTGGATCGCCAGAATGCTGACTTATTGAGGAACTGTCATTACCAGTTCAAAGTCCATTCTTTCAGTTTTTCCTCAGCATCCACGGTCTTCACCAAGCTGCTAGCAGTATTGGCGGCTAGCCTCAGGAGGGAGGGCATTCATGTCTTTCCCTACCTGGGCAAGTGGCTCGTCCGAGCCCACTTACCAGATCTAGCGTCTGCACTTCTGTGCCGGTCTTACACTGTGTTGCACAGGTTGGGGTTATCCGTGAACTACAAGAAGTCACACATTTTGCTTTACGAACCCCTCCGATTCGTCAGGGCAGTCTTGGACACTCGCCTGAGTCGGGGCTTCCCATCGGAGTACAGAGTGGCAAACATGTTTAAGCTGGTCCAGGTTTTTGAACTTCAGGCGACAGTTCCAGCCTCTGCTTTTCTATTCTTGCTGGGTCTTATGACATCTTGCATCTTGGTGGTACCAGAGGCCCATCTGCGCATTAGGTTACTACAGTGCCTCCAGAGCTCTCAATGGTCTCAGTTTCAGGAATGGACTTCAGACCTTGTTCTTGAGAGAGTGTCCAGAGACCTGCAATAGTGATCCGTGAAGGACAACCACCTGAAGGGGTCTTTTTTCCGTCAGCCCTGCCCACAAGTGACACTATTCACAGATGGTATCTGAAAGGCTGGGGCGCTCATCTACAAGATCATATGGTGAAAGGACTATGGTTCCCATTGGAGTGCCGGCAGCACATCAATCTACTGGAGCTGAGGGCGATTAGACTGGCCCTGGTCGTTTTCCTCCCCTCTGTGAAGGGCGAGACAGTATTGGTCCTGGCGGACAATAATTTAGCCATGCATTACCTCAACAAGAGGGGTGACGTGGGCTCCTTGCCACTGTGCAGAGAAGCAATATGATTGTGGTTCTGGGCTCTGGAGAACAGTGTGTCCCTAACTGTGGCCCATATGGCCGACAAGGAGAACACTGGAGCAGACGCACTGAGCAGACAGTCCTCGTCCTCCCCCGAGTGGAAGCTCTGCCAGGAAGTTCTGGAGGAGATTTTCCCCCTCTAGGGTACTCCCCAGGTGGACCTCTTCACTTGCAGTGCAAGCAGGAAGTGCAGGTGTTTTTGCTCCAGGGAATTTCCTCATCAGGGTGCTCTGGGGTATGCCTTTCCGGTCAAATGGGACTTCGACCTGCACTGTGTGTTCCGGGCCGATCGCTGTTATTCTGCTGGTTCTCAGGAGGCTATGTCTATTTGGGACCACAATTAACTTGATCGCTCCGGACTGGGCCCATAGATCGTGCTATCCGGAGTTGTTGGACATGGCCATCTGCCCTCCCTGGTGTCTTCTACAGAGGATAAACCTTCTGGCTTTGCCCAGACGGCCCTACATATCGGTATAATGACTGGGTGTCTTGCAGCCATTTCGGTCTTCACAAGGACCCGGGTGCAGAGCTTTTTTTCACGATCCCCACAGTTATCCAATTCCTGAGGGGCCTTACCAATATGTTTGCCCCACACCAGTTAGTTGTTCCGGCATTGGATTTAAATTTAGTGTTGATGTTTTTAATGGGTGCTCCGTTTGAGCCCCTTCCTTCTTGTTCTTTAATACTGCTCACCCTTAATGTGATTTTCCTGGTTGCATCACTTCTGCTAGATGATTGACTAAGCTCCAGGCTCTGTCTGTTGCTTCTCCCTACTTAGCTTTCTCCAGGGAGAAGATGACGTTAAGTGTTACACCCTCCTTACTTTCTGAGGTGGTCTCTGATTTCCATCCCTCTCAAAGATCCATCTATCAGTCTTCTTTGCTCCGCCTCAGCCTTCCAAGGCAGAGGAACAGTTCCATCAGTTAGATCAGTGTGGGCGCCCTAAAGTTCTACATCTATAGGACTCGGGAAAGCAGGACTAAGAACCAGCTTTTCTTTGGTTACATGGGTGCACGTGCAGGCATGGCTGTTACGAAACAGACCCTGCCTTGACAGATCATTCTCTGCGTCTCAGAATGCTATGATCTGGCTGACAAGGAGGTCCCTAAGGGTCTCAGGCGCACTCCACCAGAGGGTTGGCTGCCACCTGGGCTCTGCAACACGTAGTGCCTATTCTGGATATTTGCAGAGCAGCCACATGGGCTTCCTTGCACATGTTTGCTAAGCATTACTGTTTGGATTCTATGTCTGGGCAGGATGCTCGTTTCGGCAGGACTGTCCTTTAGAGTTTTCTTGTTTAGGTGGTGTCCTTGCTGCCCTTCCTCCTCCAGGCCATTGTACTGCGTTGGGAGCCTATCATCGATCCATTGGAGGAAGGAGTCCATTAGAAGATCAAATTGCTTACCTCTTTGTAATGTTCTTTCTTATGGATGTTCCGCCCACATATTCCTCATTGCCCTCCTTAACTGCCCCTCTTTAGGTAGCTCTGCAGTCCCACGACGTCAGAATGTGAGGGGGGTACAGCGCTATATATATATATATATATATTTACTGGCCCCAACATTGTGTAGGGGTGTTGGGCGGAGCTGCCATGGAGCCGCGCTGCGGCCCCTGGTCAGTAGAAAAAGTTTACAAAGAACAGCTGGCGCTGGGAGATAGATCTCATAGATTAGGAATCCTTTGGAGGAACCGCCATCAGAAAGAACATTGCTGAAAGATAAGTCATTTTTTCATCTGGTCTGCAGTGAGCTAGCAATATTTCATACATGACATACGGCTGATGGCATCATGCCCGACTTGCTCTAGTGCACAGGTGGTAACCAACCCAAGATACAACAAATAGACTGCATGGCCCCACCTGTCATTCATTCCAATGGTCCTATTCACCATCTGCTATTTATTTGAGGCTTTTCACTGAGGTTTGCTCAGCATTACTACACATAGTAGCCCCTCATCTCAACTTCATCTTAAGGTAATTGTAATTGTTTTTCAATGTATTGCTTTTCTCCCGCAGATTCCTCATCTTTATAGATATCCCTTTTTCCACCGCTGCTGCTCAGAAATGTTTTCCACAGAGGGCATAGTGGACCTCGACTCGGCTGTCGATCGTCGATCCGTCTTGCACGGTGGTTGATCGTCGACTCCAGAAGTGACTGTAGGCACCATACATATACCATGTCACTATGCCCCATGCCTCAGTTCCTTTTTTCCGCGGGATCTCATGCTGCATTGGGAGCCTACTTGAGTTTCACTCAACGCTTTCACAAACTTTTTTCGGATTTACCTCGACAATGTCTCTGCACAGGATCTCAGGTTTCTAGTGGTGCTCCGATTGTGAGGCCAAAATGTTGGTGACGGACCCACACGATGTCTGTTTATGGTGTTTAGGTTCCACTCACAACACAGAGGCCTGCGCGTCATGCGCCAAGATGCAAGCCAAGTCCCTGTGAGACAGAGCCGGTAAGCTGGCCCTGGTCCGAAGTCTCCGGCACGGTCTCTCGTCCGGTCGTCTTAGGCTGAGGATCCCACTCGTCAGAACGAGAGACGGCACTGCAAGAAAACTAAAGAGGTCCCATTCCACAAGCCATTCCTTATCCTCTTCCTCTCGGGAAGAAGAAGCAATGCCACTATCGGCGGGAATCAAGGTTCTTCCTCTGAGCGAGGTAAGCCCACTAAGGGACCGACCACTCAGTAAGAGTGAGATTTGTTTAAAAAATAAATGATTGACATGTTTCGACAACAGGCGGCTGTCTGCACAGCTCCCATCCACGGCCAGAAAAAGCGGCTCTCGGTACCCCTGGCCCCACGCTTGCCAAGAAGTCAATGCCTTCCGTGCCGACTGAGCTTTCGAGCTCTGTGCTCCTCAAGGCCAGAAAATCTCCCTCTAGAAGCCTCTCTCAGTGGGCCCGTCGGAGCTATCAGTGCCGATACCCAATCCATCGGCCTCTAGGGTTCTGCTACAAGCGACTAAGCGTTCGGCCTTGGTATACAGAGCTACGGATCAAAAGGATAAGCCCTCGAAGTCGACCAGTGACGTCAGCGCCCTTCAACCGCTATCGCAGACAAGCTTTTTCGACTCACTGTGGTCGATTCTTAGCACTGATCAGGCCGAGGAATGCAAAGAGGTCAACCCCATCTTCGTGGGTTCCGGCGGTGTCGACTATTTCAAGGACCGAGACAACTTGATGGCACTTGCTCATGGCCTCCAAGATGCCAGTGGGTTGGACACATCTCCAGACCTTGAGATGCAACAAAAACAAACCTACACTCACTCGCATGTCAAATTTTGGACATTAGTAGAGAAAGTGACACCCTCTGCCTCAAGTCGTCCACCATTCCCCATCAAGGGTATGACCTTACAGACATCCTGGATGAGGGCCCGGCTATTGCACAAAACATGCCATTCAATCAGGACATAGCTGACCCTTTGGTTTCCATCTGGCGAAACCCATGCACTTTGTCCCCGCGAGTACCAATGTCACGGGTAAGTACAGGCCGGCAAGAGGGCACCTTCTTTCCTTTCTCAAGGGCTGGTAGTTCAGGCTGCCACTTTATCCTCCAGGCTGGCGGCATCCACGTCAAATCTCTAGAGAGAGAAGGGAAAATGATAGACGCTTTGGCCAAGAAGGTTTTTACCTCAGGCAGCATGGCTCTTAAGGCCACAAACGTAGCTTGCGACTTCGCTATGTTTTCCTACGGTTTGTGCAAGGCTGTAGAGCATACAGCAGACTACTTTCCGGAAGGTCATATGCAGGATGGATTTATACAGCTGGTTGAGGATGGGATGGAAACTGCCAAGCAGTCCTTGCAAACAGGCCTGGATATTACTGACTGTGTTGGCCGCTCCATGGGGTCAGCAGTAGTTATGAGAAGGCAGGTTTATTTGAAAACTTTGGCTTCTCCCCCAATGTACAAAACGGCCTTCTAGACATGCCTTTTGAGGGGGAGATGCTCTTCGGATAGAAGGCGGATGATCTTTGGAGAAATTTAAGGAGTCTAAAATTGCTGCTAAATCGCTGGGTCTAGCTGCACAAAAAACGAATTCAGGATGGTGACATTGAGAGAAATTCTCCACGCTCTCGAGCTTCAGGACTTGCCGGAGTCCGTAGACCTGCAGGATGCCTACTTCCATGTGCCCATAGATCAGAAGTACAGGAAATTCCTGAGGTTCCTCATTGGGGACAAGCACTATCAGTTCAAAGTGCTGCCCTTTGGGTTGATCTCCGCTCCAAGGATCTACACCAAGCTCATGGCGGTAGTCGTGGCTAACCTCAGGAGATCCGGTGTCCACATATTCCTGTACCTGGACAACTGGCTGACCCGGGGGAGGTGCGGGGTGGGGGGGGAAGTCTTCAGGACATTTTGACTCATCTAGAAGCACCTGTCTGCTACTGCACAGGCTGGGCATTTCCCTGAATTTAAGGAAGTCCCACATGACACCATTCCAAAGGCTTCAGTTCATCAGGGCAGTCCTAGACACTCGGGCAGGGAAAGCCTTCCCTCCCGAGGAGAGAGCCGACGACAACATACAACAGATGGTCCAGTTGTTCCCTGAACCACGCCACCTTGCCAGCGGCTTCCTTTCTCTGCCTTTTTAGGCCTTATGGCCTCCTGCATTTTCCTAGTGCCAGCGGCCAGACTGCGCATGAGATGCCTTCAGTGGCTCCTACGAGACCAGTGGTCTCAATATTTGGTAGCACTCTCCGATCCTCTCAGGGTGTCCAGCCAGGTAGTTAGCAAACTCAGCTGGTGGGACACATGCAATAATCTTATGACAGGGGGAACCCTTCTGGCCTCCTTGGCCTCAGACCTGAGTGGTCACGGATGCATCCTTGAAGGGTTAGGCTGCTTATTCCGAGGATTTTCAGGTTAGCGGCCTCTGGACTGCGTTGGAAACCAGGTGACATATCAACAGGCTGGAGTTGCGAGCCATCAGGCTAGCCCTGAAGACATTTGCCCCATCACTCTAGGGGAAGCATGTCCTGATTCTGACAGACAACACTGTGGCCATGCAATACTTAAACAACCAAGGTGGAGAGCATTCCCGTCCCCTTTGCACAGAAGCGATGCAATTGTGATTCTGGTTGCTAGAGAATCAAATCTCAGTCTCGGCAGTTCATCTGGGGGGACAGAGAACAGTTTGGCGGATGCTCTGAGCAGGCATAGCACAGTCTCACACGAGTGGGAAGTGTGCCAGGAAGTCCTGGAAGAGGTCTTCACTCTCTTGGGTACCCCAGCAGTGGATCTGTTTGCCACAGAAGCCAACAGGAAGTACAGCCAGTTTTTCTTGAGGGAATTCCCAGCAAACAGTGTGCTAGGGGACGTGTTTCTGGTGGATTGGACCTTCTGTGAGAAACCTGAAGGCTTTCTCACTCCTAAACCCCTTGGATGCTCTACGCAGGTGGCCAGGGAAAGGCAATCGCTCTTGGATCCTGACCCTGGGAGTGGAGAAGCTAGGGAGGATCACCTGGGCGGAGGGTCCTTGGGGACAGGAAGCAGGGACCCCTTGGGCGAGACATGGTATCTCCTTTTCCCTAGTAATGACTAACCCAACCCTTGCCTCATCTTCATGGGCTGTTATAAGCCAGTTCCCCTATTTTCTCCCCATTTGACACTTGACAGTACTGGGACGAAGAAGAGGCAACTAAGAGCAATGAAGACCATACTTTATCACTCTTGTACTGGGACAAAGAGTGTCCTGCCAGGAGCTGTAAAGGTCAGGCATGTCCCGTTAATTGTGGTCAGGCGGGGCTGATTCGACATTCACACCTGCAGCCTGTCAAGGGGCTGCAGGAGTATAAAAGGAGACCAGCCTAACAGCATAAGAGAGAGCGGGGAAAGGAAACCTGAGCATGAAGGACCGACCGCAGCAGCAGGAAGGCCGTTGAAAGTGTGGCATGGGAGTTGGACTCCATAGAGCCAACCGAACATTGAGGGGGGTAGTGTGGAGAGGCTGCCCCTTTTATATGCTTTCAAGATGCTAGTTTCCCTGTGTTGGGTCGTCGAGACAGGGGTGATTTAGGGGCAAGAGTGGAACCCCGGAAGTGAGGAGCAGAAGGCCATACAATCCATGCTGGTGTGAAACCTTTACACATGACCAGTGAGTTTCTATCCATTGAGAAACCCGCAAGTGTTTGGTTGCTCGAGGAATACATTCTTATCGGAGTGTTTCAGGAAAATCATTTTCGAAGGTCTCGATCCAATCCTTTGTCAGACAGTGAAATGCTATGAATACTTTATATTGGACTGGTCACGTGTGGGAGAAAACACGTTCTCAAAAGTCTCTGAATGCACAGCCTTTTGTTTGAAGTGAATTAAAGGGATAATACCCAGCTGGTTGAATGGAAAGTGTGTTCTAAGCGCAACCCGTGCGTATTTCTTTTTTTAAAAAAAATATTTCTTTATTGTGATCTATAAACTCATCAGCCGAAAGGCTTCAGGCAGTAAACAATTCAAACATTACGAACCACAAAGAATACATTTTGAAGTAATAAAGTGTCTAATGTGAAGAAGAAGAAGAGCCCCCCTCCACTTAGAGGCGAGAAGTAAGGAGTGGGAGGGGGGTTAGAGAGACAGGAATAAGCGAAAGAAACAGAAAGGACAGAGCACCGCCCCCCCCCCCCCCTTAGGGTCTGACCGCAGAAGTTAGCTGGTTACATGTGGAATTCAAGGATGTGCAATGTCCACCAGAGGTGCTGGGTTGGCGAAATGAACAGTTTTCGGCTGTTCGGACGAGGAATGCGGTGGAACGAGTCTCGTCTGGGAAAGAGTCTTTAATTAAGCATTGCTGCGCAGGTGGCGGGGCGAGACCTGGACATATAGGTCCACCCGGCTGTGGAGCGTGGTTTACCGCCGGGGGGCCGGGCAATCACTCAATTTGAAACCTCGTGTGCTTTCCTAATATACTGCAAAAACGGGAGCCATTGCTGATCTATGTGAGTATGTGTCTCCATTAGGAGTGCGGTTAGGCTTTCCATGTCATACATTTCTTTAGCTTTATGCAGCCATTCCTCTCTTGTAGGAAGCGAGGAAGCCTTCCATTTAATGGTGACAGACTCGGGCTGCCAGCAACAAAATTCTAGGCTTGTGGGGAAGAAGCAGATATTGGTCCTCGACCAGCTCTACTCCAAAGAGCACCAGGAGAGGGGAAAGGTCTCTATGGATACCCTCGAGCTTGTGAATACACCCCAGGATCTCCTTCTAGTATAACTGTATTTGTGTGCAGCCCCACCATTGGTGCCAGTATGTACAAACTTGCCCACACCCTCTCCAGCAGTAGGGGGAAACGCCTTCGTACATTTTCGCTAACCGTTGTGGAGTTAGGTGCCATTGTGTGAGGATTCTAAAATTGTGCATTTTGTATTGCATTGCGATGGAGGATTTGCAGCAAGTGCTTATTAACTACTGAACTAAATGAAAACCTTAACAAATATCTATTGAATACCAAACTGAGTGAAAACCTTACTAAATGTTAAATATTAAGTTCAAAAGTAAAACGGAACTTTACATTTGAGAGAAAGCCATCAGATGCGGAATTCTAAATGAAACTTTAAAACGAAGTGAAACCATTGTATGCTGCATTCAAAGTTGAATGATGGGAAAACTACATATTACATTTAAAATAGAATTAATTAAGACTTTAAAGTAATTCCAACACAGCTACAATTTCTATATGAAAACCCAACCATAAAACGAAGGCACAAAAGTGACAAAGAACTTTCAAAGAACTTTTAAAAGACAAAGGCTATTTTGTTGGTGCTGAAGTTAAGTCTTGTGGAAGGGAGCCCTGAGATTTGAACCATTCATTGACTTGAGAACCAGAATCTCAAATTTCTTTTGTGCTTGGAACTGTGTTATTTGGTACTAGGGGAAGGAAACTCTGAGTACTGGTTAAAACCGTATCATCAGGAACTCGAGAGGTAATTTCTTTTTTTTTTAACAAGTTAATTCTAAATTGTCAGTGATTGAGCTGCATGACATTTGTCTGTGATGTCTGGGTACGTATCCCGACATAGAGGGATGTGCGTCAAGCTCCAAGATAAACTCGAAATCCATTTGTGAGCGGGCCGCCAAACTTGCTTTGGGCCGACTGTCCCTGAAATCTCTGGCGTGGTCACTCATCCGGTCCTCCGAGGCTGAGACGGAAGGGCCCACCGCTGAAAAAGAGAAGGAAAAGCATCAGCGAAAGGCCAAAAAAGCAGTCACACTCGATGAGCCATTCTTCCTAGTCTTCATTGCATAAGAAAAAGAGGAGCCACCGCCATCAACATGAGTCCAGTTCGTTGTCGGAAAAAGGTAAGCCCTCGGCTGAGACGAACACTCGAGACGAGTGGGAACATTTAAAAAAAGACATGCTAGAAATGTTTAAAACATAGGCTGCTGCAGGTGCGGGCAAGCTTCGACAGCGAGAGGGTCGCTCGGCACTCATGATCCTACGCATGCCAAACCGTCGACACTATTTCGGGCTCAATGCTGAAAAAGTTGCAGAAATCATCAACGTCCGGTCCTTCTCGAGAGCGTCGAGAGGCTGATGTTCCTGATGTCACTGTGGTACCCAAGCCCTGATCGGTGCTTACGGTCATTCCGTCAACATCGAAGGAGAAACCATTGGCTCCGACTTGCAGCAACGGATCCTTCATCCCTCTCGCCAGGTCTGGATTATTTGAATCCATGGCATCGATTTTCGGTGCCGACCAGGGTGTTGACCAGGGGGACATCAATCTCATGTGTACAGGGGTAAGAGGAGTCAATTTTGTTTTGACAACCAGGCAGACCTGTTGGCTCTGGCCCAAGGGATCCAAGATGCCAGCTGCCTGAACACGTTTCCAGATGTTGAGCTTCAACAAAGTAAGCCCTATACTCACACTCATGCTAAGTGCAGGGGCCTAGTGGAAAATGTAGACAGCCTAGGTCTGAAGTCAGAGTCAGTGCCTACCCAGGGCTACGAACAGACGGGCATATTAGATGAGGGTCCTGTGACAGAGCACAACATGCCACTTAATCTGGCAATTGCTGATCCCCTAGCCTTCTTGTAGCAGCTTCACTGCTCCATTACCCTGGCAACTCTAACCTTACAGGGACGTACAGGCTGGCAATAGGAGACCCATCTTTTGTGGCTTCTCACCCCTTTTACAGAAGGGCTTGTTGTGCAGGCACCCACAATCTCCACCAGGCCTGCGGCCTCCTCTTCTAATCTGCCTCCAGATAGAGAAGGCAAAATGTTGGACTTTATAGCCAAGGTCTTTACTTCTGGCAGCATGGCTTTAAAAGCAACCAATGTAGGCTGTGGATTCGTGAAATACACCTTTGGCTTATGGAAGGATGTGGAGCAGGCAGTGCAATACATCCCCAAAGGTGAAATGCGGGATGGGTTTACACGGCTGGTGGAAGATGGGAAGGAGGTGGCCAAGCAGTCATTGCAAACAGGCCTGGACGTGGCCGACTGCGTTGGCCGTTCGATGGGGTCAGCGGTAGTCTTAATGAGGCAAGCCTATCTCAAAACTTCTGGTTCCTCCCCAAACGTCCAGAATAGGCTACTGGCATGCATTTTGAGGGAGAGTTTCTTTTTGGCCAGAAGGCTGAGGACTGTTTGAAAAAGTTTAAGGAGTCAAAAGTAGCCGCAAAATCGCTGGACCTAGCAGCGCAGCCGGTCAAACCTGCCTTCAGCTTTGCCTTTAGAAGCAGAGGATGCAGGCGCTATGTGCCTTACAGCAGGAAAGCACAGCTCCCAAAGGCCAGGCAGGGGTATACGCGTTTCCCGTGCCCCAGAAGGGGCAGAGTGGCATCCAGAGGCCAGTAAACAGCAGCGACAATGGAAAGGATTTCCCCTCCCACAACTTACCGGTTGGTGGACAGTTGGCAGAGCATTGGCCCCAGTGGCAGGAGATTACCTCTGTTGCCTGGGCCCTGCAGCTCGTTCGGTGTGGTTAGAGCTTTGAACAAGTTCCTGAGGAAAGAGAAATTCAGAATGGTGATGTTGAGAGAAACTCTCCACACTCTAGAACTTCAAGACTGGCTGGTGTTGATAGACCCACAGGACGCTTATTTCCATGGGCTGATACATCGGAAGCACAGGACGTTTTTGAAGTTCCTCATAGGGGACAAGCACTACCCGTTCAAGGTACTTCCCTTTGGGTGGACCTCCAGCACCAAGGGTCTTCACCAAGCTCATGGCAGTAGTCACGGCTCACCTCAGGAGATTCGGGGTCTATGTATTTCCAATCCTGGACGACTGGCTGATCTGAGAGAAGTCCACGGGGCAGGTCTTGTCTCATCTAGAGGACACCTGCCTACTAATGCAAAGGCTGCGCTTCTCCCTGAACTTGAAGTCCCATTTGACACCATTCCAGAGGCTGCAGTGCATCTGAACGGTCCTAGACACTCAGGGAGGGAAGGCGAGGAGAGAGTCAACAGCATCGTGCAGATGGTGCATTTGTTCCAGAACCATGCCACCCTTCCAGCGGCTTCCTTCCTCTACCTCTTGGGTCTCATGGCCTCCTGTATTTTTCTAGTGCCAGAGGCCAGGCTGCGTATGAGATCCCTCCAATGGCTCCTGAGGACCAGTGATCTCAGTATCTGGGAGCGCTCACGGATCGCTTTTCAGTGTCCAGCCAGGTAGACCGCGAACTCGGCTGGTGGAACACATGCAGCAATCTATTGGCCGGGGAACCCTTCTGGTCTCTTTGGCCCCAGGCCCAAGTGGTCATGGATGCATCCCTGAAGGGCTGGGGCGACCACTGCAAGGATTTTCAGGTGAGCAGCCTCTGGTCTCCATCAGAAGCCAGGGGGCACATCAACAGGCTGGAGTTGCAGGCCATCAGGTTAGCCCTGAGGGCTTTTTCTCCATTCCTCAGAGGGAAGCATGTCCTCGTCCTGACGGGCGACATGGTCGCCATGCACTACCTCAACAAGCAGGGTTGTATGCACTGTAAGGAAGGCATGGTGTCAAACAGCGAAGAAACGCAAGTGATCACAGTTCAAGGGTGTTTTTTTTTACTTGAATGGGTTGGTTGAGCGCCTATCTTAACCTAAATCTATGGATGGGAGCAAGCTACGATAATCAAATAATAATAACGAAGTCCTAGTCGAGTCTTTGTCAAAATAAAAGGGCATATACTAATATCCAACTCTTACTTCTTAATACAAAATGGTGTGGGACAATAATGTATACAAAAAGAAAAGTGTTTGAGAAATAATATGTCAGGATAGTTTAGCAGTTGGCATACCTTTCCCACATTTTCAGCACAGGGCAAGGCAGTATGTTCGAGCTTCTCACACACTTTGGCTTCTCTTGCACGAGGAGACAGTTCAAAGCATAGGTAACAGGGCCTTCTGCCAAAGCCTTTTCCCCAATAACAGTCTCTTACTGTAGAGGGCCTGTCATAACAGACAAGCATTAAAGTTCCTTTCTTATCAGGATTTTCACATTCACAGGTTTTTGCTTCCTGTGCTCATCATGGATCTCCCTCCTTTGGGCTCGGACCCCTTTTACCACAATGTTCACAATTGGTCTCCCTTGATCAGGCTCAGACCGTGGATCTCACTCATTCGGTCCTGGACAGATTTTAATTCAATGTTCACAATTGGTCTCCCTCGTTCGGCCTCGGACCATGTATTCTCACGTTCTACTTTTTTTTTCTTCATATCAAAAGTCAAAGACTTTCGAATGTGCAATAGGTTTTGCTTAAACCGTCGCAGGACCACTTCGATTCACTTCACACAATCTTCTTACGGATCTACTGTTTTAGTTTCTGCCACTTCTTGCTGGATACCTTAAAGAGACCTTCGATTGAGCACACCAGCAGTGCCGGAACACTCTGCTACTTTGTTTCGCACTGTCAGGGTTTCACATTAGAGTTCAAACATCCATCAGCAATTGAGTTTTACTTGCGTCTTTCATCACACATGTTCATTCTTTGCTCTTGCACCCCTCATACAATGTATCTGCTTGCAACCTTGACTTCAACACAAATGATTCAACTATTCTCCTCCTCCGCGCTCTACACTCCTCTTGAAGAAATCAGAAGAGAAATAGTACTGCAATTAGAATTGCTTGCGAGCAATGCAATATTTTATTGCCATTGATGCCAGTTTCAACATATCTTAATTCACCTTCAGTTTGATAAACAGCTGAGAATATGTAACATTGATATCAATTCATTATCAACGGGTTCAATTCACTGTGTTTCAAAAGCAAAAAATACACTACATTATTCTCATATGGAGATTCACCAAAACACAAAATTGTCAGATGATCTAATGTAGAAATTCACAAAATTAACAAATTCAAAATTGTTGTGGAAAATCCTGAAGACACCAGAGCGGGCTGTCCTTGAGAAAGTGTTTGTGTAGGAAAAGGGGGTGGAGTAAAGTCCTCAAGTATCCTACCTGGTAGGATGGGGAAAAGGTGTTACAGGAGGAGGGTTACCCATCTTGCCATCCGGTGTCCCACTCCCCGAAGACCCCTCACCCAGGTGATTCTCCCACACTGGTTCTGCCCCAGGATCTGGATCCAAGGCGATGGCCATGCCCTGGCCACCTGAGAGAGAGACTAGCAGGTGAGACACCTTCTGGTATCCCACAGCACTCTGCACGAAGGCAATTCAGCTGTGGATCTAGTTGCGAGAGAACCAAATCTCAGTTTCTGCAGTTTATCTGGCGGGGGCAGAGAACACCTTTGTGGATGTTCTGAGCAGGCATAGCCCGCTCTCGCACAAGTGGGAAGTGTGCAAGGAAGTCATAGAGGAGGCCTTTGCTCTCTGGGGTACCCCAGCAGCAGATCTGTTCACCACAGAGTCCAAAAAGAAGCCAAATGTTTTGTTCGAGTGAATTCCCAGCGAAAGGCGCACTGGGGGACGTGTTTCTGGTGGATTGGATCGTCCCTCTCCACCACGGCCTCTCCCCTATTCCCGTCATCCCTTTGGTTCTCAAGTGGTTGAAGAGATTTCGAGCGACCATGATCTTGATCGCCCCAGATTGGGTGAGGAGAACGTGGTACTCCGATCGTCTGGATCTGACCATCTGTCCACCTTACTGGTTGCCTCGGTCTCCGGATCTCGTAACCCAGTCGGAAGGTTGAGTGCACCACCGACCCTGGATTCCCTCAACCTACATCCGTGACTCTTGAGAGGATGAGGTTGTGCAGGTGGAGAATATTTGAGGTGTGGTGCAGGGAATACGAGACACGAGACTGATCCTATCTCTTGCCCCACCACCAAAGTGATGGAGTTCCTTCTGTCACTGGCCTCTTCAGGCCTTCAGGTTGCCCCAGTCAAAAGGTATTTGGTGGCCCTGTCTGTGTTCAAGAGGTCCCCAGACCTCAGGTTCCTTGTTTACTATTCCGGTCATGGCTTAGTTCCTGAAGGGCCTTCTCAACAAGTTTCCGCCAACCCCATTTGTTGTCCCAGATTGGGATCTTAATCTGGTCTTGGCCTACTTGATGGCGGCTCCGTTTGAGCCTATGTACTCATGTTCTTTGCGGCTGTTATCCCTTAAAACAGCCTTCTTGGTCGCGATCGAATCTCGCTTAAAGTAAGACCCTATTCCTTTCTAAGGTGGTTTCAGAGTTTCATCTGTCACAGTTTATTGATTTATCTCTTTTAACCTCCTCCACATCCCTCGAGAGAGGAAGTGCATTTCCACCACCTTGACCCCAAGAGAGCGTTATGTTTTTTTTGTGGCTCGTAAAAGGAGTTTATGAAATTGGACCAGTTGTTCGTGGCCCATTCCTTGTCTAGAAAGGGTCTTGCCATCACTAAACAAACCATATCACGTTGAATTATTCTGTGCCTATCCGGGTGTTACCAATTGGCAGGCAAAGAGCTTCCAACGGGCATCAGGGCCCACTCAACAAAAGTGGTTTCAGCCTCTACTGCCCTCCAGAGAGGGGTTCCAGTTAGGGATATATGCCGAGCAGCCACTTGATCATCTTTACATACATTCACAAAGCACTATGCCTTGGATGTTGCATGGGGAGCTGATGCAAGGTTTGGTAGGGCGGTTCTACAGAATCTACTGGTTTAAATCTTTCTGCCCTCCTCCATTATTCTTTTTTTTTTTTTAACTTGTTTTTATTGATTTACAATATACACATTAAGCAGTTTCATAAACATCAACCCCCAACCTCCCCCCCACCCTACCCACCCTACCCACCCGCTCTCCGGAAGAGTAGTTTATTGTTCCTTTTTAGTTCTCGGGACCCATTATGAGGAAAATATGTCTGTAAGTCTTATGTTGTGCAGGCACCATTGTTCCATATAGTCTGATTGCAGATATTCCAAGACCCCCACCCCCATTCCTTCATGAAGGATCCGCACGAGCCCTGTATTCGGCGAGTTTCTTTTCCATGGCCATTTGGGACCAGATCTTCTGCAGCCAGGTGAATATTAGTGGAGGGTCGCGCTTCTTCCAGTTCTGTGCAATAGTTGCCCAGGCCGCTATGACCAGGCCATGAAGCTGTGCCATTGTGCTTTGCTGTATCTCCTGGCTTGTTGCTCTTTCCATCCGCACAACCACACTTTCTCTCTGAGCTGATCCGCATACGGGAACATCTTTTTCATTTCCAGTATCATATCTCTCCAGAATCCTTTGACCCCTTGACAGTCCCACCAAATATGCCTCCAGGTGCCGGTCTCGGGGCATCCCCTCCAGCAGCGGTCAGACGATAGGGGGTACATGGAGTTGAGCCTTTTCGGTGTGTAGTGCCATTGGATAACTATTTTTATCCACATTTCCCTAGTCTGTACTGCTCGTGTCGATTTAGGGATGTCCGCCCACAGCGACTGCCATTGGTGCCCCACCATGAAATCATAAGCGGGCACCATCTTCCTAGGTCTTTTTTCACTCTAATTAGTAATGGGGGGTAGTTCCATTTATATAGTGCGTTCACCCTGTGCGTAATTGTTATCCCCAGGTATTTGATCCCTACATCCGCTATTCTCAGGCCTAACCGTACCGCCTCCCTCTCCAGAGCCCTCCTATCCCCCTCTAGGAGGAGGATTTCCGATTTCTTCCTGTTTATTTTTAGGCCTGAGATTTCCCCAAATGCCTCCAGCACTTGCAGTGTCTCTGGAAGTGTCTTCTTTGGGTCCTCTAGTGCCAGAAGCATATTGTCTGCATAGGCTATGACCTTGTGCTGTCTGCCTGTCATTTCAATCCCCTTGATGTGGATTGTTTCCCTTATTTTGATTAGCAATGGTTCCAGGAAGATAGCATAGAGGAGGGGGGATAGCCGGCAGCCTTGTTTTGTGTTTTGTTCCCCTGGTGATCGGTACCCTTTCTGTAAGTCCCCCGTTTACCGCTATTCTTATCGAGGGGGAGTTATAGTTGGCCTTGATCATGTTTATGTAATGGTTTCCGAATCCCATGTGTTCCAGGGTTTTGAATAATATAGATCACTCCACCCGGTCAAAAGCCTTTTCGGCATCAAGTGACATTAGAATTGCTGGCGTGTGTGTAAAGCCTATTTTCTCTATTAGATGGATTACCCTTCTAAGGTTGTCGTGTGTTTGCCTGCCCAGGATAAAGCCTGATTGATCGGGGTTGATTAGGGAGGGGAGCAATGGGGAAAGCCTGGCCGCCAGAATTTTCATGTAAATCTTGGAGTCTAGGTTAATTAGTGCTATGGGTCTATACGAACCGGGGAGGGAGGGGTCCTTACCCGGTTTATGGAACACCAGGACCTTTGCTTCATTCATGGATGGGGTTACATTTGCGCTTTCCTTGAAGGAGTTCAGCAGTCTCGTCAGAATTGGGGTGAGTATGCCCGCATATTTTTTATAGAAGGGGGCTGTGTAGCCATCTGGACCAGGTGCTTTGTTATTTGGGAGGTCTGCTATTGCTTTCTTCACTTCTTCCTCCGTAATCTGGGATTCCAGAGCGATTTTGGCTTCTACAGATATTTTCGGTATGGGGAGGGAATTTAAGAAGATCTCCTGTTCGACCTCGTTTGGGTGCTCTGTTGCGTATACATTTTGGTAATATGCCCTAAATGTCTCTCCAATGTCTTTGGAGCGTGTAAGGGTCTCTCCCTGTGTGTTTTTGATGTTGAGAATGGTCATGGATTTTTGTTTTGCTGAGAGCTGCCTTGCTAGAAGTCTGTCTGCTTTGTTGGCCTTAATATAATATTTTTGCCTTAGGTATAGGAGGGATCGCTCCGCTTTTTTGTTTTGGAGGAGTTCTAGTTGCCCATGCGTGTGTCTGAGCGCTTTCTTGAGTTTCCTGGTGGGGTGAGTCAATAGTTCCTCTCGGATGTCTGTCAGTTTCTTTTCAAGCTCTCTCTCCCAAACATACCTCTGTTTATCCCTGGTGGCCTTTAAGGCGAGCATGTGCCCCCTGAGTACTGCCTTGAACGCCTCCCAAACTGTTCCCATTGGGATGTCACCCGTATCGTTATGCTCAAAGTATTCAACTATTTTGTCCTTTAGTGCCTCTCCGTGACCGGGTCAATCAAAAGATCCTGCGGGAGTTTCCAGCATCAGATCCCCCCTCCCTTCCCTGGGGTCAGTATGTCTAACCATAGCGGGGCGTGGTCTGACAGAGATATGGGGCCTAGTTCTATTCCCTGGATCTTGCCTAGCAGCCCCGCCAAGACCCAGAAGTAGTCGATTCTCGACATCGTATTATGAACGTGCGAGTAGTATGTATAGCCGTTGTTTTGGCCCTTTAGTTCCCTCCAGGCATCGCATAGCGCCAAATGCTCCATTATTTGTTTGAGATGGTTGGATGGAGCCCCCTGGTTTTGGGCCCCCCCCCGAACTCCTATCTACCTGTGGATGCCATGCCATGTTCAGATCGCCCCCCATGATTATCTCGCCCTCCGCAAATCCCTCCAACCTCCCCATTGTATCCCGAAGGAATCCATCTTGGCCCGTGTTCGGGGCATATATTGACGCTAGAGTTAGCTTGGTGCTGTCTAGCATGATTTTAGCGAATGCATATCTCCCGTCTTTGTCGATCTGCTTGTCTAAGAGAGTTGCGACTTGTCCACCCCTTATGGCAATCATTACCCCCGCTCTTTTCCCCTCTGCATTAGATTGTGCTAGTACCCTGTAACCTCTAAGACCTATCCTTCCCCTGTCCTTTGCTTTAATGTGTGTTTCCTGGAGTAGCAGAATGTCCGCATTCTCCCTCCTGATCAAATTCTCTAGTTTTTTCCTCTTCACAGGAGAATTCATGCCCCTTACATTTAATGTTAGTATTCTGGCCTTACCCATGTCTCTGGCCCGGATTGGACGCCCATTGCGCCCTGATGCTGATGTCCCTTCTCTCTTCCGGCGGTACCCACCTTCCCCTCCCCCCGAACACCCTAACTCCCCCCCAACTTATTAACAGTAACCAAACTTTGGTCCCGAGGAGGGCCCAGGTCCCTATGGTAGTCATGGCGTTGCGCTTATCGCTCCTTGCCCTCAGAGTACTCGGGTCATACTTTGCGAGGAGTCCTAAACCCCGGGTCCTCTTTGGTCCTTACAGTGAGTCTGTTCTTGATCCCCGGCCGGGCCGTGGATGGAGTTTATCTCCGATCTCATTCCAAGAGAGTTCTGAGTGTCTCATCAGGATCAGAGGGTGATGGCAGTTCTTTGTCGTCACCTTTCATTGGCCCATGCCCTATTCCACTGTTGCCGGTTTTATACTCCCTTTTCCATTTCGTCTTTTCCTCTGCCTTGCCTCCACCCACCCTCTCTGTCTTTTTGGCAGGTCCCCCCTTGCCTTCGAGTTACTGCGTACAGCCTCCTCTATCTGTATGTCCATTATATGAAGTCCCTCTTTGCAGGTTGTCACCCTCCTTTGCTTGCCCTCCCACTCGAACAGTAGGCCGAATGGGAAAGTCAACATGTACCTTATTTCTTTTGAGACCAGTTCTCTGATCAGTGGGACCATTTCTATCCTTTTTAGTAGTGTCGATGCTGCCAGGTCCTGATACAACTGGATGTCTACCCCGTTCATCCTTATTTGGTCCAATTGCCTTGCCCTCCTTAGTATGTTCTCCTTCTGTGGGTACGAGGATAGCACCACTAGCACGTCCCTTGGTCTTTCCCCAGGGGCTCCCGTGCGTTTCGGACCTACTCTGTGGACTCGGTCTATTCCTATGGTTTCTACATCCTGTGCCTCTATTATGTCTCTGAACACTTCTTGCACTGCGTTCTTGAGATCCCTATCCAGCACTGTCTCGGGCATGTTTTTAATGCGGATGTTAGATCTGCGGGATCTGTTTTCCAGGTCTTCACATTGTATTTCCAGGTTGTGGGTTAATCGCACTAATTGTTCTTGTGTTTCGCTTGTCTGTGTTGCTTCCTCTTCCACATTTTGAACAATTTTTTCCAATGTATCGGTTCTCTCTTCTAATTTGGCTACGTCTATTTTTATCTCATGGACAGCTTGCTTCATGTCGTTTCTGAGTGTAGCGAATTGGTCCTGTACCGTTGACATACATTTGTCCTGCAGTTCTACGAACCAGGCGTGCATGTCTTCCTTAGACGGGGGTTGATTGCTTGATTTGGGGGGGATGTCTTCTGTTGTGGAGTCTTCCTGTGCTCCCCCCCTGGTGTTCACTGGTGTGTCTGAAGCCCACAGTTGTAGAATGCTTGAGTCCTGTTTGGCCGCTTGTGGATTTGAATGAGATGCGCCTCCTTTTCCCTTAGCTTTAGACATTGCCCTCCTGCGGTAGACTCTTTGTTGTTATGTGCGTATCTTCGTGGGTAACCACTATGGCCCACTGTCTATCAAGGAGGGGGGGTGCCCTTTTGTGATCACTCCTTGTTCTGGGTTCGCTGTATGTGCTCTTGTTGGGAAGGTACCTTCCCTCTTCTTAGGGAACTGCCAGCATATGAGCCTGCTTGCTGTTAGTGGGGGGGAGCGTGGGCAGACTCCTGCACCCCCCTGCCCCCACCCCTCCATGAGGATCTATATGTTGAGAGTTATGAGGTGTCTACCCCCAGCCAGTCCAGGGCCTGTCTGGCCCAGTGCTTCCACTTATGCCGTGGGAGATGTGGAAGTGGGGGGGAGTGGGGGCCAGAAGGAGGCCTCTCACCTGCAGCTTCGCGTGGGCCTCTGGATGCCATCCCTGCGCTCTCTCACACTCCGAAGCCGACCTGGCTCCCCTCGCCTGCTGCCTGCAACCTAGTTCGCTGGCTCTTCGGTGCCGGGGCCCAGGCTGAGTTTTCCCAGCCCCCAAACGAGGTCTGCCGGGGCTCTTTGTGTGTGCCGCTTCACCGGGGGCCTCCGATCAGGAATCCCGCACCCGCGGTTTCTCTCGCCTTCACCGTGGCTCGGCCCGTGCCGCGGTCGGCGGGGGAGGGGCAGGCGACCGCGCGTGGCTCTGTCCGCTCATCTGCCGATTGCCAGATTTGCACTGGATTCTCCCCTTAGTCTGCAGACACCCTGGGGTGTTCTCGGCTTCGACGATCAGGCGGTCCGCGTCCTCCGCTCCTGTTGATCCCACCTGGGCCTCCCTCGTGTCACGGCTGTACCGCACACCAGCTAGTTGTTGGTCCGGCGGGGGGAGGGGTGCTCTTCTCCGTCGTCGCTGCGTTGGGCAACCGCTCACGGGCTCCTACTTTCGTCCTGAGATGCCAGGGGACTGGGAGGCTTACGAGTGCCGTGTATCTCTTCTGGAACTAGCGGATCTGTGCTTCTTTGAGGTGCTTTATTTTCGGCCCGGCAGGAGCGAGACTCACTCACGTCTCCCTGCGTCGGCGGCCATCTTGGAATCCCCCCTCCTCCATTATTATGACTGCTTGGGGTCTATCAAGATGAGGAATCTGCGGGAGAAAAGAAATCCATTGAAGGAGAAATGACTCACCGTAATGATCTTTCTATGGATTCTCCCGCAGATTCCTCATCGACCCTCCCATCCGTCTCCGCTCAGAATGTTCTCTGGGTTGTCGCTTTTGTCCAAACGAGAAGGCATCTGGTGATGGCTCTTGAATGACCGCTTCCGTCTCATTTAAACAAAAACAAAAAACATTTTCAATCATTGTTGTGGGGGATCACCCTGTTGGGATGTATCCTTGATAAAGTTTTTAACGGCTGATTAGCCTTCTCCTGTGGTTTTTCCTTCTGCAGTGTTTAAACACAGGGGGGAAAAGGAGGGAACTGAAGCATGGGGGGGTAGTGACATGCCATATATATACGACGCCTGAAGTCACTTCCGGAGCTGACGATCAAGAGCTGGACAAGACGGATGGACGATCGACTGACGAGTTGAGGTCCACTACGCCCTCTGTCAAAATGTTTCCGAGCAGCAGAGCTGGATGATGGATATCTATCAAGATGAGGAATCTGCGGGTGAAGAATCCATAGAAGGATCATTACAGTGAGTAATTTCTCCATCTATTATATCCCTCCAGCACAGCTGTTCTCCAGAAGTCTTTCAGCCACCAGGGGGCGCAGCATGGCTCTGCGTTGGCTCTGTCTGATGCCTCTACCTGCCTGTGCTGGACATGGCGTGGGGTTGAATGTATATTGCAGTGCCACGCCTCGTGACCTCAGTACATTTTTTCTGGGCACTCTGTTTGCTGATCGAACACGCTCGTTGAGCTTACCTATTTTTCCAAATATACTATGCCTCCTCCGTCTAAGGCCTCGGGTTTCAAGCCATGTGCAGACTGCAGCCCGCAGATGTCGGTTTCGGGGACGCATCGGATTTGTTTATATTGCTTGGGTGAGGAGTATGACACCTCGGATTGCGGGTCATGCCAGTCCATGCTCCCGAAAGCCCTCTGGAAGAGGGCAGTGAAGATCTTGACGTTCATCCACAAGGAAAAGAGTGAGGCCCTGCAGTCTTGGTCGAGGACGCACAGCGTGGAGCGACACTCTGAGGAGCAGGCGGTTCCATGCAAGGAAAAGGACAAGAAGAAGAAGCGTAATAAGAGGTCTCGCCCACCGAGTGAGCCCTCGCACTGACATTGGTCTTCTTCGTCGAAGAGGGTACTGTAAGGAACTCGTGGTGACAACAGTAAAGACAGACTCAAGTGATCACATTCCCAGGGTTTTTATTGAACAATGAATGCAGGGTGGAAAAACGCCTAACCTAAATCTAAGATGGGAGCAAGCGTCGACCATCAAAAGAAAAAGAAGGCAGTTCTAGTGGCGTTG
Organism: Ambystoma mexicanum; assembly: GCF_040938575.1. NCBI lineage: Eukaryota > Metazoa > Chordata > Amphibia > Caudata > Ambystomatidae > Ambystoma > Ambystoma mexicanum. Next base: position 419,865,508 of record NC_090934.1, on the reverse strand, counting down.
TGTCAAATAAAAGGGCCTATACTAAGAAAAACCTATGAACAAGTCCTTACAACTAATTATAGAAAAAGTTTGGGATAGGGTTTCAATAAAGAAAGAAATGTTTTCAAATCATAAGTCAGGATTTGATTGCCAGGGTTCTCCCTTCCCCACGTTTTCAGCATGGGACAAGGTGGGACCGAGGAGTACAGCACATGCTCGAGCTTTCTCAGCACGAGCCGACAGTTCTGTTCCAGCTATCAGGTTCTTCGATGGTGAAGTCCCTTTTCATTAAAAAGTCTCTTGCCGTCGAGGGCCTGATGAGGGCCACAACAAACAAACAGAAAGTGATTTTCCACAGTTCACTTTGGTTGATGGCTTCACCCCTGGGTCCCCCTCTTCCGGGTGCCAGCCCCTCATGTATTGTATTCAACCAATCAATTGAACAATTCCTTTCTCAAGGAACTTTGGGTGATAGCTTTTCACCCCTGGATCTCCCTCGACCGGGCTCGGACCCACTTGACAATGGGGACAATTCACTTCCCCAGGTCTTCCAATACCTGATACATTCATGAGTCTTAATGTCCTTTTAAACAGTACTTCAGGCTTCATTCCTGATTGTCGGCTTCCCTCTTCCGGGTTAACTGTCGCCAATTTTTACAACACACTGTTCATGCTCTCATTTCACCAAGCAGTATTAATTTCTCTTCGCTTTTCAATCATCTGTAGGTCAAAGACTTTCGATGCTACAGAGAATTTTACAAGACCCCTGTATGACCACTTTGACCTCTTTTTGCCTCTTCCCAAGGGCTTTTGGTTCCAGTAGTTTCTAGCATACGGTAATTGCCCAGAGTTTCCGGCCTGAGCACCCACGTGATTCCGGACTTCTCTGTTGCTGGTTTCCCCCCTCTTTCCTCAATCATACCTTTGAGTCTTTCAAAGTTCAAATTAGCCATTGGTTACTTTTCGTTGAACATAGTTCGGTTTCTTATCGATTCTCCCCTCGACTCACTGGCTGTGATGAACTGCTTGCCTTTCTTTATTCTTGGAGTCAAGGTTGGTACCACCAAGACCACAGTCCTTCCCCAGCTTTGTTATCAGCGGAGGAGGGTCTTGCTTACCGTAGACATCTGCTGCATCACACGTTGGCTATTGTTTGCGGTTTTATGTTTCCATCTGCTGAGGTTTCACAGGCCTTGATCGGAAAGGGCAAGGTTACTTCTCTCCTTGTCACCCTCTCGGTATTCTCCATCTTTCGCTTCCTCTTAAATTGCTGTGCTGAATTAGCTCTCATGTTGTGCGCTCTGCCTTGCTCGTCTTGTGCTCTGGTGCTCCACCTTTTATCCCTGTGGGGAAGGGAAAGGGTTGTCAGGTGTGTGTGTGATTCTGGTCAATTGCCTGACCCTTGTATTGGGACATGTCAGGTAAACGGCTCTGGTGTTAGTCCGTTTCCTTCCATGTTGTGTGAAAGTGTTTGTGTCGGAAAAGGGGGGGGGGGGCAGTGTTTTGGAATATCCTACATGGTAGGATGGGGAACAGGTGTTGAAAGGAGGGGGATACCGTGTCTCGCCCATCGGTGTCCCACTCCCCAAGGACCCCCCATCCATGTGATCCTCCCTCACTGGTCCACCCCCAGGAACTGTATCCAATAGCGATTGCCGTGTCTCGGCCACCTGGATAACAGATCCCCGGGGACTAGCCAGGGAGACACCTTCAAAGACTACCTTTTCCTACCCAGTCCTCCACACCAGAGGAATGGGAGAGGTTCCGCCTGAAGATGTTGGACTTCTTCGCCAAGGCACCAGCGGGTCCGGCCTCGGTGCCTGTGGCGCATCGATGGCACCGTCACTCCAGGTACGTCACTGCAGGTTCCCTCTGCATCTGCTGCGACTTGCATGGTACCCTCTGGGGCCACTCCAATAGGGGCCTGACCAGACCGAGACAGAGGTCTCTTGGCGCCGACAGGCCACACCTTTGGGAGTGGCAGCCACGGCGTTGTGGACACTGCAGCTCTGTGGGAATATGTCCCACTCCCTAGGGACACCTTTATGTCAAGGCTGTATGATGAGGAGGGCATTCACGTCCCTTTTGGGTTTGAACCTATGGGTTCTAGTGAGGTGGGGGATTTCCCAGAAGCATTCTACGGGGAAGGTGAGGACATACTCGACCTGACAGAGGGCCTGCAGGGGGCCAGTGGCCTCGACACTTGCCCAGAGATGGAATTGTTGCCAGCTCCCACCCCAGGAAAGCCTCACACCGCCTTGCAGCACTCGATGGCTAAAGTGGCCGGTACTCTGGTTCTATCGGTCCTATCCAGATACAAGGTTCAGTATGAACGTTGCGATATTCTTGACGATGTCCCCCCAGAAAAAGACACTCCTGTCCTTCAATGTGGGCCCACATATTGGAGGTGTGGGAAAAACCTGCCTCTGTTCTGGCAGTGGACAGTGATCTGGCGAGGAAACACTGTCCTGCTCTGTCAGACACGGCCTGTCTTCCCTCCCATGCTTTGCCTGAGAGCTTGGTGGTACAGGCCGCGACAGCTAGCCTGAAGACTTATACCTTCCTGTCCCTTCCACCAGACAGGGAAAGTAGGAGGTATGACTCATGGGGCAAGAAGGGGTTTGTGTCGAGCGATCTTGTACTGTGGGCTGTTAATGCCTCTTGCACCATGGTGAAGTTCTCCTTTGGATGGCGGTGGCCAATGCAGGTGCAGGTCCCGGAAAGAGAGATGAGGGATGGCTTCCTGTCCTTGGTCTCTGACGGAAAGGAGGCGGCAGCCTAGATGGTGTAGTCCTGTCTGGACAAAGTAGACTGTATGGGAAGGGAAATGACCACTAGCACAGTGGTCAGGTGCCACTTGTGGCTGAGGACGTCTGGGTTTGTGGCTAACATCCAGACCAGACAGTTGAATATGCCGTTCGACGGCCATAGCATTTTGGAGCGAAGGCTGACAACGCCCTAAAGAAGGTTCAGTCATCCACAGTGACTGCTAAGTGTTTGGGCCTAGCGGTGCAAAAGCCTTTCTTCCGCAAAGCCCTCGTTTCAGGCCAGCAGTTTTCATGCCTTTTCCCCCAAGGGGCCATGGTCAGTCTTGCACAGGAAGAGGGCATGGCAGGCATTTCCTGAGAGGCAGAAGAAAGGATGCCAAGTGAGGGGGCATTGCAGCATCTGCTGGCCCCGCCGCACCCTACGGTGCCAAACCTCAGTGATGGGCTCCGCCATTCATCACTGGTGTGGGTTAGGCTTTCCTTCTTCAGCCCGGAATGGTCGAAGACCACGTCCAACGCTTGGGCCTTACAGGTCATCTGGCAAGGATATTGCCTTCCATTCCTTCAGCACTCCACGCACTATAGCCCTCCGGCTGTGTTCCCTTGTCTCCGAAACCCCATTCTACTGGATGAGGTCCATCAGCTTCTTTCAAAAAGTGCGATTGAGCTAGTTCCATGCTCAGAACCAGGGAAGGGGTGGTACTCTACCTATTTTCTAGCACCGAAAAAGGTTGGGGGCTTGCGCACCATCCTGAATCTGCAATTGCTGAACATGTGCCTACGCTAGGAAAGGTTTAAGATGGGCACTCTAGCCCAGATTCTACAAGCCCTTGATCTGCAGGACTGGTTGTTTTCCCTGGAACTTCAAGATGCCTACTTCCATGTGCCGATTTCATCGAAAGCACAGGAAGTATCTGAGGTTCGTGGTGGGTCAACCCTATTACCAGTTCAGGGTCCTGCCATACAGACATGCTTCGGCTCACAGGGTTTTCACCAAGCTGCTAGCCGTGGTGGCGTCTCACCTCAGGAGGGGAAGGCATTCATGTGTTTCCCTACCTGGTTAAGTGGCTCGTCCTACCTCACCCAGATCTAGTGTCACAACCCCTACTCCGCACGTGCACTCTATTGCACAGACTGTGCTTTTCCATGAACTTCAAAAGGTCTTGGGTTTTGTTGCCACGTCCCTCCGATTTATCAGTGTGGACTTGGGTCACTCGCCTGTGCATGGCCTTCCCGCCCGAGGATCAAGTGTCGAACATCTTTCTGATGATCAATGTCCTCCAATCCCACTGACAAGTCCCGGCCTCAGCCTTCCTGCACCTTCTAAGCCTCATGGCCTCCTACATCCTAATGGTGCCGTAGGTGAGGCTGAGCATGAGATTGCATCAGTGACTTATATGTTGCCAATGGTTGCAATTTCAGGGACACATATCAGACCTTTTGCAGTTCTCAGATCAGGCGGCTCATGCTCTTGGGTGGTGAGCTTTGCGAGCCAACTTGCTGAAAGGAGCGTTGTTTCGCCAACCTTGGCCCCAGGTGACAGTGTTCGCGGACACATCTTTGACTGTTTGGGGTATTCACCTGTCGGACATAACAGTCAGCAGACTGTGGTCTCCCGTGTAGTCTCGGGAACACATCGAGTTGCTGGAGCTGAGGACGATCAGGCTTACCTTGGTCGCTTTTGTGCCCTCTGTGAAACGCAAGACTGTGCTGATCCTGACGGGCGACATAGTGGCCATTCATTACCTCAGCAAGCGAGGTGGTGTGGGGTCCTTTCTTCTGTGCAGAGAAGCAATGCAACTGTGATCCTGGGCTCTGGAGAACAGTGTCTCTCTCAAAAAGTTTTTTTCGGAATGCCCGTGGTGAGAACAGCGTCTCTCTGACAGCGGCTCATCTGGTAGGACGTGAGAATTTCACAGTGGATTCCTTGAGCCGACAGACTTCGGCCTTCCTTTTGGGGAACTCGGCAAGTAGGCCTCTTCACTTCCAGTGCCAGCAGAAAGTGTGAGTTGTTCTGCTCCAGGGAATTTCCTCACTAGGGAGCTCGGGGGGACGTGCTGACAGACAAATTGACTTTAAACCTTCTCAATGGGCTCCTGCTAATCCCTGTCATTCTACTGGTTCTAAGGAGTTTGCACCTGTTCGGAACCACAGTGATCCTGATCACCCCAGACTGGGCCCAGAGAACGTGATATCTGGAGATTCAGGACATGTCCATCTGCCCTCCCTGGCACCTTCCGAGGAGAGTCGACTTGCTTTCCTATTTGGAGGGGCGTGTCTGCCACCCGAACCTCAACAGCCTAAGCCTTCATGCCTGGCTGTTGAGCGGCTGAGATACAAAAAGTGTGGGACTTGGCGAATGATGTCCTCTGTGTGCTCCTTTCAGCTCGGAGGCCTGCTATGAAATCCCTCATGCCTTTAGGTGGCATACATTTCTGATTTGGTCCCGGGAGAGGGACCTGGATCCTTTATCCTGTCCTCTATCCCCTGTGTTTAACTGTCTATGATCTTTGACACTATAAAGGGTTATCTCACCGCTATTTTGGTATTCAAGTGGTTTCCGTAACAGAGTTAGTTTTTCACAATCCCCACATTTCTGCAATTCTTACTGTGCTTATGTATCCAGTAACTTCAAAAAATAGTCCATAGATACCCCTCTGCGAGAACAAACACAGCCCACTGACCTGTTCTTTGGGAAGGTACCCACTCGAGAGTCTGCAGCCACACTTTAGCTCACTGTACCTTTCACAGATGGGAAATAACCATTTGCATATCAGTCCTTGTCCCGCACACATGGGCAGTTCAGCACTGAAATGCTATGGCAATTCCCTTCTGAACAAGAGTACCAACAGCAACCCCATACACGTTTTTCAGCCTTGTTGGGCCTCATCAGTGAGGTGAAGCTGTGCCTCTCTGAGCACAGTGAGCAAGGGGTCCACGTCTGGATGACCCTAGGAAACTTAGGGTGACTCAACCTAAGCCCCTTAAAAAAAATCAAAAAATAGTCCATAGGCGCCCTTCTGCGAGAATGAACCTGGCCCATTGACCTGCAGATTCCTCATCAGATAGATATCCTCATCCAGCTCTGCATCTCGGAAACTTCTTTGACAGGGTGCGTAGTGGACCTCGACTTATTTGACGATCCTTCTTGCTCGGTGCTCAATCATCAGCTCTGGACAGGACATTGTGCGTCGTATATATATTACGTTACTATGCCCCTTACCTCAGTTCCTTTTTTCTGCATGCTCAGTACGCTGCTCCTGAGGAGCATAGCGAGTTACTCATCAAGTCCTCGACTCTTTTCAATGATTTCTCATCAAACCTTGTGTTTTTTCTTCTCTGCAAGATGTCCGCGCCTTGGTTTTCAGGGTTCAAGTGCTGCACGGACTCAAAGATGTTAGAGATCGACCCAATCAAAATCGGTGTGTGGTGCCTCGGCACGAGTCATGACTCTGAGGGGTGCACTTCATGCAGGAAAATGGACCCGAAGTTCGTTTGGGAGTGGGCAGCCAAGCTTACGGGGTTGAGGGGTGACCGCCATCAAAATCACCTGCGTGGTTGACCGTTCGGTCCTCGGAGGACAAAACGGGGGGGATACTCCCAGAAGGAGAGTAGACATTGGCGCTAGACGAAGAGGTGGTCTCACTCACGTTCCCGTCCTTTCATAAAAAGAAGAGGTGCCACTGACACTGACGCAAATCTGGCTCCTCGTCAGAATGAGGTAAGTTGTCAGCGGGGCTGACAACACGTCAGGTGTGGGAGGACTTCAAGTCGCAGATGCTTGCAACGTTTGAAAAGGCAGCTGTAGGTGCGGGTGCGCCTCTAAAAAGCAGACCCCGGTGGCTTAAGCGGCACTCGGTGAGCCCAACCCCATACAAACACTGATACCGATGCCATCGGCATCAGGAGAGCCTTTGGGCCCGGCGCCTAAGAAGGCGACTAAGCCTTCAAAGCTGGGACCTTCCCATGAGCCTCAGGTCTCAATCCCTCTCAGCGCGTCTTCTGATCCAAAATCCGGCCGACATCGAAGGATAAGCCCTTGACGCCGACTATCGACGATCGATCCTTAGTCCTGCTTTCCTGGTATGATTTCTTCAGCTCCATTGTACACATTTACGGCGCTGATGCCGAGGACGATCAGGGGCAACGTCAACCCTATATATTTATATTCAGGGGCTGTTGGAGTAGATTATTTTGATGACCAGGCAGACTTCCTGGCCTTAGCACAGGGGCTGCATGATGCCAGTGGGCTAGATACACCACCGGATGTTGAGTTGCAGCAGGCTCAGCCATACATTCATGCCAAATTCATAACACTGGTAGACATGGTCAACACTCTGGGGCTGAATGCTTCTGCAGTACCAGCGCAGGGATACAAACTAACTAATATATTGGACAAAGGTCCCACTATGGAGAGACACATGCCACTAAATCCATCTATAGCCGACCCAGTAACCTTGTGGCAACGGCCCTGCTCTATTCCCCCCTGGTCAACTCCATTTTCACTATCGAGTACAGGCCAGCAAGAGGGGATCCATCCTTTTTGTCCTCTCACCCTTCCCCAGAAGGACTAGTTGTTTAGGCGGCTACGGTTTCCACCAGGGCCGCTTCATCCACCTCTAATCTGCCTCCTGACAGGGAGAGCAAGAGGCTCTATGCTGCTGCGAAAACGATTTCGCCTCTGACAGCATGGCCTGGAAGGCTGGTAACGTTTCATGTGGGTTTGCTAAATATTCCTTTGGCCTCTCGAAGGCGGTTGAACAAGCAGCCCAGTACATCCCTGAAGGGGAGCTCAGAGATGGTTTTACATAGTTAGTGGACCATTGATTGAGATTGATTGATTTATTGATTGATTGAGGTATTTGTATTGCGCACGCAACAAACCTACCAGCGCAAACATCATCATGTGATAATACTGTCACCAATCATATATCAACAGTACCCTACAGTTGTTTACAAGTCTATTTAAAGAGATGGCTTTTACCTTTTGTTTGAAATATTGCCAAAGATTCTGCTTTCCTCAATTCCAGTGGAAGACTGTTCCACAGTTTGGGTCCAAACTCTGAGAATCTACAATCTCACCTGAAAACACATCTTGTTAGGGGGCTCGTCAGGAGGTGCTTGTGCTCTGATCGTAGAGACCGAGTTGGTTGATATTGCGTTAACGTATCCATCAAGTATCCCAGTACCAGGCCGTTCCAACACTTAAATATTATACAGCTGATTTTAAACGTAATGCGATCATCTACTGCTAACCAATGAATGGACCGGTGTAGGCCTGATATTGGGGTAGATTTTGATACCCCAAAGACTTATCTGACTGCTGCATTCTGTACCTTTTGTAACTGGTAGGTTTGTTTGGCAGGAGCCCCAGCAAGTAAGCTATTACAGTAATCCAGCTTTGAATTCACTAGGGCTCCTACCACTGTGGCATGGTCCTTCTCAGGGACATAAGGGAGAGCCTGTCGCAGCAGCCGCAGGTTGAAAAAGGCTGCCTGGACTTAAGCTAAAACCTGTCCATCGCAGTCCATATCACTTTGTCAAATGCACTCCAAATTTTAACTTTGGAAACATACTTCAATTCTGAACCCAGGAATGAAGGTGGAGGGGTGCTACTATTCGCCTCTATCAGGTGCTTCAGTCCAAATAAGATCACCTCATTCTGGCTTGGGTTAAGTTGTAGCCAGTTAGAGGCCAGCCATACCTGGACTTCATCCAAACACCTACCCACCCTAATGAGGGAGTCTTCTACATCATCAAGCATAATATACAGCTGATTATCATCAGCATAGGACTGAAAACTGATATTGTATTTTCTCAGGATGTCCATCAGTGGGCGAAGATACAGGTTAAACAGGAGTGGTGATAGCGCGGACCCCTGAAGGACATCACGGCTTTGTGGGAGAGTTTCAGACATTCGGTCCCCCAACTGCCCCCATTGTCTTCGCTCATTCAGAAAGGAGACAAACTATTTAAGAGCACTCCCTGTAGTTTTTAGGCATTGTAGTCCATGGCATCAAAAGCCGCAGATAGGTTGAGCATTACGAGTAGGGATAGTTTACCTTCATCTCCTGCTCGCAACGGTTCATCCCAAACCGCGAGGAGTGCCGTTTCGGTACCAGACTTAGGCCGAAACCCTTATTGTAGGGTGTATAAAAGGCACTCTCTTTTGATATATTTTTGAAACTGCATTTTAGCCACTTTTTCTAGGTTTTTGCCTGGCCAGGGAAGACCTGCAATAGAACGGTAGTTCTGAAGGTTATCTGTGTGCAGGTTTGGCTTTTTTCAGCAAAGGGGAGATTACAGAAAGTTTCAGTTCAGCTGCAACTGTCCCCTGATTAAATGATGCATTTATAAAATGAGTCACAAAGGAGGTTAAATCTAAAGCCAAACGCATTGCTGCACATGCAGGAAGAGGGAAGAGTGTGTCATTTGTAGGTTTATGTGCTGTTAATAAGATAACAATATTCTCTTCTCGCACTGGATTGAAAAAGAACAGTGGGATGTTGGAATTCCTTCCTCCCTTCTGCAAAGTCCCTAAGTCTAGAAAACTGAGGGTAGCCATTCCCTCCCATTGCCTTTGTAATGTAATGCTTTCCTGGATAATTTTAATCTTGTCCAGGAAGAAATTATTAAAAGCATTAGCCTGGTCAGCCGAAGGTTGCTTCCCAGGAAATGTCTTATTTGGACATTCAAAGTTAGATATCACTCTGAAAAGTTCTGGAGTGTGATTACCAGCTACCGTGATCTTTCCTGCTAAGAAGTCAGACTTTACCCTGAAGATAGCAATTTATTACCTTGTTAGGGCTGCCTTTGCCTTATCGGCATATTCAGGCAATCTTGAAGAATGCCATCTTCTCTCAAGTCCTTTATGTTTTATTTGGAACTAATAGCTGACCGGTATAACCAGCTTTAGAAACTTTCTTTGGAGCTTTTGCTCTTAACGCGGCATACATGGTGCAGATATTATTAATTATTGAGGGCCCATGCTTAAAGAATGCTTCACATTCAGAGGGAAGATCAGGAGAGGTCAGTTAATCTCTTAACTCATTACGAGGGATTTTCTCTAAATCTTTCATTTTGCGTGTTAAAGCTACGCAGTTGGTGATAGATGACTGATCTTTGTGCCTAATTAGATTAAATGAGAAAAGCCTGAGGTAATGGTCTGGCCAAGAAATTGGTACTGAATCTCTCATTGACGTTCCTTCTCCTCTAGCCAAAACAACATATAAACGGTGGCCAAGTTAATGTGAAGCTGACGTTGTTAGAGGTATCAAGCAATGATGATTCATTATTTCCCAAAGATGTTTAGAATCAGGCTTTGTTTGGTCCTACAGCCAAATATTTAGATCGCCCAAGCATAGAAACTCTTTATAGTTACTTCCGGTGTTTGCCAAAAACTGGTCCAGTCGTTCCAGAAAAGCTGTACCAGGACCTGGTGGCCTGTATGCATGTAGTATTTTTAAGGAACCATTCGGTGAAGTTGAGAGGACCATATGAACAATTTCAGTGGCATCATTCCACTGTATATGTTCAAAATGTGAAATGTTTAAATGAGATCTATAAATTACTGCAACTCCTCCTCCTGTCTTTAATGGGCAATTGACATTCTGAATTAAATAACCCTCTGGCAGTAGGTTATCTAACATTGCATAAGAAGTGTCCCTGAACCATGTTTCTGTTAGGAAGAGAATGTCCAGTTTATAAACTTCAATGAGAATATTTAGTTCTTTTGCATGGGCTACTGCTGACCTAGTGTTCAGTAATGCAGCCTGCATTAAGGGTAGTACATTCAAATAGGTCTCCCTGTATGTGCTTTTTTTCCCCATTCAATCCCCAATCTGCGAATCCTGTCCAGCACCTAAAGGGGCAGTGTGCCCATATGGCTCCTCAGACTATGCAGAAGATTCCCTTCATAATGAATCAAGGGCATCTTGCCCACTAACAAGCACATCATGTAGGTGGGAAGAGATTAACGAGCACTGATCAAAGGCTTACCTTAAGAAATGAGCAGCATGCCACGCCGACTGCCGAACCAGGTCTAAACAGGCTTTGCGTCAATGGGAAGGAGGTGGCCAGGCATTTGCTGCAAACGGGCCTGTACATGGCGAACTGCATTGGCCGATCCATGCGGTCAGTCGTGGTACTTAGAGACAGGTCTACCTGCGCGCCTCATGTTTTCCCCCAAATATCCAGAATAGGTTGCTGGACATGCCCTTTAACAGGGAATGCATCTTCGGTCCAAAGGCCGATGACTCCATGGAGAAGTTCAAGGAGTCAAAGCTTGCCGCTGAATCGCTGGGCATAGCTGTGCAGCTGGCCAAACCTGCCTTCCGCCTTGCCTCTAGGGCAAGGGCTACAGGCGTTACGTTCCTTCCGGCAGGAAGGCCCAGCTCCCACAAGCTAGGCTGGTGAAGAAGTGTCTCTTGCACTCCGGTAAGGGCAGGGGGGCTTCCAGAGGCCAGCAAGCAGCAGCAGCAGGTGTGGCTCTATCCTCAAAGCCGCTCTGATTTTCCCCTCCCACAATTTACCGGTTGGTCGATGGTTGGCAGAGTATTGGCCCCAGGGGCAGGAGATTACTTCTGATCCCTGGGCCCTGCAGCACATTCGGTGGGGTTATTGTCTGCCTTTCTAAGAAAACCACCGGACAAACCCCCATCACGTCCAATCCAACCGGGACAGGTGCTCCAGGAAGAACTGAAAGGTGCTATGGAAGAGGGACCTCCCGAACAGAGATGATCGGGTTGGTATTCCTGGTATTTCCTGGTGCTCAAGACGGAAAGAGGTCTCTGTCCCATTGTGGACCTCAGGGCTTTGAATACGTTCCTGAGGAATGACAAATTCAGGATGGGGACTTTGAGAGAAATTCTCCACACTCTCGAACTTCAGTGCTGGCTGGTGTCGATATACCTACAGGACACTTATTTCCATGTGGCGATACATCAGAAGCACAGGTAGCTCTGAAGTAATCAAACGCTGTGATACCCTTGGGTTTGGACGTGTAACAAATACAATAAATAAATAAAAATAAAACAGGAAGTTCCTGAGGTTCCTCATAGTGGACAAGCACTATCAGTTCAAGGTGCTTCCTTTTGGGTTGACCTCCGTGCAAAGGGTCTTTACCAAGTTCATGGTGGTAGTCGTGGCTTACCTCAGGAGATCCGGGGTCCATGTATTCCCATACCTGGACGACTGGCTAATCCGAGGGAAGTCAGTGGGGCAGGTCTTGTCTCATCTAGAGGAAACCAGTCTACTACTGCACAGGCTGGGCTTCTCCCTGAACTTGAAGAAGTCCCATGTGACACCAGTCCAGAGGCTCCAGTTCATCTGAGCAGTCCTAGACACCCAGTTAGGCAAGTCCTTCTCTCCCGAGGAGAGAGTCAACAGCATTGCACAGATGGTGCATTTGTTGCAGTACCACACCACGTTACCAGCGGCTTCCTTCCTCTGCCTCTTAGGCCTCATGGCCTCCTGTATTTTTCTAATGCCATAACCCAGACTGCAAATTATATCTTCAGAATAGCTCCTACTAGGTCAGTGGTGCCAGGACCTCAGAACCCTCAAGGACCTCTTCAGGGTGTCCAGGTCAGTGGTCAACGACCTGTTTTAGTGGGCCAACTGCAGCAATTTACTAGTGGGGGAACCCTTCTGGCCTCCTTGTGTCTCTGAAGGGTTGGGGCGCTCAGTGGGAGGACTTCCAGGTGAGCATCCTTTGCAAGCCAGGTGGCACATCAACAGGCTGGAGTTGCAGAGGTTTCACGGCCCTTTATCGGAAAGGCCAAGGTTACTTCTCTCCTTGTCACCCTCTTGGTATTCGCCGTCTTTCGCCTCCTCTTGAACTGCCATGCTGAGTTAGCTCTCACGTCGTGCGGTCTGCCTTGCTCGTCTTGTGCTCTGGTGCTACACTTTTTATCCCTGTGGGGAAGGGAAAGGGACATCAGGTGTGTGTGATTCTGGTCAATTGCCTGACTTTGCCTGACCCTTGTATTGGGACATGTCAGGTAAACAGCTCTGATGTTAGTCCATTGCCTTCTGTGTTGTGTGAAAGTGTTTGTGTCGGAAAACCGGGGGCGACAGTGTTTTGGAATATCCTACGTGGTAGGATGGGGAAAATGTGTTGAAAGGAGGGGGATACCGTGTCTTGCCCATCGGTGTCCCATCCCCCCAAGAACTCCCCATCCAGGTGATCCTCCCTCACTGGTCCACCCCCAGGAACTGGATCCAATAGCGATCACTGTGTCCTCGCCACCTGGATAACAAATTAGGATTTGAACCTGGTTCTTACCTTTCTGGTGGCGGCTCCCTTTGAGACCCTTGCACTCTTGTTCCTTGTGGCTGCTTACGTTGAAAACAGCCTTTTTGGTTGCCATCACTTCGGCTCGGCGGGTCAGGGAGTTGCAGGCTCTTTGTTGCAAACCCCTGTTTCTCTGTTTTTTCTCGAAAAGTTCGTATCGCAGAATGCTACCAATCCGCAGGCAAGGAATTGCCTCCTGGCATCAGAGCCCACTCCAACAGAGGGGTCTCTGCATCTGCAGCCCTGCAAAGGGGGGGTTCCGGTTGGAGCATCTGCCGGGCGGCAACCTGGTCCTCACTCCACACTTTTACAGGGCACTATAAACTGGAGTTCGCCCGTGGGGCAGATGCTCGCTTTTGTAGGGCTGTTACAAAATGTTTTGCTGTGAGCTGTCTTCCTGCCTCTGTTGTTCCACTGCTTTGGAAGTCTATCTAATGAGGAATCTGCAGGAGAAAGGCAATCCATTGAAGGAGAAATTACTCATTGTATGTTCTAGAGAGAGGGGAGTCTTAGTGATGGTCCTAGAGTCGGTTGCTCTTCTGGCTAGCAAGCCTCATGTCTCTCTCTCAAATGTTTTCTTTTTTTTTCTAAACGAAAGAAACTACTAAGAGTTTTCTGCAATTCTCCAGCATGGGGTCTGGCATGGATTCACTTGCTCACGAATATTCCCCGTCGTCAGGCTGAGAATCGTCAGTAAAAGAAAAAACAGTTTCACTTTCACTTTAAAACTGTATTTCTCCTCTAAACCAATCACTGGAAGGTGGAAGTGGCAATCACACGTGCCAATGCAGCCATATAGACATTGAAGAACCAGTGGAGAGGTTAGATCCCTGGGGGACACCACAGGTTGAGAGGGCAATAGTTGAGAGAAAGGCTCTGAGTTTCACCTGAGATGGGTGGTCGGGGAGAAAGGAGATTAACCACGCCAGAGCCTGACGTGTGATTCCCAGGGTGTCATAGAGACTTCCGATCAGGATGTTGTGGTTAACCGTGTCAAAGGCAGAGGAGAGGTTAAGGAGAATGAGGACAGAGGGAGTGTTAGTTTCAAGGTTTGAGAGCAAGTCTTCACCGGTGTTATGAAGAGCAATTTCTGTGCCTCTGGATGCTCTAAAGTCAGACTGATGGTTGTGGAAACAACCAATAGATTCAGTGTGGAGGGTCAGCTGAGCAATAGCCAGCTTCTCCAGGAGTTTGCCTCAGAAAGGAGTGATGGTGATAGGGTGGTAGTTTGCTGGAATGGAGGGGTCTGCAGAGGGTTTCTTGAGCAGTGGGTGTGCAAGGTAGTGCTTAAGGTTAGTTGGGAAAATTCCAGTGTAGAAGCAGAGATTGCAGAGATCAGCCAAGGCTGGGGCGAGGGAGTCCATATTGTCCTTAATGGTTTTAGAGGGGCAGGGGTCCACCAGTTTGGATGAAGCCTTCATAGACCAGACTTTTCTGGTGACCTCATCAGGTGTGACGGGTTGAGAGAGAGAGGAGAGGGTAAGAGGAGGGGGGGGCAAGGGAGGCTCCAGTGTTGGTGTATGAGGTGGAGTGGAAGAGAGGGAGGAAAGGATGTCTTGGGTTTTTGTGATGAAGTGTGCAGCCATGGCCGAGTAAAGGTCCTAGGTGGGTGTGACGAGGCTGCTGCAGGATTGGCCAGTTCCTTGCAGACTTTGAAGAGTTTGGCCATGTTGTTTGATGCTGCAGAGATGCAGGCTTAAATAAAGACTCTTTTATATGCCTCAGTTTCTCTAAGAAAATGGCAAAGGACAGGCATAGTAGGCTGGCGGCATGACTTAACACCAAGGCCTCTGACCCGTGCTCCGAGCAGGGCCATGCCTCATCCAGGACCGGACAGTCCATGGAGCAGTCTCCTAAGTCCTTTGAGGGTACCTCATCCATGGGGGCCCAGATAAGGCCAAGATCTGCAAGTCTCAATCCACCAGGTTTGCTGCGAAAGCGGGTCCCAAAGTGGATAGGGCGTGATCAGGATCACCTCTACCTCCATTGCCAGCCTACCATCAAACTCCTCTTCAAAGAGGAAGTCATCTACCCCGGCTAAGCTACGGGAGAAATCCGAGAAGCCACAGACAGAGGAGAAGAAGGCTGCGCAGCCCACGCAGGCTCAACCGCACAGGCAAAGACCTCATCTGCGACTCAGTCAATGGTTACTACTACCACGCCAGCTAAGGGCACTGATCCTACGAGGGTGGCTCCCACTGCGCAGAAAGTGCCCCTGCCCCACGGCACAACACGACACCACCGCAGAGACTTTGGCAAAGCCTGCAGGTACACCAGAAGGGGTGAAGATACTGGCACAGGTTCAGAACCCTCAAGGAGGAAAAAAGAGGGGGGGCGAAGAGGCCCCGAAACAGCCCTTCCAGGTCGTCTCTCAAGCCATGGAGGTCCCATCCACGGACGACAAAGATCAGGAGTCCATGCATACGGTCCACGAGGCTGATGACGAGGAGGATGACGGCGACGATGGCGTAGGGCCTAGTTTCCCTGTTTTGCCTTCTCAGCCAAGGGACATTTCCTTGGATATTCTGTCGACTCTCCACACCTTGGTGTCAGAGATCCAGAGAAGAATGCCTCCGGCACCGGTACCTGTGGTCCTCCAGGTCCCCGGTCAGCATCCACCAAAGATGAGGAAGTGTCTTATGATGCACCCATGTCAACCTCCTCCACCGCATCAGGACCCAACTCCCCCAGGAGACCCAGACACGGGTACAGGTATGGATACAGCCACAAAGACATTGTCGCAGCAGACGGTGAGTCGACACATTTGGATGCCCCACATAGGGTTTCCCCAATGGACGAAGTGGGTTCATTCCACTACATGATCGCCAGGGCCTCCAAGCTATTCCAGCTGTTGCCCGAGGAAACCAAGAAGGATGGCTTCTTGTGTCAAAGGCGAGAGGCAGACAGGAAGACTATCATGGCAGTGCCTTTCCTGGACGATATTTGGGAAGAGGGCATAGCCTTAATGAAGAACCCTTGCACAGCTCCAGCCAAGCGGGATAGGCTGGAAAAGAAGTTAGGATGCCGGACTCCGCACCCAAATGCCTGAGGTCACAACCATCGCCGGACTCAGGGGTGTCAGCAGCCGTGAGGAAACGGTCGACTAACCCATCCTCGTCGCCTTCGGTCCTTCCGGACAGTGAGGGGAAAAGGATGTATGCCATGGGGAAGGAGGTGATTTACCCTGCGGCGTCCACAATAAAGGCGGCCAACGCACTGGCGATTCTAGCCAGGTACGACAGGGAGTTGTGGTACAAACTAGGACCGATCCTGGAGTTCCTCCCCGACGATAAGAAGATGGATGCCCTCCCCATCTTCCAGGAAGGAGAAGTGGCATCGGAACACGCCATCACTGTGGCAGTGGACATTGTCAACACAGGGTTCCGGCAAATGGGGAATGGTGTCTGCCTTCATCAGCAGGGATGGATGAAGGCCACTAACTTCCATCAGTAGGTCCAAGCAAAGGTGCTGGACATGCCCTTTGATGGGGAAAATCTGTTTGGGAAGGCCGCTGCCAAGTAATTCCAGGCCATTAAAGCGGATACGGAGACGGCCCACTCCCTCTGCACTCTCCAACAGCACTGTTCGTCTTCTTGTCGCTCCTCCAGGGGAAAATTGAGCAGGTCATAGCAAGGGTTCTCCATGTCGTACAGTCTTCCCGATCCTCAACGCAAGAAGCCTACAGAGGCTGCTCCCAGGTCTACGGTTGCGGAGGACAGCGTCGCCCGTAGGGTAGGACGCCAGCGCCCAAGCAAGCCTGAACCGGCCAAGACTTCGGGCCCCACTCATGCACCCCGGCTGACGAGGTTCATCAGCGAGTGGAGAAAGATCACCACTGATAGATGGGTGCTGGAGGCTCTCGCCCAGGGGCACACCTTGGAGTTTCAACGCAGGTGTCCTCGTATTCCGCCGGTTCTGCGGCAGGAGCAACACATCCCTCAGCTTCTGGAAGAGGTGCGAGCCATGCTTCGTAAAGGGACGATTGAGCTAGTTCCCAATGGCTCCAAGGCTCCAGAGTTTATTCCAGATACTTTCTAGTCAGAAAGAAGACAGGGGACTCGAGGCCCATCCTGGACCTGCGACGTCTGAACAAATACTTAAAGTATTAGAAATTCAGGATGGTCATGTTGCAGCACATGCTCGGCCACCTGGAAAAAGGAGACTTCTTGACGTCGTTGGACCTGGAGGACGTAAGTTGCTGGTTGTTCCGGTTATTATCACCAAAGAGAGAATCCTTCATTATGTCCCAGGATCACTGAACCTGAAGGCTTGGCTTCTGTAGCCTCAGAGTTTGGAGGTTATGAGTTGCCAGTGGACTGAAGAGAGCCCCTCGCCAAGGCCAGGGCATCGTCGACCTTAAAGTGCTACAGCCATAAATGGAAGCGTTTTGCTACGTGTTGCTGGTCACAGAAGATTACCCCTCTGAGGGTCACAGCTCTGCACATCCTTCCATACTTGCTATGCTTGGCAAAGCCTGGTCTGGCGCACACCTCCATCAAGGTGCTTCTGGCGGCTATCTCCCGCTACACTAGATCCCCAGGAAGATTCTCGCTTTGGTACCATAGACTCGTCAAGGAGTTTCTCAAAGGACTTTTCCGATATTTCCTGCCAGTGAATGCTCCTGCCCCAGCGTGCAAACTCAACATGGTTCTGTCGAGCCCATGCATCAGGCCCCACTCAAGTTTCTCTTGCGGGAGACGGCTTTCCTTGTGGCCATCACCTATGCCAGACGTGTAGGTGAGATCCAGGCCCTATTCTGCAAGCAACCGCACCCGACTTTCCACAAATCAAGGGTGGTACTGCGTACTCACCCTTCTTTCATGCCGAATGTTCTGTCGGAATTCCACCTCAACAAGCCTTTACCTGTTTTCTTCCCAAAACCTTTGTTGTTGACGGAAAGGGCCTTGCACTCGCTGGACGTTGCTTGTGCCCTGAAGTTCTATGTGACACGCACAAAGAGTTTTCGGAAGACTTCACAACTGCTCGTGAGCTTTGGTCATGTGAACCATGGGAAGGTCTTGTCCAATGCTTCCATTTCAAGGTGGCTCTCTGGCTGCCTCACGCTCTGTCATCGGTTGGCGAACCGACCACTGCCCGGCCGTCCGAGAGCCCACTCCACCAGAGCAATCACTGTGACAATGACGTTCCTGTTTGGTGTGCTCATGCTGAACTTCTGCAGGGCTGCTACCTGGAGGACCATGCACACATTCACGAAGTTCTACTGCGTCGACAGGCATTCCAGGGAGGAGTGCAGAGTCGGCCAAGCAGTGCTGCGCAACCTGTTCGCTTGAGGTGAGCCTGTTCCAGAGGTAAGAATTAATTGCTTCTGTTGAGCCTTGCTACCTCCCATGGTTGTGTAATGTTGTACTGCTATGTATTCGTTATTCATGAGCATGCAAATCCATGCCAGACCCAATGCTGGAGAAGGTTTAAGTTACTTACCTGTAACTATTGTTCTCCAGCATGGGTCTGGCATGGATTCACAGGCAAACCCTCCCTCCAGCCCCTCTTTGGCTCTTCTTGGTCATACTACCACTTTACGTGCTTACCATATCTGAAGATGGCTGCCAGAGCAGGGGCTTAGGGCAAAGACTGTTATTGGATGGGGGCAGTATGACCCCGAGGACAGTGATTGGTTTAGAGGAGAAATACAGTTTTAAAGTGAAAGTGAAACTGTTTTTTCTTTTACCAAGGATTCCCAGCCTGACGACGGGGAATATTCATGAGCATGTGAATCCATGCCAGACCCATTCTGAAGAACAATAGTTCTTAAACCATGGGGATCCTTGTTTACTAACCCTATTGGCTAGCAGGCTTTTCTTTCACACTATTTTTCCTCTGCAGCGGCCGAGCTCGAGGGGGGGGTGGGAACAGAGGTATGGGGCGTAGTGACGCAGTATATATACGACGCCTGACTTCACGTCTGGAGCCGACGATCGAGCACCAAGTCAAGGCAGATCGACGGCCGAGTTGAGGACCACTATGCCCCTGTTGAAGTTTTTTTCAGAGCTGCTGAGCTGGAAGGGGATATCTGTCTGTTGAGGAATCTGTGGGAGAAGGATCCAGAGAAATAACATTACGGTGAGTAATTTCTCCACCTCAGGTAATGTTCTTTCTGTTGCATGGCTCCTCCCACATATTTCTTTCTCATTGCCTACCCAAACTACCCACCTTCATAGAGCTTCCTCTGATGATATTGGAGGAGATGCTTTTCCCGGGGTCTCACTGTGGTTCCCTCAGTTGCTGATGACAGGAAAAAAAGGTGGAACTGAGTCCATGGTGCGTGGTGTGACCTACATGTACTTAGGCACCGTCACGTCTGGAATCGAGGAGTGCTATGCTGGGGAGAGTTGACACTGAGGTACTCCTCTAATCCCCCCGTGCTTGTGATCAATGCCAGGTGCCGCAGCCAGGTTATCTCATAGACAAGGATTCTGTTGGAGGTGCCATCCATCAGAAAGAGTATTACTCCAGGTAAGTAATTTGTTTGCCTCCTCTACTTTGTTCTCACATAAACAATAAGGGTGAAGGGGTGTTAGTCACACACCCCCAGTTCTCCCCTCATTTTTACTGGCCACACCACTGCTGTGCAGGAAAATGTAATAACGGTAACTACCGTGCTACCCAAATTCCCATGTGCCAGTGTTTAAAAAAAAAAAAAGAAATTGGGTTCCAAAAACGTGTCCAACTTGATTTTCTCCCTCTACTAGTATCCAATCATTGGAAAAAGGGGCAGAATTGCAATATGAGAATGAGTGTTTGCGTACTTCTGTACCGGCTTGTCTTCGCACAACTATGGTGATACAATTGTTATATCCCCACCCCACCTTTGGACTCCACCCATGAACTGTCTGTACCTGCCCTGCAGAATGTTTCACTAACCTTTATTTAGCTTGTTGACTGATGTAAGTTTAACAACTTCTAGGTTAGGTACCACACCAGATGTGGTTGCAGAAGAGGAGATTGAGGTTGGGATTCCCCCATCATCCATAGTAAAACAACACCCATACCAATTTGATGAAGCTAAAATGAGGCAACCTTTAAAGATGGCACGTTAGACAGGAGTTATCTGTAAAAGCTGATGTCAAGTGTTAAATCAAGCCTTGCCTAAGGAAAAGTGCTTCAGTGGATTGCATTCTCCCACATGTTCCTCTTCTGTATTCCACATCTGGATAGATATCTTCCAGCGGCCACTATTCTCAGAATAAATTTGAGAGGGGCCGCAGTACAGCTTGATGACAGGTCTCCGGCTTCTATATGCCTCTGCTCCAGTACTCCTCAACTCCGGCCATGACGTCAACAGCCATCTTATAGTCTGCGCTCCAAGATGTCAATCACAGACACAGCATTTGTCTGTGGTGTCTGTGGTGCACCATAACAGGGAGCAATGTGCATCTTGTCAGTCTATGAACCCAAAAGGCTTAAGGGAACGCTCAGCAAAGTTGGCATTAGGTAAGCCCCCATTGAAATTCTCCAGCCTGCTCTATCTCTAGATCTTCGAAGGCTGACACCAAAAGGCTGACCACAGAGAATAAGGACAAGAGAGAGGTCAGGCGAAACGAAACAAAAATCAAAAACATGTCCCACTCCAGCAGTGAGTCCCATCACTCCTCTTCATACAAGAAGAAGAAGCATAGGAAGGACGACAGAAGCTCTTCCACTGAGAGGGGTAAGTCATACCCTTTCAAGGGGGCATCTGGCTGGAAATGAGTAAGTTCAATCAACTAATAATTAATGTATTCACTAAACCCGCGACCGGTATTGCTTTAGCCTCAACGATGTCAGCAGCACTGCTGACTGCCACGCCTGGGGGGGCATTCATAAAGGCATCCAAGGTGGGTCATATGCCCTCAAGCTCCACCCACTCAAAACTGAAGAAGGCGCTGAGCTTGGCTGTTTCCACTGGGGGCACTTGTGCATCGATTCTGATTAACGCGTCCGCACTTTTACAAACAGTCCCACAGGCAAGTCAAGTGGGTTGTATACATTCCCCCATGTCAAGATACAAGAGGCAGTGCTGTACACGTACCCAAATGTGCAATTTTGCAGAATTTTCGAGACTGTTGTGTCTGCTCTTGGCCACTGCGCCCCATCAATGCCGTTAGTGCAGTATGACCTCACAGATATCCTCTACAAGTGTGTGCAGTCAAAGACGGCTCTACCATTCAATTCAGCCATTGTGGACCTAGTCATCGCATTGTTGCCAAAACCCTGCTCGACAACGGTGGTTGACTGGGAGATCACCAAATGAGGTTGACCAACCTTTTCGCACACTGCACCGAGGCCCAGGTGCCTGGTAGTCTTCTCTCTCGATGGATAGGGATTAGAAAATCACAGACGCCCTAGCAAGGAAGATCTTTGCACCCAGGAGGATGGTGCTTAAGGCGGTAAATGCCTCTTGTGCACTTGGCAACTTTTTGCATGTTCTATGGAATATTGTGTCAGAGGCGTCAACACACTTACTGGAGGAAGATATCAGGGTTGGCTCCCCTTCATGCTGGTCTGGATGCAACAGATTCCATTGGGAGAGCCCTGGGGACATTGACAGCCCTCTGCAGGGCTGCTTTCCTCCCGTCTGGCTTTTCTCTGCAGGTCCAGTTGAAACTGTTGGATATGAGTTTTGATAGAGAATATCTTTTTGGGCCCAACGCTGATGATTCCCTGGAAAAGTTTAAAGAATCAGAGCTCAAGGTAAAGTCATTAGAACTGGCAGCAAGCAGCCTACCCCATCTTGCTTCTTTACCATTGGGTCAAGAGGAAGGGGTTAGCCCCATTACACCCCCTTTGTGAGAAAAGTACAATTGCCTCATGCTAAGCAGATGCAAAAGAGATTCTCGCACCCAGATAGGTGCAGGCGGGGCAACGAGAATCTGGACTGCTTTGGCTTCAGGACCGACAATGGCACCCACTTTGAAGCCTTTTTGACTTATCCCTCCAAGCTATGCTGATTAGGGGAAGAGTTACTGCACCTCTGACTCTTGGGTACTCCAGCTGGTCGGTCAGGGTTACTGTCTGCTGTGCTTACGCAGACCCCCAGATACCTCCAACACTCCCTTCTTAGCACCCAGAGCTTATGGAACAGTTGATAAAAAGAGCAGTGGACGAGGTCCCAGCTTGTGAGAGAGGAATGGGTTGCTACTCCCGATACTTCCTTGTGCCCAACCAGGGGGTAGACCTTTGTCCCATTCTGGATCTCAGTGGCTTCAACAAGTTTCTGAGGAAGGACACATTCAGAATGTTGACATTGCTGGGAATTCACCAGGCTTTGCAAAATTTAGATTTGGTTGGTGGACCTACAGGACCCCTATTTTCGTGTGCCAATCCACCAGCAGCACAGGCCTTCCTGAGGTTCATCATCGGGAGTAGACATTGCCAGTTCAAAGTGCTTCTCTTTGGTTTGACATCTGCACCCAGGGTGTGGACAAAGCAGATGGCAGTAGTGGCGGCCCACCTAAGGGGGAACGTAGTATTTGTCTTTTAATGGATTGCTTTTCTCCCGCAGATTCCTCATCTGATAGATATTCCCTTCAGCTTTGCTGCTTCTGAAACATTTTTGATAGGGGGCGTACAACCCGGCCGCCGATCATCGATCCGTCTTGCTCATCGTCTGGTAATCGGCTCTGGACATGACGTCCGGCATCGTATAAGTAGTATGCCTTGACCTCAGTTCCTTTTTTCTGCATGCTAGCACGCCGCCTTAGGAACAAAGAGCTAACGACTCTTTGATGTTTTTATTAGAAAACTGTTCTTTTTTCAAAATCATTGATGCAAGATGTCGGTCGTGCAAGTGTCGGGTTTCAAGCGGTTTACCGACTGTGGCACCAAGATGTCCCTGACCGACCCACACAAGTTGTGTCTCTGGTGCCTCAGCAGGGTTCACAGGACTGACGGGTGCCTGCTGTGCGCCAAGATGCAGCCAAAATCACTTTGCAACAGAACTGCTAAACCCGCTCTGGGTCGACCGCCCTCAACATTTCCGGCGCTGTCGACGGTTCAGTCTTCGGAGGCGGAAACCGCAGGGCATACCCCTGAAAAACATTGGCGGAAGAAGAAAAGATCACACTCGAGGAGCCACTCTTCCTCGTCCCAAAAATATAAAATGAGCCATTGTCGGGACTCTGAGTCGTCGACGGAAGAAGGTAAGCCGTCGGCTAGGCCTACCAACCGCCAGGAGTGGGAAGATTTTAAATCCTTGATGCTTGAAATGTTAAAGCAGCATGCTGCAGTCGACGTGGCTCCAACCCCCACGCAGCATGCCTCGGAGCCAAGAGCGGTGCTCGATATACCTAACCCCTCTAAGCGCCCCTGTACCGACTATGTCAGTGCCGATTAATCTTTCAACGTCGAAAGATATAATATGGAAGCCGGACTACCCCTGTATGTCCAAGGAAGCCGACGCTACGGCGTCTCAATCTTGGTCGACACCGACATCCACCATCACAGTGCCAAAAGACAAACCCTTGACGTCAACGGTTATAGACAAGGGGCCTCATTACACGGATGGCGGTAAGGATTTACCGGTACCGGTAAAATACCAGTACCGGTAAATCCTTACCGCCTCACTACGAGGTCCCTTTGCGGGTTGGGGGATTTAACGCCTGCTTTTTGCAGGCGTTAAAAACCAACCCGCAAAGGGTCCCAGGGAGCTAATTAATTAGCGCCTTCCCCATTCCCATTGAGTCCTATGGGGCAAAAATGGGAATGGGGAAGGGCAATGGTGTAAGGGGGAATTACCGCCCCGCCAACCTTGGAATGGGGCGGTAATTCCCCTTTCCGCCAAGGCGGTGCCGGTATTTTACCGGCATGAACCATGGCGCTAATAGCGCCATGGTTCTCCGCCATCCGTGTAATGAGGCCCAAGATCTTTACACCACAGCCCCGGTCCAAATAATTTAAGACCGTGACAGGTTTCTTCAGCGGTCCCAACGCTGATGACCAAGATGTTGACCCAATGTTCTTGGGCTCAGGTGGAGTCAACTATTTTGATGACCAGGGTAAGATTTTACAATTGGCTCAAGGCCTCCAAGACCCTTTGGTCTACCTACTTCTCATCTCGCCCCCCTCAAATCTATCTACCATTCTGCCATCCGTACCCTCTGTCTCCTCACCTCCCGAAACTCCATCTCTACTTCCCTTTCCTCCCTTGGCTGGCTTCCCTTTCACTCCCAACTTAAATTTCATTTTCTCTGCTTAGTCTTCAAATCTCTCCACGGTCTCGCTCCCCCTTATCTCTCTTCCCTTCTCTCTTTCTACACTCCCTCTCGCTCCCTTCGCTCAGCTGACCACTTCCTTCTCACTGTTCCTCCTTCCCCTTGTGCCTCGTCCCGTTTCTGCTCCTTCCAACTCCTAGCCCCCCTGCACTGGAACTCCTTACCTCTCTCAATCCGCTCTATTCCTACCTTTTCCTCATTCCGCAAGTCCCTTAAATCTCTCCTTCTCCATTCCCCGCCATTAAACCCCTCTCCCTTCTTGCTCCCCCTCCCCCTCTTTCCCCATAATCATCTCCCTCCACTTCCCCCTCCACCCCATTCTCACCCCTTTACCCCTTCCGTTTCCCTCCTCCTCCTACCTACCTATCCCTCCCTCTTCCTTCCAGTTCTACTGCACTACTCTCCCTCTCTGTCTAATTGCTCTACATACTGTTTAGTTGGTCTGATTCAAAATTGTAATTTGCTTCTACTGTTACTGTCATTTTGTTATTGTTATATGTATCCTGTTGTTAAAATATGCAGCAATTTGGAGTAAAGCGCTATATAAACTTAATAAATACAAATACAAATATCTAAATACAAGACCCCAGTGGTCTGGATACTTCACCTGACCTAGAGTTTAAGTAGTCCCAGCCCTATCTTCACAGTGTAGCTAAATACAGTGCTCTGGTAGAAAGGGTTATTGACACCCTGCGATTGCACTCAACAGTGACACCCCCCCATGGTTATGACCTTACCGACATCCAAGAGGAAGCTCTTGCCACTGAGCGTAACATGCTTCTGAACCCGGCCATTCCCGATCCTTGATGTCTCTATGGCGAACTCCTTGTTCCATTCCTCCCATCAGCGCCACCATTTCCGGGAAGTACAGGCCGACTAGAGGAGACCCTGCTTACCTCTCCTCTCACCCTTCCCCGGTGGGGCTTGTCATGCATACGGCTAAGGTCTCTTCTAGACCTGCATCTTTTACGTCCACTCTGCCGCCAGACAGAGAGGTAAAAAAAGTATATGCCTTGGCAAAGAAGGCATTCACCTCGGGTAGCATGGCCCTCAAAGCTACGAATGTGGTAAGCAGTTTTTCCAAATACTCTTTCGGCCTGTGGACAGCAGTGGAAAACGCTGCCCAGTATGTTCCGGAAGGTGAGATGCGTGAGGGCTTCCTACAGCTAGTGGAGGATGTGAAGGAGGTGGCCAAGCAGTCACTGCAAATGGGCCTGGACATTGCTGACTGTGTAGGCCGATCTATGTCTTCGGCCATAACATTGATAAGGGAGGCCTACCTGAAAACCTCTGGTTTGTCACCCAACGTCCAAGTGAAACCTTTGGGAAATGCCCTTCGAGGGCGATCTTCTTTTCGGCAACAAAGCCAACGATTACTTAAAGAAATTCAAGAAATCAAAACTCGCTGCCTAATCCTTAGGCCTAGCTAAGTAGCCGGCCAAGCCTGCCTTTAGCTATGCCTCTAGGGTACAGGAGATATGCTCCTTATGGCAGAAGAGCGCAGCTCCCATCGGCCAGGCAAAGGGTGAAGCGTTTCTTGCGCTCCGGAAGGGGCAGAGGGGCTTCTAGAGGCCAACAGGCAGCGACAGCTACAGGGGCGACCCAGCCTCCGAAGCCACTTTGATGTCCCCTCTCACAGCGCACCGGTTGGAGGACGGTTGACGGAGCACTTGCTCCAGTGGCAGGGAATTGCTTCTGATGCCTGGGCTTTACTGCTCATACAAGGGGGTTATTGTCTGCGATTTCTAGGAAAACCACCGGACAGACCACCCCCACCTCCAATCCAAATGGGACAGGAGCTCCAGGAAGAACTTAGAGCCCTGTTGCTGAAGGCCACTGTGGAAGACGTACCTCCCGAACAGAGAGGATCGGGCTGGTATTCCCAGTATTTCCTTGTACCCAAGAAAGGAGGTCGTCTCCATCCCATTCTGGGCCTCAATGCCTTGAACATTTTCTTGAGGAAAGACAAATTCAGGATGGTGACGTTGAGAGAGATTCTCTACACTCTCGAACTTCATGACTGGCTGGTGTCCATAGACCTACAGGACACCCATTTCCATGTATAGAAAGCACAGGAAGTTCCTAAGGTTCACCATAGGAGATATGCACTATCAGCTCAAGGTGCTTCCCTTTGGTCTTAGCTCCGCCCCAAGGGTCTTCACCAAGCTCATGGCAGTAGTTGCGGCTCACCTCAGGAGATCTGGTGTCCGCGTATTTCCATATCTGGACGACTGGCTGATCCGAGGGAAGTCTGTAGTGCAGGTCATGTCCCATCTGCAGGACACCTGTTGGCTGCTGCACAGGCCGGGCTTCTCCCTAAACTTAAAGAAGTCCCACATGACACCAGGCCAACGGCTCCAGTTCATCAGAGCAATCCTAGATACTCGGATGGGAAAGGCTTTCCCTCTTGAGGAGTCAGCTTGACACAGATGGTGGACTTATTCCAGAACAATGGCACTCTACCATCGGCTTCCTTCCTCCGCCTTCTAGGCCTCATGGCTTCCAGCATTTTTCTAGTGCGAGAGGCCAGGTTGCGCATGAGATCACTGCAATGGTTACTGAGGGATCAGCGGTCAATGACCTGCCCTGGTGGACAGACCGCAACAGTCTTTTGGCGGGGAACCCTTCTCGCCTCCTTGGCCTCAGACCCGAGTGGTCACGTATGCATCCTTGAAGGGTTGGGGTGCTCACCTGCGAGGATCTGCAGGTCAGCGGCTTCTAGTCAACAATGGAAGCCAGGTGGCACATCAACAGGCTGGAGTTACGAGCTATCAGGGTAGCCCTGAAAGCGTTTGCCCCGTCTCTGCACGGAAAGCATGTCGTCGTCCTGACGGACAACACGTGGTGATGCACTACCTCAACAAGCAAGGTGGTGTGCACTCCCGCCCCCTCTGCACGGAGGCTATGGTGCTTTAGTTCTGGTTACTGGATAACAGGATCTCGGTCTCTGCAGTTCACCTGGCGGGCACAGAGAACAACTGGGCGGATGCTCTGTGCAGGCAGAACACAGTCTCACATGAGTGGGACGTGTGCCAGGAAGTCCTAGAGGAGGTCTTCTCCCTCTGGGGTACCCTGGCAGTGGATCTGTTCGCAACAGAGTCCAACAGGAAATGCAAACTGTTCTGCTTGAGGGAATTCCCAGCAAATGATGCACTAGGGGACGCGTTTCTGGTGGATTACACCTTTCATCTCCTTTACACATTCCCTCTGATTCCCGTCATTCCAGGGGTTCTCCAGAGGTTGAAGAGGTTTTGAGCGACCATGATATTGATCACCCCGAACTGGGCGAGAAGAATGTGGTACTCCGACCTCTTGTATCTGTCCATCTGTCCACCACACTGTTTGCCTCGGTGTCCAGATCTCCTCACGCTGTCGGAAGGCCGGATACTCCATCCGACCCCGGGATCCCTCAACCTACATGCATGGCACTTAAGAGGATGAGATATGATGGCAGGCAGACCATCTACAAGATCTTTGTATGCGTGCAGATGGAGAAGATTTGAGGCGTGGTGCAAGGAACGCGAGACTGACCCCATCTCTTGCCTCACCACTAAGGTGATAGAGTTCCTTCTATCACTGGCCTCTGCTGGCCTTCAGGTCAACACAGTCAAAGCATATTTGGCGGCCTTGTCTGCGTTCAAGAGATCACTGGATCAAGGTTTGTTTTTTACAATCCCGGTAATGCCACAATTCCTGAATGGCCTTGTAAATAAGTTCCCGCCAACCCCCTTTGTTGTCCCAGATTGGGATCTTAATCTGGTTCTTACATTTTTGATGGCATCACTTTTTGAGCGTATGCACTCTTTATGGATTCTCTCGTTGAAAACAGCCTTTTTGTTGGCTATTACATCCGCTATGCGGGTGAGTGAGCTGCAGGCCTTATGCTGTAAGCCACGCTTCTTATGCTTTTTCCGTGAGAACGTTTCACTCAGGGTAAGGCCTAGTTTCCTTCCCAAAGTTGTATCAGAATTTCACTTTTCAGAGTCCATTGACCTCCCGGTCTGCTATCCTCCTCCTCACCCTTCTAAGCAGGAGGAACGATTCCATTGTCTTGACCCTAAGAGGGCATTGAGTTACTACGTCACCAGGAAAGCTGATTTTAGGAGAGATGACCAGCTCTTTGTGGCCTTTTCCTTAGCCCGTAAGGGCCTGCCCATAACAAAGCGGACTTCATCCCGTTGGTTAATTCTCTGCATGAGTGTTGAGTGTTACCAGACAGCTGGGAAAGAATTGCCAGCAGGCATCAGGGCCCATTCCACAAGGGGGGGTCTCCGCAGCCACCGCATTGCAAAGGGGGGGTCCCCTTTCCGGGAGATTTGTCATGCTGTGACATGGTCATCTTTGCACACCTTTGCAAAACACTATAGCTTGGATGTGGCTTGCACGTCCGATGCATGTTTTGGCAGGGCAGTGTTGCAAATCGTGTTGATGTAACTTTCTGCCTGCCTCCATTCGTTACTGCTTTGGGAGTCTATCAGATGAGGAATCTGCAGGAGAAAAACAATCCACTGAAGGAGAAATAACCTTTCCGTAATGTTCCTTCTATGGATTCTTCTCCCACAGATTCCTCACATCCCCTCCCATCCAGCCCCGCTCAGAAAGTCGGTGGTTGGTGGGCATTTTTCTATTTCACGTTGACTTGGTGATGGTCCTCTGTGTTTGTTTTTTGTATTCCTGCCACAGTCCAAAAACAAACATTTTCTAACACTACCTTAGTGTTCTTTTCCTATTGTTCCTCCTTCGGAGGCCTATATTACTTCTTTCTTCAAAGGGCTCATTAGCCCGTGTGTTCTCTCTGTTTTCCTATGCAGTGTTTGGTGCTCTAGAAAAAAGGGGTAACTGAGGTCAGGGCATAGTGACGGCCTACTTATACGACGCCTGGTGTCATGTCCGGAGCCGACGACCAGACATCGAGCAAAACAGATCGGTGGTCAATGGCCAGGTCGAGGTCCACTATGCCCCCTTTTCAAAACATTTACTAAGCAGAAGCAGCGAAGCTGGAGGCAATATCTATCAGATGCAGAATCTGCGGGAGAAGAATCCATAGAAAGAACATTACGGTAAGGTAATTTCTTCTTCTGTAATTGGACAACTGGATTATCGGTCCCCAGAACAGTTATCAAGACATCTTGTGGACATTTTCTCACTGCTTCAGAAGTCGCCCACTGCACATATACAGAAGCTTCAGTTCATAGGAGCAGTCCTGGATGCTTGGGTGGAGAAGGCTCCCCCCGCAAGGAGAGAGTCACCAGCATTGGTCAATTGGTCATGTTGTTCAAGAACTCGAGCAGGCGACCAATCTCAGCCTTTTTTTTGCCTCCTAGCCGCATTGATGCCTCCTTTTTTCTGGAGCCAGAGAACAGGCTATGTATGCACTACCTACAGTTACTACTTCGAGGTCAATGGTCGCAGTTTTCCAGTGAGATATTGGATGTCTTTAGGGCGTTGTCCAATGACCTGCCGTGATTTGTCTGTCTGGGGACCATGATGGTGGGGGAACCATTCTGGACACCCTGGCTAGAGGTTCAGGTAACCACAGAATCGTCCCTGAAATATTGAGGTGTTCATTCGGGGGGATCAGCAGGTGAGCAGCCGTTGGACCCAGGTGGGGTGTCTATAGCACATCAATCTGCTGGAGCCACGAGCTGTGAGACAGGCTCTGAAAGATTTTGCGCTGACCCTCGTTTTAACTAACAATACGGTGGCCATGCACTACTTCATCAAAAGCAGGGGTAGTCGTGGGGATACTGTCACTGCTCCTATAAGACAACTGGAGCTTTTGTAGAGCCCAGAACACTGCCAAATGCACATTTATGGTGGTAGAATGATCACGTTCCTGCGCTGCATAATGAATCTCCTTAATCGTCAAATTCCCGTTCCAGCTTTGGTGGATCCATTTTGGTCTGCCTTTCTTGCTGAGGCCGCCAGACAGACCGACCCCGGTCTCTCAGCAACCAGAACTTAGCTCCGGAAGAGGTACCTCTCGAGCAGAGAGGATCTTGCTGATATTCCCGGCATTCACTGGAACCAGTGGTCGAAGTGCACGAAAAGAAGTAGTGGAGCTATGTTCCCTACTCGTCTGCACCGCTCCTCGCAAACCCCATCGCCACACCCTCTCCCATGCACAATATAAACACCCAAACGCATGCGCCTGCAGTTTAAGGGAATGTTCAGTGCACTGCACTGAAAGTGCAAGTTTCAACTGCTTCCTACACTTTTATTTTAAAACTAAACCTTTCCCGAACGGTTTCTTTTTAAAATTGTTAGGAACGGTAAAACTTAATTAAAAGAAGTATAGGAGCACCGCTCCTGCCCACTTCGAGCACTGACTGGAACCCAAGAAGGGAGGAGGACTACGTCCCATTTTAGACCTGGGGCCTTGAACAAGTACCTAAGGAAGGACACATTCTCCAGGCTCTTTAGTCTCAGGATTGGTTGGTATTGTTGGATCTTCAGGATGCATACTTCCATGTGCCTATTCACACCCGGCACAGGAAGTTCTTGAGATTCCTCATAGGGGACAAGCACTACCAGTTCAGGCAACTCTACTTTGGGTTGATCTCCGCTCCCAGGGGTTTTCACCAAGCAGATGACAGTAGTAGCGGCGCACCTGAGGAGATCCAGTGTCCATATGTTCCCATATTTGGACAACTGGTTGATCCGAGGGAAGTCAGTGGAGCAAGTTTCGTCTCATCTCGAGTACGCTTGCTCACTACTGCACAAGCTGCACTTCTCCCTGAA
Organism: Ambystoma mexicanum; assembly: GCF_040938575.1. Lineage (NCBI taxonomy): Eukaryota > Metazoa > Chordata > Amphibia > Caudata > Ambystomatidae > Ambystoma > Ambystoma mexicanum. The sequence continues at coordinate 419,834,516 of NC_090934.1, read as the reverse complement.
TCTTCAGTAGTCTCGCACAACACCTGCGCAGAGGCTTCAGTTCATCAGAGCAGTCCTGGATAGGAGAGAGTCACCAGTGTAAGGCAGATGGTCAATCTGTTCCAGAACCCCTCCAGTTTACCAACAGTCTCCTTCCTGGGCCTTCTGGGCCTCAGGGCATCCTGCATCTTTCTGGCGCCAAAGGCCAGGCTCAGAATGCTTTTTCTACAGTGGCTATTAAGGAGTCAGTGGTACCAGTACTTTGGCACCCTGAAGGATGTTCTCACGGTGTCGAGGTCGGTGGCCAACGATCTTTCTTGGCTGGCCAGCAGGGACAACATGATTGTGGGGGAACTGTGATGAATCCTGCAGAGTCATCACTGAATCCCCGGTGGTGAGCTCCTCCCACATGGACAGGGGACTGCAGCCACTACCTGATCCTGATCATTTGGGGGGAAATGACTGCCGGGAGGAGATGGGGACTTTTTTGGGAGAGACTCCGTATTCCCACCTCCCCGCTTTTGAAGACAGCACTATACCACCTGAACGGCTGATGGCATAGTGCCATTCTGAGCAAATAACCATTGACACTTCATATGTACATAACACACAAATCTCATCTCCTATCTCTGATGAGGTCGACTAGGTAAAAATCCCAAACGAAATCTCCTTAGAAGTCCTGTTAATCCTATGGACGCCAACTCCCATCGTACATCATGTACTATGATGAGGAAGAAGGAGAAGGAGTTAACGTGGATTAAAAGAAACCCTAAGCAAAATGTACGGACTAGTTGTTGCAAAGGGAATCAGCTGCACGGGACATTTAAAGATGGTTTTCACTGGCAATCAGAAGTTGGAGAGAGGAGATGCGGCTTGGTCGGACTGAGAGGCAGAACCGCAGGTGAAGGCAGAGGCAAGGGAGCAGATTGTGATGTAGCAGGCAGTTGCTCCCAAGCGGCCGCTTATCAGCAATTTGCACCGGAGTGGCAAGAGACCCAGAGGAGCATGGCAGGCTCCAAGGAAAAGCCTCAAGGGGACCTGCAGCAGTGGAGAAGCTGTGCAGGACGTGGTCGAACCGGAAAGCTTCCACTTTACTGACAAATGAATACGAGATCGTAGGAAATGCTGAAAGCGGGTCTGCCAAGTGGTGACACCATTCCCGCATTTGGGACATCGCCGCAGCGACATGCAGGAGGTCGGAAACGGCGTGAGACACTGGTGAGTTTGCCCAGAGATAGTGGGAACCCCGGGGTGTACCAACAAGAACAGACAATTGAAAGAGCATTTTGAATACCGACCAAGTATATTTTAAAGACTGAATTTGCACAATTCCTCATGCCTGAAATGTTAATGTGGGGAAAGCTGGAGCAAATGTGAGTATAGGCAGATGAATGTTAAAGAAGAAGCTGAAAGACAAGATTTGCGTAAGTCTCCATATATGAGAAGTTCATATGGGGGAAGTTGAAGCAAGCATTGCCATAAGCAAATAAGTACTGGTGAAGAAGTTAAGAAACTTATGCGAGAGGTCCATAAGGGGAAGCTTGGGACATGTTAAATCAAGAGTCAATGAAGTATAGACAGTACAGGAGTACAATTGTGCTATACTAGGAAATAGAGAGAACATTGAAAGAAGACCTGTTAAATGGGATATATCAGGCAGTGTACCTTTTGGGGAAGATACCTGACAGGAGAGTAAAACAGGGGATCTATAGAACCCAGAAAAGGATATCTGGTAGGAGAGTACACCAAGGAGTCCATTCAAAGTATATGAAAGAAAGAGACATTGTACAAAGATACCTGGCAGGAGAGTATATCAAGAAATCTGAGGAAACTAAAGACACTTGTGTCATCCTTGAAACAACAGTTTTGCAAAAGAGACACGTATGCTAACCTGGAGAAAATGTACATGCAAGAGACATTTGTGCCCTCCTTAAAGAAACATCTGGCAAAAGGCAATTTTGTCATCTTTCCTGAAATAAACCACGGGAAGGGAACTACCCTCTGGATCCAAGGACTTCTCTTTTGGAGAAACCATTTTTGTTGGATTTATTTATTTGTTTCACCTTTGAACATTTTGGTTAAACATAAGTCAGAGACACTTTTTCCTTACACTTCTTAGTTCATTTTAATGTGAGGGTCAGATATGTTTTGGACACAAGGGGCCTCATTACGACTCAGGCGGTAAGTTAGCGGCTGGGTCGTACCCTTACCACCATGGTGTAAACTACGTTTACACCATGGTGGATGGCGGATTTACCGCCCCATTCCAAGGTGAGTGGGGCGGTAAATCCCCATTTCCCATTTTACCCTTCCCCATTCCCATTTTTGCCCCATAGGGCATAATGTGAGTGGGGAAGGCGCTAATTACGCCACCGTAAATTACGGTGGCGTAATTAGCACCATGGTTCCTTAGCGCCATGGATTTTAACGCCTGCAAAAAGCAGGCGTTAATATCACCATGGCGCTAAGGGACCTTGTAATCAGGCGTTAAGGGTCGGCGCCGTTTACGGCGCCGTTAACCCCTTAACGCCTGATTCGTAATGAGGTCCAAGGACATTTTATATAATTTTGACGACAAGACACAGGCTGATCTTTGGTTTTAGTTTCATAGGTAGGGAAACATTCTTTGGGATAGGGACAGGGAGGCCTTTATTTAACCCTTTTCTTTTAATAAAGATGTCTGATGTTGAAAACACTACCACTTTGTGACCGTCTCTCATTTCTGACCCCTCACAGAACCCTTCTGTCCTCTGTGGTCCTCAGGCCAGGGTGACCACGGATGCGTCATTGAAGGGTTTGACCGCTCACTGCGACGATCTGCATGTGAGCGACCTTTGGGCAGCTATGGAAAGCCGTTGGCACATCAACAGGCTGGAGCTGCAAGCTATCAGGTTAGCACTGAAAGCTTTTGTGCCCTCTCGTATGAAAAACAAGCAGGGAGGTGTTGCGTTGCTGTCCCTATGCGTGGAGGCGATGCAGCTGTGGTTCTGGTTAATGGAGAACCAGATCTTCGTCCCAACAGTGTATCTGGTGGAGACGGAGAACGGGCCGTTGGATGCTCTGAGCAGGCAGAGCATGGTCTCACATTAGTGGGAGGTGTGTCAGGAAGTTCTTGAGGAGACCTTCGCTCAATGGGGTATGTAAGGAACTCATGGTGGCAACAGTAAAGACAGACACAAGTGATCACACCTCAAGGATGTTTATTGAACTATAAATGCTGGGTGGAAAAACGCCTAACTTAAATCTAAGTTGGGAGCAAGCGTGGACCATCAAATGAAAAATAAGGTTGTCCTAGTGGCGTTGGGTCAATATTTGCCAATTCCATACAACTAATTACAGAAGGAGTGTGGGATAGGGCACAAGCTCACAGTTCCGTTCCAGCTATCAGGTTCTTCGATGGAAAAGTCTCTTTTCAATAAAAGTCTCTTGCCCTAGAGGGCCTGATGTATTCCACAATAAACAAACACACATTTCTGCTTCACATAGACTTTGGGTGACGGCTTCACCATTGAGTCCCCCTCTTCTGGGCGCAGACCCTTCACAATAACGCTTTCAACAAATTCACAAAACAGTTCCCTTCTCAGTGAACTTTGTGTGATAGCTTTCCATCCTGGGATCTCCCTCAACTGGGATCAGTTCACAAATCTTAATGTCTTTTTAAACCGGTTTCCCTCTGCCGGGTTCACTCTCGCCGACTTTACCAATGTACAGTTCATGTACTAACTTTTCACCAGGCCGCTGCAACACTTAATAAAAATATGTGAGTGTAATCATGACACTCAGTTAATCAAAAACAGGAAGGTACAAATGGGAAAACATAACAAAAACACCTTAGAAAAACCAACCACTAGATAATAACAAAACTAATTGTATTTAGTCTACGTCGACCGGAGACACAGTTTGCACAATCCTTTACAGGCAACAACAAGGTCAAGCCTTTATTGAATGCAACTCTGACCACAAGCATCGTTTAACAAACGTACCGTTTCCTCTGCATTACAGCTGCTACTAGGTGGACTCTCCTCGTTAGCCATAAAAGCAGTAACGTCCAACGCGAATCCCGAGACCCTCTGTATCTTGGCTATAGCACCATTCGCCAATGAGCATCATGGTCAACTTTTTATAAATAACAACCATTTCAGCATTAAATATAGATCCCTTTCTGCCCATTGGGATCAAAAGTTAACTTCTCCTTGGCCAATCGTTGCTAAGCAGACTGCAATTCTCTTACTCTATCTAACATATAGTGGGTTTTTTTGTCAAATAAGTACGACTATCAAGAAGTACTCAACACCACCAAAGTTGTTCTATCGCCCTATTGTCCCGTGTCCTGAAGACGACTACACCTGTATAAACAGACAATTGTTTTGTGCATTGCCTGATTTATTAGGATGCTTTTAGCCGAAACATATGTCGACTCTCACAAATAGAAACCTAAGACATCTGATAGGTTTTTCCTCTTGATAGAGCCGATTCAATTAAACAGGGCTCTACCTCTAAATACTTGTTGTTGCACTTTTAGTGCCTATACAGTACTATTCTTCATGTACTAACCCCACCAAACTTTCAGCTTTGAAAATAATATATCAATTGCTGTAATTAAGTTTACATGTATTGCGAACAATGTTTTTTCTATCTGCTTAAGTTGATTTTTTAAATCGGTTTTATTATAAAGATAAATAAAATTAGTTTTGTTATTATCTAGTGGTTGGTTTTTCTAAGTTGCTTTTGTTATATGTTTTCCCATTTGTACCTTCCTGTTTTTGATTAACTGAGTGTCATGATTACACTCACATATTTTTATTAAGTGTTGCAGCGGCTTTGCCTTCTAATAACAGGCACACCACTTACCTGAGTGTGGCTGGAAGAGATAGGGTTACCACCTCCTTTGTTCGCTCTCCTCATAGGCCCTTTCTGATCCCTGAGGGTGGTACTCCCAGAAATCGGATCTCTCCTAATTCTTTAAATTAGACTAACTTTTCACCATGCAGGATTCACTTCCCTTGCTTTCTCAACAGTTTGTCGGTCAAAGATTGTACTGGGATTTTGCTAGACCACCTGTATGACCACTTTGACCTGTCTTGGTGGCTCTCCTACGGCCTTCTGGTATCTGTAGTCGTAACCAACATGGCGGCTAGGGTTTCTCGAGTCAGCACCCAAGTGGTGCTGATTCCCTCTGCAGCTGGTCTTCCCTTAACATTTTTACAGTTCTTTTAACTCTTCCCCACATGCCAATTTGCGACTTTCATTCAACACAGCCTGGTTCTCCCTTTGACTCACTGGCTGTGATGAACCGCTTGGCTTTCCTTGGATTTGGAGTCAAGGCAGGTACCACAGTAGCAGGAGTTTCCCTCGCTCTGGCTTATCAGGGTAGGCATGCTCTGTGTACCACTGACATCTGCTGCACGACACTTGGTCTATTGTCCACGGCCTTACGATTCCATCTCCCTTGTCAGCCTCTCGATATTTGCTGCCTTTTGCCTCCTTTTGAACTGCTGGGTCAGATAGCTGTCTCGTGCTGTCTCCCTTGCTTGTCTTGTGCTCCACCTTTTATCCCTGTGGGGAAGGGTCAGGGCCATCAGGTGTGCGTGATTCAGGTCTATTGCCTGACTTTGACTGACCCTGGTATTGGGACACATTTGGAAAACGGCCCTGGTGTTAGTCTGTTGTCTTTCATATTGTGCGAAAGTGTTTGTGTGGAAAAAGGAGGTGGGGTGTTTTGGAAGCTTTTACGTGGTAAGATGGGGAAATGGTGTTGAAAAAAGGAGCGAGACACTGCATCTTGCCCGTTGGTGTCCTGCTCCCACTCACCAAGGACCCCCCATCCAGGTGATCCTCCCTCACTGGTCCACCCCCAGGAACTTGATCCAGTAGCGATGGCTGTGTCCTAGCCACCTGGATGACAGATCCCCGGGGACTAGCTAGGGAGACACCCTCAGGTTTCTCACATACCCTTCCTCCATGCGATGTAGCCACATTTGTTTCACAGGGGAAATGGGAAAGAAAATCTACATTTCCCTGGTCTTTTCCTTTTCGTGTGTTCCACAGTGAAACAATTGGGTTGTAGGTCTAGAAACCATTGCATGACCCTAGGGTTGGATTCTTTGTGTTGGCTAATCCAAACGAGGGGTGAGAGGTCCGTGACTAGTGTGAACTTTCATCCTAATAAGTAATAACTAAGATGGATAATGTCGCACTTGATGGCCAGGCCTCTAGTTTACCACAGAGTAATTTATTTCACGTGCGAACAACTTGTGGCTGTTGAACAAGATGGGATGTTCTAATCCATCACAAACCTGGGATGGGACAGCTCCTAATCATGTAAGGGAGGCATCTTTCTAAGACAAACTCCTTAGAGAAGTTGAATACCTTTAGAATTGGGTTCGGACACAGCGTTTGCTTCAAGTTGTTATAACCTATCTCATCCTCGTCATTCCACAACATTTTCTGGGGTTCGCCATTCTTAAGTTTATCTTTCAGCCGGGCTGTTTTGTCCGATAAGTTAGGAATCAATCTTCGGTAGTACACTATTAACCTGAGAAAAGCTCTAGGATCTCTTTTAGTTTTGGGAGTGGGTATATCTAAGACAGATTTTACCTTCTCATGTTGTGGTTGTACATTTCCATTCCCTACGAAGAAGCCAAGATATATTACAGGTGATTGGGACAATCTACACTTAGCTGGATTAGCAGTAAGACCAGCTTTTCTGAGGACTTTCATGATGGTATAAAGATGGAAGAGATGGTCCTCCCAAGTCTTGCTATAAATGAGGATATCGTCAATATAAGCTCCACAGAAATCAGAATAGGGTTGAAGGATTTTATCCATGAGGCATTGGAAAGTGGCTGGTGCACTGTGTAGACTGAAGGGTAGGACTTTAAATTGAAATAATCCTAACAGTGTTGAAAACTTTTCCTTATCTGGTTCATAGACGGGAACTTGCCAGTTTCCCTTGGTTAGATCTAGGGTAGATAAAAAGGTGGCTGCTCAGAGTTTATCAATTAGGTCGTCAATGCATGGCATGGGGTATGCATCGAAGTACGATATGGCATTAACTTGACAGAAGCCAATACAGAATCTCCAGGAACGGTCGGGTTTAGTCACCAGCATGATAGGAGAGGACCATGGGCTTGAGGATGGCTCAATAACATTGGCTTTCAACATTTTGTTGACTTCCTCGATCACTATATGCTTACAGGCTTCTGGGAGTCGATATGGTTTTAAGTGTAGCACTTTACCTTTAGGTGTTCTGATAGAGTGGTATGTATTCTTTACTCTCCCTGGTTTTTCCGAGAATACATTGGGAAATGACATTCCTACATCCTTTAATTCTTGTTGGTGTTGAGTAGATAACTCAGAAAGAATTAAATCAAAGTTATCTATCTCTTGAGGAACCAGACAGGCTAGTAGTTTGGCATGGGTGGCTGACGGGTTCTCTTTCCACTCTTTCAAGAGGTTTACGTGATATAACTGGATTTTCAGTTCCCTATCTGATTGGGCTACTCTGTACGTGCAGGTTCCTGTCCTTTCTACTATTTCATAAGGTCCATGCCATTTGGAGACCAGTTTGTTCTCTGAGGTTGGTAAGAGGACTAGTACTTTCTGTCCAATAGAGAATGATCTTAAACTCACTTTCTTATAATAAGGGGCCTTTTGTTGGCTTTGAGCCTTTGCCATGTGAGTGCAAACTAAGTCTCGGACCAACTTCATATGCTCTCGCATTTGGGTGGCGGTTTGCGAGATGGGAATAGGGGCCTCCTCTCGTTCTCCCCAGGTTTCCCGGAGCATGGCGAGTATGTCTCTCGTTTCTCTTCCATAGAGCAGTTCAAAGGGAGAGAAACCTGTGGAGGCTTGGGTTTTTTTCCTCACAGCAAATAGTGCCCCTGGGATCATGCGGTCCCAGTCTTTCCCATCCTTGTCTACCAGTATTTGGAGAATTAATTTCAAGGCCTTATTAAATCTTTCTTCCAAGCCATCAGTTTGGGGATGGTACACAGAAGTTCACAAGGTGGTAATGTGGAGTAACTCTTTCACTTCGCCCATGAGTTTACTCATAGATTTCGAGCCGTGGTCCTTTAGTATTTCCTTGGGGAAACCAACCCTGGAGAAATACGGCAGAAGATGTTTAAGGATTTGCTGAGTGGTATTATTTCAAATTGGGCATGCCTCGCGGTATTGGGTTGCATAATCCATGATCACAAGGACATATTTATTGCCCAATCTGGAGGTTTCTGGTGGTTCAATCATGTCCGTATCATTTCTGGAAAAGAGAACTTCTATAATCAGCAACGGATTCAGAGGAGCAGGTGATTGAATGTGTGTGCTGGTCTTTTGACAAATTTCACACATTTGGATGAAAGTTTTTACATCGGCGTGGATGCCTGGCCAGTAAAACTTTCCACTAAGGTCTGCCTGGGTTTTAGAGTATCCTAAATCCCCCCACACCCCCGGTAAGGTGGGAATGCATGATTTCCAGTACAACCTTTCGATGGCTTTTGGGTATTACCAATTGTGTTTTTACCATACCCTCTGGGGAGGTTTCTTTTCAATAAAGCAGTCCTTGTTCTATAAAGATAAAAGGACTCCCTTTCTCTAAGCCTTCGTATTGTTGATAAAACTGATTCAGCGAGAACTGGATCATTTCACTGGGCGAAGGCCAAGTCTGGATAGGTGGTGGGTTCCTCTCCCTTCCTTTCTTTGACATCAACTGACTCATTGGCTTCCCCAAAGCCAAAGTTACCTCTTTCTGTTTTATCTGGTTCACTTTCTTTAAACTGAGGAAATAGAGCTCTTTCCAAAATTCCCTGGGCAATTTGATCTCCCTGACGTACCGCAAAAGGGATCTCACTATGATTCTGTAAGAGAATCTTCACATCTCCCTGGAAGTCGGGATCAATAATGCCTGCTAAGACGTCTATCTCGAACTTCCACTCTAGGCCACATTTTGGGGCTAATTGAATGTAACACCCCGGACGGGGTGTCAAAACCAAGTTTTGTTGGGGAGGAGCTAGCACCTTCCTGCACCCCCACGCGCTTTACAACTAGGCAAGACTTCTCTAAGCACTAGATCACTGAGAAAGCTTTTTTTCATGCAAAAATAATCACACACAGGCATGGCCAGGTGTACAGGAGAGGGAGTGACCCCTGACTGGCCCATAGAGTCAGAGCTCACCCTTGAGTACTTTAAGACAAGATAGCCGCACCTTGAGGTGGAAGGGGTGCAGGATTTCTTACTCCAACACCAATCAATAATGACAACTCAATGGTTTGGCAAAGGGGAGTCAGTTTAATGACAAGTACAAAAAACGGGGAAACATGGAAATCAACAGTGATGCAATAGCCTGTCTCGCTTCAACTCCCAACAAACTTCATTCAAACAGTAACAGTTATACCCAAAATTTGTCATCATTGACGTGTAACACTCATAAGTTTGTCATGCAATTCTATTGGTTGGAAAAGGTAACTTAAGTATAGGTGCTATATCTGTATATGGTAATGGAGTGTGAGGATTGGTTAACCCTTATCAGGAGGGCGTCTACGCCCTTCCCTCTAACATTACACATGTAGACGTCACTAAAAGTACGACGTCTCATTGGTTCTCTAAGCTATAGGACCCTAGATTATTTGGTCCATTGTGATTGGGTTAGTTACACCCCTAGGCATAAATCTCCACTTTAATTAGCAGCATGCAGAATGGTCAACCAGGTGCAGGATGCCCCAAGATTCACCCAACCTCCCTTCCAACAATAAGTACTTTATTGCTATGTGTCAATTAGATGGCTGTGGTTAGCCTCGAAACTGTAGCTTCTGGTCAGGAAAAGTTATGGTATCTCCTGTTTTTTGGGTGACATCAGACGTTGGTGCCTCTTCGCGCTTGGCTGGTCACGTGTTGGTACACTGTGAATCTGCATTGTTTTCCTTCTATTTCTGTATTTAGTTCTCATTTCGGCCTGTCACCTGGCTTTGCCTCCTTATCTCGACCTTCACAGGGCAGGCTGCTCTGCTCTTACGTTTCGATTCTCCAAAGCTACTGTCCGCCTCCCTCTCTTGGTTTGACCTCGATTTCCCAGGCACGGAATGCTCTTTGCTGAGTTTCTATTCCGCTGTCTCCCTCTTGTATTAGCTGGAATATGAGTCCTGTCCTGTTTAACCCTTAGTAACCTGGGTCAATTCTGCTTTTGTATAAATTGGACTTGCACTTATATAGTGTACTTCGTTGAGGTAGATATATAGTTGGCGCTTGCCGCTCTATTCTTCTACTAAGCATAGCAAGCCGCACTGTTTTCTTAGCTTCTTGTGGTTACAGTTTATGTACAGGCGTTAACTGGTTGGATATTTTCATCCTGCTTTACAGTTTAAGTTTCTTCATATTTCAACATCGTTTCTCCTTCTAAGTTCATGATATCCTTATTCATGACATTTCATCTTTGTGTGTCATCTTTTGGTTGTCGTTTCATTCATCTGTGAGTCTGTCGGGGCCCTTGTGTCTTCACCATTTGTCTTCAATTAAGGCCCTTTGAGTTTCTTCTGGGACACTGTTTAAGCATTCTTTGTTTTGTGTCATTTGCTGGTATGGTTGTCTCAATGGATACCTTACTGTCCATGGTTGTCTGGTTATTGGCACTTCAATAGGTGTTGCTCTTCTGATGGGCACTGGACAGAGTCCTAACGCGGCTCTCTTCTGGTTTATTTGCTCATCATACATCACACATCTCGGTGGGAACGTTCCTGATACTTCAAAATGGGTGGCTGGAGTGCAGGCCTTATTTGGGACCTCCTCTAAACTGCCCCCTCTAGTCGGTTTATCGACCACTTCCTCTTCCTCCTTTGGATTAGTCTTATTTTGTTCTTCTGAATCCATTTCTTCTTCGTCTTCTGGGTTTGTGCATGATGGTGTGAAGGAGTGTCTGTTTGGAGTACATATTTTTATCACCTTTCAGGCTTCCTGCTGTCTTTACATGTTCATCCTTGTTCCATGTCATTAGCTGACATTGTCCATTTGGGCTACAATAGATCCATTTTCCTTCATAATGTCTGCGTTTCCTGGGATACAAAACTTCGTACCTTCTGGTGTTCGCTTGCCTTCACAAAGTCTCATATTTCATCATCAGTTAAATCTCAGGGCTTCCATCCTGGTTTGACATCAATCATGATCTTCATCCCTATCGCTTTCTTCGCAGTTTTCTGGCATTGCGAAATTATTATCTTGATGACACAAAATCCTAGTAATATCATTACAAGCAGGGCTCCTAGGAACTTGAAAAGCATCTGCCATCCATTGTGGAACCCATGAAAACAGTGATCCAAACCAGCTATCATCATCCACTTTGTCAGTTTCATCGATCATCTGGTTCTGTAGATTTGTCAGCATACCAATGGCTTCTGTTAAAGTTCCGTTTTCTTTGTCGTGAGAAGGTTTAAATGTGCAACATGATTCTCCGATTTTTGCACAAACACCTCCATCCATAGCTCTGATCATGTCAAGTGCATATCTGTTCTGGAGAGTCATCAGTCGGATTGCTCTTAACTCTTCCTTGATTGCATTGAATCCTTTTATTGTCGAGTTGATGGTTTGCAGTAATTCCCATCTGGTTATCTGCAACCATTTGGTATTTGCTCCATCTTGGAATCTTGGCATGAGGATTGTCACGAACACTGATGAGGTGAGACTGAACAGCCTGTGTTCATATGGGATTGCATGAAATGCTTCTTCTAATTTGGCAGAGAAATCATTTTCTCTCTTCGCTCTGGTTGTCAGTTCCTCAGGTGAGCATCTGCTTTCAGGAAACTGTCAATATTCAGGTCACCTTTCGGGATCACTAGTGCTGGAACGTGGACATTCACTATTGTGCATATGCCTCCCCAGTTTTTTGGCAGTCTGATGTATGCTTTGGATCCACACGCCCAATAATGATCCATAATTACTGCAGTTTCTTGCGTCATTCCTGGAGCTTCAAAAATGTGTCCGCAGTTCTGATTCTCCCCCATCTTCCTTGTGCCATTGTTCCCAAAGTACAATTTCCGGCTTTCCAGTGGCACTATCTGCAAGGGTCCTCCTCTGTCCTCGACCCATATCAGTAATTTTGTAATCTCGGCCATAGAGGTTTGCACAATCTCTGTGTTTTCTATTGCTTCTTTGCAGGCTCCAAGGACCATCCATGCTCGGCAGATCACTACTCCTTCTTCTCCATCCATTTGGTGAAAGCACTGTTCCCCAAATCTGCATCTGGCCTCTGTTTTTCCAAATTCAGGCCTCTTCTGGAGTTTTTCCTTGGACGTTCAGTCTCGCGTTTACTTCCCATCTTGTACCTGCTCCTTTAACTTCAGGCTTTTCATACCTGATCACGTGATTCCTACTATGAGCCAGGGGTGTTGCTAGGTCTGGAAAAGACCTGGGGCTATGCTGATGTCGGAACTGTTGGGACTGGGGGCTAGCTAGCCTTTTGGTTGTAGCTTCTGAGGTTCTATTCGGGGCTACAACCAAAAGATCAGGGGCTATAGCCCCCTTAGCCCCTCCCTAGCGACGCCTCTGCTATGAGCTCTATTTCTTGTCTTGATGTCTTGAACATAATCGTCTTCATCAGGATAATCTGTTTCAGTTGCCCATATCAATGAGGCATCCCTTCCCATAAACTGGCCTCTGGTGTTGCACATTGCTACATGTGACAGACAATGTGCTGTTGGGACATCAATTTCTACAGCCACGAAGATCTTGGATTTCCCCATGCTGTACGGTAGAAGTGCACAAACGAAGCATTCTCCTTCTGAATTTCGCCTTCCACCTTCTTTCATGTGCTGGTACCAAATGTTGTTCCCTAGATGTGCAGTTCATTATTATCTTCATGCAGGCTTCTCTTGATCCTTAAAGTTCTCTTGTAGTTTGCTATAACTACATCCCTGAATGCATCTGTATGGCTTTTCCTTGAGGGAGGGTTCTCAGGTATTCTGGTCCATGGTGCAGGCTTCTTCATCTGCGCCATTTGAGTGGACAAGCGTCTGGCAGCTCTTTCCTGGTCCTCATGCATCTTTTCTCTGCTGCATGCACGTGCCCATGCCAACCATCCTAGCACTGGTCCGGTATATGGCTGTATTGTAGGCCTGGTGCTTGTCCCTTGTGTTGGTACATGTGTGCTTGTCGATACAGTCTCTGTCTGTTTGTTCTTCAGTTCCTCTTGTTGTTTTTTCGCTCTGGTTAGGTGTGGAAATAGAAGGTCCACTAACATTTGTGTCCTTGCGGAGAGTCTTTCTGCGGCTGCTTCTGTTTTCATTAGGGCGTCTGACAGTACTGCTTCTGTTGGCTGTCCTCTTAATTCTTCTTGTTTTTTTCTCACTATCTTCTGTGAACGTTTTTTCGGTAGGCTGTCTCGTCTGCTGCTTTCGTCTGAGGTTCTGTGGTGCTTGCCATTTGGCCTGGTTCGTGTGCATTCAGTGTGTGTGTGCGTGTAGTTGTTAGTGCTCTGTTTTCATTCATCTCGTGCTGACCCTGTCTCCAGCTTTTTCTCTTCATTCATTACCCCAATTGTGTGTGTATCGCTGCTAATTACATTCATTTCCAGTTCATTTACTTTATCATCGGATTTTCTCAGGACTGGAATGACTATGTAAGGTCTGGGTGCTTTTGTGGGTTTCATGCGTACATCATCAGGTGGGTGCACTGAAATTGGAACGCTTCGTGCACCAGTACAAAATGCATTTCTGACAGTAAAATAATGATAAATACAATGCATAAGTACATTATAGTTCGATATGTGAGGCGACAGCATTTTCTTCCAGAGTAGCGGGGTTGCCTCACTGCTTGTGGGAGGACCAGGTTACTGTTCAGCGCCCCATCTCGATCATTCGCCAAATGTCAATGTTATTGTTCCCCCACTCACTATTGTTCTGAGTTTTGTGTCAAAAGTGTCAAGTGCTTCACAAGTGTCCCCCCTCTTGCGGGACGATTGTCTCTTGATACAGGATACAATTCTTTTGTTAAACTATGGGAAAAATAGATTATAATACTACTTTCGATGAGACACTTTTACTGTGCATGTTCAAAATGTGTGAGTTCCCAGTTCACTCCTTTAGTCTGCTTTAGTCCTGAGGACATGTTGGACACTGGTCAATATGAAAAAATAGGGAAAAAGGACAACAAATATAACAAATAAGGTTCTTGACTCTGCTCCCTCGTTCTGTCCCTCAACGGAAAGTTTCTTCAGGATCTCCCAAGGAGTCGATGGACATTAGTATTTTTAATTTGAGCTACGATGGCATGCAAGAGCATATTGAGCTGAGCATTCTTTACTGAATCTCTGAGGAATGTAAGTACGTCAACGTTGGTTGGTCTTCCCACTAGCTCTCAAAAGTTCTCAATGAGGTGAAAGAAGATGTGATATGTAAATCTACTATCTTCTGGTGATAGGGAAATGTGTCCAGTCTTTGTTGAGATTCAGGATTATATGTTCTTTCCTTGACGTGAACAATGTTTGCACTGTCCAGTCGTGTGGAGTGCGACCAAAATGCTCATTTTATTTAACAAATGACTCAGATGTTCAGTGTTTGCTGGATCTCGAAGAAAGGTCAATGTATCTGTTGTTCTTCTGACAATAGATGGCACTCTTTGATTATGTGAAAGAAAAGTGTATTGATGAGTTCATCTAGTATCGCCTGTGGTGGAAGCATTTATGTGCTTCTCACCGTACTCCGGGAGTACGATGAATGCTTCCGCAATGACAGTGAGCAGGTGTTTATTTTTTCGTTGTCAGGATCTTGAAGAAAGTCTGTGACACTGGTGAGTCTCCCTACCATGACGGGTAGGATCTTAACACTAAGTGGAAGTACGTGACCACGTCCTTTGTGATATCTCTACTGTGGGGCACCATAAGTGCTGTCAAACAAAGTCTCGGTTCTGGATGAATCGGGATGCTGTATCTGTTTACAATTTAACTATCTTTTGATCAAAGGTTTGTTATAGTCCTTTCCTCATCAAGGATTAAGTGTGACTTGGTTCAAAAGTTTGTGTCACCAAAACGTGTTGTGGCTTATATGCACAATTTTCTTAGTCACCCTGCAACTATGATGCACGGAGTGTCCGTTTTTATGTCCTTATCCCCTTTTTTGTTTAGAGGAAGTGTCCAAGTTAAGCCACAACTTGCAAAAAGGGTCCTTTGTTTTTACTTTACAGGTCATGCGTCCTTCTTTCTCATCATGGATCTCGTCTGCACGTGCTGTGGTTCTTCCCCGTTGTCTGTAGTTTCTTTGCAGTGGGGTGCAGGGAGGGGGATTCCTCCGACGTATGGCTTGATATCACCCAGGAAGATCCACGCTCTTCTCCCTTGTAGCTTGACTGCAGATGGAGTAACGTCTTCAACTGTGAATGGTCCGTTGAATCTTGGCTCATCCCACTTTTTCCTTGCTAAATTTCTCACCAAAACAGTATCTCCAGGGAAGACGAGTGGAGCACGTAGACCCTGAGCTGTATCTGAGATGTATTGTCTCTTTCTGTGTCCTACGCTGCCTTGCACCCTGTTCGTCGTCGTTGCAGCTGGTTTGAAATTACAGTAAGTCAAGATGTCATGCAGTTCAGATAGTTTTGCATTGCGGTTCCGAGAATCTCCCTGGTCGACTGGGCATCACATCTAGCTCTATCTCGGGGTGTCAGGGGAGTGCGCATTCTTCTTCCTGTGGTTATCTCGTGTGGCGTAAGATGATGGTCGGAGCCGGGTTGGTTCCGAAGAGCATACAATGCCAGAGGAAGGCAGTGCAACCATCCCCTCTTTAGAGTAAGCTTCAACTTGGCTATCCTTTCCTTTAACGAGCCGTTGAGCCTCTCACAGATCTAATTACCTTCTGGATGATGCGCCGACGAGACCTTGTGCTTTATACCAAGCAGCAAGCTAATCTGCTCAAAGACTGCATTTACAAAATGAGCCCCATTATCTGATCTCATTACTTCTCACACCCCCCATCTAGGGAACACTTCCCTCACAAGAAATTTGGCCGCACAGGTAGAGTTTGGGTGTGTACATGGACCTGCTTCTGTCCATCTAGAGAATGGACACACCACGACAATTAAGTACCTGTACCCGTTGCATACTTGAATCATGTCGACGTAATCGACATGCAAGTGCTGAAAAGGCCCATTTGGCCTGGGGATGACTCCTCTCATAACTTTTAATGTGTGCCCAGCGGTGTATTGCTGGCAGATTATGCAGCTCACCATAAAGAATGCAACGTGCTCAGTTAAATTTCGGTATAAACCAGTCTTCCGCGAGCGTTGCTGCTAGATTCTCCTTTGTCATGTACGTAGGGTAATGCAACTGTTCCAACGCTATTTTTAGTAGGGCTACAGGCATTACTGGCTTACCAGAGCTGTCTTGTCGCCACAAGCTGTCAGAGGGTTTTTTTTTATTGTGCAATAGCCAACATTTAACTTTTAACACATTTTCAACAATACAAAAGAATAAATAGAAGTAAAATTCTTCATACAGTTTTCAAGTTTGACATCAATAACAAACTTCATCTTAAAAGAAAAAAAAAGAAATAACTAAACACACAGTATAAAAAAGAATAAGAAGAAAAAAGAATAAGAAACAGACTGTTCTCCCTGAGAGAAAAGAAAATTCTCCAATATAAAACACAAGTTAATTAGACAAAATCCATTAAGGACCCTCCATAGTAAATTTGGCCAGAGTAACACTAGTTACTAAGATCTTAATTCATGCATAGGCGAGACTAGATCACCGATTAAATTAATTTCTTTTAGAGCTCTAACAAGTTCCATGGAAAGAGCAGATTCATGGCAAGAGGATAATCTCCCCCAGAACGCATCAGAATCAAGCCAGGATAACTGATGGACAAACCTGCTAAATCTTCTGACCCTCATAATTCCAAGAACCCTGGCAGTTAGATAATAAATGCTTTACGGACTGCAAGACCTTAACTGAGCACTTATCACAGTGTGGGTCAATTTTCCCTTCTCTATCTCTAGAGGCCAAAATCTCTTGAGTAGTGAGTAGATTTAAACGAAATATAAGAAGAGATTATCCAAAGCTTAGATCAGGAGTTATTTTTAAATACGCAGGAACCATAGAGAGAGGCTTATTGACCACAGAAAAAGAGGCAGATCATTTCGTCCTCTTAATGCTGTCAATCGTATCAATCCAGTCTCTTTGTTTCATCTTTCATTTTACTCTGTCTGGATTTTGGAGCAATAAGGTCGAATCACAATCCGCTCTCTCTAAAATTTCCAGGCATCTTTGCTTGAACTTAGTCAAAAATAGATTTTTTCCCTGGTTTAATTCACCTGCAATTTCCTCAAAAAGTGAATTTTTAGGAGCATCTAGAGTTGATCTATACAGAGTTATCCACTTCCACTGAAGCCATGATCTGAGAGACAGCAGCCCCAATTCATAACGCAGATAGACTATTGGAACACAGTCCGGGAGTCCCAGGGTATGTTTCTATAACCTGGCTTTCCAGGGATCCCATTCGCGGTCCATTGCTAATATGTTATAGTCAAGACCAAACAGAAGAATCGGGATAACTTTCCCTATATAGAATTTCACCAAGGGGAGAATAGAAAACTTGCAAAAATGGGATTTTATTTTTTTCATTTGTGCTCCCAATTTTACAACTTTCAATTCCAACAAGCGCACCAAGTTGCCTTTTGTTGGAAACAAGCTGATTAAAGCTCCCAAGTACGTTAACTCCGAAACTACCTCAATTGGTAGTTGGTCCAAGGTCCAGACATACTGTTTAATTATCTTTTTTGGGTGTTTAAATCTGATTATCTTGGACTTAAGCGGGTTAATAATAAGATTATTATTTCGGATATAATTTTCTAAGGCAAACAAAAGACGTTGGAGTCCTACTTGGGAATGATCAAGAACTACGACATCATTCGCATATGCCAACCAATTAATTTTTGTTTTTCCGAGTAGCAGAGATATTCAACCTATTCCATTCATTGCCTCAGCCAAATCTGCCATAAACAAGATAAACAAAAGGGCAGCTAGCAGACAGCCTTGACGTACCCGTCTCTTCACACCAATCGGATTTGTCAGAAGGCCTGATCTACCAAGCCTCACCTGCATGGAATTGTTGAGATGTAATTCTCTCAGGATTGACAGGAGAGTATGAGGCAGACCCAATTTGTCTAGTTTTTTCCAAAGGAGATCCCTGTCTATCATATCAAAGGCTTGGGAGAGATCTAGCCAAGCGCCAAAAAGTGGTGGGCCCCCTCCTTGAACAGAAGGGGAGATCAGGGTACTCAAAACCAGCCCATTTAGGGAAGTAGATAAACCCTTCCTGAAACCCGATTGTTGTCTTGGAATAATACCCCTTAAAGAACACCCTCGACGTTTCCATAGGTTTTTTCTCTTAGTGACAGGTTTCATTGAATGCCCAAAATTATTCTGCCCTCCACACCTAAAAGAAATCAAAATGATTAGTAGGCTTTCTACTCTTCGATTGACAATGTACATGTGATTGCCCACATATGTTTTAAGACATTCTATATATGTTTCTCTTTGTAGGCTTGATACTGATGCACAAGGCCCATGCATCATGTGTTATTGACCACTCTTACTTAAACCAGTTGCGTCCTGAAGACAGGTTTTGGCACACCACTAAGGAAATCTAGATTACAACAGTGCTGTCCTCTTCCCAGAAACACACCAGAGTGTAGACGCTGTCATCCCATGTTTTCCTAATATCTGGTCATGGTTGTACTCACTACTACTAACATCACATAACCTAACAATGCTTATGAATTATATTTGCAGTTGTTAGATAAACAGCTATAAGGGTGGACTGTATACCACTTTTTTCATACCACTCCTGGAATTATTACCGCATATACTGGTTGTTTTATATGCTTTTTATATTTGATGAAAACAAATTGTCTTGTGATATATAAATTAAAATATGTTTTGTTAAATTCCACGTTCTGGCTGCACATGAAATTGGATGATATTAAGTATCTCCTTCTGAGTAGATACCCCTACACCTATAGAGTGGTAGAGGTGGGTAGCTAGTGCTGTCTCTTTGCTGTTCTCAATAGTTATTCCTCTAACACCAAATTCCCCTTTACAAAAAAAGAGGAAACTCCTATTTGCTCAAATCACTTTTCTACACACTCTTCCTGTGGTGCCTCCCCTTGGAGCTCTATTAGTTGCGTTTGCCCAAGATTGCTATAGGCTTCCAGAGTGGTTCGTGCTACCATCATCCTTTCATGGGTGCACGCCACTTCCGCTTCCATAACCGTCTCAATTTTGGATGCCATACGCTTGGCTTCTGTGTCTGCTGCGGGATTTCCAGCGCAACACAAAATCTGTCCCTTTCGTGTGGGCGGCGCATTTCACGACCACTATGCCCACTGGGAGCTGTAGTGCCTTTATCAGCCTGTGCAATAAAGCTGCATGCTGCACTGGCATGCCATCAGTTCGGAGGTAGCCCCTCTTTTTCCAGCACGCTAATCCTGCGTGCACTGTTGACGTCACATAGGTGGAGTCACTGTACACCGTTACTTCCTGTTCGGCGTGATTCTCAATGGCGAGTATCAACGCCAATAATTCTGCAGCCTGTGCTGAGTAGTGAGATGGTATTCGTGCACTAAAAAGTACTTGAAATTCTCCATTTGCTGTGTGTTTCATCACAGCAAGGCCTGTGTATCTTTGCCCGTCACTTTGGTCGATCCTCGAAGAACCGTCAATAAAGATGATCACTCCTCTCGCCAAGGCATTTTCTTTTACGCTGGGGATTTCATCATAGAATTCTTCAAAATTCGTGCAGTCATGTATCGGCTCTCCTTCAGAGACTGGCTCAGATATAAACATAGCTGGGTTCACTATCTTACATCGGACTATTTTAATCGATGGATTTGATATGATCACTTCATAAGCAGAAGCTCTCTGAGATGTCAATGTGCCCTTTGGTTTCTCTAAAATGGCAAATAATGAATGCTTGACGTATAACGTCATGGAACATCCCATTACAATGGTTGTCGCTTTCTGTATGGCGAATGCTGCGGCAGCTAAACTTTGTTCGTATGGGAAGTGGCCCTTTATTACTGGGTCCAGGTTCCCACTGTAATATGCTAAGGGCTTATACCCCAGCGAGGTTCTTTGGGCGAGCACTGCCGTCATAACGTTACCACCTGTGTGCGAAAACAGGTAGAATTCCTCTGCATAATTAGGAATTCCGAGAACTGGAGCTGTACAAATCACTCTCTTGAGTTCAGTAAACCCTTTCTCCATCGTCTCAGACCATTAAATTTTTTCCTTTGTCACTTAGGCCTTCTTTAGGGCCTGAAGTAAAGGCTTAGTATACAAGCTGTAATCGAAAACCCATGCCCTAGCATAGTTGCACAGGCCTAGAAAGCTCTGCATTTGCTTTATCGTGTGTGGCTTAGCCATGTTCAATATTGCTTCAGCCCTTTCTGGGGTCACCTTCTTTCCTTCATGAGAGATCAGCTGGCCTATGTACAGCACTTCCTGTTGACAATATTGTAACTTTTCCTTGTCAACTTTATAACCCTTCTCAGCCAGTATAATCAGTAGCTGAACAGAATCGTGCCTGCATTGCTCTTCTGTGGTACTGCAAATTAGGATGTCATCCACATATTGCAAGACAACACTTTCTATTGCAATATTGCTTAAGTCCATCTGCAGGACTCTGTTGAAAATGGACGGGGACTCACAGTACCCCTGTGGCAGCCTCGTGCTTTTCAGACGCATTTATCTGAACGTGAATGACGTCAGATCTTGCGAGTCATGGTGCAACAGGATTGAGAAAAAGGCATTTTTCAAGTCAATCACCGTGAAATATTTTGCCTCGACGGGTATATTACATAGAATTGTAGATGGATTAGGGACTAAAGGGAAATCACCTTCAACAATGTTGTTTAATGCTCGTAAATCCTGGATTAAACGCCAAGACCCCCCCCTTTGATTTATTGACAGGATAAACCGCCATATTACATGGCGATTCTGACATCACTAAGTTGACCAGGTCCATCATCGCAGAGATTGTCTTAAAAATCCCTTCGTCTGCCTCTCTAGACATGGGATATTGTCGGACTCTCGGCAAAATTGCTCCTGGCTATATTTGAATTTTCACTTCTCCCACCCCCTTCAAGAGGCCTACGTCATAGGGTCCTGTAGTCCACACTGAGACAGGTACCTTAGCTATATCCTCATCAAAATATTCCGGGCGTTTCAGTGCCAACATCATTCTCTGGGCACTTCTCTTTTGATAATTTTTACCCAAAATACGTGACTCACTTCCACCCTTGTCTCTTCCGTGTCTGATTGTTCTTCAAACAGATCGTCATCGGTGATGTCAGTCACTCGATACCCTTCTTCGATGGCGATGATCGCGCACCATTTTCTGCCTTCATCATCGTATCCGTCAACCAATGCTACTTTCCCCCGCACTGCTACAGTATGTATCAAGGGAAATACTTGTCCCTCCTCCTCATGCATAGGTACTCTTGGCCTGAATAAAAACTCATCAGGGGTTCTTACGGTTCTATCTGCAAGGCCTGGCAATCCTGCCATAAGCACACGCATGCCATATGCAAAAACTTGTGGCGCCAATGGTATGGCCCTCATGGGTATGTGTCCTGAGTATGATCTAATCATTTCGCATACATTTGAATAGTGCATTCCTGGAGTGGAGCATACTATGCCCTCCTCCATGAACGAAATTGTCATGTTCAATTTTGTCATCAAGTCTCGACCCAAAATGTTTACTGGGGTCTGCCGTGAATACAATAAAGGTACATTCATTTTGCACTCTCCTATGGAAACTGGAAGAGCATCTGTAAAGGGACCTCGACTGTGAGCTCCTGTAAAACTCTGAGTATCTATGGCTTCGCCGCCTTCACATATGCACGAGCGTGTTGCACCCGTGTCCACTAGGAAGGAATATTCTTTACCCCCTATAACAATATCCACCCTAGGTTCCCTATGAGGGTCTGGTGTCACTGATAGGATAGAGCACATCAGGGTTCCCAGTGAGCTGTCCTAGTTTATATATAGATTTGGCCCACTGTGCACGTGTGGATTTTCCCCATTCCCAGTGTTTGTTCCCCTTCCAGGGTTCTGGGTCTGTGGCAGTTGCGGTGGCGCCTGTTGGGTTTCACCTTGTGGAAAATTCCCCATGTTCTGTGGTTGCACCCCTTGTTGCGCACCTAGCTGCACTCCTGGCGCTTGCTGTTGCACCGTGTGATTCTGTGCAACGCCCTGTTGTGAGACTGCAGGTGGATTTGCCGTGCCTGCTCCCATTCCTTGGCTATTCTGCATCATGCCTTGACTTCTGCATGTGCGTGCCAAATGCCCTGTCATTCCACACAGCCAGCATACTGGCGGTGGTAGGATTATTTGTCCATTTGACATATCTGGATTACACATTTGCAGATTTTGAAAGCCTCCTTGATTATTTTGGAAACCTCCCTGATTGCTATGCCATCCTCTTCCTCTAAATCCTCTTCCCCTTGGGTAAAATCCTACATTACCCTGGTTATTCTGTTGTGGGTTAACCACCTGCTGCATGTTTTGTTCAGCTGCATTAGTTAGCATGGCTCCTTCGAGAGCATACTTTGATCATTTCTTTTGCACCAGCTTCGCTTCCTCACCCTTTCGAGTCGCCTCTTTTTTCTGATTCTTTTCTTGCAACAGTCTACAGTAATGTGCGATAGTCAACTGTATTTCAGCCCAAGGTTTAGCCTCAACTCCTACCAATTTCTTGAGCTGTTTCTGCACTGGTTCTGGCAACCCTTGGCACAATATGTGGTAAAACACAGGTATTGATTTCGTCAAAGATTAATGCTTTTCAAGCACCCACGCGTTTTGGAAATTCTGGATATAAATTAACAGATCTTCCGACTCCTTCATTTTTTGAGTCATTATAGCTCCCATATCGGAAGTGTCTGGGTAAAGCACTCGTAGCGCATTCCATACTGCTGCTCTGCAGTTGTTGAATGGCGCTCCGTCATGTGCAGTGTTAATTGTGGTTACACCAGGGTAGCCTGCCCGTGTCTACACATCGTCTGCTCTCTCACCAAGTATGGCGATCAGGAGACCCTTAATGTCCCCTATGGCTAGCGTGTTTACTCCTGTCATTTTTTCTAACTCATGCATCCACTTTCCGCATCCCGATGTCAGCATTGGAAGCTTGTTCCTCAGGTTTTCTCGATCCATGTGTGGCCATGGAATATATTGTGGTCTTGCTCCCCCTTTTTCTAGTAGCGGAAATTGGAGTGCGCATCCCTCTTTCTCTTCCCTCATTGTTCTCCTGTCTATCGCAGGGGTAATATTCCCGCATCGCGGTCTACTTGGCAATGTCCTTAATCTGTCTACATAGGATGGTGACGACACCCCCCTCTGACCATGGGGTATTCCTTCATGCCGGTCAGACTGTGCGGCAGACTCTGATGCTCTCGGTGCGGACTCGCTTGCATCTGACCATCGTACACCTCTTTCCCTTGGGAGTCATCTTTCGCGCCGTCTCCCTTCTTCATTTGTCTCGCGCTCCTCCTCTTCGGAGTCGGACATTGTTTGGTCCCAATTCACGCAACTTCTTGTGTCATCATTATTTCTACTGATTTGTAATCTATCCAGGGACAGTTTCCTACTCCCACTACTTTGGGTGACATCCTGCATGTCATATAGCTGAGTGCTCTCCAGGCGCTCGTCCTCTCCTTCCCCTTGGGGTAATTGTTCTAGCTGCATTTCATCATATATTTTATCGATCGTTTCCCCGATGCTTCTGGTGTCGAAGTCATCTTCAACATTTGCCCTAGACGTGCCTGGTACTGAATCGTACGCAGGAAAGAATTCTTTAATGTCTTCCCAGTCTACAACTGGATCAGGTTTTTTAACTTCCCTCTCCAAATATTCGAGATTGCGCACTCTCTGTCTATGCTTACGTTCAATATCATCATCAAATTCTTTGCGCTTCCTCACCTCTTCTCTGACTCTATCTTCTTCCCTTCTCTTTTCATTTGTACGTTTATCTGCCCTTTGAATTTCCTCATCTCTTCGTCTCCTTATCCTTATTTCACGTACCCTTTGCTCTTCTTCTAGCCTTCGCTGTTTCTGTCTGTCTTGATCATAGGCTGCTCTCAGTTTACGATCAAGCTGCTTTTCTTGCTCTTCGAGATATAGCTGTTCTCGCCTCAGCCTATCTTTCCTTCTTATCCTTTCGTCCCTTAACTCCTTTTCCTTCTCCTTTCTCTGTGCCTCATCTAACCTCTCTTTAGGTCGCACATCATCACTTCCTTTCCCATTGAGTTTCAATAAGATTTGTCCTCCCATCCATTCGTCTTTTGCGAATGCTATCTCATCAGTTCTGTCTTCGCTTCCTTTCCATTTCTTTCCCTCTTTCTCCTTGTCGAGAGATGCACTTGTCTGTGCCTGATCCTTTCTTTCATCATCACGTCTCCCCTTGTCCCTCGGGACTGCAGAGGTAAGATCCTTGTCCTTATCTTTCCTTTCATTTTCATCACTACTGTATGTAGGTGACTCATATGCAGGGTTTCTGTATCCTGTGGCTGCTTTAGGTTCTCTTAATCGGTAGAGCCCCTCAGTCTTACTCTCTTCAGTTTCTGTTTCAGGCGGGGCAGGAGGTGCGGTAGGCATCTCACCCCCCTCTGTGCATACATTAAGTATCCAATCTGCTGGCGGCTCTTCCTTTTTTGCTTGTTCAAACATCTTCCAAAGCTCTAGAACAGCAAGACGTTTCTCTAGCTTTTTGCCTGTATATGTGGCGTGCCAATATGTCGTCATCTGTTGTAAGACGGCTTTGGATAAAGGCCCATTTTGTGGCCATGGCATAAACATCTTGTGGGCAGTATCCTTAGCCCACTCGGTGCTATACTTCTTTAGTTTGGGTGCGTGTTTCGGTAATTGTTTGCGTAAGTGTGCTAAGGGAGTTATGTCTTCCATGTTTAAATCTGTTCTCTTTCCTCTTATACAACACTTGTCAATACTACGTATGATTAAAACACCTTGTAACAAAATGAGCGAGCACCAAACACAGCAAGCTCCAAACTAAAATTTTCACCATAAAAAAATCTCTTATATCACCACTTTGCTCAAAACATTTAGTTCAGGTGCGATTCAGTCTCAATTATTGAATCGCTCAACAATTTCTTCAACCAGTTTTCATAATAACAATTTCACAAATGATGCCACACAAAACATATAGGACAGACTCTTAACATACTAGACAGACACCAGCTGGACACAAATATCTCTGCCTCTAATCATTACCCCTGCATGGAGTTTAAACGAACCCTGTTCACAACATCTTTAAACGTGGTGGTAGCCTAATTGTTCCCCATTATGTGGAACTCTGGGTTCACGTTTCTTCTGACCGCTATGTTAAAGTGCAGGAATAAGGTGTATCCTCTCTCTTCTCAGGTGTCCTCCCTGGTATCCTCTCTCTTCTCGGGTGTCCACCCCGGTATTCTCTATTTGTTCAATTATTCTCAAGTCATTATCACCGTTCGTCTCTGGACCCTCGGGATCACCGCCTCTGTTACCGCCTCCTTCAGGTTTTCGTCCGATCAGCTGCCCGTAGGAATGGGAAGGGATATGTTTGTAAAACCGGTCCCTTCAGGCCCTGACTGCAGTCTTGGGTTAGTTACACTACCATTGTCCATGGGGAGCTTCACAGTCTACTCAGCCGAATGGCGAAGGACTCGTGATATTGCCGAAGACCTAGACTTACTTCGTGTCGACGGTCAATAGGTGTCTTATTTTAATCAATAATCAATAATCGATGGTTTCCAACCATCCTCTGCTACCAAGTGTACAGGAGAGGGAGTGACCCCTGACCGGCCCATAGAGTCAGAGCTTGCCCTTGAGTACTTTAAGACAAGATAGCTGCACCTTGAGGTGGAAGGGGTGCAGGATTTATTACTCCAACACCAATCAATAATGACAACTCAATGGTTTGGCAAAGGGGAGTCCGTTTAATGTCAAGTACAAAAAACTGGGAAACATGGAAATCAACAGTGATGCGATAGCCCGTCTCGCTTCAACTCCCAACAATCTTCATTCAAACAGTAACAGTTATACCCAAAATTTGTCATCATTGACGTGTAACACTCATGAGTTTGTCATGCAATTGTATTGGTCGGAAAAGGTAACTTAAGTATAGGTGCTATATCTGTATATGGTAACGGAGTGTGAGGATTGGTTAACCCTTATCAGGAGGGCGTCTACGCCCTTCCCTCTAACATTACACATGTACACGTCACTAAAAGTACGACGTCTCATTGTTCTCCTAGCTATAGGACCCTAGATTATTTGGTCCATTGTGATTGGGTTAGTTACACCCCTCGGCATAAATCTCCACTTTAATTAGCAGCATGCAGAATGGTCAACCAGGTGCAGGATGCCCCAAGATTCACCCAGTCTCCCTTCCATCAATCAGTACTTTATTGCTATGTGTCAATTAGTTGGCTGTGGTTGGCCTCGAAACTGTAGCTTCTTGTCAGGAAAAGTTATGGTATCTCCTGTTTTTTGGGTGACATCAGACGTTGGTGCCTCTTCGCACTTGGCTGGTCATGTGTTGGTACATCGTGAATCTGCTTCGTTTTCCTTCTATTTGTGCATTTAATTCTCATTTGGGCCTGCCACCTGCTTGGGTCTCCTTATCTCGACCTTCACGGGGCAGGCTGCTCTGCTCTTAAGTTTCGATTCTCGGAAGCTACTGTCCGCCTCCCTCTCTTGGTTTGACCTCGTTTTCCCAGGCACAGATGCTCTTTGCTGAGTTTCGATTCCGCCGTCTCCCTCTTGTATTAGCTGGAATATGAGTCCTGTCCTGTTTGACCCTTAGTAACCTGGGTCAATTCTGCTTTTGTATAAAGTGAACCCACACTTATATAGTGTGCTTCGTTGAGGTAGTTATATAGTTGGTGCTTGCATAGCAAGCCGCACTGTTTTCTTAGCTTCTTGCGGTTACAGTGATTGTACAGGCGTTAACTGGTTGGATATTTTCATCCTGCTTTACAGTTTAAGTTTCTTTATATTTCAGCATCGTTTCTCCTTCTAAGTTCATGATATCCTTATTCATGACATTTCGTCTTTGTGTGTCATCTTTTGGTTGTCGTTTCATTCATCTCTGAGTCTGTCCGGGCCCTCATGTCTTCACCATTCGTCTTCAATTAAGGCCTTTTGAGTTTCTTCTGGGGACAGTGCTTAAGCATTCTTTGTTTTGTGTCATTTATTGGTATGGTTGTCTCAATGGATACCTTACTGTTCATGGTTGTCTGGTTATTGGCACTTCAATAGGTGTTGCTCTTCTGATGGGCATTGGGCAGAGTCCTAACGCGGCTCTCTGCTGGTTTATTTTCTCATCATACGTCACATATCTCGGTGTGAACGTTCCTAGTACTTCAAAATGGGTGGCTGGTGTGCAGACCATATTTGGGACCTCCTCTACACAGGCACTAAATGAAGATGGTATTTAAATATAAGGTGTAAATAACTATTAGCTGAATGAATTTGTAAAATGTTAACTTGTATTTAGTTTTCCCCAAAGCACGGTAAAGAGCAGTAGGCTCTGTGCCAAAAGGGATGTGGCCTGCGCTGTGGCCTGTGCTAAAAATGGATCGCAGAGCATGCAGTCTTGCGTCACCGAGGCTAGCTCTGGCAGAGCACACGAAGTGGCTGAGCAGCTGTTTCCTGTCCATCAAAGCCCATGCAGACTAAAAATAGGGGAGTGTACATGCTCATGTACACAATGCAACATTATGAGAAAATAAAGTATTAAGGGGAATTACTGGACCAGCTAAAATATGAGCATATTGAGTGAGGTGTGGAGAGTATGGCGGGAAACGTGTTTATATAAAATTGTTTATAATATAGCAAAAGTATGATAAACAGGAGTTACAATGTAATCTTGCATAGGGAGCAGTATGCTAAGTAGTTTGTCTTAAATACAAACCTGGCCATGCAGGAAGGAAGACTTCAGCATCCCTTGTAAGGTAAGAAGTACAGTTTTGGATGAGCCATGCCAGTATCCAGTGTCCAAGTTAAACAGTATATAAGGCTCCTCCTTGGTACCAGTCTGCAGGAGGCAGTCATGGAAGAGGGAAAGAATGCCGGTCGGGGCGCAGAGTTCTTTGCCCCCCCCATCCTCATTTCTGTACAGATTAAACTTGTTATCCTTGCAATATAAATACTCTTGGCCTTAATTCCTTAGAGGGGTGAACTTCAATCTGGTTTGAGCGTGATTAGGGGTACCTGTGTACTTCAGGATTACCCCTGTAAATTGGGCTACCTTTCAGTGGTGACCCAGATGTGATATTAGTTTCTTGCCCCCATACTTTGCGAATCCCCAGGTCAGTCAGCCACGCCCAGCTATAAAGACCGGTCCCCTAAATCAAAAAACACATATTTCCTGGGCGGTTTTAGTAGAAGCTATTTTGAAAGAAATCCTCTCAGCTCACTGAAGCAGGGCGTGGCTCCAGAAAGACAGGCCAGCATGGGACTTCGTAACTGAGGAAAACTCAAGTGAAGCACACTCATGTGAGTATACTCTTGCAAGTGATAACATGGCAACATGTATGTATGATATGGTGATGTGAATGATAGTATGGTGATGTGAATGATACTTTGGTGATGTGAATTATAGTATGGTGATGTGGATGATGTACGAGGTCAATGGAATAGATGGAATAGGACTTTTTGGTGATGTATTATGGAATAGGATTTCAGGTGACATGTTAAGGAGTAGATTGGAAAAGAGGTGGTTTATGTATTGAAATTGTCACGTATTTCTGTTTTTCTACTTTTTATAATGGAAAATGGGAACCTTAGCATATGAAAGATTGAGATGAAAGGGATCCTCAGCGTATAAAAGACTGAGATGAAAGAGAACCTCAGCGTATAAAAGACTGAGATGAAAGGGAACCTCAGCATATAAAAGACTGAGATGAAAGGGAGCCCCAGCTTATAAGGACTGGGAAGTAAGGGATCATCAGCCATAACAGGTTGAGAAGGTAGTACCACATAGTATTCTTTTATAACTACAGAAGCAATAGGATCCTTAGGATATTAAAAACATGTTGGGAAAGTGGTATTACAAAGGATATAAGGAAAAACAGTAGTGGCTCAGTATAAGGAATGGGCCTGGATTTTAGTCAATTATTTTTTGTATATTTACTCTTGCTGTCTTTTGTGGTAAAAAAAAGGAAGGAAGGTGGATGAGCTGTGGTGTGTGTGTGCATGTGTGAAATCAAAGTGTAATAAGTGTGAAATTAAAGTTGAAAAAATGGGTTGATCTGTATTTTTGTGTAAAAAATAGCTGCGTGCGCAGCATAGCAGTAGAGTCTAAGGGCAGTATTAGGGACGTGTGCAACACTATGGAGGAAGAAACCCCAATAAAACACATGTATAGGGTTCTGCCACTGTATTGTATTGTAAAAACAAAGAGGTGATGGCTGGAAGGTTTAGAATGAATCTTAACCACTGGCATTGCTCTGGGCAACCCTCCATTGTATTGTGACAGAATAAATAAACAATGGACAGTAGAAACAAGTCCAAAAAAAGAAAAGAGATTCTAGATCTCTGGCAAGTATTTGAGGATGTGGAAGATCAGGAAGGTGAAAAAGAGATCCAATGTAAGGTGATATACCCTGTAATGCCCAAGCCTGTAGTAGGGTATACAAACCCAGTCTATAAGCCTTCAGTGGTAGAGAGAGTGTCAACAGTATTATCAGATTAGCAACTCGGGGGGCGACTCAAGAGCTTTTGCTCCTCCATATAACCCATCCACAAGCACTAATATTCCCGTAGCATCGGTATACACAGGGTCCACAGGTAGACATAGACAGCGGGAATTGCGGGAAAGGTTGGTCAGGTTACAAGAACTGAAAGAAGTATCACCAGAAATAAGGGTACCAGTGCAGGAAATAGGGGATTGGAAGTCAGGAAATGTTTTGGTTAGATTCAACCCTGGGGCAACAAGAAATGTTTGTGTTGAAAAAGATGATGGGCAGAGGGTATGGACGGTCCTGGGACAAGAAGTAGAATGAACAAGGGAAAATGGAGGGTTAGATAAAGGTGGTAGAAATAATGAAGAGACAGGGCAAGAAGGAGATCAACAGTTGGAGGTGGTGAGAAACCCGTCCCTGTCACAAGAGGCAATGAGGAGGGACAGACCAAGAAATAGACCAGATTTAATAGTGGTAGTACAAGATCAGAAGAATACTACAAAATGGGTAGAAGACAAAATAGATATGCAGATGCCTCTTATACATAAAAGGAGTATGGATAATGCAGTATGTGCCATGGCCTCACATGGGCAAAAATAATTTGATTAAAGCTCTCCCCCAGCTTATAGCCGGAGCTAGTAAATGGATCTATGAATTTGAAAAACAAACAGCAAGGGTAGACTTAGCGCTAGGAGATTTTAAGAGTCTACTGGTTGCCATAATTGGAGACCAGGCTGGTGACATATGGGCAAAAATAGGCTACTCTGGGGTAAGTCTTGCAGATATTGAACATGATGGAGCAGCCTTTAATGAGGTAAAGGCAAGGGTATGGGATGCCCTATGAAGGATGTACCCAGATACCCCTGACTTTAATGGAGTGCACAATGGGTGATGATGAGGACCCAGTTAGGTGTATTCTTAAGTTACAGGAAATGTGGAGAGTTGAGACAGTACCATTTTTCTATTTTATCATAAAGGGGGGATTACCAAAAGAGGTCCAGAAGGCACTAGATAAAATTGAGGGAATAGAAGCCAAAGGGTGGGCAGAGATACAAAGTTCAATAGTCCACCATTGTAAGAGAATCAAGGAGCGGGACAGGGAGACAGCCCAAAAGTGGAAAACGGATGAGGAAAGAATAGGGGAAAAGAAACTAAATAAGGTTGTCGTCCAAGCAGCGGTGACTGCACCGGCTCAGGGGGAAAGGACAGGAGACACTCAACAAATTGGGAATGCCACAATTACGGCACTATGGGCTGAAGGAGGACTGGGAAAATGGGGTGGGGGGTCAGTATCCCAACCCACAGTGGCAGTATGAAGGAGCACCAAAGGAAAGAGGAGGATTTTGAGGAGCAAGAGCAGGAGGCTTTGGGAGGGTAGGGCCCCGGGGAGGAGGTTTGGGAGCATCACAGTGCTGGTATTGCGGGAGATGGGGGCATTTCACAAGGGAATATAGGAACATGCCTGGGATTAGATTTGATTATGGGCCATCACCTCCAGAGCAGGGATTCCAAGGGCCTCAAAGAATGGGACAACAGCAATTTGGGCGAGGAGGTCAAAATCAGTTCCCTTATGGGACTGACAGGCAAGGGCAATGTGTGCAACAACCACAGCAAGATGAGGGAACACATTGTAACAGAATGGCAGGGGGAACAGGCGCCCCATTCCAAGGAGTTGCAATGACGGGGGCAGCCCTTTTTCATTCCCCGGGACAAATACATATTCTGATTAGGACAGCCCACAGAGAGCACTCGCATGTCCAATCCTATTTACAACCGCACACCCAGAAGAGGAGCCTGTGGTGGAGGAGGAAATAGGAAACAGGCAATTTATATTTATGGTAAATTCAGGTGCAACCAAATCATGCATCTCGGTGGAGAACATTCCATTATCAGGTAAAACTCTTTACACACAGGGATTCTCTGGGGCTATTTCTATGGTTCCATACACTGAGGAGCTGGATATAAAAGTGGGAGGGGAGGTAGTACAAACCCCCTTGTTATGTTCACAGAGTTCCCCTGTGGACTTGTTGGGTAGGGATCTGCTCAGTAAAAAAAATAATAACTATATCATTCACAGATCAAGGGGTAGTGTGTTACACTCCAGGGATGTGTGTAGTTCAAGCAATGGTAATAATCAATGCAATGGCAAGGGAGTCAATGGTCCATGGGGTTACTCTGGTCCTGGATATACTTTTTCATGGTGTTAAGGTATCAGTAAAAGCAGTGCCTCCAATTGCTACAAAGTGTTGGCGAGTGCCCAAAGATTTTATTTTCCGACCCATGGTGCCACCCGAGATGGGGGCAGGGACAATATTGTCATTAGATTTGCAAGGACTAGTAGTGTCAGAAAAAAGAGTAGTCCAAATTGGAACAGACCAGGAAGGGTGCGAGTGGCGCACAGTCCCATGTATAGATCTGATAGTATAATTACAGGAAATGACTGATGAGGAGTTATTTGAGGACAGTGAGCAAAATGGGGAGATTGTTTTGGGAATCTGCATCCCCAGTGATTTCATGGTGCAGTATAGGAAGGTACAGTGCCCCCTGATGGCAGTGGTGACCCAGTCGTTTTATTTTTTCAGGAGGACATGCAATATGTGCCAGCACAATTATGGACTGTTAATCCACATGATGTTGGGTTACTGAGAGATGTGACCCCAGTTCAGATTACATTGAAGTCAGGTGCTTAGAACAATCATCCAGTATGTGGATGATCAGTTGGTATGTAGGGAAAATGTACATCAGTGCAGGAGGGATTCTGTTGCATTATTGCAATTGTTGGCTCACAGAGGGTACAAGGCAGATAAAAAGAAGCTACAATACTGCCAACAAGAGGTACTATACTTGGGACAACTCATTTTTGCAATGGGGTAAAAATATTACCAGTTAGGGTGGCGGCAGTACGCGCTGCCCCTAGGCCCAGTACTGTGAAAGAAATGTAGCAGTTTTTTGGGCTTATGTAATTATTGTAGGGCATGGATCCTAGACTACGCAGTCTACACAAGGCCACTGTTACAAAGTCTCAGGGAAGGACAGAGGACTTAAAAGTTAATTGGAAAGGACTGACAAAATGACTAGACAATTTGAGGACTTAAAAGAAGCTATTTGCACGGCCCCTTTTTTTAGCAACTCCAGATTATATACAGGGACTTCAGACTTCGCCACATCTCGTTAGCATCCCTCCACCGGGTTCACTCTTGCTAACTTCTAGAGACAGTCTGTTCAAGGGCTCACTTCATCAAGTGGGATTTGTTTTCCTTCCTTTCACAATCATCTGCAGGTCAAAGACTTTCAACGGTACAAAGGATTTTACAAGACTCTTGTATGATCAATTTGACCTCTTTTTGCCTCTTCCCATGGGCTTCTGGTTCTGTTAGTTTTTACCATTGGGTACTCGCCCAGAGTTACTTGCCTGAGCACCAACGTGGTGCAAACTTCCCTGTTGCTGGTTTTCCCTCTCTTTCCTCAATCATATCTCTAAGTTTTTCAAAGTTCAAATTAGCCTATGGCTACTTTTCTTTCAACACTGTTCGGTTTCGTATCGATTCTCCCCTTGACTCCGGCTATGATGAACTGCTTGCTTTTCTTTATCCTTGGTGTCAAGGATGGTACCACCGAGATCAGCATCCTTCCCCGGCTTGGTTATCAGCGGAGGAGGGTATTGTGTACCATAGACATCTGCTACAACCCACATTGGCTATTGTTCGCGGTCTTATGTTTCCATCTGCAGAGGTTTCATGGGCATTGATCGGAAAGGGCAAGGTTACTTCTCTCCTTGTCACCCTCTCGGTATTCGCTGTCTTTCGCCTCCTCTTGAACTGCGCTGCTGAGTAAGCTCTCACGTCATGCGGTCTGCCTTGCTCGTCTTGTGCTTTCGTGCTCCACCTTTTATCCCTGTGGGTAAAGGAGAGGGCAGTCAGGTGTGTGGGATTCTGGTCAATTGCCTGACTTTGTCTGACCCTTGTATTGGGCCATGCTGGGTAAATGGTTCTAAAATTAGTCTGTTGTCTTTCGTGTTGTGTGAAGGTGTTCGTATCGGAAAGGAGGGGAGTTTGAGTGTTTGAGTATCGCTATAGATAAGAAAAAGTGTTGTATGGGATTGTTCATCTGCTAGGGGTTTTGGGTATGTTTGGAAAATAAACAAGGGGCTTTGTGGGAATGGTAGTGTTTTTTCTGACCAGGATGGGAAAGCAGGAAATGATAATCAGAGGGACGGGATTGGTAGGGTTTCGTCAAGTTAGATTGGGTGTTCAGAAAAGAATAATCATAGGGATGTGGAGAAGAATGGTTTGGAGTACTCGGGCGGAAAACAGGACAACAATGACTCTGGGAGTTGTGGTTTTTGAGTCTAATGAGGTTCGTGCTCCTAGGGTGTTTACCAGATATGGTGGGGGCATCTGGTTGGGACAGGGGAGATCTAATAGGAGGAATGGAGGCAGATGTAATACAGCCTACGAAGGTTTCAGGGATCTTGCTCTCCTCTCCTTCTCCGGTTCAATACTGTGTTTCCCTTGGATTATTCCCTCGAGTACAACCTGGTGAGTCTTTGTTGCTCTTTCACCCCTAGATTTGGGATCTGAGTGGATCAGCACTTCGTTGGCCACCTGAATAAGGGTTTCTTGATGTTCACTATGTGAGATACCCTCAGTTATTTCACAATATCTATCAGATGAGGATTCTGTGGGAGAAGAATCTATAGAAAAAGCATTACGGTAGTTCTCCTTCGATGTTGTGTTGTGGGAAGTATAGGAGTGAAGTGCCCTAGAAGTATGATGTTGTTAAGCACCCAGAGCACAACTTGGAAGGAGGCCAGCAAATATCAGAAAGATCAACTCTTTCATAGTGCGTTATTCAATAGCTTGATTTCAGTGGAAACAGTAACGCCACTGGGGTCTGAATGGCATATATTATGGGACTCATATAGTGAATAGAATGTCTTAATTACTAGCCACATATATACATCCCAACTAAGGTTCACTCATTCATTCCAACGTCACTGACTCCAAACACACGGAAATGGTGTTTTGGGCATTGCCCCAACACTGGCCTCATTCTCAAGAGCGTCTCACTTGTTCACTCATCACTGGCATCGTGCTCTTTAATGCAGTCTCACTCATTCTCCTATCACTGGCCTGATGCCCTATCATTGGGTCTCATTCCTTTCCCCATCACTGCCCCCATACTCTTCAAATTAGCCTCACCTTTCTTCATTCCAGTGTCTTATTGACATTAATAGAGTCTCACTCTTTTCACAGTCCTACACCCGCCATCCCAAATACCCAATGAGCTCTTGCAAAAATACCCTCCTCAACTTTCACTCCTATGTGGGTGACAACCAAGACTACTTAAAAATCATTGAACCTCAAGAGGTAAAAATTGGGATGCTTTAGACGTAGCAAAACAGGGTGCATCCCTCAAGAGATAAAAATTCAGGAGGGACACTCAAATTCTGAAAATCAGGGACCCTAAAGATATGCAAATTATGGAAGGGTCATCAA
This sequence comes from Ambystoma mexicanum, assembly GCF_040938575.1. Lineage (NCBI taxonomy): Eukaryota > Metazoa > Chordata > Amphibia > Caudata > Ambystomatidae > Ambystoma > Ambystoma mexicanum. Next base: position 419,799,329 of record NC_090934.1, on the reverse strand, counting down.
GTATGTTTTACATTTTGTATTATTTAATTAAATGAATAACTTCTTAATACATTTCTTCAATCATCACTTCAATGGATTGCTTTTCTCCCACAGATTCCTCATCTGATAGATATTCCCTCCAGCATCACTGCTTCATAATTTTTTTAGATAGGGGGCAATAGTGTACCTCGACCCGGCCATCGAACATCGATCCTTCTTGCTCGGCGTCTGGTCGTCGGCTCTGGTCATGACATCAGGCTTCGTATAATTAGCGTGTCACTATGCCCCGACCTCAGTTCCTTTTTTCCACGAACTAACAACTCTTTGATGTTTTAGTCAGATAACTGTTATTTTTCAAAATCCTCGACACGAGATGTCGGTTGCACGAGTGTCCGGATTCAAGTGGTGTACCAATTGTGGCACCAAGATGTTGCTTTACCACCCACACAAGTTGTGTCTCTGGTGCCACGGCATTGGTCACAGGACTAACGGGTGCCAGTCGTGTGCCAAGATGCAGCCAAAATCGCTTCACGACCGATCTGCTAAACTCGCTCTGGTGTCGACTGCCCTCAAAATCTCTGGCGCGGTCGACGGTTTGGTCTATCGGAGGCCAAAACGAAGGTGCATACCCCCGAAAAACATTACAGAAGAAGAAAAGGTCTCACTCGAGGAGCCACCCTTCCTCGTTCTGAAAAAAGAAAAGGCGCCTCGCCATCGTCGGGACTCCCGAGTCTTCGACAGAAGAAGGTAAGCTGTCGGCTGTGCCTACCACCCGCCAGGAGTGGGAGGATTTTAAATCCTCAATGCTTGAAATGTTCAAGCAGCATGCTGCAGTCATCGCGGCTCCCACCCCCATGCAGCATGCCTTGGAGCAAAGAGCAGCGTCTCGATCTTGGTTAACACCGACCTACACCATCACAGCGCCGAAAGACAAACGCTCGACGTTGTCGGTTGTCGACAAGATCATTACACCACAGCCTCGGTCCGAATTTTTCGAGACCATGACAGGTATCTTCGGTGATCACGATGCCGATGACCAAGATGTCGACCCAATGCTCTTGGGCTCAGGTGGGGTCGACTAGTATGATGACAAGAGTAACATTCTACAACTGGCTCAAGGCCTCCAAGACGCCAGTGGTCTGGATACTTCACCTGACCTAGAGTTTCAGCAGTCCCAGCCCTATCTTCACAATGTAACTAAATACAGGGCTCTGGTAGAAAGGGTTATTGACACCCTGGGATTGCACTCATCAGTGGCACCCTATCCCCCAAGGTTATGACCTTACCGAAATCCTAGAGGAAGGTCTTTCCACTGAGCGAAACATGCCGCTGAACCCGGCCATTGCTGATCCTTTCATGTCTCTATGGTGAACTCCTTGTTCCATTCCTCGCATCAGTTCCACCATTTCCGGGATGTCCAGGCCGGCTAGAGGAGACAACTCTTACCTCTCCTCTCACCCTTCCCAGGAGGGGCTTGTCATGCAGGCGGCTATGGTCTCTTCTAGATCTGCATCTTCTATGTCCACTCTGCCCTCAGACCGAGAGGCAAAAAAGTAGATGCCTTGGCAAAGAAGGCATTCACCTCGGGTAGCATGACCCTCAAACCTACAAATGTGGCAAGCAGTTTTGCCAAATACTCTTTTGGTCTGAGACAGCAGTGGACAATGCTGCCCAGTATGTTCCAGAAGGTGAGATACGCGAGGGCTTCCCACAGCTAGTGGAGGATGGGAAGGAGGTGGCCAAGCAGTCGCTGTGAACGGGCCTGGACATCGCCGAATATGTAGGCTGATCTATGACGTGGTCATAACATTGAGAATGCAGGCCTACCTGAAAACTCTGTTTTTTTCTCCCCACGTTCAAGTGAAACTTTTGGACATGCCCTTCGAGGGCGATCTTCTTTTCGACAACAAAACCAGCGATTCCTTAGAGAAATTCAAGGAATCAAAACTCGCTGCCAAATCCTTAGGCCAACCTTTGCAGCCGGCCAAGCTTGCCTTTAGCTTCGCCTTTAGGGCACAGGGCTACAGGAGATATGCTCCTTATGGCAGAAGAGCGCAGCTCCCACCGGCCAGGCAAGGGCAGAAGCATTTCCCTTGCTCCAGAAGGGACAGAGAGGCTTCTGGAGGCCAACAGGCAGCATCAGCTGCTGGGGTGACCCAGCCTCCAAAGCGGCTTTCATTTTCCCTCTCACAGTGAACCAGTTGGAAGACGGTTGATGGAGAACTTGTTCCAGTGGCAGGGAATTCCTTCTGATGCCTGGGCTCTCCAGCTCATATAATGGGGTTATGGTCTGCTATTTCTAAGGAAACCACCGGACAGACCACCACCACCTCCAATCCAACCGCGACAGGAGCTCCAGGAAGAACTGAGAGCCCTGTTGCTGAAGGGTGCCGTGGAAGAGGTACCTCCCGAACAGAGAGGATCGGGTTGGTATTCCCGGTATTTCCTGGTGCCCAAGAAAGGAGGACCCCTCCGTCCCATTCTGGACCTCAGTGCCTTGAACAAGTTCTTGAAGAAAGACAAATTCAGGATGGTGACGTTCAGAGAAATTCTCCACACTCTCGAACTTCAGGCCACTGGTGTCCATAGACCTACAGGGCACCTATTTCCATATGCCGATTCATCGAAAGCACAGGAAGTTCCTAAGATTCACCATAGGCAATATGGACTATCAGTTCAAAGTGCTTCCCTTTGGTCTTACCTCCACCCCAAGGGTCTTCACCAAGCTCATGGCATTAGTTGCAGCTCACCTCAGGAGATCCGGAGTGCACGTATTTCCATATCTGCACGACTGGCTGATCCGAGGGAAGTCTGTAGTGCAGGTCTTGTCCCATCTGCAGGACACCTGCTCGCTGCTGCACAGGTTGGGCCTCTCCCTAAACATAAAGAAGTCCCACATAACACAAGTCCAATGGCTCCAGTTCATCAGAGCAATCCTAGATACCCAGGTGGGGAAGGCTTTCCCTCCCGAGGATAGAGTAGTCAGCTTTACACAGATGGTAGACTTATTCCGGAAACAATGCCACTCTACCAGCGGCTTCCTTCCTCCGCCTTCTACGCCTCCTGACCACCTGCATTTTTTCTAGTGCCAGAGGCCAGGTTGCGCAGGAGATCACTGCAATGGTTACTGAGAGATCAGTGGTCTCAGTACCTCAGCACACTCTTTGATCTCCTCAGAGTGTCCACATCAGTTGTCAACGACCTGTCCTGGTGGGCAAACCACAACAGTCTTTTGGCGGGAGAACCCTACTGCCTCCTTGACCTCCAACCCCAGTGTTCATAGATGCTTCCTTGAAGGGTTGGGGCACTCACTGCGAGGATCTGCAGGTGAGTGGCCTCTGGTCAACAATGGAAGCCAGGTGGAACATCAACAGGCTGGAGTTACGAGCTATCAGGCTAGCCCTGAAAGTGTTTGCCCCATCTCTGTGAGGAAAGCATGTCCTCGTCCTGACTGACAACATGGTGGTGATGCACTACCTCAGCAAGCAAGGTGTTGTGCACTCCCGCTGCCTCTGCACGGAGGCGAGGATGGTTCGTTCTAGTTGGTTGCTGGAGAACAGGATCTCGGTCTCGGCAGTTCACCTGGTGGGCACAGAGAACAACTTGGTGGATGCTCTGAGCAGGCAGAGCACAGTCTCACACTTCTCTCTCTGGGATACTCAAAAGGTGGATCTGTTCGCAACGGAGTCCAACAGGAAATGCAAACGTTTCTGCATGAGGGAATTTCCAGCGAACGGTGCACTGGGGGACGCGTTTCTGGTGGATTGGACCTTCCCTCTCCCTTACGCGTTCCCTCTGATTGCCGTCATTCCATGGGTTCTCCGGAGGTTCAAGAGGTTTTGAGCCACCAGGATCTTGATACCCCCGGACTGGGCGAGGAGAACATGGTACTCCAACCTCTTGGACCTGTCCATCTGTCCACCTCACTGGATGCCTTGGCGCCTGGATCTCCTAACCCAGTCGGAAGGCTGGATACTCCATCTGACACCAGAATCCCTCAACCTACATGCGTGGCTCTTGAGGGGTTGAGAAATGATGACTGCAACCTCTCAGAGGAAGTACTTAAGGTGTTGCTGGCTGCATGTAGACTATCTACAAGATCTTTGTACGCATGCAGATGGAGAATAGTTGAGGCGTGGTGCAGGGAATGTGCGATTGACCCCTTCTCTTGATATTTGGCAGCCTTGTCTGTGTTCAAAAGATCCCTGGAACAAGGTTTATTTTACATGGTCCTCTTTGCACACCTACACCTTTGCAAAACATTATAGCCTGGATGTGGCTTGTACTTTTGGCAGGGCAGCGCTGGATAACCTTTTTATCTAACTTTCTACCCGTCTCCTATTGTTGCTGCTTTGGGAGTCTATCAGATGAGGAATCTGTGGAAGAAAAGCAATCCATTGAAGGAGTTACCTTACTTTGTTGTTCTTTCTATGGATTCTTCTCCCACAGAGTCCTCATCTCCCCTCTCACCCATCCCTGCTCACAAAGTCGGTGGTTGGTGTGCAACTTTCTATTTCACGTTGACTTGGTGATGGTCCTCTGTGTCCATTTTCTGTCTTCCTGACACAGTCCTAAAACAAACATTTTTCTAACACTACCTTAGTGTTCTTTTTCAATTGTTCCTCCTTTGGAGGCCTATATTACTCCTTTTTTAAAGGGCTTATTAGCCTCTGTGTTCTCTCTGTTTTCCTATGCAGTGTGTGGTGCTGGGGAAAAAAGGGGGAACTGAGGTCGGGGCGTAGGGACGCACTACTTATATGTCGCCTGACGTCACGTCTGGAGCCGACGACCAGACGCCGAGCAAGATGGATCGATGGTCGACGGTCGAGTGGAGGGCCACTACGCCCCCTATCAAAAACATTTCCGAAGCTGGAGGAAATAAGAACATCACGATAAAGTAATTTCTCCTTCTCCTGATCGCTCCATTATGGGCCTGGAATTCCTGGAAAGGTCCATCTGCCCGCCTTGGCACCTTTCAAGGAGAATCCACTTGCTCTCCCAATTGGAGGGGCGGCTTCTCCACCCGAACCTCAACAGCCTGACCCTTCATGGTTGGCTACTGAAAGGCTGAGATACCATTGATGATATCATTGATGTACTGCTTTCAGCTCGGAGACCCGCCACAAAGTCTATTTATGCCTGCAGATGGCATACAATTTCGGCTTGGTGCTTAAAGAGAGAGCTGGATCCCCTATCCTGTCCATTATCCCCCGTTTTAGATTTGTTGTTGTCGTTGGCCCGAGCAGTCCTGCAGATTTGCATTGTTAAGGCATACATCACCACTATTTAGGTTTTCAAGAGGTCCCCCGGAACAGGGCTAATTTTTCACAATCCAGTCATGCAGTCTTTCAGGGGTTGTGTGACTAGTTTCCCCCACGTCAGTTTGTTGACCCAGCGTGTGATTTAAATATGGTTTTGACATTCCTTATGGGAGTTCAGTTTGAACCCCTTCATTTGTGTTTTATTAGATCGATCACCTTAAGTTGATTTTCCTGGTTGGGATCACTTCCGTGAGACAGGTGAGTGAGCTCCAGGCGTTAACTATTAAACCTCCCTACCAAGGAGAAGGGGACTTTGAGAGTGAAGCCCTTTTCTTTCAACAGTGGTCTCGGATTTTCATCCCAAAAAATTCCTCTTCCTCTGTTTTTTCCCTCTGCCTCATCCTTCTAAGGCAGAGGAGCGATTGCATCGACTGGATGCTATGAACTCGCTGTGAAGGATGTGTTTGAGAGTCTCAGGGCACATTCTACCAGAGCAATAGCTGCCACCACCACCCTGCAGAGGGGAGTCCCTGTCCTGGACATCTGCCAGACGGCAGCGTGGGCATCTTGCACACGTTTACTAAGCATTACTACTTGGATTGCCTTTCAGGCCAGGATGCCTGTTTTGGTAGGGCGTTCCTCCATAGTTTTCTAGTCTAAGGGGTGTCCTTGCTCTGCTTTAGATGGTGTGGGCACCATGGTAAATACTAAAATATGTACATTGTCCTAGGACTTACACTGACCTTCATGCGAACCAGCTGAATAAACTGAAAAGAGTGGAAAACATGTCTGCCAGTTTCACTTCCTGGTTAAAAAACTGAGAACATTGACAACAATAAACAAAACATAATTGTCTATCCTCCCAACTAGTGCACCACATGAAACCCATGCAGTCCCTCCGGTCTTTTCCTCTACTGCAAGATCACCTCTTTTTCTAGCCCGGTCTTCCTGGTCACACCCTGCTCTAGATACGTTACTATGTAAATCCCCAAACTGTCGAAACAACCACATATGTCGTAGAATCATCCCTTTCATGTTCAGGTCGGCCTTCAAAACCGTCCTACTTATCGTGAACAGTGAGAATGGCCACTGTCATGTCGTGACTTGGGCAAGGTACCCTCCCGCATCATTATGTGTGGGAAGGCCCATGTTTGGGCCTGGTCTAGGGGAAGTGATGTTGGGCTAGGGAGGGGTCGGAACAAGGGAAACAGTTCAGTTACATGTACAACTGCGTGTAATAAAGATGTGCTTTGTTACACCAGCCGTTGTGTGTCTCCTTTATTAACTGCAGGCCTCCCCACTCGAGTGGTCCTCGGAGCGGGTGAGGCCCGACTCTACACTGGCGATGAGCGGGGTCCAGGACGGGACTTACGTCACAGCAAAGGAAGTGCCCCTGAGGGCATCAGTGGAGTCGCGAGCCGCGCACACCTGGCTCTGATGAGCAGGCCGCATCGCCCACAGCCATGTGACACGGGAGGGTGCCGTTGGGCACGTGTTATGCACGTCAGCACACCTCCCATCGCACGCGCCCCACATCAAGGCCATTACGAGGTACGGAGGGGGAGGGGAGGCAAACGCTCCCACAAGCCGCTGAGGGCACACAGAGTGAGTGGCCACCACGGGCCAGATACACACTCTCCTGGCTAAGAGAGAAGAATGACAAAGTAAAGAAAAGGATTAATAAGGGCACAGCCCAAAAGGGAACCCCACTCCAGCGAAAGTGAGAAGAACAGAAAGGGCTTTAAGTGCAATAAACACCCTGCAAATAAGTGGTGCCTACACCCACAGACCCGACGCCCTCAGGGAAACATGAGGGGCAGTAACGGGCAGACAGAAGATCCCCCCTAACCACATAAGCGGAACAATGCTCCCAGAGTACCACAGTGCCTACACCATGTCAGGAGATGACATAGCATCCACGTCGGGCGCCGGCACCTCTGGACCCATCCTCTCATAAGGTGGAGGATCCCAAATACTGCATCTACCACATGCATTCGACTTGCGTGACACCAGCAAACTGGGTCCATGATGAACGATATGGCTAAGTGACTTCTTATTCTATGTAGGAGTCATAGAGCTCAACGACGACGAGAGGCTAAAGAATACCCTCTCCATGGCTGGTGGACCAGTGGTCAGGACATCACAGGTGAACTACTCAACCTTGAGACGGCATCATTCCAGGACCTACACACAAAACTGCCAGAATACTTTGCATCCCATACCAACATCGACTATAAAAGACACATCTTTTACACAACGCGCCAAGACAAAGGGGAATCTCTTGACAACTTTGTCATGAGACTAACAATAAAGTTGAAACACTGTGAATTCCATCGATACTCCAACAAGGAGGCCTTGAGATCCCAAGTCATCGCCAGATGCGACTCGCGAGCGTTCCGGAAAAAACTCTTGCAGAAGCAGAGATCACTGGAGGGGATCCTAGCCATGGCACGCATGGAAGCAGCAGTAGAATCCCAACTAGACAATCTGGGCAAGGTCACGATACAGCCCAAAGCAACTGAACCCGACACCATCAACAAATTGTAAACCACCCAAATCTGCCGGCCAGATGCTGGGACGGCACATGCTTCAGATGTGGATATGAATACCCTCACACCGGGGATTACCCAGCACTGGGTCAAAAATATGCTGCGTGTGGAGGCGACAACCACTTCCGGGCTGTCTGAAAAAAATGCACCCTTACATCCAGCCAGCAGAAGATCGCTCAGGGAGTGACAGAAGACGACACTGGTGGGCCCACACAAGGCCGGGCCCGACAGAGAATCCAGAAGGCTGAGGTGCGACAAGCACGAATACAGCAAATCTTACGCACAAGAAGAACACACACCATCCAAAGGTTCCAGACACAGTGGCCACAGACGTTACGTCCGGTACATTGAGATGCGATCACCCTCCAGTAATGACTCGGCCTTGCCAGGTGATGACCAACACAGAAACGGATATGTGTGGGCCCTGAATAGCAACACTGCGACACAACATAGTCCACTACTCATGCTCCAGGTGAATGACACCCCCCTGGAATTCCTTATAGACAGAGGGGCGACAGTCAACATCATAAGCAAAGAGGCCTACAAATCACTCCCCAGGGCCCAAAAGCTCAAGAGATCCACCATCGACATCTATACATACGGATCCACCTCACTACTGCCATGCACAGGGGTCATCCCCATCACGTGCACCCACAAGTCCCACACAGCAAATATCACGCTGTATGTACTCAAGACCGAAGTGAATAGCGGATGCACTCTCAGCTTTAACACAGCAGTGGAAAAGGGCCTTGTACACATTCAATTCCCAGTTAATGGCCCACAAATACTTTGCGAGGCCCGAAGACATCGAAGCAACGTTCCCGAATCTATTCAATGGACTTGGGAAGATTAAAAACCAGAAAATTCAACTGCACATCAACCCAGATATCAAGCCACTACAGGGGCATACCCATCAATATACAACGGTAAGTCGAAGAAGAGATCGGCAAACTTTTGAAGCAACAGGTAATTGAGCCAGTGACAGGGTCCACGCCATGCGTGTCACCCATTGTACCCATCCCGAAGAAATCACTGGGTGGCTCCATCAGGCTATGCGTGGACATGAGGAGGGCGAACAAAGCAATTGAGCGGGAAAGGCCCCAAGCGCCCAGGATAACTGATATGATCCACTTACTACGTGGCACAACATTTTTCTCATAGTTAGACCTCATGAAAGGTTATCATCAGCTTGAGATTGCCCCTGAATCACGTTACATTACAACTTTCGTTACCCACATGGGTCTCTTTTAATACAATTGGTTCAGCTTCGGAATCTCATCTGCAGCAGAAATCTTTCAAGAGGAGATCCACAAAGTAATTTGCCACGTCCCCAACTGCCTCAACTATTCAGACGTCCTTGTGTTTGGCAAAACAAAGGAAGAACATGATGCAGCTCTTATTATTTATTTATAAATAATAATAATAAGCTCTGCACTGTGTATGCGCGGCAATCGAAGCAGCGGGTTTGACTCTCAACAAGAGCAAATGTGAATGCAGGAAGGGTTCGCTCAGGTTCTTCGGACACATATTTTCGGAGAAAGGGATGCGACCCGACGCAGACAAAGTGGCGGGACTGAACACTGCCCAGCCACCCCAGAATGTCTCGGAACTCCGTTCTTTCCTAGTACTCGCGAGCTACTGCTCAAGGTACCTCTAGGATTACGCAATGGTCAACAACCCCATCCGCCTACTCAAGCGGAAGGATCAACCCTTTGAGTGTTCAGCGGACTGCCAGCAAGCTTTTGAGGCCATCCGAAATAACATCTCCAAGGCTGAAGACATGGCCTTCTTCAACGCAGAAAGGAAAACTGAAGTCATAGTTGACGCCAGTCCGGTGGGTCTGGGAGCCATATTAGCGCAGTGGGAACCCACAGATTCGAACAACCTGTTCATAGTAAAGTATGCAAGCAGAAGCCTCACACTCATGGAACAAGCATAGCCCCAGGTGGAAAAGGAAAGCCTGGCAGTAGTTTGGGCCTGCAAATATTACGATATGGGATGGCATTCACCATCATTACAGACCATCAGGCCCTCCTGATGATCTACGAGACCCAAAAGCAAGAATGCCACTGAGAATAGTGTGGTGGAGTTTAAGGCTACAGGACTATATATTTGACATCATGCATCGTCCGGGCAAGGAAGACATCCCAGTCGAGACACCCCACAGTGCCGGCCCAAGCGGGACCCTCTATCGCAGATGCCTACATCAACTATGTAATTCATCACCTACAGCCCCTGCTGGTAGACTGGACCACCCTTGCGAAAGAATCAGAACAGGACCCTGCACTAGCGATTGTGGTCCACTGCATCAAAGCAGGAAAGACAACCTACTTAAATAATCAGGCCAGAAGCGATAGAGCATTGGTGAGGGATGATATAAGATGTCTGGAGCTAGTTAACGACAAACTGACAGTCGTGGATGACCACATCATCATGAAGGGCTGCAAAGTGATAATACCAGAAGCGCTAAGAGAAAAGACAGGCATGTTAGCGCATGAAGGCCACCGGGGGGTAGTGTCCACAAAATGCCTCCTATGACAGAAAGTATGGTTCCCCAAACTGGACGCCATAGTGGAAGACGTCATAGGCAGATGCACCATCTGCTCTCAAGTCACTCAGCCCTCTCATCCGAACCCACTGCAGATGTCCCCTCCCCCAGAAGGTGTCTGTGAAGAACTGGCCGTGGACTTCTTCGGACCACTACGAAATGGAACATATGTACTCGTACTAATCGACTAGCACCCATGTTTTCCAGACGCCCAGCTGATAGAATCCACAGCGGCTACCTGCTTCATCCCCGCACTAGATCGCATGGTATCAACATATGAGTTACCGAAGATCATAAAGTCAGACAACGGACGTGCGACAGTCGAAAGTAAGAAAGGAGGATCCCACCTTTGCACCAGAACGACTGGTTGTAACCAGCAAAAAGGGTGCCATGATAACAGCAAGTGGGGAACAGCAGCAGTCCATAACACAAAACTCCTCCCCCTTCAAGAAACTCCTGGGCCCAACGTCCACCGCCTGGGAAATCTCTTGCAGCAGTCAAAGTGACCCGTTCTTGGATTACTCGTATCTGGGGGACAGCGAGCAGTCAGAGGAAGCGGCCAGCAGCCTCAGAGCAGTCGGATGAACTACCACCAGTGAAGGTGCCCAGTTTATCGATGCAACCTCAGCGATGTCGCTTAAAGCTTCACAGACTGATAGAAGAAATAGGGTAAACTGTAAGTTGGGCTGGCATGTTAAAAAGGGGGAGATGTCATGTCCTGACTTGGGCAAAGCACCCTCCCGCATCGTTATGTGTGGGAAGGTCCATGTTTGGGCCTGGATTAGGGGAAGTGACGTTGGGCTAGGGAGGGGGCGGAACAAGGGAAACAGTTCGGTTACATGTACAATGGTGTGTAATAAAGACGTTCTTTGTTACACCGGCTGCTGTGTGTCTCCTTTATTGACCGCAGGCCTCCCTGCTCGAGTGGTCCTCGGGGAGGCTCGACTCTACAACCACCACCAGATAAACCATTCAACTGTCAATTCCACCATTATTCAACCCTGAACAGGCATCTTTAAAACACAACGATCACCATAGCACTTACCCACTCCCCCTTTCCACCAGTCCCCTGAGCAGACACCCACAATACCACTCTATGCAGCCAGTGTTAACGCAAGGATTTGGCTGACTGACAGCTGCCAATAAGATGCTAATCTGTCACTGATCTAAAAGTTAACGTATTCCTTGGAGTGAATTTTGGGGATTTAGATTTATTTAACAGTAAGGTTGTCATTCCTAACAGCAATGGCATGCAGATGATACATTACAATTACTGCAGACATTCCCTGAGTGGGGTGCCTTAACAAATGCATTGGTGGAGAGGATGTATAATGTGGCATGGATCAGGAATAGTAACTAGGGAAGAAGCATAATTAGAATATAGATGGATGGCCTAGTGCCAGAATCTACATTTAAATATATATTTGTAAATTACATTATCTAGAGGGGTAGACTGGGGGTCAGTTGGGAAGGGGTAGTATGGCAGTGGGAAATGCTAGTATGTTCATAGTCCCCCAGATACAAGAATAGGCCACTGCTCTTCCAGAACCAATGAAAGCTCCCTGGGGGCCTCTGTAACACTAGGGCTGAGTGTAAATGTGCAGATAATTCCTCATAAACAACAGTGCTCAAAGGTAACGCATGTTTGGTGAATGGTGGTGCCACACTGGAAACCCCATCACACACCATTATCTGGAAACTCCCCTGCACAAATATCTTTGAGAAGAGGGCTGCTTGAACATTCTATGACTTTGCTATCACCTTTGCATGGAGGTAATGAAGAACAATACTACTGACCAAGGGTTGGAGGCAATGCAGGCCTTTCTTTTCAGCAGTAGGTCCTCATGTCCACTTCCCATGCATGATCATTGATATTGTACAGGTTAAATGGGATTGTGGGCATTTCTGCTGACAGGAACCTCTGGATTGCATACTGTTGTCACCCTCACCATTGCAATGCAAACTTGTATTTTGCAACCTGGCAGTGTTACATGTATCAAATGTTATGTCTATTAATTCGTAAAGCCTGAACTTACATTCTAAAGGGGCACCAGAGCACTGGTTCAGAAGGGTACATTTCAGTGGATTACATTCTCCCACAGATTCCTCATCAGATATACATCCTTCCAGCATCAGCTGCTCGGAAATATTTTTCGTAGTATAACTCAATATCGACCGCCGACTCCTCTTGATTCTACCGTGCCACTCGTCGGCTCTGGAAGTGATGTCGGCCGTATGTATATTATGTTACTACGCCCCCGTACCTCATTTCCTTTTGTCCGCGAGCTATTCGGATCGTTTCTCACAAGAGAACATTTCAATTTGACATTCGTTCTGGGGAGAGAAAGTTTCAATCGACATTCGTCGATATGTCACCCCCTAAGGCTTTGGGATACAAGCGTTGCCAGGACTGCAGCTCTAAGATGCAAAACAAAGGGGGTTCTGGGAGTCTCTCTACCGGTACAAAAATATCCCATTGACCTGTTCTTGGGTGGATGGCCCCCGGGAGAGTCTCAACCAAGTCGTTAGCTCAATGTCCCTTTCACAGAGGAGAAATATCCCTGCATATCAGTCTTTGTCCTGCCCAGGGGCAGTCCAGCACCAAAATGCTAGGCAATTCTCCTCTGAACAAGAATACCAACAGCAACCTCATACACGTGCTTCAGCCTTGTTGGGCATCATCAGTGAGGTGGAGCTGTGCCTCTGTGCACTAGGTCCCCAACCGGCCCATAGCACTTTAAGATGAGGCAACAGCACCCGTGAGATGGATGGGGATGCAGATTATTACTCCAGCATCAAATCAATAATGACAACTCAACGGTTTGGCAAAGGGAGTCTGTTTAATGACAAGTACAGAAAATGGGGAGTTCATGAATATCAGCAATCGCTCGATCCTTCTCGCTTCAACAACTCCAACGAACTTCATAAAAAACACATCATTTATACTAAAAACTCATCATCACTGACGTGTAACGCTTCAAATGTTGCATGCAATTCTACTGGTTCTAGGAAGGTAACTTTAAAGTAGGTACTATATCTGTATATGGTAACGGAGTGAGTGGATTGTACAAACACTGTCAGGTGGGGCATCTAAGCCCCACCTTCAAAATGGCTACTGTAAACATCGCTAAAAGTACAACGTCTCATTGGCTCTACTAACTATAGGACCCTTGATTACTTGGTCGACTATGATTGTGTTGGCAAAAACCCCACTCATACTTTTCCACTTGCTTAGCAGTGTGCAAAAGAGCCGGCCAGGTGCAGGGAGCTCGCCTGCACCCCCAGCTTTCCCTCCAATTATTGCTACAATCAATCATCACCTCAGTGGTCATGTGTCAATTATTTCTTTGTGGTTGGTCTCGAGACTGCTTCTTGGTCTGGAAAAACTAAGATATCTGTGCATGACACAAGGCCATGCGTGGGTGTGAAAATTTCATCCCTTCTCGCTTGGCTGGTCACATGAGTCCGACACCCTGAAATCGTCTTATTCTTCATTTAATTTGTGTATTTGATTTACTTCTGCCAGCCATCTGCATCCTGTGGCTTATCTTGACCTTTCGGAACAGGATACCCTGTTCTTCTTTCATAAATTGTATCCACTGTTGGTCTATTTCAGCCGATACGACCTTGGCTTCTTGGCATGATTTGCCCTCGTCTGAGTTTCTTTCTGTCTTTAATTATCGGTTTGGGTTGCTGCAGAGCTCTCCTCTTGAGACCTTAAGTAACCTTTGGTTGATTCTGCTCTTGTGCATAGTGGAAGTATACTTATATACAGTGCTCCTTTTGAGGTAGATATGTATAGGTGGTGCTTGCCGCAATCTATTTTACTAGTAAGTATATGCAAGCCTCACGATTCTTTGCTTTTTGCAGTTCCATGCATATGTACACGTGTAAACTTAACTGGATATCTTCATCCTGCTCATGGTATTATTTCTGATATCTTTGACATTGATTATTTCACTTTAGGCTCAGGATGTCACTTATCTATGGTGTTTCGTCTCATTTCATCATTCGCAGGTCGTCATATCTTCTATATGTGAGTCAGTCCGGGTTCTTGTGACGTCACCATTCTTCTTCCTTCAATATCTTTTTAGCTTCTTCGGGGACTGCAGTCTGACAATCTTCCTTCTGTTTCATTTGTCGATATGGTTTTCTCATGGGTACTTTACTGTCCAGGTTTTCTTAGGTGGTGGTACTTCAACAGGTGCGGTTCTTCTGATAGGTACTGGACAGAGCCCAACTGCAGCTCCCTGCTGGTTTATTTGCTCATCATACGTCACATATTTCGGCGTGAATGTTCCTGGTACTTCAAAATGGACGGTTGGAGTGCGGGTCGTGTTTGGGACCTCCTCTACACTCCCCTCTCTGGGCGATTCATCGACCACTTTCACTTCTTCCTTGGTATCCACCTTTACTTCATCCTCTGGATCTACCTTTACTTCCTCCTCTGGATCCACGCATAGAGGTTTTGAATAAATACATCTTTGGTGTCCATATCTTTATGACTCCCTTCAAGCTTCCTGCTGTTCTCACGTGCTCATCTTTGTTCCAAGTCATTAGTTAACATTGTCCACTTGGACTACAATAGATCCATTTTCCCACATAATTTCTATTTTTCCTGGGATATCGAAACTTTGTTCCTTCTGGTGCATAAATGCTGGCTTTCACAAAGTCCCTTATTTCTTCATCAGTCAGGTCCTTGGGTTTCCATCCCGGTTCGACATCAATCATGATCTTCATCCCTATGGCATTTTTCGCAGTTTTTTGGCACTGAGAGATTATCATCTTGATAACACAGAATCCGAGCAATATCATCACTAGCAGGGCTCCTAGGAATTTGAATGCATCTGCCATCCACTGTTAAACCCATGAGAATATTGATCCAAACTAACTGTCGTCGTCCACTTCGTCAGTTTCATCTATCATTTGATTCTGTAGTTTTCTCAGCATACCTATGGCCTCTGTTAAAGTTCAATTTTCTTCGTCGTGAGATGGTATAAATGTGCAACATGATTCTCTGATTTTTGCACAAACACCTCCATCCATAGCTGTGATCATGTCAAGAACATATCTGTTTTGGAGAGTCATTAGTCGGATTGCCCTTAACTCTTCCTTGATTGCGTTGAATCCTTTTATGGCTGTGTTGATGGTTTGCAGTAACTCCTATCTGGTTATCTGCAACCATTTAGTATTTGCTCCAACCTGAACTCTTGGCATAAAAATTGTTGTGAACACCGATGAGGTTAGGCTGAACAGTCTGTGTTCATACGGGATTGCATGAAAAGCTTCTTCTGATTTAGCAGAAAAGTAATTCTCTCTCTTCATTCGATTCATCAGTTCCACAGATCTCCTCTTCCTCGGATGAGCATCTGCTTTCGAGAAGCTGTCAATATTCAGATCACTTTTTGGAATCACCAATGCTGGAACATGGACATTCACTATTGTACATATACCTCCCCAGTTTCTCGGCAGCCTGATATATGCTTTGGATCCACATGACCAATAATGATCCATGATCACTGCAGTACCATGTACCATTCCTGGGGCATCAAAAACTCGTCCACAGTTTTGATTTTCCCCCATTTTCCTTGTGCCATTATTCCTGAAGCAGAATTTTGGCCTCTCCAATGGCACTATCTGTAAGGGTCCTCCTCTGTCCTCGACCCATGTCAACAGTTTAGCAAGTTTTGGCCGTAGTGGCTTGCATCCATTTCGCACTATGTTAATGGTGGGTTCGTAGTGACCGAAGACCATCCATGCTCTGCAGATCACCACTCCTTTCTCCCATCCGTCTGGTGAAGGCACTGTTCCCCAAATTTGCATTTGGCCTCTGTTCTTCCATCTCCGAGCTTCTTCTGGAGTTTTTCCTTGAACGTTTAGTTTCTGATTTGCCTCTCTTCTGATCTGCGCTCCTTTAACTCCAGGCTTTTCATATCTCATCACAATGGGCCTCATTACAAGGTAGGAGGTGGCCGTGGTGCTATTAGCACCATAGCTACCCCCTTACCCCATACCGGGTCCGGGTTCTCGGAATGGGTACTTACCGGGTGATTCCAACCTTGGAGGACCTGGTAAGTCCCCATTCTGAGACCCATTCCCCATTCCCATTGAGCCCCTATAGGGCTCAATGGGAATGGGGAAGTAGCTAATAACGGTACCGCAATTTGCGGTACCATTATTAGCTCTGAAGTCCCTTAGCGGGTCCTGTCCTTAACACCTGGTCAGACCAGGCGTTAAGGAAGGGACTCGCTAAGGGACCTCGGAATATGGTGGTAAGGGATTACTGGCACCGTCACCCTTACCGGTGCCGGTAATCCCTTACCTTCAAACTCGTAATGAGGCCCAATGTGTTTGTTTTTCAACTGTTTCTTGTCTTTATGTCCTGGACATACTCGTCTTCATTTGGATCTGTTGCTTCAGTTGCCCATTTCAATGAGGCATCACTTCCCAGGAACTGGCCTATGGTCTTGCACATTGCTACGTGTGATAGACAGTGTGCCGTCTGCGCATCTATTTCAACAGCTAGAAAGATCTTTCATTTCCCCATGCTGTAAGCTAGGAGTGCACTAACAAAGCATTCCTCCTCTGATTTTCGTCTTCCAACTTCTTTCATTTGTTGGTACCAGATGTTATTCCCCAAGTGTGCTGTGCTGTCCAGGTAGTCATTTAGTTCATTATCATCTCCTTGTATGCTTCTTCTGACTCTCAAGGTTTTAATCAGACCCTCCAGGATTTTTCGGCATGAAATGGCAGCACAATTTTTATTGACTGGAGGGTGCAAGATTTGTACATTGGAGGAAAGATGCTGTGTTCAAGGCTACAAGAGAGCCAGGGTGTCAATATATGTTTCTTTTATATCAAATAGGAGGAGTCCTAGATGTCTCTGGCTTGGCAGAACAGTGTTGGATTTGGCTACGTTTTTTGGTTTAATGTGCATGTCTATTTAATATTATTAACGTTATTAATTCTTATCAGTTGTAATGCTGAAAATATTTCCCTTCTATGTTCACCAATCCTGCAAACACCCACACACCTCTCTCACCCAACACACCTCACATGTCTCACCAATTCCCCATCACAACTTGTATTTTTGAACCTCACGCTCAGTCATATACATACTCACATGCTCTGTCACACTGCCAAGTCACAATTTGCGCTCTCTAGTTCCTGCCAAACTCCAAATCATACTCCCAACTCACACCGTACGCTCCCCAATTCCTCCTGCAGAAATTTGGCCGTACTGGTAGAGTCTGGGTGTGTACATGGACCTGCTTCTATCCATCTAGAGAATGGACACACCACAACAATTAGATGCCGGTACCCGTTACATACTTGAATCATATCAACATAATCGACATGCAAGTGCTGAAAAGGTCCATTGGGCCTTGGGATGACCCCTCTAATTATTCTTAGTGTATGCCCAGCCATGAACTGTTGGAAGATTATACAGTTCACCCTAAGAAATGCAACGTGCTCTGCTAAGTTCGGTATAAACCAATCTTCAGCGATCGTTGCTGCTAGATTCTCTTTTGTCATGTGTGCTGGATAAGGCAATTGTTCCAATGCTATTTATAAAAGTGCTATAGGCATCACCGGTTTACCAGTGCTGTCTTGTCACCACAAGCTTTCGGAGGGGTTTAAAGAACACTCTCGCCGCTTCCAGAGGTTCTTCTCCTCCTGTGGTGCCTCCCCTTGGACTTCCATTAACTGGGTTTGCCCCATGTTACTATAACCCTCAGGTTCACTTCGTGCAACAATCATCTTCTCATGCACATCAGTTATTTCCACATTTATTATTGTTTCGTCTTTGGTCACCATACGCTTGGCTTCCGTGTCTGCTGCTTGATTTCCACGTGAGATCCAATCTGTCCCTTTCGTGTGGGCTGCGCATTTCACCACCACTATACCCACTGGGAGCTGTGGTGCCTTAATGAGCCTGTCCAATAAGGCTGCATGCTGCACTGGCGTTCCGTCTGCTCAGAGGTAGCCCCTCCTTTTCCAGCGCGCTAGGCCTGCGTGCACTGTTGACGTCACATAGGCGGAGTCACTGTGCACTATTACTTCCTGGTCTGCGTGATTCTCAAGTGTGACTATCAACGCCAATAATTCTGCAGCTTGCGCTGAATAATGTGATGGTAATCGCGCCCTAATGAGTACTCAAAATTCTCCATTTGCTGTGTGCTTCACCACAGTAGTGCCTGTATATCTTTGCCCATCATTTTGATCGATTCTCGAGGAACCGTCAACTAAGACAATTTCTCCTTCTGCCAATGCATTCTCTTTCACTCTGGGAATCTCATCATAGAATTCTTCATAGTTCGGCAGTCATAGATTGGCTCTCCGTCAGTGACTGGCTCTGCTATAAACATAGCTGGGTTCACTATCTTACATCGAATTATCTTAATCGATGGATTTGATATGATCACTTCATAAGCAGAAGCTCTCTGAGATGTCAATGTGCATTTCGGTTTCTCTAGAATGGCAAATAATGCGTGCTCGATGAATAACGTCATTGAGCATCCCATCACAATGGTTGTAGCCTTCTCTATGGTGAACGCCGCGGCAGCTAAACTTTGTTCGCATGGGAAGTGACCTTTCATCACTGGGTCTAGATTCCCACTGTAGTATGCCAGGGGCTTGTACCCCAACGTGGTTCTCTGTGCGAGTACTGTCATCATAACACTGCCATTCGTGTGTAAAAACAGGTAGAATTACCCTGCATAATTGGGAATTCCTAAAACGGGTGCCGTGCAAATAGCTTTCTTGAGACCTTCTTCCATGGTCTTAGTCCATTCAATTTTTTCTTTCGTCATGTGTGCTTTCTTCAGGGCCTGTAACAAGGGCTTGGTATGCGAGCTGTAGTCCAAGACCCATGCCCTGACATAATTGCAAATGCCTAGAAAACTCTGCATCTGTTTTATCGTGTGTGGCTTGGCTGTGTTCAATATGGCTTCAGCCCTTTCAGGGGTAACCCTTTTCCCTTCATGTGAGATCAGCTGGCCTATGTAAAGCACTTCTTGTTGAGAATATTGTAACTTCAATTTGTCAACTTTATATCCCTCAGCCAATATAGTCAATAGCTGAATAGAATCGTGTCTGCACGTCTCCTCTGCCGTGCTGCAAATTAAGATCTCATCCACATATTGCAAGACAACACTATCTAATGCAATATTGCTTAAGTCCATCTGCAGGACTCTGTTGATAGTTGAAGGAGACTCACAGTACCCCTGGGGTAACCTTGTGCTTTTCAGACGCATCTGTCTGAACGTAAATGATGTCAAATCTTGTGAGTCTTTGTGCAATGGGATTGCGAAAAATGCATTTTTCAAGTAAATCACTGTGACATATTTTGCCTCAACGGGTATATTACATAGGATTGTGGACAGGTTAGGGACTAGGGGGAACTCTGTCTCTACAATATCATTTATCGGGCATAAATCTTGAATTAGTCTCCACGACCCTCCCTTTGATTTTTTTGATAGGGTACACTGCGGTATTGCATGACGACTCTGACATCACCAAAATGCCCTGCTCCATCATGGCAGAAATTGTCTTGAAAATCCCATCATCTGCTTCCCTAGACATGGGATATTGGCGTGCCTTGGGTAGAATTGCTCCTGGTTTCAATTTAATCCTCACTTCTCCAACTCCTTTCAGTAAGCCTACATCATAGGGGCCTGTGGTCCACACTGAGATAGGCACCTGGGCCATGTCATCATCAAAATATACAGGATGGTTTTGTGCCAACATCATTCTCTGGGGCACCTCTCTTTTGATCATTCTCACCCAGAAAACGAGTTTTACCTCAACTGTTGTTTCTTCTACACCTGTTTGTTCATCAAACAGATCGTCATCAGTGACGTCAGTCAATCTGTATCCTTCCTCAATGGCGATTACTGTGCACCATTGTCTGCCTTCATCTACAACCATCGAACAATGCCATTTTCCCTCGCACTATGGCTGTGTGTATTGTCAAGGGAAATATTGTCCCTTTTCCTCATGCATAGGTATTCTTGGTCTGAATAGAAACTTATCGGGGTCCTCATGGTTTTGTATGCCAGGCCTGGTAGCCCTGCCATTAATACACGCACTCCATACGTGAATATTTCTGGTTCCAATGGGACAGCTCTCATAGCTGTTTGTCCTGAGTATGCTCTAATCATTTTGCATACGTTCAAATAATGCATTCCTGGAGTTGAACATACTATGACCTTCTCCGTGAATGAGATTGTCATGTTTAACTTTGTCATTAGGTCTCGGCCCAATATATTTACTGGGGTTTGCCTTGAATATAGCAGTGGCCCATTCATGTCACATTCTCCAAAAGAGACTGGAAGTTAATTTGTAAAAGGAACACAACTTGTTGCTCCTGTGAAGCCCTGAGTATTTATGGCATCGCCGGACAAGGAAAACTTACCTTCACGTATACACAAGTGTGTTGCACCCGTGTCAACTAAGAAGAAATATTCTTTATCCCCTATAACGACATCTACCCTTGGTTCCTCATGAGGGTTCGGTGTCACTGATAGGATAGAACACATCAGGTTTCCCAGTGAGCTGTACTAATCCATATCCAACCTTGTCCCATGCTGAGTGAATGGATTTCCTCCATCACCAGTGTTATTTCTCATTCCAGAATTCAGTACCTGGCCTGCATTTGTTGTCTGTGATAGTTGCATAGGCGACTGTTGAGACTGTCCTTGTGGGAAATGTGTCACATTTTGAGGTTGCAAGCTTTGTTGTGCTCCTGGCGCTTGCTGCTGCAGCGTGTGATTTTGTGCAACTCCATTTCCACTCTGCTGTAAAAATGCAGGCGGATTCACCATTCCTACTCTTGTTCCTTGATTGTTTTGCACCATGCCTTGACTTCTGCATGTGCATGCTAGATGACATGTCATTCCACACGTCCAACATATTGGCGGTGGTCTGATTATTTGCTCATTGGACATATCCTGATTGCCATTTTGCATGTTTTGAAAACCTCCCTGATTACCTTGGAAACCTCCCTGATTACTCTGCCACCCTCTTCCTCGAAAGCCTCTCCCCCTTGGGTAGAATCCATTACTGCCCTGATTTACCTGCTGTTGATTATTGACCTGCTGTATGTTCGATCCGTCTGTGCTAGTTATCATTGCCCCGTCAATGGCATTGACAATTTTTTCTGCACTTATTTTACCTCTTCAGCTTTTCGTGCAGCCTCTTTTTTGCGATTCTTCTCCTGCAGCAATCTGCAATAGTGAGCTATGGTCAGCTGTAATTCAGACCATGGTTTGGCCTTGATTCCTACCAACTTCTTGAGCTGCTTCTGCACCTGATCTGGCAGACTGTGGCATAATATATGGTAAAACATGGGTATGGATTTCCCCCAAGATTCCCGGGTTTCCAATACCCATGCGTCTTGGAAATTCTGAATGTAAAGCAAACGATCCTCTGACTCCTTCATTTTTCGTGTCATTATGGCTCCCATGTCAGAAGTGTCCGGGTATAGCAATCGTAATGCTTTCCATACCGCGGCTCTGCAATTGTTAAATGGAGCTTCATCATGCGCAGTATTAACTGTAGTTATACCCGGATTACCTGCACGCGTCCACACATCGTCAGCTCTATCACCAAGTATGGCAATTAAAAAACCCTTCATATCCCCTATAGCTAATGTGTTCCCTCCGTCATTTTTTCTAACTCATGTATCCATTTTCTGGCTCCTGATATTGACATTGGAAGCTTATTTTTCAGATTGTCCCGGTCCATGTGTGGCCATAGTATATACTGTGGCCTTGTTCCTCCTTTTTCGAGCAACGGGAATTGTAATACATGGCACTCCTTTTCCTCTTTCATCATTTTTCTATCCACTGCAGGGGTAATATTCCTGCATCGCCGTCTACCTGGTAATGTCCTCAGTCGGCTCACATAGGGCAGTGGAGACACCCCCCCCTGACTGTAAGATACTCCTTCGTATCGGTCTGACTGTGTGGCTGACTCTGATGCCTTAGGCGCAGACTCGCTAGAATCTGACCATCTTATCCCTTTTCCTCCAGAGAAGCATTTTTCGCGTCTTCTCTGTTCTTCCTTTTCCTCATATTCCTCTCTTTCTGAACTTTGCCCAACTCGTGCAACTTCTATCATCCTCCTTGTGTCTATTTAACGTCAACCTATCTAGGGACAACTCTCTGTTTCTGCTACTTCGGGAGGCATCCTCAGTGTCGTACAACTGAATGCTCTCCAGACGTTCGTCCTCTCCTTTCCCTTGGGGTACTTGTTCTAGCCCCATTTCTTCATATATTCTATCGATCATTTCTCCGATGCTTCTGGTGTCGAAGTCATCTTTGATATTTGCCCTGGACGTGCCTGGTACTAAATTGTACTCAGGAAATAATTCTTCTATGTCTTCCCAGTCTACTACTGGATCAGGTTTTTTAACCTCTCTCTCTAGATATTCAAGATCCCGTGCTCTCTGTCTTCGCTTGCGTTCTATGTCGTCATCAAACTCTCTGCGCTTCCTCGCTTCCTCTCTGACCCTATCTTCTTCCTGTTTCTGCGCATCTCTACATTCATTTGCCCTTCGTATTTCCTCATCCCTTCGTCTCTTAATTCTCTTTTCCCGTATTTTCTGTTCTTATTCTATCCTTCATTGTTCCTGCCTGCTCTGATCGTTAGCTGTTTTTTGCTTATGATCGCGCTTCCTTTCTTGCTCCTCACGATACAACTGCTCTCGTCTTTGTCTATCTTTTTTCCTGATCCTTTCATCTCTCAATCGTTTTTCCTTTTCCTTCTCTTTACTTTTTCACTTGTCTGGCTCTCCCTTTGGTCCTCAAAGCCTTTACCATCGAGTTTCAATAGAATTTGACCTCCCATCCATTTGTTCTGTGTGAATGCTATCTCATCAGTTCTGTCCCCATCTTCTTTCCATCTCTTTCCCTCTCTATTAGTGTCTAGAGATGTACTTGCTTGTGCCTCGTCTCCTCTTTCTTTTTCGCGTCTCTCCTTGTCCCTCAAGACTTTGGCAGTGATATCTCTATCTATATCTTTGGGTTTTCGTCACTACTTTGCATAGGTGACTTGTATGCCGGGTTGCTAAATCCCGTGGCTGCTTTAAGTTCCCTCAATGGGTATAATCCTTTGTCTTTACTGGCTTCGATTTTTGTTTTAGACGGGGCAGGTGGCGCGGAAAGCGTTTCACCTCCGTCTGTGCATATATTATCCAATGTAACGGCAGCTCCTCCTTCTTATCCTCTTGGTACATCTTCCAGAGCTCTAATCTCGCTAGGCGTTTGTCTAACTTTTTACCAGTGTATGTGGCGTGCAAATATGTCATCATATGTTGCAGGACTGTTTTAGATAGCGATCCACCCTGAGGCCATGGCATAAACATTTTGTGGGTGGTTCCTTTAACCCATTCTGCACCATACTTTTTCAGTTTAGGTGCATGTTTTGGCAACTGTTTGCACAAGTGTATTAACGGTGTAACGTCTTCCATGCTTAAATCTGTTCACCTTCTCCTCATATAACTCTTTGCTATGCTTTTATGTTTCTCAGACAAAACCAACAATATGAGCATGCACCAATCGTCGCAAGCTCCAATCCCGTTTTTTCACAAAAAATCCTTTTCACTTTTCCAAACAACAACCATCAATTCATATAATACAACATCCTGGCTATACAATCGCTCAAATTTCATCTTAATTCCTCCAAAAAGATTTTCTTACTTTATGATGTCCGAGGGAAAAAAACACAAGTCACACGTGACAGACTAGACAGACTCCGGCCGGCTACACAAATCTCCTGCTCCTATCGCTATTCTGACATGGAATGTAAGCCCCTCCCTTTCAGATCACCTCTTTCATCGATTCTGGTCTCCTACTGAGCCCTATTTTTTTCAGGACTTTGAATGCAGGCTTCTTCTAGCGCTATATTAAAGTGCAGGTATCTGGTCGTATCCTCTCTCTGCTCAGTTATCTTCCTGGTAGTCTCTCTCTAGCTCGGGTAACCTCCCGGTATCCTCTATCTATTGCTCGGTCACCCTCGAGTCACTATTTCTTTTCCCCTTATATATATACATTCTACTCTTACTCTGACGTTATTTTATCCCACCTCCCTCCGTTACCTTCCTTTACTTGTTCTAAGGCATGCAACTTTTTGCCAAAGCATTTAGTCTTTTTTCACTCACTGTTCGCATGTTTTCCTCTCTAGATGCTCGGGATCACCGCCTTCGTTACCGCCTCTCCTGCTTTTTGCTCGATCGGCTGCTCGTAGAAGTGGTAAGGGGTTTGTGGGAGGAAGCACAGGTTCCTTCAGACCTCAACCTGCAGGTTTTACACTTTAGTCTAACCACTGTCTAAGGGGAGCTTCTCTGTCTACTTAGCCACATGGCAAAGGACTTGTGATATTGCAGAGGACCTAGAGTTACTTATGTCGACGGCCAATGGGTGTCTTAATTAATCGATAGTCGATAAACCATCCTCTCTCTGCTACCAAGTGTGGACTAGGTCCCCAACCGGCCATAGAGCTGGGGGTTTCCCAATAGCACTTTAAGATGAGGCAGCAGCACCCGTGAGTTGGATGGGGATGCAGATTAATACTCCAGCATCAAATCAATAATGACAACTCAATGGTTTGGCAAAGGGAGTCCGTTTTGTGACAAGTACAAAAAACGGGGAGTTCATGAATATCAGCAATTGCTCAATCTACCTTCTCGCTTCAACAACTCCAACGAACTTCATAAAAAACACATCATTTATACTAAAAACTCATCATCACTGACGTGTAACGCTTAAAATGTTTCATGCAATTCTACTGGTTCTAGGAAGGTAACTTTAATATAGGTACTATATCTGTATATGGTAACGGAGTGAGGGGATTGGACAAACCCTGTCAGGTGGGGCATCTAAGCTCTACCTTCAAAATAGCTACTGTAAACGTCACTAAAAGTACAACGTCTCATTGGCTCTACTAACTATAGGACCCTTGATTACTTGGTCCACTATGATTGGGTTGGCAACAACCCCACTCATACTTGTCCACTTGCTTAGCAGTATGCAGAAAAGCCAGCAAGGTGCAGGGTGCTGGCCTGCACCCCCAGTTTTCCCTCCAATAATTGCTACAATCAATTATCACCTCAGTGGTCATGTGTCAATTATTTCTTTGTGGTTGGCCTCGAGACTGCTTCTTGTTCTGGAAAAATTAAGATATCTGTGCATGGCATGAGGCCATGCATGGATGTTAAAGTTTCATCCCTTCTCGCTTGGCTGGTCCGGTGATTCCGACACCGTGAAATTGTCTTATTCTTCATTTAATTTGTGTACTTGATTTACTTCTGCCAGCCATCTGCCTCCTGTGGCTTATCCTGACCTTTCTGAACAGGATACCCTGTTCTTCTTTCATAAATTGTATCCACTGTTGGACTATTTCAGCCGATACGACCATGGCTTCTTGGCATGATTTGCCCTCGTCTGAGTTTATTTCTGTCTTTAATTCTCAGTTTGGGTTGCTGCAGAGCTCTCCTCTTGAGACCTTTAGTAACCTTTGGTTGATTCTGCTCTTGTGCATAGTGGAAGTATACTTATATACAGTGCTCCTTTTGAGGTAGATTTGTATAGGTGGCGCTTGCCGCAATCTATTTTACTACTAAGCATAAGCAAGCCTCACGATTCTTTGCTACTTGCAGTTCCATGCATATGTACACGTGTAAACTTACCTGGATATCTTCATCCTGCTCATGGCATTATTTCTGATATCTTTGACATTGATTATTTCACTTTAGGCTCAGGATGTCACTTATCCATGGTGTTTCGTCTCTTTTCATCATTCACAGGTCATCATATCTTCTATATGTGAGTCAGTCTAGGTTCTTGTGACATCACCATTCGTCTTCCTTCAGTATGTTTTTAGCTTCTTCAGGGACTGCCTTCTGACAATCTTCATTCTGTTTCATTTGTTGATATGGTTTTGTGTAATGGGTACCTTACTGTCAAGGTTTTCTTAGGTGGCGGTACTTTAACAGGTGCTGTTCTTCTGATAGGTACTGGACAGAGCCCAACTGCGGCTCTCTGCTGGTTTATTTGTTCATCATACGTCACATATTTCAGCATGTACATTCCTGGTACTTCAAAATGGACGGTTGGAGTGCGGGTCGTGTTTGGGACCTCCTCTACACCTCTCTGAGAACAGTCAGCAAGGGATCCACGTCTGGATTCCCCTGGTAACTTAGGGTGAGACCCAAAGTTAATTAATATGCAAAACAAAGGGGGTTCTGGCAGTCTCTCTACCAGCACAAACACAGCCCAATGACCTGTTCTTGGGTAGATGGCCCCCAGGAGAGTCTCAACCAAGTCTTTAGCTCATTGTCCCTTTCACAGAGGAGAAATATCCCTGCATATCAGTCTTTGTCCTGCCCAGGGGCAGTCCAGCACCAATATGCTAGGCAATTCTCCTCTGAACAAGAGTACCAACAGTAACCACATACACGTGTTTAAGCCTTGTTGGGCATCATCAGTGAAGTGGAGCTGTGCCTCTCTGAGAACAGTGAGCAAGGGGTCCATGTCTGGATTCCCCTGGTAACTTAGGGTGAGACCCAAAGTGATTTAATATTCAAAACAGAGGGGGTTCTGGTAGTCTCTCTACCGACACAAACACAGCCCATTGACCTTTTCTTGGGTGGATGGCCCCCAGGAGAGTCTCAACCAAGTCTTTAGCTCATTGTCCCTTTCACAGAGGAGAAATATCCCTGCATATCAGTCTTTGTCTTGCTCAGGGGCAGTCCAGCACCGAAATGCTAGGCAATTCTCCTCTGAACAAGAGTACCAACAGCAACGCCACTTGCGTTGCCCGGTATACTCTGCGGCCAGGACTTCTATGCAGTCTTTCAAATACTTGGCTTGTAATTTATTTTCATACACTTGGTTTTGCTTGGTATACTCTCCTGCCAGGAGTTGCAAGCAGTTACCTTCCTTTTTATCCACAAAACAATATTTGTGTAATGCTGGCTTATTGATCCGGTATCCAGTCATTTTTATCAGAAACAAAACAGAGAGGTACATAACAGAGTTGACAATAACACTGAAAAACACCCAAAAGTTAAAATAAATATATAAAGGGTAGTGGGCTAAGAGGTTAAATGGGTCAGGATGGGGTTGGGGTGGCTTTAATACGGTGGAAAAAAGATGAGTTGGGAGGGGGGACTGTGGGTGCGATTTCTCGCCGTCACCATAACCAGTACAATGAGGGACCCTGCAATAACTCAGACAGAAAAGAGCCAAGTAAACATTACTTTATTAATGCACAAGCATTCGCGAATGGGCCGCAAGTTCAAACGTCTCGCTAAGCAAGTCGTCGAAGTGCCGCGCCTTCCTCTACACATCGTGCTCTTTTATACTTTTCTGTTTACATTGCCTTGCACATAGCACACGTCCACCCCAGGGCGGATCTCCAGTTGGAGTTTATCTGAAGTATCCAGTTGGAGTTTAACGAACAACCATTGCACATTTGCTATCGTGGTCTATCGTGGTTTCCTGTTATCCCGGTCTTCACATTCTTTCGTGCCCCTTTGTGCCCGTATCTCTGTGCTCGAGGCCATGCTTACTCATTCCTTCCCCCCACCCGTATTCTGCAGATAGTTTTAGCAGGCTCAGCATGCTTCGACATACAGTAACCAAACACAATTCTTCTGTTAAAAACAAGTTCTTGCTGGGTCAGCAGGTCTTAAACGCTGCCGTATAAAAGAGAAGGCCTCTTCTTTTAGCAAAAAGTACATTCATTTAACGCATATGGTGATTAGTACAAACTCCAAGTGTGAGCACAACGTTACATATGCATGCATACCTTCAATCCACCCTTTGCTCACACTTGAGCATCAATCTAAGCAGTCCTAGCATAAGCAGATGGCAGGAAAGCAACATCATTACATAATGTATGTACCATAATCTTCGCCAGGCCTCCCATGTCAAAAAATTCCTGTTGTACATGGCTTTTATCCATTGGATTTAGGCGCGTTATGCTGGAAGAACACATGGAAACACAGCACGACACACATACCGGGAAGCATTGGATGCAGAGACAAATTCCTACAACTATTGCCGCTAGAACCAGTATGGGCGTAAGGAGCTGCCACCCGATTTCTTTTAGGAGCTTCATCCACCAGCTATCTCCTGACCCTTCCTCCTGGTGGATACTATCCGCTATTTTATGTAGTTTGTTTATTCCATCTAAGATTCCTGTACTTTCTTCTGGTAGGTAAACACAACATTGGGACCCCACCATGAAACAGACCCCGCCCCTTTCTGCAGTGAGTATGTCTAAGACATACCTATTCTGGAGAGCCACTAGCCGAATTGCTTTCATTTCATAAGTGATGTTTTCCATTAGGTCTGCGGATTCTTCGATTACGAACTCAAGGGCCCTGCTTAGCTTTTGGATTTCTTGACTGTTCATAAAGATGCCCGCTGGAGGAACCAGGGCCCCCATCAGATCTATAAACGTTTCCCATCCTGTAGGTTGATACGTAGGAATTTTTGGGTTTACTGCTCGTTTATTTCTGCTGTGTATTTCTTTATGCAGAGTAGACGGGGCATATACCATCACAGCCGGCATTATTCTGGCTATGTAACATACCCCAACAAAATCTTTCGCTAACCACAAATAAGCCCTCTTGTTACAGACGTAGGCATGTCCTTCTATCTGTAACAATCCCTTCGTGTAGTTATTTAGATTCACCATTTGACTGCACCCCGAGATCATTCTTTGACTACCTCTTGTGCTTCTCTTAAAACATATATTCTTTGGCCTAAACTCTTGTGTGATGGTGATAGGGGGAGGAGGTTCTCTTACTATCTGTACCATAGCAGGTGCAAGCCCGATTCCCTCAGTTTTGATTTTATAGCGTATCTTTTCCATTAGAAGGGTTTTGTTCTCTCCTCTAACATAACAAGCGGTATTTGGTATCATGTATTGCTGTGCTGACACTATTCTCATGTAAATTAATGTACACCCGGCATCCTCAGTAACTGGCGACGCGTACACTGGGATGCCTTCACTGCTATGTCGGGGCATGTGGGTGCAGATCCAGCAATCAGTTTTATTCACTATCCCATATGTTGTGTTTATTATCTTCACGTATTCATTTTTAGCATAGTCTTCCGGGTCGTGTTGGTCATAGGCATCTCGATTCCTGCTCTTGACCCGATCTATTCTCCCTGTTCCGTTTGACACGGGTAACAAGTTCTTTAATTCATATCTAGATGGATGTTCCAAATACCAGAATAATATGGCGAACGCTATTAATACTACTATCGAGCATACAAAAAATAAGATTTTGTTCCTTGTGGTGCAAAGTGGTGTTTTTCTCTTACCTGTTTGGGGAGCATACATTTATCTGCTCAGGGATTAAACCAGCATATACGGGTGCAGACATAATTCAGTATGTGGCTCAATTATACGTACGTATGCGTATCAGATGCAACCTAGCGACATAGCTGTATTCCCTATTTAAAGCACCAGTGTCCTTATTACTCTAATAGTGATAGGTCTCACTGAAAACCTTCATCCGATCTGTCCCACGCCTCGTAGTGCCTGTCCCATGAGGGGAACGCCGGAGGCCCTTCAGGCTACAAGCCCGTTGTCTTCAGTAAGGCACAATCCTGCTAAAACCAACAAGAGAGTCCAAATGTTCATCTCCCTAATGATCAAAGTTCAAAACAGTGTCCTTACACGTTGCTTGGCACATACACGTCACGGGATCGGAGACGATGGGCACACCTACTAATGGCGTCTGGCAGTACTGTTGCAACCTGGGGTTGGTTGGTTCCCTTTTCTGGAGGAATCAGTAGTGGAAGCGTCTTCTTGACGTGATTCACGTGGTACCAGTGCGATTTGCCATCAACTTTTACCGCAGTTTGTGTCGCGAGGAGCACTTGAAACAGGCCCTTCCATCTGGGTTGCAGTCCGCTGGTGCGATCGAAGGCTTTTATAACAACCCAGCCACCGGGCTGCACGTCGTGACCTTCTCCTATCAGAGGAGATGGAGCTACTGCGTTCACCTGTGCATTAATAGAAATCAGTCTATTAGTTAACCCAATACAGTACTGTTGTAATGCAGGCCATGCTTGCTCAGACAATCTCTTAGGTGATATGGGGGTCCCAATACTTGGTGGACGCCCCATAACAATTTCGAAAGGAGATAAACCATGTGTACGCTTAGGCATAGTACGCATACTCAATAATGCAATAGGTAATGCATCTGGCCATTTCAGTCCCGTTTCAGCACAAGCCTTTGCCAGTTTGTTCTTCAGTACCTTATTTGTGCCCTCTATAATCCCAGCTGATTGAGGATGAAAAACTGCATGGAAACGTTGATCAATACCAAGGGCCTTGCAAACTTTGCATACTACTTCACCAGTAAAATGAGTCCCATTGTCAGACCATAGATATCTGGGGACCGTATACAAGGGCACCCAGTGTTTCAATATGCATTGTGCTGTGGAGGTGGCACTATTGTCCCGCAGGGGATATGCTTCCACCCATCCTGAGAACCCACATCTCATCACCAAACAGTAGGAATGTTTATTTACAGGCTCCAGCTGTATAAAGTCCATATACACCACCTCAAAAGGGCAGGTGGGTAACTTACTGTGGCCCGCCGGGGCTGGTACACCTTTCCCCACATTGTATAGAACACATATTTCACATTGTTTTGCCCATTGACGACAATACATTCCCAATCTTTTGTTGTACCACACAGCACTCAAAACTTCTTCCATAGTCCTTGCGTTAACGTGAGTTGGACCATGAGCCACACTCACTATCACAGGTAAGTATGCATCAGGTAGTACCCAAGTATTCGTATTGGTATGTGCCCATAGCCCATCTACCGTCTCCTCGTATTGATCATCATTGTGCCAAGATAGTCTTTCTTCAATGGTTGCATCTGCTTGGATTTCCTTTACGCGCTCCTTCGTCCCTTCCATAGTCACATCCCTCCCCACTATGAGTTGTCGGGCCTCCCACCGTGTATCCCTTGTGGCAGCTAGTTTAGCCATCTGGTCGGCTAAGGAGTTTCCTTGCGTGACATAATCTAGAGTCCTTTTATGCGCTGGGCATTTCACTATGGCCACCATGTAAGGGCTTGTAATAATTCAGCAATCAATTGGGCATGTTTAATAGTATCACCTTGGGAGGTTAAAAACCCACGCTCTCCCCAGAGTTTACCAAAACTGGAAACCACCCCATGAGCGTAGGCTGAATCAGTATAAATTGTCACTTTCATACCGCTGCTTAACACTAATGCTCTCGTTAGCGCAATCAATTCTGCTGCCTGGGCCGATTTTTCACACACTTTCCCACTCTCAATCAACCGCTCCCCTGTGGTTACAGCATACCCTGCTGTTGTCTCCCCATTTGGCAGTTTGAAACAGGAACCATCACAGAATAATATACCCTCATTATCAACCAGCGGGGTGTCTTGCAGGTCTGCTCTACCCTTAGTGTGTTCTTCCATTTGGATCACACAATCATGCCTAATGTCATTAGGTGAGACGGGCAAAGGAAGCAGTGTCGCTGGATTCAAAGTGTTACATCGTTCGATTTTTACATTACTGGCAAACAGAATCATCTCATACTGTGTGAGTCTAGCTGTGGTCAAATGCTGTGTATGCACTCTATTCAGGAGAACGTCCACCGCATGTGGGACTTTTACTGTCACTTCGCTCCCTAGGATGATACCTGCACTTTGTTTTAGGGCTGCCGCTGCTGCGGCCACTGCTCTCATGCATGGGGGTAGGCCTCGAGCTACTGAGTCCAGAGTACTGGAGAAATATGCACATGGTCTCTGTTTACCCCCTTGTTCCTGCGTTAAGACTGACACAGCGCAACCTTCCTGTTCATCAACGAAAAGGCAAAATCTCTTGGTATAATCAGGTGTGCCTAAGGCCGGTGCGTGGCATAGAACATCTTTCATAGCTGTCAGGGCTTTTTCCATCTCAGGTGTCCATTCTAATGGTCCGTTTTCTTGTACTTCTTTTAAGGCTTTTAGCATGGGCTGGATCAATATAGAGAATTCAGGAATCCAGTGCCTACAATAGGATAAAACACCAATTATCCTTCGGAGACCTTTTGCCGTGTCGGGGCCTTTTATGGACTGTATCAAAGCAATGCGATCAGTAGACAGAGTTCGCCCCTCTTCGGACAACTCAAAGCCTAAATAATGGACCTTTTGTTTTACATACTGCATTTTGGCTAGGGCTACCTTGTGCTTATTCTCTGCTAAGTGCATTAGCACCAATCTGGTCACATAATGGCATTCCTCTTTGGTGGCTGCACATAATAGCAAATCATCAACATATTGTATCAGAGCAGTGTTAGCGGGTAGGGCTAGGTTATCCATCTGTGTTTTTAGTGCTTGGCTGAATATGGCGGGACTTTCTGTATATCCCTGCGGGGCTCTAGTAAATTGGTACTGTCTATCTTGAAGAGTGAAACTAAACAGGTACCTGCTTTCTTCGGCAATAGGAATGCTGAAGAAGGCATTTTTCAAATCAATTACCGTAAACCATTTAGCTGTTTTGGGAATTAAAGTGAGTACACTTGCAATATTAGGGACAACTGGATATCTGGGTTCTACTATTTTGTTTATCTCCCTCAAATCAATAATGAAACGATAGGGTACCGCTTCATCACCTTTCTTGTGTACTGGCAGGATCGGAGAGTTACAAGGGCTATCATTTGTTGGCTCTACCACCCCTAACCGTATCATATCCTGTACTATTTGATATAGTGCCTGCTCTCCCTCGTGTGATATGCGATATTGTTTTATCCTGGGCAACCTGGCACCGGGCTTTAGTTTGATTACTACTGGAGAAACATCCAACACCCCTACATCATTCCCTTGAGTGGCCCATAGTTCATTCGGGATGTCTTGGAGTTCCGGGGGCAGGGTTTGCGTTACTCCTATCATACCCATAGGTTTGCTTATAGTCATTCTCACCCCCTGAGGGGAGCAATATATTGTGGCCCCTAGTGTCTTTAATGCATCAATACCTAACAAGTTTTCTGGGCAGTGATTGGTCAATAGCCACCCATTCTCCCATTTTACCCCATGAAGTTCCGCTTCTACTATTTCACTTACAGGAGTCTTTATTGGATTTCCCCCAAATCCAACTGATACCTTGCTTTTATCCGATAATGGGACAGCGGGGACGGCTCTGATATTCACGGAACTGTTTCCAGCTCCCGTGTCTACCAGACATCTCAAGTTTTGGTGGGGGCCGATCCTAATGGAGGCATAAGGCCCCCTCTGATCTATAGGTACTTGTACCACTCCCGCTGTCTCATTTCGGCCTCCTCAGGACATATCACTTGTGTTATCCTGGAAGTCGTCATTATAGTATACCCCTTCCCCACATCCTTCGCCCTGCATACACCTTGTACTTGTGTTGTTTGTCGTGGCTGATACAGTAGATTGGGGGGAGGCGGGGCCGGCCAGGGAACATCCCCTCTTGCTTGTCCGTCAAAGGCATTGGGTTGAGGGGGTTTAAACATTCTATTGTCTTGGTTGCCGTACCCATCAGTCCTATTTCCTTGGGCAAATGTTGTCTGTGAAGGGGGCCGTACGCCCCTTCCTCTCCCACCACTCTGGGGACACTGGGATTTCCAGTGTCCGGGTCTCTTGCAGAAGGCACATACATCTTGGGGTAGCCCATCCCTCCTCCCATATAGCGCACCTCCTTGCACTGTACCTCTACCTGTCCCTTGGCCCCCTATCATGTTGCTACTATAGCCCTGTGACGGGCCATTATTATTGTAGTTATACCTGCCTTGGGGCCCTTGATGCAACTGTTGCATCAACACTTTGGTTTTTAGATCCTTCTCTTGTCGTGCCTTTTGTTGTCCCTTTACTCTTTCCCCTCTTTCATAATACCTGGCCATTTCGAGGAGATCCCGGGGGTTTCTAGTCATCCACGTACTTTCTGCCTTCCTAATGTTCTCCTGGATTGGCCCATGGAGCCCTTCTATAAAGTTTGTGGCAAAGTACCGTTGGCCCGTCTCAGACCCTATCTCTAGCCCACTGTGTGCTTTAAATGCTGCTTCGTAACGCAGGAAGTACTGTGCTACTTCCTCACTTGCGCCCTGTATCACAGCAGACAGTTTCTCCACATTCACATCAAATGGGGGTAATACCTTTTCTAGAGCCCTCAGGACTGCCATGCCATGCCCCCTTAGGGGTTCGGGATATTCCTCATGCAGTTTCCTATTTTTACTCGCCTCCATTACATCTTTCCATTTTATTGTATCATTGTCTTTGGCACGAAAGGGGGTCCATATTTCCTCTGGGACAATAGCTAACAATATGTTATCTACATCCTCTACAGTAAATAACCCGGGTCTGAATAGCTTTCCTACTTCTTTGTAGAATCCTGCCGGGTCTATACGGGGGTCGGGGATGGACTTGGTGATATGCATCAATTCTATTCGAGATAAGGGGACATACACATAGGTGCGCATCATGTTACCAGTAACTGCATCTATGGTGGGTTGACACTCTCTCATTGGCATTGATAGTAACTTTTCCGTGTTTGTTTGTTCACTTACAAGGGCCTGCACTGGTGATGAAGCAGAGGACTGGTGACTAAGGTTTTTCTCTTTTATATTTTTATAATCTTTTAACAGTTTCTCCACCTTAGCCATTCTCCATTCTTCCGCCCCAGAATCATCCACTCTTATATTAGGTATCAGTTTCTTATCCAATTCCGTCTTAATCCTATTCCACTGGGACACATATCTAGGCTCCTTTTCCTCTTCTATATCATCCACCCTAATAAGAAGATATTTAATTACGTTTACTTGTATAGGCCAGCCAAGGCCCTCCATCAGACTCACCAGGGTGGACATGGACTGCGAGTGTATGGATGCTATCATACGATTAGCTACGTTTTGGCCCGCCTGGTCTGCATCTTTGAGTTTAGCCTCTCTTTCCCTCACCTCTCTTTCCCATGCCCTCTTTTCCTTCTCCCATTCAACACCGCCCCTTATGACTTCCGCTATTATGTCGGACATACATCCCCATAACTGAACACTGGACGCAGTCACTGGTAGTAACGCGACAGCGTCCTGATATGCTGAGGGCAGATCCGCAGTACTCTGTCCTCTCAATTTACAGTTACCCTCATGAAAGGTATATAGTTTAGTGGCCACTGTCCTAAATTCCAAAGGTGTCAAACGCCCCAATTGGTCCCGTAGGCTGTCATTGAGGGGTGTGCCATACAGCCCGGTCATAAGGATTTGCAAGTCTCCATCTCTATCCTTTTCTACAGTAGTCGTTCTCCTATGGTCTATCAACCTATCTGGGTCTCCATACTTCATTGGGAATTCCGCCCTCTCACCCTCACCTTCTCTCGGAGGAGCCGTAGCCCCTGGAAATAACAATTCAGTCGTTGTTTGTTCTGCTTCTAGTCCTATCACATCTTCATACCGAGGCGCCGGCAAGGCAGGATACATACCCCCGCTATTCTTAATCATCATACGTCTATCCAACTGGTCTAGTTTCTCATCCTTCTCTTTTATCTCTAGGTCACGTAATTTTTGATTTACTGTTCTCTTCTGCCCCTTTGCCTTTTGTTTGTTCTGAGCATTGCGCCTGTGCATTGCTTCTACCCTCCATAGTCGTATAGCCTCAAACTGTGCGGGTCTGACCCGTCTTTTTACTAATTCTATTTCTACTTTGGATATGCGGTCCACATCAAAGGACCCGGTGTCTGGCCATTTATGCTCAATCGAATCTTTTGTATATTCAGACCACTCCCTTAAGAACAATGTTGAATTCAATCCATGTTTAATCAACATATCAAATGCAGGGGTTCCTTCAAGAGGGGCATAGTGTCTCTTGCCTATACCACTCTTGCTGGAAGCCGCTTGACCCATTTTGTTGGTATACCGCAATTGCCTAAAAACACTCACCTTTCCCAAATGTGCATTAATAGGCTAACATTAACAGTACATCCTCCTGACATATATCGCCATACCAATATCAATACATCACCGTTTCATCATTATTATTACATAGACGGACATACCACCGTCCTCTTCATAAACCCTAAATCGTTATTTCCTTATTCCATCATGCATCCATCCATACCACTTACCTTAAGGGTCCCGCCAGAGTGTTCCGGACCCGAAGGGCGACAGCCTGCTGTTCCACCGCCGACGGAGCCGGAAAAACAAGGATGACGCGTTGGTTGCAATCAAAGGTGCGGATTCAGTTGTTGGGGCCCCGTGATCAATTCCTTCTCCGGTTCCGCCGCGGCGTTCCTCACCCAGTGACGGACTGTCGCTCCTTCGCATCCCACTTCTGACACCAAAATTGTGGGTGCGATTTCTCGCCGTCACCATAACCAGTACAATGAGGGACCCTGCAATAACTCAGACAGAAAAGAGCCAAGTAAACATTACTTTATTAATGCACAAGCATTCGCGAATGGGCCGCAAGTTCAAATGTCTCGCTAAGCAAGTCGTCGAAGTGCCGCGCCTTCCTCTACACATCGTGCTCTTTTATACTTTTCTGTTTACATTGCCTTGCACATAGCACACGTCCACCCCAGGGCGGATCTCCAGTTGGAGTTTATCGGAAGTATCCAGTTGGAGTTTAACGAACAACCATTGCACATTTGCTA
The DNA here is from genome assembly GCF_040938575.1 of Ambystoma mexicanum. NCBI lineage: Eukaryota > Metazoa > Chordata > Amphibia > Caudata > Ambystomatidae > Ambystoma > Ambystoma mexicanum. The sequence continues at coordinate 419,762,341 of NC_090934.1, read as the reverse complement.
TCGTGGTCTATCGTGGTTTCCTGCTATCCCGGTCTTCACATTCTTTCGTGCCCCTTTGTGCCCGTATCTCTGTGCTCGAGGCCATGCTTACTCATTCCTTCCCCCCACCCGTATTCTGCAGATAGTTTTAGCAGGCTCAGCATGCTTCGACATACAGTGACCAAACACAATTCTTCTGTTAAAAACAAGTTCTTGCCGGGTCAGCAGGTCTTAAACGCCGCCGTATAAAAGAGAAGGCCTCTTCTTTTAGCAAAAAGTACATTCATTTAACGCATATGGTGATTAGTACAAACTCCAAGTGTGAGCACAACGTTACATATGCATGCGTACCTTCAGGACCCACCAAAATAAAAAAAATAAAACAAATCTGTTTTTCGGTGGTTTGTACACGATGACATTTAGCACTCTAATTGTGGTCGGTAAGATCACATATAATCATTTACCCTTTTTTTGCACAGTTTGTTTCTATTTCACTTCTTCTTTCATATATTGGGTTTCTGTCTCTTTTCTCAGATCATTTACTTTGTTTTCTCCTTTTAGATATGGGTTCAACGACCCGTTCGTGATATGGATCACCAATCTGTTAACCTCTTCACGGGCTTCACTTTGCTTCTGGGGTGTTACTTTTACAGAACTGCAAACACTTTTAAGCAACCCAGTAACACGTCCGTCTTCTCTGGGCTTACCGGGTACCTTATGTGTCTCTCGTGTCTTTCTACTTCGGTTCCTCTCAATCTGCTGACTTGGCATGTGCCCCATTAGCCGCTGTGCCTTTGCCATGTCCTTCTCTACTGTGCACGGTTCCTGCTGCTTTGCACTCTCAGGCAGAGGGCTTCCTGCACTCTGGTTCACCTCTTCTCCGTCTGCATTCGCTTTCACGCTGCTTCCAATGGCGTGCTGTTCCTCAGCGTACTGTTAGGAATCATGGGCTCCGTTGGTTGCTTTGGAGGCACTGGAAGCGTGTTGGTATGGCCTTCTACGCTTCCCCCAACATGGTGCCTGAAGGAGCAGGTGAATGTGCAGACTTCGTTTCAGTGCCTACCTTCCCGCTGGTCTTGGCCCTGACCACTGTTCTGCATGGAAGCAGCTATGAGGATCCTTCACCTTGCAGCCACTGCGTTGCTACTCTTCACAGAAGACACATCGTGAGTTTGTTTCCTATGCCTTCTATCCTGTCTCCCCTTATATTACCTGGCACCTGGTCTAACACCCTTTTACCTTAGGCAGTGCCCTCACACTCAAAAAATCGCTGATTCACGATCAGCCGCTACAGACACGTTCACTTCCGGGAAGGCGGGTACATTGCGTAGCAACAGTACGACCGTGGTGATAAAAAGCATATCTCCCATCTTGCACAATGGGAGTGAAACCACTCATTAACCCTGGCCCCCACCCTTGGCATGGGTCTGTTCCTGGCTGTGACGTCAAGAGGGGGTCCCATGTTTAGATTAGCTCAGAGATTCAAGAGCTAATTGCCAGCTAAGGCTAGTTTTTATTGCGGCCTAAGTGGCTTGGATATTAAAAGCTGGGGAGCAGAGCTACCTTTATCTCGCCCCCACCACAAATTTGATCTGTACTGGATTTTAAGATTGTATTTCTAAGAGCAAGCACTCATTCTTGAAGGGAAACCAGGCCCCATCCCCATGACAACAGGCTTGGAATCTAGTTTCACATTTGAAGACACAAGCAGAGAGAAACTAAACCAAGATTAGGCTTGTTCCCAACTAGTCATTATGGCCTGTTTTACCTCCATTTTACTTTCAAATAAACTCTTGGAAATGCACACAATTTTAACATGTAAATCCCTTGAAAAGTAGTTCCCTGCACACAGTGGTTACAGAAGGGCAACATAAATCTAATTTTAGAGACTTTAGTTGTACATCTGGATGCTCAGAGTATCATTTTGATGGCACAATTGAAATGTCACATTGTGAAATATCAGCTGTGAAAACGCCTTCATTCTGCTGAAATTCAACATCCGCTTGTAGATTCTGTGCAGTGTTCTTTCCTCTGTGATGCGCTCATGATGGACAGACCTCAAGTTCATATTTTACAATCTTGGACACATTTTCTTGAGCATGTCTTTACTTTAAAGGGAACAACAGATTTACACATTTTCTTAAATGTTCCTGCCAAAATGCTATCTGCTTCACTGCAACTGTAGGTCACAATGCTGACATCCCCTTTAGGGTTCTGTGGACTGTAACTTCTGAGGATGCTACTTCAGCTTTTCCATAATGTGGCCACTCTTGTCTCACGTCTTTTCTTTATGCCGGGCAATTTACATTTGTGTGCCTCTCCAGGTTTTGAGGCCCAAATTCACTCTTTTCTGCTTTAAAAGCACATGGCTTCATTTCCCCATTAGTTCAGGGCAGGCCTTTCCTTTTTTTTTCCTTTTGGGGAGCCCTCATAACTGACTCTGGCCTTTTTCTCGTGACATACAGGGCTATTTCACCCCAGACCAGTAAACAGGCCAGTGATGTGTCACAACATAAGGGAGCAATCAATGAATATTACATGGAAAAATAAAAATAGAAAAATGTCCTACTGTTAGTCTCTATATGAACAGCCAGTTATACTGCAAATTGCAATTCATAATCACCAACAGGTGGCAGTGCTAAGAACCATTGCCACCCATTAACTCTTCTTGACATATTATCACACCAATCCAGTGTTTACCACCAAAACTCAATAGGTTATTTTTGGAAATGTGTTGTTGTGAGTATACAATCCCCTAAATGGTATAATCTTACCTATTCCAAACACCCTCACCTAACCCAGATGTCTCCAATTTCCTAGTGTGAATCACTGTTTCTACCAAACTGAAAGGATTTATCATGGCAAATGAGGCCAAGAAAACATCTGGTTTCGGACAAAATGACCGAATCCAAATGACCATACCAACCAAAAGTCTGAAAGAAGGTACTACCAAATGTTTGACCTTCTTAAAGGTCAATCTTTGGTTGGGTAGGTCATTTGGGTTCATTTTAGGGCTGTGGCGGCTGCTTGGGTGCCCCCCCAAACCCCGATTACCATACTGTGAGCAGCGGTTGCCGGGGTGTCACCCGCAGCTGTCCCGCAGTCCAAAAAACAAAAAAGGCTGCGGGACAGCTGCGGGTGACACCCCGGCAACCCCTGCTCCCAGTATAGTAAGCAGGGGTTGGGGGGACACCCACGCAGCCCCCGCAGCCCTACACCAAATCCAAATGACCTGCACAGTATAGTGAGCGGGGGACACCCCTGCAGCTGACCCTACAAAAAATATATATATAAGAAAAAGGCTGCAGTGGCTGCAGGGGTGTCCCCAACAACACCCCGCTCACTATACTATACAGTATTATAGTGAGCGGGGGTTGCGGTGGACACCCGCGCAGCTGGCCTGAGAAAAAAGAAAAAAGCTCCAGGGGCTGCGGAGATGTCCCCACAACACCCTGCTCAGTGAGCGGGGGTTGCAGGGGACACCCCTGCAGCTGACCCGACAGTAAATAAATAAATAAAAGAAAAGGACCCTGCAGCGCTGGTTTCCGACCACAGAAGTGAAAGGGAACAGGCGTCGCAGGGACACAGTGAGATGGAATTTAAGGTAAGTGAGGGGGTAGTGGTGTGGGTTGGGGTTTGGGTACATCGGGAATGTTCAGGGGAGAAAAGACCGAAGATTATTTTGAACAAATAATCTTTGGTCGTTTCTCCTTCGAACATTTCCAGCGCAGGAAAACAACCCCAAATCAAAAATCCAACGACGATCTACAGCCCCAGAATAGTATCGGTACAAAGATCAAAAATGATAAGCAGCCATTAATGCACACTCAAACCATGCAGACAACAAACAACTGGCAGCAAGTGGATTTAACAGATGAAGCAGCGAACTCAGTCTGCACACATTCAAATTTACAGGCGAAGAGTACTTTCCATAATCCCCCCAAAATGAAACACAAATCCTGTCTATTGTCAGAACATGAGGCTGATGAAATTCAGAATGCCGCTCTACGCACAGAGGAATCCTTGAATTCAGCCTTTGCCATTTTATCTCAAAAGAAAAACAAGCCCATCATAAGGAGAGATCAAATGGCAATGCAAACAACTAGTGATAGGGACTCAACAAGTCCCAAGACCACAAGCACCCAGTCTCAAAACAACAAGGGTGTCCCGAAAACCAGCACCAAGAAAGAATATCTCGGGTGCTCACCATCTTCCTTGTGCTCCGCCAGTAGTGCTAGTGTTAGCCGATGAAGCGGAATTAGTGTCATGATTCACCGTTTCCGACCCTTCTGGAATACATGGTCTACCAAGCACTATAACATCATGTCCAGTATACTATCAACATGGCCAGTGCTGTTAAGCAGACCAGTGTCTAGTGTTTTAGCTATGCCTGCCACTTCCTAGAAAACAGACACGCCCTTGCGGCTCTGCGCGTCTCAACGCTAACTTTCCGTGTTACCGGCAAATACGTTACCCTGTTTTTTCCTTCAGTCCCGTTTCCATTACCCTTTGACTCCAGCGGTATCGTAATTCCTTCCCGGTATCCATTCAGTACTGCTCCTCGCGCACTCTCCGCTTGTGGAATCGTGCGAGTCTCCTACTCAACCTGGGCTCTGATCCGAATCTTTTTCTCGCATTTCCATCTTCGGAACTTGCGAGTTCCCTGTTTCTTCCTGGCTCCTGGACCCTTCCCGGACATTTGCACAATACTCACCTGACCCTTCCAGGAACACTGAACGTCTACCCTACCATCTCATCGAGGCAGGTATCCGGACTGCATACATACACCTGCATACTGGCGACCGAGAATACTTGTCCGTTCTTATACAAGTCTCGAACAACCAGGAAAAAAGAGAGCCCTCCAAACCCAAGAAAGAAGACTTCAAAGGACAAACAGGTGAGACAAGAGTCAGAGTGTGACAGTAAAGAGTCAGAGTGTGACAGTTTGAGACGCCTAAAACCTGATATTGAAACTAACATGGAAGCTGCTGTCCAGGACCTCATGAGAGGAATGCAAGAATTATCGACAGAAGTTCAGAACCTCAAAGCAGAAAATGCAGCACTAAAACAACTCGTGTTATCCAGGGACTCGGCATTTCAGGAAAGTGCCCTGGTAAGGGGTATAGTGGACAAATACGATGGCCCTTCCAAGGCACTGCGTTCCTTCCTTGATTCATGTCGGGTGCATTTCACGTTCTAGCCTTACTATTTTTCTACACGCAGGGCTAAGGTGGGTTTTATAATTTTCCATCTTTCTGGAAATGCTTTAGCCTGGGCAACTCCCTTGGTGAATGCGGGAGGCCCACTCTTGGACAACTATGAAGGATTTGTTTGACCATCCTGAACAAGTATACAGTGCCCAAGAGAAGCTATTGGAATTCCAACAAGGAAACCAAGACATGTTGTCCTATGTAACCCGTTTTAAGCAATTGGCTAAGGAGGCAGATTGGACCCCTGAGGCATGCTTTACCTTGTTTCAGTGTGGGTTAAATGAATAAATCAAGGACGAATTAGCTAGAGTGGCCCGTCCAGGTTCCTTCCAGGCTATTTTAGACTTTTCCTTAAAAATGGACTTCCGTATTCAAGAGAGAAAGGCAGAGAAGAGGAAAACACGGACACTACCACCGAAAGCCCTCTTGGATTATCCTAGCCTTAAAGAATCAGCCACTCCTCACTCCTCAGATCCAGAACCTATGCAACTTAGCTCCTTGCAGGGACCTATCTCTTCACAAGAAAGGACTCGTCGGATCAACACTGGACTTTGTATGTATTGTGCCTCTGACAAACATCTGGTAAGAAATTGCCCAATAGCCCCACCTCGGCGTTCGGGAAACACCAGCTCCCGATCTTGAATGGAGCCCAGCTCCGGGAGAAAGGAACTTGTTCCGATTCTTCTCCTTCCTTGAACTCTTATCATAAGAACACTTTGGTGGTATTCCACGTATCCCCGTCAACCGCCAATAAAGAGAACCATTCCATCCTGGCACTAGTGGATTGTGGTGCAATGGGTATCTTCCTGGACAATGAGTGGGTCTTGAAGCATAATATTCCCAGAGAGTCCAAAGAAGTTATCCTGGCGGTCAAAGGAATAGATTGGAAGCCATTGTCTTCAGGACCCATAACTCAGCAAACCTCAGAATTACTGCTTTCTATAAACAACCACCAGGAGATGTTACGTTTTGACATAATAAAGGCAGCTCATTGCCCAATGGTTCTGATCATGCCTTGGCTTCAAAGACATAAGCCATACATCAACTGGGAAGCCGGGTCCTTATTTTTGGGATCAGAATGTTGTCTATCATATTGCCTGTCCCGGAATGTGTTGCAAACCATATCCACAGAGACCCAGATCCCAGAACAACAACCTATTTGTGATTCCAATATTACCCATGTACCTGAGAACTATCAACAATGTTCAGATGTATTCTCAACAGCCATTGTTCAGTCACTACCTCCCCATCGACCGGAGGACTGTGCTATTGATACTGAAGATTCTGCAGTTATACCATTTGGGAGGATGTTTATTCTTTCAGAACCTGAAAAAAGAGCCCTACGAGAATATCTGGACACCAATTTCGCCAATGGAACCATTCGTCCTTCTAAGTCTCCTGCTCGGGCCCCCTTGTTTTTTGTGCCCAAAAAGGATACCAAGGAGCTCCGACCATGCCTGGACTATCGGGGTCTTAATCAGTGTACTCTCAAGGACCGTTATCCATTACCACTCATCTCTGATATCTTGGAAGCTGTACGTGGCGCTGTAATCTTTACCAAACTCGAATTGTGGGGTGCTTACCATTTAATCTGCATAAAGGAGGGCGATGAGTGGAAGACAGCCTTCAGAACACCCTTCCGACACTTTGAATATCTGGTTATGCCATTTGGTCTTGCCAATGCTCCAGCGGTGTTCCAGCGCTTTATGGATAGTGTTTTCAGATACGTTATTCCTTTTTGTTATTGTCTACCTGGATGACATATTGATATATTCCAACGACCCCATCCTACATCAGGAACACGTTACCTTGGTCCTACAATGCCTACGGGAGAATAAACTGCTGGCCAAACCAGAGAAGTGATTTGTTTTAAGTCCGCAAGGAGTAACAATGGATCCCGCCAAGGTCGAATCTATCCTTTCATGGCCTGCTCCCATATTGGTAAAACAAATACAAACCTTCCTGGGACTTGCACATTTTTATAGGGAGTTTATTCCTACATTCTCTGCTATAGTTCAACCTATAGTTTCATTGGTAAAGAAAGACGCACCCTTCAATTGGTTGCTCGATCAGGAAACCGCCTTCCAAGCACTAAAACAAAGGTTTACTCAAGGACCCATCCTGGCTCAACCCGACATTACTAAACCCTTCCTGGTAGAAACAGATGCCTCAGAGTACACTATTGGGGCTGTGCTAAAACAAGAATCCGAGGATAATGAAGAACATCCCATTGCATACCTATCTCGAACATTGAATCCTAGTGAAACATTACTCAGTACTGGAGAAAGAATTGCTTGTCATCCGACAGGCTTTTACAGAGTGGCATCATCTACTTTTGGGTGCCAAGTTCCCTGTACAAGTTCGAACTGATCATCGGAACTTACAGGTCCTACAATCACTGGAATCCGAAATAGTCGTCAAGCCCGTTGGGCCTTTTTTTTTGTTTATTGCCCAATATCAGTTTCACATTCAACATGCACCTGGGACAGCCAATATAATAGGTGATGCATTATCCAGACGTCCTGATTATGAACTGAATGAGGACCACGCCTTTCCCAAGATGTTCCCCGAAACTGTATTCATAGCCCAGGCCAAGTCACTATTGGATAACGTCCGAACTGAGACCCCACTTTCTGATCTCTGGAAAGATTACTCCAAGACTAATCAATGGTCCCTAATTGCTAAGGATGGTTACCTTTTTAAGGACATGAAATTGGTTATACCTACACAGATCCTAAGAACCAAGATAACAAACCTCTGTCATGATACCTTCCTTTACGGGCATCAAGGCTGCCCTTCGGCTCATCCAGAGAAACTCTTGGTGGCCCAAAATGATTATGTTTATGTTTATTGAATTTATATAGTGCTTAAAGCCAAAGCGCTTTACAATATAACAACAGGTACAAAAGTGAGAGAAGCATATTTACAAACATGAATAGGTCATAAGAACAATAAGTAGAAATATTTACAAGGGGGAGAGGGGAAGGGAAGGGGGAGTGATCTGGTGTCCTCATTGCCTTTAAGTAGTATTTGTTACTAATTTAAGGTCAGAGGGGAAGGAGAGAGGATGGCGGAAGGAGAGGGCTAATTTAAGGTCAGAGGAGAAGGAGAGAGGATGGGGGAAGGAGGGGGCAAGGGTAGGAGAGGAGGGGTAGGGAAGGGAAGTCAGGGGGGAGTGTAAAAGATGAGCTTTCAGGGAGTGGCGGAAGGATGAGTAGGTAGGGGTGGAGCGGATGGAGAGCGGGAGGGAACTCCAGTGTAGGGGGGCCAAGAGTTGGAAGGAGCGGAAGCGTGAGGAGACACATGGGGCTGGGGATACAGTGAGGAGGTAGAGGTTAGCTGAGCGGAGAGAGCGGGAGGGGGAGTAAAATGAGAGGAGGGAGGAAAGGTAGGGGGGCGCCAGGTCAAGGAGAGATTTATAGACAAGACAGAGGAATTGAAATTTCAGTTGTGAGTGGAAGGGAAGCCAGCCAAGTTGAGAGAGAGGAAGAAATAGAGTCTTGAGGGCCGAGGAGGCATAGAGTACGGATAGAGGGTTTATAGACATAATTTCGAAATCAAAAATTTCAAAAGTCAAAAAGTCGAAAAAAAAATGTCGAAAAAAATAATGTCGAATTTATTTTTTATTACGTTTTTTTTTCGAAATGGGGGGTTTCCCCCCCTAACCCCCTTTTTTTTAACCTATTTTCTTTATATAAACTAGAGCCAAAAAAAAAATATCGGAAAAAAAAATAATCCGACATTTTTATTTTCGACATTTTTGATTCGACTTTTTTGACATTCGAAATTTTTTATTCGATATTATGACTGGACACCCGGATAGAGGAGTGGTAGATGGATTTAGGGGAGTTAGGTGGGAGACAGGGAGTCCAAAGAGGAGAGATGAGCAGTACAAGAGGTGGGAGAAAATGAGGGAGGAGATTAGGAGTTTGGAAGCATGGAATGTGAGAGAGATGCAGATCTTGCGAATGTTATAGAGGTGGTAGCGACAAGCTCGAGAGGTTAGAGAGATGTGGTTGGAGAAGGAGAGAGAGGAGATGAGGTGGACTCCGAGATTGCGGGCATGGGAAGATATGGGGAGGTTGGAAGGTGGAAAGTGGATAAAGGGAGGGGGAGAAGGGGAGAGAGTATTAGGAGGGAAGAAAAGCACCTCATTCTTGTCGGTGTTGAGGGAAAGAAAATGGGATGACATCCAATCTTTTATGGCCGTGAGGCAGGAAGAAAGAGTGAGGTGGAGGTCAGATGTGAAGAAAGAGAAGGAAAGAAAGAGTTGGGTGTCATCAGCATAGAAGCGGTGGGAAATGCTGAAAGAGGAAATGACTGGAGAGAGAAGGGAGGTATAGAGAGAGAAAAGAAAGGGTCCCAGCATGGAACCCTGAGGGACGCCATAGTTCAGGGGGAGGCTGGAGGAGGTGCGGCCGCCCCAGGAGACAGTGAAGGATCGATTGGAGAGGTAAGAAGAGAGCCAGGAGAGAACAGAGTCTTTGAAGCCAAAGGAGGACAGAGTGCTAAGAAGTACAGGGTGATCTACGGTATCAAAAGCTGCAGAAAGATCAAGGAGGATGAGAATTGAAGATTGCTTAGCGTAGCGAGCAGTGAGGAGAGAGTTGAGGACATAGGTGAGAGCTGTCTCAGTGGAGTGTTTAGGGCGGAAACCAGATTGAGAGGCAGGGAGGAGGGAGTGGGATGAGACGAAAGCAGAAAGTTGAGAGTAAGCAAGGCGCTCGAGGAGCTTAGAAATAAAGGGGAGAGGGGAGAGGGGAGATTGGCCGGAGGTTGGAGGCAACAAGAGACTTAGCAGAAGGTTTCTTCAGGATAGGGATTATGGTAGCATGTTTGAAAACTGAAGGAAAGGTGGTGGAGGAGAGACAGATGTTGAAAAAGGTGGTTAGGTATAAGGAGGGGGTACATTTTGGGGATGAGGGAGGTGGGGATGGGGTCAGAGGGGGCAGCAGTAGGGTGAGATTTGGACAGGAGGTGGGAGACACATGCAGGGGTGATAGGAGAAAAGGTGGACAAGTTGGCCGAGCTGGAAGAGGGGGAGGGGGAGGAGGGGAGAAGAAAGAAGAGGAGAGGATGTTCTGGCGAAGAGAGAGGATTTCGGATGAGAAGAAGTTGGCAAAGTCAGAGGGAGAGAGGGGAGAGTTCGTGGAAGGGTCAGAAGTGGGAGGGGAGAGAAGCCGAGAGAGGGTCTGGAAGATACGGTGAGGATGAGAGGCTTGTGAGTGAAGGAGGCTAGAGTAGTAGGACCGTTTTGGCAGATGAGAGGCAAGAGTCGTAGAGAGAGTGATATGAGAAATAAGAGAATTGATTAGTCAGAGAAGGGGATTTGATCCAGCATCGTTCGAGGCGTCGGAGGAGGCGGCGCATGGACAGAAGGTGTGAAGAGAGCCAGGGTTGGGAAGGTTTGTGAGAAGGGGAGAAGGGAGTGAGAGGATAGAGTTGGTCAAGACTGGAGGTTAAAGAGGAGGACAGTGAGGAGAGGGCGTCATCTGCTGTGAGGGAAGCGAAATCAGAGAGGGGGAGGGAGGAAGAACATGAGTCGTGGAAGAGAGTAGGGTTAAAGTTGCAGAGGTCGCGACAAGAGAAGGAGGGAGAGGAGGGAGAGGTGCGGGAATAGAGGGGGAGGAGTGAGGGAGAAGGAGAGTAAGGCATGGTCGGAGAGATAGTTGGGAAGAGACGATATGGGGGAGGAAGAGTAAGAAGAGAGAAAGATGAGATCAAGTGTGGAGCCAGAGGAGTGGTTAGGGGGATAGAAAGGGGAGAGAGGAGGTAGGAGTCAAGTAATGAGAGAAGAGGAGAAGAAGGAGATGTGGTTGAGAGAGGGAGGTTGAAGTCGCCAAGGACAGAGAGAGGAGTAGGAGAGAGAAAAGATGGTCAAGGTCTTCATAGAAGGAAGAGAGGGGGCCCTCTCTTCCTTCTTGATATCTATCATGATTGATGATATAAAGGCATACATCCAAGCCTGTGCAATCTGCAGTCAGAACAAGTGCGACAATAGAAGACCAGCTGGATTACTCCATCAACCTGCATTGCCGGACCAGCCTTGGGAGGTAATTGCCACCGATATCATCGTAGATCTACCTCCTTCCAAGGGTTTTACCACTGTTATGGTTACCATCATCCTATTTTCCCATATGGCCCATTTCACTCCCCTGAACAAGATACCTTCGGCACAAGAAATGGCAGGGATTTTTTTAACCACATCTTTAGACTGCATGGTCTTCCTTCCAAAATCATCTCAGACCGCGGACCCCAATACATTTCCCGATTCTGGAAGTACCTGTGCCAAATGTTGGGTATTCAATGTGCCTTTTCTTGAGGTTATCATCCTCAGTCTAATGGAATCACCAGTAGAGTAAACCAGACCCTTGAACAATACTTACGATGTTTCGCTTCCAAAGTCCAGGACGATTGGTCGGTTCTAATCCCAGTAGATGAACTTGCATACAATAATTCTGACCTCTCTGCAATCAAGACAAGCCCTTTTTTTGCAGTCAAGGTTTCCATCCATCTGTTCTGCCTACTCTCCTGCCTTACTCCACCCCGGTTCCCTCGGTTGACTCCTGGATTGAGCATTTAGTCACTGTACATGAGAACGTAAAAAGTAATCTAGAAAGAGCTAGGATGGACGTTAAAAGACATGCTGATACCAGAAGGAGACCTGGTCCTCTCTATGCCATCAGCGACAAGGTATGGCTTTCTTCTAGACTTTTGCCTCGACACCTATGGCCCAATAAGCTGGCCCCTCGATTCTACGGCCGTTTTATAGTAAAGGAAATCATTAACTCTGTGGCATTTCGACTCCAATTACCAGAGTCGTGGAAGAGAATTCATCCCGTTGTTCACACTTCCTTACTCAAACCCTACTCTCAGTCAACCTGGACTGTTCTTCGACCTCCCCCTGTTCTCGTCAACGATCAGGTCGAATTTGAGGTCTCCAGAATATGTGATTCCAGATATAGGAGAGGTCGTCTTCAATACCTGGGGGAATGGAAAGGTTATCCTCCCAGCGAACAAACATGGGAACCTGTGTCCAACATGAATTTCCCCCGTTTGATGCAGAGGTTCCATCTGACTCATCCGGGTAAACTTGGTGGATCGAAGTTTAAGAGGGGGCATGCTGTCATGATTCACTGTTTCCATCCCTTCTGGAATACATGGTCTATCAAGCACCGTAACATCATGTCCAGTATACTACCAACATGGCCGGCACTGTTAAGCAGACTGCTGTCTAGTGTTTGAGCTATGCCTGCCACTTCCTAGAAAACAGACACGCCCCCGCGGCTCTGTGCGTCTCAACGCTACCTTTCCGTGTTACCGGCAAGTACGTTACCCTGTTTTTTCCTTCACTCCCGCTTCCATTACCCTTTGATTCCAGCAGTATCGTAATTCCTTCCAGGTATCCATTCAGTACCACGCCTCGCACTCTCCGCGTGTGGAATCGTGTGAGTCTCCTACTCATCCTGGACCCTGGGCTCTGATCCAAATCCTTTCCTCGCATTTCCGTCCTCGTAACTTGCGAGTTTCCTGTTCCTTCCTGGCTCCTGGACCCTTCCCGGACATTTGCCCAATACTCACCTGACCCTTCCAGGAACACTGAACGTCTACCCTACCATCTCATCGAGGCAGGTATCCGGACTGCATACATACACCTGCATACTGGTGACAGATGATACTCATCCGTTCTTATACAAGTCTCGAACAACCAGGAAAAAAGAGAGACCTCCAAACCCAAGAAAGAAGACTTCAAAGAACAACAGGTGAGACAAGAGTCAAAGTGTGACAGTAAAGAGTTAGAGTGTGATAATTAGATGACTCGTTCACAAAGGACACGAATATGAGCCTGTTACCCAAAATCCTCATGTATTCATCAACATATTCCATGGAAGAGCAAGATGCTGAGCCAACAATGGAGTCTGGGATTTCTAAGCTGAGAGATCAAAGAGAAAGTGATGAGCATTTGTCACGACAATCACCTAGAAATTATCAATCTCTGCCTTTCCATACATTATCAGAGAAAAGAAAAGAAATTGCGAACAACTTAAAACAAAGAGCTCTAACTGATTCCCTGGACCCAATAGTGGAGAAAGCCTCGATGTTATCTGACAATGTTAAAAATTCTCAAGTATTCAAACATAAAACAGTTACGAGACCTTTATCGAAAACATCAAAGTAGCGGAAACACATGTGGAAACAAGCAAAACAACTTCCCGTCAATGTTCTCCAACTCGCCTTAAATCAAGAACCAGCAAGAGCTCTCAGTAATCAAATGTGGCAAAGTCTAACAACATCCAGTCATACAATTATCAATCATCGATCAGGAGAACACAAAATCCAAAAGATAGTTCCCTAAAATTAGAGAGAATACTTGACAAAGACGGCAACCTAATTATCAACAGAAGAACGGTCATGGAACTGCTCCACTGCATTCCGAATTTAGACAACTGTCCTCAAAAGATTTGAAGATCATCGACTTCGGAGAAGAACATCGCACAGAATCAGTCTTTTTGCACAATACTTCACCCGTGGTAAAACACATGTCGACTGAGCAGCTAAAAGCCTCCCGATGCTGGGATTGGATTCGATCTTACACAAATTAAGCACTCTGAGACAGTGACATCACCATCAGTTCCACACACACACCAACAAAGTCAGAGTCTGGACTAACAGAGGTAGAAAATGGCAAACGTGTCGGGAAAACATCACATCCTAGCTTTAGCTCAAAATATCTGGATCCGTTACAAACGGGTAGAGTTCCAGAAGGCTTAGGAACAAGGCTGAGTTCTGCCATTAAAACAGACTGGCCCTCGCTTGAAGTCAACAAAGATAAACCTTTGCCCCAGAAATCTTGGACTGGTCTTGGCTGCTGAGAGCGCTCATGCTCCACGAACGATTGTAGCCACCCATCCCAAAGAGCCAAGGAAAATCCAGTGACATGCAGAGAACAAAATGACTACAAATGGCATCATGGAACATAAGAGGGTTTTCACATCTCACTAAAACCAGCAATATCAACTTGGGCAACTACGATCTATTGTGCCTTCAAGAAACCTGGTTATGTGACAAACCGACCCTCGATGGATTTCAGATATCATTGAGTCCTGCAGCAAAAGGCAAAAGAGGTCGACCAACCTCAGGTTTACTAACAGCCATTAAATCAAGGAGTACTCTAATCCTCATCCAAACCATATCAGCAAGTCCCTTTTCTCAAGAACTTCTCATTGGCTGGTAGGTCCCGGAAAAGTCACCCAGCATAAGAGAAACATCAAAACTTGTACTAATTAACTTATATTGGAACCTACAATTGATTTCCAACTAATCAAATTTAGACCCAGTCCCGGACTTGATTGATAACGCATATATAAACCAAAACACCATATACGTGATAATTTGCGGTGACCTAAACACATCTTGCAAAAAAGACGCTCACGAGCAAAGAGGCACAGCCCAAAGAAACACACATACAACTAGAAGCACCGCGTTGAGATCACTTATGGAATCCACAGATATGCATATGCTAAACAGCCATATGAAGGGAGATATACCACCTCAGGCCACATGGGAGAGTGAAAATCGTTCTTCAGTCATAGACTACATATTTGTCTCAAGAAGCTTCCTCCCTTTTGTCACAGCATTTAAAGTAATCAAGACCTTAAACAGTGATCACCACCTGCTATATTTGGAATAGATGACGACCCTTCTTGATGACAGACAAAGGATGCCTGCAGTAGTAGCTGTCTGTAATAAAGGTACTCATTTTAAACTGGCAAATCATAACATCAGCAATCTCACAGCAGATTGTATACAAGAAGGATCAAAAATAGAGTACAGCCCTCTCTTAAAAGAATATCGCACAAGAGCCAGCAAGTGCCGCCCACAGCCCTCCAACATCATACATTCATTCAAGGCAGAACTCGTAAAAAGAAGAAAATCCATAAGGAAGCTTGTACGAGTCGCAAACATATCAAAACATCTAAAGGATGAGACCAGTGCCCGAACCGAGATAAGGAATTACAAACAATGGTTGTGCTCTTACAGATTAATAACATATCAGAAGGACGCCGAAGCAATGCTTACCGCAATTAGCATTCGAAAAACCAAGGACTTTTGGACTTTGATAAAATCAGTCGGTTGCACGTCTTGTGATGAACAGACTATTACGATAAGTGAACAACGATGGATCCAACACTTCAACAAACTATATACTGCAAAATTCTAAGAGAATTCTAAAAACTATTTGAAACTCTCCAAGATGGCCAGAACCCTGGGCTTATTCTCTCAAAGCTAAAGACATCCAGGAGCGAATACAAAAGCTAAATGGGTAACGAGCCCCAGGGTCGGATGGACTAACAAATGCTATGTTAAAAGAACAACCGGGGGTATGGGCACATTTTATACACAAGCTACTTGTCCAGGTCACAACAACACAACAAATACCAAGTTCCTGTATGAAGGCAACAGTGGGCCCTATTTTTAAAAGGGTGACCGCGAGAACCCAAAAAATTATCGACATATCGCCATCCTGGATGTAATTGGGAAAATCTATGGCTCAATAATCCTTGTACAGTTCCAGGCCTGGTGTAAAACAGCAAATTGCAACGATCCCTTTCAGACGGGTTTTGTCAAAGGTACCGGCACAGCAGCCAACATCTTAATCCTCAAAATGCTGAAAGGCTGCGTGCGAGAATGGAAATCGAAAATGTTCATGGCCTTTATAGACCTGGTCCAGGCCTTTGACCGAATAAATCGTCACAAATTGTGGGAGAAGCTGGAAGCTCAGAATTGCCCAGCACCATTAATGGCCTCAATAGTAGCAATGCATTCCGCTACAACAATGAGAGTTCATTTAGATAAGTCTGGTCTCTTATCAAATGAAATTCCAAAGGCCAAGGGAGTGAAGCAAGGATGTCCGATGGCTTCAGCCCTGTTCAATTTTTTCCTGGCTGACATGAAACAACTGAACCTCTCGTCAGATCATTTCCACCAACAATCGTAGAGACCCAGCTACTGCGCCTTGTATGCAGATTTATTTATTTTATTTATTGCATTTGATTACATGCCCAAACCCTTGCGTATCACGGCGTAGGTTACATACATCATAGGCATCTTAAACAGTTACATATATCTTGGGAATCTTAGGCAGTTACATACATCTTAGGTGTCTTGGGCGACTTACATCAATCTTGGGAATCTTAGGCAGTTACATAGGTGTGAAGAGGACAAGTGGGTTCCACAAAATAAACTCAGGGAGCATGTGGATTAGGCAGTATTCAGATTGCGGAGACAAGCTGTGTTGCACTTGTGCTGTTAGTATTTGTTAAACAACCAGGTTTTTAATTGTTTCTTGAATTTTGGGAAAGCGGTTTTGTTGCTAAGGTGGGTAGCTAGTTAGTTCCAGATGCGAGGAGTTGCTATGGGGAAGCTGGCGTTACCTGCTGTGGATGTTGTGAAACGTGGGATGTGGAGGTGTGTATTAGCGCTGGATCTGAATGTTCTGGTCGTGGTTTTGCAGGAAATGCTTTGACTGAGATAGATGGGGGTGTTGTCAGAGATGCATTTCTGGGTGATGGTGAGAGTTTTGTGGAGAATTCTCGCTTGTACTGGAAGCTAGTGAGCATCTCTTCTGTGTTGAGAAATATGCTCTCTTCTGTTGATGCCCCAAGCTGCTCTAAGGGTTTTGTTTTGGAGGAGTTGCAGTTTGTTTAAATTCCTTTTCGAAGTACCTAACAGTAGAACGTTGCATTAGTCTATCTTTGTTAGGATAAGGGCTCTGGCAAGTGTCAGGCAGTTTTCAGCGGAGAGGAGAGGCCTGCTTAGTGTGATGAATTTGGCTGTATATGCTGTGGAGGAAGCGAGAGCACTGATGTGGTTATTCATAGTGAGACTGGAGTCAAGGTGAACTCCTAGGGTTTTGACTTTATGAGATATAGTGATGGGGGTGCCATCTATCACTATGGATGTGTAGTCGGGGTGGAGTTTTCTGAGTCTGGCTGGGGAGCCGAATATGAGGATCTCTGTTTTTTCTCTGTTGAGGCAGAGACTATTGTTAGCCATCCAGTTTTGGATGAGGGAGTAGATTTTATTAATGCAAGCCGTGTCCTGTTCGAGGTTACCTGTGATGGGTATAAGTATGTGTGTGTCATCGGCAAAGTTTGTATAAATTACTCCCATAGTATCTAGTGCCGCGAATAGTAATTTCATGTAGGCGTTGTAAAGCGTAGGGGAGAGACAGGATCTTTGCGGTACTCCCAGAGGTACGGGGATGGGATCAGCTGCTTCTTCCCCTAGGGTGACGCTTGAGGTGCGGTCAGAGAGGAAAGATTTTATCCAAGCAGTTGCTTTCTTGGAGAAGTGAAAGTTGGTGTTTAGGGTTTTGCATGATTTGTCATGGCCGACTAAATCAAAGGCCGCAGAGAGGTCTAGCAGTAGTAAGATGCACAGTTTACCAGAGTCCCTGATAGAGTCCATCTGTTTTTTTAAATCTAGAAGGGTGGTCTCGGTACTGTGATTGGGACGGAATACTGATTGTCTATCCCCTAGCAAGTGGTTCTGTTCTAGGTGGGTTTTTACTTGGGTATAAGCTATTTTGTCAATGATTTTAAGGAGAAATGGCACTGTTGTGATGGGCCTGTAATTCGTTGGAATTGCTGGGTCTAATGAGGGTTTTTTGAGTAGGGGAGTGACGCATGCTACTTTAATGGGTGCTGGTATGTCACTAGAATTGAAGGACTCATTAACAAATTCGGTAATTATGGGTGGTAGTGTGGTGGCGCAGTCTTTGACTATTTTAGCAGGAAAACTCTGGCCTTTGTAGTTAAAAGGTTTAAGAGATGCTATTGGTTTGAGGACCTGCTCATTGGAAACTTGAGTGAAGTGGAATTCATGTACATCTGACCTTATGATAGTACCTGAAGCGTGAAAGGGATTGGCTGCAAGCTCTATGAGCTTTTATTGCGCGGCTATTTTGCTTTGGAGCATATTCACTTTAGAGGCTAGAGCATCCGGAATGCTGGTGCACCAAGCTTTGCTAGTATTAATGGAGCTGGTGGGTAGGGGGGGGATTCTAGTTCTCTGATAATAGTGAATATTTTTTTGTGTTAGAGGCCACGTTAGAGATACATTTATTGAACGATTCAGCTTTATGGGAGAGTACACTAAGTTTATAAGCTTTGGATAGTTGTTGGAGTTTGATTTGGAGTCCTGGGGAATTCATTTTTCTGGATAAATGTTCTAGGGCTCTTTTTTCCCTTCTCAGTTCTATGAGTTCATCATTGAACCAAGGGAAGCTGCATTTGGGCTTTGGCAATTTGGTTTTGAGATGGGCTACTTCATCTATTGCAGTTTTCAAACATTGGTGGTAATTGTCCGAGATGCTCTCTGTATTAATGCTGTCTAGCGGTTTGGCATTTAGCAGATCGGTGAGTAATGGATTAAGGTTCTCAGGGGTGAGTTTGCATGCATTTCTGATCTGAATGGGTGCTGGGCTACATGTTTTGGCTATTGAGTCTGTCTCTAGGTTCAAGTTACATTTAATTAAGCAGTGGTCTGTCCATTGCATCTTGAGGATGTCTACTATGGTTACTGCAGTGTTCAAGGTGAGTATCCAATCAAGAATTCTGCCTTTGGAGTGGGTGGGGTATTCACAATTTGAGTGAATTGCATCTCTTGGAAAGCATCGAGACAGGCTGTTGCTTTGCTGTCCATGGGGTCATTATAACCTAGATTGAGGTCTCCTAGGAGGATGTACTTAGTTTTGGGTTTGAGAAAGGGTGTAATTAAGAGAGGTAGGTCTATGTCTGGATTGTTTGAGGCACTCAGTGCTCTGTATACTATTAGGAAGTTAATTGTTACCTTGGGGCTGATGGCTAGCTTAAGAGCGAGGACTTTGTAGCCAGTGAGTGATTCCATTTTACATTCCCTGAATTGTAGTGAGGTTTTGTGGACAATGGCCACTCCACCCCCTTTGGCATCTGAGCGATCTGCTCTAAGGAGGGTGTACTCAGGGGGGATGGCTAGTGTAATCTGTGGGCTTGAGGCTGTATGTAGCCATGTTTCGGTGAGCACTAATTGGTCAAGCTTGAATTCTAGTATACAATCGTGAATATCGATTGCGTGGGCCCCAAGGGACCTGACATTTAGTAGGGCTCCTAATAGAGGCGTAGTGGTTTTGGGAAAGCTCAAGGGCAGGGTCAGATTGGTCTGAGGGCGGGTCGCTGTGGTGTTAAGTAGATTCTGCAGGGTCTCATTAGAGGTGGTAGTTCGCTGAGGGTTGATGTCGGGGTTCTCCTGAGTCACATGAGGTTTAGGCATAGTAGTGAAGTTGGGACAAGGAGGGGTGTGCTGCTTTTTAATGAGGGGGTGTTGGTAATAGGTACGTGCTGAGAGTCTGTCATTTCTTTTAGGGTTGGTGATGGGTCTTGTTTGGGCTATAATGTGTGTGGTTCTGGAAGAAAGGCGTGTGCAGTGTGTTCTGCCTGTTAGCGGCAGGGTTTTGATGTGGGGATGTAGTGTGGTCGGGAAGGCTGGAGTGCTGGGAAGGAATGGCGTGGGTCAGGGCATGGGGTGGTGTCTGGGGCAGTATAGCCGGGCCAGGCCTGCCTTGAGGAAGATAAATGCACCTTTAGAACAAACTGTATTGTCGATGGGCATAACTGCTGGATGACTTGGTCTTGATAGATCAAACACCAGATGGCCTTCAACGCCAACTGGACGCTCTTCAATCTTACATCAAGACCAATGGTTTAGAAATAAACAAGGATAAATCAAAGATCGTAAGCTTCGGAAACTCAAACAAAGGAAAAAATCGACATACATGGTTCCTGGACGGAGAGAGAATGGAACAAGTTCAATCAATGAAATACCTAGGAGCTTGGCTTAGCGATGCTCAAACTGAGACATCAATGGTAAACCACCCAAGAGAAAAAAGCCAATGATTAGCAAATCAAGCCCGAGCGGTAAACGAAAAAATGTGGTCGCTTTTCGATAATTCCAGTAACAAAATATTACAAGTCGAAAGTAATATCCTCTCTGACATAAGGAGCTTAAGCGATGTTTTACATTCTGAAAACTGTATGTCCGCGGCTTGAATGCCTATTTTGGAAAAAGGTACTGGCCTACCATTATCCACACCAATCCAGATTGTGGGGTACATTTAAGGCCTGTTTCAGAACTCCCCTTCAAACCAAAAGCTGCATTGAAATAATTCCACAAAAACGGCTGGGCGTTTCTTTCCCTGGCACATGTGTGGCGAGCATTGGCGAATGACACCCAAAGAATGGCTCTGCATTTGTTTTACCTACATTTAAATCATCAGAAAATGACCTGCAGTCAGAACGACACCACATTTGATGTTCTGTCCCCTGAATACTAAAGCTGCACAGCAGTCAAGACGGCGTTGCAATTATTCTTTATTCTAAGTAATAATTGATTTAATGTGATACAGTTTACAAGAAACCTTACACATATCAAAATAAGAAACAAACACAGAGAAGAAATAAAATAGAATAGAATTCATTATATACATTAATCACAACATCATAGAGATAAAATCGGTTTATCAAACACTACACTAAAATTAGTCCAAAACTAAATCAACACTAAAGACCAAATTCAAAAGAACTTCAGAATAATAACTGCACAAACCAAAAATGAAATACCATTCAGTATACTCTTCACATGGTGATAAAATGTAACCTACTACTTCCGGTCGTTCAATTTGCACAATATTTTCCAGGTTGATCAAGCTTTCAATAGACTTCTAACTGATTAGGATAGACTAACACTATATTTCTGCTAAACCAGTGCTAACAGTTTCCTCTTTTACTTTATATTGAGATGTTTAAGCGGCTCTCAATTATCAGCCAAACATTATACATTGATATCCACATACAGCGATTACTAGAGTTTACACATTGCAACCAAAACGCATTCTCGTTTATTGATTCCAAGCAATGAACGTATCTGCCATAATGCTTGTGATATTCCTTGATCATGATAGGATTATTCTTTATTTCATTTTAAACACCACAAAGTTGTGCGCTTCATGGAAACACACCCCTGCATGCTTTATTTCTGCTGATTGCCAAGAAAAGTGGCAATACATTTCAGGAACGGCATTGCTGTATTGGGAAATCACTTGGTAGGCAGAGAATTGTGTTTTTCATTCAACACAGCTTTTGTTTTCTTTTGCTATGAACCATCGCACTCGAAGTGCTGTAAATGAAAGGAATAACGTGGCGTTTCTTTTTCTCATGTCAATATCCGAGAAATCCTGTGAAGCATCCTTTTGAGTTCAGAAACCAACCGTAAATGCAGAACCCCTAGAAGATTACTTGACATGAAACTGTGGTCTGCAGAAACGGCATTTGTAAACTGGAAATGAAAGGAAATTAACACACGTGTGATTTCGCTCTCTTGAAAATGTGTAAAATGCTGTTTGAAAGTTAAATGTCAAAATGACAGCTGCTGCTCACACAGAAATTTGATTGAATATGTGGGTGGGGATTTTGCCCTAAAATGTACAGTATATTTATCCCCACAAGACTTGGTTTCCTTTGAAAAAACTCAGAAACCAGCAGAACTGGTTTTTGGCCCAGGCGCAGGCACTGACTTCAAGGATGCCCTGCCTCCCACGGGAAAAGTTTCATCCAGAAGAGAACCGACCCGCAAGGACACCTGAAAAGCCCAAGAGTGTGAAAATTCAATGCCCCGCTAGACTGGCCAGCATCCCTGCAGAAAGGAACAAAGAACCCAGTAGGGCTGGTGCATGACCAAGAGGTTATGTTATGGGTACTTGTATAGCGCACCGTCACCAACGGAATTGGTCCCCAGGGGCTCTGGCGGATCTGTAAACAGGAAGGGTGGGGTAGGGTTAGTCGGGAGGAGGGGAGAAGAATAGTGGGAGATGTGGTGTGCTGTTGGCAGCTTCAGCTAGGTATACACCGAGTGCTGGGCTTTGGTGCTGGTATCGGATCGGATCGGATCAAGGCCTCGAGTGCTGTGGGTGAAGTTTATGTGTTGATGCGGTGTGGTAAAGTGCGTGCAGATTGCTGGGAGAGAGATGGTTGTGTGGTTTTGTGTGGGTTTAAGTATGCAGAAGATTGAGGGTTGGGTTAGTGGGGTCTGTATCCAGTTTCAGGTACTTATGATTCCGTTAGAGTTGTATACCTGTGGGTTCGGATGTTGCTGGTTCCTGGTGGCCGACTCGATTTGGTGGTGTTGCACTGATCCAACTGTATCCTATTGAGTATAGTTTGGATCGGTGGGTGCGTCTGAACCTAATCTTCAGGTGTGGTACTGGGTGGGTGATATCTATTCTTAGGTGATCTAGTGTGACCCTGGTCGGTTAAGGCTTTAAGTGGTTCAGGGTTGCGGTCATGTTGAAGTGTTGTCCTAGTGCATGGGTGCACAACATACGGCCCGCGGGCCAGTTGCGGCCCGCCATGCTGTTTTTTCCGGCCTGCGAGGGACAAAGACTTTCCTAATGGAGGGCGGCCCGCAAGCAGCATCGGCCGCCCTCCATTAGGAAAGTCTTTGTTGTCTTCCGGGCCGGACAAAACACTGGCCGTCATTGGCTCAGCACACACGCACCACGTCACTCCTACGAGCCACGTAGTGCATGTGTGCAGCACCAATGGAGTGCCAGCACTACGGCTGGCGTGGCCAGTAAGGCTTGATGCCGGAAGGCATTTCAGCCTTGCTGGCCATGCCAGCCGTAGTACCACTCCACTTACCTCTCCAGCGATCCAGTTTACCTGCCTTCCAGCATGTCTCCGGTAAGTGGTCTGTGTGTTTGTGTTTGTGTGTCAGGGCTGTTCTGCTGTATGTTTGTGTTGTGTATGTTGAGATGGGGAGGCGTGGGGGGGCGTGTCGGATGTGTATGAATGTTTGTTTTTGAGTGTTTGTATTTATGTTGAGATGGGGGTGGGGGGCGTGTCGGATGTGTATGAATGTTTGTTTTTGAGTGTTTGTGTTGTGTATGTTGAGATGGGGGGTGGGGGGCGTGTCGGATGTGTATGAATGTTTGTTTTTGAGTGTTTGGGTTGTTATGTTGAGATGGGGGTGGGGGGCGTGTCGGATGTGTATGAATGTTTGTTTTTGAGTGTTTGTGTTGTGTATGTTTAGATGGGGGTGGGGGGCCGTGTTGGATGTGTATGAATATTTGTTTTTGAGTGTTTGTGTTGTGTATGTTGAGATGGGGGGTGGGGGGTGTCGGATGTGCATGAATGTATGTTTTTGAATGTTCGTGTTGTGTACGTTGAGATGCATGTATGGGTGCATGCTTGAGAGTGTGTGTGCTGAGTTGGGGGGATGGGGGGTTCGGGTCTGTATGGATGCATGTTTGAGAGTGTGCTGATTTGGGGGGTGGGGGTTCGGGTCTGTATGGGTGCATGTTTGAGAGTGTGTGTGCTGAGTTGGGGGTGATGGGTTCGTGGTCTGTATGGGTGCATGGTGTGTGCTTGAGAGTGTGTGCTGAGTTGGGGGTTCGGGGGTTCGGGTCTGCATGGGTGCATGTTTGGGAGTGTGTGTGCTGAGTTGGGGGTGGGGGGTTCAGGTCTGTATGGGTGCATGTTTGAGAGTGTGCTGATTTGGGGGGTGGGGGGTTCGGGTCTGTATGGGTGCATGTTTGAGAGTGTGCTGATTTGAGGGGTGGGGGGTTCGTGTCTGTACAAGTGCATGTTTGAGAGTGTGTGTGCTGAGTTGGGGGGTGGGGGGTTCGGGTCTGTATGGGTGCATGTTTGAGAGTGTGCTGATTTGGGAGGTGGGGGGTTCGGGTCTGTATGGGTGCATGTTTGAGAGTGTGTGTGCTGAGTTGGGGGGTTGGGGGTTCGGGTCTGTATGGGTGCATGTTTGAGAGTGTGCTTATTTGGGGGGTGGGGGGTTCGGGTCTGTATGGGTGCATGTTTGAGAGTGTGTGTGCTGAGTTGGGGGGTGGGGGTTCGGGTCTGCATGGGTGCATGTTTGGGAGTGTGTGTGCTGAGTTGGGGGTGGGGGGTTCAGGTCTGTATGGGTGCATGTTTGAGAGTGTGCTGATTTGGGGGGTGGGGGGTTCGGGTCTGTATGGGTGCATGTTTGAGAGTGTGCTGATTTGAGGGGTGGGGGGTTCGTGTCTGTACAGGTGCATGTTTGAGAGTGTGTGTGCTGAGTTGGGGGGTGGGGGGTTCGGGTCTGTATGGGTGCATGTTTGAGAGTGTGCTGATTTGGGAGGTGGGGGGTTCGGGTCTGTATGGGTGCATGTTTGAGAGTGTGTGTGCTGAGTTGGGGGGTTGGGGGTTCGGGTCTGTATGGGTGCATGTTTGAGAGTGTGCTTATTTGGGGGGTGGGGGGTTCGGGTCTGTATGGGTGCATGTTTGAGAGTGTGTGTGCTGAGTTGGGGGGTGGGGGTTCGGGTCTGTATGGGTGCATGTTTGAGAGTGTGCTGATTTGGGGGGTGGGGGGTTCGGGTCTGTACGGGTGCATGTTTGGGAGTGTGTGTGCTGAGTTGGGGGATGGGGATTCGGGTCTATATGGGTGCATGTTTGAGAGTGTGCTGATTTGGGGGGTGGGGGGTTCGGGTCTGTATAGGTGCATGCTTGAGTATGTTTGGGGCATAGTGTTTGGTTGGGGGAGAGGGGGCCATGGGGCATAGTGTTTGGTTGGGGTGAGGGACAGGGGGCATAGTGTTTAGTTGGGGGTGGGAACCATGGGGCATAGTGTTTGGTTGGGGGTGAGGGAGCCATGGGGCATAGTGTTTGGTTGGGGCTGAGGGGGCCATGGGGCATAGTGTTTGGTTGGGGGTGAGGGACAGGGGGCATAGTGTTTGCTTGGGGGGTGAGGGCCAGGGGGCATAGTGTTTGGTTGGGTGTGGGAGCCATGGGGCATAGTGTTTGGTTGGGGGTGAGGGGGCCATGGGGCATAGTGTTTGGTTGGGGGTGAGGGACAGGGGGCATAGTGTTTGCTTGGGGGGTGAGGGACAGGGGGCATAGTGTTTGGTTGGGGGTGGGAGCCATGGGGCATAGTGTTTGGTTGGGGGTGAGGGAGCCATGGGGCAGAGTGTTTGGTTGGGGGTGAGGGGGCCATGGGGCATGGTGTTTGGTTGGGGGTGGGAGCCATGGGGCATAGCGTTTGGTTGGGGGTGAGGGACAGGGGGCATAGTGTTTGCTTGAGGCATGGGGGCCATGGGGCATAGTGTTTGGTTGGGGGTGGGAGCCATGGGGCATAGTTTTTGGTTGGGGGTGAGGGGGCCATTGGGTATAGTGTTTGGTTGGGGGTGAGGGACAGGAGGCATAGTGTTTGCTTAGGGGGTGAGGGACAGGGGGCATAGTGTTTGGTTGGGGGTGGGAGCCATGGGGCATAGTGTTTGGTTGGGGGTGAGGGGACTATGGGGCATAGTGTTTGGTTGGGAGTAAGGGAGCCATGGGGCATAGTGTTTGGTTGGGGGTGAGGGGGCCATGGGGCATAGTGTTTGGTTGGGGGTGGGAGCCATGGGGCATAGTGTTTTGTTGGGGGTGAGGAGGCCATGGGGCATAGTGTTTGGTTAGGGGTGAGGGACAGGGGGCATAGTGTTTGCTTGGGGGGCGAGGGACAGGGGGCATAGTGTTTGGTTGGGGGTGGGAGCCATGGGGCATAGTGTTTGGTTGGGGTAAGGGGGCCATGGGGCATAGTGTTTGGTTGGGGGTGACGGACAGGGGGCATAGTGTTTGCTTGGGGGGTGAGTGACAAGGGGCATAGTGTTTGGTTGGGGGTGGGAGCCATGGGGCATAGTGTTTGGTTGGGGGTGAGGGGGCCATGGGGTATAGTGTTTGGTTGGGGGTGAGGGGGCCATGGGGCATAGTGTTTGGTTGGGGGTGGGAGCCATGGGGCATAGTGTTTGGTTGGGGGTGGGAGCCATGGGGCATAGTGTTTCACTCCAAGAGTGAAGTCAATAATAAAGCTGAAACAGGCACAGTTAGGAGATGTACATCATTTGCTTTTTTGAGGAAACCTGACTCAACGAAGGCCAAACTCCTCTTAGGCAACCCAAACAGCAAACTATAGCAGTCCAAAATAACGGAATGTCCAATCAAGGGTCAATAAAATATATATAATTTAATTAAACAGACGATATACAATAACTACATTGAAATAAATGATAACAATGGAAAATGTGTAGTACAAAATGTAAGTTTGAAATGCAATAAAAATCGTTACCCCTCAAAAACATATTCTTTTTCCATGTGTTTAATACAAATTGGGGATTGAAAAAGCCTCCTGACATGTCCCGCCTCCCGCCCGGCCCACTTTTACTTTTCTGCCCACTATAGCCTTCATGTAAGGTACTTTCGGCCCTCTGTCAAAATCAGTTGTGCACCCCTGTCCTAGTGGATCCGTCTTGGTGAGCGTGTGTATTAGACGTTTGTATCCTTCTGTCGTGACTGATTCTTAGATTTCCGTGGGGTGAACATCCTTGAGACTGTTGTTTAGTTGTAGTTTGTGTGGTGGGGAATTCTGCGTCCTGCTTTGTATTGGTGGACCGTGTGTAGTAATGGAACATTCTGTTTCTCACCCATAGAATTGGGCCGTGATGCAGTGCTTCCTTTCCCTCTCTATGTTTGTTCTAAGGGCTGTTGGGGAAGGTCATAGTTCGGTCCTGGTCCTCTTGATGATTCGTTCTAGTCTTTCTGTCTTAATTTGCTATGTTTACTGTCTTTGGTCGTATTGTGACTGTCTCCCGTTTGGTCCTTTAGTATGCTGTCGGATATTTACCTCCGCTTTTCCAATTGATTGATCGGTGCATATCGCGGTCGCTCTACGTGCGATTTCCTCCAGCTTACACCCTGAAGGAGGAACTGTAAGAACTTCAAAGGGCCTCATAAAAATCCTTTGTTGCATACCAAGCCTGGCAGAGACATTTGGCTGTGAGGTTGGCAGGACCGCCCACACAGTGACAAATCCACCCCATTGACTTTAAAGAACTTTTGTACATGAAGACATTTTTCCTAATACCCTGAATAAGTAGCAATTTTATATTATGCCAGTATTTCATGTTATTTTTAGGCAAACATAAAGAGACCAAATACGTGTTTCTAGCACTTGGTGAACTGAAATGGCCATGAAAAACGAATTTCGGGGTGAATCATAAATGGCATAAATCTGAAACTAAGTTGGAAAGATGCGAAATGCTATTGGGCATATGTGTAGCCATTGGCAGAATTTTAAATATTATGCTTTTCATGAAAATGGCGAAATTGTGCCAAAGGGCGATGTGACATCGCACAGAGTCGGCGAGCGGACTGTCCAAATTCCCTGTGATTTGTGGAATCCACATATCAGCTTCTTATGATGGTGACTAGTATAAATGTGAAGTTTTGCTCCATAACTCATTTTAGGTAAAAAGTAGCTTTGTGAGACAAAGAAAGGTCATAAATGCACACACATAAATGATGTCATTTCCCCTGAACCAATCAGCCCAGGGGGAGGTGGGAGGACCGATAGGCCTAGGATAGGAGTAATTCCAGAGTACTTCTCCCCAGATTGTAAAATTATATGGTGTCACTTTGGCTATATAAGGGGGGAGACAGAGAAACACAAGACAATCCCCTGAACAATCTGATGAAACTCACCTTCAAGATCCAGTAAAGCAGATCCAGGCGCACACAAGAATCCAGGGAGAAAGGAGAGGAGGCAGCTGATCCCATTCAGGAGAGCCCAGTGACCAGATCCTGTGCCTAGTTGCCCAGCATCACATCTAGATGTCCATAGGAACCAGACCTTGCCTAGCTGTCCAGCATCCCACCCAGGAGAGTCCAGAGTGACTAGATAATTTGGCCTGGCTGTCCAGAATCCCAAACTCAAGCTTACATTGTAAGTATCACATAACCCCAGTCCCCAAATTACATATCCCGCTCTTTTGACCATTGCACCCTATTGAAATCCCAATCAAAATCCCAAATTGCCAGTATCATATCTTCACCTTTCCATAGAAGAATCTGTGTTAGCCTATGTCTGTTAGTGTATTCCTTTTATAATTCTTTCAGTTATCTTTGTAAGTCCTTAGTACCATTTTGAAGTAAATTCATTAATTCCCCTATAAGGAGATTCACAGTGCGAGCTGATTAAAATTCAAAATTAACCCCCTTGCGTGCAATGTCTTTTAAAAATAATTATAGCCATTGAAATATAGCCTCAGTAGAACTGGTCATTGTGCAACAAAAACAGAATTTTCCCGTGTATGTGCTTTCCTATAGATTCCGATTTGTATTTGTCCCATAGAAAAACCCAAACAGTAATCCCATTAAGAGTAATCCCTTTCCATCAGAATCCTATCTGTAATGTGCCTTTGTTTCTTGCCCTGAAAACCGATTTACGATTTTGACACTAAGGCCCTTTCCGTGGCTGCTGTCATCACAAGTTCTGTGTAGAAACTAATTGCCATTCTGCTCTGTGTGTTTTCTTTTGCATTTCTGTCTTTTTCTCCAAATCGAGTTTCTTACCTGTGTTCACGTTGCTTTGGTGCCCTGCTCAGTAGGCTGTAAGATTCCTTATCTCTTAAGTGCAGCCACACACATTTCTGTCCTAGCTATTCCGCCGCAATTGTAAACTGCTGGACAACTAACAAGTAAAATCCAATTATGCCATTTTGCTCAAAAATAAGGTTTTCATTTTCGTTTCTGGTCTCCCATCTGGTAGTGGTGGGCTGAATTCTAAATCAGATTTTTCCCTCTTCATTATGACTTCTTGCCAATGCTTTCCATCCTAGAAGAATTTAGTCAGCAGAAGTTTGGGGGAGAGTGTTGCAGGGGGAGTGATTAACTTGAATGCCAACTGTTATTTTAAAAACACTTTTGTTTCTGTTTTGCTATTAAAGGTTTCTGTGTATACATTAGGAGTTAGAATTAACTGCATTGCGGGATTTTTGCATGTGTACTGCCACACAGTGGTGGCTGTCGCCCAAATTGTTTGATTTGCTTGATTTTTCATTGAATCCTAAAATTAATAACTATCATATTGTTACATACCGTCCTGGTTCATAGTCCAATGCAACACGGGGTGTTTTTTAAGGTGGGTGTGAGATGGGTTAGGGCCTTCTCAAGAAAGAACCCGAGATTGATTTAAGATAAAAAAAGCGTTTTTATTGTGCGCCACATCAGTGGTCGAAGTGTACGAAAAGAAGTAGTGGAACTATGATCCCTACTGGCCTGCTTCGCTCCCCACAGACCCCATCACCACACCCACTCCAAGCACAATACAAAGCCCCACACAGATGCACTTACTTTTTAAGGAAACGTTCAGTGCAGTTCACCGAAAGGGCGCATTTCAACTGCTTCCTACACTTTCATTTTAAAACTAAACCATTCCGGAACTGTTTCTTTTTAAAATAAAAGTACAGGAACAGTAAAACTTAATTTTAAAAAGTATACGAGCACCGCTCCTGCCCACTTCGACCACTGCGCCACATTCAGTGACAGTGGAAGAAGTCCCTGGCTGGAGTGTGCCCTGTCATAAAACCATTACGAGATCATACGCTGTGAGCTGGGTCTCTCATCTTTAATAACCACTGTGGAATTGAATAGATTAGCACTGTAAAGGAAATCTCTATCATGTCCTCGCCGCCCGATTTTGAACTTAAAGGATAGTTCCGGGACTTTTTTTTTATTGTCCCTACGGTTCGGCCATGTGTTTTTAAGCATAAATCGGTAGATCGTAGAAAACTTTCCTATGGACCTTACCCGACTTTTCGTCCATTAACGCACTCGAAATCAGCCGCCATTTTGTCATAATCCTATCATTTCCCCCCATCAACCTGGCTCACCTGCGTTTGCGGCACTAAATCATATCCCCCGCCCCTGAAACAGACTTTATCTAAACATTCATATTCCCCGCCTCTATCCGTGACGTGACTGTGCTGCGTAGGCAAACGCGCCCAGGCGTCTTCTACGCGACTCCACACAGAACCCGGAAACCAACACAGATCAGCTCACAACACAGCGCGCCACAATTCGGAATATCAAACTGTAGTTTTAAATCAAACCGCAAGATTGTAAATTTGGTAAAGTACATTTATTTGACATCAAATGTTTAGAGAATATTCAGCGATTTGCATTTTTCTTTGCTCTCGATCCAAAATAGTTCGTCTTGAGGCAAGCGATGTTCGTGTGCAGTACACAGGGTGTTGGTTTACGATAAAATAAGCTCTTCGGTCGCACTGATAATCGCATGGCTGTTCCAACAACGAGGCACTAGGCCACCACAACGGTATGTATGTTGCATCTAGCCATTAGTACCGCGTAAGGGCATACTTGTACTTGGCGATCGTCCCATAAAATGGTCAGGGTGGTAACGTTGTTCACGCGGAGAAGCAACTGGCGGTTGTAAAAGCCATCCGCCGGTGTCTGGTACTCGTGACACATACAATAATGAAGGATGTACCTGTTTTAAAAACATAAAAAATGAAATTAGTCTCACCATCAGATCTTTATTAAAATTATTCATTTTATATATTAGGTCGGGAAATTATTTCATAGCTAGGACAGTGCAACTGGGTATTATACGTCATTTCCAGTAACCCACCCCCTCTCCTCTGCCTTTTTCAGAGCCGCCTGAGCGCCAGTGGACCACTTCGTCACTGATATGATATAATATGGCATTTGCAACGCGCCTATACACAAGTGTTTCAAGTCGTGGCGAGGCAGGGAGGGGGGGGAACAAGGAGAAGACAGACAACGATCCTACTAGGCCAGGTGTCATTCAGATCGCGCAAGTGCAGGGGTAGGGGGAAGGTAAAAGTGCAAGGGGAAGGGGAGGGGGGAAGTGGAGTACAAGGTAAGTAGCATAAAATAATAAATACATAGGGCCAGCTGGTGGCGAGTGCAAGGTAAGTGCAGAACAAGTGCTGGGAAGGGGGGGCTGTAGGATACTGAGACAGTCCCCCAGTGCAGGGGTTGACAGGGAGGCAGTGCAGGTGGAGAGTGGAAGGGCCCAGGACCGAGGTCGCAGACAGTGGACCAGTTGTAGCTGGGGAGAGGGAGAGAGAAACCAGAAGCAAAGAGGAAGGTTTTGAGGTGCTTCCGTAAAAGGAGATGGTTCTCCTCAAGATAGTGCGCGGTACAAAACAATATGCCACATAGAACGAACAAGTACAACTTAACCCGTCTTTAAAGCTACTGTATAGTAATTAAATTGCGGTATAAACTCATCTAAAGAGTTACTTACATTATATTTGCATTTTCCATTGTGTCTGTGCGTAGGGCAGCCCCGAAATACCACTCCTTCTATGCCGACGTTATTTCTTCTAATGAACGAACATTAAATGGCTTTCGTTTCTGAAATTATATTCATTATCGTTTCTTACGTTATTGCACCACACCCCCAAAAAGAAGTCTTTCGGGATGGTCCCGGCCTGTCACGGTCAAATAACAATAGAACCTTATACTGAGTCGTGGGCCATTCCGGCACCCGAGCAAAAAAATCAAAGCAGCTGACCTTCACTTTGAACGAGCACACATTCCTAGTTAGCTACATTCAGTGTAAGGCCATCTCACAGGACTTGAAATTTACACTCCATCTTTGCATTTTGTCTGCGTGCATTTGCAGCCCCAGAGAACCATAAATACGGAGACATTCTATATTTTTTGAAAAATGATTTATATTACTGTTTGGTTTAATTTAATGCGCAAATGAACAAGGTTGGATAGACACATTGCATGTACACTGAGCAATCACTTTTATTTACACAATACATAGCTACACATATTCAATGGGCCTGCGACATGAGGAGACTCCAGAGCAAAGTCACAGGTGACACCCGGGTGGTTCGCACTACTGCACGGTGAAGGGAGGGGCAAGGGTGGAGAGACACATTGCATGTACACTGAGCAATCACTTTTATTTACACATTACATAGATACACATATTCAATGGGCCTGCAACATGAGGAGACTCGAGAGAACAGACAATCAAATTACAATCATTTAAACCGTGATGTGTATTTCTCAATGAGCTCTGCTTTAGGTGGACATGGAACAGAGACAATGTTGGGTGGCAATGCAGTTGTCCCCTGCACAGGTTCGTTCACAACTCCATGTATGTGCCTATCTAGGACATCAACAATAAGTCTCTCAATAAACTCATATTGCATATCCTCAAACACTGGTTTGATCACCCATTGTTTACTTCTTTTAGTGAAGGCCTTATTGTAGCGAAGCGTCCCTAAAGTTCCGGTCGTCCTACTTTGTTGACGGCCAAAATTATGGTTATGTGCCAAGACCGCTAGAAGAGTCCGATTTATCATGCCCTCCATGCCAAAATGCAATCGTTTTGGCCTGTACTTTAGGCACATATTGTGGAACACCTCCAAATCTCCTGTGTGGCAGAATTCCGTGAGTCCCCTCAAATCTCTTGTTATAGTTTTATCAAATACAATCTTTTCAATGGCTTTGTGAGTGGGTGATGAAGGAATCAACCACTTCTTCTTCCGTGCCTCCTCTGTGGACAAATGGCCATGTTCACAATTGTGGAAATGTTGGTTTGTGGTCCAGCGGTGAACGTTGCTACAGTGTAGCATTACTGACCGCCATTTTTCCAGTAGAATTTCCAACGACCCTCCACATGTTTTTGAGCTCCACCAAAGATGGTTGCTGATTGACTTGGACCACTGTGAAATACCTTGCATATCTTTTTTTTTACCTGCAGCCGACATTTTTTTATTGATTGTTTTTGCAAGATGCCATACGTCAAATTGGTGATTAATATTTTTGTACTCTTCTCTCATTGTCTTGGCAATTGAAACGTGTCTGTCCGTGGCTATCAGGTCGATCACCATTCCCCGCGATTGTAGTTCTTGCAATGATGCTACAAAGCCAACTTTCTCCATGGCCACTGAGGATGTACTTTGTGACACCTGCACGACCACCGAACTCACAATTTTCTTACTTTCCATGTCCTGAAAGTGGTAGGTGCAGTACTTGGCTGAAAATCCTGGGCTGTCGCACTGTCCATCACCGGCTAGCCTGAACCGTTTGCCCGCGAATGTACTATCAATAGACATTTTTTCCATTCTCCAAGCTTCGCTAATGGCTGGAAATAGATAATCGGTTTGGTATTTGTAGAACTGAGTTTTCGCAATGAAATGGATTCCCACAAACTGAAAGAAATACTCTAACTTTTTAAAACTTGAACCACTAAAAAGTGTGGCCGCTGCACAAAGTAGATTGCCTGCTGGCAGTTGCCCCAGCATGGGTTGTGCAGACCATGAGAAAGGATGATATTTTGTACAGGTGGCATGTATTTTAAGGTTAGTGCCTCGAATTGCACGAGTCACATTAATCAATGGCTCCCCACATACTTCCCCACCAACCGAATGCCCACATTTCATCCTAATAATAATATCAATCAAACAACTATCGAATACAATGAATTTGGCCTCTTTCCTTATACTGTCACTCTGCATCCCAGCTGGTTCGGCCTGTAACGTTGAGGACATGTCACTCACATGAAAGGTAGAATCTCTGATATCGTCTTCCGCTATGTTCAGTGATATTGATGGTGTTTCATTGGCGTCCACTTCATTCTCTTCCATTGCAACATCTGTTCCTTCTCCGGCGATGCGTGAATAAAACAATTTCTTCAACTTTCTCGCGGTCTTAGTTTTTGCGGGTGTGGATTCTGTGAATTGATCTCCGACTGCATCCGAACTACCAGGAGGACATTCACTATCAATGGCTGGTGGTGGTATAGCTCCGTTGTCAATCACTTCATATTCTTCCCATTGGCACGATGCATCTCCAGTCTCAAGTCCCTGCCAAAAGGTTTGACAAGCAACATCTCTCGTTCGCTTCACTGTCTGTGTAGATCTAGTTCGTACACCCACTCGCAACTAGAGTTGATTGGAAAAGGGATGTTCAGTTTAAACACAACTTACAGTATTGAACTATTAACAGTGAAAAACAACATAATATAGTGACCAGGACACTAACCTTCTTTTGCTTTCTTTTCTTTGAAACTTTCTTGCCTCGAACTTCAACATCAGGACGCTGTTGCTCCGACTCGACTGCAACGACTATATTTTCATGATAAGCACATCCATCACGCATTGACGCTCCATCGACTCCCTGAAACATAGAACTTTCATTAGTATGTATAATAATATTGAAAACACAAAATGTACTTGGGGACCAATACCCACGTACATCTCAATAGCAAAACACGAATGAACGCATTGTGTAGAACATTCAAACGACAATTATTCACGCATTGTTGATCTAGTTAGATGGAACTGTCAAGATCCATACCTCGGGCTCAGCATAGACTTCCATTGATGATATTATTGAAGATGACGCTTCATCAACTCCCTGAAACACAGTAATTGCATTAGTATGGTTTTCTATTTTGTTAAAAAGAACATAAACTTTGTGCAGGCGTCAACGGCTCATCTAAATAGACCTGCACAAATGATCAGTTGTCTAAAATAAATAACGGATATCTAAATATGATTCGATTTGCTCGATCGTTGGAAGTGTCACCACCCAGAGATCTGCATCAACTACTAGGGGTGATGTTCTTGTAGAAGAAGCTCCGTCATCTCCCCGAAACATAGTACTTGCGTTAATAAAGAAGGAAGTATAGCGGATGTAATCACGTCATATGATCTCGCTTGATCGAACTGTCAGTATCCATACCTCGAAATGCATAAGAACATCAAGGGACGCTGTAACTGCGGTGCACACTTCTGCAAGCTGTTGCGCCGACCCGTAACTGCATGCTCCCCCTTCTTCTTGGACTAATGCTCCATCGACTCCCTGAAACATAGGACTTTCATTAGTAATGAACACAATATTGAAAAAAGAAGACACATAGGAGGGCGACGACAGAAGGACATATCAATGGCTAAAAACGAAAGAAACATTGTGTGTAACAATCACGCTACAAGAATGCAAGATCTGATGATCTCCATCGATGGAACTGTCCGGAAACGTACCTCGAGCATCTGAGTGACATCAACGGTTGTCGTCAATGCGTTGGACTCCTCAGCATCTCCCTGAAAGACAGTACTTGCATTATTTTGGATAACAATAATTATAACTGAAAACAAAGACTAGAGGACGAGTACTAGGGTGTACCATTAGGTAAAATAATTACACGATAAATTAAAACTATTGATTACATGCCTAAAACAAGTCAGTGGCAGAATAGCTAAGTAAGATTACCCGATAGGCGCTTGAAGTGGCTGATGACTGCAATAACGACACGGATGGAGAATCTTCCGCCTTCATATTGAGTGGATACATAAATGGGGAAATTATTGTTAGCTAATGCTACACACTACCGCAAGGCCGAGAGCTAAATCCGTAAACTTGACTCACCAGTGGAGGGATGTGGACGAATAGAGTGGGAATAGCGGTTGAGAGCAATTTTCGCTTCGCTCGCGGTGTGTTCTTCTTTATTAGCAATGATGTGGAGTACATGTCTGAGCTAAAGTGCCTGCTGCAGATGCGGTATCGATCACCCCTCTTGTCCGCAAAGACTTCTAGGACTCTACTTTCAAGCTCAGACGGTGGATATCCGCAATATCGGACCCATTCTCTTATCTGATCTATTGTCTTAGAGAAAACATGCATTATAGTACCTTCAGATTTTTTATGGATCTTCGAAGGGCAACCGCCAATGGAACAGGCAGGCATTGTGGAAAGTTCTGAAAAGTAAAGATCAACAATTCTCTATGAATACCAATGTGTTAAAAAATTAAATGACACATAAAAGGTTCAATGCAAGGTTCGTTTTGGTTCTTGGAACTATACACGTTATTCACATGCGGATAAGTATTTGAATAAGTTTAAAAAAATAGAAAAATAATTTGACTAAACTCAGAACATGTGACTAGTTCCTTGCATGTACTGTCTTGAACGAAAAGAAAACATGGATGAAATTTGATGACTACTAGCAAATAGATATAAATTAAAATATTGGACGCAAAATGATTATGGTACATGGCCTTACCTTGACGAACAAACAGTTAGATGCAGGGATCAGAGTAGTTTCTTGTCGTAGAACAGGGAGCAGTTCACAGGTTGCAAACTGACGAGTTTGCTCGAAGTGGTCACGGAAGTTCACAGAGACGAAGAGCAGATAACCAGCACCTTCACGGGTTGACTAGCAAAGCGCAAAGAAGTTCTCATTAGAAATATGAAGTGGGTTATAAAGAATTCGAAACAGGGGTGTGTTTGTGAATGAATGACGTGTATATGTCGTGGCATTATGCGGTTTGCAGGGGGGCGTCCAGCGTGAGGGGGGATGCTTGGCAGGAGACACGGGGTCTGGAGGTAGACATGGGAACAACAACCCATGCTCTATAGACCACTTTGAAGTGTACATGGTCTTTGGCACCTCTTGGCCTTTATCGCTCCCTGACAGCTCCACTTGCCAGCACAAGTACCCCGGTGCGAACTGCCTTTGATAGGGCGGGGGGGTGGATTGGGGCGGTGGTCGTGCAGACAAGACACAGGAAGACTCGTGAATGGAGACACACTTATGTGGATTGCAGGGGGGCGTCCAGCGTGAGGGGGGATGCTTGGCAGGAGACACGGGGTCTGGAGGTAGACATGGGAACAACAACCCATGCTCTATAGACCACTTTGAAGTGTACATGGTCTTTGGCACCTCTTGGCCTTTATCGCTCCCTGACAGCTCCACTTGCCAGCGCAAGTACCCCGGTGCGAACTGCCTTTGATAGGGCGGGGGGTGGATTGGGGCGGTGGTCGTGCAGACAAGACTCGTTTGCCGCAGGGCCTTACCAAGGAGAGGCCATCTAACTGCATTTAAGAGGCAGGCTGCAGGATCTAATACTTGGAAGGCAGGGGGGTGAGTTTATAAATACCTCACCCTCCCAGGAGAATATATGGGTGCAGTTCACCCTGGAGACCCTGGATGCCTAGGCAGTTAGTCAGCAGCAGGCTGGCCTGTGGTGGCAAGGCGGCTTGGGCCAGAGGGGGTCATCTCTGTACCCGGTGCCCAAAAGGATGATTTATTATGATCAACCATATTGATTATTTACCTATAACCATGTTTTGTATCAATAAAATCCAACGGCCTTTTATTGCCAACGCTTGAACAAAGTGGTGTGGTAAGTATTTTTGGGGGAGGAGGCAAGGCCGGGAGGCTTGATGCCAACCCGCAAAATAACATATGTATGTCTGCTGCATATGGGTTCAACGGTTATGTGGATTGAAGGTGGGCGGCCAGCGTGAGGGAGGATGCTGGCCGGAGACATGTGGTGTGACAAGACAAGGCACAGGAAGACTATTCAATGGAGACACACTAGATTCATTTAAAAAATCAAAACAACCATTGTTAAAATATATGTTGGGTTTTATTTTAGATCTTAATTTCAATTGAACATAAATAATAAACATTACACATTGTAAAGTTCCGGTTGCAGCACATCCAGGGAAAATCCGCGGTATTGTCCACTGTCGCTGGGGAAATGTTGTCTAATGGCAAGTACCGCACAGGCAGGTATTACTCTCCGAACGCGGTGTCCGAGCCTCCCGTGAAGCCACCAAGTGAAGCAACGATAGGCCACCAGCCTGTACCACCTGTGAAAATGAAAGATGCAAACTGTATTAAAATGACAAAACTTTCTTATCAATGTCGATTCAGGTAAAAAATGTCATTCTGCTTTGAAAAAAATTCTATCTAAAAAATGCACAATATGGAACCAATTTACATGCGTTCGAATGATATGTAGATGTAATTTTATATGTGGGAGACGACCATGAAATAGTAGTGGCATCACTGACATCACAACCAGAGTATACTTACTCGTTACTCGGATTACGCGGACGAACAGTGCCGCGAAGTTCGTGCATAAGCACCATCATCATCCTCAACACGGTCCGTGAGAGGCAGGCTTCCCTGAACTCTGGCAGCTCGGTGATGCATTGCGGACTTGGCTCGCCTTCCGAAATGTAGGCCAAGCACCCGGAATTTTCACGGCAGCAGCAGTTCTCCTCCTCAGTTGGCATTAGCTCGCACCGATTGCACGTGCACCAGGTGGAGACGCCGTCCATGCGACATGGTCCAGGCTCTTCATCCGTTGACTGGTCCTCCCAACTGCCGTCCGAATCCCCATCGTTTTCGCGTGCTTGCCTTTCCAGTAGTTCCTCCTCGGTGTACTCGGGCTCGTACATATACGGCATTATTGTAGCCATTGTGTGGTAAAGAAAGTAAAATAATTTACAGAGATGGTACAGGTGTTCACAAGGCCTAGAAGCGGCGAAGGTAGCTGACCAGAGCACAGAAACGAGTCACAGAATACTCAAAGTAACACAGAGAGAGTAATGGAATCGAAAATCTGCTGCTGTGTGTTGTGAAACGGTGTGTTTATACTTATTGAGGAAAGAGGCGTCCTGCCATTTCCATGGCGACACTTCATTAGCTGAGGCGCAGCGATTGTTGACACGAAACGTGCTTTGGCGTTGGGAAATGGGCGGTACGCGTCTGCTGATGTATGGCTCAGGGGCGGGGGATTTGATTTAGTGCCGCAAATGCAGGTGAGCCAGGTCGATGGGGGGAAATGATAGGATTATGACAAAATGGCGGCTGATTTCGAGTGCGTTAATGGACGAAAAGTCGGGTAAGGTCCATAGGAAAGTTTTCTACGATCTACCGATTTATGCTTAAAAACACATGGCCGAACCGTAGGGACAATAAAAAAAAAGTCCCGGAACTATCCTTTAATTCATAAAGAACTATCATCTCAAAACATGTGATGCAGAACACATGGGCAAAGAAAAAAAGTACACATTTTACGAAATAGGGGGCTCTGTTGAAGTCCTACTTTCAAACCCAACAAGTATCCAGAAAAAACTAAAAGAGCACGACTGGATTCAGACTCTGGAATCAGCAGCCCCTTATCGATCAGTAGCACATTTGCCGACGGAGTCACATAGACTAAATACTGTACCAAACTATCTCACACAATTTCCTAATAGAACGCACAGAGACCAATTCCTGAGAACACATTTAAACCTCTTACCAACAAATGAAGTTCTGGCAATAAAAGGTTTACTAAACAGAACAGCTGTCTTTTTTGCAAAGACGAATCCGTCATGGAAAGTGTGAAACTGCTATTCTGACCGGCATTAAAAGAGGAGCGAACCAAACAACTCGGACACCTGATGTCAGAATACATGCTACTGGACGCAGACAACTGGTGGACCATCTTGACAACTGGTAGCAAGACCAGGCATGTGATCGCAGTGGTCTGATTTTTAACCAAATTGTTTTAAAGGTCATTTTGTGAGAGCTACACAAAAGACCATACTGGAATAGGACTGGAAATAATGTGTTTTTCTTCTTTTTGCTAAAAAATTGTAATCAATTAAATGCAAATAAAAAAAACAATATAAAGATGCTGCTTTTCCTCCTTTGGTAGTGACAGGTAGGCCTTTTCCACATGGCCCTTCAATTTTAACTTGGAAAACACACATGAAAAGACGTTTTGTGGCAGTGTCGAAAAATCCTGCTTTTTAGGTGAAAGGGATCTTCAGTTTGGGACCTTTGAATGCACCCCACAGGATCTGCAGAGATTCCTGCTCTCCCCCAAATGACCCTGGAGTGAGATGCACGCTCTTGCCCTGGGGCCTCTCTGGAGAGATATCTGAACTGACTCTAGGGGCCCTGTAGAGAGAATCGTGCTCTTACCCCAAGGGCGCTCATTGGAGATGTCTGAACTGACTCAGGAGATTCTGTAGAGGGATATCTGCTCTGTGCCCGAAGTGAGATGCACTCATACTCCCGGCGGGGCTCTTTGGTAGATGCCTGAACTCGCTCTAGGAGCTCTGCAGAGAGATTCCTGCTCTGCTCCGAAGTGAGATGTACACTCTTACACTGGATCTGTGGGGAGATGTCTGTACTGACTCAGGAGATTCTGTAGAGCGATATCTGCTCTGGCCCAGAGGCAGTGGCGTAGGACACACATAAAATCTCAGGGGGACAGGGGACACCTTGGGGACTTTGCTTTTTTAAAATGTATTTATTGTGTTTTAGTCAAAGAACTCGACTTTTCACAACATTAAAATTAAAATAGCAGTACGTATTAAATTACAAATATCATCACTGTATAAAACAAGAGAAAAGAAGAAAAGAAAACAGAAGAAAATTAAAAGGATGCAGCAGCAAAGAACATGTCTTTATATGTTGCATTTCCGGATTTGTCATCTGACTACGAGCTCATGGTAAGAGAGAGGAAATAACAATTACTTCCAGTGGGCCACAGCTAGGACGCCAGCTCGTTAAGAGGCAGATCACCTGTAAGTGGATTCCTGCCAAATAAAGGAGTTGCCGCCTTTTCTACCAACTGCAAGTTGCTACTTTTTTTGTGTGGGGGCAAGGAGACGTGTGTGTCTCTTGGAATGGAAGGATGGGGGTTTCAAAGAAAGAGGAAATCTTGCTTGTACCTCTGAGTAAGCCCTGTTATTGGAGTAGAGGGACCAGGTGTGTGATGTTGCTGCTTTGACTGTCCTCCGGGGGGTACAGCAAACAAGGAGGATTAGGGATAGCAAGCCCACCCCCTTATAAGCACTCCCCAGGTCCGCGGCCGGATGCGTCGGACCCGGGGATGCCCTGGTAGGTGGGGTGTATGTGGACCCAGGGGGGTGGCCAGAGGGGCAGTCCGCTATGTGGGCTGCCCCTCTAGCACTCCCGTGTGGGCCGGGCCAGCCTCTCACGGTGAGTCTGGTCCCTCCTATTCCATCTCATGCTGGCTTTAGAGCATAGCCTTTCTTTGTCTTTGTTATTCTGAATGCAGAGCTGGACTCTGTTCCTTTCTCGTTTAACATTTGCTGCAAAGCCTGATCTATTTGATTCTCTCATATGTTACTAGGACGGCAGAGCATGGGTCCTCTGCCCTGTTACACTATTCAAAGAACCCCTCTGGCCTTTCTTTGCCTCTCCCTTGTCTCACTGCTTGCTTGCTTAATACGTACCTCATTGTTTGAACACTCAACATATTCTCCCTGACACAGCAATGGCAGCTCCAGTCTGTCTTAACTGCTATTTGTTCTGTGTCTTGAATCGGCCTCTTATTTCCGCTTTACTGTCTGCCGGGGAAAGGCATTTGCCAGTCACTGCCATAATGGTTCTACCTGGCCATAAGAGGGCAACAGCTAGCCAATATTGGAAGAACATGGGCATATTATGCCAGAGGCTGGCAACTGCCTTCCTAATGCCTACACAAGAGACACAACTCTTGCCTTTGTTTCTAACAGTAATTCAGTGGATGAAGAAATGCGAGAACACACATATTGCTTATAAATGAAGGGGATGATGTCACACTTGGTTAAGACATTTGGATCACACCAGGAGCTAATTTCCAGCTGCAATTAAGCGATTACCTTTTAGACTTCTGGCTTTAAATAATGTTAGTATCACCTGGAAAGCACAGAGGTTGCTCAACAGGGTTCCTGGAGCACAAGGGGTACCCTACTCGTGGGCATGAATGATTGGAGGGCATTCTTGCCCTGGTTTGTAGCCTGGCCCTTACAGCCATGATGGGGGGAGGGGCCTATTACTTTTGGTCGTACGTACCCTTTGAGGGTGGGCAGACATTGCCTCCTGCTTTAGCCCACTAACAGCTCTGCTTTGCAACTTTATGACACATACCTGTCAGATGGCATGTAACTCAATGCTACTAATGTTATCAGCCTCTGAAGTCTTGAATCCTTTGCCACATCACCTAGGTTACAGGCTTGCCACCTGAGACTTACCCATGTCTGAGTCGGCATCTGTCGCACTGTGGGGAAGACACACACAGAAAGAGGAGGGCACGGTGCCCTTGTGGGTTTTTCACACTTCTTCCTCGGGGTGGGCACAATTCACTCTGCAGAGAAAGTGGCACATTCTGGGCAACATTATCCCACTTTGACAATGTCACCCAAAGATCTAAATTGGCCATTTGAAATACATCTGTCGACTTATTATTGCGCAATCCACACTGATGGGTTTAAGCACCTGTTTAATGTGAGAAGGAAATTAAGGGCATTTGCCAATGCACTCAAGAAGCACAGGACACCCTCTTACCAGCGACATGCCATGTTCACTCATTCTGATCATGAATTGCCATTTATCTGGGGTCATGTCAAAAGTATTTATTTATCTATTACATGTGTAGCATCACGCAAAACCCACAAGCATCAAGGTGCAAAGTAACTGCATGGAGTGGACCACGTCCATTGGCGCAAGTTTTTACTTTTCTGCCACAAAATGGAAGATTTTAGCTTAAAAGGCAGGTGAAATCACATTGCTTTTCCACTCTGGAAGAGTGTAAATACCTCGCGCAATTAGCGTTTGCTGGCGGAATTGACAATGGCTTCCTCTGGACTCTGCCCGCTTTCACCAGGTTTAATTTCCAAGGAGATCCCAAAGGAATCCCTTTCCTTATTTCCAGCATGATAATCCATGCTGGCAGTAAGGCCACATTTGTCTTGGGGAGCAGGAAATACAGGGGGTCCTGGTGTGTCCACTCGGCTCCCGAACTCCACCCAGAAAATGCACGAAAATCCGGCAAATTAGAAAACATGACAGTAATAGTGCTTTCCACCACTTTTTCTGAACCAGTTGACCTGGAAAATGCTGTGTTGCATCGGAAGCTGAATGCATTCCCTCCGCATATTATCCCACTGGAAGATTAAGCCAGGTGCTGAACACAGGTGTTACATATTCCTGTGCACAATCTGCATTTGGAGCATTAACTCACTGGGCTGCCTTACAAATTATATCTCTTCTGGGGCTTTACCGTCTTAACCCCTTAACTGCCATGGGCATTTATGCCAAGGCCTTTTTTGGTGATTTCGGTATGTCGCCATTCAATCCCTTGTAACTTTTTTGTTACATAACATATCTTGGCCAAATGTGGCCCCTTTTTTCCCCAAATGTAGGCAGTCGAAACATTTCAGACTTTGCAGGAATTGTGGGTAATAAATTCAGGGGCGATTCGCGCAAATCAGACCTCTGTGGATTCCCACGGGTGTCCTCTTTTTGGAAATGCTTGCGGTTCCCTGTTTTCCTTGGTGGCTTCGACACCATAGGCCCAAATATGTATGTTGTCCACATGAGCAAAATCTGCTCTGCCGAAAGGCTTCATGTTTCCAGTGGGTTAGCCTTTTCCCTTTGCGCCCAGGTACGTGCACCCACACATGTAAGGTACCGTTTTCATTGGGACACCTGTGGGAACGCAGGATGGTAGGACATTTGTTGTTGGCAGCGTGTTTCGG
Source organism: Ambystoma mexicanum (assembly GCF_040938575.1). NCBI lineage: Eukaryota > Metazoa > Chordata > Amphibia > Caudata > Ambystomatidae > Ambystoma > Ambystoma mexicanum. Next base: position 419,718,924 of record NC_090934.1, on the reverse strand, counting down.
TGGGTGTCCAAACTAAAATGTCTGAAAATTGTGTTTTTTTCCACCAAATTTCAGAGACATTTCCATCTGCCCACCCACCGAAACACGCCGCCAACAACAGATGTCCCACCTTCCCACGTTCCCATGGATGTCCCGACGAAAACAGTAACTCATATGTGTGGGTGCACCTACCTGGGCGCAAAGAGAAAAGGCTAACCCACTGATAACCCCAATCTAGCAATCTGCCCCCAGGGAGGGCTACATGAGATGCCCCCCATCCATTTGGGGTGGGGGGGAGAGGGCTACCCCCTTTCCACTAACAACATCCATGGTGTTTCAGTGGCCCCCCACCCAAAACAAGTTATAATTTGTTTTATTTTTGTTTCGCCCCTTTCCTAGGGGCAGATGGGCACATGTGTGTGGCCATCTACCCCCGGGGAGGGGGGCAAAACGTACTGCCCCAGGCTTGGGGGCTAGATCTGCCAATATTTGCAGTGGCCTCTCCACCCCCAGCCCAAATGGATGGGGGGCATCTCATGTACCCCTTCCTAGGGGCAGAAATCTGCCCCCAGGGAGGGCTACATAAGGTGCCCCCATCCACTCAGGGTGGGGGGAGAGGGCCACCCCCCTTTCAAACACAAATAATCCTGGTGGTCTAGTGGGTCTCCCCGGTCCACCCACCCCCACCCAAAACAAGTTATAATATATTTTTTGTTTTGCCCCTTCCCTAGGGTCAGATGGGCACATGTGTGTGGCCATCTGCCCCCGGGGGGGCAAAACGTACTGCCCCAGGCTTGGGGGTGGCTCTGCCAATATTTGCAATGGACTCCCCCCCCCACCCCAAATGGATGGGGGGCATCTCATGTACCACTTCCTAGGGGCAGAAATATGCCCCCAGGGAGGGCTACATAAGGTGCCCCCCCATCTACTTAGGTTGGGGGGAGAGGGCCCCCTTTCAAACACAAAAAAATCCTGGTGGTCTAGTGGGATCCACCAGGCCCCCCACCCCCACCCAAAACAAGTTATAATGTTTTGGGTTCTTTTGTTTTTCCCCTTCTCTAGGGGCAAATGGGCACATGTGTGTGGCCATCTGCCCCCAGGGTGGTCAAAACATACTGCCCCAATCTTGGGGGGTGGTTCTGCAAATATTTACAGTGGCCTCTCTCCCCCCCACCCCAAATGGATGGGGGGCATCTCACGTACCCCTTCCTAGGGGCAGAAATCTTCCCCCAGGGAGGTGCCCCTATCCACTTAGGGTGGGGGGGAGAGGGCTACCCCCTTGCAAAAATCCCTGGTGGCTAGTGGCCCCACCTGCACCCACCCCCACCTAAAACTACGTTTTAAAAAAATATATATATATATATATGTTGGTTTGCCCCCTTCCCTGGGGGCAGATGATCACCCATCTGCCCCCAGGGTATTGCCCCCATGCTTTGGTGGGTTGGGGGGGCTGCTTCCCCCCACTTCAAAAGCATACCCCTGCATGACACACCAAACATTCCACCCCCCCCCCCCCCCAGAGGGCTACGAAGTGAGATGCACTCTGGGGCTCTATGGAGAGATGTCTGAACTGACTCTAGGGGCCCTGTAGAGAGAATCATGCTATGACCCCAAGGCCTCTCGTTTGAGATGTCTGAACTGACTCATAAGATTCCGTGGAGCGATATCTGCTCTGTCCCGAACGCCCGAAGTGAGATGCACTCTCTTACTCCCGGCGCGGCTCTCTGGTAGATGCCTGAACTCTCTCTAGGAGCTCTGCAGAGAGATGCCTGCTGTCCCGAAGTGAGATGCACACTCTTACACTGGCTCTGTAGAGGAGATGTCTGTACTGAAGACTCTGGGGTCTCTGCAGAGACAGATATGCTCTGAACTGTGGCGAGGTGCTTGGTCTGACCCTCCGCGCTCGGTTAAGAGACGTCTGCCCTCACCCTGGGTACTCTAAACAGGGAAGACCTGCTCGGGACGGGTGCTAAGAGACATCTGCTTTCTGGAACTCGGGGATCCGCAGTGAGATGTCTGCTCTGACCCTGGAACCTGTGCTGTGGTTGTGTGCTTTAATTTGCGCCAAAGGGCCCTGCAGAGAGAAGTCTACTCTTATACTTAGGGCCCTGCGGTGAGGTGTCTGGCCTGGCGCTCCATGCTCTGTTGTGAGATTCCTGCTGTGACCCTGAGGGTTTGCAACAGGGAGATGCCTGCTCTGATACCGAGGGCTGTGCAGGGATGTCTGATCGGACCCTAGGAGTTGAGAAAAAGCCTGCGGTGACCCTGAGGGTTTTAAGAAAGATGTTAGCTCCGATCCCATGCAACTCTGAGAGAGACGCCACAGGCATGCCCTGCTCTGACTGCTGCTGCTGGATGTTGGAGGGCTCCCGCCTCGCCTCCCCCTCCCAGCCTAAGGTGGGGGAGGAGGAGGCGGCTTCTGCTGGCAAAAGTTTGGGAAAACTACCTTTTGTTGCAGCCGGGGAGGAGGAAGGGGCGGGGGTGGGGGAATGACGTCATTCTGCAAGTTAATTGGAAAGTTTGCCTATATGTGACCAGCTTGAACTAGTTCTGTGGACACAAAGGGGGGAGATAAGGAGCAGAGAGAGAGAGAGAGCGAGAGCTGAGCCAAGCGAAGGAGGCGTGTGTCTGGAGTCTGGACTGCGGGAGCACTTGCACCAAGTTAGTTGCTAATAGGAGTGCTTTAGGCGGAACCCAGGAGTACCTCGGGGCAACCAAAGAAAGTTACAGAAGCCCACCAGCCACAGAAAGGGGGACAGCAGCAGTAAAACAAGTAAGTGCTGGCGACAGAGAACGTTCCAACGACCGCCCGATCCCCGCGAAGGAGCGCAGCCCGAAATCCCACCACCACCACAGACTGTTCCCAAACTCTGACCCCGGAAAAAGAACCCCCGAATCTGCCCCTGAGAGAACCCTAGAATCTGCCCTAGAGAGAACCACGGAATCTGCCATAGAGAGAACCCTAGAATCTGCCCTAGACAGAAGCCTATAATCTGCCCTAGAGAGAGCCCCATAATCTGCCCCTGAGAGAACCCTAGAATCTGCCCCTGAGAGAACCAGGGAATCTGCCCTAGAGAGAGCCCCAGAATCTACCCCTGAGAGAACCCTAGAATCTGCCCCTGAGAGAACCAGGGAATCTGCCCTATAGAGAGCCCCATAATCTGCCCCTGAGAGAACCCTAGAATCTGCCCCTAAGAGAACCCTAAAATCTGCCCTGCACAGAACCCCAGAATATGCCCTAGAGAGAACCTTGGAATCTGCCCCTGAGAGAACCCTCAAATCTGCCCTGCATAGAACCCTAGAATGTGCCCTAGAGAGAACCACGGAATCTGCCATAGAGAGACCCCCAGAATCTGCCCCTGAGAGAATCCTGGAATCTGCTCCTGAGAGAACCCTAGAATCTGCCCCTGAGAGAACCCTAAAATCTGCACAGAACCCCAGAATATGCCCTACAGAGAACCACGGAATCTGCCTCTGAGAGAACCCTAGAATCTGCCCCTGAGAGAACCCTAGAATCTGCCCTGCACAGAACCCCAGAATATGCCCTAGAGAGAGAACCCTAGAATCTGCCCTAGAGAGAAGCCCACGATCCGCCCCTGACTGAACCCCAGAATATGCCCTAGAGAGAACGCCACTATCTGCCCCCGAGTGAACCCTAGGACCTACCCCTGAGTGGACCCCAGGATATGCCCCCAAGTGAACCTCAGAATAATCACTAGGGCCAACCACATAATCTGCCCTAGAGAGAAGCCCAGGACCTGCCCCTGAGTGAATCCCAAAATCGACCCTAGCGAGAAGCCCAGGATCTACCCCTGAGTGAACCCCAGAATCGGCCCTAGAGAGAACCCCAGGATCTGCCCCTGGGAGAACCCCAGAATCTGCCACCGAGAGAACCCCAGAATCTGACCCTGAGAGAACCACGCAATCTCCCCCTGAGAGAGCCCCAGAATCTGCCAACCTTCCACGAGCCTTGGTGGAAACAGAATCTGTCCAACTCATCAGAACCCCAGTACCTGCCATACTGAGAACCCTAGAATGGACCCATCTCCCCAGAGGTAACACCATAAGCCTCCCACCCCTCACTGCACCCTGATGAAGGCACTCCAGAGAGAACCCTGATATCGGCCCACCACACCCGACTGTGGTATGAACTCCAGAAGTTGCCCTAGCGACGACAACCCCATGACCTCCTGTGACTGGACACCTCAGAATCTGCCCACGCACCCCCACCGAGCCATGCGATGGAACGCCAGACCCGGCCCAGAGAAAGGGCCCCCATTCCCTGTCCCTGAGCAAGAGTCCGGTCACCTGACAGAACGCGGGGCTATAGGTGCATCGACCCCAGAAGGAGGACGGCATTTGCCGGCCCAGATCGAGTGATAATCCAACCAACCACACCGATCCCCGAGAGACCGCTACATGCAAGATGCCAGCCCCGGAGGTCACCCCGCCCCCAGTGAACTGCCCGCGAGACCAGTCAAGAGCCTTTCCAACCCCCCACTTCAGAGAGACCCGGCGAGGCTGCCCATGCATCTCTGCCCAACCCCGAGAGAGAGCACCCTAGAATTACCACAACGAGCGCTCAGAGATAGCACCCCAAAAGCTATACAACTCCACCCGAGCTCAGCACAACCTCACATTGCCCCAGGACCTGCCCGCCCACTCTGAGCCCAACTCGGCGAAATGACTAGAGAACGCACCACGGGGTCTTGCCTGACCCGCCTAGTGCTTAGAAACATCCCTCCGTGAGCTACCCAAGCCCGACGTTTGCGCCCTACGTCTGGCTGCTCCCCCCGCCGATCTGACAGACCCCCGCTGACCTTGCTGGGGAAGCCGCGTGACTTGCTTGGACCCTCGCATGCATGCCCCCTCGCTCTCTTGAGGTGTTAATTTAACATCAGGGCAGCCCTAAACGCCGACTGCCAACGACTGGACCCCGGAATCAAGCCACACGCCTCAGAGATCGCTTTTACCAATTCTGTGCGTGGAACACGGATTGGGGGGTCTTTGATACCCCCCTCATCATACCATAAAAAGCTGTTCCGCCGCTTTCACCAAATTGCATTATTCTGAACCATGGGGCCAGGGAGGGGGTAGCACAGGTACCACCTGGAGCTCCTTGTCGTGGGCCATGTAGGGTATGGACGTGTTGGGTTTGGCCCTGTGCCTTTAAGAATACAATGGGCGGTTCCCGGCGCCGCCCAGGCCCCGCTGGGGCGCATCGGATGCCACGCAGGCTGCAGGGGACCGAGGCACTGGGCCTGGAGCATATTGGGGGAGACTCGGGTATATGGGCAGCGACCTGGGTACAGCTTGGTGCATTCGGTCCTTGGTGTCTAGCACAAGGACCATATGTGGCATACATTCCAATGCGCGTTGGGGAATGTCAGGGTTCCACCTTGGGAATTTTGGGGTGTGACCCTGAGCACGAGTTTAAGCACTTTTGAGTGAGACCAAGTATCAACTTCTTTTGAAAAGCAGTGCTTAGCCCTGCGCTCACCTTCTCTTCTGCGTGAAAAGAGGCCCAGGGCAGCCTTTACCGCCTCGTGGATTAACACCACACTGTAGGAATTGTGTGGGGTGGAAGATGAAGCGGGGAAGATGCTTGGCAGGGCTGTTGCTAGGTCTGGAAAAGATCCGAGGCTAGACTACTGTCGGGACTCGGGGCTAGCTCGCCTTTTGGTTGTAGCTCCTGAGCTTCTATCCGGGGCTACAACCAAGAGACCCAGGGCTATGGCCCCCTCAGAGGAGGTGGTTAGGGAGAGCCCAAGTACCATATAGAGGAGATTGGGGGAGCCAGGAGCCACCCAATAGAGGTAAGGGAGAGACCACATATCACCCAGAGGAGGTTGATGGTAGTACATTGAACACCCAAAGGAGGTAAGGGTGAGCCCACATATCATATAGAGGAGTTTCAGGGGAGCAATGGTACTATCCCAAGGAGGTTTGGCAGAGCCCATGTTCCATCCAGAAGAGGTTGGAGGGACCCAAGTGCCATCCAGAGGAGGTAAGAGAGGGCCTACATATAACCCAGAGGAGGTTGCTACGAGACCATGTACCATCCAGATGAGGTAAGAGAGGGCCCACATATCATCCAGAGGAGGTTGATAGGAGACCATGTACCATCCAGATGAGGTAAGAGAGGGCCCACATATCACCCAGAGGAGGTTGATAGGAGACCATGTACCATCCAGAGGAGGTAAGAGAGGGCCCACATATCACCCAGAGGAGGTTAATAGGAGACCATGTACCACCCAGAAGAGCTAAGAGAGGGCCCACATATCACCCAGAGGAGGTTGATAGGAGACCATGTACCATCCAGATGAGGTAAGAGAGGGCCCACATATCACCTAGAGGAGGTTGATAGGAGACCATGTACCATCCAGAGGAGGTAAGAGAGGGCCCACATATCACCCACAGGAGGTTGATAGGAGACCATGTACCTTCCAGAGGAGCAGGGGTGTTTCTAGGTCTGGAAAAGATCTGGGGCTACACTCATTTTGGGTCTGTCGGGGCTAGCTAGCCTTTTTGGTTGTAACCCCATAGCTTCTATTCGGGGCTACAACCGAAATACCTGTGGCTATAGCCCCCCTAGCACCGCCTCTGCAGAGGAGGTAAGAGTGGGCCCACATATCACCCAGAGGAGTCTGCTGGGAGTACACGCACCATCTAAACTATCATATATCAAGAGGAGGTTAGGGAGATCCCACATATCACCTCGGGAAGGTTGATGGGGGCCCATTGACCCGCTAAAGGAGGTTAGGGCGGGAGCCCACCTAACATGTAGAGGAAGTTGAGGGGAGCTAAGGTACCAGCCCAATGAGGTTAGGGAGAGCCCATGTTCCATGCAGAGCAGGTTGAGGGGACCCAGGTGCCATCCAGAGGTGGTATGGGAGAGCCCACATATCACCCAGGTTAGGTTGATAGAAGCTGACATACCATCAAGAGGAGGTTGATAGGAGCCTACATACCATCCAGAGGAGGTTGATAGGAGCCCACGTACCATTCAGAGGAGATTGATGGGAAGGGCCCCCAATCCAAAATAAGCGGCTTGCACATAGATTACTCTGGCATCAATATTGACGGGACCTCAATACCAGTACTAAAACATGTCAAAACCTTAGGATTATATCTTGACTCTAACCTAACTATGGCAAAACACATCAATGCCTTAACTGCATCCACTACTCATTTCTCTCAGTCGCCAATTCCTGACACCTTCTAACTGCATCACTCCAGCCAGGGCCCTCATCTTATCACAGCTCGACTACTGTAATGTGCTACTACTGGGCACCTCAAACCTTAATAAATTACAACTCTTACAGAACAAAGCTTTGAGAGCAGCTCTTGGAATCAGGAAAACGGATCACATCTCTAATATCAGAAGAGAACACCATTGGCTACCCATCAAATCCAGAATATCTTCAAAACTCTATGCATCACTTTCAAATGCCTCCACAAAAATGCTCCCATCTACCTCAACCATGCGATCACCAAAAAAGAAACCACTAGAGACCTCAAACCCAACACCCAAACACTGCTAACTATACCCTGATCCAAATACACTCGAGCAGGGGGCAGTAGCTTCAAATTCCTAGCTCCTAAACATTGGAACACTACCAATAGTTATAAAAAATGAGGAAACACTCTCAGGATTCAAAAAACGGCTAAAAACTAGACTTTTCAATTTACATTAAATACAATACTAAAAGCCTACCGAATTAATGAGGTTTCTGTATATACCCTTGTGTTGTAAATATTGCGCCCATGCTGTATTTTACTTGTATATAACTATTATCACTACTGTGCATTTCTCTGCAATGTAATTTCGCCATACTGGCTACTTTCTTATGCATTAACAAACTGTAACCTCGCAGTGATACCTAAGGGCCTTGGCGTGTAACAAATGTAATAAATAAATACATAAAATAAATAAATAAATACCATGTAGATGGAGTTGAGGAGGACCAAGGGACCACCCTAGTGACGTACATGTTTAGCTTGCTAAAGCCATTCCAGGGACCACCCGTGGCACATGGGATGGGACAGGGCACTACCTGGACCAGCCAAACACATTGGGCTACCCAAGTATAGCTGATCTGTACTCTGGTATCTTGCAGGGCAGATTGGGGTGACCCAGAAATCACCTGCTCTGTGCTGTGGAAGCCTCTGTGCCATTGTGGTGATTTTTAGTGGCACATTTACAATTTGGAGCATGTTGGTGCATGCCCACGGGCATCAAAAGCACATTGGGGCCTGCTTGTGTTCCTTTCAGAGAAGCTTTCTTGGCCAGGGTACTACCCGGGGAACATTGTCCAAAGAATCTTGTCCGCGACAGGTCGGGACAGACCTTGGTAGCACTGGGATAACATTGGGACAGAGACATGTAACATACGGTGCATATTGGGAAATGACCAGACCCTGTCAGTGGCCCCTGGAGTTGGGGGCAAGGGAGAGCCAGGGCATCAAGCTGTGGATTGGTCAGAACACCTTGGGGTTCCCCGGATATTATGTGTTGGGCTTGTGGTAGCGTGGATACACCAGACGGGGTATATTCTTAAGGATGTAGGTTAGGGATCGCCAAGGTACTGTCCTGTGCATGTTACTGGTTCCAAGGGCCCTTTTAGAGCCTGTAGGCCATATAGGGCTTAGGCCTGATTGTGGTTCTGTCGCATGCTAGATGGTCCAGGTTCTGTTTGGAGGATTTCGGGGTGACCCCGGTACTCCTTAGAGCACGGTGGGTGACCAAAGTACCGCTGCAGGTATTTTGGGTAGAACAGGCACTGTTGGGAGCATGTTGGGACTGGCCCAGAGATCCTAGCATTTTATCCTTCAAAGACGCCTCGAGCCAACCCTGGCCGCTATGGTGACACACCTCTCGGAACACCAGGACTGGGGTGCCCCAACTCATCTCTGCTTGGAGATAAGAGTGATTCGAACTTCTGGTAGGCGCAGTGCCGCCTGGGACTGTGCAGCTCGAGCCACCTTCAATCTAAAAACACGGACTAATCGCGGAAACTGAGCCAATGAGGAAGCTTCGCGTAAGAGGGCCTGCTCCACTCAGCGTGGATCTTGTCCACATGTCGGACGGCTACTGATCTGCAGCAGGGTGTCCCTCATACATAGGGGCGGGGGGGTCACAGAGTATAGCAAATCTACCCACTTACTTCTGTAGGGCAATGGGCTGGGGCCCGGCCTTTCAGAAGCTCTTTGCTGAGTTTGGACCCCCCTTTCCATAGAGGAGCAGCAGTCTGCATTCAAGAGGCCTGTGTGGGCCGGAGAGGGAGGATGAGGTCGCAGAGATCCGTGTAAATGTCTTTTAAACCGGAGGTTGGAAACAGACAACAGGGATGAGGGGCGCCCGGGGTGATAGGCCCTCGAGCATCCTTTGTTCCTGATGCTTAAGCAAGTGAAATTTAAGATAACGCCCCGCCCCCTCCACTCCCACTGCGCCTTTCAGGGAATTCCTAGCGTCCCCTTCTGGATGGGCCACTGGGAGGTCAGGCATTGTCCGGGTATTATCCCAGCATTGCCCCTTCTCTGCTTTTGTGATGCTGGGAGTGCCTTATGTGGAGGCTCCTGCACGCCTTTCTTGGCTGAATCGGGCAGCGCTGAACAGGGAGCGAACATGCGGGCAGGGTGGGGCTCGTGGGGTGGCACGGGGCAGCCCCTGCTGGGGTAGATGATCTGCCGCCATCTTACTTTGGACCACATTGGATGTTATAGGTGCACCGTCCGCAGACCAGTATTATTGTGTTGCATTCTTTATTTGGTTGCATTCTGGTTCGTATAGTTTTGCTATTCCCATCATACATGTCATTCACCCATTTGTATTTTTTACGTTCTGGTATTTGCAGTTTTGTTCTTTCCATTGTAAATGTTACTCATTGGTTATATTTTGTTACATTTTGGTACCTGTAGTTTTGTTTTTCACCGTATACATTTCAACCAGTCCCATTTATTTTCTTTGCAGTCTGGTACTTGTAGTTTGGTTTAGGGGCGTCATTTCAACAAAATGCCAGGGGTAGTGGAAGTGACATCACATGACCTTTGACCTTTGACAAGATCACAGGAAGTGCGATAGAACATGACCTTTCACCCCTTTAATGAGTCTAGCAATTATTGTATACAATTCCAGAAAGACTAATTATTTGTGATTCTTATTCTTTCTTATTTAGGGTCACTGCCCAAAATGTTACACTTGCGGAACCCCACGTTTTATTTTAAGAGGCCTCAACCTAAATTCCATCCTCTCCAGAAACAAAGAGCCACATGGCACTGTCCACATCCCAGGAGCTTCAAAGTAAAAAAGAAAAGAAAAAATACCTTTTTTTAGGTGTGGCCAGGGAGACCACAGGGGTAGCAAGGAAAACCACTTGCAACCCCCAAATAACGTCCTTGATTTTGTTCTCTCCATTATAAATGTCTCTCATTGTTTATATTTTGTTGCCGTCTGATACTTACAGTGTTGCTTTTCTCTGTATACATTACACACATAGGCATTAATTAATCTACAGACTTGTCTAAAATACTAAGCAGGTCTATAGTCTTGAAAGGACTACAGCCCGATAGGATTTATATGTAACAATATCCTGACTTGCTTTCAAGCAGGAACTGTTTAACTTTCTGCAAATGAGTTAAATCCTGTCAGATTGTTCTGTTTTGTTTTCCTTTTTTCTTTCTTCTTGATTGCTTTTTTGATTATTTCAATTTAACTAATTTTCTTTACCTGTGATTTGTCAGCTCTAAGGATCTAATTTTGTAAATACATGTATCTTTTATCTGTATATACCCTCAACAAAATCTTGTGTATGATTTTGAATAATGTCATATGTTTTTTAATGGTTTTCTTTTTTCGAATCTAAATATATTAAAACCTCAACTCAATCTGAGTATGCTTTCACTTTGTTGCTTCCCCTAGTGACCCCTAGGGCACAGATCCCACCCCTCCCTCCAAGCTTACCATTTTTCACAAACTAAATGGCAATGCAATGAATATTGCTCTGCTTGTGGATCTCTTTCTTGTTTGTTAAAAAATACATTTCACACATTCCCATTTTATTGTTTGGATTCTGGTACTTGCAATTCTGGTTTTCATAAATTGCAAACATTGCTCTATACAAGTCCCAATAACAGAGGATAGCACAGGGGCAATGCGCTGGTCTTGGAAGCTAGACCACGCAATGCAACAGAGGTAAGGATCCCGGATCCGCGCTTAGAAACCGAACTCAGGTATGGTATTAGGTGCGTTATAAAAAAACTGTTAAAATAAATAATAAATCAAATAACAGAACATTATACATTTCATCCAGTCTTCTTGTTTTCTTTGCATTCTGTGACTTATTGTGCACATTTATCAAATGAAATGCAAAACTGAATACAAAGAAACACATTTATCGTCATTTGTCTCGGGAGGATAGCTCAGTGGCAAATACTCGCCTTGGAAGCAACACAGGTTCGATCCCCAGGTCCGCGCTTAGAAACCTCTAGGTATAAAGCGTGTTATAAAAAACCTATCATATCGGAAAAGCCAACCGATTATTTTAATTGTTTAAAAGTTTATTTAGATCAACAAATTACATCAAATACAGACTGTTTTATACATTACAAGAAAGCGTAATCCATACACAATATTAGAGGCCTAACAATGCCACAACAGGCATGAACTCAACCTATAATTTGGGAAAAGACAGTGTGTATGTATATATATATATATATATATATATATATATATATATATATATATATATATATATATATATATATATAATCATATTCACCCAAAGTATGCAAAAGAAAAAAACACTTATCAAACAGACTAACCATATAGTTCAAGAAAGGGGCCCAAAATACCTTTCAGTGTATCAAGGTCCTCTTTACACTTCTAAGGGGTCTTCTCAAACGTAGAACGAGGCAGCATGTCTTGGATCCATTCCTCGATGTCAAGTCTAGTGGTTGACTTCCAGGCACACAGAATTAACTTCTTAGCCATCATACAGCCCCTGAACAGCCAGCCTTTACACACTTTGGGCAGACCACGCACCAGCTTGTCATCACCCATGATAAAGACAGAAGCCTTCATGGAATATTGGTTTGCAGGATTAGAGTAAGTCTTTCAGATATCTCTCTCCAGAATAATTTTGCCTCGGGACACAGCTTAATCACGTCTAAAACCAGGCGTCCTTAGCGGCACCCGTGAGCAGACCAGGATGCTAACAACGGGCCTGTCATTAACGGGCCCGTTGTTAGCATCCTCCCCATTCCCATTGAGCACTATGGGGGCTCAAATGGGAATGAGGATGTACCGAGTCCGGGTTCCCTGAATGGGGAAATACCGGGCCCTCCAAGGTCGGAATGGCCCGGTATTTCCCCATTCAAGGCACCCAGTACCCGGTATGGGGGTAGCCATGCTGCTAAAAGCAGCATGGCTACCTCCATACTTGTAATGAGGCCCTAGAATTACATTGGGCCTCATTACGAGTTTGGCGGTAGCCGTGCCCTTATTAAGGGCACAGCTACCACCAAACTCGCTACCGGCACCCGTGAACGGGCCATTACCGGCCCATTACGAGGTGAATGGGCCGGTAATTGCCCATTCGCGGTGCCGGTATGGCCGGTCTCCCGATCCCCATTCTGCCCCATAGGGCAGAATGGGGTCGGCAGCATGGTTGCACCGTTAATAATGGTGCAGGTGCAATCACGAGTTCTGCTCGCGGGTGCCGGTCTGCATGCCTGGTCAGACCACGTGTGCAGTCCGGCACCGACAAGCAGAACTCGTAATGTGGCGGAGAGGTAACAACGGTGCCGGTAGCACTACCAGCGCCGTTGTTGCCTTTCCACCACATTTGTAATGAGGTCCATTGGGTTTAACTGGAGGCCGGTAGAGAATGCGCAGGAGTCCTCTCTGAAAGTCCACAGGGGCTGGGGAAGAGGCAGATGCATGCATTTTCTGAAGTTCTGGATGCCATTTTTGGATCATTGTTCTAGCCCCTCCCTGCGCCCACGTGTGGACCTTTGTGTGCAGTTCAAAATTCTTTGTCTGGATCCAGTTCTGGGGGCTGCACCTGGAATATCGGATTTGGCTCCAAGTCTGGGCATTAGTTCTGGATGCCCGATTGGGATAATTGTTTCAAGCCCTGGATGCTTTATCTTCAGTATTGTGCCCACTTCTGGATCTTGCATCTGCAGTATTATGCACAGTTCTGCGGGCATGGGGGGGGGGTTGCATTTCTAGTATTGTGCCTAGTTCTAGAGTCTAGGTCTGAATAATTGTGTGCAGTTCTGGAGGTTGCATCTGTAGTAGTATTGTTCTCAGATATAGAGTATTGTGTGCAGTTCTGAAGTCTGCATATGTAGTATTGTGCCTAGTTCTGGAGGCCAGGTCTGGAGTATTGCGTGCAGTTTTGGAGGAGAGGTCTGGACTACTGTGTGCAGTTCTTGAGGTTGCATGTGTAGTTTTGTACCACGGTCTGGAGGCCAGATGGGAGGTATTGTGTGCAGATTTAGTAGTTGCATCTGGAGTATTGTGCCCAGTTCTGGAGTATTGTGTGCAGTTCTGTAGGAGAGGTCTGGACTATTGTGTGCAGTTCTGGAGGTTCCATGTGTAGTATTGCACCCAGGTCTGAAGGCCATATATTAAGTATTGTGTGCAGCTTTAGAGGTTGCATCTTGAGTATTGTGTGCAGTTCTGGAGGCTGCCTCTGTAGTATTGTGCCCAGTTCTGGAGGCCGGCTCTGAAGTATTGTGTGCAGTTCTGAAATAGAGGTCTGGAGTATTGTGTGTAGCTCTGGAGGTTGCCTCTGTAGTATTGCGCACAAGTCTCAATGCCAGATCTGTACTATTGTGTGCAGTTTTAGAGGTTGTATCTGTAGTATTGTGCCCGTTCTGGAGGCCAGGTCTGAAGTATTGTTTGCAGTTCTGGAGGAGAGGTCTGGACTATTCTGTGCAGTTCTGGAGGTTGCATGTGTAGCATTGCACCCTGATCTTGAGGACAGATGGGAAATATTGCATTCGGCTTTAGAGGTTGCGTCTTGAGTATTGTGCCCAGTTATAGAGACTGGGTCTGGAGTATTGTGTGCAGTTCTGGAGGAGCGGTCTGGCCTATTGTTTGAAGTTCTTGAGGTTGCCTTTGTAGTATTGCATCCAGGTCTGAAGACTAGATCTGTACTATTGTGTGCCTTTTTAGAGGTTGAATCCGTAGTATTGTGCCCCATCCTGGAGGCCAGGTCAGGGGTAGTGTGTGCATTTCTGGAGGAGATGGCTGGAGTGTTGTGTGCAGTTCTGGATGCTGTATATGTAGTAATCTTACCACTTCTGGAGGCTTGTCTTGAGTATTGTGTGCAGTCCTGGAGCAGAGGTCTGGACTATTGTGTGCCGTTCAGATGGTTCCCTCTGTAGTATTGTGCCCAGGTCTGAAGGCCAGATCTGTACTATTGTGTGTAGTTTTAGATGTTGAATCTGTAGTATTGTGCCCTGTTCTGGAGGCCAGGTCTGGAGTATTGTGTGCAGTTCTGGAGGTTGCATGTGTAGTATTGCACCCACGTCTGGATGCCAGATGAGAAGTACTGTGTGCCGATGTAGCAGTCATCTGGAGTATTGTGCTTAGTTCTGCAGTATTGTGTGCAATTCCGAAGTCTGCATATGTAGTATTGTGCCTAGTTCTGGGGGGCAGGTGTGGAGTATTGTGTACAGCTTTGGAAACTTTACCTGTGATATTGTTTCCATCTCCGGAAGCTTTATCTGCAGCATTGTGCCCAGTTCTGGAGCCAATGTTTGGATTATTGTGTGAAGTTTTGGAGGAGAGGTCTGGACTATTGTGCGCAGTTCTGGAGGTTGCATTTGTAGTAGTGCACCCAGGTCTGGAGGCCAGATGTGAAGTATTGTGTGCAGCTTTAGAGGTTGCATCTTGAGTATTGTTTGCAGTTCTGGAGGCTGCCTATGTAGTGTTGTTGCCAGTTCTGGAGGCCGGGTCTAAACTATTGTGTGCAATTCTGAAGGAGAGGTCTGGACTATTGTGTGCATTTCTGGAGTTTGTCTCTGTAGTACTGCGCACGGGTCTGAAGGCCAGATCTGTACCATTGTGACTATTGTGTGAAGTTTTAGAGGCTGAATATGTAGTATTGTGCACCGTTCTGGAGACCAGGTCTGGGATACTGTGTGCAGTTCTTGCGGTTGCATTTGTACTATTGCATCCAGTTCTGGAGCCCAGGTGTGAAGTTTTGTGTGCCGCTTTAAAGGTTGCATCTGAAGTACTGTGCCCTGTTCTGGAGGACAAGTCTGGAGTACTGTGCCCAATTCTGGAGGCGAGGTCTGGAATATTGTGTGCAGTTCTGGAGGCGAGGTCTGGAATATTGTGTGCGTTTCTGAGGGCTGGACTATTGAATGCAGTCTTGGAAGGCAAATGGTCTGCAGTGTATTGCGAAGTCTTCATATTCCATAAATGTGTCCTTTTCAGGAGGCACACGTGGGGTTTTGTGTTCAGCTTAGAAGGCTTCAACTGTGTTGTGTTCAGTTCAGTGATTTGCATTTGGGGTATTTGTGTCCTGTTGCACCTGTTCCACATGGACAATCACATCAAGTTCACTTTATTTGGAACATAGTTTCCATTCCTTCGTCTGCAGTATTCTGCCCAGTTCTGGAGGCCAGGTCTGGATTATTGTGTCTAGTTCGGTAGATTGTATCTGTAATATTGTTAACATTTCTGGATGACAGGACTGGAGTATTGTGTTGAGTTTTGGAAGATACATATGGTGGCCAGTGGCGTATTCTGCTGTCCCAAAATGTTGTAAATGCGACCGTTTCAGGAGGTCACACATGGAGTGTTGTGGTCCGGTCTGAAGGCTTTGTCTTAGTATTGTGTGCAACTCTGCAACTTGCATATGCAGTGTTGGGACCTGCTGTAGAGTCCACATTTTGAGTATCTCACGAAGTTCACATCATCTGGAGCACAGTGTCCAGTTTTGAAGCCCACGTCCAGAGACAAATGCCCCATTCTGAAGACCACAGTGGGACTGTGGGGATCACATCTCCTTCTGGAGCCAAGCACTGGAGTTGGTGTCCCTTTACAGAGCCACAGCTGGACTCTCAGGTTCCATGTTGGGGTCCTATCTGGAGAATTCCTCAGTTGCGAAGTGCCCATATTGAGTATGTATTCTGTCGTGGTCTATGCCATACAGTGGTGCAATGAGCAAAAAGCAGGGAGTTGGTTCCCGTTGACCCAGGTGGAAGGCCAGGTGAGCAGCAGCATTTTGGCTGCCTCACAGGCAGAAGCATTGTTAAGGGGGCTGAGAGGGATATAGCCCCCGGGTCTTTTGGTTATAGCTCCGGATAGAAGCTCAGGGACTACCACCAAAAGGATAGCTAGCCCCGTGTTCCGACATTAGCGTAGCCCCAGATCTTTTCCAGAACTAGCAACACCCCCTGCTCACAGGTGATAAAGGTAGCACTCCAGGAGGCCAAGATGGACACTTTGGAAGGTCGATGAGTGAAATACCTAAGACTAGGGTTGCCAGCATGGGGAAAGTCTTCTGCAGAACTTCTAGAATGAGCAAGCCTGTTTCGGTAACATGGGTGTTTGGGGTGCCAGGCAAAGTTCAGCATCATTATAGATTCCCAGATTGTTCCCTGCTGACACTGGAGTGGGGCAGTGCCCAAAACTGGGGTTCATATCTGACATGACAATGTGGGAGCCATTGCACCCAACAACATGATATCAGTCTTGGAGGAATTTAAAGTAAGCCAGGAAATGAGAGGCCGCTGGGAAAAGGACATGAGGGACACCACGGGTGGCGTCGCCTGAACCAAAAGCTTGGGGTTAATGGCATTAAAATCAAACGGATTGCCAAAGGTATGAACTCTATTCATCAATGCAATTAGATATTTATTAAAGAGCCGGGCGACAGGGTGGACCCTTTTGGTACATCATATTCATAGAAAGTAAAGGTAGATGTGAATAGTGGCAGTGATACAGTGTACACTGTGTTGGCCGGAAGGGACCTCATCCATTGCAACTCAATGTGGTAGACCACCCAATTTGTCCTCCACTTTCAATTGGAGGGCATGATCGACTGCGCTGAAGGCCACCCAAGATTTGACAAGATCAAGGTTACAACACTGCCAGACTCCAGCTCCATCTAGAGATCAACCTGCACCGCGTTCAGTGCATGATGTAACCGGGGCTGTCACATTCCAGCTGAATATAACAGTGCAAGACGGTGCCTGTAGGCTGTCTTTTCCTGGAGTGCATGTGACTATGCGTTTTGTGCAGGAAGCAGATGGACTGTGTGTGGAATGTCCTCACACATTCCTTGGAGGTTAATCTGCTCTGCTCTGTGATCTCTGCGCCACAACTTGATCCAAAACTTTAGCCGATAGGAGAAGATTCAATACGGGCATATCTTTGGCTAGTTGGGTCTGCTCGTGAGCCCTTCAAGAGTGGAGTTGCAATAGCCGTTTTAGGGTATCCGGGGCTGCATCGTGTGAATGGAAATAATTCCTTATTGGTAGGAGGCATGAGGATGAGCATAGTAGCCTCATTAGCGAGCTGAGCACCCGGCATGGCCAGGATTGGATGCAGAGTCTCAGAAAAAGTGGACAATTCATCCACAGCTGGGTTGTTTTGGTGAAAAGAGGTTTTCAGATGATTTATTTCAGGCTGGAAGCATTTGGAAAGTTTAGCAGTTTCCAGTTAAATGTCACAGTAAATGCGATCCTCCGTGTATAGAATGCTGTGATGCCTGGCAAGCAATGATCTAAATATGGTGCTATATTGTGTCCAGTTCTGGAGGTCATGTCTGGTTCCTTGGGTGTCTAGCTCTTCAATTCTGGCGGCTCATGGTGCCCAATTATAGGACCAACATCTGGAATTGTACCCAGTTCTGAAGGCCACATCTGAGGTATAGTGTCCAGTTAGAGCTGGAAACCTCTTGAGTCGTGTCCAGTTCTGCAGGCCTCATCTGGAGCTCTAGGTCCAGAAGCAATCGTGCGAGGTGTTGTCTGGGAGGGTTAGGGGGGAGGGGCGGATGGGTTTGCACTTTGCTCAGATTTCGCGCTGAAAAGAAGTAGTGGAACTATGTTCCCTACTGGCTTAAATTTGGAATTCAAGTGCACATCGGCCATTACTCGAGCAGCAGTGGGAAGCTGGCGGAGGAGAGGAGCATGCGCAATGAGATCCGTAGTAGTAGTTATAAGGCAGAGTAGACGGCCCGGGGTCTTGTAATTAACTTTTCAGCCCACAAAAGCCAGACCAAAAGATGCCCCGCCCTTCCCGTTTCCAGTATAGACATTCGGGGGGGGGGGCGTGGTGTCACGTCGCCCTCAGAGCTGTGCTGTGCTGACTCAACCCTCCACCCTCTGTCTTTCATCCCCCAAGGATTTCAGATCTGCCAACGCCCCCCAGCCCTCCAAGTGAAAGCCCTGCCTCCTATGCGCCTTGTCATCACGAGCCCGGGCTCCTCAGATACAATATGCCTTTGTTTCGTCCCCCCTCCCACCAGGGGAGACACAGAGCAGCTGCTGATGCTGTGAGCTCAGCAAAAGAGTGGGGCGTCCAATTCCTCGCCCCTCACTCCCAGGCTCGAAAGAGCTTATGGCATGCTGGCACCTCCAGCCCGACACAGCCTGTGACATGCAGGCACATCCAGCTCGACACAGCCTGTGACATGCAGGCACCTCCAGCCCGACACAGCCTGTGACATGCAGGCACCTCCAGCCCAACACAGCCTGTGACATGCAGGCACCTCCAGCCCGACACAGCCTGTGACATGCAGGCACCTCCAGCCCGACACAGCCTGTGACATGCAGGCACCTCCAAACAGCTTATGACACGCAGGTTTCCCCAACGTTGAGAGGCCTCTAACATGCCAACATCGAGACATCTTGTGACACGCAGGCAGCTCCAACTACATGGCAGCATGCAGGGACCTCTAACCACGAGACAGCCTCTGACATTCCAACCACGAGACATCTTGTAACACGCAGAGACATCCAACTAAATTGCGGCATGCAGGGACCTCTAACCATGACACATCCTATGCCATGCAGGGACCTCTAACCACGAGACAGCCTCTGACATTCCAACCACGAGACATCTTGTAATACGCAGAGACATCCAACTACATTGCGGCATGCAGGGACCTCTAACCATGACACATCCTATGCCATGCAGGCACCTCTAACCACGAGACAGCCTCTGACATTCCAACCACGAGACATCTTGTAACATGCAGAGACATCCAACTAAATTGCGGCATGCAGGGACCTCTAACCATGACACATCCTATGACATGCAGACACCTCTAACCACGAGACAGCCTCTGGCATTCCAACCACGAGACATCTTGTAATACGCAGAGACATCAAACTACATTGCGGCATGCAGGGACCTCTAACCATGACACATCCTATGCCATGCAGGCACCTCTAACCACGAGACAGCCTCTGACATTCCAACCACGAGACATCTCGTCACACGCAGGCACCTCCACACACCTCCACACACGAGACACTCTCTGACTTTCCAACCACGAGACATCTTGTCACACGCAGGCACCTCCACACACTAGACACTCTCTGACTTTCCAACCACGAGACATCTCGTCACACGCAGACACCTCCACACACGAGACACTCTCTGACTTTCCAACCACGAGACATCTTGTCACTCGCAGGCACCTCCACACACGAGACACTCCAACCACGAGACATCTTGTCACACACAGGCACCTCCAACCATATGGCAACGTGCAGCATGCAGGGACCTTTAAACATGGAACACCTTGTGACATGGGGTCAACTCCATCCACGCACGAGACATCTGGTGGCACGTAGGTGTCTCCAAAGACGAGATGGCCTGTGACATTCCAAGTACGAGACATCTGACAATCTGCGATCTGCAGACTCCTTCAACCACGGGAATCCTTGTGACATGCAGGAGTCTCCAACCATGAAACATCATGTGCCATGCAGGAACACCCAACCACGAGACGGCCTATCACATTATAGGAATCTCCAACCACGTGACCGCCGCTGGCATGCTGGTAGTGCCTGCAAGGAGGCTGCCTGTGACATTCCAATCACACGTCACCTTGTGAAATGCAGACACTTCCAATCACAAGACAGCCAACTACATGCAAGTGTCACCAACAACAAGACAGCCTCTGAATTTAAACCAGGAACCACCCACCTTGTGATATGCAGACACCTTCAGCTATGAGACAAGTGACATGCGGGAACATCCAACCACGAGACAACCTGTGACATCACAACTAAGAGACATCTCTGGTCATGCTGGCACCTTCCACCACAAGACAATCTGTAACCTGCAGGACCCTCCAACCATGAAACACGCTTTGACATGGAGGCATCTCCAATAGCGAGACAGCCTATGGGCTGCAGGTATCCCCGGTTACATTCAAGTGAAAGTGAGAAGGCCTCTTGTGACAAGCAGGTACCTCGAACCACACGATATCTATCCTGTGACATGTAGGCACTGCCAACCACGAGAGAGCCTGTGACACACAGACACTTCCAACCATGAAACATGCTGTGACATGCAGGCACCTGCGACCAAGAGAGAGCCTGTGACAAAACCTGGCAACCATGA
Source organism: Ambystoma mexicanum (assembly GCF_040938575.1). Classification (NCBI taxonomy): domain Eukaryota; kingdom Metazoa; phylum Chordata; class Amphibia; order Caudata; family Ambystomatidae; genus Ambystoma; species Ambystoma mexicanum. The sequence continues at coordinate 419,698,343 of NC_090934.1, read as the reverse complement.
GGCATCCTGTGACATGCAGGCCCTACAACCACACGAGGCAGCATGTGACATGCAAGAACTCCCAGCCACGAGACAGCCTGTGACACAAAACCATCCAGCTATGGGACATGCTGTGACATGCAGACACCTCTAACCACAAGACAGCATGCGACATGCAGGAACTCCCAGCCACGAGACAGCCTGTGGCACACAATACTCCCACCCTGAAACATCCTGTGCTGTGACATGCAGTCACCTTCAGCCACGAGACAACTTGTGACATGCAGGGACTGCCAACCACCAAACAGCCTGTGTTCCACAAAACCTTCCAAGCATGAGGCGTTCTGTGACATACAAGCTCTTCCAACCACAAGACGGAGGCAGCCTGTTACATGCACGAACTTCCAACAATGAAGACCCTGGGACATGCATGAGCTTTCAAACATACGACTGTTTATCGCATGCAGTTATTGCCAACCCTGAGACAGCAGTGACATTCCAACCATGAGACATCCTGCAAGCCGGATGCACATACAGGAACTTCCTGTCACGAGGCTTCCTGGGACCGTAGACAGATTCCACCACTGGCTACCGTTGGTGTTTAGGGTCAGGGGCGAGACACTTACCTGCAAGACCACTTGAGTGTCTGATCAGGACCCCTGTGAAATCTTTTGTTAAGGTTATACTCTGCAGGAAATATTGAAGTACAGATTTTAGGTTTAAAAGGTGTGCACCTTTTATACTTTGCTTGCGGCATTACAGGAAACGCACCTCTCTTGTTTTTCCCCAGGTGTTCTTGATTAATCTTCAGAGAGTCAAATGTTTAAGTGGGATAAGAAGGGGGCGAGTAGAAGCCCTCTCTCATGCCAGGTCGCGTGTGGGATCCCACAGTAAAAAAACAAACACAATGTCTAGCACTGCCCCTGCTTTATTGTCTCCCCTAGTAATAGCAATACTCCAGGCACCTCTACAAGTACTCTTCACCCGCATCCTATTGTAAACCCAACAATTACCCCGCGCCCAGCCATACCGTTAGGTTTCTCTAAACCCCGCCCTTACTGATAGGCACACCCCATGAAAACTTTAGAGGTACACCCACACCTATCCCTCATCGCAATCCCAATCGCAACCCTGTAACTGTAGCCCTGATTCTGCCTCCTATCCTGGTCCGCCCCCTAAATCTCCTTTTAAGCCTAGCCTTTCATGTGGGCCTGGTCCACCCTTCCTAGCTGTATACTTCCTTTCACCCAGCTGCCATGACTGGCAGCCCCCTCTCTGCACCCCTGATTCCAGCCCCTATCCTCTCGCAACCTCCGCACACTGACGCCCCCCTGTTCTGGGCTCCCCAGTCCCCGGCTGGGAAGGCTGATGACTGATTGCGTCCGCAGGACAGATTTCGGGGCTCTGATTGGACACCCCGGGAGACGAAGGAATGACCTTTCACGCCGGCTGGGCCCACCTGTTACCGCGGAGCTGTTCTTGGCCTCTAATTTCCTGCCTCGTCTGCATATTTTGCTCAATTTTACGCCAATTTACGGAGAAATGCCACTTCTTATAAAGTCTACTTAACTTTTAATTCAGTTTTAATGGATTGAAATGAAACATTTCGTCGGTCGTGACGTGAATGCAGCGCTCAGCTATTTAAGCTGGCGAGTGCGCCTTCTAAAATGCGGCATTAAAACCCCACCCTTTCGAAGCTGGTGGACTGATTTTAAGGTTACATAACTTGCACCTCTTGCTGTGTTGCTAAATAAGTGTAGTGTCCTTGGTTTTCCTGACACTGGTGACCCCTTTTTACAGTGCCCACCCGACCCTCGTACGCCCAGAATCCCGACTCCACGCAGATGCTCTGTGTGTCCGTGAGCGCCTTCTGATTTCCTACCAATTGCTCCATAGGGCGCTGTATATTCGGATAATCCTTTGTGGTGAACTGTCCGCAATATCTGCTTGCCTTAGAACAATTATCAGACGAACAAAAAACCCCAATAAATATGAAACCCAAATGCGACTGCCCCCACCCACCCTCCCGTACTTTCCTGTTTCCTCCCCTCCACGTCCTCTGCAACCCTGTGGCATCAGCTCTGTCACTCTAGCGTGGGTCGGATCCGTCGACACATGGACCCCTATTTTTTTGGTCCTCCGCCTCCCAAGTTGAGGAAGCGGGGGGAAACCCTGCAACCCCTGCTCCACATGTTTGGTATGTTTTTATAATCGATTGAATGGTACTGGCCGAATTCGGTCAAATGTACCATTCAATCAGTTGTAAACGAACAATTTGGTTAATAAAGTATATTCTAGGATGTCCATTCCTGGAACAGGCACTTCTTGGGATAAAATCGTTTCTTTTCAGCCACAAAGCACCTAGAAGTGCTTATGCCATGCGGTTGACCACATAGAAAGGGCACGCTGCTGTGGGAGTCACTGTTGTACACCACACAGCAAGCGCCTATAACCCGGTAACCAAACGCTCTTCATCGCCTGGAGGCTGCCCCTCGGTGGTAGCGAAGTGCGGTATAAGTCAACATAACATCACCAAATTCAAAGTGCCCATAGATCTGTAACTTTGTGCCGTACACAAACGACAAAGTACCACCGTCGTGTAAATCCATGCTGTGCACTGCAGAGTGTAAAGAGATGTGTCACTCGCATCGCAGAGTGTCTAGAGATATATAACTCCATGCTGTGTACCACCTTTCAAACCACCAGGTATTTAGTAATCTGCAGTACATAGCCGATAAAGCGGCATTTGTTATAGCGCCTTTCACCATAATTGTCGTTGCAATGCACTTTTGAACTCCCTTGGTGGGACCGCAGTCCAAAGATTTGGGATACTTTGGGAGATGCAATTTATTTATTTATTTATTTATTGAACATTTGTATGGTGCCTACACATCAAAAAGTGTTTCCAGGTGCCACAAGACAAAGCGGGGGGTTGGGGGGCGTGGGGGTAGAGTAGAAAATAACAGTAATGGTCGTGTGACATTCGGATCGTGCAAGTGTGCGGTAACAGGAAGTGCAGGTAGAGGGGGAGAGGGAGAAGTGCAGGGGAGATGGTGGCCCAGGGACTGGCCAAGTGTCAAGGGAGGCCCAGGAGGGCAAGTGCTCGGGGAAGAAGAGGTTCAACTAGTGTAAACTGGGGGGGCAGACTCAGTAGGCTAGTCGGGGAAAGGTGCCCGAGGGCAAGTGCTGGTAGGAGGTGAGGGGAAGACTGGTAGGAGGGTCTGGCCCCAGTAAGGCTCATGAGGGATACAGGAAGGAGAGGGGCAGGGAGGCTGTTCCAGAGGGAGGTTCCTGCCGAAGAGAGATATCTACCCCCCATTCTCTGCTTGGAGAAACGTCTAACCTACTGAGAGTTAGAGCTAGAGGAGCATGGGCTCTAGTAGGGAGGTATTTAGGGAGAGAGAGTTGGATGTCGCGGGGTCCCAGGCCCCAGAAAGCCATGTGGATGGTGCACAGGGTCTTGAATTTGATCTTCCAACCACATGGAGCCAGTGGGACGATTTTAGTCCTGTAGAGATGCAGTCCCTGGGCATGAGGCCAAGGATAAGTCTTGCGGTCCTATTCTGGATTAGTTGAAGAGGGTGGATGGAGGAAAGAGGCAGATTAAGGAAGAGGCTGTTACAGTAGTCCAGCCTGGAGAGAACCGGAGCTCTTGAGACATTGAGTTCCTGGGGGAAGGTGAGGAAAGGGAGAATGCCTCTGAGGAGGTGAAGTTGAAAATGAGATTTCTTGGCAGGGTCAGCAATATGCGGTGAGAAGGAGAGAGAGGAGTCGAAGATGCATGTCATTTTTGCATGTGTGCATTTCAGCCATTAAAGATATGCGAGGGTGGCCAAGACCCTGCTGGTCACCTATGTCTAAACGGAGTGTGTATGGGTGGAGATATACTATGGACTGAAGGGGGGGGTTGTGTTTAAGGAGATGGAGAGTTATGTGGGAAGCTTCCGTTTTAATTTGTGTCGTTAAAAGCAGGCGTGGACTAAGAACCAAAAGAGGCCCTGGAAATAATTTTCAAAGTTGCCCCATATTACACATTTTCAACAAGCCCAAGCCTTTTCCTATGAGAACATTTGGAAATAACATAGGTTAACATACAAAAGAGGCCCAGGGTGCAGAGGCCTACTGAGAAATATCCAGAGTTCCCTACAGGCCAGTCCACTCCTGGTCAAAAGTAGCTCCATTCTTATGGCAGAGGTGATATGCAATAGTGTTTGTGTTATGTGAGTGCAGGGTGTGTGGCTTGAGACTGTGGTTTCTGCTAAGTTGCGAAGGTGTGGTGTGCCAGAGAAGAAATGGGTTAGCTGTCAAAACAACAATATTTAATTCCTGGGTTCCATCTATGTACAAGGAGCAGTGCTGGTTATCCAACTCCAGGCCTTGAGGGCTAGGATCCTGACATGTTTCAGGATATCCCTCATTAATATTAATGAGGGAAAATGTGCATGCCTTTAGAATCATTGTATGCACATTTATCTTATGAATATTAATGAGCAGTATCCTGAAAACCTGCCATGGATCCGGTCCTCGAGGCCTGGAGTTGGACGACTAGATGAATGCATAATACCCACACTTTTACTACATGGACAAGCCTATGCCCTCCGAAAGTACTACGGTGGGGATTTGGTGCAGGATAAATGCACATTAACATACTGTGCACATGTGTAAAAGCACACATAGCTGTTTATGTCAACGTTGTGCACCTCAGAGGAAGCACATACGTCTGTACAACTCCAGCCGTGCACCATAGAATAATCCCTCAGACCTGTGTAGATCCATGCTGGGCATCACATTAGAAGCACCTAGAACTGTGTAAGACTATTTTGTGCACCACATATGGTGAATCTAGAGTTGTGTAAGAGTGCTGTGTGCCAGTGCGAAACACTTGCAGCTATGTTACTGGATGCTATGAACTGCAGAGAAACACCCTGTGCTGGGGAACTCCGCGTTGTGCACCACAGATGAAGCAATATTCTGCCATTGAGGGTTCTAGCATGCGCCACTGCCATGTTCCTGGTCTGCAGGTGCTCATGTGGCTCTGAAATGCAATGGGTAGAGTGGTAAGGGGAGCATGGGGAAAGAAACCAGGTGGTGTGCGCAGAACCAGGAGCAACTTGATTTGCACACCGGAAGCATTTTGCTTCCACACGGGAGACCCTGGGGAGGATCTGGGTGTTTTCGCCAGCGGGATGAGTTTGTGTGTTGATTGGAGTGGTTAGAGGGCTTTCTTTAGCCCTTTGGTTTGAGGGTGTTGTTGAGCATGTTTTGAGTGAGGGTGAATGAAACCTAAGGCTTTTTAGTAGGTTCAGGTCTGTGGGTGGGCAGTGTTGGCAGGAGGAGTTGGCTTTATATGCTTAGGTTTCTCATTGATCTTGGTGATGGGGAACCTTTGAGAGCGGGATCTAGTTCATATAGTTCTGGTTTTGTGTCGCGTTTGAAAGAAAATGGTCTGATTAGTTTAAGTTCAAATGGGCTGTGTTTGAGTGGTGTGCTGGTTCAGAGGTATTTTGGGTGGGTTTGTTTTGAGTATTCCTGCTGGATTGTTCCTATTTGTTATTTTTTTTCTTCTGTTCTCCCCAGTGAGATTTTCTTGTTGGGTGATTGTCGGGTTTTCAAATGGGGGTGGCGGTAGGGGGTTGTGTCTGTGTGGCATGTTGTTGTGCCGCAATGATTAGGGTGTATGCAGTCGGCATTTTCCCCTTCTTGGGTGTATGTCCCTTTGCTCATTCAGCTAAGGCTCTTGTTGGCTGAGTGTCTCGACATCTCGTGGGGATGTTTTATGGATCAGTGCTTCACACTTTGTTGTAGGTTGTCTTGTATCGTGCAGACTATGGGGTTTACTAGTCCGAAGGATTTAAGTGACTGTCATTTATGTTTTCCTGTAGATTTCTTTCTTGTTCATTAGTTCCATGTGCAGTTGCTTTGATGTTGTTTTTTGTTGGCTGTTTCTTGTTGAGTATTTGGTCACTGTGGTGATTCGGGTGTCGCGTTTATTGAGTGCGTGCTGGATCAGACAATGGTGGGGATTTGTGGTAGCATGTTGTAGGGTTTTTGTCTCTCGCTGGGCTGTGAGTAGTTCTATATCCTGACATGTTGAAAAGCCAAGTTTTCAACAGTTTGCTAAAGGTTAAATGGTCTTCTGATGTCTTGATTTCTTTAGGCGGGGGAGTTTCCTAGCTTTGCTGTTAGGGTGGAGAAAGCTACGCCTCCATATTGGTTTTTCTCATCATGCTGGGATTCGATGAGTATGTCGCTGTTAGATCTAAGGGTCCTTCTTGGTTGGTAAAGAGGGATTCTGATTGAAGGAATTGCATTCCCTGACCATGCAGTGCTCTCTGTGGGCTACAGAGTGCCTTTAAATTGTTGATTTTCTTCACCAGTAACAAGTGGGGGCTTCTCAAAGCTAGGGTGAGGTGTTCCTTCCTGTTTACTCTGAGTAGAAGTTTTGCTACCGTTTTTTTGATGTGTTGTAGTTTGTTGGTCAGGTGGTCTGGCATACATACCTAAAGGAAAGCTGCTTTCATAGTCAAAGCCCAGATTCCATTAGTACCCCAGCCCATTATACCGGGGTACTAAAAGCACATTTCTTCAGTTGCAAGATGCTCCGGCGTTTTGCAATTGAAAAAAGAAAAAGAAGAAAATTGGCCAACATGAAAAAGGGATCGGAGTCCATTCTCCCTTTCCATGGTGGCCATTGTAAAGAGTAAAAATAAAAGTAAACAAATAGGATGGCCGCTATGGAGTGGGAGAAGGGAACTTTCCATGGCGGCCTTTAAAATAATAGCAAAAAAGAGGTATGATATGATATGATATGATATGGTATTTGTAACGCGCCTATACACAAGTGTTTCAAGGCGCGACGAGGCAGGGAGGGAGGGAAACAAGGGGAAGAACAGACAAACGATCCTACTAGGCCAGGTGTCATTCAGATCGCGCAAGTGCAGAGGTAAGGGGAAAAGGAGAAAGTGCAGGGGGAGGAGGTGGGGGGGAAGTGCAGTACAAGGTAAGTAGCGTAATAAAATAATAAATAAAAAGGGCCAGCTGGTGGCAAGTGCAAGGTAAGTGCAGAGCAAGTGCTGAGAAGTGCTGGGAAGGGGGGCTGTAGGGATACAGTGACAGTCCCACAGTGCAGGGGGAGCCAGGGAGGCAGTGCAAGTGGAGAGTGGCTGGGCCCTGGACCGAGGTCGCTGAGAGTGGCCCAGATGCAGGTTTAGTGCAGAACTCAGTGGGGAGTAAGCAGGTTTAGCAGGGGAGAGGGAGAGAGAAGGCAGAAGCGAAGAGGAAGGTTTTGAGGTACTTCCGGAACCGGAGATGGTTCTCCTCAAGTTTCAGGGAGGCAGGAAGGCTGTTCCAGAGGGAGGCCCCTGCTGCGGAGAGAGATCTACCCCCAGCTCGTTGCTTCGAGAAGCGGCTGACCATGAGGGAGTTGGAGACGGATGAGCGAAGGGCTCGTGAAGGAAGATATTTAGGAAGAGAGAGTTGAAGGTATTTAGGCCCCAGGCCCCAGAAGGCCTTGTGGACAATGCAGAGGGTTTTGAACTTAATCCTCGCAGCCACTGGGAGCCAGTGAAGAGATTTCAGTCCTGGAGAGATACGGTCCCTGGGCTTGAGGCCAAGGACAAGTCTCGCAGTTCTGTTCTGGATAAGTTGCAGAGGGCGGAGAGTGGAGGCAGGCAGATTAAGATAGAGGCTGTTACAGTAGTCCAGCCTTGAGAGAACCAGGGCTCGGGAGACAGTGAGCTTCTGGGGGAAGGAGAGGAAGGGAAGAATACCTCTGAGGAGGTGCAGCTGGTAGTGTGACTTCTTAGAGACGTCAGATATATGAGGAGAGAAGGAGAGTGTGGAGTCGAAGATGACCCCGAGGTTTTTAGCCTTGCAGGTAGGGGCGGGAAGGGGGCCAAGGGAGGCCGGCCAGAGAGCTGCAGGGAAGGAGGGAGTGGGTGTGCCGATGAGTAGAATCTCAGTCTTACTGGCGTTAAGGCAGAGGTCATTGGCAGCACACCATTCCTGGATAGCAGACAGACAGTCGGAGATGAGGGAAGGAGAGGAGGAGGCCGAGGGTAGCCTGAAAATGAGCTGGGTATCGTCCGCATAGCACTGGAAGTGGGGGCAGAGAGCGGCGATGCGGTGGGCAAGGAGTGCCAGATACTGGTTGAAAAGCCAGGGAGAGAGGTTGGATCCCTGGGGGACACCACAGGTGGAGAAAAAGATGTCAGAGAGGAAGGAGCCCATTTGGACCTGGGAGGGTCGACCGGAAAGGAAAGAGGTCAGCCAAGCCAGAGCCTGACCAGTGATACCCAGGTTATCACGGAGACGGTTGAGCAGGATGGCATGGTTGACAGTGTCAAAGGCAGAGGAGAGATCGAGCAGAATGAGAACACAGGGAGTGTTGGAATCGAGGTTAAGGAGCAGGTCCTCACGGATGTTCAGGAGAGCAGTTTCCGTGCTTCTGGCCGCTCTGAAGCCGGATTGATGGTCATGAAGATTACCAACAGATTCAGCATGGAGGTTAAGCTGGGAGATGGCCAGTTTCTCCAGGAGTTTGCCCAGGAAGGGAGTAATGGAGATTGGGCGATAGTTGGCCGGGCAGGAGGGGTCGGAAGAGGGTTTCTTGAGGAGGGGGTGCACAAGGGAGTGCTTGAGGGGGGATGGGAAGACTCCAGAGGCGAATGAGTGGTTGCAAAAGTCAGCCAGGGCAGGAGCCAGGGAGTCGATGTGGTCCTTGATGGTTTTGGAGGAACAGGGGTGAACCTGTTTAGACGAGGCTTTCATAGATCGGACTTGTCTGGAAACCTCATCAGCAGAAAAAGGTGGAAAAGCAGAGAAGGAGGGCGGAGGGGCGGCTGCAAGAGAGCAAGAGGAAGAGCCGGGAAGAGAGGGAGGGAGGAGAGCGGAGGAGAGCGAGGACAGGATGTCCTGAGTTTTTGAGATGAAGTGCGAGGCCAGTGCAGTGCAGAGGGCCTGGGAGGGGACAGGAGAGGTAGAGACTGCAGCAGGGTTGGCCAGCTCCTTGCAGATTTTAAAGAGTTCGGCCGAGTTATTAGATGCCTCAGAGATGCGGGCTTGGATAAGGGCTCTCTTCTTGGTGAGAACGGAGAGCCGGTATTGCCTTTGGAGCAGGCGGCAGGCCAGTTTGTCAGAGGATGAACATGAAGCACGCCATTTCCTCTCTGCCACCCTGCACTTGCGTTTTAGGGTGACGAGATCCGAGTCATACCAGGAGTTACATTTGGCTTTGGGCTTCAGGCGGATTCTCATGACGGGGGCAAGGATATCGAGAGTATCAGATATAGAGGAATAGAGCATGGAGAGGGCTGTGTCAGGGTGGGAGTCAGCCGGGGGGGGGGGAGGGGGCGAGAAGGTAGCAGCGAAAGCCTCAACTGACACGCGCTTCATGGGCCGGATGACCGAGAAGGTGGGTGGCAGTGAAGAGGGTGGCTTTGCCTGTGGGGTAGGGAGGGAGAGGTGGGAGGATAGGAGAAAGTGATCACTCCAGGAGAGAGGAGTGGAGAGAGGGAGGGAGAGGGGAAGGTCAGAAGAGATCAGAGCATCAAGAGTGTGCCCTGCAGAGTGAGTAGGCCCAGACGGGAGAATAGAGAGTGAGAGAGAGTTGCAGAGTTCGCGAAAGAGACCAGTGGGGGGACAGGAGGCATCGAGGTGGATGTTGAAGTCACCGAGAAAGAGGAGTTGGGTGGTTGAGGACAGGAGTGAGGAGGAGAGGTCAGCCCACTCAGAGAGGAAGGAGGAAATTTGACCAGGTGGCCGATAGATAGTAGCCACGGTAAGGGAATGGCTAGGAGAGAGAGAGAGTCGGCAGACAAGACATTCAAAAGAGGAGTAGGTCTGCGTAGGAGTGACAGTGGCAGGAATCCACTCAGGGAAGATAAGGGCAACACCACCCCCTGAACGGTTGGGCCTGGGCACGGAGAGGATCTTGTAGCCGTCAGGTAGGAGTGTGTCGAAGTTGGAGGCAGAGCTGGCAGTGAACCAAGTCTCAGTGAGACCGAGGACGTCGAGGTCCAGTTCCTCAAGAAGGCGACAGATATCAGAGGAGTGCTTGATGGCAGAGCGAGGTAATCAAAGAAAATGGCAGCCATGGAAATGAGAGAAGGGACTACACATAGTCCCTTCTCCCTTTCCATGGTGGCGTGTCGCAGATCGGGAGTGGATGTGCCAGGGACAAAAGTGTATCCGGCGTGCCTGATTCCAAAAAGGAGAATATAAGTGGGGTTGGGGCGAAATCTGTGGAAAAGGAGTGTGCAGCGTGTGGGGTGCCGGGCACGTACCTTGTTCCTTGGTGGGGAAGATGGCGGCCTCCAGCCCCAAGGAGGCTCAGAGCAGCTGGGTTAGCGACTGGTAATGCCCCCTGTTCCGAGCCTCCTCAATGGCTGGGAGGCTGCCACATCCCCTCGCCAATGCTTACTTGAGGAGTTGTTAAATTCTCGCTAGCAATGTTTTTCTTTAAGACCTGTACAACTCTCTGTTTCTCCTGAGCTATGTTTGCACTATAAATATATTTAATCATAATAATTCACAGTATCAGTGAGATTTTGACAAGGGTCCTGTGTGAAAAGTTGAGATATTGAATGATGCATCTGATTTTCCATAAGGGGTAGAAATATTTTCATGCTGTCGCATTGACTTGTTGTCCTAGTGTGAGTCCACTGTCCATGAGAATTCCTGGATGTGTTATCACTACTGAGGTTTCCAGTCCCAATCCCCTTTCTGCGGGTCAGTGAATTAGAGTGTGCGCTGCACTGCTGTTGCGTGGGGAAACCATGAGTTCTGTTTTTTGGATTTAGTTTTAGGTTCTTGTTGGTCATCCAGATCAGTATCTTCTTGTGGCTGCTATAGATTGTCATCATAAAAATGAATCAAGTGTTGTGCATATGGCTGTCATATGCTAGCACGTGTATTTGTATTGGCTTCATAGGGGGGGGGGAGCATGTATATGTTGAAAAGGAGTGATGGGCGGCTTCATCCTTGTGGTACGGCACGTGTAATGTTTCTCGTTCTTGGGGTGCAGGGAGATAGACTGGTTGCTTCAGTTCTGTCTGTGAGGAAGGATGTCATCCATTGCAGTGTGGTGTTGTGAATTCCGAATGTTTGTAGTCTCTTCATTAAGGTTGTGTGACTGATGGTGGTGTAAGCTGCTGTTACATCCAGAAGAATGAGGGCTGAGGAGAGGTCATCGTCAGCATAAAGTATGTGTTTGTTCCGGGCGGCTCAAAGTGTCAATTCTGTTCCTGGCGCTGATTTCTACCCAAGCTGAGCCTAGTCCACTTCTCCTTTTCATTCCATAAATTCCAGGATTTCTTGGTCTACATAGCACTCCAGGGTTAAGGCTGGGTAGGGCAAGTTGGTTATGGGTCTGTAGTTAGTCGTGTGGTTCAGGAGAGGTTTAATGTTGGAAGCTTTAAGCGTCTTTGGTACGATTCCTGTTTGCAATGATGTGTTCATCAATTTTTGGAAATAGTACGTTTTCTAAAACCTGAAGCGGACAGACATCCTTGTTTAATGCGTCCATATAACTCTCTAGTAAGAGAAAGGTTTCTGTGATGATTGGTCGGAAATGTTGGAGTCCTGATGGTGTTAGTGATGGGTTTTCCACACACTGGTGATTTTATATGAGTTAGCTGCATCGAGGACTTGGAAGCTATTAATTTTGTTTTTAAAATGGTCTGCTGTGTAACTCATGCTGCACATCACAGAAGATACACCTATAACTGTGCAACTCTATACAGTCCATCTAAATCTGTGTAACTCAATGTTGTGCACTGCGGACAAGCACCCGTGGCTGTGTAAGTCCATGCTGTACACAACAGAGACACACGTAGAGCCATGTAACTGCATGCTGCACACCACAGATGATGGATCTAGTGCTGTTTAACTCCATGCTGTGCATCACAGATGAAAATGTAGAGCTATGTAACTCCATGCTGTGCATCACAGATGAAAATGTAGAGCCGTGTAACTCCATGCTGTGCATCACAGATGAAAATGTAGAGCTATGTAACTCCATGCTGTGCATCACAGATGAAAATGTAGAGCTATGTAACTCCATGCTGTGCCTCACAGATGAAAATGTTGAGCTGTGTAGCTCCATGCTGTGCCTCACAGATGAAAATGTTGAGCTGTGTAGCTCCATGCTGTGCCTCACAGATGAAAATGTAGAACTGTGTAATTCCATGTTGTGCACCACAAAGAAAGCACCTGGAACTTATTGACTCTGTGTAGTGCACCACAAAAGAAACACCTAGAACTGTGTAACTCAATGCTGTGCGCTACAGAGAGTGCTCCATTTAACATTTTGAAGTGGCAGAGTTTTACTCCCTATTTTTTAAAGTTGGGAGTAAAGTGATTACTGACGGTGAAAAAATTAAGTCCCATTCCGAATGGGGGCATATTATAAGCAAGAAAATAATGTATTAACTGTACAACAGAAATGTTTTAGTAATATTTCTTTGCACCTAATTAATTCAGGCCTGGAGGATAGCTGAGGGGCAACTCATTTGTTTTGGAAGCAAGACAACACAGAGCCACATATGTTCAAATTCCGGCCCTGTGCTTGCTTAGAGACTGGTCTCCGGTGTTAGGCACATAATAAAAGATTAATTAAAATATCAATTTTTACCTCTTCAGATCTGGCAGTAATAATAGTAGTTTCTTTCTCTGGTACTGAATGTACTACTGGTACAAACATTTATATGGAGAAGCGTGTGTGAAAGCAGCGGCACAAGCCCCCTATATGTCTGTTTTTCTATTTTTTGTTCGAAGTCTTTGTAGTCCCTATTTTTCTTTGAGTAATTGCCTATTTTAGGGGAGTAAAAGTGGCTGAAACACCCCTTGCCTGTAGTAGAAGTGGCCACAATTGAGCAGTCAGAATTGTGTTATTCCATGATGTGCCCTGCAGAGAATCACTTAGTGCTGTGTAACTCCATGATTTACCCTGCAGAGAAACACCTAAACACCTAGAGCGGTGTTACTCCATGATGTGCCCTGCAGAGGAACACCTAGAGCTGTGTTACTCCATGATTTACCCTACAGAGAAACACTTAGAACTGTGTTACCCATGATGTACCCTGAAGAGAAACACCTAGAGCTGTGTAACTCCATGATGTGCCCTGCAGAGAAACACCCAGAGCTATGTAACTCCATGATTTACCCTGCAGAGAAACCCCTAGAGCTGTGTTACTCAATGATATGCCCTGCAGAGAAACACCTAGAGCTGTGTAACTCCATAATGTGCCCTGTAGAGAAACACCTAAAACTGTGTAACTCCATGATTTACCCTGCAGAGAAACAACACTTAGAGCTGTGTTACCCTTGATGTTCCCTGTAGAGAAACACCTACAGCGGTGTTACTTCATGATGTACCCTGCAGATAAACACCTAGAGCAGTGTAACTCCATGATGTGCCCTGCAGAGAAACACCTAGAGCTATGTTACTCCATGATTTACCCTGCAGAGAAACATCTAGAACTATGTAACTCCATGATGTGCCCTGCAGAGAAACACCAAGAACTGTGTAACTCTGTGGTGTGCCCTGCAGAGAAACACCTAGAACTGTGTTACTCTGCGATGTGCTCTGCAGAGAAACATCAAGAACGGTGTAACTATGTGGTGTGCCCTGCAGAGAAACCCCTAGAACTGTGTAACACCATGATTTACCCTGCAGAGAAACACGTAGAGCTGTTTTACTCCATGATGTGCCCTGCAGAGAAACACTTAGAGCTGTGTTACTCCGTGATTTACCCTGCAGAGAAACACTTAGAGCTGTGCTACTCCATGATGTGTCCTGCAGAGAAACACCTAGCACGGTGTTAACCCATGATTTACCCTGCAGAGAAACCCCTAGAGCTTTGTTACTCCATGATGTGCGCAACAGAAGATGCATCTAGAGCTTTGCAATTCCATGCAGTCAATGGAAGAGGAAGCACCTAGAGCTGTGTAACTCCATGCTGTGCACTACAGATGATGTATCTAGAGTTGTGTTACTCAATACCGTGCAGCACAGAGAACACCCAGAGCTGTGTAACTCCATGCTATGCACAGCAGAGGAAGCACCTAGAGCTGTGTAAGTCCATGCTGTGCACCGTAGAAGCACCTGCAATTGTATAACTCCATGCTGTGGGCCATAGATGACTTTTGTTGAGTGGTGTAACTCCATGCTGTGCACCTCAAGTCACCTAAAGCCGCGTGACTGCATGCTGTGCACAGCAGCCAAAGTACCTGGAACACTGTAACTCCATGTTGTGCATCTTGGGCCAAGAAGCACATTGCTGTGTGAAGAACCCGAATAGCCACTGAGCTGAGCTGTGCAACACTGTTTGGTGCATGGCAAAGCACATACTTCTGGACAATATCCTGCACCACAGGAAAAGACTTGAGCGCATCATGGAAAAGGTTCTCAGGGCTGTGCAACAGCATACACGGCTAGAGCTGTGCATCACGGGAAAGGGCTTACAGTCTTTTCAGTTTTCGCTGTGGGAAAGGACATTGTACCTGGAGCTGTGGAACACTGTACCGCGCCAAACGACACATCACACCGAACTGTGGCTGTGTGTATGTTCAGAGAAAATATAGATGTTGGGACGCTGTGGAATGTTGTGCTTTGTACATGGACTAAGCACTCCGAGCTGTGTAACACTGTACGAAACCACCTAGCCCATTGAACTGTGGAGCATTGTGCTGTGGGGATGTGTTACCACCACCAGCAGTCCCCAGAAGTGCGTAACACTGCCGTGTAAAGTGCGTAACACTGCCGTGTACACGGGCACAGCTCCTAGAGCTGTGTTATTGTGTGCGGGCACTGGCTGGGCAATACTGCACCGTTCATGTCACTGGGCATTTATCAAAATAGTTGCTATGTTTGTGGGAAATATGAAGTGGGTGAAAAGCTGTGTGAGCAAATATTGGGTAGGTAAACGAGTAAATGAGGGCCTTGGTGAGTTCACGAGTTAGCTGACTTATGAGTGAGTCAGCATGTGAGCGGGTGTCAAAGGACAGGTGTATGCCCCGCGGGAGGCCTGCTTTAGAGCCTTGATGGGTTAACTAGTGAGTGAGTGAGTGAGTATGCCTAAAGGTGAATGGATGGGCGAGCAAGTTATTGAGTTGGCTAGCGTGTGATTGAGAGGCCTGTTTGGTTAATGAGTAGTAAGTGGACTAATAAGTGGGCATGTGAGTACAATGATGGGTGAGTACAAGGGGAAGTAGTTTAATGAGTAATAGAGTGACTTAGTGGGTTAACGGACTCCTTATTGAGTGACGTTTGGACGAGCACGTTAAGGATTAGGGGAGCAAAGTACCGTCCGCGGGGGTGAGCGCATGATTGGAGATTTGGGGCCAGAGTACCGAAACTTTGCACAGGTGCAAGTGCAAAATTAGCGCAGTATTAGCACCAGGGCAAGGTTTGCCCTATTTTTAAAAACACTTGGATATATTACAAAACTATTGCACCTTGACAAACTGCACTTGTCATGGTGAAATAGTTTTCTAATATGTCCAAGTGTTTTTAAAAATAGGGCAAACTTTGCCCTGGTGCTAATACTGTGTGAACTTTGCACTTGCACTGGTGCAAAGTTTCTCTAATCTGGCCGTTGATGTATTAAAAAGTGAGTGGATTAAGAAGTGAGTGTGCGCCTGGGCTGGCAATTTAAAAGGGTGTGAGGGGTGATTAGTGAGTAGGAGGATGCGCAGTTGAGAGACGTGATGGATTAAGGAGTGAGTGAATGGACTAATGAATGAGTGAGACTTTAGGTGGGGGAGTTACAGAATGGATAATTATATAAGCATAGAAGTGAATATGTGAGTGAGTGATGTGGTGGGTTAATGAGTGACTGAGCTAGTGGACTACTGAGTGACTGTGTGCTTTTGTGAAAGGATGGGTGAATAAACTAGTGAGATGATGAATTGATGACATCATGACTTGATGGGTTATACAGTGCGTGTGCTGGTGAGTGAAATAACGGGTTAGTAAAATAGTGAGCGATTGAGTAACTCAATGGATACATGGACTAATCAGTGATTGTGTGTGGGTGAGCGAGTGCTAGGATGTGAGTGAGTACATTAGTGGATTGGTGAATGTGTGCTTGAATGATCTGATGGGTTGGTCAGTCGGCATGTGGGTGGCTGGATGAAAGAATCAGTGAGTACATTAGTGAGTGGGTGAATTCGTGATTTAGTGAATTCGTGGGGTAACGAGTGAGTGCTGGCTAATGCGGGAGTGTGTTGAGGGTGGGCAATTGGGAGCGTGGAGCGAATGAATGATTGGTTGAATGTTTGAGTAAGGGAGTGCGCAGGTACGCGAGTGAAAGGATGGGTAGGTGATGGGCTCATGAGTGAGTGTACACGTTATTGCGTCAATGAGTGTGTGAGTGGTTGAGAATCGGAGTCTAAACAGTGAAAGAGTAAATGTATGATTGAGTGCTGGATTATAGGGGTGGGGTGGGGCGTGATGGGTGGGGACACAGCTGGAGGCCTGCATTTCCCGCCCAGAGGTGGCAGAGACCAGCAGACTTTGAACCCACGCCGCCCTTGAAGAGGAGGGGGCAGGATGGTCACACAGGAGCACTACTGGATATCACTCTCTGGTGAAGGGGCTGGACGTCAGCACAGAATTTCACCCCTGGTTGTGTCGCACAGTGGGGGCGGTTTGATTTGCCATTTGGGGCGTCTATAAGGGAGGGTGATGCTGAGGGGCGAGCCACCCATCCCTGCTGTAGTATCGCTCCCTCTGTGCGAGGCATGTGTGTGGGTGCAGCAGCTGGAGCAGCTGCTGACATTTCTAAGGGGAAGCGAGGAGACAGCTCTCTGATGCCATATCACACTCACTGATAATGCCAGGCAGTTGCTATGTAATTAGGTAGTATTTAGCGAATGCGTGATATCCCGCTAGACTCTGCTCTTCCTTGTCTGAGGGGAGGGTGGATAAACAGTGCGCCGAGACAATACTCTTCAGAGGTAAAGAGTCTGAAGCACATCCCCGAACAGAGCAGGGACTTAACTCTGCAATGGCACGGTGGCTGAGGCAAATCCCCCGAACAGAGCAGAAACTTAAAGGAGAGTTCCGGGACTTTTTTTTTATTGTCCCTACGGGTCGGCCATGTGTTTGTAAGCATAAATCGGTAGATCGTAGGAAACTTTCCTATGGACCTTACCCGACTTTTCGCCCATTATCGCACTCGAAATCAGCCTCCATTTTGTGATAATCCTATCATTTCGCCGCATCGACCTGGCTCACCTGCCTTTGCGGCACTAAATCAAATCCCCCGCCCCTGAAACAGACTTTATCAAAACATTCATATTCCCCGCCTCTATCCGTGACGTGACTGAGTTGCGTAGGCAAACGCGCCCAGGCGTCTTCTACGCGACTCCACACAGACCCCGGAAATCAACACAGATCAGCTCACAATACAGCGCGCCACAATTCGGAATAAGAAACTGTACTTTGAAATCAAACCGCAAGATTGTAAATGTGGTAAAGTACATTTATTTGACATCAAATGTTTAGAGAATATTCAGCGATTTGCATTTTTATTTGCTCACGTTCCAAAAAGTTCGTATTGAGGAACGCGATGGTCCTTTGCTGTACACAGGGTCTTAGAGCATCTCACAATACAGCGCCACAATTCGGAATGTGAAACCGTGGTTTAAAAGCAAACGGCAAGATTGTACATTTGGCAAAGTACGTTTTTTTGGACATCAAATGTTTAGAGAATATTCAGCGATTTGCATTTTTCTTTGCTCTCGATCCAAATTAGTTCGTCTTGAGGGAAGCGATGTTCGTGTGCAGTACACAGGGTGTTGGTTTACGATAAAAATAAGCTCTTCGGTCGCACTGATAATCGCATGGCTGTTCCAACAACGAGGCACTAGGCCACCACAACGGTAGGTATGTTGCATCTAACCGTTAGTACCGCGTAAGGGCATACTTGTACTCGGCGATCGTCCCATAAAATGGTCAGGGTGGTAACGTTGTTCACGCGGAGAAGCAACTGGCGGCTGTAGAAGCCGTCCGCCGGTGTCTGGTACTCGTGACACAGACAGTAGTGAATGATGTACCTAAAAACATAAAAAATGAAATTAGTCTCACCATCAGATCCTTATTAAAATTATTCATTTCATAGCGAGGACAGCGCTACTGGGTGTACACAAGTGTTTAAAGGCGTGGCGAGGCATGGAGGGGGGGGGAGTGGAGTACAAGGTAAGTAGCATAAAATAATAAATAAATAGGGCCAGCTGGTGGCAAGTGCAAGGTAAGTGCAGAACAAGTGCTGGGAAGGGGGGGCTGTAGGATACTGAGACAGTCCCCCAGTGCAGGGGTTGACAGGGAGGCAGTGCAGGTGGAGAGTGGAAGGGCCCAGGACCGAGGTCGCAGACAGTGGACCAGTTGTAGCAGGGGAGAGGGAGAGAGAAAGCAGAAGCAAAGAGGAAGGTTTTGAGGTGCTTCAGTAAAAGCAGATGTTTCTCCTCAAGATAGTGCGCGGTAGAAAACAATATGCCACATAGAACGAACAAGTACAACTGAACCCGTCTTTAAAGCCACTGTATAGTAATGAAATTGCGGTATAAACTCATCAAAAGTTACTTACATTATATTTGCATTTTCCATTGTGTCTCTGTGTAGGGCAGACCCGAAACACCACTCCTTCTTTGCCGACGTTACTTCTTCTAATGAACGTGGCTCATCGTTTCGTTTCTGAAATTTTATTCATTATCTTTTCTTAGTCTTTCAGGATGGTCCCGGCCTGTCAAGGTCAAATCACAATAGAACCTTATATTGGGTCGTGGGCCGTTCCGCCACCCGAGCAAAACATCAAAGCAGCTGACCTTCACTTTGAGCGAGCACACATTTCTAGTTAGCTGCAGTTAGTTTTAGGGACATCTTGTCTGCGTGCCTTTTTTTTTATTGTCCCTATGGGTCGGCCATGTGTTTGTAATACGGAAACATTCTATAATTTTTGTAAAAATGATTTATATTACTGTTTGGTTTAATTGCAATGGGCCTGCAACATGAGGAGACTCGAGAGAACAGACAATCAAATTACAATCATTTAAACCGTGATGTGTATTTCTCAATGAGCTCTGCTTTAGGTGGACATGGAACAGAGGCAATGTTGGGTGGCAATGCAGTTGTCCCCTGCATAGGTTCGTTCACCACTCCATGTATGTGCCTATCGAGGACATCTACGATAAGTCTCTCAATAAACTCATATTGCATATCCTCAAACACTGGTTTGATCACCCATTGTTTACTTCTTTTAGTGAAGGCCTTATTGTAGCGAAGCGTCCCTAAAGTTCCGGTCGTCCTACTTTGTTGACGGCCAACATTATGGTTATGTGCCAAGACCGCTAGAAGAGTCCGATTTATCATGCCTTCCATGCCAAAATGCAATCTTTTGGGCCTGTACTTTAGGCACATATTGTGGAACACCTCCAAATCTCCTGTGTGGCAGAATTCCGTGAGTCCCCTCAAATCTCTTGTTATAGTTTTATCAAATACAATCTTTTCAATGGCCTTGTGAGTGGGTGATGAAGGAATCAACCACTTCTTCTTCCGTGCCTCCTCTGTGGACAAATGGCCATGTTCACATTTGTGGAAATGCTCATTTGTCGACCATCGATGTACGTTGCTACAGTGCAACATTACTGACCGCCATTTTTCCAGTAGAATTTCCAACGACCCTTCACATGTTTTTGAGCTCCACCAAAGATGGTTGCTGATTGACTTGGACCACTGTGAAATACCTTGCATATCTTTTTTTTTTCCTGCAGCCGACAATTTTTTATTGATTGTTTTTGCAAGATGCCATACGTCAAATTGGTGATTTATATTTTTGTACTCTTCTCTCATTGTCTTGGCAATTGAAACGTGTCTGTCCGTGGCTATCAGGTCGATCACCATTCCCCGCGATTGTAGTTCTTGCAATGATGCTACAAAGCCAACTTTCTCCATGACCACTGAGGATGTACTTTGTGACACCTGCACGACCACCGAACTCACAATTTTCTTACTTTCCATGTCCTGAAAGTGGTATGTGCAGTACTTGGCTGAAAATCCTGGGCTGTCGCACTGTCCATCACCGGCTAGCCTGAAGCGTTTGCCCGCGAATGTACTTTCCATTGACATTTTTTCCATTCTCCAAGCTTCGCTGATGGCTGGAAATAGATAATCGGTTTGGTATTTGTAGAACTGACTTTTCGCAATGAAATGGATTCCCACAAACTGAAAGAAATACTGTAACTTTTTAAAACTTGAACCACTAAAAAGTGCGGCCGCTGCACAAAGTAGATTGCCTGCTGGCAGTTGCCCCAGCATGGGTTGTGCAGACCATGCGAACGGATGATATTGTGTACAGGTGGCATGTATTTTAAGGTTAGTGCCTCGAATTGCACGAGTCACATTAATCAATGGCTCCCCACATACTTCCCCACCAACCCAATGCCCACATTTCATCATCATAATAATATCCATCAAACAGCTATCGAATACAATGAATTTGGCCTCTTTCCTTATACTGTCACTCTGCATCCCAGCTGGTTCGGCCTGTAACGTTGAGGACATGTCACTCGCATGAAAGGTACAATCTCTGATATCGTCTTCCGCTATGCTGAGTGATATTGATGGTGTTTCATTGTCGTCCACTTCATTCTCTTCCATTGCAACATCTGTTCCTTGTCCGGAGATGGGAGAAAAAAACAATGTCTTCAACTTTCGCGCGCTCTTATTTTTTGCGGGTGTGGATTCTGTGAATTGATCTCCGACTGCATCCAAACTACCAGGAGGACATTCACTATCAATGGCTGGTGGTGGTATAGCTCCGTTGTCAATCACTTCATATTCTTCCCATTGGCACGATGCATCTCCAGTCTCAAGTCCCTGCCAAAAGGTTTGACAAGCAACATCTCTCGTTCGCTTCACTGTCTGTGTAGATCTAGTTCTTACACCCACTCGCAACTAGAGGACAGATTGGAAAAGGGATGTTCAGTTTAAACACAACTTACAGTATTGAACTATTGACAGTGAAAGACAACATAATATAGTGACCAGGACACTAACCTTCTTTTGCTTTCTTTTCTTTGAAACTTTCTTGCCTCGAACTTCAACATCTGGACGCTGTTGCTCCGACTCGTGTGTGCATGTCTCCACTTCCTCTCGCGCTGCAACGACTATATTTTCATGATAAGGAATTCGAAACAGGGGTGTGTTTGTGAATGAATGACGTGTATATGTCGTGGCATTATGCGGTTTGCAGGGGGCCGTCCAGCGTGTGGGGGGATGCTTGGCAGGAGACACGGGGTCTGGAGGTAGACATGGGAACAACAACCCATGCTCTATAGACCACTTTGAAGTGTACATGGTCTTTGGCACCTCTTGGCCTTTATCGCTCCCTGACAGCTCCACTTGCCAGCACAAGTACCCCGGTGCGAACTGCCTTTGATAGGGCGGGGGGTGGATTGGGGCGGTGGTCGTGCAGACAAGGCCCGTTTGCCGCAGGGCCTCACCAAGGAGAGGCCATCTAACTGAATGTAAGAGGATGGCTGCAGGATCTACTACATGGAAGGCAGGGGGGTGAGTTTATAAATACCTCACCCTCCCAGGAGAATATATGGGGGTCATCTCTGTACCCGGTGCCCAAAAAGAGGATTTATTATGATCAACCATATTTATTATTTACCTATAACCATGTTTTGTATCAATAAAATCCAACAGCTTTTTATTGCCAACGCTTGATGCCAACCCACAAAATAATATATGTATGACTGCTGCATATATGGGTTCAACGGTTATGTGGATTGAAGGTGTGCGGCCAGCGTGAGGGAGGATGCTGGCCGGAGACATGTGGTGTGACAAGACAAGGCACTGGAAGGCTATTCAATGGAGACACACTAGATTCATTTAAAAAATCAAAACAACCATTGTTAAAATATATGTTGGGCTTTATTTTAGATTTTAATTAAACATAAATAATAAACATTACACATTGTAAAGTTGAGGTTGCAGCACATCGAGGGAAAATCCGCGGTATTGTCCACTGTCACTGGGGAAATGTTGTCTAATGGCAAGTACCGCACAGGCAGGTATTACTCTCCGAACGCGGTGTCCGAGCCTCCCGTGAAGCCACCAAGTGAAGCAACGATAGGCCACCAGCCTGTACCACCTGTGAAAAAAAAAGATGCAAACTGTATTAAACTGACCAAACTTTCTTATCAATGTCGATTCAGGTAACACATGTCATTTTTCTTAGAAAAAAATTATATCTAGAAAATGCACTATATGGAACCAATTTACATGCGTTCGAATGATATGTAAATGTAATTTTATATGTGGGAGACGACCATGAAATAGTGGTGGCATCACTGACATCACAAACAGAGTATACTTACTCGTTACTCGGATTACGCGGACGAACAGTGCCACGAAGTTCGTGCATAAGCACCATCATCATCCTCAACACTGTCCGTGAGAGGCAGGCTTCCCTGAACTCTGGCAGCTCGGTGATGCATTGCGGACTTTGCTCGCCTTCCTGCAGACTTTGCTCGCTTTCCGAAATGTAGGCCAAGCACCCGGAATTTTCACGGCAGCAGCAGTTCTCCTCCTCAGTTGGCATTAGCTCGCACCGATTGCACGTGCACCAGGTGGAGACGCCGTCCATGCGACATGGTCCAGGCTCTTCATCCGTTGACTGCTCCTCCCAACTGCCGTCCGAATCCCCATCGTTTTCGCGTGCTTGCCTTTCCTCCTCGGTGTACTCGGGCTCGTACATATACGGCATTATTGTGGCCATTGTGCGGTAAAGATAGTAAAATAATTTACAGAGATGGTACAGGTGTTCAGAGGGGCTACAAGCGGCGAAGGTAGCTGACCAGAGCACTGAAACGAGTCACAGAATACTCAAAGTAACACAGAGAGAGTAATGGAATCGAAAATCTGCTGCTGTGTGTTGTGAAACGGTCTGTTTATACTTATTGGGGAAAGAGGCGTCCTGCCATTTCCATGGCAACACGTCAATAGCTGAGGCGCAGCGATTGTTGACACGAGACGTGCTTGAAATGGGCAGTACGCGTCTGCTGATGTCAGGCTCAGGGGCGGGGGATTTGATTTAGTGCCGCAAAGGCAGGTGAGCCAGGTCGATGCGGCGAAATGATAGGATTATCACAAAATGGAGGCTGATTTCGAGTGCGATAATGGGCGAAAAGTCGGGTAAGGTCCATAGGAAAGTTTCCTACGATCTACCGATTTATGCTTACAAACACATGGCCGACCCGTAGGGACAATAAAAAAAAAGTCCCGGAACTCTCCTTTAACTCTGCAAATGCATGGTGGCTGAGGCAAATCCATGGACCATAGCAGAAACGTAACTCTGCAAAGGCGAGGTGGCTGAGGCAAATCCATCGAACAGAGCAGGATCTGAACTCTGCAAATGTAAGGTGGCTGAAGCACAACTCCAAAACAGCAGGAATTTACCTGTGCAAAGGTAATGTGGCTGAGGCACATCCTTCAAACAGAGTAGAAATATAACTCTGCAAAGGTAAAGAGTCGGAAGCACATCCCCGGAACCGATCAGGAACTTAACTCTGCAAATGCGAGGTGTCTGAAGCACATCCCCCAAATATAGTAGGAAATTAACTCTGCAAAGGTATGGTGTCTGAAGCGCATCCTCGAACAGAGCAGGAACTGAACTCTTCAGAAGTAAAGAGTGTGACGCACATCCCCGAACAGGGCAGGAACTTAACTCTGCAAAGGTAATGTGGGTGAGGCACAGCCTTCAAATAGAGTAGGAACATAACTCTGCAAAGGTATGGTGTCTGAAGCTCATCCTCGAACAGAGCAGGAGCTTACCTCTTCAGTGCTAACCAGTCTGAAGCACGTCCCCGAATGTTCACGAACTTAGCTCTGCAACGGTACAGTGGCTGAGGCCCATCCCCTGAGCAGAGGAAGAACTTAACTCTGCAAAGGTAAAGAGCCTGAAGCACATCCCCGAACATAGCAGGAACTTACCTCTTCAGAGGTAACCAGTCTGGAGCACGTCCCCGAATAGTGCACAAACGTAGCTCTGCAACGGTACAGTGGCTAAGGTCCATCCCCTGAGCAGAGGAAGAACTTAACTCTGCAAAGGTGAAGAGTCTGAAGCACATCCCCCGAACCGATCAGGAACTTAAACCTGCAAATGTGAGGTGGCTGAAGCACATCTCCCAAACATAGCAGGAACTTAACTCTACATGGTATGGTGTCTGAAGCACATCCTCGAACAGAGCAGGAACTTACCTCTTCAGAGGTAAAGAGTCTGAAGCACATCCTCGAACAGAGCAGGAACTTAACTCTGCAAAGGTTTGGTGACTGAGGCCCATCCCCTGAGCAGAGCGAGAACTTAACTCTGCAAAGGTAAGGTGGCTGAGGTCCATCCCCCGAGCAGAGCAGGAACTAGCCTCATCAGAGGTAAAGAGTCGGAAGCACATCCCCGAACAGAGCGGGAACTTAACTCTGCAAAGGTAAGGTGGCCAAGGTCCATCGCCGAGTATAGCAGGAACTTACCTCTTTCGAGGTAAAGAGACTGAAGCACATGCCCGAACAGAGCAGACACTGATCTCTGCAGAGGAAAAGAGCCTCAAGCACAGCTCCCAAACGGAGCAGGAATGTACCTGTGCAGAGGTATGGTGTCTGAGGCACATCCTTCAAACAGAGCATGAACTTAACTCTGCAAAGGTAAAGAGTCTGAAGCACATCCCCCAAACAGAGGAGCAACGTAACTCTGCAAAGGTAAGGTGTCTGAGGCACATTCCTCAAACAGAGCAGAAACATAACTCTGCAAAGAAAAGGTGTCTGAGGCACATCCTTCAAACAGAGCATCAACTTAACTCTGCAAAGTAAAAAGTCTGAAGCACATCCCCCAACCGAGCAAGAACTTAACTCTACAAATGTGAGATGGCAGGGACACATTCACATAACATAGCAGGAACTTAACTCTGCAGAGGTATGGTGTCTGAAGCACATCCTGGAACACATACAGGAACTTCCCTTTGGAAAGGTTAAGGTTAAGGTTAAGTGTCTAAGGCCAATCCCCCGTGCAGAGCAGGAACCACTGCTAAGGTAAGGAGTCTGAGGAACATCCCCAAAACAGAGCATCAACGTAACTCTGCAAAGGTAATGTGTCTGAGGCACATTCCATGAACATATAAGGACTTTATTTCTCCATAGGTAAGGCGTCTGATGCCCAAACCCTTGCCTCCGCATAGGAAACATGTCTGAAGCCCTAAACAGAGAAGGACAATACCTCTGCATAGGAGAGCTATATGATGACCATACCTCTACATAGGAAAGGTGCCTGGGACCGATCAGCTGAACAGAGAACAGCTTTACTTCTGAGTAGAAAAGGCGTCTGATGTCCAAGCCCTTAACAGAGAAGGAAGTTACCTCTGCACGGGAATGGTGTCTGACGGCCATACTCTGAACAGAGAAGGACCTTGCCTCTGCATAGGAAGCATGTCTGAAGCCCATCCCTTGAACAACGAAGGCCTCGCCCCTGATATAGGAACGGTGTATGGTGGCCAAACCTTAAACAGAGAAGGACTGTACCTCAGCATGAAAAAGTGTCTGAAGCCCATTCCCTGAACAAAGAAGGACCATACCTCTGCATAGGAAAGGTGTCTGATGCCCAAACCCTGAACAGAGAAGCACCTTACCTCTGTGTGGGAAGGTATCATCCAGCGGCCTGGCCTACACTGAGAGGAGAGGACCAGTCCCTGAGGCACAATGTAAGGAATTGGACACTAAGGCATCAAACTCACTTGCTGAGTCTGACTATGCACGGATAAGGAGAGCCAGTCAGAAACAGTTCCCCCAATCCTTGCCAAGTCTAGCAGGTTGGCCAACAAATCACTGTGGTTTATGGTGTTAAAAGGCCAATGAAAGGCCAGCCATGACAGGCACTGAAATGCAGTCTCTGTGTTGCATACACTATGTCCAAGAGGGTGGTCTCTGAATAGTGACTAACTCTTAAAGGGGAAGTTTACTCAAAAATGTTGTTGTCTGAAAAGATGGGCCATAACATATTTTTAAAGAAAGTTCCTGTGTAAAATTTTGAGCAAATGAGGCTCAAAGTTTTGACATGGTGGCATCCATTTTGTGAAATGATCATCCTCCTCTGTTCATGTTAAGCACTGCTCTGGTGGCACTAATCATTCAAAAGCACCCTACAGGGAGCTTTTGCTTACTGCTGCCAGAGAAGCTGCCTCTGGTGGAGGTGTACCAGCACCGACTGTGAGGGATGGTGAAGGAGCTGCCTCTGGGGGTTGGTACCAGCACCGACTGTCAGGGATGGTGAAGGAACTGCCTCTGCGGGACGTGTACCAGCATCGACTGTAAGGGATGGTAAAGGAACTGCCTCAGTGGGACGTGTACCAGCACCGACTGTGAGGGAAGGTAAAGGAACTGCCTCAGTGGGACGTGTACCTGCACCAACTGTGAGGGAAGGTGAAGAAACTGCCTCTGTGGGATGGGAGGTGTACGAGCACCGACTGTGAGGGATGGTGAAGGAGTTGCCTTTGTGGGAGGTGGACGAGCACCGACTATCAGGGATGGTGAAGGAGCTGCATCTGGGTGAGGTGCACCAGCACCAACTGTGAGGGATGATGAAGGAACTGCCCCTGGGGATCGAGGGGTGCCAGCACCGACTGTGATTGTCTCTGGGGGTGATGTAAGAGGAATGTTCGTGGGGAAGGGTGAAGGAGCTGGCTCTAGGGTGGTGGAGGAGCACTGTGAGGGATAATGAAAAGGTACCTCTGGGGGATGATGGAGGAGCTTCCTCTGGGGGATGATGGAGGAGCTTCCTCTGGGGGATGATGGAGGAGCTTCCTCTGGGGGATGATGGAGGAGGTTCCTCTGGGGGATGATGGAGGAGCTTCCTCTGGGGGATGAAGGAGGAGCTTCCTCTGGGGGTTGATGGAGGAGCTGGCTCTGGGGGATGATGGAGGAGCTGGCTCTGGGGGATGATGGAGGAGCTTCCTCTGGGGATGATGGAGGAGCTGGCTCTGGGGGATGATGGAGGAGCTGGCTCTGGGGGATGATGGAGGAGCTTCCTCTGGGGGATGATGGAGGAGCTTCCTCTGGGGGATGATGGAGGAGCTTCCTCTGGGGGATGATGGAGGAGCTGGCTCTGGGGTATGATGGAGGAGCTTCCTCTGGGGGATGATGGAGGAGCTGGCTCTGGGGGATGATGGAGGAGCTGGCTCTGGGGGATGATGGAGGAGCTTCCTCTGGGGATGATGGAGGAGCTGGCTCTGGGGGATGATGGAGGAGCTGGCTCTGGGGGATTATGGAGAAGCTGGCTCTGGGGGGTGATGGAG
This sequence comes from Ambystoma mexicanum, assembly GCF_040938575.1. Lineage (NCBI taxonomy): Eukaryota > Metazoa > Chordata > Amphibia > Caudata > Ambystomatidae > Ambystoma > Ambystoma mexicanum. Next base: position 419,671,019 of record NC_090934.1, on the reverse strand, counting down.
GAGCTTCCTCTGAGGGATGATGGAGGAGCTGGCTCTGGGGGATGATGGAGGAGCTTCCTCTGGGGTGCTGGAGGATCTTCCTCTGTGGGATGATGGAGGAGCTGCTCTGGGGGATGAAGGAGGAGCTTCCTCTGGGGGATGATGGAGGAGCTGGCTCTGGGGGATGGCACGAGGTACACTGACAGCATGGGTACAGTGGCAGCTTGCCCTCGCACACCACTCCACATTGGAGAAAACCCAGACTTTCCCCCCAGCTCCTGCCTCTATGGAGGACCCTGTGGCTAGTAGAAAGTGCCCTGGTCGCTCATCCTGCCAGCGCACGGGGAAGTAACATGTTCACACCTGTCTTTGTTTCTAGTAATACTCTGCTAATATTAGGGCAGCCGTGTAATAAGTAGCTGCAGCCACCTGCTCCCAAGAAATCCTGGAACATTGCTAAGGGGTCCGGTTTACCTTCATAGCTGTCACGAGCAAGATGAAATGTACAGGATAACAGTGTCCCCAGAACCTTAATAGTGACCTCTGACTGACTTATTAAGAAAATATGTATTTTGTTCTTCGCAGCGCCTTCCTTATGCGTGATTGTGTAGTCAATTGGCACAGTGATGGGATATTTCCAAATGAAAGACAACACACAGCTCCACTTACCTGCAAAATATGTGAATTTGTGTCTTAAAGTGAGTTACACAACAAAGTTCCTTTTAAAGAAGTATTTATATCCACAGTGTCTAATATAGTGACATGCACAACTGGGGTTGTTTTTATGTGAATAGTTAAATGTTCTTAACTTTATGTTCATTAGCAAGCTGGCATTTTGAGACAAAGAATACACGGGTGACTTCACTACACACTTTATTTTAATGTGTGTCTAAAGTGCTGAAAGTACAGTGGTGTAACACAAACACGGTGAGAAAGTATTATTACAGTCCTGGAAAGAAAGGCCAAACCAAAACATTTGTGCCAAGTAAAGCTCAAAAAGTATGTAGCCAAGTGCCCAAATCATAGAGTGGGTTAAAATCGTAGCTTCACTGCTTAACCAATTTGTGTGATCCTCGGCAAATAATTTAATCTCACTGTGACATAACCGTAAAATTGGAGTCCTTACAAGTGATTTAACTCACACTATTTGAAAAAAAACGTGCTTACAATGGGGCAGATTTAATGATTTTAGGGCCAAAATGGTGTCCCCTCGTGCTCCTCTGTTAGTGGCCCCTCAGCTCCTCGCCTGGAATTGCGTTATTGTTGCACTGGTTCTCCCTCAGACCGACATCACTTGACTTAACAGGCACATATACGCAGTCCCACCAGCCAGTCAGGGCACTAGAGATTCTGGTGTAGCAGCTGTGGTACAAACAACATTAGTCTCCTCCCCTGGTGTGTTGGCAATCACTGAAGTTTCTTTGGGCATCCGGTGTACAGCCCCACAGGAGAAAGAGTGAAACTCGTTAATGTGCCCTGTTCTGCTTTGGTATTTGGACCTTTACAGCACACTTTCTGTCGAGTGCAAAAGTTCTTGGAGCTTCCTGGTCTGCAAGAGGTGGCTTTGCATACTAGCGTAGTATCCGGGGAGCGCGGCAAGGTTGCTTTGTTACAATACCGATGTGTGCATATCTGAAAAGATGGAGTTCTCTCTGGTGTGTAAGGTTTAGAGAGCTTATGAGTTTTCTGGAGCAGTGATCAGTGTGCCCTCCAGGGTTGCTATTGTAAAGCGTTTCTATGGTTGTCTGTGGTGTCTGTCAGGGTGGTCTTTAAGGAGTGTGCAGAGTTGTGTTGGTCTACCCGTGGAAGATTAGTGTGGTGTATAAGGAGATGCAGTATAGACATGTGTCTTCGGGGTGTGCATGTTCCATTGTGTAACCTGTGTTGCTTTGGTGCTGGAGTTTCGTGTCAGGGTTTGTTGTTGGTTAGAGTGCGAGGTAGAAGGATTTTGAGGTGGTTATTTTTACCATGCCTCACCCAACACTGCACCCAATAACTGGGGACAACCTTTTTCTATTTGGGAAGTGCACAGTTGGTCGCATGTATTTGCTTATATCCATGCAACACACTCTTTCTCCAGCTTTATGCCTTGTTATGGCATATTATGCAATGTTAGCCAAAGGGATGCCATGCAGGTGACTCTATGCCATGTCACACATTCAGAGCCCACAGCTTTAAGTCAGTTACGCAGGACCTGTCATCTGGTTGCCCACGGACACCCTCAAAGACACTCCAACTGTAGCGCCACTCAGTCTCATTTGGGAGCATGGTACAATGCAGACGGACATGCACCATGTACTAGCAATTTACAAAACCAACCACGCACCACCTCACAACCACAGCCATGCCGTGTTGGCAGGTACCACTAAAAGTGAGAATTTGTCTTTAAATCCAATCATGTTTTTTTGTCAATGTCACTGGCCCAATATGCACTAAATTGCACCATTTCTAGATAGTTTGACACTGGGTCCCAGAAACATTCCTTTGTGGGAACAGGAAAGGGGCACCGTGCAAGTAAGTTTACCCTGCCCACACAAAGTCTCTGAAGGTGGCGCCCTGCCCACCATTTGAAACATCCCCCCCCCCGCAGGCATGGTTAAAATGCAGGGATCGCTATTTCCCCTCAGAAATCTCGGGTCTCCTTAATGCACAGATGATGGTTGATGTGCAGATGTCCTGTACATTATTCATACCTTTGCCAAAAAATGACTTCTTGCTGGTGGGTATATCACATAGGCTCTGGGGGTGTCTAAGTATTGAACATATTCAAATGTATAGGACAATTTATGGAGATCTCGAGTTTTGCAATGTGAGTTCTGAACTAATCATTCCTGGCTTTATGGCTCATAAAAAAGGTATGCTTAAAAAAATATGTTTGTGCATGTGTGTATGTGTTGTCTGGGGTAAGGCACATTTTGCGGGCACGAAAAGCGACATACTACAGAGCTGGGGGCAGTGTGTGCGTGTATGGAGACAAACTGCTGGGTTTGATTTGGGCACTAGCATCATGAAAGCTAGACACTGCTGGCATATATTGTTGAGACAGGCCTCAGGCTTGAATTGGGTGTTAGCAGCAGGAAAGCGTGTTTGGCAGTGGAGGTGCTGACATGTATTGTTAAGACAAGCCTCTTTACTTTCTTTGGAAACAAAAAGGATAAAAGCGGGGCAGACGCCATGATCGGATTTGGGTAGAACCTGCTTGAAAGTGGGTGCAATGCTGGCATATATTGTTGAGAGAGGCCTTCTGGCTTTTGTTTGGGTGCAGCCAGCATCAGCACGTGTTGCAAAATGTTCCTGTGTATTGACAGTGACCTGGCAACTATTGGACTGTTTCATGTGTTGCCTGCATAGCAGGGTGTACGTTCTACATTGATATTAAATTAGTCTCACATTGTTTATGCCCAATGGACTATTTAAATGCATTGTTTTAAAAAATGTTTAAGAGGACGCACCCCCCAAAACCATACTGGTTTAGTTCACATGCGTTCGCTCAGGTCAGTTCAGGGAAAACCTTTACACCCCTCCACTTTACAAACACACCAGCCGCCCGCTCTAACTTGCACTGGCAGCCTCGGAAAGGTGGCTGGTTAGGCCTTGCACCCTTCTTTGGTCACTCCCTCGGGGGTCGGACTGGGGGATACATTTATCTTGGGCACCAATGAAAAAAGTGGCCGACAGTTGCAAATGGCAATTCGTTCCCTTTGGGACAGACTGTTTGAGTAGCACCCAAGGGGGAGGTTTTTGACAACATTTGATGCAAAGTGTGCATTTAAAAGAATATGGGCCTCATTACACGGATGGCGGAGTAAAATACCGGCACCGCCTTGGCGGAAAGGTGAATTACTGCCCCATTCCAAGGTTGGCGGGGCAGTAATTCCCCCTTCCACCATTGCCCTTCCCCATTCCCATTTTTGCCCCATAGGGCATAATGGGAATGGGGAAGGCGCTAATTACGGTACCGCAAATTGCGGTACCGTAATTATCTCCCCGGGTCCCTTTGCGGGTTGGTTTTTAACGCCTGCAATAAGCAGGCGTTAAATTCCCCAACCCGCAAAGGGACCTCGTAGTAAGGCGGTAAGGATTTACCGGTACCGGTAAAATACCGGTACCGGTAAATCCTTACCGCCATCCGTGTAATGAGGCCCTATGTATTCAGTAACATTCGTCAGAGCTACTAGCCTCATTGTGGAGTAACTTCTCAAACTGGCCCACATGGGCCAAAAAAGTGGCCCACTTTGACCAAATAAACAGGCCCACAGCAGCATTTTTCCTTTTTAGTTCGGCCATTGCCAGACACGGCCAGACAGAATTGTGAACATTAGCTCGCCTCATATCTACACAAGGCCATTGACCCCTAGACAGGTTTGTGAATGTTAACAACTGCCACACTTAGATATAATTGTGAATACTAGCCGTGGCCACACTGAGATTAGAAATGGAATATTAGCTAGTATCACTTCTAGACAGGATTGTAAATATTGACCTGCGTCGCTTCTAGGCAGGATTGTGAATATTAGCAAATGCCGGAACTAGTTAGAAAAATGGGGAGATGTTCACGCCCACATCTAGAAAGAACTTGGAAATTTGCACGTATCAGATCTAGATAGCGAGGTCAACAACCAACCCACTACCAATCTCACCCCTCTACATTAGGGTGAGCAGATATAAAAAGTAAAAAAGCGGGACAGGGCAACTAACATAAAAGTAGGACTAACTCTTAAAAGTGGCTGTCAAGCCACTACACTTCAGTAGCGTTTGGAGGAGAAGGGGGTTTAAGTGTTACTGTTCAAATAAACACATATTACAATTAATTTATCACACACTAACACTATCTTAAGTTGGAAAATGCAGCATTTCTTCTGTGTGAGGTTGTGCATTTCTTGCATGTCACCTATAAAGACTGACTACCAAAAACCAGGACCACGCAGTTTCCAATGGAAACATAATCTTGAGAAAGGGGGACAGAGCCCCAAATACTGGTACAGTCCTGGCAAAACCGGGACATCTGGTCACCCTACTCTACATACACCTCTCACTCTAACCAAACCCAACCACAACCCTAAAACACACCAAACCGCACACACGTCACTACACAGCAACAACAAAACAAATCGCACATAGCTCAGCAAAACAGAAATCAACGACTACCGATGGAAAAGCACACCTAAGCTCAGCGAATGGTCCTAACAGAAAAGAAGCTGCCAAGAGCACATCACAGCTCTCTTGCACTTTTCCCGCTCAGCCCCACTAACTCACCCCCCCCCCCCCCCCGACCCTTTCCGATCCACCAGAGCGCCACTCGGGTGGTGATAGTGCACGGTACAAACATCCTTTAACATTAACATTGCCCTATTGCCCTGGCCAGTCCGAGCCCGCACTCACAGGGAGAACCCGATTCCCTATCAAACATGTGAAGAGAGGCCTTTGCCCCTTCCCCACTCCTGCCAGGCTGGGCACTCCCCTGATGAGGCAGTAGGGGCAGTGACTGTGAGGGGTGGAGCGGGCTCCCGGGCGCACAAGTTCTGCCGATGCCCTTGGGGGCCGGGGAACGTGCTCTTGCGGCGTGGGGGTCTTTCATTCCGGGACAAAGCAGATGAAAGAATGACTGCCGGGTGCCAGCCCCTCCCCCAGCTGGAACCCTTCAATGTAATCGAGTTTGACAATCTTATTGAAAGCCTTGGAAGGACTCCAGGTCCCACAGAGGCCCGCAGGGGTGAGGGTAACAAGGAGCCCTATTGTGCGCGAGGGCAAGGGGGTGGGCTAATTGGGGGCAGGGGAACAGAGCCAAAGGAAGACCCTTCAAGCTGCACCCTCTACCCCAATCTATCCCCCAACCATCAATTTCCCAGTACCCCGGATCGGCTATTCATGTCATGCAACGATAACTCAGCTCTGCCAACGCACCTCAACGCTGACCTGCACCCCAATGCTTACTGCAGGTAATAAGCGCACAAACGTGGCAGCATGTACATTAACCAATTCAGCGCTCTCAAACATCTCTGGGGTTGTTTGTTAGGCGGGGAAGTGTCGGGATCCCATCCACGCACCCTAGTCTTCAAGCAGAGACCGCGATGTTCATCTCGCTGTACTCCCACAGCTCAGCTCTGCCAATGCACCTCAATGCTGACTTGGAGATAACCGTACGAATGTGGCAGCATGAACGTTAACCCACTGTGCTCTCGTGGCCATCCAGTGACTGTCTCTGGCAGAGAAGTGGCAGTGTCTGACATCATTGGATGCCGAAAAGGTCCTGAGGCAGGGTGTACGGGCCATGCCTCGGCCAGTCAATAAGTGCGACCCTTGGAAGAGAGATTCACCTCCAATGTGCCCAAAGCTCTTATTTCTGGCTCCGCCCTCAGACCAGAAACGGGGTGAACTGGTGGAGGTCATATCCTGTGTCCCACCTCCCCTGCTACCCACTCCTAACCAATGGCCCTTGCCAGACGCTCACCCAGCGTTCCTCTGCCCTGACACACACACACCGCCCCCTGCCCTCTGTTCCCTCCCAGTGTCTTCTTTAGCACTCACTCACAACCAGCGTCCTCTCTCTCCTGCCACTCACCCACACCCAGTACTCTCCTGCCCTGTCTTACACACGCGCGCGCGCGCGCTCAAACACACAACACACAACGCACACAGTGTTCCCCACCTGTCATTCACAACCAGTATGTCCCCCCTGGCACGCACTCGCCACCAGTGCCCCCTCTGTGCTGCCACCCACTCACTCCCAGCGGTGCCTCTGTCCATTTGTCTCTTACGCTCAGTTACCCACTGCAAATTACTGACACCGGTTGCTAGGTATGGAAAAGATCCGGGGCTACACTAATGTCGGGACTCTTGGCTGGCTAGCCTTCTGGGTGTAGCCACTTCTATCCGGGACTACATCCAGGCACGGGATTATAGCCCTCTCACCCGCCCCCCGCCCCCCAGCAACGCCCAGTGCCCTCTACCCCACCACACCCAGCCTCCTCACGGTCACCTCTGACCCTCCTCTAACTCACACCTAGTGTTCCTGCCGCCACTCATTTTCACCAGTGACCCATCCCACTCGAGCCGCGGCCCGCAGGCACTCACACCCACTGTTCCTTCTGATATTCAATGTAAGCCCCCCTCCCCCCTCTGGCCCTCACTCAATTCTAAACTCACCTCTAGTCTGCCACTATCTCACAGCCTGTGCCTCCACCACTGGCATTCAATGCCCCCACCCATATTCAGTGTCCCACTGTCCATCACTGGCATTCAATACCCCCACCCCTCACTCATATTCAGTGCCCCACTGCCCATCACTGGCCCCCTACCCCTCATCACAGTCAGTGTCCCACTACCCATAATGATAATCAGTGCTCCCTACCCCTCACTCACACCCAGTGCCCCACTGTTCATCACTGGCATTCACTGTCCCCTGCTCCTCACTCACACCCAGTGTCCCCGTGCCACTCATTAACACCCAGTGTTCTGCTACCTCCAACTCACACCCATGTCCCCCTGCTGCACAGTGTGCACCTTACCCTGCACTCACACGTGGTTTCCCTGCCCTGTAGCCCACACACCCCCAGTGCCCTGCTGCCCCTAATTCCCACCCACTTTTCCTTGCTGCTTACTATATGTGCCCCTCTACCACTCACACCCACTTCCCCATAAGCTACCCAATGTCCTCCTGTCCCCTACGCACACCTAGTACCCCTCTGCCCATCGCTTGCACCCAGTGTGTTGCTTCACCCTCACTCACACATGGTTTTCTTCTGCAGTCAATGCTCCCCCAGTCCCATGTTACCCCTAGTTCACACCCAGTGTTCCTTGCGACTTAACACCAGTGTCCCCCCTGCCTCTCACTCACGTCAAGTATTTACTCATAACTACTGCCCTCCTGTCACTTCTTCCATCTACCCCTAAAATCAAACTCAACATCCTCTTCCCTCGCGAGCGCGCGGGCACACACGCTCACACACACGCACGCTCACACGCACACCACACAATCCTACTGCCAATAACTGTCATCCACTGCCCCTCCCTCTCATTCACACCCAGTGCCCCTCTACCGATCATATCCACTCCCCCTTACCACCCAGTGTCTTCCTGTCCCCCACTCAAACCTAGTGCCCCACTTCACATCACTTGCACCCAGTGCGCTCCTTGTGCCCCTAATTCAAACCTAGTCACTACCGCATGCTACCATTGTCCCCACTACCCTTCACTCGCGCCTCGTGTTCAACTGCCCACCACATGCATGCAGTGTTCGCTTAAGGCTCACTCAAGCCGAGTGCCCCCTGCCACTTCTTCGCACTGTGCTCCTCTACCGCTAAATGTAAACACCATGCCCCCAGCCTCTCACTCACACCCAGTGTCTCTGTGCCACTCATTCACACCCAATGATATCCTCTACCTCTAACTCACACCCACCTCTCCCTTGCCACCCTGTGTCCTACTGCCTACCACTGGCATCCGGTGCCCCCTGCCCGTCACTTACACACAGTGTCCACTCATTCACCCAGTGCCCCTCTACCTCTAACTCACACCCACCTCTCCCTTGCCACCCTGTGTCCTACTGCCCATCACTGGTTCTATGCTGATGAGGCTCGGCTTTTTCTGTCTTTCTCCTCTTTTTCAGCTGGCATACACAATCACCTATCCTCTTGCTCACCGGCCATTACATCCTGGATGTCTACTTATTGTCTTACACTTAATACTGCCAAACCGGAAGCACTTTTCTTCCCTTCTAATACCATTCTCTCACGCTTACCTCCTCCTTTTATATTATTTCGCCCCTCCAGGCTCCCTATCTTATCTACTGCACGTAATCTGGGACTTTACTTTGATGCTGCCCTATCCTTTAAACACAACATTTCTATGTTGTTGCCGTGCCTGTCGCTATTGTCTATTTAATATTCGAAAAATCTGCTCCTTCTTGACCTTTGATGCTACCAGTCTGATATCATCTTTAATTTCTCATGCTTAGTTCAACTGCACTCTGGTCTTCCACTTACCCGAGCTGCCCCTCTGAAATCTGTCTGTAATGCCTCTATTTGTGTAGTTTTCTGTCTACCTTCATGTGATTCCATCTCTTCTGCCCTTCTTAGTCTTGGCTGGCTCTTTTTTCGAGCTCAATTTAAATTCAACATTTTGTGTCTTGTTTTTAAATGCTTTATGGTCTTGCTCCTGGCAATCTCCCCTCATTGGTTTCATTCTATACTCCTTCTCGTCTGCTTCGCTCTAGTTCTCAATTTTGTCTTGTAGTGCCACTTCCTCCTTGTGCGCACCCATGTTTTCGTCCATTTTCTCATCTTGCTCCATTGCACTGGAAGACTCTTCCTCTTTCTCTAGGTTCTATCTCTGTCTATTCTGTGTTTCGTAAATCACTGAAATCCCATCTACTCCAGCAGGGTTGATAACAGGCCGATTCTACTCAAACTCCATACTATTGTACTGCTATTATTGAGTTGATGCTATTAGCAGTGTTTTGGATTAAGGCGCTATATAAATCGCAAATAAAAAAAATACAAATACTGCCATCCAGTGCCCCCTGCGCTTCCCTAGCGCACTGCGTCTCGGCCACACATTCATGCCCAGTGCCCCTCTACTTCTAATTCACATCGCACCTCTCCATTGCCCCCCAGTGTCCTACTGCCCATCACAGTATCCAGTGCCCCCGTGCCCCTCACTAGCACATAGTATTTCTGACACTCATTCATACCCAGTGCCCCTCTACCTCGAACTCACACCCACCTCTCCATTGCCTCCCAGTGTCCTACTGGCCATCACAGGTATCCAGTGCCCCCTTGCCCCTGACTAGCACACACTGTTACTGCCACTCATTTATACCCAGTGCCCCTCTACCTCTAACTCACACCCACCTCTCCATTGCCTCCCAGTGTCCTACTGCCCATTACTTATAATCACATACACACGGCCCGCCCACACTATCAGTTGCTACATGGGAACAGTGGGGCACCCAAACTATATGCATCAAAAAGATCCTATGTAAATACATTGTCTCTCATGGTCAACCATCGGTAATCAAAATTTGAATTTAATAAAATGGTTTATTGTATTTTCATCCAAAATCATGAGTTCAATGATTTGACATGTGCAAACAACAAAGTGCAAAACATTTATCTAGAACCTTAAAAAGTCCTTCTCTCTCACTCTCTCAACCTTCTCTAACATACCATATCATCTACATCCAACCTCAAGCATTCATCCATACCTCTCCATTAAGTGCAAAATGAGCAATCCGTGAGCAACAGGCAATATACATAATCTATACATGTGACAAGTCTTTAATCATGCCTGCCACTGTAATGTCTTGTGTTCAGGTGCCATTGGCCATTGGTCAATTACTGACAACACATAGAGCCTAATGACTTCTAAGAAGGTCATAAATACATGTGTTCACTTTCTGCAATGAATAATCTTGCCAACTCGAGTTTCGGGTCGCAGGGTTAGTGATTTACAAAGACCCGCCAAACGTCCGGACTGGTGCCTACAAGCCTGCAGCAGACGCGGAGAGCAAAGTCACATGTATACATTATGTACATTGCAAGTTGCACAGTGATTGCTCATTTTGCACTTAATGGTGAGGTATGGATGGATGAATGCTTGAGGTTGGATGTAGATGATGTGGTATGTTAGAGAATGATGAGAGCGTGAGCTGGAAGTAGGTTCTAGATACATGTTTTACACTTTGCTGTTTGCACATGTCAAATCATCGAATGTATGATTTTGAATGAAAATACAATAAACAATTGTTATTACATTACATCTTTTGATTGACGATTAGATCCAATGTATCTACTGCACATCACTGGCATCCAGTGTTCCACTAACATTCACTCACACCAAGTGTCTCTGGCACTCCGTCACACCCAGTGCCCCTCTACCTCGCACTCGCCTCTCCCTTGCCACACAGTGTCCTACTGCCCACCAGCCCCTCACTTGCTCCCAGCATCTCTGCCACTCTGTCACACCCAGTGCCCCTCTACCTCACACTCGCCTCTCCCTTGCCACACAGTGTCATACTGCCCACCAGCCCCTCACTTGCTCCCAGCATCTCTGCCACTCTGTCACACCCAGTGCCCCTCTACCTCACATTCGCCTCTCCCTTGCCACACAGTGTCCTACTGCCCACCAGCCCCTCACTTGCTCCCAGCATCTCTGCCACTCTGTCATACCCAGTGCCCTCTACCTCAAACTCGCCTCTCCCTTGCCACACAGTGTCCTACTGCCAACCAGACCCTCACTTGCTCCCAGCATCTCTGTTACTCTGTCACACCCAGTGCCCCTCTACCTCACACTCGCCTCTCCCTTGCCACACAGGGTCCTACTGCCCACCAGCCTCTCACTTGCTCCCAGCATCTCTGTCACTCCGTCACACCCAGTGCCCCTCTACCTCACACTCGCCTCTCCCTTGCCACACAGTGTCCTACTGCCCACCAGCCCCTCACTTGCTCCCAGCATCTCTGCCACTCTGTCACACCCAGTGCCCCTCTACCTCACACTCGCCTCTCCCTTGCCACACAGTGTCCCACTGCCCACAAGGCCCTCACTTGCTCCCAGCATCTGTGTCACTCCGTCACACCCAGTGCCCCTCTACCTCACACTCGCCTCTCCCTTGCCACACAGTGTCCTACTGCCCACCAGCCCCTCACTTGCTCCCAGCATCTCTGCCACTCCGTCACACCCAGTGCCCCTCTACCTCACACTCGCCTCTACTTTGCCACACAGTGTCCTACTGCCCACCACTGCCACTCCGTCACACCCAGTGCCCCTCTACCTCACACTCGCCTCTCCCTTGCCACACAGTGTCCTACTGCCCACCAGCCCCTCACTTGCTCCCAGCATCTCTGCCACTCCGTCACACCCAGTGCCCCTCTACCTCACACTCGCCTCTCCCTTGCCACACAGTGTCCTACTGCCCACCAGCCCCTCACTTGCTTCCAGCATCTCTGCCACTCTGTCACACCCACTGCCCCTCTACCTCACACCCACCTCTCCCTTGCCACACAGTGTCCTACTGCCCACCACTGCCACTCTGTCACACCCAGTGCCCCTCTACCTCACACTCGCCTCTCCCTTGCCACACAGTGTCCTACTGTCCACCAGCCCCTCACTTGCTTCCAGCATCTCGGCCACTCTGTCACACCCAGTGCCCCTCTACCTCACGCTCGCCTCTCCCTTGCCACACAGTGTCCTACTGCCCACCAGCCCCTCACTTGCTCCCAGCATCCCACCCACTCCGTCACACCTAGTGCCCCTCCACCTCACACTCGCCTCCACCTTGCCACACAGTGTCCTACTGCCCACCACTGCCACTCTGTCACACCCAGTGCCCCTCTACCTCACACTCGCCTCTCCCTTGCCACACAGTGTCCCACTGCCCACAAGCCCCTCACTTGCTCCCAGCATCTCTGTCACTCCGTCACACCCAGTGCCCCTCTACCTCACACTCGCCTCTCCCTTGCCACACAGTGTCCTACTGCCCACCAGCCCCTCACTTGCTTCCAGCATCTCTGCCACTCTGTCACACCCACTGCCCCTCTACCTCACACCCACCTCTCCCTTGCCACACAGTGTCCTACTGCCCACCACTGCCACTCTGTCACACCCAGTGCCCCTCTACCTCACACTCGCCTCTCCCTTGCCACACAGTGTCCTACTGCCCACCAGCCCCTCACTTGCTCCCAGCATCCCACCCACTCCGTCACACCTAGTGCCCCTCCACCTCACACTCGCCTCCACCTTGCCACACAGTGTCCTACTGCCCACCACTGCCACTCCGTCACACCTAGTGCCCCTCCACCTCACACTCGCCTCCACCTTGCCACACAGTGTCCTACTGCCCACCACTGCCACTCACTTGCTCCCAGCATCCCAGCCACTCCGTCACACCCAGTGCCCCTCTACCTCACACTCGCCTCCCCATTGCCACACGGTGTCCTACTGCCCACCAGCCCCTCACTTGCTCCCAGCATCTCTGCCACTCCGTCACACCCAGTGCCCCTCTACCTCACACTCGCCTCTCCCTTGCCACACAGTGTCCTACTGCCCACCAGCCCCTCAATTGCTCCCAGCATCTCTGCCACTCCGTCACACCCAGTGCCCCTCTTCCTCACACTCACCTCTCCCTTGCTACACAGTGTCCTACTGCCCACCACTGCCACTCTGTCACACCCAGTGCCCCTCTACCTCACACTCGCCTCTCCCTTGCCACACAGTGTCCTACTACACACGAGCCCCTCACTTGCTCCCATCATCTCTGCCACTCTGTCACACCCAGTGTCCCTCTACCTCACCCTCACCTCTCCCTTGCCACGCAGTGTCCTACTGCCCACCACTGCCACTCTGTCACACCCACTAGCCCCTCACTTGCTCCCAGCATCTCAGCCACTCCGTCCCACCCAGTGCCCCTCTACCTCACACTCGCCTCCCCATTGCCACACGGTGTCCTACTGCCCACCAGCCCCTCACTTGCTCCCAGCATCTCTGCCACTCCGTCACACCCAGTGCCCCTCTACCTCACATTCGCCTCTCCCTTGCCACACAGTGTCCTACTGCCCACCAGCCCCTCACTTGCTCCCAGCATTTGTGTCACTCCGTCCCACCCAGTGCCCCTCTACCTCACACTCGCCTCTCCCTTGCCACACAGTGTCCTACTGCCCACCAGCCCCTCACTTGCTCCCAGCATCTCTGCCACTCCGTCACACCCAGTGCCCCTCTACCTCACACTCGCCTCTCCCTTGCCACACAGGGTCCTACTGCCCACCAGCCCCTCACTTGCTCCCAGCATCTCTGCCACTCATTCACACCCAGTGCCCCTCTACCTCACACTCGCCTCTCCCTTGCCACACGGTGTCCTACTGCCCACCAGCCCCTCACTTGCTCCCAGCATCTCTGCCACTCTGTCACACCCAGTGCCCCTCTACCTCACACTCGCCTCTCCCTTGCCACACGGTGTCCTACTGCCCACCACTGCCACTCTGTCACACCCAGTGCCCCTCTACCTCACACCCACTAGCCCCTCACTTGCTCCCAGCATCTCAGCCACTCTGTCACACCTAGTGCCCCTCTACCTCACACTCGCCTCTACTTTGCCACACAGTGTCCTACTGCCCACCACTGCCACTCCGTCACACCCAGTGCCCCTCTACCTCACACTCGCCTCTCCCTTGCCACACAGTGTCCTACTGCCCACCAGCCCCTCACTTGCTCCCAGCATCTCAGCCACTCCGTCACACCCAGTGCCCCTCTACCTCACACACGCCTCTCCCTTGCCACACAGTGTCCTACTGCCCACCAGCCCCTCACTTGCTCCCAGCATCTCTGCCACTCTGTCACACCCAGTGCCCCTCTACCTCACACTCGCCTCTCCCTTGCCACACAGTGTCCTACTGCCCACCACTGCCACTCCGTCACACCCAGTGCCCCTCTACCTCACACTCGCCTCTCCCTTGCCACGCAGTGTCCTACTGCCCACCAGCCCCTCACTTGCTCCCAGCATCTCTGCCACTCCGTCACACCCAGTGCCCCTCTACCTCACACTCGCCTCTCCCTTGCCACACAGTGTCCTACTGCCCACCACTGCCACTCTGTCACACCCAGTGCCCCTCTACCTCACACTCGCCTCTCCCTTGCCACGCAGTGTCCTACTGCCCACCAGCCCCTCACTTGCTCCCAGCATCCCAGCCACTCCGTCACACCCAGTGCCCCTCTACCTCACACTCGCCTCTCCCTTGCCACACAGTGTCCTACTGCCCACCACTGCCACTCTGTCACACCCAGTGCCCCTCTACCTCACACTCGCCTCTCCCTTGCCACACAGTGTCCTACTACACACGAGCCCCTCACTTGCTCCCATCATCTCTGCCACTCTGTCACACCCAGTGCCCCTCTACCTCACACTCGCCTCTCCCTTGCCACGCAGTGTCCTACTGCCCACCACTGCCACTCTGTCACACCCAGTGCCCCTCTACCTCACACCCACTAGCCCCTCACTTGCTCCCAGCATCTCAGCCACTCCGTCACACCCAGTGCCCCTCTACCTCACACACGCCTCTCCCTTGCCACACGGTGTCCTACTGCCCACCAGCCCCTCACTTGCTCCCAGCATCTCTGCCACTCCGTCACACCCAGTGCCCCTCTACCCCACACTCGCCTCTCCCTTGCCACACAGTGTCCTACTGCCCACCAGCCTCTCACTTGCTCCCAGCATCTCAGCCACTCCGTCCCACCCAGTGCCCCTCTACCTCACACACGCCTCTCCCTTGCCACACGGTGTCCTACTGCCCACCAGCCCCTCACTTGCTCCCAGCATCTCTGCCACTCCGTCACACCCAGTGCCCCTCTACCCCACACTCGCCTCTCCCTTGCCACACAGTGTCCTACTGCCCACCAGCCCCTCACTTGCTCCCAGCATCTCAGCCACTCCGTCCCACCCAGTGCCCCTCTACCTCACACACGCCTCTCCCTTGCCACACGGTGTCCTACTGCCCACCAGCCCCTCACTTGCTCCCAGCATCTCTGCCACTCCGTCACACCCAGTGCCCCTCTACCTCACACTCGCCTCCCCATTGCCACACGGTGTCCTACTGCCCACCAGCCCCTCACTTGCTCCCAGCATCTCTGTCACTCCGTCACACCCAGTGCCCCTCTACCTCACACTCGCCTCTCCCTTGCCACGCAGTGTCCTACTGCCCACCAGCCCCTCACTTGCTCCCAGCATCCCAGCCACTCCGTCACACCCAGTGCCCCTCTACCTCACACTCGCCTCTCCCTTGCCACACAGTGTCCTACTGCCCACCACTGCCACTCTGTCACACCCAGTGCCCCTCTACCTCACACTCGCCTCTCCCTTGCCACACAGTGTCCTACTACACACGAGCCCCTCACTTGCTCCCATCATCTCTGCCACTCTGTCACACCCAGTGCCCCTCTACCTCACACTCGCCTCTCCCTTGCCACGCAGTGTCCTACTGCCCACCACTGCCACTCTGTCACACCCAGTGCCCCTCTACCTCACACCCACTAGCCCCTCACTTGCTCCCAGCATCTCAGCCACTCCGTCACACCCAGTGCCCCTCTACCTCACACACGCCTCTCCCTTGCCACACGGTGTCCTACTGCCCACCAGCCCCTCACTTGCTCCCAGCATCTCTGCCACTCCGTCACACCCAGTGCCCCTCTACCCCACACTCGCCTCTCCCTTGCCACACAGTGTCCTACTGCCCACCAGCCTCTCACTTGCTCCCAGCATCTCAGCCACTCCGTCCCACCCAGTGCCCCTCTACCTCACACACGCCTCTCCCTTGCCACACGGTGTCCTACTGCCCACCAGCCCCTCACTTGCTCCCCGCATCTCTGCCACTCCGTCACACCCAGTGCCCCTCTACCCCACACTCGCCTCTCCCTTGCCACACAGTGTCCTACTGCCCACCAGCCCCTCACTTGCTCCCAGCATCTCAGCCACTCCGTCCCACCCAGTGCCCCTCTACCTCACACACGCCTCTCCCTTGCCACACGGTGTCCTACTGCCCACCAGCCCCTCACTTGCTCCCAGCATCTCTGCCACTCCGTCACACCCAGTGCCCCTCTACCTCACACTCGCCTCCCCATTGCCACACGGTGTCCTACTGCCCACCAGCCCCTCACTTGCTCCCAGCATCTCTGCCACTCCGTCACACCCAGTGCCCCTCTACCTCACATTCGCCTCTCCCTTGCCACACAGTGTCCTACTGCCCACCAGCCCCTCACTTGCTCCCAGCATCTCTGCCACTCATTCACACCCAGTGCCCCTCTACCCCACACACGCCTCTCCCTTGCCACACAGTGTCCTACTGCCCACCAGCCCCTCACTTGCTTCCAGCATCTCAGCCACTCCGTCCCACCCAGTGCCCCTCTACCTCACACACCCCTCTCCCTTGCCACACGGTGTCCTACTGCCCACCAGCCCCATACTTGCTCCCAGCATCTCTGCCACTCCGTCACACCCAGTGCCCCTCTACCTCACACTCGCCTCTCCATTGCCACACGGTGTCCTACTGCCCACCAGCCCCTCACTTGCTCCCAGCATCTCTGCCACTCCGTCACACCCAGTGCCCCTCTACCTCACACTCGCCTCTCCCTTGCCACACAGTGTCCTACTGCCCACCACTGCCACTCTGTCACACCCAGTGCCCCTCTACCTCACACTCACCTCTTTATTTTTATTTGTTTATTGAACATTTGTATGGCGCCTATATACAGCAGAAAGTGTTTTGAGGTGCCACAAGACAAAAGAGGGGGGGTGGACATAGGCGAAAACAACAATAACGGTCTTGCTAGGCCTTGTGACTTTCAGATCGTGCAAGTGCAGTATCAAGAAGTGCTGGGGGAGGGGCAGGTCAGGGAAGGGGTGGGCTAGTGGGAGGGAGAAGGGGAAAGTGTTGGAGGGAGGGGACTCGGGGAGGGGGGCTGGGCAATGCTAAGGGGTGCCCATGTTGGCTAGTGTCAGGGGGAGGCAAGGGGTAGGGTGATAGTGTGGGGGGAGGACCAGAGTCTGAAGGCTAATCAGGGAAGGGAGCCCAAGGGCAAGTGCTGGTAGGAATGGGTGAGAAGGGGAGACTGGACAAAGAACGGCCCGACCCTGGCGAGACTCATAAGGGACAACAGGCATCCAGTCATAGCGGCACGGGGAGACTAGCGGGGGAGGGAGCGAGAGAAGGAGGAGGCGAAAAGGGAGGTCTTGAGGAGCTTCTGGAACTTAAGGAGATCCTGCTCGAGATGGAAAGTGCAGTGAGGCCGTTCCAGAGGGAGGCTCCTGCCGAAGAGAGAGATCTAACCCCCCCTCTCTGCTTGGAGAAATGTCTGATCTGCAAAGAGTTGGAGCTAGAGGGGCGAAGGACTCTAGCAGGGAGGTATTTAGGCAGAGAGTTGGATGTAGCGGGGTACCAGGCCCCAGAAAGCCTTGTGGATGATGCAGAGGATCTTGAATTTGATCGTAGCAGCAACCGGGAGCCAGTGGGGAGATTTTAGTCCTGGAGAGATGCGGTCACTGGACTTGAGACCAAGGATAAGGCTTGCGGTCCTATTCTGGATTAGTTGAAGAGGGTGGAGTGAGGAGAGAGGCAGATTAAGGAAGAGGCTGTTGCAATAATCAAGCCTCAAGAGAACCAGGGCTTTGGAGAAGTACAATTTCCGGGGGAAGGTCAGGAAAGTAAAATGCCTCTAAGGAGGTGAAGCTGATAATGGGCCTTCTTGGCAAGGTCAGAGATATGAGTAGAGAAGGAGAGAGAGGAGTCAAAGATGACACCCACGTTTTTAGCCTCACACAAGGGTGAGGGGAGGGTTCCATGTGATATAATCGTGCCAAAAATTGCCGTGATAACAAAATATCGCAGCAAAAATGCCACCGTTTTTGCACCGCCATCAATGAAAAACATGCGGAGGACACTCCCGCAACCCCCGGACCCATTATACCATTTACAGGGAGCGGGGGACACCCCCGCAATCCCCGCTCCCCTCAAATGGTATAATGGGGCACACTTTTACAGGGTCAAACGGCAGCATTTTTGCCGCTATATTTTTTTACCGCTGCATTTTTGCCGCAATTATATTACCTGATACCGAGGGGGCCCAAGGAGGGCGGCCAGAGTGTAGGCAGGAAGGAGGGAGTAGGGGTCCCAATGAGAAGGATCTCAGTCTAACTGGCCTTAAGGTAGAGATTATTAGCAGCGCACCATGCCACTCAGTGCCCTATTGCCCAACAGCCCCTCACTCGCACCAAGGGTCTCTTACAGTGCCCCTCTACCTCACACTCACCTCTCCCTTGCCACTCAGTGTCCTATTGCCCAACAGCCCCCCCACTTGCACCAAGAGTCCCTCACAGTGCCCCTCTACCTCACGCTCACCTCTCCCATGCCACTCAGTGCCCTATTGCCCAACAGCCCCTCACTCGCACCAAGGGTCTCTCACAGTGCCCCTCTACCTTACACTCACCTCTCCCTTGCCACTCAGTGTCCTATTGCCCAACAGCCCCCCCACTTGCACCAAGAGTCCCTCACAGTGCCCCTCTACCTCACACTCACCTCTCCCATGCCACTCGTCCTATTGCCCAACAGCCCCTCACTCGCACCAAGGGTTTCTCACAGTGCCCCTCTACCTCACACTCTCCTCCTTGCCACCCAGTGCCATACTGCCAACCAGCTCCTCACTCGCACCCGGTCTCTCTGCTGCTCCGTAACCCTCTTTGCCTCTCTACCTCACACTCGCCTCTCCCTTTCCTGTCAGTGCCTTCCCCCCAATGCTCCACTGCTCATCACTTGCACCTAATGTGCTCCTTGCCACTCACTCACACGTGGATTCCCTCTGCCACCCCACATGCCCAAAGCCTGCAGCACCTACATTGCACCCAGTGCCCCCTCTGTCTCGCATCACAACTGTGCCTCTGCCCTGCCTCTCTAGCACACAAAGGCAGGCTTTGCTGCTCTCTTTGTGTCCCTGCTGCCAGCGATCTCTTTTCAGGGGCTCAGCAGGCCCTCAGCCTTCGGGGAGGGAGAGAGGCTTTGCCCACATTCTCTTATTTTGCCATCCATTTCCTGCTCAGCGATAAATCCATCTTTTTTTCTGAAACCCGAGGATTCTTTCGGCTCTTCAGACGGTATCATGGCAGCCTCGAAGCCCCTACCCCCGCCACCCACTTGGGCTAGGCTCAGGTCACACAGCCCGACACGAAAAGAGCACTGCCCAAAGGGCCGAGAGGATGCATCGCCTATGAGGGAGCCTGTAAGAGATTCTGCACTAGAGCCTGTAAGAAGTCTGCTGCACAGGGCTGGACTGGGAACCAAAAGTGGCCCTGGAATTTTTTTTCAAAAAGGGCCCCATATTGAGCTGGATTTTTTTCCAAAGTGGCCCCATATTTCACCGAAGGAGCGAGCACAGCACGTGAGCCCAAACCTTCTGAGGGGATTGGGAGTATCCCCCAAGAAAATGTTGAATAGAATTTGTCAAAATGAGTGCATTTCAAGCGTGATTTAAACATATATGGATTTAATAAATCATGTTTTAAATAAGTTCATGATATCGCAAAGTGAAAGGGATGCACGGTGCAATTAAGAAGGTTACAGCACTACGGTGGGTTGTAATGATGGGCTGTGCTGTGTGCAGTGCAGTATGTGTCTGAGGTATGTGTTCGACCTCCTGTCGGATACCCCAGCACTGAAGCTGCCCCAGCGCCAGTAGGTAATAGGCAGATTGATAAGGGTTTCTGTGGGGATGACGGAAGAGAAGGTGTTGACTCTGGGGCAAGCAAGGGAGGTTGGTGGCTGCAGTGGCAAGATGGTGGTGCAAAGAGCAGGGGAAGCAGGAGTGCAGAGGAGGGATCAAAACAGTCGTGGAGGGAGCAACTGTCCTCTCAGGGGCACAGGGAGCAGGAACGGGTAGCAGCAGTTGGGGGCACAGGATGGATGGAGGGGAATGGCTGCAGTCAGGGGAGCATAAAGGGCTGGATCCGTCAGGGGAGTGCGGGGGTAGTAATTTAGCAGCAGCAGTCAGGGTCGCTCACAAGCGGAGGGAGGCGGTTGCAATGGGTGAAATTATGAAGGATAAGTTTAGGGCAGAAAAACAGGCAAAGAGATTTTTTCCAGGAGGGGCTGATGCAGGGCTGGGCTTTATGGGCGTGGACTGACAGGAATCCTTTGTGGGGGCTCTTTTTTTAGTACCTTATTACTTATGTTGGATCTACTGAGATGGGTTCTGCCACTTTTTGGCTTTGGTTTTACTTTGCCCATGCCTGGCGGTGGGAAGTGGGGCGACACAGTTGTTACATGCCGAATTTACACAGACTGATATCTATTTGGATTGTTTGTTCTACATCAGAAGGCTGTATCGGGCGTAAACTCATCGAAATCATATGTAAATGCCTTGCACACTCTTCTGCAGTTTCGGTAGTCCACTTCTGAGTGGATTTATGGCACTCATGAAAGTGACCACCTATGTTACCTAATTCTCTCACACATTCTTCCCAACTTACCCACCCCCTAACCCCTTTGACTCTGCCTGACAGTGATGTAAAGTGGTACACAAAAACCAGCACAAAATTATTTTCTGTCTTTCCCCTTTTCTCGATCTTTCCACATACTTCACCTATGATCTTTGCTCTTCATCCTCAGACCATTTACACAGCCAGAAAGTGTGTTAAACACTATATGAGCACAATGATAACATCATGTCGCCTCCTTAGTTACTCTACTCCCTGTTTCCCTCCTCTACAGCCTCAGTGCTTTGAGACAGCCTGGCATTGGTAGAAAGTGCTATGTGAGGAACCTTAACTAACAAAGCTGAAGCCCGTCAGATCCCTGCCATCTACCCACCTATTTGTAATGGCAGATTGTGTGTAGGTGACAGTGCCAGTTGTCGAACAGGCCAGATTGGTACTATAACTAAATAGATTGCTTCATGTCAGTGTATCACCACATTTCCTGCCCAAGCTTTATTTTAGCAAATTAAAGCATCACGGAGATGCATACTATTGATTTGCTTCACTTTACCGATTTTTACAAAAACCTCTAATATGGCTGATTTGTAAATGGGATGCCCATGTATCCTGGTGAGGGGCGGGTGGGGGAGGGGAGGTGTCACTCTAACTAAAACTAATAATTCCTTGAATGTGGCCTGCTGTGTGCCATCAGCTATTTGACATGATGATTCATTGCCTCTGACAAACTAGGTCAAAGCTCTACCTCAACATTAATTTTGAAGACCCCCCTACTCCTCTGACTCATTTTAGGCATTTGCCCACCCTGTAGTTTTGCTTCAAAGGATGCCTTGTCTTGTGCACAATATGATTAATTAACCTGGGTAATAGCTATTTAGATTATTTTTGGACAATGACTTCCAAAGTGAAGAAATAGGCAGTCTCTGGACAAACACTTGCAGTGTGCATGTTACCAGTGCCTAACTTGAAAAGCCAATGAGCACGTTTGAAGGGGAGCTCCCAAGTAAAACATGAAATAATTCACCACCTCACCCATCCGTGCAGTCGCAAGCGCAAGGCCCTGTTTTTACACAGGCCCATGCCCCAGACAAGAGAAAGAAACTTTGGAAAACTAGGGCGAACAAAGCCATCCAGCGGCCATGCTTACTAAGCAGTGAGATGCACAGCCAGCCTTAACAACAAACACAATAGGTCAAAATGTCCCCTAATCCAAAGGAGTCTTTTATAGTGCAACTTCGGCCATTTTGGTGGCCTCTTGGCGCATTATGTAAAATGACGTTAGTTGGGTAAACGGTTACAACAAATGTGAACGGCGAGCGGGAAATGCAACCATGGAACACTGTGAGACGGCTACTCATTTCCCAAATGTTAACTGCAACTGTACTAGACCTGGAATACTGCACAAATCAAAGAAATAAGCACCAACTCGTTGTGGCTCTTCCATAAAAATGTACTCCCCGCATAGCAGGCATCTACCACGGCTTATTTACCACAGCCTTCGACAGGGAAAGTCGAGTGCGTCACACAAATTGTGTTGTGTTAATTGGTCTTGCCATTATAGAAGGTTTTCCGTTTGCCTAAATTCTTGGCGCTTCCAGTCCTGTAAGTAAAAAGGTGGGGGTTTGGAGTTTGGCATTGGGTTATTAGTGGAGCAGAAAAGGGCGGTCCTTTGGTCATAGCTTGTCTTCAGTGCACTGGCATGAGGTTTCAGCTAGCTTACCATTAGTCTAGCAACAAAAAAAAAAGAAAATGTATACACGTTTTAAAATTGTGAAGGGTACAACACTATTATATATTTTTAAAAAAATGAAAAACCAGGGCAGTTTTTATAAAGTCGTCGCAGTAGACATAGGAGAAGGGCATTGAAAGCCTGTTCACCCAAAAAAATATGGCAAAACAGACCGCCAAAGCCCCCCCAACCGCCGATAGAAGATGTGTTATATCAGTGTATTTTTAATTGCAGATAGATTTTAGGTATCCATAGGCTCTTCCACTTGGTATTTAAGGGTTTTTGTAGTCGTTTCAGGAGTAGCAGCAGTAGATTTGTGTTTATTAGAGGCATGGGGTCTTTACAGAGTGCACGACGGCACTAATGATCTATTTTGAGGATGGCCAGCTCTCCGAAAGCTACTGAGACAATGAGTGCACATACATTACCTATCACTCTGTGCCGTCACTATTTGCATCTATTTCCCACTTACTGCCCATTCAATCCCCTCCTCTTTCGATTACACAGTTCCCCCCAATTATTCTGTCCCATCACTTATTCTATACTCTCTTCATCTGTTCCACTCCCTTTATTTTCTGAACTATCTGGCAGCAATGCCAGATGCTGCCGTTTATACGTCCCTTCCCTTACACAAGGCTGTCCCGGCAGATGTAACCCGGCCGGCAGAGCCGTCACCCTATGGTAGGGAAGTAGGGAAGTGCACTGGCTGGATGCAGCTTTGGGGCTATGCTAAGGAGTGTCGCATTTCAACATTTTGCTTTTGTTGGGACAAGTGGACATGCCATGAAGAGCAGAGATCGTCGCCCTCATTTACATGCTGTTTTTGTTGAGAGTGAATGCAGGAAACACTCAGAGCACTGGAGCCCAGCGCCCCCTCAAGCAATCTACGATTCAGTCACGCACCTGAACTTCAGTATGCTGCAGACGGTTCTTGCACGTGTTTCCCTGCTTGTAGTTGCAGCTCGCAGACGCCTCATCGTGGTCGTTGTGGACTAGCAGGCAGCAGCACTGACGCACTCAGAGCAGGAGCAGCCAGTGCACTGTCTGAGGACGTGACGTCACCCGCCGCTGTGTGCCTGTGCTCAGCCCTGCACCTTCGCAATGTGATAATAAGACACACGACACACCAAGTCGCCTGCCACAGCCAGCAAGGCACGCAAAGTTCACCAGATGTGACCCAGTGCAGCCAGCAGCAGCAGCAGTCAATTAACTGTAAAACACCCATTTTCGTTCTTTCGTTCTAATTATGTATACTTCCGCAGAGAGCTAAAGAGGCCCTATGCCCCGAGGCCCAGCGGGGGGTGTCCCGGTGGGGCAGTCCAGGCCTGCTGCTGCAAGATAGCCAGTAAAATACCCGGCAACAGAATCGTTAACACATGTGAAAGGCCCTGTTAGAGAGCTTGTGTCAGAAGACTGACTCGGCCTGAATAAGAGCGCAGGCATAACCTGTGAGCAAACCCGTAACCACGAGAGAGCACGTAAGAGAGCCTGCACTAGAGCCTGTAAGGAGCCCGCTGCAAGAGAGCCAGTAAAATACCCGGCAACAGAACATTTTAACACAACCCATGACAGCTAGGGCCTGTTAAAGAGCCTGACCAAAGCTTCCAAGTTTCTAGTTTCCACGCGTGACACCTCAGCCAGTCCTGATTTTTGTTTCCTATTGTCCGCTGGTACTTGTAGTTTCGTGTTTCCCGTTGTAAGAACGGGCCTACAAGTCCCAGCATGCAGTGGGGAGGAGGGGAACAGAACTGGACCGAGGAGTCACCGAGGAGTCACACGTGGAAGTGGGCAACTTAGTAGCTATGTCCGCAAAAGAGCCTGTACCAGATCCTGTCAGAGAGTATGTGGCAGAAGACTGACTCAGCCTGAATAAGAGCTCAGGCGTAACCTGTAAGAAAATATAGAACCAGGAGAGAGCCTGTAAGAGAGTCTGCTGCAGGAGAACCCGTAACAGCCTGCAATGCAACCTTTACCACATCCTGTGATAGAACCTGTACAAGAGCCGGCAGCAGAGCAGAGTCACAGTCTAACAGAGCACAGACAGAGCTTGCAACAGCCCATATAACAGCACAAATAAAGTATGTGACAAAGCATAAACGGAGCCAATAACAGGCTACAGGCGGAGCCTGTAACTGAGTACAGGAAAACCCTGTAACAAGAACATGTAATGGCCCAGAGCATGTAGCACACTATAGACAGCCTGTAACAGAGCCCAGACAGGGTCTATAACAGAACACCGTCTGTAGAGAACATGTAGCACCCCAGAGCATCTAACCAAGCATAGGCACAGCCTGTAACAGAGCATAGACAGACTCTGTAGGAGAACATGTTATAGCCCAGAGCATTTAACAAAGCATAGACAGAGCCGACAACAGAACACAGACATAGCCTATAAGGGAACATGCCCAAACAGAGCATGCAACAACGCATAGGCAGAGCCTATAGCAGAGCACAGCGAGAGCACGACGGAGCCTGTAACAGCAGCAGCAGGCATGGTTTGTAACAGAGCCTGATTAACTTCTGTCCGCTTGCTGCACAGTACTTGCAACACTCACAAGCGGCCCCTGTTCCCTGGCACAAGTGACATCCGTTTTTAGTTAGACTGGCCTTCTGCAGTACACGCAGTGCAAATCCCGCAGTACAATAACGGAGACATATTCTATCGTGTCATATGTTGTAGTATAATACTGGCCAGACTTTACAGTACAGTGATGCACACGTTCTGCAGCATACAGATGGCGTGTCCTGCGGAACAGTTGTGGGTGTGTTCTCTGGTGCAATTCTAGTGTTTCCGGTAGCGCAGGGTGCTCTGACTCGTAGCCCAGCCCTGGCATGCTCCCTTTTGGGCAGTACAATGATGGCCAGATTCATTCATTGGCAAAATATATTCGGGTACAATGCTGGCGTAGTCAGCCGTGCCATCCCTGCCATGTTCCATCGTGATATACTACACTGTTGCGCAAAGTCTGAAGCCCAGATAAATGATTGCCATGGTCCCCCCCCTGCACCGCTCCTTTACTACTTCTACACTCGTGCATATACTTCTTCATACCTTTACTCCGTCTTAATCTTCACATTCTCAAGGTGGCAATGGGTATGCTTAGGTTAGGGTAGCGATCACGGGTGGTAGGGGCAAGAATATGGATGGGAAAAGAAGGGTGAGTAATGAAGTGAATGTTAGAAGAAGTGACAAGACAGGAAGTAAAGGTATGAACGGTGATCGAAGTGAACGGCAACGGTCGGGAGCGTGTTCCACTCATTTTTATTTGTTTCTGTTTATCATGCCTCTACTTTTGACGACCATATTCACCATTCTGTATAGAGTGTTGGTCCGTTCATGTCCCTTTGCAGGTGTAAAGTTGTAATAGGAGCCTTAGTTACTAGTCACTTAGACTATTGAAATGCCCCGGCTGCAGCACCTTGTCACATGTTGCACTACGCAACCGCCTGGCACCGCAGTTCCACTACCTTTTTCGGTAGCATTACCATTGGGTATGATGGGTTATTTATAACGCGCTTAATACCCAGAGGATTCTAAGCGCCCAGGGATCGAACCTGTGTTGCTTCATGTCGCCTTGCTTCCAAGGCGAGCGCGTTGCTGCTGAGCTATCCGCCCGAGACAACGGTATGAAGAGATAAATATGAGGACGGGAATGCATGGCGAAGTGAAGACATGCATCCAATGGGCATATGCTATACTACAACACCAGGTGTGTTCTGCCATGTAGTGACAGACATATGATGCAGTCCAGGGCTGGGCATAGTCTGTCCTATAGAAAGAACCTCATGCCTTCCCTGCCTTTGCCCTCCAGTGGCACCTTGCACTGTGGTGTATGTGGCACTGGAATTCCAGTTACTACTGGAAGAGCCAGGGTTTCAGCGCCCTCGTGCACTTGAGCTGGCACTGGTAGGATTTGATGCACAGCGATTGTAGAATGGCGAAGGCACGCTAGTTGGGGGCGACCCCTCTACTGGATTGGCTGAATCGAGGCAATAGAAGTGGGGTTCTGTGCTAGGCACAGGGCTGTCTGTTGGGGTCTAGGGGGTCCGCCTGTTTGCTGTTTGGAAAATGGCAGATCTTGGGCTATATTTATTCCTGTTGAGCATGTAGAGGGTTTTACAATGAAGCCTGTTCAAGAAGGCGATCCAGGGTCGGGATGGGGAGCAAGGGAGCCGTGTTATTGGTTTTTATATAGCGCGCCTCTGGAATTTGCATTGCCTCTTGGTGCTAGGGGTCTGCTGGAAAAGCCGCCTGGACAGATTGAAAATGCAAGACGCTTTGGCTGTTGTGTTGATGTGGTCATATTACCCGGGGTCAGCGTGTGGTTGCTTCTAGGTGATTTGAGTCAAGGGTGCTTGAGGTGTCTGCATCCAGAAGGGACCTTTGCATTACCGTGGTAGGAGGATGTGTGGGCCCCGTCTGTGTTATGTGCATTGGATGGGGGGATGCTGCGTTCTGATGGTTTGAATGAATGTGTGTTAGTGGGGGAGGGAGGGGGTGTTTGATTGCTGCTTGTGGGTGGTTCAGCAGATGTGCACCGTGTAAGGTGGAATGCCAGCAGGTTGGTGAGGCTGTAGGCCCCAATGAGTACTCAACATATCATAGGCAATGGCACTTTGCGAAATCCTAGTTGCAGAAAATCTACGAGCACATTCACATGGGTTAACTCCTTATCCAAGCCCTTGCATGCTGCATCTTTTGCAAACAGGCCATTTGTGTGCTGGACAGTCACAGTTAGATGCGGTTCCCAAGAAAGAGCCTAGAGGAGAAAGCTCCGCTCATTGCTAGAATGTTCTGAGTGAAGGCGAGGGTCCCCATGGTCACCATAGCTTGAGCATAGAGGAGTCAACTCCACTCATTACTAGAATGTGCTGAGTGAAGGCGCAGCACACATGGCCCTCTGAGCTTGAGCCTAGAGGAGTCAGCGCCACTCACTGCTGGAATGTGCTGAGTGAAGGCGCAGCACACATGGTCATCAGTGCTTCAGCCGCAGAAATCAGCTGCACTGATTACTGGAATGTGCTGAGTGAAGAGGAGGCCCCCATGGTCATCCGTGCTTGAGCCGGAGGAGTCAGCTGCACTGATTACTAGAATGTGCTGAGTGAAGATAAAGCACACAGGGTCCTCAGTGCTTGAGCCTAGAGGAGTCAGCTGCACTGATTACTGGAATGTTCTGAGTAAAGGCGAGGCCCCCATGGTCATCTGAGCTTCAGCCAGAGGAATCAGCTGCACTGATTACCAGAATGTGCAGAGTGAAGATGAGGCACCCATGGTCATCAGAGCTTGAACCTATGGGAATCAGCTGCACTGATTACTGGAATGTGCTGAGTGAAGGCGCGGCACCCATGGTCCTCTGAGCTTGAGCCTAGACGAGTCAGCGCCACTCACTGTTGGAATGTGCTGAGTCAAGGCGCGGCACCCATGGTCCTCTGAGCTTGAGCCAAGAGGAGTCAGCGCCACTCACTGCTGGAATGCGCTGAGTGAAGGCGTGGAACCCATGGTCCTCTGAGCTTGAGCCTAGAGGAGTCAGCTGCACTGATTACTAGAATATTCTGAGTGAAGTGGAGGCCCCCATTGTCATCCGAGCTTGAGCCTAGATGAGTCAGCTGCACTGATTACTAGAATGTGCTGAGTGAAGATCAGGCACCCATGGTCCTCAGTGCTTGAGCCTAGAGGAGTCAGCTGCACTGATTACTGGAATGTGCTGAGTGAAAATGAGGCGCCCATGGTCATCTGAGCTTGAGCCTATAGGAATCAGCTGCACTGATTACTGGAATCTGCTGAGTGAAGGCGAGGCCCCCATTGTCCTCTGAGTTTTAGCCCAGAGGAGTCAGCTGCACTCATTACTAGAATGTGCTGAATGAAGTGGAGGCCCCCATGGTCATCAGTGCTTCAGCCGGAGGAATCAGCTGCACTGATTACTGGCATGTGCTGAGTGAAGAGGAGGCCCCCATGGTCATCCGAGCTTCAGCCGGAGGAATGAGCTGCACTGATTACTGGAATGTGCTGAGTGAAGAGGAGGCCCCCATGGTCATCTGAGCTTGAGCCGGAGGAGTCAGCTGCACTGATTACTTGAATGTGCTGAGTGAAGATCAGGCACCCATGGTCCTCAGTGCTTGAGCCTAGAGGAGTCAGCTGCACTGATTACTGGAATGTTCTGAGTAAAGGCGAGGCCCCCATGGTCATCTGAGAATCAGCCAGAGGAATCAGCTGCACTGATTACTAGAATGTGCTGAGTGAAGTGGAGCCCCCCCATGGTCATCAGTGCTTCAGCTGGAGAAATCAGCTGCACTGATTACTGGAATGTGCTGAGTGAAGATGAGGCACCCATGGCCACCTGAGCTTGAGTCTATAGGAATCAGCTGCACTGATTACTGGAATCTGCTGAGTGAAGGCGAGGCTCCCATTGTCCTCTAAGTTTTAGCCTAGAGGCGTCAGCTGCACTCATTGCTAGAATGTGCTGAGTGAAGTGGAGCCCCCCCATGGTCATCAGTGCTTCAGCTGGAGAAATCAGCTGCACTGATTACTGGAATGTGCTGAGTGAAGATGAGGCACCCATGGTCACTTGAGCTTGAGCCGGAGGAATCAGCTGCACTGATTACTGGAATGTGCTGAGTGAAGGCGAGGCCCCCATGGTCCACTGAGCTTGAGCTTGGAGGAGTAAGCTGCACTGATTATTGGAATGTGCTGAGTGAAGTGGAGGGTCTCATGGTCATCCGAGCTTAAGCCGGAGGAAATAGCTGCACTCATTACTGGAATGTGCTGAGTGAAGAGGAGGCCCCTATGGTCATCCGAGCTTCAGTCGGAGGAATCAGCTGCACTGATTACTGGAATGTGCTGAGTGAAGAAGAGGCCCCCATGGTCATCCGAGCTTGAGCCGGAGGAATCAGCTGCACTGATTACTGGAATGTGCAGAGTGAATAGGAGGCCCCCATGGTCACCTGAGCTTGAACCGGAGGAATCAGCTGCACTGATTACTGGAATGTGCTGAGTGAAGGAGAGGCCCCCATGGTCCACTGAGGTTGAGCTTGGAGGAGTCAGCTGCACTGATTACTGGAATGTGCTGAGTGAAGGCGAGGCCCCCATGGTCACCTGAGCTTGAGCCGGAGGAGTCAGCTGCACTGATTACTGAAATGTGCTGAGTGAAGGCGAGGCCCCCATGGTCCTCTGAGCTTCCTCTGAGCTTGAGCTTGGGGGAGTCAGCTGCACTGATTACTGAAATGTGCTGAGTGAAGGCGAGGCCCCCATGGTCACCTGAGCTTGAGCCTGAGGAGTCAGCTGCACTGATTACTGGAATGTGCTGAGTGAAGGCGGGGCCTCCATGGTCCTCTGAGAAGCCGGGGCCTCCATGGTCCTCTGAGCTTGAACTTGGAGGAGTCAGCTGCACTGATTACTGGAATGTGCTGAGTCAAGGCGGGCCCCCATGGTGCTCTGAGCTTGAGCTTGGAGGAGTCAGCTGCACTGATTACTGGAATGTGCTGAGTGAAGGCGAGGCCCCCATGGTTCTCTGAGCTTGAGCTTGGAGGTGTCAGCTGCACTGATTATTGGAATGTGCTGAGTGAAGGCGAGGCCCCCATGGTCACCTGAGCTTGAGCCTGAGGAGTCAGCTGCACTGATTACTGGAATGTGCTGAGGGAAGCCGGGGCCTCCATGGTCCTTTGAGAAGCCGGGGCCTCCATGGTCCTCTGAGCTTGAGCTTGGAGGAGTCAGCTGCACTGATTACTGGAATGTGCTGAGTGAAGGCGGGGCCCCCGTGGTCCTCTGAGAAGCCGGGGCCTCCATGGTCCTCTGAGCTTGAGCTTGGAGGAGTCAGCTGCACTGATTACTGGAATGTGCTGAGTGAAGGCGAGGTCCCCATGGTCCTCTGAGCTTGAGCACCTGAAGGCATGGTAGACTTCGGATTCCACGGGTAGACGATAACTTATTAGGCCTGCAAGGTGTGTGACAGTGCAGGGCAGAACAGGCAAAACTGAAATGAATATTCCAAATAATTTTCCATTCTTGATTTTAAGTTGCCAATTAATTAAATCCATGCAACAAACATGGCAAACACCTTTTTGGATTAGGGTGCACTTTATGCAATGCCCCGCTAATAGACTGATGTCAGACACGTGTCTTGCTTGCACTAATTCGTAAACTACAGTGATTTAACATATCCCATATATGTGTGCGTCTGTATGCTGATCATGTATGTTCATGTATGAATGGTGTGTCTTTTGTTGCTCTTGTGAAATGTAGGGGATCTATATTTTTGCTATTTATACAAAGACTTTAAAAACGTCTTAACAGTTATATGCTTTTCTATACGCATGCAACTCTAATGTCTTCAGGAATGAAATCTGCCAATATAATGTATTTCAATGCATTTTGTAGAAATGTATTGATGCGTTGCCTTTGGCTTCTTTTTGATGCATGGTAAGAAGCTGGGGGATCCACACTTTATTGTCGCTATGCTACTCTCTATGGCCATTCTCACCCATCACCCGCACCCCAATGCCCACACCAGCCACCTGGGACCTCTTTGAGCATGCTCTGTGCTTTTAAGGGGGTTTCAAGGTTATTTCTATGAAGTCGTACTACGGTAACTGCTTAATTGCAGTTGTAAACCAGCACCTAGTGGAATAAAAATATCTTAACCAAGTGTGCCATCAGCCACTTGATTTAGAATCAACATGGCTGTCCTTGCTTCTGTTCCTTGCACTGAATTCCTGTTAAAACAAGCCTTGCCAAAGCCAACAGTTTTGCCTCTCGAATATGCATTAGATAGGCATTTTCCAGGCACTAACATAATATGTCCAGGCACTAACACTGTTTGCCAGGTAGTACCATTATGGCAGTGCTTGGAATATTACGTCAGTGCCTGGAAAATGCCTATCACGTTTGCATTTCTGACATAAAAACCCCAACCATTTTTTTCATAAAAAGGATTTTCCAAGTGTACATTAAAATGGGTCCAGGTGTACAAGCTGCACAGAACATCACCTCTCTTTCCTCTGAGTCCATTTTGCAGCACATTCACCTCTGTTGCACCCCCGTTCTCACCACACTGGCTTGTTGGTTAGTTGGCTGGAGAGCGCTTGCGTGCTGATCTCTGGGTGCACGTTGTTGACTTGCAACGCAAAAGATTCCTTCCTTGTTCCCCAGTCCTGTGAATTGGCCTAATGGCAGCACAAAGCCCTGAGCAAGCAGCAAAGCGAGAAGTAGCCGTCAGGCAACCATCAAAGCATATTGACATAAAATCGTAACAGAAGGGTGCTAGACTGTCAAAGCGTAGTGACATAACATTGTAACAGAAGGGTGCTAGACTGTCGTAGCGTAGTGACATAACATTGTAACAGAAGGGTGCAAGACTGTCAAAGCATAGTGACATAACATCGTAACAGAAGAGTGCTAGACTGTCACAGCGTACTGACATAACATCGTAACAGAAGGGTGCAAGACTGTCAAAGCGTAGTGACATAACATCGTAACAGAAGGGTGCTAGATTGTCAAAGCGTAGTGACATAACATCGTAACAGAAGGGTGCTAGACTGTCATAGCTTAGTGACATAACATCGTAACAGAAGGGTGCAAGACTGTCAAAGCGTAGTGCCATAACATCGTAACAGAAGGGCGCAAGACTGTCAAAGCGTAGTGACATAACATCGTAACAGAAGGGTGCTAGACTGTCATATTGTAGTGACATAACATTGTAGCAAGGGTGTTAGACTATCAAAGCATAGTGACATAACATTGTAACAGAAGGGTGCTAGACTGTCACAGCGTAGTGACATAACATCGTAACAGAAGGGTGCAGGATGTCAAAGAATAGTGACATAACATTGTAGCAAGGGTGCTAGACTGTCAAAGCGTAGTGACATAACATTGTAACAAGGGTGCTAGACTGTCAAAGCGTAGTGACATAACATCGTAACAGAAAGGTGCTAGACTGTCATAGCGTAGTGACATAACATTGTAACAGAAGGGTGCAAGAATGTCAGAGCATAGTGACATAACATTGTAACAAGGGTGCTAGACTGTCAAAGCGTAGTGACATAACATCGTAACAGAAGGGTGCTAGACTGTCAAAGCATAGTGACATAACATCGTAACACAAGGGCGCTAGACTGTCAAAGCATAGTGACATAACATCGTAGCAGAAGGGCGCTAGACTGTCATAGCGTAGTGACATAACATTGTAACAGAAGGGTGCAAGACTGTCAAAGCATAGTGACATAACATCGTAGCAGAAGGGCGCTAGACTGTCAAAGCATAGTGACATAACATCGTAGCAGAAGGGCACTAGACTGTCAAAGCATAGTGACATAACATTGTAACAGGAGGGCACTACACTGCCAAAGCATGGTAACATAACATCACAACAGGAGGGCGCTAGACTGCCAAAGCATAGTGACATAACATCGTAACAGAAGGGCGCTAGACTGTCAAAGCATGGTGACATAACATAGTAACAGGAGGGCGCTAGACTGCCAAAGCATAGTAACATAACATCGTAGCAGAAGGGTGCTAGACTGTAAAAGCATAGTGACATAACATCGTAACAGAAGGGCGCTAGACTGTCAAAGCATATTAACATAACATTGCAACAGAAGGGCGCTAGACTGTCAAAGCATAGTGACATAACATCGTAGCAGAAGGGCACTAGACTGTCAAAGCATAGTGACATAACATTGTAACAGGAGGGCACTACACTGCCAAAGCATGGTAACATAACATCACAACAGGAGGGCGCTAGACTGCCAAAGCATAGTGACATAACATTGTAACAGAAGGGCGCTAGACTGTCAAAGCATAGTGACATAACATCGTAACAGGAGGGCGCTAGACTGTCAAAGCATAGTGACATAACATCGTAACAGAAGGGTGCAGGATGTCAAAGAATAGTGACATAACATTGTAACAAGGGTGCTAGACTGTCAAAGCGTAGTGACATAACATTGTAACAAGGGTGCTAGACTGTCAAAGCGTAGTGACATAACATCGTAACAGAAAGGTGCTAGACTGTCATAGCGTAGTGACATAACATTGTAACAGAAGGGTGCAAGAATGTCAGAGCATAGTGACATAACATTGTAACAAGGGTGCTAGACTGTCAAAGCGTAGTGACATAACATCGTAACAGAAGGGTGCTAGACTGTCAAAGCATAGTGACATAACATCGTAACACAAGGGCGCTAGACTGTCAAAGCATAGTGACATAACATCGTAGCAGAAGGGCGCTAGACTGTCATCGCGTAGTGACATAACATTGTAACAGAAGGGTGCAAGACTGTCAAAGCATAGTGACATAACATCGTAGCAGAAGGGCGCTAGACTGTCAAAGCATAGTGACATAACATCGTAGCAGAAGGGCACTAGACTGTCAAAGCATAGTGACATAACATTGTAACAGGAGGGCACTACACTGCCAAAGCATGGTAACATAACATCACAACAGGAGGGCGCTAGACTGCCAAAGCATAGTGACATAACATCGTAACAGAAGGGCGCTAGACTGTCAAAGCATAGTGACATAACATCGTAACAGGAGGGCGCTAGACTGCCAAAGCATAGTAACATAACATCGTAGCAGAAGGGTGCTAGACTGTAAAAGCATAGTGACATAACATCGTAACAGAAGGGCGCTAGACTGTCAAAGCATATTAACATAACATTGCAACAGAAGGGCGCTAGACTGTCAAAGCATAGTGACATAACATCGTAGCAGAAGGGCACTAGACTGTCAAAGCATAGTGACATAACATTGTAACAGGAGGGCACTACACTGCCAAAGCATGGTAACATAACATCACAACAGGAGGGCGCTAGACTGCCAAAGCATAGTGACATAACATCGTAACAGAAGGGCGCTAGACTGTCAAAGCATAGTGACATAACATCGTAACAGGAGGGCGCTAGACTGTCAAAGCATAGTGACATAACATCGTAGCAGAAGGGCGCTAGACTGTCAAAGCATAGTGACATAACATCGTAGCAGAAGGGCGCTAGACTGTCAAAGCATAGTAACATAACATTGCAACAGAAGGGTGCTAGACGGTCAAAGCATAGTGACATAACATCGTAACAGGAGGGCGCTAGACTGTCAAAGCATAGTGACATAACATCGTAACAGAAGGGCGCTAGACTGTCAAAGCATAGAGACATAACATCGTAACAGGAGGGCGCTAGACTGCCAAAGCATAGTGACATAACATCGTAGCAGGAGGGCGCTAGACTGTCAAAGCATAGTGACATAACATCGTAGCAGGAGGGCGCTAGACTGTCAAAGCATAGTGACATAACATCGTAACAGAAGGGCGCTAGACTGTCAAAGCATAGTAACATAACATTGCAACAGAAGGGCACTAGACTGTCAAAGCATAGTGACATAACATCGTAGCAAGCGGGCGCTAGACTGTCAAAGCATAGTAACATAACATTGCAACAGAAGGGCACTAGACTGTCAAAGCATAGTGACATAACATCGTAACAGGAGGGCGCTAGACTGCCAAAGCATAGTGACATAACATCGTAGCAGAAGGGCGCTAGACTGTCAAAGCATAGTGACATAACATCGTAGCAGAAGGGCACTAGACTGTCAAAGCATAGTGACATAACATTGTAACAGGAGGGCACTACACTGCCAAAGCATGGTAACATAACATCACAACAGGAGGGCGCTAGACTGCCAAAGCATAGTGACATAACATCGTAACAGAAGGGCGCTAGACTGTCAAAGCATAGTGACATAACATCGTAACAGGAGGGCGCTAGACTGCCAAAGCATAGTAACATAACATCGTAGCAGAAGGGTGCTAGACTGTAAAAGCATAGTGACATAACATCGTAACAGAAGGGCGCTAGACTGTCAAAGCATATTAACATAACATTGCAACAGAAGGGCGCTAGACTGTCAAAGCATAGTGACATAACATCGTAGCAGAAGGGCACTAGACTGTCAAAGCATAGTGACATAACATTGTAACAGGAGGGCACTACACTGCCAAAGCATGGTAACATAACATCACAACAGGAGGGCGCTAGACTGCCAAAGCATAGTGACATAACATCGTAACAGAAGGGCGCTAGACTGTCAAAGCATAGTGACATAACATCGTAACAGGAGGGCGCTAGACTGTCAAAGCATAGTGACATAACATCGTAGCAGAAGGGCGCTAGACTGTCAAAGCATAGTGACATAACATCGTAGCAGAAGGGCGCTAGACTGTCAAAGCATAGTAACATAACATTGCAACAGGAGGGTGCTAGACGGTCAAAGCATAGTGACATAACATCGTAACAGGAGGGCGCTAGACTGTCAAAGCATAGTGACATAACATCGTAACAGAAGGGCGCTAGACTGTCAAAGGATAGTGACATAACATCGTAACAGGAGGGCGCTAGACTGCCAAAGCATAGTGACATAACATCGTAGCAGGAGGGCGCTAGACTGTCAAAGCATAGTGACATAACATCGTAGCAGGAGGGCGCTAGACTGTCAAAGCATAGTGACATAACATCGTAACAGAAGGGCGCTAGACTGTCAAAGCATAGTAACATAACATTGCAACAGAAGGGCACTAGACTGTCAAAGCATAGTGACATAACATCGTAGCAAGAGGGCGCTAGACTGTCAAAGCATAGTAACATAACATTGCAACAGAAGGGCACTAGACTGTCAAAGCATAGTGACATAACATCGTCACAGGAGGGCGCTAGACTGCCAAAGCATAGTGACGTAACATCGCATCAGGAGGGCGCTAGACTGCCAAAGCATAGTGACATAACATCGCATCAGGAGGGTGCTAGACTGTTATTGCGTTGAGGAAGACAGACATCTGGTCTTTCTCGCCCTATCTCTCCTGTTTGTCACACACCCGCCTCTGCCTTTTACTCATTTTAATGAACTCACCATGTATTTGTAGCCCAGGCTATATGTTCTCTCTATAGATGGCTCTGTATTACTGCGAACGCGAACAATGTTTTCTTTACTACTTTGAAGAGTCCACTCACAGTCTGTATACAAGATCAAACATTCTACTGAATTAACTTGCTCAACAGTGAAAGGCTATATTCAATATAAAACATGTGCACTGCATTAACTCAATGGTACAAACAAGTGGGTGTGTAGCGAATGTATCTTTGACATATCTGACAAATGGGCATGTGTTCTGCATGTTGAGTATAGCAGAGTCCTCAATTGCAGGCAGTTGCCCTTGGGGTTGATAGACTAATTGATAATAGAACATGGCCTCTTTAGCACTGTGACTCGCGGAATATGGTTGAATCCGCCGGAAAAATGTGATCAAACTTGTCACATAACCTCTGACATAGCAATCCTCTCCGCACCCGAATACACTGCATTGTATGGCTAGTGCAATGTTCTTAATTCAGTAGTCATCTCTGCTCAGAGTGGAACATTCATCTAATTCTGAATTCTATTTGTGTGTAATATATAGCTGTTTTACTTTCATGCTTGTTCAGGCTACTGTCTGCCGAGGGGCCATCACCCTGCAGTTCTTCAAGGCCAAAAAAAGACAGTAGGCGCTATACAAATATCAAGCTCTCTAACATAATATGCAAAGCCAACAAGAATTCTCTCTTCTCCACCTAATAGACAGATGGCATGGCTCCTGGTGGAGGATACCTTTTGTGCCCCCCAGCACTCATTCTGCACACAGCCTATTCCTGGTGCTGACACCTCGACCATCAGACTCCGCTTTAACAGAACCCTATCCGGCGACCAGCTGATGGGGACCCAATATGATTATCTGGTCAGTAGCCTCCAGAACTCCCAGGAACACTTGAGCACCCCTAAAGGGCTTCAAGCATCCACAATATGACTTAACATAAGACCACCACCACTGCAATAATGGCCTCCATGAAAGTCCGGCTGGCCAAAGAGGAAAACTCTCACACCATGCACTAATCACGTGTTCTGCTATTCAAACCACTGAAAATGATACTTGCATCCCAGTGATCACTATCCCCCAATCTTATGCTTTAATTTCCCTACATGTTGTACATTTCTGCCTCCCTGACTTCTCCTTTCCCTCTCTTGTTGGTCCTGTTTCCTTTATACCCCACTGGCCACGTTCTGGCCACCACCTTGGGATGGGTTGCAACTCGCCTTTATACGGACATGGCTCTGCACTTTAAGGCCAACATGTTGGTGGTGTGAGCACTTTAAAAGACAAACAACTTAATAACATCACATATCTACCGAAAAGCCAGAGCTATTAGTTTGGCAATGTATTTTTAAAACATTTTTTAATCAAAGGTGAGGTTATTGCAAGACAAAGTGTTCAAAAGAGGGATGCGACCGTCACAGTGGGACAGCAGTCAGAAACCATACAGGTGTCTTTGGGGGAAAGGGGGGTGGCTACCACTTCCATATGGGTGTGTTTAGGAATATGCATTGTGTGCTTGCTACTGAACTTTGTGGCTGTTTCAGTAATCTGCAGGGTGTCCAACATGCTGGGCTTTATAGGCCATGTCCCAGGAAGTCGACACCCACTAAGAAAACTTTAACAAAAAAAATGTTTATTTTTCCTAACGCACCCGCTAAAAAGCTTTTAAGTTATGAAGCTTCAAAAATATTGCTACAGGTAAGTAACACTTTGCTTATCCTGACTCCTGATAATTGACAGAGGTGGCGGTGGGCATACAGGCGAAGGAGCAGATGTGCCCAGGACGATGTGCTCAGGTGGGTAAGTAGTATACATTGTGCCTTTTTGGTAATAAAACATATTTTGTGGTGTGCAATGTAGTACCACCAGTTATTGCAGGTTCTCCAGAAACATTGCTTGGTTAGTTTGTTATGTTAAAGGTTCATGATTTGTTGCCACCGGCATGGTCTCTTGGCGCTCTGGTAGATCTGTCATGCGAGGAGGGTTCCTGGTATACGTTAGTAGTACTGAGCGGGAAAAAGAGGAGGAGAGCTGTGATGTACTCTTGGCAGTTTCAGTTCAGAGAACCCGTCATTGAGCATAGATGCGTTTTTCAGCTGGTAGTCACCATGTGGTGTTGGGTGAGATTATGTCTGGCTTGTTTTGCTGTCGTGGTGTGGCTGCTGTAGTGACATGGTTGTGCTTAGTTCAGAGTTTGAGAAGGTGTATGCAGAAGGCTGAGTTTTTAGTACTGTTAGGGGGGAAGCAAAGGGCATATTTTGGTGAATTGGGAGACAGTTGTTGTGATTGGGCAGCCCATGGTTTGAAAGTATGACCCTTACACTGATTCGTAGGGGTCTGTGAGATCCAGAGGGTGAGATGGCAAAGTCCAGATAGGTGGGATTGCTATGTGTTGTTAAGGAGTCTTAGGTCCAGAAGGAGGTGGGCATTAAGCACGTGATTGTGGACTAGCACTGGGACTGGGAAGGAGATTAGAAGCACTACACATAAGTTCTGCTAAGTTTGTTATATGTTAAGTGACACAGCCAGGGTGATGTGTTCATTATGTGTTTTTAGAATGTCAGATGTGACCAGCTTACACATGGCCATTACACCACTGAGACCCAATGCCTGTATTGGTGTATTTATATTTGTCACAATGTTTTGTTCGGATTTTAACATGTAAACATGGCAAGAGGAACAGTCATTATGGGAGCAATGCTTAAGTGTATGTCATTCTCAGAAGCTGGTGCCGTTCTCAGAAGGTTATGCCGTCATCAGAGCTCCTATCCTCCGAAAGGTATTTCATCCTCAGGGGTGTATGGAATTCACAAAAGGCAATAATGTTCACAGAAGTTAATGGCATCCTGTGTGAAGTTCTCAGAAGGGCATGCTATGCTCCAAAGAGTATGCCATCCTCAGGAGGGTATTTCATCCTGAAAAGAGCATGTTAACTTCCGAAGGGTATGGCATCTTGAGAAGGATAGATCATCTTTAGAAGGGTACTGTCCTTAGGAACACTATACCATCATCAGAATGGTATGCCATCCGCAAAAGGGTATGTTATCTTCAGAAGGGTATGGCATCTTGAGAAGGATAGATCATCTTTAGAAGGGTACTGTCCTTAGGAACACTATACCATCATCAGAATGGTATGCCATCCGCAAAAGGGTATGTTATCTTCAGAAGGGTATGGCGTCTTCAGGAGAGTATGTCATCCGCAGAAGCCTATACTTTCCATGTGAGGGCAGGCTGTCCTCCGAACAATATACCATCCTCATAATAGTATGTCACCCTCAAAAGGGTATGTTTTCTTCAGAAGGGTATGGTGTCTTCATAAGGGTAGATCTTCTCAGTATGTCAACCTCAGATAGTTGTACTTTCCTTGTGAGGGTATGCGAATATATCGTATAGAACTAATGGGGAGTTTGCTATATGTGTGTGTCAGGACCGTTTGATGGGCTACTGGTGATGATCTCTGCATTAATAAGATCATTTTAGTAGATATTTTTTATTTATTTAATTGTTCATTATTTAATTGTTTCTTAGCACGCGATCTGGATTCGAACCTGGGTTGTGCTGCATTGCCTTGATTCCAAGACAAACGCGTTGCCCCTGAGCTGTCCTTCCTCCCCATAGGTCCTACAACTTGAAATTCAAATGAGCCAAAGTATGCTTCATGGATCTTACACTTCCTAGAGGCTTGTAATCTAATACAATATGTTTTCTGCACAGATAACTTAGAGTAACAAAAAAACAAAACGAAAGCAAAACCTTGGCGAGAAGGAATGTAAACAGAAAACACAAGCAAAGCAAATCTGAAATGAATATTATGAGTGTATTTTCTCTCTGTGCACATAAGTTATGTTATACATGTATTTTAATCAGTGTTGGAAATGGGTCGGAAGAAGACGCACGACATGGCTCCGCTCTGTCCGGAAGCCCAGTGGGTAGCCCAGAAACACGTCCATATCTGTTCCCAAGCCGCCTCTGCTTCAAAAGACTCGGGAGACATGAAGCAGGAATAGCAAAGCCGCATAAGCTGTCCCACCGCTGTCCACAGGGATACATATGCCGCCCAATGTACAGGCATTTTATTGTTAGGGTGAGTTGTGACCAATAAAAAGAGCAGCGTTTAACTGTCATTACTCGCCCAAAAGGGTTTCTTACCGAATCACAATCACAGACATGCTTTACATTTAAAATGGTGGCCATTCTGGGTCGGAAGGATAGCTCAGGGGCAGCACATTTGCCTTGGAAGGAAGACATCGCCGAGCAACACAGGTCTGAGTCCAGCTCCTGTGCTCAGAGACTGGTTTCCAGTATTGGGTGTGTTATAAAAGATTAATTAAATAACTAATTCTTATCCTCCAAAAATGCTCTTTGCTTTTATGCACATTTGCCAAGCTCGGGTCCCATGAACAGTTGTGACCTGGCCTGTGGCACACCCTGACCCCCCCTGACCCCCCCGAATCCCCTTGCCATGTCCACACACTGCCCTCTCCAAAGTGTTCCCAAAGTACATTTTTACAATTTTTAGCACTGATTTTAATGATAGAGAATACAATTTGGAATACATGTAAGACATGAATAAATGTTATGTTATGTTAAAGGATATTTATACTGCACACTATCACCACCTGTGGGGTCCCCTGACGGTCTGGTGGATCTGCAGAGCAAGAGGGCAGTGTGTGGGGGGTAAGTTAGTAGGACTGAGCGGGAAAAGGTGTGAGAGCTTTGATGGGCTGTTGGCAGCTTCAGTTTGGGTTACACCATTCACTGAGCGTAGGTGTGAATTTGCCGTCGTTAGTTGTCATGTGGTGCTGTGTCAGGCTATGTGTGGTTTGTTTTGTTGTTGCGGTGTATTGAATTGGAAGCGGTTAGTTGTGTTGTAGAGGTATGGTTGTGTTTAGTTTAGAGTTTGAGAGGTGTAAGCAGAGAGAGGAGTTTTTTAGTGGGGTTGGATGGTGGTGATACTTTATCAAATCCCCTCAGTTTTGGTCACCTGCGGGGCATATCACCGCCAGTGTCGTACATTGTGGTGTGCTAGCATTCCCACTCCTATTTTCTATACAGAGTTGTGGGTTGTTTACAGGGCTATGTAGTGATGATACCTCCTCCACACCCCGTGTTCAGACTAAGGGGTGTCTACATCACTTTATCCCTTGGCACATCCTGGTGTGCAGTGACCATCGCCTCCATGGGCCCCTTGAGGGTGGGTGGCCCTCTTCCCTTGAGTTCCGGGGGCCCTGTGGTTTATCTGTTCGGTTGCCACTCTGTCTCCTTTAATTCCGATGCCCTTTGTCTGTGGTTCAACTTAGGTCGATCCTATCTTTCTCTTTTGTTTCCAGAAGGGCCGTCTATGGGAACGGGTGCACCTTGGTCTCCCTCCCATTCGCTGGCCTCTACTTCCCTGCACTTTGTTGCGGTCCTGGCCTAGTCCCCAGTCTGTCTATTTGTCTGTACATGAAACAAGGGGTAGAACACGCCCATCGTGAAGTACAGCCATGGGAAATACCCTAACCACACGTGCATGCCATCTGGCTGCAGTCTGTTCTCCAGGAGGGTGCAACTTAAGAACACAATAATATGCTGTGATAGATAATATGCTGTGATAGATAATATCCTGTGATAGATAATATACTGTGATGTTAATGTTAAAGCACATTTGTACCACACACTATCACCACCGGAGTGGTCCCCTGGCACTCTGGGGTCTCTGAAAGAGGGAGGGAGGGTGAGTTAGTGGGAGGAGGCTGGAAAAAGTGCAAGAATGCAGTGATGTGCTGTTGGTGGCCTCAGTCCGGTGGGTCCATTGGCTGGGCCTGGGTTGTTTGCGGCCGGTAGTCGTTGTGTACTGTTGTGCGAGTCTGTGTGTTTTTTCTTTTGTTGTTGCAGTGTGGTGAAGTTTGTGTGGTTTGTTGTGCTGTAGGTTTGTGGTTGTGTTTGGTTTGGAGTTTGAGAGGTGTATGCAGAGGAGGAAATTGTTAGTAGAATTGGTTAGTTGGCATCGCTATCCTGACTTGAAGAGTTGGCCTTGCGTAATCTCTCCAGATGGGGTGCGTGGGTGCCCTGTGCCTCTGGTTAGGTCTGGGCCCGTTCTGCATTCGATGCCCCTTCACACCTTGCTGCCACCTCCACCAACCTCCCCAACAACCCCACATGTTCCTCACTCCCACTTATATGGCCAGTGCACCTGCCATTGTCCACACCTCAGTGTGATGATTGGTAGTATCTCGACAGTTCCACAAGCCAGTGGTACCTAGTAGCAGCTAAGGGGCAGTTGAAGATGTAGGTTGGGATTGGCTGGGGTTGTTGACTCCGTCTCCATGGGTGTTGCCTGTGTTCCTCTCTTCCCGGGCGTCATCCGTCCAGGTGCTGTCGATGCTTCACAGTCGGTTCTGGGGGCTTGTCAGTGTCCTTTCCGGTTTAGTCATTCTTTTTATTTCTGTTTCAGTTTTAGTCTGTAGTAGCACCGTTTAACTGTCCTTACTCGCTTGAAGAGCCAGGTTTTTAGTAATTTTTCTGATTTTTAGGTGATCTTTGGTGTTTCGTAATTCTTTTGGGATATTGTTCCAGGTTGTATAGTAATATGCTGTGATAGATAATATCCTGTGATAGATAATATGCTGTCACAGATAATATGCTGTCACAGATAATATGCTGTGACAGATCATATGCTGTGATAGATAATACGCTGTGATAGATCATGTGCTGTGATAGATAGCATCCCGTGATAGATAA
This sequence comes from Ambystoma mexicanum, assembly GCF_040938575.1. Taxonomy (NCBI): domain Eukaryota; kingdom Metazoa; phylum Chordata; class Amphibia; order Caudata; family Ambystomatidae; genus Ambystoma; species Ambystoma mexicanum. The sequence continues at coordinate 419,627,736 of NC_090934.1, read as the reverse complement.
TATGCTGTGATAGATCATATGCTATGACAGATCATATGCTATGACAGATCATATGCTGTGACAGATAATATGCTGTGATAGATAATATCCTGTGATAGATAATATGCTGTGACAGATAATATGTTGTGACAGATCATATGCTGAGATAGATAATATCCCATGATAGATAATATGCTGTTATAATATGCTATATTATATGGTGTGATAGATTATATGGTGTGATAGATTATATGGTGTGATAGATCATATGCTGTGATAGATCATATGCTGTGATAGATAATATCCCATGATAGATAATACCTCGTGATAGATAATATGCTGTGATAGATAATATGCTGTGATAGATTATATGGTGTGATAGATTATATAGTGTAATAGATCATATGTTGTGATAGATCATATGCTGTGATAGATCATATGCTGTGATAGATTATATGGTGTGATAGATCATATGCTGTGAAAGATCATATGCTGTGATAGATAATATCCTGTGATAGATCATATGCTGTGACAGATCATATGCTGTGATTGATAATATACCGTGATAGATCATATGGTGTGATAGATCATATGCTGTGATAGATAATATCTCGTGATAGATAATATCCCATGATAGATAATATACTGTGATAGATAATATGCTGTGATAGATAATATGCTGTGATAGATAATATATTGTGATAGAAAATATGCTGTTATAGATCACATGCTGTGATAGATAATATGCTGTGATAGATAATATGCTGTGATAGATAAAATACTGTGATAGATAATATCCCATGATAGATAATATGCTGTAATAGATAATATGCTGTGATAGATAATATGCTGTGATAGATAGTATGCTGTAATAGATCACATGCTGCGATAGATAGTATGCTGTGATAGAAAATATGCTGTGATAGATGATATCCTGTGATAGATATATGCTGTGATAGATAATATACTGTGATAGTCCTTTAAGAAGAGGTTGATGTAGCTGCAGAATATGTAACATAGTCCGCAGCCATTGCTTTGAGGAATAACCGTTTGCATATCAGTCTTTGTCCCGCCCACAAGGGCAGTCCAGCCTCGAGTTTCGGGGGATTGTATTGTCTGTGGCTCAAACAAACCCTCTGGGGTTAAGGGTCATGTAGCACACATCTTACCCTGCCCCTTAATGCACCCCTCAACCCCCTCGTGCTGTAGTGGACCATGCTCCCTCGTCCGCAGGATACTTTATATTAATCGCAAGATATGTTTTCCCATTGTGTCCTGGTAAATATTCAGCAAAATGTTAACGGTGAAATTTTCTTTTTTATTGTTTTATTGAAAAGGTTATGAATGTGGCTTTCCCTAGCTCTATCCAATTTCCAATCTCACCTTCCAGCTAAATCCATGCGCCATCACTCTTCCTGTCACACTGTCTCTCTGCCTCTCATTCCTCCATCACTCTTCCTGTCCCTTCCTGTCACACTGTCTCTCTGCCTTTCATTCCTCCATCACTCTTCCTGCCTCTTCCTGTCACACTGTCTCTGACTCTCTTTCCTCCATCACTCTTCCCGTCTTTTCCTGTCACACTGTCTCTCTGCCTTTCATTCCTCCATCACTCTTCCTGCCTTTTCCTGTCACACTGTCTCTCTGCCTCTTTCCTCCATCACTCTTCCTGTCTCTTCCTATCACACTGTCTCTCTGCCTCTCTTTCCTCCATCACTCTTCCTGTCTCTTCCTGTCACACTGTCTCGTTGCCACATTCCTCCATCATTCTTCCTGCCTCTTCCTGTCACAATATCTCTCTACCTCTCGTTCCTCCATCACTCTTCCTGCCTCTTCCAGTCACACTGTCTCTCTGCCTCTCTTTCCTCCATCACTCTTCCTGCCTCTTCCTGTCACACTGTCTCTCTGCCTCTCTTTCCTCCAGCACTCTTCCTGTCTCTTCCTGTCACACTTTCTTGTTGCCTCTCATTCCCCCATCACTCTTCCTGTCTCTACCTGTCACATTGTCTCTGACTCTCTTTCCTCCATCACTCTTCCCGTCTTTTCCTGTCACACTGTCTCTCTGCCTTTCATTCCTCCATCACTCTTCCTGCCTTTTCCTGTCACACTGTCTCTCTGCCTCTTTCCTCCATCACTCTTCCTGTCTCTTCCTATCACACTGTCTCTCTGCCTCTCTTTCCTCCATCACTCTTCCTGTCTCTTCCTGTCACACTGTCTCGTTGCCACATTCCTCCATCATTCTTCCTGCCTCTTCCTGTCACAATATCTCTCTACCTCTCGTTCCTCCATCACTCTTCCTGCCTCTTCCAGTCACACTGTCTCTCTGCCTCTCTTTCCTCCATCACTCTTCCTGCCTCTTCCTGTCAAACTGTCTCTCTGCCTCTCTTTCCTCCAGCACTCTTCCTGTCTCTTCCTGTCACACTTTCTTGTTGCCTCTCATTCCCCCATCACTCTTCCTGTCTCTACCTGTCACATTGTCTTTCTGGCTCTCTTTCCTCCATCACTCTTCCTGTCTCTTCCTGTCACATCTTCTTGTTGCCTCTCAGTCCCCCATCACTCTTCCTGTCTCTACCTGTCACACTGCCTCTCTGCCTCTCATTCCTCCATCACTCTTCCTGTCTCTTCCTGTCACACTTTCTTGTTGCCTCTCATTCCCCCATCACTCTTCCTGTCTCTAACTGTTACACTGTCTCTCTGCCTCTCTTTCCTCCATCACTCTTCCTGCCTCTCCTGTCACACTGTCTCTCTGCCTCTCTTTCCTCCATCACTCTTCCTGTCTCTTCCTGTCACACTTTCTTGTTGCCTCTCATTCCCCCATCACTCTTCCTGTCTCTACCTGTCCCACTGCCTCTCTGCCTCTCATTCCTCCATCACTCTTCCTGTCTCTTTCTGTCACACTTTCTTGTTGCCTCTCATTCCCCCATTACTCTTCCTGTCTCTACCTGTCACACTGTCTCTCTGCCTCTCTTTCCTCCATCAATCTTCCTGCCTCTTCCTGTCACACTGTCTCTCTGCCTCTCTTTCCTCCATCACTCTTCCTGTCTCTTCCTGTTACACTTTCTTGTTGCCTCTCATTCCCCCATCACTCTTCCTGTCTCTACCTGTCACACTGCCTCTCTGCCTCTCATTCCTCCATCACTCTTCCTGTCTCATCCTGTCACACTTTCTTGTTGCCTCTCATTCCCCAATCACTCTTCCTGTCTCTACCTGTCACACTGTCTCTCTGCCTCTCTTTCCTCATCACTCTTCCTGCCTCTCCTTGTCACACTGTCTCTCTGCCTCTCTTTCCTCCATCACTCTTCCTGTCTCTTCCTGTTACACTTTCTTGTTGCCTCTCATTCCCCCATCACTCTTCCTGTCTCTACCTGTCACACTGCCTCTCTGCCTCTCATTCCTCCATCACTCTTCCTGTCTCATCCTGTCACACTTTCTTGTTGCCTCTCATTCCCCAATCACTCTTCCTGTCTCTACCTGTCACACTGTCTCTCTGCCTCTCTTTCCTCATCACTCTTCCTGCCTCTCCTTGTCACACTGTCTCTCTGCCTCTCTTTCCTCCATCACTCTTCCTGTCTGTTCCTGTCACACTTTCTTGTTGCCTCTCATTCCCCCATCACTCTTCCCGTCTCTACCCGTCACACTGCCTCTCTGCCTCTCTTTCCTCCATCACTCTTCCTGTCTCTTCCTGTCACACTGTCTCTCTGCCTCTCTTTCCTCCATCACTCTTCCTGTCTCTTCCTGTCACACTGTCTCTCTGCCTCTCTTTCCTCCATCACTCTTCCTGTCTCATCCTGTCACACTTTCTTGTTGCCTCTCATTCCTTCATCACTCTTACTGTCTCTTCTGTCACACTGTCTCTCTGCCTCTCATCCTCTCCACCTTCTTCTTTCTCCCTCCGTCAGTCTCTCACCATTGCTCTCCCCTTCTCCCTTTCATGTCCTCTCTTCTTGTAGTCAGGCGTTCCTCCTCCGGTTTTCCCTCCCTCTCCGTGGCTCTCCTCTCCTGTCCTCGGTGTCCCTCACTGCTCTATTCTCAGCATGCTGTAATCTCTCTCCTTTTGACGGTATTTCTGTGATTCCGCGCCACTCATTCAGTCCCCTTGATTGTCCTTCACCCACGGCCCATCAGTAACTTCCTCAGCCCTTCACCCAGTCCTGCAGCTTCTCACTCAGGTGAGGTGAGGCACAGTCATTAAGCGCCTCGGTGAGCCCATGGCTTCCACTCCTTGAGGCTGCTTCCTTGTTTACTTCGATCCCCCCCTCATTCTAGATGCCTCTGCTCAGGCCGGCGGCTCTTTACTCCGTTCTAAGGCCTCCCGCTCAGTCCCCAGTCCCTTTTGCGAGCCCCTGGCTTCCACTCCTGGAGTTGGTCTGCTTATTTCAGAGACGCTGCCCTCCTTCTGATGCCCCCTCTCAGTCCTGAGGCTCCTCATTAAGTTCTGAGGACCCCCGCTCTGTCCCTAGGCATCTTGGTGAGCCTATGGCTTCCACTCTTAGAGGCTACTTGCTTATTTCATTAGAGCCCACACTTAACCTGGATGCCTCTGTTCAGTTCTGAGGCTCCTCATTCAGTTCTAAGGCCTCTCGCTCAGATCTGAGGCTCTTCATTCAGTTCTAAGGCCTCCCGCTCAGTCCTGAGGCTCTTCATTCAGTTCTGAGAACTCCCGCTCTGTCCCCAGGCACCTTGGTGAGCCCATGGCTTCCACTGCTTGAGGCTGCTTGCCTATTTCTTGTGATCATGCCCTCATTCTGAGCCCCTCTCAGTCCTGAAGCTCCTCATTCATTTCTGAGGAACCCTGCTCTGTCCCCAGGCACCTTGGTGAGCCCATGGCTTCCACTGCTTGAGGCCGCTTGCTTATTCCTTGTGATCATGCCCTCATTCTGAGCCCCTCTCAGTCCTGAAGCTCCTCATTCATTTCTGAGGACCCCCGCTCTGTCCCCAGGCACCTTGGTGAGCCAACGCTTCCACTCCTTGAGGCCGCTTGCTTATGTCCTGAGATCCGCCATCATTCTTGATGTCCTCGATCAGGCCTGAAGCTCTTCCCTTAGTTCAGAGGCTTACCACTCAGTCCCGATGCTCCTAGTTGAGCCCATTCCATTGTATATTGCTTGGAGGCCACTTGCTTATTTCATGAGGCCCGCCTTCACTCTGGATACCTGAGGTTTGATTGGACCCTGACGATTTCCTCTCTTTTTTCCCCAGGATGCAGTTGTGGGGGCTTCTCATCCTTCTGCTTGTCGTAGTGATGGGAATGATAGCTGAAGCTGGAAAAAATAAGAAAGGTGAGTAGAGGACCTGTTCTACCCTGGGGCCCACGGCGCGGGGCGGGGGCACTATCCATGCATCAGTGGCAAACTCTTAGCAAGAGCTTTCTGTGTAATAATGTGCCCTCTCATCTCCCACGTTTTTAGAAAAAGGTAAAAAAGTACTATCGGACTGCGAAGACTGGGAGTGGGGACCTTGCACCCCCAACAGCAAAGACTGTGGGGTGGGGACCCGCGAAGGCACCTGCAGCGAGGAGACCAAGAAGCTCAAGTGCAAGATCCCATGCAACTGGAAGAAGGCGTTTGGAGGTGAGAGCCGCGCGCACCACGCATGCCGCACCTGCACCATCTGTGATGGATCCACACCCAAACATCTGCACCCTTACATAAGTCCACTGACTGGGTTCCCTTCTGAGAAATCGGAGGTGCTCTACTTTTCAAATGCCTTCCTCGGGTCGCAAGGGTTGACATTGGTTCTGAGGGACCTATTTGCATAGGTCATAAAGTGAATCCCTTATAATGTCATCCAATTATCCAGTATGGTGTCCACACAACACCAACAATCATAGGAATATATTAAGTTACCCTTGTCCGAAAGTTCATCGCAAGGAGAGAAGGTCAACAGAGGAAGAATTGCTACCAGGGTTTGGGGCGCCTCGGGATTTTGCAGGAGATATGTGGAGATCATGCAAATGGCAGTGATGCACAGTTTCCCCCTAATTTCTTTTATTAGTGTGTTCTAGCTATTTTGATTAGATAAATGCATGAACAAAGAAACATCAATTCATAAAAACATTTCATACATCATATATCCTCATAATAGAAACGTTTAATTATGAATATATACATTCATTCTACCTGGCTTACTCTTATCCTCTGCCATGCCGTACTACTAATAAAGTGCAGCTTGTGCCAGCTATATAGCTAGCCATATTTTGCTTAGGAATCACCATCATGCCTGACTACTTTAAAAAAGTGCACCCATATGTTACTTAATGCTCTCGGGGAGGATAGCTCAGCGGCAACGTACTCGCCTTGGACGCAAGACGACACGGAGCAACACAGGTTCGATCCCCGGTCCGCGCTTAGAAACCTCTGGGTATTAAGTGCTTTATAACTAACCTATCATATCAATGCTGCCAGAAGAATCACAGAAGTGGCGCGCAGTATAAATCCCAATAACGTAATATAACAGCTCTCTGCTAGGCTCAATACCAGTGGTTCCACCCTGCTCCCTGAGGGCTCAGCCACATGACCCACTCCCAGGTGGGAAACTGACGAAGGACTATTCTCCTCTGTTATTCACTTACCTTCTCCTTCAAACGTCTTCTCTACTACCACCTGGCCCCTTTCCATATGTGGATCTGGCCAAGAAGGGCATTGTTCCTAGAAACGCCCATTATTATGGGGCTGATTGAAGGTGGCAAGGCCTAGGGGCACCAGCACAGTGGCAAGGCAGCATCCTATGCAAGGGACCCATTCAATGCAAGACCGATTGATGAGGGGCGTAACCATGATGGCCACTAAAGCTTTTCTCTGATTATCCCTGCCCTTTAGACGATCAAAACTCTGCGCATGCTCAAGTTGACATACTCGGAGCCTGGAGGGGCGGGCGGGAGCAGAACACCCTGTTTTTATAAAGCCAGTATAAATGAAAATACTGTGCAGAATGCCAGGCCCCTTTCTTATGAATAACCTTTGAAAATAATAACAGAAATGCAGATTGGATTCTTCACACCACAGAGTGCATAAATGAAGTGGCACATCAAGCCCAGAAAAGGAATCTTGTACTACCCGCAGCCAAGAATAGCACGGACAGCAGCACAGCCACCTTCAATCACAAACAGAACAGGTACAGCACAGGCAGAAGCAGTTCAAACTTCCCTCCCCCACTAATCAGATACATCACGGCCAGCAGCACTACAAGGCTCCCTTCCTCACTGAAAAGGTGCATTACCACAACACGCTTTCTCCACACATGCAACAGTGGCAGCACGGACAGCCGTGCAATCTTCACTCACACACAGAACAGGCACAGCACAGGCAGAAACAGTTCAAACTTCCCTCCCTCACTAATCAGGTACAGCACTGCCGGTAGCAATACAAGGCTCCTTTCCTCACTGAAAAGGTGCAGCACCACAGCATGCTTTCTCCACACATGCAACAGTGGCAACACGGACAGCAGCACTGCCACCTTCACTCAGACACAGAACAGCGCAGGCAGAAACAGTTCAAGCGTCCCTCCTTCACCAATCAGGTACAGCACTGCCAGCAGCAATACAAGGTTCCCTTCCTCAATGAAATGTTACAGCACCACACCATGCGTTCTCCACACATGTAACAGTGGCAGCACAGCCCTCCATCACTAACCAAGTACAGCACTGCCAGCAGCAATACAAGGTTCTCTTCCTCACTGAAAAGGTACAGCACCAGGGGTGGACTGGCCTATAGGGAACTCTGGATATTTTCCAGCAGGCCTCTGCACCCTGGGCCTCTTTTGTGTGGTGACCTATTATATTTCCAAATGTGCTCATTGGAAAAGGGTTGGGCTGGCTGAAAGTGTGTAATATGGGGCCACTTTGAGCATTATTTCCAGAGCCTCTTTTGGTTCTCAGTCCACCCCTGTACAGCACCACAGCAGGCTTTCGCCACAAATACAACTGTTGCAGCACGGACAGCAGCAATGCAAGCTTCACCCTCACAGAACAGTTACAGTACCACCACCAGCAAATCAAGCTTCCCCTCCCCACTGAAAGGTACAGCACTGCCATCCACTGATGCAACAGTTACACTATTGGCAGCAGCTCTGCAATCTTCACTCGCAGAACAGTTACAACATAGACAGGAACAGTTCAAGCCCCCCCACGCCCCTCACAGAACAGGTACAGTACCACCACCAGCAAAGCAAGCTTCCCTTCCCCACTGAACAGGCACAGCACTGCCAGCAGCAATGCAAGCTTCTCTTAATCCACAGATGCAACAGTTACACTATTGGCAGCAGCTCTGCAATCTATACCCACACAGAACAGACACAGCATGGTCCTATGAAGAGTTGCCGACTATTTTTTGCCGCCCCACACTTTCGCCAAATTTCTTTTTACTGACTTTTCCACGTTATGTACTGTAAAAATGTGGGGGTGACCCCTGCACCCCTCTTACTAACGCAGCCCCCCACTCCATATATACTTCACCCCCACTTACCATCTGTATTGTTGTGGCAAAAAAGTGGGGGAAAATGGGGCAAAAAGAAATCGGCGAAAGTGTGGGTCGACAAATGTGGGCAAGACGGACAGCATCATTCCGAGCTTCCCTCCCTCACTGAACAGGTTCAGCACTGCCAGCAGCCATGCAAGCTTCCCTCCCCCACTGAAAAGGTACTGCACAGTCATCAGCAAAGCGAACTTCCGCCGCAGACACACGAGTTGCAGCATGGACAGCAGCACTGCAATCTTTACTCACACAGAACAGATAGAACATAGGCAGCAACAGTTCGAGCTTCTCTCCTTCACAGAACAGTACAGCACAGGCAGCAATAGCCCAGACATCATTCACTTACAGAGCAGGAACAGCGCTTCCGGCAGCATAGCAAGCTTCCTCCACACGTACAGTACAGCCATAGTGCGTAAAGCAGCATTACAATCTTAACTCAAACGCCCAGAACAGGTACTGCACAGGCAGCAACAGTTTAGGCTTCTCTTCCTCATGGAACAGATGCTGCACTGCCAGCATCAGCCTTCCAAAGGCTCCCCAATGGCGCACTCTGTTCCTGTTACCATGGTGAGCATTCCATCGCCCACAAGACCTCCTGCAGAAAAGCAAACTGACATTTTGGTTAGCCTTAGAAGAATAGAGGGTGCACACTGTCAGTTTTGTGGTTAAAGGAGTTACAAGCTTTAAGGACAAAAGTTGGAGACTTATGGGTGCGGGGGAGGAAAAGCGGCCCTGGCACAGGGCCACCTAAATATATAGAAGCGAAAAAAAGAGGATCCAAACTGGAACCCTCCCGTCCCCTGCACACCTTTATATTGCGTCGAAAAGACACCTAAATGTCAGTTCAAAGAGACTTATTGACAGTTCATAATAGAAATATTCAATTAGAAAACAGGTTTAGCCAATTATAATAATACAATCAATTGTTTGAATGTAAAAACAAATATTATTTATTCCAAACGCAAATGGCAGAGAAGGTTCAGTTCATTGTGGACGGCTGACGAGTTTCGAGAAGCAAATTCTTTTCTTCATGAGCCATAGATCATACAAAAGAACTAAAATGTAGAAAATATAGAGAAAATATAAGAAAAGAAAAAAAGGAAAAATCAGGATTGTGTAGCTCTAAAGCCAATTCCACAGCCTACATTGTATTTAAAATTGCACAGTTGCATTTTAACATTATGATGTATATCACAGTCTATCTACAGTCGCAGAGATACAGAACCTTAATTAGGTCTAATTTTAACAATTTCAATAAAATTATATCCAAAGCCACAAGCAACCCAAACTGAAGTGGCCACAATAGTTAGTAGTTAGAGAAGTCATGAATGGTGGGGTTACATGAGGGAACCAGTGCTTAAGTATATCTAGAACATAAGGGCTAAACATTCGCTCACCATTATTGGAAGGATCCTAAGTCCTATTGCGTTTGGTGATGTCTCTGGGCAGAAGGGGTTCAATCGATCATGAAACACTAAACTGCTCAAGAATGGAGCAGGCGCCCAATGCACTGTAATAAACAATGTGGATAATAAATTGTGTGCATGATAACACGGAGTGGCAACAGAGTTGACACAGACTAAGTGAAGTCAACAGAAGAGCATGGACTCACCCTGGCGAGGTGAGTTTACGTCGAGATACAGTGGAATCCTGTGAACTAAGTCCCAAAGACAGCGTGAAATCACTGATCAATGCTGGCTGGGACACGATGTTTGAATCTGTGAATAGCCCGAAAGAGCTATAAGTTAGTATAGGTGAACGATAGAAGAAACCTACAACAATTACCAGTTACGGTGCGTGAGTGAAAGGACTTACAGAAATAACAATGTAGCGCGGTCAGAAACAGAGATCTGTGTCCGGCGTGAAGTAAATCTCCAATGTGTGTCAGAAATCCAGGCCGAGGGTACTCGTGCGCGGATGGAAACCGTTGCTAGGCGAGGGACGCTCCCAGTGGAACGAAGGACCCTCCTGTACGCTTTAGTCTGTACGTAAAGTGCGTGGTGCGTGGAAACAAATAACGGACTACCGATTCAATTTGTGGAAAGAATAAGGCTCGCAGGAGCCTGTACACAACGGCAGCCATGTTAGAATGTATTCAAAATGCGGATTGGTAAAGGCCGGCAAGGGAAAAAGCTTGCAGTTAAGACTGATCAATGGGAATCGGGGAACCTGATGATAAAAGGCATGTAATTAGAGTTGTAGTTGGGTGGCTTTGGATTTACAAAATGGAAAAAAAAGTGACAAAAGGAAAACACAGTTGGTGTACCAAAACCATATCTGCTGTACATAAAACATTCACAAGGTACTGAGATTGAATGAAAAGGTAAATGATCACTGTCTGTGTGATTGCATGAATATGCAGTGCATCCCAGTTTGTAGAATTTATAGACAACAATACAACTTCTTATTTTTGGTGAGCCTTATAATCCTTTTATGATCATGGCTGCTCGGCTGAAATGGGTTAGTGGCCGGATAACAGACCCGCCCTCGCGGCGACGGAACACTGCAATACAAGTAGATACCCTACAGTGGGCTTGGTGCTCATCTTTTATGCTAAGGATCCATGCACCAGTAATAATAATGCCTTTTGATTGGGAAAGCCGAAGCTCTGTAATATATTCTTTTTTTTTAAACTCGCAAGGGCAATTTTGTGTTTAACCAGTAGATGACAGCACAAAGCAAGCAATGTCTGAAGGCTAGTGTTAAAGCTGGAAGACGTTGCAGGTTCCCAGTTACCTTCCAAAGGGCAGCGGATATGGCGTGGGCTTCAGTGGCGTCGCCAGAAATCAAATTTAGGAGGTGCACAGAGGGGGCCAAAGACAAAAGTAGGGGAGCCACAGACAAAAGTAGGGGGGCCGCCTATAAAAGGACAATGTGTGACGTCAGACGCACTCCTGCAAAGAATCTTTAGTGCATACCAACTACCACAACCCACTGCACCTCCCCTGCCATCAGAATGTAGGCACTAAACCATTAAGTCAGTAATGACCCATCATTAGTAGTTTCGGGGGCTACATTCTGATTGGAGGGGCTGCTCTTGGCTACAGGGGGAACTTAACAGCTCTTCATTTTTGTGCGGCAGCATTGATTGCGGCCCTGTGTGTGCTGTGCAGGCAGACACAGCACTGCAGACAGCACAGAGAAAGTAGCCAGGCTGAGGTATGAGGGCACAAGGGGGGGGCCCAGGTTTTCAGAGGAGCGGCATGGGCCACCCAACTCCCCCTTAGTGATGCCACTGGTTTGCTTCTACTTCATACCTTAGAATCGGCCCAACTGATGCATTCCTCCTTCCGAGATTAATATATTCAAATAGTAACACCTGTTATTACAGTGCTTGGAAGTGGGAGGGATCTGGCATGAAACACTACAGAGCAGCACTTATTAATATTATTATTATTATTTTTTTTGGCGTGGTCAACTGATCTCTGTGTTGCTGTGTGTGTCTGCTCCAGTCACTTACAGACCGCTCTAGCTCAACCCCTTCCCCACACACATGCAATTCACAGTGTGCTTATGTTGTGCTATTGTTATGGGTACGGGCGCGGATGTCTACGCGTCGCTCATATACAGTCATCTTCAAACACGCTGAGCAAATCCAGGTGCAGTCACAGGAGTAGGTGTGTCCTTGCCACGGACTATTCTTTGTTATTGATGCAGCCACACACATATACACACACACACACACACACACACACACACACAGATGAACTCAGGCACACAGCAACCCCTCGTGTTTTGAAGACTATTGTACCTCCCCATCCATACCCAAGGGGTCTCCCTACCTAGCGTTAAGTTCTCGTTCATGCCCTGAAGGACGGGCGTGACCCCACGCAGGCAGTGTGTGCAGTACATATGCAATCCATGTCCCCAGGCAGTGTGAACCTTATGCCCCATGCACTGTTGAATCCATAGCATGTGCACATTGTGTGTCCAGTGGTGTGTGCATCTGGAATCATAATGCTGTGAGGCCTGCCTCTCTGGGCACTATACATCAGTAGACCTATATCCTGTATGTCCTGGGTAGTATGTATCCTGGGTAGTGGGCACCCATTGACGCATGCCTTTCCGTAGTACATGGGCAACCTCTCGCCTCCAGCAGTGTGTCCCAATAGGCTCAAGCCCTGCAGGTCCTTCATAATGTATTTCCCCAGCAGTGGGTACCTATGAAGTTATGCCATGTAGCGCATGGAGTGTAGCCGTTGGCCCATGCACTGTAGCGCATGGAGTGTAGCCATTGGCCCATGCACTGTAGCGCATGGAGTGTAGCCATTGGCTTATGCTCTGTAGCTCATGGAGTGTAGCCATTGGCTCATGCCCTGTAGCGCATGGAGTGTAGCCATTGGCTCATGCCCTGTAGCTCATGGAGTGTAGCCATTGGCTCATGCCCCGCTGGTCCTTCATAATGTATTTCCCCAGCAGTGGGTACCTCTGAAGTCATGTCCTGTAGTGCATGGAGTGTAGCCACTGGCTCATGCCCTGTAGCGCATGGAGTGTAGCCATTGGCTCATGCCCTGTAGCGCATGGAGTGTAGCCATTGGCCCATGACCTGTAGCGCACGGAATGTAGCCATTGGCTCATGCCCAGTATCTGTGCATTGTGGGGCCTACATAACATGCACACCCAGCAGTGTCCATATGTAGAGTCATGCTCTGTAAGGCCTAAATAACCAGTCTTACCAGTAGTCTCTATCTGTAGAGTCATGCTCTGCAGGGCCTGCACCAGCTGTCTCCCCAGCAGTGTCCGTCTGTGCAGTCATGCTCTGCAGGGCCTGCACCAGCTGTCTCCCCAGCAGTGTCTATCTGTGCAGCCATGCACTGTAGGGCCTGCATCACCTTTCTCCCCAGCAGTGTCTATCTGTGCAGCCATGCTGTGTAGGGCCTGAATAACCTGTCTGCCCAGCAGTGTCTCTCTCTGCAGTCATGGTCTGTAGGACCTGTATAACATGTCTCCCCAGCAGTGTCTAGCTGTGCAGTCATGCTCTGTAGGGCCTGCATCACCTGCCTCCCCAGCAGTGTCGGTCTGTAGAGTCATGCCCTTTAGCCCAGTACCCTACCAGTCTGTTCATATGGATTCATGTCCTGTAGTGCATGTTTAACCTCTCTTCCCAGGAGTGTGTGCCTATGGAGTACCTTGAAGGATCTGTTTAACCTTGCCCCTACAAGCCTGTATACATGGTCTCATGCATTGCAGTGCGTGATAACCTCTCCCCCTTGAAGTGTGTGCCTATAGAGTGCCTTGAAGGATCTGTGTAACCCCTCTCCCTACCAGTTTGTTCATCTGACTCATGCCCTGCAGTGCATGTTTAACCTCTCTTCCCTGAAGTGTGCGCCTATGGTCTGTGTAGCCCCTCTCCCTACCAGCCTGTACAAATGTACTCATGCCCTGAAGTGCTTGTGTAACCTTTCTCCACTGAAGTGTGTGCCTATGGAGTGCCTTGAAGAATCTGTGTAACCCTGCCCCTACCAGACTGTACACATGGACTCATGCCCTGCAGTGCTTGTGTGACCTTTCTCCCTTGAAGTGTGTGCCTATGGTGTGCCTTGAAGGATCTGTGTAACCCCTCTCCCTACAGGCCTGTGCATATGGACTCATGCCCTGCAGTGCTTGTGTGACACCTCTCCCCTGAAGTGTGTGGCTATGGAGTGCCTTGAAGGATCTGTGTAACCCAGGTCCCTACCAGCCTGTACACATGGACTCATACCCTGTAGGAATGGATAATCCCCCTTCTCTTCCGAGGACATGTTTTCATGGACTCATGCCTGCAGTACTTGTGTGACCTCTCTCCCCTGAAGTGTGTGACTATGGAGTGTCTTGAAGGATCTGTGTAACCCTGCCCCTACCAGCCTGTACACATGGACTCATACCCTGCATTGCTTGTGTGACCTCCCTCCCCTGAAGGGTGTGCCTATGGAGTGCCTTGAAGTGTCTGTGTAACCCTGGTCCCTACCAGCCTGTACACATGGACTCTTGCCTGCAGTACTTGTATAACCCTTCTCGCCTAAATTGTGCACCTATGGTGCTCCTTGGGGATCTGTGAAACCTCTTTCCCTCCCAGTCTATACCGCTTAATGCTTACCCTCTAGGAATGTGTCACCCTTTTCTGGGAGTTTCTTTGTGACCTAATGCTCTCTAGGGCTGCACCCCCTCTTCCCAGGCACTGTTCCCTGATGGGCTACTGTAACCTCTATCTCTTTGTCTCCCAGCTGACTGCAGGTACAAGTTTGAGAACTGGGGAGCGTGTGACGCTGCCACAGGCCTCAAGGCCCGTTCCGGGACTCTGAAGAAGGCGCTCTACAAGGCAAAATGTGATGACACCATCCAAGTGACCAAGCCCTGCGCCCCCAAGAGCAAGTCCAAAGCCAAAGGTGGGTACCAAGTCCCTAACTGGTGGTTTGAGAAACCTCCTTCCACCCTCATGCTCCAAGCGATTTCTGTTTGCTACTGTTGAGCTGTCACTGCAATAGGGTGTGAGTGACTCCCTGTGACATAGGATAACTCGGGTCAGCCCTGTCATTTCAACCCACAGTGAATTGTATGCTGGGACTTGTAGGGCAAAGCATAGCCTGGGAGAAGTGAAACTACGGATACCAGAATGCTAAGTGCTGCTTGCTAAAAAGACATGACTGACTGAAGGTGTCACTGTTAGGAGGAGTCTCCCAGCCCTTATCTCATAAAACCTCATTAAGAATGTTGCTGCAGATTTCAGGGATATCATTTAGGTTTAGAACAATTCCAATCTTTGAGAAGAGCCTCATTAGGTCTTTACCCCGTTAGGTGGTGTCTACCGCAATGCCAAGGTTAATCAGGGTCTTGGCACAAGTTGGTTAAATGTTAAATGTTAAATGTTAAAGGTATTTGTACCGCGGACCGTCACCAACGGAATTGGTCCCCAGGCGCTCAGGCGGATCTGCAAACGATAAAGGTGGGATGGGTTAGTAGGTTGAAGAAGGGAGTAGGATAGTGAGAGAAGTGGTGTGCTGTTGGCAGCTTCAACTCAGTATACACCGGGTGCTGAGCGTTGGTGCAGGTATCGGATTGGAGTCAGTCCACGTGTGCTGTTGTTCCGGTTTATGTGTTGTTGCAGTGTTGTGAAGTGCGTGCGGTTTGTTGTGCGAGAGATGGTTGTGTGAGTTTTTGAGTGAGATAAGTATGCAGAGTTTGAGCTTATTGGTTAGTGGGTTACCTGACCTTTACCAATGCTAGTACTCGTGGTTCTGGGGAGAGTGGCACTTGTTGGCCCTCGCATTCCCATCTAGGCGCGGCGCAGGCCAATGATTGGGGCTCCATACTGGTGTGATCATGCCAACATTCACACTTTTATCTGGTCGCGGCGCAGGCTAGTGTAATCTCATGAATGGCATAGGACTCTACGGGAATAGAGAACCAGAAGCACCGGCACCGCTGCTAACGGTGCCTGTGCTTCTTTGAGAAACATGCCTGCAGGAGCCAGGAGTTGTGGCCCTGCAGGCATTCTCATAGTCTGGCGTTCCAGAAAGGGTGCATGTACGTTAATACTGGCACTCTTATTTCCGGACCGCCAGACTTAGAATGAGACTCTAGCCGAAGGATAGGAGGGATTCTGATTGGACGAGTGGGATACTGTGTATTATGTTGTGTGGCACATGTTAAACAAAGGGAATTGTTTCAGGACTTTTGTGGTGCCAGCAAGGTGGTGGAACCTCACAGTTGGATAGCGTTTGCCATTTTTGACCATTGCCAGTCATCGTTTGGGTGATAAGAGGTCAACGGGTCAGTCTCTATGTTTCACTGTTCAGATAGTATTCAGGTGAAGCAGGACCCATGTGCGACTTAAGTTGGTCATGTGCTGAAGAAAGCCTGCTGGAGCTTGGTGTGGTGCAGCTTTCATGCTCCTTGGAGGTGCCGCTTCCGTGACTGAAGGTGCATTTGATGTCTTGCATGCGGTAAGGGTTAATGGCGCTGGTAAGGGTGCCGGTGCCGTTAACCCCTTACCGCCGCACACACTTCAAGGGGGAGAGCTCCTTTAGTGTGTCCCGCTTTTACCAGGCGTTATTAACGGGCCCGTTGTTAGCTCCCTCCCCATTCCCATTAAGCCCCATGGAGGCTCGAATGGGAATGGGGATGGGTTCCCTGAATGGGGAAATACAGGGTCCTCCAAGGTTGGAATGGCCCGGTAGTTCCCCATTCAGAGAACCCAGACCTGGTATGCGGTATGGGGGTAGCCATGGTGCTAACAGCACCATGGCTACCTCCATACCCGTAATGACCCCCATAGTCCTCGGAATACCAATGTTTCTTCTTGGCTGTCACTCAGTTCTCTGGTTGTGTCAGCTGCAGTTCTCGGGTGCTCTTGATTGACAGTACAAGTCCAGTGCTCTCACATCTTCATGTCAAGTTTGTGCAGGTACTGCCAGCAAGGCTTGCTGAGAGTAGGGGCCCTCGAGGATTTGCTACCAGGTGTGAGATCTCTCTATAGCAAATGATGACCTGGTACTGACCATACTGGGGAAAAGCCTTCACATTAGGAAGTTTGCAGGGCCAAGTTATGATATTCCTTCAAGCGGGTGTCTTCCTCTGTGCTTTGGGAATTGTCTGCACATGGCACACGGCAAGGAGCAGAGCCTCTTCTTTTTAAGAACATTGTGGCGGGGAGGTAATCCCATACCCCATCACGGGGTTGCATCCGGTCAAAGATTCTAGTGGGCGTGTAATCAATGAGTGCTACCTCAGTCTGCCTTGCAGGGTTATTACAGGCCTGTCTTTTGGGCATAGATTCATGTGTGACATGCGTCTACCATGCATAAAAAGGCTATACCTTTCGAAGGTTGCTGGAGCAATGGCACTATAAGGTCAAATGTATACCCCACTCATTCCCATTTAGGGACAGTGTTTGGCCATTGGGCTCTGCACTGAATTTTACATGGGGTTCTCGGTAGCAACTCCTCTTGGATTTAGCAGTCTATACCCCTCCAGAATCATGTGATGGCTGCCACCAACCATTGCAGCCCACACAACCATCCATGGACGGGTACCCGCTCCGGAAAAGGGTGTACCTGTGGTACCCCGACTAAGAGGCATTTGGGGTCTCTCCGGGGTCACAGTGGTATTCACGTCCCTGATGTGGCTTCCATTGAGGACCTATCAGGTAATCATCAGCTAAACCAGGCAGGGAATGTCAAACAATACCCAGGACCTCATGCTACAATAGAGGGAGGTGACTTCTCACAGTGAAACGTGTGTTAGGGCTACTTGGCAGCTATAATTAGCGTCCCCCCGCCCCCTTTGATAGCAAAAGGTGTCTGTGCATGGCTGTAGGAGATCTCAAATATTCAATTGAGTAACTGGGCATGCACATGTATAACTGCGTCAGCTTGATGTGGAATCAGCGTGTGTCTGAAGACTGGTGGAAGCAAATACATAATAACCAAGACTGCTGGTTTAGCTGATTTCTATTCCAAACTGACTCCTAAGGCAGAAGGTCCCATGGGTTTGCTGGCACTTCCTACATTGAATTGTGACTTGGTCTTTTACATGTGTTGTTACTACACACTGGTTTGTCGGTGAGTAACTTTCAGTTTGTCTGGAACAGATTTTTACATGGGCAACTCTATTATAATTACTCATGTGTTATTTTACCAGCCAGTGGTTAGCTCCAGAACTTTTTATTGTATTTAAAAAAAAAGATAAATAGGGAGCTTTGACTCAAGACATGTCTATAAAGATAACAGAAATGCAGAAAGAACCAAGGGCTTCATTGTTCCAAGGAAGGGCATCTTTCTTCGGCCAGCTGCTGGATTAAAGCCTTTGAAATGAAATTAAATGATCTTTTATTTATATCGTGCTCGTACACAAGTGTTTCAGAGTGCGACCAGGCAAAAGGAAGAGGAACAAGTGAGAACAAAAAGAAAACAGCGGTCTTACTAGGCCCAGTGACATTTAAGTAAGCGCAAATGTATGGAAAATGGAAAAGGGGGAATGTGCAAGAGAACAGAAGTTCAAGATGTGAAGGAAGTCATTCTGTGGTTGGATGAAGGAGAGTCCAAGGAAATGATCAACTTGAAGGGCAGGCACTTCCACATTAGAATGCATGAGAAGCAGCCAATCACAGCAAAAGAGCTCGCAGTTTTAATTGAAGCACTGCCAGTTCAAATAATAACTTTTATCCATTACATCTGAAATGTGTGGTACCAAAATTGGACTTGATAATCTCTGTGCACCATGGGAGAAACCGTTTTTGCTGCATGAATCTGTTTTGGATTCATGTGCTGTGCTTAAGTTGACTTCTAGTTGCTTCCCAGTAACTTGATCCCTCCATGACATTTATGTAGATACCAGAAAGCTTCAAAAATACTATTACAGGTAAGTAACGCTTCCTATGTGCAAAATCCCTACATCGGGGATAGGCTAGTATATGGGCTCTCCTTACAGCTCTTTAAAGAGTTGACAAAGAAGTCATTAAGGTTGTGACATGGAATTCTCCATACACCTGATGTAATCATCTTCAGAATCTTGGGTTCAAGTACAGATCCCCAGGATGCAGCGGCGCTTCCCTCAAACAGTAAGCTAAAGTTATTCAAGACGATGGCCGCTCTCATTCAGGGGTCACCATCTGAAACCGCAAGGGAGACATTGGTGTTGCTCTATGTGATATTAACATGCATGATACAAGGAGATGGGGCTAACATGTGGGGAAAGTAGTGCCAATGAATACATTTAGGATTGCTGCAACCTTTATCCCATCTCACTTGTAACAAGGATGCTACTTGGTAATCTATGCAAAGCGCAGGAATATTTTGCCAGATATGGCTGCACACATTGCAGCATTGCTGGCTCTTAATACTAGTCTAGCAGCTTCATCATGTGTCTCACCTGGACTTAATATGAGGGCCAGAGGTGATTTTAGCTACACGCTAAGCAGCTACGGGGACATTCTCAACACCGACGAAACTGAAGATAGTGCTTAGGCAATAGGCATTGTGGGCCTACATCATAAGATAATCAAATTACAGATACCTTCCCAATACCAGTATTATTATCCTTACACTTCAATATTCCTCCACTAGGTGGCAGGCTAATGCAAATGATGTGCATCTATCACAGTTGTCAAGTTACAAAACTATTGTTTATGGTTGAGCTATAGTTTCTATTTCTTATTACCATGGAAACTTTCCCCTCTTTCTAAAGAACACAGAAAGAGCAATACATTTTTTGTTTACTAATTCGGGAACCCAGATCCTCTTGCTTCTATATTTCATAGTTTTGAGAAAAGTGTGTTTGGGTTGTTGTAAGGAATTTCAAGAGATTGCCTCAGACCATCTTAATAAATACAAAAGTTTGTCTGATGCCACCATGCACAGTAGAGGCTGGCCGAACGCACAGAATGCTCCGCTAAAGGGAGCTGTTGCCTCAGGAAATTCACTGGTCCAATATGCATAGCTCCAACTGTTGTCACCGCTAGAGGGAGCTGTTGCCTTAGGATAGATAGTGGTCCAACTGTGTCAATGAAAACCTGCACTTTAGCCTATGTACATGGGCCTGTACACTAGTCTTGCAATAAATGGACAAGGGTGTGACTTATTCTCTTGGAAGGTAGAGGCGTAGACAGGGTAGGGCCTGAGCGGGCAAGGCCCAGCCAAAATCTTTAAGTGCCCACTCAACACCACTGCTTGGGCATTTACAGAGGTTAATGTCACTGCAGGGGGCCCAACTACATTAGCTACAGGCCCCACTTGTTAGACAATCCTGGCTACGCCGGAAGGTACATGGTTAGGCACTCATACCCCTAAAGACTACTGACCCCACACTGTCCCCTAAGTCCTGGTAGGGCAAAAGCAGCTGTGTGGAGAATAGGGTGCCGAGCGACTGGTGGCAGTATTCCCCAGTGATGCCATTGTGACTGCAAACATAGATGGAGTACCTCCTTCCCCATGAGACGCAACTCCATTTCCATGGTTTTTCAGCTTCTGCCAGTCTCTGCTGTCCTCCCAAATTAATCTGCATTTTAAAAATGAACCCTGAAAAAATGTCTTCCATTCCTCTGGCATGGCTTATAGAAAGAAGCACACCTTACCTTTTCTGTGATAGGTGGTGATGAAGCACTATGGCTGGGCTTCCAGAAAGCAGCACACCTTATCTGGTGTGTGATAGGTGGTGATGGAGCACTCTGGCTGGGCTTCCAGAAATAAGCACACCTTATCTGTTGTGTGATAGGTGGTGATGGAGCACTCTGGCTGGGCTTCCAGAAAGCAGCACACCTTATCTGTTGTGTGATAGGTGGTGATGGAGCACTCTGACTGAGCTTACAAAAAGAAGCACACCTTGCCTTTTGTGTGTCAGGTGGTGACGGATCACGCTGGCTGGGCTTCCAGAAAGAAGCACACCTACCTTTTGTGTGATAGGTGGTGATGGAGCACTATGGCTGGGCTTCCAGAAAGAAGCACACCTTATCTGTTGTGTGATAGGTGGTGATGGAGCACTCTGGCTCCGCTTCCAGAAAGAAGCACACCTTACCTGTTGTGTGATAGGTGGTGATGTGGTGATGGAGACTCTGGCTGGGCTTCCAGAAAGAAGCACATCTTACCTGTTGTGTGATAGGTGGTGATAAATCACTCTGGCTGGGTTCTTAGCAAAACAATGTTCCCGAAAGGGACCAAATATATATATATATATATATATATATATATATATATATATATATATATATATATATATATATATATATATATATATATATATATATATATAGAGCTGTCTCCTGAAGAGTGTTGCTGTCGAGCAGCAAGACATATTGCCAAACCACTTTTTTAAAAGTGACAACAAAATGGATGTTCTTTAAAGGACGAGCCATTCTTACAACCTTGTTGCAATCACTGGGCATTCTGGAGTCCTTGAACATTGAAACGCCACTGGCCACTGGTGAGCTGAAAACAGGTGAAAACACGCCAGTACACACTCACACTCACGAACACGTGTCCTGCATTTCCATGTGTTTTTATCTCCTTCATTTGTTCATAATTCCCGAGGAATATTGCACTCAATTTCAAGATCCGCCATAATTGTATGCAATGTTTTATCGTAAATTAAAAACATACTTTATTTTGCCTAAACTGTTTCTATTCAAATTTTTTATTTTGTGGGTTAATTTTTTAAAGTTTATTTGCATTAAAATGTTAACCATTTTTTTAAGCAAAGCCAAGAATTTTGCACAAATCCTCTTTACAGGCATAGAGAGAAAAAGAAAAAGAAGGAACTTAGAAACATAAGGCAAACAAGACAAAAAAAAAAAGAAAAGGCTCGCTTAACCATAAAAGTCAGCCTTGGAATAAAAAAGACACAATAACTTGCACGTGGCAGCTAATCCTTAAAAAGTAATACTGCTGTTCAGGCGGTCCCGCCCCCAGGGAGTACCACGGCCATTACATGCTTAGTTTTTCGTCCATCCATTAAGGACCTCCACCAGGCTTCAGGGTCTGAAATTACAAAGCCCGACAAGAGAGGTCTAAGATGTTTTGAGCGGACGTCCTTTATTGCTGAACGTACTGTAATAAGATGAAGCAGAGCTTCGACCTTGGATTCGTCATTGCAATGCCAACAGTGGTTTCCCTGCGATACCCCCCAGATTGCTCTGATCTCATTGGTAAGATAAAGGTTCATACGGGCTCGCAAAGATTGACCCATAACCTTTTTGTCTTAGAACTGCTTCAGATATTCGCAAACCGTGTTTAATTTCTGGCCTTCTGCGTGTAAATGGGCAACTGATCGATAACTACAAACCACGTCCAATATTAGAATCCAATCATGTTCTTTAACTTTTTGTTTTACTCGTACCAGGTTAGTCACCAGTTGTTCCAATGAACTTCCAATTTCTGCCAGGTAATTCATTGTTTTTAATGGCCAACCGTTCAGTTGGTTTACGGTCGGATGTAATTTCCCTGTTTACCATTTCCAGAATCACTGGACGTGAGGGTGCATAGCATTTCCTGAACAGGGCAAGTCTGTTCCACTCAACTATGCATTTCTAAGATATAAGGCCCAATTATCTCCCGATGATCGCGATAGGGTTTGACAGGGGGACACCCAGCACCTTGTTCCAGAAAGAACCTTCAAGGCATGGCCAGAGAGGCTCTGGGATATTAAACATGGCTTCTGCCCCATAAGTCACCACCGGTATAACATTTGCTTTGTAAAACCTAAGGGCTGGCGTGATAGAGAAGCGGCCAAATTTACGGCTCAGTGTGCATGCTTGGCTGGTGAGACCCTTCATCTTTTCTTGCAAGTAAGATGACATTGGAGCTTCAGATCTTGAATCACTCAGTCAAACACCTAAATACTTGAACGAATGAACCTGTTCGATTCTCTTACCATCGAGATACCATGAGAAACAGTTTTTCCCCTTGTTGGAGTTCCCAAAGCTCAAAGTTTTTGTTTTGTCCTTCTTAATTCCCAAGCCGTTTGTTAGAATATAGCTTTGTAAGGGGTTGAGTTGTCTTTGGAGACCCACTGGGGTCTGATAGATTATTGCATCGTCTGCGTACAATAAACGAGGTAACTGAACTCCTCTGACCTTGGGAGAGAAGAATCTTGTTAATGAAAAAGCTTCAGACATGTCCTCCAAGAAGAAATTAAAGAGGGTCGGGGCCATTGGGCATCCCTGCTTGACGCCCCTCAGGATTTTGATTTCCTTGGAAAGAAGATCCGCCTTGTTCAATCTCTCTCTTAATGAAGTGTTTGAGTGAATAGCCCTGATTGGATTAATTATGTACTTAGGGCAATTTTTCCTCTCAAGCTTCAACCAGAGTTTGGTCCTGTGGTTTTTTGGTCAAAAGCCTGTACGAGGTCCACGATGGCCGTAACGATCCTGGTTCTATGGCTTCCTGGGTTCCCCTTCAAGAGTTGGAGTAACAAGATGTTTACACAAGTTCCCAGGCCCTTAACAAAACCTGTTTGAAAAGGGTCAGTACTGTTGATTTTCCGACACCAGTTGTGGAAATGGTCCAGGATGATAGTACTATAAAGCTTGTCAATGACGTCCAAGAGGGCGATAGGGCGATAATTCCTAGGGTCCCGATCTCCTTTTTTGTGAATTGGTACCACTATCACCCTCTTCCATGAACTTGGGATTTTATGAGAGGATGCTATTTGATTGAACAATTTAAAGATGAAAACAGCCCAGTCTTCCAGGGTATTCCTTCAGCATACGGTTGGACAACCCATCAGGGCCTGGCGCTCTTGAACCTTTTAACTTTTTAATTCGCCTTACAGTGTCCTTGGGATTATTTGCAGATACCCATGGTGCATAGCTTTCAGGATCGTTATCTCTTGCAGTGATATCCAGAGCCGTGGTGTAAAGGCGTTTGTAATGGTTAGACCAGGACTCTTCACTTATCGGGTTTGATTGATTTCGTTTGACGTTATCCCCTCCGATTTTATCATTGACCAGAATTTTCTCAGATCTTTGCTGACCAAAGCCCTAAGCTTGGCCTCGGAGTCGTTCTGGTATCTCTGTCGCTTGATTGAACACAGCCAGATTTTATAGCTTGATTTTTCGCACAAAGCTGTTTGATAGTGCTTGGGTAGACCAGATTTATTTGCTACTCTTCCCAGCTTTCTCACCCTTTTTCTCTGTGCAACCAATTCGCTGTTGTAGATATGCTAATTGGAGGTTGCTGAGTTAGATTTCTTGGGGCGTTGAACGCCAAATTCTTCTAGCGAGTGAGAGTATTCAACGGTTCTGATCTTAATAGATGATCATTTAGGCACAGTCCGCCATTGCAAGTATCAACCACCAATGGCATTTGCTACCGTCAGAAGAGCCCAGATGCCCTACATTCCAACAAAAGAAGATGATGGTGGCTTAATAGTTCAGATAGATTCATATGCTGGGCATACTCGTGCCATCTGTTGGTTGGGTGCAGAAATCTTATGTTTAAAAGCAAGCATTCTCCTGTGTTGCTTTGCTACCCCTGCAATGAAAACATCAGGGTAAACGTGCCCAGTCTACCCCAAGCGCATTGCTCTGGGTAGCGTTAGCCTCTGTGTTAGAAACTGTTTTGCTGGACACCGCTCATTGTTGCGGCGCTATAAATATGCCCGCTGTGGGTTAATGGGGAAATAGATTGGGCACTTATTAATTTCCCAGTGAAAACTAATAGGCAATATGGGCCACATTTAATGTTTGGCAGTGCAGTAAAAAAGTGGTGGTAAACCTGTTACTACTTTTACAATGCAACCAGTTTCAAATTTTCAAAATGAAAATCTAAAAGCTGCTAGGTTTTATGTAGATCCATTGCCAGGCGCGGGGGGAGCCTCTTCAGTGGGCCCTATCATGGCCGTATCGTGGTTTGGAAGTCGTCATCTCACACTGATATCTGTTAATACTGGGACCTGTGCTAATCTACTGGTCCAGCCATGCCAGTTGCCCTTTATACCAAGATATGAACGCTGCTTCCCTTTCTGCCACTGTTCGGCTGACAGATTCACTTTGTGCAGAAATGCTTTTGTTTGCTGCAGGCGACCCCTGACCCCTCTTTTTCACCAGCTTTCTGGGTCCCTTTGACAGTGCCCTCACTTTTCCTTCTCTTCAGTCCTCAGCCCTATGCCCCTCCCTGCAGTGCCACACACACTTCCCACTCATGCACTGTGGCATCTCCGCTGTCGTGGTGTGATTTGTCCGCCAGCATACATGAGGCCATCAAAGATGGCCTGTTGAAATCACCTGTAATGCATGACTCAGTGTAAAGAGGCCACATCAGGCTGGATTGAATGTTATTGACTGAGAGCAATGTTTTATGGTGCAAGAGACATCCTCTCTGGCTGCGTAAGCGAAAGAATGATGAAACGACTGATTGAAGACATTATTGGGCCTCATTTACGAGTTCAGCGGTAACCCGCCGGTCCTACCTGTGGTTTGCTGCCAAACTCGTAACACTGTTCTGCCGCCTTATATCCTGGTGCCACCGGGACAGCCTGGCGGCCCGCGTTGTCAGGCAGCGGAAAGTGGAAACGGGGACACGGTAGCACTGGCACCATTGCTAATGATGAAAACCAAGCCTGCAGACGCTGGTACCCCCGGCAGGTGAGACCTGCCGGGAGAAACTGCCCCTGCAGCCATACTTGTAGTCTGGCAGTCCGGAGAGGGTGCCGGTACGCTGCTACCAGCACCCTTATCTCTAGACCACCAGGATGGTAATGAGGCCCATTGATGCACTAATGAATACTTAGAGAGTGAGTTCTATAAAATGAATCAACTCCGGACTAGAGGGAATTTGTGGATGGAAGATTCCAAAAACATGACTTTTTTAGTTTCTTTCTGATGTTGAGGTGGTTCACTTGGATGTTGCTGATCGCAGAGAGTGTGTTCCATGGCCAAGGTCCTCAGACAGTGAAGTGCCAGGCTCTGGGCAAGTCACACAGTGCTTGGAGATCTGGAGTAAGTCATTGTTGGGTGACCGCATGGTGTTTGTTTTTTGGAGCGAATGTTTAGGTGAGGCAGACAGCATTGAAGTCTTGGGCATTAATGGTAAACAGTCAACTGGTTTTAGGGCCTGGGAGATGGTGTCTCATGGCTTCTTAGCCTCGGTCTTCATTAAGTGATTCACCGCTTGGGAACAAGATTTCTGATTATTTGGAAGGTGATTTACAGTGAGTTGGTAGTGTCAAGATAGAAGTTGATGGTACGACTGTGTCGTTTTTGGGGGCAAAAGTCACCATATATCAGAAAAGGCAGTGACATGTTGGGATTTTCAGCCGACATATCCAGTCTGGGCATCAAGGGTAATTTTGAGTTGAGGGTGACAGCTGGGCGTTTAAAATTAGTGCCCATGGGTGTGTGGCACAGGGTAAATGGAAGAGGTCGGAGGGCGTTACAGTAGGGTTTGGGGTTTGACAATCATGAACAGTAGCTCGATTGGGGCATGTTACGTTTCAGGCAGCACCTTCCTACTCATGATTCAGTGGCAGTCATTCTGCTTTCATGGCCTGGGATAGGTTATGGGTCTTCAGGAATTTTAGGCAGGGGTAAGTGTCTTCAGTTCAGGAGCGGTAGAAGTGGTAGCCGTCATCCTTTTAGGCAGGGGTAAGTGTCTTCAGTGGAGGAGTGGTAGAAGTGGTTGCTGTCATCCTTTTAGGCGGGGTGAGTGTCTTCAGTTCAGGAGTGGTAGAAGTGGTTGCCGTCATCCATGGTCTTCATGAAGGATCATGGAGATAGTGCGCTGCACCAGTGATTTGTAGCGCCTCGAAACACTTGTGTATAGGCACGTTATAAATGCCATATCATATCATGGGGGAAACCCTTGCATGAGGCTACACAAGGCAGCATAGGATTTGAAGCAGAAATTGCCCAATTTCAGTTCTTGAGATTGGCCACTTGAAGGCATTAACTCAGATTTTAAGGATAGCTGTTTCAAACCCTGGCACTGGGCATACACTGGGCTGCATTGTTTAGAGAAGGCAGTGATTGTCAGGAAGGGCCTGGCCTTGGGAAAAACATTATTTCCAGGATCTTCAACGAGATTGGCAGGCTGGCGATGCCCCTTTATTTTTTGATAATGACCCTGAGGTGTGTGACTTTTTTATGCCAGGGGATGACAATGACTTATCTCTGGGTGGGAGGGAGAACAATGTCTGCACTCGCATTAAATATACTGGTGGGTATAGCCTCATTGGTGAGGAGCTGCCACCTGGATTTCTAAGGATACCCTTGGTGATGGTGCTTTTGGGTCCAAATTTCCAGATCAGGCAAGGATCAGTTGCTGGCTTATTTTCTTAGGCTCGTTCTGTGCGTGTTTCAGTGTGTGCTTGACATTGTCACAAATGTCTGTGCTTTTTTTTTTTTACGAGGAATGCTGGTATCTCATTGTTAGAATTCACTCGGGCCTAGGTTTTGATCAGCAAGGTTTGGAGTTTGCCAGGTGGTTTTGAACAGCCGATGGCTAAGGTTTGGGTCATTTGTTTTTGCACAGAAAATTGCTTTCTGTATCTTGTCCAGGTAGCCCTGTATTTCTTGAGGGTAGAGGAAGTTGGTGGCTGTTTCCACGTAAGTGTTTTGCATCCCGCTCTGAGGCATCTGGACGAGCTGTTGAACCAGGGTTTTGTTCAGTTTAAGATGTTTGCCCTCAAAATTGAAGCTGTGTGGAAAAGTTCCACAATTTTGTTGATGATTATAGTTCAAAAACATTGCTAAAAGCAGTTCCTTTTGGGTTCTGGTCCATTGTGTGGTGGATGCGTATGCTGCTTGCTTTGAGAGGTGGAGAGGGTAGTTGTGTAGTAGACAAATCCGTGGCCTGTGTAACAGTGAGCTTAGCTGTGTAGTCGGGAGTGCTAACTACTCGCTTCTGTGAAAGATCAGTGCAAGAGTGTGTCCACAGGAGTGGCGACAGGGGGTCCAGTCAGACCTGTAATCACCTGCTGTAAGTTAGGATATCATATATGGAATTGTACTGTATTTAGCGGTAGTCTGCAACACCGGACATAAATCTGCGCAAGATGTCATGTGGGTGTATTCAAATTGCAGTGTGAGCGGTCCCAGGACGGATAGTTTGGAGTCCTAGGATGCTTTGGTAAATCTGATTGGTCACTTATAGCGCCAGGGGACCACTCTGGTAGTGATAGTGCACGGTACAAATATCCTTTAACATTAACATTAACTTAAAGAGTACGACGAGGTCACATCATCTCTGCCAGGTATGTGACACAGGCATGAGACGCAAAGACTTACATTTTGCAGTGCAACCTCTAATTTTCATCCCAATGATTCATGACTCTGTGACGAATAGGGTGTGCTGGGACACAGAGGCTTGGGTTTAATGTCAGTGACTGACCTTGCTTTGGGAATCCTGCATGAAAGGACTTGAGGGTATGTTGCTGTTCCACTCAGGATAAAAATGGTTGCGTTTACATGGTTATCTGCTGGTCATTCGTACGGAGTGTATATGCAGCGCTGAGGCTGAGCATGCTGGCACATTTGCGGTGGGAGATACTGGTTGTGAACTATTACTGTGGGTGTGCATAGAAACATTGCAGAATGAGTGTATGAGAGTGGCAGTGGGGAGGTCTTGTGAGTGAATCGTTGTGAGAGTGGGAGTGCTTACGGTTGGCGCTGGATGTTAGTTGGACAGTGTCCGGGTCGAGGGCTGGTAATAGTGAAAGTGGGAAATGATGGAGGAAGTGAGTGGGTGTTAGTCAGGACAGGAAGTAAGAGTGGGATGGATGATGGTAGCAGTGCTCGTAAGTGCTAGTAAAAGTGGGAGGCGGTGAGGATAACTGAAGTGATACGTGTCAGTAATGGATGCGTATTGAAGATATTCTGAAAATGGTAATACAGGGTGAGATATGTTGAAGGTGTGGATTAGTTAAAGCCAACTGGTACATCAGATTTCACTTCAGGACATTGTTTTGATAATCAGTACTTCCAATGTGAGGACACTGACATGTGGAGAATCATAGGTACCTGCACATGTGGTATAGGGATAGTGTGACAGGAAAACGGCTGTCAATTCCCCTTTCTACTTAACAAGTAAACAACTAGTAATACTCTGGACCAGCCATTAGATGGCTGAATATGCAAAGCATGTAACGCTAAATAGATATAAGCTACAGAAACACTATTACTGGGTAGGTAATACCTGCCATTCCCACAGAGTTCTAAAAAAAACTAGAGGGCCATATTCTACCAGAAACTGTCAGCCCTGGACACCATGCTGGTGGAAAAAGCATGTCACTTTCCATTGCAGTGTATGGCTACTTACACACCAGCATGGCACCCACAGCTACCAACTGAATGGCAACTGGTTGCCTCACTTTTTTATATCATAATGTATGGAATGATAGCCATTTAGTTCTTTATTAGAACTCTGTGGCCATGCCACTTTTCTTCTTTAGGGATGTCTTTTGTGTAAGTAAGATCATGCCCTAGAGTGGTTGACCTCCTTTCTCCTGGACCGACCTCTCCCCCCCGCCTCAGGCCCAACTTAGGTATTTTCGCTCCATCACCTCTCTCTCCACATGTGGTGTTCCCAGGACTCGATCCTCTCATGCTGGCTGTTCAATGTCTTCTTGGCTCCTTTAGCCCACTTGATCTCTACCTTCTCCTCTAACTTTCAATGTTATGCAGATGGCAATCAGCTCTCTTTCAGGCCCCCCTCAGCTGCCTCTTCTCTCTCGCTTATTCCTGACTCCTGACTGTCTATCTGCGGTTCAGGATTGGTGCGCATCCAATGATCTCTACCTTAATGCCAGTAAGACGGAGATCCTTCTGATTAGGACCTGTGCTCCTGCTTTCCCCCTCTCACTCTGTCCGCCCTCCTTGGGCCCTCTTCCTTCACCTTCCTGTGAGGCAAAAAACCTTGGTGTCATCTTCACCTCCGCTCTCTCCTTCTCTCCTCACATCACGGACCTTGCCAAGAAGGCCCACTACCAGTCGCACCTCGTCAGAGCTATTCTTCCTTTTCTCACTTTCCCCCAGAGGCTCACAGACTCCATAGACCTGGTTCTCTCTAGGCTGGACTACTGCTACTCAATCTGCCTTCCTCTACTGTTCACCCTCTTCAACTAATCTAGAACAGGACTGCAAGACTTAACCTTGGCCTCAAGCCCAAGGATCGTATCTCTCCAGCCCTGAAATCTCTCCACTGGCTCCCAGTGGCTGCAAGGATCAAGTTCAAGACCTACTGCATCATCCACAATGCTTTCTGGGGCCGGGGCACACACTACACCCGACTCTCTCTTACAAAATACCTTCCTTCTCAAGCCCTTCGCTCAGCTACCTCAACTACCTCCAACTCTCTGAGGGTCAGACGCTTCCCCAGGCCGAGAGTGGGGGGCAAATCTCTCTTCTCTGCAGGTGCTTCCCCTGGAATGGCCTCCCTGTCTCCCTCACACTTGAGCCAGACCACCTGAAGTTCCGGAAGCTGCTCAATACCTTCCTTTTCTCCTCTGCTTTCTCTCTCTCCCTCCGCTGCTGACCTACCTGTCTGCTGCACTGACTGGTTGCTTGGCTACCCTCAGAGTCTCACTGGGTACCAGACTCCTCCATGATCTGTCTCCCCATTACTGCCTCTGGGTATACCGTGTACTAGGGGCTGCAACTGTAACCTCTACTGCACCCTGCCTCCTTGCATCTCCCAGAGCCCGGATGCCCTGGCTGCTCTTACTCAGTGCATCTCTGCTGGGATTGCACTTCTCTCCCTTGCACTTCCCCCTCTCACTTCCCCTGCACTTTATATTGTCACACTTGCACAATCGGAATGACACATGACCTAGCAAGATCATTTGTCTTGTCCTCCCTGTATTCCCTCCCTTGTCATGTTGCGCCTAGAAACACTTGTGTACAGGCGCGTTATGAATGACATATCATATCATATATCCCTGCCTGGTTATAAGAGGGGTCTTCAAAAAGTCATGTCAAACTGTGTTATGTCTCTTATGAGAAGAGAGATAGAATTTGTTAAAATGTATATGTTAGTGAGGTCTTCTCATGCTGGCTGCACATTAATGGGGAATGTGAGCGACGTCTCTGATGGTGCAAAGAAAAGGCCTTATACTGGCTATTGGTTAATAGGTGTTGTTTGTGATGTCCCTATTTCTGTAAGTTATGTGTTGTTAGGGATGTCTCTTAAGGTGCATGTGTAGTGATCTCCATATTAAGTGCTGTGAGTGATATTTCTGATGGTGCAAGTGCTGTTCTCTCAGTATTAGGCACCCTGGTTATGATATGGCATTTATAACATGCCTATACAAAAGTGTTTCAAGGTGCAATGAGGCAAGGGTGGGGGAACAGAGGAAAGACAGACAACGATCCTACTAGGCCAGGTGTCATTCAGATCGTGCAAGTGCATGGGAAGGAGAAAGTGCGGGCGGCGAAGGGACAGTGCAGTACATGGAATAATAGAATAAATAACAATAAGTAAGTACGGCCAGCAGGTGGCAAGTGCAGGGGTGAAGGGTAAGTGCAGGCATCAGATGTCAAGTGCTGGTAGTGCGCCTGTAGGGATACAGAAACAGTCCCCAGTGCGGGGGTTTCTAGGAAGGCAGTGCGGCTGTGTGACTGGCGGGGGAGGGGAGGGGACCTGGGCCTGAGATCAGAGGGTGGCCAGGTAACCAGTGCAGTTTCAACTAGGAAATCAGCAAGGGAGAGGAGGCGAGAACGCAGAAGCAAAGAGAAAGGTTTTGAGGTGCTTCCGGAACTGGAGATGGTTCGCTTCAAGTTTCAAGGGGGCAGGGAGGCTGTTCCAGAGGGAGACCCCAGCCAATAAGAGAGATCTACCACCAACTCGTTGCTTGGAGAAGTGACTGACCCTGAGGAAGATGGAGGTGGAAGAGTGAAGAGCTCAAGAAGGAAGATATTTAGGAACATGTGCATGTGATGTTAGCACTCAGTATCTGGCAGTGTGAGTGATGTCTCTAATCGCGCCAGAGGTGTTATTTCGAACCAAGTTCAAGTCACTGGGTGGTGGAGCCGTCTTCCAGTATGATGATTCTGTGAGGCGACCCCAGCGGTGTACTCGCCGTGCTTCTTGGACATTCCCTCTCCGGTTTGAAACATAGTACATACATGAAATACCATAAATGGCCACAAGGTGGCAAACTGACTCCATGTCACTCTTACCTTACACGGCCCGCGGCTTAAAAGACATAAAGATATTCGGATTGAATGAGGATATGTCCGTTTCCTGGCAGCTTTAAAAATGTAGGCCACGCTTTATTTATTTATTTACCTTGCCATCATCTGTAACGAGTATTGATTTGAACAGCCCCAAAAGGCGGAAAGAAGAGACAAGTACAGTGGCAAGTCTTAAAAACAATTCTGGCCATTAGCAGTTCTTGGTACATTGAGATCTGGGAAGTGTACGAGGAAGCGGAGAGAAAACAGCATTAGTTGAGACCCCTGAGGGCCGAGAAGTGCGGCAGATTGCAGTGCCGCTGCCCTGTGATTGCACCCAGCGCGAAGAGCCCGCGAGAGTCCAGAGTGTTTGCTGGTGAAGCACTTGGCAGGAGTGGTTGACGGTCCGCAGCATCTTGCCGTGTGTTTAGGCAATGCATCAAGTGGGTAAGGAAGAGTTCTGCTTGAGGTAGGAGGGGGAACCACTCAGTCACTGCTTGACGTGGTGTCCTGCCTACTGGCATTAAGTTTGAGCCGGTCAAGTGGCACAGCGAGTAGAGCGCTCGCTTTGACATCCGTGCAGAGCCTGATAACGCAGGTTCGAATCCCGGCGGGGCCAAACTCAGCCTTTCATCCTTCCGAGGTCGATAAATGAGCACCACACACCGTGGGTAATAATAAGCAGCGCTCAGATACCTGAGGGTTTGTAGCGCTATATAAGTGCCAAATTATTATTATTAAGTGCAGAAGGATCCAAACAGGGGTGTTAAGTTGTCTTTTAAATCGGGCGTTGATTTCTTAGTTGCTCAATTTGTCCAGAGATTTGCATTTGTCTTTGGCAAAAAGAGGTTTAATAAGCAGCAAGGAAATAGGCGTTGGCCCATCAGGAGGCTGGTAACATGGGAGGAATCGGGTAATAAGGACCCACATCCCATGCCTGCCTACTCTGCCTCTCATAGGTCGCCATTTTTGTCTGCTTGAGCCGGTGGCCCGGGCCCCGTTTAACCCCCGTTGCTCCACCAGTCCACCAGTCCACAGTCTGCTCCAGAGTCCTCCCAAAGATACAAAAAAACATGGAAAAACCACCTGGGAGACCGATAGTCTCTGGCTGTGGGTCTATACTCGAGCCTCTGTGCAAATTTATAGACACTTTTTTTAAACCCATTAGTGTTTGCACTGAAACTTATCTTAGGGATACGACTCACAAAATTACGATTTTTGAGAATCTTGACTTTGACCAATCAATTCAGAGACTAGTAACAATGGACATTCAGTCCCTTTATACTAGTATACCCCAAGATCAGGCAATTGACTGTATGCGAGAACTCCTCACGAAGCATGATACACAGGATCGAGTCCCACACAACTTTATTTTGGAACTCATGACCATAGCATTAAATAAAAACTATTTTGAATTCAATGGTCAATATTACCTGCAGACGAAGGGTACAACGATGGGGGCAGCATTTGCCCTCTTTATGTCTCAATTCGAATCACAACACATTTTATCTATTACCAACCCCTTCCATGACTATATAACCAAGTGTAAGAGGTACATAGATGATATCATTTTTATCTGGACTGGGTCAGAGTCAGATTTGGCACTTTTTCTGAACTGGTTGAACAACATAGATACCAACATCAAGTTCACAATGGAATTCAACACCAAACAAATTGCTTTTTTAGACCTGGTCATTAAAGATGAATCAGGCAAATTGAAATGCTCTCTGTATTGCAAAACAAGTGCCCGCAACACCCTGTTGCACTACTCCAGCAATCATCCACGCCATCTCTGTGATAATTTACCATATGGACAGTTTACCGTATTCAGAGAAACTGTTCTAATCTGAATGATTTTTATGAACAATCTGAAAATGTGAGCACCCGTCTTATTGAAAGAGGTTACCCAAAAGGCCTGATCAATAAAGCCAAAAAGAGGGCACGCTTCACTGACAGGGATATATTGCTCTCCCTGAAAACTGCCACTGACTCTTCATCTGGCACTGACGGTGCCAAAATTACATGTGTCATAACCCATGGACCACAAACCTTACAGATCAATTTGTATTTGTATTTATTTATTTATAACGCGCAAACCCGCAGGCCCGGAGGCATCAGGGCGCAATTTCTACAAGGTTACAGAAATGCATATATACAGGAATAGCAAAGCATGAATTTACAAAGGAATAACATTGCATGATATGAACAGGACATAAGGTGCAAATAATACAGTGTGCGGGACTTAAAGCTGGTCGAAAAGCCAGGATCTAGTATTGGCTTTAAAAGTGTAAAAAGACTCTTCAGCTCTGATTGTAGCAGGGAGGGAGTTCCAGAGCTTGGACGCTAGGACCGGGAAGCTTGAACCCCCTGCTTTTTGCAGTTTAAATCTAGGGATGGCTAGACAGTGGGACTGGGCAGTTCTTAGTGGACGGGAGGTCGAGCGTCGCAACAGTCGACTGCCGAGGTAGATGGGGGCTTTGTTAGACAAGCATTTGTGCGTGATGGCGAGTGCTTTGAGTGAGATTCTTTGCTTGACAGGTAGCCACTTTAACTTTGTTCTCGTTTCTGTGATATGGTGGTTACGAGGGATGTTTAAGGTGGCACGAATGGCATTGTTTTGGGTAGTTTGGAGTTTATTCAAGTTCTCTTGGCTGGTGCCTAGGTAGAGGGCACTGCAGTAGTCGATTTTAGCCATGATGAGGGTTCTCGCTAGTGTGACACTGTTGGAGGTAGTAAGGAAAAGTCTGCAGGCTGCAATGAGTTTGCATGTGTATGCAGACGCAGATCTGACAGCATTAGTTTGTCGGGTTAATGATAATGTAGCGTCAAGGTAGAACCCTAGTGTTTTAGTGTCTTTTGAGACTCGAATGTTATTGCCGTCTGTGGTGAATGACTGATATGTCGGTTCTAGTCTGCTCAGGCGTTGTGCAGTGCCCAAGATCAGAAGCTCCGTCTTGTCGTCATTTAGGCACAGCTGGTGTTGGGCCATCCAAGCTTGGATGATCAAGTAGACGTCACTGAGGGCCTTGGTGTCAGCTAGATAATCGCCAGTGATGGGAATGAGTATCTGGGTGTCATCCGCATAATTAGTGTAGGAGACACCCAGATAGTCAAGCACAACAAAGAGTGGTTTTGTGAAGATTTTATAAAGTGTAGGTGACACACAAGACCCCTGAGGTACGCCACAGTGAATTGGGGAAGGGTCGGCGGCTGCGGATGGGGCAAAGACTCTCATGGATCTGTTGCTCAAAAAGGATTTGATCCAGGCTGCAGCCGAGGATGAGAAGTTAGCAGCGGAGTGGAGGTGCTTGCAAAGGATTTGGTGATTGACCAAATGAAAAGCGGCCGAAAGGTCGAGAAGTAATAGCATTGCTAGCTTGCCCTGATCCTTAAGGACCTCAATTTGGGTTTTGAGGTCTATTAACGCAGTCTCCGTCCCATGTCTGGGGCGGAATCCAGATTGTCGTAGACCTAGCATGTTATTGGATTCCAGATAGATTTGAATCTGAAGGTATGCACACGGTCTAAAATCTTAAGCAGAAATGGTACTGTTGTGATAGGTCGGAAATTGGTAGGAATGCTTGGGTCGAGGGATGGTGTTTTGAGCAGAGGGATCACCCAAGCGTCCTTCAGGTTATCCGGGACAATACCGGTTTTGAAGGACAAGTTAATGAAGGCCGTGATGAATGGGGCCAGCTCATGCGCCAAGTCCTTAATAATAGGGGCTGGGCATGGATCACCTTGGCAGTTGGATGGTTTAATTCTGCGAATTACATTTTCTACCTCAACGACGGTGAGCGATGAGAATGTAAATGGAGTGGTGTTAGCAGTATCTGGAGAGAGGGCCTTGGCAGGGGAAAGAGCGCGGTTATCGTGCTTCAGGCTGTCCTGCTTATCTTTAATTTTCGCTTGTAGTGTTGAGATTTTATTTAGTAAGGCTGCTTGGATGTTAGCACACCATTTACTATCTTTCAAGCAGGTGTCAGGGGGGGCGACTGGAGTTTCAAGCTCTTTTAGGATTTTGAAGAGTTCCTTAGTGTTCGAGTCAGCTTGAATAATGCGATTGTTGAGAGATTCCTTTTTTGCAGTGATGATGGCATCTTTATATGAGAGTGAGGCAAGAAGGAAACCATCTTTGTGCTCGTCAGAGGGATGGCTTTTCCATCGATTTTCGGCACAGCGTTTCGCTTTGCGGAGAGTTCTTAACTGTGGTGTGAACCATGAGTTAAGATTGTAATTTGGCCTTCCTAAGTTTGATAGGTGCTATAGAGTCAATAGCCGTTAGCATTGTTTGGTTGTAAGTGTCTGCTAAGGACGTAGGGTCAGAGCAGGTGTTGATGGCTGCATCAAGGGTTGGGAGTAACAGTGGGAGGAGTTTCTCCTTAGTTATATCTTTTTTGCTTCTAGTCGGGAGTGCTGGGGCTATTGGAGTCGGGATGCGTGGGGTTGCTTCAATGTTAAAGGTTATGACGTGGTGGTCAGACCATAAAGAGGGGGTGTTGCTAAGAATCTTAATGTTGCAATTGGAGCTAGCTAACCAATCAAGAGTTCTCCCTTTGAGATGGGTAGGTTCTTGAATGTGTAAGGTGAGGCCATGATCAGTTAGTATGTTCTCCAGGTCGGTTGCCACAGGATCCTTCAGGTCACCAAGACCTAAGTTCAGGTCGCCTAGGATGATTGTTTGTGATTTATTTTTAGTATTGTCCAGGAGGAGGGTGGAGATTTCACTGGCAAAGGACGGTGCCGGTCCCGGAGGCCTGTGAATAAGGTGCAAGGTGGCCGTTTGATTGGGGTTGAGTGCTAATTTGACTGACAGCAGCTCAGCTGATACAAGTTTGGCATCAGGTATCACTCTTAGGTCAAGCGCATTTTTGTGGATGAAGGCTACACCTCCACCTCTAGAGTGGGCAGTGGGGCGGTCACATCGTGTGATGCCGTAGTCAGGCGGTAGAGCCAACGCTAGTAAGGGGCCAGAAGCAGCATGAAGCCAGGTTTTCGGATATAGCTAGGAAGTCAAGGTCAGACGTGGTGATGAGGTCAGCTATGTCTAGTGCATGTGCGGTGAGGGATCTGGCATTAATAAGGGCACCCTTAAACATGGGCAGTTTAACCTCTGTGGTTGTGGATTTGCAAGTGGTAGTGGTTGGCGGTGAACCAAGTGGAGGTAGTAAGGTTTGCTTCGAGGCGCTGTTACGGGAGTGACGTAGGCGTAATCTGGTGCCTAGTCTCTTATTTCTGAGAAGGAAGGGGCAAGGTTGGTTAGGTGTGGGTTTCTTAGCAAAATGTTCCAGCCATAGTGCAGGGTCATTAAGGTATTGGTTGATTTGTCCTCCAGCAAGGGCTGCCGGGCTCGTTCTGGGAGACGCCATAAGTCGTGGGGAAGCAAGACTGAGAGGAGGCTGATCAGGTTTAGGACGGAATGGTAGGGTGGTTACCGTATGTAGCTGAGTCAAAATACTGGCCTATTGTAAAACTCAGTTTGCCCGACGCACCATTGCCGAGGTTTGCCTTGAAAAGGGCCAAAAATATTCCTGACAAACTTGTACATTCCAATTTTAAGAAAGACCCTCCCAGAATGGGTCTCTGGGACCTAAGAACAACTGTTGGTCACTTCCCGTGTGGATCTTGCTCAGTCTGTCAATTTACAAGAAAACTTAAGGAGTTTAAGATTGGGGCCACAACTTGGACACTTTCGTCCATGACAAACTGTAAAACTAAACAAGTAGTGTACTGCATCCAATGTCCTTGTGGACTTCGATACATTGGACAAACCTCTCGACCTGTCCATATCAGGATTTCTCAACATCGTTCTAGAATTGGGTGCAGTATGGAATCTGCACCTCTTGTAAACCATTACATTGAACTACAGCATTCCGCCAATTATATTCTGTGGTGGATCCTAGATGTAGTAAAAAATACACCTAATGTGTCTCGTTGTCTTCTTTAGAAGGGAGCACGATGGATTCATTGCTTATCTACCCATATTAATGGGTTAAATGAGGATTTCTTCCCCATATCCTGAGCACATCTGCTGCTTCTTCTTCTTCTTCCCTTTGTTTCCGACATTTAAGGCTTTGTGCGGATGTGACTATCTATATACATCAACAATAGACTGCTGAGGCCACTCCCACTGCAGTCGCTTGCTATCTAGCATTTGTTTGCTCTGCTTGCTTTTTTGCCCTTTTGCCTTTTTTGCTTCTCTACATCCCTGCATCTTCGCATCCCTAATTTATTTACTCTGGATGCTTATACCGCCCCCGCTGACCCTCATCCCTTGAGTTTCGGCACAATTATCGTCTCATCAATGATCTATCCGCTCACCTGTTCTGTCCCATTATTTTCATCTCTTTATCTGTTGCGTGGGATTTCTCGGTTCCAATTGACTTCTATTTTTATTTTTATATATTTTTTACTGAACCACTTCGAAGCGTTACGAGGCGGCCACATTAGTACATGTCCGCTTTCTCTTTGATCCCTTTCTTTGGCCCATTTGCATACGTTTAGGATCATCACTGGAATCAGGAGCCTTCTCGACCCTGTTGTGCCGTACGGTTGCTCCTTTGCAATAGTTATCATTTATCCCTTCAGTATACTGTTAAGTCAAACCTCTAGGATGCTTAATCTACTCTCAAGACCTACTCATTTGGCGCCAGGAGCTTTAGCCTCACTTACTCAGAACAGCCTTCACGTCAGATGACACAAACGTAACTGTCAATTTGCATGTCAGCTCTACAGAGACCTGGCAGCTTTAACCAATCGAATTCTCAATGTAAGGAGGCACGTCGGTTGCAAGCCTTTCCCGGCTTCCGAATGACGTTGACCAATGAGAGGCGGCCTTGCAGCCAGCGCCCTCCCTTCTTCTGTCCTCTAGGCTCTGTGTTTTTAACCAGGCTGCATAGGCGTTCGAGCTCTCTGCAGATTCGGATCGACCTGGCTGCTTTCGAGTAGTCTGCTAATAGCAGTAAGAAGGCTCCCTTCCAGTCTATTTAATGTTAATTTCCCATTCAGGCTTGACCTGTATTTGATCTCACCCTGTACATTTTATTTCGATTCCGATTCAAGACGTGCCTATTCATTCACGTCTCTTTACGTATTTATTTTCACTACAGAGACAGTTTCTATCGCGCACTTTTGAAGTCATGAGGCTCACCGCCCACCACTCCAGGCACCACTAAAGCCTTAAGCCGTTTCAAAAGTCGTCTTGCCTGAAAGGTAGGCGGCTGTTATTTTCACTGGTCCACGACTATTCATGTGCTTTTAAGCATTTCCCTTTTTTTGTCAATAAGTAGTCTCACACACATTCAATTTGTTTATAGGTTCACCAAATCGGATCCATCTGATGTTACCTCACGGACTTAGGATTCATTCGATGGCATGCTGAGCAATGCTATACCGGCATTAAATTATGTCAGTGCCAAGCAATACCCACTGACAGGTAGTTCTACAATTATACAGCGCCCTTTTTGTACCTGGAACATTTCTGGGTTTTCTGATGAGTAACGGAATAATTTTCAAACCCTTTTTTTCGAAATTACATTTTTTAAAGGGTGTTTCTCTGTCGCATCCCGTTGTGATGATGTAGCGCTGGTCTGGTGACCCCTGGCCCAATCGCCCAGATGCCCTGCACCGGTCGCCGGCAAGCACTGCGCCTGGTTACTCCTACTTAGCCACAGTCCCAATTATTGGTAATTTTTGTCCTTTGGCTTAACTTTCTCTGTAAGCAATCTTGGTAGAATTTCGCAACAAGATTATCTCTTTCACATTATTTATTATGTTCATGTCTGCTTCCCCACAGGGTCCAGTTGTTGTGTGTTTTCTCGCCCTGAGGAAGGCAACTTAAATCATTTCTTGGAATCATTTGCCAGACAGGTGGCTCTTTTGTCCAAACGTGTTGAAGATGTCTATTTAGTTTGATGTTTTTGTCCCTTTCTATGTAATGACACGCACACGTAGGCAGACCTGTCAACCAAAAGAATTAAAAAGAATAGCAAACCTTGCCAACCCAACATTTTTGTAAATTATATCCTGAATAATTTGAGTGCTGGCTGGAATACAAGCCAAAACTTAGAGTGCTGGCTGAATATAAGTTATCACTTAGAGTTTCAGTCTATATTGTTTGTTATTATCTGAATTAGGATCATTGTTTTTGTTTTTCTGTGCTAATGTCCAACGGTTTAACTACAGACCAGTTTATTTATTTGTTTCCAAGACTGTCTTCTTTATTTATTTATTTATTCTCTATGATGTTTTTTGTAAAATAAATACTACTATGAGACTATCCTGATTGCTTTCAGAGTCTGCTGCAGCCTAAATTTGTTGGTTCAATGATACCGTTTTGGTACACTCCTTAAATAAGTCGTCATCCAAGTAATTTCTTAATTGAATCTACAGCAGTGTGGACCCTATTGTTTTTGTCTGCTCCAGAGTCATGGGCCGCCATTTTCAGCTGCTTCAGCTGCTGTCTCTGGCTGAGTTCAACACCATCACTCTGTGCAGCCAACCCCCTCAAGAGTTCTGCTCTCCCGCCTCCATCTGCCCCACTATACAATTCTGTCCCCATTTACCTTTCCTTCTTGAGCTGAATCCTGGACATTTGTCCCACTTCCAGGTCTTCTAAATAGAAAAGGGACTCTGTCCTTTTTTTATTTCTACATCTGCCATTTTGTGTGGTTTCTTACAAGAATTTGGCACGTAAAAAGTATTTGCATTTGTCTTTTGGTGAAAGGGTGCTTAAATAGCCCCCACTGAAATACCATTCTATTGACACCTTCAACGAGTTTTCTGTGCAGCCAGCTCTCTCCACTAAGAATTGAAAGGGACAATTTTCCAGTTTTAAGTGTCTGCGCTCTCTATTTTGTGTTATTGCTTAGTAGGGATGTGTATTCTTTTATTTTGGTTTTGTAAACTACAGTTGTTTACTAGCATATTCCATAAACTGACATTGTATTGTATTGTATTTGGTTATTTATATAGCGCTCCTTCCTCATTTGTATGGCCTCAATGCGCTTTGTAGTTGGAACGTTCTCAGTGACTGTAGTCGATGTGTTGGAGGTTCTAGGAATTTTTAGAAGATGCGTGTGTGCATTTTTGCTGGACTAGGGCTTAGATGCCTGGCTAGGCTTGATTAAGCAGCCCAGAAGGTCAGGCACATGGTTGGGTGCTGATGGTGGTTTGGGCTAGAGGGATATTGTTGAGAGAGTCAATGTGTGGTCAGCTATACCGAGTTCCTTTCGCACGGTAGTCTCTGTATGCTAGTAGCAGAGGTGTTGAGGTGCGTCAGGTGTTTCAGTCTGGATGGCTCTGTGCAATGCTAGACCAGAAGGGCATGGCCATAGCAGCGTTCCAAAATTACGTCATCCGCATAGGCTAACCCGTTCATTTTTGTGTTACCAATACAATACATAGCAGCGTTCTACAGTGCATGGATGCTTGGCCGTGCCTGCAGCCTGGGTCCACACAGGTGGTGAGAGATATACGTACTGTAGGCTTTGAAATTGTTCGGTCGGCTGGAGCAATCTTTGTCCCGTGCAGCAGAGAAGGTGGTGTGGTCTCATTATTTCTGGTCTCTCTGGTGCGAGGGTCTGGGCGGTGAGGGCGGGAGAGTTCGTTGGGGTGTGCCACAGCGAAGGCTGCTGGCTTTCCTCGTGTATGTGGTTAGGGAATGTATGTTGTTGTGCGTGAGGTGAGCCGCAGCGATAGCTGTCAGCCTCTGTGCTGTAGTTGGAGTGAGGGAGAGTAGGATTCGGCAGTGCGGTTTCGAGGGGGGATGTTTCGGGGAGTTAGTTAGGTAAGGGACGTCATTGTGCATGGGCTGACAGTGTGTCAGGTGAGCGGATGCAAATGCTGCTGGCATCAGAGTTGTAATTGGAGTATGTGGATGATGGGTACGGCAGTCTGGTTTCAGGGATGGGTTCATGTGGATATTAAGGGAAGATCCAGGATTTAATGGCCGTTCTGAATTTCAGGTGGTTTTCAGTGTTGGAAATGTGTAGGGGTAGGGAGTTCCAGATGATTGGTGCTCTCGAAGGAATTCCGGTCCGGTGTTGTGGACTGCTCGGTGGGTGATGCACGTGGCTTTGAAGGTAGTGTGTCGAGCAATCGGGAGCCAATGGAGGACTTTTAGTGTTGGGCTGATGTGTTCTCTGGCGGGTATGTTAATGAGCAGGCGCGCTGCTGCATGTTGGATTCTTTGGAGTTTATTTAGTTGAGATGCCGGAGCGCCTAGGTAGAGGTAGTTTGCGTAATCTAGGCAGGACAGGATGATGGCCTTGATGGCAGAAAAATGGTGCGGAAAGGTGAGGTAAGGGACGATACGCCTGAGAATCCGTAGATGGAACAAGCAGGTTTTAGAAATGGTAGTGGTGTGTTGGTTGAGGGATAGGTCTGATTCCAGTGTGTACCCTAGATTTTTGAATAGCCCCTTTCTTTCTCTGTGTAAGCTGTCTTCAGGTTCATGGAGTGATGTCACGTTATGATGTCAAGTTCCTTTAGTGATGTCATAATCCGGTTGCTCTAGCTTTACGTGAGGCTCCTGTAGAGATGTCACACTGTACCGTTAGCTTTCTTTAATGATGTCACAGACTTATATCAAGTTCCTTACATTATGTCAAGATCTAGCGTTAAGGTTCCTTGAGAGATAGCCGATTGTGTCACCATGTTCCCATAGTGACATGAAATCCCTGGAGTGAATGCAGAGTCTAATGTCAGGTTCCAGTGACGTCACACTCTGAAGCCGTGTTGCTACAGGGATGTGACAGTCTGTGATCATATTCCTGGAGTGATGTCACCTCTCTTTACAATGTCATTATCTGATACTGGGCTTATTTAGGCATGTCACTCTAAAAGCAATACCCTGGATTGATGTCACAGATTAATGTCAGGTTCCTTGAGTTTTCTCTCAAGGTAACCTCATGGAACCTCATGTAACCTCATGTTCTTGGAGTGGTGCACCATTGTGAGGTCCGGGTCTTGCATTCAGGAGACACTCTGCCATCAGATATCTCGAGGAATGATACAGTCTGGGCTCAGGTTCTTGCAGTGATAACAGGT
This sequence comes from Ambystoma mexicanum, assembly GCF_040938575.1. Taxonomy (NCBI): domain Eukaryota; kingdom Metazoa; phylum Chordata; class Amphibia; order Caudata; family Ambystomatidae; genus Ambystoma; species Ambystoma mexicanum. The sequence goes on along the minus strand of NC_090934.1, from coordinate 419,584,665 downwards.
TCTTGCGTGTTGTCACAGTCTGGGGTCCAGTTCTTGCAGTGATGACAGATTCTTGCGTGTTGTCTTGCAGTGATGACAGGTTCTTGCGTGTTGTCACAGTCTGGGGCCAGGTTCTTGCAGTGAGGACAGGTTCTTGCGTGTTGTCACAGTCTGGGGTCAGGTTCTTGCAGTGATGACAGGTTCTTGCGTGTTGTCACAGTCTGGGACCTGGTTCTTGCAGTGATGACAGGTTCTTGCGTGTTGTCACAGTCTGGGGTCCGGTTCTTGCAGTGATGACGGGTTCTTGCGTGTTGTCACAGTCTGGGGCCAGGTTCTAGCAGTGATGACAGGTTCTTGCGTGTTGTCACAGTCTGGGGTCCGGTTCTTGCAGTGATGACAGGTTCTTGCGTGTTGTCACAGTCTGGGGTCCGGTTCTTGCAGTGATGACAGGTTCTTGCATGTTGTCACAGTCTGGTGCTAGGTTCTTGGAGTGATGACAGGTTCTTGCGTGTTGTCACAGTCTGGGCTCAGGTTCTTGCAGTGATGACAGGTTCTTGCGTGTTGTTACCGTCTTTGGCCAGGTTCTTGCAGTGATGACAGATTCTTGCGTGTTGTCACAGTATGGGGTCCGATTCTTGCAGTGATGACAGGTTATTGCGTGTTGTCACAGTCTGGGGTCCGGTTCTTGGAGTGATGACAGGTTCTTGCGTGTTATCACCGTCTGGAGCCATGTTCTTGCAGTGATGACAGGTTCTTGCGTGTTCTTATCGTCTGGGGCCAGGCTCTTGCCGTGATGACAGGTTCTTGCGTGTTGTCACAGTCTGGGGTCCGTTTCTTGCAGTGATGACAGGTTCTTGCGTGTTGTCACAGTCTGGGGTCCGGTTCTTGCAGTGATGACAGGTTCATGCGTGTTGTCACAGTCTGGGGTCCGGTTCTTGCAGTGATGACAGGTTCTTGCATGTTGTCACAGTCTGGTGCTAGGTTCTTGGAGTGATGACAGGTTCTTGCGTGTTGTCACAGTCTGGGCTCAGGTTCTTGCAGTGATGACAGGTTCTTGCGTGTTGTTACCGTCTTTGGCCAGGTTCTTGCAGTGATGACAGATTCTTGCGTGTTGTCACAGTATGGGGTCCGATTCTTGCAGTGATGACAGGTTATTGCGTGTTGTCACAGTCTGGGGTCTGGTTCTTGGAGTGATGACAGGTTCTTGCGTGTTGTCACCGTCTGGAGCCATGTTCTTGCAGTGATGACAGGTTCTTGCGTGTTCTTATCTTCTGGGGCCAGGCTCTTGCCGTGATGACAGGTTCTTGCGTGTTGTCACAGTCTGGGGTCCGTTTCTTGCAGTGATGACAGGTTCTTGCGTGTTGTCACAGTCTGGGGTCCGGTTCTTGCAGTGATGACAGGTTCATGCATGTTGTCAGTCTGGGGTCCGGTTCTTGCTGCAATGACAGGTTCTTGCGTGTTGTCACAGTCTGGGGTCAGGTTTTTGCAGCGATGACAGGTTCTTGCGTGTTGTCACAGTCTGGGGTCCGGTTCTTGCAGCGATGACAGGTTCTTGCGTGTTGTCACAGTCTGGGGTCAGGTTTTTGCAGTGATGACAGGTTCTTGCGTTTTGTCACAGTCTGGGGTCCGATTCTTGCAGTGATGACAGATTCTTGCGTTTTGTCACAGTCTGGGGTCCGGTTCTTGCAGTGATGACAGGTTCTTGCGTGTTGTCACAGTCTGGGGTCCGGTTCTTGCAGTGATGACAGGTTCTTGCGTGTTGTCACAGTCTGGGGAGAGGTTCTTGCGTGTTCTTATCGACTGGTGCCAGGTTCTTGCCGTGATGAAAGGTTCTTGCGTGTTGTCACAGTCTGGGGTCCGTTTCTTGTAGTGATGACAGGTTCTTGCTTGTTGTCACAGTCTGGGGTCCGGTTCTTGCAGCGATGACAGGTTCATGCATGTTGTCAGTCTGGGGTCCGGTTCTTGCTGCAATGACAGGTTCTTACGTGTTGTCACAGTCTGGGATCAGGTTTTTGCAGCAATGACAGGTTCTTGTGTGTTGTCACAGTCTGGGGTCCGGTTCTTGCAGCGATGACAGGTTCTTGCGTGTTGTCACAGTCTGGGGTCAGGTTTTTGCAGTGATGACAGGTTCTTGCGTTTTGTCACAGTCTGGGGTCCGATTCTTGCAGTGATGACAGGTTCTTGCGTGTTGTCACAGTCTGGTGTCAGGTTTTTGCAGTGATGACAGGTTCTTGCGTGTTGTCACAGTCTGGTGTCAGGTTTTTGCAGTGATGACAGGTTCTTGCGTGTTGTCACAGTCTGGGACCAGGTTCTTGCAGTTATGACAGGTTCTTGCGTGTTGTCACAGTCTGGGACCAGGTTCTTGCAGTGATGACAGGTTCTTGCGTGTTGTCACAGTCTGGGGTCAGGTTCTTTCAGTGATGACAGGTTCTTGCGTGTTGTCACAGTCTGGGGCCAGGTTCTTGCAGTGATGACAGGTTCTTGCGTGTTGTCACAGTCTGGGGACGGTTCTTGCAGCGATGACAGGTTCATGCATGTTGTCAGTCTGGGGTCCGGTTCTTGCTGCAATGACAGGTTCTTGCGTGTTGTCACAGTCTGGGGTCAGGTTTTTGCAGCAATGACAGGTTCTTGTGTGTTGTCACAGTCTGGGGTCCGGTTCTTGCAGTGATGACAGGTTCTTGCGTGTTGTCACAGTCTGCGGTCAGGTTTTTGCAGTGATGACAGGTTCTTGCGTTTTGTCACAGTCTGGGGTCCGATTCTTGCAGTGATGACAGGTTCTTGCGTGTTGTCACAGTCTGGTGTCAGGTTTTTGCAGTGATGACAGGTTCTTGCGTGTTGTCACAGTCTGGTGTCAGGTTCTTGCAGTGATGACAGGTTCTTGCGTGTTGTCACAGTCTGGGACCAGGTTCTTGCAGTGATGACAGGTTCTTGCGTGTTGTCACAGTCTGGGGTAAGTTTTTTGCAGTGATGACAGGTTCTTGCGTGTTGTCACAATCTGGGGTCAGGTTTTTGCAGTGATGACAAGTTCTTGCGTGTTGTCACTGTCCGGGGTCCGGTTCTTGCAGTTATGACAGGTTCTTGCGTGTTGTCACAGTCTGGGACCAGGTTCTTGCAGTGATGACAGGTTCTTGCGTGTTGTCACAGTCTGATGTCCGGTTCATGCAGTGATGACAGGTACTTGCGTGTTGTCACAGTCTGGGGTCAGGTTCTTTCAGTGATGACAGGTTCTTGCGTGTTGTCACAGTCTGGGGCCAGGTTCTTGCAGTGATGACAGGTTCTTGCGTGTTGTCACAGTCTGGGACCAGGTTCTTGCAGTGATGACAGGTTCTTGCGTGTTGTCACAGTCTGGGACCAGGTTCTTGCAGTGATGACAGGTTCTTGCGTGTTGTCACAGTCTGGGGTCAGGTTCTTGCAGTGATGACAGGTTCTTGCGTGTTGTCACAGTCTGGGGACAGGCTCTTGCAGTGATGACAGGTTCTTGCGTGTTGTCACAGTTTGATGTCAGGTTCATGCAGTGATGTCAGAATGTAGTATTATGCTCTTGGACCTGAGACCAATGTCCCAATCTGCTTCCATCTTCCTAAAGTGACGTCAGATTCTGATAGTGGGTTCCTGCAGTTCTGGAAGATAATACCATCTGATGTAAGGTTTTGTGAGTGCTGTACCCATCTGATATCATCTGCTTCTGGGGTTGATGTCACAATCTGATAATAGTTTCCTGGAAGCATGCCATCGTCTTTAGTGCTGGCTAGACAATATAGAATTAGGAATCCACATGCTGTTAACATAAAAGCATGGCTTCATTACTATCTGTCTCCAGAATACATGCAGATGAATGTGTACTCTTTAGTGCATGGCGTTAAAAACATTTGCATAATACCTGTGACACAAATGTTTATCTTCAGTGCATGGCATTAAAAAAAATCATTTGCATAATACCTGCAACCCAACCGTCTAATATTTACTGCAATGCGTCAAACATTTAAAAAAACCCATGTGCATAATAGCAACAAACCCATTGTTTATCAGGATGCATCGTGTGCATTATGACATCTCTCAAATACCTATGGGTCTACACGTTGTTTAAATACTGTATGCCACAGAATTTCAATGGATTGCATTCTCCCACAGATTCCTCACCTTGATAGCTATCCAGCCTCATCTGCACGGAAATGTTTTCGACAGGGGGCGTAGTACGGCTCAATGTCATCGACTGCTCCCTCATATACGGTCCGGCCATTCCTCAATTGGACATGACGTTGAGCGTCGTATAAAAGGTTGTACTACGCCCCAACACTTCAGTTCCTTTTTTCCGTGTTTGATACTTTGTCACTATGTTGAGCCCTACACTGTCCGGGTTTAAAGATTGCAAGCACTGCAACTCCTAAATGTACCTCATGGATCCGCACACTATATGTGTGTGGTCTCGTAGTGTTGGGCACGACACAGAGCAATGTGCTTTCTGTTTGGCAATGAACCTGAAAGCGGTAAAGGAACGCTCAGCAAAACTGGCATTCAGCAGATCGCCTCTAAGTCCCCAGCGAAATCTTGTCCAAGGGCTGACTACTGACAAACATCGAGAGGGACGTCACCATAAGAAAAAAAATGTCCACTCCCATAGTGAACCTCACCACTCCTCATCATCGTCACACAAGAAAAAAACACATACGTGATTCGGAATCGTCTGTCGAAAGGGGTAAATCGTACGCTGCGAATGGTGCATCTAGGAAGGAAGGAGTAGGAGGATTTAAAAACCCAGATGCTGAGAGTCTTTGAGAAGGCTTCGGCTGGAACGGCTTGCGCCTCAATGCCGCAGGTCAATATGGCCCCAACCACGCTTGGTCCATCCGGAACGAAGGATGCCAAGGTGGCTCAAAAGCCCTCGAGCGAGACCCCTAAGGAGAAACCTCCTCCTGTGAAACTGTTGGATGCTCTCTCAGGCCATGTACTTTGATTCAGTGCGGTTGATTTTCAATGAGAAGGGTGACCCAATACCATTTGGGCTAGAGCCGATGGGAGGTACGACCTTGGATCCATTACCAGATTTTATGGTGGACCAAGCTGGGTTGCTCCATGATGCCACTAGTTTTGAAAGCCCCCCGCACTCCCATATGTGGAAGTCCAATAATACTGCAATATGGTCGAGAAGGTCGTTGTAGCCTTGGGGTTCCCTGACCGTCGCCCACAAACAGAACGTGCTTTGCCATTCAATGTGGGTACAGCAGACCAGGTCATCATCTTGTGGCAGCGCCCGTGCTCGACAAAGCAATCGACATGGAGATGACTAAAAAGTATACACTGGCAAGAGGCAACCTCCCATTTCCGATGTCCCAAACGAAACCGGAGTGGTTAGTGGTACAGGCCACAACGGTTACATCTAGGCCAATGATGTCAATGTCGAACCTCCCCACTCACAGAGAGTCTAAAAAGATCGATGCTCTTGCAAAAAAGGTCTTTGCCTTGGTGAATATGGCCCTTAAGCCAACAAATGCCTTTTGTGTCTACTCCAAATGTACCCACATCCTCTGGAGCACAATTTCAGAGGCAGTTGACCACTCCTAGAGGGGAAAGCAAAGGCTTGCTTCCTAGATATAGTGGCTGATGGCAAGTAAATGGCCTGTCAGGCACTCAAAACAGGGTTGGATGCTGCTGACTGCATGGGTCATGCTATGGGCACTTCAACAGTCTTGCGTAAGTATTTGCGGGGCTCTGGGTTTTCCCCAAATGTCCAAGCGAACTTGCTTGACCTAGCCTTCAATGGCAAGTATCTTTTTAGCCCGAAAGCCGACGAGTTCCTATAAAGGTTTAAGGAATCAAAGCTCACAGATAAGTCTCTGGGACTAGCGGTGCAGCAACAGCCCCCATGGCAGAGTGTTGCCGTTGTATCCTGTATACGGGGTTAGAGGAGGAATTCCACCATCCTTAGAAGGGCGCAAGTGCCCCAGGCTACATAGGGCCAATGCAGGTTTCCTTGGCCTGATAGAAGTGGAAGAGGGACGAGGCAGCCGATGGCTGCGGCAGCATCGACTTCCACTGTGACTCGGAAACCTCTTTGAGGCCGCATCATATTTCACCAGTTGGAGGGCGAGTGTCTGGATTCTTGGGCAAATGGAAGAAAATGACCTCCAATGCCAGGGTCCTTCAGCTGGTCGAGTGGAGCTACTGCCTCACATTTTTGAGCAGACCACCCGACAAACTCCACGCCCCTTTCCCCCCCCCCCCCCGGCTGCCAGATCAGGAACTACTGGAAGAGCGCAAACCCCTTCTTTTGAAGGGAGCAGTAAAGGCAGCAGACAAGGAAGTAAAGGCAGCTGGTACTTCCGATACTTTCTGGTTCCCAAGAAATGGGGTGGCCTCTGCCCCATCCTAGACCTCAGGTAGTTGAACAATTCCTGTGGAGGGACACATTAAGGATGGTGACTTCATCATCAGCTTTCCTGCGCTTGCTGGGCCTCATGGCATCCTGTATTATCCTGGTGCCGCAGGCTAGACTCCAGAGGAGATCTCTTCAGTGGCTTCCCAGGAACCCGCGGTTGCATTACTTTGGCAAGATGTCACATGTGCTCCAGGTGTCTAGGTCTGCGGCGAATGACCTGGCCAGGCAAAAAGACAGGACAAACATGCTCGGGGCGCATTCGGCTCTCTCCAGATCAGCGGTCATCGAAGGAGAAAGGTGGCTTCATCAATCTGCTGGAGCTGCGGGCAGTCAGACTGGCGCTGAGGGACATGCTCTGGAGGGTTTCCCAGAGCAATGACATTGGTTTTTGATTCCTATAAAACCATCCAATCATTACTCTTTGGTGTTGCAACACATGCAGGTTTGTCAAATATTCAAAGTGCTTGGGTGGGTGGTGTGCCTCCCCAGAGAACCCCAGCGTCTTTGGGGGAAAATGCCACAGAGTGCTGTTTCCTTTAGTGGGGAATGCCCCTTGCCCCCCTCTGAATAGTGGATACCATCCCGACCAGAGATCCACTTGAGTTAGGCAGAAATACTAGCCAGATGTAAAAAGGGAGGCTTACCACTTTTTACTTCATATCCAGCCAGAAGGGAATGAGCTTTTGCATTTCCACTGTACCCTGCTATCACCACTCAGTGGGAATACAACGTGGGAAGTACAAATTGTGTAATTGTACAGCAACTGTTACGTTATAGACTATGTAGGGTGCAGACATTTTTTGGACAGAACTGAAAATGGTGCATGATTTAATTCTAGGTTCGGACATGTATACTGCAAATACCTCCAAATACTTATTCTTTCGGTAGCTATTTAAGGCCCATGGTAAGAAAGTAGCCAGGCACAGAGGACACACCAATCTGGACACCTTGAAGTTGCTTGGGTAATAGTCAGCCTCACCTGTGTGAAAATAAACAGCACACCGGGAACCAATGTGTATTTTATGGGAGAGTGTAGCTCAGCAAAGTTTCCGCCCAGATCGGCAATGCCAAAGGACATGCGCTTCATTCAATTGCACCTGGAGTAAGCTGCCCTTCATCTTAAGCCCCTTTCCCCACCTCTTCCCCTTTTCTCCTTGATGGATACAAGTCTGGCCACATTGATTGTGAGAAATGCAAGACCCTGGTGTGGACCTTGTATGTGTGTGGGGTTTCCCAGCACCGCTTAGGACACTTGGCACAAACAAAACATGTGCAGGAAAGTCTCTTCATTTGGCACCAGGGCTAGTATCTGAAGTCACCAACTCTGGAGTTCTAACAGAGAATTGTAACTCCACCTTTGGTCTCTTGCCACACGTAACTGGGATTGTCCTTAATGGAGAAGAAAGTAAGAGGTCCTGGTGCTGCTTCATAGAAAGGAACAGTATGAACATCCTCATGGTTTGAGAGCTTTGGTAGCCAGTCAGGGAGATGCTGGAGGGACAGGCTTGGTTCTGATAGGGCTTCTTCAGGTCCTCAGGCCATCAACTTTCATGCCTTGTCGGCTCACAAAGGCTTGAAACAACACTTCACACATTCGGAATCATGTAATATTATCCCCAGCAATAATATTGCCAAATACATAGTTATCGGGAATGGCCATAGGCGATATTATTAGTGGGGATAATTTTTGGGGTAAATGGGTGCAGGGGTTGCAGGTGTGTTCCTCGCTCCCTTAAAAAATATATTTGGGTTGTGGGGGTGTCCCCTGCAGGTTCAATGGGGAAATATTGCTGCAAAAAAATGGCGACATTCTTGTATGGCAATATTTTTAAAGTGATATTATCACATGGAACCCCGCATTCTACAATGTGTAGAAAGGGTTTGGTTTAAGGTAGCCAACAACTTCATAAACTTCGTAAGGATTCCGCGACTCTTGTTTAAATGGATTGATTTAGGTTAGACTGGCAATAATGAGGATATTTGTGTGTAAATAGTTGCTGTTGTGTGGCGGCTTGTTGACATGTGAGTGTAAACCATCATAAAAAGGACTGGGGATGATGCAGCGAGATACCGGCTTGAACGCCTGCGCTGCTCTGTGCTGTTTACCTCCGTTTACTGAATGCGAGATGTGCTTTTAAAGCATTTAATACAAGTTTGTGCATTTGGCCAATCGGGTTATTGATTTCAGCTTCACAATGCAGCCAACATGGCATGCGCTAACTAGTGTTCTTTCATTTCATGTGTGCTAGTTGTCACTCCCATGCGAAAATGGCACTGCTCAAACTTATTTTTCTTTACATTTTAAGGGTTAGTTTGTTGACATTTTGTTGTTGTATGTAGAAAAAGCCTTCACTCGTGGGCGGCGGGGGGAAATCCCCTTTTCCTGTGTTCTACAGCAGATTTTGAATATTTCTTTTGCCCTGAGAAATGCTCCAAACTGTCCCTAAATACCCAACAACCATGTCTTTTAATGTGTGTTTCTACTGCCCTCCCTTTGCAGAGGGACATTTATTTATTCACATTTCAGGTGAATTATTTCAATGCTATGTTATGTTTTTATATTGATTCCAAGGCATGTGCCACTAACAATGATTTTGCATTTCCCTTATTTCTTTGTAGGCAAGAAAGGCAAAGGGAAGGAGTAACGACACAAGCCTGTGATGCCCCAGCCCCCATCTGCCACCTTTTTACTACAACGTCTGAGGTTACCCAGAATTCCTGGCATGCCGTGATGCCACACGGTCTGCCTACGGGTGCCACAGAAGCACTTCACCGCACACTAAGCTCCTCACCACACACACACACACACACACACACACACAAACCCTCACCGCAAGCACAGCCCTCACCTCACCCCATCACCTTGCTGTTGAAATGACCACTCATCGCACTCTACACACAACCCCTGGTGCCACCAAAATCTCACACCCCTGACACTTGGGGCATTCCTAGCCCTTCTCTGAGTCCCGTATGCCAGCCCCCCTCGCCAATCCTGTCACCCCACATTCAGGCCTCACCACATGGTCAGCCCCTCATTCCACTGCTATCGTCTTTCATCCTACCCCACTCTCAGACCCTCTCTGCACAGCTAAGACCATCACTCTTCCTTACAACAACCAAGTCCCCACCTCATCCTACTGCGGTGAAGGCTGACCTACCATTCTGCCATTCCTGTGGATGAGAGAAGGCAACACATTTTAGCCTTCGAATAATCTCCTCCTCTTGGCCTTAATTTCTGTCTTCTGTCTTGTAGTGGAGGTGCTTCTTGGTAGTGGAACGTGCTTTGGCCTTTACTATTTCAACGTTCTCCTCCGCCATCATTCTTCTGTCCCAAGATCTGTGTGTTTATTGAGCGGCAGGACCATAGTGTGTATGAAGGGGGCGGGCACACTGGAACATAGCCTGGGGGAAGCATCTGTGGGTAACACTGACCCAGCCCCCAGTCCCCACAGGGCACTTTGCAGGTAGTACTCTCTGGACCTTGGCCGTTCTAGGCCGCTCTTGTATTGCTGTATAAACATTCTCCAAACCCCAAAGCTGGGCTCTCAGCACCACGTTTACACTCGGTGTGGCATTTTCAGAAGATCTAACCATTCCAGAGGGGCACTGGAAATCCCTTCTATGGGCTCAGTGTCACCCCCCACTGGTTGGTTTTACTCTATGTTCTCATTATTAACCTGTGCACCGCCCCTCCATCCGATCTCCCCGCCCCCTGCTGCTCTTTCTTCTGTATTTCTACTCTTTTCCATAATTGCCACTCTGTTCTCTCATTTCTAATCAGACCTTCCATTATTACTTTCATGAACTGCCTTAATCTCATTCCCCTCCTTATTGTCTCCTCTTCTTCACTTGCACCCCTTTTTTTCCATAACCATATTCATTCAGATTCACTCCTTCTGCTCCCCATCTTTAATACTCTCTCCTCCCCAATCCTCTATCCCTCTGCTCCATTTGCTTCCCATCCTCCTTTTCTCACACTCCTCATTTTTTCTTACTTTCTACGCATTCAGAACCCCTTTTCCTGGCACAGTCTTTCTAGCCCTCCTTTCCTCCTTCTGCGTTCCCCTTTTCTCCTCACCTCTCCTTCCCTCTTCCATTTGTACCCCATTTTTGGTCTATGTTTTTCTCCTTATTCACCTGTCTGTCTCTCTCCTAGCAACCGCGGGTGCCCTTTCTGTACCACGATCTCTCTCCCTTCGTTCCTTCTCCTCTCGGGATCAATATCTTCCTTATTTTCACTCTTATTCCCTTTACTACCTCATCCTCTTCCCTTCGCTCACCCTCATCTCTCACATTTGTATATTCCTTTTGCACATCAATCCACTGTCATATATTTCTTCTCATGTGATAATACCTGATCAACCTTTTTAAAATGTGTCTTTTCCAATAAAAATCTGTAAAAAAAAAAACAACTTTGCAGAGTGTTTTCCTTTGCTGCTGTACTTATTTGTTCGCTGCTGCCCAGAGATGGCTCCAGTCAATTCCTGTTTTCACACATTAAAATAATGAATTCACTGGTTCACACAATGACTTCCACACACTTTTAATTTATTATTTTTTCCAAGTGGCTTTCACAATAACTGTTTTAAATAAATGGAAATCCTTCTGGGAAATGCAATGGCGAGTCTCCTTGAGGCCTGGGCAGAGATTTCATTGGGATGGGGTCTTCTCCTGCAGCGACGCCGTGGTGAGGGAACTATCAGCCTCACTTTGAGTGCACGTATACAATCGGATGTAGGGCGCCCCCTGTTGGACTATGAACATAATAGCTCACCAGCACTGGCATCCTCTATGGCGGAGTCTCCAAGCCCACTCCTCAGGAGCAAAAACCACACCTGTTTTTCAGGATAACCACTATGCAAATAACATCTTCAATACCATCCACCGTAGATCTATCTATACAAATGATTTTTGTTGTGGCTGTCCTAGAAAGGAGTGTGATTGGCTCTTGAGGAATGGACTTGGAGACTGGTCTAGGGAACACCAACTTTGCACCACATGAAAGACAACAGTGTAAGACCGCAAGAGGGCACAGGGAACGCTTTTCATAGTACCTGAAGCTGCTCACTGATTCCTGATTACAAGTTCATACTGTTTCAGTTCATTCGTTTTCTTTACAGTTTTTGTTATTCAAAAGTCCAACTGCGGGAACATTTTTCAAATGAATGTTCTTTTATATACATTGTCATATTTCAGAAACAGAGCTGTGGGTGTTTCGGGGAATGTAATCATGTTGGACTTTGAGGTTTACAGGAGGAGGAGAGTACAGAGTCGGGTATCGTGAAGGATAGGCTCAGGCAGGTTCACCATGCCGCAATGGAATGTGGTCTTTCATCCCTCACTCATGCTCACATCTGTAAGGGGTGCTACTGCTAAGCCATGGAGCTGGAAACCAGTGAGAACTTGCAACAGTAGAGTGTATTCTCAGGGCAACAGGGCACAAAACAAGTGAGCACTTGCAAAGGAAGTGTAGAGCAGGAGACATACACATCCACCTGAGATCCTACCCCCTACCACCCTTTTATTTGAGACATGAGACCGTGTCCTGCCTAGCACCAGCTAATGTACCAATACTGCAGTGAGTATTTAGAAGACGGTATCCATTAAGACAATCATATCGAATGTACCCCCGAGTTGATGACATGAAGGAGGAGATCCCTAAAGGAATATGAGAAAGAGCGATGAAAATGGACTGATGGCGTTATAAGAAAGTGTACACAAAGTCCTTAAGTACTGAATGAAGACAATGTATGAATCCTAGAGGAGAAATTACGAAGTAAAGAACCAAGTGAACTTTAAACGTGTAAAAGAAGAAGATTACATGATAGAAAGTGCTGCAGAAATCCAAAGTATAATTAATGTACATACGCTGAAACACAAGATACATGAAGTCATCGTATAGGCTAGCTACAAGTAGTGAATAAAATGCAAGCAGAGCCACCATTATACAGAAACTGGACATTGGTATCATGAAATAAGTAAGCCAAAGATTATGAAGAGAAAATGAAAGGCTGTGTCGCAGTAGAATAGCAGGTTGTTGGAGCTGCGTGGTGAGGCTGTTTGGCCTGAAGTCAAGAACTGAGAAGTCGAGGTCAACTATCTACGCTGAAGAGGAACATGCGAGCGGGGGATGAATCCTCTCACGTTATGGTGCAAGAAAGAACAGAGAAGGTGCCAAGTCTTAATTCATGAAAACATTTGAAAGCTTGCAGAATGTACAGAATCATGGTCTCTTGTCACGTGAATCTAGGCTGAAAATGGGGCTTGAACTTGGAGTTCCAGACACGATAGCGAGTGCCCCCACTACTCCCATTGCATTCCCGGGACCAGAATACTCTGCAAGGCCAAATACAAAGAGAATTTCATAGCAGAAGGCATGGGTGATGAGAGAGGTTGGGCTAATTGGGCGGTAGGGCAGCTCCATGTCCTATCTACTTGTACCTGGGTCTTGGCTTATGTGCTGCTGTTTGAGCCGAATGTTCCAGACATGGCACAAGTGTGCCAAACCAATTGTATTAGTCCATATAAAGAAGGGTTGTATAGCTTGAGAAACCAATTAAACACTGTGTAACTGATTTTTCTTAAATGACTCATATGAAGAGGTAGTCATAAATTGTCCACCTGATATCTGACAGCCAGTAACAAAGCTAGCTCCTATATGATTGTATATCTAGGTGTGTCCCTTAACCAATCCCAACCCTTGATAGGTTTTTTTAATATTTTTTTACATGATGTAATTCTGATACACAAAGAAAGTAAATCATTGTATTTCATATAGCAGTCGCTGAGAATGAGTATTTGTCTGTTGATGTTTGTTGTAAACTCCTTGTTTTAGATAATTGCTAATAAAACAGCAACTTGCCATCTTAATGAGTTTGTCCGGTTATTTGGTGTAATCCCATCCAGTAACAGATGCACGTTTCCAAGGGACATATGCTCATAAAAGGGCATTCTCCAGGTCACAAGTGTGAAAACCGGTGCGTGCTTGCAACAACAGAGTGTATTCTCTGGGCAACAGGGCATGAAACAAGTGAGTGCTTGCAAGGGAAGAGGGCATTCTCCAGGTCACAGGTGTGGAAACCAGTGAGTGCTTGCAAGGGAAGAGTGCATTCTCTGGGCCACAGGTGTGGAAACCAGTGAGTGCTTGCAAGGGAAGAGTGCATTCTCCAGGCCACAGGTGTGGAAACCAATGAGTGCTTGCAAGGGAAGAGTTCATTCTCAGGCCACAGGTGTGGAAACAAGTGAGTCCTTGCAAGCAAAGGGTGCATTATCCAGGCCACAGGTGTGGAAACCAGTGAGTGCTTGCAGCGGTAGAGTGCATTCTCTGGGCAACGGGGCATGGCATGAGGGTATTCACCAGGCCACAGGTGTGGAAAAAGTGAGTCCTTGCAAGGAAAGGGTGCATTCTCCAGGCCACAGGTGCGGAAACCAGTGAGTGCTTGCAACGGTAGAGTGCATTCTCTGGGCAACAGGGCAGGAAACAAGTGAGTGCTGGGAAGGGAAGAGAGCATTCTCCAGGCCGAAGGTGTGGAAACAAGTGAGTGCTTGCAAGGGAAGAGTGCATTCTCCAGGCCACAATTGTGGAAATCAGTTAGTGCTTGCAATGGTAGAGTGCATTCTCTGGGCAACAGGGCAAGAAATAAGTGAGTGCTGGCAAGGGAAAAAGGCATTCTCCAGGCCACAGGTGCGGAAAGCGGAAAGCAGTGCGTGCTTGCAATGGTAAAGTGCATTATCTGGGCAACAGGGCAGGAAACAAGTGAATGCTTGCAAGGGAAGAGTGTATTCTCTTGGCAACAGGGCCGGAAATCAGTGAGTGCTTGCATGGGAAGAGTGCATTCTCCATGCCACAGGTGTGGTAACCAGTGAGCGCTTGCAACAGAAGAGAGCATTCTCTGGGCAACAAGACAGGGAACAGTGAGTGCTTTCAAGGGAAGAGGACATTCTCCAGGCCACAGGCATGGAAACCATTGAGCGCTTGCAATGGTAGAGTCCATTCTCTTGACAAAAGGGGCGGAAACAAGTGAGTGCTTGCAAGAGAAGAGGGTATTCTTCAGGCCACAGGTCTGGAAACCAGTGAGTGCTTGCAAGGGAAGAGTGCATTATCCAGGCTGCAAGTGTGGAAACAAGTGAGTGCTCGCAAGGGAAGAGTGCATTCTTCAGGTCACAGGTGTGGAAACCAGTGAGTGCTTGCAACAGAAGAGTACATCCTCTGGGCCACAGGTGTGGAAACCAGTGAGTGGTTGCAAGGGAAGAGTGCATTCTCTGGGCCACAGGTGTTGTAGACAGTGTGTGTTTGCAAGGGTACAATGCATTCCCCAGGCCACAGGTGTGGAAACCAGTGAGTGCTTGCAACGGACATGTACGTTCTCCAGGCCACAGGTGTGGAAACCAGTGAGTGCTTGCAACGGTAGAGTGCATTCTCTGAGCAACAGGGCTTGAAGCAAATGAGTGCTGACAAGGGAAGAGGGCATTCTCCAGGCCACAGGTGTGGAAACAAGTGAGTGCTTGCAAGTAAAGAGGGCATTATCCAGGCCACAGGTGTGGAAACCAGTGAGAGCTTGAAACAGTAGAGTGCATGCTATCGGCAAAAGGGCAGGAAATAAGTGAGGGCTTGCAAGGAAAGAGTGCATTCTCTGGGCCACAGGTGTGGAAACCAGTGTGTGTTTCCAAGGGAAGAGTGCATTCTCCAGGCCACAGGCATGGAAACCAGTGAGTGCTTGCAAGGGAAGAGTGCGTTCTCCAAGCCACAGGTGTGGAAACCAGTGAGTGCTTGCAAGGGAAGAGTGCTTTCTCCGGGCCAAAGGTGTGGGAACCAATGAGTGCTTGCAACGGTAGAATGCATTCTCTGGGCAACGGGGAATGGCGCAAATGAGTGCTGGCAAGGGAAGAAGGCATTCTCCAGGCCATAGGTGTGGAAAGTGAGTCCTTGCAAGGGAATAGTGCATTCTCCAGGCCACAGATATGGAAACCAGTGAGCGCTTGCAACAGTAGAGTGCATTCTCTGGGCAACAGGGCAGGAAATAAGTGAGTGCTTGCAAGGGAAGAGGTCATTCC
This sequence comes from Ambystoma mexicanum, assembly GCF_040938575.1. Lineage (NCBI taxonomy): Eukaryota > Metazoa > Chordata > Amphibia > Caudata > Ambystomatidae > Ambystoma > Ambystoma mexicanum. Next base: position 419,569,256 of record NC_090934.1, on the reverse strand, counting down.
CCAGGTCACAGGTGTGGAAACCAGTGAGTGCTTGCAAGGGAAGAGTGCATTCTCTGGGCCACAGGTGTGGAAACCAGTGAGTGCTTGCAAGGGAAGAGTGCATTCTCCAGGCCACAGGTGTGGAAACCAATGAGTGCTTGCAAGGGAAGAGTTCATTCTCAGGCCACAGGTGTGGAAACAAGTGAGTCCTTGCAAGCAAAGGGTGCATTATCCAGGCCACAGGTGTGGAAACCAGTGAGTGCTTGCAGCGGTAGAGTGCATTCTCTGGGCAACGGGGCATGGCATGAGGGTATTCACCAGGCCACAGGTGTGGAAAAAGTGAGTCCTTGCAAGGAAAGGGTGCATTCTCCAGGCCACAGGTGCGGAAACCAGTGAGTGCTTGCAACGGTAGAGTGCATTCTCTGGGCAACAGGGCAGGAAACACGTGAGTGCTGGGAAGGGAAGAGAGCATTCTCCAGGCCGAAGGTGTGGAAACAAGTGAGTGCTTGCAAGGGAAGAGTGCATTCTCCAGGCCACAATTGTGGAAATCAGTTAGTGCTTGCAATGGTAGAGTGCATTCTCTGGGCAACAGGGCAAGAAATAAGTGAGTGCTTGCAAGGGAAAAAGGCATTCTCCAGGCCACAGGTGCGGAAAGCGGAAAGCAGTGCGTGCTTGCAATGGTAGAGTGCATTATCTGGGCAACAGGGCAGGAAACAAGTGAGTGCCTGCAAGGGAAGAGTGTATTCTCTTGGCAACAGTGCCGGAAATCAGTGAGTGCTTGCATGGGAAGAGTGCATTCTCCATGCCACAGGTGTGGTAACCAGTGAGCGCTTGCAACAGTAGAGAGCATTCTCTGGGCAACAAGACAGGGAACAGTGAGTGCTTTCAAGGGAAGAGGACATTCTCCAGGCCACAGGTATGGAAACCATTGAGCGCTTGCAATGGTAGAGTCCATTCTCTTGACAAAAGGGGCGGAAACAAGTGAGTGCTTGCAAGAGAAGAGGGTATTCTTCAGGCCACAGGTCTGGAAACCAGTGAGTGCTTGCAAGGGAAGAGTGCATTATCCAGGCTGCAAGTGTGGAAACAAGTGAGTGCTCGCAAGGGAAGAGTGCATTCTTCAGGTCACAGGTGTGGAAACCAGTGAGTGCTTGCAACAGAAGAGTACATCCTCTGGGCCACAGTTGTGGAAACCAGTGAGTGGTTGCAAGGGAAGAGTGCATTCTCTGGGCCACAGGTGTTGTAGACAGTGTGTGTTTGCAAGGGTACAATGCATTCTCCAGGCCACAGGTGTGGAAACCAGTGAGTGCTTGCAACGGACATGTACGTTCTCCAGGCCACAGGTGTGGAAACCAGTGAGTGCTTGCAACGGTAGAGTGCATTCTCTGAGCAACAGGGCTTGAAGCAAATGAGTGCTGACAAGGGAAGAGGGCATTCTCCAGGCCACAGGTGTGGAAACAAGTGAGTGCTTGCAAGTAAAGAGTGCATTATCCAGGCCACAGGTGTGGAAACCAGTGAGAGCTTGAAACAGTAGAGTGCATGCTATCGGCAAAAGGGCAGGAAATAAGTGAGGGCTTGCAAGGAAAGAGTGCATTCTCTGGGCCACAGGTGCGGAAACCAGTGTGTGTTTGCAAGGGAAGAGTGCATTCTCCAGGCCACAGGCATGGAAACCAGTGAGTGCTTGCAAGGGAAGAGTGCGTTCTCCAAGCCACAGGTGTGGAAACCAGTGAGTGCTTGCAAGGGAAGAGTGCTTTCTCCGGGCCAAAGGTGTGGGAACCAATGAGTGCTTGCAACGGTAGAATGCATTCTCTGGGCAACGGGGAATGGCGCAAATGAGTGCTGGCAAGGGAAGAAGGCATTCTCCAGGCCATAGGTGTGGAAAGTGAGTCCTTGCAAGGGAATAGTGCATTCTCCAGGCCACAGATATGGAAACCAGTGAGCGCTTGCAACAGTAGAGTGCATTCTCTGGGCAACAGGGCAGGAAATAAGTGAGTGCTTGCAAGGGAAGAGGTCATTCCCCAGGTCACAGGTGCGGAAACCAGTGAGTGCTTGCAAAGGAAGAGTGCATTCTCCAGGCCACAGGTGTGGAAAGCAGTGAGTGCTGGCAACGGTAGAGTGCATTCTCTTGGCAACAGGGGAGGAAACAAGTGAGTGCTTGCAAGGGAAGGGGATATTCTCCAGGCCACAGGTCTGGAAACCAGCGAGTGCTTGCAAGGGAAGAGTTCATTCTCCAGGCCACAGGTGTGTAAACCAGTGAGCGCTTGCAATGGTAGAATACATTCTCTTAGCAAGAGTGCAGGGAACAAGTGAGAGCTTGCATGGGAGGAGCTCATTATCCGGATCACAGGTGTGGAAACCAGTGAGTGCTTGCATGGGTGGAGCAAATTCTCTGGGCAAGAGGGCAGGAAACAAGTGAGTGCCTGCAAGGCAAGAATGCATTCTCCAGGGCCCAGGTGAGGAAGACAGTTTTTGTGCTTATCCTGTTTTGGGACTTCTTTTGTGCCTTCCCAGTCTTCCTCTTCCATCTGTTCCTGTGACATCAAGCTCTCTCCGTGCCTGCATGCCTTTGCCCTGTGCAGAGGGATTGGCAGGGATGCCATGGGCACCCATGACTCCCATTGCCTCCTAAAACAAACCAGAAGCCTAACCTAGCGGATGTACTTTAAACAAACGTATCCCAAAAGAATGAATTACAAACATTTGGTTCCCACTTGCCCGCATTTTGTAATTTGATCTTTAGGAATTTTGCCAGTTTGTCCCCTGCACTGCCTTTAATGTATGCGGGGGACACCCCTGCAACCCCACAGCCCATAATACCGACCTGTGGGAGCGGAGGACACCCCTGCAACCCCCGCTCCCCTGTTTGGTATTATGGGCTTCGATCTAATCTATTATGCCGAGTGCACACTACACGTGCATTCGCCATTTTAGAATTGATCTTTTCGCCCATTCCTCAATCTAGCTGCACATTCATGGAATTGGCTAGAAAATGTGGCAACATAAACAGAGCAAGCAAAACTTGCTTCAATGGACCATCTTTTTACACAGGCTAGGGCCCAGTCAGCGTAAATTCCTGCAGTCTTAGTTCCAGGCCTGTAGGCCTTGGTGGGGATGTGATGCCACTAGGAAGACTTAAGAATGGCCCTCGATGCCTGAGAGAAAGCCTTTTGAGCAAGTAGCTTATCTGGGAGACAAGTATTAGAAAGCGACAGGATATCAATAGCCATCAAGCACCGGGCAGAGCAACACTGTACAAGCACCAGGCAGAGCAGCAGTGTACAAGCACCAGGCAGAGCACAGGACTGTACAAGCACCAGGCAGAGCAGCACTGTACAAGCACCATGCAGAGCAACACTGTTCAAGCACCATGCAGAGCAGCACTGTACACGCACCAGGCAGAGCAGCACTGTACAAGCACCAGGCAGAGCAGCACTGTACAAGCACCAGGCAGAGCACAGGACTGTACACGCACCAGGCAGAGCAACACTGTACAAGCACCAGGCAGAGCACAGCACTGTAAGAGATGCCAGAGTCCCAGGGCATGGTGAGACTTTGACTCGCAGCCCCTTAAGAGATGCCGGGTGGACTGAGTCGGAAGAGTGTCTATAAGAGGATGATGCCCTGGCAAGTGGTTGCCCATTAACTCAGCAGCTTATCCGTAGCATTGAGGTATCCCTAGAGAAAAAGGGGTCACATTGAAACTATGGAGGCCATGCTGTTGGCTATCAGAATGTTGGTGGCTGGAAGGTCAAGCTCTCTGGGGGCATAGGATGCCCTAGTCCTTGTGATGGAAGGGCCTGAATCAGAGGGGGAGGAGATGTGGTTTTATTACATTCCTGGGGAAGTGCAAAATCCATGGTAAGGGGTCAATCACAGGGAAGACATCTCATGAAGGGCCCTGAAAATCTGCCCAGCCATTAGAGTGCCATGTTGACAATCATTCCTTTGCAGCGGGGTACCGCTGAGGTGAACAAGAGCTCGAAAGTTGCAAAACTGAAGACTGAAGTGATGGAGGAAGCCCTGTCTGGTCCCAGCCACTGGACCTGGTGGTTCTGGCTGCAGAGGACCAGCCTTGCATCACAGGCTGGTGGGCTCAAAAAGCACCCACCCATGAGGATGCCTGGAATGTTCACGTGGATGTGTCAGTGTCTGAACATGGGCGATGAACCCATGTCTCTTGGGCAATAGTGCCCAGGGAATGACTCCCTTGAGAAAGACCTTCATGGCCTCATGGTACCGCTTCCGTGGAAGAGGTCAATCTTATCCTGTGTGCCTATGCTGAGGATGGCAATTCTGAACAGGTCAGATGGCCCAGTGCAGGTTTCGGCAACCTGCTCTCCTCCAGGTATTTTGACCACTGCTCCCATGACCCCTCACCTTTGACTATGGTGGCTAGATCTGATGTGATTTGCAGTCCAAAACATCTGGAGAAGGAAGATTACAGACCCCTGGCCAACAGAAGATCCCTTGCTGTGCCACATGAGCACAGAGGCCCTAAGCTTAGGTTGATGTTGTGAAGGGATGCAGCCTTGTTGACTTTATAGCCTGAACCTTCACAGTGTTGGCCTTTAGTCAGGATAGATGAGAGAACGGTGGGAATCTGGGCGCTGGAAAGCTGGCGAGGGGGGTGATACCTATTAAGGGGGATCAAATCCCTAGGAGGCTGACCTTGAAGGGCCCATGGTTCTATCTGCAGCGACTTTATAAAACACAGTCTTGACCGCAGTTTGCCTTTAGATCCGAGGATGCTAGCCCATGTGCATGTGTATGTAAATGGCTTCAATCTGTGAAGCCAAGGCTATTGGCAGCATGAAAGGGGCATCCAAACATTGCTTTTAGTGGAGCACCTTTTTGTGAAGCATGGGCCCCAACAGGGTCCAGATCCAGCGCTGAGACTGGTCTACTAGGAATCATGACTGCTAGAGAACAGTGGGCATCCCTTTTTGGACGGATATACACGTTGGCTTGCCCATGGTCTCGCCCATGGACTCACCAACCAGCATCCAGCTCTGTTCATTGTGTGACTAGTCTTGAGGAGCAAGAGAGGAGCTGCCAAGACAGCGGCTTAGAGCCGGTTCTTGCGCCGGGTCTGGTGTTGACTGATCTGTCGTGCACCTTGGAGCTGTGGTTGCCCACACTTCGGCCTGAGTGTTGCACTACAACCTTCCTTGCTACAGTCTTGCCAGGTGAAGAGTGCAGAGTTGATCAGCAGGAAGTTGGGTCACCTTCAATAGGAAACGTGGGACTTTGACTCTTCCAAACTCAGCAATGCAGCAAAGCATCTACTTCCTGCGCGGGAACCTGCTTGGCCTGTGGCTTACATCTTGTGTCAAGCTGGGCCGCTTGAGAAAAGTGGGTAAATCGCTAAGAAGCCAGGGCCAAGCATTGTGACCAGTGGTGGATTGGGGTACAGGTCACTCGGGAGATTTCCTGGTGGGCCTCTACCCCCAAGGGCTGCTTTTGTGTAGTTACTCTGGTTTTCTGCTCCTCTTACCCTCTCTCCCAGTCACCAAACCCCTTTCCGTCCTTCTCTCCTCATCCCCCACATGACTTGGAAGCAAATAATTAGTTATACAACATTTGCTAAGATTTTGGAAAACATGCTGGTAAATGTATTTTTGGTATGCCGGGGAACCCCTGGCTCTGCTTAGTGGGGGTTGGTTTTCTCACACTGGGTATTCTGAGGCCACTTTGAAAAACATGACCATGGCCACCGAGTGTTCCCAGTGCACCACTGATGGTGACATTCTGTGACCGGGTTCAGCTGAAGGCCAGGGTGAGGTCTATTCTCCATCTTGCATCTGGGGGGCCATCGGACGACGTGAGCTCCCACAGAGAGGCTGGCGGACTTTATAAGCTGCCCAATGGGGATCACTGTTGAGGTTCCCCTTCCCTTCCAGGGTGCTCGCGGATATGTCTGGGTGCTAAGGCTATCTGGACATCACGGGGTAAAGGTGCCATGACGTCAGGGCCTCAGCACTAAGGAATTCTGGGATTGGCACTCACAGGACCACCCTATATCAACGACCTGGATGCCAACCTGTGCTTCTGCGTCCCCAGTGTACCAGAGAGGATTCAGTGGGCAGGCGTACCCCACTCCCCACTGTGACTACATGATGCTCCACTGCCCCCCATACCCAGGCACTGTCCTCTGTTTGTACCCCTGTGAGGATAGTTCAGTGCCATGCATACATTTGGGTCCATTTAATAAGTACTGTCTATTCTGCGCGCATTGTTCAAGTCAGTAGTTTGTTTTGAATGAGAAATGTAGCTATGGGCATAATATAATTTTAGTCATGTTCAGTGGGAAATGTTCCCCGCAATATGTGATGTTTGAGTTGAAAAGTACCTTGATCCTTCCCTTCATCTTCTATGGAATCACTCTATGCTCTGACCACAATACTCATTAGCTACGAACCCCCCCCCCCCAGGAAAACTTGTGTGACTATGAGACTCTTCCTAACAGGGCCTGATCCCAGAAGCTCCCCTCCAATAGACCTGACAATGTACAGATATTACCATGTGGGCTCGACTATAATCATTTATTTTGGTTTTCACACATTTAGTGATTGGGCCATTATTGAACCTGGCTGTAATTTTGGGATCTTCTTTGATAAGGGTATTGTATCTCAGAAGTCTGGTGTGCAAATATGTAAACATGTTTTATCGATCCGTTCTCAAAAGGGTCATGCATTCGGTAGTCGGGGCACTGCCGCGGGGCAGTACAGAACACCGTGCGTGAGCAGCTTGTGATATTGTGTGCCGGGAGTGAATAGCTCCTCCAGGCCTGCTTTTTGCAACTCTGCAGGTATGGTATTGTAGTCCTCATTTATATAGCACCATTGCCCCATGTGTATGGCTTCAATGCGCTTTGTGGTTGGAACGCCATCGGGGGACGACGTACAGGTATGTGAATGTTCTAAGAGGAGGTTTAAGATGCTTGTGTACATTTGGCCAATGTTAGGACTTAGGGGGGGCTGGCTAGGCTCCAGTAAGCAACCCAAGAGATCAGGCACGTGGGCGGGTGCTGCGAGAGGTCGATGTGTGTCCAGCTAGACCGAATTCTGTCGTAGGTTGCTATTTCACCCAGCGTATTATCAGATTACACAGAACAATGGCTGAAGGACAAGTGGTCGTATGGCGACTGGATGCATGAAAGGGGCATCCCAACATTGCTTTCAGTGGAGCATCTTTCTGCGAATAGTCGCCCAGTCAGGGCTGTGTATTAAAATAGGTCAGATCCGCAGCAGTGACTGGTACACTTGGGAATGATGAGTGCCCTGTGGGCGTTTCTTTCGGGATAGACAGGTTGCCTTGACACTCACTCAACAATTTTTTACGGATTGTCTTTATCAGTACCTTATAAGATCTTAAATCTTACTTCAAACTTATAAGATTTTATAGGCATTCAATAAGTATTTTGATGTCATGTAAGTTATTATTATAGTTCCCAAAATCCCACTAGTTTCTCACAACTTATTTGTTCATGGTCATGGTCTTGTCCATAGGCCAACTTGATGAGCAAGAGAGGAGGTGACACGACACTGTTCTGGTGCCTGGTTGGCTGCTGACTGAGATGTCTTGCCCCTCGGATCTGTGGCTGTCCACACTTCATCTGGGGCATGACATTAAAGCCTTCTCTGTGCCAGTCTGGGTAACTGAAGAGAGCAGGACAGATCATCCAGAAGTCACAGCACCTATGTTATGGCGTGATATCACCTGCTTGGGCTTGCAAATACCAGAATGCAAAGTGCTGTTAATTAAATAGGCAAAGCAACATACATGCCAACATGCCCCAATCCATTCAGAAGATTGTCGTCCAGCCATGTAGTCCTGGTGCTATAATCCTCCCCGACAGGCCCTAGGGTGCAAAGTGAAAAAACAGGATAGAATTAGTATCCTCTGAATGTAATGGGTAATGCTGACATGCATGTGGAGGCACTTGTCTGGTATGTGGAGCTCATCATACTATCCACTTCCCCATGCCTTGGCCAATAAGTTCCCCCTCCACTCTTCTTCCCTTGTGCCCTCCCGCCCCAGGACTTGGAAGTCAGGAGTGAGCGAGCACTCAAGTAGGTCGTTCTCTTAGTTCTTGGTGGGCGGCGCCGCTTGGGGGAGCTGGAGCAGCTGTGACTGGAAGAACTTTGTGTGTGTTTTCTGGAACTGAGGGGTAGCCGGGTGTGGCTGTATCGTATACACTGGTCACACTGAACCCTGCATGCTGAGGAACGCTATAGTAAACATGACAAGGAGAACAAGGGGAATCGTGTACAGAGCTGAAGAGCCGGCCGGGACGCTGGCGTCCTACACGGCTGCGGGAGAGCACGCAGCGTGGCTAGGCCCCATTCAACAAGACGCTCAGGCGTCGCAATTCTTCAGAGTAGCACTAGTCTATAGTGGAGCCCCAAGTCTCGTGTGGGTCAGTGTTGCATCATAGTCCCACGCCTGGCTAGGGTCCTGGGACTCTTGGCATGGGCGAGGACCACAGAAAAACACTGAATCTGGCTAGGTCTATGGAAGTGCATGAGACCTGACCCTGGTGAAGGCTACAGCACAACAAGGGCGTGCCCCACATTAGGAGAGGACTGCAGCACAGCAGTAGACTTGGATGAACAGGGACTGTAGCATAACACTAGGCCTGGCAAGGACCACATTAAAGCTTCAGTTGTGGCGTGGCTAATGACCCCAGCATGGCACTACAATTGGTGCCCGGTAGGTGCCAAAGCTAAGCTTTGGTGTGGGCTGGGAGCACAACCGAACATAAAGTCTGATGCGGACACTATGAGAGCTTTGTGGGCTGCCCTGAGTGGGCTTCAGTCTAGGGCATGGCCCAGAAGCTGTCGCTCGCCTACTGATGTTCCAGCGTTATCCGTTTAATCCATTGCAAGTAAGTCTTGTGGGAGCATCTTGAGCTCTTCCTACGACGGCACCCCCAAAGACGTTGCAGACCTCGGTGGACGAGTTACCTATTCAAGCCAGTATCTGGTCTGGTTCAAACCTTCCTTTGTGAACCAGAAAAGCCTATTTTACACACACGTGATCCCGGAATACTGAAATCGGTGCCACAGCCTGGTTCAGTTCGATGGTACTCCCCTTCCAGCTTGCCAGGCAATGTCCCTTAGTACCAGGCAAACTTCTGCACTTGCTCCTTGGATATGGGGTTGGTGCGGGTTCGAACCAGTGCAGGGGCACCTGTGCTAAGGGATGCTCATCTTCTGGTGCTGTGGTATACGATGAAGGGTTCTGGGTGACATTGACCAGAAACAGAGAATTGAGGCGAACTGCCCAACAGCATTCCAGAAAGTTCCATTGTTTGCGTCCACGGTTCAGTAGGCCTCCTGCCCCCATCTCTTGAGAAGATGTCAGGGGATATGATATTGTTGTGTTACCTCAAGCAGGGAGGGGCACGGATTACAAGGTACGCGCACTCGTTATGTGTGCGGGCCCTATCTCTCGTTTGGAATTCGGAAGTCGCAGTGGGGGCTAGAGGAAGAAACGGCACATCCCAAGATGGCTTCTTCTGTGTCCGGGCCCCTTCGAGATCATGATAGGTGTCTCTGTGACACAGCAGTCTTGGCCCATGACGAGGGGAGGTACCCGCGTAACAATGTGAATATAGGAACCGTTCAGTGTCAGTTGGAAGAGAGGGGGCAGGAAGCGCCTGGCGAGCGCGTCAGACTTTTACCTAGTAATGGCATGCTAGGCCAATGTAGCATTAGTGACTTCTGGCTAGGGTTCTCTTTCTCCCTCACACCGGTGCTCCCACATGTTCTAAGAGGAGGTGGAGACCAACATGTTTCCAAACATATCTGTGACAATGTCTTGAGTGCCAAGAACCAAAGGATTAAACCTTACTATTGCCTTCTTCATACGCCGCCAAACACTTAGGCACAGTCTATGTGCATTTGTGGGGGGGAGGAAAATAGAGGGGACTCCTCAGTTCCCTCCATCTTTCTCTCTCGCCCGATGTTAGTCCCTGAAACAAGACTTGGTGGTGACCATGTTGCAGGACTTCTCACTAAGCGATGGGCCGCTGGAGGCCTACCTAGCCGTGCGGACGTTGCGATAATGGCACATCAGCAGGTGCTTGAAGGTTTTCTTGAAGGTGGCATTGCAGAGGGCATAGCAGGCTGGATTTACAGTGCTGTTGACGTAGCAGAGCCAGTAGCCGATGGACCACACTGTGTCTGGCACACAGGTCTGGCAGAAGGTGTTGATGAGGACCATGACATTATATGGCGTCCAAGTGATGATGAAGGCTAGCAAAATGGCGAAGATGGTCCTAGTGACCTTCTTCTCCCTGGCTGCCATCTGGCGTTTCTTTCGCACCTGGTTCCGGGCTATGCTCGCAAATTTGCGGGCCACGTTAGCTGGGCCACTGTTCGGCAGGACATTGGGGCCTCTGGCGGCCCCATCCGCTGGCACAATCTCGATGGCTGTGATGCACTCACTGCCACTTTGCTTAGTGACAATCTTGATCTTGGACCACTTGGATGCTGGGTTCATGCGAGGGTGTGTCGGACTCTGCTTTGGCACTGGTAGCTGGCTCTCCTCCAGCGTCTTCTCTTTTGTGTTCTGTGTGATGCTTGCTGTGCTGGAGTCATTAGAGGTTTCCTTCTCCTCGGGCTGCCCTATGGGCTCTGCCTCAGCCAAGGGCTTCTCTTCAACGTTGCCATTCCCGACCTCCTCTGGCACCGCCACCACTGTCCTCTTGGGAGAGTTGTTTTTGGTCTGCTTGCTTAAGGAGGTTTTAAAGAAGGAGAACGGCTTTGATTTCTTAGCTGTTTTAACCTCTGGGTTATTTCTCCTGACCCGGCTCTTGCTGGCCAAGGAGATGTGTATGTACAGCACAGTCATGATAACAACAGGCAGGTAGAAGGCGGCAATGGCTGTGCCGAACGTCACCGCTGGGTTAGAAAGGAACTGAATGGAGCATGTTCCATCGGGGACTGTCCTCTCGCCAACGATAAACTGCCAGAATAAGATGGCCGGAGCCCAGAGAACGAACGACAGGATCCATGCAGCAGCAATCATCAGACCGGCCATCTTGGTTGTCCGCCTCGCCGGGTAGGTCAACGGCTTGGTAACACAGAAGTAGCGGTCAAAGCTAATGATGAGCAGGTTCATGACCGAGGCGTTACTCACCACGTAGTCCAAAGCCAGCCAGAGGTCACACACCACGGGCCCCAGTGGCCAGTAACCCTTGATGATGTAAACCGAGTACAGGTTCATGGAAAAGACACCGATGATGAGGTCAGCGCATGCCAAGCTGAACAGGAAGTAGTTATTGACAGTCTGCAGCTGCCGATTGACCTTGATTGACAGCATGACCAGGATGTTGCCCACCACAGTGACCAGGCTCAGGGATCCTGTGACGGTGGCAATGAAGATCAGCTCCACTGTTTTGTACTGCGCGTAAGTCTCTTGGAAGGACACTGCTGTTGTGTTCCCAGCACCAGTGTTGTTGTCTTCCGTGTGGTTGTCCATCTTCCCCTGCCAGCGCGGGACTGAGATGTTGTTCAGCGAATCTGTGAAAAAAAGGGAGAAGATTTTAGTATCTTATCACAGGTATTTGACATCTCAGCATTGTCTATGTAACATTTAACATGGATCACATTTTTCTTCGCTCTCAATCTGCAGCAGTCACCTACTGAGACATATTGAATTGACCGTGTTCTGATTGGGGAACATTTTGCATCAGCCGCAATCAACGTCAATCTCGTGCAGCCTGTGTAAAATGCTGCATTCACCAGATTCTGCAACCACCACATTCAGCATTGGTTACACTCATCACATTCCTGATTGGTAACAGGTGGCATTGGCCACATTCTTTATTTGTAACATTCTGCGTCTGCCACTTTCTGACAAGGCCACATTCTACATCTGCCACATCCTTCTTCAACAATAATGTGCATCACTTAAGTCTGCATTCTCTGCATTTCGCTCCAACTAGATCCTGTATTTGTACATTTGTGACCGGCCATGTTCTGCATTGATCACATTAAACACTGCGTTCACAAGTCATTAAAATATTGCCGTAGACATATGATTGCCAACATCCCCAACCTCTGGGCAAATCAGACCTTGTCATCTTGCATGGCTACAAGAGATTGAGGCTTGGGCTTATGGTAGCAAACTTTCTCAAATCATTTTGCGGGACACTTTCCCACAATGACGTCCCGGCATCGTTCTCCTTTGGCCCGGCCCCAATTGTTATTTAAGCAATTGCTGCGTGACTGGTAATGCTCTAACACCCAGTGTGATGGTCCCGTTTTTTAACTGTAAACATGACCATCACAATCCCACGAGCAAAACATTAGCATTGGAATTAAGCCGGGTGTCAGAGCGTTAACAGTCAGCACATCGGGCGAAGAGACAGCAGCACGGTCGATCGGCAGCGACACAATGGAGGCCTGGGTTGAAACGCTTAACAAACAAAGTCAGACGTTTCCCTGTCCAGCACGGGACAAAATCCTCCAAAATGAGACAGTCCTGCAAAATACGGGCCACCCTACTTGGGCCTGATTTGGAGTGTTCTTCATTCCACAGAATGATACAATGAGATGTAAAGTTAGGGATGTCTTCGGGTTGTCTATATTGAATTCAGTGACACAAGGCAAAGAAGGGTAGAAATACTGTGCATTTGCACCCTGGGAGGGTGTGCTGGCCAATCAGGAAGCTTGGAAGGGTGTGCTGGCCAATCAGGAAGCTTGGACTGTATTCACTGGTATAAGCTCATGTTCCGAGCAACCTGAGTGGAGCTCAGTATGTGCCCCCCAGACGCCCTCTCTTCTCCTGCCTTCTATTCTCCCACGAGGCCCATTAGCACCTACACAGATCACAGCCGGGTGCTAAGGGCTCATTTGAATAAAAACAAGGTTGATCTCCGAAGCTATATCATAATCCTGAAGTCCCTTTTCATTCCTGATGACGTCATGGTCCTCAACAAGGAAAACGAAGTTTAAAAGTACAGCCACAGGCAGCACAGCGCAAGATTTCTATTTTCTTTATTTTTAATTCAAATGAGCCCTTATCACCAGTGTGCGATCTACATGGATGATAATGGCGATATTTTCAACTCAACATTGAACCGACCTTGCTGGTAACGGCCCGCCAACCAAGTTAAGGGCAGAGAGAAGCTGCCTCTGTGAATATCACCTGACTATTCTTTATTTCATGGAGTGGTAAGCTGAGTCGGAGGGCTGGAAATGCAAGGGCGTGGGCTTCCTGCCATGCAGTCAGAGGGTTGATGGAAAGGTCTGAGGATCTGTTCCAGGCAGTAATGGAAATATATTGGCAGGTATTCCATGCAGGGATGCCGTGGGAGTAATGGATGGAAATGTCTGGGGATGTATCAGGCAGTAGATGGGCAAGAATGGTTGCATTAAGGGAGGTCCCCAGTTGCTTCCTAAAGCCCACCTGAAATCGAGACAGAGTTTGAGACTTCTTTATACTGTAATTAATATCAAACATGGGTTTTAAAAGAGCTGCCCAGACAGAAGGAGAGTCTTTCAAAAGAAAAAGAGGGATGCCATCCGGACCAGGAGCCTGTGAAAGTTTAAAATGGTCTATAGCCCAGATTATGTCATCTTAATCCCATGGGCAAGTGCCCCAACTGATTGGACCCAAAGAAGGATCTTTATATTGAGTAAAAGCTTCAGGTAAGAGGTATTTCGTCTCATAAAAATCAACCCAGGTGTGTTTTGTAATCAGGGAATCCATAGAGATCCCCTTTAATCCCAAAGTGCGATTAATAGTGGCCCACAATGTGCCTTCCCTGCCATTGCATAGTTGTTGCAAAATGGACTGATTGTCCTTCACATGTAAATCCATCTTCAGTGATATAACTAAGTTCTTGTATTTTTGACACACCCTCTTCCTCGTCATGATATGTTCGGCTGAGGTCAAACTCTGCTTCTTTAATAAAACCACGTTTTAGTTCCTTCGACTCCATAATTCTGTCATCACATATGTGCCTAGCCTCACCTCTGCAACCCCGAGATTTCCTATGTAGTGTTGTTCTCAAACAATCCATAATAATCTTGTATGGATCATTATCACCCCCCGTCCCCAGTGCCCCCCAGAACTTGATCTGATAATCTCTATGTCCATGGTTCATGAGTGTATTAGTCAGGAGTTTGGTAAACCTCCTAACCGTCCCACGGTTCCATTTAAGGACAAGCCCTCGTCTGGCTGCTGATAGACACGCAAGATCAGATCTCAAATCAAAATTTGTGAGGACAAGATCAAGGGCGAACGACAATAATAAATGATCACCCAGGACTCGATCTGTAAGGGATGACGGGACACAATTTTGCCCTGAGGATATATAAAAATAATAAATCCTAGAACGTCTAGGACCCCTATGCCAAGTATAGACCGGAAGTTCAGTAGATGACTCACACTCCAGGTGACTCATACCCCAATCCCCAAGAAACCGATCCCAGCTAATCCCTCTTTGTACGCCACCATGTATATAAGAGGGGATAGATCTGGACCATTGTAAACAGATACCTCTGCACAGTTTGCATTGTAGTCTCCTCCCAAAATAATAAGATTGCTGTTTCCCCCAATGAACTAACCCTCAAAAAGTGCAACAAGACTAGCCTGAATAGACTCCAACACCATTTGGCTTCCAATACATATTAATTAGCAGAATAGAGGGTTGAAATGAGTTTGGGGTTTACAGAAGCACCACTAGCCATTCTGAGTGGAATAATTCACACTTCATCGTAACATTATAATCTAGGGCCACCGCCAGCCACCCCCCCTCCCCCAGGCCGGCCCAACTGCCCTTCAACAGTTGGACTCATAAAAGTATTGTATCCCTCTAGAACAAAACGAGAGGTTGCCATGGTCTCCTGAAACATGTACAATTTGTGGACTCCCACCCAAGAGGAATTCTCCCAGAACAATTTTACCCTGACATAGACATTCCATGAAATCAGCTCAAGGCTGGTGCTGCTAGGATTGCTCCAACCCCAGGCTGTGATGCAATGAGATGAGGGGTGGCCATGTCTGGGGGTGCATTTTAGGCAGTGATACAGTGAGAGGAGGGTTTGATATGTGTGGAGATATTTTCCATGCAGTGAAAGTGTGAGAGAAGGGAGTTTAAAGATCTGGCCATTTATTGCATGCAGTCATATAGTGAGCGGAGGGTATGGAAATGCCTGGGGCTATATTCGACATAATGATACAGCGAGAGCTGAGGGTGGGGAGATCTGGTGATTTATTGCATGGCATGATACAGCGAGCGTAAGATATGGAAATGCATGTATTTCATGCAGTAAACAGTAGGAGGATGAGGAAGAAAGGCCTGGGTATTTACTGCATGCAGTGATATAGTGAGAGGAGGGGATGGAAAGGTCTGGAGATATATTCCATGCAGTGATACAGCGAGAGCAGAAGGTGGGGAGATCTGGTGATTTATTGCATCCTGTGATACAGTGAGGGGAAGCAATAGACATATTATGTAGTGATTCTCCCTCTATCCAGGTATCCCAAATCTAGGTGTTTCTGCAGTTACTGTTGTGCCCCCATTTGGCATCTCTCCCTCTATCCAGGTGACCTAAATCTAGGTGTTTTTGCAGTTACTATTGTGCCGCCATATAGGCGTCTCTCCCTCTATCCAGGTGTCCCAAATCTAGGTATTTCTGCAGTTACTGTTCTGCCCCCATTTAGGTGTCCCTCCCTCTATCCAGTTGTCCCAAATCTAGGTGTTTCTGCAGTTACTGTTGTGTCCCCATCACCTCTTTGTTTTTGCTTTGTCACCCCGAGTGGGACGGGTATGCCCAGACGTGGGTCCCATGCCTGCTGGGCCTAGAGACCCAAGCTACTCCTCACTGATGAGCCCCAACAAGGGCGAAACATGTTTGGGGATGCTTGTGGATTCGTGCAGAAGGGATGTGACCTAGCAGTGCACGCTGGACTGCCCCTTTTGGGGTGGGGCCAAGCCTGATTTGCATATGGTCTTTCCCCTTCTGTAATGACTTGGCAGGCGAAGAACGATGGTCTGGAGGGTTGCCCCGAGCAATGCCAGTGGTTAAGATTCATTCTAAACCTTCCAGCCATCACTTCTTTGTTTTTGCTTTGTCACCCCAAGTGGGACGGGTATGCCCAGATGTGGGTCCCGTGCCTGCTGGGCCTAGAGACCCAAGCTACTCCTAACTGATGAGCCCCAACAAGGGCGAAACATGTTTGGGGGATGCTTGTGGTCTCGTGCAGAAGGGATGTGACCTAGCAGTTTGGACTGAACTGCCCCTTTTGGGGTGGGGCCAAGCCTGATTTGCATATGGTCTTTCCCCTTCTGTAATGGCTTGGCAGGTCGAAGAACGATGGTCTGGAGGGTTGCCCCGAGCAATGCTAGTGGTTAAGATTCAGTCTAAACCTTCCAGCCATCACCTCTTTATTTTTGCTTTGTCACCCCGAGTGGGACGGGTATGCCCAGACGTGGGTCCCGTGCCTGCTGGGCCTAGAAACCCAAGCTACTCCTCACTGATGAGCCCCAACAAGGGCGAAACATGTTTGGGGATGCTTGTGGTCTCGTGCAGAAGGGATGTGACCTAGCAGTTTGGGCTGGACTGCCCCTTTTGGGGTGGGGCCAAGCCTGATTTGCATATGGTCTTTCCCCTTCTGTAATGGCTTGGCAGGTCGAAGAACGATGGTCTGGAGGGTTGCCCCGAGCAATGCTAGTGGTTAAGATTCAGTCTAAACCTTCCAGCCATCACCTCTTTATTTTTGCTTTGTCACCCCGAGTGGGACGGGTATGCCCAGACCTGGGTCCCGTGCCTGCTGGGCCTAGAAACCCAAGCTACTCCTCACTGATGAGCCCCAACAAGGGCGAAACATGTTTGGGGGATGCTTGTGGTCTCGTGCAGAAGGGATGTGACCTAGCAGTTTGGACTGAACTGCCCCTTTTGGGGTGGGGCCAAGCCTGATTTGCATATGGTCTTTCCCCTTCTGTAATGGCTTGGCAGGTCGAAGAACGATGGTCTGGAGGGTTGCCCCGAGCAATGCTAGTGGTTAAGATTCAGTCTAAACCTTCCAGCCATCACCTCTTTATTTTTGCTTTGTCACCCCGAGTGGGACGGGTATGCCCAGACGTGGGTCCCGTGCCTGCTGGGCCTAGAAACCCAAGCTACTCCTCACTGATGAGCCCCAACAAGGGCGAAACATGTTTGAGGATGCTTGTGGTCTCGTGCAGAAGGGATGTGACCTAGCAGTTTGGGCTGGACTGCCCCTTTTGGGGTGGGGCCAAGCCTGATTTGCATATGGTCTTTCCCCTTCTGTATTGGCTTGGCAGGTCTAAGAACGATGGTCTGGAGGGTTGCACCGAGCAATGCTAGTGGTTAAGATTCAGTCTAAACCTTCCAGCCATCACCTCTTTATTTTTGCTTTGTCACCCCGAGTGGGACGGGTATGCCCAGACCTGGGTCCCGTGCCTGCTGGGCCTAGAAACCCAAGCTACTCCTCACTGATGAGCCCCAACAAGGGCGAAACATGTTTGGGGATGCTTGTGGTCTCGTGCATAAGGGATGTGACCTAGCAGTTCGGGCTGGACTGCCCCTTTTGGGGTGGGGCCAAGCCTGATTTGCATATGGTCTTTCCCCTTCTGTAATGGCTTGGCAGCGAAGAACGATGGTCTGGAGGGTTGCCCCGAGCAATGCCAGTGGTTTAGATTCAGTCTAAACCTTCCAGCCATCACCTCTTTGTTTTGCTGTGCCCCCATTGTAGGCATCTCTCCCTCTATCCAGGTGTCCCAAATCGAGGTATTACTGCATTTACTGTTGTGCCTCCATTTTAGACGCCTCTCCCTCTTTCCAAGTATCCCCTATCCAGGTGGTACTGCATTTACGTTTGGGCCCCTATTTTAGGCATTTCTCCCTCTTTCCAGGTATCCCAAATCTAGGTGTTACTGCATTTACTGTTGTGCTCCCATTTTGGCATCTCCCCCTCTATCCTGGTATCCCAAATCTAGGTGTTTCTGAATTTACTGTTGTGCTTCCATTTTTGGCACTTTCTCCGTCTATCCAGGTATCCCAAATCTAGGGGGTTCTGCAGTTACTGTTGTGCCCACATTTTAGGCGTCTCTTCCTCTATCCAGGTTTCCCAAATCTAGGCATTTCTGCATTTACTGTTGCACCCCCATTTCAGGCATTTCTCCCTTTATCTTGCTATCCCATATCTAGGTGTCTTTGCATTTACTGTTGTGCCCCCTTTTTGGCATCTCTCCCTCTATCCTGGTATCCCAAATGTAGGTGTTTCTGAATTTACTGTTGTGCTCCCATTTTTGGTACTTTCTCCGTCTATCCAGGAATCCCAAATCTAGGGGGTTCTGCAGTTACTGTTGTGCCCACATTTTAGGCATCTCTCCCTCTATCCAGGTTTCCCAAATCTAGGCATTTCTGCATTTACTGTTGCACCCCCATTTCAGGCATTTCTCCCTTTATCTTGCTATCCCATATCTAGGTGTCTTTGCATTTACTGTTGTGCCCCCTTTTTGGCATCTCTCCCTCTATCCTGGTATCCCAAATCTAGGTGTTACTGCATTTACTGTTGTGCTCCCATTTTTGGCACTTTCTCCATCTATCCAGGTATCCAAAATCTAGGGGGTTCTGCAGTTACTGTTGTGCCCCCTTTTTGGCATCTCTCCCTCTATCCAGGTGTCCCAAATCTAGGTGTTTCTGAATTTACTGCTGTGCTCCCATTTTTGGCACTTTCTCCGTCTATCCAGGTATCCCAAATCTAGGGGGTTCTGCAGTTACTGTTGTGCCCACATTTTAGGCGTCTCTCCCTCTATCCAGGTTTCCCAAATCTAGGCATTTCTGCATTTACTGTTGCACCCCCATTTCAGGCATTTCTCCCTTTATCTTGCTATCCCATATCTAGGTGTCTTTGCATTTACTGTTGTGCCCCCTTTTTGTCATCTCTACCTCTATCCTGGTATCCCAAATCTAGGTGTTTCTGAATTTACTGTTGTGCCCCATTTTAGGCATCTCTCCCTCTATCTAGGTGTCCTAAATCTAGGTGTTTCTGCATTTACTGTTGCGCCCCCATTTTAGGCGCCTCTCCCTCTTTCCAGGTATCCCATATCCAGGTGTTACTGCATTTACTGTTGTGCCCCCATTTTAGGTGTTTTTCTCTCTATCCTGGTATCCCAAATCTAGATGTTTACTGCAGTTACTGTTGTGTTCCCATTTAAAACCCTCTCCATCTATCCAGGTGTCCCAAATCTATGTGTTTCTGCAGTTACTGTCGTGCCCCCATTGTAGGCACCTCTCCCTCTATCCAGGTGTCCAACATCTAGACATTACTGCTTTTACTGTTGGGCACCCATTTTAGGCGCCTCTCCCTCTTTCCAGGTATCCCATGTCCAGGTGTTACTGCATTTATGGTTGTGCCCCGTATTTTATGCGTTTCTCGATCTATCCTGGTATCCCAAATCTAGGTGTTTCTGCAGTTACTGTTGTGCCCCTATTTTAGGCATTTATCCCTCTATCCAGGTGTCCGAAATATAGGTATTACTGCATTTACTGTTGTGCCCCCATTTTAGGTGCTTTCTCCTTCCATCCGGGTATCCTAAATCTAGGTGTTTCTGCATTTACTGTAGTGCCCCCATTTTAGGTGCTTCTCCCTCTGTCCAAGTATCCCAAAGCTAGGCGTTTCTGTATTCATTGTTGTGCCCCCATATTAGGCCTTTCTCCCTCTATCCAGGTGTCCCAAATCTAGGTATTACTGCTTTCACTGTTTTGCCCCCATTTTGAGCTCTTTCTCCCTCTATTCAGGTGGCCCATACCTTGGTGTGTTCGCATTTACTATTGTGTCCCCATTCTGGGCGTTTCTCCTTCCAGTCCTATCTCCGTTAAAACCCTGCCACTCTTGTGACCCTACTTAACAATCTAGCTGTCTAAACCCACTACTTGTGTCTCAACGTTTGAGCGCTTTCTCCCATTAGCCAGCTGTCCCAGTGTTGGCAGTGTATGTGTCTGCTGCTGTAGTCCCAATTCAGTACACTAGATGGGTTGTTTTTCACTCTTGCTGCTGTTTGTCTCGGATATGGACGCTCTTTCTCCCAATAGCCTGGTATCCCAAATCCAGCAATTTAAAGTTGTTGCTGGTGTCTCAACTTTGACTGTTTATATTTACTGCTGCTATCTTATATCTGGGCACCTTCCCAATAGCCAGGTATCTCAACTCAAACAGTTATACTTTCTGATGCTGTGTCTAATCTAGCTGCTTATATTAGCAGCTGTTTTCTCGAAACTGAGTGTCTTCACGCACTGATCGGACTCTCTCAAATCTAGCCTTTCCCATCTACAGTAGTATCTCAACCTCAGAAGGTCCCAGTCCCTCCATCCGCCCACCTTCCAGCCACACCCTTACATGGCCCTGGCGATCAGCACACACTCTAGCCGGATACACGGACAACCATGATCTCTACCACCACACCATTTTCCGTCTATTAGAACCAGACTCACGCAGACTCACTCACGCAAACACTGCCACTCACCACACACCTCCCCACTCACATACAAGAGCAGCTCTCAGGCATTCTAGAACACACCACACCTGGCCCCCACCAGTCACCCTCACACCCTCATTCTTGAACCCAGTACCACACTCACCCAGAATCGTTCTGACACAGAACTCCTCTCACACACATCTCCCTACTCACATACAAGAGGAGCTCTCAGACATTCGAGAATACACCCCATCGGCCCTTCACCCGTCACCCTCATACCCTCTATCTTGAACCCAGTACCACACTCACCCAGAATCCCTCAGACACACCGCCTCTCACCACACACTACCCTACTCACATACGTGAGGAGCTCTCAGACATTCCGGAATACACCCCATCTGACCTACAGCCTTCACCCCTGCACCCTCATTCCTGAACCCACCTTACACCCCACCAAACCTTTTCACCTCCGACCCCCTCCACTTGAAGCCCACACACATACTGACCCTATGCCACCACCACTCATTACACACCTTCCAACTCCCAGACCAGAGGAGCTCTCTGGCCAACCATGATTCACCCACTGCCTTCCCCCCTCCCAACTACCACCACTGACCCTCCTCTTATTTTCAAACCATCTTTCCCACCCACCCTCCCAGAGAACTTGCAGCCTCCCACATCCTCTCAGCACCCCCACTCCAACTCTCAGGCGAGAGGAGCACTCTGGCCCACCATGATTCACCCAATGGCCTCCCCCCCCTCCCAACTACCTCAGCGGACCCTCCCCTTATTTCCAAACTGTGTTTCCCACCCACCTTCCCAGATAACTTACAGCCTCCCACATCCTCTCAGCACCCACCCTCCAAATCTCAGGCCAGAGTGGCACTCTGGCGCTCCCAGAAACAACTTATGCTTGCACCGATCTCAGCAACCCGTGGGAACCCCCTCCCACTCTCCCACTTCCCAACTCCGCTTCCCCAGGTGGAAGGCCTTCTCCCGCCCAAAGCTTCCCATTGGCCAGAGTCCAACTCTCAGGCTAGAGGAGCCTTCTGGCGCTCCAGAAAACATTGCCCCACTGCCAGATCAATCCTCGGCCTGCCTTCGGGAACACACTCTCTCACCCCCACAGCTACAACCACAAGTACCACCATACATCACTTTCAATCTATCTCTTATAAGAGGGGAGCCCCCCTCAGCCCAATTGCCCCGCCTCTCCTCCCACACCCTCCAACCACACACCCTCCCTTGCATACACTTTTGACCTGTTCCACACTCTCTCCAAAACCATCCCGGAGGAATCCCAGGGGTTCTGTGACAGCTTACACCCTACCCCACACCTGCCAAGGCCTACCCTACCTCCATCTCCGGTGCTGCCCTCACCTCCCTTGACCAGACCACTCCTGCCTCAGCAAGCATTGCCCACCGACCTCCCACCCTCTCCACCACATGACCACTACCAGACGGTCAACCCAGGCCACCCCATGCCCTTCTCCCAGCTTGACACGTCTTGCCCTTTCCCGAACCATCGCCTCAACTCCCTTCCCCGCAGACCAATCACCCTCTCACATACTCCCTCAGCACCCAAATGCACAGAACTCAGAGGTAGATGGTGCCCCTCGCCCTCAACTCTACACGCCTGGCCAGCCCTGCATTTTCTACCAATCAAACCGCCCATCCCACGCCACTACTCTGTCGAAGACCTGCCCTGCCCACCCTCTCTTCCTGGTCCTGAACCACCCACGTCCCTCTACACACCCAATTACAGTATTCCTCCCCTGACCACCTCTGACATCATTGACCCAATCGCCCATCTCCCCACAAGCACCACCAAGCTACCAGTGACTCTGACCATCCCAGCCCTGCCAACCCCGGACACCCAGAAGGACATTGCCCCCACTACCTCTCACAAAGCCACCGCCTCCCTTTCAATACCCACTCTATGGCCAAAAACAGACACAGCATCTATGATCTCCTAACCTCACACAATCCTGATATTATCTTCATCACAGAATCTGGTTCTTGGACAACCTCAAACCCAGGGGTGTTGCTAGGTCTGGAAAAGATCTGGTGCAGCACTAATGTTGGGACTGTTGGGACTCGGGCTAGCTAGCCTTTTGATTGTACCCCCTGAGTTTCTATCTGGGGCTAGAACCAGAAGACTGCTTGTAGCTATAGCTCCCTCAGCCCCCCCTAACAATGCCTCTGCAAGCCTATCACTAACAAAGCATTCCCACCCGACTACTCACCCATCACCCACAATAGACGTTCTAGCCATCCTTCACAAAGCACACATCTCTATCACCTCCACTGAAACACAACCCAGCACGGCTAACTGCAAATCTTTTCCAGTCAAACCCTCTCTCCTCCCTACTCTCTCACACAGCTTCCTACTCGTTTACAGGCCCCCCCCGGATATGACAGACATTTCGCCAACAGCCTATGAGACTCACTAGCAGCCACTTTAGTTAACCACCCTGCACTCACCCTACTGGGAGACTTCAATATCCGGTTTGACATGCCCAACAACTCCATGACTCTACTCCTGGTTGACAGCCTAGAGGCACTCAATCTCACCCAGCATGTCACTGGACCCACGCTTACTTCTGGCCACACCCTCAGCGCCATTTTCAGCTCTTCTGACCTCATCTCCATGTCCACCCCTTAACCCCTCATCTGGACAGACCACTCTGCCATACCTTTCTCTCTCCTTACACCGCCACTACCCCCAAGGCCTCCTCTACCCCTGCATCTCAGTTCAAATGCTGGAACAAGGTGAAGGTACGATTGGACTTGGCCAAGGCACTGCTGCGCACCATCCCCTCACTCCAGACCACTGATAGAATCTTACCAATAGGTCTCTTTGAATCCTGGCTAAATGACTCACTCATTCTCCATACCCCTCCCAAGACTGCTCCCTCCCCACAAGGACCTACCCCCAAATGGTTCACCCTCCACCTAAAGGCTCTTCAAACTAATAACCGTTCACTTGAGTGCAAATGATGAGCTTCCAAAACACTGCAAAAAAATCAGTATTCACCCACCACCACAGAAATTACAAATCAGAGATCCGAAAGGCCAAAAAAGCCTATTGTAATGAAAGGATCCAGAACTGCCATAGCGGCAGCAAAGACCTCCACAGGATCATCACAGAATTCCTGAACCCGCCCTGCACCGCAGCCCAGACTGCCTCCTCACATACGCTCTGCAACTCCCTCTCTGAACATTTCCCCAAAACAGCCCTAGACAGGACGGCCACCCTCAATGTCAAACTCTCCAACCTGTCCACCCACCCTAAACCCACTCTACAAGAATCAACCCTCCTCCCCCCGAGAATCCTTGATTCTGCTCTTTCAAACCAAATCTCGAGTGAGGAGTTCGTGAAACTACTATCCATTCACGGACTCTCCGGCACTCCCCTCAACCCTTGTCCCGTCTCTCTCCTCAAAGAAATCTTCACCTAAACGTGTGGAGGAGAACTGGTGAGGTCCATTCTAAATGACACCTTCACCTTCGGCAACTTCCCAGAACTCTTAAAAACCACACATGTAAAACCTCTTCTCAAAAAGCATCCCTCGACCCTCACCTACCAATTAATTACAGGCTAATTTTCACCACCTGATGCTTGGCAAAGCTCATCGACTGCACTGCGTACTCACAGCTCAATGGTTTCATAGAATCAAACAATCTCCTAGACCCTGCAAAATCAGGGTTCCATCCACGCCATGAAACAGAAACTACCCTGTTCTCTATCTGGGATGACCTCAAAGTCACTGCAGACTCGGAAGGATGTGCAGCACTTGTTCTCTTTGACTTCTCTGGAGCAGTTGACACCATTAACCAAATGATCCTCTTGACAAATTTCACTCCCTAGGAATACAAGGCTCATTCCAAACTAACAGACAGCAAACCACTCCCCTTCTATTCAACCTTTACATGACTACTCTGCTCAGGATCATCCACTCACACAACCTCACATGCTATAACTATGCGGATGACACACAAATCTTCTTGAGAATTCCTAAATCAACCTCCGATCCTCGCCCTGACCAAGCAGCATGTCTCACTGACATTGACCGCTGGATGACGACTAACCATCTCCTTCTAAACCCAGGGAAAATGGAGATCATGGTATGCAGCAAAACTGCTCCATTCCCCCAACCAACTCTCTGGCCACCCTCACTCGGTGCCCTCAATGGCCCCCTGACCACCACCACTGTCAAAAACCGCAGCTGCACAATGGACTCGGACCTAACTCTGTCTCAACACATCAACAATGCATCCAAATTCTGTCATTTCCACCTTAGGCTTCTGAAACGCATCTTCCCTTACCTCACCTACTCAAATAGACTGGCTGCAATTATATCCATCGTCATGTCCATACTTGATTATCCAAACTCCCTCTACCTGGGTGCACCAGCCTACCAACTAAACAAACTCCAAAGAGTCAACTCTCGGCTACCAGACTGCTACTCGCATTGGGATGAAGGGACATCTCACCCACTTTCTGCAGCATACCCTGGCTCCCAATAGGACATAGAGCCATCTTCAAAATCCTGCTTATTACTCACCGAGCGGCGCACAAAGCAGGCCCCAAATTCCTACAAGACAAAATTCCACCTTACCACCCAACTCGCACCGTAAGGTCAAGCACAGCCCTCCCTCCCTCCTCGCCAACTTTGTGGAACTCAGCCCTCCCTCCCTCCTCGCCAACTTTGTGAAACTCACTGCCTCCATGCATTAGACACAGCCAATATTACATGGCTTTCCGGAAGGCCCTCCAATCCTGGCTCTTTCCCTAAAAACTCAAGGGAGCGCCCTGACCACCCGATTTACCACCATATCCAGAAAATGGCTTGGTAACCCCCCAATAAGGGCTCTCAATGGACTCTCAGGCAAGGGGATATCTATCTCCACCCACCTGGAGCCAGTGCCTTAGAAGTGAAATCCGAATCGAAGTAGCACTAATGTATCATTGCCTCCCTCCACCAGGGATAGACTAGGCTCTAAGGCTAAGAGATATCCACCTCCAGTTATCTGGATCGACTGTGCTAGACACGTAACCCAGGCACTAATAGCACTTATGTACCTACGCCATGACAGACCTGGATCATCACCCCCTCCAGATATGCACAACTCTATCAATGACGCCCATCGTGGCTAATCTTACCCATCTGGAAATCATAACAGCACTTATGTACCTTTGCCATGACGGAGCTGATTCATTGCCTTCCTCCACTAGGTATATACCACACTATGAGGCCAAGAGATATTGGCCCCCAATTGTCTGGACTGACTGTGCTAGAGTGGTAGCCCAAGCACTAATGGCACTTATGTACCAATGCAATGGCTGAGCGTGATCATTACTCCATCCAGATATGCACTATGCTACCAGGCCAGGAGATACCCATCCTTGCAGATCTTACTCACCTGAAAATCTTTGAGTGAAACATCATACTGAGGGCATACTAGCACTTATATCTTCGCCAATCCTACCTATCTGGGAATGTATCTAGCAGAACTACTGACAAAGGGCCTCTGCAGCACCTATATTGAAACAATGTGATTCGGGCCAGATCTGGCTGTCATCATCCAACAGACAACGCTAATAAGCAATTGCAAACCCAACTAAACACAGGAAGGACCGAGCCCAATAGCCCAACCCCCAGGGAGATACCATCCCCTGTACAGGCACTGGAAACTCGTCAGGTACAGAATTTGCCTCAAATCCACACAAACACTGAAACAAAACAATATGCTAACTCTTCCCTCTGCTCCAACAAATGATAGAATGCAGCCATACCCCTCAATTAATTCGGCCTAGCTGCACACATACTTATACACCCCCCTGATCACCTCAACAGTCTTTAAAGCTCAACTATACCCCATGAAATGAAATGAAATGATATTTTGATGAAAATCGGCCTAGTTGCACACTTAATCCCTTTCACAATCTCGACAACCACCAGAATGCAGCTACGCAAGTTCTACTGGCCTTGCTGCACACATTCTACTGATCTCACACAACGACCGCACCATGCCTAGAACTAGAATGCAGCCACACACCACCTAATTCGCCCTGGCTGAACACATACCAAGTACACCCCAGCACTTTACTACACTACACTCTCCACTGTCTCATGGTTCATTCAATACAGTGAGAAGAAGGGGGTGCACATGTCTGGGGATGTTTTCCATGTAGTGACACAGGGAGAGGAGGGTGCAGAAAATTCTGGGGATTTATTTTGCACAGTGATATAGTCTGAGGGAGAGGTGGAAATGTGTTACGGTTTATTTAATGCAGTGATTCAGTGGGAATAAGGGGCAGACATGTCTGGGGATGTATTACATGCAGTGATACAGGGAGAGGAGGGTACAGAAAAGTCTGGGGATTTATTTTACACAGTGATATAGTCCGAGGGAGAGGTGGAAATGTGTTATGGTTTATTTAATGCAGTGATTCAGTGGGAATAAGGGGCAGACATGTCTGGGGATGTATTACATGCAGTACAGGGAGAGGAGGGTGCAGAAACGTCTGGGGATTTATTTTACACAGTGATATAGTCAGAGGGATGGGTGGAAATGTGTTACGGTTTATTTAATGCAGTGATTCAGTGGGAATAAGGGGCAGACATGTCTGGAGATGTATTCCATGCAGTGATGCAGGGAGAGAGGGGTGCAGGAAAGTCTTGGGATTTATTTTACAAAGTGATATAGTCAGAGGGAGGGATGAAAATGTCTTATCATTTATTTAATACAGTGATACAGTGAGAAGTAGGGGGTGGGACTGTCTGCGGATGTATCCCATGCAGTGATACAGGGAGAGGAGGATGCTGGTAGGTCTGGGGATTTATTGCGTGCAGTGATACAGTGAGAAGAAGCTGCGGAAATGTCTCAGGATGTATTCTATGCAGTGATACAGTGAGAGGAGGGATTGTTGGAGGAGGAGTATGCCCGTATTGGGACAGGTGTGAGGGATGGTTGTAGGGTAGATCACCAAGAGGATTATTTGTTAGTTAAACTATTCACTAAAGGGGTGAATGTTGGGCTGGTTAGGAGGAAGGGTCCCTATGATTACAAGGGGTTCATGTTGGTCGCACTGTATTGATAACTGGGCGTGGCTGCAAACTGGGCGCAATGTTGTAATGTCATATGTATCAAGCGTAGTTAATTATGGGTGGGATAAGTTGCTTTTAGTGTTACTGTTGTCAAGGACTGATACATATTAGATTTGCACGCACATAGAAAGATACCATGTTAAAATTACCAATGCAACATCAACACGATCTACACACGGGGTGCTCTGAAACACATGGAAACTGGGAGACAGAGAGGGTTTCAATGTGCATGCAGAGGGGAGCCTGTCCTGAGATCCCACGGTAAAGAAGGAATAACATTTAAAACACATACACACAGAGAAATGTATAAAAGGAGGTTTGATCACACAGCGAAGCATATGAAAGAAGCTTAATAAGGAGTTTATATAAATCTGCATGCAGTGTGGTTTTGTGAGTTTATTTGGACTTTGCAGTTAGCAGTTACATGATGTGTTATAGGCAGCTGGGACATTCTGGCTTTTCTGGTTTGGATGGGTTGACAGAGGAAGCATGAGTCATCAAGTAGAAGGTCAACCTGCGAGCAGGACAAAGGGTTATGGTGTAACAATTCCGCAAGGAACAGATGTAATCTTGCTCATTGCATTGAAGTCACGTAGAAGGGGTTAACCATTTGTTTGGGCCAGCAATAAAGATGGGGCCCAAAGCCATGGTGTCTGGTGGTCAATTGTTTTCACAGGGTGAAACTAGAGGCTGTACATAATGTAGTATGGTCGCATAAATTAGAATGTGTTAAGAGGAGCCAGGAGTGTGGGGTGGTTGAGATTGCAATCTGTAGTTCAAAGAAAACCTGTTTGTTCAGCCCTTCCTCGTATTGCTACAATATCCCATCGAACCATATGCAAATCACACTTAAGGTTAAAGGCTCTAGGCCACCTGTTACTAAGTAATGAATGATGTTATATGTGAATGTTTCATTGTACCATGATGTCACAACCTACCACGGACCAATGCGCAGCAAAGGCGGACTTCGAATATGATGTGAAGATGGTCATAAAGATTGTCGATGACCAATGAGAAAGAATGAATTTGGAAAAGATGGAAGTTCTTTGTAAATGTTTTGTCCAATCATGTTTGAGGGGTGGGTGGTAATAGAATATTTGGGAGTATTTCACTGTTGCTAAAATGTATACAAATTTAACAATTGATTTAGATCATTGAGATTTGAGTTGGTTTGGTTCCACGGGACTGTCCAACTTCTCCCTGGAATTTTGTACAATAATCCTTGCTTTTGTGACTTGACAAGTACCCTTGGCTGAGTTTCCCCTGTACCCACGTTCTCCTCACCTGAGCTTTCCGAGTCAATGGTTTCTTGCAGTCCTCGACGTGCCAGGTAGTCTCTCTCCTTTTTCTGGTGCGTGGGCTTGTCACGGAGAGAAGCCACTGTGGCCGCTGGGTGAGAACAGCGGCACAGTGACCTCCTTTCCGGGACCAAGCCAGAAAATGCAGGGAAAAACCCGCAAAGGGGAAAAAACCCTGATAAGAGGTGCCAAGACTTGTCTGCGAAGGCCAGTTGTTCCCAGATGAAAAAGAAGGAAGCGAAGGATCTCCAACAACTGAAGGGTGGCCACTAAATGTCCAAGTCCAACAATAGCAGTAGGCCTGAAGCGCAGGCGGAGAAGGCAGCAGCTGAGGAGGCTGCAGTGGAGGTCGAAAATGTTCCAGGAAAGCACTGCGGAGGAGCACGGAAGGGAACCCCACGCTGACTGGACCAAAAAGAGCAAGGGGGGAGAGAGAGGGGGAGAGAGAGAGAGAGAGAGAGAGAGAGAGAGAGAGAGAGAGAGAGAGAGAGAGAGAGAGAGAGAGAGAGAGAGAGAGAGAGAGAGAGAGAGAGAGAGAAAAAAAGAAAAAAAGAAAAAGGCACAGCTAGCGCCGCCCAGGGAAGGCGGCGGAGAGAAATGGGAAACAAAGTACGGTGTTCTGAGAAACCGGAACCCTGGAGAAAAGTATCCAAGGGGAGTAACCCCTGAGAAATTCCAAAGCGAGGTGCAGAGGAAGAGCAAAGGACCCAGAGTCGAGAAGTAAACAACAGAGGGGGGTTGCAACGCAACGACCTGCCGGGAGGCGGGGATTTAAATACTCCCGGCAGCGTTGCGTCCCGCGTTCGGAGCTGCGGAGCGAACACAGAAAAAGGACTAAAGTAATCCTCCTCTGCGTCCTCTCAAACTCCAACGCGGAAGAAATCGCCAGTCGCGGCGATGGCTGCGAGTGACAGTATGCCCCCCCCTAGAGTGCAACCACCCGGGCTTACCCGGGTACAAGCGATGGAACCTAGCCAACAGCTGAGGGGCATGTATCTGAGAAGCAGGCTCCCATGAATCCTCCGATACCGGGTAGCCCTTCCATGACAGGAGGTATTCCAACCGGCCACGAAGAAATCTAGAATCGCGAATGGCAGAAACTTCGTATTCCTCCTGGTTGGCAGCAGTGACAGGAAGATTCCGGTTGAGAGGCCGGCGATGTGGATCAGAGTAGTAGGGCTTAAGAAGAGAGGCGTGAAAGACAGGGTGTATGTGCCTGAGAGATGGAGAGAGTATTAGACGATAGGCAACAGGATTGACCTTGGAGAGGATGGGGAAAGGTCCCAAGAAACGCGGAGACAGTTTAGAAGGTTTTGTCCATCTGGGAAGGAATCTGGTGGACAACCACACCTTGTCCCCGGGTTTCCATGAAGGTGCTTCCCTGCGATGTTTGTCGGCTTCAGTCTTATTCCGCTGTCTACAATCCGTCAAGCTTAGCAATGCACTGTCCCTGGCCTCCTTGACATTTCTTAGCACCTCTTCTGCAGTCGGAGAGTTAGAGAACCTGGGCACCTCGGGCATTAGATAACGCGGGTGAACACCGTAGGTACAAAAAAAAGGGGATAGGCCTGTGGCAGTGTGCCTGGAGTTGTTGTAGACGAATTCTGCAGTAGGGAGTAGAGAAACCCAATTATCTTGACGCTGGGAAATAAAGCATCGCAAGTACTGCTCCAAGGTTGCGTTGAGTCGCTCCGTTTGGCCGTTCGTCTGTGGGTGAAACCCAGAGGAAAGGGCCCTTTCCACTCCCAATCGAGAACACAAAGCCGTCCAGAATTTGGAAATGTACTGGCTTCCTCGATCGGATATTATCTTGTCGGGGAGGCCATGAAGCTTGAAGATATCTCGGGCAAATGTCTCTGCCATCTTGGTGGCAGAAGGAAGTCCAGGAAGAGGAGAAAAATGGGCTAACTTGCTTAGAGAGTCCACCGTAACCATGATACATGTGCATGACTCGGACTCAGGAAGCTCCACTATGAAGTCCGTGGAGATGAGTCCCCATGGGCGAGTCGGTATCTCCACTTGGGTGAGAAGTCCTAGGGGCTTCCCCGAGGCATATTTGATTCTGGCACAAGTTGGGCAGGTCTTTACATAGTTGAACACGTCTCTCCTGATGTTGGGCCAAAGAAATGACCTCGAGATAAGTTCCAACGTACCATTTCCGCTTCTGTGTCCGCCTAGACGTGAGTCGTGACACCATTTAAGGATCTTCCGGCGCAACGACCCTTCAGGGATATACCACCTCTTCTTGTAGAAGACCCAACCGTCCTTGATTTGGAAAGGGGAATCAGCTGAAAAAGAGATATGAGGAGCCTCTTGCGCAACAGCAGCCTTGACCTCCTGAAGAAAAGAACTCACCATGGCTAGGATCCGATTTCTGTGGAACAATGGCTCAGACTTGACAGCTACCGTTTCCAAGTGGGAATCCTTGCGAGATAAAGCGTCAGCCAGACGGTTGAGAGACCCAGGGATGTACGTGATCTGGAAGTCGTACTGCGGAAATAGGTAGGCCCATCTAGCTTGCCTGGAGTTTGAACATTCCATGTCCTGTAAAGCCTTTAGGTTCTTGTGATCGGTGCGAATGAGGAACCGATGGCGGGCACCCATGAGAAGGTGCCTCCATTCCTCACAAGCCAGTTTCATCGCTAACAATTCTTTCTCCAGAACCGAGTAGTTGAGTTGGCTGGGAGAAAGAGTCTTGGAGAGATAGGTGACAGGATGCTCCACCTTGTTAAAGGACTGAAGCAACACTGCTCCGACAGCTATAGCAGAGGCGTCTGTCTCCAGAATAAATGACAGAGTTTGGTTGGGATGCTGCAGAATCGGGGCAGAGCAAAAGAGGGTTTTCAGATGACAGAAACTTCTTTCCGCCTCAGTAGACCAGGAAAAGGGATAGGCCGTCTTCTTGAGTAGGCGGGTGATGGGGTATACCACCTCCGAAAAGTTAGGAATGAATCTCCTGTAGTAATTCGAAAGACCCAGGAACCTCTGGACCTCCCGGACGGAGGTCGGGGCCGGCCAGTCAAGAATAACGTGTACCTTGTCAGGATCCATGGCGATCCCTCCTTCTGATAGAACATATCCCAGATAATGTACCGACGGTACAGCGAATCTGCATTTCTCCTCCTTGACCAGTAGATTGTTCACCTTAAGACGCTCCAAAACTCGTCGTACTTGTGTTATGTGTTCTCTCATGTTAGGGGAAAAAACCAAGATATCATCTAAATAGATGATGACCGAGATGGAAAGCATGTCAGAGAACATTCGGTCCATAAACCTCTGAAACACCGCTGGGGCGTTCACCAAACCGAACGGCATAACCTTATACTCAAATAGGCCCAGAGGAGTACGAAACGCGGTTTTCCATTCGTCACCCTTGGCAATCCGCAACAGATGGTATGCGTTGCGAAGATCCAGTTTGGTATAAACTCGAGCACCTTGCACCGCCTCAATAATGTCCGTGATAAGGGGCATAGGATACCGGTCACGGACTGTCACTGTATTCAGGCCCCTGTAGTCGATGCAGGGTCTAAGATCGGTGGAATCTCTCTTCTTAATGAAAAACAAAGGGGCTCCTGCTGGAGACTTTGAAGGTTGAATGAGACCATTTTCCATGTTGGTATCCAAGTATCTCCGTAGGACTTGTCTCTCGGTTTGGGTGAGAGCGAACACCCGTCCAAACGGAACCAAGGCATTGGGCTCCAGATCGATAGTGCAGTCCTCTGGCCGATGGGGTGGAAGTCTGGCATGGAGGCACTCCTGAAATACCTCAGAGAAGCCAGAGCAGAAATTGGGTAAAGCATGGATACCAACATGGTTGTTGGGAAACACCTTGACTGGCTGCAGATCAGCTCGACCTTCCAGTGAAAAACAGTTGGTTGCACAATACGGGGAACTGAAACTTATTTGATTTTCGGTCCAGTTGATCAGAGGATTGTGTCGACGGAGCCAGGTAATGCCCAATATGATGGGGAAATGGGCAGCCCTGATAATATCAAAACTCATAACTTCCTTATTTATTTATTTTTATTTATTTATTTGCATTTATAAAGCGCACAGAACTGCCCTGGGGCATCGTGGCGCTGTTACAGCAGACTTAGTCATGAACACAAGCATAGGAATGTGTTTACAGATGTAACCGAGTTACATAGTACATTTCACATTGGTAATAAACATTGAGCTTAAAGGTTATGCTATGCTGTGGATACAATGCAAGCATGAGAGTGAATGTGGCAGACTTTAGCGGAATAGGAGGGTTTTGAGGTTTTTACGGAAGGTATGGTATGATTTTTCGTTCCTTAGTGAGGTAGGTAGGGAGTTCCAGTTTTTTGGTGCGAGGTGTTGGAAGCTGGTTCCTCCCGCCCTGGATCTTTGAAACGTGGGGACATCAATCATGTTGGTGCGGTGAGCTCTGGTGGGTCTGATGGAGGCTTTCGGTGTGATTCTTTCTGCGAGATAGGGTGGGGCATCCAGGGATAGGCATCTGTGTGTGATGGTCATGGCTTTGAACAGTATGCGTTCCTTCACAGGTAGCCAGTGGGCATCTCTCCTTGCTTGCGAGATGTGTTCTCTTTTTGGAATGGACAGTGCTGCCCGGAGCGCATTGTTTTGCGTGATTTGGAGTTTTTTTAGGTTGTGGGCGGAGGTGCCTAGGAACAGTGCATTGCAGTAGTCTAGTTTTGTACCTATAGTGGCTCTGGCGATGGACAGGCAGTTTTTGGCGGAGAGAAACGGCTTGACAGCATTTATCATCTTGGTGGTAAGTGCTGAGGAAGAGGCAATGGCGTTGACTTGGCGAGACATAGATAGTGAGGCATCTAGGTGAACGCCTAAGGTTTTAACAGACTTGGAGACTGAGATGGTGGAGTTGTCAATGTTGAAGGATTTGTATTGGGGGGGGAGTTTGTTGAGAATTTCATTGGTCCCTACTATGAGGATTTCGGTTTTGTCCCCGTTTAGGCAGAGGCCGTTGGCCGCCATCCAGGTTTGGATGGCTGTGTAGATTTTGGTTAATGCAGTAGCATCTTCTTCGTAGGTCCCAGTTAGAGGGAGTAGTACCTGCGTATCGTCTGCGTAGTTGGTGTACGCTATGTTACGACAGTCGAGGTCCTTGAAGAGAGGAAGGGTGAATATATTATAGAGAGTGGGGGCGGTGCAGGAGCCTTGTGGGACGCCGCAGTGGATGGTGGTAGGGGTTGCCGAGGCAGTGTCTGAGAAGACTTTCATGAGTCTGCCATTTAGGAATGAGGCAACCCATGCAATGGCTTCCGGGGAGAAGTGTGCTTCATTTTTTAGGTGCATGCCTAGGATATCGTGGTTGACAAGGTCAAAGGCGGCAGATAGATCCAGTAGGAGAAGGAGTGCCGGTTTGCCTTTATCCATAGTGTCTGCAAGCTGTATTTTCAGATCAAGTAGGGCTGACTCTGTTCCGTGACCTGGTCGGAAGCCTGACTGTCTTTTTCCTAGGATATGGTTGGTTTCGAGATAATCCTGGATTTGTGTGTAGGCCATTTTATCCAGAATCTTGAGCAGGAAAGGCACAGTGGTGATGGGCCTGTAGTTGGTAGCTACTTCAGGGTCGAGGGTGGTTTTTTTTAGAAGCGGGCGCACCCAGGCTTCTTTTAGACTGTCAGGGACAGTGTTGGCTTTGAAAGAGGCATTGATGAATGATTTAAGGAAAGGGGCGAGTGTTTCAGTGCAGTCTTTGATCAGGCTGGCGGGGCAGGGGTCTCCTTTACAATTGGATGGTTTGATCTTGTTCATTATCTCAATAACTTCGTGTTCTGTGACTTCCCTGAATTTGAACGGGGTAGTGGGGGCTTTGGTGGATGTGGTTCCCGAGCTAGGGGTGGGCATGTGGCTCGTGGTGGTGTGAGATTTGAGGTGCAGTGATAGGTTTTTGTGGTGCTCCTTAATTTTTGTTTGTAGGAGTTCAATTTTATTTAACAAGGCAGATTGTATGGAATTGCACCAGATTTGGTCTTTAACAATGTCTTGTGATTTGGTGGCCGGTGTGGTGAGTTCGTTGAAAATGGCGAAGAGTTCTTTGGATTCGGAGCTTGCATTAGCAATTCTATCATTATAAGAGACTGATTTAGCTGTGATTATGGCTTTTTTGTATTGGGCAGTGATTTTTTTGTAGGAGGATAGGGTGGCTGGGGAAGGCGATTTCTGCCAGGAGTTTAGAGCTTTTCTTTTCTGTGAGCGGAGTTCTTTGAGTTCAGTGGAGAACCAGGTGTTTGAGTGTTTGATAGCTTTGGCTTTTTTGGTCTGCAAGGGGGCAATGGCGTCAATGGCGGTGCTTATGGTGCTCTTGTAGATATCTGCTAATTCTGACGGGTCAGATGACTTGAGGTCTGTGGAGAGGATGTGAAGGTGGGGAGTAATTTTATCTTTAGTGAGATTTTTTACACATCTTGCCAGTGCTGGGGGAATGGGGTTAGGTTTGTTTGTGTTAGATACAGCGGGAATAAAGAAGTGAATGAGGTGGTGATCTGACCAAGGAGTCGGGGTGATGGAGCTAATGTCGACGTGACAGTTGTGGTCAGCTATCCAGTCCAGGATACGGCCTTTGTTGTGTGTGGGTGAGGTTATTTTTTGGTCGAAGCCTAGTTCTTTTAGGGCTAGTGCAAGAGATTTAGCAGGCTTGTCCTTTTTGTCGTTATACCCCAGGTTAAGGTCACCTAGAAAGATGCTTTTGGAGGTGGGTTTTAGGTTTTCTGTTAGGCGGTGTACAAGGTTCTCATGGAACTCTGTTAGTGGGCCGGGCGGGCGGTAGACTAGGTTGAAAGTGATGGTGGAGTTAGGGGAGAGGGCAATTTTTATAGCTAGAGAGTCTATGTTGTCACCTAGATTGGAGGTGATTTGTCTGGCCTCGAGGTGATCTTTCAGGATGAATGCTACCCCACCACCTACTGAGGAGAGGCGGTCTTGCCGGATAATGGCGTACCCCTGTGGGATAGTAAGGTTGAGGGCTGGCCCTGCAGCGCTGTGCAGCCATGTCTCGGTGATGGCTAGGATGTCGAGGTCCAAGCTAGTTAGGAGTTCGTGAATTTCAATGGCATGGGCAGGGATGGATCTGGCGTTTATGAGGGCACACTGTAGGTTGTGTGTGCGTTGGGCCGAGGTAGGGGTGGTGTTGAGTGGTGTTGCCGGGATGGGGTGCGGCATGGTGGGTTTAGGTAAGGGTGTTTTGACTGTAGGGGGTGGCGTGTTAGTCGTGTTAAGAGTGGTGGGAGGTGCTTGGTGGGTGAGTCTAGGGTATCTAGAACGGAGACCTAGGAGTTGGTTCCTGGTGTGGATGGGTCTAGTGTAGGAAGTTATGCTGGGTGGAGGATGACGTGCTGTGGGGATGCTTTCAGTGAAGAATGATGGTAGGAAGTAGGTGGGAGGAATGTTGGAGAGGAATGCCAGTGGGGCAGCTGGTGAGCTGGTGGATTGTTGAGGCATGGCGATGGTATCGTTCAACATGGCACAACTAGAATCAGAATGCAATGTGGGCAGCAAAATAGGGCACAGTATGCGACCATAGGGCACAACACAGTAGTGTGGTCTAGATACGACCATAGGGCACAACACAATAGTGTGGTCTAGATACGACCATAAGGCACAACACAATAGTGTGGTCTAGATACGACCATAAGGCACAACACAATAGCGTGGTCACTATGCGACCATAAGGCACAACACAATAGCGTGGTCACTGTTGGTTGATCGTCAAGGAGAGATCTTCAGTGGTATGGGTGATGGGACCTGAGGACAAAGGCGAACCGTCCACACCTTCCACCTTCTGACCTTCTGCCCGGGGAATCCTACGGAGACCCACCTTGTCTGCCCACAGGGTGTCAACGAAGTTTACTGCCGCGCCACAGTCTAATAGGGCCAGTGTCTCCACCTGATGTTTTCCGAGGTTGAGTTGTACTGGAATGACCATCAGCCTGGAGTCCTCCTTGGATTCAGAGGAGGTCACTGACAGAGAGACATAGGGACGATGAAGATTGCTCGAAGACCCTCGGTCGCTTGTCCCTACTGACGTCGAGGGTAGTCGTTTCCCGACCTCTTATTGGACAGCTCTGTACAGTCTCTGAGAAGATGTTGATCTGATCCGCAGTAGGCACACAGTCCTTTCTCTCTTCTGCGACGTCTTTCAGCTGCGGACAAGGGCGCCCTGGTGGCACCGATCTGCATGGGTTCTTCAGTAACAATGTTAGTAGAGCGACTAGGGAGAACGGGTACAGAGGGGTCTGAGATATGGCCAGGAATCCTTTGCTTCCGACGTTCAACTCGTCTCTCTTGAAGGCGATACTCTATATGAAGTGCAGCAGAAAGTAGATCTGAGAAAGTAGGAGAACGAGGAGATCTGGCCAGCTCGTCTTTAATTTCCTCCTTCAGTCCTCTTCTGAAAATGGCATACTGTGCTGCCTCGGGCCATCCTGCTCCGGCTGCTAATGTCTTGAAAGAGGAAATATATGATAAAACGTCTAGCGAGCCTTGCCGGACATCCAACAGATCTTCGCAGGCTGTGAAGGAGAGCTCTGGTCGTTCAAAGGTCTGCTTGAGAAGATTCTGAAACCCCGAATAGTCCTGCAAAATGGCGTTTCCACTAGTCACCAATGGGGTGGCCCAGGACAGAGCGTTTCCAGTCATGTTGGATATTAGGAAACCCACCCGGGCCTGATCTGTAGCAAAGGTACGAGGTCTGAATGTGAAATGAACCAGGCTTGCTTCAAGAAACTCCTTCACCTTCTTGGGGGAGCCATCAAACTTCCCAGAGGACAGCGCCATGGGTGGCAATTCCGAGGGAGTCGGTTCCCTAGCCGCAACCATTTGTTTAAGCAAAGCATTCTCAGTCTTGACCCCTTGTAGCTCCTGGGACATAGCCTGAAAAGCCTTCCACAGCTCTTGGATCTGTTCCTCAGCTGACATCGTGATACTCTTTGGCGTTGCAATCTGTGACTTGACAAGTACCCTTGGCTGAGTTTCCCCTGTACCCACGTTCTCCTCACCTGAGCTTTCCGAGTCAATGGTTTCTTGCAGTCCTCGACGTGCCAGGTAGTCTCTCTCCTTTTTCTGGTGCGTGGGCCTGTCACGGAGAGAAGCCACTGTGGCCGCTGGGTGAGAACAGCGGCACAGTGACCTCCTTTCCGGGACCAAGCCAGAAAATGCAGGGAAAAACCCGCAAAGGGGAAAAAACCCTGATAAGAGGTGGCAAGACTTGTCTGCGAAGGCCAGTTGTTCCCAGATGAAAAAGAAGGAAGCGAAGGATCTCCAACAACTGAAGGGTGGCCACTAAATGTCCAAGTCCAACAATAGCAGTAGGCCTGAAGCGCAGGCGGAGAAGGCAGCAGCTGAGGAGGCTGCAGTGGAGGTCGAAAATGTTCCAGGAAAGCACTGCGGAGGAGCACGGAAGGAAACCCCACGCTGACTGGACCAAAAAGAGCAAGGTGAGAGAACAGGAGAGAAAGAGAGAGAGAGAGAAAGAGAGAGAGAGAGAGAGAGAGAGAGAGAGAGAGAGAGAGAGAGAGCACGAGAGACAGCCGGAGAAAAAGGCACAGCTAGCGCCGCCCAGGGAAGGCGGCGGAGAGAAATGGAAAACAAAGTACGGTGTTCTGAGAAACCGGAACCCCGGAGAAAAGTATCCAAGGGGAGTAACCCCTGAGAAATTCCAAAGCGAGGTGCAGAGGAAGAGCGAAGGACCCAGAGTCGAAAAGTAAACAACAGAGGGGGGTTGCAACGCAACGACCTGCCGGGAGGCGGGGATTTAAATACTCCCGGCAGTGTTGCGTCCCGCGTTCGGAGCTGCGGAGCGAACACAGAAAAAGGACTAAAGTAATCCTCCTCTGCGTCCTCTCAAACTCCAACGCGGAAGAAATCGTACATACAAACCGTGCACTCGCTCATCTGATGGTGGACCCGGTTTGGGCTGCGGTAATTAGGGGTCTGTCCCCACAAAGGTCTGTGGATTTATACAGTGAAAGGGAGAATGTAAATGTCTGTGGAAGTGTTATGTTGTATACTATTATGTTGAAAAATTCATCTTGTTGCATGTTCTTGTACTTGGCCCAGCGTATCCTGCCTACTTCCTGTTTGCTCCTGACCAGTGCTGGCCACCCACTCACGCTTCTCAGTGCTCGGTCCAGTTATCCACTCGCTGACCAAGTTGAAGCACACACTCCGACCTTTCCAGCTGCATGTGCTATGTTCTCCACTGCCTGCCTGGTGCCCTATCCCCTTTTTTCGTGGTATTGCCAAGAGCACCTTGATGACCCTTGTGGTGGATCTGCAGAAAGCATCTGGCACATGCTCTCTCCAGTTGCACTGCCTGGTCCCCTGCCCAGTGGTCTTGTCTGTTTTTTTCTGCTTCGTTACCCTTACATGTCCTCTTGCCTTTTAGCCCTGTCTTATACCAGTGCTCAGTGCAGTGCCCTGTCCAGATCCCCTTTTCTGTGTCCCTGCCCAACAACCATGTTCAGCAACATTTGCCTGAACCCATGCCAGTGGCATCGCCCTTTGCTTGCCTTAGCATCATACTTGGTGCCTTTACCTGGGTCCCGTTCCAGTGCATGGTGACAATGATTGGTAACTTGCTTAATCTCCATGCCACATGTTGTTTTGCAGTGACACTGATCATTGGCACTGCTTGGTACCCCTCGTCAATTTACCCAGCCAGGACATTGCCCCTTGCGCATCTGGTGCGCATACCTGGTACCTTGCCTGTGCCTACAACATTGGGCCCATGATGTGGAGAAACATCATTTTTGGAATCTGGGGAAAGTGGTCCGGGCCTGGGTGGGGGAGGGGAAGCAGATGTTAGGTGTGTAATGGCTCAGCCAGGGGATTATTTGCTGTGACAGGAAGCTTGAAGCAAATGTACACCATGACAGCCAATTTAAGCAGGCTCATTCAGTCTCAGGCAACATGAATGACCACCTCAAAGCAGTGATAGAAGTGTACCGGAAAAAAAGGTGGAATTGTGGTCTCGGCAGGGGAGAGGGTGGGTGGAAGCACAGTGCAACGTGTGCCAAGTGATGCGGCCGGGGCATTCCAATAGTCTAAGTGACTAGTAACTAAGGCTCCTATTACAACTTTATACCTGCACAAGGACATGAATGGGCACATCCTCGACATAGAATGGTGAATATGGTCGTCAAACGTAAAGGAATGGCAAATAGAACAAAATGAAAGTAGCGGGACACCACTACCAACTGTTCTCGCTCACTTTGATCACTGCATCAAAGCAATGCTGTGTTTGGAAAGCTATCATGGACCATAAACTATTGTGTGGATAATGAAAAGAAAATAAGAATGTGTTTGTTATTCAATATAATATATCCGTTGTTCGTTGTAAGATATGCATGCGTATATAAATTGTTTTACTGTTGAGAGACCACAAAAAATGTAGTATCGTACTTTTAACTACGATTACATATTTAAAATAATCTTTTCTTTCTTTATTTTTTATTGTGCTTTTGGTTATAACTACAACAAACCTCTTGCACATTTAGTATAAATCATAATACATATAAAAACAATACATATATATTTACCAAGGTGCTAAATTCATGCAACTACAATACATTACAGCAAAATATACAAAAAGTCCTAGCGTCATAAAATAGATATTTAAAATATATTTTAAAATAGACCTATATTAATAAAATTGTCAAGGAGCAGAATCCCCACATAGCTCATGGCACAAGGTAATATGTCGGAGTGCTTTTTTCCAAACATGATGATCAGCAGCGGTGATTACGATAAACTCAGCCCCAAAAATGGAACTCCAGAACTGTTCGGTCCGAATTGATTCAACATTTGTAATAAAATATAAATAACTCTTGAAATTACAAGGCTTTAATTGTATACACTGTGCACAAAGATGACATGCTGTCTCAATGGACTGATTGCAAAGTCGACAGACCCACTTATTGCGAGGTAATTTTATCCAGCAGCCAGTATGCTCACGAATGGGCAGGATATTCATTCGTAAGTAACTAATAAATCTACGTAATTCAAGTGAACAAACTTAAGTATGTATGCACCGTGTTACGTCTAAATCTTATTTTTTGCTAGGCTATCGATATGGGTGATGATGTCCAAATCTCTAGATTTATTTCCTAAAATAGCTACCGCATTAGACACCTGCATTAAATCATCCAGTGTCATATGAATGTGTTCTAAATGATATAGGGCCGTGGAGCTGAAGTCCCCCAAGAAACCATTTTCACATTTTAGGATATATAGTCATGCCAAATAGCTGAGTAGAGTATTTGCAGAAGAAGAGGATAGGTATATATATTAAGAAAAAGTTTACAT
This sequence comes from Ambystoma mexicanum, assembly GCF_040938575.1. NCBI lineage: Eukaryota > Metazoa > Chordata > Amphibia > Caudata > Ambystomatidae > Ambystoma > Ambystoma mexicanum. The sequence goes on along the minus strand of NC_090934.1, from coordinate 419,528,097 downwards.
CGCTGGATGAGCCAGAGGGAGCGGTTCAAGGTGACTCCCAATTCACAGCGGAGAGCCTCAACTGGATAGTGAGCTAAAGACTCTGGGTAAGTCTCTTGTAACCAGGACTAATGTCTGGCAGAGGGACTCCCAGGACCCCCCTTGTAAATTTTCATATTTAAGTAACTTTGGGTCTCACCCTAAGTTACTAGGCGAATCCAGACGTGGACCCCTTGCTCACTATTCTTAGAGAGGCACAGCTTCTCCCTACTGATGAGATCCAACCTGACCGAAACACGTGTCTGGGGTTGCTGTTGATGCTCTTGTTCAGTGGAGAATTGCCTAGCATTTCGGTGCTGGACTGCCCCAGGGCAGGACAAAGACTGATATGTTTGGGATATTTCTTCTCTGCGAATGATATTGAGGTAAAGACTCTGGGTAAGTCTCCTGTAACCAGGACTAATGTCTGGCAGAGGGACTCCCAGGACCCCCCTTGTGTGAGGGTGTGTGAAAGAAAAGAGTGGAAACCACGGGTATTCCAGAATACCCACTTAATGGTATCATATATATCATATTGTCAAATGTTTCCCATTTCGCATGTTTCATGAACCCATTCTATGGCCTCGTTCACACTAATTGGGTTTACCTGTAGATATGCAGTTACTGTGTACATATTAGAATGCCCATCAGTGTGCATCATAGAAGGATTACATACTCTAGTGCCATCAGTGGGTATATGAGAACCTAGCTTAACGCTAGCAGTAACAAGAGGCTGCTTGCAAACTCTAAGCTTGAATCCCATTTTGTATAAAATCCCTGCACAAGTGCATAGCAAGGATACCACAGAAGGAGAGGTGAATTCAATCAAAACCCAGTTTGAAGGGCTGTCCCATTTAGGAAGTTCAATATGCCATCCATCCTTACTGCTAATAGTGAACAACCAGGGGATAGGTTTCCATATAGCAAGAAGGGAAGAGCGGTGGAGGAAGGGGCTGTCCATCTTCGGAAACAATTCTTCTATCTTCACCAAATTACGCAATGATACCGAAGCTAGATGCGCACTGATAGAGTTACAATCTCCTACTGCGCAGCCCCCGACGCCAAAGAATTCAGAAGACAAGGCACATCATTAGACATACTCATAGTGTTGCCGACTATTGATGGACAAACTGTAGGATTCAAAGTGCACGGAGCCATATTACCAGATGCTCCGTGATTAGAAGCTACCCTACTAGTACGAACATCGAGCCTAGTCACCAAGTTTGCCTCCGACACGCTATGGTTAACAAATAAATGTGAGGGATCAGAGATAACATTTGACGAATCGAGTACTACATTCTGTGAGCCCACGGTACAAGGGCGCATGCATATATCAAGCGGCCCTTTTAGTGCCACTTGTCGCACCGTCCCATCCCCTTGGTCTTTAAAAAATGTAGTGAGACGTGAAGTACGCCTGGGTGCTTTGTGCTCCATTCGGCATACAGTGGATGAACTAGTGTCCTTGTTTAAAAATGCCATTCGCTTGTTGTGCTTAGCAGTTTTACGCGCTGGCTGAAGTTTACAACGCTCTTCCTGTACACAATTATAGAACTGTTGAACGTCGACATTTCGTTACAGAGCATTTCCATCGGATCTTCCTCAGTGTGGGCAGCAATATTTAATAAGTCCTGTGGGAAAGGGGTGGAACCTAAAGACACCGGTCTTTGTTCCTGGGTTTCAAGCACATGTACTCTTCGATCAGGAGAACATACATTTCCCCAAATATTGTAAAGATCATCAATTGAGTCTAACTTCTGATTTCCAGAAGTCTGTCTCTCTTCAATAATTATGCTTGATTGCGTATTAGAGTCAGGATTACAGTCTAGGATGATATCCACAACTTTCGCCGTAATCATCTCCAATTTATGTTGCTCAGCAGCCATGTTTGAACAAAGTATAAATAGAGCATCCATTTTAGAAAGAATACTATTAAGCAGAGAGGAAGTGGGCGCATCGCCTACAAAGGAAGCCTTCCTTGATAAATCTAAGGCGGCCTCGTCACTATAGCTTTCATCATCCGAAGACTCCGAACTGGAGACAAGGGCTTCCAAATTAGGACTTGCTGACAAATTGCATCCAATAATATCATCATGACTTGCTATGATTGATCCCAGAGAGTTTAGCTTCAAATTCAAACATACATTGAGTAGGGAACCATTATTCTCAAAAGTAGGTGATGGGCAAAGAGTACCATTATCTAAATCCCTCGAGTATTCGGCAGAGTGGAGTGAATCAGATTCAATTTCTAATACCAGAGCAATGGGATCTGCTATATTTAAAGAAACGTGATTTTTGACTGCAATGTCGATATTGTGTCTGGCTTATCTTTGTTGTCTTTCTTAGAACAGGGAATGCCATTTTGCCTGTCTGATTGTTTCATTGTGCGCCTGAAACGCTTTCCCCCACTACAGAGACCAGGTCTATGCTGGTGTGTAGGTTTCATACGGGCTTAAATTGAAGCAGCACAGAGTTTAGAGCAGGGTAAACCAGCAAAAGCTTACCGTCTCCGAAGCAGACAGAAATTGACAAAGTGCTTGAGGCATCGGGCGCGGGGAGGATCACCACATCACCGGTCCTAGACAGCAAACTCAGTGAGACAGGAGGGGGGCCCTCAGATCCTCTGCACACCCGAACACCAGAACACTCCACACACTCTGTGTAGAGTGAAGTATTTGTACGTAAGAACTGCCTCCTTCTGTTAGCACGGCAGTAAAGAGTGAAGAAAGACCATTCGTTCCAACAGTTCCACAGGAGCTAGAGAGATAGCCAGACACCAGAACACTCCACTCAAAAAATAATATTGTATGATCTATTTAAAATGCTTCGAAGGGGTAGACTAATAAACACAATGGCGCTCTAGTTGCATATTTGCAATTTCACACTGTTTCTTCACCACCAGCTGTCACTGTGCTGCATCTTCTTAAATAACATCAGCACGTCTGTATTATAAATTGTGCTACTATTGGCAGATTACCAAGACCAGAAGTTCTTTCTTGACGAATCTCTCCTTTGATCAAGAATGTTCTAAGGCTTATTGCAACACCTGGAGGGGAAGCACCGAGCGAGGGAGGTGAGGGGGGAGATAGGTAACAGAAGCAACAGCAGGGCCGTGGGGGAAGGGGCGAAATTAAGGAATAAAGCCAGCAGAAAACAATGACTGAAATGATCATTTAAAAAGAAAATATTCTGTCTTGTGTACGGCCCACTGACCTCCAATTTAATGCTTCATGGTTAGATCAAGCAATCAGGGCAAATGATTAAGTGAGCATGCCACAGCTAATTGGCAATGTTCGAGGTCAAGCCATGCCACCGTTGGCCTGTTTCAGCATCCCAGGAGGATGAGAGCAAAGGTGGTCTTCGCAATCTGCAAAGAGGACATGCATTTGGGCCAAGTAGGTCACTGCTTGTGGCCTTCTAGAAAGCCTCGCTACTCTTTTCTTCATGTATAGGTCTGCAGCTTTTTTTATAGGGCACTGTTGGAGGAATGGATATTTTTGCCAAATTAAGAGGTTTCTTTAACTTTGCAAAGAAAGACAGGCGCAGCTCGGAGCCCAGGACAATATGTAGGCCTCGCCAGAACCCACACCCCTCGCCACTGTCCTGTGTCTCATCATTCCTCCCCTTGCAGGGGCTCTCATTTCTCTCGAGGGACCCTCTAATGAGAACTTGAGCGTCAGTTTAACGTTATGTTTCGTCATGAAGCACACTTGGTAGCATCAGACTGCGACTCGTCTTCCCTCGAATCAAGTAACGCTATTATCCCACATTCCCTTCCCCTCTTCCTTGTTTCTCCAGTAGTGAATTAGTGTCCCGTCAGTGTGAACATCCTCCCAGTAGAGTCCTATAGAACTGGCCCAGCCCGGTTGAGATCCTCCTAGATCCAGTGTACTTGCGGAGAAGGCTCACCATGCTGGGGTCCTCTAGACTGGGAATGAGAAAACATTCCTATGGCGCTTGCCTAGGGATCAAGCCGCTTCTAGGCGCCTGTCAGCCATACCAGTAGTGAACCGCACAACCCAGGGAACTGTCACAAAAGATGTTTTTTTATTTTTTATTATATTTCAGTGGTTTGGCTTAAAAAAAGCCTTTCACAAATTATTCATCATCTCTTTTGGTTATATACAAATAAAACATTACTTGTCAGATTATTTAAAACTCCTAAGACATTAATAGCATTCTATTCAAACAATTTCATTATCATTTGGCAAGTCATCAGTTGGTATTTACGCACGCAGTTTTAGTTCATCTAGAAATCTTATTGTTTTTATGTGTAAAGAAATGAACTCAGCGTTAGTTATCAGATTCCACATTTCTGATTGGTCCAAATTTGTATATTCTTTAAAAATAAATAGTGAGGTTTTTGCAGCTCTGCCTGCGTTTTACACTTAGTCAAAAGATGTTCAAGCGTTTCTGTGTTCTCCACATCATCACAGAATCTGCATCTTGTGCAAAGGTCCATATTTCTTTGTCGTCGAGCTAGCACTGATTCAGTAGGCCATAAATCAAATCTTAGTCGCATTATTTGAGCGCCATATTGGGGATCCGGAAATTTCCCAAGTATTTCGGTAGCTGGCCTCTTTTTTTCAGTGGAAATTTTGAGGACGAACAGATCTTATACGCTCTAGATTGTGTTAGAGTTAGCGACCAGTCATAGTCCCATAGTTTTCTTTTAGTGCTCTCTGGATTAGCAACAAGTGTTTCTTTCGTAATATTCGCATTTTCCATCAGCATTTCACAGTTGATTTCCATCTTGTTAAGTGCTTCATTTTTCTGTCATTATAAATTCTGATAGTATCGGGATTACAGATGTTTTATATGTGTTTGACATTAGGCATTTTCTATGTACAAGGAGAGCATATTCCACCAAACTCTTCCTTTTAGTGACGTCAAGCCAAGTTCCTATCTTATTATCAAGATGGGGAAACTGGACGGAACAGGTAGTAGGGCTTTCCAATACTGGCCTTCTAAGTAATCCCATGAAGGTTGGTATTTAGGTCGTTTTGACTCGGCTCCATATATAATGGTTGGAATTACTTTTTGCATGTAATATTTAATTGACGGTATCATTGAAAATTTGCCGTATGTAGTCTGTATCATCTTGCCGTGTGAAGAAAGCGATTTCATTTTGGCTTGGATCTCCAATTTATAAGGAGTGTCACATTTTTTGTTGTTGATGTTGATTCCAAGGTATCTATATTCAGGTACGGTAACAAGGGGTACTTTGCTTAGGAACCGTTTAAAGCCAAAGTTTCTTAAGGATCCTTTTTTGTTTTCCATACTCATAATATTAGTTTTTCCGGTGTTTGTTTCAAGCCTGCAATGACAATAATTGGTGCTGTAGACCTATCAGTATTTAATCGATTAATATTAAGTAGTCAGCGTAAAGTAGGTATGATATGGTATGCGTTCCTAATTTCTGAGGATAAGGTTTGCATTCATTCTGTTGTGAGCTTATATTGAAATTGAAAAGAGTAGCAGCAAGTATGCACCCTTGCTTCAGGCCACGAGTGGTTGCTATCGGTTGGGATAATAGTCCTTTCTCGTCTAGCTTTATTCTCATAGTAGTGTCTGTGTAGAATTGCTTTATTGTGCTTAATATATAGTTTGGACAAGACGCTTTTTCTAATTAGTCCCATAATTTTGCTCGGCATACTGAATCAAAAGCTTGTCTGAAGGTGACAAAAGCAATATAAAGAGGAGTTTGAAGTTTTATTGCTTGTTCTTTTAAAGCTGAGATGATTATTAGGTTTGTGGCAGTTCTAATTAAGCAATATAACCCGAGCAGTGGGGGCATTACTGACTCAGGAGCGAAGCGAGGGCCTTACCGAAGGCCCCGGGCATTACCTAAGTCGGTAATGCCTCCGCCGCAAGGGTTATATTGCTAGTAGTACCCCGGCCTGCATTATGTGCGTGACCGGGGCACTAAAAGCATTTTTTTCTGTCCCGAAACGCTGCAGCGTTTCGGGACAGAAAGAAAAAAAGAAATGACCAAGAAAATGGCCGCCATGTAAAGGGAAAACTGAGTCCGTTTTCCCTTTCCATGGCGGCCATCGGGAGCGGACGCGCTGGGAACACAAGTGTTCCCAGCGCGTCCGCTCCTGAAAAAGGATCAAAAAGAAGGTAAGTGGGGTTGGGAGGGCGGGAGTGGGACGGGAGAAGAGGAAATAAATAAATAAATAAATAAAACGTTCCTACGTCCCCGGCGGGGGACGAGGAAAGCCCCCAGCCATGGGGAGGTGCAGAGAGGGGATGGCCCCGCTCTGAGTCTCCACATGGCTGGAGGCTTCCCTCGTCCCCCGCCGGGGACGCAGGACCAAGAAGGTAAGTGGGGGGGGAGGGAGGGAGGGAAGGGAATTTTAAAAAAAACGTACCCGAGTCCCCGGCGGGGGGCGAAGGCAGCCTCTCAGCCCCAGGGAGGCTCGGAGCGGGGATGGCCCCGCTTCGTGCCTTCTCATTGGCTGAGGGGCTGCCAAAGGCCGTGGAATCCCGACGGAGGGATTCCCGGCCTGGTAACGACTCAGCGAGGGCCAATCAGAATGGCTCTTTCATTCTGATTGCGCCCTCGCCGGGTACTAATGCTTGTTTATTTATTTATTTATTCAGATTTGGTGGCGCTTGTTACAGACAATATCTTAGTTACATAGGATACAATATACAATATTTTCATACAAATAAAATATTTACAGAAGCCATGGACATTTGTACAAGTTTGAAATGCAGTATATTTTCATGGATTCCCGAGAGTTTCCTATTGTTTTGCCAGGAATGAGGTTTTCAGTTTCCTGCGAAAGATCGGGAGTGAGTTTTCCGCTCTAATGTCTGCAGGAAGGGCGTTCCAAGTTTTGGCTGCAATGTAGGGGAAACGTAGACCTCCGGCTTTGGCTTTTTTGATGCGTTGGGTGTAGAGAAGGTTGGAGTATTGCGTCCTGGTGGGATGAGATGAGGATGGTTTGAGGATGGTCTCTGATAGATAGGACGGGGCAGAGAGAGAGAGGCATTTGTGTGTGAGGGTGAGGATTTTGAGAGCGATCCGCTCTTTGACCGGGAACCACTGGGCTGAGTGCCTGGCAAGGGAGATATGTTCTCTTCTTGGGATGCTAAGAGTGGCCCGGAGAGCATTGTTCTGCGTGACTTGAAGTCTGTTTAGGTTTGTGGCTGATGTGCCTGATAGGAGGGCATTGCAGTAGTCTAATTTGGCTCCAATGGTTGCTCTAGCTATAGAGAGGCAGTTGGGTTTAGAGAGATAAGGCTTGATGGCGTTTATGAGTTTGGTGGTATGCGCAGATGAGGAGGTGATTGCGCTGACTTGTCTGGTCATAGATAGTGAAGAGTCTAGGTATACTCCCAGTGTCTTTATGGCTGTGGATACGGGGATGATGGAGATGTCAATGGAGAAGTTAGCGTACAGTTTGTCAAGTTTGTCTAGGGTGTTCTGTTGAGCTAATATCATGATTTCAGTCTTGTCTCCATTGAGGCAGAGGCCATTAACCGCCATCCAGGCCTTGATGCTGGAGTAGATTGTGTGGAGTGCCTTGGCTTCTTCGTTGTATGATCCTGTGAGGGGTAGAAGTACTTGTGTGTCATCCGCGTAGTTCGTGTATGTGATACCGTGTGAGTCTAGTTTGTCAAAGAGGAGCTTAGTGAACAAGTTGTAAAGTGTGGGTGCAGTGCATGATCCTTGAGGGACCCTGCAGTGGATTGTCATGGGAGTGGCGTTGGCGATGTCCGAGAAGACTTTCATGGCTCTTCCCTCAAGGAAGGAGGTGATCCAAAGAGCTGATTCTTTAGAGAAGTTGGCTGAGTGTGTGAGGTGTGACGTGAGAGTCTTGTGGTCAACGAGATCGAAAGCGGCTGAGAGATCTACAAGGAGCAGAAGAGCAGGCTTGCCTTTGTCCATGATTTGAGTGATCTGACTCTTCAGATCCACCAGGGCTGTTTTTGTACCATGTCCTTTCCGGAAGCCTGATTGCCTAGTCCTGAGGATTGAGTGGGTTTCCGGAAAGTGTTGGATTTGGCAATGTGCAGCTTTGTCCAGTAATTTCAGGAGGAATGGCACCGTGGTTATTGGTCTGTAGTTGTTAGGTTGTGAGGGGTCGAGAGTAGTTTTCTTTAGGAGAGGCCGGACCCAGGCCTCTTTGAGGATAGCTGGGATAATGCCTCTTTTAAATGAGGCATTGATGAATGTCGTAAAGAGCGTCGCAAAGCAGTCTGCGCAATCTTTGACGAGTTTTGATGGGCAAATGTCGCCTTTGCAGGGGGAGGGTTTGAGATTTTTTAGTAGGTTGATAACTTCTGATTCAGTGACGTCCCTGAAGGAGAAGTCAGGTATGGTGGGCTTGGACGAGGTGGGTGGGGCGTTGGTAGGCTTGGTTTCTGTCTGTTGAGGAAGTGCTTTGCAGTGGTCTTTCATTTTCTTTTGGAGAAGGTCAATTTTATGTAGCATGGCAGCTTGAATGCTGGTACACCAAGCTTCATCTTTGATTATTTCATCCGGTGTATTGGGTGGGAGATGAGCTCGTTAAACATGGCGAAGATCTCTTTAGAGTGTGATTTGGCATTGGAGATTCGTGTGTTGAAAGCGTTGGCTTTGGCATCAGTGATAGCTATCTTGTATTGGTGGGAGATTACATTGAATTTGTTTTCGGCACTGGTGCAGGGGTCAGATTGCCAGTTTTTTTGTGCTAATCTTTTTTGGGATCGCATTGAGTGCAGTTCTTCAGTAAACCATGAGTTGGTGTGTAGGGATTTCTTCTCTTTTTTCCATTTGAGTGGTGCCATTTCATTGATAGCTTTTGTGATGACATCTTTGTAGATGTCTGCTAGGATATTGGGGTCATTAGCGAATGGGGGTGCTAACTCGGGGGTATTGAGGTATGGACGCAGGTTATCCTCTGTGAGTTTTTTAGAGCTTCTGACTTGTGCAGGGATGGCAGGGGTCAGGGTTTTGTGGTTTTTGGTGATGGGAACAGAGAACTCGATGCAGTTGTGGTCAGTCCAAGGCAGTGGGGACTTAGAGGTGATGGTGGAGAGGCAATTATGGTCTGCAATCCAATCAAGAATGCGGCCTTTGGCGTGAGTAGGACTTTCTACTTTTTGGGTGAAGCCCAGGTCATTAAGTTCCTTAGTGAGGGTGACTGCAGATTTGTCTTTAGTATCGTTGAATCCGAGATTGAGGTCTCCTAGTAGGAGGGTTTTGGTGGAGCTTTTGATATTATTGCTGAGGCTGTTATAAACCCGGATTGGTAGGGGTCAGTTCATTTAGCTGTTTTAAGCTATTTTTTCATGTTTCTTAGAAGGAAACTGGTGTCAATTTTTAAGATGGACTTTAAGACTTTCACTAAAAGCAGCAACATTTATTTCAACCATTAGCTCGAGGCGACGATCATTCCAGACCAAGTGACCCGGAACTAGAAACCCCCTATCCCAACCAACCTAATGGGCTTTAGCAAAACAGGGATTAGTGATGAGGAAAAGGATTTAAGAGCAGGGCACACTGACAGGGCACCACATCACTGGAATAAGCTCACACTGCTAGAATCCTATTGCACTGACACTGCATGTCTGGAGCAGCGATGCACTGCTGGGGTTGGGTAGCACACAACAGTGTGCAGTAGGAGGAACGTCACCCTACGTGACTCTACAGGATTAGTAAGGCCCTGCTGGGTATACATCGCACTGGTAGCTGATTTCTGGAGGAAAGTCCCATCATTGAGTTTCTCTAGCAATGAAAGGGTATTGCTAGAGGAAGCGCATGCTGCTATAACCCAAAAGCACTGACCTGGCTGGTGGCAGGAAGCGCATCTAGCTAGAAGCCTATAGCACTGGCGGTGTAATTCTGAAGAAAGCTAATCCTGTTTAAGTCCTACATCCTTAACAGGACACTTCTGGAGCAAGCTCAGATCGCCCATGGCGTTGACAAGGCACTCCTGGGGCAAGTTCAGACTGCAGGGGCCCCATAGCCTTGACAGGGTACTCCTGTGGCAAGGTCGGGCTGCCAGAGACCCACAGCCTTGGCAGGGCACTACTGGAACAAGCTCAGACGGCCAGAGTCGCATAGCTTTGACAGGACACTTCTGGGGCACGCTCAGACTGCAAGAGACTCACAGCCTTGACTGGGCACAGCTGGTGCACGCTCAGACTGCCAGAGGAACCACATCCTTGAACAAGCACTTCTTGACCAAGCTCAGACTGCCAGAGACTCACAGTCTTCCCAAGGCACTGCTGGTGCAAGCTCAGACTGCAAGAGACCAACAGCCTTGACAGGGCACTTCTGGGGCATGCTCAGACTGCCGGAGACTCACAGCCTTGACTGGGCACAGCTGGTGGAAGCTCAGACTGCCAGAGACTCACAGCCTTGACTGGGCACAGCTGGTGCAAGCTCAGACTGCAAGAGACCAGCAGCCTTCACTGGGCACTGCTGGTGCAAGCTCAGACTGCCAGAGTCCCATAGCCTTGACAGGGCGCTCCTGGGGCAAGGTCGGGCTGCCAGAGACCCACAGACTTGCCAGGGCACTTCTGGGGCACGCTCAGACTGCCAGAGACCCACAGCCTTGGCAGGGCACTACTGGAAAAAGCTCAGACGGCCGGAGTCGTATAGCCTTGACAGGAAACTTCTGGGGCACGCTCAGACTGCCATATACCCACAGCCTTGACTGGGCACTGCTGGTGTAAGCTCAGAGTGCTGGGGCCCCATAGCCTTGAAAGGGCACGCCTGGTGCAAGCTCAGAGTGCTGGGGCCCTATAGCCTTGAAATTGCACGCCTGGTGCAAGCTCAGACTGCCAGAGACCCACAGTTTTGACAGGGCACTTCTGGGGCAAGCTCAGAGTGCTGGGGCCCTATAGCCTTGAAAGGGCACGCCTGGTGCAAGCTCAGACTGCCATAGACCCAAAGCCTTGACAGGGCACTTCTGGGGCAAGCTCAGACTGCCAGAGACCCACAGTCTTGACTGGGCACTGCTGGTGCAAGCTCAGAGTGCTGGAGCCCCATAGCCTTGATAGGGCCATGGGAGCGGGACTTTTGCTCAGGGGCAACACACTCAGCATGACAAAGCTGTGCATAATGAGTTTGATCCTCTGTGGGGTGCTTAGGAGATGGAGGCTCATGACATGAAGTACGGTAGCCGTACTAGTAGTTGAGGACTTGCTGGCGCGTACGCGCTGGAGTGTCTCACAGTTGACATGGGACAAGCTGAACATCTGCTGAGAGGGGACTACACCCAACAAGGCTTTACATTTCACTAAGTGGGACCATGGCATAAGCGTGGGTGGTTCATCCTGCATTGTTTCTTTGCATTATTGTGCCCACACTTTATGCTTTAGCCATTACAAGTGCAGAACTCCTAAGTGCTAGGATGCCAAGAACGACGAGGATCTGGACTGCAACGTGCTCCCACTTTACATACAGCAGACAAGCACCCTTGAACAAGGGCAAGACACCTCCTAAAATGGAGGAGCTGCTGCGGGGCCGGGCGGCGGTGGCAATGGTTGAGGGAGCAGGGGGCAACTGCAGGGAGACACCCGCATCAGGCTCTGGGAGGTTAGGGCGCTGGTGGGAAGTAATGGGCGTCCTGGTATTTCCCCCAAAGAGGGCATGGCGGGGAGGCCAGGCAAGGCGAGTGGCCTCCCCGCCATGCACCGCCCAGGGGGCAGAGAGTATGGTCCACCTGTCGACATGAAACGGATATGCGGTATTAATTTCGCTAACGATCATACATTTTAATGTTTTTTGATATATCAATGTTTACGGGTCACATTTGATGTGTTTTGTGGTGAAAAGGAATGTGTCCGGGTTTCATACCCCAAGAAATGTGACTGTTGTTTCTTCCGCCCTTGCGCTTCCCCCTGCGAAGCCCACCAAGGTCATTGGGCCGGCTTTCGCTGGATGCGAGATCCGGCACCAGATGTGTAGCTGGATCTCGGGATCCGGCCAGAGTCAACCACCCCAAACCCCTGCTCTGCGCTGGGGAGAAAGAAGAAGAAGGAAAAAAAAGCACCTGTGAGCAAACTGTAACTTCCTCTGGTGACCTCATGCAAGAGGTCGCAGGAGGAAATTACAGTCCTCAGCCACAACCTGGTTTATTTATTTATTTATGCAATGTTTGTCGGATACACAGACCCAGATTATGTATTTATTTACGCAAACATTGCATAAATAAGTAAATATACAGGTATCCGACAAACATTGCATAAATAAATATACAGGTATCCAACAAACATTGCATAAATAAATACCCTTATTAACATCACACACGATGCAGCCACCCAACTGCTTTCAGAGGGTGTGGTTCAAGTAAAGGAAAACGTTGCTTATGGCGAACAGAAATCACCATGTTTGAATAGTACCCAAAGGGAAGTTTTTATAATGTAATGAAAATAGTGCATTTTAAGGAATATTTACTCAGCAACACTGGTCAAAACTATCATCTGCATAGTGAAGTAACTCATCACCAGTGCCATGGAAGTGGTTTAAAGTGGAATTGATAAATAGTTTGGAAAAGAAGCAGCATGAAGGAAATAGTGCCGTTTTAAACTATTATTTTGGGCATTTCCTTTGATCGGAGGTAAACTGCCAGCTCCGCCCCCCTTAACCCTGCCTCCTCGGGCACCACCACCCGCTACCCCAAATTCTGCCCCCACCCCGGCCCTTGTGGGATCCCACACCAATTTCTTTCCATTTCCACCACTGCCACCGATGGTGTGTGGAGCCGACTTAAAACCAGAAGATCTAACTGTCCCCTATATCGGGAGAGAGTGGTGCATTCTGTACTGTTTTTTTGTTTGCATTCTGGCACTTGTAGTTCTGCTTTTGTTTTATGAATGCAACACTGCTAGTGACACAATACAAGGAGAGCAAGCAAGGCTGCATGAACCATTCGCAGGTGAAATGAGACATCTTGAGACATCTAGAAGCACTACTTGTGGTATTATTATTAAAAAAGACACCTGTGTTTATCATTGCTTAAACAAGGCCTACAGACTGGTATTAGGCCTATGTGAATAACATGTGTGGTGCCTCCAGCAAAGAATACCTTTTTTTTAACGTGTGTAATAAGCAAACAGCCATATAAATATTTTAACGAATGTAGTTTACCTTTCCTTCAACAAATGGACCAATCACCTCCAGGCTAGGCTTAACCACACGAACATTAGCAGGTTTCACTAAGATTCTGAACGATCCACATAATAGGGTCAATGAAGCTCACGCGCAGGAGCCATTTCCCATTAATTGCTGCCTGGTGGGCAGCGCTTTACTGGCACAAAAACTGTGAATCACAGCCCTGAGCAGGCAAAGAAGAGCGTAGCGGGACGACCAGACGGGGCCCTCTTTAGCAGACACCTGGGTACACAGTGGGGGAGGCCCACACATTGCCAACGCACTGCTCTCAGGGTACGGATGTGTTTAAAAGTGTCTCTGGTGCCAGCCAGTGTGAATTCCTGCTGAGGTGCCACCAGTCTCTGCTGGCACAGCAGAAAGCGTGGTGGAAAGATTGTGCGGGACCAATGTGCACCTTTCAAAATCGAAGATCAAAGATTTGCATTGGTGCAAAAAAGTGGAGCAAATGAAATTTGCACCAATGTTGCTGTTCTGATAATAGAGAATGGAGCAAACAGGTTGAGCCCCAATCAGAAATATCTAAAAATGTTTTCACCGGGTGAAATTGGAGCAAGCTGTTTTTAAAAGAAATAAGTATTTATTCTTTTAAAAATACACAAAATATTTACAAGAATAGGTTGACATACAATCCCCCCAATGCAAGTAATACAAATTAAATAGTCAATCAATTTATATTAAAGATTACCTTGAAACGATCAAATCCATCCCCTCCCCACCCTCACCCATTTCTCTACACGTGCCCTGTAATATTTACAAAAATAATCTCAAAGTCTAGTACAGCAACAGAAACCTCCCCCAAACCTTCTCAAACAGGGATAATTTCCTATCCCTCCTATAAATGGCCCTCTCAACATCTGCCAATCCATGCATTTCCTTAATCCAATCATCCAATTTCACATGTAAAGTAGATTTCCAGCTAGCTGAAATTAGCTTCTTCCCAATCATCGCACCCCGGAATAACCATTTCTTTTGACTTGTAGTCAAATCATCCAGTCGATCATCAGATCACAACACCAAAGTTTTTAAGTCATAGTCAATTTTTTCCATAATCACTTACTCACAAACCGTACCAAACTCTGTCCAAAATCCTCTCACCCTCAAGCAATCCCATAGCATATGCTCCAATGTCCCTATTTCATGAACACACGTCATGCAGCCATTACCATCAGCCAACCCTCTTCTCCACAGCCGCTCAGGCTTCCAGTATATCCTATTTAGAATTTTGATCTGACGTGACCTCTCACCAAGGCTTAATGAACAGAGCCTTACATTCTGACAAATATTTGGTCGAGATTTCACAACCAATGCGGCCACTCCAATTACTCCTTAGGCCATCATTTCCTTTGTATCCTGCAACAATGTTGCGATATATTTTACTGGCCAACCCTCCCTCACCTGTTCTATGGTAATTCGTGAAAAAATCTAAATCTAGGCCGGATTCTAAATCTACAACTCCCACAGCTTTCTTGAGTCTCCGATAATCAGAAATTGTATTACATTCCATCTTTCCTGGAGTTCTCTTGCCGTTAGCCACTTCCCGTCCTTAAAAAGACCACCAATTCACTTTATTTCTCTCAAGAACCAATCCAGCCAGAAGATAGATTTCCCATCAATCTTGATTTTAGGATTCAACCATACCGAAGAAGTTGGGTCTAATAAAGCATATTTCTCAAACATTTCACATAACTTCCTTCACAAGACCCTTAAAAATTCTGTCATTGGCTTCTTGACAATTCTTGATCCTGAGACTGTCGACAAAACTTCCCTAGGCGAAAGAGGACCATTATAACTAGCCTCAGCTTCCACCCATTCGTCTGAAACATCCTTGAGAAAAGGCACAAAAAGGTGCAACATGAACAACAGGTGTTAAGCCCTAAAAATTGGGAACTCCCAACCCGTCCTTCTCTAGTGGAAGTTGTAATTTCCACAGCTTTAACTTTGGCGGTTTATAGTCCCAAATGAATTCCTGCACCAGCCTGTCTAATTCCTTCCAATGTTTGGCATTAATAGTCACAGGAAGCATACTCAATACATGATTGATTCATGGAGTCGCAGACATCTTCACTGCATTAATCTTACCCCACAGCGAGAGATTCAGTAATCTCCATCGCACCAAGTCCACCTTGAAATCATAATAAACCACTCTCAAATTCTCATTTGCATAATCCATGACATTAGGTGTCAGCCGAATCCCCAAGAATCTCATTCTTTCTGCACACCATCTGAAACCATAAGAAGACACAAGGTTTCTATCACAGGACGACGTCAGCGGCAATACCTCTGATTTAGACCAATTTATTGTATAACCTGTTGATTGATGAAACTCAGACAGAACTTCCATAAGTACTGGTATTGAAAACTCCAATTTTTTAAGCACCAGAAGCAGATCATCAGCACATAGCCACAACCTTTGCTCTAAGCCCCAGCACTTCACTCCCATCAACCTGTCATCACACTGCAAAAGCTCCATAGCAATTACAAATAGCAGAAGCTAGAGTGGACAACTCTGCCTCGTCCCTCTTTTCAATTTGAAAGATCCCAACCTCAAGCCGTTAGTGTTAATGTCTGCGGTAGGATCAGCATATAATAGTTTTATCCAAGACACAAATCTCTCTCCCAGTTCACCCTGTCAAAAGCTTTTTCCGCATCCAGCAAAAGTATTGCAATCTCATCTTGATAATCCCTAGCTTCAGATATAGTTTGAATCAAATTCCTGACATTACTTGAAGTTCGCCTACCTCTAACAAAGCCTGATTGGCTCCAATGAATCAGATCCGGAAGCACATGTTCCATCCTAATGGCCAACACCTTTGAGAGAATTTTATTGTTAGTATTAATCAAGCTAATTGGCCTATAGCTTGATGGGATGGTTTCATCTTTGTCTTTCTTAAAGAAAACTGAGATTGTTGCATGTCTCATCGTTGAAGGTAAAAATCCTGAGGCCAATGAAGCATCAAACATATCTTTGAGCAGTACCAGAGCCGAATCAGGTAATAATTTATAGAAATCTTCCGGGACCCATCCGGTCCCGGTGACTTTCCTGCATTTAGCTTACTAATAGCTCTCTCAATCTCATCCACCGAGATATCTTCCTCAAGCTTACGATAGTCAACTTGAGTTATTTCAGGAATCTGTATATCACGTAGGAACTACATTCCATCCCCATGGATATTTTGCTCATTCCAATATATATAATTTTTTTTTAATTTTTTTTTTTATTTGTATTTAATCAAAATTAGATTTTTACAAAAGAAGAAGAAAAGTCTTTCTTTGTTGTCAACTGAAGAGAAAAAAAGAGAAAAAAGAAGTCTGCCGTTTCCTGTGTACACTGGCATGCTCATACCGCTGGTTGATTGAGGGTTTCGATTGCTGAATTTTTGTTGCAGGATTTTCTCCAAAACAATGTCTATTAGCTTAGAAGCCGCTATTAGCCATCTAGTTTTATAATATAATAAGTAATATAATTCAATGTAACATTTTTGAAATATTTCATTGATTCTCGCCGGTTGAAGGGTAAGCCTTCAATCTATTTTTTCTTTTGCCCACTGTTCAGACCAATGAAAATCCCTCTCACAGTGCATTTAAATACTTCCCATACATTTTGGGCCTGTACTTCATCACTGTGATTTTCTTTCACAAAAGAATCAATCTCAGTAATAAGTTTCTCCACCAATCTTTCATCATGCAGAATCGAAGTATTCATTCTCCAACCCTAAATTTTGTCAATTTCAAAATCCAACTTCAAGTGCCTCATAACATGTGCATGATTAGACAGATGAATATTGCCAATTCTGCTTGTTCGGTATTTTTCCGCCATCCTCCCAGCCGTCAACAGCATGTCAATCCATGAATAAACTTCATGTGCCCTGGAATAGAAGCTATACTCTCTACCATTTGGGTGTTCCAGCCTCCAATTGTCTTTCAAGTTGTGTTCCGTCAACAAATCAATCAAAGACAGATAGTTGTTATCCCTGCCTCCTTGAAACCTGCATTTACTTTTATCCAAACCTTGATCCAGTACCACATTAAAATCTCCTCCCAATACAATATTCTTAGATCCTAAGTTCGGTATAGTCTGTGCAACCATTCTAAAAAAAGTTCCATCATCAACCTACGGCGCGTAGATATTGCATATAATTACTTCTGTTCCTTGAATATTAATTAGTAATGTAATTATCCCACCATCTTGATCCGACTTCACTTTCCGAACTTGCAGCGGAGCATTCTGTCATATCAATATCGCCACACCTCTAGATTTTGAACAATAAGATGACCCATAAACCTTCCCAACCCACCCTTTTCTTAGTTTTTTATTCTCTCCATCAACAAGGTGAGTTTCCTGCAAAAGACATATATCACTTTACATGTCATTCAGATAGCTCAGAATCTCTTTTCTTTTCCCACATTATTCAATCCATTCACATTCCACGTTACAACTTTCAAATCTTCCATGTCTATGCTTGCCCAATACACACTAAACTCAGCACACTCAAAATAAGGTACTAAACCCTTCCCTCTGAAGAAAAAGCAGAACAACAGCAACAGCTGTAAAGTTTGAGTCAACCAGTACATAACAAGAGAACCTTTGTTCTAGGCACCTCTCCTAAATAAAACAAACTCATATACAACCCCCCCACATATACCTCCCCTCCCACTGGTATAATGATCGTTTTACTATTCCATTCAAAATTAAAAAATGAAACCAAATCAACTCCAGAACCTCAATTCATCTGTGTATCCGCACACTAATCCATTCACCCATCCAGATGAAATCCATTAACGGCCCCTACGAAACCCAGCCAGAATTTGAACTCCTAAAACCAATCCAGCTGTGTTTGCTGTACAGCATAAAAAAAATGTAGTAGGCACCTTTTGTTGTATGCCATGCAGCAGATACAGTGCACAAAACTGCCTGATTCATTTTTGCACTAGTGCAAACGTTTTTAGATAATATGGATTGTGATCAAATCTATTTGCTCTATTTCGCGTTATCAAAGCATTTGCTCACTTTTTTGCACCAGTGCAAATCTTTGATAATCTGGCCCCAGTGGGGATTTGACCCACTTAGCCCCCACCCACCGTCGATCTAGTGTTGTTGCCCCTATGCCCCGGGCCTATTGTGGTGCTCTGCCCACTGACTCCTGCATCCTTCTTAAAGGCGCGTGGAGGGCCTGAGGCTGCGCACCGTCACTACCACACCTTGATGTGCACTGATTGTCTCGGCTGCTGCCCTGATGAATAATTGACACTCTCCTCCCGGGTCTCCATGTTTCCATCATGCCTCCGAAAACGGCTGGGGCTCCCAGGGCATGTTTTATGGATTGTTGCATTTTGTACCAGCAAGCGTTGCTGCTTTTCACGCTCCGCGTGGCGCTACGCCAGCCTCTGCGGCTAACAGCCTGTCATATTCAGGGCAAGATGAGCAGAGACGCTAGCCCCTAGGATGCAGGGCACCCTCCCCATGCTGAAAGGGCCACCAATGTACCAGATTAGATATTTGGCAGACTTGTGACTGGGAGGGGGACTCAAGCACTAGGCGTGGGGTCTGAGACTCTGCCTTAGCTCCCCGCAGGGCAAGGGTAATAGACCCAATCTACAGATTAGCCTCTTCCTGAGGCTTCGCAAGAGGTGGCAGACAGGCGCATTACACAGGGAACGCTACTCCCTACAGAAAGATGAATACAAGCCAAGGCCTTGCTCGTTACCACAATCAAATTCAAATAATGATTTTAGTTCAAGAAATCACGCCCATCAATAAAAGACAAATATAGCAAAAATAATCAGAAAAGAGCAAAGCACTTACAAGATTTGAGGCATAAGTGGTCTGACTGGAAGCGAAGGCTGTGAACAGCCGCCTAGAAAAGACAAGGGAGGTAGTTGTACAGGTACCAAATGGGGGACCCCATATGCCTGTGGAGGACCACGCTCTGATTTTCCGTACCAAGGAGGATATTTATAGAGCCATCGCTGCCGCAAGGTTGAGCCGGCGGCAGAGCCAGACACGCCGGCCACCTGGTCACCAGAGTAGGGTGCTACCAAGACTCAACATTTCAGGCTCTGTAGGGTTCTCTGAACTGAGAAGGTCCTAATTTTCACTGGTTTTAATTGGGAGAACCACCACACCGACGTCGGTTCGGTGTCTGGTGTCTGGTGGATATGGGTAGCATCAAATTACTGCAGGTCAAACCAATGTATTCCCTACAAGTCAGGTCAATTGCAAGACCATACTGACTCCAATGTCTAGGGAAAGACTTTATACAATAACATCAACCAAAGGAAGTCAGACATATTTTATCTTTTCATCACAGATGTCAGCTGTGATGAAAGGATATGGGTGGCAGCCAGGCCCTGCTCAGTGGGGTGTCCTTGGGGACTTTTATTTAGACGGCTCAAGATCGGTTATATAATGTCTGAGAATGGATTATAGGCTGCCAAAGGCCCATGAAAGGGCCAGAGGCCTCAAAAGACTTTTGGGGTGGTGCACACTTGCCAGTCTACGCATAGATCAGCTGCCATCTCGCGGATGGTCACATGTTCCTTCTGTGGGGTTTCATCTAGTCAGTGCCTACGGTTACACTGCTTGCACTCCCGCTGGTCCAGGGCCTCAGTGTCAGCTCTGTCAGGGGCAGAACTAGGCTAAAACGCCAGGGGCATCGGGGGTGGGGCTCTTGCTAACTCATCAAATGTTGGGTGAGGGGCTATCTTCAGACACTGTGGAGTAAGGGGAAATTGTACTTGTGTAGGGGGTTGTTCTCTGTCACGGCATGTTTGTGGGAATTTGTATCAAGGTAGCAGCAAATTGTGCAATTTAAAGCACAATTCATTTCTGGAATTACGCCGATGACACCCAACTTATCTTCAGCATATCTCCCCGTAATATGGACCAAGTTCCTGCAAAAATGATTCATCCTTTGAACCATATTGAACTCTGGATGGACCTGATATTCGCTCAGTATGAATAGGGGCAAAACTGAACGCCTCAACACTTATGCATCCAAGTCTAAAACATCCAACGGGCACCTGCACCAATATAAGGCTACTACCGACGCCCCCCCCCCCACCCCAATCGTGAAAAATCTGGGAGTGCACGTAGGCCAACACCTTTACATGATCAAGCATGTAAATACATGAGTACAAGTAGCTTTTACATCACGATTCTAAGACAAGTTAGACTGTACATATCATAAAACCACCATGCCAGTATTGCCTGGGCGCTAATTTGTTCACGACTCGACTACGGCAACTCTCTATTGCTGGGTGCCCCCAAGTATGTTGTGAATAAATTGCAAATAATTGAAAACGCAGCGGCACGCCCTGTCCTTGGACTGCCCCATAAGTCACACATTGCCTCTGCTCTGAAAAAAACATCACTGGCTACCGGTTGCAAATAGAATTCAATTTAAATCCCTTACACTAGTCTTCAAGGCCGCGCCAAACATTGGCCCGAGCTATAGCCCCAGTAAATGGCAGCAGCTCTCTGCCTCTCGTGAATGGCGCGCCTCATACGCCGCTCGGGCAACGCTTTAAACGATCTACGGCTTTGGGGTGCAGCTTTTCTGCTGCTGGCTGGCTGCCAAGTACTGGAATGCTTTACCTCCAGACCTGCAGAGTAGTGGCAATTCCATAACCTCCAGAAAGGAATTACAAATCCTCCTATTTCGTATGCGCACAAACCTACCTTTGCCAAAGTCCGAACCCGGCGGTTCGCAACTTTATGCTAAGATTGCAGACAAATCAGTTACCTTTGCTAGTTTTCAAAGGCACAATACTGAATATACCGCTAAAAGATAGGGCGTGTCATATTTGGAACATTGAAGGGAAGCTTGAAACCCCGAAACATATTTTTACGGAGTGGTTGCTTTGGGCTCTACTCATTTGCGTCTACTCAGGAAACATGCTCGGGAATTTGAGTCTATGGGCCTCATTAAACGGATGGCGGTAAGGGTTTACCGGTAAGGGTACCAGTGCCGGTAAAACCTCACCGCCTTACTACGAGGTCCCTTTGTGGGACCCTACCTTAACGGCTGGTTTTACCAGCCGTTAAGGACGGGACCCGCAAAGGGACCTAGGAGGTAATTACGGTACCGCAATTTGCGGTACCGTATTTACCACCTTCCCCATTCCCATTGAGCCCTATCGGGGCAAAAATGGGAATGGGGAAGTGCCATGGTGAATGGGGAATTACCGCCCCCACATACCTTGGAATAGGGCGGCAATTCCACCATTCACCATGGCGTACTCTGTAGAATACCGACGGCAACCATGGCGCTGATAGCACCATGGTTACCGCCATCCGTGAAATGAGGCACTATAAGTACAATTGAGTTTTGGGACTTATGTCTGGTCCGAACTCTGAGTCCGAAAGTCTCCATATAGACATTTATTGGGTATGGCATACTAGTGTTAGAGTATTAGCCTGAGAGACCAAGATATGTTATTTCTTGATGCTTTGCCCACTGATTGTATTATTATGTATTTATAAACTTTTAGGAAATCTTATGGTCATTTTTAACTAAGGTTATTGGCCTCATTACGAGAATGGAGGTAGCCATGGACCTATTAGCTCCATGTCTGCCTCCGTTCCGGACTCCATTACCGGGTTCGTGCAATGGGGACACACCGGGTTACTCTGACATAGGAGGACCCGGTAATTCCTCCTTGCAGGAACCCATTCCCATTTGAGCCCCCATAGGGCTCAATGGGAATGGGGAGGGAGGTAATAACGGGCAGATTACATGTGGCCCGTTATTGCCTCCCTCTTCCCCTCGCGGGACCCGGAAAGCACGCCTAGTTTTACCAGGCATGTGATCCAAGTCCCGCGATGGGAAGTTCGTAATCGGCACTCCCGGAATGAAGGGGGCCGGTCCCGTACCGGCCCCCTTCATTACGGGAGCGCCAGCCTTATAATGAGGCCCAATGGGCCTCATTACGACTTTGGAGGTAGCCATGGCGCTATTGGCGCCATGGCTGCTTCCAAAACCGTGTCCGGGTTCCCTGAATGGGGAATTACCGGGCCATTCTGAGTTTCGAGGGCCCGGTAATTCCCCTTCAGGGAACCCGGGCCCGGTCCTTCTCCATTCCCATTTGAGCCCCCATAGGGCTCAATGGGAATGGGGAAGGAGCTAACAACGGGCCCAGTCATAATGGGCCCGTTGTTAGGTCCCTGGTTCCCTCGAGGAACCCACTATGGACGTCTGGATAAACCAGACGTCCACAGCGGGTCCCGCGAGGGAACCTCGTAATCTTGCGGAGTGGCTTTAACGGCGCCGGCACCATTACCGGCGCCGTTAAAACCATTCCGCAATAGTTATAATAAGACCCAATGGGCCTCATTACGACCCAGGCGGTAAGTTACCGCCTGGGCCGTGACTTTACCACCATGGCGTAAACTACGTTTACGCCATGGTGGTTGGCGGACTTACCGCCCCATTCCAACCTTGGCGGGGCGGTAAGTCCCCAATCCCCATTTACCCTTCCCCATTCCCATTTTTGCCCCATAGGGCATAATGGGAGTGGGGAAGGCGTTAATTACGCCACCGTAAATTACGGTGGCGTAATTAACTCCATGGTCCCTTAGCGCCATGGATTTTAACACCTGCTAAAAGCAGGTGTTAAATTCGCCATGGCGCTAAGGGACCTCGTACTCAGGCGGTAAGGGTCGGCGCTGTTTACGGCGCCGTAAACCCCTTACCGCCTGAGTTGTAATGAGGCCCAATGTGTTTTAACGATTGAAAATGTGGATTTTAATTAAATGTAATGTTGTGATGTTTGATGTAATTTTGTAACGGTTCTCTTAGAACCATATCCAAATAAACAAAATAAATAAATAACTTCCCTCTTTAATCACAACATATGTGGTCTCGATTCCGTCACAGTGCTTTGATGCCTCGCCTGTTAGTGCTATACAGGAGACCATAGACCGTAAACCGGTATGACGTTCATTCATCAGCAGTTTTTTTCCGCTGGTTTTTTTGATGAAAACATTTGCCCGTAAAACTCATCGTAAAATGTGTGGGGTGGGGGGGCAAGGGAATATAAGGGGTAGGGTGGGGAATAGGGAATACATAAAAGGGGCTGCTTGGAGCGGTGACCCCCCAATTAAAAATACAAAATGTGATGCGTTTTTTCGGGCAAAACGTTTTGCCAAAGAATGTAGCAAAAAATAAACTGGGGATGGATGAACATAGAAACCCATATACAATTAGGCCACTGTCACTGCTTCCAAACGTGATGGGATTGAAGGACAAAATGCATATTTCTATTGGTACTTGTCGGCACAGTAATGCTGTGGTTGGGATGTGATGTGTGGTTGGCTTGGTCAGCTGCTGGTTCCTTAGGCACATTTCTATTGATACTTACTGGCACAGTAAAGTGGTGGTTGGGGTATGATGTGTGGTTGGCTTGGTCAGCTGCTAGTTCATTCTGCATGTTTCTATTGATGTTTTCTGGCACAGTAATGCAGTGGTTGGGATGTGCTGTGTGGTTGGCTTGGTCAGCTGCTAGTTTATTCTGCATTTTTCTATTGATGCTTTCCGGCACAGTAATGCAGTGGTTAGGATGTGATGTGTGGGTGGCTTGGTCGGCTGCTAGTTTATTCTGCATGTTTCTATTGATGCTTTCTGGCTTGGTAATGATGTGGTTGGGATGTGATGTGTGGTTGGCTTTGTCATTTGCTAGCTCCTTGTGCACATTTCTATTGGTACTTGCCGGCACAGTAATGTGGTGGTTGGAATTCGATGTGTGGTTGGCTTGGTCAGCTGCTGGTTCCTTAGGCACATTTCTATTGATACTTACTGGCACAGTAAAGTGGTGGTTGGGGTATGATGTGTGGTTGGCTTGGTCAGCTGCTAGTTCATTCTGCATGTTTCTATTGATGTTTTCTGGCACAGTAATGCAGTGGTTGGGATGTGATGTGTGGTTGGCTAGGTCAGCTGCTAGTTTATTCCACATGTTTCTATTAATGCTTTCTGGCACAGTAATGCTGTGGTTGGGATGTAATGTGTGGGTGGCTTGGTCAGCTGCTGGTTTATTCTGCATGTTTCTATTGATGCTTTCTGGCACAGTTATGAGTGGTTGGGATGCGATGTGTGGTTGGCTTGGTCAGCTGCTAGCTTATTCTGCATGTTTCTATTGATGTTTTCTGGCACAGTAATGCAGTGGTTAGGATGTGATGTGTGGGTGGCTTGGTCGGCTGCGAGTTTATTCTGCATGTTTCTATTGATGCATTCTGGCATGGTAATGCTGTGGTTGGGATGTAGTGTGTGGTTGGCTTTTGTCAGTTGCTAGTTCTTTGTGCACATTTCTATTGGTACTTGCCGGCACAGTAATGCTGTGGTGGGGATGTGATCTGGTTGGCTTGGTCAGCTGCTAGCTAGTTTATTATGTATGTTTCTATTGATGCTTTCTGGAACAGTAATGCTGTGGTTGGGATGTGATGTGTGGTTGGCTTGGTCAGCTGCTAGTTTATTCTGCATGTTTCTATTGATGCTTTCTGGCATGGTAATGATGTGGTTGGGATGTGGTGTGTGGTTGGCTTTGTCAGTTGTTATTTCCTTGTGCACATTTCTATTGGTACTTGCCGGCACAGTAATGCTGTGGTTGGGATGTGATGTGTGGGTGGCTTGGTCGGCTGCTAGTTTATTCTGTGTGTTTCTATTGGTGCTTGCCGGCACAGTAATGCTGTGGTTGTGATGTTATGTGTGGTTGTCTTGGTCAGCTGCTAGTTTATTCTCCATGTTTCTATTGATGCTTTCTGGCATGGTAATGCTCAGGTTGGGATGTGGTTTGGGATTGGCTTTGTCAGTTGCTAGTTCCTTGTCTTGGTACTTGCTGGCACGGTAATGCTGTGGTTGGGATGTGATGTGGCCTTCTTGACCAAATGTTGTGTTTAGGGCAACTAACTTCTTTAAAATCCTAGTGAACCACTTCTGGTAAAGATTCAATGTTAAACGCAGCCATACCTCTGCCCTTTACGTCTGAAGCCAAGCACCTTAGGGCTGCTTTGAGGCTGAGTTGTCTCATGTCCCTTTGAAAGCACTCCCCTGACATGCAAGTGCTAACAGACCATCACCATTTCAATTGCCTAAACATGCATGCACACAAAAAGCACAATTACTAACAGTGAACCACTTTCCAGCAGTCATTGCAGCCCCAGGCACTGTTTATGCTCATGTCCTGCCCACCTGCTCATGGAGCTGTAACTGACCCAGGTCAAGTTACCATAACCCAGAATTTCAGGGGGTTAAAGCCCCATTTTCTCATTGGTTGTTGCGCACCTGATCTCTGCAGTAGCTGACCCCACCCCCGTAGCTTCCTTGGCTCACCTAAGGTAGCAGTGGCTGAGTAACCAAAGCCAGAGCTCAGCAGACACCGAAAAATTGCTACTCACAGGTCAGAACTTGGGGATTCCTAGGAAACCAGAGGAATCTGCTCCAGAGCGACGGCCACATGAGGCCAAGAGCAGCAAACGGGTAGACGGTTGTGATGAGCATTGTGCACTAGGGGGCGCCCTGCTTACTCAATGATCCTCTTTCTAAGCAGGAAGGGACTGGAGCTCGTTGGAGTCACCTTCAGGCAGAGGCCCACTTAGCAGGAGCATCCCCTCTCTTGGAAAGTGGACTATTAATATGAACCAGTGTCCTCCTGGAAAAGCAGGGTGAAGCTCACCAGCTCAAGCAAATCTGCTCTGCCAGTGTGCCAGCCAAATATGTATCTTGGCCCTGGTGAAGATTACAGGTTCGATCTTCTTGGAAGTCCCTCCCCCGGGAGAAGCAACAATAATGATAATAATTAGAATAGCAGCCTGTGGGGCAGAGGCTCCAGCGGGGCTTCTCTTACCACCTGCTGCACGAGGAGAAGGAAGACCTGTGGCGGCAGTGTGGCAGTGACTTCACGCGAGGCCGTTTGTGCAGCTGAGCCAGAGCAATGCGTGGTCAGTGGTGCAATGGAAGGCTTAAGCATGTTGATTGCACTGTAACCTCGGAATACAGCGTCACTTGCATATTTATAGAGAGGCCATGTGTAGTTCTCTGCCCAGCAACATCTAGACAGTGACTAGAGCTACACATATTATAGCAACACTTGCTGTCACATGTCCACATACACAGTTGTCCAAAATGCAAAAATGCTTCAGGATGGGATAGCAAAGCAGGTCCCAACATGCACATGTTATATAGTCAGGGGCTATCAAAACACGCCTAGACAGGTGCACAAAGCAAGGACAGTCCAGGGCCAGACAAGATCCAGACACTGTCTGAACCACGGGTAAAGGGAACCATTGGCACTGCCAGCCGCGAAGCCCTTTGGCACTGTCGGGCCAAAGGCCAAGACAAGGGAAGACCCCAGCTAATGACTGGCCGGGAGAGTCGGGCAGTGACAGCCCTAGACACTGCCTGGCCAGAAGCCCACAGACAGGAGGTACCTAGACACTTCCATGTTATGGGCTGAAACCAAGCATGGCACTAGACCATGCCTGGTCAGGTGATGAGGGCAACGGGTCTCTAGGAAGAGCCTGGACCACGCCATGGTGAGGGGGCTTTACCCTTGCTTGATCATGGCCACGGGATAAGGGTAGCCCTAAGCATTGTACCGACAGAGGCCTATTGCATCAAGAGCCATGAGCACAGCCTGCATTGGAATTGGGGGCAAGAAAAGCCGTAGGCTTTACCCGCTTAGAGGCTTAAAGGACAGATTCAGACACTGCCTGGCACGGGACCTATGACGAAGGAGAGATGTGGTGTAATAGTTAAGTTGCTGACTTGGATCCAGGAGACCTATATTCGGAACACGGGTTCCCCATTTCACCCCAGAGTGTCATCCTGAGCAAGGCGCTTCAATACTGTGCACCTCATTTGAATGATCTGTCCAAGTTTTGAGTGCCTTGAAACTTGCTGAATGCATGCATTATGCGCTATGCACATACATGGATAGATATAGGCAAGATGGAGCAGGATCCTTCTGGAGGTAACAGAGGGTCTTCCCCTAGAGCTCTTCTTTACAGCATTTCCCAGTCATTAACTTTTACTGGAGGGTCTAACGTGGCTTCACCGCCTGTCAGTTTCTCGATTCCACCACCCTGCCACAATATTAATTGGGGTCAGTAGCCTGACAAGACAATAATATGACTGGACCGTCAGGCACAGCAATATGACTCAGCAGCCAGACGTAACAGAAATATGACTCAGCTGCCTGACACACAATACTATGACTCAGCTGCCTACATAGAAGCATAATGGCAGCAGATTGTTAATTATATAGCCGTTGCCACCGTCATTCTGCCATTTCACTTGCGCAACCACTGCTGGAAATTGAAACAATTTCCAGTGGAAACTCCTCCTCCCCTTTAGTGTGCAGGGGTAGGGTGGGATTGTCAGAGTGATATGGGAGTGGCTCGGGGAAGAGGCAGGTGTAGAATAATGGGGGATGCTCTGAATGTCGGATGCTGGCTACTTTGCATAAAATCAAAGTGCATTTTGGGTACAAAAGAATTACCACGGATTTGACAAATCTGTCTGATAGTAATTCAGACATGCAATCCTTCTGAGCATATAATGCACACTGGGCGGGGTGCTCATACCATCCGTCCCAATGCTCATCCCAATAGGTAACTGTATGAGCCATTCATTCTCCTTTGGACCATATGATCACCGGGCCCGGGCTGTCCTGGTGATCAATGCTGCGTGTAAGTCAATTGGGTATCAGAAGTCTCCCAGAGCATGCATTTAAAGAGCGCACAGGATCAAGTGCATTCAAGAGCAGAGCGCCTTCCCGGCTTCTCCGTATGAGGGTGCTTGGTCCTCAGGCCTCCACAGAATGGTGCTCTGGCAAATCGACAGCTCCATCTTGTTCCAACCCAATTCCTCCCCTGCGTGTACTGTACACCTCCTCAGCCCTCCTGGCCTTAGAGAGGCACGTGGCCGGAAGGATATGTGACAATGGGCCTCATTACACGGTGCCGGTAATCCCTTACTGCCCTACTACGAGGTCCCTTAGCGGGTCCCTGCCCTAACGCCTGGTTTTACCAGGCGTTAGGGCAGGGACCCGCTAAGGGACTTCAGAGCTAATAACGGTACCGCAAATTGCGGTACCGTTTTTAGCTCCTTCTCCATTCCCATTGAGCCATTTGGGGGCTCAAATGAGAATGGGGAATGGTTCCCGGAATGGGGACTTACCGGGTCCTCCAAATCCCTATTCCGGGAACACGGACCCGGAATGCGGTAAGGCAGTAGCCATGGCGCTAATAGGGCCATGGCTACCGCCTACCGTGTAATGAGGCCAATGTCTTCATAGGCCAGTCGGTCTTTGGCAGTCAGAGATGATCCTTGGCGTTTCTGATGCTGGCATACGATCAGGCTTTGAATAGGCACACATGTCCAGCCACTGTGACTCCAGCGAACTATTTCGATTGCTTTCGCATTTTCACAGCACCTGCTCGAGGAATGTTTGAAACATTTGCACCGAACTTTCCATGTTGCTTGTACGTCTGGTGTCTGACCTAGGCGAACATGCCGTCCTCCAGCTGCATCCGATTGCGGGGGAGCAACCACCATTGGAATGTTGAGGGGAGGGCATATGGCCAGATTTGTGCAAGGTTTGCGAGGGCACCGGGGATGGACTTCTTAATTGGCAGCCCTGGGTTCCATCTGTTAATATCCCCACAATAATATCGGCATACAAAGATATCGCCATATTTTTGCAGCGATATTAAGCCATGGAACCTGTGGGGGACACCCCTGCAGCCCACATACTTTTTTTATTGGAGCGGGGGACACCCCCGCAACTCCCAGTCCCCATAACCCCATAAATGATCCCCACTAACAATATCACCTATGGCCTTACCCACGACCATATATATGGCGATATTTTTGGTGGGGATAATATTACCTGATACCCAGCCCTGTACAAAGAGCTCTGTATTTACTCCACCTGAAAGTGCATTTGCGGTGGCCACATGCTGGCAGCAAATGTGTATTACGCCGAGCTCTACCACAGGCAAAATCAACGAGCTTTTGCAAAGAAATGTTAAAAAAAAAATGAAAACAAAAAAATGTCATTGGATTCTTCTATTGCACTTCATGGAACACAGCCTCTAAGCCAGGGCTAGGATTTCAGCCTTTGCCACTGGTGCTGCCCCTGAACTATCCTCCCGGACTCTTGGAAGGGCGTCATGTGCCCTAGCATATTGTATGTTGAAATTAAGACTGCATTCTTCTTTTCAATATTCTTAATGCTTTTAATGAAACACGTATGTAAATCTTTCCGACGGGAGTAAATCACAATAAATGTAGCAGTGTACCTTTTTCTTTGACGTTTACTAGTAAGAATATATGAAATGAATTTTTAAATATGTGTAGTATACTTTACAGCAGTAAATGCCAAAAATGCTGCCATTGGAAATTCATAATAGCGGCCTCATTACGAGTTGGGTGGCATTCCAGTGGTTAATTTGCTTGAATACTGTCCAATGCAGTAACTGTTATTGTCACTTCCTCCGGTGGCATTACCGCCGGGTTACAAGTGGTGTGACGATGTACGTCCCCATTTTCTTTTTAGTCCATAGGACTCAGTGGGTTATTTTTGGCTGAATTATTGCAGTGGTAATTCTGCAAAAATGGGTGGAAAGTCGGCAGATTTACCTGTGAATCCTCCAACTTTCCGCCACACTCAGTGTTGGGCAGTGCGGCATTGCGGCAGTGATGGTTTTACTGCTGCATTTTTAACGCTCCGCCCAACTCGTAATGAGGCCAATATGCATTTGCCACTAGATCTAATCTTGCCACATCTTCTAAACCCAATGCCAGCCCCTCCCAAACAAAGGGGTGCAGTATTACTTAGACAGTTCCTTCTGTCCTGATCAATCTTTAAATTGCTCAGACCTCAGGCAGCTGGGAGAAACCATGCCAGCAGAAGCAACAGCCAGATCTTGAGAAGTCACTGGAAGAATCCGGTGGGCAATAGAAAAGGGACTACAGTGGCCAAAAGACCTGCCATTGACCGCTTAAACAATGCTTCAAGGTCCTCAGCTGATAGACAATGATCTGGAGAGACATGTATCATTAGTTCACACAAGCCAATGCTATGTTGTATTACTGCCCTTCTTTGTAAATCAGCAACAGTGCAAGGCACACAATGACTAAACCGTATTCAGTGACATGGTCGGCGTGAAAAATCCAGCGGCAAACAAGACAGATTTTCTTTAAAAAATGTTTTGCACTTTTGACGCATATATATCTGGGGGAGGGGAGTGTTAGGATAATTATTTATTGTATTGGAAGTATCGGGGGCCATGGGGTGTCTTCCCAGCATATAAAGTGCAAAAAAAGAATTCAAACAAATCAGTATTTTTTGCCGCTGGATTTTTGCCGCGACCATATCGCATAGTGCCGACTAAGCTCTGACAGATGCTCCTTTGGCGTGACTTGCAGATCTCTCTCGTTATCTCTCTCTCCTGCGCGGCGTCCCATCGCATACAGCTGAGTCCCACAATAAATTCTTTCCAACTGTACACATAGCTCTCTAGTCTTTCCCTCTTTCTCTCTTTTCAGCATTCACTCCTTCATCCTTCCTTCTCTGGACTTCTTCATCCTCCTATTTATAGTCCTCCTCAATCCCAAGTGTACACAAAGTTTGGCTACATTTCTGTCGCATGCTCCTTCCTACTCCCCTGCTTGCCTCTAGGATGCACAGCGCTTCAACGCCATGAAGTATGGCAGGAGGAGCTATACACATGCAAGGTAGCATAACATGACATTAGTGTTTTAAGTAAGACGGAACACATCTGGTGTATCAGGCACATTTATTAATGTATAAGATCCCAGCAGCTGCAACACATCTGGCCACCAAGGCACTCTTTGTCAACTGTCATCTGTGCACGTGATGACATTCCAAAAGGGGTTTGAATGTGACGACACGCGTTGTTAAGATACCACCAGATATGCTTCTCCTTATACATGCATGCACTTGCTACCATATATGGTAAACCGTTGTTAAATTACGAACCACGCTAAATAGAAAACAAGTTCTGAGCTTATAGTGTGAAAGACACGATATGAAAGCAGTTCTGCTGGAAAACTTTAAATCCGAACATTATATAGCAAGCAAGTTCTGAACATTTATCCACAAGACAAGACATAAATTGATTCCTAACTCAACTGTATATCATAGGAACTCCAATTCAATACATAGCATAATTCCTCATATACTTGAACAGTCTTCTCCTCACTGAGCGCATCATTTCACTTCTTTCTTTTATACTCCGCTAGGGTATGTCCTTGAACATACGGTCCTTAATCAGTAACATGTCATGCAAAGGATGGGATACAGAGTAACTCTTACATCAAAGAATCAGACCGACTCAGGGAATTGGCAAAGTCTCATCCGACTGTTTTCTTATCAAATGTCGAAAACAGGGAGTTACAACGAACATCAACGGACGTTCGATGGTGCTCTCAAAGCAAATCAACTAAAAATACACGTATATAGCAAAAATTCATCATACATGACCTCATACTACGTGGCAAATAAGAAAAACCTACGGGGGATTGGACTAAAGGGAACATCTAAGTATACTTTCTATAATGGGGTGGGTTGTGATAGGACATCTACTGTCAGGTGCACAACTTAAGCCTGCCTCTAGTGCAAGTCATTCTCAACTCTTAATAAGTACACAGACTACCATTGGTTCTTAAACTATATGGCCCTTTGTTATGTGGCCCTCTACAATTGGTTCGCACATTTGTGCCAGGTCTGGAACATTCGGCTCACTAGCAGCATGTAAGCTCATACCTAGGTGCCAGTAGGTGGACATGACTTTGCTTCCCACCCAATTAGCCCCACCTCTCTCATCGACCATGCCTTCTGCAATGCAGATTGTCTTTGAATTTGCAGTAGATTACCTTCTCTTGGGAATAAAAGGGAGTATGGGTACACGCTTATCACAGTTATAGTCTACGTGCCCAACTCCTATTTCCATCCTCGGCTCACGTAACAGGAGACTGCAATTCGGCCCATTTTATAGCATTTAATTGTTTTGAATTAATAAACTTGGCACTCATGGTGTTCCTTCCTCGCACCTTAATGGGGGATAATTCAGCTTCTCACGTTCACTGTTCTTCATGGATAGATAAGCGGCCTTGGCTTGCTCCAGCTTTCATATCAAGCCAAACTGCTTCACCCTTCAAGTCCGTGATCTCCAGTTAATTCTTTGCTGGGACACACAGAACTCTCGATCCTTCTTTCTCTGTGGGTATGAACTTAGTAAACTGTATGGCACCAATGTCCAGTTTCAACATATACAATGGCGACTTAGCCTGCAGTCTATGCACTACGTATAGCCAGCGTCTATGATCACTTAGTCTACTTGCGTTGCTGCGTCTGTACTTTAATTGAACGACTTGTATTTTCTGCAGTTATCACACACACATATGCAATCTTCGATTTGCATATGGACATTCACTCGATTCCTTATTTCATCATCAGTTTCTGTAAGGTCCGTACATCATCTTCTCTTTTCAGTGCATCACCCTCTCTTCTTGTGATGTCACCAGCTTCTCTTTCTCTTGTCTTCATGTTCCTTAAGGGATCTCCTCCAATAGACTATCATCTCTTCGTGTATACATCTGGTATGGCTTTCTTAATGGCACCTTTTCTCAAACACTCGTTGCGGTATGGTCACAACTACTGGTGTCAAGCATGCTGCAGTTTCAGGCTTCCGACATACAAGGAGCAGGGCGGTGGGACTTCCTGTAGAGGCATTCCGCTGCTCCTCTACATCCTCATGTTCCTGAACACTCCTCTCCACTCCAGCATCCTCCCCCTTTTGTTCATCTCCTGACTGTATACATTCTCTCTCTTTCACATTCATAGTTGTGCTCACACTTCCACTCTCTCCCAATCTTTGTTCTTGTTGCCTTATTACTACTCTTCAATTCCTCCACCATTCGTTATCCATATACTTATCCATACTGTTACTCACTCCCTCATGTTTGGTAGTTTCTTCATTCCTCAAAACTGCCACACGATCCTTACTCCATCTCTTCCCCATCACTTGTCACTAAATGTCTCTTCCCCACTTTGCTCACAAGAATGGGATCATAATAACGTGAGCAGCCTTTTGGAACTCCAAATGACTTCTTGACTTTCACAATATCCCCCACTCTCACTGGGTTTCCTTTATTCTTCCATTCCTCTTGGACACATGCCTTCCTGCTCCCATGGACCATTCTCTCTCTCTCTTGCCTCTACTATGGAAATCCAATGTGGGTACACCCGTGATCAAATAATTTCCCCCCTCATTTTCTCAAATGGTGCCACACCTGTAGTAACATGGGGTGTCTCCCTGTATGCCACCATCATTTCGCCAACTTTCACCTTTTAATCCATACTATTTTTGTACTCCAATTGTATGGTCTCTTTGATTATACAATTTATATGTTCCACCAATCCATTCGCCCTTGGAGTGCAGTCCTGTGGTTTACAAGCCATGTTTCCCCATATACGTTTGTATTTCTTGTGACGCCAGCTGCACACCATTGTCTGACACTATAACTTTGGGTTATCCCTTTCTTGCAAACACCTCTTCCATTAACTTTATTAGCTGGCCAGTCGTTATGTTTTCTACAAACTCCCCTTCGAACCACCTGGATGCGTAGTCCACCAACACAATGGCAAATCTGTTCTCTTGGCCCAACGTCCTCATAGGACCCATAAAGTCTATCCCTACTTTCCCCCATACACAATCAGGTATTACACACTTCTTGATTCTGTGTTTTCAGTGACTTTATACTCATGCTACATGGGACACATGCCCCCAGTTCCTCCTCCACCATTTTGTCCATCCCTGGTCACCAGAATGTTGCCCTCAATCTACGCTTGGCTAAACTCTTTTCCCATGTGGCCATCATGTGCAAGCCTAGTTAAATCCTTTTTTAAAACAGTCAGAGGTATCAATCTTTCTCCTCTTGCCACTCCCAACTCAGAACTGCTCAACTCCTCCCTTACTTTATAGTGCAGCGATGCCTTTGCCTCTTCCGTTTTCCACACTTGTTTCATGTAAAACCATGGCAATTGTCATATATTGATCTTCCTCAACTCTCTCCACCCACATTGATCAGTTCATTATGTCTAATACGTCACCTTCACTTGTGCAATCCTTTCTTCACTTGCATCATCTTCCAATACTATCCTTTTAACCGGTGTCCTGGATAAACAATCAGCCACAGGAATGCATTTCCAGGTATATGTTCCACCTTAAAATTATATCTGTGCATTGCTGCAAACCACTTTGCTATCCTTGGAGTTGCCAACCCCAAACCTCTTGTACTAAAAAGATGCATCAAAGGTTTGTGGTCACTTCTGATAATGTTTGGTACTCCCCATACAATTGTCCTGAAAAACTTTGAGGCCCAATAGCATGCCAAAGCCTCCTTTTCTATAGTTGAATATTATCCCTCGAATTCCGATAAAGCCGTAGAGGCAAAAGCTTACAGGCACTTCTGTGCCTTCTCCAACTTGACTTAACACTGCTCCTAGTCCTTGCATACATTCATTCACAAACCTGCAGGATCAAACCTGTACAGCATGGATGTGTTTGCCACCTCTTTGATATATTTGAGTGCATTTCCTTCCTCCTCCCCCACACAAATTCTCTCTTTACTTTTAATAGTTCTTGCAAATTGGAAAACGTGGCTGCAAAATTCCACACAAATTTGGCATAATACTCAGTAAACCCCAGTAATGATCTACACTCATTCTTATTTTCCAGGTATTTTACTTTCCGTATCATCTCTACCATTCTCAGGTTGGATTCTCAGCCCTTCTTTTGTGAACACATGACATAGATAAAACACTTTTTCTACCTAAATTTGACATTTTTCTCTTTTCACCATCAGCCCTGCTCCCTCTAATCTGTGTACTAATTCATACACTCTCCAATCATAGTCTGCCTAACTTTTCCCCCCACAAGAATATGATATTGGAAACATTTGATAGCTGGAACATCTCCCAAAAAATCTTCTATCACCTCCTGGAACACCGCAGATGCCAACCCAAACGGCATTCTTTTGTACGGATGCGCCCTCACCAGTGATAAATGCCATTAATGTGCAAGTCTACCATTTTGATATGCCGATGACAGGTCCAAGTGCTATACCACCAAGTCTCAGCCATAACTATCAGCAACCCATTCACCTTCGGTAGTGGACATCTATCAACCCATATTCACCCATATATTCCTATTAAGATCTTTCAAATCTATGCATGATCGTACATGTCTATCAGGACACCGAGTGACCACAATTGGAGATAACCACTCACTGTTCTCAATTGGATCAACTATTCCTGCCTGACACAGACCTTGCAGTTCTACTTTCACTTTCTCTCTTACCCTCAATATTTATCGGTCTGTTGTCTGGCTTAACAGACCGATAAACGTCTTGGAATGGAGATACACCAGTTGGCAGTCTAAATATACATGCCCTGTCCTCCAGTAAGAATACAGGAGGATAGGAGAATAAATACGTGTGATTTCAAAAAGTCATCGGAATGAGACCCAGTGAGACTCTGAGGGTAGCCAGGCCACCAGTCAGTGTGGCAGACAGGTGGGTCAGCAGGGGAGGGAGAGAGAGAAAGCAGAGGCAAAAAGGAAGGTCTTGAGCTGCTTCCGGAACTACAGGTGGTCCGGCTCAAGTTTGAGAGGCGCAGGGAGGCCATTCCAGAGGAAGGCACGTGCAGAGGAGAGAGACCTACCCCCACGCCCAGCCTGGAGAAGCGTCTAACCCTCAGAGACTTAGAGGTGGCTCAGCAAAGGGCTCGAGTAGGAAGGTGTTTTGGTACAGAGAGTTGGTTGTAGTGCAGGCCCCAGCCCTTATGGATGATGCAGAGGGTCTTGAACGTGATCCTTGCAGCCAATTCCGTGGCGTGGTTGCTGCTTATGCCTTAAGACTCACCTTAAAATGGCCACAACTTTGCTCTGTCTCTAGTACTGCAGATGGCCAGCCTGGTTCCAATATGACCGCTGCTCTCTTGCACAACGTGACGCATGGCACATATCCCATGCTTGACACCAGTGCTATCATTCAGCATGCCATCACGTCACCTGGGCACTTTGATGTGAATGCCAGTCCCCCTGGGTGTAGTACACTGCTGCCACACCGTCACCGCCCCAACTCCTGGGTCTTTTGATGTGAATGCTCAGCACTGGGACCGCAGTAATTGGCAGTGCACTTCATCACTGTTGCGGTCTTTGAGCCCTTAAATTGCAGCCACTAAGTGCTGCTTACCACTGCAGTCTGTTCAAATGAGGCTCAGCCGCGACTTCCTAGGACACCTATTTGGGCTTGATGATCCTTGCTTCCCAAGACACCGATTCGGAGCCGGATCCGCTGCAGCTCCTGCCGGCTGGGGTCACTCCTTTTCCGTCTCCTCCATGTCATCACCAATCATGTTGTAAGTAAAAAGGAACACATCTGGTACATCAGGTACGTTTATTAACATATAAAATCCCAGCAGCGGCAATACATCTGGTCACCAAGGCACTCTCAACTGTCATTGGTGCCCGTGATGACATTCCAAAGGGGATTAGAATGTCACCACAGGCATAGTTACGATACCACATTGGGTGCCTTGCTCTTTAGCATCCTGGGACTTATTCTGGCAAAGGTGTGTTGCGCAATCTGGACTCTGAAAATGGCCCTTGGGCTACTTGGTTTTCTGGGCCTGTGCTCTTGTAGAAAATGTAGCTGTTAGGGAGAATTCTCATAAATGGCTGATTTCCCTTACCTAAAGAGTCCTCCAGCAGCTTTGCTGGTTTTCTAGCAACCCGCTTGACCAAATACATTTTATTTTGGTTCCGGCTGGGTTTATTCGCCATTTATTTTGTTAAAGTCTTTCTTGTCTGTCAATTTTCTCTAATTCCACTGATCGAGTTCTATACACTCAAAGTAGAAGCAATAATTATCTACGGTCTAGACCTATGCTCATTGGAAATTGGGAATATCCTGAACAAAATTCAGGGTAAAATTTGGAAAGAAGTTTTGCATCTACCCCCCTCTCTTCCAAATGTAATAATTATACATGAACTTGGACTTAAGTCTCTAGCATATAGGTATTTATGGCGTAAACTTGACAGTTATGCTAAAATGTTGAACCCTGTGTCAAACTCTTTATATGAAGAACTAGGAAAAATGCTTAAGCGTGGTACGCCTAAATCTGTATATGCTGCTGGTCAATATTGTCAAGAAAATCTGATAGCGATAGCAATGGACACAGAAGACTTAATTAAACGGCCTCAAATTGTGAAGAGCAAATTATTTCAGCACGACTGGGCAATGACAGCCGACAAAATCGGCAACTATCTTGCATACAAGGAATATGCGAAATTTCGCCATAAGCAGAAACCGTTAATTCCGTATATCAGGCAGGCCCCATGCCAAAAGATTCGAACAACATATATGCGCTTCAGATTCAATCTGTTCCTAACAAAAGATCGAACAAAATGCTGGCAGAACATCGAAATATCTCATGTTGATGCCTGTAGATTCTGCAAGGTCCAATCGATTGAAACTTTGAAGCATCTAGTGATCTATTGCTCCTACTTCGCAAAGGAGCGCCTAAAATACCTAGGGAACTATATGGATACATCATTAAATCATAAATCTGAACTATTGTGGTTACAATGCATGTGGGGGCACAGGCAGTCATTGATTATCGACCTATACTTTCTCTTGTCTGTGATTGAGCAGAAGTTGGTAAATATTAAAGCTACGCTTGAATGAAGATCTAACCTGCGTTAACAAATCGATCACATAAATTGTTAATTGTAATGCCACGCAGGAAGGTTTTGGGCTGATCTCATGTCTCACTTGTGTGATTTAATAGCTAAATGGTAATTATTCCAACTAAGTGCCTAGTATACTGCTATTTTTATTGTCATGTATCTTGCATTACATTCTTCTATTTCTTGCTTGTTATGTTTGAACTTGACTTTTAGATGATAGAATAAGATTTTAAATTGATGTTGTAAAGATTTTGATATCGAAAAACAACAATAATAAAAAAAAAAAAAAAAAAAAAAAGTCTTGTGTTTTTCACTGTCTTTTCGCGGGATTCTGCACAGAAGCCCTCCTTAAGGCGCCTGATAGTCTAGTGGGGCAGGATGTGAGGGAGGGATCTTTGGACCCCTTGCATGGGCTGCCTTAGTAACCCAAGTCGCACTCTTGTCTGATTGGCTAAGGATACTGACCTTGCCAGGCCTGCCACCAGTGCTTTAAGTGGGCCGGGGCCTGCCGGGGCCGGGCCCCGCCAGTCTCCAAAAAGTGGGGCTGAGCCGGGGCCCTGCCGGGGCCCCCGGTCCCACCACGCCATGGCAGGACGCATTATCCCGCCACGGCCGCAGCCGCGACGGGAGATGCGCCCGCCAGTGTAACGTTAGGCAAGTGGACAGAAGTGCCAGCCAGCCACAGCGTCGCTGAGCCTGGCTGGCACTTCTGTCAGTCACTGTAACTTCCGTGATGACCCCCCATCTGAGGGGTCATCAGGGAAGTTACAGTTCCTTTGTTGGCCATCGCCAGGTCACTGACCCTATGTGAACCCGCAGGCTCCATGATTTAATATGTAGATTAAATCACGGAGCCCGCGGGTTCCCAGAGGGTGAAAGACGCCTTGGGCTCTGTGATCTCTGCTCAGAGCAGCGATCACTGAGCCCGAGGTGCCTGTCTCCTTTGGCAAATCTTTATAAAAGATGCCTTGAAATGTGTACGTTTCAAGCCATCTTTTATAAACGTAGAAATATTTCTACGTTGATAACAGACGGCTTGAAACGTACACAATTCAAGGCATCTTTTATAAAGCTTTGTCGACGGACAAAACCACCTTGGGTTTTGTCCGTCCTCAACGCTTTATAAAAGATGGCTTGTACGTTTCAAGTCATCTTTTATGAACACAGAAATATGTTACAAATGTCTATGTTTATAAAAGGTGGCTTGAAAAGTACACAAACCGTAGTAAGGTAAGCACACAAGTGTGCGCAACTTACTATGGTTTGTACACTTTCAAGCCACCTTTTATAAACATAGAAATATGTAACATTGCAATGTTTATAAAAGAAGGGTTGAAAAATACACAAACCATACTAGTACGCATACAAATATATAAATGCTCTACTACATTTATATATTTGTTTGCGCACCCTACTATGTTTTGTGCACTTTTAGGCCACGCCCACAGCGAATGCCACGCCCCCAAATGAGGGCCCCCCCTCAATTTCTTACCCCACTTAAAGCACTGCCTGCCACCCTGCTGTGTGATTGACAGCAAGGCTGTATGAATGGGGGAAAACTGCATAAAAAGCAGGTCTCTGGGACTGGAAAGGCAGAGTCGCCACTGGAACGAAAGAACCAACGAGGAACTGTCAGAAGAGGACCCCTACAACGACTGAACCGCCCAGTGAAGCCCTGCTGCAGGTCCAAATTTCCAAATCCGACGACAGAGAAGATCCTCCAGGAAACTTCTTCCCTTGAGCTGGTGGCACCAACCAGTTTTCCCAAACTACAAGCCAGGACCCCTCCTCTGGTCGAATTCACTGTACAGAGCTACAGTGGGCCGGATAGCCAGGAAGGTCGGACCCTGCTTGGGTTTTTATGAGCGCCCCTTTTATTCGTTGATTTGCTCTGCTGCTGGTTTCTTCCTTGGGTGGCGCAGGATCCTCCAGTCTTCCTACTTCGTGTCAGTCCGACAGTCGCTTCAGGAACCGTGAGCCTGCAGGAACCACCAGGAACGTCCGCCTCAGCTACCGCTCCCTCTCTGTTTCAAGGTACTGTCCAAATCCGGTTGTCCGTTTCGGTCAGCCGCAGTGAAAGTGTTTGAAATCTTTCTCCAATCCGAGGGCCTGTCCTTCTCTTCTCTTTGAACTAACTTTTCTACCAACCAACCTCATCCGGAATTTGTGCCACAAAGTTTACTGTGAACTACCCTGAACTGTGTGATCTTGAGCAAAAGACTTTTGTCCTATTGACTTTGGCCCTAAGCCTTTTCTATCTGATCTCCTCACTGCAGTCTCTCTTGTTCTATTCCCCTGATTACTTACCTGTTGGTTTTGCCTAATTTCTAATAACTTTGTCTTTCCCTCCCTTTTAAATTGCTGGAGTGCCATTTTGCTCCCACTTCATTTTGTGAGCTTAACTTGTCTGGAATTTAAGGGAAGTGGTGTGGTGTATTTATGATTGTGATTTTTAACTTGCTTAGAATAGTGAACTGTTATACAACTGTTGAGTAAATAAATACATATTCTTTTACTTAGAAGCCTTGAGTTTGCCTGGACCATAGTAACTGCTGCCCTTTGTGTAACTCTTGTACTGCTCACTTACTCTTGAGATACGTCTGGCTGCTCCACTACTGCTACCACAATAACTGTGTAGTACAGGCTTGTACCAAAGATGAAATTGTACTGTCACTTGTAGTCTTAATTGTGTTTAGTGTTCCCAAAGGGTACTGCATATAATTCTGCCTAACAGTAGCTAATCCTTTCTTAATGTACCAGCCACTAGCTCTTCTTTCAGTGGGCACTGCTGAAGGAATGTGTACTGTGGTTGAAGCTACAGGTTTCTGTGCTTTCCTCGATAAAGACAGGCATCAGCACCTTGGAACCCAGCCAGTAACTGAATGGGCCGGTAAGGGTGCATGGGGGGGGGGGTGACAGCGTTTTTCTAAGGGTGGCCCTGGCCCCCCTGGGCAGCCCCTTGTTGGCCCCTGAGACCCTGCGCAGTATGCAGACCTCAGCAGAACTCTGACATCTTGCTGTCCTATTCATCACCACTCTCTGCAGGAACGCCCCCCCCCCCCGGTCAGGTCAAACTCTTTGATAGATGCATTAGGCTGAGTGGGGGGGGGGCTCTTTCCTCTCAACTGACCCTCAGATGGAGCGCTCACCCCATCCCTCTCCTCTTCCTTCAACCAACATAGTACTATGTTGCTACCTTTCCTGTTTCCTCCTACTGCCAGCAGTGCCCAGATGAAGGAGGGTGGGGGGCTTCTTAACAGACACATTAGCACGTTTCACAGAGACTTTAACCTGTTTAGATGAATGGCTCACTTAATATGAGCAGCAGACCCTCCTCATGGTTGATTTTCCATCAGTGGCTGCCTGCTGGGCTCCCATGACTGGGGCACAGGCCGTGAATGATCACCGCTGGAGCCTAACATGAACAGTGGCAGGTGACGGAGAGGACATCATGCCTCTGTGAGGCAGGAACCCCAGCCCTCACTGCACGAGGCCCATCTTACATCTCTCCAACACCCAGCCAGCACACGCACTACTCCACACCAAGGACAGGAGGAGGCACATGGGGGCTGGATATTATGTGTGCATTGCTCCCATAACGCTCTTAGGAAAAGTGATTGCTGTACTAGGCCACTACCGTGTGGCGTCGGTCTGCCCATGGGAAAATGTAACAGTCTGGGGCAGAGGTATACTATATCACAAAAGGGGGGGACTGTTACAT
This sequence comes from Ambystoma mexicanum, assembly GCF_040938575.1. NCBI lineage: Eukaryota > Metazoa > Chordata > Amphibia > Caudata > Ambystomatidae > Ambystoma > Ambystoma mexicanum. The sequence goes on along the minus strand of NC_090934.1, from coordinate 419,486,472 downwards.
GAAAAGATAGGTCACTAGGTCAGATCATTCAAATCAAGTCTCCTAAATTCAAATGACCCGTTAACAGTTCAAGAATTATCTTGACTCTGGTATATCAAAGAGGACTGATCTCTCTCTCCATCTTAAACCTTTTTCATTTGAATTTATAACGACGTTTGGGTTTAAGAAATTGAACAGACTCCGTAGACATAAGCTTTAGGCTATGTGCATCTTTCTGTTAATAACGGCCAACTGTAGCCGATGATGCTTATCCGTTTTAAGCAACATGTGTGATTATGTTTTCTCTTTCTTCTTTCTCTTATGAATGACTTTATTATTTTCTTGGAATCAAAAAATGTTTTTGTTCAACGAATATATTGGTACCTATATGTTTTTTATATGTTCAAGTGCCCCCGTGAGTTCGGGTGGATATTTATTGCACATATTTGTTTTGTTTGACTTTCACATTGTTTAATTTTTTTGTATTGCATTGTGTCGAAAATGAGATATGACATAGACTCTACTCCTCAATGGCTGTCATTGTGTTGTTCTTCATATGAGGGGATATGAATTCAATTCAATTGGGTTGTACTAGGAGACTTGATTTGAATGATCTGACCTAGTGACCTATCTTTTCATGTAACAGTCCCCCCCCCCTTTTGTGTTCTGGTGCTGTGGCAGCAGGGAACGAAGGAGGGAGGGGCGGGAGAAGTGAAGGAGGACACTCCCCCATTTACCCCAATCCTGGTTGCCGCTTTTTCTGAGTGCTTTGTGACACCGCCGCAGGCTGCACTGCCAGAAATCATGCCCCAATGTCTTAGCCTCCACTGTATTTGACGCCACACACTTATTGTAAACCTAAGCCGCTTCCTCAATTTGCCACCAGCCAGGGTTTCAGCCCCCATATCAAGCAGCATTAGAGCATTAGACAGGGCAGACTTTGTAAAAGCTCCTTTTTTGACTGTTTTATTTTAATTTGATTATAAATATCTGATTATGTGGCCTAAAAGGATACAAGGCACTGTATAGGCAAGAATGCCCAACTTATAACTTCTACATATCATGGGTTAGTGATGGCGTTCTCCACCCCGAGTTGCACTCTACACGGGATGAACCCAACATTTCCTTCATGACTCCAAATAACTGCTTGCGATTGATGAACATTCTAATCTAATTTAGCCTTCTTAATGCACGAAGGACATGCATTTATTGGTGGGCAATCATATTTGGATATTAAATCCATCTGCTGGAAGTAATCCTCTGAAATTAAAAGAAACATTACATTCTTAACAACCTTTTTTTTATTTTTTAAAGTATACCAATATTGAATAGACCCATAAACTCACTGATACTTGGTCAACCAAAGTCTGCCTTCTCTGTTCATTATTGTGGAAATGTGTGATTCTGAAGACCATACCAACGTGAAATAAACTCTTTAGAAGTGTGCATTTTAATCTTTCTTCTTTTTCTAAGTTATTCTATTTAGCTCTAAGTAACAACATGATTTAAACATCTACAAAACATACAATGAACATTCACAGAAAATGAAATTAGCGAACTGGATTTTCCTTCCATGTGAGTAATCATGGCGCCTAGGCCTATTGTCCGCCCTTTTAGTCATATTGTTATGACTGTTCCCAAAAACTGTGGCCATACTCCATCTCTTTGAGAAATAATAATGAAAAACTCTCAAATAATCCATTATGTGGGTGAAATGCAGATGCCACAGAACTGAACATTTGAGAGATTTCTTTTTATTTAATGATTTCAAATTATTCTTAAAGCACCCCCTTTCTATAAAGACAGCGGGGTACTGCATAACAACATAAAAAAAAGTTCAAAAGGTTACAATTTGCAACAATATATAATTAAGACGTAAGAGGAAAAACAAAAGATCGAAGAAAAACAATGCAACAAAGTGAAATGATGATTTAGACCAGACTAAAGAGGCCAAATTCTTCAGCCAGATAAAAGAAAGCTAACAAATCCGTTTCCAAGTCTTTCTGAAGGTTAACGACGAAAGGCGCGCGTCGATCCCAATTCCATAATCCTGGTGCTGCAGCCAGGAATGACTAATTGCAATACACAGCATATTTCTATTCATCAAACTCCAGACTTCTCTGGCTGGCACCTCTGGTCATGCTGACCCCTCAGGCAATGCCTGACTTAAGTGCAAGATAAGGGGGCATTCCCAGGCCTGGGAGTAGACCCTAAGTATACCCTAAGTGGAAAGCGAAAGCCTAAGGGAAGCCATTGAAGACCACATAGAATAGGTGGGTTGTGATAGAATTTGTGGGCAACCACCACCAGCAAGTGAGCTGTGAATTGTAAAACACGTTTCATATCAGCAGGTGGCCTTTCTGGCAGACCAGAAAGAAGAGCATTCCTGCCCTCCACACCAGACACACAAGTCGGATGGCGGGAGGAAGACTTTGAAACATTTTAGCATCAATACCATAAAGAAGCATAATTGCATAATTGCATTCGTCTAGAGCTGTGCAGGTGGAAATGTATGGATGAATCCAAAGTTAAACTCCTGGAGCAAACTGAGGTAACAAGGGCAGATACTAGCCCAAGGGAAGATAGCACTGATGTGCATGATTGACGGGGAAGAAAAAGGAGAGGAAATCAAGATAAACTATGTTTTGGAAGGATTTAATTTAAGAAAGTGGGCAGACATCCAGTCCTGTACGGCACCCAGGCAGTCAATGAAGCAGTCGACGTCTGTGCAACATGACACTTTCAGCCATAGCTGTGTGAGATCTGCATGCTGGTGAATGACAACACCCGACCCCTCCACCACATCCCCCAAAAGCTCCAAGGAGATGGTGAATGACGTGGCAAACAGCACCGGACCCTCTGGCATGCCACATGTGCTCGGATTGGAGCTCGACCTGGAAGGGCCAACTCGAACACACTTTAAATGGCCCACACAGAAGGCGGCCCACCCGCCCACTCTCAGCCCGTGGTTCTCATCCAAGCGGATATAATATAACACAGTGAATTGCGATTGATAGGTTCAAAGACCTCAGCGAGTCCAAGGTGCCCTTATCCAGTATACACATAACACCCTCCACCACCTGGGTGGTAGCGGATGCCATGCCACGGCCAACATGGAAGCCAGATTGGTAGCCCCTAAGTTAAGAACCTGAGGAAAGAGGTGCCCTCTCAATTGTGATGCTGTGTGAAGTTAGGCCAGACAGGTCTGTGGTGGGTTGAACGTTGGAGAAAGCCACTGCAAACAGAGCGAAGAATTCCCTGGCCAAGTGAGGAGTTGACCAGTTGACCCGGAAGTGAAACTACAGATGCAGCAGAAGACTTGAAAATGCGAGATGGAAGTGGATCGTCCCCGTAACTGGTCACTTTCATTCAATTAATCACATTCAAGTCGTCACGATGTGATAATAGGAAGACTTCTTCACATCCGCAAATAGACGGAGGTGTCAAGCAGAGGTCTAATAAAATAGCACGGGTTACAAGCAAACTACATTACTAAATAGTTTAGAGAAACGAAATCAATCCTTACATTAATGTTATTGGGTAAGCTGTCACCAATATGTCTTGCGTCAGGCAAAATGTGTTAAGATTGAAATGAGGTGATCAAATATGTCTCTAGTCAATTCTATCAAAGAACATTTCAATGTTAAGAGGCCTTTTTGAAAGTAGGAAGTGTAATCAAAAAAGCCTTCACATCCTCACAACAAGTGGCCCATGTCCCCTCCCTTTTTGGGGTCTTAATCTTTCGAAAGTATGAATTACGTTTGGTTGACCTGATGAAAAATGTTTTGCCACTAGGTTTCAAAATTCATGGTTCGGCTGTTGTGTGAGCGCTGCGTTCCTGTAGATTGACCAACACAACGACTGCCACAAGGACAACTAGTGTTTGTGGTTAAAACACAATGGGCCCTTTTTTAACGTTGTTACATTGTATGGCGTTGTGGCATGCAAAGTTATAAAATAACCTTTTAGTTATTTCACAACTGGGATTATATTGATAGACCAAATGTGAAATGTTGCTAAGAATTGGACGCTAGCTTTATTTTCACATGGCTGCTTCCTAAGGATGCATCCATGACCAGAACGAGTACAGCCACATGTGTGATGCCTTCCATGAAATTGAGGTTATCCATGCATCAATAAAAGTATATCAGATTTGCATTCGCAGCAAAGAGATTGCAAACAACATTAATTTAAGTCATCATCTTTTGTGGAGGGCGCTGTGCGCTGGCGATCCATCAACCATTACTTCTCAACATCTGAGGCCCGCCTGGCAGTGGACCCGGGACGCCATTGCATATTGTTAATAAATGCAGCTACTGATCAGCAGAATTCCTGTAGGACATAAGTGTTCTGGTCCGGTAACTACAGGTCTGCTTGCCGGAGTTGCTGTGCCCAGCAGGTGGGACCCTGCCGGGTACATTGGCCATGGTAAGCAGACCTACACGTAATACACATGTCCTTAGGATCTATGAAATACACGTGTCCTCAGGATCTATGAAATACACATGCCTTTAGGATCTATGAAATACACATGTCCTCAGGATCTATGAAATACATGTGTCCTCAGGATCTATGAAATACACATGCCTTTAGGATCTATGAAATACACGTGTCCTCAGGATCTATGAAATACACGTGTCCTCAGGATCTATGAAATACACATGTCCTTAGGATCTATGAAATACACGTGTCCTCAGGATCTATGAAATACACGTGTCCTCAGGATCTATGAAATACACGTGTCCTTAGGATCTATGAAATACACGTGTCCTCAGGATCTATGAAATACACATGTCCTCAGGATCTATGAAATACACGTGTCCTCAGGATCTATGAAATACACGTGTCCTTAGGATCTATGAAATACACGTGTCCTCAGGATCTATGAAATACACGTGTCCTTAGGATCTATGAAATACACGTGTCCTCAGGATCTATGAAATACACGTGTCCTTAGGATCTATGAAATACACATGTCCTTAGGATCTATGAAATACACGTGTCCTCAGGATCTATGAAATACACGTGTCCTCAGGATCTATGAAATACACGTGTCCTTAGGATCTATGAAATACACGTGTCCTCAGGATCTATGAAATACACGTGTCCTCAGGATCTATGAAATACACGTGTCCTCAGGATCTATGAAATACACGTGTCCTTAGGATCTATGAAATACACGTGTCCTTAGGATCTATGAAATACACGTGTCCTCAGGATCTATGAAATACACGTGTCCTTAGGATCTATGAAATACACGTGTCCTTAGGATCTATGAAATACACGTGTCCTTAGGATCTATGAAATACACGTGTCCTCAGGATCTATGAAATACACGTGTCCTCAGGATCTATGAAATACACGTGTCCTCAGGATCTATGAAATACACGTGTCCTTAGGATCTATGAAATACACGTGTCCTTAGGATCTATGAAATACACGTGTCCTTAGGATCTATGAAATACACGTGTCCTCAGGATCTATGAAATACACGTGTCCTCAGGATCTATGAAATACACGTGTCCTCAGGATCTATGAAATACACGTGTCCTCAGGATCATTGCAATACTGTTAATCAATGTAACTAATAAATACGACATTTGGTATTTTTGAGCCGCTTTTATAATGATCTCCATAAGACTGTGTTGTTCCTTAATGCGGGGTTCCCGAGAGAGAGAGAGAGAGAGAGAGAGAGAGAGAGAGAGAGAGAGAGAGAGAGAGAGAGAGAGAGAGAGAGAGAGAGAGAGAGAGAGAGAGAGAGAGAGAGAGAGAGAGAGAGAGAGAGAGAGAGAGAGAGAGAGAGAACACACTCTTATTACTGATTGGGACATTTTTACTAATTTTACCCAAATATGTATTCTGTGCATCTCTCGATCTCATATCAGACCGCAATAGTGCCTTCTTATTATATAAAAGGCAAATGAGGAGGGAAATGTGTAATATAATAAAAAAAATACCTACTGCAATGTTGAGGAGATGCGGTTGATAAAGAACAAATCTAAACATTGGGTGCCATGGTGGACATTTTCTGGAAGAATAAGACAGTGGCAACGTTTGCCGGTGTTATCTAAAATGAAAGGTACCGGGAACATGTGGCAGCTATTAAGCACTGTGAACACCAACAAGGCCAAACTTGTTGATTGCACCATAAGGGAAGAGGCGTGGATTACACATATTAATAAGTCTTTTCACTCTGAAGACCATTTAGAAAAGACAGCTGGAGGTATCAATCGCTGCCTAACTTTGAATTCTGATCCCGATGCTGTTTATAAGATCATAATAAAATGAAAGAAGTCTAGAGCCCCGGGGCCCCCGGGCTAGCTAACATAGCTTAAAAAAAGTCTCCTGAACAGTGGGCAAAGCCACTGTGGATTACATTCAGAAACGTATGTAACAGTGGGTGTTTCCCTGAGTCATGGCACAGATCTTTGCTGGCTCATATTTATAAAAAGGGCAAGCGGGACGATGCAGCTCATTTTAGGCTATTAGCGATGTTGGATGTGATGGGCAACAGTTCTGCATCATTGGTAGTTGATGAACTAAGTGGGAGGTTTCTTCAAACCTGTTCGATTCATTTCAAATGGGCTTTCGAGCTGGGTCTAGTACCACCCACTGTAGTAGATTAATAGATAGCTCAAGGCAGTGTACTGAAATTAAAGGATCCCCATATTTACATATGGCAATGATTGATTTTTACAGCTGCCTTTGATACGTCTCCCATGATAAATTGTAGAACGAAATGGCAAACTATGGTTGCCCTGATGACTTAATAAGAGCAGTTTGTGGTTTCTATGAAAATACCTCAGTACAGGTGACAGTGGACTCTCGTGGAGTTACTGTCCGCCCCATAAAAACCTCCATCGGAGTAAAACAGGGGTGCGCATTGGCTCCAATTCTTTTCAATATATATATATAGCCGATTTACCATCAGTGCTGGGTAGAATTCAGAGCTGTCCACCTAAATGCAAAGATACTAAGATACACTGGCCCTCATTACGGGTTTGGCGGTAGCCATGCCGCTATTGGCGGCATGGCTGCCTCCAAAACCGGGTCTGGGTTCCCTGAATGGGGAATTACCGGGCCATTCCGAGTTTGGAGGGCCCGGTAATTCCTCCCTCAGGGAACCCGGGCCCGGACCTTCCCCATTCCCATTCGAGCCCCCATAGTTGCTCAATGGGAATGGGAGAGGGAGCTAACAAAGGGCTGATTACGACCGACCCGTTGTTAGCTCCCTGGTCCCCTCGCGGGGCCCGGTAACGACGCCTGGTTTTACGGGTTCCCGCGAGGGGACCTCGTAATCAGGCGGAATGGGAATAACGGGTCTGCACCCATTAGCGGACCCCGTTAACCCATTCCGCCTGACTCGTAATGAGGCCCACTGTATAGCTTATGCTGACGATTTGGTTCTATGTGACCGAACCCATTCTGGTCTAAAGAGAGCACTTCTCGAGATGCCGAGATACACTGCAGCAAATGGTTTAGGTATAAATTATAAAAAAATCAAATGGATGCACTCTGCATATAAATCTATCACTATTTCGGGGGTGCTGATTGAGGGAAATAATATCAAACAGTTTGCCACTTTAAACATCTGGCCATTGAGCTATCCATTAAAGGAGATTATAAGGTAGTAATAGCCGGAAAATGCAGAACAGCACGAATGCTAATATCTATGATTGCAAAATGTGCCAGAGATCATGCTGGCTGTAGCCTTAAGGGAGTCCCGATGCTTCCTTAAAGGACCTTCTGTCCCTCTATATTCTATGGCCAGGAAGCCTCCGTTATGAGTGATTTTAAATGGCTGAAAATCATGTTCTCAGTTGGTGGCCGAGGCTTTTGAAGCAATAGTTTGGGAGCCTGAGTGGGGCCCGAATTCTTTTCCTCTCTGGCAGAGAAATGTGTGCCTGAATTGGAGAGATGGGATTGGTCACAGAGCTATGAACATATGGCACAACTTAGTAGCTATGAAGTGTTCAAATCTGTGACACGTAGGTATAAGGCACCGCAGGGTTACCCTATGTTGTGTCCTTCGCCTACCTTGCAGAGATGTTTACTGCTACTGAGATTAAACAAATTACTGGTGCTATCAAATGTAAGCAGCTGGCACTCGATTGAAAAAAATGATTGAATATGCCGGGTATGTAAATTGGAAGATAAAGAAAAAACTACTCGACTTATTCTGACAGTGGCGCTCAAATGGCCCATTATATATATGCCACGGCTGGGCATCTTTGTGAGTAATTATGAGAGTATTAAGAGTGACTCATTCTGGGTTTGCTGCTTAAACACGCATATTACATCTTTGCACATGGCACTTTATTCTGTAGGGCGGCAGCTTGAGCCTTTGTTAAAAACTGGGTGATACGTTTACAACGAGAAATATTGACGCGTGTTATTGTTGTATCAGTGCTGCATTGTCACGTATTAAGAATTTGTGGTTTTAGAGTGTTGATAGTAGGCTTATATATTTATTTATTCTATTGAATTGTATTACCTATTAGTTTATTTTTGGTGTGGCCAGCCTGAATCTTATACTATGAAATCACGCACTCGTGTATATATACTACGTCAGCACTGTCGGTGTGAATTTTTTACATTTTGTATATCATGAAATTTGATTGCATTACAGATGGGATCCTTTTGTGTATTTATGTGAAAAGTTCTACGAACTGAAACACATTAAAGTAAACAAAATACTAAATAAATAATATACAAACGAGTGAAAAGTTCCCTGTGCGTTTCAAGCCTCTGTCGCAACAGTGCCCATGTGTGCAAAACCTGTGTCTGGCAGAGCATGGAAGGCTTTTGGGAACATCCTGATGAGGGTGGGGGACATTTTATAGGTAAGAGTTGATCGTTTGAAGAGTTGGGGGACTTTCATAGGAAGCCCCTACACACCCAAGGAAGAAGGTGTGGTTCAGCCGCAAAGTTGCTATGTGTTTCAGTTGACCACAGTTTGGTCATTCAACTATTTCTTGTTGACCGTGGTCGCCCTCATTTTTGTTTTTCTGGCATGGGGGCCCCCCAATGCACCCCTTTCCTAACCCACTCCCCGCCTAACCCTAACCTGTACATACACAGACGTTTCATTCTGACCTCTTTAAGTGGTCACTGTGCTCCCTTCAGGATTTCAGACCTCCAAGGTAGCCTCGGGTTAGACTCCATGATTGACCCTGTACCCTCTTTTTACCCTCATCCTCACACTCTTGCCCCTAATCCTACACACCTCCTAGCGCTCTGTAGCACCTCAACCACTGAAAGTGGTCAGATCGTTCTGGTGGGTGTGCTCGAGACCCCGGTCTTCTTGATGTAGCATGTCGGGTACACAGTTCACTGGGCAGTTGGGGGATAAGCGAGTGCCAGTGACGCCATCATCCTCGCATTTGGTGGGCATTGCTTAGCACAATCGGTCGGCCATCCAATATCATGGGAGGGGCAAACGCTGGCAGTCAGGGTGAGGCTGTGGAGGAGGGTCAAAGTCAGCAGATATCCGGTCCCCTTGGCTGTCAATCAGGCAGATGGCGCCAGGGACGTCATTTGGGGATCACCAGGGGTCGCAACTGTGGCCCCTGAGGTCTCCCTTGCTACCCCTGTGGTCTCCCTTGCTACCCCTACAAAAAAACGAAATCCCACCCCCTTTTTTTTAAATGCAGTCTCATGTGGCCAGCATAATGTAGCTCTTTGCTTCTGGAGTGGCTTGCTTTCTTGTTCAGGCCCCTTATTAAAAAAAAAGTCTAACACTTTCAGCAGTGACTCTAAATAAGAAAGAATAGGAATACCAAATAATGTGTCTTTCTGGAATTCTATTCAATAATTGCTAGACTCTTTAAAGGTTTATTTCAGGCACACTTCAGGGGGCGAGTCACTGATGTAGTCTATTCCTAAATACCTCAACTTTCATCCTTCTGAGGTCGATCAATGAGTACCAAGACAGGTTGGGTGATATTGTATGTATTCTATATAAAGCGGTAAGGCGTAAGTGCTATATAATAACACATCATTATCATTTGGCGATGGACATCTGCTTGCATTCACAGTAGTTTGGTAATATGGGCCTCTACACACTGATCTTAACGATACATATGGCAATCCATTCTTGAATGAAATGTATATCACATTATAGTGATATCGTAACCATATTTTTCGTACTGTACTTAGTAACAATGCTATGTGATACCACTTCCTATTTTGCCAAGGGGTGAAAGGTCGTGTTCCATCGCTTCCTGTGATATCACTTCGGCGCGGTGTCAAATGATATCACTTCCTGTGGTGTCATCAGAGGTTAAGGGTCGTATGATATCACCTCCGCTACCCCAGGCATTTTGGTGAAATGACGTCCCTGGATGGCTCTAAACTAGAGCAAGTAGAGTTATGCCCTATGCAAGAACGCCTCAATTGCTCCCTTCTGCTTCGCCGGATGTTGAGGTGGGTTTTTGCAGGTTGGCACTTTGAAGAGCATATTTTGGGCGCTTTGAAGCACAATGCACTTGATGTATAAGCACCTTACAAATGCATAATATATCAATAAATCAATAGACACATTTTGTAGGGGAAGTGGGCTGTACCGCCCTGACAGTAATAAGCAAGGGAAAGGTTTTGGGTGTCTATCTTGGAACCTCTGCATATACCTTAGGGCCTTGAATAGTGGTTGACTGTTTCGAGACTTTCTACAAGTCTCGCAGCCGCTGTTTGCTCTGCATCATAAGCCACTCTATAAAGTAGTGCAAGCACGGTGCTAGCTGGCCTACATGTATGTAAATTCCAGCCCGTGGCTGTCGGTGCCTTCCTGGTGATGAGGTGTGAGGTTTCCACCCAAGCTTGCCTCTTCTTCGCCGAGGAAGGATACAGGGGTCTAGCCCATCCCGTCGAAGCTGGCGTTTCCCCCCAGGTTTTTGCTGCTTTTTCTGTATAGGGGGTTTGCCCATCATGTCCCCCTAGACATTATCACCCCCCACTACCATAAAAATCAATATTATCTATACCCCAACCCGCTTCCCTGAAAGAATGCTGCAAACATGTGGCGAAACAGCCGTTTCACCACATGCGTTGAAAGGGCTGCAGCGAGATGGGCGCGTTTGGGATATACAGCCCAGTGGCATATCTTTTGACTGAGATGACCCAAGTTGTGCACTGACTTATGCAGGGGTGGCATGAAGTACGAGCGCACCCACACACACACAATGATCATAGTTTCGGATAATGGGGTGGCCCCTAGCTTGGCTAATCAGATTCCAGGGGTAGCATGTGGCACCCCAGGCCACGCCCTGGACACGCCACTGATACAGCCTCTTGTCTCTATCTCTACTATCAGTCCTCGGGAGCATCATCCAGCCTGATATGGAGGCAGGATGGCTCCCACGGACTCTGCTCAAAGGAGATGGATTAGAGGCCATGTTAGTTAGTGTCCAGGATTTAAACCAAGTCTCATGTGGTTATGCAATGTTATTTTATTGGGATTTTCACGATCTCCAGGTGCTCACATGGATCTGAAATTCAAGGGGAGGGGAAGGGGCGGCGGTTAGGGAGTAGTGGGAAAAGACAAGGATTTGTGCTCAGCTGTTGGGGCGTTCAGAGCCAGGAGAGATTGGCGTCTGTATGTGTTCTCTTGGTGGGCTGTGACATTTACCCCAGAAGTAAATGTTTCCAGGTGGGATCGCTGTGTTTTGGCTGTGAATGGCTTGAGCAGATGACGGGAGAGGGGCAGAGTTGTGATTATGTTAGGGTGGGCTGAGGCGTTTATTTGAGCTTCTTTGTGTCGGCGCGTTGGCGATCATGTGTTGAGTGAGATGGTAGGAAAGCCAGGCTGTTAGTTGGCGCAACCCTTTGTGCCGATCTGCTCGCCTAAGGTTTTCCAGTGGGCCTGTTTTGCATTGTCTTGTGGCGTGTTCTCAGTTCATGTATGTATCTTGCATTCTTTGCAGGGGTTGGGTTGCTTGGGCGTCTGCAGGGGCTGCGCCAGTTTGGCATGCCAGCCCTATTTGGTGATGTTTTTTCTGCAGTGCATTAAAGGAGGGATAAGATTTGTTAGGGAATTTGTGGTTTACGGGGGGGCTTGAAAACTTTAGTTTTGGCTATTAGGTAGCACTGTCAGCACCTTCGATAACCCAAAAATATTGGCATGGGAAGTTTAGGTAAGAGAGAGGTGGGATGACTGCAGGAACACACACCATGTGCGTGTCGTTTGTGTTTGTAACCACCTATTGTCTGCTGGTGGCCATGCGAGTCCCTTTGGCCATTCCAACACACTGCCTGTCCCTGCACGTCCAAAACACATCCTCTTGTACATGTCTTTGCGCTAGACCTCTGCTTTTAATGAGATTCCAAATGTTATTTCAAAGCAGCATCCTGAAAGATGGTGCCTTAACTTCAGCTGTAAAGCACTTCTGGTGTTATCAAAATAGCTTAAAGAAGCGTGCTATCAGCCACGTGATTTATAAGCAATATGTGTGTCCTTGCATCTGTTCCTTGAACTGAATTCCAATCATAAATAAGCATAGACAAAGCTAACATTTCTGCCTCACTACCATAACATGCACAGGTACTAACAGCATTTGCCAATTTTTGCCATCTTATGGTTGGTAGTAGTATGGCAGTGCCTGGACAATGCCTATCGCATTCCTACACAATGCTAACTCTCTTGGTTTTGCTTCTGTTTGTTGCATAAATGATCAAGTTGGAGTGTACAGAAATACTTGCATCTTGGGAGGTACCTCCTTCTCTGCTGCCAAAGATCCAGAGAGCATGTTTTTTTACCTCTTGCCGTTAGTCCTCAGTACTAGGGCCTGCCCACTTTCTACTCTCTCTCACAGGACTAGTGCAGTGGTTACGCTCCCTGACTGCCACTTAATAATAATAAGTTGGCGTTTATATAGCGCTACGAACCCTCAGGTATCTGAGCGCTGCTTATTATTACCCAGGGTGTATGGTGGACGGATGAAAGGCTGAGTTTGGCCCTGCCGGGACTCGAACCTGTGCTCTGCAAGGATGTCAAAGGAGCGCTTTACTCGCTGTGCCACTGGAAGTGTATTGCCTGAAGCCTTGGAAAGCCATCGAAGGAAGAGGAAGATTTCAGACCTGACCACATGGTATGTGGACCGCATTGGTGCTTTTCGCTCGGGGCTATGCACCCAGAGCCGTGTGCCAGCATCTGCAGGTGTAGTGATGACATTTGCAGTGAAATAAAACGTCTTTCTAGAGCCAAGAGTCAAAGCGCTACGCCGCCACCCTCAGCGCAGGACTCTGATCTATCAACTAGTATTGGGGGGCGGAGAGGTGGGCTATCCGCAGCGCCCAGTCTCTCAGCCCTGCATTTTAACACATCAGAAGAGATACCACAAACATACCCAGAAGAAGGAACATGGAAGAAGAAAGACCATAGCTCTTCTAGGCAGGGCCGACAACTTCCCATGGGGGGCGCTGGTGGCCAGATGTTAAGGCCGGTCCATTGAAATAAAAGGAACATTTACCCAGATTGCATTTTACCTGGGGGTCGGTAGGATAATTTAGGCAGATTGCATTTCCCTGTTGGGGGGAGGGGGGGAGGTGCTCGGGCCCCAGAGCACGCGTACTCAGAGCCCCTACTCTTAGGTAACACTGGTGTGATACCTTTCCAAACGTCAGAGACTAGCCAAAGACCAGAACACCTGAAAAAACAGACACATCTAAACTTAGCGCCTCCTTACGAGTTTGGCGTCAATTCGCATGTCTCGTTACTGCTGTTCGGTGCTGAGGAGTTAAAGCCGGATTGCAAGGACAGCAAGGCTGGTGTTAATCCCCATTTTTGGAGTCCACAGGATGTGGCCTCTCGTACTCTTTTCATAGCTACTTATGATGCAGAAAAGTGAAGGTAACGCGCTGGCAGCGGAACTACTGCCCGTTTGCCGACATTTTACCCACAATGCCAGAGTTGCAATGAGAATCCTGGAGATGGAGATCTACCTCTGGGCTCCCATTTCCACCTGATTTATTGTATGAGCCATTTAAGGCAGTGACCCTGACGTCATGATACAATCGGGCACTTAGCATAATTGCTTTACAGGAGTGTACTGGAGTGGTGCAGTGCTGTGCCAGTGTAAAATCATTGCTTTATAAGAGTGTACTGGAGTGGTGCAGTGCTGTGCCAGTGTAAAATCATTGCTTTATAAGAGTGTACTGGAGTGGTGCAGTGCTGTGCCAGTGTAAAATCATTGCTTTATAAGAGTGTACTGGAGTGGTGCAGTACTGTGCCAGTGTAAAATCATTGCTTTATAAGAGTGTACTGGAGTGGTCCAGTGCTGTGCCAGTGTCAAATCATTGCTTTATAAGCGTTTATTGGAGTAGTGCAGTACTGAATCAGTGTAAAATCATTGTTTTATAAGCGCGTACTGCTGTGGTGCAGTACTATGTCAGTGTAAAATCATTGCTTTATAAGCATGTACTGGTGTGGTGCAGAGTGTACAGCAGTACTGTGTCAGTGTAAAATCATTGCTTTATAAGAGGGTAGTGGAGTGGTGCAGTACTGTGCCAGTGTAAAATCATTGCTTTATAAGCGTTTATTGGAGTAGTGCAGTACTGCATAAGTGTAAAATCATTGCTTTATGAGCGTTCATTGGAGTAGTGCAGTACTGCATCAGTGTAAAATCATTGCTTTATAAGCGTTTATTGGAGTAGTGCAGTACCGCGCCATTGTAAAATCATTGCTTTATAAGCGTTTATTGGAGTAGTGCAGTACTGAATCACTGTAAAATCATTGCTTTATAAGCGTTTATTGGAGTAGTGCAGTACTGCATCAGTGTAAAATCATTGCTTTATAAGCGCGTACTGCTGTGGTGCAGTACTATGTCAGTGTGAGCAACACTGCTTTATAAGAGTGTATTACTGCACCATACCAACCCACTCCTGTAACTCAATCATTGTATACTGACATAGTACTGCACCACACCAGTACACTCCTGTAACTCAATCATTGTATACTGACATAGTACTGCACCACACCAGTACACTCTTGTAAAGCAATTATCTTTACTAAGTACACATGTATCATGGCGTGAGGTCCACTATGGTTAATGGCTCATCCAATAAGGCCGATGGAAATGACACCACCGAGGCAGCTCTCACTCATTAAGGGCCTCTTTACCACTTTGGCGGTAGTGGTAAAGCATCTGATATTTTGGAATACTGGATGTTACTGGATGTTTTACCACTCTGCCAAATTACGAGTTTCACAACAGAAGCTCTTCCAAACGTCCTGCTGTCCTGTGGAGGAAATGTCCTATACACAAAAGCCTTACTGCATACGGTATTACCCAGGCGGTATTACTGCATGCCCCTGCGGCACTCCAAAATGGAGGATAACTGAAGGGTTTGCATGTCTCTTCCCATGACTGCATGTTTGACACAGACGGTAACAGCGAATGAGTTTAGTGGTATTAACAGAGGAAATAACGCAAAACCTGTAATGAGGCAACTAAAGGGCTTTATTACAAGTTTGACGGTAGTGATGAAACATCTGGTATTTTAGAGTAGCACCTTAACGCTCCGCAAAGCTACGTGGTTCAGTCCTGAAACTTGTGTGGCGAAAAATACCTCAACATAAAAGTATTGAGTCACCTACAAATTACCACAGGGTGCAATTGCTGCATGCAGTAATTACTGATCCTCATGGAGTCCTATTCGACTCCAAAATGGGCAATGACTGAAGGGTCGACATGGGTCGGAATCAGGCGGACTCTTCTAATCACTTCATGCTTTTACCGCATGCGGTAGGAGTATTGCATTGAACAGTGTTTCCTAAGGAATACTGCCAAACTCCCACCTCTGAATGGCAACAGGCTGAGTATGCATCACTAGGCAGAGAATAAACTAAATAAGCTCTGGGAATTGTACACAGTCCAATTCAGAGGCAGCGTGGAAGAAGGAAGAAGTTACCCCTCTCTGAATGCAGGCTGGAGAATCATTGGGGGTCATTACGACCCTGGCGGTAGCCGTGCCGGTAAAAATGGCACGGCTGCCGCCGGAGTAATTCTTTTCCAGCGCCCGACAAAGGGCAATTACCGGGGCATTACAGCCCCGGCAGACCCAGTAATTGGCCATTGCTGGGCGCCTGAAAAAATTACTCCCTATTCCCATTTCAGTCCCATTGGACTCAATGGATGGTGGGTTGTGAATGGTGCCGGCGCTACCATCAAGGTCAGCGGGCGGGTGCTGTTTCGCCCACCAGGTCGGACCTGGCAGGCTGAAAGGCACCTGCTTGCAGAACTCGTAGTTTGCTGGTCCGGTAACAACGGTAAAGGAAAGCTTACGGTATTGTCTTGGGTACGACAGTGTGCAGCCTTTCCAAAAGAATAGAGGACAGTCAAAGAGCCGAATAACTGAAAAAACTGAAAAAAAACCCAAGAAATAACTACAAAAAGAGAAGTAGATGCTGCAGCACACGACATCTGCAGCGAAAAGCTGGGAGTAAATAGTGTTAGGCAGTTGCCATGTAATAACGGACATCCATAAACACTTTGGGCATGTGTCAGGAGCATTGTGTGCTAGGGCCCTCTTGTGGATAATTCAGGTAGTACACCCTACTTTCTTTTATAGTTTTGTGTGTGCAAACCGTGCAGTATAGATGGTATGGTAATGTGCTCAAGGAGGGAGGGACCAAGGGGAAAAACAATAGCCATTCAGAGTCCTTGAAATTCTGAGACAATGGCATATCATTCATTTAATAGTAGATGTAACTGCGTATATATATATGACAGCAATTCTGCA
Organism: Ambystoma mexicanum; assembly: GCF_040938575.1. Classification (NCBI taxonomy): domain Eukaryota; kingdom Metazoa; phylum Chordata; class Amphibia; order Caudata; family Ambystomatidae; genus Ambystoma; species Ambystoma mexicanum. The sequence goes on along the minus strand of NC_090934.1, from coordinate 419,469,756 downwards.
GTTTTCCAAGTGCCTTAGGGCAGCACCATGCAGGGAGGGAAGACGGGGGGAAAACACAAAACTGATCTTTAGGCATGGTATGTTCAGATTTGCGCAAGTGCACAGACGGTTACAGGGAGGGGGCGAGGGGGAGGGGGGAGGAGTACAAGTGCGCCCAGTCAGTAGTGACTGGGATAAGTGCAGAGAGATGCCACTCTCTTGGGTCACTGACCAAGTGCAGTGATGATGAGGCGAATTGCAAGGCCCGGAGGCAAGTGCGGGAGGTCTGGCGGGGGTAAAAAGCACATCTTACAATAAAGCTTCCCCTGACCCACCCGCTTCTTTCCCTGCTCCTTTTACCTGCCCGTGTTCTCTTATCTTCGGAATAGGACTCATGTTTTACAGCCCACCTTCTCAACAAAGGGATTAGGCATTATTGTTCACAAGCATTGGCAAAGCCAATCATTTTTTTGTGTGTAGCATTTCGCAGGCACTGCTATAATAGGGCTACCTGGCCATAAAATGGCAACAGCTAGACATTGTTGCGAATACCTGGGCATAAGAGAGCAGTGCCTGACAAATGCCTATCTAATATCGATGCACATGCCAATACTGTTAGCTTTGGCAACATGGGCAAAACCACCCCCACAATTTTAAGCGGGGGGGCGATATAATGGCATTTACCCCCCCCCAGAATATGGAAGAGTTGTTGTGCATAGTGTAATGCACTGTGTCTCTGCACTGTCTGCAGTTGCAGCATGCAGTGTGTAAAAATACGTCTGCAGGCTGCAGCCATCAGCGTGCAAAAGTACAAGTTCTGCAGACTGTCTGCAGCCTAAAAGTACTTCTGCTTGCACAACACATATTTTCCAGAATGGCCACTGGAAATCCTGTCCATGGCTGGAAACAAATGTCTTCACCCACCCCTCTCCCTTCCCCTGCTGACATCCCCCTGCCCCCTCAAGTCTGATTCAGAGTAATAAGATGGAGAACTGAAGGGAGGCACCCGACCCCTCACCTGTGTGTGCAGTGCATGCATACTCGAAGTAATTTGATGAAGTAATTGCTACTGCGGCCTGAAGGTAAGTACACAGGCAAGTGTGTGTGTGTGCCTGTCTCCGTGAGAGAGAAAGCGATACTGTTCATGTGCAAGTGCTATAATGGTGTATGAATGTGCGATGTGAGCAGGGTCGAACTGGGCCATAAAATTGTCTCTGGCACCAATGAAAAAGTGGCCCACAGTTGCAAACTGCTATTCATTCCTTTAGTGACAATGTTTGAATATTAAACAAGGAGGAGTTTTTTGACAAAGTGTGATGCAAATTGTGCATTTTAAAGAATATTTGTTCAGCAACACTGGTTAAATCTACTAGCTGCAGAGTGAATAAACCCATCTACTGGCCCAAATTGGCCAAAAAAGAGGCCCATTTTGACCAATAACTGGCCCACACCAGTATTTTGTATTTTTGGTTCGGCCATTGGCCTATTGCTCTATAGGCCAGTCTGGACCTGTATGTGAGCATATGTGTGTGTTCAAGTGTGAGTTTGTGTTAGAGTATTTGTGTGTGAGCTTGTGTGGTTATGAATTCTTGAGTGAGATTTAGTCTGTGTGGGGATGTTGTGTTTGTGATGTGATGAAAAGTGATAGGGGGGTTGTGGGCTGTGATGGAAGGAGCTGGTGCATGGCAACCTTGCGAGAGGATAGTGACTGGTAAACGTGGACAAGCATTGATCTTTTTTTAATGAGACATGGCAATATTATTGGCATTGTGGTAAATGGCAGCATGACTTTTCTTAAGGGTGTTATCGCCTATGTTGGCATAGCTTGCCATATGAACATATTTTTATACAATAGCCTGGCAATGTGGCTGGCATTATGGGCCAATCCAACATGAGTTTGCTTACATGTTGGTACTTATCTGTGTTGGCACAGCCTGTATGGGCATGCTTTTATGCTGTGTCATTGCAATGTTACTGGCATTATGGGCAACGCCAAAATTAGTGTTTTTATATGGGTAAATGTTACACAACCTGCATGACATGTTTACAGTGGCAGCATGGGCATACTTTCTTCATGTGTTATGACAATAATACTGGCATTTTTGGCAAAGACAATGTGAGTGTTCTTAGGAGGGACAATGGCCTATAGTGGCATAACCTGCATGGACATGTTTGTAATGGCATGGCAATATTACTGGTATTATTGGCAAAGGCATCATGAGGGTTCTTCCATGGAGATACTGGCCACTATTGCCACAGCCAACATTGACACTTTTTTATCTAGTTACATGGCAGTATTGAGGTATTATCTGAAAAGGCATTTTTTTTTTATTTGCACAACTAATATGTGGCAACAACATTATGGGCCAATCCTTCATAAGTATTCTTACATGGCAGTACTAACATATGTGGGAATACTGCCATACATGAGTCCGGCCAGTGTGAATGTTTCTTCTTACAGTGGCATTACTGGCATAATGGGCAATACCGACATGAGTTGTTCTTATTTTTGGAATACTGGCATATATTGAAACATGGAGATTGTCTTTTGACACTAGCAGAATACTGGGATATATTGTGTGCAGAAGGATCCGGAAATGCACTGAACAATACTCTTGTGTACTGTTGGTAACCTAGCATCCAATTTTTGTACTGTATTCATGTGATACCCCACACAACCAATTGTATGTTTTATAGGTATTGACCCATTGTTTCAAAAAAGTTCTGCCATATAATGCACAATTGTAATCTTTTATAAAAATAAACAAAATCTAAGGGGAGTGGGGGGTTATCCCTCCAAACTCCCATTTCTTGGTTTTGGAAGCACTCACAATGGTTGGTTGCTCACACATATCCATGAGAAATGTGTATTTCCATCCAATGAATACATTCATTCACCTACAGACTCATGTGTTATCATTCATTAGCACTATTAATGGATGCTACAGTAGGGTGACCAGACTTCCCAAATGAAAAACCGGGACGACCAACAACATAAAAGAGGGACTACCCCATAGCAGCCCACCAATTACTGCCCCTCCCCCAACACGCACCCACAACCACCACCCAACCATATTTCCAGCACTTCTCATTTCTATAAAGAGTATATGATCTCATTTGTGCAGTTTTGTCTGTGAATCTTGGCATGTTAATTCAAAACAAGCGTTAGCTCTGATTGATATTACATGGCTTGCTGTACAACGATTTTCACTTCAGTCTCTGTGGCACAGTCAGTAAGTGTTGTGGCTTATACCTGAAAGGTTGGGGGTTTGAACCAAATCTACAACTTCAAAATTCTGTAAGCGTTGTGAAAAATAATTACAATTTTAATTACTGTAGCCACCCAACCATGCAAACCCCGGACGGGGTTTCTAAGATGGAAAAACTCCCAGGACCCCGGGACGGAAGGTGATTCCCCCGGACTGTCCTGGGATAACCGGGATGTCTGGTCACCCTATGCTACAGCCAAAGAGTGTGCTTGAACTTGGGCTTCATCCATTTTAGCTAGCCCACTTTCTTAGTTGGCTAACAGCATTTGCTCAATATCCATCTCCCCTGCTTTCCCCTGTTTTTCCATTTCCTTCTAGATCTGGAATTAATGGAACTAAATGAATCAAAATGCATATGTCTGCTTGCTTACTCCACCCTTGCTCCCGACCCATATTAACTCAAGCACTATGACTGCCATTGAAACGTAAAAGGGGGGTATTTATAAAGCTTCCATTAGATTCTCCAACACAGCCACCTTTTTGTAGTTGTATTTGTTTTTGAAAAACAAGTTTGAACTTCCAGCTTGCATCTGTTTGCCACAAACAAATTGGGTGACATTGGTGATAAAGCATGCTTTGAAAGGCCATTCTGGCAATAAAGAGCTCTGTGCAGCACCTGCCAAAAGCCCTGACTGCATTTGCGTCTTAATTCAGGTGGTGGGCCTGTACTGGTTGGGACACACTGGCTAGTCAGGCTTCATTATGCCACCGCTTTCTTCCTCAGTTGAACAATACAAACAGAAATATGAGCTAGTCATAGAGTTGAATCAGCATAGGAACAAAGATATTTGAGGACCCGTTTCCAGAATGTTTATGGTGGCCTACTCAATCGGAGTTGTGGAATTCTGGCCATTATTAGCTGTTTGTTGGCCAGAATTATCCTCTCATGGACGGCTTTCTCCAATGATAGTTCCATTCCCTCTGTGACTCTTTATCTGTTGGTCCCCTCCAATTACATAATCCTGGCTCCCAACTCCTCTTCAATCCTTGCATACAGCTCTCATTCTCTCCCCTTCCCCCTTCCTTCACACTCTGCCTGAACTGTTCTCTTTCCCATCACCAAGCTCTTGGGCTATATGATCTCAGCGCTGTTACTGGCACCATTCCCCCTCAAGCCATTTCACACTGACTGCATTTAACCAAAATGACTCTATTCTTCTTCCTTGACCCACTGCCACTGCTTCTCACTTTACATGCACCATTCAAGGGGGGTGGGCAGCTCAACCTACTCTGTACTTTGCCATGCTCTCTGGTCTAATGGTTGGATTGCCCTGGTCGTGCTGTCATATGCAGGCTCCTCTTGTTGCAGAATCCCAGAGCTTCCAGTTGCCATGGCAACACTGCACAGGTGGAACATACAAGCTCATTAAACCACTTTTGTTTCTTTTTGGGCCAACACAATCACTTGGACAGTACTTTGACACCCTTGGGAAGAAGCAATGGCAACCATTATGTGGCGTTAGTTTCCGACCCATTTACACGCACGCAACACACAGGGCCATATTTTACCTACGCCATCTGCAGTCAGGGAGCGGGCACCGCCCGCCAAAACTTGCCTTAGGGAATCGCGGCTTCTACAGGCAGGGGGAGACCCGAGACAACTTTCTGAACCCAGTTGCTATGTAATGGGATGGCGACGCACGTAACAACGCGTATAGCATTAAGGCAGCACACAGCAGGGTGCACAACATGGACTGTCCGGCGTCTGGCCTGGCCTAGCCTGATGGATCGTGTGATCTTACCATGTGAAGACTCCAAGGTGTCCCCTGTCCCCCCCAGATTTGATGTGTCTTCTACGCCCCTGTTTGGCAATGCTTGTTTTTAACAGGACTTCAGCAGAATAAGCAGTGCCTGAAGACATAGTCTGACATCATTAGCACATTTAGAGCTACAGATAAGCCATTAACTATCACCTGGCTGCTTAAAAACAACATTGACAGGCCAAAGTTTGATGTTACTGCTTGAAAGAGCGAGATCAAAGAGATCCTAGGAAGATGCGTTTTGTGCGGGGAGGCATGGGTAGTGGGTGGGAATGGCCATAGGGATTAGCATGACCATGGGCAATCAATGTGTGGGCAAACAACCAAAGGACACCCACAAGCTCTGTGTCCCTTCTCACATGGCATCTCTCTCCTAGCTGCACTTAGATGCAATAGTTCTGACTTATAGGTGGTGCTTAATATGCCACTATTAAAAATGACCCAAAAGGTACTGCTTTTCCATCGTGCTGATGTGGCAGCCTCTTCTTGAATACACTTTTTTTTAACAAGCATGGATATTTTTTAATATACATTCCAAATGTTGAAAATGACAAAATACATAATCACATAATATTAAAGTGTAATAGCATACTCCCTACGTGAAAACAGGTCACACACTCAACCCAATAATTCCAAACTCATAAAAAGTAAAACACAGAAACATGCCGCACTCACTCGTGCTCAAACTAAACCGCAAAGACAAATTAAGCACAAGGCAGGACCATTAATTAATCCCAAGCCCGTCACCGTAGAACTCAGTGCGATGATTTATTTGCTTCAAAAGGCCAGCTGCATTTTAATTGCGTTTACGCCGGACATATATTGATAACTAGAAGCCAAATTACAGAAACATAGCAATTTTCTTGTCAACTTGAGTTTCGGCTCTTGGGTCCCTCCTTTCTACCCAACCCAGTCTTCTTCAGGACAGAGATTTGTAAATGAAAAAACAAAGCACCTATAAGAGACACCAGCTTCTCATTTTGTTGTGCTTTGTTCCACTCTCATCCTTTAAAAAACATTCACATACCTCACACCCCATATATTCTTTTGGTGCAAACTCAGCCGGTGATGTCAAAAAATGTATTTTATCCAAATAACAAAACTAAACACATATCTATCTATCTATCTATCTATCTATCTATCTATCTATCTATCTATCTATCTATCTATCTATCTATCTATCTATCTATCTATCTATCTTAAAACTCTAATGTTATTAAAACTGAAGCTGGTGTATAAACGCCTCATACAGTACAAATCAATAATTGCTTCAAAACACTGTGGTGGGGTTAGTAAAGTGCACCATTATTCCAGAGATGCATTTTTTCTATTTTTTAGCACATTATTTTCACTTATGGACATGAAGCACTGGTTTCCACTTTCACTTGCTTAATTGATACATTTGTTTGGCCAATCTGTTATAGCACAATCTCATTGATATTTCATTTGGCCAAACCTTTATTTTGCATAACATATCTGGTCTAGTGAATTCCCAGCCTCAGTATTTCACATCTCAGACCTCTTCTGGTTTATAGTGCGATGTATTTAAAACAAAAAAACATGTCGACACTTGTGTGTTTTGGCCTCCTCATAGGGAGTCGCCTCTATGAAAAACGAGTGCTCCTGACAATTTCTAATGAGGCCTTCATCAGGACAGCTGCACATTTCACTCCCCTAACTCCATATATCAAGCAAAAAACAAACCTTCTTTTTCTCTTTTTTCAATAACAGCTCTTTGGACCTTTCAATATTGTCACTTCATTGCAAGGCGCCGATCGTTGGTTGTGTGGTCATTGTCAAAGGTGATTTTATAAACTGGACACGTGTCCCATGCAAATTCGAAACAAAGTTAACATTTAACAATTGGTTCTTCTTCCTTCTTCCTGTGAGCATTTCCAATGCAATAATATTGTGTGAACTTCATTGATGGAGCACTAATTTACACCCTCTTATTTAGTGGGCTGCATTTCAGATTACAAAATGTTCTCCCTTGTGGCTTTACAAATCTCTGTCCTGAAGAAGGCTGAGTTGGGTGGGAATGAGGGACCCAAGAGCCGAAACTTGAGTTGACAAGACAATTGCTATGTTTGTGTAATTTGGCTTATAGATTTCAATATACATCCGCAGTAAACACAATCAAAATGCAGCTGGCCTTTTGAAGCAAATAAATCAACGCACTGAGTTCTACTGTGACAGGCATGTGATGAATTAATGGTGCTGCCTTGTGTTTAATTTGTCTTTACGATTTAGTTTGAGCATGAGTGAGCGTGGCATGTTTGTGTGTTTTCCTTTTATGAGTTTGGAATGATGGGGTTGAGTGTGTGACCTGTTTTCACGTATGGAGTATGCACTTACACTTTAATATTATGTGATTATGTATTTTGTCATTTTCAACATTTGGAATGTATATAATATTTGTATATGCCTATTGGCATTAATGCATTTTCCAGCCCTGATTTCAATACATTTTTCATGTATTAAAAATGTTTTTTCACTTTTGAAACAAATTGTTCTCATGTGAAACAGTGAAGGGCCCCCTGTGTTTGTTGGTCCTTGCCTAATTCACTTGCACCCCCCCCATGCCACATCTAGCACAATTTGGCCACACACCTTTTCCAAAGCCCCATACATTTTGGTATCCCACTTAAAGTAGTATCTACTGGTGATAGATGCCTTTCCCCATGGGTCTTTCATGTGCAACCCAATTGCAACAATAGGCTTCTGTACACAGGTCCGGTCTTTGCGTCAGGCAGCCCAGGCGGTTGCCTGACGTCAGTCAGGCTCTAGGGGGCGCTGCACCAGCAGTCCACAGTGCCAGTGCTAGAATAGACGTGTTACACGTTCGTTTCCTAACATTATAAAAATTAATGCGCCTGTTCATTTTGATAATGTTAGGAAACAAACGTGTCACGTGTATTCTACCACTGGCACTGCTGCAGGCTGTGGCCTCGGCCAGGGCAGTTCCTAGTCCATTTGGTGCCCAGGGCGAAACACTAGGAATGTGCCCCCCTGCACCCTATCCCATGCGCCAATCCCACTGCACCCCGTGCCCCACTCCCGCCACACCCCGCGCACCACTCCCACTGTACCCCGCGCCCCACTCCCACTGCACCTTGCACGCCATTCCCAAACTACACCGTTAAGGAACTCCTACCCCAAGTCAAACAGTCCGTCACACAAGGAATGAATTGCCATTTGCAATGGTGGGCCACTTTTTCACTGGTGCCCAAGACAATTTTATGCCCCAGTCCCACTTAGGCTGCAGATAATGAGGACTGGGCACACCAAGGGACCATGAATATGGGATTGGATGCAGTATATACAACCAATAAAGAAAGAACACGAGATGCTGATGGGGGTTTGGATTCAACCTAAGCCAAAAGGGCAATGACAAGGAGACACCTGAACCCAATAAACAATCACTTTAACATTCTTTGAATGGGAATCAAGTGTATGCTTTGATACAGTAAAGTCTTGACTGTTGTAAGGATACATGGACCAGTATTATTTATTTATTCATGCAATGTTTGTCGGGTACCTGCATATTTATTTATTTATGCAATGTGTGTCGGATACAGGTATCGGACAAACATTGCATAAATAAATATATTATCCGTATCCATGTACCCGTCAAACATTGCATAAATAAATAAATAAATAAACTGGTTCGTAGCTTAAAGAATATTTACTCAGCAACACTGGTCAAAACTGTTATCCGCATAGTGAAGTAACTCATCACCAGTGCCATGGAAGTGGTTTAAAGTGTCATTGATATATAGTTTGGAAAAGAAGCGGCATGAAAGAAATAGCGCTGCTTTAAACTATTATTTTGGCAATTTTCTGGGCTTGCAGGGATGCCCCATGGGCCCAAACTGGTCTCCGTTTGTACGGTTTTGGGGCCCACGGTTCATCCCTGCAAGGCACGCCCACTCCCCACAGCCCACTGCATCTCCTCTCCCATCTCAATGCCAGCACGAAACCTTTCAGTGACTAATGGGCCACCATTAGCAGTTTCCTGCTGGCATTGTGAAGAAAGGGGCTGGTCTTAGCTGCAGGGGAACCTAAAGTGTTTTTATTGGTGTGCTTATGCCCCCCACCCCAAGTGGCGCGAAAGTGGTCAGAGGAAGCCTCTGACTTCTGTAATGTCACGTAGTACTTTTGTACTACGTGACATTACAGTCGGAAGGAGCAGCGCCAGCACCTGACCTGTGGAACTTTCCCCACATCAATGCGCCGCCCCACAAACTGGGGAATTCCATCCCCTACAGAGGCTCCAGGTACTGGGGCAATTGCGCCTCCCAGGGCTATTGTGCCCCCGGGAAGCTGCCCCCCTCACTCGGGCCAAGAAAGGGGCCTGGCCTCAGCCCTCAGGCAGGGCAGGGCAATTGGCAAATACATTAGCAACATTTTTTGCTTTATTACCTCCCCCCGGCACTGGGTTACACCGGCGCCACTGGCGCCAGCTATGCCCATGGGCGCAAGTGTGGTGTGCCCTCCTCCAGGCTATGGGCGCGCACTGACACTGAAGTGTGCATCGATTGGTGCTGGCTGGTGTTGTCGGCCCCAGCCATTACAGAAAAGAGGAGCGATTGGATCGCTTAATCCTGAAGTTGTTCCCATCACAAGCACACACTGCCAAGCAGCAGCAGAATCAGCAAATACAAACAGTTGCTGCATCCTGCCCTCGCTGATTGGCCTTGTTTTAGGACACCCGGCAGTAACTACAGCCTGCCGAGGCAAGCACACTTCTTTCCTCCTGCTCCCGTCCTCGCAGGTGAGGCCTATTGCTGCATAGGCATTTTATTTATTTGAAAATGGTATTGCGGAGATGACTGAGCCATCCAAGAACAGCCTCTGGAGGCCACAAAGGTAGACACTTTTGTCAAGGCTCAAGTAGTCATGAAAAAGGAAGCGAGCACTGGTGGTGGACTCTCCTCAGGAGATCAAAAGGCCGGTTCTCAGAAGACCTGGGCAGTGTCACTATCAGCAGATTTTAGGCAGTTGCATGTTCCAGCGTGGTTGGATTGGTCTGTCCGTCTGCCATTCAGCCCTTGGCCGGGCCAAAATTACTTCAAGGGCGAGGACCTGGGGGCCGGTACCATGCATGGGCCGTTTGGGGGTTACTACGCCCCCCCCTAGTTCCCGCTCCCGAGCATATTGTTCGTCGTACCATCTTTCCTGGGCATGCACTGCTGACTTTATTTTAGTGCAAGAGTTTCATACATTTCACTGTTCGCTCAGACTTGTCTTATACTCTTCTGTGTCGTTGTGCTTCTTTTGTTTGGAATAGAAATCACGCTAGTCTAACGAGATACACAAACACCTACACAAACGCACCTTGTGAATGATGATGTGAAGGATGGATGCAGGCGCTGGACCAAAAGCTGAGCGAAGTCTGCACAGTAGCTGGCTTGGGAAAGCGACTCAGCAACTACAGTAGAAACCGTCTCCGTGGACGGTTGGCCCGTCTTCCCTATAATGCAAATACCCAGACTTGCAGGATGCATGCTTCACTTTCTTTGTTCCATTGGGGGCGACATGCTGTAGCATCAATTAATGGCCTTTAAAATACCCTGCATGGTGCAGCTTCCGATCTCCTTTAACACAAACGCTGGGAAATGGCCATGACTAGCTAACGCCACATTAATCAAAGCCAGGTCTCTAAAGAATGGTTCAAGTGTTTGGGAATCACCTGCTCACATTTTCTGTCGTGTGACCAACCAGTGCGCAAAAGGTGTTTCAGAGCGTGAGACTCTTGATGCCACCCATTTCTGCATTTGATACACAAGCAGCTAAACACACCCTGGGGAGGCAGCTCCTTCTGCAAAGTCCATTTCTCTCCCAAACTCGGGACAATGTTCTTTACCATAATGGAGAATGTGAAAAAGCGCAGGGCTGCAAGGATGGGGGGTGAGGGTGGAGGGCAAAGCACGCTACGCTTGGGGTACACTGGAGATGCTTCCCATCCTACCTGCAGTATTCCAAGTCCCTTGAAATGAAATTCGTCAATACACTGCACAATGTGCAAGGGCTGCTGTTATTCAAGCAGCACGCGACTAGTAATTTGCAAAAAGTAAACTTAACGAGTCCCAAGAAAAGGTTGTCTTCCACCTTGTTTTTATGTTGGGATGGTAGACATCGTTTTTCTTTGCGATCTTACAGTTTCATGGTGCTGTCAGGAGCTAAAATGAGTGATCACGAAGGAAACATTTAAGAATTTTGAGAGTCCACGAGCATGAGCGAAACAAACCCCAATACTCGAACTGCCATTTCTCTGCCGCGGTAATGCTCTGCAGTGTGTTTCAATGTAAAGTCCACATTGTATTGTCATAATTTTAGAACGCCACCTCTCCAAGATTAACATTGGGAGCTATGTTGAATTGTACATGCATGTCAACTCCCTGCATATGTTTAAAGTAGACTGTACCACTCACATGGAGTAGTGATATTGTTTACGTGTGTCCCTCCTAAATATATTTAACTTCCCGTGAAATATTTGATGCAATACATATAGCATAAATGCATGTATTGTAATGCTGAGATAGACAGGCTTGTACAGCTATCGGTGGGTATGTTGCTGGTGCTTGTTCTTGGAGGTTTGAGTAACACTGTTCAAGACCAGTTCATCACCTTTTATCACCTTTTAAGAGTGGGTAGATGTTTGAGGTCATACAAATGACATTAGTAGATCTGAAATTGTCGATTCTCTGACCTGAGTCACAGCAGCAAACTGGTCATTGTTACTAAAAATGAAGAGCAAAAACAGACTAACATAACCAGGCCTGTTCGAGTTTGACCCTCTTATTGCTGTTTTCTGAGGTTCATGAAATTCAGCAGATGCCAGCATTGACAATTTTGTTAACTCATAGTCCCCGCTCAGCCCATGATACATGCATGAGATCACAGGTCAGGGGACGGGGGGCGCCAATGATGCTTCCCGCCTGGGGTCCAATCTGTTGTAAGACCGGCCCTGTCTGTGCATTGGGAGCCGCGTGGGCAGGTATAGAGCGCAGGGCAAATCACTGATCTATGACTAAGGGCACGCTTGAGAGCAGGGTCTTCACTATATTATCGTCACCCTGTGGCACATGGCACGTCAGAATGAGACATGAACGTTCAGTAGTTGTGCCAAATGATGGCATCCGAACAAAGGGGGTCGTGTGGTCTGTAACAGAGAAGGACAGGGTCCTTTATTGGGCAGCCTTATACATCTATGGGAAGCAGAGGGGTTTTGCCAGGGATGACATCAGGGCCTTCAAACCTTTTCAAATGAAAGGGGCCTCGAGCTTCAGGCCCCAGCAACTGCTACCAAGTTTCCAGTCAGGAGTCTTATAACATGGCAAAATATTCCTTTATATATTGCTTACGTTCTGGGGCTTACAATGTGAATTTTTGCAGCTCTCACTTTACAAGCTGTGTTTGCTGGAGCCCTTCCAGCCACAACTTCCCTCTGGGAATACAGAAGTGTTATCACCTCGTTGCCTTTTAACACACGGTTCCTCCACATCGGCCACTTGCTGACAAAGAAGGATTTATAGCTTTTCAGTGGACATTTAGTGTTTCAGCTCCCTGCTGGTTGGCCGCCTCGTGATAATCGGCAGCCTCCATTATAATGTATATACTCCACGGGTGCCTCAGACTGTTTTCCTGTGTAAGCAAGGGAGGCCCCCAACCATCATGCTGAAATAGGCCCCCTCGCATCTTCTGCCGGGCCCGGCTTTTGTGCTCTTCCTTTCTAGATAAAAGTCAGATGCCTCACACGCCTAATCATTCTGCACTCAGGGAAGGCCTAGATCGGAGGCAGTTAAACGCAGAGATTCTTAAGGTTAATCCAAGCAGATTATTCGCTTCCTCTCCCAGCGAGGCGCGCCTAGGCCTCACCGCTCACTAAGCAATTTTTGCTAGGATGCGGGAGTGCGTTGAAGATGTGCACTTCCGCAGCTCTTTTTTAATATTAATCTTGCTGTATTAGTTGCTCTCACACCTGCGGGAGGAGGGAAGGTCCCCAAACTCATTGGTAAGCCGCGCCCGGCCCTTCAGATCTGCTTACGGCACGATGAGTACAGGAGCCGGTGCCACTAGCGACGCAGAGAACGATTTTTTGTTGAAAGCAGCAATATTTTTGCATAAGTACGTTGAATGTGTTCAGAAATTGAAAATACCACTTTGAGAATAAAATGAGCATTGCATGGGTAGCCTCTGCGGGGAACTGAATTCGGGATGATGAGCGTCACTTTACCCTTATGCCACCATAGTGGGAGGAGGAAAGAAAAGGTTAAGGGGTGATTGAAAATGATGGTGGCGGGTGATGGGCTGGTGAACCTAGAGAGGGTGTGTGTTTCAGTTGTTTACGGAGGAACTCGTACGTCTTATTTCTCCTAAACATATAGATTTCTAGAAAGAGGCAACAAAAAAGACCAGCAGACCAATCCAACACAAGGAAGGGTTGTGCCCTCAACAGGGACTACCCAGAAACAGACCCACACACAGTACCTGGCTACTTGCAGACTGCATGTATCAAGAAAGAAACAAAGCTATCTTGCATTTCCCCTCTCATTGCACTAATGTAACCCCCCCCCACATCTCGTTCAGATCCACCCGCGTGCCTGAAGACCATGCAGATTGTAGTGGTGCGTGGTATAAATCCCATTAACGTAGCATAGCGTGAGGGGCGGTGCCCCACCATCAGTTTCCAAGAGCTGGCAGAGGCTGAACCGAGCAGGATGCCTGACCTCACAGCTGCAGCTGGTGACTGTGATCCTGACCACCAGTCTACAGAGATGCGCAGTCCAATTGCGCGTGTGGACTAGGCCTCGAAGGTGGCCCAGCCAACCATATGCATTTGCAGATCTGTCTGAAGCCACAAGGTGGAGCTGCACAGGCTGGGCTAAAGGAGTGTGAGCCCTGAGCATGTGCAGTGCCAGTACATACATGGGGCAGCAAAGCCAGCTCTTTTCAAGGACCTGTGGGCCTACTGAGGAGGCAGGGCAATGGAGAGGAGTTTTTGACAGTTTATCTCCGTTTCCCTTTTTCCAGCATGTGCTGTAGGGCGGCCACAGGAAAGCTTGAAACGCTTTGGACAGATTTGACAGATTGGACAGTTAGCAAACAAGGGACTGTGTGTGTGTGCGTGTTTTCGTGTGTGTGCGTGTGTATGTGTAAGTGGCAGGGGAGGGACCACTTATCCAAACACGCACAATGTTGGACCAGATATGTGGATCCATTAATAGTACTGCAAACCCCTTTGGTTACCAGTCCATTGCAACAACTCTGCAAATCTATGGGGCACAAGCCGTCTCCAGTCCTTTTCTCGACAGGAATTCTGCCGAAGTACTTTACTTCGACAGCATTTTGCTGAAAATAACTTATTGAATTATATTGGGGGTTGGCTAAGGGGCACAAACGGGTGGGAGGGCCCTGTGGTAGGGGATAAGTGTAGGGAAAGGGGCTGTTTGGGGTGAACCCCCAGAAATAAAATAAAAAAAAATCGATGAGTTCTTTTTTCAGCAGAATTCGGGCAAAGTAAAATAATTTGGCGGAATTCCTGTAAAAATAAATAACATGGAACCGCAAAAGCATGTGCGATAGCATTGTATGGGGCTGAGCTTTGGGGATTTGGAACACCTATTTAATCTAATTAAAGCAGGGTGCCTTTGTTAGATGTCTCCCCAATCTCCTGTGCTTGGTCCTGATTGTTGCCATGCATTCAGAATGAACCATTGCTTTATAAGTGATGAGCTGAGGTTAAGACCTATCTGAATGTGATCAACACTATGAACTAACCCCAAAGCTGTTTTGCCCCATAGCATTTTGAGGAGAGAGAAAACGCCCATGGGACGCCCTGGCTACACTATTTGCTTAGGTCTTGCTGAAAGTGAACACAGTAGAACTATGTAAGAACCTCGGCACTGTCTCTGAAGACGATGCTGCGCCGATTAGTGGTACATTGAAATGCATGTGGGAGGCAGAGAGGAGGGAAAAGGAACAGCTAAAGCAGTCAAATAGGAAGCATGCCATTATTTCTATCCCAGGCCAAAGGATAGAGTTTTTGGACTAGATTCCTTCTCGCAATGGTAGGTCACTTGTAATGCACGTTAGGTTTGGCTTCTTGGCAAGTGGTAAGATAGTCAATAGGAGAATACACACCTCTCTCCAAAGGTTTGCCGGCGCACACTTCCTGCAAGTAGAGGAGGTCACTAAGCCCTTTAGGCAGAAGATCTCCCCCGCCGCCCTGTTTACGCATTCAGGCACCAGAACCATTAGGTTGGCTTTGCAGTACCTATTTGCTGTTGCAGAGCAGCCAGTCTTAGTAGCACCACTGAGATATATCTGTATTGCACAAAGGCTGAGAAATTAATACATAGATGGACCATCGTCCTCCTATAAGATTGCAGTTCTACATTTAAACTTTATACGTTATGATGTGTCAATCATTTTTAATATATTTTATCAATGTATTCATGTGCTAATGTTGTTTTAAATGTGATGCACTTTTCTGTGCATGTGTGTGCACAACACAACAAATACTAGATATTGTGTGTAGGGATGGCATGGGTGGGTTGGTTTCTAGGATAATTCTGAAACTGCCATGGCCATTTCTGTCAGTGTGCTATTGGTAAAGCTCTTTCCTAGAGGAAATGTGATTTCTTTGGGGGGAGGCTAGCAACTAGCATGCCAATGGCCCTCATTACAAGGTTGGCGGAATGGGTTTACCGGCACCGGTAAAGGTGCCGGTAAACCCATTCCTCCCTACCACGAGGTCTCTTCGCGGGACGCGCAATGGGCGCCTGGAAAAACCAGGCGTCCATTCCGGGTCCCGCGAGGACACCAGGGAGCTAACAACGGGCCCGTCATTAACGGCCCGTTGTTAGCTCCATCCCCATTCCCATTGAGCCCTATGGGGGCTTGAATGGGAATGGGGATGGACCGGGTCCGGGTTCCTCGGACGGGGAATTTCCGGGTCCGCCAAGGTTGCGATGGCCCGGTAAATCCTCATTTGAGGAACCCGGGCCCGGAATGCGGTAAGGAGGCAACCATGCCGCTAAAAGCGGCATTGGTTACCTCCAACCTCCTGATGAGGGCAATGGCCCTCATTACGACCCTGGCGGAAAGTGACTGATCTGACCGCCATAGCGTAAATAGCGTTTCCGCCATTGCACGACGGAGCAAAGTGCGGCTAATTCCGACCCATCGGGCACGAGCACTACGCCATGGCGGAAGTGCAAAGTCCGCGATGGCGGAAATGTCCCCAAATTGCCCCTCACCGCCGTCGTACGGCGCCCTAGGTGCAATTCCGCCACCCATCTTAGCGGTCACCGTAATGAGCGGCAATCGGAAAGTACGGTGACCGTAAATATACGGAAAGGGAAGTAAAAACATGGTCCCGGAACGGGAAACAGCACGCCGTACACCTATAAAATCAGAATTCCCACACAACCATAAAAAATACTACCCTGAGACACATCCCAACCCGTCATCCACCCTAGTGAAAGCAATAAAAATGGGAAAAGTAGCGAAAAAAGCGTGCGACCGCAAGCGGCAGGTCCACTTCTCCCGTGAGGAACTCACCGTGCTCACAGAGACCCTCCAGGAGTATGCTGCCGTCGTCTTCTCGACGCAAATGACCAGGACGGCACTTGTGAACAAGAAGGCCATATGGGCCCTGGTGGCACAGCGGGTAAGTGCGGGGGGGACCGCACCCCGCAACCCACAGCAATGCAGAAAGCGATGGGACGACTTGCGGATACGCGTACGGAGCATACTATCCGCCAACCGTAACATTGCCACAGCTACCGGGGGAGGATCGGAATCACCCATCAAGTTGACCCCCTGGGAAGAAATCTGTGCCTCCACCATTGGAATGGAGAGTATAGAGGGAGTCGGAGGGATGGAGAAAGGAGTGCAGACATCCGAAGAATCAGGTAGGTGGGCCAAATAAAACAATGCTAAATCCACAATGTCCAATCATGTGAAGTACCATGTGTCCACATAGTGCAACAGTAACACATGTCCAGGAGAACGTCCACATACATTGGCCTGATAGCGCACTTTAAAACTCACATTAAATACATAAATAATTAAAAATCCTAAAAACACCCTCTACACGTGCAGCAGGCACACCCTAACTGCAGGCTGCAAAACAACTGCATCCTCAATCCACACAAAAATGAAACCACCTCCAAGGCCCTGACCCAAATCACCCTCAGGTACCACCCCAATGCATGTGATACATTGCCATTCCAATTTCCACAGACCCATTAATAACGCTCGCCCTCCTTTACTCCACCACAGGGTCCGATTCAAACGACGAGCTCCAGGACACCCCTACCAGCACACCTGCAAAGAGGGCCAAGACCAACGGCCAAAGACCCTCCACCTCAGCTGCACGGATCAAGACACGGCAGCAGCACAAATCAAGTGGCAGCACACAGGAGGGAACATCAACAGGCACCCAAGCAGCCAGCATGCCCACAACAGCACCACCACAGGTCCCCCCAATGGATGCCACAGAAGGCACTGCTTCTGGTGGCAGCAGCACCATAGGTGACACTGCATTAATGGCAGCATGCTCCGACACAGAAAACGGGGATGTCGATGTAGGATCCATCCATGACCTGTCTCAATCCCCCTGTTTGTTTCATCCCGTACACCATGAGGATACCACGCAGGGGCACCCACAAGACGACGACTGGCCATCCCCCACAAGCCCTGTGGCAAGGCAACATGAGGTGACCAGCCCCTCTGTGACTCCACCGCAAATGGCCATGGCACAGCAGAGGCAACAGTCCCTCGACCAGGTGATCGTGCAACAGCAGCAACTGGCCACGCTCCTCAAGGACCATGCTGATGAATGTGGGGGTACTAAGGCAGCCATAGAAACATCAACTGAGACACTTAGGGCAGAAATGGAGAGAAGTACAGAGACACTAAGGGCACAAATGGAGAGAAGCACCGAGAGCCTGAGAGTACAAATGGAGAGAAGCACCGAGAGCCTGAGGGGGGAACTGCATGCGACGTCCAAAGACGTATGTGCTGAACTTGCCGCTGTGCGCCGTGTGCTCACTGAGCTCTCACAAACCCTTAGGGACATGCATGGACGTGAGCAGGCAAAGACATCATCCGTTGCAAGTTCCGTCCAGGGCAGCCCCCAACGTAGATCTGGGAGGAACCTGCGCTCCACAGGCAGGGGTGCCCCTGATACCCGGAGAGGGGGCTTGCAATAGCGTCTGCCCACTGACAATGAGCATCTTTGGACACTGGTGTTCGGGGGGGAGGTAGGAGGGTGGAGGGGGTGTGTTGGGCTCACTTGGGTGGCGGGTCGATGGGGTGTGTAACATAATTTCACATATGCTATAAACAATGCACGATCATCCAATGAGATGTGTGGACATTGATCTTTGTGTACGAGGCCTTTATAGGCGTACAGTCCATATTGTGCATGTTCCAGACACACACAGTGCCACAAGTCCCGTGTCCATGTATCAGCCACCAGGCGTGAGTGCTAGAAGCATGAATCTATGAGAATCTGACGAATGTCACGGCCCTCCTGTGCCTCACGGACTCCTTGAGGTGCTGCCACCTCCCCACCCTCATCATGACCATCTTCAGGTGCTTGCAGTTCTGCGTCAGGGGGCATGGGCACATTTCTACGTACGCACATGTTGTGTAGCATGACACATGCCATGACCATCTTTGCAACCTTCTCATGGCGGTACAGGAGTGCCCCGCCAGACCTGCTGAGGCAGCGGAAACGAGTCTTCAGTAGGCCGAATGCCTGTTCTATGACTACACGGGTACGTGAGTGGGCATGGTTGTAGTCCTCCTCATGCTGGTTCTGTGGGTTCCGGAGTGGTGTAAGGAGCCAACTCTTCAGTGGATACCCGGCATCACCTGTATGTGGACAATAAAGGATGTTTGTGGAATGACATTGCTACGTACGCACCCCCCCCCTTCCTGCCAGGTCATTGCCGCATCACATACCCCACATTATCATGCATGAAATGCGACTCACCGAGTAGCCAGGATCTGTTCCCTGCGTGTCGCTCCATGTAGCGTGGTATTGTAGAGTTCCTCAAGACCATAGAATCATGGGTTGATCCAGGAAATCGGGCACAACAATGTGTAATGATCCTGTTGGAGTCACACACCATTTGTACATTAAGAGAATGAAATTGTTTTCGGTTGCGGTACTGGGCCTCCATGGCATGTGGGACGACCAATTCCACATGGGTGCAGTCGATGGCACCAATGCAACCCGGTATGCCGCCAAGTGCATGGAATCCCACTTTTGTGTTCGTAATTTCCTGCTCCGAGCGTGGTAGAGAGATGTAGTCGTCTGCGTGCTTCAGGAGGGCATCGAGCACTTGCAATAGTGTCCGTGAGAACACTGGCTGTGAAATGCCATGCAACTGTCTGACTGTGTGCTGGTAGGTGCCTGTGGCCAGGAAGTGGAGTACAGACACCACCTTCAGTAGGGGTGGGATGGCGGTTGGGCTATCTATCATGCTGACAAGGTCAGCCTGTGTCATGTCCACAATGGCGGTTATGGTGTCCCGGTCCAAACGGTAGAGGGTGTGGATCTGCTCATCCGTGAGGTTGAACGGATGTGCTCGGAGGCGTGGGATTGCGGGCTGCCTGCGTGGTGGTAGTGGCTGTGCTGGCGGGCCTTGCTGGCCCTGCCTTGCCCTCCTCCTCCTCCTGCGTCTCCTCTGTGCGGCCGGTTGTTGTAGTAGTTGGTGTTCGTCTTCTTCTTGAAGTTGGAGTACTTGCAGTGCTATCAGGTCCCCCAGGGCCAACATCGCTAGTCCTGCCGGTAGCATTTTGGAGTGGGTGTGGTTGTGGGAGGGGGTTGGGTGTGCAATTTATGTGTTTTCAGGCTGTATAGCCTCCACCTGTGGTGATTCATTCCACCTGTGCAAGCTGCAATCCCCTTTGGGCGAGCACGTCACGCACACAACGCTGCAATTCGACGCATGGCATCTTGCTATTACAATCATGTATTTGATCCCGATGGCAGTGAAATATTGGTTCATATGTTCATTCTGCTATGGTCCCATTGTTTCACATACTATCTTTGCAGTCGCGAACAAACTTGTGAAGGGTCAGTGGAATGTAGTACTCGATTAACGGTGGACCCTCATGCAGCACTGTACCGAGGTTCGCCGACGGGCGGGGCGTCCCATTTGTGAGTGAAGCCAGTTGCCATTTTCACACACTGCCGCACTACATGGATGAATTTGTGATTTCAAGCGGTCACAGATGCCTTTTCGACGTGATGTTGCAAATGAGGAATTCGAAGGACGGCGCTTTCGGTTTTCAGCTAGCGGCGAGGAGACGCCCACAGGTCTGACTGCAAATATAACGTTCTATTGTTTAATGTCCTTGGGACAGGGGCCATGGCGAGAATGCAATGATTGATATGAATAGTATGGGATGCGCAATAGCGTAGTGGACGATAAGGCAGTACGTTCCCAAATACATGTTACTTCACAACACTGGAATTCCGGCCTGGAGCACAGTGGATTTTGCAGACTGCATTACGCACAGACTCAATGGAAATTTCACATGTTATATGAGTAAATAATCAGGCGTTTTCATTCCGGGATGAGGGAATGATGTATGGATGCATGGACAGATGATTTAATGGAGAGTTTGCCATGTACAGGGCCTTTTGGAATCTATCCACCTCCCCTGCGCTATGTGATGCAGAGCTGCCATAGTGGGACCATCGTCTATCTGCCCTTGTTGAACCCTCCCTGTCTCGACGCGCCTTCAAACACTTGTGTCTATGCACGTTACTAATCCCATCTAATGGATTCTGTTTTGACAGACGCATGCACACAAACACTCGTTTGTAATAGTGTTTTCACCTCGATTTTTATAGTTATGATTCGCAAGTGATTTTTGGGTGGGAATAATCCTTTTGAGTGGGCTAGCATGCATATGGCTGTGGATTTAGTGTGATCATTGAAGTGAGTAATTCAAATGAAGTTCTGATGCCCATACTATTCTTTTTCATTTCATTTGGGTGACAGGTATCTCCTCCCCTTTTGCCGCTGCCATCTGTATGCCACTCCTGCAGATGGCTTTTACTCCCGACACCTGCTGCTTCGTGTTAATCAGTGGAGCACCATTACGATCTTATGGGACGATCGCCAATGGGCCACATGCCCTTACGCAGTACTAGTGGCTAGGAGCAACATATCGACCTTTCAGCTGGACTAGTGCCTACCTAATGGGACGGCCCTGCGGTTCTAGGCGCTTCCATGTTGCCTTTTTGAACGTGAATGTAGCCCCTGTGTACCATGAAGGAACAGGGCGTCACACAAGAAGAAGCTGGTCATTTATTGCGGATGCAGCCCACAATAATGAAATATATTTTGGAGTTCATGACCTAATGGCTGTATGGGCTTGGTGATTTTGTTGTGCATTAAATTTCTATTCTGATATTAACCGTGTAGCGTTCTTCTTTGCAAGTAATGTAGCATATTCCTATTTGTGGAGCGATGTATTGTGAGAAGATCTGCATTGGGTTCCGGCTTCTGAGTATAGTTGCGTGGTACTGTACTGGCCGCGTTTGCCTACGAAGCCCAGTGTGGTCAGGGATAGGGGCTACCATTATGACTGTTTTAATGATGTCATGCTCAGGGGCGGGGGTTTAGCTTTTGTGTAACAGATGCCGGTCAGCCAGGTGGATTGGTGGAATGATGTGATTATCAGAATATGGCTGGTCACAGGTGCCTGTGTTTGCGTGCGTTTCTTGGAGGGAGACTGAGGTCATGTCCATTGGAATAGCTTCTGTATTCGTGCCATCTGTGCCCTGCAGCTCCCATTGGCCCCTCTTGAGATGAGCCTGGCTGATCAGTCACTCTGCCAACTTGTGTGGTACATGCTTATGCTGATGGTTGGTTTGTTTACTGGCAGGAGTACAGGGCTGGTGCAGTCTCACTCAGGATACTGCTTTGAATGTTGCCTTACACTGGTGTCAGTCGATGGGGGGGCCTGTTTTTGTTTGTCTCATATTTCAGTTCATGTTGCTGGACTTGAACCTTCACATGCCTGTGCTGCATCAGTGCGGCAATGGTGCCATGGCAAATATGGATGGCCACTCACAAGGCACTTGGAGCCCCTAGATTCATTTGTTCGTTGGCATGCATGGGTGACTTGTACATTTCACTGGTTGCATTGTGTGACTTCATTGCACCTACGAGGAGTTGTGCAATGTGGCCAGGGAGTGGTGTACAGGCACTCAGTAGGGCCGTTTACGGTTGGTTCGCGATGCCGTACTTCTCACCATGGCGGAATGGTACTTTCCGCCATGCTTGATGGCGTTAGGTACATGTCCGCTAGGGTCAGAATTCGCGTACCGTTGCGCCATGGTGGTAATTACGGTTTGGCATGGCGCGCGTGCGCGTACTTGGTGCAGTTAGCGTTGGCGTTCACTACGGTGTCGCTAATGGCATCGTACTTTACGGTGACGGGTCATAATCGCACCGAGCGCTATTCGATGGCGGTATTGCATTTCCGCCATCGTTTTTCGATTTCCGCCAGGGTCGTAATGAGGGCCAATGTGTTTAACTGTGTCAAAAATGCGGTGGCCTGGGTGAAAGTTGGGGAGAACTGACATGTCAGTTGAAATTGGCATGGACATGTTTTGGGTCAATGTGAAACAAGCATGCGTATTTCAGAGTGCAGTGTGATGCTGTCCAGCTCATCAGAGGCCATTGAAACTATCATGGCCATTTTTGGGCCAATGTTAAAGTTTATTTAGTATGAAAATGTACTTGGAGAAACACAGGATTGACATTGTTGAAACTGGCATGGCCGTTCCCTGGGTTGAGTGCAAAAGTGGCATAGCAGATTTTGGGTGTAACGTGGAAAAAAGCATGACAACGTAAAAACAACAAATGGGCATGCCAAAATGAAATTGTATAACTTTCTATTAGTCATAACTCCAAGTAGTATGCTTACAGTTAAAAATTGAGCGAGAAACTAAAACAAAGAGACAAACACCCAAGGAGAATGGCAGAGTAGCATACATGTCAAAAGCCAGAGACTATAAATGAACAGAAAGAATACTATGGATTAAGAAGAAGAGAAGAAAACCCCAAGAGGGAGAATAGTAGAGTCTGGATATCTCTACCCTGCAAAGAGGGGAAGCACCCCTTTATTGGAAAGGGAAAGGGGGGACCTAAATGAAAGAGAATGTAGTGAGTGAAATATAAGAAACGCCTAGAGAGTGTGAAAGACAAGAAGGACTATGTAGAAAAGAAGTGAACTGTAATGAACCAGAAGCAAAATCCCAAACGGGCAACCAACGTTGTGCAAAACTCATTAATACAGATCAAAGTATTCGTCCAAGGTCAAAGAAACCAATATTTGAGAAAGAACGAAAGTCTAATCAAATCTTGAAAGAGTTACACAAACTGGTTCAGGAAGTCACGAGAGACTATTTAAAAATCATATATCAGGGAGAATCAAGGAGAAGCGATGTGTAAGAGGCAAGCACCAGAAGAAGGGAGTGATTCTCCTGTTTTTAGTTGTTAGAATAGTAGTAGGGTCAGTTAGGGTTAGTTTTAGACTGTGGACTGATTCTTTGGGACATTCACAGCTGACTGGCGAGCACCTTAGTTAGTTTGATAGGTAGGGAACACCTCATAGTAACAGGGAAAGTTATGTCTTAATCTTTAATAAACTCATCTTTGAAATGTCCTCAGAGTGTCTGCGTGCTTCCATTCTGGCCCGCCACAGTGGTTAAGGGTTATAACAAACTCAACACTCCTCAGGACTCAAAGAGGGGACCTCATTACAAGTTTAGCAGTATTTTGGTGGTAAATCTGCTGGAATACCCAAAAATGGAATTACCGTTGATGCCAGTTGGTCAGGTGGAAATAATGCCCCCTGCAAGTTCTTACTCCTTCTTTTACAGAAGAATGCCTACTGCGGCTGAATTCACATGTGCCATAAAAACGACAAGAAGTAAAATATGTTGGAATAAATGTTGGCCTGCAAAAAAAACTCCACAGGAGTTACGGAAAGCCATAGTCCTATTAGTGCAAACTGACTGACCAAGCCAGTAACAGCACCAAGGACAGTTTGAAAATCTTCCTATGAAGTGCCATGTCCTCCTCACTACTCTAATATCACCCACTCATGATGACCTCTGCACCTGCCTCCTCGTTAGTGTGGCTTCACTGGCGCGTCCATCCTCTTCAGGACACACCTTTTTCCAACCACATCAACAATCATTCATTAAAGCCCCTGCTGATCACATTATGCATATGCTTAATGCCTCACTTGCCAAAAGCTACTATTCTGGAAAGATAAGGCATCCTCTGGTTGTCCCTTCTCATGAAACTCATGGCTCACCCATATATTCTCAACAACATCTACCCTATCTTCAACACCCCTTTCCCAGCCATGATTGCTGAAAAGCTCCTCAGAATATACCTGCTGCAAGCTCTCCTGGTAAAAGATAAGCCCCGAATAGTAAATGTTCACGGTTAGACCCACACCATAAAACTGAAGCAGATTTCTCAATATTTGGGGTTGCCTCCTATTGGCTCTATTCTAGGCAAAGGCAGCTGGCAGTCCCGATGTCACTTGACTCATTAAGCCATTTTGACAATGTGAAACCGTGGCCATTAATGGACCGGTTAGAAAATGATACGGGGCAGTCTTCTCTCTTTTTTCTGGCAATCAAACCTGACAAGTCCAATTTGAGTTCTTCTTATGACCGTCCTCCTGTTTAGTCAAATGGTGCTGGAAGGATCATCTTTATCACAGGTCTCTTTAATATCAACATGTCCCCACCCTCCAGAAACATCTGTTTCCTTAAACCCTTTCAAATTGTACACAGACACAACAGATCCTCTCCTGGAACTGAAGAAAGGTGTCTCCAATGCACAATGCATACCATTTGAACAAACACACAACCAATACATAGACTGCCAAATGAATATTCATAACAACAAGCACCCAACTCACAGATTGCCAAATGAATGTCCAAAACAACAAGCAACCAAATCCCAAACCGCCAATTGAATATTCCAAACAACAAGCAACCAACTACCAGACTACAATAAAGCAACCAACTCCCAGACTGCCAAATGAATATCCAAAAAACAAGCAACCAACTCTTAGACTGCCAAATGAATATCCAAAACTACATGTAACCAACTCACAAATTGCAAAATAAATATCTAAAACAACATGTGACTAATTAACAGGCTGCCAAATGAAAATCAAAACCACATGCAACCAACTCCCAGGATGCCAAATGAATATCCAAAACAACATGCAACCAAATACCAGACTGCCAAATGAATATCCGAAACAACAATCAAATAACTCTCAGACTGGCAAATTAATATCCAAAACAACAAGCAACCAACTCCCAGACAACATCAAGCAACCAACTCCTAGACTGCCAATTGAATATCCAAAACAACATGCAACCACTTCACAGACTGTCAAATGAATATTCAAAACAACATGTGACCAACTCCCAGGATGCCAAATGAATATCCAAAACAACATGCAACCAACTCCCAGACTGCCAAATGAATATCCAAAACAACATGTGATCAACTCCCAGACTGCCAAATGCAAATCCAAAACAACCTGCAACCATCTACCAAACTGGCAGATGAATATCCAAAACAATAAGCAACCAACTCCCAGACTGCCAAATGAATATCCAAAACAACAAGCAACCAACTCCCAGGCTGAAAAATCCAAATCCCAAACATGCAACTAACTCACAAACTGCCAAATGAATATCCAAAAAAACATGCAACCAACTCACAGGCTACCAAATTAATATCCACAAATGGCTAAGGAGTAGACACATCCTACTAAATAGCTACTAAACTGAAATCCCAGTGTGCAGGAACACCCATCCATTACTCATCCTCTACCTGTAGTTACCCTGTATGGGTTGGTCATCTGACCTGGCACCAAGAACCTTCGAGGCACAACCGCCAATGCTTTCGGGTGTATTGCCACAGAACCTCCTATATGACGTCTAAACCAGTTTTAGAAAATAAATTAAACATTAACCTTAGCCTCCACTTAATCCCCTTTGCCTGTTTCCACTCACAATTTCTTCCACTTTTTGGTCCTGTGACACTCAGACGTCACTTCAGTATATGTGGCAACGCATAACTCCCTAAATAATACAACATAATTACAATGCTAAGCGCCTGTCTGCTCAGCTGTGGGACAGCCATTGTAGGGAGGGACGTTTATTATTCATTTTCAGCTTGGTTTCATAATATGAGGTGTTGGTATAGTGTATTTAGAGGGAGGGATGAAGGAGATTGTGGAGGGAGAAATGCCCTCAAGAGCTCTTAGGTTGCGGAGTTACGCCTCATTGGTGGCAGTGTGGCTCCACCATTATTATTTCAGGCTAGTAGGTTGCAGATACACCTATACGCCGAAACTATTGCATTAGAGTACAAATAGGGAGAGATGGCATATGAGGAGGGACACAAAGCTAGACAGTGGGCCTCATTATAGGTTTGGCGTTCCGGGAATAAGGGTGCCGGTAGAATGTACCATCACCCTTTCTTGACCACCAAACTACAAGTCTGTCAGCAGGGGCATGGTATTCCTGGCAGACCTGACCTGCAGGGAGTTCAGACCCCTACCGGCAGTGTTTTCACTGAAGCACCGGCACCGTTAACAACAGTGCCGGTGCTTCAGTGTCCCCATTCCCGTGGAGTCCCATGGGACTCGACAGGAATGGGGATTTACCGTTCTGCCACTGCTCATGATATCCCAGCGGCACCGGAATATCAGGCGGCGGAAACAGTGTTACGGGGTCGGCGATAGCCCGCCGCCTACCGACTAGTTCTACCGCCGACCTCATAATGAGGCCCAGTGTTCTTTGGTTGTTTGCCCACCCATTGACTGCCCATGGTAATTCCTTCCATGGCAGATTCCCTACTTGCATCCCTGACCTCTACACCCCTCTTTTCAAGTTAGATCTCCATCTGCCACTTTGAGCTCCGGCTCTCGAAAGCAGTCAGCCCACTCACCCCATTAATATACTTCTCTAGCAGACAAGGCCTCTCTCCCAGATGGGTCACGTCAGCCCTTGAAATACTTAAATCCCAGAGCCACACCCTAGAACGCAGATGGCATGCAGACCCTTCCCCATCAAACAGGATAGTCTACACCAGCCACCTCAAAGCTTACTGGCAGAAATTCGCAAGGCCAAAAAATCCTACTACAGGAATAGAATCACCAATGCTCCAAACCCCTTTAGGCAACTCTACAAGTTTATCTCCGCATTCTATGCCCCAGCATGTACCGCCTTCACACCATCCACAACCATTCCCTTTGCGATTTCCACTCAGACCACTCGGACACCAAAACAGCTTTAGAAAGAAACATCTCCATTATCACTGAAAAAGCATTGCTCACCGCTCCCTCCTCTGCGACCTTGACTGGGACATCAGAACCACTTTCCACCCTCCCGCTCTTCTCATCCTTCTGTCCCCTTTCCCACCCCGAATTTCTAAAGCTACTAACTAACTGTCGTGCCACAGGATCCCATCCAGACCCGTGCCCTCTACTCTACTAAAAGAAATCCTATCTTCCACCTGTGCTGGCGAGATCGCAAGATCAGCCATCAACACATTCCTCATTTCTGGCACCTTCCCAGCAGAATTCAAAACCTCTTACATCAAGCACCTGCTCAAAAAGCCATCACTCGACCCTGTTGTCCTGACCAATTACAGGCCCATCTCAAACAACCGAGCTGAACTAATCGACCGAACAGCTTACTCACAACTATACCATTTCACAGAATCCAACCAGACCCTAGGATCTGAATCATGCCTAGTCTCCATCTGGGATGATCATAATGATCATAAAAGAGCTTCAAACTCAGAAGACTGCACAGCGTTAATCCTACTTGACCTCACGGCAGCCTTTGACACCATTGACCACCACACCCTCATTGAGAGACCCCACTCTCTCGGCATCAGAGATGCAGCTCTGAAGTGGATATTCTCCTTCTTCTCCAACAGATCCCAAATAATACACATGCCTCCCTCCTCCTCGACTCCCCGCCCAGTTGCCCATAGAGTGCCGCAGGGTGCTTCTCTCTACTGCCTGCCCTTTAACCACTACCTGAGCCCCTTTACTGCACTCATTGGATCCCACTGCCTTTCCTGCTACAACTGCGCAGACGACACCCAAATCATCTTCAAAATCCGAAAGGATCCTTCCTCTCCCTCCCCTGATCTCACATCATGATATGATATGATATGATATGATATGATATGATATGGCATTTGTAACGCGCCTATACACAAGTGTTTCATGCCTCTCAGAAATTGAACACTGGATGACTGCCAACTCAACCTAGGAAAAACAGACATCTTGCTCTACAGGAAGACCTCCCTCTTCCCCAACATACCCCTTGGCCCCTCTCCCTTGGCCCCCACGCACCACCTCCAACACAGTAAAAACCCTTGTATGCACTATGGACATGGACTTGACCCTATCACATCACATCTACTCGGTGACAAAAAGCTGCTTCCTACACTTGTGCATCCTCTGCCGCATCTTTCCCTACCTGACCTTCCCACACTGAGGGCCTCATTGCGAGTATGGGCATGGCTGCCTCCATACCGGGTTCCAGTACTGGGTTCTGTGAATGAGGAATCGCCAGGTCAAATTCGACCTTGGAGGACCCGGTAATTCCTCATGCATAAAACCATTCCCCATTCCCATTTGAGCCCCCATAGGGCTCAATGGGAATGGGGATGGAGCTAGTAACGGGCCGGTTAAAAACTGGCCTGTTATTAGCTCCTTGGTGCCGTTACGGGACCCGGAAAGGACGTCTGGTTTTACCAGACGTCTGTTCCGGGTCCCGCTCGGGAACCTTGTAATCAGGCATCCCGTAATGAACGGTGCCGGTGCCGTACCGGCACCCTTCATTACAGGGGCGCAAGCCTCGTAATGAGGCCCTGAGTCTCTGAGATCGTTGCTATCATTATTTTATGCTTAAATCATGTTAACCCCCCTATAACGTGTGGGGCCCCCCACATCAAAACTAAGAAAACTCCAATGTTTACAAAACACCACTGTGAGGATCCTCCTAGCCCTAGGCCATAGAGAACACATTACACCTGCCCTCTGTGTCCTTCACTGGCTTCCGATCGGGACACGATCAACCTTCAAGGCAATGTGCATCACCCATCGAGCTCTCCACAACATAGGGTCAGAATCTCTGCAGAATAAACTCACACGCTACAGGCCTATCAGAAACCTCAGATCAGGCGCAGCACTTCCCCTCATTATTCCAGTAGTATAGTCGACCAGAATAGGGGGCCACTCTTTCTCAGTCAAAGCACCCACCATCTGGAACTCAATCCCATTTACTATCTGCCGCATACAGGATCGTCCTGCCTTCAGGAAAGCTCTCAAAACCTGGCTCTTCCCTTCAGCATCCTCACAGACTTAGTCCATCCCCTCTGCAAACTAATACCCACCATTGAAAGGAATGCAGGAGCGCCTGAGGAGTCAACATAGCCCCCCACGGAATTCATCTCAGTCAGGCCTTATGATAAGCTCCACAACACTACATCTAACTAGGTGTCAGCCTTTTATCGCTGGAACGTCATGCACTTCATCACAATCTGAACATAGTTGTATCCTGCCCGGGGCACGAACCTTGCACCTCCATACATCTGCTATAATCACTGCTCAACTTCACCCATCCATACACACATCTCCGGTTCCAATAGATTAGAGCTGAGTCCCACGAGAAATTCGGACCAGCTATTCACATAATCAGTGACTCTCCTATTCCCCAGGCAATCTGGCACAGCACCCGTCCTCTTATCTGATATCTATGGGCTGCTATTAGGGACCTTGCCACTCCCCACCTACCTTTGTGCTGGCTAAAACATGCTCAAAAGCATTTTAGAAATACTTAATTCACATATCACATCACTGACTACAGTCTTCCAAAGAGCGTTCATCCCTACAGCGCTTCGAGGCCAGACTAATGACAGTAGGCGCTACACAAATGTCATATAACATAACATATCATGGATATGCTAATCCCTATGGCCATTCCCAGCAAGATCCTGCACCTCCCTGACCAAAACACCTCCTCATGGAACTGTTTCAGCTCACTTTAATCTTGCCTTACCATTAAACTTTGCATTCCAAGGGCCTTATCACGAGTTGGACTATTAGCGCTACCGCCAAACCCTCCGGCGCTAATAGCGCCGGATCACGGGTTTGGCGGAACGGTTGGTTCCCACTCTCCATTGGGCCCATTCGGGAATTCCTCATCCCCCATTGGGCCCAATGAGGAATTTTCTCGCTATTATCGCTGGTGGATTTCCCGCCGGCGGTAATAGCACCGAAAATCAGCAAATTTGCGGCGGATTTCCCCCCAGCTCAGGAAATCCGCCAAGGCCATGATCTGACGGACCCTTAAATGCAGCGGTAATAGCGCTACTGCCGCATTTAACGGTTACTGCCAGACTAGTGATGAGGCCCCAAGTGCCTGCCTGTGTTTTGTTAAAGCAGTCTTCTGAGCAAGCACTGCTGCTAGATGCCCAGGCACTCAGACCTATATTGCACCTGCAATGGCGGCACCCCCTTTACTTTGCCATACAGTCACTTCACCAGCCATTTACTTGCTCATGCGTGTACTTTGCATCTTCGCATTGTGAAGATTATAATGTATGTGGATAGGGATGGCGTAAGGTTAGGCTTGGGGTCAGGAGGTAGCAAAGGGGAAGAATATGGGTAGAAAAGAAGGGAGCGCGGGGGTCTCTCCCAGTAATGATGAATTAAATGTCTGTCGAAGTGAATGAAAGTAAAGGCATCCATCAGTCAATGGCCAGTCAATACCACTACAGCAGGGCCTGGCAAGTCCCTTTGCTAAGCCTGCCCCATCAATCATGTGTGGATCAGAGTGGGGGCTTTAGCACCGTCTAGTGAAGCTATATCATTCTAACTCACTATTCGGCGCCATTTATTTATGCTCATGCGTGAGGCTTAGCACCAAACAGAGGGAGCCAATGGTGTTGCAATAGACATGTGTGACGTAGCATGCCACAGTCACTGCACTGTTCTCTCATGACAGTGCTTCCTGGGCCACCTCGCAGGTGTCTTTGCCTTTCACCTGGACGGGGGCCTTCTTTGCTGAATGAGTTCCCTTTAGCAAAGTCAAGCATGCTGGCTTTGCCAACACTTGCTCTTAAATCAGTATACATGATTTCTAAACACTAAACGGGTGCACACTGGCACTTAGTACAAGCACACAACCAGAGGTTTAGCCTGTTGTCGCACAGATGCTTTGCACAATAACCTACAATAATTCACAATAATCCTTTTCGGATTGCACTGAAACGTTCTCAGGGTAAGAGTCGTTTGAGACTAAAGCCCTGATTTACAGAGCGTTTTCCAATGGGGTTTTGCAATTATAAAACCCTTCAGTGAATTAGACCCTAAAGCTGTTCTTGATAAACTAAACCTATCGAATTGGCCTAGCCACACACATGCCACTATTGTTATCAAGAACTGTGCGGATGTTTTGTGCACGTAGGTAAGTAAAGTGATTAATGTTTCCTTTAAAGATTATCTGGTCCCAGATGTGCTTAAAGGCTGCGTTACGCCTCTATTGAAAAAAATATTCTTCGACCCGGATGATTGAGCTAACTACCGCCCAATCACAGACAGCCCTTTTTTATTGAAGATCTTGCATCGCGCAGCCACCACTCAGCTGCTACCCACGCCTTACTTGGAAATGCACCACCTTTTGATGGATCGCCAGTCCAGCTTTAGCCCCGGTAGAGATCCTGAACTTGCCCTAATAGACACAAAGACTCCCTTTGGCAGATGACAGATCAGGGCCACGTTGGCCTTTGGATGTTACTCGACTCTTCAGCTGCATTCAATGGCATTGGCCACTCTTTACTATTCCATGATTTTAGAGAGACAACTCTGGTATCAGCGGCTGCAGCCAGCTGGCTTAGTTCTCATGTCAGTCACATAATCTCGCTATAAGCAAGGGAACTGCAGCATGGTATTTGAAAACGATGTGGATGGTAATCTGATCATCTTTTGTCTCGATCCAGACCATCAGACCAATATCTCCCTTATTCAATAGATTTTCAGTCACGTGGAACAATGAATGGCAGAAAATAGGCTCGGGCTTAATGATGATGGTCTTGGGGTTAGGAAATGTGTTGCACTTAGATGGTTTTGGGATAGGAAATGTGTTGCACTTAGATGGTTTTGGGGGTAGGAAATGTGTTGCACTTAGATGGTTTTGGGGTAGGAAATGTGTGTGCACGTAGATGGGACCTCTTCCAACTGCACGGACACGCGCACATACCTACCATTATGCTGACTCTCTCCTCGGCACCAAAAAACCATTGAATGCGGCTATCCCCATGATTAATTTCGGCCTAGCCGCATACATAATTATACACCACTCGGCACACCTCAACAGTCTTTAGAACGCAAATATCCTGCACAAATAAATCGGCCTAGCTGCACACACAGCCTCCACAGTGCTCCTAGCATTAGAAGGCAGCTACCCACCACAAACTCAGTCTAGCTGCACACATACTACTGGTCTCACACAGCCTCCACAGTCCTCCTAGGATTAGAAGGCAGCTACCTACCACAAACTCAGTCTAGCTGCACACATACTACTGGTCTCACACAGCCTCCACAGTGCTCCTAGCATTACAAGGCAGCTACCCACCACAAACTCAGTCTAGCTGCACACATACTACTGGTCTCACACAGCCTCCACAGTGCTCCTAGCATTAGAAGGCAGCTACCCACCACAAACTCAGTCTAGCTGCACACTTACTACTGGTCTCACACAGCCTCCACAGTGCTCCTAGCATTAGAAGGCAGCTACCCACCACAAACGCAGTCTAGCTGCACACTTACTACTGGTCTCACACAGCCTCCACAGTCCTCCTAGCATTAGAAGGCAGCTACCCACCACAAACTCAGTCTAGCTGCACACATACTGAGTGCACACACGCACTACTTACCACCCTACTTTCTGCACTGACCTGGACTACGGTCCCCGAGGGTGTTCAACCCACAGCGCATTGAGATCATACCAATGGTGAAAGGCGCTATACAAATGCCCAATAACATAAGAAAAACTGACATGTTGCTTCTCTATTCGCAGAATTTGATCCTTAAAGCTCGGAACACCTACCCTACGTTCCATTTTGCAGAACATACCATTGAAAACTCAAACCAAAGTTAAAAGGGTGTGCTTGAGCCTGGATCCTTGCTCTACGACTCCCCACACTGATCAGGTCCTAAAACAATACCAATTATCATCTGATATTACTTAGGCAATTCGGTCACTACGTCCTGAAAAACACTGGGACGCTCACTACTGCTAGGAGCATTATTGGTTGAAGTCTAGGCTGCTATAATCCGCTGTACGCTGGTGTGCCTGAGTCCATCACGTACCAGCTTTAGTGGCTGCAGAACATTGCATCTAGGATTGTTGCCATGACACAGGTTTGAGGGACCACGCGGGCAGACAGCGTCCGCCCACTTTCTTGAGATGGCAGATGCCATTCCCCCGTGTGTTTAAGAAATGTGTAAACCAATGACCATTTTCAGCACCCACATGAAGTGCTGCGGCCAAGAGTCGAACCCAGGTGGTTGTGAGGTGAGATGCCTACCCACAAGACCACACGAATCGCCTGCTAAGGAGCATGTGCCCTAATGACATCCTGCTATACAGGGCATGTTTAGTTACAGATGCTTAGATCTCAAAGCTGTGCACCTTTAATACTTATAGAGCACAGAAATAGGAAAATCAATTGTCTCGGCAAATGCTTCTTTGTAATGTTTACTTTCTTCAATTGCGAAAGACATGTTAAATTAAATGTGCATGGAACAGTGTAGCATATGGGATATCATGTTCTAATGCATGCAACAGAGTCCCCCCACTTTACACATGCGTGAGCCTTTGAAAGCCTCTGTATTGAACCTAACAGCAAATGTTTCCTTACTTACGCAAGGTGTGTGTGCATGTGAGTGAGTGTGTGTTTGTGAGTATGAAGTGCACTGTTATTGCTTCCAGTGCCAGAAACATTAATTCCTCCTCAGTTGTCCCTCTGTCAGTGTGTCACCACTACACCGCGGTTCTTTCTACGAATTTGGTGGTATTTGAGGCCTTCATTTTATGAAATTACAAGTTGCCGCACCAGAGTGTCGGTCCCCATTCATGGAGTTGGAGGATTTACTGCAGGTGGAAATTCTCCTATTTATCCGAGTGCTGGAGAAATTTCCTCAACATTACCACCGGGCTCAGAAGTTTGAAATTCAGTACAGGTGGCAGTTATTCTATCAAAGCCACCTTTTCCCAACTGCCAACTCAGAATGGGCTCTAAATGTGCCAGAAAGATATCCCTGTCACAAATCTTCATAAACCTATCCTGAGCCTGAATTGGTCATGTCGTTCCCGAGATAGTTAAATTACTGCGCACGAAAATTCGTTGAATCGAATTTCAACCAATTTCTTTAATCAAATGTTGCCGCACATATATGCACGGGGGAGGCTAATAATGAAGGGGTGGAGTGCATGGGGTGGGGCTGCAGAGGGACACCCCTGCATATATTTTCGTCAAAATGGGCAACAACCAAATAATTGTTGAAATCGAATTTGACAAATTCTCCAGAACCAGATCACTCAGAACCTCGTTCCTGCTACACGAAACCCCAACATAGGCCCTAGCTAGGTTTCCTTACACTGCAAGCACACAATGTGCTGGTCTGAGGGCACACTTACACTGCAAGCATACACTGTGCTGGTCTGCGGGCAGACTGCGAGCTGCGATCGAGGGCCGCGGACATGTTCTAGGCATAGATGCTATATTTGCAAACAATCTCAGGACCTTCCAATACAAGATCAGAGCAGCACTGATGTTCAGAGCTGGGGCATGAAGGAAGTGTTGACACCCAGAACTAAGGGGTCAGGTTCTCACTGATGTGAAGCATTGAAACTTAAAGTGTGCATTGACGTGCAGGGCTGAGGGGGGAGGTACTCATTAGAATAGAGAGCCATGTCTTAACATACAGAGCTAAGGGTCGAGGTACACATAGCGATACAGACTATGAATGGATGGCGGAGGTGTGTCTTTAGGTGCCAAGAACCGGGATGAGGTACGCATTGGCGTAGAGAGCTAAGGGTTGCGGTGCACGGTTACGCATAGATCTGAGGGTTGATGTATGCATTCATTTACAAAGATGAGGGCTGAAGTAGGTTTTACCATTGGAGGTGGAGGTATTAGTAGCTATGCATACACATAGCTGAGCGACTGGTGCACATTGGCTTCTGGAGGGGCCACTCCGGTGTCGAAGAATCTGTCTGAAAGTGCCTGGCAGCATTTCCCTATGAAGTCTGCACCTTCTCTGCCTAATTCTCCTCCTGTTCTGGATGTGGGGTCATGGGAAGAATCCAGCAATGGCAGCTGCCATGAGAAACATGGCCGCCATCATTGCGAGCTATCCCTATAGACTGCGCCTGCTTTTTTAGCAGTCACGGGTGATGCCAGTGCAGTACCCGGGGATCTCGCCTCTCTACAGGCCTCAGTTTCAGGAGATGCTGGGGGATTTCTTGCAGGGGGGCTAAACAAAAGGGGGGAAACTCTGAGCTGGAGAATTGGGACAGAGTGTGTGCACCTTGCGGGAAACCTTTGGCTGAATGATCGGACGCAGGGTTATACTTTTCCCACGTTTTCTTTCGACATGCCATGCCATTGGAGGTGGCGCTACATTTCAAAATACCACAATAAGTGTGATCATATTGCAGAGGTGGAGTGGCGGTGAGTGGCAGTCTTGCTGTCTACTCCCACCACCATCCAGTATTTTCTCCAGTTCTACTGTTTTGGAGGTGTGTTTCCAGTTACACCTGCCCCTAGAAAACCTCACTTACTCCGCGGAGCGGCGGTGAGTGGCAGTCTTGCAGTCTACTTCCACCACCATCGAGTATTTTCTCCAGTTCTACTGTTTTGGAGGTGTGTTTCCAGTTACACCTGCCCATACAAAACCTCACTTAATCCGCGGAGCGGACGCGGAGTGGCGGTGAGTGGCAGTCTTTCAGTCATGCCAGGCAAGACAGCAAAGGCTGCAAAGCCTGCCCCTCCTCGGACACCGCTCCCTGACCCAGAGGACGCCACAGGTCGCTACTTAAGAAGTTCCTGCAAGACGTCCCCAACCAAAACCAAGACAAAAACCATAAACACAGTACAAGATCACAATCAACCTCTCACTAATCAAATTGTTGAGGACTTGGTGTACCACCCAAGTTCAGAACCTTCCCTACGACTGCTCCACAAAAACAAAGTCAGCACCCATCTAACTCACAAAGATCACAGTGAAAAACATTTACCTTCCCACAACGAAAAACATCCTCTACTGCAAAATGAAGCTGGTGCTCTATTCTATAAATCCATCTTTTTACCTCGGATGGCTCCTGCGGCGAAGTGTGTGCCTTCCCGGCGACTTCTGCCTCCCCGCATGCTGGCTCAATGCTCACCGGAGCTCCGCTGTCCCCAAAAGGGGGGGCCGCATTGAGTCCTTCGGTTCTACCAGTTGGTACCACGCACGAGTGCGCCGCAGCGGTTTTCGCTGTGGTGGGAACTTCGCGGTGGAGGGAGGTCCGCGTCGAATCCTCCGGCATCTCCAACTGGAGTCCAGCCCGAGCAAGCACCGACGGTTCCCGCTGCGGTCGGAGCTCCGCGGTCCCCGAGAGGGGTTTGTTTGTTTGTTTGTTTTTGTTTATTATATTTCTATAGCGCTCCGGACCCTGGAGTAGAAGGGCGCTTGGTACAAATTACAAGGCACAGTACATGGTAATAAGCAGTGGTATAAGAGCAACAGATATATATAGAATATACAGACAGTAGAGGTAATAGCAACCACTAATGGCAAAATGAGATATGTACAATATATGCAGTTTAAACTGAGTCTAACTTAAAGGTTGACTATTTGTCAGAAGCCACCCAATGGCAAGTTTCCTGAACGACTGGAAGGATTTGGAAGACTTGATATTTAGTGGTAGGGTGTTCAAAAGTTGGGAGGCGAGGACAGTGAAGCTCGAGCCTCCGGCTCTTTTGGAAGTAAATCTAGGTACTGTAAGGCATAAGGTATTGGAAGATCTCATAGTTCTGATGGACGATTTCATAGTGAATTTGTTGTTAAGGTACGGGGGGCTAGATGGTTAAGAGCTTTGTACGTAAGGCAGAGGGTTTTTTGATCAAATTTGTGTTGGATGGTGAACTATTTGCATGTAGTTCTAGTGGCAGAGATGTGCTCACGCCTGGGAATGTTTAGTGCTGTCCGTAACGCCTTATTTTGACGGACTTGGAGTTTGCTAAGTATCGCTTGGCTGGCACCTAAGTAGAGGCTGTTACAGTAGTCTAGCTTAGATTGTATGAGAGCTCTAGCTAGCGTGAGGCAGCTGTTAGAGGAAATAAATGGTCTACAGGCTCTGATTAGTTTTCCTGTATGGGCCGTGGCTGATGCAATCAGGTTGACTTGTTTAGTGAGGTTAGTATTGGCATTGAGATAGAAGCCAAGTGTTTTTACATGTTTGGCGACCGGGATTGTATTGCCATCAATTATGATGTTGGAATAGTTGGGACTTAGTTTTTGTAAGTTGTTAGGTGAACCAACAATGAGCAGTTCAGTCTTCTTGTCATTCAGGCAAAGGCCATGTGTGGCCATCCATGCCTGAATGACGGAGAAGATTTAATTGACCCTTGTTAAGACGGATTTCTGAACTCTGTCCTGGTGGCGCAGAGGTTCAGAAGGCCAACCTAATTACTTGGAACAGGGTAACCTCTGGACAAGCCAGACCAATCAAGGTAGCGATCGCGGCGGTCAAGACTAGGTCTCAAGAGGGGTGAGGGTGACTGAAAGCCCGCAGTGAGCACACAAAGCAAGAGCGCTTACAAACTACTCCAAACAGTTGTTTATATCAAAAATAGATACACATTTATTATAAGGCCTTGAAACTAATAACCACAGTAAAAGCAGCAATATACAACGATATTAAACCAACACATACACTATCCACCCAATATATATACAGAATACACAGTTTCACAGCATTAGCAGCACGAAATATGTTATCCACCTGTAGGGGGAAGGAAAACAGGCAGTGCGAACCAATGCGTGTGATATGTCCGCCTTCTGAGGCCCCTAACTAGATGGTAGTCCAATCCCTACGAAGAGTGGAGCCTAGCGCTCAAAAGTACCTGCACACGCCGGTGCCAATGGGCAGAAGGTGAAGCTCTTCGGAGGACGTTGGACAGCTCTGTAGGGTGCCCTAATGAAGGAGAACACGGTCCGCGACTCTAGCGCAGCCTCCACTGTGAGGCAGAAGTAGGGCGCGAGTACGGACAAGGGGTGCTGTATTTACAGCGGGGAAAAGCAAGGGGCACTGCAGGAGGGCGACCAGATCCTAGCTAATCTACTCACCGGTCCCCGAAGCAAGCAGGCCCGAGCTTCTCCTCGATAGATGCAGCTTCTGGCAGGTTCTGAAGAGCAGGGAACGTCCCGTCGTCGTGCAGAGTAAAAAGACGTCCCGATCGAAGAATCCTGCACAGTTTTGTCGCCACGGCAGGGCAACGGAACGGCTGGGTGTGTTCAAGCCAAACGAGCACCGTTCACCTCTAGCTTAGGGTTGCTAAGCAAACGAAGCGTGTGAGCGTGCCCCGGACTCATAATACCACCCAACCTGTCGGCGATTACAGAGCAGGACTCCTTAGTAAGCTGGTCAGTCAACTGGATGGCCTAGAGACACTTCCGAAGGCTTACGGCAGGAGTTGATGAAGGTGCCGGGAATAGCTGGTCCTGCTATTCCAATAGGTCGAAGCGCCAGTACAGGCCTTCTTGTTCGATCTTAGGTGGAAAGGGCTTCACCGGACGACAGCAATGAGGAGCAGAAGTTCTTCAGGGGGTCACCAGCGATTCCTCGGTCCAGCCTCGTGTTCGCAGGATACTTGGCTCCTGTATCCCTGGGTTCGTAAGAACTCAGGAGATCGACCTGGTAGTGGTGTTTCCAGCTCCCTCTTATCCACGGTTCCCTTCGCGCCAAAACGGAGGGGAGCCAATGGGAGATCCGCTCATCAACACACATACCATACGTGGACCAATCACGGACCACAGTGGTCCCAGGCATTCACACCACCCTAGACTTTCTGGCACCCAGGATGTGTATTGGGACCAGACAGCCCAGCCCACATCCTGGGGGCACTCAAACGACATGTAGAAGCCCGCGAAAGCAACCGTGTTTCGCGGGAAACTACATGCCCAAATAAGGAAGGCCCCGGGTCGCCTGACCCGGGGGAAGGTAAAGGGAGCAAGACGGACAGTGGACGAGACAAAGGAGCCTCGTGGTCCGGCCATTTTGGGTAGCCGGGCCACCCTTTGGTGTTCGCGGCAAAAAGGTGCTCAGAACGGCAAAAGGAGCTCAAAATAAACCAAATGATCGCTGCCACCAGCCCAGTCCCTGAATGACTTGCACCGATCCAAAAACCATCCTGCAAGAGTGTCTAGGGTCTGTAGAAGGCTAGAGACCCAAGAGAGCTGTAACTTAGCTTAGAGTGCCCTCTTGTGTCGTGTTGCACTAAAATGGCGACACGATAAAAGAAACTACGGGAAACAGCGTTCCCCGGTACTGACTGTCTTAAGGGCATGTCAGTTTCCCCGTAAGAAAGGAGCGAAAGCCCAGAGGAGTACGGCAGAAGGCTGCACTTCTCTGGCAAAGTCAAGAAAACAGGTTGAAAACAATAGCAAAAAGTTTAGGGGTTGCCACATGGAAGGAAAGTTCCCTACAATAACGAAATCTTTCCTAACAACCCTGGCTACATCAGTATTGTAATTGCCCGAAATGGTGAGGAGTGTCTGGGTGTCATCTGCGTAGTTCGTGTAGGTGACACCCAGACGGTCCAGTTTATCAAAGAGGGGCTTTGTAAAGATATTGTATAGGGTCGGTGAAACACAAGAGCCTTGTGGAACACCGCAAGTAATGGGGATGGGGTCTGCTGCTGCCACCGGAGAGAAGACTCTCATGGTTCTATTGGCCAGGAAGGATTGTATCCATGAGACAGCAGAAGGGGAAAAGTGGGCGGCAGAGGATAGATGATTGCAGAGTATCTTATGGTCAACCAAGTCGAAGGCTGCTGAGAGATCTAAGAGGAGTAGTATGGCAGCCTTGCCCTTATCTTTGATTTCACCAATCTGGCTCTTAAGATCAACAAGGGCAGTTTCTGTTCCATGTTGAGGCCTGAAGCCAGACTGACGCAATCCAAGTAGTTGGTTGGATTCTAGGTAGTGTTGAATTTGCAGATAAGCAACTCTGTCAAGGATTTTTAGTAGGAAGGGAACGGTTGTGATAGATCTGTAGTTAGTAGGGATGGCTGGGTCCAAGGTCTGTTATTTTAGTAGCGGGAGGACCCATGACTGTTTTAGATTATTGGGAACCGAGTTGGTGGAGAAAGACGCGTTTATGAGCTTCGAAATGAAGGGGGCGAGGTCTCTAGCTGCATCTTTTATAATCTGTGCAGGGCAACTGTCCCCTTTGCAATTTGACGGTTTGAGGGAGGTTATGATTTTTTGCACTTCTAGTACGGTTACTTTTTTGAAGGTGAAGCCATGGTTAGTGTTGGGGGTGGTAGGTGGGCTGGGGATAGGGGGGCTAGGGGTGGGTCTATTATTAGAAAGTTGTGATCTTTTATTTGCAATTTTTGTTTGTAGGCCAGTGATTTTGTACGCGAGGGCATCTTGGATACTAGTGCACCAGAGTTGGTCCTTTACGGACGAGTCCATAGGTGGATTGGGGTTTTCTAGCTCCTTCACGATGTTGAATAGTTCTTTGGTACTGGAGCTGGCATTGCTTATTCTTATATTATAGGCTTCCTTTTTAGTGCAAATTATTTCTTTTTTGTAGAGGGAGGAAGCATTAGTGAGATTAATTTTATGTTCCTCTGATGTGTTCAATTTCCAAAGGGTTTCCATTTTGGACTTTTTATTTCTTAGTTTTTTTAGTTCTGGTGTGTACCAGGAGTTAAGATGTGCTTTAGGTTTGCCTTTACGTAGTTTTAGAGGGGCAACAAGGTCGATAGCTTTGGTCATGGCATTATTGTAGGTGTCTACTAGTAGGTTAAGGTCTGATGAGTTGGGAATCATATTTAGAGTGGGTAGAACCAGTGGGATGAGGGCTTCAGCGGTGATGTTCCGCTTATTTCTTGTTAGACATGCTGGTGCAGGTGGGCACTGTATATGGCGTGGGTTATTAGTGCTAATATCAAATGAGAGTAGGAAGTGGTCAGTCCATATAAGTGGTTGGGGGTCCTTACAGATGATGTTACGGTTATAGGCAGCAAGCCAGTCTAAGGTTCTGCCTTTCTGATGTGTGGGTAAGGTGTTAACTTGAATGTAGTTCTGTTCACAAAGTGCATTAGCAAGGGAGGATGCAGGAATGTCGTGAGGATCGTTGTATCCCAAGTTAAAGTCACCTAGAATGATATTCTGTGATAAGGGTTTAGATTTTTCAGCTATGTGGGAAGTTATATCTTCCTCGAAGGAACCTATGGGACCAGGAGGTCTGTATATTAGTTCCATGGTGATGGTATTCTTAGGGGTGGTTTGAATTTTAATGTATAGGTGTTCACAGGAGTTTAGAGGAAGGGAGGTCACTGATCTAATATCGAGCGAGGATTTGAATATAAGTGCTACACCTCTTCCACGGGCATTAGGTCTATCGGCCCTGAGGATTGAGTAGTTGTCTGCAACCGCGGGGGTTAGAGAGGGACCTGCTGCAGCATGAAGCCAGGTTTCTGTGGTGGCGAGGAAATCCAGGTTTGCTGAAAGGATGATGTCGGCAATTTCCGTAGGGTGGGCCACAAGGGATCTGACATTAAGTAAGGCTCCTTTGAGTGGTGAGGTGTTTGCAATGATGTTTCTATTAGTGACATTAGTTGTAGGATTGTTGGTCATTTTGTTAAGTAGAGTGGGGAGTCTACAGCCTAGTCTGTCGTTATGGGTCATGAGGTTAGGGTAGGCTGTGGGACGATGTCCTAACAGATTGCGTGCGTTCTGGATAAGGTCAGAATGGTCATCTATGACAAGGTTAGGTGGAGGGTTACCTAAAGTAACGCTGATTTTAGTCCTTTGGTCTGTAGGTGCCCTGTGGGGGAAAGGAGGCTGGGAGGGCAGGAAGGGTGTGGGGCAGGAAACGGGGTGGTGTCTGGGACAGTAGAGCTTGGCGAGTCCATTGCTAAATGGGATATAACTGTTTCTACTACATGGTGTGCAATCGGGCATAATGCAGAAAGGGAACATGATGAGTACTAGCCATGCTGGCATATTTCAGAAAAGGGTTTGGGGCGGGATACTAGGGGGATGGTAGGTGTGGCAGCGCAGGAACCGACTAGAGGAGTTGCTGCCCGGGCCGTGCAGGCCGTCGCCCAGAGTGGGGAGAAGCCCATGGATTTGTCCCCGCAGCGGAGAGTCTGCTGGGAGAGAATGAGCAACAACGGCCCCGTGTGCCGGGAACAGTGTGTTCGGCTTTGACCTCTGAAAGTGAAACCAGCAGTATGACAGCTCCACTTATTAGCGTATTAACAGTAAAAGCAATGATCCACAGAGACAACACTTCAATATTGTCCCTCGAAGATCAGGGACCTGACAAAATCAATGCCACCTTAACGCCTCAAACAACACCCCACGAAAAGGGGGAAACTCCACTGGAAAACCAAAAAAAAAGAACTCGGACCATTGAAGATCCAATTGAGGAAAACGTTGTTAAGGGTAATATAAACAAAGATACAAAACCTCCATCGAAGCTCAAGACCACAGAAAGCAGCCCAAGTCCATGAAAATGGGTCGTGCCGGCCCTAAAGGTGCAAGAAAGGCAATTAAAAAGGCCCAAAGTCCCTTAAAATGACTATCAGACTTTTTCTGTAAGCATTCAAAAGCCATTCAAGAAAAATGCAAAGAAATGACTGACGCAGAAATTCTCGAGGCGGCAGATGCAATTGCACCTCCCCGCAAGCAAAGCAGGCTGGTAGTTGCTCAAAGAAAATCCTCTCTACCCACCTTAAAAGGAAACAACTATCTATCCCAAGACATAATTAGGGCCAATTGGCAATTCACAGAAAAAAGTGACCCTTGAAAGCACACAAACAACGCCGGCTGAGTTGTGCATCCAGCCGGTGCCAGACCCTAACCCTCCTTTAACGTCTTCCCCGATAAATTCAACGACAAATGCAGATAGAGATAAGGCCAAAGCCCCTGAGCTCATTCTAGAAGCACTACAAAATCCTAACACAAACGAGTCCGAAACAGACAACTAAAACGGGAACCAGTCGCAAGAGTAGGGGAGGCAGTGAGATCTACAATTCTACCAAATAGCCCGATTACACCAATGCGCGATTGTGATGAAACAGCCAGACCAACTCAAATACCGCCACAAGATCCGGCGGCAAATTGCGACCCAAAATTGC
The DNA here is from genome assembly GCF_040938575.1 of Ambystoma mexicanum. Taxonomy (NCBI): domain Eukaryota; kingdom Metazoa; phylum Chordata; class Amphibia; order Caudata; family Ambystomatidae; genus Ambystoma; species Ambystoma mexicanum. The sequence continues at coordinate 419,426,208 of NC_090934.1, read as the reverse complement.
GCCCAAGAGACATTGATAACCATAAAGGCCAAGTATCCGACTCCCCACCTTTGGCCCTAAGAGAGCCTTGCAGAGCCAACATACAAACCTCTGAAAATGAACATGGAAACAAGTACCCTCTGAACTCTAAAAACAGACTTCAGTTTGAGAAAACCCTAGATTCCTTCTACTCAAATTTAGATAACTATAACAACCAAAGAAGATCCTCCTTGGACCAACCAACTAGAAGGCCGTCGTCAGTAAGCACTCCAATTACGCACCCACTGTCCCTAATAAGGAATAAAACATCTTCTCAAAGCGTCACAACTTCAAAAGACTCACAATAAAAAAAAACGACATGTGTACTCTGATGTCAACACTGACGATAGCCCTTACTCCATTCACTAAATTGTACGAAACTATAGGAGATACGTTGAAGGACCACACATCGATACAAGCGACAATGTTAACTAAATTGACTTTTCTTGAGGGGTACATTATGGCTTTAGAAGCAAAGAAAACATCGACTGATAGCAAATCGAATTAAGACCCACCTTCAACGCTTACTACTCAAGAACCAGCCCTGAATACGAGTCTCATGGGCCCATTAAAGCTATCCACAAAATCAGAAAGTACGCAAACCTCACCATTCATCGACCTAACAGTCCCAACGTCTCCTCTGACGGAAAAGTGCAGGACCACCAAAGAAGCCAAAGAAGGAAACCTCAAACATACAGCAAACATACTACTTGCACCAATTTTTCAACAACAAGAGTTAGTCAAGAGCAAAGTGACACCTTCTCAAAAACGCCCAGCGATCCTCCAGAATTTGAAGGCTCGAGTAAAAGATTCACGCAAATCACACAACGAAGAAATTGAGAAAACCAATCGACCCCCAACAGCGGTGGAAGCCTTCTTAAACAATGAGGATATGATGAACATTACTCAACACATCACGGATCTAACAATAAATTCATACCCGGAGCACCAAGGGAATCTTGATTCCACTACAATCCCCCCCCCCACCCGCATTCAAATACCATCGAAGAACTGGAGACCTGTGAATCTCCATTTCTTACCCTTGAAACCGAAGACATCGAGCTACCAAGATCCATAATGGCTCAAAAAAGTCACCTTCTCCTCAGTCTACCCCCATATCCCAACCCAGACCAATACTTCAAAAACAAGAGAGAAAAAAGCGATACAACCATCCACAGCGGCTGACGACTCGACAGGATGACAATCCACGTAGAAGCTCCCGGGAACACCGATCAAATGCCCAGCGTGAGAAAACTCCAAAAAGAGATTACGTAAAGTTAGCTCCAAGGATTACCTACAATACCATACGAAACCTCAAATCCGATGGATACTAAAATTAGAGCAAATTCCTGGAAACCACGATGAAGTGACACTAAACAGAAGAACAGTTATTGATTTATTCAGTTACATTCCGAAATTACGCTCGGTGAAATCTGCCGACCTTCAGATAGTGGATCCAAGTCATTATCGCTCTAAGGCGATCTCACACTTGTATATAGCATCATCATCTATTAACATCCTTCTAAGATCCGCACTAGAGGAATTGTTAATTATGGGCTACGATCTAACCGAATCTTCAAGGGAAATAAAACCATGTAATTACCTGGAACGTAAAGACACTAACGAACCCGCAAAAGTAATTGATCGATCCGGGCCACCTTACCATAAACACTGTACCTTACTGAAGAAAACGATTATCACCCCAAGACTGAGAGAAAGTCTGAATAAAGTCTATCGGAAATCCGAAATACCAATGTCTTCAAAAAGCCTGGTCAACTCTACAAAAGCGGCTGACAAAAACCCAAGCCTTCAGGACACTGTAGCAGCTTCTGGCTCTCACTTTAGGGCCCAACCACCAAAAGAGGACCTGAAAATTCAAAGGAAGGTGCAGAATGAACTATGCTCTGTCATAAAAACACCTCTTCCAAGTTCCTCACTCCAGACCATGTGGTTGTGGCTGCCAAAAGCCCTAAAGATAAATCGTCAAAAATAGCCACTCGAGGACAAGATCTACAGCAACACAAGCGACCCTCAGGAAACCAACGACCGAGACCAAATAAAAATGTGCTAATGGAACACACAAGGTTTTCTCCATTTGACAACGCCTGGTTCCATAAACCTCAACAAGTACAATATTATTTGCCTTCAAGAGACATGGCTACTCCGACCTCCCATCCTCGATGGCTATGAGACCAACATAGTCCAGGCCAAAAAAGGATCTACATGTCGTCGAACAGCAGGCCTTCTCATTGCAATCCATAGTGGACGAGGCTTAACTGAAATCCAAAAATTGAAAGAAAACCACTTCATGCTGATGGTGAAACTAAATTGGCTAACAAGGGACGAAAAAAACGAACAAAATAGTGACAAGGAAGATAATTGTTATCACAATTTATTGGAACCCTGCTACCATAGACTGCTCAAAATTCATCAGCATGATCGAAATGGAAATTGACTGGGCCCAAGCCAACCACCAACTGGACGACATAGTTATATGTGGGGACCTTAACATCAATTGCCAGACTCCAGCCGAAGCCACTGTGAGTAAACCAAAAAAAATACAAACAGACCTGAGGTCAACTAAATGGCAAAACCTGATGAAATCTAGATCATTCGCCAACCTCGACCAAGTCTTCTTTGACCCAAACAGATTACCAACTTGGGAAAGAGCCAACTCAAAATCAACAATTGATCACATTTTCGCGTCACGTTCCTTGCTACCACAAATTACCTAATTCAAAGTGATCAGAACACCTGAAAGCGATCACAATCTTTTAGAAACTACTTGGCCTTCAAGCCCACCGAACAACCAACAAATGAGCGCAAATATAGAGGTAACTTCGCAGGGAACTAGACTAAGGATGACAGAAAAGGCAATAACTTCTATAACATCGATATACAAAGACATAAGTAACCAAGTACACAGGACGGACGTGGACTATACACAACTGCTGACCACCTTCAGAGTCCCACAGGGGAAAAAAAAGACAACTATGATTGACCAAAAACACATCTATGACAAATCGATTGCCGAAAAAAAGAGCGCCCTGAGAAAAATAAAAAGGCAGGCCTGGAAACTAGACCATCAGCAGTCTTCAGACATCATTAAAGTAGCAGTACAAGCCTATAAATCATGGCTGCGAGGTCATCGACATAAACTTTACCAGTAAGATGCCGAAGCCATTCTTAAAGCTATAAATGGCAACCACGCTAGAGACTTCTGGTCCCTCCTCCACTCAACAGCACCAGGTGCTCGTCCGTGCCAACTCAATGGAATCGGCCAATCCGCTTGGGAGGTCTACTTTGAAACACTCTTCCGGAGCCCCACAACCACCGAGAAGACTAAGGTAAACAGTGAAGCCCCTTGGATCTGTCTGAACAACACTGAGGACATCCAAGATCTGATCAGAAAAGTGAAACCATTGCGTGCCCCAGGTCCCGACGGAATTACCAACTGCGACCTGAAAACACACCCAGAAGGTTGGTCATCTCTTTTGAGCCTAATCTTTAGTCGTTGCACTTCCACTAAGTCCGTCCCTCCATCATGGACACGTGCAAACGTAGTTCCCATTTACAAAAAAGTAAACTGGGCAGACCCATCCAACTACCGCCCTGTCGCCCTTCTTGACCCTATAGGCAAACTTTTTGGGTCCCTTCTCTTACAACATTTTATCTCCTGGGCCAATAAAGCTCCTTGCCAAGATAAATTGCAAACTGGCTTCAAAAAGAACTTGGGCACAAATGCAAACATTCTAATACTGAGCTCGCTCAAAAATAAAATCCTGGAAGGCTGTCCTCGTTTATTCATCATTTTCGTCGACCTCACCCAGGCGTTTGACAAAGTAGATCGCACAAGACTGTGGCAGAAACTCACTCTATGGAAATGTCCACCCGAATTACTTGGTCCAATCAAGGACCTATACTCCAATACGTCCATGCAGGTCCGTTTAAATCAACAAAGGTCCCTCTCGGAGGATATAATTACGGCCAGAGGTGTTAAACAGGGATGTCCATTGGCCCCGGCCTTGTTCTGGACCTATCTAGGCGATTTTCAGGAAACCGAAAAATCGGTACGATCTTTTCCACCAAAACTCAGAGGTGACCAGATCAGCCGCCTATTCTATGCAGACGATCTAATTTTATTAGATCACACCCCAATAGGCCTACAACGCCAACTAACCAACTTTCAGCAGTATATGGCGGTAAACAATTTGGAAATTAATGAATCGAAAACAAAAATGATGGTCATCGAAAAAACAGCAAAAAAGAAGGAAAATATCCTTCTCACCTGGGCACAACCACAATCGAGAGAGTCACTAACTTCAAATACCTTGGTGTTATATTGGACAGCACGCCTAAAGAAAAAGCTATGCAAGAAGCTCTGTACGCCAAAACGACTAAACTGGCAACACAAGGGAAAGCCATTGACATAAATTTGGCTGATTTTCAATTGTCCCAGTCAGAGATTTCTATAAAAAGAAGGTCATACCATCATTGGCCTATGGCGCAGATGCCATGCCGAATCTTCCTCCAGAACTGTGGCCAAAACTTGAAGCAATTTTCTGGAGATCAATCCTCAGCCTCCCAAAATCGACACCCATCACACTAATTAGACGTGAATTTACCCTCTCATCATTAGAAACAACTATTGATTGTAATAGCGTCTTGTTATACCAGAAATGTATACAGAAAGACTCCCCTTACGCTTATCGCCTGATAAACGAAGAAATCTGGCTTGGCACTTGCCAAATGCTGACAATATGGGAATCCAAGAATCTGTCCATCCTAAACTCAGTAGAAAGTAACGCGGACGAGCTCATAACTAACCCAGTTAGAGTTATCAAAAAGATCAGAGAGCTCGACTGGATTAAGACCATTGATACCGCAAACAAATACAAACTCACCAGTCATCTTCCTCCGTTTTCCAAGAAATTGGACTCTTTACAACCATACTTAAAACTTTTTCCGAGTAGGTCGGCACGCAACTACTTCCTAAAAACCCGCCTGAACCTATTGGAAACAAATGAACTCTTGGCTATAAGAAAATTATCTTCAACCAACTGTTGCCGAATCTGCAACTCCACCACTGCAAAGGAAACTATTCGTCATCTCCTCCTGAACTGCCCAGCGATGCGAGACATTCGTTTTACCTGAAAGACACTTTATCTATTTTCACCCTTCAAGATGAGGAAAACTGTTGGAACAAACTGATAGGAGGCGACAAACAGAAATGGCAGTTAGCCACAGTGAATATCATGCAACATATCCTCAAAGCGATGCTCCCCTTGCAGATCCTAAACGCCGTTTCACCTACACCAACAAACTAACCATCCTCACTTTTTTCGTCCTTATACATCAGCATGACTGCTTTTTAAAACTACTACAATTTTTTGTTAAAAAAATCTGTAAAGATTAGAAACAAATAAAAAAAATTCAAAAAAAATTCAAAAAAAAAAATTGCAGAGGGGGTGTTGTTGGGTCTGTTGTGCTGTGGAACTCGGGTGATCGCTTGCATAGCTTCGTCAGCGAGGCTTCATATCTTCAACACTGGAGACTGGAGGAAAGTGCTCTGATGACAGAGTGTTTGAAAAACCTCCATAATGCGTCATAATGCACACCCTCCAGTACACCACACTTATGAAATGGAGAACACAGATACTCGGTCTGATTACATCATAGGTCAATTGGCCTGCAGGCAAGACACATAAGTACATCTGAAAATCTGGTTACGCAGGATTATCGTCACTATCAAACTGAAATGAAAGAAAATGCAAATTCAATCACCTGATTGAAGTCATTTTCTGCACACCGCATGCAGCCTTATGCCTCCCTGCTTTGTTTGCAGTCATCTCATGGTAATGGCACCTTAGGGTGCTTAAATGTGAAAATTAAGGCAGATCGCTTGGAAGTTCGCCTCCAAGCCCTGGGAAAGGCTGGTCACTGCAGGGCAGGATGTGGCAGCTCAACAATGGGCATTTTAGAGGAGTTTTTGCAAGTGCGCCAATCCGTGGGAATCCAGTCTGATTCCAACACTCCCCATGATATGCAGAACAGCAAACCTCACACGTGGAGGCCCACAAGGGTCACCCCTCTCGTCAATTCCCTTCAACATCTACATGACAAGTGGACCCATGTCCTAGAAGCCCCCGGGATCAGCTATCACGTGTATGCCAATGACACCATGGTCCACCTCACCTGGAAAAGTGATGAGGGGTTAATTAGCATGAAAGGAACTACCTTAAGCAAATCAAGCACTCCTCCTATCCTCCTCCTATCCTGAGCTATCCTCCCTGTCCCGGGAGGATAGCTCAGGGGCAACGTGCTCACATTGGAAGCAAGACGACATGGAGTATTGCAGATTTGATCCCTGGGTCTGCGCTTAGAAACCTCTGGGTATTAAGCGTGTTATAAATAACCTATCATAGGTATCTAGTCAATCCATCTAATATCATTCCATCAAAATGTTTCCATCTAAAACATTTCCATCGAGTGGATGTTTGCAGTTGCATTGAAACAGTAAGTGCTGTGCAATTGGACAATGTTGCTATGGGGTTTCATCACATATCGTGTACAAGTCTAGGGAGGACCAGATGTCATGTGCATCAGGATCCTGGGAAGAGTCAGCACAGTCTATATTAATACAGCTAGGAGTATTGTATATGCAAGTCCCCCGGTCTGGTGGGAGACGCTCTCACTATCTTTTCATCCACACATGATGGTTTAGAGTCCCAGTGCTGGCAGGACTTGCAGCAGCTCATACAGTTTTGTGAGGATGTCTTTTAAGGGGGTTTCAAATGTGCCTCGACAGACGTTTGTGGAGTCGAATGTCATATCATTTTAAATATTTTAGCTAAAGTGCTAGAAACTCCCAGCAGGCTGGAGGGATTTAAATGCAGTGGAGCAGCCAGTGGACTCATTTACATGCTGAAGACCGGGAGGGTCAGTGTCTATGAGTTGGAAACCTTCAGCTTTGTCCATCTTACTCAGGGTCCAGGCCACGGGGGGAAGTGTTAGGGGTCATGACTTTGCTACAGAAGTTAAGAATTTTTATTTGAGGAGGGAAAGATAAATATGGACCTGTTGGTTCAGAAAGCAAATTATTTTCAGATCCATTGAGGTGTGTCTCGGATTTTGGCATATTTCTCATTTTCTTGTTGGTGGGTCTGATGAGATTGAATGTTTTATGGGGAATATGGCGGATTCTACAAACTTTCTGCCAGAATAATATCAGATCAGTAGTAGGGTGAGTGCACTTGATTCTGAACGTTTCTGTTTCAGGGGCATTTTTGTTGGGGAAGCTTTTAATGGTAGCAATTGTTATTGAATGGGGCAGCTAACGTGGATCAGCTTTTGGGGGAGATGGAGGCCATTACTGCCCCATTCAAATATATCCCCAACTTTTTAGTGTTTCTGGAAGGGGTTAAGAATTTGGTAAAGGGATTTTAATGTGTCTGCAATTTCAGAGTTTTTGGTGGCTATGAACAGTTTTTCAGTTTTTATCTAAGCAATGGTATTTTGTAATATTTTAGATTTAAGCCACGCGGCCTGATTTATTAGCAGAGCACAATTATTTGCCAGTTTGTGATTGAACTCATACGCCAGCTCATCTGCTAACTACTTTTGTAGCTATAGGGCGTGTTTTGGTTTAGGTCGTTAAAGACTTAGAATTTAAAGAGCTAAATAGATTTCCCAGCTGTTTAATCTACCTCTCCAGATAATCCAATTCTAGGCCAGGAAGCCATAGTTGCAGCTGCTTATAATGCTTTTCACGGCCTCCTTAAGGACGAGGCCAGTGGTTGCAATCTTGACTGATTGAAAGAAGCATTTCAGGTTTGTAGAGACTTTCTTGACGTGCTTTGGGTTCTTGGGTCTTCCAGGGCTTAGATATGATATGGCATTTATAACGTGCCTATACACAAGTGTTTCAAGGCGCAACGTGTAGTTGCCATGTTAGTTGTTCGCAGGGGATTAGGATATTCATTGAGAGGTGAATATAGGAGTGATCCGAGATGCATAGCGACTCAATCAAAGCAGGGGAGCAATGGGAATGAATTGGATGATTGACTAAGTGATAATCCAGTTTTATGGAATCTCTGGTGGCGATGGCAGGAGAAGGTACATTTCTGTCCAGAGGGGGTGTAGCTTCTTCACATGTCTTCAGCTTAGATGCTTTTAAGGGAGGGGAGCGTTTATTTGGGGGGTTCCATGTACACGTGGATTGTCTGTCTGGGGTGGCATTAAATGAGAGGCTAAAATCACCCACCATTATTATGCTACTTTCTGGTTGGATAGTAGGTAGGGATGTGTCCATCCTCCTCCAAAACATGGTAGTCCTGTTGTTGGACTATACGTTTTCATACATGATATGTCTTTGAACCTAGGTAGTAGATAGCAGACAGGCCATCTATCTTTATTGCCATAAATATGTTCTATGTGTTTACATTTTTTTTTAAGATTAATGTACTTCTTGTTATAGTGCCTGTGTTAGAAAAGAAAGGATAGGCAACAGTTAATCTCCATCCTTCTCACTTCCTCCCTCCCAAGGTTACTCTCTTGCAGTAATATACATTTTCTTTTGAATTTCACACAATATTAAAATATGGTTTTCCATTTTCCTGAGTGGTTTAGTCCTTTCTCATTTAAGGAAAGAACTTGAAGGTTAGCACTAACCATAAATAAGGTGGGGTGGGGGGGGACCTGGGATACTTTGGTATGTGCAGCATCTAGCGGTGTTAGATAAGTGAGCAATGTAGGCTACGTTGAGTAGGACGTATATGCATGCTATTACGGCTCTTCCAGGATGGAGAAACATTGAGGATATTACAGTGAGACCAAATAATATTGCATCGGCCTACTGCATCTGTTTGGTTTTAATCATTTTATGACATACATATATTAGCAGATTGATAGACTGGTGTTCTGAGCAAGCATGCAGCCCCTCCATGATGTATACCAACTCATAGAAAGAAACTGGGCTTCTAGTGGTTAGAAATGCAAGAAGGTAGAAGGGTACGACGTTCATTCATTGGCAGGTTTTTTTTTTACTGAGTTATTTGCAGCCGATTTTTGACTGAAAAAGTGAATTGAAAAATATGCAGTGGGTGTGGGTAACGGGGCGTGGGGAATAGGTAGTACAAAACTGGGAAGGGGGATTGGGTGGGAAATAAAAAAAATGTCAATGAGTTTTTCGGCCAAAAATTGGTGGTAAATAACTCTGCGGAATAAAAACTGGCGATGGAATGACGTAGAGCCGGCAGAAGAAGTTGGGTCCCAATAGAAAGAATGGTATAGCGATACGCAACAGGATAGGAGACTCAGAATGCATAAAACCTGGCGATGGAATGACATAGAACCGGCAGAAGAAGTTGGGTCCCAATAGAAAGAATGGTATAGCGATAACCAACAGGATAGGAGACTCGGAATGCATAAACCTGACGACGGAATGACACAGAACAGGCATAAGAAGTTGCGTCCCAATAGAAAGAATGGTATAGCGATAAGCAACAGGATAGGAGACTCAGAATGCATAGAACCTGACAATGGAATGACATAGAACCGGCAGAAGAAGCTGGGTCCCAATAGAAAGAATGGTATAGGGAACAGAATGGGAGACTCAGCATGCATAAAACCTGGCAATGGAATGACATAGAACCAGCAGAAGAAGTTGGGTCCCAATAGAAAGAATGGTATAGCGATAACCAACAGGATAGGAGACTCGGAATGCATAAAACCTGATGATGGAATGACACAGAAGAGGCATAAGAAGTTGCGTCCCAATAGAAAGAATGGTATAGCGATAAGCAACAGGATAGGAGACTCAGAATGCATACAACCTGACGATGGAATGACATAGAACCGGCAGAAGAAGCTGGGTCCCAATAGAAAGAATGGTATAGCGAACAGGATAGGAGGCTCGGAATGTATAAAGCCTGGCGATGGACTGACATAGAACCAGCAGAAGATGTTGGGTCCCAATAGAAAGAATGGTACAGCGATAAGCAACAGGATAGGAGACTCAGAATGCATACAACCTGACGATGGAATAACATAGACCCGGCAGAAGAAGTTGGGTCCCAACAGAAAGAATGGTATAGCGAACAGGATAGGAGGCTCGGAATGCATAAAGCCTGGCGATGGAATGACGTAGAGCCGGCAGAAGATGTTGGGTCCCAATAGAAAGAATGGTATAGCGATAAGCAACTGGATAGGATACTCGGAATGCATAAAACCTGGCGATGCAATGACATAGAACCGGAAGAAGAAGTTGGATCCCAATAGAAAGAATGGTATAGTGATAAGCAACAGGATAGGAGACTCGAATGCATAAAACCTGGCGATGGAATGACATAGAACCGGCAGAAGAAGTTGGGTCTCAATAGAAAGTGTGATATATGGTATAGAGATAAGCAACAGGATAGGAGACTCGGAATGCATAAAATCTGATGATGGAATGACATAGAGCCGGCAGGAGAAGTTGGGTCCCAATAGAAAGAATGGTATAGCGATGACCAACAGGATAGGAGACTCGTAATGCATAAAACCTGGCGATGGAATGACATAGAACAGGCAGAAGAAGTTGGCTCCCAATAGAAAGAATGGTATAGCGATAGCCAACAGGATAGGGGACTCGGAATGCATAAAACCTGACGATGGAATGACTTAGAACCGTCAGAAGAAGTTGGGTCCCAACAGAAAGAATGGTATAGCGATAACCAACAGGATAGGAGACTCGGAATGCATACAACCTGACGATGGAATGACATAAAACCGGCAGAAGAAGATGGGTCCCAATAGAAAGAATGGTGTAGCGAACAGGATAGATCACTCAGAATGCATACAACCTGACGATGGAATGACATAGAACCGGCAGAAGAAGTTGGGTCCCAATAGAAAGAATGGAATAGCGAACAGGATAGGAGACTCGGAATGCATAATGTCTGGCGATGGAATGACATAGAACTGGCAGAAGAAGTTGGGTCCCAATAGAAAGAATGGTATAGTGATACGCAACAGGATAGGAGACTCAGAATGAATAAAACCTGGCGATGGAATGACATAGAACCGGCAGAAGAATTTGGGTCCCAATAGAAAGTGTGATATATGGTATAGAGATAAGCAACAGGATAGGAGACTCGGAATGCATAAAACCTGACAATGGAATGACATAGAGCCGGCAGGAGAAGGTGGGTCCCAATAGAAAGAATGGTATAGCGATGACCAACAGGATAGGAGACTCAGAATGCATAAAACCTGGTGATGGAATGACATAGAACAGGCAGAAGAAGTTGGGCCCCAATAGAAAGAATGGTATAGCGATAGCCAACAGAATAGGGGACTCGGAATGCATAAAACCTGACGATGGAATGACTTAGAACCGTTAGAAGAAGTTGGGTCCCAACAGAAAGAATGGTATAGCGATAACCAACAGGATAGGAGACTCGGAATGCATACAACCTGACGATGGAATGACATAGAACCGGCAGAAGAAGTTGGGTCCCAATAGAGAGAATGGTATAGCGAACAGGATAGGAGACTCGGAATGCATAAAGCCTGGCGATGGAATGACATAGAACCGGCAGAAGAAGTTGGGTCCCAATAGAAAGAATGATATAGCGATACGGAACAAGATAGGAGACTCGGAATGCATAATACCTGACAATGGAATGACATAGAACCGGCAGAAGAAGTTGGGTCCCAATAGAAAGAATGGTTTAGCGATAACGAACAGGATAGGAGGCTCGGAATGCATAAAGTAGGAAGCGCGTACACAGCCCCCACAACCTCTCACCCCTCTCTTCTCCATGAAGCATCGGATTGACTGTGGTGAGTCGGCCATAAGTAGCTGGCTCTGTTACCACCATCTCCCCTTAGTGCCTTATCATCTTGTTTTACAATTGACAGTAGCACTCAGGAGGTTTTGTTGAACTAAATTATGGGGTGTAGCTCATTTAAGGGAAAGAGGCTAGTTGTGTGATTGGGGGATCAGTCATTGCTATTTATCCTCAAAAAGCCTGTATGCATTACTGTGCATCTCGTGTGACGTGTCATGTGCTACATGAACTCTGCAGTTTAAACTGCAACATGTGAAATTCATGAATACCAGTTAACCACATACCAACTAGGTATCACGTATTAAATGAAATGTGTAGCCAGCCATAACTGTAAGCAGTGGTAGAAGTATAACGAAAAAAGTAGAGGCTAGTAACTAAGAGTCCTATTACAACTTTACACTTGCACAGGGACATGGCCGGACAAATCCTCTATATAGAATGGTGACTGTGATCGTAAAAAGTTGAGGTGTGGTAAATAGAAAAGTAGTGGAACACCGCTCCCGCCCGTTCCCGCTCACTTCGATCCCTGATCTGTAAGGCGTATTTTAGCCAAGCGTGCCACTCTAGCAAGCTTCTATTACCTTACACATCTTGCACGATGCCAAAACCCCTAGGTGCCATGAACAAATATGTATTTGAAAATGTTTCAGCAATTCTGTGGGATTGTTTGAATAACGTTCAATTACATATGGTGCCATTTGGGGTTAAAGGCTGGGGGTGGATCGTCCCACAAAAAAGAGATTAAGTGCGCAATTGTAATTATAAAATGATTGAAGGTACAGCGGACTTTGTATTAATTCAGCCCCATTTCCTCCCACTGAGAGGAAAGCAGATCCTTCCAATTCACAGCCAGCCAAATATTGGACAGATTCATCAAGGCTGGGAAGTCTGGAAGGTGCTACAGGCATGAAATCTAATTACGCGCCCGCCTGTTTTGTTAGCGATGCTTTGATGCCGGGGTGTTAGCAGGGGGTATTGATTAATTCAATAACCGGGATGGGCCCTCAGATGAATGTATGTGTCTAATGTGATCAGCGCGGAATCCGTCAAGCTGCGCCCGCCCCTTCCCTAGATACCGGCCTGTCGCTAAGTGTTAATTTATGGAGCATGCCTGATAAAGTATTAAAAGACCAGGGAAAGCCTTGGTAGGGAGCTGGCGCAGCGCACGCAGGCTGCACGAGGTGTGCACCGCGGCTGTGCACCATCTCATCAAACGAAATGCCTGCACACGTGCTCACTGGTGCAATGTAAGTGTGCACCCTTCTGCTAATAGTGTCAATACTGCTACTGTGACACAAAGGAACTTTTAAGCGGTGCAAAGTGACTGCACTGCCAAAGACACCCTGATTCACAGAGCGGTGCAAAGAGGTGTAGGAGACACTGAAATGACAATGCACAGCCTGGGGCGGGCAAATCACACACAAGTATGATCAGGGATTGTCTTCACTAAAGAAAACACTTTGTTTTAGGAGCATTAAATATCATTTTCTAATCTAGGAATTGGATTGGGACGGCACAGGCATATGCACACTGACTTTCTTAGAAGGGGGCCATGTAGAGCAGTCTTATTAACGAGGGTCAAGTCCTTAAAGAAAAGTGGGGGGCTCATTAACATACCAATTGAATGTGGTGGCACCAGAAATTAGCATATCAAGGTGCCCTCTGAAAAAAGTGGGGGGACTCCGTCCACCTGCATGTACCCTCGACTTGAGCCCTGCTCTTTTGGTCCAGCCAAAACGTTCTAATCTGCATCCATTGATGAACTGTTGCCTAACTCACTTGGGTTGGGGCCCAACCTGCCATAGACAGTGCCTTAAGTGGCACTGCTAAATGAGTCGGGGCTCATCAAGGGGGCGTGGCCCAACGGCAGGGGTCGCCTGATGGCCCGTTCAGGCACGCCCCCTTGACGAGCCTGGCACATTGGGCTACAGGCACCCCAGCCAGGCAGCCTTTTGTAGAGATCAGCACCCTCTCCCCACTGTTGGAGAGGGTGCTGATCTATGCATTTATTTTATGTAGGCTTGTCTGGCAGGGGACAGCGCTTCGCCTATTCAGCCTTAATGGTGGCGCTGCCCCTGGCCAGCTGGGGAAGGGTAGCGTCACCATTAAGGCTGAAAGGGTGAGGCCGCTGGAAACTAGCGCCTTTTTCCTAAAGTCTGAAAGTCCTGTGAATGTGCGGGAGTTTCAGGATTTAGAAAACAAGGCCTCTGCTTCCAGCGGCCTCAAGTTTCACTCCATAATGGAGGCGCAGGCCCACGGCATCTCTTGCTTGAAGGGATGCCTTGCAGGTGCTGCGCTACCATTATGGATGAAAGACATTTTTATCTGAAGCCTGAAGCTCTCGCACACGAGCGAGAGCTTCAGGCTTTAGAAAAAAATCCTTGGCATGTAGTGGCCGGGGCTGCCAGGGGAGATTAGTGAGCTCCGGCAGGGGCCCGCCTCAAAACGAGATTGGAGAGCCTGCCCAGCCCACTTAAAGCCCTGCCCATAGAGATATATGTGGAGCTTATCTCGATAATTATTTCTTGCTGAGGAGGGACACAACTTCCTATACACTAGTTTCCCTCTGAGGGGATTGTGTTGCTTTTTCCTAAACCTCAAACCGCGGTGTTGCTGCGGGAATACTAGCATTTTAATATATGTTCCAATAACAAAATGATTGCGCGCACGCACACCCGCCCCACCATTGGATGTTAATATTACTCAACAAGATGAGCATATATGTAGAGTTTTTGATGTTTTGCCGAGAAGATCATTTAATCAAGAGTAGGGATGAGAGCTTCCCTGATTGGGCAGAAAATCTTTCAAGGAGGCAAGTACTAGTGCAGCGGTGATATTATGCTGTGAGTGATGGCCTTCAGGTGTGCTCAAGACCTATAGAGGTGTCAGGGTCAGGAATTGGCTGTTTGCAGAACGAGTGCTGGGGAACAGAAAAGGAGAGGTTGATAACGAATCTCTCCCAAGCCATACCAGATTGGCCTCAAGCGAAGAAGGGTGAGTGTCTAGCACATTTGAAACAGGCTTTGTGGCCTTCCTGTTCTGCCTAAGTGTGTTAAACCAATGACCACAGGTCAGGAGTGCACACACTCTTACACTTATCTGTAGACCCTGTCAGGAAAGCTTGGAGAAAAAGAGGGTTGGTTTTAGTCTGCGTCTCCTTTGGACGTCAGTCAGGCCTTGGGCTGGGCTTCCTGTAGGTTCTTAGGCCTATGACGAGCTTTATGGCGGTGGAAATAATGGCGTAAGAGCTTGGAGTCCTCTTGGACTGAACCTGGGTTCTTCTGGGAGTTTATCAGCATAATCCAGCCTTGTTTACCCTTCTCAAACTGAGCTGCAGTTACCATGTGCTGTTAATAGAGGGCAGCAGAGTAATCCTAGGCTCACAAGGGATGTAGAATCTGCTTTTGCAGGTCTGGATTGGGCATGGGGGCCATTTTTCTGGATTTACTGCCACTAAGGTGTATTCTTTCTTTCTTTCTTTATTTGGGTGTTTGTTCAGTGCTACGTGTCACCATCCATCTGCTTCACATCCCTTGTTTGCCTTGTACAAAGCGTATAAAGGTGCAGAGGCGTGTATGCACGTGTTGGGTTTTCTATAGCTCAAGTCCAGCTGGGAAGCAACGGAGTGCTGTACAATGAAGGGGACACAGAAACAGGGTACGTCTGTATGCGGTCTACAGCTAGAAGGATGGAATATTAAGGGTGCAAGTGGAAGGGCATGGAGAGAGGCAGGCTGTTACAGACAGGGGATACAGGCTAGGGAGGGAATAGCAGACCCAGACTGCGGCAGGGTCCACAGATTAGCGGTTTGGGAGCTGTGAGGCTTCGGCCATTTTCTGAATTAGAGGAGGGAGGGGGCCAGTCTGATGAGTCATGACCCCTTTCTTACAGTTGCCACTAGCTTCCGACTGAACAGTGTGTGGCACGGAAGGGTTGTGGCCAAGGTTACCAGGTTTTGGCACCATGCAGGATCCGCCATTTTGTGAAAGCAGTGTCTGGCTCCGGGCACTTCTTTAACCCTTGTCTGTCAGAAGATGAAGGCTATGCCTCATCCTCCTGTGAGTTCCTTGGTTATCTATCAATGGCCTATAGGTGATGCCACTGTATGGGGCTATACTAGCATTTTTCATACAGCACTGGGCATTGCTATGGAGGTGAGCATGTCAAACGACCCCTTGTGGCAGATCGAAAATCCAAAAGAGCCCCCTGGCTGGGACCCTGTCTACCCTGAGACGCAACGCTGGCGTGTGTTTTTGATGTGATGTCCAGATTTTCATCCTGGTTGCAGTGTTGAGCTGAGGAGCATGGCTGGGAGTTTTGAGTTTTGTGTTTGTCTGCTTTTGCTCTCCAAAGGCTGCGTCCTGGATAGTACCTTTTCAAGCGTTCTCCAGTGGAATAGCACTAAGACCTTTACAAAGATGGCAGTGGTTCCACTGACCAGCCCAACCTCGGCTGCAGTTTCTATAGCCTTTCAGAAAGCAGTGCCACGGCAGGTAGACCATAGTGTACATGGAATTATACTGAATGTATTGGACATTGTGGCAACCAGAGGCTGTGTGCTGTTCCAGCGAAGGGCCGTGCCTCGTGTCCTTTTCCCAAACATGCTGAGGGAGCAGTCACCTTTTGGACTTCATCAGATAAGCTGCCCTAGTTTGCCCAGGGGGCTGGAGTGAATGCTGGGCTGTCTTGGAACCCGAAAACGAGAAGCTCGTCGAGTTTTTAAGCTTGATTAATTTTTTTGTTTATTGTGCAGCATATTATACAATTATTAATACTAAAACTCTTACATTAAAATTAGCATTTTTCCACATCTCCATGATTGCTAACATGAAAGAAATGTGCTGACCACTAAGGATCTTTTGCTGAAACTGATTTGCGTAACAAAATATTCTTTCGAAAGAACCCCCCCCCCCCCGTAAAAGACTCCATCTTAGGAAGCCAGTGGCAGAACGCTCAGGACAAGAAGCCCCTTACACAGCCTGCACACTAGCCTCTGGAGGCACTCATAACAATCCACCATGGAAATCTGCACACATTTTCCTATGCTCATCGCATGACATACGCATAGACCCATGTACTCTGTGTGGACACAGCTTACAGGCGCCACCCCCCTGTCATCTTTAGTAGGAATATGACAGCCAAGAGTACATAAAGGCATCTCAGAAGGGGGAAGGCCAAACCTCTGCTAGGCTCTGCTAGGCTCTGCAAGCAAGATTCCTAGGTGGGAAGTGCCAGAGAGTCTCTGAACCAAGCGAAGGATAAAAACGTTGCCTACAACACCCTCCTCAGCTTTGGGCTGTCTGCCTTATAGAATGATATGTGCCCAGTGAAGAAGCTAGGAGGGGCGCATCGACAAGCATCAACCGGGCATTTTCGATCCAGTCGAGCCCCTCGAGCTGCAACCGACTGCACCACTGACTGTTGTTATGCTGCAGTCACTTACGCCATCCAAGACCCTTGACCATTGCTTCAGACCCACCAACCAGCACTGAGACAACAATTCCTGACCCTGAGCTGCCGTGTAGGCCAGCCTGCTGTCATGGCCCACAGGAGGCGATGGTTGATCTGGCACCGCTGGAGGCAAGTGGGTACTATCTCTTGGCACAGCTAAATTCCAGCCTCGCTCCATGCTGCTCTGAGGCTGACTCCACCCCGTTGCCAGGGAAGGCATATCTGGCGTCACAACCAAGACTTCAGCGCATTGCTACTCTTCATAGCATAATACTTCAGCTTTCTGCTAATACTGGTTTCCCTCCTACGTCCGGATCGTATTCAGCTCTACATTCTCACATGAATATAGACAAGATCACCTCCGGTACGTTGCCCCTGCTTCCTTTCCTAGGCAATCATTAACCCAGTTCCCAGCCGTAATCATTTCACCCCGTTTTAGGAATCGCTCCGGTTCCATTGTTGCCACAACAACCAGCGATGCTGACTTACCATTCCGGAGGTTTGTGCATGCTCCGCTGCAATTCCAGCCGCGGCGCCACTTTCTCAGAGTGTGAAAGGGATTGCCAGGGGGCTTTTCATTCTCGTCCTCGCTGCTGCATCGGACTCAGGTTGGTGAACTTTGTAATATCGGATGACATATTGTTTTGGACAGATGTACAAACCTTACAGTTATCAACGCCTAAAAAGAGGGCAGGGTATCGGCAATATGTATAAGATGCAGCAGTTGATCACCGCTGTGCAGTCCCTGACCATTGAGGTGCAGAATCTTAAACAAGAAAATGCTTTTCTACGCCAACAGATAGGTAGATCCGCTAGTAGCTCAGAACTACATCCAGGTCCATTTCCTCAGATTCGATGGGAATCCCCATCAATTAAAAGCATTCCTAGAATCTTGCACTGTTCAGTTTGCTTTTAAGGCCACTTTTTTCACAACTGATCGGGATAAAGTCAGTCATATGGTCTCACATCTCATTGGACCAGCATTAGCATGGGCGACCCCTTTGGTGACTATGAATAATCCAATTCTTGACTCATACCCAGCCTTTGTGAATAGTTTAAAATCCATGTTCGGTCGCCAAGAGATTATGGTATCGTCCCGGGAACACCTGTTGGACTTTAAACAGGTCTCCCAAGATTTACTGACATACATTACCACGCTTTAAACAAATGGTCGCCGACACAGCCTGGCCAGATGATGCCCTCATCACCGTTTCTCGTCGCGGTCTCTTCGAAGAACTGAAGTATGAGGTCTCTAGAATCCCTCGTCCCACTAATCTAACCGAAATGATCGCCCTAGTGATGCAGCTTGATTACAGTCTCCAAGAAACACACCAGGAGCAGAGAAAAAACAGGGGTTGCCGACTATCTTCAGACTTCCAGATTGCACAACCAAAAACCCCTATTATGGATGAGCCAATGCAGCTAGGAGTAGCCAGAGATCTTCTGTCTCCGGACAAACGCACCCGCCGTTGCAGCCTAGGGCTGTGTATGTACTGCGGCTCGAAGGATCATTTAGTCCAGAACTACCCTGTTGCCCCTCCGAGACGGCAGGGAAACACCAACACCCGACTGTAAGGGGAACCATGGTTCGGGAACATTCGGTAGGTTCCCCTCACCTTAGTCTTTCTTTCCCAACACAGAAACGTCTGATTTTCCAAAGGTAGTGCTGTTGGTCCCTTTCTCATGGACCTCCACCCAAGTCCTCAATGTCCCCGCACTGGTGGACAGTGGAGCAGCCGGAAATGTTATAGATGATAACTGGGCATGTTGTAACAGGATACCACGCTCTGCTAAATCTATTTCCATTCCAGTTGAATCCGTAGACAGAAGCCCTCTCATCCCGGGCCAATTGTGGAACAAACCCGGCCCCTCCAGATGAGCTTATTATCCCACAAGGAGGAGATTATTTTGGATATCATCAAAGTGGCCCATTACCCCATCATATTAGGTCTGCCCTGGCTGAGGGTTCATAACCCATATATTAACTGGTCGGCTGGTACCTTCTTCTTGGGGTCCGAACATTGTTTAGAACATTGTCTTCCTCAGGCGGCAATTGGGCTTCACACACCATCAGCACCACAGAAGAAAGATCAACACCCTACTGTCCTTAAACTGGTCCAGGAGATTCCAGAGCCTTATCTTTCTCATCGTGAAGTCTTTTCCACCTCGGAATACTCTGAACTTCCACCCATCGAAGGTATAACTATGCCATCACACTGGTTCTGGATCAACCGATACCTTTTGGCTGGATGTATATCCTTTCTGCCAAAGAGAAAGAAGTTTTGAAGGAATATCTAGAGACCAACTTGCACAACGGATTGATAACAGAATCCACTACCCCGGTGGGAGCATCACTATATTTCATCCTGAAGAAAAACATGACTGAACTCCAGTCCTGTATAGATTTCCGTTGTCTCAATAAAATCACGATACCCGACCGATATCCGATGCCTCTTATACCAGACATTCTGGAGGCAGTCAAGGGGGCCACAATCTATACAAAATTGGACCTTCGTGGAGCATATCACCTCATCAGAATCAAGCCTGGCGATGAGTGGAAGATGGCCTTTCGTACCCCATTTGGGCACTGTGAGAATCGAGTGATGCCATTTGGGTTGTCGAATGCCCCTGCCGTCTTCCAACGTTTTATGGACCACCTTTTTCCCCGACACCCTACTGCATTATGTATTTGTGTATCTGGACGATATATTCGATTTTTCTACACCCAGAGATGAACACGTGAGACATGTCCAAGAAGTCCTGAGTCGCCTTCAAAAGAACCACTTATTTTGCAAAATCAAAAAATGTGAGTTCAACCAGAACAGCGTCACCTATTTGGGATACATCCTGTCTGTTCAAGGTGTGTCTATGGATCCTGGTAAAGTGACCAAAGGCCTAGATTGGCCCTCTCTTTCCTCAGTCAAGAACATCTAGAGGTTCCTAGGCTTTGCAGATTTTTATTGCCGCTTTATCCCGGGGTTCACTGCCATAATGCTGCCAATGACCACACTCTTCAAGAAGGGTGTCCCCTTTGAATGGTCAGCAGAAGCTCAACAAGCATTCGATAAATTCAAAGTCTGCTTTACCGCTGCGCCAGTCTTGATCTCTCCAGACCAGAATAAGAGGTTCATACTCGAATCAGACGCATCTCATCAAGCCTTAGGCGCAATGATCCTCCTGGAGAACAGTCAAGGAGTGGAGTGCCCAGTTGCTTATTTCTCAAAGAAACTCTCCCCTTCTGAATTAAATTATATTGTCCTTGAAAAGGAATTGCTGGCTATATTAATTTGCTAGCTCTCCAACTCGCACCAACTCGGAATAGCAGACAAGCCCGTTGGGCCCATTTTTTTTCTCCACCTTTAATATCACTTTCACCTTTATCCCAGGCAGAGTAAACCTCTGAGCTGACGCTCTGTCTAGAAAGGAACCCATTCAATTTTCACAGTTTCGATCCAAACCACTCTTCCCAAGGGCACAATTCATCAATGTCATCACTGACTTCCTACAGTCCATTGCTAGAGAATCACGGAAAATGGAAGACGACCACCCTCAAGTCCTCCAACGTTTGAATCTCACTAAGGAAAAAGGATGCTATTTCAGAGAACAGAAAGTATTCCTTCCAACAGCAGCCCTTCAGAAGGAAGTGCTCTGAATGTGCCATGACACCCAGGCTGCTGATCACAGGGGCATTCATAACACCGCCAAACGTATTCAACGGCACTTCTGGAGGCCTAGTCTTTTGCCAGACGTGCAAGACTATGTTGCTTCTTGCTCAGTTTGTATACAGACAAAATGCCCTTGCATTTCCCGAGTTGGCAATCTCACTAAGATACCCTTGTCAGATCGTCCCTGGCAGAATAATGGTGACTATAGACTCATTTTCCAAGATGGCACACTTTATACCATTACCGGGTGTCCCTTCTGTGGCACGTATGGCAAGAGTGTTTATCGGTGGCATCTTCTTGTTGCATGGGGTACCGGAAACCATCATTTCTAATCGAAGGCTCGCAATATACCTCACGGTATTGGAGGCAAATCTGCTCTATTTTACACATCAAGCAGGCACTAATCTCCGGGTTCCACCATCAGACTAATGGTCAGACGGAGAGCCTTAATCAGACTTTGGAGGGGTATCTTAGGTGCTACATCTCGGCGGCTCAGAACAATTGGACTGAACTTCTTCCCTTGTCTGAGTTCGCTTACAATAATGCCTCCCACACTTCGCTTGGCACAAGTCCTTTTCATTGTACCTATGGTTTTCACACGAGTTGCTTTCCTACTGTCGTCCCGTCAAATACTTCATTCCTGGACATTGATGGACTGATTCAAGTCATCCAACAAGGACACCGGACAGCCCACTTTGTGCTTACAGAAGCCCAAGACCGGATCAAGCAGTTTGCAGACTGCCATCGGACCCCGGCTCCTGTTATTTCGGTTGGGGATAAGGTTTGGTTGGCCTCACATTTCCTACCCAGACATCTCGTTCCTTCGAAGCCTTCACCTTAAAACTTTGGTCCTTTCAAGGTGTTACATAAGCGGGGTGTAGCGGCCTATCATCTTCAGTTGCCTGTCTCTTGGGCTTGGATTCATCCTGTTTTCCATGTCTCCCAGCTGAAGAGGGATGTGGTGGACTGTTTCCACTGAGGGACCCGTTCTCGTCCCCCTCCTGTTTCTACTTCTTCGGGTCCTGAGTTTGAAGTAGCTGGCATCTGCGAATCCCGGTATCATCGGGGCCTTTTGCAGTATCTGGTAGATTGGAAGGGGTATTCCCCTGTGGAGCAGACTTGGGAGCCTGCCTCCGCTGTTCATGCCCTTCGTCTTGTCCGGCGATTTCATCATCTTCATCCAGGGAAACCGGGCACTTCTGCCCTTTGGAGGGGGCATACTCTCATGGCCCACAGGAGGCGATGGTCGGTCTGGTACCTCTGGAGGCAAGTGGGTACTATCTCTTGCGGTTCCTCCAACATGGCGGCCCGTAGCCACAGCTACATTCCAGCCTTGCTCCATGCAGCTCTGAGGCTGACTCCGCCCCCGTTGCCAGGGAAGGCATATCTGGCACCTCAACCAAGATTTTAGCGCATTGCTACCTTTCATAGCATAACTCATCGGCTTTCTGCTAATACTGGTTTCGCTCCTACGTTCCGATCATATTTAGTTCTACATTCTCACATGCATCCAGACAAGATCACCTCCGGTAGCGCGGCCCCTGCTTCCTTTCTTAGGTAATCATTAACCCGGTTCCCAGCCGTAATCATTTCACCCTGTTTTAGGAATCGCTCCGGTTCCATTGTTGCCACGACAACAAGCGACGCTGACTTACCATTCCGGAGGTTCGCACATGCTGCACTGTAGTTCCAGCCGCAGCGCCACTTTCACTGAGTGTCAGAAGGACGCCTCTGGTAAGGCTTTCTCACTCTTCGGTCTGCTTTCCTTGCATCTCTCTTTTCCCCACTGATCCTCACTTACCTGTTGCGGTCTCACAGATCCTGCCCTCACTTCCCACCCGCAAGACATCCAAGCAGCCATCACATCACCAGACTCCATTCTGGTTCTG
This sequence comes from Ambystoma mexicanum, assembly GCF_040938575.1. Lineage (NCBI taxonomy): Eukaryota > Metazoa > Chordata > Amphibia > Caudata > Ambystomatidae > Ambystoma > Ambystoma mexicanum. The sequence goes on along the minus strand of NC_090934.1, from coordinate 419,403,354 downwards.
TGCATACTCGCGGCTTCCCTATGTTCAGGGTAATCTTAGATTCTTTTCAGACAAGCAATGTTAGGTTCCTTAAACACTCTTACTAATATTCTCCTTTGCATTAACTGCCACCATTAGGAGAAGTTGCTGCTCCTATTAAATGCGCTACCTTCATCACGAAAAATATCCAGAATGACGCCCATTCTCCAAGAAGCAAGCAGGGTTTTCTTCCCCAGAGGGTTTCCCTGGAGGTCTCATTCCAACCCGGCAAATATTGCCATAGGCTGGGAAGGGATTGCCAGGGAGCTTTTCATTCTCGTCCTCGCTGCTGCATCAGACGCAGGTTGGTAGACTTTGCAATATTGGATGACATATTGTGTTGGACAGATATACAAACCTTACACCTGCAGCCATCTGTCCAGCCTTGCTCACCGAACTGCCTGCTGTCTGTTTCCCGCATCTGTCTCCTATCTTGAACTCTGCCGCAGAAGCTGCAAAGCGCCCTGAAACCGACTATACACTGTTGTACAGGGAGAACTTCTACAAGCACAAGGAACATTGTGGTTCTGTCCCCCCCTGGTCCTTCTCCGAAGGCCCCTGGTGACATTTTACGACCCATTGCTCCCTTTGTGCTGAAACCAAGTATCCTTGAACTATAGAGATTAATTACTTTACCAACTACCCTCCTGTCAGTATCCAAAGTGCATCCCTTTTCCTTCTTTGAAACTGTCCGCTGCATTCCTCTACAGGGGGGGTTGTATTTTGTAGTGTGCTAGAACTGTCTGTTGTGATAATAATAAAGTAGATATTTGTATACAACCTTGACTGCACAGTCCCTTTTATCATTGGGTAATAATTGTATTTTTGCTGTGTTGCAACTAACCAACGATCCAAAACCTTGCAGAGATAAGCCTGCCATTCCGTCCACGTTACCAAAATTGGAAACAGAGGTTTATAATTTGCTTGTGTTTCCAAACTGTTTGGATCTCTTCTGGTGTACTAGAGGTATGGGACTGACTGATGGTTTAGAAAACGATATTCATCCCTGGACCACTGGTGTCCCGGAAGTTGATTGGTCACACTATGTTATGCTTTGTTTATGTGCTTTTATACAGCGCCAAATCACCACCATATGTTCTAGATATTCCATAACATCTTTTCCTCAATATACAGGGAGGTTCCCTCCATCACTCCTCATCTTCCCTCATTAAAGCCAATACTACCTCGTAGATTTGACATTTCCTCATCGCATAAATGAGCAGCTCACCCATAACTGCCGTGCCATTGCATTGTGGTACTTTTAGTCCTGCGCTTTTGATGACAGAGGCAACACTGCAATTACAAGAACGGATTTAAAAACGAGGACTATGTTGGCTATGCACGCCTAACATGGGATCTAGCATATGACCCTAGAATGTTCTCACTGAAGGATCCAGCACATCACCCTAGCATGTGCTCACTCAGAGATCCAGCACATCACCCTAGCATGTCCTCGCCCAGGGACCGAGCACATCATCCTAGCATGTCCCCCTTCAGGGATCCAGCACATCACCCGAGCATGTCCACTCCTCAGGGATCCAGCACATAACCCTAGCATGTCCTTGCCCAGGGTCCTAGCACATCACCATAGCATGTCCTCCCCCATGGATCCACCACATCACCCTAGCATGTCCCCATACAGGGACCCAGCACATCACCCTAGCATGTCCTCGCCCAGGGACCCAGCCCACCACCCTAGCATGTCCTCGCCCAGGGATCCAGCACATCACCCCAGCATGTCCTCGCCCAGGGACCCAGCACATCACCATAGCATGTCCTCACCCAGTGACCCAGCACATCACCCCAGCATGTCCTCGCCCAGGGACCCAGCACATCACCCCAGCATGTCCTCGCCCAAGGACCCAGTACATCACCCTAGCATGTCCTCACTCAGGGACACAGCACATCACCCTAGAATGTCCCCCCTCAGGGACCCAGCACATCACCTGGGCCTAGCCTGTCCTCGCTCAGGGACACAGCACATCACCCTTGCATGTCCTCGCCCAGGGACCCATCACATCACCCTAGCATCTCCTCTCTCAGGGATACAGCACATCCCCCTAGCATGTCCCCCTCAGGGGCCCAGCACATCACCCTAGCATGTCCTCACCCAGGGACCCAGCACATCATCCTAGCATGTCCCCCCTCAGGGACCCAGCATATCACCCCAGAATGTCCTAGCCCAGGGATCCAGCACATCACCCTAGCAGGTCCTCACTCAGGGATACAGCACATCACCCTAGCATGTTCCCCCTCAGGGACCCAGCACACCACCCCAGCATGTCCCTTCTCAGGGACCCAGCACATCACCCTAGCATGTCCTCGCCCAGGGACCCAGCACACCACCCTAGCATGTCCTCCCTCAGGGTTCCAGCACATCACCCTAGCATGTCCCCCCTCAGGGTTCCAGCACATCACCCGAGCATGCCCCCCCTCAGGGACCCAGCACATCATCCTAGTTTGTGCTCACTGAAGGATCCAGCACATCACCGTAGCTGCTAGCATGTTCTCACTCGGAGATCCAGCACATCACCCTAGCACATCCTCCCCCAGGGATCCAGCACATCACCCTAGCATGTCCTCGCCCAGGGACCCAGCACATCACCCTAGCATGTCCTCGCCCAGGGACCCAGCACATCACCCCAGCATGTCCTCGCCCAGCGATCAGCACATCACCCTAGCATTTCCTCACCAATGTATGCTGGCTTCCTCATTGTTTAATGGTTGTTCTGATCATTTTGGGGATGTTCCTGGGAGTGTAGCCTACTGGTCGCTCTTCGTAAAATCCAGGTATCCCTAAGGGCCAGACTGTGCTTCCCACGAAGACTGGTGGGGGTGGGGGGGGAATGGAAGGATATGCTAAGTGGCAGAAAGCCGGCCATGACAATATAAGGAATCAATTTTCTTTGTTTAGTGTCCATGGCCGAATACACATACCTGTTTGCACAAGGAAGCTGGTGTGTGCATGTATTCGGTGTATGAATAAAGCGTGCTTGGCCCTGGACCTTCACATTCACATGACAGCACACACACGATTGGGGTTGTGCCGCCTTCCTGACCGCAATAAACCCGTCATTAGTTCAGACTCTAAGCAAACACTTAGAACTTCACTCGTGGTCCACCAGGACCTCAGAGCAGCAACTTGGCGAAGTGAGGCTTCCCTTCCAGTGGGTTAAGCCTGTTACAAAGCTCTTGACTCCAGGAGCTTAATTGAGTATGCATGTCAACCAGAGAGAGGACCTGCAAGTAGCAAACTCCTGCCAGGGGGCACTCACCTGCTGGCACCAGGCTGCCGCTGCTGGTCATCTGTGTGAACCTGCAAACTCTCAAAGGGGTGAGCCCCGTTGACTGAGTTTGGGGACCCAAGGTGACAGGTCAACAGCGACAACCTTAAAGCCCATTTTCAGAGCCAAGTGGCTACCCGCTTGGCATGGTCATTAATTTCACACTGTACATAAACAACCTTAAGCACCTGGAAAGCCCCATAACCGAACCCACAGACCAACCTATGAGCCTGTGCTCACTGGACCCTCTGCCAACACCACCACTACCCCCCTCTCCCACACACCATGCATCACTAAGTACTCGAGACACGGACCCTTCCACCAGAACCAACCTTCCCTCATCTTGATGGGAATAGCATCAAACCTGCGCATCTCTAGAGATGCTGCCCAGATACTCCTTCTGTGGGGTGTGGCAGCACCACTGCTATTGGACCAGGAGACCAGCTGGTACCAAAGAAGTTGACCAGCTCTCCGAGGTGTGTCTTGCCATCACTATCAACCACACTGCCTACTGCGGCACACAAGGGACACCATAACCACAAATGTGAGGTTTCTGCTTCTTCGTACCGAAGAGGGACAACAGTAAAATTATAACTGCGAGGATTTCCAACCATCCAAGGACCGTAGATAGCAGAAACTCTTCCACTGTGAGGTCTAGAAACATCAACAAAGTGACGTATAGCGATGCATTGGTCTCCTCACACTTTCGATTGAAGTAGAGCGGTTGGCCTCAGATATCACACAGAGGATCAAATAATACACACCCTTAATGACAGTGGTCTGCAATCTGTGGATCTCTAGATGTTATGGACTATAACTCCCATGATCCCTCACCATTGCCTTTGATGTCTAAAACTGGTGGGAATCATAGTCCAAAAATGGGGTGACTGTAAGGAAGGGAGTCATGCAAGAAGGACTTCACATTGTTTCTTCCCTGTGCGGGGCAGACCCGATGGCAAGGGAATTGCACACTTCTTTCACTAAAACACATTGCAATTCACTTTATTCCTCCTATAGCGTCCCTATTCTTGATTCCCCTTTTCCCTGCCACCCCCGGTATCTCTCTTCCATCTTCTCCCTCTACTCCCAAGATCGCTCTATGCCCCACTCAGCACTGTGAAGCGGCCTTACACAGATAGCTTCATTCAAGCCTATGTCACTAGGATAAGACAGCTCAGAATGTTAAACACTTGTCCCAGCAATCAGGGCAGGCCCTTCTTAGGTCTAAAAATTGAGTATCATTAAACTGGTTAGGAATAACCCTCATTTGCACTGTGTTTAGACTTGGGAACAATTTGGCGTGATGCGCTACAGGAATACGTGATATTATAGTACCTCTGCATCCCTCTTCCTCGTCCTAGTACTTCATTACGGTAAGCAATCAGAGCGGCACCTCTACATCCCTCTTCCTCGGCCCAGTAATTACAGAATTATGTACTGGGACGTGGAAGAGTAGGGCTAGGAGGTATGCCGGGAATCACCTGCTGGCTCGTTAGGCCACACCCCCTTGATGAGCCCTGGCCCAATGGGCAAAAGGTACACCCGCCAGGCAGCCTTTTGTAGCTACCAGGGGGAGAGGGTGCTGATCTCTGCATTTATTTGCTAAAGGCTTGCCTGGCAGTGGACAGCGCCTTGCCTTTTCAGTCTTAAGGGTGGCGCGGCCCCTTCCCAGGCTGGGAACTGAGTGCCTGAAACTTCCATGAATGAGTGGGAGCTTCAGGCTTTAGAAAAAAAAGACCTCTGCTTCCAGCAGCCTCACCTTTCTTTCATAATGGCGGCATCGGCCTACAGGCATCTCTTGCTTGAAGGGTAGCCTTGCAGGTGCGGTGCCACCATTATGTATGAAAGGCATTTTTTCTGAAGCCTGAAGCTCTCGTACATGAGTGAGAGCTTCAGGCGTTAGGAAAAAAGCCTTGTCCTGTTGCGGCCGGGTCTGCCCGGGGAGATTAGAACGAGATTTCTGAGCCTGCCGGTGCTCAGCCCCAGCTAGCCTGGGCCCACTTAAAGCCCTGACTATAGCATGTATGCAGCCACTACGCAGAGCGGTGTTGGCTATCAGATTCTGAGCTCACACCTGCAGCTGTGACTGTGCGCGCGGCGTCCAAGGCCTGGAAGATGCAAGTGACAGCTGACAAACACAGTCTCGTATGCTCATCCCGCAGGCGGCGTGCCCGACGCCTCCTCGGTAATTAACAGATCGCTTCCAGCAATTATACAGTCAATCCATCATCAGAGCGCATTGTGCGGGTGGGACAAGAGGAGCGTTTACAGAAAACTCACATTAATGTATTAATGTGGGGAGTCAGGAGGCGGACCGAGGCAACTGCAGGGAGAAACAAAGGCAGCATATGTCAGACCCAGCCCGGGGTGTATGGGGTGAAGCCTCCTGGATTCACCCCTCTATTCTATTCTGTTGCATTTTTATAAAGCAGCAGCTCGCCCGCAGGCCTCAGGGCGCTCACATGACAGTACAAACAAAAAACATGGGCCGCTGTGGAAGCGGGTTATGGGGATCATATGGTCAGAGTCAGGAGTAGAGAAGGGCCCAGAAACCTAGATTCCTTCTCCCTCAGAGGAGAGTGGCAGCCACCCGCAGTGCTAAGGTGACGAGAGGTAGACCCTACAGGTTTGTACTGGGCTCCATCCAAGGGGGGCATTAAGGCTCGGGGCAAAATGACCGCTTACAGCAGGGGCCTGATTTACGAAGTGTTTATCAATGGGATTTTCCCCCGAGAACGCTTTTGTAAATCAGTCTCACTTCTTGAAAAACCCATGTATTATGTTCACAGATCTATTAACATATTTTTATGACTTATGCACAAAAATCACGAACATGACAGTTCTTTCACTAAAAATGCCCCCCTGCCCCATAAGTCAGCAGGGGGCAGGACAACCTGGACCTACGCCACTTCCTGTCAGTCCCAAACATTGGGTGGGAGCTCAAAGTCATCCTAACTGCTTTGCTATGTAAACTGAGCCCGACCCCACCACACCCTCACACCCATGGGACTTCCCTGGTCCCTGACCCTTGCTCTGCCTGTAGTCAGTACCAGTGGAGCTCTGTCCTCCCGCCACCATCGCAGGGGCGGAGCCAGCCTCAACATTTTGGGGAGGAGGAGCTAGAGGACAGTTTTAGAAAGCGGGTTGCGAGTGGGGCCATGATTGAGCACCTCACACCACATGCTCCTACAATTGCCCGCCGTCAGCTGTGCCTTGTCTTTGCCCACTCTGGCCTTGGCAACCCTCTCATAGACTGTTTCTCAGCTCCGAACTGCCGTGAAGAAGTTGAGGGGAGTAAGTGAAGCCAGGGATCAGTGCTGATGACCACAGCGGCCCTGGCATTTGCCGGGCCAGTGGATTGGGAGGCGTGGTGGTGGCGGCCCACCAAGGGAGGGGCACCTTGTATTTGGTTATTTATACGTGGAGTGGGGATGCACTGGGCGGTGTCACAACAAAGGGGTCTCGGGCGGGTATAAAGAGAGGGGGCGCAAGGTGCCCTCCCCGCCTCTCTTTTCCCCGCCCAGGACCAGTGAGCTGCGTAGGCAGCACTTTTGGTTATCCCTAAAGACCATCCGCCGCCACACGCCTCGCGGTTGCCTGCCTTGAGGCGGTGTTTATGGAGTCGGAGAAGTGCAGATAAGTTGCCTGTGCTGGGAATCGAGCAGGGCACCTTCCTGGGGGCGATGCGAGGCCACTACAGGCCCCAGCATACCAAGCCACGCCGTGCCAACATCTCTCCAGGACCTGGAGGTACTACCAGCTGCAGGCCACACAGAGATAGCTGCAGCAGGTGCTAGAGTGGGCAACTTTTTGAGATACTTTTGCGGAACACTTGCCCACAAGGCGTTGATGACGTCACAGCTTCATTGACGTTTGGCCCACCCCATTTGTAATTTAAACAATGTGTTAATGGCTCTTAACACCTGGCTTAGTTGCAATGAAAATGGTTTATCCTTGGGAGTTGATGGTCACGTTTTTTTAACTGCAAAAATGACCATAAGTACCTCAGGAACAAAGGTTTAGCATTGGCATCAAGACAGGAACAGCAGCGGCAGCAGCGCGACCTGCAGGCTCAAAAGAGGAGCCGGAGCTGCAGAGCCGCCCAGAGAAAGAAAACTGCAGACAGCAGCAGGCGGCAGCCCCGTGGTGTGTAGACGGCCACTTCAGTTTGCAGAGTGGCTTGGCTGGACGCAGGTTGTCCCGACTTGCTGTCTCCAGAGAGTCACACTCCAGGCAACAAAGCAAATCGGGACAATCTGCGTCCCGAAAAGCCACTCTGCAAAGTGCGGGAAAGAGTCCCCAAATACGGGACGATCCCGCAAAAAACGGGACAGTTGGCCACCCTAGTAGGTGCATTAACTCATTGAGGTGTCGCCTCCTATTCCTCTGAGACCAGGAGACTGAATATCTAGTAGCCTTCATTAGATCCATCTTCCTGCCCAATGTCGAGGCTATTTACTTTCAGGAAGAGAGGCCAGTCCTCGGGAGGCGTGAGCCGCGAGCCGCGTGCCGCTAAAGGCTGAGCAGAGCAGCTACGCCTTTGGCTTCATCATGGGGAGTGTTACATCCGCCCTGCGTCCCGCTACGCAGTGATGCAGGGCGCGCTAAATAAAAGCCCCGCCCCCGAGTTGGGGAAGGCGGTTCCGGGCATACGATCTACAAGTGTGTGGCGTATTCTTATGAGCTCCCGCCGGAGCTGCGACAGAGGCCGCGCGGCCTAGCGAAAATGAGCCAGCCCCCGCGCATGCATCATCGCGGGGCTGGGAACACAACAATGGCGACGAGGCGGTGCTAGAGCTAACACGCGCTCGGCGAATTTCATCTCGCGGATGCCCCGCGAATATAGCGCATCAATTTTTGGACACCCGGTGGGGGGGGAAACGCGCACGCCACCCCCCACCCAAAAAAAAAAAAAAATTCCCTTGTAACCTGCATCATCCGAGACATCGACACTGATGTCATCCTGTCACCAGAAGACACTGGCAACTCTCCACAACACCGTATCTCAACTTGAGGGTACCTAAGGACTTTCTATCCTCCCCCAGGGAACGGTAAGCCGCAGCAAAGCCCAAGGAAGCCCAACAAGGCCCCATGCCTTTTCCCCTGAAGGGCCCACGCCAAGTCCGTGTGGGTGCACGTCATCATGGCTGCCGGCACATCAACCCCTGGGCCCTCCACGCCCTCTAGGATAGCGGTGAACCTATCGATGGCAACACCAATATTTCGCACACAAGGAGGGTCATCAACACTGGTACAACCTTTTGACCCATTCACTGACCCATCGTCCAGCGGACCCCGATGGCAATTATGGATACAAAAGTTTGAGATGGCGATGGAATGCAAAGACATAACGACGGCCAGAAAAATGAAGGCACATCCACTGCTCAGTGTGGGCGATGAGGTACTGCGCATCTTTAACTCCCTAAACGTTGATGATGGCCAGGATACATACCTGAGTGCGAAGGATGCCTTGACAGCACACTTTCTCCCACAACTGAACTCGGACTAAGAAACGTTTATCTTTTGCACAACCATACAGGCAGCAGATGAAACTCTGGATGCCTACCATACACGGTTGAGGAAGTTGGCCATGTCCTGTGAGTTCACAAATGTTAAGAAAGAGATACGGAGGCAAATCATCAATGGCATCCACTCAGAAAAGCTGTGGCGACTGGTGCTCAGCGAGAGAGGTATTCCCTTACAACGCATCCTTGAGCTAGGACAACAAAGGGAATTAGCCCACACCAGAGCTGCCAACATGGAGGCCACACTGCACAAGTTACAACCCCCCAGCAACACAGCTTTGGTGGCCCAGATCTCCAACAGACAATTCACAAGGGACGATGTCAGTGGTGGTCATGCCCAGAACAGGTGGCAACCTCGCATCCCAGGACCCATGGAATGCGGCTGGTGCGGTGGACCACGACATGGTCGACGGAACTGTCCAGCACAAGGCACCACATGCGGAGCATGTGGCAGAAAGGACCATTATGCGAAAGTATGCAGATCAGTGAACGTGACGTCACAACCATCATAGAACCCTCAGAAGAAGAACACGACCAAGAAAAAGAAGCAGGCCAATGCAAGAAGAGTCATTGTCACCAACTCCTCGACGGAAGAAGAAGGAGTTGATGTCTCAGCCGTGCAACAGGACGTCAGCAAGGTAAATGACAGAAAAGGCAGAAAGGTATACCTGGTGTCCACACTAGACCAAGAACAAGAATTTAAAAAAAGCTGTCCGAAGGCGAAAGTGCATGGTCACCATCCAAAACCAGCACATCGTGATGACCATTGACACAGGTGCCTCGGTAAATGTCATGCCCGTGAGCGTATTCCAGACTTTAAACCCACAACCAAACCTGAAAAGTACTGACACGCGTTTGTTTGCAAACGGCAGCCGGAAGCCCCTACCAGTCGTCGGCAGGTTCCGCCCCACGCTGGGTCCCGGTGAAAACAAATTGGGGTCAAAAATGTATGTTGTGAGAGCAGGGATTGAAAGCCTTCTAAGTGGGGACGCATTGGAAGACCTGGGTGTGGTCAAATTCATCTGCCATGTCGACTCAGCCGCTGAGGTAGAACACATCCTCAGTCTATACCCCAACCTGCAAAAGGGAACAGGTTGTCTAAAAGGCAAAACAATCAGACTGCACATTGATGAGTCAGTACAACCAAGAGCAGTGAGGCACAGGCGGACACCATTCCACATGAGGAAACAAGTGGAGAAAGAACTCAAGGCACTAGAATCAGCCGGCATCATAGAGGAGGTCACAGGACCTACACCCTGGGTCTCTCCGATGGTGGTGACAAGGAAGCCCAAGCAACCCGGGAAAGTCCGGATTTGCATAGACATGCGCCTTCCAAACACCGCAATCAAAAGGGAACGACACATCACACCAACGATCGATGAAATTGTGGCTGACCTCACGGGGTCTTGCGTATTCTCAAAAGTCGATCTGAAGGCGGGGTACCACCAGCTCAAACTCCACAGAGACTCCCGCTACATTACAACATTCTCAACGCATCTAGGACTGCGGAGATACAAACGCTTAAGCTTCGGGATCTCGTCAGCCGCTGAAGTTTTTCTACAAACCATTCAAGAAGTCATCAGGGGCATACCTGGCGTCCTGAATGTAAGCGACGACATTTTAATCCACGCTCCCAACAAGAAAGAACACATCAAGAGACTGCAGACCCTATTGGGCAGGTTGGAAAATGCCAGACTCACTATACACAGGGAGAAATGCAAATTCCTCAGACCAGAAATCACCTTCTTTGGCTACAAATTCGGCAGCACAGGAATCTCCCCTGACCCCGAGAAGGTTGCAGATATTCAGGCCACCAGCCCACCACTGACTCCTACGGATGTACGCAGCTTTCTAGGTATGGCCACATACTGTGGCAGGTTCATCCGAAACCTGGCCACCCTGTCTGAACCATTATGCGACCTGACCAAGGCCAACACCAAATGGGACTGGGGGCAGAAGTGCCAAGAAGCTTTCGAGAGCATCAAGGAATCCCTGTCCGTTGACACCAAAATGGCATACTATAACACGGAACTCCCCACAGAACTATACGTAGACGCGAGTCCTGTAGGCTAGGAGCCATCCTAATGCAGACAACCAAGGAAGGGGAGAAAAGGCCCATTGTGTATGCCTCAAGAGCCCTCACGGCAACAGAGCAGAGATACTCACACATCGAAAAAGAGGCCATCGCCGTGCTGTGGGGGTGTCGGCACTTTCATCTGTACCTTTATGGACGTCGATTCACAACAATCACAGATCATAAACCCTTACTACCCATTTTCACAGGCACGTTGTCACACCCGCCGGCAAGAATCACCAAATGGCTGCTCCATCTTCAGCAGTACAACTTTGAACTTGTCTACCAACCGGGCAGCGGGAATCCCGCGGTCTTCCTCTCGAGACATCCTCGAGCGGCAACCCAACAAGAAATCCTAATTGCCGAAGAGACTGAGGAACATATGTGCCATGTTGTACGAGCCATGAGACCCAAGGCCGTCAGCATTGAGGACATTGAGGCAGAAACTCACAAAGACCACTGCTGTGATTTAGTGAAAGATGCAATCATTTCAGGGGACTGGAAAACGTTTATGAGGCACACCCACAACAGAACGGTAGAAGCCAGCAGTTTTCTGTCCGGCATGTTCACGGTCCGACAAGATCTATCAATCACCGAGGGAGGACTGCTACTAAGAGGAAATCGCATCATCATTCCACCCACTCTACAAGACAGGATAGTGGCTTTGGCGCATGAAGGACACCAGGGGCTCGCAAGAACTAAAGCTCGGATCAGGCACAGGGTATGGTTTCCTCAGATTGATGATCGGGTCGAAACACTCATAAGCACATGCCTACCCTGCCAGATAACTGGGGCCCCACCGGAACCAGAACCGATTTTGTCGGCTGAACGTGGCCACGCCCGATGGGAGGCCATCAGCATTGACTTCTGTACACTCCGAGAGGGCCTATATCTCTTGGTGGCCATTGACGACCACTCCTGCTATCCAGAGGACGAAATAGTAGAATCAACAGCAGCGGAAGTGGTCATTCCGGCCATTGAAAAAATGTTCCCAACCCATGGCCTACCCACCTCCATCAAAAGTGACAATGGACCCCCGTTCACAGGGGAGGAATTCAGACAGTATCTGCATGACCTCAATATAAAGTACCACCACATCATGCCAAGGTGGCCCCAGGCAAACGGGGATGTAGAATGTTTTATGAAGACCATAAACAAAGTGTTAAGGGTATCAAGGGCGAATGCCAGCCCTTGGAAAATTGACCTTTACCGTTTCTTGAGGAACTATCTGGTCACCCCCCACAGCACAACAGGCATACCACCCGCAGACCTCATGTTTGGTACAGTCATCAACTCCTCCATTCCGCATCATCCAAGCAGGACCCCGGATGAAGTCAACGAAGAACGCACAGAAAGGAGGAGAAGGAGCGCCAATGCCCACATGAGCGACAAGAGGAGAGCGAGGCAGTCCAATCATCAAGTGGGGGACCAAGTCGTCATGCTACGCAACCCCACAAAGTCGAATCTGGACACCAGATACGAGGAGCTTCCATGGACTGTCAGCAGCAGGCGAGGGACCATGGTGACTGTGACAAGAGGACGTCGACAAGTGACGAGGAATGTATCGTGGTTTAAGGCAGTACCATGCAGTCTGTGGACAGATGGCGAGTGCCCTCAAGATGACGCAGACGCACATCGCAGCGAAGAAGGAGCCATGCCCATCCAGGAGGAGGAAGAAACGATGGACGACACTTGGCAACCCATGATGACGCCGGGCCTGGAAGACCAGGACTGTGAAGACGAGCCAACCCATGGGCCCGTGGCGGCCAGTCCCCGACCAAGGCGGTATGGTCTGAGAACAGCCACGAGACCGCCCGCCAGGCTAAATGATTATGTGTGGTAGTTAGGTCGCCTGGACCATGAACCCCAATAGGCGGGGTGGTATTTGTATCTAACATTTGCATAGTGTTTGAAGCACAGTTGAGTGCTGTTATGTTAATGTTCATTTGTTTGCAAATAAAGGAGAAATGTTACATCCGCCCTGCGTCCCGCTACGCGGTGACGCAGGGCGCGCTAAATAAAAGCCCCGCCCCCGAGTTCGGGAAGGCAGTTCCGGGCATACGATCTACAAGTGTGTGGCGTATTCTTATGAGCTCCCGCCGGAGCTGCGACAGAGGCCACGCGGCCTAGTGAACATGAGCCAGCCCCCGCGCATGCATCATCGCGGGGCTCGGAACACAACAGGAGGGGAGGGGAGGCCTCTGTCCTCTGCCATTGGACGGTTATTGGTGCTGCCTGTTAGTGATTTTAAGATGTCAATACTCTGCTCTCAGAGGTGAGAGATTTGACAGCTCTTTTCACATCAGGTGCCCCGGGCTGAGCATCACGGGAGAGTTCTGTCTACAAATTCCTCCATTTGGGCGGGCTTCAACCCTTTCAAGCTAGTAGTTCACTCCACCGCTGCTGAAGGGTAAAATGGTGTCCCAGTAATCCCGGAGTGGGACAAAGCTTCGAGGACCCCCACAGCCCTGGCGACTCTGTGTCAAAGCACCAGACCCAGCGCTACGGAATTCCAAACTAATGCAACTCCATAGGGTGGGGGGCGGAAAAACAGCAACCTTTGTACAAAGAGGAGAGAGAAGAGGGGGGAATTCGAAATGGAGATAGTTGCAGAAACCATTATGCCCAAATATTCACAGTGCTGGTAGCTGAGTCATAGTGGACTTCCGGGCGCTGCCGTGCCACTCATTATGGAGGAGCCAGTCAGCTGGAAAGGGCAGGCCCAGTGAAACCTTAGTGGCCCATCAGATACAGCGAGCCCCTGAGAGCCTGCCTGTGTTGATGGAACCATGCAAGGCCACGGGAAGGGTTCTGGGGGGGAGGGGGTGTTTGCTTCTCCAGACTTGCATGGCCATTTGAGTGTGCTGACAAGGTTACTGCATGCCCAGTGTGGTGAATGGTATGCTATGGCACAACCTCCCTCTACAGTGATATCTGGGGTTGCGTCTTTATGCCGCTATGGCATTCGTAGAAAGCAGGACTAGGGAGGAGGTATTGAATGACACCTCCCCCCTACTACTGTTTTCTGCTGCCTCCAGACACCTTGCGTTCCGGATGTGGTAGCAGCATGGAGTCCTTCCTGAACCTGGGCTGTGGCATTGGAGTCCTTCCCAAGGCGGGCAGGTTAAGCACAGGTATGTTGAAAAAATGTGTTTGTGTGTGTTTGTAGACAGGTGAGGGGTTTTGTGTGTCTGCGATCATGGGTCATATGTGTATGCGGCCACTGTTGAATGTGTTTGCATGTGTGTCCATGCAATGAATGTCGCGCTTGTGGTGGAGTGGGATGAGAGCGAGACACAAAGTGCTGGTACTTGCTGGATACGGCAAGGAGGAGGTTAGCAGGAGAGCTGAGATGCCAGCATTGTTACAGGAAAATGTTGGCAAATCTGTTCCGGTAGTAACATGTGTTCTTACAGTAGAACTATTGCCTTATAGGGCAAAGCCGATGTGAATATGTTTTTAAAATGGCTATACTAGCATTATTGGTCGTTGCCAGCTTGAGCGTGTTCTACACTGTCACTCATGGCATATATTTGCATAGCCAGCATAAAAACGGCTTCTTACAGTGTCAAAGTTTGGTATTATTAGACACAGCCAACATGAGTGTGTGTGTGTGTGGCAATAGTGGGATTGTTAGGCACAGCCAACATGGGCGTGATCTTACAGTGGCATTACTGCCATCATCAGGCACAGCCAACATGAGTACGTTCTACATTGGCATTGCTGATATATATTGTAGGAACAGGCATTATAAAAGTGTGCCTGAAAATGCTCCTGTGTACTGTTGGTGCCTGCCATCCATTTTATTATTTCATGTGTTACCATCACAACCAGGTGGAAATACTTTGGCTTTTTCCCCAATTGTAAACAAAAAGTATGCTGTAAAAAACACAATGTGTTTGTATTACTGATAAAATATTCTCGAGGGAGAATTGCCTCGAGACCCCCTTAGTTAGTTCAGGCTCCATCACTGTGTTCAGTCAATTGCACATTTTACTGCAAAATGTGTATGTGTCACGGGATAAAAAAAACATCACCAGCCACCTGGGAAATGTTTGTCAAAACAACAGTTGCTATGGAACAGCGCCAAACTGAAATGCAATCTTTATTTCTGGAAAATTATTGTTAGGTTGTTTGGTAAATTATATAATATGGAAACGCACTTAGAGGGTCACATCTGAAACAGGTATTTTCATGCAAATTGCTTACATTAAATCAGTAAAACTGGAGCAAGCACACAGCAGACAATGTACTTAAGAAGTATGGCCAATATAACCTTAACCTAGAAAACATTGCCTGGTAATCACGCACCACCCCAACTAACAGCATAAGAACACAGGCCGAGTCCCCCTTACAGACAATGCTTATTTTAAAGTTCAGCAGCCCCAATGCACTGGGAATAGAACAGGCTACCCCAGAAGCAGTCCCCCATCGCCCCCAATTGAGGATCCTGCATATGCAGGCAATCAGACTTTCCAGAAGACAATAATGTGAGTGACCCTCCCCAGAGTAAAATAATGAGAGGGAGACTCCCAAGAGTTCAGTAATGTGAGTGAACCTTCACAAGAGGACAACACTGTAAGTTAGACTTCCTAGAGGACAGGAATGGGAGCGGCCTTTCTCAGAGGACAATAATGTGGGCGATTCTTCCCAGAGGACAATAATGTGAGTGACCCTCCCCAGAGTAAAATAACGAGAGGCAGACTCCCCAGAGTTCAGTAATGTGAGTGAACCTTCACAAGAGGACAACACTGTAAGTTAGACTTCCTATTGGACAGGAATGGGAGCGGCCCTTCTCAGAGGACAATAATGTGAGTGAGCCTTAACAAGAGGTCACTATCGTGACGTGAGTGATAATTCCCTGGGGCAATAATGTGAGGGAGAATACAACAGAGCACAGTGATATGAGTAACCTTTTATGAGCAGACAATAATTTGAGCGAACCTTTCCAGAGGACAATAATGTGAGTGAGTCTTCCCAGCGGGAAGGAATATGAGTGAGCTTTCACAAGAGGACAGTAACGTGAGTGGGACTTCTAAAGCAACAATAATGTGAGGGAGTCTTCACAAGTGGAGAATAATGTGCATGAGACTTCCTAGAGGACAGTCATGTAAGTGGCACTTTGCAGAGGACAATAATGGGGGTGAGACTTCCCAAATGCCAATAATGTGAGTGAGGCTTCCCAGAGACAATAATGTGAGTGAGAGTTCAAGAGAGCAACTGAATGTGATTGAACATTCCCAGAGGACAAAGATGTGAGTGAGCCTTCCCTAGAGGACAATGATGTCAGTGAGCCTTCCCCAGAGGACAATGATGTGAGTGGGCCTTCCCCAGAGGACAATGATGTGAGTGGGCCTTCCCCAGAGGACAATGATGTGAGTGGGCCTTCCACAG
The DNA here is from genome assembly GCF_040938575.1 of Ambystoma mexicanum. Taxonomy (NCBI): domain Eukaryota; kingdom Metazoa; phylum Chordata; class Amphibia; order Caudata; family Ambystomatidae; genus Ambystoma; species Ambystoma mexicanum. Next base: position 419,387,059 of record NC_090934.1, on the reverse strand, counting down.
AAGACAATGATGTGAATGAGCCTTCCCCAGAGGACAATGATGTGAGTGAGCCTTCCCCAGAGGACAATGATGTGAGTGGGCCTTCCCCAGAGGACAATGATGTGAGTGGGCCTTCCCCAGAAGACAATGATGTGAGTGAGCCTTCCCCACAGGACAACGATGTCAGTGAGCCTTCCCCAGAGGACAATGATGTTAGTGGGCCTTCCCCAGAGGACAATGATGTGTGTGGGCCTTCCCCAGAGGGCAATGATGTGAGTGGGCCTTCCCCAGAAGACAATGATGTGAGTGAGCCTTCCCCACAGGACAACGATGTCAGTGAGCCTTCCCCAGAGGACAATGATGTTAGTGGGCCTTCCCCAGAGGACAATGATGTGAGTGGGCCTTCCACAGAAGACAATGATGTGAGTGAGCCTTCCCCAGAGGACAATGATGTGAGTGAGCCTTCCCAGAGGACAATACTGTGGGTGAGCCTTCCCCAGAGGACAATGATGTGAGTGAGCCTTCCCCAGAAGACAATGATGTGAGTGGGCCTTCCCCAGAGGACAATGATGTGAGTGAGCCTTCCCCAGAGGACAATGATGTGAGTGTGCCTTCCCCAGAGGACAATGATGTGAGTGAGCCTTCCACAGAAGACAATGATGTGAGTGAGCCTTTGTTCAGAAGACAATGATGTGAGTGAGCCTTCCCAGAGGACAATGATGTGAGTGAGACATCATCACAAGACAATAGAGTGACACTTGTCAGATGGCAGTATTGGGAGCGAGACTTCACATAGAATAATAATGCAGAGGACAATAATATGAATGAAACTTCAGAAGAGAAAATTAATGTGAGTAAGCCTTATCAGAATGCAAAAATGCGAGCGAGCGTTCATCAGAGAACATTAATGTGATTGGGGCTTAGCAGGGAACAATAATGTGCATTAGTCCTCAGAGAGGACAATAATGTCTGTGATATTTTCCTAGAAGACAACAAGTGAGCCTTCGCCAGAACACAACCAGGATGTGCCACGTGAGGCCACCAGGTAAATTCGGGGCGTGTGCCTATTAAACACACGCTCTAACCATAAACTAGTGTCAGGGCTTGCAGATTATCCATCTATCCCATTCACTCCACTGCTGTCTCCCTGTTGATAAGCAGGGGTGAGTGCAGGGAGTCATCCACTGGCACATACTGGTCGCCATTCTGGCTTCTCTCCCCCTTGCCCCTTAGTCCTAGTTTCTCCGTTTCCAGTCCTCTGCATCTGTCGCTGAGCCTCCCTGATGGTTTCGGATCCTTAGTGTCAATCATTGAGCATTCTTGCATGCCCATAATCACCAGCTTGGGCTCAGAGAATGATTTGATCCTCAGTGTCAGTCATTGAGCATTCTTGCAAGCCCCTAATCACCAGTTTAGGCTCAGAGACTGATTGTTTCTGATCCTCAGTGTCAGTGCTTGAGCATTCTTGTATGCCCCTAATTACCAGCCTAGGCTCAGAGACTGATTGTGTCTGGCCATCAATCTCATTCATTGAGCATTCTTGGATGCCCCTAATCACCAGCTAAGGTTCAGAGACTGATTTGATCTTTAGTATCAGTTATTGAGCATACGTGCATGCCCCTAATCACCAGCTAAAGTTCAGAGACTGATTGGTTCTGATCCTCAGTGTCAGTCCTTGAGCATTCTTGCAAGCCCCTAATCACCAGCTTAAGCTCAGAGACTGATTGTTTCTGATCCTCAGTGTCAGTCATTGAGCATTCTTACAAGCCCCTAATCACCAGCTTGGGCTCAGCGACTGATTGTTTCTGATCCTCAGTGTCAGTCATTGAGCATTCATGGATGTCCCTAATCACCATTTTAGGCTCAGATACTGGTTGTTTCTGGTCCTCAAAGTCATTCATTGAGCATTCTGGCATGTCCCTAATCACTATCTTAGGCTCAGAGACTGATTCTTTCTGGTCCTCAATGTCATTCATTGAGCATTCATGGATGTCCCTAATCACCCGCTTAGGCTCAGAGACTGATTGCTTCTGATCACCAGTGTCAGTCATTGAGAATTCTTGTATTCCCCGAATCACCAGCTAAGGTTCAGAGACTGATTGTTTCTGGTCCTCAATGTCATTCATTGAGCATTCTTGCATGTCCCTAATCACCAACCTAGACTCAGAGACTAGCTGTTTGTGATCCTAAGTGTCAGTCATTCAGCATTCTTATGTGTCCCTAATCACCACCATTTACCTATGATTCTCCTGGTCTGTCTCTGAGTAAATCTGCATTCATTAGGTTTCTGAGCATTCCTGTATATCTCTGAACCAACTCTCTTAAGTTCAGGCTCTGAGTCTCTGCAAGAACGTATTGATCTCTTACTCCCCCCGTGTGTCTTGGATTCCCTTAGTCTTTGTCGAAGGCATGCCTCGTTGTCAATCTTCATTTCACTGTGGATGTCCCTGAGCCGAGACTCCTCGTCTATAATGAAGCCTCAATTTTTATCTCTGTGAGTCTATTACATTGATTGTGTGACAGCGTAGTGTATCTGCGGTTATGATGATGGCGCAGGCATTAGCATCATCAAAGTGCAAAATAAGGTGAAGACATTGGACTTTAAGTTGGAGGCATCACTGAATGTAGATGCATACATCAACCAGATAAGCCGTAATTGCAATTAACATCTCCGCCTGCTTAAAAACATTCACCCTTATATCACAGAAAACAACTGTGCAACCACTGCCCGAGCAACAATTTTATCTAGGCTTAACTATTGCAACTCATTACTGTTTGGGGCCTTATTTTCCAATCTAAACAAATGTTAAGTCCTTCAGAACAACGCTGTGCGCGTGGTCCCAAATATTCCAAGAAGGGTGAGTATTTCGGACCATAGGAGGGACCTTCACTGGCTCCTGATACAGGAGCGTATACTTTTCAAAGCACGTACCTTGATCCATCGGTGTGCATTGGAACAGCTCCCTCTTACCTCAAATCATGGACTCCCTGCTACATCCCCACTAGAGCATTACGGTCCTCTAATTAGCTGCGGGTGCTTTGGCCGGGCTTTAAACGCTCAAGAGGTCTAGGAAGATCTTTTCCAGTAAAAGCAGCAAATTTGTGCAACTCGCTGCCTCCTGCTCTTAGACTTGAGGCGGACGTAAAAGCTTTTTTTCGAAAAGCACTAAAAACTCGCCTTTTCAAGTAATTGAACACGTGTGTCCCAGACCTATGCCATTGGATTCATTGTCCTGTCTTTTTTGTCTGTATTTTTCGTGCAATTGTTGCTCCCCGATGCCTGCAGGCTTTCGGTGCAGTATATACATAAATAAATAATTAAGCAAGATTCTCAATATTTGACCATGAATGTCCTTAGGGCCATATGAGATGATACATAAAATGCTAAAACATATGATATCGCCAAAATGTCATGCTTCTTCAGAAGATACCTGAATTAAGATAGAATCCCTATCAGGTATTCCATAGACATGCATGTGCATACGTTGCATTACACAGTGATAAGCAATTTCCAAAATCCAGGTTCCTATATTGCAGACCATTGAGTAACATAGGCTTATTCATGACATAGGACGATGAGACTGTAAGCACTTGAGAGTCCTGACGAAGCACATCTATAAAGAAGAAACACGTGTACAGTCATACAAACAAATCATATCATTGTGATTTCCTAACGTACTTGATCAGGATAATGTACTGAAGGACCCACACGATCCTGGACACAATGCTACTAATGAATCACACCTGAAGAAGCAACATAGTGAAAATGCAGGCACTGGGAAAGCCCTGGCTACCTGAGTTTTGCATTATTCAAAGTTTAAAGAAATGAATCTGAAATTTCAGAAAGTAAGATGAGCTAATGGGCAGCGGAAACCTTGTGTGTTCAATACATTTTTGATTGAAAAATACTGTAATGTTTGGTGTGGTTTTTCTACCCGAGCAGGGTGACATTGAAGACATTCATGTCTATGCAGAGAACAATGGTGTCCAGTCATAATTTCGAAAACATAATTTCGAAAGTCAAAAAAGTCGAATCAAAAATGTCGAAAAAAAAAATGTCGAATTGTTTTTTTTTTCGATATTTTTTTTTGGGCTCTAGTTTCTGTGAAAAAAATAGGTAAAAATAAAAAAAAAGGGGGGTTGGGGGGGAACCCCCCCATTTCGAAAAAAAAACGTCATTAAAAAAAAATTCGACATTTTTTTTTTCGAGGTTTTTTTTTTCGACTTTTTGACTTTCGAATATTTTGTATTCGAAATTATGTCTATGAACCGAGAACAATGTCTTTCACACAGAAAATGAGCCCAATGCATTAAGTGTAAGCAAGCAATATCACGAGAGCCTGCAAAGTGCAGAGAATAGTTGCGCATTGCTCATGGAGAGGGGAGGTGCATGTGTGGGGCTGTAGCTAAGCAGGTGAAGGCAGAAGCAGGAACCATGAGAGTAATTAAAAAGTAAGAAGATAGAGGGAGAGAGGTGTACAGGGAGGGAATGGTATGACATGAGCAGAAGATGTAGCCAAGTGGCAGAGGAAGGGATAGAAGGTTCTGTGGTGCTGTGCAGAGGAAGAGAACAGTGAAAGAAAGAGAACTTAGAATAAAGTCCCCCTACACATCTCACTGGTTAGAGGGAGGATCCTATTTACACTTTGAACATCTCCAGACACAAAACATGTGATAACTTTCAGACTTTCCCCAATGCACTGGCCATCTATGGAATAGAGCATATTCCATGCATATCTAAGTACATGTTGTGTGTGGAAACCCGCCTTCAGCTCTTTGAGCAATGAGCTGAAGGATCCGGTGGTCTGTGACATGCGGCTCTCTGGGGTTTTGAACTAATAGTTCCATGACTATAAGTGCTCGGCTGTGTGGATAGCTCAGAGGCAACACGCTTGTCGTTTAAACAAGACAGCAGCTGAGCAGCATGGGTTCCATACACAGTCCTGTGCTTAGAGGCTGGAGTCCGGCATGAAGCATGCTATTAAAAATACCTCTCTCTCTCTCATGGCTAGGGCTGATGGGATTGTAGTCTAAAACACCTAGAGCCAAAAGCTACAGACCCCAGGTATGGCCCACAATGCTTGTCTGCTTCTGAGAATCAGAGATGTGTTTGTGGGTCATAAACCACCTCAGGGTGGTGTACAAGTCATTCTTCTGGGTCATCTGGCTTATAGCGATTTTGTACAACAAAAATGCCAAATTTGTCATTTATCCAATGTTATATAAATTGTCCTAAATGTTGCATCTGCCACTAATTTTAAATAGCCCAAAGGCCAATGCAATTGTGAGCCAACACCAGTGTCTCCGACATGCGCACATCATTAAAAGAGGAAACTCTGCGCCCAATTCTCAAAAATGGGGCATCTAAAAATAGCTCACAGGATGAGCTTTTTTTCAATGCCCCATTTTTGGAATTTCACAGTTCAGCTTATCCAGAAAGGGGTCCTGCCTATTTCCAGGGGTCTCTGCTGCAGTGCAAACGGTGTGCTGGCCAGTCCCTCTATGGACGCACGCACGCCTGACACTCATGGACCTATGCATGCACTCCTGACACTAATGTATGATAGGCTCTCAGCACCCACCATGGGGGATCTAACGGTCGCCAGCCAGACAAATGGCGAACAAGCTCCCGTGCTAAGGCCCGCCCCTTCCACAGCAGCACAGGGCCCTTTCTGCTGTGGCGGGCCTTCTTTGCGGAGGCGAGTTCTCTGCTCGATTTCCCCCTGACTGCTGCCAGAGAGCAGATGTGCCATCGCCGTGTGGCTCATTGTGGATCTTAACACTGTTTGTCAGCCCTTAGCGTGGGCACCCCAGTGCCTTGTCCTCCCCCCCTCCTCCATGACCTGGCCCCTCACTCCCCCCCCTCCTCCCCTCATACCCCCCGGCATATGTCATACATCACATGTTGAAGAAACAACTCAGACACCTTGTAAAGTTGGAAGAGTAACATGCCTCAGCAGCTTTATTTTGCATAAAGTCTTGGAGTTATCTTACAGGCGATCCGTCATTCACCACCACAGGTATACTACTCTGTGTGCGGCTACCTAGGTATCCCTTGCCCCCCCCTCTCCCTTACCCTCCTCGTCCGGTGGACGCCTCAGGTTGAGCCCGGCCCTTGCTATTAACCTCTCTCTACCCCTGGCCGTTTGTAGATTTCCCATGAGCGACTTTTGGCATAGGCCCCCCTTTTCTCTAGGTCTTTGTTGGGAATCCCCTGCCCCCCCCCTCCCCCGACACTTAAACCGTGTCCGGTGTTTGGGTCTAGATAAAACCGGCAGCCACGTGGTGCCTCGCTAGTAATCAGGTTCCTATACCGGCACCACCACAAGTGCCCCAACGATACACATATCCCACATCCGTACATTAAGGCCGACCCCGACCTCCGGTGCCGGCCCACACCTTTCTGCCTGCCTATATGGTCATCGCTTTGCGATGCCCGTCTATTTTGAGTCCTTTCTACTCTACTCTGCCCCCCCCCTCCGTCCCCCAAGTGCAGCTTGTGCCAGAAGCCCTATCCTATCTATGCTGCCCCCCATGTCTCCCTTCCGTCTTGCCGAGCCCTTAAATCCTCTCAGTTCCCTCTCCACCCAGCCTCCCTGTGGAGTCTGGACCAGTGCCCCCCCTGCCAGCGTAATATCTCTTCGGTGTACCCTATCCCTTCTCCTTCCTTCCTTTCCCTCGCTCCTCCCCTCACCAGGTCCCCAGTTTTTAGGGTCCTGCCAAACCCCCCCTGCCGTTTCTGCCCCTCCATATCCTAGCTCCATTTCCCCCCAGAGGCAGACTTCCCAGCCCTGTTCTTCCGTACCCCGTCTCCTGTCCCCCAGCTTTTGGTCCTTGCCCCCCCCCTTATTCCTTGGGGCTGGCTTCCTCCCTACTGTTCCCTCTATTCGCCTAGCCGCCCTATCTTGGACCCTCCACCTCCCTCCCCCTCATGCCCCCCTCCTTCCGTGAAGACTTCCCCTTGCTGTTATTTTGTCACCGTTACCTGAGCCCCCCGTAGTCTCCTCTTGCTCCCCCCGACCGACTTCCCTTGATGCCCTTGATTGTGAGTTTATGTTGATTCCTCCCCCCCCCGCAATTTCGGGCTTGGAATTGGCTCCCAAGTCCCCTACGTCCCTCCCCTTTTTCCCCAGGGCCTCCCCTGAGCCTAGTACTCTTGGGGCGCCGTAAGATCTAAGCTGTTGGCTGAGCATTCCCCTATGGGCCTGCCAGTACTTTGCTACAGGGATAGCAATGTAACTCCGCTGGGCGACCTGCAAAACAAAAGACAAATCATTACAAACATTTTGTTTCTTGGGAGGGTGGGTGGGAAACAAAATCCACAATCTGGTGGGGGCAGGGAACCGAGGGAGAATGGGTTTGTAACTGGAACAAACCCGTGCCTTTATGAGGCCTGTTTCTCCCTCGGCTTCCTGCCCCGCCTCTTGCGTTTTGCGCGCTCCCGTCCCTTCCGGGGGCGGGCTGCGCGTTCCTCCCCCATCCCCGCCCCCCTGACCTGCTTCTTGAGTAGTGGGGGGAGGAGGCCGGCTGGGCAGCCCCCACATAGCGTGGGCACCCCAGTGCTTTTATGTGACAGCTTTCACAGCATAAACAAAGCCAAACAAGGTTGGTGCGAAATGAAGAGGGGTTTGGCCACTGATGAAAAAAAAAACAATGCAGTTCTTGTGGCGTGTTTTGCATGTTAGTTGTCACAGGGTTAGGGCTTTGTTATATACAAATGTCAGTATCTCCTTCAAAATACATGCTGCAATGCGAATGTTTTTAAATATTACGACAATCCACATCAGCACGTTGTTCTGTGTTTCTTTTTTTAATTTTTACTTTTCCTTTATTTAGGAAGTTTACGGAGCACAGCCCTACCCTAGAAGGCGCCATATGCCTGATTTACAAAAGCACTTTTCAATGGAAAAATCCCATTGGAAACGTTTCGTAAATCGGGCACATAGGGGTGTGGTATGGTTGGGGAGTGTCACAGCATTCTATCATCTTTTGGGGAAAAAATCAAATGAATAAACTAATAGACACAGCATCTGGTCCTGCAGAGATCACAAGCAGCTCATCACACTGTTGTCACAAACATGAATGATCTTCTTGTCTGTTTTTTAACACCGTCCACATTGATCTGTTTTGCATCTGAAGTACACGCAGATGCAAAATATTGTAAAGGCCTCTGTAATTCCATACTAGTACACCCTTATACAGATCCGAGGTTTTCATTCCCAACCCGTGCAGCAAAAGCCTAACACTATGCTAGTCTGCCATTTTGCAATACATGGCTGCAGCAACGCCCGCACAAACAGAATGGCATCACTTTTCTGCTACAAGGACGCGTATGTTCTCTAGGTTTACAATATTTAGCATTAATAGCTAAGCCTGCTGAGGAGGCCCAGCTTTTTCCAGGTAGTCAGACCCCGAGGTAACTGTAATGAAGACAGCTTAATACAAAATTGCTTTTGTCCCTAAAGTTTGGCATTGTGCACTGTGACCACAGTTAACTCCGCCCACCCAAAGCTCCGCCTCCATGACCCGCCCACCTAGAGCTCTGTGTCAGGTGCTGCCCACGGGGCCCTTTGCCTTAAATCTGCCACTGGCATCTACGTGGGTTCTGGCAGCACATTTCACTATGGCGGGCACTTAGAAGGAAACTAGCGAGTTGCCTGCTGCGTCTGCGCATGCCTTTCACAGGCACAGGCAGGTTTCAGATTTATGGAGGCCCAAACGCTGCCAACGCCTCGCAAGTCTCCCTTCCAGTCCACACCACTCTCCAACCCAAAACCTCACAAGGAAAAGTCAGGTGCGTGAGGAGTATTAAGCCTCCAAATATGACGACCGCGAACAAAGCCTTGCAGTCCGTAAATATATGCAGTTTAATATTGGAGGTTAACCCCTTTTGTCCATCTTCCAGGACCCACAGCATCTAAGAAAACAAAAACCCAGAGCATTGCGTCACCTGAGCCAGAACCACGTGTCCCTAATGCTCCGCCTTCTAGCACCGCCCACATCTTTAAAAAGAAATACTACCCCGTAGTGTTACACATCTGTGTGATTGGCTAAAGAAAGACCTATAGCGGCCAATCACATGACAGATGGGCAGAATTTCTCAGAAAACCCAGAGACTCCACGCTCTTCCCCAGAGACCCAGAGAAGCGTGTAAAAACCATGAGTCTCCGGGCTAAACCCAGACACTAGGCAGGTCTGGGCAGGAAGCATGAGGCCTTGATCCAGTGAAGTTGATAAGCAAACCTTTATTTTACTAGTTACCATCGTTCTCGGTAATCTTGCACCCTTTGGGTGATCGGGTGTAGCTGCTTGTGTTCACACTGTGCACAGTGTAAGCAGCATAGGTTGGTATTTGGAGAACGTGCATGGTTCGAGGGGGTCATCAGGAGAGGAGGCATAGGGAAAAGCAGGAAGATTTCACAGCCTCCTGTCTTTCAATGAGGCTGTTAGTTGAATTTAAAGTCCATGCCTCATCACGAGTTGGGCTGTATTCCGGGTGTAATACCGCCGACTGTAATAGCCCTAGCACCGACCGGTACAGTGGTATTACCACCGGATCTCGGGTTGGGCCTTGACGGTAAATCCGCATTCCTGATTGGGTCCATTGGATCCAATGGGGAATTTTCAGTGCTAATACTGCGGGCTAATACAGCCGCATGTAATACAGCTGAAAACAGGGATTTTCACCTCCAGAAAAAAGCTGGAGGTAAAACAGCCGATTTAGCGCCCAACTCGTGATAGGGCCAGCCCTTAAATGCGACGGTAATACCGTTACCACTGCATTTAAGGGCTACAGCCCAACTCGTGATGAAGCCCCATGTGTGATGTGTCTGGACGCTGTTGTTTTGTTGCTGGTTCCACATTGGCCTCTGGCATTGTGGGAAATGTGCTGTTTGGATGCTGATTTGGTGGAACAGGTTTTCTTGTGTTTTCGTCCTATGTTACGCAGTATCCCATGCTTGGATCATTTCACGCAGTATCCCTGCTTGGGTCATTTCTTCAATCTTGAAAAAGAAGTTATCTGTGCTCTGTTTGTTCTTGGCATGTGTGTGTGCTTCTCTCTGTGTGTTTATTGCATATAGGTTCTATCTTTTGAGGGTGATCTTGGATATCTGTAATCTTAGGTGGCTTGGCCATAGGTGCAGTTGCTGGGGGTTCCCTCTCTGTAGCTTCTGCAATAGGCCACTCGCCAGAGGTTCCACACTCGCCACACCTTCCGCTACAATGGACATTTTTAGGAGCTTTGGTACTTGCATGGACACAATCATCATGGCTGATTAGTCTTTGTTTTTATGCATGAGGTTAATCTTCATCGATAAAGATAGGGCATCGCTTTGTGGCCTTATTGGCTATTTAGGAACTTGCATCCTATGTTGTTCCGTTAACAGCTTCTGATTTGTGGATTCCTTGTCTATGGGTGGTTGTTGGACTCTCAATTGACCATGCTGGGCTCAGAGTGGCGTGGGCTAGATGGCCTCTAAACAGGAGAGAGTTCTTCCCATGTTGGCGTTACTAGTGACCCTGTGGGCAGTATGGCCTGAGGGCAATCGGTTTTGCCAGGCCTGTCCAGCTGCACACTGTCCTTCAGAAATATATTGACACGGTCCACCTATCTATGGCCCTGAACGACTTGCATCTTTATGCATGTTTTAGGTGCAATCTGTATGCACAGGAGCATAACCTTTGTCAAAGGGCTTGCAGTCTAAAAGTCCACTAAAGTCGATAGCAACATTTTCCTAAAAGTTCCCCCTGCACTCCATATTAATCATGGACAGTGTGTTCATGATCAAATATGTCTAACTTCTGACATATCACACACATGATCATTTTTTGTTTGTTTTTATTTCAGAACAGGTTGTCATTTCGAAAAAGAAATGACTTGCTAAGTAAGCAACAACAGAGAGTCCATGCTGTTTTAGGGTACAGTGCCTTTACAAAAGAGCATTGCTGGATTGAATGACGTATATCAGGTGAAGACGGTCTACAGAATTGGAATATTAACCAGGTAGTGGGACTGAAGGACATTAGAACCAACAAAATACTGACAATCCGAAATCAAGTTCAATCGAACAACTGTCGTTTTTGCAAACCCCACGACAAAACCGAAACCACAATGCACCTGGTGCTTCAATGCACAGGCCTGGTGACGGAAAGACACCGATTCCTCGCGGATCCGTCGAAGAACTACAGCACCTTAGATTCAGAAAATCTATGGGCAATGTTGACCAGTGGTAACAACAAGCGATGCGTCATCGGAGTGACTCTGTTCCTGAAGGCGCTGAACCTCTAAAAGCCGGGGGGAAGAAAAATCGACTAAAGGCCTGCTAACTTTTTAACTTGATGTAGCCCTACTTTAGCCCAGACATAAAGATTTGTAAAAATTGTTATACAATTAAACCAAAAAAAAAAAAAGAGCATTGCTGGATTGAATGTTGTATACCAGGTGAAGTCGGTATACAGAATTGGAACATTAACCAGGTAGAGGGACTGGAGGACATTAGAAAATGTTTAACATTGAGAGCCCGAGGGCAGTATTTACACATTTAGAAACTACATAGAGAAGTCCTAAGGGCAATTTTCAGGGGAGGATTGCTGGTTGGTTAGTTTGGATAGGATAGTGGGGTAGTTTAGGGGGGCTCTTTCCGTTGCTAGCAGATAGAGTTTGAGCCTCATTTTCAAGGGTTTCACTGAAGAATGGCTGTGGTGGCCCGAGGAGACTGTTCCAGTGCAGGGGAGCAAGTAGGGAAATGGAGCAAAAGAGAGAGAGGCACAGGGCGAGCATCTGGAGTTCTAACACAGAAGAATTGTTCTCTAGATTGGGAAGCAAATGCCACACGGTTTTGGAAGACCTGTCTTGTTGCATCATAGTCACTCCCAGGCCATTGGTGCTGGCATCTATGGTGATGATGGTAGTCTTGCATGACTGGATCCATTGAATTCATGGTACTAGGGCTTCCTTCTTAAGTAAGGAACACGCGTCTGTTATGGCAGAGATATTCTCTGCAAACTTTGCATAGTACTCAGTGACTCCCAGGAAGGACTGATACTAACTTGTTTTGGTAGCGGACGTTGGTAGAGATTGGCTTCTATGGGAGTATTTGTAGGCTGTACACCTGATTCTGATATGGTGTAGCCAGCCTGTCGTCATTCAAGGCAGGCAGGCATTTTTCTCTGCATAGTCATATCACTGCATTGTATCTTTGACACGGGATGAATGTGATCATGGCAACCTCTGAAGTGTCATATGCCAAGATGTCATCTTGGAAGTATATGATATTGGGTGTGTCATTGTATATATGGGATTTCTAAAGCACACACCTAGCTGGGAAGCAGGCCTGGCCTTGGGGGGGGGGGGGGTGAGCCGGGCGACCGCCCGGGTCGCCACATCCCCCAGGGCGCTATTGGCCCCTGCCACGCCAGCTCGGGGGAGTCTTTCAAGGGCTCCCCCGAGCTGGCATAGTGGCAGAAGGCATGACAGGCCGGCACATTCAACGACAATCAGGTGCTCAGCACCCCATTGTCACTAAATGCTCCCCTGCACCGCGGGCACCTTCACCAACAAAGGCACCATTAGCCCCCAGCTCGGGGGAGTCTTCCTAGGGTTCCCCAGGCTGGCATAGTGGCAGAAGGCGTGGCGGGCGCTTCATTGTTAGTCAATGCGCCCGCGGCAGCGGAGGGCATTTAGGAACAATAGGGTGCTGATGCACCCTATTCATAGAAATAGCGCCTCGCTGGAGCGAGGAGGCTTAATAAAAAATAAGTCACACTTCCTGGCTACGCCCCCTGTTGACCAAGATCGTCTTTGAAGAGTAGTCTCTTCGGGTGCTTACTGAAGAGTAGGATGGAGGGCCCAGTCCTAATGCCATTGCCAGCTTGCTACAGAAATATAGCGAGTAGCAGGGAAAGGCCTGTTTACTGTTTATTTTCCTCTTGCAGTGCTTTGTTTCCAGGCTGGCCTTGTTGTGGCTTCTGGTAATGCATTGGCCTTCCAAGATGGCGAGTCTCTAGGCCAGGTAGAGGTATGTCTTTGTTTTGAGTGTTTCTTGGGTGATGCCGGCTATCTTGAACATGGTATGTGCTTGAGGGGATAGACAGTGCCACTCTTTGAAAATGGGGGTGATATGGTTGAATTTTCTTAGTCCTTTGCTAAGGCATGCTGCAGCGTGATTACTTGCTTTCAGAGGGGCAATGGGGCAACGGTGACTCCTGTGAGTAGGGCGTTGCCACCATCCAGTTGGGAGATGACCATGGTATGGACCACTGTTCTCAAACTTTGGGCAAGGATGAACAGGCTTGACTTTGCAGAGGAGCCGAGGTTGTACCATGCTACTTGGGTCTTCTTGGCAATGTGTGTTTTGAACGAATGGTCGCAGTCGATTGTAAAGGCAAGAGATGTTGTACTGACTAAGGCATGAATTTGCTGTGATCCATGTCCATCTACAAATTCTGGAATTTTCACATGCATGTTGGAGTTTTCGTAGCTTTTGAGTAGATTCATGATGAACCATCAAAAACCCTTGCAACGGATGAAAGACCGAAAGGCATCCTAGTACACGGAATACACCCTAACGGGTGACGACTGCACAGTATGCATCAGACTGACAGTGGAACTTGATTTGGTGGTCAGCAAGTTTGAGGTGAAGTTTGGCAGGAGGAGTAACTCGTGGATTTTAGGAAGCAGATATGAATCTGTGAATATGTTGTTGGTCAGGCTGCGGAGGCTGTCGCATAAACAAAGAACCTTCTGCTTCCTGCCTTTCTTTCAAAGACCACTAGTCATATCCCAATTGGTGACCTTCACTGGTTCAATGACTCCCTCACTGCTTAGGTCTTATATCAGATCCACGAGTTCCTGCCGGGCAGACATGGTTACCAGACGAGCCTTACGCGGGATGATGTTCTTGTGTCAAATGATCTTACGCGTGCATTGTTTCAGGGTGCCAGGCATTTTTGGGGGAAAATTCAGGTTTGTATTTGTGAAGCAGGTTAGCACACAAGGAGATCTGCCCTCGGAGAGTCTGGGCAACAGCACAAGGTTCGAGCAGTGTGCCAAGAGGCCTGCTTCATCCAGATGGAGTATGGCAAGTCCTTCGTGTTTAGGTGCACATGCTTCTCGTTCCAATCCGTCTTTGTAGAGTAGATTGCCGAATGTGAGCCCAGTAGCTTGGTTGTCTGCCCCTCATATGCACCAGGATCTGATCATGAGTGAGAATCCTGTTTCTCTTTCGGGGAAGAGTGCAAATTAGAGATTCTGAGGGGCAGTGCTACAGCCTGAGCTGGCATCAGCCAATAGCTCCAAGCTTTTCATGCTGAGAATTCAATATGGTTTCTTGTGATAGGTTGAAGTGCAGACTCCTGAAATGCTCAGGACTGGTTGGGTCATTTGGTCATTTGCGTGTTCTGCCTCATTATGGCTGGCGACAACAGACACAGCTCTGGAATGTTTATCCTCTCCCATGGATGCAAAATGCCCAATCTTCCAGCACTCCATGCATTCCCTCTGACTGCCACACCTGTAGCGTTCCCTGACCGTATCCCTGGGACTGCCTTCCTGTCTCTCCTGTTGTTAGCATTTGATTTGAACCTGTGATCAGATTTGACCTTGTCTTCGCCACTTTCATGCAATGGGTGGAGTGCTCCACGGTTTTGCCAATCATGACAAGAAGGGAAGGATCACCCCTCATCCATACAGAGTACTGGAATTTGGAATCCGGGCCAGGAGTGCTGACTTGCTCACGGATAAACTGGTCCCCCAGATCTCTGAATCTGCAAATCTCGCCAATCCACGAACCCACAGATTAATTGGCAGATTGGAGACTGGTCTGGAATTTCTGCTGTTAATCTTTCTCCCAAAATGACACGTCGCTCGCACCTGGGCTCCTAAGGTTGAGTTGGCATTATCAGAACCATTAGTTTGCATGGCAGTAGGCCCAAGTGCAAACCATCTCCGACCATCAGTGATCAAGGACTTGAGGGCGAGCGAGCTCTGGAGAATACAATGCCAACTCTGGTCTGTCCTTGATCACCCTGAGAAATGACATCTTCCATTGGGCCCTACAGTGCTGGGATACCACCAAGACTATGGTCTGGTGGGGGTGGGTCAGGTTTGAGCTGGAGTGCATTAAATAAAGGCCCTCGCAGCAGCACTCGTCGCCACTGTGGGGAAGGAAATAGGATACAAGGGACCAGACAGGTTTAGAGGAAAACCTTTTTTTTTTACTTAGTCTCAGGTGGATAGCTCAGGGGCAATGTGCTCACCTTGGAAGCAAGACAGCGCGGAGTAACACAGCTTCGATCCCGGGGTCCGTGCTTAGAAACCTCTGGGTATTAAGCGCGTTATAAATAAACAATTACAATTACTTAGTACTTCGTCCTGGTAAACCGACACTTCCCGGTGCAGCTGCTTGGGCTATGCACAGTCTTTCTCACAAATGCACGGGATTGTGTACCACTGTACATGATGCAGGGGTGGGTTTCGGGAAGAAGGGTGCTTTGGGGAGAGTTGGCATGGGGGGAAAGAAATATTTCTAGAGCAAGCCACCCATAAAAAATGAGCCGGTTGGCACATTCATCAAATCTCTCCATCTAGCGACCCATCATCTCACACAAGGGGGAACATGTTTGGTCGTCTGAAACTAATTATTTGGTTTTCCATGTTTTGCTTTTATAACGAATAACATAACCTCAAAACGTATATTGAAAGGACATTGTAAGTTACTGAGAAATCCTGTGACCGTTTAACGCACTCGTCATTCGCCTTGTGCTTCAACTGTCTCTGAATGCTTTAATATGCTTAGCAGGCCAGGAATCTGCACAAAAGTGGGTTGGCAGGTAAACTAAGCTTCTCCCCTGTGTTATCACGGCATGTCGTGCTGCAGCACAGCAGGGGGGGTTTAGGGGGGAGAGTTGTGAGGTGCATATACATACTATTCCCAGAGGAAGTTCAGTCCAGTCCTACATCAGTGGCACGCAGAGGCCGGGGGTTGTAACCTATGGCTCCCCATATGTTTTTGACTGTCTCCCATAATCCCTCACCATTGTCTAAATGGGCTTGGGATGATGGGAGTTGCAGTCCAAAACCTCTGAAGAGCCAAACGTATGGTTGCCGACAGGGATGATTACTGATGGATTCTCAACATGATATGATATGATGATAAGATATGATATGGCATTTATAAAGCGCCTGTACACAAGTGTTTCTAAGTGCGACAAGACAAGGAGGGGGAAACAGATGGAGGACAAAGCAATGATCTTACTAGGCCCTGTATCATTCAGATAGCGCAAGTGCAGGGAGGTGGAATGGGAGAAGTTCTGAGGTGGGGGAGGGAGAAGTGCAGGTAAATCGGAAGTGTAGCCAATGGGTGGCTCATAAGTGCAGAGAGAAGGGATTGTAGGGTTGCAGATACAGACCACAAGAGCTGGGGGAGCCAAGAGGCAGTGTGAGGTGTAACTGGACATGCAGGAGCCTGGGCCCAAGTTCAGAGGGTGGCCAGGTAACCAGTGCGTGGACAGTTGGGACATCAGCAGGGGAAAGGAAGAGAGAAAGTGAAGGCAAAGAGGAATGTATTGAGTTGCTTCCGGAACCGGAGGGGGTTCTGCTCAAGTTTGAGAGAGACAGGGAGGCTGTTACAGAGGCAGGCCCCGGTCGAGGAGAGAGGTCTTCCCCCAACTCGTTGCTTGGAGTGTTAGAACTGATTTAATATTGTTTCGTCCTCATTGTGTATGATGGCCTATGCCCAGTCGCTTTGCGAGAACATTCGTATTACAAGGTCGTGACCTCAAGTGAATCAAGCCTCCATTTTAGGTTAGAGCCGCCATTTTAGTTTATTGTACAAAGTCACCCTGTAGTCTAAAATGGCCGTCTCGTGTGCTCTTGTTCTTGCCTTAACCTCTTCAACCTCTGTAGGAGAGTTAATGTCCAACCTGCCTTCAGGCTACATGTTAGGGTCATATAGACCTTGTCCTTTGTTGACCTCGGGATCATGGGATTACTTGAATCAGCGATGTTAACCTACAAGTATACAAGAACAATAACGCTATCCAAATACGACATGCAAAACATTTGTTTGATCTGTATTAAAGCAATGTGTAAAGAGTGTAACGTTAAACTAGAGAATAATAATGTTTGTTAGTGAATGTATTAAAAAAGTAAACAGCATGCACGAGATATGTAAATTAGGAACAAACCTGGCGTGACCCTAGCCCAGTACATGATTAACTTGAAAGAGGCTGGACATCGTTATTACGAAAATGTATAAATACGCCGATGTCCAGCTAGCAAATCCTGCTCACTGCTCACATTGAACCCTGCGGTTGGTCTCTGTGATGTATTGACGGCCAAATAGCTATTTGTGTACTTTGTTTTATAACTGTTCAGTTTTGTAATAAAGATTCTGGGAATCTTTACAAGCCTGTGTCGGTGTATTTTCCTTTTGCATGATGTAAAAGCCTTAATATTGTATTTTTCTGATTCAACAGATGGCGCCCGAATAGGGACCCTCAAGATCGACTTCTTCTCGTTGAAGGTTGGCTCGGCTATCGGACCATAATCGGACGGTGCCAACAGAAATGGCCACTCTGGAGGAGAAGCAAATTCCTTGACAAAACTGCATGATCCGTTACCCTGAACGGTGAGCTGTAGCCCGAGACGACGTCTTGATGAGGGTCCATATATCGAGGTGGGTAAATTTGCCGACAATCCCAAGAAACGTGGGTCCTTAGCATTGTCCTTAGTAACCCGATCAGGCCTCCCAGTCCTTTGGTCAGGTGAATCGTGACCCAATTCTTAATTTAACCCTGACAATTTGAATTTGGCGCATTGTACTTGAGCACAATTACTTGACTAGGTAACACCAGAACTTTGATATGCCTGGGAAATTGTCTGCCTGCTTTAGAGCATTATTCCGCAGCGACATACAATCTTTGGAAGATAGCCGTCCCGCACCACAGGAGGGGTCGCCGGCATGTACTATGTACTGTATGAAAGTCTTTGGTAGTATAGCATTTAATGACATTTGTTACAGACAGACCAGACATAATTCTAATCTTCGGTGGCCAGCCAATGGTAGTTTTTAAATCCCTCGTATAGAATATCTAGAGTCTGTATTAGTAAAGAAAAAGGCTAGACCTGCAGCATTTGACGCATTGCACAGTTGGAAAACAGAAGCTTTGCAGCAACAAAAGAGTAGAGAACAACATATGCGTAGACATATGACAAGTGTCGAAAAGACACGGTTATATGATCAAAATAAACAATTGGAGTCAGTCAGGAACACGGACAGGGCGTTTCATTTAGGCATTCAGAAAATCTACCCTTCAAAAGATTTTCATATGTCAGATGAATTGATTAATAAACTTTTGCATGAACGAAGGCCCAATGCCTCTGCGCCACCCCCGTACGTCCCTCCTCCTGGCGCTTTTCCCCTTCCTGTTGTTATTCTCCCTCTTATAGTTCCTCCGGTCCTCCCTGCTGTTCTTCCTGTTGTTCTTCCAGCCGTCGCTCCTTTGCCTGCCCCTTTGCCTCCACCTGTTGATATTCAGAATGTGCCTACTCTTCCTCTTCCAAGTGGTTCTGCATCGCTTGTAGTAGACCAGGGAGCGAGACCAAGGGTTGTGACTCGTAATACTGTGTCCCCAGGAAAAAACAATGAATTGATCTCTTGGGCTAAACATTGTATGGCGAAGGGTGAACAAGCTGATTTTTTTCCACACTCAAAAATTTAAGAGATATTCCTGAGAAAAATGTTTTTATTGAAGGATTAAGGACTCATTTGAGTATAATGTGGAATAGATTAAACAATGTAGATTTCCCACAAGGGTTATGGGATTTGAATGCCTTAGCGTTGTCCAGAGATACTGTGGAGAAGGTATATGAGCATGTTGAGAGGATTTTTGAATATATGAAGGAGTTGGAAGGGTTACAGAATGAGGAAGCAGATGGTGGTAGTTTAGGTATTATGTACTTACAGAAACAGTTTTCTCCTCGCCGTGAATTAAAAGGTGAGGAAGCGCGAATTTGTACTAAGGATGCGATAAGATGGATTTCGGATATGTCGATAACTCCAGATGAAGTATATGACACATACAGTCAGTGTATGTTAGAAATGCAAAAGAAGGTGATAAAGGTGATGGTAGAGTACTTGCAGAATGAGTGTGTAAAAAGAAAGATTTGTTGTCCCGCAGAATTGTTGAGTGTTTATAAGAGAAACTTTTCGATTGATACTTCTTCGACTGCCTTAGCGCTTGATTTGGCTCTGTTGCGTAGTAAGCGTTCGGAGCTGCCTACTTCTCAGTTGCCTATGAGAGAGGTCCCTCCGACATTTGTCCAAAAAGTTGAGATTGCGGCCGATGCTGCGCGAGGTATACTCGCGGGGGAAATTCCTGCACATTACTTATCACAGTTTGTTCACGTCTCGTTTTCAAGACAGGAAGTGAACACCATAAAGCAATCTATTCCCGATGTAAGAAAGAATCCGACCGGGTTCTATAAAGAAATAGAGTCGGTCTTACAGTCGTCGGTATTCACCTTAAGTGATATTGATTTATTATTTCCCGTACTCCTGCCAGTTGATTTATGGAAACAGATTGGGACTGTAGATGATGTACCTGGGTTAGGAGATACATGGGATAACATGGCTAGGCTAGATAGAGAAAGACCAGCTGGCGAGCGACCGCCTCAAGTGATGTTAACCTTGCCTGATAGGATTATTGTAAAATTGAAAACCATAGTTCCTGAAAAAAGAATCATTCGGGACAAGCTTACAGCCTGTGTCCAAGGAAAGTCTGAGGGTGCTACCGATTTCTTCAATCGGTTTGAACAGGTATTTTCAGATTTCAGTGGACAAGACTTAGGCACAGAGTCAGGGAAAAGGCTGTTTGTCGACAAATGTGTACGTGGATTGCTGCCTGACATCCAGTTACAGATTATGGGCCTCATTACCCGGTAGGCGGTGAGTCATGGCGCTATTAGCACCGCCTTGGCGGAAAGGGGATTTACCGCCCCATTCCAAGGTTGGAGGGGCGGTAAATCCCCTTTCTGCCATTGCCCTTCCCCATTCCCATTTCTGCCCGATAGGGCTCTATGGGAATGGGGAAGGTGCTAATTACGGCACCGCAATTTTGCGGTGCCGTAATTAGCTCTGAGGTCCCTTAGCGGGTTGGATTTTAACGCCTACAAAAGGCAGGCGTTAAATCCCCCAACCCGCAAAGGGACCTCGTAGTAAGGCGGTAGGGATTTACTGGTACCGGTATTTTACCGGTACCGGTAAATCCCTACCGCCATCCGTGTAATGAGGCCCTATGTCTTCCGAAAGAACTTGGCAGGCGAAGTCTCAATCAGAAGTACTGCATATGGCTCAGTACTATGAAAATCGTGTAAATAATGAAAAGGAAAAATTTGAGAAAAAAAAGGGTGACCTGAAAACAAAAGTCCTATTACAACAGATTGTTAGAAGCCCTAGAGGGGGTAATCAATTTAGAGGTCAATACTTTCCGCAGGGAAGTACGCCCCTGGCTCCGGTAACCATTAACCAGTGTGCCTATTGTCGACAGGAAGGCCACTGGCGCGCACAATGTCCGACCTTGCAGCAAAGGTCATTTGGGAACATGGGTAGATGATCCAGAGGTCGCCCAGGTGCAGGGGGCCATGGCAGAGGTCAGTTTGCACCAGAATCTCAGCAACCTCCTTCACAAGATAAGCGAGTTTCGAATGTGGATAATAGGAACATTTTTGATCACCCTTCTGCCGTGTACCTCTCTGAAGAGCTTCCTCTTGATAATATTCTAATTCGCTAGGATTGCCCGAAGCAGGATTTGGAACCGACGCCTATTCCCATTCATCAGAAAGGCCCCTACGTTGAGATGGCGGTGGGAAATAGGAAGCATCTATTTTTAGTAGATACGGGAGCACAGAAATGTTCCATTGATCATTCACAGGTTCCAAATATTCCCCTGTCAGGGCAGTCCAACGTTTCCGTAGGGTTTTCAGGCACACCTGTAGTTTGTCCGGTCTCTTTGCCGGTACCAATAACGCTGGGTCCCTTCACGGAACAGTGTGCATTTCTACTTACCACAAACTGTGGGGAGAACTTGCTGGGGTTAAATTTGTTGAAGGCATTGCATGCAGTAATACATTGTTCTCCGGATGGAGTTCGGTTAACAATTTCACCTCAGCAACCACTCGCCTCTCAGTTTTTGACTCAACCTTTACCGCCAGAATTCAGTAATGTTCCAGAATGCTTATGGGCAATTGATGATAATGATGTGGGCATTCTTCAAATTGAACCTGTTAAAATTATTTTGAAACATGGAGTAAAATTGCCTCGCATCCCGCAATATAAGATCTCAGTTGAAGGCGAGCAGGCTTTGAAATGTATATTTTCTGATTTTGTACATCGTGGAGTAATTTAGGAAATTACGGGTAGCCTATGTAACAGCCCCATTTTGCCAGCATACAAAAAAGGTGATAATGCGATTCCCTTTCGGTTCATAATTGATTTACGCGCTATCAACACAATTGTGGCTCCTCAATTTCCTATTGTACCTGATGTTACAACGATACTAATCATGATTCCGGCTTCTGCCACTCATTTTAGCGTTGTTGATCTTAAAAATGCGTTTTTCAGTATTCCTATACACAAGGATAGCAGGTATTTGTTCGTGTTTACCCTGGGCGGACACTCGTTCACATTCACTCGTGCACCACAAGGGTGCACTGAGAGTCTGAGTATTTATAGTAGGGCATTGAAAGAGCAGCTCGATACTCTCGAGTTGCCTACTACTTGCACGTTACTACAGTATGCAGATGATCTCCTCTTGGCTGCTGATTCTGAGAGCGCCTGTAAAGAAGGCACCATGTTGATGCTTTGTCATCTAGCGAAACTCGGCCACAAAGCTTCACTCAAAAAATTCCAAAATTGTTGTCAGGAGCTCGCCTATTTAGGTTATCTTCTGTCAAAGAAGGGAAGACGGTTGACACCTGAACGAATAAAGACTATTTCTGGCATGTCTGCTCCAAATACACAGAAGGAAGTTAGAGCCCTGATAGGTATGGCTTCTTACTGTAGATCGTGGATCCGTAACTTTTCATTAACGATTAAACCAATGCTGGCTTTGACAAAGAAGGGCATTTCTTTGCCATTGCCATGGACTTTGGAACACCAGACAGTATTTGATTTGCTCAAATACGCACTGTGTTCAGCGCCGGTTTTAGGAACTCCGAATTATGACAAGGCCTTTGTGTTGTATGTGCATGAACATGATGGATGTGCTTTGGCTGTGTTAACACAGGAACATGGAGGGAAGAATAGGCTGTGCGGCTATTTTTCATCTGCCCTTGACCTGTTGCATGCGCTTTGCCGAGATGTTTGAGAGCTGTTGCTGCTGCGTCTGTAAAACAGAGTGAGGGAATGGGCCTGGGTCATGCGTTAACCCTAATGGTACCTCACTCTGTAGATATTTTATTGAATAGAACTCAAACGCAACACCTCACTTCCGCACGATTGACAAGATATGAACTAATCTTGTTTTCCCCCCACATTCAAATTCAGAGGTGTTGTGTATTAAATCCGGCTGAACTTTTACCTGTCCCGCAAGATACTGTTGAAAGTGGCGAAACGTCATACGATTGCCTTTATGTGACAGAACAAGAGACTAAAGGTAGAATCGATCTGAAACACACGCCTTTGAATAGCCCACAAGGAGAGCTATTTTGTGATGGCTCTTGTTTTAAACTTCCGAATGGTACATCCACGGCTGCTTATGCCGTTACTACTTTAAGCACGATTGTGGAAACCAAAAGAATTATGCATAAATCCGTGCAGGCCACAGAAATTATAGCGTTAACCTGAGCTTGTGAACTTTCTGAAGGGTTTACAGTAAATATATATACCGATAGTCAGTATACTTTTGGGGTGGTCCACAACTTCGGTAGACTTTGGAAAGAACGAGTGTTCTTGAACTTGCATGGCACGAAAATTCAGCATGGCACTTTAATAGTACGATGACTTTCGGCACTCACACTCCCTCTTCAGATAGCTATCATAAAATGTGCAGCACATCAAAAGGTTACAGATGATGTAGGAAAAGGGAATGCTTTCGCTGATCAGATAACTAAACAAACTGCCACTGATTTTAGTTCAGAAATGTATACTGTAAGAGAAACTGTAAATATTTGCACTTTGGGTGAAAGTATCCATTCTGTAAAAGACATTCAAGCAGATGCTACCATAGAGGAAACTAAGAGATGGATCGAGGGGCAGGGAGACTGGATGATGATGGGTGTGGGGTGGACAATGTTGAAGGAAAATAGTTACTCCCTGACGCCTACATTACAATGATGGTTATTATGGCTCATGGTCCGACACATGTTTGTGCGCGCAAATTGACTAAAATGCTACACAGTGTATGGGCCAATGATAAGATTTTCAAAACTGCGGAGCATTTTGTCCAAGGGTGCATGGTCTGCTTGAAGCACAATGTAGGAAAAGGTACCTCGACTCCTAGAGTAAGTTTCATTCCACCTTCTGTTCCTTTTGCGGTTATTCACTTTGATTTTATTGAAATGGAACGTTGCAACAATCTAATCTAATCTAAAATATGTGTTGGTTGTCATTTGTGCCTTTAGTAAGTGGGTTGAGGCCTTCCCTGTTAGAGATGCAACGGCCATAACCACGGCAAAAACTCTGTTGATAGAGTTTTTTCCTAGGTTCGGGCTGCCGAGAGTCATCTAGTCGGATAATGGGCTACACTTTATCGCTGATGTAATCCTACAAATATGCAAAGGATTACAGATTGATAAACGGTTCCATTCGGCCAGACATGCCCAAAGTGCCGGATTATTGGAAAGGCATAACAGCATTATAAAGAACAAGCTCGCTAAGACGTGTGCTGGCACCAAGTTAAAATGGCCAGACGCCTTACCGATCGTGTTGCTATCGATGAGAACAACCCCTCAAACTAAGACTGGGCTCTCTCCCTTTGAGGTGGTAATGGGGAGACCTGCTAATATTTGGGGTTTGCCAAAATGCAGTTCGTTGCGGGATATAGAAAATGTGCTTCTTTCAGATTACTGTAACCAGTTGACTAAAAACCTGTTTTCAATTTATCACCAGGTGCGAGAGGCATTACCTGTACGGTACGAGGGTCCTGGTCACAGTCTACGACCGGGGGACTGGATCCTCACGAAGGTTTTTGAGAGGTCGTCTTGCCTTGCACCTCGGTGGAGGGGTCCCTACCAAGTCCTGCTAGTCACTCAGACTGCTGTGCGGGTAGCGGGTCGTAGCGGGTCGTAAGAACATGATCCATGCGACGCACACCAAATGGATCCAGCAGCCCGTGCCATACGATACAGAAGACACAGAATCCCTCCCCACTGCTGTAACTAACGTGCTTGAAACAGCAACAACCGACAAGAGAGTATCAGAGACTGTTCCAGAAGTCGCAAGGCCAGACAAAACGGCCATCTTCTCTCCGCACTCTCCAACAGTGGAACTTCCAGATCAATCCTTTTCTGATCCCATTTCCGTTCACTCGCCACCTCCAGGAGGAAGTGACGATACTTTGTTTTCACCAGAAACTATGAAATATAATTTACGTCAAAGGAAATAAACGTACAGCATGGTCTGACTGTGAGATTGAGAAAATCATTTGAGGGTTTGTCTTTTGGCCTGACTGTACGGGAGGATTCTGTTGGGTAAGGGTTGTGGGAAAGACATTAAGAAGATGCGCGACTGGAGTCACCAGCAAACAAACAATTGGTGTTTTTTTCGATTGGAGACTACAATGCCTGCACCCGCTACCGCTCGTATCGAACTTTTAGATCAATATGTGACTAGCAGAGACAATGATCAAATATGCAATGGGACCCCTAAAGTGTATTGTTGCCTTTTTGTGATAATAACTGGATTTTTAGTAACTGTTGGTTTTGGGTTATGGTATCTGGAGGAAGCATATCCGTTAGGGGACGTTTTACCTATTGAAAATGTATCTATTATCCCCACTCCTTCCATGCAATGGCATACTTTATCGCCTAGAGATTCTTCGCATAGACGGAACTATCAGAATAATACCCTTTTGTTAATCATGAATGCCACTCATGCAATTTTAAATAGAACCAATTGCTGGATTTGTTCACATCTTCCACAACATGGGGATAAGGGGATAGGTTGGTATATTCATACTTTACCTTTGACAACTGCCTGTTATGCTTCTGTTAGAGCACTATTCTTTGGCCTATGGAATGACAGCATCTCAGGGAACTTTAATGGTACAAATTTGAATAGTTTTGAAAAACGTGTTTTGGTGCCCCTGCGATGCTTGCTGTTTGCAAATAGGAGAAAACAGAATGTTGCTTCTGTTAAACCCTCTGATAGATTGTCTCGTCCTTTTCAGTCTTTGATTTCTTTCAAAATGGCTCCTATAGGCAATAAGGATGCCACGCCTCCATCTTATTCTGTTAATCATAGCCCCGATTCAGTATCCTTCTGCATACAGAGGAATGGAACACAGTCAATGGGTAATTTTAGAAAGTGTGCCAACGTTGCGAATTTGACTAGTGAGAAAAGACCTCTATACCTAGGCGAACCTGTCCATTTTGTTTGCGGTAATGCGGCATTTCCATGGTTGCCCAGGGATTGGCAAGGAACCTATTATTTAGGGATTCTATTACCTGGGGTATTTATTGCCAATGCTGCAGAAATTTCGAAGACTCGTCCACGGCGAGGTGTGAAAGGGGATACTCCAGCGCAAACTCTAGGGGACATCATGAAATCCTTTGTGCCATTTTTTTGGGCAAATTATGAATTCAGAAGATATCAGGGGACTAGCAAGAGTATTGGAGGGAACCATCAACCGGACCACTGACATACTCTTTAATATGACGTTGGAACAGAAAGCGATAAGATTAGTGGCTCTTCAGAACCGAATGGCATTAGATGTCATTCTGGCAGAGCGTGGAGGAGTATGTAAATTAGTGGGGTCCGCTTGCTGCGTTTACGTACCAGACTCCTCTCCAACGATCTTTAGGGCTATCCAAAATCTACATGTTCTTAGTTCAGAAGTGCATGTTCCTGAGGGAAACTGGGAACTTAGTGCATGGTTTTGGGACCTCGTACGGTCGTGGGGATGGAAGTTGTTTTCGGCCCTGCTGATTATCTTGGGAAGTTTTCTATTCCTTTGTTGTTGTATACAGTGTCTCCCTGGTATATGTTCAGTATTAGGGGGGTGTTGCGCGCAAGCAACAAGTGTATTAGGGCATAAAATATATGCCCCAGATAAGGCTTCCAAAGAGTATGTGTTGAAAGAAACTCTAGTGTCTGATCTAATGGCAATAGATATGTCCGACAATGATTTGGGATGTATAGACATTGAAATGTGGAGTTAATCGCAAAACGATTGAAGGTAGTTTAGCGCTTGGCATAGGCCAAAAGGAGGGTTTGTTAGAACTGATATAATATTGTTTCGTCCTCATTGTATATGTTGGCCTATGCCCAGTCGCTTTGCGAGGAAATTCATATTACAAGGCCGTGACCTCAAGTGAATCAAGCTTCCATTTCAGGTTAGAGCCACCATTTTAGTTTATTGTACAAAGTCACCCTGTAGTCTAAAATGGCCGTCTCGTGTGCTCTTGTTCTTGCCTTAACCTCTTCAACCACTGTAGGAGAATGAATGTCCAACCTGCCTTCAGGCTACATGTTAGGGTCATGTAGACCTTGTCCTTTGTTGACCTCGGGATCAAGGGATTACTTGAATCAGCGATGTTAACCTACAAGTATACAAGAACAATAACGCTATCCAAATACGACATGCGAAACATTTGTTTGATCTGTATTAAAGCAATGTGTAAAGAGTGTAACGTTAAACTAGAGAATAATAATGTTTGTTAGTGAATGTATTAAAAAAGTAAACCGCATGCACGAGATATGTAAATTAGGAACGAACCTGGCGTGACCCTAGCCCAGTACATGATTAACTTGAAAGAGGCTGGACATCGTTATAACAAAAATGTATAAATACGCTAATGTCCAGCTAGCAAATCCTGCTCACTGCTCACATTTGACCCTGCTGGTGGTCTGTGTGATGTATTGATGGCCAAATAGCTATTTGTGTACTTTGTTTTATAACTGTTCAGTTTTGTAATAAAGATTCTGGGAATCTTTACAAGCCTGTGTCGGTGTATTTTCCTTTTGCATGGTGTAAAATCCTTAATATTGTATTTTTCTGATTCAACAGGAGAAGCGAATTGGAGGTGGATGAGCAGAGAGCTCGAGAAGGGAGATGTTTAGGAAGAGAGAGTTGGAGGTAATACGGTCCCAGGCCCCAGAAAGCCTTGTGGATGATGAGGAGGGTCTTGAACATGATCCTCGCTAAAACTGCGAGCCAGTAAAGAGATTTCAGAACTGGAGAGGTAAAATCCCTGTTCTTGTGGCCAAGGACAAGTCTTGCAGTCCTGTTCTGGATAAGTTGTATAGGACAGAGAGTAGAGGCAGGAAGATTTAGAAAGAGGCTGTTGCAGTAGTTCAGCCTAGAGAGGACCATAGCTCTGGAGACAATGAGCTTCTGGAGGAAAGTGAGGGAAGGAAGAATATCTCTGAGGAGGTGCAGCTTATAGTATGACTTCTTAGAGACGTCAGAGACGTGAGGAGAGAAGGAAAGGGTGTGTCAAAGATGACCCCAAGGTTCTTAGCCTCAAAAGTAGGAGCAGGACGAGGGCCCAGAGTGGGTGGCCAGAGAGAGAGAGAAAAGTAGGGAGCTGGTGTTCCAATGAGGTTGATCTCAGTCTTACTGGCATTAAGGCAGAGATCGTTAGAGGCACACCATTCCTGAATTGCAGCCAGATAGTCTGGAATGAGAGAAGGAGAAGAGGCAGCCGAGGGGAGCCTGAAAGAGAGCTAAGTGTCATACGCATAACACTAAAAGTTTCAGCAGAAAGCAGCGATGCAGTGGGCAAAAGGTGCCAGCTATTGGTTAAACAGCCAGGGAGAAAGGTTAGACCCCTGGGGAACACCACCAGTAGAGAGAGAGATAGAAGAGTGGAAAGACCCCAGTTGGACCTGAGTGAGTCGATCGGTGAGAAAGGAGGTCAGCCAGGCCAGGGCCTGATCAGTGATACCCAAGTTATCACAGAGGCAATTGAACAGGATGGCATGGTTGACTGTATCAAAGAAAGATCGAGGAGATTGAGGACAGAAGGAAGGTTAGCATCAAGGTTGGAGAGCAGGACTTCACGGGAAGAGCAGTTTCTGTGCTGTTGGCAGCTCTGAAGCCAGACTGGAGGTCGTGAAAGCCACCAACATATTCAGTGTACAGATTAAGCTGGGAGATGGCCAGCTTTTCCAAACGTTTGCTGAGGAAAGGAGTGATGGAGATTGGGCGATAGTTAGCCTGAGAGAAAGGATCGGTAGAGGGCTTCTTAGGAGTGGGTGCAAAAGGAGTGCTTAAAGGGGAGGGGAAAGTTCCAGTGGCAAAGGAGTGATTGCAGAAATCGGCCAAGGCTGGAGAAAGGGTATCGGTGTGGTCCTTGATGGTTCTGGATGAACAGGGGAGAACCTGTTTTGATGAGACTTTCATAGATCTGACTGGTCTAGAAACATTGTCTGGGGTGAACAAGGCAAAGGAAGAGAAGGGAGGAGGAGAGACAGCCATAGGCATGCCAGGAGTGGAGGAGGAGGAAGAGAGGTTGGACAGGATGTCCTGAGATTTAGTGGTGAAATGAGAAGCCAAGGACGTACAGAGGGACTAGGAGGGAACAGGAGAGGTCGAGACTGCAGCAGGATTGGCCAGCTCCTTGCAGAGTTTGAAGAGTTCAGCTGACTTGTTACAACCTGCAAATTGAAGCCTGTGACAAATCAGCTTCTGGGGCACCAGTGGTCCAGGGATGAATATTGGTTTCTAAACCATCAATCAGCCCCACATCTCTAATACACCAGAAGGGATCTGAATAGATTGGAAACACAAGTAAATTATAAACCTGCTTGTCCAATTTTGGTAACGTGGACGGAACGGCAGGCTTATCTCTGCATGGTCGTGTATCAATGGTTAGTTGCACCACTTCGAAAATGCATTTATTATCCAATGATAAAAGGGACTGTCCAGTCAAGGTTGTATACAAATATCGACTCTATTATTATTACAATAGGCAGTTCTAGCACACTACAAAATACAACCGACCCTGTAAATTAACACAGAGGAAAAACAGTTTCACGAAGGAAAGGGATCCACTCTGGATACTGACAGGATAGTAGTCGGTAAAGCAATCAGTCTATTCAAGGTTATTTGGTTTCAGCCCCAAGGGAGCAAGGGGTCGTAAATGTCACTAGGGGCCTTCGGAGAAGGATCAGAGGGACAGAACCACAATGTACCTGGTGCTTGATATGATCTTAATGCTCGACAGCGTTGAGTCGGTTCCAGGACGCTTTGCCGCTCCATTCTCACTGGGTGCTACCGGTCGTTCATCAGAGGGTATGGGACCATTGCCATGCTACTGAAAAATGTGACTTCCAAGAAAATGCTGAAGAATGTTACTTGAACCCCCCCCCCCCCTTCCTCCCCTGTCAAACCTCCTTTAAGTATTTAAAGGATGGATTGTGCAGGGCCTCAGTTCTGAAGGTGCCATACTATGGTCAAGAGCTCATTGTCCAGACATACGGCTGTGATTTTGGGATTGGCGCAGTGTTAGCGCAGCTGAACTCTGAAGGGTTAGTGCAACCTGTTGCCTATATTAACAGACAGTTGACAAAAAAGGAAAGGAACTGGGCTGTCGTAGAAAAAGATGCGTACACGGTCGTGTCGGCCATAAAGAAGCTGAAACCCTACATTTTCTGCTCTCACTTTATGATCCAGACAGACCTCCGGCCTCTGCAATGGTAATGGCCATTCAAGGGCAGAACCCTAAGCTTTTGCATTGGGCCACATCCCTACAGGGATTAGATATGGACTTCCAGCACAAGCCAGGCGTCCAGCATGGAAATGCAGATGGCCTCAGACGGTACTTTGACCTTGATGACAAACCAGAGCCTCACAGAGAAAGTAACATATCAGAAGTTGAGAAAAATGGAAAAATACAGGGCCATATGGGATGTTTTCAATGATTTGTATTCGTAAAACATTTTTCTTTTTCTCTTTTTTCTCTTCCACGTTTTCTCTTTTTCTTTGTCCTATCTTTTCTTTTTTCCTTTTTTTTCCTTCTCCCTCTTTCCCCCTTCCATTTCACCTTCACCATTGATTTTTTTTGTTGCCTTCCTCTTCTGTTCTATTGTGGACTTCCATAAGATATGTTTTAAATGACGAGAGGGGGGAGAGGGAGAGGGAAAATGATAAAGCATTACAAATTGAAAAATAAAGAGGGGTATACATTTTGAGGTGTGGCGGTGGTGAGGCGGGGTTGGGGGAGGGAAGGAGGAAGACAACACACATATAAGAAGGTAATTACCGATATTGCTCTAACGTCACTATTGTATTAAGTTTGTGTTTTTCTTACTTGTTATCTTGAAACATTTTAATAACAAGATTTACACAAAAAAAAGCACAGCGTATATTTACTCTAGATTTTGGCATTTAACATTTTCCATCCGAGATGTGTACTATCCCACGGGATGCATTTCAGATTCTCATATAGACCCCTTCATGATTTGCTTATTGGCTGAAGTCATGACAGCGCCCTGGTAACCACAGGGTAATTTCCAAATGCATGTTGATGACATTTGAACTTTCACCTGATGGCTCGACAACCGTTTCCTTCTGTGTTGGAGGCATTCTCCCAGGCAGCGGCAGAGAGCGTGCATGAACCCGAGGCCTGATTATGCAGGCCACTATTTGTCAATAATCTCCATCTCGAAGGGCGTTATTTCAATAGACAGTTATTGGCCCAATTCATGGGACTCTTTTTCATGCCAAGACACGAGAGGTTACCTGTGCTGCGGTGATTTACCCAGGATAAAAGCCCGGCGCCTGCATATTGGGTTATTAAAGCATATATCATGTAGGTTTAATTCACGTGTGCCTTTCAGCTGCCATAAAGTGGCAGCAGGCTCTTGTTTTGTGGCCTGGAGAGGGGGCGGGGGGACCTGAACATGTTATGGTTGCCGGTATTAATTTGCATTCTTTTTATGGTCGTGCTATGATGTGCCCGAGGGCCGTAAAAGTCCCGCATCCCATAACGAGAAGAACAAGGGGCGGAGGGGAAATGAATGAGGCTTTAACAATGGAACATATTATTCCGATTAGCGCGCTCTGGGTGCAAGGAGGGGCACGAGCGGAAAAGAGGGCCGAGGATGCGCGTTCAGGAACGGTGCTCTGCGCCCAGAGTGCGATTCTTAAGCACAGTGGGCACCAGCACCATGGGTCGTTTGGGCCATTAGGTGGTGCCCGGAAGCAATGCACTGCAGCACACCTAGGGGGGCGGGGGCAGAATGTGAAGAGGGACACACAGCTTCTGGGTGTTGTTTGGCGTATATATCTACCCACTCACTACCCGCCCCTCCCCACCCAAACGCATCCTCCTGAGATCTTTTGGAGGTCGCTCTATCAAGAAGTAACATCACCATGCTGGTAGAATGGCCAGGATGAAAGAAAAAGGAAACAGTGAGAGACAGGTATTTTCCTACGAAGGCAGCTTGCCGAATTGTCAGAGAGACTTGTTTGTTATTCAATGAAGCATTGATGGTGTTGGACCCAAGATGTGCTTGTTGACCAAAGTTGGTCAGCTGGCGCTACCCCAGACATGCAAACACGGATGTACATGGTACATGCTGGGTGTTACAGTTTACGGTCTGCCAGGCTGTTGGTCAGAGGCAAGAATTGGCTGGGTGAAAGGTGAATGCGGGGCCCAAAGAACGAAAAGCTGGGGGAGGGAAAGGGCACCTGAAGTTAATATTAGAATTTGAAGCACTCTAACCCCAATAATAACAGGGGCAGATTCTGACAGTCATCCACATGTCACTCTGGACGGTGCACACCTAGGGCGACCAGATTTTAAATTTTTTTAAAAAAAACGGAGACAGGCCACTGACATAGAAGTAGGACTACATTTTCAGCTGGGAAACTGTAGTCCTACTTCTATGTGGGTGGCCTGACCCGTGTCATCTCGCAGCGGCCGGGGTCCCGCGGTGATTTTAAGCTTAAAAAACCGATCCCGGATTTGGGGATCGGGTGGATACCATACCGGTTTTGGCGAAAATCGTGATATCCGGCCAAAAACCAAGATGGTATCGACCCGATCCCCAAATCCCAGGATGGAGTTGTTAAACTTAAAAAAGTCTCTGTACCCCGGGACAGAGGTGCAAATAACCAGACAGTCCCGGCAAAATCGGGATGTCTGGTCACCCTACCCACACCTGGTATTTATATTGATTTTTCAATGTATATTTAACGAACAATCTTTTCCCACTGGGGCAATCCCTCGAGGGTTTCTTTCACCTGTTACTATTCACTTACATGGACATTGGTTTTTCTTTGCAAGGTGGCTTTTGAGACCTAGTTTCATGCCTTTCAGAATCTTTGAGAAGACAATAGACATACATATATACATTATGAGACCACCTGCGCCCATGCGCCCATACATTTCTGTGACAATGTATCTCCGTCGCCTCATCGTTCCTGTCTCTACTGTTTCGTTTATACTTACTACTCTACCTTACTCTACACTATGGCCTGGCTTCCTCTAGCGGGGTCACTTTGACCCTAACCACACATTGCAACATCACCTCCACCCCATGCGCCCATCCATGTCTGTATCAATGTATCCCTGTCACATCATCATTACTGTCTCTGTTGTTTTGTTTATACTTACTACTCTACCTCACTCTACACAATGGTCTGGCTCTCTCTGGCGGGGTCACTTTGTCCTTAATCACACATTATGACACCACCTACACCCCATGCACCCAGCCATTTCTGTATCAATGTATCTTGTTCACCTCATCGTCCTGTCTCTATTGTCTTGTTTATATTTACTACTCTACCTTACTCTATACGCTTTCTCGGGCAGGGACACTTGGCCCCTAATCACACATTACGAAACCACCTCGGCCCCATGCACCCATCCACTTCTGTATCAATATATCTTGTTCACCTCATTGTTCCTGTCTCGGTTGTTTCGCTTATACTTACTACTCTACCTTACTCTATACGCTTTCTCTGGCAGGGACACTTGGCCCCTAATCACACATTACGAAACCACCTCGGCCCCATGCACCCATCCACTTCTGTATCAATGTATCTTGTTCACCTCATTGTTCCTGTCTCGGTTGTTTCGCTTATACTTACTACTCTACCTTACTCTACACTATAGTCTGGCTTTCTCTGGCAGGGTCTCTTTGCCCCTAGTCACACTGTGATGAATTCGACCATCTGCATGGTGGGTGTGTGAGGTGTGTGCTCACCTGGGCTTTTTTGAAATTTTATATGAAATTGAATGATGGTAGATCAACCTCTGGAAAATGTGTTGGGCTAATCTGCACACATTTTCCT
The DNA here is from genome assembly GCF_040938575.1 of Ambystoma mexicanum. Taxonomy (NCBI): domain Eukaryota; kingdom Metazoa; phylum Chordata; class Amphibia; order Caudata; family Ambystomatidae; genus Ambystoma; species Ambystoma mexicanum. The sequence continues at coordinate 419,353,615 of NC_090934.1, read as the reverse complement.
ATGCTCACTGCATGACATACACATAGACCTGTATATTCTGGGTGGACACAGCCTACAGGCACAGTCCTCCCTGTCACATTTAGTTGGAATGTGACACCCAGGAGTACATCAAGGCATCTCAAAAGGGGTAGGTCAAAACCTTCCTCCTGCTATGGCCAGCCTAATTAAATAACAAAGTCTCCATGGATCCGCCCTATCCTTTGTTGGCCCTGCAGATGGCAGTGACACACACTGAGAGGAAAACCCAACACCTTTGATATATATCTGTGTTAACCTGAAGCCATCTCCCGCCACTTACTATCAATGACAGTGAGCTATCCTGTCTGGTACATTTGTTTAGAGTAGGGAACCCCCACAGGGGTAGGAGTAAGTGATTAAATGGAGACAGAAAGTCTGTTCTCGCCACAACTTCAAGGGAGACCTGCCATTAATCAGGAACCACAGAGAGCTCCTTTAACCAGAGAGATCCTTTGATCCACTACAGGCAGGAAGATGGGTGGGATTTAGTAGTGGATGCTTTCACCCCTTTACCTTTCCTGATGCAAAGCACTCTGGTTATGACCTCGTGCATAACAAAAGATTGTTGTTGGGGACCCAGGTTTGGTTCTTTAAGGTGGGCTTAGCTTACACCAATCATTGGGGCCTATTTGGCTATAAAAGAGGGCTGAGCCCCTCTTTTGGCAAATCATCTGAAGACTTCACACAGACTAACAAGAAGAACTAATTTGGACCCTGGCTGAAGGTACAGTCTCCCTTACAGCTTCCAATAGTGAAGGAAGGCCAGGATTTCCAAGAGGGAAGCAAGATCCCTCCCCTAAACACCTCCCAGGCAACCAAGGGAGATACTGAATCCAGAGGACCCTCCAGCAGGTCCAGAACTGGTACCCAGCCAGCACACAGCATGTCTACTGGGTTCTGCAAGCAAGCTTCCTAGGTGGGAAGTGCCAGAAAGTCTCTGAACAAACCAAAGACAAGGCCATTGCCTGCAACACTCGCCTCAGCTTTGGGCCATCTACCCTAAAGGACGACACAAGCCCAGTGAAGAAGCTAGGTGGAGAGCATTGACAAGCATCAACCAGCGTCCGCCTTTAAGGACATTTTTGAGCCAGTCAAGCCCCTCAAGCTGCAACGACTGCACCACTGACTGTTGTAACGCTGCAGTCACTAACGTCATCTGTGACACCTGGAGCAGTGCTTCAGACCCACTAACCAGCACTGAGACAATGATTCCTGATCCCGATCCTCTGTGTAGGCCAGCCTTCAGCTGTCAGTTCAGCCTCGCTCGATGAACTGACTGCCACCTGATACGTTTAGCTGTTTCCCGTCTTGAACTTTGTCGCAGAAGCTACAAGTGCCCTGAAACCGACTCAACCCTGTCAAGCAACAAGAACTTCTACAAGCACAGGGTACATTGTGGTTCTGTCCCACTGGTCCTTCTCTGAATGCCCCTAGTGATATTTTACGACTCATTGCTCCCTTTGTGCTGAAACCAAGTATCATTCAGCTATTTCGATTAATTGCTTTACTGACTACCCTCCTGTCATTATCCAGAGTGCACCCCCTTTCGTTCTTGAAACTGTCGGTCCTCTGCTTTCCTTTAAAGGGTGGGTTGTATTTTGTAGTGTGCCTAGAACTTTCTGTTGGGGTAATAATAAAGTACATATTTGTATACAACATTGTCTGGATAGTCCCTTTTATCATTGGATATTAATTGTATTTTCGCTGCATTGCAACTTACCAATGGGCCACGACCTTGCAGAGACAAGCCTGCCATTCCGTCCACGTTATCAAAATTGGACAAGGAGGTTTATAATTTGCTTGTGTTTCCAATGTTTTCTGATCCCTTCTGCTATACTAGAGGTGTGGGGCTAATTGATGGTTTTGAAACCGAAATTCATCCCTGAACCACTGGTGAGCCGGAAGTTGATTCGTCACACACACATTGTGACTCTGCCTGTGCCCCAAGAGCCCATCCCTTTCTCTAGCAATGTATCTCATTCACTGCATCGTTCCTGTCTCTGTTGTTTCATTTACATTTACTACTTGGGAGGATAGCTCAGGGGCAACGTGCTCGCCTTGGAAGCAAGATGACACGCAGCAACACAGGTTCGATCCTTGGGTCTGCTCTTAGAAACCTCTGGCCAGCAGTTGGGAGTGGTGCTCCTATACTTTTTTAAATGACCTTTTACAGCTCCTGTGCTTATATTTTAAAAAGAAACCATTCTGGAATGGTTTCGTTTTAAAATAAAAGTGGAGGAAGAAGTTGAAACTTGCACTTTCAGTGCACTGCACTGAACGTTCCCTTAAACAGCAGGTGCAAGTGTTTGGGGGTGTGTATTGTGTGTGGGAGTGGGTGTGGCGATGGGGTTTGCGGGGAGTAGGTGGAGGCCAGCAGGGGACATAGTTCCACTGCTTCTTTTCGTACACTTCGACCACTGCCTCTGGCTATTAAGCGTTATAAATAACCTATCATATCATACTCTACCTTACTGTACACTATGGTCTGTCTTTCTATGGCGGGGTCACTTTGCCCCCAATTGTCTCAGTGCTGACTTGTGCAGTGTAAAAGACATGTAACATAACAAGCCATTTAACTGAGAGTGTGTGAATAGGTGCAGCATTTTATGTATTTATGTATGCATTTGTAAAACACCTTAAGCCCGGGGTAAGCTTTCTGAGGATGGAGATGATAGCATTTTTATTTCTGGAATCGATCTTCTCTTGTTTATCGTAGCACCACCAATAACAGTAAATGGGAGAGGTGCTGCCTTCTAAAATGCATTTAAGTTGAGACAAAAAACTATTATCGCACAGGCCCGCGCTATTTTACAAAGAGACTCTGGCTATGAAAGCGCAATGATCAATTCACGCTGTATCAAGGAGAACAAAGTCATTGTGTTATTTTGCTGCTGGTGAGATTTTCGTCAATTTTGTGGAACCATTTGGATCGAACACCGGACGTGCAACTTATATCTATCGAAAAGTGTCCCAGGTAGGTTTTACTGCACACCCCGGTTGGAGGGAACAGTGACTAGTCCTTTAAAAGCTGCAGTGCCTATGTGTACTGTGTGTGCAGACGTTGCTCAGCGAACTGTACACTCCTTGGCTCACATTTGGGCAGCTGTGGTTGAGCAATCAAGCCTCAAGTAGGGGGCGTATCCCTCATAGTCAAAGATTGCCTAGCTGTCAGACAAACCTCTTCCAACCTCGGGGAGAACATCGGTTCCCTCGCAGTTAAGATCTCTATCTCCCCGAACACCACCCTCACCATCCACCTAGCCTACCGCCCACCAGGTCCAATAGTGGACTTCCACGATAACCTCATCCATGTCCTAGGCGAAAACCTTAAAACCTCCACAAAAACAGTCCTCTTAGGCGACCTCAATCTAGGACTCAATGATCTGAAAGATAGACCATCCAAAACCCTGGCACAAGCTTTACAGGAGCTCGGTTTCCAACAAAAAATCCTCACAAACACCCATTGCAAAGGGCGCACCCTTGACTGGGTGACAGACCACAACTGTGATATAGACGTCAGCTCCAACTCCCCTACCCCTTGCTCTGACCATCATTTTATACACTTCTTCATTCCAACCAGCGTCAACTCACCCAAAAATGTCAGCCCGTCCCACCTGCGTTAGCTCGAAGTGCACGGAACCTTACCAAAGAAAGGATCCTCCCCCATCTAGAGCCCCTAACACTCAACCTCCCAACTTCCGCAGACCCTACGGTGCTGGCGGACATCTATAACACAACGCTGAAAACAGCCATCAGCACCATAGCTCCACTGCAAAGTAAAAAAGTTTAAAAAAAATAAAACACTCTAATACCTGGTTCTCCGCAGAACTAAATGAACTACTTACCCAAAAATGTAAAGCCTTGAGCAAATGGCTAGGATCCCCACATGAATCCATGTTAGTCACATACAGGACGCTGGCCACTCAATACAAGAAAGCCATAATGACGGCCAAATCCTCTTCTTATTACAACAGAATCACTAATGCCACTTCTGAGTCTAAAGAACTCTTCACCATCTTTAAAGATCTATCCACTCCAGCCACTAAATCACAAGAGATCATCAAAGACAAAACTTGGTGTACCAGCATACAAACAGCACTGCTAAATAAAATTGAGCTCCTACAAAAGAAAATCCACAATCATCACAAAAACCTTTCTAATCACATCACTTCAGCAACCCCCCTCCCTGCAAACATAGTCACCACTGATATAATAAAACCCTTCTCTTTTAGGGAAGTTACTGAGTCTGAAGTTATAGCTATTGTCAACAAAATCAAGCCTTCAAATAACAAAGGAAATGCCTGCCCAGCCAAACTAATCAAAGACTGTGCAGAAACACTCACCCCTTTTTCTAAGAACTCTCATCAATGCCTCCTTCAAAGCCAATAACAGTTCCTGACAGCTTAAAAGAAGCGTGGGTTCACTCACTTCTAAAAAAAAAACTCACTAGATCCAGAAATAGCGAACAACTATAGGCCCATCACCACCGTCCCTTTTTTGCTCAAAAGCCTGGATAAAGTGGCATACACTTGAATTCAGCAATTGCTGGAAGAAAACAAGATCCTAGACAAAAGGCAATCTGGATTCTGCCCAGGCCACGGGACAGAATCTGCCCTACTGGATCTCAAGATCCAATTGGGTGACATTATGGACAAAGGCAAACCGACACTTCTCCTTTTACTAGATCTGTCAGCTGCCTCTGACCTTGTCAACCATGATATTCTTGGCAAGCAACTAATAAACGACACCCACTTTTCCCCACAATCCACAACATGGTTTGCGTCTTTCCTTAAAAGAAGACTCATGAGAGTATTCTCCGACTCCACGTGTGCTTCTCCCACCACTATACACTGTGGTGTCCCACAAGGTTCGTGCACTGCACCTACGCTGTACAACATCTTCACCCTCCCTCTCTTCAATGACTTGGATCAGCGTGACTTAGCTTATACTAACTATGCCGACGACACACAAGTCCCACTCCCCCTAACCGGCATCTATGAACAAGACGCTGCTGGCTTAACCAATATCTACACAGCCATTCAAACGTGGATGGCAGCCAACGTCCTTTATCTCAATGGAGATAAAACAGAGATCATTGTGGTACGTACCAAAGAAACACTCAATAAACTCTCCCCCCAATATAGCACCTTCATTATCGATAATACCACTATCACTGCTTCATCAGCAGTAAAAACGTTGGGAGTGTACCTTGACTCCTCCCTCTCGATAACACGCCAGGTCAATGCCATAACTTCCTCCGCTGCTCTCAACACTAAGATTATCAACGCTGTCAAGCCATTCCTGTCCACCAAAAACTGCCTATCAATTGCCAGAGCCACAGTTGGCACCAAGCTTGACTACTGTAATGCCCTCTTCCTAGGCACCTCTGCCAAAAACCTCAACAAGCTCCAAGTCACGCAAAACAGTGCCCTCAGAGCAGCCCTAAGTATTCCTAACAGGGAACACATCTCCCAGGCAAGGAAAGATGCACATTGGCTACCGGTCAAAGAGCTTATTCTCTTTAAAACCATGACCATTACCCACAAATGCCTGTCACTGAACGCCCTTCCATACCTATCAGAGAGGATTACCCTCAACCCTACATACAGACCCACTAGAGCACATCTATCTAACCAGATCTATGTCCCCTCCTTCAAACGGTCAAAAGCAGGAGGCTCCAGCATTCAACACTTAGCTCTCACAAACTGGAATGCACTCCCCACTGCACTCAGGAATGAGAAATCCTACACAATATTCCGTAAAATGCTAAAAACCAAATTGTTTAACTAATCGTGTAATGTCGCTGCAATTGGAACACTTGCTCGGGCTGATATGCTGTTCCCTGTAACCAAAGGACACGCATCTCCTCCACAGATGGTTTATTATGTCTGCATTGTTGTTCTGCCTTTGTAAACCTGTACTAAGCAAGCATTCTGTAACAGCGCCACAATGCCCCAGGGCCGATGTGCGCTATACAAATTAAAATAAATAAATAAAAAATAAAGGTCTGTAGGAGGTGTGTGTGGGGGAGGGCCCACACGTAGGAGAACTCAGTGTAATAAGGTGACTGAAGAGGGAGGTCAAGTCACAGTATCCAATGAAAGAAATGGAAGTCTCTCACCCTATATGTCGGATCTTTCGGACCCAGAACAGGATAAACAACAAAGATGGGGCTTCCACAGCCTAGCAAACGATAAGGCCAGTGCTAGTCAAAGCCATTATGATTTCCTAGGGAGAGGCACGTTCATGTACTCATGGTTTACTAGTTTTCATCTGCTCATATCGTTTGGAGGGATTACGCCACATTGGTTAGTCCCTTTTCTCTTTCTTGCGACAAGATACTTGTAGTTTTGAGAATATACAAAGGTGGGAGCACGACAGCATTGAACTATGAGTTAGAACTCTCTTCGGTCTGGGGAGTATCAAGGTCCTTGTGTTTATTCATCGACCCTCATAGGTTCTTTGAGGGGGGAGTCCAACCATTGTGTGTTCTAGCATCTCCCGCCAGTTTCCACAGCCGAGATTGGCTTGGGCAGCAAACAGCACATGAAATCTGGATGATGCCATCTTCAGTGACTTTTTCAGTACCTTCTGGTCCATTGCCACGGAAAGACGCATGCGCGAGAGCTGTCCTGATAAAAACGTAGGCAATGAGACTGCAGGTCACTAACGTGTGGGCTTACCAATGGAACCAAGGTCAGGTCAGGTGGAAGAGGGCACACTGGTCTGCGGGTGCAGCCAAGCATGTCAGCTGTCTTGGAGCACCCGGGCAGGAGTGGCTACCATTTGTGGTCCATTTGTTTTTACTCCTAGCACCACCACTTGTGTCACCATTTCCTCGGCCCCCCACAAACTGCTGCCAGTAATTGGGTCAACCAGGGCTGCTTTCAACAGGCAGAGTGGCCACATTAGGATGTTAAGGTTTCTGTGTGGGTGGTGGGAAAGTAGGTGGTTCTGCCATGCTGGAGATCGCCCTATGACCAGTGTGTTAATTTGGGTCATCAATGTTGGTTGACCTCTTGACATGGTTCCCAAAAGCGGATCTGCTTGTGGGCAAGGATTCACTCTGTGACCCGGGGATGGTGAAGGTCAGTGGTGCCAGTCTTGAATTTTCCACTGAAGGTTCTCCTTCGGATCTCTCCTTTGATTGGCAGCCACAGCTCCCTGGGTGAGAGGTTCAGCCCTAGTGATCCCCACTTGGAAGAAAGATCGATGAACAGATGGATTAATTGATAGATAGTTTCATAGATCTATAGATACATTGATGGATACATTGATAGGCAGATGGATAGAGCTATGGATCAATAGATTGATACATATGTTGATAGATTCTAACAATGTATTAATTTATTGATTGCTCGGTAAATAAATAGAACAATAAGTAGATCAACAGATCGATCGACAGACCAACCAAGCAATAGATTATTTGATAGATTGAAAGACAGATTGATTCATAGGCCAGTAGATCAACAGATAGATTTATATATTGATAGATCCAGCAATAGATCGATAGATATCCAGATGGATAGACTGAGTGCTAAAATTGTGAAATTGGGTTGGTTATTAAGGAGGAAGACAATCCTAAATTCACACACCCCTTTAATAATTGGATATGATATGATATGGCATTTATAACGCGCCCATACACAAGTGTTTCAATGCGCGACGAGGCAAGGAAGGGGGAATAGAGTGGGGACAGAGACAACGATCTTCCTAGGCCAAGTGACATTGAGATTGCAGAAGTGCAGGGTATTATATCACACAGGATATTACTGAAGGCATTTTGCAATTACCCAATGAATTCCAACACTAGTGCATTTACTAGTGAGCAGGGAATCCATTTATGATGTATAGTAATCTCCATTTCTCCTGGTCCAACTCCTCCTCGTCCCATTACTTATTGAAGGATGCCTGAAGCCCACACCAGAGACACTTCGTGTTTCTCCTCTTTTTGTGTACCCCTCCCATACCTGACTCCTATAAAGATATCAATCCTCGTTTCCATACCCAAGCCAAGGGTGAACACCAGGATGAAATACAACAAAGTAAGGGAGGGAGAGACCTAAGTAATGGGACATAAAAGTAGGCCCAGCACTAATGGAGTTTACCATATGCAGTCAAGGCATCGGTCCTGGTTCCTCGGCCCCACCCCTTTACTTACTGAAGGTAAATGAGACCCACCCCACATCAAACCGTAAAAAAGAAAGAAACAAAACACCCACACGTGCCCCATGCACCCCAATCAAAGAACAGACTCGAAATTGGCACAGCAGAATAAGCAGGGCAAAAAACCACAATTAGCAGAGAATTATCGAGGAAGTGAAACTCCTTGGCCTCTGGCATGAATGCCAGACATACAAAATGGTGGAGTTCACTGCTCAAAGACATGTAAGAAGTACAGAGCATTAACACACTAGAATATTGGAACCATGTCTAGACAGTGTGTGAACCTGTTGCCTGGAATGCATCCAACTACCCACTAGTCTAATATAACCACCCGGTATATGGGCATTCAGAGCTCCACCACCTCTGCAGTTGGGTCGTGGCTCAGTGGTTTAATGCATCCACTACAGGGGACTGTGTTTGACCTCATCGTCACAGGTTTGAACGCCAGCAGGTTCATCTTTCTGAAGTGGATACAATGAGTAGAATTATGTTGGGCAGCAATACACATCTGTCATCTGTCAACAGTACCAAGATGCCCCGCTGGGGGTGCAGGCCCGCTCTCCAAATACACCTGTTATGTTATGTTATTGGGTCTCACTCATAATGGAAAAAGCTAGACCCAGGTAGAGTTAAAGTTGAACCTCAGAGGACTGTCTCGGTTAGAACATTTATCCATGAGGAATTGGTGACCGGACGTTCTCCTGAAAAAGCTCAGGAAGGCCCCATTGGAAGCTCAGCCCCACCTAACAGAGGGTGTAACCAACAACCGTGCAAGCCAAAGCCCACTGCAACCATCGGCCTGTACCAGGAGATAGAGAAGAAATGCCACCACCTTCCCTTCACCTGGCAATGTATCACCAAGTCAGGAAGCCGCTAGCTTCAACGGAAAAGACCCATATTGACCCAGAGGATGAGTGCTCCCGACCCAGACGACAGAATGGAAAGAAGCAACAGGCCCTCTGGAGTCACTGACGATGACCATGGGTGATTGCCACCCAAACTCTAGTTGCCATATGATAAGCAAACCCTCACCTACTTCCGCAATGGTGTAAAGCTTTTAAGACTCCAGAAGAGGCATGAGGAAAGACAGTATATAAGTAAGCTGTCCTACCGGAGAGGGGCTACCTCTGAAATTGACACAAATACAACCAAAAATCCATGTATCCCGATTCAATGGTCTCAGTCAATAGGGAGCCTGGAAGAACCCACATTGCACAAAGACCCTGGGCCCAGGAATGTGATTTTTCAGAAGGGATTGTGTAAAAAAGCAACCAGGACAGAAATGAGGCATGGGCTGCCACATGCAGGCACCCACACTGTAACCAGCACACGGTCTTAACAACTTCACTGGTCAAAAAGGATGGGCTACAGGCAGGCAACCACTTCAGACCCAGGAAACCTGAAGGAATATCAATAACCACATTTCAAGATCCAACACCCTTTGCACTTTGTGTATCCCCAAAGGGCAGGCCGCTGTATCCTACCCACCCATCACAAGTGGTTGCACCTGTGAAGCCAAAAAGCAGAAGATTCTGCCAATTCTGAGTCTAGAAAAGACAGCTGAGGCACAGGACTAAGAACCCCTGTGACTTATTTCTCAGCCTTCCAAAAAAAGGCAAAGGACACCCCGCCGGTCTCCAGCCGACTCCTCCAGTCAATGCATTAAAAACAAGTCAGCTGCAAGCTAGAAACGACCCACCCTCCACACCATGACATAAGAGGAGGAAGAAGAAGACAGTGGGACCCCCTGGTGTGCACATCTTTCGGGACACTTACGGGAAGTGGAAGAAGACTAGTAGGCTGCAGGACACTGACTGCCACCCACCTTCAGAGCCTAGGGAGCAGCCATCGCACACACCTACCGTCCCTTCTTCTGAAGCTTTGATAGGCGGAGTAAGCCATCCTTGCATCAGGAGGAACCATGTCAATATTGTTATTGTTATTGTTATTTTGCATTTATATAGCGCCTTATATACCATTGGTATGGTCTGAAGGCGCTGGTAGGTTGAACGCCCTTGGGAACCGAGGTTCGAGTCAGTAGAGAGGGGGAAGAGAGACAAAAGGTGCGTGTGCGCACAAAGTATGTGTGCAGCTGGTGCGGGGTTAATGTGGTAGCTGCTTCTTAGCGGTAGGTGTGGTGGTTGAGAGGTCAGGAGAATGTGTACGCTCCGGCAGAATTAATCCAGCTCGAGAGTGGCTGCGTTAGGCCTGAGGAGAAATGCCTGGCTGGGGGTGTTAAACCAGCGGTGGTTACTTAGAGTGATGGGGAGTGAGCGGGAGATGTTGATATGAGAACAGTTATACCGAATGGTGTCATAGTATCCCTGTGTTCTATTTGAGTGATGGTGTAAAGAGGAGAGTAGGTGTGAGGTGTGGTATCATATGTTCATTCGAATGTTCCCGCAAATCAATGCATATTATGTACGTTCCCCACACTCAGCCATTCCGATATACTCGGCCATTCCTACACATTCGGCCATTCCCCACACTCAGCCATTCCCCACACTCAGCCATTTCCCACACTCAGCCGTTCCCCCCACTCAGCCGCTCCCCCCACTCAGCCATTCCCCCCACTCAGCCATTCCCCCCACTCAGCCATTCCCCCCACTCAGCCATTTCCCCCACTCAGCCATTGCCCCCACTCAGCCATTGCCCCCACTCAGCCATTGCCCACACTCAGCCATTGCCCCACACTCAGCCATTGCCCCACACTCAGCCATTGCCCCACACTCAGCCATTGCCCCACACTCAGCCATTCCCCCACACTCAGCCATTCCCCCACACTCAGCCATTCCCCACACTCAGCCATTCCCCACACTCAGCCATTCCCCACACTCAGCCATTCCCCACACTCAGCCATTCCCTACACTCAGCCATTCCCACACTCAGCCATTCTCCACACTCAGCCTTTCCCTACACTCAATCATCGGCCACACGCAGCCATTCCCCACACTCAGCCATTCCCCACACTCAGCCATTCCCTACACTCGGCCATTCCCCACACTCAGCCATTCCCCACACTCAGTCATTCCCCACACTCAGCCATTCCCCACACCCAGCCATTCCCCACACCCAGCCATTCCCCACACCCAGCCACTCCCCACACTCAGCCATTCCCCACACTCAGCCATTCCCCACACTCAGCCATTCCCCACACTCAGCCATTCCCCACACTCAGCCATTCCCCACACTCAGCCATTCCCCACACTCAGCCATTCCTCACAACTCGGCCATTCCCTACACTCAGCCGTTCCCACACTCAGCCATTCTCCACACTCGGCCATTCCCACATTCAGCTATTCTCTCCTCCGCCCTCTCATCCTCCACATATTTCTGCCCTTTTCATTCATCAGCTCTCGACACTCGTCCACTCTCGACATTCATCTGAGTCCACGTGCTCATGCGCTCTACAATCATTTGCTCTCTAGACTCATCCGCTCTCCAGTCACATGCGCTTTGCAGACTCCGTGCTCATGTGCTCTACAATCATTTGCTCTCTAGACTCATCCGCTCTCCAGACACATGCGCTTTGCAGACTCATCCGCTATCCAGACTCATCCGCTCTCCAGACTCATCCGCTCTCCAGATCCATCCGCTCTCCAGACCCGTCCGCTCTCCAGACCCATCCGCTCTCCAGACTCATCCGCTACTCACATTCATACACTCCCCACACTCATATGTTCCATACATTCATACGCTCCCCACACTCAGTCTCTCCCCCCATTCGGTTGTTCCCCACATTTCTCCGCTCTATATGTGCCTCTGTTCTCAGCGCTCTTCCGTTCTGCATGATCTTGCGCTCTGCACATTCTCCAGGCTCATTTGCTAACAGCATTTATCCTCACATTCATCCATACTCATCTATACTCATCCATACTCCTTCGTTCTTTCTACTCATCCGGTCGTGCCCTCTATGCTCATCCGCTCTCCTTGTTCATCCGCTCTCCACGTTCTCTTCTTTCCATTATTCAGTGATTCTTTTTCTATTTAATCATTTCCCTGTTTAGATCTAGTTTATTCGTTTTAGTTCTGTTTGTCAATGTAGGTTACAATCTGGTTCGGTTATTTTATTTATTTATTTTAATATTTTTGTTTTTTTTGTTTTTTTTTTTTGTTTTTTTTTTTAATATGAAGCAACGCATGGCCTTTGTGGATCCCATGCCAGTGGTACCTCTGCGCCCATTCCACCCTGAGAAGCGCATCCTAATGTGGATCGACACCGCATCCAGGGTCCTGAAGCGGAAGCTGTTACACTAGGGGATACTTCTGCCGAGATGCCGCCAGCAGCTCCCTGAGCCCCCGTGGATCCCTTTGGTGATGCTTGATTTATCGGCCACCTTAGACGCGGCGGACAATCCTACTCTTTTATCTCGTCTTTCTTCTTTAATAGGAATCCAAGGGTCTTCCCTGAACTGGTTTAGGAGCTTTCACTCTAACAGGTATCACGCTGTTAAGATAGGCCCTTTTACTTCAGGGCCTGTCCTGGTTCCATGGGGCGTCCCGCAGCACATTCCTCTTTGTCGCCCCTTCTTTTTAACATTTACATTTCCCCTTTTATGAATATTATTCATCAATACAATCATCACTTTCACTCATATGCAGAGGATTTCCATTAACTCTTTCGGATATCAAGCCCTCAGGAGAATTTTTCTGCCCTGCAAGCCTGCCTGTCTGAGATTAAGCTGTGGCTGGCCAACAGTAAACTCCAACTCAGTCCCTCCAAGACTTAGATGATGCTACTGGGGCCTCCTCATCTCCTGAAAGATCCTTTGAGATGCCCCTTACCCCCCACTGTGTTTCGATCTTCCCACCAGATATGGCATCAAGCAATGTGGAGTGATCTGGGGCCCGGCACGGAAATGAGTTAGACCAGTCAACGAGGTCAGAAGATCCTTCTTTTTTTATCTTTGTATCTTAAAGCACACTCTGCCTTTCCTCCCACCCCGTTCTCATGCCCTGGAGGTTGGGACCTTGGTGAGCTCACAATTAGATTATGCAAATTCTCTATATGCAGGACTGCAGAACTATGTATTGAGGCGTGCCCAGTCCCACAAAATGCGGCAGCCAGGCTGGTCTGTAAGTTAGCTAAGCCCTCCTCCGCTTCCTCTGCTAGGCGCTCACTGCATTGACTGCCCATTTCTCAACATAGCCCTTTTAAGATCTTAGGCCTGGGTTTTAAGGACATCCACAGCTTGGCCCCTAAGGGCCCGATTTATGGATTGTTTTATTTGCATGGTTCGAAGTGACTTTGCACTGCTGACCCAAACCTTGTTTCATGGAACTGTGCAAAGTGTCTTCTTGCAGTGCAAAGTCAGTGCAAAGTCATTTTGTACTACAAAAAATACTTTTTACTGACTTTGCACTGCAAGAAGACACTTTGCACAGTTCCATAAATCAGGGTTTGTATCCCTGATTCATGGAACTGTGCAAAGTGTCTTCTTGCAGTGCAAAGTCCGTGCAAAGTCATTTTGTACTACAAAAATTACTTTTTACTGACTTTGCACTGCAGGAAGACACTTTGCACAGTTACATGAATCGGGGTTTATATCCCTGATTCATGGAACTGTGCAAAGTGTATTCTTGCAGTGCAAAGTCAGCACAAAGTCATTTTGTACTGCAAACATGACTTCGTGTTGACTTTGCACTGCAGGAAGACACTTTGCACAGCTCCATGAATCAGGGTTAATGTGTCGGCAGTGCAAAGTCACTTTTCAGCAGTGCAAAGTCACTTTCAACCGTGCAAAAAAATCCAATAATCAGGCCCTAGTGAGCTCTGTAATTAAGCTGAAGCAAACCAAGGTCGTTAGGACCAGGAGAAAGACACTGAGACACGGGACCAATTGAACATCTGACGTGGATTCCTGTGAAATCACGTTATACATCTTTCATCATGGTGTGCACCTTACTTTGGCAGCAATATTTTTTATTTTATTTACTTGCATTTTTAAAGCACCCACACAGCCCGTGGGCATCGAGGCGCTGTTACAGGAATTGTTTTTTAATTGCGTAATTGTTTTTTGTCTTAGTTGCATATTTAGAATGCACTTAAATACCCAGAGGTTTCTAAGCACGGACCTGGGGATGGAGCCTGTGTTGCTTCCTGTCGTCTTGAGTCCAAGGCGAGCACGTTGCCGCTGAGCTATCCTCGCAGGACGGTTAGGTAATGCTGATTTATCCAGGAAACGCACCTCTCTGGGGTTATTTTGCTGCTGTAAAGGATTCATCTTCAGACAGGAACATGTTTATGGGGGCTGAGAACAAAGCCTGAACTCCCCAGCACTGCACCCAGACTGGAGCTCCGGGCTCTATCGGAGGTGACTCCACTCAATATCCTTTGCCCTCCCTCCCATCACTCGCTGGGGGGAACCTTAGGCGTCCCCGGCCCAGGTGTGGGGAGCAACTTAAAGTGAACACCAAATTCAGAAATGTCAATGCAGCCCAGCTACCGTATAAATAGGTAAACCCCCAGGCAATTGGTCCGTTGCGAACCAAGCCCTGCAGGACCGAAGAGTTAACCACACAGCCATAGAGATCTTATCGTTTTCAAATGCACAAGTTACATATATTAATTAACCCATGTCATTTTGGATGCTTTCCTTTCCTTTTTCTGAAAAATGACGTCAGTGAATATACATGACTTGTGAATATGAAAACGATAAGATCTCTACGGCCTTGTGGTGGTCTCACAGTCCTGCAGGCCTAGGTTTGAGACGGTACCAATTCTTTACTTTATTTAAATAGTCACATAGTCACGGCCAAACATGTTGGTGCCAAAAGATCCCTGTGCCGAACTGGTCACGCCAAAACGGTTTGCACGTCCAAACGTCTGTGCGGAAATGTCCTGCTCCGCATAAGACCACTGTTGGGGAAGGCAATCAGTGAAGACCGCACACCCATGCAAAGTCGGTCTTATACCCTTCCTTCCCCCTGTTCATTTCAGGGGTCCCCCCCCCCGCCCACTGCAAGCTTTCTCCGACTATGCGACCCCAACCCAACATTTAACTGAATAGGCCCCAAGTGGCATCGCTAGGGGTCCTGGGGGGCCTGGGCCCCTCCTCTGAAATCCTGGGCCCCGTCATTTGCCCCCCCCCCAACCTCAGCTGGGCTACTTTCTCTGCACTGGGCTTCATTACGAGTTTGCCGGTCTGGATACAACGGATACAACGGTACTGGTAAGCTTGCCGGTACTGTTGTATCCAGACCGGCAAACCCTGAGTTGTGCTCGCGGGTTCCTTTCATTCCGCCAGGTCTGACCTGGCGGAATGAAAGGCCCCCCTCGCGAGCACAGCAACCCTGTAGCACTGTTATGGACAGTGCCGGTGCTACAGGCATCCCCATTCCCATTTGAGCCCAAGGGCGGTCAAATGGGAATGGGGATCACCCGATTCCGGCACCCACGAAAGGGCAATTACCGGGTCCGTCGGGGCCAGAATACCACGGTAATTGCCCATTCGCAGGTGCCGGACTTTCTTGCAAGTTTGGAGGTAGCCTTGCCGGTTTTACCGGCTGCAATCAATGCTGCCACACAATAATGAAGAGCTGTTAAGTTCTCCTTGCATCCAATAGCAGTCCCTCCAGTGGGAGGGGAGGTACAATCGGGCTTGATAATTGGTGCACACAAAGATTCTCTTCAGGAGTGCTTCTGACGTCACACACTGCCCTTTTAAAGGCCCCCCACTACTTTTGTCTGTGCCCCCCCCTACTTTTGTCTGTGGCCCCCTCTGTGCCCCTCCTAAATTTGATTGCTGGTGAAGCCACTTGCGGCCCCCAACTGCTTCCTCTGTCCGCTCTCCAGGCCGCTTCCCGAAACCTGCATTAGGCTTCCCGGGAAGACCGCAATCAGATACAAACAAATTTATGATATTGACAATTTAGGATCCAGGTTATTTACAAAGGGAAAACAAAGAGAGCATTTTAGATAGCATTGACGACACGTCAACGGCGCAAGGATACGGACGTCTCTGAGGATATGACTGCGCCACGTAATATAATATACGCACAAGGCAGCCTTAAGTTACGTGCTAAATCGTATCATCTGTCTCACGGTGCTGGGGCGTGCGGTGAAAAGAAAAATATGAAGGCATAAACAGAAGAAATATTTGTTGCAATATTATAGGACATTGGATGCATTCATCCGATATACGACCAGGAGGCGCAGAAGTAATAATGCAGGGAAGCAGATCAGAAGCAGGGGGAACACGAGCCCATCAGGACGATAGAAATATGAGAGTAACTGGATGAATAGGCAATGAGAAGGAGGCACGTAAAGCGGATTCTTACTGCACTTAACGGAGAGGAGGCGCTAATTAATGCTGAGAACAAACAGAGCGCAGGGCATTAAGTCAGAAAAAAACCTGTCATGGAGGAGGACTGTGTTTCAGGGAAGAGCTAAACTTGTGAGAGGGCGGGGAGGTCGAGCCTGGAAATCAGCCGGAAGAAGAAAAAAAAACATTTAAAAAAAGGCAGGGATGGATTGTGAAAGGAAAAGAGGGCCTCCGTTTGGGGGTTAATGGATCAGATGACATAACACGAGATAACATGAGAGGAGGCACTGCATACGTTAAACCTAACGGGCCTTCCTGTTCATAGGTATAGGCTAGCGTACATGATCTGTTACTGGTAGGACCTCGTAGCGCTGTTGGTTTCTCCGCAGGCTCGAGACTGCAGCCTCCGTGTTTAGATGAGCGTGGATGCTGGGTTTCTATCGCGATGGTGCTGTATTCTTTTCAGTGTTCCTCAAGAATGGCTGTGTAGGTGCGTCCGTGCAGCTGGACGGATACTGTGGGGGGACCAAGGACGGCGCCACGGCATTTCAACGTTTTCAGTCAGAATGGACCTGGGGCTTGTATACCGTTGCTTTAATTATTGCGTTGTAATTTACATCGACTACATTACTTCATGGTGAAGGCATTTTTTTAAAAAAAAATTTAAGGTTAGGCGGATCTGAGGAGCTGGGTGTAGGGTGGTAGTGGCTGGTAAAGGGGATATGGGGAGAACCCCCAGAAAAAAAAAGAAATACAAAAGATCAGAATAACGTTGTCGAAGTAAATTACAACGAGGTAATTCACTTCGGCAAAAACAAAGTAGAACCCTGGGGCTTTGGCATATTGGCAGTCTTATTACCAAAGAAACATACTCCTTTAATGTGGGGCATTACATGTGTGCAACATACCCAGTACCAGCTGCCTTTGCTGGCACCCTCCAGCCGGCACCTAACTTTTGCATTCTCCGCCAGTTCTTAGCTCCCCCTTGCCTTATTATTCGGGTCTCCCCAACATTGGCAGCCTACTATTAATAGCTTTTCAGCTGACATTTAGTTTTTCAGCCCCAGATCCCCCCCACTGCCCCCCACCGGCGGGCTACATGGCCATTGATAATCTGCAGCTGTTAGCAACCTTGCTGCATTCTTTTGCCACAGGTGCTCATAGCTGTTTTTTCCCCGCTGGAAGGCGCGGGGTACTCCCTAAACATTATGCTGCCATGGGGCCCACGCCACCCCTATCAGGCTATCAGCCTGCCCTGGAGGGGACGTTGGTGCAAGGCGTGAAGCAGCGGCGCCTCCTGTGGCGCACTAGCCAATGATGTGCAAAGAGAGTAGCTCTGAGCACGCACATGAGTGTATCTGTGCAAGAACGCCAGGACTCCGTGCAGGTGTGTAACTCGTGGGCATGCAGAATGTGTGCATGTGGGCACGCACATGTGTGTCTGTGGATCTTGCAGGCAGTGCACAGTGGGTGTGCAGAGGGTAGTGGCCATTGCCAGGAGTGGATGTGCTTGTTGTTCGGTTTAGCAGAAGCATTGCTGGGAGCGTTGGATTGGCCGATGATGCTGGCCCTTACCTGCTTGTAAATCGCTGTTCACAGCTCTTAAATGTCTCGTTCCCGCTTTCAAACATGGAAGTGCCCTTACATAACACATTAATTTCACGACCTGTAAATAGTCTGCTGTAAATTGCTTGTTGGTGTAAAAGACGCCTAAGGTTGTCCGTAGGGAAAATCACTTTCGAGAGTTATCATTGTGGAGACTGGCATGGGAGGAGGTTTTGGACCCTGCTGGATCCCTGCCCTGGCTAGCCCTGGCCCACTTAAAGGCCCGATCGGGACTCAGAGAGGGAGGCCAAAGCCAGGTTATAAACACTTGAATGAAAGTGTGATGGTACTTGAATTTGCAGATCCAAAGTGGGAGTGAGTTCCAGGCCGCGTCAGTCCATGCGGAGGAGGAAGTACCGCCCAGGTGCTAGTTTACGAAGCATGACGTCCCATCTGCGGTTGCGCTTTAGAGCTGTTTTTTTGTAGAAAGTTGGGGTCAGTGCGCTTCAATGGCCCATGAGCGACGGAGACTCCTTTGAATGAGAGGAGGTGGCCGACCAGTAGTCGGTGGTGCCCCTTCAGTACCGGAGAGATGTCGCTGCCAGGGTCCAGGTGCGTCAGGTCTCTGGCTGATCAATTCTGGAAACATTGTAGGTTTGAAGGCAGGTATCCTGGCCTGCCTAGACAGAGGCAGCATCATTATGGGCTTTAAGAAGTGTTTCTCTTTTCAGTCAATAATACATGAATTGGATTGCTGGACTGGGGCCATGTGGGAACACGCCTTCCTTTGCTATTCACTCTGGGACGTTTCTTTGTGCTGAAAAGCCCGAGGAGCAAAATAATTTACTAGCCCCTCCAAAAGGCCCAAATTATCACCTTCAAATCAGGCATTCCAAATATGACTGGATAAACCAATTCTATTCTGAGTTAAGCCCCTCGAAAAACCCAGGGTTCAAATAAGATTGCCTGCATTCATACCCGCCGGAGTTGGGACGCGAAACGACTTGCAAGATGGTAGCGCTTTGAAGGGAATAGTGGCATTGTTGTTTCGGCCCAGCTAAAACTGCTATCTCGAATCATTGAAAACATCTCTGAGGCATTCCCGCGCTCTGGGATACTAGTATGTGCATGTGTGTATGTGCATTGCATGTATGCACGTAATTATGCATGTGTGCATTATATTCATATGTGTAGATATGTATTGTATGTAGGCGCTGATCTGTTATGCATGCATAGTTGTCTCCTAAAGTGCACACTTAGCTGGTGAACTGGGAAGGAGCCGATCCAGGGTTTCTTATGCAATGGGAACAAGGGCGATGGGCAAGCGCCAGATGGCAAAGGCAAAGGCTGGTGAGCGGTCGTGGGACGCGGTGCAGGGGCATTGCAGACCCAGATCACGGGTCCATGGATTGCGGTTGGATAAAGTCTGTCTTCTATTTCTTTCTGAGGCGTTTTGGGGAAACCAAAGGAAGGGGAAGGATGTCCCCCGCTGGCTTGGCCAAAGCCGATTCAACGCAATTTGGACAATTAGGTGCCAGTGGGCTGCAGTGGCTCGAGCCTACAGGCAGCCCTGCCCTTGCAGGCAGGGCATTTTCGAGCTTGCTTCAACGGCCCTCGCGAGTCTACAGTTGCGTAATGAAGGCTCCCCCGCCCTTGCAGCCAGGGATCATCTGGGGCCAGATTACAGAAACTTTGCATTGGTTCAAGTGCAATTTTGCACGGTGTTGGCACTAGGGCAACATTTGCAAATACCTACCCTTTCAATGCATTTTACACCAGGGCAAACTCTTCCCTAGTTCTAATATGGAACAGTATTAGCACTAGGGCAAAGTTTGGCTGGTGCAAAAAAGGCTTTTAAAGCAGGGCACAGATGGGTGGACAGTGTCACAATCCCCCTTCTACATCTTCAATTAATTATTAGAGTTTTTTAGATGTGCCCTCTCCACTTCATGAAACAAAGCTGTGTCGGGGATTCGAACCCAGGTTCCTGCTGGCTATGAGGCAAGACACTTAGCCACAAGACCACACGAAGCTCGAAGTAAGTCTTCTGAATCCCTCATATTGACTCTGTACTGTTCAGGGCACGTTTTCTTACACACTGTAATACATAGAATGTGCGCATTTAGCTTGCAAAATCTCGATAAAACCTGTTCTCTTGGGGAAGTGGGAAAGACATCCTAAAATGAAATATGGGCATTTCTTTAAATGTACGTTCAGTGCCTGAGACGTCACTCCCCACTGTATAGTCAGTTCCTCCACCTTTTTTAACGACTCAAGCCCTGATTGAAAGCATAGGTTTTTGCCACAGGGCACACTTTGCTCTAGTGCTAATTGCATGAAAATGTGCACATGCATCGGTTCAAAGTTTCTGCAGTCTGGTCCGGTCCGGTCCCGGAGCCACCTGCCTGCGCTCTCGCCTCGCTTTCTCTTCCGCTCCCCGCCTTCCGGCTGCGGCCTATTCTGCCTCTTAGCGCCTGCGTTCGCAAGTCACGTGATCCTATCTGCCAGTGACTGCCCCTGCTGCGTCTGTCTCCGCTCCATTATAAACACCTCCCGCTTCCCCGCCGCGGCGCGATTCTGACGGATCCACTGACACTAAAAGGCTGCCGTTCAGATCCGCTTTTAACATAATTACCCCCGTTATTATCGCTTCTTCCGCGTGGACTTATATGGATTTTTCCCCTAGCTTCAAATCATTACTGTCACCTGTCACTCTCTCCTATGCCTTGCAGGGGCGGACTGGCCTACAGGGAACTCAGGACGCCCACAGCTGGCTCTGTAAGTCCGGTGGGCCGAGCTGGTGCTGCGGGCCACCAAACATCAAACCGAACCTCCCTGGAAGGGAGCAGGTGCGGAGCACAATGGGATTCTGCTTAGGTCAGCAAAAATCGATGCACCAGCCATGCTGGTCTTCGTGGCACCTAACCAGTGCCTTTCAAGCTCTTTACATGTCTGTTGAGTTGTGAATGCTGTTGATATAGCAGTGACGTCATCCGTGACACCGTTGATGAACAGGTTGGAGATGTGACTTGTGATGAGGATGCTGATGTTGAATTTGGGACCGTTTAGACTCCCCACAGTGCCACGCCTTAGTACCCAGGCTGAAAGCTTTCTCGCCAAGCTACTCAAGTTTGTCATGCCAAGCACAAGCTGTTCTCTGTACCTTGCTGCCGTGTGCTGCCCAGGAGCCTAGTAGGTCATCAACACCAGTTTATTGCAAGGCATGGCCCTGTCGCAATTAAATTGGGCGTTGATCTTTCCAATGTAGAAGAAGCCATCATTGGACGCCAAGGATCCCTCCAATGTCTGCCGTGTCAAAGAAAGTGCAGGAAAGGCTGGTTTGTTCACAGCTGCATCAACTAGAACAATATAATCCACCCATTACATACTGGGTGTAACCAGATGGGGCACAGGGGAAGGCATCACCACAATGTTGCACGGCCAGTGCCTGGAGTTGGGGAAGTTGGCAATTCTTGCAATCATTTTTCTCGTTCTTTCAGTCGCATTTGATACTGTTGACCACACCATCCTCGTCAACCGCTGGTCTTCAATTGGCAAAGAGGCAGAGTGCTGGGCTGATGCAACTCCTTACTGGTGGATCATCGGTCAACCATTGACCTGCCACCTTGGGCAGGGTTCGGCACGGTCATCTCTTTCTTTAACGTCTACCTTCAGCGGTTCTTGCCGGTCATCCTTTCTTTCAGCTCTAAACTATTCAGCTGTGTCGGAGATGCCCAGTGGTTAATCCAAGATCTCCCATTGTACCATTTGGCATCAACTACTGCATGCAACCTAAAAAACTCAAATTAAATCCTTTCCTGAAAGATACGATTGTCTCAGGATCTCAACAGGCTCTCTCGATCACCACCCCAAAACCTGCCTCCATTGGAAATTGCTCATGGCCTTCTCTTGCAGTCAGAAAATTGGGTTTCCAAACACATACACCCATCACTGGAATTCCAGATCGAAGCCCCCTCTCTCCATACACCCTGAGGAGCATTTTCGCTCACTAAGGCATTTAGCAACGTGTTACGGCTGCAATGGCTGTGGTTGGTGAGGTGACTGCAGCTCGTTCCAAATGTTTCTGCTTCTCCCGTCTGTGTCCATCTGATGGTATCCCCTCATGGTTGCACAGGCTACATTGGCTGCTGCTACCGCGTAACCTAAGAGCATTGTGGGAGGTCACCTGCATAGTCTCTTGAGGACCGGCAATCTGTTCAGTGATATGCCCCCGAAGAAACAGCTAACCAGAATCAGCTAAGGGACTTTCACCAGGCAGGGTATGGCCTCCTGGCGGCAGGTGCACTCTTGGGGCCTTCTGGTGATCATGCCATCCGGGCATGGTTGAGGGAATGCAGAGGACTACAGCAGTGCCTACGTGCTTGGGCATTGCATACTAGAGCTGGCACTTGAAGGAGCGCTAGGCCGACCAGACACACCTTTCTAAAAAGACCAGGCACCTATTAAGACCTTGTGTGGGCCTATAGTGGGGAGCCCGGACCTATACAAGCACCCGCTACCTGCACTGCATTTTCCCCATATGGCCACAATTTTCAGGTGCTTGGCAGAAATCTTTACTTCACAATCGCAGGGCACTGCATAGTCACCCCCAGGATAAATGCGTGGGAGGGCCATATAACAGGGGTGAAACGTCTATGTAACGTCTAATTGTTAATTGGCAGAGCAGGCCTCGGAGGCAGAAGCCATTCAACCCGTTTGCCATCCCAAGCTGCCTAGCGCTGCTGTTACACTGGACTGCTATTCTGGCCACTCACTGGAGTGATCACACTGGATGCTGGACGCTGCTCGTGCTGAACTGCCCTGGGCTTTTTTTTGAGGTGTTTTTATATCTCCAGGGGTGCCCCCTTGTGCTTATATTTGAGGGGTGCTTCTCATTTCTGGGAAAATTGTACAATTTTGTCTTCGCATAAATCTTTGTAGATGGTCCCTTACAGCCTAACGCCGAGGTCGACCTGTTTGTTTATTTATTTAGTTACTTATAATTGTTTTATCAAGATCCCAGCTGGGCTGAATGCATACGAGGCACTGTACAGAGTAACCAATAATATAGGCAGGAAAAATGCACCCCAACCCATAAAGAGTAAAATGTGGTACAACCCAATGATGTGATAACCTGCTTCTTAAAATGCCCTCCTTTCCACCCCCAAACATTTAGCTGATCTTTACTTTCCGAGAAAGATCAGTATGAGGGTCTAAACTTGGGAGAATGAAAATAAATTAGCCCACAGTGGAGGAAGAAATGGTTTGTTTGTCCCACCCTAATTAAACTTTGCAAATTGGTATTATTTAACTGTTTTGGCATGCACATTTATCAGCGATTTTACTCAAAATGCTGAACGGGCAGGATTAGAGGTCCAATCTAAATGCAAATTCATCTAAAAACAACCCACAGTGGAGGGCAGAATGGGCGGGAGAGGGATGAAGGTAAGCACACTCTGGAGTATGGGAGCGCTCTTTGAAGAAGTGAGGCAGCATCGAGCGATACTGGCCTAAATCCGTTCATGTCATGTTATGGCAGTGGTCTTCAAACTTTTTTGGCCAGGGCCCCCCTGAGCAAAATTTGGGCAGGTCGGGACCCCCCAGAAATGCCAAATGGACAGTATATATTGCGCGCCGTCACCTGCTCCCATCAAAGTCGCTGGGCTCCCTCATCCCACTCCTACCCAGTCGCTGGTCTCTCCCCACCCCATCACACACCCAGGGCTCTCCCCACTCTGCTCCCATCACTATCCCATGGTTCCCGCCCATTGTGCTCCCACCATAGTCCCTCGGTTCCCCCATCCCGTTCCCAACACAGTCTGAGGGCCGTGGCGGCTGGTGAATCTTTTTTAAGTGGAGGGGCATTAAGGGGAGGTTCGGGGGGGTTTCCCCCTGTGAATTTTTTTTTAAATAATAGGTTAAAATGTTGCATTGTAGAGCATACTTTTAACAAAAAATGGGTAAATAGCCAAACAGTTTGCAATTGTTGCTGGGAGTCCAGGGGGCAGGCATTGATATTTTATTTCTATCGCGCTCGTACACAAGTGTTTCAGAGCGTGACAAGGCAAGGGAGGGGAACAGAGGAGAATAAAACAGCGATCTTACTAGGCCCAGTGACATTGAGAACGCGCAAGTGTGAGGGGAAAAGTGCATGGAAGGGGGGAGAAGTGGAAAGTGCGAAGCAGAGGAGAAACAGATAAATAACAATAAATAAATAATAAAGGCAACAAACAGTGGTAGTGCAGCCAGCAATTTGCAAGTGCTACGTTTAAGGCAGCAGACAGGGTAGGTCTGATAAGTGCAGGAAGAAAGATGGTTCTCCTCAAGTTTTAGAGTGGCAGGGCGCTGTTCCAGAGGGAGGCCCCAGCCGAAGACGGAGATCTACCCCCAGCTCGTTTCTTTGATAAACGACTGACCCTGAGGGAGTTGGAGGTAGAGGACTGAAGAGCTCGAGAGGGGAGGTATTTGCGGAGGAATAGCTGAAGGTATTTTGGACCGAGGCCCCAGAAAGCCTTGTGGACAAGGCAGAGGGTTTTGAATGATAGATGTCCGGTAAAAAGATACCATCCCTGTCCCCTGGGCCCCACTGGTCCTAACACAATGAACATGATTATGTGTGTATGCAAGGCGCTGCACATTCATACAGCAATCACTCTATCATTCACATGAGCATCCATCACCATACACTCACTCATAACGCATCCATACACATGTTTAAATAAAAACAATGAACATAAACGTACCTTCTGCATTGGCCTGTGTGTGGGTGCTGCTCCAGCTGCTCTGTCCGTATGTGCGAGGAGGCGCAGGAGCTCCCCCTCGGACATACAGACATGCAGTGCCCCAGCCAGCATTTCCAATGAGCTATGCAATGCTGGCGAAGCAAAACGCCCCAGCACTTGCATGGCTCAGTGAGCATGTGCGGCTGGGGAACTAAACTGAACTGTCAAAGGGAAACAGCGTTTCCCTTTGACAGTTCAGCCAGCCCAGGAGCACTCCATTAGCTGGATAAAGCAGCTGAGGGAGTGCTCACTGTTTCACTGGGCTGGCTCCTTAGCTCCTCCATAATGGGTGAGGGGCCACTATGCAGTTAGTAATGTTGACCATTGTTGCTGAATATATCACAATTTACTTACATTTTAACACAAAG
This sequence comes from Ambystoma mexicanum, assembly GCF_040938575.1. Lineage (NCBI taxonomy): Eukaryota > Metazoa > Chordata > Amphibia > Caudata > Ambystomatidae > Ambystoma > Ambystoma mexicanum. The sequence continues at coordinate 419,328,472 of NC_090934.1, read as the reverse complement.
CACCCCTTTGGGTACTATTGAAACAGTGGGCTTCATAACTACTCTGGCGGTAGCTGTGCCGGTAAAACCGGCACGGCTGCCACTGGAGTTGCATCCGGGTCTGGCACCCGCGAATGGACAATTACTAGGTCATGCCGAGTTAGGCGGACATGATAATTGCCCTTTCGAAGGTGCCGGTAGATCCCCATTCCCATTTGAGCCCCATATGGCTCAAATGGGAAGGGGGAGCTCGGATGCACCGGCACCGTTAATAACGGTGCCGGTGCATCCGACGAGCTGAGGTCAGACCTGGCGGGGGCTGTCAAGCACCCACGAGCACAACTCTTACTATGGCGGAACGGTAGCAACGGTGCCGGTAGCTTACCAGCACCGTTGTTACTGGTCCGCCATAGTAGTAATGAGGCCCAGTCTGTGACTAAAGGAATGAATATCCATTTACAACTGTGGGCCACTTTTTCATTGTTGCCTGAGACAGTTTCATGCTTCAGCCCGCCCATGTGGGCCACCCCTGCCCATTTCTTCCAATCTAAAAAAAAAAAAAAAAAAAAAAAATCTTTTTTCATGCTGAGCTCTCAGGGCCCCCCTGGGATGCACCCGCGGACCCCTAGGGGGTCGCGACCCACAGTTTGAATACCACTGTGTTATGGTAAGTGTGGTTTCCAGTGGCCATCCCACTGACAGTGCCTTTGTGTATTAGCCGCCTGGGACTGAGTTTCATTCAAAACAAACCCTTTAGGTTCAACCCAAGAAGTTCCCTTTCTTCTCCTGGGAAGGTTTGTCACATTCCAGAAGAGCAGGATCTGCCCCCTGCCGACCCCACCACCAGGAAGGGAGGAGCCCCGTGCTTCAAAGGGAAGACTCTGCCAGTCAAAGGGAATTTACGCAAGGGTGGTAACTGCCAGAGTCTCTTTGATGCAGGATACACAGCACAAGGGGTGGAGCTAGCGTAGCAGAGGAGAGGATTCACAGCTCAGATAAGGGTCCATCTTGGACTCTCTTAGGTCACCCACACTTCCTGTACCGCATGCCCACTTTCTGCAGACTAAGCACTCTAGGATTAACATCCCTAGGCAAAAGCCACTGATTACAGCAACCAAGATTGGACCCTTACACAAGGCTTGAAATGGACCAACCCGCTGGGACAGATTGAGTATATAAGGGGGTGAGATCCCCACCTGAATTGAATCATCTTTGGACTACAGAATACAAATGATTTTGCTGGGACTCTGCTGGGGTACAGTCTGCCCAAACCCTCTGCCATGGAGGTGAAGATAGAGGTGCCAAGAAAGACGAAAGACCCTTCCCTCACCCATTTTAGAAGAACATAAGGGGTGAATTGCTGGTGGACGACGCCTGTCTGTAAACACTGGTACCCATTTACCTGCTATTGAAGGTGACAGCCCATGCAGGTACTCTTTGGAAACCTTCTTGGTTAGGAAGGGCAGAACAGGGACTCACTTTAACCTTTGAGCCACTGGACTGGGTGTCAAAGAAAACTAGGGACAAACAATTAGCACCAAGCTCTGGTTCTCACCTCGAAGACTGCTTGTGAGTTACACTGACCCAGACATTGCCTGTCTGTCCCAAGCTTCTTCGTCATATGCCGTCGACTCTTGTTGAACCGCACCTTGTGTTAAATCCAGTCGACCCATTCACCAACCCGATGCAGAATCGCCACCTCTTAAAGCTCCCAGGATCCCTGATCAATGCTGTTGAGCCTCGGGAACAAGCTTAGAAGGTGTTTGAAGTGGTTCTGTCCCCCTGGCCTGCCTTAAAGGACCAGAGTGACAACTCAGACCACACCTTAAAGGACCAGAGTGACAGCTAAGACCACACCCTAAAGGACCAGAGTGACAGCTAAGACCACACCCTGAAGGACAAGAGTGAGAACTAAGACCATACCCTAAAGGACCAGAGTGACAGCTAAGACCACACCTTAAAGGGCCAGAGTGACAGCTAAGACCACACCCTAAAGGACCAGAGTGACAGCTAAGACCACACCCTAAAGGGCCAGAGTGACAACTAAGAACACACCCTAAAGGACCAGAGTGAGAGCAAAGACCACACACTAAAGGACCAGAGTGACAACTAAGACTACACCCCTACCCTTTTAAAGACCTCTTGATTGAACTTGAACATTCTGCTGAAATTGTTGCCTGGCTACCCCGGCCTTCAGCTCCCGAGTGCCCATTTTTATTCCAAACCCAGCATTCATGTATCTTCTTTTACAGGGGTGCCTTGTTAGAGCTTATATTCACTGTGCCTATTTTTAGTTTAATGAAAGACTCCTATTTTTCTAGCACTTTAGTTGGACATTCTTTTATTTTGGCATCATATGACTATCGTTATCTGAATGCTTCTGTGCTTGCATAAATCCCGCTTGAAGAATATAGCTTGGCCTGGGCCTGCAGTACCTTAAGATGCAAAGGAAGTATAGCATTCATGTTATGACTGTTTCACCTTTATGATTGCAGTCACTGCTGATTAGTCATAAGGCGCGGACCAGGACTTCGGAGACCACTAATCAAACCTGTACTCCTGTGGAGCAGAAGTCGTTTTGTGACACCTGCCACTACTGCTGTTTGGGCAGTTGACCTCCTGCCCTTAACACCTGGCCCAAGGCCCTCAATACCACTGGACTCTGGGCCAACCTGGGCTCTTCTCCCATAGCCATGATATGTACGCCTCAATGGTTACACCTTGCACCTCACCCGATGCCCTTTGCACCCAGAAACAGTGATCTCTGTGTGTCTCACGGTGGAGTACTCCATCCACTGTGTAGTCCTGAAGCAACAGCCCGGAACTAGCCTTCCCAGGACTTTAGGTATCCCGGAACCCAGAAAACCCTATCTAACCAGCACCCCAACATTCTCTGCTCAAGCAACTGTGTATCAGAGACTTTACTCCTCCCTGGGTTGTCCACTCCCTCAAGAGGACTTTGGGTAGTGTTTCAGTTAAGCCATTGTTTGATGTTTCTAGGTCCAGACAACCCCCCAAAACAGTCATGAAATAGGGGTAATAAAATCAAAGGGCCTCATTACACGGTAGCGGTAAGGGTTTACCGGTACCGGTATTTTACCGGTAATGGTAAACCCTTACCGCCTTACTACGAGGTCCCTTTGCGGGTTGGGGAATTTAACGCCTGCTTTTTGCAGGCGTTAAAAACCAACCCGCAAAGGGACCAGGGAGCTAATTACGGTACCGCAATTTGCGGTGCCGTAATTAGCACCTTCCCCATTCCCATTATGCCCTATGGGGCAAAAATGGGAATGGGGAAGGGCAATGGGGGAAGGGGGAATTACCGCCCCACCAACCTTGGAATAGGGCGGTAATTCCCCTTTCCACCAAGGCGGTGCCGGTATTTTACCGGCATGGACCAAGGTGCTAATAGCACCTTGGTCCAACGCTATCCGTGTAATGAGGCCCAGACTGCTCCATGTTTCAAGTATGACTTCCAGTTATGGAGCCTTAGAGGTATTCTTTACCATGCCAGTGTTTGTATTTTCCTTGAATGCTACCCAGCCCCCTGCCCCTCTTGCAACCACTCACGTAAGCCAGATTTAAACTGTTCCAAATCACATTGCTACTTTGCTGTCTATGTTGTTCTCAGAGTTAAAAGACCGAATGCAGGAGAATGTCACATTTCTTCTTAAATCACAGAAGACATTTGCTCCCTAAATATTAAGCATGGAAATATTTCGACTTCAGAAACAATGCAATGGACTGGACTGTCCTCCTCTTCCAAACATGGAAGTGACGCTCTGAGTCTGGCAGCACGCCTGCTCTGCTTCCTGCTCAGCTCTCTAGTCTAACGGAAGTGACATCGAAGATCAAAACCAAAAAAACATAACGCCTCATGCATACTCCTCTTTCTCCCTCACTCTCTCTCGCGCTCTTGCATGATCTCGCTTTCTCTCTCTCTCAGTCGCTCTCTCACGTTGTCTCCCACCTATGACGTCGCAGCACAATCCAGCCAACCACTGCTGCTCTACACAGCGCAAAACCCCACTGGGACTAGCTCAGCTCTCCCTGGCACTCTCCACACCTTCCTCCGCCGGCCATATTACCGCACTCTCCAAAGCCTGAACACAGAACTATAAATGGTTAATCCTAGGCCTTTCTGGCCTAAAACACCCCTCACTCGCGGCCATTCACCGAGAGAAAGGAAGCAGCCCCAATGTGTTCCCCGAGAATCCCGAAGCAGAGCAACAGTCCTGATGCCTAAAGCGTGCCGCATGACTCAGCGTGGCGTCTCCACACATGCAAAGCCTGGCTTACCATATAAAAAGCCTCATAAGATTCCTATAAGTAGCTTAGAAGAACTTATGAGAAACTAGTGGGACTTTCGGAAAAATAATTATAACTTTATAAAAAACGCTTATGGTACCAAAATACGTATTGAATTATTTTAAAATCTTACACGTTTGAAGTAGAATGTACGTAAGATGTTATAAGATCCTGACAAGGTAAGATAGATAATAAGAAATGGTATGGGTTGGGGCTCCCACTGTGTTAAATGTTGTGTTTGACTTTTTGCTGTGTTGTCTAATGTGTTATTCGGTGGCGTGTTTAGCTGTGATATTGTGGTATGCTACATCATGCGGGGTTTTGCTGTGAGATATTTCACCATGCTTTGTGATGTTACCTTACACTGTTATGTTGTGTTCTACTGGGTCATGATGTCATGTTGCATTGTTCTATGCTGTCTTGCTACCTTTCTGTGCTGTTATGTCGCATTCTACTAGGGTGCATTAAGCACCAGTGCAGCGTCTGCAGGGAGGGTGAGAGTTCAGATGTTCACTGGGAAGGATGCAAAGAAAGGCTGTGCTGCACCAGGCACCGCGAGATAGAGGCCGGTGTAGGAAATGTGTCTTCCAAACCGCCTCTAGAATTAAGGTCACAACGTTTTTTCCCCAAAAATAGCAAACTGGCAGAGAAGTCCCTGCAGTCCTCTGGGAGGAACACAGGGAAGCGGCAGCGGGGGCCCTCAGACATGTATTCGGGCTGAGCAAGGGAGCAGCGCAGCTTCTTTGCAGTTATACATTCTGTCGCGGGTGAGGGGAAGCCGGCCGTCGACACAGTGCAGATGCAAAACCCAGCCGTAGGCACCTGTGAAGTGGTTGTCGAGCCCAGCGCAGGCCCAACTAAGCTATGGAGCAGGGTGCACCGTCAATGCACAGCGGTCAACCCCGGTGGGGACCCAAAGTCACAGACCACAGTGCAGGCTCATAACACTGCCATCTAACTCGGCGGAGACCCAAAGCAGCGGCAGACCACAGTACGAGCCCACAACACAGTCATTAATCACTGTACAGGCCCAAACAGGCACAGACCACAGTGCAGGTCCACAAAACAGGCTTCTCAATCGCTGTACAGGGCCAACAGCCACAGACCACAGTGCAGGTCCACAAAACAGGCATCATCAATCGCTGTACAGGGCCAACAGCCACAGACCACAGTGTAGGTCCACAAAACAGGCATCCTCAAATACTGTACAGGGCCAACAGCGACAGACCACAGTGCAGGGCCACAAAACAGACATCAATCGCTGTACAGGACCAAACAGCCACAGACCACACTGCGGGTCCACAGTAAAGCCATCTGGCCAAGCGCAGGTCCAGAGCAGCGACAAGGTGGCAGGTCTGCAGCACAGACATAAGCCCCACTGCAGGTACAAAGAACTTCACCGACCGCAGTGCATGCCCCCAACACAAGCATCAAACTCGGCAGAGACACAAAGCTGACACAGACCACAGTGCAAGCTCACAAAAAAGCCATCAATCGCTGAACAGGCCCAAACAGCCACAGACCACAGTGCGGGTGCTCAGCAAAGCCATATGCCCGAGTTCAGGTCCAGAGCAGCTACAGAGAAGGTTGCAGGTCCGCAGCACAGACATAAGCCCTGCTGCAGGTCCAAAGAACAGTCACAGACCACAGTGCAGGCCCACCACACTGGCATCACACTCGGCGGATACCCAAAGCAGCCACAAAGCACAGTACGAGCACACAAAACAGACATCAATCGCTGTACAGGGCCAAACAACCACAGACTACAGTGCGGGTCCACAGCAAAGCCATCTGCTGACTGCAGGCCCAGAGCACCTACAGACAAGGTTGCAGATCCACCGCACAGACATATACCCAAAAGTCCAAAGAACAGCCACAGACCAACACGATCATCAGTCTTGGTGCAGGCTCAATGCGGGCAAACTGTGCTGCACTGCTAGTGCCAGGTCAACCAGAGGTGGATGACCCCAGAACTGAAAATGGCGAAGAATCTGATATGGTTTTTATGTTGCACAGTCTTTTTACTGCTTATTTTTCACAGCTAGATTTGTTTTCTTCAAACTTTTCCACGCAAATTGCAAGTGTTCGGGCCAAGCGATATGAGGCGAGGGTGAGTTGGTTATGGATGATGGATAGGATGCTGGGTAGGGGTTGTGGAATTGGATGGAGTGAAGGTAGCTGGTTGGGAGAGGGAGGTGCACAGGGACTCCCCCTTAAATTTGCAGCAAAACATTGTAAACAAATCTGATGTAAACAATTGTGTTAAAAACACATAGAACTGTATGATTTCATACAGGTCTTTTGTATAGCGCTCCCCGCCACCTTCTGGCCACTTCAAACAATGGTCGGGATAGAGGTGAAAGGAAGGGAGCTGGGGTTGCAGGAAGGAAAAGGGGATTCAAGAATGGGGGTGAGTTTGGAAGAGAATTTGGGGGAGGACTTTCGGAAGCTGACTGTGCTCTCTGTGAAGCCCTAATCTTTTAACCACCAGACTTTGCCATCAGAGAAATGTATTCGACCTGTGGTAGAGATACTACGCAAAACCAAAAGTTGCTGGTTGGCAGATTTGAATAAATCATAACCATTGGCAACACTCTGGGCAACCCCCCCAGACCATCGTTTTTCAGCCTGCTAAGCCATTACAGACCAAATGCAAATCAGGCCACATGATGGGAAGGGAAGTGAGCACCAAGGGGCCTTCATCCGCTGCCAACCTCTGCCCAGAGATCAGCATTAAGCTGCTGTCGAGGAGGAATGTTGCTCAACTATTTCGTTTGCACCCTGCCTCTTTTACTCCACCTTCAAGATCCAAACAGACCACAATCTCTTACAATGATGAAAGGCTAGAACCCTTCGTCTCTCTGGTGGGCCATCCCCTTCCAGGGACTGGACATCACTCCGTAGCATAAGGCAGGAACTAATCATGGGAACTCAAATGAACTTTACAAAAACATGAAACATAAAATGAAGACCATCCAAATGGACATTGACTTCCCCATTTCTAAACTACGGCATGTCTGCCCAAATACCTCATCTTCCACTCTGGCACAATGTCCCTGTGCCTTTTGCATCTCTCAGTGGGAGCTGCACACACCAGAGGGATGTGGAGTGAGATGGGAGAAGTGCTTGAGGATGCCAAGGTTTCATTGTGTAATTACTGAAAAGCTGGACACGCATCAGTGTATGTGTGTGTGTGGGGGGGGGGGGGGGGGGGAGTAGGCATTTTATTGTATTTGGCCAAAGAGCGGCTAAGAGACTCACAAGGGATGGGGAAGCTAGGCAGTATGAAGTCAGGTATTGTTGTGTATTTTTGGGTGAGGGTGACACTCTTGGCAGAGTATGATCAGGGGGACATGCACGAGGTGGTGGCAAGGAACCAGAGGAAGGCAATAGAGAGTGGTAAGGGGTCCGCTAATTTCTTTCTTTCTTTGGGGGCATTGGGGTGAGACCCGAGTGAGCTGGGAATGGTGGGCCAGGGGGACCGATACTGCTTAGCATGGTTCACCCAGAACTCTACACTGCTAGTCTGGTAAAACCGCCCAGCAGGGTGGTGGGGATGGGCATACACAATGGTAGCTGGGTAGCTATCATTAATTTATCCCCTTGGGGGTTTGAGACCACTCATACCTTTTTCTTGTTACCAATTAGTGGAAACATATATAGTGTTGATGCCCAGCCATGTCCAATGGTATGTATCCCTTCCCATTCTGAAATGGCAGCAGAACTCTTTGTTCCGTGCTCCCTTATCAGTCCTGGAGGAGGTAAAAGACACGAATGATATCAAGTGAACATTCAGGTCATCGTGTTATTGGAATTTTTTATTTATAACGCGCTTTATACCGAGAGGTTTCTAAGCGCGACCGGGGATCGAACCTGTGTTGTTTCACGTCGCCTTGTGCGTTGCCCCTGCTCCCGAGACCATCGAGCATGCAGCAGTCAATGAGAAAGTCAGTAAAGTGCTCGGGGAAGGCTTACGGTAAGCTTTCAAAAATGACTTCCAGGGGAAAGAAAGTGTAGTGAACGAGCTGCGGAGATACAGGACCACAGCACATGGCTCTACTAGAGTTTAGCCATTCCTGTTGACGAGGGGTAGGCACCCTCGCAGCAAACTTAGTCAACCTACTAGCGCTTGTGATATCAAGGTGCGGGATGATAAGCAAGTAAAAGCCTGCTTGGAAAGGGCGCCAAAGAAACATAAAATGATGTTACTCACTACAGTTATCGTGCTCTGAAACACTTGTGTACGAGCGCGATAGAAATAAAATATCAATCAATCAATCAAAGACTTTATGGCTAAGTCGAATGTAAATTAAGGAGACTTGGTAAGGATCAAAGTGGGAAACAGCCAATCTGAAGGGATACCAAACCGTTCCCGAACCGATCTAAGAGTTCCGCGTGGGCCGCTCAATTCAGTTAGATTACAGGGTGGAACCACGCAGAGCTTTAATGGAATATCAAAGTGTGTCTACAGAGCACTGGATGAGTACTGTGTAAAGAGGAGGGGTGTGGATTCCGCATGGCCGGTAATATGTGGAGGAAGGACAACAGGGAGGGAGGTCATCGTGAACATCGCGGTTCGGATCCAAGATTGTTCGAGTCGTGGCCTCAACGGAGCAGCTGCTGGTGGAAGTGGAACTCTAAGGGGATGCCCCTGGCAGAACAAAACACCTGTGAAGTGCATGGACTGTAAGCTTTACTGTTCACTGGTGATAATGTGTGCATCTAGTAATACAGAGGAATTGTGGATGCTCGTCACCAAGAAGGGGTGTGGTGTAGCAGGGGCATTGGCTCAGCTCTGCCTAACAGTCCATTATAATGGTATGGTATTGTTTATTTATGTAGCGCCTATACACAGGGAAGTGTTTCAAAGTGCTCAAGGAGGGAGGGAACAGAGGGAAAAAACAACAGTCGCTCAGAGCCCTTGCAAATCTCAGATGATAATAGTCTGCACAGGCAGAGTAAGTGCATAAAATACATTTAACATTATGGGATATAGCAAATAGGCCTGACGGCGATTCTGCAATTTTAACAGTACAATTAGGGGTGGAGACAGTAGAGAAACAGACAGACGATCTTCAGGTGTGGTGCTTACGGATCGAGCAAGTGCGCAGAGGGTCACAGGGAGGGGAGGGTCAAGTGCACCCGGTCGGTTTAGACTGGGGTAAGTGCAAAGAGAGCCACACTCTTGGGTTAATTTCTCAGTGCGTTGAGTGTGGGTGGGGTGTCCGGCTCTGAGGCAAGTGCGAGAGAGGACTGGCGGGGGTGCCGGCGACCAGTGAGACTCTGAGGTATGCCATTTGGCTTTTGGATGGGTTGTGTGCCAACTCGAACTTCCAAACTTTACGTGGATAAAAGGAAGCAAAGCTTGGCCAGTCCTTTGTGTGAATTCTGTGCTGGATCATTTTATCCATACAAAATTTGCTGTGCTTGGGAAGATACGCAGACCCTTCCTCATGGCCAGAAGGTTTATGGTTAGTACACATTACAGCAGGGATAACACACTGCTCTGGATTCTGGTCATGTGAGAGGACCGCCTCACCCCGCCCCCACCCGATTCATTGGAAAACACTGCCAGGATTATTACCTCAAGATAAAAGACCTTTCCCCTTTATTTGCACTACCAATGAAACTTGGTGCATGGATTCAACGGATCAAGGACACACTACAGAGTACTTGTCCCCGTAATCTTTAAAAACAACATATACCTGTTGCCCACGAGGAAGCAGCCAGTGCACGAAACACATGTCAAATCAAGCACAACAACTGATGTACAAATAAAAGTCTAAAATGCGGTAGTGTGTCACCAAAAGGACCTGGCTATCGTTGTTTCCTTTGATCCAGATAGCGTTGACGCAAGTTGGGATGAACCCAATGGCAAGCGCACAATAACTAGGATTACCCGACAGACCTCTAGAACCCATATAATCAGCAGCGCTCAACAAGCCTTGCCCCGGCCAGCGCGCCAACCGCGCATCTGCGGACCTTTTGCAATCGGGTGATATGGGGCTCTTATGCTACCTGGAGTTGGAAGGCTTGAGTCACAGTCGAAGAGCAGGATCCAAGGTGGGGGCAGTCGTCCATTGCTGCTCTTACATGGCTTATAATACAAAGAAGGTTGGAAGCTGCTTAATGTGTCCTGATTACCACCATTACAGCAGTTACTCAGAGAGGTAGTGGAGTTAAATGCCCCTGGCGTGACCGAGGGACGCACCTAACGTGATATGAAACTCAAGCAGCTTCTAGGTACCCTCCCCCTGGGATTTGCATCCAGGTGTCCAAATGTAATTTTGTCCATATGTGCTCCCGTCCTCCTGCGTGCCCCACACATTTTGCCCCAATGTGGTTTTGACCCTCGGTGTCCCTCTGTAATTTGTCTGCACTGGTGTTTTGCTCCCACTGCAATTCTGCTCCTAAGTGGCTGGTCAGGGATTTTCCTATGGGGAGAAAGGACTCCACAGTTGACCTGGTACCCACTGCTCCTGTTTGTAGTCCCCCCTAATTTGTCAATGTGATTTAGGACCAGGAGATAGGAACAGCCGCCCATTTCAGGGTGCCTCAGGACTTCGTCTCACAATTGCCCAGGCAGTGGTGCACAACTATGAGGATGTTGGAGCAGCTACACCAGGTAGATGGTCCAAAGGTCCATCGAGGTCTACACTGACGCCTCTCTGCATTAACACACTCACATTCTATGTTCCAACACACATTAAACATGTCAGGTAAGCCATCCACAAACGACAATTGAACACCCAGCAAATGTTGGAACGTTACACCTCTCCAACCAATGTCTATATCTAACAGTTAGCACCAATGAATTCTAGCTCTAGGTACACACAAGGCTCACCTGTGGAAACAGATATTTCCATTGCTGTCGACACAAACCTTGTAAAAACAGACTCACACACAATACCCGGGTAGGTCCGAACTGCACAGATCAACAAAACAGCACCTATCCTTTAGGTCCACCAAGAGATTATGCACACAGCAGCGGAGCAAAGTAGAAAGCCAAACACATAAGAACGTGGCGTCACGTGGCATCCATGGAATTCTGATTGTCCTGTGTTTTAGGTGGTCGCTCTCGCAGAAGCAGCAGGTGAGGGGGTATCCTAGGTTACCCTGGTATGTTTTAGGGATTTGCCTGCTTGACCTCAGTTAGACAGTTGAAGGCAGTTGCCAACTAATAGAAGACTCACCCCCTAATATTTCGCTGTGCACCCTCTTTTGCTATGAGTCTTTTGGCACAGGCCATTTGGGTGCAGCACTGTGGCCGCAGACCGCCTTTCAGCGTGACCGCAGTGGCGCAAATGCATTATTAGCGCTTCTCATTTTGGCGTGAATGCACCAAAACATCCTACTCACAAAAACAAAACAATTTTCATGGCTGAATTGTCTTTGTGTAGTCAACATTGCAGGTCGATACACAATGTATCCTTGGTGTTGTTTTGTTTATGTATTTACTGTTCTTTTATTTGTTTTTCCCTCTTTTTTATTTGGTTCTTTTAGGTAAAATTATGGATTCATTTTGCATAATTCTGTATTCCTGTGTGTATTATTGCCTTATTGCTACATTAAAACCTTCAAGTGGCAAATATTCCAACGGGAGTGCGCCGTCCTGAAGAAGATGGGCATCAACCGTGAAACAGCCTAGATGCTCCGCACCATCGAAACTACTTCCTGTGTATATGTCAGACCTAGTGTATATAGTAGGTCATGACAGTACAGTAGTCGACGTATGGCACCCCTTTTTCTAATTGGGAACTACCATTGCCTTGTCCACATATTTTTGGGGTTTTCTCTATATTGTTAAATGCGGCCATAGCCTCTGACCACCAGCCGGGTGACCCCCTTCAGCCGACTTGAGGTTCAGACAGCTTGGCAACATGAAGTTAATACTGACTGAATTTTCAGTCTGGTTTTATATTGGCACTTTGTTTCACTATGCACTTTATTCTACAACAATCTGCTGCTATTTAGAGATGAGCTCGTAACAAAATTTAAAATTTAATATGTATGTTTTAACAAATGGAATTTAAATAAAATATTCATGTTTTTCAATTATTGTTTGGTTTATATGGTCTGATCTGTGATTCCGAATTTCGGGGGCCCCCTCTCTCCCCAACCCATTGCCGGTCACCACTTTAACTTGAATTTTGTTTCCGCTGACACACTCTCTGTTCACTACATATGTCAACATTGGCATTGACATGGGATTACAGGGTGAGTTTATGGACATTTGTTTATGGTGTAGCTCTGGGTGGCAGACAGAAAAACACTCCTAATGGCAATTAGGAAAGTAGGTTAATGAATTAAATGGATGAAGTGTTTCCAAAAGGTTCCATTGGAAAGTGCAAGCACAGTTGGATAGCCTGTGGACTGACATGCGAACAATGCACATATTTATGCGGTGCAAACGCTTTGAAGAAGTGTTCTTCTTTCAATTAACTACCCCTCCCACCAACCCACCAACCCACCCCAAGATTTGTGACAGATTCTAGATGGCGCGAGGGACGAAGGTCTTTATGCTTTGCCTTCAATACAAAAACACCACAAATGAAATACAAAAATTCACGACCTTCACAGCTATGTGTGGAGAATGGCACACACACGTTTTGAAGCACACTATTCAGTGCCTATTTCGTGGGGGTGTTTGCTAGGGATTAGTCCTGCATTTATTCCTGAGCCCCGGCACTTATTGTCTCAGACAATTGATTATGATGGGGTGTTTTGGAAACTCTATTATTGTAACTGTCAGTCACATAATAAACACCTATAGAATCAGGGCAACATGTAAATGATGAGTGTATTTAAAGACACACAAACATTTGTCTCATGTAAAGACTCAATGGGCCTCATTACGAGTTTGGAAGCAGCCATGCCCTTACTAATAAGGGCATGGCTGCCTCCAAACTTGGGTCTGGGTCCGTGGTCCCTGAATGGGGAAATACCAGGCCATTCCGACTTTGGACGTCCCGGTATTTCCCCAATCAGGGAAACCAGACCATCCCCATTCCCATTTGAGCCCCCATAGGGCTCAATGGGAATGGGGAGCATGCTAACAACGGGCCCGTTAATGACGGGCCCGTTGTTAGCATGCTGGTCCCCTCGCTGGACCCGCAAAGGACGTCTGGTCTGACCAGACGTCCAGAGCGGGTCCTGCGAGGGGACCTCGTAATGAGGCGGTACGGGGTTAACGGTGCCGGCATCCTTTACCGGCACCGTTAACCCCTTACCGCCTCACTTGTAATGAGGCCCAATGGCCCTCATTACGAGGTTGGCGGAATGGGTTTACTGGCACTGGTAATGGTGCCGGTGCCGGTAAACCCATTCCGCCCTATTACGAGGTCTCCTCGCGGGACCCGCAATGGGCGCCTGGTAAAACTAGGCGTCCTTACTGGGTCCCGCGAGGAGACCAGGGAGCTAACAACGGGCCCGTTATAAACGGGCCCGTTGTTAGCTCCTTCCCCATTCCCATTGAGCCCTATGGGGGCTCGAATGGGAATGGGGATGGACCAGGTCCGGGTTCCTCGGACGAGAAATTACCTGGTCCGCCAAGGTAGGGATGGCCCGGTAAGTCCTCATTTGAGGAACGCGGGCGCGGTATGCGGTAAGGAGGCAACCATGCCGCTAAATGCGGCATGGTTACCTCCAACCTCATAATGAGGGCCAATGAGTTTGTTATTTTATGTGTATGTTGATTGGTATTTGTAAATCAGACATCTGCTGTAGTGACCATGTACATCCATCAACCACAATAAGCTGGTGGAAGTTGGAACTTTAACCTCGTATATGTCAACAGCATGAGGAGTAGCCATGGGCAGTGGCAAATGTGGGCGGATAGCTTCCCATCCTGACATGTCATAGGCGTGTTAAAAAATATTTGAGCGCCAGCACTTATTTCTTTGCAAATTAATCACTGACGCTATTGGTGTAGCACTTTTATAGAAAGATGTTCTGAGCATATGTAAGTGCAATTATTACAAAAGCGAAAACCCGCAATTACAGGGTCGCTGGGTTGGGTGGGCAGGGGGAGGCCAGGGGAGAAGGAGCTGGTGGATGCCTGTTGGAACCAGCCCCCCAGCAGTGGGCCGGTGGAGGTGATTTTGCGGGCTCATACACGGAGGGGGAGGGGACACTGTGCAGCCAATCGCGGGGGCTTAAATAGAGCCCTGGTAGATGAGGGGAGCATAGGAAGGAGCTTGCAAGTGCAGGGAGAGGTCAACAAAGTGGTCATTGTGTGCTGGCATGTATCGATAAAAGGAGAAGGGGAAGGCTTGTGACGTAAAACAAAAAACAAAGCAAAAAACAGTTAAGGTAGAGATGGATCCAACAATATTGGCGGCCATCATCACTTTGCTGCAGGGAAAGGGGTTGGGCTCAGTGCTGTGGTCTCTCCTGGGTAGTGGGGGATAGGACAGGCAGGGACGTCTCAGGGTGGGGGTAGGTGGGTGACACAGTGTAGGGATGAGTAATGGGCTGGGGATGGTCTTCAGGTGGGGCTCCCCATCCTCAGGTTCACAAGGTGTGGGGATGGGGGCCACCCAGAGGAAATTGGGGGCTGGCAGGGAGGGCCCCAACAGCAGGACTGTGTGGCACCAGCCGGGGTCATCCCATTGTCACAAGTGTAGCTACAGAGGGGGAGAGTGCTCAGGGCGAGCTGGTCATGGTGGTGATAAATCCAGCTCCACTGGTGACCTCAGGAGGGGAGGGTGCCTTCACAGGGGTGATGATGAACATGCATGGGGAGCAGGCAAGCATTCACAGGTATCAGGGAGTGTGGTAAATAATGCAGGGGTGAGAGCACAGGACACAATAACAGCAGGCGGTGGGGCCTTGCTGGTGGGGGTCATGCAGGCAGGCGGGCCTACACCCCAATCCAGACAACTGTCCTAGGCTTGTTGACCTGGCAGGTGCCTCTGGAAACCAACGCGAAAATATGAAAGGAAAAGTAAATTGACTTATTCTCAATCCTGGATTACAGAAGGGTAGAGGAATGCAAGGAGATAAAGAGTGAGGGGAAGGACAAGAAATTATTTGTGGAGAGATCATTGGCCAACTGGGTGACTGGCTTTTCAATATTTGCAGCCATACTGTTGGAAAACGTCCAGAGCTAAGTCAGACATTGTAGTCATACAATTACCTAATTTTGGCAATGTATCATGACTGTATATTTGGCACTTTGTTGATGTATGACGAGAGATTGTGTAGAGCAAAGGCAGGCAATGCTGTGCTAGATTGGGGCTCTAGGGCAATGGACTTATGGGCTAGCTGCATGGCAGCACGCTCAGCCAGCAGTAAGGGGTTCACACTAGGGTGACCGGCACAGCCCTTTCGGAACAGCGGGGGAAGTGGGAACAAGAAGGGAACAAGAAGGGGGCATGCTGGGCATACAACAAATACTTCTGTTCTAGGCCAGTCTGCAAATTAAGCACATCTGTTCATTCTGCAGGATGTCAGGACCTGGGGAAGCAAAATGCATCAAGTGCAGCAAAGATTAGAGGTAGGAGCATGGGGCTCGGTTTGCCACCAACGGGATTACCCTCACCCATGCATGTGGAGGTGTTGAGGGCATGGGCAAATGGGTACCCTTGTGTGGGTGATGCAGGATGGTTAGTAAATGGGTTTTCACAAGGCTTCCGTATACCAGTGGAGGGTTTTCACGCCCTCCACCCCCGGTGCCTGAGAACCAGAGATCTTCCCTGTCACAACCATCCATACTGATGGACAAAGTGGCAAAGGAGGTCAAGTTGGGGAGATTTGCAGGTCCATTTACAGTACCGCCTCTGCAGGGGTTAGTATGTTTCCTGCTGGGGATTGTCTCAAAGAAAGAGCTGGGGAAGTATAGGCTCATACATAACTTATTTTTCCCAATGGGGGCGTCAGTTAATGATGCCATCGATAATCACTTATGCTCTCTAAAGTATGCCTCTTTTGACTCAGCGGTGGCATGGTTGCAACAAATGGGTAAAGGGGCACTACTGGCAAAGGTGGACATTGAGGCTGCCTTCCGGTTGCTGCCAGTACACCCTGAGGACTATCACTTTCTAGGGTTCCGGGTAGGGGGAACATTTTACTATGACAGGTGCTTACCAATGGGGTGCTCTATTTCAGGTGCTTACTTTGAGAAATTGTGCACGTTTCTAGAGTGGGTGGTCAAGAAGGAATGTAGGGGGGCAAAGGTAATGCATTACCTAGACAATTTCCTGTTCATGGGAGAGAGGGGTACTGAGGAGTGCGCTAGGGCACTGAGAATGTTTCAGGAGGTTGCAGGAAAACAATGGGGGAGCCGTTGGCAGTGGAGAAAATGGTGGGCCCCATCACCTCATTGTATTTTATGGGCATTGAGATTGACTTCGAGGTGAGTGAATACCATCTACCTGTGATAAAGTGTGGGACTTCAGGGGGGCTGTATCTGTCTGCCTGAAGGCCAAAAAGGTTGGGCAGCTGCAGAGTTTGGTAGGTCAGCTGAATTTAGCTTTCAGAATCATTCTAATGGGGAGGCCCTTCTCCCGTTCTATTGCAGGGGTGATGTCAGGCTTCACAAACCCTCATCACCACACCAGGCTGACAAAGAACAAAGACCGGACCCGTTAAATTGGGACAATTTTCGGAGTGAATTTAACAGGGTATGGATCTGTCCGGGAATAATGGAATGCAATGGCCAGTTTGGCATATACACAGATGCAGTGTGGGTTTTGGGGCAATCTTGGGAAAAAAGTGGTGCGGTCAGAGGTGTCCAGACAGCTGGAAGAAGGAAGGACAGTGGAAATACATAACATTTCTGGTACTCTTTCCCATTATCGTAGCACTGACGATATGGGGAAAGGCGCAAGGGGGCAAGGGCGTAGGGTTTTCGTCAGACAGTATGTCGGTGGTCTGCTCAATCAACAGCCAGAGGGCAACATGTCCAATGGTGTAGAGGTTGCTAAAAAGATTGGTGTTACTGTGTTTAAAGCCAAATATTCACTTTCGGGCAAAACATGTTCCAGGTGTCCTCAATAATGCAGCTGAAGCTTTGTCCCATTTTCAAATGCAGGAATTCCAGCGATGGTTGCCCAGGGCAGACCTAGCAATGGCGAATTTCCTGGAGGCACTTCGGGAGCTTGTTGCCCAGAGCTAGCATCTCTGATAAATGTATCGTTATCAGGGAGGACAAAGAGGGCATGCGAGAGAGCATTTGTGGAATTCAGGGAATTTTGTGTAGGAGAGGGTCTTGTTGACATTTTCCACGAACATGCCACAAGATGGTTTCTGGGTCACTTGCATGATGGGGGGAGTGCGACAGTTGTGATAGCCAAAACAAAGATGGTGGCCATTGTTTTCTTTGCAGGGCTACAAGGAAGGTCTCTGCCTTCCACCGATTTTGCGATAAAAAAGGCATTAGCCAGTTGGAGAAGGGTGACGGCACCAGGGGCGGATAGTAGACCTCTTGACCCAAATAAAATAGCAGCAATAGTGCAGGTATGGGGGGAATCTGTAGGGATGGCTGGGAAAGGGCACTGTTCAGAGCAATTTTTCTAACAGCTTTCTCTGGGGCTTTCAGGATTGGTTAACTGGTGGGGGATCCACAACCGACTTTCTATGAGGTTTATCCAGGGATGATTTATCATTCGAAGGGGGGAGGGGCAGCACACATTTGGTTGAGGAAATCAAAAATGGACCAGGGTGACTATGACGGCACATACTATGGTGAACAGGAGGGCTACGGGCATACCTGGGGTACAGGGGTGACCTGACAGGCCTGACATTCTTGCACAAGGACGGGTTGTGCCAATCCAGGTACCAGTTCAGAAAAATCTTTGAGAAAGCTTTGAAGGTAGCCGGGTTAGAGGGGATGAGTTTTGCCCCGCATTCCATTAGAATAGGGCCAACCATCGCAGCCGCATGTTATGGGTACGACGACCGGAGGCTCCCAGCTTGGAAAAGGGTGGGAGGACCAGGGGGCAGCTGGGCCCGATAAGAGAGGGGGGCTGCCTCCTGGTAATGCTTCCCGTGAAGGACATGGTGGGGAGGGGCCTGGGCCTCACCACCATGCATAACCCCAGCAGGGCAGAGAGCCATGGTTCGCCAAATTTGGCCGGTTTGGTATCCAACAGTGATATGTGTCACGTGTGTTCACTCGTTGCCTAGGCATGCCTCCTTGCTCAGCCCACAAAAGCGAAACCCCGCAATTACGGGATCGATGGGTTGGGCAGGCAGGGGGCGGGCAGGGGAGACGGTGCAGGCGGATGCCAGTGGAGACGGTTTCGCAGTCTCAGGCACAGTGGTGGAAGGGGCATGGCGGCACCAATGCTGGAGGATGAGGTGAGCATAGGTCTTTGCCTCATTCTGCCGGATTGTCGCCACCGTGTCTGCACCGCCGCCTGGAGCCTTCGAGCCACCTTGAAGATAATTTCCCATCCCACCCACCCTGTTGCTGGTGGAGGGGGGAGTGGGGCAGGTGGGGGAGGACCATGGGGACTCAGATCCCTTTCTGGGGTACTCCGGAGCCGGAATTGTGCACAACGACTGGAGGCTCCCTTTGGGGGTTGGGGGAGGTGGGACCGGGGGGCAGCTGGGCCCAGTAAGTAATGGGGGCTGCCTCCCGGTAATGCCTCCCGTGAAGGGCAAGGTGGGGAGGGGAAAGGGCCTCACCACCATGCATCGCCCTGGTGGGGCGGAGAACCGTGGATCGCCTGGACCACTTGCCAGCAGGAAATGGTGTGAATTATGTGGGAATTGTTGATATTGTGTATTATATGTAACGTCACATTTTTGGGAGTGCATTTATGATTTGCTGTGAGATTAGAATGTGGCTGGTTTGGCATCCAAAGAAGATATGTGTCACGTATGTTCACTCTTCGCCTAGACATGCCCCTTGCTCAGCCCAATACTAAGCGCACAACACTGAAACGCATTTCATCAAACCTGAAAAGATGAAAGAAGTGCCTATCAGTGATGCACAAAGCGTGTGCAGATCGAGCAGTGAGTGCTCAGAGCAATCCGTTTTATTGAAACACTTGACGAGGGTCTCAGTGTTGAGCTCGAACAAACAGACAACAAACAGACAACCATTACCCACTTCTGTGCACACAGTTTCTAAGTACGGCACCCGCGTAATAAATATTCATTCTGTGGAGTGCCCGAAAGATACGGTTCAATGAGCCCCGCAGTGTAGTCGCAGGATAGAGTACTTACTTCCGTTTGACGGCTTTTAAAGAATACCTGGGAAGGGCAAATAAAAGTGGCGCGCCTCCTATTGCAAGGTGCAGCTCTCTGTAGTTTTGTGTTCGGCCCAGGGCAGCATTCCATAGGATTTGGATAATCGGTTGGGAGGAGCTAGACCCTCTATCAATCACATGATCCCCATTTTAGACACACACCCTGCATCCATCCCATTCCATCCATCCATCCCAGTCATATGTCCTCCACCCCTCCATCAAACCATCCATCTCATTTCCTCCGTCCTTACAATTCTCTCCATCCATATTCCCCCTCATTCATCCCATTCCATCCATCCATGCATCCATGTATCTATCGATCCCACTCTCCCATTCCTCCATCCCATTCAATCCATCCATCATCCACCCCATTCCATCTATCTATCCCCTTCTCTCCAACCATCCATTCCATCTATCCATCAATCCATCCATCCATCCATCCCATTCTCTCCAGCTATCCATCCCATTCCGTCCATCCATCCAGCCACCTCATTCGTATTCCCTTCATCGCGCCATCAAACCACCCATCACATTTCCTTCTGTTTTTGCTATTCCTCCTCATTCCCTTGATTCATCATCCATGACCCCCATTCCCTCCATTCATCCCATTCCATCCACCCGTTTATCCATCCCATTCCCCATCCCTCTAATCATTCATTCATTCATTCATTCATTCATTCATTCATTCATTCATTCATTCATTCATTCATTCATTCCGTTCATTCATTCATTCATTTCGTTCATCCCATTCCCTCTATCCCTCAATCCTCCATCCTCCCACCATCCCCGCCTCCTGCCATCCCTCCATCCCCCCTCATCACTCCACTCTCCTCCATTCCTGCCTCCCGTTATAACTCCATCATCCTCGATCACCCCTCCATCCTGCCAGCATCCCTCCATCCATCCTTCAACCATCTCCGCCTCCCACTGTCCCTTCACTCTCTCTCCACCCCCACCATCCCTGCTATTCCTTCATCCCCACATACTGCCATTCTTCTTCTTCACTTTCTATCCCCTTACTCCTTTACTTTGCCTCTATCACGGGTCTCCTTTCTTTTTTCCTGTCTCCTCTTGCCTTCCTTATTTCTAGTACTACTGCTCTCTCTTCTCTCGCTCACACTACTTGGAGGTCTGTAATTTAGGTTTGATTCAGAGTTCTGCTGCCGCTACCCAGCTCTACCACACGTGTGCCCGATTAATGAGCCCTCCCTGCGTGAGCATATGAGGGATGAACTTACCCATGTGAGCAAGGGCTTTCATATTCCTTTGCATCTGTTCCAGCAAGTGCCGGGGTATTCACAAAACACGTCACGGTCATCGCTGACCCCTACATGCATTGCCAGCATTTTATTATGGCATTATTATTATTATTATTATTATTATTATTATTATTATGAGGGTATTTACTGAGTGCAGACCTAGCATCGGGAAACAATGGGGCACTTACAATCATAGGGGGGAAGAACACAGTGAGGGAAGCAGAGAAAAGCGGGGAACTAACGGGAGGAAGGACAATTGGCAGCAAGGGATCTACAAGCAACCAGGGAAGGAAACAGTGGGGCGCAGATCCCCCAGTCTCAGGTAGGGTGGGGAGTGGAGGGTTTGTGGACCTATGTGTTAGGAAGGTGGCGATGGAGGTAGGAAAGTATTTCATATTTTTGCAATTTACCATTATATCCCCTTTTCTTTTGGCCCGATTCATGGAATATTTCCCTGGTTCAAAGTCAATTTGCACTGCAGAAAAGTGACTTTGCACTGCTGACACAAACCCTGATTCATGGAACCGTGCAAAGTCCGGGTAAAGTTAGTGCATAATCATTTTTGCAGTAGAAAATTACTTTGCACTGACTTTGCACGGCAAATATACACTTTGCACGATTCGATGAATCAGGGTTTGTTTCAACAGTGCAAAGTCACTTTTCTGCAGTGCAAATTGACTTTGAACTGGGCAAATATTCCATGATTTGTGCCCAATATGTATAACGAAATCAGTTTTTAAAGTGGAAAAGGGATATTTTTACACCTGAAACATCCTAATGGACCACCGAAACATACTTGCACGATAGGTGCTTACGCACTGCCGGCAACGGCAAACACGGCGTACCAACCGGGAATCTGCAGCGAATGAGCCACGCCAAAACATCCGCACCTAATGGCTCACACCAAAAGGTCTTGATATGAAGAGCTCGGGCTGCCAGGTTCCTCTGAGATATCTAAGATTGTCCGTCTGTTTGGCACCCTTGGCAGAGGTAGTGCCAAGAAGCTTAAGATCTGAAAAAAGACCTGCTACAGTTGCCCAAAGGAGCCACCCATCTTGGGGTAGTCCAACAGCTGGGGCAGTTTCTAGTCCATTTGGTGCCCAGGGCGAAACACTAGGAATGCGCCCCCCCCACATCCCATCCCGCACGTCAATCCCACTGCACCCTGCGTGCAACTCCCACCGCTCCCCGCGTGCCAATCCCACCCCAACCCGCACGCCACTCCCACAGCACCCCACGCCCCACTCCCAAACTACACCGTTAAGGGACTCCTACCCAAAATCAAACAGTCCGTCACACAAGGACTGAATTGCCATTTGCAACGATGGGCTACTTTTTCATTGGTGCCCAAGACAATTGTATGCCCCAGTCCCACTTAGGCTATAGATCATGAGGACTGGGCACACCAAGAGACAATGAATATGGCACAGGATGCAGTATATCCAACCAACAAAGAACACAGGATGCTGAAGGGGGTTTGGAGGCAACCTAAGCCAAAATGGCAATCACAAGGAGACACCTGAACCCAATAAACAATCACTTTAAAATTATTTGAATGGGAATCAAGTGTATGCTTTGATACAGTAAAGTCTGACTGTTTACTTGTTATAAGGATATATGGACCAGGATTATTTATTTATTCATGCAATGTTTGTCAGGTACCTGTATATTTATTTATTTATGCAATGTTTGTCGGAAACAGGTATCCGACAAACATTGCATTAATAAATAAATGATCTGTGTACATGTACCCGACAAACATTGCATAAATAAATAAATAAACCGGGTCGTGGCTTAAAGAATATTTACTCAGCAACACTGGTCAAAACTATTATCAGCATAATGAAGTAACTCATCACCAGTGCCATGGAAGTGGTTTAAAGTGTAATTGATATATAGTTTGGAAAAGAAGCAGCATGCAATAAACAGCGCTGCTTTAAACTATTATTTTTCGCCATTTTCTCGGCTTACAGGGAAGCACCATGGGCCCAAACGGGTCTCCGTTTGTACCGTGTCGGGGCCCACGGTGCGTCCCTGCAAGGCACAACCACTGCCCACAGCACCTCCTCTCCCATCACAATGGCAGCACAAAACCATTCAGTGACTAATGGCCCACCATTAGCAGCTTCCTGCCGGCATGTGATGGGAGGAGCTGGTCTTAGTTGCAAGGGGAACTGAAGTGTTTTCATTGTTGTGCTTATGCCTCCCACCCCACGTGGCGCAAAAGTGGTCAGAGGGAGCCTCTGACTTCTGTAATGTCACGTAGTACATGCGTACTACGTGACATTACAGTCGGAAGAGGCAGCGCCAGCACCTGACCCGCAGAACTTTCACTATGGCATATCGCCGCCCCACAAATTGGGGAATTACATCCCCTCCAGAGGCTCCAGGAATCGGGGCAATTGCGCCCCTGGGGCTATTGCGCCCCTGGCAGCTGCCCACCTCGCCTGGGCCAAGAAACGGGCCTGCAACAGCAACCATTACTCATTTTCCTCTCCAACACGGCCAGCTGCTGTCTCATCACCGGCTCCTTCCATGTCATGATATGTAGGTGAAAGGTCAGGTATAAGAAATAAGCTTCTCACCCTCTCCCGCTTGTCCCCGCCTGAGCCTATCTCAGAAGAGATGGCAAGTGACAGGCACCATCCCATAGGAAGATCTCTCACCCATCATTCCCCCTTCCTCCCGCCATGCCTCTTGCTCTGCTTCCCGCCTCCTTTCTCCCTCCCTTCCTTCCCCTTCTCTAGCTTATTCCCTCCATTTGTCCTTTCCCCTCCTCCTGGATCTCCCTCCATACATCCTTCTCCCCCTCTTGCCATGCCCTTTGCTCTCCCTCCTCCCTTCTCTTATTCCCTCCATTCGCCCTTTCCCCTCCTCCTAGAGCTCCCTCCATACCTTCTTCTCATCCTCTTGCCATGACTCTTGCCATGCCTCTTGGTCTCCTGTCTCCCTTCTACTATTCCCTCCATTCGCCCTTTCCCCTCCTCCTGGATCTCCCTAAATACCTCCTTCTCCCCCTCTTGCCATGCCCCTTGCTCTCCCTCCTCCCTTCCCATCTCCTTCTCTTATTCCCTCCATTCGTCCTTCCCCTCCTCCTGGAGCTCCCTCCATACCTTCTTCTCCCCCTCTTGCCATGCCTCTTGCTCTCCTTCCTCCCTTCCCTTCTTCTCTTATTCCCTCCATTCGTCCTTTCCTCTCCTCCAGGACCTCCCTCCATACCTCCTTCACCCCCTCTTGCCATGCCTCTTGCCATGCCTCTTGGTCTCCTGCCTCCCTTCTACTATTTCCTCCATTTGTCCTTTCCCCTCCTCCGCATCTTCCTCCATCCCTCCCTCTTTTCCCCTTCTCTGGCTGGCCGTTCTCCATCTTGTTCTAGCTGTCAGAGGCGTACCAGCCCCCACAGGGGGCGCTAGAGGGACAGCCTACATAGCAGGCTGTCCCCTCTGGCCGCCTGTAACGCTCACCTGATTCCCGTAGAGGCGCCGGTCTTGACTGGGCGTATACCGTATCTTCAAAGGTGATGTGTAACACACGGCTGGCTCTTTGGGCTGGACCTCTGGGCACTGTATGTCTGACTCGAAGGGTCAGATGTCTGCAGATAGAAAATATGGGATTAATGAACTGGGTTATTGAATGTCTCTCTCTTCTTCCCTTTCTCTTCCCCTGTAGAACCCCGAAGGTTAACGCTCTCACCTTAGGTAAGTGAACGCCGTGCTCTCCATCTGCCTCGGGGCAGGGTGCTGTAACCAGTTTCTTCACTGGATAAGGGGAGCAGGCCTCTTGACTTCAGAGGACTGCTGTCCGTCGTTTACTGCACGAACGGTAAGTTTCGAGTAATTCTAATGTCTTTAAAGTCTTTAGTAATGATGTCTCTTGTTTTGCAGGGTTCCGGCGATGGTGGATGACGGGCTGAAGTGAGTTGAAGATGGAGCCCGTGTGATGAATAGAAGCGCCTGGAAGCACGTAAGTAAGCGCTTGTTGCCTGCTTCACGATGCGCTCTAACTGTCTTTTTATTTTGCAGGTACAAGTTCGGAGCGGCTGCAGGGTGCCGGAATACCCACTGGGTTAGATGTGGAAAGGAGTAATGGCACGTGAGTATTAAAGTTCCCCAATGTCTTTAAACGCACCTTGTTTTGTCTTTCAGATGTGGGATGCAGCGCCGAAGGCCTCCGGAGCGTGCGAAGAGTTGGTAAGCCTTTGTCTTTCAGATGTCGGAATGCAGCGCGAGGCGTTGGTGACAGCCGATGGACCAGGTAAGTGAAGAGCTGTCACTGAAGACCGTAATGCTAACCTGTTCTTTCTTGTCTTTATAGGTGTTGCTGAAGACTGGATTCAGGATGGTAAGCCTTTTTCCTTAGGCCCAGGATCAGATGCAGAAGACACGTTGAGCGTTCTGCTGCAGAGGATGCAGAATAACACAAAGCAAGATTCATCCATCGGGTGTGGTTTAAATAGCCTCCTGTAGTGCTTAGGTGTCCCCTTCCACAGCCACGCCTAAGTAAGAAAAGAGTTCCTGGTAAGAAAAGAGTTCCTGCTTTCCAGAAGAGTTCCAGTGTTCTGAACCTAGGGAGTGGCTCATGCCCCACCCAACAGGAAAAGTAGTTCCAAACAGAAGAGGATCAGAGGCTCAACTGGCAGGCAAGTAAGCAGCATGGTCTGCTGCAGGTAAGTCCACCCAAGCATTATGAGCCCGGCGCTTCCAGCGCTGGGACTGGACATATTTATGAGCCTGGTGCCACTGGCGCCAGAACTGGGTCCAAAAGGTCCCAATTGGGACTGGTTGGCACTCGGAACCTGGGTTATGGATCTGCTTCCAAGGGAGTTGGGAAAACCCTGACCTTTTGGAAGCAGAGATCATGACACCGCCACCTTCCAGGGGGTGGCCAGCCTCTACTCTTCCTCCCCCAGTGAGGCGAAAGAGGCGTCCCCCGGGGCCTGACTTCCGGTCGGGTTCCCGGGGGATACATATAAGGCGGGAGCTGCAGGCAGTCAGTCTCTTTATCCTGAAGCTCCCGCCGTTCTTGACGAGGCGTTCGTGTCACCGAGAGAGTCAGGTAGATGTAGTAGCAATTACAAAGAAGAGATACCGTTTTTAATGCAGTAATACTGGTTTTGAGTGACATGGTGAGGCGTTCGTATCACCGAAAGAGTCAGGTAGAGGTAGTAGCAATTACAAAGAAGAGATACAGTATAATGCTAATGTGTTGTGGTATGTTGTGTCTAATTTTCTGTTAATATTTCTGTTACAGGCGGAGTATTGGGGCGGTCCTAGCCAATGAGGGAATTTCACGCTGCTGCTTCGGCGGCAGCGGCTCAGGATTGGCCGGGCTCGAGCCAAATCCATATACGGGCACTGACTCCCCTGTTTAGGGCTTGTATGCCAACAACCTCCTTGTCAGTGCTCCAAAGTGTTCTACCGGTAGCAACCGGTGTTGGCCTGGTAGTAACCAGAAGTTTTTCAGCTTGTGCCTTTGGCAGGTAGGGTGACACGGTTCACCCTTACCTGAGTGTAATGTAATGTGTGGCTGGGACCGTCCCAAGTTTATTGTTGCTGCAAATAAACTGTTATTCCAAATAACCTTACAAAGTTGTCTGTTGTTATTCCATGGTGTGTGTGATATATTAGCCACATGAGGTGGGGGCGACCAACGGGGATCTCCCCGCTAAGTCTGAGCTCTACAGCTCCCCCCGACCCCCACACGCCCCTTACACAGGCCTGGCGCGCTCTGATCGCTAAACGCTCTTGAATGCTGTTCTCCGGGCACTGTTTGATCAGAGGTTTTGCGGAATGACACCGCGAGGCCTCCTCTCTCCCCGGAAGCCCGTTCTTTCCACTTGAGATGTTGCTTTCATATACAAGAAGGAGGAAGTAGAGAGTGTGCGCCAGGTCACGGATCCCAGCAGGAGTCCAATAAAAGGCCTGCTTATAAGACAATTTCGGGTGAGGGGGCATCAGGGGACACTCCAGCCTGGTGGGCTGTCCATGAGCTGCTTTATATGACATTCACTGTAGCCTGAATACCCCCCAGTACCCCCAAGGCTACATAATTTAGGCTGTGTATCTGTTGGGGATTCATGTTGTGACGCTGCACGCTCCTTGCGTGGATGACCGTCGTCACAAAGAAGAATCACGTGTGAGGGCCAATAAAAGTTGGGACGCTGTGAAACTAATTCTACTGTGACAAGAACACAGATCAAGAAGCAAACCAAACTGTGACTACACTTTCAACCAGAGAAATTGGAATAATGAGGCTCACCCTCGGTATCCAAAACACCACTGACCGATCGAAACTGTCAGCAAGATGAAGAGCAAGGACAAGGTGGGGCCCAGCGTTTCAATCTCACAAAGTGTGTGTGCTTCATTGCTTTGCCTCCCTTATTACATAGGCGGGCCTGCACACCAGCAACTGGCGATGAGCGCAGGTGCGAGTGCCGCCACTTTTGCTGCTGGCGGCCTGCCGGTGATATCTCCACCTTGCTGGGAATATCCAGGCTAATCAGGAGAACGCATTGTTACTCTGCGGAGGTCAGGGGCTTGCACGCACGACAATGTAGGGAGCAACAATGAAGGAACTACTGTTTTGAGCCCATCAGCTTCACCGGTACAGAAGTGCTAGGCGGGGAAGGCAGAGCGAAGGCTAGCGGCCTGGACTCGGGTGCTCATGCGGCACATTCTCTGCTCAGGTTCCGGCTTTGCAAAAAAAGGAACTATTATAAAGAAGGTACACTGCATGGTACTGCATAGCCCAGCAACAAGTAATGGGCACCCAACCCCAACGTCTAAATGTGGGATTTGCCTTTGGTGTGTAAGAGCGCATTCCCAGAGTGCACAGACCGTGGCTATCCTCCACTCACCTGCACCCACTGACCCAGATTTCCTCATCCTGCAACGCTGCGCTCTCCAATAAAAGGGGTCGTGGAAGAGGATGATTATGAGGACCAGGAAGAAGTGTCCTCCTCTGGTTCAGGAGCTGCCGCACGGCCACGGCAGGGGTCACACATAGTCCAATACTACATTCCAGAGCACCCCATGCCATAACTCAACATATGATGCGTGCCATCATCGTAAGGCTCATGTGGGAACTATGCGTCAAAAGAATGGATATGTTCTGCGCACTGACGTGCAAATACGAATATATAGCAGAAACGTCAATGATGTCCTCAGAGCAAGAAAGGGGTGCAAGGCGTCTATGTTGAGAAACCTGTCTGATTGCTTATGCAGGCAGCAATATCCATGCCACTTACACAATCCGAATGTCACAAGGCCTAGTAGGACCGTTATTGTTGTTTATCTCCTATGTGCCCCTCCACCCCCCTTTTCGTCTTGTGGCGCCTGGAAACACCATTTTGCTGGACAGTGCGCCTTATGAATAATCAATAAATAAGTAAATGTCAGTGGACGACGTCAAGATAGCCACGGACCAGGGTTAATGTATTAGGGGAGATGCAAAGACTTCCTGGTGCAACAGCACCATTGCAGAGAGGAGGCCAAGGAAGTGCTACCATGTCTTAGGCATATCAAGGCAGAGCTGTCCATGCCAAGTGACAACCTCCTCCTGTGGGACAGGAGGATTGTAATTCACGCATCACTAGTGACAAAAGTGTTCACTCTGGCACATGCAGGCCAAATGAAAATGAATTCCGGCTAATGGGAAAAACTTTGGTTTGTAGGACTTGAAAATCCAGTGGATGACATGATACAGGAATGCACATAGAGCAAAGAACATTGTCTAAAAACCAAACAACCCCTGGTTGACTCTCTGCTACAGAGGGACAGACCCTGCAAATTTACAGGGAAGGATGTTGGCACGGTGCTCAACAACGAGCACTTCTGTGTGGCGTTGGAGGACCCTTACAAGTACCCGGTGTAATTCACATCCTCCACGTCTGCCGAGGTCATCACACCTGTGGCACAGCGGCTCTTAGCAGCACATGGACTGCCAATTTCTCATGGCAAACACCAAAGCCTCACACTCATGCACAAATGTTTCTCCAGTGGAGGCGTCCTGTTGCGGTAAGTAAAAGGTTACCCTGTAGACACAATAAGGACTGCTGCACGCCTGGTTCAAGGTAGGTACTTTATCCTTCAGTTGCAGTCTCCGGTATCACAGCTGATGACGGAAGACGTGCTGGGAAAAGGCAAGGGTGGATCTGCACCGGCGCCCGCCACTCAGGCTGGTCACCATGCAACTGACACCGGGGGAACTTAGTATGCAAAAGATGTTACCTGTGTTCTAACTGTGATATCAGCTGTGACATCACTCACTAGGCTCCTACCCCCTTAAGTGGCTTAATGAGGAGAAAGATCTAGCATCAAAACAACATAACTAGCATTTGCAGGCTTGCTTCTCCCCATTTAGGCGCATTGGTCAGAACTAAACCTCACTACACACACCTCCCCTTTTACAGGAACTGAAAGTGAAAACCATACATGTCAACTCCTCACATCTCGCAGGAGAACAGCAGTTCATTATATGTCTCCCCTTTTATAGAGCGGACAGAAGGAGAACCTTAAATATACTACATCGCATATCACGGAAGACAACAAATAACACAATACACCACATCACACATGGGATCAATGTACAGTGCACACCTCCCCCTTTACGGGAACTAATAGAAGGAGAACAGTAAATAACACAGCACCACACACACTCACGTGGCAACACATATCTACAATACCCACTTACATGTATGTACAATTGTACATCAAATAGAGCACATGTTGCACTCGTCAGGCCCTACAACGTGCACATGTTTGAAAGAACAAGCTCCGATAAAGAGGATAGAAGAATACAAAAAAAGACAGTAGAAAAGTAAAAGGAAGATTGCAATTCGCCAATTGTGGGTACTACTCCGACATGAAACTTCCAGCACCACACTTAAAACTATCCGTATCTAGATGACACCATCCAAAAACGAAGACGAATGTAACCCCGAATGTAACCCCATGTCGTGGGATCCCGAAAATGAAAAAAAATAGGCAGAAAAGGTTAGAGTAAGGGACCCTCACACGTGGGCACGCAAGGGTCACATGACTCTAAAAGAAAAAGAAAATGGTCACCAGTGTATATGAAGCACTGCTAACAGTTGAGAAACCCTTCAACAGTGCATGCGCTCCATTCAGTGCCGTTGACCGCTGTAGTCCAGGCCTTTATGTTGGCACTCCCCTTGTTAGGGGAACACTTTGACGACTGTTGCTGCGCCGGTCACCTATAATTAGTGGTGCTGCCCATAGCTGGGGCGCGCCCAACATGTTCTTAGCCCTCCTGAGGCTAGATATAAAGAAAGGGGCCATCCCCTTACAGGTGGCCCACCAGAACTCCCTGGGCCACACCTGCCAGACGTGGCCCAGGTGAAGTGAGTAGTGTGGGGCCCCCCACGTTGCCTCTGAGTGCTGGGCTGTATTTGACATGCACAGCCCAGCCCATGTAAAGACTTTGGGCCCCTCAAACGCTGTTGCTGCTGCTGACTGCCGCCCACTGCCAGACGAGCCACCATAAAAGAGCACGGGTCAAATTATAAGTGAAAGGTTAATCTGCTTATTTTGTGCCCGCATACAGCTGTCTCCCAATAAGGTGCATTGGACGATCAGCCCGCTACACTAGGATACCATAATATGAAATTAGCAAAACATTGATCCCCTGGGGCTGAAACAGAGCGCCTAGAGTCTGAGTAGTGACCTCTTAAAGATTACACCCCCAGCTGTCACTACTACCAAAGCACTCAGATAGTATTTGCCAACTTATCAACAATTTCCCTCCAATATAGAAAATCTATACTCTAAAACTAATACAGAAACTGTCAGGGGATGGCAGTGCATATAGGAATTTCTGCACAACTGTCGCTGCAAAATAAGATGGCGCAGGTAGTTGCTTTTACACATATAACGCATATATTGTGTTTGATCGGGGTACTTGCAAGTAAAACATGAACTCCAAACCTTATTAGTCGATGATCACATTCCCCAATACTTTAATATATAATATCTAATCAGCTGATGCCTAACAGTTCATACTGCTTTGTGCAGTAACATCCCTGGCGGCCTATGCATAACATTGTGCTACTTCACAGTCATCCCTGTCTTTTTTCCTCCAAAAACAAAGGTATCAGGCTACACAGACCTTCAACTTAAAAAGTGTACACGTGCACCAAGTAAACCACTAACATTATCCTATATGTTATGTTATGTTATGGTATGTTGCATTTATATAGCACCTTATGTACCATTGGTATGATCTCAAGGCGCTGGTAGGTTGAACACCCTCGGGAACTGAAGTTCAAGTCAGTAGAGAGAGAGAGAGAGAGAGAGAGTCATAAGGTGCGTGTGAGCACCCGATATGTATGCAGCAGGTGTGGCATTCGTGTGATAGCTGCTTCTTAGCGGTAGGTGTGGTGGTTGGGAGATCAGCAGTATGTGTTCGTTCTGGCAGGTTGTTATCCAGAGCGATTCTGGCTGCGTTAGGCCTGAGGAGAACGCCTAGGCTGGAGGGTGCGTAACCAGCTGTGTTTAGTTAGGATGATGTGGAGTATGAGGCAAGTGATGGTGTGAGGACAGCTATACCGAATGGTGTCATAGTACCGCTGTGTTCTAGTTGAGTGGTGGTGTAAGGAAGAGATTAAGCATGCAGATGAGATATGGTGGTTTACCTTAGGTGCTTGAGATCGAGCACACTCCAATAGTTCCATGCATTCCAACCGTTCAATGTACACTGACCGACGGTTATACCCACTTCACCCGTTTCGTCCACACACATACTTACGGGTTCCAACCCCATACTTCGTCCATTCCATCCACCTACTTCACCCGTTCCATCCACATACTTCACCCGTTCCATCCACATATTTGACCCGTTCCATCCATATACTTCACCCGTTCTATACACCCACTTTCTTCGTTCCATCTACCTATTTCAACCGTTCCTCCTACAAACTTCCCTTGTTCCATTCACCCATTTTCTCCGTTCATTCCACATACTTCATCCGTTCCATCCATCTACATACTTCACCCGTTCAGTCCACATGCTTCACCCGTTCCATCCACATACCTCACCTGTTCATCCATATACTTCACCCGTTCCATCCATATACTTCACCCATTCCATAAACCCACTTTCTCTGTTCCATCTACCTACTTCACCTGTTCCATCCACCCATTTCGCCCGATCCATCCACATACTTCATCCTTTCCATCCACACACTTCATCCGTTCCACCCAGTTCATCTGTTCCACTCACATACTTCACCCGCTCCAACTCCATACTTTGTCCATTCCAAGCCCATACTTCACTTGTTCCATCCACATATTTCACCCGTTCCATTCAACATACTTGACCCATTCTGTCCACATACTTCACCCGTTCTGTCCACATACCTCACCTGTTCATCCATATACTTCACCCGTTCCATCCATAACCTTCACCCATTCCATAAACCCACTTTCTCTGTTCCATCTACCTACTTCACCTGTTCCATCCACCCATTTCGCCCGATCCATCCACATACTTCATCCTTTCCATCCACACACTTCATCCGTTCCACCCAGTTCATCTGTTCCACTCACATACTTCACCCGCTCCAACTCCATACTTTGTCCATTCCAAGCCCATACTTCACTTGTTCCATCCACATATTTCACCCGTTCCATTCAACATACTTGACCCATTCTGTCCACATACTTCACCCGTTCTGTCCACATACATCACCCGTTCTTTCCAGATACTTCACCCGTTACTTCCACCTACTTCACCCATTCCTTCCATATATATCACCTGTTCGCTCCACACTCTACACCCGCTCCACACTCTACATCTGTTTCATTCAACATACTTGAGCTTTCCGTCTACTTACATCACTCATTCCTTCCACCTACATCACCCGTTCCTTCTACCAACATCACCCATTCCGTCACATACATCATCCATCCATTCCACACTCTATACCCGCTCCACACTCTATGCCCACTCCACACCCGCTCCACAGTCTACGCCCGCTCCACACTCTACGCCTGCTCCACACTCAACACCCGCTCAGACCCTACATCCGTTCCGCACCCTACATCCATTCCGCACCCTACATCTGTTCTGCACCCTACATCCGCTCAACACCCTACATCTGCTCAACACCCTACATTTGCTCCATGCTATCATCCACTCCACACCCTACATCCGCATTACACCCCACACCCGCTCTACGCTCTCATCTGCTCCATGCTCTCATCCGCTCCATGCTCTCATTCATTCTGCACTCTCATCCATTCTACGCTCTCATCCACTCTACCCCCTCGTCTGCTCTACGCACTTCATCCTCTCCACCGACTTTCATCCGCTCCACCGACTTCAACCGCTCCACCGACATAATTTGCTCCACTCACTTCATCCATTGATCATGCATTATCGGTTCAACTCATGTCACTTGTCGCACACGCTCGATCCGTCCCATGTTCTCCATCTGTCCTATGCACTACGCCCATCTCATACACTTGAATCGTCCTTTCTATTAGTTCCATGTATGTCATGCACCCTTACATTCCATGCCATCTATCTTTTTCATGCACTCTACCAGTTCCGTGTACTCTGTGCACTCATCCATATCATGTATTCATCTTTCCATCCTCTCCACTTTATTCCTTTCCTCTATTTTGTTCTTCTCGTCCATCACATCTGTTTCATCCATTACATTAATTTCATCCACTTTCCTGCATTCTTACAATTTATTCTTTTTATCCACTTCACTGCTTTGATCCACTTTACTCATTCTATTCTTTGTCCTTTTTAGTTTCCATTAGTGGTTATTACTTTCAATTTATCAGTTGGTTCTTGATGTTTGATTGTTATTTATGTTTTTGTTATTTATGATCTGGTAGTTTGGGCTAGTTGAATTGCTGTTATCCACTTTATTCCTCTCGTTCACTTTGAACCTCGTGTCCATTACATTTATTTCATCGATTTCATTAATTTCAACCACTTTACTGCTCTCATATAACTTATTCATTTTATCCACTTCACTGCTTTGATCCTTTTTACTTGTTCTATTTTGTTTGTCCTTTTTAGTTTACCGTAGAGGTTATTAGTTTTCGATTTCTTGCTCGGATCATGATGCTGGATTGTTATTTATGATCTAGCATTTTGGGCTAATGTCATTGAGTTGCTGTTATCTAGTTTGAGTTAGGGATCGGTTTTAGGGGATGAGCCATGTTTTCATTAATTTGATGAAAGACATGAGGTCCTCAGTGAGTCCGATGTGGGGTGGGAGTGTGTTCCAGAGAGTGGGGGCCAAAGCTGAGAATGATGATCCACCTAACCTGACTGAGTTTGTATTTGGTATGACTAGGAGGCTGGCTGAGAGAGTATGTGCAGGTTGATAGGGTTTTAGTTTGTCTTGAAGATATTGAGGTCTGGTTTTATGCAGTGCTCGGTGAGAGATGCATAAGGTTTTGAAGGTCACCCTTCGGGCAACTGGAAGCCAGTGCAGAATTTTGAGGACTGGGGAGATGTGGTCTATTGGGCCAAGCGCTAGTAGCAGTTTTCAGCAGCATTTTGTACCCTTTGTAGTTTAGTCAGTTGGTTTGCGTGGATTCCGAGGTAGAGGGGGTTAGAATAGTCCAATCTTGATATAACAATTGATTGGACCGTGGAGAGTCTGTTGGGAAAGGAGAGGTATGGAAAAATACGCCTAAGAGTTTTAAGGTGGTAGCGGCAGGACTTTGAGACATTGTTGACTTGGCGCGAGAGGTTTAGGTCTGAGTCTAGGGTGCATCCAAGATTTTTGACTGAATTAGAGGGTTTCGGTGAGTTGCCCTGGGTAGATGGCCAAGGTAGTGGGTGTGGAAGAAGTTTGGTGTTGCCAAACATATCATGATTTCGGTTTTGGAGGGGTTTAGCAAGAGGTGGTTTGTGGTCATCCAGAGATCTATGTTGAGGAGGCAGGAAGCAAGGTCAGGTCGGCAGTTGGGTTTTGAGTTCAGGAGTTTTAGAATTGGTTGAGTGTATTCTAGACCGTGAGCATTGACACACCCTTAGATATACTCCCATATGCTTGGCTCCATACTGAACACAAATATGTTGATAACAAATGACACAACCAGAAGTTTGCCGACATCACCAAAAATTGCCAACTCATTTAAAAAAACGTACACAACTACTGAGATATTTAAATGCCCCACATGCCAAAACTTAACACTTGAAATGGGAACTCGAAAGTCACTATCTTGGAGAAAAGAATCGTAAGGTCCATTATTCTCACTACTAAGAAAGGGAAAAGAGCATGCAGGTCACTCACTCACAACACATAGACTCATCAGAACCCGCAGGTCACTCACTCACTCACAACACATAGACTCATCAGACCCCGCAGGGCACTCACTCACAACACAGGTCACTCACTCACAACACATACAATCATCAGAACCCGCAGGTCACTCACTCAGAAAACACATACACTCATCAAAACCCGCAGGTCACTCACTCACAGCACAGGTCACTCACTCATAACACATACACTCATCAGAACCCGCAGGTCACTTACTCACTACACAGACACTCATCAGAACTCGCAGGTCCCTCGCGAATCACCTGTACGCTGATAGTGCCATGGTATCTTTTCACACAGTTCATTCCAATGAATGGTAGCACATATGTAATTTAATTCACAGCATTTTGAGAACTAAGACGAAGCTATAATTCTATGTAGTTATAATACCCACCTTAGCATACACAACCTTTTTTTAAATACACATTTCTCCTTATAATTATATGGTTTTAAAAACGAAATACATAATGTTGCCAAAAACATGCCACAAAACCTCGCAACACAGTATGAAGCAGAAGAGGCGGGCATGGAGACAGCCTAGGACCAAAGCCGACATGACCATGGTCTGGGAGAAGATGCCTCAGTGGGCATTGCAACACCGGCCATCCTGGTACACCTCCATGCCAGGGGAAGCAGTGAACAGGGAATGGGCACCCCAGCAGAACTACCAAAGGAATCCCGCAGACACTGCAGGACTACATCACATGGGATAGGTGCTTCCTAGTTGTTTATATTTGGGGAGGGATGGTTTGGCCTGGCACGTCCCTTGCATGGATGGTATTGTCACGAAGAAGCATCACGTGTGTGGGCCCATAAAATGTGGGTGTCCACGTAAACCCTGGCCAAGAGTTGAAGAGTCCAGCCGATGAAGAGTGTGCACACGTAATTGCTTTGCCTCCCTTTCTGCATAGGGCCCCCTCATGCCAACAGTTCTCACACTGCCCAGCAATACCAACTCCTCACACTGCTCAACAGGTCAATCTCCAGCCACTGGCTGCTAATACCAGCCCCATCTCACTATGCCCAGCAGCTCCAGGTTCTCACATTTCTCATCATGGCCAGTCCCTCCTCACACTGCCCAGCAGCTCCAGGTTCTCACATTTCTCATCATGGTCAGCCCCTCCTCACACTATCCAGCAGTTTCAGGTTCTCACATTTCACACCATGGCCGGCTCCTCCTCGCACTGCCCAGCAGTTCCAGGTTCTCACATTTCTCATCATGGCCAACCCCTCCTCACACTGCCCAGCAGTTCCAGGTTCTCACATTTCACATCATGGCCAGCTCCACCGAACACTGCACAGCAGTTCGAGGTCCTCACATTTCTCATCATGGCCAGCTCCTCCTCGCACTGCCCAGCAGTTCCAGGTTCTCACGTTTCTCATCATGGCCAGCCCCTCCTCACACTGCCCAGCAGTTCCAGGTTCTCACATTTCACATCATGGCCAGCTCCTCTGAACACTGCACAGCAGTTCTAGGTTCTCACATTTCTCATCATGGCCAGCTCCTCCTAACACTGCCCAGCAGTTCTAGGTTTTCACGTTTCTCATCATGGCCAGCCCCTCCTCACACTGCCCAGCAGTTCCGGGTTCTCACATTTCACATCATGGCCAGCTCCTCCGAACACTGCACAGCAGTTCTAGGTTCTCACATTTCTCATCATGGCCAGCTCCTCCTAACACTGCCCAGCAGTTCTAGGTTTTCACGTTTCTCATCATGGCCAGCCCCTCCTCACACTGCCCAGCAGTTCCAGTTTCTGTTCCCACATTTCTCATCATTACTAGCTCTTCACACTGCCCAGCAGTTCCAGTGTCTCACATTTATCGTCATGGCCAGATCATCCTCACACTGCCCAGCATTTCCAGGTTCTCACATTTCTCATCATGGCCAGATCATCCTCACACTGCCCAGCATTTCCAGGTTCTCACATTTCTCATCATGGCCAGCTCCTCCTAACACTGCCCAGCAGTTCTAGGTTTTCACGTTTCTCATCATGGCCAGCCCCTCCTCACACTGCCCAGCAGTTCCAGTTTCTGTTCCCACATTTCTCATCATTACTAGCTCTTCACACTGCCCAGCAGTTCCAGTGTCTCACATTTATCGTCATGGCCAGATCATCCTCACACTGCCCAGCATTTCCAGGTTCTCACATTTCTCATCATGGCCAGATCATCCTCACACTGCCCAGCATTTCCAGGTTCTCACATTTCTCATCATGGCCAGCCCCTCCTCACACTGCCCAGCAGTTCCAGGTTCTCACATTTCACATCATGGCCAGCTCCTCCTCACACTGCCCAGCAGTTCCAGTGTCTCACATTTATCATCGTGGCCAGATCCTCCTCACACCGCCCAGCAGTTCCGGGTTCTCACATTTTTCATCATGGCCAGGCCCTCCTCACACTGCCCAGCAGTTCCAGGTTCTCACATTTCACATCATGGCCAACTCCTCCTCACACTGCCCAGTAGTTCCAGTGTCTCACATTTATCGTCATGGCCAGATCATCCTCACACTGCCCAGCAGTTCCAGGTTCTCACATTTCTCATTATGGCCAGCTCCTCCTCGCACTGCCCAGCAGTTCCAGGTTCTCACATTTCTCATCATGGCCATCCCCTCCTCACACTGCCCAGCAGTTCCAGGTTCTCACATTTCTCATCATGGCCAGCCCCTCCTCACACTGCCCAGCAGTTCCAGGTTCTCACATTTCACATCATGGCCAGCTCCTCCTCACACTGTCCAGCAGTTCCAGTGTCTCACATTTATCGTCATGGCCAGATCATCCTCACACTGCCCAGCATTTCCAGGTTCTCACATTTCTCATCATGGCCAGATCATCCTCACACTGCCCAGCATTTCCAGGTTCTCACATTTCTCATCATGGCCAGCCCCTCCTCACACTGCCCAGCAGTTCCAGGTTCTCAAATTTCTCATCATGGCCAGCCCCTCCTCACACTGCCCAGCAGTTCCAGGTTCTCACATTTCACATCATGGCCAGCTCCTCCTCACACTGCCCAGCAGTTCCAGTGTCTCACATTTATCATCGTGGCCAGATCCTCCTCACACCGCCCAGCAGTTCCGGGTTCTCACATTTTTCATCATGGCCAGGCCCTTCTCACACTGCCCAGCAGTTCCAGGTTCTCACATTTCACATCATGGCCAACTCCTCCTCACACTGCCCAGTAGTTCCAGTGTCTCACATTTATCGTCATGGCCAGATCATCCTCACACTGCCCAGCAGTTCCAGGTTCTCACATTTCTCGTCATGGCCAGCCCCTCCTCACAATGTCCAGCAGTTCCAGGTTCTCACATTTCTCATTATGGCCAGCTCCTCCTGGCACTGCCCAGCAGTTCCAGGTTCTCACATTTCTCATCATGGCCATCCCCTCCTCACACTGCCCAGCAGTTCCAGGTTCTCACATTTCTCATCATGGCCAGCCCCTCCTCACACTGCCCAGCAGTTCCAGGTTCTCACATTTCACATCATGGCCAGCTCCTCCTCACACTGCCCAGTAGTTCCAGTGTCTCACATTTATCGTCATGGCCAGATCATCCTCACACTGCCCAGCAGTTCCAGGTTCTCACATTTCTCGTCATGGCCAGCCCCTCCTCACACTGCCCAGCAGTTCCAGGTTCTCACATTTCTCGTCATGGCCAGCCCCTCCTCACACTGCCCAGCAGTTCCAGGTTCTCACATTTCTCATCATGGCCAGCCCCTCCTCCCACTGCCCAGCAGTTCCAGGTTCTCACATTTCTCGTCATGGCCATCCCCTCCTCACACTGCCCAGCAGTTCCATGTTCTCACATTTATCGTCATGGCCAGCCCCTCCTCACACTGCCCAGCAGTTCCAGGTTCTCACATTTCTCATCATGGTCAGTTCCTCATCACACTGCCCAGCAGTTCCATGTTCTCACATTTATCGTCATGGCCAGCCCCTCCTCCCACTGCCCAGCAGTTCCAGGTTCTCACATTTCTCGTCATGGCCATCCCCTCCTCACACTGCCCAGCAGTTCCATGTTCTCACATTTATCGTCATGGCCATCCCCTCCTCACACTGCCCAGCAGTTCCAGGTTCTCACATTTATCGTCATGGCCAGCCCCTCCTCACACTGCCCAGCAGTTCCAGGTTCTCACATTTCTCATCATGGTCAGTTCCTCATCACACTGCCCAGCCGTTCCAGGCTCTCACATTGTCTGCCAGTACCTTCTTGTCATGATGGTCCTTCTTCATGAGGTTTAACCCTTTGTTTTAGTTAGTTTTGTGGAGTCTAAGAACGCTAATCGAGCATGAAAGCAACATAGTGCTGGACATCAGTGGGGATTATGGGCGGACATTCCAAGTAGTCACTAGCACGGGGTAGAGACAGGGGCATGGCACTGGAAGAGGAACACCTAAGGCATTACGGTTGGCAGGCTGGTGCCGTGTGCAGCCACTTCACGGTGCCAGGACTAAGGGGGGTATTGCAGAAAGAGCAGAAGAGATTGTCCTTTTTGGTTCCTGTCGCATCACTCGGCCCCTCGCCTATCGGATGTTTGCTTGCTGTCAGAGCTGTGCCTGGTCCAGATGTCGAGGGGCCTGGTCATCTGAGGAGTGTGGAGCACAGGACAAAGACACCGTGGCGGACTCTGGGGCCCAGCAGGTTGGTCTTTAGTGATGTGGAGGCTTAGGTGAGTGCTTTTGGGCAGGTGCGGAGGGGGTGCAAGAGCAGTGGGCGTGTGTGCAAAGAGGGGAGTTGGTGGTGGGTACAGGGAACATGCGCTACCTTGTATTACTGTGAATCTGCTAATGTAGATTGCAGGGAAGTTGTGTTGG
The DNA here is from genome assembly GCF_040938575.1 of Ambystoma mexicanum. Lineage (NCBI taxonomy): Eukaryota > Metazoa > Chordata > Amphibia > Caudata > Ambystomatidae > Ambystoma > Ambystoma mexicanum. Next base: position 419,288,611 of record NC_090934.1, on the reverse strand, counting down.
TAAAAGCATTGATCATCCTGTGACAGACTATTTGTTTTGAGAATTGGAGTGATTTTGTCAAAAGAGAAATTATATTGTGCCTTCTAATGCAATAAATATATGTATATTGGCCTACGCCAAGCTGCTCGTAAGTCGCTTGCGAAGGAATCCGTGTTGCAAGGTCCTGACCTCAAAATCAATATAAGCCGCCATTTTAGGTCAATCCGCCATTTTAGGTTCGCTTTGTAAAAGTCACCCTGTGAGTTAAAATAGTGGACGATGTCATTCCAAAATACAACATGGCCGTCTTGACCTCTGTACATAACTAATATGTAACTTGCCTGCAGGCCACTTGTTGAGGTCGTGAACTGAGACCTTGTCCTTCATTGACCTATGTGTGTAAAGGATTACTCGTGTAATGAAACTAATCCAAGAGTATACGATAATGACAATGTATTCAAATACTGAACGTAGAACACTTGTTTAGCTACATTGTATTAATGTTTAAGAAGACTGACATGGAAAATCTTAGAATACACAGTTGCTGTATAGGCTTGTTGATATATGTATTAAAAGCAAACCAGTTATATGCGGATGTGTGAGAATTGGCATGAACCCTAGATCGGTGATGTATTAGTGGAATATTAACCCGAAGTGGGGCTGGACATCGTGCTCACAAAAAGTATACAAAGCCAATGCATTCTAATGTACAGCGTCTCTCACTGAACACATTGAACCACCCTGGAGTTCGTTGTGTTGCACTGAGGGCTGATAGCTATCTGATTTTTGCTCTGTTCTTATTGACTTATTGACTGGATTCAGTATAAAATAAAGTACTTTGTATGTTCCTTTGTAACCCGTGTTCGGTGTGTTTCCTTTTGGGGTACTCAGCCTCGATATTTTGATTTTGTTTTCACAATTTGGCCAAATGTCCAGCGGTGCTCACAGTTGTATTGTAAATGCCTGCATGGTATGGTGGGGTATATGGCACACAATTGAGTTGCTTGAGACATCAGGTAGAGCTTGCTTTCCCGAATGCACAATTGAATTGCAAGTGAGAGCACGTGCTTATGCCAGATAGGAGCCTGCAATAAATTCTCTTTCTGCTGTTATGGCAGGAGTTACATCAATTGGGGCACGGGTTATGCTGCCAAGCAAAGTGTATGGCACGATGGATTAGAATAAGGTAGGGATGTCCCAGACCTCAGCTACGAGATGGTATTCGGCTGAATTCAGGCTGACAAAAAGCTATCGAGCTCTAGCTGAACAGTCGCTTTGCATTCGGCCGAAGCTGAATACTTTGTCTTCTCATTTGAATTCAATGCAAAAACTCAGAGAGGCGAATGTAGTTTGTAGAGTTAATGGAATTACACATTGTTTTATATATGAAAGTGGTATCTGTTGGAGAGACAGGATGATGAGAATGAGTGAGAGCTCAGCAGGGCATGTTAGTGGAGACTGGTTGGACTGGGTTAATGTCACTCATGCCAGACAGAGTGAAATGCCCCCTTCGGGTCCTCTCGGAGGGGTTTTATGTTGTGAAATCTCTCCAGTTCTCCTGTTGGCCATTCTCCCTGGAGGCATATGGACTGGTAGGTGTGAGGTTTCTGTCTGAGATATAGAGAATCAGGCTATAGGAGAGGTGATCAAAGGTGGGCTCGGATGTTACGTGTCCAGCAGTGAAGGATGTGGGCAACATTTTACCCACTCATATGGGACTCTTAAGAGAACTTTGCTTTTTGGGAGAAATCTTCAATGCACTGCAGACAATTTTCCTCAATGCATAAGGTGTGAGAGATGAGAGTAGAGAGAGAGAGAGAGAGAAAGAGGGAGAGAGAGAGACAGAGAGAGCTCAGAACCTTCTGGCCTTTCCAGGTGGAGTGTTGAAGGCACAGAGAACGCCATAGGGCCTGGCATCCTCTAGTGTGGTGTGAAGGAGTGGTTAGGGGGGAACGTGAATTGACATAGGATGTAATTGATGGGCTGCCCAAAACGCGAGTGCCATCTGAAAGCTTTGGGCAGGTTTGGCCACATGCAGTGCTTAACTGGGATTGGAAATTGAGGGGGTTTGGCCTTAGGACACGCCCCCTAACAAGAGCCTCCCCTCGATTAAGGCACGGGGCAGCTGGTAAAAGAGGTGGAGCTTGGCACACAGGCATTATTACCTTTGATACGCCCAGCCCCTTCTTTTAAACAAAAGAAGGGTCTGGGCGCTCCAAAAGGTGTGACGCCAGTCTGCTCCAGTTCGAATGCAGCAGGCAGCCCTTTCATTCAAGGAGCCCGCTTTAACCACGGGCTCATTGAATGAAAGGGATGCCTGCTGCTGGTGTCTTTGTACTTGCAACAGGAGGAGGGCTGGAGGGCCCAGTCTCTCCTTTTGTTTCCGAGTAACTAGTCATCACCCAGTGCTTCATGCAGGGTGATGATTAGTTACTCGGAAACAAAAGGGGAGCTGGGCAATCCAGCCCCCTCCTGTTTCGAGTACATAGACATCAGGCAGCCCGCACTGCACGGTTACACCTGCTGCTTGCAGGTTTCAGTACTTCAGTTTAGAAAAAAGAAAGGGTGATGCCTTTTCTAAACCGAAGTGCTGACACCTACAGGCAGCTCGTGTAACCGTGAAGCCTCTACACAGGCTACCTGAGGTGTCCACTGGCTGAAGCTAGTGGGGGTGGGCCCCAGCAGGGCCCTGGCTCGGGAACCCTTCCTGAAGACTGCCAGGGCCCGGCCCTGACTGGCCCTGTCCCACTTAAAGCCCTGGCTCACATGTCAGGCTTTGTGACGTTTGATTGACCCTGCTCCCACCCTATTGGTGTCACTGAGGAACCTTCCTGTTCAGTAGTACCTCTCTCTATTGGAAAGAGTGCTTTGTGTTGTCAGCGGGCCCGATGGCAGCGGTGCGAGCAGGCCGATGCTTTACTCTGGACATACAGTTACTGTTCAATTCTGGGTTGAAAGGAAAGGGGGCAGTCCACTTTTCACCCAATCTACCTTGCAACAGGTGGCCATGTTTGTGATACTCCTCTTTCCGGTATTTGGCCGAATACTAAATATGTTCTGCAGCACACCCCGATAAATAATAGGGTAGCAGTAGTGAGGAGTGATGAGGGGTTTATTGGGGTGTGACATAGAACTGCCACTAGAGAGCGCCAAAGTATAACATTTATGCTTCGGATTGCAGTAGCGCGGTCCATACAGAAGAAGGGCACAAAGAAAGAGGATGCTTCTCACCTATTGGAGGCTCTGATGGGACCAGAGCAGCAGGTTGCCTTGGCACATGCATAAGACCAGTTGGCCCTAGGCAGCCCAATGTGCCAGTTGTGGTGGTACAGTAAGAGAAGGATAAAGAGAGGCCGTGACCCAGGCAGCATTCCCTTTAGTGGCGACGAAAGCAATGATAATGGCTCCTGGGGAAAGAGTGGAAGAAGGGGTGCTAGCCACGGAATTAACAGGGAGGCCACAGGTCCTAGCAGGTCATAGTACCATTGCAGTTGGAGAATAGTTCGCCCCAAGGGGGACCAATGCAGCAGTGTATTATTTCACTATACCGGGAGCGCCACAGCTGTCTGCACGTACGTTTATTTTGTTTAATTTCCATTTGTTTTTCAATTAGTTTTTTGCCAGAACCTTTTTACCGAAAAAACTCATCACATTTTTATTTTATTATATAGGGGATCCCCCCAAACCCCACTCCCCTTTTATATACTCCCTATTCTCCCCCTCCTACCACTTATATCCTCCTACGTCCCACGCCCTATATTTTCCAATGAGTTTTTTGTAGAAAAATGTTCTGCAAAAAACGTATCGAAAAATATACTGGCGATGAAACAACTGTATGCCGCAGATACGGTCTCACAGGTGGCGCCTGCATTGAAGTGTATAGACACCATGGCCATACCAGCCCGGGCTTTCCCACTGGCGCAGAACTCACAGCAGAGGAGCCAATAATGGACCAGTCCCTATGTCCCGGGAGGATAGCTCAGCGGCAACATGCTCACCTTGGAAGCAAGACGAAACGGAGCAACACAGGTTCGATACCCGGGTCTGCGCTTAGAAACCTCTGGGTATTTAAGCGTGTTATAAATACGCAACTAAGAAAAACAACTTCTGTACCAGTGCCTCGATGCCCCCGGGCTGTGTGAGCGCTTTAAAAATGCTAAATAAATAAATATGCAGGCGTGGCAGGAGGGCCTCAGGCATGGAACAGAGTATGCGGGGCGTTCATGCCACTCCTCCTCAGAGCTGGTGCACGGTGCACGGTGCAGGGATAACACGGTCGCAATGCCCCCAGCAGTGGTGCCCGTTTGGTGTAGGACGGGTACTGGGTCTTCTCCAGCATCCACACTACACACTGCAGTGGGGGCGACCTTGACGGCAAACAAGGAGACCATTGCCGACAAGAGAATGATCATTGGCGGTTCTGGGGGAGAACAAAAGAGAGGGTATATTGGCGAGAAAAAGGTGCTGTCGACGCAGGTATGAAGGGGCAGGAAGAATGGGCATGAGGGATGCTGACAGCACCGGAGTGCGACCGCCCCCTCCCGGTTGCCCTCATGTGGAGGAGTGCTTGGCAACAGGCAATCTCACCAGTCCAGTTATCCCATGAGGTCAGGTCTGCAGTTCAGGGGGATTATAAAAGTGAAATTGACTTATGATTTACGTTTTCATTTTTCGTGGTAAATTGATGACTAAGCTGTTGATTTGGCACAGAATAAGAGCACATTAGTATAACATTTGAATTTGAGTGCATTGTGATTAAATGCGACCAAATGCTCCCCAAGAAATTTCTCTCCTTTGTCTCTTCCTCCGCCCTTCTGGGGGCCTGCACCCCCCATTGATGGTTACAGTGGAAATTAGGCTTCCCAACATAGCATTTATTCCTGGCATCCAATTTGCCGTAGCAGGGAATATTCGCCATTTGAAGTAGCAGGGAATACATACCATTTGCAGTAGCACAGAATATTTACCATTTGCAGTAGCAGGGAATATATACTATTTGCAGTAGCAGGGAATATTCGCCATTTGCAGTAGCAGGGAATATATACCATTTGCAGTAGCACGGAATATGTACCATTTGCAGTAGCAGGGAATATATACCATTTGCAGCAGCAGGCAATATTCACCATTTGCAGTAGCAGAGAATACTCGGCATTTGCAGTAGCAGGGAATATTTACCATTTACAGTAGCAGAGAATACTTGCCATTTGCAGTAGCAGGGAATATTTACCATTTGCAGTAGCAGAGAATATTCACCATTTGCAGTAGCAGGGAATATTCACCATTTGCAGTAGCAGTGAATATATACCATTTACAGTAGCAGAGAATACTCGCCATTTGCAGTAGCAGGGAATATTCGCCATTTGCAGTAGCAGGGAATATATACCATTTGCAGTAGCAGAGAATATTCACCATTTGCAGTAGCAGGGAATATTCGCCATTTGCAGTAGCAGAGAATATTCACCATTTGCAGTAACAGGGAATATTCACCATTTGCAGTTGTAGGGAATATTCACCATTTGCAGTTGTAGGGAATATATACCATTTGCAGTTGTAGGGAATATATACCATTTGCAGTTGTAGAGAATATATACCATTTGCAGTAGCAGGGAATATATACCATTTGCAGTAGCAGAGAATATTCACCATTTGCAGTTGTAGGGAATATATACCATTTGCAGTTGTAGAGAATATTCGCCATTTGCAGTAGCAGTGAATATATACCATTTACAGTAGCAGAGAATACTCGCCATTTGCAGTAGCAGGGAATATTCGCCATTTTCAGTAGCAGGGAATATATACCATTTGCAGTAGCAGAGAATATTCAACATTTGCAGTAGCAGGGAATATTCGCCATTTGCAGTAGCAGGAAATATATACCATTTGCAGTAGCAGGGAATATTCACCATTTGCAGTTGTAGGGAATATTCACCACTTGCAGTTGTAGGGAATATATACCATTTGCAGTTGTAGAGAATATTCGCCATTTGCAGTAGCAGTGAATATATACCATTTACAGTAGCAGAGAATACTCGCCATTTGCAGTAGCAGGGAATATTCGCCATTTGCAGTAGCAGGGAATATTCGCCATTTGCAGTAGCAGGGAATATATACCATTTGCAGTAGCAGAGAATATTCACCATTTGCAGTAGGAGGGAATATTCGCCATTTGTAGTAGCAGGAAATATATACCATTTGCAGTAGCAGGGAATATTCACCATTTGCAGTTGTAGGGAATATTCACCATTTGCAGTTGTAGGGAATATACACCATTTGCAGTTGTAGGGAATATATACCATTTGCAGTTGTAGAGAATATTTACCATTTGCAGTTATAGAGAATATTCACCATTTGCAGTAGCAGAGAATATTCACCATTTGCAGTAGAAGAGAATATTCACCATTTGCAGTTGTAGGGAATATTCACCATTTGCAGTAGCAGGGAATATATGCCATTTACAGTAAGTGGGGAACATGTAACATGTCTGGAAGAGGAATGTGCTGGCATGTTCGTGGCGGCTAAAGAAAGAATGGAGCTGAAGGTGCGCACATGGGTTCGGGGCAGAGATAGTTTTAAACCAATTTAGAAATCAGAGAAAGAAAACTTCTGGGTGCGGGGGAGGAAAAGAGGCCCTGGCACAGAGCCACCATAATATATAAACAAAGAAAGAAGCGGATCCAAAACGGAACCCTCCCGTCCCCTGCACACCTTTGTATCCCGTCACTAAGACGGTTAAATATTGATTCAAATAGGTTTTTAGAAATTAGATAGAGTCTTTCTATTGGTCAGCAAGTTCAAGATCAAACAATATAACAATGTGTCTGTAGTTCATATAGAAAAAAGTGGTTTTATTGCAAAACGCATGTAGCAGAGAAGGTTCAGTTCAGTAGGGATGGCTGACGCGTTTCTCTTCTTCATGAGCCAAAAACAGTATTTTTGAACTGAAAACAGATAGTGTGAAAGAGAGAAAAAAATTGTCAGGATTGTGTAGCCATATAGAAAGTGCAACAAGGGCCACATATCACAGGCGTTGTGATACAGTTACATTTCATTGTTACAATATGTAAGTACGAAATGTAACTGTATCACAACGCCTGTGATATGTGGCCCTTGTTGCACTTTCTATATGGCTACACAATCCTGACAGTTCAAAGATACTGTGTTTGGTTGGCTCATGAAGAAGAGAATTTTCATCTCGAAACGCGTCGGCCATCCCTACTGAACTGAACCTTCTCTGCTACATGCCTTTTGCAATAAAACTACTTTTTTTAAATATGAACTACAGACAACATTGTTATATTGTTTCATCTTGAACTTGCTGACTAATAGAAAGACTCAAAACCTATTTGAATCAATATTTAACCGTCTTAGTGACGGGATACAAAGGTGTGCAGGGGACGGGAGGGATCCGTTTTGTATCGTCTTCTTTCTATGTTCATGGCGGCTGTCAGGGAGTTACTGGGATGGGTAGGCTGGGAGGGGGTGTACCTTATTGGTGTCAGGCAGGTGCCCATTGAAGAACCTCTTTTCTATAAGACCTGAGGTTGGGTGCGGGTCTGATGTTGATGGATTTGCGGCTCCAACGTCTGTGGGCATAGAGCGTGTAGGAGGGCTTTAAGGGAGCTGGGGCTAGCCGAGCATTCCCCGCTAGCAATGTTCCCTCTAATTATTTGCGGGAATGGTTAGCTTTTGTGCGCACTCTACTTTCCATGTGCGCAAATTAATAACAAGTTAATACACTTTGTGAGCATGCGTACTTAGTGAGATTTCCATCGCCAAAGAGTTTGGAACAGTATTTCCCCTTCCCGACCACTGCAATTCTTTACAAAGCAGTGTAAAAGGTGCATCTTACAACAATTTTTCCAAACATATATAGGCTAAAAAAATATTTTATATGTGAATCCAGCCGCCTCATTATGAGTTGGTCGGTCCAGAAATGAAGTGCTGGTAACAAAATATAGCGGCACCTTTCCAGTCCAGCCAACTGCAAGTCTGCTGGCAGGGGCTCTGAGCTTGCAGCCCTAATCTGCTGGTAGATCTGGCCCCTACCGGCAGATAAATGCCTGAATCACTGGCACTGTTACTAACGGTGCCGGTGATTCGGGCAACCCCATCACATGTAGTCCTATTGGAATCCATGGAATTGGAAGTTACCGGTGTCCCCGCCACCTGTGATATCCTGATATCGAGCAGTGGAGACGGTACGGTAGTTCCCTGGTATCCCGCCAGAATTAACACAGGGATACCGGGGAACTCATAATGATCCCCAAGACTTCAGGATATGCCATAGTACCTACTAAAAGTACAACAGTGCAGAGAAAACATTGTGCATGCACAAAGAAGCTTTGTATGCTCAGGATAAACAATAGATTTAGTTGTGGCTATTCATTTGTCGACACTGCCCAGAGACAATGCAGAAAGTGTTTAATGCCATTGAAATGAAACACTAAAAAACAAATATTGAGTATCACTGATGTGGTTGTCAAAAAAGTCAGATAAAATCCAATTTTTGGAAAATGGAATAATGGCAACGGAGGGTGTAAGATACATGCCCATAGGAGTTCATGTGCCCCTTTAATGTAGTAATTCAAGGGCCAGGGGCACATGCCTCTATTTGTGCAAGGAAGATATTTGCATCAGAATAACTGCACCACAGAATGTGATGATCAGAATTCCTGGGTCTCTGCTTACATTACGTTGTTCTGTGAGTTGTGACATTTACTCAAAACAAGCCTTCCGGCTATAAGGCATATAAAAATTGGAAAATGTGCTGAACAAATACAAGAAACCAAGAACATATAGGAGCTTTCCTCTGCTTCTGTTCACAAGGGTTCACTGATATTTTTTTCGAATCAGTGACCAGCAGAGTGTTGGAATAGGTAGGAGCTCTACTGCCCGATGTCAAGAGGAATTTTAAGGGAAATAACATATTTTAATAAGAATTAAATATCACTACTGTCAAAGCTAATTATTTTCTTACTCCCATAAAAATCATTTGATTCCAAGTAGCGAGTAAAATCGTATTAGAGCCCTGCATGTAACCGGAACATAGGAGGTGAAATGGCAGGGCATTTAATGCAGCTTATAGTTTTGCCCACCCTTCCTCCCCACAGCCTAGATAAAATTCAACAAGAGCCTTACTGGGGATTCTTCAGGAGCACCATTGAAGAAAATCACATACACATTGCCTTTTAGGTCAATAGCAACAATTCTCACAGGTACAACAGATTGAGTGCCTTCTTCTTTAACTAGGGACCCATCTTCTGAAATTCACAGATATTATTTGAACAAGATTCATGTGGATGCTAGAGGCAATAAACACAAACAGATGATTATATTTTAAAGCCCTCAGCAGTTGAGAATAGAAAGACAAAGAAGGTTCAGTTTCCTAAATTGTTACTAGATTCCTATCCTTTATCAAACAAACAACACATTTCCTTCATTGAACAGTACTGGCAAAACATCTGATTTGATTATTGAAAGTTGCTGATTTGTTCTCACCCCATAGGAGTATTCTCTGTGCCCTTCCACCCGTACCCCTCTCCGGCTCCTGTGCTACCCTCCAATACGAGTTGATGGGGCTCTGTAAAAAGTGAGGGATTGTAGTAGCAAAACACAGTATCACCACATTACTGTGCATTCGAAAAAACAGAATGCGAAAATGTCAAAGATTTCGCTGTGAATTTTGCAGCAATTATATGTGGGGGTTGGTTAGGGTATTAAATTATGTGAGGAGAGTATGAGCGAGTATGAGCGGGCAAATATTTTTGAATTGGTGAGAATTGTCTGTGTGCGCTGCTAAAATTCTTCTGAGCGCCACCCAGAAGGAAGCTGGGCAAGCGCACATGCGCACAGCTTAGAGGGAACAGTGCCCGCTAGTATCTGTTCTTCATCCTTCAGACAATGACAACGCAACGCTCATCTCCATTATTAGATTCTGGCACTACTGCCCATTCCCGTATATAATTCTGTCCACTGTAAGCTCCTCACAGTGTCCTTCCAAGCCAACATCTCACACTGCCCTTTCATACCAACGCCTCACACTGTCCACCTGCCTGGAGTGTTCACACTTCCGACCAGGTTCCTACTAGTGCCAGATAGTCACAGTCTCCCCTTCTACTAAAAAGTAGGGTCCTCCTTGGCTACTAGCCCCTCTCACGCAGGAGTAAGTGACTCAGTAGTCTGTGGAACTGGACTAGGGGCTACCAGCCACGCCAGTCCTTCCAACAAGCCCTCCAGAAGCACTGCAGGCCCTAAGGCTTTCAGAGCGTTCAATCTGGCATTCTCTTTGGCCCTCCATCGTGCAGCTGCGGCGACCATTTCAGGATCAGGAAGATCATTACCCAACAGACATGGCACAGGAATGGAGTCTTTCACCGTTACACAGTGCTGGGTCGTTACACCTCACCAGATGAACTCTATTATCGCCAAGGGACACTTATTCTTCAAATCGCACAACTCAGGCCCATCAATATCCCGTCTTGGTTGTATCCACCCACTGCCGGGTGAAAGCGGTGACGCTAGCCGCGGTGTCACGGACCGCAGGAGTTTTGTGTCCATTGACGTACATGTGCTCTAGATAGAGTTGAGTATTATTGGGACCAGGGGTCTCTACTGGAGATCTGGTACCGTTCCCATTCAGTGTAACCGATCCACATTCGGCTACTCCCTGGCCCAGTGGGAAATCCTCCTCTGAGAGGCCCACACTAATTATGGTCTCCACAAGTCCAAAATTCACTATGGCTTGCATGGGGAAGGCCTTGCAAGCAGGATCGCCTTTCCTATGGCCCAGCTCCTTACACCCGAAATTACATTTGGGTGGTGAGAACGCAGGTGTCCCCATGTTGGGGGTGTCTGCGCTCTTCTTTTCGATGTGCACGGATGAACTAGAGTTTGGGGGTTTCCCTTCACTCCTTTGGGGACCTGACTTTGAAGAGGATTGGGTTGGACCTATGTCCTTCCCAACCTTGTTTACTTTTTTGTCTGCCGATTTCTCTTCCAGTTTGGGTGTGCTCGCCTGAGTCTTTTTCTGGACTTGAGTACTCACAAACCTTTCTGCAGCCTTTGCAAGCTCCCTAGGGTCTGTGATAGTTTTGTCCACAAGATGCTGGTGTAGGTCAACCTCACAATTTTTCAATACATGCTCACACGCAATCAAATTGTACATCCCTTTAAATGCGTCAACTTTGCTACCAGTCACCCACCCGCTCGGATATTTCAATGACAAGTGTGTGAATGCTTCAGATGTCTGCCCCCTTTTCTTTCCAAGCTCTCTGGAGCTCTTGAGATACTGTTCTGGGGTTTTACAGAATTTCCTGAGGAGGACTGCCTTCATGCTCTCATAAACGGGTCTTTCCTCAGGAGTTAACTGAAGAATTGCATCATTCCCTGGTGTCGGTAAGCGACTCATCAGGGCTGTACCCGACAGTACCTCATCCCCCTCCTGCAGCTGGAATCCCAGCTCCAGTGCTTCACACCAGTCGAAAATATCTTCCCTACTTCATAAGCATGTACTAAGTCTTTGGGGATGTGCCGTCTGGGCTTATCCCAGGCACCCTGGTTTGAGCACTACTGCCGCCTTTGCTAGAGGTGGATCTGTTGGCCTCTTTCTTCTCTTCAAGTGCGAGCTTGCACAGCTCTATGGTGGCCCTGTTCTGATCAATGGCGACCTTGTCCCACTGTTTCTGTTCCTCTAGCGCTAGTCTTCTCTCCTCAAGCAGGAGCTTTCTAGCCGCTACCTCATCAACAGCCGGAACTATTATTGGGTCCTTGAGAGACTGTGCTGAGGCCTGGGACCTGCGGGATGCCACACTAGCCCCTGTCCTCACTGACACTCTCGAGTGTTGAGAAACCACACTTGCCCCTCAGCGGGATGATTGGAAGGAAACACGTTCTCATCATTTACCCCCCCCCCCCCGGAAGGTCTTCTCCGTTCAGGTACACAGGGCCTAGCCCATCCCCTGGGCTCTTCTCTCCAACCACCCTCGCTTCTACCCATGCTTGGAGGCTGGTCAGCAACTCATGTTTATTAACCTTGGTGTTGTGGAGAAGTCCCCTCTCTTGACAAAGACAGGCAGGACATCCTTGGTCATGCCTTTTATAGTCTCCATGTCAAGCTCCATGACTATTACAATGACCTAACAGTGACTAAACTTTGCTTGCAACAGTACTTTTATTGTTGGGTGACTAAGCTGTGCGCAAGGCTCCAACTGATCCGACCGCTTGCCACCAATGTGACGAATCAACTTCCAGGGCACCAGTGGTCCAGGGATGACTATCGGTTTCTAAACCATCAATCAACCCCACACCTCTAGTACACCAGAAGGGATCTGAACAGTTTGGAATACAAGTGAAATATAAGACCTCCTTGTCCAATTTTGGTAACCTGAACGGAACGGTAGGCTTATCTCTGTAAGGTTGTGGATCATTGGTTAGTTGCAACACATCGAAAATACAATTATTACCCAATAATAAAAGGGACTGTCCAGTCAAGGTTGTATAAATATATCTACTTTATTATAACTACAATAGACAGTTCTAGCACACTAAAATTACAACCCACACTGTAAAGGAACTCAGAGGACAGACAGTTTCACAAAGGAAAGGGATGCACTCCGGATACTGACAGAAGGGTAGTTGGTAAAGCAATAAGTCTTACTGTTCAAGGTTATTTGGTTTGAACACCGAAGGGGAAAAGGGTCATAACTGTCTCTAGGAGACAGGGGGCAGAACCACAATGTACCTGGTGCTGAAGAACGTCTTGGTGCTCGACAGCGTTGAGGCAGTTCTATGGTGCTTCGCAGCCCGCCAGACAGAGTTAGTGGACAGCTGTGCATACCAGGTGGCAGGCAGTTCGGCAAGTGTGGCTGGATGGATGTCTGCAGGTTGTCTGGCGCGGCGGCTTGGGGCTAAGAATCGTTGTCTCTGTGTTGGTTGGCGGATCTGAAATGCTGCTCGAGGCATCCCGGATGGCTCTGGCGACTGTGGCATGACAACATTCAGTGTTTCAGCCAGATGTGGTTCAAGGACCGGCGACTGTGGCATGACAACAGTCAGAGGTGCAGCCGGATGTGGTTCGAGGACTCGACTGACTCAAAATTGTCCTTAAAATGATGGCCGCTGGATGATGCTTGTGTGCCACTCATCCTAGCTTCTTCGCAGGGCTCGTGTCCTTTCAAGGTGGATGTCCCAAAGCTCAGGAGGGTGTTAGAAGGCAACAGCTTTGTCCTTTGTCCAGAGACTCTCCAGCACTTACCACTAGGAAGCTTGCTGTCAGAACCTAACAGGGCACGCCGTGTGCTGGCTGGGTACCGGTTCTGGAGCTGCTGGACGGGTCCTCTGAGTCCAGTATCTCCCTCTCTTCCAAGGGAGATGTTTGGGGGAGGGATCCTGCTTCCCTCTTGGAACTCCTGGCCTTCCTTCACTGGCGGAAGATGTAAGGTAGACTGTACCTTCAGCTCAGGTCCAAATGAGTCCTTCTTCCTACTCCATGCAAAGTCTTCAGATGATCTCATCAGTGAGGGGCTCAGCCCTCTTTTAAAGCCAAATGGGGTCCAGGGATTGGTGTAGGCCAAGCCTAACTTAAGTGAGCCAATCCTGGGTCTCACCAACAATCTGCAGTGATGTTTCAGGTCGGAATCAGAGCGCTTAGCAACAGACAGGGGAAGGATGACAACATATACTTCTAAGTCTCAACCATCTTCCTGTCTGCTGTATATGAACATGTCTCCCTAATTAACTGAGCCCTATGCAACTCTTGATCACAACATGGGCCTCCTTTGAAGTAGGGGGTTGAAGTCAGACTTTCGTCTCCTACAATTCACATACTTATCTGCTCTGAAAGGAGTGGTTCCAGACAGGAAATAAACTGTCCTTTCATACCAAGGAGGGGTGTTAGCGCCAAGTTGAAACATTGCATTACAAAGATGTGTTGGCTTCTGGTCTCCATTGTCACTTCCTGCACCCAGGCCTTCTCTGAGGCCTGCTAATTAACATTCTTCAGTATTCGCTGGCACCAACAAGGTTTGACAATGGAGATGCAAGTCCATTAATCAGGCTTCCCAAGGGCGAAGGCTTTTCATGTACCCGTGGCTGTCAGATGGCAGCTACACATGACAGGGGATGACAGCGCAGGTAACCTGTGTCTTCCCAGAGTACATGAGTATTTTTCGGCTGTGCAGTGAGCGTAGAAAATAAGTGCGGGAATGGCACCACATATTTTCAGAGGTTGATCTCCCATCATTCCTTAAAATCGCAGGCGAGTGCACTCTTTCCATGCGGATGGTTGAATCCCTCACAACCTCCCAGGTTCAATGACTCACACAAACTGTTCTTTATACACACAGCAGATTTCTTGCACTCTGCATCGCATCCAAATGTAATCTCCTTCTTGAGTAATCTTCTCATAGGTTCCGTCAAGCTAGCAAAACTTTGCACAAACTTGCTATACATTTCGCATAGTCCTAAAAATGACTGTGAGCTCCTCTTTATTTTTGGGATCTGGCGCACTCTGGATGACTCTCATGGCATTAACCTTCGGTTTGTAACCATGACCACTTACTACATGATCCAAACTTTCCACTTCAGGCTCCTTAAACCTACATTTGCTCTTTTCTACTTAATCCCCTTTTCGTTCAACCTGCACAGCACATCACATAGCCTTCCGACATGCTCACATTCTCCCTTTCCAAACACAATGATGTTGTCTTGGTAAACCAAGGTTCCTTTTATTCCCTTGAGTACTTGGGTCATGGCTCTCTGAAATAATGCAGCCACAGATGCTAGTCCAAACGGCATTCTTTTGTAGCAGTACTTGCCGAAAGGCGTGAAGAAGGCTGTTAAGCTTCTGCAATCCTCTGTGAGGTTGATTTGATGGTACGCATTAGACAAATCTAATGTAGTGAATATGTCTGCCCCCTCAATGCAGTTCAACATTTCCAAAATTATGGGTAGTGGATATCTGTCCACCAAAATGTTCTTGTATAAGTCTCTGAGATCCACACAGATGCTCAACTTCATATTCTTTTTAACTGCAACGACTATGGGGCCCACCCGTTGAGACGATTCAATTCTTTCAATGACCCCTTCACTCTCAAGTCTATTCAACTCTTGCTCCACACTCTCCACTAAAGCAAATGTATTGGCCTTGCTTTGGCATACACAGCTGGAATTGCTCCAGGTTTCAAAACAATCCTCTGAGCATAGTTCTTTAACAGCCCCAGCTTCTGATGAAACACATCACCATTTTTATTCAAGCTCTTCTCCAAACATGGTTTGTTGCTCTTCACCATGAGCACAGGCTCATCCTCGCACGGATCCAATCTTATCCTTAATGCCACCTGATCGCTCCAGCTGAGAACATTCACACCTTTCTTTGCTATGTAAACTTTTATTTCCGCCTGACGATCTTTGAACTGCACCATTCTGTTGCTCCAACCTGCTATGTGAATTTTTTATCCATCCAACCCTCCTGGATTCTTAATGTCAGGTAGATTAACTTTTGCTCGCAGTCATCGGCACTGAAGTCTTTCCAATTTTCCAGGAGTAAGTATGGTGTATGTAGAGCAGCTATCCACCATCACTGACAACTTCCCATTTTCAATCACTATGTCACATCTGGGGCTTTTTTGTTCTCATTTGGGCAATTCTCGTACGTCTTCTACTACTACACATTCCTCTTTTGATTATGTGTCCTCTTGCACCAAAGACACCTTCTTCTCCGTCAGACTCTTCCGCCTGGCCCAGCAATGGCGGGCGCATCGCGGCACCAGAGCGAGGCTCTGGCCGCACGAATCAGCTGTTGACCTCCCCATTCATAATTATCCCCTCCGCCGGCAGGCGGGAACGCCGGCCTCTCAACAAAGGCCCGCACTAAGGCCCCTGTTTGCCCCCTGTTCGCCTCCGGAGCCTTGGAGCCAGTGTCTACTTGGACCTCTAATCCATTGTGAGTAGAGGGGTTACCCTCAGTCTACACTATTGTGCTTTCTGGTATGTCTTCTGCTGCTCCGCAATCACAAACATTTAAACTCGGTTTTTCTTCACCCTCGATAACTGTTTGCTACATACACTTATGCCTCCAACTCTGTTGCCTCTTTGCGTTACTGCCACCTCTCAATAGTACAGTCACTTTTCTGCCCCTAATGTGGTATGTCTCATGACTGCTACTGGCTGTGCCCTTTGGTCGTTAACCGACCACTGCTATTGTGTTGTGCCTTATGGTCGCTAACTGACCACTGCAATTGTGTTGTGCCTTATGGTCGTTAACTGACCACTGCAATTGTGTTGTGCCTTATGGTCGCTAACTGACCACTGCAATTGTGTTGTGCCTTATGGTCGCTAACTGACCACTGCAATTGTGTTGTGCCTTATGGTCGTTAACTGACCACTGCAATTGTGTTGTGCCTTATGGTCGTTAACTGACCACTGCAATTGTGTTGTGCCTTATGGTCGTTAACTGACCACTGCAATTGTGTTGTGCCTTATGGTCGCTAACTGACCACTGCAATTGTGTTGTGCCTTATGGTCGTTAACTGACCACTGCAATTGTGTTGTGCCTTATGGTCACTAACTGACCACTGCAATTGTGTTGTGCCTTATGGTCGTTAACTGACCACTGCAATTGTGTTGTGCCTTATGGTCGCTAACTGACCACTGCAATTGTGTTGTGCCTTATGGTCACTAACTGACCACTGCAATTGTGTCGTGCCTTATGGTCGCTAACTGACCACTGCAATTGTGTTGTGCCTTATGGTCGTTAACTGACCACTGCAACTGTGTTGTGCCCCTGGTCACTAACAGACTAGTGTTATTGTGTAAATGTCATATGGTCGCCCTCGCATTCCTTACCAGACTACGCGCGCTTAGACTCTACCAGGTCAACATGCCCCCCACCAACAGTCTAACTACTGCAAACTCACCACTGTACTCTTTCAGTACCCTACTTACCAGACTGCTGCCTACCCTTCTCATCCTTATACTGCACCCTGGCTGCACTGCACTATACCATACCACCACCTCTATCTACCACTCTTACTTGCATCATACCTCAACTATGCCATCCCACGCTCACCACACCAACCCTTATCTTAACAACCCAGCCCTCTGGATCCAGCACTTCGCCACCAGACCTTTACCTAACCTACCCTGCTCTATCTCCTTGAGAAATGCTAGACTTGGCTCGCGTCTCACCCACGCTTCCCATCATTTAGCTCACCGCATCAAACTGCCTCTCCCTTTGTCACCACCTACACTTTCACCTAATCTACCACCATCTTCCAACTCCCCTAACTTAAACAACATCAAAGGCGCGCTAATCAACGCCAGATCACTCCCGGCTCACGCCCTAGAAGTAGCTGACTTGATCCTCAACCTTGACCTCGACTTTATAGCAATCACTGAAACCTGGCTCCACCCAGCTTCAGGTCCTCTTCTCTCCCTCGCTATCCCTCCTGACTACAACATTATCAGACATGACCGTAATTCCATCCAATCTAAAGGAGGTGGCATCGCCATCATCCACAAAAACGCTCTGAACTTCCACCTCTCAGCCACACATCACTCCTCCACTCTGGAAGCACTGACAGCTAAACTAGCTCTCACACCCAACCATTCTATCACCTTTCATCTACTCTACCGGCCACCCGGCCCACTATCTACCTTCGCGGAGGACCTCTCCAACATCTTCACACACAACACCAAAGCTATCTCCCAGGTCATGATACTGGGGGATTTCAATTTAGGCCTCCACGACCCCAAGGACACCGCTGCTTCGTCTATTGACAACATCCTCACTAATGCTGGATTCACTCAGTTCCTAAACCAACCTACCCACAACAAGGGCAGAACCCTTGACTGGCTAGCCGCCCTCAACTGTCCCATCAACATCACCTCTAACCAACAGTGCGCCTGGACAGACCACAACTTAATTACATTCAATATTGAGTCCAAACCTATCAGCCTCCCTCACAACATTGCCCCGGCTATGGCCACCCGTAACAAACGCAACATTACCTGCGATAGACTCCTCCCCCTCCTCCTTCCAGCTCTTAATGTTCGGGATCCATCATGCTCTGACCCTACGGCCCTGGTCGACACATTCAACCGGGCCATGCTTACAGCCTTAGACACCATTGCACCCTCGAAACTGAGAAAATCTAAACCTCGAGCCCACCTAAACTCTTGGTTTACACCCCATCTCAGAGCACTACGCAAAGAAAAACGAATTGCAGAATCCCACTGGAGAAGCAATCACTCTCTAGCTAACAAATCACGCGTACTCCTGGCCACCCTTAACTACAAGGAAGCTATATTCCAGGCAAAAAAAGACACATATAACAAACGCATCGAGCAAGCCAAATCTAACACCAAAGAATTGTTTAAAATCCTAAAAGAACTTGAAACTCCTGTTACTCCACCTGACACATGTACCAAAGATAGCACCTGGTGCTCCAAAATCCAAGAAGCTCTCCTAGGTAAGATTGCCACTCTCCAAATTAAAATCAACAACAAACAATCTAGCCTTCAATCCAACCCTCTACAGATCCCTATACCTACCATAAACCTCTCTATCACAGACTCTCTGACTCCTTTTAGCTTCTCTCCACTCTCCATTCTCGAAGTGGAAAAGATTATCACTAGCCTTAAACCGTCCAATTGTCAGGGTGACCTTTGTCCTGCACCTATTATTAAGGAAGCTGCTCACGACCTAGCACCTTTCATCACTACGCTCATCAACTCCTCCTTTAGCTCTGGGATTGTACCGGACAATCTTAAGGATGCATGGGTCATCCCGCTTCTGAAAAAACCTACCCTGGATCCCAGTATACCCACAAACTACAGACCAATTACCACTGTACCTTTTTTACTAAAAATCCTTGACCGCGCGGCCTACCTACAAATTCAGGAATACCTTGAATCAAATAAACTTCTGGGACTCAGGCAATCAGGCTTCCGGCCTCGCCATGGCACTGAGACCGCCCTTATTGACTTAAAAACGCAGATCGAAGATCTCAAAGACAAAGGCAAACTGGCGTTATTACTTCTCCTGGACCTCTCTGCTGCTTTTGATCTTGTCAATCACAAAATCCTCTGCCATCACCTCAAATCAGCCGCACACTTCTCAGAAAATGCCGCCACTTGGATCAGATCCTTCCTGGATAATAGATCAATGCGTGTGTTCTCCCCACTTGCGGCCGCACCACCCGCTCCGGTCTCTTGTGGTGTGCCTCAAGGGTCCTGTGTCTCGCCCACGTTATATAACGTGTTTACCAAACCCCTTTTTGATATTTTGGACCATTTGGGCGTCACGTATACCAATTACGCTGACGACACACAGATACTAATCCCCATCACAGGAGACTACACAACTGACTCCCTTGCCATCAACGCCATCTACCAGGTCATCCAAGCGTGGATGGCCCAGCACGGCCTCTGCCTAAATGATGAAAAGACAGAGCTCCTCATTCTTGGTTCACCACAAAAACTCACTAAACTTGACCCTGCCTTCAAGTCTTTCACCATTGATGGGAACACCATCCCGATTGCTAAGGACACGAAAACCCTAGGGATTTACATCGACTCAACCCTATCCTTGACTAGACAATCCAACGCAGTCTCATCTGCAGCAGCGCATACTTGCAAGCTCATCACCGCCTGTCGCCCGTTCCTAACCACTGCCAACTGCGTAACCTTGGCCAGGACCCTTGTACTATCCAAGGTCGACTACTGTAACGCCCTCTATCTAGGTACTAATCTCCGCAACTTAAACAAGCTACAAATTGTCCAAAACAATGCGATCAGAGCGGCCCTTAACATTCCTAGGCGCCAGCATATATCTGACACCAGGCGCAACCTGCACTGGCTCTCTATCCCACAGCGCATCTCCTTGAAGTCCTTGGCTCTCACACACAAATGCCTCCACAACCAAGCCCCTCGCTACCTGGCAAACAGATTCTCTTTCCACAATTCCACCAGACCTCGCAGAGCGGCCCAAGCCAACTGCCTTGACATCCCGCGTTTTAATCTCCAAAGATCTGGTGGAACCAGCTTCCCCATCCTGGCAGCCAAACTTTGGAACTCACTCCCCAATGACCTTAGAGCAGAACCTTCCTTCCTGAAATTCAAATACCTTACCAAAGCATGGCTATCCGCCCAAGACTGCTAACACCAGCTTACTGCCCTACTTGCACTTTGACCTACTCTTCATCCCTTATTAACTATCCTGTAAATCACTGCCTTATCGATATTCATTTGAATGTATATTTTGTAAATTTTGTAAATCTTCCTGTAATAATCCTGTAATACTCTGTCACATTGCCTTGTCATGCTTTCATCTTGTTGTAACTAAGTTAAGCGCCCGGTTGCCCCTGGGCCTGGTGCGCTATAGAAATAAATAAAATACTAAATACTTCTTGTTCCTACAGACCACAGCAAAATGCACTCTCATCTTACAAATTGCACATGTCTGTTAAATAGCCGGGCAGTTTTTCGAATTATCATAATGCCCTACTTTGCCACACTTCAAGCATTTATCTTTTTCTCTGTTTTCATTTTTGACCCATATTTTCCTCATACTTATCTTGTTCTTCAGTCTTGATCTCTTGACTTTGAATTTTTTTATTTGAAACTGCCTCGTCACTATCAATCTTGTCTCTCCTGCTTCTCACTACACTCACAAGGGTTTGCTCAACAGACTCTTTTTCCACTTGACTTCCAG
This sequence comes from Ambystoma mexicanum, assembly GCF_040938575.1. Lineage (NCBI taxonomy): Eukaryota > Metazoa > Chordata > Amphibia > Caudata > Ambystomatidae > Ambystoma > Ambystoma mexicanum. Next base: position 419,267,922 of record NC_090934.1, on the reverse strand, counting down.
CCTGCACTTGTAGAACTTCAATTTATTTTGCTTATTTTTGATCTCCTTCTTACAAAGATGAGTCTGTTCAACCCTTGTTGCTATGGGCACAGCCTCAGATAGTGAGGGATTACCCACCATCCATAATCGATCTTGCACTAGGGGGTCTTTGGTGTGGATGATGATCTGATCTCTGATCAATTCATCCAGCGTGGTACTCGCACCAATTCGACAAGTGTGAGCAAGTGTCTTGAGAGCTGAAACATACTCCTCCACTGTTTTGTCCTCTTTCTGAGACCCAGTGTAGAAATTATACCTATTATACCTATTGATGGCAACATTAACCTCCGGGCATAATACCTATCTAATTGTCTCAATGCCTGTTCATATTCATCAAGGTCACCAGGTTCATCACCAGGCAATTCTGGCAACTCTCTGTATTTGCGCTGGCCCTCAAACCCTAAAGCATGCAATAATAACAACTTCTTCTTTTGTAGTGACACACCTGCTTTTTCAACAGTTTTAATATATTTTGTCCAAAACTCTCTCCATTCTGGCTACATTACGTTTGGCTGACCATGATTTGGCAGAAAACTCTCCAGTGGATGCACTGTGATGCCTTGCATCTTGCACAATATTCTCTCACTGAACTTGGATTTACTTGCGAAACCCTGTACCCAACGTTGCTGCCGCCGATGCCTGCAAGCGCGCACTTCGGCCTACCGGTTTCAGGCTTCGACCCACCTCCAACACAGTTTGCTGCGGCCGCGCATTGCTGCTCTTACTTTGTCCTGGGCCCTGAGAATAATTGCCACCTGGGGAGGAGGGAGCTGCAATTGGACACGTTCTTCAGCCCTGGACACGTTCTCAGTTTGCTCACTGCGTGGGTCGTTGGACTTCCTGTCGCCAAATGTTGTGTCTCAGGGACATAGATAGAGGAGCCAGCGGTAAGTAGTAAGTAGCCAGCGGTAAGTAGTTGAGCCAGCGGTAAGTAGTTGAAGCTCCTTTATTTAAAACATCCCAACGACCCTGTGCTCCCTCTGACATCCACACTCTCAACTGCCTTTTCCAAACATCTGCGACATTCTCTCACGCACCACGCGCCATGCATTCCACACCTCACGTACTCAAGACTCCCCAAAGAAATTTGCACGGGAGCACAGGTGGCCTAGCCACTACAATTGTCTTTATGGAAATTATGTATTTATGAAGCAGAGTGACTTCAAAAGGAAACTACTTCTTTTTGAAGTTCATGTGCCTCCTTCCAGGACAAGTGGCAGTGCCCTCCCACCCCCCGTTTCAGGGGTGCTGCAGGGGGCCCGCCTTACACCAGTGATAGCGACCCCATTGCTGGAGGCCTGGATTGAGATTCATTTGCATAGCTCTGTACGGACCCCAGTACTGGATTATAGGATAGAGATTTATAAGCCAAGCTGCATCTGGGTCCCAGTACTGGAGAGGAGGCTTGGGGATCATTAGCCAAGTTGCCTATGGGCCCCCGAGCCCCAGGGCAGGAATGAGGTTTATTAGCAGAGCACTGTATGAGCGTCGGTGCTGGAGGGCTGGATTGGGTCATTAGAAGAGCTCTGTACGGGCCCCAGTGCTGGAGGGCTGGATTGAGGTTCATTAGCAGAGCTCTGTACGGGCCCCGGTACTGGAGGGCTGGATTGAGGTTCATTAGCCGAGCTCTGTACCTCACCTGGTGCTGGAGGGCGGGATTGAGGTTCATTAGCAGAGCTCTGTACGGGCCCCAGTGCTGGAGGGCTGGATTGAGTCATTAGCAGAGCTCTGTACATCACCTGGTTCTGGAGGGCTGGATTGAGGTTAATTAGCAGAGCTCTGTACATCACCTGGTGCCGGAGGGCGGGATTGAGGTTCATTAGCAGAGCTCTGTACGGGCCCGGTGCTGGAGGGCTGGATTGAGGTTCATTAGCAGAGCTCTGTAAGGCACCCCGTGCTGGAGGGCGGGATTGAAGTTCATTAGCAGAGCTCTGTACCTCACCTTGTTAGAACTGATATAATATTGTTTCGTCCTCATTGTATATGTTGGCCTATGCCCAGTCGCTTTGCGAGGAAATCCGTATTACAAGGTCGTGACCTTAAGTGAATCAAGCCTCCATTTTAGGTTAGAGCCGCCATTTTAGCTAATTGTACAAAGTCACCTTGTGGTCTAAAATGGCCGTCTTGTGTTCTCTTGTTCTTGCTTTAACCTCTTCAACCTCCGAAGGAGAGTTAATGTCCAACCTGCCTTCAGGCTACATGTTAGGGTCATGTAGACCTTGTCCTTTGTTGACCTCGGGATTAGGGGATTACTTGAATTGGCGATGTTAACCTACAAGTATACAAGAACAATAACGCTATCCAAATACGACATGCGAGACATTTGTTTGACCTGTATTAAAGCAATGTGTAAAAAGTGTAAAGTAAAACTTAGGGAATAACAATGTTTGTTAGTAAATGTATTAAAAAAGTAAACCGCATGGACGAGATATGTAAATTAGGAACGAACCTGGCGTGACCCTAGCCCAGTACATGATTAACTTGAAAGAGGCTGGACATTGTTATAACGAAAATGTATAAATACGCTGATGTCCAGCTAGCAAATCCTGCTCACTGCTCACATTGAACCCTGCTGGTGGTCTCTGTGATGTATTGACGGCCAAATAGCTATTTGTGTACTTTGTTTTGTAACTGTTCAGTTTTGTAATAAAGATTCTGGGAATCTTTACAAGCATGTGTCGGTGTATTTCTCTTTGCATGGTGTAAAAGCCTTAATATTGTATTTTTCTGATTCCACACATGGCGCCCGAATAGGGACCCTCAAGATCGACTTCGTCTCGTTGAAGGTTGGCTCGGCTACCGGACCGGGATCGGACGGTGCCAACAGAAGCGGCCCCTTGGACGAGAAGTGAATTCCTCGACAGTACTGCACGATCCGATCCCTGAACGGTGAGCTGTAGCCCGAGACGACGTCTTGACGAGGGTCCATATATCGAGGTGGGTAAATTTGCCGAAATCGCCAGACACGTGGGTCCTTAGCATTGTCCTTAGTAACCCGATAGGGCTTCCCAGTCCTTTGGTCAGGTGAATCGTGACCCGATTCTTAATTTAACCCTGACAATTTGAATTTGGCGCATTGTACTCGCGAGCACAATTACTTGACCAGGTAACACCAGAACTTTGATATGCCTGGGAAATTGTCTGCCTGCTTTAGGGCATTATTCTGCAGTGACAGACAATCTTTGGAAGATATCCGTCCCGCACCACAGGAGGGGTCGCCGGCATGTACTATGTACTGTAAGAAAGGCTTTGGTAGTATAGCATTTAATGACATTTGGCACAGACAGACCAGACATAATTCTAATCTTCGGTGGCCAACCAATGGTAGCTTTTAAATCCCTCGTATAGAATATCTAGAGTCTGTATTAGTAAAGAAAAAGGCTAGACCTGCAGCATTTGACGCATTGCATAGTTGGAAAACAGAAGCTTTGCAGCAACAAAAGAGTAGAGAGAAACATATGCGTAGACATATGACAAGTGTCGAAAAGGCACGGTTATATAATCAAAATAAACAATTGGAGTCAGTTAGGAACACAGACAGGTCGTTTCAATTAGGCATTCAGAAATGTACCCTTCAAAAGATTTTCATACGTAAAATGAATTGATTAATAAACTTTTGCATGAACGAAGGCCCGGTGCCTCCGCGCCAACTCTGTACGTCCCTCCTCCTGGCGCCTTGCCCCTTCCTGTTGTTATTCCCCCTCCTATAGTTCCTCCGGTCCTCCCTGCTGTTCTTCCTGTTCTTCCAGCTGTCGCTCCTTTGCCTGCCCCCTTGCCTCCACCTGTTGATATTCAGAATGTGCCTACTCTTCCTCTTCCAAGTGATTCTGCATCGCTTGTAGTAGACCAGGGAGCGAGACCAAGGGTTGTGACTCGTGATACTGTGTCCCCAGAAAAAAAGAATGAATCGATCGCTTGGGCTAAACATTGTATGGAGAAGGGTGAACAAGCTGATTTTTTTTCCACACTCGAAAATTTAAAAGCTATTCCTGAGAAAAATGTTTTTATTAAAGGATTAGGGACTCATTTGCAGTAATACATTGTTCTCCGGACAGAGTTTGGTTAACAATTTCACCTCAGCAATCACTCGCCTCTCAGTTTTTGACTCGACCTTTACCGCCACAATTCAGTAATGTTCCGGAATGCTTATGGGCAATTGATGATAATGATGTGGGCATTCTTCAAATTGAACCTGTTAAAATTATTCTGAAACATGGAGTAAAATTAGCTCGCATCCCGCAATGTAAGATCTCAGTTGAAGGCGAGCAGGCTTTGAAATGTATAGTCTCTGATTTTGTACATCGTGGAGTAATTGAGGAAATTACGGGTAGCCTATGTAACAGCCCCATTTTGCCAGTATGCAAAAAAGGTGATAATGCGATTCCCTTTCGGTTTATAATTGATTTACGTGCAATTAACAAAATTGCGGCTCCTCAATTTCCTATTGTACCTGATGTTACAACGATACTAACCATGATTCCGGCTTCTGACACTCATTTTAGCGTTGTTGACCTTAAAAACGCGTTTTTTAGTATTCCCATACACAAAGATAGTAGGTATTTGTTCGCGTTTACCCTAGGTGGACGCTCGTTCACATTCACTCGTGCACCACAAGGGTACACTGAGAGTCCAGGTATTTATAGTAGGGCATTAAAAGAGCAGCTCGATATTCTCGAGTTGCATACTACTTGCACGTTAATACAGTATGTAGATGATCTCCTCTTGGCTGCTGATTCTGAGAGTGCCTGTAAAGAAGGCACCGTGTTGTTGCTTTGTCATCTAGCGAAACATGGCCACAAAGCTTCACTCAAAAAATTCCAATATTGTTGTCAGGAGGTCGCCTAGGCTATCTCCTGTCAAAGGAGGGAAGACGGTTGACACCTGAACGAATAAAGACTATTTCTGGCATGTCTGTCCCAAATACGCAGAAGAAAGTTAGAGCCCTGATAGATATGGCTTCTTACTGTAGATTGTGGATCCCTAACTTTTCGTTAACGATTAAACCAATGCTGGATTTGAAAAAGAAGGGCATTTCTCTGCCATTGCCATGGACTTTGGAACACCAGACAGCATTTGATTTGCTCAAATCTGCGCTGTGTTCAGCGCCGGTTTTAGGAACTCCGAATTATGACAAGGCCTTTGTGTTGTATGTGCATGAACATGATGGATGTGCTTTGGCTGTGTTAACGCAGGAACATGGAGGGAAGAATAGGCCGTGCGGCTATTTCTCATCCGCCCTTGATCCTGTTGCATGCGCTTTGCCGAGATGTTTAAGAGCTGTTGCTGCTGCTGCTGCGTCTGTAAAACAGAGTGAGGGAATGGTCCTGGGTCATGCATTAACCCTAATGGAACCTCACTCTGTAGATATTTTATTGAATAGAACTCAAACGCATCACCTCACTTCCGCACGATGGACAAGATATGAACTGATCTTGTTTGCCCCCCACATTCAAATTCAGAGGTGTTGTGTATTAAATCCGGCTGAACTTTTACCTGTCCCGCAAGATACAGTTGATGGTGACGAAACGTCACACGATTGCCTTTATGTGACAGAACAAGAGACTAAAGGTAGAATCGATCTGAAAGACACGCCTTTGAATAGCCCACAAGGAGAGCTATTTTGTGATGGCTCTTGTTTTAAACTTCCGAATGGTACATCCACGGCTGCTTATGCCGTTACTACTTTAAGCACGATTGTGGAAATCAAAAGAATTATGCATAATTACGCGCAGGCCACAGAAATTATAGCGTTAACTCGAGCTTGTGAACTTTCGGAAGGGCTTACAGTAAATATATATACCGATATAGTCAGTATGCTTTTGAGGTGGTTCACAACTTCGGTAGACTTTGGAAAGAACGGGGTTTCTTGACATCGCATGGCACGAAAATTCAGCATGCACTTTAATAGTGCGATTACTTTCAGCACCCAAACTCCCTGTTCAGCTAGCTATCATAAAATGTGCAGCACATCAAAAAGTTACAGATGATATAGGAAAAGGGAATGCTTTCGCTGATCAGATAGTTAAGCAAACTGCCACTGATTTTAGTTCAGAAATGTATGCTGTAAGAGAAACTGTAAATATTTGCACTTTTGGTGAAAGTATCGATTCTGTAAAAGACATTCAAGCAGATGCTACTATAGAGGAAACTAAGAGATGGGTCGAGGGTGCAGGAAGGTTGGATGATGATGGGTGTTGGGTGGACAATGTTGAAGGAAAATGGTTACTCCCTGACGCCTACATTACAATGAGGGTTATTATGGCTCATGGTCCGACACATGTTTGTGCGCGTAAATTGACTAAAATGCTTCACAGTGTATGGGCCAATGATAAGATTTTCAAAACTGCAGAGCGCTTTGTCCAAGGGTGCATGATCTGCTTGCAGCATAATGTAGGAAAAGGTTCCTCGACTCCTAGAGGAAGTTTCGCTCCACCTTCAGTTCCATTTGCGGTTATTCATTTTGATTTAATTGAAATTGAACATTGCAATAATCTTAAATATGTGTTGGTTGTTATTTGTGCTTTTAGTAAGTGGGTTGAGGCCTACCCTGTTAAAGATGAAACAGCCATAACCACGGTAAAAACTCTGTTGAAAGGGTTTTTTCCTAGGTTCGGGCTGCCGAGAGTCATCTGGTCGGATAATGAGCCACACTTTATCGCTGCTGTAATCCTACAAATATGCAAAGGATTACAAATTGATAAACGATTCCATTCGGCCAGACATGCCCAAAGTGCTGGATTAGTGGAAAGGCATAATGGCATTATAAAGAACAAGCTCGCTAAGACGTGTGCTGGTACCAAGTTAAAATGGCCGGACGCCTTACCGATCGTGTTGCTGTCGATGAGAACAACCCCTCAAACTAAGATTGGGCTCTCTCCTTTTGAGGTGGTAATGGGGAGACCTGCTAATATTTGGGGTATGCCAAAAAGTAGCTCTTTGCGGGATATAGAGAATGTGCTTCTTTCAGATTACTGTAACCAGTTGACTAAAAATCTGTTTTCAATGTATCACCAGGTGCGAGAGGCATTACCTGTACGATACGAGGGTCCTGGTCATAGTCTATGACAGGGGGACTGGATCCTCACGAAAGTTTTTGAGAGGTCGTCTTGCCTTGCACCTCGGTGGAGGGGTCCCTACCAAGTCCTGCTAGTCACCCAGACTGCTGTGTGGGTCGTAAGAACTGGATCCATGCAACGCACACCAAACGGATCCCGCAGCCCGTGCCATACGATACAGAAGACACAGAATCCCTTCCCACTGCTGTAACCAACGTGCTTGAAACAGCAACAACCGACAAGAGAGTAACGGAGACCCTTCCAGAATTCGCAAGGCCAGACAAAACGGCAATTTTGTCTCCGCACTCTCCAACAGTGGAACTTCCAGATCAATACTTTTCTGATCCCATTTCCGTTTACTCGCCACCTCCAGTAGGAAGTGCCGACACTTTGTTTTCTGATCCTTCAGCACCAGAAATTGTGAAATATAATTTACGTCCAAGGAAATAGACGTACAGCACGGTTTGACTGTGCGATTGCGGAAATCATTTGAGGGCTTGCCTTTTGGCCCAACTGTACGGAAGGATTCTGTTGGCTAAGGGTTTTGGGAAAGACATTAAGAAGACGCGCGACCGGAGTCGCCAGCAAACGAACAATTGGTGTTTTTTCAATTGAAGACTACAATGCCTGCACCCGCTACCACTCGTACCGAATATGTGACTAGCAGAGACAATGATCAAGCATGCAATGGGACCCCCAAAGTGTATTGTTGCCTTTTTGTGATAATAACTGGATTTTTATTAACTGTTGGTTTTGGGTTATGGTATCTGGAGAAAGCATATCTGCTAGAGGACTTTTTACCTATTGAAAATGTATCTGTTATCCCCACTCCTTCCGTGCAATTGCATACTTTATCGCCTAGAGATTCTTCGGATAGACAGAACTATCAGAATAATGCCCTTTTGTTAATCATGAATGCCACTCATGCAATTTTAAATAGAACCAATTGCTGGATCTGTTCACATCTACCGCAACATGGGGTTAAGGGGCTAGGTTGGTATATTCATCCTTTACCTTTGACAACTGCTTGTTATGCTTCTCTTAGAGCACTATTCTTTGGCCGATGGAATGACAACATCTCAGGGAACTTTGATGGTACAAATCTGAATAGTTTTGAAAAACGTGTTTTTATGCCCCTGGGATGCTCGCTTTTTGCAAATAGGAGTAAACCAAAACTTGCTTCTGTTAGGCCCTCTGATAGATTGTCTCGTCCTTTTCAGTCTTTAATCTCTTTCAAAATGGCTCCTATAGGCAAACAGGATGCCACGCCTCCATCTTATTCTGTTAATCATAGCCCCGATTCAGTATCCTTCTGCATACAGAGGAATGGAACATGGTCAATGGGTAATTTTACAAAATGCGCCAACGTTGCGAATTTGACTAGTGAGAACAGACCTCTGTACGTAGGCAAACCTGCCTATTTTGTTTGCGGTAATGTGGCATTTCCATAGCTGCCCAGGGATTGGCAAGGAACCTGTTATTTAGGGATTCTATTACCTGGGGTATTTATTGCCAGTACTGCAGAAATTTCAAAAACTCGTCCACGACCAGGTGTGAAAGGGGTTACTCCAGCGCAAACTCTAGGAGACATCATGAAATCCTTTCTGCCATTTTTTGGGCAAATTACGAATTCAGAAGATATCAGGGGACTAGCGAGAGTATTGGAGAGAACCATCAACCGGACCACTGACATACTCTATAATATGACGTTAAAACAGAAAGCGATAAGATTAGTGGCTCTTCAGAACTTAATGGCATTAGATGTCATTCTGGCCGAGCGTGGAGGAGTATGTAAATTAGTGGGGTCCGCTTGCTGTGTTTACGTACCAGACTCCTCTCCAACGATCTTTAGGGCTATCCAAAATCTACATGTTCTTAGTTCAGAAGTGCATGTTCCTGAAGGAAACCGGGAACTTTGTGCATGGTTTTGGAACCTCCTACGGTCGTGGGGATGGAAGTTGTTTTCGGCCCTGCTGATTATCTTGGGAAGTTTTCTATTCCTTTGTTGTTGTATACAGTGTCTCCCTGGTATATGTTCAGTATTAGGGGGTGTTGCGTGCAAGCAACAAGTGTATTAGGGCATACAATATACGCCCCAGATAAGGTTTCCAAAGAGTATGTGTTGAAAGAAACTCTAGTGTCTGATCTAATGGCAATAGATAGGTCTGACAATGATTCGGGGTGTATAGACGTTGAAATGTGGAGTTAATCGCAAAATGATTGAAGGTAGTTTAGCGCTTGGCATAGGCCAAAAGGAGGGTTTGTTAGAACTGATATAATATTGTTTCATCCTCATTGTATATGTTGGCCTATGCCCAGTCGCTTTGCGAGGAAATCCGTATTACAAGGTTGTGCCCTCAAGTGAATCAAGCCTCCATTTTAGGTTAGAGCCGCCATTTTAGTTAATTGTACAAAGTCACCCTGTGGCCTAAAATGGCCGTCTTGTGTTTTCTTGTTCTTGCTTTAACCTCTTCAACCTCCGAAGGAGAGTTAATGTCCAACCTGCCTTCAGGCTACATGTTAGGGTCATGTAGACCTTGTCCTTTGTTGACCTCAGGATCAGGGGATTACTTGAATTGGCGATGTTAACCTACAAGTATACAAGAACAATAACGCTATCCAAATACGACATGCGAGACATTTGTTTGACCTGTATTAAAGCAATGTGTAAAAAGTGTAAAGTAAAACTTAGAGAATAATAATGTTTGTTAGTAAATGTATTAAAAAAGTAAACCGCATGGATGAGATATGTAAATTAGGAATGAACCTGGCGTGACCCTAGCCCAGTACATGATTAACTTGAAAGAGGCTGGATATCGTTATAACGAAAATGTATAAATACGCTGATGTCCAGCTAGCAAATCCTGCTCACTGCTCACATTGAACCCTGCTGGTGGTCTCTGTGATGTATTGACAGCCAAATAGCTATTTGTGTACTTTGTTTTGTAACTGTTCAGTTTTGTAATAAAGATTCTGGGAATCTTTACAAGCATGTGTCAGTGTATTTCTCTTTGCATGGTGTAAAAGCCTTAATATTGTATTTTTCTGATTCCACAACCTGGTGCCAGAGGGCGGGATTGAGGTTCATTAGCAGAGCTCTGTACGGGCCCCAGTGCTGGAGGGCTGGATTGAGGTTCATTAGCAGAGCTCTGTAGGGCACCCGGTGCTGGAGGGTGGGATTGAAGTTCATTAGCAGAGCTCTGTACGTCACCTGGTTCTGGAGGGCTGGATTGAGGTTCATTAGCAGAGCTCTGTACCTCACCTGGTGCTGGAGGGCGGAATTGAGGTTCATTAGCAGAGCTATGTCTGGGCCACGGTGCTGGAGGGCTGGATTGAGGTTCATTAGCAGAGCTCTGTACGGCACCCGGTGCCGGAGGGCTGGATTGAAGTTCATTAGCAGAGCTGTGTACGTCACCTGGTGCTGGAGGGCTGGATTGAGTCATTAGCAGAGCTCTGTACAGCACCCAGTGCTGGAGGGCTGGATTGAGGTTCATTAGCAGTGCTCTGTACGTCACCTGGTGCTGGAGGGCTAGATTGAGGTTCATTAGCAGAGCTCTGTACGGGCCCCAGTGCTGCAGGGCTGGATTGAGTCATTAGCAGAGCTCTGTATGGGCCCCAGTGCTGGGGGGCTGGATTGAGTCATTAGCAGAGCTCTGTGCATCACCTGGTGCTGGAGGGCTGGATTGAGGTTCATTAGCAGAGCTGTGTACGTTACCTGGTGCTGGAGGGCTAGATTGAGGTTCATTAGCAGAGCTGTGTACGTCACCTGGTGCTGGAGGGCTAGATTGAGGTTCATTAGCAGATCTCTGTACTTCACCTGGTGCTGGAGGGCTAGATTGAGGTTCATTAGCAGAGCTCTGTACGGGCCCCAGTGCTGGAGGGCTGGATTGAGTCATTAGCAGAGCTCTGTGCATCACCTGGTGCTGCAGGGCTGGATTGAGGTTCATTGGAAGAGCTGTGTACGCCACCTAGTGCCGGAGGGCTGGATTGAGTCATTAGCAGAGCTCTGTACAGCACCCAGTGCTGAAGGGCTGGATTGAGGTTCATTAGCAGAGCTCTGTACGTCACCTGGTGCTGGAGGGCTGGATTGAGGTTCATTAGCAGAGCTCTGTGCGGGCCCCAGTGCTGGAGGGCTGGATTGAGAGCGGGATTGAGGTTCATTAGCAGAGCTCTGTACGGGCCCCGGTGCTGGAGGAGGGCTGGATTGAGTCATTAGCAGAGCTCTGTACGTCACCCTGTGCTGTAGGGCTGGATTGAGGTTCATTAGCAGAGCTCTGTACGGGCCTCAATGCTGGAGGGCTGGATTGAGGTTGATTAGCAGAGCTCTGTACGTCACCTGGTGCCGGGGGGCGGGATTGGGGCTCATTAGCAGAGCTCTGTACATGCCCCTGTGCTGGAGGGCGGGATTGAGGTTCATTTCCAGAGCTCTGTACGTCACCTGGTGCTGGAGGGCCGGATTGAGGTTCATTACAGAGCTCTGTACCTCACCTGGTGCCGGAGGGCGGGATTTAGGTTTATTAGCAGAGCTCTCTACGGCACCAGGTGCTGGACGGCGGGACTGAGGTTCATTAGCAGAGCTCTGTGCGACACCTGGTGCTGGAGGGCTGGATTGAGTCATTTGCAGAGCTCTGTGCGTCACCTGGTGCTGGAGGGCGGGATTGAGGTTCATTAGCAGAGCTCTGTACGTCACCTGGTGCCGGAGGGCTGGACTGAGGAGCGTCCGGGTGTCTGCAGTACTGAGCGTGACCTGGGAAGCTCTGCCTTCATCGGAGGAAACTGGCAGGTTTTCCTGTCTAATAATCTGTTAACATTTGCCTAATTTGTGGATAAATATTCCCGAAGAGGATGTTTTCAATAATTAACAGCTCGCTGGATGCTCCTCGGAGGAATGGAGCCGCGAAGGCCTGTCCCCAGGGTCCGGTTAATGGCATCGGGTTATCGCTATGGTGATAAAGCGGGGCCGGCACTTATCGCAGAGACATGGCCCTGGGGGACTGCGGGAGGAGGAAGGAGACGAGGCAATGCACGGCCTGGGTGGGGAGCATTAATGGACTCGCTGTAAACAGCTCTTAACTTCTCTAGTGGAATAAACGGACGAAGGATCCCAAGGGGGTCCAAACACACACCGCAGCCCCCATCCCGACCCTCCAGCTCGGCCAGAGCTTCCACTCGCTCCATTCCACTGTCAGGCGTAATGCTCAGGTGCTCGCCCCCTGCTGCCGCCTCATCGTCCACGCTAGGTGCAGGATTTGGGATTACCTGTATTTTAAGGGAGGGGGCTCATTGCCAAGCACCAAAGGGTGGGGGGATATTGCACGCCAGGAGGCCCTGGCAAGATCTGCCTGCTATGTGGGTTTGATAAGGGCCACCCGCCAATGGGTGTTTGACTGTGTGATGTATGGAACACTGAATAGCAGGCTTTGAACCAATCATAACCACTGGCATTGCTCTAGGCAACCTTCAAAAGCATCCCTTTTCAGTCTGTTTTCCCGATGTGGAAACAGAAAAAATGTATGCAATTCAGACCTCATGTTTCGGCCACATTGGGGGACATCCCCGAGGTGTTGCTTTTGGTCCACGCGCAGCAAGCTCATGTCCAATCGGAAAATACCCAGCCCGCGTAGGGTTGGTCCTGGAAGTGAGTCCCTTTGCCTACTATCAGTGTTGACTACTTCCAACTCGAGAACTGCCTCTACACATGGGAAGACCCACCAAACCCTCTCACTTTGAGACCCAGGAATCCTTTTCAGACTCTGCTAAGAAGGCCCTGCAGCCGCAGAACCGGCAGCGGCAGCAAGGCCGAGGACCAGATGCTTACAGCCGGAAGGCCATTTGTTTGGGGATGGTCTCCATGCTTGAATGGGAAGAAGAAGGGAAGACACTGCGCAGAAGACCACCCTTCATAGCCCGATACGCCCACGAGGGACCTCTCACTGGGAAAGAGCTAGCCACTGTATTGTTTATTTGCTTCTATAGCGCTTTATACCAAAGCGCTACATAATTCCTTAATTAGTTAATTAGATGGTAAATATGAAATGATGAGCAGAAATGCACGGAAAGGAGGAGCAAGACAAAAGAAACCACGCAGAGAGAAAATGACACGAGGAACCAACAAGTCCGAAAAAATGACGGATAAAATCAGGCGACCCTACACAAAACTTACAATGAACGAGGGGGACCCCAAGACTAAACACAGAGCCAATACATGAGTCAATAATGAATCATTAACGTGTCAGCTGGACAGGAAGGCGGAAGGGCTCAAAGAACACGCAAGGACCAGGCGCTGAGCAGAGAATCCACAGGGACAAAGCCTTCCAGCCCATTCCAGGTGTTATCCAACAAACAAGGTGACAAAAATCCATAGCAGGGAACACCAGCATCCCAGCAAATCCCCAACACAGGAACGGCACGAGGCACCCCCTTCCTCCTCTCATAAGGGCTTCAGCCTCTGCAAACCCAGAAGGTCGAACAGAGGAGCCGCCACCTGCAAACCACATGCTATGGTCAGCAGCAACACGCCGCTGCCCCAGCATGAGGAAGATCCATCCCACTCCCAGCACCCAGGAGTGTCATACCCCCAGAGACAAGGAGTTCAGGCGGCAAAATATGGTGCACAGGGCTTTAAGTGGGCCAGGGTCAGCTGGCACCGAGCCCTGGCAGGCTCAGAAACATAATTCTGTGGCAGGGCTATGCCGAGTTCACTAATGTCCCTTGGCAGCCCCGGCCGCCAGAGGGCAAGGTTTAATTTCTGATGTAAGGTCTCACTCATGTGCAAGTGATTCAGGCCTTTAATCCATAATAGTGGCGCTGCCACCTGCGAGGCATCCCTTCAATCAAGCGATGCCTGTGGGCTGGCGCCATCATTATTGAAGAAATGGTGTGGTTGCTGGAAGCCAAAGCCTTTTTTTCTAAACCCTGAAAGTCCCGCTCATTCGTGGGAGCGTCAGGCTTTCAGAAAAAAAACCTTGTCTTCCAGCAGCCTCACCTTCTCAGCTGTAATGGTGCTACTGTTGTCCCTTCCCAGGCATGATGCCATCATTACTGCTGAAAAGTCGAGGCGCTGTCCCCTGCCAGGCAAGCCATTAGTAAATAAATGCAAGATCAGCACCCTCTCCCCTGCAGGATAGGGGGTGCTGATCTCTACAAAGGGCTTCCTGGCACAGGTGCCTGTAGCCCATCAAGCCAGGGCTTATCAAGGGGGTGTAGTCTAATGAGCCGGCAGGCGACCCCCGCTGTTAGGCCATGCCCCCTTGATGAGCCCCAGCTCATTTTCCAGTGCCACTTAAGGCTCTGATGGTGCACACCCTGCCCGTGCAACGCAGCAGGCGGGCGACGGTGGCCACACCTCCATCTCCCTCGGGACGCCCATCGGATCACACGGTGGGGGTAGCAATGGGAAACAGAGAGCCAACCTGTCCTGGTGAATGTGCCACCCTCCAGTCCTCCTATGGCCGTCCCTGACACAGAGACTGCCGGCGAAGAAAAACAGTTCCCACGTGCCAAGAGGCCATGCCACACCCAGGGCCGGAGCCAGCCACAGCATTTTGGGGTGGGGGCTGAATGGCACTTTTGAAAGCTGGCAGTGAGTGGGGCCATTAAACCTATTGCGCTGTTGATCTGCACCCTGAGGCCAGGAGGCTGAATAGATGTTATGACTTCCTCTGGTCCAGATGCATTTTTCACCCCCACTCACCAGGGGCGTGGCCAGGATTGTGTAACAAGTGGGGCCCGGAGCTAATGTAGTAGCACCCACCTTAAGGGGAGCCTGGAGAGGGAAGGGGGCTTGATCTGCCCACAGCCGAATCCGCAGGAGCTACAGAGCGTAGAGAGAGAGCAAACCAACCAAGATGGGTTCAGAGGGGTCTGCCCTTACTAATAAAGTCTCTTACTAAAGTCTCTACCTGTCAGTCCTGTAATGGATCAGCCTTTAAAAGTCATTTCCACACAGTATCCTTGTTGTTGCAGCATCGCTGCTGCGGTGCCCCAGTCTAAATCAACTCATACCACCACTCTGCACTGGGTGGCTGCCACGGGTACAAGTGCTGTGCTTCCTGGGCATGGGCAGCCCTGTGCTTTTATAGGTCTTAGGGAGCCTGTGCTTCCTCCATGGAAGTGGTTTGGCCAGTTAATCTAGGCTTCATAAGCCTTTCACTCTTTCCTCTGTGGCAGCGCTGTGTTTGGGCTTTGGCAGCCCTTCATAACATTTTTCCTCCATGGCAGTGTCTCTGAAGGTGGGAGAGATCCCTGTTGGACTCTGCCCAGGCCCGCCCACCTGGGACGGAGTCAGCGTCCAGCCAATGCACATCACGTTGAGCCCCGGCCGCTTAGGACTTTGCGGCCTGTGCTCCAGGTAAGTCCCATGCTCATGCCACTTTCCCGGTCTGGCTAAGGGGAGAGCGGACACCACTCAGGTCCCCTGGCGGTGCTGACGGCATCGCAAAAGCCATTGGTGCTGCCAAGGATTCCCTTAACTTCACCACCCGCCCCGTATGACAAAGGGTGGGTGGACTTCTGCAATGGGCACGCCTTCACCCGGGCCGCCAGGCGCAATGCCGCTCAGGACTTCTCTCTCAATCGGGATGCCTGTACAGACCCCCGGGCGGTCTGTAGCCCTGAGGCCACGCCCCGGTGCGGGTCGCCTCACCACGTGGCCACAGACTGGGGTATTTACTTCACCCAGGCTGCACCATGCGGCCTTGGACTTTTACCTCTCCTGGTCTGCACGCAGTGGCCCCCGGGTGGACCATAGCCCTCAGGCCACGTGGACCCTTCCAGCAGCTCTAGAACCGGTACCCAGCCAGAACACAGTGTGCCCTGCTAGGTTCGGACAGCAAGCTTCCTAGGTGGGTAGTGCCAGAGAGTTTCTGGACAAAGGACAAGGCTGTTGCCTGCTAGCACCCTCCTGAGCTTTGGGCCGTCTGCCTTGAAAGGACACAAGCCCTGTGAAGAAGATAGGAGGAGTGCCACACAAGCATCATCCAGTGTCCACCTTTTTAAGAACAATTTCGAGACAGTCGAGTCCTCTAAACGCATCCGGCTGTGCCGCTGACTGTTGTCACACCGCAGTCGCCAGAACCATCCAAGACGCTTTGACCTGCATTCCACATCCGTCAACCAGCACAGAGACAACGATTATTGGCCCCAGCCACAGCGCTGGACAGCCTGCAGACATCCATCCAGCCTTGCTTGCCGAACTACCTGCCTGCTGGTACCCACAGCTGTCTCCTGCCACTAACTCTGTCTCACGGGTTGTATATCGCCCTGGAACCACTTCTATGATGTTAAGCACCAAAAACCTCTTTAGAACCAGGTATGTTGTGCTTCTGCCCCCCTGGTCCTACTCTGAAGGCCCCTACGGACAGTTACAACCCTTTGCCCTGTTGGTTTTGAAGCCATATAACCTTGAACAGTAAGAATGATTGGTTTACCAACTACCCTCCTGTCAGCATCCAGAGTGCATCCCTTTCCTTTGTGAAACTGTCTGTCCTCTGTGTTCCTTTATAATGTGGGTTGTAATTGTAGAACAGTCTGTTGTAGTAATAATAAAGTAGATATGTTTATACAACCTTGACTGGATAGTCCCTTTTATCATTGGGTAATAACTGTACTTTTACTGTGTTGCAATTAACCAACGATCCACAGCCTTGCCGAGATAAGCCTGCCGTTCTGTCCACGGTACCAAAATTGGACAAGGAGGTCTTATTATTCACTTGTATTCCAATCTGTTCGGATCACCTCTGGTGTACTAGAGGTGTGGGGTTGATTGATGGTTTAGAAACTGATGTTCATTCCTGGCCCACTGGTGCCCCAGAAGTTGATTCGTCACAACTCTCCTGCCTCTGACCGAACCTCTTTTCAACCCTAATCCACTCTCTTATGAATATGCTATCCCTCCAACCTGTATGACGAATCTGGACAAGGTCAGAATATGGGGGGTAGCAAAGACCAGTTCCTGCGCATCACACTAATTGTAATGTTTCAATGGGTGAAGTCGCAGTGCTTCCTCATAGAGCCCGCTTCTTACAGGTCAACGTTTAAATTTAGAAGATTTCCGAGTTCTTCTGCCTAAATGCGGGACTCGAGGTTTAGTGAGTGCTGCCTGGAGGGTCCCTCCACGTCCTGGGCAACATAGGGGGGGGGGGCAAGCGCACAACGTGGAAGACTCCATTCTCAGCAGTTAAAACGTTAAAGTGGCCAACGTCTTGTATTCCCTTGTTTACATCTGCTTGGGTCAACGTATGCTTTAAGGTCTGCACGCTTCTTCTGATAAAATAACAATAGAATAGCCGAGGGACTGTATTTTGAAGGGATGAGTCTCAAAGCACGTGATCCACGATGACATGTCATTATATTGATGCATCTGCTTCATGCATGTCCATCCGCGCAGTTCCTTCGGGTTTGCTCATTTTCAGGGAACAAGCATAACAGATGTAAAACAGGATAAGGGGTATAGAAATGAAAAAGGGGACAGGGCTCCATGGATCACCCTGCTTTTTTTAAATAGTCAAATGCACCATTGAAAATGTGTGCAGATGCGAATGCACAGGTGTGAAAACAAGGAACCAATTTAGGGAAGGCCCACTGCTTGTGCGAGTAAATAACTCTTGATGACATCGAGGAATCAGGGTCTACACATTCCTTGGTAGATACTAGAATGATTTACTGTTCTAAGCAGAGAATGACTGAGCTCACCATGTGCCCCCCATTGTCCGCGTGACCAGAACTTTTCCACCTAACACTTATTTCATGCTCTGCACTCCCTAACTTCTCCCTGGGCTGTGAACACCCTTTGAAACCTTCACTAAACCAGCACTAGCCCCAGGTGTAATCTCACACAGCACTACACAACTCTGCGCGCAGAATCTGTCTCTCGTATATTGCTACATTGATGGGAAAGTCTTGACGCTGTGTTGCAATGTGCTAATTGCCTTTTCGTTATATTTGCCATGTCAGACCACTGCCTATATATAGATGTGTGCTACATGCATATTTATTATGCGTGCTTTCAAAGATCTGACACACTACGGTCTACCAGAGTCCCAGGTGGGTGGCACTGTGTACCACTGATCTGCAGCTGCCCCCTGCTGGCAGATTAGGAGAGGCGTGCTCCGGGCTCAGGAGGCACTGGGGCAGGTCAGTGGGGCAAATGATCAGGGATCCCTGCCCCAGTCAAAGAGATCCTGGTGAAGGCTTGCCATATTGGGCAACAAAATAATAATAATTATAATGTGTGGTCCTATATAGTGCTTGGTTGCTCTCACTTCTAAGCACTGTAATAGCAGGCGCCATTATTACCCCTTTAACCGAGCTCAGTCGGATGACAGGCGGTGCTGGGTCCGTCGCTTGTTTGAATTCGGGAAATGCAGGCTGGTACCATGTGAGGGGGGAGCACTTTTCTCACAACGTATCCTCCTAGGCAAAGACCCACGAGGATCCACCAGAAACAGGAGCTTTGTAAAGCAGGGTGGGGCCTGGGGCTGCTCTCAGCCTGACCCCTGCATCTCAATTAAGGGGACAAGGGGCCTGCAGTTTCTATCCTGGGGCGCGCAATCACTGTAAGGGAAAGGGAAGGGAGGGGAGTTTCCAGGGACCCCCCCCCTAGCCCCCCAGCCTTGCTTGCCAGTCCCTCATCCTGGGTGAGCATAGGGAGGAATGTATTGTTACTGGAGGTGGGGGTTTGCTGTGGGTTTGTATTTACATAGCCCTGTGCACCAAAGCACTGTACAAAGATTAATGAGTTGGTACAAAATTGTATATGATGGCGAAAAATAAACGAACAGAACAGCACAAAAGAAAGAAGAAGAAGAAAGAAAATAAATATGACAGCCAGAAAATTATCTGATGAACCTCAACAGAGTGAAGAATGAAGGTCAAGCAATAATATGAATATTGCAGGACAAACCCAGACCCCTCCCCCCATAAAGAGAAGAAGCTGGGCAGTGGATGGGGGAGTTCTCTGCTAAGGGGGGTGGAGGAGATGGAGCGATGGGGGTTGGGGGGGCGAAGAAGCAAAAAGAGGAGAAAAGAGGAAGGGCACTCAGTCCCCCAGAACCCTGAGGACACGTTAAAGATGCCTTCAAATATTTTCTGTTTGATGCGTGATATTTCCCCTGAGCCAGTTCCTGGCGCAATTAAACATGGTTCACTCGGCCCCACCAGATAGCTTGCTATGGGTCCAGTGCTGCCCCATCTGCAAGAGACCCATCGGGTCTAGGCGCAAACTCTCCGTTTGGGGGCAAAGTCCTTTGGGGCTGAGTATCCATTGTTGATTGTAGTGCACGGTATGCATTTGAGATTTACAGGGGGACGTGTGTATGGGGCACGCCCTAGTACGACAAAACACTTCTGATATGGGACAGGAAAGTCCGTGTTTGTTCAAGGTGTGTCCTTGATGTAAGCCCTTGAGTAGCTCAGTCAATGATAGTGTCTCGGGGGTTGAGGGGGGGGACGCCCATGTTCAGCAAATAAATGATTACGGGTAGATCAGTAACTAAGCATCCACATCAAGTGTGGATGACCTGCATTGTCTCTCCAGATGTGTTGGAATACAACTCCCATCAGCCTTAGCCAATAAAGTCAATGAGAAGGGATGATGGGAGTCATAGGCCAGCACATCTGGCAGGTTGCGTTCCCCAGGGGCCAAATGAACCTCCCTTCCAAACTCAAATTTCCCTGAGCTTCTGTCACATCCACCAATACCCACCATTCATGCCAGGGCTATCCACTGCACCCTCCCTGCAGACCTACAGTAGGAGAATCCTACATGTTGTAGATGTGGGAGGCCTGCAAGTAGGATGCAAATCAAGGGTACACGCGGGTGGAGGGCGTCACCCCACATTTTTCAGAGGGTGGATGTCGCCCCCCAGGGTATTTTAGAGGCCGGGTGTAACAGAAGATACTTTGGGCCTTATTCACAGAACGTTTTTGTATGGGATTGCGCCATTATAAAACGCTTCTGTGAATCAGGCCCCATGACTGTCTTTTTCTAAGCAACTGATTTTAAGCGCAATCTGGGGATTCGAACTGCGGATGCCAGGTTCAACACTACACCGCCTGGTCAAAATATAGTAGACAACTAATGTCAAACGGGAAATTATATTGTACCTCCTATTTCAACGAATATATGTATATTGGCCTACGCCAAGCTGCTCATAAGCCACTTGCGAAGAAATCTGTGTTGCAAGGTCCTGACCTTAGAATCAATGTAAGCCGCCATTTTAGGTCAATCCGCCATTTTAGGTTCTCTCTGTAAAGTCATCCTGTGAGTTAAAATGGTGGACAATGTCATTCCGAAATACAACATGGCCGTCTTGACCTATGTGTGTAACTAATATGTAACTTGCCTGCAGGCCACTTGTTGGGGTCGTGAACTGAGACCTTGTCCTTCGTTGACCTGTGTGTAAAGGATTACTCATGCCAATGAAACTAATCCGCGAGCATATGTTAAGAACAATGTATCCAAATACTGAACTAAGAACACTTGTTTAACTACATTGTATTAATGTTTGAGAAGACCTTTATGAGAAATCCTAAAATACACTGTTACCGTGTAGGCTTGTTGGCAAATGTATTAAAGGCAATCCCTATGCATATAGTGGTATGAACTCGGCATGAACCCTAGATCAGTAATGTATTAGAGGAATATTAACCCGAAGTAGGGTTGGACATCATGTTCGCAAATGGTATAAAAGAGCAACGAATTCTAATGTACAGCATCTCTCACTGAACACACTGAACCACCTTGGAGTTCGTTGTGTTGTACTGAGGGCCGATAGCTATCTGTTACCTTTTTTCTCTGTAACTGTTCAGTATAAATTAAAGATCTATGTATGTTCCTTTGTAACCCGTGTTCTGTGTATTTCCTTTGGGGTACTCAGCCTCGATATTTTGATTTTTGTTTTCACAGTTGGCGCCCGAATAGGGACCCTCAAGATTGATGCCGGATTGTCAAAGGTTGAAACACGCTATCGGACCGGGATCGGACGGTGTGACAAAATAAGGGGCCCCTTCTGAACGAGACGTGACACCTCAGCAGCGCTGCATGATCCGATCCCTGGACGATTAGCTTGTGGTCCGTGACGGCATCTTGATGAGGGTCCACTTATCGAGGCGGGCAGATTTGCTGAAATCACCAAACACGAGGTAAGATTAGTTAGGCAAGATTCTTTGTAATCCGATCGGACCTCCTTAGGATTGATCAGGTGAGTCATGACCCGATTCTTAAATATCCTGATAATTTTATTTTGGCGTATTGTATCTGCAGACACAATTATTGACCAGGTAACACCAATAATTTGATATGCCTGGGAAATTGTCTACCTGCTTCAGGGCGTTGTTCCGCAGCGATAGACAATCTTTGGAATTTAGCCATCCAGCACCACAGGAGGGGTCGCCGGCGTGTACTATGTACTGTAAGTATGGCATTGGAAGTATAGTGTTTAATGATATTTGGCACAGACAAACCAGACATGCCTCCGAACTTCAGTGGCCAATCAATGGTAGTTTTGAAATCCCTCATATTGAGTATTTATAGTCAATTCTATTAAAGAAAAAGGCTAGACCTGCAGCATTCAATGTTTTGCAGAATTGGAAAAAAGAAGCGTTGCAGCAACTTAAGAGTAGAGAAAAACATGCGCGCCATCATAAAACGAACGCCGAAAAAGCATTATTGTATGACCAAGATAAATATTCTGAGTCAACTAGGAATATGCATAGGGCTTTCTCACTTGGAATTCAGAAAATGTATCCTTCTAAAGACCTTCATGTTTCCGACGAATTCATCGACAAATTGTTAAATGAACGAAGGCCTGGTGCCTCTGCGCCACCTCTGTATGTTCCTCTTCCTGCTGCTTTGCCTCTTCCTGTTGTTCCTGCACCTCCTAATGTTCCTCTTCCTCCAATTACTGTTCCTCCACCTATTCCTCCACCGCTTCCTATTGCACCAGTAACAGTACCTCCATTGGATTTGCCTGCCCCCTCTCTTCCAAGTGATCCTGTGCCGCTTGTAGCCGATCAGGGTGCAGGGTCAAGGGTTGTCACTCGCAATACTGTACCGCCAGAGAAGAAACGTGATTTGATTGCATGGGCTAAGCATTGTATGGAGAGAGATGATCAAGCTAATGTTTTTGCCACACTTTTTAATATGGATAATTTTCCTGAGAAAAATGTTTTTATTGAAGGTTTAGGGATTCATTTATGTGTAATGTGGGGCAAATTAAATAATACAGATCTCCCGCAAGGGTTAAGGGATCTAAACACTTTAGTGTTTTCAAGAGACACTGTGGAGAAAGTAAATGAGCATGTCGAAAGGTTATTTGAGTATAGAAAGGAGTTGGAAAGGCTCCAGAATGAGGATGACGAGGGGGAAAGTATGTATGTACAGGAACAGTTCCTTGCTTGTCGTAAATCGATATCTGAGGAAGCACGAATTTGTACGAAAGACGCGCTTAGATGGATTCCAGATATGTCGATAACTCCAGGTGAGGTATATGACACATACAGTCAGTATACGCCAGAAATGTAGAGGAAAGTGATACAGGTAATGATAGAGTACCTACAGGATGATTGTGTAAAGAGAAAAATTAGTTGTCCCACAGAGTTATTGAGTATTTATAAGAGAGCCTTTTCACTTGACACTTCTTCGACTGCTTTAGCACTCGACTTAGCTCTGTTGCTTAGTAAGTGTTCGGAGTTGCCTACTTCTCAGTTGCCTATGAGAGAGGTTCCTCCGACATTTGTCCGAAGGTTGAGATTGCGGCCGATGCTGCGGCGGGTATAGTCGCTGTGAACATTCCTGCACATTATTTATAGCAGTTTGTTCATGTCCCGTTCTCAAGACAGGAAGTGAATACTATTAGACAATCTATTCCTGATATTAGAAAAATCCGACAGGATTCTATAAAGAAATAGAGTCCGTCTTGCAGTCCTCAGTATTTACACTAGGTGATATTGATTTGTTATTTCCTGTACTCCTGCCCATAGATTTGTGAAAACAAGTTAGGACTATAGACGACGTACCAGGGTTGGGAGATACATGGGCGAACATAACTAGATTTGATGGAGAAAGGCCAGCTGGTGAAAGACCGCCCCAGGTGATACTAACTTTGCCTGATAGAATTATTTCAAAATTGAAAACCATGACTCCTGAGAAAAGAATTATTTGGGACAAACTTACGGCCTGTGTCCAAGGGAAGTCTGAGGGTGCTACGGAGTTCTTTAATCGGTTCAAACAAGTATTCTCGGATTTCAGCGGACAAGACTTACGCACAGAGTCCAGGAAAAGATTATTTGTGGACAAATTTGTGCTTGGATTGCTGCCTGACATCCAGTCACAAATGATGTCTTCTGAGAGCGTTTTGCAGGCGAAGTCCCAATCAGAAGCACTGCACATGGCCCAGTACTACGAGAATCGTGTCAACAATGAAAAAGATAGAGTTGAAAAACGAAAAGGTGATTTAGAGGTCAGTATGTTCCACAAGGGAATGTGCCCTTGGGTCCTGTGAACATTAACCAGTGTGCCTATTGTCGACAAGAGGGTCATTGGTGTGCACAATGCCCCGTCCTTCGACAGAGGTCACATAACACATTTGGGAATATGGGTAGATGATGCAGAGGTCGCCCGGTTGTAGGGGACCCTGATAGAGGACAGTTTGCACAGGATCCTCAGCAACCTTTTTCACAGGATAATCAGACTCCGAGTGTGGATACTAGGAACATATTTGATCATCCCTCTGCTGCATATCTATCCGAAGAGCTTCCTTTTGATGATATTCTGTTTCGTTAGGATTGCCGAAGCAGGGTTTGGAACCTACACCTATTCCCGTCAATCAGAAAGGTCCCTACGTTGAAATGGTGGTGGGAAATAGGAAACATCAGTTTTTGATAGATACTGGAGCACAGAAGTGCTCCATTGATCATTTACGGGTTCCAAACATTCCACTGTCAGGGCAAACCAATGTTTCTGGAGGGTTTTCTGGAACACCAGTTGTTTGTCCAGTTTCTTTGCCGGTACCTATTTCTTTGGGTCCCTTTACATACCACTGTCCATTCCTTTTGACCTCGAATTGTGGAGAGAATTTGCTGGGGTTGAATCTATTGAAAGAATTGAATGCAATAATTTATTGTTCTTCCGATGGAGTGCGCTTGATGATTTCACCACAGCAACTTTCTGTCTCTCAATTCTTAACCAGACCTTTGCCGCCAGAATTCAGTGATGTGCCAGAGTGCTTACGGGCTGTTGATGGCAATGATGTCAGTGTTTTACAGATAGAGCCTGTTAAGATAGTCTTGAAACATGGAATTGAGCTGCCACGCATTCCCCATGATAAGATTTCAGTTGAGGGCGAGCGAGCTTTAAAATGCATTGTTTCTGATTTTGTGCATCGCGGGGTGATTGAGGAAATTTCAGGAAGTTTGTGCCATAGTCCGATTTTACCCGTGTACAAGAAAGGCGATAATGCAATTCCATTCCGTTTCATAATTGATTTACGTGCCATTAATAAAGTCGTCACTCCGCAATTTTCAATTGTGCCTGATGTGACGACAATATTGACCATGATTCCAGCTACAGCTACTTACTTTAGTGTTGTGGACCTGAAGAATGCTTTTTTTAGTATCCCTATACACAAGGATAGTAGATACTTGTTCGCGTTCACCTTAGGGGGACGCTCGTTCACATTTACTCGTGCACCTCAAGGGTACACAGAGAGTCCTAGCATCTACACTAGGGCTTTGAAAGAACAGCTTGATACCCTTGAATTGCCTTCTACTTGTACATTGCTTCAATAAGTTGATGACTTGCTTTTAGCTGCTGACTCTGAGAGCGCCTGTAAGGAGGGCACTGTGTTGTTGCTTATACATCTAGCTAAACATGGTCACAAAGCTTTGCTTAAAAAGTTTCAATATTATTGCCAGGAGGTCGCCTATTTAGGCTATCTCCTGTCAAAGGAGGGAAGAAGATTGACACCAGAAAGAATAAAACACATTTCTGACATGTCTGTCCCAAATACACAGAAGGAAGTTAGAGCCTTGATAGGTATGGCTTCTTACTGTAGGTTGTGGATCCCAAATTTCTCACTAGTGATCAAACCGATGATGGCTTTGACAAAGAAGGGCATTTCTTCGCCATTGCTGTGGATTACGGAGCACCAGCAATCGTTTGACTTGCTCAAGACTGCATTATGCTCGGCACCAGTTTTGGGCACACAAAACTATGAAAAGGCCTTTGTGTTGTTTGTGCATGAATGTGATGGATGTGCTTTGGCTGTATTAATGCAGGAACATGGAGGGAAGAATAGGCCGTGCGGTTACTTTTCTTCTGCCATTGATCCTGTAGCATGCGCTTTGCCAAAATGTTTGCGAGCTGTCGCTGCTGCTGCTGCGTCTGAAAAACAGAGTGAGAGAATGGTTCTAGGCCATGATCTAACCCTGATGGTGCCTCAGTCTGTAGATGTTCTGCTGAACCAAACCCAAACACAACACCTCACTTCCGCACGGTTGACGAGATATGAATTGATCTTGTTTGCTCCTCACATCCAAATTAAGAGGTGTTGTGTTCTTAATCCGGCTGAACTCCTACCTTTCCCGCAAGATACTGCTTGCGGAGACGAAGAGTCACATGACTGTCTGTATACTACCGAACAAGAGACAAAGGGTAGAATTGATTTGAAAGACACTCCTTTGAATAATCCGCAAGGAGAGCTGTTTTGTGATGGCTCCTGCTTCAAACTCCCGGATGGTACATCCACAGCTGCTTATGCAATCACCACATTAAGCACTGTCGTGGAAACCAAGTAATCATGCATAACTTTATGCGCAGGCCGCAGGGATTATAGCATTGACCCGAGCTTGTGAACTTTCCGAAGGGCTTACAGTAAACATATATACTGATAGTCAGTATGCCTTTGGGGTGGTTCACAACTTTGGGAGACTTTGGTCAGAGAGAGGGTTCTTAACTTCACATGGCACAAAAATCCAACATGGCTCCCTAATAGTACAATTGTTCTCAGCACTTGCGCTCCCTACTCAGTTAGCTATCATAAAATGTGCAGCACATCGAAAGATTATAGATGACATAGGAAGAGGGAATGCTTTCGCTGATTAGATAGCTAGACAAACTGCTACGGATCTCTTTACGGAGATGTATGTTTCAAGGGAGACTGTAAATGCCTATGCAATGGACGAGGTTGTTGGGTCTGTATGGGATATCCAAGCTGATGCCACGCTAGAAGAATCCAAGAGGTGGGCTGAAGGCTTGGGGAAACTCGATGATGACGGGTGTTGGGTGGACATAGTTGAAGGAAAATGGCTACTCCCTGACGCTTATGTATTGATGATGGTCATCATGGCCCATGGTCCTACGCATGTATGTGCCCAGAAAGTCACGAAAATGTTAGAGAAAGTTTGACAACATTTTGAAAATTTCCCAGTGCTATGTTCAGGACTGCATGATTTGCCTACAACATAATGTGGGAAAGGGGACAGCAACTCCAAGGGGAAGTTTTGGGCCACCCTCTGTCCCTTTCAAAGTTATCCATTTCGACCTTATTGAAATGGAACAGTGCAATAATTTGAAGTACGTATTAGTGGTCATCTCTGCTTTTAGTAAATGGGTTGAGGCTTTCCCTGTCAAAGATGCTACAGCCATGACTACTGCAAAGACTATGTTAAAAGAATACTTCCCGCGGTTCCGGCTACCAAGAGTCATCTGGTCAGACAATGGTCCACATTTTGTCACTGCTGTAATTCTGCAGATATGTGCGGCATTACCAATCGACAAACGGTTCCATTCGTCCAGACACGCTCAGAGCGCCGGACTAGTAGAAAGACACAATGGTATTATCAAGAACAAGCTCGCTAATACGTGTGCCGGCACTAAATTAAAATGGCCGGATGCCTTACCGATCGTGTTATTAGCCATGCGTACGACCCCTCAAACTAAGACTGGGCTCTCTCCATTTGAGGTGGTAATGAGGAGACCTGCCAATATCTGGAACCTTCCTAAATGTAGATCTTTGAGAAATGTTGAAAATGTATTACTTTCAGATTATTGCAGCCAGTTGACTAAAAACCTGTATTTGATTTATCACCAGGTGCGAGAGGCTTTACCTGTGCGATACGAGGGCCCGGGCCACAGAATACGGCCTGGGAGCTGGGTGCTCATCAAGGCATTTGAGCGTTCCTCCTGCCTTGCACCCCGCTGGCGAGGCCCATTCCAGGTCCTGTTGGTCACACAGATGGCGGTGCAGGTCTCTGGCAGAAATAACTGGATCCACGCATCGCACGTCAAGAAACTTCCTCACCCAGTGCCACACGATACAGAAGAAACAAACCCCTCGCTAACGCTGCAACCAACGATCCCAAAGCAGTAGATAGCGCTGAGAGTGTATCGGAGAATCTTTCTGAGCCTGTGAGGCTTGGGAAACCTGTCATTTTGTCTTCACACTCTCCAAAGTTTTTGCTTCCGGAAACTGTTGTTTCAAATTCGGCATCTTCACTTGTTTCTGATACGTTGGTTCCAACGGGAAGTGGCGGCACATTGTTTCCTGATCAATCAGTACCGGGAAAAGCAAGTTACAATCTGCGTCCAAGAAAATAGACTTACTGCACAGTTTTGCTTTGCATCTGATAGACTTACGGCATGGTTCGGCTGTGCATTTGGAGAAGGAAAGGATCATCGAGGGCTTGTTTTTGCCCAAATTTGAGAAAGGGGATTCTGTTGGCTAGGGTTGTGGAAGGTCTAAGAAGTCACGCGGCCGTGAGGTCGCTGCAACGAACATTGGGGGTTTCCGTTTGAAGACTACAATGCCTGCCACCGCTACCGCTCATATGGGACCTGTAAATGATTGTGTGACCAACCGGGATAATGGACAAAGTACTTGGGCCTCGAAAACGTATTGCTGTATTATTATAATAATATTTGGTTTTATAATAGTCACTGTCTTAGGCTTATGGTACCTCGAGGAAACTCATCCTTTAGAGTCCTTGTTACCGACTGAAAATGTACCTACTGTTCCTACTCCCTTTGTACATTTGCATACTCTGTCCCCTAGGGACTCCCAGCATAGACAAAGGTACCACAATAATACTCTGTTACTTATCATGAATGCCACGCATGCCATTTTTAATAAATCCAACTGTTGGGTCTGCTCACATTTACCGCAACACGGGGATAAGGGGCTAGGTTGGTATATTCATCCTTTACCTTTGACAACTTCTTGTTATGCTTCTCTTAGAGCACTGTTCTTTGGCCGTTGGACCGATATCATCTCGGGGAACTTTGATGGCACTAATTTGAATAGCTTTGAGAAACATGTTCTGACTCCCCTGGGATGCTCGCTTTTCGTAAATAGGAGTAAGCTCAACGTTGCTTCTATTAGGCCTTCTGATAGACTGTCTCGTCCTTTCCAATCTTTGATTTCCTTTAAAATGGCTCTGATAGGTAATAAGGATGCCATGCCTCCTTCTTACACTGTTAACCATAGCCCGGATTAATTTTCTTTCTGCATACAGAGGAATGGTACTCAGTCAATGGGAGATTTTAGAGGTTGTTCCAACGTTGCCAATTTGACTGGGGAAGACAGACCTTAGCATGTAGGCAAACCTGTCTACTTTGTTTGCGGTAATGTAGCATTTCCATGGTTGCCCAGGGATTGGCAGGGAACCTGTTATTTAGGGATCCTGTTACCTGGGGTATTTATAGCTAGTACATTGGAGGTTTCAAAGGCTCATCCACGGCGAGACGAGAATGGTGACACTCCAGCACAGGTCTTGGGAGATGTAGCAAAATCATTTGTGCCATTTTGGGGGCAGATAGCGAATTTCCGAGGACATCAGAAGACTAGCGAGAGTACTGGAGAGAACCATCAACCGGACCAGGGACTAGTAGCGCTTCAGAACCGGATGGCATTAGATGTCATTCTGGCTGAATGTGGTGGAGTGTGTAAATTAGGGGGGTCTGCTTGCTGTGTCTTCGTTCTAGATTCCTCCCCAACTATCGTCAAGGCAATACAGAATCTGCACGTCCTTAGTTCAGAAGTGCATGTTCCCGAGGGAAACTGGGATTTTAGCGCTTGGTTCTGGGACTCCTTGCGATCTTGGGGTTGGAAGGTACTTTCGGTCTTACTGATCATTTTGTGAATTCTGTTGTTCCTTTGTTGTTGTATCCAGTGTCTACCTAGTATATGTTCGATGCTAGTGGGATGTTGCGCACAAGCAATAGGTACGATAGGACATAATGTCAAACTAGAAATTATATCGTGCCTCCTATTGCTATGAATATATGTATATTGGCCTACGCCAAGCTGCTAACAAGCTGCTTATAAACTACATGTGAATAAACTCGCATTGCAAGGTCCTGACCTTAGAAACCATGTAAACTGTCATTTTGGGTCAAGCCGCCATTTTAGGTTTTCTTGCTCTATAAAGTCACCATGTGAGCTAAAATGGTAGCCTATGTTATTCAGAACAGAACTCGATTGTCATGACCTCTGTACAGCTAATGTATAACTTGCCTGCAGGCCACTTGTTAGGGTCATGAGCTGAGACCTTGTCCTTCTGCTGACCTGTGTGCAATGGATTACCTTATCACCGAAACTGATCTATAATTGAATGAGAACACCTGCTTAACTATATTGTATAAATTAAGTCCCGCATTGTAATGTTAGGCCTAGAGCATACATTATTACCATTTCTTCTTGTTAATGTATAAACCTAAGATGAACTAGATTTGACCTGGCAAGGGACCCTAGAGCAGTAACTTATTTATGGAATGGTTAACCTGAAGAAAGGCTGGACAACAGGCTGGAGAAATGTATAAAAGCCTGACTGTTTCAATGAATATTTGCACTCACTGAGCACACCGAACCACGCCGGAGTACGCTGTGTTGTACTGAGGGTCGATAGCTATCTGAATTTTGTTCTGTTCTTTTGTAACTGGATTCAGTATAAAATAAAGTGCTTTGTATGTTCCTTTGTAACCTGTGTTTGGTGTGTTTCCTTTTTGGTTACCCTGCCTCATATTATTTCCTTGTTTTCACAATAAAGTGTATGCCCCGGATAAAACCTCCAAGGGATATGTGTTAAAGGAAATTTTAGCAAATGATCTGATGGCAATAGATATTTCTGACAGTGATTCAGGGTGCATGGACGATGATGCATGGAGTTATTTGCAAGGAGATCCGAAGTAGTTTAGCACTTGGCATAGGCCAAAAGGAGGGTTTGTCAAATGGGAAATTATATCGTACCTCCTATTTCAACGAATATATGTATATTGGCCTATGCCAAGCTGCTCATAAGCCACTTGCGAAGAAATCCGTGTTGCAAGGTCCTGACCTTAGAATCAATGTAAACCGCCATTTTAGGTCAATCCGCCATTTTAGGTTCTCTCTGTAAAGTCACCCTGTGAGTTAAAATGGTGGACAATGTCATTCCGAAATACAACATGGCCGTCTTGACCCCTGTGTGTAACTAATATGTAACTTGCCTGCAGGCCACTTGTTGGGGTCGTGAACTGAGACCTTGTCCTTCGTTGACCTGTGTGTAAAGGATTACTTGTGTCAATGAAACTAATCTGCAAGCATATGTTAAGAACAATGTATCCAAATAATGAACTAAGAATACTTGTTTAACTAAATTGTATTAATGTTTGAGAAGACCTTTATGAGAAATCCTAATTTACACTTTTACCGTGTAGGCTTGTTGGCGAATGTATTAAAGGCAATCCCTATGCATATAGTGGTATGAACTCGGCATGAACCCTAGATCAGTAATGTATTTGAGGAATATTAACCCGAAGTAGGGTTGGACATCATGTTCGCAAACGGTATAAAGAGCAATGAATTCTAATGTACAGCGTCTCTCACTGAACACACTGAACAACGCTGGAGTTCGTTGTGTTGTACTGAGGGCCGATAGCCATCTGTTACCTTTTTTCTCTGGAACTGTTCAATATAAATTAAAGAGCTTTGTATGTTCCTTTGTAACCCGTGTTCGGTGTATTTCCTTTGGGGTACTCAGCCTCGATATTTTGATTTTTGTTTTCACACTAAGGGCCAAATTCATGAAATTTTGTGCACATTTCAAAGTGACTTTGCACTGCTGAAAAGTGACTTTGCACTGCTGACACAAACCCTGATTCATGGAACTCTGCAAAGTGTGTTTTTGCAGTACAAAGTCTGTCAGGGCTGGGCGGATTGGCAGCACGTCATGTAAGAAACTAGTGTCCCACAGTCACCAAAGCCTTGTGAACCCTTTCTGTAAGCCTTATACACTGTACATAAGGAGGATGTTTCATCCCTATTGTAGGCAAAGTATGCAGGGACTAAGAAACATCAAGGGACCACAAATCCCAGCAGGCCGTGTGCTTCACAAGCCAGCTGGGAGGAAAATATCTGCACGCGGGCAACGCCCAACGGACAGCGCATGCGCGAACCGCGCCCACGCTTCCCCGCTTGCTATTCCGGCTTCAGTGGAGGACGGACGTGTTTCCCAGCGCTCTGCTCAGGGCCAGCCTTCGCGGGGCACTTCGCCCACCTGAACTCACAGGCCCCGCGCCAACTTGAGATAAGTGCTTTTGCTTCTACTATTAAATCCGCGTGCAGGGAGAAAGACTAACGAAGCGGCTGAGGTCGCGGTGCATGCAGACTTAGACTTAGGATTCAGGCGGTTTGGACCGCAACGTATGGCTGAACAATAACCCGCATGCAGAGTGCTTATGTGGGGGTGACTGAGGAAAACGTTCGGGTGAGGCAACCCGACTCGCACAGTTTCAAGTCTCCTACGGAGGCACGTGTGCGGAACCACGGGTGAAGACAACCCGATCCGAGCATACTCTGAGGGTAACGTTCCGGGTGAGGCAACCCGCACGTACAGTTGCGAGTCTCCTACGGGGCAGGGCAGGAGGCACGTGTGCAGAAACACGGGTGAAGGCAACCCGATTCGAGCACACCACCGGGTCACGTAGTGCTTTGGGAGCACAAGTCAGCGCTAGAAGGTGTAGTCAGATCTTGCACGTGCTCATTGTATTTTTTGGTATTTTCCAGCGGAGCTTGCTACGAACTTTTGGGGACTTCCCATGCCACGTCAAGGAGAACAAGCTCACGACCCGCAGCTAAGTACATTCTGGTTCCTTACTAAAGTATTGTCTAAGCTGCCAAGTACCCGGTATGACAAGAGTATGACAAGAAATATCGTGTAATTGCGCACGTTAGCACGGGCTTTTGGTAACTGCAGAGAGAAGGCAGTGAGGAATATAAAGCTCATGCTAACATTGTTTTGATGCAACGATTGTGGTTAGAGCTCCAAGCAAAAGCTCCTGCAGTGGTTCCAAGCTCCACTACAAAGGCTCCTAATAACTGGTTATGGTATGACTGGATTGAATGAGTGGGCGGAGAACTCACCACGAGAACGACCAGTGGATGGGGCGGCAGGAGCTGAGGAGCATTTTTCCCTATAATTCCCATTCCCATCCAGAACCTCTCCCTAAACCTTTTCCCGGTGAACCTACAACCCCTTACCCATCCATTCAACGGACCCTAACCCTCTTTCCCCGGCGGGTTGCGGTAGCCTGAGTTTCCTATCAGGTCCAGGTGCCAAGACCCTACGGGGAGGCAGGAGTTCGTGCTGCCTCTGCGCCGGGCAAGTTTGAAGACGCCTTGACAGAATAGCAAGCCCACGTATATTCAGGCGCCCGGGCAGCACGACCAACCATGGCTGAGGTGGTAGTTTTATTACAAGAGCTGAAACAGGAGCTCGCAGCAACTAGGCAGGAATATTTAACCCTTGCAGGGCAGGTCCATACCCTAACAGTTCAAAGTCAAGCCCAAGCAACCCCATTACCCCGTGAACCCTCGACACCAGTCCAAGTGCATGTCTCTAGCGAACCTCCGCTACCATTGGCAGCCCCAGAACGGTACCAAGGTGACCCCCAGAAGTATAACCAATTCATCATGCAATGCCAATTACATTTTTTAACTAAACCCACGGTGTTCCGGACAGAACAGGCTCGCACTGCCTTTGTAATATCGTACTTAAGTGGGGATGCAGCTTCTTGGGCTACACCATTGGTTCGTAAGGATGATGCCCTTTTGTATTCTTGGGAAGATTTTCTGGAAGAATTCGGCCGGATATTCAATCGGCGTTCAGCCGCCCTGCAGAAGGACCGGGAGTTGTTAACTCTACGACAGGGAAGTAAGGAGCTAGTCACTTATGTCACCGCATTCAACAGGTTAGCCGTAGAAACGGACTGGCTTCAGGATAAAAGAATGGCGCCTTTTTATCAAGGCCTACGAGAAGACCTTAAGGATTTAATTGCGCAAGTAGACCCACAGCCATGTGACTGTTCAGGGATGATCGATCTAGCATTGCGCTTAGATCAACGCCAAATTGATCGACGACAAGAAAGAAGGAAATGGGATGCCAAGCCTATGGTCCGTTTAGATCAGCAAAAACCCAGTAAACCCTTTGAAAGAAGCACTGGCTCAGAAGAACCTATGCAAATTGGGACAATACGGGGACCATTGTCCAAGGAGGAGAAGGACAAGAGGAGACGAGACAAGCTCTGCTTATATTGTGGTAAAGCAGGGCATTTTGTGAAAGAGTGTCCCACAAAGCCAAGAAGCAGCCAATCGGGAAACGCCACCGCTCGCCAGTGAGGGTGGTCCAGGCGAGCCTAGTAGAAGACACCCCAAAGAGCTTAGCTAACACCTATCAGAAACAGGGAGCTCATGTATTGCTTAAAGGAGAGTTGCGATGGCAGGGTGAACTGGTCTCAGTAACTCTCATGGTCGATTCAGGCGCTACGGGTAATTTCGTTGATGCACAGTTGGCACAGAAGTTAGGACTTCCCCTAGTCAAGAAAAGACCAGAAGAAGAAGTGAAGGCTGTGGATGGGTCTCCCTTATCTTCAGGACTCATCACGCAACAGACACAAGATCTACAGTTGACATGCGGAGACTACCATCGTGAACAGGTACGATTCGACGTCATAGCAGCTCCGCATTTCGGATTTATCTTAGGCTTACCATGGTTACGCATACATAATCCTAGGATAAACTGGACCTTAGGTTTAGTCCAGTTCTCATCAGACTTTTGTGAAAAACACTGTTTGGAGCCACTGCGCACGCAGATCATCGGAAGTACGGACATGGCGTTACCTGCAGAATACACCGAGTTCAGGGATGTCTTCAGTAAGGCTGCGGCAGAGACTCTACCACCACATAGATCGTTCGACTGCCGCATTGATTTGGAAGCAGGAGCAGTGCTGCCATGTAGCAGAATTTACGCCCTCACGGAGGCAGAAAATGAACACCTCAAGTCTTATATTGACACCAACCTGGCAAACGGATTCATCCGACATTCGACTTCACCAGCCTCTTCCCCGTTATTTTTTGTCCCTAAGAAGACAGGAGATTTACGTACTTGCATCGACTACAGAGCAATAAATCGGATAACAATCAAAAACCGTTACCCGTTACCTCTGATACCAGTGTTGCTAGATCAAGTAAGGGGGTCCACGGTGTATACGAAATTAGACCTGCGTGGAGCGTACCATTTAGTTCGCGTAAAACAAGGCGATGAATGGAAGACCGCATTTCGGACCAAATTTGGTCTATACGAATATCAAGTGATGCCGTTTGGACTCTGCAACGCCCCAGCAGCGTTCCAACACTTTTTGGACGAAGTCCTGCGAGGTTACCTAGATGTCTTCGTAGTTGTATATATCGATGACATACTGATATATTCACAAAGCATGGAAGAACATCGAGAGCATGTACGAGCTGTCTTGCACAGGTTAAGGAAACACCAACTGTATGCAAAGCTAGAGAAATGTGAGTTCCATCGGTCAACAATAGAATTCCTAGGATATGTCCTATCACCTCAGGGAGTCACCATGGACAAGCGAAAGGTACAGGCCATAGTAGATTGGCCATCCCCTAGCTCGGTTAAGGAAGTCCAAACCATATTAGGATTCGCCAATTTTTATAGGCGATTTATTGATGGTTTTGCTCAAAAAGTACTTCCAATCACTCGTCTTCTCAAGAAAGGAGTGGTCTTCAGTTGGGATTCAGCAGCCGAGGAAAGTTTTCAAGCACTTAAAAAGGCCTTCACCACAGCCCCAGTACTTCTACACCCGGATCCGGCCAAACCCTTTATCGTTGAAACGGACGCATCAAGCTATGCTATTGGGGCTGTCTTGTCGCAGCGCGACGACCATGGGCAACTACACCCTGTAGCTTATTATTCAAGAACTTTACTACCAGCTGAACAAAATTACATAATAGCTGACCGAGAATTACTGGCAATCAAAACCGCATTCAGTGAATGGCGACACTATTTAATGGGAGCCAGGCATACCATCACCATTTACACAGACCACCGGAATTTGCAATTTCTGAGGTCAGCTAGAGCGCTAAGTCCACGACAATTAAGATGGGCAATGTACTTTGCAGAGTTCGACTTCATAGTCACATTTCGGCCTGGCGCAGAAAATAGAAAAGCCGACATCATGTCTAGATATCCAGAGACTTCATCGGCTTTGGCAGAAAATCCGATTGAAACAAAACCCTTAGTTGACCCAGCTCGAATAGTCGGAAGTATTACTGTGGATGATATGTTCCAAGGCATCAGAGAAGCTATGACTGCACAAGAACTAGCACAATGGAAAGCGGAAAATGAGAACCAAACTGTGAAAGAGGGTTTACCATTCTACAAAGACTGTCTTTATCTACCCACTGCTCCACTACGAAAAAAGGCCCTTCGGTGGTGTCATGACTCACCGTTCGTGGGACACCCTGGAGTTACTAAAACACTTGAACTATTGCATAGGCATTTCTGGTGGCCTCACATGACCCGAGATGTCCAAGCATATTTGAATCAATGTGAGAACTGTCTACGTAATAAGGCTGATCATCAACGCCCTGCAGGCTTGCTTCAACCCTTACCAACACCACCGAGACCTTGGCATACGGTTTCATTAGATCTTATCGTTGAATTACCTGAGAGTTTAGGTTTCACGTCAATTTTAGTGGTCATAGACTACTTAACTAAATTGGGACACTTTATACCATGTACTGGAACACCCTCCGCCAGCGGACTCACCGAGTTATTTTTGAGGAATATAGTGCGATTCCATGGTATCCCTCAAGGAATTATTTCTGACAGAGGTCCGCAGTTCACGTCCCACTTCTGGAAGGCCTTTTGTAAAGCAGTTGGAATCGAAATGCGTCTGTCTACAAGTTACCATCCCGAGACGGACGGTCAAACTGAGCGCCTAAACCAAACTTTAGAACAGTACTTACGATGTATGATACACAGCCAGGGAAAATCTTGGGCCGAGGTGGTATGGCTGGCCGAGTTTGCATATAACAACGCAGTTCACGCATCCACTAAGGTGACTCCTTTTTATGGTACGTACGGATTTCATCCGAGATTTCAACCAGTACCCGACCTTGCTCCAATAGCACCAGCCGTGGAAGCACGAAGGGAACAACTCATCGACACTTGGCAGGTCATGCAAAACAACCTGTTTTCAGCAAAACAAAGCTATAAGAAACACGCCGACAAGAAACGCAGACCAAGCCCACTTTACCATATTGGGGATACCGTCTGGCTGTCTACGCGAAATCTACACCTCCAAGGACCAAGAAAACTCCAACCAAGATTCATTGGCCCATACCCAATAGAAAGAGTGATAAGTCCCGTGGCAGTACGTTTGACGCTACCAAAACACATGCACATACATCCAGTCTTTCACGTATCTCTTCTAAAGGCAGCACCCTCGTCCCTAAAACCCAAAAAACCCCCACCTCTGATGGTTGACGGCAATCCCGAGTTTGAAGTTAAAGCTATTCTTGACTCACGTGTTAAACAGAATGCACTCTGGTACCTGGTAGACTGGAAGGGGTATGGCCCGGAGGAACAATCCTGGGAACCAGCTTCTAATCTACATGCTCCTCGGCTCCTCCGCCGGTTTCATCATGTGCACCCCTCTAAACCTGGGCCTGCGAGAGGGAGGGGGAGTACTGTCAGGGCTGGGCGGATTGGCAGCACGTCATGTAAGAAACTAGTGTCCCACAGTCACCAAAGCCTTGTGAACCCTTTCTGTAAGCCTTATACACTGTACATAAGGAGGATGTTTCATCCCTATTGTAGGCAAAGTATGCAGGGACTAAGAAACATCAAGAGACCACAAATCCCAGCAGGCCGTGTGCTTCACAAGCCAGCTGGGAGGAAAATATCTGCACGCGGGCAACGCCCAACGGACAGCGCATGCGCGAACCGCGCCCACGCTTCCCCGCTTGCTATTCCGGCTTCAGTGGAGGACGGACGTGTTTCCCAGCGCTCTGCTCAGGGCCAGCCTTCGCGGGGCACTTCGCCCACCTGAACTCACAGGCCCCGCGCCAACTTGAGATAAGTGCTTTTGCTTCTACTATTAAATCCGCGTGCAGGGAGAAAGACTAACGAAGCGGCTGATGTCGCGGGGCATGCAGACTTAGACTTAGGATTCAGGCGGTTTGGACCGCAACGTATGGCTGAACAATAACCCGCATGCAGAGTGCTTATGTGGGGGTGACTGAGGAAAACGTTCGGGTGAGGCAACCCGATTTGCACAGTTTCAAGTCTCCTACGGAGGCACGTGTGCGGAACCACGGGTGAAGACAACCCGATCCGAGCATACTCTGAGGGTAACGTTCCGGGTGAGGCAACCGGCACGTACAGTTGCGAGTCTCCTACGGGGCAGGGCAGGAGGCACGTGTGCAGAAACACGGGTGAAGGCAACCCGATTCGAGCACACCACCGGGTCACGTAGTGCTTTGGGAGCACAAGTCAGCGCTAGAAGGTGTAGTCAGATCTTGCACGTGCTCATTGTATTTTTTGGTATTTTCCAGCGGAGCTTGCTACGAACTTTTGGGGACTTCCCATGCCACGTCAAGGAGAACAAGCTCACGACCCGCAGCTAAGTACATTCTGGTTCCTTACTAAAGTATTGTCTAAGCTGCCAAGTACCCGGTATGACAAGAGTATGACAAGAAATATCGTGTAATTGCGCACGTTAGCACGGGCTTTTGGTAACTGCAGAGAGAAGGCAGTGAGGAATATAAAGCTCATGCTAACATTGTTTTGATGCAACGATTGTGGTTAGAGCTCCAAGCAAAAGCTCCTGCAGTGGTTCCAAGCTCCACTACAAAGGCTCCTAATAACTGGTTATGGTATGACTGGATTGAATGAGTGGGCGGAGAACTCACCACGAGAACGACCAGTGGATGGGGCGGCAGGAGCTGAGGAGCATTTTTCCCTATAATTCCCATTCCCATCCAGAACCTCTCCCTAAACCTTTTCCCGGTGAACCTACAACCCCTTACCCATCCATTCAACGGACCCTAACCCTCTTTCCCCGGCGGGTTGCGGTAGCCTGAGTTTCCTATCAGGTCCAGGTGCCAAGACCCTACGGGGAGGCAGGAGTTCGTGCTGCCTCTGCGCCGGGCAAGTTTGAAGACGCCTTGACAGAATAGCAAGCCCACGTATATTCAGGCGCCCGGGCAGCACGACCAACCATGGCTGAGGTGGTAGTTTTATTACAAGAGCTGAAACAGGAGCTCGCAGCAACTAGGCAGGAATATTTAACCCTTGCAGGGCAGGTCCATACCCTAACAGTTCAAAGTCAAGCCCAAGCAACCCCATTACCCCGTGAACCCTCGACACCAGTCCAAGTGCATGTCTCTAGCGAACCTCCGCTACCATTGGCAGCCCCAGAACGGTACCAAGGTGACCCCCAGAAGTATAACCAATTCATCATGCAATGCCAATTACATTTTTTAACTAAACCCACGGTGTTCCGGACAGAACAGGCTCGCACTGCCTTTGTAATATCGTACTTAAGTGGGGATGCAGCTTCTTGGGCTACACCATTGGTTCGTAAGGATGATGCCCTTTTGTATTCTTGGGAAGATTTTCTGGAAGAATTTGGCCGGATATTCAATCGGCGTTCAGCCGCCCTGCAGAAGGACCGGGAGTTGTTAACTCTACGACAGGGAAGTAAGGAGCTAGTCACTTATGTCACCGCATTCAACAGGTTAGCCGTAGAAACGGACTGGCTTCAGGATAAAAGAATGGCGTTTTTTTATCAAGGCCTACGAGAAGACCTTAAGGATTTAATTGCGCAAGTAGACCCACAGCCATGTGACTGTTCAGGGATGATCGATCTAGCATTGCGCTTAGATCAACGCCAAATTGATCGACGACAAGAAAGAAGGAAATGGGATGCCAAGCCTATGGTCCGTTTAGATCAGCAAAAACCCAGTAAACCCTTTGAAAGAAGCACTGGCTCAGAAGAACCTATGCAAATTGGGACAATACGGGGACCATTGTCCAAGGAGGAGAAGGACAAGAGGAGACGAGACAAGCTCTGCTTATATTGTGGTAAAGCAGGGCATTTTGTGAAAGAGTGTCCCACAAAGCCTTGAAGCAGCCAATCGGGAAACGCCACCGCTCGCCAGTGAGGGTGGTCCAGGCGAGCCTAGTAGAAGACACCCCAAAGAGCTTAGCTAACACCTATCAGAAACAGGGAGCTCATGTATTGCTTAAAGGAGAGTTGCGATGGCAGGGTGAACTGGTCTCAGTAACTCTCATGGTCGATTCAGGCGCTACGGGTAATTTCGTTGATGCACAGTTGGCACAGAAGTTAGGACTTCCCCTAGTCAAGAAAAGACCGGAAGAAGAAGTGAAGGCTGTGGATGGGTCTCCCTTATCTTCAGGACTCATCACGCAACAGACACAAGATCTACAGTTGACATGCGGAGACTACCATCGTGAACAGGTACGATTCGACGTCATAGCAGCTCCGCATTTCGGATTTATCTTAGGCTTACCATGGTTACGCATACATAATCCTAGGATAAACTGGACCTTAGGTTTAGTCCAGTTCTCATCAGACTTTTGTGAAAAACACTGTTTGGAGCCACTGCGCACGCAGATCATCGGAAGTACGGACATGGCGTTACCTGCAGAATACACCGAGTTCAGGGATGTCTTCAGTAAGGCTGCGGCAGAGACTCTACCACCACATAGATCGTTCGACTGCCGCATTGATTTGGAAGCAGGAGCAGTGCTGCCATGTAGCAGAATTTACGCCCTCACGGAGGCAGAAAATGAACACCTCAAGTCTTATATTGACACCAACCTGGCAAACGGATTCATCTGACATTCGACTTCACCAGCCTCTTCCCCGTTATTTTTTGTCCCTAAGAAGACAGGAGATTTACGTACTTGCATCGACTACAGAGCAATAAATCGGATAACAATCAAAAACCGTTACCCGTTACCTCTGATACCAGTGTTGCTAGATCAAGTAAGGGGGTCCACGGTGTATACGAAATTAGACCTGCGTGGAGCGTACCATTTAGTTCGCGTAAAACAAGGCGATGAATGGAAGACCGCATTTCGGACCAAATTTGGTCTATACGAATATCAAGTGATGCCGTTTGGACTCTGCAACGCCCCAGCAGCGTTCCAACACTTTTTGGACGAAGTCCTGCGAGGTTACCTAGATGTCTTCGTAGTTGTATATATCGATGACATACTGATATATTCACAAAGCATGGAAGAACATCGAGAGCATGTACGAGCTGTCTTGCACAGGTTAAGGAAACACCAACTGTATGCAAAGCTAGAGAAATGTGAGTTCCATCGGTCAACAATAGAATTCCTAGGATATGTCCTATCACCTCAGGGAGTCACCATGGACAAGCGAAAGGTACAGGCCATAGTAGATTGGCCATCCCCTAGCTCGGTTAAGGAAGTCCAAACCATATTAGGATTCGCCAATTTTTATAGGCGATTTATTGATGGTTTTGCTCAAAAAGTACTTCCAATCACTCGTCTTCTCAAGAAAGGAGTGGTCTTCAGTTGGGATTCAGCAGCCGAGGAAAGTTTTCAAGCACTTAAAAAGGCCTTCACCACAGCCCCAGTACTTCTACACCCGGATCCGGCCAAACCCTTTATCGTTGAAACGGACGCATCAAGCTATGCTATTGGGGCTGTCTTGTCGCAGCGCGACGACCATGGGCAACTACACCCTGTAGCTTATTATTCAAGAACTTTACTACCAGCTGAACAAAATTACATAATAGCTGACCGAGAATTACTGGCAATCAAAACCGCATTCAGTGAATGGCGACACTATTTAATGGGAGCCAGGCATACCATCACCATTTACACAGACCACCGGAATTTGCAATTTCTGAGGTCAGCTAGAGCGCTAAGTCCACGACAATTAAGATGGGCAATGTACTTTGCAGAGTTCGACTTCATAGTCACATTTCGGCCTGGCGCAGAAAATAGAAAAGCCGACATCATGTCTAGATATCCAGAGACTTCATCGGCTTTGGCAGAAAATCCGATTGAAACAAAACCCTTAGTTGACCCAGCTCGAATAGTCGGAAGTATTACTGTGGATGATATGTTCCAAGGCATCAGAGAAGCTATGACTGCACAAGAACTAGCACAATGGAAAGCGCAAAATGAGAACCAAACTGTGAAAGAGGGTTTACCATTCTACAAAGACTGTCTTTATCTACCCACTGCTCCACTACGAAAAAAGGCCCTTCGGTGGTGTCATGACTCACCGTTCGTGGGACACCCTGGAGTTACTAAAACACTTGAACTATTGCATAGGCATTTCTGGTGGCCTCACATGACCCGAGATGTCCAAGCATATTTGAATCAATGTGAGAACTGTCTACGTAATAAGGCTGATCATCAACGCCCTGCAGGCTTGCTTCAACCCTTACCAACACCACCGAGACCTTGGCATACGGTTTCATTAGATCTTATCGTTGAATTACCTGAGAGTTTAGGTTTCACGTCAATTTTAGTGGTCATAGACTACTTAACTAAATTGGGACACTTTATACCATGTACTGGAACACCCTCCGCCAGCGGACTCACCGAGTTATTTTTGAGGAATATAGTGCGATTCCATGGTATCCCTCAAGGAATTATTTCTGACAGAGGTCCGCAGTTCACGTCCCACTTCTGGAAGGCCTTTTGTAAAGCAGTTGGAATCGAAATGCGTCTGTCTACAAGTTACCATCCCGAGACGGACGGTCAAACTGAGCGCCTAAACCAAACTTTAGAACAGTACTTACGATGTATGATACACAGCCAGGGAAAATCTTGGGCCGAGGTGGTATGGCTGGCCGAGTTTGCATATAACAACGCAGTTCACGCATCCACTAAGGTGACTCCTTTTTATGGTACGTACGGATTTCATCCGAGATTTCAACCAGTACCCGACCTTGCTCCAATAGCACCAGCCGTGGAAGCACGAAGGGAACAACTCATCGACACTTGGCAGGTCATGCAAAACAACCTGTTTTCAGCAAAACAAAGCTATAAGAAACACGCCGACAAGAAACGCAGACCAAGCCCACTTTACCATATTGGGGATACCGTCTGGCTGTCTACGCGAAATCTACACCTCCAAGGACCAAGAAAACTCCAACCAAGATTCATTGGCCCATACCCAATAGAAAGAGTGATAAGTCCCGTGGCAGTACGTTTGACGCTACCAAAACACATGCACATACATCCAGTCTTTCACGTATCTCTTCTAAAGGCAGCACCCTCGTCCCTAAAACCCAAAAAACCCCCACCTCTGATGGTTGACGGCAATCCCGAGTTTGAAGTTAAAGCTATTCTTGACTCACGTGTTAAACAGAATGCACTCTGGTACCTGGTAGACTGGAAGGGGTATGGCCCGGAGGAACAATCCTGGGAACCAGCTTCTAATCTACATGCTCCTCGGCTCCTCCGCCGGTTTCATCATGTGCACCCCTCTAAACCTGGGCCTGCGAGAGGGAGGGGGAGTACTGTCAGGGCTGGGCGGATTGGCAGCACGTCATGTAAGAAACTAGTGTCCCACAGTCACCAAAGCCTTGTGAACCCTTTCTGTAAGCCTTATACACTGTACATAAGGAGGATGTTTCATCCCTATTGTAGGCAAAGTATGCAGGGACTAAGAAACATCAAGAGACCACAAATCCCAGCAGGCCGTGTGCTTCACAAGCCAGCTGGGAGGAAAATATCTGCACGCGGGCAACGCCCAACGGACAGCGCATGCGCGAACCGCGCCCACGCTTCCCCGCTTGCTATTCCGGCTTCAGTGGAGGACGGACATGTTTCCCAGCGCTCTGCTCAGGGCCAGCCTTCGCGGGGCACTTCGCCCACCTGAACTCACAGGCCCCGCGCCAACTTGAGATAAGTGCTTTTGCTTCTACTATTAAATCCGCGTGCAGGGAGAAAGACTAACGAAGCGGCTGAGGTCGCGGTGCATGCAGACTTAGACTTAGGATTCAGGCGGTTTGGACCGCAACGTATGGCTGAACAATAACCCGCATGCAGAGTGCTTATGTGGGGGTGACTGAGGAAAACGTTCGGGTGAGGCAACCCGACTCGCACAGTTTCAAGTCTCCTACGGAGGCACGTGTGCGGAACCACGGGTGAAGACAACCCGATCCGAGCATACTCTGAGGGTAACGTTCCGGGTGAGGCAACCCGCACGTACAGTTGCGAGTCTCCTACGGGGCAGGGCAGGAGGCACGTGTGCAGAAACACGGGTGAAGGCAACCCGATTCGAGCACACCACCGGGTCACGTAGTGCTTTGGGAGCACAAGTCAGCGCTAGAAGGTGTAGTCAGATCTTGCACGTGCTCATTGTATTTTTTGGTATTTTCCAGCGGAGCTTGCTACGAACTTTTGGGGACTTCCCATGCCACGTCAAGGAGAACAAGCTCACGACCCGCAGCTAAGTACATTCTGGTTCCTTACTAAAGTATTGTCTAAGCTGCCAAGTACCCGGTATGACAAGAGTATGACAAGAAATATCGTGTAATTGCGCACGTTAGCACGGGCTTTTGGTAACTGCAGAGAGAAGGCAGTGAGGAATATAAAGCTCATGCTAACATTGTTTTGATGCAACGATTGTGGTTAGAGCTCCAAGCAAAAGCTCCTGCAGTGGTTCCAAGCTCCACTACAAAGGCTCCTAATAACTGGTTATGGTATGACTGGATTGAATGAGTGGGCGGAGAACTCACCACGAGAACGACCAGTGGATGGGGCGGCAGGAGCTGAGGAGCATTTTTCCCTATAATTCCCATTCCCATCCAGAACCTCTCCCTAAACCTTTTCCCGGTGAACCTACAACCCCTTACCCATCCATTCAACGGACCCTAACCCTCTTTCCCCGGCGGGTTGCGGTAGCCTGAGTTTCCTATCAGGTCCAGGTGCCAAGACCCTACGGGGAGGCAGGAGTTCGTGCTGCCTCTGCGCCGGGCAAGTTTGAAGACGCCTTGACAGAATAGCAAGCCCACGTATATTCAGGCGCCCGGGCAGCACGACCAACCATGGCTGAGGTGGTAGTTTTATTACAAGAGCTGAAACAGGAGCTCGCAGCAACTAGGCAGGAATATTTAACCCTTGCAGGGCAGGTCCATACCCTAACAGTTCAAAGTCAAGCCCAAGCAACCCCATTACCCCGTGAACCCTCGACACCAGTCCAAGTGCATGTCTCTAGCGAACCTCCGCTACCATTGGCAGCCCCAGAACGGTACCAAGGTGACCCCCAGAAGTATACCCAATTCATCATGCAATGCCAATTACATTTTTTAACTAAACCCACGGTGTTCCGGACAGAACAGGCTCGCACTGCCTTTGTAATATCGTACTTAAGTGGGGATGCAGCTTCTTGGGCTACACCATTGGTTCGTAAGGATGATGCCCTTTTGTATTCTTGGGAAGATTTTCTGGAAGAATTTGGCCGGATATTCAATCGGCGTTCAGCCGCCCTGCAGAAGGACCGGGA
Source organism: Ambystoma mexicanum (assembly GCF_040938575.1). Classification (NCBI taxonomy): domain Eukaryota; kingdom Metazoa; phylum Chordata; class Amphibia; order Caudata; family Ambystomatidae; genus Ambystoma; species Ambystoma mexicanum. The sequence continues at coordinate 419,222,970 of NC_090934.1, read as the reverse complement.
GTTGTTAACTCTACGACAGGGAAGTAAGGAGCTAGTCACTTATGTCACCGCATTCAACAGGTTAGCCGTAGAAACGGACTGGCTTCAGGATAAAAGAATGGCGCTTTTTTATCAAGGCCTACGAGAAGACCTTAAGGATTTAATTGCGCAAGTAGACCCACAGCCATGTGACTGTTCAGGGATGATCGATCTAGCATTGCGCTTAGATCAACGCCAAATTGATCGACGACAAGAAAGAAGGAAATGGGATGCCAAGCCTATGGTCCGTTTAGATCAGCAAAAACCCAGTAAACCCTTTGAAAGAAGCACTGGCTCAGAAGAACCTATGCAAATTGGGACAATACGGGGACCATTGTCCAAGGAGGAGAAGGACAAGAGGAGACGAGACAAGCTCTGCTTATATTGTGGTAAAGCAGGGCATTTTGTGAAAGAGTGTCCCACAAAGCCAAGAAGCAGCCAATCGGGAAACGCCACCGCTCGCCAGTGAGGGTGGTCCAGGCGAGCCTAGTAGAAGACACCCCAAAGAGCTTAGCTAACACCTATCAGAAACAGGGAGCTCATGTATTGCTTAAAGGAGAGTTGCGATGGCAGGGTGAACTGGTCTCAGTAACTCTCATGGTCGATTCAGGCGCTACGGGTAATTTCGTTGATGCACAGTTGGCACAGAAGTTAGGACTTCCCCTAGTCAAGAAAAGACCGGAAGAAGAAGTGAAGGCTGTGGATGGGTCTCCCTTATCTTCAGGACTCATCACGCAACAGACACAAGATCTACAGTTGACATGCGGAGACTACCATCGTGAACAGGTACGATTCGACGTCATAGCAGCTCCGCATTTCGGATTTATCTTAGGCTTACCATGGTTACGCATACATAATCCTAGGATAAACTGGACCTTAGGTTTAGTCCAGTTCTCATCAGACTTTTGTGAAAAACACTGTTTGGAGCCACTGCGCACGCAGATCATCGGAAGTACGGACATGGCGTTACCTGCAGAATACACCGAGTTCAGGGATGTCTTCAGTAAGGCTGCGGCAGAGACTCTACCACCACATAGATCGTTCGACTGCCGCATTGATTTGGAAGCAGGAGCAGTGCTGCCATGTAGCAGAATTTACGCCCTCACGGAGGCAGAAAATGAACACCTCAAGTCTTATATTGACACCAACCTGGCAAACGGATTCATCCGACATTCGACTTCACCAGCCTCTTCCCCGTTATTTTTTGTCCCTAAGAAGACAGGAGATTTACGTACTTGCATCGACTACAGAGCAATAAATCGGATAACAATCAAAAACCGTTACCCGTTACCTCTGATACCAGTGTTGCTAGATCAAGTAAGGGGGTCCACGGTGTATACGAAATTAGACCTGCGTGGAGCGTACCATTTAGTTCGCGTAAAACAAGGCGATGAATGGAAGACCGCATTTCGGACCAAATTTGGTCTATACGAATATCAAGTGATGCCGTTTGGACTCTGCAACGCCCCAGCAGCGTTCCAACACTTTTTGGACGAAGTCCTGTGAGGTTACCTAGATGTCTTCGTAGTTGTATATATCGATGACATACTGATATATTCACAAAGCATGGAAGAACATCGAGAGCATGTACGAGCTGTCTTGCACAGGTTAAGGAAACACCAACTGTATGCAAAGCTAGAGAAATGTGAGTTCCATCGGTCAACAATAGAATTCCTAGGATATATCCTATCACCTCAGGGAGTCACCATGGACAAGCGAAAGGTACAGGCCATAGTAGATTGGCCATCCCCTAGCTCGGTTAAGGAAGTCCAAACCATATTAGGATTCGCCAATTTTTATAGGCGATTTATTGATGGTTTTGCTCAAAAAGTACTTCCAATCACTCGTCTTCTCAAGAAAGGAGTGGTCTTCAGTTGGGATTCAGCAGCCGAGGAAAGTTTTCAAGCACTTAAAAAGGCCTTCACCACAGCCCCAGTACTTCTACACCCGGATCCGGCCAAACCCTTTATCGTTGAAACGGACGCATCAAGCTATGCTATTGGGGCTGTCTTGTCGCAGCGCGACGACCATGGGCAACTACACCCTGTAGCTTATTATTCAAGAACTTTACTACCAGCTGAACAAAATTACATAATAGCTGACCGAGAATTACTGGCAATCAAAACCGCATTCAGTGAATGGCGACACTATTTAATGGGAGCCAGGCATACCATCACCATTTACACAGACCACCGGAATTTGCAATTTCTGAGGTCAGCTAGAGCGCTAAGTCCACGACAATTAAGATGGGCAATGTACTTTGCAGAGTTCGACTTCATAGTCACATTTCGGCCTGGCGCAGAAAATAGAAAAGCCGACATCATGTCTAGATATCCAGAGACTTCATCGGCTTTGGCAGAAAATCCGATTGAAACAAAACCCTTAGTTGACCCAGCTCGAATAGTCGGAAGTATTACTGTGGATGATATGTTCCAAGGCATCAGAGAAGCTATGACTGCACAAGAACTAGCACAATGGAAAGCGCAAAATGAGAACCAAACTGTGAAAGAGGGTTTACCATTCTACAAAGACTGTCTTTATCTACCCACTGCTCCACTACGAAAAAAGGCCCTTCGGTGGTGTCATGACTCACCGTTCGTGGGACACCCTGGAGTTACTAAAACACTTGAACTATTGCATAGGCATTTCTGGTGGCCTCACATGACCCGAGATGTCCAAGCATATTTGAATCAATGTGAGAACTGTCTACGTAATAAGGCTGATCATCAACGCCCTGCAGGCTTGCTTCAACCCTTACCAACACCACCGAGACCTTGGCATACGGTTTCATTAGATCTTATCGTTGAATTACCTGAGAGTTTAGGTTTCACGTCAATTTTAGTGGTCATAGACTACTTAACTAAATTGGGACACTTTATACCATGTACTGGAACACCCTCCGCCAGCGGACTCACCGAGTTATTTTTGAGGAATATAGTGCGATTCCATGGTATCCCTCAAGGAATTATTTCTGACAGAGGTCCGCAGTTCACGTCCCACTTCTGGAAGGCCTTTTGTAAAGCAGTTGGAATCGAAATGCGTCTGTCTACAAGTTACCATCCCGAGACGGACGGTCAAACTGAGCGCCTAAACCAAACTTTAGAACAGTACTTACGATGTATGATACACAGCCAGGGAAAATCTTGGGCCGAGGTGGTATGGCTGGCCGAGTTTGCATATAACAACGCAGTTCACGCATCCACTAAGGTGACTCCTTTTTATGGTACGTACGGATTTCATCCGAGATTTCAACCAGTACCCGACCTTGCTCCAATAGCACCAGCCGTGGAAGCACGAAGGGAACAACTCATCGACACTTGGCAGGTCATGCAAAACAACCTGTTTTCAGCAAAACAAAGCTATAAGAAACACGCCGACAAGAAACGCAGACCAAGCCCACTTTACCATATTGGGGATACCGTCTGGCTGTCTACGCGAAATCTACACCTCCAAGGACCAAGAAAACTCCAACCAAGATTCATTGGCCCATACCCAATAGAAAGAGTGATAAGTCCCGTGGCAGTACGTTTGACGCTACCAAAACACATGCACATACATCCAGTCTTTCACGTATCTCTTCTAAAGGCAGCACCCTCGTCCCTAAAACCCAAAAAACCCCCACCTCTGATGGTTGACGGCAATCCCGAGTTTGAAGTTAAAGCTATTCTTGACTCACGTGTTAAACAGAATGCACTCTGGTACCTGGTAGACTGGAAGGGGTATGGCCCGGAGGAACAATCCTGGGAACCAGCTTCTAATCTACATGCTCCTCGGCTCCTCCGCCGGTTTCATCATGTGCACCCCTCTAAACCTGGGCCTGCGAGAGGGAGGGGGAGTACTGTCAGGGCTGGGCGGATTGGCAGCACGTCATGTAAGAAACTAGTGTCCCACAGTCACCAAAGCCTTGTGAACCCTTTCTGTAAGCCTTATACACTGTACATAAGGAGGATGTTTCATCCCTATTGTAGGCAAAGTATGCAGGGACTAAGAAACATCAAGAGACCACAAATCCCAGCAGGCCGTGTGCTTCACAAGCCAGCTGGGAGGAAAATATCTGCACGCGGGCAACGCCCAACGGACAGCGCATGCGCGAACCGCGCCCACGCTTCCCCGCTTGCTATTCCGGCTTCAGTGGAGGACGGACGTGTTTCCCAGCGCTCTGCTCAGGGCCAGCCTTCGCGGGGCACTTCGCCCACCTGAACTCACAGGCCCCGCGCCAACTTGAGATAAGTGCTTTTGCTTCTACTATTAAATCCGCGTGCAGGGAGAAAGACTAACGAAGCGGCTGAGGTCGCGGTGCATGCAGACTTAGACTTAGGATTCAGGCGGTTTGGACCGCAACGTATGGCTGAACAATAACCCGCATGCAGAGTGCTTATGTGGGGGTGACTGAGGAAAACGTTCGGGTGAGGCAACCCGACTCGCACAGTTTCAAGTCTCCTACGGAGGCACGTGTGCGGAACCACGGGTGAAGACAACCCGATCCGAGCATACTCTGAGGGTAACGTTCCGGGTGAGGCAACCCGCACGTACAGTTGCGAGTCTCCTACGGGGCAGGGCAGGAGGCACGTGTGCAGAAACACGGGTGAAGGCAACCCGATTCGAGCACACCACCGGGTCACGTAGTGCTTTGGGAGCACAAGTCAGCGCTAGAAGGTGTAGTCAGATCTTGCACGTGCTCATTGTATTTTTTGGTATTTTCCAGCGGAGCTTGCTACGAACTTTTGGGGACTTCCCATGCCACGTCAAGGAGAACAAGCTCACGACCCGCAGCTAAGTACATTCTGGTTCCTTACTAAAGTATTGTCTAAGCTGCCAAGTACCCGGTATGACAAGAGTATGACAAGAAATATCGTGTAATTGCGCACGTTAGCACGGGCTTTTGGTAACTGCAGAGAGAAGGCAGTGAGGAATATAAAGCTCATGCTAACATTGTTTTGATGCAACGATTGTGGTTAGAGCTCCAAGCAAAAGCTCCTGCAGTGGTTCCAAGCTCCACTACAAAGGCTCCTAATAACTGGTTATGGTATGACTGGATTGAATGAGTGGGCGGAGAACTCACCACGAGAACGACCAGTGGATGGGGCGGCAGGAGCTGAGGAGCATTTTTCCCTATAATTCCCATTCCCATCCAGAACCTCTCCCTAAACCTTTTCCCGGTGAACCTACAACCCCTTACCCATCCATTCAACGGACCCTAACCCTCTTTCCCCGGCGGGTTGCGGTAGCCTGAGTTTCCTATCAGGTCCAGGTGCCAAGACCCTACGGGGAGGCAGGAGTTCGTGCTGCCTCTGCGCCGGGCAAGTTTGAAGACGCCTTGACAGAATAGCAAGCCCACGTATATTCAGGCGCCCGGGCAGCACGACCAACCATGGCTGAGGTGGTAGTTTTATTACAAGAGCTGAAACAGGAGCTCGCAGCAACTAGGCAGGAATATTTAACCCTTGCAGGGCAGGTCCATACCCTAACAGCTCAAAGTCAAGCCCAAGCAACCCCATTACCCCGTGAACCCTCGACACCAGTCCAAGTGCATGTCTCTAGCGAACCTCCGCTACCATTGGCAGCCCCAGAACGGTACCAAGGTGACCCCCAGAAGTATACCCAATTCATCATGCAATGCCAATTACATTTTTTAACTAAACCCACGGTGTTCCGGACAGAACAGGCTCGCACTGCCTTTGTAATATCGTACTTAAGTGGGGATGCAGCTTCTTGGGCTACACCATTGGTTCGTAAGGATGATGCCCTTTTGTATTCTTGGGAAGATTTTCTGGAAGAATTTGGCCGGATATTCAATCGGCGTTCAGCCGCCCTGCAGAAGGACCGGGAGTTGTTAACTCTACGACAGGGAAGTAAGGAGCTAGTCACTTATGTCACCGCATTCAACAGGTTAGCCGTAGAAACGGACTGGCTTCAGGATAAAAGAATGGCGCTTTTTTATCAAGGCCTACGAGAAGACCTTAAGGATTTAATTGCGCAAGTAGACCCACAGCCATGTGACTGTTCAGGGATGATCGATCTAGCATTGCGCTTAGATCAACGCCAAATTGATCGACGACAAGAAAGAAGGAAATGGGATGCCAAGCCTATGGTCCGTTTAGATCAGCAAAAACCCAGTAAACCCTTTGAAAGAAGCACTGGCTCAGAAGAACCTATGCAAATTGGGACAATACGGGGACCATTGTCCAAGGAGGAGAAGGACAAGAGGAGACGAGACAAGCTCTGCTTATATTGTGGTAAAGCAGGGCATTTTGTGAAAGAGTGTCCCACAAAGCCAAGAAGCAGCCAATCGGGAAACGCCACCGCTCGCCAGTGAGGGTGGTCCAGGCGAGCCTAGTAGAAGACACCCCAAAGAGCTTAGCTAACACCTATCAGAAACAGGGAGCTCATGTATTGCTTAAAGGAGAGTTGCGATGGCAGGGTGAACTGGTCTCAGTAACTCTCATGGTCGATTCAGGCGCTACGGGTAATTTCGTTGATGCACAGTTGGCACAGAAGTTAGGACTTCCCCTAGTCAAGAAAAGACCGGAAGAAGAAGTGAAGGCTGTGGATGGGTCTCCCTTATCTTCAGGACTCATCACGCAACAGACACAAGATCTACAGTTGACATGCGGAGACTACCATCGTGAACAGGTACGATTCGACGTCATAGCAGCTCCGCATTTCGGATTTATCTTAGGCTTACCATGGTTACGCATACATAATCCTAGGATAAACTGGACCTTAGGTTTAGTCCAGTTCTCATCAGACTTTTGTGAAAAACACTGTTTGGAGCCACTGCGCACGCAGATCATCGGAAGTACGGACATGGCGTTACCTGCAGAATACACCGAGTTCAGGGATGTCTTCAGTAAGGCTGCGGCAGAGACTCTACCACCACATAGATCGTTCGACTGCCGCATTGATTTGGAAGCAGGAGCAGTGCTGCCATGTAGCAGAATTTACGCCCTCACGGAGGCAGAAAATGAACACCTCAAGTCTTATATTGACACCAACCTGGCAAACGGATTCATCCGACATTCGACTTCACCAGCCTCTTCCCCGTTATTTTTTGTCCCTAAGAAGACAGGAGATTTACGTACTTGCATCGACTACAGAGCAATAAATCGGATAACAATCAAAAACCGTTACCCGTTACCTCTGATACCAGTGTTGCTAGATCAAGTAAGGGGGTCCACGGTGTATACGAAATTAGACCTGCGTGGAGCGTACCATTTAGTTCGCGTAAAACAAGGCGATGAATGGAAGACCGCATTTCGGACCAAATTTGGTCTATACGAATATCAAGTGATGCCGTTTGGACTCTGCAACGCCCCAGCAGCGTTCCAACACTTTTTGGACGAAGTCCTGCGAGGTTACCTAGATGTCTTCGTAGTTGTATATATCGATGACATACTGATATATTCACAAAGCATGGAAGAACATCGAGAGCATGTACGAGCTGTCTTGCACAGGTTAAGGAAACACCAACTGTATGCAAAGCTAGAGAAATGTGAGTTCCATCGGTCAACAATAGAATTCCTAGGATATATCCTATCACCTCAGGGAGTCACCATGGACAAGCGAAAGGTACAGGCCATAGTAGATTGGCCATCCCCTAGCTCGGTTAAGGAAGTCCAAACCATATTAGGATTCCCTAATTTTTATAGGCGATTTATTGATGGTTTTGCTCAAAAAGTACTTCCAATCACTCGTCTTCTCAAGAAAGGAGTGGTCTTCAGTTGGGATTCAGCAGCCGAGGAAAGTTTTCAAGCACTTAAAAAGGCCTTCACCACAGCCCCAGTACTTCTACACCCGGATCCGGCCAAACCCTTTATCGTTGAAACGGACGCATCAAGCTATGCTATTGGGGCTGTCTTGTCGCAGCGCGACGACCATGGGCAACTACACCCTGTAGCTTATTATTCAAGAACTTTACTACCAGCTGAACAAAATTACATAATAGCTGACCGAGAATTACTGGCAATCAAAACCGCATTCAGTGAATGGCGACACTATTTAATGGGAGCCAGGCATACCATCACCATTTACACAGACCACCGGAATTTGCAATTTCTGAGGTCAGCTAGAGCGCTAAGTCCACGACAATTAAGATGGGCAATGTACTTTGCAGAGTTCGACTTCATAGTCACATTTCGGCCTGGCGCAGAAAATAGAAAAGCCGACATCATGTCTAGATATCCAGACACTTCATCGGCTTTGGCAGAAAATCCGATTGAAACAAAACCCTTAGTTGACCCAGCTCGAATAGTCGGAAGTATTACTGTGGATGATATGTTCCAAGGCATCAGAGAAGCTATGACTGCACAAGAACTAGCACAATGGAAAGCGCAAAATGAGAACCAAACTGTGAAAGAGGGTTTACCATTCTACAAAGACTGTCTTTATCTACCCACTGCTCCACTACGAAAAAAGGCCCTTCGGTGGTGTCATGACTCACCGTTCGTGGGACACCCTGGAGTTACTAAAACACTTGAACTATTGCATAGGCATTTCTGGTGGCCTCACATGACCCGAGATGTCCAAGCATATTTGAATCAATGTGAGAACTGTCTACGTAATAAGGCTGATCATCAACGCCCTGCAGGCTTGCTTCAACCCTTACCAACACCACCGAGACCTTGGCATACGGTTTCATTAGATCTTATCGTTGAATTACCTGAGAGTTTAGGTTTCACGTCAATTTTAGTGGTCATAGACTACTTAACTAAATTGGGACACTTTATACCATGTACTGGAACACCCTCCGCCAGCGGACTCACCGAGTTATTTTTGAGGAATATAGTGCGATTCCATGGTATCCCTCAAGGAATTATTTCTGACAGAGGTCCGCAGTTCACGTCCCACTTCTGGAAGGCCTTTTGTAAAGCAGTTGGAATCGAAATGCGTCTGTCTACAAGTTACCATCCCGAGACGGACGGTCAAACTGAGCGCCTAAACCAAACTTTAGAACAGTACTTACGGTGTATGATACACAGCCAGGGAAAATCTTGGGCCGAGGTGGTATGGCTGGCCGAGTTTGCATATAACAACGCAGTTCACGCATCCACTAAGGTGACTCCTTTTTATGGTACGTACGGATTTCATCCGAGATTTCAACCCGTACCCGACCTTGCTCCAATAGCACCAGCCGTGGAAGCACGAAGGGAACAACTCATCGACACTTGGCAGGTCATGCAAAACAACCTGTTTTCAGCAAAACAAAGCTATAAGAAACACGCCGACAAGAAACGCAGACCAAGCCCACTTTACCATATTGGGGATACCGTCTGGCTGTCTACGCGAAATCTACACCTCCAAGGACCAAGAAAACTCCAACCAAGATTCATTGGCCCATACCCAATAGAAAGAGTGATAAGTCCCGTGGCAGTACGTTTGACGCTACCAAAACACATGCACATACATCCAGTCTTTCACGTATCTCTTCTAAAGGCAGCACCCTCGTCCCTAAAACCCAAAAAACCCCCACCTCTGATGGTTGACGGCAATCCCGAGTTTGAAGTTAAAGCTATTCTTGACTCACGTGTTAAACAGAATGCACTCTGGTACCTGGTAGACTGGAAGGGGTATGGCCCGGAGGAACAATCCTGGGAACCAGCTTCTAATCTACATGCTCCTCGGCTCCTCCGCCGGTTTCATCATGTGCACCCCTCTAAACCTGGGCCTGCGAGAGGGAGGGGGAGTACTGTCAGGGCTGGGCGGATTGGCAGCACGTCATGTAAGAAACTAGTGTCCCACAGTCACCAAAGCCTTGTGAACCCTTTCTGTAAGCCTTATACACTGTACATAAGGAGGATGTTTCATCCCTATTGTAGGCAAAGTATGCAGGGACTAAGAAACATCAAGAGACCACAAATCCCAGCAGGCCGTGTGCTTCACAAGCCAGCTGGGAGGAAAATATCTGCACGCGGGCAACGCCCAACGGACAGCGCATGCGCGAACCGCGCCCACGCTTCCCCGCTTGCTATTCCGGCTTCAGTGGAGGACGGACGTGTTTCCCAGCGCTCTGCTCAGGGCCAGCCTTCGCGGGGCACTTCGCCCACCTGAACTCACAGGCCCCGCGCCAACTTGAGATAAGTGCTTTTGCTTCTACTATTAAATCCGCGTGCAGGGAGAAAGACTAACGAAGCGGCTGAGGTCGCGGTGCATGCAGACTTAGACTTAGGATTCAGGCGGTTTGGACCGCAACGTATGGCTGAACAATAACCCGCATGCAGAGTGCTTATGTGGGGGTGACTGAGGAAAACGTTCGGGTGAGGCAACCCGACTCGCACAGTTTCAAGTCTCCTACGGAGGCACGTGTGCGGAACCACGGGTGAAGACAACCCGATCCGAGCATACTCTGAGGGTAACGTTCCGGGTGAGGCAACCCGCACGTACAGTTGCGAGTCTCCTACGGGGCAGGGCAGGAGGCACGTGTGCAGAAACACGGGTGAAGGCAACCCGATTCGAGCACACCACCGGGTCACGTAGTGCTTTGGGAGCACAAGTCAGCGCTAGAAGGTGTAGTCAGATCTTGCACGTGCTCATTGTATTTTTTGGTATTTTCCAGTGGAGCTTGCTACGAACTTTTGGGGACTTCCCATGCCACGTCAAGGAGAACAAGCTCACGACCCGCAGCTAAGTACATTCTGGTTCCTTACTAAAGTATTGTCTAAGCTGCCAAGTACCCGGTATGACAAGAGTATGACAAGAAATATCGTGTAATTGCGCATGTTAGCACGGGCTTTTGGTAACTGCAGAGAGAAGGCAGTGAGGAATATAAAGCTCATGCTAACATTGTTTTGATGCAACGATTGTGGTTAGAGCTCCAAGCAAAAGCTCCTGCAGTGGTTCCAAGCTCCACTACAAAGGCTCCTAATAACTGGTTATGGTATGACTGGATTGAATGAGTGGGCGGAGAACTCACCACGAGAACGACCAGTGGATGGGGCGGCAGGAGCTGAGGAGCATTTTTCCCTATAATTCCCATTCCCATCCAGAACCTCTCCCTAAACCTTTTCCCGGTGAACCTACAACCCCTTACCCATCCATTCAACGGACCCTAACCCTCTTTCCCCGGCGGGTTGCGGTAGCCTGAGTTTCCTATCAGGTCCAGGTGCCAAGACCCTACGGGGAGGCAGGAGTTTGTGCTGCCTCTGCGCCGGGCAAGTTTGAAGACGCCTTGACAAAGTCTATGCAAAGTCATGGCATAGTAATTTTTGCAGTTGCATTTTGGGACTGCACTCCCAGATGAAAACATTGGCATTCATTCTTGGGGTTTGAAACGTGCACACATTTTAATGTTTTTAACCCCTATTAGGAGAAAATATCCTCCTTTCGTTTCAGAATCCAGGGTTAGCACGTGCCACCCCAGGTTACTCCCTGGATGCCGCTTAGTGGTTAATGAGATGATATGAAAGGCTACGAAGTCTAGGGAGCGCCCCCGCATAAACGCTTCTGCACTGTCCAAGGTGCTGAAATGCACTATAATGGACGTCTATGGGGGACTTTGCTGAGCTTGGAACTCTCCGGTTTACCGTGGGATTTAGGAGTTTCTCATCCTCTAGGACTATTGGCTTTTTTAGCCCCTCCATCAGGGGGGAAAACGTTTTTTAGCGAAGAAAGCTGACTTTTGAGGCAGTATTTCCTGTCTGAGTGGCTCTGGGGAGCCACTCACGGGGCTACCGCTACCGCAGGGTCGGATTTCTCGTTCTTCATGCAGGGGGGCTCTCCTGTTCCAGTAGCAGTGTTGCTAGGAATCCTCCAACTCAAGATGCTGATTGATCCTGACCCCACGTGAAGTATGACAACTCAAGGCGATGCCCCCTAGGGAGGGTCCGCACAGTATGGTGATGGTTCTCTCTGCAGATGCAGGCAGTGAGAACACAGGGCTCCAGCACTCAGCGAAGAGGGGGGACCTGAGATGAGCACAAGTGGAGTGGCACAATGGGCACGGTGGGCAAGAGAGCCAGCCAATGGGCTCCCTCCATGCTGAGTGTGAACGGGCCAGGAAAGCCCATGTTCTGAGGGATCTGGCTCTCTTTCTATTGGATGATTGCTTCAACATTAGTTCTCAGCGCAAGAGAGCCAGCCAATGAGCTCCTTTCATGCTGAACGTACACGGGCCGTGAAAGCCCACGTTCCAGGGGAGCTGCTGCCTCCCCATTTTAAAGGCAGAACGGTCTGCTACAACCCCATTTCAGCCGTTCTCTGCTCGCAACTTGACACCTCTTGTTGTCCTCCCAAATGACACCGACCCCTTCTCTTCTCCCTACAATTATCTATTTCTTCCTTGCCCCTCTGGGACATCGCCCACCGCCATCCTTCTTCTTCACGATGGTTGCCATTGGCAGTGGGCAAACCTCCTCAGCCGCCCCTTCATCAGAGAAAAGTTTTTTTTTTTAACCAACATGCTATTGCACGCTGCACCCCATGCTAGGCTGCTCATGGTGGTAACACCTACGTTTGCGAGTTGGCTTTGTCATTAAGGGCCTGCAGCACTTGAGAGGCCCTTGCTTAGCTTGGGCTTGCTCTGGCTTGGGCTTTGGCTTGGGCTGGGGCCCATTCATGGCCAAGCCCGCTCGGGAACGAAAGTGTTAATGCTACATTTGGGCAGACAGATGTAGGCTTCCGTGTCAGGCTACAGAACGCTCCCGCTGGGAAGCAAGTGACCGCTCAAGTCAAAGCTCATTTGAGGGTATTACTGCCCAAGCTTATCGCAGTGTCAATGGATATCACTCTCCTGGTTCTGAGCTTCCATGATTCCTAGGAAGGGTGGTGCTGGAATGGCATCGCAGATCCTATATACTAAAAGGTCAGATGTTTGTTTGTCCGATGGAGTCATGCGCAGTAGAGACTGCCCACTTCGCCTGTTGTGAAGCTAGAGAGAGCTGTTGCCTTAGGGCATATATAGTGGCCCTACTGTGCTCACGAGAACCTAAAAAATATGTTTTTCCTCTTTACATGAATTACAATCAATTACAATCAAATATACCACATAATATATTCACACTCTATAAATTACGTTCGTTACGCACTTTGGCCCGTGAACACAGGGTTTTTACTAGTATAATAATAAAAGGATCGTCCTGACGAATTTAAGGAATTTTGGCCTCTCCACACCAGTGCTTCCTCATTCAAACTTTGTGGGCAAAGTAGAGAGGTACGTCTTGGCACAAAGGGTTAGGTGGATACACTTGTGTAGCACAGGAGTAGCCAGACACAGGAAGACACTTACATACTTATGCAGCCGTGTCCAGATTCCTGTACGAGAAGCGGGCTCCTGAGATGCACAGCAAGCATCCCTTCATGGGGGAATCATGGCCCAGCTATTGGGCTATCTGGGTTTTAATGGGTTGATGATAGGCATCACCCCTGAACAGCCACCAGACTGTACCCCAGACATGATTAACTGCACGAGTACAGCCCCTGACAGCTGGTCATGGAGGGGGTACTTATGATAAGTCCGTCTCATAGAAGTCTATGGCTTCTGGGGTGAACTCTGGTCTGTATCCAGAAACGAGAGTTTGGTGGCCTGTCAGAATCCAGATGAATTATTAATTAGGCACTGAGGCGATGTACAGAGATGACGTCAGCTACTGGCGGACCTGTGCTTGTGGAGTCATGAACACTCACTTGAGTGAATGGACTGGGGGTGGCGTGAGGGTAGCAGTCACAATAAGAACTCTATGGTCTATCCGTGGCTAGATGGCCGCCGCGTGTTATCCCTGCCTTATGCTGCCACCTGCCCATCCCCTGGAATAAAGAATTAGGTTTCCTTGAACAAGGATCATATGAGAGTCAGTGTGGATCACCCCCTCCCTGTGCCAGTCTTGGGCACACTGATGGACGGGTTCGGAATGATTGCTCAGACCTGTGACCTTACATGCACAGGGCATGGGTCGCCCATGTTATATTCGCACCCAGGGGATACCCATATCCTTTACATTTATGAGGGGCAACCTGTACCAAGGAGAGACACATGAATCGCAATGGTTAAATGTTACCCATGAAAGAATAATGAAAAGAGCACAGGCTGGTGGCCCGCTTGCAATGTTATTGTGCAGTAGGTCACAGAAACAAGCGGACTGGAGGACAAGGCACCAGCTGGGACTAAAACAGGGCACAGGCCCCCAATACTGTCTAGTGCGGGGCGTAAGCTAGTCCCTCCTCTACATGGGGGCTTTGCTGGCGTCTGTGATTTTGACTGCTTTCTTTCCTCACACTGCCAGGAAGGCAAATCGGCAGCAGCTGCTTTCGTTGAAAATTGGACTCCGATGGGAAACGCATCCCTTCTCTGCTTTTGATGTTGGGGTACATACTTTCAGCTTCACGGATTGCACAGGGAAATCTTTGTTTCTGGTGTTGTGATCAGGTTTGGGTGTTTGGGCTGCATCCGCGTTCGTGTTTGGGGATTTTTTTCTGGGCCTGCCAAACATTAGTGTCGTTTTGCATTAAGTGTGTTATGATTGCATAAGTGTTACAAACGAGGCAGGAAACTGACAGGGGACAAAGAGGCAACGTGGAAGTACATCACGAAAAGCAGAAAAAAGTGCCTGGGCAGTGAGTGCCAGGACTAGGCGCGTGCATCCTTGAACCACCCCTATCCCATGGGCTGAGATACGGGAGAGGCTGGAGGCTCTGGCAAGAGAGTGGGTGAATGGCGTGTCGCCAACATTCCCAGCAAGCCTGCGCAGTTTGGTGAATGCAGCTTGCGGCGGCATCCCCTCTCTGTGGCTGCAAGGAGGTGTGATCTTGGCCTCCGGTACCTTCAGAAGTCACGGATTCAATGTCTGGATCAGGAGTCGCGCCGCATCTCAACTGCAGAGAGACTGCGGGGCATGGACGCGTGCAAGAAGTCTGCGTTGGCACAGCAAACGTTGTGGCCATGGCCACACTACGTTTTGGCACGGGACTCATTTCACAACACGGCCACGGTTTGCTTATCTTCTGAGCACTCGTGTTTTGAGAAGCAGTTTCTGAGTACACAGCATAGACGTACACGGCCAGGCTGGCCTCCTTTGCTTTGGGACACAGATGCCATTATCTACTGAGCGGCACCCCTGTTTCTCCCTGGGGGCGCTGCACTGCTGTGCAAAGAAGATGAGTGCAATTGGAGAAGAATTGGAAGGTACCTTTTGCAGTTAGGGTAAGCCATCAACCGGAACCAAATGGCGGCTGGGAGTTAGGCTCAAGTCCGTCTCATGTACGCGCAAGTCATTTATGAGTCATTTACAACGTATTCTAAGCATTCGGGTCAAACAAGATGTTGCTCTTTTTTTCTTTGAAATTAGAGCCCTGGAGAGAATACGACGGCGGATGCCATTTGAAAAGGTCCTTCCAACTAGTGCGGCAGCCGCAGTGCAAGGCACTGATGCGTCCCGCAGGAGCGCGGCCCAGCTGCTTCCGCATGCACGCGCCCTGATAATTAGCTGTGTGGGGGTGGGGCGGGGGGTGGAGCAGCTGCTCAGGGGGTGGGGGGGTCGTCTACACATGCTGCCGTGGCAATATAAAGTCATGTTTGGATGAGCACGTATCATGAGAATGAAAGGCACTCTTTTACATCGGATGGAAACAAGATGCACTTTGCCACATAACAAATGAAAACTACACGTGTCATGAATTGTGCCTGGCTGTTACACCTGCGCTGGTATTCCTTGGAATACATGTTGTTCGGGACATTGCGTTCTCTGCCGCTGCGCGTAGGAAGTAACGACCATTTTGCGGCTTGGTTGTTAATTAAGCAGATAAAGCTGCTGTGAAAGATGGGGTACACGGAATTTTAAGAACAGGTGCGGGGGTGCTTTATCAAAGCCTTGGAACAAGGCGATCTAACAGTCGGGGCATTTAACAAGATCCACTGGCGTTTGACACATGCCCAATAGGCAATTAAAAATGAGCAGTGAATCATGCAGGCGCTATGAAGCCGCTGAACCATGGGCGCTACTGGACCTCCTGATGACACTCATTCTCCTGCAATGGGCCAGGCTGGAGCGGCGGCAGGACGCGTGATGCCTTTAGGCCCCTTTCATGCTGATAGCGCCTGTGCGGTGCCCCCTCTTACAGCCCACACGTGGTATACACCTTACGAGGCGCCTCATTCCCATCAGAGCCACTCCCCCCACAGACCCCGTTATTAACCTACACGAGACCTCTTTTCACTCCAGAGATTCGTGGAAAGACTCCCCCCTCGGTGCCCCCCTCGTCCCCCGCTGTTCCCAGAGCTCGCTCTCCGCGAATCTCTGAGTCTGACCTAATTCCGCCGCTGTCGTCAGGTGCGCAGACTGCGGCTGCCGGAGAGCGTCAGGCTGGGCTGATGCAGTCCAGGGGTGCAGGGGAGGTGCACGCGGCCCTTGAGATGCAGAGCATCTAAACACCTACCTTACAATGGAAAGAAGCACATGCCATGACATGCCAGATCAAACGGTAGTGGCAACACCACCTCCCACCGCCTCCCCCCACGGGTGAACCCCCAACATGGAATCCCACCCGCCCCCCCCCATTCTATTTGCACAGATTGCTGGCGAGCACTAGTGAACACCTCAGCTCTGTACTCGGGGTGCCGGTCCCTGTAAAGATACCAGACGCCTCCCTAGATGGGCCCCTCGGTTCATACGAGATTTCTTGGCATTGGCAGCCCAGAGCGCCCCCTGTAAGTGGAGTTGTGATTTGCCCCCACTGGGCCTGTCACGCCCAACCCCGTGCATTCCCTCGACCATGGACTCCGGACTCCTTGAAGTGTCATGAAGCTACCAGTGCGCATGTCCGGATGCTGACGACATCGCGTGCACTGGCGCGAGAGCAGGCTCGCTTCGTTTCTGGCCTCCATGCATCCTTCTGAAAGACAGCAATGCACGGAGAGTTGGACACTGGGGTACACACGCGGGTGGTGCAGGAGCAGACGTTCTCCTCTTCCAATTGGCAGACAGTGGAGCCAGGGAACCCGAGTTCACGACCCGCTGACCAGAAGATGTGGCTATGGGCGAATCACGTCACCTGTCAGCTTCTTATTTTCATGAGTTACGAACATTGGGATCTTAGTGGATAATATTCTGTTTAGTGTGCACGATTCTAAAGCCTCACCCATGCCTGGTTTAATAGACTACAGTGGTACTGTAACGATGATAATAAAATAATAATACTAATAATTAATGATAATATACATCCTGTAGGAATAGTTTTATAGGGACGTCTGCGCACCAGCTGCCCCTCTTCAAACATGCCAGTTCACGCGTGGCCTCAGACCCCGACGGAGTAACAGATGACGCTGCCATTTTTCCTCACATCCCAACCCTCAGGCTGTCCGAATGAGTATATATGCCTCACGGTTACAAACACTTTAATGCATGGGTGTGTGGTGTGAAAAACGAAAAGAGCACTCAGCAGAGTGTGCAGTGATTCGAGCACACACACACCTTTTGTCACAGGCCTATGTGCTACTTATAAATGCTCTGTGGCCATTCTTATGTTCCCCAGACACTCTTTAATGTGTCGCATAGCCGCAGGGCCGGCCTTAAGGGCAGCAGTGCCCAGGGCGAATTGGCCCCCCCCCCGTGCACCCACCTCACCGCACCCCGCACACCCCTGGTCAACAGGGGGCGGGGACAGGATGGGCCACTTTTAAAAAAATGTATTTATTTATTTTTTAACCTCCTCACTCTGGCGAGGAGGTGATGATATGAATAGGGCGCATCAGCACCCTTTTGTCATTAAATGAGCCCGCCGCCGCGGGTGCATTTAATGACAATTAGGTGCCTACCACGCCTTCTGCCACTACACCAGCTCGGGGGAGCCCTTCAAAGACTCCCTGAGCTGGCATGGTGGGGGCTAATGGCGCCCTGGGAGGCGTGGTGCCCGTGGTGGTCACCTGGCTCACCCCTCCTAAGGCTGGCTCTGCAAAGCCGGCAAAAAACTCCTATTAGCACCATTAATATGTGTACCAGTCGCAAGGTGTGAAGTCAGGCTTTAGGTGCCAGGTTAAGCATGCGCCGTCCGCGTTTCATGCCTTCTGCCATCATGCTGCCATTTTTTCCCCTCAGATCACCCCCTTGACACTCAACCCATTTGCCCCAGCAAGCCTCCTCTCCCCATTCCTCCTCTCTCCGCCCTTTGCTCGCATCTTCCCATAGCCCGGTTGCCTTTGCCCTCTGCCATCCTTCCCCATCCTCATGTTCGGTTCACCCTTCCTGCATTTCATCAAATATACTATATAGGCACCCATTACGAGTATGGCGGTCCGGAAACAAGGGTGCACCGGCACCCTTTCAAGACCGAATACTCTGAGAATGCCGGTAGGGGCCATGGATGCCCCGGCAGGCCTGATCTGCTGGAAAATCAGACCCTTACCGGCATGTCTCTCACTGAAGCACCGGCATCATTAGCTACGGTGTCGGTCATGGGGTGGGGATTTACCGTTCCGCCGTCACTTGTGATATCCCGATGGCACTGGGACATCAGGCGGCGGAACCGGTGTTACAGGGTTACTGCCAACCTCGTAGTTAGGGCCAATGTGCTGAGTGTGTGTGCACGCACCTGCCCCTTAGGTTACACTTCTTTAAAACGTTCCCATCATTGCACCCCATTTCACCTGTGCCCCACGGGTGCTCACGGCTACAATAGCCACAGAGGAGGGCTGTGTAGCGTGTGGTAACAGTCCTCCATCCAAACGTAATGACCTTGTTTTGCTCTGGCCATTACCTCTGGGTAGCGGGGTACAGCCCTTGCCTGATGCCGATATTGCTTCATTCTAACATTGGAATGTTGGGGAGCCATTGTGAACAATAGAGCAGCTGGGGCGGGGCATAACCACTGTTACTCAGATTGATGTTTCTGTTCCAGCAGTTCGCCTCATTGCTTGGTTCCTCCCTAAGCCACCCAGCCACCTGGACAATGCTCCCTGCAAGATTCTGAGCATCTTCCCCAACTGTTTTCTTTTGTTTCTAACACATGTTTAACTTGTGATTTAGCCAAAGCAGAATGGCATTACAGCCCAGGGGAGAAGGACTGTAACAGTCAGGGGCGTTGCTAGGGGGGGGGCTAAGGGGGCTATAGCCCCTGATCTTTTGGTTGTAGCCCCGGATAGAATCTCAGGAGCTACAGCCAAAACACTGGCTAGCCCCCAGTCCCAATAGTTCCGACATCAGCTTAGCCCCGGGTCTTTTCCAGACCTAGCAACTCCCCTGGTAACAGTTGCTATCGTCCCTTAACCTTATCCATAATTCAAGTGTGGGACGATAGCACCCGTTGCAGCCCTCCTCCCCTGCACTGTAAGGCCTCATTGGTGCTATTTGTCAACCACATCTTCCTTATAGGGCTGTTTCGAGTACAAAAGGAGTGTTCCAGAGTGTCCATCTTGGAATGATACCCATCTATCAGAAAATAATGTAAGCAGCTATTCTAGGTTTGTTTTATAATGTATTTTACTCAGTAAAATAAGTCTAATGTTCTTATTATAAGCTTTACTGAAATCGCTCTTTAGAAATTAGCATTGTAAAAGTTACGAAACATGTACAATATGCAATGTTAGTCAAATTAAATAAACTTCTTGTTTAATCGCTTCTTTTATGGTGACTGCACATCATGTTTTCTCTCAAAATGTCCTTCCTTGGAAAGGTTCAGACTCAGACTCAAAACCAACGATCTGTTTCTTCTGTGAGCACTAAGGCAATGTTTCATTTTGTATTCTGGGCACTGGTTTGTTTGTAGTGTTATGGAACCTACACATTTGTTGCAGTGTGCACAATCAATAATAATTAACAGAAACTAGAAAATATTGCATGCAGTTGCACACCTTGCCCTCTATTCCTCTGACCCCTTACAGCGTCTATCAGAACCCTATCACCCACTGCAGAACCTACACACACCCCCTTAACCTCCCCTTTAAGGACAATGTGCCCTCAGTGTGATGGCGGCATTCCTGCAGGGCACACACTTTGACAATGCATGTCTCCACATTCCAGGTTGCTCATGGGATTCCTCTGTCACCGCTGTTGTCATTGTATTTTTAATCATTAACACACAGCAACCCTTGGCCCTTCAAGCTATCTGTGGGTTTCGCAGGTCGCATTGCTGTCAGCAATGGCTAGTATGGCTTTAGCAAACATGCATCTGAGAAGTCCACTCTCACCCATAGAGAGAGAAACACACACACAGATAGAAGGAGCGAAAGAGAAAAAGTGTCAGAGAGGGGGTGCAGAGAGAGAGCTCTAGATGGGTGCATGATATTCCAGGCACGGCTATCAATAGTTACCATTTCTAGAGAGTGCACCACAGCTGAACGGTCACTTTGCTCACTCAAGTGAATGGTAAACGTCCCTGGTACCCCACTGTCCGTGAACGATAAAAATAGCTGAAAGACTTGTTACCTCGTGAGTCAACGTGGAAGGGTTGCTACTGAGAAGGCTTGCCCTGGCCTTTTCTTTCTGTGTCAAATGGTCATGGATGTTCTAGTGCTATAGGAAAATGAGAAGAGCTGGGCCGTTGCTGGAAAGTCTAGAAGTCTCCAGGAGGGCTCCAGCTTGCAGGATTGAGCTCAGCCAAGTCTCACCTGCGTGCCTCGCTTTTACAGAGCAAGATCTATTATCAGAACTCCGGGATTTATAAGGGTTAAAAACTCTGAACAGGCGAAAAGATGGGGCCGCTGGTATCAGAACGTTCAACAAAACGGGGAATAATTATAATTAGGTCGCACCCGCTCACTTCTGAGGTTTGTCAGGCACTTTAGGGACCCCAACCTTTTCCTCCAACTTACATAGTGGCTAATGGGCAATAACACATTTGCTGCATTGAACTCAAGGCACCATCTTGTCTCGGGAGGATAGCTCAGGGGCAACATGCTCGCCTTGGAAGTGAGACGACATGGAGCACCACAGGTTCAATGCCGGGTCCGCGCTTAGAAACCTCCGGGTATTAAGTGCGTTATAAATAACCTATCACATCACATCTCATAGACCACACTTTATGATTTCCAAACTCGTGCGTGGTTATTAATTCCCCTCTCCCGGGTCACGCTATTGAAAGATATCTGCACCATCTTCTAACAGGCAGACATATCCCCCATGAACCTCTGTCTCTTTTGAATGCACTGCTATCAATGGGGAGAAGAGGAAGAGTGGGATTCCCATCTGGACCCCATTGCCTCACCTGTGCTTCACAATAGAGAGGAATCGTGAGGATAAAGGAAGCCCAGGGAATTGCCTTCTTTTTTCCACTGATCGAAGAACCTTTTTATCCTCCATTCCGCCACACAGGTGCACCCTCACTCAAGATACTGAATTGTGTAAACTTCTTCTCTATGCGAGCCACGCTCCCCATTATAAAAGTGTTGACATTGTGATTGGAATGCTTACTAGGTTCTTTAAGGCCTGGTTAGATGAACTCATTTGTCAGTTTACTGGCACCAAGCATGGACGGTTCAATCGTATCTATACATAGCCTCACAGTTAAGCAAGCCCAGGAATAGTGTGGTCATTGATAGTTGTTCACAAAGCCTTGAGTCGTGGATCATGGAAGACATTAAGATCCTGGCAGGGCCAAGGGATAGAGGAATGCCAGCAATGGGCAATGGTCTTCAAACTTTCAAATGGCTGCCTACAAGTGGGCTGAGGAGGAGGGCATCTTCCAGGAACCTCACATAAAAGCAAAATCTAACAAGAAAGACCTCCACATCTCAGAATTGTCCTGAGTTCCAAAGCTAAAGCACAAAGGCCAGCCTTCCGACTCCAAAGGTTTGCCAAACCAATCATCCCAACTCCATATGCCTTGCCTTCCCAGCTGAAGATCATGGGTCAGCGATTTCACCACCTGCTCCCTTTCCCCACTCTTACTTTCCGATCCTCGACAAACACAGATCACAACCCATTGATTTCGTCACCTTCTTGTGTAGAGCAGCTTTGCCCCACCGTTCCTTAATGTCGCCAAATATTCGCAATTGCTTGTTTTCCAATATTGTGATCTGATGCAGCATTTTACTTTGTATCATGCTTTCATTTTGATTTACCAAAGACCTGTGTCCGATGAGTGTTAGTTCAATTTGAGCAGGAGAGCCCTAGCCCTTCACAGTGCTTTCTTCTTTGCGTTTCATCATAGCCAGTTCTTCGCTTCAATGGGGTTTACAAGTATCCCTCTTCCTGCCTTGAAACTGGTCCATTTCAGATCAAGGAGACCTGACTGTTCCCATTCTGATTCGGGATGGACTAGAGAGGAAAACATACATTCCTCTCCTTATCACCCTCTCTGGGAGGAACCTCTCGAGTGAATAAAGGAAAGGAGACCATTTAATGAACTCGGTCCCTTTGAAGTTTGCCATTAGAATCCAAAGGGATCTGTGATATGGATTGCTCCTTTTGGAATCCTTTAGCCCCTCAGTTAAAAGAACATCATATGTCCTGCACTGTACTTCCAGCACCCCCTCCTCACTCAGTCATTTGAGCAGAAGGACAAGGTTCATGTCTTCAACTGTTTCTAAAGTTGGGGAGGGATGCTCCTGTGTGGACAAACTCCAGCACAGAAATAATAGCAATGATTTTCACCTGTAGCATGAAACTCAGCTGGATCTCCACAGTAAACATGTGAGCAAAACAATCAACACTAGCTGCACCCGGCATATCATATGCTGATCTAGCACTATATCTGTGTGCTCTCTCTCTCTCAGTGTCCCTATTTCCACTCTCTATCAGCCTCCGTCAGTGTCAATCCTTGCTGGTCAATCCCAATATATCAATGTAAGTCTCCTTCAGTGTCAGCCAGTCTCTGTGAACTTCATTCTCTATGATTGTCAGTAACAGTCAATGTCATTCTCTTGTCATTCAGTGTCCCTCGTTGCCAGTATCAGTCTCTTTCAATCAGTGTCAGTCTCCGCCAGTGCCATTCTCTTTGTGTCATTACCTCTATGCCATTTTCTGTCAATGTCAGTCTCTGACAGTGTCTCCCTGTCAGTAGCTGTCAATCTCTCTCTGCCACTGCTAGTCTTTGCCAGTCTTAGCCAATATCAGGCATCTCTGCCAGTGTAAGTCAGTGCCAGTGTCTGTCAGAGTCAGTCTCTCGGTGTCAGTTAGTCTCTATATGTATTGACCTGTCTGTCTCTGTGTCTGTAAGTATCTGTCAGTGTCAGTCTCCCGCAGTGTCAGTCTCTGTGTCAGTGTCTCTCAGTGTCTGCCTTTCTCAGTCTCTGTTAGTCTCTCTCTGCCAGTCTCTGTCAGTGTGAGTACATCTGCCTTAGTCACTGTCAGTCTCTGTCAGGGTCAGTCTCTCTCACTTTTAGTGTCAGGCTCTGTCAGTTTATCAGTGGCAATCTCTCTGTCAAACTCTTTCAGTGTCAGTATCTGCCAGTGTCAATTTCTCTCACACTCTTTGTCAGTCTCTATTTTACTCATTCTCAGTCAATAACCATCATTGTCAGTCTGTGGCAGTCTCTCCTTCTCTTTCAGCTTCTCTGTCTCTTCCTATTGCTTAAATTTGCTCTATTGGGAGAGTAGGCCCTTGTCACTCACCAAGGTAAGTGAAGGCCATTCTGGCCACAAATCCTAGCCCCAAGCCCACCCCCTTCAACTGCGACACCAGCCCCTCCATATTAAAAAAAGAATAATCTCTAAACCCACCCCCCCTTACACCACAACCCCAGCCCCTCATTTTATTTTAAAAAAACAGCCCCAAACCCACTCCCCTTCCACCATGACAGCAGCCTCCTCCATCCCCAAACTGCACTGATAGGCCTCTTTCCCACTATACAGGTGTCTCAAACATAGCAGGGCCCTGTGCCCAAATTGCATGGTGTGATCCCCAAACTGCACTGATAGGCCTCTCTCCCACTATACAGGTGTCTCAAACTTAGCAGGGCCCTGTGCCCAACTTACATTGTGTGATCCCCAAACTGCATTGATAGCAGGGCCTCTGTGCCAAATTGCATTGTGTGATCCCAAAACTGCATCGATAGCAGGGCCTCTGTGCCAAATTGCATTGTGTGATCCCCACACTGCATTGATAGCAGGGCCTCTGTGCCCAATTTGCACTGTGTGGTCTCCAAACTGCATTGACAGGCCTCTCTCCCACTATACAGGTGTCTCAAACTTAGCAGGGCCTCTGTACCCAAATTGCATTGTGTGATCCCCAAACTGCACTGATAGGCCTCTCTCCCACTATACAGGTGTCTCAAACTTAGCAGGGCCCTGTGCCCAAATTGCATGGTGTGATCCCCAAACTGCATTGATAGGCTCCTCTTTCACTATACAGGTGCCTCAAACTTAGCAGGGCCTCTGCGCCCAAATTGCATTGTGTGATCCCCAAACTGCACTGCTAGGCCTCTCTCCCACTATACAGGTGTCTCAAACTTAGCAGGGCCCTGTGCCCGAATTGCATGGTGTGATCCCCAAACTGCACTGATAGGCCTCTCTCCCACTATCCAGGTGTCTCAAACTTAGCAGGGCCCTGTGCCCAAATTGCATTGTGTGATCCCCAAACTGCATTGATAGCAGAGCCTCTGTGCCAAATTGCATTGTGTGATCCCCAAACTGCATCGAAAGCAGGGCCTCTGTGCCAAATTGCATTGTGTGATCCCCAAACTGCATTGATAGCAGGGCCTCTGTGCCCAAATTGCATTGTGTGGTCTCCAAACGGCATTGATAGGCCTCTCTCCCACTATACAGGTGTCTCAAACTTAGCAGGGCCTCTGTGCCCAAACTACATTGACTGATCTCCAAACTGCATTTATAGGCCTCCCTCCCACTATACAGGTGTCTCGAATTTAGTTCACTCTCAAATCTAGAACACTCGCAAATTTAGCTAACTCTCAAGTGAGACAGAAGCCACAGTGAATTACGGTGTTGGGTCACTCTGACTAGGGCCTCTTGCATCACAAGGCAAAAGTCCGAACTGCGCCCGTCTAAGCCGCCCTCCAACCAGCAGAAACCCTTCCCAACCCACACAGCCTGCACACCACAGTAAACCACGCCCAGGGATACAGACTGTAAAGAGAGCCACCGATAACACCCAACTTAATAACCCATACCACCCCCCTTCCCCTCCTAGGACATCAACTGAATGAGTCGCCAACTTCAGCCGGAATAACACCTACAGACGGAGCCCAAATTAGTAGCGGACACCCCCTCACCCACCACTACACCACAAGACCACAAGACAGCCAGACCAAAGCAGGACCAACTAGACGTCACCAAACAAAGACTAAACAACTCTCAATCTTACAATGCCGTTCAAACGACCCATTCCAAGGAAAAGACGAAGAGATGAAAGAACAAACACTCCGGAACAGCAACTTAGAACAACAACCATACACTGGACCCCCACAGACAGGAGCACAAACCGAAGCAACTCTGAGAGAAGAGAAAAATCCCTCTACCTAACTCCATACCTCGCAGAAAACTGGCCACCACGGCAATCCAACCCAACATTAGAAGCAGCAACATCAAACAACCTAACACAAGCAAGTAGAAGAAGGATGAACAAAACAAACAACAAACAGACGACCCACGCAATAACCCCCTACATCACCAAAGCAAGAGGAACTTACAATCAACAAACACAACTTCCGGAAGACAAACCCGATGAAAACACACAAAACCCAAGACAAAACCTAGAAGAACTCTTCGAAGATGCTGACACCCCAAATCCCACAGCCCAACAAGTGACCAACCAGGAAGGAAACCTCAACACCAAGCAGAAGACGACCTCGACAAAGCCCAAACCAAACAACACCTACAAACTTCACTGCAATCTAATAAACACAAGATCCATGTCAAAACACTGAACAGAGATCTTCGACCTACTCGACGACAACGCATTGACATCCTGTTCATCACAGAAACATGGCTGGATGACAACTACAAAATCACACTCCAAAGCTGCCATCCGACAGACTTCAAATGCCTACAAATAAACAGAAAAAACAAAAAAGGAGGCGGCATCGCTATAGCATTCAAAGAACACCTGAAAATAAAAACTGACGAACCACTCAACATCCTCAACTGCGAAACCATGGTAATACACTTAACAGTGAGCCCAAAAACCAACATCACATTCATCCTGGTATATAGACCACCGACATATGATGCAACATTCGTCGATAACTTCATTGAAGCCATCACCAGCTTAGCCATCAACCGCAAACATCTAATCATGCTGGCGGACTTCAACATCTGGTTTGAAGACAGCCACGCCAACTCCCAAAACTCACTAATTGAACAACTCAGCACCATGAAACTACGACAACAAGTCAATGGAGGAACACACTCGGCAGGACACACCCTAGACGCAATTTTCGCCAAAGAAAAACTCATCACCACGGCACCTCCAATACAAATACTGTGAAGCGACCATCTCATCATCCCATTCGTGATCACTCTGCCTACCCAAGCCTACATCCAACATCCAAAACTCACAACCACCACCAAAAGAAATTGGAAACACGTCAAAGAAAGCAACCTATTTGAACAACTGGAATTAACGAAACCCTCAACTACAGAACTCGAGCTAGCTGACCTAGACGGGAAAGCAGAGATACTGCACAAATGGATTGCAGATACAATAGACAAGATCGCCCCAGAAAAACCGTTCACCCCATCAAAAAAAAGAGCAATGGCAAAGTGGTTCACCCCACTATTAAACGCCATGAAAAAGGAAAACAAAAAGATGGAATTGGAATGGAGGAAAGAATACAACCCAGGGAAAAAACACTGTACCAGAAACAAATCCGTGCATACAAGAAGGAAATTCAAAAGGCAAAGAGAAGACATTACGACGACAGAATCAACAAAGCCACCAAGACACAAAAAGAAATGTTTAGCATCATTAAAGAAATTAGAAACCCACCAGGCTGCGATAACACCCTCAGAAAAACTATGCAACGACCTGTCAGACCACTTAAAAAAAAAAATCAATGCCATCCGACAAACCATACAAAAGCGACCAGCCAACCACAACACACAACCCAACCAACCTAACACGGAACCACAGCACAAACCCCAAAGCTTTCCTGAAATATCAGCAGTGGCATTCGCAATGCTGGTAAAACATAGCAAGAAAGCGGGATCACCCATGGACCCCTGTCCCCTAGACATTTACAAATCAATCCTCACGTAAGGATCGCCAGCAGAACACTACAGAAACCTTCTAAATCTATCACTATCAACAGGGACTTTACCGAAGATCTTCAAATCAGCATACATCAAGCCACCCTTAAAAAACACAAGTGGTGACGTAGATGACCTTTCCAACTACAGGCCGATCTCTAACATCCCCTACCCAGCAAAAGTTCTAGAAACCTACGTATATAAACTAACCCAAGAACACGCTGAAAAACACCACCTGCTGGACCAAGCTCAAATCGGTTTCAGACCAGCGAGAGGAACAGAAACAGCGCTACTATCCATCTGGGACGACCTAAAAATGAACGCAAATTCAGTCACTACCTCAGCCCTTATTCTGCTCAACCTCTCTGCAGCCTTTGACACAGTTAGCCACGACACCCTGACCAAAAGACTAGAAGATTTAGGCATAACAGACACAGCACTACGCTGGACCAAATCATTCCTAGCAGACAGAACAGAAACCGTATTGATCAAACCTTTCAAATCTGCTCCATGAGTTAACGACTGCGGAGTGCCACAAGGATCCTCACTATCTCCACTATATTTCAACATCTATCAGACTCCGGTCATCAGAATCTTCAAAAAATACAACATTACATGTTACAACTGTGCAGATGACATTCAGATCATCTACAAAATCAAAGACACAGATGCCGACCATTCAACCCTAATCGACTGTCTAAAAGAAGTCTTCAACTGGATGGATACCAACAACCTGAAAATCAACCCAGGAAAGACAAAAATCATGATCGTATCCAAAGACCAAGAGAACGAAACCACCATCCCGTGGCCTATGGAAATGGGAAACGCACCAACACCATCGGAGGTAGTAAAAAATCTGGGAGTCCTAACACTACACTGGCTCCCAGTAAAACATTGCATCACCTTCAAAACAATGTGCATAACGCACAGGGCAATCAGCGGACAAGGAGCAGAATTCCTACAAAAGAAAATAACAATTTACAAACCAACGAGACCCCTCCGATCAAGCAACAAAATCCGCCTGGAACTCAAACCATACCTTAAGAAAAAACTTGGAGGCACCTCCTTCTACCACTTAGCCGCAAAAACCTGGAACAACATTCCAAAAGAAATAAGAAACACTGAAGATCATCTAAAATTCAGGAAATCACTAAAAACCTGCCTCTTCAACACCACAGACTAAATCCGGAAACCAAAACCGGGAATAGGATGA
The DNA here is from genome assembly GCF_040938575.1 of Ambystoma mexicanum. Taxonomy (NCBI): domain Eukaryota; kingdom Metazoa; phylum Chordata; class Amphibia; order Caudata; family Ambystomatidae; genus Ambystoma; species Ambystoma mexicanum. The sequence continues at coordinate 419,194,677 of NC_090934.1, read as the reverse complement.
CTAAAACCGGAAAGCACACGGACATCCCCGACCCGGGAGGGTAGCTCCCACAGCACCTGGATGGGTGACAACGGATAGACTGGAAGACAGACGGCCCGCACGGAGAATGAGTCAACTACCCCAGACAATCCCACCAACACTTTCGCCCACCCCTTAGTTATCGCCAGGTACCACAGTGGTGTGGAATTGTTGAGATACTGGCAAACACCACACTACCTGAGAGGCTGACATTAGCAGGTGCACTAGCCACAGGAGCATGAAGGGAGGATAAGGGGAGCTATGAGAGAGCATGTTAGAGGTGGGGGCCAGAGGAGTAAGGAACCTTGTATGCCATTCGGATCCAGATCAGGACAGAGTCGCATCAGGGCAGACTACGCAAGCCGAGCGCCTCAACTAGGATAGAGACGCAAACTAACCAACCCTACTAACAATTTCCCTTTCTACATACACCTCTCAAACTCCAAACCAAACACAATCAAAACCTACAAACCGCACAAACCTCACTACATTGCAACAACAAAACAAAAACACACATAGTCTTGCACAACAGTACACGACGACTACCGGCCGCAAACACCCCAGGCCCAGCCAACGGACCACCGGGCTGAGGCCGCCAACAGCACATCACTGCTTTCTTGCACTTTTCCTGCTTCATCCCACTAACTCAACCTCCCCTCCTCTTTCAGAGCCGCCAGAGCGCCAGCGGACCACTCCGGTGGTGATAGTTTGCAGTACAAATGTCCTTTAACATTAACATATTTAGAAAGCCCAAAACCCACCCCTTCCACCACGACCCTAGTCCCGCCATCTTTTTAAACCAAAGTCCCAAACCCACCCCCTTCGACCATGACCCCAGCCCCTCCATCTTTAAAAACAAAGCCCCACACTCACCCTCTCAACCCTCCAAAGCCTGCCCTGTCCAGGCCCTGATTGGTGTTGCTGTGGGTCACGTGACCAAACAGAACTTCTTAGAGCTTCCCAGCGCAGCCGCAACCAGTGAAGGGCAGTGGATAAGAGCAAGTCCTGTTCACCTGTTGGCCTGGCGGCCTGCACTGAGGACTACATAAAAGAGGGTAAGGGACATCGCAGTACAATTCAAACCAATTGGGTACATGCTACTTTTGAATTTAGCCACACTAGAACTGTACTGATTTGGCACCCGCTGCTTTTGAATTATTTAGCCACACTAGAACTGTACTGACTTGATTCATACTGCTTTTGAATTTAGCCACACTGGAACTGTACTGATCTGACACATGCTGCTTTTCGATTTAGCCAAACTAGAACTGTACTGATTTCATTCACACTGTCTTTCAATTTAGCCACACTAGAATTTTACTGACTTGATTGATGCTGCTTTTGAACTTAACCACACTAGAACTGTACTGACCTGGCTTGCGCTGCTTTCAAATTTAGCCACACTAGAACTTTACTGATTTGATTCACGCTGCTTTTGAATTTAGCCACACTACAACTGTACTGACCTGGCTCATTCTGCTTTTGATTTAGCCAGACTAGAACTGAACTGATTTGATTCACGCTGCTTTTGAATTTAGCTAGACTAGAACTTTACTGACCTGGCTCATGCTGCTTTTGAATTTAGCCACACTAGAATTGCACTGATTTAGTTCCTGCTCCTTTTGAACTTAACCAAACTAGAAATGTACTGATTTGATTTACACTGCTTTTGAATTGAACCACATTAGAACTGTACTGATTTAAGTCATGCTGCTTTTGAATTTAGCCACACCAGAACTGTACTGACCTGTCTCATGCTGCTTTTGAATTTACCCACACTAGAACGGTACTGATTTGGCATCCGCTGCTTTTAAATGTATCCACACTAGAACTGGACTGATTTTGCAACTGCTGCTTCTGTAGAACTGTACTTATTTTGTTCCCACTGTTTTTGAATCTATACACACTAGAACTGGCATTTGCTGCTTTTGAATTTAGCCACTCCAAAACAGTACTGATTTGGGGTCTGCTGCTTTTGAATTTCAGCACACTAGAATTGTACTGATTTAGTTCCCGCTGCTTTTGAACTTAGCCACACTAGCACTGTACTGATTTGGCTTCCACTGCTTTTGAAATTAGCCACACTTGAACAGTACTGATCTGGCATTGGCTGCTTTTGAATTTAGCCACACTAGAACTGTACTGATTTGGCATCTGCTCCTTTAGAATTTAGTCACACTAGAATTGTACTGAGTTAGTTTTCTCTGCTTTTGAATTTAGCCACACTAGTATGGTATTGATTTGGTTCACACTGTTTTGAATTTAGCCACACCAGAGCTGTTCTGGATCGCCCTGTGCTGTTTTTGAATTGGGAAAAATGAATTCTATGATGATTTGGTTTCAGCTTCTTTTGAACATGACCACTTTAGGGCTTTATTGATTTAGCCCCTGCTGCACCTGGATTTAGCCACTCTAGAACAGCACTGCCTTGCTTTCTGCTGCCTTGAACTTAGCCACTTTAAAATTGTATTGGTTTAATCTCGGCTGCTTCTGAACTTGCCCATTGTTTGGGGGCAGTGCCAACCTGAGTTTGCTGCTTTGGATTTAGCCTCTTTTGGGGCTTCACTGACTTAATTCTTGGCTGCTTCTGAATTTAGCCCCTTTGGAGCTGTACTGGTTTAGTCTCCACTGCCTTTGAACCTCACCTCTTTGAACTATGCTGCTTTGACTGTTGCTGATTTCAACCTAAGCGACATGGAATTGTACCACTTTCAATTTCTGCTACTCTGATTTCTGGCACCCTGAACTCTGCCGCCTTCTGAACTTCACCAATTTAAACCTGCTGGCTTCTACCATGCTGCTTATGACTTTTGCTAAATCTGAACCCTGACTTCTGGCTCTTGCCGCTTTACATTTTAACACTCTGTAACTTTGACACCTTGTATTTTCTGTCCAAAATCCTAACTGACTAGAATTCTGACCCTCTGAGCCCTGACATTTCTGACTTCCAACACTTTTGAACTAAGCCTTCCTCAACCCTGACTATCTGAACTTTGCCAACTCAAATCCTGTCAATTGATCTCATTGCCTTTGTGAACTTTGAGACTTTGAATCTTTACCTCTCTGAACTTCCCTGCTTTTTGCAAGCCCCTGTGCTTCACACAATCTACTTCTGCCAAACCCTACTACATCCCTTCCCATGAACCTCACCAATTCTATTAATGCCTACACTGAGTTTTGTCACTTTGAACCCTCCCACCTCTGAACCGAGATACCTGGAATTCCACCTTCTCAAACTTAGCCACGCTAATCTCTATGGCCTTGAATTTAGCCACCTTCTAAATCTTCACGACCACTGAATTTAGATATCTTGAATCTAAACGCCTTGGACCTCCGCCCCTGGAATCCTAACCTCATACTCTGCAACTCCAACTGTTTCTGAAGCATCTCTTTGAACCTCAGAAAACTCCAGAGACCAAGAAACAACTCACAACAGGAGGGCTTTCACCACTGTAACCAAAAGAGTACGAGGCCCTAACAAACACAGGCCAATTGTGGAATTGCAATTTTTAATAATTTTATGTAATTGCATTCTGGTATTTGTAGTCTTCAAGATGGGGTAAAAATAATGCAACATTTGTACTCTTTTCGTCGAACATATTTCTATAAGGATTCCTACATTGCTGCAGTACTTTAATTACGATGTGTGTACTTTTCAAGTCTGATTTATAAAACAGAGTATTGTTGAAAGCCAAACTTTGTTGTGAGGAGTGGAAAGGATCAGAGGGGAAATTTGTTGTGATGATTTACCTGGTTCATGGATGTGGGAAGAGAGGTTGCTGGACTGAACATGTTCTACTTGCCCATGTGCTGATTTTAAGGGTATAAAATGAGATTACATTAGGGTTGACAGCAGCCGCCCACTTTTTTCACAGAGCCAACTCCATCCCCACTGGTTGTTTTTGAGGCCAGCATGCAAAAAAGCTTGTTTGCTCAAGTTTTCACCCACCAGGATTTTAACCCGGGCCCTCAAGCTCTCATGGCACTCACTAACCCACAAAACCGAATGAAAGTGTCTTCAAAGCACACGTCTTGTATTGGTATTTTGCTTTCCATATAATATTTCAATATTGATTTTTGGGTTAAAAGGATGCACACCTTTCATACTTGGCCAGCACTGGTCGGGGAAAATCTCCTACAGCTGTTTTTTTTCTTGTGTATTGATGATTCCTTCTGTGAAAGGCAATGCTCATTTCTATTTTGAATTTTCTTCAATTAGGAAAGGCCAGTTGAATTAAATGTGCGTTTTTCACTTTAGGATACGTTCAGTCCCTGTGCCCACACTTTTTTCTTGACTTGGACCCTATTGATGACATTTGATGACCTGCGGAATTGCTTACTCTGACTCCTCAGTACCTTTCCGGTAAATAGACTTGGCTCTACCCTGCAGCAAAAGCACTTTGGCCTGTCGGGCCCAGGGCAATCCCTGCCCTTAAATCCTTGGAACGTGCAGTCACATTAGGTATGTTTGGATTACTTACTGGTGATCTACATTACTCTTGTTCATCCTCTTCCTCGTCACAGTACTTTCATTTGAGGTACCCATCTCTACAATTGATTCAGCCCACTCAGACGTCTCCTCCAAAATAAGCCTCACTCCTGATATTGCTACAAGCGTAATGTTAACAGTTACAATTCAAATATTGAACATCAGTGTATTTGACGCACACAGAAAAATAATGACTTATTTTGGCACATCATTTTTTGCAATGCAAATAAAGGGGCCCGAGAGCCCTGAATGAAGCTCTATAGACAATGAATTATTATTACTCTAAACGCCTTCAGACAGTGTTACCCCATATGACTTTTCCCGCATCAGCGTGTGCTCAGACCAAGTACCAATGCCATGGCAACGCTGCGCATGGCGTTCACAGAATGAGCTTAGGGATGCCCAGTGCACGGACATCCACGCCATATCAGGTGATCTAACGGCAGGAAAGCTCTGCGAACCTGTCCCCGGAATGAGATTGGGGACTCAGAGTGCACGGTTCCCCCCTGCCCCCACCCGAACAGCATCACGTGGCCTAAGGGCAGGAAAGCTCTACGAACCCGTCCACAGAATGAGTTTGAGGAGTCACAATGCAAAGACACCCACAACCCCCGAAATGCATCAGGGGACGCAGGGAGAGGAAAGCGCCGAGAACCTTTCCCCAAAATGAGATTGGGGACTCGGAGTGCACGGACACCCAGACCCTGAACCGCATCAGGTGGCCCACGGGCAGAAAAGCTCTGATAACCTGTCCCCGGAATGAGTTTGAGGAGCAACAGTGCACGGACACCCACCCCTATCACCCGAGCTGCATCAGGCGACGTAGGGACAGGCACGCTCTGAGAACCTGTCCCCTGAATGAGCTTGGAGAGCAGGGGTGAACGTCCTTCAGGGATTCCCATTGGGCCTCTGCGCCATGTGCCTCTTTTGTGTGGTTAACTATTTCATTTCCACATTTTCTTGAGGGCAAGGAGCTGGGCTTGCTCAAAATGCGTCACAATGGGCTACTTTGAAAATTATGTATAGGGCCTGTTTTGGTTCCCAGTCCACTGCTGTCGGAGAATCACAGTGCACGGACACCCACACCCCCAGAACTGCATCGGGTGGTCTAACGGCAGAAAAGCTCTGTGAACCGTCTCCACACCCCCACCTTGAAGACGCTTCATGTGCCAGAAGAGTACACAATGGGACGATCTCACTCTCGGGTATCCATGTGGGGGAAATTCTCCAGACAGGAGATCACCCTCCTGGAAGACCTCCCCATGAATGTTTTATAAAATAATGCAAATGTATATCGACGGAAGCAGAAGATAGGTCGTTATTCATGGCTCGGTGGGCGTTAGCACAAAGGGACTGACTGGGTCAGGGACAGCATCAGGGCCTTTCAACTTCTTCAAATCAAAGGGGCCTCGATCCTCAGCGGGGCCCCCAGAAAGTGCCCCATATTGCCAGTCTGCAATCTTATTACATGGGATTCTATTCCTTCGTATATTACTTACGTTCTGGGGCTTATAGTGTGCGCTTTGCAGAGCTTGGCTTACAAGCTGCATTTGCTGGAGGCCGTATGGCCATCACTTCCATTGGGGAAAACAGAAGTGTTATCGCCTCGTTGCCTTTCAACACTGGTTCCTCCACGTCAGGCAGATAGCCACAAAGAAGGATTCATAGCTATTCAGCATGCTTTCGGTGTTTCAGCTCCCTGCTGGCTCGCCGTCTCGTGATAATTGGCGGTTATTAATTATATCTCTATCTCCATTATAATGTATGACCCCAGACTGCTTTTCGTTCTAAGCAAGGCGGGGGGCAGCGGTCACCATGCTGAAATCGGCTCCCACACATCGTCTGCCTGGACACAAGTAGGGACAGTTGTGGTGTTGTTTGCTTCCTGTTCAGTGTATCGCTTGCATATTTCCTTGGCGTGATTTATTTGACCACAGAGTGGGAGTCTCTGTGTATGTGTCAGATCTGTGCCCACTTGCCCAATGCCAGCTCGATGCCTTGAAACATCTCAGCTTACAAGATGTCCCTGCCCTGCTGCACCCCACCCCTCCAGCTCCTGTCTAGTCAGTGACCTGTCCTCAGATGCTCTCGCTGTCATTCTCGCTGCCACACTCCCGGGATCTGCCCCCCCTCACCCCCCCCCTTCCCCCCTCGCCCAGTGCCGTCTCTTTTCCTTGTAGTTGCTCCTTCCCTTTCGCCCGGGAAACCCCCATGGCACCATACCTGACCCCCCAGCTGCCACCCCACATCGCCTGCTCCTCCCCTCCCTGCGCCCCATCTCTCCTCTGCGCTCACCTCTGCTCTGGGGGAAGAGCCAGGATGCTGGTTTTGGACTAAATGAGATTTCAGGAGAGTTAACAGAGAGCGGGGAGGGCAGGAGCCATAAACACTGACAGCAATTGGATTTGTGGCTGGCTTCCCTCTGCCATGTGTCTGTTTCAGGCTCCCCGGCAGAGGCACAGATGCCCTTCATCCAGGCGAGCAGACGTCTCCTGACGGGCCTCTGACAGCCTGCGACTCCAGCCGCCCTCCCTCTCCATCCACGCTCCTCTGCCATCACCCACACCCCTCCTCTGCCATCATACTCCTCTGTCATCACTCTCATATCCCATCACTCTGACTCCCTCCTCCTATTCCATTACTCCTCCTGTGCCAACACCCTCACTCAATCTTCCTGTGCCATTAGTCTCCTCTCCCATCACCCTTACCTCTCTTCCGCCATCACCTTCACTCCTCCTCTGCAATCACCGGTACGCCTCCACTGCCATCACCTGAACAACTTCTCAGTCGTTATACTTCTCTGTCATCACTCTTCTATCGCATCACTCTGCCTTCCTCCTCCCCTTTCATCACCTTCACTCCTCTTGTGCCACATACTCCTCTCCCATCACCCCGCCGCTGAAATAATACTCCTCTGTCATCACTCTCTGCTCCCGTTTTCACCCCTCCACTGGCATTATACACCTCTGTCATCACTCTCTGCTCTCGTTACCCTCACCCCTTCACTGGCATTTTACTCCTCTGCCATCAATCTTTGCTCCCATTGTGAGGAATTTGATAATCCGCACAGTGGGTGTGTGCTCGCCTGGGCTTTTTCTGAACTGTTCATATGAAATTGAATGATTGTAGATCAACCTCCAGAAAATGTGTGGGGTTAATCGGCACACATTGTGCTATGCTCACCGGACGACATACACATAGACCTGTGTACTCTGGGTGGACACAGCCTACAGGCACAGCCCCCCCTGTCATATTTAGTTGAGACATGACAGCCAGGAGTACACCATGTCATCTCAGAAGGAGGAGGGCCAACCCTTCACCCTGCCTAATTAACTATCACAGGCTCCTTGGATCTGCCATGTACTTTTGTTTATCTGGATAGCTGGTGGCAGCATTCACATACTAATCAGAGTTTAATTCAAACAGGCCCACATGGGGCCTGGCTGCAGAGGCTAACAAAGGAGACAGGAAACCCCAACTCCCTTTCATAGGCACTGTGTCAACCTGAAGCCATATCCCACCCTTAGTAACGATTGATAGGTGAAAATGTCATGTCTGGGAATGATTGTATTTCAGTAGTCATCCCTGCAGGGTGACCCCATTCTGAAGGTACGAGTATGTGGATTGACGGTGCCAGGAAGTCTGGTCTCGCTGCAGCTTCAATGGAGACCTGCCGTTTAATCAGGAACCACAGAGAGCTCTACTGACCAGAGAGACCCTTTGATCCACAACAGACAGGAAGATGGGTGGGACTTAGTATTCATATTTTCACCCTTTTACCCTTTCTATTCCAAAGCACTGTGGTTATGACCTCATGAATACAGGAGACTGTTGGTGGGGACCCAGGATTGGTTCACTAAGGTAGGCTTAGCCTACACCAATCCCTGTGGTCCATTTGGCTTTAAAAGAGGGTTGATTTCCTTTTTTTGGCAGATCATATGAAGACTTTGCAAGGAGTAACAAGAAAAACTCAGCATTGGACCCTGGCTGAAGGTACTGTCTGCCCTACATCTTCCGCCAGTGAAGTAAGGCCAGGAACTCCAAGAGGGGAGCAAGATCCCTCCCCATGGCATCTCCCAGGGAACAGAGGGGGATACAGAATCCAGAGGACCTTACAGCAGCTCCAAAACCAGTACCCAGCCAGCACACAGCGTGCCTGCTAGGCTCTGCAGCAAGATTCCTAGGTGGGAAGTGCCAGACAATCTCTGACCCAAACCAAGGATGAGGTAGCTGCCTGCAACAGTCTCCCCAGGTTTGGGCCGTCTGACTTAAAGGATGACACAAGCCCATCGAAGAAGCTAAGAGGAGTGCATCGACAAGCATCTAGAAACATCCACCTTAAAGGACATTTCTGAGCCAGTCGAGCCCCTCAAGCTACAACCGACTGCACCGCTGACTGTTGTTACACTGCAGTCACTAAAGCCGTTTGAGACACCACGACCAGTGCTTCGGAGCCGCCAACCAGTACTGAGACAATGATTCCTGATCCAGAGCCGATGTATAGGCCAGCCTGCAGCAGTCCATCCATTTTTGCTCTCTGAATGACCTGCCGGCTCATACCTGCAGCTGTCTCCTGTTTTAAACTCTGTTGCAGAAGCTGCCAAGCACCATGAAACTGCCTCAACCCAGTCGAGCACCAAGAACATCCTCAGCACAATGGACACTGTGGTTCTGCCCCCCTGGTCCTTCTCCGAAGCCCCTAGTGACATTTTATGACCCATTGCTCCCTTTGTGTTGAAACCAAGTATCCTTGAACTATTGTGAATACTTACTATACTGACTACCCTCCTGTCAGAATCCAGAGTGCATCCCTTTTCCTTCTTTGAAACTGTCTGTCTTCTGCGTTCATTTACAGGGTGGGTTGTATTTTGTAGGGTGCTAGAACTGTCTGTTGTGATAATAATAAAGTACATCTTTTTATACAACCTTGACTGGACAGTCCCTTTTATCATTGGGCAATAATTGTATTTTCGCTGTGTTGCAACTAACCAACGATCTACAAACTTTCTGAGATATGCATGCCGTTCTGTCCTCGTTACCAAATTGGGCAAGGAGGTTTATAATTTGCTTGCATTTCCAATCTGTTCAGATCCCTTCTGGTGTAATAGAGGTGTGGGCCTGATTGATGGTTTAGAACTGATATTCATCCCTGGACCACTGGTGCCCCTGGAAGTTGATTTGTCACACCCATCACACTCATCCCTCCACTTCCAATATACTTCTCTGTCATCACTCTCTGCTCCCATCCCCCTCACCCCTCCACTGGTATTGAACTCTTCTGTCATTGCTGTCTGCTGCCATCACCCTCAAAGCACCAATGGCATTATACTTCTCTGTCATCACTCTCTGCTCCCATAACCCACACTCCTCCACTGGCATTATACTCCTCTGTCAAAACTCTCTGCTCCCATAACACACACTCCCCCGCTGGTATTATATATACTCCTCTGTCATCAGTCTCTGCTCCCATCACCCTCACCCCTCCAATGCCATTATATTCCTCTGTCATCAATTGCTGTCCCCATCAGCATTACCCATCCCCTGGCATCACACTCTTCTGTTATCACTTGCCCCTCCTTCCACCTTCAAACCTTCCCTCCCTGTTTCCAATTACCATCCTTTCCAATTACCAATCCCTCAATTCACCTCCATTCTGCCTTTCCTCTGCTCAGCCTAATTGCTAGGTTAATTCTGGTTTAGGGCTGCTGTTAATGTCAGATCAGGAACTGGTCTTTAATAGCCAGGGAGATCTAAAGAGGACCAATGGACCAACATGGGTTCTTCTTAAGATTCATGGTTCACTGGTTCAAGTAAAGTAAAAAAAAAGGAGTACACAAGAACATGGGCTCACATCTTGGTAGCAGGACTCATCGGTCATCTATAGAAGGCGGATGCAAAATCGCAGCACAGAGAAGAGATGCATTATAAATAAATCAATCAGGTCTTATTAGGTTATTATAAAATGAAAACCCTTTGCTCATAGAAAACCTATCAAACAATTATAATTTTGCCAAGCTACCCACCAGCCAATCATAATAGATATTGGAGTTAAAATGAGAATGTCTTCCCACGGACTGACTGAGTAATTGACGAGTCACTGACTAGCTGTCAGCTGTACAGGAGGCTGAAATAGTTGTGGGAGCCCAGGTTCATTGGGTTCCATGTCATGCCCGCTCAGTACTGTGCCAAGACAGGGTGGGTTTGCAAGGCCTAGGCTTTGACTGGCAATAGAAAAAACAGGTGTTCAAATACACACCAGATTTTCCAATGATACTACTGCAAACCTTAGGCAATGGGTCCAAAATGATGTCCAAACACATGTTCAGCACATAACATTCTTCCACAAAGCCTTATGGGTGACCTCTACTCAGGACATAGAAAGTTCTCGGCGCCATAGCACCCACTTGATTCAAATAAAATGAGGTATGTCACACTGCCTCGGTAATTGCAAGGGCTGTATTGAATAAGTGGGCCTGTTAGCATTAGGTACTGATTAGCATTGTATTCTCACCTGCTTAACAGAGTCCATGCAACAGAGCACTGAGACTTTTCAATCCCAAGGACATCCTCCGATGAGGATGGGCCTGCAAGAACACACCTGAAACAGCAGCCAGGGTGAGAGACTCTATCCTCAAGATGCTACAGAGGAACTTGTAGTCCAAAACTATATCTGAAGGCTGGTACTCCTCAGGGTGGGTATTCGCACAAGGGAGGATTACAGACTCTCCATTCTTGAAGGGGTCCATTAAAGAATGGCACGTCATGATGGTGCCATGAGAAAACACTTCTATTGAAAGGTACCTGCATGTACATCTCAGGAACCAGAACACTTCTCAGAACAGCATCATCAATATAATGGGCTTGGCTGGACTCTAGGGAGTAGGAAGGCAGTGGTGCCTCCTGAGGCTGATTTGGCCATGTGAGGAATGACTACTGCTCTCCAGGAAAACAGGGAGGCATAGTGGCGAAATAGCCTACTCAGCCTCACACTACTACTAAACCAGCAATGATCCCAATCATAAAGTGAAACAGGCACTGCCTGATGGTATACCTCTTGCGCCTTTTGTGGTAGTGTGTGCCTGGAGAAGTCTATTTCCTCAAGAAGGGTGTGACATGAGACACCTTAACAACCCAAACAACTTTAATACAATGGTTCAATCAAGCTTCTATAAAATATAGACTTTTAATCAGACAATAAAATGCAAACAACTAAATCAGATAATACAGAGGGCCTGATTCAAAGAGCATTCTACAATAGGATTGCGCCATTATAAAAGGGTTCTGTGAACAGGGGAGTTGCTAGGTCTGGAAAAGACCCAGGGCTAAGCTGATGTCGGAACTGTTGGGACTGGGGGCTAGCTAGTCTTTTGGCTGTAGCTCCTGAGATTCTATCCGGGGCTACAACCAAAAGATCAGGGGCTATAGCCCCCTTAGCTCCCCCTAGCAACGCCCCTGTCTGTGAATCAGGCACAGAGAATGCAGACTTTTGTGAAAGGGCACTCGGGTGATAGGCCACAGTGTTCAGGCAACGAGATCGAGCAACAATATCAATGTTCAAGGATGCGCTCATGTCAAACGGTAGAAAATGGGCCTTAAAAGCTTAAAAGTCACTATGGTCCCTAGAGTGGACCCGGCAGGCAGGGCCTCTTCCCAATACCTTAATTCTTGTATTTTGGACCCAACAGCATTTAGACAGCTGTTTGGCATTAGACCAGGAACCTGAGTGCTTTTGGCATCTGGCCGAGATCGAGTCACAAAGTGGTGGCGACAAGTTCTAATGATTCAGTTCGGCAAATGCATTGGCTTGAGCGTCGAAGATGCTAAGAATGGCAGGCGTTGTGTGGGGTCAGTGTTGCTGGAAGACAGTAACCCTGGGGACGGAGCAGCAGAGCCTTGCCTTTGGCAGTGAGCGGACACAGCCTGGATCTCATCCTTCCCATCAAACAGAACCAAGACAGAGTTCTCCACCTCTGCTTCGGACCCCCAGCCCTCATCACCTGCGGAGTCCCTCAAGGCTCATGCGTCTCTCCAACATTATACAATAGTTTCACTAAACCTCTCTTTGACCGCCTCGACTCCTCAAGTCTCTCCTACACTAACTATGCAGGCGATACCCAAATCCTCCTACCCTTATCAGGCTCCTACAACACATACTCCAAAACACTAAACATGATTTACCAAACACTTCATACCTGCATGGCCATGCACTCATTGTGCCCGAACGATAACAAGATCGAGCTGCTCTTGATCGGTTCACAACCACTCCTAAATAAACTGGACCGAGCATAAAAGTCCTTCATTATTGACGGCAACAACATCCCAGTCTCCAAAGAAGTCAAAACCCTGGCAGTGTATCTAGATGCTTCACTATCCCTAACTGGACATTTTAATGTTATCACCTCCGCTGCAGCATATACCACTAAACTAATTAACGGCAGAAGACCTTTCCTCTCCACGGAGAGCTTTGTCACAGTTGCAAGAGCACTCATAATCTCTACACTGGACTACTTTAACGCCATTTTTGCTGGAACATCTACCAGGAATATCAAAAAGCTTCAGATTGTACAAAAAATGCTATAAGCGCTGCCGTAAACATCTCAAAAAAAGGCCACATCTCTTCAGACCGAAGAAACCTACACTGGCTATCCATTTGAGGGCGCATTCTCTTTAAAACACTCTCCATAACCTACAAATGCCTCTGCAACACTGCGCCTAGATACCTCTCCCAAACATTCTCCAGACCTCTATTGGCTAGACCCACACCGTCCACTTACGCTCATCTCCTCTCGACACCAAGATTTAGATTGCAAAGAGCAGGGAGCTGCAGCTTCCCTGTAGTGATGGCGAAGCAGCAGAATGCACTACCGCTCTCTCTAAGAGCAGGACCCTCATTCTGCACATTCCGCAAATGTCTCAAAACCTGGTTCTTTTCCCAAGACATCTAATCTCCCATAACCCATTGGCATGACTGACCTCATGACCATACAATGCAACTAAGTCCCTCCCCAACAAAGTGTATGTACTGTCAAGTGTATGGACTGTCAAGTATTGACCTACTGTAACCATTGTAACCAGCGCCTGGATGTCTTCGGGCTTGGTGCGCTCTATAAATGCCAAATAAATACATAAATAAAAGAGTTCTATTCTTGTCTTCAATAGTGAAGTATTATTAGTACCCGGCGCTGGGTCACATGTTTTCTAAACATGCATTTCATTGGCCGGGGTGCGGGCGTTACCTGAACGGGAATCCCTCACCCTCACAATGTTCCTTCCCTCTGTCACCAGCAGGGGGGAGTTCAGCCACTCAGCCAATGAGGAGGCTTAGAACGGGGTAATCCCCTGCTCCCAGCCACCACACGGCTGGAGGCTGCCATCTTCACCCACCGGGGATTGAGATAAGTGTTGTTCCCCCCACTCACCCCTCCCACAGAAAGCCCTCCCTAACCCACTTACCTTCTTTGCTGTCCATGTCAGGAGCAGACGTGCTAGGAACACTTCTCTCACCAGTGCGTCTTCTCCCGATCTGCAACAGGCCATCATGGAAAGGAAGAAGGGACTACACATAGTCCCATTTCTCATTTCCATGGCAGCCATTTTTTTGTTTAGATTTTTCACACTCTTTTGAATGGCCACCAAGGAAAGGGAGAAGGGACTATTCATAGCCCCTTCTCCCTTTCCCTGGCGGCCATTTAGTTTGTTTACCTTTTCACACTTATTTTCAATGGCTGCCATGGAAAGGGAAAACGGACTTTGTTTTCCCTTCCCTGGCAGGCATTTTTTAGATTTTTTTTTTTTCTGGTTCGAAACGCTGCAGCGTTTTGGAACAAAAAAAATGCTTTTAGTACCCCAGTCTTAAGGGCCATGGTACTAATAGCAATTGGCACCTCCCGGGGGGGGGGGGGGGGGGGGGGCATTACCACTTCAGGCACTATGGGCCCCGGGAGATTACCTGAAGCGGGAATGCCCCCCCTGCTAGGGGCCTATTGCTTAATAAAACCAATGCCGGAAGAGGAACTGCTGCCCACTTTCATTTGTGCAGAGAAAAACATAGCTCCTGCTACTCAAGAGGATCAAGAATTTCCAGTCAAGATGCCCCAAGTTACCGTCTGAAAAAGGCACATCACATGGAAAGGCAGCCATCCAACCACCTCGCAACCACTGTGTAGGACACATTGCATCAGAAGGCATGTTTCCAGCATGGCGAATTCCCGCGAACGCTAAGCCATTATCTCACATTCACACTTTAATGAGATTTACGCTGACTGGTGGGAGCATTCCTTTCACACGTGAGGCCTTTTCTGGCCGGACACTTCTATGCAAAGTGTCACGAGCAAATGAAAAGGTCGTCTTGGTAACGGGAGACAATCCTTGCGGCTGCTGATGGGGGCTTTCACTCCACTCTCCGTCCGTTTCTGTCGTTCTCAGTGGCGGTGCTTTCCCGTCTTGCCTTTGTGGTTTGAGGTGCGAGCTGCATTATATCAAAGCATTACTGCTTTCGAATTTGTCTGTGAGTTATTTATCCCCAGAGTCATATGGTTGTGTACATCTAAACTTGCAATAAGAGGCCAGGCATCCATCTCTGTTGCTGTCTCCTTCTCTGTCTCTTTCCCAAACGTAGCCCTGCCCCCGGCATAGCTTCAAGCTCCTGCGCTCACGCCATTCACAGCTCAACAACCTGCCATGTTACTTATTGCTCTGGGCGTTCCTCTGCTCTCAGCTGTTCTCGCTGCCTGCCCTTCTGGTGTCATCAGGCACCTTGCTTACGCCACTCGGGCTCTCAGCCACCCTCCTGCTTGCAGATGGGGTCCCAGTCACTCATCTCCATCTTCCCGGCATGGGCAGGTACAGGGTGGCATCCTGCTGGGGGGCCATCGCCTACCCTCTCGGCCCCTGCTCTGCAAATGAAGGAATACGTTGTCTTGGGAATTTCACTGATCCTCTCTGCCTGACCCCTTATCAAGCTGTCAACCTAACCTGGGTCCTCCAGGCACCCCCTCTGCATTATAGGTGTATATGAGAGCACAGAGGCCCCCCAGTCTCCCATCTGCCTCCTCTATTGGGGTACGCACGCATCCCTATGGCCACTTCCTCTGCACAAGCTCTAAGTGTGCCAGCCTCTGGCCCAGCCTCACGCATACCCAGTGCTTTAAATGGGCCGGTCCTACCCGGCCCTCAGTACCTGCACGTCTTTTTTTGCAGCATTTGAGTGCCTGCAGTATGTTGCGAGGCGAAAATGAAAGCTTTTCATTTCACTTTTTCCCAACTTAAAGGACTGAGCTGCTGCAGCCTTTGCAATGGGAAAGCACTGCCTCTCCCTCCTCCTCTCCCTCCACCACCCGCAGTGCCCATAATGTCTCCTTCAGGGCCCACCCTGCAGAACCAAAGGAGAGACACCCATGCAGCTACTGTGCTCTCAGCACACCAGGCCCAGAACACTGTTTCACTAAGTGGGATTAACCTGTTACCATTAGTGTCCTTTGATGGAGCAGGGATTCATTTAGAAAGGCTGGGAAATTACTTTTTAAAGATGTTTCTTTGTTATTAGCCGTGCCCATTCTAATATGTAAATGTTGAAGTAGTTGGAGTTGTGGTGGAAAGTTTTGGACTGAAAAGTCATACACAGCTCCAGTTACCTACAGAATTTCTCATTAGGCAATGAAAGCGAGCAATAAGAAAACTCCCTTTGTAAAACTTAGTTTACAGCTATGATATCTGCCAGTTTGGTATGCAGAAAGGAAAGTCTGATTTAATATATACATTCAAACGTTTTAAATATAATGCATAACAACGAACAGGAAGTTTGTGTGAAAGGATCCCAGATACACTGCTTTAGCAAGGTGCGTGATCCTTGGCACATAATTGTATCTCACTGAGCATTGCCTGTAAACAATAGGGTGTGCCAAAAAGAGACCTGCAACAGTGCCAGAGCTTCCGTCATAGGCTGCTGGCGGGTGCCGTTCCGCCCGCCACGGTCAGACCTGGCGGGTGAAACAGCACCCGCCAGCAGACTCGTAGTTTGCCGGTCCAGATACAATGGTGCCGTAAGCTTACCGGCACCGTTGTTTCCAGACCGGCAAACTTGTAATGAGGCCCTTTTTTCTTTTTCCAAATTAGGATCAGGTCGGGCATTTCACCACTGCACCTATAACCTGGTGAGAGATAACGAACAACTAAAGGTCAAATGTCACATCTCGGGCCTACGCTCTCCAGGGAAAACATTGCCCTTGATTCTTGGGGTTTAAAGCGTGTAGACTTGTTAACATTGTCAAACCCTATTAGAAGAACATATCCCCTCTTAGGTTTGTGTGTGTGCTGATTTTTTGAAAGGCAAATGCCATTCGTCTTGTGCAATTTGTATCCTTACGTAAAGCCAATCGAACGAAATATGCTAATTTCTGGTGCTATCACATCCCATCATGTATGCTAATGAGTCCTCCCACTTTTTTTTACCACCTGACCTGTACTGAAATCCTTTTGAAGTTCAAATGCGAAATCGAATGTGATCATAAGGGGGTTGCTGCTCTTTTTCATAAACATGTTTTAAATCCTTTGCGCTCCCCATTGGCTGGCTTCAACCTGCCCCTTTGTTTACGGCGGGAGACGGCCATTTTGTGTGGCAGAATTTTCTTCTGCATCCACAGCTCTGTGCACAGAAAGCCCCGTTCAATGTACAATACACAGCTTGAGATATCTAATGACAGCAACAACCAACATATTATTAATGTGGCAGCCACATAGAGCTCACTGCCACAGCCTTTAACCCTGTAAATGCTGAAAGTAATTGATGGAATTACCCCAGCACATTGGTCCTTGCTTTATCAGTATTAGAGGGGGTGTCCGGAGCTTAAAATTACGACAAGCTACTTGCGGGTTGCAAACTGGGCTCAGCAACAGGCACTCAATCCATTGAGCTACCTTACCAGCTCAGTATCCTTTCGCTTCCCCTCACGCTTTCCCTCCATAACTGGACTCTTTTATCTCTCGAGTGCCTCTTCTCCGCCCCTCTAATTGTGCCTCCATAAGCACCCCCCGCCCTCTTTATCCCTCTCTCCATCTCTCACTCCTCAGTTAAAAATAATTAAGTTTTCCTTATTAAGAGTACTGGAGAAGTATTGCCAAAGCCATTAGAAAGTAAAACAATTAACAATTTCTGCATGAATTCGATTTGCGGCCCGGCATGGCGCTAGGCCCCGGTCGCAGAGTCTGTCCTCTCTCGCTGCTGCTGATAATTAGATTGGGGAGCAGAGCTGGTGGGGCTCGTGCAGTATGCTAGGTCGCAACACAACGCTGCACTGCATTGTGTTGTGCCTGGTGTGTTAAGTACAGTGTAATCCAGAGTGACAAATGGTCCCATGACATGGACCTGAACTGTTTGGGTTAGAGTTGCATATTTCACATGTAGGAAAGTGTGTTGCTTGAATCCCAGCTTCATTGTTCATTTGTCATAGGCCTGACAAGCGTGCCATATGCCTGCATCTTATACATGGCGAGGGCATGGCAAGCTTGTCTTACGTCTGCATCATCCACATGGCGAGGGCCTGATGAGCTTGTCTTACGTCTGCATCATCCACATGGCGAGGTCATGATGAGCTTGTCTCATGCCTGCATTTTCCACATGGCGAGGGCAAGACAAGTGTGTGTCGTAGGCATGCATCCTCCACATGGTGAGGGCATGATGAGCTTGTCTTAGACCTGCATCTTCCACATGGCGAGGGCATGATGAGCTTGTCTTTTGCCTGCATCTTCCATATGGCAAGCACATTATGAGCTTGTGTTTTGCCTGCATCTTCCATATGGCGAGGGCCAACAAGCGTGTCTTGGGCCTGCATTTTCCACATGGCAAGGGCATGATGAGCTTGTCTTAGACCTGCATCTTCCACATGGCAAGGGCATGATGAGCTTGTCTTAGGCCTGCATCTTCCACATGGCGAGGGCATGATGAGCTTGTTTTATGCCTGCATCTTCCAGATGGCGATGGCATGACAAGTTTGTCTTAGGCCAGCATCTTCCACATGGCGAGGGCATGATGCGTTTGTCTTATGCCAGCATCTTCCACATGGCAAGGGCATGATGAGCTTGTCTCATACCTGCATCTTCCACATGGCGAGGGCATGCCGAGCTTGTCTTATGTCTGCATCTTCCACATGGCGAGGGCATGATGAACTTGTCTTATGCCTACATTTTTCACATGGCAAGGGCATGATAAGCTTGTCTTATGCCTGCATCTTCCACATGGCGAGGGCATGACAAGCTTGTCTTAGGCCTGCATCTTCCACATGGAGAGGGCATGACAAGCTTTTCTTATGGCTGCATTTTCCACATGGAGAGGGCAGGACGAGATTGTTTTAGGCCTGCATCTTTCACATGGCAAGGGCATGATGAGCTTGTCTTATGCCTGCATTTTCCACATCGCAAGGGCATGACAAGCTTGTCTAAGGCCTGCATCTTCCACATGGAGAGGGCATGACGAGCTTGTTTTAGGCCTGCATCTTTCACATGGCAAGGGCATGATGAGCTTGTCTTTCCCTGCATCTTCCACATGGCGAGGGCATGACAAGCTTGTCTTTCCCTGCATCTTCCACATGGCGAGGGCATGATGAGCTTGTCTTTCCCTGCATCTTCCACATGGCGAGGGCATGATGAGCTTGTCTTTCCCTGCATCTTCCACATGGCGAGGGCATGATGAGCTTGTCTTTCCCTGCATCTTCCACATGGCGAGGGCATGACGAGCTTGTTTTAGGCCTGCATCTTCCACATGGCGAGGGCATGACGAGCTTGTCTTAGGCCTGCATCTTCCACATGGCGAGGGCCTGATGAGCTTGTCTTTCCCTGCATCTTCCACATGGCGAGGGCATGACGAGCTTGTCTCATTCCTGCATTTTCCACATGGCGAGGGCAAGACAAGTGTGTGTCGTAGGCATGCATCCTCCACATGGTGAGGGCATGATGAGCTTGTCTTAGACCTGCATCTTCCATATGGCAAGCACATGATGAGCTTGTCTTTTGCCTGCATCTTCCATATGCGAGGGCCAACAAGCGTGTCTTAGGCCTGCATCTTCCACATGGCGAGGGCATGACAAGCTTGTCTTAGGCCTGCATCTTCCACATGGCGAGTGCATGATGAGCTTGTTTTATGCCTACATCTTCCAGATGGCGAGGGCCTGATGAGTTTGTCTTAGGCCAGCATCTTCCACATGGCAAGGGCATGATGAGCTTGTCTCATACCTGCATCTTCCACATGGCGAGGGCAAGGCAAGTGTGTGTCTTAGGCCTGCATCTTCCACATGGCGAGGGCATGCCGAGCTTGTCTTATGTCTGCATCTTCCACATGGCGAGGGCATGAGGAACTTGTCTTATACCTGCATTTTCCACATGGCAAGGGCATGATAAGCTTGTCTTATGCCTGCATCTTCCACATGGCGAGGGCATGACAAGCTTGTCTTAGGCCTGCATCTTCCACATGGAGAGGGCATGGCGAGCTTGTTTTATGGCTGCATTTTCCACATGGAGAGGGCAGGACGAGCTTGTCTTAGGCCTGCATCTTTCACATGGCAAGGGCATGATGAGCTTGTCTTATGCCTGCATCTTTCACATGGCGAGGGCATGACGAGCTTGTTTTAGGCCTGCATCTTTCACATGGCAAGGGCATGATGAGCTTGTCTTTTCCCTGCATCTTCCACATGGCGCGGGCATGATGAGCTTGTCTTTTCCCTGCATCTTCCACATGGCAAGGGCATTACGAGCTTGTCTTATGTCTGCATCTTCCACATGGCGAGGGCATGACAAGCTTGTTTTAGGCCTGCATCTTTCACATGGCGAGGGCATGATGAGCTTGTTTTATGCCTACATCTTCCACATGGCGAGGGCATGATGAGCTTGCCTTATGCCTGCATCTTCCACATGGCAAGGGCATTACGAGCTTGTCTTATTCCTGCATATTCCACATGGCGAGGGCATGATGAGCTTGTCTTATTCCTGCATTTTCCACATGGCGAGGGCATGATGAGCTTGCCCTATGCCTGCATTTTCCACATGGCGAGGGCATGACAAGCTTGTCTTAGGCCTGCATTTTCCACATGGTGAGGGCATGACAAGCTTGTCTTAGGCCTGCATCTTCTAGGTGGCAAGCGCATGACGAAATTGTCTTAAGCCTTCAACTACCACATGTCGGTGGAAGAAAGTGATTGTGTTAAATCTCCACCTCCCACCTGCCAAAGGCATGACATGTTTGCATTAGACCTGCATTTTCCACATGTCAGGGGAATAAGCTGCTTGTATTTCACCTACAAGTTCCACATGCGAGGGACATGAACTGCATGTATTAGATCGATATCTCCCGTGTGTCAGGGGCATAATCTGCTCGTGTTACACCTGCATCATCCACATGCCTCGCCAATAAACTGCTTGTATTGAGCCTGCATCTTCTATGTGTCAGAGGCAAGACCATCTTTTATTATTCCTGTGTATTTTACATGTCAGGAGCGTGATATGCTTGCATTATGCCAGCATCTTCAATGTATCCGGGGCATGAACTGCTTTTATTTGCCCTACAACTTCCATCTATCAGTGGCATGAAGTGTTTGTAGTAGACCTGCATCTTTCATATGTTGAGGGAGTGGAATGCTTGTATTATGCTTGCATATTCCACGAGTGAATGCCATGAAGGGCTTGTATTAAGCCCGCACCTTTCCCATGTTGGGGAAGTGGCATGCTTGTATCAGGCTTGCATCTTCATTGTGTCAGTGGCATGAAGTGCTTGTATTAGGCTTGCATCTTTCTCATGTCAGGGGAGTGGCATGCTTGTATAAGGCTTGCATCTTACATGTGTCAGGGGGCATGACATGCTTTTATTTGCCCTGCATCTTCCACATGTCAGTGTCATGCAGTGCTTGCATTAGACCTGCATATTTCACCCTGACTCCAAACTAGAGCTCAACAACACTTATGTACTCCACCATAATTGAGCTTAAAAATGATCTTCCCCTAAGTAAGCACAGCGCTATCACTCCAGAAGATGCCAACCACTGTCATACCAACATATCTGCAAACTATTGCGCATAAATACAATCCCAGAGCGTAATAGCACCACTGTCAGTCAAATACGATTGGGCCTGTTCTTGTTAACGTCTGCCAAGATTTACATATCTGGGAATTAACACGCAAAGCCACTATCGCAGGCACCTCTGTCAGTCAAATGCGATTGGGCCTGTTCTTGTTAACCTCTGTCAAGCGATACCTATCTGGAAACTAACACGCAGAGCAACTATTGCCGAGCCTAATAGCACTTATGCTTCAAACATTATGATTTGGCCAGATCATGTCACCCGTCACTCGTCGGGTACACAAGGCGGTATCTCATCAAGTCAGGCTACCATGGCCTACCTAGCGAAAATGACATGAACTCCCTCACCCAAGGCGCTATAGCCTTGGTTGGACTTGCTCATACCTCCCGGGAATATGCACTACGTCCTCCAGCCAGTCAGCTCTCTAGCAGTCCTGCTCTCGGAAGGGACAACGCTGATGCAATATAATTCGACAACTCAAACCATAAACGTGTCAGGAATACCCACCCACCCGCTATAAACAATGACCAGGGACCCAGAAAATGGGCCTTCTGACACTTACAACGAGCTTCAGAAAAAAGGACCTTCTAACCAGGTAATTGCAACATACTCAGTACTAGTAAGCGAATTTCTCTTGGCGATCCATTAGGGAATCACCAGGAAAGACACAGTCAGCTCTGCGGGCTCTGGAAAGTAACCAGGAATAGGGCTCTCTCACCATTAAGCACAGACACTCACTCATACTAATATGCTAATTCTTACCTTTTTACACCAACAAACAACAGAACGCAGATATACCCCTCAATCAATTTACCCTTGCTGCACACATACCTACACTACTCCATGAACACCTCACCAGTCTTTAGAACGCAGCTATACCCCACGAAAAAATAGGCCTAGCTGCACACATAATCTCATACACATGCTCCACCGCCACCAGAATGCAGACTCGGAGGCCAACTGCCTTGCTGCACACATTCCACTGATCTCTCACAACCACTGCACCATGCTTATCATTAGAATGCAGCTACTCACTGTGAAAACCGCACGGGCTGCACACATACTGAGTGCACCCAGGCACTATATACTACCCGACTCTCTCCACTGACCTGGACTACGTGCTCCGAGGGCTTTCAACCCACAGCGCTTTGAGATCATGCCAATGGTATATAAGGTGCAATACAAATATACAATAACATAACATGTAGTGGGAGTAGCATGCTTGTATTAGGTGTAGAGGAGCAGATGGATGCGTTTTCCCTAGCTCCCGCCCCTCACCTCTGTCATGTTGGAACAGCAGAAGAGCTGTAACTGGGACTCCATGTATTGTCCCCATACCACATCGAGCGCATGAGAGATGATATGCATACATACGACCCTACAGAATGTACCATTGCAACGGCAAGAGTGGAAGGATGTCGTATGGAAGGATGTCAGCACGCACCGTTGGACATTACGGAGCATTAGGTGAAATCTAAAGAGGATAGAGTGATGTTATAAAGAAGATTTATGAAGACATACCGAAACAATATGAAAATCTTTAAGAGTGATGATGTCACTGAAGCAAAAAGAGAAACGTGTACTTAAGGATAAAGCAATCATGGATACAATAAAGATACAGTAACTTGCTGCCCAATAAAGGTAGATATGCAGTAACGCAAGGTATAAAAAACATACAGAAGTTTGCTATAGAGGAAAATATAGAGTGGCAAGGATGGCCATGTAATGAAAATGGACGTTGGCTACCTCAGAGACAGACCAAGGCCGCAAAATCAGGAGACGCTGAACGATACCTTTGTGTGCAAAATGAAGAGGATTCTATGTTGGCTTGGGATCAATGAGGCTATTTTGAGGAAGAATTGAAAGGCACATGGGGAGGCAGATGGATAAGCTATGAACGAGAGACATATTTCTCTTAGAAGAAAACATCTGCAAGAGCCAAGTATTGGCCAATTAAAGGTGTATGAAGTCCATACAAGATGGAGTGAGCAAGTCTCTAGAGGCCAAGAGGAGCAAGAACAATCAGTATAATTAAATCAAGTAGCAGTAAATAGAAAGTCAAAATGGACACATTCTCCTCACATGTCATTCAGGAGTCGAAAACAAGGGATTTTCATTAAGCCCTGGACGAAAATAGTGATCTACACTCCCTTAAATGTTCCAAAACAGTGAGCAGGCTACAAGGCCAACTACAGGCGAGAAGACTTTGACTCATGCCTGGACTGATGAGAGATGATGAATTATTTGGGAAAGTGGGGAGTAATTTGACTTGACTCAAGCACCTGGGTTTTGTTTCTCTTACATGCTGCTAATGAGCTGAAAAGTCCAAGGTTCAGTGAGAATGCCAACCAATCATAGAGAGGGTCTATGGGGCGACCTGCTATACAATGTTGCCTAGACCAATATTTTGCCATTGTCTGTGCTATAATCAGTATTATACGTATTTAGAGGTAGTTCGAGGCATGCCTTACAGATAAGAAGCAGCCAATGATGTGCTAACCCTTATATAGAATATAGGTACATATGTTCCCCTAACCAATCCCTCCCCTCAATAGGTTTTATAATTTGCCACATAGAATGATGTCATAGATGATGCATACTGGGGTATAAAACCCTTGTATAATCAAGTTTGTGTATGAGTGTGCAAGCATCAGTCCGATGTCTGCCAGTTTTGCCCTGCTTTATTAAACTAAGCATGAAGTATTATTTTGCTATATTCCTTGAGTCTGTCCGGTTATTTAGTCTGTGATCTTATTGGTAATTCCATCTAGCACAAGAGATGCTTCAAGGTGCTAGAACACATAGGCTTGCATCTTTCACGTGTCAGTGGCATGAAGTGCTTGTATTAGGCCTGCATTTTTGACATGTCGGTGGAGTGGCATGCTTGTATTTGCCCTATATCGTTCACGTGTCAATGGCATGAAGTCCTTGTATCAGCCCTGCATTGTGTATTAGGAGCTTCTCAGTGATTTGGTGATATTGGGTTCTTTTCGATGCATCAAAAGGGAATAACCAATAGCTGAAGAAGGGGCAGGAAGGAATCACTGAGACAGAACCAGGGACATACCTGAATAGGGGTCAGAACGCTGCCAACTAAGAGACATGTAACTTCAACGGGAGAACATGTGTTTAATTAGGCATGTAAGTGGTCCGCTGTTGATGACCAGGGTCTAGGAGACATGCTACAGTTTCTGAGGTTGGTTTTTCAGCATTTCAGCAGTAAGACATGCTTTTAAGAGCAGTACAACTTCTCTGATGGATATATTCACCGGATTATATCCAACTAAAATATATTGCACATTGGAGCAGGTGACTATACTCAAAGGTTTGGAATCCTAAAGAGAACAAAAGCACATGGTTTCTGCATTGCATTTCTAAAGCCAGCACACATTGGCATAATAAAGGCAATACCCAAACAGGAGGGGCTGATTGGTTGATTGATTGATTGATAGATTGATATTTTATTTCTATCGCGCTCGTACATAAGTGTTTCAGAGCGCGACAAGGCAAGTGAGGGGAACAGGGGAGAACAAAACAGCGATCTTACTAGGCCCAGTGACATTGAGAACGTGCAAGTGCATGGGAGAGGGGGAGGGGAAAAGTGCACGGAAGGGGGGAGAGGTGGAAAGTGCAAAGCAGAGGAGAAACAGATAAATAAAAATAAATAAATAAATAAATAATAAAGGCAACAAACAGTGGTAATGCAGTCAGCAATTTGCAAGTGCTAGGTTTAAGGCAGCAGACAGGGTAGGTCTGATAAGTGCAGGAAGGAAAAGGGGGAGGGCTGTATGGGTACAGATACAGACCCCAGTGGCAGGATGTGTGGGTACCTGGGAGGGTGGTAAGGTGCACAGTGCCAAGTGAGAACAGATCAGCAGGGGAGAGGGGGGGCGAAGGCAGAAGAAAAGAGGAAGGTCTTTAGGTGCTTCCGTAACCAGAGATGGTTCTCCTCAAGATTTAGAGTGGCAGGGATGCTGTTCCAGAGGGAGGCCCCAGCCAAAGACAGAGGTCTACCCCCAGCTCGTTTCGATTGATGCTTTGGCTCCTTTGGCGGCACCCAATCCTGATTTCATGCCTGACGGTCATTCTATGGTTTCAGTCTTCCCTGATGCTCATCCATCCCTGATGGGCAGGCTACGGTTTCTGCTTTTCCCGATGCTCATTCTATGACCAGACATTTTATTTCAATTTAAGGACTCAACCTCTTTGGAGGTCACTGAATAGGTGTACCTTAATTGTCAGGAGGAATTGAAACATAGTGGATCAGATTTTATGGCAACATTGTGGAGACAGAGTGTTAAAACGTTCACTGGTGACGGACTAATGTCTGAAATGCATTGGCGGTGAATACGCTTTCTTGTGTCTGTTTTCTCTGAAGTTAGATTTTGAATTAAAAGGAATCGAACCACAGATCATGATACTCAGTCGGATTATGTGCAGACAATGAGTGTGATTTTCTATTTCAGCATTGGGTGTGAGCACACACTTCTGTGATACCTTCTCAGGGATTCTTTTTTGTCATTCTATGATTTCTAACTTCCCTGATGGTCATTCTTTGATTTCAGCCATCCTTGACATTCATTCTATGATTTCTACCTTCCATGATGGCCATTCTTTGATTTAGGCCATCCTTGACATTCATTGTATGATTTCTACCTTCCCCAATGGCCATTCTTTGATTTCAGCCATCCTTGACATTCATTCTATGATTTCTACCTTCCCCGACGGTCAATCTTTGATTTCAGCCATCCTTGACATTCATCCTCTGATTTCTACCTTCCCCGATGGTCAGTCTTTGGCTGTCATTCTTTGATTTCAGCCATCCTTGACATTCAGTCTATGATTTCTACCTTCCACAATGGCCATTCTTTGATTTCAGCCACCCTTGACATTCGTTCTATGTTTTCTACCTTCCCTGATGGTCATTCTTTAATTTCGGCCATCCTTGACATTCATTGTATGATTTCTACCTTCCCCGATGGCCATTCTTTGATTTCGGCCACGCTTGACATTCATTGTATGATTTCTACCTTCCCCGATGGCCATTCTTTGATTTCGGCCATCCTTGACATTCATTGTATGATTTCTACCTTCCCCGATGGCCATTCTTTGATTTCGGCCATCCTTGACATTCATTGTATGATTTCTACCTTCCTCGATGGCCATTCTTTGATTTTGGCCATCCTTGACATTCATTGTATGATTCCTACCTTCCCAGATGGCCATTCTTTGATTTCGCAACCATCCTTGACATTCGTTCTATTTGATTTCGGCCATCCTTGACATTCGGTCTATGATTTCTATCTTCCTAGATGGTCAGTCTTTGATTTCGGCCATCCTTGACATTCATTGTATGATTTCTACCTTCCCCGGGGGCCATTCTTTGATTTCGGCCATCCTTGACATTCATTGTATGATTTCTACCTTCCCTGATGGCCATTCTTTGATTTCGGCCATCCTTGACATTCATTGTATGATTCCTACCTTCCCCGATGGCCATTCTTTGATTTTGGCCATCCTTGACATTCGTTGTATTTGATTTCGGCCATCCTTGACATTCCTTCTATGATTTCTACCTTCCCAGATGGTCAGTCTTTGATTTCAGCCATCCTTGACATTCATCCTATGATTTCTACCTTCCCCGATGCTCAGTCTTTGATTTCAGCCATCCTTGACATTCATTCTATGATTTCTACCTTCCACAATGGCCATTCTTTGATTTCAGCCACCCTTGACATTCGTTCTATGTTTTCTACCTTCCCTGGTGGTCATTCTTTAATTTCGGCCATCCTTGACATTCATTGTATGATTTCTACCTTCCCCGAGGGCCATTCTTTGATTTCGGCCATCCTTGACATTCATTGTATGATTTCTACCTTCCCCGATGGCCATTCTTTGATTACGGCCATCCTTGACATTCATTGTATGATTTCTACCTTCCTCGATGGCCATTCTTTGATTTCGGCCATCCTTGACATTCATTGTATGATTCCTACCTTCCCAGATGGCCATTCTTTGATTTTGGCCATCCTTGACATTCGTTCTATTTGATTTCGGCCATCCTTGACATTCAGTCTATGATTTCTACCTTCCTAGATGGTCAGTCTTTGATTTCGGCCATCCTTGACATTCATTGTATGATTTCTACCTTCCCCGGGGGCCATTCTTTGATTTCGGCCATCCTTGACATTCATTGTATGATTTCTACCTTCCCTGATGGCCATTCTTTGATTTCGGCCATCATTGACATTCATTGTATGATTCCTACCTTCCCCGATGGCCATTCTTTGATTTCGGCCAACCTTGACATTCGTTGTATTTGATTTCGGCCATCCTTGACATTCCTTCTATGATTTCTACCTTCCCAGATGGTCAGTCTTTGATTTCAGCCATCCTTGACATTCATCCTATGATTTCTACCTTCCCCGATGGTCAGTCTTTGATTTCAGCCATCCTTGACATTCATTCTATCTTCCCCGATGGTCATTCTTTGATTTTAGCCATCCTTGATATTCATTATATGATTTCTACCTTCCCTGATGGTCATTCTTTGAATTCAGCCATCCTTCACATTCATTCTATGATTTCTACCTTCCCCGATGGTCATTCTTTGATTTCAGCCATCCTTGACATTCATTCTATGATTTCAACCTTCCCAGATGATCATTCTTTGATTTCCGCCATCCTTGACATTCATTCTATGATTTCTACCTTCCCCGATGGTCATCCTTTGAATTCAGCCATCCTTTACATTCATTCTATGATTTCAACCTTCCCTGATGATCATTCCTTGATTTCGGCCATCCTTGACATTCATTCTATGATTTCTACCTTCCCTGATGGTCATTGTTTGAATTCAGCCATCCTTGACATTCATTCTATGATTTCTACCTTCCCTGATGCTCATTCTTTGATTTCAGCCATCCTTGATTTTCATTGTATGATTTCTACCTTCCCTAATGGTCATTCTTTGATTTCAGCCATCCTTAACATTCATTCTACCTTCCCCGATGGTCATTCTTTGATTTCAGCCATCCTTAACATTCATTCTACCTTCCCCGATGGTCATTCTTTGATTTCAGCCATCCTTGACATTAATTCTATGATTTCTGCCTTTCTTGATTGGCCTTCACTCAATGTGGATGCTCCTGGGCATTCACGGCCTTGCTACCGTCAATGGAGACCAGTCACCGTATTCACTACAGTGATGGCCGTCCCTATTTTCTAGAATCACCTACCAAGAATGCATCCTTTTCCTTCTTTTCTATTGCCTGCTCTTCATTGTGGCATTTCTTGCACCGTGACCCGCTCTCTCAGTTCTTCTATCTCTCTGTTCTCCTCCTATGGACAGCACTCTGTTGCTTTCTTGCAAGATTTGTGCTCGATACATCTTACTTATGCATACATACATACATACATCTTACCATGCCATGGGCACGAAGTGCTCGTGTTACACCTGCATCTTCCACTTGCCACAGGGTTGAAGTGCTTCTATTGCATACGCTTTCTTCTTCCACCTAGCACAGTCAGGAAATGACTGTGCTCGACCGTCTTCTTCCACCGAGCACAGCCAGGAAATGACTGTGCTAGACCTTCCGCTTCCACATGCTGTGGGTTAATTTGCTTGTGTTAGAACCACACCTTCCACATCTCACAGGCGCACGGTGCTTGTATTAGTTGTAAATCGGTCCGGTGGCAGAGTCGTGAAGTTCTTGGCTTGCCCGAGTATGCGGTGTGTGTATTTGACGTATAACTTCCGCCTACCATGGGTGGGAAGGGCTTGTGTTAGACCGCCTTCTTCTACATGCCACGCCTTTGCTGTGGCGTGTAGTGCTTGTGTACGACCTGTATTACCACCTGTAGTGCGTGGGGGTAGATCCTTGTATGCACATCACTCATTTGTCTTGAGTGTGTTAAGTGGTTTTGTTCGGCCTGTGCTAGCTATGTGTCCATGCTCTGCAGTTGTATTAGATCCGCAACCCTACCTGGCAGTGTGCAATGGGTGTGCCCGGGTTTGTGCAAGACCTGCATTTGTGACATGGCATTGCAGTGAAGTGCTTTTGTCCGAGCTCACTAGTCTACATGTCCACGTGATGTGGGCATGGAATACTTGTGTTAGGCCCACGTCTTCCGTATGCCCGTGGCATTCAGTGTTTGTGTTAGCTGCTCTACATTGGAACACTATATGCTTATATACATACAGCCCTCGTATAAACATAAGAGAACATCGTGGCTTAGGGATGCATACAGAACATTATCCTTATAGTTTCTATATTGGCTGTTTGTTCCACTGCCATATGCACATATGTATGTATACTTGATTAAGCTGTGGAAACAGCAACACGTCGGCCTTTCTCTTGTTTTGCTTGAGTGAGGAAATACATGTCTATTTTGCAATCCTCGCTGCTCGGTGACACTTTTTCTTGTATGTTGCACATTTGCGCTCGGCACAACCCATTTGATGAGCATGTGTGGTCGAATATGCCGCCCACAAAGACACTGTAAGAAAGCATGGTCTGCAGATATGCCTGCACCATTATGCCGCCCGGTTAACACTATGGATGCCTACGCATAAGCATCAGGGTGCTGCAATGTGCTGGGTGTATGTTTTGGTTTCAGAACAACTCTGCGTATGTTTTTGGTTCTTTCACGTAGAGAAGTGTTGAAAATGTTCAGTGTTGTGTGAAGAGTGCCAACTTCATCCACCAATTTATTCAACATTCAATTCTTTTCTGTGACACAAAACAAGGAAAATAAACTGCATTGTTATAAGGACTGACATTAAATGGAATGTGTGAATATACAATTGAAGCTACTTCAAATATACTGGCCCCTACTTCCAATAAGGATGGAAATATGATTGCTATGTTCACTAGATGAGACCAGGAACTGATTTATTTCTGTGCTGTTGTCTGTTCGACAGCAGAGATTGCAATCCTGTTCACATTGTAGTGAGCAGTAACAAAACCTAGAAAATAGTAATGTGCCTATGTCCAACAGGCAAGCACTTCTGATGTTTGATCTGTGTGTTCCACATGCCAGTGTTCAACAGGTATGTGTTGCTGGTGTTATTCTTGCATATTTAATGTGCCCCCTGTGTGCACCTGTTGCTAGTCCTGTTTCTATAACCTGCCCCTATTTGGTGCTGATGTTAATAGGGTTTTCACCCCTGGGCTTGAGGCCATTAAATGCCATGTCTACCCCTACAGCGGGGGTGAAAGCCATGCACACCCCAGGTTTTATCTGGGGTGCAAATGTTTCTTTGCCCCCTAGGAGATTGGCGCTATGGCGGCGGGACGAGAGATAGGAGGAGCGCCAGCACAAAGCTCTGTTCCAGTAGGTAAATAGCGAGGGAGGGAGTGGCTGGGGAAGGGGTATGGACTGTTTTTGGGGGGGGGACAAGAGGGAGAGGATCCCTGTTGCCTCACACATTTAAAAAAAATGGTGCCACCCATGGAAGGCCCTCGGGTGGTTAGAAACAGCTGGAGGAGAATGTGTATTCTCACCCACTGTTCCAGCCACCGGAATGGCTAATGACACTTCCCTGGGTGGGAATACTGCATCTTTAACCTTCCCCCTTGTGTTTCTGGTGTTAGTCCTGCATCTTTAACCTGCCCCTGTGTATTGTTGGCGTTAGTTCTGCATCTTGAACTTGCCCGTGTGTGCTGTTGGTGTTAGTTCTGCATCTTTAACCTGCCCCTGTGTATTGTTGGCGTTAGTTCTGCATCTTTAACCTGCCCCTGTGTGTTGCTGGTGTTAGTTCTGCATCTTTAACTTGCCCCTGTGTCTTGCTGGTGTCTGTCCTGCATCTTTAACCTGCCCCTGTGTGTTGCTGTTGTTAGTCCTGCATCTTTAACCTGCCCCTGTGTATTGTTGGCGTTAGTTCTGCATCTTTAACCTGCCCCTGTGTGTTGCTGGTGTTAGTTCTGCATCTTTACCTTGCCCCTGTGTCTTGCTGGTGTCTGTCCTGCATCTTTAACCTGACCCTGTGTGTTGCTGTTGTTAGTCCTGCATCTTTAACCTGCCCCTGTGTGTTACTGGTTTTAATCCTTCATCTTTAAACTGCCCTTGTGTGTTGCTGGTGTTAGTCCTGCATCTTTAACCTTCCCCCTTGTGTTTCTGGTGTTAGTCCTGCATCTTTAACCTGCCCCTGTGTATTGTTGGCGTTAGTTCTGCATCTTGAACTTGCCCGTGTGTGCTGTTGGTGTTAGTTCTGCATCTTTAACCTGCCCCTGTGTATTGTTGGCGTTAGTTCTGCATCTTTAACCTGCCCCTGTGTGTTGCTGGTGTTAGTTCTGCATCTTTAACTTGCCCCTGTGTCTTGCTGGTGTCTGTCCTGCATCTTTAACCTGACCCTGTGTGTTGCTGTTGTTAGTCCTGCATCTTTAACCTGCCCCTGTGTGTTACTGGTTTTAATCCTTCATCTTTAAACTGCCCTTGTGTGTTGCTGGTGTTAGTCCTGCATCTTTAACCTGCCCCTGTGTGTTGCTGGTGTTAGTTCTGCATCTTTAACTTGCCCCTGTGTCTTGCTGGTGTCTGTCCTGCATCTTTAACCTGACCCTGTGTGTTGCTGTTGTTAGTCCTGCATCTTTAACCTGCCCCTGTGTGTTACTGGTTTTAATCCTTCATCTTTAAACTGCCCTTGTGTGTTGCTGGTGTTAGTCCTGCATCTTTAACCTGCCCCTGTGTGTTGCTGGTGTTAGTTCTGCATCTTTAACTTGCCCCTGTGTCTTGCTGGTGTCTGTCCTGCATCTTTAACCTGACCCTGTGTGTTGCTGTTGTTAGTCCTGCATCTTTAACCTGCCCCTGTTTGTTACTGGTTTTAATCCTTCATCTTTAAACTGCCCTTGTGTGTTGCTGGTGTTAGTCCTGCATCTTTAACCTGCCCCTGTGTGTTGCTGGTGTTAGTTCTGCATCTTTAACTTGCCCCTGTGTCTTGCTGGTGTTTGTCCTGCATCTTTAACCTGCCCCTGTGTGTTGCTGGTGTTAATCCTGCATCTTTAAACTGCCCTTGTGCGTTGCTGGTGTTAGTCCTTCATCTTTAACCTGCCCCTGTGTGTTTCTGGTGTTAGTTATGCATCTTTAACTTGCCCCTGTGTCTTTCTGGTGTTTGTCCTGCCTCTTTAACCTGCCCCTGTGTGTTGTTGGCGTTAGTTCTGCATCTTTAACTTGCCCGTGTGTGTTTCTGGTGTTAGTTTTGCATCTTTAACTTGCCCCTGTGTCTTGCTGGTGTTTGTCTTGCATCTTTAACTTGCCCCTGTGTCTTGCTGGTGTTTGTCCTGCATCTTTTACCTGCCCCCGTGTGTTGCTGGCGTTAATCCTGAATCTTTAAACTGCCCCTGTGTGTTTCTGGTGTTAATCATGCATCTTTAAACTGCCCCTGTGTGTTGCTGGTGTTAGCCCTGCATCTTTAACCTACCTCTGTGTTTGCTGGTGTTAGTTCTGCACCTTTAACCTGCCCCTGTGAATTGCTGGTTTTAATCCTGCATCTTTAAACTGCCCTTGTGTGTTGCTGGTGTTAGTACGGCATCTTTAACCTGCCCCGGTGTGTTGTTGGCGTTAGTTCTGCATCTTGAACTTGCCCGTGTGTGTTGCTGGTGTTAGTTCTGCATCTTTAACTTGCCCCTGTGTCTTGCTGGTGTTTGTCCTGCATCCTTTACCTGCCCCTGTGTGTTGCTGGCGTTAATCCTGCATCTTTAAACTGCCCCTGTGTGTTTCTGGTGTTAATCCTGCATCTTTAAACTGCCCCTGTGTGTTTCTGGTGTTAATCCTGCATCTTTAAACTGCCCCTGTGTGTTGCTGGTGTTAGTTCTGCATCTTTAACCTGCCCCTGTGTGTTGCTGGCTTTAATCCTGCATCTTTAAACTGCCCTTGCGTGTTGCTGGTGTTAGTACTGCATCTTTAACCTGCCCCTGTGTGTTGCTGCCTTTAATCCTGCTTTTTTAACCTGCCCCAGTGAGTTGCTTGTGTTAGTCCTGCATCTTTAACCTGCCCCTGTGTGCTGCTGGTGTACGTTCTGCATCTTTAACCTACCCCTGTGTGTTGTTGGAGTTAGTCATGCATCTTTAACCTGCCGCTGTGCGTTGCTGGTCTTAGTCCTGCATCTTTAACCTTCACCTGTGTGTTGCTGGTGTTAGTCCTGCATCTTTAACTTGCCCCTGTGTGTTGCTGGAGTTAGTCATGCATCTTTAACCTCCCCCAGTGTGTTGCTGGAGTTAGTCCTGCATCTTTAACCTGCCCCTGTGTGTTGCTGGTCTTAGTCCTGCATCTTTAACCTGCCCCTGTGTGTTGCTGGTCTTAGTCCTGCATCTTTAAACTGCATCTGTGTGTTGGTGGTGTTAGTTCTTCATCTATTCTATCCCTAGGTCTAAAAGGGAGGCACTGCGTTGGTGTTCGATGTGCATTTTCTACATGCTCACGTTGAATGGGAGTGCCCTACGGGTATTAGAACCGAGTCTTCCATGTGCCAATATTCACAACTTAGGCATAGCTGGTGTTAGACCTGCACCTTTCACATTCCAATGTCCAACCGATGTGGCCTGGTAGTCTTAGGCTTGAGTCTTCCACGCCCCTATGTACAAAAGGTATGCATAGCTGGTGTTGGACCTGCACCTTCCACGAGCCAATTTGTCCTCATCGGTCCCCCACCAAACAACAACTCGTGCAACAATGGCTGGATAACAGGTGCCTTGAAGGATTCATCCCTCAGCTGTCAAACTCAGCCAAATACCTGGGCTTCCTGTTTTACAGTAGCCCTTCCTTCCAAAAGCACATAGCCAAAAAGTCACAAACCGCTTGGCTACAGATCCACACACTCCACTAAATCAAACCCTTCATTCCCTCTAACAAATTCCAAGCTGGCGTTATCTCTCACATCAATAGGGGAAATGCCCTCTTTACTGGGCTTCCAGCCACACACCTGCCCCCCCTCAAAGCAGCACATCGCACTGCACCCTGCTTATTACAGGAGACTGCAAATTCTGCTGTATCTCTCCAACACTCGACCTCCCTGCCAGGATCATATTCGAAACTGTATGTATCACCTACAAAGCAGTCTCAAATGGGACACCAACATACTTGGTGGCAAAACTCCACACCTCCGGAGGTTTTCACACCTCACGTAGCAAAACTATCAAAAGGTTGGTGTCAAAGCTAGACCGCAAAAAGAAGACTCACAAGCAGTCCTTCTGACATGTCGCGATGGGTTCCATGTCATTTCGCAGCAGGATTTTTTTTTGCAGGGATTTTTACCCTGATTTTTTTAACAAAAAAAACTCATCGAATTTGTTTACATTATTCTTGGGGGGGGGGTTCCCCCAAACTCCCCATTCCCTTACATTTTTTATGTATTCTCAAACACCCACAACCCATATATATAATTTTATAACCCCCCCTAAAAAATTCAATGGGTTCTTTCATTACAAAATTTGCGGCAAAAAAACATCCCGTGATGAAAGGACGTCATACCGCCGCAATCAACTGGAACTCAATCTCGGCAGAGGCTCGAAATGCCCCTACAATCCTCTAGTTCCACAAAACACGAAAATGTGGCTCTTTCAACAATACCTACCGGAGGAATAAAAATCCCTCTCTCCCTCCATCACCAGTACTGCATTACTGTTTAAAATACCAAGCCCAATTGTGAAACAATCCTGCTGTAAAGCGCTCCGCTGCTCTTGAGCTAGGTTCGCGCTATAAGTAAAAATGAATGGCGTGTCCTGATAGTCTTAGGAATGAGTCTTCCATGTACCCATGTCCAAAAAACGGGCATGGCTGGTGTTAGACCTGCTACTTGCACATGCTATTGTCCAGCAGGGGTGCCCTGGTGGTCTTAGAACTGAGTTGTCCATGTGTTGTGTTATGTAACACTATAGTATGATAATGTTCCATGACATTGCTTTGAGTGCTTTCTTTTCTTTGGAATATATTAAAATTTGTAATGCTGTAATTTGTCAATTCTGGCTGTGAAGTCCTGAATGAGAAACGGGAGGGCTGTCTACTCTTAGCAAGCACTAGACCACAGCTCCCATTACAAGGCCGGGGGGGTGCTCAAGTTACCCCCTTAGGGCCCCCAATGGGGCCCTAACATACATACCATTTAGTACTAGAAGGCCATCTGACACATAAAACACTGAACCCAGGTATACGAAAAGAAAGAAAAATGTGAGCAACCACCGACAAATATCCATCCAGTTACTTACAACAAAAAGAGTTCTAACAAAATTTACAAAATATTTTTTTCTAATGTATCTTGCTCTGTCACCCACAGTCTCAATTCCTCAGTAAATATGCAGTGGCAAATCCATCAAGCAAACCATAATGATACTACCTGGTCATACGATGGCAACAACTGGAAAATGATGTGATTACCTGGTCCTATGATAAAAGAGCCTGGCAAATGGCTACACAATACAAAGCTATCCATAGGCCAGAACCGTTGGCTTTGTTAATCCTTGTGTTCGTGTGATTTCAGTGCAAGGAACATTAAGACACACTTGGTTAAGCCATTTTATATTACACACATAGCTCATTTACAGTTGCAATTAAGCCATTATGTCCACATATTGCTTGGAAATGACCCTGTGAGGCCAAATTATAATGTTACTGCTTGACAGAGCTAGCTCAAAGAGATTGCAAGAGGGTGTGTTTTGGGCAGGGAGATGCAGTGAGTGGTGAAATTACCATAGCAATGACCATTCATTCATTAGGTGGGTAAATAACCAAACAGCACCTACAAGCTGCATGTCCCTCCTCATATGTCATCTTCCTCCCAGCCTTACTCCTATGCAATAGTTTCAGTGTATAGGTAGTGCTGTAGTGCCTCCTCATAGCCAAAACTAAGAATGAAATGTCTGGTAACATGCCTTCCTGCACCCTTTGGCTGGCTGTGGTCCAGCGACAAGTTCATCCCCTCTGCCCTCTACGGTCTAACTGTCCCCCAACTGACCCCCAGGGATCTTCTTGATCAATGTGGTGGGTGAGCTCCCGAGGGCCTCTTTAGCAAACTGACTGCCACTTCCCCACTAGGCACCAATGAGATTGTGTAACATTGCAGAGAAGGACCTTAAGGGGTGGAAATAAATGAAGGCAAACATAAAATTGGTGACAGTAATCAATACCATTGCCAATTACCTAGAAAACGGAAATAAAACAACACCCTAAATCAGCACCGTATAAACCCAAAACGAGACAGAGAAATAGGAGGGCAGAACACTGCTCACAGGCGTAGATGGGACTTCACTGTATTTATTGTATATATTGAAGGTTGAAGTGTCATGTCGACCAGAAATGGAGTCCACAGGAAAGACTACAGGATGGAGCGCCTTTACAATATATTGCAGTTATCGGTTGTTGAGGAGGGCAGGTAATGGGATACAGAAACCTGGGACATGGACAGTGTAACAGACATAGCTCGTGCCCTTAATGAAGGCCTAGTGCCACATAAGCCCATATTCTACATGCTCACATATGTGCAGCTGGACCTAGGAGTGCAGCATTGTGGACTGGGAGGACTGGAGTAAGTTGGGGACTTTGGGGGAGCCCCTTCACAGGATAGAAGGCGGACCTTGTGTCTGGTCTTGACACACTCAGGAAATGGGTTAGCTTTGGTATCTGGGGGCGAGGATGTTCCAGCAGAGGGAGGCAAGTAAAGAGAAGGAGCAGAAGCAAGAGGAGGCATCAGGGAACGTGGGAGACAGGGCGGTGAGGGAGGCAGGGGGGACAGGGAGTTTGTGAGGGAGAGTATCGGAAGATGTGGCTGGCAAGGTAGGGGGCAGGATCTGAAAACAAGAAGCAGAATTTTGAGAGAGAGCGATTTTGCGTGTTCTGCCAGCCAGCATGATGCCAGTGTGCAGCGGTGTCTGAGGAATGAGATTATGGTTATCAAGGATGTGGGTGGCATAGTTCATGGCTTTGTTAATGGGAGAGGGAAGTTGTAGAATGGGGGACCGAGGAGTATGCCGAGATTATCGTTTTGGTTAAATGGTGGGTGGGATGGGGGAGAATTATTCTGAGGTTGAGTAGCTTGATTCTCACAGCTGTGCCAGCCGTTAGAACAAACTTTTGGAGTTTAAGGTTACTATCAAAGAGGGCTCCAATGTTGTGAGACTTGAGTGAAGGAGTGAGGATGTCTTGAGTCACCAAGAAAGAAAGAGGCTGACCACTGGCCTCTTGGGCATTTACAATGCCCAAAGCTTTCCAGGTAGTCCCAGGCCATGCAAGACCCAGGGAGTCCACCTGTGCTCCTCACTTCCAATGCTGGACCTGGAAGTTTTGGTTGCCATGGTGATGCAACAGTGGAGGTAGGGCACTCATCACCACCCGCTCCTCTAGCTGGCCAGTTATAGCCATGAGGCTGGGTTAACAAAAAGTTAACAAGAGTGTGAAATAGCGTGTGAGCAGTGCAATTAAATACACAGGTCAGTTGAAAGAACACAAACAATAATCAAGGCCCACACAATCCAATTAAAAACTAAAAATATATTTAATAACAACAGAAATGTAATACCCAAAACTCCTCCAAACATATCTCTTTATAAAAACTGGATTTTGGGTAAATATGTCTAAAGACAAAAGAAAACTCTATTGTCAGGCATAGAAAACTATACATTTTTTTTACCAACATAGACACCCCAAAAAAACCCAACAAGTAACGCATTATAGAATTTACTTTGAGAGGAAAAGTTACGTCTGGTTGTATGCAAACAGATCAAGACAAGGGTCGGGCAAACCATTACATGGTTGTTGTGACGAGAAACTCTGCAGAGAATATTGATACAGGCAAGGGCCCTGATTCATGGAATTATTTGCACGAAAATCCCCATTCGTCAAACAGGGATTTGTTGGCAGAATGGCGTGCAAATCCCCATTTTACCCGCAAACCATTCCATGAATCAGGATCTATATGTTTCTATGCATGCATGCATATATACCTGTGTATGTATGCATGAACATATGCTTCTATTTATAGCGTATTATATATAGCAATGGAGTGCTGTAGAAGGAGAGGGGAATAATGGAAGATTGTGTACAAGAAATGCACACATGTTATTAGGTACATGCTGAGGTTCCAGGGATAGATCGCAAGCTTGCAACCTCAGGGCCTTGAGACCTGGGGGAGAAACGCGTTTCTAGTTCTTTCTGGCATGCAAGAAAGATGAATTTGTTGCATGCATTGAGGGTGTTGTCCCTGAGGCTGGGTGTGTAGTTTGAGAAGCCGTCATTAATTAATGAATTAATTAATCTTTTATAATGCGGTCAATACCAGCAATACCAGAAACCAGTCTCTAAACCTGGGACCCGGATACCAATCTTTGTTGCTCTGCATTGCTTTTTTCCAAGACCAGCACGT
This sequence comes from Ambystoma mexicanum, assembly GCF_040938575.1. Classification (NCBI taxonomy): domain Eukaryota; kingdom Metazoa; phylum Chordata; class Amphibia; order Caudata; family Ambystomatidae; genus Ambystoma; species Ambystoma mexicanum. Next base: position 419,155,757 of record NC_090934.1, on the reverse strand, counting down.
TGCCCCTCAGCTATCCTCCCAGCTTGGCTTGTGGTTTCTTTTTGATGTCATATCTTTTTATGTAGACCTGTGATTTTTTTTTTTATTTCAACCAGCGAGGAAGAGGAGTTGGTAATAATGACCTTCTAGGTACAACAAGATGCTGTGAACATGATGCAGCGTTCAAAAAGAACCCAAAGCAAATCCTTCAACATGCAGGTGAGATGATCACATTTCCCAAACAGCTTATGTCTTGCTCTTCAGTCGTGCTGGTGTGATATGAAGTAGATTGGTGGAAATAACCTTGCCGCAGTCCTTTTAGGAGTGGAACATTCCCAAAGACCTGGATGCTTTACTCCTCCGGGCAGAGTCTCAGCCTCTGGGAGGGAATTGTTCCTCTCTAGACTGTATGTGCTACGGCTTTGCCTCTTACAAAGATGTGCACAGCACATAGAGTTATGGTGACTTTTGCAGTTTCCTTATCAAGACTCGTTATTCATTAACATTTTAAAACTTCTTGAGCAGGGTTTCCAATGGAGACTTCTCTCCACAGGGGTCTTCTAGTGGTGATTCTGCAGGGTTTCCAATGGAGCCTTCTCACCACCATGGTCTTCTTGTGGTGGTTCAGCAGGGTTTCCAATGGAGCCTTCTCACCACCAGGGTCTTCTTGTGGCGGGTCTGCAAGTTTTCCAATTGAGACTTCTCGCCACCAGGGTCTTCTTGTGGTGGTTCAGCAGGGTTTCCAATGGAGCCTTCTCACCACCGGGGTCTTCTTGTGGCGGGTCTGCAGGGACCTCTCTCCACCAGGAACCTGAGCTTCTTAGCTATATCCGTGATAGGGCAATAGTCTTATTGGATAATAGATAACTGTCCAAGTAGGGGTACACTCCTCTCTGGTGCGCTTGTCCTCTAGCACCTTGAAGCGTCTCTTGTGCTAGATGGAATAACCAATAAGGATCTCAGACCCAAATAGCCGGACAGACTCAAAGAATATGGCAAAGTACTACTTTATTACCAGTTCAAAATGAAGTAGGGCAATCTGGCGAACAACAAACTGTAGTCCATGCGCCCAAAATTAAGTTTCGATCATACAAAGGCTTTATAACTCAATGTACATCAGCTATGATGTCATCCTACATGGTAAACTGTAAAACCTACTGATGGTAGGGATTGGTTAAGGGAACATATCTACCTATATATCATATAGGTATTAGTAACATTACTGGATGTCCCTTATCAAGTAGGCACACCTTGAACCACCTCTAAATATGTATAATATAAATTATAGCAGAATAACTGCAGCGGGTTGGCCTGTGCAACATTGTATAGTGTGTTGCTACATAGACCCTCTGATTGGTTGGCATTCTCTCTCAACCTTGGACTTTGGACTCGTTAGCAGCACGTAGGAAAAATGAAACTCAAGTGCAGAGAGCAATATCAGACTACTACCCATTTTCCCAATTAGTCCATAATCTCTGATCGGTCAGGCTCTACGTCAAGGCATCTTCTTTATGGTTCACCTTGCAGCCTGATATCTATTCTGGGACTTTCAAGGGAGTGTAGGTACACCATTATCAGTGTCTAGAGCTTAATGAATAGTCCTTGTTTTTGACTTCTAAATAACGTGTGAGGAGACTGCGATTTTGTCCATTTTGACCTTTTATTTACTGCTATTTGATTTAATTAAGCTGGGTGTAATTACTCTTCTTGGTCTCTGTAGACTTGCTCATTTACACCTTGCATATGCTTTTAGCATCTTTTATTGTCCAATACTTGTCACTTGCAGATGTTTTCTTCTTTGCTTAATCTAAGAGAAATATGTCTTACATACATGGCTTATCCTCTTGACTCCCTTCGTGCCTTGCAATCATTCCTTGATGTAGAAATCCTTGATCCCAAGCCAATAGACTCCTCTTTGTTCCTCACATGAAGCTGTTTTTCCAGCATCTTCTTACTCTGGAGCCCTGCTCTATCTCTGAGGTAGCTCGATTGATTTCAACATGAATCCGACGTCCATCTTTCCATTATGGCCGCCATAGCAACATTATATTTCTTTCTGCAGCAAGCTTCTGTATATCACCTCTGTCTTGCATTTCTGTGTATATACATTCACTTTATCTCTTCTTAGTTATTTCTTTGGTGCATATGATTTCTTCGTATTTGATTACATGTCTCTCTTGTTACTCCAGTTACACTTCATCCTTTAAGTATTTTCAAATAGTTTCAGTGCGTCTTTGTGTCTTTCCTTCATGATGTCACTCTGCTCTCGTCCGATTTCACTTATAACTCTTCAATGTCCGATGGTGTGTGCAGACATCCTGCCACCCTTTCAGTTCAAGGGCAGATTCAGTGTGGTTTTCTGAGTGCATATCGACTCTTGTACACTCGATGCGGTATTGGGATGATGCCTGGTGTCCCACATAGGGCTCTTCTCCTGCTGTTCCAATATGATGGTGGTGGGGAGGCTGGAACTGGGGATGATGTGTCCACCTGCTCCTCTACACGCTGACCTCTAATTCCAGGTCTGGGAGAGATCTACCAACGGTAGCCAAAACGTATTTCCTGAGATGCAAGCACGCTCCCAGTTCAACGGGTACCTCAGACTTATACCATGTCCCTTTTGTTCGTTTGAATCAACAAAGCAAGGCAAAATATCACTAAAACAAAAAATAAAACCAAAAAGCGCAGCATCGTTTACTGGTCTGCATCACTACTCTAAGTAAAGGGAGCTGTTAAAATAGAGCATTGCTGCCAGGCCACAGCGGGGGGTGCTGGGGGAGCATTAGCGTGAGATACTTTTTAACACTTCTTTGCTGTGATCAAATGAAAGATAATGGCCCACTACTTTGGGCCTCATTACAAGTTCAGCAGGTCAGGCAGTCTTTAGAAATACCAACCACTTTACCTCTTTCCCATAATTATGATGTTCTGTGCAAAATCCATTAAAAACCACATACTTTTGTGTGGAGGTAACTTTATCCTCACAAAAACATTCTCGGTTATGGTATTACACATGCAACAATATCACATGTCCCTATTAGCACCCTGTGCAGAGCTCTAGCCAATCAGGGAGCTTTGAATGCAGGGTTTTTTTTCACTGGTATAAGCCTGCATCCCACGCTTCTCGCTGCTGTGCACCCCTCGCCCTGGTCCCCACTTGCCCGCCATCATCCCATGGCACCTTTAGCATCCATGGAAAAACACACCTGGCTGCTAGAGACTAAATTAAATTATGAAAATGAAGACAAAGTCACATACCTTCACTCTGCAACACGCCGTCTTTGAGAAGGAGTCCGTTTTCAGTGTTAGTTACACTAGTGTAATCAACATTGAAAATTGACTCCCTATCACAGCATCAAAAGTAAGTCCGTTTTTAGTTTTTCTTATAACTATTTTAGCCGTTAGCCCCCGCACTGTAGTTTTGAGGGTGCTTATATAATATTACCCTCAGCAACGTCCACCGACACCCCCTGGACTCGGTACCATCAGGGTCGACAAGCTGCCACGGGTAATGTCGCCTCATTAGAGCCCAATGAGACTCCAACATAGGGAGTAACTGAAGGGTCCTCCTGATTCTCTATGATGTGGATGCCTCCCATTAACACACGTTTACCGCATGTGGTAATGGTAAATAAGTTGCCCTGCATTCACATAATGAGTCCTATTGTACTAAATGGCTACCACAGAGCAGAAGTGAAAGGGGATGGTCTTTGACTCTGTGAAAAGAACTGCTAGCATGTGCTAATATTGCAGTCCGCTCTGGATGTATAACATTTTTACCTGAAAACCAATTCCCGCACGCGGTCCACATACAGTTCCAAACAATGATTATGAGAAGGGTAGAAGTAACTTCATTTTCTTAAGTTTCTTGTATGTCATATTATCTTTCAATTGTATTTAAAGAGCTCTCGGGTTGCCCTGTTTCAAGGCTGAGAGGTCTGTGCATTCCTGGCTATTTGGCTCCCCTCACATTGCACTGCCATGGAGGGATGGACTGGGAACCAAAAGAGGCCCTAGAAATAGTTTTCAAAGGGGCCCCAGATTACACATGTTCAGCAAGCCCAGCCCTTCTCCTATGTCAGATGTGGAAATAATAATAATCATTTGTATTGTGAATTAGTCCAAAATCTGAACTTTATACAAAAAACCTTACACAAAAATTGACATAAATCATTCAATCTACTACATATATACAATTACACACATATGGTCATACATAAAATAATATGATGGTCAAAGATGTAATAATCATAATACTAACAATGCTAATAGTGTGCTATACATCTATCCCCAGAAATGTTTGCAGTAGCAATGTCAGGGCGCAGATAATAATACTACTACTCTTCTTGTTCTTGATCTTATTTTTCCTCTTCTTACTCTTGGCACCCCCCAAGCTCTTTATCATAGGTCAGCTCAGGTAACACACTTTTGAGATGTAGCCATACCCTATATAGCGCCAGCAGGATTCCAATGGTATCTGAATTTAAACAATAATCCCAGAAGGCTTCTCCCGTAATAGCGTCATAATTATGCACCCGTCCACCCAGCATACACATGTATGTAGGACCAAGTCAAGGACACTGGGTCAAAACATGTCTAGTTGTTTCCAGGTTACCCACTATCCCACGGATACGACAACACCAATCTTTAGGCAAAATGCCCGAGCGAGGGCCCACTACCATGAGTACCTGTAGTTGGTTGGTGTGTAACCTTAACATAAATTGACGCACCTCAGGATCTGGGCAAAGCATCAGATAGTGCTGAATCTTCCTGTATATGTGGATAACATGGGAAACCACCTCATACCCTTTCAGGGAGGCCAGGTGTACATAATTCTGATTCCGGTCCCATCTGTTCATTTTGTGCATAAAAGATTTTTTTAAGATGTACAAAGGGCAACATTCTTTTATTAGCATAAGACCAGTCTAGGTCCAGGAATAGGGACTCATTTAATTGCTTATAATTAAGTCAACAGGGGGCCTTTTCAGCTTCAAAAGTGCTGCCCGCCAGTGAGAGCAGTTTGCAAGCCAGTGCAGTGAGAGCCTTCAAGTAAAAAAGCTCCTTGGGTACGCAATGCCATGCCTCTAAGAAAGGTCAAACCCAGTTCCAGTCTTAAGAATTGGATGGAACATCACGGGCCCATGCCTAGCACTGATCGCCAGTATTGACCCTCTAGTATATTCAACCAATTCAGGTCCTGCATTGCCAATGCCTCTGGCCGTACAGGATGGCTGGGACAAAGCATTGTTGGTAAAGCTTTATAATCTCAGCCATACTGTACCCTGCCGTCCCCTTGGCAAATTTACAGGCCTGTAACGTAAGGAGTTTGGCTCGTTTCTTTTTTTGGGCAATTATCAGGTTGTATTTAGGCTGGCCATCAAATTCCAGCCCTAAGTACGGGTGTGAATGTATGAAATTAATCGTACCCAGACTGGTGTCAACCCCCGAGTGACTAGGTCCCTTTCTGGCAATCGCCACAATCTTCATTTTACCAAAATTAATGGTTAAACCTAGCTGGGCCAAATAGAGTGCCAGCTCTTCCAACATCTTTTTTACACCAGTCAGCGTTCGATCAAACAATATTAGATCATCAGCACATAAGATGCCTACTATAGGAGAATTGCCTAGTTTAGGTGGACAGTTTGCTTTCGTAGCCATGAAAGGGAGGAGGTCAGCTATATACAGATTATATAACATGGGCGCTCCCACATTTCCCTGTTTGACTCCCATGTTAACACTGATCGAATCTGTAACTTCTCCCTCATTGTTGAGTCTAACATTGGGGCTGTTTTCACTATGTAGGGTCAGCAATATGTGCAGTATCCAAGCACGGCAGTTTAACCCACTTAGTTCAGCCCAGAGCGTCTCCCATTTCACTTGATCAAAAGCGCTGCAAAAACCTACAAACACTATGTAAAGAGTGGCATCCTTATTGCTCAAAGTAGTATTAATTAGTTGGTCCAGGACTCTAATGTTATGCGTTGTCCCGGAACCTGGCCTGAAACCAGTCTGTGCGTAACTCAAGACTTTATTTGTCACCACCCATGTCTCTAGTTCTCTAAGGACAAGCGTCATAAATATTTTATTAGTGATGTCGACCATGGAGAGAAGTCAGCAATTACCAACGTTACCTCGATCTCCCTTCTTGTACACTGGTATAAGTACCGACCTCCTCCATGTCGATGGTATTTTAGTAGTTCTAGAGACTCGTGAGAACAAGGTCAAGAACACCTTTGCCCAATTGTCCGGTTACCGGACAAAAGAGGCCCAGGGTGTGGAGGCCTGCCGGGAAATCTCAAGACGTGCTGATAGTCCATACGTAGCTCTATTTGTTCAATTTGAAATAAAACTACAATCATGGGACAGGCATGCAAACTTGAAATAAAAAAGACTGGACTTGCAGAAGAGCGCTCTAGAGCTCCCAGGGGAGACGGGAACTCAATAGGTGCAAGCAATTTGCATAAACGTACCTCAAGAAAAAGCGTTGTAAATTACCACCTGTACGCAGATGGCCAGCAATCTGTGGCGATATTCCGAGGCCTCGATGCAAGGGGCACTAAACCGATAATTCCTCCTCAATCTGCCAGCCCTCTCAGGTTGATAACATGAGAACTACTGAGTTGCATAACAGTAAAATATTGTTATGGAGCAACTTTGGGAATCCTTGCAGTGAGATTAAATGTGAGAACCCTGGACCTTTCATGGTGCCTGCCAACAACTATTGCTTTCTGCCTCCCAGTCACTCTGCCCTTATGCCGTCACCTCCCCCAGCTTCACGGATCCCCTCAGCCCCGTCTCCTGTACTCTTCACAGCGAACCTTTCCCTGGGAGGGTGCCATGAGTTTTGCGGTGTGTTCCTGCACAGCGTAATTTAGCATCGATGGCCACCTTCTTTCAAATCTTGGTTTTTCTTTCAAAATAAAAGAGTACTATGGGAGTTCTAGTCTTCATTCACGTCACTTGAACCAATGGGCCTAGTACTGATAACAGCAATTCGTGAAAGGAAACCTCAAGGCTGAAAGTGGCTGTCCCTTTGACATGGAGCCATCTGGTCCCAGTGTTCCTGCAGTGTATGCCCCACACCCATCTGCTGTTTCGCCATCACTGTCCCACTTTCTCTCTAGCTTTCTCTTTCCATTTCTCTCTTCCTCCTCCTGTCTCGCGGTCTATTTTACTCTCTTTCTCGCTCTCTCTCTCTCTGACTTCCAACTGTGTGCTCTCTCTCAACATCCTGCTTTCTCCCCACTCCCACACAAGCGCTGTGTAGATGCAGCAACAAAAGCAACTGCGGTTTGGTGAACAGGGAATAGCCACAGTTGTCTGAATGTGTACATGCGAGTGTAAATGCTTTAACACTGATAAATACTGATTAACAAACACTGGAAACCGGCCAGTGAAATTCCAGAACCACAAGAACTGAGAACAAGAAACCCCTAAGCTCCCTGCAGGGCTAGTATCTCCTGATCTTAGGTGGCAATCGTGGAACGGGAAACCCCTAAGCTCCCTGCAGGGCCAGTATCTCCTGATCTTAGGTGGCAATGGTGGGAACAGGAAACACCTAAGCCCACTGCAGGGCTAGTATCTCCTGACTCCAGGGTTGGTATCTCCTGATCTTAGGTGGCAATGGTGGGAACAGGAAACCCCTAAGCTAACTGTAGGGCTAGTATCTCCTGATCTTAGGTGGCAATCGTGGAAAGGGAAACCCCTAAGCTCACTGCAGGGCCAGTATCTCCTGATCTTAGGTGGCAATCGTGGAACGGGAAAACCCTAAACTCACTGCAGGGCCAGTATCTCCTGATCTTAGGTGGCAATGGTGGGAACAGGAAACACCTAAGCCCACTGCAGGGCTAGTATCTCCTGACTCCAGGGTTAGTATCTCCGGATCTTAGGTGGCAATGGTGGGAACAGGAAACCCCTAAACTCACTGCATATCCATTATCTCCTGATATTAGGTGGCAATCGTGGGAACGGGAAACACCTAAACTCACTGCAGGGCTAGTATCTCCTGATCTTAGTTGGCAATGGTGGGAACAGGAAACACCTAAGCCCACTGCAGGGCTAGTATCTCCTGACTCCAGGGTTGGTATCTCCTGATCTTAGGTGGCAATGGTGGGAACAGGAAACCCCTAAGCTAACTGCAGGGCTAGTATCTCCTGATCTTAGGTGGCAATCGTGGAAAGGGAAACCCCTAAGCTCACTGCAGGGCCAGTATCTCCTGATCTTAGGTGGCAATCGTGGGAACGGGAAACCCCTAAGCTCACTGCAGGGCTAGTATCTCCTGATCTTAGGTGGCAATGGTGGGAACAGGAAACACCTAAGACCACTGAAGGGCTAGTATCTCCTGACTCCAGGGTTGGTATCTCCTGATCTTAGGTGGCAATGGTGGGAACAGGAAACCCCTAAGCGCGCTGCAGGGCTAGTATCTCCTAATCTTAGGTGGCAATCGTGGGAACGGGAAACCCCTAAGGTCACTGCAGGGACAGTATCTCCTGATCTTAGGTGGCAATCGTGGAAAGGGAAACCCCTAAACTCACTGCAGGGCCAGTATCTCCTGATCTTAGGTGGCAATCGTGGGAACGGGAAACCCCTAAGCTCACTGCAGGGCTAGTATCTCCTGATCTTAGGTGGCAATGGTGGGAACAGGAAACACCTAAGCCCACTGCAGGGCTAGTATCTCCTGACTCCAGGGTTGGTATCTCCTGATCTTAGGTGGCAATGGTGGGAACAGGAAACCCCTAAGCGCGCTGCAGGGCTAGTATCTCCTAATCTTAGGTGGCAATCGTGGGAACGGGAAACCCCTAAGGTCACTGCAGGGACAGTATCTCCTGATCTTAGGTGGCAATCGTGGGAACGGGAAACCGCTAGGCTCACTGCAGGGCTAGTATCTCCTGATTTTAGGTGGCTGTTAAGTGGGAAAAATAACATATGATAGTGTTATGGTTGTTGTTATACCCTTGGGCACCATCAGCGTAGAGTTTACCAAGTAGGTTCCATTATTCCATTGGGAGAGAACATCAGATCAGGAATAGACAAGTTTCTTGACTAGACTCTTCTTGACTTGCAAGCACATTTGAAAGAGCATGAACATACTTCCCAAGGCATAGTTTATAAGTGTGATCTCAGCATTTCCATGACATTGTTTCCTTCCTCTCAGGGGAGGAATTGTGCCAGAACAGGTAACTGTCTTGCCAGAGCACCTTCGTTTTTCATGTAGACATGTTACAAGCTTGCCCGCTTTGGCGGCACTAGCTTTGATGCTGTTGCCCCACGTTTCTGTAACCCTCGCCCTGTTTTTCTGCACCTGCCCAGAGCTTTCTTCCTTTAAGAAATGTCTTAAAAGAGTTCTTTCAATTCTTATGACTAGTGCCTATCAACCCTGCTTCTCGATAGTCTTCCCTTCGCACTCTCTAACTTGCTGCGCACTGAGGCCTATGAAATAATTAACATTAACTTGGCCCAAACTCTCCGTTTTCACATACTTGTCTCCATGTGCAGAACACTCTTCACACACTGCATCTGGAAATCATCCTTTGCTCAAGAGCCCAAAGTTAAGAAGTCAAACTGTCCAAAGCTGTATACGTGTCTCATGCTTTGCACACATACTACTGTCAGGGTAACTATCCTGACAGAGGAAATGAGCACCATACCAATTGTGCATTGCATGCTCAGAAGGAATGCATGTTTGAATTACTAGCCCAGACATGTTTGATATATTGGAGGTCATTTTTATATTCCCAAAATGCATTTTGTTTTTTTGCATAGCAGCCAGGACCCTATATTCAGGGTATGAACATCATTCAACACTTAACTCCTCCTCTCAGTTCCTGCCCACACCTCTGACAATCTGTCTCCAGCCCCGCCCACACCAGTAAAAATGTATCGCCCCCTGCACGTGTGAAGAGGGAGGAGTTCACACAGTAACGTGTGTCAATTTCCAGCACTGCTTTCCCTTTAATCTCCCTGTGCGTAGAAGGCATGTGTAGATGTGGGTTCCCAGCCCTCTCTGTCTAGAGGCTTAAGCTCCATCTCTCTGATCAGCCTTGTTGAGGCCAAGAGACCTTTGAGGTGCACTGCTCTCTTGGGCAGCAGGAACGCTGCCTGGCATCTCAGTGTCTGACTCCTGCATTTGGGGAGGGGTTGAACTGATTTGCTTACGGTTGTCCCTACCCCCCTGGAAAGACACAGAGAAGCAAACATATGATACAGGGGCCTTTATGTGCTAACACTAACATGTTCCATCCTCAATTAATGGCTCCTTGCTACTTGACCACCCGCCTATCAGGCCCGACAGACTCCAGCCTTCTAGCCTTAGCATCGAGTTCAGGAACTTATGTGATGTGACAAAGAACAGAGCAAGAGGCAGGCTCTCTACACCAATGCACTCTGCATTTCCCACAATAGATAGCTCTACAAATCGCATCAAGCATTGGGCAATCCCAGTGGTACAGGTCCCACAATATTAAGTCATAAGTCAGCAAATATACAATCAGAGAACCCTCTGTCCTTCCAGACTCCAGTCCTCTCGGTAGAGTAGCCAGCCCCATCAGTCTTCCAGGATGGCATCTGACATGCAACAACAGAAGGCCCCAGGAATGCTTACCGTCCTGTACTCCTCAGCAACCAGAACAGGAGTGTGAAAGTCCTTTACCTCCACAGGGACAGTTAAACCCCAAAACAGCCGTCTTTCCCATAATTAGGCATCCCGTCAGGGGAGTGACCAAAACACACAGCCATTGTGTCCAATGGGGAGTGGGATGGAGCTGAAGATCAGGGCAGAGTACTGTCTTCACGTGACCAGTCAGCAGCTGGGATCTCAGGATAGACTGCCATGCTAAGCCGCTGAGCAGGGCAAGGCATCCCCAGATCAGCCTCTTTCATCTTGGTATACAGTGTGGATGGTCTCCACAGCCAAGGTGACAGCAAGGGCCACAAACCATAGAACAGATGATGGCCTCTCCAACTCAACACAGTTACCCATTCAAAGGAAGGGGTCAGCAGATCTGGTGGGAGATCCATGGCCTGTACACAACATCTCCAGATCCTGTGCCCTTCAACATGTGACACCACACTTCATGCACACCGGGGGACATCGTAGTGAGAGGGAATGTCAGCACTCACACTGAAAGGGCCTGGTGGTGCAGGAAAACCAATGCAAGAATCCTAAATACAGGTCTGCCATGAAAAGGGCAAGTGTTTTCAGCACAATTACCTGCCGTCACCTTCCTGATATTTCCCAGCCCAGGATCACAATCTCTCGTAGTGGCCCATGATCACTGTCTCCCCCAGGGAGCCATGATCAATGTCTCCCCCAGGGAGCCATGATCACTGTTTCCCCCAGGGAGCCATGATCAATGTCTCCCCCAGGGAGCCATGATCACTGTCTCTCACAGTGGCCTGGGATCACGGTCTCCACCAGCGGCCCATGATCACTGTCTCTCTCAGTGGCCCAGGATCACTGTCTCTCCCAGCGATCCATGATCACTGTCTCTCCCAGCGACCCAGGATCCCTGTCTCTCCCAGCGGCCCATGATCACTTTCTCCCCCAGGGGCCAATGATCACTGTCTCTCCCAGCGGCCCATGATCACTGTCTCTCCCAGCAGCCCATGATCCTGGTCTCCACCAGCGGCCCACGAATAATGTCTCTCCCAGTGGCCCAGGATCACAGTCTCTCCCAGCGGCCCATGATCACTGTCTCTCCCAGTGGCCTGAGATCACTGTCTCGCCAGTGGCCCATGATCACTGTCTCTCCCACTGGCCCATGATCACTGTCTCTCCCAACATCCCATCATCACTGTCTCTCACAGCGTCCCATGATCACTGTCTCTCTCAGCGGCCAATGATCACTGTCTCCACCAGCAGCCCAGGATCCCTGTCTTTCCCAGTGGCCCATAATCACTGTCTTTCCCAGCAGCCCATGATCACTGTCCCTCCCAGCGGCCTACGATCACTGTCTCTCCCAGCGGCCCAGGATCATTGTCCCTCCCAGCGGCCCATGATCACTATCTCCCCCAGCGGCCATTGATCACTGTCTCCCCCAGTGGCCCATGATCACTGTCTCCCCCAGTGGCCCATGATCACTGTCTCTCACAGTGTGCCATGATCACTGTCTCTCTCAGCGGCCCATGATCACTGTCTCCACCAGCAGCCCAGGATCCCTGTCTTTCCCAGTGGCCCATGATCACTGTCTTCCCCAGCAGCCCATGATCACTGTCCCTCCCAGCGGCCCATGATCACTGTCTCTCCCAGCAGCCCAGGATCCCTGTCTCTCCCAGCAGCCCATGATCACTGTCTCCCCCAGTGGCCCATGATCACTGTCTCCACCAGTGGCCCATGATCACTGTCTCTCCCAGCAGCCCATGATCGCAGTCTCCACCAGCGGCCCATGATTAATGTCTCTCCCAGTGGCCCATGATCACAGTCTCTCCCAGCGGCCCAGGATCACCGTCTCTCCCAGTGGCCTGGGATCACTGTCTCGCCAGTGGCCCATGATCACTGTCTCTCCCACTGGCCCACGATCACTGTCTCTCCCAACATCCCGTCATCACTGTCTCTCACAGCGTCCCATGATCACTGTCTCTCTCAGCGGCCCATGATCACTGTCTCCACCAGCAGCCCAGGATCGCTGTCTTTCCCAGCAGCCCATGATCACTGTCCCTCCCAGCGGCCCAGGATCCCTGTCTCTCCCAGCAGCCCATGATCACTGTCTCCTCCAGCGGCCCATGATCACTGTCTCCCCCAGCGGCCCATGATCACTGTTTCTCCCAGCAGTCCCTGATCGCGGTCTCCACCAGCGGCCCATAATTAATGTCTCTCCCAGTGGCCCAGGATCACAGTCTCTCCCAGTGGCCCATAATCACTGTCTCTCCCAGTGGCCTGGGATCACTGTCTCGCCAGTGGTCCATGATCACTGTCTCTCCCACCGGCTCACGATCACTGTCTCTCCCAACATCAAGTCATCACTGTCTCTCACAGCGTCCCATGATCACTGTCTCCCCCAGTGGCCCATAATCACTGTCTCTCCCAGTGGCCTGGGATCACTGTCTCGCCAGTGGTCCATGATCACTGTCTCTCCCACCGGCTCACGATCACTGTCTCTCCCAACATCAAGTCATCACTGTCTCTCTCAGCGGCCCATGATCACTGTCTCTCTCAGCGGCCCATGATCACTGTCTCCGCCAAAAGCCCAGGATCCCTGTCTTTCCCAGCAGCCCATGATCACTGTCCCTCCCAGCGGCCCATGATCACTGTCCCTCCCAGCGGCCTGGGATCACTGTCTCGCCAGTGGTCCATGATCACTGTCTCTCCCAGCAGCCCATGATCACTGTCCCTCCCAGCGGCCCATGATCACTATCCCTCCCAGCGGCCCATGATCACTGTCCCTCCCAGCGGCCCATGATCACTGTCTCTCCCAGCAGCCCATGATCACTGTCCCTCCCAGCGGCCCATGATCACTATCCCTCCCAGCGGCCCATGATCACTATCCCTCCCAGCGGCCCATGATCACTGTCTCTCCCAGTGGCCCATGATCACAGTCTTTCCCCACGACTATAAAGCTACCCATTGAGGCCGGGCTTTTCTTTCCCTTTTCTGATCTCGAGGTATACTAATTATCCTTGGCCGCTGCTGCTTGCTACTTCTCAGGGTCTACCCAGACTCCTTGTTGGCAGCAGACATTCCTCAGGGTCTGTGTTACGTTGCAAAGTTGGGCGCCTGTCATACCCCTTTTGAGATCCCAGGCCATGCATGTTCTACCTGCTGGGTTCCGGGCCGTTTTGAGATCCCCGGGCTTGCATGTTCTCCCTGCTGGGTTCCAGGCCCTTTTGAGAACCCCGGCCTTGCATGTTCTCCCTGCTGGGTTCCGGGCCCTTTTGAGAACCCCGGCCTTGCATGTTCTCCCTGCTGGGTTGCGGGCCCTTTTGAGATCCCAGGCCTTGCATGTTCTCCCTGCTGGGTTCCGGGCCCTTTTGAGAACCCCGGCCTTGCATGTTCTCCCTGCTGGGTTCCGGGCCCTTTTGAGATCCCAGGCCTTGCATGTTCTCCCTGCTGGGTTCCGGGCTGGTGGAAGAAGGATTTTATTTCTCCCCGTCTCGGAGCGTATCCGTCTCCCTCCATCTCTCTCCTTCCAGATTTATAATAGCTCTTCCGTTCTCCTCGAATATAATTTGATGTTTTGACTGACATAATTAGCGCATAATACAAGGAGTGCCAACACCACGGCACTCCGCTCAGATGAGCATCAGGCAAACACGCTGCAGAAGAGAGACAAGCGTCTCGTGTGCAGAGCGGAGGGAGAGAGCTCATGTCTGCCGCCTGCAAAGAGCCGGGAAACAGCTTGGCTGAGGACGGGGGTCACCGGATGGGGCGCATACAGGGGCACGGCACCTTAGCATCCCTCCTGCACAAACATGGGCTGGGAACAGCTCAGCACCCGCTCTATGCAGGCAGGTGCAAGCAGCAGCTCCACATCCCTCCCAAGCACACATATGCAAGAGGCATTGCACCACCCTCGCTCACAGGCAGGTGCGCAGGGACCTGTAGCGGCCCCCGTACACAGGCATGCACAGGGAACATCCCCGCATCTGCTCTATGCAGGCAGGTGCAAGCAGCAGCTACACATCCCTCCCAAGCACACATATGCAAGAGGCATTGCACCACCATCGCTCACAGGCAGGTGCGCAGGGACCTGTACCGGCCCCCGTACACAGGCATGCACAGGGAACAGCCCCGCATCTGCTCTATGCAGGCAGGTGCAAGCAGCAACTCCACATCCCTCCCAAGCAGAAATATGCAAGAGGCATTGCACCACCCTCTCTCACAGGCAGGTGCGCAGGCCATTGAAGCAGCCCCCGTACACAGGCATGCACAGGGAACAGCTCAGCATCTGCTCTATGCAGGCAGGTGCAAGCAGCAACTCCACATCCCTCCCAAGCAAACAAATGCAAGAGGCATTGCAACACGAGATGCACAGACCACTGAAGCATACCACACACACAGGCATTCACAGGGAACAGCTCAGCATCTGTTCTATGCAGGCAGGTGCAAGCATCAGCACCATGTCCTTCCCAAGCAAACACACTGCTCAGAGGATTACTCTCCTGCCTTACCTTCCCCCACAGATCCCTCACAATCATATCCCTGATACTCACACTAATTGTCTCTAGACTGGAATGCCGGAAAGACTTACCAAGAAACTCCAAACAGTGCAAGATACAGCAGCCAGCATCCTATTAAGACTAAACAGAAGAGAACACATTATTCCAGCACTGACAAACCTACACTGGTTACCAGTAAAAAAGCACATCAAATTCAAAGCACTCTGCATTGACCACAAAGCCTTGCACAGACACAGAGCGGAATTCCTCCAAGACAATATTAGCCGTTATCGCCCAGGAAGGGAACTAAGATCTAGTAGAGACATACAAATAGAGGCAAAATGCTAAGAAAAAAGGAAATTTGGCAGAACGGCTTTCCCACGTCTAATTGCTAACACCTGGAACAACATGCCCAAAGAAATTAGAACCACAGAAGACCACATCACCTTCAGGAAATTGCTCAAAACCTGAATATTCAGCAGCCAATGACAACCTCGAAGGGACACCAGCAACAACACCACAGACAAATGACTGGAGAGGAGACGAGATAGGCCAAAGAACCACAAACAAGAACCTGGCCAGATACCGTCAAGTGGCAACCAAAGAGCCACGCCAGTGGCTCCAACAAACTCACCGACTTACTAACCGTGTTCCCCTTTCTGCTCCTCCAACATAACTGATGCCATCACTCCAGACCATGAACTAGCCACACTACACATAAACAGAGATATGATATGATATGATCGTTTATTTATATAGCACCTATACACAATGTGTTTCAAAGCGCTTCACGGCAAGGGACGGAACAAGGGAAAATACAATGACATTCTTACAGGCCATGAACAACAAGAATGTGAAATTAACTATCGTACTCGGCCTGACGACATTTCAGATAGTGCAAGAGCTAAACCACAAATAGGAAGGAAATGGGAAACAGACAGTCGACTACCGTACTAGGCCTGACGACATTTCTGGTAGAGTCGGAGATTAACAAGAGGTGAGTGAGTGGGGAGGAGAAAGGAGGGAGAGGAACAAAACAAGCGACTATCGTACTAGGCCTGATTCAATACTATGTTCACACCCAGCATCTCTAGCTGCTGAAGCACACCTAGAATGACCTGAAGCACACCTAAAATGAACCACCCACATAGTCCATAAAATCATCAACAATGCTACTAAACATACCGAGATACAGCTACGGCCACCCATGACTCTGGATCCCTTATGAACCATATCTAACCAGTGCACACAACCAAACACACCCTAACCCACACAACACACCATCACAAGACACCACCACACACCTGAGGCACTGAATCTTACCCATACTGTTACAATGCACAAGACCTCTCGCACAAACTACTACATGCAAAACAACACAGACGCCAGTTCCTCTTGGTTCTGAACCTATCATCTAACCCTATCCCAACTAACCTCCCCACCTTCGTCTCTTGCAGAGCCACACAAGCAGCTGGAGACTGCCCATGGGTGGTAGCAGTGAGTAGTATAAATCATCTGCTCTATGCAGGCAGGTGCACCCTGCAAAGCAGGCAATTGTGCAGACCATTTTAGCAGTCTCCCAGACAGGCATGTGTAGGGAATAGCTCAGCATCAGCTCAATGCAGGCAGGTGCAAGTAGCATTTGATCACCCATCCAAAGCAAACATATGCAAGAGGCTTTGCACCACCCTCCCACACAGGCAGGTGAAGAGGCCAATGTAGAAACCCTCCTCCACAGACAGGGTACAGCTTAGCAGCTGCTCTATGCAGGCAGGGGCAAGCAGCAATTCCCTCTTACACAACCTCTTGCATTTCAATCCGCCCGAGCGACAGGGGACCACTCAGGTGGTGATAGTGTGTGGTATAAATATTCTTTAACATAACATATACAGGAGGCATTGCACTACTGTCATGTCACCATACAAAGGACCAAAAGTACTGGGGCAGTGGTGCGTACATGTGTTACACACCCAATGGGAATGAGAGGGGGAGCAGGGTGAAAGCTAGTGATGTGTAAGCAAGTTCATTTTGAACGCCGCGGACAATAAAAAAGGTTGTACTATCTGCGGCTTCATGTGTTCTTTGCCTGATGTATATGCATGTACTATGATACGATAATGGTAAAGACGGTGGAATTCTGTGTCCATAAAATATTTAAGATGCAAGTGGGTCCCTCTGCGTGCACTTCTACACACATACTCTAAATAAGAGTCAATCCTCCCACAAGTGACACGGACACTTTTCCAAAGGAGCGCCCTCATCTTGAAGTTTACTGTGAGTGACATATAGGACACACAGTATCAGCGGTCATAAGACTTTGGAACCCAGCTATGCTGAATTTGGGGCTGTCCACCCCCGAGAAGTAGTCGATCCTTCCTCAAGCATGTCCGACACAGAGACATCTGGAATTGATCACTGTTGGGCAACTGCCTTTGGAGGCCTCATGCCTCATTGGCATGTCTGACACCCAAGCATCAGGGCCGGAGTGGGATAAATCAATTAGACGCTTTGCGAACTTCCTAGCAGCACATAATGAGAATGCTTCAGGCAGATTTGCCAGGCGATTGCTACTCAATTTAGTGGGAGATGAAGTAGAAGATCTCATTCCTATGTCACCAATATACCAAATTGATACCTTTGAGGGTCTGAAAGAGTGTATCAGTGAATATGATGACCCGCAAAGGAAAGTTGATCATGAGAGGCACATATTCAACACTACATGTCAGACTCCAGGGGACATGCTTGTCACAAAACTCTACTAGTTAGTTGCTCACTGCGATTTTCATAGATTCATAAATGAAGAAGCAATCAGTCTTCGCGGTTCTATGTTCTTTCGCCGACAGGAGTTTTTTTGATCAAATTGTTTATTTTGATTTTGGGGGGTCCCCTCCAAGCCCGCCCTGTCGCTATGCTATTGCCCCTACCCAACCCCCCCCCCACCTCTTTTAACCCCTTCCTCCCTATATATTTCAATTAGTTTGTTTGATGGATTTTTTGCTGCAAAAATTCCATTAAAAACCTATTGTCGGTCAAACAACGCAATACCGTCTTCGCATCATTGGAGGATGTTTGTAATTTCTTTGTCGCAATACATTACTCAAAGTGTCTCTCCCACTGTCCATCCTTCTCAGCATGGTGAGGACCGAAGCCAGAGCAGAAACACAAGCATCTCAAATTGAAGCAGGAAATAATTCAAGAGAGCATTTGTAAAGTCATCAAACACATTCATAACTGTTTCAACTACAGCAATGACATTTTAATTTTTTAAATGACTCAGGAACAGCATGATCACGTTTTGTCACAAGTTCACAAGTATGTGCAGCATTGATGTCTAACACTCAATGCTGATAAGTGTGGGTTTCACAAACCATACTTGAAATTTGGTGGGTACATAGTTCCAAAAACGGCACGAGGCCTGACCCCAATGAAGGGAAGGCAATTTCAGAAATTCCTACTACCAAGGATGTCTGTGATGTTCAGTCATTTCTGGGCATGCCCAGTTACTGCAGTCGATGCACCAAAGATTTTGCTACTACGATCACCCCATTGCAAGAGCTCACTAAGCAAGGAGAGCCTTTCGTGTGGTTTCCACGATGTGAGACGTCATTTCAACACCTAAAGCAAGAGATCCCCAGGCTGACCACATGGCATACTTTGATTCATCTCTGCATGCCAAGGTAACAGTAGACGTGAGTCCAGTCCGTTTAGATGCCATACTTGCCCAGCACAAGCCAGGTAGAGAGTCTGAAAGGCACATAATTCCCTATGCCAGCAGGAATCTTACAAATACAGAATAAGCTTACCCTCAACCAGAAAAGGAAGGGTTGGCCGTAGTATGGGCTTGTGAATATTTCCATATTTTTCTCATTGGGAAGCCATCCACGACAGTTGCAGACCATCAAGCTCTGATTACCATTTAAGGAGTCTATGTGGCAAGATGCCTCTGCAAATTGAAAGATGGGGCATCCGCTTGCGAGAATATGATTTCTGCATTGTTCACAAGCCAGGAAAGGATTTCAACCCGGCTGATTTCATCTCCAGACATCCCATGCAAGCCAAAGTGCCATCACCCTCAATTGCTGAAGAATATATGAATTACCTGACACAAACACTACCCCTGGGGGCCAATCAACATATCCCTGATTGTAGAACATACAAAGAAAGATGTGACGTTATGCAAAGTAAAGGAACTCATTGTGTTCAGAAGGTGGTGTCTCGTCTCAGCAGATGCACTTTTTCGGGTAAGGAACCTCACTAGCTGAACTAGTGGCATTCAAACAGGTGACAGAAGAATGATCTGAATCTGCTGCAGGAGTAAACATGAGAGGTTCGAACATGATGATTCCAATGGCCGTGTGACCGCAGATCATTGACATTGCTCACGAATGGCATCGAGGAGTAGTAGCTACAAAGCGCCCGATGAGAGACTCAGTCTGGTTACCTGGACTCGACAGTGTGGTTGGACCATGGGCCTGGAGAACCATTGCAGATGCCAATGTTGCTGGAGAATATGTGGGATGGCATTGCAGATTACTTTTTTGCTCCCTTGAAAGATGGGTAGTACTTATTGGCACTGATGGACGAATATTCCAGATTTCCTATTGTGCAACTAACCACTTCAACATCTGCAGCTGGTGTCATTCCTGAACTTGACAACATATTTTCATCTTGGGGAATTGGGGCTTGGGGAATTGGGCTATGGTTCCCCCTTCAGCGGACATGAGTTTGCCCGGTTAATGAGACACATGGAGATTGAGCATAGGAAAATAACCCATTTGTGGATGCAGGAGAACCTCATGGTTGAGAGACTCATGGGCAGTCTTAAGAAAGTCCCTCAACAGTGTGACCAAACTTCGATGTCCCTAAACTAAACCTTGTGCCACATGCTTAGAGATTATCGAACCTCACCTCATAGCAGGAGTGGCAAGTGCCCTGCAGGATTCATGCTACGCCGCAAGATACGGACAAGACTACCACACCTGCCAAAAAGCCTCATCATTGGGAGGTTGTGAAAAATTACGACCATCAAAGGGAAAAGATGAAGATTTATTCAGACCAGAAACGACAAGCAAAGAGGTCCCGTCTCCAAGTGGGAGATTCTGGGTCCGATTCTGATCGAGGCGCAGCAAGCATGCTAAATAGCATGCTTCACTGTGCCTTTTCCTGACCACCCGGCGCCACGCCCATTCTAAAGTGGGGCTGGGCGTCATCGCCTGTTTCTGTAGAGAACAGGTGGATTGCAAAATCTCGGCAGCACTTTCGTAAAATAACGAGGTAATCGTAATTTTACAAAATTGCTGCCGAGATCATGGCAGCACCTGTGCTTGACAAACAATCACAACACAGAGGTATTATGGGGACTTTGGAGATGGATTACAAGCGCAGTCAGCTTCATTTGAATGCATATTCACCATAAGATCCATGTCTTACTAAGATCAGTGTGAATCATGGTAAATTACACACCGATCACACCAAGCAACCTGACCATGGTGTAATAATAAAGAGTTGTCCACTACGGTATTGATTATTTTCACAGGACTATTTCATGCCTCATGTGTCTGGATTTAAAGTCAAAGCTCATGACATAAGTCAATGTTTTACAGACTTCTCAAGCGAAATTTGCAAAACAAGAAACGCTGTGCCACTCCTCCATTACAGTGACACCAAAGAGGTGCCGTACATGTGCGCCACTTTTTGACGTGCTAAAGTTGAGGAGTGCCACAGGAATTGGCATGTAAAATGCCAGATGCCGAAAGTGCCGGTTGCTCGGTTGGTTTTTCTCCCATCCTAGCAACTGGCACATATATTGTGAAAGTGGCGCAATCCTTCTGACTTTGGAACAATGCACCACCTTCAGAATAGCTTTTAAGTACCGAAAAGGTCGCTAACGCTTTCTACAACTTTTTTGGTACTTAACACCACTTTGAGAATCGGGCCCTGTGTTAGTTCGTAGACGTCAAAAATCAAAAGTCAGATTCTGTGTTTGACCACGCTCTCATGAAGATCCCGCACATAAAGGATCCACGGTGACAGCAAGAAACCCTGGATCGTGTTGTCAGTTGTAATGTGCCACGTTTCAAGAAATATCTTGAAAGGGAAACTGGAGGGAAGACAAAAGAGCTGAAATCGTACAGAGAAATGGCAGATGAAGAAGAGCTTCTCCCCGACATTGACTCCATTGTTCATTCCAGACCAGTGAGAACAATCCGCAACCCATGCTGTAAAGGAATGCAGCGGACAGACTGTTTCAAAGAAGAAAAGAGATGCACTCTGGATACTGACAGGAGGGTAGTCGATATGATTCATAATCACAACAGTTCAAGGTTACTTGGCTTCAGCACCAACAAAGCAACAGGTTTTAAAATGTCTCTAGGGGCCTTCCAGGAAGGACGAGGAGAACATAACCACAATGTACCTAGTGCTGTAGGTGTTCTTGATGCTCGACAGGGTCGTGTCAGCTTCAGGGTGCTTTGCAGGCTTCTGTGACAGAGTTCAAGACAGGAGTCAGCTGCGGATATCAGGTATCCAGTCGATTCACCGCGTCAGGCTGGACGAACGGCTGCAGGCTGGCCTACACAGCGGCTTGGGGGTCAGGAATCATTGTCTCAGCCCTGTCAGCAATTCTAAAGCACTGGTCGAGATGCCTCAGATGTCTTTAAGTGACTGCGGCTTGACAACGGTCAGCATTGCAGTTGGTTGACGCTCGAGGAACTCGACTGGCTCGAAAAAATGTCCTTTAAGGCGGACGTCCGGAGATGCTTGTCGAGGCACATCTCCCAGCCTCTTCAATGGATTTGTGTCATCCTTTAAGGCAGATGGCCCAAAGCTGAGGAGTGTTATGCAAGCAGCTGCCTTGTTCTTTGTTGTAGGTTCAGAGATGTTCTGGTGCTTCCTACCTAGGAAACTTGTTGCAGAGCATATCCTGGCATGCTGTGTACTGTCTGGGTAGCGGTTCTGGAGCAGCCATAGGGTCCTCTGAGTTATTTATCTCCCTCTGTTCCCTGGGAGATGTTTAGGGGAGGGATCTTGCTTCCCTTTTTGGAAATCCTGGCCTTCCTTCCCTGGCAGAAGATGTAAGGCAGACTGTACCTTCAGCCAGGCTCCAAGTTTGAGTTCTTTGTTATTTCAAGTGAAATCTTCAGATAATCTGCCAAAAGAGGGGCTCAGCCCTCTTTTTAAGCCAAGTGGTCCACAGTGGTTTGTGTAGGCTAAGCCCAACCTAATGAACCAAGCCTCGGGTCCTCACCAACTATCTCCTGTATGCATGAGGTCATAACCAGAGTGATTTGCAACAGAAAAGGTAAAAGGGTGAAAACATGGGATACTAAGTCCCACCCATTTTCCTGTCTGTTGTTGATCAAAGAGTCTCTCTGGTTAATCGACCTCTCTGAGATTCTTGTTTAAAGCGGCAGGTCTCCCTTGAAGCTGTGGTTAAACCAAACTCGCTGGCTCCAGCAAACCATATTCATGATGAATGGGGTCCCCCTATTGGGGAGGCTTACTGTAAACATGCAGTCCCAGACATGACAGTTCACTGTCAATGACACTGGGGGAGGGAGCTGGCTTAAGGTTGACTCAGTTAAATATGAAAGGTTTTGGGGTTCCCTGTCTCCTTTGTTAACCTCTGCAGCCAGGGCTCATGTTGGCCTGTTTGAAGTACACTCTATTAATATGATAATCGCTGCCACCGGCTGAAGCGCACAACGAAAGAGCAGTGTGGATACATGGAGCTAATTCAGAGCCATGGAGTTAATCAGGCAGGGCATGGCAGGGGAAAGCTTGGCCCTACCCCTTTCTGGCGATGACATGGTGTACTCCCTGCTGTCATATCCTAAATAAATATGACTGTGCTTGTAGGCTGTGTCCACCAAGAGTACACAGTTCTATCCATTGGTTGTGGTGTGAGCATAAGAAAATGTGTGTGGATTTGCCCCACACATTTTCCTGAGGTTAGTCTACCATTGTTTCATTTAATTAAACATTTCAAAAAATTCCAGGTGAGCACACACCCACCTGGGCTATCAAATTCCTCACACACTTTCTTCCTCCTACACAAGCAGCTGCAGGAGACATCTCAGCACTACATCCACACGGGTAATTGCAGGTATCATCTCTGCATTTCTCCCTCATAGGCAGGTGCAGGCAACACCCAGCCTCCCCTGCAGAGGCAGGTGCATGTAGCATCTACGCATTCCCCTACACACGCATGTGCACGCAACATCTCAGCATCCCCTTACACAGGCAGATGTAGGCACCATCTCAACGTCCCACCTACACAGGCAGCTGTAGGCAATACATCAGCATCCCGCCTATACCCGCAACTGTAGGTAGAATCTCAGCTCCCCCCCACCACAGGAAGGTATAGGCAGTGTCTCAGCATTCCTCCAACACAAACAGGTGTAGGCAGCATCTCAGCATTCCCCCTACGCAGGCAGGTGCAGGAAGCAATAACAACATTCCCTCTACACAGGCAGGTGCAGGTAGCATCTCAACATCCCCTCTACACAGACAGGTGTAGGCAGTATCTCAGCATTCCCCCTACACAGGCAGGTGCAGGTAGCATCTCAACATCCCCTCTACACAGGCAGGTGCAGGTAGCATCTCAACATCCCCTCTACACAGACAGGTGTAGGCAGCATCTCAGCATTCCCCCTACACAGGCAGGTGCAGGTAGCATCTCAACATCCCCTCCACACAGGCAAGTGTAGGCAGCCTCTCAGCATTCCCCCTACACAGGCAGGTGCAGGTAGCATCTCAACATCCCCTCCACACAGGCAGGTGTAGGCAACATCTCGACATCCCCTCTACACAGGCAGCTGTAGGCAGCATCTCAACATCCCCTCTACACAGGCAGGTGTTGTCAGCATCTAGACATCCCCTGTATACAGGCAGGTGTGGGCAACATCTCAACATCCCTTCTACACAGGCAGGTGTAGGCAGCCTCTCAGGATCCCCTCTACACAGGCAGGTGTAGGCAACATCTCATCAGGCAGGTGTAGGCAGGAGCTCAGCATGTTCCATGCACAGGGAGGTGCCCGGGGCATCGCCTTCTCCCTTCAGCGCTCTCCCTGCCTCTCCATTACACACCCCTTCTCTCAATGTACATGTACCTCCCCCTTTCCAACATTCTCTCACTTTCAATCTCACTCACTCATCACTCACACATTCATCACTCACTCACTACTCTCCGAAGCACTCAATCAAACACTCACTCCGTACCCAAACTCCCACTCACTCCCAGCCTCTCTACCACATATATTGTTAATTCCGTTGTGCTATGTTGCTACATCGCCTACACCAGACATCTCGCTCTGTTCCACTCATTCCCACCCCTCACCCTTACTCAGTCACGGCCTAGCTCTGCACCCTTTGCTCCCCCTCCTTGATTATCTCCACCACTCGCACCTTCTCCAGTGACATCATTTGGGGGTCGCCAGGGGTCGCAACTGTGACCCCTGTGGTCTCCCTTGCTAACCCAAAAAAAAAGAAAACTTTTTTTTCTTTTCTTTTTTTTTAATGTAATCCCATGGCCAGCACTATGTGTCTCTTGTTTTCTGAAGTGCCTGGCTTTCTTGTTCAGGCCTCTTAACAAAAAACAGGGGGTTCCACAAAAGTAACACTTTGAGCAGTGACCCTGAATAAGAAAGAATGGAAATAACAAATAATTTGTCTTTCTGGAATTCCATAACATCATTGCAAGACTCAATAAAGATTTTTTCCGAAGGGTGAGTTACTGATTTAGTCTGTTCTTAAAAACCTGAGCTCAGCCTTTCATCCTTGCGAGGTCAATAAATGAGTACCAACAGAGGGTGTATGATATTGTATGTCTATTTGTTATATGTAAAGCGCTTAAGCATAAGTGCAATATAATGATAATGATGTGTTATTTATATAGCGCCTTAACCCAAAGCGCTTTACAGAGCACATATTTAGCAATAACACATCATTATCATTTGGCCTTGGACCTCTGCTTGCATTCACAGTAATTTGGTAATATGGGGCTATGCACACTGATCTTAACGATACATATGGCGATGCATTCTTGTATGAAATGTAGATCACATTATAGTGATATAGTCATATTTTTCGTAGTGTACTTAGGAACAATGCTATGTGACACCACTTCCTGTTTTGCCAAGGGGTGAAAGGTCGTGTTCCATCGCTTCCTGTGATATCACTTCGGCGTGGGGTCAAATGATATCACTTCCTGTGGTGTCATCAGAGGTCAAGGGTCGTGTGACGTAACTTCCGCTACCCCTGGCATTTTGGTAAAATGACGTCCATGACCATCTCCCTCTCATCAATTAGTTTCTCTCTCTGGCTCCCGCCTCTTTCCATCTCCCCTCATTCTACTTGAAAAAACGATGCTATTACTGTCAAGGTCTGATACATGACATATAACCAACGTATAAAACAGCGGGCTGGCCGCCACATTCACGTTCAGCTTTTGCTCAGGGTGTGCGTGCGGTCGCGCATACACAGACAGGACGTATAGCTAGTTTGGGGACGTGACTGATATTACTTTTAGTGCCTGGCCTGATGACAGGCTGTCACATACCCGGCAGTTATTTCTGCAGTCTCTCTGTTGTCTCGGGCATGAGTTGTTTCTCTTCCTCATTACCGCGGAAAGTGTCTTTACATTCAGCGAGTTTCCTGGAAACCTTAGGCGGAGAATGAAGAAGGGATGCCCTCGAAGTCCCCCCACCCCTTTCCCACTGGCCTCTCTGCGTCTCTTCTGCTCTTTGTGCAGATCTGTTTCAATCTCCAGTTCCTTGTCTAGTCCAGGGGGTTACCTCGTGGGTTAAGCACTCACATATGACCTGGGTCCAGTCTGCACTCTTCACAAGTTCAGACATGCTCAACCCCTCACCCTTCTGTGGTCCATGAACTGGGTGCCATTAAATTTAGTAACAATGAAAACCTTAATTTCAGCGCTTAGATGTGTGAGGATACAGGCATGAAGCACTATATGAAAAGCAAACTGTATTGTCATTATTATTATGAATCTGTGCATTGCTGACAGAGCTCAGGTAGCCCACGTGTTGTAGCTCCTGCGCAGGGTTGCGTCTCTGTCTAGGTCAGTGATTACCTTTCGCTGGACATCTCTGTGGGCGATGTGTTGACTTCTGTGGCTTGCTCTATTTTCTTCAGTCCAGGGTTCTGGGGAGCCAGGATAATGCCGAGAGGGTCCTGGTTGGTAATGTTCTGATAGCCTCATAGACTTAACGGACATGGTCACCACCATCTCTCTCACGCTCGCCAAAGTCTTCCTTTGCGTCTCCAACATCCCTGGCAATCTAGCAACCAGTCAATGAAGGAAGATCCCCACTGCCTACTCAACACTTTGAGCCACACACAGGACATGAAAGACCCAACTCACAGATAAAGTAATATCCTCAAACTCACCATCGGTGCCCTGCCCACCCTTCATCACAGCTCTCCAAACTGCTCATCTGGCCGACAATCTGGCAATCACTTTTTACATTAGTCACACCACCCATCCAAGCACACCCATCGGATGCCTAGCAAACAAGCCTTCGGATCCCAGTGGAGGCTCTCAGAGAAGACCTCACTAACCTCCACTTAACATGGGCCGATCTACCTTAGATAAACGGGGACTGTGATTCACTTCTCCAAGAATACACCACCCTCATAATGCAAATCAACAGCCATGCCCCAGTGAAACACGGTACTGTCAAGCCTAAACCTCTCGCACCCTGGTAAACTCAAGAACTCAACTTAAACAGAAGAACCATCAGAAAACTGAAAAGACTTGGTAAAAATCCTGCAGTGCATCCAACCTCACCCTGCTCAAGGAATCATGGGCTACAGACAGGAAACTGTTCACCACTGCCATGGCTAACTACTAACAAAACACCATAGCAAAGGCCAACAGTGAAAGCAGAGTATTCTTCAAAGCCATCAAGCATTGCATCAACCCTCTGCTCAAACCGCCTATAACGCACTCCATTGGAAAATCCACCATCATCAACTCTTTCTTCATCAACAAGATGAGAATGATCAGCTAGCTCATAGACACCAATGCTGAGCTGTTACCTGCCAAGAGCTGTTTCCATGCACTTGCGCGTTCTAAATTTCACTGGGCCTAGTAAGATCGTTGTGTTTGTTCTCCCTTGTTACCCTCCCTTTGCTTGGTCGTGCTCTGAAACACTTGTGTACGAGCGCGATATAATAACATCATATCATAACTACACCTGCCTGTGTAGGAGGGATGTTGAGCTGTTGCCTGCATCTGCCTGATTGAGGTGTGGGGTGTGGTGAAATGCTGCTTGCGCCTGCCTATGTAAGAGAATGCTGAGATGCTACACGCACCTGATAGCACACTACACATCCAATGTCGCAAAACCACCACTACCTAAGCATATTTCAAGACATTCACTATCAAAGACCTCACTTCCACCCTTGCATCCCTCAAGACCTCATTGCATGCAGACATCCTCCCTTCCTCCAAACTCAAAACCCTTCCGGCTCAAGCACTCCTCACCTGACAATCATCAACAGCTCCCTCACTCAAGACACCTTCACCTCAACCCTCAAGACTGGAGAAATATGCCTGCTTCTCAAGAAACCAACACTGGACCCTGACGACCTCAGCAGCTACTGCCCCATTACCCATCTAACTTTTCTAGGCAAGTTCCTTCAGAAAACAGCAGCCACACATCTCTGTTGACATACCTAAGCCACCAACCTCCTTCAGTCCTACCAATCTGGCTTCAGACCCATATGCAGCACAGAAACAATTACAATCAAGGGGACTGATTATGCCCTTAACATCCTTGGTGATGGCCATCCTTGCCTGCTGGTTCCACTTAACCTCTCAGGAGCATTTGACACAGTAGACCACCAGACACTGACTGACATTCTACATCAATTCTCACTGACATTCTACATCCCTGCATGGGGCTCAGCAAGATCGTCCTCAGCTGGTTCAAGTTCCTCCTTGCTAACCACCACCAACTCATCCAAATGGATTCCTCCAGATAACCATCTCTACCCATCACCATCACCTGTGAAGTTCTGCAAGGATCCATATTCTCCCCATGATGTTCAACCTTTAGATGGACCACTTAGAACTAGGGGTGTACCGAACTTTGGCTTCGAGTAAGTATTCAGACAATTTTCAGCTGAAAACCAGCAATTTGGCTTCGGTCAAGCACTTACTGGAATACTTACTCAAGGCTGAAGTTCCGTACACCTCAGCAAACAGTCTTGTTGTGGTCTGTTCGTTATGGTATTGTTAAATCTGGTTTCCCACGTTCAATACCTGGCCAAGGCAGCTTGAGGCAGTGTGACATGATTCGGCAGAAACTACCAATAGCCGTTCATTTACTCCACTTTGTCCTGCAGAGGACGGTGCATGCCTAATGTTTACATTCAGTTGTATTTTTTTGTTGCTGTGCATTTGCTCAATTCTGAGCACAGGCAACCGAGCTTTCAGTGAACCCAGAGATGCTCTGGTCTCTCCTCTTACCTCTCGCCGCGCTTTCTTGCAGAGTGCCCCCTCACATGAGCAAGGTATGTACAGAGACCCTGTAGAGGAGCAGGTAGGTGCTATCCTGCCAGTCCTCGATCCCTTTGCCACAGTCATATTGGAACAGTTGGAGAAGAGCTGCAGATGGGACCCCCTGCATCGTTCCTATACCGCATCGAGTGAATGAGAGACGTTATGCACTCAGACAACCATACAGAATGTACGCTCGCACTGAAAGTGTGGAAGGATGTTGCATGGAAGAATGCTACTTGGAAGGATGTCGCCTGCCAAGTGGCAGAATGCATCAAAGAATATTATAGATGGACGTTAAATTAAATCTGACAAGGACAAAGTGATGTCATGAAGAAGATATATGAACCTATGTTGAAAGGATATGAAAATAAAGTAATGAAGTAACTGAAGTACTAAAAGTAACATGAATCTGAAGTTAAAGTGATCATTAATCTAAAAAGAAATGAAGTTACTTATTGACCAATAACTGAAAATATGCAGTAACGCAAGGTAGACAACATATAGAAGCTTGCTATAGAGGAATATATAACATGGCAAAGACGGCCATATTAGGAAAATGGATGACGGCTCGCGTTGAATGTAACCAAGCTACTTCAGAAACAAGCCAAAGCTGTAAGAATCAGAAGGCATGAAAAAGACAGCCTCGTAAGCAGACCCGAAAATGAGTCAAGATTGGCCCAGAGCTAGGATTCTATTTTTAAAGGATAAGTACAGAGCACAAAGGGATAAGCTCTGATCATGAGACATTCTTCTTAGATGAAGGAATACGGAAATATCTGTGAAAGCCAAACTGCTTGTCAATTAAAAGTCAATTAAAAGTGTATAAAGTTCATATGAGATAGGGTATGGAAGTCTCCAGAGGTCAAAAAGTGACAATAGCACCTTGCATAATTAAATGAAATAGCAGTAAATGGAAGGCTGAAACGGACACATTTGTGGTCCACTCACATGTGACGCAGAAGTCAAAAACAAAGACTATTCATTAGATCTTTAAGCTAAGGTAGTGGTGTGCTCCTACTCCTTAGAAGGTTCCAGACCAGTGAGCAGCAACAAGGTCAACTACAAGTGAAAGACTTTGGCTGATGGTCTACCGATGACAGATGATGGTCCAATTGGGAAAATGGGGAGTAGTCTGATTGGATTCAAATACCTACATTTTGTTTCATGTACATGCTGCAAAGGAGTCGAAAGTCCAGGGTTGGGATAGTATGCTTACCAATCAGAGGGGTTAGCAGACAACCTAACATACAACGTTGCAAGAGCCACTCCTCTGATGTTTTGTCTATCATAATCAGTACTGTATGCATTTAGAGGTAACATGCCCTATAGAAAAGGGGTTGCTAATGAAGCACTAATACGTATGTATTTTATAAGTAGATATGTTCCCTTAACCAATCCCTCCTTTCGTTAGGTTTTGTATTTTGCCACGTAGAATGACGTCATAGATGATGTATATGTAATCAAGTTTGCGTGTGAGTGTGCAAACATCAGTCGGATGTCTGCCAGAGGAACCTGCTTTACTGAACTGATAATAAAGTAGTAGCATGCCATATTCTTTGAGTCCGTCCGGTTATTTGGTCTAAGATCTATTATCGTAATTCCATCTAGCACAAAAGACGCTTCAAGGTGCTAGAGCACAACCCACACTTCCCCATGACACTCGCACACCGTTTTCCAGACGAGGGATATTGCTCCTGCTCGAGGTGTGGTCGTTGGACCAGCACACAGCAATAGCAGAGAGCCAGCCTCCGCCTTTATGGGCCATTTGTGACACTCAGGTGAATTTAGCCTCGCTGACCTTCCCTCCCTAAGATCAGACAGTGTCACAGCATAGACATTCGGAAACAGAAAAGGGGCGAGGCTCCTACAGTGCATTCACATGCATTGGGTAGCATGGATTTGTAAGAGGAACAGAGTATATACGTGTTTCATGCAGAACGGTTAGAGCTGTTTTTTAAGCCAAGTCGAAACCACTCTAGTTTTGGCAGCTACAGCCACGATGCAAGGAGGTAACGTGATTTGTCCAGGATAACAGTATGCAACTGGAGATGCCGGGAGTACAAATTAGGATTAGGTCTTCTCTACTGTGTCCCCTTGATCGATGGTTACATGTCAGGGTTTAAAAGGTTAATTTTGGAAGTATGGATGGACTCTATCACTGCATTATTGTGCTGTAGCGCTGGCATTTCGGAAGCAGTTGGGAGCGGCCAGTTGCAAAAGGTTATGGTTTCTGTGCTGAGTGTTCTATCCTGTACGTGCTGGGCTTGTCTCCCTACCGTGCCCCAGGGTGCCAGGAACCCGGAAATGGGTGGCATTTGTGTATCATGTCCAGAAACAGCTGAGCAGCCTACTGCACTTGCTGTATAGATGTGTGTGTACACATTGCAGCTCGCGTGTTTAATAGTTCGGTGCATTAATGCACTTGCTGCGAAGATGTTGTAGTACCCTGCAAGTCACGGGGGCGGTTCACTGCTGATGGAGCCAACTCGGCTTATGTTTTTTACAAAGGAGTACATGAATCCACGTGTGTTATTATCTCAAAAGACCGGCCGGGTCAACGGGGTTTCAGACAGGCATCACGCTGCCCAGCCCAGCAGCTTGACTGTTCTAAAGAGCTCTGCCGGGCTTCATTAGATGGCAAATAATTCACAAGTGCTGGCGATAACCTGCTATCATATGCATGCACTTGTCAAGGCGATCACATGCAACAGCAACTGCTGCAAGGAGCCGCAGCGAGTTTGCATCACAGGGGGCACCCAACCCTGCAGACTGTCTGGAGCCAGCCAGCCATTCAGACATGTGCCCAAGTGTGGATTTTAAGAGCTTTAGTTAATCAGTCCTAACGGGTGGCTATTAACTCCCAGTCCTTCTCTGGCTTTGATGTGATTTTACACATGCAAATGGGGGCCTATAAATGAGGCCGGCCCAGGCAGGATGGCAGTACAGTCACTGTGTTTGGGGAACCATAATGGGCAAGGCCAGCTTCTCCATAGATTACCTGGCACATCTCCATCTCTCTTGTTCTTTCTCTCTGTCTCTTTCTCTCTCTGTGACTCCCTGCTTCTGTCTTTTTCTCTCTCGCACTGCCTCTCTGTGTCTCTCGCTCCCTTTTGCTCTCTCTTTTTCTCCCCCTCGTTGTCTCTCTTTCGCTCGTCTCTTTCTCTGTCTGTGTCTCTGTTTCTGTCTCTGACTGTCTCCCTCTCATTCTCTCCCTCCCTCTCTTTCTTTCTCAAAGTACCTCTCTATCTGTCTCTGTCTTACTTTTTCATGTTAACTGTGCCGGTCTCAATCTCTCTCTCTCTTTTCTCTCTCGGTGCCTCTCTCTGTGTCTCTCCGTCTCCCTGTATCTCTCGCTCTCTCTCTTTCTCTTTCACAGTGCCTCTCTCTTTCGTGCTCTCCCTCTGTCTCACTCTCTCTGTGCCTGTCTTTGTATCTCTCTCTTTTTATCTTTCCCTCTGTCACTTTCTCTCTTTTTGACTCTCTGTTTCTGTCTCTGTTTCTCTCGCTCTATCTCTCTTTCTCTCTCGCGGTGCCTCTCTCTTTCTTCTTTCTCTTTCATGCTCTCTCTCTCTACCTCATTCTCTATGTGCCTGTCTCTCTCCCTCTCTCACTCTCTCCTTCTCTCTCTGCCTCTTTCTCTGTGACTCTCTGTTTCTGTCTCTGTTTCTCTCACGCTCTCTCTTTCTCCCTCGCACAGCCTCTCTCTGTCTCTCTCTTTTGTGCTCTCTCTCTCATTGTTTCACTCTGTGTGCCTGTCTTTGTCTCTTTCTCTCTCTCTCTCTCTGTGCCTCTCTCTGTTTCTGTCTCTGTCTCTCTCGCTCTCTCTCTTTCACTTTCACAGTGCCTCTCTCTTTAGTGCTCTCTGTCTCACTCTGTGTGTCTGCCTTTGTGTGTGTCTACCTCTCTGTCTCTCTCAGTGTCTCTTTCTCTTTCTGTGACTTTCTGTTTCTGTCTCTCTCGCTCTCTCTCTTTCTCTTTTGCAGTGCCTCTCCCTGTCTCTGTCTGTCTCTCTCTTTCGTGTTCTTTCTGCCTCTTTCTGTGCCTGTCTTTGTCTCTTTCGCTCTCTTTCTCTCTCTCTGTCTCTTTCTCTCTCCGTGACTCCCTGCTTCTGTCTATGTCTCTCTGTCTCTCTGCCTCTCTCTCTCACACACGCACACTCTATCTCTCTCTCCTTCTTTCCCTCTCTTTCTTTCTCAAAGTACCTCTCTTACTCTTTCATGCTTTCTGGGCCTGTCTCAATCTCTCTCTCTTTTCCCTCTCGCTCTGTGTCTCTCTCTGTTTCTGTCTCTCTCTATCGCTCTCTCTCTTTCTGTGCTGTGACCTGACACAGTCCTTCCGCAGAGTACATGCTGCCCGGTCAGTCTTGCTACTAAGTGCTGCAAATAGGATAGAACATGTTACAATTCATGTTTATTTCATGTGACCCAAGATGCCCATATGTGCACCTGAGTGATGGGCAGGGGGCATCATTATAAGTGTCTATGCATGGCACAGAGATCACTCTGCCCTTAGGGTTCATTACCTGAGGGAATGGTATCATTCTTTACTGAGAATTCATTCATTTGGCACCAAGTGATGACATACCATGTCCCATCCCGCGCGGCCTTCCCACACCAGCCGATGAATTCTCACATGACAATAATATTACTCCTCGCATTAATTCTCACATGGGGTTAAGGCGACTATATTTATTTTTGTTTATTGGTTATTTATAATGTACCTATAAACAATGTGTTCGAAGGCGCAACAAGGAAAGGGGGGCAGGGATGACAAGACAAACACAGTCCTACTAGGCCTTGTGACATTCGAATTGTGCAAGTGCAGTAATCTGAAGTGCGGTGGAGACAGGAGTGGGGAAGTACTGGTCAGGGCAGAAGGGCTCATGGGTTAAGCACCAGGGGAGGCTGGTGGACAGAGCCAGGGAAAGCAGAGACCACAGGAGAAAGGGGGCTCATGAGCTAAGTGCGAGGAGTGAGGACAGAAGGGCTTAGGGGTGCAGGTCCCACCAGGCTAGTGCTTGGGGTGGGGGCCTAGATGGGCAAGTGGGCAAGTTCAGGGGGGGGCTGCAGGAGAGACCAAGTGCAGGGGTAGACTGGTCGCAGAGGGCCTGTAAGAATCTGAAGGAACCAGGCAGCCAGTCAAGAGACAGAGGGGGACATTAGCAGGGGCGTGGGAGAGGGAAGGAGGAAGAAAAAAGGAGGGCCTTGATAAATTTCCGGAACTTAAGGAGATCTGGCTCAAGTCTGAGAGGGGCAGGGAGGCCTTTCCAGAGGGAGGCACCTGCGGGGGAGAGAGATCTGCCCCCCACGTTCTGCTTGGCAAAGCATGTAATCTGAAGAGAGTTGGAACTAGAAGACCGAAGGTCTCCAGTGGGGAGGTATTTAGGGAGATAGAGTTAGATGTAGTGGGGTTCCAGTTCCCATAAACCCTTGTGGATGATGCAGAGGGTCTTGTACTTTATCCTCACAGCAACTGAGAGCCAGTGGAGAGATTTTAGAGCTGGAGAGATACGGTCCCTGGGCGTAAGGCCAAGGATAAGTCTTGCAGTCCTGTTCTGGATTAGTTGAAGGGGGCGAAGGGAGCAGTTAGGCAGATTGAGGAAAAGGCTGTTGCAGGAGTCCAGCCTGGAGAGAACTAGTGCCCTGGAGACATTGAGTTTCTGGGGGAAGGTGAGGAAAGGGAGAATGCCTCTGAGGAGGTGCAGCTGAAAGTGGGCCTTCTTGGCCAGGTCTGTGGTGTGAGGTGAGAAGGAGAGAGAGGAGTCAACGATGACACCAAGGTTTTTTACCTCAAAGGAGGGTGAGGGGAGGGGACTCATGGAGGGCAGCCAGAGGGTCTGGGAAGGAGGGAGTTGGGGTCCCCATGGGAAGGATCTCAGTCTTACTGGCATTAAGGCAGAGATTGTTAGCAGAGCACCACCCATGAATAGCAGAAAGACAGTCAGGAAACAGAGAGGAAAAGGAGGAGCCAAAGGAGGGAATCCTCAAGGAGAGCTGAGTGTCATCTGCATACCACTGGAAGCTAGGAGAGAA
Organism: Ambystoma mexicanum; assembly: GCF_040938575.1. NCBI lineage: Eukaryota > Metazoa > Chordata > Amphibia > Caudata > Ambystomatidae > Ambystoma > Ambystoma mexicanum. The sequence continues at coordinate 419,121,128 of NC_090934.1, read as the reverse complement.
GGCATAGATCAAATGGGCTACAGGGGCTAGGTAGATGTTGAAAAGCCTTGGCAAAAGCCCTGAGGGACACCACAGATGGAGAGTGAGATGGAGGAGAGAACAGGGCTCAGTTGAACCTGGGAAGTTTGTTCAGAGAGGAAAGAGGTCAACCAGTCCCGAGCCAGGTCTGGGATGCCAAGGGTAACACAGAGCCGATTTATAAAGGTGGCATGATTGACAGTGTCAAAAGCAGAGGAAAGGTCAAGAAGGAGGAGAACGGAAGGAGAGTTGGGATGGATATTAGAGAGCAGGTATCCACAGGTTTTCAGGAGTGCAGTTTTCCACATCCCTTCAAATCTCCACATCACATAAAGTGACCATATCATTAGCTCATACTTGACCCCCCCAACTTCCGGCCCTCAAATTCCTGGAGAGAGAGAGACGTAAATAAGCACTCATCTCCCCAACTTTCAATGTGCTGATTTAACTCAAACCCTACAGCCCCTCACAAACTCCTCCACCTTTTGTTGGCACAGTATCATGCCCCCCAACACCGTTGATTCCTGGATAGCCAAGTTTGTCCATATAATTGCCCCCCATCCATCTTTTCCATACGGCTTATTTTGCCACTACCATCCCGGCGCCCTGCTCCCCATAAACTGCCCATATCCCAAATGAGACAATACCATTCGTCCACTGGTGAATTATTGCACAATATGCAAATATAACCCCACCCCCAGGAATAATCACATCATTTGATGTGCCACTATAATTTTGCCCATGATTTCCATTCACGGCACAAAGTGTACTATCATTCTGCCTCTAGTCCTTTCTTCCCTCTAGAATTCCTGGACACTGTGCTACTATAAGTCCCTCCATACATTCTTAAACAGTTTAATATGCCAATTATATTTACACTATAAATGTGCACCCAGTAGGATGTGCTGATATTCTTTCTTGCTCCATGCATTCTTGCATGACGGGATCAAATATTCCCACCGGCATTCATTGCTATAAGCTTGGTATCGGCATCATTTCTTTCCCTGTTAAGCCCTGAATAGTCTATTAATGTAGTCTCCTCAACATGAAAAAGAACCTGCTTGATGTGCCAATATCACTCCCCCCTTCTGGAATCATAAAATATCTTGATGTGCCAGTATCAGCCGCCCTCCCCTCCCCCCACCTCCTACATTCCCCCCATGAATGACAGCCTGGCTCGATGCACCAATATAGTTTCTAGTCCAATGAGTTCCAAAACAGTCCATGATACAGTCTCCACAACATGAATTATCACCTAGCTTGTTATACTCGTAGCATTTCATAGACTCAGTACCCAGTTGTGCAGATACAATTTCTCACCCTAAGAATGCCTGCATGGTGTGTGATGATATGCTCTCTGCTGCACCAATTCCTATAAAGATGTGTGAATATAATTTCTGCCCCCATGAATTCCCCCACAGCTTGATCTTCCGATATCACCCCTCCGCCGCATGACATCCCAATGTCTCGATGTACTGATCATTTCTCCCGATCATGCGACCCTGCGCGGCTTGATGCGCCATTATCACATTTTCCCGTTCTTGGTATCCTGCATGGCCTGGTGTGCCGATAACATTTCTCCCACTTGATGTGGTGTTAGCTTGTTTCCAGCCTGAACGTCTGTGTGACTTGATGAAATGAATTGCCACATGTTACTTTAACGTGCCGATATCATTTCTCGCCCCATGAATTTCCAGACAGAGTGATGGTGAATTCTTGCCAGCATGAATGCTCGAGTACCTGCAATGCTTGATGTGCCATTGTAATTCCCCAGTTTTATTCCCATGCCTTTGAATTCCTGCAACGCTTGCTGTGTTGGTACCATTACCACACTGTGCCTTTTCCTCATCACAGCACCATTAAAACGCTGTGGAACGTCCCCTCCTAGAGATGGACAGCCAGCCTCCAATTCTTAAAGAAAGTCCTTTCCTTTCTTTGGTAGGCAATGGTTAAAATATTTACATCATGAAGGTGACAGGTTTGGTTGAGTTCTGTATTCAAATCTACCAAAAAGTGGGCATCTGATGGCGGCGAGGGCATGGGGTATGGAGTACAGATGGGTTCCCCCCAATAACAGAAAAAAAGTGGCATGTGAACTGTCTTCAAAGATAGGGGCCAGACATGTAAGTCATTCGGCTGCTCGTGCAGCCGGTGGATGCCCCCCACTATTCCCATCAACCCTCTCTCTTCTGGGAGTTTGCTTACTGTGAATTAGCAGCATACTTCGCCGTGCTAACCCATTCTGCGTTCCGATCAACTCTTTTGCTCCCCTAATGGTCAAAGACTTACTGTGAATCACTTGTCCTTATCTCGGTGAGATCTTCAACCTTTCTCTCTCCACTGGACCCTTCCCTGCCTGCCTCTAATCTGCAACTGTCTTGCCCTTATTGAAGAAACCCCTGTTGACCCAAACATCCCAGCAAACTATTGCTCAGTTTCTCTCCTTCCCCATTATTCAAAATTCCTTGAGCAGGCGGTCTTCAACTGGATCACAAAGGATAATGGCCTAGGAGATCCACTTCAATCTGGATTCCATAGTAAACACTCCCCCGGGACTGCACTAATGAATGTCTCTAATTTTCTCTTTAATGCTCACCATTCCAAACTCTCTTATATACCCATGCTTTTGGACATTTATGCTACTTTCTACACTATCAACCACTCCATTGTCCCCCTCACTCTCCAGGACTTTGGGTTTCACAAATCTGCTCTTGCCTGGATCACCTCTTATCTGGAAACTCGATCATTTAAAATCTCTTGCAACTCGCAAACTTCTCACCCCATCCCCCTCCCTATCCGCGTGCCTCAAGGATCAGTACTTGGACCTCTGCTCTTCACCCTTTATGCCTCTGACCTAGGAAGACTTTTCTCATCTGTTGGCTCTCACTATTATATTTTTGCTGATAATTCTCAAATATGTTTCTCCTTTCCTTCCTTCACCCGACCATCTTGGAAGGGATTAATAACTGTCTCAATGCAATTCATCACTGTATGGCTCTCCGCTGCCTCATGCTGATCTCTTCAGAAATGGAAGTCAACTTTATTGCGGCTTACATTGCCATCCCTCCCCCCCCCCCTCTTATCTCTTTCTCACTAGTTCTTCTTAATACTTCACCCAAGGCGCTCAATCTAAGTGTCCTCCATGATAGCTACTTTCAACTGTGACAATGTATCACTACCACTGCCTCTGCTGTTCCTATTACCCTCCACAACATTCTGAAAATGCGTCCTTTTTTTACTAACCACTCTTCAATAACTCTAATTTCCACTTGTGTGCTTAGCAAACGTGACTACTGCTCAAGCCTACTCCTTGGCCTCCCTCTCTACCCCTCTCTCCCTCTAGACAAAGTCTTCAACTTTTTTAGTCGTGCTCTTTACAACCGACTCAGATCTTCCCCCTCTTCGACCTACCAACAATATGCTGGTTGGCTCTCCATGCACAACCAGGGCTCAAGTTAAGGGCACATGCGGGTGGACTTAGTCCCCCCTCAGCTAAAATGAAAACCATTGAATATGCTCTTTGAATTTATGAATTAAAGCCAACCTTGGGGAATGAACTGCAGTTGTCAGGTTTGCAGGCTGGATACTTCACCACTGCACTTTTTAACCTGATGAAAAATAACAAACTAAAGGTGAAATGCCCTTTTTCGGTACTGCAAGATCCAGGGGAAACATTTGTATTGGTTCTTTGAGTTTAAAACATGCACACCTTTTAACATTTTACAAAACACTATTAGAAGAAGATATCCTCTCTTGGTTTTGTGTGCGTTGATTTTATGAAAGGCAAATGCCATTCATCCTGTGCCATTTGGGTGGTGATGCAGAGCCAATTTAATGACATCTGCACATTTCACCTTGATATGCTAATTTCTGGCAATGTCACATCCCCTTGCATTTGTTGATGAGTCCCCACTTTTTTCAAATTAATATTTATGGTTTATTACAAACCTTTCATACATTCATTTACAGATGATCCTCTTTAAAACATCATATATTAAGTAAAAGATTCACACTTCAAAACAACATTGTCATACAATTACAGACCAAAAAAGCAAATTTCAGTATCAATCAGCTAACTCGTTACATGTCCTTTTATTTGTTTCGCTGATCGTTATTCAGTCACAACAAATTCTCAATTGTAATCACTATCAATTACAATCCGAACACATTTTGAATACATTTTGTTACCGGTAAAATCATATGAGAGTTTTTGCCCACTAACAGCAAGTTCCACCATTCAACTATGCTCAAAGAACCGCGATGAATAACCGCCTCACTAAGAGCTATCTGTCTTGTTGGCAGCAAACATTCACATTCTGTCACCAAATGTTCTTAGGTTTCCAATTTTTCATTCTTTTTGCAGAACCTGCCTATGGAGGTCACTTCAGGAGTCAATCCTCTCACACTGAGTATCTCCATAGTGGGAAAAATATTCAATCTTAATCTGACAAAGACATCTCAATGTTTGGACTGAGAAATGTTTCTAGATATCTGAGAAGTTGCTTTAAGGATCTCCGTTCGTGGGATAAGTTTAAAGGTGCTTTGTATGATTATCCTTTGTCCTGAGTGTCAATCCAATCCTGTCCCTTTAAATGGAGTTTTACCTTGTTAGCATTCGTAATGTTTGGATTGGCCAAGAATAGACAACCACTCATGACACTCCCCTTTCCATGCATCCACAACCCAGTCCTTCTTTATTTCACTCCTATTTTTTAGTATTCCAAAAGGATGCAAGAGCTCTTCATCAATACACTTTCGATAGAGATCCAAAGTTCTCCATTTAATCATGGACTTTAGGGATTTTAGACCCAATTCATATCTTATTTGGGATACTGGGAGAGCTTTCGGGAGACAAAGAACTTTCCTCCAGAAAACACCCTCGATCAAATCCCAGACTCCTCTGGGATGTGCGGAGCGTTTTCAGCTCTATAGATCAAAATTGGAGCAACTTTTGTTTATAAAAAACAACAATTGGTGACAATGTAAATTTCCCAACATTTTTTAGGATTATTGTGGCTTGATTGGCTAAGGGGGCACATTTTAATCTGATACCGTCTGTCCAGATTTTCTCTCTTGAGCTACAATTAAAGTGGACTCCCAGATATAAAATTGAGTCCACTTTTTCCAAAATTTCGTTGTCTATGGACCAGGTGAAATCAGATTTTCTTTTGCTTGCGTGTGTTAGCAAGGATCATTACTTTTGATTTATTACTGTCTCTTATTTTATTTTATCCTTAGGACTTGACCCCTGTGCAAAACTGCTCTCTTTCCAAGTTCCTTCTCCTAGTCCGTAATGCTGTCAATGGTCTCTCTCCTCAGTACCTGTCTGATCTTATCTCAGATTACTCACCTTCTTGTTCCCTCCGATCCTCCTAGGCACTCAACCTCACTGTCCCATGCCCTCCCTGTGCCTGCTCTAGCTTCCACTCTTTCTTCCTACCTGCCATGCTCGACTGCCACCCACTGGCCATAACAATCAAAGCCAGCACAAGTGTGGATCTCTTCAAAGCTAGGCTTAAACTTAAAGAGGGAGACCCCTGCCCCATCCTCTCTACCTGACCAAACCGCTACTTCCAGTGACGCTTAATAATGTAATTGTGTATATTTAATTAGCACTCCTCGTTAGTTTTAAGCACTTGCCTGCTTAGGTTAATGGTATCTTTGTAAGTCACCTGTTTTCTCACATATATATTTCTTTGCATTATTTTTGTTTTGTCCTTGGTATATGCCCAGATTTGTTACACCCCTTTGTTCTCATCTCTGTGCTATTGTTCACGCCCCATTCGTGGGAATGTTCGGCCACCTGTAAATGTTTTATTGCAAATCATTTCAGATCAAATTGACATCCCTGTTCTTCAAATAAATATAAATACAAATACAAAAACGTTAGTCATCAAGTTGATTTGTTCCGTGTTTGGTAAACAATTTACTGTTCTCCTCAGTAAATAAGGACTATTGATGGGAAGAGTGCTGAATTGACGATGCCCCGATTGATTACAAGTAATCTTCATTACCATGTGTCCCACCTCCTTCGCCACAGTCCTGCTTCTCTCCCTCGCAGCTGGAAGACAGGTAATATGAACTGACTCCAGAAGATGAACACAGGGGGTTGAGAGGGACGCACCCTTTCTGTATCCACCCACGTACAGGAAAGACACAAATAAAGAAAGGAAAGGTCATTATTCCAAGTTTGGAGGTGGGTTGCCTCCATGGAGGGGGGGAGGCACCTCAAAGATTATGGACTGTGGATCATTCTTGTCTGCTTTCTTCACTGTTTTCTCTTGGCATCTGGCTCTGTCTATTTTGGGGGTTCCTTATATTTACATAATTGCTCTTTCCATCATGGAAGGGTTTGTCTTGTTTCTCTCAGTGATGTGCGTATGGGGTTCCTCAAGGTCCGCCCTTTGGCCCTCTTTTGTTGACCTCATATACCCCTCCTCTGATATCTGTATTTTCACCTTTAGGCTCCCAGACCCCTTGATATGCTGATGACGCTCAGGTTCATGGCTCTTTACCTGTCTTTTCTTGTGATCTTCATCCGCGTCTTTCACATTGCTTGTCTGCCATTGAGTCCCAGAGGCCTTTGCTTTACCTTAATCCTAATGAGATAGAGATTGTATTCTTTGCTGATTCTGTCCAAATTCTACCCCTCTTTCTATGTATCTTCCTTCGCTGTCGGTATCTCTGGATTCCTCTGCTCGCGACTTAGGATGTATTCCTTGCTCTGCTCTCACTTACAAGGACACATACTTGTAGTTACTTGCCCGTGCCATTTTCTTTTTCACACAAGAAAAATATGTCATCCGCTTACTTTTTAGCTGCTAAAACTCCATCCCAATCTCTTGTTTTGCCTTGTTTAAATGACTGCTGTTCTCCCTGTGATGGTCTTACTAAAATTTATTTTTGACTTTTGAAGTCTATTCTTTATTCTGCTACTCGTATTCTATATAAACTTAGAAACGTAACTATTCTGCTTCTATTGCTCCATACCTTGCCTGCCCACTTTGGCTTCCTATACCTGCTCATTCTGGAGTCCATTAATTATGTATTAACTTTAAAAGTATGCACACCCCACACTGCCTTTCTGACCTGCCTCCTCTGTATGTTCCAGGCCTGATCCATTCGATCTTGTTCTCAAATGCCTCTGTCTCTCACCCTCCCTGTGCTCTGTTTGTTTTGGTGCCTTTGGAATTCTTGACCTGGTGATCGGCGTCTTTCTTTTAAAGTTCAACTAAAGGAATACCTGTTATCGGTACGTTTTCATCTAGCTCCTAATGGTCTGTGTCCTGTGGTGGATTGGCCTTCATGGAACTCTGGAGATTCCCTGGTGGGCCTCTGCGCCGTGGGCTCCTTTGCTGTAGGTGCCCAGGTTTTGCCCTTCTCTTACCCTCCCTCACATCCTCCCCGCCACCTTCGTGCAATCTGTGTCGGGAGGATAGCTCAAGGGCAACAAGCTTGCCTTGGAAGCAAGACGACACAGAGCAACACAGGTTTGATCCCCAGGTCTGCGCTTAGAAACGTCTTGGTATTAAGCGCCTTAGAAATATCATAACTTATCATCTCCCCTTCTCCACCACATCTATTTGAAGTAAATAATTAGTTATGAAAGTTCTAGTATGTTATTTCTCACAAATCCTATATTGCATATCTTTGTTTACCTATATTTAATTCATTATGTAGGAGAACATGTGCTTTAAAAAGTAAAACATTTAAAGCAATTTTTTCCAAATGTCTTGGGCTAGAGCTCATTAAACCCTACTTGGGTTGGTCTTGCGCTCTACATGCAGTCGCACAGTGTGTTATGGGCCCACTTTCAAAAATATTCCCAGGCCACTCTTGGTTCCCAGTCCATGTCTTGAAGTCTATCTGCTTTTCCCCCTTATCACGTCCCCTTCACCTGTTGTATGTTTCTTTTATTCTTAAGCGCTTTGTATATAAGTGCTATATAAGTACAAGTATAGGCATACATAAATGATAGATACCTTCACATCTGCATGTCCCTTCACAGGTTCCCTAAGGAAGCCAAACCAAACCTTTATGGATCCATGAGGATCAATAGCCATGCACCGTCTCTTACTCAAAACTAAAAACCTCACAGGAAACTATAATATCCAGGGCTCAGGCTAGCCTAGGACGGGGGATGTCCACGTTTAGAAAGAAGCTTTGTATAATCAATCCGTTTTAGCGTTCATTGGGGGAGGGCAAGGAGGGACAGTAGGAGACAATGCTTCATGGAGTAGTAGAGGGCGTGCACAAGTTTTGAGAAGACAGTGTCTGGGCGGGATGACAAGAGGACACTGTCCTGTCACAGAGGTTGGGGTGGCAGGACAGGAATAGGACGAAATGTCTGTATAAAAATTACCGACCCCACCAAAAGTCCTAAAACACACACCACGAAAAGTTCTAACTACCAAAAGTTTTAACTTTTTCGTGGTATGTGTTTAGGTGTTTTGGTGGGCCCGGTATGACATTTTTTTTAAAGGCTGCGGGGGGTGGGGAGGTGTCCCCCGCAAGTGAGCGGGGATTGCGGGAGACACCCCCGAGCTCCCCCAACAGAACATTTTTTTTTTAAACGGGGCTGCAGGGTTGTCCCCCGCAACATCCCGCTCACCATACTACACAGTATAGTGTCCGTGGGTTGCAGGGGAAACCTGTGCATGTTCCCATGGGAAATGTACGAACATTTTGTGTTCGTGCATTTCCCATTCGAACATTTCCGTCGCGGGAAATGCAGCCGCAGTAATATCACGTAGATCCGCGGGACACACCGAGACAGTGTCTATAAATCTCTGTGGGAAAGCACCTACCTCCTCAAAGGGCAATATAAACGCTGGTTAGGAATACTTACTGTATTGTAAAGTCCTCACACGCCTTGGCCTGTTTTGCACTCTAGAAAATGTTTCATTTAAGTAAGAAATGATCACCTAAATAAATAAATTAAGCAAGCTTTTCCGAAGAACAATCACTACCCGTAATTTATTAGTAACTCATAAGCGCTGGAGGATTTAGGCCACTGTCTGCAATATGAAGCATGAGTGTATTCCTTAGCAGTATCTGGTTTAAACTACAACAGCCAGAATGCAATGCAGCAAACCCACAGGCAGCACACTGCATTGGCAGAAAGGCACATGCCTGGCAGCCCCTCCCTTGCGACATCCGCACCTATCGCTGTCCCCAGCATCTTTGATGGTAGAGCAGTCTGCTGCTTCCCTGCTATGTCTTGCACTTTATAACTCCAGATGTATGCAACATACATATACTTACATACATAACTGCTTACACGCATGCTATATAGGTGAGCATCACAGAACTGAGACGAAGAAGAGGAGGACTAATTGCAATGAAGCTCACTGATAAATAGTTGAGGTATTTCATGATCCAGCTTCCCCCATGAAATCCTAGAAGGCTTGTTGTGGCAACATGATCTGTACCCTCGACATAGACGCCCCCGCCGCCCCCATTAATTCCCATCCGACACGTGGTGCCAATATCATTCACTCCCCCAGACCCCATGAAGTCATGCCTGGCTCAAAGTGCCGCTTTCACTGGCCGCCGCCCCAGGGAATTCCGCCTGGTGGTGAAGATATAGGCCCCAGTTCGCAAACATTTTCAGTGAATGTCTGATTTGCTCCTGCTGCCTTATAGATTATCAGGGGCACAACGACCATTGATAAGTTCGGCTTTCATACGCACCGCACTGGTGAAATGTTGGGTTGTGTTGCCTTGACCTTCCTGACCTACAGAGCTGTAAGATGCCTGGCAAATACTAATGTAAACGTTTCATTTTTAGCACCTGCGTTCTTAAGCAAACATTTGTAGGCAGTTGAAATCGTGATGGGGGGAGAGTACTTGCATGTTGGGGGAGTGCTAAAACGGGTAATGTTGCTCTGTTGATTTATACCACACACCGCTACCACCCAAGGGCAGTCTCCAGGCGGTCACGTGGCTCTACAGGAGAAAACGGCTTGGTGTGTTAGTGAAGGTAGGATGATAGGATAGGTTCAGAACCAGGAGAAACTGGCGTCTGTGTGCGTTGCCTTCAATCTGGGAGCTGGCTTCCGAGGCCTCGCTCGATGTAATCGTAAGGGTAGGACTCAGTGCCTTCGATGTGTGCTAGTGTTTTATGTTGGGTGAGTGGGTCGTATGAGGTTAGGGTGGGGTTATGGTCGTGTACACTGGTTAGTTGTATCCATAAGGGTGGTCCAGCGTTGCGGGCGTCTGTTAGGTGTTTGATTGAATTATGCCGGTGTTTTTATGTGAAGTGTTGATGGATTTATGCTCACGGGCCTTGCTGATTGTCTCGATTGCAAATCCTTGAGAATCAGGCCCACACTCTCCCCACATGAAGTCTCGTAGGCCTTGAAGTCAGAGGTGCTGCTAAGAGGGGGGCGTGGGCAGCCACATCCCCTGGGTCTTTTGGTTGTAGCCCCGGATAGACGCTCAGGGGCTATAACCACAAGGCTAGCCAGCCCTGAGCCCCGACAGTCGTGACATTAGAATAGCCCCGGATCTTCTTCAGACCTAGCAACATCCCTGCTTCAATTCCCATATCCCTCCTCCCCCATGAATTCCCGCGTGGCTGGAAGTGCTAATATCAGTCCTCATGGCACCCGGGTACCCACTCGTTTGTTACCCACAGTCAGAAATATAGACATGTTGAAATGGCTCCATCTTATTAAAAAAAGAAAATTCTAATAAACTCAGCGGATTAGGAGGTAACGGGAGCCTCTCCCAGGCCCTTCCCAGAGGAGCGGCAATCCTGCGCCGTGTAATCGTGTGATGCCTCTTCTCGCTTCCGGCTCAATAAAGAGGCGGGCCCATCCGTCAGTGTTTGACAGGAAGTGAACCAGGACGGGCTCATCGATTACTGTGTGCCTAGTGCTGTGAGGCGCCCCACCTGACCTAATGTGCACGTGTGCTCCGCCTGCCTCCACGCCTTCACCAGTGTGCCTCAGGCCCTGAACCGTCACTGTGTGTCCCCACTAACCTGACTGTGCACCTCCTGCCCTGACAACATCAGCACGTGTACCAGGTGCCCTGACACCTCCGCTGTGTGTCCCGGCCATTGACCAGATTGTGCACCGTGTGTAGTTAAATACTGTGTAGAAATAGTCCCTCACCAGCCCCGACACCTCTTCAGCCGGCCCGATAACCTAACTGTGCACCATATGCCAGTGCTCCTACTTCCCAGGCACTTTTTTTATATTTCCTCACTAACCTGCCTGTGCACTGTGTCCCTTGTGTTCTGACACCTCCATTATTTGTCCCCATTGACCTGACGACGCACTGTGTGTCCCTTCAGTCCTGACACCTTCGCTTAGTGCCCCAAGACCTTACTGTATCAAGTGCCACTGTCTCCTCTGCCCTAGCACCTTCTTTACGTGTTCTCTGACCCAGGGATGGGGTCAGGGACTTTCAACACTTTCAGCTGAAATGGAACCCAAGCCTCAGGGGACTCCCAGAAGCTTCCTCCATTTTGGAAGACGTATGATACTGCTACATCTTCTTTAAATCTGGACATTACATGTTTGCTTTACAGCGCACACTTTATATAGGCTGCATTTGCTGCCACCCAGCGTCCTTCACACCAGCCTCTTGCAGTAACCAGCAATGTTCTTTTCACCTTGTTTCCTTTTTACTGTGGTTTCGCCTGCATGGTCCGAAATGCCCTTGTGGCTATTTTTATTTGGGGAGGACGACACACAAGGCAAAAACCCCGCGGTCCGAGCATAAGTCTAACATCAGACCAAAAAACATGAAATCTCCAGTAGCTGTGCATTTTTTCGAGGCTAGACATTAAGTTGCACAAATGCAATGTACCATTCTAGAACAAGTATTGGTCACTAAAAAAGAGTGAACCTCGAAAAAACATATTTAGGGGCCTTGAAAGAGGTTTGTGTGTGGTGTGGTTGTGCAGGAGATGTGCGCTCCTGGTCTCTCACATAAACTTCCCGATGGCGACATCGGACTGGTCTGATCACAGTGAAAATGTTACCCTAACTTCTGCATGTTTCAAAACTTTCTGCATAATATCGAACATACGTTTTTAGCAAAGTGAAGGGTTGGCCAGGAGACGTCACGGGTCGTTATACTGAGGGTTGACCTACATATTGCACCATCTCCATATCTGATTGTGAGGAATTCGACCATCCTCACAGGGAGAGTGCGCTCGACTGGACTATTTGATTTTTTGTTTATTTAAAAGAATGAATTATGGGAGATCAACCTCTGGAAAATATGTGGGGCCATTCCCGCACACATTTTCCACGCTCACCACACAGCAGAAAAATAGTCATGTACTCTGGGAGGACACAGCTTACCAGCACCACTCTCCCGTGTCATGTGTAGCTGACACCTGAAAGCTGTGGGTAAATCAAAAGCCTCTGGCCGTGAGCAGCCTGATTAGCATTTAAAGGACCCATGGATTTGTATCTCCATTGTTACACCTTTCTGGTGGTATCGAATACTGAAGTGACAATGGAGACCAGAGACCAACACCTCTTTGTAATGCAATGTGCCAACTTGGTACTAACACCCCTCCTTGGTATGAAAAGGCAGTGAATGTCCTGTCTGGAACCACTCCTTTCAGAGCAGAGAAGTATGTGAATTGAAGGAGACAAAAGTCAGCCTGCAACCCCTACTTCAAAGGAGGCCCATGTTGTGATCAAGCGCTGCACAGGGCTCAGTTAATTAGGGATAAACTTTGATGTACAGCAGACAAGAAGAAGGGTGGGACTTAGAAGTATATGTTGTCACCCTTCCCCTGTCTATCGCCAAGCGCTCTGATTCTGACCTGAAGCAAAATTGAAGATTGTTGGTGGGGACCCAGGATTGGTTCATTAAGGTGGGCTTGGCCTGCACCAATCACTGGGGCCCATTTGGCTTTAAAAGAGGGCTGAGCCCCTCACTGATCAGATCATCTGAAGACTTCGCAAGGAGTAAGAAGATGGACTCATTTGGACCCGAGCTGAAGGTACAGGCTACCTTTCATCTTCTGCCAGTGAAGGAAGGTCAGGAGTTCCAAGAGGGAAGCAATATCCCTCCCCTAAACATCTCCCAGGGAACAGAGGGAGATACCTGACTCAGAGGACCTGTCCAGCAGCTCCAGAACCGGTACCCAGCCAGCACACACCGTGCCCTGTTAGGTTCTGACAGCAAGCTTCCTAGGTGGGAAGTGCCAGAGAGTCTCTGGACAAAGGACAAGGCTGTTTCCTGCAATCACTCTCCTGAGTTTTGGGCCATCCGCCTTGAAAGAGCACCGGCCCTGTGAAGACGCTAGGAGGAGTGCCACACAAGCATCATCCAGCATCAATCTTTTTATGGACAATTTTTAGACAGTCAACTCCTCAAACCGCATCCGGCTGCACCACTGACTGTTGTCACACCGCAGTCGCAAGAGCCGTCAGAGACACCTCGACCAGGAGTCCAGATCCGCCAACCAGCACAAAGACAATGACTCTTGGCCCTGAGCCACCGCGCAGACAGCCTGCAGACGTCTTTCCAGCCTTGCTTGCCAAACTGCCTGCCGCTTGGTACCTGCAGCTGTCTCCTGCCATTAACTCTGTCTCATGGGCTGCAAAGCGCCCTGGATCCACCTTGATGCTGTTGAGCACCAAGAACTTCTTCAGCACCAGGGACATTGTGGTTCTACCTCCCTGGTCCTTCTCTGAAGTCCCCTAGAGACAGTTACGACCCTTTGCCTCTTTGGTGTTGAAACCAAATAATCTGTAAGACTGATTACTTTACAAACTACCCTCCTGTCAGTATCCAGAGTGCATCCCTTTCCTTTGTGAAACTGTCTGTCCTCTGTGTTCCTTTACAGTGTGGGTTGTAATTGTAGTGTGGTAGAACTGTCTGTTGTAGTAATAATAAAGTAGATATTTATATACAATCTTGACTGGACAGTCGGTTTTATCATTGGGTAACAATTGTATGTTTGCTGCGTTGCAACTAACCAGCGATCCACAACATTGAGGAGATTAGCCTGCCGTTGCATCCTCGTTACCAAACTTGGACAAGGAGGTTTTATAATCTACTTGTATTCCAATCTGTTTGGATCCCTTCTGGTGTACTAGAGGTGTGGGGCTGATTTATGGTTTAGAAACCGATATTCATCCCTCGACCACTGGTGCCCCAGAAGTTGATTCGTCACAATGATGGAGGGCCAAGGTTACACCACAGCAAGAAGAGGTTTCCTATGCACCATGGATAGTCCTACCTAGACACTCAGTCATTCACCAGTTCATTTACACACTCATTCCCTCTGCCACACATTCATCCTTAACCTTTCTACACACACTCAATCACTCACTTGACCACTCATTTAATTGCTTGTGTGGTCACCGAATCATTCCCCCGTCCACACATCACCCACTAACTAAACTCACCAGATTGTGGTAGGCAACCTCCAGATGTTTGGTTCCAGAGGTCACCTCCTTTCAGCCCCAGATAATCTAGTGAATGGCAAAGGCTCACGTGAGTCAGAGGCCATAACATCTGGCCAGCTGCAGATGGCCACACCCTGCAATAGATCTTAAATCATGCACTTGCTTGCTCACTCATTCGCCTCAGTGTACAAAGCCTACCACCAATAGGGAGCACCCAAGCGCTTGATGGCATCCAGAGAAAACGTAGATGAGAAGATGTGAGAGTATGAGGACATCGCAACACCCTCATCCACCCCAACCTTTCCTCAAAGTGAGCCTGTAGTCACAGCTTCCTGCTGTGTATCACAGCTTTCTTAACAGAGAAGACTAAACACCGTCTATGACTGCACTTCTTGGGAAGCGAGGAGAGTGGGAGGAAGAGAGGCTTGGCGAAGAGAGGCGACAAAAAGTGACGGAGAGAAGTGTGAAAATGGTAGACAGTGCTGAGGAACGGGGAACAGAGAGGAACATGGGAACGAGAATAGGATAAGGAGAAAGAGGCAAGAACGCACAGTGCTGGAAATGGAAGACATACTCTGGGACTCCCACCTCTTTTTTGGGGTGTGGGGTGGATGGATCCAAGAGCGTCGGGCTAGAGGTGGAGTTGTGGCAGACAAGTGATAGGCATGTACAAAGTACAAAGAACAGAGTGCCAAAATAGCACTCCGTTTTACAGCGATGAATTGAAGTGTGCACAAATCACCCAGTGAACAAATCTGACAACTTACAACTCGCTATCATACCACATTGACCAAAAAGAGTAGTATTAGATCTTTAATTTCTCCACACTGAGTGGACCCCTAGAATTACCAGCATACAACGTGATGGCAACCGAAGACATGGGCCTCATTACAAATCGCCCGGTATGGAAACAACGGTGGCGGTAAACCCACCGCCACCGTTGTTTCCATGCCGGGCGATCACAACTCCTGCAGGCGGGAGGTGATGTTCCCGCCAGGTCTGACCTGGCGGGTTTAACACTGAGGTGATTAACACTATTCCGCCTCCGTGATTCCCGGGAAAACAGGGTTGTAATGCCCCGGTAATTCCGGGAATCACGGAGGCGGAATGGTAATATGAGTCTGGCGGTAACCAGGCGGTTTCACCGCCTCGGTTACCACCGGACTCGTAATGAGGCCCATGCTCTCAGGATTTTGCAATTGTACTATCAAGACTGAAAAAAACAGAATGAAAGGAAATGCATAATACAATCATTGCTTGTAATCATTGCTTCACAGAGCATGCGGCTTGATTCCCCTCTCCTAATCACTGAACATTCCTACCTTTTAAGGGGCTTGCTACAGACCATAGCCACTTTGAATTACCCACTATCTCCTGTCTCTGCAGCCATTTAACATTAAACACAATTTGATGTGCTTAGATGCAAAACAATCACAACTCAAACCTGTAATTGGGTATTCTGGAAATGATTCACTGAGGGATGAGAACAGCTGATCTATGGGTGCAGTAGGAATGGGCATTTGTTTTCCTCAGATGCAGGATCTGGTAAGACACTTTTTGCTGGAATCTGAGGAATTCCACCGCTATTCCTGCCCTGAAGAAGGCCAGAATTTGGAAACCGTTGGAGAAGTAGCAAACAGAGAGTGCTAGAGCTAGAACTAGGGCAGAGGAATTCTACCCCCATTCCTGCCCTGAAGAAGGCCAGAATTTGGAAACCGTTGGAGAAGGAGCAAACAGAGAGCGCTAGAGCCAGAACTAGGGCAGAAGAATTCTACCCCCATTCCTGCCCTGAAGAAGGCCAGAATTTGGAAACCGTTGGAGAAGTAGCAAACAGAGAGTGCTAGAGCCAGAACTAGGGCAGAGGAATTCCACGCCCATTCCTGCCCTGAAGAAGGCCAGAATTTGGAAACCGATGGAGAAGTAGCAAACAGAGAGCGCTAGAGCCAGAACTAGGGCAGAGGAATTCCACCCCCATTCCTGCCCTGAAGAAGGCCAGAATTTGGAAACCGATGGAGAAGTAGCAAACAGAGAGCGCTAGAGTCGGAAATAGGGCAAGGACAACACGAGATTGACACAGAGAGGCAATGGCTGTGCCAGGCTTCTGTGGACAGCCTGAACCGAGGACCTCTCTCGTGGATGCCTGGCTTGTTCCAGCTGCCAGCTGCTTGCTGATGTGTTTGTTTTAAAACATATTTCTCTGCTTCATTAAGGCAATTTTCAAACCTTGGCAGGATTCTGACCAGCTTCTGCTTGGGTTCCAGGAAAGTGCCAACTGGCAGTGTGCTCCCAGTAAATGCCACCCTTGCCAAACGTAGAGTGGTGCAATGCCGTACCATGCAGAACACAGAGAGCAAAAATGTGTGATGGTGTGGAGTGTACATCGAGTACGGGCTTGGGGGACTGTGTGCAGTTGTGAGCTCACCAGGCTCCCAAAGTATAGAGTGGTGCAATACTGCGCCATGCAGAACCCAGAGAGGGCAGGTGCTGTTGGGTGCACATCGAGTACAGGCATGAGGGACAGTGTGCAGATATGTGGCAGAGCTTGTGGTTCTTCAGGGCCGTGGTGTGGAATGGTCCACATGTGTACAGCACTACGTTTAGAGTGGGTAACAGTTCGCAATTGTGCGATTTGGTGTGTGGGGTTGCAAGGACTGTGTGCAGGCATTGTAGTCAACGTGAACTGTGCAGGGCAGTCTGCAGGAAAGGGGCATATTATGCACGTGTGGGGAGTTGTGTGGAGAACAGTGCAGACACATGCTGTGCAGATGGGGAAAACAATGTGTAGCACCATGTTCAGGTGTGGGGCCTTGTATGCAGAAGTCTGGGCGCGGAAATACAGCAGTGGGGGCACGGAATACAGGTGTAGCAGATATATAGCACAGTGTACAGAGGTGGGGACAGTTTGCAGGTGGACAACCAGTGTGCAACAGCTGTGAAGTAGACTCTGCGGCTGGAGTGTGTAATGTAGATCTTCTTATGCAAGTATGGAACGAGAGGTGTGAAGCACTGTGTGCAGGTGCACAACACAGTGTGAAGATAAATTACATATTTTCATTTGGGTACTTATGTGTACAGATCTGGAGAGAGGTGTTGAGGTGTGGATCACAGTATGAAGGCGTGTGCACCTCTGTGTGTGGAGATGTAGAGCACAGTATGCATGCAAGTGTGGGGCAAGTGTGCAGTGCAGCTAGAACATGTACAGAGGCAGGGAGCATATAACTTCTTACAGGGGTTCAGTTGTGTGTCCACTTGTGGAGCAGAGCACTGTGTGCAATGCAGACACCCTGCAAATGGCTGTGGTGTGCGGTATAAATCCAATTAACATAACATACGATTTTAAAAGGCATGCAGCACGATATGTTACTGTGTGTATTTATCGAGCCATCGTTGAAAGTGTGGGATGTGGCTTGCAGATGTAGAAATCAAGGGTGCAGGAGTGGGGCACTCTGAGAAGGTGCATGGCGGGGCATTGAGATATGAGGCACAGTGTGCACGCGTGGTGGAGTTATCTGCTCCAGCTTGGCGTGCAGGTGGTGTGTGTGGTATCGTGTCTAGGTGGAGGGCTGAGTGTGCAGGGGTGGGTCATGGTGTGCAGGTGGGTGGGACTTTGTGAATGTGAAGAAAAATAAAATGCGAGACAAAATAACAAAAAACAGAGATATCTATCCAGACACAAAACAAGGGCTTGCAAAGACGCATGACATCAAAAAAGACCAAACAAATCGAAATAAATTAATTGGAAATAAAATGTATTTGTACAAAACAGTTTAGTTATAGTATAGTTTTAAAATGAAATGAAAAATGTAGGAACTGAAAGTAGAAAAAATGACCTTTATGAATAATGTTTTGATTGTAATTGGTTATTTATAACACGCTTAATACCCAGAGGTTTCTAAGCGCGGACCTGGGGATCGAACCTGTGTTGCTCCACATCGTCTTGCTTCCAAGGCGAGCGAGTGCATTGCGCCTGAGCTACCCTGGCAAGAATATTCTAACAGGTAACTGAAATGTGTCAGGAAAACGTCTTGGGAGTTTGCGCTTGCTGACGGACTGGCTTGATGCAACAGACCACGCTGTCTTTTCAATCTATTGAAAAAGTAAACCAGAGGGAAAGCAAAATAAACCGTTTTTCTAAAATGAAATGTTCCACTTACAAAAATAAATTGCAGATGTTAATCTAGGTAGGGATTTGAGAAGGAATGGCTTTAGATGAAGCTTGTGAGGCCCACAGGTCTGTCTCCCTGCCCTCTCTGCAACACAATGACTCCAGGGAGGAAATGAAGCCCATAGCACATCCTTTTCTTAACCACCGCTATCCCAGCATTTATGTTTGTTTGTTTATTTATTTGTATGGCGCACCTTACCCAGGGGCAACAGGGCGCAGGCAGAAGATAATTCGAAGCTTACAATGTTGCAGAAATATACACATTGAGGTAGTGATAGAGATAATCAGAATTACAGAATAAGAAATGTACAAATCTTCATACATACAAAGTCAATATCTAAGCAGGGGTAAATATACAAATATACAAATATGTACAGGGCTGTTAGAGGCGGGTACTCCTGAGAAAAAATATTCAGGATTACAGGAATAGGAGGTATGGAAATGTATACAAATCTTCATACATAAAAGGTCAGTATCTATACAGGAGGTAAGTGTATAGATGTGTGCTGTAAGGGCTGTTAGAGGCGAGGGCGAGGTCACGGGCAGGGTATCACTATCTATACCTAGGTATAGAAAGTGCAGCTACATACAAGGGTTATTGGAGTTAAGGTGACTGATGAGGTGTTTTCTAAAGTGTAAGTATGGTTGGTCAGCTCTTAGGTTGTGTGGCAGCGAATTCCAGAGCATGGCAGCTTTCACCGGGAAACTGTTCCCACCAATGGTGGAGAGTTTGAATCTGGGAATTATCAGGCGGTTGGAATTGATAGTTCTTGTTTGTCGGATGGAGGACTTTCTCTTTACCTTGTCCATCAGGTAGCTGGGGGCGGCATTGTTGAGGGCTTTATGGGTTAGGGAGGCCAACTTTAGTTTGATTTTGTTGTCTGTGGAGAGCCATTTCTGTTGGCGTCTGGTGGTAGATATATGAACTCTCTTATTAATGCCTAAGGCAGCTCTCAAGGCATTGTTTTGTAGGATTTGAAGCCTGTGGATACTGGCTTTGTTAGCGCCACTATAGAGGGCATTACGATAATCGAGCCTAGATAGTATGAGTGCTCTTGCCAGGATCAAGCAGCTGTCATTGGATAGGAATGGTCGGCCTGCCCTTATTAATTTGCAGGTGTACGCAGTGGTAGATGCTAGTGAGTTGACCTGTTTAGTGAATGACATAGTGGCATCTAGATAAAAGCCGAGGGTTTTTACTTCCCTGGATACTCTAATGAGATTGCCATCTATGTCGAAATCGGCATATTCAAGGCCTAGTTTGTTGATATAAGCGGGGGAACCTAGGATGATGAGCTCTGTCTTGTCATCATTCAGGCATAGACCATGCAATGCCATCCATGCCTGAATGATGAGATATACCCTATTCACCAACTCTCTGTCCTTACTGTGATCCCCTGAAAGTGGGAGGAGAATCTGAGTGTCATCAGCATAGTTAGTGTAGGTGACACCCAGATGGTCCAGATCGTCGAACAGGGGTTTGGTGAAGATGTTATATAGTGTGGGGGAGACGCATGAGCCCTGCGGGACTCCACAAGTAATAGGAGAGGGGTCTGCTGCTGCTGAAGGGGAGAAGACTCTCATGGTTCTCTCGCTCAGAAAGGATTCAATCCATTTGATAGCTTCTGGGGAGACGTGAGCAGCTGAGTCAAGGTGTTTGCAGAGGACCTTGTGGTCGACGAGGTCGAAAGCCGCGGAGAGGTCGAGTAAGAGGAGGAGTGCTGTCTTGCCCTTGTCCCTAAGATCATCAATTTGGGTTTTCAGATCGATAAGGGCTGTTTCCGTGCCGTGAAGTGGGCGGAAACCTGATTGTCTGGAGCATAGTAGCTTGTGCAGTTCTAGGTATTTTTGAATCTGGACGTAGGCAACTTTGTCCAAGATTTTCAGTAGGAAGGGTACCGTGGTGATGGGTCGGTAGTTAGTGGGGATGAGGGGATCAAGCGTCTGTTTTTTGAGGAGGGGGAGCACCCAAGATTGTTTTAAGTTGGCGGGGATGCTGCCTGAGGAGAAAGAGGCGTTTATGAGTTTAGAGATAAAGGGCGACAGGTCTCTGGCTGCGTCCTTTATTATGTGTGCGGGGCAGATATCGCCTTTACAGTTTGATGGTTTAAGGGAAAGGATGATTTTCTCAACCTCCAGGGTGGTGGTTTTAGAGAAAGTGAATGAGTTGATGTGTGTACTTGGTGAGGCAATGGGCGGAGATATGGGAGGGTTAGTGAGGTTTAGGGAGTCTTTTTTTAGTTGAATTTTGTTTTGTAGGGTGTTTATTTTATTTGCTAATGCTTGTTGGATTTCTGTGCACCAGGTCTGGTACTTAGTGCAGGTGTCGGGTGTAGCAATGGGTGACTCAAGTTCCTTCAGTATGGAGAAGAGCTCCTTCATACTTGAATTGGAGTTGGCAATGGGGATGTTATAGGAATTCCGTTTGGCTAAGCAGATTTCAGCTTTGTAATGACGAGAAATCGTGTCAAGGATGGCTTTCTTTTCACTGGAGGGGCATAGTTTCCAATCAGCTTCACATTTTCGCTTTTTTAGGCGGAGGGCTTTGAGTTCGGGTGTATACCATTTGTTTAAATGGGTTTTTGGCTTGCTGGTGCAAAGTTTGAGTGGGGCAATTTTGTCCATGGTAGATAGCATGATTTTATTATATTCGTGAACTAGTGTGTTGGGATCTAGATTGTCTGGTAATGCGTTTAAGGTTGGAAGGATAGCTGGGATGATTTTTTCTATTGAGATATTATTCTTGTTTCTTGTGAGGCAGGGTGGTGCCAGTGACACGGTTGTGGTAGTTGATCTAGAGGTCATTAGGTTAAAAGAGACCAACGAGTGGTCGGTCCAGGATAGTGGTGTGGTGACGGTGATGACCGCTGAGCAATTAGCATCAGCAACCCAGTCTAGGGTTCTGCCCTTCAGGTGGGTGGGTAGGTTGACTTTTTGAGAGAGTCCGAGTGAAGATATCGTATTGGCTATGGTAGATGCATGTAAATCTGCTGGGTCGTTGAACCCTAGGTTGAGGTCCCCTAGTAGCAGTAGTTGTGAGCAGTAGTTGTGAGGTGGTTTTCGCATTGTTAGAGATTAGGTTGTGTAGATCTTCCTCGAATGTTCCAAGTGGACCTGGTGGTCTGTAGATCAGGTGGATAGTGAGGGATTGGGTGTGATTTATGGGGAGTTTGGCAGTGAGGGATTCACACGACTGCAGAGTTTGGGTCGGGGCTAGTCTGAGAGCTAAGCTTGCTTTGGATATGATGGCGATGCCACCGCCCCGGTTACCTACCCGGTCCTGCCTAGATATAGTGTAGCCGTCTGGGATGGCCAGCATTAGAGATGGGCCTGCTGCATTGTGGAGCCACGTTTCGGTTAGGGCAATAAAGTCTAATTTATCTTTGATAATTAGGTCTGCTATATCGAGGGCATGTGCGACCAATGATCTGGTATTGAGGAGAGCTCCTTTGTAGGAGTGTACATCTGTTTTTACCGAGATGTTTGTATGAGTGATAAGTTTGGACTTGGTTGTGGGGATAGTGGTGCCTTTGGTGGACCTTTTGGCTTCGCATTTGGAATCAGACAGGGATCTTCGGGGCGGCTCATAAGGTTTAGAGAGTCTGGCGCGAAGTTTGTTGTTTCTTTCGGTGGTAGGGCAGGGGTGGGAGGCAAGGGTTTTGGGTCCTGACTTGCAATAATATCTTGGGTAGGAAGGGTCAGGAAAGTACCTAGTTGTGTAGGAGTTGTAGGTGAGATTAGAGCCTGGCTGAGGAGGGGGGGCTCCTGAGCCAGTCTCCTGGATGGGAGTGTCTGGGGATGCAGGCGTGGCCAATGCACAGAAGATGAGTAGAATGGTTAGCATTTTCTACAGTACTGCGCTGGCGTTGTGTGGGAGTGGGAGTAGCAATGTAGGTGTTATCTGGGAGATGGGGTGGGCAGGGGCGAGAAGCGATACAAATACGTATCATTCAATTCAGGCGAGGCAGTAAAGGTGCAATATGCAGATAGGGTAGTAATACCTAGATTCAGTTTGTGGTCAGGGGGTGAACTTTGGGTTTCGGTAGGAGCTCAGTAGTCTCTGGGAGGACATGGGTGGCTATGTAATCAGAGCATGTGCAGGAATAGTGGTAGCCAGCGAATATACGGTGGGGTATCACCTAGATTCAAATAACACAGTTTGGCAATAATGCAGTGGGGTATCACCTAGATTCAAATAACACAGTTTGGCAATAATGCAGTGGGGTATCAGAGAGCTTATTTGAGCCAAGCCGAACCATGAAATACTCATATCTATCTAAGTGGCTCGAAATCCTATTCAAAAGTTTCAAACCACTTCGAGCTACAGTTTTAAAAGGTTCGAATCGTTCGAGCCAATTGAGACATTGTTCAGATAGACTCACGCTGATTTCAGCTGCTTTTCCCGATCCTGGAATAAATCTGCTGTTCTTTCAAATTAGGCATAGACAGCACTGTACAGTCTAAAGAGATGGACTTATCAGAGATGCTTATGTTCCACAAGCATTGACTCCCTTAGAAAGAGCCGGGTGCAGTGATGGCCGTGGACTCCAACGCCATCTTTGGTGCTCAATAAACAGACTGAAGAACATCCAAGCCTTGGGGAACTCCGCAAAGGCTAGAGGTAGCTTGGATCCATTCAACCTTGACCACTTGTGATTTCCTGGCCGAGAATGAGATGATCCAATTAAAAACCCCAACTGAGAACCTGGCAATGGTAACAAAAGCCATTTATGGTGAAAGAAATGCCAATAGACAAGGGTGTCTAGAGCTTGAACGGTGTTACGCTACAGCGAGACAGTGGCACATATTCACTGTGTTAGCCATATTTTGCTTCCTGTGCCACATCAGGGTCATTTTACCAAGACTGATGCTGTTGCAACACATCCTTTCGCTGAGGTGCTGCTGCCACACGCCTCTAGTCCTGTTGCTCCCGTGCTTCTTTCCAGCTGCTCCTGGACTTCCTCGGCTCTGGTTCCCGTAATTCCCTGTCCTAACCCCCACATGGACCTCTCCACTCCCATAGGAAGTTGCTCGGGGCGGGGAAAGGAGGGTTGCGGTCCTTGCGGTATTGCGGCCACCATATGATGACCCACTCCCCCTGTGCCAACTGAGAATTATTTCTTCCTGCTTGTGTATGTGCAGTCACTTCCTGTGCTGGCTAGGTATCTGTGATCCTTTCGCCTATGATCCAGGAGAGAACACATTTCACATCGTTGTGTTTTACTCACACATGCTTACAGATGCTTGTTCCGGTGCCATCCAGTTAGTTATCTAGGGGTGTTTTTAGGTCTGGAGGAAAAGGTCTGGGGCTACGCTAATGTTGGATGTTTGGACTTTCAGAACTCTGTGGTAGCTAGCCTTTTGGTGGTAGCCCCTGAGCTTCTATCCAGGGCTACAACTAAATGACCTGGGCTATAGCACCCCCTCACCCCTAGCCACCGTTAGTGTAATCTAATGGTTCATTTGTAAAGCGTCTATACACGTGTGTGTCTCAAGGCCCAACAAGGCATGGGGATGGGACGAACCTACTAGGCCTTGTACATTCGGATTGTGCAAGTGCAGGTCTTTTTAGCACGCTCAATGTTTTTTTTTGGTGGGGATCCAGGATTTGAACCAGTGTTGCTCAGCGTGGTCTTGCTTCCAAGACCCGTGCGTTGCCGCTGAGCTATTCTCCCTTCACTGGTCCAGGAGAGAACACATTTCAGATCGTTGTGTCTTACCCAGACATGCTTACAGGCCCAGCCTATCTATCCCATCTATTCCACCCATGCCAGACATCCCGTCACCTGAGGTCAGGCCCTCGCAGCCTTCTGATCATTAGCCGGACCAGATATACAGGCCTGGAGACCTCTGTGCAAATCTCTCAGACACAGAGGTGACTTCCTGATCATGTGGGGTCTTAAAGTCTCACCCCTTCCCAAGGTTTTTGGCCTCCAAGTCTCCCAACCATTCTACAGCTGAACAGTCTGTTGATCTCTAATTGACACTATTGCCCTTTCCAGAGTCCCAAGACCTGGCACTTGCTGGCTTAAGATCAATTAGTGGATAGCTATGAAAGCTTACGCACCTGCTGTTCTACCTCTGCCCTCCTATCCTCCTGTTGCTTTTGTGACAGATCCCACCCCAGTCACTAAGGTCTATGGAACTCCCAATTCCTCCACCCTGCCACCTTTGTCCTCTCTGCCTCCATCTGTACATCCTTCCTGTGGTACTCGGAAGTGGCTGACTCCATTGATATCTAGTGCCTTTCAAAAACCCAGAAGTAAAATCAAAGGAAGACATCTTACTGCAGAGATTTACGCCCTGCCCGTATAAGGCAAACCCGGTCCAATTTTGCTTAATATGGTGCATTTGGCCTCCAACAATACCTTGTTGCATTCCAATAGTACACCTTTGCCCGCCAATGAACGGAAACACATGCTGCCCCGCCAAAAGTATGGGCAGGCAGATGTAGGGGTACCAGCTGGGCACTGCCTAGCACTATATGGGCTAGTGGCCATTTGACTCTGCTTCCATTGCACCAACACTGACGAATGCATTGACCTCAGGGGTCTATGCGGGCCTGAAGGTCACTTCTTCAAACCTACTGCATTCACTCAGCCTCTCATCTCTAAACTTAAATGGGAGAGTCCGCAGAGCCTACAATGATTTCTTATGGGAATTCAGGGCGAACATGCTCGCCCTTCCCATTTAAGGGTTAATTGGATGATACAACGGGTACTGCTGAGTTCGCTTATGCATGTTAACAATTGTTATACATGAGCACAGATGATGCAGTTTGCTAGTCTTTTGTTCCCTAGACTTACATTTCTGCTCGCCTTTACTGGCATGTAGAGAAACAGGCCCTCTTCTGGGAATCTTGTGGGTGGCACAAGTGTATAAGCAAAGGAATTGAACATGCAATTATGTAAGCGGTGCGCCCAGACTGTTTAATTCAAAAGGGAAAGTTATGATTGAATGAAACTAAAGGTCACACAATATGTAATTGGCATAGAGTAAAACACCCTGCCATGCACACAGGTTCTGGGGAGGCAGCACACTCTGCTGCACTGAATCTGCCCACGCTGTGTTCCGTGGCGGGAATGACTAACTGAATGCACCTTCGCAGTGTGCTGCACAGGGGTGGCTGGGGATATTTTTAGCTGGAGGGGTGTGAATGTTTCCAAGTAATAAGCAAATGACTGGGCATATTGAGCGAGCCCAAACTTAGCCTGGGGGGGTTGGGTAAGATTTCCCCCGAGAAAATGTTTAAAATAACCGGTTCAAATGGAAACTGTTATAGCACACTTTTTGTTAAAACGCCTATAAAAATCCTACACCTACAATATATACCAGTTTTGCCACTGTAAGCACAGACTCCTTTTGGCTATGGCAATAATGCCACTGTTTTTGTTGAATATGTCAATATGAGTCATTATTGTCACTGTAAGAACACATTAGATTTGCCTGTGCCTACTTTCGCCAATATTGGCATTTTAATGACACACTCATGTTGGCTGGGCCTAATACTGCTAATATTGCCACTGCATGAAGAGGTTTTCATGCTGGCACGTCCAAACTACACAAGTATTGCCACTGTAAGATCAGAATCACATTGGCTGGGCCCAATAGGGGCAGTGTTGCCACGGGAAGAAGCCATTGTAATGCTGCATGTGCCAATACATGCCCATATTTCCACTGTAAGAACACACTCATATTTAATGTGCCTAAAAATGTCATTAATGACACTTTAACAACAATGTCATGTTGGTTTTGTCTGTTAGGACACCTACCCATCAGAGGAGACCGAGGGAATCCACATGCCGCGTCCGGTCCTGGAGGTTTTACCCCCGTTATCGCTGGTGGGGTCCACGCTCCTTGGAGCCCTCAGGTGCCAGGGGCAGCGCCAAGCGCATGTGTATTCTGCCGCGTCTCGTGCTCCACGCATGCACCTAGGGCAACGGCGCCCGGCTTGCATTGCAAGCCTCGTTTTCGAGCCGGATGCACAGCGTGGAGTGGTGGAGAGGCGTTGTGTTCCTGGCCTCGATTCCACAGGCTTTCTTATTACACAGTCGGATCAGGAACTAGTCACGTCTCAACGCGGCTTGGTTCCTGACCCTCCGCTTCGCTCCTGTGATTGCTGTTCTTTTGTTGGCCCCTGCACTTGCTCTTGGCTTCTCCCTGATCTAACGCCTGCCTTGGGGGTTGGATTCTTGAATTTCCTGGTCTGACCCCTGCCTCTGGAAGGGAGTTTGGGTTCTTGTTTTGCCCTGGTCTGCCCCTTGCCTCGGGTTGTGGGGTCCCTATTCCGGGCTTCCTTCCTTGTTTCTCCCCTGCCAGATCCTTGCCCTGTTCCCTTGACTCTCCATTCCTTGTCCTGGGACTCTCCATTCTGTTTTGCCCCGGTTGCCTAGGTTCATTATTCTGCCTTGGGTGGTGTCCATTACCCAGTTGACTATCATCTGCCTGATCCTGTCCGCCGCCTGCCTCCAGACTGGGTGCCAGGTTTTTGTGGACACCAACGTTCCTCTTCACCTCAACATCCAGATACAGACATCGACCAGCTCAGCACAACAGTTGGAAATGTCCTTCCCTGCCAGTGCTTGCACTGTTCTGGCGCCAAGTTAAAATACAGGGAAGCACCCATTTGTGGAGTCAGAAGTTGGCTCCCCTTCAACCCTTTGCAATTAGGGTGGAAGTGGGGCTGGTTCTTTGTACTACCTCTCTTCGTGCCACCAACCTACCGACAGACTGGCATCACTTCAACGCGCATCTCCTGGAAGCTCAGGTACGCAGCGTCACCGGGACGTACATCTTAACATTGTCTAATAATGCCGGTACTGTCACTGTAAGAACACCATTATGTTGGCAATGCCCCATAATTGTAGTATTGCCAATTTGTCTTATTATTATTTATTTAAAGTGTGATTTGTTTAGAAAGACAACCCTTACACCCTATTGACCTTTAATGATAATAACTGGTCATTTATATAGCGATTTTATCCAAAGCATTTTACCTAGAACATTTTTACTACCCACTACTCATTTTATCGACCTCAGAATGATGAGTCAACCTTGCCAGGAATCAAACCTGCAACCTGCAGATTACACACAAATTGCTGCAATTAATTCTTAACCTATTAAGCTATCTTGCCAGCTAATTGAATGTGCGCATTATACATAAACCAGTTTGTACGATTTTGCAAGGTTTTGGAACATAGTTTGTACACTTTACAAAAATACTAAAATCACTAAAACCAAGGAAATATGTCAACCATCAAAACATCTTCGCCAGAAATCCTCAGGACTGAGTTTATCTACAGTTCTCACATATTTCACAGGGATAGTTGCCATTGATAGTGAAGTGTGATGTAATCTACTGATATAGTTCTGACCCAAATGAAAAGGGCTGTCTTTCTGAGTCTGCTCTTCTATAGAGGCTTGGTCTTTTAAAGTCTGTCGATGGGCACAGAGCTCATTCTATATAATCTGCCAATCTGGAGAGAGTTGGTTTTACAGAGTCTGCCTACGGGCACAGAGCTCATTCCATAGAGTCTACCCATCTGGAGAGAGTTGGTCCTATAGTGTCTGCCTGCCAGCATAGAACTCATTTTATAGGGTCTGCCCATCTCCAGTGATTGGGGCGATATTGCCCGAGGTAAGGGCTGAGCAAAGCGAGGGTCCCTTGATGCGGGCAGTGGTGCTGTTACCGACAGAGTCGGCCTGCAGCCGAGGGTAATATCACCATTCGCACCCATGTTGTTACCTATGCGGGTGCTAATGGTGTGTATTGTTTTTTAAAAAAAAGAAACTTTACTGTTGAGCGCCACCCAGTGCTGCGTCGTGGTTCACAGAGTCCGTTTTCAATGTTGATGACTGTACATCATCAACATTGAATATGGACTCTGGGAACCATGGCGCCTGCAGCACCGGGCCACGCAGAAAAAGAACGTTTCATTTTTTTGAACACACCCTTAGCACCCGCATGGGTAACTACATGGGTGCTAAGAGGTGAGGGTGGCGAAAGAGAGGAGGAGCGGGGATGGGAAGCAGGCGCTGGCCAGCAGCACCCAGTACACACATAGCGCAGGCTTGTACCATACAATACAGCCCGCGTTCCGAACATCCTGATTGGCTAGCGCCCCCTTCCAGGGTGCTAATTGGTCTAATAGAGTCTGCCTATCACCACAGAGCTCATTCTATAGAGTCTGCCCATCTCATCTGCAGAGAGATGGTCTTATAGAGTATGTCTATTGGCACAGCTCCTTCTATGGGCTCTGCCCATCTGCAGAGAGTTGGTCTTAAGCAGTGTACTTACCAGCAGAGAGCACATTCTATTGAGTCTGGCCATTTATAGATAGTTGGTCTTATAGAGTCTGCCTGTCGGCACAGAGATGGTCTTATGGCGGCTGCCTTGCAGCTCAGGGCTCATTTTATAGGGTCTGCCCATGTTTAGAGAGTTAGCTTTATAGAGTCTGCCGATTGGCATGGAGCTTATTATGTAGGGTCTACCCATTTGTAGGAGAGCTGATCTTATAGACTCTGGCTATCAGCACAGAGCTCATTCTTAAGACTCTGTCAATCTGTAGAGAGTTGTTCTTATAGAGTCTGTCGCTTGGTACAAGTCTGACTCTTGGCATAGAGCTCATTGTATAGGGTCTGGCCATCAAGAGAGAGTTCCCCTCTTGTGTTCTCCATCAATAAAAAGCTTGTCCAGTAGAATCTGTCAGAAGGAGCAGGGTGTGCTTATAGATTCTTCCCATGACACATATGACGTCCTATAAACCAAACAAGAACTTGCCCAATAGAGTCTGCCCAACTGAACAGTGCTTATGTGGAGTGGAGCCATAGATTCTCAACATGACACAGTCTGCATCCTACAGAGTCTGCCTTTGGACACAGATGTTATTCTATAGAATCCTTCCACCCACAGAGAGATCCCCTCTTGAGTCTGCCAATAGATAAACAGCTTGTCCAGTAGTGTCTGCCAATATGAACAGAGCTTGTCCCATAGACCACAAAGTCTACAAAACCTGGCAGTCATAGGAGAGTTAATCATATAGTATCTGCCCACTGCCACAAACGTTCACTGTAGAGTGTACCTATCAGCACCCGGTTCTTCTGATAGTCTATCCACTGCCATAGTGCTTGTCCTATAGAGTCTAACCAGTGGAGCAGAGCTTGCAATGTTGCATATGCTTATCAGGACATAACTTGTCTTGCAGAGTCTGCTAACTGGCACAGAGCTTGTCCTGTGTTGTCTGCCGTCAAGCAGGGAGCCTGGCCTATTACCTGCCCATCCGCTTAGAACTTATCCTATAGTGTCTGGACATCAGTAGAGTGCTTGTCCTGCAGCTTGCGCATTACCTATGAGCTTGCCTTAGGGAGTCAGCTCATCAGCAAAGAGTTCGTCCCATATAGTCAGCTCATCAGAAAACTTTCCTACGGAGTCCGCTGAACAGCAGGGACCTTGTCCTATAGTTTGTCCATCAGCAGACAGCATGTCCTATGGAGTCAGGCTATCATTCAGAAGTTCTTGTCCTGTAGAGCCTGCCCACCATGGATGGTGCTTCCTCTAGAGTCTGCCCATAAACAGAGAGCTTGTCCTATGGAGTCTGCCTGTCTGAAGATATCTTGGCCTATATCCTTCCCATCAGCGGAAGACTTGCCATATACAGAGTCTGAACATCAGCAGAGTCCTTGGCCTATGCCCACCAGCAGATGGCTGTCCCTCAGATTCTGCCCATCAACAGTGAGGCCATCCTATAGAGACTGCCTACCGGCAAAGAGTTGGCAGGCCCAGTGTTTCGCCTCCTGGGTTCTGTTTGCTGGACAACAGTCGGATTTCTCTCCACCCTGACGCTTTATTTGGAATGGCGATAACAACATGCGCGCACCAGGCGTGGAGTGCGCCTAATGAGCTGTCAACTGACCTGACCTTTGCGCACAAAGAGAAGGAAATCAGGTGCTTCCTGGAGACTAATCTTGCGCACCGTGGAGAGCTGCTTTTAACAGCGAAAACCCGGGCCTGGCAACCATGGCATGAGCCAGGATGTGGGCATGAGGCTGGCTGTAGAACATTAAATGGGACTTACGGGTATGAAGCCTAGCTCTGAGCTAGGAACATGGCTTTAAATGGGCCGGGGTTAGCTCGGGCAGTCTCAGCCTGGGCAGTCTCACAAAACGTCTGTTGAGCAGGGGCTCCCCCCACTGTCACCAGCACAACTACAATTTTTGTAACATTATTTCCCAGCTCCACTGCCGAGATGTGAACTCAAGCCCTGCCAGTGAGAAGTGAGTGAGTGTTACATCCACTGTACTATTTGGTAGATGCTGGACTTTGGTTGTTTCTGTTTCATTCAACAGACTGCTTGAAAGCCCATTGAGGGCTTTATGTGGCAAGCAGTCTATTGAAAACAGAAGCAATCTAGCACCTACCAAATAGCACAGTGCTGTGCCATTTCATGGGCGCTGGATTTCTTTTGTTTCATTCAATAGAATGCTTGCCAATAAGGGCACTTTATGTGGCAAGTGGTCTATTCAATTAAACAAACAGAATCCAATACTTACCGAATAGCACAGTGCAATGTGACACTGGCTGGTCACCGGCATGGGTTCGAATACTCAGGACGGCAAAATAAAAAGAAAATGGGTTTTCTTTGCTGTTGGGACGCTGAGTGGTGGGTAATGCATGTTATTTATCAAGCTACCTGACAAATATCAGAAACGTGTGTTTTTTAGGCCTGTTAGCAAATAGCGTTAGTTGCTCGGATCAGATTGTAAAATGTGGACATTGATATAAATAATAGGCAATCTTGAACCATGTATTTTAAGGCTTTTATTTTTAATTAAAGGATATTTGCTATTCCCCGCTCAGCACTATTTAGGCCACCCGCCCAATACAAATGCTGTGAGGTTTTAGAGACCCCTTGATTTCTCATCCCACTTAAGGCACTAGTGTAGGAAACCAGCTGTGGAACATCGCCCGGGCTGTGGGTCAGGAAATCTGGCAGTGGGACATAACACGAGACTTAGGCACGAGACTTGGCTCATGGAATGGGCCTGGGGTTTTTGGACCTGCCTGTCGCACATTAAATCTGACTTTCAGGCCTGAGGTCTGGCTCCAGGGAATTAACCCATATGTGGGGCATCTTTCCAGCTGTGGGTTAAGAGGTGAATCAGTGGGACTCAACGCCTAGCTTTTGGGCAGGTGGCTTGACTCTGGGGAATGGGTCTGGGGTGTGAGCACGGCTGTGAGCACGGCTGTAGCTTAGAGAGGGACGTGGGGCCTGTTTTTTGCAGGTGGGTCTTGGTTGTGGGGTAATGGTCTTTGCTGTATTGGATGAGAACAGCATTGGGCGTGAGTCCTGTTTGTGGCACAGGACCGGTATATATGGTTGGGTTCCACCTAAAGGCATGGTGGCCGGTCGTGGGGGTTGGGGTATGATGTCCAGCACAGGGACATGAGTTCTGGCTTAAGAGCAGGCATGCGGGGCAGCTGGGGGGAATGAGGTCCTGCTTTGGGGAATGAAGTGTGACTTTGAGCAATCAGAGCAGAGTGTGACTGAGCCATGGGGTCACGGGTTGTAAGGATGTAGAAGCAGGTGTGTCTGTTGCGTCTCACTCACATTCAGGAGCGTAAGCATTTAGCCTTGTCTGCTCAACCTCCTTCACACTCAAGGCTGTGGGGCTGTTGTGGTGTATGTTGAATCTCGCTCACACTCGTGATGTCTATTTTGACTGGTTCACACTCAGGAATGGGCGGGGCCATTGTGATGTTTGATGAGTTTTGTTCACATTCAGGAGAGTGAGCTTGTAAAGATATATATGGAATCTCACTCACTCTCAGAAGAGTGGGTCTGTGAAGATGTATATGTAGTCTCACTCACTCTCGGGAGAGCGAGGCTGTGAAGATATATATTGAATCTCACTCAGTCTCAGGAGAGTGAGCTTGCAAAGATGTACATGCAATCTCACTCACTCTCAGGAGAATAGGTCTGTGAAGATGTATATGTACTCTCACTCACTCTCAGGAGAGTGAGCTTGTAACGATATATATGGAGTCTCACTCACTCTCAGTAGAGTGGGTCTGTAAAGATGTATATGTACTCTGACTCACTATCAGGAGAGTGGGTCTGTGAAGATGTATATGTAGTCTCACTCACTCTCAGGAGAGTGAGGCTGAGAAGATATACATGGAGTCTCACTCACTCTCAGGAGAGTAGGTCTGTAAAGATATATATGGAGTCTCGCTCACTGTAGTCTCCCATATTCAGTAGAGTGTGGTTATAGTGATAACTGCCATGATTTCCCTATAGTCAGTAGAGTACAGCTATAGTGATGACTGTGGTCATTTCCCCATATACAGTAGAGCGTGGTTATAGTGGTGACTGTGGTGATTTCATCATATTCAGCAGAGTGCAGCTATAGTGATGACTGTGGTGTTTGTCCCATATTCAGTAGAGTGTGGCTATTGTGATGACTGTGGTGATTCCCCACATTTAGTAGAGTGTGGTTATAGTGATGGCTGTTGTGATTATCTCAAATTCTGTAGAGTGTAGTTGTAGTGATCACTATGGTGAGTTCCCCATATTCAGTAGTGTGGGGCTATAGTGTTGACTGTGGTGATTGCCCCATATTCAGTCGAGTGTGTCTATAGTGATGACTGTGGTGATTGCCCCATATTCAGTCGAGTGTGGCTGTAGTTATGACTGTGGTAATTTCCCCATATTTAGTAGAGTGTGTCTATAGTGATGACTGTGGTGATGTCCCCAAATTCAACAGATTGTGGCTATAGTGATGACTGTAGTGATTTCCCCAAATTCAGTAGAGTGTGGCTATAGTGATGACTGTGGTGATTTCCCCAAATTCAGTAGTTGTAGTGATGACTGTAGTGATTTCTCCATATTCAGTAGAGTGTGGCTATAGTGATGACTGCAGTGATTTCCGTATATTCCTGCAAAGTAAAAACAGGCAGCAGTGGATCACCGACAGGAAATAGACAGAAAGGGAACCAGGGATTGTAAATAGCTGGTGTCCGGTCAAAGTTTCTAATCAAAAGGGTCGAATGCCCTTTTGATCAAAACCAAAAGGATCGAAAATAAAAGGGTCGAATTTTATTTATTTATATATTTTTTTGTTTGGTATGTGAAAAACAGGGGGTTGGGGGGGAACCCCCCCATAAAAAATAAAAAAAATATTTGACCCTTTTTTTCGGTCCTTTTGGTGTCGAAAAAAAGACATTCGAGCCTTTTGTTTTCGAACCTTTAACCTAGAACCTAAATAGCCCACTAACCAAAAACTCAAACTTCTGCATACTTATCTCACCCAAAAAACAATAATACCTTGGCCTGCAAAGTTAACACAGCAATTGAAAGATAGAAAGGTAGAATCATACCACAGAACGAGCAAGGAGGGATCGGGATCGAAGAGGAAGGATGATATGTCAATAATATCATGGCCTGCAAAGTAAACACAGGCAGTAATGGCTAACCAACAAGCAATAGACAGGAAAGGAACTGGGGATTGTAAATAACCCACTAACCTAATAGCTCAAGCCTCTGCATACTTATCTTGCCCGAAAATCCCCACAACCACCCTCTCACACAGCAAACCGCACACACTTCACCACATCGCAACAACAAACAATCAACACATAAGTCACACCAACAGCACACAAGGTCTCACATTGATCCGATATTCGCACCCAAGTTCGGTGCACAGTGAAAACCGAACTGAAGCTGCCAACAGGACACCACCCTCTCACTTTCCTACTCCCTCTCCGCCCGACTACCCCCCCCACCTTATTGTTTGCAGATCTGCCTAAGTGCCTGGGGACCAATTCCATTGGTGACGGTGCACGGTACAAATACCTTTAACATTAACATATTCAGTAGAGAGTGGCTATAGTGATGACTGTGGTGATTCCCCCATATTCAGTAGAGTGTGGCTATAGTGGTGACTGTGGTGTCTGTCCAATGGCCATTAGAGAGTGGCTACAGTGATGACTGTGGTGATTTCCCCATATTCAGTAGAGTGTGGCTATATTGATGACTGTGTTGCTTGTCCAATAGCCAGTAGAGTGTGGCTATAGTGATGACTGTGGAGTGTTGCTGGCTTGCAGCATTTGAGTGGCGCTACAGTGGTCACTGTTGTGTTTTGGTCCCAGCATTGCTCTCACTCTCATTTGAGAATCCAGAGGAAGAAGGCAACACACGTCCTCTAAGTAGATACTGATAAATGTATATTCCCCAGCCGGAAGGAGGATGAAGGGAGCCACACAGGGACATTTAACTAAACGCAAGTGATTTCAGCTCAAGAGGCTGCATTTCACAGTGGACGGGTGCTTCTTGTACCACCCATGAGACCGGAAAGAGTACCTGTAGCGTGTAACACGCCGCACCTGAATCCAAGGATTACGGTTCACACTGACATCTGAGACAGCAAATGAAAAAACTCACAAGATATGTGGTTACTATGCTGTAGAACCTTAGAGAGAGTCACACAATGGGTGTCCAGTCAAAGTTAAGAATACAAAAGGATCGACTGCAATACTCTTATAGGAAAAAATAGTGGTATTTTCCCAAAAAACATGGGTTTCAGGATTTAAGGGGGGTGGACCCACCCCACCCCCCAAAATAAAAACGGCCATTCCAATTTTTTTTTTAGATCCTTTTGGTTCGAAATTATTGCTTTCCATCCTTTTGTATTCAAACCTTTCACTATAAACCACACAATGCAGTAAGAAATGGAAGGCTTATGTGTAGTGCTCTTGTCCAGGTTTTACTGACCCTGTTCAGTTCAGAGATGTGCTTGAGAGAAGGGGAGGCTGCTGGGATGTAGGGAATGGAGAAAGGAGTCTGTCCTGGTGAGACGAGGATTGAGGACCGATAGAAAGAGATGAATGCAGAGTGTCCTTGATGGGGCAAGCAAATAGACACGCATGATGCCCCTTGTTTTTCTTTTGGAGACAGAGGCCAGGTGCAAGGCTTACTCATCACATCTGTGAGCGGTGCAACAAGTCAAAGCTATTGCTGCCCAAACAAACTTGCAAAAATAAATAACCAATTGTATTATCTAATTATCATAAAACCATTAGAAGAAAAGAAGCAGAATAAAAGCGATCCAATAAAAAAATAGCCTCAATTCTTAAAATTAACTTATTGGGATGATAGCCAACATGGGGTCTTATGGAGAGCAATGTTACTCTTAGAAAAGTGAAAACAACACATTAGAAAAGCAACCACGTCTCTGTTACAGAATTAAATCTCACCAGCAGGGCAAGTTCAAAAGCTGGGTTCATCCGGGGCTCCCTGGACTAAGGCAGATCTGCATATGCTTCAGGGTCAGTAATTCCTTTCACAATGAAAAAGGTTCACACCAGCCCTAAACCATTTCAGTGTCCAGTGAATTCTCAGCTTCCCTGGACAGGTGCATTCGTCCTTCTCTGCTTCACTTCAGCTCTTTGGGCGAAGTAGCCTGTAAATAATCACAGCTCCTTCAGTACCCTTATAGGCACAGACCTCACTTCTAGTAAGTCTACTAGGCACTGGCACTGCTGGCTATCACTGGTCCATCCATAGCTGAGTACACCTAGCACTTCCCACTTATATGATATAATCCTTCACATGCCTATTATACAGGGCTCTAAAGCCATGAATTGCCATTTTATATCAACTCAGAGGGAGATATGGCAAGTACTGTGAGGCCTAAGCTTTCTAGTGGAATCCTATCAGAGTGCACAAATTACCCAATAATTCACTTCCGGCAGCCATCTTGGCTCAGTTCTATCTCCAGAGGAAGGCCACAAAAGGCTCCTCTGGGAACACCAGTCTGGAAGAAATCTCCTCATCCCAGCAAAACCAGGGACAATATCAGAGAGACCAACCAGTGATGGTCTAGGCCAAGGTTGACCAACATACGGCCCGCGGGCCAAAATGCGGCCCTCCAAGCCATTTCATGTGGCCCACGAGGCTGTACAGACAACATTGAACAAATAAAGAAATAAACCGGCCGTGGTGGAGGACTGTTACTGCCTCTGGTGCCCCCTAAAAGGGGGAGGAAGGGGCACCAGAGGCAGTAACAGGCCACGGCCCGGTTTATTTATTTATTTGTTCAATGTTTGTCGGGTCCGTGGACCCGATTAATTTATTTATTTTGCGGGTCCACGGACCCGACAAACATTGAACAAATAAATAAATAAACCGGGCCGTGGTCTGTAACTGCCTCTGGTGCCCCCAGCACCAGAGGCAGTTACAGGCCACGGCCTGGTTTCAGGGGCGCAGAGTATGCGGGTGCTCCGCCCCCCCCCCCTTCGGCCTCCCAGGCCGGAGAGAAAAGACGCAGTATGGATGGCCCTTTGTTCCATCCATACTGTGTCTCTCTCTGGCGGCCCGGGTGAAAGCCGGGGAAAAAAATGATGTTTAAAAATTGAGAGTCAGATGCAAAGCAAGAGGCTCTTGCATTGCATTTGTCCCTCAATTTCTAAAAATCGTTTTGGGTTGGGTATACTTCTACATCTGTGTGCACGGATGTAGAAGTACACCCAACCCAAAACGATTTTTAGAAATTGAGGCACAGATGCAAAGCAAGTCTGTCCCTCAATTTCTAAAAATCGTTTTGGGTTCGGTGTATTTGTACATCTGTGCACCCCTCTTGGCAAGAGGGGTGCACAGATGTAGAGGTACACCCAACCCAAAACGATTTTTAGAAATGGAGGCACAGATGCAAAGCAAGTCTGTCCCTCAATTTCTAAAAATCGTTTTGGGTTCGGTGTATTTGTACATCTGTGCACCCCTCTTGGCAAGAGGGGTGCACAGATGTAGAGGTACACCCAACCCAAAACGATTTTTAGAAATGGAGGCACAGATGCAAAGCAAGTCTGTCCCTCAATTTCTAAAAATCGTTTTGGGTTCGGTGTATTTGTACATCTGTGCACCCCTCTTGGCAAGAGGGGTGCACAGATGTAGAGGTACACCCAACCCAAAACGATTTTTAGAAATGGAGGCACAGATGCAAAGCAAGTCTGTCCCTCAATTTCTAAAAATCGTTTTGGGTTCGGTGTATTTGTACATCTGTGCACCCCTCTTGGCAAGAGGGGTGCACAGATGTAGAGGTACACCCAACCCAAAAAGCTTTTTAGAAATGGAGACACAGATGCAAAGCAAGTCTGTCCCTCAATTTCTAAAAATCGTTTTGGGTTCGGTGTATTTGTACATCTGTGCACCCCTCTTGGCAAGAGGGGTGCACAGATGTAGAGGTACACCCAACCCAAAACGATTTTTAGAAATGGAGGCACAGATGCAAAGCAAGTCTGTCCCTCAATTTCTAAAAATCGTTTTGGGTTCGGTGTATTTGTACATCTGTGCACCGCTCTTGGCAAGAGGGGTGCACAGATGTAGAGGTACACCCAACCCAAAAAGCTTTTTAGAAATGGAGACACAGATGCAAAGCTAGTCTGTCCCTCAATTTCTAAAAAATCGTTTTGGGTTGGATGTATTTGTACAACTGTGCACCCCTCTTGGCAAGAGGGGTGCACAGATGTAGAGGTACACCCAACCCAAAAAGATTTTTAGAAATGGAGGCACAAATGCAAAGCAAGTCTATCCCTCAATTTCTAAAAATCGTATTGGTTTGGGTGTATTTGTACATCTGTGCACCCCTCTGTGCACCCCTCTTGGCAAGAGGGGTGCACAGATGTAGAGGTATAATATACCCAGAGGGATCGAACCTGTGTTGCTCCTTGTCGTCTTGCTTCCAAGGCGAGCACGTTGCCCCTGAGCTATCCTCCCGAGACTCTGAAGATCTGAAGTACATTTAATGATACAGAACCAGAACTATTGAGCAAGTCTAACATCGTCTTCATCATCATCAGAATAAATCAACACTGTTGTGGTTATACAAGAGCTAATATATTTAAAGGGCTGGAATTACTCCGAATGTAGCAGCACTATTCAATAACCCAAAGTGCTTAAGCATAGTTAATGTGAAAATATGACACTTCTCACCATTGGGATAGTACTGCCGGACAGAGTTTCACACTGAAGAAGTGAGCAAGTGATCCGGGTCTGCAGCCCACACACATGCATGGGATTCCCATGCACCTACTTGCGAGATTTGCACCAAATTAGTGAGATTGTGCTCCAAGGCACACGCACAGTCTTTGCTCTGAGGTTTGACACACTCACAGGATGGGATGGCATTTCATTCTCCTATCCTAGTTGTGTTGCTCTGCCTTTTGAGGGCTACTACAACCTGGATGATTATAGAGGAGTGGATTAGGGGCAATATTGGCCTACTGGAATGCAACTGGAAGGCTTAAACCTTCTTCTTACTTGCCTTTAGTATATGCAATACATGCTAGCCAATGTTTCCACTGTTCTGCACCCCCCACCCCCCTCGCACCAAGTTGGCGACTACGTGCAAATGCGGTCATATAAGTGCTGGTTATGTCACTTCCTATATTTGGGCACCCCCGGGAAATTCATAAATCGGCTCCCCTGCCCGATTTATTTATTTGTTCAATGTTTGTCGGGTCCGTGGACACGATTAATTAATTTATTTCTGCAATGTTGGGTCCGACCAATAAACCGGGCCGTGGCGGAGGACTTTTATTACCTCAGGTGCCCCCTGGAATTGGATTATGCTTCTTTCATTACCACAGAAGTAATGAATGTGTATTACAGAGATAAACTGGCATATGTATTGGGCACACTGCACATGCTCAGGCAGCATCAATCATGCGTTGTAGAGGACAATGCTGGCCTAAATTGGGAACAGCCAGCATAGACATTTTGCTACAGAGGCATATTTTGGGCACAACCAGCATGCCAATGTGTTACATCAGTGACAGTGCTGTCTTACACTGTGGACACATTGATCATTAAAATGTGTTGTGTTCTACAATGTTCTTGGTGACATTGAATGTACATGTTCCCCTTTAGAACTGATTGTAAACTTATGGCTTTTTGGTCACTTTTCCTGCTGTAAAATGCACAATTTCAGCCCCATATTTGGAAAAAAAATCTTGGGGTGGAGACCCCCCCAAACCCTCCCTATATTGTTATAGCTCCCACTATTTCCGAGAAATATCAACACATACACACTGGAAGAAATCACAAGAAACTAACCTTTAATCACTGCCCCCGACACCAAAAGCTTTGGGACTGCATGGCTATGCCTGTGATGCTATTGCGTCAAAGGTCACACACCATCGCTTTTGAATATACTGCTTTGGGTCAGGGTGTTCACTTTTGGCTCGCCGGCCCACCGGGTCACAAAAAGTGAATGCTTTGGCCCCACATTCAAAAAGGTTGGACAAGCCTGGTCTAGGCGATCAGGTGACGAGAGCGTGTGTCATTCAGTCGGAACTCCATACAGGCGTCCAGTTAGCGACACCCCAGTTAAGGGCAGAACAGTGAAAGGTGAAAAACAGCCATCAACCACCATCTTTGCCCCTTTGCCTATGAGCCTTTGCTGCTACTTGTCTGTAAGTACCATTTATTGCTTCTTCTCAGCTTCACCCTCGTCATGCCCTTTTCATGCTATTTCTTCCTTTCACTTCTTCTATTCTCTTCCCTCACCACTGCTCAGAGCCATCTCAACTCTCTGCCCATCCCTATCATCTCTTCTCCTCGATGCCACCTCTCTTCTCGCTCCTCTACTATTTCTATTCACAGAACGTACTCAAACCCTAACTTCCATTACATATCCTCTTCTCGCGTCGACCCCCAGCTCCTATTCTCAAACTTAATGTTGCTATGCTTCTACATATCACTCTCTTTCTATTGCTCTTTGGAATGCACAGACTGTCTGCAATAAAACCTCCTTACCTCTGACTTCCTTTCTCATTCTCCATCTCTTGACTACATAACCCTTACTGAAACCCGGATCTCTCCCTCTGACTCCCAACTAGCAGGGGTGTTGGGGTAGGACTGTTTTCATCTTCCAGACATCCTATGTCTCCTACTCCCCTATCTCCTGCTACTTCTACCTCATTCAAATACACTATCCCCACAATCACTACGGCATACATGTTTTCTCTCTCTACTGCAACCTGGTCCGATAGGTCAATTCTTTGACCACCTCTCCTAACTAATTGCCTCTCTCACCACCTCATTGTCATTGGTGACTTCAACCTCCCTCTCTCTCTGCTGCTCTATGCACTGACTTTAACTGTTTTCTACTTAACCACTCACTCCTTTCTGTCCACTCTCTGCACACCCATTTAAATGGAAACTCCATTGACCTTATTCCTCTCAACTCTCTGCCTCTAATTTCAGTCTATGGGCCTCATTACAAGTATGGAGGTAGCCATGCCACTATTAGCGGCATGGCTAGCCCCATACCGGGTACATCCCGGTACATCCCCATTCCCATTCGAGCCCCCATAGGGCTCAATGGGAATGGGAAGGATGCAAACGGGACCCGCTAAGGACGCCTGGTAAAACCAGGCGTCCTTAGCGGGTCAAGCTAGGAGACCTCGTAATGGGGTGGTAGAGGGATAACAGGGCCGGCATCTCTACCGGCCCCATTATTCCTCTACTGCATACCTCGTAATGAGGTCCTATGTCTCAATCTCCACTCCTGCTTCTTCCTCATGCTCTACATCTACTACAACTATTACTAAGGGCAGTTTCCCTCCTCCAAACTCCCTGATTA
The DNA here is from genome assembly GCF_040938575.1 of Ambystoma mexicanum. Classification (NCBI taxonomy): domain Eukaryota; kingdom Metazoa; phylum Chordata; class Amphibia; order Caudata; family Ambystomatidae; genus Ambystoma; species Ambystoma mexicanum. The sequence goes on along the minus strand of NC_090934.1, from coordinate 419,079,920 downwards.
CCTCTCTGACTGACACCACTCTCATCCTATGCTGAACTCACCTTTTCATCCACTGAAGAAGTCTTCACTAGCTTTAACACTGCTCTTTATGCTCCCCTTTCCTCTCAGTACTCACTTAATACACTCACTCCTAAATCCTCACGTCCACGACCCTGGATTACACCTCTCAACCACACCCTGAAAACAACAATGCAGAAAAAGCTTTGCACTTGGCAAAGGTCAAGGCACTCCTCTGATCTCCAGTTCTAGCTCACTACTCTTCAAAACTATTCTACTCTTGACTCTTCCAAAAGTGACTTCTATCTCTCTCTCATTTTGTCTCAATCCTCCCATTCTGGGCGCCTCCAAACATCTCTCAACTCAAGTCTCTTATTGCCTAAAGCCACCTCCTTTTCATTTACTCTTTCTGCAAATGTTCTTGCCCTCTACCTTGGATTTAAAATGTCTACCATTCACAATACCCTTGCTAATTACCTTCTATCCCCCCTCCTGCTCATTTTTTTCAAACACCCCTACCCTCATCTCTCGCTATTAGGTCTTCCTTTGTCCCCACCAACCAGGACTGTGAAGTAATTAGCTCCCAGTGTTGCTCCATATCTTACTTCCATATTCAACTCCTCTTTTAACAATGCCACTTTCCCGTAGTCCTATACGACAGCTACTGTCATTCCTCGCGTAAAGATGCCTGGTCTAGATCCTAACTGCCCTGCCAACTTTCGCCATGTCTGTCTTCTACCAAACTATTCTAAAATCCTAGAGAGAGTAGTATTCAATCGACTCACTGCATTTCGTAACACTCACAACCTCTGGGACCCTCCTCAATCTGGATTCCAACCTCTGCATCCCACCAAGACATCTCTCCTCAATGTCAGCAACTTCATCTCTTCCGCTCGGCATGCAAACCTTTAATCAATTCTTATTCTTCGCAACTTCTCTGCTACCTTCGATACCTTCGCCCATTCTGACCTTCTCTCTACATGATCCCTCCTTGGTATCAGAAAGAAGGCTCTTTCTTCATTTGCTTCTTGCCTTTCCCCCAGACAGGGATGTGACCTAGCAGGTTGGGCTGGATTATCCCTTTGGGGTTGGGGCCAAGCCTGATTTGCATATGGTCTTTCCCCTTCTGTAATGGCTTGGCAGGCGAAGAACGATGGTCTGGAGGGTTGCCCAGAGCAATGCCAGAGGTTAAGATTCATTCTAAACCTTCCAGCCATCACCTCTTTTGTTTTGCTATTGTCACCCCGAGTGGGACGGGTATGCCCAGACGTGGGTCCTGTGCCTGCTGGGCCCAGAGACCCAAGCTACTCCTCACTGATGACGCCCAACAAGGCTGAAACATGTCTGGCGATGCTTGTGGTCTCGTGCAGAAGGGATGTGACCTAGCAGTTCAGGCTGGACTACCCCTTTGGGGGTGGGGCCAAGGCTGATTTGCATATGGTCTTTCCTCTTCTGTAATGGCTTGGCAGGCAAAGAACGATGGTCTGGAGGGTTGCCCAGAGCAATGCCAGAGGTTAAGATTCATTCTAAACCTTCCAGCCATCACCTCTTTTGTTTTGCTATTCCCCCAGACACTTTCAGGTGTCCTGCAACAGCCATACCTTCCCACTCACCCCCCCCCCCTTAGTGTTGGGGTTCCCATGGGTCTGTCCTTGGTCCACTTCTCTTCACTCTCTATACTTCAGCTTTTTGCGCCCTGATCTCCTCTTATGGCTTCTCCTATCAACTCTTCACTGACGACACTCAGATCTTCTTCTCCTTTCACTCCTTATCCATTGAGCTGTTGCCAAAAATGTCAAACTGTTTCTCCACCATAAAATATTGGATGGCGTCTTACTCGCTCATGTTCACCTTCATTAAAACTGAAGTTCTCTACTTCTTAACCTAACAGGCTATATCTTCCTCCCCTCCTCTTCTTGCCTTCTAACTACCTTCCTCACTCTGCTTCCGCACGTAACCTTGGTGTCATCTTCCACCCATCACACAACTTCTTGCTCTTCACCTCCACATCTGCCACTGCAGCCAGAATCAACCGCCTCAATATCAGAAAAATCCTTCATCTTCTTCTTCCTTTCAATACTGCTGAACAGCTCATCTCCTGCTTAGTCCTTTCTGTATCTGACGTCTGTGCCATTCTCCTCTATGGCCTTCCTAATTATGCTTTTTCACCTCTGGACGAAGCCATCAACTTCGCTGTCAGATCACTTTTCAACTTTTCTTGCTTTTTGCCGATCGGCAGATTGGCTGGCTATCTATGAAACATAGGGCTAAGTATAAACTTCTTATCATCTTCAAAACTATCCATGGACTAGCCCCACCCTACCTATCTGCTCATCTCACTGTCTTCTCTCTCCCTCGCTGGTTCAGATCATCCTCAGCTCACCTCGTTGCCACCACTCGAGCCCCCTGTGCTGCCTCTCATTTACGATCTCTCTCTCCTTGTTACCCTACATTGGAATGCTCATCCTCTCTGTACTACTCCAACTCTACCACCATTGAAATCCAACCTCAAAGCTCACCTTTCTGAGTAACCTGTTTCCTAGCATTGCTTCTTCCTGTTTTCCCCCTCTCTCTACCCTTCATGGACAACCCTACTGCACGTTTCTGTCACCCCTCGACCCTTAATTCCACATGCTCTCCACTATACCATTCCTATGTCATTCTGTCCTGTCCTCCTCCCTGGTTTATGTTTCCACCTTCCCCTCAACATCTGGACTTCAAGTCATATTCTCTCACCTCATCGTAAAGAGCCCATGTCCTCTGCCCTGTTATCAATGGTACATTCTGCAAGCGTTTTTGTGCCAAAAATGCATTGCTTTTCCAGCGATTTTTATAAATAAATAAATGTCACACTCCTAGGGGGACACAGAGGGCGGATGGAACCCCTCACATGTTCACAGGGAGCCAAAGCAGCAATGAGAACCAAGTACAAACTGACAGGCAACCAGAACAAAAGCTGATAATAAGAGAAGGGCAAGGCAACCTCAAAGCAGCCACCTGACCAGGCGCTCGCTCGTCAGAGCCTTCTCAGCAAGGCGGGAAGGTCTTTTGTCAATTTCAATCCTACTGTGCCCCAGGATAAGTGGGGTGAGGGGGTGGGCTGCTCCAAGCAATCAGTCTTGTGGCCAGTGGGGAGACAGTCCTTTCCGAGTCAGCAGCCTCCAGGCGCTCCTGTCGATGCAGGCCCGTATGCCATTAAACCCAGCTCTTTAGGCAAAGTCATCCTTACAATTAACAATCCAAGAATGTATACACATGGAAAGGAATCTGATCAGCCCGAAGTGGCAACGAATGTATGAGGAAATCACAAACTGGCTGGTCAGGCATAGGACCCCTTCAAGCTACTGATGTACGATAGCCCAGTCGCTAAATTGGCCAAGGCAAGGAGCTACCGACATGTAGGCGCAGTCTCACTCTAAAGCTAGAATATGAATTGAATAATAAATAAACGGACCTAAAAATGAGTAAAGGCTGGATTCTCCATTTGTGACCCTTGTTTTCTGTGTGAGAAGTCTTGCCATAGCTATGGCCCAGCGATAGAAGTGCATGCCTGTGGCCTGCGGCTGCACTGCACTCGACAAGTTGGAATCCCGGATGGGCCGACTCAGCCCTTCATTATTGCACGGTGACACCCGAGAACCCTTAGATTAAGTAATAATACCTACTATTGTTACATTGCCTGGAAGCGGGAGTAATCCAGCATTTAGCATTATGTAAACATCTGATATACAAATGACTGCAAACACATCTGTCCCAGGAGATCAGAAACAAGACAGAAATGAAAACACATCTATCTTGCCAGGTTCGCTTTCACCTCTGTCGTGCTGTGCATGAGGGGGGACCCCGGATGGATTGCTCCAGCCTGTCACGACAGAGCGATTCGTCTCATTGGTGTGGTATCTCATTGTGTGCTTAGCTATCCCACTTGTTGCTACAAGGCCGGCGAACGGGAGAAAGGAGACACGCGTATTTCAATGTTGCAAATGTATTCCAAACTCACGAGATTCAATACAGGCCACCGTTAACACATGGCGGGGAATGTGTTGCACGTTTAAAGTCTGTTTATGAATGCTGTTTGTGAACATTATTTCAGTGGCTAAACCCCATCTCGGGGCCTAAAGTGCTTGAGCTCACATAATGTTCAGGCGAGGCTCCGGAGCTCTTTTAGAGCAGTGGGACTAGCAGGGCTCCACTTCCCTTTACCCCCGCCCCCCCCACCCCACCCCACCACTACCTCGGAATGCATTTTCAGATTTTGAGCACCAGGGTTTCGCGTTCCTTCATATACAGCTTTTTGTTCTATGGTACAGATTGCTGTGTTTTTTGTGTGTGAATAAACGCTTACTGTGATGCCATGGTCTACTTAGATGACCGCAAGCAAGGAGCCAAACAAGTGCCAAACAGGTGCATTGATTACTGTGACCCTGGTGTATTGTTGCTGTGTGCTTCGGTGTTTTTCTTTTCAGCATATGGTGCAAATAACACGTAATTCTTACGCAACTAGTATTAGGAGAGTTACTGCTCCTTTCTGATTGTAGGCTATGCAATGCTCATTTTTTCGCTATTTTCAGCGATTTTTATTATCTCTGTTGAACATGTTTTTCTTCAAAGTCGCAATTGCAGTAAGAATTAAAGCTGCGTTGCTTTTTTGCTCAATAGGAAGACATTACTTATTTATAGAATTATCACTCTCTCATTGGTTCTATCAGATAGGATTTTTTTCTAACAATGCTCTTCCTAATGAGCATTTTTTTATATTGAGAACGCAGATGTGCAAACAAAATTTAAATTGGAAGAATGACAGCTTTATAGCTCTTACACAAGCTTTCAAGACAACATAGATTGTTTTTCTACAGCTGAAGCTGACTGTTGCTTAATTAAGAAGAGAAATCTGGCATGTACTAAGTAGGGTGGGGTACATTTGAATGCCCTACCAGAAATCTGATAGCGATTGAATCAAAATTCCATACATTCACTTTTTTTGTCAAAAGGTTAATTGGTGAGTTTTAGTTCTGGCAAATTGCGATTTATTTTTAGAGAAATATTTTTCATTGCTATGTTTTAACAGATCATTTTTTGAAAGTGGGTGATCAGGGCCAGTACTGGCAGCCCTTGTCCATGCCCTGTGCGCTATTTATTTCACAGTGATGCCAGAGCCATCATGAGGAGGATGTTGGATTACTCTACACAATGTCATTGCTCATGGCCACCATTGCCCTGCACCTTTAGCAGGGCCTGGTTTTAACCAGCAATACCTTTTAACACATCTCTTTGGTCTCAGAAGCACAGAGAAGCAGCAGAAGAGACACCAAGGAGTGAAGACTGGGTCATTGGAGTGACCGTTGTATGTGGCAATGTATCCTAATATGTGTGAATGTTTGTGAGATTCACCATGTAATGTCATATCTGCATCTGAAAGCTTATGCATCCCAATTTGCCAGCCAACCTGCCAAGGCAACACACAGAATTGTGAAATAAACCCCCCCTTTTAAACTGACCACAACGTGTCCTGCAAAGACAAGTAAAAAAAACGGTAACCAGTGAAAATCTTGTCATGGAAAATGTCACCAGGGGGTGACATTTATTCAAATATCCACCCTGAGTAAAATCAGACACTTTCCCCAAGTACTCTGGGACTGGAGTTTATACTCGTAAATGACCCCCTCCTAAAATATTTGGGGAAAGTATTTTAGGAGTCAGGAAAAATAAATTGCCTCCCTGACGACATTGTTCAGGCGACATATTCACATGTTTGCGGCTGCATCACACTGTGCAGTGACAGCAAAACTCAACAGCCCCTTAACGAAAATAAGAAAGAAATCGCTTGCTTCATTTGAGGAACTTACATTTTTTTTTACATGAAGTGCATTGTCAAGCGGAATGTCTCCGTGAAACAACTACAGGAAGGTGACCTGACTTATTTGCGTGTAAAACGGGGATTTGCGTGCCATTCTGCCCGCAAATCCATGTTTGACTAATGGGGATTTGCGGGCAGAATGGCACGCAAATCCCTGTTTTACAGGCAAATAATTCCATGAATCAGGGCCACCGTTTTTGGTGTGTCACCGTGCAGCCCGGCGGCCACGAGTAACAGATAATTGCGCAGTGGGGCTTTTAGTTGAAAGGCATCTGATGCCAATGGCGCAATGCTTAATCTTGCCCTATAAGGCATTGCCAGCCATTGTACTGTTGGGCATGCTGTGGCGACACTCCTCATAATGCCATCTTGAATGACGCTACTGTGGGCCTGATTCATGGAATATATGCCCGGTATAAAGTGACTTTGCACTGCTGAAAAGTGCCATTGCACTGCCGACACAAACCCTGGTTCATGGAACTGTGCAAGGTGTATTTTCGCCGTGCAAAGTCCGGGCAAGTTCATTGTGTACTGCAAAAATGACTATGCACTGACTTTGCCCGGTCTTTGCACTGCAAAAGTACACTTTGCACATTTCCATGAATCAGGGTTTGTGTCGACAGTGCAAAGTCATTTTTCAGCACTGCAAAGTCACTTTGAACCGGGCAAATATTCCAAGAATTGTGCCTCTAAGTCTCAAAAACGGCAAGGTCACTTCAAGCCGTGTCACTGTACGTGTTGCCACGCCCGGTGTTGTCGGCACATATGGAAATCGAAAAAGTCTCTCACGTGGTTTGCTGCCCAGGAACTCACAAATCTCACGGCCGGTTCTGGAGTTGATTTGCTACTCTCCTGCAAAGTACATTTGGGGCCAAAAAAAAATCAATTTGCAATAAAACATCCACTCCCAACACTGATTCTATATATGTAGCATTTCACCATTTGTAGAAATTAATTCTCTGCAGCAAGAAACTGTGATAAGAACAGGAAAGCTGGAGAGGTTAACAAAATTCAAAGAGGTTTTGTGATCAAACACTGCACTGAAATAACATAATTGTGCCTAATGAAATATGTAATTGAATGCACGTGATTTTCACGCATCAGTTTCCTTCGTGAGTTCCTGGATCATGGTGCAGCGGTGGGGAATATTGCTCTTCAGCTTGCAGAGGTTATTGTTTCACCCAGTGCCTATTCTTCACGTGGGAAAACGAAGGTATTTGATGGTTGTCTGTATTCATTTCCATTCTTTTTGCAGCTGCATCACACTGTGCAGTGACAGCAAAACTCAACAGCCCCTTAACGAAAACAAGAAAGAACGCGAAACAGATGGGGGTCCTCACACCAAATGAGCTCATCACATTCGACTTTTCAGAGTACAAATAAAGACACAAGCGGAATTAGATTTAGCAAGGAGAGTTATAAAAATGCAGCTATGACAATCACATCCGAAATTGCCCTAGAATTGAAAAATGTAAAGAGCACCAAAAGAGATGATTTCTAATCTTTTTTAACTGGTTTTGTAATTGACAGTGTCGTGGCTCTTCGAGGTTGAATAAAAGTAGTTGGTTAACTATCCACCGAAGAAAGACCTACCTCGTTAAATTCAATTGGCAACTGGAGAGAGCGCTTCCTGATCCACCTACCACGAAGCAGATGGCCTCATAGCCCATTTCATGAGACTTTACGCGATCACACGAGATATCATGAGACTTTGAGATATCTAGGCATTCAGGCATTCAGGTGCATACCTTGAGCAATGGATAAACGAGGGTTCAATAAAAGCAGTTGGTTAAATATCCAGCGAAGAAAGACCTACCTCGTTAAACACAATCGGCAAACGGATAGAGCGCTTCCTGATCCACCTACCATGAAGCAGATGACCTCATAGCCCATTTCATGAGACTTCCCGAGATCTCACGAGATATCACAATGCTTTGACAATGGATCCAAGAGGGTTGACAATGGATCCAAGAGGGTTGAATAAAAGCAGTTGATACATGTTGATCCAAGCATAGACCTACCTCCTTAAACTCAGTTGTTAAACAGAGAGTGGCCTTTCCATGGTACTTCAAGAGATTTCATGTGATACCATGAGACGTACAGGTCGCTAGGCATTCTGGTGCATTTCTTGAACAATGGATTTCCATTCGGATATCCAGCTATCCATTTGAAAACGACCTGAGGTTCAACTGATGCCCGCTTGGGTAACATCGTGATCAAGGGTGAATGTGCGATCGTCCAATCAGCATCGGCAAAGTTGTTCCATTGCAAAGACAGCTTAGTTTTATCAATAAACGATTTAAGGTTATGAAATTACTATTACCTGGAGACACGAGGTGGGCAGTGAGTTTCCAGATGTGCACATATGTAGGTGAAAAGAGAGAGGAGCTATTATGGAGTTTTTAGACCGCACATTCAATGACTAACATTCTACATACTCAGGGATTGAAGAAAAAAACTGCAGCGTGCAGAAGGCCCTCCATGAGCCACCAGACAGTAAATGGTAGGGGGTTGAAACGGGTTGTTACAAATAGGCCAGAAAGGCACAGGGGAAATGTTCTTCATATTAGCAAAGATACAGTTATCTGTTCCACTGTTCTTGACTTCTTTAAAGGGTATACATTTCTGTTCTGAACGACATAGGAAATCCTTGTAAGCTCCGCCTGCTCCCACACTTAAGAGGTCAAATTGTACCCTCGCATACACTTTGGAACTTCAGAATTCAAAATTCTCTCTATCACCCATCGCTGCCTGTCAAATAATGCACCGTCGTACTTAGCCCAGAGGCTCAACAGACATACCCCTGCTAGACCCTTGCAATCCACTCCCAGCCGCTGCCTCGTCATACCAAGATTCAACTGCAAAAGAGCTGGGGCTCCAACTCCCCAGTATGGGCCACCACGCTCTGGAATGATCTCCCCCTCCTTGCTGAGCCCTCATACCCCTTGTTCAGGAAACAACTCAAAACCTACCTGTTCAACTAGTCTCATTTGTACACTCTCTTCCACTGTCATCAATGCAATACATACATGTATGAATTGGTGAAGTAAGGGTGGACAGTGGTGTAGCACGACTTTCATGCCTCGCTGGAAAAGCAAATGCTTGGAAAGAGTGAGAGGAAACCATGAAAGCAACGAGGAAAGTGGAAGAGAAAGAGACCAAGAGAAGAGGCATGAAAGAGGCTGTGCATCGGAAACAAGAGAGAGAGGGCACTGGACGCAACCCTCCTCTCTAAGCATCTGCATAGCAAGAATAAGGGGAAGACTTGCGTTGCTGCATTAGAAACATCCTCAGACAGAACCTTTTATTATCGTTATATTGTTGAGTGGTACTTCTATATCCGCAATAATGAAAATAGTAGCACGCAGAAGAAAGGCAACCTTTATGCTAAAACAAATCCATTTTCAGATGTCAAAAGCGTGCCTCAACATAAGGAGGTTGGAACATATCATCCCATACGGGTGAACCTGAAGATCAAGTTTAAAATCCTACGTATTCGAAATCCAACGTGTATTACCACACCAGACACAAACACCTTCAGAGACTGCCTCCATCACTGCATTCGAGCCAACAAGCTAAGATCCAGAACTTCTGGGAATGTTGTTCAAGCCGAATTCCAATGGATGGATGCACGGAGGAAAACCATCTTGATGTCTTCACTCTTCTAATGTTTGGAGTCCCCCCTCTATAAGCGCCTTAAGACCCTGAAAGCTGCACCTATTTGTGGATCTCAACCTTCAATGACTCACCCACATTTTTGGGGGATTATCTGGTTTACTAACAGGACCGCCAAATGACTTCAGCCATCTCTGCCAGAAAAGTCATTCATCACATCCATAATCTTCAGATTTAGTACTCCACGACAACAAAAGTCAGGTGCTTCCTCCACTCGTCTCACTTACTGCATGAGTTGAAACTCTTAGTCCCCCCCACGTGAAGGTTGGCCTGTACTGAAGAGGGAAAATCCGAGAGTCCCTTCCCTCTCGATGGGACCCCCAACCGGAAGAAGCATCCCCGACAAAATAATCATCGACCATACAAAATTGCACCTGGTCCCACCAGGCCCAACATAAGCACACATCACAAACGGCACCCAGACACCCGACCATACAACCCACGAAGGCACAAACTCTATCCAATTCAAGCAACGACAACCAAGACCAAGCTGGAGACGATTATATGGATCAAATCGATTGACGTTGCCGCAAGGCATGATGCAGGTCATTAGAGGCACCATGACGACATATCTGCGTTAGACAGGAAGCACACGTGCAGCCTGCACTATCGGGTCACTCACACACCAATCCACATGAGAACATACATGTACAGTCATATGAGCTAGATGACGGTGACGCACCCCTACTGTTTGCATGTTTGTTATTTTGCCACATAGGCTTGCTACCGCACAGCAGAAACGCAAGACGCCAGAAGAGCTCATGAATATGCTCGCAGATGCTACCCGCTATCAACCTTCTAGATGGACAGGAGCCCTCAAGGGATGTGACCACCCATAACATGCCTTTAACCTATGGACAATTATGTTGAAAGTATAACCAAAGCTGAAGTAGGCCTCAGACAAATCCAGCACACTCGAATCATACATTTACAACATGCCCTGGGACTGGACCGCTCTCATGGCAAAGCCTTCATTGTTACACACTGTCACATAGTCACACCTTATTGATACACATTGTATGAGAGCAGGTGTCTTGCGGGCTGGGATCAACGGTGGTCCCAGTCTTGGGGGCCCGTGGGCCTGACCAATGAGGACACTGGGGGACAGGGACTGGCGGCCAGAATCTCCAGCCAATCACCAAGGGTTCTAATGTACCACTTCTCAGGTAGCAATTTTTATGGACAACCCAAGCACACCACCTGACACAGTGGCCACCAATAACCGTGTATCCTATATGCCCCTTTACTGGACCTACCACTCTGGGAGCCAACCCAGAGTGGCATTAGGTTTGGGGATGGATTTTGGTAAGTGACGTCACAGTGATACATAAGGGACCTGCGAGCCCAAAATCGATGAGCTGTGCCTGGAGTGGATTTTGTTTCATGTACTTACCCCTGCTCGTTTGATATAATAAAATGTCAGTAACCCTTTACTCCTTGTGTGGACCTCGACTTCTTTGGGACTTGGAAGGAGTTAGGGCCTTCGGTGAGCTGGAGGTCCGCGGACCCTAGGTACTGCTCTACCGACCCCAGAATTTACCCTAACAGTACTTTGCAAGGAAGACTCTTATTTGCCAACCTGACTTCATCAAGCACCTGGAGTTGCCTCCACAATTTCAGGACAAAAAGGCGGAAGAACGAGCAACCCAATGCTGCGAAGTAGCCTCAACGGCTACAGTGTGGCATGAAACATTGCAATGCCACATTCCACCAAATCAGTGCAGACCTGATTTCTCACCAGTGACACTGAGGATGCGGGAGTTGAGAAGTCAGTCGATCAGCGCAGCGGGCCCATCAACATATCAATCCCCGGACGTCGACAAAATACAAAAACCAAAGGCGAACCAAGGGCATGGGCTTGGCCGAAGCCAAAACAGAAGAACTCATGGACTGACATATGGGAGCCATAGCGCTGTGAAAGCAGGTCAGGCTGGAGACCCTTTAGGGTGTAGATGGTAAGAGTAGGCAAGGAATAGGTAGAGTGGATGAGCCTGCAGGATTTCAGGTACGCCCACACTACACTACTTATTGTGCGAGTTTAGTGTCAGAATGTTGAATTGTAACATTCTTATGCTAAACCCTGCTTGCATTTTCCCCAGTGCAAATGTTGCTTCCCTTTGCTGAGCCCTATCTGGTTTGCCTTTTCTGAACGTGTAATGGCTTCGTTGGGCCTTGCATTGAAACACGCTCTTGCCGGGTGCTCTCAGCGCGCTCCTTTGTAACTTTCATCCTCGCCGGCATGTTTTCATTATCTCACCTCTCCTCGCCTGCCTCGGCTCGGGCTCTTCCCTCTTCTGTTCCGTCTCCTTTCATCTATTCAAAGCGCTTCTTCTGAAAAGATCAGCCTGGCGCTTTCCTGGCTTCCTCTTTCTCGGCTTCATTTCTGACAAGACCCGCGGACTTCAAACCCCAGCTTCCCATTCATTAAAATGATATACAGCAAACGTGTGATTATCCGGCACCAATTGGAGTCCAATGGTCCTTCATAATCAAGTGTGCCGGATAACAGGATGTCAGGTGTTCGGGTGGGGGGAGGGCCAAAAACTGCGCAAGACGGCCAAAAAAGAAAGCGTCCTGGCTGCTGCCATGTAGAACCCTCGGTCTTCCAGTCTCCCAACTTTGATTTCCGGGCACAGCACTATTACCCGTAATGGCAAGTGCTGATCCGGCATTCCCCTCACGGGCACAGCACTATTACCCATAATGGCAGGTGCTGATCCAGCATTCCCCTCACGGGCACAGCACTATTACCCATAATGACAGGTGCTGATCCAGCATTCCCCTCACGGGCACAGCACTATTACCCATAATGGCAGGTGCTGATCCAGCATTCCCCTCACGGGCACAGCACTATTACCCATAATGGCAGGTGCTGATCCAGCAGGTGCTGATCCAGCATTCCCCTTGTGGGCACAGCACTATTACCCATAATGGCAGGTGCTGATTCAGCATTCCCCTTGTGGGCACAGCACTATTACCCATAATGGCAGGTGCTGATCCAGCATTCCCCTCACGGACACATCACTGTTACCCATAATGCCAGGCGCTGATCCGGTGTTAGCCTCACGGGCACAGCACTATTACCCATAATGGCAGGTGCTGATCCAGCATTCCCCTCACGGGCACATCACTGTTACCCATAATGACAGGCGCTGATCCGGTGTTAGCCTCACGGGCACAGCACTATTACCCATAATGGCAGGTGCTGATCCGGCATTCCCCTCACGGGCACAGCACTATTACCCATAATGGCAGGTGCTGATCCAGCATTCCCCTCACGGGCACAGCACTATTACCCATAATGGCAGGTGCTGATCCAGCATTCCCCTCACGGGCACAGCACTATTACCCATAATGGCAGGTGCTGATCCAGCAGGTGCTGATCCAGCATTCCCCTTGTGGGCACAGCACTATTACCCATAATGGCAGGTGCTGATTCAGAATTCCCCTTGTGGGCACAGCACTATTACCCATAATGGCAGGTGCTGATCCAGCATTCCCCTCACGGACACATCACTGTTACCCATAATGCCAGGCGCTGATCCGGTGTTAGCCTCACTGGCACAGCACTACTACCCTCAATGGCAGGTGCTGATACGGCATTCCCATCACGGGCACAGCACTATTACCCATAATGGCAGGTGCTGATCCGGTGTTAACCTCATGGGCACAGCACTATTACCCGTAATGGCAGGTGCTGATCGGGGTGTTCTGTCATTTTTTCGACCGCAAAAGTTTCGAATGGCAAACTTTCGATTTTTTTTTTGCCGAAATGCCATTCTTTCGAATGACAATTTCGTTGAAAAAAATTTGAAAGTGCCGTCGACATGCGTTAGAGTTAGTGTTGGGGCTCTGGTTAGTGTTGGGGGTCTGAGGGTGGCGTGGGGGTTGAGGGGGCTGGGGGGAACCCCCCATATACACTAAAACCTTGAAACGTTAACTGGAGCTGTCCAGTGATGAAATTACAGCACTGGACAGCTCCATGTAACTTTTCAAAGTTACAAAAAAAAGCATTGAAATGCTACTTTTAACATGTGAAAGTGCATTTCAATTGAAACCAATCCATGACTATTGTCGACGGATTGGTTTAGAAAGAAATGCACTTTGCATGTTAAATATAGCATGTCACAGTTTTGTTTTCGAAACTTTTGTTTCGAAATTTTTGTTTTTCGAAACTTTTGTTTCGAAATAATCACTATAAACCCTGATCCAGCATTCCCCTCACGGGCGCAGCACTATGCAGGTGCTGATCCGGCATTCCCCTCACGGGCACATCACTATTACCCGTAATGGCAGGTGCTGATCTGGCATTCCCCTCATGGGCACAGCACTATTACCCATAATGGCCGGTGCTGATCCGGCATTCCCCTCGCGAGCACAGCACTATTACCCATAATGGCAGGTGCTGATCCGGCATTCCCCTCATGGGCACAGCACTATTACAGGCAATGGCAGGCTCTGATCTGGCATTCCCCTCACGGGCACAGCACTATGCAGGTGCTGATCTGGCATTCCCCTCATGGGCACAGCACTATTACCCGCAATGGCAGGTGCTGATCCGGCATTCCCCTCACGGGCACAGCACTATTACCCGCAATGGCAGGCGCTGATCCGGCATTCCCCTCACGGGCACAGCACTATTACCCGTAATGGCAGGCGCTGAGCCGGCATTCCCCTCACGGGCACAGCACTATTACCCATAATGGCAGTTGCAGATGTCATTCCCCTCACGGGCACAGCACTATTACCCGTAATGGCAGGTGCTGATCCAGCATTTTCCTCACGGGCACAGCACTATTACAGGTGCTGATCCGGCATTCCCCTCACGGGCACAGCACTATTACTCGTAATGCAGGTGCAGATCTGGCATTCCCCTCACAGGCACAGCACTATTAACCGTAGTGGCAGCTGCTGATCTGGCATTCCCCTCACGGGCACAGCACTATTACCAGCAATGGCAGGTGCAGATCCGGCATTCCCCTCACGAGCACATCACTATTACCCGTAATGGTAGGTGCTGATCCGGCATTCCCCTCATGGGCAGAGCACTATGCAGGTGCTGATCCGGCATTCCCCTCATGGGCACAGCACTATTACCCATAATGGCAGGTGCTGATCCAGCATTCCCCTCATGGGGACAGCACTATTACCCATAATGGCAGGTGCTGATCCAGCATTCCCCTCACAGACACATCACTGTTACCCATAATGCCAGGCGCTGATCCGGTGTTAGCCTCACGGGCACAGCACTATTACCCATAATGGCAGTTGCTGATCCAGCATTCCCCTCACGGGCACATCACTGTTACCCATAATGCCAGGCGCTGATCCGGTGTTAGCCTCACGGGCACAGCACTATTACCCATAATGGCAGGTGCTGATCCGGCATTCCCCTCGTGGACACAGCACTATTACCCATAATGGCAGGTGCTGATCCAGCATTCCCCTCGTGGGCACAGCACTATTACCCATAATGGCAGGTGCTGATCCAGCATTCCCCTCACGGACACATCACTGTTACCCATAATGCCAGGCGCTGATCCGGTGTTAGCCTCACGGGCACAGCACTATTACCCATAATGGCAGGTGCTGATCCAGCATTCCCCTCACGGGCACATCACTGTTACCCATAATGCCAGGCGCTGATCTGGTGTTAGCCTCACGGGCACAGCACTATTACCCATAATGGCAGGTGCTGATCCAGCATTCCCCTCACGGGCACAGCACTATTACCCATAATGGCAGGTGCTGATCCAGCATTCCCCTCACGGGCACAGCACTATTACCCATACTGGCAGGTGCTGATCCAGCAGGTGCTGATCCAGCGTTCCCCTTGTGGGTACAGCACTATTACCCACAATGGCAGGTGCTGATTCAGCATTCCCCTTACGGACACATCACTGTTACCCATAATGCCAGGCGCTGATCCGGTGTTAGCCTCACTGGCACAGCACTACTACCCTCAATGGCAGGTGCTGATCCAGCAGGTGCTGATCCAGCGTTCCCCTTGTGGGTACAGCACTATTACCCATAATGGCAGGTGCTGATCCAGCATTCCCCTCACGGACACATCACTGTTACCCATAATGCCAGGCGCTGATCCGGTGTTAGCCTCACTGGCACAGCACTACTACCCTCAATGGCAGGTGCTGATGCGGCATTCCCATCACGGGCACAGCACTATTACCCATAATGGCAGGTGCTGATCCGGTGTTAACCTCATGGGCACAGCACTATTACCCGTAATGGCAGGTGCTGATCGGGGTGTTTTGTCATTTTTTCGACCGCAAAAGTTTCGAATGGCAAACTTTCGATTTTTTTTTTGCCGAAATGCCATTCTTTCGAATGACAATTTCGTTGAAAAAAATTTGAAAGTGCCGTCGACATGCGTTAGAGTTAGTGTTGGGGCTCTGGTTAGTGTTGGGGGTCTGAGGGTGGCGTGGGGGTTGAGGGGGCTGGGGGGAACCCCCCATATACACTAAAACCTTGAAACGTTAACTGGAGCTGTCCAGTGATGAAATTACAGCACTGGACAGCTCCATGTAACTTTTCAAAGTTACAAAAAAAAGCATTGAAATGCTACTTTTAACATGTGAAAGTGCATTTCAATTGAAACCAATCCATGACTATTGTCGACGGATTGTTTTAGAAAGAAATGCACTTTGCATGTTAAATATAGCATGTCACAGCTTTGTTTTCGAATCTTTTGTTTCTAAATTTTTGTTTTTCGAAACTTTTGTTTCGAAATAATCACTATAAACCCTGATCCAGCATTCCCCTCACGGGCGCAGCACTATGCAGGTGCTGATCCGGCATTCCTCTCACGGGCACATCACTATTACCCGTAATGGCAGGTGCTGATCCAGCATTCCGCTCATGGGCACAGCACTATTACCCGCAATGGCAGGTGCTGATCTGGCATTCCCCTCATGGGCACAGCACTATTACCCATAATGGCAGGTGCTGATCCGGCATTCCCCTCGCAGGCACAGCACTATTACCCATAATGGCAGGTGCTGATCCGGCATTCCCCTCATGGGCACAGCACTATTACAGGCAATGGCAGGTGCTGATCTGGCATTCCCCTCACGGGCACAGCACTATGCCGGTGCTGATCTGGCATTCCCCTCATGGGCACAGCACTATTACCCGCAATGGCAGGTGCTGATCCGGCATTCCCCTCACGGGCACAGCACTATTACCCGCAATGGCAGGTGCTGATCCGGCATTCCCCTCACGGGCACAGCACTATTACCCGCAATGGCAGGCGCTGATCCGGCATTCCCCTCACGGGCACAGCACTATTACCCATAATGGCAGGTGCTGAGCCGGCATTCCCCTCACGGGCACAGCACTATTACCCATAATGGCAGGTGCAGATCTGGCATTCCCCTCACGGGCACAGCACTATTACCCGTAATGGCAGGTGCTGATCCAGCATTTTCCTCACGGGCACAGCACTATTACAGGTGCTGATCCGGCATTCCCCTCACGGGCACAGCACTATTACTCGTAATGCAGGTGCAGATCTGGCATCCCCTCACAGGCACAGCACTATTAACCGTAGTGGCAGCTGCTGATCTGGCATTCCCCTCACGGGCACAGCACTATTACCAGCAATGGCAGGTGCAGATCCGGCATTCCCCTCACGAGCACATCACTATTACCCGTAATGGCAGGTGCTGATCCGGCATTCCCCTCATGGGCAGAGCACTATGCAGGTGCTGATCCGGCATTCCCCTCATGGGCACAGCACTATTACCCATTCCCCTCGTGGGCACAGCACTATTACCCATAATGGCAGGTGCTGATCCGGCATTCCCCTCGTGGGCACAGCACTATTACCCATAATGGCAGGTGCTGATCCGGCATTCCCCTCGTGGGCACAGCACTATTACCCGCAATGGCAGGTGCTGATCCGGCATTCCCCTCGTGGGCACAGCACTATTACCCGCAATGGCAGGTGCTGATCCGGCATTCCCCTCGTGGGCACAGCACTATTACCCGCAATGGCAGGTGCTGATCCGGCATTCCCCTCGTGGGCACAGCACTATTACCCGCAATGGCAGGTGCTGATCCGGCATTCCCCTCACAGGCACAGCACTATTACCCATAATGGCAGGTGCTGATTAATAGACATGTTGGTTAATGAGGCGACATATAACAAAGTTTCTATGCACATATATATCTTCACTATATGACGAATCGGGAGTAGAGTCAACCCGTGCTTTTTAATATCCATGTTGCCTAATACAATGGCTGCTTGGTATCCTTGCTTCACACAAGATGCAGCTTGGTGCAACTCTCACATTTGTAATCTCTGAACAGTCCTACCTGTGCAAAGGCTTGCTGCGGACCATAGCCACTCCAATTACCCACTCTCTGCTGTTTCTGCAGCCACCCGACATTAGACACACTTTGACTCGCTTATACACAAAACAGAGGAACCCGCCCCCTCTGGGTTTATAGCAATGGGGGCAGGAACCTCCTTGTTTCCCAAGTTAGACTTCAGAGTGGCGCGCGGATGAAACCCCACTGGCACCTCAGATCTTCACAGGAGCTGGACTGGTGGCCGGGCAGTGATATTATCCAGTATCAGGGGACCCACTTCCGATAATGAATTATTTAACAGCTGACTGCAGAGTCCTGAGGCACAGAGCAGCAATGTTAGCTCATAAGGTTGAGTGACTGTTGCCGAAATCTCATACGTTCAGAGCTGCCTATCATTCCATTGGCTTTGCTCCGATTTTCTTTTCAGAAAAAACGTGTTGTCAAATGCACCATTACAATCCATTATTATTATTATTATTTTTTAAAAAAAACAATGCCACGGGTATAGAACCCTGCCCCCCAAAACGGTTAGGGGGCTAACGGGGTTGCTCATATTCCACGGGTCTCGTAGGGGCAATGTGGGATTCAGATACCACAATGAAAATATCAGTATGCGATTCTCTGCAAATCCGGATTACCATAAACCGGATGCGCCCCGGTCTGCATGTGCCGAGGCGCTTCTTGAACGTAAACCGCATTCCTGTTGCCCCTTGTGGCGTGAAGTGAGATGGAGGCTGGGGTGACCGGTTGCCTTTTGTCTTGACTTCGTTTGGCGCAGGAACATGGATGGTTTGGCGGGCCGTCGTTGTGATGTTTAATGCTGGGAGACGTGTGCGGGCTCTGGGGCGCCCGAGGCATGTTGCGGGCAGAAATCCATCTTTGCAGCTCTGGATCTCCTGACGAGGGCGTGCCGGGCCATTCAGACCGGTTAGTGCCTTCCTTTGGGGTCTAATGCAGACGTGGGTGATTTGGGTTCTCCACCAGATTCTCGAGGCCAAGAATGAATCTGTGTGCGCCATGAGGCGTGCCCTCATCCCTCCACCTCACCCCACGCCCAGAAGGCTCCTTTACAGTGGAGAAGATGGGTGTTCCTTTTTAATCCAGGGTGCTGTTTTTTTATTTGTTACATGTGCACACTTCCAAAGCGCCCAGAAGTGGCACGATGTGTAGTAATAGCTTGGTGTCATAAAATCACCTAACCTATATAAATCACAAGATAGGGTTATTAAAAATAGGCTCCCATTTCCATCCACGTGACAGTGTACAGAGCACTGCATGCGTTCCACCCCCCCCCCCACCCCAAAGTATCTCTGCGGCAGTAAGCACATGTGAAACGCACCCTGACGTGGAGAGCCGTTCACTGCCGCGCATAGCAGCCCTGCCACATGCTAACGTCAGCAGAACACCCAAACTAGCCATGCGTGCCATGCGCACCCCAGAGCACACACACCCATGCACACACTGAGGATACGAACTCAACACATATGAATAACATTATACATGAACAATTAAATAAATAAATACATAAAAACATGTAGGTTTTGTCAAATAGTTCCTCATAAATATAGTAAAGTTAAAAAAGAAGTTCTTGTTTTTTTTTGTTTTACTTTGGGCCCTCACTAGTAAGACTAGACCATATTTCAACTCTGGGAATCCTGGACAGGTAGGAAGAGCACTTCTGGTGAGTGGCGGGGGGCTGTGAGGTGTGCACAGGATTTCTAAGCCCGTCTTTCACAATTAGAGCATTTCTGGACTTAGTGGTGAGTGTAGTGAGCTGTGGGATGTGCACAGCATTTCTAAGCCAGGTCTTCACAAGTAGAGCACTTCTGGAGTTAGTTGGAAATGCTGGGAGATGTGCAGAGCATTTCTAAGTCAGGTCTTCCCATGTAGAGAATTTCTGGAGTTAGTGGGGAATGCTGGGAGCTGTGAGATGTGCACAGCATTTCTAAGCCCGTTCTTCACAAGTAGAGCGCTTCTGGAGTTAGTGGTGAGTGCAGGGAGCAGTGAGATGTGCATAGCATTTCTAAGCCAGTTCTTCACAGGAAGAACACTTCTCGAGTTTGTGGTGAGTGCAGAGAGCTGTGAGATTGAACAGTATTTCTAAGCCAGTTCTTCACAAGTAGAGCGCTTCTGGAGTTAGTGGTGAGTGCAGGGAGCAGTGAGATGTGCATAGCATTTCTAAGCCAGTTCTTCACAGGAAGAACACTTCTGGAGTTTGTGGTGAGTGCAGAGAGCTGTGAGATTGAACAGTATTTCTAAGTCAGTTCTTCACAAGTAGAGCGCTTCTGGAGTTAGTGGTGAGTGCAGGGAGCAGTGAGATGTGCAGAGCATTTCTAAGCCAGTTCTTCACACGAAGGCACTTTTGGAGTTTGTGCTGAGTGCAGGGAGCTGTGAGATTGCTCAGTATTTCTAAGCCAGTTCTTCACAAGTAGAGCGCTTCTGGAGTTAGTGGTGAGTGCAGGGAGCAGTGAGATGTGCAGAGCATTTCTAAGCCAGTTCTTCACAGGAAGAACACTTCTGGAGTTTGTGGTGACTGCAGGGAGCTGTGAGATTGCACAGTATTTCTAAGCCAGTTCTTCACAAGTAGAGCGCTTCTGGAGTTAGTGGTGAGTGCAGGGAGCAGTGAGATGTGCAGAGCATTTCTAAGCCAGTTCTTCACAGGAAGAACACTTCTGGAGTTTGTGGTGAGTGCAGGGAGCTGTGAGATTGCACAGTATTTCTAAGCCAGTTCTTCACAAGTAGAGCGCTTCTGGAGTTAGTAGTGAGTGCAGGGAGCAGTGAGATGTGCAGAGCATTTCTAAGCCAGTTCTTCACAGGAAGAACACTTCTGGAGTTTGTGGTGAGTGCAGGGAGCTGTGAGATAGCACAGTATTTCTTAGCCAGGTATTACCATACAGAACACTTCTGGAGTTAGTGGGGAATGCTGAAAGCTTTGAGATGTGCACAGCATTTCTAAACCAGTTCTTCACAAGTAGAGCATTTCTGGAGTTAGTGGGGAATGCTGGGAGCTTTGAGATGTGCACAGCATTTCCACTCCACGAGCTCCCCCTATTGTGTTCCACCACTGCTCCAAGAAGAAGACCCAGGCCCTGTAAGTATCCCCCCCTTTGCTGGTATTAGTGGTATCATACAGCACAATGATGGCCCTTCGCTGCTCTGCATCCTCGCTCAATGTGCTCTGAATTCAAACCAACATCCTTGTCAGTCCAGGGGTACTAGGACCTCCTGGGATAGCAACCTCGGCAGAGTAGGGTCCGGGCTAGATCTCAGGAACAGAGGGGCGAAGGCCCTGAGTCTTCAATACCCCAGTAAGATCTATTCCTGACCCACACGCAAGCATTGATAGAAACAGGGGCCAGGTATTGATGGCGACGGGATACAGTCATACCATTAATTAAAAAAGCCAATCTTGACCCCAGCAACCCTTCAAACTACAGGCCCATCACCACTGTGCCTTTCCTGCTTAAAATCCTTGACCGCGCAGCCTATCTCCAAATCCAGGAGTATCTCGAACGCAACAATCTACTAGGGCTGAGACAATCTGGTTTCCGTCCCAGGCATGGCACTGAGACAGCTTTACTGGACCTGAAAACCCAAATCGAGGACCTGAAAGACAAGGGCAAATTGGCACTCCTGCTCCTCCTTGATCTCTCAGCTGCCTTCGACCTGGTTGACCACCAAATTCTCTGTCATCATCTCAAAATCGCCGCCCACTTCTCGGAAACAGCCACTTCTTGGATCAGTTCATTCCTTGCCAACAGAACCATGAGGGTCTTCTCTCCACTAGCAGCGGCTGACCCCTCCCACGTCCCCTGTGGAGTCCCACAAGGATCCTGTGTATCTCCCACCCTTTACAATGTGTTTACTAAACCACTCTTTGATATCCTTGATTATCTGGGTGTCTCCTACACTAATTATGCGGATGACACCCAGATACTCATCCCTATCACTGGTGATTTTGTAACCGATTCAAAATCTCTTAATACGGTCTACTCCGTCATCCAGGCCTGGATGGCCAATCATGGGCTCTGCCTTAACGACGAAAAAACAGAGTTAATCATCCTGGGCTCCCAAACTAAACTCGCGAAACTTGACGCCAACTACAATTCCTTCACTATTGACGGGATTGACATCAAAGTGGCCAATGTCACCAAAACTCTAGGAATCTACCTTGATTCTACCCTGTCCCTCACACGACAAACCAATGCAGTTGTCTCTGCATCGTCCTACACCTGCAAATTGATTACAGCCTGCAGGCCATTCCTGACTCCAGACAATTGTCTGACCCTCGCGAGAACCCTCATCTTATCCAAAATAGACTATTGCAATGCCCTATACCTTGGGACGAGCCAAAGAAATCTGGACAAACTACAGGTCACACAAAACAACGCCATTAGGGCAGCATTCAACATACCTAGACGGAATCATATAGCCACTATCAGACGCAACATCCAGTGGTCACCTATCTTGCACCGCATATCACTCAAATCACTTGTGCTCACACACAAGGCACAGAACAATGCAGCTCCAGCCTACTTAATATCACGTTTCTCGCATCACACAGCCACCAGACCCTTGAGAGCTGCCCAGGCGCACACTTTGGACATCCCCAGCTTCAAATTACGCTCGGCAGGAGGGTCAAGTTTTCCGGTCCTTGCTGCCAAGCTCTGGAACTCACTCCCCAATGCACTAAGGAACATTCCGCTTTGCCACGTATTCAAAACCAAAGCTAAACTTTGGTTACGGGAACAAGACATCCTGTAAATTTGTAACTGCTCACAGCGCGTACCCTTCTACTGTAACCTTGGGTACTGCTACTTTGTTGTTATTATCTATGTCATTTTCACCCGTTATGTTATACTGTATCTTTGTCATTTTCACCGTTCATGTTATACTGTATCACTACCTATGTAACTGTTAACCTCTTCTCCTGGAACCTGTAACTTCTCCTCTGCAACTTGTAACTGCCTACTAAACATGCGCCCGCAAGCCTCCGGGCAAGGTGCGCAATACAAATAAATAAATACAAATACAAATACAGGTATTGATGGAACACACTGCAGGCACTGATGGAAATTAGGGAGTGCATATCGTTTTCAACCAAGGCCCATATCTCCCTCAAATAAACTCTCTGTTCAGTCCAGGGTTGTATGTCATGTTATTTGGCATCTGTCTAGCACCTACTGCCATTGGTATGGTCTCGAAGCTCTGTGAGGATGAATATCCTTTGGAAGACTGTAGTCTGAGTTTAGAGGAAGTGAGAGGAGTGGTACATACGTGTGTGCATTTCTGACCTGATCGAAGAAAGGTGGGGAATGGCTGGGTACCTAACTACAGCCCATCTAATCATTTGTGGGACAGGTGCTGAGTCAAATAATCTAGATATCCAAGTTATGTGAACTAACGGACCGAATTTATCATGGGATTCAGCTGCATTCTATTGGTGGTGGCGCTCGGTCAGAGGGTGATGTAGGTTTAGTGTAGGGTGTAGTCAAATAGTGTGCTTGCAAGGCTATGGACATTAAATCTAAATTAGGAGTCCTACTGAGGCACAATCCAATCATGGCAAAATACAGTGACTTGATTAAGACGGTAATCTAAAATGTGAACCTACACGCGCAAACGCGGGTGCCGCAAAATACAAATAGGATTGAATAGCAATGTAAGATGGGAACCTAGGCCCGCAAATTGCAAGTGTGGCAAATACAAACATTGGCAAGACTCAATGAAAGGCCTCCCTTATCTGGAACCTACTAGTATTAGGCGCCTTGACATCTGCCTCCTGGTACCAGGATCTGGAGAAACATCTGACAGTAGCTGTAGATGGATAGTGTGGCATCCTGCAGGGCTGGGGAACCAGGGCAAACAGGCAAACAGGAATGGTAGCTACCCTAATGAATCGCCCTTAGCCTATGCCCTTTACAGGCGGCCCGGGCAAGGGTGCCCTTGTAGGCCTAGGTGATAATTCACTTCCTCATAATGTGGTCCACAGGCCAATCAGGAGCAGTGGTGGGCGGGCATGCAGGGTATGGATGGCAAGCCCATAAGGCTGTGCTCGTGGGCCTTTGGACCATGTGCAGGGGCTGGGGGCCTGGAATCCTCATGCCCGTACTTACAGCGCCATCGGTTCGTTTCAGAAAAAGCCATGTGGACAAATGTGTCATTTAGGGGGTAAAGAGTGAGGGCAGGGTACATGAAGGAAGGTTACAGTGATCCCCCACCCCAGGCTGATCTGCGTCCTTCACACGTGCCCACTAATATCACAGTGATCCTGCTCCCGGGCTGATCTGCATCCTTCAAATTTACCCACTAAAATCACAGTGATCCCACACCACTGGTTGATCTGCGTGCTTCAAATTCACCCACTATACAGTGATCCTGCTCCTCTGGCTGATCTGTGTCCTTCACATGTGCCCACTAAAATCACAGTGATCCTGCTCCCCTGGCTGATCTGCGTCCTCCAATTTGCCCACTAAAATCACAGTGATCCCATGCCACTGGCTGACCTGTGTCCTTCAAATCTGCCCACTAAAATCACAGTGATCCCGCTACCCTGGCTGATAAGCATCCTTCAAATTTGCCCACTATACAGTAATCCTGCTCCTTTGGCTGATCTGGGTCCTTCATATGTGCCCACTAAAATCACAGTGATCCCGCTCCCCTTGCTGATCTGTGTCCTTCAAATTGGCCACTAAAATAAGAGTGATCCTGCTCACCTTGCTGATCTGCATCCTTCAAATTTGCTCACTAAAATCACAGTGATCCCGCTCCCCTGGCTGATCTGCGTCCTTCACACGTGCCCACTAAAATCACAGTGATCCTGCTCCCCAGCTGATCTGCAGCCTTCAAATTTGCCCACTAAAATCACAGTGATCCCACACCCCTGGCTGATCTGCGCGTTTCAAATTTGCCCAGTAAAATCACAGTGACCCTGCTCCCCTGGCTGATGTGCGTCCTTCAAATTTGCCCAATAAAATCACAGTGATCCCGCTCCCCTGGCTGATCTGCGTCCTACAAATTTGCCCACTAAAATCATCACAGTGATCCCGCTTTCCTGGCTGATCTGCGTCCTTCAAATTTGCCCACTAAAATCACAGTGATCCCGCTCCTCTGGCTGATCTGCGTCCTTCAAATTTGCCCACTAAAATCATAGTGATCCCGCTCCTCTGGCTGATCTGCGTCCTTCATATGTGTCCACTAAAATCACAGTGATGCCACTCTCCTGGCTGATCTGCGTCCTTTAAATTTGCCCACTAAAATAAGAGTGGTCACGCTCACCTGGCTGATCTGCATCCTTCAAATTTGACCACTAAAATCACAGTGATCCCGCTCCCCTGGCTGATCTGCGTCCTTCACATGTGCCCACTAAAATGACAGTGATCCCGCTCTCCTGGCTGATCTGTGTTCTTCACATGTGAACACTAAAATCACAGTGATCCCGCTCCCTGGACTGATCTGCGTCCTTCAAATTTGACCACTAAAATCACAGTGATCCGGCTCCCCTGGCTGATCTGCGTCCTTCACATGTGCCCACTAAAATGACAGTGATCCTGCTCTCCTGGCTGATCTGTGTTCTTCACATGTGCACACTAAAATCACAGTGATCCCGCTCCCTGGACTGATCTGCGTCCTTCAAATTTGGCCACTAAAATCACAGTGATCCCGCTCCCATGGCTGATCTGTGTCCTTCAAATTTGCCCACTAAAATCATCACAGTGATTCCGCTGTCCTGGCTGATCTGCATCCTTCAATTTTGCCCACTAAAATCACAGTGATCCCGCTCCTCTGGCTTATCCGTGTCCTTCAAATTTGCCCACTACAATCACAGTGATCCCGCTTCCCTGGCTGATCTGCGTCCTTCAAATGTGCACACTGTACAGTGATCCTGCTCCTCTGGCTTATCTGTGTCCTTCAATTTTTGCCGGTTGGCCAGAAGACTTGCTATTTTCTATGGAAGTATGTCCCACAAGTACGCCTCTTACCCAAAGTGCTGCTTGTCCACCCATTCCTTGGTGAATGCATGAGCTGCAGATCCAGAGTGATCTCGATCTTCCAGTTCAAGCTACCCTGCTGCACATGCTGCCAGAATAGCAGAGGATATCGATGTTGGGGCTCCCAGGAAGATGCAACTTACATTTAGCCATCACTGGTTCCCTCCTCCAACCTTGAACCTGCTCTCGCTGAGGGCACTGCAACACCCCAAGCATCCAACACCCAACTAGGCAGAGTCTCCCCGCCCTAACTCAGCCCTCCAAGGAGATGGATACAGATTTTCTGGGTCCCTGAAGAAGAATTGTTCCGCGTCATCAAAGTGACAGTGACATATTGGCCCACTTTGATGCAAGCAGAACATTTTCTGCTCTCCGCGCAGGCCGCTGCAGATTGCGGCGCGTCTGTGATGGTTCCCAGAAAATAATACAATTTTCAACTCAGACCTCTGCGAGAAAAGTGACTAAATGTCCTTTTAACTCTATTCTGAGTATAGGAACTTGCATTAGCCTGTATTTTTATTTCTATTAGTTTCAATTAGTTTCAAGCCAGGCCATTACACGGCTGTCAGCATGTATACAGACATCGGTACGTTAGTGAAAGAGCTATCATAATACATTACCAGAAAATGATCATAAGTGAGTCACGGCCCAGACCGCTGGATCGCTGCCATGGATCCGATGCGGGGAGCTCAGGCGCGTTAATCTCATTAGCAACCTGTAAACATCAGGAGCAGTGCCTCCACTAGGGTCAAACGGAGGCAATGGATTAGTGGGTTGCCTGGAGCTGGGCCAAGTAGATGAGGGAGTAGGGGCAATGGCGGAAACCAGCGGGAACAAGACTAATGGACAACAGCAAAACCAGCCAAGAGACATCGAGCAATGGAGTCAGGAGGCCATGAAGAATACAATCAAAGGACCAGAAAATGTAGAGCAGTGGGGCCAGGATGACAAGAGCATTGGAAACAGGGAGAATCGAAGCAAGAAACTATGGAACCAAAAGACCCCAGAGAATTGGGCCAAAGAAGGAGAGAAAGCAGGACCAGTGGAGCAAGAAAAATAGAAACGATAGACAAAGGAGAATAAAGGCGAGGGATCAAAGCAAACAGAACTTATAGACTGTGGGGAGAATAAATCCAGGAAACTATGGAGCCAAAAGACCACAGATAATTGTCCAAGAAAAGAGAGAACGCAGAGCCACCAGAGAAAGACAATTAGAGCCCATAGACCATAGAGAATAAAGACAAGGAACCAAAGCAAAAATAACGATAGACTGTGTGGGTAATGGAACCAGGAAACAATGGAGCCAAAAGACAACAGGGAAATGGCCAAGAGAGGAGAGAAAGCAGAGCCAGCACAGCAGGACAAATAGTAACAATAGACAATGCAGAAGAAAGACAATGAACCAAAGCTAAAATAATGATAGACTGTGTGGGTAATGGAACCAGGAAACAATGGAGCCAAAAGACAACAGAGAAATAGCCAAGAGAGGAGAGAACGCATGTCCACCGGAGCAAGACAAATAGTAACACTAGATAATGGATAATAAAGACAAGTGTCCAAAGCAGACAGAACCAACAGCCTGTGTGGATAATGAAGCAAGAAAACTATGTGCAAAAAGACCCAAGAGAATTGCCAAGGGAGGAAAGAGAAAGCAGGGCACAGACCAAGAAAAATAGAACCCAAAGACCATGGAGACTAGAGACAATGGGCCAAAGAAAAAAGACCCTACACACTGTGTGGAGAATGAAGCCAGGAAACCATGTACCAAAAAGACCTTAGAGAATTTGGCCAACAGAGTAGAGAAAGCAGGTTCAGCGCACCAAGAAAAATGGAACCCATAGACGGTGGAGAACAAAGACAAGGGGCCAAAGCAAAAAGAACCAATAGCAATAGATTGTGTGGAGAATGAAGCCAGGAAACTATGGAGCAAAAAGATCCAGAGAATCTAACCAACGGGGTAGAGAAAGCAGGGCCAGTGGACCAAGAAAAATAGAATCGATAGACCATGGAGACTAGAGACAAAGGGGCCAAAGAAAAAAGAACCAACAAACTGCGTGGAGAATGAAGCAGGAAAACTATGGAGCCAAACAACCATAGAAAATTCGGCCTGGTGAGGAGAGAAAGCAGGTCTAGTGGACCACGATAAATAGAGCCCAATCAACGCAGAGTGTAGGGCCACAAACCAAGGCGCATAGAGCCAAGAGACCACAGGAAACACAGACACGATACTTTGCCAGATGGAGTTGTAGACCTCACAGAACAGAGCAAAGTGGCCAAACAGAAAAGAGCCAAGTCAATGCACAAAACTAAAACGAACGGAGTCAAGAAACAGGGAAAACAACCAAGAGGTTACAAGGAATAAAGACAAACTGCCACAGCTTATTGTGCAGGGAGCAACATAGGATAGAGCCAAGGAACACAGAAGAATAGAGCTATGATGTCAACAGGAATAGAGCCAAGCGACCACCTATGGACTGAGTCCAGAAACCAAGGAGAATAGAGCTACAAGAGTGATATGTCTTTCTATTGGTGCAAAGGCCCCAGTATGTCTTGCATCAGTGTAAAAGCACAGGTACAGGAGCATCGTTTTATATTTTTTATCAAGGAACAAGGAACACAGATAGGCAAAAGGTGAGGAGGGCATAATCATTAAATAAATTGTAGCTGGGTGCAGTGAGCTTGCCAGCACCCCCCCCCCCAACTCCCTATTTTCTATTTTAAAAAATGATACCCGTGAATGAATGCTTTAAACCGGAAGTAAATAAAGCCATGGAACTATGACACGACCATGCCAAATAAATCCAAGAGACCACGGGATGTATAATCATGAAACAATAGAGAATGGGGTCAAGGGAATACAGCAGAGAAACAGAGGAAAAGAGAGGCAAAGCGGCCAAGAAATAGACACACGAGATAAAGGTGAGCAGAGCAAAGGGACCACAGAGAAGCGATTAAAGGGACCAAGTAGAAAAGCATAAGGAACCACCGGACCAATAGCAAGGAGCCAAATGCCACTGGCAATCCAGTCATGGGCCAACAGAGAACAACGATATATATCCATGCAGATAACGTGCAAGAGACCGGGTGATACTTTTCCCGGCAAGGCTACGTCTTATGAGTCCTTTTCCCATCCCATTACTGTTGGAGTTTGGACCTGGTATCATTGGCGTGATCAGACTCTTTCAACTATGGTGGCGCAAGTGGGGCACTGACCTATGCAGAGGTGTCATGAAGTATGAGCACACACAAATAATGATCCTAGTTTAGGATAATGGGATGGCACCTGGGGTGGCCAATCAGATTCCAGGGCTAGCAGGTGCCGCCCCAGGACACTCCCCGGACACGCCACTGGCTGGTATCCTTCATGCTCTGCTGGTGCTCCCCTTTCTAGGTTGTGTTTTCAATCAACTTTTCTTTCCTTGTATTACAAGCTTTCCCGAAGTCTGGTGTAATCTCCTAAGCAGCCTCCCCTCCACCTGACATCCAGCATATGCAGGAGGCTGATGTTCGTCCACCCCTTGGCGACAGCCCGTCTTCTTTCCAGTCGTGACCTTCGAAGCCCATGTGTAGATTCCACGGGCCTCCCCGCCCAGACACGTGGTTCATCATTCACTTTGGGGAAGGGATCAGGGATTGCATTCACTCATTTGATTATATCTCTAAGCCATTGCTCTTTCATTGAAGGGTTCCTGTGTCTCTTTCCCCTTGGGATATTGTCTCCAGTCCCCAATGGTGTCCCTCTCGCTTAAGCCATCAGAGGTGACCTTTTGCAGAGTTCTGGGGAAGGACTGTTAACCTCTCATTTACAGACCTAGACAGTAAATGCTATCCTAGGGTTGCATGGTCTATTACAGGAGTTGAAGTACCACCTTACCCTGGGCAATTCCAAGGTGACTGCCCCTAAGGAATAGCCCATTAGGACAACCCAATGTCTCCTGGACCATAGGCATAGCTTGATCACATATCTCCTGGAACATGGTCATAGATTCATTGCTAATCTGAAGGAACGTCAACAGAAGGTGTCACATACATCCGGAAACATAGTGATATACTCTTTATCTCCCAGAACATCCTCATAGGGTAGTCCAATGTCCCCTGGACAACAGGCATAGATTGGTCGCATAGCTCCTGGAACATGAGCATAGACTGATTGCTAATCTGTAGGAACATCACCATGAGGTGGTCACATATATCCTGAAACATGGCGATATGCTCTTTATCTCCCATAACATCCTCATAGGGTCGTCCAATGTCTCCTGGACAACTGGCATAGGTTGGTCGCATAGCTCCTGGAATGTAGCGATAGACTGATTGTAATCTGTAGGAACATCACCAGAAGGTGTTCACATATCTCCTGAAAAATAGTGATGTACTCTTTATTTCCCAACACAGACTCATAGGGTCGTCCAATGTCTCCTGGGCTGTAGACAGATTTTTCACATATGTTCTGAAACGTAGGAATATATTGAATGCTAACCTCTAGGACATCTGGGTGCCCAGACCTCCTCTTCAGAGATTTAAGGTATCACGGGATGCACAGACGACCTCTGCACGGATATGAGGTATCGCCCAGAGCATAAACCTCATCTGCACTGATATGAGGTATCACTGGATGCACAGACCTCCTCTGCACGGATATGAGGTATCACTGGGTGCATAGACCTCTGCACGGATATGAGGTATCAGTGGATGCACAGACCTCCTGTGCATACATATGAGGTATTACTGGGTGCATTGTAACGCTCACCTGATTCTCGCAGAGGCGCCGGTCTTGACTGGGCGACTACCGTATCTTCAAAGGTGATGTGTAGCACCCGGTTGGCTCTTTGGGCTGGACCTCTGTGCACTGTATGCCTGACGTGTAGAGTAAGATGTCTGCACATAGAAAATATGGGGTTAATGAACTGGGGTTATTGGGGTGTCCCTATCTCTTTCCTCTTCTCCTCTCCTGTAGACCCCCAAAGGTTAACGCTCTCACCTTAGGTAAGTGAATGCCGAGCTCTCCATCTGCCTCGGGGCAGGGTGCTGTAACCAGTTTCTTCACTGGATAGGTAGCGCAGGCCTCTTGACTTCAGAGGACTGCTGTCCGTCGTTTACTGCACGAACGGTAAGTTTCGAGTCATTCAAATGTCTTTAAAGTCTTTAGTAATGATGTCTCTTGTTTTGCAGGGTTCCGGCGATGGCGGATGACGGGCTGAAGTGAGTTGAAGATGGAGCCTGTGTGATGAATAGAAGCGCCTGGAAGCACGTAAGTAAGCGCTTGTTGCCTGCTTCACGATGCGCTCTAACTGTCTTTTTATTTTGCAGGTACGAGTTCGGAGCGGCTGCAGGGTGCCGGAATACCCACTGGATTAGATGTGGAAAGGAGTAATGGCACGTGAGTATTAAAGTTCCCCAATGTCTTTAAACGCACCTTGTTTTTTCTTTCAGATGCGGGATGCAGCGCCGAAGGCCTCCGGAGCGTGCGAAGAGTTGGTAAGCTTTTGTCTTTAAGATGCCGGAATGCAGTGTGAAGACCTCCGGAGCGCACGAAGAGTAGGTAAGCCTTTGCCTTTCAGATGCCGGAATGCTAACCTGTTCTTTCTTGTCTTTATAGGTGTTGCTGAAGACTGGATTCAGAATGGTAAGCCTTTGCCTTTCAGATGCCGGAATGCTAACCTGTTCTTTCTTGTCTTTATAGGTGTTGCTGAAGACTGGATTCAGGATGGTAAGCCTTTTTCCTTAGGCCTAGGACCGGATGCAGAAGACACGATGAGCGTCCTGCTGCAGAGGTTGCAGAATAACGCAAAGCAAGATTCATCCACCGGGTGTGGTTTAAATAGCCTCCTGTAGTGCTTAGGTGTCTCCTTCCACAGCCACGCCTAGGTAAGAAAAGAGTTCCGGGTAAGAAAAGAGTTCCTGCCTTCCAGAAGAGTTCCAGTGTTCTGAATCTAGGGAGTGGCTCCAGCCCCACCCAACAGGAAAAGTAGTTCCAAACAGAAGAGGATCAGAGGCTCAACTGGCAGGCAAGTAAGCAGCATGGTCTGCTGCAGGTAAGTCCACCCAAGCATAATGAGCCCGGCGCTTCCAGCGCTGGGACTGGGCATATTTATGAGCCTGGTGCCACTGGCGCCAGGACTGGGTCCAAAAGGTCCCAATTGGGACTGGTTGGCACTCGTAACCTGGGTTATGGATCTGCTTCCAAGGGAGTTGGGAAAACCCTGACCTTTTGGAAGCAGAGATCATGACAGTACCCCCCCTCAAGGCCCCTCCCAAACCGGGCTTCTCCGGGGGTTTTGGCTTGTCAGGAAATGTTCGGTGAAATCTTTTGATTAGGCGAGGAGCGTGGATATATTCAGCAGGTTCCCAGGATCTCTCTTGGGGGCCGTAGCCTTTCCAGTCAATTAGGTAGAATAGTTTAGATTTGGAGATCTTGGAGTCCAGAATGCTTTTGACTTCAAACTCGAGTTCTCCATCAACTAGGATAGGTTTTGGAGATTTGGTTAGTCGGGTTTGAGGTTGCACGGGTTTTAATAGAGAGACGTGGAAGACCGGATGTATCTTCATGTGCGGGGGCAAGTCCAACTTGACCGCTACTGGGTTTACTATGGTAGTGATGGAATAGGGACCAAGGTATCTTGGGTTGAATGTGCGTGGCCCTTTTAGAGATAGATATTTGGTGGATAACCAGACTTGATCCCCTACTTGATAGTGAGGGGCTTCCTTCCGATGTTGATCTGCTCCTTTCTTGTATTGTTCTTTAGCCCTTTGAAGGTGAGAAACAGCTTCTTTAAAGGCTTGGGTGATTGTAAAATGCAGGTAGTCTACTGCTGGTGTTTCAAGATCTTGGAGGGGATCCAACTCCGAGGTTCGAGGGTGACTGCCGTACAAAAGAAAAAACGGGGTTTTCCCAGTTCCCGAATGGTTAGAGTTATTGTAGGCATATTCGGCTATCCAAAGGATATCTTTCCAAGTTTTTTCAGTTTGTTGCAGCATGCAGCGTAAATACTGTTCCAGAGTTTGATTGGTCCTCTCGGTTTGTCCGTCGGTCTGAGGGTGGTGACTGGTCGATAGTCTCACATCAATTTGAGCAGACCGACAGCAACTTCGCCAAAAATGAGAAACAAATTGACTACCTCGATCCGAAATTAGAACCGAAGGAAAACCGTGCAGTCGGACGATGTTTTCGAGAAATTCTCGGGCCAGAGTTGCTGCTGTTGGCAAGCCTTTGAGCGGAATGAAATGCGCCATCTTGGAGAATAAGTCCACGATTACTAGAATCGTATTGTATCCGGAGCATGGAGGTAGATCGGTGATGAAGTCCATAGAAAGGGTATGCCAAGGGCGAGGTGGGATGTCAATAGGGCGTAAGAGGCCTGCTGGTCTTTCCTTTTGACTCTTGTTTTGGGCGCATACTCCACAGGACATTATAAAGTCTCTGATATCTTTCTTCCAAGACGGCCACCAGAAGTAGCGCTTGATCTTTTCTGAGGTCTTGGCCATACCGGGATGACCTTTCATTAAAGAGTCGTGATAACAAGAGATTACTTTTTTCTGTAAATCTGTGCTGGGTAGGTATAATCGTTCTTGGAAATACAATAAGTTGTCCTTTACTGCAAAGTCCTTTCCCTGCAGATGCCAATTCTGTATGTCTGCTGGAGTTACAAGTTGCCTGGCTTTATCCTTAACTTCCTCTATGGATTCGGTGGCGATTACACCCAGAATTCTTTGTTCGGGAATGATTGGTACAGGTTCAGGGTTGATCAAGTGTTCTTCCACTCCCATCCGAGAAAGGGCATCAGCTTTACCGTTCTTTGTACCAGGTCGATAGGTAATTATGAAGTCAAACTCGGCAAAGAATAATGCCCAACGGAGTTGTCTAGAGGATTGGGCTTTTGCGGTTTTCAAATATTGCAGGTTTCGGTGATCCGTAATCACAGTAACGGTGTGTCGGGCCCACAGCAGATAATGCCGCCAAGCCTTAAAGGCAGACTTGATAGCCAGAAGTTCCTTGTCAGTAATCGTGTAATTGATTTCAGGAGGCGAGAATTTGCGGGACCAAAATGCCACGGGATGCAACTGATTGGTTACCGGGTCCTTTTGTGATAGAACTGCCCCCATGGCAAGGCTTGAAGCATCAGTTTCCACGATGTAGGGGAGTTTGGGGCGAGGGTGTTTTAAGATTGGTGCAGAGATAAATTTAGTCTTCAAATCCTGGAAAGCTTGTTCCGCCTCGATAGACCATTCAAAACGTTTGTTTTTCTTTAACAAGGCAGTGATGGGCTGGACTATTCGAGAGAATTCGGGGATAAAACCTGCGGTAAAAGTTAGCGAAGCCTAACATGCTTTGCACACCTTTTACGGAGGATGGTGATGGCCATTTGAGAACTGCATCGACCTTCTTTGAATCCATACGCACTCCGCCAGGTGATAATATGAATCCCAAGAATTCAACTTCAGTCACGTTGAAAACACATTTTTCCAACTTAGCGAAAAGTTTGTGTTGACGCAATCTTTCGAGGACCATTTTCACATGTTTCCGATGTTCAGATTCCGATGAAGAATAAACGAGGATGTCGTCAATGTAAACAACAACACATACATCTATGAGCTCTCTGAGGACATCGTTCATAAAATATTGAAAGGCGGCCGGGGCATTGCAAAGTCCGAAGGGCATGACCTGATATTCAAATAGCCCATACTTGGTGCGGAAGGCCGTCTTCCATTCATCGCCCTCTTTTACTCGTACCAAGTGGTAAGCTCCTCTAAGATCCAGCTTTGTATATATGCATGCTTTTCTGACTTGGTCCAGGAGTTCAGGGATCAAAGGTAACGGATATCTATTCTTAACGGTGATCTGGTTCAGGGAGCGATAATCGATACAAGTTCTAAGGTCTCCTTCCTTTTTTGGAACGAAGAACAAAGCTGAAGAAGCAGGGGACTTGGAAGGACGAATAAACCTATTTGCCAGGTATTGATCCAGGTATTGTCGAAGGTGAAGGTTCTCAGGCTCGGTGAGGGCATAAATTCTACTACAAGGAGGAGTAGATCCAGGTATCAGGTCTATCTGGCAGTCATAAGACCTATGAGGAGGTAGAGAGTTAGCCTGATCCTTCCGGAAAACATCTTGGTATTCTAGGTATTCGGGAGGTAACTGGGGAGTCTCTGAAGAAATTGCGGCCAGTGCAACACCAGGTGGAGGGTGACAAGTAGAGACACATTCTGGAAACTGGACCGTTCTTGCTCGCCAATCGATCAGAGGATTGTGTTTCTCTAACCAAGGTATTCCTAGAATAATCTGAAACTGAGGGGCCTTGATCACATCGAACACGATCTTCTCATGGTGTCCATCTTGACTTACTAGCGTCACCTCTTGAGTGGTATGCGTTACTGGCCCGGAGGCTATCTCCGTACCATCCACCGTAGTAATGACGTCCTTTACAGCCTTGGGACAAAGAGTTAGATTCATCCTCAAAACCATTTCATGATCCACATAATTGCCGATGGCACCGCTGTCGACGTAAGCTTCAATTGCATGTAATCGATCCGGATTATCAGGGCTAATGAGGACCATAGGTATCACGAAATGCGAGGTCACGGAACTGGTTTTCACGCTCGGCAAGAGGACCTCTATTCTTGTCGGGCGAGGTCGTTTCCCTGCTCAGAGTTTGTAACTTTGGTAACTGCAGCTCCTACTGCCTTCTTGGCAGGTTTCACCGGACAGTCTCGAAGAAAGTGCCCTGAGTTTCCGCAATATAGGCATAATTGCAACTGTTTCCTCCTTTCCCGCTCCCTTTGTGTTAGAGGACCTTTCAGACCCCCTATTTGCATGGGTTCCCCGGAGTCTACTCCTTTGGAAGGAGTTGGCGGTTTGGAAAATACTCGAGCATCAAACTTGGAACGATCGGTCTTCCTGTTCTGCAGCCTGTGATCTATTTGAACGACCAAGTCTATATAATCCGAACAGTCTTGTGGGGGATTCACTACTTGGGCTAAAACGTCTTTGAGCTCTCCACGTAGACCTCTATAAAACAGCGTAATCCTTTTGTCCTCAGGCCATTGAGTTTCCACTATTAGTCTATTGAAAGATGCAATATAAGCCAAAAGGTCTTGATTACCCTGTCGCAACGAAAGAAGCTCATTGTCCAAGGCCTGCCCCTGTGAATGTCTTGCGAACAGTTTTTTCATACTAAGCTGAAAGGCTTGAAAATCATGGAGAACCGGATCATCTTGATTAACTAGAGGGATCGACCAGTCTGCCGCATTGCCACTAAGGTACGAAAGTACAAAAGCTAATTTTGCTTGATCAGTTGGAAAGGCTGCTGGCCGGCATAAGAAGTGCAACCGGCACTGATTGATAAATACTGCAAACCTCTTTGGGTCACCAGAAAATCGTTCGGGCGGAGCCAGAGGTACATTCCCAGGTAGGTTGACCTGCACTGGATTCATAGAGGATGTTGAAGGAAGATTTGCCCCTGATGCGGGTAACGGGGTCTGTCCGGCTTGTGACTGTAGCACTTGTCTAGCAAGATTGTCTGTTCTCTCCTTGGAAATAATTAGTTCCCTTCTTAGAGCATTCGTTTCCTGACGAGCTGCATGCACTTCTGCCCTTAGTTCCCCAAGTAACCGGGCTAGGGGGTCAGTATCCGAGGTTTCCATAGCGCCTGGGCGAGAGTTTTGCGGTAGGCTTTGCGTTCTGTAACGCTCACCTGATTCTCGCAGAGGCGCCGGTCTTGACTGGGCGACTACCGTATCTTCAAAGGTGATGTGTAGCACCCGGTTGGCTCTTTGGGCTGGACCTCTGTGCACTGTATGCCTGACGTGTAGAGTAAGATGTCTGCAGATAGAAAATATGGGGTTAATGAACTGGGGTTATTGGGGTGTCCCTATCTCTTTCCTCTTCTCCTCTCCTGTAGACCCCCAAAGGTTAACGCTCTCACCTTAGGTAAGTGAATGCCGAGCTCTCCATCTGCCTCGGGGCAGGGTGCTGTAACCAGTTTCTTCACTGGATAGGTAGTGCAGGCCTCTTGACTTCAGAGGACTGCTGTCCGTCGTTTACTGCACGAACGGTAAGTTTCGAGTCATTCAAATGTCTTTAAAGTCTTTAGTAATGATGTCTCTTGTTTTGCAGGGTTCCGGCGATGGCGGATGACGGGCTGAAGTGAGTTGAAGATGGAGCCTGTGTGATGAATATAAGCGCCTGGAAGCACGTAAGTAAGCGCTTGTTGCCTGCTTCACGATGCGCTCTAACTGTCTTTTTATTTTGCAGGTACGAGTTCGGAGCGGCTGCAGGGTGCCGGAATACCCACTGGATTAGATGTGGAAAGGAGTAATGGCACGTGAGTATTAAAGTTCCCCAATGTCTTTAAACGCACCTTGTTTTTTCTTTCAGATGCGGGATGCAGCGCCGAAGGCCTCCGGAGCGTGCGAAGAGTTGGTAAGCTTTTGTCTTTCAGATGCCGGAATGCAGTGTGAAGACCTCCGGAGCGCACGAAGAGTAGGTAAGCCTTTGCCTTTCAGATGCCGGAATGCTAACCTGTTCTTTCTTGTCTTTATAGGTGTTGCTGAAGACTGGATTCAGAATGGTAAGCCTTTGCCTTTCAGATGCCGGAATGCTAACCTGTTCTTTCTTGTCTTTATAGGTGTTGCTGAAGACTGGATTCAGGATGGTAAGCCTTTTTCCTTAGGCCTAGGACCGGATGCAGAAGACACGGTGAGCGTCCTGCTGCAGAGGTTGCAGAATAACGCAAAGCAAGATTCATCCACCGGGTGTGGTTTAAATAGCCTCCTGTAGTGCTTAGGTGTCTCCTTCCACAGCCACGCCTAGGTAAGAAAAGAGTTCCGGGTAAGAAAAGAGTTCCTGCCTTCCAGAAGAGTTCCAGTGTTCTGAATCTAGGGAGTGGCTCCAGCCCCACCCAACAGGAAAAGTAGTTCCAAACAGAAGAGGATCAGAGGCTCAACTGGCAGGCAAGTAAGCAGCATGGTCTGCTGCAGGTAAGTCCACCCAAGCATAATGAGCCCGGCGCTTCCAGCGCTGGGACTGGGCATATTTATGAGCCTGGTGCCACTGGCACCAGGACTGGGTCCAAAAGGTCCCAATTGGGACTGGTTGGCACTCGTAACCTGGGTTATGGATCTGCTTCCAAGGGAGTTGGGAAAACCCTGACCTTTTGGAAGCAGAGATCATGACATGCATAGACCTCCTCTGCACAGATATGTGGTATCACTTGGTGCACAGACCTCCTGTGCACGGATATGAGGTATCACTGGATGCACAGGCCTACTCTGCACGGATATGAGGTATCACTGGGTGCATAGACCTCTGCACGGATATGAGGTATCAGTGGATGCACAGACCTCCTGTGCATACATATGAGGTATTACTGGGTGCATAGACCTCCTCTGCACAGATATGTGGTATCACTTGGTGCACAGACCTCCTGTGCACGGATATGAAGTATCACTTGATGCACAGACCTCCTCTGCACGGATATGAGGTATCACTGGTTGCACAGACCACCTCTGCACGATTATGAGGTATCACTTGGTGCACAGACCTCCTGTGCACGGATATGAGGTATCACTGGATGCACAGACCTCCTCTGCAGGGATAGGAGGTATCACTGGTTGCACAGACCACCTCTGCACGGATATGAGGTATCACTGGATGCACAGACCTCCTGTGCACGGATATGAGGTATCAGTGGATGCACAGACCTCCTGTGCATACATATGAGGTATTACTGGGTGCATAGACCTCCTCTGCACAGATATGTGGTATCACTTGGTGCACAGACCTCCTGTGCACGGATATGAGGTATCACTGGATGCACAGACCTCCTCTGCAGGGATAGGAGGTATTGCTGGATGCACAGACCACCTCTGCACGGATA
This sequence comes from Ambystoma mexicanum, assembly GCF_040938575.1. Classification (NCBI taxonomy): domain Eukaryota; kingdom Metazoa; phylum Chordata; class Amphibia; order Caudata; family Ambystomatidae; genus Ambystoma; species Ambystoma mexicanum. The sequence continues at coordinate 419,041,197 of NC_090934.1, read as the reverse complement.
TGAGGTATCACTGGATGCACAGACCTCCTCTGCACGGATATGAGGTATCACTGGTTGCACAGACCACCTCTGCACGATTATGAGGTATCACTGGATGCACAGACCTCCTCTGCAGGAATAGGAGGTATGACTGGATGCACATTCCTCGTCTGCACGGAGATGAGGAATAACTGGCTGCATGTCCTCATCTGCAGGCATATGAGAAATCACTGCAACATTCTTTAAACCTGACCTGTTGCATAAGGTCATGGTGCCCACGTGATTAGTATTTAATCGACCCACTTGTATTTTTCACCCTTTGCATTGCTGTTCTTCCCTGGGCAGTGGCTGGCACAGCTATTCACCAATGAAGAATGAAGGAAGCAGCCGGCTGGGCAGGAGGACCTTGGCACCACTCACCAGTCCACCAGAGGGAGGGCTTGTGCGTGATGAATGTGGCCACGTTTCCGCTGGTCTACTTGTTGCCTTAGTCTAACCCTCTCATCAGCATGTGAGCTCATCGGGTGAGATCGTTTAGGGAGAACCACTAGAGCGCACTCCGCTGCTGCCCCATGCTGTGGCTGCCCTGTGCATTGAATTGGGTCCTTATAGAGGGTGCACCACTATTGTTGATGCACTTGGCTTTGGGTGTCTTGAGTGATGTGGTGATAGGAAGGAGGAGCATTCCCAGGGTCTTGTCGGAGGGGGCGGGCCTCAGCTTTGTGGAGGGATTTTGGGGAGGTGTGTGCCAGCGAAGGGCCCCCAAGTAGCAAACGTTGTCTGCGTTGGCAGTGTGTTGTGACCTAACCTCAAAAAGAGCACTAACTACATCCAGGCATCACTCCAGGGGGTCGGGGTGAAGCACAGTGTGTGTGCGTGCTTTAATGTATCACACCTGTGTCTGTTCAGTTCCATTTGAACGCTTTTCTTTCATTTGTCTGCTGCCTCGTTTGTAAAGTCCTCCCGCTCCGAGCTTCGCCTCTCTCTGCCTTTCAGCCATCGCCAGCCCACAAACCACCGCCCGCAAAGCATTAATGCAAAACCTGTGCGGATTTCTCATTTAGCAGAAGTAATACCTTCCATTACCTCCCCTTGTGTTATTACCCCATGGCCTTCCTCATTACCTTCGAACAATGCACGCGCTCTTCCGAGCACCAACCTTGGGAGTCCGGGTTCCGGGGCCTTCCGGGGAGATGATGCTATTTTAAGTGCATAATTAGAATTATTACCAAGTGGGAACGGGAGCTCGGGCTTTGTAACCTTGTCTGGCAGGCGCTGTGATCCTTGAGCTCTCAGTAACGAGCGGGTGGGGAGGCTCATCGTCCCGAGGGGGATCCAAGATGGCACCCAGTAACCGAGCTGAGGAAGCTGTTATCAGAATGCAGGAGAGCACAGGCAGAGCGGGAGAGCCCCCAGCATCTTTTCCCAACTCTATATCCTCCTGTATCAGCCCTGAGCTCTCTGAATCTGCCACGTTTATCCTGAACACAGCATTCCTTTAGGACAGCTCTCATCTCTTGCATGCCTAGGTTACTCCTCAAGTCCACATCCTTGTCCATGAACCCCCAGTGCAGTGCATGCCTACATCACTCCTCAACTCTGCATCCTTCTGAATCAACTCCCAGCTCAGTGCATGCCTACATCACTCCTCACCTCTGCATCCTTCTGAATCAACCTCCAGCTCACTGCATGCCTACATCACTCCTCGAGTCCACATCCTTCTGCATCAACACCCAGCTCAGTGCATGCCTACATCACTCCTCGAGTCCACATCCTTCTGCATCAACCCCCAGCTCAGTGCATGCCTACATCACTCCTCGAGTCCACATTCTTCTGCATCAACCCCCAGCTCAGTGCATGCCTACATCACTCCTCAAGTCCACATCCTTCTGCATCAACACCCAGCTAAGTGGATGCCTACATCATTCCTCAAGTCCACATCCTTCTGCATCAACACCCAGCTAAGTGGATGCCTACATCACTCCTCAAGTCCACATCCTTCTGCATCAAACCCCGGCTCAGTGCATGCCTACATCACTCCTCACCTCTGCATCCTTCTGAATCAACCTCCAGCTCACTGCATGCCTACATCACTCCTCGAGTCCACATCCTTCTGCATCAACACCCAGCTCAGTGCATGCCTACATCACTCCTCGAGTCCACATCCTTCTGCATCAACACCCAGCTCAGTGCATGCCTACATCACTCCTCGAGTCCACATTCTTCTGCATCAACCCCCAGCTCAGTGCAAGCCTACATCACTCCTCGAGTCCACATCCTTCTGCATCAACACCCAGCTCAGTGGATGCCTACATCACTCCTCAAGTCCACATCCTTCTGCATCAACACCCAGCTAAGTGGATGCCTACATCACTCCTCAAGTCCACATCCTTCTGCATCAACACCCAGCTAAGTGCATGCCTACATCACTCCTCAAGTCCACATCCTTCTGCATCAACACCCAGCTAAGTGGATGCCTACATCACTCCTCAAGTCCACATCCTTCTGCATCAAACCCCGGCTCAGTGCATGCCTACATCACTCCTCAAGTCCACATCCTTCTGCATCAACCCCCAGCTCAGTGCATGCCTACATCACTCCTCACGTCCACATCCTTCTGCATCAACCCCCAGCTCAGTGCATGCCTACATCACTCCTCACCTCTGCATCCTTCCGCATCAACCCCCAGCGCAGTGCATGCCTACATCACTCCTCAAGTCCATATCCTTCTGAATAAACTTGCAGCTCTGTGCAGGCCCACAACTGTCATCACCTTCACATCCTTCTGCATCAACCCCCAGTTCTGTGCAAGAGTACATCGCTCAACTCCGCATAAATCTGCGTCAACTCTCTGCTCAGTGTACCCCTTCATCTCTCCTTAACTCCATATCCTTCTCCATCACCTCTCAGCTCAGTGTTCTTCTTCATCTCTCCTTAACTTGATATCACCCCACAAGGTCTCTCTGCAACACTCCACATCTCTCCTAAACTCCAAATCCCCAGACAACTATCGGCACCCCTACATCTCTGCTCGACTCTGTATCCTCCTACATTGAGCCAAAGCGCTTTGCAACACCCCACATCTCTCCTCAACTCAGAATTCTCTTGCATTACCACTCAGCTACTTACACCCCTACATCTCTCCACAATTCTCTATTCCCCACCTCAGGCCAAGGCTCTCTGCTACATATTGCATCTCTCCTCAACTCTCTATCCTCGAATATCAGTCCACGGGTCTCTGCAACGCTTCACTTGTCTCCTCAACTCCAAATCCTCCTTCCTGCATTTCCTCTCAGCTATCTGATTACTTGCATCTCTCCTCAACTCTGTATCTTCCCAAATCTGACCAAAGCTCTCTGCAACGCCCCACATCTAACCTCAACTCCAAATCTTTATGAATTACCTTTCATTCATCTTCACTCGTACATCTCTCCTCAACTATGTATACTCCCACTTCAGGTCGAAGGCCTTTGTAGGCTCACTCATCTCTCCTCAACTCTGTATCTTTGCACATCAGTGCGCAGGCCACTGCAACACCCCACATCGCTCTTCCTTCAACTCCAAATCCCCCTGTAGTACACCTGAGATCTCTGCACCCCTACATTTCTCCTCAGCTGTCTATCCTTCCACATTAGGCTAAGGCTGATCCCCCCTTCAGCTTTGCCTTCTCTCTCATCAGTCTTCAGCAGGCTGGAATGCAGCGCTGGGAAATGTTGTTGAGCCAGCCCAATATACATACAGAGCCAGCACATTGTGTACATGTATAGGAAAACATAGAGAAAACATAGAGGAACAGGACCGATACCTGACCATCAAGCAGGTTATAATGTCTAAAGATGAATGGGAAGTGGCCATGAGGGGGAATAAGTCCTGACGACGCATAAGGGATGTCTTAGAAAATTAGAAAACAATGAGTTCAATAAGAAACTCTGAAGTGACTTAGGATGCGAGGCTTTATCGAAGATCAGGGATGAACTGTACACAGAAGACAGTTTGTCATGAGAGGAGATAGGATCATTCCACCTATAGGGGTCGACAAACACATCATTGCATTGGGCCAGGAGGGGAATCGGGGCATGACGAAAACCAAGTAAAGGGCCAAACAGGGCTTTTGTTGGCCAATTAGTGATATTCGGCTACAAAGGGTGGTAAGAGATTGTCCCACATGTGTGGACAATGTGAAGGCCTGCTCATCTTGCACCAATCCCATGACCATCATCACTACACTAGTATTCCATGGGAAAAGGGTTGGCTTGGAAATTGTGGGGAAATTTTAGTTGAGCTGCTCACGCAATGAGTAAAAGTTGGATTTGACAGCAACCTATCCAGTAGAGATGTTATCAGTTTTTTAGAGGAGGTATTTGGAGGGATGTTTCCCAAGTGATAATGAGTTTCAGTTCAAATCACAAGAGCTGGGTAGATATTTAAAGGGAAATGGAATTGAACACCAGACCAGTTCGGTGTACCACCCCAAACCAATTGGATGGTTGAGAGGTTTAACCAGATCATTAAGAGTAACATACATAGGTTCCTCATAATGGGGACCGTCTGGCAACAAGCAGTTAAGGAGAAAGTGGAAAGCACACCTTTGCCCACCTCATTCCATAAAAAGGAGGTCCCCCTTCGAAATGTTTAGGGGAAAGGAACCAAATGTGAGAGTGTGCCCACCATCGCTCAATGCAGCAGATGAAACTTTGCCAATTCAGATGTTGTTAAGGATGAAATCTTCGCAAGGCAGGACAGCAGCACATCAATGTACAATAAGAACAAAGCCGGAGCAGTTATTGGTGCAAATCTGGGGGATTGGGTTAGGATTAAATCACCAGCCCCGGTAAGAAGGACAGCTGATACATGGTCAAGTACCACACAAGTGACAGGAGTGTTGCATCAAGCACCTATACGCCTCCAGCGAAAGCTTAATTAGTTTTCCATCTACGTGGTTAAAAGAAATTTGCTTGTAAATGACTCAAAATCGAAAGTAGTGGTTTTGCCAAACAAGTCAAAGCCTTAAACTATGTACTGGGTAGTGGGAGAACAAAGGTTTAAAAGAGTTCTGTCAACCCGTTAACTGGGACGTCACTTGCTGAACAGTTGTTCCTTGGCAGAAACTGGTGCTCGACTCAAGTCTGCTGGTTTTGCAATTGAAGAGATTCTACTTCACGCTCTGCAGATTTTCTGTACTGCCTTTAATTGAATTGTATCACGCCAAGGCAGAGCCAATACTCCTGTATGGTTTAGATCTCGCATTGTTGGACATGGGAGATATTCTTGACTCCATACAGGGTATGAATTGTAAGAAGAACTTGAACTTACCCCAGGGCTTCCCTAATTCAATTATAAGGCATGAACTGGGATGGATCTCATTGAGGTCTAGATACCCGTGGAGACAATTGAGCTCCTATGCTCTGTACAAAAACTTGGAGATCATCTATCAACATGAGTCGGTCCCATCGTTGGTCTCCTTCAAAAAATCTATGACCAGATTTCTCTGGGAAATCAATTCATCAGTTGAGGAATTGGTGAACAGGTCATTTAAGACCAAGCGCAAACTGGTCATGTATGATTGGGGTCAAACAATTGACAAGATGGGTTCCTATGTGTCCTATGAAGAATATTCATACTTCCCTGGGAAAAAAGGGTAATTTGTCTACATACCTTTGTTTGTTTCCATCTGCCAGAGAATTTGCTTATATTTATGTTTCAAATTAAACATACTCCCCACATTGGACCGTACTAGTAAATGTACCAGTGGCCCTATGGGTCCTCAATTTGCTCTCTTTTCAAGCTGCCATTTTCCATGGAGACACTGAAACATCTCACACTTTTTTTGTCCCAACTTGACAGAGCGCAGAACATTATACTTTGAGGGACATGTGGGTAAGGAATTTATGGCAGATTTGTTTTGGGCTCGACTCGTGTTGGGGGACAATATTTCCCCTGTTTTAGCACTCTATAACTTTTTGAAAGAAGTGTTAGATAAGCTTAAAGTAAGCTCCTAAATGTATTCCTTGCTTTGGTTTTATATGTGATGGCTGATGAAAATGGTATTACCATGATGTATTTCTTTTACATTTTTGTGAAAGGCTTGCCCTGTAATTGTACAGTGTTAAGCCGTAACACAATAAACATTTTTTCAAAGATAGGAGTGTTGCATGGAGCCTCAGAAACATTGGATGTGTGCGTCTGGAATGCCAACACTGTGCGCAAGTGTAATGGCTCCAGCCATGAGGCCAGGCACACTTCCAAGAGATTTGGGGGGACCATACCTAACACCTATGTGGCGTAACTCTATTCTCTCTTTGCCGTCGTTTTTTCTATACTCTTCCCTGTTTAGCTCCCTTCCCCACCTTACACTGTCTCTATATACGGCCATGCTCTATATATTGTTCCCCGTTATCATCCTTCCCCTTTCTCACCCCTGCACCACCACCTTTCATTTTGCATTTCTCCTACCCATTCTTACCTCTGCCCTACCACCAACTCTATGCATAAGGGGGCGAGAGGGCGAGGCATTGGATATGACTTCACAGCTGGAGGCATAGGTCGGGTTCACGGGAAAGGAGGCGTGCATTGTTCGAAGCATGAACCATACAGCAAACAGAGGGCCCCTTTGCTTGCTGTGTTACTGAATTACAAGGTCTAAGGACATGTATGTTCATCCTGAATTGCCATAAGGAATCATATATGCACCTGTATATATGTATCCATGTAAATGTATCCAAGCCATAAGTAAGCTTGTCATGTTGTGCGCCCAGCTACCTAAGGGTTGAGGGTGCCCTATAAATAAGAAACAAACAAACAAAAAGTGTAGGCTCCGCCCCACTGCCGTAGGCCCACCTTCTGTCTCCGACGCCATCATTTCAAGAATCAGACACACTCTAAAAATGGTGGCTCATAGCAAGAAACCAGGATGTTGCAGCTGGAATTATTACTGACATATACAGATGTCAATCTGTGCTGTATGTGTGCTTCTAAAGCGCATCTGGCCATACGGCCTCTGAATCTAACTAACCCTGTGAACCTATGGTGGTGCTCAAGGTGCTGAACGCATTGGATTGAAAATCAGAGTTATAAAAGGGCACAGCATCACAGTGCTTAGCAGAGGGCTCTGAGGGTACAGTTACATGGCTGTGGGACCCCAAAGACTGCGCATGGCAAACGTGGCTCCCGAGAAGGCGACTTATTGGATTTGGAAGAATGTAGGTGGTGCCGGGGGCTATGCATCTTCCAGGCTGTTGGCTGTGTCTTGTGGGAGTTGGTGCCGATGACCACAGTGCCCGTACCCACTCCATGATCTGCAGGCTCTAAGATCATAACAAACAAGAGGCCAGCACATATATGGCGGCCCATATATGTGACTTTGCGACTTCCAGGCAAGCTTCTGCTCTATAGGCAACCTCTCACCGGGATTAAGTTAAGCTGGACCGTGTCTGAACATGGTGGGTAAGTAGGGGAACCAATGTCACTGCTCATGTTTGCAATGGCAAGGGATGAATGCTGGATTGAAACATGTTTGGTGAAGAGGGGCATGGACAGAATAACGGTCTCACAATATTTGGCTTTACTCGGATCATGTCCTCCAGCTGCATTTCCCTAGATTTTCAAATAAAATGTGGAATTTGCAATGGTGCTAAGGCTCGAGATTAATGGTTCCAAGTAATTATATCCCTGCAAAAATGAAGCCTGGCAAAAAAGTCGCTGAAATATTGCCGTTTTTTGCAGGGACATTATTACATTAAACATGCAGGGGACACCCCCGCAACCCCCACTCCCCTTTGCCCCATATATATGGTCACCATATATAATGTCGCTATGACCTTTTCCCGGCAACATTATGTATGGCAACCATATTTATGGGGATAATATTACCTGATACCAGATTAATTGGAGCAATCAGTAATTTAGTCAGTGCCAGGTGTAGACTTGGGGCAGAGGGGTGGTGAAAGCTTGAGTGTCTAAAATAGTCCTTTTGCGTTCTTGGGAAGCTTGGGACTTGAGAAGTCGGTTGACGTATGGTTGCTATTGTTGATGTTCAATGTATGTATGGGATTTAGAAAGCAGAAACTTAGCTGAGAAGCAAAGGAGAGCTGAACACGGGGCATGCACCTGGGGTGCGTGGGGGGGCAGAATGTGGTGGCAGCAGAGTTTGATGAGAAGGACAGGGGAAGCAGGGGAGTTGGGGATGATCTGGAAGGGGAGAAGAGGGGTATGGTTGAGTGGATTAATCAGCGATTGGCAACATGTTATTTGAAGATTAGGGTCTTGTGGACCTTTCTGAAGTGTAGGATGGAGGGGGAGGGGGGAATTTCATTTGCATTGCTAACTTTTTCCAGAGATATGGGAATAGCAGAACAAGCCATGGTTCCTGGTGTGAGCACCCTAGATGGCAGATATTTCTCATGACATTTATGCATAGCTTGTGGGGATGCCCCATTGTGGTCAGATTGTGTTATCAATAACTTTAATGCTTACCACAGTTCGTGGACTGGGCACTGGAAGCATGCAATAAATCCAACCCAAATCTATTACATACTTCAAATTTCCTCTCCCAACTTCATATTCGAAAGAAAATCATGCCCTCCCTTGATCCGCACCACACAATCAACGTGGTCAGAGAATTGGTGCTTTTCTGCCTGGATTATTGTAATAGCTCATACCTTGGATTCAACAAATACCAAATTAAGCAATTGCAACGATTTCACAATATGTCTATGAGAGTGGTACTCTGTCTCAAACCTTGGTTCTGAAATCCCTGAAATGGCTCCCATTCAAGAAATGGGTCACACACAAAACGCGTTGGGTCACGTATCGAAGCCTAAAAAAAAGAACTATCCGAGCTTTCTTCAAGCATACGCTAACAACTACTAACCAACAAGAACCCCGGTATCTTCCCTAAACCACACACTCTCAACACTGTGCTTGAATAGAATAAAGCTTGGACGCGGATCCATCACAAACGTAGGAGCCAAACATGAGAGCAGCCTCTCATCTTTCCTGAAACACCCGAAGCTTCGGCTCGCTGACCGGAGCTCCTAAGCGCTATTCTTTCGATGAGCAGCCAGACTCTCCTCTGACCTCTTGCTTCTCCCCCCCACACTATAAAGGACTATCTGACAGGTCCCTTCGTATTGCATTTTGTGTCTCAGCCACCATTGTTTTTGCCTAGAACAACATCTCAGGCATTTGACCTCAACCCAAGTCTACCCTTCACACCTGTCTGTCTTCCTTCCCTCTGATTCTGCTCCTATTGTATAAAATCTGTGTAAGTGCACTTTGAAGTGGCAATCCTGGGGAACTGACACCATAAAAAACTTCCAAATAAAATATCAGATGAATGTTGGCGCTCATTGCTCTCAATAAGACTTGCAAATTTACCGGGATATTTTTTGACCTCAGCTGGAGTTGGCCAAATGGAACATTGTGGTGAGCTACAAGTCAGCCTGGAACCTCAGCTCAGCGAATACTTGAGGGTTAACAATAAAGGTCATAGGTGGGGCGGAGAGCAGATGTACTCCACCTGAGATACTTGCCCGGAAATTGCAATCTTTCATTGATATTGACACCCCTAATGTCATGACAAGATCCTGAGGTAAACAGAGTTCCTTGACCTGCAAAGTAATGAGATTCCTTTGGTGGATGATTGGGAAAGAGGAGGTGTGATTGTTGTGGATCAGGAGGTGATTTATAGATGTTCCTGTTCATGTAAAGCACCAAAACGAGTAAAGAAAAACACATGTTTCTTGTGTGCCCAGGTGATGTCAGGTCATGGGTGTTAAAAAGTGCAAGGGGCATCTCGCTAGAAACTGCAGTCCATGCATACATGCATCCCGAGGCACTTACTAAATAAGCAGCTGCAGTGGGCTTCTGAGGTCACAAAAGATGGGGGGCCAGTGATGCTCACTCTGCACTTGCAATGGGATATTGTGGCACAGCGTGGTGAAGGAGGCGGGGTGCCCTGGAGATCTCTTCTTCAGGGCCCAATCTTCAGCCCAGAAACATGGATCCCTCCACACAAAGCAGGACCTTTCATGCACTGTCAGCACAACATATGTGTAAGATATGGACCTCACGCCAAATGTCCAAGCCTGCCTTTCAGTTTATGATAAACTAAGCATGTAACGGTACTGCTTTTGTTAATGTTGATGTTAAAGGATATTTATGCCGTGCACCACCACCACCGTAGGGGGCCCCTGACGCTCTGGCGGATCTGAAAGAAAGGGGGGTAGGTTAAGGCGCGTTAGTAGGACAAAGTTTGGAGAAAGAGCAAGGGAGCTGTGATGTGCTGTTGGCAGCTTCAGTTCGGTTAACACCGTTCGCTGAGCTTTTTGGTGTGGTATCCAGTCAGAGTCTATCGTGTTGCTGTTGTGTAAGGCTCTGTGTGGTGTGTTTGTTGTTGCAGTGTGGTGAAGTGCATGCGGGTTGCTGTGGTTTAAGAGGTATGGTTGTGTTCAGTTAGTCTTTGAGAGGAGTGTGAAGATGTGTGAGGTTTTAGTAGGGTTGGTTATAGGCATTGTTGTCTGGAGAAATGCGCTCTCGTTTTGTGTGTCTTTCACGATTTAGACAAAATGTATTCCTTATATTGATCTGGTTTCAGCAAGACAAGACTGTCTCTTGTCTCTCTGTCCATGTGTTGCGTTAGTTATTCATTACAATTCTATCTTTGTTCTCACTCAGGCCAGCTCCGTCATCCCAGTCTGTGCCTGATGCAAGCTAGTCTCCGCGGATCTATCTAGTTGTGCCCCATGCCCATACCCATAGCTCTGTCTGAGTGCGACGCGGTACAGTTCAGTCCTTATCAGGATGTCGGGATTGATGCAACTGGATCACCATACCTAAGTCTCAGATGATTTTGTTGTGTGTGTTGGGTTAATCGTGTAGGGATTTTACATCTACTGGGGGTTTGGGAGGTGTGGAGTGCCCCAAGGCTGATACAAACAATGTATGATAATCCCCAAGCTGCCACCAATATAAAAGACATCCGTAGCTAATTCAAGGAACTGACTGCTATTTTTCCATCTGACATAGTTTAAGAGAAACCTCTGGAGCCACTTGCCCTTTGACAAAAGGGGCATGAACAATGGCGAGAGGGGGCCTGAGCCTTCCAGCCACCTTTCAATTAGCCAACAATTTTGGGGACACAATCATTGGCTGAACACAGGACACCCGCACATCGCTCCTGAGCACTCTGTACCCCAATATATCTCAATGACCTGCACCCTCATAAACCTCAATGCCCTACATTGCCTTATCAGCCTCTTCTCTGCTTCCCCACATTCCTGAACTCTCTGCACCTCCAAGTTCCTCCACTCTCTTCTGCCCCAAATTTCTCACCTTTTGGCATCCCCCTCAACTCTACGCATCCTGACTCATCCCTCCTCATCCCTATGTACCCCGACAATGATTAACATTTGCCACCACATGAGCCACATCACTGCCTCCACATGATCTGCACCCATCATTCCAAAACAGACTCTCAAAATGTTCCTTTTTAATCTTCCACATACCCCACTCATCTCTTGTCTGTTTGCACCACAGGAGATATGAACATGCTAAAATTAGTAATCCAGTAGGAGAGGGTATTCTAGAAAGTCTGTACATGATCAGTCCAGTGAAATGGGGGGAATCTATCAAGAGATCATGAGATCCAGGTCAAAGAGCCTTCATATGAGTGTCTTCTGAATGGTGGGTACATCAATTCAACAAGAGAACTCAGTGTAATAAGGAGGTGGTTTCACATTGTAGGTACTTCGCACTGAGGACAACCTATTATTTGTATACATCTGAAACTAGGTGTCATCAATGACTATCCTTTTCACATATGTTTCTAATTCAAGACATATACATAATAATACAATATGAACACATGTTTATTTAGCACTTCATTCCAGATTCCTCACACTTCAAAGACCAGTATTAATAGGTTTTATTATTAACAAATGTAATTATACTAAATGTATTCACATTGAACAAATAAAAGGCTAACTCGACCCGGCTGGGATGCAAATCTGTGGGTTACATGTCTTTCCATCGAATCTATTCCATCGAAGATTAATTGTATCAAATCTTTTCCATTGAAAGATGTTCCATCTAATTCCCATACATAATGTGCAAAGTGTTTATGCATTGAAACCCTTTCATCAAATAGGGTTTAGTTACATAAACACTTATATCTTTTGCATGGAAAGTCTGTGAAACATGCACAACGTTATAACGTTACAGGGAGCTGTCCAGTGCTGAAATCTATAAAGTATTTCAGCACTGGCCAGCTTCCCCTAACTTGTGGTGTTTATTGTTTATTGGGGGTCTCCCCACAAATGCCCATCAAACTCCAGAAGTCCACCCCCCTTAGCCACCCCACCAACCCCAATTTTCAAAATGTAACCCTTGTCCAGTGCTGAGTCCTTTAATGTATTTCAGCACTGGACATCTCCCTCTAACTTGTGGTGTTTATTGTTTATTGGAGGCGGTCATCCCCCAACCCCACTCAACCCACAGGGGTCCTCCCTCCTAACCCCCCACCAACCCCATTTTCAAAATGGAACCCTTGTCCAATGCTGAAATCTTTAATGTATTTCAGCTCTAGACAGCTCCCTCTAACTTGTGTTTATTGTTTATTAACCCCCCTCAACCCCCAGGGGTTCACCCCCCCTGATCCCCCACAACCCCCATTTTAGAAAAAGTAACCCTTTCCTCAAACCATTGCATTTCCAACCCAAACATACATCTATTTTAAAGGTATGTTTGAGTTGGAAATCCATCAAAATTCATTCAATGAATATGCTTTTCGATGGAAAGGCATTTCAATGAATGAATTTCGATGGATAATGATTCGATAGAAATGATTTCGATAGAAAGACTGCATACCAAATCTGTGTCCTACAAGCTGAGCACTAATGTCTCAAAGGAGCTATTAATTAGCTTTTCCATCACACAAGCTCATAAATAAACAAGACTCTACCATTGATTGCATGCATATTTACTCGCCTTCTTAATTTGTTTACATTGGTGGATATTTAATATCAATTTTGAAAATACTACCTATCATCAAATATCATGGAAGATCATGTCCTTCCGGTAAATCCCATCTCTATCATATTTCATCTTCCCATTTTTAACACTTTGTGTCTGAGTATTTATTTTGTCAATTAAACAGAACATGACATTCTGTACCATTTCAAGCACTTATCATATACATCAATATAATAAAACAATATTTTTTTAACTGTATCTACTTGATATCTGTTCATATAAACTACAACCCTTGTATGCTACGAGGCTGGACCTTACAGAAGGCCAATATTGAGAAGCCTTTGACTAGCAATAGCATTTTCTATTTAATATACTCAATGCACACGTAATAATCAATTGATTATTTTTACCATATATGGTCAATATTAAATATACATCCAATAGCAAACACATTCTATCAACTGAAAAAAGGAAAGAGAAAAGGATGATGGAGTGAAGTAGGGAAAGATCATAAAATATATCACAAAAATAAATAAAAACATATCCACTGTCTCGTCTTCCCCATTTACAGTGCTCTCCCTCATCCTGCGCCTTCCCTACCTGCACTTCTCTTCCTTCCTCTCATCCACATTCAATGTATCCATTGTGTCATTAATTTACTAGTTAGTCATTATTTTTCACTTCAGAAGCATTCCCTCTTTTGCTCACTCTAATTTATTAATACATTCTTGGAATTCACCCAACCAAGGCACAAATGATATGATTGTATGCAAGTGAAGCAATGCATGTGTTTTCAAGCTTATTCAATTACATTAACTCAGCTTTCCATATTGCATGTGATAATTTAAGCTAATTTAATGTCCAATGTCTGATATATTAATGTCCCTCCTCTGGTAGTGAGATTTCCTTTTATATTCAATTGTGGCACATTTTAGTGATCAATTTAGGACCCATTCCTCACTTATTCAATTAATTAGGGTATATAGTTTATTCAGATATGAATATTAGATGCATGGCCATTAAAGTTGCTTTCACTTATTCCTTCCATGAATTCATACCAGCATAGCAGGGAATTGCAAGTCAATGTCCACTAGATCAGATACACATCTTATCACCATTGAAGATCAATGTACAAGATAACAGAAACTAATCTTTTCGCATTTGCATATTAAGCAGCTCAATGCCCACAAGAACAGAACCTAATCTAATCACCATTGTAGCTCACTGTCCACTGGATCAGATCCAAATCATATCACCATTGAAGATCAATGCCCACTAGATTAGCTTAGATTAGAATCTATTCTAATCACCATTGCAGCTCAATGTCCACTATAGCAGAACCTAGTTTAATCACCGTTGTAGCTCGCTGTCCACTGGATCAGATCCAAATCGTAACACCATTGAAGATCAATGCCCACTAGATTAGATTAGAATCTATTCTAATCACCATTGCAGCTCAATGTCCACTAGATCAGAACCCAGTTAATGACCAGGCAAGCTCCTTATCCACTAGATGGGAAAAAATATTATCAACATTGCAGCGCAATGTCTACCAGATCAGAACCTAATTAATCACCATTGCAAATTAATTCCCACTTGATCAGAACCTAATCTAATCACTTATGAAATGGCCACCAGACCGAACTTAATCTAATCACTTGCTTTGAAAATTGTTTCAGTTTATGGCCCACCCAAATTAAATAAACCCAATTCCCTTAATCTCCGGCATTTTAGGCATACATTTAATCAATAATTTCAATCATTGTTTAATTTTTCTTAGTTTGATGGACCTCTGTATTAACTTAAAGAACAGGGGTTTCTCAATAATATAAATTAGCATATCCATTTGCTAACACTTCATGATATCTGTGATGGATTTCCATCTGTTAGGGAGACTATCCCAGATTTCCTCAAATTTTAGGAGCTCTAGTAAATGGATTCTTCTGTGAACATCAAATATGCTAAATAGTCCCACTTATAGACAGCACTCTAATTTTTAAAACGGGTGTTGGTGGGTTTGTACCCAGATAGAACATTCAAACATCCATTACATACCTGCTTCTGGTCATGAGTAATTGGCATGACAGCAGCATATGTGGCTGCAATGGGGATTCATTTTTTAAGAACGTGCTAGGCCAGTTTGCTCACTAAAAAGTCTAAACCCGATTTTGGGTGGCAAATATGCTACAAACTTTGTAGAAGTCAATTTGGAGAGATTATACATTTCTATTTCAGGAATATGCCCTCCAAATATCCAATCTAGCTGGCCTGTATAGAACTCATGTTGTTCTAATTTCCTTATTGTCTTTCCCTGGAATAAAAAAAAGGGACTGCCTTTGAAAGTGAACTAGCAGTTTAAAATGACATGATTCTATTAACCCAGCCACCAGGTGTCAGTTTATAATAAATAGATATAAACCATATACTGGGTTTAGCAGAATGACTGCTGGGATTACACAGTGATTCAGCCACAACCAAATGATGTCATTCTATTGTCAGCTCGGGTGGACAGTGGTTCATTCATGACAGGCTCTGGTGTGCCTTAAGCCGCCTGGGCTCGGTGTACCCACAAAAATGTTGGATCAAGTCTGTAAAGACTTATGTTTGATCCCCCTGAGAATAATTGTCTCCTTCCTCCAGACAATGGGAACACTCCCTTGCGGTTTCCTGAGAACCGGTGCTTCAAAGACAGCCCTGCCACTTCAATGGCCACCTCCCATCTGGGTGCTGATTGCTGTAGTCCTTCTAAACTGGGCAGACAAAGGAAAAGGCACAGTTAGAATGACAGACGAGTGAGCTTCAGTCCTGAGAGAGGACTGATAATTTTGGATTTTGGTAGGATCCAAAACTTCCTATTACTATTACACCGAATCTGGGTGTCACATCAGCAGGCGAAGGGCACTTGTTACAGCAGCCAGTACTGGAACCCTAATAGCAGGCTTGCTGTGGAGCACTCCGCCCTGGCATGTTTGCCTATATAAGGGAGGAGACCCTTCCCTTAGGTGATTCATCTTTGGACCCCTGAAGAAGGACTCACTTGGACCTCTCTTGGGGTACAGTTTTCTACAAAGTCCTCTCCCATAGAGGCTTCCAAAAAGGAGGCAAGCTCCTTCCCCGACCATCCCATGGACAAATGTGGGGTGACTTTTGTTTAAGCAAATGCCTAACTGCTTGCTGAGACACTGGTGCCCATGATTCTAACTACTGGAAGAGGCAGCCTTGCCAGTGTTCTCTGGCAACCTTCCTGGCAGGGTAAGGCTGAATAAGGACTCATCATGTCCTTTGGCACCCTGCTCTGGGCCTCACAGAAACCCAGAGAAAAAGGAATAGCTCTGGACTCCGGTGCCCAACTCGAACCACTTGTAAGTTGTTGATACGGACATTGCTTGACTGCCCCATGCTTCTTCATGCCCAGTGCCATTGCTGGTTTTGAATCGAACCGGACACAGTTGGCCCCGCTCACCGACCCAATGACAAGTCGCTGCCTCAGAAATCTCCCTGACTCCCTTATCAATGTTGTCGAGCTCACAGAACAAGATTGAAAGTTATTTGTAGTGGTTCTGTCCCCCTGACCTGCCTTAAAAGGGACCCAGTGACATTTAAGTCCCCACTACTAACCTTTTAAAAGACAATCTCAGTGAACCTCAACATTGCTACTGAAATTCTTGCCTGTCTCCACCTTCATGGCCCCGTATTCCAAAGTCTACATTATCTGTTGCTCCCTTTACAGTGGTGGCTTATTAGTGTTTCTATTATTGGTGTGTACTTTTAGTTTCATGTAAGTTTTGTATTTTTATAGAACCTTGATTGGACATTTAATGCATTCTGTATTCTTTTTTCTTTTTTTTAATTAAAGCATTACGTAAACAAATACAAACTTTTGCTTTATCTTTTCCCACCCTATATGAGCCAAGCAAGTCTTTTGGGTTTTCGTTCTCTTAGTTAGTTCCCCATACCATCTTTCCAATCCGAATGTTCGTTTTGGTTTCACGTTGCTTCCTTCATGCTATGGGCTTGGCTATATGAGGGAATTTCTCCTTCTGTTCCCTTTTTAATTATTGCTGTTAGTCGACTAGTCCTGTTTGTATTTTTTTTTTTGCATTACTTCCAAAAAGATTCCCAAAGCCCTGGTTGTCTTTTGATTTGGATCTTCATATAAAGCTTCAAACCATAAGTCAGAATCCAGGCCACGCGATGGAGTTAAGATGTTGTGTAGCAGTTTTATTCTTTCCATTTTTAGTCCCTTGCAGAACATTGTTAGGCGCCGTAGGGATTCTTGCTCCAGTGCTATTGCTGTTTTGGGTGCTTCTGTGCTGGCTGACTTCTCTTATGAACAGTATAGCCTGTCCTCGGCCAGCGCTACCCTAAGGGAGGCATACTGTAACTCTTACGATTAGGAACGCTGCTGGTTTGGTGGCAGTGTGGAGCTGAGTAGGCTCTTTAGTCACTACTCATTCCTGTAGTCCTGCAGAGCAGTAATAATAATTAAAATAATCGAGCATGTATCTAAGCGCTGTGTGGTGCTCATTTATCGACCTCGGAAGGATGAAAGGCTGATTTTGGCCCTGCCGGGATTCGAACCTGCATCAACAGGCTCTGCACAGATGTCAAAGCCAGCGCACTACTTGCTGTGCTATCGGACCGGTTTATAAGATTGTAGTAGTCTTTAGACACAATATCCCCTGGGGGCACTTTACTGAAAGGCAGATTACTGCATCCCTACAGCACAGTTTATTTCCACGGTAACCCCAGTTTCCATTTCACTCCGGCATACAGGACAGAGACTGGTTTTCTAGGAACAGTTAAGATGGGTGTACAACCTGCAATATTCATCCATATATGTGTATACTTTGTCCCTGAAGTGTATTAATATACACAGGCTCATTTACGCTCAACCCATGTTCTACCATCACTTTCTTATTTGATGGATGTATCATATTGGGGCATATGATCACATGTTAACTATTTGAAGAAGTCTGGCAGTGTTAGACCACTTACCGTGTCTACCAGCACTTGTAGCATGTGCATGGATCCTTGTGGTGATGCGCACCTCGCAGGAGGTTTCATTATTTATTTGGATGTTTTATGACTCTCTATATGCAAAGAATTGCTTCATATTGCCATGTGTGATGGGGAGGGGGAATGAGTGGTTAGGAATTGTATTGTTAAGACATGCAGAGGCCAGCAGTAGACTCAGTTTAAGCCTACGGTGAAAGAAAGGCTATCGGGAAAGCAGGACCGGATTTCATCCAGTTGCCTATATCAAATATCTCTATCTAGCCCCTGTAGACCGGGACTGCAGGAGTCATTGTAAGGAATAATTTAAGTAGCAAGTTTTTATGGTTCTTCAGCACTTGGGGCCATTTTTGGAGTGCCGCTCGTTCCAGAAAGGGGTGCCACAGCACGGCATCTGTCTGGCTCCATTGATTTTTGGGCTACTGGCTTGGTTGAGCAGCCGTGCCAATGGCCATCACAAATGTCTCTCTTTGTAATGGAGCAAGCGTGCAGAGACGTACCTGGGGCACAGCTCAAAGTAGTCTCAGGGGTTGGTGCAAAGCCCTTGCAATGCTGTGTTTTCCTGGATAGGGGGCAGTGCCAGGATATAATCAAGCTGTTTCAGGGGTAAGATCATGGGGTGGCCTTTTCTTTGTGAGTTGAGGAGTGCACTACATTCGTGGGTATGACAGCCTACGTGCTGCGGCAGTACTCGAATTTAGATGGTACTAGTGTTTGGGCCAGATCCACCCTGTGCTGAAGGTCAAGTAGTGGGGTCATTCATTTTAGCCTGGGCATTTGATAATTGCTGGTGCGCATGAGAGTTAGGTTGGAGTCAAACATGATGCCTAGGTTTGCTGATTGGGTGGCAGGGTGGTCCAGTGTACTCTGACGGGTGAATGTGATGCCCTCCTTACCTCTGGCGCCAGCATGCAGTCACAAAGTTCATCCATAGTTTTGTGTTATGGTGCAAGTGGTCTGGGTGTGTGGCTCAATGGACACATGCACCCACTACCATCTTCTATTGACCTTATGGTCACGGGTTTGAAACCCTGCAGATCCTTTCAATGTGTACAATGCAATAAACAGATGCTGCCCGTCTATAGTGGAAAGCCACAGTACAAATGCATGTGTTATGTTATGGGCCTCATTAAATGTTTGCCGGTCTGAAAACAAGAGTGCATGTAAGCTCAACGGCACCCTTGTTTCTGCACCGGCAAATTAAAAGTCTGCCACTGCTGGGTGCAGCGGTCATGGTAGGCAGACTTGTCACGGGAGCACTGGCACCATTGGTATCGGTGCCGGTACTCCTGTGTCCCCACTCCCATAGAGTCCCATAGGACTCTATGGGAATGGGGATTAAAAAATACACACCGGTGGCACCGGGAAGTCAGGCGCCGGTAAATTATTACGGGTCCGGCGGCAACCCGCCGGTAGCACTGTCAGAGTTCCCAGCGGACCCGTAATGAGGCCCATAGTCTCAACACCAAGTTTATGAGCCGCAGAGAGATGGGATGGAAGCTGCCCAGAAGTCCAAGGGGAAGAAGATGTGAAATGAAGTTATTAGAAATGAAAAATATTATTGAAGTAAAAAGGAGCTATTAACAATTGTATCTAATGTTCTAACTCTTGCTTATTATTATTTTTATTATTATTCATATTATTATTATTGCATTTATTAAGCGTGGACCTGGCTTCGGGAAGCAAGGGGGTGCTATACAAGGCATAGGGAAGTGCACAGAAAGGCAAGCAGCTTGCAAGAGATCATTAATATGCCTATGATGTAAACACACAATATTAACAAGGCAGATTTTTGGGAAATGTTTGATTTGATCACATGGCACCTAGTAGATAGGCAAAGGTTTTCCTTCCACCAGGCTGTTTGTTGCTGTTTTCCCCAGCCATATACTGCAGTTTTGAGAAAACAGGTTTTTGTTTCCCTGAGTCCAATTCATCTTCCTATACTGGGTGTTCTCAGTACAGGTGTCTTCCCAGTGCTCAGGAGGCATGTCAGAATGCTGCTTTGCCTTTTATTGTTCAGATGCTGTGCTCATCTATGTTAAGCACCAAGCACCTGCCAAACGTGTACGTAGCCTCCCTCACAGCAGGGAAATGCACCTTAAGATATCTTCATATAAAGCAAGCAAACTTCTGATACATCTACCTGGTCCTGAGCTGCAGGATGGTTATATGGTTTCTTTAGGTTACATCTTGGTGCCTATTTGTTACTGTCTTTTTTGCAAAGTGTTTGCAAATAACTACCCCTGGCTGGAGATCCTTATTGGCATCACAATGCATTGTTTTAAACTATATCTTACTCTACCCCATCATGCCTTGGCAGCATCAGCCTTGTCGTTTCATCTCTGTGTTTTTGAATGTTCTAGGTGGGTGGGTGGTTGTGTGTACCTGTGTAGAGAATGCAGTGAGTGGATGTAAGAGAAGGTGTGAGTGAGTGACTGGTTGGTGAATGGGTATGAATGTGGCAGTGTGTGTTTGAATGTTCTGCATGGGGTTTGGTGTGTGCCTGTGTGGTGAATCTAGTGTGAGTGAATGTGAGAGTGGCTGTATGGGTGAGTGACCAGTGTGTGAAAGGAGATGCATGTGTGAATAAGGCTCTAGGAGACTGGTGATCACTGTAGCATTTTTGCCATATCCTTTATTGACTTTGCATATTTTACTGGTATTTTCGGGTAGAGCCAAGTTCATGTGTGTCATTACCTGGCTAGACTGGTATTTTGGTGCAGTCAGTCTAGCCATTGCTTACTGTGACATGACATTTATTACATGGCATCTTTAAAAAAGCAAACATGATAAGTAGTGTTGCATATCTAGACTGATGTTTTGGTGTAGCGACCTGTAATAGCACGATTTTTTATTAACTGAGCATCTATGATGAATCAAGCATGATAAGTGTTCTTATGGGTCTAGACTGGCTTACATTGGAACTTTTTTTCATGATTTACCCTATACCTTACAAAACCGATTGTTGGCCTTTGATCCAAAGTGTTGGCCTTTTACCCAAGTTTTCACAGAATGTGTGCTGTGTAATGCACCATTATTCAAAACATTTTCTCAAGAAAGGGAGAAGAATCCCCCCCTGACCCTTCCAAACCCATATTTGTTACTTTGGGTTCCCTCGCAACACTTGGTCACAATGTCATACTTGTGGCATATATTTACACCCTCCAAAAAAACAACTCACTAGCCACCACTGGTGGCTGGTATATTTGTGGACCAGGCACCGTCCCCATTTTTCTATGCTACGCCAAACTAGAGGTCTGCAACCTGTGGCTCTCCATATGTTTTGGACTACAACTCCCATCAGCCCCAACCAGCACAGAGAATAGTGCAAGATCAAGGGAGTTGTAGTCCAAAACATCTGGAGAGCCACAGTTTGCAGACCCCTATGCAGCGACATAATCATCATGGACATTGCGCACACATGGTGGTCCGGACTGGCCCGGGGTGTGGCGTGGCCTGTGCTTTGTTAGAGAGCTTGGGGTAGCCCGCACAGCGAGGTTCGCACGGGAGCCACCAAATGTGGTGCTAAGCAATTGGGAACCACTGGGTGTGAGAAAGGGGTAGTGTGCAGTGCACACGTTGAAGTCTGCCAGTGAGTCCCTGTGTGAGAAACAACTTGTGGGTGTTTTAAATAAATTTAAAATAACTGTGTGGTGCCATGGATTTATGTCTGCAGCAATGATATTACATTAAATGATGGGGGGTTTTAAGTCCTCTGACACCCAGTATTACACTTAGCTAATAGAAACTATGGGGGGGGCTTGGGTATATTGAAAGAACCTTTCCCAGGTATTATACTCCAACAAAGATAACATTATCAGGTGCACTCCCCTGTGTGCACACAGGCCTCTCTAAAAGGTTTCTTCTATCATAGTGGTAGCTGACTCATAGATACATTTATAACCAGGGAATTTTGTTGATACTAAATCCTGGTCAATTATTTCATTTTCAGGTCTTGCTTGCGCAGAATTTTTCTACTGGATAAATAGCAGCGCACGCCTCACTTTGTCAGTGCTTTTTTGGCTTGTTTAACACAGCAACGCCACAGATAACACCTACTTCTGTGTCCATTGATCTACAGATGTTTCATACCCTAGCTGTAGCCTGAGTTAGAGATTTTGGTTACCCTGTTACAAATACTGTATGTTATACATATAGATCCCACGTCGAATCTGAAAAATGACAGTCCCCAAATGTGTGATCGTGGACAAATCATGCCTCCCTCTGTGCCTCGGTTCATATATCTGGCTGAAATGAGAGCGCCTGGAAACACGGGTGCTAGACGCATCTGAACAATCTGAAGGTTGTTTGCCATCACTTCCCGTGATGTCAAGTGGGGTCAAATGACATCACTTCCTGTGATGTCGCTTCCGCTACCCCATGCCTTCTGGTGAAATGACGTCCCTGGCCTGCCCTGCTGTTAGGGAGAATTCTCTGTTTAGGCTGAATTTCCTAACCTAGTGAGTCCCCCAGCAGTTTTGCTGGATTTCTGGAGTTTGTTTTTTTCCATGCTGCCAAGAGTGAGACTCTTTTTCTCCCACTCTTGGACATGAATGTGTGTAATTCCTTTGAATGTCAATGTGTTCTATGGGCTATGGGGTCTTTTACTCCATAGGGTCTCATATGTTTTACTATGTGAATTACAACGCACCCTCCGTGCCGTAGCACTGGGGTGTCCTAGCGGACCTCCATCATAGACTCCATACTCGGGGACTGACTACTGTCTCCCCGGGCATGTAAAGTCACCATTGGCTTTACTAGACCTAAATTTACTAACAGAACTAGTACAAACCATCCTATTGTGGACGTACTAGTAGGGGTAATTCGATTACTCCTGGGTCTGTTATTCGAGTTTTGGCTGGTGGCAGTGGAAACTACTTGTTATGTTCGACCCCGAATATAACCCTATGGGATTCTTCCCATTTTTGGAGATTGATACTTTTCCTCGTTAATCTCTAACATACCACCGGTTTACTTATCTTAAATAAGTCTATCGGATGGTATTTTCTGCCAGAACTCGATTTTTAAAATGGCGTCTGTGTTCGTCTCTGTGACTCCTAAACCAAAGGTTGAGCCCTTTGTTCCACTTTTGGCGGGCTTCTGTACAGAGACCCTCCAAAGTGGTGCTATTCTGTCTGGGTTACCACAGGGGTGTGGGAGGGGGTTTAGGCACCCTGGACTGAGTTGCCTTGCCAACTCCGGTCGCACTCTGGTGTGATTGGCCCAAGTGGTAAGCCACCCCGCTCACCACTTGGCGTGTTTTGATTGACAGCTAGGCTGAAAGAATGGGGGTTTTCTGCATAAAAGCAGGGCTTTTGGGACTGGATCTTCAGAACGCGCCACAGGACCTAAGAATCCGACGAGGGTAAAGCTGAGCCGACCTGCAACAACGACACCTCCGGTGGAGCCCTGCGGAACCGACTCACCACTTCCCGACGACAGAGGAGATCTCCCCGTCGGAGAGTCTCTTCCCCTGACTGGTGGGAACAACCAGTCCCCTTTGCTTTTTCTTCGCTCCAGGACGCAGTGGTCGAATTGCCCGTGCAGAGCACCTCGGCAACCGGATAGCCACTACCCCTGTACCGCGACCAAAAGGTGGTGCCTTGTGACGGAGCACTCCGCGGCTGGTCTCTTCCCTGGTGGTGCACCGGACTTCACTTTTCTTCGACGACGAGATCATCTCTACTCTTGGCAAAGACCCGACGTGCATCCACCACCAGGAACAACTGCCCCCGCCAGAGCTGTCTCTCCACAAACAAGGTACCGTGTCCGCCTGGCTTCCCTTTCTGCCGGATAGAGTGATGTGTCTTAATCCTCGCCTTTCCATTGGGTCGTCTCCAAGCTTTCTTTAACGTGTTGTTCTGAACTGGTCCAATCTTTCCATAACAATTTTGCGATAAAGACTCGAAGCACATTTCCACTGAGACACTTTTTGGGACATATCGCCTTGCCTCTCTCCGAGTGGACCTGGCCTCTGAACTTTGTGATCTGCAGTAGACCCTGCCTTACTTGCCTTGCATTTGTCCGTAAAGTATTGGTACCGAGTTGACTTCATAACCTGCCTTATTTTTTGTCTCCCATCCTAACGAATACTAGAGTGCCATCTAGGTTAAAGCATACACCTCAGTCTGCAAATAAGTGATGCCGGTGAACCTAGACTTGTCGAACTATTGTTAGGAGGATTGATCTTTTTCTTCATTATAGTAATTGTGATTGAAGTTGTTTGCCGTATTAGTGCCAGAGTGTTTTCTATAGATGTGTTGTTATAAATAAATAACTTTATATCTTTACACCGAAGCCTTGTTCCGTGTTTGCTTGTTCTACTGTGTAGATTGCCTTATATTGTATTCTCCACATACTGCCTAACTCTTCTTGAGAGAAGTCTGACTGCTCAGCCACAGCTACCAAGTGAATCTGTGTGGTACAGACTGCTACCAAGTGGGTTTACTGCCAAACACCTGTAGTCCTAAATCTTTTGCAGTGGTCCCAGAGGGAACTGCACAGGTTTCCGCCTAACACCTGCACCCTGTGAAGCTTGCAGTAATTCCCGTGAGCCCTGCCTGTGGTGTGCACCTGACGGAAGCATGCACTCCTTCTGCTTTTGCTGTGCCTGCCCTGCACCCTGTGAAGCTTGTGCTTCTTCCTGTGAGCCCTGCCTGTGCTGTGCATGTGACGGAAGCTTGCGCTCCCTCTGCTTTTGCTGTGCCTGCCCTGCACCCTGTGAAGCTTGCACTTCTTCCCGTGAGCTCTGCCTGTGGTGTGCACGTGATGGAAGTTTGCGTTCCTTCCATACCTGCCTAACCTCTGGGTTTATCCCGGAGACTCAGGGTTTTCACGCTCTTCTCCAGGGAAGAGAGTGGAGTCTCTGGGTTTTCCGCATCTGCAGGCATTTCGCGTTCATTGTCAGCAGGGGCTCCTGTGATTAAAAGCAGCTGCCAGACACAATACCCTGTGATTATCTGTCCATTCACATGGAAAACGGGTGCCAGGGAAGGATACAGCAAAGAGATTGAGACGTGACCACATGCAGTTAACTAATCTATCCAGCTTGAACCACACCCAGTAAAAGGACTCAAGGCACCAAAAAGAAACCAAAAAGAAAACAAGCGCCTTGAAATTAAAAGTGAAAGTCTGCAAGTGCAGTGACAAACAGCGCATACCCATTTAAAAAATATATATATATTTACGTGACAAATATACAAATGTAATTCACTTAAGGGAGACACAATCAAGACCCAGGGAGGCCTTTTGCAGCTTCTATTCGCTTTACACCAGTCCGTTTGTCTCAGCAGTCACAGTGGTTCCAAAAATGTAACAAACTACCGCTGGTGCTTAACAATAAGTAGATAGGCCTTGGAGAGGAAATGCCTGGTCCCCAGCTTGGGAGGTTCCCACACATGGCGGCCTGTTTCAAAGAAGTCAGTGCTGTTGGTGTGCTGCTCCTGCTTGCAGCGTGTGTGTTTGTCGTGTGTTCTGCTTTTGTGTGTGTGAAGCAGAGTAAGGTTTCCAAATGCAAAAGGGAACTCCAAAAATGGTACATGCGTTTTTTGAGGGCACAGTTTCATTTAGTGCAGTTGTGTGCACATAACCATCACACAATCAATATAGTTTAAGGAACTGAAAGCATGAATTTATTGCAACATAGGCAAATCACTTTCTTTTGGGGAGGCAGCTGTGTGGTGCATAGATTATAATAGAAATAGGGTTTCTAATACTGCTAATACTGTTTCTATGGCAGCTACAACCACTGAGTTTACCTTTTTGACATGTGGGCGGAGCCTTGAACAAGTGGGCGGAGTCTTGTGTGGCTATGGGCGGGCTTAAATCTCAGGGTTTTTGATTTTCAAATGTAGGCAAGTATGGTTCCCTTTTGCTGTGCCTGTCCTGCCCCCTGTGAAGCTTGTGCTTCTTCCCGTGAGCCCTGCCTGTGCTGTGGTGTGCATGTGACGGCATCTTGCGCCCCTCTGCTTTTGCTGTGCCTGCCCTGCACCCCGTGAAGCTTGTGCTTCCTCCAGTAAGTCCTGCCTGTGGTATGTACGTGACAGAAATCTTGCGCCTGTGAGCCCTGCCCGTGGTGTGCACGTGACGGAAGCTTGCGCCCCCTCTGCTTTTGCTGTGCCTGCCCTACACCCTGTGAAGCTTGTGCTTCCTCCCGTGAGTGCTGCCTGTGGTGTGCACGTGACGGAAGCTTGCACCCCCTCTGCTTTTGCTGTGCCTGCCCCTGCACCGTGTTAAGCTTGTGCTTCCTCCCGTGAGCGCTGCCTGTGGTGTGCTGTGCACGTGACGGAAGCTTGAGCCCCCTCTGCTTTTGCTGCGCCTGCCCCTGCACCCTGTGAAGCTTGCGCTCCTTCCCGTGAGCCCTGCCTGTGGTATTCACGTGACGGAAATCTTGCGATGTAGGCCTTGCCTGTGGTGTGGTGTGCAGGTGGTGGAAGCTTGCGCTCCCTCTGCTTTTGCTGTGCCTGCCCTGCACTCTGTGAAGCTTGTGCTTCCTCCCGTGAGCCCTGTCTGTGGTGTGCACGTAACGGAAGCTTGCGCTCCCTCTGCTTTTGCTGTGCCTGCCCTGCACCCTGTGAAGCTTGCGCTTCCTCGCGTGAGCCCTGCCTGTGGTGCGCACTTGACGGAAGCTAGCACCCCCTCTGGTTTTGCTTTGCCTGCCCCTGTACCCTGTGAAGCTTGCCTTCCTCCCGTGTGCCCTGCCTGCGGTGTGCACGTGATGGAAGCTTGCGCTCCTTCTGTTTTTGCTGTGCCTGCTCTGCACCGTGTGAAGCTTGCGCTTCCTCATGTGACCGCTGCCTGTGGTGTGGTGTGCAGGTGATGGAAGCTTGCGCTCCCTCTGCTTTTGCTGTGCCTGCCCTGCACCCTGTGAAGCTTAAGCTTCCTCCCGTGTGCCCTGCCTCTGGAGTGCACGTGATGGAAGCTTGCGCTCCCTCTGATTTTGCTGTAACTGCCCTGCATCCTGTGAAGCTTGCGCTTTCTCCCGTGAGCTGTGCCTGTGGTGTGCACGTAACGGAAGCTTGCACCTCCTCTGCTTTTGCTGTGCCTGCCCCTGCACCCTGTGAAGCTTGCGCTTCCTCGCTTGTACGCTGCCTGTGGTGTGCACGTGATGGAAGCTTGCACCCCCTCTGCTTTTGCTGTGCCTGCCCCTGCTCCCTGTGAAGCTTGTGCTTCCTCCGTGACCGCTGCCTCGGGTGTGGTGTGCAGGTGATGGAAGCTTGCGCCCCCTCTGCTTTTGCTCTGCCTGCTCTGCGTTCTGTGAAGCTTGCGCTTCCTCCTGTGAGCCCTGCCTGTGGTGTGCACGTAATTGAAGCTTGTGCTCCCTCTGCTTTTGCTGTGTCTGCCCTGCACCCTGTGAAGCTTGCGCTTCCTCCCGTGAGCCCTGCCTGTGGTGTGCACATGACGGAAGCTTGCACCCCCTCTGGGTTTGCTGTGCCTGCCCTGCACACTGTGAAGCGTGCGCTTCTTCCCGTGAGCCCCTGCCTGTGGTGTGCACGTGACGGAAGCTTGAGCTCCCTCTGCTTTTGCTGTGCCTGCCCTGCACCATGTGAAGCTTGCGCTTCCTCACGTGACCGCTGCCTGTGGCGTGGTGTGCAGGTGACGGAAGCTTGCGCCCCCTCTGCTTTTGCTGTGCCTGCCCTGCACCCTGTGAAGCTTGCGCTTCCTCCCGTGAGCCCTGCCTGTGGTGTGCATGTGACGGAAGCTGCTGCCTCCCTCTTCTCTTTGTCAGAATAATGCAGCGGTTTCTGTACCCGGAGAGTCACGCCGTGCCTGTGATGTTGGCCCCTGTCGAGCCGTTATCCTTGCTTCTCTCCGGGAACAGAGACTGGCTTTGCTCATTGCGTTCCTTGCCGGTGAAAAGAGTAAGCCAGGCTCCTCTTCCGCATCAAAGGGCAGCCCTGGACGGCGGGCGGTGCCTCTTGTCCTCGGGTTTCCTTTGTGCTTCAGCACGCTTCCCTCCACCAGCCCTCCCTGACAGACGTTAGTGGACACACACACGGTTCCATTAAATTAAAATAAAGAAAGACAGTTTCTAGGTAACCGATTGACCAAGAAGCGGGGATCTTAAGCGCTCTACAAACAGTGGGTGTGCGACAGTCTGCCTGACAAGCCTGTGTGGTAATTACACTTTAACACACACACATTCACGTATGGCTAATTCCTGTGCAACAAACACACTGTACATTGTGTGCGATAATCCCAGTGTAATGCAGACAACGTGAAGGGTTTGGGATAATTACACTCTCAAAAATCTCGTAAACTGCAGACCATATCACGGGCGTGTCATCATTCTGGCGTGACGTCCACACTGTTGTGCACATCACAACGCTCCAATACCAGTGTAACCCTCAGCCTATCATATGTGTGTAATATTTCCGTGTAATTCCCGCGCTGCCACTGGTGTGTAGTACACATTTCATTGTAATGCACAGCCTGTCTTGTTGCTTGAGGCAAAGCAAACACCTCCCGTGTCTCAACAACACGTGGATAATGATGGCGCAATTGGCTGATCATGACTTATTGATCACGTGATCATGGCATAAATCGAGAGCCAGATCTAAACCAGTAGAGAGGAATCTGCTTTGCGCTCACAGGCCGTGCTATGTCAGAAGCTATTGGTCCAGGGCTGTCACGTGCGTCATGCAAAACATGAGATGGGAGCGGGCGCGTCAGCGACAGCAAGCACTGATGCTTGATTTTAGTCAAAATAATGCACTCTCATCCGAACAGCTACTGGCAAAGCCAATAGGTTCCTGGTGGCACGTGCCAAGAGCAGCCTCAGATTCCCAAGTAAACTTCAGGAAAGCAATGACGTTCACACCGTCATACGTGATCACAATCAGGAACACACTTCCTGCTAAACACTAGATCAAAAACACGGCTCTGTCAAGACGGGGACATCTGAGGCTCTTTCCATCACATCCACACAGGACTAAATGGAACGTTCACCTTTCAGCAAATCAGAATGCCAGAAACATCCAAAAAGAGGGACGAATGTCACAACTCATAGGCAGATGTATATATTCACAAACATTTATCAATAGTTTCTGTCCATCTTATGTTTCACCTAAGAGCCAAAACGTAAGCATTGGGAATGCCAATATTGTGGGCTTTTGTGTAGGCATGGGAAAAGCACTTGCCAGGCACAGCCATAGTGGTATTAACTGGCCATTGATGGTCGAAGGTGCAAAATGGTGTGAGTACCTGGGCATCTAACTGCAGTGCCTGGCAAATGCCTAACAATTATACACACAACAAAACCGTTGGCTTTGCCAATTCTTGTTTTTAATAGGATTTCAGTGAAAGACATCTATAGTGCGTATACATCGATGCGTTGGAGGCAGACCTGGTTAACACATTTTTATTACAACAGTAGCAGGGTTTACAGCTCCAGTTAAGTCATTAACTCTCAGGAGACTGGATTAAAAAACACTGGCAGGCACTTTGATACACAGTTCGATGGTAAGGCTTGAATAAAGCGAGTTTAAAGAGTTCCCATGAGGAGGTGTTTTGGGAGGGGAGGGGCAAGAACTTGGTGGGAATGGCCATAGATATTAGCATGCGCATCAGCAGCTAATGGGCCTCATTACTAATAGCTAATAGCACCATAGCTACCTCCTACATCATAATGAGGCCCAATGAGTGGGCAACTCGCCAAACAACACCTACAAGCTGTGTGTCCCTCCTCATATGCAATTTGTCCCTATGCAATAGTTCAGCTCCCTTCTACTTTCACTTCCCATGACAATAGCTACAGTTTAGAGATAGGACTTGCAGCATCATCTAATAGCTAAAACTAAAAAAGGCCACACTTACAAAACCCAATTCGTGGCTTTCCACTGTGGTCTTTTTTAGAAGTAATTGGGACACATTTTGGGTAAATATTATTGAGAATTTGGGCATTTTAAACACATTTAATCCAGTAACCTTGTTTATAAGCCCCATTTCCACAGTGTTCTAGTAATTAAATGGCTCTGAAAATGGGACCTGAGACGAATCAACTTTCGGGGCACCAGTGGTACTGGGATGAATGTTCGTTTTTAAACCGTCAATCTGCCCAACACCTCTAGTAGACAAGAAGGGATCTGAACAGATTGGAAACACAAGCAAATTGTAATCCTCCTTGCCCAATTTTGGTAACGTGGACGGAACAGCAGGCTTATTTCCGCAAGGTTGTGGATCGTTGGGTAGTTGCAACACAGCAAAACCACAATTATTACCTAATGGTAAAAGGGTCTGTCCAGTCAGGGTTGTATAAAGATATCTACTTTATTATTATAACAACAGACAGTTCTAGCACACTACAAAATACAGCCCACCCTGTAAAGGAATGCAGAAGACAGGCAGTTTCAAAGAAGGAAAAGGGATGCACTCGGGATATTGACAGGTGGGTAGTCGGTGTAGTAAATAACCGCAACAGTTCAAGGATACTTGGTTTCAACACAAAGGGGGCAATGGGTTGTAAAATATCACTAGGGGCCTTCGGAAAAGCACCAGGGGGACAGAACCACAATGTACCTTGTGTTGTAGAAGTTCTTGGTGCTAGACAGGGTCAAGTTGGTTTCAGGGTGCTCTGCGGCTTCTGCAACAGAGTTCAAGACAGGAGACAACTGCTGGTATCAAGTGGCAAGCAGTTCAGCGTCAAGGCTGGATGGATGGTTGCAGGCTGGCCTACACGGCAGCTCAGGGCCAGCAATCATTGTCTCAGTGCTGGTCGATGGGTTTGAAGCACTGGTTGAGGCATCTCAGATGGCACTAGCGACTGCGGTGTAACAACAGTCAGCAGTGCAGTCGGTTGCAGATCGAGGGGCTCAACTGCCTCAAAAATGTCCTTTAAGGCAGACATCGGTAGATGCTTGTCGATCCACTTCTCCTAGCTTCTTCACTGGGCTTGTGTCGTCCTTTAAGGTGGATGGCCCAAAGCCGAGGAGAGTGTTGCAGGCAGCTGACTTGTCCTTGGTTTGGTTCAGAGACTCCTGGCACTTCCCACCTAGGAAGCTTTCTGTAGGGCCTAGCAGGGCATGCTTTGTGCTGGCTGTGTACTGGTTCTGGGGCTGCTGGAGGATCCTCTGGATTCGATATCTCCCTTTGCTCCCTGGGAGATGTTTAGGGGAACGTTCTTGCTGCCCTCTTGGAGATCCTGGCCTTCCTTCAATGGTGGAAGATGTAAGGCAGAATGTACCATCAGCCAGGGTCCAATGCTGAGTTGCTCTAGCTACTCCTTGAAAAGTCTTCAGATGATCTGCCCAAAAGAAGGGCTCAGCCCTATTGTAGAGCCAAATGGGCTGCAGTGATTGGTGTAGGCTAAGCCTACCTTAATGAACCAATCCTGAGTCCCCACCAACCATCTCCTGTATATATGCAGTCATAACCAAGGTGCTTTTCAACAGAAAGGTTAAAGGGGTGACATGTAATACTAAGTCCCACCCATATTCCTGTTTGTTGTGGATCAAAGGATCTCTCTAGTTAACTGAGCTCTCTGTGGTTCCTGATTAAAGCGGCAGGTCTCCCTTGAAGGTGCAGCGGGGCCCGACTTTCTGTCTCCATCAAATCACAAAAACCTACCTTCTGAATGGGGTCTCCATGAGGGGATGACTACTGTAATACACGCATTCCCAGACATGACATTGCAATGTCCATTGATAAAAAGGCCGGGAGCTGGCTTCAGGTTGACACAGTACATATCAAAGGTTGTTGGGGGTTTCCTGTCTTCTTTGTTAGCCTCTGCAGCCGGGCCTCATGTGGGTCTGTTTCAATTAAACTCTGATTAGTATGTGAAGCTGGCACCAGCACCAGAGCCAATAAAAGGGCATAGCGGATCCATGGATCCTTTGTTAGTTAATTACTCTGGCCATGGCGGGGGGAATGTTTTGCCCTCCGCCTTCTGAAAGGACATGGTGTAATCATGGCTGTCATATCTCAACTAAATATGACAGGGGGGGTGGCACCTGTGGGATGTGGCCACCCAGAGTACAACAGTCTATGTGTATGTTGTGCGGTGAGCATAGGGAAATGTGTGCAGATTAGCCCCACACAATTTCCAGAGGTTCATCCACCATCATTCAATTTCTTTTATAATTTCAAAAAAAAACCCAGGCAAGCAGACTCCCACCGTGCAGATGGTCAGATTCCTCACAGGACCACAGTAACCTATCATCGGCTGGTCCTTCGAGAAATGTCCTGTTGCCCTAAGGGCCAGTTCATGCCCCCGGTGCTCAGATCCAACAGATGGTAAACAATAGACAAACATTATCCAAAGTGAGTTCTTAAACCACGGCTTCACCCACAGGACTGTGGGTGATCAGATCGACCGACCACCAGAATACCTGGGAATACCCCCCAGGAATGGTGATGTTGTGTTACATGTAATGCAGCATAATTGAAGGCAATGTAAAATGGTCTTTTGTAGCGCCAACTTCCACCATTTTGATGGTCTCTTGGAGCTAGCTGAAAGTCGTGGTGATGAATCACTTACCTAATATAGATGCTTTTCACATTGTAATGCATTACATTATATGCTAGGAAGCTCCACATATATCTTTCAGACAACCAAACATTCAGAAACAAATGATTGTTGAAGAAAGATTAAAAGGGGCCAGAAGGGAACATGGGCCACAGCCCTGCCAACACCAATGATGTCAAACATTAACATTAAACACCCCACCTTGGTATGAAAGGGCAGTGAATGTCCTGTCTAGAACCACTCGCTTCAGAGCAAGGAAGTATGTGACCAATCACTGGACCCCGTTTGGCTTTAAAAGAGGGCTGAGCCCCTCACTGATCAGATCATCTGAAGACTTTGCAAGGAGTAAGAAGAAGGACTCATTTGGACCCGAGCTGAAGGTACAGTCTACCTTACATCTTCTGCCAGTGAAGGAAGGCCAGGAGTTCCAAGAGGGAAGAAAGATCCCTACCCTGAACATCTCCCAGGGAACAGAGGGAGATACCGGACTGAGAGGACCTGTCCAGCAGTTCCAGAACCGGTACCGAGCCAGCACACAGCGTGTCCTGCTAGGTTCTGACAGCAAGTTTCCTAGTTGGGAAGTGTCAGAGAGTCTCTGGACAAA
The DNA here is from genome assembly GCF_040938575.1 of Ambystoma mexicanum. Taxonomy (NCBI): domain Eukaryota; kingdom Metazoa; phylum Chordata; class Amphibia; order Caudata; family Ambystomatidae; genus Ambystoma; species Ambystoma mexicanum. The sequence goes on along the minus strand of NC_090934.1, from coordinate 419,008,168 downwards.
AGACAAGGCCATTGCCTGCTAACACCCTCCTGAGCTTTCAGCCGTCCGCATTGAAATGACACGAGCCCTGCGAAGAAGCTAGGATTTCCGCACAGGCATCATCCAGCATCCATCTTTTAAAGGACAATTTCGAGACAGTTGAGTCCTCGTACTGCATCCAGCTGCACCGCTGATTGTTGTCACGCTGCAGTCACCAGAGCCACCCGGGATGCCTCGACCAGCATTCCAGATCCACCAACCAGCACAGAGACAATGATTCTTGGCTCTGAGCCACCACGCCCGACAGCCTGCAGATGTCTATCCAGCCTCGCTTGCTGAACTGCCTGCCGCCTGGTACCCGCAGCTGTCTCCCACCACTAACTCTGTCTCACAGGCTGCGGAGAGCCCTGCAACCACCTCAATGCTGTCAAGCACCAAGAACTTCTTCAGCACCAGGTACATTGTGGTTCTGCCCGCCTGGTCCTCTGAAGGCCCCTAGAGATAGTTACGACCCTTTGCCCCTTTGGTGTTGAAACCACATAACCTTGAACAGTAAGACTGATTGCTTTACCAACTACCCTCCTGTCAGCATCCAGACTGCATCCCTTTCCTTTGTGAAATGCTCTGTCCTGTGTGTTCCTTTACAGTGTGGGTTGTAATTGTAGTGTGCTAGAAATGTCTGTTGTAGTAATAATACAGTGGATATTTTTATACAACCTTGACTGGACAGTCCCTTTTATCAATGGGTAATAATTGTATTTTCGCTGTGTTGCAGCTAACCAACAATCCACGACCTTGCCGAGATAAGCCTGCCATTCCGTCCAAGTTATCAAAATTGGACAAGGAGGTCTTATAATTCACTTGTATTCCAATCTGTTTGGATCCCTTCTGGTGTACTAGAGGTGTGGGGTTGATTGATGGTTTAGAAACCGACATTCATCTCTGGACCGCTGGTGCCCCGGAGCTTCATTCGTCACACCGGCACTGTAAGTAACAGTGCCCGTGCTTCAGTGAAAAACCTGCAGGTAGAGGCCTGAAGTAGCGGCAGGTCAGTCCTGCCGGTTGTTCAGTGCCTCTACCGGCAGACTCCAAGTGAGCCGGCACCTTTATTTTCGGACCGGCTCACTTATAATGAGGCCCAAAGTCTGAATCATGCCGCCCCTTCTCTACACCTACAAAAAAGGGAACCAGGTCCTGTATTCATGTAATAATGTCTGACGCATGAAGTAGTGTCATTAGCTGTAGAGAGCAATTTTTTACAAGCTAAATACCTTCATCAAATGCACAATAATGTAAACTGTAACTGTTTTCAAGAAAAACAAATCAAAGCTGGGTGTACAGATGGGGGAAAAAAGACTGATTCCACCGTGTCTTCGCAAGGCAAGACCTCACTTGGAGTGTGCCCATTACCGTGTGAAAAAGAGAGAAAATAGTGAGTGAATAAAGCTGTGCACAACAAACACCGCAAACTGGAAAAAACGTATCGGGTCTGGCAGAAATCGTGCCGATAAAACCGGCAGGTAGCTGCCGGACCCGTTATGATTTACCGCCGCCTGACTTTCCGGAATCACTGTGGCATTACAGTCCCGGAGATACGGTAATTCAGACATCGGTAAAATGTTGATCCCCATTCCCGTGCAGTCCCATAGGACAACAGAAGCACCAGCATCGTTAATAAAAGTGCCAGTGCTTCTGTGAAAGTCTGCGGGCGGAAGCCGTTCCGCCTGCCAGGTCTGACCCTGGCAGGCAGAACGGCACCCGCCTGCAGACTCGTAGTTTGCCGGTCTGGAAACAACGGTGCCGGTAAGCTTGCTGGCACCGTTGTTTCTGGAACGACAAAACTTGTAATGGGGACATAGACTCCTATCAGAGTTTAGACCTGGAGTCACACTCATGTGTTGACCCCCATTGACACGAGTCTCAGTGTATTAACATTGATTGTGGTAATTGGGTTTAGGGGCCCAAATAGGGCCGTAATCCCCTCTGGAGTTAATCAGGGAGTGGTATCAATGGATACATTACAGTGATGCCTTAAATGGAAAAATCACATTAGTGCCAATTCGAGTTTTGGCTTTTAGGGGTCCAGTTAGTCCATTGGCCCAACCTTCTCCATGGCGACAAAGAACATTGTGTCTAGATGAAAGAAGACAAGTAGAGGTTTGCAAGAGGATCCTCTGGACAAAACCAAAATACGAAAACCCATTTAGTGGCATACTACACGGCTTTCCTGTGCAGATCTGCTCATCCCCAAAACAAAACTATTTTGCTGAAAAAAGAGAAAGAGGTGAAGGCCTCATACAAAAGACTAGGGCCTCATTACGAGGTTGGCGGTAAGGGGTTAACGGCAACAGTAAGGGTGCCGTTGCCATTAACCCCTTACCGCCGCATTATGAGATCCCTTAGCGGGAGCCGCTAAGGGACCAGGGCGCTAATAACGGGCCCGCTATTAGCGACCCCGTTATTAGCTCAATCCCCATTCCCATTGAGCCCTATGGGGGCTCGAATGGGAATGGGGAATGGTTCTCAGAATGGGGACTTACTGGGTTCTCCAAGGTTGGAATGACCCGGTAAATCCCTATTCCGAGAACCCAGACCCGGACTCTGAATGCGGTAAGGGGGTAGCCATGGTGCTAATAGCACCGTGGCTACCTCCTACCTCGTAATGAGGCATGTGCATTCAAACGAATTTCACGCATGTTCAGAAAACCAAGCGAAAAAAGCCCATCTCGGGTCTAGACCGTCTAGTGGTATTGGTATTTGAGGACATGCTGCAAACTCTTAATCAGGCCCTTGGGGTGAATTGTGGTCCTGTGACTTTACCCTCCATCTCATGTTATGGTGCTATGGCATCAGTGCCGACATTCAGTCAAATAATGAATATTCTTCGAGGCAGAAACCACTACAAAGCTGCAGACCCCCCGGGGTTTGGGCCAAACCACAGACCTACAGGTGGTGACCTAAGCCACAGACCTGCAGGTGGTGACCTAAGCCACAGACCGCCAGGTGGTGGCCCAAGCCACAGACCCCCATGTGGTGATCCAAGACATAGACCCCAATTGGTGGCCCAAGCCACAGACCCCCATCCGGTGATCCAGCCACAGACCGCCAACTGATGACTCAAGCCACAGACCCCAGGTGGTGCTCCAAGTCACAGACCCCCGTCTGTTGGTCCATGCCACAGACTCCAAGTGGTGGTCCATGCCACAGACCCTCAAGTGATGACCCAAGCCACAGACCCAAGGCGGTACTCCAAGTCACAGGCCCCCAATTGGTGACTCAAGCTGTAGACAGCCAGTTGGTGGCACAAGCCAGACACCCCAGGTGGGGGTCCTAGCCACAAACCCCTAGGTGGTGACCCGAGCCACAGACCCCAGGTGGTGCTCCAAGTCACAGACTCCCATATGGTGGCCCATGCCACAGACTCCAATTGGTGGTCCATGCCACAGACCCTCAAGTGATGACCCAAGCCACATACCCCAGGTGGTGACCCAAGCCACAGACCCCCATATGGTGATCCAAGACATTGTCGGGGGGAAATTCTCCCGGGGTCGGCTGGGCCGTCCGCGGACCTCCGGGCAGGGAGGCCCCAACTCCTCCCGTATATCCCAAAAACACAGAGTATGAGACACACGCAAGAAGCAAGGTGGTTCTGCTGTTTATTAGACAAAACGGCAGGGATGGGTCAAGGATCGTACGCGTCCGTCCTGACACACACTCAATCGTGGGGCTCGCAGGCCCTTTTTACCTCAGTATGACGCGCTACTTGCGTCACTTGGGATGGTTAGCAAAAAACCTATCGCCACTCTGGGTTAGTTCCTCGAGTGGTAGGGTTAGTATAGCATACGTATAGATAGTACTATTAGTGGTCAAGGGTTAGTCAGGTGGTATACTTGGGTTGTCCCTTCAATTTGATACATGAAAATTGTTACATGAAGACCCCTGAGGATTGGTCAATGTTAATGGCGTCAGTGATAAGAGCCCCATGTTCTGATTGGTCCACTCGCGAGCCTCCCAGTCTGGGACCATCGCTGTTCCCAGCTCGCGGTGCACCTGTCATTTGCAACAATGTTTCACTATGGGTATGTGCAGACAATGTGAGGATTTATTCATATGCTGGAAGGCCGACTACTCCCACTGCCGCAGATGTTCATTGGGTCGCTTAATTGTATCTGCCTGTGTCTTGAAGCGGGGGATCCAGGCGCCTCCTTCCTCCTGGGCTTGGCACCCTGTCAGGTTCGGCTTGGTCACATGAGGTGGGACCGTGGTTGAGGCAGAATTCTGCACAATTAATATTGCATTTTCCACTGTGTGCCTGGCTTAATTTGCAGGTGTGACCTTGGCGTTGGCTTGCGGCATGCGAGTTTGCAACATTGTGCCCTTGGCTGTCTACTTTCGCCGGGCTCATTCTCCAGGGTCAGCAACTGAACTCTTGCTCATTTAATGTTCATGGAAGCTCTTGCTTGCGGCCTACTTGGGTCTGGTGCATAGATGGAGCCGTTTGATACACAGGCGCGTTAGGTTATGGTATCATATTGTTTTATCCCCAGTATCGTATCTTCGGTATATTTCTCATTATGGCGCATGAGTTTAGGAGAAGCGTGAGCAAGCTTTTTGGATGAGTTCATTGTGCGTCTTGCGGTTCTGCATTTTAAAAGCCTATGTGAAAATAATAAAGATGCACGTCCGTGGGTGTGTCTGTCACCTATGTAATAGCACTGAGTATGTTCTTCGTGTGGATTGGTGTGGGAGTGTCTAGTGTGCATGTTTGCACAGGTGTGCTGACCGTTGGCTAGGTCGTCATGGCATCTCTAACGATATGTTGGTTTAGTGCTGGATGGTTTAGTCGAGTTCATCCATGCCGCAGGTGTCGGCATGGGCAGGGCAGGCTGCTGGGCAGGCGGGTGGGCACATCCCTATGTTCCTGTACCAGGGTATTTGGTCATCTGGTAGATGGGCAAACTCCTCTCGTGGTGGGTGCCTGGGCCGTGATCCTCTAGGCCAGGGGCGAGAGGGGATTGGTGGGAGTCTTTTGTTCCATTCTCCCACTTCAACATAGACCCCAATTGGTGGCCTAAGCCACAGACCCCCATCCGGGGATCCAAGCCACAGACCGCCAACTGATGACTCAAGCCACAGACCCCAGGTGGTGCTCCAAGTCACAGACCCCTGTCTGTTGGTCCATGCCACAGACTCCAAGTGGTGGTCCATGCCACAGACCCTCAAATGATGACCCAAGCCACAGACCCAAGGTGGTACTCCAAGTCACAGGCACCAATTGGTGACTCAAGCTGTAGACAGCCAGTTGGTGGCACAAGCCAAACACCCCAAGTGGGGGTCCTAGCCACAACCCCCTAGGTGGTGACCCGAGCCACAAACCCCAGGTGGTGCTCCAAGTCACAGACCCCCACCTGCTGGTCCATGAGACAGATTCCAAGTAGTGGTCCAAGCCACAGACCCCCAGATGATGACCCAAGCCACAGACCGCCAAGGTGTGGTCCAAGCCACAGTTCCCCAAGTGATGACCCAAGCCACAGACCCCAGGTGGTGCTCCAAGTCACAGACTCCCATATGGTGGTCCATGCCACAGACTCCAATTGGTGGTCCATGCCACAGACCCTCAAATGATGACCCAAGCCACATACCCCAGGTGGTGACCCAAGCCAAAGTCCCCAGGTGGTGACCCAAGTCACAATCCCCCAGTTGGTGACTCAAGCTGTTGCGCGCCAGGTGGTGGCCTAATCAAGACGCCCCAGGTGGGGGTCCTAGCCACAGCCCCCCAGGTGATGACCCAAGCCACATCCCCCAGGTGGTGACCCAGGCCACAGCCCCCAGGTGGTGACCCAAGCCACAGTCCCCAGGTGGTGGTCCAAGCCATAGGAATGTGCTTAACGGACCACAATGGGATTTCTAAAACAGAACGATGGGGGGACATGCGCATTTGACATGGTGTAGAGGTGTGGTGCACTGAAAACGAGCTGCTACAAAGTTGCAGCATTCACAACTCATTATTCAGATGGCAAGCTTTCTTTTTCATCTTCTCCCCAGACATGGGAGAATCTCCGAAAACTGGGGCACTGCTCAACAATGCAAGCCGCTCCCATCCTGGCTCACAGTAGGCCATGACAAATGTTTATCAGAGAGTGCAGAATTCTGCACTGGCTGTTTTTTCCTCGTTCCAGCACCCACAAAGGAGCAGCGTGTGCATTGGAATGCAAGAGTGTACACAAAAGGACAATCTGCATTCACTCGCACTTTCTTCCAGGTAATTGCTCTGAAGGGATGCTGACAACAACACTCAGCGTGTGACACCGCTTCACCTCCCCTGCACTTATCTTAGTTGCATATTGCTATCACTCGCCCATTCTGCAAATAGCAGAATGCAATTAACGGGCATCAAACGCTCCTTCCCGATAAAGGGGACATTTGCTTCAGTTGTGTGAAAACGGCATAACAAAGGGAGCGTTCTAGCCCTGATAAGGGGCGGGGGTGTGGGGGAATGGGGAGGGAGGGAAAGAGGAAAGAAGGAAGGGAGGGAAGGGAATGAAGGAAGGGAGGATGGGAGGGGAAGGAAGGAAGGAAGGAAGGAAGGAAGGAAGGAAGGAAGGAAGGAAGGAAGGAAGGAAGGAAGGAAGGAAGGAAGGAAGGAAGGAAGGAAGGAAGGAAGGAAGGAAGGAAGGAAGGAAGGAAGGAAGGAAGGAAGGAAGGAAGGAAGGAAGGAAGGAAGGAAGGAAGGAAGGAAGGAAGGAAGGAAGGAAGGAAGGAAGGAAGGAAGGAAGGAAGGAAGGAAGGAAGGAGGGAAGGAGGGAGGGAGGGAGGGAGGGAGGGAGGGAGGGAGGGAGGGAGGGAGGGAGGGAGGGAGGGAGGTGGGAGAGAGAGAAGGTGAAAAAGGGAGGTTTAAAGAGAAGCAGGGGCTGCCTGCTTATAACAGAAGGGCTTTTGTAGCAGCAATAGTACATCTGATTCAGATACCTTCACAAAAACTACCTGAGAATTCAGGAGACCACACTCCTGAAGAGGCTGTGAGCAGGAACGCTTTAGAACCCAGCTTTCAGCATTCTCTCAGGGTAAGGGGCTTTTTACTAACTACCAGTCAGACTTCCATCCAGGCCGTGGTAAAGAATCTACTCCAATGACCTACAGAGAAGAGCAGATTTAGCCGACGCTTGTGCGCATTGTTACGCTGCTCGGCAGCTTTAGACACCATCAACCATGGTGTGCTGCTCACTGCCGGGTAGAATAGGATGCGAGGAACTCATCCACCACAATTCAAAGCACAACCAAACTCATCAAGTGAAACTAAGCACATTCCTAAACAGGCCACGCTACTCAACTGCCAGGCAGAATGTTCTAGGGTGAGTGAAACACGTCCACCACGATACACTGCACAACCAAACTCATCAAGTGAAACAGGGCCTCTTGGTATCCAAATCAACCAGGACAAGAAGGTTCCACTCAGAAAGAATTCCTCTTCAACATCTAGCCCTCCCCCCAGTACCCCCTCCGAGCCCCCCCCCCCGTGCCCCCCCCTCCCCCGCTCGCCTCATGGAAGCTTCCAACACAGGCGGCAGCATGTGCATGCGCAACTGAAATGAAAACCTCTGCCCGCAGCCAGGCTATTACGTGAGCAGATGTGTCAGCTGGAGCATCCGGGCACCCTTGGGAAGTCAGGAAGTATACGGGAGCCCGGTAGACGCAGGTTGGAACTGCTTTATTGGTTACATGACAAATTACAGGCTAGGGTAAGTTAGAAAGATATTACAGGAGAGCCAGTACAGTAGCATCTTTCCCGTCAGGGCTCCCATTCTGTGTGTCCTAATTGTCCCGCCTGGAATACCCAGGCCACCGGGCTCCATATTCCATGATGCATTCCAAACATTTACACAATGTTCCCAGCCACATACTGCACAAGCTGACTAAGCTTTCAGCATAGCAGTGACAGCCCAAACGTATTTCCTCTGGCACCCCCACTGACACCCCAACTGTTAGAAGCCACCTGACTCTTCTGCATGTGACACGCACCTACACCACCCCCAGGTAAATTCCCCTCTCAACCTCTATAAAGAATTTAGGCAAACTTGTGTGTGGGTAGGAGGCCGCAGCTGCTCTATTCTGGCAGGGAGGTAGCTTACAAGTGATGCAGGGACGTCATTTCACCAAAATGCCAGGGGTAGCGGAAGTGACATCACACACACTTTGACCTCTGATGACATCACAGGAAGTGATGACATGTAACCCCCCCACCTCAAAGTGATAACACAGGAAACGATGGGACACAACCTTTCAACCCTTGACAAAACAGGAATTGACATCACATATTGTTCCTAAGTAAATTACGAAAAATATGGTTGCGATATCACTATAATGTTATATACATGTCATACAAGAATGGATCACCATGTGTGTATAGGCCCATATTACCAAATTACTGTGAATGCAAGCAGACGTCGAAGGCCAAATTATAATGATATGTTATTATATAGCACTTACACTTAAGCGCTTTATATAGAACAAATATACAATATCACCCAACCTGTGCTGGTACTCATTTATCAACCTCATTAGTGTGAAAGGCTGAGTTGCAGTGTTTAAGAACAGGCTAAATCAGTGACTCACCCCCTGAAGTATGCCTGGAAATAAACCTGAGTCTAGCAATTATTGGATAGAATTCCAGAAAGACAAATTATGTGTTAATCCTATTCTTTCTTATTTAGGGTCAATGCTCAAAGTGCTACAACTGTGGAAACCCCTATTTTTTTAAGAGGCCTGGACAAGAAAGTTAGCCACTCCAAAAATAAAGGGCCACATGACACTAGCCATAGACCAGGAGCTTAAAATTAAAAAAAAGAAACTTTAAAAAAAAAAACATTGTTTTCCTTTTTTTCTAGGGGTAGCAATGGAGACCACAGGGGTAGCGAGGGAGAACTCAGGGGTTGCAATTGCGACCCCTGGCAACCCCCAAATGACGTCCCTGAAGTGATGCATAACAAAACAGGTCACAGCTTCGGGGTTCTGTGGTGAGCTGGTGTTCTAGCTTTACCCCAGTAAGGAATGCATGCTTGCCCCTTACAGGGAATCTCCTTACCTGCTTCTTTCAGACTGGAAAGGTACTTGCTATCGAATGCTCAAGGATATGATGGCTATTGTCATACTAGTGGCGAGTGTGAACATACATGCCCAGTTCATTAATATTCAATAAGTCTAAAGAGAATTGTGAGAGACTGTACAGAGGCGTAGCCAGGATTGTCTAGCAAGTGGGGCCTGAAGCTAATGAACTTGCGCCCACCGCCGTGGCGTTAACATCTGTAAATGCCCGCACAGAGCTTGTCCGCTCAGTTCCTACCCTATGTAGCCTCTGGAGAAACATGGATCAAGCAGTTGCGGTAGTGCCCATTTGCACCCAAGTCTAAGATTAGAACTAGAAAGGTCTATAATTGGACAAAGACTCTGCACAAAGAAGCCAAACGTGGGTCTGCCTTATTTGGCGGGAGACATAGCTACTGCTTATGGGCCGGTGAACCAATCGCTTTGCTGTCTAACCTTCGGAACTCGGGACACCACATACAGGCCCGCAACCTGTGCATCATCTGTGACAGTTTCACCACATATCTAAGCAGTCTCTAATATCTGGCACTACCACCTCCATCTGCTGTCCCGGAACAGCAAATAACTGGGGCTATCGTGCAAAACTCCCCACGGTGCTGGCTCCGGCTGCCTCCCCTTTCCATCACTGGAGCGCCATCGACAACACGCACCCAATACGGACACTTCAAAAGCTTCCGAGAGTTCGCCATCTTGAGGGTGATCTGATGGCGCTGTTGCTGCGATACCATCACAAGGGCAACTCACAACATTTTTATTAAAACGTCTATGTGCAGTAGGAACACATTTAGATGTCGCGACCGGTTCACCTGTACAAATCCTTCGAGTGACATTTGACATTTGCATATCCAGGTAGCAAAGGCTTGGCAGCAAATCCGAGCATGTTCAGGAACCAAACCTCTGCAATTCCCTCTGCTTGATTAAGACTTGAAATGGCCGCTTGCTGTTCCCAGAGCTCTGAAGATATTAAGACATACCTCTTCCAGACAGCATAGAGGCCGGACATCTCCCCAGCAGGAGGGGCGCCTAGTCCATACATGCCAACATTCTGTGACCAAAAATCTGTAGGAATCTTAAAGTTTCAGAAATAGTCAGGTGAGGAGGTAATGATAGGAATAGGGCGCGTCAGCAGCTCATTGCCATTGAATGAGCCCGCAGCCGCAGGTGCATTCAATGACAATGAGGCACCTGCCACACCTTCTGCCACCACACCAGCTCGGGGGAGCCCTTGAAAGACTCCCCCGAGCTGACATGGTGGGGGGCAAGGGCGGCTTTTGTCAAAGGCACCCGCGGCAGAGGGGCGCAATTAGCCTGCCACTGTGGGCGCCTTTTAGATCAGAAGCCTGCATGCCGCGCCTTCTCCTGCTACGCCAGCTCGGGGAGCCCTTGAAAGACTCCCCGAGCTGGTGTGGCCAAAAAAGAAAACTCAATACATACTTGAGCACTCTACATGGTCAAAACACTTGGCCATGTGGAGACGGTACATAGACGATATCTTTGCAATTTGGAAAGGAACTAAGCAGGAACTAGAATTATTTCTTGAATCCTAAATGCATGTAACAACCGCATAAAGTTCACACTGGAAATAGGCAATCCATCGGTTCACTTCTTGGATGTGGAGATTTATCCAGAACAAGGGAAATTGCATATGACTGTGTTTAGAAAACCTACAGATGTGAACAACAGCTTGTTCTTTACAAGTCATCACCCACACCACCTGAAAAAGAATTGACCACTAAGCCAATTTCAAAGAATCAAACAAATAATTTCTAAATAAGATACATATGAGGACAGGAGAAGGAACAAATCCTAAGATTTGAAGAGAGGGGATTTCCAGAAACCATCTTATCCCAAGCTAAACAGAAATGTCGACTGAAGAAAAGAACTGCACTTTTAATACAACAACAGAAAGAAGATAGAGACAATCCTCCACTGATTTATTTAACAAAATATTCTACAAAGAGTGCACATATCAAAAGTACATTACAGAAGAACTGGAAAATCACAAGGTTAGATCCACAACTCTGTGGACTTTTCACAAAACCACCACTAGTGGCATATACCAGAGGAAAGAACTTAAGAGACTCTCTAGTAAAAGCCGAAAGAGTCAACACGGTGCAACAACGATTTCTTGGAAAACAAAAAAAGGGAACCTTCCCTTGCTTGAATTGCAGTCAATGCAATAACATGCAAAAAGGTCTGACAATTAGGCATCCATACACAGTACAAAAAATCACCCTACAACATTATGCAACATGCAAGAACAAATGCGTAATATATGGACTAATCTGTCCTTGTGGCAAATATTACGTTGGACAAACCATTAGACGTGCAAAAGATCGCATCTCAGAACACAAATCGAACATCAGGACTGGAAATATAAAATCACCTGTTGCAAGACACCTTAAAGAGCAACACCATACAATTTCACAATTGAAATTTGTAATCCTGGAGGTAATCACAAGGCCAGCTAGAGGAGGTAATCTGGAACAGATACTAACACGCAGAGAAATGTTCTGGGTCCACAAGTTAGATGCTCTAGAACCCAGAGGAATGAATGAAGAATACAGTCTGAGTTCATTCCTATGAAGAGAGGTACAGGCGGTATTGTGACTTAGCATCACCACACAGGGATAAAGCAGGCGATTTACAGGAACATTCATAACCATAAAAATGGAGGCTGTGGTATAAATTACATCACAGAGAAAGCAATGTTGAAGAACTTAATTGAATGTAAGAGCAACACTAATGTAAATTACATTGTGATTTGATGGAAAGACGATCTAAATTTTTCAAATTGTGGATAACCCAAATACAACATCACGAACTAAACATGCAGATATCGGTCCCTAGTTAAAAACAGGGGAGATAGACTTAAACCCAAACAAATTACTATGAGAATCATGAGCAGTGGCCTCAAATTGAACTGTTTTATTAAGATACAATCATCTTTTACGTGTAAATTGTACATATGCAGTAAATGCAGTTGTAACTACGATCTCCAGAATGCACAGTCGTTTTCGGAAGAGATCACACTCTACTACATTGTGAATAGAAGGAGGGATCGGATATTAGGCAGAAAGCGTAATTCAAACTATGATTCCCATAATTCCTAAGAGTCAGGTGACTAGATCACATGATAATATAGGGTCTAGTTGCTAGGTAACGGGTTGACTTGGAGTGAGCAGGAAGGAGGAGAAACAAGCTCAGGAACGGCAGAGGACTTAACTCAGGTACAGCAGAAATCTTCCTTACTGGGGTAACAACACGAATAACGAACATGCTGAGCACAGCGTTGACTTGATTATGTAACACGCTCAATATAACGCTAACAGACAACATTTTGATTAGGTAGATACATTCACAGCGACCCGGCGACACAATAGGAAACAGCACAGAGGAAAGAAACGTACGCGGGTGCAAACAGTCACCGTTCCAGGTAAAAACGTGATGTTAATTATAAAATGAAAATCACTCTTACATGAAAATGCCAAATAGTGCGCTAACTCAAACAATTGTTAATACACAGGGAGGAAACCTGAATTGACCACGACATACTTCCATATACCCTGTATGGGACTCTGTGTCAAGCTCAAACCGTGCCAAGATTCCATACTGAAAACTTGATTGGAAATGTGAAAATTTGGAAGAGGCTTTTTCACCATTAAACTGAGAGTAGAGGAATACACAGGTACAACTCTGCATTATTTAGAGCTAAAGACAACTTTTCATTGCCTTATCAAATCAATAATACACATATTATATTATTCACAGATAATTATAAACGAATTGGGAACTGCGAAAAGACGACTTTTCCATTATCTCACAATGGAATAGTTGCCACTGAAAAATCCTGAGGATATACTCACTATCAAAAAAAAGGGGATGTTGTTCTCATTCCACATTGAAGTATAATTTTGAAATTATTATGAATAATGGTTGAAATTAGTGACTACTGTACTAGTTAGCAGTAGTCATTGCTCCTGAAGAAGAGAGGCAAATCTCTCGAAACGTGTTGAGCTCATTACTATCCCCTTTTTTAGAGATTTGTGTAGAAATTTACTTTAGAAACTGATTTTTTTTAACAGTCTTGACTCCCTTGAATCTGTTAGAAATTCGTATCAATTCTCCTGAATTTTGTTGAATTTGTAGAAAGAAATTACTTTTGGTTATTTGTTTAATTACAATGGTTTGAGTCAATTGAACTCAAAAGAAAAACAATATTATTTTGTACAATTTTGATAAATATCTTTAGTAAAAAAACTAATACCTTCAAGGTGAAAATTTGTTGATTGAACTTTACTTTCAATATTTATTTACGTTGATTGTGGCGAAATAACTTCTTGAAAGAGTGATATATCGAATATATGAAATTACTGAAAATATTGAGATTTGTTTGGAAAATTTTCTTTCGACTCTTGAATGGTGTGCAGGGGACGGGAGCTTCTATTACCAATAGGAACTACACATTTTTCTCAAAAAAAAATGTTAACATTTTTTAAAAAAAATAAAGTTGAAAAAAAAAATCGGTATTTGTTGCCAATAAATCGGTAGGCGGTAGGACTGCTTAAAAAGAGGTATCCTACCACCTAAATCGGTAGGGTTGGCAAGTATGCTAGTCCCCTCCCGTACCCCGATCCCTGACCAGTTCTGGTCAGCCTACAACTTGAATCCAGCTTCTGAGTGACTCAAGGACAATCTAAAGAGGCGGTGAGTGCTTCTCAACTGCAAGGCTTTCACCGAGAACATCTAATGTTTGTGAGTTGAGTCCAGTGGTCAGAGAGTACGAAAAGAAGTAGTGGAACCATGTTACTTGCTGGCCTGCGCCGGTCCCCACAAGCCCCATTGTTACTCCTACCCTCCCACATGCAATGCAAACCCCATACCTGGGTCCCGCCTTTCCTCCATTCCACCCCCACCACTGTGTAAAGGCTGAAAGGAACAGTGCAAGAAAATGAAAAATGCAAATTTAAACGACCCACATTACCTTTAGTCATCGTCCCCCACAACATGCAGCTTTACGCACCCCCCCCCTTTCTAATCACTCAACATTCGCACCTCTTAAAGGGCATGCTAAAGATGAAAACCTCCCTCCTTTCCACCCATTACCTGCACGTACCGCTGTACCAGCACTATATTTATGTTAAGTTGCTTAAATGCAAAAGAAAAATTCTGATTATTGCCCGAGTAGGGTTATGATGGGGCATGGGAATAGGTTTTGTCCCAAGCAGGCCACTACACAATTAACAGCCACTCAGCAGTTCTGCGGTAGCTCACAGCGATATGAGGTTGGAGCAGATCCAGCAGGTCCCGGGTTCAAATCCCGAGTATGACGACGCAGTGCGCTGAAGTGCAAGTTTAAACTTCTTCCTCAACTTTCATTTTGAAGCGAAATCATTCTGGAAAGGTTTCTTTTTGAAAATAAAAGTATAGGGAGCAGTAAAACGTATTTTAAAAAAGTAGAGGAGTACTGCTCCCTCCCACTTCGACCACTGGTTAAGTCAGTATGTTCTTGCGTCTTAACCTAAAACAGTTAAATTCGATTAGTGATACCCAGCATTCGGGCTCTCAGCCCAATACCACCCAAAATGTATTAGTGCAGAGAATTACAATAGTGGTCAGAGGTAAGCAAGAACATCTCCCACCAGTTAGTCAGAACTACAGGAGGGGATGGTGGTGGACTATGGAAGCATTTTGGACTGGCTCCTCTGCCTTCTTCCAATTATTCACCCATTAGTTCAATTCTCCCCTATAGAATTTAGAAGCAGCTGAGAAGTGGAATAAAACTCTTATACAAAACCTAAATAAATCATATAATATCCATGCTACAGGATGGTGGTACTGGACAGTTTGGGTCAGAGGTGAATGAACCACCAAGTATCAGGTTTTTACTGCTAGGTGACTTCATCCTCTTCCTCAGCCCCTGACCTCCAAGCAGGAGAGCTTTCACCCTGATCAGGTGGAATATCCAGGGCACGGCTTCATCATTACTCAGATAGAAGCAGAAACGAGTAGGCCTGCTGCAGAATTTGCCAGGCCATAGCCACATTCCGAAGGATGCCTGGAAGCTCACTAATGCCCACAGGGGTATGGATAGATTGCAGTCTCTCCCACAAACAAGTGCCAGCTTAGAAGACTCTCTGTGGGAATGTTGTTGTGTTGCCAATGGAAACTGCTTTGTTTCTGACCCGTGTGAACAAGAGCTCGTCCTACCTGTGGATTAGGATATCAAAGTCTGGACCGTGTGCGCTATCACCATGGAGCTAGATCCTCACAAGGGGTTCGGCCTCGAAGAACGACCATTCTCTTGTAGGGGATATTAATTAACCCACACAAAGTGGAAAAGTAAAGACCCCGGACCCTGGGAAACACAAGTGCCTTCTCAGGGGATGCACCCTACCACCAGCCTCGCTGCCACCAACCATCTATAAGAAACTCCTTAAGTCGACTAGAGTCAGGTTCTTGGTCAGCACTCAGTATGAGAGAGGGCTGGTCTAGCTCGGGAAGTATTATGCCCAAGTATGCAGGTAACCGAGGCTAGGTGAGCAGATAGAGGAAACAAGGGCACATAGAGGGTGCTCTCAATCTGGGCAGACAGAATGCCTCCCCCCTGAGGAGGATAACAAATACAGGAAGAAAGACAAATCAAATTAGAAGATAGAAATGAGGCAAAAATCTGGGAAAAAAAGGAAAATCTATCCGGATATATACCAAATACCTCATTCGTGTACCATAATCAAACCGATGCGTTCAGTGACACTCCGAGAGGCGGACTAGTCCATTCTAGTTTGTGTCATTTAATGAATCGCTCGTTCACCGAAAAGTATTTTTGTGGTGCTAAATCCAGTTATGAGAGTGGAACGTAGAGGTGGTAGGTCAACGATGGAAAGCGGAGGGAAATGAGCTGAGTTTTCAGTGAGCAATGAAAGCCAGATGGGAAGTCCAGGATCTCAGTGAAAACATCTCAGAACATTGCACCTTTTGGCACCTGCTTTTGTGAATTGTTTGTAAAATTTGCATTTAGTTTAAAGTGAAAGTGAAAAAGATGGTGTTTACAAGGGAGTGTGATCTTAAAGCTTGAGCAGAGCCGAGGCACTTGTCTTTGTTGAATAAAAAGCATCCTTTCTTAAACCATGGCTGTGGGGAATTTGACCATCCGCACAGTGGTTGGGTGCTCACCTGGGCTTTTCTGAACTTTTAAATGAAATTGAATGATGGTAGATCAACATCCGTAAAATGTGTGGTGCTAATCTGTACGCATTTTCCGATGCTCACCGCACGACATACGCACAGACCTGTGTAATCGGTGGACACAGCCTACAGGCGCAGTCCCCCCTGTCATATTAAGTTGGGATATGACAGGAGGGGTATGTAATGCATCTCCAGAAGGGGAAGGGCCAAACCCGCCCTCTGCGATGGCCAGCCTAATTTACTAACAGAGGCTGCGTAGAGCCACCCTGTCATTTTGTTGGGCCCTGCAGCTGGTGGCAGCAATTTGCATATTATTCACAGGGTAATTCAAACAGGCCCAAATGTGGCCTGGCTGCAGAGGCTAACAAAGGAGGCAGGAAATCCCAACAACCTTTCATATGCAACTGTGTCAATCTGAAGCCATCTCCCGCCCTCAGTATCGATTGACAGTGAACTGCCATGTCTGGAAATGTGTATTTACAGTAGCCAACCCTGCAGGGGGATCCCATTAATAAGGTACAAGGATGTGGTTTGCAGGAGCCAGAAAGTCTGGTATCGCCACAGCTTCAAGGGAGACCTGCCGCTTTAATCAGGAACCACAGAGAGCTTCATTAACCAGAGAGACCATTTGATCCACAACAGACAGGAACATGGGTGGGACTTAGTACTACACGGTTTCACCCCTTTACCTTTTCTGTTGCAAAGCACTCTGGTTATGGCCTCACGCATACAGGAGATTCTTGATGGGGACCCAGGATTGGTTCATTAAGGTAGGCTTAGCCAGCACCAATCACTGTGGTCCATTTGGCTTTAAAAGAGAGCTGAGTCCTTCTTTTGGCAGATCATATGAAGGCTTCACCAGAAGCAGAAAGAAGAACTCATAATTGGACCCTGGCTGAAGGTGCAGTCTGCTTCACATCTTCCACCAGTGAAGGAAGACCAAGACCTTCAAGAGGGAATCAAGATTCCTCCCATAAACATCTCCCAGGCAACAGAGGAAGATACCGAATCCAGACGACCCCTAGCTGCTCTCGAACTGGTACCCAGCCAGCAAGCCTCCTAGGCAGGGTGTGCCAGAGAGTCTCTGAACCCTAAACCAAGGGCAAGGAAGTCGTCTCCAATACTATCATTAGCTTTGGGCCATCCACCTTAAAGGACGACACAAGCCCAGTGGAGAAGCTAGGAGAAGTACATCGACGAGCATCTACTGATGTCCGCCTTAAAGGACATTTTCGTGCCAGTTGCGTCCCGCGGGCTGCAACTGACTGCAACACTGATTGTTGTTACGCAGTAGTCGCTTAAAGACTTCGGAGAGGACAAGTGCTTCAGAACTACCGTCCAGCACTGAGACAGCGATTCCTGACTCTGAGATGCTGTGTAGGCCAGACTGCAGCAGTCCATCCAGCTTCACTCACCAAACTGTTTGCCGCCTGTCTGATACCCACAGCTGTCTTTCATCTTGAACTCTGAAACCGACTTGACCCTGTTGAGCACCAAGAACACCTACAAGCACAAGGTAAATTGTGGTTTGGACTCCCTTGTCCTTCTCTGAAGGCCCCTAGAGACATTTTATGACCCATTGCTCCCTTTCTGCTGTAACTAAGTATCCTTGAATTGTTGCGATTATTTGCTATACTGACTACCCTTCAGTCTGTATCAAGAGTGCATCCCTTTTCCTTCTTTGAAACTGTCTGTCCTCTGCATTTCTTTACAGGGTGGGTTGTATTTTGTAGTGTACTAGAACTGTCTGTTGTGGTAATAATAAAGTAGATATTTTTATACACCATTGACTGGACATTTGGTAATAATTGCATTTTCGCTGTGTTGCACCTAACCAACGATCCACGACCTTGCAGAGATAAGCCTGCTGTACCGTCCACGTTACCAAAATTGGACAAGGAGGTTTATGATTTGCTTGTGTTTCGAATTGGTTCAAATCCCGTCTGGTGTACTAGAGGTGTGGGGCTGATTGATGGTTTAGAAACTGATATTCACTCCTGCATCACTGGACCAAAGTCTTATGCCAACACGTGTTTCAAGCTTTGCGCTCTTCATCAGAGCTTGAATTTGACAGCGTTGCTTCATCTTTACACCCCCAAGCTTCTTCTTGGTTTAGTACTGTCAATAAGAGCAATACATTCATCCTCAGTTTCTCTATTATTCCAAACTTTATTCCTGTTATAATTGAATAATTAGTTCAGCGTTCTGCAACAGCTTAATTGATTCTCTACTGAGATTTGGTGTCCATGTTAATGTTCAATATTAAAGAGATTTCCATTGTGCAAGGTGTACAAAATTACAAGGGTGTACATTCCTGTGTGCAAAATGCTACACAGCAGATTACAAGGGTGTCGGTCCCATTGTGTAAACATCTATTTAACAAATTACAAGGATGTAGATCCCATGGTATAAAGCACTGGTTCTATTGTGTAACATGCTACATAGCAAATTACAAGGATGTGAATCTCTTTGCATAAGATGCTACATAGCAAGTTGGAAGGGTCTAGATCCCATTGTGTAAGATGCTATGTAGCAAATGTCAAGGGTCTAGATCCCATTATGTAAGATGCTATGTAGCAAATGTCAAGGGTCTAGATCCCATTATGTAAGATGCTTTGTATCAAATTACAAGGATGTAGATTCCATTGGGTAACATGCTACGTAGAACATTACAAGGGTGTAGCTCCCATAATCATTTTCATTATAACCTCCTGATTTGTACTTGATTGCAATGTCCAGGTTTTATTTGGGATGTACCATGGGCATCTCACACAATGCCCTAGTCAACCTGCCAAAAGGTTTTATTCCAGCTATCAATCCACATATCAGCATTTGGCTGTGTTTCTGAAGTGGCGGCACCACTGAGATGTAAAGGTGGTGGAAAGTTCCTGTAAGAAGACTCTCGCATGGGTCTACATTTTGGATGTCTCCCATTCTAAGGGTGATTGTAGAGGCCCCATCTTCCCTTCACCTACCTGATGTCCCAAACACAGAACTGAGCTGTGCCCCGTCTGACACTTGGTTGCCTTAATCATGAGTTTAGGCTAAGGAACTGTAACACAATCTTAAGGTGGCACGAGTGGTCATCGTAAAAAGGGCTACAGGAATACACGAACCATTTCATTAAGGTAGCCAACACCGCCATTATCCAGAATCACAAACACCTCATTTAGCACCCTCTCAAAGGTGGCAGACGCATTCTGTAATCCGAAACACAAACCAGAGAAAGTTTGTCAAACACATGCATGTCTTTGGTCTTTGAGCAAACAAAAGGAATGCAAGATCACGTCCCACTATTATTCAAGGGGCGTTTCCAAAGCTCCCAATGTGCTTTTTATGATTTTGTTGGAGCTCTCAACAAGCCCAATATTTTGTGGATGATGAAAAGTGGAGAATGTGAAGGTTACACCACGTTCATCCCACACAACTCTTATGCACGAGGACAGGAAAGTCAACCCTTTCGCAGAGAGATTCAGCGGAGTTTTTGATTCCAATGGGAAGTCATGCTTTCACAGGGTACTGATTAAGGATAGCATGTCGGTGATTCACAACTAAAACTTGAAAGCCGAAGATTAATGTACTTGGGACTGGTAATGTCTAGTCCCACTTTACCTTAAAAGAAACAATCTCACCTGGCATTGGTAGAAAGGTAGCTTTTATCTGACCGCATAACTTCATAGAAAACTGTCATGTCAAGAGGGTGCGGCAGTCATTCTATTCCACTGCACCCATCCAACACCAGTAGAAATGAGAGCATGTCCTCCCCAATGTCTCTGAGGTCACCGGGGAGGGGTATCTCACATGATAACTGCATCAGAAAGAACACGGAGACTGAGGCGCATTGTGTCTTTTGCTGCTTCCAGGTTCAGGATTCCTAGGTTCTGAACACAGGCGCCAGGTCTAAATGGACTTTAGCTCAACCTGAGGAAGTAATGCGCCCCTGACTGTGGATGAACTCCGAAGGCCCACCAGAGTTTCACAGTCATGCTGCGCTTGGCAGGAATCTGCCTTGCTCGGACCTCCTTCCACACTGGCAGGCCTGCGGAAGCTGGAGGAGCAGGCTAAGGGTGAGGCCCCTGAACTGTGAAAAGTGTAATGGGAGGATGGACTCCGGTATAGTGAGTGAAGAGACTCTGAGGGTGAGGGCACCAGAAGGTTGGTGATTCCCCAATGCCACAGAAAGTTCCTTATGGATTTGGCTCACCAAATTCCTTTAGCAGGTCACTTGGGAGTGATTACGACATCAGACCGGTTGTCTGAACACTTTTACTGGGCCCAATTTGGCATAAAAGGCAAGGAATTTGTCTGGTCCTGCCTGACTTGTCAGGCTTCTGGTAAATCAGGCGGCAATTCCACTACCCATGGTTGGGCAGTCTTTCTAGAGTATAGGCATGGACACTGTGGGTCTTTGGACCCCAAACCAGCTCAGAGAACAGAAACATCTCGGTGGTGGTAGACCATGACACTAGGTACCCTGAGGCTGTTCCTCTGAGGAGCATCAAAGCCCCTGTGGGGGTGAAGGCTCTGATTGGGATATTCTCATATGTTGGTTTCCCCAAGGAGGTCGTTTCTGACAGGGGAACAAACTTCATATCAAATATATAAAGGCTATGTAGGAAGAGTGTGAAGTCATCTTCCCGTTCTCTGTATCCTTCAGTTCACAAACAAACGGGCTGATTGAGTCGTTCAACAAGACCCTGAAAGGCATAATAGATGGCTTAAAAGAGCAGCTGAAGAGAAAGTGGGAAATTCTCCTGCCATGACTACTGTTTGCTTACAAGGAGGTGCCACAGAACGGAATAGGGTTTAGCACCTTTGAGCTTCCACTTGGACACCCTGTATGAGGTCCCCTCAGTCCAGTGAGGGAGAGATGTGAGGGAAATCCCTTATCCCCCTATAAGATGTGGTGGACTATGTACATGGTCTTTGTTCTAGAATGACAAAGTGCATGGACCAGTCAAAAAAGAATGTAAAGGCCAGTCAGGAGCTGATGAAGCACTGGCACGACCAGAAGGCCACAGTGACAGATTATTCTCCAGGCCAGTGGGTGTGGATTATGGAACCTGTCAAACCCAATGCCCTTCTGGACAAGTGGACTGGGCCATAATGTGTGCTTGAAAATGTCAGTGAGGTAAATTATCTCATTGACGTGAAAGGACCTAAACAGATGTGCAGGGTCTTTCATGTCAACCGCTATAGCTGGGATGACTTGGTCTTGGCGTTAGTGACAGATGGAGAGGCTAAGGAGGAAACCAATCCCCTCCCAGATCTCCTGCACACTGAAGCCACAGATGAGTCAGTTGAAGGTGTAAACCTTCCAATGGACCCCTCAGAACAGCAACTGACAGAGCGTCACCGTTTCCTGGGACAGTTTGCCGGCCTGTTTTCACTGGTCATGCAGATTGGTGCACCCATGATGTGGACACTGTAGACAGTAAGCCGGTGAAGAGCAGGATTCACCAAATGTCCGATAAGGTCCGGGACACCATCAAGGAGGACTTTTCCAAAATGTTGTCCCTAGGAGGGATAGAGTCATCTCTTAGCCCCTGGGATGGCCCAGTGGTACTGGCCCCTAAAAAGACCAGTGGTGGGAAGACTGAAGTCCGCTTTTGTGTGGACTACAGGGGCCTCAATTCTGTCCAAAGATAAATTCTCACCTCATTTCACGGGCAGATGAGCTCATTGATAAGCTCCACGCTGCCAGGTACTTCAGTACCTATGACCTCATGGCAGGTACTGGCAGGTCGGCTTGACAGACAGAGTGAGAGAGAGGACAGCATTTTCAACCCCAGAAGGACATTATCAGTTCACTGTGATGCCCTTCAGATTGTCGAATGTCCCTATCACTTTTCGGAGGATGGTAAACCAGGTTTTTTCTGGACTGGAAAACTTCAGTGCCACCTATTTTGATGACATTGCTGTCTGTGTTCAGTCACACCAGGGAGGACATTTATCGCACCTGAAAAAAGCGCTTTACACGCTGAAGAACGGAGGTCTGATTATCAAGGCCAGTAAGTGCCCGATAGCACAGAGCACAGTGACTTACATAGGCCACCTGGTCAGTGGAGATAAGAACCAAACCCCTGGAAGCTAAAGTGCAGGCTGTGAAGGATTGTGACATCCCCACCACACAGACACAGGTGAGAGCCTTTCTAGGTCTCACTGGGTGCTACCGGTCGTTCAGCAAGGGGTATGAGACCATTGCCATGCCTCTGAATGAGGTATTATTGAAGAACATTTCTAAGAAGGTCACTTGGACCGCCTGTCATCTTTCAAGATTTGAAGGATGGATTGTGCACGGCCCCAGTTCTGAAAGTGCCAGACTATAATCAGGAGTTCAGTATCCAGACGTCCAGACGGAAGCCTATGATTTTGGAATTGGAGCAGTGTTAGTGCAGCTGAACTCTGAAGGGGTGGAGCAACCTGTCGCCTACATTAGCAGGTGATTGACAAAAAGGGAAAGGAACTGGGCCATCATTAAAAAAGAAGATTACATGCTTGTGTGGGCAGAGAAGAAGCTGAAGCCCTACATCTTTGGGTTCCACTTCACTATCCAAACAGACCACTGTCCTCTCTAATGGTTAATGATCCTAAGCTTTTGCATTAGGCCATATCCCTACAGGAATTAGATTCGGACATCCAGCACAAGATAGGCTCTCAGCATGGAAACTTCCTAAGCTGGTACTTTTACCTAGATGATGAACCAGAACCTTCGTAGTGTGTTGGTTCACATGTTGAGGCTGGGGGACATGTGAGGAATTCGACCATCTGCAAAGTAGACATGCGCTAATCTGGGCTGTTTGAAATTTTAATAAAATGAAGTCCAACCTCAGGAAAAGGTGTGGGGCTAATCCACACACATTTTCCTATGCTCACAACATGATAAAAGCAAGGACCTGCGTACTCTGGGTGGAGACAGCCTACAGGCACAGTCCACCCTTCCATATTTAGTTGGAATGTGAAAGCGCCAGAGTAAAGTATGTCATCTCCAGGAAGGGGGAGGAACAAGATTCTCCCTGCCATGGCCAGCCTGATTAACTAACAAAGGCTCTATGGATCTGCCCTGCTCTTTTGTTAGGCCCTGCAGCTGGTGGCAGCGATTAACCTACCAATTAGAGGGTATTTCAAACATGCCCACAGAGGGCTTGGCTGCAGAAGTTAACAAAGGAGAAAACAGCAGGAGTCTGCACACTTGTAGGACTCTCCGGTCCCCTGCACACCCAATATGTATTGTATATACAACCAAATGTTTAGTTATTCACACATCAAATGTATCAACAATATTAACACTGGACTATTTTTATGTAAAATAATTTTTTATGAAAGAAATCGATTATTTTGCTCCAAAAATGTAACTTCCTCACAATTTTGATTCTACCACAATTTTCTCAAGTCATACTGACGTTGAGTTTGTAGCATAGAATAGATCATTTTACTCACAAAAAAAAGGTTTCAAAATTTCTGATCACTGGTAGACAATTTAAAAAACAAAGATTTCAAGCAATCACCATATATGACTAGATTGAAAAAAACTCAATATTATGCAATCTGTTCTATCCTTGTGTGTTTCTCTAAGCGTTTCGGGGTCTGTATTCCCCTTCTTCGGGAGTTGTCTACCCAATTTTCTGATTCTTTTGCTAATCTGCACACACTTTCCTATGCTCACCGCACAACATACACATAGACCTGTGTATTTTGGGTGGACACAGCCTACAGGCACAGTCCCCCCTGTCATATTTAGTTGGGATATGACAGGGATATGACAGAACTACGTCCCTCCCCAACAATGGAGTCAAAAAGAAGGCTATTTTGGGGGTGTTCCAAGTTCTAATTTGAAACTCAAATAATGTTGGCACGGATAATGGATGTACAACACTCAGAGAACTTCCCATAACTCCTCAACAGTTCTTGACACCCCACATCACAACAAAGATAGTGAATCTCACACGTGTGTCAGTACACGTGCAGCCCCCTAACTGAATGTTAATAAAAAAAATAAACAATTAAAAAGCGTATCTCCTGTGGGCACATGAAGAGTGCGCTGCTTTTGTATAAAAAGGTGTTCATTCCAGGCACCTGTCATTCATATAACCCCCCCCCCCCCTCGCCCCCCGCTTCCCCCACCCCTGCTGAGCCAGAGGTTGAGGGGACAGGGGAGACACGTCTCGCTGAGCCCCGACCCGCCTCCTCCAGTGCTTGCTTCCTCTTAAGGCGCAAAGAGAACGACCCGGAAGCACTCCTTTTGTCCAGGTAAGGCCATTTCTTTCTGAGATATTACATACTGGCTCTTCTGATTTTTCACGCACTGATTTTTTTTTTCTAAGATTTTTTTTGTAATTATGTGTGCAAGGAAACAAGGTTCTGCGCGGCTTTTGTGTGGTTCCGAGAAAAGCACCAAAAAAAAAATGAATACATTCGATAAAAAAAGGGACGGCATGATGGCGAGTTTATGGGGCACATTGCGCATTTAGCCGCGATTAAATTGGACTGTTGCTCGCTCCCGCGCGATGATTAATGAGCTGGCAGCCACCACCCGCAGCCCTCTGTGGCTAAGGAAACAAGCTGGCACTGGTCTCCCGGGCAGCGCTTTCCGCGCCTCGGATTCCAATGCGCTTTACACTGGAACCATTTTGCTCGTGAACGTTTTCAATTCTAGTTTTGAAATGTGATATTATTAAAAGTCAATACGCCGTCAAACGCTGTAATGCCGTTACCAGGCAGAAAGGCGTGAATTAAATAGCGACCTCATTTATGAGTTCTGTGTGCATTGTACAGAGGCGACCTGTTACGTCACACTTTTGCCAGGCAGGTGCCCTCCGCGTTATTTTGAACGTTTGTATTGTGACGGGGTAAGTAGAGAGTGACGAGAAGGTTGGGCAGGCAGGGATTCCAGAAAGATCCTGGACTGGTGATATTTGCCAGCACATCAGGTCTTGAATGTTCTCTGCTTTCTCTTGTGGTGAGAGTTATTTTAGTCATGTTCTCCTCACTGCCCTTAACCTATCATGGACTTGAGCTCAAGGAACATCTAGTTGTTCTGTGCCTTTTTGCAGTGCCATGGGTGTGGCCATCTTGATTGTGTCCACTCTGAGAGTAAGAATGTGTTTTCGCTTCTTGTGATTTGGCGTGGATTTCCTGGAGCTCAGGTGGTCATCCATCGGGCCTAGTTTCCTGAGCATGGAATTTCAGAGGTTGTTTGCTAACAATATGAAGGACGCCTGTTGTATCCTATGTTTTCCCTGCTGAATGGAAAGGTGGGTGCCTGCCTTCTCTGTGGCCTATTGCAACGGGTCCGGCGTCCTTTCGTCGCGGGATGTTTTTTCGCGGGGTTTTTTACTGCGATTTTTTTCGAAAAAAACCCATCCAATTTTTTATAAAATGGTCTCCTAAAAAAATTAAAAAATTCGATGCGTTTTTTCGAGAAAAAAATCGCGGTAAAAAAACCCGTGAAAAAACATCCCGCGATGAAATGACATGGAACCTTGCAATGTTCCCTGAGTGTTCTGTCCTGTAGGTTCCAAGTTTGACAGTTGAGCGGGTGAGCTGTCTTTCCCTACAGTGTGGATGCCCGGTATCTTTGTTCCCATCGTACCTACCGGCACCTGCCACCGGAAGAGCCTGGTCTTACCAAAAAAGGACGGTATATGCAGAAATGATCGAATTCGAAATACCTAATGCAAAATGACCGAATTTATTTGGTTGAATTTGTTAGGAATTTTTGTACATGTTTAGTAAAAAATAGATGGGGGGTGGGGTACGGGTATAGGTGAAGGTAGGGGGAAGTGAGGGTGGGGGTAGTGTGGGAGGGGGCCAGGGAGGATCTCTCCCGCAATATTAAACAAAATCTTCGACCAACAATTCAGTCAGTTTGCACTAGGTATTTTATTTTTGATAATTTCACGGTAATCCATAAAGAACACTTACCTTCAGTTACCATCTCCTGGTCATCCTTGGACACCAGAACAGCATTTGTTTACAGAAGCCCCTTCTTGGAGTTTACTGATGTAACACAGAATTATTCCTTGCCCCACATTACTGGATCGAAGCAAGGGAGGAACTTGTGTTCACTGACTTCTGGGACGTGCTGTGGAAGGAAGATTGGGAGAAGAAGATGGTTTTGAAGTGGGCCCTGTGTTTGACTGGGAACCAGTGAAAGATTTGGAGAACAGGAGTGATGTGCTTCCATCCTGCCAATGTTGGGAAGGGAAGGGGGGACGTTCGTACCAGACCCCCAAGTGCTTTTGAATGCAGCAGAGGCCTGGGAGTGTGCAGAAGGGGCTCTGGGAGGTTATAGGGGGTAGGGGTGGTGTCGACGTAGGCTATGGCTCAGGGAGTGAGGGACATGTTTTAGCTTTAGGGCACATTGAGAAGTAAACACCATCTTATTTTATTTTGGAATTTATTTGCAGCGCACATAACCCGTAGGTATCTAGGCACTAGTTTCATTGAATTGGGGAAGTGCAGGTTATTTATAACGTGCTCGTTTATTTTTTTTCCAAGCACAGATCTGGGATTTGAACCTGTGGTTGCTCAGTGTGGTCTTGCTTCCAAGCCTCGCGCATTGCCACAGCGCTATCCTCCCAGCACAGATAGCAGCAGCCATATTGAAATCGAGGCCTAGCGTTGCGCTGCAGTCAGAGCCGCAGACAAGCCACACACATGGAAAACAAGTGTATGCATGCGAGAATAGGGTATACGTTGTAGTATGGGCACCGGTGAGAAAGCCCAGAGCTGAAGAGATTCATAAACCTTTCATTGTCTGTTGTTGCAGCATTCGTATCCCAGAAAGAATGCGCCCTGCAAGGCCACAAGGGGGTTGGGAGCTCTCTGCGAAAAGCGACCCCATGGCCCTATCCCAGCTCTAAGTAATAGCACCCAGATGCCCCATCCCAGGATCCCTGGTATTCCAAGGTACCAGTCAGTCCCAGACCACCAAACATACAACTGTTAAACCTCCAATCGATCAGCAAAGATCAGAAAGCAGAGACCACTTGTCTTCACCATAGGTCACGTGATTTGTGCTGCGAGGTGCCGGGAGGGATAGAACAACATAACCAAAATGAAGGTGGGGAGCTTTGGATGGGTGCTGCCGTGTCTGGAAGCGAGCTAGTGTGTGCTGTGATATGACCTCGAAGTATCCTCTTATCCCTTGTCTGAAGTACCAGGTGCACATTAGGTTAGAGATAGAGCATGTATCTCTCAACAGATCGCACACGCCAAGAGCTAAATAGACGACCATCGATAAACCTGATTTTTCACCTACGTCGCCCCCTCTTCAGCTTTTCCCTGGTGATCTTGTCTTCATAAAGAGCTTTGTCCACCAGTGGAGTGAACCTAGATATAACGGCCCCATTGAGGTAATATATGCTACTCCTCTTGCAGAGGTTTGTAAAGGTTTGGTAACTGTGGTATTGGGTGCATCTACCTGATGTTCGCAAAGCACCCCAGACAACACCCCCCGCCCAAGCTCAGTAAAAAACGAACAGTGCATGTTGAGTACAGCACTTACACGCTGTCCTCCTGTTATTGTTCCTAAAGAAATACGGGTGACAGCAGATGCACTGTTCCTTCTCTTTTTTGTATGGTCTTGATTTTCTTTTATTTTTACGAAGTTCTACAGTGAAACTGCTTTAGTGACACCTTAAAACAATACTACGGACTGCTTGAACAAAGAGTGATATCTCTCTCTCTCTCTCTCCTCCTCTCTCTCTCTCTCTGTCTCTCTCTCTCTCCTTGTCGTAAAGGAAGGGCATATGTCCAACAACGCCATTGTCAAAAAGCGACATTTTCGTTTTCAAGAATATTCTCTTACAACAGTGTTTTCTTCCACAAATATATGTGTTATGCACTGTGTAGCTGGTCTTTTTTATATCTGTATGTTAGTATTAGGCATTTATTTGGGATGTACATTTATTTGAGGTGCTCATATAAACGGGGTGAATTATGTATGCAAACATCACAAACGACTCATTAATCTATGATCTCTTTGGGTCTTCAACATAAAACACTGCTATAAATGTATCTGTATTAAATGAAACAAATGAAGTGAATTATACCGCGGCTGCAGTTCATGATATACAGCCTAATGTATCTGGTAATGATACACGCTTCGCCGACCAGCATATGGGTATGCTTATACATTTACTGAGGTTGTCATTTTTTCCTGTACTTTCTGACTCACTTGCAAATGACAGTTCCTCTCCTAGTGCCTCACATTTCATTGTTCCAAAACATTTTAAATAGACAAATTAGAAGGGTTAAGTACGATCAGTACCAAGGACTCGGGTTAGATACAATAGAAGATGTGCACCATGCAGAGTTAAGTAATAGTTGGTACACAGACATGAGCCTAGTGGGGAAAATGAAGGTTAATGGGAGCTCTTATATTTTCTCCCTGATTCCACACGCATCAGGAGCACCCAAGGTATTAGTGCTACTGGAGACTCAGATTTTTGAGGCTCAATGTTTACTCCATCTGACATTGTGCAGGTTGCAAAGCACTATCCAGGCACGAAGATTGCGACTCGAAGTAGCGTATCCTGATCAACTGCAATGTGCCCGAAACCCCAAGAGTGGGCACTGCTTGCAAAGACTGTACCTAAAGTTGGAAGGAATAAGGTTTGTGGTAAGTAGATGGCAGGAAACTACAATGAGCTGCATGGCGGAAGGACTAATAGGATTCAGAGAAGAAGTGATCCAAAAGGTCAATAGTGTATGCAGCAAGTACTGGAACGAGGAAGTGCCAAAACTCATCTGGAACGATGTGATGGAGAAACCAGTTAAGGTGCAAAAGCAGGAAGAATATGAACTGTGTTTTTACAACAAAAGGAGTGTCTTTGTGGGGGCCAATAGTAGATGCAACAAGATATTACACATTACACAGCAGAAACGCTACGTGCTAGACCTCCTTACGGCCATGGAAGGAGCGGTCTATAAAAAGATTGGCGATTCATGTTGCACCTATGGACCTCCTAGTGATGCAGAACACGGGTCCCTCACCAGCATAATAGGGGCCCTGCATGTTCTTGGCACTCACATGCAAACAGAATATGGCATAAAAGAGACTGATTGGTTTGACAACTTTTTGTTTTGGGCACCATCCTGGATGGGGGCTATTGTGAAGATGCTGGTTCCTGTGATCGTGTTTGTGTTGGTGATCTTCTGCACCTGCCAGCTGGGACTTTGGTGCTGTGCCAAAGAAGTGCCTAGCAGTGCAATGATGATCGTCTCAATTGGGGTACAGGAGGCACTTGTGGTACAAAACATAGCACTGTACAAACAGATGACCCAGACAAACCATGCATAGTTGCAATAGAGCAACATTGTCACCTCCCCAGGTACCACCACAGTTCCCCCACCAGACCCCAAGAATTACATAGAACACTGGGTAGATTTAGCTGGGGACGGCGGCGTATATAAATGACCTGTACTCCCGAGCAATTGGCAAAAGCAGGGGAACGTTTACTGTCCGTCTGTAGAGCATGGGTACCAAAGGATGGGTCTCCGCCATACTTGGAATCTGAAAGAATGGAAAGGGAAAAAGGGATAAAGGAGGATGAGAAGATTACACAGTAGTTTGTTAATGTAGTATTAATGAAAGGGGGGAATGTTGGGAAGGGGGATGCTCATCCCAGCCCTCCAAGTACTTTTGAATGTGGCAGAGGCCTGGGAGTATGTAGTAGGGGCTTGGGGGGGTTAAATGGGGGAGGGGGATGTCGACAGAGACTATGGCTCAGGGAGGGTGGTACATGTTTTAGCTTTAGGGCACATTGGGAAGTAAACGCCATTTTAGATAGTAGTAGCCATGTTGAAATCGAGACCTAGCATTGCACTGCAGTCAGAGCCGTGACCCAAGCCACACACATGTGCTGCAAGGTGCCGAGAGGGATAAACAACATAGCCAAAACGAGGGTGGGGAGCTTTGGATGGGCACTGACGTGTCTAGAATAAAGCTAGTTTGTGCGATGATATGACGTCGTAGTATCCTCTTAGCCCTTGTTTGCAGTACCAGGTGCACATTATGTTAAAAACGGAACATGTATTGTTGTTCTTCACATAATTACCAATTAGCTGTAGCTTAATGCCTGATGACGCGAAAGGAGGAACCCACATGGAAGAAGATGGACAGACGGGGCTGGGACTAATGGCCTGGCATCTCTATTGGTATTGATATTGATATTTTATTTCTATCGCGCTCGTACACAAGTGTTTCAGAGCGCGACAAGGCAAGGGAGGGGAACAGGGGAGAACAAAACAGCGATCTTACTAGGCCCAGTGACATTGAGATCGCGCAAGTGCATGGGAGAGGGGGAGGGGAAAAGTGCATGGAAGAGGGAGAAGTGGAAAGTGCGAAGCAGAGGAGAAACAGATAAATAACAATAAATAAATAATAAAGGCAACAAACAGTGGTAGTGCAGCCAGCAATGTGCAAGTGCTAGGTTTAAGGCAGCAGACAGGGTAGGTCACATAAGTGCAGGAATAAAAAGGGGGAGGCTGTGTGGGTACAGATACAGAGCCCAGTGCAAGGGGTGACCCAGAGGCAGTGCGGGAGGGTGGCAGGGTGAACAGGTAGCTGGGCCCGGAGGACAAAGGGTGGCCAGATGCACAGTGCCAAGAGAGAACAGATCAGCAGGGGGAAGGGGGAGTGAAGGCAGAAGAAAAGAGGAAGGTGTTGAGGTGCTTCCAGAACCGGAGATGGTTCTCCTCAAGTTTCAGAGTGACAGGGAGGCTTTTCCAGAGGGAGGCCCCAGCCGAAGACAGAGATGCACCCCCAGCTTGTTTCTCTGAAAAACGACTGACCCTGCGGGAGTTGGAGGTAGAGGAGCAAAGAGCTCGAGAGGGGAGGTATTTGCGGAGGGATAACTGAAGGTATTTTGGACACAGGCCCCAGAAAGCCTTGTGGACATTGCAGAGGGTTTTGAATTTAATCCTTGCATCCACTAGGAGCCAATGGAGAGATTTCAGAGCTGGAGAGATACGATCCTAGGGCTTGAGGCCAAGGACAAGTCTAGCAGTCCTGTTCTGGATGAGTTGCAGAGGGCAGAGAGTAGAGGCAGGTAGATTTAGAAAGAGGCTGTTACAATAGTCCAAGCTAGAGAGAACCAGAGTTTGGGATACCATGAGCTTCTGGGGGAAGGAGAGGAAAGGCAGAGTACCTCTGAGGAGGTGCAGTAGGAAATATGACTTTTTAGAGACCTTGGAGATGTGGTCGGAGAAGGAAAGGGTGGAGTCAAAAATGACCCCGAGGTTCTTAGCCTCGCAGGTGGTGGTAGGAGGAATATACATAAGTACAGTCCAGTCAAATAGACTGGATATGAGTGAACAAAAAGACATGTTTCTCCTTTTTGATTGATGGGTTACAATACATAAATACCATGTGAATACAAAAACAAATTTACAGTGAAAAAGTCCAGTGTTAGTGATGGACACTGAGAGGGTGGAGAATATCTTCGACACTTGTGTTTCGGCCAAGATAATAAAGCTGTTTGGTGTAGCTCGCATGTGGCTGACCTTCATCAGGATGGTGAAATTGATTGACGAGGGCACATGTCTTTTTGGTCACTCATATCCAGTCTATTTGACAGGACTGTACTTATGTATATTATATACAACATTGTAAACTTTGAAGTGTCCTTGGTTGTTTGCTCTTTGACTATAACAAACTAATGTGTATTAAAAATCTCAGGTAAAAAATAAATAACCTGTTTTGACTCTTAAAAACCCAGAGATTTCTTTCAGCTTGTAGGAGCAGAATTACAGAATGATGTGTGATTTCGCACCTGATTATTTAGAATTTACAAGTTTATACCCCCCTGGGCAAATCAGGGCCAAGCCAGGTGCCCCTTTTTTTGATATTGGGTCAAACAAACCAGCCAGTCTGATTTTTACGGTATGTAATTTATGTCACTGATGACGCTGTGTGCCTTCGGAAAGTGTTGCTCATATTAACTTCGCCAGAACGTTCCGTGGCAGCAGAGTGCTTTGATGGCGCAGTTCTATTTTTGTGGAAATAAAATGTTGTTCTCCTTGCAAGAGGTGTGCTGGGACTTTTTCCCTAGTGGGTTGCATTTATTCTGGTGTGAGCATTGAGGGGTCTCTCTACACCGACCCTAGGCAGAGTGAGGCTGTCAGGTTTAATACTCTTTGTAGTTGGTGCAGCAGATCATCAAGAAGCCCCAGGGTGATGAATCATCTTACGCAGTGCCAGTGGTCCAGGATGAATGTGGGTTTCTAAACCATCAATCAGCGCCAAACCTCTAACACCAGAAGGGATCCGAACAGATTGGAATTACAAGCAAATTATAAACCTCCTTGTTCAATTTTGGTAACGTGGATGGGACAGCAGGCTTATCCCTGAAAAGGTTGTGGATCGTTGGTTAGTTGCAACACAACAAAAATACAATTATTACCCAAGGATAAAAGGTACTGTCCAGTCAAGGTTGTATTAAAAATATCTACTTTATTAATCACAATAGACATCTAACAACACTATGAAGTACAACCCACCCTGCCCAGAAATGCAAAGGACAGACAGTTTCAAAGCAGGAAATGGGGTGCATCCTGGATACTGACAGGGGGGTAGTCGGCATGGTAAATAACCATAACAGTTTGTTAAGGTTTCTTGGCTTTAGCACAAAAAGAGAAATTGGTCTTAAAATGTCTATGGGGGCCTTCTAGGAAGTACCACAGTGACAAAACCACAATGTTCCTTGTGCTGAAAATGTTCTTCGTGCTCAAAAGGGTTGAGTCAGATTAAGGGCACTTTGCAGGCTTCTGCGACAGAGATCAAGATGGGAGTCAGCTGTGGGTATCAGGTGGCAAGATGGTTCGGAAAGCGAAGCTAGACGAACGGCTTCAGGGTGGCCTGCATGGCGGCTCGGGGTCAGGAATCATTGTCTCAAAGCTGATCAGTGGTTCTGAAGCACTGGTCGCGATGTCTCGGATGTCTTCCAGCGATGGCGACTTGACAACGGTCAGCATTGCCGTGGAGCAGACCGAGAAACTCGACTGGCTAGAAAATGTCCTTTAAGGCATATGTCGGTAGATGCCCATCGAAGCACTTCTCCCAGCTTCTTCAATGGGTTTGTGTCGTCCTTTAAGGTGGACGGTCCACATCTGTGGAGTGTGTTGCAGGCAGCTGCCTTGTACTTGGTTGTAGGTTCAGAGACCTTCTGGAAATTTCTACCTAAGAATCCTGCTGCAGAGCCTCGAGTCACAGGGCTCGCTGTGTGCTGGCCGGGTACAGGTTCTGGAGTGTCTGTAGGCTCCTCTGTGTTCTGTTTCTTCATCTGTTCCCTGGGAAAAGTGTAAGGGAGGGATCCTGCTTCCCTCTTGAAGGTCCTGACCTTCCTTCACTGGCAGAAGATGTCAGACAGGCTGTACCTTTAGCAAGGGTCCAATTCTGAGTTCTTCCTGCTACTCCTTGAAAAGTCCCTGCCCTCATTTAATGCCAAATGGGCCACAGTGATTGGTGTAGGCTAAGCCTACCTTAATGAACCAATCCTGGGTCCCCACCAGCAATCTCCTGTATGCAAAAGGTCATACCCAGAGCGCTTTACAACAGGAAAGGTAAAGAGGTGAAAACTTGTGATACTAAGTCCCATCAATGTTCTTGTCTGTTGTTGATCAGAGGGCTCTATGTTCATTCATCCCCAGTTTTTTTAATGGTGTTTCTTGCTGAACATTTTTGCCTGAAAGGACTTATCATTTTCTTTAAATTTGAGGTTCTCCCAGACCCCCGTCCCTATTATGTATTCACTATTACCCACCCCACCCTACCCCTTACATGCGATCAGGTTGATGGATCTATCTGTGGTTCCTGATTAAAGCGGCAGGTCTCCTTTGAAGCTGCAGCGAGACCAGACTCTCTGGCTCCTGCAAACCACATTCTCGTAGCTTATGAATGGGGTCCCCCTACCAGAGAGGCCTACTGTAAACACACAGACCCAGACATGACAGCTCACTGTCATTAATACTGAGGGAAGGAGCTGGCTTCAGGTTGACACAGTTACATATGAAAGGTTGTTGGGGTTTCTGTCTCCTTTGTTAGCCTCTGCAGCCAGGCCACATGTGGGCCTGTTTGAATTACCCTGTGAATAGTATGCAAATGGCTGCACCAGCTGCATGGCCCAACAAAATGACAGGGTGGATCTATGCAGCCTCTGTTAGTAAATTAGGATGGCCATGGCAGGGGAAGTTTTAGCCCTTCTCCTTCTAGAGATGCATCATGTACCCCTCCTGTCATGGACAGGGGTAAAAGTGCATGGAAGGGGGGAGAGGTGGAAAGTGCAAAGCAGGGGAGAAACAGATAACAATAAATAAATAATAAAGGCAAACAGTGGTAATGCAGCCAGCAATTTGCAAGTGCTAGGTTTAAGGCAGCAGACAGGGTAGGTCCGATAAGTGCAGGAAGAAAAAGGGGGGGCTGTATGGGTACAGATACAGACCCCAGTGCAAGGGGTGGCCGGAGGCAGTGCAGGAGGGTGGCAGTATGAGCAGGTACCTGGGCCCAAAAGACAGAGGGTGGCCAGGTGCACGGTGTCAAGAGAGAACAGATCAGCAGGGGAGAGGGGGAGCGAAGGCAGAAGAAAAGAGGAAGGTCTTGAGGTGCTTCCGGAACGGGAGATGATTCTCCTCAAGTTTTAGAGTGGCAGGGAGGCTGTTCCAGAGGGAGGCCCCAGCCGAAGACAGAGATCTACCCCCAGCTCGTTTCTTAGAAAAACGACTGACCCTGAGTGAGTTGGAGGTAGAGGAGAGAAGAGCTCGAGAGGGGAGGTATTTGCGGAGGAATTGCTGAAGGTATTTTGGACCCAGACCCCAGAAAGCCTTGTGGACAATGCAGAGGGTTTTGAATTTAAGGATGAAAGGCTGAGTTTGGCCCTGCTGGGATTCGAACCTGGGTCAGCAGTATCTACACAGATGTCAAAGCGGGCGCTCTACTCGCTGTGCTATCTATCGGACGGCAACATTTATTGAAATACAAGTGTATTATAAGACCTCCTTGTCCAATTTCGGTAACATGGACGGAATGGCAGGCTTATCCCAGCAAGGTTGTGGATTGTTGGTTAGTTGCAACACATCGAACATACAATTATTCCCCAATGATAAAAGGGACTGTCCAGGCAAGGTTGCATACAAATATCTACATTATTATTACTACAACATACATTTCTAGTACACTACAATTCCAACCCACACTGTAAAGGAACACAGAGGACAGACAGTTTCACAAAGGAAAGGGATGCACTCTGGATACTGACAGGAGGGCCGTTGGTAAAGTAATCAATCGTACTGTTCAAGGTTATTTGGTTTCAACACCTAAGGGGCAAAGGGTCGTAACTGTTTCTAGGGGCCATCAGAGAAGGACCAGGAGGGCAGAACTACAATGTACCTGGTGCTGAAGAAGTTCTTGGTGCTCGACAGCGTCGGGGCGGTTGCAGGGCGCTTTGCAGCCCGTGAGACAGAGCTGGTGGTGGGAGACAGCTGCGGCTACCAGGCAGCAGGCAGTTCGGCCAGCGAGGCTGGACAGATGTCTGCAGGCTGTCTGGCGCGGCGGCTCAGGGCCAAGAATTGTCATCTCTGTGCTTGTTGGCGGTTCTGGAATGCTCATCCAGGCGTCTTGGACGGCTCTGGTGACTGCGGGGTGGCAACAGTCAGAGGTGCAGCCGGATGCGGTTCGAGGACTCGACTGTCTCAAAATTGTCCTTAAAAAGATGGACGCTGGATGATCCTTGTGTGGCACTCCTCTTAGCTTCTTCACAGTGCTTGTGTCCTTTCAAGGTGGGCAGCCCAAAGCTCAGGAGGGTGATAGCAGGCAATAGCCTTGTCCGTTGTCCAGAGACTCTCTGGCACTTCTCACTTGGGAAGCTTGCTGTCAGAACCTAGCAGAGCATGCTTTGTGCTGGCTGGGTATCGGTTCTGGAGATGCTGGACAGATCCTCTGACTCCGGTATCTCCCTCTGTTCCTTGGAAGACGGTTAGGGGAGGGATCTTGCTTCCCTCTTGGATCTCCTGGCCGTCCCCCACTGGAGGAAGATGTAAGGTAGACTGTACCTTCAGCTCAGGTCCAAATGAGTCCTTCTTACACCTTACAAAGTCTTCAGATGATCTGATCAGTGAGGGGCTCAGCCCTCTTTTAAAGCCAAATGGGGTCCAAGGATTGGTGTAGGCCAAGCCTAACGTATGTGAGCCAATCCTGGGTCTCCACCAACAATCTTCAGTGATGCTACAGATCAGAATCAGAGTGCTTGGCAACAAACAGGGGAAAGATGACAACATATACTTCTAAGTCCCACCCATCTTCCTGTCTGCTGTACATCAAAGTGTCTCCCTAATTAACTGAGCCCTTTGCAGTGCTTGATCACAACATGGACCTCCTTTGAAGTAAGGGGTTGCAGGCAGACTTTAGTCTCCTACAATTCACATACTTCTCTGCACTGAAAGGAATGGTTCTGGCCAGGACATTCACTGCACTTTCATACCAAGGAGGGGTGTTAGTACCAAGTTGGCACATTGCATTACAAAGAGGTGTTGGCGTCTGGTCTCCATTGTCACTTCCTGTACCCAGTCCTTCCCTGAGGCCCGCTAATTAACATTCCTCAGTATTTGCCGCCACCAGCAAGGTTTGACAATAGAAATGCAAATCCATGGGGCCTTGAAATTCTAATTAGGCTGCCCATGGCCAAAGGCTTTTGATGCACCCACGGCTGTCAGGTGTAAGCTACACATGACAGGGGATGGCGGTGCTGGTAAGCTGTGTCCTTCCAAAGTACATGACTATTTTTCTACTGTGTGGTGAGTGTGGAAAATGTTTTTGGGAATGGCCCGAATATTCATTCTTTTAAACAAACAAAAAAAGCCCAGGCGAGTGCACTCTTCCCATGCAGATGGTCGAATTCCTCACATGTTCCCCTGCCTCAACATGTGAACCCCAACCTACTGAGGGTCTGGTTCATCATCAAGGGAAAGTACCGGCTGAGGCCATCTGCATATCAATGCTGGGAGTATGGCTTGTGATGGATGTCCATATCTAATCCCTGTAGTGAAAAGGTCCACCACAAAAGATTAGGGTTCTCCCCTTGCATGGCCATTGACCATCGCAGCGGCCTATGGTCCGTCTGCATCGTAAAGGGAGATCCAAAGATGTAGGGTTTCATCTTCTTTTTGGCCCACACGACCGCATACACCTCTTTTTCTACGACAGCCCAGTTCCTTTAAATTGTTGTCAACCGCCTGCTAATGTAGGCAACAGGTTGCTCTACCACTTCAGAGTTCAGTGGTGCTAACACTGCCCCTGTCTGTCTGACGAATTCCTGACCATAGTCTGGCACTTTCAGAACTGGGGCCTGCACAATTTATCCTTTAAATACTGAAAGGAGGTCTGACAGGCGGGGGTCCAAGTTACCATCTTTGGCACCTTTTTGAACGTTACATGATTCAGGGGCATGGCAATGGTCCTGTACCCTGTGATGAATGAGCGGTAGTACCCGGTGAGACCTAGAAAGGCTTTCACCTGTATCTGTGTGGTGGGGATGTCCCAATCCTTCATAGCCTGTGCCTTCGCTACAAGAGGTTGTTTCTTACCTCTACCAACCAGGTGGCCTAGGTAAGTCACGGTACCCTGCGCTATCTGGCACTTTGTGGCCTTGAAAGTCAGGCCTGCATCCTGCAGCACCTGAAGCACTTGTTTCATGTGGGATGGATGATCCTCCCAGGTGTGGCTGAACACAGCAATGTCGTCTAGATAGGCGATGCAGAAGTTCTCCATTCTGGACAAAACCTGGTTAATCGTCCTCTGAAAAGTGGCAGGGGCATTCTTCAATCCAGAAGGCATCACAGTGAACTGATAAGGTCATTCCGGGTAGAGAATGCCTACCTCTCTTACTCTCCATCTGTCAAGCCGAACTGCCAATATCACGCTGTCAGGTTAGAAGTACTCATGTTCTTGGCAGTGCCGAGCTTGTCAATGAGCTCATCTACCCGAGGAATGGGGTGAGCATCTGTCTTCATGACAAAATTGAGCCCCCTGTAGTCCACACAAAAGCGAAATTCAGTCTTCCCACTACTGGTCTTTTTAGGGACCAGTACCACTGGGCTAGCCCTGGGGCTGTGGGATGGCTCTATCACTCCTAGGGACAACATGGTAGAAACTTCCTCCTTGATGGTGTCCCTGACCTTATCAGACATCCAGTGAATTCTACTCTTCACCAGCTTACTGTCTCCAGGGTACACATCATGGGTGCACCAATCTGTGTGACCAGGGAGTCAGCAAAAACAGACAAGGAAACTGTCCCAGTAAACAGCAACAGGGTGTCAGTTGCTGTTCTGACAGATCCGTTGCAAAGTTGACTCCTTCAACTGACCCATCTCTGGCTTCAGTATGCACGAGGCCTGGGAGGGGATCGGTCTCCTCTTCAGTCCGCCAGTCATTAATGCCATTACCAAGTATTCCCGGATATAATGGGGTT
The DNA here is from genome assembly GCF_040938575.1 of Ambystoma mexicanum. Classification (NCBI taxonomy): domain Eukaryota; kingdom Metazoa; phylum Chordata; class Amphibia; order Caudata; family Ambystomatidae; genus Ambystoma; species Ambystoma mexicanum. The sequence goes on along the minus strand of NC_090934.1, from coordinate 418,969,433 downwards.
TTAGCTGGTTGACGTGAAATACCCTGCACATCTGTTTAGGTTCTTTCACATATATGAGATAACTCATCTCACAGATCTTTTCCAGCCCACAGAAAGGCCCAGTCCACTTGCCCTGAAGGGCACTGGGTTTGACAGACTCCATAATCCACCCCCACTGGCCTGGAGAATAGACAGTCACTATGGCCTGTTGGTCATGCCAGTGCTTCATCAGCTCCTGACGGGCCTTTAGATCCTTTGTTGACTGTTCCATGTACTTTGCCATTCCAGACCGAAGGCTGAGTACATAGTCCACCGCATATCGCGACAGGGATGAGGGTTTGCTTTCCCATCCCTTCTTCACTACACTGAGGGGACCTTGTACAGGGTGTCCAAACAGAAGCTCAAAGGAGCTAATCCCCACTCTGTTCTGTGGCACCTCCCTGTAGGCAAATAGAAGCCATGGCAGACGAATATCCCATTTTCTCCTCAGGTGCTCTTCCAAGCCACCTATCATGCCTTTCAAGGAATTTTTGAACCACTCAACAAGCCCATTGGTTTGTTGATGAAAGGCGGTTGAGAACCGGTAGGTGACTCCACACTCTTCCCATATAGCCTTCCTAAATGCTGATATGAAGTTTGATCCCCTGTCAGAAACAACTTCCTTGGGGAATCCAACCGGGAGAATATCCCAATCAGAACCGTGGCAACCACTGGGGCTTTGAAGCTCCTCAGAGAGACAGCCTCAGGGTATCTTGTGGCGTGGTCCACCACCACTAAGATATATCAGTTCCCTTAGCTGGTTTGAGGATCCAAAGGACCCACAATAGCCATGCCTATTCTCTCGAACGGCCCAACCATGTGTAGTGGAATTAAGGAGGCCTTTGCGGCACCACCTGACTTGCCAGAAGCTTGACAAGTCGGGAGGACCGGACAAATTCCTTAACTTTTACGCCAAACTGGGGCCATTAAAAGTGCACAGACAACCGGTCCGATGTCTTAGTCACTCCCAAGTAACCCACTAAAGGAATTTTGTGAGCCAAATCCAAAAGGAACTCTTTGTGTCATTGGTGAACCATCAGCCTTATGGTGTCCTCGCCCTCAGAATCCTTTGGCTCACTGTCCAAGAATCCATCCTCCCAGTACACTTTGAACAGTCCAGGGGCCTCACCCTTAGCCTGCTCCTCCGCCTGCTTCTGCAGACTGGCCAGAGTGGGACACTCTTTCTGGGCTCTGTAGAAGTCAGTATGATCTGGGCCCCCAGCTGATGCGAACTCACCCACCTTGGGCAGACCCTTCAGATCTGTGCCCACCTGGTCCTCCTTCTCAGGTTTCTGCATTGCACCAGACAACTCTGAAGTCACAGGGTCCCCTGATATCAAAGTAGGGTCCTCCATGGGCACTAGCCCTTCTCCCGCAGGAGTAGGTGACTCAGTAGTCTGTGGAACTGGACTAGGGCCTACCAGCCACACCCGTCCTTCCAACAAGCCCTCTGAAAACACTCCATGCCCTAAGGCTGTCAGAAAGTTCAATCTGGCGTTCCCTTTGCCCCTCGATCGTGAAGCTGTGGCGAATACTTTGGGATCAGGAAGATCATTACCAACAGTTATGGGACAGGGATGGTGCCTTTCACTGCTTCACGGCGCTGGGTCATTACACCTCGCCAGCTAAACTCTACTATCGCCAAGGGGCACTTACTCTTACCATCAAATCCACTTACGCACAACTCAGGCCCATCAATATACTGGCCTGGCTGTACCCACTGCCGGGTGACAGAGGTGACGCTAGTCACGGTGTCTCAGACCGCAGAGGTTTTGTGTCCATTGATGTACAGGTGCTCTAGATAGATTTGAGTGTTATTGGGAACTGGGGTCTCTTTGGAGATCTGGTACCATTCCCACTCAGTGTAACCAATCCACATTCGTCCACTCCCTGGCCTACTGGTAAATCCTCCTCTGAGAGGCTCACACTAATGATGGCCTTCTCCATGAGTCCAGCATTCACTATGGCTTGCTTGGGTAAGCCCTTGCAAGCAGGATCCCCTTTTCTATGGCCTAGCTCCTACACACAAAACAACATTTGTGTGGTGAGAATGCAGGTGTAACAGTGTTAGGGGTGCCCGCACTCTTCTTTTCGGTGTGCAGGGCTGAATTAGAGTTTGGGGGTTTCCCTTCCCTCTTTTGGGGACCTGACTTTGAAGAGGACTGGGTTGGCCCTTTGTCCTTCCCATCCTTGTTTACTTTTCCTCCGATTTCTCTTCCGGTTTGGGTGTGCTCGTCTGAGCCTTTTTCTGGACTCCAGTACTCACAAACCTGTCAGCAGCCTTTGCATGCTCCCTAGGATCTGTGATAGTCTTGTCCACTAGATGCTGGTGCAGGTCAACCTCACAATATTTCAACACATGCGCACACACAATCAAATTTGACATGACTTTAAATGTGTCAACTTTGTTACCAGTCATCCACCCGCTGAGATATTTCAACAAGTGTGTGAACGCTTCAAATGTCTGCCCACTTTTCTTTCCGATCTCTCTGAAGCTTTTTAGATACTGTTCTGGGGTTTTACAGAACTTCCTGAGGAGGGTTGCCTTCATGCTCTCATAAACGGGCCTTTCGTCGGGAGTTAACTGAAGAAATGCAGTCCCTGGTGTCGGTAAGCAACTCATTAGGGCTGCACCCCACCGTACCTCATCCACCCCCTGCAGCTGGAATGCCAGCTCGAGCACTTCAAACCAGTGGAAAATATCCTTCCCCACTTCATAAGCCTGTACTGTCTTTTGGGATGTGCCGTCTGGGCTTATCCTGGGCACTCTGGCTTGAGCCACTACTGCTGCCTTCACTAGAGGCGGATCTGTTGGCCTTTTTCTTCTTTTCAAGCGCTAGTTTGTGCAGCTCCATGGCAGCCCTGTCCCGCTCATTGGTGACCTTGTCCTGCTGTTTCTGTTCCTCTAGCACTAGTCTCCTCTCCTCAAGCAGGAGCTTTCTAGCCTCTACCTCATTAACAGTCGGAACCATTGCTGGGTCCCTTAGAGACTGTGCTAAGGCCTGGGACCTGCAGCATGCTGCACTAGCCCCTGTCCTTAGTGACACTCTCGAGTGTTGAGAAACCTTACTTGCCGCCCGGGGGAATGATTGGCGAGAAACACTGCTCATGTAGTCGTCCATTTCATTTACCCCCTCCGTAAGGGCTTGTCCGTTCGGGTACACAGGGCCTAGCCTGTCCCCTGGTGTCTTCTCTCCAACCGCCCTCGCTTCTACCCAAATTCGGAGGCTGGTCAGCAACTCAGGTTTATTAACCTTGGTGTTGTGGAGAAGTCCCCTCTCTTGATATAAGATGCGCAGGACATCCTTGGTCATGCCTTTTAACCATGAGTCTCTATGTCAAGTTCCATGACTATTGCTAATACCTAGCAGTGACTAAACGTTGCCTGCAACAGTACTTTTATCGTTGGGTGACTAAGCTGTGCGCAAGGCTCCAGCTGATCCCACAGCTGCCACCAATGTGACGAATGAACTTCCAGGGCACCAGTAGTCCAGGGATGAATATCGGTTTCTAAACCATCAATCAACACCACACCTCTAGTACACTAGAAGGGTTCTGACCAGATTGGACAAGGAGGTCTTATAATTCACTTGTAGTCCAATCTGTTCAGATCCCTTCTTGTGTACTGAAGGTGTGGGGTTGATTGATGGTTTAGAAACCGACGTTCAACCCTGGACCACTGGTGCCCCGGAAGTTGATTCGTCACACCTGGCTATGTCTCTGCACTTATTCAACTGAAAGGCATCACAGAACTGTTGAATGTAAGCGTTGTAAGAAGGCCTTCCTACCCATTATTTAGCCAACGTAAGATCTTGCTACAGTTTTTGTATTTTATTTTTTTGGTATTCATACAGCGATTTTCATAAAAGTGCATAAGAAGACATTATAAACGATACAAATCATGTGAGAATAATAACATGGTTGAGTTTAGGAGGAAAGAAGATGGTCCTTAAGACGGCATGGGAACGGAGGGTAAGGGGAAAGAGAGCGGAGAGAAACAGGACGTGCATTCCAATGCCGGGGTGCAAGTAGGGAGAACAAGCGAAAGCGAGATAAGCATGTGGCGGGGCAGATGAGGATCAGAAAGAAGCAAAAGAGATTGAGAGCACGAGGAACGCCTAGGGGCGTGAAAAGATATGTGAGGAACGGGGGTGAGGGGCAAAGTTATGAAGAGATTTAAAGACAAGAAAGAGAAAGCTAAAGGGCAAGCGAGGGGACCAGATTACTGAAATGTGGCACCAGTGCAAGTGCAATCTTGCTTGTTGTTAACACTAGGGCAAAAACCGTCCACTGCATGTTTGCACTAGGGCAATGCTTGACCCAGTGCTAATTTCATTCAATATTAGCATTAGAGCAAACCTTACCCCTGGTGCTAGCATGCATTGTTAGACTAGGTGTTGGAGCAAGGGCATCTTTTGCCCTAGTGATAATACTCTGCAAAATTCCACTTTCCGTCAGGCAAAGATTCTGCAATCTGGCCAACAGTGTTCAGCTTTTTGCAAACGCAAGAGATATCCTTGGTCAGCAGCGAGTTGCACTTCATAGATTCATAAAACAGCTCAAACGCCAGTTCTTCATTTTAGGGGCGGCCCGTAAAAGTCTCTGAGTTTTCTACATAATTTGAGACCCGCATTTCTTTTTCTGTGGACAGATGGTCTTGTGTAACAAACCCATTGCTTTGAATTACCCCATCCTTTTAAGGGGCCAACCAAAGCAGAGCGGCCAGACCACGGGAAATGTGGCGATATTTCCTTATCAAAAGGAGAACTCCTGCCACCAAATTCTGGACTCTCTCCAGCCGCACCACGGGTCTCTCTGCTAAACCAAGATAAATGCTGTTTCCGAAATCGAGGCCAGAACAAGGCAGCAAATATCTCAATCACCTTTGCCGAAAAAGCAAGATTTCATCACCACGGATACCTGTGGGTCAAGAGTGAGATTGGAGTCCTTTAAGATGCCAAGGTTCCTTACGACTGATGAGGGCACCAAGGGCCTGTGATTACGTTAAGGCCAACACTTTGTCTTTGCTCTTGTTACTCTTTAAGTGATTGACATCCGTCCACTTATTGACCGCTGTTTAACATTCCTTCAATTTGTGTGATGACATTTCTCTATCTCATTATAGCTTCAAAAAGATTGGAATGCTATCTGCATAATTTAGGATGCCAAGCCCTTTCTCTCTAATTAAAAGTGCAAGGGGTCATATAGCAAGATTAAAAGGTAAGGTCAAAAATGACTTTCAGGCTGCAAGCGGTCTGTCAGGAAGTGCAGGGCAACCATCTATGGAGAGTGCCACCAAATCCATAGAATTCCAGATGGTCTAGTTAAATAAGGTGCTCCACAGTATGAAATGTCACAGAGAGGGCTAATAAGACCAATGGCCCGATTCCACCTCCATCGATTTCCTCTCTCATCTTGTCTAACACAATAGTGATAACCACTTCACTGATACAACCTGGCCTGAAACCCAGTTGTGCTCAAGATACTCAGCTGTGTTGCTACGGCCCATTCCAGCTGTTTACTGAGGAAAGGCACCTGTGAGATTGGTCGAAAGTGGCTTAGATCATTTCAATCCAATGAAGGTTTCTTTGAAAGAGGTAAAAGAGTACGCGCCATTGCTTAGTTCCACTGCCATGGGGAATGACCTTTTGACATTAAGTGGTTTCACAGACCCTTTTTCTCTGTGCTGAATAAAATGAGAATCCCTTTGGTGGTTCTTGGGGGTAGAATGTCCAATGTTGTTCCTGACAAGGGAAGAAACGTGTTCACATTTTCTGAGGTTAGGGTGTCGCAATTATCTAGCTGGGAAATGCAGGAGTCAAAATGTGGTCCCAAATGATCTGGTTGGATCCTTCTCTTAATTGCTAGCACATCTGCTGACACATTCAGGGGTGGACTGGCTTTTGGGTTGACAATACGATTTCAGCAAGTGCCTCTGCCAGTTGATCGGCAAAGCTGTTTTTTAAGCCACAATGGTCTATAAATCAACATTACACTTAAATGGATAATTTTCTGCAGCACCATTTACCAACAATAGCTCGGTACCTAAAATATTAGGAGCTATTTGTTCCATTATGGAGCCCCTGTTAAAATGGATTGCTTATCTGGAACCAAAGATCGACAGGCATTCTGTAGTTGAGTCTCTGTGAGACGAAGGATACCAAGGGCGTTATTCTGTTATTAGGCTGTGTATGAGAAAGTGGTTCTTTACCACTGAAGGAGTATTCAGACACATAAAGTTCAGAGATTTTAGTTGGAGAGTAGTACTTTCCTATGGGCCCGGCCTCCATTTAGCCCATGCTTTAGAGAAAACGTGTTCTTTACGAATCAATTGGTAAACACTGTCTGCAAAGTGTAACTTCAAGGCAACACTTACTTTTTTTCAAGATGGAATGTAAAACTGAGAGTGTGAGAATTCGACCAGTCGCATGGTGGGTGTGCGATCGCCTAGGCTTTTTTGCCATTTTTAATTAAATAGAAGGATGGTAGACCGACCTCAGGCAAATATGTGGGGCTAATCCACACACATTTTCCTATGCTCACAGCACGACAAACGCATAGACCTGTGTACTCTGCGTGAACACAGTTTACAGGCACAGTCCATCCTGTCATATTGTGAGGACTTCGACCATCCACACGGTGGGTGTGCACACGCCTGGGCTTTTTAGTTATTTTTTTAAGAAATTGAATGATGGAAGATAAACCTCGTAAAATGAGTGGGTCTAAACTGCACACATTTTCCTATGCTCACCGCAAAAAAAACACATGGGGCCTCATTACGACCTGTGCGGAATGCGTCTTACGGCGCTGGTAATGGTGCCGGTGCCATTAAACGCATTCCACACTATTACGGGGTTGCCTCGCGGGACCCGACGTGGACGTCTGGTTTTACCAGACATCCACAGCGGGTCCCGCGATAGCACCAGGGAGCTAACAACGGGCTGGTCGTAATCGGCCCGTTGTTAGCCCCCGCACCCATTCCCATTGAGCCCTATGGGGGCTCAAATGGGAATGGGGAAGGTCCGGACCCGGGTTCCCTGAAGGAGGAATTACCGGGCCCTCCAAACTCGGAATGTCCCGGTAATTCCCCATTCAGGGAACCCAGACCCGATTTTAGAGGCAGCCATGCCCTTATTAAGGGCATGGCTACCTCCAAAGTCGTAATCAGGACCATAGTCACGTGTACTCTGGGTGGACACAGTCTACAGGTGCAGTCCCCCTGTCATGTTCAGCTGGAATGTGACAGACATGGGTAAATCAAAGCATCTCAGGAAGGGGGAAGGCAACACCTTCCTCCTGCCATGGCCAGCCTAATTAAATATCATGCTGCAGTCGCCCACGCCGTCCGAGACATCTCGACCAGTGTTCCAGATCCACCAACCAGAACAGAGACAATGATTCTTAAACCCGAGCCGCTATGAAGGCCCACCTGTAGCCGTCCATCCAGCCTCTCTTGCCGAATTGCCTGCCGCCTGATACCCGCAGTTGTCTCCCGTCTTGAATTCTGTCACAGGAGCTACAAGGCGTACTGGAACCGACTTGATGCCGTCGAGCATCAAGATAATCTCAAGCACCAGGTACATTGTGGCTCTGTCCCCCTGGTCCTTTTCCGAGGGCCCCTAGTGACACTTCATGACCCCTTGCTCCCTTGGTGCTGAAACCAAATCATCTTAAACAGTTAAAACTGATTGCTTTACCGACTACCCTCCTGTCAGTATCCAGAGTGTTTCCCCTTCCTTTGTGAAACTGTCTGTCCTATGTGTTCTTTTACAGGGTAGGTTGTATTTTGTAGTGTGCTAGAACTGTCTGTTGTAATAATAATAAAGTAGATATTTTTATACAACCTTGACTGGACAGTCCGTTTTATCATTGGGTAGTAATTGTATTTTAGCAGTGTTGCAACTAACCAACGATCCACAACCTTGTGGATATAAGCAGGCCGTTGCATCCACATTACCAAAATTGGACAAGGAGGCCTTATAATTGACTTGTGTTCCAATCTGTTTGGATCCCTTCTGGTCTACTAGAGGTGTGGGGCTGATTGATGGTTTAAAAACCGATATTCATCCCTGCACCACTGGTGCCCCGGAAGTAGATTTCTCACTGAGAGGAAAGGAGATTTTCCCTGGTTTTACTCTACAGATTTCCACTCCACCATGTAAATTCTTTAAATTGTATGCAGGGGACCTGACAGCTCATACATGCTGAAATGATGGTCCCTGTATGCAATTAGTATTTCTTTTCAAATTGCCACTTTGGATTTCTCAGTACGTTGATTCAAATGCATTCTGCAGATCAGGGAAGAGGTGCATTGTGAATCTTGGTGGATGTTGCAGTACTAGGACACCAGGACATAATGAAATCTGGCTCCGTGTGCATTATGAGAGCACTGTGTATCAGTACTGTGACACAAGTGCATAATGGCATAATGCAAGTCAGGAAAGTGGTGAATTGCAAATCCTCTCAGGTGTTCTCACTACTGAAATGCCAAGATGCACAGGAATTCAGGCAAAAAAGGGCGCTGAATCCTTTACTAAACTAAGGCTTTGTGCCCTCCTCTGTCTGAAATTGCTTCTATCCAGCTTGAATGGTGTCAACACCCTCCTTGTGATTGTTCCAGCTGCAACAACCCAGGACCCGATGAAAGCTGTCCAAGACCGCGCAATGTGCCTCATCTCAGGAATATGATAATTATACCAAATCATCCCCACTCTCAAAGTAATTCACTGGCTACCCCTCAAAGTCTCCATCACAATGAAGAGGATCTGCGTCGGCTACAAAGAACTCATGATGAGACAATACCGCACCTGGCCAATCAACTCACTCTTTCAGAAGTTCAGCGCAACACCAGGAGGCAAGACATCTCCAGACTGGCATCCACACAATGCGCAGGAAGGAGACAGGCATTCTCCTGTCATGCCTCCACCCTATGGAACCACATAGCTAAAACATCTGGCTGACTCCCTCCCTCCCGCCTGGCCTTCAGGAAGGAAATGGAGGCTCTGTTCCGCACGACACCGACCGATCTTGACAAGATACCGGTCATGGCCGCTCTCCCTCCCTTCCACCATTGTGTTCTCTCCTCCACTTGCACAACCACTCTCCAGCTTGCTTTATGCTATATACATCACCTGCATTCATCATGCTCTACCTGCCTACCCGCATACATGCAAACCTACACGCATACACTGAGAGAGCCCAGTGGATCGGCCATTACTGAGATACAACTGCAGACTTCAGATAGTGACATCATTGCTTTGTAAGAGCTCCCTGGATGCCTCGGTGCAGGTAGGCTAGGATATCATGCAGGTCGGGGTACAGGTGCTTTGTGCGAACACACTATTTGTCTTAACTACTTGGAAATAAGGGCATGGTGGAGGTCAGCCTACAGGTACATTGCGGGAGGTCTCCCTTCAAAGGCATTACGATAATGGTGGAAATGTTTCGTAAAACACAGCGCTTTTAGTATATTGAAAATAAAAGAATGTATGCATTAAACATATGCAACATGTACAATCCGATGGCCCAGATGTCATCCGTGCTGCAGGCAGCTATCGGCTAATTTTGCGCTGCACCAGTTGTGTATATTGCCATTTCCTTTGGAGCTGCAGTGCAAAATAATATCCGTTTGGAACAGCGCTCAGAAAGGTGCACTGGTACATTGCAAATACACTTTGCCACAATGCAAAGAACACATTTAAGAAGCGGGTAGACTAGTCTCCATCGCAGACATCAGGGCCTGGCACGATCTGCCCACGTCTGTGATGTGCAGAGATGTGGAGCTCAGAGAGCTGTTGCAAGCGAGACTTATTGGGTGGAGAGACTTTAGTCTGCCTGGTGACATCCCTTTACCGCTCCACCTAAACTGAACGCTCCCAAGATTTTCTTTTCTGAAGTTGATGTAAATTTGCTTGACTTGAGCTGCTTCCTAAAAACAGTTGTAGGTCCCTCGGGGTGTGTTGCATTCTCAGTAGCATACACAAGACCTATATTGGTATGGCAGGGAGAAGCCCACCCAGAACCCCCCCCCCCCCAGGCATGCCTGCAGATGCACAGCTCACCTATAAAGGCACAGGTTCTGCTGCGATCAGAAGGGGGCAGGAATTTGAAATTGACGAAGGGTTTATGCTTTACGTCCAGATGATTTTGGATCAGATGTGACATAGTGGGGTTGACATTTTAGAGAGAATTTGCTTAATACATGGGACACGTCAAAAATGTAGACTTCCCTCTGTGATGCCCTTTCCTTTTGAAGGTTAGATGTGAAATTCAAAAAAAGAACAGTCACAAGCATAACGACCATTTTTAGAAATTGGAAGAATTACGATTGAAGTCTGGGTAGCAGAGATGTCCCAGTGGACGGTGTAAAAACACATTTCCTTTAAACTGGAAGTCCATGAAGGAGACCATATCAGTCTGATGCGTGTGTGGTTTTTATAATGCGTATTCGTTTTTCAAGAGGCGTCTTTATTTCATGTCCCCCACCCCATGAGTCACTTCTAAGGATTTGAGGCGTGGATGGTTCCTCCAAGTCTTAAACTCAATTATAAAAGGAACACCTGTTCTTTTCTCCAGGGAGGGCTGTTTTGATTTCTCCAGCTGTCCAATCATGGCTCTGAGTCCTGCAGAATGATAACCTCACTCCCCAAACTGTTTATTTGATGAGACCTTTGGATTCCTCGATAGATTCTCGACCCATTTTTTTTTTTAAATCAAATCGCTCAAATAAGTCGCCTGGTATCAAGTTTCACATCAGCATTGGACGTGCCAACTTCTCCCATTTTATGCGTGTTGGACTACTGGCCAACCACTCATCCATTTCCATATTGGTGGGGGAAGGCCCTGGGAGCATGGTGCCTTAATGTGAACTTCTGTCATGGAGGGCACCGCTGCTTGATTATTGGGGCTAACATATATGACCACCTTTCTCCTGTGCTCCCCGCGGGGCATTTATTAGGTGCAAGTTAGGCTACTGTGTTTTCCATGTATTTCACCTGAACCAACGTGCCTCCTCGGTGGGGAATAGGTGGGCGCTTTGGTGGCTCACTTCTTACAAAGGGTGACGTTTGGCAGGCTTCTCGAAGGGGTGATGGCAGTGTCGCGGTGGGAACGTGTGGATATACAGCCACCCACGAAGAGAGACATGTCTCTTCCTTTTTCCCACCGTTCCTTACTCCCCCAACACTGCACCCGCCAGAGGATTTTCTCACCCAACCACCCTGGTTTTGAGTATTGGCATTCAACGCAGTTAGTGAAGGCAATTGCAGTTGTGGGAAAACTGTCGGGACAGATCTTTGCCCGTAGGTGGTCAGACCGGCATGAACTAGATGGCCTTGGGCTAGGGTGACCAGATTTTCAAGAAAGAAAACCATGACGGCTAGCAACATAAATGAAGGACTACCCCCTCACAACACCCTTCCACATTTTGCTCCTCAACCTTCCCCCCAATACCAATCCCTGCCACCTTACTCCCACAGTATTTCCAGCACTGATCCTGCTTACAAAATGTGCAGTTTTAAGTCAGAATCTATGGATGTTAATGCAAAGGGAGGTGTGGCACAATTACTCAAAGCATGTGGGCGTTACCTGAAAGTTTGGGGATGCAACCGACCACATCAACATTCTGAAAATGCTATGGTGTATATTTACTTTATAGTTATTGTCCTTTTATCCAAAACTGGGACTGTCACCCTCCCTTTCCCAAAAAAACAGCATAGGTTTTTATATTTAAACAAACTCTTGGGAAGGGGGACAGAGCGCCCAATCTCGGGACAGTCCTGGCAGAACTAGGACATCTGGTCACCCTACCTTGGGGGTTCGAGGCCCCAGGGAGTGGGCGAGTGGATCAGAAAGCTCTGAGTACAGGTGCAGGGGACCGGCCTTGTGGTATCAGTTCCAAAGACGTGGTGGGGGTGCTGGGCTGCACCCCCTGCCCACAGGTGGACTGGCCTGTAGCAAACACTGGGCCTCTTTTGTGTGGTATTTCCAAATGTTCCCATAGGAAAAGGTCTGGGCTTGCTGAAAATGTGTAATATGGGGCCACTTTGAACATTATTTCCAGGGCCTCTTTTGGTTCCCGGTCCACCCTTGCCCCTACTGCACTACATCTAAATCGAGGCAAGAAAGGAATGTTGAATTGTGGCAGTAACTAGCTTTGTGTGGTCGTTTTTAATCCTCGTTGCCTTTTTGTTTGATTAAAGTCAGCCTAAATATGCCTGAAAAAGATTTTGTGTTTGGTCTTCCTTGCGGGCCCTGGCTCCTGCGCAACCCATAAAGTGGGAATGTCTATATGCGCACACCAATGTAAGAGATGGTGACTAATATCTTAAACAAAGTAAAGTACAAAAGCACGTTGGGAGCAGGGGGGAATACAGACCCTGACACGAAGTCTGACTAACATACAGTAAGGAAAAGTGTCTAGCACTTGAGACACTCCCGTCCCCTGCACACCACATGAACTGAATAACACAGCCAAAAAGTTTGTAACAAGTGTTGTGCATTGCTTAAATAAGCCTGGTTACAAAGGTGATAATTGCATAATATAATTTCATTAAGGTGTAAACAAAATATATGGCAAATACACTAAACAATACAACCCCTGCAACTCTTGGGTGAGGCTTGATTGTGCAGTTATTTGAAGCTCAATGCGTTTCGGGGTGCGAACCCCTTCTTCAGGAGCAAGAAATTCTGTAAAGGTATATATATATATATATAAGGAAAACCAATCCGGGTTCTATTCACTTCAGAGCTCACACAGTTTCACAAGAGGTAACAGTGGTATATATACATCATGGCTAAATTAGTCCAGTATCTAAACAAAGATGGATCACTGTGGCGGTGGGAAAATCTACAGAAATTAGACATTACACCACATTAGATGTGTGCCCCCAATAAATCTATATGCATGACTACTACATTACTCTTCTCAAGGTGGCTGGACCACTTCGAACCCCTTCAATCATTTAACAGATAAAGCATTACAAGTATAGCCCTAATTTACCAAATGTCATCTTTCATCTGATAATATCTGTGAGTGATACTATGATAAGTGACCTTATTGAAATAGCATTCTCTGCCCCATGCTTGGCCTAGATGTCTAATCTCTCAATGGAGTGAGGAAATCACTTAAAGTCGGTAAGATTAGATCACCCTCGCTACGTTTTTACATCTAACAAGAGTTAGGTAAATCATCATTGGTATGGTACCTGTAGTCCCAAGAGACCGACATCAGATTCAGAATAGCCGTTCGAAGTGGTCCAGCCACCTTGAGAAGAGTAATGTAGTAGTCATGCATATAGATTTATTGGGGGCACACATCTAATGTGGTGTAATATCTAATGTCTTTTAGATTTTCCCACCAACACAGTGATCCAACTTTGTGTAGATACTGGACTAATTTAGCCATGAAGTGTATATACCACTGTTACCTCTTGTGAAACTGTGTGAACTCTAAAGTGAATAGAACCCTGATTGGTTTTCCATATATATATATATATATATATATATATATATATATATATATATATATATATATATATATATATATATATAGATATATATATAGATATAGATATATATATACCTTTACAGAATTTCTTGCTCCTGAAGAAGGAGTTTGCACCCCGAAACACGTTGAGCTTCACATAACTGCACAATCAAGCCTCACCCAAGAGTTGCAGGGGTTGTATTGTTTAGTGTATTTGCCATATATTTTGTTTACACCTTAATGAAATTATATTATGTAATTATCACCTTTGTAACTAGGCTTATTTAAGCAATGCACAAGTAAAAATGCAACACTTGTTGCAATCTTTTTGGCTGTGTTATTCAGGTTATGTGGTGTGCAGGGGACTGGAGTGTCTCAAGTGCTAGACACTTTGTCTTTCCTGCGCAACCCATGCCAGTCTTCGAGTGCCCCCTCGCTTCTGGAATTCTCTGCCCCCTTCTATCAGTCTTGCCCTGTCCTTCCACGTTAATATAAGGGATTTAAAAACTGCTTCTCTACGAAAGTTGATGTTATTTAATGTTAATGGAATTTACACCGCGCACCATTGCCATTGGCATGGTCTCCAGGCGCTCTGGCGGATTTGAAGGGCGGGGGCTGGGCTAGTGGGGAGAGAGTGAAAGTGCAAGCTAGCTGTGCTGCTGTGTTGCGTTTCGCCAGTTTTTGATTACTTTCTGTCTGCTTTGTCTTGTAGTTTTGCTTTTATAGCCATTCTTTCACACTGTTCCATTTGTGCATTTCATAGTTTTGTGAGCTCAGTGTATATTTGTAGCCACATATGCACTTTGTACATTGCTCTGCTGGCCAAATGGAGCCATATCAATTATTGTGAAATAAAATAAATGAAGACAAAATGTATCTATGTCCGCTTCTGATGACTCGCTACAAAGCACACATCCATCCAGCCAAATGTCGTTGTTGCGCCGGACTGCTGGGCCGCAGCGGGCAGGTGTTGTGCCAAGGAAGCTGCGCCTTAGCGAATAACAATAGCATGTGTGTCAACACGGCAATGCCATTCGGTGCGACGTGTGTACAGACAGAGAGCTGCAAGCCGGCTTGGCTGCTTCAGGCGCGCACGGCCTTCACCCGCCGTCCATTGTCCAGGACATCTTTCAGCTGCTCCCAATACACGGCTGAGCTCTGTTTGTTTCCCGCCTGTTTCATAGGGCGGTGGAGCACGAGGGACCCAGAGAACAATAGAGTTCTAGGTGTGGCTGTAATTTGAACTGCAGAACCCTTGGGCACAGCCCACACTGCTGGAGTGTCAAGAACATATTTACTCATGCCTTCTAAGCTCATATTGTGTATATAAATACATATTTATTAATATCACTGTTTTCAGCATTGGTAATGCTGCCGATAAATTCCAGTAATAATCATTATTATTATTTTTAATAAGTATTGTGTATTATTATTATTACGTTGAATCTTACTGTTAGAGCAACAATACTAATCAAAGCAACCACGAATGCATACATAATAATAATAATAATAATAATAATAATAAAATAATGATAATAATACTTTTACTATGTAGCATTTGCAGACAATGTGTTAGGGGATCATGGTTTGATAACGTGACTATTTCCCCCCAAAAATAAAGCTTCTCATTTTATAGTCAGTCTCATGGACTGCACAAAATACTTCCTCGATTAAATGATTTCTCATCAAGCCTCAAGCCAGTTCCTCTGCACATAACCTGTGCTTTGCCGACCCCACGAAGAGCCTCCTCAGCCTGTTGGAAGAGGACTGCAACAACCCTGAGTCCATGGAAGCCGTCCTCTCAAAAAGTGAAGCGCCTGGGCAACCAACTTCCACTCAAAAAACCCTCAAAGGAAAAGCCCTCACAGATGTCTCCTACTCCACGCTCGCTCTATCGCAGACTCGTCTTCTGACATCTATCTTCTCATTTCCAGGGATCAGGCAGGCCCTCCTTTCATCACAATAACAGGGCTCATTCTCCTATTATACGCAAAGTCATACCCACAGGGGACAAGAGCACATTTACCAACAGAACATCCAAAAGGTGGAAAACGTGCACTCATATCGCGACTCAATCAAAGCTTAGCACCGTTTCACAAGAACGTCCTCCACACGACGCTTCCTTCTCATTTACAGCCTCCACCCACTCTTCATTCTCAGGTGCACTGGCTGACACGCCGCCAAACTTTCCTTAGACTGTCACCATATTGGGAGACTTCAATATTAGGGCAGAAACACTGCCCAGACGCCATGTCATTCGCAGCAAACTTTGACGACCACCCCTGAAGTGGGACACACCTTCTGCAAGTAGAACTCCACCACCATCCCCTGCCCGGTCCCCCTGACCTGGGGTCATCATCTCTCCACCATGTTTAACATATTCACAGAAACACTGCCCTTGGCATCAGCTACCAAAGGGCCTCCAAACTCTAATCAGACCATGGAAAGAAACCCAACCTGAAATCCTGCTGGGAAAACTGGAAGCTGTCATGCCTCTGTACAGAGCTGAAAACCAGATGGCAACATTGGACAACCAACTTAACAACACCTACAACTGGGTAATCGGAGCACTTGACAAGAGAGCACCACAAAAAAGTCTTTTAAATCCTCACAACACAAACAAATTGACAAACGGCTCACCCCGAAACTTAATCTCATAGAAAAACAAAAACCAGAAGATTGAGAAAATCTAGAGAAACCATTGCTGCCCTGCAAACAAACTGGCCTTGCGCCGACAGTTTTCAGTCTACAGAGGAAATATCATCACGGCACAACAATCCCACTACACACATCAGAAGCAAGTCTTCAAGCTCATACATACACTCGATACCCATACAGCACCAGCGCCATCGCAAGAGCTCTGTGATTCCATTGCTACAAACCTAAGTGAGAATATACTTCCAGTTCAAGACCACCCAGACACAACAGGAGCAAATCCAACTGCTGCTTCGAGAACAACAGCACCTGAAAAACAACTACATCAACACTGGCAGCCTTTCCACACCCTGGCCAATGGCAGCAATCCAAAGGGTTCGCTGGGAGACTCAGCATGGCCGCCCCAACATCTAAAAGGCACGACTTTCTCCAGCTTTCTGGGCACCACTCAAGGCCTCGATAGAGCAAGAAATTGTACATTACACCTTCAAATCAGCCAAGCTTTACTAGAAAAGCCCACTACTGACGCAAATGCACCTTCCAACTACTGCTCAGTGTCCAGCGGCTTCCATTGCCAGACTCTTTCAGAAATGAGTTTACCAACAACTACGAGAATATGTCAAAAACAACTGTCGCAGAGTCATAAGACAGATTTAGGACAAGAAGAGGTACCGAATCCAATCTTTGCTCAATATCGATCATGCTACACACAAGTCTGACACCAGCTCACCCGGCGCACCCACGAACAGCCACACACTCATGATAAAAAGGTTGGAGGAGTGCTTGAAGTGGACGGAACGAAGTAGTGGAACAATGTTTTCTGTTGCCCCGCTCCCCACGAACTCCATCACCACCCCACTGCCACGCACAATACAAACCCCCAAACAAATGCACCTGCTGTTTAAGGGAACGATCAGTGAAGTGCACTCAAGAGCAAGTATCAACTTCTTCCTACACTTATTTTAAAATCCAAACCATTCCAGAATGGTAAAAAAAAAGTAGAGAAGCCCCGCTCCCAACCGCTCCAGGCCCACTCTGACCACTGGTGGGAGGACACAAGAGTGAACGATATGGCACTACAGTGGACCACCGTGCACCTGAGTGGGAGGACCAAAACAGCCCACTTGGCCCCTTTCCAGTGACATCCCTGCAAGCTGACACGTGACTGAGTCTCTCTGCTATGCTCCATAACAGATGCATGGCCCGATTAGTGAAGCCTAGCCGCAATGCCGACCTTCCATCCCTGGGCTCTCATTGGTTTAGGCCTGGATGTTTGCTTAGGAGCGGGGAGGAGAAAGATGCTCTCTGGCTACGTGACATTCTTTGGGGCAGAAACAGGACACAGTGTTAAAGCAGCATGCAGCGGGAGTAATTAGCATAGAGAACGAGGACAAAAGTCACAAGACAATAACCTGCCATTTTAGTAAATGGGAACATTTATTTATTTATTTTTTAAATTTGTAAAGCGCAATACCGCCCAAGGGCATCGAGGCGCTGTTGCAAGAAAGTGTCTTAATTACAGATATAGACCCTGATATAGGAGACCTCACATTCGGTGGTGGAGGTTTGATTTGATTTGATTGTATTGTATTTATAAAGCGCAAAAACCTAGGCCCAGGGGCAACCAGGCGCATACTCTTAAACATGTTACAGAAAGCAGTAGTTACAGTAAGTTACAAAAATATACAGCATATATACATGTTCATACTCTTAAACATGTTACAAAAAGCAGTAGTTACAGTGAGTTACAAAAATATACAGCATATATACATGTACCGAAGGGTACCATTAACAGCGTATGATACAGGGACAGAGCAGAGAGAAAATGTATATACAGTCCTGTACCCCACATGGAGTCTGGACTGTGTCAAGGTCTCATGAGACTTGGGAGAGCAGCCATGTTTTAGCATTGTTCTTGAAGGAGTGGAATGATGGTTCAAATTACAAACGTCAAATTAGAAACGACGTGATTGGCAATGAAGCCCGTAGGCACTTCAGCAGAGGGGGAGGTGCACAGACAGTTCCTCATCTCATCAGCACACAGGCACTTTTCACTGTTTTCTACTGTTCGTTAGGACGTTAAGTGGGATGTCGATTTGCGAAACAGATGTGATTATTGTAATGTGTGCGTCACTATAGTTCAACGAGAATGTACCACATTAAATGATAAAAGAATTGATGTCGGAACAATACATACATTGCTTTGAACATAATACATGCATGTGGTGATAGATACACATAGGTCAGGAACACCCTATGCGTATATTTTAGCAAATGCGGGACACACCTGACCCCTTCTGAACAAATCATGTGATTGGCAAGGCAGTATTACAGGTTCTGCGTTTGGTGAAATTGGATTTGAGCTGATTTCATGTTGTCTTTCTTTAATTTACTTGCAGTGTTGCTTTCTCATTTATAAGAGTAGGACTATACAGTGCAGAAGGCGTGAGCTGAATTGATGTTGGTTTAAAGCCAGTACTTCACAAAGGACACTTTAAGAGCTGTGTAAAGTTACCGGGTTCACCGACTTAAAGACACGATCTAAAATACCCTCTGATAAAGCAACCTGCTTCTAGTCATTCTCTGGAAATGGCATGCAGCTGGCTATGCAATGTGAGATCAAATCGGCAGCTCAACAAAACATGTGTTTATATGTCAAAAATAGCTAAGGGAGATATTATATTCAATTTTTCCGGATTGCAGAGTATTGTTCATCTTTGAAAAGACGGCACCATTTTTGAAGGCTCCTCCAGCACCCCCACTCCCCCACCAGATACCCTGTGAATACCAGAGGAGCAGTCGCAGGCTGCACACTCTGGGGGGTTGTCGGGAAAAGTGTGAGTTCACCCACTGCATAAGACAGTCACTTTCGGCCAGCAGAACACATCTTTTTTGGTACCCATTTTACTGACTAAGCCTTTCCCAATTATCCATGAATAAAGATGTTTTCTGGCATAAAAAGGGCACACTACATCTTGCCACCCCCAAACAATCTAATGCCTTAAACCTAGGCCCAGTTGGCCATATTATAGATCTTACTTCAAGTACCGCAGGTGCCTATTCTGATCCTGGTTGTGCCAATATTGTTTAAATTGAAATGTATTTCCTTGTTGATATGCTTTATACCATCCGCTGCATTTATGCAGGTTCAAGAACACTGCGCATGTACATGCATGTACGTACGTGTTCTCTCAATGGAAATTACCCACGAGCGCCGACTTGAATTAGGTTTTAATGTCTCCACTTTTACAGAAACTGTTGCATCAACTTAATTCTTTTTCGTGTTAACAAGAGTTATTAAATCATCTTAACTTTTTCAATCGGCAACCAATTTCTCACATCAACTCGATTAATGTAACTTAATATTTCTCAACTTTTACACCTTATTGCCTAATATAAGATTACACCTTATTGCCTAATATAAGATTACACCTTATTGCCTAAATGTCATATACCTTGTAATCCATGTTTTGTGTATTTCAATCAAGTGACGTCATAACAATGGAAGAAGCGCTCCTCAAGACCGCCTTACATTACATGTCATTACATTTAACATGCCAGTCCCCAGGAAGAGCACATGATCTCACCAATGCGGGAGTTAAAGGCACAGCACTCCTTTGAACACCTGGACAAACACAAACATTGCTCAATTCTTCTGCCAGAGCCCCCCCCCCTCCCCCTAACATTACAAATATTGTTTTACCGGCCGCATAATGTTGTTTGTGCAGCCCTCGGTAAGCAATGAAAGTTTAGGAGGCTGCGTGGGCGGCGAACGAATGCAGATGTTTCGCGATGGCGCCACTTTCATTGGGCCAAACATCGTCTATTGTTGCATGGCAACAGGGACACTTTAGAGATACACTTAAAACAACAATTTCGGCTCCTATAACTGAAAGCCACGGATATTTTCAGGAAAAAAATGCGCCTTCCAGGGGCAGTCATGTCACTCTTTAATGCAACATGTGAACACCTGTGACGATTCACGGTACCAAAGGTTGTGCTCGAACTCGGAGTCTGAACACATGGACAGTAATCGGCAAAGTGAAGTTCAGAGACTATGCTCTGTCATTTCCCTAGAGTGGATGCAGGTGTGTTGTGCCCAAGGATCCGACCAGAAGAAGTGATGCGTCCCCCTCATGAGTCATGGCAAGGCCTTCTTCGGGACGGGCAGCGACTTCTTGGCTGCGTTTCTCAGCATGAATTGAATAACTGACCAATCGTTGGCATTCACCAGTTGTGTATGGATCTGTTGTCAGTATAATAGTCTCTCTACATCGCTGGTGAATGGGGGAGGCCAGCGTTTCCAACAGCGGGATCCTAATGCAAGAGTAGACCCCCGCCCCAGGGCACTGGTTGCCTCCATCTGAGCAACACACTGGACATGAAGGCCAATGAGGCTGTGTGGGCGAGGGCACTTTATCTACCACCCTGTGGGTATTGCCAGGGCCAACGTAATGACTTCAGAGTGATATGCCCCATAGTGGCAACCAATGCTGGAAATGGACAAAATGTACTGGGGGAACTCCCTCCCCTCTGCCCTTCACACGCACGCAGTGTGGGGTAAGAGGTTGGGGAGGCGGATTGTCAGTGGTGTGGGTGGGACTCAGAGGCGAGCGAGCCCTCAAATAAAGTGGGTGCCCGGAATATGGGATACTGGCTTTTTGGGAACATAAGAATGACCACCGATTTATCAAACATGTCAGTGATAGTCATTCAAACGCGCCTTCCTTCTGAGCAAACACTGCACACTTGCTATGATGGTCATTTCATCTGTCAGACCTCGGCCGACACTTTGTACTGGAGCGCAGCTCAGGCCCAATTCCTTCCTTGTTGGTAAGGGCCCTTCACCCAAGTGCTGCCCCCCCTTCTGGGCGCGTTGTTTATCACTGATCGGCTTTTCCCGCTTCATGCTCGCTTTGATGCTATTTTTATAATTTAATAATGTGCTCCATTGCTTTCCTTCCATGACATTCTATGATGATGAGTTTGAATAACCCCTTTGTCCTAGATCTGAATAGCGCTTTTACTTCCAAGCACTAAGGATGTCTGACTGGATGATTTGATGGCGCCGTATCAGTCTCAGGAAAGGGGGGTTACTGATCATCTTCACAGCAAGAGGAGATGGCCTGAGACACTTCAGAACTCAAGAGATCAGGCGCTCCCAGACCATGGGGGTGCTGCCCCACAATGTCCCTCTTTTTTCATGCTCTGCTTTTCCACCCTCATCCCAACTATCTCCCCACCTATGCTCTTGCCTAATACTACTGCATGCGCTATCATACTCCTCCTTTCCCTCTGTGACAGGAAAAGCGCTTTGACGTCATCAACCATGCCAGGAGGCGCTATACAAATGCAAGATAACATAATAGCCCCTTAGAGAGTCACAGAACCAACGCTAATACGACCAAATGTCCATGTGATGAATGTTAGAGTGTGAAAACATAGAACATTCACAAAACAGGCAATCTACTTTATAGTTGTGACCCCCTAAACAGACTGGTACAGGGCAAATCAATACACAGTGATAACAGTGAACATTATCTCGAAAACAACCTCATTCACTGACAGGGATACTTTTGGCTTTACCGTCTGCCAAAACACCAACCTTCCCTGCCCCTCTGCCCTGCCTCACCCCCCTCCTATCCTCCGCTCCTGACTCACGTGTATTGTGGCGAGAGCAAGCAGCTCCAACATTTCCCTGCCAACTAAAAGTGTGAGCCTGAATTGCACAGTTGTAGTCTCACGAGTCCAGAATACAGCCTCAGCTGGGCCTCTGTTAATTTTTATATTTTTTCCTGCAACATTGGATGAAATGCTCTACGTAGAATGCTATGTTTACATGTGTTTTTGTTTATAAACGCATCAGACCTGTCTTCTTTGACTAGGCAATGATTGCCATGGACTGGTCTGTACCGGCTTGTAAAGGCCCCTCAGTCTGAGGAACACGCGAGAGGGAAGCCAGGGCAATTAGAGAAGGCTGCTCTGCCATTATCTGCCAATACGGCCTCCGACTGAGATATTACTGAATTACCGAGAAATCCCTCAAACGCCTTGAAACGCTTAAGTGAGTGCCTGGCGTTTCCATTGACATCAACTGTGAAACCGTGAAACTCGGGACTGTGAGCACTCAGTCTTGGTATAACACCAAGACAGCTTCCTCTGGACGAATACACAGCTCAACTTCACACCTGTCCGACCCAATGCGAGCATATACTCAACCTAGCCCCCACTCGGGTGAAAGGGGGAGACTTCCTATGTTTACACCCGCCAGACTCAATGGGAGCATATACTCAACCTAGCCCCTCGCCCGGGTAAAAGGGGGAGACTTCTTATGTTTACACTCGCCAGACTCAATGGGAGCATATACTCAACCTAGCCCCTCGGCCAGGTAAAAGGAGGAGACGCCCTATGTGTTTACACCCGCCAGACTCAATGGGAGCATATACTCAACCTAGCCCCTCGCCCGGGTGAAAGGGGGAGACTTCCTATGTTTACACCCGCCAGTCTCAATGGGAGCATATACTCAACCTAGCCCCTCGCCCGGGTAAAAGGGGGAGACTTCTTATGTTTACACTCGCCAGCCTCAATGGGAGCATATACTCAACCTAGCCCCTCGGCCAGGTAAAAGGAGGAGACGCCCTATGTGTTTACACCCGCCAGACTCAATGGGAGCATATACTCAACTTAGCCCCTCGGCCAGGTGAAAGGGGGAGACACCCGCCAGACTCAACAGGAGCATATACTCAACTTAGCCCCTCGGCCAGGTGAAAGGGGGAGACACCCGCCAGACTCAACAGGAGCATATACTCAATTTAGCCCCTCGGCCAGGTGAAAGGGGGAGACCCCCGCCAGACTCAACAGTAGCATATACTCAACTTAGCCCCTCGGCCAGGTGAAAAGGGGAGACACCCGCCAGACTCAACAGGAGCATATACTCAATTTAGCCCCTCGGGCAGGTGAAAGGGGGAGATGCCCTATGTGGTTACACCCGCCAGACTCAATGCAAGCATATACTCAACCTAGCCCCTCGCCCGGGTGAGAGGGGGAGACTTCCTATGTGTTTACACCCGCCAGACTCAATGGGAGCATATACTCAACCTAGCCCCTCACCCGGGTTGAAAGGGGGAGACTTCCTATGTTTACACCCGCCAGACTCAGCGGGAGCATATACTCAACCTAGCCCCTCGCCCGGGTGAAAGGGGGAGACGCCCTATGTGTTTACACCTGTCCGACTCAATGCGAGCATATACTCAACCTAGCCCCTCGGCCAGGAGAAATGGGGAGACGCCCTATGTGTTTACACCCGCCAGATTCAATGGCAGCATATACTCAACCTAGCCCCTCAGCCAGGTGAAAGGGGGAGACGCCCTATGTGTTTACACCCGCCAGATTCAATGGGAGCATATACTCAACCTAGCCCCTCGCCCGGGTGAAAGGGGGAGACTTCCTATGTTTACACCCGCCAGACTCAATGGGAGCATATACTCAACCTAGCCCCTTGAAAGGGGGAGACGCCCTATGTGTTTACACCCGCCAGACTCAATGGGAGCAATACTCAACCTAGCCCCTCGGCCAGGTGAAAGGGGGAGACACCCGCTAGACTCAATGCAAGCATATACGCAACCTTGCCCCTTGGCCAGGTGAAAGGGGGAGACACCCGCCAGACTCAACAGGAGCATATACTCAACCTAGCCCCTCGGCCAGGTGAAAGGGGGGGACGCCCTATGTGTTTACACCCGCCAGACTCAATGCGAGCATATACTCAACCAAGCCCCTCAGCCAGGTGAAAGGGGAAGACTCCCGATGTGTTTACACCTGCCAGACTCAATTGGAGCATATACTCAACCTAGCCCCTCGCCTAGGTGAAAGGGGGAGACTTCCTATATTTACACCCGCCAGACTCAACAGGAGCATATACTCAACATAGACCCTCGCCTAGGTGAAAGAGGGAGACGCCCTATGTGTTTACACCCGCCAGACTCAATGCGAGCATATACTCAACCTAGCCACTCGGCCAGGTGGAAGGGGGAGACGCCCTATGTGTTTACACCCACCAGACTCAATGGGAGCATATACTTAACCTAGCCCCTCGCCCGGTGAAAGGGGGAGACTTCCTATGTTTACACCCGCCAGACTCAATGCGAGCATATACTCAACCGAGCCCCTCGCCTAGGTGAAAGGGGGAGACGCCCTATGTGTTTACACCCGCCAGACTCAATGGGAGCATATACTCAACCTAGCCCCTCGCCAGGGTGAAAAGGGGAGGCTTCATATGTTTACACCCGCCAGACTCAATGCGAGCATATGCTCAACCTTGCCCCTCGGCCAGGTGAAAGGGGGAGGCTTCCTATGTTTCACACCTATCAGACTCAGTGGGAGTATACACTCAACTTAGCCCCTCAACCAGGTGAAAGGGGGAGACTTCTTATGTTTACACCCACCAGACTCAATGGGAGCATGTACTCAACCTAGCCCCTTGCCCGGGTAAAAGGGGGAGACGCCCTATGTGTTTACACCTGCTCGACTCAATGCGAGAATATACTCAGCCTAGCCCCTCGGCCAGGAGAAAGGGGGAGACGCCCTATGTGTTTACACCCAAAAGACTCAATGGGAGCATATACTCAAGCTAGCCCCTCGGCCAGGTGAAAGGGGGAGACGCCCTATGTGTTTACACCCGCCAGACTCAATGGGAGCATATACTCAACCTAGCCTCTCACCCGGGTGAAAGGGGGAGACTTCCTATGTGTTTACACCTGTTCGACTCAATGCGAGCATATACTCAACCTAGCCCCTCGGCCAGGTGAAAGGGGGAGACGCCCTATGTGTTTACACCCGCCAGACTCCATGGGAGCATATACTCAACCTAGCCTCTCGCCCGGGTGAAAGGGGGAGACTTCCTATTTTTACACCCGCCAGACTCAATGGGAGCATATACTCAACCTAGCCCCTCGGCCAGGTGAAAGGGGGAGACGCTCTATGTGTTTACACCCGCCAGACTCAATGCGAGCATATACTCAACCTAGCCCCTCGGCCAGGTGAAAGGGGGAGACTCCCTATGTGTTTAAACCTGCACGACTCAATTGGAGCATATACTCAACCTAGCCCCTTGCCTAGGTGAAAGGGGGAGACTTCCTATGTTTACACCCGCCAGACTCAACAGGAGCATATACTCAACCTAGCCCCTCGCCTAGGTGAAAGGGGAGACGCCCTATGTGATTACACCCGCCAGACTCAATGGAGCATATACTCAACCTAGCCCCTCGCCCGGGTGAAAGGGGGAGACTTCCTATGTTTACGCCCGCCAGACTCAATGCGAGCATATACTCAACCTAGCCCCTCGGCCAGGTGAAAGGGGGAGACGCCCTATGTGTTTACACCCACCAGACTCAATGGGAGCATATACTCAACCTAGCCCCTCACCCGGGTGAAAGGGGGAGACTTCCTATGTTTACACCCGCCAGACTCAACAGGAGCATATACTCAACCTAGCCCCTCGCCTAGGTGAAAGGGGGAGACGCCCTATGTGTTTACACCCGCCAGACTCAATGGGAGCATATACTCAACCTAGCCCCTCGCCCGGGTGAAAGGGGGAGACTTCCTATGTTTACACCCGCCAGACTCAATGCGAGCATATACTCAACCTAGCCACTCGGCCAGGTGAAAGGGGGAGACGCCCTATGTGTTTACACCCACCAGACCCAATGGGAGCATATACTTAACCTAGCCCCTCGCCCGGTGAAAGGGGGAGACTTCCTATGTTTACACCCGCCAGACTCAATGCGAGCATATACTCAACCTAGCCCCTCGTCTAGGTGAAAGGGGGAGACGCCCTATGTGTTTACACCCGCCAGACTAATGGGAGCATATACTCAACCTAGCCCCTCGCCCGGGTGAAAAGGGGAGGCTTCATATGTTTACACCCGCCAGACTCAATGCGAGCATATGCTCAACCTTGCCCCTCGGCCAGGTGAAAGGGGGAGGCCTCCTATGTTTCACACCTATCAGACTCAGTGGGAATATACACTCAACTTAGCCCCTCAACCAGGTGAAAGGGGGAGACTTCTTATGTTTACACCCGCCAAACTCAATGGGAGCATGTACTCAACCTAGTCCCTCGCCCGGGTGAAAGGGGGAGACTTCCTATGTTTACACCCGCCACACTCAGCGGGAGCATATACTCGACCTAGCCCCTTGCCCGGGTAAAAGGGGGAGACGCCCTATGTGTTTACACCTGCTCGACTCAATGCGAGAATATACTCAGCCTAGCCCCTCGGCCAGGAGAAAGGGGGAGACGCCCTATGTGTTTACACCCAAAAGACTCAATGGGAGCATATACTCAAGCTAGCCCCTCGGCCAGGTGAAAGGGGGAGACGCCCTATGTGTTTACACCCGCCAGACTCAATGGGAGCATATACTCAACCTAGCCTCTCACGCGGGTGAAAGGGGGAGACTTCCTATGTGTTTACACCTGTTCGACTCAATGCGAGCATATACTCAACCTAGCCCCTCGGCCAGGTGAAAGGGGGAGACGCCCTATGTGTTTACACCCGCCAGACTCCATGGGAGCATATACTCAACCTAGCCTCTCGCCCGGGTGAAAGGGGGAGACTTCCTATTTTTACACCCGCCAGACTCAATGGGAGCATATACTCAACCTAGCCCCTCGGCCAGGTGAAAGGGGGAGACGCCCTATGTGTTTACACCCGCCAGACTCAATGCGAGCATATACTCAACCTAGCCCCTCGGCCAGGTGAAAGGGGGAGACTCCCTATGTGTTTAAACCTGCCAGACTCAATTGGAGCATATACTCAACCTAGCCCCTTGCCTAGGTGAAAGGGGGAGACTTCCTATGTTTACACCCGCCAGACTCAACAGGAGCATATACTCAACCTAGCCCCTCACCTAGGTGAAAGGGGGAGACGCCCTATGTGATTACACCCGCCAGACTCAATGGAGCATATACTCAACCTAGCCCCTCGCCCGGGTGAAAGGGGGAGACTTCCTATGTTTACACCCGCCAGACTCAATGCGAGCATATACTCAACCTAGCCCCTCGGCCAGGTGAAAGGGGGAGACGCCCTATGTGTTTACACCCACCAGACTCAATGGGAGCATATACTCAACCTAGCCCCTCACCCGGGTGAAAGGGGGAGACTTCCTATGTTTACACCCGCCAGACTCAACAGGAGCATATACTCAACCTAGCCCCTCGCCTAGGTGAAAGGGGGAGACGCCCTATGTGTTTACACCCGCCAGACTCAATGGGAGCATATACTCAACCTAGCCCCTCGCCCGGGTGAAAGGGGGAGACTTCCTATGTTTACACCCGCCAGACTCAATGCGAGCATATACTCAACCTAGCCACTCGGCCAGGTGAAAGGGGGAGACGCCCTATGTGTTTACACCCACCAGACCCAATGGGAGCATATACTTAACCTAGCCCCTCGCCCGGTGAAAGGGGGAGACTTCCTATGTTTACACCCGCCAGACTCAATGCGAGCATATACTCAACCTAGCCCCTCGTCTAGGTGAAAGGGGGAGACGCCCTATGTGTTTACACCCGCCAGACTCAATGGGAGCATATACTCAACCTAGCCCCTCGCCCGGGTGAAAAGGGGAGGCTTCATATGTTTACACCCGCCAGACTCAATGCGAGCATATGCTCAACCTTGCCCCTCGGCCAGGTGAAAGGGGGAGGCCTCCTATGTTTCACACCTGTCAGACTCAGTGGGAGTAGAGACCCAACCTAGCCCCTCAACCAGGTAAAAGGGGGAGACTGCCTATGATTCACACCAGACAGAATCGGCGGGAGTATACACTCAACTTAGCCCCTCAACCAGGTGAAAGGTGGAGACTTCTTATGTTTACACCCGCCAGACTCAATGGGAGCATATACTCAACCTAGCCCCTCGCCTGGGTGAAAGGGGGAGACGCCCAATGTGTTTACACCTGTTCCACTCAATGCGAGCATATACTCAACCTAGCCACTCGGCCAGGAGAAAGGGGGAGACGCCCTATGTGTTTACACCCGCCAGACTCAATGGGAGCAAATACTCAACCTAGCCTCTCGCCCGGGTGAAAGGGGGAGACTTCCTATGTGTTTACACCTGTTCGACTCAATGCGAGCATATACTCAACCTAGCCCCTCGGCCAGGTGAAAAGGGGAGATGCCCTATGTATTTACACCTGCCAGACTCCATGGGAGCATATACTCAACCTAGCCTCTCGCCCGGGTGAAAGGGTGAGACTTCCTATTTTTACACCCGCCAGACTCAATGGGAGCATATACTCAACCTAGCCCCTTGCCCGGGTGAAAGGGGGAGACACCCTATGTGTTTACACCCGCCAGACTCAATGGGAGCATATACTCAACCTAGCCCCTCGGCCAGGTGAAAGGGGGAGACACCCGCCAGACTCAATGCGAGCATAAACTCAACCTTGCCCCTCGGCCAGGTAAAAGGGGGAGACACCCGCCAGACTCAACAGGAGCATATACTCAACCTAGCCCCTCGGCCAGGTGAAAGGGGGAGACGCCCTATGTGTTTAACCTGCCAGACTCAATGCGAGCATATACTCAACCTAGCCCCTCGGCCAGGTGAAAGGGGGAGACTCCCTATGTGTTTACACCTGCCAGTCTCAATTGGAGCATATACTCAACCTAGCCCCTCGCCCGGGTGAAAGGGGGAGACTTCCTATGTTTACACCCGCCAGACTCAACAGGAGCATATACTCAACCTAGCCCCTCGCCTAGGTGAAAGCGGGAGACGCCCTATGTGTTTACACCCGCCAGACTCAATGGAGCATATACTCAACCTAGCCCCTCGCCCGGGTGAAAGGGGGAGACTTCCTATGTTTACACCCACCAGACTCAATGCGAGCATATACTCAACCTAGCCCCTCGGCCAGGTGAAAGGGGGAGACACCCTATGTATTTACACCCACCAGACTCAATGGGAGCATATACTCAACCTAGCCCCTCACCCGGGTGAAAGGGGGAGACTGCCTATGTTTACACCCGCCAGACTCAATGCAAGCATATACTCAACCTAGCCCCTCGTCTAGGTGAAAGGGGGAGACGCCCTATGTGTTTACACCCACCAGACTCAATGGGAGCATATACTCAACCTAGCCCCTCACCCGGGTGAAAGGGGGAGACTGCCTATGTTTACACCCGCCAGACTCAATGCAAGCATATACTCAACCTAGCCCCTCGGCCAGGTGAAAGGGGGAGACACCCGCCAGGCTCAATGGGAGCATATACTCAACCTTGCCCCTCGGCCAGGTAAAAGGGGGAGACACCCGCCAGACTGAACAGGAGCATATACTCAACCTAGCCCCTCGGCCAGGTGAAAGGGGGAGACGCCCTATGTGTTTATACCTGCCAGACTCAATGCGAGCATATACTCAACCTAGCCCCTCGGCCAGGTGAAAGGGGGAGACTCCCTATGTGTTTACACCTGCCAGACTCAATTGGAGCATATACTCAACCTAGCCCCTCGCCCGGGTGAAAGGGGGAGACTTCCTATGTTTACACCCGCCAGACTCAACAGGAGCATATACTCAACCTAGCCCCTCGCCTAGGTGAAAGGGGGAGACGCCCTATGTGTTTACACCCGCCAGACTCAATGGAGCATATACTCAACCTAGCCCCTCGCCCGGGTGAAAGGGGGAGACTTCCTATGTTTACACCCGCCAGACTCAATGCGAGCATATACTCAACCTAGCCCCTCGGCCAGGTGAAAGGGGGAGACACCATATGTGTTTACACCCACCAGACTCAATGGGAGCATATACTCAACCTAGCCCCTCACCCGGGTGAAAGGGGGAGACTGCCTATGTTTACACCCGCCAGACTCAATGCAAGCATATACTCAACCTAGCCCCTCGCCTAGGTGAAAGGGGGAGACGCCCTATGTGTTTACACCCGCTAGACTCAATGGGAGCATATACTCAACATAGCCCCTCACCCGGGTGAAAGGGGTAGGCTTCCTATGTTTACACCCGCCAGACTCAATGCAAGCATATACTCAACCTTGCCCCTCGGCCAGGTGAAAGGGGGAGGCTTCCTATGTTTCACACCTGTCAGACTCAGTGGGAGTAGAGACCCAACCTAGCCCCTCAACCAGGTAAAAGGGGGAGACTGCCTATGATTCACACCAGACAGAATCGGCGGGAGTATACACTCAACTTAGCCCCTCAACCAGGTGAAAGGGGGAGACTTCCTATTTTTACACCCGCCAGACTCAATGGGAGCATATACTCAACCTAGCCCCTCGGCCAGGTGAAAGGGGGAGACTCCCTATGTGTTTACACCCGCCAGACTCAATGCGAGCATATACTCAACCTAGCCCCTCGGCCAGGTGAAAGGGGGAGACTCCCTATGTGTTTAAACCTGCCCGACTCAATTGGAGCATATACTCAACCTAGCCCCTTGCCTAGGTGAAAGGGGGAGACTTCCTATGTTTACACCCGCCAGACTCAACAGGAGCATATACTCAACCTAGCCCCTCGCCTAGGTGAAAGGGGAGACGCCCTATGTGATTACACCCGCCAGACTCAATGGAGCATATACTCAACCTAGCCCCTCGCCCGGGTGAAAGGGGGAGACTTCCTATGTTTACACCCGCCAGACTCAATGCGAGCATATACTCAACCTAGCCCCTCGGCCAGGTGAAAGGGGGAGACGCCCTATGTGTTTACACCCACCAGACTCAATGGGAGCATATACTCAACCTAGCCTCTCACCCGGGTGAAAGGGGGAGACTTCCTATGTTTACACCCGCCAGACTCAACAGGAGCATATACTCAACCTAGCCCCTCGCCTAGGTGAAAGGGGGAGACGCCCTATGTGTTTACACCCGCCAGACTCAATGGGAGCATATACTCAACCTAGCCCCTCGCCCGGGTGAAAGGGGGAGACTTCCTATGTTTACACCCGCCAGACTCAATGCGAGCATATACTCAACCTAGCCACTCGGCCAGGTGAAAGGGGGAGACGCCCTATGTGTTTACACCCACCAGACCCAATGGGAGCATATACTTAACCTAGCCCCTCGCCCGGTGAAAGGGGGAGACTTCCTATGTTTACACCCGCCAGACTCAATGCGAGCATATACTCAACCTAGCCCCTCGTCTAGGTGAAAGGGGGAGACCCCCTATGTGTTTACACCCGCCAGACTAATGGGAGCATATACTCAACCTAGCCCCTCGCCCGGGTGAAAAGGGGAGGCTTCATATGTTTACACCCGCCAGACTCAATGCGAGCATATGCTCAACCTTGCCCCTCGGCCAGGTGAAAGGGGGAGGCCTCCTATGTTTCACACCTATCAGACTCAGTGGGAATATACACTCAACTTAGCCCCTCAACCAGGTGAAAGGGGGAGACTTCTTATGTTTACACCCGCCAAACTCAATGGGAGCATGTACTCAACCTAGTCCCTCGCCCGGGTGAAAGGGGGAGACTTCCTATGTTTACACCCGCCACACTCAGCGGGAGCATATACTCGACCTAGCCCCTTGCCCGGGTAAAAGGGGGAGACGCCCTATGTGTTTACACCTGCTCGACTCAATGCGAGAATATACTCAGCCTAGCCCCTCGGCCAGGAGAAAGGGGGAGACGCCCTATGTGTTTACACCCAAAAGACTCAATGGGAGCATATACTCAAGCTAGCCCCTCGGCCAGGTGAAAGGGGGAGACGCCCTATGTGTTTACACCCGCCAGACTCAATGGGAGCATATACTCAACCTAGCCTCTCACGCGGGTGAAAGGGGGAGACTTCCTATGTGTTTACACCTGTTCGACTCAATGCGAGCATATACTCAACCTAGCCCCTCGGCCAGGTGAAAGGGGGAGACGCCCTATGTGTTTACACCCGCCAGACTCCATGGGAGCATATACTCAACCTAGCCTCTCGCCCGGGTGAAAGGGGGAGACTTCCTATTTTTACACCCGCCAGACTCAATGGGAGCATATACTCAACCTAGCCCCTCGGCCAGGTGAAAGGGGGAGACGCCCTATGTGTTTACACCCGCCAGACTCAATGCGAGCATATACTCAACCTAGCCCCTCGGCCAGGTGAAAGGGGGAGACTCCCTATGTGTTTAAACCTACCAGACTCAATTGGAGCATATACTCAACCTAGCCCCTTGCCTAGGTGAAAGGGGGAGACTTCCTATGTTTACACCCGCCAGACTCAACAGGAGCATATACTCAACCTAGCCCCTCGCCTAGGTGAAAGGGGGAGACGCCCTATGTGATTACACCCGCCAGACTCAATGGAGCATATACTCAACCTAGCCCCTCGCCCGGGTGAAAGGGGGAGACTTCCTATGTTTACACCCGCCAGACTCAATGCGAGCATATACTCAACCTAGCCCCTCGGCCAGGTGAAAGGGGGAGACGCCCTATGTGTTTACACCCACCAGACTCAATGGGAGCATATACTCAACCTAGCCCCTCACCCGGGTGAAAGGGGGAGACTTCCTATGTTTACACCCGCCAGACTCAACAGGAGCATATACTCAACCTAGCCCCTCGCCTAGGTGAAAGGGGGAGACGCCCTATGTGTTTACACCCGCCAGACTCAATGGGAGCATATACTCAACCTAGCCCCTCGCCCGGGTGAAAGGGGGAGACTTCCTATGTTTACACCCGCCAGACTCAATGCGAGCATATACTCAACCTAGCCACTCGGCCAGGTGAAAGGGGGAGACGCCCTATGTGTTTACACCCACCAGACCCAATGGGAGCATATACTTAACCTAGCCCCTCGCCCGGTGAAAGGGGGAGACTTCCTATGTTTACACCCGCCAGACTCAATGCGAGCATATACTCAACCTAGCCCCTCGTCTAGGTGAAAGGGGGAGACGCCCTATGTGTTTACACCCGCCAGACTCAATGGGAGCATATACTCAACCTAGCCCCTCGCCCGGGTGAAAAGGGGAGGCTTCATATGTTTACACCCGCCAGACTCAATGCGAGCATATGCTCAACCTTGCCCCTCGGCCAGGTGAAATGGGGAGGCCTCCTATGTTTCACACCTGTCAGACTCAGTGGGAGTAGAGACCCAACCTAGCCCCTCAACCAGGTAAAAGGGGGAGACTGCCTATGATTCACACCAGACAGAATCGGCGGGAGTATACACTCAACTTAGCCCCTCAACCAGGTGAAAGGTGGAGACTTCTTATGTTTACACCCGCCAGACTCAATGGGAGCATATACTCAACCTAGTCCCTCGCCCGGGTGAAAGGGGGAGACTTCCTATGTTTACACCCGCCAGACTCAGTGGGAGCATATACTCAACCTAGCCCCTCGCCTGGGTGAAAGGGGGAGACGCCCAATGTGTTTACACCTGTTCCACTCAATGCGAGCATATACTCAACGTAGCCACTCGGCCAGGAGAAAGGGGGAGACGCCCTATGTGTTTACACCCGCCAGACTCAATGGGAGCAAATACTCAACCTAGCCCCTCGCCCGGGTGAAAGGGGGAGACTTCCTATGTGTTTACACCTGTTCGACTCAATGCGAGCATATACTCAACCTAGCCCCTCGGCCAGGTGAAAGGGGGAGATGCCCTATGTATTTTCACCTGCCAGACTCCATGGGAGCATATACTCAACCTAGCCTCTCGCCCGGGTGAAAGGGGGAGACTTCCTATTTTTACACCCGCCAGACTCAATGGGAGCATATACTCAACCTAGCCCCTTGCCCGGGTGAAAGGGGGAGACACCCTATGTGTTTACACCCGCCAGACTCAATGGGAGCATATACTCAACCTAGCCCCTCGGCCAGGTGAAAGGGGGAGACACCCGCCAGACTCAATGCGAGCATAAACTCAACCTTGCCCCTCGGCCAGGTAAAAGGGGGAGACACCCGCCAGACTCAACAGGAGCATATACTCAACCTAGCCCCTCGGCCAGGTGAAAGGGGGAGACGCCCTATGTGTTTACACCTGCCAGACTCAATGCGAGCATATACTCAACCTAGCCCCTCGGCCAGGTGAAAGGGGGAGACTCCCTATGTGTTTACACCCGCCAGACTCAACAGGAGCATATACTCAACCTAGCCCCTCGCCTAGGTGAAAGGGGGAGACGCCCTATGTGTTTACACCCGCCAGACTCAATGGAGCATATACTCAACCTAGCCGCTCGCCCGGGTGAAAGGGGGAGACTTCCTATGTTTACACCCACCAGACTCAATGCGAGCATATACTCAACCTAGCCCCTCGGCCAGGTGAAAGGGGGAGACACCCTATGTATTTACACCCACCAGACTCAATGGGAGCATATACTCAACCTAGCCCCTCACCCGGGTGAAAGGGGGAGACTGCCTATGTTTACACCCGCCAGACTCAATGCAAGCATATACTCAACCTAGCCCCTCGTCTAGGTGAAAGGGGGAGACGCCCTATGTGTTTACACCCACCAGACTCAATGGGAGCATATACTCAACCTAGCCCCTCACCCGGGTGAAAGGGGGAGACTGCCTATGTTTACACCCGCCAGACTCAATGCAAGCATATACTCAACCTAGCCCCTCGGCCAGGTGAAAGGGGGAGACACCCGCCAGGCTCAATGGGAGCATATACTCAACCTTGCCCCTCGGCCAGGTAAAAGGGGGAGACACCCGCCAGACTGAACAGGAGCATATACTCAACCTAGCCCCTCGGCCAGGTGAAAGGGGGAGACGCCCTATGTGTTTATACCTGCCAGACTCAATGCGAGCATATACTCAACCTAGCCCCTCGGCCAGGTGAAAGGGGGAGACTCCCTATGTGTTTACACCTGCCAGACTCAATTGGAGCATATACTCAACCTAGCCCCTCGCCCGGGTGAAAGGGGGAGACTTCCTATGTTTACACCCGCCAGACTCAACAGGAGCATATACTCAACCTAGCCCCTCGCCTAGGTGAAAGGGGGAGACGCCCTATGTGTTTACACCCGCCAGACTCAATGGAGCATATACTCAACCTAGCCCCTCGCCCGGGTGAAAGGGGGAGACTTCCTATGTTTACACCCGCCAGACTCAATGCGAGCATATACTCAACCTAGCCCCTCGGCCAGGTGAAAGGGGGAGACACCATATGTGTTTACACCCACCAGACTCAATGGGAGCATATACTCAACCTAGCCCCTCACCCGGGTGAAAGGGGGAGACTGCCTATGTTTACACCCGCCAGACTCAATGCAAGCATATACTCAACCTAGCCCCTCGCCTAGGTGAAAGGGGGAGACGCCCTATGTGTTTACACCCGCTAGACTCAATGGGAGCATATACTCAACATAGCCCCTCACCCGGGTGAAAGGGGTAGGCTTCCTATGTTTACACCCGCCAGACTCAATGCAAGCATATACTCAACCTTGCCCCTCGGCCAGGTGAAAGGGGGAGGCTTCCTATGTTTCACACCTGTCAGACTCAGTGGGAGTAGAGACCCAACCTAGCCCCTCAACCAGGTAAAAGGGGGAGACTGCCTATGATTCACACCAGAGAGAATCGGCGGGAGTATACACTCAACTTAGCCCCTCAACCAGGTGAAAGGGGGAGACTTCCTATTTTTACACCCGCCAGACTCAATGGGAGCATATACTCAACCTAGCCCCTCGGCCAGGTGAAAGGGGGAGACTCCCTATGTGTTTACACCCGCCAGACTCAATGCGAGCATATACTCAACCTAGCCCCTCGGCCAGGTGAAAGGGGGAGACTCCCTATGTGTTTAAACCTGCCCGACTCAATTGGAGCATATACTCAACCTAGCCCCTTGCCTAGGTGAAAGGGGGAGACTTCCTATGTTTACACCCGCCAGACTCAACAGGAGCATATACTCAACCTAGCCCCTCGCCTAGGTGAAAGGGGAGACGCCCTATGTGATTACACCCGCCAGACTCAATGGAGCATATACTCAACCTAGCCCCTCGCCCGGGTGAAAGGGGGAGACTTCCTATGTTTACACCCGCCAGACTCAATGCGAGCATATACTCAACCTAGCCCCTCGGCCAGGTGAAAGGGGGAGACGCCCTATGTGTTTACACCCACCAGACTCAATGGGAGCATATACTCAACCTAGCCTCTCACCCGGGTGAAAGGGGGAGACTTCCTATGTTTACACCCGCCAGACTCAACAGGAGCATATACTCAACCTAGCCCCTCGCCTAGGTGAAAGGGGGAGACGCCCTATGTGTTTACACCCGCCAGACTCAATGGGAGCATATACTCAACCTAGCCCCTCGCCCGGGTGAAAGGGGGAGACTTCCTATGTTTACACCCGCCAGACTCAATGCGAGCATATACTCAACCTAGCCACTCGGCCAGGTGAAAGGGGGAGACGCCCTATGTGTTTACACCCACCAGACCCAATGGGAGCATATACTTAACCTAGCCCCTCGCCCGGTGAAAGGGGGAGACTTCCTATGTTTACACCCGCCAGACTCAATGCGAGCATATACTCAACCTAGCCCCTCGTCTAGGTGAAAGGGGGAGACCCCCTATGTGTTTACACCCGCCAGACTAATGGGAGCATATACTCAACCTAGCCCCTCGCCCGGGTGAAAAGGGGAGGCTTCATATGTTTACACCCGCCAGACTCAATGCGAGCATATGCTCAACCTTGCCCCTCGGCCAGGTGAAAGGGGGAGGCCTCCTATGTTTCACACCTATCAGACTCAGTGGGAATATACACTCAACTTAGCCCCTCAACCAGGTGAAAGGGGGAGACTTCTTATGTTTACACCCGCCAAACTCAATGGGAGCATGTACTCAACCTAGTCCCTCGCCCGGGTGAAAGGGGGAGACTTCCTATGTTTACACCCGCCACACTCAGCGGGAGCATATACTCGACCTAGCCCCTTGCCCGGGTAAAAGGGGGAGACGCCCTATGTGTTTACACCTGCTCGACTCAATGCGAGAATATACTCAGCCTAGCCCCTCGGCCAGGAGAAAGGGGGAGACGCCCTATGTGTTTACACCCAAAAGACTCAATGGGAGCATATACTCAAGCTAGCCCCTCGGCCAGGTGAAAGGGGGAGACGCCCTATGTGTTTACACCCGCCAGACTCAATGGGAGCATATACTCAACCTAGCCTCTCACGCGGGTGAAAGGGGGAGACTTCCTATGTGTTTACACCTGTTCGACTCAATGCGAGCATATACTCAACCTAGCCCCTCGGCCAGGTGAAAGGGGGAGACGCCCTATGTGTTTACACCCGCCAGACTCCATGGGAGCATATACTCAACCTAGCCTCTCGCCCGGGTGAAAGGGGGAGACTTCCTATTTTTACACCCGCCAGACTCAATGGGAGCATATACTCAACCTAGCCCCTCGGCCAGGTGAAAGGGGGAGACGCCCTATGTGTTTACACCCGCCAGACTCAATGCGAGCATATACTCAACCTAGCCCCTCGGCCAGGTGAAAGGGGGAGACTCCCTATGTGTTTAAACCTGCCAGACTCAATTGGAGCATATACTCAACCTAGCCCCTTGCCTAGGTGAAAGGGGGAGACTTCCTATGTTTACACCCGCCAGACTCAACAGGAGCATATACTCAACCTAGCCCCTCGCCTAGGTGAAAGGGGGAGACGCCCTATGTGATTACACCCGCCAGACTTAATGGAGCATATACTCAACCTAGCCCCTCGCCCGGGTGAAAGGGGGAGACTTCCTATGTTTACACCCGCCAGACTCAATGCGAGCATATACTCAACCTAGCCCCTCGGCCAGGTGAAAGGGGGAGACGCCCTATGTGTTTACACCCACCAGACTCAATGGGAGCATATACTCAACCTAGCCCCTCACCCGGGTGAAAGGGGGAGACTTCCTATGTTTACACCCGCCAGACTCAACAGGAGCATATACTCAACCTAGCCCCTCGCCTAGGTGAAAGGGGGAGACGCCCTATGTGTTTACACCCGCCAGACTCAATGGGAGCATATACTCAACCTAGCCCCTCGCCCGGGTGAAAGGGGGAGACTTCCTATGTTTACACCCGCCAGACTCAATGCGAGCATATACTCAACCTAGCCACTCGGCCAGGTGAAAGGGGGAGACGCCCTATGTGTTTACACCCACCAGACCCAATGGGAGCATATACTTAACCTAGCCCCTCGCCCGGTGAAAGGGGGAGACTTCCTATGTTTACACCCGCCAGACTCAATGCGAGCATATACTCAACCTAGCCCCTCGTCTAGGTGAAAGGGGGAGACGCCCTATGTGTTTACACCCGCCAGACTCAATGGGAGCATATACTCAACCTAGCCCATCGCCCGGGTGAAAAGGGGAGGCTTCATATGTTTACACCCGCCAGACTCAATGCGAGCATATGCTCAACCTTGCCCCTCGGCCAGGTGAAATGGGGAGGCCTCCTATGTTTCACACCTGTCAGACTCAGTGGGAGTAGAGACCCAACCTAGCCCCTCAACCAGGTAAAAGGGGGAGACTGCCTATGATTCACACCAGACAGAATCGGCGGGAGTATACACTCAACTTAGCCCCTCAACCAGGTGAAAGGTGGAGACTTCTTATGTTTACACCCGCCAGACTCAATGGGAGCATATACTCAACCTAGTCCCTCGCCCGGGTGAAAGGGGGAGACTTCCTATGTTTACACCCGCCAGACTCAGTGGGAGCATATACTCAACCTAGCCCCTCGCCTGGGTGAAAGGGGGAGACGCCCAATGTGTTTACACCTGTTCCACTCAATGCGAGCATATACTCAACGTAGCCACTCGGCCAGGAGAAAGTGGGAGACGCCCTATGTGTTTACACCCACCAGACTCAATGGGAGCAAATACTCAACCTAGCCCCTCGCCCGGGTGAAAGGGGGAGACTTCCTATGTGTTTACACCTGTTCGACTCAATGCGAGCATATACTCAACCTAGCCCCTCGGCCAGGTGAAAGGGGGAGATGCCCTATGTATTTTCACCTGCCAGACTCCATGGGAGCATATACTCAACCTAGCCTCTCGCCCGGGTGAAAGGGGGAGACTTCCTATTTTTACACCCGCCAGACTCAATGGGAGCATATACTCAACCTAGCCCCTTGCCCGGGTGAAAGGGGGAGACACCCTATGTGTTTACACCCGCCAGACTCAATGGGAGCATATACTCAACCTAGCCCCTCGGCCAGGTGAAAGGGGGAGACACCCGCCAGACTCAATGCGAGCATAAACTCAACCTTGCCCCTCGGCCAGGTAAAAGGGGGAGACACCCGCCAGACTCAACAGGAGCATATACTCAACCTAGCCCCTCGGCCAGGTGAAAGGGGGAGACGCCCTATGTGTTTACACCTGCCAGACTCAATGCGAGCATATACTCAACATAGCCCCTCGGCCAGGTGAAAGGGGGAGACTCCCTATGTGTTTACACCCGCCAGACTCAACAGGAGCATATACTCAACCTAGCCCCTCGCCTAGGTGAAAGGGGGAGACGCCCTATGTGTTTACACCCGCCAGACTCAATGGAGCATATACTCAACCTAGCCGCTCGCCCGGGTGAAAGGGGGAGACTTCCTATGTTTACACCCACCAGACTCAATGCGAGCATATACTCAACCTAGCCCCTCGGCCAGGTGAAAGGGGGAGACACCCTATGTATTTACACCCACCAGACTCAATGGGAGCATATACTCAACCTAGCCCCTCACCCGGGTGAAAGGGGGAGACTGCCTATGTTTACACCCGCCAGACTCAATGCAAGCATATACTCAACCTAGCCCCTCGTCTAGGTGAAAGGGGGAGACGCCCTATGTGTTTACACCCACCAGACTCAATGGGAGCATATACTCAACCTAGCCCCTCACCCGGGTGAAAGGGGG
This sequence comes from Ambystoma mexicanum, assembly GCF_040938575.1. Taxonomy (NCBI): domain Eukaryota; kingdom Metazoa; phylum Chordata; class Amphibia; order Caudata; family Ambystomatidae; genus Ambystoma; species Ambystoma mexicanum. The sequence goes on along the minus strand of NC_090934.1, from coordinate 418,929,470 downwards.
AGACTGCCTATGTTTACACCCGCCAGACTCAATGCAAGCATATACTCAACCTAGCCCCTCGGCCAGGTGAAAGGGGGAGACACCCGCCAGGCTCAATGGGAGCATATACTCAACCTTGCCCCTCGGCCAGGTAAAAGGGGGAGACACCCGCCAGACTGAACAGGAGCATATACTCAACCTAGCCCCTCGGCCAGGTGAAAGGGGGAGACGCCCTATGTGTTTATACCTGCCAGACTCAATGCAAGCATATACTCAACCTAGCCCCTCGGCCAGGTGAAAGGGGGAGACTCCCTATGTGTTTACACCTGCCAGACTCAATTGGAGCATATACTCAACCTAGCCCCTCGCCCGGGTGAAAGGGGGAGACTTCCTATGTTTACACCCGCCAGACTCAACAGGAGCATATACTCAACCTAGCCCCTCGCCTAGGTGAAAGGGGGAGACGCCCTATGTGTTTACACCCGCCAGACTCAATGGAGCATATACTCAACCTAGCCCCTCGCCCGGGTGAAAGGGGGAGACTTCCTATGTTTACACCCGCCAGACTCAATGCGAGCATATACTCAACCTAGCCCCTCGGCCAGGTGAAAGGGGGAGACACCATATGTGTTTACACCCACCAGACTCAATGGGAGCATATACTCAACCTAGCCCCTCACCCGGGTGAAAGGGGGAGACTGCCTATGTTTACACCCGCCAGACTCAATGCAAGCATATACTCAACCTAGCCCCTCGCCTAGGTGAAAGGGGGAGACGCCCTATGTGTTTACACCCGCTAGACTCAATGGGAGCATATACTCAACATAGCCCCTCACCCGGGTGAAAGGGGTAGGCTTCCTATGTTTACACCCGCCAGACTCAATGCAAGCATATACTCAACCTTGCCCCTCGGCCAGGTGAAAGGGGGAGGCTTCCTATGTTTCACACCTGTCAAACTCAGTGGGAGTAGAGACCCAACCTAGCCCCTCAACCAGGTGAAAGGGGGAGACTGCCTATGATTCACACCAGACAGACTCAGAAGGAGTATACACTCAACTTAGCCCCTCAACCAGGTGAAAGGGGGAGACTTCTTATGTTTACACCCGCCAGACTCAGTGGGAGAAGAGACCCAACCTAGCCCCTCGCCCAGGTGAAAGGGGGAAGCTTCCTATGTTTAACACCTGTCAATGGGAGTATACACTCAATTTAGCCCCTCGGTGAGGTGAAAGGGGGAGACACCCACCAGACTCAATGGGAGCTTATACTCAACCTAGACCCTCGGCCAGGTGAAAGGGGGAGACTTCCTATGTTTCACACCTGTCAGACTCAGTGGGAGAAGAGACCCAACCTAGTCCTGCGCCCAGGTGAAAGGGAGAGACGTGCTATGTTTTTACACCTGTCAGACCCAATTGGACCATAGACTCAACGTAGCCCCTCGCCCAGGTGAAAGGAGGAGATTTCCTATGATTCACAGATGCCAGACACAGTCGGAGTACAGACTGAACCTAGCCCCTCAACCACGTAAAAGGGGGACAATTCCTATGTTTTTACACTTGTTTGATTCAGAGGGGTTAGAGACTCTTCCTAGTAACAGGATAAAACCACTAGACCATTGCGATCAATCAACTTCCAGGCATCAGTGGTCCAGGGATGAATAACGGTTTATAAACTAACAATCAGCCTCAACCCTCTAGTACACCAGAAGGGAATCCGAACAGATTGGAAACACAAGCAAATTATAAACCTCCTTGTCCAATTTTGGTAACGTGGATGGAACGTCAGGCTTATCTCTGCAAGGTCGTGGATCGTTGGTTAGTTGCAACGCAGAGAAAATACAATTATTACCAATGATAAAAAGGCCTATCCAGCCAAGGTTGTATACAAATATCTACTTTATTATTATCACAACAGACAGTTCTAGTACACTACAAAATACAACCCACACTGCAAAGGAATGCAGAGGACAGACAGTTTCAAAGAAGAAAAAGGGATGCACTCTGGATACTGACAGGACCGGTAAAGTAATTAATTGCAATAGTTTAAGGATACTTGACTTCAACACAAAGGGAGCAATGCACCATGAAACGTCACTGGTGTCCTTCGGAGAAGGACCAGGGAGACAGACCACAATGTACCTTGTGCTGTAGATGTTTTTGGTGTCCGACAGGGTCAGGTAAGTTTCAGGGTACTTTGCAGCTTCTGTGACAGAGTTGAAGACAGGAGACAGCTGCGAGTATCAGGCGGCAGGCAGTTCGGCGAGCAAGGCTGGATACATGGTGGCTCTGGTTCTGGAATCATTGTCTCAGTGCTGGTCGGTCGGTCTGAAGCACTGGTTGAGGCATTTCAGATGGCGTTAGCGACTGCTGCGTAACAACAGTCAGTGGTGCAATCAGTTGCAGCTCGAGGGGCTCGAAAAATGCCCTTTAAAGCTGACGTCGGTAGATGCTTGTCGATACACCCCTCCTAGCTTTTTCACTGGGCTTGTGTCATTCTTTAAGGTGGACGGCCCAAAGCTGAGGAGAGTGTTGCAGGCAGCTGCCTTGTCGTTAGTTCAGAGACCCTCTGGCACTTCCCACCTGGGAAGCTTGCTGCAGAGCCTAGCAGGGCACGCTGTGTGCTGGTTGGGCACCGGTTATGGAGCTGCTGGAGGTTCCCCTGGATTCAGTATCACCCTCTGTTCCTTGGGAGATGTTTAGGAGAGGGATTTTGCTTCCCTCCTGGCAGTCCTGGCCTTCCTTCACTTGACGGAAAATGTAAGGCAGACAGTACACTCATCCAGGGTCCAATGCTGAGTTGTTCTTGCTACTGCTTGCAAAGTCTTTAGATGTTCTGCCCAAAAGAGGGGCTCAGCCCTCTTTTATTGGTGCAGGCTAGGCCTACCACAATGAACCATTGCTGGGTTCCCACCAACAATCTCTTGTATGCATTAGGTCATAACCAGAGTGCTTTGCAACAGAAAAGGTAAAGGGGTGAGAACATGTAATACTTAGTCCCACCCTTTTTCCTGTTTGCTGTAGATCAAAGGGTCTTTCTAGTTTATGGAGCTCTCTGTGGTTCCTGATTAAAGCAGCAGGTCTACCTTGAAGCTGTGGTGAAACCAGACTTTCTGTCTCTGTCAAATCACATACTCCTACCTTCTGAATGCCCCCCCGCGGGGCTGACTACTGCAACATGCAGTCCCAGAAATTATATTTCACTGTCCATTGATAATAAAGCAGGAGCTGGCTTCAGGTTGACACAGTACATATCAAAGGTTGTTGGAGTTACCTGTCTACTTTGTTAGCCTCTGAAGCCTGGCCCCATGTGGGCCTGTTTGAATTACACTCTGATTAGTATGCAAAGCTTCTACAAGTAGCAGAGCTAACAAAAGGACAGGGCGGATCCATGGAGCCTTTGTTAGTAAATTAGGCAGGCCATGGCTGGGAATGTTTTGCCCTCCCCCCCTCTGAAGGGACATGGTGTAATCCTGGGTGTCATATCCCAAAGAAATATGACAGGGGGAGGCACCTCTAGGCTGTGTACTGTCAGAGTACACAAGTCGATGTTTATGTCATGTGGTGAGCATAGGAAAATGTGTGCAGTTTAGCCCCACCCCTTTTCCAGTGCTTCATCTATCATCATTCAATTTCTTTTAAAATTAAAATGAACCCTGGTGAGCGCACACCCAAAGTGTTGATGGTCGTATTCCTGACAACCCTTCTCTTCTAGGGAAGCTTAAGAAGGCCGTACACCAAACTTTAACCCCAGCTAATGTGTAGAAGAAATTGGTGTGATTCCTTCACTTTACGGAAGATGTAAGGCATACTGTACCTTTATCCAGGGTCCAATGGTGAGTTGTTCTTGCTACTGCTTGAGAGATCTCCAGAGAGACACAAACATCTAGCAGACACACACTCCTCTACCAAGAGACACCAACATCTATCAAGAGGCACAAACATCTACCTATAGGCACACACATCTACTAAGAGACACAAACATCTACCAAGAGGCACACACATCTACCAAGAGACACGCACATCTACCAAGAGACGCAAACATCTACCAAGAGACATACACATCTAAAAAGGGACACAAACATCTATCAAGAGACACACACATCTACCAAGAGACATACACATCTATCAAGATACACACACATCTAACAAGAGACAGACACATCTACCAAGAGACAGGCACATCTATCAAGAGACACACACATCAACCAAGAGACACACACATCTACCAAGAGACGCAAACATCTCCCAAGAGACACAAACATCAACCAAGAGACAAAAACATCTCCCAAGTGACATACACATCTGCTAAGAGACACGCACAGCTCCCAGAGACATACACATCAACCAAAAGACAAAAACATCTTCCAACAGAAACACACATCTACCAAGAGACACAAACATCTGCCAAAATACACACACATCTAACAAGAGACACACACCTACCAAGACACACACACACATCTACCAAAAGACACAAACACCTCCCAAGAGACACACACACCATCCAAGAGACATAAACGTCTACCAAGAAACACACGTCCACCCAGAAATCCAGAGACAAAGGCAAATAACAAACTGAGTTCCTCCTTTTCTTGGCTCCCTAGCTCCACTTGCCTCCAGATATGCTAAAAGATGCCCTGATTTCACATAAGTCAAGATGTGGTACTTCCCACTTTCTATCCTAACTCTGCATCAGAGGAGGAAAGAAGGCTTCGATGAATCTAAAGCTCAGAGAATCCATGAGGAAACGTCCACATCTCTTCCCAAGACTGATGCTCTTTTTGTAGCCTTGGGTGCTTCAGTGAAGGGCAGAAATTCATCTAACACTACAATCAACACTGGATCTGCACAGCCATCCCCACAGAGAAACCAATAGACCTCTCCCGGTCCGTATGCAGGGCCGATCTATGTGAGGCATTGCTACTCCCTGGGGAGAGGCTTAAGGCGACTCCAGCCGAGAGATCTGCAAAGCAGCAACCTGGGTGGACCCAAATACATTCATAAAACACTCACCACGGGAGGCTTCCCATCAGCTAATCTTGGATCCAGGCACTTCACAAGCTCCTGTCAATAAAGATATTCTTGCAGTATTTCGGCGTCCTGCGTGCTTTGTCAGGTGAGCAGATGCGTTCTACATCTTCATTAGTAAAGAGTGTTAGGAGACTGGGGTGGACGGAAGGTCATAAGGGCCTCAATGGGATGGGTGGACTAGGAGTAACGAGGATTATCCTGAGTAATCTGGCATTAATGAGACTTTCAGCCAGGATGGGGATGACGTTGTATGACTTAAGCAAGATAGGAAAGTGTTGAAGAAAAATATTACTCAAGTATGGAAAAATTAAAAGAATGGGCATCTCAACACATGAAAAAGGTGTGTGTGCGTGCGAGGGTGGCGAGGAGTGTCAAGGTCTGTCTCTACTTAGGATTCTTTTCGCCTCTCTTTTATCCAGAGAACTTGCAATATTTTATGATGAGCTGCTGGCTTTCAAAGACCCAAAAGGTTTGGGTTAGTGTCAGGTTCATGACACACTTTGCACCGGAAAGGCCAGTAAGGGTGGGGAACAGTCAGTTACATTTAAGGCTTATGGTTGGCATCCCACCAATTCTGCCCCAGTCCCACCCTCCAGAAAAGGTTTGTACCAGGCCTTTTTACGCATGAAAATCTTGTAAATACAACACCTTTATTATTTTCCTGTGTACATTTACACACATTTTTAGAGCAGAGGGCAGTGCAAAGGTCAGGTTACTTGAAAGAATCCAGAACGCTTCTTTTGATTTTTATCTACATGGATGTAATTGCAAGCTGCAGAGAAAAGCCTCTGAAACAGAATGTATTTCTCTGAAGACTTTTCTAAAAATGAAACTGCACACTGTGATAAAACGAATGGTTTATTTTCTTTCAGCTTCTGCTGTGTTGTGTGCAGTTGCTCATGGAGCAAACAGAAGCTTTGTGCATATTCATTGTCCTTGCAATTTAGGATTGTTTAATTAATAAGATGGAAAACTAAGTTGCAATTGAAAATTAATCTTTTGTAACAAATTATTAATTTTGTTCCAGTGAATGCAAACCAGTATTACACAATTGTTTTTTTCAGAGTTCCTGTGCTGTGTGCATAAAAATGCAGAGGCTGATCATTTTTACACTTATCATTTAATTTACACTCTAATTATAAAAACAGTGTGTAAAATCATGAGTATGCACGGACTACTTTACATCCATTCAACCTTGCGGTCAATGGAGTACATTACTCTAAATGGTCTGTGCCAGCAGAGTCTTTGCACACCGGTGAGATATTGTCATTACACCAATCACAGGTGTTATAGCCTCTCAAATCTTCAAGACTACAATTAAAACATCCAAACCCCGACTTTCCAGGAAGTGCAAGCGCTGTTCAAAAACAAACAAATTAAAGTTTTGTTTGTAATTTAAATAGAAAGTCAGCCAAACCTGTCCCTGTGATTGTCCAGATAGTATTTAACTTTATGTAGAGCTTCATACATGGTTCGTCAAACATCTAGCCACTGTGATTATTATACACAAGTCAATACTCAGTTTACCAACCTCTGAAGGATGTTAGCCAATAAGATAGCTTAGATGGTTGATCGCTCGTTGCTGCAATCTGTGCGTTATATGTAGGTTGCAGGTACGAATCCTGGAAAGGCCAACTCAGCCTTTCATCCTTTTGAGGTCGATACCGAAGTACCGACTTCGGTTGGGTGATAATTGTGATAAATATGTTCTATGTACAGCACTTTGCCAAAAGCGCTATATAAATAACCACTTGACCATTAGATTAGATGTAGAATTTAGCATGGAGTCATTGCTTCTCTACACTGCTGTACCATAACATTGGCATACCATTCGGTAGTAATAGCTCCAGGAAATTAGGACTTTCATTAAACATCAAAAGACAATCTGCTATCGAACCTCAAAACTCACAAAACAATTCATGTTTGCTTTAATATGTAATTGGCTAGGCTTTTGGGTTTTCAACATTTTAATATATACACGAGAGATCAAATTGCCAGACCTTAGAGAAATAATGAAAGGTGCATTCTGTCACAATGCAGAAATCTGCCACATGGTAATCATATCCATACAGTTTTTGCACACGTCGGCTGGATGTCATATACATTTTACTCTCTTGCAAAGAAGAAAAGTCATTTTTACTCTCTTTAAATCACATTTACTCTCAAAGTTTAAAAATAGGGAGTACAATACTCCCACCTCAAAATCTTATCTGAAACACTGCTCAGACCTACCAATTCTTTAGAACTCCTGATCTCCCCATAGGCCCAGATTCCTTGCCGCTCTGAGATCACGCATCTTCCACATGGAGAAGGCGAGGGCGCTGAGAGGAAACCCCTGCAGAACTTCCTGACCCATTTAGAGATTTCTAGAACACTGCTGGCAATTAGGAGAGTCCTCCAGCATCACTGCGCCAGGAAAGCATGTGGGGAAGGGCTGCTCAATGCACAAGAGACACCTTGAAAGGCCAACGTGCAGAGATTCAGGAAGTTGATATGACATTTATCCATCTATGCTATACCAAGAGATGGACTCTAAGGCATCAATTACAGCTGCCTTGAAGCCAAACAGCCAGAGGGAGCGCTGTGCCAGCAGCAGCACCTCCATTCTGGACTGGCACATGATAGAGGAGTGTTGGGTGACAGTCTGTAGTGCCCGCCCTTTCCTCAGCGTTCCTTGCTGTCTCACAATGTAATTGTCTCACAATTTCTGGCATAGACTCTTAAGTGGTGCTCAGATCTCCCTATCAATAGCTTTGGTCCAGAGTCTTATCGACATCCATGCTCTCCTGGAGGAAAACATGTTTATTATTCTGGTGGTTAAATGCCTGAGTTTAAGTGTTATATAATTGAATAATCATATTGTTCTTTTTTTTGGTGTTGTTTTAATGTACATTAATCGTCTTGTATATAAGAATGTTAAATTGTACTATTTTCTCATGTAAATGTGTACATGTTTTCTACCAACTGAACACATAAAAAATAAAAATGTCTTTGATTTTATTTATTTTACATTTTTATATAGAGCAGGCTAGGCAAATGTGCAACAGAGCGGTTTAAAGTGATTTACATATATAATAAACAATCACACACTCACAAAATAAAGGCCATTAAGAATTCAAAATACCAAAAAGAGAAAGAACCATTAAGAACACAAGAACTTAAAACAATAATAAGATCAGAGTATCATCACAATAGATCATCACAAGATATTGTTTCAAAGTGGACTTTCAGAGACATGATTTCAATACTTTCCTGAACCTCAAATATTCTGGGATTTTTCGTAAATCAGGAGGTAATAAGTGCCAGTGAGACGCAGCAGCATCTGACAAGGATCTTCCGGCAGAGGTTACACGCCGAGACAATGGGCCTCATTAGGAGTTTGGAGGTAGCCATGCCGTTCTTACCGGCATGGCTACCCCCCAAACCGGGTACCGGGTCCCAAAAATAGGGAATTACCGGGCCATTCCGACCTTGGAGGGCCCGGTAATTCCCTTTCGCGGCACTCGGACCCGGTACGTCACCATTCCCATTTGGGCCCCCATAGGGCTCAATGGGAATGGGGAGGATGCTAACAACGCGCCCGTTAATGACGGGCTCGTTGTTAGCATCCTGTACTGCTAGCGGGTCCCGCTCTGCACGTCTGGTTTGGCCAGGCATCCACAGCGGGACCCGCTGCAGAACTCCGAATGTGGCGGCCCGGTATGAACAGTGCCGGTCCCTTACCGGCACTGTTCATACCGTGGCCGCCCTCGTTGTAATGAGGCCCAATGCCTGCGTACGGCCTAGAGGTACAGACTGTCTCAAAGACTCTGCCTCTTGCCTAGATACGCTGTCACTCACATGTTACATGTAACATGTGGACAAATGCTGACTAGCTCGAGGTGACTGTACCCGCCCTAAAGGTGTTCCATGGATACAGTGAACTTCCAAAGGTGTCTGTGCTATCCATGTACAGAAAGGGTCAAGTAGGATGGTCAATATTTTAATACAATTTGTTACACAAATCGAACATTGTATTTTCTTATGATTTCCCTTAAGTGTTCGAAAACAACCTAACTGCAAATATCTTTAAGGGATGTTATGATTCTAAACATGGTTGATAGTGACATCTACTGGCAAACAGCACTATTGCCACTCATATTTTTATTTACACTACTTTCGGAAAGAAATCTGGTCTAGGGGGTCAATTTGGAGACCCCGGCAGAGTCCCAGTTCAAAGGCAATTTTTTGGATACTTCCAGAGCTGAGTCCTGGTTGGCCCTGGCCCACTTCAAGCCCTGCTGTCAAGACGTTCTGGCTGTCTCACAATCCCTGTACCCTCCTGGGAGTAGGGTGAATGTATTACAGTTTTGCATCCTCTTGGAAGAGACTGAGTCATGCCTGTCTTAAAGTTCCTGCACCTGGCTGGGTGGGAATGATTCTCTTAGTTCTTACACCATTTTGGCAGGGGTGCCTGTCTCACAGTTTCTGCAATGTGCTGGCAGGCGATAATTGTCTCACAGTTCCTGCACCTTGCTGAGGGGAAATGACCGTCATAGTTCAGTTCCCGTCTCACAGTTCTTGCACCCTTCTGGGAGGGGGTCACTGTTTACAGTCCACAGTCTCACAGTTCAGTGCCTGTCGCAGTTTGTGCACTCTCCTGGGAGGGGATCACTGCCTGACAGTTCCTCAACCTTGCTGGGAGAAAATTACTACTTTACAGTTCCTACATTCTGTTGGCAGGGGGTGTATGTTTCACAATTCCTCTTTCCTGCTAGGAGAGGATGTTTGTCTCAGACTTCCTGCCCCCTGCAGGCAAGTGGTGCCTGTCTGAGAGTTCCTGCATTCTTCTGGCAGCAATGCCTTTCACACAGTCTCTGCACTCTCCTGGCAGGAGATGGCTGTCTCACAGTTTATGCGCTCAGCTGGAAGGAAAAAGCTGTTTCACAGTGTAAGTGCCCTCCTAGGAGGGGGTCACTGTTTCACAATTCCTACACCCTGCTAGCAGGAGGTGTTACAAAATGGCCATCTGGTGAGCAAGCAATAGCCCAAGCTTTTCTTATTTTAAAAAAAATAAAATGATGCAGGTAATTCTGTTTCTAAAATGAAGGTCTGCCAATCAGACACCCCTTACCTAAATACTCTGTACCAAAATGATACAGAAAACATGTGCCTTTGGTGACATAGTCTACAGACACCCTCGGTACCAGACCTTCAGTGGCAGAGGTCAGCTTCAAAGGTTACATGTGAATTCCTGACAGCTGCTGCAGCATAAAGGGAAGCAGATAGAGGTGGCTGTTTAATCTTCTGCGCCTCTGATTCAAAAAGCAATAATTGGTCACCCCAGTCAGGCTGGTGGCATGTTAATCTTTAAATATAAACCATGGCTGTTTGCGGTATGGTAGCTCTTAAGGTAAAACAAATATACAGCCATGGCAATTTGATATCATACAAATATGCGCTCTGTGAGCATGGCTTATGCCATGACAGGAGGAGGCATATTAGCCATCTAGCATCAAGTGCCCCATAGGAAAATGCCCAGGAATCTGCCTTCTTTGATCCCACAGAGGAAGGCCAACACCTTCCTCCATTGGAAGGGAACCCCTGTCAGTAGATCTCCTGGGAACTTGTGCTTCAAAGGCAGCACTGATATAACAAAGTAACACTTACTCCAGCGTGCTGACCACTGGAGTACCTTTGAGAAAGGGCCAGATTTAAGGTAGCCGGAGGAGAGAGATAGGCTGAGGGCGGGGCTCCACCATCTTGGTTTATGATAGGACCCTCTACAACTTCCTGCCCCCACCCTCAATGCTTGTTTTATTAAAGTTCCTATGTTTTTATAGAACCATGACTGGACATACATTTATTGTGGAACCATTGTACTACATCTGTTTGGGTTGTTGCTGTTTTCTGCTCACACCCCTCCTAGCCGTTTGGGCTGCACTGCCCCTGTGCTACCGAGCCTGATTTTCATATGGTCTTTCCCCTTCTGTAATGGCTTGGCATTCAAAGAAAGATGGTCTGGAAGGTTGTCCAGACCAATTGCCAGAGGGTTAAGATGACGTATTAGCCTTCCAGCCATCGTCTCTTTGTTCTTGCTTTGTGACTTAAGTTGAGAGCTGAAGGATGTCAAGGTGCTAGTGGATCTTACTGCCTGTGGCATCGGTATCAGGTAATAATATCCCTATATATATATGGTTGCCGTACATAATGTCGCCGGGAAAAGGTTGTGGCGATGTTATATAGGTTACCATATATATAGGGACAGCGGCAGCAGGGGCTGCGGGGGTGTCCCCGGCTCCTCATGAAAAAAAAAAGGTTTGGGGGTTGTGCTGGTGTCCCCCGCATGTTCCATGTAATAATGTCCCCACATTGCTACATGGAACATGCCCTCGGGCCACGTTCCCAAAATAGGTGAAGGAGGTATCCTTGTTGGGTTGTGCCCGTTTCACCTTTATGATTTGCATCACTGTTGGTTTAGCAGCATGGTGGGGCTGAATAGGGGTTTAGCCGCTGCTCACTACTGTAGTCCTGCATAGTAGTAGCCATTTTGTCAGGGGGTGACTGCCACACATTTCCGGCATTCTGCTGGCAAGGGATGGCTGTCTTACAGTTGCTATACTCATCAGGGGGATCAATGTTAAAAGAACGTAGACGAAAAGCTCAAATTGCAAAATACAGAGGCCCACTCTGCCGCATTCTGCAATTGGAGCTTTTCTTTTTTTTAAATCCCTGCATTGTTTCTAGTATGCAGGGGACACCCCTGCACCTCATGAAACTGAAAATACCAAAGTATGATTACAGGGGAGACCCCCGCAACCTCCGCTCACCTCGGTATTTTCGGATTCAGTATTTAACACCTGTGCCGAATGTGGCAAAATGATAGGATCTTTTGGGTCGATACCACACCAGGGCGGTGACGATTCTCCCACATAGTTCTTGTACACAGCTGGGAGGGGATGGCTGTCTCACAGTCCCTGTACCCTCCACGAATAGGATGGCTGTCTTACAGACCCTGTACCCTGTTGGCAGGGAATGACTGTCTCACAGTTGTTGTACACATCTAGAAGGTGATGACTGTGTCACAGTTCTTGCACCAGGCCGGGAGGGGAGGACCGTCCCACTTTTCCTGTAACCTCCTGGGATCACTCCCTCCCAGTTCATGCGCCCTGCTCCAGTTTATGTTAAGCAAACACTGATTCTTTTAAATTTGATGCCCAGTCAAAAATGCCATGCCAGAGTCTGAAAATGTAATCAGACTGGCTGTAGCAATGTAGGTCAGTCTATCCATTTAACTATTATCATGTTTGCTTTAACCATGACGTCCAGTAAAACATGCAATCGGCATAAAATGTAGCCAGACTGGCAGCACTAATGGATTCCAGTCTAGCCACGTAGCAACACTTATCATGCATCTATGACAACTATATCTATGATAGAAAGGTTGTATGCATGAATCAGTGAGTACATAATGCACAATGATTGTGATGCCCATTAATGCAGGAACCGCAGCGTCCCCTGGAGTATGCACCAGCAGCTCGGAATATGCAGCGAGGCACAGGAGCGTCCCCCTGCACACATTCAGAGCTGCAGTACACCAGCTTGCATTCTCAATGGCCACACAAGGCTGGGGGAGCAAAACGACACTGGTCTTGTATGGCCCATTGGACATGCATTCTGTGGTATGAACAATCAAAGGGACACAGAGATTACCTTTGAGAGCTCAAGTCAGCCCAGTTGCTTGTTGTAGCTGAAGGAGCGCTTAGTGTTAACACTGGGTCGGCTTGGTGGCACTTCCAAAATAGGTGGGTCTACGCCTCGTTCCCCATCATGGAAGAGCCGCCCCTACCAATCACAAGCCAGAGTTAACACCAAGCTGGCTCTTTTGATTTCCTTTACCTAGAGCACAGACCACAGGATCTTTAGAGACACGGGAAAAACCGACATAAAGAATGAAAAGAGCAAACGTGCTGCTCTTTAGAATCCAGAGGAGCCGCCTGCTCTTTCTCGCCAGTGAATAGCATGTTACCAGGCTTTCACTTCAGATAAGTGGAAAACAGCTGCCCTTCTCACATCCTTGAAAGCATTCGTCAGCTGCAAAAAAAAAAAACACACAAAAAGAGACAATTTTCCATAATAATGCTGAGTGGCGCAGGAGCACAGCCTCGGCCCACCGCTCTTTAACTGTACTGTTTACCACTGGAAGGCAGCGATACAGGAAAGGAGCTGCACAATTCATAACCCAGAGCAGGGGCGGGCAATCAACTCAGAACCCAGAAGAGACACCTGTGAACTAATAAGAAAACAGAAAAGGGGCTTGTAAACAAAGCAAGCCACACCGAACGACCACAGAAGAGGAGCTTGTAAACATCGGAGACCACAGAAGAGCGACCTCTTAACAAACCAGGCTACACAAGAAGGGATCATAAATAGGTCAAACCATAGAGTAATAGCCTGGAAACTAAACAGGCCACAACCTTGGGGCATGTCAGCAAATAAAACCTCGGGCAAGAAGCAAGAGCACAAATCAGGCAGCTGAAGGCACTGTAAGTAAACAAAGTGAAATCCATGACAGAGCAGTGTCAACAAATACAGTCCTAAAGCCAAGCTTATAAATACACACAACCAAGAAAAGAGGCAGCAAAAAAGTAAAACACAGCAAACAAAACAAATCAGATCCAAGAAGGCTTGTAAACAACCTGAGCTAGGAGGTGGGACTTGTGAACAGATCAGGCCATAGAAAAAGCGAGGCTTGTAAACAAATATTCCTAGAGGAAACAGATGTGAAAAAAGGTCATGCTGAAGAAGTAAGACTTGCAAACAAATCACTCCACAGAATGGTTTCCAGTAAATATAGCAGATCATAGATAAAAACCAGCCTCTAAAAGTGTGTTTGCTAACACACAAGTCTATTGAAAATTGGTTTCAAAACAAATCAGCTGTTTACTGTTAACAAATGCAATCCTAAAAGTAGGTCTCTAAAAAATACCAAAGAAATAGACTAGTAAACAAATGAAATAGGGAATTGGCTCCATCTGCAAATCATACCCCATAAGTAGGATTCGATTTTTTATTAGAACGAAAAAAAATAAGACAAGAAATACAAAGCATATAATTTCAGTTATATCTCTTCAAAAACTATAGATAACATATGGGTTCAATGTACATTGATTTTTATTTTTAAATTTCATCAATTCAAATAGCGCACAAAGGTCAAAAATGTTGGAGGCACTGTACAGAAATGGCATAATACATATGGACACGTTAAAAACCATAAGGATAGAAGTGAAAGAGCAAAAGTGTAAAACATAAAAACTAACAACAAAAATGCAAGGATTGAAAATTCAATTTGAAAAACAACCCTCAAAGATTTAAGAAGCTAAACAGGACCATGAATCAGAGAAGGGAATGAGTCATTAAGACTTGCAGCAGATTTTGGCAGAAAATTAAAATAAGGTGCTAATACATTCCACGGTCTTGGAGCAGCTGTGGAGAAAGCTATGAGGGAGGTCGAGGATTCCTGCAAAAGGGGGGGGTCTTTAACCTGAGAAGGTGTCTACTCCAAGAGAGACGGGCGCCATCAGCAAGTTTCAGTTTGATCACCAAATAAAGGGCGTGTGCACTGCAATTTAGGAAACAAGCGGTGAAATTGGTGCAGACGGGACTGACATGCTAATCTAGCATTCTCTCACGCAAACTCTCTCCCGCTCTTTGCCTCTCTGGCATCTGTCTGCCTCTATTTCGGTGGTTGGGGGCTATGTTGCCAGGTGCACACATGCTAGACCCACCCCAGTCATTCCTGCCAGCAGCCCAATCAGAGAAGTAACACAGATATCGTGAAGTGGGTGCGGGTGGAGTGCTGCGCTTCTATGGTTAAAGGTACAATGAGAGCAACAGTGAAAGAGGCATCCCCAAGGTGGTGACTGGACTAGTATCTGGAGACATACATTGCCACCACTTGTGTCCTGCATGAATGTCGCCATCATACTGAAGGCACATTGCCTACATGGGGTGGAATTGATGGGAAGATTATAGGCTCTGCCATTGACGCTTGGTTCTGGCAGATCCTCCAAGGGACCAAAGGACCAGGCACCAGGATATACAACTGTGTTTCTTGTTTTCTTTGTTTTCTATTTTTCTGTTAATTATTAGTGTTCGTACATACTGTAACAAATGCACACCTAAACAGCGCTACCAACCAATCAGTGTCCATCATACCAAATTAAACACTGCCTTGGTGCTCACAGATAAAACAGATAATTGGTTTTAACCTGACTGACACCCTTTCCAAAAAGGAAGGACATTTTTAGAGACACAATAGTGTACATGCTCCGAAAAATGGGCTATTAAACAAAAGAAAATTCTTTATTTGTACTAACATTGTAACTTGGCTCTTTTTAAAAACATTTGCAATGTTAATTTCTAATGATTACTTCCAGTTTGTATTTTAGTCATAATAAGAATTGTACACTTGTGTTCCTGAGCAAAGAACATTATCAAAACCTAGAATAATCTTTTGAAAGAAGGTTGTCATTCCAAGATGAGCAGTCTGGTACACTCCTATGGTGCTATTTCATAAACCCCTATGGGAAACGGGACACATAGCACCAATGAAGGTTTCCGGCTGCTTTGCGTTAAATCAAAGAGGATTTTGGGAACATGACAATAACCACAGATCTTTATATTTAACAAATATATATGTGATAAAAGGGTTGCACATAATGCACAATAGCATGAGGGTCATTGATTTTTTTCTCCGCCCACATGTATGAAAGTGTTTGCAACCATGAACCACATATATCCATTTGGAAAGCCCCAGGATTTGGATGTCTCTATATTTGGATCTGAGGGCCATAACTGTAGGAAAGGAGGGACTGAGATGGGAAGTTGTGGAAAGACACATTTAGATAATTAAAGAAAAATAGTGAATTATATGTATGTATAGGAGATTGTGTTCTTTTCTATTTTTCTATGTCAGTTGCTTCTAAACGCTGCAATAGCGGGTGTTATTAGCTGATGGACTATCACTGAATTTGTTTGTTTGTTTGTTTTATTTGCTTATATAGCGCACCAAAGCCGAGGGTATCTGGGAGCTTTACTTGCGGAACATCCAGGTTACATAATGCATACAATAGGAATTCCATTAATGAGCAAGATAATGTACAACAAGAGGTATACAAGGAATACAATATTGATATAGGTAATATACAGGAATGTACATCTACAATAATGACATAGGTAATATACAGGAATGTATAGGAGAGCTGCAGAGTGATAGAAGTGCCAGGTGATAATAAGTTGGCTTGTGAGAACAGCCAGGAATTTACTTTGTGTGCGGAAGGAGAGGAACATAGTGTCTAATCTAAGAGCCAGAGGTAGCTTGTTCCAGGCCTTGGCTGCAAGCACAGGGAAGCTGGAACCTCCTGCTTTGGACAGCCTGAATTTGGGAATACCGAGGCAGTGTGTATAAATGGCTCTGGTCGGTCTGGTGGTTTCGTTCCTGGAGAATTTGTCGGTCAGATGCTCAGGGCAGAGTTGTTTAGGCACTTATGGGTGATCATGAGTTTTCTGAACGTGACTCTATCTTGGATAGGGTGCCAGTTTGTGTTGCGTCGGATTTGTGAAATATGATGGGACCGTGGGATGTTTATGGCAGTTCATAGGGCATTGCTTTGCAGTACTTGAAGCTTATGCACGTTTCTTTAACTGGTGCCGAGGTAGAGGATATTGCAGTAGTCCAATTTGGACAATATCAGGGCTCTTGCAAGGGTGGTACAGCTGCTAGTGGGCAAAAAGGGTCCACAGGCATTTATTAGTTTTGATGTGTAGGCTGTTGTGGATGAGGTGGAGTTAACTTGTCTTTGTAGGCTTACAGCCGAATCAAGGTAAAAGCCTAAGGTTTTGGCTTCCTTGTCCACTTTGATGAGATTACCATCAATGTTGAAGGAGGAATAATTAGGGCCAAGTTTGGTGAGTCTCAATTTTGATCCAATGAGTAATAACTCGGTTTTAACGTCGTTGAGACATAATCGATGCATGGCCATCCAGGACTGAATTTTGCTGTAGATATTGTTTAGGAGAGTGGAATCTGTTTGGTAGTCACCTGAGAGTGTGATGGGAATTTGTGTATCATCGGCGTAGTTAAGTATATGACACACCAAGGTCATCTAGGAGGTCAAATAGGAGCTTTGTGAATATATTGTATAGGGTGGAGGAGACGCAGGAGCCTTGTGGGACTCCACATGAAATGCGGGGCCGGGTCTGCTGAGGCAGTAGGGGAGAAAACTCTCATGGATCTGTTCGAGAGGAAGGAATTGACCCAAGCTGCCACTTTGTTGGACAAGGCGGCTGCTGTAGTTAGATGGTTGGTTAGGATCTTGTGATCGACTAGATTGAACGCTGCCGACAGGTCCAGTAGGAGGAGTAAGGCAGGTTTTCCTTGTCTCTTGTCTCGTCCATTTGGATTTTCAAATCCAATAGGGCCATTTCTGTCCCATGTCTGGGGCGAAACCCGGATTGTCTGAGGCCTAGAAGGTTGTTGGTCTCGAGATGGTTCTGAATTTGGACATAGGCTGCCTTGTCCAAGATTTTTAAGAGAAAAGGCACTGTGGTTGTTGGTCGGTAGTTAGTGGGAATGTTGGGATCGAGGTTAGGCGTTTTAAGCAGGGGCATGACCCAGGCATCCTTGAGGTTTTTGGGAACGGAGCAGGAGGCAAAGGAGGCATTTATGAAGGAAGTGATGAAGGGGGCATATTCTTTGGCTCCTCTTTTTATGATTGAGGCTGGGCAAATGTCTCCTTGGCATTTGGATGGCTTGAGGCTTTTAATGATGGGCTCTATTTCTGAAGTAGTGACAGGGGAGAATTCGAAGGCTTTGGCAGTGGGCTATTTAGATTCCCGAATTTGTTGGCAGGCAGTAGGCTGGATTTCTATCTTCGATTTTGGCTTGCAGTAGTGCAATTTTGTTTAGTAGGGCACACCAGCAAGCATCTTTTATGCAGCTGTCTGGTTGTCAAATGAGAAATTATATTGTGCCTCCTATTGCAATGAATATACCTACGCCAAGCTGCTTGTAAGTCACTTGCGAAGAAATCCGTGTTGCAAGGTCCTGACCTTAAAATCAATGTAAGCCGCCATTTTAGGTCAATCCGCCATTTTAGGTTTCCTTTGTAAAGTCACCCTGTGAGTTAAAATGGTGGACGATGTCATTCCGAGATACAACATGGCCGTCTTGACCTCTGTGTGTAATTAATATGTAACTTGCCTGCAGGCCATTTGTTGAGGCTGTGAACTGAGACCTTGTCCTTCGTTGACCTGTGTGTAAAGGATTGCTTGCGTCAAATAAACTAATCCACGAGCATATGTTAAGAAAAATGTATTCAAATACTGAACTAAGAACACTTGTTTAACTACATTGTATTCATGTTTGAGAAGACCTGTATGGGAAATCCCAAAACACACAGTTGCTGTGTAGGCTTGTTGACGTAAATATTAAAGGCAAACTTGTTGCATGTGGATATGCGAACTCGGCATGAGCCCTAGATCAGTAATGTATTAGAGGAATATTAACCCGAAGTAGGGTTGGACAACGTGTTCGCAAATGGTATAAAAGGGCAACAAATTCTAATGTACAGCGTCTCTCACTGAATACACCGAACCACGCTGGAGTTCGCTGTGTTGCACTGAGGGCCGATAGCTATCTGATTTTGCTTTGTTCTTTGTAACTGATTATAGATTAAAGATCTTCGTATGTTCCTTTGTAACCTGTTTTCAATGTATTTCCTTTTGGGGTACTCAGCCTCGATATTTTGTTTTTGTTTTCACAGTTGGCACCCAAATAGGGACCCTCAAGATTGATGCCGGATTATCACATGGTGCGCTATAGGATTTTCTAATTCTTTGAGGATAGTGAATAATTCCTTAGTGCTAGATTTGGCATTAGATATTCCGTTGTTGTAATTTTCCTTTTTAGTTACTAAAATCGCTGTTCTGTACACCGTGGATGCAGTGGTGATCTTATTGTGCTCTGGTGTTTTTTTTTTCCAGGCTGCCTGCATCTCTTTTCGATTTGTGTAAAATGTTCAGATCAGCAGAGAACCATTTGTTCAGATGTGCACATGGTTTGGCTTTCCTAAATTTGAGGGGGGCTAGATGGTCTAGGGCCTTGAGAAGATTTTGATTGTAGATGTCTACCATTTTTGAGGGATCTAGGTCGGAGGCAGCTGTTGCAGGGTGATTGGTTTAAGTAAAGGTAGTATACTGTCTAAGGAGATGCGACGGTTATTTCTGGTTAAAACTGGATGTCCTTAGGTGAGGCTTGTTTGGAGTCATGGATTTCAAATGTGATGACGTTATCGTCAGACCAAGCGCATGGCGAGATGGAGAGGATTTTGGTATTGCAGTTAAGGTCAGCAATCCAATCTAGGATTCTGTCGTTACTGTGTTTGGGGTCAGAGATGCGTAATGAGAGACCTAGTTCAGCAATAGTGTTTTGGTTGATCAGAGCATTAGTATCTATTTTATCATATAGACCAAGATTTAGATCACCAAGAAGTAGTATTTGTGATCCAGTTTTGGTGTTTTGCGTGAGGAGGCTGTTTAGGTCTTCTTCGAATGAGGAGAGTGGGCCAGGAGGTCTATATAGGATGTGGATGAGGAGAGTCTGCTCGGGTGAGAGGGGGAGTTTTACGGATAGTAATTCCCTGGTTGAGAGTGGTGTGAAGTTGCTATCTCTGATGGCCAGAATGTTTTTAGCTATGATAGCTACTCCGCCTCCTCTTTTAGTCTTTCTATCAGTCCTGATGATGTTGTACCCATCGGGGACAGCTAACATGAGAGCAGGTCCTGCCACCGGGTGTAACCATGTTTCTGTGATCGCTAAGAAGTCAGGTTTATTGGCGGTGATGAGGTCTGATATGTCTAAGGCATGGACAATAAGCGATCTGGCGTTTATAAGAGCTCCTTTGATGTTTGTAACTTCAGGTTGAGCTAGGGCTGCGGGGGTGTTGGGTTGGGGGAGTTGTGGTGTGTGTGTTGCAGAAGAATGTGAGTCTTTGCTGAATAATCTGGGGGTGTTAGGCTGGGGGGCACCTGAGACTGTGGGAGAGTTGTTTTGTGCTCTGGGGGTTATGGTGGTGCGGGATCCTAGTCTTTTGTTTCTGTGGGTGTTGGAGCAAGGTAGATTTTGGATGTTGTGTACTATAGTGTGCATGATGAAGCTGAAGGACCGAGCAGGATTGAGGCTCGATTTGTAGTGCGCAGGATTTGGGCTGTGGTGGACTACAGTGATTACGCTGATACTGGACTGGAGTAAGGATGTACAGAAAGTGAGGCTGGTGCAACAGATGAGTATGGAAAATACCCAGGTCGCCATGTTCAAGGATTAGGGATGTCTGATTATGCGGTGAATGCAAATGCCGTGACAGGGGCGGGCTAGCAGCAAAGCAGTAGTATGGCACACCACATAGTGCATGCATCGAGTGCACAAGCAATAGGGGCAGTTGTTCAGGGTGCACTTAAGTGACTAGAGACCAAACAGTGTAGAGACACTGTGGGCCGTTGTGCAGGAGGTATACTTGAGTGGCAGGAAAGTAGAAAATGTGGAGGTAATTGCATACATGTACCGCAAAGGCGCTAACAATGAGGGCAGTTATTTGGGAGCACTTTGGCCACAGGTACCAACCGATGCGGTAGCAGCGGGTAGTTCTGCAAGAAGTTTAAATGGGCGACAGGTTAGCAAGCATACAGTACTGTTATGCACAAGATCAGCGAATGTAGAAACAAAGGTGGCAGTTATGCAGTATTGTTATGCACAAGATCAGTGAATGTAGAAACAAAGGTGGCAGTTATACAGTATTGTTTTGCACAAGATCAGCGAATGTCGAAACAAAGGTGGCAGTTATGCAGTATTGTTATGCACAAGATCAGCGAATGTAGAAACAAAGGTGGCAGTTATGCAGTATTGTTATGCACAAGATCAGCGAATGTAGAAACAAAGGTGGCAGTTATGCAGTATTGTTATGCACAAGATCAGCGAGTGTAGAAACAAAGGTGGCAGTTATACAGTATTGTTTTGCACAAGATCAGCGAATGTCGAAACAAAGGTGGCAGTTATTCGAACACACTAAAGCAGCAGGTATCGGCCGAGGCGCTATCAAGGGGTCACTTTTGCCAGAGGTATACTTAAGCGGCTAGATGGCAGGCAAAGCAGTGATATTGCACACAGGCGCAACAAGCGCAGGCACTCTACTGCACGTAGCACGAGTGCAAGCACAATAGGGCCGTTATGTGAGGGGTACACTTTAGTGGCGAGCGGGCAACATATACAATGATGGTATGCACATATGCTGCGAAGTGACCGCCAGTGCGGTTAAGAGCCACAAGAGGGCGTAACCCAAAGTGTCTATTGCGACCGCAGTGGAGGTGATGGCGATAATGTGAGGCCCTTAGGAGGCCACCAGAGTCAAAGAGCCTTGTGTGAGTTGGGTTGACGGTGAGGCTGGAAGAGCCGGTGACCCCATGCGTGGTGAACGTGTGTAATGGCAAATAAAACTCATGCGAAGGGCTCAATTTAGAAAGATAGCGCACAGGAGATAGTCACGGTACCTGACGAATATTGTATTCGGAAGATCGCAGACAGCTGAGGTGCAGGGTCTCTGGCAGACGGATGAAGGGCTGATGAAGGGCCCTCAGACGGATGAAAGGCTGAGTCAGACTTGCAATGGGATTCGTACTTGCAAAATGCAGTATTTCCCCATGTCGTAGAAAAGCGTCTTCGCTGCGTGCTATCCACTCTACCAAAATACCGTAACTTCAATCACGGTTAATTTCTAAGACATTCTTCTATCAAAACCCCTACATCCCCCAATTAATTTAAAGAATAAATGTTCATGTCTCTTAGGTTACTAATCCAAACAGCTCTTCTAACTATATTGCTGGTATTGGCTGATATGCAGTAGCACAGGAAAAGGGCTTTAGGAACATTCCTTCGTCAAAAAGACCCAAATGAAACGGATCTTCTAACAATATACCACCTTCACATAGCATAAGGGGGAAAGGGTAATAGGATAAAAAGAGAAAGCTTGGGGAAGGGTGCAGGACAGGAGGATGAGGCAGAGTGTTACAGATAGTACAACCCGCTGCTCCGGGGAAGGACAATAGGGAAATTCCAAGCTGGTCTTAAAGTATTGGTATTGCATATCATTTGTCTCTTAACATATGAAAGTAATCATGAGTGGCATCTTGGTGAATGGAAATAGACATGTGTAACTATGTAAATTAACCCCCAAAGGAGCACCCAGTGTGGTCCTGTGTTTACTTTTTTAGGGAATGTGGCAGAATAACGTCTGTCTTCTAGTAGTCAATCTATTCTTGCTACTTTGTAGCAACTGCTGCTGAGGGGCAAAGATCCATTCTAAAATGGCTGCCCACAGGAGTCAATGTGAGTGAAATCATTTCCTATAGTTTGTTGCCATTCACCAAGGTGCCACTGATGAGTTCTTCCCTGTTGTAAGAGACCAGTCATGTGCAATGTCCGGCGATAATGGGAAGGTCTTTTTCTGAAAGGCGCTATTGAAGCATGCATTTTAACATATAACCTCATAGACTTGTTTCCATTTAATGAGGTAGCGTGTAGTGTAAGTCGTAGGTTGCATTGTCCCCAAAAAATCATCACATTTATAGACTCAAGATAAACTCGAACAATTATTTGCATACAATTACTAATCCTGTGATCTAATCAGTAATGATCATTGCTTGCCCTAAAAGATGTGATCTGGTATAATATGTACAGAAAACAGAAAAAGGTATGAAAGAGAGAAACATAAATACTCCTATGTTTTTCAAAATGATTTAATTACATTTCAAACCATTAATATGTAGAGTCAAAACATATATTATACAACAGACAAAGAGTTGTGTGCAGTAAAATAATATACATGTTCAGGGATAAAAACAGTAAGGAAGGACTTGCAAAAATATTATTTATAAAAATACAAACAAATGTTATCATGCAGAGATCAAATTTACAAAACCAACAGCCAGCTAGTCTAGACACCGGGCCGCACAATTTAGCTCCCTATCTTTATCAAGCCACAAATTCAAAGGGTACAGTCTGCAAAAACAAGGACGCGACACAATGCCCAATGCAAATGGAGGAGATAAAGATAAGGCCATATATGTTATTTACGTGGGATGTGTCAGTTAAACTAGGGACATCAGAACTGGAATAGATTGAGGCAGGAGGCAGTAGAATCATCAGGTGCTCCATCCCCTGAAAAACATGACATGACATCGAAAACCTGAATTCAGGAAAGGCACATATTTCACTTCCTGATCAACTTGATCTTTGGGTTAGCAAAATATATTTTTTGGATCTATGTTTAAAGGGATCCTCCATAAAATATTCAGTAGTAGCAATCAATTTGTTTGTTGCATGCAAGGTCATTGTCATGCAAGGTTGAGCCCATGGTGCTGATTTGAAATGAAATGCTTTTGTTTCCCAGCTTCTATGTATGTAATTACCGAAGGATGTCTGTCTGCTGGATTCCACTGTCAGCCCCTCCTCCTTTATAATTCAGGCTAAATTCCACCCGTTGACGACAATAGAGATAACAGTGGACACAGCCATTACGTCATCACCTTCAAAAGCTGAGCCAATCCGAATGAGGGTGACAGTTGTGAAAAACGAAATCAGCAGCAAGCCCCTTGTGGATGATTGACTTAGTGATTCAAGCCGAGAATCCCTTTGATCATAGGCACATTTGCCAAATAGTAACATATGTGGTCGTTTTTATGTTCCCAAAGCAGTCAGGCACCCTCACGCTATTTGACCCCTTCCTATTTCTCTTTGAGGTATTAGCAGTACCATGGGGGTGTACCAGACTGCCCATGGCTGTCTTGAACGTATTCACTTCTATCAGAAAATAATTTACATTGAAATTATTGATTTTGAAAATGTTCTTGATCAGTAAGGTAAGCATAATGTTATTATGGCTACAACACATACTGGAAGTGATCATTAAAAACGAAGACTGTAGCATTTTAAAAGGCATGCTTACAGCGTTACTTCAGTGAAGTCATTCTCCTTTATTTACAGACTCTTTTGTTGAGAAAACACATTTTTCTCTCTCAAAATGACCTTCTTTCTTGGAAATGATCGTGTTCAAATTAGAACCAATGGTCTGTTCCTCCTGTGAGCACCGAAGCCATATTTACTCGTGTGTGCTGACTAGTGATAGTAGTGTGTTGTACTTGTGTATTTGTTACAATATCTACAAACACTAATAACTAACACTTAAAAAATGAACATTGTTTTAAACCCTGTAGCCTAGTGCTCTGTCAACACCCCAAACCCTCTACAGAGCAAACCTGCGTTCCCCTCATTCCTCCGTATATAGGACAACATGGACAACGTTTAGGGGTCGCACCTGCGACCGCTGCGGTCTCCCTTGCTACCCCTGTGGTCCACCTTGCTACCCCTAAAAAAGTAATTGTTTAATCTCTCTTTTTTTTTTTTTTTTTTAGATTGAGGCTCCTGGGATGTGACCAGCAGCAGGTGGCTCTTTGTTTCTGGAGTGGCTGGTTTTCTGATAGCTAGAGCCAGTAAGATAGCTCAGTGGGTTGAGCGCTCACTGCTGCAATGTGTGTGTGAGATTTGTAGGCTGCAGGGTCGACAGGTTAATAAATATCAACACAGGTTGTGTAATATTGTATGTAAATGTGTTCTATATGAAGCGCTTAAGCGTAAGTGCTATTTAAGAACACATCTTTATCGTTTGGCCTTGGACGTCTGCTTGCATTCACCGTAATTTGGTAATATGGGCCTTAACGCACTGATATTAAGGATATATATGGTGATCCATTCTTGTATAAATGTACATCACTTTACAGTGATATTGTAACCATATTTTTCGTAGTGTACTTAGAAACAATGCTATGTGATGCCACTTCCTGTTTTGTCAAGGGGTGAAAGATCGTGTTCCATCGCTTCACGTGATGTCACTTTGGGGTGGGGTCAAACAGAGGTCAAGGTCATGTGATGTCACCTCCGCTACCCCTGGCATTTTGGTGAAATTACGTCCCTGATGGACAATGCGCTCTCAGCGTGATGGTGGCCTTCCTGCAATACACAAGCTGCAGCAAATTATGTTTCCAAATACAGGCCAGTCCCGCTACCCTTCTATCTTCAATCTTAAAAAGCTGGTATTCTAGCTCAGCGGGTTGCGCACTCGTTGCTGCGAACTAAATGTGATCTCTGCACGTCACAGGTTGAAATCCAGATGAGGCCAACACATCCTTCTGAGGTCAATAAATGAGTGCCAACTTCGGTTGGCTGACATGTGTATGCAAAATGCTGTTTGTGCACTGTTTTGGAGAAAGCGCTATATAAATAACAGATTATGATCAAATCATCAAAAAGCAGCACAGCGTCCAACCAGTCCTTCGGAATATCTGTGTCCTCTGGGTACAGCTAGCTTTCACAATCAGACCCTGGGAGACAGGGGGCGGGGGGTGTACACAGATCAGGCCACAACATGCGTCTCATGGGCAACTCATATCTTAGAATCGGGGTGTGCCAGCCAATGGATGGGAATCTAAAGCGGTGCTCGTTAAACTTTTGGAATAATCAGGCTACCGGATAATCCGAAAACGAAAGCTACGCTTGTCAGCCAAGCAGACCCCTTAGTATAGGCCGGGTGAATAGCTCACGCTACGGAAGGGGGAAGGAACCAGCCCCCGGAAGATCCCAAACGCTGGACTCATAAATGATCAAGCCGGAGCATTGCCTTAGAAACAGCATAGGCCACCGAGCTGAGGCTTGCAAGCAGCTCAGGATTTGAAGCAGAGCACACCCTGGGGATGTTCTCAAGTGAACATGTGACCCCACAAGCGACTCATAGACAAATGGAACCCCTGAAGCAGGGCAAAAATAGGGCTCCCAAGCAAACCCCGCGGAAACAAATGAGACTTCAGATGTGCAGCTCATTAACCCCAGAGGTCATGAATGAGGCCAAAGCAGCCCACAGAGGTTGGCCCCTGAATAAACCAAGCTCCGAATTCTAGGCTTACAAGAAATAATTCGAATTCAAGAGATGGTTCACAGTAGAGATCATTGTAAGTTTCTTCTTTTTGGAAGTCCACACTTGCAATGTATATTAGAAATGAATACTTGTCATTGGTTTGACCTATTTATCTTGGTGGCTATCCAAACTATCAATGTTAACTGGAAACATCTCGATCATACTATAACATACAGATTACAAAGATGTATTGCCTCTTCCCATGCCTACTGCGTACACATGAACTCAAGTTGGGAGCTTTTCTGGGCCTCCTTTCTCGTGATGCCTCTTCTCATTAAATATTAATGTCATTCTGTTAGGTTATCCTATTCCCCCGACCCTGCACTCCCTCGCATCTGTCCTGTTTGCCTTCATGTCTTACCCCCACTCAAAATGATATTGATAGGCCTCAATTCTGTTTGAAATGTTTTGATATTACATTGTTTTGCTTATTCTTTGTCTCATATGTAACGATTACTCTGTGTTAAGGTCATATGGCTATGTTTCACTAGTCTTAATAACATTCTTTTAAACATTAAAAAACACGGTGGGGATGACTTGTCACAGCATATAGTGTTATGCACCCCTCCCATTTCTTATCACCCACCATTTGCACCTCTTAATGCACTAGGGTTCCTGCCAGTAGCACCCTCACTGCTGGCCCTGGACACCAACCTCTAATTGCTCCCATTCTAATGCCCTGCTGGCACGATGCAACATGTGTAGTAGTTGTTTCTTTAAAAAAATAAAAATAAATAATGATAGTTCAGCCAATTAAGGCTTTTTATACATGGTTAAGATCAGAACACAATTAACAAGTATAAAAATACGTCAAAAATAACCATACACAATTTTACAAATTCCCTCTATTAACATTGGGAGTTTAAAAACTTGACATTTCATAACAAAACCTAGTCAATTTCACATATGCCTCAGAGAAAGGGTAGATATTAAGAAATCAGAACATAATTCATACATTTAATACTAAGCCACATCTTAGTGACGTGGTACATTATTACACCATCAGTAGCTGTTTCACAGAACCCAGCCGCTGTGTTGAAAAAGTGTGAGCTCCGGCCTCTGGGGAGGCCTCGATGCTGCAGCGGACAAGCAAAGTGAGGACTTTCCTCCACCCTGGACCGATTGTGTTTACAGGACATGGGGCAGCGTCAGGTGAAAAACTCCTTCCTGTCTTTCCTGCCCAGTCATGATTCATTGACGCAGGTCCAATAGCCAACTCAGATAAGACTTACACCCCCAACATCACACATTTGAGGAAGGAGCTGAAGACCCCAATCTGCAAAGAACATCTCGACAATCGCTAATCACATCACTCAACCCTTATTCTCCCCCTCTCATTCCCCCCTATTAATCCCAGATCCTCTGCTACCCCCAAACCCTTCCTTGTACCCAGTGCTGGAAATGGACATGATTTATTGTGGGAACCCACCAGCTAGGGGAGAGTGGGGAGGGAGTTTGATCACCCCCACCACAAACATCTGACTCTCAGAAGATTAGCCATGATGAACTCCTGGAAAATAACCCAAGACAGGAGCGTTTCCTATACTGTTGCCTGTAAAGTATAAAAGGTACACACTTATTAAACCTAAAAAGTAATTTTTCCTGTTGTCTTGCGGGTAAGCGTGAGTGTCTCACCCCTAGTCCTAAGTGTGAGTGTCTCACCCCTAGTCCTAAGTGTGAGTGTCTCACCCCTAGTCCTAAGAACCTCGCTTTCAATCCGGGCGTTGGCACTGTTTAAAATAGTCTGAACACAGATCACACTCTGGGTGCAGTCTTCAGCGACAGCTGGCAAGAGAGAAAAGAGGAGACATTTTTTGCAGGACTCTGGATCAGGGAAAATTCGTTCCAGTTGCAACACTGCTTATAACCCCCAGGGGTCGCCCCGATGTACAGTGCTCCATTTCTTCACAGATAGGCTTGTGCTTTGCAAATCCCATGCATGCCCATCCATGCGTATCCACTGCTAGCCACCAGTCCTACTGTGTGGATGGTGGGACCTCGCACGCGGCACTTTCAACAGCTCTATTTTGCTGCATATATATGCGGGGGAGACCTTCCGCATTCCCCCTTAAACCCCTACATGAATTATTTCCCTAGACCCAATCCCCACAAATATATATATATATATGCAGCAAATGTCATTGTTAAAAACTCAACACATTCTTAAATGTACTGTGTCAAGAATTCCCATTCCACTTTCCCCATCTCTCCCGAGGCCCTCGCACAACCGATGGCCCCTCCATGTCCAATCATAACATTCAGAGCAAGGGGAGAGAGTCCACGTTCTACTGTCACTTGCCGGGAACTCACGTATTGCTCCCCCGGCCGTAGTCACCCAGGGAAAACCCTCCCATTTTTGGGCCCCACTCAGCCACCATCTTATCTGGCCTGAAGCCCACACCCCACTCTGACATGCAATCTCAGAAGTGCACTGCAGAGCCACCTCATGCCAGAGCACCCAGGTCCTCCACCCTTCCACACCGCTTAGTGTCTCTGGTAGTGCCCGGGGTACTACGTGGTGCCCCCTGGCACTGTCC
Organism: Ambystoma mexicanum; assembly: GCF_040938575.1. Classification (NCBI taxonomy): domain Eukaryota; kingdom Metazoa; phylum Chordata; class Amphibia; order Caudata; family Ambystomatidae; genus Ambystoma; species Ambystoma mexicanum. The sequence continues at coordinate 418,900,868 of NC_090934.1, read as the reverse complement.
TAGGATTACAGAGGAGCTCCAACCCACGGCACGAAGCACTTGAAAGGAAGAGCCATCGTCAGCGCCTCTCAGTCCTGGCCTCTTTCACAACCTTTTCAAGATAGCTCAGTGCGTTCAGTGCCTGTTCAGAGGGCTATATGTATAATCTGCAGGTCACATGTTGGAATCCTTGCAGAATCAGCCTTGTGTCCATCCGTGGCCAAGAAAACAAGTTGTGTAATAATAACACTGATTATTTAAGCAGCAATAGGCATTTACATAAGTGGCGAGTCCTTAATAATGGATTGATAGTGCTATTAGCGTTTGTGATATGCCTTTTTAAAGTGGATGATATAGTGCTGAAGGTGTTTCTCATGTACCTTTCAGAATTGGCTGGTATAGTGTCAATACCGTTTGTGTGTTGGTAGTGTTTGTGATGTGCCCTTTATATTGGTTGATATCATGTCAATAGTGGGTGTGATGTCCTCTCCATGACTAGTTCATACAGTGTAATAGTGTTTGTGATGTGACTTGTAGACTTGTTGGATACATTCTGTTGAGGCAGCTTTTAAAGCTGATTAATATAGTACTCATAGGTTTACAGATAGGCCCCTTTTAATTGGTTATACTGTTTGTGATGCTTCCTTTATACTTCGTTTAAATATTGTTAGTAATGTGCACCTGTACATTGGATGACATTTGTGTTATGTTGGTTGTGCTGTGTCCCTCCTAATTGGTTGCTGTAGTGTTATTGGTGTTTTCGATGTGACCTGTATAAACGGTTGTTGTAGTCTAATACTGCCTGTGCTGTCACTTACTGAATAGATTGGTATAGTATTTGTGTAGCACCCTTTCTAATTGATGGGTATAGTATTACTGGCTTATTAGATATGCCCTTTAATTGATTATGTTGTTTGAGATGTGTCTTTTATACTTGGTTGTTGTGTTATATTATTTGTGATCTGTCTTTCCTAATTGCTTGATATTTTGTCAATAGTATTTGTGATGTGTCTGGTATAATTGGCCGATAAAGTGTTAATGCTGATTGCAATGGGCCCCGTTGTAATTGACTGATAGTGTTTGTGATATGCCATACAGAAAGAGTTAATATTATGTTAATGGTGTATGTTGTTTCCCTTATAACTGGTTTATATAGTGTCAACATTGCTTGTGGTGTACCCTCTATAATTGGTTTGTATAGTGAGATCAGTGTTTGTGATGTGACCTTTATAATTGGCTGATAAAGTGTTAACAGTTCAAGGCTTCCTGCTTCGTACGCGAGGCACGTGGCACGGGCCAAACCAGTTAGACTTTGCTTGCATCACGAAAGGTTACTGTTTACCTCGTTTAAGAAGAAGAGGTGAAAGGGCACTTGTGTTGCAGACAGTGATGGAAATAGAAAGAAATGAACCGTGCGGGGGAGCGGGGGGGGGGGAATCCCAGCTCCCAAGGGAAGTGGCCCCGTTGGTAAAGGCAGAGCTAGGGGTGGAGCCATGGCGGGTACTTAGCAGGCTATTACAACGCCTAAAAATATCCTGGCTAAAATAACCTGACATTTTTATAGAAATGGCTGGAAATGAGTCTAGTTCACTTTTTTTAAATGGCAACTTTGCCGAATTCGGTTGTGCTGCATTTCTTTTTCCCGATTTGTATTCACCACAAACAGGAAAATGGTAAGTTGGGGTAAGGTATATAATGGGGGAGTTGGGGTAAAAGAAATAATCAAAATCGGTGCAAAGAATTTCAATTTGGGGGAAAAATGCGACATTGGTCCATTGAACGTTGAAATGTGCCCAAATCACTTAAACATGCAACTTGATAATATAAGTCACTACAGTAACATGTGGAATGAAAAGAGTATGATTGTAGCTTCAGTTTCCCCGCCCTGAATGGAAACCGACATCTACCAGCATGCAAGCCTCAAGACTTATCCTCCAGGTTGCACACTGTACTATCAAGACTGAAAGAAAAACAGTGAAAGAAAATGCAGGGTGCAATCACCTCCTTGTGGTTATTGCTTCACACAGCATGCAGCTTTATGCACACCTTCCATTTTTACACTTCTGAAGGACATGCCACAAACCATGACCACAATAAAAAAATAAATAAAAAAAACAGAGTGGAGGTCTTCTGAGATCAGATTGCCTCAGAGAGCCGGGGAACCAGTGATGACTGCTGGTGGAGTGTTGAAGGAGGCTCCGGCACAGGCTTGGGTTTTTCCTCGACCCGGGATAAGGGGAGACTATTTTTGCTGTATTCGAGATCTGGGAAATTCCAGCTCAATTCCAGCACTCGGGATCGGAGACAAATGAGGAAATATTAAAAGAGCACACCTTAAATAAGTACAGCAGCAAACAGAATGATCTCTAGGCATGAGACAGCTCTAAGAGACTGCTTTATGGAGCTGTGCCTAACCTTGATCAAATCGCAGCCTCCATGGATCTGGTTAATGAAAGCACCTATTAAGCGTGAATAGACATTGTGGCGTTAATCCCACATTCCAATGGCTGGACTGGGGGATAATGGACCGGCGGCACAAGTTATTGGTCCGAGCTAAGTGGGGGCGGATAACGAAGGCTCTGGGCCAGTATCCCCGTTCCAGCCATTGGAACGGGGGATTAATGGTATTAGCACCCGGGGTTGCCAAAGCCGTAACCCGGGGTGCTAAAAAAAAAAGATTTTTCTTCGCACTACGGGATGCTTGTGGCGTCCCGTTTTAGAAAGGAAAATCCTTTTCCAAGATGGTCGCCATGGAAAGGGAAGGCGGGGCTCCGTACTGGGCCCCTCTTCCCTTTCCATGGCAGCCTGTGGGAGGCAAGGGGAAGGAGTGGATGCCGCGGCGGCACCCGCTGCTGCCGAAATAAGGTAAGTAGCAGTGGGGGGGCGGAAACAAATAAATAAATAAGGGGACAGAGGATGGGGGGAAGATGCGGCGGGGAGCCAGTCATCAGGCCGCATGGAACGCGGGCTTGCACCAGCGGTTCAAGCCAGTGTTCCTAGCCATCTGATTGGCTGGCTCACCCCACCAGGGTGCTAATACACGTTCTGCTGTGTACACTAGTCTAAAGGGTCCGTATTATGGTCATGATAACAAAAGAAGGTTTCCCACTTCTGCCGTAACTTTTTTTGAGGAAGAATAGGGGTGTGGGCCTCATTGGTACCATTCTGCAACTTGCTTCCTGTGTCATCCTCTGCATTTACACCCATGTGTGTGAAAAGGGCCGCACATTTTACCCCGGTCAATCTAAGATGGGAGCTGCCTTGGGCGGGCGGATCTATGCCTGTATGTTTCCCGCATGGGCGAGTACATTACAGACGGGCTTTACTGGAACCTCTACTGCTTCCTCGTATTTATTGACTGGGAGGATGAGCGCTTCGATCAGAAACACTGTAGAGGGTAACACAAACAGAGAGCAGAGCAAATCCTAGGAAGCGGCGCTTTACAAGGGTAGGAGCAAAGCTACCAATGAGAGGATCTACTGGGGCCAGCACAGACTGATGATGTTCCGGGTGTAGACTGTACACACGTGGCTGGTCCTGTCTAAACACACAATGCAATAAAGACTGAGAGCAAGGGGGGGAGGAGGAGATTGGGCGAGGGGCCCAGGGGGTGTATTTGGACAAGAACCCCTTCCAGGAAGAAGAGAAGGCGTTGAAGGTCAGATTGAAAGTGGGGAGAGTGCTGACATTATTGATATCAGGGGTGGCATTCTAACGGCAAGGGACAAAGAGAGGAACGGGTTGGTAGTTGGTGCCATCGCCATCACTTGGTAGTGGTGACCTTGCATGGCATATTCATTTTCTGTGGGTCCTTTCAGGCCTTTGGTCCATACCTGGCCGAGTTTAAGATGAGTCCTCGCAAGGACCCAGCAAACTGAATATAGCATACAAGGCTACCACTAAAAAGTAGTGCTCACCTCATTGACTTAAGTCTGCAACTGCCGACCACCTACCTAGATGGAGCTCATGCAACTTTGGAAAGCAACATGTCCAAGACCTGAACGTTTATTATAGCCATCAGCTCCAAAGTCATATCCCGCTTAAGAGTTTTCAGTTACTAAACGTATTAGAAATAATTTACAGGTACTCGGACAGAAACACCTACATGGCAGCAGTTTAATTAGTGAAACACCCCGATGAAGAGTTTGGGCTTAGAACATGGGTAGGCTGAGTGAATGTTACCTTGAATAAGTGTTTTTAACATGAACATAACTATTTCTAAAATACATGTTTTATTCATATCTACAATTATGAGGAACGATTCAGAATTTTGAAATTGTATATTTGCTCTATGACTAATCAAGGACAACAGACTCCAATGAAAGAGAAAGTGCACTTACTATCCAAAGATTCCCAAATTGACTGTAAAGTTACATGGGGCATTAGGGCGGAGGGTCCCGCACCATGGTCAGTACAGTAGCACCTAAACGTCACCCACCATAGTGTTCGGAAGCAGATGAATACGTCATCCGTAGCTTCTGCTACCCCCACACCATTACCGCAAAGGTGATAGACGTTATTCATTGAGAAAGCCGTTTCGCCCTTACACCCCACAGGTACAGCAGGGCTTGGGGACAGTGTGAGATGAAGATGGCCAAACCATTCAAACTAACGTCGTAACAGTAAAAGAGCATGCATTAGACATGTAGATGCATTAGACATGAAGCAAACATGCACTGCACATGAAGAACATGCACAATAGTTAATATAAGCATTCAGACATGAAGACAAATGAACATAGCATCCACAGGCACGAAGAACACCAACATGACTAATCTATATGGTGAATGCAACATGAACGACACGCAAATATAACGCGTTAACACAGGAGTAAGAGTGTAGTAGGGCAGCCATCTTATTAAAAATGTAAGCAGCGGTACATCTCTGAATGAGCACAGGCCTCAAAACCTCGTGAAAACTCAAAAAGTTGAATCCATAGAAATACATATCCGTCCAGAGCTCGGACAGCGGCTGGTAACTAGTGCCATGGTTAAAGTGAAATAAGGGAGGATTAGAACGGCGAATCGAAGACACGAGATAGCAATTCCCAAGACATAAGCACTATACTCCCCGATTAATTAAAAGTTTCAGAAGGGCACAAACAACCTTTTGATGGCCAGGGCCAGTAAAACAGTAAGCCAAAAGACTCTATGAAGCATAACCTAAGAGTGTTCCCAGTGGCAGAAGAAAACTCAAAACGCACGCTAATAGTAGCTGAAATCTTGATAAATAGGAGGTAATTCAATGTAAGACATGGTCCCGTTGCACATGAGCCATACACAGAGCACACTGACCATTCATTAGATGCAAACACAGATAGGACACCTGCCATAGTCTCTAAACACACAGGTAGATGCAAGGCGCCACACAAGGTCAGGTATAAAGGGATTGCCTGAGAATGAGGGATGGTAACTGTTTTAATTGGAAGAAGAACAACCCATGGGCCTCTCTCCCCTTACGCTATGTCTGCCTCATATCTTGACGACCTGTCAAGTGTGCAAAGTTGGTTAGCAATGTGCCAACCTATCAAAATCCTTAGAGTCATGCCACCCATCAAGTAGTATGCCAACCAACCCCTTGTCTTTGAAATGATGTAGTTTAAAATGTATCAATATGGGGCTGGTTCCAGGTGGAGCCATCAGATACTTGTAACCCAATAAGATGTTCAACCCCTATGGAATGCCGGATCCCATTCCCCGTAGGCTTTGTAAACTGAGATTATGTTATGATGTCAGTGATGACAAGTTTGTAGTGCTTAATCAATTTTTTTTAAATAACATGTTGAGAGCAGCGAGACTTGAACGCTTGCATGTTGTCCCGGGTTTATTTCCATGTGAATAAAGTTGGGTTATGCCATGCACTTTGTCTACTCCATCATTGAGTCTGGTTTGGATTGACTCTGATTCCTCTGGGCCTAACTGGGATTTCAGGGTCATCTTAACAATAGCAAACCCAGACCCTGCACAGCAAAAATATCCCCTAGTATTAATTTCTTCTTAAAATAGGCCAATACAAGTTCTAGCTCCTCAATTCTTTTGAGGGAAATTCATAATTCAAATACATGAGTTTTAATACATCCATCTGTGGACTAGACTTCAATATAATATGTTTTAAAACTAAATCATTACATTCTCTATATTGTATTTTCCCTTCAGAGTCAGAAAATAAATAATCTAATTCCACATGCTGGTAACTGGTGATGTGATTCTAAACCTGCCTGATATTGACATCGAGAGAGGAAGAGACATCTTGCCACTCACCATCTTTTCATTTAATTTGTCGTGCCAGGAAATCTGGTCAGGGAAATCAGTTCAGGAATGTCGGCAGAGCCCCAGCTCCAGCAGAAATTTTGAAGCCTGCAGGGAATAAGCCCTAGTAAACCCTGGCCCAGTTGAAGCCATAAGCATGCCACTTACACCAGGTGCTGGAAATGGAAACATTTACTCAGGGACCTTCTCCTTGAAGGGGTAGGCCCTGGTGAGGAGGTGGCAGGCCGAGGTGTGTGGTCACACAACACACTATTTGTTTGTAGAACTCAATCCTGGCAATTTGCAAAAGCAAAAGAGCATTATGGCAACATAAGAATGCCCACGATTTAAAATTTGCAACAGGTCTTATAGTGATTCAGTAAGAAACCCATTTGAGCGAATAATGGAAGTTGGATTATGCAGTTTACATCGGCCACAATACTCACCCTAACAAAAAAGGCTGTAGATTGCAGAACATATGTACCCGTTTGGACAGCTGCAGCATAGCATGTGTGAGGCTCTGGCTGTTTCTGTAGTCAGTCTCCTGTGTCGAGCAGAGGCGTAGCCAGGATTGTCTAACAAGTGGTGCCTGAAGCTAATGTAGTTGGGCTCTCTGAAGCAACACTAACATCTGTAAGTGCCCACGCAGTGCTGCTTGGTGGGCATTTACAGATTTCGAGTGGTCCTTGCCAGCTCAGGCCTTACCGTGTGTACGCCTCTGCTGCCGAGTCTTCTGCAAGATGTCTGCTCGTGCGTGCGAGACCTCGCTTTCAGAACAGATCTGGGAGTTTCCTGCGTCAGCCCCTGGGCCTGGGGACAGTCCTCACACCCACCCATGCCTAGTTCTGTCGTGCCCATGTACACCAACCCGCCCCATTCTATCGTGGACCCCCGTCCCCAGTTGTAGCATGCCCCATGCACCTGTGTTCTATCCTGGCCCCAGCCTTTGCCACTTCTGTTGTGTCATTGCTCACTCCCTTCCCGTTCTGTTTTGCCTTAGACACCGGATCCTTTCCTCCGACCCTTTGCATGTATTGGAGATAATTATTGTGTTCTAAAGTAATATTGAAATGCAGGCTCGGACTGGCCTATCGGGCAATAGGCCCATGGCCGAACCAAAAACACAAAATGCTGGTGTGGGCCAGTTTTTTGGGTCAAAGTGGGCCACTTTTTGGCCAGTGTGGGCCAGTTTGATGAGCTACTTCACTATGCGGTTAGTAGGGTTGACCAGAATTGCTGAAAGTATATTCTTTAAAATGCACAATTTACATCACAATTTCTTTTTTAAACCTTAGTTACTATTCAAACAGTGTCACAAAAGGAATGAATAGCCATTTGCAACGGTGGGCCACTTTTTAATTGGTGCCCGAGACAATTGTATGGCCCAGTCCGGCCCTGCTGAAATGTGCATGCTTTCTCTCTATTCATGTCAAAACAGGGTCGTTGCCACCAGTATAGTCTTCTGCTGTATCCATTAAGTCCATTAAAGAAAAGAGGACAGCTTAGCTAGCCAATCAAAAGTCCTGCACCTGTCAGTTGGACATGACCCCAAGTGCTAGAAGAAGTATTATATCACACAGTGCTCTGAGAGAGAACACTGGTCCTCCCCCAAAAGGGCTGGGGCAGAGTCAGAAACACAGGCGAGGCCAGTTTACCTGGGGAAGAGAAACTCTCATGTCAGGCGAGTGCTAGGGCTGCACCAGTTCAAGCAGGTGGAAGTGGATTGTCCTTAGACATGGGACTGACTGTATCACGCACAAGGCAGCACGCCCTGCCGTAAATCCTGAATGATCCCTCATCTGTCCTTCATGTTGGAAAGAGAAGAGAAAAGCAGTGCCTTGACGACAGGAAATTGCTGGTCGGAGACAAGAGTAGAACTGTGCAGTGTGGACATTGGTGGGGTGGACTTGCAGTGTGGACATTGGTGGGGTGGACTTGCAGTGTGGACATTGGTGGGGGTGGATTGCAGTGGACATTGGTGGCGTGGACTTGCAGTGTGGACATTGGTGGGGTGGACTTGCAGTGTGGACATTGGTGGGGGTGGATTTGCAGTGTGGACATTGGTGGGGGTGGACTTGCAGTGTGGACATTGGTGGGGGTGAACTTGCCACCCAGAAAAGGATTCAAATTGCCACCGGTCACCTCATGGCTTCAAGCTTCCCAGAAGGAAAATTGAGTAGCACAAATAAGTGTAATACTAATGGTAAGTTTTACACCTGTTGCCAAGCGCTCTGAAGCTGGTTCACTGCTTTGTATAGTGCTGTACAAAATATCAAGTGTTTTTATTGAAAATATGTACGAGGGAGGGTAAAGCATCCAAAAACATGGGCCAGAGGTTGGCAGATGGGATATAGTTTTAATATCTATCTCTCTGTACCCAAAGCATGAGAGATGGGTATCTGAGGAACAGACCGTTAGTACACTAGAGACGAGCCTGCACGTGTTGTGTGTTATTTGGGTTCACAGACGCACCTTACATTTCATTATGCAGAGTAAAAGTCAAGAAAGCAGCGATTTCACAAGGTTAGAGGGTACACAAAGGATGGCAATGTGGGCAGAGTGAAAGGTGAGAGGCCATAGTCTATTTATCCCTGGCAGGGGCACAGTACGCCACTCCCTGGACACATTGCAATGGTACAAGACCACTACGGTGGTGACTGCACAGTGCAATGGTTGCTTATCATAAGAGCGAGTGGGTGGGGGTTTGAGCCAGAGCCCCAGGCTCAGCATGAAATGACTCCTTTCACCTTTCTTACTCTATTTTAGGAACCAAACACAAAAGCCTTATCGCAATTCACCCTGGGTGTAACACATAAAGACTTTTCCACATCGCCGTACCCAAAAACGGGGCCTCCCCAACTAAAACTCTCCACAACAATAAAGAAGGATAAAAAGATTATGAAATGACGCAATGCACTTGGAAGCAATCAAGTGCGTAGAGGTAATTGTGTCACACTGGAAACAGCCAATCCTCTTGCCGTTGGCGTGCATAGAGGTCATTGTGTCTCACTGGAAACAGCCAGTCCTCTTGCCGTTGGCATGCATAGAGGTCATTGTGTCTCACTGGAAACAGCCAGTCCAGAGGTCATTGTGTCTCACTGGAAACAGCCAGTCCTCTTGCCGTAGGCGTGCATAGAGGTCATTGTGTCTCACTGGAAACAGCCAGTCCTCTTGCCGTTGGCGTGCATAGAGGTCATTTGTGTCTCACTGGAACCAGCCAGTCCTCTTGCCGTTGGCGTGCATAGAGGTCATTGTGTCTCACTGGAAACAGCCAGTCCTCTTGCCGTTGTCGTGCATAGAGGTCATTGTGTCTCACTGGAAACAGCCAGTCCTCTTGCCGTTGGCGTGCATAGAGGTCATTGTGTCTCACTGGAAACAGCCAGTCCTCTTGCCGTTGGCGTGCATAGAGGTCATTGTGTCTCACTGGAAACAGCCAGTCCTCTTGCCGTTGGCGTGCATAGAGGTCATTGTGTCTCACTGGAAACAGCCAGTCCTCTTGCCGTTGGCGTGCATAGAGGTCATTGTGTCTCACTGGAAACAGCCAGTCCTTTTGCCGTTGGCGTGCATAGAGGTCATTGTGTCTCACTGGAAACAGCCAGTCCTCTTGCCGTTGGCGTGCATAGAGGTCATTGTGTCTCACTGGAAACAGCCAGTCCTCTTGCCGTTGGCGTGCATAGAGGTCATTGTGTCTCACTGGAAACAGCCAGTCCTCTTGCCGTTGGCGTGCATAGAGGTCATTGTGTCTCACTGGAAACAGCCAGTCCTTTTGCCGTTGGCGTGCATAGAGGTCATTGTGTCTCACTGTAAACAGCCAGTCCTCTTGCCGTTGGCGTGCATAGAGGTCATTTGTGTCTCACTGGAAACAGCCAGTCCTCTTGCCGTTGGCGTGCATAGAGGTCATTGTGTCTCACTGGAAACAGCCAGTCCTCTTGCCGTTGGCGTGCATAGAGGTCATTTTGTCACACTGGAAAAGCCAGTCCTCTTGCCGTTGGCGTGCATAGAGGTAAATGTGTCTCAATGGAAACAGCCAGTCCTCTTGCCGTTGGCGTGCATAGAGGTAACTGTGTCTCACTGGAAACATCCAGTCCTCTTGCCGTTGGCATGCATAGAGGTAACTGTGTCTCTCTGGAAACATCCAGTCCTCTTGCCGTTGGCGTGCATAGAGGTCATTGTGTCTCACTGGAACCAGCCAGTCCTCTTGCCGTTGGCATGCATAGAGGTCATTGTGTCACACTGGAAAAAGCCAGTCCTCTTGCCGTTGGCATGCATAGAGGTAACTGTGTCCCACTGGAAACAGCCAGTACTCTTGCGGTTGGCATGCATGCAGGCTACTGTGTCTCACTGGAAACAGCCGGTCCTCTTGCTGTTGGCATGCATAGAGGTCATTGTGTCTCACTGGAAACAGCCAGTCCTCTTGCTGTTGAGATGCATAGAGGTCATTCCGCTAAAGTCTGCCACATTCACTCTCATGCTTGCATTGTATCCACAGCATAGCATAACCTTTAAGCTCAATGTTTATTACCAATGTGAAATGTACTATGTAACTCGGTTACATCTGTAAACACATTCCTATGCTTGTGTTCATGACTAAGTCTGCTGTAACAGCGCCACGATGCCCCAGGGCAGTTCTGTGCGCTTTATAAATGCAAATAAATAAATAAAATAAAATTGTGTCACATTGGAAACAGCCAGTCCTCTTGCTGTTGGCATGCATAGAGGTAACTGTGTCTTACTGGAAACAGCCAGTACTCTTGCTGTTGGCATGCATAGAGGTAACTGTGTCTCACTGGAAACAGCCAGTCCTCTTGCCGTTGGCATGCATAGATGTCATTTGTGTCTCACTGGAAACAGCCAGTCCTCCTGCCGTTGGCGTGCATAGAGGTCATTGTGTCTCACTGGAAACAGCCAGTCCTCTTGCCGTTGGCGTGCACAGAGGTCATTGTGTCTCACTGGAAACAGCCAGTCCTCTTGCCGTTGGCGTGCACAGAGGTCATTGTATCTCACTGGAAACAGCCAGCACTCTTGCCGTTGGCGTGCACAGAGGTCATTGTGTCTCACTGGAAACAGCCAGTCCTCCTGCTGTTGGCGTGCATAGAGGTCATTGTGTCTCACTGGAACCAGCCAGTCCTCTTGCCGTTGGCGTGCATAGAGGTCATTTGTGTCTCACTGGAAACAGCCAGTCCTCTTGCCGTTGGCGTGCATAGAGATCATTGTGTCAAACTGGAAACAGCCAGTCCTCTTGCTGTTGGCGTGCATAGAGGTCATTGTGTCTCACTGGAAACAGCCAGTCCTCTTGCTGTTGGCGTGCATAGAGGTCATTGTGTCACACTGGAAACAGCCAGTCCTCTTGCCGTTGGCGTGCATAGAGGTAAATGTGTCTCACTGGAAACATCCAGTCCTCTTGCCGTTGGTGTGCATCGAGGTAACTGTGTCTCTCTGAAAACATCCAGTACTCTTGCTGTTGGCATACATGCAGGCTACGGTGTCTCACTGGCATGCATAGAGGTCATTGTGTCTCACTGGAAACAGCCAGTCCTCTTGCTGTTGAGATGCATAGAGGTCATTGTGTCACATTGGAAACAGCCAGTCCTCTTGCTGTTGGCATGCATAGAGGTAACTGTGTCTCACTGGAAACAGCCAGTGCTCTTGCTGTTGGCATGCATAGAGGTAATTGTGTCTCACTGGAAACAGCCAGTCCTCTTGCTGTTGGCATGCATAGAGGTAAATGTGTCTCAATGGAAACAGCCAGTACTCTTGCTGTTGGCATGCATAGAGGTAACTGTGTCTCTCTGGAAACAGCCAGTCCTCTTGCTGTTGGCGTGCATAGAGGTAACTGTGTCTCAATCGAAACAGCCAGTCCCCTTGCTGTTGGCATGCATAGAGGTCATTGTGTCACACTGGAAACAGCCAGTCCTCTTGCTGTTGGCATGCATAGAGGTAACTGTGTCTCACTGGAAACAACCAGTACTCTAGCTGTTGGCATGCATAGAGGTAACTGTGTCCCACTGGAACCAGCCAGTCCTCTTGCCGTTGGCATGCATAGAGGTCATTGTGTCACACTGCAAACAGCCAGTCCTCTTGCTGTTGGCATGCATAGTGGTCATTGTGTCTCACTGGAAAAAGCCAGTCCTCTTGCTTTTGAGATGCATAGAGGTCATTGTGTCACATTGGAAAAAGCCAGTCCTCTTGCTGTTGGCATGCATAGAGGTAACTGTGTCTCACTGGAAACAGCCAGTACTCTTGCTGTTGGCATGCATAGAGGTAACTATGTCTTACTGGAAACAGCCAGTACTCTTCCTGTAGGCATGCATAGGGGTAATTGTGTCTCACTGGAAACAGCCAGTCCTCTTGCTGTTGGCATGCATAGAAGTAATTGTGTCTCACTGGAAACATCCGATCCTTTTGCTGTTGGCATGCATAGAGGTCATTGTGTCACACTGGAAACAGCCAGTCCTCTTGTTGTTGGCATGCATAGAGGTAACTGTGTCTCAATCGAAACAGCCAGTACTCTTGCTGATGGCGTGCATAGAGGTTATTGTGTCTCACTGGAAACAGCCAGTCCTCTTGCTTTTAGCATGCATAGAGGTCATTGTGTCTCACTGGAACCAGCCAGTCCTCTTGCCGTTGGCATGCATAGAGGTTATTGTGTCACACTGGAAACAGCCAGTCCTCTTGCTGTTGGCATGCATAGAGGTTATTGTGTCTCACTGGAAACAGCCGGTCCTCTTACTGTTGGCATAGAGGTCATTGTGTTTCACTGGGAACTGCCAGTCCTCTTGCTGTTGACATGCATAGAGGTAATTGTGTCTCACTGGAAACAGCCAGTCCTCTTGCTGTTGGCATGCATAGAGGTCATTTTGTCACACTGGAAACAGACAGTCCTCGTGCTGTTGGCATGCAAAGAGGTAACTGTGTCTCAATCGAAACAGCCAGTACTCTTGCTGTTGGCATGCATAGAGATAATTGTGTCTCACTGGAAACAGCCAGTCCTCTTGCTGTTGGCATGCATAGAGGTAATTGTCAAACATCTTGCAGTTGGCATGCATATAGGTGATTGTGTCTCACTGGAAACAGCCAGCTCTTTTGCTGTTGGCATGCATAGAGGTAATTGTGTCTCAATGGAAACAGCTGGTCCTCTTGCGGTTGACATGCATAGAGGTCATTGTGTCTCACTGGAAACAGCCAGTCCTCTTGCTGTTGGCATGCATAGAGGTAATTGTGTCTCACTGGAAACAGCCAGTCCTCTTGCTGTTGGCATGCATAGAGATCATTGTGTCACACTGGAAACAGCCAGTCCTCTTGCTGTTGGCGTGCATAGAGGTCATTTGTGTCTCACTGGAAACAGCCAGTCCTCTTGCCGTTGTCGTGCATAGAGGTCATTGTGTCTCACTGGAAACAGCCAGTCCTCTTGCCGTTGGCGTGCATAGAGGTCATTGTGTCTCACTGGAAACAGTCAGTCCTCTTGCCGTTGTCGTGCATAGAGGTCATTGTGTCTCACTGGAAACAGCCAGTCCTCTTGCCGTTGGCGTGCATAGAGGTCATTGTGTCTCACTGGAAACAGCCAGTCCTCTTGCCGTTGGCGTGCATAGAGGTCATTGTGTCTCACTGGAAACAGCCAGTCCTCTTGCCGTTGGCGTGCATAGAGGTCATTGTGTCTCACTGGAAACAGCCAATCCTCTTGCCGTTGGCGTGCATAGAGGTCATTGTGTCTCACTGGAAACAGCCAGTCCTCTTGCTGTTGGCATGCATAGAGGTAATTGTCAAACATCTTGCAGTTGGCATGCATATAGGTAATTGTGTCTCACTGGAAACAGCCAGCTCCTTTGCTGTTGGCATGCATAGAGGTTATTGTGTCTCACTGGAAACAGCCGGTCCTCTTGCTGTTGGCATAGAGGTCATTGTGTTTCACTGGGAACAGCCAGTCCTCTTGCTGTTGACATGCATAGAGGTAATTGTGTCTCACTGGAAACAGCCAGTCCTCTTGCTGTTGGCATGCATAGAGGTCATTGTGTCACACTGGAAACAGACAGTCCTCTTGCTGTTGGCATGCAAAGAGGTAACTGTGTCTCAATCGAAACAGCCAGTACTCTTGCTGTTGGCATGCATAGAGATTATTGTGTCTCACTGGAAACAGCCAGTCCTCTTGCTGTTGGCATGCATAGAGGTAATTGTCAAACATCTTGCAGTTGGCATGCATATAGGTGATTGTGTCTCACTGGAAACAGCCAGCTCTTTTGCTGTTGGCATGCATAGAGGTAATTGTGTCTCAATGGAAACAGCTGGTCCTCTTGCGGTTGACATGCATAGAGGTCATTGTGTCTCACTGGAAACAGCCAGTCCTCTTGCTGTTGGCATGCATAGAGGTAACTGTGTCTCAATCGAAACAGCCAGTACTCTTGCTGTTGGCATGCATAGAGGTTATTGTATCTCACTGGAAACTGCCAGTCCTCTTGCTGTTGGCATGCATAGAGGTAATTGTCAAACCTCTTGCTGTTGGCATGCATAGAGGTCATTGTGTCTCACTGGATACAGCCAGCCCTTTTGCTGTTGGCATGCATAGAGGTAATTGTGTCTCACTGGAAACAGCCAGTCCTCTTGCTGTTGGCATGCAAAGAGGTAACTGTGTCTCAATCGAAACAGCCAGTACTCTTGCTGTTGGCATGCATAGAGATTATTGTGTCTCACTGGAAACAGCCAGTCCTCTTGCTGTTGGCATGTATAGAGGTAATTGTCAAACATCTTGCAGTTGGCATGCATATAGGTAATTGTGTCTCACTGGAAACAGCCAGCTCTTTTGCTGTTGGCATGCATAGATTTAATTGTGTCTCAATGGAAACAGCTGGTCCTCTTGCGGTTGACATGCATAGAGGTCATTGTGTCTCACTGGAAATAGCCAGTCCTCTTGCTGTTGGCATGCATAGAGGTAATTGTGTCTCACTGGAAACATCCAGTCCTCTTGCTGTTGGCATGCATAGAGATCATTGTGTCACACTGGAAACAGCCAGTCCTCTTGCTGTTGGCATGCACAGAGGTAACTGTGTCTCAATCGAAACAGCCAGTACTCTTGCTGTTGGCATGCATAGAGGTTATTGTATCTCACTGGAAAATGCCAGTCCTCTTGCTGTTGGCATGCATAGAGGTAATTGTCAAACCTCTTGCTGTTGGCATGCATAGAGGTCATTGTGTCTCATTGGATACAGCCAGCCCTTTTGCTGTTGGCATGCATAGAGGTAATTGTGTCTCACTGGAAACAGCCAGTCCTCTTGCTGTTGGCATGCATAGAGGTCATTGTGTCTCACTGGAAACATCCGGTCCTCTTGCTGTTGGCATGCATAGAGGTCATTGTGTCTCACTGGAAACAGCCAGTACTTGTGCTGTTGGCATGCAAGAGGTTATTGTGTCTCACTGGAAACAGCCAGTCCTCTTGCTGTTGGCATGCAGATACAAGAAGGGAGCAGAAGGGGAATTAGTTGTCTGAATTGTGTGTTTTCTGTAGAAAACATTCAGGATGGTACTCATTTTACCCACCTCATTAGTATGAAAGTCTGATCATCCCAGTCAGGAGTGTAACCAATGACCTGCTGTTTACACACAGATCTCGGCAGCAGCTGAGTAGCCCCACCGAGTTTCCTTGCTGAATAACCCAAGGAGAGTCTCCCTGAAGCGAAATAACAAAAATGCATTTTACAATGCATCAAAAAATCACTATCCTAAATCATTCTGCTGGGACCATGATTAGCCCAGCCAACGTCTGCATTTAGTACTCGCAGAGTGGTTGACAGTAGAGAATCCAGCAAGCTTCTTTCCCTGATCCCCAACATGGTGCATATTCTGTTTACCTTAAACAGCTTTCCCAATTTCTGGGGGATTTTCTGTGTGTGTACACACATGAATGTCCTCAGCCACTGCATGTGTGCTACATGTGTCCCTGAGTGCAAGCTCAGAGCTTCTCCCCCCCCCCATGCCAAGTCTGTGGGCTGGTGGAACAGATATATACTGGGCCGGCGTCCTCTGCAGCTTCGGATAGCATGTGTCAGAATGCTCGACATGCCCCAGGGCCCAGCTGCGGATTACCCTTGAAGATGGAGCGCTCTTCTTATTGGAGATAGGGCAGTTTCTAGACAATGTTGCAGCCAGGGTGAAACACCATCGCCAGTCACTTTGCTCCTCTGCCGTTACACCGCCATCACTTCCGCTCTGAAATCATTCGATCATTGCAATTTAAATAGCAGTTTATTGACATCTACTTGAAATGAATAAGTAGCCAACGTCTGCAAAAATATTACAAACAGGAATTCATTTTCATGAATTCATGTTTGTGTTCATTGGGCCTCATTATGACTGTTGGTAAAAATGGCATGGCGGCCGCCAGAGTCATTTTTTTTCCGGCGCCCGGCAATGGGGACTTACCGGGGTATTACAGCCACAGGGGTCCTGGTCATTCTTCATTGCGCTGGAAAAAATGACTCCCCATTCCCATTCGAGTCCCATTGAATGGGAATGAGGAGGACGGTAGAACCGGCACCATTCATGAATGCTGCCGATTCCACCGTCAAGGTCTGCGAGCGGGTGCCATTCCGCCTGCCAACTCAGACCCTGTGGGGTGAAAGGCACAGTTGGTAGCTCACCGGCACAGTTGGTAGCTCACCGGCACAGTTGGTAGCTCACTGGCACAGTTGTTACCGGTCCGGCATACTTATAATGAGGCCCATTGTCTCAATGAAGGGCATTCCTCTAGATGTTGCCCCCACAATATCCTCTATTGCTGCTGCTTTACTATTCTTCAAAATATTCCACTCTCCATGGAAAGTGTGTGTTGTATGATAACATATTCTGGCACAAGCAATCAAATGGTGATAACTTGGAGATGCAATTGTAACACTAGGCAAATTGTAAGGGTGCATGGGCTTGTGATCTCAAATCTACAGAAGCAACAAAGAAATACATTTCTCGATATACAAAACAAAACTGTTGACTTTCTTAATGTTTGTGTTTGAGCTTTGTACATATATTTTTGTCACAGTAAATAACATGCACAAGCACACGCCCAATTGCTCCTGGACACATACAAGACCAAACAAAAGAAGTCATCCCCTTAAGTGTATTCCCTTTAGCCTTCAAACCTAAAATGTGTCTAACTGCTGGGCGGCCATTTTGCTAAAAATGAACGTGCAGCAGCAAACATAATGGGCACACATATTGCTTTTAAACCTTCTGTTTCTGCTTCCCAGGAAAGAGCATCGTTTGGCAAGGTGATTCCATGACATCCGAACACGTGTTCTCCAGGCTTGGGCTTTCATGTAACAGCTCAATGGATTCTGGGATTTTTTTTTTTGTTGAACTGATTAACATCCCAGTAAACAATGATTTTAGGAAAGAAACCCCAGTGGTGTCCTGATGACATGGAGTCACACATTTGATCTCCTTAAAATATACCACAAACAAGAAAATTGCCATGGTCACCTTCTCCAAGACCATTAATGAATGTCAATTCCTCCGCTCTGCATATATTAACCCTTCCCCAGCCACGCTTCCCCAACCTTCTACTGCTGCAGGCAGTCCCTGGCCCTTTTGATTAAGCTAGCAAAAGAAAATCCCATTTAGGTCCCAACCCTCAATTCTGGCTTGCCAGTGCTATGGAACAATTGTCACAGTGTCAAGGTTGTGGGGTAGTTTAAGGATGTACATTTTCAAAAAGAGATGCCAATTTAGGAGGTGGTGCCTTCTTAAAAAAAAAACCTGTGAGCAACATATTAAGCAATTGTCTGCATCATCCGGGGGTAGCGTGACCTGCGCAGTGCAGCCATTTGTATCCTGCCTCTGTCGTTGTAGAGCTGCAGCCTGTTATTGAAAGGCTCGCTTCACTCCCACGTTGGAGATTTAACAGGCTGAACTTGCTACGCCCGTCCCCCAAAACGATGCCCCGGGCAGGTGCCCGGTTTGCCCACCCCTAGAAACAGGCCTTATTGGAGAGAACAGAGATACCCTTTGGGTGTTTCCTTTAGAGTGATCCTGCCAGCAGGGCTGGTCTTTGTTCTGATGCGAGGAGTGATGACACTCCAAGCAAATGCATGCTTCCAGTCTGTTCCATTCATTTGTTATGTTATTTCACCTGAGATTTGCAAAGCACACCTCTGCCATTTACAAGACTACATGGCACTTTGCTTGTCCAAAGGGAACCACAGGTTTTAGGCAAACTACATTGACTTCCTCTCCAGGCCGGGATACTGTTCAAGACTGCATGTATCATGTACAAAGCAGTAACGAGTAGCACAGTAGAGTACCTGGCGGCTAAACTGGTGGGACACGCTCCTCGCACAGCAAATCGGCCAGCCGATTTAAATCACAACTCGTCCACAAAGAGAGGACCCACAAACAATCCTTCTTTTCTGATGCACCCGCCCACTGGAACTCAATCCTGTGTCGGCTCGAAAAAATGCCCCCGCAATTCTTGAGTTTCGCAAATCTCTCAAAACATGCCTTTTTCAACAACACCTGACCAAGGACTAACTCCAATGGACACACAGACTAAGGCACAGACCTCAACTCACAGTACTGCGCTGCTGTTAAAAGATGCCAGCCCAAACTCTGGCTACACTGGCAACCCACACTCTGCACAACGCTCGTCTGCTCTCGATCTATAGGTCCAAAAAGAGGGCCATGTTGGAAATGTAGTTGTTGGGTGCAACCTTTGGGAGCTGGCACGTTGCTTATCTTGATATGCAACAGCTCCAGATTTGGCAGGAAGAGCCAGGTTTGTTTGTACCAACTGGGCACCAGCTGCTAGAACTACTCCTTCCAGCGTACACCCAGTCGTAGGATAAAGAAAGGTGAATGTACCACTGGCTTGGGCATTTGAAGTAGTCCTTCGTGTTTGGCATTCTTTTGCTGATGTCTCAGCCAGGCAAACTCTGAAATCCATTTGATGTATAGGATTTAGTTTCTGAAGGAGGCAACATGGGGTCGGCTCAGTTTTGCAAATCAGAAAGCCAGCTCACGTGACTACATTTTCCAGTGCTCCAGAATCTAGGTCACAATGTAGAATTATTCGCCAGGGTGTGAGGCCGGATTATGCCTCAGCAACGTTCCATTCGATTTTTGCAATTTGTATTGCAGTTTGGATGAAATGCAAGCACTGCCTTGTATTGCCTGTGATGCTTTTCTGATCCAGCTTGAGATGAGGAACTGTGTCATTTTGAGGCAGAAGCTGAGAAATGCGCACATATCACTTTTCTTGAGAAGGTAAATAGCTCTCATTATGAAAAGCATTGCAGCGGACTGTCATGGCAGACCTGCGTTGGGGATTTGTGCAGCTTTTTTTCCTGCTGCAACCAGGCCAGTGCCAAAAAACGGGTGACAATTTCTATCGCCATACTTTCACTTTTTAATATCAACTTCCGGGGCACCAGTGGCCCAGGCATGAATATCGGTTTCTAAACCATCAATCAGACCTATACCTCTAGTACACCAGAAGGTATCCAAACATATTGGACACACAAACAAATTATAAACGTCCTTGTGCAATTTTGGTAATGTGCAAGGTCGTGGACCGGTTAATTGCAACACAGCGAAAAAATATAATCATTACCCAGTGATAAAAGGGACTGTCCTTTCTAGCACACTACAAAATACAATCCACCCTGTAAAGGAATGCAGAGGACAGGCAAATTCAAAGAAGGAAAAGGGATGCACCCTGGATACTGACAGGAGGGTAGTCAGTAAAGTAATTGACATAGTTCAAGGATACTTGGTTTCAGCAGAAAGGGAGCAATTGGCCATAAAATGTCACTAGAGGCCTTCAGAGTAGGACCGGAGGGACAGAACCACAATGTACCTTGTGCTTGTATACGTTCTTTGTGCTGGACAGGGTCGCGTTGGTTTTAGGGTGCTTTGCAGCTCCTGCAACAGAGTTCAAGACAGGAGACAGCTCTGGGTATCGGGGGTGGCAGGCTGTTCGGTGAGCGAGGCTGGATGGATGTCTGCAGGCTGGCCCACACCACGGCTCAGGGTCAGGAATCATCTCAGTGCTGGTTGGCGGGTCTGAAGCACTGGTCAAGGCATCTTGGACAATGTTAGTGACTGCAGCATGACAACAGTCAGCGGTGCAGTTGGTTGCAGATTGAGGGGCTCGACTGGCTTAAAAATGTCCTTTATGGTTGAATGCTGGTTGATGCTTGCCGATGGACTCCTCCTAGCTTCTTCACTGGGCTTGTGTCATCCTTTAAGGAGGACAGCCCAAAGCTGAGGCGAGAGTTGTAGGCAGTTGCCTTGTTCTTGGTTTGGTTCAGAGACTCTCTGCCACTTTCCATCTACGAAGCTTGCTTGCATAACCTAGCAGGGCACGCTGTGTGCTGGCTGGGTACCCGTTCTGGAGCTGCTGGGGGATCCTCTGGATTCAGTATCTCCCTCTGTTCCCTGGGAGATGTTTAGGGGAGGGATCTTGCTTCCCTCTTGGAAATCCTGGCATATCTTCACTGGAGGAAGCTGTAAGGCAAACTATACCTTCAACCATGGTCCAAATGAGTTCTTCTTGTTACTCATTGAGAAGTCTTCAGATGATCTGCTAAGAGCGGAGCTTGACCCTCTTTTAAAGCCAAATTGGGCCCCAGTGATTGGTGTAGTCTAGGCCTACTTTAATGTACCAATCCTGGGTCCCCACCAACAGTCTCCTAACGAGTGTACTTTGCAACAGAAAAGGTAAAGGGGGTGAAAACATGTAATAATATGTCCCACCCATCTTTCTGTCTTTTTTGATTCAAACGGTCTCTCTGGTTAATTGAGCTCTCTGTGGTTCCAGATTAAACCAGCATTTTCCCCTTGCAGCTGCTTGTGTTGACAATGGGTACTTCCCAATTTATTCTTTTAGGGGGAGCAGTCAAAAAAAGGGGAAGATGTCTTGAATACTCTAAACGAAAAGAAAACTGGTTTACCCTCCCTTATCCTCATACATACATATTTGTGGTAGCACTATTTCATGCTATAGTTGATTTTAGCATGTTTGTCCATCTGAGACCAACGTTATCACTCCAAATATATAGATGCATTCATGGTTAATCATGGTTAAATTCAATTTAAAATTCATTATCTTACACATGACAAAACATTAATACAATATTTCATCCATGTCAATATTGGCGCTTCATATATAAAAACATTTTGTGTCTTAGGGTTAGTAACGACGTGATTCAATTGCTTATAACACATCAACTCTTGTGTGCAATTCTACTATTGTCTTTACATATTAAATTCTAGTGAAAAACGTGCAGAACAATGTGTCCGGGAAGGCAGCTTGTCGTTCAAGTCGTCGTATTGTCTGTACGCGTTTCAGCCCCTGTGTCATAATACATCTATCCAAACGTTTTTGACGGTTGTTGATTGGGCTTTCTTCAGGACAGAACTTGTTTCTTGTGTGAAGGAATCGATGAACCCCACTTTTTTCTGAACAGACACTTTTTCTTGTTAGAAGTGGGCAGGGGCACTTAGAGTGTATTTCTTTTGTCTAGAGATTGCTTAATTAATGTATCTCTTTTACATTAAATATAGCCCAATCTTTCTTGAATGGCATTCTTTGATTTTCTGCCCTGATCTTTCTTAACGGTGTTCTTATATTTTCACAGAAAAATGTTGCAAACTTTTATCTTCATTCTCCGTATGCGAGCAGGGACTCTGACTATGACGGGACAGCAGCACCGCCCATGCAGAGAATGAAGATAAAAGTTTACAAAATGTTTCTCAAGGAGGATTGTCTGCAGCCTTTCTCTCTCTAGGTGTTTTGGACTCCAACTCCCATCAGCCCATCAGCCTTAGCTACGATACTCAGTGGTATGGTATTATGGGAATTGCAGTCCAAAACATCAGGAGAGACGGAGGTTGCAGAACCCTGGTGTAGAGCCTCCGTTCTGGATTACAAGATTACCCTCCAGTGGTCGCAGTGTATGAAAAGAAGTAGTGGAACTATGTTCCCTGCTGGCCTGCACCGCTCCCCACAAACCACATCGCCATCCCCCTCCCATTCACAATACAAACCCCAAAACACAGATGTCTACTGTTTAAAGGAACGTCCAGTGCAGTGCACTGAAAGTGCAAGTTTCAACTTTTTCCTATACTTTTATTTTAAAACGAAACCATTCCGGAACGCTTTCTTAGGAATGGCAAAACTTAATTAAAAGAAGTAGAGGAGCGCCGCTCCCGACCGCTCCCGCCCACTTTGACCACTGTTACTCTCCCTTTGTACAATATGAAGCATTCTCGCTGTGAAAATACCCAGGACTGGACCTGGGCGGTCAAAATAATTCTTAGTCTCTTGCTCAGAGAGGGACTGTTCTGAGATATATAACTGACTATATTGTCCAGGGGAAGGCATTTTTAACAGCTATTGCTTTGCCATAATGCGGGAGCGAGATACTCATGAATCTAAAATTCAAAAATAATGTCTGCCTGTATTCTATGAACGGACACAGCTTTTCTAATCAAATGCCTTTTATTATCCAACGTTTTGCTAAAATATAAGTGTGCGATATTTTGTTTGAATAAAAGCGATATTTTTAAATAGTCTGCTAAAACCCTATTTAATTATTTTTTGAGATTGCATCCATTTGCTGTTCCTTAATCTGATTGCCCTCATCTCCCTTTTTCCAGAGTGCAACCTCATTGTTCAGCCACGCTACCAAAAGGGAGCCAGGTATTCTTGTAAAAGCATTGACTGACTTTAGATTACCAGTTAAATATGCTGGCATGCACACCATGGAGCTTTTGGGTGAGCGGGGCTGAGGGGGGATACCTGTGTGCATCTGCACATCTCAATGGGGTTTACAGACCAACTCCAAGTCTTACCCTCACCCACGCCAATGATTTCCGCAAGTATTTCCCTAACCAGTCCAACTGTGAGAAATGACCTAGGAGAGTAGAGTGGGAGAGTGGCTAGAGGCTCAATTAAGCAAAGACGAGTTGGATGCATTTCAATGTTTCACAGTGCCAAAATCCTCCATAAATTACTATTGGCTTTACTAAAGGTAGCACAGCCCGAAACTCAAGGCTTTACTTAAAAAAAAAAAGGTGCTACGGAAATGCAGGCCTCAAACAGTGTGACCCAGTTATCCAGTGAAAAGTTCTCAAATCTATCTTCAAACAAGCGGATTT
This sequence comes from Ambystoma mexicanum, assembly GCF_040938575.1. NCBI lineage: Eukaryota > Metazoa > Chordata > Amphibia > Caudata > Ambystomatidae > Ambystoma > Ambystoma mexicanum. The sequence continues at coordinate 418,877,502 of NC_090934.1, read as the reverse complement.
AGACAGTTACAATGTCTTTTATGCTACTCAGTAGAGTCTTTTTGTGATAGCCTAATCAACCCTGCCTAGGTACTTCCGTGAACAACATTATACCTTGATATCACTAATTGGGTAAGATGTTAATCTTAGCATTACTATTCTGCAGCATGGCTGCCACTACACACTTTGGCAACAGAAGCCAAGTACATGTTATACAGTTCCCACTTGCACCATTCTCTGACCAGTCTGCCCCTATTGACCAAGACAGTAACCAATAATGCCACTTGTGCATTAGAGACAGTAGCTCACGCTTCTCTACCTTGTACTACAACCAATGGAAACATTAGACTCCGTGCTAGATTAACCAAACTATATGAACCACTGAGAAGATCCCTTCCACCCACCAATCTGAAAACGAATTATAAGCTTAGTCTGAAACCTAGTCACTCTAAACAGACGCTGCCTCTGGACACTTCCAACATAATTGTCCCCACATGTGATGACATTAATATAGCCAAACCTATCTTAGTCCAAGAAGCCAGTGAGACCCTCCCCCTTAAAGGAGCGCTTCTGAATGTAAGATCGCTTGTCGCCCATGCCACTGATATAGCTGACCTCATCACAGAAGGTAACCTGGATTTCCTTGCAATTACGGAAACATGGCTTCACAACGGAGCAGGACCCTCACTTATTCTAGCTATCCCGGATGGGTACACAATAGTTAGACAAGACCGTGACGGTGCCCGTGGTGGGGGCATTGCCATTATTTCTAAACCATGTCTCTCCCTAAGACTAGCCCCTACCCACATTTCACAATCATGTGAAATTCCCTCTGCTAAATTCCAAATAAATAACTCACAAACTCTCACTATTCAGTTAAAATATAGACCGCCTGGTCCTCTTGGTACCTTCGAGGAGGATCTTCACAACCTACTAATGAACAACGTCAAACCGTCCTCACAATTACTCCTATTAGGGGACTTTTACATAGGTTTCAATGACCAAATGGACAAAAATGCCTCTGACATAGTCAACATAATCAGTTCACTAGGACTCACTCAAAAAGTTAATAAACCAACCCATCTAAAAGGCAGAATACAGGATTGGATAGCGGACTACAACTGCTCAGTCACTATTTCATCTATCATGCCTCTTTCATGGTCAGACCATTCATTGGTGTCCTTCTACCTATCCACCACAAGACCTACTCCACTAGCTCCACCATTAGCACCACCCTGCCTCACCAGAAATAAAAAAGTATCACAGCTGAGAAAGTAATACCTGCTATACTTCCTACTCTGAACGCATTGTCTGAAAATCTTGATCCCAGCATCCTACTGCATGAATATAATAAGATTATGCTCACTACACTGGACAAAATCGCCCCCCTCAAATTAAGATCTAGTAAACCAATTGCCCATTTAAACAAATGGTTCACGCCACAACTTAAAGACCTTTGCATCTTGAAGAGAAAGAGTGAAACTAATTGGAGACTTTGCCCCTCCAATGAGAACAAAGCTAAATTAACCGCACTCTCTTCGCATTATAAGAAGGAAATCTGCCAGGCCAAACATGACTCCTATGATGAACGCATTGCCAAATCTAACTCTAGTATGAAATAACTCTTCTCCATTCTAAAAGAACTAGAGTCCCCAATAGCTATACCTGATATGTGTACCAAAGACAAATCTTGGTGTACAGACATCCAACAGGCGCTAGCTAACAAAATCAACATTCTCCAAAATAAAATACAGCAAAAAAAAAAGAAGCACTAAATTTACAGTACTCGCCCAAAAAACCTTTGCCTAGTGTGTCACTAACGGCACATAATAATCTTTTCCACTTTTCCAAAATGTCTATTTTGGACATTGAGAAAATAATCCTGTCACTGAAACCTTCTAATTGCAAAGGTGACACTTGCCCAGCACAACTAATAAAAGATGCTGCCAGGGAATTATCTCCTTTCATTACTAAACTGAGCAATGCCTCCTTTGCTACAGGCTCTATCCCTGCTAACCTTGAACAATCTTGGGTACTCCCTCTACTCAAGAAGCACACACTAGATCCTCTCATCCCCACTAATTACCGCTCCATTACTACGGTTCCATTTTTACAAAAAGTTCTGGACAAAGCAGCGTATATTCAAATTCAAAAACACCTTGAATTGCATAAACTGTTAGGTAATAGACAATCTGGCTTCCGCCCATTACACGGAACGGAAAAAGCTCTAATTGACTTAAAATCCCAAATAGATCAGCTGAGAGACAAAGTAAGGACAGTACTTCTGCTCTTACTCAATCTCTCAGCCGCATTTGACCTGGTTGACCACAAGGTCCTTTGCAGACACCTTGACTCTGCTGCCCATTTCTCCCCTGAGGCTATCAGATGGATCGAATCCTTCCTAAGTGAGAGAACTATGAGAGTTTTCTCCCCTTTGGCAGCGGCTGACCCGACCCACATCCTGTGCGGTGTTCCGCAGGGCTCATGTGTCACGCCAGCTCTCTATAACATCTTCACCAAAACCTTGTTCAATGATCTGGACCATCTGGGTGTCACCTACACGAATTATGCAGATGACACTCAGATTCTCCTCCCGCTTTCTGGTGATCATAGTAAGGACACGGAGCTGGTGACCAAGATATACCTTGTCATCTAAGCATGGATGGCCACGCATGGCCTATGTTTAAACGACGACAAGACTGAGTTGATAATCTTAGGTACACAGGCTAATATCAGAAAATTAGGCAAGGAGTGTTCCTCATTTAACATTGATGGTAATACCATTAAAGTCTCCAAGGAAGTAAAAACCCTTGGTTTCTATTTGGATTCTACATTATCTTTTGACAAACAGTTAAAAGCCCTAAAGTCATCCACAGCTTACACTTGCGAGTTGTTAAGAGCAGGCAAGCCATTCCTCTCTGATGATAGCTGTCTGATCTTGGCTAGAGCCTTAATACTTTCTAGAATTGACTATTGTAATGCCTTATATAGTGGTGCTAATAAAACTACTATCCGAAAGATTGAGATACTACAAAACAATGCCTTAAGAGCAGCCCTAGGCATAAATAAAAGAACTCATATCTCCTCCCTTAGACGCCAACATAAATGGCTGTCTACGGGCAATAAAATACAGCTTAAGACACTGTCTCTGACTCATAAAGCTCTCAACAACGCTGCCCCTAGCTACCTTACAGATAAACTTTGGAGAAGAATCTCTCCTAGACCAACCAGAGCCGACAATACTAACTGCCTGGCTATACCTAGATATAGGCTCACCACTATTGGTGGTAATAGCTTCCCTGTAAAGGCGGCAAAAACTTGGAACTCACTTCCACAAGACTTGTGAACTGACCAACCATACCTACTCTTTAGGAAAAATGTTATAAAACACATTATCTTGTCTGATCCATAATCTCCTACCGCTTCTGTCCTTGCGGAATTACTTATTCCCTCTTATCCCCTCACTTGCCAAACATACACTTAACTTCTCATCACCACCTATAACCAAAGTGGAATCTTGCTCTATAGATGTTATATTCTTACTTCAATTTGTGCTTTGTATATATTGAAGCTTTTGCATTATATTTGTACATACCTGGTTACTGCATAACTATGTAAGCCTTGCATTTTCATTCTGTCGCGCCCTATTACCCCCGGGTCTGGTGCGCGTAATAAGTGAATAAACAAACAAACAAACAATGTAAGAAAACTAGTTTTCATTCTAATATCCGGAGATTAAGGATACTAAATATCAAAGTTAAAACGAATGAAGACGATTGTTAAAAAAGTGAATACAAATGAAATCCATCAAAATAGTCTTTTTGGGATAAAAGACTCTCCCAACAGCTTTGGTAAAAACGGCCACAAGCCAACAAGGAAAGGGGCGTGGGTCCCAGGCCAGACCACACAACACAGTAACTCTTCAAAGGACCCAAGCCTGGGCATTTGCATAAAAGCAAAGAGCATCATGGGAACATATGAATGCCCACAATTTCACATTTGAAACATGTCTGATAGTGATTTTGCAAGAAACCCTTTGTCACGAGAAATGGAAGTTCGACGCTGCTTCTTTTCATGAGTCACAACTATCACACATACAAAAAAGGTCTCCAAATTGTGGACAGCTGCTAAGCAGCTTGTGGGGCTTTGGCAACTTCTGCAGTCAGTGTCCTGTGGCTGCCCAAGCTTAGCTTGAGGCTAGCTCTGTACCCCAGCGGAGGGATATGAGCACTGCAAAAAGCGTCTGTTACTGCTCCGACAGACGAGGAGTGAAGGCCTTGGCGTTTCAGATTTAAGTTGTCTGTAGTCCTCCCCTAAAAGTGTGATACAATAGTCAATTGTAACAGAATGAAGGCTTTTGCAATCATGGTTCTTTGGTGAAAGTAGTTTGAGATCAGAGTTAGAGAACACAACCACTGCATGCACTTGCTTTTTCAAAAACCTTTCGTGTGTTCCCTTTTCTGCTGTGGTTATAACCTTCTTGAACTAAGGCTCTGGGTTTTGGGAAGCTTATGAACTGAGACTAGTAGAAGGAACTCAGTCTTTGCATCATTTTGGCTAGGCCAGTCTGAGCTCATCTACTTCTGAATCTGAGTGACTACGGGGTGTGTGCATTAGTGGTCCTTCAGGCCTGTGCTGGACAGTTGTACTACCACCTGGGCATCAACAGCATAATTATGAATTACAAGGCTGACTTCATGTAGAGGTTTGCATCCATATGGTTCCATGTTATTTCATCACAGGATGTTTTTTCGTGGGTTTTTTTACAGCAAATTTTTTTATGAAAATAACTCATCACATTTGTTATTTTTTTATTTTTGGGGGGTCCATCCCTTTTAATTTTTTTGCTATTCTCGAACACCCACATGCCATATATATATTTTTCTACCCCCCACTAAAAATTGGATGAGTGTTTTCCATTAAAAAATCTGCGGTAAAACCCCTCCGCGCAAAAACATCCTGCGATGAAAGGACGTTGTACCCGTCCATACATTAGCAGGACATATATGCAGTTGATCAGCTGGTGCAAGTGAATCTAGGTCACATGACCTCTGTCACACCCACCTGTTTAGACCTGCCACTTCCCTGCCTTATTTCACTGTCCGAACACAGGGTGTCTCTCACCCGGAAGGGCGATGGGCAGATGGAGAAAAGGGAGATTGCTTCTTTGGACCTGTTCAGATCTGGAGGATTTAAGACTTGAACCCCTGCTGCTCTAACATCAGGAAAGCTCCCTCAAACATGTGTCTTACCCCTTTCAATAGCCCCTGCCCACCAACACACCGCTCACCAGCAACATTACGGACACCACATTGCAGCAACCTCAGATCCGTCACCATAGACACAATCAGCACTCCATCATCCACCACTGCAGGAAATCCATTGCTGGCCAATGTCCGCTCAGCAGTCAACAAAGCAGCAGACATTGATGGCCTCATCACCACACTCGACGTGGACGCCATCTACATCACCAAGACCTTTATGATGTCCACCTCCACCCATACCCTAGACGTCCACATCCCCAATGGCTGCAGTCTTTTACAGAGAGACTGTCCGAACAATCACCCTCTAGCTCATAGTGAAATGGGGAACCGGTCTGTCATGTTATCAAGCTGCTGTGCTTCTTTTTTTTTATTACATGAAAGGCCCATTCGACATTGGGTGCTTGAGCAAAAGGACTCCTTTCTTTCCAAAGGGTTCGAAGAAAAAGCTCTGACTCGGTCGTTGTTCTCTGGTGGCCAGGTGATCATCACCCCACATTGCTGCTACCATAGTGCCTTTGTGCATTGTATTTGAAGAACAGGTGTGAGCAGGGGCGCCTTTAGGCACCAGGTATGCCATTTCTCCTGTTCCCAGCATGCGTTCTGTGGTTGCACCGTGGCGGTGCATCGCAGGTGACACTCTGTCTTTCGGTATCACTCTTTCACGCTCCGCTGAGGGGAGGTTGGTGCACTGGCGAGCTGGAAGACGGTGCAGCTCCTCTAACAACAGGACACTTGTCTAAATAGCCCTTGGCCCCCATGGCTACATCCATTGCTGGTGTGGACCAGCAATCAGTGGAGCATTGCAACGCCACTGATTACATCAGAATTTGGGCTACGGTCCCAAGTGGGATGCAGTCAAGTGAAAGCAATCTGGGGTGAGCAGCATGTAAATGTAGTTGTAATGGGTTATCTATCACGGGCTTAATACTCAGAGGTATCTAAGCGCGTACCGGGGGGTCCAACCAGTGTTGCACCCCGAGATGGGCTCCTTCCTGGAGGAGAGCTCAGGAGAAACGCGCTCGCTTTGGTAATATGACGATGCCATGCAATGTGGGCCTGACCCCTGGTCTAGCGCATTGAAGCTTGGGGAGCCCAACAAGAAGTGCTATACAAATCACTATGATAATAATATTACCGATACTGACCCTACCCACTGGCTCTGCATACACTCCCTACATTGACCCTGCCGGCTAGGCGCCTGAGCTCCTACACTGACCCTCGAAGTTGATCTAAAGGGACCCCTGCATGACCACTGCAGCTTCTCCAAGTCATTACCTGCACTCCCTCTCTTGGCTGCTGGTGCCATTCCTCTATGTTTTACTTTGGTAGTTTCTTCATTTAGCCCCAGTAGTCCTAGAGTAGCTGGATTCCTGCCCACCTCCTGAACGCCACTGCCTTTAAGGATGCTGGGGAGTGGACGTTTCTTACAGAGATCGGTTTTTACTATGTGCCTCTGTGTTATCTTGCAAGTCCTTTTCAGTCTGGGTTATTAGGTGGCACCTTAGTAGCTCTTATAATCCACAACAATTGCATTCGAGTACAAATAGGGAGAAATGGCATATGAGGAGGGGCAAAAAGCTTGTAGGTGTTGTTTGGGTATTTCCCCACCCACTAACTGCCCATGGCTATGCTAATCCCTATGGCATTTTCGACCCAGTTGCTACCCCTCCCTGCCCAAAACACCTCATGTGAACTCTTTGAGCTCACTTTAATGAAGCCTTTCCATCAAACTTTGCCTGCCAGTGTTTTTGAAAGCAGTCTTCTGAGAGTTAATGACTTAATTGGATTTATAAGCGCGCTTCTGATGTCATAAAAATGTCTTAACCAGGTCTCCCGCCAACCACTCGATTTATAAGCACTGCGTGTCCTTCACTGACATCCTATTAAAAACAAGCATAGAAGAAAGCCAACAGCTTTGGGTTGTGCATAAGTATTATGCATTTGCCAGGCACTGCTAAAAGAGGTCCATGTACTCCCACCATTTTGCACCCGCATCAATGGCCAGTTCATACCACTACACAGTGCCAGGCAAGCGCCTTTCCCATGCCAGACAAAAGCCCAATGTGTTGGTATTGCCAATGCTTGTTCCTGTTTAAATTGAGGTGTCCTGCCTTCACGGTATTGCTTGTATGATTGCGCCGGTGCTTCATCTCCAGAGAGGCCCTTTGCCCAGGCAGAGAGGAAGGGTCCCTGCGAGGATCCTCTCCTTCCACTCTGTGCCAGTCAGACCCAGCCTGCGTTGGTGGGATGATGGGCCTAGACCAACGCTGCCTTTACCCAAGGCCGCCCAATAACCTAAGAGAGAAGGAATCCTCATTGTAACGCGCGTCCCAGGCCCGAGCGCCTCTAGGCGTGCCTAGAAAAGACACGGGGAATTGGGAGGAAATGCTGTGTTTCCCAAACTGGTGGCTCAGCAGTAAGACCCGATCCCACGAGCTACAGAGGGACATCATTATTCTCAAAACTTGTCAACTGCATCACACTAACGAGCTGCACACAGTGCACAACTTCTGTGATTTTTTACCTTCTCGGAGACTTCTATTGGGCTAACAAAGTCGTTTTCTGAAGTAATGTTGGTGACAGCTAGAATTCTGAAAACACGAACCAGCCCTGCCACAGTAGGAAAGGGGGAAGGGTTGGAGACAAAGAGAGAGTGAGAGAGAGAGTGAGAGGGGGATAGATGTGTGTGTGTGAGAGAGAGGGGTAGATGTGTGTGTGTGTGTGAGACAGAGAGGGAGACAGAGAGAGGTAGATGTGTGTGTGTGTGTGAGAGAGAGGGAGAGAGGGGGTAGATGTGTGTGTCTGTGTGTGAGAGAGAAAGAGAGGGGTAGATGTGTGTATGTGTGCGAGAGAGAGAGAGAGAGAGAGAAAGGGGGGTAGATGTGTGTGTGTGAGATAGAGAGAGACAGAGAGAGAGAGGGGTAGGTGTATCTATGTGTGTGAGAGAGAGAGAGAGAGAGAGAGAGAGAGGGATAGGTGTGTGTGTGTGTGTGTGTGTGTGTGTGTGTGTGTGAGAGAGAGAGATAGAGACAGAGAGAGGTAGATGTGTGTATGTGTGCAAGAGAGAGAGAGAGAGAGGGGTAGATGTGTGTGTGTGTGAGATAGAGAGAGACAGAGAGAGGGGTGGGTGTATCTATGAGAGAGAGAGAGAGAGAGAGAGAGAGAGAGAGAGAGAGAGAGAGAGGTAGATGTGTGTGTGTGTGAGAGATGGAGGGGTGGGGTAGGTGTGTGTGAGAGAGAGAGAGCGAGAGAGAGAGAGAGAGAGAGAGAGAGAGAGAGGGGGGTAGGTGTGTGTATGTGTGCGAGAGAGAGGGAGAGAGAGGGGTAGGTGTGTGTGTGTATGTGTGTGTGAGAGAGAGAGAGAGAGAGAGAGAGAGAGAGACAGAGAGAGGTAGATGTGTGTATGTGAGCGAGAGAGAGAGTGAGAGGGGGTAGATGTGTGTGTCTGTGTGTGAGAGAGAAAGAAAGGGGTAGATGTGTGTATGTGTGCGAGAGAGAGAGAGAGAGAGAGAGAGAGAAAGGGGGGTAGATGTGTGTGTGTGTGAGATAGAGAGAGACAGAGAGAGAGAGGGGTAGGTGTATCTATGTGTGTGTGAGAGAGAGAGAGAGAGAGAGAGAGATGTGTGTGTGTGTGTGTGAGAGAGAGAGAGAGAGAGAGAGGGAGAGAGAGAGAGAGAGAAAGAGAGGGGTAGATGTGTGTGTGTGAGACAGGGAGAGAGAGACAGAGAGAGAGAGGTAGATGTGTGTGTGTGTGAGAGACGGAGGGGTGGGGGTAGGTGTGTGTGTGAGAGAGAGGGGTGTAAGTGTGTGTATGTGTGCGAGAGAGAGGGAGAGAGGGGTAGGTGTGTGTGTGTGTATGTGAGTGTGTGAGAGAGAGAGAGATAGAGACAGAGAGAGGTAGATGTGTGTATGTGTGCGAGAGAGAGAGGGGGTAGATGTGTGTGTGTGTGAGATAGGGAGAGACAGAGAGAGAGAGAGAGAGAGGGGGGGATAGATGTGTGTGTGTGTGTGTGTGTGTGTGAGAGAGAGAGAGAGAGAAAGAGAGGGGGGATAGATGTGTGTGTGTGAGAGAGAGGGGGTAGGTGTGTGTATGTGTGCGAGAGAGAGGGAGAGAGAGGGGTAGGTGTGTGTGTATGAGAGAGGGACGGGTAGATGTGTGTGTGAGAGATAGAGAGAGAGACAGAGAGAGAGGGGCAGGTGTATTTATGTGAGAGAAAGAGAGAGAGAGAGAGCGGTAGATGTGTGTATGTGTGAGAGAGCGAGAGATATGGAGATAATGCAAGAGAGACTGAGGGCCTAAGTCATGGAATGTTTAGCGCAGTGCAAAGTGACTTTGCACTGCCAGCTAACACATTGAACTGGACCTAATTCAGCGGTGCAAAGTGTCTTTTTGCAGAGCAAAGTCGCTTTGCACTGCAAAAATACTCTTTGCACTCCGCTAAAAGGACCTAATTCACACAAAAAGCACGAAGACTGTGCTACTTAGTGCAAAAATACACTTTCCACCACTCTGTGAATTAGACTTGGTTCGATGTCTTTGCTAGCAGTGCATAGTCACTTTGCACCGCGCTAAACGTTGCATGAATTAGGGCCTGAATGTGTATGTGTGTTCATTTGTGCGTGCACGTGATGGGCACAGAACGCAAGAGAGACACTTGTGTGTGAGAGAGAGAAACAAAGAAAACGAGACAAGTGTGTGTGATGGAGACAGAAAGCAAGAGAGGACCTGTGAGAGAAAAATCAAAAGAGGCAATTGTGGGTGTTTAAGAGAGAGTTGGACAAATAATGCATGAGAGTTCATGTGTGTTGATCTGTGAGCGAAATATGGGAAAATGCAAAAAGGTGTGTGCATATGTGTGTGTGAAAGACAGAGTAAGAACTAAAGAGGAGAAGGAAAGAGAAAGAAAGATAGCAAGGGAAAGCGAGAGTGGAGGAGCTACAGAAAAAAATGACTTGTCAAACACAGCCAAAGACAACCTTTCATTCCGCACATAGAAGGGCAGCCCCCCCCTAGCAGTGGTGGACAGGCCTACACAAGGATTTGGGGATCTTTCCTAACAGGCAGGTGTCTCTGAAAATCTGGAAGGTCTGAAGAAGAGTCATTAATGACAGAGCCCAGTGACAGCTCACATCAACACCACGGAGAGAGCAGAGATTCCAGCCGCCTGACCAGAGGTCGAAGTGAGCGGGAATTAAGGGGAACCGAGTTAACAGCGCGGATGCTATTTGCAATCATTGTTTAGTCGCGACACTGCTCTTTTTAGAGTTAGAGCCTCCTTCTTCGTGTTACTTTCTGGGCTGCTAGAATCGAATCGTTTCCCTGGGGTCCCTGCTGAGCCGATGAGCAGGAAATACATGTGTAACACGTTGATTCGTGCAGCTTTTTCGCATGTGTGTGAGTGTTGAGGGACAGCAGAGTGAGCTTTCATAAAGAGGCATATTTTGTGCTGTATTCTCTACAAGTGAAGAAGCATACACTTACACCACTTTGCACTTTTTCCTTAGCTCTCACAACACCATGATGGTGAAAATAAATAGATGGTTTACTGGGTGTATGTAATGAGAGACCCCTTTCCACTGTCTCAAATGTGCAAACATGCATTCTTCATATAAAACAACTACCACCTTGGGGGCATTATACGCAGCATCTCCGGGAGCCTGCAGAGAAGTAGGGTGAAGATCTGGCAACATGGTTGCGCTCCATGAAAGGCAGGATGTTTCCCCCCCCCCATAGGCCAGCTCCCACTCGTTTTCTCTACACTATTATCCATTCAAAGTGTCTGTAGACGGGGCTGAATGGAGTAGGATGAACAGAACACAGGTGTCAAGGTGTGTTTCCTCTACACTTATGCTCTTCAATTGTTTTCATTTTCCCTCCCAAGTGCAAAGGAGCATACCTAAACATACAGAAGGGTGAGTCTGGAGGTGTGTGTGTGTATTGTGACATGTTACCCAATGTTGTTCCGGTTAAGATCTGTGTGCATTGATGCAACGTTCCTCCCATTTGGAATTGATGAAATTACATTTTTATTTTTAATGTTCATCTTCTTTCTGCATTGATGTCGGTGCCCCTACCACCACACCCCCTCCTTCACCCACCGCACTCCTGTTGGACTTTCAATCCCTTGCATTCTTATGTTTGGTTTTAATTCTTCCTTCCACCTTCCTTGTTATCTTACGCCATTTTCCATTGTGGCTGTGTGTGTGCTGTGGCATGTTATGCAATGTTGGGCTCTTAACAACTATGTAGTTTGTTCCCACATGCATCTTTGCGTAAAACATTCACACTAAATTGTACTGTTAGATATACACTTTTCTTTTGTGTTAGTGGGGATATCCCCCCTCCCACTCACAGACTCCTGTTGTGCTTCCATCCCCTACCTCACTCCACCTATACCCAACCCTGTTCTGCCCTTGTTTTTTTATGTTTACCTCTCCTTCCAAATGTTGGTTTTATAAACAAACAGCATTTTTTTTGTTTGAATGAGTTTTGCTCATTTTCGTTTAATTTGTATATTTATGTTTCCTCCCAATTCATGTGTTGGACATAATGGCAGTGTTGTTAAACTAGCATGGTATGATTCACTGTGTTATGTCCTGCTATGATATGTCGTTTCACAGTAATGTCATGGCTTAATGTGCAAGCGGCCAAGCAGCTGGAAGGTGACATGTAGCACTCCACAAACACCCACATAAATAACTAATACACCTTAGCAGCACTCAGTTCATGAAAAGGGACACAACGACCACAGTAGGCCTGCAAATGAAAGCTGATAAACGGACTTTACAACCCTTCTTAACTGGAGGTTCCTCTGCTGCCCTCTAGTGACAGGACAATATAACTGCTATAAAGATTGGGAGGCGTAGACAAGGCTGGTTTATGCATATTAACTCCCAGAAGTGCCAAGCCTCAGCTCAAGAGGAATCCAACCTCCAACATAACTGCTGAACCCATATGGATGCAACTTACATTGGCCGAACCCCTTAACCTCATCAGTGAATAAATTGGAGCACAAACTTTGTCAAGTGTTGGCAATAAAAAGGCTGTAGGATTTTATTGTGCAGATATGGTTATGGGAATAACAATAATCACATATCATAATAATATCATACTTTTGGGCACCGGGTACTGAGGTTACCCCCTCCGGCCTGTGCCGCCTTCTTGTCCCACCACTTGTAGTGGTCACCGTCCAGTGTCCTCCTTCATCTTTTCTTTGTTCTTCTCCCTTCTTTTGACGGGTGAGAGGGTTTTGTGGTAAAGAAGCAAAGAGTGGAGGACGCTGAGTGAACAGCGAACCTCCTGTTTGTTTGGGTCCCCGTTCAGGGTCCACAAACAGATTGTACCTTCTTAGAGCTTGCTGCTCTTATTTAGAAGACCCAGGGGAGCCTTGGGTCTTTCATGTGCGTAGTGGGGGCTGTAATCCAACCTCTAGGCCAGTGTAGCTGACTGTCTGGCCCCCTGAGGGGAGGCAGGTCTTTGAACCTGTGCCCTGCCTGACTGTTGGTTCCTCTGGGTGCTTAGCACCCTATTGCTTTGTGGAAGGGTGAGGTGATTGTTCACACCTCACCCTTCCCATGTTTTGTGTGTGGCAGAGATTGCGTGTCGCTGTGTCTGCGGGGGAGAGGGAGCAGGCTTGGGGGTGGGGTGCGCCCCGCTCCTGGGCCTGCCTGATGGTAACAGCAGTTACCCTGCCTCGCCTTGGGCGGCCCTGCGGCATTGCCCACAACCATTACCAGCCCCATAAAGCTAGTAGCAGGCCTCAACAGCATCCAGGCAGCCCACTCGAAGGCCTTGCTCATAGACGAGTCACATATAAAATCCACGCACATTTAAGAATGGCCGTTGTTCCTCGCAGGTTTTCCCACTAGTGAAGCTTGCAAGCTTGGCCTAAAGAGTAAGTAGAAGAGTGCCTGCTCTGCTGTTCTTTTGTGCATTGTTTGAGCACACCTGGGCAGTGCAGGAAGGCATGAAAGTCTGTGCCGCAAGTGTAAGGCAGCCTACATATGCAAGCCTTATAATGGACAGTTGCCCTCCCAGGGTGTTTTCCTTGATGTAATGGTCTACTTTGACCTAGCCAGCCTGTCATGTATTATTTTGCAACCCTAACTCTAATAACATTCTCTCCTAGTACAGCCTTACATTCCACCATTCCAGGGACTCCACGTGACAGTCTGCCATCTCTGTTCCTCTTCTCTTTTGTGTTCACCGCATTCAAATTACACTAACCTATTTGTCGCCTAACACATTCACCTTCCTCACAGTCTATTCTTGACTTGGCCACCCTTGGCGAATGTGCTTGGCCGTCCCAAAACCACTATTCTGGAGTTTGTTTTCTAGGAGAAATTAAATGTATTCCTGGGCATACCTGCTTTAAGTGGTCATTTCAACACCCTACACTGCCATTTGTAATACTGTAGTTACTGCCACTTATGGAGGCGTACAGGGCCGGTAACAGCCTGTCAGCCTGCGCCTCAGTGGGCCTGAGTGAAGCGAAGGCCTTGACAGGGTCTCGGGGCCGTTAACGCTCCCCAGAAGGGGGTGATTGCTATTGGAAGCCCGGGGTTCGTCAGGGCTGCAAATTGTTTATTTTTGTTACGGAAGAAAGGCTCCTATGTCCAATCTCCTGTAAAAATGTAAAACCAAGAACGGCTGCCACCATTGCAAAGAGAAAAGGGATCAAGTCCCCTTTCTAGTTATATGGCCGCCATGATGGGAACGGAGCGGCTGTTCCGGGAGCTCTAGCAGGTAAGTGAAGTGGGGGGTTACGGGGTTTGGGGTTGCTGTGGAGGTCAGAGGGAAGTTCAGGGAGGTGCATGGAGGTGTCAAAAGAAAAAGGGCGGGCCCCATGTGGCTGGGAAAAGGTGGGCTGTACACTGTGTGTTCTCACCCACTTTCCAGCCCCGTGACTGGCTGAGCGCCCTTCCCTGAGTGTGAATTCAGCATTCCACTGAACCTGTTTGAAGGTCTTAATAATCAAGGATATCCAGTGACTGCTACCTTTAGGCTCACCCACTCCTGGGCTTGAGTTCACCCTCATTGCCCACAGATGCAGACACACATCAAGGAAAGACCATGTGGCATGAAATAAAACATTCGGACCCCAGCTCTGTCACTTGGACTCATCGTGGATATCAATTCCTCCCTTCAGAACTCACAGTGCCAAGGAAAGCCAGCCAGACTGGTGCCGCTCTCCCTTCTATGCAATAAAACACGACTGATGCGCTGCACAATGCCGTGGCCCTGTCTGCCTAGTCTGTGATAGTGGCTGAAGAGTGTCCTGCCTGGCTCATCAGGTGTGTGATCGCATCACGCCCATTCGAATCCACCTTTGGTGCCGGACCCTCTGCAGCATCACCCAAAAGGCAATAGCTACCGAGGGGTCAGCATCGCGGTTGGAAAGATGAACCATTTGGTTTTGCCAAGACTGGCTTACAATTGAGTTTTTTTAAAATGTAAAAACCGCGTCCAGGTTTTGGGGAAAGGGAAAGTGATCGCTGGCTGAGTCATAAATAGTCACCTCACACCGCTCCTTTCCCAACAATTCTACATCAGTTACAGGACAAATACACTTTCTAGAAGTTTGGTCATTTGACATTAACACTTAAGTCGGATATCTGCCAATCCGGGTTTGGGCTTGACCCTCCCCACCCCCAACGTTCCAGGTACCAGCCACGTACACTAACTAACCTATTGCACCAGAGGCTTTTCCAGAAAGGATTTCCTAGGTCTCTCCAGTGCTGCGGCTTGCTAGGAAACATCTTTCTCGTCCCAGCTATCAGAGAAGGGTAGTTTAGAGTGAAGCATGGGTCTGGGTCACTCCACTGCTGCGGCTTGCTAGGAAACATCTTTTTAATTCCAGCTATCAGAGAAGGGTAGTTTAGAGTGAAGCATGGGTCTAAATCTCTCCAGTGCTGCGGCTTGCTAGCAGACATCTTTCTCGTTCCAGCTATCAGAGAAGGGTAGTTTAGGGTGAAGCATGGGTTCGGGTCTTTCCAGTGCTGCGGCTTGCTAGGAAACATCTTTTTAATTCCAGCTATCAGAGAAGGGCAATTTAAAGAGAAGCATGGGTCTGGGTCTCTCCAGTGCTGCACCTTCCTAGGAAACATGTTTCTCGATCCAGCTATCAGAGAAGGGTAGTTTAGAGTGAAGCATGGGTCTAAATCTCTCCAGTGCTGCACCTTCCTAGGAAACATCTTTCTCGATCCAGCTATCAGAGAAGGGTAGTTTAGAGTGAAGCATGGGTCCGGGTCCCTCCGGTGCTGCGGCTTGCTAGGAAACATCTTTCTAATTCCAGCTATCAGAGAAGGGTAGTTTAGAGTGAAGCATGGGTCTAAATCTCTCTAGTGCTGTGGCTTCCTAGGAAACATCTTTCTCGTTCCAGCTATCAGAGAAGGGTAGTTTAGGGTGAAGCATGGGTTCGGGTCTTTCCAGTGCTGCGGCTTGCTAGGAAACATCTTTTTAATTCCAGCTATCAGAGAAGGGCAATTTAAAGAGAAGCATGGGTCTGGGTCCCTCCAGTGCTGCACCTTCCTAGGAAACATGTTTCTCGATCCAGCTATCAGAGAAGGGTAGTTTAGAATGAAGCATGGGTCTAAATCTCTCGAGAGCTGCGGCTTGCTAGGAAACATCTTTCTCGTTCCAGCTATCAGAGAAGGGTAGTTTAGAGTGAAGCATGGGTCCGGGTCCCTCCGGTGCTGCGGCTTGCTAGGAAACATCTTTCTCGTCCCAGCTAGCAGAGAAGGGTAGTTTAGAGTGAAGCATGGGTCTGGGTCTCTCCACTGCTGCGGCTTGCTAGGAAACATCTTTCTCGTCCCAGCTATCAGAGAAGGGTAGTTTAGAGTGAAGCATGGGTCTGGGTCTCTCCAGTGCTGCGGCTTGCTAGGAAACATCTTTCTCGATCCAGCTATCAGAGAAGGGTAGTTTAGAGTGAAGCATGGGTCTAAATCTCTCCAGTGCTGCGGCTTGCTAGGAAACATCTTTCTCGTTCCAGCTATCAGAGAAGCATGGGTCTAAATCTCTCTAGTGCTGTGGCTTCCTAGGAAACATCTTTCTCGTCCCAGCTATCAGAGAAGGGTAGTTTAGAGTGAAGCATGGGTCTAAATCTCTCTAGTGCTGTGGCTTCCTAGGGAACATCTTTCTCGTCCCAGCTATCAGAGAAGGGTAGTTTAGAGTGAAGCATGGGTCCGGGGCTACAGCTAACACCCTTATTTCCCAACAGCTAATTCTACTCCTGCCCTCCTAGCAGCGCAGGCTCCCCCATGCATCTCTAGATATCACACATAACCAGTAACCCCGGAGGAAGGTTCCATCAGATACTCTGCTGCTGTAGAACGCGCTCAGCGCCCCCGCTGATGCCTCCCCTCTTCGGCCTATGGAAAGCAGACTGCGGAGGCGCCAGGGGATTCCGCGATAATGTCAAGGATGGGCGTAAAGCTTCTTGCCACCTGAACTGATGTCAACCTCTATCGATCGCCGGCTTTATTGAGTTTGTCGACCTATCAAATTGCCGCCCACATAGTCCTCTCCTGGAGCCAGCATCACCCCTGTAAACCTTTACCAGTGTTCCTGTATTTTCTCTGGCCGAAAGGTCAGATGCAAGAGTCTCCAGCCGAGCGCAGGCACATGCTAAACGACCATTGGCAAAGCCATCCGTTTTGGCTTTTGAATAGTCAGGTGATAGGCATTTTCCAGGCTCTGGCATAATGGTACTAACTGTCCATAAGATGGTATCCGCTGGCAAACGGTGTTGGCACCTTAATGGGTATATGATGACAGAGCCGGACAAATACCGATCTAATGCCTATAAAAAAAAAGCCAAAACTGATGGCCTTGACAATGTTTTACTTTAACAGGAATTCGGTTCATGGTAAATATGCAAGGGAACACATATTTCTTATGAATCAAGTGGTTGAAGGCACTCTTGGTTAAGACATTTGTATTACACCAGGATGGGGGCTACAACTGTAGTTGAGCCATTGCCGTTCAGAGTTCTCCTTGAAAATAACATTGGCGTCCCCTTAAAGGTACAGAGCTAGCTCAAAGATATATGGGTTTTGTGTGAGGGGTGTTTCGGGTGGGGAGGGACAGTTAGTGAGTGGGAATGGAAATAGGGACTAACATGGCCATGGGTTGACAATGGCTCAGAGAAAAGCTAACCAACATCCACAAGGTTAAATGTATGCCCCCCACCCTGACTTCCAATCTCTCTCCTTTCTGCACACGCCAATATGTGTGTCTTACAGGCAGCCATTAGAGTGCCAGCTAATAGCCAAAAACCCGTGTAACCCCCAGATACGGGGCCATTCTATAAATTAGCTGGTAGCAAAGTGGGATAAAGTAAGCAAACCCACTATTCTGGTGATGGGGATAGCAACAACACCTGCAAAGGATGGGCATGGGGAGCGCTGCTGCAGCTACCCCTGACTGCCCTCAACAGTGGGGTAGAAGTGGCAGCCTCACCTTCAGAGCTCAGTGAAGTGGGCAAAGCAAGTCTGGTCCAGTGGCATACCCAGGTTGGCGCTACAGCCACACCCCCTGCTCTGTGTTTGTGTCCAGCAGGACCCTTCCACAACCTCCTGGGACCTGAGCTGGGGTCAGTGATCTGCTGTCGGGGATAAAGCCATCTCATTGCTTCAAGGAGGCAGGGCCGTATGCTTTGAAGGCTGTGCAACCTCACGGTGCACATGGAATAAGGCGTTCTGAAACTCCATGGCCACGCAGAGCATTGTGGTGCGCAAGTGGGGCTTCGAAGCGCTGTACAGCTTGCTAGGCAGAGGTTCAGGAAGCAGGAGTTTCCGAACCAGATGGGAGGTGTCCGCGTGGCTGGGTCTGCGTTGGTAATAATCAGGGCGAAAGGCACTCTCCCTTTAGGTGTTTCAAAGAGACACCCAGGCCCAACAACATGCAAGGGCGGGTGCTGTGTTGGGTACGCCCTCCAAAACAGGCGAGGTCGACAGTTCCCTAGGGATTCTGAAAGGACAGCATTTCTAGGGGGCATGCCAGAGTGGGGGATTATTGCAAGCACGGTGGTCACCCGTTGATGGGAAGGGGGGGGGGAGGGAGAGGGATTTGACTCTGGTGAGTGGGCAGGCTTTGTAGTATAATTAGAGCCAGACGATGGCCACCAGCCTGGGCAAAGCACAGTGAGTAGTTCACAGCTACTTCAGATTCATCAGTTTCCAGTCCAGACGTGGCCTCGAGTATAGTGCAGTACGCAACAGACACAAGACACCAAGCCTCGCATATGCCAGTAAACTCCATATACAGTGCACTGGGCCTCAAATACAGCGAAGTGAGCATCCTGCACAGTGCACTGACACTCAAATATAGTGCAGTAAGCATCATACACAGACCACTAAGACTCAGATATAGTGCAGTCGGCATCATGCACAGTGCACTAAGCCTCAGATCTAGTGCAGTCAGCATCACGCACAGGGCACTGGAACTCAAATATAGTGCAGTCAGCATCATGCACAGACCACTAAGACTCAGATATAGTGCAGTCGGCATCATGCACAGTGCACTAAGCCTCAGATCTAGTGCAGTCAGCATCACGCACAGGGCACTAAGCCTCAGATCTAGTGCAGTCAGCATCATGCACAAGGCACTAAGACTCAGATATAGTGCAGTCGGCATCATGCACAGACCACTAAGCCTCAGATCTAGTGCAGTCAGCATCACGCACAGGGCACTGGGACTCAAATATAGTGCAGTAAGTATCATGCACAGACCACTAAGACTCAGATATAGTGCAGTCGGCATCATGCACAGACCACTAAGACTCAGATATAATGCAGTCGGCATCACGCACAGTGCACTAGGCCTCAGATCTAGTGCAGTCAGCATCACGCACAGGGCACTGGGACTCAAATATAGTGCAGTCGGCATCATGCACAGGGCACTAAAACTCAAATAAGGCACTGTAAACTCCATATACAGTATGCTAAGCCTCAAATATAGTGAAATTAACCTCCTATACAGTGCACTGAGCCTCAAATACAGTGCAGTAAGCGTCATACACAGTGCACTAAGCCTCAGATCTAGTGCAGTCAGCATCATGCACAAGGCACTGAGACTCAAATATAGTGCAGTCATTATCACATCTAGTGCAAAGGCGTACAAGAAGCAGGGCAGAAA
Organism: Ambystoma mexicanum; assembly: GCF_040938575.1. NCBI lineage: Eukaryota > Metazoa > Chordata > Amphibia > Caudata > Ambystomatidae > Ambystoma > Ambystoma mexicanum. Next base: position 418,858,122 of record NC_090934.1, on the reverse strand, counting down.
TCGAATCTGCTCACATCTGATCTGAAGGGACAACGCTCATTCACACAGGGGACTTCTCCTGTGGAAATACCCCCAGTATTGAGAACCGCCGTTTGCCACCCGGTGTTTACTGGAGTTGTAGGAGGAAGGGGCACATTAGATGGTAGATTCTTCTCTGGCATCGCTGGGAAAATGCCAGTCACACACTGCAGAGGGAAGTGCCGCTCAGCCTGTGTGCTCAGCGCAGTGCCGTACCTAAAAGGAGTTTGGAGGTGTGAAATATATTTGATAACATTGTTGTTTAAACACTTGATATTAAAGTAAAATATATCATTTGGCTTCTATGCGCTTTTCCAGGAAATCCCCTTTCTGTTTTTCATTCATATTGCGTCTTTAATGCAAGTTATGCAAAGTCATTCAAAAGCAACACAAACCCGTCCAGTGGTGGGGATGTTTCAAAATAAGTTCATGACAAACAAATGTTGTGACCATATTCCTTAATAAAAACTAAAGATGAAACATGTATCATTCGTTTGACAATCACCACCACCAGTTTAGTGCAAAGGTGTTGAAAGGATGGTGGTTGCAGACTCACTGCTAGAGAGAGGCGGGCATTTCAGAACTGGGTTCCTACACTTTCCCAGGCCGTGCTGAGTCAAAGACGAGAATGCATGGCATCAATGCCACGAGGGGCAAATACAAAGACAGCAGGAAACACGTGAGGTGGAAGGCGGACTCAAGGTGAGTGCTGCCCCATGACCTAAGAAGTGAATGCCACCCAAGGCGACCATGCTGTGTGCACCTCCTGGTACTGCTGCTCCACCAGACCAGAGTGGACTGTGTGAGTCCCAGAACCATTAATAACCTATGACCCTCATGAACCAGAGTGTGCACCTCGGGGTACTGCTGCCCCACCAGACCAGAGTGGACTGAGTGGGCCCCAAAACAATTCATAACCTCGGACCCTCATGAACCAGAGTGTGCACCTCGGGGTAATGCTGCCCCACCAGACCAGAGTGGACTGTGTGAGTCCCAGAACCATTAATAACCTATGACCCTCATGAACCAGAGTGTGCACCTCGGGGTACTGCTGCCCCACCAGACCAGAGTGGACTGAGTGGGCCCCAAAACAATTCATAACCTCGGACCCTCATGAACCAGAGTGTGCACCTCGGGGTAATGCTGCCCCACCAGACCAGAGTGGACTGTGTGAGTCCCAGAACCATTAATAACCTATGACCCTCATGAACCAGAGTGTGCAGCTGCTGGTACTGCTGCTCCACCAGACCAGAGTGGACTGAGTGGGCCCCAAAACAATTCATAACCTCGGACCCTCATTAGAACCAGAGTGTGCACCTCGGGGTACTGCTGCTCCACCAGACCAGAGTGGACTGTGTGAGTCCCAGAACCATTAATAACCTATGACCCTCATGAACCAGAGTGTGCACCTCGGGGTACTGCTGCTCCACCAGACCAGAGTGGACTGAGTGGGCCCCAAAACAATTCATAACCTCGGACCCTCATTAGAACCAGAGTGTGCACCTCGGGGTACTGCTGCTCCACCAGACCAGAGTGGACTGTGTGAGTCCCAGAACCATTAATAACCTATGACCCTCATGAACCAGAGTGTGCACCTCGGGGTACTGCTGCTCCACCAGACCAGAGTGGACTGAGTGGGCCCCAAAACAATTCATAACCTCGGACCCTCATTAGAACCAGAGTGTGCACCTCGGGGTACTGCTGCTCCACCAGACCAGAGTGGACTGTGTGAGTCCCAGAACCATTAATAACCTATGACCCTCATGAACCAGAGTGTGCACCTCGGGGTACTGCTGCTCCACCAGACCAGAGTGGACTGTGTGGGTCCCAGAACAATTCATAACCTCTGACCCTCATTAGACCCAGACTTGCAACTCCTGGTACTGCTGCTCCCCCGGACCAGGGTGGACTGTGTGGGTCCCAGAACAATTCATAACCTCTGACCCTCATAAGAACCAGAGTGTGCACCTCCTGGTACTGCTGCTGAAACAGACCAGAGTGGACTGGTGGGTCCCAGAGCAATACATAACCCCTGACCCTCATTAGAACCAGAATGTGCACCTGCTGGAACTGCTGCTCCACCAGACCAGAGTGGACTGTGTGTGTGGATCCCAGCACAATTCATAACCTCTGACCTTCATTAGAACCAGAAACAGCCTATGCAAAGACACCCCCCAAACCCACGATTTTCCGGCCTCTGTGTCAGCCCAAACCTACATCCTTGCCTAGTAACTCTGGCAGACTGCTTGATGCCTCAGAAAAACAACAGGGCCCCGGAAGCTGAGGCCTACTTATTGTACGTATATCTCAGATAAGGGTGCAGCGCTGCAAAGTCATACCCAGGACAGATGCCCGCTGCAATGCTATCTGTTGCTTCAGGATGGATGGTCACCCCTCAACTCACCACCTTTCAGTGCAGAGTCCTACAAACAGCTGTCCGAGTCCAATGACTCAAATGCGGTACTCATGCCAAAAATCACTCCTCCATGGACCTAGTCAAGTGCACTCCTCCCACTCAACACACCGCAGCTGTTAAACATGTCATCACTGCCAAAGCACGTGTTACTGTCCCACCGTGTGTCTATCAGGTAATGTTCAGACTACGGTGTTCCAAATAATTCCCAGACAGCTGAAAGCGCTGTGAGGGCATAACAATGGCAGTTAAGCACCATTCAAATATCACAATAGATAACAGAGCATACAGGCTCTCAGCTGGGCTGCAGGTGCTGATTCTTCCCATTAACACGACTCTTCACCAGAAAGTTGCCACATCTATGCCTCCTCGATGCCCCTCCTGTGTCTGGGATGCCGTGCCCCGCCAAGCCAGCATGCCCTAAACCGTGTCTACCGAGGGAGGGTGAATGGGTCGCTCTTCCCTCACAGCGGGCAACTCTGATGAGAAGGAGCTGCCACAGGGGCAAAGGCTAAATCATGTCTCCATCCTTCCGAGGTGGCAAATTGTGTCCCATAAGTGAGGATACAAATCGTTCATTGTGCCAACTGTTTAGGAAAGTACTCAGAAACCACCTTCGCCAGTATGCAGCTATATATACAAAACAGCAAGTGCCGGATTCATGGAATATTTGCCCAGTGCAAAGTGAATTTGCACTGCTGAAAAGTGACTTTGCACTGCCGACACAAACCCTGATTCATGTTGCGCGCCAAGTCCGGGCAAAGTCATTTTGTACTGCACACATGACTATGCGCTGACTTTGCCCGGACTTTGCACTGCAAGAATACACTTTGTCATGAATCAGGATTTGTGTCGGCAGTTCAAAGTCACTTTGCACCGGCGAAATATTCCATGAATCGGGGGCAAAATGTTCATTTTATCAACGATCCTTCCTGTGATGGGACTTCTGACTGTGATCCCGGGCGCACTCCTCAAAGGCACACGGGGGCTCTTCATTTCAGAACCCTGGACAGCAACCCTCAATGGCAGAGCTTCAGTGCAAAGCACTGTGCACGGCGCACGTTAACTGGTCACAGGAGCAGCACCATTTCCGGGGGCTTTTGTAAGAGCGTGATACAGTGCCTGACTCATCGAACCAGCTGGTGGCAGGAAGAAGCTGGAAACAGTAAATGTGGCCCGTACAAGACAGAGTTTACCTGAACATTCAGGGCACAATTCATGGATTTTTTTTTTGCACGGTTCAAAGTGACTTCGCACTGCTGGAAAGTGACTTTGCACTGCCGACACAAACCGTGATTCGTGGAACTGTGCAACGTGTATTTTTACAGTGTAAAATCAGTGGAAAGTCAGTACAAAGTCATGCAGTTCAAAATGATTTTGCACTGACATTGCACTGCAGAAATACACTTTGCACAGTTCCATGAATCGGGGTTTGTGTCGGCAGTGCAAAGTCACTTTGAACCTTGCAAAAAAATGACATGAATGGGGCCCTCAGTTTCCACAGGTATGCGCTCTAGTGGTGACAGTGATTTGGAGTCAAGGCAGTATCTAGAAGGCTGCTCGTGGTGTAAACGTCTATGACTCGCAGCTTTTTTAATAGTTCAAGCCAAGGGAAGTGCCCTTTCATCCGTATTGTTGATTTAAGAAATTTCACTGCTGCACACATTTTCATATTAAAGTCAAACTTTCTTTCCAAAATAATAACTGAATGAGTGCCATCATATTCACATAGTCAGTCCACTGCCTATTGCGGTGCATCCGCTTGCCGTTCGATCCCGCTACCAATGGTGAGCCACAGAAGATTTAGAGGCACTGCTTACCCCAAAGGTCTGTGGGTCGGGGTATCATTGTCGCCTGGGTGATCTCTGGGACTAGGATAGGTCTGGTATGGATATCTACGTGGGACAGTCTCACCAAGTTCTCTCTGAGGGTTCACTCACTTTCGCCTGTATTTCTTCGGGTTATTTATAAACAAATCACCCTCTCCCAGTGACCTGCAGAAGATCACTGGTATTTCATGGTTTTCTATAGGTGACCAGTCACTCTAAAATAATCCCTATAGCAGATGTGCAAATGTCCTCTACAGGGTAGCCACTTTCTCCTGGTTCTATACATGATTTCGGGCTTCGGGGAGAAGAGGGATTCGTCCCTGTGTTTCTCTATCGGAGATTGGTCAGTTTCTTCGAGATAACTTGCTTTTGCGGTGTTGGCTGCAGGTGATAAGTCACTATCTCATCGCGCTCAGTTGGAGATCAGTCACTCTCTCCGGGTTATGTATGTGTCAGTTATTCCCTCATATGGTTCTCTGCAGGACGCCAGTCCCTGTTACAGAGTTCTCTGTGGGATCTCCATCCTGGTGAGCTACAGGGGATCAAACACTGACTCCAGGTGTTCTTTGTGGTGTTGGTCCGTCTCACAGGTGCACACGCTCTCTTCCTCTGCGACCATTCACTCTCTCTACCCATGAGATCAGCCACTCTCTCTTCCCATGAGATCAGTCATTCTCTCTTCCCATGAGATCAGTCACTCTCTCTTCCCATTAGATCAGTCACTCTCTCGTCCCATGAGATCAGTCACTCCCTCTTCCCATGAGATTAGTCACTCTCTCTTCCCCTGAGATCAGTCACTCTCTCTTCCTATGAGATCGGCCACTCTCTCTTCCCCTGAGATAAGTCACTCTCTCTTCCCCTGAGATCAGTCACTCTCTCTTCCTATGAGATTGGTCACTCTCTCTTCCCCTGAGATCAGTCACTCTCTCTTCCTATGAGATCGGTCACTCTCTCTTCCCCTCAGATCAGTCACTCTATCTTCCTATGCGACCAGTCACTCTCTCTTCCCATGAGATCAGTCATTCTCTCTTCCTATGAGATCGGTCACTCTCTCTTCCCATGAGATCAGTCACTCTCTCTTCCCATGAGATCAGTCACTCCCTCTTCCCATGAGATCAGTCACTCTCTCTTCCTATGAGATCGGTCACTCTCTCTTCCCCTGAGATCAGTCACTCTCTCTTCCTATGAGATCGGTCACTCTCTCTTCCCCTGAGATCAGTCACTCTCTCTTCCTATGAGATCGGTCACTCTCTCTTCCCCTGAGATCAGTCACTCTCTCTTCCCCTCATATCAGTCACTCTCTCTTCCTATGAGATCGGTCACTCTCTCTTCCCCTGAGATCAGTCACTCACTCTTCCTATGAGATCGGTCACTCTCTCTTCCCCTGAGATCAGTCACTCTCTCTTCCTATGAGATCGGTCAATCTCTCTTCCCCTCAGATCAGTCACTCTATCTTCCTATGCGACCAGTCACTCTCTCTTCCCATGAGATCAGTCATTCTCTCTTCCTATGAGATCGGTCACTCTCTCTTCCCATGAGATCAGTCACTCTCTCTTCCCATGAGATCAGTCACTCCCTCTTCCCATGAGATCAGTCACTCTCTCTTCCTATGAGATCGGTCACTCTCTCTTCCCCTGAGATCAGTCACTCTCTCTTCCTATGAGATCGGTCACTCTCTCTTCCCCTGAGATCGGTCACTCTCTCTTCCTATGAGATCGGTCACTCTCTCTTCCCCTGAGATCAGTCACTCTCCCTTCCTATGAGATCGGCTACTCTCTCTTCCCCTGAGATCAGTCACTCACTCTTCATATGAGATCGGTCACTCTCTCTTCCCCTGAGATCAGTCACTCTCTCTTCCTATGAGATCGGTCACTCTCTCTTCCCCTCAGATCAGTCACTCTATCTTCCTATGCGACCAGTCACTCTCTCTTCCCATGAGATCAGACATTCTCTCTTCCTATGAGATCGGTCACTCTCTCTTCCCATGAGATCAGTCACTCTCTCTTCCCATGAGATCAGTCACTCTCTCTTCCCATGAGATCGGTCACTCTCTCTTCCCCTGAGATCAGTCACTCTCTCTTCCTATGAGATCGGTCACTCTCTCTTCCCCTGAGATCAGTCACTCTCTCTTCCTATGAGATCGGTCACTCTCTCTTCCCCTGAGATCAGTCACTCTCTCTTCCCCTCATATCAGTCACTCTCTCTTCCTATGAGATCGGTCACTCTCTCTTCCCCTGAGATCAGTCACTCACTCTTCCTATGAGATCGGTCACTCTCTCTTCCCCTGAGATCAGTCACTCTCTCTTCCCCTCATATCAGTCACTCTCTCTTCCTATGAGATCGGTCACTCTCTCTTCCCCTGAGATCAGTCACTCACTCTTCCTATGAGATCGGTCACTCTCTCTTCCCCTGAGATCAGTCACTCACTCTTCCTATGAGATCGGTCACTCTCTCTTCCCCTGAGATCAGTCACTCTCTCTTCCTATGAGATCGGTCACTCTCTCTTCCCCTGAGATCAGTCACTCTCTCTTCCTATGAGATCGGTCACTCTCTCTTCCCCTGAGATCAGTCACTCTATCTTCCTATGCGACCAGTCACTCTCTCTTCCCATGAGATCAGTCATTCTCTCTTCCTATGAGATCGGTCACTCTCTCTTCCCCTGAGATCAGTCACTCACTCTTCCTATGAGATCGGTCACTCTCTCGTCCCCTGAGATCGGTCACTCTCTCTTCCTATGAGATCGGTCACTCTCTCTTCCCCTGAGATCAGTCACTCTCTCTTCCTATGAGATCGGTCACTCTCTCTTCCCCTGAGATCAGTCACTCTCTCTTCCCCTGAGATCGGTCACTCTCTCTTCCTATGAGATTGGTCACTCTCTCTTCCCCTGAGATCAGTCACTCTCTCTTCCCCTCATATCAGTCACTCTCTCTTCCCCTGAGATCAGTCACTCACTCTTCCTATGAGATCGGTCACTCCCTCTTGCCCTGAGATCAGTCACTCTCCCTTCCTATGAGATCGGTCACTCTCTCTTCCCCTGAGATCAGTCACTCTCTCTTCCTCTGAGATCGGTCACTCTCTCTTCCTATGAGATTGGTCACTCTCTCTTCCCCTGAGATCAGTCACTCCTCTCTTCCCCTCATATCAGTCACTCTCTCTTCCCCTGAGATCAGTCACTCACTCTTCCTATGAGATCGGTCACTCCCTCTTGCCCTGAGATCAGTCACTCTCCCTTCCTATGAGATCGGTCACTCTCTCTTCCCCTGAGATCAGTCACTCTCTCTTCCCCTGAGATCGGTCACTCTCTCTTCCTATGAGATTGGTCACTCTCTCTTCCCCTGAGATCAGTCACTCTCTCTTCCCCTCATATCAGTCACTCTCTCTTCCCCTGAGATCAGTCACTCACTCTTCCTATGAGATCGGTCACTCCCTCTTGCCCTGAGATCAGTCACTCTCCCTTCCTATGAGATCGGCCACTCTCTTCTGCTTCTCTACAGGAATTGTGTCTCTCCGATAACAAGCAGCGATTCCTAGTTCTCTGGAAGAGTTCAAATGACTGCATCTTTTTTTTCTTTTTTAGTAATATGTGAGGGGGCGGGGTGAGAGACCGCCAGTACCCCACCTTAACTATTACCCGTGCCCCACACCTATATTTTTTAAAAAGGTCCCAAAATATCACAAAAAAGATTCGGTCATTTCTCCATTCGAAATTTTATTGACGATCATTTCTGAGGACACCCAACAAGTTTCCTTCCCCATGTCTCTCAAGCGTTCTCTGTCTCTCGTTCACACTAGCACTCTCCCTCTTTCTCTCTCTCTATCAAGCTCCCTCTCTGTCTTTCTCTCATTCTTTCACTCTAGCCATCCCTCTCTCCCTCTCTCTTTTTTCCCCATCACTCTCTGTCTCTTGCTCTAATACTGTCTCTCTCTAGCCATCTCTCTCTCTTTCTCTCCCCCCTCTCTCTATATTTCTGTCTCTATTTCCCTCGGATACTGTCTCTCTCCAGCTCCCTCTCTGTCTTCCTCGCACTCTTTCATCTCCCTCTATCTTTCTTTCTCTGTCTCTTTCACTCTAATACTCCCTCTGCCTCTCTCTTTCACTGTACCCATCTCTCTGTCCCTCTCCTTTTCTCTCTTTCTCTCCCTCTCTATTTCTCTCTCTCTTTCACTCTAATAGTATCTAGCTCCCGCTGTCTCTCACTCTTTCACTCGACCCATCTCTCGCACCCCCTCACTCTTTCAAAGTCTACCGTTCGCTCTAATACGTTATTTAGCGCCCACTCTGTCTTTCTCACACTCTTTCGTTCTGTTCCCCTCTCTCTCCCTCTCTCCTTCTCTGGGTTCTCTGTTACGCGAGCTCTCCCTTCTCCCAGTGTCTCTCGCTATCTCTCTCCCCCCGCCTGTGGCTCCCTCGCTATTGTGCGCCCTTTCTCGAGTCTGTGGAGAAGAGCAGCCACGCGGTGCCGCCCTACAGGAGGCAGTCACTCGCTGGTGACGCTCTGCGGGAGCTCAGTCCCTCGCTCGCTGCTCCCCCCGCCCCCCCTTGTTCTCCATGGGGTTTCCGTCACTGGCTCGTGGTTCTCCGTCGCTCACTCGGCTCTCTACAGGAGACGAGTCACTCGCATAGGGCTTTCCATAGGAGATGCAGTCACTTGGACGGGGCTCTCTAGGTGAACTTTCATTCGCTCGTTTTTGGCTGCTGGTGACTGGCACCTCGGCTCCAGTTCTCTATAGGAGATGGGTGCCTATACCATGTCTCTCTATAAGACATCAGCTCCCCTTTACAGGGCTTGTCGGGGGTGGGGCTTTTCCAAAGATGGCCATTCATTCTCTAGAGCGTCTTCCTCTGCGGGGGGGGGGGGGGGTCTATTCGTGGGGCCATTGGACGACGCGTGGGTGCTTTCGGGTGTCCATCACTGTCAGGAGACCCGTCACTCACTCTCGCCTGTGCTGCGTGGCTGAACAGTGGCGCTCCGAGTTCTCGTTGGAGAACTCCCCCCGCCCCCTGCTCTACTGTAGGATAACAGTCACTCCCTTGTGTGTATCTGTAGATCAGTCGTTCGGGGCCAGTTGTCTACGAGAGCTCAGTCAGTCTCACCTCACGACGTTCTCGATGCCAGACTAGTTTCTCTTCTGCGCTCTCTGCGTGACGTCAGTCCTTCTCTCGGGCTCCTCTCTAAGAAGACCAGTCACTCACCCGTGGTTCAGTAAGGGAGACCCAGAGCTCTCTAAAGAAAGAAGTCACCCCCTCCTGGTGATTTACATGCGGGCAGTTACCCTATGGTAGAGAAGCACTCTCTCATCACCCTCTCCTCGTCTGTCCTGGCATTCTCCCCGCTTCTCTGTGGGAGATGAGTCAGGCGTGCTCGGTTTCTCTTCTCTAGTGACTGTCTGGGGCGAGGGCTCAGTCCCTCGTATAGACCATTGGGCAGGAAGTCACTCTCTGGCCCCCAGATCTCCACTGTTGGAAATGTCGCCACGCCAGCTTATAGGTAACGCAAGGTTTCGGGGTGAGCAGCTCCTTGGGTTCTCTGACGCTTAAGTGGGGGTTTTCTATAAGTGGTCACCACGCAGTCACTCTCTGTCGTGTTCCATAGGTGTGAGGGGTGTTGTTTTGCCTCTACTTGCCTCAGATGTTATGAACGTGGCCGCACCGGGGACCAGACCCTTCGGGGGTGGGGTGGGAGGGTCCTCGCTGATTGGTGGGGAGGGACGTTCTTTCCCTGGGCTCCGTGACATCGGCTGTAATTTCCGTCTGTCACACGGGCTGCTTTGTAGGGCTGCCGGGAGGAGTGCCAGCGCCGCAAGTGTAACCTGACGTGCCACTGCGCGTGTGGGCAGTGTAACACAACACACATCATCACAACCATGGGCCAGGCCGACGCCACCCCCATCCCACACCGCACACGCCAGAGGGGCGCCACAATATATCCGCAACCGAGGTACGGCTGCGAATCCCTCGCCTGCCCTTCCTCTCGCCGCGGGAGGCAGCGGTCTACATGGAGTTATGGATCATGTGTCGGCTCCCTGGCTGCTTCCCCTGTGCCCCCTCGCTCTCGTGTACCCCCCAGAATCCTTCGGCGGTCTCCACAGCGGGCATAACGAACCCACTTCACGGAATGAGCAACAATTGGGCTGCTTACAGAGCTCCCAGCCTCGTTTTCACGGCCATATCACAGACACGCGCGTGCAGTGTACACAGGAACCCACCTGTACATAACCCCAACACCCACCCACCCATCACGCTGTCTCTGCATGCATTCACTATACTGATCGTGCACGCCGCCTTTACGCCGAGTGCGCACACAAGCGCCACACTTGCAACACCGTAATTACCATGGCTGTACACCCTTCGCAATGGCTGTTCACAACCCCACAGTCACACATCTACGCAGCCTCGTCACTGGCTGTGTGCACACTCGCCACCCTGTCGGTGCACACCCGTAGCTATTTATACCCGCTTCCCGCTGGTTATGCACACATCCAGTGCACCGAATCTGCACTCTCCACCCCCCACCGCCCCCATCACAATGGGTGTGCTCGCCAATACCGTGTGTGCTGCTCACAAAACGACGACACCGACAGTGCACATCCACCGTCCTCACACTGACTTTGCAGTGTGCACACCCCTCCACACTGGGTGCGCGCATGCCCTATCACACTTCTATGCACACTCCCAAGACACTGGCTGTGCAGTCCTCACACTGACTTTGCAGTGTGCACACCCCTCCACACTGGGTGCGCGCATGCCCTATCACACTTCTATGCACACTCCCAAGACACTGGCTGTGCAGACACACATAACTGCGTGCGTACTCATTAAGCGTTCCGCCTATGCACAGCACCCTCGCCCTGCCTCTGTACACACTCACCACATTGCCTTCCTGTGCACAACTGCTGTCACATGTGTTCTGCACAACACCGTCACACTATATATGTGCACATGCACTCCTTAGAGAGATCGTCACAACACGAGGTTGGCGGGAGTTGACTGGGAAGGGAGAAAGTGAGCCAGGGTATTTGTGGTTGGCGATGGGCTCATGGCGCCCTGGGGGCGTGGGGGCGAGGGGAGGAGTACACGCAGCACCTGCACGGAGCTCCCATTACAGATACCCACCCCTCTGCCTGTTCGCCGGCAGCAGGCAGTAGCGCACACACCCGCCACACTGATACACACAAGAACAACAGAAAATGCACCGCGGTGGGAGAAGCACAACACCCAGAACTCTGAATACAGCACCAATGCAGGCGTCACCATCCAGCCTGCACCCTGCAGTCCTGCTGTACACCCCCACCCTATGTATGCATCATTATCATTATCATTACTATTAGGTTTTTGCACGGGAAAAACAGGCACTTGTGCAGGAGTGCATGCATCACCTGCAGCACTTGTGCAGGGGACGCATGGGGCGCGTGGCCACTCTGAATACAGCACAGGTGCACGCATCACCTGCAGCACGTGTGCAGGGGACGCATGGGGCGCGTGGCCACTCTGAATACAGCACAGGTGCACGCATCACCTGCAGCACTTGTGCAGGGGACACATGGGGCGCGTGGCCACTCTGAATACAGCACAGGTGCACGCATCACCTGCAGCACTTGTGCAGGGGACGCATGGGGCGCGTGGCCACTCTAAAAACAGCACAGGTGCACGCATCACCTGCAGCCACCTCCCATCATTACTGACATCTTTCCAACCTGCAGCCCGGAGTCCACAGCTGTGCACACACCCACCTCACCAATGCATGCACCAAAGAACAACACACCGTGCACTTCAGGGGCAAAGCATGGGGTGCACGGTTTGCATACAGCACAGGTGCACGCATCACCTGCGACCACCTCCCATCATTACTGACATCTTTCCAGCCTGCAGCCCGAGCCCACAGCTGTGCACACACCCACCTCGCCGATGCATGGACGATAGAGCAACACATCAGGCGCTTCAGGGGCAAAGTCTGGGGCGCATGGTCTGCATACAGCACAGGTGCACGCATCACCTGCAGCCACCTCCCATCATTACTGACATCTTTCCAACCTGCAGCCCGGAGTCCACAGCTCTGCACACACCCACCTCACCAATGCATGCACCAAAGAACAACACACCATGCACTTCAGGGGCAAAGCATGGGGTGCACGGTTTGCATACAGCACAGGTGCACGCATCACCTGCGACCACCTCCCATCATTACTGACATCTTTCCAGCCTGCAGCCCGGAGGCCACAGCTGTGCACACACCCACCTCGCCGATGCATGCAGGATAGAGCAACACATCAGGCGCTTCAGGGGCAAAGCCTGGGGCGCATGGTCTGCATACAGCACAGGTGCACGCATCACCTGCATCCACCTCCCATTACAGACATTTCTCCAGCATGCACCCCGGAGTCCAGAGCTGTGCACGCACCACCTCACTGTTGCATGCACGAAAGAGCAACACACCAGGCACTTCAGGGGCAAAACATGGGGTGGTTGGTCTGCATACAACACAGTTGCACTCATCACCTGCAGCCACCTCCCATTACTGACATTTCTCCAGCATGCACCCGGAGTCCAGCTTTGCACACACCATCTCACTGATGCATGCACGAAAGAGCAACACACCAGGCACTTAAGGAGCAAAACATGGGGTGCATGGACCGCATACAGCACGGGCGCACGCATTACCTGCAGCCACCTCCCATTATTGACATCTGTCTAGCATGCACCCTGGAGTACACCTGTGCAAACACCACCTCACTGAAGCATGCACGAAAGAGCAACACACCATGCACTTAAGGGGCAAAGCCTGGGGCGCATTGGGCTGCATTTAACACAGGTGCACGCATCACCTGCAACCACCTCCCATTACTGACATTTCTCCAGCATTGACCCTGGAGTCCAGAGCCGTGCACACACCACCTCACCGATGCATGCACGAAAGAGCAACACACCAGGCACTTAAGGAGCAAAACATGGGGTGCATGGACCGCATACAGCACGGGCGCACGCATTACCTGCAGCCACCTCCCATTATTGACATCTGTCTAGCATGCACCCTGGAGTACACCTGTGCAAACACCACCTCACTGAAGCATGCACGAAAGAGCAACACCATGCACTTAAGGGGCAAAGCCTGGGGCGCATTGGGCTGCATTTAGCACAGGTGCACGCATCACCTGCAACCACCTCCCATTACTGACATTTCTCCAGCATGCACCCGGAGTCCAGCTGTGCACACACCATCTCACTGATGCATGCACGAAAGAGCAACACACCAGGCACTTAAGGAGCAAAACATGGGGTGCATGGACCGCATACAGCACGGGCGCACGCATTACCTGCAGCCACCTCCCATTATTGACATCTGTCTAGCATGCACCCTGGAGTACACCTGTGCAAACACCACCTCACTGAAGCATGCACGAAAGAGCAACACACCATGCACTTAAGGGGCAAAGCCTGGGGCGCATTGGGCTGCATTTAGCACAGGTGCACGCATCACCTGCAACCACCTCCCATTACTGACATTTCTCCAGCGTTGACCCTGGAGTCCAGAGCTGTGCACACACCACCTCACCGATGCATGCACGAAAGAGCAACGCACCAGGCACTTCAGGGTAAAGCATGGGGCGCATGGTCTGCATACAGCACAGGTGCAGGCGTCACTTGCAGCCACCTCCCATTACTGACATTTCTCCAGAATTGACCCTGGAGTCCAGAGCTGTGCACACACCACCTCACTGATGCATGCACAAAGAGCAACACACCAGGTACTTCAGGGGCAAAGCCAGGGGCGCATGGTCTGCATACAGCACAGGTGCAGGCGTCACTTGCAGCCACCTCCCATTACTGACATTTCTCCAGCATTGACCCTGGAGTCCAGAGCTGTGCACACACCACCTCACCGATGCATGCACGAAAGAGCAACACACCAGGCACTTCAGGGGCAAAGCCTGGGGTGCATGGTCTGCATACAGCACAGGTGCAGGCGTCACCTGCAGCCACTTTCCATTACTGACATCTGCCTAGCATGCACCCTGGAGTCCAGCTGTGCGCGCGCGCGCACCAGACACAAGAACGACCATTTAAGGGGAAGACTGGGCATCCAGCACAACTCTGCACATAGCTCAGGGTCTGGGAGCATCCCCCACCCGGGCCCAGCCCATGCCATATCACAGGCACCCTCCCGCCCCCACCCCGCTTGCACGCACTCCCCTCAGCCCAGTGGAAAGTTACCTGGAAGTTGCCAGAATGCCCTGCTGCCATTGCTAAAAGCCATGTTCGTGCCCGTGAAGTGGGGGCTCTTGGAAGGGACGGGGCACCGTTGAGCCTGAAGTTCGACTATTATTCCAGAGGGGGGAACTCAGTGTCTGGGGGCTCCGGCAAGTCACCTCTCCACATCCTGCGGCGGGGGTCAGCGCGAGTCTCAGGGGGCCACGCGGCCACCCTCTTGATGGCGTGGCTTTGCAGAGTAGCGGGCACTGCCCACTCTCCCTGCTCTATTCAGATGGGAGAGTTGGTTATCTTCATGCGGAAGAGGAGTGTGGGTTTTGCAGAATAGACGACTCGCTAAGTCAATAGACAAATCGGGTGGTGCGCTGTCTGCCCCAGAGTCGCCTACTTTATTGTTCCAACATGTTGGCACGCGAGGAGGAGCGGTGTGCCCTTCAGAGCATGGCAGAGCTCCCCTGCTTTCCACGGGCCGGTGCAGAGCTCCCGCTTTCAACAGTCCGGGCTGGGCTCCTCGGTCTGCTTTCCACGGTCCAGCAGGTCGTCCCTGAGTACCCCAGTCCAGGAGGAAGTTTCCCTCCCCTCCTCAGCCCAACATGAAGTGCTCTCTGCCACTGAGTCTGTGCCCCTCAGGGTAGTCCACCTCTGTGCCCTCGTCCACCGGCACACTCAGCCCAGAGCAGGGGACGACGGCTCCTCTGTGCCCATCAACCCAGAGTTCCGCTCTGCACCAAATTCCAGTGTGGCGTTCCCTGGGTCCCTCAGGCCGAGGCGCCTTGCCCTGTCACTTCGAGGCACACCAGTACCCTTCACTCAAGTGCTCCTCCGTGACCCACGGGTCAGCGCTCCTTCGTGCCCCTCACTCTAGGATAAAAGTGCTGCGTGACCGTCACTATATAGGAGGAAATTCCCCGTGTTCCTCAGTCCGGATTTAAACCCCACTGCGTTCCTTAGTCGGAGGTGAAGACCCCCTCGAGCTGTGCGCCGAGTCCAGGGTCGCGGCTCCTGCTCCGTCTGGCGCCTCTTGCAGCTCTCAGCCGCTCCCAGATGTGTCTCACATCCCAGCGAGGAGCAGGAGGGACTCCTTCTCCTCCGGTGCAAGGAGCATGATGTCATGTGCCGCCAGCCAATCAGAGGGGCGCCCAACCAGGCATACTACCTGGGCGCCCGCCTTGGGAGCAGTGACTAGCAGCGAGGGCAGGCGGTGGGCACAAAAGGGCTGGGGGGCGGAGGCACTGGACGGGGTCTAGGGAGGGTCAGCTAGTTACACTACCTTTGAACCTCTCTGGGGGCAAGGTAGGGGAGTGGGGAGGGGGCAACATGCGTGCACATTACACCAAACGTACAGCTTGCAGCTGTTAGGCTCTTCTCTTGCTGGTCCTCTTTAGAGCGCCCAGAGGTCAATCCCTAAACATAGAGCGCTTTTGGGAGTTTTCGTGTATTTACTTTGACAGTAGTCAGGGGCTGGCACGACGTATTTCTGACAGCAGGAAACCTTGCAGTTATGGCATTCTCTGGGTGGGGGTCCTTTCTTGCAGACAGTCGTTCTTTTGTGGGAGGGCGGAAGGGGGAGGGGTGCAGGTGACTTTGATGCTAGGGGCTGGGGGGCACTTCACGGCGCATACGGGTTTGTGATTAGAATAAGTTGCCGATATTTTGAGTTTTTTTAATATCCCTACAATCCTATCCAACAGAAAGACCCCCCCTTAGCGGGCGCTCTAGAAACCTGACCATCACGTGACCCCAGAATAGAGGGAGAAGGGCAGAGAGGGGAAATGGGAGTCGGCTGAAGGAACGTAGGAACCAGCGGAGGCAGTGTTCAGGAAATCGACGCTCTGTAAAACCACCTTTAAATTCAGACCTTCCCTATCACGCCTCTGACGGACAAGCCCCAAAGGGTCCTCGGCAATCCCAGCCAACTGCACTAACTGCCTCTCCCTGACCAGCCTTCTGCCCTACCGCCCCCTCACCTGCCCCTGTTACCAGCACCCAACTACACCACCCTCCCTTTACTGTGCGCCGTTAAGAGTTCACACCCTACTTATCCCTTATTCTATAAAATCCTGGTGTTCTAGTACTGCGTCTTCTACTATCCCCTCCCCTACCAGGCCGCTCCAACAGCAGCCACTGCCCTACCAATACCCGCCTCACCATCACGCTGCCCCCTCCCTTCTATCGGGATGCCCTGGCAGCACTCTGCCTTACCAGGGCCAGGCATTGGCAACCCCTCCACTACTCAAACTCCAATAACAGCCACTGCCCTACAGACACCGCTTATGACGATTCAACTTCCGGTGCACCAGTGGTCCAGGGACGAATATCGGTTGCTAAACGGTCAATCTGTGGATGGTCGAATTCCTCACCCCCCCTGTCAACAGCTTGCCCTTGCAGCTCCTACCCAACACGGACCCAGCCACAACAACAGCCTCTCGTAGGAAGCTCTACTATACTTACTCCTAACCTACCAGCAACCTTGCCTACCAACTTCCCCATCAGCAGCCTTGCCTACAAATCTGTCCTACCATCAAACCTCCCTCTCAACAGCCTGCCATAGCAACCCCTATCTGATGAGCAGCCATCCTTAACAACAGCCTTTCTTAGCAACCTCGACCCTACCAACCCATACCTCCCTAGCAACCTGGCCCACCAGCAATCTTACCTGCCAGCACCCTTCCCAACGCACAGCCTGTCTTACCAACCCCTCTGCTACCAGCACCATGCCTTAATTGCAACCTGACTTACTATCACCCTGCCCTACGAGCACCCTGCCATACACAGAGCCTGCAGTCCAAACACTCTGTCCTAGCAACCCAAGCCCTAACAGCCTGGCCTTCCAGAAACTTACCCTACAAGCCGCTCTGCTCCCAGTAGCAGCCCGCCCAAACAGCACCCTGACCTAACATCACCCTGCCCTATTAACTGCTTAGCTAGCAGCCCCTCCCCCCACAATAACAGCCTGTCCCATCAACTCCCCCACAGGCTTACACTGAATGCACCCCCTGCTCTACCAGCCTCCGCTCCAGCAGCATCCATTCTTGTGACACATGAAGAGCAGCAAGCCCAACTTCCAGTATTTGCTCAAAAGGGTTTCTCGCAGACTCCCTACCAGACCTATTTAACACATAAAAGGGTGGGCATTAGCATGTTCCCAAAAGGCTCATTGCTGTTAAGCAAATTTTCAGGCTTGGGTTCCTTGAAGGGATAGGGTGTTGAGCCCTGGTAAGGGCTCCGACCTTCCACCCCACCCACCCCACCCTAAATGGGGAGAGTGGGTGGGGCAGGGTCCAAAAGTGAATGTTTTCCATTTCCAGCACTGAGGCCCTACCATGCCATCACCGTACCCATCGCCGTTGAAAAATAACATGCCTGCTTAATCTATTTACCATCCTCTCCCATCCCAACCAGACTCCAATCTACCCACCTTATTTCACCCACCACCTCTCCCCATCACGAGGGACAGCGTTAGGGCCTTTCAACATTTTCAGTTGAAAGAGGCATTCAGACTCAGGGGAGCCTCCAGCAACCAGGCCCATCTTAAGCACTTTTGGGGCCCTGGGCATGGCCATTTTTGCCCCCCCTCCACCAAACCAAAGCAATTAAGGGATCAAGAATACTGGTCGCACCGCCACACCCCACCCGTCACTCTCACAACCTATTGGTTGATATGCTGTCTCGCAGCATAATACGCACGTTTACTCCCTTAAAGTCCCCCTGCCAACTTAGTTCTTCCTCTAATCAGAATGATAAACAA
This sequence comes from Ambystoma mexicanum, assembly GCF_040938575.1. NCBI lineage: Eukaryota > Metazoa > Chordata > Amphibia > Caudata > Ambystomatidae > Ambystoma > Ambystoma mexicanum. The sequence continues at coordinate 418,839,907 of NC_090934.1, read as the reverse complement.
GTAGCATTTGGAGACCAACATTATCAGTCTACAAAGAGGTTACTGTTCTAGTACATACATGATACTTTTTATCAATAGCATCCAGGAAGGTATGCAGCCTGGAGTATTAATGCAGGACCGTATGTAAAAGGTACATGTAACCCATAATGAACAGAGAACTTACATTAGCTGCCTCACAGAATGCAAAAGTGCTCAAGCATGGATAGAGGAGATCAAGTGGAAGGAAGGAGAACGCCACACATTCCGTAGCATGGATAGTGGAGGCAGATTAGAAGCTACCAGGGAGGTGTCTTTATCCAGACACACTGAGATTAGAAGTGGGATATGGTTTTCAAATAGTGTTGCAATTAGATATACAATACGACAATGCATGCTATGTACCCTGATATTATATGATGCTGCATTCAATAACTGGTATGGAAAACCATATTGTGGTGTGCGTGTGGTCTGCAATATAAATATGCTCACTATTAAAGTGGAAGCAACCCGATAGCCAGTAGAACCATGAATAAGGCTTTTATGAAGATCATACCATGAGAAGGAAATCACTCTTTAGGGCTGACAATTTTTGAAGGTTTATGGACTGGCAAAATTGAGAGGTTAGGCAATACAAGATTTAATGAGATGGCCAGGATCACAAATTGGGGAAGGGGTGAAGTGGTGAAGCTGGGATTTGTGCAAACTCTGCAATTTCTGCATTTGAACACTTTCTTTTCCAGTTCTTAACATGAACTAAAGCAATCTCATTTTATAAAAATGGACTTGGAAAGTACACAAATCACATTACCAAACATGACAATTTTTAAACAAAATATTATAGAAAGGTGTTATGCAGAATGGGAATGATTCTAGCTTCATTCTCTCCATCAAGGGAAGTATATAAGTACCAGCATACCAATTGATGTGATTTAACAAATTGAATCTGGGTTTGTCTTTTGCATTTTAAAGCTTTAAATATTTCCAAAACAATGGCTTGTGACATTTTCATTTATAAACATACATAACAACTTTTGACTTTTACCAAAAAGCAAACCGGTTTTTGTGTCATACAAGCATACCTTGAAATATGCTTGCCGAGGATTGCAATATCTGGTCCGCTCTCTTCTTTATTCCACCACTTCCACTCAAATGCCCTACATAAGAAGAAAAATCAAGTAATGGGCTAAAAGATGCCACCACCTCACAGAAGACAGCACAATAATGTAAGAGATATTAGATGATTTGACCAGGATCACTTTGTCGTCTGCTGGCAAATCCAGGATACAAGCATGAACACTTTCGTTCCACAGTCTTGAATTTGGATACTTATTCACCTCTTGGACTAACAGTTTATGCCATCGTTGGAGGCGATTGCCTAGGTTTTACAACACCCCATCTGAACAAACCAATTTCTAGACCTTCACTATACGGATGATATGTTAGTTTTTATAGCAACCCCTTTCTGGTGCAGGTACATTGCTGATAATAGCAGATGTTGTTCTGCAAAACCAAGTACATATACAGGCACGTTTATAAACTTCAGACATAGGAAAGTCTCAGTCAGCCTTGCTGGAAGTGATATTCTAATTTTGCATGTGAACACATATCTCTGCAATGGGTGCTTCACATACTGAGCTAACTTCTAAACCATTGTGGCACTCAATTTATCAATATGCATTTCACTGTTGCCTATTGGACATGATCAACACAATTCCCACAGGAAGGAAAGAATGCTACATAGTTGTGCCGTAAGGAACACACAAACTATGTGTACCAACCAGAGTGAACACAGAAAGCAATGCATGATGAATTGATCAAGGCAGAATGTTCTTGTCAAAACAGAAAGGCAATGGGTTTAGAGCAAGATTGTCCAACACACGGCCCGCGGGCCACAATGCGGCCCTCCAAGCCATTTGACGTGGCCCGCGGGGCTCAAGGGAGTCTGTGGACCCGATTTATTTATTTATTTCTGCAATGTTATTCGAGTACCCGACCAACATCGCAGAAATAAATAAATAAACCGGGCCTTGGCAGAGGAGCGGGACGTGGGGAGGACTGTTACTGCCTCTGGTGACCCCTGCAAGGGTGCACCAGAGGCAATTACAGGCCTCAGCCACGGCCCGGTTTATTTATTTACTTGCGCAATGTTTGTCGGGTCCGTGAACCCGATTAATTTATTTCTGCAATGTTGGTCGGGTATGGTACCCGACCAACATTGCAGAAATAAATAAATTAATCGGGTCCGCGGACCCGACAGACATTGCCTAAATAAAGAAATAAACCGGGCCCTGGCAGAGGAGCGGGATGTGGGGAGGACTGTTACTGCCTCTGGTGACCCCTGCAAGGGGGCACCAGAGGCAGTTACAGGCCTCAGCCGTGGCCCGATTTATTTCTTTATTTGGGCAATGTTTGTCTTTGTCTCTGCAGCAATGAATTTGCCCAGATTACCAGGGCTCAAGTTGAGGGTACATGGGTGGACTGAGTCCACCCACATTTTTAAGAGGGTGGACTGAGTCCAACCACATTTTTAAGAGGGTGGACTCCGTCCCATTGAACCACAGCCATCAAGTATACAGGCTGGACAACTCACCACTGCACTAAATAACCTGATGAAAAACGACTAAGGTGAAATGTCCAATTTCGGTACTGTAAAATTCAGGGAAAACCTTTGTATTGGTTCTTGGAGTTTTGGAGTTTACATGTGCACATTTTAACGTGTTGATTTTATGGAAAGTGAATGCCTTTTGTCCTATACAATTTCGGTGGTTGCGAAAAGCCAATTTAGTGAAATATGCATATTTCAATTTGAACTTCAAATATCTGATGTCACATCACATTCCAACAGAGTTTACCTTTTTGATATGTGGGCGGATCCATGTGCAAATGGGCAGACTCTTCTGTGACTGTGGGTGGGGCATACATCTCAGGGTTTTTGATTTTCAAATGTAGGCAGGTATGCCTTGAAGGGGGCACCAGAGGCCTCTGCCACGGCCTGGTTTAATTATTTATTTATTTGGGCACTGTTTGTCGGGTCCGTGGACCCGATTAATTGATTTATTTCTGCAATGTTGGATACAGGTACCCGACTAACATTGCATAAATAAATAAATTAACCGGGTTGTGGCAGAGGAGCGGGACGTGGGGAGGACTGTTACTGCCTCTGGTGACTCCCGCAAGGGGCACCAGAGGCAGTTACAGGGCTCAGCCACCGCCCGTTTTATTTATTTATTTTGGTAATGTTTGTCAGGCCCGTGTCTTATGCCTGACTCCCACGTGTCGGCTGTGAGGAGCCATCGTGAACCACACACTGTGCCCGGTTTGCCACTCCGCGTTACATGGGTAGAGGAGAGGGCCTGTTGTGGTTTGGCCGACTGGAAGTCTGACTGCAGGTAAAGACCCCAAGAGGGAACATTGCAAACATGGTTTGCTGCAAATTTACCCATGCCCTTTCCTGGCCACGTGGAGGCTGGGCATCGGAACGCTGGCCCTAAATGCTGTCGGGTAAGCAGAGGCTGGCCGTACCTCTTACAGGGCATGTGGCCGTAGGCCAGCCGTGAGGACTCTTGCGTTACCGGGTGCTGGCCACATCTTCTAGAGTTGGGAAATGTGGAGGATCCACAGTTGCCTCTGCCAGGTTTTACCTTCAGACCTTTTTGCCCTTTCACCAGCACTACAGGCCCAGTGTGCCACGAAGGGCAGGCTTCAGCAATTCTGTTCAGCCCAGGTCCCTGTGGGGAGACCGAACTGATTAATTTATTTCTGCAATGTTGGTCGGATACAGGTACCCAACCAACATTGCAGAAATAAATGCATTAACCGGGTCATGGCAGCAGTGGCGTCACCATTAACACAGAAGTAATGAATGTGTATTACAGAGGTAAGCTGGCATATGTATTGGGCACACTGCACATGCTCAGGCAGCATCAATCATGCTTTGTACAGGACAATGCTGGCCTAAATTGGGAACAGCCAGCATAGACATGTTGTTACAGAGGCATATTTTGGGCACAACAAGCATGCCAATGTGTTACATCAGTGACAGTGCTGTCTTACACTGGACACAGTGATCATTAAAATGTGGTGTGTTCTAAAATGTTCTTGACTGCTGTTGGTGACATGGAATGTACATGTTCCCCTTTATAACTGATTGTAAACTTATGGCTTTTTGGTCACTTTTCCTGCTGTAAAATGCACCATTTCAGCCCCATATTTGGAAAATAAATCTTGGGGGCTGAGGGGAGGGGGGACCCCCCCAAACCATCCCTAGATCCTTATAGCTCCCACCCAACGCTCGGTCACCCCCACTTTTTCAGAAAAATATCAACAAATACACCCGAAGAAATCACAAGAAACTAACCTTTGATAACTGCCCCGGACACCAAAAGCTATCTTTGGGACTGCATGGCTATCACTGCCTGTGATGCTCTTGTGTCAAAGGTCACACACCATCGCTTTTTAATATACAGCTTTGGGTGAGGTTGTTGACTTTTGGCTTGCCGGCCCACCGGCTGACAAAAAGTTAATGCTTCGGCCCCTCATTCAGAAAGGTTGGACAAGCCTGGTTTAGAGCCTCAGCAGCACCCCATAAAATATCCTGACGTGCTATTTAAGGCTGGTGAACAATGGAATCTTACTTCTTTAGATCAGGCAGCCGTGTGGGGCCCCCTCCAAGGTAGGGGTTCTGGGCAAGAACCCCTTTTGCCCTTCTATAAAAATGTCTCTGCCAGCAACTGCCCCATTGTTGCCAGTCATCAGTCATATAACACTACAATATAGTCCTTTATATATTAATTTTGTTCTGGGGCTTTAAAAGTATGCTTTGCAGCGGTTGCCTTGCAGGCTGCGTTTCCAGGAGCCCGTCCGCCATCACTTCCCTCGATGTATACAGAAGTGTTATCACCTCATTGCCTTTTCAACATCCGTTCCTGCACATCAGCAGCTTGCTGACACAGGAGGATTTATAGCTTTTCGGTGGGCATTTAGTGTTCCAGCTCCCCATTAGCTGGCCCTCTTGTGATAATCAGTGGTTATTAACCCTGCTGTATTTCTTCAAGGGGGGTACTGAACTTCGGCTTCGAGTAAGTATTTGGCCGAATTTCGACTGAGAAATAACTATTCAGGTTTTGCTGAATACTTACTCAAATCTTTACTCAAAGCCGAAGTTACACCACTAATGCACACACATATGTATCTGGGGTAAACACATCACTGCTGCAGGTGAAAGCCGGCTGGCCTCCCCTCCCAGGGTCACAACTCTCTCCGATCTTGTTTCTGTTTGTACTGATTTAATTGGTTTAATTATTTTGGCTGGGGCTTTTAAAGTATGCTGTGTGGCTGGGGCTTTAAAAGTGGCTGTGATTGGAAATACAGGGTTTTGTGTCTCTGTCACTGGCCTCCACCACCCTAGGGGGGTGCCACCAATCTCAGCGATGGGTATGCAGATTGGCCAGCGATCGCGCACTTTGCAAGTGCTCTCTTTTATGCCCAGAAAGTGAAATAAAACAGGGAGCTGGTCCACGTCCACCTGGCCACAGGCGCCCTCGGAGCATTTGATTATTTTTCCCCTTCCTTTAGAGGGATTATATGCAGGCACCACCCACTCTGCCCGGTCCCCCAATGGAACGTGTAAATGCTTGTCAACCACAGGGCGGCTGACATGCAGAGGCGTGAGACCCAGGGGACAAAGAGTGTGTGATCGAACTGCTGCTCTCCCCTGGCCAGGTCTGCAGGATGCTGCAGCTGCTAGTCTCTTTCCAAAATGTCAGAGGGTCAAAGACAAAAGTTCAAGTGAGTTAAACCAATGCTAGAGCTAAACAAAACTTCCTGTATCCTGTGGCTTCTCCCAAATGCTAGGAAGCCCAAAACATTGTATTGTATTTATTGTGTTTTTTCAGCTCCGTCTTTGTCTTTTCACTGTAAGTAGTGTAGGTATGTCCTGCTAGCTCCCCTCCTCAGTGCTCAGTTTATGTTTTTTTGACTCAAACCCCTGAATTTTAGACACAGAATGCAAGGCTGCCCCAATTCACGCTTTAAGAAATGGTGTCCTCTGGGTCATTGACACGTATCTATGGAAAAACATGTTACATTTTGCGAAAATAGCATATTTATTTCATATCAGGGACGTCGTTTGGGGGTCGCCAGAGGTCGCAAGTGCGACCTCTGAGGTCTCCCTTGCAACCTCTGTGGTCTCCCTTGCGACCTCTTAAAAAAACATTTTTTTTTTTTTTTGCAATGCAAGCTCCTGGGCTGTGGCCAGCACCATGTGGCTCTTTAATTCTGGAGTGGCTAGCTTTCTTGTCCTTAAAAAAAGAAGAAAAATAAGAACATGAGGGCCACAAGTCTAACACTTTCAGCACTGAACCTAAATAAGAAAGAATAGGAATGCCAAAAAATGTGTCTTTCTGGAATTCTATACAATAATTGCTAGACTCATTAAAGGTTTATTTCAGGCACACTTCAGGGGGCGAGTCACTGATTTAGGGCCTCATTACACGGATGGCGGTGAACCATGGCGCTATTAGCGCCATGGTTCATGCCGGTAAAATACCGGCACCGCCTTGGTGGAAAGGGGAATTACCGCCCTATTCCAAGGTTGGCGGGGCGGTAATTCCCCCTTCCACCATTGCCCTTCCCCATTCCCATTTTTGCCCCATAGGGCTCTATGGGAATGGGTAAGGCGCTAATTACGTACCGCAAATTGCGGTACCGTAATTAGCTCCCTGGTCCCTTTGCGGGTTGGTTTTTCCCGCCTGCAAAAAGCAGGCGTTAAATTCCCCAACCCGCAAAGGGACCTCGTAGTAAGGCGGTAAGGGTTTACCGGTACCGGTAAAATACTGGTACCGCTAAACCCTTACCGCCTACCATGTAATGAGGCCCTTAGTCTGTTCTCAAATGCCTCAACTCAGCCTTTCATCCTTCTGAGGTCAATAAATGGGTACCAACACAGGTTGGGTGATATTGGGTGTATATTTCTTCTATGTAAAGCGCTTAAGCTTCCTGTGATGTCATCAGGGGGTCAAGGGTTGTGGAATGTCACTTCCGCTACCCCTGGCATTTTGGTTAAATGACGTCCCTGTTTCATATTAGAATCCCAGCGAGGGACAATCAGATTGTTACACGCAATCTGATAGGCCCTCGCCAGGGTTTTACCCGATGTAGAATCACTCAAATCTTGAAGTTCCTGCATATTCCCGGCGACGGGGTATGTGACATCCCCTCAGCCAGTGAGGAGCCTCGGAACGGGGTAAACCCAGCTCCGAACCACCACACGGCTTGAGGCTGCCATCCTCCCCTGCCGGTTATTCAGATGAGTGTTTTCTCCCTTCCCCTTGGCCCCCTCTAAACAATCCCTTCCCCCGCCATCCCAACCCCACTTACCTTATTTTTTCTCCTTTTTCGGGTCCATACGCAGCTGGGAATACTTCAGTGCCACGGCCGTTCGCACCCAGTGGCAGCCATGGAAAGGGAAAACATACTCTGTTTTCCCTTCCCTAGCGGCCATTATTTAAACATTGAACATTTTTTTCTGTTCCGAAACGCCACAGCATTTGGGAACAGAAAAACAATGCTATTAGTACCCCGGTCTTGCTGCCTGGATGCTAATAACAATAAGCCCCTTGCCACAGGGCATTACTGAGTCAAGTAATGCCCCGGGGCCTTCATTAAGGCCCTCATTTCACTCGGGCCTGTAACTAAGAGCCCCCGGGCATTACCTGACTCTGTAATTCCCCTGCGGCTCGGGGCTTATTGCTTAATTAATGCTCCATAGTTTGCAAATGGAAATCTAAGTAAATCTTGACAAGGCAGTCACTGCCCCCAACGCGATGGGACTCTCATAGACAGGACAGTTGCTGTCATTGAAAAGGCAGCACCTGTTTGGGGGGGAACCCCCAAAAAGATTGGGGCATCTTAATATTGCATCACCGCTGTTCTGGAAAAGTGTTTTTATAAAGTGCTCTGACAGTGGTGTCAGCCCAAGGCAATATGGTGCTTGTCCGTGGCAGAACCAGTTTCTCACCATCAGAAATTCTCTACCTCTGTTTTGCCTTCGTTTGGTCTGGGGTCGGAGCATTTGTGTGGAGGTTTCTGGACTTCTGAGCCCTTATTCAAACCACAGAGTAGGATTAGAGCCGTGGAAGCCACAGCTCTCTCTACTCTCCCGCTTGAGGGAGGTACTGCACTCTTAGCAATATAGGACATTGGCCCACATTACGAGTTTGGATGTAAGGTACGGCCCTTACCGGCATGGAGCAAATACCGTGTCCGTGTTACCACAAGGCCGCTATTAGAGGGCGATTAGGAGTACGCGGGCACACGCTTTGCGCCATGCCAGTAACGACCTTTCTGCCATGCCGTAAAAGGGCGAAAAATCACCCCTACCGGCATTGTGCGAAGCGCAGGTAGCTCCACCGCCATCCAAGCCATCGGGATTAGCGGTCACCGCTAATAAGCGGAACCAGAAGTAGCGTCATCGCACAGGAATGGGAAAGAGCAGGACGGCCATCTTTAAAAACACAATCCATTGCCATCCTCTGTAACCAGGAGCCATATCACCACCACACCTCTACCACACCTCTTCCACTACCTGCAGCATTTTACCATGCCCAAAACACTCAAAAAAAGTGCAGAGCGCTTGCGCAAGGAGCGGTTCTCACCAGAGGAGCTGAATATGCTGGCCGAGACGCTGCAAGAACATGCAGATGTCGTATTCTCCACCAACATGTCTCGACCTGCAGTGCAGCGGAAGAAGGAGATATAATCGGAGGTGGCGCAGGAGGTGAGTGCCGCCAAAAGATGTCTGGAAGCGCCGGGATTACCTGCATTTACGCGTGCGGAACATCCTCTCGGCCAACCGCAAGCAGGCGATGGCAACAGGTGGAGGTGCGGACTCCCCCATTAAGATTGCAACCCTGGGAGGAGATCTGCACAAGCACCATTGGGATGGAGGCTATTGAGGGAGTGGGGGACATGGAGCGCGGAGCCCCGTCATCGGCCAATACAGGTAGGTGTCCCAAATGAAACACTGCAATGACCAACACGATGATGTCCCCCTGAACTGACAGTGCAGTGATGGAAAGCAGGGTCCACCAGACACATATTTGCAAGACTGCCTACAGGCAGTGCACAGCACCATCTTGTCCACATGCATGATGCACCGCATATATGTCCCATCCCAGACGCATCCCTGCATCACCCTCCCAAAAGCCAAGCAACTCGTATGTCAGTAGCCCAATGCCAATCAACTGCCATTCCATATCAATGCAGCTACCCCAATGCATGCCTGATCCATGTAAACCCATCACTAATCCTCTACCTCTCTTGGTCCCCCACAGGCACGCCATTAGACAGCGATGACCAGGACACCAGGGAGGATGCTGCAACACCACACAAGAAAGCCAGGGGCACGGAGGGAGAAAACCGCCCCTCTACAACAAGGGGAAGAGGGCAACCTGGACCACAGCGGAAGGGCCAGAGAACCCGAGAACCCACAGCACCAACGTGCACTACAGCCCCCACCACAGCACCCACACCAGCCACCAACACAGTGGAGCCTGTGGCAGAAGGCACTATAACGGCTGCCATTAGTACTGTGGGGGAGACAGCTGCCACAGCAGCCGTGTCCGATGACGAGGCAGATGTTCTGCCACATGGCACAACCACCACTACAGGCCCCCCGCATTCATCACACCTCTTCCTATCCAGCATACACAACAGCAACAGCCATGAGCTGTCTCCTTGGGACTCATGGCCCTGTAGTTTCAGCCCCACGCCAACCGTACATGATGAACCAACCATGTCGGTAGCACCTCATACATCCCCCAGTGTCGTGAACAGCCAAGAGGGGATCAGGGCTATCCAGAAGCGGCAGGAGGAGTTGACAGGGCTGTTGACACAGCACATTACGGAATGCGGGCGGGCAAGAGATGAGATGAGGGAATGGGCTTCATCCATCAAATCTGCAATTGAGACCTCCTCAAAAGACATCTGCAGTGAATTGGCAGCAGTGCGGCAGGTCCTCTCCCAAATGGTGGCAGCAATGGAGGCCATGCGTCTGGCACAGGTAGCAGAACAACCTGGGACATCCTCCAAAGCCAGCTCCACTAAGTCCAGCCCCCTGCGTAGGTCTGGCCGGAACCTGCGCAGGTCGGACAGGGGTCCACCTGCTGCCGGAAGAGGAGAAGGGCTGTAGGTTCAGCCAGGCATTCTGGTCCCATGTAGACTTATGGTGCATGCCAGTGCACACCATGTGTGGGGAAGTTGATGGAGAGTGGAGGGGGTAGAGGGTGTGTGGGGAGGTTGAGGGAGGTGGGCGAGAGGGTGTGTGGGGAAGTTGAGGGGGGAGGGGCAGGGGGGAGAGGGTGTGTGGGGAAGTTGAGGGGAGAGGGGGCGGGGGTAGAGGATGTGTGGGGAAGTTGAGGGGGTAGCGAGGGTGGGTGTGTTGGGTTGAGGGCTTGTGTACTTGTTAGTTACATATTCTCAATACACCTGTTATGAAATCTGAATTCACATGTGAGGACATTGCTTATTGTGTCCGTGTGCTTTATTGGTGAACAGTCTACGGTGTCCATGTCCCTGACACACCCAATGCCCTGAGTTCCACCTCCATGTCACACTCCCCATCCATGTATGCTAGAAACATTGGTCAATCAGAGTCTGATGCATGGCACGTCCCTCCTGTGCATCGCTGCCTCCCTGAAGTGCAGCCCCATCTCCACCCTCCTCATCCTCATCATCAGGTGGTTGCAGTTCAGCGTCAGGGGGCAGAGGCACATTCCGTCTGATGCACATATTCTGTAGCATGACACATGCCATGACGATCTTGCCCACCTTCTCATGGCCATACAGGAGTGCCCCACCAGACCTGCTGAGGCAGTGAAACCGTACCTTCAAGAGGCCAAAGGTCTGCTCAATCACCACACGGGTACGTGTATGTGCACAATTGTAGTCCTCCTCGTGCCTGTTCTGCGGGTTCCGGACTGGGGTAAGGAGCCACCTCTTCAAGGGATAGCCTGCATCACCTGCATGTGGGTAACAATGATTATGTATGAGTCCTCACATCACATGGGACCTGTATCAATGACACCATAGCATGCATTAATTTCCTGTATGTACCCACATATCCATGCATGAATAGGGACACATGATGTGACTGCTATGTGTGTATTCCTCTTATAGGCAGGTGTGCGTGCCATCATCTAGTGGGCGCAGGGGGGGGGGGATTCCTTGTGAGTGCTCATGCACTGTGGTAGTCCACGGTGGTTGTTCCCATGATCTGGGTGATGTGCAGTGATATGTATGCTACCATCCTGTCAACGTAGGTGGCAGCGTCATGATGATCTTATTCTGCACGCCAAATGGTGACATGCTGTTTTGGTGGACCTCTGTGTTGGTGTAGGGGTGTGTTCATGTATTTTGCCCTCATGTGGCTCCTTTGTACGCAGTAATGGAGACCTGTCCTTTTTGATGATGGTATTTGGCGCTGCGCATCGGCCATCCTCATTGGTTGTTGCTGCATTGTGCTGTGGGGTCTACGGTCTGATTATGTGCAGTGTACATGTTGATGGCTATGTAATGGTTGTTGCACTGCATCATTTTTGTGGTAGTGCAGCTTACGTCTTGTATTTTGTGGTCAGGTGTCGGATCAAGTCTGGCCTGCTTTGGGGTATGAGCATGGTACATCCTCTCAGGTACTCTCAGCCAGGTGAAGTATGCATCTCCCCCCCCCCATCTCAGCCAAGTGAACTATGCATCCCTCCCCCCATCTCAGCCAGGTGAAGTATTGAAGTATGCATCTCTCCCCCCCATCTAAGCCAGGTGAAGTATGCATCCCTCCCCCCATCTCAGCCAGGTGTAGTATGCATCTCCCCCCCATCTCAGCCAGGTGAAGTATGCATCCCTCCCCCCATCTCATCCAGGTGAAGTATGCATCTCCCCACCATCTCAGCCAGGTGAAGTATATGCATCCCTCCTCCATCTCATCCAGGTGAAGTATACATCTCCCCGCCATCTCAGCCAGGTGAAGTATGCATCCCTCCCCCCATCTCACCCAGGTGAAGTATGCATCCCCCCCCCATCTCAGCCAGGTGAAGTATGCATCCCTCCCCCCATCTCATCCAGGTGAAGTATGCATCTCCCCGCCATCTCAGCCAGGTGAAGTATGCATCTCTCCCCCCCATCTCAGCCAGGTGAAGTATGCATCTCCACCCCATCTCAGCCAGGTGAAGTATGCATCTCCCCCCATCTCAGCCAGGTGAAGTATGCATCTTTCCCCCTCATCTCAGCCAGGTGAAGTATGCATCTCGCCCCCCATCTCAGCCAGGTGAAGTATGCATCTCTCCCCCCCATCTCAGCCAGGTGAAGTATGCATCTCTCCCCCCAATCTCAGCCAGGTGAAGTATGCATCCCCCCCCCCATCTCAGCCAGGTGAAGTATGCACCCCCCCCATCTCAGCCAGGTGAAGTATGCATCCCTCCCCCCATCTCAGCCAGGTGAAGTATGCATCTCCCCCCCATCTCAGCCAGGTGAAGTATGCACCCCCCCCCCATCTCAGCCAAGTGAACTATGCATCCCTCCCCCCATCTCAGCCAGGTGAAGTATGCATCTCCCCCCCATCTCAGCTAGGTGAAGTATGCATCTCTCCCCCCCATCTCATCCAGGTGAAGTATGCATCTCTCCCCCCCATCTCAGCCAGGTGAAGTATGCATCTCTCCCCCCCATCTCAGCCAGGTGAAGTATGCATCCCTCCCCCCATCTCAGCCAGGTGAAGTATGCATCTCCCCCCCATCTCATCCAGGAAAAGTATGCATCTCCCCCCCATCTCAGCCAGGTGAAGTATGCATCTCTCCCCCCCCATCTCAGCCAGGTGAAGTATGCATCTCTCCCCCCCATCTCAGCCAGGTGAAGTATGCATCTCTCCCCCCCATCTCAGCCAGGTGAAGTATGCATCTCTCCCCCATCTCAGCCAGGTGAAGTATGCATCTCTCCCCCCAATCTCAGCCAGGTGAAGTATGCATCTCTCCCCCCCATCTCAGCCAGGTGAAGTATGCATCTCTCCCCCCCATCTCAGCCAGGTGAAGTATTGAAGTATGCATCTCCCCCCCCCATCTCAGCCAGGTAAAGTATGCATCTCTGCCCCCAATCACCTACCCACATTACATTTCCATGAGCCTGACATGCAACTCACCGAGAAGCCAGGATCTCTGCCCTGCATGTCGCTCCATGTAGCGTGGTATCGTGGAGTTCCGCAAGACCATTGAATCATGGGTTGATCTGGGAAATCGGGCACAACAATGTGTGATGATCTTGTTTGAGTCACATACCATTTGCACGTTGATGGAGTGGTATAACTTACGGTTGCGGTACACTACCTCCATGACATGTGGGACCACCAATTCGACATGGGTGCAGTCAATGGCGCCAATGCAACCAGGGATGCTGGCCAGTGAATGGAAACCAACTTTGGTGTTGGAGATCTCCTGGGCTGTCCGTGGTAGGAAAATGTGGTCACATGTGTGCTTCAGGAGGACATTAAGCACTTGGTTCAGCGTATGTGAGAATAATGGTTGTGATATGCCATGCATGTGCCCCACTGTGTGCTGGTAGGTGCCTGTGGCCAGGAAGTGGAGCACAGACACTACCTTCAGTAGAGGTGGGATGGCGGTGCGTATTTCAATCAGGCTGACAATGTCGTTATGTATCATGTCCACAATGGTGGTGATGGTGTCCCGGGCCAGACGGTACACGGTGTGGATCTGCTCAGGGGTTAGGTTGAATGGACTGGCTGGAATGCGATTGATTGCGGTATGCCTGCGTGGTACCACTGGCTGCACTGGTGGGGCATGCTGGGCCTGCCTCACCCGCCTTCTCCTCCTGTGTCTCCTCTGTGCTGCCTGTTGTTATTGTTGTTGTTGTGGTTGTTGTTGTTGCAGCAGTTCCACTGAAATCATGTCCTCCAGCCACAGCATTGCTAGTAGTATTGGAATCATTTTGGTGTGTGACTGGGTGTGGGAAGTGGTGGGGTGTGCTCCTTTTGTGCTGGCCCAGTCTATATTGCCTCCACCTGTGCTGATTGTGTGCACCTGTCGCAGTTGGGAACACTGCACATGACCGTTTACGGATGGTCCGTGATGTCGGTATTTACTCCATGCCGGTAAGGTAGTTTTCGGGCTTCAGTAGGCTGTTATTTGCATGTCCGCCTGACTTGTGATGGCCTCCTGTTTACGCCATGGCGGTATTTCCGGCATGAAGGGTCACGTGCCCGCGCACATGCCGTTATTTGAGGCACCGCTAGTTACGGTGCCGCCAATAGTGGGTTGGTGGGTCGTAATGGCCCGGAGCAGTAAACGATGCCAGTAATCCTTTACCGGCATCGTTTATCTCTTACTTCCAACCTCGTAATGACCCCCATTGTTTGTGTTTAGAATCTAAACCTTTTATATTGTTTTCTTACTGTGTTCAAATATGTGTCTCAGCACAGTCCCGGAAGAATTTTTGCCCTCAGCATGCCATTGCCACCAAATGCCGGGAAGGTGCGGCTGTTCCTTGCGGTACTCAATTATTTCACCACCTCTGGCAGGAGGCTGAGCCTGGTGCCTGCTAGACCTACATACACCCTGCCGCTTTCTGAAGGCTGGGTTTACACCTTCAAGTGTGTGAAGGAAGCTTGCTGTACCTGTTGAGGGAGGGGAGAGTCGTCTGCTGCATGGGGGTGGGGGTGCATGCTTGTGTGCAAAGCTTGCAACATTGCTGCATGGTATTTGTGAGAGAGCGTGAGCGAGAAGCTTGAACTGCTGTTGAACCAGGTCGGCTGAAGATGTATCATGGCTTGTGGGAAATACACTGTGGGGTTAATTGCCAATGGCCGGCCAGCAGGATGCTGAAAGAAACGCAGGCATTGTGACAACCAGCTTTTAACAACCCCTCCCCGGGAGACCAGTTGGAACTGTAATTCACAGCACTGAAAGCAGTGTTGTCTCCCTCCTCTCTCCACCACAAAAGGAGAGACAAACATGTAGCATTTCACTAAGTGGGCTTCACCTTTTACTTGATGGAGCTTGGATTGATTTAAAAGACCGGGGAATTTGTTTTTTAAGTTGTTTCTTTGTTATTAGCAGGGCTTATTCTTATATATAAATATATAAATGTTTAAGTAACTGGAGTTGTGATGACTCCTTTTGTGTTTCAGTGCCTTTGTAGAACCAGAAGGCTAAAGATGGACAGGCCCAAAAGGAACATTTGAAAGAACAAGTACCCACATCACAGTCTCCCTCACAGTGATTGCTCACATGCATACTATTCTTTCGGGCTAGTCTTAGTAACTTGGGCCCTGCCAAACAAGCAGTACCTGTGAATGCACAAAAATACAAACTGTGCTTTATTAAACAGTTTATTTTCTGATAATGTATTCCTTTCATTGTCTACACAAAAATCTTCTGTAGACAACATAGAAGAGAAATGCAATGAAACATGGATGTACATATTTAAATGTGTGTTTTTCATTTACAAAGTGTTTTTCTTGTGTACATAACTGTATTAAGTCAACTATTCAGCTCCATATTTGCCTACGGCCGAATACTTGTCCAACCATTCGGTAGTCGGCCGAATACTTAAATCTACTGTTGGGTACACCCCAAATTCATTTTGTCTCCATTATAATGCATGCACCCCATGGGTGCCCCAGACTGTTTTCCACTAAAGAGGGGCCCCCAACCATCATGTTGTAAGGGGCCCCACACATCTTTAGCTGGGCCTGGATTCCCCTATGCCCCGCTTTTAGCACTCCCCCATGGAGAATATGAGAGAAGACAATCTGTATCGGAGATGGAGGGCATACTGGTCGAATACAGGAGAGGGAGAGGGAAATAGACAGAGATGCAAAGAAAGAACCAGGATGCAGAATTTTATCATACGAAGGGACCAGATGTCAAAGTGAAGCGGGAACTAAAGAAGGCAACATTCCCTTACTTTTTGGGGATAACAGCCATCTTTCCCTTACTTCATTCGACCCAGAGCATGGGTCCAGGACAGCAGTGAAGGACTGCTCCATCTTGCAGGTGCTTGATTTCCCTTCTTCATTTGTATAGAGTGCCTGGGACATAACGCTAATTTCCAAGTAGTCGTAAAGCCCCACACAGCAGTGATCTGTGACTTCTACAATCAATCATGGATTGCGGCAGAGTGTCTGTACGGATAATGTGCGGGGTACCGGGGCATGTGGCTAAATCCCTAGGAGTGTCCCTTAAGAGGTGGGAATGGTGAGTGATTGGAAGGGGGAGCTGCTTAAAGCTGCATGCTGTGAGGGACAATGACCAACTAATGGTGGTCATTTAAATGTATTTTCTTGTGTTTTGGAGGCCTTGATAGTACTGTTGTAAACACAACAGTGTGGGGTGGAATGGGGAAAAGGAAGGTATGGCGTTTGAGTTGTTGGGGGATTGAGAATGGGGTCAGTGAGAAGCGCGGGCAGGGTTGGTGCTTAGAGGGGCAGTAGACGGGGATGGGGCAGCGGGAGCATAGTTCCACAACTTTTATTTTTTACACTTCGACCACTGTAAGGCACTAATGACTAAATGGGAGATTGGGTGTCGTGAAGTAGAGAGGAGGGAAGAGGGGATCGGAGAATCAGGACGGGGTAAGAGTGGGGACGGTGAGAAATTAAACTGAGGAGTCAGCGCAGAAGAGCAGATATGGAAAAGCGATGGGGAGTGGTAGTGAAGAGGGAGAGGGAGAAAAAGAGGAGACTGAACGGGCGGAGGAGCGAAAGCTCAGCACTGGACAGCGACCTGTCCCTTCAGCACTGGACAGCGAACCGTCCCTTCATCACTGGATTGCTAGTTGCCCCTTCAGCACTGAATAGCAACCTGTCTCTTCATCACTGGAAATTGAGCTGCCCCTTCAGCACTGTACAGCGACCTGTCCCTTCATCACTGGAAATTGAGCTGCCCCTTCAGCACTGGACAGCGACCTGTCCCTTCATCAGTGGAAATTGAGCTGCCCCTTCAGTACTGAACAGCGACCTGTCCCTTCATCACTGGGGCTAGAAGAGCAGCGCTTCGCACAAGATGATTGCAAGAGAGGGAGTTGACCTGAAGGCACCAGTGATATTGGGAGAGGTCCAAAATGTACGCGCCAGACAACTCATCCTAAGAAAAGTTCCACGTGGACAGGTGCACGTTCAATCATCCAATTATGAGTGCTAAAAGTCCACCTTCAGATAGTTGACTTCCAATGTTTTCTATTGTTTACATCCAAAAAGTCGGTTTCCAAAAGTCTCTCTATTTCAAAGTCCACGCCCCTGTTTCCCTCTGTCACACTAACCCCGCGTGCCCCTTTCCTCTTGTTGGAATCATTTAAAAAATGTTTACCGTATTCCCTTTTGCTTCCCGCACCTTTATATGTTATTTCTTTCCTTTGTTTTTTCTTCCAAAGAGGCAAGTGCTCTTTTTGTGTGCAAGTGATGGGTATGAGCAGTGGTGTCGCTAGGGAGGAGGAGGGGGGCGCAATAGGAGGGCAGAGGGCCCCTCCTCTGAAATCCTGCCCCTCTTTCTTGTCCCCCCCACCTCAACTGGGCTACTCTGGGTACAGAAACCAATGGCAGAAAAAAAAGAAAAAAGAGGGGTAAACCTTTCTACTCCTCCACACAGGGTCGCAATCAATACTGCCGCACAACAATGAAGAGCTGTCAAGTCACGCCTGCAGCCAAGAGCAGCCCTTCCAATCAGAATGTAGTGCACAAAACCGGTAATGATGGGTCACTAGTGACTTAATGGTTTAGAGCCTACATTCTGATTGGAGGGGAGGTGCACAAAAGGGGTGTGGTAGTTGGTGAGCAGGAAAGATTCTCTGCAGCAGTGCTTCTGACGTCACACATTGCCCTTTTATAGGCGCCCCCCTTCTTTTGTCTGAGGCCCCCCTTCTTTTGTCTGTGGCCCCCTCTGTGCCCCTCCTAAATTTGATTCCTGGTGATGCCGCTGGGTATGTGCCCTGTTCACAAAAGGCATCTGAATGTGCACATTATAGATGCACAAATTAGGAGGCCATTTCCACCCATGTGCACATTTTTGCAAATAAGGAGATGTTTCTGCAAATTTCAATGCACACCTCAAATTCAGAAATGGCATACACTTTGATGTGCACAGAAATCAAACATATTCTGATGCTCCTGGTTGGAACAGGCACAGAGGTGTGCAACGCATGACAAGATTGCATTTTTTTTTTAAAGTGGAACCACTCCTGTCCCACTTTTCTATCCCTCAAACAGGAATAGAACATGTTGTTTACTTTCAGGTAACAAGACTGCACATTCAGGCTTAAATGTAGAAGAAGGATGGTGGGCTCCAATTAAAGCACAGAGCACATGCAACTTAAGTATATGGTTTTAGCAATGTAGTATGAAAATATGAGCTTTTATGTTTGCAACCCCTTGCAGGGGATACAAATAAATAAATAAAAGGTATCCCCGCCAGGGATATGCAGGAACCTCAAGATTTGAGGGATTCTGCGTCAGGTAAAACCCGGCGAGGGCCAATCTGATTGCGTATAACAATCTAATTGTCCCTCGCCGGGCTTCTAATATGAAAAAAATATGTTATTTTCACAAAATGTAACACGTTTTTCCATAGATACGTGTCAATGACCCAGAGGACACCATTTCTTAAAGCGTGAATTGGGGCAGCCTTGCATTCTGTGCCTAATATTCTGTGGTATGAGGCAAAAAAACATAAACTGAGCACTGGAGAGGGGGGCTAGAAGGACATACCTACACTACTCGAGCACGAGAAGCTGTGCCGGGGATCCTTAAAACGAAAGGGGAAAAAATTAGAGTAACAGACCTTTGAGCGTGATCGCGCAAGTGATCCTTTACTCTAAAAAAAAAAAAGACAGTTTCAGGCACATGCGGAGTGCAGAGGACAGTGGTTTAAACCCTCTAAGGGTTTAGAGGTGCTCCGCAAAACACCCCCAGTCATTGCTGCTAGCCTAAGAGAACTCATAATTACAGCCGTTCCCTGCAGCGTGGAGCGTCCAACGTTTCAGCGCTCACGGGCTGTGTACTTTTAAAAAAGGGACCGTCTCATTACAGACGCCACCTGGACTCACTGGGCCACACTTGGCAGATGTAACCCAGGTTGAGTGGTGTTGGGTGGGGGGACACTGCTGAAGACAACACTTGCTGCATATGGCATACGCAGCTCTGCCAACATAAAATAAGGGACTCCCTCACGCTGCTGCTACCTGCTGGTCTGCTCCTAGCATATGCAGCCCAGCCAAAGAATAGACTTTGGGGCCCCATGCAGGCACTGCTGCTGCTGCCTACCTACAAACAAGAACTGCTTACCTGAACCATCACAAGAGAGATCAAGACACAGAAGAACATCAGGAAAGAGCCGCAGCAAGGACCTTGACACAGTCCTTGCAGGCTGTCTCTGAAGTAAGGTGTTTTTAAACATGGTTGTTTGTACAGTGCACTGTATGGCCTTTGTCTATATTCTTCAAGGACTTTAAACTTTTTTTTTAAGATTTAAAAGGACACTTCATATTTTTTTAAGGTGTAGATATGCAGTTGCTTAGGTTCAAGTTATCTGTATATGTTGTCTTGATTTCCCCTTTTTGACAAAACTCTCAAAAAACCCTGTTTCTGTACCCAAAAGAGATAAGTATATATGAGCAAACAACAACTAAAAGAACCGTACACCAGCATTCCTTTGCCCTTTTTTCCTTTTGTGTGCCAGGTACCCAGTGTCTTTTTTCTTTAGAATATTTGGGGAAAACCCTGCCCTAATCTTTGCCTTTTCATCCCTTCCCCACATCACAGCGGGGCTCACAGGGTCATCTTCGACCCAGTTAAGTGGGGTTGGAGACAGGTAAGAGGCGGGTCAAGTATTCAGTAAAGGTAGATAATAAGTATATTGTGTACCCGCTTACACCTGTCTACCTATAAGGTGCGTTGTAAGATCTCTCCGCTACATGTAAAAATAGGTACACAAATATACTTCCGGAAAACTACCAGTAACAAAATAGAAAAATCTGTAACCATACTAAAAACAATGGCAAAATCGGTTTGGGATACAAGGTAAAGCTGCATTCGTTTTAGTAAAACTGTTTGAGACTTTCTTCTTCTAAAGAGTACAGAAAACAATAAGTCAGTAGCTGAGCTAGGGACTAGAAATCCATTTGTCTATTCAGGTCTCACGGTGGGCCCGGCCACAGTGAGCTGGCTGGTCAATATACGCATGCAGGGTCTTCTTGCCGTTTAAAAGCTAATGGTCTGCACTGCGTGAAAGTCAATGGGATAGAGGGGCTTCAATGACGTGGTCCCAGCGTTTTAGCAGGACATGACAGTGGTACGGCAACACCTGTGGGTCCAAAATGATGTACACAAAATAGCTAAAGGGCAGACTGTATGCACAATGCTGCAAGGGTGTCATCAGGACACCCTTAACGAATAGCAGGCTGTGGAAGCTAACTGCGCGAGTCTAAAGGAGTGTGCTTATTTAGTTATTGTAATTTTTATAAAGCGCCACGCACAGTGCTGCAGCTCCTCGGTCATCTGTAGGGCTGTGTTGCACGGTAGGGGATCCATGCGGATCACAGGTGGCACCCAGCAATAAGTAGCACTATATCTTCGCCTGCTGTACAGTGTCCCTGCAGAAGGCCTTCCTTCGCCACCAGGGCAGCATCCAATATGGCTGAGTTTGAAAAGACCTGCATTGGGCAACAACCAGAGTAAGCCGCTCTCCCTCTCGGCGCTTCTAGTAGACACCCTTTTCCACACAGCTTTGAAAGGCAGGTGCGCCACATGCTATCATTTTGCACAGAGGTGAAATTTATAAGGTATTTTCGAAAGAGTGTGTTCAATTCAAAGGGTTTCATTGATATCAACGTCTTATACCCAACGAGGCGCAGGGACAAGAGATCTTAGTACTAGGTGGGATTAAACCCGTGAAATGTGCAGCTATCGACCCGAACAGTGACAAAATACATGTGTGTAATGTATGTTTTTGATAAAACTAATGCCCAGATTTGAAATAAGGCACAAGACGTGCCGAAACACGTGTTATCACATGGGCTTTTCCACGAGAGTGGAGTCATATCATTAAAAATCGGTTCAATCCTGAAAGCAAGTTGTGGTGCAGCCTTTTTGTGAGGGATAACCATCCTGATATTTGTACAGCCCTAGTGCAGAGCTTTCCAGGGAAGCCCTTGCAAATCAGGCCCCATTCAGGCTTTGTGCTCACTGAGAGGCACAACTACAGGTGTGATCACTGCTTGCAGCCTATGGCGGTGGTCACTACAATTCAGCGTCTCTGGGGATTGCCTTAGTTCATTGCATGTTACAACACTTCAGCCGTAAAAAGAGCATTTCCCCTAATTATTTCATGAGCAGTGGAAAATGCCTGTTTTCCCCAGCCGCGCTTGGCCTTCTTCTTGCTGATAGATTTTGACAGGGGCGTTGCTAGGGGGGGCTAAGGGGGCTATAGCCCCTGATCTTTTGGTTGTAGCCCCTGATAGAATCTCAGGAGCTACAGCCAAAAGACTAGCTAGCCCCCAGTCCCAACAGTTCCAACATCAGCTTAGCCCCGGGTCTTTTTCAGACCTAGCAACTCCCCTGGATTTTGATCCATCAGCGGTGATTTTGGATACCAAGGCTTGAGCCTCATTACACCATCTTCTCGGGTTGAGTATGTAGTCGTGGGTTTGTTTTCTTCGTGGTCTGTGTGGTCTTGTCACAGTAGGGCTGGGTTCACAGGGTCTTCGCAGTGATGGGACGCCCTTGCAGTGGGGCTTGTTTTAACCGCGGAGCTGCCGGAAGCCAAATGCCGCGTCCTCCAATTAATAGCATGAGTACAGAAACCGGATGTTATTTAGAATTGCCAGCACTTTCTCAACGTGCCGCCTGACATGCCAGTGATTTACAGCCTCACAACTGGAGATGTGTTTACATCTTCGCGCGCGGAAACATCAAACGAAGAGGCAGCGTTTATTGCCGGTTGCAGAACAGAACATGAATGTTGCACTGCACAGCAGGGGCAGGCTCCCCGTCAAAACCACAGGAATAAATGAAATAACGGGATTGTGTCTCCAATTGTACAGAGAGATGGCAGAGTACAGTGGGGCTTATGGAATGCAGGAGGGCCTGTAATGTGGTGGGGGTCGTGCCTCAGCGGTGGCTGAGAGGGAAGATTGGAGCTCATAGAGTTGGGTGGCCCTGCCATTAGTCCACTCACATGTAACTATCAGTGAACGCTAGGTAGTTAGTTCTAAATGGGGTGCAACCTAAGCTTCCTAGCAAGAAACCGTCACTGTGGATTAATGTCTCTTATAAGAAGGGGGGCTCATCCATAATGGGTGACCGGGCAACTCACCCACCACCCATTATGGCTGAGCCAAGCCAGGCCAGTGAAAACACTGAGTGCTCCCTCAGTTCGAGCAAGCAGCTGATGGAGCAACCCTGGTCTGGCTTTCACTGTCAAAAGGAAGCATGGTTTTCCCTTGACAGTTCATTAGCACCCCAGAACGCATAGCCAATGTGCCATGCAAGGCTGGGCGTGTTTTGCTTCCACAGTCTTGCATGACCCATTGGGGATGTAGGCGGTGGAACTGCAGGCCTGAATGTGCAATGGGTGCAGCCCTGCTCCACCCTGCACATTCAGTGATCCAGGGGTGGTGTGATGGGGGTGCCCCAACTCCACTATACATGTGCAGGAACCAGGAAGCTTTGTCTGTTTCCTGGTTTCTGTTGCATACTACTTGGGAGCTCGATGGCCTTAGTGTCAGGAAGAGCGCTGGGGCCTGACTGGGGCTGCAGCCTGCAGTTAAGAATAAAATGCGTGTGTGTTTGTATTTGTGTATTCATGTATGTGCACATGGGGGGTTGCATGTGGTAGTGCGTGAGTGCATTAGATGGCGTGTGTTGTTTATGGGAGCATGTGAATGAGAGAGGGTATGCTGCGTGGGTGGGCGAGGGACTGAGAGTTAGAGTGCAGGAATGCAACATGGGTGAATGAGGGAGTGACAGTGTCTGTATACATGCTGTATGCTGTAAGAAAGCATTTGTGCTGGGCACTGCCAGGGAGCGGGCCTCTGTCAGGAGAGGGTCGTGGAGGAGCGGTGATACCCCTTTCATTAGCAGCAACTAGAACATGTTTTCATACTGTGGCATGGCATATTTCACTGGGCCACAAAGGTAAGGCCAGCAAGATGAGTGTTCTCAGTGGCCATACTCACCTACATTGTTGGAGTTAGTCTGGAAATATTTTCTTACTGGGACATTGCATTTTGACTGAGCATCAAGCGTAAAGGGTATCAGGTAATACAATTGTGGCAAAAATGTTGCTGGTAAAAATAAATCACGGCAACAATGCTGTGGTTTGACCCGGTAAAGATGTACCCCATTATACCATTTAAAGGGATCGGGGATTGCCGGGGTCTCCCCCGCTCCTCTTAAATGGTATAATGGGTCCGGGGCTTGCAGGGGTGTCTCCCGCATCCTTTACATGATTGTGGCGGCAAAATCACAGCATTTTTGCCACAATATTTTGTATACAAAGCCATTTTTGCAGCGATTTTAAGACATGCAACCGAGTAAAGCAAGCAAGAAGATTCTCTTTAAGCCATACAGCCTATATTTGTTGAGCCAGTCACATATTTTCTCACTATGCCATGTCATTGGTTGCAGGGCATCACAGATAAAGAGCATGATGAGTCTTCTTAAATGGCCATACTTGGCTACATTGTTGGAGTCAGTCTGTCCATATTTTCTTCCTGTGGCATGACATTTGTTACTGAGCATCACGAGTAAAGCTTGCAAGATGTGTGTGCTTAACTTTCCATCCTGGGCTACATTTGTTGAGCAAGTCTGGACATAGTTTGTTACTGTGACATGCCATTTTCTACTGGGCATAAACGGTAATGCCAGCATGATGAGTTTTCTCATGTGGCCATATTTATGGACATACTTATATAGGGTGTCATGGTAGTTTCAACTGGGCATTAAGGTGAAGCCAGCAGGATGAGTGTTCTTATGTGGCCATATTGGCATACATTGGAGGTGCCAGTTTGGACATATTTTCTTACTGTGGCATGGTATTTTTCTGGGCATTGAGGGTAAATCCAGCATGATGAGTTTTCGTATGTGGCCATACTCACTTACACTGATGGCACCTTCTGTACAATCTTTCGTAGTGTGTCATGAAATTTTCTACTGGGCATCAAGGGTAAAGCCAGCAGGATGACTGTTCTTATGTGGCTATATTGACCTACATTGGTGGTGCCAATTTGGAATTTTTTTCCTTACCCTGGTATGGCATTTATTACTGCCATTAAGAGCACAGTCAGCATGATCAGTGTTTTTAGGTGGCCGTTCTGGCCTTCATTGGTTCAGCCAGTCTGTACCTATTTTCTTACTGGAGCATGGCATTTTTTAATTGCAAAGGCAATAAGACTATGCTCTTACATGGGGATACCGGTAAAAATTGTCAGGGCCAGCATGGAGATGTATTTGTATAGTATCATTACTGTCATTAAGGGTAAAGCAAATGTGTATGTTCTTAAATGGGGATATTGGCAAATATATATATGCAGCCAGCATGGATATGTATGGTCACAGCTAGCATGAAAAAAATGTTATACTGGCACATATTATAAGGGAAAGGCATCATGAAAATGCATTCCAAAATAAACCTGTGCACAATTGTTGACCTGCCATTATTCAATTCTTTCATGTGTTGTCCTACAAATTGATGGCAAACTGTGTGGCTTTTGCCCAATTTTTCACAGAAAAAGTGCTGTCAATACCCACTATTAAGACATTATTCAATATAAATGCTGAGGGGAGTACCCCGCCAAACCTTCCTTGGTTGGTGTAAGCTGCTTCACTATGCTTGCTCGCTCTTTCATATTTTCGTGAAACATTTACAACCCTGCTGTAAAAGAAAAGAAGTCACCAGCCACCACTGCTAAGGTGAATACGAACTCAAAATGTTACAAAGTTAACCCTTGGTAGTGAGGTCAAATGTCATGTGCAGTCCTTTGAAGGAGGTGGTGATGGTAAGTCAGAAATAGTATAATATAGATATTTCACAGTCAATAAATCAACAATATCCAGGCAAATCGTTTTGTCACAAAAACGCATCTTTTCCTCAACAGCACTAGATATCTCAATAGTGAAAAGATTATATAAATATATTACAATAAATACATATTTTGTTATTTAATAACTAGTGTTTTAACTTGCCAGATTTTTCCAGAAAAAAAGGACCCTTTCCAGTACCATTCAAAATAGGGTAATAATTAAAGTACTTAGCAGGCAGAGTCTGGCACGAAGAGCTGTATAAAAACACAGTATTATTAGTATTATGATTATGATTATGATTATGATTATTATTATATCATTATTATTAATACTATTATTTCCACCAATCATTTTTAAAAAATTGGTAGTAATTGTACTTCACTCAAGGTGAAAACATTACACCTTTTTAACATAACCAAAGAGAAAGGTGTTTTTTCCCCACTAACCAGCGCTTTCCCTACATATTTTAGCACTGCAGTTGTTTTTATATATAATTTCCAGTTCCATTATGTATCATTTTTGGAAATGACGTTTGTTTATATAATTATGCTGGTCTCAGATTATGTTCGTAAGACTCTTGTCAGGATAAATACTGTTGGCTACTCTCCTTTGTGGGAAATGTATAGAGTCCAGGAAAAAGAAAGTGATATCTTCAGGAGAGGGGATATGCACTCTGAAGTTCTATTACAGCAGTGTTGCAATATCTATTTATATCATTCAACACATTTATATACTTGGTAATCAAGCCACTCCTCCATACAGAAGATCCCAATTCCCAGTGATTCTGAACCCTTGGCCCCCACAGACCCATGTGATCCGGTGCCCACCCACATAGACAACTGCCTGGCTAACCTCCCTTCCATTCCCAATTGCAGACATTTATATGGCCCTCATTACAACACTGGCCCTAAACCATGGCGCTATTAGCACCATGGTTGGTGCCGGTGTTGTAACGGGTCCGCCATGGTTCAATGGGGAATTACCAGCCCATTCCAAGGTTGGCGGGGCGGTAATTCCCCATTGAACCATGTCCCTTCCCCATTCCCATTTTCGCCCCATAGGGCTCTATGGGAATGGGGAAGGCGCTAAGTACGGTACCGCAAATTGCGGTACCGTACTTAGCATCAAAGTCCCTTTGCGGGTCCCTACTTTAACGGCTGGTGTAGACCAGCCGTTAAGGTCGGGTCCCGCAAAGGGACCTCGTAGTAAGGCTCTAAGTGTTTAACGGAGCTGCAGCCTTTTACAGTGCCTTTAAACACTTAGCACCAGGGTCGTTATGAGGCCCATTTGGACAAGAAACACATTCAGAGATGCATACATTAACAAAGGTGGCTCAGTGAGCAGGTGCCTTAAAAATCACATGTTGACTGAGGAACAATGAACCAGGATGTGAGAAGAGAGTTGCAAGATAGGAATTGGGAACAGGCAGTGTTGGGGTTGTGGATTAAGGTCCCCATGAGGAAGAGGGGTTCACATTGCATGTGCCATATTGGTGAAAGGGGGAACAGCGATTTTGAGGCGAGTTTGCAACGTCTCATGGATTTAATAAAGTTAATAAGAATGGAAGATGTGTTACTCTTTAGTGTTACTTTGTGTTTTAAATTGATAGATTTTAGATTGTTTGTACGTAGCAAGATAAATATCAATGACGCTGATGAAATATAAATGCAATATAGGTATGGTGTGCCACGAAGCACCTAGAAACTGGGTCGTGAGGAGTTTCATAATGTGCATGCCAGAAAGGAGCTTTTCCAAGAAGAAACCACTGGGTAGAGGATGCGGTAGTTTTAAATATGCATGCACCAATAAAAATACATGGGGTTCTCAAGGGACATATATTTAGGACAGTTTGGGGTACATTGGGAAGGTAAAAATCTGTATGCCGTGTGCTTTTTCATAGTTTGAGAAGACCCTGCAACCACAGTTTGCGAGGTGAACACTGTGTGAACACTGTGTGACTGGGAAAACTGGTTTAGCAAGGTTGAAGGCCAAGTAATGGCAGCTGCAACAATTTCGGATGGTCAGTTACAGCCATGCTGGGATTTTATGACTTTGCCCTACTACGGAAAGAAGATGCAATCTTTTTAAGTGCCTGGGAGCTTGTTAAGCTTGTTATTTATTGTCATGGGGGATCTGGCTGATTAATAAACGTGGGGTTAAGGGACACCTAAGGGCAGAGATGACCAATACTTTATGGGTTTCGATTATTTTCTCAGGTTGTGTCCAGAGGCCATGCGCGTTGAATGGGTAGTCATTTAGTTTAGAGTGAGACAAGGGGCCTCATTACAACTCAGGCGTTAAGGGTTAACGCCGTCGTTAACCCTTAACGTTAACCCTTAACGCCTGATTCCGATTTTAACGGCTGCTTTTAGCAGCCGTCAAAATCCATGGCGCTAAACCGCCTTGGTGCTAGTTACGCCACCGTAATTTACGGTGGCGTAATTAGTGCCTTCCCCACTCCCATTATGCCCTATGGGGCAAAAATGGGAATGGGGAAGGGTAAAATGGGAAATGGGGATTTACCGCCCCACTCACCTTGGAATGGGGCGGTAAATCCGCCATCCATCATGGTGTAAACATAGTTTACACCATGGTGGTAAAGTTGGCGTACTTACCGCCTGGGTCGTAATGACCCCCAAGGACACCAACATGTCTGGGCGGGTGAGATACTTATTGCCAGTTCAATTTAACTTGTTTATTCTCACCCCTCCTCATATTGTTTGTAGTGTTCTTGCAAACCATGTACATCATGTTCAGGGTTAGAAGCAGCCAGGCCAGCTGGAACTTGCAATTTATTGAATTTGTGTATAAATGTGTAAATGCGTGATGATGCCAGGACCTACCATGGAAGACTCCAGGAAAGAGGTGTGCTACGAATATGAGCTGATGCTGACAGTCAAGTAAATGTGACCAATGAGAATGTGGTAATTAGAGAAGATTGGATTTCCTTTGTATAGATTTAACCAATCATGTTTGGGGGATGAGCTGTAATGAAATATGTAGGAGTGTTTTAACTGTTGCAAAATGTATATAATGTGAAATGCTGTGTAATTCTGGGAGTCCTGGTTAGTTTGACTCTACAGCATTATCTAGCCCCTCCCGGTCGTTTGTACAATAAACTTGCTTTACGGACACGTGCACTCACTTCCTAAGTGGTGGGCCTACTTTGGGTTAAGGTGATCACAGGTCCACCCGCACTGCAGCGGTGGGGAAGAGAGGAATATTTAAAGGTACATGTCCACATAAGGACAATGAAAGTGTCCTCTAACTCCATTCCTATTTGTAGTACTACTCGCCCTACTGCTTGATGCCCTACTGGCTCACATGTTAGTGCTGCTGCTCATTTTGCCAGACCTTCTACTGAAACCAGCACAACTACTACCATGATGACTACTCCTACTACTACTAGTGATAGTGCAGCAATTGCAAAAAGTGCTACTCCCATTAATAATATTACCATTTGCAATTGATTCTATCTGCCCTCTGTGTTACCCCAGGATGTCTGGTTGTGTGTGCTGATTGTTAATTGTCTGCATCCAGAAGTGCTGAAGTGAAATGATGTGGGAGGGGCTAGAATGCATGTGCAGTAGCGTGACACACTGTAACATTGGTGCAGCTTGCTTCAAGTATTGTAGTGCTAAGGAATGCAATATTTTTATCTGACCTTACTACTACCCTCTTTTACAGCTTGGTGGTCAGCTGTCTGCCATCCCTGGACTTCTTTATCGGGAATGTTTAGGAGTTATCAGTGGGTGGTGGGGATGAGAGGATTGTGGAGACTTTTTACATGCTCCTGCCGTTCCTAGACTTTAGCTCTTACAAACCTCTCAATTGGGCTCTCCAAGAGTTGACTTAAACTGATAGCAGCGAAGAGACACAGATGCTGATACTCCAACATCTGGGGACGTTGGTGCCACTGATTTATTAAAGTGTGCAGGCTCTCCATCCCATTCATTGCCTCATTGAGTAGTGGTCTGAGGGGAACGGTGTAAGGCAGTTGTGGAGTGCGATTGGTGCTGACCACTGTGGAAATGTCTGTCTTACTAATGAATAGCTGACACTCTGTGTCTACACATGTATATGCCTGTAGCTTTTGCTGTTATGCATAATGTTTAGGTCTGGTAGTACGGAATATTCCTCTCTGCACTAGAAGTATTTATTTGTCATTGTAATGGACTGTGTATATTGCTACAATTGTCTGTATCACATTTCGATCCATGTACAGTCTGGCATGCTCAGGTCATCCCTACCCCATCTGCCAGTCTGATGTCTGCCCCTGGTTGTCTGTGGTTGGTCCCTGTGCACTTGAGCAGCACCCCCTCTTCATTTAAGCCCATGCCTCTGTGCAGCTATCTTTTCATGTTTCAGCCACATTTGTCCCCTTCCTCACCTTCAGTGGGCTCCCAGATCCCCCTCCTGAGAACCGGTGGGTTTGGGAATGTACACCACACCATCTTCCTGTCCAAATAGCTGCACAAGCCCCGGCCGGAGATCCCTGAGGGCCCTCGTCCGTGATCCTGTTGCTGCTGCACCACTCGTAAACGTTTTATAGCTAATCAAGAGGTAATTTGACTGTAGCGATTAGAATCACTCCCAAGGTGACACCCCATCTGGAAATGTTCTTCCAGCAGGTGGTGCAGGGTGGAAAGGGGATAAATAGTGCCCTGCAGCCTGTAGTGAAGGGGAGACTGGTAGGTCGTGTTACAGAGGCGTAGCTCTCCTGGATCCTTATCCCATTTCATATTTCTCTCTCTCTCTCTCTCTCTCTCTCTCTCTCTGTCTCTCTCTCTCTCCCTCACTCTTCCTCTCTCTCTGTCTCTCTCTCGCTCTCTCTCTCCTTCTCTCTCTCTCTCTCCCTTCCCCCTCGCTCTCTTTTCCCCAGTGAACACCACATCCTCACCACTCCAACGGCACCCTGAGACCTGGTGCCACACCCTGAGATCCCAAGCTCCCAAACTAGCCTGAGACCCTGTGTAACCCCTCAGACCCGGTATACCCTGGGAACCCAGCATCCCCTGGGAACCCAGCGTCCCCTGACAAACCCAGCGTCCCGGAGAAAGCCAGCACACCCTGAAACTGCATGCATCCTGAAGCCTTGCTCACCCAGAGACCGCATCCGTTCTGAGGTCAGGTATACCGTGAGAAGCCAGTCACACTGAAATCTCCAGTTTGTAACCCGTGAGTACCGGTAACTCTGAGGTCACTTGAATAAACCTGAAACTGTAACTGACCCAAGTACAAGGAGGCAGTGCTTCCTTCTCAGTGCTCGGTGGAGCACTCCTTGCTAGAGGACGGGAGACTGGAACAGAGCACAAGAGAGTATGTAGAGGAGCAGGTAGGCGCTATCCTGACAGTTGCCACCCACTCACCACCATCATATTGAAATAGTCAGAGAAGAGCTATAGATGAGACCCCATGTATCGTTCTGATGCCGCATCAAGTGTATGAGAGATGCGATGCACTTAGACAGCCATACAGAATGTACGCTCGCACTGAAAGTGTGGAAGAATATCGCATGGAATAAAGTTACATGGAAGGATGTCATTTGCCAAGATGTCAGAATGCATCGGTGAATATTGTGAATGGACGTTCAATTAAATATGACAAGGACAAAGTGATGTAATGAAGAAGATATATGAACCTATGCTGGAACTATAGGAAAATACGAAGTAATGAAAGAAGATGAAATAACTTGCTGCCCAATAACTGTAAATATGCAGTAACGCAAGGTAGAAAGACAGGGTATATAAGCTTGCTCTAGAGGAATATCTAACGTGGCAAGGACGACCATAGAAGGAAAATGGATGTTGGTTTACGTTGAATGTAACCAAGCTACCTCAGAAACAGGCAGAGGCTGTAAGAATCAGGAGACATGGAAAGACAGCCTTATGAGCAGACTGGACGATGAGTCAAGGTTAGCCCAGAGCAAAGATCCAATTTTTAAAGGATAAGCATTGAGCACAAAGGGAGTATGTGGGTAAGTTCTGAATGTGGAACATTCTTTTTAGATGAAGGAAGACGAAAACCTCTGTGAGAGCCAAACTACTGGTCAATTAAAAGCATATAAAGTTCATATGAGGTAGAGTGAGCAAGTCTTTAGAGGCCAGAAGGAGCAACAGCACCCTGCATAATTAAATCAAATAGCAGTAAATGGATGGCTGAAATGGGCACATTCGTGGTCCACTTACACGTGACTCAGAAGTCGAAAAAAAAAGACTATTCATTAGAGCCTCAAGTGAAGATAGTGGTGTGCTGACACTCCCTTGAATGTTGCAGGACAGTGAGCAGCAACAAGGTCAAACTAGAAGTGAGAGACTGTCGATGAGAGATGATGGACTAATTGGGAAAATGGGGAGTAGTCTGATGGGATTCAAACACCTAAGTTTTGTTTCTTGTACATGCTGCTAAGGAGGCGAAAGTCCAAGGTTGGGATAGTATGCCAACCAATCAGTGGGGTTCGGGGACAACATAACACTGGATCATTATCCCATTTCATATTACTCTCTCTCTCGCTCTCCCTCTCTCTCTCTGCCTCTCTCTATCTCTCTCACTCTCCCTCGCTCTTCCTCTCTCTCTCTGTCTCTTTCTCGCTCTCTCTCTCCTCTCTCTCTCCCTTCTCCTTCTCTCTCTTTTCCCCAGTGAACACCACAGCCTCACCACTCCAATGGCACCCGGAGATCTGGTGCCACACCCTGAGATCCCAAGCTCCCAAACTAGCCTGAGACCCTGAGTAACCCGTCAGACCCGTTATACCCTGGGAACCCATTGTCCCCTGAGGATCCCAGCATCCCGGAGAAAGCCAGCACACCCTGAAACTGCATGCATCCTGAAGCCTTGCGCACCCAGAGACCCCATCGTTCTGAGGTCAGGTATACCGTGAGAAGCCAGTCACACTGAAATCTCCAGTTTGTGACCTGTGAGCACCGGTAACTCTGAGTTCACTTGAATAAACCTGAAACTGTAACTGACCCATATACAAGGAGGCAGTGCTTCCTTCTCAGTGCTTGCTGGAGCAAGCCTTGCTAGAGGACGGGAGACTGGAACAGAACACAAGAGAGTATGTAGAGGAGCAGGTAGGCGCTATCCTGCCAGTTGCCACCCACTCACCACCATCATATTGAAATAGTCAGAGAAGAGCTATAGATGAGACCCCATGTATCGTTCTGATGCCGCATCAAGTGTATGAGAGATGCTATGCACTCAGACAGCCATACAGAATGTACGCTCGCACTGAAAGTGTGGAAGAATATCGCATGGAAGAAAGTTACATGGAAGGATGTCATTTGCCAAGATGTCAGAATGCATCGGTGAATATCGCGAATGGATGTTCAATTAAATATGACAAGGACAAAGTGATGTAATGGAGAAGATATATGAACCTATGCTGAAACTATAGGAAAATATGAAGTAATGAAAGAAGATGAAATAACTTGTTGACCAATAACTGTAAATATGCAGTAACCCAAGGTAGAAAGACAGGGTATATAAGCTTGCTCTAGAGGAATATATAACGTGGCAAGGACGACCATAGAAGGAAAATAGATGTTGGTTTACGTTGAATGTAACCAAGCTACCTCAGAAACAGGCAGAGGCTGTAAGAATCAGGAGACGTGGTAAAACAGCCTCATGAGCAGACCGGACAATGAGTCAAGGTTAGCCCAGAGCAAAAATCCAATTTTTCAAGGATAAGCATAGATCACAAAGGGAGTATGTGGATACGTTCTGAATGTGGAACATTCTTTTTAGATGAAGGAAGACGAAAACCTCTGTGAGAGCCAAACTACTGGTTAATTAAAAGCATATGAAGTTCATATGAGGTAGAGTGAGCAAGTCTTTAGAGGCCAGAAGGAGCAACAGCACCCTGCATAATTAAATCAAATAGCAGTAAATGGATGGCTGAAATGGGCACATTCGTGGTCCACTTACACGTGACTCAGAAGTCGAAAAAAAAGACAATTTATTAGAGCCTCAAGTGAGGATAGTGGTGTGCTGACACTCCCTTGAATGTTCCAGGACAGTGAGCAGCAACAAGGTCAAACTACAAGTGAGAGACATTGGGCCTCATTACGAGGTTGGAGGCAGCCATGGAGCTATTAGCTCCATGGATGCCTCCAAAACCCTTCCGACTCCGCCCTAGTGAATGGAGCAATTACCGGTCCCTTTCGAGGTCAGAGGGACTGGTAATTCCCCATTCACCAGGGCCATTCCCCATTCCCATTTGAGCCCCCATAGGGCTCAATGGGAATGGGGAAGGCGCTAATGACGGTACCGCAAATTGCGGTACCGTTATTAGCTCTAGAGTCCCTTTGCGAGTCCTGTCCTAAACACCTGAAAAAAACAGGCATTAAGGAAGGACTCGCAAAGGGAACTCGTAGTAGGGCGCTAAGGGACTACCGGCACCGGTGCCCTTACCGGTGCCGGTAATCCCTTACCGCCCACCTCATAATGAGGCCCATTGACTTGTAGACTGTTGATGAGAGATGATGGACTAATTGGGAAAATGGGAAGTAGTATGATGGGATTCAAACACCTAAGTTTTGTTTCTTGTACATGCTGCTAAGGAGTCGAAAGTCCAAGGTTGGGATAGTATGCTAACCAATCAGTGGGGTTCGGGGACAACCTAACACACAACGTGGCAAGAGCCAATCCACTGATATTTTGTCCACTATAATCTATTTAGAGGTAGCATGCCCTGCAGACAACCCTTACATATTTTATAAGTAGGCATGTTCCCTTAACTAATCCCACCCCTTCGATAGGTTTTGTATTTTGCCACGTAGTTTGACGTCATAGATGACGTACATTGGGGTATAAGACCACAGCGCAAGCAAACTGAGGCGTGAGTGTGCTTGCATAAATCCGATGTTTGTCAGGTCTCCCTACTTTTTTAAACTGGGAATAAAGTAGTACTTTGCCATCTTCCTTGAGTCTGTCCGGTTATTTGGTTGTGAACAATATTGTAATTCCATCTAGCACAAAATACGCGTCAAGGTCCTACAACACAAGTACTGTTTGTGGCTAGGCGACCATGAAACGATCCGTGTCTCCCATCATAACAAACCTCTCCTGGCATATTTCCCGGTCCACACCTGCTTGCCCCCTGCCAGTTGCTTAAAACTATATGCTGAGCTTAAAGCAATTAGAACTTTTGCAGTAAACCTGAAGTACAGAGTTATCCGTTGCCTGTGTTAATCGTAGAGATGGGCTATCAATCCATCAGTTAACCAACCAATTAAACCATGAACTAATCTATGTTATGGCGAAATCGGGATACAACTTGCATAGAAATACTATGCTTTAGTGCTAGTAGAAATAATACGACTGCAAATGGAAATTTGCTGGAAAAAATGCAAATTTAGTTGTAACTATACGCAGATTTGTACGGCTCCTGTCACCACGATATGGTATCATCTATACCGGAACTGGGTCCGACCTTACAGAGAAAAAGACTACTTAGTTGCTTCCGATAACAGGCACGTCATGAAGATCAGACTAATCTGAAAGTATGAAGAGGGCAACGTCAACATACATGATATACTGGATCAAGCAACAAAGCAAAATGTGGCTGAGACAATGGGCCTCATTATGAGGCGGGCGGTAAGGGATTACCGGCACTGGTAAGGGCGCCGGTGCCGGTAATCCCTTACCACCCTACTACGAGTTCCCTTTGCGGGTCCTCCCTTAACGCCTGGTTTTTCCAGGTGTTAAGGACGGGACCCGTAAAGTGACTCTGGAGCTAATAATGGTACCGTAATTTGCGGTATCGTTATTAGCGCCTTCCCCATTCCCATTGAGCCCTATGGGGACTCAAATGGGAATGGGTAAGGGCCCTGGTGAATGGGGAATTACCGGTCCCGCCAACCTTGGAATGGCCCGGTAATTGCTACATTCACCATGGCGGAGTCGGCCCCTCTTACTGGTATGCCATCGGCTACCTCTTTAAAAAGTGCTGAGCTTTATTTTAAATCCACCTAGCAGCTTATATGAGAGTATAGAAACTGAAGTAAACAATCATGCTGGTTCCGAAGCAACTTGCTAGCGCTATCATAATCAAATAATGAATTAATGACATAGGTAAAGGCAGAATTAAATAAAGGAGCTATCTGGCAGATTCAAACCCTCCCTGAAGTAAATGTGTTACCCAATGAGAAGCTACCGGGGGCTGAGGATTTTCAGAACATGGACAGTCAATTACCCCAACTGAAGAGAACAGGGAGAAATACCTCTTTGAGGAGAGTGGTGAGGAACCTCAATATTGGGTGAGGTGTGGGTGCTGCCATAGAATAGACCTCATATTTGAAATATTTGGCACGAAATTCCAAGATTGAACGTGATAATTCATAAGAACTATGGCAAGTAGAATCTTAAAACAGTAATACGGTTTCTGAAGTTACATTTATTTAAGATCAGTGGCAGCGGTGAAGCTGATAATAGGAACCACTGAGGCATTACTGGCTCTGGGCTTTGATGTAACTATTTGGAAGGATCCCATTACTGGCAGTAAAATACAAAAAAGCCCAGCCCAGGTAGGAAAGTAGAGGTTAATACTCCCCAGACAAATGTAAATCGAATTAAAAGGATCGTCTTTAAAGCACTTTCGATCACGCACCGATGCCTATCCTACTCAGCACCACCTTACCTATCCCAAAGGAGGGCTTACGTCCACAGACTTGTCCTGCCTAAATCTAAGCGAGCCAAAAGCTGAGGTGTCCGCTTCCCCTCCGTAGCTGCTCTACAATGGAACTCTCTCCCACCACACTTCAGGGCAGAACAACCATGCTGGACCTTCAGAAAAGCTTTGAAAACCTGGCTCTCTACCTAGTGCCAGGGACACTATGCCACCTGCTGCATGGTGTTTTCCTTTCCTCCTGTGCATAATGTAACAGCGCCTTGATGGCCTTCAGTTTTGTGTGCTTAATAAATGTAAATATAAATAAATGTAAACAATGAAATATGAACATGAGAATGAATGGGGGAATGTTCATTGATTGGGATGCTCATATGGGAAATGTTACGGTGGATAATGTCGATTAGGCATACTTACCACGGGCCCTACAACCCCCAGTCTTTGATGTGACCCTAATGCCCTGCTTAATGCTATTCACTGAATGTCCTGGAATACAAGGGGTTATAGGAGGGGAGTTTCCTAATAGAGGAAAATGGGAATCAATTACTACTCGTTATCATATGCTAAAAGAAGTGGGGTTAACTAATTGCCCTGTAATTGATGGATGCACCCCTTTAAAGATTCCGGCTCAGAAGGGTCAGACAGCCCACCCTAAAGGGGGACTAATTACCGCCATTTAGGGATGTAAGGGGCAGAAAATGGCATACCAGGGCATAAGTGCAATTGTTTGTTAGTAGTTTGGGTCAAAGAGCTGTGCTTCTATTTGTGAATGCACATTTTAAACATACTTATTATATGCGAAAGATGTTTGACTGCTCGTCCGAAAGGGTCATGTATTGTTTGACCAACTCACCCAGTGATGGAATGATCGTGGCAGGAAAGGTAAATGCGAAATGTCCAAACATTTGCCAAGAGAAAGTGTCTGATGGGCAAAGCACACTTGTAGAACCAAACAGGGCAATGTTAAAGTAAAATAGGTGCAATCCATTTGGGCCAGGGTTGGGTGGTTTTTTAAATCAGAATAGGGATTAATTATGGCTAATGGACATACAGAAGGGGAAGTCCCAGGCAACTTTACATGGGCAGCTGGTCAACCGAGATGTACTATTGATTACTGTTGTGTTCCCCCCTGCATGTACCAAACAAGTCTTTACTTAAACATAATAAGGACTAAAGTTATTGACCATGTATGTCTCTCCTTAAAAATAACCGTTTATACGTTGGGTGCAAGAAGAAAGATACATGTTCAAGTGAAAATACATTTGGGGAAAAAATGACAAGACTGAACCTTTCAAAATCTTTGTAAAATAGAAAAAAATGTATAAACCTTAGGGATTGATTCAGGAAAAACTGTTAGTGGATTCTCCTAAATGATGTTTCAGCGTGCGGCAGTTGCTTTCTTGCATAGCCCCTCATTTTTCCTACATCCAGCAGTAGGTGTAGCAGGATCAAGTCCACAGCAGACACGTAGGGATGCGGCGGTATGTCTCAGAAGCTGCCTCAACAGAGTGACCACTGTGTTTGACCTTGCATAAATCCGTTTAGGCACGTAATACTCTTGCAAATCCACTCAGGCTCTACTCTACTATAACAAACTTTCTTCGAGGTTCCGATGAAGAGAATCTGGGGAGTTCAACCTCAAAGACAATAAAAACGGCAGGCTTGGTTGTAGTTTGTGATTGGTCTTGCATGCAAAGGCCAGAGGTTGCTTAAGTAGTTGAGGGTGAGGCAGAAAACTGACATCGGATTTCATTGATGGAGAGATAGAAAATTGAAACAGTGTAGACCATCATTTTTGTGTCTAGTAGGAAGAAGATGATCCCATTGTGACTACCTGACATGATTGTGAGGAATTCGACCATCCGCATGGTGGCTGTGTGTGCTCGCCTGGACTTTTAAAAAATTGTTTAAAAGAAATTGAATGGTGGCAGATCAACCTCCGGAAAATGTGTGGGGCTAAGACCTGTGTACTCTAGGTGGAAACAGCTTCAGGCACTGCCCCCCCTGTAATTTTAGTTTTAACATGACAGCCAAGTCTACATAAAGGCATCTCAGAAGGGAGAGGGCAACACCCTCCTCATGCCATGGCCAGCCTATTTAACTAACAAAGGCTCCATGGATCTGCCCTGTCCTTTGTTAACTGCTGG
This sequence comes from Ambystoma mexicanum, assembly GCF_040938575.1. Lineage (NCBI taxonomy): Eukaryota > Metazoa > Chordata > Amphibia > Caudata > Ambystomatidae > Ambystoma > Ambystoma mexicanum. Next base: position 418,802,085 of record NC_090934.1, on the reverse strand, counting down.
TGGCAGTGACCTGTCATGTCTGGGACTATGTGTTTACAATAGGCAATCACCGCAGGAGGACCCCATTCAGAAGGTAGGAGTGTGTGTATTGATGGAGACAGAAAGTCTGTTCTCGCCGCATCTTCAAGGGAGACCTGCCACTTTAATCTGGACCACAGAGAGCTCCATTAACTAGAGCAGTGGTCTTCAAACCTTTTTGGCCGGGGCCCCCCTGAGCAAAATTTGGGCAGGTCGGGACCCGCCAGAAATGCCAAATGGACAGTATATATTGCGTGCCGTTACCTGCTCCCCTCACAGTCACTGGGCTCCCTCATCCCACTCCTACCCAGTCCCTGGTCTCTGCCCACCCCATAACACACCCTGGGCTCTCCCCACTCTGCTCCCACCACTATTCCATGGTTCCCGCCCATTGTTATCACACCATAGTCCTGGGTTCCCCCCATCCCGTTCCCAGGACAGTCTGAGGGCCAGTGGCGGCTGGTGATTTATTTTAAGTGGAGAGGCATAACTATTTCCCCCAAAAATGCCATAGCGACCAAGCACAGTGAGGGAGCCAGAACCAATAGAGGGTAGTTCGGGGGGGGGTTAAATAATGGGTTAAAATGTTGCATTGTAGAGCATACTTTTAGCAAAAAAAATGGTAAATAGCCAAACAGTTTGCAATTGGTGCTGAGGGGCCCAGGGGGCAGGCATGACATTTTTTACTGGAAATCTATGATAGATGTCCAGTAAAAAGATACCATCCCTGTCCCCTGGGCCCCACTGGTCCTAACACAATCAACATGATTATGTGTGTATGCAAGGCGCTGCATATTCATACAGCAATCTCTCTATCATTCACACGAGCATCCATCACCATACACTCACTCATAACATAAGCATACACGCATCCATCCACATGTTTAAATAAAAACAATGAACATAAATGTACCTTCTGCATTGGCCTGCGTGTGGGTGCTGAAACGCCCTGCTCCAGGCTGCTCTGTCCGTTTGTGCGAGGAGGCGCAGGAGTTCCCCCTCGGACATACAGACATGCAGTGCCCCAGACAGCATTTCCAATGAGCTATGCAATGCTGGCGAAGCAAAACGCCCCAGCACTTGCATGGCTCAGTGAGCATGTGCGGCTTGGGAACTAAACTGAACAGTCAAAGGGAAACAGTGTTTCCCTTTGACAGTTCAGCCAGCCCAGGAGCACTCCATCAGCCTGAAAAAGCAGCTGAGGGAGTGCTCACTGTTTCACTGGGCTGGCTCCTTAGCTCCTCCATAATGGGTGAGGGGCCACTGGGTGGGCGCCCCCTCACCATTGTGGATGAGCCGCCAGGCTCGGACTGGCCTATAGGGCAATGCCTGTACCAAAAATGTAAAATGCTAGTGTGGGTCAGTCAAAATGGGCCACCATTTTGGCCAATGTGGACCAGTTTGATGAGTTACTTAACTATGCAGTTAGTAATTTTTACCATTGTTGCTGAATATATCACAATTTCCTTAACACTTTAACACAAAGCACTATTGAAAGAGTGGGCCTCATTACAACCCTGGCGGTAGCTGTGCTGGTAAAACCAGCACGGCTGCCGCCGGAGTTGCTTCCGGGTCCGGCACCTGCGAATGGGCAATTACTGGGTCATGCTGAGTTAGGCGGACCTGATAATTGCCCTTTCGCGGGTGCCGGTACCGGTAGATCCCCATTCCCATTGAGCCCCAATGGGGAGCTCGGATGCACCGGCACCATTGTTAACGGTGCCGGTGCATATGACGACCTGTGCTCGCGGGTGCCGCACGGCCTGCCAGGTCAGACCTGGAGGTCTGGCAAGCACCCGCGGGCAGAACTCTTACTATGGCGGTATGGTAGCAGCGGTGCCGGTAGCTTACCGGCACCGTTGTTACCGCTCAGCCAGAGTTGTAATGAAGCCCAGTCTGTGACTAAAGGATTGAATATCCATTTACAACTGCGGAACACTTTTTCATTGTTGCATGAGACAGTTTCGTGCTTCAGCCCGACCATGTGAGCCACCCCTGCCCATTTCTTCCAATCTTATATTTCATGCTGAGCTCTCAGGGCCCCCCAGGGAGGCACCCGCGAACCCTTGGGGGTTGCGCCCTACAGTTTGAATACCGCTGAACTAGAGAGACCCTTTGATCCACAACAGACAGGAAGATGGGTGGGACTTAGTATTACATGTTTTAACTCTTTTACCTTTTCTGTTGCAAAGCACTCCGGTTATGACCTCATGTATACAGGAGATTGTTGGTGGGGACCCAGGATTGGTAGATTGAGGTAAGCTTAGCCTACACCAATCACTGTGGCCCATTTGCTTTAAACGATGGCTGAGCACCTCTTTTGGGCAGATCATCTGAGGACTTTGCAAGGAGTAACAAGAAGAACTCATTTGGAATATGGCTAAAGGTACAGTCTGCCTTACAGTTTCTGCCAGTGAAGGGAAAGCTGGGATTTCCATAGTGGGAAGCAAGATCCCTCCCCTAAACACCTCCCAGTGAATAGAGGGAGACACTGAATCCAGAGGACACTCCAGCAGCTCTAGAACCGGTACCCAGCCAGCATTAAGCGTGCCCTGCTATGCTCTGCAAGCAAGTTTCCTAGGTGGGATGTGCCAGAAAGTCTCTGCAACAAACCAAAGACAAGGCCGCTGCCTGAAACACTCTCCTCAGATTTGGGATGTCCACCTTAAAGGAGGACACAAGCCCAGTGAAGAAGCCAGGAGGATTGAATCGACAAGCATCAACCAGCGTCCGCCTTAACGAACATTTTTGAACTGACTGCACCGCTGACTGTTGGCATGCCACAGTCTCTAATGTCTTCCGAGACACCTTGGCCAGTGCTTCAGACCCGCCAAAAAGAACTGAGACAACAATTCCTGACCCGAGCCGCCCTGTGGGCCAGCCTGCAGTCATTTATCAAGCCTCGCTTGCCAAACTGCCTGCCGCCTGATACCCGCAGCTTTTTCCCATCTTGAACTCTGTCGCAGGAGCTGCAAAGTGCCCTGAAACCGACTCCACCCTGTCGAGCACCAAGAACTTCTTTCTCCGAAGGCCCCTAGTGACATTTTATGACCCATTGCTGCCTTTGTGCTGAAACCAAGTATCCTTCAACTATTGCGATTAATGACTTTAAAGACTACCCTCTTGTCAGTATCCAGAGTGCATCCATTTTCCTTCTTGAAACTGCCTGTACTCTGCATTCCTTTACAAGGAGGGTTGTATTTTGTAGTGTGCTAGAACTGTCTGTTGAATAATAATGAAGTAAATATTTTTATAAAACCTCGACTGGACAGTTCTTTTCATCATTGGATAATAATTGTATTTTCACTGTGTTGCAACTAACCAACGATTCACAATCTTGCGTAGATAAGCCTGCCGTTCCGGCCATGTTACCAGAAATGGACAAGGAGGTTTATAATTTGCTTACGTTTCCAATCTGTTCAGATCCCTTGTGGTGTACTAGAGGTGTGGGACTGGTTGATGGTCTAGAAACCGATATTCATCCCTGGACCACTGGTGCCCCAGAATTTGATTCTCACATGATATACACACAGGTGGTATATCTTGCCAGTGATTAATAGGGAAGACAAACATCATAGAACTGTTAGGAGGCAGGGGGTTATATTTAGTTGCTGTGACTGAGCGTGCAATTCACAGGCCATATTATTGTGGCTATCATTACTGAGAGAATCGCAGTGAACACCTTGCATGAAGATATATAGCGTTTTTGCTAGTGATTATGGAAGAGAAAATAGTAGAGTTTCACATTCAGTGACTGTAAATGAGTGTGTGAATGTTTGTTACTGTTTAGGATTGCATCCTAGGGAAGAGAACATCTCAGGGTTTGTTGGAGGTTTGAGATTACAGTTGTAGTTGAATATGCAACACATGCCATCTTTTTGTGGTCAGTAGTAGGGCGGAAAGAATCCCAAATACCACTTCACCTGACAAAAATGCACGTATTATTTCTTATCATTTTGCGTAGCAAAAGCCATCACAATATAAAAACCATTTAAAAATATTTCAGAATAAATATGTCAATATAATAATAATGTATTGACATTTTATGTACTTAAGAAATTGATAAGCCACATATTTATGATTAAAGCCCCAACATAAAAAAACCACCCAATTGCAATCTGATTCGTCCAACATTTTCTGGGTGACAATATGCTGAACAAAACCCTCTAAATATATTTATAATATTTATTATGATATAGCATAGTAATAATAAAGAACACTGAACAGAAATTAGAATGCTTTCCTAATAGCATTCAAAATAGGCTCTGTTAGTCATAATCTATTGTATAAAACATCTCCGAGGAAGATAGCGGCCCAGGCCTAGGGTGGCAAGACTTCCTAGTTTTCCCAGGACAGTGTGGGGAAATCGCCCTCCGTTCTGGGGTCCTGAGAGTTTTTTAATTTAATAAACCCGTCCCAGGATTGGATGCAGTGCCGGTTTTTGCCAGGAACAGATTCTGAAATCCTGAGATCTGGGGCCTGGTGCGACTCTTCCTGCGTGTGAAGGCTTTTCACACCCCCGGCCATTTCCTACCCCCTTCAGCTCCTTGGCCACTCTCCTCCAATGAGAGGAGTGTGCCTTTGAACACACCCCGGCAACAGGGCAGAGACATAGAAGTAGGACTACAGTTTTATCAGAGCCCTGTTTGCGGTTACTGTAGTCCCACTTCTATGTCTATGCCCTGTCCCCTTTTTTAATCTGGTCACCCTACCCAGGCCTGGCTGGCTGCGAACACATACTTTCTCCGACCAAGAGGTTCCATGGGCGTATCTGCCACACTCTCCTATATGCCATGAACAAGATATGCAGAAGCATCATGTTTACTTCGCCACGGAATGTACCAGAATCTGACATGGTACACAAACAGCTTCACACATCTCGTAAACCATAGCTCTCAACTCACACGATTTTGGCGGGTGTCACCCGCCTTGTAAAGGGGAACTCACCCGCCAAGCCTCCTGCACGCCCATTCTTTCCAATGGGCGTCTCACCCGCCATAAACAAAATCGGGTGATTTCACCCGCCTTTGCAACACAAATGGTTGGGAACTATGCGTAAACATGTTTTTCCTCCAGTGAAACCCAGTTCCGGCGTTCTTAAGGCTGTCCTTCCTCTTCCCACACACATACAGAAGACAAAACCTTTTGCAGGAACCATAACATGTTCCTGCTCATCATAAAAATATGCCCTGTACTATAGGGAAGTAAGAAAAAGAAAACAACGTTCACAAAGCCGCTCAGGTGTTCAACACTGCTTACCTCTTAAAGTGGCAAAATGCTTGGTTCACTACCCAACCTTTCTCACATACCCTATGTCTGAATTACCTGGACTCATTACTCTATATATAATTCCTTTAATCTTCTTCTTTCCCCTTAAACAGACTAGAGGTATTGACCTACAGTTGTTATATTTGTCACACAGGATGAAGCAAGGCAGCATTTCACAGCAGCACTACTCTAATGGCGTGACCTTTAATAAGTTCAATGCGATTCTTTCCTGCTCCATCCACTACAATGTTGAGAAGGAAGTACACATTTCCCAACCCATCACAGGGTCTTACTATGACACACACAGAAACATGCCATCCCCCACCCCATCTTTACAGGCAGGTAACCCGAGGGGAGACAGCCCAACCTAAGCCTCATAAACAGGTTCCTGGGCCCCCATGGCATCCTGGCGTCCAGATGGCCATCCACTCCTCACAGCTATTTGTGTGCCAGGTTCCACATAAGCGCAGGGCGCTTCGGGAGATTCCTTGAGATGTCCTCTCTCTTTAGGCCTCAGAACAGCTCCGTCCTACCTGTCAATGTTTACTTTCTAAAAGACACAGACAATCCGAAAGTACGAGACGCCCCAATGTATAGAGGCTTTTCGTCACCGAGGCCAACCATGGGATTTCGTCTGGGCTTCCATACTGTTTGGAAGGAATGAGCCTTTCCCACCACCCTTGGCACTTTAGAGTGAGGCGAGTCCCATTGATAGATGTGCGATGTACCATGGGGGAAAGTGCTGTGCTAAGAAACCCGGCATGAGTACAATATCACAGGAATTATAGATGCATAGGCTTAGGGCGCGCATATAGAGAGACTCCATTTCATAGTTATGGTAGACACACTCCATCCTGTATGTTTGCACGGTAAACGTTGGCCCAGCGAAGAAACTGCATGGCTTTTTTGTGATAGAATACTGGGGCCTGTGTTGGGGTGCTTCCACTAAACGTATTAGTACATCTTAATACCTTGATGCCACCTATCCAAGCCTGTATGCACTTTACCAATACTTAACAACACCACTTTAAAAGTCTGCATGGATACTCCAGTGCAGGTAATTAAGGCAGCATTGGTCATGGTCGTAGAAAGAAAAAGGTACATATTCTTGTCCCCTTTCCTTGGCACTTCCAGGCTTTGAGAAGCCAAAAATGCTTTCAGGTCATTCAAGGATTAACTGAATAAAGTAAGCACCAGGGTGCTCAGTCCAGCCCATATTCCACCCTTAAGCTTAGCTAAAAGTTCCCCATTCTAGCCATAACTAACCCTAGCCATATTCCCCTCATGTCGGGTGTGTGAGCTGTGTCTAAGGCTCCAGCTGGGTGGAATAGGAAGGGTGCCATCCAGTGTTCTATGGAAAGACAGGCACTCAGAAGTGTGGCAAGGGTGGTTTATGTGTCCAAAAATGACCCCCGCATTAGCAGCATGCCTCAGCTTCCATCACAACACTGGCAATGAGCTGTGTGGTGTAAAGATCCTCTCCGCCCCACGTGGAAAGGGAGCATTGTCGGAGGTCCTGTCCCTGAGTGGCTCAACTGCGCAGAGCTGTCCTATTACAGAGTGAAGGCCATGCCACTGGGGAGCATGTGGGCAGCGGGCAGACTTGTGCCCAGCTGCTACAGATCCACAAGCCGATCACATACTCATGCCTGTTGCAGCCATCTGTGTGACTAGGGAGGGTATTTGTGAATGTACGACCCACTCCTCCTTTGTGTCAGGCAACCCCTTACCCCATGGCTGGTTATGAGAGCGGATGGCAGAGCACCCAGAGGGGCGTTCACCTTCAGTGCCCAGAGAGGCGCTTGTGGAACTGTGCATGCAAAGAGCTCATATGGCATCAGAGTACGCTGAGCTACTGGTCACCTTCGATGGGCTGAAGAATTGGAGCAGATGTAAACAGTTCCCCCATATAGCGATAGATGCCATGAACTTCGATGCAGAGAAAAAGTAGCCCGTCCTGCTAGTTTTTTAGACCTTCTCACTGATATCAAAAGGAATGTTTGCTGTGAATGCACAGGGCTTGTTTAAAGTAGCAGAGTACTTGTTGGAGACACATTGTGGTCCCAAGAAAAAGTTTGTATTGGAATGGCATCTGTTTTTCTGTAGGGCAGGAAACCCAAGCAAATTAACTGTGTCTTCTGCAGCTTCAGCATGGAGTTATCAAAGTATTGTGAATTTGGGGGTGCTAACTGAGGGAGCGATTAGATAGCAGGTAGTGAGATGATGCCATAACAGAACAGGGCAAGGAAGACTTCTGTTAGCAAAGGATTAGATTCTCGAGCAAGCAGTGATGCGTATGGCTGGGCAATCATCTGAGCCTAACAGGCTGCTCAACAGGCCACAAGGGAGGGAGCGAGCTCCATAGCAAAGAGAAAGGGGGGAGGGGATGAAACTCAATCCCAGGAGACCAGGGGCGTTGCTAGGGGGGGGCTAAGGGGGCTATAGCCCCTGATCTTTTGGTTGTAGCCCCGGATAGAATCTCAGGAGCTGCAGCCAAAAGACTATCTAGCACCCAGTCCCAACAGTTCCGACATCAGCGTAGCCCCGGGTCTTTTCCAGACCTAGCAACTCCCCTGCAGGAGACCAAATCCCTCAGAATTCTGGGGTGGAACTATGACGGTAGCACCAGAGAGGAAGAGGTGTTCATGTTATGGGTGGGGTACATTGGAGTACATGGCATCCGGCCACAGCTGTAATGCCAGGCGTGTGGTTTGCAGGAGCTGTAATAAGAGAGGCCGCAGAAACTGAGCCATGGAGGTGAGGCGCATGGCAGAAGCAGGAGTGAGATACGTGCGAGGTGAAAGGAATGAGGTTATCAATTCAGGAGTCGATGATGAGAATAAGAGGCACCCCGGTGTGAGTAATTGTGGATAGTAACATCATACGGATGAAGGCCAATCCGGGGTCCACATGCTCAATTATACGTGGAGATGGATGACTCAGTACAGGGAGGAGAATGGAAGGGCCAGCAATACCCTGAGTATAAATCTGCAGAGTAAATTGGAGCAAAGATTGATGTTGTCAGTTTTGGTATGGTTGGGATAGCATTCAAAGGGAGAAATATCAAAGGGAAGTTTTATGTGGCATGGCAGTGGGCTGACTTTTAAGATAGTGCCACGAAAAAGCATTGTCGGTGTGTAATCCTTTATTTGACTTTAGGTCTTTAGGCGACTTCAATGTGCACAAAATACAAAAGCGAGATAAGCAATCTTAACCAGCACACGGTTAAACACACTTTAACATTTCCAGCACACAATGTATCCATCCCAAAACACTTGTAAAATGGGCGTGTCTTGAATTAAAACATGCACAATGTGTCCCCGAGGGTTGTAAGAACGTTGTTATTGCCACCACTTTGTCACTATGCTTTTATCACGGACTCCTTGGCTAAATATCAACAAGGCTTGGTGTGAAGAATCAACTTGCGGGGCACCAGTGGTCCAGGGATAATTATCGGTTTCTAAACCATGAATCAGCCTCACACCTCTGGTATACCAGAAGCGATCCGAACCGATTGGAAACACAAGAAAATTATAAACCTTCTTGTCCAATTTTGGTAATGAGGCTGGAACGGCAGGCTTATCTCCGCAAGGTCGTGGATCATTGGTTATTTGCAACACAGCGAAAATACAATTATTAGCCAATGATAAAAGGGACTGTCCAGTCAAGGTTGTATACAAATATCTACTTTATTATTATCACAACCGATGGTACTAGCACACTACAAAATACAACCCACCCTGTAAAGGAACACAGAGGACAGACAGTTTCAGGAAGGAAAAGGTGGGCACTGACAGGAGGGTAGTTGGTAAAGTAATTCATCACAATAGTTCAAGGATACTTGGTCTCAACTCAAAGGGAGCAATGGGTCATAAAATGGAACTAGGGGGCTTCGGAGAAGGACCAGGGCGACAGAACCACAATGTACCTTGTGCTTGTAGAAGTTCTTTCAGCTCAACAGGGTCGATTCGGTTTCAGGGTGCTTTGCAACTTCTGCAACAGAGCTCAAGACGGGAGCCAGCGGAAAGTATCAGGTGGCGGGTAGCTCGGTGAGCGAGGCTGGCTGGATGGCTGCAGGCTGGCCTCCACGGAGGCCCAGGGTCAGGGATCGTTTCAGTGCTGGTTGGCAGCTCTGAAGCACTGGTCGAGGCATGTCGGATGATGTTAGTGACTGCGGCATGGCAACATTAAGCGGTGCAGTCGGTTGCAGCTTGAGGGACTTGACTGGCTCAAAAAAATGTCTTTTAAGGTGGACGCTGGTTGATGCTTGTCGATGCACTCCTCCTAGCTTCTTCACTGGGCTTGTGTTGTCCTTTAAGGCGGGCCGCCCAAAGCTGAGCAGAGTGTTGCAGGCAACGGCCTTATCCTTGGTTTGCTTCAGTGACTCTCTGGCACTTCCCACCTAGGAAGCTTGCTTGCAGAGCCTAGCAGGGCACACTGTTTGCTGGCTGGGTACCGGTTCTGGAGCTGCTGGAGGGTCCTCTGGATTCAGTTTCTCCCTCTGTTCCATCGGAGATGCTTAGATGAGGGATCTTGCATCCCTCTTTGGAAATCCTGGCTTTCCTTCACTGGCGGAAGCTGTAAGGCAGGCTGTATCTTCAGCCAGGTTCCAAATGAATTCTTCTTGTTACTCGTTGTAAAGTCTTCAGATGATCTGCCCAAAAGAGGGGCTCAGCCCTCTTTTAAATCCAAATGGGCCACAGTCATTGGTGTATGTTATGAGTGAGTGTATGGTGATGGATGCTCGTGTGAATGATAGAGTGATTGCTGTATGAATGTGCAGCGCCTTGCATACACACATAATCATGTTGATTGTGTTAGGCCCAGTGGGGCCCAGGGGACAGGGATGGTATCTTTTTACTGGATATCTATCATAGATGTCCAGTAAAAAATGTCATGCCTGCCCCATGGCCCCCCCAGCACCAATTGCAAACTGTTTGGCTATTTACCCATTTTTTTGTTAAAAGTATGCTCTACAATGCAACATTTTAACCCATTATTTTAAAAGAATTCACAGGGGAAAACCCCCTTCCAAACTATGCTCAGTCGCTATGGCATTTTTTGGGGAAATAGTTATGCCCCTCCACTTAAGAAAATCACCAGCCGCCACTGGCCCTCAGACAGTGTTGGGAACGGGATGGGGGGAACCCAGGGACTATAGTGGTAGCACAATGGGTGGGAACCATGGGATAGTGGTGGGAGCAGAGTGGGGAGAGCCCAGGGTGTGTGATGGGGTGGGGAGAGACCAGGGACTGGGTAGGAGTGGGATGAGGGAGCCCAGCGACTGTAATGAGAGCCGGTGACGGAACGCAATATATACTGTCCATTTGGCATTTCTCGGGGGTCCCGACCTGCCCAAATTCTGCTCAGGGGGGCCCCGGCCAAAAAAGTTTGAAGACCACTGGTGTAGGCTAAGCTTACCTTAATGAACCAATACTGGATCCCCACCAACAATCTCCTGTATGCATAAGGTCATGAATAAAGTGCTTTGCAACAGAAAAGATAGAGGGGTGAAAACATGTAATACTGAATCCCACCCATCTTCCTGTCTGTTGTAAATCAAAGGGTCTCTCTGGTTAATTGAGCTCTCTGTGGTTCCTGATTAAAGCGGTCGGTCTTCAATGAAGCTGTTAAATAGAAAGGCAGGGCCCCTGTCTTCCAGACTATGGCAACAATAATTGTAATATCTGAAAAAGTGAGATCTGGAACAATGTATTAACAATACATTTGAATTAGTAACTCATAAGTGAAGATCAATTGTTTTTATTTTTATTTTTCTAAAATTTCATGGAAGATACAAACAATAGCAAAATGCAATTATTCATTCTAGAAGTCAATTCAATCCATACAACACATTCAATCCATCCATGTACACAGTTGCAATATTCACTCAATAAAAATGTACAAACACAATTACAACATAGAGGAAAATTGTGAATAAAACAATAAAGCCAAAGGAAGATATGTTAGATAATGTATAGTTTGAAATGTAGACAGGAGAACACTGAAGTAGCTCAATTTGGCTAATGTTAATTTCCTGCTACTCCAAAAGAAAGCCCCAACCTGTTTCGATCTTGCCAAAAACAATGCTAAAACGTCTTCATCAGGGTAATTAGTGGATCTAAGAAAAGAACAGATACACATGTAGACATTTTCAAATCAATATACAGCACACTGCGTAAAGTAGTATCCAAGCACACAGAATCTTTAATAAAAACTGTACTTACTCACAGTCTGGCTCGTATAATTTAAATACGACTGGTTAAAGCATCAGGCACCAATAAAACATTTGGAAGCTTGTGTGTGAAAAACAGAGGGTCATCAACTATAGGTGCAACCAGGTCATGGAGCCCCACCACACAATTAAATTAAGTAAAATCGTAACAGAATATGGCCTATACCTCACCATAAAGCTGTGTGCACATGATTATAATCATAATCACCAATGTTCCCTCACCAGTGCCTAAAACACCAAGCAGCCACTAAAGTGAAAATGGGAATCCCAAAAGTGTGCTACCTCTACAAGTAACATGAGGGGTTTCTGCAGGGACATCTTGAAAATTCACAGCACTGGAGTTCATCCACATTACGGTTGTGCCATCAGGGGACCCCACCACTCGTGGTACCACTGGAGTTGGTGAGCAACCGTTGTTACAGGCTGCAAGGAGAACCACACAGTTCGGGGAGTGTGTTGATGATGTTACTGAAACCAAAATATGTGGTTAGCTAGATAAACACCACAAGCCACCTACCAGACGGCCAGCGGAAAACATTGCTGTGGCTGCAGCAGTACGTGACACCTCAGCAATTGTATTGGTGAAATGGGGTGGGAGCAGAGTGCTGCGTGGACAAAAAATCAGATCAGAGACCTGGCCCGGAAAATGCTGTCAGAGGGTGTAGGTTCTGTCGCATAAAATAATTGCTGACAAGAAGTACCGCTCCTTACCTCCAATTACATTTTGATCCGCTAAGCACCGGAGCTGTCTAATTCGCTCTGAGCGCCTAGGGAACACGGAAGTCATCCGGAAGCTAAAACGGTGACCGCGTACACGTGACAGCCCCTCGATAGTGGAAATAGAGAAGGGGCAAAGATGCATTAACCCGAGTGCCATCTCAGATAGGGCAAGACACAAAAGGGTATTGACCTCCAAAGGTGATATGTGCTAGGTTGGAATATGACAGTAATGCCTCAAAAGTTAATTGTCTGTGGTCTGTTGTGCGAGACACATGGGGTAACTTATTTGGAATATGACAATCATGCCGGAGGGGCAACCTGCTGGGGCGGCTGGGAGGGATGATGCTGTTTACTTATGTGCGTCTGAGAATAGCTGGCGGGCAACCAACATTGACAGTCGGATCTTAATGGGGTTGGGGGCTATGTCCCACACTGCCTGGGCAATGTGCAAAAAGGCAGAAGGCAGCAGCAAAAGACCTAAATCCAGAATGATTTAAAGCAGGTGGATTTTACCCAGTTGTAGCAGAGCTGATTGTTCTGAAGCAATACAAATTAATGATAAAAGTAAAATTAATGTAATACTAGAAACTCAAAAACACAAATGTGCTAAGAAAGCAGAATTCTAACCACCCCAGTCCCAATCTTCAGCAGAATTGAGACTATTCTGGAGTGTTTTTACCAGAAAAATCCAAAGCCGTTCTTTGTAATTCATTTTGTTGGATATTCCAATTTCTGTAATATTTTGGACTTTCTCAATACAGATCCATCTTAACTCTGACACATCATGTTCAAGGTCAACAAAATGTGATACCAATTGTGCATTGTGGACTTCATTGCCGATCTTGTAACGGTGCTCGTTTATTCTTACGTGCACTTTTCGTGATGATTTTCCCAAATATAGTTTGTTACATGGGCAAAAAACCCATATACCACGTTTTTGGTCTTACATGTAGTGAACGTCTGCAGTTCCCAAGTTCATTCCCCATATGGGAAAGAGGATTTACATGCCATGCACCGAGTGCAAGGATAATGGCCTAGCCCAGGTTGTTTGAAAACATCCCTAATTCTTACTATGGGTCTAGGATCTTTTTCTTCTTGCCCTAGTCAAGCTCTGTTTCAAGCTGTGCCCTTTCTTAAAAGTGAACAGTGGTTTCTCCAATTTTAAGTCCACAGAGGACAGTCTCTCCAATATTTCAGGATGGAGCCTCGAATTGCAGTACTAGGTTGGCAATAGGTGGTAGCACAAACCAATTTGTCAGCATTTCTATCTTTCACTGTAGATCTTAGCAAGACTTGTCGATCAGTATTTCTGCCTCTCTTGAGGCAGTGGGGTACCATTCTCTATGGGTAGTACCTGTGGGCCAACCTTTTCTGCAGAATATCTGCGTGTTTGTTGACATTAGTCAGTGAGATGCAATTGCAGCAAAGGCGCAAAAACATCCCATATGGAATGCTTTTAAGTAAACCTTGACTCGAAAAGTGTAGTGTGGTATTCTTTTCACTACGTTTGTGAAACAATTCAGTTTCAAGAGTCCCATTGTGTTCAAATATTTTTAAATCCAAGAAAACAACATTAGAAATTGAGTACTCACAAGCGATATGCAGATCAGGGTCTCCTAGATTGTTAATCCAGGCTATAAATTCACATGCCTCCACTGTACCAGACCAAATAAAGAAGATATCATTAATATACCTACGGTATATAGAGAGTGAGTGTAGAAAAGGGTTCACATTGTCAAGCACAACGATTTCTTCAAATAGTGCCAAATGCAGGACGGCTAGATCCGGAGCAAAAGTACAGCCCATCGCCGTACCCTCGCATTGGAGAAAATAATCTTCCTTAAACATAAAGAAGTTATTTCTCAAAACTACCTCTGCACCAGCCACCAAAAAATCAGTTGGTATATTATGTGGGATCAGTCGTCTATTAAGCATAACCTCAAGTGTGCGCAATGCCTTGTCCTGTGTAATGTTGGTCTATAATGCTTCGATGTCCATTTTGACAAGCAGTTGTGTTAAAGGAAGGAAAGGAACATTTTCAACCAAATGGACAACTGCCTATGAGTCCAGCAAAAAAAGTAGTAGTAGTAATTGCTAGTGGTTTCAAAAAGCAGTTAATGTATTTAGACTGGGGTTCCAAAATGGAACCGAAGCTGGACACAAAAGGGCATCCAGGAGGATTTATACTGTCTTTATGCACTTTCAGCAAAATATAAAATAGGTGAATCCTATTCTCTGATTTTTTGATGAATTCATACTCCTTTTTGGACAGAAACCCTTCATGAATTCCAAATTTACTTATTGTAAGTATCTTAGCTTTAACCTCCTCAGCAGGGTTATATTGAATTAATTCGTAATGGCCTGGTGTCCTTAGGAGCTGGTACACTTTCTTGTCATATTTGACTGCATCACATAGCACAAAACAGCCTCCCTTATCAGCTCCTTTAATTAACAAGAGCTTTAAATTCTCTAAAGCACATATTTGGTTGAACATTATGAGCTTGTCAGGTCACAATATGGTCCGATTTTGTGAGCACTGGTTTTTTGAAAGTAAGGTCTTCCACAGGCATCACGGCATCAATTGGCGTGAAGGCAGATTTTACAGGTTAAACCAGTGGTATCTGTTTCTCCATATACAGCTTTATTTTCAAAATATGTTTTTACACGTATTTCACAAAGATATTTTTTAACTTCAGTGTTCAATAGCCTTGTGCTAGGTGTGTGTGTGTGGGTACAAAGGACAGACCTCGCCTCAATACCACCAGCTCATCCTTGGTGAGCTCATTAGTAGTCAAATTTAACACCGGTAAAGATGGCTCTACCACCAGTATGCTCTCCTGCGGGGTTGGAAGTCTCTGGCTGAGGGTTCCTGGGGGGCAGTAGTAAATGTAGCCCCTATTTGTACATCCCTTGAGGGCCTGGCCTGTAGGCTGTGTCCACCCAGAGTACACAGGTCTATGTGTATGTCGTGTGGTGAGCATAAGAAAATGTGCGCGGATTAGCCCCACACATTTTCCAGAGGTTGATCTACCATCATTCAATTTCATATACATTTTCAAAAAAGCCCAGGTGAGCGCACACCCATGCGGATGGTCAGATTCCTCAAATACCTGCAGCCTAAACATGTGAAACACCACCCTAGCGCAGGTCTGGTTCGTCATCAAGGTGAAAGTACCAGCTGAGGCCATCTGCATTTCCATGCTGGGCGCCTGGCTTGTGCTGGATGTCCATATCTAATCCCTGTAGGGATATGGGCCAATGCAAAAGCTTAGCGTTCTCCCATTGCATGGTGATTAACCACCAAAGAGGCTGGTGGTCTATCTGGATCATAAAGATGTAGGGTTTCATATTCTTTATGGCCCATACGACCGTGTAAGATATTTTTTCAACAACAGTCCTGTTCCTTTCTCTTTTTGTCACAGGTTGCTCTACCCCTTGAGAGATCAGCTGAGCTAACACTGCTCCAATCCCAAAATCACAGGCGTTTGCCTGTATAATGAACTCCTGACCATGGCAATTTCAGAACTTGGGCCCTGCACAATCCATTCTTTAATTCCTGAAAGGAGGTTTGACAGGCGGGGGTCCAAGTTACCTTCTTCAGCATTTTGTAAGTTACATCACTCAGGCAGATGGCGATTTTCCCTAGAAAGACTCTCACCTGTGTCCTTGTGGTGGGGATGTCCCAATCTGTCACAGCTTCTACCGTTGGTTCGTGAGGTTGTTTCTTACCTTCACCAACCAGGTGACCTAGATAGGTGACTGTGCCCTGTGCTGTCTTGCACTTTGTGCCCTTGATAGTCAGACATGCATTCTACAGCACCCGAATCACTTGTTTCATGTGGGATAAGTGATCCTCTCAGGTGTGGCCGAACACAGCAATGTCATCTAAATTGTCGACACTGAAGCTTTCCTGACCAGACAACACCTGCTTAACCATCCGCTGAAAAGTGGCAGGGGCATTCTTCAATGCGAAGGGCAGCACAGGGAACTGATAATGTCCTTCTGTGGTTGAGAATGCTAACCTCTCTCTTGCTCCATCTGTCAAGCAGACCTGCCAGTACCCTGCCGTGAGGTCAAAGGTACTCATGTACTTGACAGTGCTGAGCTTGTCAATGAGCTCATCTGCCTGAGGAATGGGGTGAGCATTGGTCTCCGTGACAGAATTGAGCCCCCTGTAGTCCACACAAAAGCAAACTTCAGTCTTCCCACCACTGGTCTTCTTAGGGACCAGTACCACTGGGTGATCCCGGGGGCTGTGGGATGGCTCTATCCCTCCTAGGGACAGCATCTTGAGAATTACTGTCTTGATGGTGTCCCTGACCTTATCGGACATCCGGTGAATCCTACTCTTTACTGGCTTACTGTCTCCAGTGTCCACATCATGGATGCACCAATCTGCACAATCTACAGTCATCACAAACAGACCAACAGACTGTCCCAGTAACCAGCAACAGTCTGTTCGTTGCTGTTCTGACAGGTCCGTTGCAAGGTTGACACCTTCAACTGACCGATCTGTGGCTTCAGTGTGCAGGAGGTCTGGGAGGGGATCAGTCTCCTCCTCCGTCTAATGTCATGACAAAGTTATCCAGGCTATAATGAGTTTTTAGCCAATAAACGTAAAAGACCCTGCACATCTGTTTAGATCCTTTCACATCAATGAATTAATTCACCTCACTGACATTTTCCAGCACACAGTAATGCCCGGTTCACTTGTCCTGAAGGGCACTGGGATTGACAGGCTCCATAATCCATACCCACTGGCCTAGAGAATTGATTGATTGATATTTTATTTCTATTGCACTCGTACACAAGTGTTTCAGAGCGCGACAAGGCAAGTGAGGGGAACAGGGGAGAACAAAACAGCGATCTTACTAGGCCCAGTGACATTGAGAACGCGAAAGTGCATGGGAGAGGGGGAGGGGAAAAGTGCATGGAAGGAGGGAGAAATGGAAAGTGCGAAGCAGAGGAGAAACAGATAAATAACAATAAATAAATAATAAAGGCAACAAACAGCAGTAATGCAGCCAGCAATGTGCAAGTGCTATGTTTAAGGCAGCAGACAGGGTAGGTCTGATAAGTGCAGGAAGAAAAAGGGGGGGCTGTATGGGTACAGATACAGACCCCAGTGCAAGGGGTGGCCCGGAGCAGTGCGGGAGGGTGGCAGGGTGAGCAGGTACCTGGGCCTGAAGGACAGGGGGTGGCCAGATGCGCAGTGCCAAGAGAGAACAGATCAGCAGGGGAGAGAGGATGCGAAGGCAGAAGAAAAGAGGAAGGTATTCAGGTGCTTCCGGTACCGGAGATGGTTCTCCTCAAGGTTTCGAGTGGCAGGGAGGCTGTTCCAGAGGGAGGCCCCAGCCGAAGACTGAGATCTACCCCAGCTTGTTTCTTTGAAAAATGACTGACCCTGAGGGAGTTGGAGGTAGAGGAGCGAAGAGCTCGAGAGGGGAGGTATTTGCGGAGGGATAGCTGAAGGTATTTTGGACCCAGGCCCCAGAAAGCCTTGTGGACAACGCAGAGGGTTTTGAATTTAATCCTTGCATCCACTGGGAGCCAGCGGAGAGATTTCAGAGCTGGAGAGATACGATCCCGGGGCTTGAGACGAAGGACAAGTCTCGCAGTCCTGTTCTGGATTATTTGCAGAGGGTGGAGAGAAGAGGCAGGTAGATTTAGAAAGAGGCTGTTACAATAGTCCAAGCTAGAGAGAACCAGAGCTTGGGATACTATGAGCTTCTGGAGGAAGGAGTGGAAAGACAGAGTACCTCTGAGGAGGTGCAGTCGGAAATTTGACTTTTTAGAGACCTCAGAGATGTGGACGGAGAAGGAAAGGGTGGAGTCAAAGATGACCCCGAGGTTCTTAGCCTCGCAGGTCGGGGTGGGAGGAGGGTCAAGGGAGGCCGGCCAGAGAGTGAGGGGAAAGGATGGTGAATAGACTGACACTGTGCACCTCTGGTCATGCCAGTGCTTCCTCCGCTCCTGACTGGCCTTTAGGTTCCTCCTTAACTGATCCATGTACTTTGCCATTCTAGACCAAAGGCCAAGTACATAGTTTACCACATCATGCGTAGGGGAAGAGGGATTGCCCTCCCATCCCTCTTTCACTGAGGGGACCTCATACAGGGTGTCCAAACAAAAGCTCAAAGGGTTCAAAACTGTACTCCGTTCTGTGGCATGTCCCTGTAGGCGAACAGGAGACATGGTAGGAGAATATCTATTTTAATCCTCAGGTGCTCTTCCATACCTCCTATCATGCCTTTCCGGGTCTTGTTGAACCGCTCAATAAACCCATTTGTTTGTGGATGGGAGGGTGTAGAGTACCGGTAGGTGACTCCACACTCTTCCCACATAGCCTTTACATATGCTATATGAAGTTTGATCCCCTGTCAGAAGCGACCTCCTTGGGGAATGCAACACAGGAGAGCCTTTGCAACCACAGGGCTTTGATTCTCCTTGGAGGGACAGCCTCAAGGTGCCTTATGGCGTGGTCTACCACCGCCAAGATGTATCTATTCCCTGAGCTGGTTTGAGGAACCAAAGGAGCCACAAAATCCATGCCTATTCTCTCAAAAGGCCACCCAACCACGGATAGTGGAATTAAGGGGGCCTGTGTGTCACCACCTGACTTGCCAGAAGCTTGACAAGTCAGGCAGGACCGGACACATTCCTTCAACTTTATGCCGAACTGCAGCCAGTAAAAGTGCGCAAACAAATGGTCCTATGTTGTAGTCACTCCCAAGTGACCCAATAAAGGAATTTGGTGAGTCAAATCCAAAAGGAACTTTCTGTGGCACTGGAGACTCACTAACCTTCTGGTGCCTGACCGTCAGAGTCTTTTGGCTGACTGTACAGGAATCCATCCTCTCAGTACATTTGGAGCAGTTCAGCGATCTCACCCATAGTCTGCTCCTCTGCCTGCTTCCACACACCCGCCAGAGTGAGACACTCTTTCTGGGCTGTGAGGAAGTCAGTTAATCTGGACCCTCAGTTGATGCAAACTCATTCAGCTTGGACAGGCCCTTCAGATCTGCACCCACCTGGCCCTCCACCTCAGGTTCCTTTGCTGCATCAGGCAACTCTGAAGTCCAAGAGTCCCCTGCTACCAAAGTAGGGTCCTCAGTGGCTATTGGCCCCTCTCCCACAGGAGTAGGTGACTTGGCACTCTGTGGAACTGCACTACGGGCTACGGACCACACCTGTTCCTTCCAACAAGCCCTCTGGAAGCACACCAGGACCTAAGGCTCTGAAAGTGTTTAATCAGCTATCTCTTTGGACCCAAAAGACATGTGACCGGGATGGAGTCTTTCACTGTTACACGGCACTGTGTCATTTCACCTTACCAACTGAACTCTACTATCTCCAGGGGCACTTACTCTTTCTGTCAAACCCACTGATGCTACAATCAAGCCCATCAATATATTGGCTTGGTTGTACCCTCTGCCAGGTGACAGCAGTGATGCTAGCTGTGGTGTCTCGGACTGCAGGAGTTTTGTGTCCATTGTTATACACATGTTCTAAATAGTGTTGAATATTATTGGGAACTGGGATCTCTTCTGGAGACCCAGTGCTGTTCCCACTCAGTGTAACCAATCACATTAGGCCACTCTTTGGCCTAGTGGGAATTACTCCTCTAGGAGGCTCACACTAGTGATGGCCTCTTTCACAAGCTCAACATTCACTATGTTTTGCTTTGGTAAGCCTTTGCAAGCAGGATCCCCTTTTCTATGGGCCAGTTCCTTACACACAAAACAACCTTTGGGAGGTGAGAACGCGAGTGTCCCAGTGTTAGGGGTGCCTGCACTCTTCTTTTAAGTGTGCACGGCTGAACTAGATTTTTGGGATTTCCCTTTGTTATTTTGGGGAACTAACTTCGAAGAGGAGTAGGTTGGACCTTTGTCCTTCCCGTCCTTGTTTACTTTTTTGTCTGAAGATTTCTCTTCCAGTGTGGGAGTGCTCACCTGAGCCTTTTTCTGGACTCGAGTACTCACAAACCTGTCGGCAGCCTTTGCAAGCTCCCTAGGGTCTGTGATAGTCTTGTCCACAATGTGCTGGTGTAGGTCAACCTCACAATTCTTCAATACATGCTCACATGCGATCAAATTGTACATCCCTTTAAATGTGTCAACTTTGTTTCCAGACACCCACTCGCTCAGATATTTCAGCAACACGTGTCTGAACGCTTCCCGCTTTTCTTTCTGAGCTCTCTGAAGCTCTGGAATAATGTTCTGGGGTATTACAGAACTTCCTGAGGAGGGCTGCCTTGATGCTTTCATAAACGGCCTTTCCTCAGGAGTCAACAGAAGAACTCCATCAGTCCATGGAGTCGGTAAGCGACTCATCATTGCTGCACCCCATAGTACCTCATCCACCTCCTGTAGCTGAAATGCAAGATCGAGCACTTCAAATCAGTCAAAAATATCCTTCCTCACTACGTAAGCCTGCACTAAGTCTTTGGGGATGTGCCACTGGGGCTTATCCCGGGCACTCTGGTTTGAGCCACTAGTCCTGCTTTTGGTAGAGGCGGATATGTTGGCTTCCTTCTTCTCTTCAAGCGCCAGCTTGCGCTGCTATATGGTGACCTTGTCTCGTTGTTCCTGTTCCTCTAGCACTAGTCTCCTCTCCTCCAGCAGGAGCTTTCTAGCCGCTACCTTGTTAACAGCAGGAATAATTACTGGGCCACTTAGAGACTGTGCTGAGGCATGGGACCTGTGGGATGCCACACTAGCCCCTGACCTCACTGACTCTCTAGAGTGTTGCGAAACCACACTTGAATCCGGCGGGATTGTTGTCGAGAAACACTGTTCATGCTGTCTTCCTCGTCATCTTCCACTTCCCCCTTTGGAAGGTCTTTTCCGTTCGGGTACGTGGGGCCTAGTCCGTCCCCTTGGGTCTTCGCCCCAACCGCCTTTGCTTCTACCCAAGCTTGGAGGATGGTCATCAACTCAGGTTTATTAACCTTAGTGCTGTGGCGAAGACCCCTCTCTTAACATAGGACGCGCAGGACACCCTTGGTTATGCCTTTTACAGTCTCCATGTCACGATCCATGATTATTAGAAATACCTAGCAGTGTCTAACAGTTGCCTCAACAGACCTTTTACAGTTGGGTGACTAAGCTGTGCACAAGGCTCCAACTAGATCCGACTGCTTGCCACCAATGTGATGAATGAACTTCTGGGGCACCAGTGGTCCAGGGATAAATATTGGTTTCTAAACCATCAATCAGCCCCACACCTTCAGTACACCAGAAGGGATACAAACAGATTGGAAACACAAGAAAATTATGAACCTCTTTCTCCAATTTTGATAACAGGGACAGGATGGCAGGCTTATCTCTGCAAGGTCGTTGATCTTTGGTTAGTTGCAACACAGCGAAAATACAATTGTTGTATTGATAAAAGGGACTGTCCAGTCAATGTTGTGTGAAAATATCTACTTCATTATTATACAACAGACAGTTCTAGCACACTACAAAATACATCCTACTTTGTAAAGGAATGCAGTTTCAAGAAGGAAAAGGGATGTACTCAGGATACTGACAGGAGGGTAGTTGGTAAAGTAATGAATCGCAATAGTTCAAGGATACTTGGTTTCAACACAAAGGGAGCAATGGGTTGCAAAATGTCACTACAGGCCTTTGGTGAAGGACCAGGGGGACAGAACCACAATGTACCTTGTGCTTGTAGAAGTTCTTGGTGCTCGACAGGGTTGAGTCGGTTTCAGAGCACTTTGCAGCTTCTGCAACTGAGTTCAAGATGGGAGACAGCTGCAGGTATCAGGCGGCAGTTCTGTGAGCGAGGCTGGAGGGACTGGACAGACGGCTGCAGGCAGGCCTACACTGGAGCTCAGGGTGAGCAATTGTTGTCGCAGTGCTGGTTGGCGGGTCTGAAGCACTGGTCATGGTGTCTCGGATGACGTTAGTGACTGCGGGTTACAACAGTCAATGGTGCTCTCAGTTGCAGCTCGAGGGGCTCGACTGGCTCAAAAATGTCATTTAAGGCAGACGCTGGTTGATGCTTATCGATGCATTGCTCATAGCTTCTTCACTGGGCTTGTGTTGTCCTTTAAGGCGGAGGGCCCAAAGTTTAGGAGAGTGTTGCAAATAACGGCTGTATCATTGGTTTGGTTCAGAGACTCTCTGGCACTTTCCACCTAGGAACCTTGCTTGCAGAGCCTAGCAGGGCATGCTGTGTGCTGGCTGGGTAGTGGTCCTTGAGCTGCTGGAGAGTGCTCTGTATTCAGTATCTCCCTCTGTTCCCTGGGAGATGTTTCCTCTTTGGCAATCCATGCCTTCCTTCACTGGCAGAAGCTGTAAGTCAGACTGTACTTTCAGCCAGAGTCCAAATGAGTTCTTCTTGTTACTTCTTGCAAAGTCTTTAGATGATCTGCCCAAAAGAGGTGCTCAGCCCTCTTTTAAAGCCAAACGGGCCACAGCGAGGTGTGTAGGATAAGCCGACTTTAATGAGCCAATCCTGGGTCCCCACCATCAATCTCCTGTATACATGAGGTCATAACCAGAGTGCTTTGCAACAGAAAAGGTAAAGGGGTGAAAAAATGTAATACTAAGTCCCACCCATCTTCCTCTGTCTGTTGTGGATCAAAGTGTCTCTCTGGTTGAGCTCCCTGTGGTTCCTGATTAAAGTGGCAGGTCTCCCTTGAAGCTGTGGTGAGGACACAATTTCTGTCTCCATCAAATCAAATACACCTACCCTCTAAATGGGGTTCCCCTGTGGGGGGCTGCCTACTGTAAACACATGTACCAGACAAGACAGCTCACTGTTTTTGATACTTTATGGCAGGAGCAGCCTTCAGGTTGACACAGTGTATATGAAAGTGGTGTTGTGGTTTCCTGTCTCTTATGTTTTGGCCTCTTCAGCTGGGCCCCATGTGGGCCTGTTTGAAGTATGCTCTATCAGTATGTTCATTATTTCAGTTGCTGCCACCATCTGCAGAGGGTAAACACAAGGATAGGGCAGATCCATGGAGCCTTTGATAGTTAATTAGGCTGGCCATGGCAGGAGGAAGGTTTTGGCCCTCCCCCTTGTGAGATGCATTGTGTACTCCACCTGTCAGGTCCAGCGAGGACTGTGCCTGTAGGCTGTGTCCACCCAGAGTACACAGGTCTATGTGTATGTCGTGCGGTGAGTATAGGTAAATGTGTGCAAATAAGCCCCACACATTTTTCAGAGGTTGATCTACCATCATTCAATTTCATATTAATATTTTAAAAAAGCACAGGTGAGCACACACCCTCCATGCAGATAGTCGAATTCCTCACACTTGGTACCATGCCAGGCAGCACATCTGCAAAGCTTGGTATCATGCCAAGCAGTAAACAAACACGTTCACACCTTTTTTCAGAAACCAAAATAAAGTTAGAGGCAATGATAACCACAACACTCTTTTACACTTATTTTTGTTGCTACATTATGTTATGTTATGTTATTTGGCATTTATATAGCGCACTATATATAATTGGCATGATCTCAAAGTGCTTGTGGGTTGAACAACCATGGGGACCGTAGTCCGGGTCAGTCGAGAGAGTAGTGTAGAATATAGTTCTTGGGTGCACTGAATATGTGTGCAGTCAGTGAGAATTGCGTGATGGTGTCTGCATCCTAACGCTAGGTGTGGTGGTAGTGAGAGAGCATTTGAATGTGTGCAGTCTGGTGGTTGGTCTCCAAGAGTGCATTTTGGTGGCATTAGACCTGTGTAGGATTTTTATGTGCATCTAGGCCAATTCTGTTCATGGGGTATAGCTGCGTTCTAACAGGTTGTTGCAGTGTTTATGGAGAATTGTTCGTATGTGTGCAGCTAGGCTGAAATTGATCAAGGGGTATAGCTGCATTCTATTTGTTTGTTTGTTTGTTTTATTATTTATAATGCACGATCATACCCTCAGGTAACAGGGCGCAGCAGTTACATGTATATGCGATGCTTAGTTACAACAGCGATAATATACACATACACACAGTAATAGCAGGATTATATACAAATATACACATGTGGGTACAGTGTATGTAAAGAGAGGGAATACTGGAGCAGGCAGAGTACTTACTGGCTAGGGATTGTGAGCAAGTAAAAGTTAGATAAAGTATGTACATGTAGACAGTAAGGTAGAATGCTATTCTCCTCACGGAAAGACTTAACACCAAATTGTGTTTAAGAGCCTACGTTTTCAACCATATAACAGCCTTAGATCGAAAGTTGTGGTAGGGCAGGTCCATTCTAAGAGTTGGAGGTAGGGAATTCCACAGTTTAGCAGCTTTCACTGGGAGGCTGTTGCCCCCTATGGTGGAGCGTTTAAAGTTAGGGACAGAAAGGCAATCTTTGTAAACTGTTCTTGTGGGTCTCAGGGAGGTCTGTCTGTGGAATCTGTCGACGAAGTAAGTAGGAGCAGCGTTATTGTGAGATTTATGTGTAAGCAACACGATTTTTCTGAGAATTTTGTCTTTGATAGGGAGCAGTTATTCTGTTGGCTATATGTAGAAATGTGGTCTCTTGTGGAGATGCCGAATGCCACTCTGAGGGCGTTATTTTGAAGAGTTTGACCTCTTGTCCTACTTTGATACTGTTGCCATCAATTATAAAGAGGAATAGACAGGGCCTAATTTCTTAAGGCTAGAGGTAGTGCCCAGGATGATAAGTTCAGTTTTATCATCATTCAGGCATAGTCCATGTGTGGCCATCCATGCCTGGATGATGATGTACACTCTATTCACCAAGGCCAAATCCTTTCCATAATACACAGAAAGCGGAAGGAGAATCTGGGTATCATCTGCATAGTTGGTGTAGGTGATACCAAGATGATCCAGATCATCAAAAAGGGGCTTGGTAAATATATTGTACAGAGTGGGCGAGACACAGGAGCCCTGTGGCACACCGCAGGTGATGCTTATGGGGTCTGCCGCTGCTGTGGGTGAGAAGACCCTCATGGTTCTGCCGTTTAGGAATGATCTAATCCAAGTGATGGCCTCAGTGGAGAAGTGAGCAGATGTGTTGAGGTGGGTCCATAGGACAGAATGGTAGACCAGGTCAAATGCTGCCGAGAGGTCTAGGAGGAGGAGTAGGCCTCCTTGACCGTTGTCTCTAAGCTCAATAACCTGTGTCTTAAGGTCAATGAGAGCAGTCTCGGTCCCATGTTGGGGACGGAAGCCTGATTGTCTAGCTCCTAGCAGGTGGTGTGCTTCCAGGTACTTCTGTATTTGTACGTAGGCAACCTTGTCCAAGATTTTTAGGAGAAATGGTACGGTCGTGATGGGTCTATAATTTGTTGGCGTGGCTGGGTCAAGGGTAGGTTCTTTTAGTAGTGGAAGTACCCAAGATTGTTTTAGATTGGTGGGGTAGTGCCAGAGGAGAAGGAAGCATTGATTAACTTTGTGATGAAAGGGGAAAGGTCTCGGGCAGAATCCTTAATGAGCTGTGCGGGGCACAGATCACCCTAACAGTTGGAGGGTTTCAGTGACAAAATGATTCTTTCTACTTCAAGTATGGTAACTTTAGAGAAGTTGAAGCAGGTGGATTCAATAACTGTGGGATTCTCAGTAGGTTTGGATGGGAGGGGGTCATTCAAGGAGGCTCTTTTGCAGGAAATGCTGTTTTGTAAGGTAGAAATCTTGTTTGCTAGAACATTTTGGATCTCTGAACACCAGTTTTTATTTTAGTACACATATCAGGTGGTGCTAAAGGAGTCTCCATTTCTTTGAGCATGGAGGATAATTCCTTCATGTTTGATTAAGCTTGGGATATGCGGGAGTCGAAGGAGGTTCGTTTTGCTAGGCAAATTTCTTTTTTGTAGAGGGCTGATAGTTTAGTAGATTTAAGTTTATTGGCTTCTGAGGGGAGTTTTTTCCAGGTGGCCTCACAGTTTCTTTTTTGCTGCCTTAGGTTTTTAAGGAATGGTGTAAACCATTTGTTCAGACGCATTTTAGGCTTACTTGTAGTACTGGCAAGCTGGTCCGATGGGTCATTGGAGCCCATATTAAAATCCCCAAGAATAAGTACTTGTGTGGAACTTTTGAGGTTGCTGGACAAAATGATGTTAATGTCCTCATCAAATGTACCTGTTGGGCCTGGGGGACGGTAAATCAGGTGGATGTTGAGGGTTTGGGCATTAGTAAGTGGAACTTTAACAGAGAGTAATTCACATGACAGGACATTGATAGGGGTAGCTAATCTCATGGTGAGACTAAATTTGTGGATAATAGCAACACCCCCTCCTCTAGAATTAAGTCTGTTTTGTCTCAAGATGGACTAATTATCCGAGACTGCTAGCATGAGCATAGGGCCTGCTGCCGGATGTAGCCATGTCTCAGTGATGGCAAGAAAGTCGAAGTCTGCTCCAAGGATCAAATCTGCAATTTCTGTTGCGTGAGCTACTAATGATCTGGCATTGATTAGGGCACCCTTGATCTGGGGACTCGCGGTGGTTGTAATGGGGTGTTGGGCTTGTATTATTTCAGGTTTGCTCTAATTAGGAGGACTATGTGGAAGTCTGGGGTCCGAGTTATGAAGTGGGTTGGATTTTAGGGTGGTTTGGCAAGGCCAAGCTGACGTGGTCCTTATTCGGTGTATAGTAGGCATAGAGCGGGCGGGAGGCTCATGGATTTTGGCTAATCTGGCTCTGAGTCTTAAATTCCTGGCTAGAGTAGGGCAAGGGTTACAGGTTAGTGGCAGGTGTGAGTCATTTATATCTAGAAGTGATCTACTAGTTGACTTGTTGTGGGGGATAGATGAGTGCATGGTGGTGGGTGAGTGCGGTGACATTCTGAGCAACGAGATGCTACTTATAAAGAGCAAGAGACAGGTGAGCTGGCTGGTGGCCCAAGGGATCATACTAGTTAGTTGCGGCAAGTGTTTCTTAGATGTCTAAATGGTTAGCCTTTCACTTAGGATAGGTGATCAGGGGCCTAGGCCGATACGGGATTGGGCTGTCCCAAGGCAGACTAGGTAAGGCAAATCCTTGGAGGTGAGGTGAGGCACAGAGGGGCGCAGGCCACAGGGTAATGTGCAGTGCTGGCAGTTGAACATCAAGGCAATTAAGCAGCAAACAAATTAGACCCAAGCAATATCAAGGCAGTCAGCATAGCGGAACAAGGCAGTCAAACAAGGGGAAGCCTCATTCAAGTATGCAATGGAGTAGGTGTACAATCCCAGTACCCTAACGGCTTAGGCCTCATGCACGAGCAAATGAGATAGGGCGGGCAGACATGTGGAGGCCCTGGCCTCGCGTTAACAATGTAATACATGCATGTCACAGTAGCAAACAGTGAGTGCTCACGTCATCAATTCATTATAAGCCAGTAGAGTGAGGGCACAGGGGACGTTAGCCACCTATTAATATGCAATAATAGCAAATGAACATCAAGCAGTTTAAGTACAGGCAATTATGGGGTATTATAAGGAGCGTTGCAATCAAGCATGGGGAAGCAATGGCTTCATCCAGGCATACAGTTGAGTAATGCAGATCCAGAAACATGTACAAGTGCTGGCCTCACACTGGTAATGTAGTGCAGGCAAGTTAATGCCCAAGTTAGAGGGAGTCAGGCAATTGCCGACCAGTATGGCACAAGCACTAGTCACATACTACTTAAGCAATAATGACACTTAAAACATCATGGTAGGCATAGCATGGGCAAGTTGCAAGCAGTCACACCTACCTAAGCACAGGCTATATGCACACAGTTGAAAAGGCATAGAAGTGCAGTCATAAAACACTTGCGTGGCAGGCATTAAGCAAGCTAGCACATGCAGTGTAAGGGGATGCCGTTAGGTACAGTGCAGATTGGCATGGGGATACATTTGTTTACCGGAGCAGCGGTAGGTAAAGCTGAGAGAGGAGTTCCATGTCACCCTTGGACATATGGGTGTGAAAGTTCGTGGTTAGATAGTCATCTTGGATGAGGCACCATAGCAGGGCCTATGCGCAGGAGCCGTGTTACAGCGGGCTTGCGTGCTGCTGAAAAGTGAATGTTTACAATAGGCAGGAGTCGCGTGGCTAGTCGGCGTAATCGAGCGCAGGCAGCACTCAGCTGATGGAAGGTGGCGGGTGGACCGCAGGAGATGCATACTGTGTTGCAGATTACAGGAAATGGGGAAAGGTAGCGAATTAGCAAAGTGACTGGGAGGGGGCATGGAAGACTCACCTTAGGTAAATCGATTACCAGAGACACTGAGCACGCCCAAGCTCGGTCAGGCTCAGTCAGTTTGCTGTTGTAAAGTGGAAAGTGATCATAATGGTAGGAGGGGTGAGTGTCTGGAGTGGATGGTGTATTCTTAGGAGTCCACTGTTCCCTGTTGCTTTCTGGGTGTGCATGAGCTGGCAGTGATCGTCATTATGTGTCATCAACAACAGCCAACATGTAAGAACTACTTATCACACAAGGGCACACATGCAGAATAACATTTCTTATTTAGCAGAAAAAAGAAAAATAACATACAAACACAAATTTGCAGAAACAGCTTTCATGATTCATCATTACATTTATATTCACATTTTATTGACATGCTTTTAAACTCCTTTGGCAATCCCCACCCCACAAAAGTGATTTCTCTGTTTCTTGAGCGAAAATAGATAATACTCATTAGCAAACTTGGCAGAATACATGCATTGCTTATACGCAACCTTGGGAATGTAACTGGCAAATTTTAGCACTCCTGCACAACAAAGAAACCCCCTCCTTTCTCAACAAGTTACAATTTACGCATGGCTAACCCAGTTGTCCTTCGGCACTTCAAGAACAAATGAGCTCTTAGCCTTTTGTGTTCAGTTTGACACTTCACTAATTAGACTCTGGGAGGTACTCTAATTAATTATCTTTTTTTATTACCTATGATCACCAAGACCTTGGTGTCTGAAGGCTCTGCCTACACTAGTGAACACCCTTTTTCACAGCTACTATCTCTCGCTACCAAGATCTCCCACCTTCAGGGTCACAGTGAGCCCTCAGCCCAGCACCCGGCTCCTGTCTATGCAGCTCTTGTCTCTCAACAGCCTGCACTGTCACCTCAGCCAGCCGTCCAGCAGCACCAAACCAACTTCCTTAATTTTCATTTTCCTCCTTTGCCTTCTCTCTCTGTACTTGCTTTCTGTGTTCCCCACCCTTTCTTTCTCCTCCCTTCACTTCTTAAACTCTCTTTTGTTTGCCTCCTATCTACCTATATTTCTGTATGGATTCTTCACTGTTTCTCCACCTATTCTCAGATACCACCGTGATGTAATTAATGATGCATCTGGTCAATTACCGCCAATGGTAACTTTCCAGCATTTTCTGGTCTCTACAATGAACCCTGCCCAGCAATCTTGTCCAACACGCCACCGAGCCAGGATAAATGAACAATGAAATTGTTCTTTTTAGAGCACATTCTGCTTTCTCACTGCGCTCTGAATTCAGCATCTCTAAAACACACTGCTGTTCAGCTTCTCAATATTGCATTTATTTCCTAAACTAACATTACAGTGTGACTGCTCGTGCACCTACAACCTGCAACACGGCCTATGGCCTAAGCAAACCCACTGTAGCTGCAAAGCTATTTGCTAATGTCAGTAGTGTTAAGGTTAATATTGTTAGCAGTTAGTAATGTTAAAATTGTTATCACTAACACCCTACACTGCAATACGATGCACATCTGTTACTGCATATTTGCAAATTTTCCCTACAGAGTATCTCCTTGGGTGTACCCAGTAAATATATATTTAAACAGATAATAACACACCTAGATTGCACATAAATTAAGAAAGTTACGCAGGCAGCCATTGTATAATTCCATACAATACAGTCACTAGCATAAAAAGACAATATCCAAAAACCAATTGCCCTGTTAAAATGTTTATCAGACAGTGATAAAAATAATCATATGAGTTAGTGACTGCTTATGGCTTGGCCAGAGGAAGCATCGTTAGCCAGGCCTGGTGGATGTATTTGGAAACAAAATAAACAGCATTCCAGTTGTGCATTGACTTGCAGAAAGCCATGGCTCCCATGCATGGATCCCAGGCAATCTAAGCCGTGGCTTTAAATACCGGATCCCCAAGCGTCTCAGGCGTCACACAAAAAGATAAAATGTATCATGGACTCTTCCTCAGCCCCACAATAGGACATTTACTACTGGACATATTCGCTCAGTTCTGCATGAATTTCAGAATTTTCAAACAGCTTAAACGAAACTCTAAAAACAGAACACACACATACAGTGGAGTTAAGATATCGAGATAACCTTTGTATCGAGAATCACCCTAATGTATCAGGTAATCAGGGCCTAGTAAGAGAGACTGACAAACATTTAGCAAACTCACCCTGTTATGATAATTAACTGGCCATTTTACCATTAGCTTGGCCTCCCTTTTGATTGCCTGTGGATCATCCCAGTAGTGTCTCATGCCCAGTGCAATCAGAGACCACTCGACCTGGGCAAGCTAAGGAATATGATAATTGTCATCTAGTGCCATTACGTGTGTCATGACATCACAGTATATAGAGAGCTGCTGGGTAACACAGATCCGCAGCCAATAAAATACTGGTCTAAATCCTGCCTCCTCATCAATTGGGACCATGTCACATTCAGGGCGTACAAGTGCTTTTGGGGCACTTTGTGGAAGCATCAAAATGGACTTCAAAAATGCATTTCCAGTGATGTGCAAGGGTTTCGTACCAGTGAAGGATCAAATCTCAGATCTGAAAAGGGCCGAAGCCGTGGCCTGCGCCCTATAAAATTCGAATGCTGGTTTTATTGGGCCCCCACATATGCTACCCAAAATATTTTTGGAGGGGGTCACTGTATTTCTACAAGCTAATGATTGCCTTAAGCAACGGTGGACCACAACTGGTTTTACCTGAGAACCAGATCCCGGGGTAATCCTACCAAGGCACCTGTTCCAGTTTCTCACCTCTAATACTAACATGGAGGGCTATTTTTTTCCCATGTGATGGGCAGAATACTATAACCTTTGTTTTGGTGGTGTTACTTTCCAAATATAACGCTTCGCATTGATCTTCGAAACACTAAAGAGATGCGCGTAAACCTGCTGGGGTTGTCGACAGGAGTACGGCATCATCTGCATGGAACAGCGCTGGGATCCTGTCGTCCCACAGGCATGGTGAATCTTGGGCAGATATGACCAATTCTCCTATAAAACAGTTGATGTAAATACAGAAAGGTAGAAGGGTATGGAAATTGCCTTGTATGACCTCTCTGACTACATCCAGTGGTCGAGTTACATCCCCTGCTAGACTCCAGCATACCACAGCTGTGTTGTTACAATGTAAAGGTTGAAGTGGTTCCAGGAATTTATGGGGGATGTTCTTGGACATCAGCACCTGCCATAGTGACCTCCTGGGGATGCTGTGAAAGGCAGTTTTTAAACTGACAAATGCTACATATAGGGCCTCATTACACGGAATGCGGTAAGGGTTTACCGGTACCGGTAAGGGCACCAGTACCGGTAAACCCTTACCGCCTTACTACGAGGTCCCTTTGCAGGACCCGACCTCAACGGCTTGTTTTACCAGCCGTTAAGGAACTGGCCCGCAAAGGGACCTTGGTGCTAATTACGGTACCGCAATTTGCGGTACCGTAATTAGCTCCTTCCCCATTCCCATTGAGCCCTATGGGGGCAAAAATGGGAATGGGGAAGTGCCTTGGTGAATGGGGAATTACCGCCCCCGCTCACCTTGGAGTAGGGCGGTAATTCCGCCATCCACCAAGGCAGACATGGTAAAATACCGGCGGCAACCATGGCGCTGATAGCGCCATGGTTACCGCATACCGTGTAGTGAGGCCCATAGTCTTGCCATCATCAGTAGTGTATATTTCTGCACAATCAAGTGCAAGCGAAATCCCTGATTCTGCTGCACAACCCGAATTGTAATCCTGCCTGCATGGGGTCCAATAAACCCTCTGAATCAGCCCAGGCCTGCATATGTTGTAGAAGTGCTTTCGCGTAGATCTTCACAGCTTTTCCTTGCCTGCTTTTTGTGTATAGACACTATTTCTGCCATCTGCCAAGAGCTTGAGACTTCATTCGTTTTCAGCAAAACATTACAAATCCTCAGTAGAACTGGTCCCCATACTCTTGGTTCACCTTTGAATAAATCCCCCGGGATCTATCTGAGACTTAATGGCGTCCTCTACGTCCTTCAAGGAAAGCTGGAGGTATTGGGACATTCCCACCGTATCAACAGTAGGGCAATTATTGTTTTTGCCTTTGTGTTCTCTATACAGTGCCTTGAAATGGCCATGCCATGAGTCCAGGGTTATGCCGCCAGGTATTACAGTATCACCTTTTAGATCTTTATCTGTGATTGCTTTCCAAAAGCCTGCGGTATCCCCTTGCTTAATAGCCTCCAGCATTTCTCCCCATGTGTGCACTATTAATTTATTTTTCTTATTCTTCACATAGATTTATAATTGTGTATTAATGCTTGTAGATGGGGCCTGTCTATCTCCTGTTTCGACTTAATATATGTTGTGGAAGCTTTCTTTGCCTTACAGCATGCACCGTCAAACCATGTCTCCCTCTTCATGACACCCCACCCTCCTTAGTAATGGGTTGAGAATTAACCACTCATGGTTAGATACTTTGGACCAGTTTATTGAAAAGCTTGATGACTTCTCTAACTGAGAAATCGCTGGAAGAGAGTACTTCTATGTGTGCAATGATCGCTCCATACATGCTAGGTATGCAATGCTTTTGATTCCAAAGTCGTCAATTCTACTGACCTGCGGGCATGGCATTCAATCGTTATACCACTAGTTGCTGTGGGGTTCAATAACTTTGGGCCTACATTCATTTTTAGAGACAGTACTTCTGGTTTATGATCACTATCTTGTCTTTCAAGGACCTGGAACTCCTCATTCACAAGCTCAGATCAATGCATAGTCGAGGCCTGACCTGCCATTTGGGCCATACTGGGTACAATTGGCTGGCTGGTCTTTTCTGAAGTGGCCATTGCAGGCCATCAGATCTAGTCTGTTAATGACTCGGGCAGTTTCCACAGCAGAAGGGTGAGCTCTGGCAGGAGGGTTGGCATCTAAACAGGGAATGCCCCATGCGTCATCCTGATGGAGCCAGAGCCCATCCAGCTCTCTAAGGGGTTCCAGCTATAGCTTAAAATGCCCCCTGGCAAGTTGGTAAGCCCCCAGGTTATTGGCCTCACAGTTAAGCACACACTCCCTCAGTAGGATAATAGTGAGCGAAGCTTTGACTAAAGTAGGTCTGTTATAAATGTGATCCAAAAGCAGTCTAGAGCCATCAGGAGTTTTTACACTTAATTGCTGCTTATAGGGCAGCTTCACTAAACACAGAGAAACTGTTATTCAGAGTTATGGGAAGGTGGCTGTTGTCCGTGTGCCGCCTATCTGTTCCTGGGGTAATGGCGTAATATGGTCTAAAATATGTGTTTCACCCACAACTTCCAGTTCATTGTTGCCCGCCATATGTATACTCAAAAATACATGGGAGGGTGGGATTATTGATGCTGTCCTTGCCCACTCGAAGCTGATAGCTCCTACCTCCTTCCTGACCTACTTTTGTCTATTTCATATGAAACCATTGACTCCTGAAGACACCACCCACCTTGCCCAGTTTAATTGCCAGGAGGTTTCAGTACTTGATGTAATTTCACCTTTCCCCATTCTGCGTCCTTCCGCCTCCGTGATGACACCGTTGGGAAGGACCACCCTCGATACTGGTGCGGCATCGGAGTCCTCAATATCATGTAATAGCTCACGGATCTCTGAGGTAAGAACATTTACCTCATCAATAGGTTTTGTACAGTTTCTCTGAACCTCTCCCCGGAGAGGCCGGGGCAACTGCCTTCCTTTTCCTTTTGCTTTTGCTTTTGGAAATATCTTCAAGACCTGATAGGGTGCTGCACCGGGGTGATATATGCCCTGCTTTGGAGAGGATCACTGCAGGGTACTCCCCCCTTTCTCCACTGTGGGATTGGGCGTGAGCTTTTTCCTTGTTAAACCTGATGACTACATCTATCAAAAGCCCTTGCAGCAGAAATCATCATTGATTATCATCACCTGTACTTGTTGTGAGCTGCAAGTTAAGACAGCCTCCCTGATGACGTGTAAGAGCACAGAAACCGGTTGGAGGAGAACACTAATGGCTGAGAAGGTTGTGCAGGGAACTGGAGTGCGCCCTTATCCTCGTTTTACCATATTTCCAGGATTTTGAAGGGTGGAATCTTCAAGACCTGATAGGGTGCTGCACCGAGGTGATATATGCCCTGCTGGGGAGTGCCTCACTGCAGGCTACTCCCCCCTTTCTCCACTGTGGGATTGGGCGTGAGCTTTTTCCTTGTTAAACCTGATGACTACATCTACCAGAAGCCCTTGCAGCAGAAATCATCATTGATTATCATCACATGCACTTGCTGTGAGCTGCAAGTTAAGACAGCCTCCCTGATGACGTGTAAGAGCACAGAAACCGGTCGGAGGAGAACACTAATGGCTGAGAAGGTCGTGCAGGGAACTGGAGTGCGCCCCTCTCCTACATATATATATATAATAATGTATTTTTTTTTTATGAAACTCCTTGAGCTTTCTCATACTTGGCCACTACAAGGCTACAATCTAAAACTGTAGCAAGACACTGTTGACCAAGCAAATATACTAAGATGAACAAAATTTCGAATATTCAAATAACAGTAACAAAGCCCCCTGGGTCAGATTCAATAGTCTAAAGTAGCCCAGCAGTATTTGCCAGGCTCTGCAGCACCGGGTAAAATTTGAAAATTTAAATAAATAAAATCAGTAGGTTTAAAAAAAAGTGCTGGTTTAAACGGTATTGGACAATGTTGGACGGTTAAAACAGTACTGAAACTGAAAGGACCAGACAAAAGAAGCACTTGCGGCCAAAATCCAGACCCAAAGCCACTCAGTCAGTTTAGCAGCAAAACCCAGAAACAAGAAATGTCTGATCGGCAAAAAGGGCATCCATAGACCGACTCCCCACCCTTGTACTCTGGGCTGCTTTCCCCAGCCTGTAAACGAGCAGTTCAGCACGCCGCGGCCGATCGATGGACAACTGGTTAGTGGATTAGCAGAACATGAGTTGCAATGCACTAGCCACTTGCCACCTGCCTCTTCTCTTCACACAGGTGACAGGACAGCAAACTTCAGACTTCGGGCAGTGAATTGTGCCGCTTCCACGGCTCCAGCTTGAGCTCTGAGTCAAGGCCCCATACTGGCCGACTAGTCCAAGAAGTATTCCAGTTAGTGCATAGCTCCTGCACTATGCCCCAACGCCACCAAACAGAAACAAACAGTCCTGCAGGTTTGGGCGTGGGGATTGGGAAACCAGTCAGATTTGTATCCTCTCTCTGCAGTAGCGGGGCAGGGCAGGAACTCCACAACACGGACCACAGGTGCAGCAAATAGTGCTGCAGTTGGATCCCAAAGCATGAGACCCAGTGATTTTGGTACATGGTGAGTTCTTGTGCTGATACCCTGAAGCATTCCACAACATGGAGGGCAAATTGAAGGGTTTCAAGCACTGCATTATTTTCAAGAAGGACACCGTTCCTGTGATACACAAAGTGTAGTCATTGCCTCTTATGCCTCAGGAGCCTTTGAAGGAAGAATTATGCAAATTATGAAGTAGTAGTATCATTGAATAGGTAGAGGCAGCCAAGTGGGAGACACCAATTGTCACTGCCCAGAAGGGGAAAAGAACCATTGGGTTATGTGTAAATTTGCTATGCATCTGTGATACAATATTGGTGAACCAGCATCCTTTGCCCTGGGTACCAGAGATAGTGTTTCTGAAGAAAGGGGTAAGAAGTTCCTCAAGCATTGACTTAACAAGGCCTTGCCACTAGGTGGAATTGTGTCCTGAGTCAATACCTCTCACCTGTATAGAATGGCTGGGGGTGTTCAAATTAAAATGGATGCAGTTTGGGGTCATCTCTCAACTAGTGGTGGGCCATGCAGGAGTTTTTGGTGACCTTTACGTCAACGTGCCTCTATTTGAAAAAAAAGAGGTTGTTACCCGTAAGTGGGCCATGGTCCATTTGAAATGTTTCTTATAGGGAATTTCCTTGAAGATCAAGACAGACCCTTTAAGATCAAGACAGGCCTCTGGTCAATGCCCTTTCAATCAAATAGTGGCAGTGCATGTTACCTAGGAACAATAGGTGGACATTGTGGCTGCAGTAGTATTATTTCGGGTCATATGCATGCTTGTACCCAAAATGTGGTATCAGATTGTTTGTCCCGTATGTAACTCCAGGCAGCCGAAGGGGTGGAAGAGGAAGATTGTTGGGTGGTGATTGCCACAAGAGAATTTTATTGCATAATTCAGAAGAAGGCACTGTTAGAGCATTAATATTATTGGATGCCTGAGCAGAGCATATCACACATGTATTGCATCAGCACGTGACAGGGTATGCTTAGTTTCAAACCTCAAGTATTACATGATGCCTTGTTGCTATGAAAAGCAAGCAGGCTCGGTTAACCCTTTCTCAGAGGTTCACGCACACATCTTGGTGTATCCGTCTGCCGCTCAGTGCTGTGAATCCTCTACTCCGCCCCACCAAGATTCAGTGAATAATCTGCCTGGAGGGCCTGGGAGTCCTTTGTGAGTCCTGATATGATGTTTAGGAAGCACCAAGAAGTAAATCAGGCTCATGGTAAGCACTTTGTCCAGGGGAAATATACTTGCTTGAAGGCCTGAGGACAGAAGATGTGCTCTATAGAATATACCCTTCTTTTGAGGAGCCTGATTCTGGGGTACGCCTACCTGGGATAGCCCCCACTTCGTCACTCACGGAGACCATGTTGCTTTGCTTCCTGGATCCCCTCCCCACTTCCTTCTTGTCCCTTCTTTCTTTCCTACCCCCTCCTTTGACGTCGCACGTGCCCACCCCTAGAAGAATTGATGCCTGATGATTAGTGGGGATATGCAGGCTGCTGCAGCTGCTTTATTGGCAGGAGTGATCCTAGAGGTGGTCCGTGTCTGTATGCGCAGCTGCAAGATCTACAGTGAGCGGGGTCCCGGCCGTTCCTCCTTAAAAGGAATTCGTATTTCTTCCGATCCGCGGAACCCGTGTTTCAGCGCCCGTTTTCGCAATCCACTTTCACGTTCTTCTCTCTTTTCTGGCGCCAGTCATGTTTTTTTCCGACACATTTCAAACAATCTACTTTTC
This sequence comes from Ambystoma mexicanum, assembly GCF_040938575.1. Classification (NCBI taxonomy): domain Eukaryota; kingdom Metazoa; phylum Chordata; class Amphibia; order Caudata; family Ambystomatidae; genus Ambystoma; species Ambystoma mexicanum. The sequence goes on along the minus strand of NC_090934.1, from coordinate 418,764,698 downwards.
TTGCTTTTGTTTCTGTGCCACATTGCGGGTCCCCTTCTGCTCCCTAATGCTCCAGACTTCTAAATGCCCCTCTATTGCTGGACATACTTGGCCTTGACATCCTGTTTCCCCTAGCAGGCACCACGATGCGTCACCCCTATTATTTATTACTTTTTTTTTGGTTTTTCAACAAGAAAACAACAACAGAAACATACACATACAAGGAGTCCGATCGCCCCCTCCGCCCACCCAGATTAGTACACAGAGCACCAACACTGCATAAGATATTGACATGGCCCAAAATTCTGCCCAATTGTGTTAACCTGTAGTTGTAATCAGATATTGTACATGTTATGTTATGTCAATGGAATTTGTACAGCGCACGGTCACCCAGTGGCATCTTGGCGCAAGAAAGGGAGGAGTAAAACCACAATCCTTCAGTCACCGAGGACTAGAACAGAAAAGTCTTTAGAGCCCTTCTGAACGCCAAATTATTTGGCAAGATTTTAACTGTCAGTGGCAGATCATTCCAAATTTGAGCAGCAGCGACCGAGAACTCCCGCCTGCCAATACGCGAGCGGTGGAAAGTAGGCACACACAGCCGACTGGCCATAACCGAAAGCAGATGACGATTAGGGAGGTACCGGGTGAATTTGATCTGAAGATATTCAGCCCCGAATCCATGCAGCGCCCAATGAACAATGCAAAGTGCCTTGAACTTGATACGCTGATCCACCAGAGGCCAATGCAGGGTGCGCAGCACAGGGTAGATATGAGCCCCATAAGGAGACCCTGTTGCTACCCGGGCGGACAGATTTTGAAGACGCTGCAGCCGTTGGATCAAACCCTTGGGCTGAGCCAAGCAGAAGGAGTTACAGTAATCCAACCGGCTGAGCACCATGGCCGCAACCACCGGCGGACGAAGGTTGGCCGGTATCATGGGAAGTACCTTTTTTAGTGTCTTAAGATGAAAATGACCTGCTTTAAATGCTGCAGATACTTGATCATTCATGGAAAGGGAGGCTGAAAGAATCACTCCCAAGTTCTTCACCTTAGTCACTGGAACAGGAAAAGGGCCAAGAGAGGAATTCCATAAAGAGGGTAGATACCCAGAGTGCAGGATCAGGAGGGGCGCCTACCAACATAACCTCTGCCTTGTCTCCATTCAACTTCAGCAAGTTATGGGTCCCATACAGTTCCAAACCTCCATGGGCCGTGCGTGCATTGGCAAAGTTTGAATAAAAGCAGGCGCCACATCCTGACAGTATGCATCATCTTGCAACCACCCTGCCCACTGGGAGGGTGGCCCCTTCCCCATGTCATGGCAACCCTTCTGCGAGCCACCACCAGCAACATCCCGGCCAATCACCTCATCCCCTGCCGCAAGGCCCTTGTACATTCCAAAAGTGCCATTGCTGGGTCTGTTTCCAGCCGTTCCCAATGATCAAGGAGACTTTCTCAAGTACCCTTGCCCAGAAACCGGGGACCTGCGAACAATACCAGGCCAGATGGAGGAACCTGACAAGGGCAAAGCCACATCTGGCACAGGCGTCTGGCGCGGAGGGGAAATGCCTGTGAAGCCTAACCTGGGTATGATAGACCTGATATAAGAAGCTGAAATGTATTAGCTTCAGTTTAAAGTTCGGTGATACCTTCTGAGTTTGTCCCAACACATATGCCCAATCCTCGTCGGCTAAGGACCTGCCTAAGGCATTCTCCCACCGTCTTCTTGGTGCCTCCCCGTCCCATGGCATGTCTGACATAATGCTGTTGTATATCCATGAGACCTAGCAGCCGTCTCCCTGGGACTGGATCACCCCCTGTAACAGTGGCCCGGTGGTGGGTTGTGTGGGAAAGGAGGGAAATAGAGCTTTCAGCTCATGCCATACTTAAAATAAAAAAATATATCCAGGGCTGAATCACACCCTCTCTCCCTCGCCTGCTGGACTGAAATAAACTCATCATTGATGAAAAGATCCCCAAAGGCGACTATGCCAAGTTTTGCCGACCAACTGAAGATATATCCACTCACCTGTTAGAGGAAGCCCGGTTACATGTCGTTTCAGGAGCAAAGGCGAGTACAAAACAGGGACATCCAGCTTCACCGCTATCTTGTGCCACATCACACAGGTGATTTTAACAATATTCCGGGTGCCGGGCAGCACTCAGTGTACCCCGAGGATCACCGAGCGTAGCAGGTCCGGGGCGGCAAGCACTCTCTCCAGCTGCGCATGTGGCCTCACAAAATGGGTGGCATACCAATGCCTGATCCGAGGAAGTGCACCTGTGCTGCCAAATAGTACTGGTCCAAATCTGGTAGTGCCAGGCCCCCCCTTGTGAATAGTTGCGTGAATGTGGTGTATGCTACCCTTCCTTGCAGGTTTCTCTGCCCAGAGCAGATCAATAATGAGCCCCGGCAGTCGTAGAAATAAACCACCAGACATTAACAGGGGGTTCATTAAGGAAAAGGTACACAAATGTAGGGAGCACAATCATTTTCACAATTGAGATGTGGCACAAAAGTGTAAGTGGAAGGGTTCACCATCTCGCCACTTCCCCCTGGAGCTTCCCAATTGTCTTCCCGTAGTTGTCACGAAACAGGTAATCTCGGCCATGTAATGCCTTCACCCCCAGATACCGGACCTTAGAAGATTCCCACCTGAGGCCAAACTCATCCTCAAACCTCTCAGTACCCTCTGTAAGTGGGAACACTAGCGATTTATTGTGATTGATCGTCTGACCTGAGAATTCCCTGTATCTCAGCACCTCCCGCAGCACTGGCCTCATATTCCTAAATGGGTCATCAATGAAGAGAGCCGCATCATCTGCATACAAGGAGATAATCAACCTATGCAGACCCAACGTCAATCCCTTCTGAATGTGACACTCGCACATCACCGCCACCAGAGGCTCCATTGCGAGAGCAAATAAAAGCGGGGAGAGCGGGCATCCCTGTCGTGTCCCCCGCCCCATATCAAAGCTCTCAGATTTGTCTCCCCACCACGAAGTTCGATGAGGGATTAACATATAGCAGGGAGACCAATTTGATAAAGTAAGTGCCCAGCCCCAGCTTCTGGAGAACCACAAATAGGAAGGGCCACTCGATAGAGCAGAAAGCCTTTTCCACGTTCAGAAATACCACAACCACCTGGGTGCAGTACATACGTGGTATTCCTGCCAGGAATGAACCCGGCCTAGTCCACCAGCACCAAGCCGAGCATTAGGGGGAGCAGACGGTTAGCAAATATTTTGTTGTCGACATTAATTAGGGAGATAGGCCTGTATAAGGCACAGTCATCAGCCAGCTTCTCCTTTTAATGTAAAAGCACAATGGTGGCCCCACGCAGAGAGTGGGGGAGAGTCCCAACAGCCAGCATCTCTGCGTACATCCACAGGAGAACCGGGGTGAGAATAAGCACCTATGCCTTATAAAGTTCTCCAGTTAGACCATCGGCCCTGCGGACTTAGAACCCGGGAGTTGCTTGATTACATCTAAAATGTCCTCTAGTGAGACCTCCCGGTTGAGGGTCACGCGGAGTTGTGGCGCCACCCAACACAGCTCCACTTCCTCTAGATACTGCCGCAGACTGTCTGGATCCTGCAAGCATATGGACTCATATAGATGCTTGTAGAATGCGCAAAATTCAACAGCAATGTTCCCCTCCATATGCAGGGGGTCTCTAATACACTCCACCTGCAGAGGTCGCCTAGCAGCAATCGGCAAACTAGCCAGCAAGGTGCCCGGTTTCTGTCCCTCCCTATATTGATGGCCTCGACTCAAGAACCGAATCTCATGGCTAGCATTTGCCCTAAACCCTTCAATCTCCTTGCGGAGCTCCACCAGGGTCCTGGGGTCCACCTTTGATGAATACTCAGTTTCCAGCTCTTTGATACGGGCCTCATCCACCACAAGGTCCCCCGTAATCCCCCGGAGAATCCCATTTTCCTTGGCCACACACACCCCTCTGACATAGCACTTAAAACATTCCCAAAGCACACCCGACGAGGAGACAGAGCCCTCATTGTGATCAAAGTAGCATTGGATTTCATCTCGAAATTCTCAGAATACCAGGTCTTGCAGTGCATCAGGTTTGAATCGCCACGAGTGGGCCCCTCTCCCCCCACCGTCCCAGCAGGCACTTCAGAAGCACGGGCGAGTGATCTGACAAAGTACGAGGGAGAATCCAGCTGTCTCCCCATGCAAGTTTCTCCTCACTTCCATTAAGTAGTCCAGCCTAGAGTTTGAACCGTGAACCCAGGAGTGAAAAGTGTAATCACGTTCTTCCCTGCGCTGACGCCACCACCCATCCACAAAGTCATATGCACTGCATATTTCCCGCACCTGCAGACTCGCCTTAGACACAGGGCCTAGACCAACCCCTGATCTATCCATAAGCGGGTTCATGGTTGTATTTAGATCCCCACCCCACACAATGGTAGCGCCCTGTTACCTGGCCAGCTGTCCCATCACCCAGTCAAAGGCATTAGCATTGTCTATATTGGTGCCATACGAATTCACCTGTGCCACCAGCACGCGCTCCAGGACACCACATACCAACAGTGCCCTCCCCTCATCATCTATGGTTTTTGAAACCAAGTAAAACTTGACCCCCCTGACTATTAGGATGGCCACACCCCTTGCATAGGAAGACTAAGAGGAGAAGTACTGGTGGCACCCCCAGTGGGATCCACATTTATGTTTGGAGGAGGGGGTGAGGTGGGTCTCCTGTATAAAGGCCACTTCCATTCGGTGTCTTCTGAGATATTGTGCTACCTTCCTAATCTTGGAGGGGCAGTTCCCCCCCTAATGTTCCATGTTCCTACCCGAAATGCCGTCTTATCTACCATCGTGCAATGGACCGGGAGGGTTCTCATAACACCCCCTCCCCCAAACCTCAAACAACCCCTGTGAACCCATGTCCCCTAATTCTGCATCTAGCAAGCCCACCCAGCCACCCGGCAACCTTACCACCAACAACCATAAACCATAACAATGCTGTGCTCGGGGCGCTAGAGCCCGGCCAAGCCTGTGAGAGCCCTGCTACCCGTAGGTAGTACGCACATTTCCAAGGCAGCCTGGCCTAGAGATCACAGAAGCCAGCAATGCCCCAAGAGTTGTTCAATCACCAAATTGTTTCACTCCACGGCAATTGTCATGAGACTCGGCCTCAGAGGTCCACCCACCCCCCCTTGACCATGGCTCCTGTACCATTCCGGGGCCTCGAATTGTTGAGGGGAGGATGCCCATCAATCTTGTCGAAAAAAGAGCTTGTCACCTACGGGGACTTAAAGAATTGTGTCTTCACCTCATGCTGATTGCGATGCTCGGCAGGGAACAACATGGAGTATGGGATGCTTCAGTCCCTATAATGTTGTTTAACCCCAGCAAAGGACCGTCTTGAAGCCTGCATAGCCGCCGAGAAATCCAGACAGATCTGGACTTTATCTCCATCATACTGAAGATCCCCTTTCAGTCTAGCCAAATGAAGAATCGTGTCCCAATCCCTGTAGTTCATAAGGGAAGCAATGATGGGGCAGGGAGCTGCCCTGGGTATCAGTCGTGCGGCCGGTACATGGTGGGCCCTCTCAACCAAAAACAGGGGGGAAGTTTGGACCCTCCAAAGATCTCTTTACGCAGAGTTTTGACAAATTCCTCCATCTTGAACTGCCCCTGACACTCTCTGATGCCCACTGTAAGGATATTGTTCCTGTGGGCCCTTCCCTCCAAGCCCTCATTTTTGGCGGTCACTGACTTAATCTGTACCTCGAGGGCTGATAGCCTAGTCATGATTGATGCCGATACATCCTCCAGCCCAGAAACTCTCTATTCCACCTGATCTAGGCGGTCGCTGTGCTTGTCCAGCTGGTGCTGTAACAGATCGACCTTGGAAGAAAGTGAGGCCAACTTGGAATCCCGCCCTCCAATGCCCACCTTAAGATCCAACTTTATTTCCCTTATGTCCGATTCCGGCACCAGGGCGACTTTGCTCGCTATTGCTTCCATCGACTCCAATGTCTCCACCTGGTGTTGCGGCTTGGGTGTCCTGGAGGAGGGCCCCCCTCGAAAGTAAGCTTTCACTGTGTTTTGATGGATTTCCCATGCTGGGGGCAGCCCACTGTGGATCACCGACAACTGGTAAGGGAAACCCTGGTAAAGAGCCAGCTCCGAGGGTCGGTGGTCCCCTACAGGGCCTCGTTGTGCCCCATGTTGCACAGTTCCGCCGGGACTTAGTGTAAGTCAACCAGGGCAAGAGCCCACTGTCAAAGGATAGTGGTCACACAGCCAGTCATGGCCCCCCACACTGTCGAGATCGCTGGCCTTCTTGTCCTCTCAGGTCTCAGCTCCACCAAAAACCCATCTACTTTCTTCAGGGCCTCATTGTGTCCCACTCTGCTCCAAGCCTCTCAGTTTGCTGATGTGTGTTATGGGCGGGATCCCCCCACCATGGACGGCGGCCACACAGTCCCCCACACCCATACAGGCTTCCCTGGACTCCTGGAGTTCTAAATCCAAGGTGGGGTTTGGGATGGCCCGCAGGCGCGGACCGCCACCTCACCCGGAGCTCCTCGCCACCTCACTCTCTGGGCCGTATAACCCGGCAACTGCAAATTAAGGCCTCAGAGCCAGGAGTGGGCCCCAAAATGCCTCCACCCCTGGGGCTCCACAGCAATGCTCCTCTGCTTCTCCTTGCTGCTGCCCGTCTTTTGGGAGGCCTCTCAGGCCGCTCTGCACTTACGGCGCCAGCGGGTCCGTCCGCAGACAAAGGCAGACCACACATCGCGGCCCAGGGTGGTGCCGGCACCCCACACCGTCGCCCTCTCACCATGGGGGCCAGTCAAGGGATCCTCTCCAGCAGTGCTTCGCCAGACTCTGCTGCCAGACCAAGCCGCAGCAGCACTGCCATGCCAATTGTGCTGGTGTCCTCCGGAGTCAACATTTTTACAGTTCAGGGGGGGACGTACTTCATTCTCTCCACAAACACAAGCTGAATGCGCATAGGCTGCCTCAGTGCCGCTGTAATGCAGGATTAATCAGAGCCCTCACCCAGAGCTCAACTGGAGTCCGCCATCTTGGACGGGCTCTCCAGCGCCACCCTCGTGCCACCCCTTCTATGACCCCAAAGCTAATTTTAGTAGAATTAAAGATACATTCAATATTATTTGTAAAATCCCATGAGCCCCGAAGGTAAAGGCGTGTGGGTATCGCGCTTTGTCCTCACCTAAAGATACGCTACTTTGTGAAAGAGCAAAAGAGACAATGAGAGAATGCGCAACATAATGATTGAAATGGCCAAAGAATAGCAAAAAGAAAAAAGAGCGAAAGAAATTAAAAGGATAAAAGCGAGGTAAGGAAAGGGCAATGGCATGAAAGAAAAGACAGCTCAAAAGAAAGAGTGACAGGTAAAAGGAAAAGTGCAGCAGAGAGTGCAAAAGAAAAAGTAAAAGAGCAAAGGAAAGAAGAAGCATGTGAAAGATGTGGTGAGATAAATGGTGAAAGAAAGGGCCAGGATAAAGAGCGAAAGACCAAATGAAAGAGAGAAAGCATCCATCAAAGTAAAAGATGAAGTATGACCAAAAGAAAGGAAAGAAAGTGTGTGGAAAGAGTTAAAGAGTTAGAAAGATGAACAGAAAGAATGAAAGAGCAAAACGAAGAATGAATTACTTAAGGAAAAAGCAAAAAAATGAAATGCAAATGAAACATAAAATGAGCCAAAGAGAGTGAAAAATAAGCAATAGGGTGAAATATCCAAAAATAAAGTGAAAGAAACATATTGAATTAACGTTGGAAAGGGCAAAGGAAAGCAAAAGTTAAGATCAATAGAGTAAAACATCAGAAGGAAAAACCAACGTGAAAGAAGAAAACAAAGAGCAGTAGAGAGGGCAAAAGAGCAAAATGCATAAAGAAAGAGCAGAAAAGTGTAAAAAAAAAAGGGCCCTCATTCCGAGTTTCGGGGCAGCCATGGCGTTATTAGCGCCATGGCTGCCTCCAAAATCGGTCCGACTCCGGTCTGGTGAAGGGAGTAATTACCAGTCCAGTCCGAGGTCGGCGGGACCGGTAATTCCCCATTCACCAGAGCCATTCCCCATTCCCATTTGAGCCCCCAATGGGAAGGCGGCAAAAATGGTACCGCAAATTGCGGTACCGTTACTGACCCCGGTATCCCTTTGCGAGTCCAGTCCACAACGCCTGGTAAAACCAGGCGTTAAGGGAGGACCTGCAAAAGGACCTCGGAATAGGGCACAAAGGGATTACCAGCACCGCTGTCATTACCGGTGCCCGGTATCCCTTTGTGCCCAGGTCGTAATGACCCCCATTAAAGACTAAACAAAAATGCAAAAGAAAGGCAGAATGAAAGGCGCAAAGAAATGCAAGGAAAGAGTGAGCAAAAGAAAGAGAAGAAGTGAAAAGGTCAGTGCAAATAACTGTACATGTGAGCATTTTTTACTTCATTTGAATAATGCAATATGTGTCATTCCGAGTTTGGAGGCAGCCATGGTGCTACTAGCACCATGGCTGCCTCCAAACCCGGGTCCGGGTCCGATGTCTCTGAATGGGGACTTACCGAGTCATTCCAACCTTGGAGGACCCGATAAGTCCCCATTCAGAAAACCATTCCCCATTCCCATTTGAGCTCCCATAGGGCTCAATGGGAATGGGGAAAGCGCTAATAACAGGCCCGTTATTAGCTCCAAGGTCCCTTAATGGGTCCCGCTAAGAACGGATGCTCAGACCAGCCGGTCCTGGTGGGACCCGCTAAGGGACCTCAGAATAGGGCAGTAGGGGGTTAACGGCACCGGCATCCTTACCGGTGCCGTTAACCCCCTACCTGCAGGGTCGGAATATATAACTTGAAACAATGCGTCTCTTGAGGTAATTTAATATTACATTCACCATGTGGTAGGTCTCAGAATGATGTTAACATAAGAATGTGCATTCAGGTACATTGGACGATGTGTTCCCTCTCTTTTAGGACATTTACAAGACTTTTGGTGGGCTGGCCACCAAACATGTTTTGCTTGCAATTCTTTGCTATTCTCCGAGGGCACCCAGGTGGCTATTGTTTTAAAAAGGAAATGGTGCATTGACGTTACCTTTAACAAACTTGCACTACCTTTAACAAGCCTGCACCACAATATGCTACACTACATGTAATCAGATTGAATGTAAAGAACACAAAATATGTTTCTCTCCTTTCACTGTGCTCGCGCCACTCACATACACATTTCCTCAGGCTGTGCTAGTTGATCAGATTGGGATTACCCACAAACGAGGGTTCTCTTTCAGTTTTACTATACCTGCTCGAGGAAGAGCCCTATTTGATCTCGAAAGTCACCATGGTGCTGTATACGTTTTTAAAGAAACAATCAAGTTTGTCTGTCTGACAGGGCAGTCCCCACATCCGTTTAGTAGTTTAAAGGCTGTGGTATTTTAAAGGTGCATTTGTCAGCAGAAGATAGATGCCACTCAAGTAACCACAGACGTGTTGTGCCATGTTTGAGTTTCATCATTGTGATGTGATTGCCTAATTACGACGCTGGCGCTAATGGGTTAATGGCGCCGTAAAAGGCTGCAGCACCGTTAATCCATTAGCACCTAATTTCGAGGTCCCTTTGCGGGACCCGACCTTAACGGCTGGTCTAGACCAGCCGTTAAAGTAGGGACCCGCAAAGGGACCTTCGCGGTAAGTATGGTACCGCAATTTGCGGTACCGTACTTAGCACCTTCGCCATTCCCATTAATCCCCATGGGGCAAAAATGTGAATGGGGAAGGGCCATGGGGAAATGGGGAAATACCTCCCCGCCAACCTTGGAATGGGGCGGTATTTCCCCATTTCACCATGGCGGACACGTTACGATACCGGCACCAACCATGGTGCTAATAGCGCCATGGTTTAGCGTCGGTATCGTAATGAGGGCCATTGACATGGATCGGATAAGAGGGATGTGGGAAAGATTCCATTCTTACACATTCTGCCTATTGCTTTATTTTCGAGGTTACATCCTCCACTAAGGTGATGTGGGGGTACAGGTGGGGCAAGGGTTACAATTCCAAAGGCAGTGTTCCTTTTTTGCCCCTTAATCTGATGATTCCTTCCAGAATTCTGTTCCACATCGCATGGGCATTGTTTAGACTGTTTAACAGTATACAGAGGTCTGTGCTCAGGGAAGGGAGGATTCTGGGCTTGCCAAGCTGCAGCCGGCTGCACTGGCATCAGAAACCCATAATGGGGCCAGGAGGGATGCCTGATTGGCCTGAGAGCAAGCCTCTGAAATCACTCTGGCCGTGTGCGGATCACCTTAACCCAAATAGGCCCACCACTTAAGACGTGAGTACACGACTGTTTGTACAGCAGGTTTATTGTACAAAGGTCCGGGGAGCGGTTAGATTGTGTTGCAGGACCAAACTACCCAAGTCTCAGAAATACAACATAAGTTGGCATCTTATATACTTTTTGCAACAATTAAAACACTCCCAGGTACTCTATTACAATCCACCCCCCAAATGTAACTGGAAAAAAACCTCTTCAAAGAAATGCAATCTTTTCCCAAATGTTCCATTTTCATTGGCCAGTCTTTTCTTGATAGTCATCTTCAGATCATATTCAGAACACTCCTCTTCTTAGGATTCGTCCGTAGTAGGCTATGACGTCAAAACATGGTTAAAGATTGGTATTGAAAACATAATTCATTACTAGCAATAACTGGACTAAGGCCTTTTTTAATTTTAAGTGGGATTGCATATGGTCCTCTTACAAATTTTAGCAAATAGAGGAAGATCAAAATAAACAGGATTTTCTTTGAATTACTGATTGCGATTTTAATCCCCCAGACACCTGGTGCTTCTGAAGACCTACTAATTTATGTGACCACAACTCCAGAACATACAGCTTCTGATGACCTATAAAAACAATTAACCTCTGGATACCCTGGCCTCGGGCCTCATTTTTATTACCAAACAAATGACCAACCCCCTCTAGCGGCTTCAATACAATGAGCGAGATAACATCTGTTCCCTTGCGGGACTGTTAAATCATAAACCTTGTCCTGTTTGTACGCTGACCATCTTTCTAGGTGACTCATTCTTCTTTCCATCAAGAATGTCCCTGTTACTTAAAATTAATGTGCTTCAGCTAACCACAGAGATTAAAATTAATGATTTGCAAATTTTTCTGCCGTCTGAAAACCTGCTGAAGTCAGTTTAAAAGTCAAACATGTATTTTGCAAGAGAGTCCCAACTACCATGGTTTTTGCAAAGCACCCCGTTGTGTGGATTGTGTTCTTGTTGCATTTGCAGTTTTAATATTGTATCTTTCTACGTGCATGGAGATCTACTATGTATACATTCTAAACAACTGTGCAGTAGCACCTGGAGCATTCCAAGTGCCAGATGGAATTACCAATAAAAAAACTCAGACCCAAATAACTGGACAGACTCAAAGAATATGGCAAAATACTAATTTATCAGCGCAAATAAAGTAGGGAAACCTGGTGAACAAACAGATTACAGCTTACTCACTCTCATCTACATTTTGATTACACAAAGTCTTTATACCTCGATGTATGTCAGCTATGATATCATCCTACGTGGCAAACAGTAAAAACCTGTTGAACGGAGGGATTGGTTAAGGGAACATATTTACCTATACTTTGCTTAGGTGTTAGTAACATAATTGGCTGCTCCCTTTCTAGTAGGCACACCTTGAACTACCTCTTACTATGTACAATACAGATTAATAGCAGAATAACAGCAACAGATTGGCCTCTGCAACAATGTATGATACACTGCAACATAGGTTCTTATGATTGGTTGGCATTCTCTCCCAACCTTGGACATTCGGTTTGTTACCAGCACGTAAGCAAATAGAAACCCAGGTGCAGGGAATAACGTCAGAGCATTTCCCACTTGGTCAATTAGCCTACCATCTCTCATCAGTTAGGCCCTCAGCCAAAGCTTCTTTTCTGTAGTTGACCTTGCTGACTGTTCTCTTCCTTGGGACATTTAAGGGAGTGTAGGTACATCACCATCTTCAGTTGGAGCTTAATGAATATGCCTTGTTTTTGAGTCTTGCACCACATGTGAGGAGGCCATGATTTTGTCAATTTCAACCTTTTATTTAGTGCTATTTAATTAAGCTGGGTGCTATTACTTCTTTTGGCCTCAGGAGACTTGGTTGCTCCGTCTTGCATATGCTTTCTGCATCTTTAACTGTTCAATACTTGGCACTTGCAAATGTTTTCTCCTTCATTTAAACTAAAAGAAATAGTCATGCGTTTGTAGCTTATCCTCTTTGACTCCCTTTGTGCCTTACAGTTGCCTCTTGATGTGGCAACTTTGATCCCAAGCCAAACATATATTTGTTGCTCTTCGCACAAAGCTGTTTTCCAGCACCCGTCAGCTCTGCAGTTCTGATCTCTCTCTTCAAGGCTTCTTGCTTATTATTTATACAGAGTCGACGTCCATCTTTTCATAATGGCTGCTTTACTAGCGTTATATATTCTCCTGCAGCAATCTTCTATATTTCTCATCTATCTTGGGTTTCTGTGTATTAACATTGATGATTCTATTCTTACTTATCCTCTTAGTGTACATGATATATTTGTATTTGTATACATGTTTCTCTTGTTACTTCAGTTACATCTTCATTCTTTAAATATTTGTGTATTTATTTCAGTGTGTCCTAGTGTCTTATCTTTATGGTGTCACTTTACTCTTGTCTGATTTTACTTATAGCTCTTCTATATCCAGTGGTGTATGCAGACATCCTTCCACCACGTCAGTGTGAGTAAACATTCAATACGGTTAGCTGAGTGCATAATGTCTCTTGTATCTTTGATGCAGTATTGGGACAATACCTGGTGTCACACATAGTGCTCTATGCTATTCTTCCTGTATGACAGAGGCGTAGGGGCAGGCACTAGAGATGACCTGTACATTTGCCTCTCTACATTCCCCCCTCTGGTTGAGTCCTCATCCACCTCCTCAATCTTCTTCACCTTTTCTCCACACTTTGGTTTCTTCGGAATCCATGTCTTCATCATCCCCCTCAGGTCACCTGCATTTTTTATGTGCTCATCCACACTCCAGGTCATATGGAAACACTCACGGGTGGTGCTTTCTATCTGTATGCACTCACCATGCTCAGCATTCCCATTGATCATTATCTTCTTCCCAATAGCTTTCTTTGCTGTCTTCTTGCATTGTCCTATGATTATTCTTACAAGACAGAATTCTAGCAGTACTAACACTAGTATTTCTCCAAGCAGTTTGAAAGCATTCGCCAACCAGGTTGCAACCCATAAAAACAGGGATGAGAACCAGTCATCCTCTTCAGTCTCGTCTACTTCTTCCTCCATCTTCGTATGCAAAGTGGACAGCATAGTTATTGCCTCTGTCAGGATTCCATGTTCTCCATGGGCAGGTATGTATGTGCAACAGGAAGGCCCGATCTTGGCACACATGCTGCCTTCCAGTGCTGTAATCAAATCCAACACATACCTGTTCTGGAGGGTCATGAGTCTGATAGCCCTCAATTCCTCGCGAATCTTATTAAATCCTTTTATTGTCATGTTTATTGTTTGTAACAGCTCCCACCTGGTTATTTGTAACCACTTAGCGATCACTGCAGTCTGAATTACTGGCATGAATATTGCTGTAAATATCACTGCCATTTGACTGAATAGTTTATGCTCAGCTGGAATGTCATCATAGGCTGCTATTGATTTTGCTGAGAAATAGTTCTCTCTCTTCAGCTGAAGTAGGTCAAGCAACCTCTTCTTTGTTTGGTGTGCATCCATCTTTGGAAAGTCTTCAATATGGAGATCACTTTGGGGAATGACCAATGCATGAACATGTATGAACATTATAGAGCATATTTCTCCCCAATTTTTAGGCAGCTGCATATATGCTCTGGATAACCAGGCCTAATAATGGTCTATTAGCAGGGTAGTTCCTGCATTCATTCCTGGTACGTCAATTATCTGCTTACACTCATTATTTTATCCAACTTTAGTCAAACCCCTATTCCTGAAGCACACTGTGGCATTCTTCATTGGCAGTATGGATACAGGTCCTGCTTTATTTTTGACCCATGTTAATAACTTTGCATACTTGGCCCATAATTTCAAACATTCATCATTCACTATTTGCACTATCTGCACTGGCGCTGTCAACAATAAATGTGTGCTACAGGCTAGCATTCCGTCTTTCCATCCTATGCTGTTTGCTACTTGTCCATATACTAATAGCTGAGGTTTTCCCCAGCATCCTGGTAATCCTAGCATTTCCCATGTGTTTGCACAACTAAGTCTCTTTTGTTTGACAATCCTTATCTGGTTTCCAGTCATATCACTAAGGGAATACATGAGCATTCTATTTATCCAGGCTGGGTCTTTTTCCATTTGCTGCATTTTTACGTATTCATCTTCACATGGAAATGTCTTCCTCAACCTCCATCTTAGAGTTGCCCATTTCCCTTCAAATTGTCCTATTTTTGTGCATGCTGCTAGATGGTTGAGGCACTTTGCATCATGCATAGGTATTTCTCTTGCAATTAATGTTCTGGCTGTGCTCATGGGATAAGAGATGAGAGAACACATGCAGCAGCTTCCAACTGATGTTCTCCTTCCCACCTCCTTCATGTGCTGATACAACATATTATCCTTTAAATGGGCTGAATTATCATGATATGCATTTATATACTCGTGAACCTCTCCAGCATCTCTCTTAAGTGTTTAGAAATGGCAGGGAAAATATTACTTGTGCTTTTGTTAGGGATAAAAGGCGACGTCTCATTGCACAATACTTCATCTGCATTATTAATCATTATTTGACAAAATGCCATGATATTAAGGAAGAAAAGACAAATAATTGTCCAAAATGAGTTTATAAGATCTATTCCAAAGAAACATATTGATCTTCTTGCTGGCAGTGATTCTCTTATAACTTGGAAAACTCACATTCTTTATTTCAACATGTAATGTGTGTCACTTTTATAAACCACACTTTTTTTATATCATAAATTGTAAAATGATCGCAATGATGATCCTGAAAATAATAGGTCTGTTTTTAGGATTTCCAAAGAATTTACAGCATCGTGTCATCTTACGAAAGCTGGGTAAAACAGCAGTATGTAAGTGAAAACAGCATACAAGAATGTGTGCAACATTATTGTTATAGGTAACATAAAGTGCTGCATGCTCTTCTTCTTTGTATTTGATCACCAACACATTTTCTCTTTTGCCTATCTAGGCTAGTTCTGGAACTGCTGCAAATATTATTTGGTCTTTCCCCTTAGACTTGGGAATTTTTTAAACTTTCAAAGTGCCTTTATTTCGATAAGTCTTTGTTTTGGCACTTGGTAGCCAACCTCATCATCATCTAAGGAACTTCTTCTCTTAATTCACTGTCAGTGTGGTGCAGGAGGGGTCAGGGCCTCTCCTTTATATGGCTTTATGTAATTCAGATGTAGCCAGGCTCTTCTTCCTACAAGTTGCACTGTGGTGGAATTGACCCCCTCCACTAGGTACGGTCCTTCAAAGCGGGGCTTGTTCTAGGTGCATATGAAACTTCTTGAAAGCACTTGGTCCCTTGGGTGCAAAGTAGGCTGTTGTAGCAAATCACTAGGATCAACTGATTGGATGTCTTCTTCGATCTTCTTTTGCCCGTCCCTCCAATTTTTGATCTTTTGAGAAATAAAATAAACACTAGTGGTCATATTTTTTAAATAATCATGCATCTCATCACCTAATGTTTTTGCCACATTGTGGGCATCAGTTTCTATTCAAGTGGCAGGAGTAAGAGCTACTCTCATGCAGCGTCCAGTCACCAACTCATGAGGTGGTTCTGAGCCGGGCTGATTTCTAAGGGCAAATAATGCAAGGGCTAGGCAATGAAGCCATCCCTTCTTCAAAGCTATCTTGATATTAGCTATCCTTTCTTTAAGGAGTCCATTCAATCCTTTGCAGATACCATTCACCTGTGGGTGATAGGCAGATGAAAACCTGTACTTTTTACCTAGTAAGAGACTGATCCGTTTGAACAATTCATTTGCAAAATGCGGACCATTATCAGGCCACAGGACTTAGCAGACACTCCATCTTGGAAACACCTCATATGCAAGAAACTTGGCAGCACATGTGGCATCGGGTGCGTACATGGACCTGTCTGAATCCATCTGTAAAAGGGACATACTACCACCAACATATATCTACAACCATTGCATGTTTGTAACATATCCACATAATCTACATGTAGATGTTGAAAAGGACCATTAGGTCTGGGGATTGCTCCTCTCACTGTTCTCAAAGTGTGCCCTGCTTTGAACTTCTGGCATACAACACAGTTCACAACAAACTCTACCACAAGTTCTAATAAATACTTTTGCATTCATGGCAGCAAGCCTCTCTCTAGTTCTGTGTGTGACGTAGGGAAGCTCCCCCAGCACCACCTTCAATAATCTTAGAGGCATAACTGGCTTTCCAGTGCTTTCCTGTCTCCATATTTATTTTACTGTTTATCCTATGTACTGCACAGCCCCTCCCCTTATCCCACTGCACTTTTCCCCCTCCCCGGCATTTGTGCGATCTCAATGTCACCTGGCCTAGTATGATCGTTGTGTATGTCTTCCCTTTGTTCCCCCTCCCCTGCCTCATCGTGCCTTGAAACACTTGTGTATAGGTGCCTTATAAATGCCATATCATACCATATTGCCTCAGTGGGGTATAAAGAACACCCCTGTCTCTTCCACATACCCTGCTCATATTGAGGTGCTCGACCCTGTAAATCAATTTACTGTACAATGGATGACATATTAAAACCTTCCTTTACCAACATACTACATTGTCCTGACATTTGCTTAACACTTTCTACTTCAAAGTCAGAAATAATTGGGAAATATGCAGCCCTTTAGGCTTCAACATCTCCTGTTACAACAGGAAATCATGTCTGCCCTCTTAGTATGGGCTGTGCAATTCACCACAGCGATAGGCAATGGGAGTGTTAGTGCCTTAATGAGTTTCCCAATAGAGCATGCATGTTGCACTGATGTGCCATTTGCGTGGAGAAAACCACTCCTTTTCCATCATGACAATTCTGCATGTATGGTTGAAATCACATAGGCGGCTCATACTCATATTTCTGTAGTGAAGTGATAGGCACCACAAATTCTGCAGCCTGTGCTGAACAATGCGAAGACAGTCTCGCACTTGTCAGTACTTCAAATTCAAATTCAAATTCACAACTCCTGTTTAACTTCACTACTGCCGAACCATCAATGAATAGGATTTCCCCCTCCAAGAGACTTTTCTCTAACGTGGACAATATCATCATAGAATTCAGTATACGTTTTGCAGTCATGTACATAGTCCTCTTTCCCTACTGGTTCTGCTTGAATGTTGCAGGATTCACTACTCTACATCTAATAATTGTGATCGCACCCCATGGTAATATTTGCAACCCTTTCAATTGCAAAAGTAGCAGTAGCTAACACTTGTTCACAAGGATAATGTCCTTTCATTACTGGGTCTAAAATCCCACTATAATAGGCTAATGGTTTATGTCCATGTCCTAATGTCATTTTATGCGAGAATAAGTAAAACTCTTCATTATAGTCTGGAATCCCTAAAAACAGGGGCTGTGCAAATCGCCCTTTATAATTCTTCAAATCCTTCAGTCATCTCATCTGTCCATGTTATCTTACTTTTACCTGCCCGTGCTTCCTTAAGTCCTTTTAACAGTGGTCGAATATATGTACTTTAATCAAAACCCCAGGCCCTGCAGTAATTACATAGGCCTAGAAAGTATTGCATTTCCCTCACTGTCTCTGGTGTCAGAGTTTTCATGATTGCTTCTGCTCTCTCAGGTGTCATTTTTCTCCCTTCTTGAGAGATTAGCTGTCCTATATACCTCTTCCCGGCAATATTGCAATTTCTCTTTGTCATTATTTCAACTCAGAAATGTTTTACACTTTTCTTCTGCACACTGATATATCATCTAATTACTGAATTATTGGGCTCTTGAGTTGTACATTACCCAGGTCCATCTGGAGGACCCTATTAAATATTGAGGCAGTCTTGTGTGTTTCCAGTGCTAGCTTCCATACAAAATTGAGGTCAAATCCTGTGAGTACTCATGAAGGGGAATTGAGAAAAAGGTGTTCTTTAAGTTTATTACTGTAAAATACTTGGCTGTGGTTGGAATATTACATAATATTGTAGCTGGATTCAGAACCAGAGGAAACTCTGTTTTGTCTATATTGTTGAGGGTACAGAGATCCTGAATAAATCTGCGCAACCCCCTGTTGATTTCTTCACTGAGTACACAGCTGTGTTACATGAGAATTCTGATGGTACCAATATTCCCTGCTGTACTAAAGTGGAAAAGGTTTCAAATATACTTTCATCTGCTTCTCTAGACATGGGGTACTGCTTTGCCCGTGGCAAAATTGCTCCTGGTTTGACCTTAATTTGAACTGTTCCTGCTCCACACAATGCACTCACATCATATGGACTGCTGGTTCACAAGATGCTTCGCACCTTTTCTAAATCTTCCTGAAAAAATTATGGTTTCTTTTTTTACCAATTCGATTCTCTGTGGTATTTCTCTATTCTCTACTTTAATCCAATAAGTAAGGTTATGAAAAATATTAATTCATCACCTGAATAATCATCTCTAAATAATTCTTCATCTGTCAAGTCTGTTAGTCTGTATCCTTCACCAAGAGCTATTACTGCTCTCCATCCTCTTCCCTCATCATCTGTCCCATGAACAACCACCCTTTCTTCTCTTACCACTGCTGCTTCTGACTCAAAGGGACAACCTGTCCTTCTATGTCATCCATAGGTATTTGTGGCCTAAATAAAAATATTCACACAACTTTACCTATCAGTATAGGAAGCCATGTGAACAAAATATTTACTCCATATAAGAATACTTCTGGGTCTAAAGGAACCCCTCAGAATTCATTATGGCCTGCAAATGCTAATATAAACTCTCTTCAATATATATAATGTATCACTGGAGTGGAACACACTAGCCCTTTGTCAGTAAAAGATATTATCATGTTTAATTGTGCCATCAAATCATGTCCTAATATGTTAACTGGTGTCTGCCGATAATACAATAGTGGCATAGATTCTCCTGTTCTCCTATCGAAATTGGTAGTTCATACGTGAAAGTAACTAAACTCATAGCCCCAGAGAATCCCTGTGCATTCAAGACAATTCCGGGCATTGGGTACTTTCCCTCTCAAACACGGAAATCAGTTGCTCCAGTGTCTACAAGAAACTAAAATGTCTTGCCTTCTATTGTTTCTCGGACTCTTGGTTTCTCTTTGGGTCTGGTGTTACTGATAGTACTGAACACATCAAGTCACTCTGTGGGCTTTCCTATTGTGGGTATAAATTCATCCATGTACCCATGAAAGGATTTCCTCCTACCAAGCTCACACTCTCTATCCTGGGTGTGGATGCTTGTGGGGCTCCTGCATTCGCATTCCATTGTGGCATGAATGCTTGTTGTGTCTGTACCTGCTGGGTCTGTACTTGTGCCTGTATAGGTGCTTGCTGTGGTTGCCCTTGTGGTGACTGTGCTTACAATGGAACTTGCTGCCATTACTGTATTTGCGGAGCACATGTCTGATTCTGTGTGTGATCTTGGGCATAATATTCTTGAGGTTCTTGTGGTTCTGTATTATAATGTGGAGAATAGCCCATCCCCCTCTTGGAGCTTGCCAGTTTTGCTGCATGCCCCCTCTACTTCTACACGTTCGGGCCATTTGTCCTATCCTCCCACAATTCCAACATTGCTGCGGCTGTCCTCCATTAAATCCTCCTCCTCCTTGAGGTTATGGAAATCCACTTTGTCCTCTTCTAGGTCTATTCCCTCTACCTCATGGCCAAAATGTATACCCACTTTGATCTATAGGATACCCCATATTGCTTGGCTGCACTGGCTGTACCTTTTGTGTTGCCACACCCTCAGCACTTGCGAATACCGCTCCTTCTAGGGCAAAATTTTTACAATTCTTTCGGAACCAACTTTGCCTCCTCCTGCTTTCTGCTCTCTGCCTTCTTCTTATTCTTTTCCTGTAACAATCGACAATGATGTACAATAGTTAACCGTATTGCTGACCATGGCTTCACTTGCATCCCTACCTGTTTCTTCATTTACCATTGCACTGGCTCGGGCAGTCCCTGACATAAAATATGATAGAATAATGCTACTGTTTTATCCCATGGTTCTCTCGTCTCAAGATGCCAATGTTCTTGAATCTCTTGAGTAAAGGCAGCAGTATTCATCCTCACCCATTTCCTTGTCATAATCACACCCATATCTGATGTATCAGGATATTGTACTCTAAATGCCCTCCATACATCTGCTGTGCATTTGTTAAATGGATCTCCATCATGTGTTGTGTTTTGTGCTGTTACACTCGCATACCATGCTCGTCCCCAAATATCGTCATCTTTCTCCCCTAGAATGGCTGGTAGCAGGCCTTTCTTGCGCCACTGCTAGTGTCATTCCCACTGTCATTCTTTTTTAACTCATAAACCATTTCACCCCACCGGCAGTCAACCTAGGTGATATACATTTCTTATTGTTGTTATCCATTTGTGGCCATGGTATATATTGGGGTCGTCCTCCAAATTTTTCTAGTAATGGGAATTGTGTAAATCCTGGTCCACAATCATACCCACTGATGGCAGGATTGCTATGCTATGCAGGATTGCTATGCTATCATATTCAGGATTGCTATGCAAAACTATGTTAGGTTATGCAATGCAATGCTATGCTATTAGGCTCTCCCATACAGTTAGGCCTAAGACCCTCCATGTAACCTCCCTCAGCTTCCCTGGGCCTGCTCTATATGACTGAGCTTAGGGCCCTTTAG
Organism: Ambystoma mexicanum; assembly: GCF_040938575.1. NCBI lineage: Eukaryota > Metazoa > Chordata > Amphibia > Caudata > Ambystomatidae > Ambystoma > Ambystoma mexicanum. The sequence goes on along the minus strand of NC_090934.1, from coordinate 418,743,827 downwards.
GAATGTGCATATGTAATGGATGGTATCACACAGATTCATTCTGAGTCCAAATAACCGAACCAACTCAGGAAGATGGCAAAGTACTGTTTTATTAACAATGATCTAAAACAGGGAGTTTACAATGAACATCAATGGCCGTACGCTCAGTTTCTCTCAGTGATCTTTTCACAAACCATGGACTTTATACTAAAAATATGTCAGAGATGATGTCATACTACGTGGCAATAATGAAAACTCTATCAAGGGCTGGGATTGGCTAAGGGGAACATCTAAGTATACTTTTCTATAAGGACTATGATTGTGATTGGCTGCCCACTATTAGGTGGACAACATATGCCTACCTCTAAAACATGTAATCTTCAGAAACATTAGATACATAGTTTCTCATTGGTCTTCAACTATAAGGTCCTTCGTTAGATAGACTAATACAATTGGTTGGCATGCTTATGCCAGGTCTGGAACATTCGGTTCACTTAGCAGCAGGAAAGGCCAGACCCAGATGATGGGGCATGACACTACCTCCCCACCCAATTAGCCCAGCATATCTCATCGCCCATGCCTTCTGCCATTAAGATTGCCATTGAACATGGCCTTGCAAAGTATCCTTGTCTCTTAGAATACAAGGGAGTGAAAGCATTCACTATCTTGTCCTGGGACTCCAAGTTCAAACTCTATTTTCATCCTTAGCTCACATGACATGAGACCACAATTTGGTCCATTTTGCAGCTTTTAAATGCTTTAAATGAATTAAACTTGGAACTTGTGTTGTTCTTTCTGCGCACCTTAACAAGGGATGATTCATCCTTTGCATGTTAGCATCTTTTCAGAATAGATAGCTGCCCAGGGCTGCTTCAGTCTTGACTCCAGGCCAGACAGCCTCGTCTTGCAGCTCCATGATTCTGCTTATCCTTGCTTCGACACACTTTTCCCTTCCTGCTTCATGAGTCCTGGCTTACTAAATTCATGATACCGATGTCCAGCTTCTATATATTGCTGGCTTCGCCTGCGTCTATTCACTACGTATAACCAGCTTCTATGATGAATTAGTCTACCTTGCGTTTCAGCGTCTGTAAATGTACTGAACAGTAGATTTTCTGCGGCACTTCGTGCAAGTGTAATCTTGTTCTTTGGATTTAAAAGTTCACTTGATTCTTTACTTTGTCATTAGTTTCTTTAGGATCTATACGTCCTCTTCAGTCAGTATCTTGGGACGTCGTGCTTGCTTTTTGTGACGTCACTAGCTCCTTTTCTGTGCTCTTTCTCATATTCCTTCAGGGAATTCCTCCCTTAGGTTGTCATCACTTTGGGGATACATTCGGTAGGGTTATCTCAACAGGTTCTTTGAACACACACTGCGGTATTGGCACAACTGCTAGTGTCAAACACAGCACAATCTCAGGTCTCCAACATATAGGAGCACCTGCTCCTCTACACCACACCCCAGACAGGCCCAAACCCTTCCTAGTGCAGAGGACACATCAACCTTTGCCTTCCGCTTATTCCCTACAAGTTTAGCATTAGCCCCCTATATGGGAGATATCAGAAGAGGTTTCTGTGAATGCCGATTATTCATAATACAATATGATGTACCTGCAGGACTGCGTCACAAGGTCACAAGGAAGATGTCGACAGTTCTTGCCAACTGTCTGCAATGTCATGCCAAGTCACACCCCCATAGTGATAGTACAGAAACATATTAGTGTTTGCCTATGCTATTCTATATAAACCTGCAGTAGGTTGGGGGCACTGGAGAGACCTTCTTGTGCCGGCTGCTTGAACACCTTCGTGCTGCATGCTGTTTTCCCTGCTGATAACTCTGTATGCTGTGTATTCACTATATAAATACATGAAGCTTGATTCACCACCCGGCTGTCTGATCTTCTTATTTTCTGCAAACTGAGGCTCGCCAAGGGGGCCATATCTTGGCCACCACAGAAATGGTGCTGTGATTTCTAGTCAGGACTGCACAGCAGTTTTTGTGGGGGCTGCCATCGACCATCACCGCCTGCCGACTACATTAGGTCCTCATCATACTGAGGGTGCCGTTAAGAAACACGTGTTATCTGTAAAGATGCCAAACTCAGTGGTGTGATTGGGAAGTGGCCCCCGGAAACTCTCTGTCACACAGCACGACCGTGAACTTGTTTTGATTTTCCTCAGATGGAGTGGTAAATATCAATATCAATATCTCTATGACACAGTGTTTTCTCTGCACTGCATGTTATTGTGACTAAAGTTGTTTCACCATGTTGCATTGTTTTCTCTCTCGCTCCTTACATGCCCTGATGTTTTGTGTTGAGTAATTGTATATGATAGCAGCACGGCAGAGAGTTTCAGCTCTGTCGAGTGCATTATTTGTGTTTGTTTGTCTGTGGTCTGCACTCTGTCTGTCTGTCTGTTTGGGACTTCTAGGTGCTTGATGCTGGCTTCGGTGTAGAGATAAAATTGAATAACTAAGATTGAGTGCCACAAGCTATCTTGGGAGTAAGGATTTGTTATTTTTCATTAGCCATTTACTGAGTGAAAATAGTATTACAAGTTTGTGTACAGTTTATGGCAGGCAAATAGAGAAACAGATAGTGGGCCTCATTACGACCCAGGCGGAGGACCATGGTGCTATTAGCACCATGGTCCATGCCGGTGTCCGCCATGGCGGAATGGGGGATTACCACCCTATTCCGAGGTTGGTGGGGCAATAATTCCCCATGCCGCCATGGCCCTTCCCCATTCCCATTTTTGCCCCATAGGGCTCAATGGGAATGGGGAAGGCGCTAATAACGGTAATAATTGCAGTACCGTTATTAGCACCAAAGTCCCTTTGCGGGTCCCTACTTTAACGGCTGGAAAAACTAGCCGTTAAGGACGGGTCCCGCAAAGGGACGTCGTAATCAGGCGTTGAGGGTTTAACGGCGCCGACACCTTTTACAGCGCCGTTAATCTCTTAACGCCAGGGTCGTAATGAGGCCCAGTGTCCCATAGTATAGCAGAGCAGTGCCCCTGCATTTGCTCATGACCCCCTCTTTCCTGTAGCAGTGCAACATGATCTGAATGCTGAAAGCCCTGGTACAGCTCAACATCGAAGCCGAATGTTTAATGTTCAGTGTTTATTGTTTTCGCAAATGTTCTTGACAAACATAAATCAAAGATAAAGTCAAGCTCTGGGCTACAGAATGCAGGAAAGGTGTCATGTTTTTAAAGTGCCTTTCTGACAAACAACTAATCTATTATGTATTGTAATTTCTGTCTATTTGTCATGTTCTGTGTAAGAATAAAGGAAGTGTTGTTGTTTATAATACTGATAAATTTGGTATTGCTTGTTGCACTGGCTGTTTGGATTATAAATTGGTCATGTTAGTTTAACTGTTTATGTTACTATTCGTTTTACTGCTCACACTGTTTGAAGAGGATGTCTAGATATTGATTGCATGTTCTTGTGATTTAGGAAAAGGGGTTGTGTGCTGTCACGGCCGATTATTGGTTTTGGAGCTAGTGATACATGATACTGTCTCCTAGTTAAGTGGGTTCAGAGTCACTTAGCCTTTGGTATATGTGTGTTGTCACATAAACACGGTCGGTGACAAGGTGTGAAGGGGGTCCAGGTGTGTTGTCACATGGCTCCAGGTTGCGATGCATTTGCCACTGGGTGGCTATGAAGCATACTTTCTCAGATTGATTGTTGTGAATTCCTGTGGGCTGGCGTTTCCAGGATTGTAGCTGACAGGATTTGTCTTGTGTTTTTTTTTTCTTTCTCTCTACAGTGCCGTATTATTTGTTTCCTTTCACAGTCTATTGTTGGTGTTCACAAAAACAGGGGACATGTCGCTGCCCCCAGATTCAGTGAGTTGGTAATTCATTATCACCACAGGTACCACGATTTTGGCCCTTGGTTGGTGGTATCATTGGACAGGATTGTGTGCAGATTTCAAGGCACATGTCCTCGGCTGGTTATTAGGAGTTATGTGTCTGTGTTCAGTGTCAGCAGTCCGTCGCTGTTTTATTTTGGTGGTGCACAGCTGATTGATTGACTGACCTTGTTATTATTCTCTGTCGCCAAGTTCGTTTTGAATTTCTCCACCCCGTGGCTTACATTTGCCACTCAATCAAAGGGTTGCTGTGGTATGCTATTACAACACATATCCTTCGCCTAGCCAGACATCTTTAAATAATTGCTGCATGCAGGCCTGCTTTGTTTAGGGAATTGCCATATTCCCATGGGGGTTACTTGTAAATTGTAATTTTTCTTTGATGAATTAACTTTGGGTTTTATTTCTTGATTTATTATGGGGTTTGCCAGGTTTTTCACCAGCACACTGTCCATGCTACAGACAACTTAGTGCTACAGAAATACATACATGCTTTTCTTCCAGGCAAGGGGAGGCCTTGATTGACAAGAAAAAAGTTCCTGCTTAACTAAATTTGCGTGATTGACCCCCCACTTTTATTGCTTTACATATCACAACACCCAGAGCCCTGCAGTCTATATCTATGTTCTTATTTCAACTACAGAGGGGAAGTGAAGGGCATTTTGGCTATTTGATAGTTAAGTGTCAAATTTTATTGCTGACATAAGCCGGGCATGGTTCCTGTGGTCCTTCTTGTATAAGAATTTTTCTTTATATTCAGCAAACTCTATCAATACTTGCTTGCTCTTGTCTCCCTTTAGTGTGCCATCTCTCCTGTTGGTCTTTAAGCTGTCACCACCTGCAAATACCAATTGCTGGGCGGTTGTTTGCAATTCCCCTCTTGATCTGTAGTACCTGTAGGCCAACCTCCCTTTGTGTCTCCACACTCTTTTGGATTTCAAGACTGAGCTTTCCACAACACAACTTACTCCTGCAGCAGGGACAAATGCCTTATTCATGTTTTCGACGTATGGGGCATTTGTACTGGGGAGTTCTCCCGACCGGCCCATAGAGTCGGGGTTTACTCCAGAGTACTTTAAGACAAGATAGCTACACCTTGAGATGGATGGGGGTGCAGGGTTTCATATTTGAACACCAATCAATAAGGACAATTCAATGGTTTGGCAAAGGGGAGTCCGTTTAGTGACATGTACAAAAAACGGGGAACATGGAGTTCAACAGTGATGTGATAGTCCGTCTCGCTTCAACTCCCTCGAACTTCATACATAACATAACTTTTATACTCAAAACACGTCATAATCTGACGTGTAACACTCAAAAGTTAACACGCAATTCTATTGGTTAGGAAAAGGTAACTTTAAAATAGGTGTTATATCTGTATATGGTAACGGAGTGAGGGGATTGGGTAAACACTGTCAGGTGGGCATCTAGCCCTTCCTTAAAAAATGACTACTGTAGACGTCACTAAAAGTACGACGTCTCATTGGTTCTACTAACTATAGGATCCTATATTATTTGGTCCATTGTGATTGGGTTGGCATCAACCCCATGCATAAATCTCCACTTTGCTTAGCAGCACGCAGAACGGTCAATCCAGGTGCAGGGTGTCCCCCAATTCACCCTGCATTCCTTCCATCAATCATCACTTTATGGGCTATGGGCCTCATTACACGGTAGGAGGTAACCATGGCACTATTAGCGCCATTGCTACCCCTTACCGCCTTCTGGGTCCGGGTAGGCAGTATGGGGACTTACCGGGTCATTCTGACCCTGGAGGACCCAGTAAATCCCCATGCCAATTACCATTCCCCATTCCCATTCGAGCCCCCATAGGGCTCAATGGGAATGGGGAAAGAGCTAATAACGGTACCGTACCGTTATTTGCTCTGAAGTCCCTCAGTGGGTCCCTTCCTTAACGTGTGGTCTAACCACACGTTAAGGACAGGACCCGCTGAGGGACCTCGTAGTAGGGCGGTATGGGATTACCGGCACCGGTGCCCTTACCGGTGCCGGTAATCCCCTTCTGCCTACCGTGTAATGAGGCCCTATGTGTCAATTAGTTCACTGTGGTTGGCCTCGAAACTGCATCTTCTTGTCTTGAAAAAGTTCTGATATCTCTGTCTGGGCGGGCGCCAAGCGTAGGTGCGAATCAGTGGGCCTCATTATGAGTTTGGAGTTAGCAATGGTGCTATTAGCAGCATGGCTGCCTCCAAACCGGGCTCCATTACCGGGTTCCTTCAATGAGGAATAACCGGGTCATTCCAACATTGGAGGACCCGGTAATTCCTCCTTGAAGGAACCATTCCCCATTCTCATTAAGCCCCCATAGGCTCAATGCCCACCTGACCCCCCCATAGGGCTCAATGGGAATGGGGAGGGAGGTAATAACGGGCACATTACAAATGGCCCGTTATTAACTCCCTCTTCCTCTCGCGGGACCCAGAACGGACGTCTGGTTTTACCAGATGTCTGGTCCGGGTCCCGCAAAGGGAACCTCATAATCAGCGCTCACGTAATGAAGGGTGCCGGTCCCGTACCAGCACCCTTCATTACGTGAGCACCAGGGTCGTAATGAGGCAGAGTGTCTCTTCTAGCTCAGGTGGTCACGTGCTACCACACCATGGATTTGCCTCGTTTCTTCCAATTTGTGTATTTGATTTTCGTTTCACCCGCCACCTGACTTCGCCTTCTTATCTCGATTCTTCAGAGGAAGGATATTCTGTTCTTAGCTTCAATTAAAGTAGCTACTGTTCATAGCTTCTATTGATGTGACCTTGGCTTCCCTGGCACAAGGTGCCTCTGCCGAGTTTTGATTCAGCTTTCTTTCCTCGTGTCTGCGAGAACATGAATCTAATTGCGTTTGGCCTATAGTAACCTGGGTCGGTTCTGCTTTTTAGTGCAAAGTGGACTAGCACTTATGCAATGTGCTTCGTTTGAGGTAGATTGTGTATAATGGCGCTTGCCTCTCTATTCTTCTACTTAGCATAGAAAGCTGCACTGTTTTCTTAGCTTTCTTGTGGTTACAAGCATATGTACAGGTGTTAGCTAGTCGAATATCTTCATCCTGCTTACAACTTTAAGCTTCTTTGTATTCTAGCATCGATTTCTTCTGATAGGTCCACGACATCTTTATTCATGGCATTTTGTCTTTTCGTGTCGTCCATTGGTTATCATTTCTTCTATGGGTGCATTAGTCCAGTCCCTCGTGACGTCACCATTCGTCTTTCATTAGGGACTTTTTGGTTTCTTCCTGTACAGTACTTAAACAATCTTCATTTCGTTTAATTTGCTGGTAGGGTTTTCTCAATGGGTACCTTACTGCCCATGGTTGTCTGGTTATTGGTACTTCAATAGGTATTGTTCCTCTGATAGGCACTGGGCAGAGCCCCACTACGGCTCTCTGCTGGTTTATTTGCTCTTCATACGTCACATATTTCGGTGTGAATGTTCCTGGAACTTCAAAATGGGTGACCGGAGTGCAGGCTTTATTTGGGGCCTCCTCTACACATTCACCCCTCCAGAAGCCACTGGAGGGGTCGTTTCAGGTGGACCACCTTGTTGTCTTGCGCAAGGTCTTGGACCAAAGAAAGTGTAAGGTGTCTGATGGTCATTGGTCAGGTTTTTTTTGCATGGTACAAAGTGTCTCTGGACAGATTGCATGACAGTCAGACTAGATCGCTTAAGAATTCTTAGGCTAGGTTGGAGAAAGAATTAGAGCAGAACAGGGGGGTCTCAAAAGCTGCCCGGCAAAAGAGTAGACCCACTAGCAAAACAGCACCACCTGTAGACTTTTTAGATGAACTAGCACCATGCTCGCTTCACCTGCGGGCCCGCAAACCCCCACCACCCTCCCGCCTGCACCCCCGGCCGCCTCATTTTCCTCTCCCACTACAACCTCATCTTCTTCCCCCTGCCCTCTGCCATTTCTACAGCCAGCGGCCTCTACTTCCACTTGGCTACACTCTCAGAAAAGAAGGCTTCCACCTCATTGTACACCCATCACCCTGTCTACACCCCCAGTGCTTACCACGGAAGATATTCAATTGTCACATTCATTTATGTCTGAGCAACCCTCGCTACACACTGTGGATGCCTCAATATCCTCTGCTTCATCCACCCTCATGCCTATGAGCACCTTCTCTCAGGATAATACTGATGCGGAACCTATGAGGATTCACACTCCCTGGAGCTCCATGACTTATAACAATTCCCCACATTGCCTGACAACCACCACCGCTTTTGGACACAGTGATTGCCTGTTATGATGCCGCCATTGGGGACCTTAAAACAACTCTTGCAAGCGGTGCTCAAAAACACTCTATACAAAAATGAATTATGGGCACACTGCAATGGCCTGACTAACTAATGTAAGCTGAGAATATTACAGCTAATATTAACACTCTTCCCACCCTCATCCCACCCGCATCAAAGAAAATACTCGGTCAAATCTGGCTGATCAAAGACTGCATCTTTCAAACAGAACCAATGTGAATACCCTGTGACTGCCTATCCAGACTGACTGATATATTTACCACATTTATTTATTTAGTCTACTTCTGAACATTTCTAATGCAAATAATGTTCAGGTGTGGGGGGCAAGCTAATCCAGGAAACAGCTAGGTTTGCCTTTGAACATGGATGATTAGTGACAAGGAAGAGTTCTTCCTCTTCCTGACTACATCAGAAGGAAGAACACCGGCTTTTTACGCCCTTCCTAAAATTCACAAGGACCAACTTCACCCACCCGGAAGACCTATAGTTTCCGGCTGTGGTTCAATCCTAGAACCCATATGTAAGTTTGTGGACCACTTTCTGAAACCCTTAAGCCAGGCAACACCTACTTACCTAAGGAACACAATGGCCACCATCTCGATCTTCGAAGACCTACCATTTGCTTCCACAGAAGAACTACTGGTTACTATGGATATTGCCCGCCTGTATACCAGCATCACACAAGACTCAGCCATAGAATGCATCCAGCACTACTTAACACACCATATGACACAGACCAGGGTTCCAACCAACTTCATAGTGGAGCTGCTTGAACAGGCTCTAACGAACAACTTTTTCTCTTTTGATGAGACGTTTTACCTCCAAGTGAGTGGGACCGCGATGGGGGCAGCTTTTGCCCCGAGTTTAGCTGTCATTTTTATGTCCGAATATGAACAACAACACATCCTGTCATCAGGAACCCCTTCAGAGACAAGAGCTAGCAGTGGTTTCGGTACATAGACAACATCATCTTTATTTGGCTGGACAACGACACTTCCTTGGACAATTTCCTCACTTGAGTGAATGAGCAAACTAGGGAAATCAAATTCACCCTCAACAAGAGCAACCAAGCTATTAACTTCCTTGATCTGGAAATTTCGGCTAAAAACAAAAAATTCACGTGCTCGCTATACAGAAAGGAGACATATAGAAACACTCTCCTTCACCATAGGAGTTACCACCCAAGTAATCTAAGGAACAACCTGCCCTTTGGACAGTTCCTTAGGTTGAGGCGCAACTGTACGGACCTTGAACAATACAAGATATATGCCACCATCCTTCAGAAAAAACTACAGAACAGAGGTTACCCCAAGAAGTTGGTCAGGAATACTAGAAAAAGAGCACAGTATACACCACGGGAAACACTTCTAACACTGAGAACACAGAACCCAGATACAGATGAACTGATGACCTGTGTCACTGCATTTGGACCTAGTACCACACGACTCAAAGCAACTATTAAGAAGTTCTGGCCTCTGGTACAGCTCAACCTGCCCAATGAACCGATGCCGAGGATGGCACTAAAACAGGGCAAAAACCTCAAGGACATACTAACTCATGCCAGACTAAGCAAAAAGTCGCAAAGATCTGAACTATGGAGCATGCGAGAAATTGTGGGGCACCACCCTTGTGGTACCTGTAATGTCTGCAAACTGACCAAAAAGACCACGTCCTTCATGATCGAGGAACAAGAATGGAAAATTAAACATTTTTCCAATTGTAAAACTACCAACATGGTCTACATAACCGAATGCCCATGCGGTTTGAGGTATGTAGGCCAAACTAAGAGACAAGTGAATAAACGGATAGGGGAACATAGGTCTCGGATCTGTTGCAAGGTCCACACAGCACCCTTAGTCACACATTATCTAGAGTACCAACATGGGGCTGATGATATGAAGTGGTGGGTCGTGGACACTGTCCTTAACACGACCAACGCAGCCAACGCACTAAATCACAAGGAATCTTGGTGGATCTTTAAATTACAATCAACAACCAGGGGCCTTAATGAAGCCATGCCCACCACATTCTTATGAGGGAGTGGACAATGCCCCCCTCCCCCCACTGAAGTCCCTTCAATACTGACCACCCGATGGACTCCTTGCACCTTTGCAACAACCTTATTAAATCACTTCGACTGGTGGCACGCCGTCCACCCTTTCTGACATACTAGGTTCCCCTGGAGTACACACTAGGCCAACCCTGTAGATATTCGCCTACCCTCTGGCCCGTACAACCCAGCATGTCTAGTCATTTGCCCACTTAAGTCAATACTAGATAGGGAACACTGACAAATTCTCTTCGAAAGGGGTTGGCACCATTGATCTACTGTACCTCTGGGAATGTATACACCAATGATTTATTGTACCTCTGTGTATGTATACCTGTGGACGCTTACACACCATTGTCATAACGGTTTTGATCTTCGGAACACTGATAAATTCTCTTCTAAATGGGAGGACACCATTGATCTACTGTACCTCTGGGAATGTATACATCAATGATTTATTGTACCTCTGTGTATGTATACTTGTGGACGCTTACACACCATTGTTACAACTTTCTTGATTTGCCCAACATCTGTGCCCAATCAGTACCACTCCGATAGGCCCATTGAGCAGCCCGCCCACAGCTAAGGAGCAAGCGTCTCGCAGGACACCCCGGCCTGCCTCAAAGCAATCAAGAGGAGGCTTTCTTCGCCCCTCACACCAAACCCCCGCCCCCCCGCCAGCGAGCGTCGTATCAACAATTAATAGCTCCCAGCAGCGGCCAGCCCAATACACCACCTTATCATCTTGGGGCTTTGATCCGTTGCTGCTATGTCCAGCTAGGCACCTGTGACTCAGACCACACACTTATCCTGTGTGTACCCCTCCACGGATGCCAAAACAGGGCTACAGGTTAAACATGCCCCGTACGGAGGCCCCCTTTACTCCGTTCTTACCGTCCCTGGTACAGGCATCGTAGTATCTATGACAACAACGAGACCGTAGGCTTCACGCATGCACGTCCCCGAAGATATTACTCCTTCGCGCATGCGCTGTTCTGGCATAAACACAGCTCCTTTTTCCACACCAAGCGAGCTGCAACTCCTCTACAGCCGCCGCGTCTCTGCGCCCACTATGCGCACCCAGCTTTTTAGCCTAAGGTAAGTCATATCCCCCGCATCCACCCTCTGCTGGTTCCCACATTGCCCACTACAACCACGTTTGTGCCACCAGTTGGCCGCCCATCCCGTCCCTCATTGCTCCTTCATCTTTATCTGCAGATCTGAGAGTCATTATCCACCGGCCATTTCCAGACTCTCTGGGCACATTGCACCGCCTACAGCAGGGGACGTGCACAAGCTACCAACCAGGCTCATGCACCCCAGTTCCTGCCTAGCTCAGACCTTTCACTTTCAAGTTCTTCAAGCGAAGCAGGTACTTACTTCCTACCATCATGTTGGATGTCTCAGCCTTATCAGGGCTTTATACATCTCAGCCAACTCACAGGGGCTCAATTATTCTTTGTTTCTCCCTCCCCCCACTTTCCAGCCCTCCATGAGCCATGTGTGCGAACTAAAAACTGTGTCTTCCAGCAACACGCCGGCAGGCCAGTGCGCCTCCCTACCTTTGGATGATGCACCATACCACGCTTTGTACAGGTCAGTAGCTGGCCCTCGCAAGCAACCAGACAGTGTTTACAAATCTTTTTCACACTCTCTATCCCCCCGGGGTCGTTTTAAATTGATTTTATTACATGTTAAGTATCACAACCATCTGCTATTCAACGCTCAGGCGAGCACTAACAGAGTCCTCACTTTGTTTCTCCATTCAGGGAGACCCGGTCAAGGCCCATGAAGAAGGCTTTTTTGCCGAAACGTCACGGGACCTTCTAAATCTTGGACACACCACCTTTGTCCGGAACCATCACTAGATCTACATCTAGACGTAGACCAGAGACTAGGTTGCCTCCCAACACGCAGTGCACCCTAAAACACCAACAAGGATGTACTCGGTTATGATACTATGTGGTGGTTGCCATATAAAACATCTAAACTATTTGAATGTGATGTGTATAGAGGCCAACCCCAGAAGCATGTATTGCTAAACAACTGTGTTGCATTTTTGTATGTATATTACAATGTGAATGCTCCCTCACGAGTAATTTGAACCAACTTGTGATTTGTTTCTTTGCTTTTTCTTTTTCTCTTTCTTGTTTTGTTAAATACGTCTGCCAAATATTATGCAGGCTGTGCCAAAAAACTATAAAACACCTTATGAAATCCAACCCGTTTATGATTGGTTCTGGCTAAATAAATAAGCTAAACCTCATTATATGTGTTTTTTTTTCACTCCATTTTCAATTGACGCTAGAGAGCAAAATCATACAGCTCTTCTGATACTAAGCATGTCAAATGTTGGAATCTTTGCAGAAAATGTGAATGTAAAGTAACTTAACTATGTGTGGTAGGACGCCACCCTCCTGTTCCAATAATTTATAGCTCTCAAGTCCTCCCACAATCCTTGAGCAGTCCCTTTTGTTACCCAATTTATTGCAAAAGCACAACAAACATCACCCACCTCAAGATTTCTATGACAAACTCAAACGCCAGGAGCAAGATGGGGCTACCCTCCTCATGGCTTTGCATATACAGCGGGTACTCCAAGGCAGATGTATACCCAACAGAATACTTGACCACATTTTCACCAGGGCCACCAGCGACTGCAGATCTTTACACACCCATTGTTGCTTGCCCAGCAACTGCTGCCAGGGCAACCTTTCTGTAGATATTGTAAGCAGAGGGGTCGTCTCATCCAACAATGTCCTACCAAGTGTTCCAGACAACGGAAACATGGTCCCACTACTGCTCGCAATGATTTCATTCCTCCAACCAATTCTGTTTGCTACTCTACACCCACACCACCTGCCCCTCTCCCTCTTCTTCCCCCTAATGGGGGCTACCAGAATATTCAGATCTTCTATGGTCCACAATGACTTTGCCAGGCGATCTGCTGCTTTGCTAACACTGGTCTACTTGACACTGGTGATAGGCGCTCCACGCTACAAGATGCTGATATTCTAAATGTGGATTTCTTGAAGGAAATTGTCAATGCTGTTGGCATATCTGCCACCGATAACCCACACCCAGTATCACCTAGATTATCTGTTTCCAATGGTCCCATCACTGAACACCACGCCTTTCTGTTAAACTCTTGCTCACCTACTAAGGTGCAATGTATTGATCTGCTATGCAAGATGCATTGTACCAATGATTTTTCTCAGGATGGTATTTATCTATAGGTTCCACAATCTAGGCGAGCTGAAGGTTGGTTCTGCCTTTAACACCACACTCACATGGAGCTTCCTACAGATCCTCCTTCACTACTAACATCCGCACAGGCTACACTGGTACAACACCTTATTGACTCAGTGCCGGTGGAACATTGTCTCTGTTTAACATGTGCGCATCACTCTCAATCCTGGGGTGCCTCTCGTCACATGTGGCCCAGTAAGGAATATCACCTCAAGCAGAGGAGGGTATCAAGCATGTCGTCTCTCACCTCTTCGCACAGAATAGGACTGACTCTCTTTCGCTTATCCATGTTCTTATTTTTGAGTGTCTATACTGTCGCTTGCCTCTCATTTAAGTATTCATTTTCATTCTGTTTCCAAAACTTCCCCCCATCCCATACTCACATTTCTCTTATTTATGGTATTTTTCTTGATTTCCAGACTCACTCACTTCTATTATTCCTCCTCGCCTTAGGTGTACAGAACGCCCGACGATCTCTGTCTCTCTTATTTCTGTTTCTCCTCAATGATTTTAACTCGCTCCATCTGTCTATTCTCCTCCCTAATGATTCAGCCTCCCTCGCTTTGGTCCAGGCAAACTGTCCCACTGTGTTCTCGTTTTGCTGATGATCCTCTTTCTCCAGAAACTCTCCCTCATACTGTTTCTCTGGGTCTTGTTTCCTGTCTCTGTCTCTTATGTCTGGCTTTTCCTTTAGCTCTCTTATTCCTGATTATCATGCCTTCAGTCTGCAGGCCATATCCTCCCCTTGTTTTGTGTCTTTATTCTTCTGTACAATGCCTGCTCCTTTTGCTTGTCTAGTTTTCTTATGTGTTCTGCTGCTGTTCATTTTTTTCTTTCCCAATCTCCTCCTTTAGTTCACTGCTCATTTCCTACAGCTCTCCACTCCCTTTATTTTTTTTCCAAAGCACCGCGCCTCCAACACATCCTCTGGTTGCTGTCAACCACATGGCTCTGTAGGCTGGAGGCCTGTGGCTTTCCATGTGTGTTGAAGTACGACTTCCAAGATCCCACGCCAAATGTTTCACTTGCATCTTGCCTCTGCCTTCTTCTCTGTCCCTATCCACCAGGACTATTAATATTGCTATGTATCCACTTACAAGGGAAATCAACTCACCTACAGGTCCCTTCCAATGGGCTTTATTGATGCCCCATATCTCTTCTCAGAGATTCTGCAGGAAGACCTCCAGGATGTCACCTTCCCGGGGGGTTCCACTATGATCCAATACGTGGATGACCTACTGTTAGCATCACCTTCTTTTCAGGCCTCCCTCACCGACTCCAACTCATGGGGTCTCCTGATGCTTCCACAGCCTTTGCCAAGAGCAAGCGTGCATCTCTCCATTGCTCCCACCCTCCCAGATGACTCTAAATCATTTACCCGGTTCTGTGATGATAAAGAAGGGTTTGCCATTGACATACTCATGTAGAAGCACATGGACCCACAATGCCCTGTAGCCTATTTTAGCTCACAGTTAGACGCTGTAGCCTCTGCCTTTGCCAAAGGTCTTAGAGCGGTAGCTGGCACTGCCCTTCTCCTTACAAAAGCTGACAACATTCCCCTAACACGGGCTTGCACGATCGCAACATAATTCATAGCCACTATATACACAGATTGATATGATATGATGGGTTATTTTTATAGCGCCTATACAAAATGTGTTTCAAAGTGCTTCACGACAAGAAAGGGAACAAGGGAAAATACAAAACATTCTTTCAGGTCATGAACAACAAGAATGTGAAGAAAAAAAACGATCATACTCGGCCTTTCGACATTTCAGATAGTGCAAGTGCTAAGACACAAATAGGAAGGAAATGAGAAAAAAGACAGGCGACTACCTTACTAAGCCTGACAACGTTTCTGGCAGAGCCGGAGATTTACAAGAGGGTAGGGAGAGGGGAGGAGAAGGGGAGAGGAACAAAACAAGCGGCTATCGTTCTGGGCCTGATGACATTTAAGATAGTGCTGGAGGGGGAGGAGGGGAAATAACAGATAGGAGGGGTGGGGACGAACAAGTTACTATCATGATAGGTCCAGGAACCATTCAGAGTATGTGCATAGAAAAAGAAAGAGTGGGAGGAGAGGGAGAGATAAGGGGAAGGGAGAGGAGAAGAGAACAGAGAATAACTCAGTGATAAGAGCAGAGAAGCAGAGGGGAGAGCGAAAACAGTTGCAGAGGTCAGTGAGGCACATAATGTTACACGAGAACAAAAAATGTAGGTTAGGAATTCAAGAAGACAAGGGCACAGCATAATTCTGGCCCAATCTGAGTGGGGGATCCAGGGAAGGTCCAGCAAGGGGTGAAGCCCCAAAGCCCCAAGAGTCAATGTGTCCAAAAGTTTATCCAAGCGTTGGCAAAAGTACATGATGGTGAACCCTTTGTGAATCAAGACAACTCCTGCAATGAAAAGAAAAAGAAAAAGGGGGGGTGGACCAGAACAGGGGATGAGGCACACAGCAACGTCACAGGGGAGCAGAGGAGGAAGCGGCATACATACGCAACACAGGGTGCTAGAGGGGGGGGCATCAACAAGCATAGCGAGGGGCAAAAAGGGGGAGGGGGACACACACAACCATCACAGGGGCAAGAGGGTGGTGGGGCACACACAACCATCACAGGGGGCAAGAGGGCGGTGGGGGCACATACAACCATCATGTGGGGCAGGTGGGGCATGGGGGCACAACACAACCATCATGGGGGAAAGAAGGGGTAGGGGGCACAGCACAACTATCATGGGGGCAGGAGAGGGGTGGGGGCACACACAACCATTACAGGGGCAAGAGGGGTGTGGGGGCACACACAACTATCACGAGGGGCCAGAGGGGAATGGGGAACACACAACCATCATGGGGGCAAGAAGGGGGTGAGGGGCACACACAACCATCACAGGGGGCAAGAGGGGGGTGGGGGCACACACAACCATCACGGGGGGCAGCAGGGGGCTGGCGCATGCACAGCCCTGATGGGGCAAGTGGGGGTGGGGGCACAACACAGCTATCACGGGGGAAGAGGGAGTGGGGGGCACACACAACCATCATGGGGGCAAGAGGGGGGTGGGGGGCACACACAACCATCACGGGGGCAAGAGGTGGGTGGGGGCACACACAACCATCACAGGGGGCAAGAGGGGGGCACACTCAACCATCATGGGGGGCAAGAGGGGGATGGGGAACACACAACCATCAAAGGGGCAAGAGGGGGTGGGGGCACACACAACCATCAGGGGGGTAAGATGGCATGTGGTGGGCACATGCAACCATCACAGGAGGCAAGAGGGGGGTGGGGGGCACACACAACCATCAAAGGGGGCAAGAGGGGAGTGGGGGGCACACACAACCATCACAGGGGACAAGAGGGGGGTAGGGGGCACACACAACCATCACAGGGGGCAAGACGTGGGTGGGGGGCACACACAACCTTCACGGGGGGGAAGAGGGGGATTCATGGTATGCTTTTGATATATCACATGAATACGGGACCCTCTGCAAACAGAGAGGTTTCCTAACTACAAAAGGTACTCCCATTTTCAAAGCACCCTATATCGAAGCTCACTTATTGCAATTCTGCCACATACCGAGTATGCCCAATATGAAGTGCAGGGCCTACACTCAACTTTCTGACAGCACCCTCCATGGTGCTCAGACTCCTGTTGATGAGCCGCTGTTTCTCCCATGATTTGAGGACCCCGTAGCATCTCTTTCCATCCTGCCCTTCCAGTTCCATAAACTCTGACAGAGGTTTCTCCCCCCACAAGATCCTCTTGGGGAGGCCCAATGCGAATGCCAGTTACTTCACCACTTTCCCCTGAGCTCTGTGACTTACAACTGAAAGATGATCTTGTTGTGTCATATTGCAAAAGACTTATGCTCATTATCAGTTCTCACTTCCAGTGAAAATAGTCCCTCATCTACGCTGGAAAGTTCCTGACAACCCACGCTGCAGTCCCCACCAGCCAGGGTGTGAAAGCAGCACCTCCATTCGATGACGATAAACAGCAAGAAGACCAACACAAAGACAACCCGTCGTACGACGTCACCAAAAACACAGCAAAGCTGCAATCTGCAGTAGTACAGGAGAAAGAGACCTCTCTTCAGCATCCCACTGGATTCCCGGCAGCGAAAACACTGGTGCGTCTGCCTCCAGCACTCCTTGATGAAGAAGTTCTGCTACGTGTCCCAAGGTACAATTTGAAGTGTGCGGCCACCATCTCACCTGACAGACATCAGCAGATGACCCATCGCTCTCAAAAGTTTTGCTACACTTGTCTCCGGCAGGTGACCCATCACTCTCAGAAGTTTGCTTTCCCTTGTGTCCTGCGGGCGGCCCATCGCTCCCAAAAGTTTGCTTCCCTTGTGTCCTGCGGGTGGCCCATCGCTCTCAAAGGTTTTTTGTCACCAAGCTGCCACAGTAACACTGCACACCTGGAGTATATGTGTAAAAGCAAAAAGAGAATATCAAGGCTGAGTACCACAAAAGGAAATACACCAAACACAGGCTTACAAAGATACACAGATCTTTATTCTACAACTGAACAGTTTTCAAAGGAACAAAGTAACAGATAGCTATCTGGCCCTCAGTACATCACAGCGAATACCAGCCCTGTCGGTGTGAGAAGTGAGTGGGGCTGTACATCAGAACATTCACTCTTGTATACAATTTGTAACATGATGTCAGCCCATCTACAGGTTAATTATTCCTAGGGCTAGGGGTGTTTTGCCGCGTTCACTTCTAATGTGTTCATCTATATGCATATGGATTATTCCCAGTTTATATACAAATAAGTCACAATGGCAACAGTGTATCTTTGGATTTAACATTAAGCCTTCATACATGTTTTATACAATGGAGTTCAACAAGTGTTCACATTCAGTATTTAAACAACATTGTTGGCATAGATAATCCTCGATCTACAGGTCAACGAAGGACAAGGTCTTCTTACATGACCCTAACATTTGGCCTGCGGGCAGTTTAGGCATTAATTTCATGTAGAGGTCAAGACGGCCAAGTTACAAATAGAAGAACACTGTCCACCATTTTAGAACACAGGTTGACTTCGGAGTGAGAATCAAAATGGCGGATGAACCTAAAATGGTTGCTAAATCGGTCTTAGGTCAGAACTTTGCAACGCGGATTTCTTCGTAGAGCGACTGGGCTTAGGCCAATATATATACAATAAAGAGGCACGATATAATATCCTGTTCAACAAACCCTCCTTCTGGCCTAAGCCAAGCGCTAAACTACTTCTAGTCACTTTACGAGTAACTCCACGTCTCAATGTCCATACATCCTGAATCACTATCGGAGATATCAATTGCCATAAGATCAGATACTAAGATTTCTTTCAGAACATATTCGTTGGAGGTCTTCTCTGGGGTGTATACTTTATGTCCTAATGTACCCGTTGCTTGTGCACAACATCCCCCTAACATCGAACACATGCCAGGAAGACATTGGGCCTCATTACACGGATGGTGGTAAGGATTTACCGGTACCGGTAAAATACCGGTACCAGTAAATCCTTACCGCCTTACTACGAGGTCCCTTTGCGGGTTGGGGGATTTAACGCCTGCTTTTTGCAGGCGTTAAAAACCAACCCGCAAAGGGACCCAGGGAGCTAATTACGGTACCGCAATTTGCGGTACCGTAATTAGCGCCTTCCCCATTCCCATTGAGCCCTATGGGCCAAAAATGGGAATGGGGAAGGGCAATGGTGGAAGGGGGAATTACCGCCCCGCCAACCTTGGAATGGGGCGGTAATTCCCCTTTCCGCCAAGGTAGTGCCGGTATTTTACCGGCATGAACCATGGCGCTAATAGCGCCATGGTTCTCGGCCATCCGTGTAATGAGGCCCATTGTTTACAACAGCAAAGAAACAATAGAATACCTAAAATAATCAGCAAGACCGAAAGTAGTTTCCATCCCCAAGATCGCAAGAAGTCCCAGAACCAAGCACTAAAATCCCAGTTTCCCTCGTGAACATGCACTTCTGAACTTAGGACATGCAGATTTTGGGATGGAATCTGGTACGAAAACACAGCAAGCGGACCCCACCAATTTACATACTCCACCACATTCGGCCAGGATGACATCTAATGTCATCCGGTTCTGAAGTGCTACTAACCTTATTGCTTTCTGTTCTAGAGTCATATTATAGAGTATTTCGGTGGTCCGGTTGATGGTCCTCTCCAGTACTCTCGCTAGTCTCCTGATATCTTCAGAGTTCATTATTTGCCCCCAAAATGGCACAAAGGATTTAGCTACATCTCCTAGATTTTGCGCTGAAGTGTCACCATTCTCGTCCCGCCGTGGAGGAGCCTTGAAATCTCTACAGTACTTGCAATGAATACCCCGGGTTGTGAAAACAGAAATTAAATATCGAGGCTAAGTACCCCAAAAGGAAATACACCGAACATGGGTTACAAAGGAACATACAAAGTACTTTATTTTATACTGAATCCAGTTACAAAAACAGAGCAAAATCAGATAGCTATCGGCCCTCAGTACAACACAACGAACTCCAGCGTGGTTCAGTGTGTTCAGTGAGAGACCCTTTACATTAGAATGCATTCACTTTTTATACATTTGGTGGGCGCGATGTCCATCCCCACTTTGGGTTAATATTAATAATTCACCGATCTAGTGTTCGTGCCAAGTCTCAAATAACCGCATATAACTGGTTTGCCTTTAATACATGTATCAACAAGCGTATGCATTAACTGTGTATTCTAAAGGTTTCCATGCAGGCCTTCTTAAACATTAATACAATGTAGTTAAACAGATGTTCTTCGTTCAGTATTTGAATACATTGTCTCAACATATGCTCGTGGATTAGTTTCATTGCACGAGTAATCCTTCTACACATAGGTCAACAAAGGACAAGGTCTCAGTTCACGACCTCAACAAGTTGCCTGCAGGCAAATTACACATTAGCTATGTACAGAGGTCAAGACGGCCATGTTGTATTCTGCAATGACATCGTCCACCATTTTAGCTCACAGGGTGACTTTTACACAACGAATCCTAAAATGGCAGTTTGACCTAAAATGGCGGCTTACATGGATTTAAGGTCAGGACCTTGCAACACAGATTTCTTTCGCAAGCGACTTTCGAGTAGCTTGGCGTAGGCCAATATTAATATATTTATTACAATAGGAGGCACGATAAACTTTCTATTTCGACAGGGTAATAGGATCCCTAAATAACAAGTTCCCTGCCAATCCCTGGGTAACCATGGAAATGCTACATTACCGCAAACAAAGTAGACAGGTTCGCCTAAATACAAAGGTCTGTCCTCACTAGTCAAATTTGCAACGTTGGCGCAACCTTTAAAATCATCCATTGACTGAGTACCATTCCTTTGTATGCTGAAAGAAACTGAATCGGGGCTATGGTTAACAGTGTAGGAAGGAGGCGTGGCATCCCTATTGCCTATAGGAGCCATCTTGAAAGAGATCAAAGATTGAAAAGGACGGGACGGTCTATCAGAAGGCCTAATGGAAGCAACATTAAGCTTACTCCTTTTTGCAAAAAGCGAGCATCCCAGGGGCGTCAGAACACTTTTTTCAAACTCGTTCAAGTTAGTCCCACCAAAATTCCCCAGATGCTATTGTTCCATTGACCAAAGAATAATGCTCTAAGAGAAGCATAGCATGCACTTGTCAAAGGTAAAGGATGAATATACCAACCTAGCCCCTTATCCCTGGGGTAAATGTGAACAGACCCAACAATTAGATTTGTTAAAAATATCATGTGTAGCATTCATGATGAGTAAAAGTGTGTTGTTGTGATAATTCTGTCTGTGCTGAGAGTCTCTAGGAGATAGAGTATGCAGAGGCACGAAAGGAGTATAAACAGTAGGTACATTTTCAGTAGGTAACAAATTCTCAAATTGATGTACTTCTTCTAAATACCAGAAACCTAAAACAATGACTATTGCGAAACCAATTAACATTATCAGACAGCAATACGTTTTCGGGGCCCACACAGTGGATTGTCCATTCTTGCAGCTGGTCACACGTTCTCTTATCAGTTCTGTACGAGCGGGAGCGGTTGCAGGCAAACAAATGCACCAATGTTATTTGCTGGCGACCTCCAGGCCGAGCGTTTTCTTAGTCCTTCCACAAACCCTAGCCAACAGAATCTCCTTATATACAAATGACCAGGCCAAAGAGGCAAGCCCTTTGATGATTTTTCCTTGATGGCACAGCCGAACCGTGCAGTAAGTCTATTTCCCCGGACGCAGATCGTACCTTGTGATTCCTGGTACTGAGTGATCTGTGAACAACATTGACATTCGGATCCAATTAATTTGAGAATGAGCTGGCCCTGACGAAGGAATTTAGTTCCGAAATGCATTGGCCATTTTTTGAGCTCACCCTGCACATCTGCTTTCACTAGGATGTACAGTTGTTAAATATTAATCTAAGATTAAACAGTCGCACTTTGCAACAAGTAAACGGAAGTTTGTTACTTTTTTTGACCGAATTACATTGAATATACACACCACGCTGTGGTGTTTGGGAGTGCAGCCCGCACCGCTGGCTTAATGGCCTTGGTCCATACCCCCTGTGAACAACGTGTCGTCACTTCCCGTTGGAAGCGACAAATGGACGTAAGCAAGATCAGATACAGGAGCAACTTCCGGAAACAAAACTGTTGGAGAGTGTGGAGATGAAATGGCTGTTTCCCCAGACCTCACAGGCTCAGGGAGAGTCTCCGATGCACTCTCAATGTTGGTTGCTGCTTCGTGATCGTTGGTTACAGCATTGGTGAGGGGTTCTGTATCTTCTGTATCGTATGGCACTGGGTGTGGAATCCTCTTGGTGTGCGACGCATGTATCTAATTCTTCTGTCCTGCTACCCGCACCCCAGTCTGTGTGACCAGCAAAACTTGGAAGGGGCCCCGCCAACGAGGTGCGAGGCAAGAAGATTGCTCAAATGATTTGGTGAGGATCCACTCTCCTAGTCGTATGCTGTGACCGGGACCCTCGTACCGTACAGTTAAGGCCTCTCGCACCTGGTGATAAGTCAAATACAGATTTTTTGTTAACTGGCCACAATAGTCAGAAAGAAGTACATTTTCGACGACTCGTAAAGAATGAGACTTTGGAACATTCCAAATATTAGCAGGCCATAACCACCTCAAAGGGAGAGAGCCCAGTCTTAGTTTGAGGGGTTTTTCTCATAGATAACAACATGATCGGTAAGGCGTCCGGCCATTTTAGTTTGGTGCCGGCATACGTCTTAGCGAGCTTGTTCTTGATGATGCTGTTGTGTCTTTCTACTTAGTCCAGCACTCTGAGCATGTCTAGCCGAATGGAACCGTTTATCGATCTATAATCCCGCGCATATCTGCACAATTACAGCAGCGATAAAGTGTGGACCATTGTCCGACCAGATGATCTCGGCAACCCAAATCTTGGAAAATGTTGTCCTACTGCTGGCCATGTCCTGATGACTGTCTGTCCAAGTCGTCGTTGTTATCATTAGAATCAGTCAGCTTCTACAATGGCATCATCAGGCATGGGGATGCTGTGTCTCATGGCCACATTGTGCAACATGCAGCACGTGTCAATTATTTGGCAAACCTTTACGGGTGGTACATGAAGGGCTCGCCAGATGAGTGCAGACAATGGAAGCAACTCTTCAGTGCGTAACCGCTCTTTCAATGATGTTGCGGGTGTGGGCATACTTGTATTGGTGCTGCGGCTGATTGTCTAATTTGCGCAGAGGTGCCATCAGCCAGGGACAGATGGAGTATCTGTAATTAACTGGGGAGGGCAATGGATGGGTTACACTGTTTTGCCTGTGAGGTATGCTGGATGGTACAGGATTCAAATGCTTATGGTTCCTCATCCCCTCGACCACCAGTAGCAGTAATCAGGAATCAGGAAACTGGCTGCTGTTCATGTGTAGGCAGATGGTGTGTGCATGGTGTACTTCTGGGTTCAATTGGAATGTCCCATGTGGCACTGCAGCTTCATGCTGTGTTGGATTGGCCGGTACTCACTGTGTCCCATCACATGGCGCTGCATTCTCAATGCAACATGAGTAGAGAAGTGTTGTCGTCCTATGGCCTGCAATCTAGTTAATGTGGGCTTGGAGGCGTCGATGTGAAGGTCCCATGGATATGTGATGCTGGACATGTTAGCTACAGTTGTTTGGCTGGTCACATAAGCCATTGTGTGGAAGGGGGCACGGCCTGGAGTGGCAGGTTGTGTTTTTCAGCAAGTGTGCTTGAGATGCCAGTCAGCAATTGTATTCCAATTGGGTGTACAGCAGTCCGTGTGTGGTGTACAAAGGTTAAACATGTTCTCACACGGATGCTGCTGTGGGATATGCCAAGGTGGTGTTGGAACTGTGCAGTCATTCAATGGCACAGAGGACTTTAACTCACCCCCGTTGGTGGGAATGGGGGACGTGTCACCATGCCACCAAGTGCACACTGTAATTTGAGAGCTGGTGGTAGACAACAACGTAAGGGGGGTAGTGGGAATCACAGAGAGCAGATGTCAGAGGAGCATTGCTGTGGATTGTCCTTTTGTTCTGATACTTGCATGGTTGACAGCGCCTGGCAGCTGATTGTGTTCTGATGTCGCAGTCAGGCCCTACCCCTTGTGAATGGCCTTTGTGACCTTTCTTGTCTGGATGACATTCCCATAATGCAAGCAGAGTGGGTCTTTCTCATCACACATTCAGTGGCAAGTGCAAATCCATGAACTAGTGTGGTGTTGTGTTGTCATGGACATACCCTGCAGCCATGCCCAGAGCTACTGTAGGAACTACATGATGCAGGTTGCTCGGAAGTCATGGAAGGACTCTTGGAATCTGGCACACGTGTGTGAAGTGCATGGCTGCGTCACAGACTATCTGCACGTTGATTGCATGAGGCATGCATCTGTTGATGTAGACATGTCCTGTGCCCTGGGTGGTATGATGGCCCTGTGTGTGCATAATAGGGCTCCAAACTCGTTGCGCAAGCACGCAATCACATAGAACCTGACCTTGACCTGGGTTAGCGTCTGTGGGGAAGACTATGTGGTGCTGCATCTGTCTTATCATGGCAGATGTGACCTGTGGGAGGATGCGTGAGAAGCAGGACTGAGTGATGCAATACGCCAAGGCCACGGTATGCTGGAAACTGCCTCTGGCATTGACATGGATCACTGCGAGTAGCTTCAACAGGGGGAGGGTGGAGGAATGGAGGTGCCTGTGTTCCTATCTCGTTCTATATAGTGCTCGATTTCTGCCAGGAGGCCAAAGTTGGCGGGCATGTTCGGGCTGTAGGCAGTGAGCACCGGCTGGTCTGTGTGAGGTTGTGGTGGGTGATCCTGGGCTGGTACACACCCTCTCTGGGTATTTTATTTTTTTTTTATTTATTTAAATTTGTATAGCGCGCAAGCAGCCCAGGGGCATTGAGGCGCTGTTACTTGCATGAGCTTAGTTACAGGCATGGTATCAGTAAATGGCATATTACAGATAGGTACAAGCATGGTTATCATTACAGTTTATGCGGTTGGTCAATACAACTTAAGCAGTGGGTCCTATGGTTGGTATTCATGCTGCTGCGAGGGACCTTATGAGAAGAGGGTGGTTTTCATTGCTTTGCGGAAGGCGAGGAGGGAGGGCTCACTGCGGATGGTGGGAGGTAGGGCATTCCAGTGAGTGGGTGCGAGATAAGGGAAGCTGGATCCACCTGCTCTGGATCTTTTTACTAGTGGCACAGAGAGCATGTTGGTGTAGGGTGATCTTGTTGGTCTTGTAGAGGCGACGGAGTGGATTCTTTGTGAGAGGTAGTCGGGGGCAGTGAGATGGATGCATTTGTGTGTCAGTGTGAGCGCTTTGAAAATTATTCTCTCCTTTATTGGGAGCCAGTGGGCTAGTTTTCTGGCTTCCGAGATGTGGTCCCTTTTGGCAATACCTTGGGCTGCTCGGAGAGCACTATTCTGGATGACTTGTAGCCTCTCCAAGTTTCTTTTTGAAGTTTCTAGGAAGAGTACGTTGCAATAGTCTAGCCTGGAGCCGGTGATGGCTCTGGCTATGTTTGTGCAGTTCTCTTTGGAGAGGAAAGGCCTGACTGCGTTGATCAATTTAGCATGATATGCGGCTGAGGAGGCAATGGCGTTGACTTGTCTGTCCATGGAAAGGTTAGAGTCTAGATAGACTCCAAGAGTTTTGACTGAGTCTGAAACAGGTATTTTGATGGTGTCGATGGTGAAGTGACTGAATTGGGAGTCAAGTTTTTTTAGCGTTTCGGGGGAACCTACCAGTAGGAGTTCTGTCTTGTCAGAGTTGAGGCATAGTCCATTGTCTGCCATCCAGGCTTGGATGGTGTTGTAGAGGTTGTTAGGGGTAATGGAGTCAGTGTCGTAGTTGCCTGTGAGGGTAAGGAGGATCTGGGTATCGTCCGCGTAGTTAGTGTAGGATATACCCATAGCGTCGAGGATGAGGAAGAGGGGTCGTGTGAAGATGTTGTAGAGTGTGGGGGAAAGGCATGAGCCTTGGGGCACGCCAAAGAGTATGATAGTGGGTGAGTCAGAGGCTAAGTCGGAGAATACTTGCATGGTTCTGTCTTGTAGGAAGGAGGTGATCCATGCTGTGGCGTCAGGGGAGAACTTGGCAGTGGAGGAGAGGTGATGGCATAGGACGTCATGATCTACGAGATCGAACGCTGCAGATATGTCAAGGAGTAAGAGAAGAGCTGGTTTGCCCATGTCTCTGGCATCGTCCATTTGGTTTTTCAGGTCAAGTAAGGCGGTTTCAGTCCCATGTCTCGGGCGGAAGCCAGATTGGCGGAGTCCCAGGAGTTTGTTTTCTTCGATGAAGTGCTGAACCTGCAGATAGGCTGCTTTGTCCAGTATTTTGAGGAGGAAAGGGACAGTGGTGATGGGTCTATAGTTGTTGGGGGAGGTGGGATCGAGAGTTGTTTTTTTTAAGAGGGGGCGGACCCATGCTTCCTTGAGGGAGGTGGGGACTTTCCCTGTTGCGAAGGAGGCATTAACAAATGCTGTCAGGAAGGGAGCAAGCGCTTCAGTGCAGTCCTTGATGAGAGTGGCTGGGCAGGCATCACCTTTACAGTTGGATGGTTTGATGTTCTTCATTATGTTAATGATGTCCTTTTCATGTATGGATTTGAAGGAGAAGGGTTGGGGAGGGTCTTGGGCTGGTGGTGGGACAGGGATATGAGTATTGGGCAGGGCTTGTTTGGTAGCTGGTATTTTGCTTTGGAGGCGGCTCAGTTTTGTTAGCATTGCCGTTTGAATTTCGTCGCACCAGGCTTTGTCTTTGGTGAAGTTCTGGGGGGTGGGAGTAGGAGTCTCTAGCTCCCTAAAAATTGCAAAGATTTCTTTTGTGCTGGATTGGGCTTCCGAAATTCTGGATTCAAAAGATTTGGATTTTGCCCGGGTGATAGCTTTTTTGTACTCCGTAGAGCAGGCTTTAAAGATCAGCTTGTCTTTGTCAGTGTGGGACGTTTGCCACTGAGTAAGTGCTGCCTTTTTCTCGTTTCGGAGTGCGAGCAAGTCTGGGGTGAACCAGGAGTTAGAGTGGGTGGTGGGTTTGTATTTACGGGGTTTTAGTGGGGCAATGGAGTTGATAGCTGCTTTGATGGCAACATCGTAGGTTGATGCGAGAGTTTCTGGGTCCGTGGAAAAAGGTGGTCTGAAGGCTGGGCCTTGGAGGAAGGGCAGTAGTCTTTCCTTAGTGAGCTGGCGGGAGCTTCTTGTGAGGCAGGGTGGTAGGGGTTGGGGTGGCGGGGTAGAGGAGCTGATGGTGAGGATGCTAAATGTGATGATATGGTGGTCAGACCATGGGGTAGGAGTGTTTCCAGTGATGATGAGTGGGCAGTTGTGCTGAGCAATCCAGTCGAGTGTTCTGCCCTGAGTGTGCGTTGGGCTAAAGATGGTGTTCTTATAGCCTAGTGTTGTTAGGGCTGAGTCAAGGGATTTGGCTGCTGGGTCCTTTTTATCCTGGAGGCCTAGGTTGACGTCCCCAAGGAGAATGGCTTTCGAGTGTTTTTTGAGGTTGTCAGATAGAAGATGGATGAGGGAGGCTTGGAAGTCTCCTATTGGGCCAGGAGGGCGATAGACAATATGAGCGGCAATGGTACAGTTGGGGGAGAGGATAATTTTGACTTGGAGGTAGTCGTTGTTGTTATGTAAGGATTTTTCTACCTTTCTAATACTATAGCAGTCCTTAGCGATGATTGCGACACCTCCACCTTTAGAGGGGCGATCTTGTCTGGTGATGGAGTAGCCAGAAGGGAGTGCCAGGGAGAGCGCAGGGCCAGAGGCCTCGTGTAACCAGGTTTCTGATATCATGAGCAGGTCAAGGTCATGGGTGGTTATGAGGTCGTAGATGTCTAGAGCGTGGGTGCTGATGGATCTATCATTGATCATGGCGCATTTGAGGTGGGGTTCTGTGACGGCTAGGGAGGGGTCTGTGGGAGGAGAGGGTGAGGTGGTGGGCATGGTCGGTGTGGAGCTGGGGGCTCCGGTGGTGTCGTGGTGGGGGGCAGTAGAGGAATTGGGCATAGGTGAGATCACATTTGGCACGATAGCATTCACAATGGGGGTAGAAGAATTGCACATCACACATTTTGCACTGGGGGCGCAGTTTTAGAGGTGCTGGGCACAGGTGAGATCACATTTGGCACAATAGCATTAACAATGGGGGTAGAAGAATTGCATATCACACATTTTGCACTGGGGGGCGCAGTTTCAGTGGTGGTGGGCATAGGTGAGATCACATTTGGCACAATAGCATTCACAATGGGGGTAGAAGAATTGCATATCACACATTTTGCACTGGGGGGCGCAGTTTCAGTGGTGGTGGGCACAAATGGGGAGAAATTGCGGGTAGAAGTGGTACAATTAGGGGTGGGGTGGAGTGTATCATTTGCTATTGTATTGGGGGTAATTGTGAAGGTTTTTGGCTTTGTGGTTAACCGTCTGAGTATGGCCATGTAGGTGGGTGGGGTGGGTTGCGAGATACGGGAGCATAGCCGCGCGTTGCGGATGTTTGTGGGAAGGGGATTGGATGGACTTTGGGTTCTCCTATCTCTCCTCCTATCCTGGCACTGCTTCTGTGATGGGGTGCAGGCTGATGAGCTGCCAGGGCTGTGGGTTGGGGTGTAGGCTGATGAGCTGCCAGGGCTGGGGGTTGGGGTGTAGGCTGATGAGCTGCCAGGGCCGGGGGTTGGGGTGTAGGCTGATGAGCTGCCAGGGCTGGGGGTTGGGGTGCAGGCTGATGAGCTGCCAGGGCTGTGGGTTGGGGTGTAGGCTGATGAGCTGCCTGGGCTAACAGCAAGGGTGCAGGCAGAAAAGGCTGCCTGGTGTTGGGGTGTGGGATGATGGGTCTCCTGTGCTGGGGTGCAGCTTGAGGAGCTTTCCTGAGCGTGGGGAGGATTGGGGGGGGTGCAGGCTGATGGGCTGCCTCGGCTGGGGTTTGGGGTGCAGGCTGATGGGCCTCCGGGGCTGAGATGCCGGCTGCTGCTGGCCCACCTGTGCCAGGGAAATCATTCCACTAACTAGGGTTCTGCTCTAGGGACTGAGCCCCTTATTGGTGAAGGAAAGGCCAGTTTGACAGGTGGTGAGATTCTGCTCCAAGGTTGGATTTAAATGTAATGACGCATGTGAGTAAATTCATTGATGTGGGGTCGTTTAAATGACCCCCAGGCAATGTACCTGGAATTATATATATTTCGGTGACATTAACGATCCACACCAGAGCAAGGCGGGCGATGAGCAATCGCCGAGACGCCCGGGAACGCATGGAGACCCAGCCTGTCTGGGAGCAGGTAGCATGGCCTCCTCAAGGGTCCTGGGAGGCCGGGTTTGTTTGTGCTGGAATGTTCCGCCTGGCGCCCGCCTGATGTCAGTTCATTCTGCACAATCTGACAGCCAATTAGCAGTGAAGACAAAGGACTTAATTGGTCTAAGCCGGGGAAGAGATATTGAATCCTTCCTTGTAAATTAACAGTCGTCACTGCTCACTTCCCAGGTATGGAGAGACATTACAATTAGAGAGATGGGGAGTGGGTGCAGGGAGGACATCTCACACTGCCTACCAATGTGAGCTTTCCACACTGGCCCACTGCCAGTTTCTCATCCTTCCCTGGTGCTAACTTCTCACACTGCCCACTTCCACCTTGTGTTGGCACCACGCACTGCCTAACAGTACCAGACCCTCACAGTAACCCCCCCCCCCCCAGTTATAGCTTCCGACACTTCTAGCTTCTGACACTGTCCACAGTACTAGCTGCCGACACTGCTCAGCGATGCTAGCTTCTCATGATGCCCACCGTGCCAGTTTCTCGTCATGCCCCAATGCCAACTTCTCACACTCCCACCTTCTACCCCGTGTCAGCTCCACACACTGCTGAACAGTGCCAGACCCTCACATTAACCCCCTCAGACTCCAATTACAGCTTCTCACACTTCCCAACCGTGCTCGTGTCTCAAGCTGGCCACCCGATCTAACCTTTGACACTGACCACTGTACCAATTTCCCACACTGCTCGGCAATGCGAGCTTCTCATGCTGCCCACCAGTGGCAGTTTCTCTCACACTGCCAACCAGTGCCCACTTCTCATTATGCCCACCAGTGTTCATGTTTTACACTGCACACCATTGCCAGCTGTTCAATCTGTCCTTAGGTGCCAGGTGTGTAATCTGCCCCCCAGGGCCAGGTCCTCTACTTGCTCTTCCAGAGGGCCTGCTGTTTTTTCAGAGCATAACATGTTCAGCTTTTCACCCGAGCCCTAAGCTAATGCCAAGTAGTGTCAACCTCTCACACTGCTCCCAATGCCACCCTCTTAGACAGCCCACCAGCATATTTCCCCAACCTGCCCACTGGTGCAGGGTCCTCACTCTGCCTACTAGAGCAAGCTCCTCAACCTACCCTCAGTGCAAGTGTCTCACACCGCCCGAGTGCCATATCCTTAACGTGCCAACCTGTGACAGCCCCCCAGAATGCCCTTATAGTTGTAGGCAGTGCCACTTCCTCTAACTGCCCACTTGTAAAAGCATCTCCCCCGCACATCAATGTCAGAGGCTGGCATGGCACACTACCAACAGTGCTAGAAGATGTCACTGACTGCCAGTGCCGGATTCTCACACTGTCAATGAGGGACTATCTACTGGTTCGGCTTCTTCACACTGTCTGCCGTCGCTAGCTCCTCACACTGCTCAACTGGGCCTGCTCATCCAAAGGCCCACTGACGCCATCCATGCACACTGCATGCCAGAGCAGAAACAACACGCAGAGGCCTAGTGCCATCTCCTCACACAGGCTCTCATAACCGACCAGAGCCCAATCCTCAAGCAGCCCATCTGTGGCAGCCCCTCACACTGCGCTTTGGTGCCCTCTGCTAGCCACCGGTGCCAGTGCCACAGACTGTCCAAGCTCCGCCTCTGATCTGGACGGCCCACAAATCCATGCTGGGAATCCAGCTGGGGTTTCTAATCCTCAAAGTAAACATGTTACTGGCCTTCCTGGGGGCTGGTTACTGGCCTTCCAGGGGGCTGTCCAAATAGCGAGTGGCTTTGTGCAATTTTTACTCTTCGGGCAATCATGTTCATGGGGTGAGGAGGGAAATTCTCGGGGCCCTCTCTTTAGTCCCCCCTCTGGTCGACTTGTGGACCAACCCACCATACTTCATCACTCTTGCTTTTGGTAGCCATATCTTCGTTACTCCTCCAAGGTGTCCATAGTAATGGGCATGATCATCGAAACTCCAAGTCATGTAACTGCAGTCTCCTTCCGGGTTGCACCATACCCATATCCCCCAGTATCTGTCATTGTCAAAAGGATTGTCGAACATTATCATCTCAGTCGGGAACAGTGAGATTTCAGCTCTCAGGTTATTTCTTTCTTCGACAGTCTTCTTCTATTCCTCGTCAACATTTATATTCACTAACACATTTACCCCTATTATCTTCTCAGTAGTTTTGCAACATTATGTAAAGCAGATCTTGACCACACACAGCCCCACCAGTACTAATATTAGTGCTCCTATGAGTACCTTCAGTCCTTCTGCTAGCCAGGCTGGCATCCATGACCATATGTATGACAACCAGCTCTGGTCCTTTTCTGTTCCTTTGGCTTCCTCCTCCATTTTGGAGACAATCTTGTCACTGCTTCTGTCAGCATGCCATTCTCTCTGTCGTTTGCAGGCACAAACTTGCAACAGGAACTCCTGATCATGATGCAAACTCCTCCTAGTGCCGAAACCTTACAGCTCGCAGCTCTTCTTTTATGGCGTTGAAGCAGTTTACTGTAGAGTTTATTGTCTGCATTAGCTCCCATCTTGTTATCTGCAACCATTCCACGTTTGTATATGCCTGTACAGCTGGAACTACTGCTGCTGCAAAAAAAATATCTGTCCTACTGAACAACCATCATCTAGTGATGCTTCTGATAAGAAATAGTCTCACTTCATTTCTACTGACCATTTCTTTCTTTCTTTTTATTCCATCTCTACTGAGTTCTTCCTTTTGTTTGTGTCCATCTTAGGGAAGTCGTCTATCTTGATGTCCTTCTGTGGCACCACCAGTGCTGACATATTGATGTGTACCAATGAGCAAACCCCTCCCCAGTTGGTTGGCAGCTTCTTGTATGCCTTGGATCCGCATGCCCAATAGTGATCCATCAGTGCTTCTGCGCCAATCTTCAATGCTGAATGCTTTTCTGTGCACCTACACTCTGTGTGTTCTCCAACCTTTACTCCACTGTCATTCGGGTAACATAATGCTGGTTTCTTCAGTGGTATTATGGGCATTGGTCCAGCTTCATTGCCCACCCAGGTCAGTAACTTAGTGCTTGCATCCCATTCTTTCAGGCACAAGTCATTTTCTCCTTGCACTGTGTTTAACAGTGCTTGTACTAGGTTGTGTGCCTTGCTACCCACTACTCCATCCTTACATACTTCCGCTGTGTATACCTGGCCAATACACACGTTTTTGTGATCTTTCCCAGCATCCTGGTTCTCCTCCTAATTCCTTTAGCCCTGCTTCGGGCAGGGCAGTTCCATCAGTGTTATTTTTTTGTCTCTCCTTTCTGGGGGCTGTCAGTTATGTATTGTATGGCTTGATCTAATTGCCAGTAATTGTTCATCATGTAGTAGTCTTTATGTAACTGTCTTCATAGGGAAATGTTGCCTTGGACATCCATCTCAATGTTGCTGTCTTCTCTTGGAATCTCCCTCGGGTTGTGACCATGGATAGATACATAAGGCATTGTGCTCTTGCTGCTGATATTTCAGTTGCTATAAATGTTTTGGAGGCGCTCATGGCATAGGGGATTAGTGAGCAGACAAAGCAGCTCTCTCCAGTAGTTTATTTACCTATGTTTGTCATGTGCTTATATCACATATTATTAGACACTCAAGCAGTGTCAGTGAGATAAAGGTCCACCCCCTTTTGTCTTTATCAGCACTGCGCTGACCTCGCCTAACAGTGCTCCTCTGTCCACCTGACATGGCCGTTCCACCTGCTGACGTTGAGGTAATGTTAGTATGGGATACAGCAGTATCACTAGCGATAAGAGTTATTTGCCAAAAAATAAAAGCAAAAACGCCACTTGGAAATAAGAGCCAAGACAAAATGAGCATTCTTTAACAACTGTCTCCATTACCTGTGCTGCTAGGATCCTGGTGCAGCTTTTGCTGGAAGATATCAGTTGCCTGCCTGAAATGCGCAAAATGAGCGTTAATTTATTAGTATTATATTAGTTCAAGCCCTGTAGACCATGTAGTCTGTCATGGCAAAAATGAATAGTTGCTCCCACACAGCTTTAATTCTAGGGTTTCTGTGGACTGAAATGACAGAAGGGTTCCCTCTTTCTAGTTGTGGGTAAACTTGGGCCAGGTATGCTATGAAGACATGGAAATACACATTAAGATGACGTCCCTGAGGCCTGTTGGATCTTCTAACAAATTGGACAAATTGGTCTTGGAATGTGTCAGGATGGGGATCAGTGGGCAGCATGAAAAAAATGCAATAAAAACGGTCACACTTTCACGATGAATGTGTGCGGAAAGAAAAATAACAGACAATGTACCCTCACTCTGGATGTGTAGAAAATCCTTGCCCTAACTCTGTAGCCAATGAGCGAGTAACTATTGGGTGTCCTCTGCTCGGCTGTGCTGATTTCAGGTTATTGTCCTAGTCTTCTGGTTGCGGATCATTGGCCCTGTCGATGTCGGTACTAGGAGAGGCCCCTGCTTTGTAGGGCTTGATGTCAATGAGGTGATAGCAAGTAGTCTTTCCAACTATTCAAACTGCTCTCTCAGTCACCAGTTCTGCTATGTGGGGGCCCGTAAACCACGAGGCATCCCACTTGCGGTAAAGGAAAATGTTTTGCAGAACAACACGGTCACCTGGACACAAGGGTGGCTGCTTAAGCAAGTGCTTGTGGTTCTCGGACCTGAAATAAAGAGGCACTCGCAATCAAGGAAGTTGTATACGTGTACATTTCTTGACCCAATACATCAGACACGTTGTTAGCATCCTTTATTGCCCTAGTGGGAGAAGCCAGGGGAAGTCGCATGTGCTGAACAAGCCGTTGCGACGTTCACACACCCTGTTTGCTTGCATGTGATAGGCGCAGGAGAATTTGTGTTGGATTTCTAGCAATGTTGTAATGTACCAGAACATCTAATTGGCAAAGTGAGGGCTATTGTCAGACCGCAGGACCTCACACATGCCCCATCATGGGAATATCACCCAGACAAGGAATTCCGCCGCTGTAAAGCGTCAGGGTGAGAAAAAAAGGCTGGCTTCGATCCAATGGGAAAATGGACACACAACCACTATCATGTAGCAGTACCCTTGGCAAACTTGGATCATGTCGACATAGTCATTGTGCAGGTGTTAGAATGAACCCACGGGGTTAGCTGTGGCTCCTCTCACTACCCTCAATGTATCCCGTAGTATATTGTTTACATACTAGACAATTAGTCATGAATTCGGCCATGTGTTCCGCCAAGTTAGGACTGTACCATGTTTCTCCAATATGAGCAGCAAGCACCTTCTTCCCTGCATGGGTTGGATCGTGTAATTGTGTCAGTGCTGTGTGCAATAATGCGAAAAGCATTACCACCTTCCCTGTGTTGTTTTGCCACCATAAGGCATTTGTCAGACACTGTACATCCCCTACTTAGCCACAGCTCTTTTTCTTCCATGGGTGCAGCTCCCTGCAGCTCCATAATCTCTGTTACTGGTAATGTGTTATACCCTTCTTTTTGTATCATAGTTCTTGCATAATCACGTGCATGGGACGAGGTCTCCATTTCTAAAATGTCCCCAAAATAGGCGGCACGTTTTGCTTCCGCATCTACTGCTTCATCATTATCATTATCCCTGGAGATGGGATCCTCCCCTTTTGTGTGTGCTGGCACTTCACTGTTGCTATTCATTCTGGGAGATCTATGACCTTCTATCAGTCAGCCCAATAGGAGTGCGTGCTGCACCAGTGACCCATCAGCATGCCTGAAGCCCCTCCTCATCCATCGTGATAGCCCAGAATGAACTGTGGATGTCATGTAGGCTGAGTCTGAGTAAATCGTCACTTCCTTCTCCCTGCTGTTATTAAGGCCACTAATTCTGCTGCTTGTGCTGAGTAATGTCACGGTAGGCATTTGCTCGTCACTATCTCGCTTGTCCGTCCTCTCTTAGTCTCACAACTGCCGTCTCGTCATGCCTTTCCCCAGTCGTTTGGTCAATTTTAAAGACCTGTCAATATAAAGCATGTCTCCCCCTCAAGTGCACCCTTCTGCACCTTGCGAGTGTCACTGAATTCTTCTATGTTTGCTGTGCAGCCGTGTGCATAGTCACCCTCCTGTAAAATGTCGGCGAGAAAGGATGCTGGGTTGACAAGTCTATATTTCACTATCTTGAGAGCTGGGTTAGATAGTAACACCTCGTACCCTGAAGCCCTCTGTGTCATCAGTGTGCTCTTTGGTCTTTCCAGTATTGCAAAGAGAGCATGTTCCATGTAAAGAGTGGTGCTGCATCCCATGGTAATACTCACTGACTTGTCCACTGCGAATGCGGCAGCAGCCAATGCCTGTTTGCATGGATAGTGTCCTCTCGTGACTTGGTCTAATTTCCCACTGTACAATGCTAGAGGCTTGTGCCCCATGCTTGTCTTCTGTGTCAGTATTGCAATCCAAACCACTCTACCAGAGTCTGAGAATATGAAGAATTCCTTTTGATAATCTAGGATCCTTACACTGGAGCTGTGCATATTGTTTCCTTCAGCTCGTTGAATGCCTCTATCATTTCTGCTATCCACTGTAATGCCTTCTCCCCTCTCTGAGCTTCTTTCAGTGCATTCAATAGGGGCCTGGTATGTTCAGCCGGGGCCTGGTGTAAGTACTGTATTCGAATACCCATGCCCTGCAGTAATTGCATAGTCCTAGGAACTGCTGCATTTGTTTTAGTTATGGGTTTTGCTGTCCTGCGTACTGCTTCTGCCCTTTCTGGTGTCACTCTTCTACCATTTTGAGATATCATCTGTCCAATGTACAGCACTTCTGTCTGGCAATATTGTTGCTTGGTGTTGTCTACATTAAACCCCTTTTCTGTGAGTACTGTCAACATGTGTACTGAGTGATTTATATACTGTTCCTCTGTCTTGCTGCAAATTAATATATCATCTTAGTACTGTATGACTATGCCCTCCATCTGTACATTGCCTAGGTCCATTTGGAGTACCCTATTGTTATGATATATGATGTGATTTGGCATTCATAACACACCTATACACAAGTGTTTCAAGGCGCATATTGAATATGCAAGGTGATTCACAGTACGCTTGAGAAAGTCTCTTTATGTTTCCACTTCTTGTTTCTATATAGAAATGAAGTTAAATATTGTGAATCTGGGTGTAATGGTATAGAGAAGAATGCATTTTTCAAATCTATGACCGTGAAGTAGGCAGCTTCCGTGGGGATGCTACACACAATTGTTGCCTGGTTCGCAACTAAAGGATATTCTGCTTCTACAATATTGTTAAGAGGGCACAAGTCCTGTATAAAATACCATTCGACAGGGTGCACAGCCATGTTGCATGGTGATTCTGATGGTACTAGGAAGCCCTGCTTCACTAGGGCTGTAATGGTCTCATAGACACCTTTGTCTGCCTCTATTGAAAGTGGGTACTGCTTAACTCATGGTAAAATTTCTCCTGGCTTCAGATTTAATTTCACTGCTCCTATCCCCTTCTGGAGCCCTATATCATAGGGACTTGTGGTCCATAAGATGCTGGGGATCTTTGCCATGGCCTCCTCGAGAAAAGTTGGCAGTGCTTTCAGCACCATCACCATTCTCTGTGGTACAGCTCTGTAATGTATCCTCACCCAGTAAGTGATGCTCATTTTGAACACCATCTCATGGTCTAATCTGTTGTCTTTGAATAGTTCTTTGTCTGTAACTGTGGTCAATATGTACCCTTCTGCCACAGCGATCACTGCTCACCATGGCCGCCCTGTGTTGTCTGTCCCGTGCAGTGCTATCCAGTCATCCCCCACTATTACTACTTCTAATTCTAGTGGTTGTTGTCCCTTCCTCCTCGTTTAATGGTATCTCTGACTTGAATAAGTACTCATTTGGAAGGTGCCACATTTTCCCCTGGTTCCCCACTTCCCACCTAGTAAGCTTGCTGGCAGAACCTAGAAGAGCACGCTGTGTGCTGGCTGGGTACCGGTTCTGGAGCTGCTGGATGGGTACTCTGAGTCTGGTTTCTCCCTCTGTTCTCTGGGAGATGTTTAGGGGAGGGATCTTGCTTCCCTCCTGGAACTCCTGGCCTCCTTCACTGGCAGAAGATGTTAGGTAGACTGTACCTTCAGCTCGGGCCCACATGAATCCTTCTTCTTACTTCTTTTAAATCCTTCAGAGGATCTGCTAAGTGGGGGGTTCAGCCCTCTTTTAAAGCCAACTGGGCCCCAGTGATTGGTGCAGGCTAAGCCTACCTTCATTAACCAATCCTGGGTACCCACCAACAATCTTCTGTTATGCATGAGGTCAGGACCAAAGTGCTTTGCAACAGGACAGACAAGGGGGTGACAGCATATACTTAAGTCCACCCATCTCCCTGTCTGTTGTAGATAAAAGTATCTCTCTGGTTAACTGAGCCCTCTGTGACGCTTGATTAAAGCGCAGGGTTCCCTTGAAGTTTGTGCTGGGAGCAGACTTCCTGTCTCCCTTAAACCACAAACCTCTGAAAGGGGTCTGATCCACAGGGACACCTGTGGTAACTGCTGGACTCAGAAAGGCCATTCACTGTCTTTCATACAGAGAGGTGGGAACTAGCTTCAAGTTGACACATTACATACCAAAGGGGTGACAGTCCTGCCTTCCTGTTGTCTCTTCGGCAACCAAGCCCACTCAGCATGGTTGCCTCAATTATCTTGTTAGTATGCACTGGCACCAGCCAGAGGACAAAAGGATTGCAGATCCATGGAGCCTTTGATATTTAAATTTGCCCATGCTGGGGGAAGGTGTGCCTTCCCCCTCCTTGAGATGCTTTGGTGTACCCAGGTCTGTCACATTCTAGCTGAATATGACAGGGGAAGATGGCACCTATAGGATGTGTCTTCCCGGAGTACATGGGACTGTGTGTTTTGTGCGGGAAGCAGATGGACTGTGTGCGGAATTACCTCACACAGTCCTCAGAGGTTGATCTCCCATCATTCAATTTCATTATTAAAAAATCAAAAAAGCCTACATTCCCCCCATGCGAATGTCGAAGTCCTCACAACTAGCCATCAAAAAAGCAATATACTCGTGCATTTCATTTCGAAGTACATCAGAGGTGGCATGGGCATCTGTCATTGCCCTAGTGGGAGGAGCCAGTGGGAGTCCCATGCGTCTCCACCATCACCACCTCATGGGGATTTAAGTGGTGATCAGATACAAGTTGATTGCACAATGCAAACAGGGTTAAGGGCAAACAATGGAGCCACCTCTTTTTTAAGGTGACTTTTATTTTCACCATTTTCTCTTTCAGCAGGCCATTGGAGTGCTCACAAAGTCTATCCGCTTGTGGGTGATAGGCATAGGAGAACTTGTGTTGTATCCCCAATATGCCGTGAGGTGCTCAAAAGTTTCATTTACAAAATGAGGTGCATTGTCAGACCGCAGGACCCCACACAACCCCCATTGTGGGAACACCTCTCTAACAAGGAATTTCGCTGCTCTGAGAGTGTTGGGGTGTGAGCAGCGACTGGATTCAACCTACTGGGAAAATGGGCATACAACCACTATCATGTAGCGAAAGCCCTGCCATATTTGGATTGGGCGGGGTATGGCTCTTCTCACTACACAGTATAGTCAGCTGTAAACCTTTAACAAGTAACACAGTTCTCTGTGAATGCCTCTTTTTGCTCTGCCATATTTGGACAAAACCACTCTTCCCCAATGTGTGCGGCAAGTACGTCCCTAGCCAGATGAGTGGATTAGTGCAATTGTGTGAGTGCCATCTGCAATAGTGCTGCTGGAATTACTAGCTTGCTTGTGCTCTCCTGTCACCACAAAGCATCTGTAGGGGATATTGAACATCCCCTTCTCATCCATAATTCTTTCTCTTTGACCAGTGCCCTTCCCTGGAATTCCATTATTTGCGTGACTGGTAAGGTATTGAAGCCTTCCTTTAGAATTATATTATGTACATGGATACGTTTGTTCGATGGGGTATCAAAGTCTGTTATTTCAGGGAAATATGCAGTTCGCTATGCTTCCATGTTCGTTGCCCTGGGAGACTAGGTCCTCCCCCTCGTGTGGGGCTGGAACTTCATGGCCGCTATAGCTGCTGGGAGTTGGAGCGTGTCTATGATCCTTCCCAATAGGGACATGTGGTGCACCGGTGTACTGTCAGCACGTCAGAAGCCCCTTCTTTGCCATTGTGACAGCCTAGAGTGTACTGTAGACGTCACATAGGCCGAATGAGAGTACACTGTAACTTCCTGGTATCTGCACACTTCTAATGGCAATATGAGAGCCACTAATTCTGCCGCTTGCATGGAAAAATGTGAATGCAATCTCTTGCTTGCTATTATGCTATCCGTCCCAGTATGTCTTTCCCCCATTGCCTGGTTTATCGTTGGGAACCCATCAATATAAAGTACCTCTCCCCCTCAAGTTTCTTCTCCCCCACTTTGGGAATGTGGTGATACTGTTCCATGTATGTAGTACAGTCATGTACATAGTCTCCCTCTTCCACTGGTATAGCTAGAAACATTGCTGGGTTTACAATTCTGCATCCTACTACCTTTGTTGCTGGATTTTAGATGATTACCTCATATCCAGAAGCTCTCTGTGTAGTCAACATGCTCTTGGGCTTTTCGAAGAATGCAAAGAGGGCATGCTCCACATAAAGCATGGTGCTGCACCCCATCATAATACTCGCTGATGTTTCTACTGCAAATGCGGCAGCAGACAGAGTTTATTTGCATAGGTAATGTCCTCTCAATACTGGGTCTATACATCCATTATAAAAATCCAATGGCTTGTGCCCTTCTGTTTGAGTACTGCTGTCATCACTACTCCGTTGGAGTGTGAGAACAAATATAATTAGTCATGGTAGTCTGGGATCCCTTATGCTGGAGCTGTGCATATTGCTTGTTCAGCTTGTCCAATGCTTCAGTCATTTTGTGTGTCCATAGAAACTGGCCGTCCCCTCTCTGTGCCTCCCTGAGCCCACTTAGCAAAGGTCTTGTGTATGTGCTATAATCAAAAACCCAGGCCTTGCAATAATAGCGGAGGCCCAAGAACTGCTGCATTTCTCTCACTGTCTTTGGCGTTAGCATTCTGTGGATCGCCTACGCCCTTTCTGGAGTCACTTTTCGGCCTTTGTGCGATATCAACTGCCCAATATATAGCACTTCCTTCTGGCAATATTGTAATTTTGCCTCGTCCACCTAGTAACCTTTCTCCACCAGTACTGTCAACAAATATACTGAGTCATTTCGACACTGTTCCTCTGACTTGCTACAAATCTACATACTGTATGACGTTGCTCCCCATCTGTATGTTGCCAAGACCCTATTAAAGATAGAAGGTGTCTCAGAGTACCCCTTTGGGAGTCTTGTGTGTTTTCACTTCCGGTTTCTATATAGAAACAAGGTCAAGTCCTGTAACTCTTCATGGAACAGTATAGAGAAGAAGGCATTCTTCAGGTCTATTACCGTGAAGTGGGTAGCTTCAGTCAGGATGCTTCATGGGATTGTCACTGGATTAGGAACTAATGGAAATTCTGCTTCGACAATTTGGTTCAAGGGGCGCGAATCCTGAATAAAATGCCACAACCCTCCGGTCACCCTTTTTAATGGGAACAGCAGTGTTACACTGTGACTCTGAGGGTACCAGAATGCCTTGCTTCATTAACATGGCAATCGTCTCGTAGATACCTTTGTCTGCTTCTTTTGATAGGGGATACTCTCATGCCCTTGGCAAGATAGCCCCTGGTTTAAGCTTTGACTGCCCCTATCCCTTTTAGAAAACCCACACCGTAGGGACCACTGGTCCATAAAACGCTGGCTACTCTCTCCAAGTCCTTCTCAAGAAATGGTGGTGGTGCCTTTTGCAACACGGCCATTCTCTGGGGCATATGCCCATATTGTATTCTCACCCAATGTGTAATGCTTATGTTGAACACCACCTTGTGATCTGATTGATCGTCTTTAACAGTTCCTCATCTGTCACATCAGTCAACCTGTATTCCTCCCCCACTACAATCACCATCCTCCATGATTGTCCTGTGTTATCAATCCCATGCAACACTATTCCCTCGTCCTTCACTATCATTGCCTCGAGTTCTATTGGGATCACCTTTCCTTCTTTTTTATCTAAGTGAATCTTGCGTCTAAATAAGAACTTGTTGGGTATGCGTAACAACCTGCACTGTATCCCTAGGAGCCATGCTGTCAACACTTCCACTACATATTGGAACAGCTCGAGGTCTGCTAGCAACCCCCTCTGCACCGTCTGCTGACAATATGCCTGAATGAGTTCCCTCACGTTCATGTGATGAATTCCTCGTGTTGAGCACGCTATCCCTTGGTCTGTGAATTAAATGGTCATGTTAAGTCGGCTCATCACGTCTCTACCCATTATGTTCACTGGTGTTTGTTGGGAATATAACAATGGCATGGTCAGGTCATGTTCTCCTACAAAAAATGGAAGTTAGTCAGGAAAAGGAACCAAGTCCGTAGCCCCGGAGAATCTCTGTGCATTCATGACAATGCCTGACATCGGGTATCTGGTATTGTGATTGGCTGCTTCCCTGTATGTATGGGGCTATCATAGGAAGCCGGCAGGTGAAGCCAGGCCCCTCCAAATGTCCCATCTCAAGGCCCTTTTTTCCTGTCTGGCCCCACAAATATCACA
Source organism: Ambystoma mexicanum (assembly GCF_040938575.1). NCBI lineage: Eukaryota > Metazoa > Chordata > Amphibia > Caudata > Ambystomatidae > Ambystoma > Ambystoma mexicanum. The sequence continues at coordinate 418,702,009 of NC_090934.1, read as the reverse complement.
GCCAAGTCTGAGTGCAGACCAGCTTATGCACTCCTGCATCCCCGTTCCACCTCCAGATGCAGCCTGATGCAGGAATTACATTGTTCGACTACCACAAGGTAAGCCCTGCTGGGCCCTTATCTGCTCTGCATGAGCCTTTACCCTGTTGCGGTGACTGATGCTAGAACAGATAAATACGAGGCACTCATATCCAGCCCAAATGGGCTTTCCACAACATTACCCATTTCATGGCATGAGATCCGGCTCCCTGCTAAAATGGCTGCTGATGCCTCGCCTGACTACCTGTTTAAACCGTGCCTGACCCGACCACAGCACTACGGATATCGTGATTGGCTGCTTCCCTGTATGTATGACCCTATTTTAGGAAGCTGACAGGCGAAGCTGCCCCCCTACAAAGGCCCCATGTCAAGGCCTTGTATTCCTGTCTGGCTCCACAAAGATCACAGCCAAGTCTTAGTGCAGACCAGGTTATGGACTCCTGCATCCCCGTTCCACCTCCGGATACAGCCCGATGCAGAAATTACATTGTTCGACTACCACAAGGTAAGCACTACTGGACCCTTATCTGCTCTGCATGAGCGTTTACTTTACCCTCTGACCATGTCTGATGCTAGAACAGCAAAATTCGAGACACTCATATCCATCCCAGATGGGCTTTTCACAATGTTACTCATTTCATGGCATGAGATCTGGCTCCCTGCTAAAATGGCTGCCGCTGCCTCACCTGACTACCTGCTTAAGCAGTGCCTCACCTGACCATAGCACTACGAAGATCGTGATTGGCTGCTTCCCTACATGTATGGCCCTATCATAGGAAGCCGGCAGGTGAAGCCAGCCCCCTCCAAATGCCCCATTTCAAGGCCTTCTCGTTCCTGTCTGGCGTTGTCTGGCCTTTGCCGGCATGCAGACGTGCAGCCCAACCAATGTATCAGCTGTGTCTAACCCTGCGATCAACCCTTTACCCTTGCTTCTGCTGCTGACAACTCATGCTGACTCGCCATGCTGCCTGAACACACATTGCAAAGGTTAGGGGGTCTCCGCCGTTCACTCCCACACTATGTATGTCCTGTAAGCATTTTGACACACATCCTCCTTTCATATCTCTGCCCCTCCTCATTCTGAAACAACCGCTGCTCCTTGCACCCTTTTCACCGGTGCGGCCAACTGCGACCATGCGCTCACTAAGTGCTCTGCACCGCCACCAATTTCCATAGCACCTATCTCCTTCCAGCCAAACTGCCACTACTATTACACCCGCTCCGCAAAGCATCCCCAAGCAAACCAGCCCCATGGAGCTCTGGAACATTCCTCAAGCCCCTTTCAGCTGTGGCTTGCCCCAACCACACCCAGGCTGCACAGGCCTCGCCAAACACTGCCCTACCAGCATTACCTCTGATTCGCAAACCTCCACAAGTCTGCACAAGCTCATGAATCCACTTTCCAGCCCCCGCAGTCAACAGTGGTAGCTTACATCTTAAATTGTCCTTTTCCATCTGCTGCCATGGAACATACTGAGGTCGCCCACCACCCTTCTCCAGTAATGGGAACTGTGTCAGTCTTGTTCCTCCGTCCTGTCTTCCTATGTCTTTAGTGGTGGTAAAGGCCCTTGTTATCTCTGTCTGTTTTTGTCCTGTTAGGGCCCTGAGCTTCTGCGCATACAGAGTAATATCATCTGAACTGTGAGATCTGTCCCTTGGACGCCCCAGTCACACGTTGATTTCATCCTCTCCTCTCCCCATGTCTTCTGTGCCTCTTCACACTGTCTCTGTCAGGGCTTGCTTCCCTGGAGGGGCAATAAGGCCCACCCCTCTTTGTCATTGTCACTTCGTCTGACCCCATGGTCCCAATTCTACTGTCACTGTCTGTTACGCACACCTGGCTCCCACAGAGGCGTTGATCTGAACTGGACAGCTGTGGTCTCCACCAATGTGACGCGTAGGGCGAGATGACGGGCTGGACTGGCCCAACTAGCTTTATTTGCTAGGCCCGTAGGAATATTCTTCTGTAAATGGAGAAAGAGAATTAACCACCCGTGGGCTTGAGCATGAATCCCCCCACCCCCGCTGTTCTCCCCACAGATCACCTTTGATGTCCCCTCTTATAGTCTCACCTGATGGTTTGAAAAGATGAGCTTTCCATCCTGCATTGAGCGCAGGGGCGCGTTGATAACCAGTTGCTTCACTGGCTCGAAGGAATTGGTGAGTTCCAGAACAATATTGACTCTGAAAAGTATGTAGTTCGTAAGAGTTCACATGTCTGACTTTCACTCTTGTCCGATTCCTTGCAGTTTGCAGCTTGACCCCAGCAAAGAGTTCCTTGTGGTAGCTGACGAAGTTCAGGTAAGGGTTTGGCTTATCCTACACAGTTCAATAAAATAAGGCCAGAATGTAACCTGTGGCTTGCTCCCTTATTCAGGTGTGGAGAGAAAATATGAAGTTCGGGGAATAATGCCTCCGGAGGTAAAATTAGGTAAGTCTATTGTGGTGAGAAGAGTTCCCCTTGTTTGTCCCTTCGTCTCACCTTGTTGTCCTTTTGTTTCCCTTAGGGGCCGGGGTACGGCGAGGATGCAATGGAGACTGCGCCGACCCGTAAAGAGGAATACTACCCCCGGCGGTAATCAGGTAAGTCTATGGGGATAGTTACTATTGCCTCTGTTTATCCCCTTGGCTCACCTTTGCTGTTCTTGTGTTCCCCTTAGGTGCCAGAGTGCGGCGGGAACGTGCAGAAGGATGCGGTGGATCGTGAGGATGCTGCGAAGGCCGGTGAGTTCAGCACGGCGCTGCAGCAGGCGAGGCGGCGAGCGTAAAATGCTTCTTTCTTCCAGTTCGAAGGTGCGGTGGATCCGGAATTCAGGTAAGGATCGAAGGTTTGCTCTTATTCTAACCTCTTCTCCTTCTGTTCCTCCCTTTTTCTAGGAGCTGCAGACTCGAGGCAGGCGTGGCAGAAGACTGGATGCAGGCTTGCAGACACGGTGAGCGTTACACTGCTGGATGCAGAATAACGCAAAGCGTGTGCTGCTCTTCGGGCGTGGTTTAAATAGCCTCCAAAGTAGTCCCAGGTAAGTATTCCTCCCCAGCCCCACCGGAGTAAAAAATAGTCCCTAGGTAAAATAGTCCCTTCCAAGCCTCATTTGGCTTGGAGCTCTGCAGCATGGTCTGCATCAGGTAAGCTTGCAGCATGGTCTGCATCAGGTAAGTTCTACTCTATGAGCCTGGCGCCTATGGCACCAGGACTGACTCTCCATATGAGCCTGGCGCCATAGGTGCCAGGACCGCACCCAAACAGCCCCTAGCAGGGGTTTTTGGGCTGGCTCAAAATAACTTGATGCCTGCTTCCGGGGTAGCTGGACCCGGTTTGGTTCCCCGGGGGTAGGCATCATGACACTGTCTCGCTCTCTCTTGTCCTCGAAGCTAAGCCTCCTTAACATTGGGTCTTTCCACTGCTTTCCCATAGCTGAATCTGTACTCCAATGTTCCCCCCTCAATGAGGGCCCAGTGGCTCTCCTATACACCCATGGGGCAGCCGCGCTGTCTCTCCTACTCATGTAAAGGTCCACTGACCTTCTTTGTATTCCTTCTGCATCCTCATCTAAACGTGCCCAGTCCGTCTTAATCTCCACCACCTTCAAAGAACGTCTCCCTCTGCTTTCATCTCTTTCCCGCTCGCATCTCAACTCCTCTTCTTCCCTGCGCTCTTTAACAAGTCGCTCAACTGCTAACCTCCTTTTCTCTTTCTTTATTTGCAACTGACTTTCCTGTTTTTCTTCTGCTTCTCCTTTAGCTCTCTCTGTTTTTTCCACTCCTTTTCTTCTCTCTCTCATGTTTCTGCTCATTCTCACTTGTTTTGCAACCTCTTATTTTCCTCTTTCTCTTCCCTTCTCCTTCTGTGTACTTCTTCCATTAGCTCCGCCCATTCCTTAGCTTCCTCCTCTGTATCTTTACGACTCAGTACTTCCGTCTCTGTGTATCCTTTCTCACTTGTGTCCAATTTCAGTAATATCTGTCTACCTATCCATTCATTTGGGACTTTTTATTCCTGGCCCCTGCTAAGCGCTGTCCTCCCCAAGTCGTTTTCCTTTAATTTCACTTGTAGCACGCTGCGCTCCTTACATTTGCTTCTGGTATCCTGCGCTCTTTTACTTGCTTGCTTTGCGCCACTAAGTCTATCTTTGCTACTATTTGCCAGAGGTGTGAAAGTGGGTTGGTGTAACCCGCCGCAGCTTTCAACTGCTTTATAGGGTAAAATCCTTTACTTCCTGCTATCAGACCTATGTCTGCGGTATGAGGAGGAGGAGGGGCAGCCGCAGGCAGTTTCCTTCCATATCGCGTTGGCTCAGCATCACTGCTTTTGGATCGGTTTTCCTTCATCGTCCTGAAACAGTCTCTAAAACTCTAATATGGCCAGCCGCTTTCCCCTTATAGGCTGCGTATAAATAAGTGGTCTTACGTTGCTGGACACATTTGGATAAAGCTTCTGTCTTTGGGCCATAGTTTTTCCAACTTGCCGTTGGTATTGCGAGTCCATTCTGCGCTATACTTGCGTATCTTGTCTTGCTACCACGGGGTGGACTTGCGTACGTGTTGAAGGGGTGTATCCCTCATTTTGTCACTTAATTTAACACTTGTCAATACTTACTTGACCTCAAATTGTGGTTTCAACATATCCAATTTACCTCACAATTTTACAATTAGCATATTGGACACCGTCTTTTAACACCATTCCTCCAAATCGTGACAGTGCAAAAAAATATTTTCGAACAGCATCTCTGGCTCATCACAATGAACACGGGTGTGCTATGTGCACCACCCCCGCTGTGTGCTCCGCCCTCAAGGCTCAAACCACAACTCCATCTGTGTGCTTTTCAAGCTCTGCCGCAATTACACAACACTGGTCATTAAATCCCTTAACAATTCAACAACTTAAATTCACCACCTCCGATACACCTGAAGTTCTATCGAACAATCTTGCGGGTAATGTCACCAATACCCTAGAGAAAAAGGCCCTGATATTTAACTCTTCAATATATATGTCAGCTATTAATCACAAAAATGCGATGACAAACATGACGTAACACACACAGCCGTCTTCCTGCCTCACTAACAGGGTAAACCTTTAAATTACGTGGTCCCTGTTCTATAGCATTGGCATATAGGAATACATCTCCAAGAGATAAACTAGGAAACCACCTTCTGTGATATAAGCTAGCTTCTTGTGCTAACACCTATACCCAGGTAACATTACATAATCATCCATGAACCAAGCTAAATTGCTTACCTGACAGGAAAACCTTTTTTCCCATGTTTTTTCTGTTTTCATCCCCAAGATAAGCTGACCATTTAAGATTACCACCCAAACTGGCCACCTAAAGAATGGGGAATCCTTACACAAAATGGAAAACCACATAAATACAACATCCACAGAAACATTTCCTTCCCCCACATTTGTCATATAGCTGAGTCTATACTTACACTCCGTGGTCCACTGAAGCCCCGCAGACACGGCTCTCCTATAATCTGCTAGTCTGCCGTTCGGCCTGCTAGGCGTCCCACAGGAAATGGACAGGAATTCCCGCAAGGCTACTCCTGTCAGCCTCCCCTCTTTTTCCCACGTGTGGTGTCGGTTCTCACGGGTCGCTGCGCAGCCCTTCGTGCATGCTGCGGGATGAGGCGGGTTTAGTGCCGAAAGGACTTAGTGGCCATCCTCTGTTACCACTTGTAAAGGAGTGGTTGGGGCTCTCCAGCAGTCACCCCAATTACCGACAGTGAGACACCCGGAACCATCCCAAACTCACTATCGCAAGAACAGAAGACACAGCCATAAACCGAAGTTTACTGTCTTTATTATCTGACAAATGACTGGGATCACACTAGGAAAACCTACATTCTCCAGAGCTCTCGTCCTCTGAACCTGTGTCACCCTATTTTATTCAGCAATGACATCACAAAACCAAGCTCCGTCCCCAAAACCCATCAGATGTGCAGATTGGTCAGTTTAGACGAACCATATTCACATTCTATAGGGTTAGTTCTACTATTTGTTAGCAATATCTGGTGGCACCACCTGGGATGACCTCCACCTGTAACAATTACAAAGTTGCAGGGTCATGATGAAACTATTAGCTCCTGCAATACATATGTCTCCACTTGAAAGGTATTTCAAAATTGGGTACTCCCAGTTTTTTGTTATCAGGGGGACGACGCTATCAATGGGAGACTGGTACGCTGAAAGCAAAGGATAATAGGTCGCCTAACCCTACCTTACGACCCTGAGTCACACCAGGTTAGATCCAAGGTAATCTCATCTAATTTTAGGATTACTCATACCACACGTGATTATCAAAAATGTTTTCTTTTTATTTTTATTGTTCAGACAACACATGCCTAAAATAAAACAGGCGTGCAAGCGCCTAAATCTGTAAAAACACTGTGCTAGTCACTTACAATCTAACTGGTGTAGACACACCAGACCTTTCAAAATGCCAAATTACATGGAGAACGGTAACGGGAAAAACAGTGTATATTACTGCAAGCGTGGACACATGTAGTTTCAGGGAAGAATCAAGATATATTAAAGTCTCCCAACTGTGATGTATGCCTCAAAGGTTTTATGACCAGAGCCGGTCTGCTAGTTCTGTGCTTTGTTTATTAGCCGCTCTGTGCTGATTTATCTGCGTTGATGTAGGGTGACTGAGAGTCGCTTAATACATATCAGCTACCCTTTTTGCAATTTACTGAAAATGAGAGATAGGAATCAAAAAAGTGAAAAAGTTCCTATTAGCAAGTCAACATATGTTTCGGCCTTTCTGACTCATACGGAACTCTCTCTTGGTGCCGTTGGTTCTGATGGTAATAGTGGCCGTCTTCAGGACAGAAGCAATTTTGTTGTTTTCAGTAATAGATACTTTCCCACTAGTAGAACATCTTAGTGTTTCTCAATTTCTTTGGGACGTATATGGTAACTTATTCGGCATTTTCATCCGGCTCCTAAACGGATGCCACGCATTCAATTTATTTTCATGCATTGTATCTTTAGTGATTAGACTTGTGACGAACTGGTGAGGGCAAAAAACTCCACTCCGCGTGGTTCACGGTGGTGCTGTGTTCACACTGTTGACACTTTCATCTGTTGATATGGGTGAGCAGCGGCTCCAAAAGGGGGGCCATTCAAACTCCTTGCGCTCGTGTAAGTCAGGAGTGTGCTGATTTCACTTGAAAGGTGACACTGGATTGGGCAGAATGTGTCCTCCCAGCCCTGGGACCCTGAACGGTTACGCGGCTGAGTGTACCTTTTCAAGGAAATGGGAATGAGCATGGAGGTGCTGTGTGTTCCCTGATGTTGCCATCTTTGATCACCTAAGCCTGATAGAGTGCATTTAGTTGTTAATTCTTGAGCAACACTTGTAACTTCCCACCTCTGGTTCGATGGGAACGGCTTCTCTCTGTCTCCTTTGAGGGAATGGTCATTGTCCTGCTCTTCTAGGTCACGTGTGTCGAGACCACAAAATTGAGCTTTGTTGTCTGTAATTATGAGGATTTTAGCCTGAATTTCTTGCAGGTGGCTTATTGTCTTGGTAACTGTAACTTTCCATCTCCACTCGTCCTTGGCTGGGGGTGCACTGTGTCTGTGCTGGAGGCTATTGTCTGCCTGCCTCTGCCTGCAGCGATCTGGCAACCCTTTCATGTACTCGAAGTCCGTCTCCCCTTCCTTACTCACTTCAGCATACCTATAGCTTTCCTATTTGTCCTTATGGCTTCCCATGTTAGTGGCAATCAGCCATGTGCAAGCTAGGTATACGTACACTTATCATCTTGCGGTTTCAGCTTTGACAAAGGATCCATATATACGTAGAGATACATATGTGTGTCAGTCATCTATCTTCCTGCGTGAGTCATAAGCATTTGTTTTGTGTCTATATGCAGCAAACTAATGTATGTTTGTGTAACTTCATGAGTGGATGCCTATGTACTTCATGTCTATGTGCACCTACTTCGTGATGCCAGTGATGATGTCATTGACTTCTCGATTTGCGGTCAGTCAACTTGTTCAATTGATGACATTTCCATCTCCTCCATATCATCGATTGGAAATGGCTTGAGTGGCTGTCTGAGAGAGTAACGTTTCTCACATCTGCAATGCATTGATGATGGCGATGACGGGCCTAAGAATGAGGTGCATCTGTTGTTTCTCTGTCTTCAGGCTGAGAGTCTTGAGGGGGTCATGAGGGCCATACCTGGACCTCCGTCTTCAAAGACTTAACACCTTATAATTTATAAATATTGACTCCAAAGAGAGTCAGAAAGCATGTGGAAATGGGAACCAGTGCTGCCAGACTTTTTCTACTGGGAGTGGGATGGCCCTTCAGCTGCACTGTGCCATGAAGAGACTGGGCACTGTGCCTGAAGAATGCTACACAGGGCTGTACAGTATCTTTGGGTCAACTATGGTAGACATGGTCAAGTGCTCCAGGCTAGATTCTAAGGAGTGGGATGTGTGGGGTGGCATTAGGTACAGAGTAACATGATTATTATCGCAGACACTAAAGACCAAGGCACAGCCAGAGGCACATACTTTAAGAAGGGAAAATCTCCTTAGTCACAAAACTAGTGCTACTAAGATTATTCTGCACCATAAGAAGAATGGTGATTAAAGAGAAGTAATATGTATGCACGTATGGCATTTGAAAAGTGCAAACCCATTTGATAGGCAACGGCGTGCTGTACATGGAAGAGGCTCCCAGAGGGATACAGGTAAGGGTGCAGTGGTAGCAGAAGAGCTCAGATGGATATGCTAAGCAGGGGACTCAGTCCCTATGTTTATCAGAAAAAAGTAGCAGTTGAACGCCACAGTCTGGCTTCTTGGGTTCCTAGAGGGCCAGCACCTTTGCGGCTGCAGTTCTTAATGTTTGGGTCTCTCGCATAATCTGATGTCCATGGTCTGGTCAGTTGGGGCATCATGGCAGTATCCCCCCAACCCACCCCAACCCTTTCCCCACATTTGGTGAAGGAATATTCCACCACATTTTCATGCTGCATTTTCCAAAGGAAGGTGGGGTCAGGAAGTAGGTAAAAAGTGAGACTGTGGGCTTGGGAGCTGCAGGGTGGGGGTGATAGATATGGGATACAGGAGGCTTGCATCCCATAAAAATGACCCAGACAATTTGGTGAAATGTCCCAGGCAGTGGGATGTCAAAGATCCATCAGGACAGCGCTGAAAGATTGGGGATTTGCTGCTAGTTCAGATGGTCATCACTGCACAGGAGTCATCATAAAAGGATACAAGTGGCTCTCCGGGTGAGTCCACTGAAACAAAATGATGACACACAGGGTCAAGGGTGTATCTATCATTGTCTGAAGTCTATTAATAGTTGTACTTGAAGGCAGCAGTGATCACACGGGACACAGTCCACCAATGTTTGACCCCAATATCGATTCTGGAGAATATTCATGGGATGAGAATGGCTTTCTTGGTGCAGGTAGCAGAAGGTACCATGTCCACCCAATGGTTGTGTTGGTTTTTGCGGACACTGCTGGTCTGTATCTCCATCAGCGTGGCTTCTTAGCTCTCACATGGGCCAGTCTGCTTTCTAGTTCTTCGACCAGCTGACAGGCAGACTGAGAGTCTTATTGGTGAGATGGGAATCTCAGCTGCCACCGCTGAAGAGGAGATGAGCAGCTCACCAGCAACCATACTATCCTTTCAATCAAATCGTCACTAAAACTCCTTTGAGTCAACCCAGAAGGAGCACCCTCCTCCTACATTACTCCCACGTCACTTCCCCTCCCTGAACATCTCCCTATTACTGTGTTGTCTGTGGAACATTGCCAGTGCCCTAGGCCTAATGTCTACATTATCCATTCTGTTGGGGGATCATGTGACCTTTATTCCTCTTCATCCACTGGTTTCTGGCTCATTAATTCCCCTCCCAATGTTCATACCCTCCCAATGTTCATCACCTAACTCAAGTCCGCCTCATGGACTGTTGATTGCAGTGCGCGTGTTTCCGGTCGAAATTTTTCACCCTAAAACAATAAATATTATACAATGAAATAAATGGAAGTGATTCTAGACAAGGATTCTGAAGTCCTGCTGAGTTTCACTGTCAGAGTTTCAGCTTCTTATGTGACTTATTGTGCAGTGCTTCACCAGCAGCACTTTCTCAGGTGACTGAAATGGGCACCCCCTGGCCTGAGAGAAGTGCAGACTTTCAAACACATGGTGTGTGGGACAACCAGATTTAGACATCATTAAAACTTCACAGGCAACTTCCAAGAGGGCTTCTGGAATTAAATAGGTATGTGGATTCCACCAAGAAGTCAAACAGTGCCAGATGCTCCTCAAATATGTCCAGGAGGGTCTACTGCAGGCAGGTCAGCTTCAACACCAGGTATTGGCCTATCTGTAACTTTACACTGTACTTTGTAGGAAGCAATGTCTGGCTGCTCGGGGCACATGGGTATTTTTAAGGATGGCTAGCAGGTATCATCCATCGGTACATCCAATCCCAAATAACCTATATGTAGCTGTACTCAGCTGTCCCAAGGACTGGCAATCTAGAATTGACAACGATACAGCAAAAGGATCATCATCCAAGTTATTGACAACACCCTCAACATCCTGGGGAAAGAGTATCTCGCTCCCTATCCTACTCAAACTTTCTGCTGACCTCTTGGCCGTCTTGAATATCATTGACCATGAAGACCTCTTCAACATCCTGGCCACCTGCATGGGCTTCAGAATAACAGCCCTGCACTGATTCACCAGTCCCTCTTCCAACAGATAGCAACGAATCCAGGCGGAACCAACAGACCCTAGTGACATCAAGTAATGTGTAGAGCCCTGCCCATGGTCATCTTCAACCTATACAGGCAACCCCAGCCAAAAGACCTGTCAAGCTGCAGCACAGTGCAGATGACAAACAGTTTTAGCAAAGATCAATTGCATCAATAATATCCATTGGAAATAGCCCTGTTTATCCCTTCGCTAAGCCTGGATGTCAACCACCTACCTAAAGAGCACTCAATCTGACAAAAACCAAACTCATTCCCCTAGAAACCCATTTCTAGGAACGTTTGCAGATGATTTTTCAGGAAACATCACATACACAGATTTATTTTTACAGCTTTTCTGCTTTTTTGCTGCAGAAATGTGGGGGTTGACTCTCTGCACCCACACTTAGTACTCCCACCCCCATATATACTGTAGACCTACTTAACATCTGTATTTTTGCAGCAAAAAAAGTGCAAAAAAGTCAGCTAAAAACAGTGAAACTATAGCTCAGCGAAAGTGGGTTAAACCAGGAAACCCCACCAAGCACACCAAAGAAATGAGTTAGCTAAGTGATATGAAGCTCAATGGATTCATGCCGCAACTCTTGACCATTGGAAAATCCCATGACTTTAACATTGACTATAAACTCTCATTCAAAACACCCATCACCAAGACTATCCAAACAGCTTTGTACCAGCCCTGCAAAATCAAGCGCTTCTTCCCTATCCTGAGATTTAGAACAGCTACCCAGCTCTGGTCATCTGGTCATCTACTACCTTGATGTTTGTGACGCCCTGTTTGGAGGAGTCTCCAATGCCATCTTGCGCCTTTGAAAGATATCCAGCACGCTGTAGCAAGTGTCATCACAGGAAAATTATAACAAATCACCAGTTTCAGGAGCTGCACTGCCTACCTCTTAATCCACACATGTTCATGTTCAAGAAAGCCTTATTCACCTACAAAGCAGTCCCAATCAACACATCACTCTACATGGCTGAGAAACTCACCATCTCCAGATGCCAAATGGCCCCCCAGAAGCCACAACATTGCCATACTGGAAAAAAAGTACTGAAAGAGGGCCAACAATAGAAACCAGGCCTTTCCCTCATAGGCACCCTTTCTCTGGTACAAGTTACCAATGTAGAATAGTCTGGCCCTCTGCATAAAACACTCCAGGAAGGACCTGCAGACTCTACTTACTCCTCAGAGAACATCTCAGCAATTTCTGACCACTCCACAATTTCCAAATTCTCTTCGTCCTCTCCAGAGCTCACACCCTCCAATTCTCCACCTATCTAGACCACCAACCTCTGCAACTGCCACACCTTACCTGTGGCCTCCTGAGTGTGTCCCCTCTGTTGGCTCCCATCTACGCGTGTGCTTTGTAAATCCCAAACATACAAGAATAATTCAATTGAACAACCCCAGGTATGTCCCCACCTTGTTCCCACACATCCATTCATGTTTAGTACGTCCATTCACCCACGATTCTGAAATGGCACTCTGTTTCTTTGTTGAGTCTTAGACACTTTCAATTAGTTTTCAGTGTTCCCTACAACTTTCACCTCCCTGAGCACCACTACAGAGTAGTCCATGAATTGCATAAGTCAAGAGATGTCACAGCCACAGTAGCCAAAACATAAGGCACCGATAGCCCAGGACCAGTGAATAGCTTCAGCCAATATGCTACAAGTGGAAGCATTTATAGAGCAAGGCTTTGTGTGCAAAGCTTTAGCCGCCTGGCTACAGGAGCTAGCGCTAAGCCAGTGATCCCCAACGTGTCATTCGGGAGCAACATGTTGTTCGCGGCACCCTACATTTTTGCTTGCCAGTTGCTCTGGGCCATGGTGTGGAGGCAAATAAGGAGGTGCTGAAGGGATGAGACATCAGTATCAGTATAGCCAGGTCAGAGTCCTGGACTGAGCAAGAATCTTGCCCAATGAGCCTGCTGTGGTTCCAGGTGGCTTATTTGTGTAGATGCAGGATTTGAGTTTGATGGCACCATGCAAATTATTTTTCAGCACATGTATTTGCTTATTATAGCAGTGTCATTGTTAAAACCTTGTCATATTCAGATGCATTACCCAGCTGACAAATGGATTAATGAGCAAAATAATTGAACCATGTTCCCATGTTTTTGTCCTGGAGAAAATTGTGATATTTTGTTCCTTTTTACAGCTAGCAGAAGCATAATGGACATAAAGCAGCATGCATACTCCACTTTCCTTTATTAAATCATTTGTATGCACTGCATTTTGTACAAATGAGGTTTGTATTTGATGCCACCATGCATTATATTTATCAGGAATATTGCCTTTAGTGTCACCTATATTTATTATTACATAGTGGAAACCATGTCATTGTTTGGGCAGATAAGGCAAATGCATGCCACGTTTTTCCGAATTTGCTCTATTTTCAAATCCAACTAAGTTACTGTTGCCACTATGTTTTGTGTAAAATCCCTTTTGGACATAGAAAAGAGGCTCCAAATCCTTCAGAAAAATATGACTTTTAATCCCAACCACTTTTTCACCAATGTAACAGGTCCTAGGTGCTTTAAAATTCACTTCTTGCTATTAGCACCCTGGAAGTGGGCTCTGGCCAATCAGGCTGCCCATAATGCACACTGGATTCTCCAGTGTAAGCCTGCTTTCTGAGCAGCCTAAGTGCTGCTAACAAGCACCCACTTTCCTTCCCCCTCCTGCTTCCCACTTACCTCTTAAAACCTGTGTACCTTCCAACGTATATATATATATATTTTTTTTTTTTAATGTACTATTGTGATTTCGGCACATTGCAGCACTATAATCTCCCAACACTATATACTTGTTGATAACCGGACTGTCATCAACACAGAAAACAAACTGGTAAACTGGTAAACTACGGTGCAGCTCCAGGCAGCACTGCAAAGGAAGTTTATTTTTAAATTTCAACACCATTAGCAGCAGTGCAGGAATCTACACTGGTGATATAATGGCCGTAATGATGAGGAACCTGGGCTGTAACATCCCAGGGCCCAAGTAAAAGGCCCTCATGAGTTGGTTCCTGGGCCGTTACTACCCAGAACATTGGAGTTCATGGTCATTATGGCCTCCTTCTCTCCTCACATCTCCGACATCTCTAAAAGGTCACACTTTCAGCTGCACCTCTTCAGAGGTATTCTGCCTTTTCTCACTTTCCCCCAGAAGCTCACTGTCTCTAGAGCCCTGGTCCTCTCTAGGCTGGTCTATTGTAAAGCCTCTTCGACCTTTACAACTGAACCAGAACAGGACTGCAAGGGGCCAAATGACATCCCTGCTATTCACCTTTATTTGTGGGGGAAAACAATGTACAGTTCCCCGATCTTGTATATCGGACATACGCTGAGATGTCTGCATATCACAATTGGATAAGATTTAAAAAACCAATGGGGACCCCAATAAAATGTCAATTATCCCTCAAGATGTGTCTATCAATTAAATCAAATGCTTTTTACAAATCTGAAAAAAGCCACAAATATTTTCCCTCCCATAATAATAATAATTTAGCATGTATATAGCGCTATGAACCCTCAGGTATCTGAGAGCTGCTTATTATTACCCACGGTGTGTGGTGCTCATTTATCAACCTCGGAAGGATGAAAGGCTGAGTTTGGCCCTGCCGGGAATCGAACCTGCATCAGCAGGCTCTGCACAGATGTCAAAGGGAGCACTCTACTCCCTGTGCTATCGAACTGGCTTAAGATTACCGTATTTCTCCATGATGGTGCTGAAAGTGAAGTAGTGGTCCACTGTACTAAGCCCTCCCCATAAACCCATTTTGTAGGGGTTTCAAGATATTGTTACTTTGAGTCCACTCCTCCAATCTGAACAACAAACACTTGGGGAATATCTCACTGACAATGTCCAGTAAGGAAATTGACATATTACTGTCGGGGAAAGGGGTGTTCAAGGACTACTTGTCCTAGCAGATGGCATACAACAATTTGGTGTCATTAAAAATAATCTCCCATTGTTTCACAATACATTTTTGTGTGTGTGTCTTAACAATTTTGAGAAGTCTTTCTGAAACTATAAATCTGGCCAGCTGTATACACACCACTTATTAAATCATGGTTCAATTTTCTTTTCAAGATTCTACATTCAGCATCAAACCATGAGGCATCCTTCTTTATAAGCTGCAGGGGTCAAGTCCTAAAAATTAAAGTGGGGGGACTCCTGAACAAATGCAATGGGATGTGACGTCACCAGGAATTAGCATATCAAGGTGAAATATGCACATTCCATTAAATAGGCTTAGAATAACCACCCAAATTGCACAGGATGAATGGCATTTGCCTTTCAGAAAATCAACACACACACAAAACTAAGAGAGGATATTTTCTTCTAATAGTGAAGTGTGCCTGCTTTAAACTCCAAGAACCAATATAAATATTTTCCCTGGTACTTGCAGTTCCGAAATGGGACATTTCACCTTTAGTTGTTTGTTATTTTTCATCAGGTTACATAGTGTAGTGATGAAGTGTTCGGCCTACAAACCTTACGATTGTGGTTCGATTTCTGTGGTCGGCTTTAATGCATACATTCAAAGAAGATATTCAATGTTTCAAATTTTTGCTGGGGGGACTGAGTCCACCCTCTGTGGACTCCGTCCCCCCGCATGTACCCTCGACTTGAGCCCTGATAAGCTGGACCTCTTAAACTGGGGGACACCATTTGCCACTAACTATTTTTTCCAGAGAGTTTCAACCAAAGACTGACACTTTCCTTTGTGGCCTCTGAACTGTTTAACAGTTTTAAGAAAATATCTTTTTTTTTGTAAATTAGCCATTCTATCCAATTCTTCTTTGTCGATGTTAGGCATCACCGACAGTCCCTCTGGATGTCGGTCCACATCTTTATGGTGCCTACCCCTGAGCATTGGAAAAATAACTCAAGAGGAGAGCAATCATTCTCTGCTCAATCAGAAATGCAAAATGTTATTACATTCCGGAAGAAAAAACAGTCCAGAATACAGGAGGAATTATTACTGGTCTTGTATGCTTAGGAATGCACCATTTGCCACTAAAGACCCTGCAAAATCCCAAGACAGAATCCCCAAGCACACCTGAAAATCAGTGCTCCATTTGTGACCAATTTCTTTTTTTATTAAGTATTTTACAGTATGACATATAGTCAACTTTAAATACTATCCATGTCATTAGAAAAATGCAAAATATTTACATCCAATAAAACTTCAGAAGTTAATAATCCTTAATATAGACTAAAACAAATCCATAATTTAGTTAAGTAGATGATGCCCCATCACTATTGCCAGACGTGTACATTTCCCAAATGTCATTCCCATTTCGCTGTCCACATATGACCAAAGCTAGTATATACCTGCACCTAATTTATTTCAGCCCAGTGCAGTCCAACTTCAAATGTTTAACAGTCTCAATAGTATTATCACCACACAATCAATATTGTCTTTCAACCTTTGGTATTCCAATGCATGTTCCCAATATTTCATAAGTTAATGCCCAATTAAATTTGTTTCTCATTTATTTATTTATTGTTAATACACTTTCAGCCGAGTGGCTTTGTATATACAGTACATGATAATCACAATTCACACATTAAACCTAAAACATTAAAACATTAAAAGACATAAAACATTAAAACAGTGGCATTTTCAGTCATTCTCATGGGTACAACACCTTTTCTGGCAGACAATGCTATGCTTCATCACACATATATAAAATACAATATTAAAACCAACCAATCTATTGTAACAGTGCCTATGTTACAGACCAATTAAAACATAAAAGGACTAAAATATGAGTTGTAACTTCAACTTATTACATATCATTAGATATCTTTTTGAGAATGGCCACAGAAATCCAATAAAATCTCACCAGATGATAAATCAAGTTGTAGTCAGAACCATTTAGAAATACTGTCCATAGATCACCTCGATCTGTGCCTACAGAGCTATTATTGTAGGATTTAAGATAACTCATTCTGATTTGTTTCAGGCTTTCACACACAATCAAGAGGTGCTCAATGGTTCCTATTAAGTGTGTGCCGCATAGGCGACAATAGCGCATTTGATTCCAATATATGTTAACATGAGATGGTTCACCAAAAAGTGCTTGACTTAAGAGGGAACACCCACACACCCTAGGTAATATGTGACATATGATTCAGTACTATTTTGTTTTTTAAACAATTTTTATTATTTTGCTTTCAATTTAACAGACTGCATAATATAACAATATTTACCAGTTTATCCATTATACATAATGAGCCTGCATATAAGATCTTGCCCATACTTACCAACAACCCTCCTCCCAATCCCAACAAAAAACAAATAACAAATGCACTGCTTCCTCCCACACCCGGTGAACTGTAGGGACATTTCTACTGGCATTTAGGCCATGCCTACGTTACACTGTAGTTGACATCATTGTTCCAACCAGTTTTACTCGCTAGATCTACTAGATTTTGTTCTCACTATAAGAGAGCCAAGTTGTTACCAGTAGACTTATTCCACTGTGTTGTTATCAGATTCCGTCACCCCGGACCCCGGTTCCTGGTCACTCCACTCCCCTTCCTCCTCACCTGTGGGTATTTTGTCCAAGCTCCCGCCAAACCTCTTCTTCCACAACACCTTTTTTTTTTAATATGTAGATAGGGTCTGCCCCAAAAGGAAGCCACCCTGACCCTTGGGTGAGTGGTCCGGGGGGCCCCTCTTCCGGTACAAACCAGTCTAGGGGAAAAAGCTGTTAGGCATAAAAAAACCCTGTCCAGGCGGTGTCTGGTGGTATCCCCACAGAGATTTAACTGGTGGGTAGAACTGGCGAAGGATGAGTTGGAAGAGCCAGCTAAATGCCCAAGAGACCATTAGTAATAACTAATATGCAGTTAGAAAAACAGGTAAGGCAAATGGTAAGCAAATGGGCATATAAGGAAACTGGGTAAGAAAAAATAAAAGGAGCAAAGGAGGAAGCCGTGGGAAAACTTTAGCACAAAGCACAAACAATAAGGAAGTGAGGGGCAGACTCCAGAGAGAGCAAAAACAAGCACAGGGTAAAGAAGAGCAAGAGGGAAAATGGCCAAAAACACACCAGAAAGGAAAACACGAACGCTCCAACCTGAAAGCCTGACGCGAGTAGGTTGCAACACGCAGGCTTCCGGGTTGGAGCGGCGGAAAAGGGCTTCCGATGGCAGCAGCCTCGGAAGACTAGACCGCCACAGAGGGCTGCGTGTAAACGTGGCGGGTGGGGCGAATGGCGGCTCCAACGCCATCAACTCCACACACGCCAGCCCGGACGGCGTGTGACAGTTGTATACTCTAATGATATTGCTAGTTTTCATAAATCCACCTTTACCAATCAACACATCCCTAAGTGTCCATTCCAAACTGCCCATTATAGCATTCATAATTTTCCAGTACACGCGAATACTATAGATTGTGGCTGTAATAGTAATGTCATATTCCAGGAGTATATATTCAGCTGGAATGTTCTTACTTAGTCACAGGAGGCTACATCATTCCAGCATTGCAAGTTTAGGTACCATCCTTAGCCCCCAAAACTCTATCCCATAGAGTATAATAGGAACAATCTTACTATAATATAGCTTAAGGATGATTCCCACCTCCTGCCTTGTAAGTCAAAGATTTAATGGCACCATTAACCTGTGCAGTCCTAAGCTGGACATATTGTAAATGCAATTTGCTATCCAACCTAGTATCAACTATCACACCCAGATATTTGGAGGAGTTGACAGTCTCAATGTGATCGCCATTTAATGTCTGTTATTCACCTTTCAGCCTTTCACAGGGTGGCTTTTGGGAGAAAACACCATGATATTAGTTTTACTGGTATTGATCCTTAGAGATGTAATCATAGCATACTCTTGTAAGTGGTCCAGCAGGGCCTGCAATCCTTAAGGAGTTAAAGTCAGCATTGCCAAATCATCTGCATATGCAAGCCACTGAACACCAGTACTTCCCAACTTAGGCGAGACAGAGCTGGAATTCAAAATCCCCTGTCCCAAGTCGGCCAGATAAAGGTTGAACAGTGTGGGCGGCTAGGATGCAGCCTTGCTTTAGACCAGAGCAAGTCTTGATCCGTTTACTCATTCCTTCAGCATGATTCATCCTCACTCTTACTTTGGTATTTTCATGAGGAGTAATGATCAGACTAGGTAGGCCCCATGGAATGCTCCATTCGATCAGCTTGTTACACAGCCTAACCTGATCAACAGTGTCAAAAGACGCACTGTAATCAACAAAGGCAATATAGACTGGTAACTTCTTAATCAACCAGGCCTGCTCGATGATAGTAATCAGTGACAGCCCACTGCCAGCCGTGCCAGGGCCTCTCCCGAACATTCCCCAAGCAAAACTTTGGAGAAAGTTTTTGCAGAGGCATCGAACATTGCCAATAGCCTGAAATTGCTTGGATCCTGCCTACTACCTTTCTTGTAGACAGGAACCACAATGCTTTCTTTCCAAGTGGTCGGGATTCGCTGGGTGATGCCGATCAAAGTGAACAGACCATGTAATGGTCCTGCCCAGACCCCTGGATTGTTTTTGATTAACTGATTACAGGTGCCATCAGGTCCCGGTGTTCTAGATGTTTTACAAGTACCTATGATTTTAATAATGTCTGAATGTTCAAGATGTGTACCCAGCGCACTTCAGTACCATCTTCCTTACAAACAGCAGGAGTGTAAATGATGCCCAGAGTAGCCTCAATGTGCCTAATCCAATCCACTTCTAGGACATCACAATCCACTGGGCATAGTTCTTTATGCACATTAATAATGCTCCAGAAGGTCTTAATGTCATTGGCCATACTGCAATATACCAGTTTACGCCACTTATTGCATTCCAAATCTAGCTTATGCCATTTTAGCCACAGTCTATATTGCTTATGATATTTGCGTACTAATTGAGCATATTCCCATGACTTAAAGGAGTCACGAGCAATCCTGCTTAGTGCCGCTCCAAGTTGTCTCTTTCTACCCCTAAGAACAATGTCAAAGCGCCGTCGATGGTCCATTCGTAACCTGATAGCCCCGATGTTAAGGAGTCTTTTCTTCTTTTACCGAAATACTAGAGCTAATAGTTTTCACACCGCTTTGACATCTCGCTATTCCATGATTAGCCATTTCTTTGGTCATAGGCGCAGATGGAGTTCCTACATACGTTTCACTGTTCAAACATTTGCACTACATTTCTTAAAAATATTTTGCTGGAGAACCTGAAGCCCCATGTAATGTTTATTTAGTTCTACTATATTTTTGAACAACTTGACTGGTGCTATCTGGATAAAAATCGCCTACAGATCGCTCAATGCCGTAATTTCCTGTAAACAATCACTTAATGTCAAATGGATTTAAAGGCCTTGCAAATTTCCTTTACTAGAATGACACGTTGTCTAGATATCTGTGAAATACTGCAAATTAAAATGTTGCATTAGCAGTCTTTGAGTTTATTACTTTTCTAATGTGTGTTGCAATCATTTTTCCTCCAACAGAGCGCCAATATGCTTGCCAAAGAATGGATGTTGCTCACCATTTCATTTGCTATGCCCATTTTTCTCATTATGCATAAAAGTTTGGGGGCCTCTGATCTAGCCCATCTGGAAAGCTCCAGAGGCCTGTGCTGCACTTTGTTGTTCAGGTTCACTGGCAAACACACCTCCTGGTCCTTTTTCCATGGCTGGCCCCTCTCCGCAGTGTCTCTGTGGGCAAATCTCAAACACTTGTCTTGCCCGGGGGTCTTCCTTCTCAAGCCGGACCCATCCTAAGAAGCTGAATCCAGAGTCTTAGCAGAATGGAGTAAACCTACATCCCAGACTACCACTGGCTGCAGCGTCTTCATCTTTCTCTCACAGCACCCATGACCCAGGAGGTGATGAATCGTCAATAATCCTCCTTGCTAGGAGTCTGGATGTCCCTCCTTCACCTGTGTGATATGCTAAAACCCTCAGTGGTCTCCGAACAACATGCACAGAGACCTGTCCTGGGAACTGCAAAATTGCCTGCTGCGGTACTGCTTCTTGGACCCATGGTGTTGCTCTCCCAACTCTCTGGCATTGCTGGAAAGTCTTTTCCCCAGCTATATCTTCATCTCGGGGTCCCCTCTTCCACGCTAAGGGCCTTCTGTGGCCTAAACACGAAGTCAGGAAATGACTGCTTTGGACATTTCTTTTATCACAAACAGTGACTCTTTCCGCAGAAGTCTTCCAGAAAAACACAACAACGGGTTGCCCTTGTCCTCTTTGAATACTCCTTCCTGCCCTGCAAAGGTAAAGCATTTTACTTGCCAGTAACTGCATTTAATTCTCTAAGAATTACATTTTACTAAACTTTTGGGAACTGTTTACAACTTGCTACTTACCTGATACAGTGCTGCATATTTGTTTTGTAAAGTGTGCTTACCCGTTAGTGTGGTATGTAACTCTTATCTTTTCTATATGAAGAATATATTTGTTTTAAAAATAGTGTGTGGGCGATCTCTCATTGGGTAATTGTGATGAGTGTGTGCGCTGCTCTGCCGTTCTATCACGTAGAGAGCCTGGTGAACTGTAAGGGAATTCCTTCTACCCAAGGAAGAAAGACATAGATAAAAATCCTGACCACAGGGCTAAAGGAAAATGTGCCCCATCAACCTTACCTGTCCCATTCATGACGGCCATGGAAATAGTAAAGGGACTTATTCCATTCACTATTTTCCATTGTGGCCATCTTTGTTTGTAGCATTTTCTTCAGGGGAAATTGGCTGAGGATGCAATTTCCCTGAAAATAATAACAGCACTGCTGGGCTATGCCCTCCAGACTGATAGCTTTTACCCCCTTGTTTGGGGGCAGACATGGCTGGTAATGGCCCAGAGGCACTAGCTTTGCTCGGACCTAACTTAAGCTCCGGCTGGCAAGCTGCTACTGGCCCTGTCTATGCCCAAAAGCTGGGTAATAGCATAATTAACTGAGACATGTAAAGAATCAGAATTTTTCAACTCCAGGCTTCAGCTGAGAATATTAAGGTTTTCCTTTCACTTCCTCACAGATTCACTCGTATGAACATATCTGCCCCATAGCAACTCTTCATGTGTAGCCAATTTATTAATAAACAAAAAAACAAGACCTACGGATGGTCAATGAGACTCCCCTGGGTATATGAAAGCCTCCAATGTGGTGCTCCTGTATCACACGTACATATATGTGAGTTGGGCATGACGCCACAGCCTTGCCTCTATCAGAAGCTCAGAGCGCCTGCACAGAGCAAGAGCAATTTAGGCCACCAACACCATGTGGCAACCCCCTGAATACATCAGACCATAGACCCTATCCCTGTAGTCCCATGGCAGGCAAGCATCATGAAACCTAAGAGCACCGCCCTTAATTGGTATTTTTTCAGTTGAAGCCACCAGTGACAGCCTAGGTATGAAAGAGGCCTGAGACACTAGACTCCAGCCATGGACCCCGCCTTACAGACAACAGCATGTTCATTCCACTTGCCTCCCTCCCTAGATATAGGCAAGGCATCATAATTTATAGGTCACAACACTGCCTGAAACGAATTGGCTTTAGATGAATAATCCCTGAGGATTTATTCTTTATGTTTTCAGAGAGGGAGAGATACCAGAGGGGGTATAATCCCCCACAGGCATTGTATCGTGAGGTCCAAGTGTAATTTCACTAGATAAGAAGGCGGCACAGTTCATCAAACCTGGGTATGTCCCTTGTAGGGGAACTGTCCTCCCTTCTTTTTTTTCTTTTTTTTCTTTGGTTAGTTGTTAAAAACAACTTTTCAAATGTTTAACATTTTTTTTCACATCCAGATAAAAAATAACATTATAGAAAACATCATTATCCAATGATTTTTCACTATAAATACATTTTTCCTTAAAACAAAAGCATGGTCTAAACCACAGTCATAACCTGAGTAATTCAAACATAAGTCATGTAGCCTCAACCTCAGTTGAAAGCTGTTATATCAATTTTTCCTTAAAACCAAAGCATGGTCAAAACCACAGTCATAACATGAGTAATTCAAACATTAGTCACGTAGCCTCAACCTCAGTTGAAAGCTGTTAGATAGCTGAAATGAACATTTTTTATGCAAATGAATAAGTGCCATCTGTTGCAAATACGTTTCTCTTACCTAGACACATTTTTCTCTCTTTAACAACTTGTCTTCTATGTGCATGCAAATTCTGGAACAGTGAACTCCAGGAAGTGTACAATTGCGACCTTTACAGCCAATCTTGGACTTGTGGAAAGGAGTTTCCAAAGTGTGCCCTCATCCAACTCAGAGAACAACAACAGTGCATTTTGAAATAGTTTCATGCGCATCGACTTTAAACAAGGACATGCAACAACCAAATGTTGAAGAGTTTCTGTTTGTTGTTGATCTAAACAATATCGGCAGAAATTCTCATTTGGGGCAATTAGGTTACTCCTCTGTAATACATCGCGGGTGTGCCATAGATTAAATCTAACTTTCATATATTGTCGTCGTATATGAGGTGAAGGGCACTTTATTCCGCCAGGATTTTGTATTTTTTTAAGCCAAAAACTGCAGCATTGAAGTCCTTATAAATCCGACACGCTGCTACATTCCTAATCCAGTCATATTCAAAAAGTTTTTTTTGTGCTAAATCTGGATTGGAAACCAGTATCTCAATGCTTATCGCAGCCTCAGCCATTTCGTTGTACAGTAGTGTACACCATTTATAAGAAAATCCAATTGAGCTTGAGAGCATGTACTGTGCTACTATGCTCAATACATTCGGTACATTAAGGCTTAACAGACACTTCCGTAATAAGGCACACATTTTCCACAATATCTGTGAATACAGGGGTAATACACCCAACTCAAAACGTATCATTGGTAGTGGAGTACAGTTGGGCAGTTGTAACACTTGTCTCCAATATTTACCCTCTATTCTTTCCCAGTATAAACGATTGCGTAGATTTCCTGCTTCAACTCCATATAATAATATTGGTACTACCTTCATTTGGTAAAAGGATAATGCGTGTTTAAATGAAATTTCACCAAATCTAGCAACAAGGATCCTCGTCTGAGAGGTCAAGGTTTGCAGTTTGTTTCGTAGTTCCCAAGTCTCAGTCTTTGACGTGACAGAATTAGTAAAGGTGACACCCAAGTATTTATATTGTTCCACCACAACAAGTTCCTTGCCCTTGAATTGTCCAAGCATAGTTCTTTTTCTTACGTTTAAGAGTGTTGTGACAGACTAATACTTGGGATTTGGTTGCATTTATTTGCAAATGATTGATTATTGAGTACTGATTTAGCATATTTAACATTTGTTGTAAGCCATATGGTGTTTGCGAGAGCAGTACCAAATCATCTGCGCAAAGAAGATAGCTGACTTTGGCAATACCTAATTTTGGAGGATCGCAACAGATGGTACCAAAGATGTCTCCCATATCAAAGATGAAGAAGTTAAATAAACTTGAGGCCAACGGGCAACCCTGTTTTAGACCTCTCATGGTCTCAATAGATGCAGATAATATGCCTTCAAGCGTTAGGCATACCTGCATCGTGGTGTTTGAATGTAGTAACATCAACAGAATTAAAAGGGAATTTGGGCAGTTATTCCTTTTGAGTTTCTTGTAGAGCAGCGCCCGATCAATAGAGTCGAACGCTGCCCGAAAATCAATGAACGCCAGATATAGTGGCTGACCTCTAGCAGCATATTGCATTTTAATCAATTTTAGGCACATTATGTTTGGGATTGTGCCCAAACCGGAGACAAAGCCAGATTGATAGCTGTCTCTTACTTGTGCCTGAGAGGACCAAGCATTACATTTCTTCAGTAACAATCTACCAAAACATTTTCCTGGAACATCAAGAAGGGAGATCGGACGATAGCTACTAGGCGCCTGCCAATCACCCTTCTTGAATATCGGAACAGTGATGGAATGTGTCCATGTTCTTGGAATGGCTTGGGCTGCATTGATTGCTGTAAAGATAGAATGCAATATCGATGCCCACAATTCTGTCTGCAACCTTAAGGTGTAATTTGAGAGTCCGTCAGGTCGAGCTGCTTTGGAGTTGGATGCTGTTTTAATTAGTAGCACAATATCGTCATGATCAAACTCAAGATTAAATTGGCCATTTAGGTCAGAGGCATCAAAAGCTGTGGCACCTTGTGGAACTGAGTATAGGTTAGAAGAATGCTGTACCCAAGTTTGTTCAGACACCGCATTTGATTGGGCCGCCAATTTTGTCGACCCCGTGGCGCCGTTGATAATAGACCACATTTTTGTGATATTCTTAGTTGCTAAGGTGTTCAACATAACTGCACCTTCGTGTTGACACAACTTTGCGTGATGATTTTTTACCCAGTTTGTGTATTTCAGCTTAACCAGTAGGGCTCTGATGACTGGATTATACTTAGAAGCAAGCCTTAATTCAGCACGCTTTTCGGTTTTCCTTGATTTCATAATGAAATCAAAGGTGTGTGGATGTTTAATTCTAGGTCGTGCATTCGATCTTGGGTTCTGGAAGAGTTGCATAGTATTACTATACTGAATGCACAAATTATTCACATCAGTAGAGTTTTGTTGAATTGATTTGACTAAATATTGATTAAATTGATATAAGGTATCCTCCGACCATCATAGTCTGTTAAGCCCCGAATTCACAATTAGCGCACCTTGGGAATGGCCACTTTGATCAATTTTTCTAAGGTCTTTCTGCTACCATTTCATTGCTAAGATGTTATGATCACTTTGTTTAGTATCAACAATTTCAAAACTCTTAATCATGGGAAGTAAGGAAAGACTCACAAAGATATAATCAATCACTGATTCCATTTGGCCATTGCGCCATGTTGCCCTAGCAGGTGTGTCGTCTTTAAATGTGCCATTAAGCATATGTAAGTCACGAGATTTGGTTAGCATGTGCCATCTGTAGGCTCTGCCTCTGCCCAATGAATTTTTCTTACTAATGAGATTGATGTTTGAATCACCAGCAATAATCAAATGGGTGACTGACTTATCTAGGGCAACCAAATCCAACAGCATTATAACATCATCAAAAAACATTATCACCTATGGCAGCAGTGTTCCAATATACATTGAGGACAGCGTATTGTGTACCCTCAGCCCTGACCTTTACCAGAAGCATGTGTTTGTTTGGAGAGGCCCATAGTTCCGATGACAATCCCTTTCGGATTTTGATGGCTGTGAGAAGGCCAGCAGATGGTCTACCAACAGAGGGCCTGTAAGCGGGATTAATTTGAATATCAAAACCATTCCAGACTGGAGGATCTATAAGCCAGGTCTCTTGTAGAAGAATTAGGTCATACATTCCAAGCAGATTTGGATCATTGTTAAGAAGATGAGTATACCGAGTATACCTCTAGTGTTCCAACTCAGTGTTCCAACTCAGCAAGGAGATTTGTTCTTGTGTATAGACAAGGTCTAGTTACATTTGTTCCTGGGAACATTTACAGAGATGAATGTTGATTCTTGTAGATTCTCCCTTTCCTTTCAGTACGACTACAGGACCCTGGTGGTTAGTAGGAGCTAGAATAGTTGCATTGTTTTCTGCTATAAGTTCAAATCCCAGGTTAAACAGGTGAACTTTTGCTGACCAAATAAGATTTTGCACAACCCAGGAGTTCAACCACAATCTCACAGTATTGAGATTCTCATCACTCACAAACTCCACATACTCAATATTGGCTGAGTTAATATCTTCCAACTGTACAACTTCAGAAAATATGGCCATGACATTTTCTGTTTTCGCCTGAATTTGTTTTAGGGCAATCTCTACTAAACCCATCATTTCCGATGCTAAGTTCGTCCCCTGTGGATGAGGGGGTTGTATTGCTGATTTCTGATGCCAACTTTCCCTCAAGTCTAGGTGGTCTCCAGCTAGCCTCGGAATGTATGTCACCGGTAGTTGTGAAGTGGGCATGTTCATTTGTGTATCAGTTCCTCTGGATTGAGGGTGGTCCATACATTTTACACTGGTTTTATCTGCGTCCAACCTTACCTCCTGCTCAGCCACCCTATTAGATGTGAGGCATTCAACACCCCGCCTTGATGGAATTATCAAGCCTTGATCAGACATATATGCATCCACTGCCGTTCTAATTTCATGTCTGTAAGCCTGAATAGCATCTTCATTTCTCAAGTCTGTCAAATTAGCGCTAGTTTTATTAACAGGGTTCAGTGTCATCCCCCTGTTTGCTTTCTGAAAGATTGCGGCACTATGTAGATTCACTTCCTTCAACATTGCATTCAAAGGTGCATAATCTTCAGGTTCGGATAAATTACTGGACTGGATAGATTTGACCTGCATCTGTTGTTTATATTTTTTCCTTAAGGCTTCAGATGCCATAGTGACACTTTTTTCTTTTTGGGAAGTGTTAGGGCCTTGAAAAACTGCTTAGAGCTTGAGTTTGATACCACTTTGGGGGCACTTTGATTTTTAGGTAACTTACCATTCGGTGCGTTTTTATTTATCTTTCCATTAGCTGGGGTAAAGATGGTATACATTTTTTTTTGTTGATGTGGTTGTGGGGGCCGCCAGGTTAACTTCAGGCACACTCTCCAGGCCGCTGTTAGACAGCAGATTCTCACTTGAGATGGTCTCATCAATGATCCCTTCAATCAGAGGGATAGCAAAATCAAACTTCTGTATTATTACAGAGGTTTGAGCAGCTACTGACAACATCGCTGTGTCTTTATGTTTGGGGATACTTGGCCTATATAGTTCAGCACTAATTGCCATGCCAGTAGTATTTTGCCAATTGCACATTTGTTCCAACAAGACAGCCTGCTTCCCTGATTTAATGTCTGGTGTCTCAAATAATTTCCCTAATGTTTGTATGGCGAAATTCATAGCCTGCAAGGTGGCTTCCAACATCCGCTCAACCTGCGAGCCTGATTGCGCCATACACCTTTTACTTATGGGAGAAGTAGGTCTTCTTGAGGTGGGACGCATAAAGGAATCACTTATGGGCGAGCTCGTATAGTTGGGTTCCGGAGTTTCAAACATTACTGGTGATGCTGACAAATTGTCAGGCTGCGTCTGCCTAGAGAACCCAGATCCCTCATCTTCAAGATCAATTACCTGTGCATCCTGTGCGCTTTTCCCCTCCAATTTGTTTGTGTAGTTTAATTTTGCAGTTGGAGGTAGGGCTTTTGGAGGTAGCGCTTTTAACATCAGTTACAGACGGATTATTAGATGACATTTTAGCAACATTAGCAACATTAGATGCATTCAATTCACTCGTATCATTCACCACAGAAATGGAGGAAACTGGCAATTTACACCTCTCGGCCTCATCAACTGAGTCACATTTTGTGTCCATTTGTGCCTTTACAGCTGCTGTAGGTACTGTTGCAATCTTGGGCATCTTCACCATTAGCTTGGCAGCTTGCGTCGGTGCCGAGGGCTTAGTGTTTGCACAAGACTTTCCCGTGATGTCATTGTAAAAGGCACGAATGTTCGCATCCCTCAATACTTTTTCTGTTGCAAGCAAAGCTTTCTTGTTGATACACGGAACTGGCGTAGAAGCCAGATGAGAGGTTGGCCGCGAGAGGCCCTTGGATACAGACATGCATCTACCTCTAAATGAAAGGGGGCTTAAACGAGGCTGCAGTAAGTTTTGTCTGGACGAATGCAATTGCATCACACGATTAAATCGCAAAACGCCAGCACCCGAAGTGCTTCCTCGCCGCACCGCTGCACCTCAGCGGCGAAGAGGCAAAGAGGTACTTCAGGTACTTCGCCTGGTGCACGCGTGTTGGGGCGTGCGAGCAGCTGACTTTATCCGCTTCCTGCAAAGGGGGCGGGGCCACAGCGAGTAAAGCCATATAACGGCTGTTTAAGCACTGAAATAAAGCAAAGAAGAACGCTATAAGTAATTGTAAATGTTAGTGAGTCCGTACAAGCGTCTTCAGTGTTGTTGTGAAGGTAAATACCAATTAATGCAACAAAGCAAACACAAAATCCTATAAATCCAGGTCAGCGTGGGAGGCAAAGAGGTACTTCAGGTTCTTCGCCTGGTGCGCGCGCGCTGGTGCGCGTGAGCAGCTGACTTTATCCGCTTCCTGCAAAGGGGGCGGGGCCACAGCGACTAAAGCCGTATAACGGCTGTTTAAGCACAATTAATGCAACGAAGCAAACACAAAATCCAATACGTCCAGGTCAGCGTGGGAGGCAAAGAGGTACTTCAGGTACTTCGCCTGGTGCGCGCCTCCTTCTCATTCAGAACTGCAGTTATTGGTGATTAATTCATAACTAACCCTCTTTTTTAAGGAAGTTTTTTTAAAGGGGTAAAAGAGGCAAAACCTTACTCATGGACCACACATTAGGAACCCATTAATGAGGTAAAGAGAAGGTATATTTTCCGTAACGTATAGTTGAAACTGTCAGCATTGTTACAGGCTTTGCTTTGGAATCGCTGGAGGCCGACACCAGCGTTTACCTACTGGCATCGCAAGACCCTAGCGGTCTAGTGTTCAGGCAAGATGGCCTCGGGCCGCGGAATGTATTCCAACATAAGATCGTCTTTGCTCCACGGTAAGGCACGTTGCAACCCTTGTTGTGTTTATGCTCCTTGCCCCTCTGTTCTCTTGTTCCTCTCCAGTTTTTTCTTGCTCTGTTCCATCCTCGTTTTCTTGTCCTCCTCCCTGGATTCTTCATTTCTCTTCGCGACAATTACGTACCTTGTTGTGCAACTCCTTGGTCCTACGTCTTATGACTGAAGCCCTGCCATCCTGCGGCTCTTCTCAAGGCCCTGCTTCATCGAGGTTTTTTTCTACCGTTCTCTTTGGGGTCTGTTCCTCCGTGAAGCCATTAGCGGGTGATCTTCCTCCATTCATCCGTGGCTGCATTGGAAGAGTTTAACTGCATTCTACGAAGACTACTCCTGCTGTTCAGGTAAGGTGCATTGCTGAGACAAACATAGACATATGCCTCCATTTAAACTGACATGTGTTTCGCACCACATTGTGCCTTTTTAAGGCAAAAACATCTCTGCCCATTTTGTTGTTAAGGACTCAGTGGTCCAGTTTAGTGTTAGTCTCTCAAATTCCTGGTACCAATGTGGTAACTGCTATCAAGTCCTGAGAAGTCCAGCATCAGGGCTCCCCGGCGGGCTGACCTCAGGCTCATTTGATCAGCAAAGAATAGAAAGTGAACTCATTTAAAATTCAATTTTCCTCATTAATTGAATTACTTGTGTGTTTATTTAATATTAATATCACATCTAGAATTAAACAATTTGAATTATAATAATTCAAAACTTAGATGAGTTCCTGTTGCGCTCTCTTTTGATCATAGGTATGGCATGAACGTTTTTTTCTCCAAAGTTGTATTACTCATTTGTACATTCGGCAGATCTCTTTTTGCCTTGAGAAAGCACAATGTGGTGCAAAACCCCATTCTGCCTTAAATATGTATCATGTTAGAGATGTTTGCTATTTGTGTATCTGACTAAAAAGGCTCAGGGTTTACGAAGCGTACTGGGTAGAGCTGATTTCACTGAAAAAAGAAAATAAGATCAAATTATGGACGGTTGATCTGATTTTTCAATACTTATTTCTTCAGAAGAGAACCACACATGATCAACAATCTGACGAAATGACAGGCACAAATCAGCGAGAGAGCCACACGACGAAGGCACCAGCTCACCGCCATTTCCTCTTTTAAGTGTTCAAAGGCTGCATATTTTTGTAGTGCAAAGATGTGCCATCGTATTGGCACCCAGCCGAACAGCTCATGGCTGGACTGACAGGTAACACACATCATCTTGCAGAGCGATTCCCCAGATGGGGTAAATTCCCATTACAGTCATATTATCATTTTTTATTCCGGTCTCCAGTGACTAACGGGAACACTTCTGTCCTATAAGAGGGAGTTTCCCATCGATCACTCTCAAACAGAGGTGTCATGCAGTCTTCGTCATCACAGATCAACTGGACAAAAGAAATCAATTTATGGTGTGAAATTCTATAAAGATGCCATTTTGTCTCTGACCGCTTGCGGGATTTGCACAGTAAAGGGGAATGCACGCTTATACTTTCCTGCGCCGAGGCTTTCTTCCGGTCCAACCAGTGCAGCCAATTACCGGGCCACTGACTAAAGAGATTACTGGGGAAAATGTGTCTGTCCTACACAGGCACAGCGAGCCCTTTGCACGCGTCTGGCGAGAGTTGATTACCACGTCTGGGATAAGAAACCCGTGCTTATCACTCACTTCTGATATTTGGAGAGATAATACTATAGGTGTTATGACAGCAGTGCCAGCCTCTTGATAAAACCACAGGAGAAATGCAAGAAGTCCAGAGGGCTACAGCTGACTAAGGCTTAACCATAACAATGGGAAGTAAAATAAAAGTTGTATTATTCTTGTTATTTCCGTAAGGTATTTTCTCAGCAAATGCACAGCCCAATTTGTAATGGTATGTTTCAATATGCGTTGCACCAGGGTTTGACTATGGGACAGTTGCTGGCGCTGCTGCCAAAACCATTATTCTGCAAGTAAAGCTGTGCTAGGATTTTCCACAAGCCCTGGGTTTGCTGCACACCTCACAAAAAGCATTCTGTGCTCCAAAATGTCTCTGCACATTTACTCTGCCTGCAGTCTTACTGTGCGGTTTCCGAGTCCAGTTGACAGTGCTTTAGATCAGCGCCTCTCTAACTTAAGGGTAACTCTAGCTGCAATGCAACTATGCTGAGGCCTGGCAATGCCAGGGGTCTGAACTCTGCTGCCCAGATGTCTGTTCATGGCAGCGGGGTTCTTACGACACCGAATCAGGCCTAACCTCAACCGAGCCTGATCACATTAGCTGGCCCATGGCAGAAGGGTGCTTACAACACCGAATCAGGCTTAACCTCAACCGAGCCTGATCACATTAGCTGGCCCATGGCAGAAGGGTGCTTACAACACCGAATCAGGCCTAACCTCAACCGAGCCTGATCACATTAGCTGGCCCATGGCAGAAGGGTGCTTACAACACCGAATCAGGCCTAATCTCAACCGAGCCTGATCACATTAGCTGGCCCATGGCAGAAGGGTGCTTACAACACCGAATCAGGCCTAATCTCAACCGAGCCTGATCACATTAGCTGGCCCATGGCAGAAGGGTGCTTACAACACCGAATCAGGCCTAATCTCAACCGAGCCTGATCACATTAGCTGGCCCATGGCAGAAGGGTGCTTACAACACCGAATCAGGCCTAATCTCAACCGAGCCTGATCACATTAGCTGGCCCATGGCAGAAGGGTGCTTACAACACCGAATCAGGCTTAATCTCAACCGAGCCTGATCACATTAGCTGGCCCATGGCAGAAGGGTGCTTACAACACAGAGTCAAGTTGGATCTCAATGGAGACTTTATCATGTTACCTGCCTGGGGGGTGTTTACGACACCGAATCAGGCCTGCTCTCAACTGCGTCTTATCATGTTACCTTGCCAGGGGCAGAGGGCTGCTTACAACACAGAATCAGGCCTGATCTCAACAGCGCCTTCTCATGTTACTTGGCCGGGAGCAGAGGGGTGCTTACGACACATAATCAGGCTTGAACTCGACAGAGCTTTATCCTGTTACTTTGCCCGTGGCACCAGGGTGCTTACGACACAGAATCAGGGTTGATTTCAAAAGAGCCTTGTCATGTTATTGAACCCACGAGTGATGCTGCATGAAAACCAGAGGTCAAAGCCCTCATCCGGGGCACAACAGCACAGTTGAGTAACAAAACCAGGCATCTGCAGAATTCAGGTTGACAGTTGAAACGAAGAAAAACGCGTGCCAACACCTCTACTTCAACATTTCTCAAATAGTGATAATCTGCTGTTCCAGCAGTAGCTAAAAGGACATTGCAAGTATCATATATTATAGTGTAGCATTGCTATGATTAAGATGAGTATTAGTATCATATATTATAGTGTAGCATTGCTATGGTTAAGATGAGTATTAGTATCATATATTATAGTGTAGCATTGCTATGGTTAAGATGAGTATTAGTATCATATATTATAGTGTAGCATTGCTATGGTTAAGATGAGTATTAGTATCATATATTATAGTGTAGCATTGCTATGGTTAAGATGAGTATTAGTATCATATATTATAGTGTAGCATTGCTATGGTTAAGATGAGTATTAGTATCATATATTATAGTGTAGCATTGCTATGGTTAAGATGAGTATTAGTATCATATATTATAGTGTAGCATTGCTATGGTTAAGATGAGTATTAGTATCATATATTATAGTGTAGCATTGCTATGGTTAAGATGAGTATTAGTATCATATATTATAGTGTCGCATTGCTATGGTTAAGATGAGTATTGAGTTATATAGGAAACGGGACAAATCAATTGCTAATAACTTTTTACTCCTATGACGGATTAGGCTGATATTTTGCAAACAAACTTGTACTCATGGCCCCCCAAGACTGGACATTTTGGGAAAGGTTTGGTAATAAATAATAAAGGTATTAAGAAATTTAAAAAATGCTGTTTCGGCCTAGTCCCGATTAATTTTCCCATAGAGAAAAAGTCTGATTTTTGCTCAAGTGCACAGCCAAAACTACTGGACGGAATTGAGCCTGGTACGAAATAACATGGGCACAAAGTGTTGACTCGATTTCTGTGAGGGGCCTGCGGTTATTTCATCCTGTAGCTTTTTGAATATTTGAAGGTCGAAGGGGGTGCCTCCTTCTCCCAAAATAATAGCTATGTCTCCCATGGTGCTTTGCAGCAGAGAGGATGACAGGATTTTCAGAAATGAAAAAGCAGCCATTTTCCCCAAAGTTCTATTGCTAAAAACATTTGACTTGCTGGATGAATATGGATGAAATTCTCATAACAAAAAGTTTGTCAAGCCCCCCCTCCCAACTGCAAATTATTGAAACAATATGTTATAAAAATGAAAACGTTATTAAGAACACAAAACACCACAGTTTCATAGTTTTCAGCCCATTCATATTCCCATAAAGAGAAAATGCTTATTTTAGCAGCCATAGCGCGGATACCACTGGGCAGATTTGGACCAAATAAGAAACAACTTTGTACAACGGGTTGGTTTACATTTCTTGACTTGTTTGGAGTAAATACATATAGTAGTTTTGAAAATATTTGACAGAAAAGTGTTACCGGCCTTGGTGCTTTTAACAGCAGAAAGGCTGGGAGGGGCTGATAACTTTTGACTTGCTGGATGGATTTGGATGACATTTTCCAAACAAAAGGTTTCTCAACCCCCAACCCCAAAAACTCCAAATATTGGGAACAATACTTTATAAAATGAAAAAGTTATTCAGAAAATAAATCACCACAGTTTCAGTTTTCAGCCCATAAATTTTCCCTTGAGTCAATCGCTCAATTTAAAAAACAATTGAAGACATATTTGTGGTTTATAGACATAATTTCGAATACAAAAATCTCGAAAGTCAAAAAGTCGAGAAAAAAAAAGTCGAAAAAAAAATGTCGAATTTCTTTTTTATGATGTTTTTTTTTCGAAATGGGGGGGTTCCCCCCCAACCTCCCCCTTTTTTTAACCTATTTTTTTATATAAACTAGAGCCAAAAAAAATATCGAAAAAAAAAATAATTCGACATTTATTTTTTTGACATTTTTGATTCGACTTTTTTGTCTTTCGAAATTTTTCATTTGAAATTATGACTGGACACCCATATTTGTTTGACTCAGGCCCAGGCTAGCTCTACCTCTAATACCTACTGTGCCCCCCCTTTCTGCTATGACCTTGTATGTTTTTTTTATGTATGTATGTTTTTTGTGTGTAATAATATTTCACAGAGAAGGGCTGCCCCTGCTCCTTAAATTCTTTGTATCACCTTGGAGCTTTTTACAGCAGAGAGGCTTAGCGAGGCTAATAACCTTTGACTTGCTGGATGGATTTGGATGAAGGCTCTGGCTAGTGGGCCCGAAAGACATGTATAGTGGCCACAGCCAAATCCTGTGTCCCCCATGTGGGTCCAAAAGAAAGATATTGGGGTAGCATGTACAGTGGACACAGCCAAAGGCTGTGCCTGTAAATAAATGATGGTATACCAAAACCCTTTAAATTCACTGAAAAAACACTATAGTCAAAGTGTAGCTAAGTTGAGCAGATTTAAAACAACAAAAAACCCTTAACATTCAGTGGATGTGGGAAGTCAGTGTGTTCCCGTTGATGTCCCCCATAATGCTTTGTCCCCCATAATGCTATTTATTATGTCATTGTGAATCCCTCCTCTTATAATATGGCCTTTGCAACAAGAACACGCCTTGTTAAGCTCGTCATGACTTCCCACATCCATTGAATTTCAAGGGTTTTATTGCGTTAAATCTGCTCAACTTAAATACACTCTAACTAAAGTTCATTCAGTGAATATATGTACTCATGAGTGTATTTGTATATACATATAAACTTTCTGTCCTGAAAAAGATTAACGAGAACAATTCTGGCCTAACATTTCTAGAAAACCCCATACCCACCAATGCATTGCTTTACAAACAAATATTCCCCATATCCCAAATTCATTTGTCAAGCTAAATTGGCTATTTCAGGCATTTTCCCATATGAAATTTCAATTATTTGAGAGGCTTTGCCTGAAATTTCAGGCATGTTTCTCCAAGCTCGCACACCACACCGCATCTTACCTTACTTAACATTCACCCACAGGGCCATGGCCATCATTTCTCTAAAACCATCCAAACTAGACTATGCAAACAGTCTCTATTTTGGACTTCCAGAGAACCTAATAACAACATTTCAAAGAGTTCAAAATTCAGCATCAAAATTTCTTCTAAGAATGAAGAGATTTGAATATATCACAACAGGATTACCACTAGCTACTGTGAAGGCATCATGAAGTAAGACGCAGACAACAGGTTCACTTTTCTAAAATGAAGGTTGTATTTCTTAAATGTCAGGATGTAGTAAGGCCTAACTTGCCCTAGGCTAAGGTGGGATATCCCTAGCTTGAAAACAAAAACTAAGGCTAGTCTGTGTCATAAAGTCTGTCTGTTTCCGAAACGTATGCTTGCCCTCACAACTAAATGTATACAATGTGTAGGGATGTCAGCAACCAAAGAAACAGTGTCCAAAATAAAGTTCTGAGATTCTTACAGCTCCTGGCTTGCTTTCAGCTTCCCTTACCCAAGTTCAAAACAGTTCACACAAAGTCCTCAGGATTCCCTTCCCCAAGTTCAACACAGTTCACAGTTAATTCAACTTTCTCAGCTTTCAATTTCGAATAAAAATCCACTTTGTAACCTTTCAGGCTTTTCAACCATTCACTTGACTTATTCTTCTCTTTAGTCACTTTAACACTTGTTACGCAAAACAACTTCAACCTCTTGATATTCCGCGGTACACTCCAAGTAGGGGTTACTCAGTCTAGGCGCAGTTGTCGCACCACATGGTCCACCCATCACAGGTGACGCAATGAAAATCTCTTGGCACTCTTTAATGTTTACTGATTCTCATTGGACTACTTTGTCACCATATGTTTCCTCTCTGCACCTGTGACATGAGTCCATCTGTACTCCTGTTTCTCTTTGGCAGTCTCTTGATTCTGCCTGCACGTGACTTTCACACAATTCACTTTGTGGTGTTTATCCCTGGTCAGCACCTTGCTTTCATACTATCCAATAGTGTTTATCATTTGTCTTTCACTTTCACTTTCCTCACAAACTCTCATTACTGGTTTTCACTTGGCTTTGTACTTTCACATTGTTCATAAATGTGTTTTCCTTATTTTCACTTAGCTCATAAATACACATCACTTTCTTTCCACTCGTGCAGTTATTTCATATATTTTGCATAGCTTTTCTTTAGTTCAGTATTCAATAACTCATGAAGTACTTTTCAGTTGGTTTGGTATTCAATATTGTCCATTTGGACTCCAGACCCATTCATTGCATACTTTCACTTGATCAGCATTTTCCTTTGCACATACCAAGCCCCTGGAGCGCGCTGGCATGAGTGTTCTCTCCCTGTCACTTACTGGTGTACGGCCGCTCTACTGGGTGCTTTCGTGTTCAACTTCTGCTTTCACTCGCTCCCCCCTCTCTCTCTCGCCGAGAGTACTGGGGAGCTGTGCTTGCCTCTTCTGAACCTTCTTGCTGCTTCCTGCAGTGTAGTGGAGACTTCTGTGTCCCCCAGCTCCAGCTGGGGACACGTGGCTCAGGGCTCTGCAGTGCTCTCGACCCTCTCACGGCCCGCTCTGGCCTCATCGTCTTTGACGCTCTGCTGCAGCTTTCAGCATCCTTTTCGCAGGCCTCTCTCCATCGTCCTGATTTCCCAGGTGGCTCCCTTTCTCCCGGCTGGTCTCTCCTTTTCATATGCATCTGTAGCCTTTGAAGTGGCTGCAGGTGCAAGTCCTTTGCCTGACCACAATTACTTCCGTCAATGGGACATGCCTGACCTTTAGAGTGGTGTTCTACAGTACTCTTCCTCGCCCCAGTACCAAAGTGGTGTGCACAGGTGGAAGTGTGCATTACTCCTAGTTACCTCTTCCTAGTCCCACTCTTAAGGGGATATGAATGTGGGACAGTTGGAGTGTGTGACAGTGGGGAAAATTGGTAATACAATACAAATGTTGTGGGAGGATAGGATGTATTTTGACAAAGGGAAAGGGGGACACCATGCCTCACTTAAGGGCATCTTTCTTCCACTCCAAAATGTCCCTCCAGCCAGATGATCCTCCCTCGCATATACACCTGCAGGGTCAGGATCCAAAAGTGATGGCCCTTTCCTGGCCACCTGAGCGGAAGACCCAAGTGAAGTAGATTGGAGGATGCCCTCAGGTTCCTCACCCTACCCATCAAAACAGGGTTAATTTCAAAATCTTGTGTATCACCCATCGGTCATACCAATGAAGGGGTCCTTACTCCTTCACAAGTAAGTTTCAACACAACACTCCTTCAAGTCCAGCAATGCAGCACTAGTACTAGTCCCCAACTTCAACAAGAAACGGCAAGAAAGATCCTCTTCTTCAGTTCTGGCCATGAAACTGTGGAAAACCCTATCCAAACCTTTTGACCTGGGAGTGAACCAACTGACTTTCAGTAAACATCTCAAGACTTGGCTTTTCAACCAACCACTTTGAAAGAAATGAACAATAATTGCAACTGACTAAACACTGTACACCAGGTAGGCTAATTTACAACAAGCAATTTTCGACACTCTTTCTTAGCACTACCATCTGTGGGGAACCAACTTGATTCCTGAAAGCACTGCTGCGTGACACTGGTCTGCACCCCAATCTCTGTGAAATCTTCCAAGAGCCAGGAAGGGACAACACCCTTGCATCTGCAACCCTCTTCCCTCAACAAACTCCTCACTACTAAAATCTTGCATCCTTACACCTCCCCCACGCCTACAGACGACATCCTAGGTCCAGTGTTACTTAACAGATCAGACCCTGTCCATCTTGTATGAACAACCATTCTGTCAATTTGTGCACTTCACAGTCCGGGAACTGCCCATTTCGCTAAACTGCTCAGTCAACATAGAGATTTTTATATCGACACACAGGAAACGGATACTTCCGACCTCCATCCATCAACACCAAAGGTTTCTGCATCTGCCTTCCAGCTGTACAACTAACCTTTCTCCTTTCTTACAGAGCCATTGGTAGGGAGGCCAATATTAATGGCAAAAGAGCGCTATATAAGACCACTTTACATTACATCACAAAAATGCGACACTACAGCTAAAGGTCTTGTTTGAAAACAAAATGACAGAGGCTGAAAGTGGCACTTCAGGAGAGGAGGAAGACTGTTCCACGGGGTCTGGGTGCGCACTATTCTCACTGCCTCACAGATCCCGTTTTAAAAACCCCATAGGTCTGTTTTGACAGAACTCTCTTTCTGGAGGAAGCACAAATATGATTAGCCCTTATTTCTGCCACAGTTCAAGTCTCCGCTGCCCCTCTGTTCTGGACTTCTGCAGACCCAAGGGGAACCTCAGTGACAGCCGTCGCAGATAACTCACAACTTGTTTTCCCTAATTCTGCTAATGCCGACAAAGCAACATGGAAGTTAATTTACAGATTGCAACAAAAAAAGTTCCAACTGCGGCAGTCGGAGTGTTCTTTGGCTGGACATATTCTTCGACATTCTCCCTCTGGCTCCGCCGCTTGCAGGGACTTCCAAAATCCGCAAAAATGAATAGAGGCCAGATTTGATAAACAATGGCTTCCTTGGGACAGTGGCCAGCCACTGGAGACCCGCGCTATTCTACTGTGTGGGCAACCTGTCAGCACCTGCTCGACGCCGTCTCTGTGGGAGACCCCCCACCCCAGCATGCTTGTCCCCCTTTTAGCCTGTGCTGACTTCGGCTATTGTATAGCCCAGCCCCTCCCCCCACTGCCCCCAACCGATCCATCTTTTCTGCTACTCCTAATGTGCGGTCTGGCAGCACGAAAGGGAGGCGTGCCAAGCTGACACTCCAAAGCCACAATGCTGATGGGTAAAACGGTGTCAGCAGGAATTACCTTTGCATCCAATTATTTACTATTAGCTGTGCTTGTGATGTCTCCATTTTATTTTTAAATCGTTTTTGACTCAAACACGTGGTTATGACCCTCCTTTTCCAGACAAGGCAATGCCAATCTGTTTTTGCTGCTGTGTGAACGGTGGGCTTGGCCAAAAGGGGACTGCAGGTCCCGGCTGCAAAGACTATAATGTACCTTTTAGCTTCTGATTTCAATGCTTTGGTGACTCCAGTCTTCATAGCAGAGCTCACGGTCAGTGATTACAATGAATGCTCTGCCTTCCCCAATCCGCACTGCCTATTGGCCAAGCTAGGGCTGGTGACATTATCAGGCCAGAGAGGCATTAATCATCGAAGCACTGAAAGATGACATACGGTAGTCCTCGGACAGAAAGATCACATTTTCATGAGAACAGTTCATCAAAAGATTAAAGGCAGCAGAAAATGTTTTGGGAGAGACCAAGAGGCAGTGGGTGAAGTCCCCTATGAATTCCTACTTTTACCCTACCCTGTCCAGCCATGCGCCTGTAAACATGCCCACTCAGCTTTAAGGGAAACAATGGGGTGGGGGCACCTTGGTGGTTATCTTCAGAGGTTAGTCCACTATGTGCGGAGGGGCTGGCCAGGCCCTAGAGGGGACACCAGAGGGACAGTCTGCAAAGCGGGCCACCCTCTGCCCAACCACCCTCCCTGTGGGGGTATCCGGCACCTGTCTTCCTTTGGAGGTGAAAGGGGCATCCCTGGGCCCAGCCGCATGTGGCTTCGGGGTCCGCGGAGCACTTATAAGGCAGGAGGCTGCTGGGCTATTTCACTTTGTTGCAGCCTCCATCTGAAGACCACCCTCTGTCTCCCTTCCATTAAGCACCCAGCGGCTGTTTCTCAACCGGGTAAAATAGGTTTAGCTAGGGAAGTGATTTAGTTTAAAGCGGCAAGTGGAATTATGTGCGGAATTTATGAATTGGACGATAACATTTACTTTACAGCAGCAGGTCAAATTCTGTAGGTGGACAAGCGTTGTTGTTTATGAATTGTGTAATTATGTTGCTAACCTTTCCTTTTTCTGTCACAGGCAGAGTTACGGGGCAGTCCTAGCCAGGGAGGAGCTTTGCTGCTGCGGTTTCGGCCGTGGGCAGTACCCGATGTCCACACTCGAGTCGGGTTCGGGCGATGGGCACTGAGTACCTTATGAACAGTTGAGATTCCTTGGAGATTTATTTGCTTATGTGGCTGGGACCACCTCACATTGTTTATGACTCCAATAAATTTCATCTTTTGTTTCCAAAAATATATACAAGTGTCTCTGAGTTTATTAGGTAGAATGTAACCATTACATCTATGTCTTGGACCCAGGGGGTCAGGAGGGCATAGTGGGGGATGGCCCTGCTATGGTTACTTGGGTTCCCATGTATGTCTCCCTTTCCATGTGTTTCAGCCATGTCAGAGAGAGGGTCATTCTCCACATGAGACCCTATTATTAGGAGGCAACAGCTTTGTGTGCCACACTTTGACCCAATGTTTGGAACAAACCTGGACGTTTACGACCCATAATGGTTTTGGAATGTTTTCAAAATGTTGCTGTTTTCACTTATCTATGAAGGCATTTACCAACAGGAAGGTATGTTTCTATCTGACGTCTGTCGTGCAGGACATCAACTCACAATCTGCTAGTTTCCCTACAGCCCGAGGCACATTGAGGCATTTAGTAAGGAGCTGTATGAGAATATCGAGTTTATAGCGAAGCACATTGAATGTGCCAAAAATGTTGCGGCTGATACTCTTTCTCATTTTTAGGTAACATCATTCCGGGGACATTGCCTCAAGTCAACCCTCTGATGACCGCTTTAAAGAGTGAGTTATGGGGCTAGGAAGAGTGGACCTGAAGTTTCAGACATTAGCAGAGCTTCACTCAATATGGGCACAAGGGCATGCTATCAAAATGACTAGGGTGCATTTCAGAAGTTTGCACTTTCCTTAAAGCAGGGAATGGCCATGGGTCAGGAAAGAAAGCCCCAAGAATTGCAAGGGATTTTGAGGAATCAAAGTTAGAGAACCCAGAACAAGTATCCGCTGCATAGAGTATCAGCTTACCTTCCAGACCTAACTCAAGACCTGGCTTTTCCCTGCTGCTTCCCGATTGACGTAATTCACCCCTGGACAGGTAGCTGGGGCCATCTATGATTCACATGAGAAGACTCCATGAAAGTACTGAGCACGCACAGAAAGGATTCCCATAGATCTGCATGACAGGGCCTGCACTCTTCCAAAAAGTGAATCAGATATGACTCATGGGTACGTATCGCACTCCATCTTCATGGAAGATAGCCCTATGAGTCCAAGGCACGGCCACCCACCTACACTCATCTGCAACCATCCGCTACTTGATCTCATATCACACATCACCTATGCCACTAGAATGCAGCAAAGTCCCACAACAACAATTCAGTCAAGCTGGACACATAATCAGTCTCCTTGACTCGCATACTCCCCGGCAGCCGTCACAGCACCCATCCACTAGCCAGTTCTACATGGGTCGCAGCAGGAACCTATTAAAACCTACTTACCTTTGCACTGGCTAAAATGCATACACACATTCTAAACTCCTCTTAACAATTTCTCATACCTTGGACACCCCCCAACTCAACCTCACATACAAATACGCTCAAACGCACACACACCAGACACACTCCTTCTGCCCAGCTCCCTCCACACTTACCTTAAACCCATCTTCTCCTGCCCATCTCAAGTCATACATGTAGGGGACATCCAGTATTACTCAGTGGTGACGCTGATACAATCAAGGCACATTAGACTGGAAGGTGTGGGTTACTTTTTCTTACACGTGGATGGGCACCAACTCACTCTCTTCCAATTTCGAAGGGTGCTAGCACTGGCAACATTAGCCCCAGTCTGAGAGGCAAAACAACTTGCACCACACTCCTTCAGAATTGGGCCTGCTATGTCAGCCTTGATGGGTGGGTTACCTATGTGGAACATTATCTCTGTGAAATGCACCCCAAAGGTATCAAAATATCTTTAAAATCTATTAAGTGTAGATATATACATTCAGGGTGCTGGGGAGGAAAATGTAGCCCTGGTGCTGTAGGCTATACCTACATACAAAATACAAATCAGTGTCCTCAATTGACAGACACTCACGTC
Source organism: Ambystoma mexicanum (assembly GCF_040938575.1). NCBI lineage: Eukaryota > Metazoa > Chordata > Amphibia > Caudata > Ambystomatidae > Ambystoma > Ambystoma mexicanum. The sequence continues at coordinate 418,659,610 of NC_090934.1, read as the reverse complement.
CCCTACACACCTAGCTACTGATACAAATAAGTCAAAGGTAATGTTTAGAATGAGATTAAATCTTCATGGTAAGACAATCAGGTTCACAAAACAATGTTGTACATATATATAATTACATCTTTTAATTCCACAATGTTAATTATCAGAATCCATAAATAAATCAAAAGACAAACATGCTCAACGTGTTTCGGAAGACTCTTTCATCAGGAGCAAAATTCAATATTCAATATTTAAACTCTTCTGTATGTTTCAGCCATCTAAAGAATAATTCAAAAACAATAGTCAGTATTACCTCATTAGTGACAGTACTTCTGTTATATATTCTATTGTCAATTGTATATTGTATATATAATGACATACCAAGGGTTCATGTTCCCATTTACATGGCTGACACTTGGTAAATGAATCTTAGATGGATTGATTTACCACAATTTGATGGTGCTCATCCAAATCAGTGTTTAAAGTACACATCATCCTGTGTTAATAAATCAATAGAAACTCATTGTTTGTATTTAGGCAAAAACAACTACTTATGCATCAAATAACCTCTGTTGTTCACTATTTCTTACCTCCAAGGAGATAACAATTGGAATCTTTAGTGCTTCTATATGCTCTATTTCCTCTGGTTGCAGTTAGTGGGACTGCTTACAAAAAGGTGTTGCAGTCCAAAGTAATCTAAAAAGATGTATATACAACATAGGGTGGATCAGTATAGGATCCATCAACTATAAAAACTGTCCCTCTAGTGGGCGTCTTAAATAAAATAATAATAAATTGGACTCACCATTCATCGCAGAATAGTGGATTCCATAAAGGTAAATTTGGGGTATCCCCGGGTGGTAGAATCATGGGTAAATGTTCAAAGAGTGGACCAATGAGTGTTCTCTGGTCATTGAGATCTGTAAAAGAAATCAGAACCCAGATGGTTTCACTAGGTGAGTCCTACTTTCGGTTTGGAAAAGTAGAAATTCCATATCTGCATCTTACCTCGATGATGTAGGGGCCTTCAAAATCCCAGCTCGCGGGTAAGAACAACCTTGCGGCGGGAATCAAGGTGGCAGATATTTATTATGAACATCAGCCCGACACCTATGCGTCATCAAGTGATGATGTCATAGCGTGGCCGGCAATAATAACAAAGTCTGCCAATGGCGCTAACTCTGTTCTTGAAATTCATGTGAATTTCACTTGCTGCTAATGGTATCTGTGGATACTATATTGATTTAGAAGGAATGATATCGCAGACCTCAATGCCCTTCTACATATGTACAGACCTTATGTGTATGCTACTAGGTCATCCAAGTATCTATGGGAACAAGAATCCCCTACATAACAATCTAAACATGACAGTAATTAACAGAGTATTCCTAGCCATGGGCTCTAATTGTTCTCCATCAATTGCAAATCTATGTATGGGATTTTGGAAGAAATTTATATTTTTCCAAAGCAAAGTGCAGATATTGTAAAATGGTGGCAGTACATCAATGACATCCTGATGATATGGGCTGGCAAAGAAGTCGATCTAAATCAATACATTCGTTTTTTTAATATGAACATGAAAGGTATCCTCTTTACTGCCATATATAAGACAAAATCACTTTTCTAGACTTAGAAATTTTGATTAAAACAATCATATTGAAACACAAACTTATCGAAAACCAACAGAGGCTAATACAAACTTGCGGGCAGATAGTTGCCATCTGAAAAGCATCACACGAAATCTCCCATATGAAGAGTTTATAAGAGCAAAAAGAAATTGCAGTTTTCGACAACATAGTGACATTTTGGTTAACCGTTTAAATAAAAAAGGTACTCAGACATGGTAATCACACAAGCTCTAAACAAAGCAAAAAACAAACAAAGGCAGGATTTGCTAGTTCCCAAAAGCTCGATCTACCACAAGTCAAGAAAAGTTTAGATTTATAACAACCTATTCCACACATAGTCATTTGATTTTTCAATTAGTGAAAAAGCATTGGAACATATTAATACTAGAACAAGATCTGAAAGAATGTTTAGATTCTATTCCACAAATAGCATTCAGAAAAGTATCCGCAATACGGAGTATGATTGCACCAAACATTTTAGGTGCCCTTACTAAACCAGAATTAGGATCAAACTGGTTTACCAATGTGGAAATTGCAACTATTGCAAATTTACTGAAAACTGTACATTTTCTCAGATGCTCAAAACAACACATACAAAAGTTCATAAACTGCAAAAGTAATTTTGCCATCTATGTAATTAAGTGCATATGTGATAAAATCTCCATTGGTAGCACTAAACGACAGCTCCAATTAGGAATTTATGAACATTTAAGGGCTATCAAAGTACAGGATGAGAAATATCCTCTGGCAATGCACTGAAATTTAGAACACATCCAAAAGGATGTAGGCATTATCAGATTATATGGCTTAAAGTGGCTGGTACATCACATAAGAGGTGAGGATCTGATAAAGCAGTTAAGACAAGAAGAGGCCTGTCTAATTTTTTGCTTTAGAGCAATCACTACTGGTCTCAATTTGGACCACAAACTTAATTCATGTTTGGGTTAAAATAATGAACATGACAATGAAAACATTCTTCCAAAACTGTAATGTGTATTCATAAACAATAATTGTACATACCAGAAATTGGGTATAGATGTTAATGTGAAGATGATGCAATGTTAACTATATTATGTTGAAGAACACTATGAATGTAATGACTGCACCCCGAGCATAGAAAACATTTGGATAAGGTACAATAAGACATAGTTAAAGACATTTCAGGTTTCAATAAACTATGAGAACTGATGAGGGAATATCCTTTTTGCAATTTTTAAATATAGGTTATGGAAAGAAACATGATCCCAACAATGACACAAACAGCTATATTAATGTAAATTAGTGATATTCAGTGCGCCAGAAAGAACTGTGTCTAAAATGGCTGCCACAATGGACACAAACATTAGGCTCTTCAACTCAGATCAGACTGAAATCTGTGGTTGAATTGAAATCGGTTGGAAATATGTACTGAAATATACATGGAAACATCATCTTTGCTGTTGTAACAGTATATGAGTATGTTAACATCAAAACATTAATATACGTAGTAAGTTACATAAGAGTCACTCCAATCCAAAATGGCCAACGCAATCTATATAAAAACAACAGAGGGTTTTCTGTAGCATTCGTTCCAGATGAAAAGACCACATTGTGCCAGAAGGCTGCTCTTTTTAAGACAGGGAACACCCTGAATGATGGAAAGTGTTGTTTTGGCTTTATAGTTCGATATGTTATGGTATGACAAAGATAAAGCAAATAGTAGAACAGACAGTATATACAATTTATTTGTGTAGATGATCCAATTGAAGTTGCCATGAGACTTAAAGACACTCATGTTAGTGGAGCTCTGAACACGGAAAGTTGTGTAATGGCATTTGGATGAACTTGTCATTTAACTTTTGGATGAACATTATATTTTATCAGCATAAGAGTTGTATTTGAGGAGAATACACTCAATGCATTTGGATGAACAACTTTTGAATGAACTTGTTATTTGGCTTTTGGCTACATGTGTCAAATGTGTTTCTTTATTAGCTGTGGCACAAAAGAGGTGTTAGTGGAATTTGTTGGGTTCTTATATCAAAGTGGTCATGATAACTTTTACATTTCCAGAATGTGTTTAACAAATCTAAGAGTAGTGAATAATCAAGGAGATTTGATTTCCTTTTGGGATTTGCCTACAAAAGGCTTCATGATTCATCTCAGTAACGCAAAAAACGAATTGTATAAGGTAACCTTTCCTTAATTCATCTAACTGTGGGCATTGAACACATGTATGGTCCAAGGATTCCTCTTGCACATATCTGTACAATAATGAGATACTGTTCACTTTAGTTCCTCTTGATCTAATATTGAGGATCTTTCATTGTAGGAAATTCATCCTTCATATTAGAAATTGGTTTCTCCAGAAAGAATTCAGAAATGTAAATAAATGCTGAGGTGCCACTCCCACCTTTTTCTCCTCCATCGCTACATTCAGGAATACTATTAAATTCTCTAGCATGTCTCTCATCTTGGACCATTTGTATTCCCGCAGCAGCTTTTTCACTTTTGCTTGGTTAACTAACCCCACAATTTCCCAAATGTTTATACAGGCCTGCTTAAACTCATTCAGTACACTTGACGATGTGTTGGCTCCTTCGTGTGAAAGGCATTCATGCAGCAAAGTGCTAGCAGGGTCTCGGGTGTTTCAATATAACTGCAAATGCTTCCATTTGATCATTGCTGGACATGCAAAAAGCCCTAACTCGTACCTAATGAAAAAGATAGGGGCACAATTCTGCAAAGAAAAAGCCTTTCTCCATAACAATCCCTCTAGGATGAGACCCTTTTCACCCACCTCCAGCCCGTATAAAATGGCCGGCTACACGTTCATTTTTATAAAACTTAAAAAAATGAACGACAACATTGAGAATTTTCCATATTTAGAATTAACCTTTCTCAGTTTGGCTGCAAACATTATCGCTTTGTCTTTTCATCTTATTAATTCAGCTATTCCAGATAAATTATTATAGATGCCAAACCCTGGGTAGGTCAGTTGCCTGACCTGCTCTAGCTTTTCTTCGTTGACGTATAAAGAAAAGATAGCTAGATTTCCATATCTGTTGAATGTTATTACTTTAGATTCAGATTTTCAATGTTAATTTGTAGTGAGTTACCTGCTGCATGAATTTGAAATCTATTGCACATTGAAACCCAATTGGCATTGAATCAAATAGCATCTGGTCACATGCACAGGCCAACCAAGATATTTTGGCCTATGTCATTTGTAAATTATCTGCTCTCCTCTAATTCTTCACCCAAGTCAGAAAGTAATACGTTGAATAGACAGGGTTCCAATACATATCTCTGTCTGCATCCTCTTTCTAAAGGCATTTATAATGAAAGGGACCCCCTGCAATCTAATCTTATCTGTGTACATGTATTTGAGTAAAGTGCAACCATAGAATATATCTATTAACATTGTCGAAGGCCGCTGCAAGGTCAATACACGCAGCATACATTGGTGAACCTGAAGTAAGTACGGCTTGACTTTGAATACGTTTCTACATTAAAACCATTTAAATGTTTCCCCATCTTTTTTTATGGAAACTTGTCTGATAGATTATCAGACTATTGTTATTAAAAGCCAAGGCTTATAATTCTTTAGGAATCCAATTTTGCAAAAATGTTGCTTGCAACATAAGGAAGAGTGATAGATCTATAGTTCTTGGGATTGGACCTTTTGAAGAAAGGGACTTTAAAAGACAATTTACTGTTATCGAACAAAGTACACATATCTATTGCTTGCACAAAAGGACAGCTGAGTATTGCAGCCCATAACTAAGATGACTATTTCAGCGTGACGGTAGCGTGATTTTAGAATGACATTAGCTAGGACATAGGCACCACAGGCTCTTGACAATTTCAGGTAACAGATGTCTTCAATATCCTTGATCACATAATTTAATGTTCTTGGTACCTCTAAGGATTTTTCCACCATTAAATTCACTAAGGGACTAGAAGACAGATCTAAATAATGCAAACATCATTCTTTTTCAGAAGTTGGATTTGCGTGACCATGGACCTGATCCATAAAGATGTTGTTGATAAGTTCCCAAAAATGACTTGTACAGTCATAGATCAACTGTTTAACATTTCCTCATTGAGCCTATGATAGCCATGCATTTGATGTACCTCACCCACTTCCAAATAGTTTGCTTCACATTTTTAAGCACTTTAAGCCTTTCTTCCCGCCCCTTGCAGTTAGTTTTGATCCCTCAAAACTCCTTCCTTAAGATCCTATGTTTATCTTGTGTGGTTGGGATCATAGTTTCCACATCATAATACAGAGGCATTTCTATTTTGTTCCCACTTGGCTTGCGGCACTAAAGTTCAGATAATAAAGAAGGGTAAAAAGTTTGCTGGTGAGAAGTACTGCCTCAGGTCAAATGTGGATAGTGAATTGCAGAAGTGAGCTAGTTCTTTATTAAAATTCTAAATTTGTGCAGGTTCCCAAGGGACAATGTTTCTGGTTGGATTCAGTGCAAGATTAGTGGGACCCCCACACCTGCCTATCTTTACAACGTGTCAAAAACCTTGCCTGTATAACATTATGATCACTTAATAAGGATTCCACTATTTTAAAATAACTACATAAAACAAAAGAAACACAAGACACATACATCTAAATTGCTGTAGCAGAATTTCCTCAAGACCATGTAAATCTGCTTTGTATGTCTCCTTGAAACTTTGCATTCCGTTTTTCCAGTTCCTGTGCATCAAAGAATTCTTACCAGTGCAAACCCCATATTTCTATATTGCTTTACATACATATTGGTAAAGGGATAGCCCATTTGTCAAATCTGGGCAGCCCGAGTTCAGATCACCAACCACAATCATCCCAGGGGTGTCTAAGTTAGCCAATTCAGATTGCAGGACTTTACCAAACCCATTGATAAAGTTTTCCAGTTTAATTTGCATAGGATTAAAATAAATATTCACTAGCAATACATTTTTCACATTCAGTAATGCAGAATCCATTATTTTAATGGCGAGAATACCTTGTGCTGTTGTTTTCTCATGCATTAGGACTCCTCCCAGCTAATAGCAACAAGTGTATTCCCGACTGTGTGGCCTCAAAATCCTTTTCGTACAGATTCTAAGATTGTCGTATAGCCATCCAAAACTGTTGGGGGGGCATTAGGGGGTCCTTAAACAAACTTCCTGCAACTGCACAATGTCAAATTCAGAAAAAGTAGGCATTCTTTTATTGGTACCTATGAAGGTGGTGAGGCCCCGGTTCTATTTTCATTCATCCCCGTTTTATTTTAACGCAGAGTTTTTTGCTGACAACTCAGCAACAAAAAAAAAGGCGATGAATGAACATCGTACCGAAGCCCTGCAAGTTTCAATATAGAATGCTTATGCTATGAATGTTAAAGCTCTGTTTTCTTTAGTTCAGATGTTTTGTTTAAAGCCGTGGGTAACCAGGACCGGTCAATCTTAGATGTTAGAATCTCTTCCGCAATTATCATTATGCAGTTTCTTGAAATACCTTTGAAATAGCACATTTGTAAATCTTCTTTCTTATTCCATGGTGTTTTTTCACTAAGATAATTAGGTGAGAAGTTTATTATTTAGCTTAATTTTTTTTTTGCTTGGTATGATTTATCATCAAATATTTCATAACCGAAAATTTGCAAATGTTCGTATTGCTCAGTTAACAGCTCTGCTATGAACCTAGAACGCACATGAATACAGACAATGTCAAATCTATTTGGGTGTAGGAATTCTATTAGGTCTAAGTCCTGTGAGAAACCTAGAGGTGTTCTCACATCTACTCCCCTGGGATCCTCTGTGCAGGTGGCCATGGCAGGCCATCGCTTCTAGATCCTGCCCCTGGGGGCGAACAAGCGAGGGAGGATCACCTGGATAGAGGGTCCTCTGGGATTGGAGGCGGGATGCCCATAGGGGAGACACAGTATTCATATCGTCCTTTCTGGAAGATACCCCTATACCAGAAAAGGTTATGGGATACTGTTAATCTGGTTGCATGATTTCTGAGAAGGGTAGGAATCTGTATCACACCAGATATGTTAAAGGGAAGAGATGATAGGGATGAGATATGTGGGAATACATCTCTGTATCTCCCTTATCCTCAGGATAGTCAAGCTGATCGTTCGCTGACCTTTATGGCTCTATATAAAAGTGTTCCACTTCGCTCTGCCTTTAAGATGCATTACAATACTGAGACGAGGAACAAACAACTAGGAGCTGTGAAGATTACTTCCATTGCCTATTCAAGTACTGGGATGAAGAAGAAGCCTAAAGGTTTGGCATGTCACGTTGCTTTGCTTAATTATGGTCAGGCAATGCAAACCCTTGACTTGCACCTGCAACCTGTTAGACAACCACAGGTGCATAAAAGGTGCAGTCAAGAGCAGCCATCAGTCAGATGGGGGAAGCCTGGAGAACAGAAGGACCAGAGTTGAAGCGTGCGGGAAGAGAAGCCCAGACGCCAGTACGCCATAAGAAGCCCTGGGACTCCTGCTAGATAGTGAACACTGATCGGAGTTCCCAAAAAGGGGAAGGGTGGCAGCAGGCAATGCAGGAAGTTGAAGACAAAGCTCTGCATAACACCCAGTGAGTGCAAAGTGGAGCCCCCAACAATTTGACTGTCCATCAGAAGAAGATAGAAGGAGCTGCCGATAGTGGATAAGTGTCTGGGACACATAAAATACCTGGGGCACTCGAAGAAGCCTGAACAAACAGTAATGGTCAATCCAACCTTAGTATAGGGCAAGTTAAGCCTTATTCCATCCTGATATTTTCTGTAATGAAAGATTGTTCAACTTTGGATCTGTTGTCTGTGTCTCGCTTCCCAGTTGTCTGTGTCTCCTTTCATGATGCAAACCTCGCAGTCTACAGAGTTTATATTGCATATTTGGGGCACATCCTGAAAACAAGACAATATATTTTTCAGATTTGATATCACTTCAAGAGACTTATTTGGAAAAGCTTCCAAACTCACACTTAAATTAGTTTTATCGGCTCTATCAAAGAAAGGTGTTTTATGCTCAAGCTGATCCACAAGTAAAGTTGATTCTACTGCACTTTTTGAATATTATCAGCACATTTCTAAATAAGTGTCTCACTGTTTGTCCCACTACTGCACGTTAAGGCTCTCGACGTTGTGGGATCTTGGGTCTCATGGACAAATGCTGATTCGGGACATTGATATCACTTCTATAGACTTCTGAAACATAGTCATAGAATCAGTATTAGGCTCTTTTGGTTTGTGAACAGATACACTTAGGAAAGGAATTATTGACTGATTGTCATTCTCCAATAATGATATAGCTGGAAGTTTCTTATTGCCTCTTTTCTTGACTCTTAGAGTCTCATTGTTGGTAAGAAAAAATGAGGTTGACTTTGGGAATTAGGAGCCGTGCATGCCACTGAAATCAGAGGCGGGAAGGTGCAGGGCCCTCAGGAAATTTCTTGAGGAGCATCTAGTCTGTCATGCATGTTTATTTTTTTTTAATTCATTTAGTCCATTTCTCTTGGGTTGTATTCAACTCTATAACACAGGACCTGTTCCCTTTTAGAACTTTTGAGTGAGTTTATCATTTCATCATTCAAATAAACAGCAGAGGGATCAAGCAAAGATACAGAGTGCATCCGCACATTCTCAACCAAATTGCTTGATTTATCCTTTTAAGGTGTTCCAGAGTTCTCCAGCCTTTCAATCTTTGTCCAGGACTCCGGTTGTGTGCCACCTCAGGTTTCAATGTTTGCTAATGGATTTTCCATTGATTTTAAAACAAACATGTGGGGTTTGACCTTCTTGTTAATGTTATCATACAGTGTAACAAGCGAAATTAAAACCAAAGTGTAAAGCGGTGATTGAGGTTGAACCCAGATTATTCAGGACTGGCCAGGTCTGGTTTGTGAAATTATAAAACAAAGTTCTAATCACCAGAAAATCACTTAGCATTGAGGGCAGTGTATTCAACATTGAATCTTTTCCTTCATTGTTCAAGCTTGCATTCACGTCTCTGTATACCTCTGGCTAATGGCAATGGGAAGAATTATAGGTGAAGAAAATAGGAGCGAGATTACATATAGGATGATAGTTGATTCTGGAAGAATAGCGGCTTTGTCATGATTATTATGTCCTGCCACTAAAACTAATATCTCTTTAGCCTCATTAGTGACTGATTCAGTACCTATATTCTGCAGCACTCTCTTTGAAGTGGTGACTGATTTTGGTTTTGGCTATTTCGTTTGTTACTGAATCATGATCGCACCCCTGAATGCACACCCATGTGTCCTCCTCCAATGCCATTGTACCGTGATTCATCCAAGCGTGTGAAGAATCAAGCTCTTCGACCTTGGGCGAGGCAGCCTGTTTGCCATTACTTCTTAAAGTGGTCATTGGTCTCTTTAAATTGGAGATTTGAAGCAGGCTTAACACTTATGTGGTCATGTTAGCTCCCCAACTCTTCAACCTGCCCCAACTGCTACAACTGTAGCACTCACTGACCACACTCAGTGCGAGCGCTACGCTCTCTCAGGAGGTTTTGGTGTCAGCTGAAGCTCTGCCTGCTGCAGTGGAATGTGAAGACAAACCGCTACACATGTAGCACTCTGCGGTCGCACTCCACACAAGCGCGCGCTACATGCTTTCAGGAGGTTTTTGAGTAAGTCGGTCTGGTGGTCAGTCTGCTGCTGTGGAAAGTGAAGTATAAACTGCTAAAACTGTACCACACAGCGACCGCACTCCCAGAATCTGCAAACCCACTTTGCAATAAAGATAAATGGATCAGCAAGTTGCCAGTTATTACATCTATATTAAATCTATATAGTCGGTTAACATGTTTACAACTCATTTCCAATTGTTTCTTTAAACTGATAAATTTATTTCTAGTAATGATAAAGTAGAAGTGTGATGTGGTTTAATTAAACTGCTGTTTTATTGAAACTGAAGAACACCCCCTTTGGTGTTTCTCCACAGGATACAGGTGTGCTTGGGTAATTTGATATGCATACATTGCTAGAGCCTCACAGCAAACACGTTCCTGTGGACACTGTCTCGGTTTCAGGAAGACTGATATTGCATAGTCTGAAACACAATGCTTGAAATTATACTCATTGCTGGGTGCAGTAGAAAATAGCTTGTCATGGCCTCCCAACTCTTAAGTCATTGAAATTATTTTAAGGGGCCACAGCCTAACATAACTGGTAAGGCACCCCTCTCCAGACAAAATGTGCTTTAGTTGCTCAGGTCTCCTTTCTGAGGAATATAGCATAAAAATGGTTTGAGATCATGCACACTGTCGTGTGAAGGGGATGTGAGGATTTCGACCATCCGCACAGAGGGTGTGCACTCACCTGGGCTTTTAAAAAAAACGTTTATAAGACATGGAATGATGGTAGATGAACCCCCGGAAAATGTGTGGGGTTAATCTGCACACATTTTCCTATGCTCACCATATAACATACACATAGACCTGTGTACTGTGGGTGGACACAGCATACAGGCGCTGTCTCCCCTGTCATATTTAGTTGGGATATGACAGCCAAGAGTACATCAAGGCATCTCAGAAGGGGCAGGCAAAACATGCCTCCCTCCATGGCCCATCTAATTAACTAACAAAGGCTCCATGGATCCACCCTGTCCTTTTGTTAGCACTGCTGGTGCTGGCCTTGCATACTAATCAGAGTTAATTCAAACAGGTCAATGTGGGGCCTGGCTGCAGGACTAACAAAGGAGGCAGGAAAACCCCAACAACCTTTGATATGCATCTGTGTCAACCTGAAGTCAGCTCCCACCTCCTAGTATCAAGGGCAGTGAACTGTCATGTCTGGGACAGTTGTTTACAGTAGTCATGGGGGACCCCATTCAGAAGGTACGAGAATGTGGCTTGCAGAAGTCAGAAAGTCTGGTCTCACCTCAGCTTCAAAGGAGACCTGCCGCTTTAATCAGGAACCACAGAGAGATCCATTGACCGGAGAGACTTGTTGATCCTCAACAGACATGTAGATGGGTGGGACTTAGGATCACATGTGATCACCCCCTTTTTTTCTGGTGCAAAGTATTCTGGTTATGGCCTCATGCGTACAGGAGATTGTTGGTGGGAGCCCCTGGATTGGTTCATTAAAGTAGGCCTAGCCTACACCAATCTCTGTGGCCCATTTGGCTTTAAAAGAGGGCTGAGACCCTCTTTTTGCAGGTGATCTGAAGACTTTGGAAGGAGTAGGACTCATTAATCATTGGACCCTGGCTGAAGGTATAGTATGCCTTACATCTTCCGTCAGTGAAGGAAGGCCAGGACCGCCAAAAGGGAAGCAAGATTCCCTGCCCTAAACATCTTCCAGGGAAAGGAGGGAGATACAGAATCCAGAGGAGCCTCTAGCAGCTTCAGAACCGGTACCCAGCCAGCACACAGCGTCTATGAACCTGACACAAAAGACAAGGCAGCTGTCTACAACGGACTCCACAGCTTTGGGCCCTCCACCTTAAAGGACAATACAAGCCCAGTGAAGACGCTAGGAGAAGTGCATCAATGAGCATTTACCAACATCCACCTTAAAGGACATTTTCGAGCCAGTCGAGTTCCTCAAGCTGCAACCGACTGCACCGCTGACCGTTGTCAAGCCGCAGTTGACATCCAAGACATCTCGACCAGTGCTTCAGAACCGCCGAGCAGCACTGAGACAACCAATTCCTGACCGCGAGTCGCCGGGTAGTCCAGCCTGCAGCTGTTGGTCCAGTCTTGCTTGTTGAACCGTCTTGCCGCCTTTTACCCACAGCTGACTCCCGTCTTAAACCCTGTCACAGAAGTCTGCAAAGGGCCCTGAACCCGACTTGACCCTGTCCAGCACCATGTACACCTACAAGCACACGGTACATTGTGTTCTGTCCCCCTGGTCCTTCTCGGAAGGCCCCATGAGACATTTTAAGACCCACTGCTTGTACTGAAGCCAAGTACCCTTGAAATGTTGGGATTATTTACTATACTGACCACCCTCCTGTCGGTATCCAGAGTGCATCCCTTTTCCTTCATTGACATTGTCTATCCTCTGCATTCCTTTACAGTGTGGGTTGCATTTCTTAGTGTTGCTAGACTGTCTGTTGTGATAATAAAAAAGGTAGATATTTGTATACAGCCTTGACTGGACAGTCCCTTTTATCATTGTATAACAATTGTATTTTCGCTGTGTTGCAACTAACCAACAATTCACGATCCTTCGGAGATAAGCTAGCTGTTCCGACCACGTTACCAAAATTGGACAAGGAGGCTTATAATTTGCTTGTTATTCCAATCTGTTCGGATCCCTTCTGGTATATTAGAGGTGTGGGGCTGATCGATGGTTTATAAACCAATATTCGCCACTGGCCCACTAGTATACCCGAAGTTGATTTGTCACATGATATGGCATGATATGGCATTTGTAACGCACCTATACACAAGTGTTTCAGCCCAAGCCATGGTATGCCCAAGTGAAGTGAGGGCCTCGGCTCGGACTGTGGGCCATTTCCGAGAGGAAGCTGTGCCACACTCCCCATTAAGAACGTTTTTATTGTAAAGCTTTCTACTAAATTAAGGCAGACGATCTTTTGGGGATGAGAAGAGATGCTCCTCTAGGCCTCATTTAAAATAGATTTGTTTTGTGGTATTCACTGCAATCCACGATTTTCAATGAAGTATTTTTCAGACCATTCACTCTAGAAATGATCCTATGACATGTCATACTCACTGGCAATTTTCAATAATCAATGGGCATGGTCCAATTATCATTTCCACTTGTAATGTGTATCCAAACTTGTTTTCACATGTATTTATTGCAATGTTCCAATTTCCAAAGGCACAACAAGAAATATGTATAGTTAGTGTTAGCATGTGTTTTGATACATTTCAAGTGCTTTCTCAAGGCCAGTTATAATCATTGCTTGCAAATTAACCAAATCTGTATATTGCTATGAAATGCAAAGAATGCCAAGGGAACTGGTCTAAGTCTATTCCACTTGCCTGTAGTTATGGTTACTGGGCAATGTACCCCGGTTTATTCATAGTTCCTGTCGTACTGAAATATCTTCATAGCAGGTCTCACACTAAAAAGGGCACCATAGAAACCCCCAAAAGCATAGTGAACTTCTTAGCCTCGTTTCATGAAATGCTAACTATCTCTCTAGGTTTGTTATCCCATAGCATTATACCGTGTTTTGCAGGTGTTGCTGCTGTCCATCTTTCCCTGGATCATTTAACCGGTAAATACCCTACCAATGTTTGGCAATGCCACAGAATGTTCCCTTTCTTGTAATTAAATTATTGTCAGTTTGCCTAGACTATTGTCTGTTGCATCATCTCTATCACATCTGTGGGTGTATGTCTGCTCTGCAACCTGATGTTGTGTACTGTACCCCTTCCTGCCCTTCCTGTACTTTGAAGAGGTTGCACTACACTCCAACCTGGCGCTTTACAAAACATGAAAATAAGTAAATAAATGTATGCAACCTGGAGGCTTATTACAGGTTTGGTGGTATCTCTGCGGTAAATCCACTGAGATACCACCAAAATGTATTACTGTTACCGCCACTTGGTCCGGTGGTATTACCGCCAGATTACAAGTGGCGTTAGGCAGTGTCAGTGCCCATAAATTGGAGTCCATTGGACTCCATTGGGGATTTTTGGCAGAAATACTGCAGCAGTATTTCTGCTGCAGTAATTCCACCGAAATTTGGCAGAAAGCTGGCGGATTTACCTCCAGCTCAAAGCTGCAGGTGAATCCTCCAACTTTCCACCAAAGTTATACTTGGGTAGTGCAGTAATGTGGCGGTATATGTTAATACCGCCACGTTTTACCTGCACTGCCCAACTTGTAATGAGAAGAACAATAGGCATGGGTAGGACCCTAAGGTGTGCGCTATTGCCACTAATTTACAGAAAAATGGCCGGCTGCGTGGCCAACATCAAAGCGTGCACCCAGAGGCACCCTGGCAAGATGCGACAAAAAAGAGAGTAGCTGACTGGCCAAACGCACTCTGGCAAATGCTAGTCAAAACCATAACATGTTCTCGAAAAGAACTGGTAAGGACAATGAAAAATAGCAGGTGTGTTTTAATGAATTTTGGATGTCAGCCGACACGTGTTTCGACATGGCAGCAGTTATATCAAGAATCAGATATGAGGCACTGTTTGGCCTTTGGTTAGAATTCCTGTGAAATCACAACTTCCTTAATGGCAATATAAAATGGGTTTAAGAAAAGATGGCTCATTGCCTATTTCCTAGGGCCATATGGAACGTGTTCACATTAGCCTGATGGCTGGAACGTAATGCGAAGGTTACCTCCCTGGGAATCTGAAATTCATTAAAATATACCTGCTATTTTGTATTGTCTTTACCAGTTGTTTTCGAGAACATGTTATGGTTTTGACTAGCATTTGCCAGAGCGCGTTTGGCCAGTCAGCTACTCTCTTTTTTATCGCAATTTGTAATGAGCCATGGTCTTGTCAGACTTTCACCCGTTGGGTGGACTTTCTGTTTCTGAGTAGTGTCACTTTCTTTGCTATGGGGGAAACTCTTGTTTGGTACAATGTAAATTCTGCCTCTTTCTCTCTTCATCTCGCTTTCTCTTTTTCTCTCTCTTCATCTAGTCACGTTATCAATTGAACATCATGTAGAGCCACCCCAGCCATTGCTGATATCTTGCAGGGTGGGTGGTTAAACATTAAAAATAAATCAAACAAGTAAATTATTGATTTGTGCAATGTTGCTCGGAAAACAGCACAGCGGCGTAAGGGATTCCTCACATACCGTTCTGCCTTGAAGCAGCTTAACATTAGATATGGTCTATTCCATCCCTGCTCTTTCAAAATTACTCATAATGGGAAAACATCTGTCATTGATGATCCGGCAGACCTCAAGTCCTTTATAAGATCCCTTAAATTTGACTGCATGGATACTTCTACTCCACCTTGGCCTTCCACCGCTGGCACATGATTTCCCATTCAGATTATTTTATCTTATTGTTGTTCTGCTCCTGTCTTTGCTGCAGGCATTCATTTCATGTTCAATTTCTCTTTATAATGTTCGCAGGCGTGGTTGTTGTGATGTGAGTACCCTTCATCCTATAGGACTTTTTTTTATTGTCCTTCCAGGCGTCGCCTTGCTCTCAAATGCGCTAGGCTCACTTTTTTGTTTTTTTCCTGACATTTATTTTATCTCTCACCTATAAGCTATTTTTACTCTTCTCATTTTTTCCACATTTCTTATTCCTCTGGTATGTTACACAAATTTCAGGCCCGTTTGTCTCCCCAGCTTCCATGTGTATTCTTCTTATGCGTTGTCCTCCTTCTTATGCAGCTTTTTATATTGGGTATTGATTCTGTTCAACTGCCATGTTTTACATGTATTGTTCATATTTTATTACATGCATTTCCTGGAATGTAAAAGGGATCAATAACCCCATTAAGCGGTGCAAGGTCCTCTCACACCTCAAAAGATGTGGTCCCTCTGTTGCCTGCATCAGGGAAACCCACCTGTCCATGATCAAATCAATGAAATTGAAATCCCTTTGGGCCCAAGATGTGATCACCAGCCCTGCCCCAGCCAAGAAAAAGGAAGTTGCCATACTCATCAATAAGAACTTTCCCCACAAAATCATTGATCAAATGACTGATCATGATGGGTGGTGGGTATGGGTTAAGCTGCAGTGTGGGTCCAATGTCATATCTATCATGAATTTATATGGGCCCACTGGACCAGATCCTAATTTCTGGCACTCAGTGAAAGAAAACATCTTAAAATCTAACCTCCCCATCTGGTTGTGTGTGGTGACTTCAACAATGTTCTTGAGACTTTCATTGACAGAATGTCCACATGGGCCTTCTGGAGCTCCAAATCCCATGACTCATTCATTCGCTGCATATCAGAGATAGGGTTGGTAGATACATGGAGACTTTCACACCCCACCGACTTTGACTTCACATTCCACTCATTACCCATGACTCCCTCTCACGCTTAGACGTTACCAAATCACTGTCACACACCATTCTCGACTCTCATATCGCCAACTTTGCTATATCTGACCATGCCTCTGTTGTTACCACCTTTGACTTTCTTAAAATTAACAAACACTCTAATAACAGATGGCATTTCAACAATATACTATTACAAGATGTTCAATGTATCAAGTCTGTAATCAGCTTTCAGCAGCAAATCTTTGCAAATAACCAGGATGAAGACACCTCTACGGGCAATAATTGGGACGCTTTTAGAGCTGCACTAAGAGGTCATGTCATTCAGTATGTTAGTAGTAAGAAGAAAGAATACATAAGGGAATTAGATGATTTATTCCTTACAATCAATAAAATAGAGAAAATATACTAATAATCCTCCTCCCAGTCTAATCTTTGTAATGTCTTATCATTACGTATGCAAATCAACAAGAAACATACCCAACAGGCATCCAATACCATACTAAGATTCAAATCCAAGATTGATCAAACATCTAATAAAGCTGGGAAAGCTCTTGCCTCTTATCTTAAATCACGCAAAGAAAAAACCTTCATCTCACAAATCTAAAATAATATGGGCATTACCGTTACGAAATCAGAGGAAATTCTACATGTCTTCAAGACCTTTTACTCTGACCTATACTCCCCGGACACCACTACCTCTCTGGACAGCCTGCTTTCTTTCTTTCAAAACAATAAGCGTGACTCCTATCCCCAAGTTGATCTAAGTAGTCTTGATTGCCAAATATCCTCCCTAAAAATCATTCAAGCTATCAAGGATCTCAAAAAAGGCAAAGCTCCTGGTCCTGATGGCCTATCTCCGGAGTTCTTCCATTGCTTTTCCAACATCCTTTCCTCCAAACTCAAATCACTCTTCACCTTCTTTTCTAATATTAAGTCTTCCTCTGGGTCTTTGGCTCAGGCTACCTTAATTCTCTTTCCTAAAGCCCTAAAAGATTCTGATTGCCCTACAAATGATAGGCCTATATCCCTAATAAATGTCGAATGCAAGATATTCGCAAGGATTGTTGCTAAAAGAAGCAAATCTTTCCTACCCAAACTAATTAAAGCTGATCAGGTTGGCTATGTAAAGGGGAGAAACATTTCTTTGAATGCTAGACTTTTACTCAATGCTATTCATCTTCTAGCTAAAGACAAAACAGATAAACAAGGCAATGCTGCCATTGCGCTTGATGCAGAGAAGGCTTTCGAATGAGTAGGCTGGGATTTCCTGTTTCAATCCTTACGCTGGCATGGTTGTGGGGAAGTTCTAATTGGTCAAACTTCTTTACTCGAACCCCAGCTCTTCTATCCTCATCAACGGTCAAGCTTCACCTTACTTCTCCCTCAAACGAGGCAGTAGACAGGGATGCCCTTTTTTCTCTATCTTATATATCCTTTCTCTTGAGCCCTTACTGCAATGCATAAGAAATGATACTCAAATCCCAGGTGTTACCTGTGGTCAACAGGAATTCAAAATTGCAGCCTATGCCAATGACATTCTCATTCTTTTAAAAAACCCAAAAGATCATATTCCGGGTTTACTGTCAGTTCTCAATGACTTCTCTCTAGCCTCCGGATATAAATTAAATAGAGATAAATCAGAGATCTTGCCTCTTCACCCATTCTGCCTCAAGCATGACATTTATTCGTTTGGCTTCAAATGGTGTGACAACTAACTGAAGTACCTCGGCCTTCTCTATACCTCTTCCTCTAAGCTTATTATTAAATGAAATTCTGCCTCTCTCCTTAGACTCAAGAGCTTACCTCTCTCTGGTCTCCCTTATATCTCTCTTTGTGGGGGTGTATTGAAACTATCAAAATGATGCTGTCACCAATTATTCTTTATTACTTATAGATGCTCCCTAATCTGCTCCCCGCATCCTTCTTTTCTGCAATCAACGCTATCCTAATCAATTTTGCATGAGGCATCGGCAAAAACAAAAGAATTGCCATTTCTAAACTTGGATACCCTTTTAGGCAGGGAGGAAGGGATTTGTGACTGTTAAAATGAAGATGAAGTAGATGTAAGTCATTTGTGTTAAATAATCAGTTTGTTGCCCTTTCGTCCATCTCCTTCTCTCAGTCCATACAAAGTGAGGATGTAGCATGAAAGAAGAGATATATACAGGAAAGAAAGGACAAAAAGGATGCTAAATGCGATGCTACACTCAGTAGGACCATATATAAATTTCCTGTAATCACAAGGAAACCATGCCAGGACAGTCTTTCCAAAAGCACTGTCTCTGGAGCCAACATCCGGAAAGTAATGTCTCATGAACATAATGGGAGAGCCCCCAGGTAGCTGCCCCACATAAATCAAGCAGAGCAATCCCCTTGCATGAAGCTCTCTCTAGTGGACAAACCAGGGGAGGTAGGCAAACTTTGTAGAAGTCATAGGCCTTCAAGATGGCAGTTCCCATCTATCTAGTCAATGTGGAAGTGGGCATGGGGGATGTTTATCACTGCCAACAGGCCCAAAGGTGAAAACAAGAGGCTGCTGGTCCTGGAGGGAGTTGTCCTTCACAGATACATTCCACCGCTATCTAAGTAGCGAACAGTGGAAGAAACATCCTCAGATGACTCACGGTGATGAGAACAATATCCTAATTGAGATGTAAGTCTGAGAGAACCTTGGGCCTAAAGTCTGGGCTGGGCTCAAGCATCAGACCCCCTGAGAGAAACCTGAGAAAATGGTCCACATAGAGAAGAGTTCCAATCTTACCCAACCAATAAGCAGAGGTAATGGCCATGTAGAGGAGCAGATATACACGTCATCTCTTGCTTCCGCCCCGTCACCTCCGTCACATTTCAACAAAGTAGAAAAGCCCTATGTGTGACACCAGGTATTGTCCAAATACTGCATTGAGTGTATGAGAGAAGATATGCACTCAGACAACTGTATCGAATGTACCCACAAACTGAAAGGGTAGTGGGAGTGTTGCAGAAACCACTAAACTTTGAAGAGCTGTAAAGAAAATCTGAAAGGTGCAGAGTGAAGTCACAAAAGAAAGATACATAGATGCACTGTGAACTGAAATGATATGCAAATACTTAACGTATGAAGATGTAACTGAAGTAACAAAAGAAACATGTAATCAATTACGAAGAAATCATGTGCACCAAAGAAATACGTAAGAGACGAAGTGAATGTGCATACTCAGAAGCACAAGCTAGATGAGACATATAGAAGCTTGCTGTAGAAGAGAAAATAACGTTACTAAAACGGCCATGACAAAAAGATGGATGCCGGAATCGTGTTGAAACCAATCATGCAACCTCAGAGACAGACCAGGGCTGCATAGTCAGGAGATTCTGGAAAAAGAGCTTTGTGTGAGGAATAAAGAGGAGTCTATTGGCCTGAGATCAAGGATACCACATCAAGGAATAATTGCAAGGCACAAAGTGAGTCAAGAGGATAAGCAATGTACGTAAGACATATTTCAAATGGATTTTGTCCTCTCACGTATTCCTCATCTTTGATATTCGATATCCAGCTTCAGCAGCTTTGCATTTTTTTTCTGGCAGAGGGCGCTGTGCATCGATGGCATCGACTTGATGGGTCTCGAGGGCCTCCATCTCGGGATGATGCCATCGAAGGGGCATATAGCACACGCTACGGCCGTTGGCTTCAGTTCTGTTTTTCTGCGACAACTTTAGCTTCGACAAATACAGCGTGCTTCTTCACTTCCGTAACAACTTGGTTATTTCGAAAGAGAATCAAGAAAATGTCTTCTTCATCGACAGCGGCAACCCTGAAAGACAGGGTTCAAAAAGTGTTGTGATCGTGGGTCGAAAATGTCTTTGACCGATCCCCATCGTATTTGTTTGTGGTGCCTCGGGGCAGACCATAACATCTCGGACTGCTCCAAGTGCCAGTCGATGACTGTAAAGGCCATGAAGGAATGAAAGGGGAAATTTAAGGTAAGTCGAATCCCTCAGTCTCCTACTTCGGCTAAGAAACCTTAAACCAACAAGTTGAGAGGTGACTCACCAGAGGAAGAAGGCAAAGTGTTTGTTGAGATCGAGGAGTGGCTGTCACCACTCTTCTTCGTTCTTGAAGAAGTCTAAGAGAAGGCACCATAGGTTGCCTTTGTTGACTTCATCATCAGACGGTTCCCCTGAGAGGTTTTCTTCCCCGACTAAAAAATCCACTCCGGCCGAGTGGGAGGATTTCAGAGCAGAGATGCTCAAAATATTTGAAAACAGAAGCCTCCAGGCCATGCTCCTAATGTGCCTTCGAAAGAAGCTGGGAAGGAAAGGGCTCAACCTAAATCCTGCGCGCACTTGAGCCCAGTACGAAGGCCCGATCCACATCCACAAGTCGATGTTGTGGTCGTCGATGCAATCGACACATTCGGCGATGGCGGTGGCGCCTTCGATGCCAGACAAACCCTCAAGGTCAAACCCAAAGGCATCGACTCCAGCTGCACCATTATTGCCAGCTGCGCCATCGACCCCGAGCACCCCGGTAAAACCTATGGTGCCAATGAAGAAAGTTTCGACGGCTCCTCCAGCATCAAACCCATTATTTACAGAACCTCTCATACCTGAAAAAACATGTGCCACTACCGAGAAAATTCTATTTTGAGTCTCTGACGTCCATATACGAGGAAAATGAACCTTCAGATGAAGAGGCTCCATGTGGCCTCCAATTTGGTACACCAAATGTACCAGAGAATTTTATTGCAGAGGAGTCAAGATTGAGAGACTTCTATGACAACCTACAGACTGCAAGTGGGGTGGATACCTCACCGAAGTTGGCGTTTGGGAGACTAGAGGCTGGGGAGAATGCATATGTGCCCTACAGACAACTCATATCCAAGGTAGTGGACTACATGGGGTGGAGTAGGCCTTCATTTGAATAAGATATGATATGATATGGAATTTATGACGCGCCTATACACAAGTAGTTCAAGGCGCGACAAGGCAAGGGAGGAGGGAACAGAGGGAAGACAGAGACAATGATCTTACTAGGCCAGGTGACATTGAGATCGTGCAAGTGCAGGGGAGGAAGGAGGGGGAAGGGAAAAGTGCAGGGGAAAGGGGAAGGGACAGTTGAATACATAGGATAACAGTAAAATAAATAAAGAAAATAAATAAATAAAAGTGCGGCCAGCTGGTGGCAAGCGTAAGGGTAAGTGCAGACATCAGGTGTCATGTGCTGGTGGGGGGGGGCTGTAGGGATGTAGAAACAGTCACCAAGTGCAATGGTTGCCAGGGCGGCAGTGCAGGTGTGCAGCTGGCAGGGAGGGGACCTGGGACCAAGATCAGAGGAAAGCCAGGTAACCAGTGAAATTTCATTTTCAGCCAGGGGATCAGCAGGGGAGAGGAGGAGAGAAAGCAAAAGCAAAGAGGAAGGTCTTGAGGTGCTTCTGAAACCAGAGACAGTTCTCCTCAAGTGTCAGAGATGCAAGGAGGCTGTTCCAGAGGGAGGCCCCAGCAGAAGAAAGCGATCTACCACCAACTTGTTGCTTGGAGAAGCGACTGACCCTGAGGGAGTTGGAGGCGGATGAGCGAAGAGCTCGAGAAGGAAGATATTTAGGAAGAGAGAGTTGGCCTTGTGGACAATGCAGAGGGTTTTGAACTTAATCCTCGTCGTCACTGGGAGCCAATGCAAAGATTTCAGTCCTGGAGACATACAATCCGTGGGCTTGAGGCCAAGGACAATTCTCGCAGTCCTGTTTTGGATGAGTTGCAGTGGGCAGAGAATAGAGGCAGGCAGATTTAGAAAGAGGCTGTTTTAGTAGTCCAACCTAGAGAGAACCACAGCTCTGTAGACAGTGAGCTTCTAGGGGAAGGAGAGCAGGGGACTTGCTAGGTCTGGAAAAGACCCGGGGCTAAGCTGATGTCGGAACTGGGGGCTTGTTAGTCTTTTGGCTGTAGCTCCTGAGATTCTATCAGGGGCTGCAACCAAAAGATCAGGGGCTATAGCCCCGTTATCCCCCCTAGCAAATCCCTGAAGGAGAGGAAAGGGAGAATACCTCTGAGGAGGTGGAGCTGGTAGTGTGACTTCTTAGAGATGTCAGAGATTTGAGTAGAGAAGGAAAGTGTGGAGTCAAAGATGACTCTGTGGTTTTTAGCCTCAACGATGATCTAACAGACATCTTAGATAAGGGTTCTCAGTCAGAACCCATATTACCGTTTCATATTGCTTTGCAGAAAAGGGTGGCTATGAATTGGGAAACACCAGAAAACAATCTGGATGTAAATAAATCTTGACCAAGAAGTACCACCCTTCCAGTAGTGACCCAGAGAGTTTGGTGGTGCTGGCAGGTACTCCAACATCTAAGCAAACGGCTTACCGTACCATCCCTCCAGATAGGGACGACAAAAGAGTAGATGGATCAGCAAGGAAGGTATTTTCCGCAGGGAGTATGGCACTCAAATCTGCCAACTCCACATGTGCCCCTGCAAAATGAATGTTCACTCTATGCGACTGCATTTCCATGGTGGCAGAGCACATTCCCGAAGAGCATAAAAGAGATGGATTCTTAGCCATAGTTAGAGACAGCAAAGAAGCCATGTGCAAGTCTCTTCAGTCAGGTCTGGATTCTGCTGACAGCATCAGCAGAGCCATGGCTATTGGCACTGTTATGCGCAGGTTTGCGTGATTGCAGAAGTCGGGTTTTGCACCTGATGTGCAATCCAGACTTATCAACATGCCCTTTGATGGGTCTCACCTTTTTGGCAACAAGGCTGACTTGAGTCTTGAGAAGTTACAGACCTCGAAGGCGGCAGCCAAATCTTTAGGCGCTGCTACTAGGCAGTCTCAGCCTTTTCGACCTAGTGGACAACCTTGCAGGGGTAGATCTTTTCGCTACTACTCCTCAGTTGGAAGGGCGAGAGGAATGGCCAGTCAAAGGGGCCAAAGAAGATTTCCTCGTGGTGGACAAGGATGGGGTGCAAATCCAGCTTAAGCAGTACCATCTGCCACTGCATCAGCCGCCTCAAGTCACGTTCACAAGTGGGGGGCAGACTGTCGTAGCATCTAGAAGAATGGCAAGACATTACTTCAGATGCTTCGGCCTTGGAAACCGTGGCACATGCTTACTGCCATTCTTTTATACAGAGATCTCAGAAAAATCCACCAGGGAACCACTCTTTGAGGATTCCAGATCCTCTCCTTGTGTAGGAGAATTTAAACCTGCTAGAGAAAGGCGCTATAGAACCAGTGCCTGTAGCAGAGAGGAACAACGGTTGGTATTCCCCTTATTTCCTAATACCCAATTAGGACGGAGGACTGAGACCCATCTTGGACTTGAGATACTTCAACAAGTTCCTCAGGAAGGACAAGTTCAAGATGGTCACACTTTCTCAGATACTTCAGGCCCTCCAACTCCAGGATTGGATGGTGTCATTGGACCTTCAGGATGCCTGTTTTCATGTGCCAATCCATCTCAAGCACAGAAAATACCTGAGGTTCGCAGTTGGCGGTTCTCATTATCAATTTCGAGTTCTGCCATTCAGGCTGACCTCCTCCCAAGGGTTTTCACCAAACTGATGGCGATAGTGGCAGTGAGTCTCATGAGATGGGGGATTCACGTCTACCTCTATTTGGACAATTGGCTGATCAGGGTGCGTTCTCCCAAACAAGTCCTGGATCATATCAACGTCACCTGCCACTCCCTTCACAGACTGGGTTTCTCCCCCAATTACAATAAGTCCCATATGACACCTTCTCAGAAACTCCAATTCATTGGAGCTGTTCTGGATACATCCTTGGGAAAGAGCTCTCTACACTAGGTGAGGGCTCAAAACATTCTTCAGATGGTCACCAAATTTCAAAGTGCCCATTGTTTCCGGCCTTTGATTTTTTTTAGGTTGCACCTTCTGTGGTAGGCCTGCAAGGACAACATTCTGAAGCGAGAACCCTTTTGGCAACCATGGCTGGAGATAACCATAGTGACGGACACCTCACTCATCGGGTGGGAGCCCACACCAACGATCTGACAGTCAGCTGTCGCTGGTCTCCATCGGAGTCCAAACTACATATCAATCTTTTGGAGCTGAGGACAATCAGACTAGCGCTGTAGGCTTTTCTGCCCACTGGGGAAAGAATGTCCTGATAATAATGGACAAAACAGTGGCCATGTACTACCTCAACAAGAAAGAAGGTGTAGGGTCACTACCACTGTGCAGAGAGGCAATACAGCTCTGGTACTGGGCAATTCAAGAAGGAATCTCTCTATTGGCAGTTCACCCAGTCGGAGAGTAGAACACGGCGGCGGATGCTCTGAGCAGGCTGAGCAGAGTCTTCCATTAGTGGGAACTAGCTCAGGAAGTCCTTCAAGAGATCTTCACCCTTTGCGGAACCCCTCAAGTGGATCTGTTTGTGACCGGTATCAACCAGAATTGTTAACTGTATCCAAGGAATGTCCCCCAAGGGGACCTCTAGGAGTTGCGTTTATGGTGGACTGGGAATTTCCACTCCTGTATGCGTTTCCTCCAGTCCCCGTCATTCCTCACGTGATCAGGAGGTTGAGAAAGTTCAAGAAACACATGATCCTAATTACCCCCGATTGGGCCAGGAGGACGTGGTACCCAGTCATTCTGGACATGTCCATCTGTCCTCCAATATGTCTTCCACAAAGAGAGGACCTTCTCTCACGAGAGGAGTGTCGGGCTCTCCACCAAGAGGTCAAAACTCTCAACCTTCACACTTGGTTTCTGAAAGGCTGAGATACAATGATTGGGACCTCCCAGATGATGTAATGAGATTTTGCTTTCGGCCAGAAGACCAGCAACAAAGTCTTTGCACCATTGCCATTGGAATAAATTCTGCAACTGGTGTAGCAAAAAGAATGTAGATCCTTTTTTATGTAAAACACCAGATGTTTTATCCTTTCTGCCATCTTTAGCCAATTTAGGGCTCCAGTTTGGTACTATTAAAGGCTATTTGGTGGCGCTGTCCATCTTTAAGTGCTCATCAGAGGAATGTTCATACTTCAAAATTCCACTGGTTCCAATTTGTGATCTTAATTTAGTTCTAAAATGTGTAATGTGTGCACCTTTTGAACCTTTACATTCATGTCCCTTAAGGTTGTTAACCTTCAAAACCATTTTATTGGTAGCTCTGATATCAGCCCGCGAGTGAGTGAATTGTAGGCACTTTCGTTCAAGCCACCCTTTACTATCTATCACAAGGATAGGGTTGTTCTAAGGGTTGCACCTTCATTTTTATCCAAAATCATTTCTGATTATTTTTTTGCCTTGTTTCAACCCCACTCCCCCCCAGACCTCATCCTAGCAAGAAGGAGGAGAGATTACTTAGGTTGGCCCCTCGTAGAGCTTTAAGCTTTTATATATCTAGACTATCAAAACTCTGTATTGATAATCAGCTTTTCATTGGCTATACAGGACACAAACTGGGTCAGGCTGTCTCTATGCAGACCTTATCCAGATGGATCATTCTGGCCATTTCAGAACGTTACAGGTTGGCAGGGAAGGGTACTCTATAAGGTGTAAGGGCCCATTCCACCAGGGGCATGGCTACCTCTACAGCCCTGCAAAGGGGTGTACCTATAAAAAATATTTATGAAGCGGCAACATTGTCTACTATCCACACGTTCACTAAGAATTGCTGCCTGGAATGTCCCCTTGGTCAGAATGGTAGTTTTGGTAAAGCAGTCCTGCAATGGGTTCATGAAAACAATTAAAGTCAAATTCTACTCCCTCCTCCAAATCAAATACTGCTTTGGGAGTCTATCCAAGATGAGGGGTATGTGGGAGGACACAATCCATTTGAAGAACAATTTACTTACCCCTGGTAATGTTCTTTCCACTGGATGCTCCTGCCACGTATTCCGCATCGCACTCCCAGCCTACCCCACAGTAGAATTTCCCATGCTATTTTAGCTTTCATTCCTTCAAGGCTGAGTACGGTCATTCCCGTGTTTATGTGGGTATTTCCGCTGTAAGTGAAAAAACAGAACTGAAGCCAGCGAATGCTGCGCATGCTATAAATGCCTTCAATGACATCATCCTCGAGACGGAGGCCCTTGAGGGACATCAAGTCAACGCCATCGACGCAAAGCGGCCTCTGCCGAATGTTTTTGTTTGAAGCAACTGAAACTAGATATCGAATATCAAAGATGAGGAATATGTGGGAGGAACATCCAGTCGAAAGAACGTTACCAGGGGTAAGTAACTTGTTCTTCTCTTCGATTAAGCAAAGATGAAAACATCTGCAAGTGCCAAGTAGTGGACAGTCAAGGATGCAGAAAGCTTATGTGAGGTAGATCAACCAAGTCTCCAGAGGCCAAGAGGAGTAATGGCACTTAACTTGAATTAAATAGCACTATATAAAAGGTTGAAATGGAAAAAAATCACAGTCTCCTCATACGTAATTCAGAAGTCGAAAGCAAGGGCTATTCATTAAGTTCCAGACAAACATAATGCTGTACCTACACTCCCTTGAAAATCCTAGAGCAGAGAACAGGCTGTAAGGTCAACTACAAAGAAGAAGCCCTGGCCTGGGCAATTGGGCAAGTGGGTAGTAGTCTGACATTGTTCTCTGCACTTGAGTTTCATTCTGGTTACGTGCTGCTATCAAGCCGAAAGTCCAAGGTTTCAAGAAAATGCCAACCAATCATAGGAGTCTATGTAGCAACATGCTGTACAATGTTGCAAATGCCTTTCTGCTGCTGTTATTCTGCTATGATCTGTATTATATGTATTTAGAGGTGGTTCAAGGCATGCCTACCAGGTAAGGGGTATCCAGTAACGTTACTAATACTTATTTGATATGTATAGAAAAAGAGGTACGGGTACCCCTCTGCGAGAACGAACACGGCCTAATGACCTGTTCCATGGGAAGGTGCCCACTCAAGAGTCTGCAGCCACATTTGAGCTCACTGTACCTTTCACAAAGGAGAAATATCCATTTGCATACCAGTCTATGTCTGTCAGGTTCTGTTACCTTGGTTGAATGGTGTGCTGCAGGTGTGAGTGATTTCTAATGAGATTGGTTGGGCCTTAACTTTGTTGTTCAGAGTGTTGAGAGCATCCCATGTCAAGATGGAGGTTCTCAACAAGCTCCCTGATTGGTTTGGAGTGAATGAAAGGCAGGTACTGAACATTCTAAATTGCCTTTAATTGTCAGCAGCCCAGCAGAAAGGACCTATGTCAAGAGCTCCAGTGTTTTTTTATTATCTGACGCTGGGCCTTCCAGTCAACTTTGGGCCTTAGGAGGTGCAGGAGAAAGTCAGGAGTTCCAGGAAACAATTCCAGAGACTACCATTTGGAAAAAATAAGCTAAGTGAATCAAAAGGTTATTTATAACTTGATATTGTAGAAGTAAAACTATTCAGTTTCAGTTTAAATGTTTCTCAAAACATAGTTTAGGAGTTTGGTTATTGTATTTACAGAGAATTCTTTTTAAAGACTTGTTTAATTGCAAGTTTCTTGTTAAATTCAGAAAAGGGAACTGTGAGTGGTTCTCAGTGGCCGTTCAACTGTGGAGATTCATACTCTGTTGCTAAGCAACTCTAGCACTCGTGACCGGAGCTAGTTGTGCTCGTGATCTGAAAAGAGACTTTCCTTTTCGAGATTGGTTGGCGGCCGCCGTCCCGACTACTCAAGTAGAGATAGTACTCGTCAGCGTTGTGCAGTGTGTTCCAGGTAGTTGTATTCCATTGACTGCGCAAATGTCAATGTTGGTCAGGGTGACCTGGAGCACACGAGTCCCGGGATCCGTAAGAAGGGATTGAAAGAACGTGACAGAATTTGACTTAAAACCCATTCTTCGGTTGCATATACCTTTCGGATTGCAGTGGGCATCTGGGAAAGCAGTGTAGTAACAAGTAATAACTCAAGCGTGTGTACTAATTACATACGCTACTCATCTCGTGCATGCGCGGAACTTTGAGTTTTCACGTCATCACTCAAACTCAATAATCATTAACATAGAGCATGCACGGGTCTTCCCCATTCCCAAGGCAACACGAAATTCTAAGCGTGCATGCACAAGAAGACATGGGGCCTCAATCCGAGTTTGGAGGTAACCACGCCGCTATTTGCGGCATGGCTGCCTCCGAACTCATACAAACTCCGACCTGGTGAATGGAGTAATTACGGGTCCATTCCGAGGTCAGACGGACCAGTAATTCCCCATTCACCAGGGCCATTCCCCATTCCCATTTGAGCCCCCATAGGCCTCAATGGGAAGGGGAAAGGCAGCAATAACGGTACCTTAATTTACGGTACCGTTATTGACCCTGGAGTCCCTTTGCGGGTCCCGTACTTAACGCTTGCTAAAAGCAGGCATTAAGGAAGGACCCGCAAAGGGAACTCGTAGTAGGGCGGTAAGAGTTTAACGGCACCGGTCTCGTCACCGGTGACCGTTAACCCTTATCGCCCTACTCGGATTGAGGCCCATGGAGTCAACAATCAAGCCTGCGTGAAGCAGTTCTTCTCAATAAATAAACCATGCAACTCAGCGCAAATAAGGAGAGGCTAAAGAAATTAGTTTTAGCCATATAACTAGCCTAAAAGGAATCAGGAACCTTCTCAGAATAAAAAGACATGCTCATGGTACAAGAAGAAAGTTAGAGAGAGGAACTCTTTTCAATACTGGAACTAAGGAGCTGAGTAAGAAAGTTTTCAGTGCAAAACTGCAGAGAACCAAACAGCCCAGTCCAGCAAAGTCCCAGCAGTAGTGGCAGAGACATTTTTCTGATCACCAGTCAATATGTAAAACACTCCTCTAAACCTTCAGTAAAGGAGAGCCAGGTATGGTTTTCTAATGATTTTTATGTAGTGAATGTGCAGAAGTCTAAAAAGCTAAATAAGGTTAGGGACCAAGGACTGTTATTTCCTTTTTCCCCTTTTAGGTTGTGAGTTTAAAGTTCGAGACCTGGTGTTTGTTATTTTGTCCCAATTCCCCTTTTCCCTCGGGAGTGCACCCAGCTTAGCTGTATTTCATCCAGTTTAGAGGGTTGCATTTCTGGGGGACTATGAGGGTTCAGCAGCTTCCATGGACAACCAACAAGAGAACAAACCTGACAATGTCCTCCCAATTGAGAAGTCCAGCGCCGAAATGCCTGGACATCCTCCTTTGAACAAGAGTACCAACAGCAACCCCAGACACGTGTTTTGACCTAGTCGGGCCTCACCAGTGAGGTGGAGCTGTGCCTCTATAAGCACAGTGAGCAAGGGGTCCACGTCTGGATAACCCTAGGTAACTTGGGGTGACCCAACCCTAAATTCCTTAAACATAGAAAAAGATGTATGGGCGCCCCTCTGTGAGAACGAACACAGACTAATGACCTTTTCTATGGGAAGGTGCCCACTTGAGAGTCCGCAGCCACATTTTAGCTCACTGTACCTTTCATCCATACCTCTTTTTCTATGTTTAAGGAACTTAGGTTTGGTCACTCTAAGTTACATAAGTTAACTCTTGTACCTAAGTTACCCAAGTTACCTCTTGTTCAAAGGAGGATTGCCTAGCATTTCAGTGCTGGACTGCTCAAGTGGGTGGGACAAAGACTGATATGCATATGGATATTCCTCCTTTGTGAAAGGTACAATGAGCTAAAATGTGGCTATGGACTCTCGAGTGGGCACCTTCCCATAGAACAGCTCATTAAGCCATGTTTGTTCTCGTAGAGGGGTGCCCCTACCTCTTTTTTTATATGACATATAGGTACATATTTTCCCATATCCAATCCCTCCCATCAATAGGTTTACAGTTTGCCACATAGGATGACATCATAGATGATGCATCTTGAAGTATAAAGCCTTTTTATAATTGAACCTTAAGTGTGCGTGCATGACTACAATTTGTTGTTCACCAGATTTCCCTACTTTATTGAGCTATTAATAAAATAGTACGTTGCTATATTCTTTGAGTCTGTCCGGTTATTTGGGTCTGAGATCATTATTGGTAATTCCATCGAGCACATGAGATGCTTCAAGGTGCTAGTGCACATTTTGGTAGCATTGCAGATGGTTTTGGTCCAGTTGACCTGGGCCCAGATTTAGACTCTCGGAATGTCGATGACTTTCGCCATTAGCCAGAAGATTGTGGAGCTTCCTGTGGAGAGCGGCGCGCAATACACACGTGTGAAAAGAATCGGTCAGCAGGTGCCCCTTTGAAGAAATTCCTGTCCGGTCCCTGAAGGTGGCCCACAGACTGAAGGGGAACTGGTCAATTGGGGAAGTGTCGATGCAGAGGGACTGGAGCTGAGCCACGATGTAAGTAGAGCATAGAAAGTGGCAAATATAGGGGGAGGGACTGTATTGTAAATATATGTATATAAGTAACAGGATTTTTGTGGATTGAAAAGAAAAGAATTAGATATCTTGATTCCTGGGTCCAAGAGGGACAGAAGGGTAGGCACTAAAACTCCAAGTTGGGTATTATTTAAGGATTCTTGAGGCAAGGCCAAAATGAAGAGTCTGTATCAAACTCCAAAATGGGGTAAACAGTGAGATGAGATATATTTACCAGAGATAATAAAGGAAGGCGTACTCAAACAATTTAAAAGTGCAAATGTGTATGGGGTTATAAATATGTGAGTGTAAAACCTTTATTGTGTTTAGGTTAAGCGATATAAAATGATAGTAAAAAACAAAGGTGATCATCAGATTTTTAAATCAAGGGATTGATGTCAATCAAGAGGATAAAAATCAAAGGACAATAATAAATAAATAAAGAAGAGATTCTTAATGTGTCAACAATAAAATAACGAGACAGCAAGAGTTTATAGAAGTTGTAAACAAAGGAATAAAAAGATCATTATTGCTTAGATTTTTTAAATTGGTTAAAAAATGTGTTTTTCTGATAATGGGCGGTAATTGATGGTGCTTTTTCTAAACAATTAGTGTGGTATATTTGATAAAGTAAATAAAAGAAAAATAAATCTGGTAAGTATTGACAGTCGAAATCTATTTGTCATCATGGGGGACACTCCCCTTCTACATCTATGCAGGACACAGCCAAGGTATACACCCAAAATTAGAGAGTACCACACTGATTGGGTCAAAGGCACAACCAATAAAATGCTCATGACATAGCCTCAAGAAGGCTCATTATCAAAAACAATATTGCGACATACGACCACATACTTGCAAGCTACATATAAAGGGACAAAGTTACAGAAAAGGTTGGCTGTTTTAGAATTATGGAAGATGTATCAGAGTGAGAAAGAAGATCTGCCTCAGAATAGAAATTGGGTAAGTATAGACAGTCAAAATCGACCTGTCATCACGGGGTACTCTACAGGCCATTGCCAAGATATACAGCTAAGATACGGAAATATCATTTGGAATGGGTCTGAGGCAAGACTGATATGACACTCATGCCTTGGCTTCAGGAGGGTTTGTTGTCAAAAACCGTATTGTGACACATGACAAGGTATTTGCATGCTACATGTAAGGGAAAGAAGTTACATAAAAGGTTGGCTGCTTTAGAGCTATGGAAGATGTATCTGAGCAAGAACGAAGATCTAGTGGAGAAGGAGGGGATGCTTAATCAGCATTAAGGGGAGTATAAAATGCCTTCGGGTCTCCTTTCACCTCCTAAAAACAAGAGCATAGATACAGAGGAGAAAGGATTTTATGCTTCAAAATGTACTTGATGTATACACACCTTACAAATGCACAATAAATAAATAAATATGCAGTAGACACTGCACAAAATACAGCACATGCTGGATCTCCAATTAATATTTGCAGAGCACATGTATGGCAGGCGCCCGGAGTACAATACCTCAATACATCAGATATGGATGCGATTATGAATATGAAAATGGAGGAGGATGAAGACCCTGTTGCTTATATTCAAGATGGTACCTTGAGATGCATGAACCGTGGGATGAAACGGTTGCATTATTTTACCACATTTTCTGTCAGCGACTGCCTGACCCAGTGCAACAGCAAATGAAGCAACATGTGGGAATGGAAGTGAAGTCATGGCCATAAATACAATTGATAATTGTGCATCACTACCAATTGATGCAGGAGAAGAATAAGAAGAAAGCTGAGAGCAGGCAGCAGGAAGAGGCGAAGTTAGCCCAGAAAAAGTTATCAGAAATAGCCATAGAGGGAGCGGTATTGACAAGCTATAAAGGTGGGGTGACACAGGAGATGCAATCAGTGCAGCGAAACAACATAGTGTATCCCACGGATCAGAGTGGGTATACATTTTGGATATGGGGAAGAGGAAATGGCCCTAGAGTATGAGGACAAGGTGGATTTCAAAACCCTCAGGGAACAAGATGATTTAATGGCAGAGAGCCGCAACAATGCTGGAACTGCAGAAGAATAGGACACATAGCCAGAGCATGGATAGAATGCATGCAGCTAAATTGGCAAGCTCCAAGGGGGGGTGGGCTATGTTCCACAATACAATACAGAACCACATGGCCAAGATCACACGCAGGTTCAGAGATATGCACTGCAACCACAGCAAATACGGCAAGCATCAGTACAAATGCAAATACAGACACAACAGGTACAAACTCAACAAGCACAGCCACAGCAGGCTATGGTGCCACAATGGAATATGACTACAGGAGTCCAGCAAGCACCTACACTAAAATTAGGGAATGTGACTCTGGTAATAGGAAATCCTGTCACAGGTCCAGGGATGAATTTATATTCACAATAGAAAAACCCACAGAGCGCCCTGATGTATTCAGTACTGTCAGTGACACCAGACCCCCAAGAGGAACCAAAGGTCAAGGTGACTATAGGAGGCAAGACATTTTCATTTCTTGTGGACACTGGAGCAACTCGTTCCTGTGTCCATGAGGGGAAATATCCAATGTCAGGTATTGCAATGAATGAGCAGGGATTCTCTGGGGGTGATGAGTTTAGTTCATTTTACAGACAAATTACCAATCTGTGAAGGATAACATGGCATGTCTATGCCATTGTTATATTCTAGGCAAACAGCAGTTACCATATTAGGCTGTGACTTAATGACAATACTTAACATGACAATATCTTTTACTGACAAAGGAATGGTGTGTTCCACTCTCGGGATACATTATATGAATATGAGAGAGTTTATATTAGCCTTTTACAGGCCATAAAGCATTACGAGGGGTCCCTTTGGACCCAGAAGTGTTTTTGTATGGAGTGACTATTTTATTATCATGGTTACCCAGATTGACAGGTAAACTATTAAGAATACTTGATGTGTTTTTGTTCAGACCAGAAATCCCTATGGATGATGAAGAAGGTCAGATAATCATATTGGAGTTAGAAGAAGCAGTGGTCAGAGAGGAAAGGGTGGTTCTTCATGGAACAGATGATGAGGGAAGAGTATGGAGAACAGTGATAGCCTCAGTTAAGGGTATAGGCTGACAGATTTGCCAGACAAGGAGTTGTTTAAGGATGAGTACTCAGATGATGAATTAGTATTTTTCATAAATCTCACTTATTTGATAAAAGTATAGAATAGAGAACGTAGAGAATGGACTTGGTAAAAAAGAAAACATTATTTTTCCAGGAATATTTAGAGAAAGTGCAAAACGATTTTATGGACCACAAGTCTATATGACGTGGATCTATTAAAAGGAGTATGAGCAGTTAAAATCAATCTTAATCCAGGAGCACTTTTGCCACGTGCAAAGCAATACCCCATGTCCAGAGAGGTAGATGAAGGTATATTACAGATCATTTCTGCTTTAATGAAGCAAGGAATATTGGTACCATCCGATTCACCAGGTAACACCGCTGTGAGAAAATAGATGTGGGTGGTCATGGAGATTTATATAGGACCTTTGCCCTCTAAACAATATATAGTCGAAACTGTATAAGTAACAATAACAATATAGTCCTTTAGTTCCATATCCCGCGACAATATTGTGCAACATCTCATCTAAGGCCAAATATTTTACAGTCAAATATTTAAAGAATCCGTTCCTTGCAATTCCCCTCCATGAAGACTCACAGGATTTGACTTCCTTTTCATATAGAAATGGCCACCTGAAACATACTTGCTTGGCCCAGGGGTACTGTGAGTCTCCTTCAATATTTAATAGAGTCCTCCAGATGGACGTACACAATGTTCAGCTCGAAAGTGCAATAGTTCAATATGTGGATGACATTTTGGTGTGCAGTGAGACAGAAGAAAGATGTATAGAAAATTCAATTAAGCTTATGACTATCCTCTCACAGGAAGGTAAAGAGGACAAAGAGAAGCTACAATATTGTCAGGAAGAAGTCTTTTATATAGGACAGTTGATTTCTCATGAGGGGAGGAAATCTACGCCTGAAAGAGCTGATGCAACATGTCAAAGAGAAGAGAGTTATGTACAAGACATAAAGTCAAGATAAAAGTCAGAAACAATGCATCAGAAAATAAAATATGAACAGCCTGGAATAAATGGAGCAGGAATCAAGATTGAAGAAAATAAGATGTTACAATGCAAGGAAAAGAATGCAAAGGAAATACAGGAATGCTGGGAAAGAGGTCAACTACAAATTAAAAGGAACAGTGCTTACTCCTGAAGGATGGGCTGATGGATTGGTTTTGTGCAAAGCACTGACATTAACTAGAAAATGGGAAGTAGTTGTGGCAAATGTAGAACAGGAATGCAAAAACCAATGACCTAAGATTGCAAGATTAAGGACATGGGTCGGCGATAAGGGAGGACTATTGCAGATAGTACCCCTGAAGAATGCGTCTTTATGCTTCAGACATAATGGCACAGTGAAAGTTGGAGAAAACCGCAAGTGTGGCTGAGTTTTTGATGTATCAGACATGAAGGAAGGAACAGCAGTCTTGATGGACCATTACTGGGCCTGTGGATCAACAGCATATATAAAGTTGCCTCCAACTCCCACCCCCTCACCGCCATCATATTGGAAAAGAGCTCTTTATGGGACCCCATGTGTTGTTCCTATACTGCATCAAGTGTATGAGAGACACCCGCACCAAATGTACCCTCAAACTGAAAGTGTGGAAGGATGCTGTGTAGAAGGATTTCACCACGCACCGTTGGACATCCTGGAGCAATGAGTGAAATCTGATCAGGGCAGAGTGATGTCATAACTCAAATATACAGAGCCATACTGAAACGATATGAAAATACTTAAGAGAGACGATGTAACTGAGGTGACAAAACATGTACGTAATGAGAAAGTAATCATGAATGCAAAAGAAGACACAGTAACCTGCTACCCAATAAGTGTAAATATGCAAAAATGCAAGGTAGAAAAGACATATAGAAGCTGCTAGAAAGGTCCAGTCACCAAAGATGGGAGAGCATTGCATCTAAAAGGAGAAGAAGGAGCAGGGGCTATCTCTTCCACAAGGGAGCCATGAGGATGACTCTGGATCCCTCCCTCAGGAACCTCCTTATCACCAATGGGAGGAATGGAATGGGAGGGAAGGCATATGGAATAAGTGGCCAAACAAACATCAGGATGTCCTCTCTAGATGCAAGAGAATCTCTAAGATTTGAGCAGTAGATCAGGACGAGAGAACTTCTTTCCAAGGAGAAGAGATCTATAAGGGGAATCACAAACCTGTTGCATAATTCCCTGAATACCAACAAAATGAATAGTATATCAAGTAACAGGAAAACACCTTGTTCAGAGCGTCCACCCTGAAGTTCTCCACTCCAGGAATGTGAGAGACTCTGATGGACAGGAAGTGATATTTCATCCAAGGGAAGAAACAATCTGTGATCTCTTTCCGTGGGTGGGGCAAAGACCCCCGCCCCCAACCATTTGTTGATGTAGAACATTGAGAAAAGCTGTTTCTTCATACTAAGATTGCAGCATTACACAGGGAGGTCAGATATCCTGCACAGCTATGACTAGGCAGAAAAATCCCACCACTTCAATGACCTAGCCAGCTGCTAGGGAGATGAGATGTGCTGAATATATTTCTCTTTCAACAACCCCCCGTCCCCACTTAACTGGCATCTGCTGTGATGACAACAAGATTTGAGGGAGACAGAGCAACTACTCTGAGGTGGTTTGGGGAATGAAGCCACCACTGCAAATCAGATCTTGGTTTCGTATTCCACGGATAAATGAGCCAGGATATGTCCCACTAGTGGCCAAAGGTGAGCCCTTATGTAGGGGACAGTGAGGATACAGAACGCCATCTACCATTGTACCTGAAGGTGTTGCCTCAGAGGAGAAGGGGGGGGAATAAAAGGGCCCTCTGCGTGGATGAAGGTTTTAGGGCCTGCCACTCTAGAAGGAAGACTCTTTCCTGTGCAGTGCTCCAGATAACCCCTATGAATACCAACCTTTGGTTAGGAACCAGAGATTACTTCTCCAAGTTTAAGAGCCAACCAAATTCCTGTAGAAGAGAGCAGACGCTCTTTGTATCCCGGGTCACCTGGTTGAAGGAATCCACCAGTCATCCAAGCAGGAATGAGGTTGAGATTCTGAACAGTAAAGGCTTCCCCAAATGGTAATAATGTAAAAGCCAGGACTGGGATTTTAAGCGTAAAATTCATTGCACTACCTTGTGAATTGGGAATAGATCAATACCTTTCCATCAATTGTCAAGTTATATTTTGTCCAAGACCCACTGTAGAGGTGGAGTCGAGTACCCCCACCCAAAGCCTCTCTCCCATGGTGCCTATATGTTGGGAGCCAGAATGTGAAACACGTATATTGCCAGCAAGAATACCTATACCAAAGAGAATCCTGGAAGTAAGATTTCCATTGAGGAAACCGTACATGCATACACGACAATATGATGGTAATTTGAATGAAATCCCGGAGGAAGACGGAAAAGTAAGCGAGAAAGCAGATTGGTGACGTCATGAAAAGCAGAATTGACGCACTCAGAAAAGATGCAGAAGACGAGAGAACATAAAGATTCCATAAGAACTAAGTTCAAGATATTAAAGATGAGCAACATTTCGGGCTCGATGAAGATGATCATGCTATAGAAATAATGTACAGAAGCAGTAACACAAGTAGATGAAATATTCTTTAAGGCTGGCTATGCAGTGAATAGATTGCGGCGATGCACCAATGTATATAGCTAAGAAGTATAAGGACTATGGACGATTCCACAATGCACTTTAGCAGCGTGGGATTCTAAAAAAGCAAGAAGACGTTTTCAGTCTGTCGCAGTTAGAAATCGAAAATTCAACCATGGAGGTGGATCAAAGAAAGGCTTGGTTGGATGAACACAGAGAAGTCAAGGTCGTCTTGGGCCTCGATGTATGTACAAACAATTACAGAACGTGTGAAAGAACAAAACTCCTGTCTCTAGTGAGAGGCGAGAACA
This sequence comes from Ambystoma mexicanum, assembly GCF_040938575.1. NCBI lineage: Eukaryota > Metazoa > Chordata > Amphibia > Caudata > Ambystomatidae > Ambystoma > Ambystoma mexicanum. Next base: position 418,621,844 of record NC_090934.1, on the reverse strand, counting down.
TTGAAGACGTCAGAGGTTCATCAAATAGTAGTATTTTAAATAAAGAAAGACTCAAAATTGTGGTCTACAGTCACGTGGTCAGATGAAAATAGACACTTTGATGAACTGTATCGAAATTGAGAAGACAGAGGGCCTCATTACATGGACGGCGGTAACCATGGCGCTATCAGCGCCATGGTTACCGCCGGCATTTTACCGAGTCCGCCATGGTGAATGGCGGAATTACCGCCCTATTCCAAGGTGTGTGGGGGCGGTGATTCCCCATTCACCATGGCCCTTCCCCATTCCCATTTTTGCCCCCATAGGGCTCAATGGGAATGGGGAAGGTGGTAATTACGGTACTGCAATTTGTGGTACCGTAATTATCTCCAAGGTCCCTTTGCGGGTCCTGTCCTTAACGGCTGGTAAAACCAACTGTTAATGTAGGATCCCACAAAGGGACCTCGTAGTAAGGCGGTAAGGGTTTACCGGCACTGGTACCCTTATCGGTACCGGTAAACCCTTACCGCCATCCGTGTAATGAGGCCCAGAGTATGCTATACTCCCTCATATTCATCAGCACTGAGAACATTTCCAAGGCAGAGTTCAATGCCTTAATTGACTAGTAGGCTGCAAGTGTGATGATGGATGCCAGGGTAATTGGTGAGAAGCTATGGTTGTGGCCATCCCACTGGCACTTGGATGCCAGCCTGCATGCTGCTTATGCATGTGGAATGTTACAGAGGGATACAAGGGTGCCAACCAATTGTAGAGGGACACGTAATAGAGAGTCCCATAGTTTGTATAACCAATGGGACGTCCTGTATTTGATGATGTTCATAGTGACCTGCACTAGAGGAGGGCTTAGTTGCCCCACCTGATGTTAGAGACCCAATCACTTTCCCTGACCAGTATGGAACATATACCTAGATGTTCCTTGTACACCTTTCACCATTTCAAATGGGTTTTTGTAGTTTCCAACATAGATTGACGTCAATAGTGATGAGGTTGAAGTACATAACATGCTTTTTCTATGTGTTGAATTGTGTGTGAGGATCGAGCGAACATGTTGATGTTCATTGTGACTCGCTGTTTTAGATAACTGACATTAAAACAGTCACATTTTGCCAACTTCCTGAGTCAGTTTGATTATTGATGTTTGAGTAATTTTCTGAACCCCCATCTGTTTCTAAGTATTGCTATGTCGTCTTAAAGGACTGGGTCGGCTGTCCCAGTTCACGTGGTAGCAGAGCTGATGGTTAAAAACCCATCAATCTAGTAAGCTTTGGGGTCCCCGGTAATATCAGACGTCCTGAGCCGTTTAACTGGAAGAACGTGAGGCTCCCTGCAGATAGCAGCGGTTAGTTTAAAAAATCTATCAAGTTCAGGTGGAACGGGTGCCTAGTTTTCAGGCAGAATCCCCTCCCAACATCTACAGGAAGCTGAGCGGACTGAAGGCTGAAGCGGCTGGTTTGAGGAGGAGACCATCCCGAGGGTCAAAAGTCGAAAACGCAAATGGTGAGTAGGCCGAGTGAGGTGGCAAACTGAATATGTAGCGAGGGGGAAAGAGTGATAAAGGGGATAGAGTAATGGAGGGTTGATTAGGGTATTTTATTATTTATTTATTTAAGATGATGAGCGTCGTAAGTGTGAGACGATGAGTGTCACAGTTTAAGATATATAGATAAAGAGTGATCTATATAGGAAGTCTGTTAACCTACGTCTTGGATGTCTAGAAGGAGCTTGTCCCAAAACCAAGTGGATATCTAGGCTACAAATGACCAAGACGTTGTTAAGGAGGACAGCTCATACTCCATTGGAGTCATTTTTAGGGGCAGGCATAGTCACGAGTAGCGTGGACTAAAGTAAATGTGGGCCTGCCAGTCTGTCAGTATTGTCTATCTTTTTATATGTTGCATGAGAGGTATGTGGTAAGAAAATGAAATATTGATAAAGAAAGAAAAAATAGACTGTGGTATGGTATTGTTTATTTATAAAGTGCCTATACACAGGCAAGTGTTTCAAAGCTTCCACTGTGGTGGAAACGATGAGATTTGAAGAAATATGATTATTTATTTATAAGTTAAACTGATAATGTTCAGTGAATAAGATAGACTGAAGTCAAACGTGATACAGAGACTTGGAGCTGCGACGATTGGTACATGTTCATATTGTATTATTTTTCTGGAAAGCATTTTTGTGTAAAACAACGGAAAGTGGTGATAGTCAATTGTGACTAAGTCATGATGGGGGATATTACCCCTCTCATACATTTGTGCAGACAGCTGCCAAAACATGCGTCCAAGCTTAAGCAATACAATGCAGAATGGGTTAAGGGTAAGGCAGACAAAATGTTCATGCCATGGCCACAAGGGGGATCGTTGTCTAAAGCGGTCCTGCAACATATGACGACATACTTGCATGCAGCATATACAGGAAAGAAGTTAGAAAAAAATAGCGAGCTTAGAGCTCTGGAGGATGTACCAAGAGGAACAGGAAGACCTGCCTCCTGAGGACTGGATGTTTAACCAGTGTAAAGAGGCGGGTGAAGAGCCTTCTGCTCCCCCTTCTGTGCCTGAAGTAAATGGCAATAGTATGAAAGATGAAAGATTATATCCTTTAAGAGAGCTTAACGCACCGCCAGGGTATAGTAACCCAACCTATAAGTGACCTGCATGTAGTAGCGATGAGAGTCCCGAAAAAACTCCAGAAAGAGATGTGATTCCTAAAGTCCTACGGGACAAGGAAAGAAGTGATCGACCAGACATGTCTCTAGATATAGAGAGAGAAATAAAAAGATGGAAAGGAGAGAAAGACTAAACTAACAAGGTAGCCCTCATACAGAACAAATGGATGGGTAGTCAGATATTGCTCAAACTTGATGGAAAGAGCATTGAGGAAGTAAGGCAGGAAGAAGATCAGGATGAACAGAATAAAAAAGACAGGGAATGAGAGAAACATGTTTGAAAGAGGACGAGGCTAACAGGAAGGACAGACAAAGAAGGGACAGATGTATTAAGATCAACAGTTGAAAAAACAAGAAAGAGCTGAAGAACAAAAAGTATGATATTAGGCAAAGAGCAATTGAAGAATGAGATAAGCTAGAAAAGAAAAGAGAGGAAGGGGAAGAACAGAACTTAAGAGTTATAAGGATACAAAGACGAAGAGATAAAGAAATGCATAGAGCAAATGAGAGGAGATGAAGAAACAGGAAGAAGAAAGGGTTAGAGAAGAAGCTAAAAAACAAAGGGAAGTCGAAGAAGAAATGGAACGGAAGAGAAGGCAAAGGGCACGTGACATTGATCGCATAGAGAAATAATTAATGGAACCTAACCAAGTAGTAGCATGGGAAGACATAGAAACATTCTTCCTGGCCCATGAGCCAATATCAAGTCTGTCTAGAGTAAATCTAGAAGATGATTTTGATATCAGAAGCACTGGGGATAAAATTGATAAGGTTTATCATGACATGAGGACCAAGAAAGAATCATAGGCAAGGGAAAACATTATCGATTTGAATATACGCAGTCGCAAGGCAAAGAGGGAAGCTTGTTTAGCCTCGAGCATAGAGCTTTGTCTTTGGACAGGCTGGCTCTGAGTAGAGACAAGAAAGAGGAAAGTCACACAAGTTGGGGACTGGATATGTCAGACGAAGATAGAGAAACTTTCCGCAGGGAGGAAGGGGCTAGTGCATATGGTCCTGAAAGGTGTTCTCCTATGGACAGAGAAGAAAGATGGTCAGATCAAGACCTACCTAAATCTAAGGGGTCAGAGTCTCTGGCACAGCTAGATAGACCTAAAGGGCAATCCCATAGTGAGAGGGGGACTCGCCACCATTACTGGGAAGAAAACAGTGTGGAACCATTGTCTCTGCTATGGACAGGCCGATGATGGGGGAGGAATGAGGTCTCGGGATCTCGTAATTCCCATTGTTAGAGAAAGGAAGGGTCATACCACAGTATATACCGTGATCCCAGATGGATAAGGATAATTTAAGATGAAACTCCCAAGTTTAATGTCGAGTGCTCGGCAATGGATCTATGAATTAGAGAAAATGACAGGAGGAAACACATTAGCTATAGGGGACATTAAGGGTCTTCTAGCCGCTATACTTGGGGGAAAAAGCCGATGATATTTGGGCAAGAGCAGGATATGTAGGTGTCACTGCCCAGAATACTGCTCATGATGGAGCACCGTTTAATAATTGTAGAGCAACAGTCTGGAAAGCGCTTTGAGTACAATATCCAGACACGTCAGACATGGAAACTATATTGGCAGAAAGATGCAGGAAGTAGAGGATCCGTTGATTTATATTCAGAATTTCCAAGAGCATTGGAGCGTGGACACGCGTGAGGCATGGGGGAAATCTATACCTGTATTCTATCATATATTATGTCAGGGATTGCGAGAAAAGGTATAGAGACAGCTCAAGATTTTTGCTCTCGGTTAATGCCATGAATGCTCAAGGTTTCACAGGAGCTACAAGTAGAGTTCCTTTTACTGAAGAATTACCAGTCTCTATAAGAGAATGTGATATGTCTGTGCCATTGTTGTATTCAAGGCAGACAACAGTTAATATACTGGTTTTACTGATGAAGGCATAGTGTGTTCAACAACAGGAATACATTATTTAAATATTAGTGGCTGCCTGGTTTAGGAGGTAAGATTATGAGGATACCTGATGAGTTTCTCTTTAGACCATAGATTCCCATGGACGAAGGGGAGGGGGCAGATTTTCCCCTTAGAGCTGTAATATGAGGGGTTTTGGCTATGCTCGTAGGATATGATGATAATGGCAGAACATGGAGCACAGTAATTGCTAACGGAGAGGGTTACAGATTCACTGATGTCTCTGATTAGGACATGTTTAAGGATGACCCATCTGATGACGAAGTAGTGTTCGAGATGAGCATTATATATTGGGTTAGAGTAGAAAAATGCGAGATTCCACAAAGGATGATCATAGTGAGACAGCGTCCTGCATTTTTTGATGAAGACATGGCGGAACCGCCAGTTTCTTTATGCACCACAGGCCCCTATGATGTAGGCCTATTAAAGGGGGTTGGAGAAGTAAAGATTAAACTGAAACCAGGAGTAATTTTACCTCGAGCACGACAGTATCCTATGTCTCGAGAGGCAGATGAGGGTATTTATAAGACGATATCCGCCATGATAGATCAAGGCATTTTAGTGACGTCAGAGTCACCATGCAATACCGCGGTGTATCCGATTAAGAAATCGGGGGGTCGTGGCATTTAATTCAGGATATCACCCAATTAATCAGATTGTAGAGGCCGAGTTTCCTCTAGTTCATAATCTAGCGATGATCTTTTGTTGAATCCATGGTGAGGCACAATATTTCACTGTGATTAGCTTGAAAAATGTTTTTTTCTCAATTCCATTGTATGAAGATTCTCAAGATCTGACATCATTCATGTTCAAATAGTTTACGTTAAAAAACACGAGATTACCCCAGGGGTACTGTGAGTCTCCATCGATTTTCAATAGAGTCCTGCAGATGGATTTAAGGAATCTTTCTTTGCCAAGCGTCGTGCTACAATACGTAGATGATGTTTTGGTCTGCAGCACATCAGAAGAAGACTACAGACAAGACTTGATTGATTATTTTAGCTGAGAGAGGATATAAAGTGGACAAGGAGAAATTTCAATATTGCCAAGAAGAGGTGTTATATATAGGACGGTTAATCTCGCATGAAGGAAAGAAAGTTAAACCTGAAAGGGCTGAGGCCATTTTGAAAACCCCGAAACCACACACGATAAAGCACATGCAGCAATTTTTGTGACTGTGCAATTATGTGAGGGCATTGGTATTCAATTATAGTTCATACACAAAGCCATTGTTGCAAGCCCCGAAAAAGGCTCAAGCGAGTCAGGAAAAGATTGTATTGACTAAGGAAATGGAGGAAAGGTTTGGCGAGTTGAAAAAGGCAATTTGCACGGCTCCAGTTCTAGGGATTCCTGCTTATTCTGAGGAATTCTTTTTATTTTCACACACGAATGGAACAGTTATGACAGCAGTACTCATGCAAAGAACCGCGTTGGGGTATAAGCCTTTGGCATATTACAGTGGGATTTTGGATCCCTTAATGAGAGGTCACTTCCCGTGCGAACAATCTTTGGCAGCCACCACGTTCATTATTGATCAGGCTGCCAGCATACTAAGGGGTGTTCTATGACAATGTTTGTTGAACATGCATTATTTGCTGTTTTGGAAAAACATAAGGGTATGTTAATGTCTCAAAGAGCCTCTGCTTATGAGGTGGCCATATTAAATCCAGTGATTAAAATAGTCAGACATAAAATGGTGAATCCTGCCACGTTTGTAGCCGAGCCACTGGCAGATGACAAGCAGTACACATGATTGCTTCAACTATGAGGAGTTCTATAATGAGATTCCAAGGGTGAAAGAAAATGCTCTAGCACCTGGGGAGATTCCCTTTATTGATGGTTCTTCGAGAATCAATCAAACTGATGGACAAAGATAGACATGTGCCCCTGTGGTAAGGCACATGGCTAATGAGAAATTTGAAGTATTGATAAGTGCATGACTGCCGTCTCACTCTTCAGCACAGGTTGCAGAATTAGTGACACTGATTGTTGTGCTTGAGAATAGCGCAGATCAGGAAGTAACCGTGTAATGTGACTCTGCCTATGTTAAGTAAACAATGCACGCAGGGTTAGCAAGTTGGAAAATGAAGGGCTAGTTCCGAGAGGACGGTGCTCCAGTGCAACATGCTGCCTTATTGGACAGACTTATCAAAGCACTACAGCTCCCAGTAGCCATCGTGATCATTAAATGTGCAGCTCACACTAAGAGAGCAGACTTTATTTCAGGCGGAAACCAAGCGCAGATGAAGAGGCAAAACGAGTTGCATATTCAGAGAATACTATGAGCTTAGATGTGCTTGATGTGAATGAGAGAATGGTGGTGATGATGATTATTAATGAAAGTTTCAATACCTTGTCAAAAACACAGTTAATGGAAGTTCAAAGTGAAGCACCCAGGATGAGAAAGATCTGTGGACACAGAGGGGGTCTTCTTTATCCCCTTCTGAAGTATTGTGGTGACAGGAAAGCCCTGTTAAACCAGTGATGCCTGTAGTCTTATTACAGCTGCACTACCCTGTGCATGTCCCTAGAGAAAGCCTCACAGCAACCATTGTGGAGAATTGGTTTGTACCAAATTTGTTAGAACACGTTGTATTTCATGTAGTAAATTGCATCGTATGTCAAAGCTTTACTGCTGGACACACGCTTCGAACTGTTAGAGGTGTCATTTCTCGACCAAATTGTCACTTTCAATATTTACATATTGATTATGTTGATATGCTGCAGGTCTGTCATGGTTACAGATATATGATAGTGGTAGTATGCCCTTTCTCAAGGTGGGTCGAAGCTGGCCCGTGCACACATCCAGATGCCACTTGCGTGGTGAAGTTCCTAGTTCAAGAAGTATTTCCTAGATGGGTAGTATGTGAGGTATTAAGATCAGATAATGGCCCCCATTTTGTGACTGAAGTATTGGGGCAGGTTAGCTTATTGCTTAGCATAAAGCATACGTTTTCTTGGGCTTATCACCTGTAAGCCAACAGGATCTGTGAGAGATTCAACGGCCTGCTTAAAGAAAGGATAGCTAAGCCCAAATTAACATTGAAAAAAGGATGGCTGCATTGCCTGCCTCTTGCATTATATGTGTTGAGGAATCAGTCAGGCTCTGACCATCATCTTACGCCCCATGAACTAATAATGGGCAGGTGAATAAGAACACCTCTTACACCTCCATCGAGGGTAGGAAGTGATGGCCAGACAACAGCAGAATTTTTAGGAGATGAGCTAGGTGCCTACTTAACATGTAACACTACAAGTATCTCTGTCATTTCAGAACAAGTCAAACAGATGGTGTATAGGTCTCAGAACACAGATGAAGACCATACAGCAGCTAGATCAAAAGGACTTCTACTGCCAATGCTTTTCCCCAGAGATCAAGTGCTAATCTGTAATTTCATTTGCAAATGGCACCAACCCAGGTTTAATGGCCTGTTCATCGTGGAGGATGTTACTCCATCAGCAATGAAAGTGCAAGGAAGACACGCTTGGATATTCCTAGGAGACATGAAGATCTACAGCGGCGAGACCACCATGCCACCACCCCATTCGGAAGCAAGTCAAGGAGAAGTAGCTCAGCACGTGCAGACAAGATCGATGACGAGGAAGAAGGACGATGAGACTGTCCAGTGGACAGATAAAGAATTCATTGGACTGTGGTTCATTCAGGACACTCTTTGTAGCTGCCAAACAAGGAGTGAAAGAAAAAAGATATTGTTCTTGAGCCACAGAAATTTGCTGACATTGGACTGAGACATATTGAAGTCTTGAAAAGAAATGCCAAACTTAGAGTTCATTTTTAACAATTGGAAAAGGGAGCAGTTTTCCGATTCCTTTCTCAGTGAATTTATCTTTGGAAGTGTCCATGGTGGTGCCTAATAGCAATGTTCAGCGGATCATTCTTGCTGTTTATCTCTTCATTCTTTGTGCTTATCCATCATTGGTTGGGAAAACTACTGATGTTCATGTATTCTTGCAAGATCCTAAAAATGGGCCAGTCGTAAGGGGATTTCTCACAGCTATAATAGAGCAAATCCTCCAGCTGCCTGAGTACTGTATGGAAAACACAAATACCTATGTCTGATGAAGACATAAATAGGTTAGTTTGAATGGTCTTTTATTTCTTGATTGAAGAACGCCTGCATCTTGTTGGAAGACAAACTGATGTTTGTACATTTCTGAGAGATACTAGGAATCAATTGGCAATCAATCAATTGCTATGTGACATAATTGAACACGTACGTCTATTTTCTGAGGCAACACAGCGAGCATCCTAATGGTGTTGATGAATGAAGACATTCAAACATTACTTGCCCTAGTTTTTTATTATCTGCTGGAAGCACATCCCCATTTGGTCTGGAGAAAGGACAACTCATTTCTGTTCATTAGGAACCCAATTAAATGTCCTGCCATCAGCCAGTTGCTTGTGGAGCAGATCCAGATATTGCCAGAATATTTAATGAGATTTAATGAGATTATCTGATTAAAGTTTGTTTTTTCTTTCCTTAAAAGTAAAAGTAGAAAATGGTTAACATTGATAGTAATAACAATGTGGCAAACAAAGAGACACCTCCACGACATGCAAGAGGTTATTGTTGCATCTGGATGACCTATTGTTACATCATATATACATGCATTCTGTTTCTTGTCATTCTACCTTCTCTCACAGTGCATACTGTCTATTATGTAGATCCAAATAAGGCAGCAGTTCCTGTGTATCTTCCTATGCAGCACGAGGGTACAAAAGTGGCAAGTGTACAAATGTCGAGACTTTATGTGATTGTTCCTACTCCAGTAGCTTATGTGTAAGCACCTGGTTCTGTGGCAATTGCCACTAGACATCCATATGCAGGAATGTCTCTTATAGACATCATTATTGAGATCTTTTGTGACTGACCCTACATCAGTAGTACATGTAAAAACACCAGTTCTACTGACAAATGTTTCTATGATTCCCCCAATAAGAAGGAACTATGCAGGCATACTTCACGAGATGATTATGAGACCTCATGAGGCAAGAAGAGAAGTACAAGGGAAGATGATCATGACTTGAATGATTATCTAGACAGCACAGCACATTTGGGAAACAACATGTGGTATCAGCACATGAAAGAGGTAGGAAAAAGTACCTCAAAGGAGGAATGCCATGTATGTACACTCCTGCCTTATAGTATGGGGAAGTCTAAGATATTTGTAGCCATTGAAATAGATGTTCACACAGCACACTGCCTATCTCACATTGCATTATGCTGAACAAGAGGTCAATTCATGGGCCAAACATCTTATTTGGCATGGACAACAAAATGGACGGATCCTGATGAAGATACTATGTGCAAGACACAAAGACAAGAGGAAGAGCCCACATGAAGAATCATGTAATAAAATATGAACAGCCTGGAATGAAAGGGGCTTGAATTAGATGGGAAGTAAACACAAGATTTAAGAGTCCAGGGAAATCATCAGAAGACATTTGAAGCTCGAAAAACAGAGGCCAGATGCAGATTTGGGGATCAGTGCTTTCTCCAGATGGATGGGAAGTAGGAGTAGTCATCTACAGAGCATGGGTAGTGATGGGACACTACAAACCGACCATTGACATTGTAGATAATGGAAGCAAACCTCTATGGCCGAGACTTGCTAAACTACTGACATGGGTCAAAGATAAAGAAGGGCCCCTGCAGTGCCTTTGGATAGTGCAAAGTTGTGCTTCAGAAATAATGGCACAAGAAAACTTGGAGAAAACCAGAACTGTGGTACCAGGAATGCACACTGTAACAGTAGTGATGATGGACCACTACTGGGCTTGTGGATCCAGAGCTTATATGAAGCTGCCCAATGATTGGGGAGGGCTGTATTCTATGATGAATGTTCATGTTCCAGCATTGGTGATTCCTAAAAGTGATCTGAACATTGGCGAGTTTCCAAAAGCAGATGCTCATTTGAGCAAGAAGAGATCTGTGGAGCTACTGAATCGAATGAAAAGAAAGAACTATTTCTCAGCCAAGTCAATAGACACTTTTGATTCTATTCCATATTAACACAGACTATTCAGTCAGACTTCATCGATATTCATGATTATCTTCATGCCCAGGATCCAGACTGCAGCGAATAACAAGTGGTTGCAGATAATCAGATGGAAAGTTCTACAGATGACTAACACGAATATCAAGGGATTCAATGCAATCAAGGAAGAGCTGAGAGCTATACGACTGATGACTCTTCAGAATAAGTATGTCTTTGACATAATTACAGCCATGGATGGAGATGTTTGCACCAAAATCGGAAGAATCATGTTGCACGTTCATACCTGCTCAAATGATAGACTAAGTAGAAGACATCACAGTTGACAGTTGGTTCGGATCACTTTTGTCGTCGATCCCACAATGGATGGCAGATATGTTTAAGTTCCTTGGAGCCCTGATAGTGATGCTGATGCTTGGATTCTGTGTAATCAGGATAGTAATCTCACAATGCAAGAAGACTGCCAAGAAAGCTGTGGGAATCAAGATCATGATTGATGTTAAGTGAGGATGGATGACTAAAGAGCTGACAGACAAAGAGATCAAAGACTACGTGAAGGCAAGTGTTCATGCACCTGAGGGGATGAAGTTCCTGTACCCGAAGAACCACAAGAAGTATGTGGGGAAATGGATTGGAATAAGGATGAGCATGTGAAATCAGCAGGTTGCTTGAAGGGAGTAATAAAGATATGAGTCCTAAAGAAGCAGTTCTTGAGACGAGGATGTCTAGATGTGAAGACTGATGAGAGAGTGGTCGATAAATCGCCCAGAGGGGGGAGTGTAGAAGTGGAGTTGAGTACCCCCACCCAAAGCTCCTCTCTCATGATGCCTATACGTTGTGAGCCAGAATGTGAAACACGGGCATTCCCAGTAAGAATACCTATACCAAAGAGAATCATGGAACTAAGATTTCCATTGAGGAAGCCGTACATGCATACACGACAATATGATGGTAATTTGAATGAAATCCCGGAGGAAGAGGGAAAAGCAAGCGAGATAGCAAATTGGTGACATCATGAAAAGCAGAGTTGACGCACTCAGAAGAGATTCAGAAGATGAGAAAACATAAAGATTCTATAAGTACTAAGTGCAAGGTATTAAAGATGAGCAATATTTTGGGCTCAAGATGAAGATGTTCATGCTATAGAAATAATGAAGAAATGATCGAGTCATTTTATAAGTGTACAGAAGCAGTAACGCAAAGAGACGAAGTATTCTTTAAGGCTGGCTATGTAGTGAATAGATTGTAGCGATGCGCCAACGTATATACATAAGAAGTATAAGGACTATGGACGATTCCACAATGCGCTTTAGTAGTGCTGGATTCTAGAAGCAGGAAGACATGTTCAGTGTGTAGCAGTTAGAATTAAAAAACTCAACCATGGAAGTGGCTCAAAGAAAGGCTTGGTTGGATCAACACCAAGAAGTCAAAGTCATATTTGGCCTGGATGTGCATACAAACAATTATAGAACGTGTGAAAGAACAAAACTCCTGTCTCTAGTGCGAGGCGAGAACATTGAAGACGTCCGAGGTTCATCAAAAAGTAGTATTTTAAATGCAGTAAGACTTGAAATTGTGGTCTACATTCATGTGGTCAGATGAAAATAGACACTATGATGAACTGTATCGAAATCGAGAAGACAGAGTAAGCTATACTCCCTCATATTCTTCAGCACAGAGAACATTCCCAAGGCTGAGTTCAAAGCCTTAATTGACTAGTCGGTTGCAAGTGTGATGATGGATGCCAGGGCTAATTGGTGGGAAGCTATGGTTGTGGCCATCCCACTGGCACCTGGATGCCAGCCTGCATGCTGCTTACGCATGTGGTATATTAGGGTGCCAACCAATTGTAGAGAGACACATAATAGAGAACCCTATAGCATGTATAACCAATGGGACGTTGTGTATTTGATGATCTTCGTAGTGACCTGCACTGGAGGAGGGCTTAGATGCCCCACCTGATGTTGGACACCCAATCACCGTCCCTGACCAGTATGGAATGTATAGCTAGATGTTCCTTGTAAGCCTATCACCATTCCAAATAGGTTTTTGTAGATTGCAACGTAGATTGACGTAAATAGTGACGAGGTTGTGGTACATAACCTGTTTTTATTATGTGTTGAATTGAGTGTGAGGATTGAGCGAACGTGTTGATGTTCGTTGTAACTCCCTGTTTTAGATCATTGACATTAGTACCCGGCGAGGGCACAATCAGACTAAAACAACCCTTCTGATTGGCCCTCGCTGAGGCATTACCCGGCCGGGTATCTCTCAGCCGGCATTCCACGGCCATTGTACCAGCGAGGGGCGTGGCAGCCCCTCAGCCAATGAGGAGGCTCGAAGCAGGGCCATCCCTGCTCCGAGCCTCCCCACAGCTGAGAGGCTGCCTTCGTCCGCCTCCGGGGACTCAGGTAAGGCTTTTTATTTTTGTTTTCCATTCCTCCGTCCTCCCTGCCCTCCCCACCCCACCCCACTTACCTTCTGCCTCCTTTGTCCCCAGTGGGGGATGGTGGCAGCCTCCAGCCATGTGGAGGCTCGGAGCAGCGCCATCCCCGCTCCGCGCCTCCACATGGCTGGAGGCTTCCATCGTCCCCCGCCAGGGAACCAAGATATGTTTTTTCTTTTTCTTTTTTATTTCACTCCCTCCTTTCCTCCCTCCCAACCCCACTTACCTTCTTCTCCTTTTTTTCGGGAGGGGAGGCGTTTGGAAGACTTCTGTTTCCAGCGCGTCCGCTCCTGATGGCCGCAATGGGAAGGGAAAACAGATTTTGTTTTCCCTTTCCCGGCAGGCATTTTCTTGGTTGTTTCTCTTTTTTTTCTTTTTCCTGTCCCGAAACATTTCGGGACAGAAAAAAAATGCTTTTAGTGTCCCAGTCACGCAAATCTTGCGGGCCGGGGTACTAAAAGAAATATGGCCCTCACGGCGGGGGCATGACCGACTCAGGTAATCCCCCGGGCCTTCGTTAATGCCCTCGCTTCACTTGGGCCTATAACTATGGGCCCGGGGCATTACCTGAGTCAGTCATGCCCCCACCGCTCGTGTCATATTGCTTAATTAAAACTCTCCCATTTCCCCAACTTCCTGAGTTAGTTTGATTATTGATGTTTGAGTAATATTCTGCATCCCCATGTGTCTCTACGTATTGCTATCTCATCTTAAAGGGCTGGGTCAGCTGTCCCACTTCACCACCATTTTTGGTCATCCTTAGAATGCGATTCTTTCATGTGTCATTCTACAAACCAATTGTAAACTGTGCTCATTTTTTCCAAAGTTTCACATCACAAACTATTTGGTTTGTGAAAGAAAAGATCAATATATACTTATTGAAAAGCACAAGTCTGTTTGCTTGCTTCAAAGGAAAAAAAAACATAACTATTTGAAAAACATTTTATTTCAGAGTTGAAACAATGTATACACTAATATTAATCCTGTGATATTATAACACAGTGCTATAACACTGTGTAGCTCACCCGCTTCAACCCTAGATAGCCCAATAGATGTATATGTATTGAACTTAGCTGTATCCTGGGGTTAGCAAAAGTGTTGAAGTTAGCTGTACCCTGGGGGTAGGAAAAAGAGCTGAACTTTGCTGTTTCCTGGGGTTAGGAAAAGTGTTGAGCTTAGCTGTATCCTGGGGGTAGGAAAAGTGTTGAACTTGAAGTGTTGAAATTAGCTGTATCCTGGGGGTAGGAAAAGTGCTGAATTTAGCTGTATCATTGGGGAAGGAAAAGTGTTGAATTTAGCTGTATCCTGGGGGTAGGAAAAGTGCTGAACTTTGCTGTTTCCTGGGTGTCGGAAAAGTGTTGAACTTAGCTGTATCCTGGGGGTAGGAAAAGTGTTGAAATTAAAGTGTTGGACTTAGCTGTTTCCTGGGGGTAGGAACAGTGCTGAACTTTGCTGTTTCCTGGGGGCAGGAAAAGTGTTGAACTCAGATGTATCCCGGGGGTAGGAAAAGTGTTGAACTTAGCTGTATCCTGGCGGTAGGAAAAGTGCTGAATTTTGCTGTTTCCTGGGGGTAGGAAAAGTGTTGAACCTAGCTGTATTCTGGGGGTAGGAAAAGTGTTGAACGTAGCTGTCGCCTGGGGGAAAGTAACAGTGCTGAACTTTGCTGTTTCCTGGGGGTTGGAAAAGGGTTGGAAAAGGGTTGTACTTAGCTGTATCCTGGGAGTAGGAAAAGTGTTGAACTTAGCTGTATCCTTGGTGTAGGAAAAGTGTTGAATTTAGCTGTATCCTGGGGGTAGGAAAAGTGTTGAATTTAGCTGCATCCTGGGGGTAGGAAAAGTGTTGAACTTAAAGTTTTGAACTTAGCTGTATCCTAGGGGTAGGAAAAGTGCCGAACATTGCTGTTTCCTGGGGGCAGGAAAAGTGTTATGCTTAGCTGTATCCCGGGGGTAGGAAAAGTGTTGAATTTAGCTGTATCCTCGGGGTAGGAAAAGTGTTGAACTTAGCTGTATCGTGGGGGTAGGAAAAGTGCTGAACTTTGCTGTTTCCTGGGGGTAGGAAAAGTGCAGAACTTTGCTGTTTCCTGGAGTTATGAAAAGTGTTTAAGTTAGCTGTATCATGGGGTAGGAAAAGTGTTGAACTTAAAGTGTTGAACTTAGCTGTATCCTGGGGGTAGGAAAAGTGCTGAACTTTGCTGTTTCCTGTGGGTAAGAAAAGTGTTGTACTTAGCTCTATCCCAGGGGTAGGAAACGTGTTTAACTTAGCTGTTTCCTCGGGGTAGGAATAGTGTTGGATTTAGCTGTATCCCGGGGTAGGAAAAGTGTTGAACTTTGCTTTTCCTGGTGGTAGGAAAAGTGGTGAATTTAGCAGTATCCTGGGGGTAGGAAAAGTGTTGAAATTAAAGTGTTGAACTTAGCTGTATCCTGGGGGTAGGAAAAGTTCTGAACTTTGCTGTTTTCTTGGGGTAGGAAAAGTGTTGTAGTTTACTGTATCCTGGGGGTAGGAACGCTGTTGGATTTATCTGTATCCTTGGGGTAGGACAAGTGTTGAATTTTGCTGTTTCCTGGGGGTAAGAAAAGTGTTGAATTTAGGTGTATCCTGGGGGTAGGAAAAGTGTTGAACTTAGCTGTGTTTTGGGGGTAGGAAATGTGCTGAATACGGCCTTTGTCTGGTAGTAGGAAATGTGTTGAATTTAGCTGGATTATATGAGTAGGAAATGTATTGTACCTAGATGATTTGCGGGGGTGGGAAATGTGTTGCACTTGGATGGATCTCAGGGATGGGAAATGGGTTGTATCTTGCTGTATATTGTGGGTAGGAAAGGTACCAAGGTTGGCTGTGCTTTGGGGTTGGGGAATGTGTCGCACTTGGATGGATTTTCAGGGGCTGGAATTGTGCTGGACTTGACGGTATCACAGGGGTAGGAAATGTATTACACCTAGGTGGATTTTGGGGGTAGGAAATGTGTTGCACTTGACTAACCATATTAAAAACTCAATACTCTGCAGACTCACCCGCAAACTCTAAACAAAACACAACCCTACCTCTACCGCACCACAATCCACACACACCTCACAACACCCAAAATGAAACGAAAAACACATGGAACACACAAAGCACCGACACACAATCATACCTCAACACCACATGACGGCTACAAACAAAAACGCACCAACGCTCAGTGAACGGTTTCGGCAAACCGAAATGCCCAGCACACCAAAGCCCTCTTGCTCTTCCCCCTCTCAATTCCACTAACAGACCCATCCCAACCCTCCTTCCATGGCAGGGCGCCCAGAGACCACATAACATAACATTTGTGAGCAGTCCACCCAACCACGATTTTATTTTTTCTTTGCATTCTGTTACCTAGAGAAAAATGCACAACCAGCACACAGATGAACCCTTCGGCCATCTTCCAAGTCCCACTTGTGGACAAGCAGTACAGTTTGAAGACCACCTGCAGTGAATGTGAGAGAGTGTGAGGGAGAGTGAGGACGTGACAATGGCAGAGTGAAAGTGTAAACACAGGAGCTGTCTTCAGAAAGCACGTCCAGGAGGGCATCCGGATTTCTACAGTCGTGGGTCACGTGGCACTAGCGCTACCTTCAAAGCTGCTGGTTACTTCCTTCCGGATCTGCACAAAGGCCTGGGAGCATGTTCCCAGTCTCGCATTAATCTTGCTTTGGGTGTTGTGTGCTGCTTGCTGTTATAAGACATGTTATTGCGCTATTCCTGTATTTTGCGTTTGCTCTGCCAGGGCACACAGCGGGAGCACACGAGACATCTCCTAAGTAAGACGTATGGCTTGTAGGTGGTTATTATCAAAGAAAGTCATTTTATCTGCTGACCTCTATTTTGCAGCTCGCCCAGCAAGTGAACAGCATGGATTCTGCGCAGATCAGGAAATAAAGTCCTCCATTGTGCGTGTAATCTTTCTCTGAGCTCCCAGCCCTGCCCGCATCCAATTACCACAGCTGGAAGACAGGTCTGCTTTCCAAAATCTGCAAGAACAGTTATGCCAGCAAACGAGCACACCAGCAGACATCTCCAGAGCCACGGAATCCCAACGATTACCACGGGCGCAAAGGGGTGCTCAGTGTGATGAACACTGTGCTCGCCATCCCCACACCCCCAGGGGTCGGGGTCAAGTCCAAATGAAAAAAAATGAGGGGACTCATTAGCATACCAATTGAATGTGGTGACACCAGAAATTAGCACATCAAGGTACTCTCTGAAAAAAGTGGGGGAACTCCGTCCACTTGCATGTACCCTCGAGTTGAGCCTTGCCCACCACTCCGTGCCACAAGAATGGGAAGATTGGTTCCCACTGTGAGCAGTGCCCATGCCACGGGGCTCTGCGGACGCACACACTCAAGGACTGGAAGGGTCCACTAGGCTGAACGGTTGCACATTGAGCAAGGCTAGATTTATTTACTGGCCTGTCACGTGAGTCCCATGAAAGCAAAACAGGAAGTAATACATTCTTAGACACACTCTCATACAAACCACAGATCATCTTCAATGGCTTTGTTTACAAATGTGCACATGGGCAACTTCCCTTGTCCTTGCCTAAGATGGGAAATCACTGCAGATTAAACGCGAGGAATTAGGTCGTTTTCGGAAACTGCCTTGGTGACCACAGATGGGCGGTTCCAGTGAATAGTAAAAAGCCTTTGGCTCCACCATGGACAGCAGCCTGTTGTTTCAGAAACACATAGTCAAGAAGGCTCCAATGGCTAGACTCCAAATCTATACCTAAAATTACCCCAACCGTTCATTCCTCTGCAGAACTTCGGGACCGAAGTGCACGCCCTTGAGGTCTTGCACATTGATGGGGAAAATGCCCTCCCGATGTGGCACCCAGCCGCACAATTGGCTCCCTTGAAAGCAGTCTATCACGCTGCAGCATGTCTTATTACAGGTTACAATTTGACCAAAAGGCTCCTGTCCTTAGCAAACTACATTGGTTTCCTCTTCCAGAATACTGTTAAACACTGCATATATCATCAAGCAGTAACGAGGAGCACACCAACATACCTGCCAGCTAAGCTACACATATCTTGTGGCACATGCTCCTCACGCAGCAAATCGACTAACTGGCACAAATCACAATCTGCCCACAAAGGGAGGCCCTAAAAACAATGCTTCTCTTGTCAAGCAGCCATCCTATGAAACTTGATCCCAGTATTGGCTCTGAATGTCCCCACAATTCTCCAATTTCGCAAATCTCTCAAAACGTGGCTTTTTCAACAATACCTGACCAAGGACTAATCCCAATGGATGCACAGACATAAGCACATACCGCAACCCACTACTGAATACTATTAAAAGATGCCAAGCCAAACGCTGGTCACACACACAGCCTGTATAGTGACACGCTGCTCGCAAGCTTGGTCTGGGCTTTAAACAATAATACAAAAGAAAACATTGAGGGAGATTAAACAATCTGCAAGTAGCAATGGGCTAGGAATTCGGCATTAAGCCTGGATGACCTTCCTGTAATTCAAATCATAGGCACTGCAATCTTTTTTGTGAAATTTCACATACCTTGCAGTTTTGTGACAGGAAGCCTAAGAACTTTAGGGACGGTGGGTCTCTCTGTGGGAGTGCCTGAGAACCTTTGTCAATTGGTGGTTGTGATTGTGACAATGGTTGCAGTTGGTTAGGTGGTGCAACTATATCTACATCACATGACCGCTGCCACGTCCACCATCTCAGCGCCCCACCTTTTTTTCCTTTCTGAACTATTAAATCACAGGCCATCACTCACCTGAGAATCTGAAGTGAAGGGAAGATGAAGAAAAGGGTAGGCCCAATTTGGTCCTATTATGCCTTGTAATGGGCCAGATAGTCTGATCGCTGAATTCCCAAGGAGACCAGCTGCATGTGCATCACACCCCATTCACCCCTACACACCCCCACCCTCACTCACACACACAAAGCATCTGCACCCTATTCTCATGCACTTCTTACCCAGAGAACTCATCCAAATCCCTCTCATCACCTCCCATATGCCACCTCAAATACACACACACGCAACCTCATGCTTATCATTGCTCATTCTGCAGAACTACACACAGCAGAAATTGCTGACCTCATCCCCACTCATATCTCAATGCACTCTTTATCACAGATAAATGGTTTAACCCCACCTTCTTACACATCCAGAATGTCCTCATCCCCACATGCTATGGGATCCAACACCAGGACCACCAAGAGAAGAGTGGCCTAGGACTTTCTATTATCCACAGGACTTCATGGACTTGCACCCCCGAAGAGCTTACTACCCACACAACCATGTAATCTACACTTGGCACTTCCCCATCGCCCAGGCTCAAGCAGCTACCTTCCACCTGATCCAACAACCACCCCAAACCAACATGGCATTTCTCAATGAAATCACAGACCTCTGTAGAGGAGGTCCCAGATATGACTCGCACCCCTGCCCCCCATTGCGAGTTGCCAGTAAGGTACTCGCCATGGTACGTGACGTATGAGGAGCAAATAAACCAACAGAGAGCCGCACTGGGACTCTGCCCCTTGTACATAAGGTGATCAGTACCGGTTGAAGCAGCCATAACGTGACAACCCTGGGCAGCACGATACCCTATCAGACAGCCATACCAGCCACTGATACGAAATGAGGAATACCTGCACACGGTCCACGAGGAGACCCCTAAAGCCTTAATGGAAGGCCAATGAAAATAAACCAAGGGCCCGAGCAGCCCCGAGAACAAACAGACTTGGCTACTGAAAGCACGAATGCCAGTACTAGTTACCGCAAGGATAATGATAACGGATGCAGGGGAGAGACACTGTTAAAACATAAGAGAATGGTACCATAAGACAACATGGAAGCAACCGCCCTGTTGAATGTGTGTAAATAAGCTTGAAATGCAAGAGGCTAAGAAATCGGTACTGCTTGCAATGCCTAGTAGGAGAGTAGAGCGGCAAGCGCCAACCATATATATACCTCAATACTGCAAAATGTACACAAGCGACTCCATTTTGTGAAAGCAGAAATGTACCCAGGTGGCCAAAGGCCTGACAGGCCGAGTTTAGAAACCCAGCAAAGACCAGAGAAGGACCGGAATTGAAACTCAACAAAGAGAGGCTTATGCCGGGGAGATCGAGGTCAACCAGAGAAGGGGAGGTGAGCATGAGCTCACGAGACTCCAACTACAGAGAATACCAGCCCGCCCGTGAAGGTCAAGATAAGAGAGGCACATGCAGGTGGCCAAGCGCACACAGAATTAAATGCACAAAATGTTGGAAACTGAAGCAGATTCACGGTAAACCAACACGTGACCAGACAGGCGCGAAGATGTACCACCGCCTGATGTCATCCAGAACCAGAGGGTGCCATAACTTTTCCTGATAAGAGTTATCCAATCCACTTGCGTTATTTCCATATACAGATATAGCACCTATACTTAAGTTACCTTTCCCAACCAATTGTATTGCATGATGATTTTTTGTAGAATTAGACGTCAATGATGATCGATTTTGCCCATAAAAGAGGCTGTTGGACTAATGTTCGGGGAAGTCGGGGTGAGGCAGGTGATCGCGATGCTGCTGATTTCCTTTCGCTGATGTATCTATCATTAAACAGACTTACCTTTGCCAATTTATTGAGTCCTGATTATTGGATCTTGCCGGAGTATGTGAATCCTGCACTCTGTCCTCACATGGTGCAGCTATCTCGTATAACGAGCTTTTGAGGGTGAGTGCTGACCAATGGGCCCGTCAGTAATTTCCTCTCATCGTCAACACTTGCGTGAGGATGGTTTCGGCCATCGATTATAGATTATCGATTGATATGGTATAAGACACCTTTAGACCGACGGCACGAAGTAACTCTGGGCCTTCGGTTACATCACAAGTCCTTTCGCTATTCCAGCTGAGTAGGCTGAGAAGCTCCCCATGGACAATGTTAGTGTAATCATTCCCAAAAATAAAATCTGCAGTGGGTCTGAAGGAACCCGCCTTTCCAAGCATAACCCTTCTCATTCCCACGGGCAGCGGATGGGACGAAAACCATAAAAGCAGGAAGAGGAAGGGGCGGTGATCCTGAAGTTACAGAGGAAAAGAGGCGATCGGTGAGTGAAAACAACAAAACTCGTTACCTTGGCAAATGTCTTATAGGCCTTAGAGTAAGAAGGGGAAAGGTAACGGAGGGTGGTGGAGAAGATTAATACAGTTAAAAGTAGGAAAGACTGTAGAGATATAAAGGGTAACAACCCGGGCACCTGAAGTAATTGGGAGGAATACCGGGGGGGCACCCAAGAAAAAAACTGTAAGGAATACCGGGTAGGGCACCCGAGAAAAAAACTGTAAGGAATACTGGGGGGGCACCCGAGAAAAAAAAACTGTAAGGAATACCGGGGGGGCCCCCGAGAAAAAAACTATAAGGAATACAGGGGGGCACCCGAGAGAAAACTGTAAAATTTGCCATGTTCCTGCGCTTTAAAGAGTGGTCAGAAGGAACTTGAACCCAGAGCCCACAGAGGGGGGACTTTAGCCTATGATGACGTTTAAAGATGTTATAAAGGGGTTAGTTCAAATCCCATGATGGGGTAACAATTAGAAGGCAGGTATACGTATGACCAGCTGGTGTCCGTCTAGTCTGTCAAGCGTCTGTCCTATATGTTCTGTGCATGCTGAATGTGGAATTATTGTGTTATTAGTTGATGGCAATGTATTTTTGCTTTACGCGATTCTGTAAATGAGAGGGAATCGCCACTGAATTGATGTGTTTTAAATAAAACTGTTGGTATAAATTTTGCAGGAAAATTGGATTGGAGCTCGCGTATGTGGTGCTTGCTCATAATAGCATAAAGTTGAAAAACTGTATGAACATTGTTGATGACAACATTAAGGATGGAAGAAGTTACCCCACTTGCACACTCATGCAAGCAGTTGCCAAAGCATGCAAAAAAATTGAAGAAATATAGCCAGGAGTGGGTTAAGGGCACCGCAAATAAAATGTTTATGTTTTGTGGCCCCAAAATGGGTCATTGTCAAAGGCTGTTTTACAGCACATGACCACCTTCCTACATGCCACATATAGCGGGAAGAAGCTCGAAAAACGCCTTGCTGTCCTCGAGCTTTGGAAAATGTTTGAACAAACAAAAGAAGAAGAAACCCCCGCAGACTGGATATTAAATGTATGTACAGAGGGCGGTGAGACGCCTACCGCGCCACCTGCCCCGCCAGAACCAGTTGTTGAAGGAAGTAAATCTGAGGGTCTTTACCCACTAAGAGAGCTTAAGGCAGCCACAGGTTAAAGCAACCCTGCATATGAGTCACCTGCGTGTAGCAGTGATGAGGCGAAAGAGAAGGAACAGGAAATTGACTCGGCCTCTACAGTCCCATGGGGAAAAGAGAGGCGAGGTGAAGAAAGGAAGGACCATGCACAAACGAGTGCACCTCTAGATAGGGAGAGAGAGGGAAAGAAGCGGAAAGGAACCGATGAGTTAACATGTACAAAGGTGGAATGGATGGGAGGGCAGATACTGTTGAAGTTATATGGAAAAGGAAGTGATGGTGCAAGGCCGAGTGAACGGTCTGATGCGGCGCAAATAAAGGAAACGGAAAAAGAAGTGGACATAAGAAACGAAAGGGCAAGAAAGAAGGATAGGTTGCGGCAAGAACAACTATATCGCGAAGAGCAAGGTATACCGCTCAGTCGCCCGCAATATGCAGCCTATGAAAAGTACAAGCAGAACATGCTTAGGTAAGAGGAAGAGAAGAGAGTGCATGAAAGAAAGGTAAAAAAGCGAGAAGACGAGGAAAGTAGAAGGGAAAAAGAACATAGAAATGAACGGATGAGGGAAGTATATAAGGCTAGAGAGGAAGCGAAGAAGCAAAGAGAAATGGATGAGGAAGCAGAGCGTAAACGCAGGCAAAGGGCGCGAGATTTAGAATATTTGCAACGGGAAGTTAAAAAACCCAATCCTGCCGTAGACTGGGAAGACATAGAAGAATTCTTTCCTGCAAACGATGCGGTACCAAGTACAAGCGGGACAATTATTGATGATGACTTCGACACCCGAAGCATTGGGGAAGCGATTGATAAAATATATGATGAGATGGGACTGGAACGAATCTCCCAAGAAGGAAGGGAAGATGTGCGCTTAGAGAGCACTCAGTTATATGACACTGAGGATGTCACCCGAAGTAGTGAGAGTAGGGGACGTTCTCTAGATAGACTAGAAGATGGGCAGAATGAAGATGATGCAAGAAGTTGTGCAAACTGGGAGTATTCAGAGTCAGACTCCGATGGAGAAGCGGAGGAAGTGATGTATGACGAAGGGAGGCAGTGCGAAACGTGGCTCCCAGGGAGTTGAGAGGTACGGTGGTCAGACGCGGGCGAGTCCATAAGTAGGACACCGAAGTCCGCTGGACAGTCCAGCTGAGATGAAGACACACGCCCCGGTCAGAGGGGGCGTCGGCACCTGCCTATACTGATAGATTAAGGGCATTGCCAGGTAGACGGCAAGGTGGGAATGCCACCCCGGTGAGAGACCGAGGGGGTAAAGAGAAGGGAAAGGAAGATTGTGCATTCCAATTCCCACTGTTATAAAAGGGGGGAGCAAGACCGCAATATATTCCATGGCCACACATGGACCGAGAGAATCTCAAAAATAAGCTTCCAATGTTGATATCGGGAGCCAGGAAGTGGATACATGATCTAGAAAAAATTGACGGGGGGTGTCACCCTAGCCATAGGGGACATCAAGGGTCTCCTATTTGCTATACTCGAAGAAAGAGCAGACGATGTGTGGAAAAGGGCAGGCTACCCTAGGGTAACCATAACTAACACCTCTCATGACGGAGTGCCATTTAATAACTGTAGATCAGCAGTATGGAAAGCGAAAAGCGTACGCTATATCCAGACACGTCTGATATGGGAGCTATAATGACTCGAAAAATGAAGGAGTCAGAGGATCCGTTGCTTTATAACCAGAATTTTCAAGAGGCGTGGGTGCTCGAAACGCATGAGTATTGGACGAAATCGATCCCTGTATTCTACCATATATTGTGCCAAGGGTTACCAGAACCGGTGCAAAATCAGCTAAAAAAATTGGTAGGAATAGAAGCTAAACTGTGGGCTGAGATCCAGTTGACAATTGCACATTACTGTAGGCTGTTGCAAGAAAAGAATCGAAAGAAAGAGGCAACGCGTAAGGGAGAAGAGGCGAAGCTAGTGCAAAGGAAGCTCTCAAAATATGCTCTCGAGGGAGCCATGCTAACAAGCCCAGCCGAATCGAGTACACAGCGTGCAGCTAACCCGCCCCAGAGTAATCAGGGTAACGCGGGATATTACCCGAGAGGAAGCGGATTTGGAGGAAGAGGATGGCAGAGCAATCAGGGAGGCGTTAGAAGTAACCAAGGAGTTTTTCAAAATGTTCAAGGTGGTATCCAGAGTGCACCAATGGGCAGTCCAGCTATGCCAGATGGACAGATGGCGCGACCACCGCCAGTGTGTTGGCTATGTGGAGTGACAGGACATGTGGCACACATGTGCAGAAGCCAAGGCATGTGGCAGAACAACCAAGGGATGGGGACAGGCATTGTGAATCACCCTGCTACCCCACAACAGGGCAATGCACAAAACTATACCATCCAGCAGCACGCAGCTGGCTTGCAGCAAGGTGCACAGCAAGTGGTCCAACCACTGAACATGGGGAATGTACCACAGGGACAACCCCAGCAGACACTGCCACAAGTGGTTCAGGGCACTAATTCAGGTGGAGGAAACCCACAGGTATACAATGGACCGAACCTATATATGAAATAGGACGGCTCACAGGGAACTCTGATGTGTTCTATCCTATCAGTGACACCAGACCCTAACAGGGAACCCAGGAATGTCACCATAGGGGGGAAAGAATATTCCTTCTTAGTTGACACGGGTACAATGCGCTCGTGCATGCGAGAAGGCAAGTTCTCCTTGTCCGGCGAGGCAATAGATACCCAGAGTTTTACTGGAGCTCATAGCAGAGTTCCCTTTACTGATGCACTCCCAGTTTCCGTGGGAGAGTGCGACATGAATGTACCTTTATTGTATTCTCGTCAGTCCACAGTAAATATCATGGGTCGGGACTTGATGACAAGGTTGAATATGACCATCTCATTCACTGAGGATGGCATAGTGTGCTCCACCCCAGGAATGCATTATTCAAACGTGTGCGAAATGATCAGAGCATACTCTGGACGTGCAGCTATGAGAGCTGTACCACTGGAGCCAGAAGTATTTGCATGTGGCGTACGAGTGCTTAAGGCGGGGTTGCCAGGCCTCGCAGACAAAACGATGAGAACTCCGGATGAGTTTCTATTCAGGCCAAGAATACCCATGCACGAAGAGGAGGGACAAGTATTTCCCTTAATGATACTCTCTGCCGCAGTGCGAGGAAAAGTGGTATTGGTTGAGGGATGTGACGATGAGGGCAGACCTTGGTGTGCGATTATCGCCATCGAAGAAGGGTATAGAGTGACTGACGTCACCGATAACGATCTGTTCGAAGAACACCATGACCTAGAAGAGACGCAGGTGGAAGTGAGTCTCATATTTTGGGTCAAAATGATCAGGCGGGAGGTACCGCAGAGGATGATGTTAGCATTAGTACGTCCAGAATACTTTGATAACGACATGGCCCTAGTGCCGTCCAAGGTATGGACTACCGGGCCCTATGACGTAGGTCTCCTGAAAGGGGCCGGCGAAGTAAAAATTAAACAGAAACCAGGGGCAATTCTGCCACTGGCACAACAGTATTCCATGTCCAGAGAAGCGGATGAAGGGATTGCAAAGACAATCTCTGCCATGATGGAGCAGGGCATCCTTGTGACGTCAGAATCATCTTGCAACACAGTGATTTATCCTGTCAAGAAATCAAAGGGAGGGCCTTGGCGTTTAATCCAGGATTCACGAGCATTGAACGACATACCCACTTAGGCAAAATACTTCACAGTGATCGATTTGAAAAATGCATTTTTCTCGATCCCACTACACTGTGACTCACAAGACCTGACGTCATTTACCTTCAGGCAAATGCACCTGAAATGTACGAGGTTGCCACAGGGGTATTGCGAGTCTCCATCTATTTTCAACAGAGTCCTGCAAATGAACCTAAGCAATATTGCGGTGGACAGTGTTGTTTTGCAGTATGTAGATGACATTCTAATCTGCAGCATCACTGAAGAAAATCCTGAGAAAGGATAGAAAGTAAACAAGGACAAGCTGCAGAACTGCCAACAGGAGGTGTTGTACATAGGGCAACTAATCTCACATGAGGGAAAAAAGGTAACCCCAGAAAGGGCAGAGGCTATCATGCACACGGCCATGCCGCGCACAATAAAGCAAATGCAAAGCTTCTTAGGCTTGTGCAATTATGTCAGAGCATGGGTCTTTGACTACAGCTCATATACCAAGCCCTTATTACAGGCCCTTAAAAAGGCCCAGGCAACAAGAGAAGACATTGAATGGAATGAAGAAATGCAGAAGGGGTTTACAGAACTCAAGGGGGCAATTTGAAAGGCCCCAGTTCTCGGGATTCCTAATTATGCGGAGGAATTCTATCTGTTCTCTCATACTGATGGCAGTTTTATGACAGCAGTTCTCGCGCAGCGAACCTCATTGGGATATAAACCCCTAGCATACTACAGCGAGAGTCTGGACCCGGTCATGAAGGGCCACTTCCCGTGCGAACAAAATTTAGCTGTCGCCGCGTTCGCCATTATGAAGGTGTCATCCATTGTGATGGGGTGCTCCATGACATTATATGTTGAGCACTCACTATTCGCCATAATAGAGAAGCCAAAGGGCGCGCTGAGTTCGCAAACAGCATCAGCCTACGAGGTGATTATCTCTAATCCATCGATCAAAATAATGCGATGGAAAACGGTGAACCCTGCTATGTTTATAGCTGAGCCGGTCACAGAGGGAGAACCTGTGCATGACTGTGAAACTATGAAGAATACTATGATGAGATCCCCAGGGTCAAGGCAAATGCCCTGTCAAAGTGGAGAGATCGTCTTTATTGAAGGGTCATCGAGAATTGACCAAGATGACGGGCAAAGGTATACAGGCGTGGCCGTAATCAAACACATGGCGAATGGAGAGTTCCGAGTACTTGTCAGTGCACGAATACCATCTCACTATTCGGCACAGGCTGCAGAACTAGTGGCATTGATACTCGCTATCGAGAACCATGCAGACCAGGAAGTAACAGTGTACAGCGACTCCGCCTATGTGACGTCAACAGTGCATGCGGGATTAGCGCGCTGGAAGAGGAGGGGCTACCTCCGAGCAGACGGCACGCCAGTGCAACACGCAGCCTTGTTGGACAGGCTGATAAAAGCACTACAGCTCCCAGTGGGCTTAGCGATCGTAAAATGTGCCGCTCATACCATAGGGACAGATTTTGTGTCACGTAGAAATCATGAAGCGGACATGGAAGCCAAACGTATGACATCCAAAACTGAAACAATCATGGACGTGGAAGTGGCACGTACCCATGAACGATTGATGGTAGCACGAGCCACTCCAGAAGCCTATAGCAATATGGGGCAATCTCAATTAATGTAGCTCCAGGGGGAGGAACCTCAGGAGGAGACAAATGTATGGAAGTGTCAAGGGTGTTCTTTAAAACCCTCTGACGGATTGTGGAGGCAAGACAGCACTAGTAAACCAGTAATGCCTGTCGCCCTTCTAAAAGTAGCACTAGAACAGCTTCACTACCCATTCATATGTCAAAAGAAAATCTTGCTGCAACGCTCGCGGAAGACTGGTTTATACTGAATTTAGCCGAGCATGTTGCATTCTTTATGGTAAACTGCATTATCTGCCAGCAATTCACTTCTGGACACACATTAAAAGTAGTGAGAGGAGTCATCCCCAGACCAAATGGACCTTTCCAGCACCTACATATTGATTATGTCGATATGATTCAGGTGTGTAATGGGTACAGGTATCTACTTGTGGTGGTGCGTCCCTTCTCCAGATGGGTAGAAGCAGGCCCCTGTACACACCCTGACGCTGCCTGTGCTGCTAAATTCAAGGTGAGGAAGGTTTTCCCTAGATGGGGGGTGTGCGAGGTAATGAGATCTGATAATGGGGTGCATTTTGTAAATGCAGTATTTGAACAGATTAGCTTGTTGCTTGGTATAAAACACAAATTCTCCCTGGTGTATCACCCAGAGGGAAACGGGATATGTGAACGGATCAACGGCTTGCTTACGGAAAGGATAGCCAAGTTGACGCTCAAATTAAGAAAGGGATGGATGCACTGCCTACCACTGGCATTGTATGCTCTTCGGAACCAGCCAGGCTCCGACCATCATCTAACGCTGCACGAAATAGTCACGGGGAGAAGGATGAGGACCCCTCTTATCCCCCGAGACGGAGCTAGATGTGATGCCCAGTCAACTAGGGAGGTTCTGGGAGAGGAGATGAAGGCCTATCTGGATTGTCTCACATCCAGTTCCACTGTCATTTCAGGCCAGCTGCAGTGATGGCAGAAAAGAGACGACACAGCACAAACCACAACAGACAGTGCTGATGCCGGCGCAGCTCAGAGCCCATGCGCGCCTTTTGTTTTCCCTGGAGATTGCGTCCTCGTGAAGAATTTCACAAGAAAAAGATGGGACAAGCTGAGGTTTATTGGCCCGTTCATCGTAGAGGACTGCACCCCGTCAGCTGTCAAGCTCAAAGGCAGAAGAGCCTGGATCTTCACAAATGATATAAAACTCTTTATAGGAGAGAGCACTCCTACTACATCTACTGCCAAGGAATCCACAGACAACGGGGAAGGACTGCAGCATGTGCAGACGAGATCTCTGGAAAGGAAAAAGGACGCATGAGCAGACAAGTTACAAGAATGAGGAGAAAAAAAATATATAAAGTGAGACTTTCAAAACAAGACAGTTCTTCAAACCAAGTGAAATGTGACAAAAGGACAATTAAATGAACATTCAATGTAGCCAACAAAAGAACTTTTGTGAAAATCTTGTCCACGCTGAACCTTTTCTAAAGGCATAAAAAAGACAATAAGAAGCAAGCAAACACCCTGTGCAGCCAAAGGTGCAGGGTAAAAGAAGAAAATTGCGTACTCATATCAACAAAAGCGCTAATCCCATGAACATTGAAAGCCACACAAAGCATTTAAAACCTAAGACTCTGATAAGAAGTAAAAGTAAGATCAAGACTTTGTTCATGGACATATGGTTCATCCCAGCAGAAGTCTCAAGTGGGATGTGCTCACATATTTTCAGCTGGTAGTACTGTCCAACCCTTCACTTATAGGCAGAGAAGCCAGCGTTACTGAATTTATTCAAGACCTTGCAAACAAGAAAATAATCCGACAAATACTGACTGTCATAACAGAAACTTTCATTACACTACCCGAACACAGCGGAAAAGACACAGATGCTTCCACCACAAGTAATCATTGACGAGATCACATATACTTTGTTCTTCTGCATCATCGAAGAATGTCCAGGAGTTATCTGGAGAACTACAGATACATTGACATTCATTAGAGATCCAAAAAACAATTATTTTCTCAACCACGTGTGGTACAAGCTGAACCACGTGGTTGCAACTCACGCAGCAGGAAAGTGCAAAGGGACTGTGATTAGGACCCAGCAAACGAGGCAAATGTCCCTATCACCTGAGGATACACAGCTGGCACACAACGTTTTATTTCAATTAGTCACAGACTATCCAGAAATGGTGGGGAGACCTGCAGATGTTGACGTCATCACCTTTCTTAGGAATCCAGCCAACACCCCACACATGGGCGCACTCCTCCAAGGCATCATGCTACAGGTGGAGCTGTCCAATTTCCAGCGAGAATTCCTGAGGAGATTTCAGTGAGACTAGCCGACGAGGGACAGATCGAAGAAAAAAACAACTGATCACACTGCAAGAAAAGGCCTGTGACTTTAGAGCCAAAGAACCAGAACAAATGTCATTAACACCTGAAGACAGTCGTTATGCTTTTCGTGTTTTCTTCCATCTCATTGAAAACTTTCCAGAACTAGTGGGCAGACCCCGCAACATTGATGTGCCTGCCTTTCTTAGTGATCCAGCAAAGAATGCCCAATTGAACAGGCTTCTAAGAGCTATTGCATCACAACTCAGAAGCAACTATGGACATCCACATCTAAGAAGAGCCTTAGAAGGGGGTGTTCCAAAATAACCTTTCTCATCATCCCCAGCGTGGACAAGGCAAGAAAACAAAAGACACAGTTCTTCATGCTTCCAACATAGGACAGATCGAAAAGAGCAGAAACAAGGATAACTACATCCGTTCTTATTTTTCTTGTTTTGTGTTTTCTATTTTTTCATCATTATTGCGCAGGAGAATAAATGGGTGAGAGAGAAACTGTTCATCAACTCGACCTCGAACGACCAAGTGAAAGGAACAGAGACACGAACTTCACTGCCATGTTTACCTTTTATAACCTTTTTCTTATTTTTTCCTACCTTTTCATGTGTTCACTTTTATTTTTATTTTTATTTTTATTTTTTCAATATTTTATGTTGCGTGATTTGTAGCGAATCCATCTTTTCATGGTGTCACTGAAAACATTGTCCTGCATATCCTCAGGTCCATGACAAGTTGAAAGAGTGCCCTGGGAATGTGGCTCCCACAACAAATGCAGGATGAATGTGATGTGCTGAAAATGGCAGTCTAACCTTTTCCATAGTCTAGCAAAGGAACTGTACTCCATACTCAGAGACTATCATCATCCCTCGCAAGAGGGGGGACATTGAACAGCACATGTCACTTTGATTTGCCTAACTTTGAACAACGAGATCAGAAGGAAGAAATAAATAAATAGTGGACTATGGACTTGATTGAAATGGGGGCCCAAAACATTAACTTAGTCGTGCCACCAGCGGAAGGGCGCCCCCTGTTTCCCGGAAGGAGATGCTGTAAATTGTCTTTTAAGGCCGTCATATGTATATGCATTGTGACTATTGTAGTATTTTTATCGTTAACTATTAGAACTGCATTTTTTATCGGTGCACAAAGCGTCCCAATGTCTGTGCATCCACCAGGTAATGAACATCTGGGGCCCACAAAAGCACCCAGACCTCATATTGTCATCCCTGTTCCAAGAAAAACTGATGATAAAGAAAACGATTTACAGTTGAACATAATTAGCAGTAACACGCATACACTTGAAGTAATGAATGTTGAGAAAGCCTGGAGACAGGGTCAGCACAGAATGAATGATAGCATAGCACTGTCCACGGCACGCACCCATACACTGAGTGCACACGAACAAGGGCAAATGTCAATGGCTACGAAACCGCAGGCCAAACCAACTGAAAGAGAGAAACCACCTGTGGAACAAGCAGCTCCAGAAAGCAGGGAGCAACATGAGAAACCGAATCGAAGTGAAATAGCAGAATCACTCAATAGAACAGAGGAAGCAACGAAATAACTCACTGAGAAAACACATGCGGTAGTTGAGTATGTGTTTCCACTCATACTTAGAGCAAAGAAGATACAGGAGGAGCTGAACAAGACAACCACCACAACTGTGATAGCGAGCACGCCAGCTCCAACGCCAGAAGTAACTACCGAGCCTATGACACAGCCACGTGTTGGAAGGATGATAAATCACATGCGGTGGGAGGAGGTCTACAAAAGAATGCAGGAGGGAAGGAAAAGAAGCACAAAACCTCCCCCTATTACTGCAGGGCAGGAAATGTAACCTGCCCCTCCAAGGATAACGCCCGAGAGTCTGCATGAACGAAAGAGCAGTACAGACGCATTCAGAGACATAGTGATAGCCAACCCAGAAAAACGCTAAGGATCAAGAGAAGTCCATATGAAACTGATGACGAGTTAAACGATTACTTAGACAGCACGGCCCATATTGGAAACAACATATGGTACCAGCACATGAAGGAAGTTGGACGAAGACAATCAGAAGGAGAATGTTTCGTCTGTGCACTCCTGCCGTACAGCATGGGCAAGTCCAAAATCTTTGTGGCTGTAGAAATAGATGTCCCCATAGCACACTGCCTGTCACATGTGGCAATATGTAACACCAGAGGACAATTCATGGGGAGAGACGCCTTGTTGATATGGGCCAACGAAAAGGACTACCCTGATGAAGACGGATATGTCCATGACATCAAAACAAGAAACAGGGCGCACGCCAAGAATCATGTGATTAGATATGAAAACGCTGACATCAAGGGATCAGGAATAAGGTGGGAAATAAACTCAAGACTGAACGTCCAAGGGAAAACGGCAGAAGAAGCTCAAATATGGAAGAACCGAGGATAAATGTAGATCTGGGCATCAGTAGTCTCCCAGACGGATGGGAAGAAGGAGTAGTAATCTGCCGAGCTTGGATGGTCCTTGGAGCCTGCAAAGAAGCAATAGAGAACTCACAGAGACTATGCAGATCATTGTGGCCAAAATTGGTAAAGCTGTTGACATGGGTCGAAGACAGAGGAGGACCCTTGCAGATAGTACCGCTGGAAAACCCGGAACTGTGCTTTAGAAGTAATGGCAAGAGGAAAATGGGGGAGAATCAAAACTGCGGGCGAATATACGAAGTCCCAGGGATGTTGCAAGGGACTGCAGTCCTGGTGGACCACTATTGGGCATGTGGATCCAAGGCATACATAAGGCTACCGAGGAACTGGGAAGGCATATGCACACTGGTGAACGTACACGTTCCAGCACTAGTGATTCCAAAAAATGAACTGAATTTGGACAGTTTCCCGAAAGCAGACGCTCACCTGAGGAAAAGGAGGTCTGTGGAACTAATGTCAAGGATGAAGAGAGAGAATGACTTCTCTGCCAAATCAGAGGATGCATTTTATGCCATTCCCTACGAACACAGGCTGTTCAGCCTAACTTCATCAGTATTTACAACAATACTCTTGCCGCGTATCCAAGTTGGTGCAAACACCAAGTGGTTGCAGATAACGAGATGGGAGTTACTGCAGACCATCACCACCACAATAAAAGGATTCAATGCGATCAAAGAAGAGCTGAGAGCAGTCAGACTGATGACCCTCCAGAACAGATATGTGCTTGACATGATCAACGCAATGGATGGAGGTGTTTGCACAAAAATTGGAGTATCATGTTGCACATTTATACCATCACACGACGAAGAAAATGGAACCCTCACAGAGGCCATAGACATGTTAACAACCCTGAAAAACCAGATGACCGATGAGACAGATGAAGTGGACGACGACAGCTGGTTTGGGAACCTATTCTCATGGGTCCCGCAATGGATGGCAGATATATACAAGTTCCTGGGAGCTTTGCTAGCAATGCTACTGCTAGTAGTCTGTGTTATCAAGATAACCATCACACAGTGCCAGAAAACAGCAAAGAAGGCCATTGGGATAAAAATTATGGTCGATGTCGAGCCAGGCAGGAAGCCCAGAGACCTGACAGATGAGGAGATAAAAGACTTTGTGAAGGCCAGTGAATTTGCACCAGAAGGAACAAAATTCACTTATCCCAAGAAACGAAGAAGGTACGAAGGCAAATGGATTTACTGCAGTCCAAATGGACAATGCCAGTTGATGACCTGGAACAAAGATGAGCATGTGAGAACAGTAGGAAGCTTGAAAGGAGTGATAAAGATATGGATACCAAAATTGCATACTTTCACGCCTTCTTGTGTAAACCCAGGAGACGATGAGCAAGAAGCTGAGGAATCAAAGAAACTGAATATAAAGGAGGAAGTAGGAGTCGAGTGTAGAGGAGGTCCCAGATATGACCCGCACCCCTCCCCCCCATTGCGAGTTGCCAGTAAGGTACTTGCCGTGGTACGTGACGTATGAGGAGCAAATAAACCAACAGAGAGCCGCACTGGGACTCTGCCCCTTGTATGTAAGGAGATCAATACCGGTTGAAGCAGCCATAACGCGACAACCCTGGGCAGCACGATACCCTATCAGACAGCCATACCAGCCACTGATACGGAATGAGGAATACCTGCACACGGTCCACATGGAGACCCCTAAAGCCTTAATGGAAGGCCAATGAAAATAAACCAAGGGCCCGAGCAGCCCCGAGAACAAACAGACTTGGCTACCGCAAGGATAATGATAATGGATGCAGGGGAGAGACACTGTTAAAACACAAGAGAATGGTGCCATAAGGCAATATGGAAGTAACCGCCTTGTTGAATGTGTGTAAATAAGCTTGAAATGCAAGAGGCTAAGAAATCGATACTGCTTGCAATGTCTAGTAGGAGAGTAGAGCGGCAAGCGCCAACCATATATCTACCTCAATACTGCACAATGTACACGTGCGACTCCATTTTGTGAAAGCAGAAATGTACCCAGGTGGCCAAAGGCCTGAAAGGCTGAGTTTAGAAACCCAGCAAAGACCAGAGAAGTAGCAGAATCGAAACTCAACAAAGAGAGGCTTATGCCGGGGAGATCGAGGTCAACCAGAGAAGGGGAGGTGAGCATGAGCTCACGAGACTCCAACTACAGAGAATACCAGCCCGCCTGTGAAGGTCAAGATAACAGAGGCCCATGCAGGTGGCCAAGTGCACACAGAATTAAATGCACAAAATGTTGGAAACTGAAGCAGATTCATGGTAAACCAACACGTGACCAGACAGGCGCGAAGATGTACCACCGCCTGATGTCTTCCAGAACCAGAGGGTGCTTTAACATTTCCTGATAAGAGACTACAGATCCAAGGCTATACCCAGCCAACTAATTGACACACAGCCCTAAAACACTGATTGATGGAAGGGACGAAGGGTGAATCTTGGGAAACTAGGTACCTGGGTGTCTACTCTAAAGCTGCTAATTAAAATGGAGATTTATGTTTAGGGGTGTAACTTGCCCAATCACAAGGGACCATGTAATCTAGGGTCCTATAGACACTTTAACCAATGAGATGTCGTACTTGTAGTGACGTCAATCACGTGTGGTGTAGAGGGAATGGCGTAGACGCCCACCCGATAAGAGTTATCCAATCCACTTGCATTATTTCCATATACAGATATAGCACCTATACTTAAGTTACCTTTCCCAACCAATTGTATTGTATGATGATTTTTTGTAGAATTAGACATCAATGATGATGGATTTTGCCCATAAAAGAGGCTGTTGGACTAATGTTCGGGGAAGTCGGGGTGAGGCAGGTGATCGCGATGCTGCTGATTTCCATTCGCTGATGTATGTATCATTAAACAGACTTCCCTTCGCCAATTTATTGAGTCCTGATTATTGGATCTTGCCAGAGTATGTGAATCCTGCACTCTGTCCTCAAAAGGTGCAGCTATCTTGTATAACTAGTTTTCGAGGGTGAGTGCTGACCAATGGGCACGTCAGTAATTTCCTCTCCTCGTCAACACCTCATTGCATCAACATTATCTGTCAACAACACAACTCACATCTTTGGAGACCACAATCTGCCCGAGACCAACACCAACATGAAAACCAGAGAGACTCTACTAAAACTGCTGGACATCATGGACATCAAGCAACTCATCAGAGAACCAACCCACAACAAAAGTAACACACTCAGCCTGGTAATTACCACCGCTCCAGCCATTGCATGATTGTCCCCCTACGTTGGACTGTACAGACTATGCAGCCATACCAATCGTGCTGCACCACATCCCTTTCCCCCAGCAGGGTTATCCCAAACTGACAAAGACATGCCGCTGTTCTTTCAAGAACTTTCCCTGGGATGCACTGGAAGGAAACCTCATCACCTTGGACTCCACATCTAACCTCTTGGAGAATGTCAATGCCCAGCCTGCCCCTGTCACTTCAACCTCTGCAAGGAATCTCTGGGGTAACTCCTTGTCAACACTGACATCAAGAAACACCAATATGCAGAAGACACACAGCTTTAATCCTTGATGACAACCATTGACTCAAGCACTGTTTTTCCTTCATCCACTCTTGGATGTCAAACACCTACCTGAAGCTCATCCCTACAAATACAGAATTAATTCTCTTAGTTCTCCTAGGAAACCCGACAAGCATGCCCGAATCCAGAATAAGTTGACTGATATGAAGCTTGATGGATTCATACATCTACTCTCACCTATTTCAAAATCTATTGGCTTTAATATCAACTTTAACCTATCATTTAAAACACAGATCCCCAAGAACCCCAAGCAATGTGGTACCAGGTACATGGTGCAGGTTTGCGCTCATTCTTAAACTGAAGCCTTTTATCTCTGCCCTGAGTTTCACAACAGTTGTCCAAGCCCTGGTGATCTCCCACCAGGACAGTGGCAACCCCCTTCTTGGAGAAGTCCCAGATGCCATCTTGGCCCCTCTGAAACCCATCCAGCATGCTGCATCACGCCTCATCAAAGCACTATGAAAAAAAGGTCAGCCACGTCACCCCATTCCCAAAGCGCTGTGCCGGCTATCCCTTCAAGGACACACAGTGTTCAAGACTGTCTGTATCACCTACAAATCAGTCAGAACAAAACACCACTCTACTTGGCTGAGAAACTCACTATCTCTGGAGGCCAGAACACCACCAGAAGCCACGACGCCAGGCCAAAAACAAAGAATCTCAATTGAAATAAAAACAGGAAACTGGCATTTTCCTGCTATGCATTCTGTCTCTGGAAAAAGTTACCAATGCAGAAAAGACTGCCCCGCTCCATCCTACACTCCAGGAAGGATCTTAAAAACCTACTCTTCAAAGAACATCATGCCAATCACTGATCAGTCCCCACTCTTCCCTGCTCTTCTGGTAGCCCTTCACCCTACTTGTAACCCTTTGTTCATCCCCTTTTATGCCACTCCATTGCTTGCCATCTAGGTTTCCACTTCATAAATCCCATACACATGCATACATAGTAGGACTCAGAAAAAGTACTAGCACAAAAGGCAATTGCATGTTTTCATGAGCAAGCCAGCAAGTGGTCAAGGCCTGGCAGTCACAACTATACCTACATATTTACCAACCACTCACACCATTAAACAGCCACTCCACTTTTCGGTGTCTGAAATTTACCAGGTAACAAGTCATAGTCATCACCCAACCCGGTGTGTTGGCTATGGGTAGGCATTGTTCCATAATCTTCGTGAACCAAGTGACTGTTCAATTTTATAAATGTCAATTGTTCAACATGAGCTATTAAGGGGCTTCTCCTGCAATTGGAGACAATAGCCGGACCACCCCCTGATTGGAAACTTCTGGCGGGGCAGCTTAGCGATTCAATAGCAACTCTCCGAAACACCACTGACCGGATGGACCACTAGCTGTACCAGCATTGTACTTGGTCATCATTCCTTCCCACAGGTGAAGTGTCAAGTAGATAGGCATCAAGTATCTTTGCTGCTGATGGTCCAATGTTTGTGATGGTGGCCCATCTGTATCAAAGATGCTTGAAACACAGAGGAGAGGGTCCCATAGTATCTCCTCCATGTAAACTTTGCATGCACTTCTCAAGAAAACTTCTACAGGTGTCCTGGTTCTGGTAATGTACTGCCCATTGATTTCTGCAATCTTGAACTTGACATACCTGGAGTAGTTGACAAGGTTTGGGCTGGTTGATGTTGTTCCTGCTTTCTGTGTTCATTCTGCAATTGATGTTGCAAGCATTGTAAAAAAGCATCCTTGCACATTTGTACAGTCTCTCATCCTTGTGATGTTTGTTGCAAGTCCTCTATCTCTAACACCGACACATGCAGATGAAAAGCGGCTACTTTCACCTTGAAACATTGGTCCATAAAGGAAGCCTGAAAGTACTTAATGCTACCGTTTTTTAAATAAATCTTTTCATCACGTTTTGAAATACAAATACAGACAACAGACAGCAAGACAATGATCAGCAATATGTCCATCCATAGCATACATATAATGAGTGAATTGTCAGAAAAAGTGCAATTTATTCCAATAACTGTAGTCTGGCTCAGTTGTGCATCCGTGCTCACTGATTTTCACCAATTGTGATTTTTTTCCCCTCCCCCTCCCTCTCAATTTAATAAGTGGGTGACTGGTTACATCAGGAGTAAACCATTATTTATGGCAGCACACATCATTGAACATCATCTTAACAATAGTATAGTGCATGATAAAACAAGGTTAATCACCTTGCCCTGTCAAAATGCCACTTCCCAAAAACTACCAATGCAGTATGGTCTAAAGTCCTGCCCATTGGAACCCTTCAAACCCTGTCATTCAACATCTGCCCAATAATGCCAGATTTTATGACGTTTTTGTGGACACTCCTGTTTTTGTGGGCGCACCTTATTGGGAGACAGGTGTAGGCGGGCACTGAATATATACACATTATATACCTTTACTGAAGATCTGACCTGCCTCTTACCTGTCTTCAACCCCCTCATACCTGGGTCCAAGATCACCCTGGTGAGCCCTGCGGTGATGTTGGAGGAGGGGGCCCCATTCAAAGGTTATGAGTATATGGTATAGCCCGGTTAGAGCACTGCGATTGTCTATCAAAGGGATGATTATCTGTCCCAGGGAGAAGGGTCTCAGAAAATCCTTCCAGGTCAAAGCTTCCAAATTCTTGAACACTCTGACTCTTCCCATGATGCAAGAACATGGACTTTAAAAAAATCCTTAAAAACCAAGTTATTCAAGTAAGTTTGCCCCTCCGTTCCTGTCTCCTCTGAACCTGTGCCATGCTATCTGTTCATCTGTTTGTGTTTGTGTCACGCCATGAGCTTCATTAACTAGAGAGACCGTTTTATCCACAACAGACAGGAAGTGGGTTGGACTTTGTACTACATGTTTTCACCCCTTTACCTTTTCTGTTGCAAAGCACTCTGGTTATGACCTCACGCATACAGGAGATTGTTGATGGGGACCCAGGATTGGTTCATTAAGGTAGGCTTAGACTACACCAATTGATGGGGCCCATTTGGCTTTAAAAGAGGGTAGAGCCCCTCTTTTGAGAGATCATCTAAAGACTTCACAAGGAGTTACAAGAAGAACTCATGTGGACCCTGACCGAGGGTACAGTTTCCCTTACAGTTCTGAAGTGAAGCAATCCCAGGATTTCCAGAGAGGGAAGCAAGATCTCTCCCCTAAACATCTCCCAGGGAATAGAGGGAGATACTGAATCCAGAGGACACTCCAGTAGCTCCAGAACCGGTATCCAGACAGCACACAGATTGCCCTGCTAGGCTCTGCAAGCAAGCTTCCCAGGAGGAGGTGCCAGAGAGTCTCTGAAAGAAACCAAGGTCAAGACTGTTGCCTGCAGCACTCTCCTCAGCTTTGGGCCGTCCGCCTTAAAAGACGATACAAGCCCAGCAAAGAAGCTAGGAGGAGTGCATCGATAAGCATCAACCAGCGTTCACCTTAAAGGACATTTTCGAGCCAGTTGAGCCCCTCGAGCTGCAGCCGACTGCACCGCTGACTGTTGTTATGCTGCAGTCGCTCACGCCACCCAAGTCGCCTCGGCCAGTACTTCAGACTCGCCAACCAGCACTGAAACAATGATTCCTGACCCTGAGCCATTGTGTGCCAGCCAGCCACAGTCCATCCAATCTCGCTCACCGAACTGCCTGCCACCTGATACCCGCAGCTGTCTCCCGTCTTGAACTCTGTTGCAGAAGTCGCAAAGAGCCCTGAAACCGACTTGACGCTGTTAAGCACCAAGAACTTCTACAAGCAGAAGGTACATTGCGGTTCTATCCCCTTGGTACATCTCTGAAGACCCCAGTGACATTTTACAACCCATTGCTCCCTTTGTGGCGAAACCAAGTATCCTTGAACTATTGCGATAAATTACCATACCGACTACTCTCCTGTCAGTATCCAGAGTACATCCCCTTTCCTTCTTGAAACTATCTGCCCTTTGCATTCCTTTACAGGGTGGATTGTATTTTGTAGTGTGCTAGAACTGTCTGTTGTGATAATAATAAAGTATATATGTTTATACAACCTTGACTGGACAGTCCCTTTTATCATTGGGAAGTATTTTTGCTGTGTTGCAACTAACCAATGATTCAGGACCTTGCGGAGATAAGCCTTGTGTTCAGTCCACCTTACCAATATTGGACAAGGAGGTTTATAATTTGCTTATGTTTCCAATCTGTTTTGATCCCTTCTGGTGAACTACAGCTCTGGGGCTGATTAATGGTTTGGAAACTGATATTCATCCCTGGACCACTGGTACTTCGGAAGTTGATTCGTCTCAGGATGTTTGTTATTGTGCTATACCAGTGCATATGCTTGTACTGGTGCATGCACCACACAGCAAATTGTAACAGGGGAGGAATGTGAGTTTGATGATATCATCAATTGACCACGTGCAGTTTTGATATCTCCAGCTACTTTCTACCATAAAAGCCACATCAGCATAACCCTGACAGACACTCCACTCAGGGATTCTCTGCTCCTCCAAAGTGTCACCCAATGGCACATGTCTCGTTCACTCACTTCAAGAGATGGAAATGGAATGGTAACTTCGGTCTCCCTGAATCTCTGCTACTTTCTACCACAAAAAAAATCACAGAAGCATATGTCTTTGAGAATCTGCCTTTGGATAGCCTTGGATAGTCTCTGCTCCACCTGCAGCTCTTCCAAAGTATCCCCTTTGGCACTTGTCTTATGCAATCACTTCAAGAGACGGACACTGAATGTTATCTCCCATATCCCTGAATCTCTGCTACTTTCTCGCACAGAAGAATAACACTTGCTGAAGCTGCCCGTGGATAGTCTTGGATAGACTCTGCTCCACCTGCACCTCCTCCCCAGTATCACCTTTGGCACTAGTCGCATTCAATCACTTCAAGAGACGGACACTGAATGTTATTTCGCATCTTCCTGAATTTCTGCTACTTCCTCCCATAAAAATCATGCATGAGCCTGTCACAAGTTGCCCCCAGGGATTCTCTGCTAGGATCGGACTGGCCTATAGGGCAATAGGCCCATGGCCAAACCAAATACTCAAAGTGCCGGTGTGGGGCAGTTTTTTGGGTCAAAGTGGGTGAATTTTTTTGCCAATGTGGGCCAGTTTGATGAGTTACTTAACTATGCGGCTCGTAGTTTTGACCTGTGTTGCTGAATAAATATTCTTTAAAATGCACAATTTGCATCACGTTTTAGCAAAACACTCCCCTTAGGGTACTATTCAATCAGTGTCAGAAAAGGAATGCACAGCCATTTGCAACGGTGGGCCACTTTTTCATTGGTGCCTGAGACGATTTGATGGCCCCGTCCGACCCTGTTCTCTGCTCACCAGAACTTTCCTGTGTGAAACAAAAGCTGGACACAGTTTTTGTGGCATGCATATTGCTTGCAGTCACAGTCACTTAAAGCCACAGCATGCATCTAACACTGGTACTTTTTACAGACTTCTATAGATGTCACTCAAAGTCACGTGACTGTCTCTCACTGTCAGTAAAACTGCTCTTACTCACCGGCATTCACTCCCCCAAGACACACTAGGTGGCACGTGTGTTCTTCACCCACTTCAAATCAGTTAGTGTGTCACACAACGAAAACAAAACCTACCCCAAATCTAACTTTTCTTCCGACTCAACTTTTCCACTCCAGTTTAATAGCCCGTCTCAACATTTCCTAAACCTGCCTCCAGCAACAACCTTCTGCCTCTCTGGAGGCTGCGGAAGACAGAAAATGAGGTACAACCATGCGTTCCTCTTAACAGAGGAACTCAGTGGCGGTGTCAGGCATGAGCTTGGGAGGGCTAAAGCCCCCCACTTTCACACAGCAGGCATCACTCCGCTCTTATGCCCAGCCCGGGCTCAGCCGGCAAGAACCTGTCACATTTCTCACCTCAGAGGGCGGTGTATTTATTTAAGCAAATACACTGCTCTCTGAGGTCAGAAAACAGTAATTGAAGTGTACATAGGGGCAGGGGACGAAAGCCTGGCCAGCAGTGGTCGAAGTGTACGAAAAGAAGTAGTGGAACTATGTTCACTGGTGACCTGCCCCCACTCCCTACAAACCCCATCACCGCGCCCCTTCCTATGCGCAATCCAAACCCCCAAACAAACACACCTGCTATTTAAGGGAATGTTCAGTGCAGTGCACTGAAGTGCAAGTTTCAACTTCTTCCTACTATTTTATTTTAAATGAAACCATTCCGGAGTGATTTCTTTTTTAAAATAAAAGAACAGTAAAAAAAATGTTTTAAAGTAGAGGAGCACCACTCTCAACTGCTCCCACCCACTTCGGCCACTGCTGCCCAGGTGATATCAGTAGACCCCCAAACCTCTATGTTGCAGCTAAAGGCTTAACTGCTGGCTCAGCTTTTACATGGCCCATGCTTTCAATAATTACCATTAACAAAAAAAAGTATATTTGTGTGCATGCAGGGATTGTATGTATACATGCATGCATGCAAGGAAGTGTGTAAGTGGCTGTATGTTTATATGCTAGGAGGTGTCTGCAAGTGCACACCTATGAATGAATGCAGTGTGAATGGTGTACATGGGTGTGACTGTGCATGTTAATGAGTGCACAGTTCTGGGTGCTTGTGTGAATGACAGTTCAGCTGTGTGGGTGCATGTGTCTGAATGTGTCCATATCTCTGTGCATCTGTGTGTATGCAATCTGGGGCCTGGTGGTGCATTGGAGCATGAACATTTTTTGACAAGAGCATGGCATATTTTACTGCTGATTTTGTGCAAAGGAAAACCAATTTGGGTGTTTGTATGTGATGGTGGGGTTGGAATGGGGCAGAGGGGAATACTACAGTGGGGCTGGCCTGGCTTGGTCTTACTGTGGCATGGAATGTTGTACTGTCATTAAGTTCAAAGGCAACATGATTAGTGTTCTTACATGGGGAGGGCATGTTTCCTTATTTTGACTTGGGTTTTTATTTTACTGGTGTTAAGGTCAAAGGCAACATAAATATTCTTACATGGGGGAATATAACATGATGAGTGCAACATAAGTGTTCTAATATGGCGGGATTTGTGAAATGATAATATGTCATTTATAAAGCGATTTCGCCAAAGTACTGAACGGAGAACATATTGACATAAAATGTATCAACCAGCCGAAGTTTGCACTCTTTTAATGAGCTTTATTTACTTCCTTCTGTCTGTGGGCTCTTCCAGAAACGTTTTATTGGTGGGCAAAAGGGGCACTTTCCCCTGGGCCCCCACCCTGGAGGGTGGCCCCAGAAGGCTGCATGATCTAAAGAAGTAAGATTCATTCTTCACCAGACTTAATTAGCACATGTCAGGATATTTTATGGCGTGCTGCTAAGGCTTTAAACCTACTGCCTGTCTGTTTTGACAAGTACATTCTGCCTTGATCAATTAATTCATCCTGTAATGCTTTCTGTGTTCACTGTGGTATACGTAGTTTGTGTGTTCCTTACAGCACAACTCCTGTAGCATGCTTTCCTTCCTGTGGGAATTATGTTGACCAAAGTTGAAATGCATATTGATAAATCGAGTGCCACAATGGTTCAGAAGTTAGCTCAGTGCATTAAGCACTCATTGCAGAAATACGTGTTCAAATGCAAGATTACAATAGCACATTCCAGCTAAACTGACTGAAACTTTCCTATGCCTGAAGTTTATAGACCTGCCTGCTTATGTACTTGGTTTTGCATCACAATATTTTCAGCAATGTTCCTGCACCAGATAGGGGTTGCTATAAAAAGTAACATCTCATCCATGTGGCGCAAGTCTAGAAATCGGTTTGTTCAGATGGGGTGTTGTAAAACTGAGCAGTCACATCCAATGATGAGCATAAACTGTTAGTCCACAAGGTGAATAAGTATCATTTTAGGAATGCAACCAAAACATTGCTAAATTGACAATTTTCAACAAATGCCAGTCATTATAATTAGCCTGAATGATGCCACTTGAACTAGGTGGATGGGACCGTGCGCTGGGAGGAATCTGTCACATGCTATTTCTACTCTATAGATAAACTGGGCGAATTTCTGACAGGTCGGTGGCTTTAAAAGAATGAAAGCCTGGAAACGTATGTATTGTGTCTAACCTATGGTGGTAAAGGGGCATCGTATCCTAGGACGGGCGCCCCTAAAATGCAATTGGGCCGGGACAGATCCTGACAATCAAACGGGAAATTGTTCGATGGGGCCGGGGCAGAGTCAGGCCATGCCATAAAGCGTAATCCTACTCGTGATACATCCTTGAACACGTGAATGGTTTCCTAGACCCTGAGCTGGAACGCGGGTCCCTACGCCATTTGGCCTTCCTCGGGCACTCCTGGGCCTGCTACTCCTTGCACAGTAGCAGTGTGCCTGCTTTCAGCAGCAGCACTGGGAGGGGGCAGAATTCGCTGTCCTCTCCTGGGGAAGTCGCGTGGCCTGCTTTTCTGAATTAGAAACAGCCATGGACTTGTGGGGGCACGGGACCCATATCACAGAAACCTAATTTTCCAGAAGCGAGATGAGTTGGCGGGGCGCATGCCTACCTGGGCCGCGAAGCTATTTTTATCCCTTTCTTGCCCACTCTGATGGATGAAGACGACCCCCGCCCCTCCTTTGATTTCTCTGTGAAGAGAATGCTGTAATGGGGGCCTGCCATTGCGGTAAACGGAGGCATGCGCGAGGCGAGATGCCATGAAAGATTTAGGCGTCGCCGCTCCTCGCGGGATTAGCCCTGCTTCCCTGACTCCTGCACCGCGACGAAAGCAGATTTCCATGAACACGTGACTTCTGGAAGAGGCGCCTCTGTGACAGCGCTGCGCACCAAGATAGCTTGGCGAGTGAATAGGGGTGCTGCATAGCCTGCCAGTCAAACATTACAGAGGCCAATTCTGACTCGCCCCTCCATCTTTCCTTCGAGTCATACTAACACCTCTTTTACATTCCTAAAGGT
The DNA here is from genome assembly GCF_040938575.1 of Ambystoma mexicanum. Lineage (NCBI taxonomy): Eukaryota > Metazoa > Chordata > Amphibia > Caudata > Ambystomatidae > Ambystoma > Ambystoma mexicanum. Next base: position 418,576,983 of record NC_090934.1, on the reverse strand, counting down.
TCATTAAGAGCTTGGTGGAATTTTTCACAAAATACAGCCAATTGAGAGTTTTGCACGGGTGGAGGAGGTATTTGTGGAATTCCACTTGTGGTAATCTTAAAAAAATGCCACTGTCAGTGGTAACCTTAACGTTTTTTTTTAAACGAGTTTTCCTCCCTAGGGTATGGGAGAATTGTGGAACGGGAAGAATTGGGGAATGGGAAGAATTGGGGAACAGAAAGAATTGGGAAAATTGAAGGAATAGGGGATTGGATAAGAATTGGGGTATGGAATTGGGTATGGAAGGAATTAGGAAAGGGAAATAATTGGTGAATGGAAAGAGTAGGGTAATGGGAAGAGTTGGCGAATGGGAAGAATTGGGAAATGGGAAGAATTGGGATTGAAAGGAATTGGGTGGGAAAGTAAGGAGTTCGGGACTGGAAGGAATTGGTGGGTAGAATAGATTTGTGGAAATGGGGTATTGAAAGATTTGAGGAAGGAAGGAACTCAGGATGGAATTAATTAGTGACAGATGGAGTTGAGCCAGGTAAAGCATTGGGCAATAAAAGATGTGGGGCATGAAACGAATTGGGGAGGGAACGCAAGGTATTGGGGAGTGTGAAGAATTGGGGAAGGGAAAGTAATGGGGGGAATGGACAGAATGGGGAAGAAAGCACTGGGGGATTGAGGAGATTTGGGGAATAATGGGGTAGGGCCAAGGACTGGGTAATGAAAGAAATTGGGAAAATGAAACACAGATGGAAAAAAAAAAAATATAAAGAAATGAGAATGGCCATGGTAACTGAGGGAATGGCTAGGTAGAGAAGAGGTCCACCCGATGGTCCTCTTGGATGCTGACGAGGGGAAGGGACAAAGGAAGCCACATCCAGCACAGTATCCTCAGGTGTGGTGGAGAAACGGATCATCTGTAAACTAACTCCTGGCTCGATGTTCAATGAAGCTTGATGCTGCAATTTTAATTTTCACCTTGACAAATGGTCCTGCCTCTTCATTCAGGGGAACTGCAAATGGGTCTTGCAGATTACGGGTGGGATAAGGGGAGTGTGGATACAAATTTGGTGTCTGGTATGACTGGTGGGGTACCGGAGCACGTTCCTGAGGGCGGGTGCAAGTGTGGGCTCCATGCTATGGAAGAGGCACTTCTGTGACAGCGCTGCACACTAAGATAGTTTGGCGGGTGAATAGGAGTACTGCATAGCGTGCCAGTCAAACACCACACAGGTCAATACTGACTCATCCCTCCATCTTTCTGAGATAGATATATTGAGTACTAACCACTCGAGTGATAGTATGACCCCTTTTATATTCTAAAAGGTTAATTACGAGTTTGGTGGAATTTTTTGTGAAATACCGCCACTTGTCATTTACCACCTCTGCCAATGGTATTTCACAAAATCCAGCCAATTCAGAGTTTTGCACTTGTGGATGAGGTATTTTTGGAATACCACTGGTGGAAATCTAGAAATATTGCCAATGTCAGTGGTAACCTAAACAGCTATTTTGTTTTTTTTAAAAACATGTTTTCCTACCCATACCCCTCTTCCGTGTGTGTCTGTGTAGAGGACCTTGCTGCTTGTTTTGATTGCATATATTTAAATTGCTCAGTTTTAAAAAGCATTCATTTATAAGAAGTGTTATTTTAAATTCATTTAGTTCGCCGCATTTTAGCTGCCAGTCTTGACTGTTTATTTTAGAATTGCTCAGCCTTAAGGATCATTTATTATTAGAAGTGTTATTCTAAAATGACTTAGCTCCCCGCATCCGAGTACGCCATAGCCGGCTGTATTCTTGAAGCCTTTACTTGCTCCAATACGCTGCAACTCGAAAATTAGTTTGTGCACTCCGACTGGACTACATTTCCCAGACACTTTGTAGTCCAATGGACTACTAATACACAAATCAGGCACGAGAGCGCCAGCGTGAGAAAAGCCAAGCCAATTCTGTGCCGAAATTGTGGGATTTTATAGCCTTAAGCAGCAAATGGCAAGTCCCTAATTTTCTTTAGGTTGATGGTATTTAGTACTTCCGGCTGCAATCTTAGATCCAATTTGTCCTGAGGCTGTCCAGAACTCTGATTTTGATATTACAATGCTCAAATGGATCGTTCTTTGTTGCACCAAAAACAGTGATTCCTCAATAATGATATGATACAATTGTATTTCTTGTTCAAAGTAAATTTTATTTATATCATCATTCTCATGCCGCGAATGCCTTGTTTTCCAGTTGGATTGAATTGCATTCATTCAATGTGATCCTTTTTTTCTAGTTTAATTGAATTACATTCATTCAATAAAATAGCTTGTTTTCAAATTGAAATGGGTTACATTCTTTGAAAATAAAGGTCAAACTACAAATATCATACCGGATACCTGATATACACCAAAATTGAAGTAGTACCCAAAACCTCCTGATGAACGGTCAAAACTGGAGACGGGGAGACACGTGTTGAGGTTAAAAGTGTGGATAGAAGTGGAGAAAACAAGCAATTTCTTTTAGAGAAATACAATTTGATCTATTTCAAAAGAAAACAAACACAGGATCGAAAAAATTATTCTATGAAGTAATAGAAAGAAAAAAAATCTGTGTTATCCAATTTACAAACAGCCTGACATTCAAAGAATGTGAACTGGATGGACTCCAGCCGGCCCATAAGACTGGGGGTCTCCAAACAGCCCTTTAAGATGAGTAGCAGCACCCTCAAGATAGATGGGAATGTAGATTCGTACTCTCGCATCAAATAATAATGACAACTCAATAGTTTGGCAAAGGGAGTCTGTTTAATGACAAGAACAGAAAAAGGGAGTTCAATGAACATCAGCAACTTGTTGATCGTCCTTCTCGCTTAAACTCTGCTTAATTTCAGAAAAACGACAACATTTATGCCAAACACTCGTCATCATTGACGTGTAATCTTAAAAACTTTAATATTCAACTTGATTGGTTATAGGAAGGTAACTTTAATATAGGTACTATATCTTTATATGGTAACAGGGAGAGGGGATTGGATAATAATGTCAGGTGGGGAAACTAAGCCCTTCCTTCAAACTGGCTACTGTAAATGACCCAAAAAGTACAACGTCCCATTGGTTCTACTCTCTATAGGACCCGAGATTACATGGTCCACTATGATTGGGTTGGCATTGATCCCACACATTCTTTTCCACTTGCGCTTAGCAGCATGCAGAATAATTATCTAGGTGCAGGGAGTAAGCCTGCACCCCAGCTTCCCCTCAATTTATGGTACAACCATTCATCACCTCAGTGGCCGTGTGTTAATTACTGCTTTGTAGTTTGGCCTTGAGGCTGCCTCTTGGTCTGAGAACGTTTAAGGAGTGTTGGAACGATAAGGCTCCATGCGTAGGTGTGAAGGTCTCATCTCTTTCTGCCGCCTTGCCACGTGACTAGGACACAGTGAAATTGGCCTCCTTCATGTAATTTTGTGCATTTGATTCAGTCCTGTCAGTCGTATACCATCTGCGGCTTATCTCGACCTTGCTGAACAGGAGACTCTGTTATTCTCCTCTTTAACTGTGAGGATTGCTAGCCTGTTCCAGCCTGATATGACTTTGGCCTTTTTGCAGGGTTATCTTCAGCAGGGTTTCCCTCTGTCTTTCTTTCTTGATTTGTGGCTACGGCCTCTCGCCTTTAGAAACCTCTATTCAATTCTGCTCATGTGCGCATTGCATTTTCGCTCATCTAAAGGTGCTTTTGAGGTAGATATGTATAGTTAGCGCTTGCTGCAATCTATTTTACTATAAGGGCATAAGCAAGCTGAACAATTTCTTTGCTTCTTGCAGTTTCTTGCATATGTACACATTTAAACTGGCTTAATGTCTTCCTCGTGCACATGGCATACGTTTCTTCGTCTTGAAATCAACTATTTCACCTTAGGCCCAAGATGTCACTTATCCATGGCATTTCGTCTCTTTATCAGCATTCTTAGGTCATTATATTCTATATGTGCGTCAGTTCGATTTCTCATGACGTCACCAGTCGTCCTCTCTTAGTATCTTCTTGGCTTCTTCGGGTATTCCATTCTGACAAATGCCCCTTTGTCGTGTCTGTAGGTATGGATTTCGCAGTGGGTACCTTGCTGTCCAGGTTTGCTTAGGTGCCCGTACTTCAATAGGTGCTGTTCTTCCGATAGGCACTGGGCAGAGCCCAACTGTGGCTCTCTTCTGGTTTAACTGTTCTCCATACGTCACATATCTTGGCGCAAACGTTCCTGGCACTTCGAAGGGGGTGGCTGGGATGCGGCTGATACTTGGCACTTCCTCTTCACTCCCCCCTCTGGGAGATTCATCGACCACTCTTCCTCCTTTTCCTGTATTTATTTTTCTGTCATCCTCTGGATCTAGACATCTAGGTCTGCAGAAATGTTCCTTTGGCGTCCATATCTTTATTACTTCTTTTAAACATCCTGCTGCTCTTACGTGCTCGTCTTTGTTCCATGTCATAAATTGACATTCTCCACTTGGATAGCAATAGATCAATTTTCCCACATATTTTCTATGTTTCTTCGGATGCCGAAACTTTGTTCCTTCTGGTGCATAAATGCTGGCCTTCACAAAGTCTCTTATTTCTTAGTCAGTCAGGTCTTTGGGCTTCCCTCCTGACTCGACTTCAATCATTATTTCATCCCCATGGCCTTTTTCGCATTTTTCTGGCACGGAGAGATTATTATCTTGATAACATAGAATCCAAGCACTATCATCACCAACAGGGCTCCTAGGATCTCGAATACATCTGCTATCAATTTGCGGAACCCATGAAAACAGTGATCCAAACCAACTGTCATCATCAACTTTGTTGGCTTCATCAATCATCTGATTCTGTAGTTTTGTCAGCATACGTATGGCTTCTGTTAAGGTTCCATTTTCGTCATTGTGAGATGGTATAAATGTGCAACATGATTCTCCGTTTTTTGCACAAACACCTCCATCCATAGCTGTGATCATATCTAGGACATATCTGTTCTGGAGAGTCATTAGTCGGATCGTTCTCAATTCTTCGTTGATTGCATTGAATCCCTTTATTGTGGTGTTAATGGTCTGCAGTAACTCCCATCTGGTTATCCGCAACCATTTAGTATTTGCTCCAACCTGAACTCTTGGTATCAGGACTGTAGTGAACACTGATGAGGTCAAGCTGAACAGCCTGTGTTCATATGGGATTGCATGAAAGGCTTCTTCTGATTTGGCAGAGAAGTAATTCTCTCTCTTCATTCGGCTCATCAGTTCCACAGCTCTCTTCTTCCTCATATGAGCATCTGCTTTCGGGAAACTGTCGATATTCAGGTCACCTTTTGGGATCACCAATGCTGAATCATGGACATTTACCAATGTGCAGATTTATTCCCAATCTTTAGGCAGTCTGATATAGGCTTTTGATCCACAAGCCCAATAATGATCCATGATCACTGCAGTACCATGTGCCATTCCTGTGGTATCGAAGATTTGTCCACAGTTCTGATTTTCTCCCATTTTTCTTGTACCATTGTTTCTGAAGCACAGTTTGGCATTCTCCAATGGCACTATCTGTAGGGGTCCTTCGACCGATGTGAGCAGTTTTGCCAGCCTCGGCCATAATGGTTTTCATACCATCTGTGCATTTTCAGCTGGTTACTCATAGTGTCCAATGATCATCCATCCTCTGCAAATCACTACTCCCTTCTCCCGTCCGTCTGGTGAGAGCACTGTTCCCCAGATTTGCATCTGACCTCTGTTTTTCCATCTTCCCGCTTCTTCTGGAGATTTCCCTTAGACGTTCAGTTTTGTGTTTGTTTCTCTTCTGATTTCTGCCCCTGTAACTCCAGGCTTTTCGTATCTCATCACAATGTTTTTTGTTTTGCCGTTGTTTCTTGTCTTTATGTCTTGTACCTAATCATTTTCATTTGGAACAGTCGCCTCAGTTGCCCATTTGAGTGAAGCATCACTACCCATGAACTGACCTCTGGTCTTGCACATCGCTATGTGTGACAGACAGTGTGCTGTCTGCACGTCTACTTAAACAGCTACAAAGATTTTTGACTTCCTCATACTGTAAGGTAAGAGTGCCCACACAAAGCATTCTTCCTCTGAAGTTCGTCTTCCAACTTCCTTAATGTGTTGGTACCATATGTTGTTTCCCAAGTGTGCTGTGCTGTCCAAGTAATCGTTCAATTCATTATTCTCTTCTTGTGTGCTCCTTCTACTTCTTAAGGTCTTCATGTAGTTTGCTATAACCACATCCTTAAACACATCTGTATAGCTTCCTCTTGCTGGAGGATTCTCAGGTATCTTCATAAATGATCCAGACATTTTCGTTGGTATTACTTGAGTAGGAGAAAGTCTGGTAAGTCTTTCTTTATCCTCCTGCCTCTTTCTGGCAATAGCTATAAACGGCCATATTGATTCTGCTATCATTTCTGCATGTGATTGTCTTGTAGGCCTTGTGCTTGTTCCTTTCATCACTGGATAAGGTGTGCTCGTCGGTGCTATCTCTACTCGTTCATTCTCTAGAGTCTTTTGTCTCCTTAAAGGTTCAGTTTTCTCCATTTGTCTCTCAACTTCTCTCGATGTGGACCTTTTCATCGTTGTTTGTCCAAGCTTCGACCCTTCTCTGGAATGTGATTCTGCAGTCATTGACACTAGACCAGGTGTGTATGTACTCGCTATTTGTGTATGTGTATGTTCCCCCAACCCCTCCTCGGGTTCACCTTGCAGACCATGTCTCCGGCGTTGCAATTCTTTTGTTACCCCAAGTTTCGTGTGTGCGTCATTATTTAACACATCCATCTCAATTTCAGCCACTCTGTCATTCTTTCTAGGAACTGGAATGACCATGTAAGGTCTGGGTTCCTTGGAAGGTTGCAAGCGTACATCATTAGGTGGGTGCACGCGAACCTGAATGCTCTGTGCACCAATAAAAAATACAGTTCTAATCTTCAATGACAATAATATGATAATGAATACTATGCATATGTAAGCAATACATTTATATGTGAGCTTACAGCATTTGTTCCTTTGCCAATATGAACATCTCTCCTCATGAGGGAGGACAACGCTACTGTTCTGGTTCCCATCTCAATCATTTAAGGAAGCAAAATTAACTTTTAATACATTTTACACATTTGCCAATTTTATCTATATTTTGCTGTCTCTGGTTGCAGGTTACAGATGCTGCCTGCTTATTCTTTTTGTCTGAATAATAGACTGCCTCTTGTCTCTGGAAACAGTTCCTTCTCTAAAAACAAAAGTTCCAAATGAGGCAATAAGTTCAGCAAGTCTTTTAATTTGCGTGTTCAAAATAGACCAATTCCCAGTCAATGGGCCTCATTACGACTGTTGCGGTAAGCTAACATTACGAGTTTGCTTGCGGGTGCCGCTCTGGACGCCTGGTCAGATCAGGTGTGCAGAGCGGCACCCGCAAGCAGACCAGGACGGCAGCAATGGTACCGTTATGAATGGTACCGCTGCTACCATCCTCCCCATTCCCATTGAGCCCTATGGGGGCTCAAATGGGAATGGAGACATACTAGCTCCGGGTCCCGCGAAAGGAAATTACAAGGTCAGAATGGCCCGATGATTCCCCTTTTGCGGGACCCGGAGCCAGACCCGAGTTTGGGGGTAGCCATGCCCTTAGTAAGGGCATTGTTACCTCCAATCTCGTAATGAGGCCCAATGTCTCTTATCTGTTTCGCTCTGGATGACATGTCGTTCCTTGTCAGCATAACCAAAATGAAGTCCTTTGCAACACCATCATGATCTGTCCCTCGAAGGAAAGTTTTGCGATCTTCTCTGGTGATTCTGCTGTTGATTATAAAGTTCAACCTACATTAGAATACCATGTAGGAGCATGATCATCTGCTCAGAGTTCGCTGGGTCTCTAATGAACGTGAGGACATCAACACTGGCATGTCTCCCCACCAGTTCGGGAAAGTCTTCAATTAATCGAAAAAATATGTTTCTCGCTAGTCTGCTATCTTCTTGTGACAGGGACATTTGTCTTGGCCTCGCTGTATTTCCGGAAGTAACAAAGGAACTGCTCTGTAATCACCGTAAGCAGCCTCCTGATTGTCTTTTCGTTTTCAGGATCTTGAAGAAACTCTATTATGCTTGTGATTTTTCCCACCATCGATGGGTATGACCTCAATACTAACTCGAAATAGATCAAAACATCTTTGGTGAGGTCACTATTGCGTGACACCATAAGCAAGTCCAAACAAGGTTTCTGTATTGAAAGAGTCAGGATACTGTATTCTTTTCCAATTTACATGTCCTTGATCAAAATCTGGCATATCTTTTTTTTTAAAGCTCCGTTGAGCCTCAGCCCAAAGTCAAACGCAACAAGCTACTTTTGTGGCTTATGTGCAAGTCTTATTTTTCACCCTGCAACTAGGATGCACAGAGTGTCCGTGTTTTTATGTCCCTTTTTCCCTTTATTTTGCTCAAATGAATTGTCCAAACTACGCCACAACTTGCACAAAAATGTTCCTTGTCCTTGCTTTGCTGATCATGCGTCCTTCTTCCTGGTCATGGATCTCGTCTGCACATGCTGTGGTTCTTCCCCGTCACCTGTAGTCTCTACGCGGTGGGTGCGGGCAGAGGGTCTTCACCGATGTATGGCTTGATGTCGCCCAAAAAGATCCACGCTCTTCTTCCCTGTAGTTTGACTGCAGAGGGTGCCACATCCTCTACTTTAAAGGCACCGTTGAACCTTGGCTCGTCCCACTTTTTCCTTGTGTGGTTTCTCACCAGGACTGTGTCCCCAGGGAATATGGGAGGTATATGAAATTTCGGAATTGGGTCTGTTGTAATATCTCCTTCTGTATTCTGTGGTGCCCTGCACCCTGCTTGTTGTCACTGTAGCTGTCCTGAAATGGCAGCAAGGCAAGATGTCATGCAGTTCAAATAATCTTGTATTTCCAACACTAACACTTCTCCTGTTAGCTGGGCATCACATCTAGCTCTATTCTGACATGTCAATGGCATGCGCATCCTTCTTCCTGTCACAATTTCGTGTGGCGTGAGATGATGGTCAGAACCAGGCTGGTTTCTGAGTGCATACAGTGCCAGTGGAAGACAATGTAGCCATCCCTTCTTTAGAGTAAGCTTCAACTTGGCTATCCTTTCCTTTAACAAGCCGTTGAGCTTCTCGCATATACCATTCCCTTGAGGATGATACGCTGAAGAGAACTTGTGCTTTACACCAAGCAACAAGCTAATCTGTTCAAATACTGCATTAACAAAATGAGGACCATTGTCTAGTCTCATGACTGCACACACTCCCCATCTGGGAAACACCTCCCTCACCAAGAATTTGGCCGCACAGGTAGAGTCTGGGTGTGTACATGGACCTGCTTCTATCCATCTAGAGAATGGACACACTACAACAATTAGATAACTGTACCCGTTACATACTTGAATCATGTTGACGTAGTCGATATGCAAGTGCTGAAAAGGCCCATTAGGCCTTGGGATAACTCCTCTTATTACACATAGTGTATGCCCAGCCGTGAACTGCTGGCAAACTATACAGTTCACCATAAAAAATGCAACATGTTCTGCCAAGTTCGGTATGAACCAGTCTTCAGCAATTGTTGCTGCTAGATTCTCCTTTGTTATGTGCGCTGGATAGTTTAACTGTTCCAGTGCTATCTTCAATAAGGCTATAGGCATCACCGTTTACCAGTGCTGTCTTGTCACCACAAGCTCTCTCAGGGGTTTAAAGAAAACCATTGTTGCTTCCATAGGTTCTTTTCCTCCTGCACTGTCTCCCCCTGCAGCTCCACTAACTAGGTCCTGGCCATGTTGCTATAGCTTTCAGGCTTGCTTCGTGCAACTGTCATTCTCTCATGCACATCAGTTATTTCCACACTCATGATTGTGTCGTCTTTAGTCGCCACGCGCTTGTCTTCAGTTTCTGCTGCTTTATTTCCACGTGAGATAAAATCTGTCCCTTTTGTGTGGGCGGTGCATTTTACGGACGCTATGCCCACTGGGAGTTGTAGTGCCTTAATGAGCCTGTCCAATAGGGCTGCGTGCTGCACTGGCATGCTGTCTGCTCGGAGGTAGCCCCTCTTTTTCCAGCGCGCTAAGCTTGCATGCACTGTTGACGTCACATAGGTGGAGTCACTGTACACTGTCACTTCCTCGTCTGCGTGATTCTCGAATGCGAGTATCAATGCCACTAACTCTGCAGCTTGTGCTGAATAGTGTGAGGGTAATCGTGCACTAATGAGTACTCGAAATTCCCATTTGCTGTGTGATTAATCACACAGGCGCCTGTATATATTTAGCCATCGATTTTGATCGATCCTCAAAGAATCGTCTACAAAGACGATTTCTCCTCCTGCCAATGCATTTTCTTTTACTCTGGGAATCTCATCATAAAATTCTTCATAGTTTGCGCAATCATGTATTGGCTCTCCTTCAGTGACTGGCTCTGCTATGAATATAGCTGGGTTCACTATTTTACATCGAACCATTTTAATTATTGGATTTGATATGATCACTTCTTAAGCAGAAGCTCTCTGAGATGTTAATGTGCCTTTAGGTTTCTCTAAAATGACAAATAATGTGTGCTTGACAAATAATGTCATTGGGCATCCCATCACAATGGTTGTCGCCTTCTCTATGGCGAACGCTTCAGCAGCCAAACTTTGTTCGCACGGGAAGTGACCCCTCATCACTGGATCTAAATTCCCACTGTAGTATGCAAGGGGCGTGTACCCCAGTGTGGTTCTCTGTGTGAGTACTGCTGTCATACCACTGCCATTCATGTGTGAAAACAGGTACAATTCCTCTTCATAATCGGGAATCCCTAAAACTGGTGCCGTGCAAATGGCCTTTTTTAGTTCAACAAACCCTTATTCCATACTCTCGGTCCACACACATTTTTCTTTCATTGCCTGTGCTTTCTTCGAGGCTTGTAACAAGGGTCTGGTATAGGAACTGTAGTCAAAGACCCATGCCCTGACATAGTTGCATAATCTGAGAAAACTCTGCATTTGTGAATAGAATTGTGCCTGCACTTTTCCTCTGTCATGCTGCAAATTAGGATGTCATCCACGTATTGTAAGACAACACTCTCTAACGCGATATTGCTGAAGTCCATCTGCAGAACTCTGTTGAAAATCGAAGGAGACTCACAGTACCCTTGAGGCAGCCTTGTACTTTTCAGATGAACTTGCCTGAACATAAACAATGTTAAATCTTGTGAGTCCTGCAATGGGATTGAGAAAAATGCATTTTTGAAAGTCAATCACTGTGAAATACCTTGCTTCAACTGGTATCTTACATAAGATCGTGGACCGGTTAAGGACTAGAGGGAACTCGGCCTCAACTATCTGGTTCAATGGTCGTAAATCTTGGATTAAACGCCAAGACCCTCCCTTTGATTTCTTGACAGGGTACACTGACGTATTATAGGGTGACTCTGACGTCACTAAGATACCCAGCTCCATCATGCCAGAAATTGTCTTAACAATCCCTTCATCTGCTTCCCTAGACATGGGATACTGTCATACTTTTGGTAAATTGGTTTCAATTTAATCTTCACTTCTCCAACTCCTTTCAGTAAGCCTATGTCATAAGGGCCTGTAGTCCATACTGAGACAAGCACCTCTGCCATGTCGTCCTCAAAATATTCAGGACGTTTTTGTGCCAGCATCATTCTCTGAGGCACGTCTCGTTTGATCATTTTGACCAAATAGATGAAATTAGCCTCAACCGTTATCTCATCTTCACTTGTTTGTTCTTCAAACAGATCGTCATCAGTGACCTCAGTCAATCTGTAACCCTACCCAATGGTGATTACTGCACACCATTGTCTGCCTTCATCATCACAACCACCAAGCAGAGCCATTTCTCTTCGCAGTATGGCTGCTTGTACTGTCAAGGGAAACACTTGTCACTTTTCCTCATGAATTGGTATCCTTGGACTAAATAAAAACACATCTGGGGTGTTCATGGGTTTGTCTGCAAGGCCTGGTAGCCATGCCATTAATATGCACACTCCATAAGCCAATATTTCTAGTTCCAATGAAATAGCTCTAATTGCCATTTTTCCTGTGTATGCTCCAATCATTTTGCACACGTTCAAATAATGCATTCCTGGAGTTGAACATATTATGCCCTTCTCTGTGAACGAGATTGTCATCAGATCTCGTCCCAATATATTCACTGGGCTTGCCTTTAATACAGCAGTGGCACATTCATATCACATTCTCCTATGGAGACTGGAAGTTCTGTTGTAAAAGGAACATGACTTGTTGATCCTGTGAAGCCCTGAGTATTTATGGCTTCGACAAAGAAAACTTGCCTTTACATATACACAAACATGTCACCCCTGTGTCAACTAAGAAAGATTTTTCTTTGTCCCCTATAAGGACATCTACCCTTGGTTCCTGGTGAGTGTCCGATGTCACTGATAGGATAGAACACATCAGGTCTCCCAGTGAGCTGTCCTAATCTATATATACTAAGTGTGGATTTGGAAATTGAAGATCTGTGTGCTGGTAGTCACTACTAGATTATGGTATAACGGTCATTTAAGAGGAGGTGTAAGCAGCACTTCAACTCCCACCAACCAATCCACCCTGGTTGGGATAGAGTTAGAATATTGAAAGAGGAGAGGGGGTGATTGTGTGCTTTTCACCAATACAATGAGAACAACTTGATAAGTAGTTAGATATTTAATTCACAACAGCCGACACGTGTTTCGACACACAGGTCGTCTTAAAGGCTGATAAATAGGTGATGGTACAAAATTAAAAAACAACACAAAATTGTAAGGCATACACATAAACATAAATAGACAACCAATGATAATTTAGAATACAAAAAACATGATGTATCATAGATGTTGAAGTGGTCAAAGGAAACAATGAATTGGTTACATTGGATAATTAAACAAATAGAAATAAGGAAGAGAAATACCAATATGCGTAACAGTCCAAAAAATGTGGGCAAATAAATAATGTAACACATACCACATGTCCAGTTGGAAGGGAGGGACAAAAGCAGCGGGGGAGATTGTCGGGAGAGAAATATAATTTGTTGAAACAAAATAAAGATGAGCATAAGCATCATGATCAAATAAGTAGGTCTAGGATTATATATCAATACACATGGAATATTAATATCAGTGATGGTAGGTTAAACATCAAGTAGATAGTGAACTAGGATTTAGTCCAAAGATGTCATGGCAACCGTTACTTTCCAAAAAACGACTGTCAAAGCACCAGACACCAGGAGAAAAAGGTTCAGAAAAAACAGAATGAATAATAAGAATTAGCGATAGTGCCTTATTAGCTAAGGACAAGTTAATAATGGCGTCAGTGTGCCATAAAACATTCAGATATCCAGAAGGATGTGGAGTAGAATAAAGTGCGAGAATGCCAACCAAAATGGTGATGTACAAGTGCAAGTTGGGATAATATAAACACTGGAGATCCTTACCGCACTTCATATTCAAACAGATATCATATGGAGCACCTATATAGATACAAGCAAACAACCATGGTTGGTACTAATGACATGGAGAGGGTGGGTGAAATACCAAGGACAGAAGAGCGAAATTCAGGCACATACCTAATAGCAGGCCGTATGGTTGAATGGCTCCGTTGATAAGTATAATCAGTGAAATTCAACTGGCAAAGTGAGTATCAGGTCACAGTGGCAATGTTAAATATATCGCCTGCTGAATCAACTTTGAATCTTCCTTTTCTTATTGGTACATTTTCCAAAGCTCTAAACTAGCTAGACGTTTGTCTAACGTTTTGCCCGTGTATGTGGCATACAAATATGTCATCATGTGCTGCAGGACCATTTTCGATAGCGATCCTCCCTGGGGCCATGTCATAAACATTTTGCCTGCGGTCCCTTTAACCCATTCTGCACAGTACTGGTTAAGCTTAAGTGCATTTTTTGACAGCTGTTTGCACATGTGTACCAATGGGGTAATGTCTTCCATGCTTAACCTGTTTATCTTATCCTTGTATAACACTGTATTATGCTTTGCATTTCACCAACAAAATCAACAATATGAGCGAGCACCAATCATCGCAAGCTCCAATCCCATTCTTTCAACAACAAATTTCACTTTTACTTTTGTTAACTACAGCCATCAATACATGCCATGCAACATCACATTACCATAATCGTGCAATTTTCATACTACTTTTTAAATGTTTTTACCTTCTAATGTTACAGACAAACACATGAAACAGACAAGACAAACTCCGGCCGGCTACACAAATCTCATGCCATCTGCTTCCTCAGATGCAACCTGCCCCTAATTGTATTCCGACATGGAATGTAAGCTAATTTCTTTCAGATTGTCTTTAATCGATTCTGGTCGTCTACGTCGTCCTATTAATTCAGGACTTTAAATGAAAGCGTCTTCTAGCGCTCTTTCAAACTCTAGGAAACTGGGCGTATACTCTCTTCTACCTCGGTCACTCCCAGTATCTCTCTCTATTGCTCGGCCACCCTCAAGTCAATATTTTCCCCTTATATACATTATACTCTTACTCTGACGTTATTTTTGTTTTCACGCCTCCCTCCGTTACCTTCCCTTTACTTGTTTTAAGGCATGCACTTTTTGCCAAAGCATTCAGTCCTTTTCACTCACATATTTTTCTTCTCTGGATGCTCAGGATCACCGCCTTCGTTACCGCCTTTCCGTGCTGCTCATCCGATCGGCTGCTCGTAGAAGTGGGAAGAGGTACTTGGGGGGAAAGCAAAGGTTCCTTCACACCTAACCTGCAGGGTTCTTAATTAAACTAACCACTATCTACAGGGAGCTTCTTGTTCTTTTAGCCGGTTGGCAGAGGACTTGTGATATTGCCAAGGGCCCGAAGTTACTTATGTCGACGGGCAAAGGGTGTCTTATGTCTTATCTTATCTAATCTAACCATCCTCTGCTACCAAGTGAACTGGATGGACCCCAGCCGGCCCATAAGACTGGGGGGTCTCCAAATAGCCCTTTAAAATGAGTAGCAGCACCCTCGAGATAGATGGGGATGCAGATTTGCATCAAATAATAATGACAACTCAATAGTTTGGCAAAGGGAGTCAGTTTAAAGACAAGTACAGAAAACGGGGAGTTCATTGAACATCAGCAACCGCTCAATCTTCCTTCTCGCTTAAACTCTGCTTAATTTCAGAAAAACTACAACATTTATACCAAAAACTCATCATCATTGACGTGTAATCTCAAAAACCTAACATTCAACTTGATTGGTTATAGGAAGGTAACTTTAATATAGGTACTATATCTGTATATGGTAATGGGGAGAGAGGATTGCATAATAATGTCAGGTGGGACAACTAAGCCCTTCCTTCGAATTGGCTACTGTAAATGTCACAAAAAGTATGACGTCCCATTGGTTCTGCTCCCTATAGGACTCTAGATTACATGGTCCACTATGATTGGGTTGGCATTGATCCCACTCATTCTTTTCCACTTGCGCTTAGCAGAATGCAGAATAATTAGCCAGGTGCAGGGAGTAAGCCTGCACCCCAGCCTCCCCTCAATTTATGGTACAACCATTCATCACCTCAGTGGCCGTGTGTCAATTACTGCTTTGTAGTTTGACCTTGAGGCTGCCTCTTGGTCTGAGAAAGTTCAAGGAGTGTTGGAACGACAAGGCTCCATGCCTAGGTGTGAAGGTCTCATCTCTTTCTGCTGCCTTGCCACGTGACTAGGACACCATGAAATCGGCCTTTGTGTATTTGATTTAGTCCTGTCAGTTGTATACCCTCTGCTGCTTAACTCAACCTTGCTGAACAGGAGACTCTGTTATTCTTCTCTTTAACTGTGGGCATTGCTAGCCTGTTCCAGCCTGATACGACTTTGGCTTCTTTGCAGGGTTATCTTCAGCTGGGTTTCTCTCCACCTTTCCTTCTTGATTTTTGGCTGCGGTCCTCTCCTCTTGAGGCCTTTGGAAACCTCTATTCTATTCCGCTCATGTGCGCATTGGATTTCAGCTCATCTAAAGGTGCTTTTGAGGTAAATATGTATAGTTGGCGCTTGCCGCAATCTATTTTACTATTAAAGCATAAGCAAGCTGAACGTTTTCTTTGCTCCTTGTGGTTTCTTGTTTATGTACACATTTAAATTGGCTTAATGTCTTCATCATGCACATGGCATATGTTTCTTTGCCTTGAAATCAACTGTTTCACCTTAGGCCCAAGATGTCACTTATCCATGGCATTTTGTCTCTTTATCAGCATTCTTAGGTCATTATATTTTATATGTGCATTAGTTCGATATCTCATGACATCACCAGTCGTCTTCTCTTAGTATCTTTGTGGCTTCTTCGGGTATTCCATTCTGACAAACGTTCCTTTGTCGTTTTTGTAGGTATGGATTTCTCAGTGGATACCTTGCTGTCCAGGTTTGCTTAGGTGCCCGTACTTCAATAGGTGCTGTTCTTCCAATAGGCTCTGGGCAGAGCCCAACAGTGGCTCTCTGCTGGTTTAACTGTTCTCCATACGTCACATATCTTGGTGCGAAAGTTCCTGGCACTTCGAAGGGGGTGGCTGGGGTGCGGCTGATACTTGGCACTTCCTCTTCAAATGTAACCCATTTCAATTTGAAAAATAAGGTATATATTGAATGAATGTTATTCAATTAAACATGAAAACAAGGCACATATTGAATGAACGCAATTCAATCCAACTGGAAAACAAGGTATTCGCAGGCATGAGAATGATGATATGATTATTTTTTACTGTGAACAAGAAATACAACCGTATCATATCATTTTTGAGGAATCACTGTTTTTGACGCAACAAAGAATGATCAATTTGAGCATTATAATACCGATTATGTACCGGCCCGTGTAAGTGCGGTAAAGAGGAAGTTCTTGTCGGAACCCGAGCTTCCATCATGGGGATTACTGAAGTCCTAGCCGCAATAGCAGCAGCCAAAAATATCTTTAACACTCCTGACTCCATAGCGACTTCTCTGCCTTCGGTAAGTCCTGCTCCTCCAGTCTGTCATCCAGACATTTTTAAACCTACTTCTCGTGTCAACAATACTACCTCAATAACAGCACAGGCGCCCCCTGTTTCTGACTTGATAATGCTTCCCACCCATAAAACAGAGGTGGAGGAGGTTATATCATGCGCTTCGCTTCCAGACCTCTTGTTTGACTCTAGCCCATAAGGGGTGGGGCGTATTGAGACTTTTATGGAACCGAATGCTGAACCTGATCCTGCCAGGCAAGCCTTGGAGGGGGTGGCTGAAAAAATACCCCTCAATCGCCGTATTATTCCTGTTCACAATCTCTCCTGCATGTTACTCAATACTAGATCTTTATTTAAACATGCACTTGAAGTTCCAACCTATATTGAAGATGATAGTATTGATGTGTGTGCCGTAACTGAAACTTGGGGACACAGGGCAGCTGGCCCGTCCCTCAACCTCGCCATTCCTGAGGGTTATGCTATGTTACGGCAAGACAGAGAGGAGGGTAGATGGGGCGGGGTGGTACTGATTTTTAAATCTGCATTAACAATCTGGGAAATAGGCGGACAAATTATGAATGGCATCAAGTCTTTGCATGTGAAGATCGACCTTAATGCTGAATCAACTTTGAATCTTCTTTTAATCTATGGAACTCCCTCGTTGACAGAGGATTTTATTTTGGCTCTGTCCAATCATCTGCTATCTCATTTAAAGCCTAACTCCAGTTTTATATTATTAGGTGATTTTAACTATTGGCTTGGTCACAAGGAGGACACTCTGGCTTATCACCTTGAGCAGGCTTTAACTGACCTTGGCTTTGAGCAAAAGATTTGTCTGCTCACCCACTGCCTCTGTCACACTTTAGATTGGATTCTACTATCAATGTTGTAAGTACAAATTTCCTGGTATCTCCCTGCCCATGGTCAGACCACGCTTTTGTTCTCTTTACCATCCAGGTTTACTCTCCTAAGAAATTGAAGGGCAGGCGAATACAAGGCTCCTTGGCAAGGAACTCAAGGTTGTTTACGCGGGATAGAATCGAACCGCTGCTATGCTGTTCTATTCATTATTCTCCTGCTGTCTCTGCAGCAACGATGACCCAGTCACTTGTCTCCAACTTGGACAGCATCACCAATTACTTGGCACCCCTGAAATTCAGAAAAAAACAGTGAAGGGACAAAAAGCAAACCTTGGTTTTTTTCAGAATTGCACAAATTCAAAGCTTCAACCCTCAAACTGTTCCATCTATGGAAATCTAATCCTTCGCCAGGAGCTTTGGCAGCATTTAAAGGTGCTGCCAAGTCTTGTAAACTGGTGATTATTGAGGCCAAGAAAAATTGTCTGAACTTGGGAATTCTGAATGCCCAATCTTAGGTCAAAGAACTTTTCAAGATCCTGAAGGAACAAGAAGTTACCAACCAGCCCATTGATAGTCCTTCAGCTAAGAATGCAGCCTGGTGTCAGAAAACAAAACAAGCTGAATAGTATCAGAACAGATATAGTTCACAAGAAAGAGATT
Source organism: Ambystoma mexicanum (assembly GCF_040938575.1). Classification (NCBI taxonomy): domain Eukaryota; kingdom Metazoa; phylum Chordata; class Amphibia; order Caudata; family Ambystomatidae; genus Ambystoma; species Ambystoma mexicanum. The sequence goes on along the minus strand of NC_090934.1, from coordinate 418,558,505 downwards.
TTATGCTCAGCCCCCAGTAAAACTTGGAAGGAGCTCTTCATAAATTGCTCGACTATCCCTCAATTTTACGTTTCCACTATTATGGTAGGTGAATTGTCAGAGGTAGTGGAAACAGCTGAAGGCAACCAGATGTAAAGGGGAACCGTGCTCCGCTATGATAATCACAACTTGCCCACCAGCCTTGTTAGAAGCCATCTGCAAGGTCGTGAACTCCTCCCTTACCGAGGGTCATGTCCCTGCCGACCTTAAAAAGGCATGGGTTACACCCATCTTAAAAAAACCTGGCGTATCTACTGAGAGGCCGCTCAATTATAGGCCCATAACTAATACACCATTTTTGCTGAAAATTCTGGATCGTGTGACATATAATCAAACTTCTCAACATTTGAATAATTATCCCATTCTCAATCTACACCAATCAGGTTTTAGACAGGGATTCGGCACAGAGACCGCTCTTCTGGAGCTGAAATCGAAGCTCTTGGAACGCGTCAGCAAGGGTCTTTCCTCTATGCTAATGTTATTAGATCTTTCGGCAGAGTTCGGCTTGATTGACCATTCTAATTTAATCTCCAGGTTGGAAGAAGTTGCCAATTTCTCACCAGTATCGGTTTGCTGGATCGCCTCTTTCCTGGACAACAGAGAGAGTAGAGTCTTCTATGAGGAGGTAGAGGCTCAGTCGGTCTGGGTCAAATTCGGTGTAGCGCAGGGGGCCTGCATATCTCCCGGCTTATACAACATTTTAATGGCCCCATTTTTCACCCTCCTGGTGCAGGAGGGGGTGAAGTTTACCAACTATGCGGATGACACTCAATGTGTCATCCCCATGGTGGTACCCACTCCCAGGATGAAATTGAACTGAATAGAGTCTATACCGCCGGAAAGGACTGGATGGTGTGGAACAATTTGGCCCTAAACAGGGAGAAGACCGAGTTGCTGATTGTGGGCACTTAGTCTATGCTGGCCAAGCTCAGCCCTTCATATAATAATTTTCAATTTGGAGAGGTCACGATAACCCCTCAAAAGAAAGTGAAAACTTTGGGTGTGGTCTTTGACCAACAGCTTGAACTGGATGGACCCCAGCCGGCCCATAAAACTGGGGGTCTCCAAACAGCCGTTTAAGATGAGCAGCAGCTCCCTTCAGATAGATGGGGATGCAGATTGCACCAAGTGATAATGACAACTCAATAGTTTGGCAAAGGGAGTCCGTTTAATGACAAGTACAAAAAACAGGGAGTTCAATGAACATCAGCAACCACTCGATTTTCCTTCTCGCTTAGACTCCAATTAATTTCAGAAAAAACATAATATTTATACCAAAAACTCATCATCATTGACGCGTAATGTTAAAAACCCAACTTGCAACGTGATTGGTTATAGGAAGGTAACTTTAACATAGGTACGATATCTGTATATGGTAACGATGAGAGGGGATTGGATAATCAATGTCAGATGGGGCAACTAAGCCCTTCCTTCAAAATAGCCACTTTAGACGTCACTTAAAGTACGACATCTCATTGGTTCCACTAATTATAGGACCCTAGATTACACAGTCCACTATGATTGTGTTGGCACCAACCCCACTCATACTTTTCCACTTTCACCTAGCAGAATTCAGAATAGCCAGCCAGGTGCAAAGAGTTAGTCTGCACCCCAGCTTCCCTCCAATTATGTTACAATCATTCATCACCTCAGTGGTCATGTGTCAATGATTTCTTTGTAGTTTGGCATCGAGTCTGCTCTTGGTCTGAGAAAATTAAGGAGTATGGGTATGGCAGGGGTCCATGCGTAGGTGTGAAAGTCTCATCCCTTCTTGCCTGCCTTGTCACGTGATTCAGACATCTCGGCCTCTTCTTCATGCATTTTCATGTATTTGATTTAATTCTGCCAGTCTCCTACCATCTGTGGCTTATCTCGACCTTTCTGAACAGGATACTCTGTTCTTTTCCTCTTTAATTGTATCCAGTGTTGGCCTATTCCAGCCCGATACAACCTTGGCTTCTTGGCATGGTTACCTTCAGCTGGGTTTCTCTCTGTCTTAATTCTCGATTTGTTTGCTGCAGCACTCTTCTCTTGAGACCTTTAGTAACCTTTTTTCAATTCTGCTCCTGTGCGTAGTGGATTTACACTCATCTATAAAGTGCTTTTGAGGTAGATGTATGTTGGAACTTGCTGCAATCTCTTTTACTACTAAGCTTAAGCAAGCTTCACGATTTCTTTGCTTCTTGTGGTTTCTTGCATCTGTACTCATTTAAACTAACTTAATATCTTCATCGTGCATATAGCATACGTTTCTGCATCTTGACATCACTTTCTTCATCTTATGCTCAGGATGTCACTTATCCATGGTATCTGGTCTCTTTGTCAGTATTCTCAGGTCATTATATCTTCTATATGTGCCCACGTCCGATTTCTCATGATGTCACCATTCGTCTTCCTTTAGTATCTTCTTGTCTTCTTTGGGTATTACATTCTGACAACCGTCATTATGTCTTGCGCGTAGACATGGTTTTCTCAATGGGTACCTTACTGTCCAGGTTTTCTTAGGTGTCGGTACTTCAATAGGGTTGTGGGTGAGAAACCTTAGACTGGATGTGTGCAACTACTCATGAGTACAATTGATCAAACAATAGGGAAGTGTGCTGCAGATGTGAGGAAAGTGGGCGACTTCTCACAGTCGCTTAAAAACTAAACCAGACAAAAAAGTGTAACCTCACTGTCAAAAACAGTGAAAACCAATTATAGAGATAATGCCGAATGGCTTGGTTTATTCTGACCAGTTGGTAGCAATTATGTTCACCTCACATAATTTGCACAAACAAACTAATAGATGATCTCATTTGAATAAACTCTGGTATCGTGACACAAAAGTGTGCATTAGTAACATTTATCAATTTTGCGAGTTCAAAAAACTGGGTATGCTTTCATGTCACACACATGAGACATTGCATAGTCTTGAGATTGCCAACTCAAAAACCTTAATGTAACCTCAAATAGCACACAAAAGTAAAATTGGTGGTCATTAATCTAACTCAATGGCTGCTGGTTGCATTGTATGAAAGGAACCACAAATTAGCATGCTTCAAAATCTCAAGTCCACAAAAAACCAGCCAACACGTGTTTCAACCCGCTGGGGTCGTCATCAGGGTGTAGGACTGATACTTTTAAACATGTAATGCCTATGTGACAATTCTATTTCACATACGTGAGCACATAGAGGAAGATAAGAGTGCAGGAGGACAAGAAAACACGGGGAAGCAAAAAATGGAAAGAAAAATGAAAAGATTGTTAAAAACATGATTATGTATGTCCACAGTTTGTACATGAAACTCAAATAAAGTATTGATAACCTTAAAAGCTGTCGTATAATGTAAGTCGGTAATAATGTAAATACACCATCCGAAATATGTTAACTCAAGGGTCTATCACAAGCATAAGTGCTATGAATGTATTGACTGTCTGTCTGACTCTGATTATAGATTCAAACTGCTTGAAAATAAGGTTGATAATTTCACACAGACCACAGAAATCATTTACAAAATAGGTACAAATACTTGAAGTAAGTACCTGCATTGATATGCTGGGGAGTGAAAGGAATTGGCGTGGAGCTCGAAAAGCGTCATTTGACATTCAACTACCGACTCCTTTAATTAGCTCATATATTTCCTAAGAGTTGGGTAGAGAGAAATGTATATTTAGAGCTGACACTACATGAAAGAAAAGCACGTTTCTTATGTTCTCAGATGTTCAACTCAAGTGTGTTTGTTGCACTAGAAGTGGAAAAGGGGACAGGGGGCTTCATGGTAGTGGGGCGTCCCTGCGCTGGACGAATAAATAAATGAGTACATAACAGGGCAGTTGGAAGAGGGTGAGGGGGTGGGATCCCATTCAAGGAATATATCTGGGGTCATTCCCCTGTGATAGCTGTCCCTAGCAGTTTTTCTTTTTCTTCTGTTTTAGTGGACTCTAGTTAAGCGAAAGCCCTTCTCTCCTGTTTGCGTTGGACAGGTGCTGTCCTTTATGAACTGGATGGCGCCAGATTTGCTTACTGTGCACCTTTCCTACCATCCCGGTTCACTGGGACAAAGCCATTGGCTTAATGCCAGTGGATTGCACTGGCATAAGATGGTTTGAACAAGAAACAGTTCATTAAGACTGGAAGCAGTCAAGGGAGTGAATGCCCTATGCCCTTTGCCGCAGTGGCCGAGCCTGAAACTCCTCCTAGGCGCCATTTTGAACCAGAGGCACCATGAGCATACATCATTTCTCACCATTAGTAATGAATTAGAACTAGTACCTTTCATAATGGTCCGTTTGTGCAAGGCAGCAGGCAAGAATAGCCTACGGAAGGCCAAAGCTACATCTTACCAATCATTCAATGGCTTGGCCCCTACAACAAAGTACAGGTCTGACAGGGGGGTCAGGTTGTTGTTGGAGGAACTGGTGAGGTGCTTTTTGTCTTGCAAGCAGACTCATAAATCCTCTTGTTTTACCATCACTGAAACTCAAACGAGAGCCGGATTACTCAGACAGCCCCTCCTACTCAGCCTGTGTTCACTTGGTCTCCAACCAATCTTCTCCCTGTCAACTATTTCCCATACTCTTTCAGTCCACATGTGTGAAACCTGTCACTTCACTTGGATATCGGTGGATAGCCATTCTCCGTGTATAGCCTTTTCTCCTTTTGACATGGGCCGAGAAGTAGCTAAAAGGTGTCAAATGTAGAGCAACGGGATACACATTAAACCGGAAAGGTGTTATCATTTTCGGGTGCCTGCTCGATCGAAGGTTTGGTGAATCTGTCTGGGATTGACAACTCCAGCAAGAAGCTTGCTCCTTTGACATGTTTAGGCAAAATTCATGAAAACATACACGAACCGAAGACCATTGGCCTCTTCATTGGTATTCTTGTATTCATATAGTTTATTAACTAACACTTCTATACCTATTTGTAATAGGAGTACAAAGGACTAGATGAAGCCAATATGTAAAAAACACTCTGCCCCTTAACGTTTGAAGCAGAGCTCTTTGAGCACGTGAAAGGGTGACCTTAACCCACTGGCTTTGAAAGATGTGCTGTCTTGTATTTAAGGGGTGTATTACATCTCACTACACAAAAAAAGCTCTGTTCCTCCAAAAAGGATGGGTGGGGGCTTGAAACACAAACCTATTCCAGTTAAAAACAAAAAGGAACAGCTCTGTCCCAGAGCAAAAGAGTGCATTTCATGCACTGTTTTATTCTCTGTTCTCTTCTCCTCTCCCTTCCCCCTTTTCTCCCTCCTGCCCCCTCTTACTTTTTCTATGCACTTACTCTATCTGATTGGTCCCGGACCTATTATGATAGTAACTTTGTTTGTCTGCTCCCCTCTTCCTTACTGGTTATTCCCCCCTCCCCCTCCAGCACTATCTGAAATGTCATCAATCCTAGTACGATAGGCGCTTGTTTTGTTCCTCTCCCCATTCTCCCCCCTCTCCCTCACCTTGTGTAATTCTCCGGCTCCACCAGAAATTTCGTCAGGCCTAGTACGGTAGTGGCCTATTTGTTTCCCATTTGCCCTTCCTATTTGTATCTTAGCACTTGCACTATCTGAAATGTCGCTAGGCCGAGTATGATAGTTTTTTCAGATTCTTGATGTTCACGGCCTGTAAGAATGTTTTGTATTTTCCCTTGTCGTGAAGCGCTTTGAAAAGATTGTGTATAGGTGCTATATAAATAAACCATCATATCATATCACTCACCCCCCCAGTCCCCAGCTAAAGAAGAACATCTCAACACACACACACACATCCCTGCGTTGAAAATGGGAGAAACAATGCACTCACCTCAAGTGAAAGAAGCTGGGGCCTTCCCAATTAACAGGTGACAGCAGAGCCCTGTGCTCGAGTGTACACAGAAGAGACACTTCAATGTCATTACATATTTGGCCACCTGTTGGGACTGATCATGTGCTCTCATCGGGCTTCAGCATCCACCCTGAGGCATCCCATGGTATATGGGAGGATAGGCACACCATTGTGAATGAAGAATGTCAAGGGACAATCCACGGAGAACCATATTTTCTCAATCACAATGGTAACAAAAGCAAAAAAAAGCAGCGCGTGTCGCGAGTCAGGGAGAGATGTGCAGTTTTTCTACAATAACAGTGAATTACTGTGGGAGGGTTGGTAAGTCCTTCATTTATCTAATCAAAGTGAAAAATATATATCTAATGTCATCTTTTCCAGGATTGATTTCCCAAAAGTCATGACATACCAAGAGACCCCATTTGATTCAAAATGAATGGGCCATGTCTCCATTATCATGCAGGTAAAATGAGCGTGAACCTACCTTTCCCATCCCCAAGCTGATGGCTCTTTGGAGGGTCTTAAAATGACCATTCATATACTTTAGAGGAAACATGTTACATTCCTATCACATTAATCATTTGTTATGCAATGCACCCTAAAGAAGCGAACTTTCGAACCCCTTAAACCACATGTTGGAAGGCAACCACATACCAACCCGTGAATTGCAACAGAACTGAGAGAGTATATCCAAATATTGAAAACAACTGCTGAAACATATCATCATTACAAGATTGATTTGAATTAGTGCAGTTTACTGGTCAAAGACCATCGACTCAACACCTACAGTCAATGGACAATGCTGTGACATGTCTCTGTGAATTAAAAATCAATGACAAAGTATTAGTCTTTCTTCCCAGGATGGAAAACAAACGTTCATCCGAATGGATTGGTAAGAGGGTGTGTGGCCAATCGCCCGTAAAATGGCCGACCTACGTTGAGCACTCCATGCCAGAAGCCCGAAGATGAAAAACATCATGCATTCATTAGAAAGAGAATGTAACAAAATTGCAGGAGAGGTGGCACAAACTCAAATCACTGCATGAGTCCTCAGCAATGGAGAAGAGACCTCATGAAGTAGTGCTGGCATTTGTGCACAGGGCCGATCACAGGTCCTGGTCATTTCGGTCTCCATAGTGCGCTAACTCACTCCAAGAGACCAGCACGCGAAATGCGCTCCAATGTGAGCATGAACGAGAGCGGTAAACAAAGTAAAATGGCCGGCTCCACTGTACGTGGGCTGACGAACACAGCAAGGAAGAGAGAGTCACACAGTGGGGTACCAAAGCAGTGAGGAGAGAGGCAATGGTGACCCCAGAATTCAAAAACCGGAAAGGGAGAGAATTAAAAAGGCCTTATATGAAAGAGAGAGAACAAAGAAGTGGAAATAAAGTTACTGAGATTTAGAAGTAGTCTCGACCTGATTCCCCTTTTGTTAACACCTCAACTGGAGCCGTGCGGTAGCCATATTGGAAGTAGGAAAAGGGGAGACTCTGGAGTAGGAGACCATTCATTAACAGATAACAAACACCTGTACCCTATAAGCGGACTGTAGCCTAACTAAGGAATTCTCTGGCAGACCCGGGATCAATATTCTAACATAGCCATGCCATCACTCAAAGACTTGTTTCAGAACAAAAAAAGAGGAGAGCAATAGTGGTCAAACACAACCAGGCATAGCCACCATGTTCTATATGGCTCCTTTAAGGTCACAACACAGCATTATGAACATCCTTGAAGACTTAGCAGAAGTCAAGCAAACCACTGCAGCAGTAGACCAAACAACATATACGCAGATATAAGATGAAACAAAACTACAAGGTACTAGACCAACAGATGCAAAAGAGAGCATCTCAAATGTGGATTATCGACGTGAAGGTCTAGAACACCATCAAAGAACTTGAATTGACATGCCTCAATGCAGAAGACAGAAGTAGGAGAGCCAACATTTGTGTCTTTGGCCTCCCCGAGAAATCCAAAGGAATGGACGCAATAAAGTTTATGGAGGAATGGATTCCATCAGTACTCCAGATGAAGATTGTGCCACAGCAGGAAATCCAGAGAGCAGACAGAAACTAAGGGACACAGGCACCACGAGAGGTCACAGGCCCCTAATAATTTGCCTCCTATGGCACCAATGCACATGATCTATATTGCAAACGACTAGGAAGCTGTCACCAATCCAATATCAAGGTAACAAGATTTTCTCCTCGGCAGACTACTCCAGGGAAACCATGAATAAACACAAACGATTCTATTACTATGCCTGAAACTCAGAACCAGGCAATTACAATATGGCTTAATTGTCCCAACGATAATGCTCATAACAAACAAAGAGGGAGGAAGAAGGGAATTTTTAACCAGAGCAAGTCTATCAGTATCTGAGACTAGACACAGAAGAACGCATGTACACTGCAGTGGTACACTAAAGCCCCAAGAACCAACTACAAGATCCTCCGAAACAAAGATGATGGTGGAGCAGATTTGTCTACTATAAAGGTTTCACCTGAAAAGATTAAGAAATCAGTCCCTGCAGAAATATCCTGAAGGAACACACAAAGGGACACATCCCAAACACCAATAAAAATGCCAACAACAGGAAACAGCAAGGATACCACACCCAGCACTAACGGAAGGAACGAAGACCGACCGCACAATATCAAAAAGACCATAGTAAACTTTGCAGCTACTGATTTATGTACAGATCGCCAGAGGCCTTGGTCGTACCATGCTTACCTTCCCCACTACCCGCCACATTCCCTTCTTCACCCCATAACGAAATGAAGAGGACACTATAGGGAAGCCCCAACAACCCTATCAGGTACACTTGATGATGCACAAGCAGCCACCACCCCACGACAAAAGGTAGTGCGCAGTACCGGCATGCCACACACACTCACACATACTAGGGTCATTACCCACTAAACCACCACAAAGGAAGTCCCTATGTAGAGTCCAGCATCCCACCAAGTAAGTCTACAACCAGATGCCGTGTTAATTTTCGCTGCAACTTGTCATCCCCAATACACTACAACTCATCAGAGCATCCGCTGTCAAATAAAACATATCATGATGAACATCAAAATCATCTCTCTGAAAGTAAATGGCCTAACCCACTACATCAAAAGAAAATACATCCTCACATATACCTAAAATCACAATAACACGGACATTGCAATATTGTAAGACACTCATCTACCTCACAGGAAGTCCAGGAGGTTCAGGAAGTCCAAAAACTCAAAAGGGACTGTGTGGGGAAAACATAATTCAGCTCCCTTCCCAAAGGAAAAAAACATTTGAAGTAGATACATTAATCCACAGTAAATGCAACAGTATCAAAAACTTGCTTAGGCGGCAAACCCCTCGTCATCGGCTCAGTATACGCCCCCATGTCCGATAAGACTGCGTTTTTGAACCACTTCAACTGAATATTTCTCAATGCTGCAAACACACCAAAGGTAATTGGAGTGAACTGGAATCTAGCAATAGAAACATTTTAGATAATACAGGCAAACTAGACCTACACCACACTAGGGAAAGAGGAATCTTGAAAGACACTATGTGCAAGACAATTGTCTTCTGGAACCATGATATGATATGATATGATATGATATGATAGGTTATTTATAATGCGCTTAGTACCCAGAGGTTCCTAAGCACCGACCCAGGGATCAAACCTTTGTTGCTCCATGTTGTCTTGCTTCCAAGGTGAGCAATCCTATCAAGACCATGGGGACTTCTACACCCAGACTGAAAAGAGTTCACCTTCACCTCATGTGTCTTTGGAACATTATTGAGAATAGACTATTCCCTTATCTCTGCAGCACTCTTACACAGTATACAGTCTTACGAAATACTAGTAGCAGGGATAACAGACTCCGCCCCTTCACAACACAAATACTCACACAGACCCATAAACCTACAGAAAATAAGTGGAGAATGTACACAAGCCTCTATAAACTCCAGCGTAAAAAAGAATGGGCAATGCTGTAGTGCCTCACAAAGCGAGGCAGGGTAACTGCTGTTACCATCAGCAGGCCTGTAGAGGGGCAGCACAACCTTCCCCCCCTCTGCTCCTCTCTTCCTCCCCCCTGTAGTAGAGACACGCAGTCTGCCAAGCACAATACTGAGGAAGGGTGAGGTGTGAGCAATCACTTCACCCATCCTTCATGCAGCTAGGTGCTAAGCACCCAAGGAAGCCAACAGACAGGCAGGGATCAGGTTCAAAGACCTGCCCCCCCGGGGGGGCCATACAGTCGGCTATCCGGCCGGGGGCTGACACATAACAGCCCCCACTACTATACATATCAAAGACCCAGGGCTCCCCTGGGTCTTATAAATACAGAGTGGCACGCTCTGGGAAAACACAACTAGTTTGTGGACCCTGAACGGGGACCCAAACACACAGGAGGTGCACTGTTGACTCAGTGCCTTCCAAACCTTTGCTTCTTTACCACAAAACCCTCCCATCTTACAAAAAATGGGAGAAGAACAAAGGAAAAGAAGTACAGGACACTGTACGGTGTCCACAACAAGTTGTGGGACATAAGAAGGCAGCCACGGGCCAGAGGGGGTAACCCCAAGACCCGGTGCCCAAAAGTATTGTGTATTATCTTATGATATGTGATTATTGTTATTGGCATAACCATATCTGTACAATAAAAACCTATGGACTTTTATTTCCAACACTTGACAAACAATGTGTGAGCCAAATTATTCTGGGTAAGGGTAGGTTTGGGCTAAGTACTATGATGCATGCATATGGGTTCAGCAGTTATCGCTACAACAGGAGGTCCGGGAATTCCAAGAACTCCACACTGACACAGTTGCCCCCCAGGCACTCTGGGCAGCCCATAACGCATATAGAAGAGGGACAATAATCCAACAAGAGTCCATAAAAACAGGAAGAGATCAAACTCACTGAAATAGAAAAGGAAATAAAAAACAAACACACATGCATACACCAGAGAGCCATCAGAAAAACTCAACTCACTAAAGACAACTATGCCCGTAGCACACTATACTAAAAAATGGCAGCATACAATCTATTCTCGCCTTATACAGAAACAATACAAACAGGGCGAGAAGGTTGGAAGAGTATTAGCGCACCAACTACGTCAAAAGGATCAAAGAATGGGCATTCATTTCTTGAAGAATAGTAAAGGGGAATCGACCATCAAAAAAGAACACATACAAAGAATTTGAATAATTTTACCAGTTAAACTACCCCGACATTGGAAGATATAATGCCGACCTTCGTAGATTGACTAACCTCACCACATATATCAGATGAGGATAGGGCCCATTTAAGATCCCCAATAACGGAAGAAAAAATAAGAGCTGCGATAACATCCCTTCATGCAAAAAAAGCACCCGGCTTACATGGCCTACCTATCAAATTCTATAAAATATGCAGCGTGCAAGTAACATCAATGTTGGAGACCCTATTTTAAGAAGTGACTGAAGACCCTATTTTAAAAAGTGACTGAAGCCCAATAAATCAGAGCAGAATTTAACCAAGCACTGATCCCAAAGTCAGCCATATCACTCCCTAACACAGATGAAAATATTAGGAAATAAATTCGAGCAACAAGATTGGGCAAATTTATTCAACACAATCCATACGGCTCAAGCAGGTTGTGTCCCAGGGAGCATTGCAAAAGATAATTAGGTCACTACTACTTATCATATGGAAAGAGAGGGACTCCACTGCAGGTAGATGTAGAGTTTTGACACAGGGTGGTGGACTATTGATTTACACGAACATTCTGACAGAGCCCTCAGTGTTAGTTGAGGCAGGAAAGCCCCTCTTAGAGAAAGGGAAAGTTAGGTTTTCTCTCTATTTTCTTGACTAATAAAAGTATATTGCAATCGCCATTCACCATGCACCATGCTGAGTTTCACAAAAACGTACAACATCCTATCCACCCTCTCTTCCTCCTCCTCCACTCCTGGCCCGCCTATGGCCGTCTCTCCTCCTCCCTTCTCTTGCTTTACCTTATTCACCCCTGACCATGTTTCTAGACAAGTCCAATCTATGAAAGTCTCATCAAAACAGGTTCTCCCCTGTTTATCCAGAACCATCAAGGACCACATCGACAGCTTTGTTCCAGCCTTGGTGGGTTTCTGTAATCACTCCTTTGCCAATGGAACCTTCCCTTCCTTCTTAAGCACTCCCTTGTCCACCCCCTGCTAAAGAAGCCCTCTGCCAATCCTTCCTCTCCGGCTAACTATTGCCCGATCTCCATTAATCTGCACACTGAATCTTTTGGTTGTCTCCACGACCACCAGTCTGGCTTCAGAGTTGCCAGAAGCACTGTGAAGATCTGCTCTCAATCTATGATTCTAACTTCCTTCTGTCCTCATTCTCCTCAATCTTTCTTCTGCCTTTGATATGGTCAACCATGCCATCCTATTCAATCACCTTTCTGATAACCTGGGTATCACTGATCAGGCCCTGGCATGGCTGACCTCTTTTCTCACTGACCGACCCTCCCAGGTCCAACTGGGGTCTTTCCTCTCTTCTATCTCTCTCTCTCAACTTGTGGTGTCCCCCAGGGGTCTAACCTCTCTCCCAAGCTGTTCAACCAATACATGGCACCTCTTGCCCACTTCATCGCTTACTTCTGCTCCAACTTTCAATGTTATGATGATGACACCCAGCTTTCCTTCAGGCTCCCCTCAGCCACCTCTTCTCCTTCTCTAATCCCAGACTCCTGACCGCAATTCAGGAATTGTGTGCCACCAATGATGTCTCCCGTAATGCCAGTAAGACTGAGATCCTCATCATCGGAACACCAGCTCCCTTCTCCCCCCTCTCTCTCTGGCTGCCACTCTGGGCCCTCTTCCTGCTCCTACCTGTGGGACGAAGAATCCTGGGGTCATCTTCGACTCCACCCTCTCCTTCTCTCCTCATATTTCTGGCGTCTATAAGAAGTCAAACTATCAATTGTACCTCTTCAGAGGTATTCCTCACTTTCCCCCAGAAGCTCACTGTCTCTAGAGCTCTGGTCCTCTCTAGGCTGGACTACTAATCTTCCTGCCTCTACTCTCCGACCTCTTCAACTTATCCAGAACTGGATTGTGAGATTTGTCCTTGGCATCAAGCCCAGGGATTGTATCTTTCCAGCTCTAAAATCTCTTAATTTGCTCCTAGTGACGGCAAGGATCAAGTTCAAGACCCTCTGCATCGTCCACAAGGCATTCTGGGGCCTGGGACTGCACTACCTCCAATTCTCTCTTTCTAAACATCTCCCCTCCCAAGCTCTCTGCTCATCCACTTCCAACTCTCTAAGGGTCAGTCGCTTTTCCAAGGAGAGAGTTGGGACAGATCTCTATTCTTGGCTGGGGCCTCCCTCTGGAACAGTTTATCTGCCTCTCTCAAACCTAAGCAGAACCATCGCTGGTTCCGGAAGCAACTCAAGACCTTCCTCTTTGCTTCCGCTTTCTCTCTTCCTTTCCACTGCTGATTCCCTACTGCTCCATGCACTGGCCACCTGGCTCCCCTCTGAACTTGGGTCCAGGCTCCTACATGTACAGTTGCACCTTGCACTGCCTTCGAGCTCCCCTAACACTTGTGGTCTGTATCTGCCACTCCACATGGGAAAGAGTACATAAAATGGCTGTCATGCCCACGTTTACGCATAAGGAGGCACACATTTGCCATAATGCAGCCATCAAGATTAACAAAAACATTTTCCACTGGACGACATGGTGTGCCAGAGGTATTCGCAATCTGAAGGACCTAGTAGGCTCATCACGTCAAATGCTGTCTCTCCACAGCTTGCAAGAATTATACCACCTTCCACAAACAGAGCAGTGGAAGTACTTGCAACTGAGGTACAGCTTCCTGGCTTCAATGGGCCCAAGGGAAATAGTCCTCCTACCCTTTATATTATTTATTTATTTATTTATTTATTTATTTATTTATTCGCATTTGTAAAAGCACACAACAGTCTGTAAGCACTGTGGCGCTAGTTACAGAGAGTGGGCATACCTTAATTATATGAGAGAACATTGTACCATTTTTACATTTGAGCATTTACAATACATTTGGCTTGTGTGATGTGGTCCCTTCTAGGGATGCTTCAGGCTGCTTTTAGGGCGTTGTTTTGGGTGATTTGGAGTTTGTTTAGATTGTTCATAGAGGTGCGTGCTAAGGGGGCTTTGAAATAGTCTAACTTAGAACCAATGGTGGCTCTGGCTATTGAGAGACAGTTAGGCTTGGTGAGGTAGGGTTTTATAGCATTAATGAGTTTCATGCTGTGCACGGATGCGGAGGCAATGGCACTGACTTGCCTATTCATTGATAGAGTAGCATCAATGTAGACGCCTAGAGTCTTAATGCACAAGGAGACGGGAATGATGGAGTTATCAATATTAAAGTTGGTGTGGAGGCGGTCTAATTTGGCTAGAGTGGCTTTTTGCCCGAGGATTAGGATCTCTGTCTTGTCCCCATTGAGGCAGAGGTCATTTGCCGCCATCCAGGCTTGGATTGTGGCATAGATTTAGAGTAAAGCCTTGGCATCTTGGTCATAGGATCCATATAGTGGTAGGAGTACATGGGTGTCATCAGCCTAGTTTGTATATGCTATTCCAGGTGAGTTCAGCTTATTGAAGAGAGGCTTCGTGAATAGGTTTTACAAAGTAGGGGCTGTGCATGATCCTTGCAGGACTCCACAGTGGATAGTGGTGGGGGCTGCATTCGCAATGTTTGAGAATACCTTCATTGCTCTGCCCTCGAGAAAGCAGGTAATCCATTCATCACTCTGCTAAGGGCGAATGATGAGAAATCACTATCCTTTGCTCTTATATAATCCTGCCTAATAGAAAGACTGTCTGAAGCATCAAGGAGTAGAATAAGGACACATTGGGAAAACCGCCTTCAACCCCAGCTGTCGGAGGATCAATGGAAGAATCTACTAAGAACAGAGCTGACATACATGTGAGAAGACTGGATGAAAATGGATTAATTCAACAATCATTCATGATTGGTATTGGACACCACACAAACTAAAGGGGCGTGGTCTAATGACAGTAGACAAGTGCTAGAGTTACAATGAGATGGTAGCCTACCTCACCCACAGAATCTGAGCATGGACCAAACTAAGGAACATAACTCCAGGAAAAGGCCCTTGAAATACTACTTAACCAATTCTCTGCCACTCGTACATCGGACAAAAATTAGATGAGATGAGATAGTGGGCAACGGCGACAATGACAGCCAAAATTGGCATTATTATTATTATTGTTTTATTGCATTCAGTTCATAAAATAAACCTTTACAGAATTACAATGAGAAAATTAAAAACAATCACTTAAAACATTAAAATGTCACATTAACAACAGAACATAAAGCAAGAAACAAGATGATAACAATAGTACAATTTACCCTACTCCATATAAAGACTTCTTTTAAAAATCTCATCAAGTTAATTTTCAACATGATTTCTGGACCGTTCAACAGCATGTACCAAATTAGAACCCTAGGAGGGTGAATAACCCTTCCCCATTGGTCAATTTCTGGGCTATACGAGCCGGTATGGGCTCAGAGTTTTCGTATAGGCCGGAGTTTTCGTATAGCCCTCAAATTGGACTTGTGCTTTCTTTTTTCAGCTCAGAAAGCCGTGCACTAACAGCCGTGCTTCACCCTCCTCTACTGGCCTCATTTTACATTAGCACACTCTAACGTTATATGTTTCAACGTTTCTAGTAAGTGGTCTTTACAAAAACGATAGTGCCTATTGTTTGTAAGAATATTTCCCATCCACCCCATCATTTTGTTGGTTTGGAGAACATTGAACCTAATTTTCATAAAATTCTTCCTCCAAAGTAAATCTGGAAATTTGCTCAAATACTCAAGCAAACGCTGCTAAAGCTTTCCCATCTAACTGGATATAAAGGTCAAGGGAATATGAAACACTTCCACAGCTTTAATCCAGTCTGAGGCCATCATTTATGTTTAACCTGTATAGGATTTATCGTTAATTGATCATCCACCTTTGACAGGGTGTTCACACAAGCGTTTTTCCCACCTACTATGTGCCTCTATTTTAGTATTAGAGGCCTGGAGGGTTGCTAAGAGCAATGCCAGAGGTCAAAATTTACTCTAAACCTTCCAGCTATCACCTCTTTTGTTTTCCTTTAAGGCCTGTTGCTTAAAAAAGTGGAGGGACCGTTCTTTGGCAAGTATAATTTTTCTTAGACAAGCTAAATTCTTCTGTACAACCACCACCAATAATGACAAAATACCATGTTCAAAGCGAATCCCAGCAATTGATGTGCCAGACGGTAGAGCTAACATTTGTTTCCAGTATAGTCCTTCTAGAAGGTCTCAGTTTGCTTTCTCCCAATTTAGAAGGTTATCAGATCCACATGATAATGTACCGACAGCATGGCTTTATAAAACATTAGGACAAAGTGAATGTAGTACCTATCAATAGCGTCCGTCTATTAATCTGGCCTGAGCAGTCAGAATCTTTACTTTCTGCTTTAATTGAGACATTTGGAAGGTGGCGGCATTCGTTTTCATCAAAAGGAATCCCAATTATGTGAACTCTGACACCACTTCTAAAATCTGCTTATTTAGTAGCCATCTGTAGGCTGGAGCACGTTGGTTCCTACAACACTTCATAATCATGGTCTTGGTCTTCCTGACATTTATAGACAGACCACTGACTTTAGTATAATAATCAAGAAGCCATTGGGAGTTCTGTCAAACAAGACAAGATCAGCCACATATACTAGTAGCCGGCGAGGGAGAAAATGGACTTTCCCAGCAATATCCCTGGTATATTTGAACTAACCCGGAATTTGTCAACCACTAAATCTGGCAGTATCTGGCAAAAACCAGCTGATACACCACTGCCGCCAAACATGAAATTAACCCCGTAGTTTATATTCAATGGTTTTAGTCGCTTATCAATTTCAAGTCTAGACATTTCTTTCAGAATTCATTGATTTCCAGGGTTTAAATTCAATTTATTCAATTCCAATTAAGTTGCGAAAGACTAAAACTCCCAGAATGTATCACTATGTTAACTGGATGACACGGACCCGTCTGATAACACAAAGCAGCATGTAAATGTAATAAAATAAAAACCCGGAAACCATGAGCCGTGCCACTATGCGCAGAATATTTCTGGGCTTCTGGGGTTCAAGCATTCGATAGAAAGGGGCGCGGAGCAGGGAGTATTTATCCATAAATAGTTAAAAGACACATGTCTCACTCATTGTCACCTGTAATCACTTCTTGATTTTAATTGGAAAATGAAGCTGGGCGACACCGCTGGGGATGAAACGATTACATATCTGCTTCGAGGCCAAAACATAAATCCCATGTTTTTGAGTCTGTGCGCAGGGAGCCCCTCGCTTGCTTCTGATTTTGCGCTGGCAAGCTTACAACCCACCTGGCAGCCCTATTGGGCTCTGCAACGTGTATAAAGGCTCTTTATATGTCAAATCTCCTGTGCTGGTGGCATCTAAGCCCTGCCAGACCCCTCTAGTCATTCCTCCCTGTCTACTGTCTGTAATGCTATCAACCTTGTGTATATACCGCAACACCCTGTCGCCTTGTAACCACTTTGTAGCAGTGCAGGTCTGTTGGGCAAAACTATTAAATAGAGCACCCTCCCTCTGGACGTGGGAGGACGTATTGCAGCTCACAGAACGACATGTATGCTACATTGAAAGTCAGTGGGTATGCTGGGTCCTGTGGGAAGTCGACGAGGTCTACACCCTTCTTGAAGGAGGGTAGTCCTGATGTTTGTACTTGAACGTATTGAACAATAAAGATGTCATTTCAAACAGAAGGAATGTGTAGATTGGGCGTCAAAAAGCTCCTTGAAAAGGATGGATTTTCGTTGCTTTCTTGAATGGTGTACACCTGGGTAGGGCGCCAGACGTCCTAAAGGCAGTGCTACTTTACCCCAAAGTTTTGCTTCCATGTTTCTTTTGTTTGAAGTTGGATTGGGCAATATGCTTAGCCTTACAGGAATGGTGGTTATGTCCAAGAATGTAATGTGAGCCTGGTGTCAGCAGGTTTTCAACTCCTTATATAACATAGGGTATTTGGACTTTGATGCATTCTTCCACTGAGAGCAAATGAAAGTTCCTTTAAGGTTGGGGTGATGTGGTCTAACTTCTTTAACCCTTTGAGATCCCTAGGATATTTATAAAAGTCCTAATAAAGTAGAAAGCTTGTGCCCTTTAGCGGGTTTGAAGGCATCCTCATTTGGGGGAAGTGGGGGATATTCTCAGGCCGATTCATGGAATCAACGTGCGCCGAAAAAACGGCGCACACGTGCGAAAACGTGCGATTCGCAGTGAAATAGCGAAAATCGCAGTGCAAGTGCGATTGTCGCAGTGCAAGTGCGATTATCGCACAGAAAACATCGCACATCTATTCATGGAAGTCCGTGCACGCGCAAAATGTGGGATGTGCGCTGAAAAAGTGCGCGGCGCACGCTGGCGCACGCTGGCGCACGCTGGCGCACAGGTCATCGAACGCCGTGCGATAAGGCCACAGCGAATTCGCACATAGCGCGGCGCACATAACAAAAGTAGGCGTAACACGGGGCGTTACACGCAGAATGGGGAACAACTCGTGAAAATGTGGGCGTCACGGGGGAAGTACAGGAGGCAAGTGCGCAGAACGCCCACACGCTCGCCTACAACACGTATTCATGGAATCAAATAGGGAAAAACAGCGCACTGCCAAAGACGCGCACAGGCCCATACATGTCCGCCACACGAAAGCAGGAGGTAGCGACCCTGCGCAGGAAAAAAATGTGCGCCAAAGTTCTACACGCGTGAGAAGTACCACACGCGATCGGGCCTGGGGGAGCGTGTGCGTGTATTCCAGGGGTGCGCGAGAAGTTCCACACGCGATCGGGCCTGGGGGAGCGTGTGCGTGTATTTCAGGGGTGCGCGAGAAGTTCCACACGCGATTGGCCTGGGTACGTGTATTTCAGGGGCTCGCGGGTGTTTTCACACGCGATTGTCCTGGGCGCGTGTATTTCAGGGGTGCGCGAGAAGTCCCACACGCGATCGGGCCTGGGGGAGCGTGTGCGTGTATTTCAGGGGTGCGCGAGAAGTCCCACACGCGATTGGCCTGGGTGCGTGTATTTCAGTGGCTCGCGGGTGTTTTCAAACGCGATTGTCCTGGGCGCGTGTATTTCAGGGGTGCGCGAGAAGTTCCACACGCGATCGGGCCTGGGGGAGCGTGTGCGTGTATTTCAGGGGTGCGCGAGAAGTTTTACACGCGATTGGCCTGGGTGCGTGTATTTCAGGGGCTCGCAGGTGTTTTCACACGCGATTGTCCTGGGCGCGTGTATTTCAGGGGTGCGCGAGAAGTTCCACACGCGATCGGGCCTGGGGGAGCGTGTGCGTGTATTTCAGGGGTGCGCGAGAAGTTTCACACAAATGAGAGCAAATGAAAGTTCCTTTAAGGTTGGGGTGATGTGGTCTAACTTCTTTAACCCTTTGAGATCCCTAGGATATTTATAAAAGTCCTAATAAAGTAGAAAGCTTGTGCCCTTTAGCGGGTTTGAAGGCATCCTCATTTGGGGGTAGTGGGGGATATTCTCAGGCCGATTCATGGAATCAACATGCGCCGAAAAAACAGCGCACACGTGCGAAAACGTGCGATTTGCAGTGAAATAGCGAAAATCGCAGTGCAAGTGCGATTGTCGCAGTGCAAGTGCGATTATCGCACAGAAAACATCGCACATCTATTCATGGAAGTCCGTGCACGCGCAAAATGTGGGATGTGCGCTGAAAAAGTGCGCGGCGCACGCTGGCGCACGCTGGCGCACAGGTCATCGAACGCCGTGCGATAAGGCCACAGCGAATTCGCACATAGCGCGGCGCAGATAACAAAAGTAGGCGTAACACGGGCGTTACACGCAGAATGGGGAACAACTCGTGAAAATGTGGGCGTCACGGGGGAAGTACAGGAGGCAAGTGCGCAGAACGCCCACACGCTCGCCTACAACACGTATTCATGGAATCAAATAGGGAAAAACAGCGCACTGCCAAAGACGCGCACAGGCCCATACATGTCCGCCACACGAAAGCAGGAGGTAGCGTCCCTGCGCAGGAAAAAAATGTGCGCCAAAGTTCTACACGCGTGAGAAGTACCACACGCGATCGGGCCTGGGGGAGCCTGTGCGTGTATTCCAGGGGTGCGCGAGAAGTTCCACACGCAGGACAATCGCGACAAGTTCCACACGCGATCGGGCCTGGGGGAGCGTGTGCGTGTATTTCAGGGGTGCGCAAGAAGTTCCACACGCGATTGGCCTGGGTGCGTGTATTTCAGGGGCTCGCGGGTGTTTTCACACGCGATTGTCCTGGGCGCGTGTATTTCAGGGGTGCGCGAGAAGTCCCACACGCGATCGGGCCTGGGGGAGCGTGTGCGTGTATTTCAGGGGTGCGCGAGATGTCCCACACGCGATTGGCCTGGGTGCGTGTATTTCAGGGGCTCGCGGGTGTTTTCACACGCGATTGTCCTGGGCGCGTGTATTTCAGGGGTGCGCGAGAAGTTCCACACGCGATCGGGCCTGGGGGAGCGTGTGCGTGTATTTCAGGGGTGCGCGAGAAGTTTCACACGCGATTGGCCTGGGTGCGTGTATTTCAGGGGCTCGCAGGTGTTTTCACACGCGATTGTCCTGGGCGCGTGTATTTCAGGGGTGCGCGAGAAGTTCCACACGCGATCGGGCCTGGGGGAGCGTGTGCGTGTATTTCAGGGGTGCGCGAGAAGTTTCACACGCGATTGGCCTGGGTGCGTGTATTTCAGGGGCTCGCGGGTGTTTTCACACGCGATTGCCCTGGGCACGTGTATTTCAGGGGTGCGCGAGAAGTTCCACACGCGATTGGCCTGTGTACGCGATTCCATTGGACCAAAGGCCCTGACAGCGCAGGCGCGTCTGTGACGTGACACGCGCAGGCGTGTCCCTGTACCCGGGGGAATGTTACAAGACCAAAAACTGCACGTCCGAGTGTCAGCCCGCGTGATTGGAGGATAGTGCCTCAGTGCGTATACGCGGAAGTGACGTTGGACGTGTGGTGCGGTTTAAAAGGTGCGTGTAGTACATCATTTCCTTGTACGTGCTTCCCGTGGAGAGCGAGTGGGTGAAATCTGTACTTCTTGTCGGTTCACACGCGATTTACTTCACTACGTTTCTAGTTCGTACTCCCTGTTACCTCTGTCAGTATTTTTCTGATTTTCTCTTTGACCTATTTCCTCAAACAGCGTTGACTTCTCCTTTTGTCCTGTCTCCTCAGACAGTGTACAATTCTTCTTTTGGCGGGGGTGTTGCCAACGCGCACACGTGCGTATTTTTCACGCTCTTTTCCCAGGCAGACGGTGAGTCGCGCACGTATTTACCAACTGTGCTAGCCCCGTGTGTAGCGTACCCCTTCAGAGGTCATTGTAGGCTGCGTGTGACACGCATACGTTCATTTTTGTGTTTGTGGGTGCCACAGCGTAGTGCAGGTTCCTTTTCCCACGCACATGGTCTACGAGGGGTCGCGTGCAGGTCATTTTCTGTTTTAGGGGTGCCTGTGCGTTGTGTGACCCGTCATCTTTCCCCAGGGGTTACATACAGCCTTGCTAGAGCACTTGGGTACGAATTCCATCTAGTACCCTACCCCTTTGACTCCCAATTGCCCAGGACAATTGTCCACTTCAACTCCCATACGCACAACTCCATCAGTGCCATGGCTGGGAGGCGAGCAAGTGATAAGGGTGGCAAAGGTGGCCGAGCCTCAAGAGGTGGGCGTGGTGGGCGCGGTAGGGGACGTGGCCAGGATTTGCAGCCTCCCCCAAGCCTCCCACGTGTGGAGTACCAGTCAGGGACACACATCCCCCCCCCATGGTTGAGGGAAACGTGGCTGACACCATCCCTGCTCAGCCCTTGTTCGACCGGCCCGTTGTGGTTCCTGACCTAGCACAGGGTGACTCCCAGGCTGACTTCCAGGTCACCAAGTCTAGGCCACGGGTGGCGGCGCAAGCCAGTGTCACCAGGCCACGTGGTACATGGGCAGCCATGTCATCTGCTGCCCCGAGTAGGTGGGGTGGGGAGGCTGCAGGGGCAGCTGCAGCTCCGTCCACCCCAGCTCTGACTCCAGCAAGGACAGTGTTGGTCCCGGTACATCAGACTGAGGTTCCCCCTGCCATCATCACACTTCAGCTAATGCCTGCAGTAAGTCATGTGGTCAGTGTGCCATCGCACACTACTACTACACAGTCCACCGGTGCTCCTGCCTCTAGTGTCCAGAGCGGCGTAGGGCACTCCGGATCCCCACCACCCACAAAAAGAAAGAGGAAGAGTGCTCGTCCAGTAGAGGCTGATGACCCCGACACGGCTACACGGTCCAGCACGCCAAGGAAGCCTAGCTTCAATGATGCCGAACTGGATGCACTTGTGCAGTATGTGTCCGAACATGACGCCGAAATGTTGGTCACTTCAGGGTGTAGGATTACACCTGCTCGACGTCAGGCACACTGGCAGTCCATCGCGGACAGCATAAGTGCCCTTGGGTTTATGAGGCGCACAGCTGTTGAGTGCTACAAGCGCTGGAACGACCTTAAGCGTAGGGCAAAGAAAAAGTTGGCCTGAAGTCATGCCACAACTCTGGTGACTGGAGGTGGGTCTTCACAAGAGGACATAGAACTTACTCTACATGAGCATGTTGCTGGGACCTACGTCACAGAGGAGCAAATCCAAGGTGTGGGAGAACTGCCAGATTACGAGGCATTGTCCGGTGAGTGCACATGCATGTGGGTGTGATCCATGTGTATGTAGTTTGTGGGAGGGGATCTGGTTGAGTGCCAGGTCAGGGTGTGAGTGTTTTGTCCCACCCATGTGCTTCATCCAATGCATCCTGCGCCCCAGGATTTGGGTATTACAGTATCCCTTCTGGCCACAGTAGGCGTTTTGCACTACATTGCGCCAGTTGCCCTTGAAGTGGCATCTTGCTACCACATTGTTCCGTATTTAGCTGTGTTCATTCAGGCTGATTGTAGGAATTCACCTGGTTCCACTGCGCATCACTCTGCCCCATTGTCACATATATGACATGCCCATGGTACATGCCATCTGTGTGATGGCATGTGTCATGTATGTGTATTGAACATGCCACTCACAAGCCAATGTGTGATGGCACTGCTAGCCAGCATGCAGCTGATGTGTTGCTCTCCCATCTTGGTGTCATCAGTGTCTGACATTTTCCTCCCCTTCCAACTCATGGACAGTGCATGCATGGGAGGGTTATAGTCATGTGGGACATGTGTAAATCAAGTACTGGTACTGTAGCTTGTCTGGCCTAATAGCGTGCCATGGTGCCAATGCCTGTTTCCATTTTTTGTCTTTCTTGTTTTTGCAGTGGATGACGCACCTGATGCTGTTGAGGGAGAGGATATGGTGCAGGCCCAGGAGGGATCTGAAGCATGACCAGGCACCAGTGGGGGACGTGGTTTGGTGGTGGGGGAGAACTCTCTCTTGCTGCAGGCCATACTGTCCCGGGGTGTCCCTGGCTGCACCTCCCCAGAACTCTTTTCAGGTGTTGATTCGGATGAGGCCTATGTGGATTCGCAGGTATGTGTTCATGGAAGGGATACTGTTCTGTCCGACCCACCTGCACCAGGGGTAGAGCCCACTATGGGGATGTCAGTGTTGGTAGGTGCGCCTGTGGTGGTTACGGATGCAGGGCCACACTCCACAACATCTGATCCTGTTCCTGGGCCAGCAGTTCAGAGGGGAAATGCAGTCCTGCAGCCTCAGGCAGTGCCGACACAGCAAGGCGCAGTTCGCCTTGCCCCAGACAGGTGTGGTGCCCGCCAACGCGGTGGCCGTCCGCCACCAGGCAATACCGCATGGGAGCAATCCATTTACGGTATGGCCAACCAACAGGCAGCATCATCCGAAATGATTGCTCAAGCCATGGAGAGGGTGGCCACTTCCATTGTCCCCCCAGAAAGGCAGATGGAGCTACTACAGCAGGCAACAGACTCCATTTGCCAATCAGTCAGGGAGGACATGTTGGCGTCCAACAGGGACAGACAGGCGGCCCTGGACAATCTGAGGGAATCAATTTCTATAGATGCCCAGGGACAGAGGGAAGCCCTGAGGGGAGAGGTCCGGCACCTCAGGCAGACTCTTGTGGACCTTGAGGCTTCCACTGTCACCAGGACGGAACAGCTGCTGGAGCGCGTCACCCGTACGCTCTCAGCAGAGATGCAGGCAACTCGGGCGGAGGTCCGGGCAACACGTCGGGTGTTGCATGGGGATCTCTGCACCATATCCCTCCAGAACGAGGCCTTCCAGGCCCGCATGCTTGCTGCCATGGAGGACCAAACTAGGGCATTGCGTGGGCTGCCTCCCATGGCACCACCACCTCCTGTGGCAGCAGTAGCAGAGGTTGAGGAGATCGAATCCAGCAGTGAATCTCCCACTATTTAGTAGCCGTGCAGGCCATGAGCCCATGGAGGTGTTTTTTTTTCGCAACATTCACGCAGGTGGCTGTTGGTGGGCACCCTGTCCTCGGACCTCCTGGGTGGCCTCCCCCACCCCCCTGGCCCACACATGGCCATTTTTGATTTTTGATTTTTTGTTGCAGTGTGTTGCCTTGTGTGGCTCCCGTGGGCATCCATTGTATTCCGGCTGGGCACATGCAGGCTTGTCCTGAGTTTGGGTTAGATGCTTGGGTCAGTGAGACACACACCCCTCCTGCTTCCCGTTTCCATGGGCTTGCAAAGGGTGTGCCCAAGTGCAGTGAATTACACAGTGACGTTGGACTCCCATGAGCTGTGTGGGCAGTCTGTAGTCAATACTGTGTATACATTCCTAGTGCATATTGTTGTTGTATTGTGCACTGCATGGTGTATTGATGTCTGCTTGTGCATCCATGTCTCCCTCCTGATTTGCAGGTTAATTCCTCATGTCTTCACAAGGCGGTCCACTTTGGAGATGGAGCTCATGTTGTGAGCAGTGGACTTCCAGATGTGCGTGGCAACAACACTGTACAGTTGGAGGTGGTGGATGTGCTGGCATTCTCATGTTGTAAGACTACGTATCCTTTGCCTTAGTACTGTCATGTTTATGCTATGTCGATTGTATTGTGGTAAGTATTTGGTCATGTGTGTTGTTGTTTCTACATTCATGTGGGCATATTGTGTGTGGCCAGTTTCCATTAGGGGCACTGTACTTTGTGACACGTGTCTTGTTTGGGGGATGACTTTGTTTGCTCTCACATGGCATGTCATGCCATGGTGTGTTGGGTGGCGGTGCTGGGGAGGGGTTGGGTGACATGGCACTGTTGTCATGTTGTGTCTTGCAAGGGGGTAATGATTTTAGCAGCATAGAAGTGTGTCTTTTGAACACAGCATTGGTGCTGTTTGTGTAGGTTGGGAAGCACACAATGGAACACTTCCAGATGTACAATCTCAGGCTAATATGGTTGTGACAGTTGACTGTCCATTGACACATCATAATTGTCAGTAACAATCATCATTGATTGTCAGCTGGTATGTGCCAGGGTTGTGTGCACTCCACAGGGGTGTGATTTTATGTGAAGTAATTAGCCACGAGCTGCGTACGGGCTGCCTCACCCCGTGCCCTTTCCCCTCCCATGCGCAGTGGGCATGCATGTGGTTGGGGATGTGGGGGCACCACCATGTCCACGGCCAGGCCCCGGCGTGTTGCAACGTTGTGCAGTACACATGCTGCCACTATGATCCTGCACACTACTGGGGGAGCGTATAACAGCTGCCCGCCAGAACGGTCAAGGGAGCGGAAGCGTGACTTGAGCACTCCGAATGTGCGCTCCACGATGCCCCGGGTTGCAATGTGGGCTGTGTTGTATCTTACCTGGGGTGGCGTGGTGGGGTTCCGAATTGGCGTCATCATGTGGGTGCTGAGAGGGTAGGCACTGTCCCCTGGGGAGGTGGTGATGGGTATCATCACAGTGGGGTTGTGACATTACTCAGTATCTGACATGCATGCATGCGCAGTGGCATTTATACTCACCGAGCAGCCATGTATCGCCATGCCGCCCAGCTTCTATGTCCCGGTTTAGGGTAGACATTCTGTAGATGAAACTGTCGTGGGTGGAGCCTGGATAGCTGGCGTATACTGAGGTGATGATTCCCTTGGCATCACATACTACCTGGGCGTTGATGGAATGCCAGTGCTTGCGGTTTCTATAGATGTGCTCAGTTGCCCTGGGGGGACGTAGAGCCACATGGGTGCAATCAATGGCACCTAGCACTTTGGGGAATTGTGCCACCCTGTAGAAGTCCTGTGCAACAGCCTGCCATTCTGCAGGTGTTCTGGGCAGGTATATGTGCCTGCGGACTGATGGGCGTGCAGTGATGATGGCCAAGACCTGGTGTAGGCAGCGTGACTGTGTGGCCTGTGACACCCCCCCTACTATGGCACTTGTCCGCTGAAATGATCCAGTGGCCAGGAAGTGCAGTACATTGAGGACCTTCTCCAGGGGGCTGAGTGCTTGGGAGCACAGGGTGGTTGATGTGAGGTCATCCTCCCACTCACTGACCAGGTCGAGTATTATGTGAGGTGGAAACCTGTACCTCCCATACACATGGTCATCAGGCATCCCAAAAAGGCTGGTTCTGGGTGTAAAAATTCTGGCCCGGACTATCCTCCTCCTCCTGCGGTATCCCACGGCCACTGCTGCTAGGAACGGTATGTTCATCCTGGCGTCTGAGCTTGTTTGTTGTTTGCGTGCACTTTTATGCTGTGCGGTTGGACGTAAGCCTACTTCCTGCTGGCGTACGTGTTTCCAGATTGGCCACGTTCGTTTCCATGAATACGTGTTGTAGGCGAGCGTGTAAGACTTCCCGCGCAGCCCTGGAATACCCGCACCCAGCCCAATCGCGTGTGGAACTTCTCGCGCACCCCTGAAATACACGCACCCAGGCCATTCGCGTGTAATACTTCTCGCGCACCCCTGAAATACACGCACACGCTCCCCCAGGCCCAATCGCGTGTGAAACCACCCGCGAGCCCCTGAAATACACACGCCCAGGCCAATCACGTGTGGAACTTCTCGCGCACCCCTGAAATACACGCACCCAGGCCATTCGCATGTAATACTTCTCGCGCACCCCTGAAATACACGCACACGCTCCCCCAGGCCAGATCGCGTGTGAAACCACCCGCGAGCCCCTGCAATACACGCGCCCAGGCCAATCGCATGTGGAACTTCTCGCGCACCCCTGAAATACACGCACATGCTCCCCCAGGCCCAATCGCGTGTGAAACCACCCGCGAGCCCCTGAAATACACGCGCCCAGGCCAATCGCGTGTGGAACTTCTCGCGCACCCCTGAAATACACGCACACGCTCCCCCAGGCCCGATCACGTGTGAAACCACCCGCGAGCCCCTGAAATACACGCACCCAGGCCAATCGCGTGTGGAACTTCTCGCGCACCCCTGAAATACAAGCACCCAGGCCATTCGCGTGTAATACTTCTCGCACACCCCTGAAATACACGCACACGCTCCCCCAGGCCCGATCGCATGTGAAACCACCCGCGAGCCCCTGAAATACAGGCGCCCAGGCCAATCGCGTGTGGAACTTCTCGCGCACCCCTGAAATACACGCACCCAGGCCATTCGCGTGTAATACTTCTCGCGCACCCCTGAAATACACGCACACGCTCCCCGAGGCCAGGTAACGTATGAAACCTCTCACGCACGTGTTCCCGACACCCGTAATACGCGTTCCCCGCTTTGCGTTTGCTGTTTGCCAGTCCGGTAAACTGGTACAGGGTTGGCGCAGCCCTTTGCGATGGTTTTGCGATCTTGATGGCTTTTCCTTGCGTGAGGGCGTTCTTGGGGGCGTAACTGGTGCTGCTGCAGGGTCGCTGCGCCACTCTGCGCCACGTCTGCTTTTGGAGGTGGGAATCCATGAATACGCTGTGCGCGGAAATTGATTTTATCGCACGCGGCTGGCGCAGACATTCGCACGGGCACGCTGTGCGCCAGCCGCGTGCGACACTTTTGAGAGGAATTACATGAATCGGCCTGTCTATGTTCCCTCTATGTTCATGGGTCCCGTGGGCAAAACTTGTATTTTAGCTATGGAACACTGGGTCCCCAAGTGGCAGTGAAAGGGTAATATATAAATTAAATATCAATTCAATTCAATTCAGTGAAAGGGTGAAATTCAAGCGGAATCCAGCATCCAGATTCTAGGTCCCTTGGTGCTTCTGTACCTGTCAGGAACCAAAAGACAAGGGACAAGAGAAAACCACCAGGAACAGGGGGAATAGCCACAGGGGCAGAAGTAACATGCATGAAAAAAGCCATGCATGTTCAAATAATGCAGTTAAACTAACCTTTAAACATACATTAATGGGTGTCCTGCCTTACAGGAAATTGCTCTTGTGGAATCAGAAAAAATACAATATTACGGCTGTTACACCAAGCAAAGGAAAATACACTGACACAGGCTTGTAAAGATTCCCAGAATCTTTATTAAAAAACTGAACAGTATTCAACAAAGTGCACAAATAGCTATTTGGCCGTCAATACATCACAGAGACCACCAGCAGAGTTCAATGTGAGCAGTGAACAGAATTTCCTAGCTGGACATCGACGCATTTATACAATTTGTAAAATGATGTCCAGCCTCTTACAGGTTAATTATACACTGGGCTAGGGTCGCGCCAGGTTCACTTTCCTAATTTACATATCTCGTGCATGCGGTTTACTTTTGAATATAGTTACTAACGCACTCCATTATTCTTTAATTTTACATTTACACTCTTTACATACTGTTTTAATACAGACCAAACAAATGTTTCACATATTATATTTGGGTAGCATTACTGTTCTTGTATACTTGTAGTTTAACATTGCTAATTCAAGTAATCCCCTGCTCCCGAGGTCAACAAAGGACAAGGTCTACATGACCCTAACATGTAGCCTGAAGGCAGGTTGAACATTAACTCTCCTACAGAGGTTGGAGAGGTTAAGGCAAGAATAAGGGCACATGAGACGGCCATTTTAGATTACAGGGTGACTTTGTACAAAAACCCCAAAATGGTGGTTCTAACCTAAAATGGAGGCTTGATTCAAGATGGCAGCTTACATCAATTTCTAAGGTCAAGACCTTGCCGTAGAGAGTTATTCGCGTGCAATTTTAAGCAACTTGGCGTAGGCCAATATACATACAAATCGTTATAATAGGAGGCATAATTTAATATCCAGTTGGACAAACCCTCCTTTTGGCCTATGCCAAGTGCTAACACTACTTCTGATCTGCTTGCAAGTAACTCCATACGTCATCGTCCATACACCCCGAATCATTGTCGGACATATCTATTGCCATTAGATCTGACATCAGAGTTTCTTTCAACACATACTCTTTGGAAACCTTCTTTGGGGCGTATATTTTATGCCCTAATACACTTGTTGCTTGCGAGCAATATCCCCCTAACACTGAGCATACACCAGGGAGACACTATATACAACAACAAAGAAACAGAAAACTTCCCAAGATAATCAGCAGGGCCGAAAACAACTTCCATCCCCATGACCGTAGGAGATCCCAAAACCATGTACCAAGTTCCCAGTTTCCCTCAGGAACATGCACTTCTGAACTAAGAACATGTAGATTTTGGATAGCCCTAAAGATCGTCGGAGAGGAGTCTGGTACGTAAACGCAGCAAGCGGACCCCACTAATTTACATAATCCTCCTCGCTCTGCCAGGATGACATCTAATCCCATCCGGTTCTGAAGAGCCACTAATCTTATCGCTCTCTGCTCTAACATCATATTATAGAGTATGTCAGTGGTCTGGTTGATGGTTCTCTCCAATACTCTCGCTTGTCCCCTGATATGTTCTGAATTCGTAATTTGCCCAAAAAATGGCACAAAGGATTTCATAATATCTCCTAGAGTTTGCACTGGAGTATCCCCTTTTACACCTCGTCGTGGACGAGTCTTCGAAATTTCTACAGTACTGGCAATAAATACCCCAGGTAATAGAATCCCTAAATAACAGATTCCTTTCTAATCCCTGGGCAACCATGGAAATGCCACATTACCGCAAACAAAATAGACAGGTTCGCCTACGTACAGAGGGCTGTTTTCACTTGTCAAATTCGCAACGTTGGCGCACTTTCTAAAATTACCCATTGACCGTGTTCCATTCCTCTGTATGCAGAAGGATACTGAATCGGGGCTATGATTAACAGAATAAGATGGAAGCGTGGCATCCTTATTGACTATAGGAGCTATTTTGAAAGAGATTAAAGACTGAAAGGGACAAGACAATCTATCAGAGGGCCTAACACAAGCAACGTTTGGCTTACTTCTATTTGCAAAAAGCGAGCATCCCAGGGGCATCAAAACATTCTTTTCAAAACTATTTAAATTTGTAACATCAAAGTTCCCTGAGATGCTGTCATTCCATCGACCAGAAGCGTAACAGGCAGTTTTCAAAGGTAAGGGATAAATATACCAACCTAGCCCCTTATCCCCATGTTGCAGTAAATGTGAGCAGATCTAGCAATTGGTCTTATTAAAAATTGCATGAGTGGCATTCATTATTAGCAGAAGGGTATTATTCTGATAGTTCCGTCTATGCAAAGAATCTCTAGGCAACAAAGTATGCAATCGCGCAGAAGGAGTGGGAATAACAGATACATTTTAAATAGGTAAAAAGTCCTCTAACGAATATGCTTCCTCCAGATACCATAACCCAAACCCAAACCCAACAGTTACTAGAAATCCAGTAGTTATCACAAAAAGGCAACCATATACTTTGGGTGTCCCCTTACATGCTTGATCATTGACTCTGCTAGTCAAATGTTTATCTAAAAGTTCGGTACGAGAGGTAGCGGGTGCAGGCATTGTCGTCTTCAACTGAAAAAACACCAATTGTTCGTTTGCTGGCAACTTCAGTCGCGTGTCTTCTTAATGTCTTTCCCACAACCCTTAGCCAACAGAATCTTCCCGCACAGTCGGGCCAAAAGGCAAGCCCTCAAATGATTTTCTCAATCGCACAGTCAGACCATGCTGTACGTTTACTTCCTTGGGCGCAAATTATATTTTGTAGTTTCTGGTGAGAACAAAGTGTCGTCACTTCCTCCTGGAAGTGGCGAATGGACGGAAATGGGATCAGAAAAGGATTGATCCGGAAGTTCCACTGTTGGGGAGTGCGGAGACAAGATGGCCGTTTTGTTCGGCCTTGCGGATTCTGAAGCGGTCTCCGGTTTTCCCTTGTTGGTTGTTGCTGTTTCAGGCATGCTAGTTACAGCAGTGGGAAGGGATTCTGTGTCTTCTGTATTGTATGGCACGGGCTGTGGGATCCGTTTGGTGTGTGTCGCATGGATCCAGTGTTTACGACCCGCTACCCGCACGGCAGTCTGGGTGACTAGCAGGACTTGGTAGGGACCCCTCCACCGAGGTGCAAGGCAAGACAACCTCTCAAAAACCTTCGTGAGGATCCAGTCCCCCAGTTGTAGACTGTGACCAGGACCCTCGTAGCGCACAGGTAATGCCTCTCGCTCCTGGTGATGAATTGAAAACAGATTTTTAGTCAACTGGTTACAGTAATCTGAAAGAAGCACATTTTCTATATCCCGTAACAGGCGACTTTTTGGGATACCCCAAATATTAGCAGGTCTCCCCATTACCACCTCAAAGGGAGAGAGCCCAGTCTTAGTTTGAGGGGTTGTTCTCATCGACAGTAACACGATCGGTAAGGCGTCCGGCCATTTTAGCTTGGTGCCAGCACATGTCTTAGCGAGTTTGTTCTTTATAATGCCGTTGTGCCTTTCCACTAATCCGGCACTTTGGGCATGTCTAGCTGAATGGAACCGCTTGTCAATCTGTAATCCTTTGCAAATTTGTAGGATTACAGTGGCAATAATCTTTATCATTATCTGACCAGATGACTCTCGGCAGCCCGAACCTAGGAAAAAACTCTTTCAGCAGAGTTTTTGCCGTGGTTATGGCCGTTGCATCTCTAACCGGGAAGGCCTCAACCCACTTACTAAAGACACAAATAACAACAAATACATATTTAAGATTGTTACACCGTTCCATTTCAATAAAATCAAAGTGAATAACCTCAAACGGGACAGAAGGTGGAGCGAAACCTCCTCTAGGAGTCGAGGTACCTTTTCCTACATTGTGCTGCAAGCAAACCATGCAGTTCTGGACAAAAAGCTCCGCAGTTTTGAAAATCTTATCATTGGCCCATACACTGTGTAGCATTTTTGTCAATTTTCACGCACAAACATGTGTCGGACCATGAGCCATAATAACCATCATTGTAATGTAGGCGTCAGGGAGAAACCATTTCCCTTCAATATTGTCCACCCAACACCCATCGTCATCCAATCTTCCTGCACCCTCGATCCATCTCTTAGTTTCCTCCATGGTAGCATCTGCTTGAATGTCTTTTACAGCATCGATACTTTCACCCAAAGTGCAAACATTTATAATTTCTTTTACAGCATACATTTCTGACCTGAAATCAGTGGCAGTTTGTTTAGCTATCTGATTGGCAAAAGCATTCCCTTTTCTTACATCATCTGTAACCTTTTGATGTGCTGAACATTTTATGATAGCTAACTGAACAGGGAGTGCAAGTGCTGAAAGTAATCGCACTATTAAAGTGCCATGCTGGATTTTCGTTCCGTGCGAGGTCAAGAAACCTCGTTCTTTCCAAAGTCTACCGAAATTATGGGCCACCCCAAAGGCATACTGACTATCAGTATATATATTCACTGTAAGCCCTTCAGAAAGTTCACAAGCTCGAGTTAACGCTATAATTTCTGCGGCCTGCGCAGAGTTATGCATAATTCTTTTAGTTTCCACAACCGTGCTTAAAGTAGTAACAGCATAAGCCGCGGATGTACCATCTGGAAGTTTAAAACAAGAGCCATCACAAAATAGCTCCCCTTGTGGGCTATTCAAAGGCGTGTCTTTCAGATCGATTCTGCCTTTAGTCTCTTGTTCTGTCAAATAAAGGCAATCGTGTGACGTATCGTCACCATCAACAGTATCTTGCGAGACAGGTAAAAGTTCAGCCGGATTTAATACACAACACCTCTGAATTTGAATGTGGGGGACAAACAAGATTAGTTCATATCTTATCAATCGTGCAGAAGTGAGGTGTTGCGTTTGAGTTCTATTCAATAGAATATCTACAGAGTGAGGTACCATTAGGGTTAACGCATGACCCAGGACCATTCCCTCACTCTGTTTTACAGACGCAGCAGCAGCAGCGACAGCGCGCAAACATCTTGGCAAAGCGCATGCTACAGGATCAAGGGCGGAGGAATAGTAGCCGCACGGCCTATTGTTCCCTCCATGTTCCTGCGTTAACACAGCCAAAGCACATCCATCACGTTCATGCACAAACAATACAAAGGCCTTGTCATAATTCGGAGTTCCTAAAACCGGCGCTGAACACAGCGTGGATTTGAGCAAATCAAATGCTGTCTGGTGTTCCAAAGTCCATGGCAATGGCAAAGAAATGCCCTTCTTTGTCAAAGCCAGCATTGGTTTAATTGTTAACGAAAAGTTAGGGATCCACAATCTACAATAAGAAGCCATACCTATCAAGGCTCTAACTTCCTTTTGCTTATTTGGGAAAGACATGCCAGAAATGGTCTTTATTCGTTCAGGTGTCAACCGTCTTCCCTCCTTTGACAGGAGATAGCCTAAATAGGCGACCTCCTGACAACAATATTGGAATTTTTTAAGTGAAGCTTTGTGGCCATGTTTTGCTAGATGAAAAAGCAACACCACGGTGCCTTCTTTACAGGCGCTCTCAGAATCAGCAGCCAAGAGGAGGTCATCTACATACTGCAGTAATGTGCAAGTAGTAGGCAACTCAAGGGTATCGAGCTGCTCTTTCAATGTCCTACCATAAATACTTGGACTCTCAGTGTACCCTTGTGGTGCACAAGTGAATGTAAACGACCGTCCACCTAGGGTAAACGCAAACAAATACCTGCTATCCTTGTGTATGGGAATACTGAAAACAAGTTTTTAAGATCAACAACGCTAAAATGAGTGGCAGAAGCCGGAATCATGGTTAGTATCGTTGTAACATCAGGTACAATAGGAAATTGAGGAGCCACAATTTTGTTAATAGCGCGTAAATCAATTATAAAACGAAAGGGAATCACATTATCACGTTTTTTGTATACTGGAAAAATGGGGCTGTTACATATGCTACCCGTAATCTCCTCAATTACTCCACGATGTACAAAATCAGAAACTATGCATTTCAAAGCCTGTTCGCCTTCAACTGAGATCTTATATTGCGGGATGCGAGGCAATTTTATTCCATGTTTCAAAATAATTTTAACAGGTTCAATTTGAAGAATGCCCACATCATTATCATCAATTGCCCATACGCATTCTGGAAGATTACTAAATTCTGACGGTAAAGGTCGAGTCAAAAACTGAGAGGCGAGTGATTGCTGAGGTGAAATTGTTAGCCGAATTCCATCCGGAGAACAATGTATTACAGCATTCAATGCCTTCAACAACTTTAGCCCCAGCAAGTTCTCCCCACAGTTTGTGGTAAGTAGAAATGGACACTGTTCCGTGAAGGGACCCAGTGTTATCGGTACCGGCAAAGAGACCGGACAAACTACAGGTGTGCCTGAAAACCCTACGGAAACGTTGGACTGCAGGACAGGGGAATATTTGGAACCCGTGAATGATCAATGGAACTTTTCTGTGCTCCCGTATCTACTAAAAATAGATGCTTCATATTTCCCACCGCCATCTCAACGTAGGGGCCTTTCTGATGAATGGGAATAGGCGTAGGTTCCAAATTCTGCTTCGGGCAATCCGAGCGAACAGAACATTATCGAAAGGAAGCTCTTCAGAGAGGTACATGGCAGAAGGGTGATCAAAAATGTTTCTATTATCCACATTCGAAACTTGCTTATCTTGTGAAGGAGGTTGCTGTGATTCTGGTGCAAACTGACCTCTGCCAGGGCCCCCTGCACCTGGGCGACCTCTGGATCATCTACCCATGTTCCCAAATGACCTTTGCTGTAAGATCGGGCATTGTGCGCGCCAGTGGCCTTCCTGCCGGCAATAGGCACACTGGTTAATGGTTACCGGAGCCAAGGGCACACTACCCTGTGGAATGTACTGACCTCTAAATTGATTACCCCCTCTAGGGTTTCTAACAATCTGCTGTAATAAAACTTTAGTTTTCAGGTCACCCTTTTTTTTCTCAAGTTTTTCCTTTTCAGTATTTACCCGGTTTTCATAGTACTGAGCCATATGCAGTACCTCTGATTGAGACTTCGCCTGCCAAGCGCTTTCAGAAGACATAATCTGTAACTGGATGTCAGGCAGCAATCCACATACAAATTTGTCGACAAACAACCTTTTCCCTGACTCTGTGCCTAAGTCTTGTCCACTGAAATCTGAAAATACCTGCTCGAACCGATTGAAGAAATCGGTATCACCCTCAGACTTTCCTTGGACACAGGCCGTAAGCTTGTCCCAAATGATTCTTTTTTCTGGAACCATAGTTTTCAATTTTACAATAATTCTATCAGGCAAGGTTAATATCACTTGAGGTGGTCGTTCGCCAGCTGGTCTTTCTCTGTCTAGCCTAACCATGTCATTCCATGTATCTCCCAACCCAGGTATGTCATCTATAGTCCTAATCTGTTTCCACAAATCAACTGGCAGGAGTACGGGAAATAATAGGTCAATATCACTTAAAGTGAATACCGACGATTGTAAGACCGACTCTATTTCTTTATAGAATCCGGTCGGATTCTTTCTTATATCGGGAATAGATTGCATTTTGGTGTTCACTTCCTGTCTTGAAAACGGGACGTGAACAAACTGTGAAACGTAATGTGCAGGAATTTCTCCGGCGACTATTCCTCGTCCAGCATCGGCCGCAATCTCAACTTTCGGGACAAATGTCGGAGGGACCTCTCTCATAGGCAACTGAGAAGTAGGCAGCTCCGAACGCTTACTAAGCAACAGAGCCAAATCAAGCGCTAAGGCAGTCGAAGAAGTATCAATTGAAAAGGCTCTCTTATAAACACTCAACAATTCTGCGGGACAACAAATCTTTCTTCTTACACACTCATTCTGCAGGTGCTCTACCATCACCTGTATAACTTTCTTTTGCATTTCTAACGTATACTGACTATATGTGTCATATACTTCATCTGGAGTTATCGACATATCCGAAATCCATCTTATCGCATCCTTTATACAAATTCGCGCTTCCTCTGCTTTTAATTCTCGACGAGGAGAGAACCTTTTCTGTAAGTACATAATACCTAAACTACCACCATCTGCTTCCTCATTCTGTAACTCTTCCAACTCCTTCCTATACTCAAAAATCCTCTCAACATGCTCATATACCTTCTCCGCAGTATCTCTGGACAACGCTAAGGCATTCAAATCCCGTAACACTTGTGGGAAATCTACATCCTTTAGTCTATTCCACATTATACTCAAATGAGTCCCTAATCCTTCGATAAAAACATTTTTCTCAGGAATATCTTTTACATTTTCGAGTGTGGAAAAAACATCAGCTTGTTCACTCTTCTCCATACAATGTTTAGCCCAAGCAGTCAATTCTCTCTTTTTGTCTGGGCACACAGTATTACGAGTCACAACCCTTGGTCTCGCTCCCTGGTCTACTACAAGCGATGCAGAATCACTTGGAAGAGGAAGAGTAGGCACATTCTGAATAACAACAGGTGAAGGCAGGCAAAGGGGCGACGGCTGGAAGAACAACAGGACGAACAGCAGGGAGGACCGGAGGAACTATAGGAGGGGGAACTACAACAGGAAGGGGCAATGTGCCAGGAGGAGGGACGTGCGGAGGTGGCGCATGCAAAAGTTTATTAATCAATTCATCTGACCTATGAAAATCTTTTGAAGGGTAGATTTTCTGAATGCCTAATTGAAACGCCCTGTCCGTGCTCCTAACTGACTCCAATTGTTTATTTTGACCTGTCATATGTCTACGCACGTGTTTCTCTCTACTCTTTTGTTGCTGCAGAGCTTCTGTTTTCCAACTGTGCAACGCGTCAAATGCTGCAGGTCTAGCCTTTTTCTTTACTAGTACAGACTCTAAATATTCTATACGAGGGATTTCAAAACTACCATTGCACCGAAGATTAGAATTATGTCTTGTTTGTCTGTCCAAATGTCATTAAATGCTATACTACCAAAGCCTTTCTTACAGTACATAGTACATACCGGCGACCCCTCCTGTGGTGCGGGATGGCTATCTTCCAAAGATTGTCTGTCGCTGCGGAATAATGCCCTAAAGCAGGCAGACAATTTCCCAGGCATATCAAAGTTCTGGTGTTACCTGGTTAAATAATTGTGCCCGCGAGTACAATGCTCCAAATTCAAATTGTCAGGGTTAGATTAAGAATCGGGGCACGATTCACCTGACCAAAGGACTGGGAGGCCCGATCGGGTTACTAAGGACAATGCTAAGGACCCACGTGTCTGGTGATTTTCGGCAAATTTACCCACCTCAAATATATGGACCCTCGTCAAGACCTCGTCTCGAGCTACAGCTCACCGTCCAGGAATTGGCTTCTCGTCTAGAGTGGCCGTTTCTGTTGGCACCATCCGATCCCGGTCCGATAGCCGAGCCAACCTTCAACGAGACAAAGTCAATCTTGAGGGTCCCTATTCGGGTGCCATCTGTGGAATCAGAAAAAATACAATATTACGGCTGTTACACCAAGCAAAGGAAAATACACCGACACAGGCTTGTAAAGATTCCCAGAATCTTTATTACAAAACTGAACAGTATTCAACAAAGTACACAAATAGCTATTTGGCCGTCAATACATCACAGAGACCACCAGCAGGGTTCAATGTGAGCAGTGAACAGAATTTCCTAGCTGGACATCGACGCATTTATACAATTTGTAAAATGATGTCCAGCCTCTTACAGGTTAATTATACACTGGGCTAGGGTCGCGCCAGGTTCACTTTCCTAATTTACATATCTCATGCATGCGGTTTACTTTTGAATATAGTTACTAACGCACTCCATTATTCTTTAATTTTACATTTACACTCTTTACATACTGTTTTAATGCAGACCAAACAAATGTTTCACATATTATATTCAGATAGCATTACTGTTCTTGTATACTTGTAGTTTAACATTGCTAATTCAAGTAACCCCTGCTCCCGAGGTCAACAAAGGACAAGGTCTACATGACCCTGACATGTAGCCTGAAGGCAGGTTGGACATTAACTCTCCTACAGACGTTGGAGAGGTTAAGGCAAGAACAAGGGCACACGAGACGGCCATTTTAGATTACAGGGTGACTTTGTACAAAAACCCCAAAATGGCGGGTCTAACCTAAATGGAGGCTTGATTCAAGATGGCGGCTTACATCAATTTCTAAGGTCAAGACCTTGTAGTAGAGAGTTATTCACGTACAGTTTTAAGCAACTTGGCGTAGGCCAATATACATACAAATCGTTATAATAGGAGGCATAATTTAATATCCAGTTCACCAGCTAGCCCCACTATGCAGGAGGAGGTCCTACAAAAAGTATGTTTCCCAGCAATCTCAGGGCCACCTTTCACCGAAAAGAGGCTGTGCCGGGTGGTACACACAAGCGCGCATGCGCCCACCTCAAAGCACGGGGCTTGTGATTGAGTCTTCGCAGAGAGAGGACGTGTGCTGAGCAGCTCCCGCCCAAGAACCTAACGCGAGGGGCCCAGCCTCACTGGAGCAGCAGCCAGGCCCCTCGCTCCTGACAGATAAGTGCTGCAGCACTCTGGGGAACTGACAGGAGAGGGGGTCACGCAGGGGTCTCAGCTCAACCTCAAACTCTTAGCCCCTGCGCCATGCTACAGCTAAGTCTCTGCGCTCATGTTGAGGAATAACTTAACTGATTGTTTGTGTTAAACCCTTTAACACCTACTTACCTTACATTGCGCACCAAACCGCACGTGCTCGCACAGCATCGGAGACAATCCCGAGTGCGGTCGGATGCTCGCAAGCCACATGCGGCCAATGGGCAGCCATGTGTGGCTTTACCCATGCATGTATTAAACCCTGATCCCTGCCCGCATCTCTATCTAAAAGTCACATGTAGCGGCGCATGTCACAGAGCATAGACAACGCGCAATAGGTGTATCAGTGATTTTGCCACGTACGCTATAGTGTCTAGCATGCACTAATACAGTCTCTCTTTTTCAGCATTGAACTGCTCCTGTGCTACCCGGCAGCACCACAGGACTAGACGGCCCGCTGGAGACAACAGGTGAACACTCCACAGGGACCACATACCCAAGCTACGTTTTGCACGCTTTACTATGTAACCACAGTAGTGGTATTGCCATGCTTCTCATGTTCCTCATGTTCCTTATGTTTCTGGTGTTTCGTGTGTGTTAATGTGTTAATGTGTTACGGTATACAGGGAACAGAGGATCTCAGAGGGAGGTGGGGTAGAGGGAATAGTGTGATGGTATTCAAGAGTGAAGACCGACAAAAGTTGGAAAAACACGCGCAAAGATCTGTTTCCCTAATGCCCCCTTTCCTATCCACAACCTCTACTTAACCCTCTTCCCGGTTTCCCTGTAACCCCCCAACCTATCCAACCAACGTTACCCTAACCCTCCTTCCCTGCAGTGGTCAAGGAGGCCTGTGCAAGTTTGTGCTTGCAGGTTCCAAGACCATAGCGGGGGTGGTTGGTTCGTGCCACTCCTGCGCCTTGGAGCTGTGGACCGCAACAGTACCTCTTGCTTTTAAGGGCCACGCGTAGGCTACGTTTCAGCACAACCTTCGGGACAGCGGCATGTGTGAATTCAATGCAGTGGTTAGTTTGTTAGACCAGGAGGAACCGTCTCTATTTCATGAGTGGAATTTGATAGTCTTTGCAATGACTGC
This sequence comes from Ambystoma mexicanum, assembly GCF_040938575.1. NCBI lineage: Eukaryota > Metazoa > Chordata > Amphibia > Caudata > Ambystomatidae > Ambystoma > Ambystoma mexicanum. Next base: position 418,518,740 of record NC_090934.1, on the reverse strand, counting down.
AACTGGGAGCGATATGGCGAGGGCTGGGTCGAACCAGACTCCCAGATTCATTCATTTTCCAGGCGGTTGGTGGCAGTCGATCAGAAATGTTGTAAACCCTCTTGGGATGAAATTTTGCTTTCATTAGGGCTAGCTGTGATCTTGATCTCGGACTTGGATCCATTCATGTATTCGCCATCCAGTACTGTGTGTGTGTGTGTGTGTGTGTGTCTGAGGTATTCTGGAATCCTATCGCAGACATGGACTTTCTCTACCCAGAAGTAGAGATGTGTGTCACCTCCGTACATCTGGAACTGCATCCGAAACTGCAGTTGATGGCAGGTGCTCATCTGTTTATAAGGAACAGTGATGTTAGCATCCATGTGTTTTGAGGAGCCCAGTAGGGGAAATATTTGATTGCTACAGTGTGGACTAATTTTTACCTGTTTTTTATGATCTGATGCAAAAGAGACACTCCCTAGACTACAGTTCACTCCCCCAGCTAATCCAGAAGACTCTTGCAAACTGCCTGCCATCCCTCTCCTGGTTGGCTCCCTGCTCTCTTGTTTCTCTGCTTCCCTCCCCATGTTTTTCACCCTATGATTGTAAAGTGTTCCATTGCTTTCCAAAGCTAGGTTTACGCTTAATAAATACTGTGATAATAATAATATATATTTTGTTGTATTTTGCCAAAAAACTAAGAAGGATATGACTGTCTGGAGGATCAATCCTGTAGCGCCTCAGGGCTTCTCTGATATCAGAAAAGGGGAATTAGGTGCATCGGTAAGAACTTAATAAGACTGTCAGTCTTGCAGGAGGTTGTTTGCCACCACGTTGTAAAGGAGCAGGTAGACACATTCTCACTAGTTCCGGCCCCTTCATTGCCGTCATACTGGAATAGTCAGAGAAGAGAGGTAATTGGGATACTATTATGTTGTTCCCATACCACATGGAGTGTATGAGAGATGATATGCACTCAGACAGCCATACAGAATGTACCCTATCAGCTGTGGTCAGAGATGGAAGGGTGATGCTTAATTGGAGGACTTTCAGCTGTTTAAGATAGTTTGTTTGTTTGTTTTATTCACTTATAATGCGCACCAAACCCAAAGGTAACCAGGTGCAACAGTACAGAATATGCAAGGCTTTAAGTTACATGGTTACAGATTATAAACAAAACGGAATATATACATCGCAATAATAGGTCAAATAACTAGAGACAAATGGGAAAATGTACATAATGGGCAACTGGATGGGGAGTATGTACAAACAAGGTGGGAGTGGGGATCTTGTATAAGCTAGTATGAAACTAGTTGTCCGATGACATCAGCAGATTAATATAATTAGATCTGAATTTGAGATAAGGCTGCTCTTCTCGTAAAAGATGTGGCAAGGAGTTCCATAATTGTGCCGCTCGGACAGGGAAGCTGCCACACCCGGCCTTAGCCATCCTAAATCTCGGTATGATAAGGCATTGGTTGTTCTTGATGGTCGAGTAGAGCTTGTCTTTAGAAATCTATCCGTAAAACAACTAGGTGCTGCATTGTTCAACACTTTGTGAGTAAGAGATGCAACTTTTAAATAGATTTTATTTTGGGTGGAAAGCCAATTATTTTGGTTATGTGAGATCTTTTAGGCACGCCAAGAGCTGCTCTCAAGGCACTGTTTTGTAACATTTGAATTCTATGGGTGATAGATTTGTTAGCACTGATGTATAAGGCATTACAATAATTGAGCCTGGATAGAATAAGGGCTCTAGCTAAAATAATGCAGTTATCATCTGAGAGAAAGTGTTTACCTGATCTGATGAGCTTACATGTGTAAGCTGTGGCTGATGCCAGGCATTTCACCTGTTTGGGGAAGGAGAGGGTAGAGTCGAGGTAAAAGCCAAGTGGCTTCACCTCCGTGGCCACCTTGATGATATTGCCATCGATCTCAAAAGAGGTGTAGTCTTGGCCTAGTTTTTTAAGATTGGAGTGAGTGCCCAGGATGATTAGCTCTGTTTTATCATCATTCAGGCACAAACCGTGGGTTGCAATCCATGCCTAGATGATGAGATACACCCTATTTACCCAGGCCAAATCCTTGTTGCAATCCCCAGAAAGTGGGAGGAGAATCTGAGTATCATCTGCATAATTAGTGTAGGTGATACCAAGAAGGTCCAGATCATCAAAAAGGGGCTTAGTAAATATGTTGAAATGGGTGGGGGAGACACAAGAACCCTGAGGTACTCCGCACATAATGGGGATCGGGCCTGCCACTGCAGAGGGGGAGAACACCCTCATGGTCCTATCGCTAAGGAAAGACTCAATCCATGTTATAGCCTCTTTGGAAAAGTGTGCAGCTAAATCTAGGTGGCGGCAAAAGACCTTGTGGTCGACAAGGTCGAATGCAGCCGAGAGGTCAAGCAGTAGGAGAAGGGCTGTTTTACCTTTGTCTCGTATCTCATCTATTTGTGCATTCAAATCAATGAGGGCGGTCTCTAAGAGCTTGTGTCGTTCAAGGAATTTTTGAATTTGGTTGTAGGCAATCTTGTCCAAGATTTTTAGCAAAAATTGGACTGTCGTGATAGGACGGTAATTTGTAGGTATGAGGGGGTCTAGGGTTTGCTTTTTTAGCAGAGGCAACACCCAAGACTGGTTCAAGTTTGTGGGCACAGTGCCCGATGCAAAAATAAGTTTGAATGCAAATGGGGAATGATCTCTGGCCAAATCTTTTATAAGCTGGGCTGGGCAAAGGTCACCCTAGCAAATGGATGGCTTGAGCGAGAGGATGACTTTCTCTACCTCAAGGATGGAGGTTTTGGTGAACATGAATCGAGCAACTGAGTCATGTACCTTTGAGGGGGGGTCTGTATTAAAATTGTTACACTTTAGTGGGCTGAATGAGTGTGGCTTTTTTCTTAGCTATTTTATTTTGAAGCGTAATTACTTTATTTGATAGTACTTGTTGTATGTCGAGCACCATGTTTTATCTTTGGAGCATCTGTCCAGAATAGGGATAGGGGACTCTAATTCCTTGAGGATGTTAAACAATTCCCTCATGCTCGAATCAGCGTTAAATATGTGCTTAATGTATGAGTTGCGCTTGGCCAGGTGGATTTCCTTTTTGTAATGAGAAGAGATTTCCATTAGTTTATTTTAGGTCAGCAATACATTTCAGAGGAATGGGGATGCAGAGATTACTCAACTATCAATAAACGAAGCGACTCAGGAAGTTGGCAAAAAGATAACTGTTTTAATATCAATTATCCAAAACAGGGAGTACAACAGACATCAACGGACATCTCACAGCATGATCTCAACGAACCTTATAAAAAAGCACTCTTTTAAACTAAAATCTAGTCATAGGTGACGTACAACCTGCGTATTACTAACATCATCCTACGTGGTAAACTACAATAATCTGCTGAAGAGAATGATAGGGTCTAAGGGAATATCTAAGTATACAATCCATACTCGTCTAATGGGCGTGAGAAAAGTGATAGGTTTCTTAATATCAGGTGGGGCTACTAAGCCCTTCCCTTAAAACATGTCACTATGAACGTTACTAAATAAACAACATTCTATTGGCTACTTAACTATAGGACCCCCAATCATGCGATCCTCTATCATTGATTGGCTTCTAACCTCTGTCAGCGTCCTTCAGTCCACGCTAGCCGCATGCAGCCCAGACTGCCAGGTGCTGGTGAGTTAGTCTTAAACATCTGCTTCCCATCAATTAGAGCATCATCCATCATCACCTCAGTGGTCGGTTGTCATTTAGGGCCTTTGAATTTGTCCTTGGGAGTTGTATATTGCTCTGGAGGATACAGGGGAGTAGAGGCACGCTCTGCCCTCATGCGTAGGTGTGACCATTCTGCTCGTCCAACTGCTTCTCCCCACGTGACTGAAGACCACAAAATTGAGTTTTCAGTGTATTATAAATGCTATTTTCCTAATAGACCTCTGACGTCATCCTTGTTCTCTCCATGCTTCTGAACAGGAGGTTCATTCCTTCACAAGATTGTAACTAATTTCAGTTTTTCTCAGCCACAAACGACCTTGGCTTCTTGGCTCGTTCAAACTCGCCTTTCTGAACTTCATTTGTAATCTATTTGTTTTCTAACTGCACCACACTTGAAAAAAATGGCCTTTCTCCTTCAGCTCAGCTCTGATTATAATGCATTATGGGACCATCCATTCTTTACTCATTCCTATGTATCCATACATTGGCGCTTGCTGCAATTTATTCACTATAAAGCTAGCCTCATGAAAAGTTTGTCTGTTCTTGTTATTTTGCGTTTGGACACGTGTGTACTGGCTAAATATCTTCATCGTTTCTGTAGCATAAGCCTCTTATCTTGAGCCCAAGATGTTGCTTATCTTTGATACGTTCTTGTTGCCTTATAGAATATCCATATTCTCTTATAGCTGCATCTCTTCTATTGTACGTCAGCTCGACTCTCGCATGACGTCACCAGTCTGTTTCGTCAGTCAGGCATCCTGCTTCTTCTGGGATTTTGTTTTAACAGCCATTATACTGTCTTGAATGCAGGTATAGTTTTCTCAAAGGGAACCTAGCCTCCATGATTTCCTTTGGCCTCTGTCGTTTTAGTTGTTCCACATATGTCACATACTCTGGTTTCCAACATATAGGCTTTCTGGGCAGAGTGATTGAGGTGGGGGTACTTAGATCCTTCTCTAGAATTCTCCATGGGACAGATAATGAGGGAAGAGGATGGAGAACAGTGCTAGTGCTCAGTGAATGATATAGGCTGACAGACTTGACATATGAAGAGCTGTTTAGAGATGACTACTCTGATGATGACTAGTATTTTTTATAAGTCTCACTTATTGGATTAAAGTAGAGAAGATAGAAATACTGCAGAGAATGGGGTTGGTGAAAACGAAACCACAATTTATCAGGAAGACATGGAGAAAGTGCCAAATATTGTATGGACCCCAAGCCCATATGATGTGGGTCTATTAAAAGGAATAGGGGCAGTTAAAATTAAGATTAAACCAGAAGCCTTTTTGCCATAGGCAAAGCAATACCCCATGTCTAGAAAAGCAGATGAAGGCATATTTGAGACCATTTTGTCATAAATGAAGCAAGGCACATTACTGCCGTCTGACTCTTCATGTAACACAGCTGTGTACCATGTGAAGAAATCAAAGGGGGATCAGGGAGATTTATACAGGACCTTCACTCCCTAAAAATATCGTTTAAGCAGAGTTTCCTTTAGTTTCAAATCCTGTAACATCCCATCCAAGGCTAAATATTTCAGTTATAGATTTCAAAAATGCATTTTTCTCATTTCCCCTACACAAAGACTCACAAGGTTTGAATTCCTCTATGTATAGAAATACCCGCCTGAAACCTACTTGATTGCCCCAGGGGTACTGTGAGTCCCCTTCGAACTTTGTCAGAGTCCTGCAGATGGACTTGGGTAATGTCCAGCTCAAAAGTGCGATAATCCAGTACATGGATGACAGTTTGGTGTACAGTGAGACAGAAGAAAGGTGCAGAGAAGTCTCAGTTAAGCTCAAGACAATACTCTCAGAGAAAGGATATAAAGTAGACAAAGAAAAGTTACAATATTGTGAGGAAAAGGTCTTGTATATTGGACAGTTGATCTCTCATGAGAGGACAAAAAGTAATACCTGAAAGGGCAGAAGCGAACATAAAACTTCAGAACTCTAAACAGTGAGGGAAATGCAACCATTTCTAGGACTATGTAATCACTGTAGAGCCTGCGTGTTTGATTACAGTACATATATTTGAAAGGACTTAAAGAAGCCCAGTTAGACAAGAGTACCTTAAAATGGATAGATGTGATGACAGAAGGATTTGAGGAATTAAAAAAGGAAATCAATAAAGCCCCTGTGTTAGAGATTCCAGATTATCATGAAGAATCTTACTTATTCTTCCATTCAAATGGAGAAGTTATGACAGCAGTTCTCACACAAAATACGACATGGGCACAAGCCATTAGCTTATTAAAGTGCAATTTTAGATCCAGTAATGAAAGGGCACTACCCTTGTGAGCGATCTATAGCAGCCTCTGCATTCGCCTTAGAAAAGGCTTCAAATATAACAATGGGTGTCCAATATCATTGTTTGTGGAGCATGCATTATTTGCAATTTTGGAGAAGCCCAAAAGTACATTGATCACACAAAGAGCATCAGGGTACAAGGTCATTATTTCAAACCCTGCAATTAAAATTGTTAGATATAAAATAGGGAAACCAGCAATGTTTATTGCAGAGCCAGTAGGGAGGGATAACTATGTACATGATTGTACAACGTATGTTGAAAATTATAACAAAATCCACCAAGTCAGAGGAAATTCTCTTGGGGGGCAGTTGTCTTTATTGATGGGTCATCGAGAATTGATTAAAAAAAACTGGAGAAAGACATACAGCATCAGCAGTAGTAAAACTGAATCGAGGGGGTGAATTTGAGGTAATGACAAGTGCATGATTGTCCTCGAATTATTCATTACAGGCTATAGAATTAGCTGCACTAATCGAAGCATTGCAGAACTTTGAGGATGAGGAAGTGATGGTGTACTCTGACTCCGCCTATGTGATGTCAACTGTGCACACAGGTTTGTCATGCTGGAAAAGGAGGGGCTTCCTTCGTGCAGACGACACTTCGGTGCAACATGCAGGCCTGTTGGATAGGCTTATCGAAGCATCAAGTCTTCCATTGACTCTAGCAGTTGTGAAATGCACAGCACATTCTAAAAGAGCAGACATAATTTTCCACAGAAACAAAGCTGCAGAAGTAGAGGCCAAAAAAGCAGCCTATTATCCGCCTATGTCTAGCTTCAAAACAGAAGATGTTAAACAAATGACAGGATGATGCATGTTAGTAAAGGAGGGTTTAACATACTGTCTATTGTCCAGTTAATTGAAAGAAATGGATGAGCTTCACAAGAAGAGCAAGATTTAAGGAAAAAGCGGGGGTTTTCTTCATCCCCCACTGAGGATATTTGGAGACAGGATAGCACCGGAAAGCCAGTTATGCCTCTAGCATTATTAAGAGTAGCGCTGGAGCAGCTTCACTACCAGCACACATGATTCGAGAGTCTTGCTGCTACAATTGCAGAAGAATGGTTTTCCCCAAATCTGTTAGAGCATGTGGCACAGTTCATTGTGAATTGCATTGTATGTCAGAAATGTACTGCAGGACACACTTCGCGAACAGTGAAAGGAGCAATTCCTAGACCCAATAGACCCTTTCAGCATCTGCATCTAGATTATGTAGATATGCTACAGACATGCAACAGACAAAGATATAAAGCAAAAAAGGGAAATCCCATATTGAGACTGCGCCCAATTTTTTCAAAACATGGTCTATTATATGGATGCCCTTTGTGATGACATGTGTTTCGGTCCCTTTTAGGACTTTTTCAAATCAGGGCTGATTTTATATATACACCAAAAAACCAACAAATCATATGGGTATTTTCCAAACATAAAGAAGCAAAATTTAAATGAAGATAGAAATGTTCATTCACATGTTTAACCAATTATGCCAGTAATATAATAGGTAAATTACAACAAACCATAATCAATAATAGTTATTAAATCAAAGAAACCAAAATGGCAGACAAAAATGGAATAGGGGATAGGGAGGGATGTTGGGGGTCAAGGGATAAACAAAAAAACATTTTCATTAATCACTGCTACATGTATTGTCACATCGGTAATCAAAGAGTTTTGAATTAGATTTGTCTGCTTTACCTTATTTTCTTTATTTTCATCTACTGCCCCTTAGTGGGTTAAAGCAAATAGTAGTCTCTCTTCAAGTCTCAGGTTAGATCCCTTCATAAGAATGTAAATCAAACATATTGTCACCTCTAGCTGTGTGTGCAAGATCACCACTAAGGTCACCTAATATTGCGGGATATTCGTTTTGCAAGTCCCAATGTTAACTTTGTTTCTTTTAACTCTTAAGCGTTAAAATATTGTGTTCTTAGGTATCCATTACTTTATGTGCTGTATCAGTATAAATATATGCATTTGATAAGTTTCATATGAGCATTTTTGAATTTGTGTTCATAGACGGTAATGCCCTTTTAATGCCTTTAAATTCCTTATCAGCTTTAAATGTTCATTGGTGTTTTCAAATTAGTATATGCTGACTGCGCGTTGTAGCTTATATAAATGCTCTGAGCAAAGAGCCCATGTGAGCGTGAACGCCGCGCACGGTAAAACAGTAATAAAGCCTCCAAATCTTAGACCCGGAATTGCGGCAGGCATTTCTAACAAACGCAGCGTGTGCTGCACTTGAAGGACGGTCTCTTACCTGACAACACTGTTCTCGCGTCTAATCGCATACTGCCAATTCTCCAGAGGGGGCATCGATCGGCGCCTAGTCCCTCATTATTGTGTTCAGGTTGCCATGGAAACGGATCCTTGCACTGGTCCGTTTTCTAATTGAGTGGCAACTATTCTCCTATGTTCTTGTGGCAGCCATTTTAAGCTAGTGTTTTTAACCTTACACTAATGTATCTTAGGCATGCTATAGATTAAATTTTATCCACTATCACTTTTGATGTAGTTTTATAAATTACTAGGAATTGATATGCTGTGTACTACATCATTCAGAGATTAACTTAACAATGTTATGAAATTAAAATTGTTTACAATTATCGTATTTGTTGCATGCATCATAATATTGGGTTCTTTTCTCATTTAATGGATTACTAATGGAACAAATAACTACTAAGGATGCGCTGTCAGGTATTGTTATTATAACAACTGTCACTTTCTAAAAGTGTCAATAGGAGCATTACAATTCTCATAAACAAATATACAGTATTATGATGCCGTCCTGTATCCTGTCCAGAATGAAAATTATAGGTATACACATTATAATATGTTCATAATCGTGTTCATTTAGACAGATTCAGTTATAAGAGAGAAATGGGTCCTCTAAAGAAAGGACACCATTTCATTATCCGTGTTCAATCCAAGAACTGTAGAGTTCAGTTTGCAAATTATTCTCGCTTCTGCTTGTCTCAGTTTCTTTTCCTTATTTCCACCTCTTCTGCCTAGTGAGATCTTCTCAAGGCCAATAAATCTTAATTCAGCTTTATTAGCCATCTGATGTTTTTCCTGCCAATGGCAGGCGAGTGGTAGTCTCGGATCTTGGCTGCCAATTTTGGCTAGGTGTTCTCTGACCCGTATCCTTAGTTCTCTGATTGTGCTACCAATGTAGACAATTTGCAAACACATACGATTCCATACACTATGTAGTTTGACCTGCAATTGATTGGTTGTAAAATCTTCAGTATTTTATTATTGGTGCCAGTAAATGTGTCAGTTTTGCTGTGTGCAAATTTGCACATTGTGCATGTACCGCACTTTCTAAAACCATTTGTAGACGCTTTTAGCCAGTTCGTTCTTCCCCAGTCAGATCTGGTAAGTTCGATGGGCTCAGTTTGTTCTTTATGGTTTGTGCCTTTTTGTATATAATCCTTGGTTTGTCGTCCACATTATTCGCGATATTCTCATCCAGTTTGAGAAGATACCAGTATTTCGCTAGTATTTTGTACAGATTCCTGTGATCACTAGTATATTTAGTGCTAAAGCCGATCGTTGGTTGCTCCATCCCTTTAATCTTATAAGAGCCAGGAGAAACTGCCAAACAATGGAACACTTCGAGAAGGAATGTACCCTATTATCATCAAGGTTTTTGGCAAGAGGCTATACAGAACAATGTGTCAAAAGAGCTTTAGAAAAAAGCTCATTATTAACTCAAGAACATACATTAACACCAAAGACTAAAGGGATAGAGGGACCAACGATCGGCTTTATCACTAAATATACTAGTGATGACAGTAATCTGTACAAAATACTAGCGAAACACTGGTACCTTCTCAAACTGGATGAGAATATTGCGAATAATGTGGACGATAAACCAAGGATTATATACAAAAAGGCACAAACCATAAAGAACACACTGAGCCCATCGAACTTACCAGATGTGACTGGGGAAGAACCAACAAACTGGCTAAAAGCGTCTACAAATGGTTTTAGAAAGTGCGGTACATGCACAATGTGCAAATTTGCACACAGCAAAACGGACACATTTACTGGCACCAATAATAAAACACTGAAGATTCTACAGCCAATCAATTGCAGGTCAAGCTACGTAGTGTATGGAATCATATGTGTTTGCAAATTGGTCTACATTGGTAGCACAATCCGAGAACTAAGGATACGGGTCAGAGAACACCTAGCCAAAATTGGCAGCCAAGATCCGAGACTACCACTGGCCTGCCATTGGCAGGAAAAACATCAGATGGCTAATAAAGCTGAATTAAGATTTATTGGCCTTGAGAAGATCTCACTAGGCAGAAGAGGTGGAAATAAGGAAAAGAAACTGAGACAAGCAGAAGCGAGAATAATTTGCAAACTGAACTCTACAGTTCTTGGATTGAACACGGATAATGAAATGGTGTCCTTTCTTTAGAGGACCCATTTCTCTCTTATAACTGAATCTGTCTAAATGAACTATTATGAAAATATTATAATGTGTATACCTATAATTTTCATTTTGGACAGGATACAGGATGTCATCATAATACTGTATATTTTTTATGAGAATTGTAATGCTCATATTGACACTTTTAGAAAGTGACAATTGTTATAATAACAATACCTGGCAGCGCATCCTAAGTAGTTATTTGTTCCGTTAGTAATCCATTAAATGAGAATAGAACCCAATATTATGATGCATGCAACAAATACGATAATTGTAAACATTTTTAATTTTATAACATTGTTAAATTAATCTCTGAATGATGTAGTACACGGCATATCAATTCCTAGTAATTTATACAACTACATCAAAAGTGATAGTGGATAAAATATAATCTATAACATGCCTAAGATACATTAGTGTAAGGTTAACAACACTAGCTTAAAATGGCTGCCACAAGAACATAGGAGAATAGTTGCCACTCAATTAGAAAACGGACCAGTGCAAGGATCCGTTTCCATTGCAACCAGAACACAATAATGAGGGACTAGGCGCCGATCGATGCCCCCTCTGGAGAATCAGCGGTACGCGATTAGACGCGAGAACAGTGTTGTCAGGTAAGAGACCGTCCTTCAAGTGCAGCACACGCTGCGTTTGTTAGAAATGCCTGCCGCGACTACGGGTCTAAGATTTAAATGCTCTGAGGCTTTATTACTGTCTTGCCATGCGTGGCGTTCAGGCGCGAACGGGCTCTTTGCTCAGAGCATTTATATAAGCTACAACGCGCAGTCAGCATATACTAATTTGAAAACACCAATGAGCATTTAAAGCTGATAAGTAATTTAAAGGTATTCAAAGGGCATTACTCTCTGAACACAAATTCAAAAATGCTTGTATGAAACTTATCAAATGCGTATATTTATACTAATACGGCACATAAAGTAATGGATACCTAAGATCAAAATATTTTAACGCTTAAGAGTTAAAAGAAACAACGTTAACATTGGGACTTGCAAAACAAATATCTTGCAATAACAGGTGACCTTAGTGGTGATCTTGCACACACAGCTAGAGGTGATAATATGTTTGATTTACATTCTTATGAAGGGATCTAACCCGAGACTTGGACTACTATTTGCTTTAACCCACTAAGGGGCAGTAGATGAAAATAAAGAAAATAAGGTAAAGCAGACAAATCTAATTCAAAACTCTTTGATCACCGATGTGAGAATACATGTAGCAGTGACTAATGAAAATGTGTTTTTGTTTATCTCTTGACCCCCAACACCCCTCCCTATCCCCTATTCCATTTTTGTCTGGCATTTTGGTTTCTTTGCTTTAATAACTATTATTGATTATGGTTTGTTGTAATTTACCTATTATATTACTGACATAATTGGTTAAACATGTGAATGAACATTTCTATCTTCATTTAAATTTTGCTTCTTTATGTTTGGAAAATACCCATATGATTTTTTGATTTTTTGATTTTTTGATCTATATATAAAATCAGCCCTGATTTGAAAAAGGTCCTAAAAGGGACCGAAACACGTGTCATCACAAAGGGCATCCATATAATAAACCATGTTTTGTAAAAATTGGGCACAGTCTCAACTTGGGATTTCCCTTTTTTGCTTTAAACATTTTTCATGTGGTCTTCACTTGGCTAAACCACTACCCAAAGGGACGCGACCGAAGGTAAAATTTATCGAAGAGAAAAGGGCATTCTCAATAATCACTAGAAGAAAGATGTCGCCATGCTAGACCTGACCAACATAGCCAAGTTCTTGTAAAAAGGACAAAGATATATGTTGGTTATAGTATGTCCTTTTTCTAGATGGATCGAGGCAGGTCCATGCGCACACACTGTTCCTCGTGTGTCGTCAAATTCTTTTTATGTGAGGTGTTCCCCGAGTGGGGTGTGTGCGAGGTTCGCAGTCTGACAATGGACCACATTTTATGAATGATCTATTTGAACAAGTAGTTCTTTTATTAGGTATTAGACACAAGTTCTCTTCTGCTTATCATCCACAGGCCAATGTCATCAGTGAAAGATTAAACTGGCTCTTAAAAGAGAGAATAGCAAAGTTGAAAATGACTCTGAAAAAGGGATGGCTACATTGCCTACCCCTTGCTTTGTATGCATTAACAAATCAGCCCAGCTCAGATCACTATCCAACTCCTCATGAGTTGGTGACCAGACGCTGTATGTGTCAAAAACTGTTAAAGGGAATAGCGTATCAACCCCCTATCCCGAACCACAGAAGCCAAATAGATCGACCCTCCCATCATGGTTGGTATGGGCGCCTGGATAATGATAGCACAGGCAACCACGTGGCAGCCAATGGGGGGAAGACGGAGTTAGGGAAAGGGGGTGGAATGACAAAGGAAAGGTAGGGAAGAAAAACATGCACATATACATATAACTGAGGCACAGTGAGTCAATAAACCTTCACACCCTGAAACCTGTAACACCTGATCCTGACCTCCTAAACATTATACTACTACCTCCAACCTACACCTGAACTCTTCATACTCTGGATGACTACTTCCAGTGACTTGAGCAATACACAAATACACAATTGAGTATTGCAACGGCCTCTACTTAGGGACTAGCCAAAGAAACCTTGACAAACTCCAGGGCAGCACTCAACATACCCAGACGTACTCACATCTCCAATACCAGACAGAACCTTCAGTCGCTGCCTATCTCTCACCGCATATCACTCAAATCACTTGTGCTAACCCACAAGGCCCAGAATAATGCAGCTCCTGCTTACCTAGCATCACACTTCACACACAGCCGCTAGACCATTGAGATCCGCCCAGGCACACACACTGGATATTCCCAGCTTCAAGCTCCGCACTGCTGGAGGGTTGAGTTTCCCTGTCCTTGCCGCCAAGCTTTGGAACTCCCTTCCCAATGTCCTGAGGAACATTCCGCACTGCCATTCCTTTAAAGCCAAAACCAAACTATGGTTACTTGAACAAGATGCCTTAGCCATCACCCCGTAATCTGTCAGTTGCTAATGCTGTTATGCGCTACTTACCGCACTCTCTGTTATTCAGAACATGTCTGTATTTATATGTGCATAATTTGCATAGGCTCGCTACCCTTTCGACTTTGATGTAAATATAACTATTAACTTGTAACTGTATATTGTTTATACCTCTGCTGTAACCTGTACCTTTCCCAAACATGCGCCCGTAAGCCCTTGGGCAAGGTGCGCACTACAAATAAAATAAATACAAATACAAATAAATGAATGCATGTGAAACAAATGGGTTAGCTTGTGTAACATATATGGAAACAAACACCTACAAAAACAACATACATAACTCACTACATATGAACATGGGTTTGCATAAGCAGTATGGCCTGAACAAAGAAGATTTCCTTTCAGTGATTACACAGAGACACATGGCCCACTGGGCAAGCGTAAGCCACAAACAGACATATATTGCACATTACATTTAGCTGTGCTTCTAATGTTGGTTGCAAGGAATTTCCTCCCCAGACGTAAATAGTTCTCAACATAAAGCTCCAAAACTCAGTTTGAGATTCACAACACAGATGTCCATAATGCTCTCATGGGTCCACCAGTTCATAGCTTAATGAACATAAACAGCGTTCTTCATGTGCTTCATATGAAACTATGTGTGTTGTATACATGAATCACACGCATATCACCAAAATTATGAACTTGCTACTTAACTAAATGTCCAGACGCCTCTCGAGGCCGTCCGGACCCGCACAGATGACACTGAATACTGCCAGGCTGCTTGCCGTCACTGCCACGGGCTGGGCATAACGCTCTCAATATTCAGCAGCTTTGTGCTATATGCGAGGGACACCGCTTGCCTCCAGCGTTTCTCCGGCTTGCCACGTATTTCCAAAATTTCTCACCAGCCTGCAACGCCGCCGCCACCCGTGCTGTCAATCGTTAATTATCCGCACCAGAGCATGGGTGGTTGGCGGTTATGAAGCCTCTAATTGCAAACAGCTGGGCCGTAGCACGAACGCTGAACTACAACTCTCCCACGGCCTGCTGGGAAGTGTAGTTCAGCCTATAGTTAGACATTCACACGCCTTCTCTTGCCCAAACCCTTATACCTGACAGTATGAGAACTCTCCTTGCTTCTCCAACTAGAGTAGTAACTGATGCCCATAGTGTAGAGAAGGCATTAGTGACGAGATGCATGATTACCTAACAACAATGACTGCACTTATTTCTTTCATGTCTCAACAGATCAAAACCAGAAGGGAGAGGTCAAAAAGAATAGACAAAGACAATCAACCTATTGAAACAGAGGAGTTGCTATGATCTACTATTCTGTATCCAGGAGACCAGGTGCAAGTTTGAAATTTGAGCACAGCCGGAACATTCCACGTTTTGAGGGGCCAAACGAGGTGGAGGAAGTTAGTCCAAGCGCAGCAAAATTGAAAGGGAGAAGAGCCTGGCTGCACCTGCATTTTATTAAACCGTGTAAAGGCAAACCATTGACCCCTCCTGCAGCTGCCCACTGTGAAGCAAGAGAAGTAATTCCGCGTATGCTGACCCATTAAAGTGAAGCAAGAAGAAGACATTCCGCGCATGCTGACTCATTCAATAACTAGAAAGTGCACACAAGCACCATAGACTAGGGACCATCGTTTCTCAAAATTTGACAAAGAAAAAATAGACTTGCATCCATCCTGGAACATGTTTAGATAGGATAAGAGAGACAATGTGAAGAAAATTCAGTTTGAAAAAAGAAGAGTATCGTTCCATCGTGTATGCTATCTATCATAGTGACAATGCACACACTCTTGTATGCTATTTTTTCCTGTATATTACAGTCTTATCCAGCCCTAATATGAAGAGGAGTAAACATAACTAATCTTTTGGAGATCCCAAGAATAATTGTAATATTTGGAGAGTGATAACCACAATTATATTAGTTTCTGATATTAAAGTGATTCAAAAAGAGATACCATATTTGCATATTAGAGAAAACAAGAAATGGAAAGGTTAAAAAATATAAGAAGTGCACTGCTGTCAAGAAAGTTAATACGTTTTTGTGGAACATTAATCATAATATCATTTTGTATTATGATTGGTGTTTTCTTCCTTATGATTATGGAATTTAAAAGTGTTCCACGAGGCAATACAGGGATAGATGATGTTAATTAAACATTTTTATTGTCCCCACTAGAGTTACAGAGAGCCTGTTTGACAACATAACTAGCAGTCTATTTTGATTTAAATGTGATGTTGAGACAGGCCAAGAAGTTATAAACACATATCTTGATAATTCAATCCATTTAAAAAAAGAACCTATTGTACCAGCACATGAAAGAGGTGGGTGAAAGAACATCAGAA
Organism: Ambystoma mexicanum; assembly: GCF_040938575.1. Lineage (NCBI taxonomy): Eukaryota > Metazoa > Chordata > Amphibia > Caudata > Ambystomatidae > Ambystoma > Ambystoma mexicanum. The sequence goes on along the minus strand of NC_090934.1, from coordinate 418,502,919 downwards.
GAAAGCTGTTATGTTTGTTCCCTAATACCTTGTGCCAAGAATGCGGCAAGAACATTTATTGCAAGAAACATGCCTACACACGATGAAAAGTGCCTCAGTCACCTAGCAGCATGCACAACCAGAGGACAATTTAAAGGAAAATTGGCAATGTTACGATGGCAATCAAAAGAGGCACTTCCATATGTACACACTTATGTGAAAACAAGATGGTTGGAAAATGGACTAGGATGGACAAGCAAAACATGTATGCATCCATCCCAGATTGGAAAATGAGTTGAGGTTGCCCAGATGAAGAAGATGAATTGCTCAGACCTAACTGAAAAACCAGGAGAGTCAAGATGTGGAGAGAGAGCTCAGCTAGTGGTATATGGACGTGTTGTCACCCGTACCGGATGGGAAGAAGGACTATTGACCTACCCTGCACATCTATCGAAGAAAGAATCAGCAAGCATAGTGCAGATAGTGAGTGACAAATTCCTAGGATTGTGGGCCAAGCACTTGAAGTTACTCACATGAGTCGATAATGAAGCAGGACCTGTATCCGTAATACCACCAATGAACGCAACAACATGCTTCAGGAATGATGGTCTGGTCCTGGTTGGAGACCAGGAAAACAGAGGATGTGGACAGATGATCATAGGCGCAGGAATGAATGGAAATACTACAGTATTGATGGACCGATATTGGGCCTGTGGATCCAGAGCCTACATGCAGGTGCCTACAAATTGGGGAGAAATATGTTCCATGGTAATGATACATGTTCTAGCATTGGTGATCCCCCAAAGAGACCGCCATATTGATGAATCAGATGAGCACCTAAGGATGAAGAGGTTGTGCAACCTCCATCGGCAGAAGAGAGAATTATTTTTCAGCAGAATCAATGGAGGACTATTAAAATAGTCCAGATGAACATAGACTGTTCAGCAAGACAGCAGTAATAATGCCATTTATATTTCTACCAGGACTTCAGACTGCAGTGAATTCCAAATGGCTGCAGATTACAAGATGGGAGCTGCTGCAGACAATCAATGCAACAATAAAAAGATTCAATGCAATCAGAGAAGAATTAAGAGTTATCAGGGTGATGACCCTCCAGAACAGATATGTTCTAGATCTGATTACAGCAATGTAAGGAGGCATGTGCGCCAAGGTCGGGCCTTCTTGCTGTACATTCACACCATCTCATGATGGAGGAAATGCAACCCTGACAGAGTTAATAACTATGCTGACAACCCTGCACACACAAATGGAGGATGAAGCTGATGAGACAGCGGCAGATGATTGATTCTCATCTTTATTATCATGGATATCAAACTAACTGGTAAATGCTTTCAAAATACTTGGAGCAATAGTAGTGTTGGTGTTGCTAGGATTCTGTCTTATAAGGGTCATCTTGGGACAATGCCAGAAGACAGCCAAGAAAGCTATTGGAATGAAGACGATTGACATAAATGCTGCAAATGAAGGATAAATGAAAAATGAGGAAAGTACCCATGCGTATATAAAGAAGAGTTCCCTTGCATCTCCAGGAACAAAGTTCTACTACGCCAAGGATCATAAGAAATATGTAGGATGCTGGATATTCTGTTCTGGAGAGTGCTGTCACATGACCTGGAGTGTGGATGTATATATAAAGAATGCAGGTGATCTGAGGGGGTGACAAAGATTTGGATTCTAAAGAAACAATAATATGAAGAGACGATAAAGGAGAATGAAAAACAGAATGAAGAAAAGATGAAGACAATTGAAGAAGAGAATTTGGTCAAAGATTTGACCAGAGGGGAGAATGTGAAGGAGCTGGTAGGCACTTTCTCATTAGTTCCCACCCACTCACTGCTGTCATACTGGAATAGTAAGAGAAGAGCAGTAAATGGGAACCCTCTGTTGTTCCCATACCACATCGAGAGTATGTGAGATGATATGCACTCAGACAGAATACAGAATGTACCCTCGCACTAAAAGTGTGGAAGGATGCTGCATGGAAGGAAGTCAGCAGGCACCTATGGACATTATGGAGTGTTAAGTGGAAACTTGACAACCGTGAAGTGATGTCATAAAGAAGATATATGAACCTATGTTGAAACGATATGAAAATACTTAAGAGTAATAACATAACTGAAGCACTAAGAGAAACATGAACCTAAAAGTTAAAGTAATCATGACTACAAAGAAGATGAAGTTACTTACTGGTTAATAACTGTAAATACGCAGTAACACAAGATAGAAGCGGCATATAGAAGCTTGCTACAAAGGTATATATAACGTGGCTAGGACAGCCATGATAGGAAAATGGATGCCGATTAGTATTTGATTCAACCAAGCGATCCCAGAGACAGACTAAAGCTGTAGAATCAGGAGATGCAGAAAATAGTTCCGTGTGCAGAACTGACGATGAGTCAAGGTTGGCCCAGAATTAAGGATGCTATTTGAAGGAATAAGCACAGATCACAACGGGAGTTACATAGATAAGCTCTGAATGTGGGACATTCCTCATAGATTGAAGAAGAAGAAAACATCTGCAAGAGCCAACTGTTGGTCAATTAAAAGTGTACAAAGTTCATCTGAGTAGTGTGAGCAAGTCTCTAGTGGCTAGGAGGAGCAAGTGCACCCAGCATAATCAAAGCAGAAAATAGAAGGTCAGGAGGGACACATTTGTGGTCTGCTTACACATGATTTCAAAGAAGAGAACAAGGGCTATTCATTAAGCCTCAGATGAAGATAATGGTGTGCTTACACTCCTTGAATGTTCCAGGCCAGTGAGCAGCCAGCAAGGTCAACTACAAAAGGAAGACTTTGGCTTACGGCCTACCGATAAGAGGTGGTGGACTAGTTGGGAAAAACGGGGTGTAGTCTGATGGGAATCAAATACCTGACGTGCTGCTAAAGTGTTGAAAGTCCAAGGTTGGGTGGGAGTGCCAACCATTCAGTGGGTTTGAGGGACAACCTATGTTGCATAGACCAATCCACTGATAGTTTGCTCATCCTAATCAGTACTATACGTATTTAGAGGTAGTTCAAGGCATGCCCTACAGATAAGGGGTAGCCAATGATGCACTAATACTTAAATGTTCTATAAGTACAAATGTCCCTTCAAGCAGTCCCTTTCCTCAATAGGTTTTGTATTTTGCCACGTAGCATGATGTCATAAATGATGCACATTGGTGTATAAGATCTTTGGATAATCAAGGTTAGTTGTGGGTGTGCATGCATCAGTTCGATGTTTGTTAGGTCTTCCTACTTTATGAAGTGAGAATAAAGTTTTGTGTTTATTCTGTCTGGTTAATTGGTCTGTGATCTTTATTTGTAATTCCATCTAGCACAGGAGAAGCTTCAAAGTGCTAGAGCACAACGTAGTTTTGGATGACCACCTTTTTCCAGTCCTTACTCGAGAAAGAGAGCTTGGTTTACGCAACAACACGTTTATTATAGCATGATAAAGTCCCCTTGGGACTATGCCCTGCTGAGGAATGGTTCTGGATCCTCCATGCTGACAGGCGATCAGCCAATGAAGTGGTTTGATGGTCACTACAGTGAATGGCACATTCAGGAAGTTGGATATTTTGATTCTTGCAGGTGCGTACAACTAAAAAGCGAGAATACAAATGCCTTGGGTGACTTTTTGGTTGTTTTGGTTCTGGTAGACTGGAATTGGAGACTTATTGTTAATAATGACCTAGAGCTGACCAATGCTGGGTGACGACACTCTCCCTAATAATTTGTAAAGCTAAAAACACTATTTTCTTTACTGGTGGCTAACTAACTTTCAAGTCGGTGTCACCTAATAATCGGCTGAATTGGTGTGATCCCCGCACCCACTTCAGAATTTGGGGTTGCATAGTAGAGGGTCTCTCAGCATAATTGTGCTCTGGAATGCCCCATTATGGCCCATTTTTAAAGTCATGGGTCTAAATGGTGTATTTCGCAGCACAATTTTCAGAAGAAATTTGACTAAAAAGCCACAAGATTTACAAACACATATCAAGGAATGTGTGAGACACTACAATGTATTAGGTGCCATGTGCACAGGAGCATTTCTATGCATCAAATCAAGTATAAATGCTTTAGAAAAGCATGCACCATATACAAACACAGGCTGCCCAGCTGATACAGATGTGTCCCACAACACCAAATTACTGCCATATACAGTGTGCAGCAACCACACTGGGAACAGTGGCAATCGTATATCATATGCCATTACAAATGATCCAGTTCAAAATGCTGTACCAACAGATAGAATTGTGCCAGCTTGAAATATCAGCAGATAGAATTGTGCCAACTTGAAGTAATGGGCCAAGAGATAGAATTGTTAAACAAATTAAGCCCATTGTTGCCAACAGGAGACCATCTATACCAGGGGTCACCAACCTTTACGTTAGCTAGAGCTACTTGTAGCAGAGGCCAACAGTGGGGAGCTACTAGCGGGCGATATCGGGGTGGGGATATTTATAAACCTCAGAATTTTTACCAATATTTTTTTGGCTCGATTATTTCCCCTCTATAAACAGATGGACTAACATATGCCTTCACAAATATATTAAGAACTTCAAAAACGTCTTTGTTGCATTATTATTTATTAGTAGCTTTCTCAAAAAGACAGATATTTGTTGGACTACCACACAAATATCTTGTAATTTTTGTGCCCCTTCCTTTGCATTTTATGCAGGCTTTCTACATGCTAGGCACACTATTGGTTTCCAAATGTGCATTTCACACTTCCAAAAAAATGTAAATAAAACAAAAAGGTATTTCCTAATTGAAAAATGCTGCCTGCGTTCACAAGTTTTCTTTGACATTTTATTTTTGTCAGACACCACACATACGCCGCTATTTGCCGGTAAGATAGCTCAGCGGGTTGAGCACTTGCTGCTGCGATCTGAGCGTGATCTGCAGATTGCAGGTTTGAATCCCGGCAAGGCCAACTCAGCCTTTCATCCTTCTGAGGTCGATAAATGAGTACCAATTTTGGTTGGGCGATATTGCATGTAAATATGTGCTCTGTAAAGCGCTTTGGATTAAGGCGCTATATAAATAACACATCATTATCATTATTTGTGTGCCCCTCTGTGTTTTAGCACAAGTTATATTTATGAAGATGTTATATGCTTGTCAAACTGGTTAATCACAAATAAATGCTTCTGTCATGCTGACAGCAGTTTTTAGGAAATTAAACTGTGGGTTCATGGGTGCCAACTTTTGATTTTCACTACAGGGGCAGAAATATCCCCACCTCAGCCCTGAATATAAGCAAGCAACCAGCCCAACCCATACCCTGGCAAACACATTGTATAGTAATTTTTTCTTTATAAGGCATTGCAAAAAGTCATACGATTAACAACCTGTAGTTTTGAATATATAACATCTCAGCATCGGTCTGTCAACCTACTGAGCTACCCTGGTAGGCTTCTACTGTACAGCGTGTCTATGGATCGCTTAATGTACTAAAAGTGGTGTACCTGTGTCATGGAAGTGATTTAAATTGGAAATGTACAGTGTGGAATTTGGAAAGAAACCACATGAAGGAAATTGCACCATTTTATAAATATTATTTTGAACATTTCCAGGCGAGCGGCAGTGCTACTGTGATATTTTCATTACGTGGTCCCAATGATCCTGATCCTGCCCCAGCCCCTCCAACATCTCTGGCAAACAAGAGCAGCTTGCTTAAGCAAGACAGTGTCGTGGGGGCGCACAAGGCCAACTGTGGTACTACAGGCGGCCTGCAGAAGCAGAACGTGATACTGACATCTGTCAGTGGATTTACTAGCAGCTCCAAGTAGCACAGCAGCAAAGCTTTCTACCCGCAGACCAGGGTTCGGATCCTGAACACGGAAAATAACTGCAAAGAGCATCTTAAATAATATAATTTAGGAAAATGTGTATTTTTCGGTATCTTCAGCGCGGGCGACTGAAAAGGCTCAGGCGAGCTACTAGTCGCCCGCGATCGACTGTTTGGCGACCTCTGATCTATACACTCCTTGGGGACCGTGGTCCTGAAAAATATTTTACAGTGTGGAGAACCAACCCCACCGTGGTATTTATGTGTCAACAACCCATCTTTATGTAATTGTCACAGTAAATATAACAGTGAGCAATGTGTTTTAATAAGGGTCAAAACCAGCCTCCTATCTTAGCCACAAATGTAAGACCATACAGTCAAAGAAAGGTAAATAGGAAGACAATATTTGCATCAAAACGTATTTATACAAATCAACTGATGACAAATGGTAATTTGGTATAATTCAGGTCCTCAGTTCTAGTCAGATAGAATTGTGCCACCTTGAAATACTGTACCAAGAGATTGAATTGCCCCAGCTTGAAATACTGTTTCAAGAGTTGAAACAAACATTGACCCTGTGGGTGAACCAGCATCTACTTTACCTTTGACAAAATCTGCTCCCCACTTACACCTATTTCTGAAAGGGGGCATGTAAAGTTCTGGCATGAGTTTGAGAGTTGAATGAGATTCCTGCCCATATAATCTACCCCTTTACCAAAATAAAATAGGTGATATCCAGTGTCAAGCTCCCCAAATACTTCACTCACAATCAGCCCTCTTTGAAAAATGTATGCACATTTCTGTGTTGGCTCTTTAATTTCCTCATTCAGAATTGACAGCCAACCTCACGTCGCTTATTCTGGTCATGAAGATCACAGGGAGTCAACCTCACATTGCCTGTTGAGTCTTGAGGTCGAGCGTGCAAAGCGGCACTGAGTAAGAAGCCAGACCTGGATAATGGTGCTCCTGATTGCCCGGATCCTAACGTAAAAGAAAAGGTGATGGCTGGAAGGTTTAGAATGAATCTGAACCATTGGCAATTGCTCTGGAAAACCCTCCAAACCATCGTTCTTTAGCCTGCCGTGCCATTACAGAAAGGGGAAAGGTAATATGTAAATCAGACTTGGTCCCACACCAAAAGGGGCAGTCCAGTTCACATCCCTTCTGCACGAGACCACAAGCATCCCCAGCCGTGTTTCAGCCTCATTCGGCGTCATCAGTGAGGAGCAGCTTGTGTCTCTAGGCCCAGCAGGAACGGGACCCAAGTCTGTACATACCCATCCCACTCGGGGTGACTAAAGCAGAACAAAAGAGGTGATCGCTGGAAGGTTTACAATCAATCTCAACCTCTGGCACCGCTCTGGGCAACCCTCCAAACCATGGTTCTTCAGCCTGCCGGCACCGCTGTGCCAGTAGCACTGGGGAACGGAGGATGTTAATGTTAAGGATTTGCCTGCCATTATGTTTCACTGGGCTGCATCGATAACGTGCCACCGCTCCTTTCAATGTCCATCCAGTGCTGTAATTTAGAGGTAACAGGAGCATAGGGAAATCGAAAAACATGGCCAAATGGTGTCATGATTTTAGAAAGGGCCTAATTAACTCCGAAATGAATTGAGACGGACACCTCAGGGATTTCAAAACAATCATGCATGAACAAGAACTGCGGAACAAAATTATCAAGGATGGGGGACTTATTATGACCATGGCCCTTGGGACGGCCTTGCCTTGGGGATCCCTTTATCAGATAGCTGGTTCTGGGGCTGTGGGAGAGATTGCCTAGTGTTTATAAGGTATAGGACTGACCAAAAGTTCTAAAAATGATACCATCAAAGGTTCGGACACCAAAAATTCGAACCTTTGGTGGTAGCATAGTAAAAAGAAAATGGGGGCTGCTGGGGTGTCCCCCGCATCGCCCCGCTCACTATACGTCATGCTATAGTGAGTGGGGTTTGCGGGGGACACACCCGCAGCCTTCCGTTTAACAAAAAAAAAACGGGGGCTGCGGGGGTGTCCCCTGCATCGCCCCACTCACTATACTTTATGGTATAGTGAGCGGGGGCTGCAGGGGACACCCCCACAGCCTTCTGTTAAAAAAAAAAAGAAAAGAACCTTGCGGCGCCGGTTCCCGATCACGGAAGGGAACCGTGAAAGGGAACTGTTGCTGCAGGAACACAGTGTGAAGATGACGGTGGGGTTTGTTTATGTTGGGGGTGTGAGTGGGGGTGTGCTGAGAGTGTGGGTGGGGGGTGTTATGGGTGTGTTGTGTGTGTGGGTGTGAGTATGTATGTATGTTCGCATGAGAAAGGTGCAAACCTTTGGTAGTTCGCACCTTTCTCATGCGAACGTTCAGGCTGCGGTAATTTCAGCCGTGGTCGGATCACTGCAAACCGTTTATAATGGCCAAATAGCAAAGAAAGGGAGACAGCAGAGCCAATAGTTTGACATATCCCCCACCCTTCCAAATAGGTAAGGGGGGTGTGAGTCTGTCAGAAATCTATCATTAGCTACATCTCTGACTTTTGTCATCGCAGTCCTTACGCGTGACATCCGTCTCCAGACAGGCTCTAGTCAACATACTACCCTTTCCAACCTGGGAGAGGATGCAAACCCCTGAGGAACTCTTAGCCTCTGTCCCGCTCCTGCTCATTTCGCAGGCCCCATCCCACCTGGGCGAATAACCTTCCAACATTAGACCACCAACTCCTGTTTTTGTGCCTTTGTCCAATGGCCCACCTGCAGGAACCCTTTCCAGCGAAGACAGCCAGGTGATGTTTGCTCATGATGTGCTACTTAGAACTAATGTTATTGATTTATTGCAGCAGTGGGTCATTCCGGGCAGTCCGCTTTAATTTAAAATCAATCAGCCAGATAACTGTGGGCAGTCCACAGGTGTATGCCTCACAAGTAGGCGTGAATAATGCGAGGCAGGTGACAGGAACCATATTGAGAGGCCTTCATAGGAGGTGTAATACACTACCAGGTGATTACACCTCTCGAGTCCTCAGGGCTTTGAGTCACTGCGGGGCAGGCCAAGAGTCTACCGCCCCTCTCTCAGTGGAGGGACCACCCCCTAGCACATAGCTAGGCATTGAAGGGCAGTGTGCCGATCAGCAAGGCAGAATAGGCAGAGAAGGAAAGGGAGACACGCAATGTCACAGTGTAGGCCAGAGGAGAAGGAGGTTGCGGCGAGTACACAAGCACGCCTGGTTTCAAAATGGAGGCTATCATGAGATTGTGTGTCATCATCTGGGCAACCAGTACATTTCTGGTAGCATTCACTACATGAAGAACACGTAGTGCTGCTGAGTTCCGATCGGACAGGCAGCACAACTACCTGCTACTACGTGCTCAGAGAACAGGTGTAAGTAGAGACCCCTGGCACAGGGGAGCAGGCTGAAACTCCTGTGAGAGCTGCAGCAACAATGCATATCCGATTTGTGATATCCCAAGGCTCTCCCACGCCTGCTCTCATCCAGGGTCACTCACCAATGGGCGTGTCAACCTTACGGGAAGATTCTGGGAGAGAATGTATCCTGGATCTATCCAATGTGGCGGGATAGGGAGTTTTTGGCGCAGTAGATTTCATTGCAGTCAAAATCATTGTTTACAACCGATTTTGCCGAAAATATATGTGGGGTGGGTTTAGGTGTATAATTAATGTAGGGAGGTTGAGGGGGGGTCAGAGGGGATCCCCCCAAAAATATTGCTGCAAATATCTTCCAGTTAAAATGATTTGTATTTCGATGAAAACAATTCTAAGAAATCACATAGAAACCAATGTGGCAACTTGGGCTATGCCCAAAACATTCTTAAACCATTACAAAGCGATGCTGTGTGGCTGACGCTCAGCAGAGATTAGCACAACTGTTTATTCAGCCTCACACAGATGTGATCATTTCAGCGTGAAATAAACCACGAGGGTGTGTCTAAGTAAGGACTGTGAGGAGGAATCCAGACGAAGGGTATTGCTCTGATTACTAATCCATAAGCTTCTTTCCATAGACTTCAAGGCTTGCAAGTGACCGTCCTCATTCGCACCCTGCCACCACTCTTGAACAAAGGGCACTTTGCACTCACAGGAGTTGGTGGTCTAGGATTAGAGGTTTACAGGCCTGAGAGGGGCGGTACCTGAGATATTAATAGGGACGGAAGAGAAACTGAACGTTCCTCTGAGCTGTTGTACCGCAGGTATTACTTACTTACAGATGCCTTTAATAGTCCGCCCACCTAACTGTATGCATATTATTGTACCCTTGTAATGTAGCCACTTGTTGTACTGCACTCTATTGCTTCCCAGCTTGGTTTCCACTACATAAACCCCAATACGTACATACGTAAGCATACATCAGCGTTACCACCACAATTACACCTAAATGTCAATGCACAAGCAGAGGGCGTGTCCACCAGCCGCCGTCTAGTCTCCTGCCCAGCCTGAGAATGGATGAAAGCAAACCGTAGCCATCAAAGGTCTGCAAGACACTGCGTTCACTATTCCTAGCTCCATCCTCAGGGCCCAGGGTCCAGCGGTGCCAGTTTGCACATGCACCATGCCTGAGAGTCTGGCTGCTATGCAATGTTGAAGCAGGCGAAGGGTATCTCCCTTTTGCAGGCATCACCCAAGTGTGTCCCTCTTTCATCCTCAGCAGATTTCCTAGTTTATCAGGAGTTCAGGAATAAAAACAGTTTGACTAAACTGTCACATGAAACCCTTCCGCTGGTTCTTCAAGACCGCGCTTGGCTGTCAGACAATATTTAGTCAATTTGGTTAGTCAATTACCATCTCCATTTTCAGGAGTCAATCATTTTCTGAATCTAAAACCTCAATCGCATACTGAGAACTTCCATCCAAGTTACTGGTTAAGTTAAGTGGCGAGAGGGGATTTGAAGTTTTCTATAACTGCGTCTGCAGCAGCTTTTTTCAACAATACAATATTTTAAAAGGCACGGGTTGCCTCTAATGGCAGGCACTCTAAAGATTGTGCAGCCTGGCTGGATGTATAAAACGATCATCTTAAGTTTGACTTTAAATTTTGGTAGGCAATATATTCCCTTCTTGCATTTAATGGTTATTCATCAAAATAGACAAATTACCAGAAGTCTTTATTCCAAGACAACAGACATGAATGTTCTTTAACATTATGGCAGTTTTCACCCAAGAGGTTTGACGCAGAGTCACACTGGCATTTGTTGTACATGAACATGGCTTAATGACCTGTTCTATTGCCATAGGACTCAATGAGAATGGGGACGTTACCACGTCCGCCTGCAGGTGGGTGGTGTTAAACCCGCCAGGTCAGACCTGGTGGGAATAACACCTCCGCCTGCAGGACTCGAGATCACTCGGTATGGAAACAACGGTGGCGGCAGGTTTACCGCCACCATTATTTCCATACCGGGTGACTCGTAATGAGGCCCAATGTCTTTTCATCAGCAAAGAATATTTCCATAGTTCATTAGTTTCAACAAAAATATCTTTGTCAGGATATTTCTGCACCAGTTCACAAAACCACTTGTTTGACAATATTAAATAATTCCGCAGCAGTTCACACAACACTTGATTAAGTGATATTAATTTGTCAGGATGATTGTGCATTAATCAACAAAAACACTTCAGTGGTTCTTGAACTTCTTCAAGAATTTTAACCACACCACAATACTTACACCTGGTCCACTCACCTACCAGGTCTCCTACTACAATGTTCTCTGCTCTGGTGTATTCTCCTGCCAGGCCAAAATAAAGTACAACTAAAAGTACTCCATGGTAAAGGTCAGCTTCCAACGAATTAGCAATGTCTCTTGTTTCACAACACCAAGTTTAAGAATTTCTTCAGGGGAAACAAGAATCACACCGATGCTGTTTGTTTGATTGCCACATGCAATACATGGTATGCCTCACTCCCCCTGAATACCTTTCATCAGAAGGGAAGCACTCGGCCACTCTTTTATCCACACTTTGTCATTAACCAAATGCTGGTAATCATTCTTTCTCACTTTCACCCTTCTTTGATTTGGGAATGTGGTTTAAAGCATTTCCTCGTATGACTTTCTTTACACATAGGGAATAGACTTTACAGACACTGACATTCTCAATTGCCTTCTTTTGGGTTGGGAAATACTGGTTCTTTATAAATTGCCTCGGTATGATTTGCTTTTGGCTTTGGCAATAGTGGTTGGTATTTTCTTCTCGGGTTATTGCCCTTTCTTGCTGTTGGCTTTTAATATGACCCACAATTTTGTAATCACACCCTTCTGGTCTGTTAATTAAGTTCTTGTTCTGCCATCTGCTCCTTTTTAAATCAGCTTGGTTTGCAACAGAACAATTAGCCTGCTTTACATTAGTTCAGTATTCAAAAACCTTCTTCCTCTTCAACTTTACTCTGTTTATATTATTTCTGAGGTTAAGGCCCCTTGACTTGGCCAGCGGGCAGTTACAGAGCACTCCGAGGTCACAATCTAACAGTGAACTCACTGGGTTATGCGTGCGTGTCTGTCTCGCTGTCTCCAGGTCCTCTGCTTCTGTTTTCCTGCACAGCCCGGCAACCTCTCCTTCGCGTCTTCATGCAGTCTGTGTCTGTCAATTGCAGAGCTCTCCTGACTCCCACAGCTCTCAGGTGTTCTATTGCCACCGGTGCTCAACTGACAATGGGGAAAACTGTTAAATGGTGTGCTTTCTGCTGCGTGACGTCTGCAGCTGCCATCCTCAGTGGGAGAGCTGTCACTCCCAATGCTTCCCGCTGCGCAACCTCTGCAGTCACGGTCTCTAGCATAAGAGATCCTCTCAGGGCCGGCATTTGTTTCACACACCACGGTGGTCCTGGCGTCTCTGCTCTCATCTAACTTCTGCTGCCACGTGGAGGTTTCAAAACTACTCCACCTTCTGCTACTGCTCTTCTCAAGGGCCTGCATGGGAGGGGGCCTTGTATGCATCCCAGTCTCCCTTAGATGTGCGTCATTATCCCTAATAGGCTGCAACTTGCAGTCGTGTACCTGTGCAGTCCTTTTCTTCATCCCAGTACTTTAGGAACTGTGAGACTTCAAGTCCACAATGTGGAAATTAGCTTTTCTAAGAGTTTTTATCTTACAATAGGCGATTAAAAGGTTGGAGTCTTAGGGAATGTCATAGAAGGGGGTTTCCTATTCTTTCTGACCTGCTCCCCCCTCGATGTGATCCTCCCACAGAACACCACTCCCAGGGTCAGGATCACATGAGAAGGGTCCCAGGCCAAGTTTTCTGGGTGAATCATCTTTAGTTCATCACATGAAATACCACCAATCTTTGCATATAAAAAATGATGCAGTATGTTCCAATACATAGAACATACTGTTATGTTATGTTATTATTATTATGGTATTTATCGAGTGCAGGCCCAGCCTTGAGAAGCACCAACGCACTTTGCAGAGGTAAACAACAATACAGATACACAACAGAGAGCTTTACAGGCGTATATAACAGTACAGATGAGTAATGGAGCGTTTTACAGAGGCATACAACTGAACAGATATACAGTGGGGGTAGGATACAGAGGGGCACAAAGGAGGTTTACATCTGAGTGGCGGGGAAGAGAGGGACGTATGGTGTCAAGCAAGTCAGGTGGTGCTAGGGGCGACATGATGGTCTAGCTGCTGAGGAGGAGATACTCCTTGAAAATCTTTGAACTGAAAGATAGAACCATAGAGGAAATTCTTTCATCATGAGACATTAAAAATTATCTGACGGCAAACATTATATATTGCCTTACTTGCCCATGTGACTTGCTTATTGTGGGACAAACTATGAGGTCAGCCAATGTCCGAATAGGGGAATATTGATTCAGACTTTGTGTAGGCACTTTATCCATAGAATTGGCCCAACATTTTACCTTTAAGTAACTTACGTACAGAGACTTTATGTGGACAGTCATTTAAGAACATTTGCTCAGCTAGAAAAGGGGAGTTCTAGCAAATTCTTCAAACTTATGGAGCATTAAGAATGGGTTGAATTATAGGGAGGAATTTAGCACTTGGACTTTCGAAATTTTAAGGAATAGTGTTTCTATATAGCCTCTTCTTCTTATAGGATTTGAAAGTTATTTGCTATTTATTTCTTTGACATCATAATGAATGAAGAATCAACATATGTAAATGTTCCATTACCATGGATGCGTTCAAGATCTGATTGGACAGCTATATACGTGGGCTTAAAGTTATTATACAAGAAAGAAAGATCACTTGTTAGGAAAGCCAAGAAGTTTTCTTGTTTACTTCACAGTGATGGCAGCCATGATCTGATTTCACGTGAATAGGTCGTCGCGTTTCGACACAAGATGCTGTCACATAATGAAATCATTATGTGAACGTTCTCCTGTGTATAAACAGTAGCCTAACATTAAAATGGCACCAATGCAGTATTCAACATGGCTTAGTTTGGCTAACAGGAAAGAGAGCAACAATTCCTCTTTATTTTGGGAGTTGAGGAACTAGTCTTTATTACAATAGGAAGTTTGTTTCCTTCTCTACCATTTCTTCTGTGCCTTTTATCTTCCTTTTTCATTGACTATAATATAGAGAAAGAATTGGTATAATTAGGCATTTTTGCGATTGCTCTTTCTTTTTGTTTTCTTTCACAGGAGTATTAGCAGGATGAAAACTGCTGGGCGGATTTTCACCAAATTTGCGGCAGGAGCGCATCTTGGTACCGAAAGCATGCTTTTGTAAATTAGGTGGAAATCCACCCAGTAGTTTTTTTTTTAAACAGGGAAAATGTAGGTCCCCAGAAATGTGTGATATCTTGCTCTGATTGGTCTGGAGAGCTGTGTGATGTCTGCGGGTAAGCGGCGCGCCCACTGATTGGCTGTAGGAAAGCGTGATGGGCATCATATTTTTCCGAAATGCCCACCATGTTGCATCCGGATAGCGCGTGGGGGACAGGGCCGGCAAACATGTTTTAGGCCATTTGGTGTTGGGAAGAGGGGCTGGGAAAGGTGTGGGAATGAAAGATGGTTGATATGATGTATTTGTTTAGGTGGAAGAAGGCCGTGTGGGGCGCGTTAGTTCACAGACATTGCGGCAGTCCATGGGCAGGTCCTTGGTGAATGCGGGGAAGCTTCATTAGGGTAGGTGAGTGAAATGTAGGTGATATGAGGATGTTTGCATAGGTTATATATAGGCGATGTACCCAATAATCTAGGCACTGGCACAAGAACTGCGGTGTTATATGGGCATGGCACCAATAATGTATCCACAAGTATTGCAGTAGGTAGTGTTTGGTGGGCAGTTGCAGAAACATGTTTGGGCTTCTTTGGTGATTGCAAGAGGGCTTCTTAGAGTAGGGGAATGAAGTCTGGATTATATGGTGATATTGCCATTTGTGAATAATAGGGTTGGCAATGCACTTTGATATCTCCAGATAGTGTTTAAATTGGGAAGTTAAGGGCAAATTGTTGTGTGGTCAGATTCTTGGGTGCATGACCGTATTATGCTGTGGTAGTTGTGGCCAGTCCCTAGACGCCATGCACTGAAGATTGTTGCCACTGACTGCAAGTACTGTAATAGTAAATGTAAAGAAGTCGAATTTGGCCATTGGAAAAAACCATTACAATAATATGTGTACAGTAGTGTATAGTGCAGGCCTTTGGGCAGACAGCTTATGTGGTGGGTGCAGGCAGGCTTCATTAGGTTAGGGGAGTGGAATGTAGATGATAGGAGGAGGTTTGGATAGGTTCGAAGTAGGCAATACGTTGAAGAATCTCGACATGCTATGGCGATATTGGCATTGGGGACGAATAGAGTTGGTGGGCTACTTCAATATGTGCAGATGGTGTTCAAATGGTGTTTGGTGATCAGTTGCAGAAACCTGTTTGGGCTTATTTGGTGACTGCATGAGGAATTCTTACAGTAGGGGAGTGGAGTCCGCATGCTATGGTGATATTGGCATTGGGAAAAAAAAGTGTTGGTAGGCTACTTCAATAGGTTAGGGGAGTGTAATTTAGATGATAGGAGGATGTTTGGATAGGTTCGAAGTAGGCAATACGTTGAAGAATCTAGGCACTGGTAGAATGACTGCACATCATACAGCCATGCAACCAAGACTTTACCCACAACTATTGCAGTAGGTAGTGGTTGGTGATCAGTTGCAGAAACCTGTTTGGGCTTATTTGGTGACTGCATGAGGGATTCTTACAGTAGGGGAGTGGAGTCTGCATGCTATGGCGATATTGTTATTGGGGAAGAATAGAGTTGGTGGGCTACTTCAATATGTGCAGATGGTGTTCAAATTGCAAAGGTACGGATTAATGGTTGTGTGTGGGTTGTGGCTACTGGCCAGATTCTTGGGTGCATGGCCGTATTATGCTGTGGTGGTTGTGGCCAGTCCCTAGATGTCATGCACCGAAGAGTGTTGCCACTGGCTGCAAGTACTGTAATAGTATATGTACAGAAATGGAATTTTGGCTATTGGAAAAAACCATTACAATAATATGTGTACAGTAGTGCATAGTGCAGGCCTTTGGGCAGACATCTTATGTGGTGAGTGCGGGCAGGCTTCCTTAGGTTAGGGGAGTGGAACGTAGATGATAGGAGGATGTTTGGATAGGTTCGAAGTAGGCCATACGTTGAAGAATCTAGGCACTGGTAGAATGACTGCACCATCATACAGCCATGCAACCAAGACTTTACCTACAACTATTGCAGTAGGTAGTGTTTGGTGATCAGTTGCAGAAACCTGTTTGGGCTTATTTGGTGACTGCATGAGGAATTCTTACAGTAGGGGAGTGGAGTCTGCATGCTATGGTGATATTGGCATTGGGGAAAAAAGTGTTGGTGGGCTACTTCAATATGTGCAGAGGGTGTTCAAATTGTGAAGGTAAGGGTTAATTGTTGTGTGTGGGTTGTGGCTACTGGCCAGATTCTTGGGTGCATGGCCGTATTATGCTGTGGTGGTTGTGGCCAGACCCTAGACTCTTGGGTGCATTGCCGGTGGCCGTAGGCTGTAGGCCATGCACCCAAGAATGCTGAGTGAAGAGGGCTTTTTAGAGTAGGGGAGTGGAATGTGGATGATATGACAGAAAATCATCTCGCTATTCTTTCAAAATCTTCATTGGACCAGCTCAGAAAAGAGCATGAAAAATGTGGGAAGAGATTCTTAATGGTTTGGTGCCTTGAGGGCCTTGACTCACTCTGGTTTTACCATCTCTGACTGTTGCCTACGATTGGATTTGACTTTATGGACACATTGACTTTGGTGCTTCACCTTCTCAACTCTCATGCTGGACCTCCCTGGATCATGTACTCAGGGTGGCCCTGAATCATGCTGTGTCCATCATCTTCTTGAATTCCTGCCTACATTGTTGGTACCCGGCAACATTTTGTGCTTTAATGACCTCTGCAACTGTATTTCGCTCTCCCCTGTGCTTCTCGGGCCTTTTTCACTTTTTTATTCTCTTTTCTCTCCTCCTCACCTTCCCCCTTCTCCGTTCTCCCTCTCTCCTCACTCCCCTATCTTTTTCTTTGCACTTCCTCTATCAGACTTGTCCTTGAACCTAGTACGATAGCAACAATTGTTGTCTCCTCCCCCCTCCCATACTTGTTCACCCCCTCCCCATCTATCTGAAATGTCATCAGGCCTAGTACATTAGTCGCTTGTTTTGTTCCTCTCCCTCCTTTCTCCCCACCTCTCCCTCACCTCTTGTTATATTCCAGCTCTACCAGAAATGTCATCAGGCCTAGTACTGTAGGCGCCTGTCTGTTTTCCATTTCCTTCCTATCGGTGTTTTAGCACTTGCACTATCTGAAATGTTGCTAGGCCAAGTATGTTAGTTAATTTCACATTCTTGTTGTTCATGGCCTGTAAGAATGTCATTGTATTTTCTCTTGTTCCCTCCCTTGCCTTGAAACACTTTGAAACACATTGTGTATAGGCGTTATATAAATAAAGTATTATATCACATCATATCATATCATATCATATCATATGGTGATAATGCTATTGGTGAAAAATAGGGTTGGCGGTCTACTTTCATATCTGTAGATTGTGTTTACATTGTAAAGTTAAGGGGAAATTGTCATGTGGTGGTTGTGGCAGTGGCCAGATTCTTGGGTGCATGGCTGTATTATGCTGTGGTGGTTGTGGCTGCTTCTTATACACTTGGGTGCATGGCCAGAGGCCGTAAGCAGCAGATGTGCTTTTAAACTTCGCTATTTCTTTTTTGTAAGGCTTTTGTTACTCTTTTGTACAGTTACTGGATTTTGTAAGTGATCTTCACTTCAAAAATATTTGGTTTGGATGTGGTCTCTTTTTTCAAGGAGTTCTTTGGCTGTGCCATGTAGGAGAACGTTATTAAAGTGTTGTAGTTGTAAAGCAGGACTTTTTGCATAGTACAGTTTGTGGACAAGATTCCGTAGAGTAGAATGGTGTGTTGCTAATATTTGGATGTGGTGAAAGGTGCTTTTGCAAGCAGGTCTTGACATGCAGGCTAATGAATGTCCTCTCAGTCACTGTGTACTGGAGAGGAGTCAATGGTTTGCAAAGTTTTTATTTTAGTTTTCTCTCTTACTTTCACATAGTGATTGAGGAATTGGCTTAAAGCTTTGAATGATTGCTTTCGTACATTACACATTGAGGTGCTGGGGCATTTGTAGACTGGACAGATTGGTTTGGTGTATTGGAGAGTTGATTGTAAGTTTGTTGGGGACATTTTTTCAATGAGGGTTTCTTCTGCCATAATGGTGTTGTCTACAAATGTAATACCCTCGCCCACTGCTTTGTTTGGCAATTGGGTTTTTAGGCTCTTATGTGTATACCTTTTCATTTAAATATGGTTCTGTGTTGGTTGTGTGCATACACTCATCTGCAGAGAAGTTTACAAGGTATCTTTAGTGACATTGTGCATGTTTCGAAGTACTTTTTGTAGTTTATTGATTAATTGTGTTAGTGGTTTCATTCTGGTTAAAATTAATATAAACAATTTCCATTTGAGGAGCATTAAACTGTTAACGAGAGCTTGCAGGATTGGTCTTGTGCGGTTATATTGAAGGGTTGAGCTTGATTTCTGTGTTGTTTTTATAAGATTGTGACGTACTCTACGGTGGAAGATCTTTTGTGAAATGAAAGGGGAAGTGTCTTAAAAAATGTTATTGTTCCGATCGTTCGGGCATCTCGTGTTAAGCATACCGTGATCGATCATACCATTTTTTCTATGCATCTTACCTTAATTTTACTCACTTTTATGCATGCGAAAACAACGTGTTGGGCATGGGCATCTTGTGCTAATGTTTTCAGTTGATGTATCACCCTAAATTCAAGTTCCCTCGTGGTAATAATACAGATGGCCCACTCTTGAAGCTGACATAATTTGTTTGAACTATCTGCTCCACCTGTTTTCATTACGGTCATGGCTATCGTAGCCAAACGTGGCTCGTTATCATTGAAGCGAAAACGTTTCTTAACAGAGAACCAGGAAGATAAACACATATATCCTCATACAGAGGGTGCCTTTGCTTTTTTTGCCAAAAATAGCATTGGTATATAGAATTTTTTAATTTAAGGAAACATTAATAGTTTGCAATTTTAACAAGTGCTTTTATTAAACAAAGAACATTTGTAAGAGATTACTAAATCCACGAAATTAACAATATTTTTTTTCCCATGGAAGTTACAGCTAAGGAACCTCACATGACTTGATTGTGGATTATAATTTCTTCATGATATGCTGATTATGATGAACGATAATTGTTGTGTGCCTTGATGCTACACCAGCTAATCATTGGAATGATGCACATGATGGTTCTTGTGGGAGAAGATGTGGATTTTTTCAGTTTCAAGCACAACGCTTTCGCTTCAGCACGTTTCTACTTTTGGAAGGCTGTTTGGTTGCTTCTTGTTGCTGGTACCATGAAAGGGCAGATTGGTCCATGTCGGTTGTCCCATATTATAGTGATGGAAAAGTTATGTGTATCTCTATTCTCCAATGTTGATTGAAGAATCCATCGGATGGTTGCTGGAAACTATGGCAGACGCAGAACGGTAGAATGTATCTGTGTAAATAAGAGAATAAAAGTACATTTCAGTTGCTGTTTTGTAATGGAATATAACAAGTTAGTGTATAACTCATAACCGGTTGAAACATAATCATGAACACAAACTACAGTTATTGAACACACTCATGAGAACATGGTTGAGTATTTCAGAGCATGAGTTGCATAAAAGATGAGTGCTGTGAAGTAGGTATAGCAAGTGGTGGAAATGGAGAAAATGTGGAGAGGGATTCTACAAGGGCCGGTGTAGGGTGGGCTTTGGAGGAGTTCCGACGAGGCAGAGTTCAGAAGGGGCGGAGGCGCCAGTTGAAGTCCGATGAAAGGAAATGGTAAAAAGGATATTTTAAAAATGGTGCAATATGTTTCATTGGTTGAAAAGTACACAAACCATAGTAAGCTTATCTTGCTATGGCTTGTGTACTTTTGAAGTAAACACCGTCCGTGTCAAAATTTATTTTGCCATCTCAAAATACAAATACCAAAATTAATTTGGGAAAGGCAATTTTCGCTGAGCCCGCAAAACTGGGGGCTCGGTGATCATTGTGTTTTCAAAATGGATTCTGCTTTTTGCTCAGTCATAGGGTCTTTGACTCTTGGTGAACCTGGGTGCTCGCCTCAGTGATGTAATCTGCTCTGTGCGAGTACGCTGTGCACAGTGTGCAAACACAGAGCCAGTGTAGGCAACTCTTCAGTAAAGAAAGTACCTATTGGCTGTCCTAAAAATAGCTAGAAGTAGCTAAATTACTTCATCGCCTAATTTGCGTAATTGGCCATGTGCATGATGGGTGATTGCCGAGGCCCCAGTGCCCATATCACTGAAGCATTAAAAAAAAGTGCATATATTCCTGCAACTCACCAAACGCATTGTTTGCGTGACTGTGTGCAAAATGCAATATGCAAATATGGGCAGCAGAACGAATGCAAACAGAATTACCAACATTGAACACCTGTGGTAAAATGTACTTATTGTGCTAAAGTCTAACAAGCTCCAAGAGCAACCCCGCCCAGCCATGCAACATGCTAACATTGATGGAAGCAACGTACTGCTAAACTCCATGTGCATAGATTCATGCCCACTGACACCGCCTCCCGTACCTTTTAAGTCCCCCATTGTTACCTTCCTTCTCACCCAATTTCTAGATTTACATCATCCACACTCCATAGCCACTTTAAATCCCCCTAACAACTTTTATAGGAGCCTTTCACAATCAGCAAAAGAGGCCCACAGCACCGCCGGTTAATGTAATATTACTTTTATTGTTGTGGAGACTTAAACTTTTTTCTATTAGTTTGGCAACTTGTGTAAATGATGCAAGTTTCCAAAGCAATCGAAAAAAGTGTAAGTTTGCAAACAAATAGAAAAAAATAGCTAGATTTCTTGCTAGCTGCTTTTTCAGCACAAAGTTGCTAGGAGGCTGTGATTTTCGCTAAATATAGTGAGAAAGTTGCCAAGTTGGCAACACTGCATACAGCAGATTTGGTTAGAGAGGGGAGCCCCCAGGTTTGCTGAGACCTAGAATATCGGTCATGGCGCCAATGTGCTGTGTGCGGCTGCTCACCCTACTCCCTACCGTACATTTGTTTGTTGTGTTTTTTCTTTTCAAAGGCTTTTTATTGTGAAGGGCTACTTGGTGCTGACGCTGGTCGGATCCTGAGATCTGACTACATATGTGGTGCCAGATCCGGCGACAGCTGGCACATTGACCAGCACTGTATATAGCTCCCAATGGGATGGAGAAGCACATGCAGAAAAAGGTTTTGAAGAGGAAAGTCTAGAGATACAGGGTCTGGGGAGGCCATGTGAACAATGGTTCTTGCGTGGAAGATTAATTTGTAGTGCAGACGGTCTTTGGTAACTAGTGTGTTCCCATCCAACCAACCCCCTTGAAAGTTCAGTGCCATAGCTGTGAACTGCTATTGATACTGGAGGGGGGATTGATGGGGATGAGGTGAGTGAAAAGGGTAGCAATCAAGGCTGGACTGGCCTACAGGGTACTGTGGAGATTTTCCTGGTGTCCATTTGCAGTCTGGGCCTATTTTGTATTTTATTTTCACATTGTATCATAGGAAAAGGGTTGAGGTAGCTCAAAGTGTGTAATATGGGGTTACTTTGAAAATGATTGGTTCACAATCTACCCCTGGCACCAACCATTCTTTGATGATACTTAAAGAGTATGGAGCGTTAAAGGGATGCTATGGTTAATTTGCACTAATAAAAACCTATGAAATTCAGTGAAAGAACATTCTAAAAGGGACATTATGGTTACAAGTAAAACCGAAAACCCCCAGAAATTCAGCAGTTATGGTAAGCTAAGCAACCATAACTCACGCCACCACCATGCACTGCTAACACTAACATCCAGGACATCAAAGATTACATCACATGTGAAATTATTTTTGATAAAAATTCCTACAAGGGGTTTTGATTATAATATTGGTAAAACGATGTCAGGGGTGATCGGGAGATGTATCATCACGTACTTGATGTATCAAAGAATGTACTGCTCTAAACAATATTCTATTGTAGTGTTGTTCTTAGTATAGGAACTTAATTAGACCTAAACATAGGCAATGTCTGCAGCATGTACCATAGAGGTATAATATTTATAATATTGCAATGTTGGATAGTAAAATAATGAATGGTACCTTATCAGAGTTTTGAGTACTGTTAACCATGTAGTAAGCAGATAATAATTCGACACTTACTACACAGTTGTGGTACTGCAAACAATACATATAAAGACCACAATGCACACAAATCAAAGGCACATACAGGGAAACTAAAGTAAGGAAGAAAGAAACAGCATAATCAGAAACTGCTAGTAACATAAACGTTTATCCTTATGTATACAAATTAATTGTGTGTTTTAGGGCTGCTCATTGACCTATATATGTGCACAGTGAGGTGAGAACAAATCCTAAGAAAAGTTCTTTAAGAAGATATGTCCAGGTTAACGTTTAGATATAAAGCACCTTTTCAATTTTAATATTCTGACTCTCAGTGAACAAAACCACCTGGCCTACATATGTCAGTGAACTAAAACAAGTGGCCCAGATGTGTGATGTCATTGGTAATGTCATCAATGACATTTGTGATGTCATCTTTGAAGTCCTGGCGGCGCGGGTTATGGTGGCTTAGTTTCTGGGGTTTTTCGGTTTTACTTGTAACCAAAACGTCCCTTTAAGAAAGTTCTTTCACTGAATTTCACAGGTTTTTATTAGTGAAACTTAACCATATTGTCCCTTTAACAAAGTGTTTTCACTGAATATATATATATATATTGTTAAAGGGACGTTATGGTTAAGTTGCACTAATAAAAACCTATGAAATTCAATGAAAAAACTTAGTTAAGGGAGCGTTATGGTTAAGTTGCACTAATAAAAACCTATGAAATTCAATGGAAAAACATTGTTACAGGGACGTTATGGTTATAGGTAAAACCGAAAAACCTCAGAAATTCAACAGTTATGGTAAAATAAGTAACCATAACTCGCACCACCACTGTGCACTGCTAAGACTAACACCCAGGACATCAAAGATGACATCACACCTGTGGGACCAATTCCAGGCACCGCCACTCCAAATCCAATGACTGCAATGCTCTCAGAAAAGTTGTTTCTTTTTCAGCAAGTAGTAAGCTGTCTTCCTCCACCTCATCTTTCTCAACAAATACTGTAACCACACAGCCTGATGTCTGCGGGCTTTTGCGCATTTTAAATAAATAAATAAATAAGGAGGGCTATGGACCATTATCATCCATTGCAGCCCCTGAAATTTGGGATAAAGGCCATTAGCACCCCTGGTTCCCAAAGTGGAAACCCAGGGTGCTAAAACATAGATTTCTCTTCCTATAGCGGGAAGGAAAATCCTTTTCCATGACAGCCAACATGGAACGAGAAGGTGTGGCTCCACACACAGCCCCTCTTCCCTTGCCATGGCAGCCTGCAAAACCCTATGAACATATTACCACAAGCACTTTTTTTCCCTTTCAAACCTATCCTACCTTCGAATAACTTTACCACATAGACGGCCCCAGGTAGACATAGCCACTTTAACACAATTTATCGTCCCTAGCTGTCATGACCAGTAACCAGATTGTCCACATCATGACCTTATGCCATGACCCAGACAATCTGGCTGCTGCCCACTGCCACAGGCTATACCTTAGTCACCAAAGGTATATGACTATTTTTTGTACCTACATTATGACTGTTGTCAAAAAATAAAACACGGGCACATTTGCAAAACCATGCTTTAATGTCCTTGCCAGTGCCCCTCACAAGTTTGCTTGAAATCCACCAATGTTTTATTTTTTTAAAAGTATCAAAATGTATGTACATACAATAGTCATATAATTTAGCCCCCACTTGACAAAATTCAGTCTTTACACAAATATTGACGGTTGGGTCTATAATCTTTCTCAAAACATTTGACAACATTCGTCAAATAGCAAAAACGTTATAAGCCATCTAAAAATGTTGAGACCCCCCTCTTATTTCACCCTCTCTTGAGAAAATCCCACCAAACTTTAGAAAACCATTTATATCTAGATTCAAAATCGTTTTGCCAAATGTTGTGCAGATTCGTCAAATGACACCACATTTATATGACTTTACAATATTTTAAGACCCCCATCTAATTTTGCCCCTTCTTGACAGAATTCCACAAAACTTTGCAAAAACATTCAGGATTAGTACTAGAATGAAATAGCAAAATTACATGCAGTTTCATTGAGTGGCGCAAAAGTTATAAGCCATCCAAAAACTGCTTTTCCCCAACCCTGTAATGAAGACATAGGTACAGATGTCCTAGGACATCTGAAGTGCCCGCGAACACCCCAGGGCATCTGGAGTGTTCGCAGACTTTCTGGGGGTGAAACAACCCGTTTTTTGTTTTCTTATGGCCATATCCAATCCAATCCTCATCCCCCCGACATCCCCAGAGATTGTTTGTTAAATTTGACAAGCGCAATGCTGCTTTTTTTTAATGTTTTCACTGCGCTGTCCGCGGACCCCAAAAAAGTCTGTGAATCCAAATGGCGGGCGTTTCAGGAAAACCAATGCATTTCATGTTTTCTCACCACCCAATCAGCAGCCGCCTCCCGATGTCCGCGGACCATGCAAAAGTCAGCAAATTTTTCTGGCCAATCAGAGGCCAGTCTGCAGACCGTACAGCCAATCAGAGGTCAGTCCACGGACCGAACAGCGAAGTGAGTCCAGGGAGCGGACATAGATATCACACATTTTTTTGCCTTACTTTTTGGTAGTTTAAAAAAAAAATACTGGACTGATTTACACCAAATTAACAAAAGCACGCTTTCGGAACCAAGCCGCTCCTGCCACAAATTTGGTGAAAATCTGTCCAGTGGTTTGTACTGTAGGCGTGAGCAAAGTGGGAAAAAAAGAAATGTTGGGACCCCCCAATAACTTTGCCCCCCTCCTTGACCAAACCTCACCAAACTTTGCAAAAAAAAAATCAGGGTGGGCCATATACTTTTTTTGCAACATTTGGTGAGGATTTGTCCAGTGGGAGCAAAGTTATAAGCCACCCAAAAAGTGCTCTTCCTATGGGTTTAGCAACTTAACCACTTAACCATAACTACATGACGCTACCACAGGCCATGTAATATATATAATATATATGTATTTAATATATATGTATATTTATATATATTACACGGCCGCAGTAGTGGCCGTGTAGTTGTGGTTAAGTTGCTGTTTCCATAGGAAGAACCCTTTTTTGGTGGCTTATAACTCCGCTCCCCCTGGACAAATCCTCACCAAACTTTGCAAAAAAAGTATATGGGCTACTCTGCAATTTTTTGCACAGTTTGGTGATGTTTGGTCCAGGGGGGGAAACATTTGCGCACGCCTACAGGCCAAACCGCTGGATGGATTTTCACCAAATTTGTGGTAGGGGCAGCGGCTTGGTCCTGAAAGCGTGCTTTTGTAAATTTGGTGAAAATCCGTCCAGTAGTTTCCTTTAAAACAATCAAAAAGTAGGTCAGAAAAATGTAGTGACATCTATGTCCGCTCCGCGGTCACACTTCCGTGTTCGCTCTGCGGACAAGAAATCGATTGGCTAATGTGTAGCGTCATGTGGCGTTTTCACTGATTGGCTGTGGAACAGCGTGAAGTGCGTCACATTTGTTCGCTGACTCCGCAATCTTTCGTTCATGTTTTGGTGTACACGGACATCGCCGGTAACACATACAAAACAAGATACCTATGGACTTGCTATACTTATGAAATACTGTTTCCGAAGGTGAGCATCAATTAGCTTGGGATGGAATGTGGCAGCGCAAACTGAAAAAGTGGTGTTTTCTTGCCACCAAATTCTTACCGTAAAGTGAAAGTTGGTGCTCAATGTACAGCGCCCAATGCCTGCGTCTGTGT
This sequence comes from Ambystoma mexicanum, assembly GCF_040938575.1. Lineage (NCBI taxonomy): Eukaryota > Metazoa > Chordata > Amphibia > Caudata > Ambystomatidae > Ambystoma > Ambystoma mexicanum. The sequence goes on along the minus strand of NC_090934.1, from coordinate 418,476,734 downwards.
TACAATGTTTTCAGATTAATATTAAAGTCGGACGGGCGTCGTACATTTTGATTTCTGAGCCCGCCACCTGGAGTGTTTGTTGGAAACAGTGGTTCTGGAGGCGCATGGGAGCAGCAGTTCTCATGATTGGATTGTCATATGTTGTTGAAAGTGAGAATGTATTTGCCTTCTGAGTGAAGGTTAGTTCATTTGCTTTTTTGGTTGTGAGCTCAGTAGGCCCACGCATCCAAGTCCATCCATAAGGGGCTATTGTTTTTTGAACTTGAGCGAAAGGGAAACTTCAAAAGCTATGCAAGGAATCAGAGCATGGAAAAACATATTGTTTGATAAGGTTATGTTTTAAAATCGTTTGTAAGAGACATGAAATATCAGTTCACAAAGATTCTTTGCTGCAAACTAATTGCTGTCTGACTTTGCGAAAAGCAATGGAGGATGTAAAGATCATGTAAGTTTAATTTTGACGACTCTAAACCGACCCACGTTTTAATTTTATATTACCCAACAGTAATTGTGACAATGTAACTGAAGTATTTTCTTTTTGGTGCAGTTATATGTTTTCCTTCAATAACAGATAGTGCCCATTGTTAGCGTTTGAAGGCTATGAGTACAGTCTTACTTGTTGACCGTTATTTGTTTGTTTGTTTGTTTATTCACTTTTATTGCGCACCAGACCCGTAAGTAACAGGGCACAGCAGTAAGAAAATGCAAAGCTTACATAGTTACAAGAAATACAGTATATACAATAAAAGCTTACATAGTATCCATGGTTATAAAATATACAAGATATACAATAAAGACTTATGTGATTGCAAAAATATGCAATGTACAAATATACAAGTTACAGAGAGGCACAGAGTTTAAATGAGAATATAAGGCGAGTGAGACTCAACTGATCAAGGTACGGAGTAGGCCTAGAGGTAGGAGACTAGGGGTCGGTAGAGATGAGGTGTTTGATGAAAATTTTTCGGAAAAGTGGGTAAGGTTGGTCTACTCTTAGATCTAGTGGCAGTAGGTTCCAAGATTTAGCAGCCTTCACTGGGAAGCTATTACCACCAATTGTGGTAATAGCTTCATCTTTCAAATGTTATGCTTGTCCACATAGCTTTGTCTATCAGGTTGCACGTTTTTTTGGTCTTGTGTAACATCAAGACATGTAATGTTTTCTTCCTTGCCCATTCATGTTGGCTTCATAACTGAATTACCCTCTCACTGTGTAGTTGGCATTTGTTTAACCCTTATGCCGACTGCTGTTTCGCGGCCTTTGTAGGCTTGCACTATATGTACCCATGGTCAACGCCAATAATTCCTTAAAATGTCATGATTGTCCACTTCCATTTGTGTACTACTTTCCACAATGTTTGTGTCTGTTTTGAAATGTTTTCCTAAAGGTTGGTTATTGACACAGATTTTCTTTTACGTTTTCCGCCTAGTTACATATTGCCGTACTGTGCGTACCATGGTTTCCAGCTACCAAGTGACGGCTTCTTTCCACACCAGATGCAACTGCTTATGACCGGCTGCCTATCCATTTTAATGTTATGGGATGACAGGCCTGGCCCCTTTGTCCCTACGCTGAACTAGCGATTAGGAGTGACGTACATCATTTATGATGGTGTAAGGCAACGGTCATGGCGGCGTATTGCAAATACCTGTGCAAACAAAGCGGTTGCTTCAACAGAAATACATATTTTGTGTATGCGAAAAGGACAGTGTGTTTGTTTATTTGTTTGTTTGTTTATTTATTTGATATAGCGTGCAAAACCCAGAGGTAACAGGGCGCAACAGAGAACAGAAGAGTAAGTATACATAAAGACTTGGTTACAGGGTAGGAAACAGTTGAATGGTGAGCAGAGCATTACATTACTTACAGGGTCTGTTAAGTAGGCGTATATACAAATATACAAACAGTATTGTACATTTAGCAGGTCAGTTTATATAAGTATATACAGTGAGGTGGGCTAGGTGCAGGGGCATTGTTCATTAATGGGGATCGTTGGAGCGTAACAAGGTGAGGGTGTTTCGCCTAAAACTGTAATAGGATTGGTCAGTTCTGATATTGAGAGGGAGGGCATTCCAGTGTTGGGCTGCCATGACAGGGAAGCTGCTACCGCCCGTTTTTTTCTGTCTGAATTTGGGTACCTGTAGGCAGTAAGCATTGGTCATCCTTGTGGGTCTGGTGGAGGTTCTTTTTACTATTCTGGTTGCCAGGTATGGGGGGGCAGCATTGTTTAAGCATTTGAAGGTGAGTGATGCTGTTTTGAGTGAGATGCAGTCGCAGATTTTAAGCCATTTGTGTTCTCTTCTTTTGTTGTATATGTGTTCCTTGTGTGGTAGGTTGAGGGCTGTCCTGAGTGCGTTATTTTGCAAAGTTTGGAGCTTGTCTGTTATGTATTTGTTGGCTCCTAGATACATGGCATTGTAGTAGTCGAGTCTGGATAGTATTAAGGCATTGGCGATGGTAATGCAGCTAGCTTGGGAGAGGAAGGCTCTGCTTGCCCTGATAAGCGGTAGAGGATGCTAAAGAGTTCACTTGCTTTTTTAGTGACATGGCTGAGTCAAGGTGAAAGCCTAGAGTTTTCACTGTTTTGGCGACTGTGATAGTGTTGCCGTCTATGTTGAAGGCCTTGTAGTCAGGACTGAGTATTTTTTATGTTGATGTTAGATCCCAGGAGCAGTATTTCGGTTTTCTCATCATTCAGGCATAGGCCGTGTGTGGCCATCCATGCCTGAATGATGAGGTATATTTTGTTTACCAAGGCCGTATCTGAGTCGAAGTTGCCCGAAAGGGGTATGAGAATCTGGGTGTCATCTGCATAGTTAGTGTATGAGACACCCAGTTTGTCCAACTTGTCAAATAAGGGCTTGGTAAAGATATTGTAGAGGGCGGGGGAGACGCAGGATCCTTGAGGGACACCGCTGGTTATTTTGATGGGGTCTGCTGAGGCTAGTGAGGAGAAGACTCTCATGGTACGATTGTCCAAAAATGATTGGATCCAGGCTATGGCCTCTTTTGAGAAGTGTGCAGCCTAGGCCAGGTGTTCACACAGGACTGTGTGATCTACCAGGTCGAGGAGGAGAAGCATGGTGGTGTTTCCTTTGTCGTTAATCTCATTAATTTGGGTTTTGAGGTTAAGGCGATTTCTGTGCCGTGTTGCGGTCTGAATCCGGATTGGCGGGCACCTAAGAGTTTGTTGGTTTCTAGATATTGCTGGATTTGTAAGTATGCTACTGTGTCTATTATATTTAGCAGGAATGGCACCGTGGTAATGGGCCTGTAGTTGGTAGGGATAGCGGGGTCTAGGGTTTGCTTCTTGAGGAGTGGCAGAACCCAGGATTGTTTGAGGTTGCTTGGTATGTTGTTGGAGGAGAAGGGTGCGTTGATCAATTTGGTTACAAAGGGAGCTAAGTCCCTGTCTGTGTCCTTTATAATCTGGGGTTGGCAGTTGTTGCCTTTGCAGTTGGAGGGTTTGAGAGAGGCGATCACCTTTTCTGTTTCTGGTATGGAGATTTTAGCGAATCTGAAGAGGTTTGGGCTTGGTGGGTTAGTTATTTTGGCTGGAATGCTAGGTGGTGAGTAGTCGTTGGTGGTTATGGAGTCTTTTTTTAGTGCAATTTTTGTTTGAAGAGTTTTGATTTTGTTGTTTAGGGCGTTTTGGACGCTGGTGCACCATTGTTTGTCTTTGGTTATATTATCAGGTGAGGGTATGGGGGATTCTCTTAGGATTGCAAATAGTTCCCTGGTATTGGAGCTGGAGTTTTGATTCTTTCATTGAAGAGGTTCTTTTTGGTGAGTAGGATTTCTTTTTTGTAGTTGTTTGCAAGTTGTTTAAGCTGTAGTTTGTTCTCTTTTGTGGGGGTATTGCACCATTGAGTTTCTAGTTTCCTTTTTTGCATTCTTAGTTCTTTCAGATGGGGGTAAACCATGTGTTGAGGTGGGCTTGTTGTTTACTCTTTTGCAGTTTTAGAGGGGCAATAGTGTCTAGTCCTGTCTTCATGGCATTGTTGTAGCTTTCTACTAGGCACTCTGGGTGTAGGTTGTCGGGGAGAGCATTAAGGGAGAGTGTGTTTCACCATAAACATTGTCAATGTTGCCATTAGAAGTAGAACCATTGTTACTATGTAATTTGGAAATGGGAATAGTCTGTTGGTCTCTGACAGTAGTATGTTAAATAAAAGTACTTTACTAATTCTTAAATGTTAAGGTTTTCTTTTAAAATCCCGTTTATTTTTTTGAAATGTAAGGTACTACATTATACGTCTGTGTATGTTTATTTACAGGTTCTGCGTCACGGCACGTACTGTTGCTTTTTGGAGGTTGTCATGGAAAGCGAAGAGGGGCAATGTATATAACAACCCCTTTACCTTTCTATGGTGGCCATCTTGAAAAAGGATTTTGTTTTGTAATCGTTGTATGTTTATGTACAGGTTCTGCGTTTCGCCACATACTTTTGCTTTTGCCTTGCTGCCTTGGAAAATGACGATCGGCTATGTATGCAACAACTGCCTTATTTAGAGGTTCTGCGTCACGGCACGTACTGTTGTTTTTTGGAGGCTATCATGGAAAGCGAAGAGGAGCAATGTATGTAACAACCGCTTTCCCTTTCTATGGTGGCCATTTTGAAAAAGGATTTTGATTTGTAATCGCTGTATGTTTATGTAGAGGTTCTGCGTCTCGACACGTACTTTTGCTTTTATCTTGCTGCCATGGAAAATGAAGACGGGACATGTATGCAAGAACCGCCTTTCCTTTCGATGATGACAATCTTGAAAAAGGATTATAACCAGAAATCCTATTTTTCCGTACTATATGTTACTTCTTTGCACATCTATACTATTACTGATAAATCTTATAGCGTCTATATCCTTTGCTGAGATATTTATAGTACATGGAGTGAATGGTGGTTTTTAACGCAACATTTACTTTGTTAACAGGTGGGTTTGTTTTTTGGTGTTACAGCTAATAAGGCCTTTTGCGAACGGAAATGAGGAAAGACGCATCAAACAGTGAATTGGGGGGTGGGTGGCCGGTGCAAAAATATTGTGCGTTTGTTATTTATAAGGTTGGGGCAGTGTTTGTCATGCTCCTTCATTACAGTAGTGCTACTGTTTCTTGGGGAGGAGGGATGGCCTTAGCTGATGTCATTTTCACATAACTAAAACTTTTGCTAAAAGTATGTAATGTGTACTACATTGTTAACGGCTTAGTACCAATACGTGTTGGCGCTGTGCAAGGCAAATGTTGCAGGTGGACGTTCCTACATAAATATAAAATCTGTTTCCACATTGTCCACGAGGCAAACATCTTACTGTTAAATGTTTACGGATTCTGGGACATGTTACCGTGCTGTACACAAGCATATTGTCAAGTGGTATTCTCCGCAAGGTGTTTAAATAAGTCAGAAGTTGCATTACATTATGGTTACGTGGCACTACAATAAACCGATCATGTTTAGCAAAAAAACTTTGCAAAAGGGACGGTATGGTTAAGTTGTTGTACTGAAAACATGTCCAAATGAGTAAAGAAAACTTTGTTAAAGGGACGTCATGGTTATGTTGCCCTGCTAAAAACCCGTAAAAATCACTGAAATAATACTTTCTAAAAGGGACGGTATGGCTAAGTTGCTCTACTGAAAACCTGTAAAATTGAGTAAAAAAAATATTTGTGATGTCATCTTTGATGTCCTGGGTGTTAGTGTTAGCAGTGCACAGTGGTGCGGGCAGTTATGGTTGCTTAGCCTACCATAACTGTCGAAATTCAGGGTTTTTTTGATTTTACTTTGAACCATAATGTCACGTTTATAAAGTTTTTTTAGTGAATTTCACAGGTTTTTAGTAGTGCAACTTAACCATAACGTTCCTCTAACAAAGTTTTTTTTAGTGAATATATATATATATATATGAAACCTGTTCTTCTACAAAAAAAATGATGCTCTTCTGCATAAAGAGATCTGCCAGTAAGAAACATCCTGCTCATGAATTGGTTTTGACAAACACTTAGATGTGTTTCTGTTTTGAAATATCAATGTAAGCCTTAATTATTCGATCCACATGACATTTCCCTGGACCCATGCATGAGACTTTGCGAATAAGTAAAGGAATGGTTGATAAACTTAAATTTTGAACTTGTCCACCGTTTCTATGCTCTTCTACTTACAAAATGTTAATCTCCTGAACCGCATCATTGGTTAATTTAATTATTGGGGTGTTGGCGTAGGACATGTGCTGTCACCGTGCAATTAACAAAGGTGTATCGTATTGTATAGATGTTTTTGATCAATTATATATATCACATTTTCCAGTTGTCACCTAGAGGTGAAGAGTGATCATTGATGCCCTGAGGAAGCTTGCCTGGCCTTTTCTACAGGCGTAATGAACCGGGATTCCAGCGAAACGTGTTGACCACATATCATATTGTTTCCTTACTTGATGAGTGTTTTGATGAATGGAAATACTACTATTTGTATTACTTGCATGATTAGATAGAATGCATTCATTCTTTTGTGCACTCTTTGCTGATGTAATAATAATTGTTGGATGAGCTGTTACATATTAGTAATCATGAACCTATGAACTAATCATTCTAAATATTTTGGTATTAGGACCTTGTTGTTGGATTGATTAAGTAGTGATTTCCTTTTTCTATTACAGTTGCTCCCAACTTTATGATTGTGACAAAGAATGCAAGGAAACTGCAGCCACATTAGGTCTGCAAATCACAGCGCCTGCCATTCATAGCTCTATCTTCAGGGCACAGCCCCATGGTGTGCAGAACCATGCCCGAGATGGTTCCTGCTATGCAATATGGCGAAAGGAATGTTCCTTCTGACTTCATTACCCTCAATATACCCCTCACATATTCCTCTATTATCCTCTGTGCCTTTCTTCGTTTATCAGGAGTTCAGGAATTAAACCGGCTTCACTGACCTGTCAGGATGACACCCTTCAGCAGGTTCCCCAGAAGGTGCCTTGCTGCCAGACCATTTCCAATCAGTTATGCAGGGCCTCTTAACCTCTTATTTTCCAGGACGCCACAATTTTCTGAATCTCATCCCTCAATCCCACACTGAGAACTTCCACTCAACGCTAGTTATCCCGGGACAGTGGAGGAATTGGGGGCTTTTTGGTATCGTATCTGGGCCAGCACCTTTTAGTAATGCAACATTTAGAAAGGGAGGGGTCACTTTGAATGTCAGAGAACCCACAGACACACTGCAATAGAGTCTATAATATTTACTCGTGAAAAATGGTCATGCAAAGTGAATTTTCGAGACCTTGTGGAAATCCACAGTCCTGGGACTCTCAGCGCCGAAGGGCACCTTACAGCCAAGTGCTGGAACTGGTAGCTTCTGAGCCTCACCATTCTTAGGCTGCATCCCCATCCCCACAGTAATTCCTTTAAGAGAGTGTGGATGTTGAGCCTGCAAACAGCAAAATGCTGACCCTGCGATTGGTGCGCGCACAGCACTCAGCATTGCTAATGGCAAACTCAACCACAGGAAACCAAGTCATTCAATTAGCTTGATGTTCATTCATAAAGCATATGAAATATTGCTCTAGAGTCGCATTTGTTCTTCCTGGCTGTCCATCACATTGAGGAAGGAAAGCTGTAGAAAAACCACCAGTGCAGTGAAGGCTTAGCAAAGAGGAACTTATCCCCCATAGTTGTCAGACTTCATGGAAGAAGTTGTGTGCTGACAGCAATGTTGCAGAAACTGCAGTTAATTAAATATAATGAGCCATCTAAAAAAAACACTCCCGCCACTATTGTAGCAGAGGCCTTAGAAAATGGAAGATCCATGATAAAACCCTTCACTGTGTCACATAGGGGTCCTTTCATCGCTGGTAAGGGAAAGAGTTAGCCGTTCGTTTTTGGCTTCCACAATGATTTCACAATTCTTTATATAGTCTGCAAAGCCTGTATTCAGTAAAGGACACAGGAACGAACCCTGGGGTGTATTCTGTCATCCTGAGTGCCTAGCAGTTAAAGTGTCTCTTTAAACTTTAGGTGGAGGTTTATGAATCTATTGGCCTTTTCTAACCCAATCAGACTTGATCTCACATCTAGAGTTACACAATACATGTAGTTATCGGGGCTCCCAGAACTTGATCCGTTGGTGCTTTCCAATGAAATGATGGGCACCTCTGCTGCATAGAACAGCATTCGCCTTGCCATTCTTTCTCCTCTTTTGAAAGGTGGTGACCCAATTACTTCTTACAGAGACAACATCCAGCAAGCGAAGGTTTGATTCACAAGTGCCAGTTTCTTTAAATAATCCTGATCTGCTTGACCAGAAGCTATAAAAAAGGAGCCTCGTTATCCTCTATGTTTCGTCGCTAGCAATTACTCACTTCCCTTATTGCTAACAGTTTTCTGGTCTTGGATTTTGATTCTCTTGCAAATATTTGGTGAACATGCCTCTGAACAGGGCATCTTTTTCTTTTTTGTCCTTATTTTGAATTGCATAGATTAAACACAACAAAGGTCTTTCAGTATGCTCACACAATTACACGAAGGAATCTTGTATGGGCCAGATGTATGATATGATATGGCATTTATAACGTGCCTATACACAAGTGTTTCAAGGCGCGACGAGGCAAGGGAGGGGGAACAGGGGAAGACAGATAACGGTCCTACTAGGACAGGTGTCATTCAGATCGCGCAAGTGCATGGGAAGGGGGAAAGGGAAAAGTGCGAGGGTGCAGGGAGAGGGGAAGTGCAGTACATGGGATAGAAGGATAAGAATACATTAACGGCCAGCTAGTGGCAAGTGCAAGGTAAGCGCATGCATAAGTGATGGTAGGGGGACTGTAGGGATACAGAAACAGTCTCCAAGTGCAGGGTTGCCAGGGAGGCAGTGCAGGTGAGCAACTAGCAGGGCTGTGCCTATGAGCAGAGAGGGTGGCCATGTAACCAGTGCATTTTCAGCCAGGAATCAGCAGGGGAGAGGAAGAGAGAAAGCAGAAGCAAAGAGGAAGGTTTTGAGGTGCTTCCGGAACCAGAGATGGTTCTCCTCAAGTTTCAGGGAGGTAGGAAGGCTGTTCCAGAGGGAGGCCCCTGCCGAAGAGAGAGATCTACCACCAACTCGTTGCTTGGGGAAGCGACTGACCCTGAGGGAATTGGAGGCGGATGAGCAAAGAGCTCGGCAAGGAAGATATTTAGGAAGAGAAAGTTGAAGGTATTTTGGCCCCAGCCCCGGAAGGCCTGTGGACAATGCAGAAGGTTTTGAATTTAATCCTCGCAGCCACTGGGAGACAGTGCAGAGATTTCAGTCCTGGAGAGATACGATCCCTGGGTTTGAGGCCAAGGACAAGTCTCGCAGTCCTGTTCTGGATACGTTGCAGAGGGAGGAAAGTAGAGACAGGCAGATTTAGATAGAGGCTGTTACAATAGTCCAGCATAGAGAGAACCAGGGCTCTGGAGACAATGAGCTTCTGGGGGAAGGTGAGGAAAGGAAGAATACCTCTGAGGAGGTGCAGATGGTATTGAGACTTCTTAGAGACGTCAGAGATGTGAGGACAGAAGGAGAGTGTGGAGTCGAAGATGACCCCGAGGTTTTTAGCCTTGCAGGTGGGAGCAGGAAGAGGGCCAAGAGAGGCAGGCCAGAGAGCTGCAGGGAAGGAGGGAGTGGGTGTGCCAATGAGTAGAATCTCAGTCTTACTGGCATTAAGACAGAGGTCATTGGCGGCACACCACTCCTGGATAGCAGACAGACAGTCACAGATGAGGGAAGGAGAGGAGGAGGCCGAGGGTAGCCTGGAAATGAGCTGGGTGTCATCCGCATAACACTGAAAGTTGGGGCAGAGAGCGGCAATGAGATGGGCAAGGAGTGCCAGGTATTTGTTGAACAGCCAGGGAGAGAGGTTAGATCCCTGGGGGACACCAGAGGTAGAGAAAAAGATATCAGAGAGGAAGGACCCAAGTTGGACCTGGGTGGGTCGATCGGAGAGGACGGAAGTCAGCCATGCCAGAGCCTGACAAGTGATACCCAGGTTATCACGGAGGCGGTTGAGCAGGATGGCATGGTTGACAGTGTCAAAGGCAGAAGAGAGATCAAGCAAGATGAAGGCACAAGGGGTGTTGGAGTCGAAGTTGGAGAGCAGGTCTTCACGGATGTTCAGGAGAGCAGTTTCCGTGCTTCTGGCAGCTCTGAAGCCAGACTAATGGTCATGGAGACAACCAACAGATTCAGTGTGGAGATTAAGCTGGGAGATGGCCAGTTTCTCCAGGAGCTTGCCCAGGAAGGGAGTGATGGAGATTGGGCGATAGTTAGCCGGGCAAGAGGGGTCGGCAAAGGGCTTCTTGAGAAGAGGGTGCACAAGGGAGTGCTTCAGAGGGGGTGGGAAGACTCTTGTGGCGAAGGAGTGATTGCAGAAATCAGCCAGGGCTGGAGCCAGGGAGTCAATGTGGTCCTTAATGGATTTGGACAAACAGGGATGAACCTGTTTCAACGAGACTTTCACAGATCGGACTTGTCTAGAAACATTGTCTGCAGAGAAAAGGGGAAAGGCATAGAAGGAGGGAAGGGGGGTGGCTGCAGAAGAGCCGGAGGAGGAGCAGGGGATAGGGGGAGGGAGGCGATAGGAGGAGAGTGAGGACAGGATGTCCTGAGTTTTAGAAATGAAGTGAGAAGCCAGAGCCGTGCAGAGGGCATGGGAGGGGACAGGAGAGGTAGAGACTGCGGCGGGATTTTCCAGTTCCTTGCAGATTTTAAAGAGTTCAGCCGAGTTGTTTGATGCCGCAGAGATGCGGGCTTGGATATGAGCTCTCTTCTTGGTGAGGACGGAGAGCCGGTATTGCCTTTGTAGCATGCGGCAGGCCAGTTTGTCAGAGGATGAACATGAAGCACGCCATTTCCTCTCGGCCACCCTGCACTTGCGTTTTATGGTGACGAGGTCTGAGTCATACCAGGAGTTACACTTGGCTTTGGGCTTCAGGTGGATTCTCATGACAGGGGCAAGGATATCAAGAGTATCAGATATAGAAGAGTGGAGCGTGGAGAGGGCTGTGTCAGGGTGAGAGTCAGCCAAAGGGGGAGGAGGGGTGAGAAGGTGGAAGCGAAAGCCTCAACTGACACGCGATTCATGGGTCGGATGACCGAGACGGTGGGTGGCAGTGATGGAGGTGGCTTGGCCTGAGGGGTGGGGAGGGTGAGGTGGTAGGATAGGAGCAAGCGATCACTCCAGGAGAGAGGTCTGGAGAGGGGGACAGAGAGGGGAAGGTCTGAGGAGATCAGAGCATCAAGAGTGTGCCCTGCAGAATGAGTCGGGCCTGAGGGGAGAATGGTGAGTGAGAGAGAGTCGCAGAGGTCGCGTATATGGGGAACATGTAACTCCATAATTCTTGCAACAGTACGTTTTCTTTGAATCATCGACTTAGCTCTTATTGAATAAAGACACATGAAAGGATGATACACACTACGAAAAATTGTTATCAGTCTTCAAGGGGCACGACATTGTTCATTTGTGTTACCCTAGAGCTGTACTTGTTTTAGATTTCTTTTTGAGAAATGACACCTTTCTAAAAGAAAAAGAATGGAAAAAAATGTGCATATGTTCTTTTAAGATGTTATGTGTTAGTTGATATGCTAATTTGCTATTTTATGTATGTATACATATATATGTATAGGTAACTTTCATGTTAAGTTTTGTTGCCTTTTAATGTTTATTTTGGAAAATTCTGTTTTGCTTTGTAGTGATGTGACGATGTTATTGCTTTGATATTTTTTTGTAAAGGTGTGCAAGCACCAAATAATAATAATAATATTAATAATAATAATAATGTAATTTTTTTTTTTACAAAAACAGGGCATCTGTTTTTAAGAGCTCCTTTTCCGAAGAATAAATACAATGTTTAGCTCTTACATTATTTAACAGATCTCTTTTCTGAGAATAAATACCATTTTGACTTTTAAAATGTCCTTCGTTCTTGAAGGGGTCCAGCTCAGATGAATCTGTTTTTTCTATGAGCACCAAGGCAAAGTTTAATTTTGCATGCTGCCGATTTATTGCACACACCCTAAAAATTGAGAAAAATAGAAAATGGCAAACACAGTGGTAGACCTTGCAGTCTGATTCTCTGGCCCCATACAAGATTGGTCAAACCCCAGCATCCTCCACATCCTCCTTGGCTCATATCATGCAGGAAATGCCCCCCTCCACCTTAGTGTGGTGGTGACTTACCTGCAGCTGACACACAATTAACATGTATGTCTCCAAATACCAATCCATTCCCTGCTTTGGTAGATGCCACTGTTGCTGCTGCTCTCATTCTACTTTTAACCATAAAATAACGCTGCACGCCTCTGTGTTCGTTCCCTGATCACCCTTCTGCCGCAACGGCTGGGGTGGCTCTATTAGAACTATAAGTGATTTATCTAACCCTTCAGGCTGGAAGCCATCGACTGGGGATCGAACCCATGCTGCCCACAATTGGCCTGCTCCCTCCCAAGAGAATCCTATTTCCCCAAAGTTATCCCCGGATCCAGCCAATGTACACAAGGGAGACAGAGGAGAGAGAGAAAGAGAGAGAGAGAGAGAGAGAGAGAGAGAGAGAAAATGATGCAGGGTTCCCTTTAACTGCTATTGAGTTAACGGTTAATTTGTATGTTATAACGAGAGGTCATGATCAGATGCACTTTTTAGGGTACCATGAAAACCATCAGAACTGATCCAGTAAGGTTCTTGCAGGAGTGGAAGGTAGGTGTTTACTATTGGCTGGTCTTCCTGAGTAAATGGAGGTCATCGTATATACCCTAAAAAGGAAACAACCAAGTCCTGTGCATCAACGGTAATATCTGGGTGGAGTTTTGGCCCTAAAACGATGCTGGCCCTTTAGCTAAACTCTCCAAGGCTGAGATATTGTAACCGTCTGTCCTGTCTCTGACCATGCACAAGAGCCACGAGTGTGCACGCCTTTCTGCAGATTCATGGTGCAGCCGGGCCAATCAGCTGCCAGCAAGAGCAGAGAACACCAGGGGTCTCGGAAGCACAGTAAGAAAACGGAGCCATGTCTCTGGGCGGCGGTAATTTCTGCCACATCCTGAGGCAGCCAGCAGAGGACGTGCAACCAAGCTACACAGAGCAGAGGCCAGCACTGCTGGTCAAGCCAGGAGCCATGTTCAGGGAACCAACATTTACCCTGCACATGATTTTCGAACTGTCCCCATATGACACCATGAGAGCGAATGTAATTCGCAAAACAAAATCATTTAATTAAGTTTGGGGGGGGGAGCGCTGGGGTGGGGTGTTCCTGGTCGAAATAGTGTATTTAAAAGAACAATGTTCCTGATACAGTAATTAGAAAGTAGCTAAACATGGCAAGAAACTCACAGCATACATATAGCAGTGAAGAAAAGCACACTGGAAGCTTTCTAACAAATTAGTTTCTTCAAATGGATGTAGGGATGAGGAAAAATGGGAGGATGGGAGGAATGGGAGCGAGGGTGACAGGAGCAGAACACCGGGATTCCCAGACTGAAGAAGCCAATCAGGCACTGCTGAGAATCCCCAGTGCAGGGCCATGCCCAGCCAAGGCAGGGAGGCCCGTCCATCAGCATAGAAGACAAACCCCCTCCTGTGGACTCCCTCTGTGCACCCCAAAGACCACGCAGCTTCCACGATTTCAGCTGCCCCTGAAGGGAGTCCACCATCGAGCTTCATGGGGAGATGTATTTATTTAATGCATTTGATTTTACGGCCAAACCCTTGGGTATCATGGCGTAGTTACATATGTCTTCGTTTTCATGTCAGAGTTACATACATTTTGTTTTACTGAGATGGAGATAGAGTTTGCGGAGGAGACTCAAAGCAGACGATGTTATCATATAACCGGCTGAGTTGGGAAATGAGGCCACGTGTTGCACATACATGCCAGCATTATCCATTCCGTTCTGGAGACACTTGCCCAGTCCTGCTTTTAACTTTCCATGCTTGGGCTTGCGGTCCTGGAATTCCCCATTATAAACCTAGGACTACAAGTCCCAGAATGCAAAGCTAAAACCAGGACTGGACAAGTGACGCCAGAATGGAAAGGATAATATTGATGGCTCCCAGGATGGTCTTCAAGATGTCAGCCTGGCCTTCCAGTGCACCACTCACAATGCGCCTTCCAGTGCTCCGCTCACACTGCGCCGTCCCCTGAACCGGGAGGCCAAAGTGGATCTAGACGGGCTTGAGAGACGGGTCGATTCCTCCTGAGTCGTGGACGACCCTTTTAGTGCAAGCAGCTAAACGGTGGTAAAGAAAGATCCCTGTGGAAATGAGAAATTCTGGTTATTTGAGGGTCCAGGTCAGTTGGCCAGAAGGCACGAAGGACCATCGGTGGGGATGCCATGTTCTTCCGGAGGAAACATTTGCCGGGAGTCGCCAAGCGGACGATTTTCGCACCGTGTAAGCAGATTTGGTGGGATCGGTGTGCTATTCACCAGTCACCACTTCAAAGTATTTCTCAGTGATTTTATCTGCTGTCTCTATTCCTATTGCTCTTTTTATCACATTCTTAATGGCGAGTTAGACCTGATATTTCTCACCTTTTTCACAGGTGTTTGCAACTGATGAGCTAATTTCTTTTTTTAAATCAAGTGCATCCGAATATCTGCGGGGGCCCATTTGAAAATTAAGTTTGTGGGAATCATTCTGTGGTAAAATCCGTCAATCCCAAGTGCATCCATATCATGCATGTCCCCATCAGCCAGTCCTAGCTTTTAACTTTGCGTGCCTAAACTTGTAGGCCCATACCTCCAAAGGGAAACGCTAAACTACAAGTCCCAGCATGCAGTGGGGACAACGGGGACTGGTTTAAGGTGTCACTGATGACATGGGGCCAGTTGGCATCTCTGAAAGTCTTAGATAAAGCAATGCAGGGATGGGGTGAGTGGTTGCAGATTATCAAGGGATAGGAGGATTGGCCTCTGTTCAGCAAAACAAGAAAGGAAATTAGTGGTGGAGCTGAAATTCTAAAGGACTACTTCACAAAATCTATAAGCTTTATTTGTCTGAGTCACGGGGTGCCCAAGGTAGGGAGGGCCATTTTAATTGAAAAAGATGAAAGACCCTCATGCCAGCATTTAATTGTATCTGTATAAAATTGTATATCATTTATCCATCTCTCTATTCTTCAAAAATAGGCATTGCAGTGGGCCAACCTACCTGTAGGCGAGCACGTTGGCACCATTCAAACTTCCTGTAGGTCAGTCTGAACTTCGCTTTGGGTGGGGGGGCATCTTGCAGGAGGAGGCTTTAATGACTCTCCCAGGTGAGCTCATGTCCTTAGAGTGTGAGGACATATTTCGGAGTGCATTTAACAAGGGCTGGGATTGCTGTAGTTTAGTGGGAAGCTACCACCGATGTGTGTGGCCATCTGTGTGTGGGCACTATTGCCTACATACACATGTGTGCATCAACACAAACTTGCACTAGAAATGTAGGCCTGCATAGTCACTTTTTAGGACATAGTGCACATCCGTGATCAAGCAGTGAAGAGGGAGAAACGCGCTGGCAGATGTGCTTGGCTTTCACCGCATGCCATAAATAACATTAATGCATACATATTGACCAACATACAGTCTCTAAGGTCTGACCGAGGGAAGCCGGAACCAAAATGCTAGTACCGATGGACTACGGTAGGGACGAACACAGCATATTACAAACTGAAAAGTGTTTCACACGTCTAGATCCGTAATCATTTGCAGATGTTCTACCATACACCAGTGCTGGCAATTAAAACAATAATCTAGGAGTCCACAGGGCTTAGGGTACAGGAAAGAGGAGCCATAGAGATGAGGGCAGGGCAAAGGGTGAAGTCAAGGCAGGCTAGTAAAAAGAAGTGTAAAAAAAGAGGATAAACTAAAATCACAATCAGTTTTATACTCATTTCTTGAGACAAGCACAAATCACATAATAAACCAACCTGGGAATGTATTCATCATTATTGTGACACACTGAGCAAAAAGAGTATGATTGTAGCTTTGTGTTCCCCATCCAGAATGGAAGCCTACAAGTATCAGCATGCAAAGTAACATGAGCCTAAAAACATCTAGTCTATGTTTTAAACTGTGCTATGAAGACTGAATGAAACACTGAAAAAATGCATGATATGATCGCCTGCTTGAAGTCAGACAGCTTTATTCATGCCTCCCATGTCTAAACACGCAACATTTTCCCCTCTTAAGGGACAATAGCTGCTCCCAATTACCCTGTCCTTGTTGTGTCTGCCACCTTCTCATATTAATAACACTTTAATGGGTTTACTTCAGAAAAAAAGAGCCCTTCCGAGCTCTGCATTTCCTCTCATAACGCTGATCATTACAGGCAGTGTGTGGCAGCTGGGAATGAGCTTTCCATTTTCCCAGATTCGGGATCTGAGCAGGTCGTTTTTGCTGGTTTCTGAATTTGGCCAAACCTGCACAATTCCAGCACTGCCAGGCAAACAGACTTTAAGTGGAACAGATCAGATACCTTTCTTCAATAGCTGCCAATTGCTCACTCTCCCCTGTTTTTAGCTCCTCACTCTTTTTCTCTGCTTCCCTCACTGTGTTCTTTCTTCACTCTATGATTGTAAAGTGCTCTGTTGCTTCCCAAAGCTAGGGCAGCACTACAAATATAATAATAATAATAATAATAATAATAATAATAATAATAATAATAATAATAATAATAATAATAATAATAATAATAATAATTCTCCAGTGGTGGGTCATTTTGCACCACTGTCAGGCAATTTTATGTTGACATTAGCACAGAGAGAATAGTGCAAAAAGTTATCTTTGCATTGGTCAGTTCGTGCAAAAGTAATTTTTGCACTAGTCTGCCAGTGCAAATGTTCAAAAGCCTGCAACAGTGCAAGATTGCCACTTTCCAAAACAGTTTATGTAATTTGGTTCCCCCTAGGCTGAGAACCAAAGTAGGACGTTTTTAAAGAAAGATAATACACAATCAAAAATGGAACATGAAGTTAATTTAGGGCAATGACAGATTATCTGCCCCTTCACCACCAATTTATCTCTGGGATAATAGTGAGAGTATGTAAACCTCAAACCAGGTGGCAAAAGAGTTTTTTCCTCTATTTATCTTCCCAAAAAATGAGAAGGTACCTGTCCATGTAGCAGGGTTATGCCACTGAGAGGAATGCCATCTGGTGAGGGTGGAAAGGCCAAGATTTTTATATTTTTATTACGATAAAATGATCCAGGTAATTTTGTTTTTGAAAGGGCAGTCTGCTTATTAGACCCCACCTTCATAAATGATCCATGCCAAAATTATAGTACACATGTGCCTTTGCTGTAAACAGTATCCTGACATGTATAGCCCCAGCTCTGCTGTGGCACAGAGACTTTTCGAAACTCACATGAACATCCCTGACAACTGCTGGAAACCAAAGTTCCTGAAGGCATCAGTGGCTTTTTAATCTTTTTCCCCTTTGAGGTAAATTATAATAATTGTATGCCTCAGTCAGCCTGGTAGCATGTACATCTGTAAATATATTCTATGCCTAGTTGTGACTCGTGATTGATAAGGGTACACAGTTATACAGCCACAGCAATTTGATGTCATACTTGTGTCAGATCTGTGAGCCTATCCCAGCAGCGAGAGGTCTTATGTATATTGGTATCTGTTCTGTCTGTCTCCACATCTTCTGTCTGGAAAAATAGCTAGAATGTTGGCTCCTTGTTTCTCCTGCCGAAAAAGTAAGACCTTCCCACAGGACATAGGAACTTCCCCAGGGGGATTCCTGGTAGCCAGTGCTTCAGAGGCAGCACTGACAAAAAAAAGCCCCTCTGGCACCATGGTGCTGATCACTGAAATTATTTTAAAGCCAGCAGGTAAGGAAGAGGGCAGAGTTAGAGTAGCCATGGAAGAGAGGTGAACTGCGGGAAGGCTCCCACCATCTTCTTTCCTGTTAGGGCTGTGAGGAATTCGACCATCCACACAGGGAGTGTGTGCTCGCCTGGGCTTTTTTAAAATTTTGTAAGAAAATCAACCTTGCAGATCAACCTCGGACATTGTGTGGGGCTAATTCACACACATTTTCCGCACAAGAAACACATAGTCAAGTGTACTCAGGGGGGACACAGCCTACATGTGCAGTCCTCCCTGTCATATTTAGCTGGAATGTGACAGCCAGAAGTACATGAAAGCATCTCAGGAAGGGGGAAGGTAACTCCTTCCTCCTGCCATGGCCAGCCTAATTAAATACCAGAGGCTCAATGGATCTGCCCTGCCCATCGTAGCTCTGTGTGGTGGCAGCGCATAATGATGAGAGTTAATTGAAGCAGGCCTGTGAAGAGGCCTGGTCACAGAACTAACAAACGGCAGGAAATCGGAACACCTCTTTGATATGCAATGGGCCAGCTTGAAACTAGCTCCCACCCCTCTGTATGAAGGGTAGTGAATGCCATGTCTGGGACAACTGTTTACAGTAGGGAACCCCTGCAAGGAGACCCCCTTTCAGAGGGAAGAAGTATGTGATTTGATGGAGACAGAAAGTCTGTTCTCACCACACACTTCAAGGGAGACCGGCGTTTGATCAGGAGCCACAGAGAGCTCAATTAACCAGAGAGACACTTTGATCCACAACAGACAGGAAGATAGGTGGGACTTAGTAGTAGTTGTCACCCCCTACCTTTCCTGTTGTGAAACACTGTTGTTATGACCGCACTCATAACAGAAGATTGTTGGTGGTCCTCCAGGATCGGTTCATCAAGGTAGGCTTAGCCTGCATCAATCACTGGGACCGATTTGGCTTTAAAAGAGGGTTGAGCCCCTTTTTTGGCAGGGCATCCGATGACTTTGAAAGGCGTAAGAAGAAGGACTGCCTTACAGCTTCCCCCAGTGAAGGAAGTCCAGGATTTCCAAGAGGGAAGCAAGATCCCTCTTCTAAACATCTCCCAGGGAACAGAGGGAGATACTGACCTCAGAGGATCCACCCAGCAGCACCAGAACCGTTGCCTAGCCAGCACACAGCGTGCCCTGCTAGGTTCTGCCAGCAAGCTTCCTAGGTGGGAAGTGCCAGAGAGCCTCTGAACAAACGAACAGGCTGTCGCCTGTAAACACCCTCCTCAGCTTTGGCCGTCTGCCTTAAAGGACGGCACATGCCCAGTGAAGAACCTAAGAGGAGTGCCACAACCAGCATCAACCAGCGTCCATTGTTTAAGGACACTTCCGAGGCAGTCGAGCCCTCGAACTGCGACCGGCTACACCACTGAATGTTGTCACGCTGTAGTCACTAAAGCCGTCTGAGACGCCTTGACCAGCATTCCAGATCTACCAACCAGCACAGAGACAACGATTTTTAACCCTGAGCTTCCGTGTAGGCCAGCATGCAGCCGTCTGTCCAGCCTCACTGACCGAACTGCCTGCTGCCTGATACCCACAGCTGTCTTCCATCTTGAACTCTGTTGCAGGACCTGCAAAGCATCCTGGAACCGACTCGACGCTGTTGAGCATCAAGATCATCTCAAGCACCAGGTACATTGTGGTTCTGGCCCCCTGGTCCTTCTCTGAAGGACCCTAGTGACATTTACAACCCCTTGCTCTCTTGCTGGTGAAACCAAATAACCTTTAACAGTTAAGACTGATTGCTTTACCGACTACCCTTCTGTCAGTATCCAGAGTGCATCCCTTTCCCTCCTGAAACTGTCTCTCCTCTTCATTCCTTTACAGGGTGGATTGTATTTTGTAGTGTACTAGAACTGTCTGTTGTAATAATAATAAAGTAGATATTTTTATACACCCTTGACTGCACAGTCACTTTTATCATTGGTTAAAAATTGTATTTGCGCTGTGTTGCAAATAACCAGCGATCCACAACCTTGAGGAGATAAGCCTGCCATTCCGTCCACGTTACTAAAAATTGGACAAGGAGGTTTATAATTTTCATGTGTTTCCAATCTGTTCAGTTCCCTTCTAGTGTACTAGTGATGTGGGGCAGATTGAGGGTTTCAAAAACGATATTCACCCTGAACCACTGGTGCCCCGGAAGTTGATTCACCACAAGGGCTCTCTTCCTTTTCCTGTCCCCTCCATTTCCTGTAGACAAGGTAGTCTGGATGTGCTGCCATAAGGCAAAGGGCACTTGTTACAACAATGTGGATTTGACCCCTTACAGCAGGCTGCCTTTGGGCTAACCCCTAAGGCATTTTTCCTTTAAAAGGAGAACCCCTCCCTCCTGCCCCCCATTCTTTGATTAATCTCTAGGCCAAAATGAGAAATAGAAAAATTCACTGGAACTCTGTTTGGAGTGCAGTTCATCCCAAAGCCATCCACCGGTGAGGTGAAGGGCAGAAGGCATCTAAGGCAGAGGAGAGCTCTGTCCCCTTACCTTCCCAATGGAACAGTGGGGGTGATCTGTGAACTGCTATGGACGAAGCCCTGCCCCTCTGATGGCATTCACTCAAACCAGGCCACTGTTCACTGGGTTCCCTGTAAGTGCCAGCCAAGCTCCATGGAGTTGAAATGGAGAACTCAAGGACTCACCTTGTCCCTAGAGACCGGATTGGGCCCCCTAAGCAACCCAGAAGTAAATGAACAGCTCTGGGCCATGATTCCGACATCAAACTGCTTGTGAGTTACACTGACTTGGACATCACCAGCCTGTTCCAAGATTCTTCGTGCCTCGTGTCATTGCTCCTTGTGAATTTCCCTGTGGGTGGGCCCAGTCACCCAGTTCCATAACCCAATGCCAGATCACTGCCTCAGAAAGCACCCTGAAGCCTGGCTTGACACTATTGAGCAACAATAACAAAATACAAAGATTGTTCATTTTAATGGATTACAGTGACTTTAAAACCCCTTCTACCCTTTTCTTCAAGATCTTAACTTTGAACATTGACATTTTGCCAATCATTTGCCTGTACAACCCAGTTCATCTACCCAGTGGCCTTTTATGTCTGCATTCTGTCTCTCTTTTTCAGGGGTCGATGTTTCTAGTGTTTTCGGATTAGTTGTTAGCATTTTATTATTTAATTAAAAAGTCTATGGGCCTCATTTCGAGGTAGGCGGTAGCCATGGTGCTAGTAGCACCATGGCTACCCCCTTACCGCATACCGGGTCCGGGTTCTCGGAATGGGTATTTACCGGGTCATTCCAACCTTGGAGGACGTGGTCCCCATTCTGAGAACCATTCCCCATTCCCATTCGAGCCCCCATAGGGGGACCGCTAAGGGACCTCGTAATGCGACAGTAAGGGGTTAACGGCAACGGCACCCTTACCGTTGCCGTTAACCCCTTACCGCCGACCTCGTAATGAGGCCCTATGTGTTACAGAAACCTTTTTTAGTCTTTGTACTTAAGTTCTTTGGGTTGCTACTGTTATCAGCTCACATTCCCTTGAAGAGTGTAGCTTGCACTGGGCCTGCACAAACACAAAACTCGAAGGCGGTATACCTCTGACAGTGTTTGTCTGTTTCACCTTTATGATTGGGATCGCTGCTGGTTTGATGGTGGTGGACAGCTGAGTAGGTGGTTTAGCAACTACTCATCCCTGTACTCCTGCAGAGCAATGGTCATTTTGTCACACCCGCCTCCCCCCTAATATTTTCCATAACACAAGCAGCTGGAAGCTGTAAAGGTGCAAGGACAACCTCACATCAAGTCTGTCTTATGACACACGGCCGCCACGTCTACAAAGTGTAGTATCTTGTAGTGATGTCACCTCTAAGGTTGTATACGAATTGACCCTTTAAATTCGGTCAATTGTTCATTCGAACAATTGTAAACGAACAATTTGGGTAATACCCACCTGTAATGCTGTAGGAACTGGAAAGCTAGCAGGGGAATTGTTGTTGGTTGGTACTCTAGCTAAGAGAGATGGGAGAAAGGTGTTTAAAAAGGCCTGCATAAAAAATGCCTTGACATACTGTGGAATCTAGTCTTTCTTCCGTTCCATTTTCTCCACTCCTGGTGCGCATGTGTAGGGCATGCTCAGAGCTGCGTGCTATTCCAAGTGAAAGAACTGAGCGAAAAAACACTACCCTCAGAATAGCATGCACACATTTTCGAATTAAATGCATGCATGTACAAGAAAGAAGAGAAGAGAAGGCATGGACAATAAGAGGCTTAATTTTGTTTATTTACATGCAAAGAATATAACAGTATTGATTAGTATGAATTTTGATCTGCATTTCAACTTACAGACTCCCACAATGTCCGACTGCTACAAAATACCCAAACCTGCAAACTTGGAGAATGTAGAGACCCCAATGGATCAACGGATAATAATTGCAAGATCATGCCAAGAGCTACATCACCATTGCTTGCCCCCCACCAATCTGAATCACCTGCCTATACCATGACAGTTTTGGATCAAAATGTTCATGACGCATGTGGTTGGTGAGCAACTTAGGTATGGAAGGTCACAGAATGTTTGAAGGTCTTCCAGCTGCACAAACTGTATGAGATAATTCCAGTAGGTTTTCTGAGGAAACTGCAAGGATGGAGAAAAGGTTTGGCAGAAATGTTAATGTGGTGACGCACAGATTGCAATTCTATAACAGAAAAGAGTCAGGGAATGGAGGACTCTGCGAATTGACCCTTATGTACACTTTTGGAAAAACGACTGATTCCATGGTAAACGATACACCAATTTTCCACTCCCGTTGAGGCTAGAAGATCCAAGAGAAGATGCTCCCAACAAAGGATCTCACGCAAGAGGCCCTGGCAAGTGAGCAAACAGCAGAAGAAATCTGGGAAAGACGTGAATAAGGCAAAATAAACCTACAGGCAGTAGTAGGCTGGGCCTGAAGCAGTCCAGCAAGAAGTACATGGGTGTACATGTGTGAATGACAAGAGGTCAAAGTGGCAACAGATGCAAGAGCTACCTATGTGTGGACAGCACCAACGTGGCAAAGCATGTTTCCTGTCCGGCTCATGAGAAAACATGAACCTACGGCAAGAAAAAGAGACATTTTGCACATGGTGCAAATCTCAAGTGTCCTAAAGCAGTAGTGGCTGGCCAGGCTTCATTAAGGCTTCGTCTGACAGCAAAATGACTATGCGCTGACTTTGCCCAGACGTCGCACGGCAAAAATACACTTTGCACGGTTCCATGAATCAGGGTTTGTGTCGGCAGTGCAAAGTCACTTTTCAGCAGTGCAAAGTCACTTGGAATCGGGCAAATATTCCATGAATCGGGCCCACAGGGCGAGCGCAGACAAGTGAGCACGAGGCCTGCGTAGTGCTCCGAGCACCAGCGCACAGTCTACACTGTGTGCCCTAGCAATGCAAACATTGAAATGCATCCCTCAGGCCTCGGGAGCGCCAGCAAAAGCAACCACTGAATGCACACATTCAGAGCAATGCCAAAAAATACTGCAATCAAACAGCGGCAAAGCACTGCACAATCCTTCAACAAAATGATGTGTCTGCTGAAAGAGCAGCGAGGAAAAAGGAAGGGCAAAGCATGGGATGTGAGGTCAAAACCTGAACATTTAGGGAGTCGATCACATTCACATTACACGTTCCTAAGTTTAAAACTACAGAACACCCCTGATGTGCTGGGTAAGTCCTTTGTATCACGTTCTCTTTGTTCCTGAAAAGTTACATAAAAAAAGAAGCATACTTGTCCCCGGGCCTGCTATACAATTCTTTTTAAAGGCTTAAAGGTGCCCCATTACAGTCTTGAAGAAAACGTGTGCTTCATGGGACCTCAGTGATGGTTCCAGGGAAGATACTCATGCTTTCTGATTAGAGCCTGGAGCAGTGGGATTCACCTTCCATCACCAGTCGACCTTCTTTCCATTCTGGAATGTCCCCGTGTCCTGCCATTCGTACCAGGCGGCCGCGGCTCACTACATTCAGGAGGAAGATTGATGAAGCCACCTGTACTTCACCAAAAGGGGCCCGTCAAGGTCCAGTGCCTCAAGTTGCTGCATCTGAGCTGTGTGACAATACACGGAGAGCCGCCCAGTCAGCACTCACCATATTGGCAGTCACCGACATCTTCTTGATTCAATAAGGATTTTGCCATTTGGCTCAAGAGTCTAAACCTCCAAGAAGATTAGAGAAGCAGGGTTGTGCAGAGAGAGGCGTGAAGAAGCATAAGGGAGCAGGCTGGAGGAGGGCGAGATTGGGGAGAAAAGAAGCAGCGTAAGGGACAGGTTGGTGCCTGAGGAAGGCAAGATCAGGGAGGGCAAAGCAGAGGCGGGCGGGGGAGGTTTGAGCTCGAACTAGAGGATTCAAAGAGGATTTAAATGTTTGGGAAAATCCAGTAGCAATGCACTTTCAATCCACATTTCTTTGGTAGGGAATGATCAAAGAGGGAGACAGGCACACAGGTGAGGAGGAGGGCGGCATGGGAAGAGAGGAAAGGAAAGAAAAGAGGGAGGATCAGGAGATAAAGCAGCAGTAAAGAGGAGGGGGGGATTCAGACAGATTCAGAACGCTCACCCAGCCTGTGTTGGCAGGGGAGAACCCTTGCCCATTATTTTCTGTGGGCTCGTTCCCAGAATCTAGGTCGAGTTGGAAGCCAGAGCCCAGGAGGGAAACTAAGAGGACTTTGCTGAAAAATCTACTCAGGCCAGAGGGGAAGTAATCCTGTGTCCTCTAGGTATCGAGCAACACAACCCGGGTGTTGGGGGAATCAGCAATTGGCACAGATAATGAAAGAAGGGTCCTGGACCCTTGGACCCAACAGCAGTTGGGGCGATAAAATGTAAACCAAACTTTTGCAATCGAGCAAACTTGAACTCAAGGACGACGCTCTCCCTTTCAACTAAGGTTGGAACATCCCTCTCTCCCTTGTGTCTTCCGTCAACGTTTGCACGATTGTAATAAGACCTACCCTAGTTGTGTTGAAACCACTACCTTTAGGCTTTACACCCGCCTTTAGGGTATGTTAAACTTTTCTTTATATTCGTAGCGCTGGAACTAAACAAGAAAGGACTTTGGGCCTGATCGTTTTGCAGTGGGATTGCGCCATTGTAAAACGCTTTCTGTAAATCAGGCCTTTTCTATTTCTAGAGTGCGCAGGCTAGATTTTTTTTTTTTAAGTCTACTTCATTGCTACTTGTTTTTATTTATCGCAGCGGGGGGCAGGGGGGATTCTAACACAAACAGCCCACGCCATGAGATTTCTATGCGATTTTTGGATGTGTTGCTACTCGCATAAACACAGAAACCATAAGTGCGGGTGGGCTTGCCCACCTAAGAAAGCCTTCCCTTTCCATTTCTAGTGATCCCAGACAGCCTAGGCTATCCTGAATTAAAAAAAAAAAAGAATAACGCATCTTTAAAAAATAAATGTTTTTATTTGATTTAATTGAATCAACAAGTGCATCTTGAGCAGTAAAAGAATTGTCCTGTAAGAAGAAGAAAAAAGAGGAGTGTAGAGAAGGAAAGGACAAGGAGAAGAAAGAGGCAGGAAATCCAGTAGTCAGCTCTCCTCCCAAGATCTTTAAGTTCGGGCCTTAGGTTCCTCCAAGAAGAACTAGAATAGATACGTAAAAAGGATTATCACAAGTAAAACAAAAACGCATACAATGGCAACGGGAACCACAGCACACACATCTTTCCCCAAATGGAAATAAACGAAGTGTTGTGTAACGTGATGCAATGTATTGTAACTGATTCATGTACATGCATATGTTGGCCTTATGGTCACCTCTAGATGCAAGATCCCCCAAGAGGGGGCGAGGGTGGGATTTGGTGGGTACAGAGGGAGAGGCAAGCGTTAACTTGAAGTGGTGGTGCATGCAGATCTGACGCGCCCTCTCAGTGAGTGCTAGTGAGGGTCTAGGTGAGTTGTGCGGGGATTGTGTTGCCATAAAGGAGGCCCAGGCATGGTTCTCTGGCTCTGTAGCTTGTTAGGCATTCTGCCTTGTGGGCGGGGTTATAGTGTGTTGGAATGGTTGGCAATTGTGTGATTGGGGAGCATTTTCAAGTGGCAAGGCTGCTGCTGTGTGTATTGACGAGTGGTTATATGTGGCTCAAGGTGGAAAGTTGGGGGGTGATGAGTGGGCTAGTGCGGAGTTGGTTGGCTTTTGATGCCCATGTCCATGGCTGCTTTGTTGTGTACATATCTGATAAGTAGTGCAAAGGCACTTTCCTGCATCTTAGTAGTTAACTGAGAGGAGGTGGGCAGCGGGCAAAGGGATGTCTGATGGCATGAGGTGGGTAAGGTTCAACTAGGCCCACCTCCCAGTACTTGTAAATATTTCTGGCCACAACATGCATGAAAGGGTAACCCACGAATATTCGATGTTCATGCCTCGGGCATTCGGCCATGCCAGGTGGGGAGTGACATTTGTTGATAAACTTGTAATTCATTGCCATGGATTCTGAAAAAGAGGAGGACCACAGAAGATTGCTTTTTTAAATTAATCACATGTTACTGGAAATGTGTCGAAATTATGAATGTATTCGATTAATGTGCCTTTTTTATGGTGTAGACCTGTTCTCTTCCTTTTTATATGGCATGTGTTTATTAACTTGTATATGTTTAGTGTTTTTGATATATTGAATGTGTATTGTGTATGTGTACTTCAGACTAAATGAATGGAGGTTTTTATGATAATTATGGACTTGTTATTAGGTAGCTATACCGATTTTAAACTGCTGAATATGGTTGTCATTATTTGTTTGTAAACCTTTCCTGTTTGATATGTTGTATATACAAAGCCATTTGGCTATATGTGTATTAATAAAATAAAAAAATAAATGTAGACATTTAGAAAAAGACAGATATTTTTTTTTCTCAAAACCGCCACTCATTAAACTGTGGCTTTTCTTCTGTCTAGCCGCGGGCTTTTGGTTCTCATCTATTTTAGGGGCCGTATTTAGCCATTGGAACAGGGAAACAGCAGATAATGACCACTGGTGTCACTCAGAATGGTCAGTAGCGCAGACGCACATTTTAAAAAAAGAATCAATTTTGCTAGTGCAAACTGTGCTTACCACTCTTTGCGCCTGCGTCCACAAAGAAGTTAATGTGTGTGGCAATTCAGCAAGAGTCCAAATAACCAGTGTTCTATTTGAACCTGACACTAATTGAGTGTGCAAATGATTGCAGATTTACAAAGAAAGGGGACACCGCCAGGAGTAAAGTCCCTGACAGGGGTCTTGCTCAGCGACTGAGGGAAAAGTGAAAAAAAGATATATTTGCACAATGGTCACTCATAGTAATGTCAAACAGTGAGGCAAGTGAAATGCTTCTAGGGTAAATTCTCAAAAAAGTGTTTACTTGTAGATGTACCCAGATCCCAAATAATACTTTACCAGGTTGCAAAAAAGTTACATTCTGACCAGGGAGCGAGTGATTTGTCCTTTTTGAGAGTCAGCGGGTGTGACAAAATGACTTCTGTCATGCTGGAGTAAAAGGGTGAGTAATGGCTACAACTCCTACTCCACCCTCAAACTGTTACAAACCAAGAGTGATAAAAATCAGAAAGGTAAAGCAGTTACAGTCAAGAGATATACCTCCTTCACCTTTTGTGGTAAATGTTGGATACGCCTAACGTCCCGCGGGCGCAGTGACGTGAGGCGCATGTGAAATAAAGGACCCACGCTGCCGGAAGGCGGGCAGTTCGGGCACGAGGCCATCCAGGCACGTCGTGTCCTTTTGTGGGCTCCCACGTAACATCAGCTGGGCCACTAATGATAACACTATAGGGAGATGGCGAAGCACTGGTGGAAGCGCATGGTGCATCTGACACAATACTTACATCTGCAATTAGATGGTGATCCCATCTCACCTCAATGAGAGACGCAGTCACCTCCTGCACGGCTGCAGTGAACAGTTGCATGCGCACACACAGTTTGAAGTTTAGCATGAGCAAAACAGAAATGATGTTCTCTGCAAGCCCGCATAAGAGCCATCCTCTGCAGTTTTGGTTACCAATGCGTGGGCTCTGGCCACCATCCACACCACCGATGTGGGACCTGGGCAATCAAGCTATGATGAAAATAACCCACAGAAACAGTCACAAAGACTACGTGTTCACATTTTTGTCAGCCTAAAACGCTAATGTCGGATGCTTCCTTTTCTGTCGTGTATCGTTACCGCATTCCTTTTATAATCCCTAAGCATGGGTACTGAAACTCATCCTATCCTGGACTTTCATATGCCATAAAAGAAATGACAGTCACTTCAGAATATAGCCACTAGAATCAATTTCAAGTGATCTTGATTTGCCCACATAACACCAGCGCTTCGCCAGCTGCTCGGACTCCCAGTGGAGAATCATCGTAATGCCTTCAAATGACTTTGTATGGTTCATAAATCATGTTTCGGTGAAGGCCCTGACATCCGTAAACATCATTCTTCTAGCTATCAGCCAACCAGGGGTCAAGTCCTAAAAATTAAAGTGGGGGGACTCATCAGCAAATGCAATGGGATGTGACGTCACCAGAAATTAGCATATCAAGGTGAAATATGCACATTTCCTGCCATTGGCTTTGCATAACCACCCAAATTGAACAGGACGGATGGCATTTGCCTTTCATAAAAACAACGCGCACATAAAACCAAGAGAGGATATTTTCTTCTAATGGTCTTTTTGAGAACAGTAAAAGGTGTTTATGTTTTAAACTCCAAGAGCCAATACCAATGTTTTCCCTGGGAATGCAGTTCCACAATGAGACAATTTATCTTTAGTTGTTCACTATTTTTCATCAGGTTATATAGTGCAGTGGTGAAGTGTCCAGTCTTTTAACCGGACGACTGTGAGTCAATACCCATGGTCAACTTTAATGCATAAATTCAAAGAGGACATTCAATGTTCCTCATTTTAGCTGGGGGGGGACTGAGTTCACCCTCTGAAAAAAGTGGGTGGACTCCGTCCCCTCACGTGTACCCTCGACTTGAGCCCTGCAGCCAACCAGAACCCTCTGTCATCTTCTCAAACATGGCTCTCGACCTGGGACAGAGCATCCTTCTGGGTCCAGGTCCTCTCCACTTTGGAATAATCTGCCACCAGAGAGCTTCTTGAAATTTAGGAATTTTTCAAAAACACATCTCTTGCTCCCTTAAATTATCCTCACTCTTTGCTCAATGTCCCCATCTGGCTCAGCAGTTAGATGCTTCGTCAGGGGCATAAGTGCACTTGGCCAATCTAGTTTACCATGACATAACATATACATCAATGTTGGCACTTTGCCTCGAGATGAGTAATCTCAAGTCCCAAATCTAGATGTTCCAGTTTTTATCAAACATTACATTTAACTGTGATCTCAGTGGGAGATTGGTCCCTCCCTCTCTCACTCTCTTTTATTATACTTTAGCAGAATAACTCTATAGAGCACATTTCTTTAACGGGGATCTCCGAGGGAGATCTATGTATCATGGCCTTGTCGATAAATGGAGGCTCATCCATCTGTCAACACATGCTTATGGGTACTATGCCAATGCACATTACCCCGTTTCCGGGATTGACTTTCTCCTGCACGCATATAGTCTTGTCACCAAGCTCGGGTCTGCCAAAGTAGCAACATTCTGCATTCAGACCGTACCCCAGTGGAGCCGCACAGGAACACAAATAGCCTCATTACACGGAAGGCGGTAATGGTTAACGGCCACCGTTAATGGTAACCGGTGACCGTTAACCATTACCGCCTTACTACGAGGTCCCTTAGCGGGTTGGTGCTTTAACGCCTGCTTTTTGCAGGCGTTAAAAACCAACCCGCTAAGGGACCTGAGAGCTAATTACGGCGCCGTAATTAGCGCCTTCCCCATTCCCATAGAGCCCTACGGGGCAGAAATGGGAATGGGGAAGGGCAATGGCGGAAGGGGGATTTACCGCCCCACCAACCTTGGAATGGGGCGGTAAATCCCCTTTCCGCCAAGGCGGTGCCGGTATTTTACCGGCATGAGCCATGGCGCTAATAGCGCCATGGCTCACCGCCTTCCGTGTAATGAGGCCCAAAGTCATTAAAGAAATGATAAAGGGTATTGCGATCCGCATTAGCAACCGTGTGGTGGCCACAGCCCATCAGCTTGCTCGGAACATGGGCAGTATTCGGCAGTACAAGCCAGCCATTCCAAGCAGCTTTTGAGTGCTGTACCGTCACCGCCCTTTACACCTTTCTACCCCTCCTGCTGCCAGTGCCTCTAGCACCCGCAAACTACACACGCAGGTGATACAAGCTCTTTCAGAAGTTGAAAAACAAATAATATTACTTACCAGAGTGTTAGGGAGAATTCTCTGTAAAGGCTAATTTCCCAAACCTAGTGAGTCCCCCAGCAGCTTTGCTGGATTTTTGGGGTTTATTTTTTTCTCCTGCTAAGAGTGAGACTCTTTTACTCCCACTCTTAGACATGATTTGAGGTGTTCCTTTGTCTTTCCATGTGTTTTATGGGCAATGGGGTCTTTTACTCCATAGGGTTTCATGTGTTTTTGATGTGGGTTACACAGCACCCTCCGTGCCGTGACCCAGGGGGTGTCGTAGTGGTCGTAGCGACCCCCCAACATAGACTCCATACCCTGGGACTGACTACTGTCTCCCAGGGCATGTAAAGTCACCATTGGCTTTGCTAGTCCCAAATTATGAACAGAAACCAATACAAACCATCATATTGTGGACGTACTGGTCGGGGCAATTCGATTGCCCCGGGGTCTGTTGTACGAATGGGGCACGTCTCCGTCCCCCCCTGATCGAGTTTTGGCTGGTGGCAGTGGATACTACTTTTTATATTCGACCGCGAATATATCTCTATGGGATTTTCCCATTGTTCGAGGCTACCAACTTTAATTATTTAATTCTTACAGCCTCGAACATACCGCTGGTTTATTTATTTAATATTAATTCACCGGTTGGTATTTTTTGCCAGAACTCGATTCTAAAATGGCGTTTGTGTTCTCTTCTGTGACTCCAACCCAAGTCGAGCCCTTTGTTACACTTTTTGGCGGGCTTCTCCACATAACCCTCCAAAAGTGGTGCCACTCTGTCTGGGTACCACAGGGAGTGTGGGAG
This sequence comes from Ambystoma mexicanum, assembly GCF_040938575.1. Classification (NCBI taxonomy): domain Eukaryota; kingdom Metazoa; phylum Chordata; class Amphibia; order Caudata; family Ambystomatidae; genus Ambystoma; species Ambystoma mexicanum. Next base: position 418,445,834 of record NC_090934.1, on the reverse strand, counting down.
GGGGTTTAGGCACCCTGGACTGAGTTGCCTTGGCAACTCACGTCGCACTCTTGTGTGATTGGCCCAAGTGGTGAGCCGGCCGGCTCACCACTTAGCATGTTTGATTGACAGCTAGGCTGAATGAATGGGGGTTTGCTGCATAAAAGCAGGGCTTTGGGGACTGGAACTTCAGAAGTCACCACAGGACCTAAGAATCCGAGGAGGGAGAAGCTGAGCCGACCTGCAATGACGACACCACCAGTGGAGCCCTGCTGAACCGTCTCACCACTTTTCCCGACGACAGAGGAGATCTCCAGTCCGGAGACTCTTCTTCCTTTGACTGGTGTGGATAACCAGTTTTGCCTTCTTTTCACCTTCCTGGAGCATCTCGTGGCCGCCTTGCCCGTGCCAAGCACCCCGGCAACTGGAATACCACGGTTTACCACTACCGCGAATAGAAGGGTAGTACCTTGTAACCGAAGAACTCTGCGGCTGGTTTCTTCCCTGGCAGTGCAATGACCTTCATCTTTCCTCCACGGCGAGACCTCCTCTTCCTCTGGACGAAACACCAACTTGCACCCGCTGCCAGGAACAACTGCCCCCGCTGGAGCTTCCTTCCCACTTAAGGTACTGGGTCCCACCTGGCTTCCCTTGCGACAGATCGTTCGGGGTGACAGTAAAGCCTCGACTTTCTAACCTGGGCTGTCCTGGGACAACCTAGCTACCTTTTCCTGACTTTAATTTCATTCTTTGTGTGTGAACTATCTACAAGACTCTTTGGGCATAACCCCACTGTGTGAACCTGGACCCCTTCTGCTTGCTCTCTCCAAGAGTGGGCCTTGCAATTGACTTTCTTGCTCTCCAATAGAACTCTGCCTATCCTGCCTTACTGTGGTTCTTTAAAAAGTATTGAGATTTGTGTGCTTCTATAACTCTGCCCTTTTCCCTCCCTTTTTAATAACTTATTAGAGTGCCATCTTATGTTAAGCCCTCTGTCTGAAAATAAGTGGTGTTTCTCACTAAGACTTGTCTAATAAGTAATTAGGGTTGTATATATATAATAGTGACTGTGTGCTGAATTTACTTACCTCTTTGTGCTAGTGTAATTTATAGGTGTGTCTTTAAATAAATAATTATATACTTTTACACCAAAGCTCTGGTCAGTGTCTGCTTGTGCTACTGTATCTCTGTACCTATTGTGTATACTCTGTATACTGCCTAACTCTTCTTGAGGGAAGTCTGACTGCTCAGCCACAGCTACCAAGTGAATCTGTGTGGTACAGACTGCTATCAAGTGGGTTTACTGCCAAACACCTGTAGTCTTAAATCTTTTGCAGTGGTCCCTAAGGGAACTGCACAGGTTTCTGCCTAACACTACCAGAGCCTCCGATGAAGCCCGGCAAGTCTGCTTGACATAAACACAGATAATGGACTTCTGCAGTCTTGCTGGGCTGACTCAGAGGCTCTTGTAAGTAATTATTTTTGTTTCTTAAATATCAAAAGACCTGTGTGCAAATCGTGGGTGGTTACGATTACATAACCCCCATGGTGGTCTGACTCTGCCAGCAGAGGCACCTCCACACGCGTTAAGGGACCTGTTATTGATCCTCTAATGAAATTGTGAAATCGATTGTGGACTTCAATTCCATTTGAGTGGTTCTGAATGCTTTACTGAGAGATACATTTCTGGCTCTGGAGTCATGAAAAGCAAGCATTGGCAATGCTAACAGTTTTGTGTAGGCATGACAAATAACTTTACCAGGCACTGACGCAGGGGTATTAATTGGCCATCAATGGTAGAAGCTGTGAAATGGTACCTGGGTTTATAATAGCAGTGCCTGGCAAATGCCTAATACTTCTACACAAGCCAAAACGGGTGGCTTTGCCAATGCTTGTTTTTAACAAGATCTCTGTGAAGGACATGAAGAGTGCTTATAAATCGAGTGGCTAAAAGGCAGACCTGGTTGATACATTTTTATTTCACCAGTTTACAGCTAGAATTAAGTCATTAACTCCCAGAACACTGCTTTGAAAAGACACTGGCAGATACTTCGGGTGCAAAGTTTGATTGGAAGGCTTGATAAAGTGAGCTCAAAGAGAAGAAGAATCAGAGGAAGAATTGTTTTGAATAGAAGAGATCTTTCAGCAGCAATGTCAAGATAAAGAAATGTATGCCCTCAATGTATCTCCAATCCTGGACAAGTTGGATTTTTGCAAAATAATACGGGTAGAGGTCGAGAAATAGATGAAGTGTCCCATGAATAAGTGAAATGAGGAATCAGAAGCTTTCAGGAAATCAAAGTGCCTGTCTGGGCCCAATATGAGCCATCCGTCCAATAATATAGCTCAGAAGGTTAAGCATTTGCTTCTGAGATAAGTGTGTGCTCTGCAAGTTTAAATCACAGCAAGCGCAACTCAGAGCATGTTTATTACGCAACCAAAATGAGTACTCATTTACCGATGCCAGAAGGATGAAAGTTTATGTAAACCACTCCTTTGCCACTGGCTCTTTGCCTCTATCCCTCCCTTGTGCACCCTTCCTTAAAAAATCTGTATGCCGACCGCTCCTGCTGGCTAACTATCATCCTATCTACACCACCCCCTTCCCGGGTAAACTTCTGGAGAAGCTGACCCTCCACACTGAACTTGTTCGTTGCCTCCATGACCGTCAATCTGGATTCTGGGCATCCAGAGGCACGTAATCTGTTCTTCTGAACAACCGTGAAGACATGTTCGGAAATCTTGACTCTAACTCTCCTGCTGTTCTCATTCTCCTCCATCTCTCCTCTGCCTATGAATTGGTGACCCATTCTATCCTCATAAAACGACTCTGTGATACCCCTGACATCTCAGACTTTCCCAGTTGCAACTGGGCCCTTTATCCTCCACCACCACACTCTCTACCTCTGGCATCACCCAGGGCTCTATTCTATCGCTGTGGCTCTTCAATATCTATTTCACCCCACTTGCTCACCTGATCTCCTCCTTCTCTTCTTATTGCCAGTGTTATGCTAATGACACACAGCTTTCCTTCAAACTTCCCTCTACTAACTCCTCTTCCCCGATTGTTTAACCACCATCCAGGCATGATGTACAGTCCAACGATCTCTGTCTTAATGCCATTAAGATGGAGATCCTTCTCATTGGGACACCTGTGCCCTGTTTTCCTCCTACCTTCTGGCTGCCGTCCTTGGGCCCTCTATCCTCACCATCCAGTGAGGCTAAAAACCTCAGGATCATCTTCAACTCGGCTCTCTCCTTCACCCCTCACATCTTGGGCCTTGCCAAGAAGGCCCACTTCCAGAGGCATTCTCCCTTTCCTCACCTTCCTCCAGAAGCTCAATGTCTCTAGAGCTCTGGTCCTGTCTAGGCTCGACTACTACAACAGCCTCTTCCTCAATCTCCCCCTTTCCTTCCTGCGCCCCCTTCAGATAATCCAGAATAGGGCTGCAAGACTTATCCTTGGCCTCAAGCCCAGGGACCATATCTCTCCAGCACAAACATCTCTCCACAGGCTCCCAGTGGCCGGGAGGATCAAATTCAAGACTCTCTGTATCATCCACATGGCTTTCTGGGCCCTGGGACCACGCTTTCTCAAATTTTCTATCCCTAAATACTCCCCTGCTAGAGCCCCCCGCATCTCTAACTCCAACTCTCTGCTTGTCAATTACTTCTCCAAGCAGAGAGTGGGGGGCAGGTCTCTCTCTTCGGCTGGTGCCTCGCTTTGGAACAGCCTCCCTGCCCCTCTCAGACTTGAGTCGGACCTCCTTAAGTTACTGAAACTTCTCAAAACCCTGCTTTTCTCTTCCTCTTTCCCTCCCTTGATAATCCCCCATTGAGCTGAGACCGGTGGACTCGTCCTCATGAATCTCACAGGATACCAGTCCCTTTAGCCAGTCGACACCAGCACCCTTCCCCCTCAGCACTGCTCCCTGCAGGCCCCCTGCCTGGCGGCTGTGCATCCCACCCTTTCGTCTGCCCTAAAACGTAGCTTGAGTTCTTCTCCCATGGCTCCCCTTGGCACTTCCCTCCTGGGCCCCCACCAGCACCTGTCCATTCCTTGCTCCCCCCTCATCTCTATCCCCTGCACTTCTCTTCACTGCACTTGCACATCCGAATGGCCTAAGGCCTAGTAGGACCACGATTGTATATTCACTGTTTTTGCCAATGTAATTTACTCCCCTTGTTCCCTCCCCACTTTGCCCTGTGGTGCTTGGAAAGACCATTCTGTTGTATAGGTGCTTAATAAATGCTCAATAAATAAATGAAATAAAATGTACATCACTTTGGCGAACACTCTATATAAATAACAAATTATTATTAATATTGAGTGTAATATTTTGCCCTTCATCGTGGCTCAACAGTGGGATTCCTTGCCCCCCCCCACACTCAGAGCAGAACCTTCCCACAAGGCATTCCGCAAAGCCCTCAAATAAGTCTATTTCACATGATCCCAATAGCAATTGTAACTGTATATATATGCCCTTCACTTGCTACTTATGCACTTGATCTCTGTAACGGCGCCACGATGCCCACCGGCTGCTGCATGCTTTATAAATGAATTAAAGAAAGAAAAGAAAAAAGAACAGTTTAAAAAAGTGTTATACTGTTTTCACAGATGTGTTTTCACCTTTGTTTTTCATGTTATACAACAATATTCAAGCAGGCTTTTTCCAGTGCCTTTAACAAATATGGAAAGCCACCCTGGTGTGTAAATTATCATTTGAGTTCCTAATAAATCTAGACTTAGGATAGCTCAGGGGCAACGCGTTTGTGTTGGAAGCAAGACAACTGCAGACCAACACAGATTTGAATCCTGGTTGCGCTTAGAGACTGGTCTCTGGTGTTAAGTGTGTTATAAAAGATTCATTAATCAATTGGACTTCAAGATTCTGGCGAAAGTATGGACCTTTTAAACAGACAGCAATATAAGACTACTTATCTTCATGCAAGGGCAAATATGAAGTATATGAACGTTTCAGAAAATGTATTCATATTTCTGGGAAGAATCCCAAGCAAAGTCTATACTCACAAACACCTTTGATATCATGCAGTAAGGGTACATTTTCACTACGTGCAGATCAATGGTGTTTGGTCTGAAATTTGTCAGAGGGCAAGCGACTGTTTACAAAAACACCTCTCTAAGGGTTAGACGTTTCTCCAGGCAGAGAGTGCGGGGTGGATATCTGCCCTCAGCTGGGGCCACTCTCTAGAACAGCCTCCCTGCCTCTCTAAAACTTGAGCAGGACCACCTAAGGTTCCAGAAGAACTCAAGACCTTCCTCTTTGCTTCTGTTTTCTCTTTATCTCTCCCCTGCTAATGCTCCTGTCCGTTGCACAAACTGGTTACCTGGCCACCCACTGACCCTCACGGTCACCAGGCTCCTGCACGACCAGTAGCCCCTTGCACTGCCTCCGTTATCACACCCACTTACAGACTGTATCTGCAACCCTACAGTCCCCTGCCTCCCTGCACTTATTTGAGCCACCGCCTGCCAGCACATACAGTGTTTTTTGCCACTGCACTCTCCCCCCCCACATCCCTATGGCACGTCTCCTTTCCCCTCCCACTCGCACTTGCACGATCTGAATGACACAAGGCCTGGCAAGATCGTTTGTTTTGTCCTCCCTCTGTCTACCCTTCCTTGTCTTGTCATGCCTAGAAACAATTGTGTACAGGCGCGTTAAAAATGACTTATCATACCATACCTCGGCTAGCTTGGGGAGCTATGTAATTTCCTGCAGCTGTGGACAGCTCTGAATAGCAGAAAAATACAGATACGTGTACGATCCTTGTAGAAATGCGCGTTAGGACGCTGAGAGATATGGCAAGCTGCGTACTCCTATCCCAAAGACCACCCGTAAGGACCTTAAATAAGTGAATAGTAAGGTATAGTTGGGTATGGGGTATCTGCGCTCTGCTTCTACAAATTAGGCAATGTCTACTTGTCATTCAGAATCAAATGATGAAGAGAAAATATTTTTTCAAGAAACATTAGAAATGCTGTTTCTTTATTGATATACTGATGTGGTGGTCAGCCGACACATGTTTCGACCCTTGGGTCGTCCTCAAGGCTGTCAATTTCAATGCGTGGGCGTGCGTCAATATATTTCCCGTGAGGATCAGTGAGTGGCCAGGTAACCAGTTAGTGCAACTAGTGTTAGGGTCTTAAAGTGAACCCTGTCTTCGATTGTCAGCCCAGTGTAACTCCCTTCTGGAGTCCCTGATATGCTGAGATCTGGTTTTGTGCTTAATGATCCTTATCGTGTTGTTCTGAACAACCTAGTAACTATGAAGGCATTGTTTATTGGAGCCCAGAATGAGTGCGTTACTATTGTTGAGGCAAGACAATATGATTTCCCTTGCGATGGTGGCACAATTGTGCTCTGATAAGTAGGCCCTGATAGCTTTGAGTAGTCTAAGGTGATATGCACATGTTTTTTTTATGTATTGAGTTTGCGCCTCCGTCCCCAGAGATGCTCCCAGCATCATACCAAGAGTTTTGACCTTACTCTAGGCGCTTCATATGACAATATCTATTATTGACGAAGGCATAGTGCATTTAACCCTGGGATACATTATATGAATGTGAGGGAATTTTCTTTGCCTTTGCAGAAAAGAAGGCCTTACGGGGAGTCACTCTAGACGAGGAGGTATTTTTATATGGACTGACTGTTTTATTATAATGGTTACCTAGATTGGCAGGTACATTATGAAGGATACCTGATACATTTTTGTTCAGACCAGAAATGCCAATGGATGATGAGGAAGGGCAAGAAGAACTATTTAGGGATGACTATTCGGATGATGAGTTAGTCTTGGTTATAAGTCTTACTTATTGATTAAAGTTGAGAACATAGAGCTACCACAGAGAATGCCATTGGTAAAAAAGTAACCGCCATTTTTTCAGGAAGACTTGGAAAAAGTGCCAAATATTTTATGGACCAAAGGTCCATATGACATGGGTCTATTGAAAGGAGTAGGAGCAGTGAAAATAAATATAAATCAGGAGCTATTTTGCTATGTGCAAAACAGTACCCGATGTCCATAGAAGCGGATGAGGGGATATACAAAACTATATCCACCCTAATGAAACAAGGCATTCTAGTACCATCAGATTCTCCATGTAACACGGCTTTGTTCACTGTCAAAAAATCGATGGGAGGGTCATGAAGATTTATACAAGATCTTCGCCCAATATAGTCAAAGCAGAATTTCCTTTAGTTCTAAACCCTGCAACAATATTGTGCAATATTCCATCAAAAGCCAGGTATTTTACTGTTATTGATATGAAAAATGTGTTTTCATCAATTACCCTACATGAAGACTCACAGGATTTGACTTCCATTTCATATTGAACGATTCACCTGAAACATACTTGTTTTCCCCACGAGTATTGTGAGTCTCCTTCAGTTTTTAATAGAGTCCTTCAGATGGACTTGGGAAATGTTCAGCTCGAAAGCGCCATAATGAACTATGTGGATGATATTTCAGTGTGCAGTGAGACAGAAGAAAAATGTAGAGAGGACTCTGTCAAACGTATGATGATACTCGCAGAGAGAGGGCCTAAAGTAGACGAAGAAAAATTACAATATTGTCTAGAAGAATCATTATACATAGGACAGTTAATCCTGCATGAAGGAAGAAAAGAAAAGTGACACCTAGAGCAGAAGCCATTATGAGGACTGCACAGCCAAAAAAGGTGGGACAAATGCAGACATTGTTAGGTCTATGCAATTGTGTCAGGGTCTGGGTCTTTGACTACAGTACACATTTTTGCCCACAATTTTTATAAGCACTTAAAGTAGCAAGGTGGCTAGAACAAAATTAGTGTGGGCACAAGACATGACTGAAGGATTTAATGAATTAAAAAATGTGATTAGTACAGCTCCTGTATAAGGGATTCCAAATTATAGTGAAGAATTGTACTTATTTTAGCATTCAAATGGAGAGGTCATGACAGCGGTCCTTATACAGAAAATGACATTAGGACATGGTCATAAACCATAAACTTATTACAAAGGAATTTTAGATCTAGTTATGAAAGGACACTATCCCTGTGAACAGTATGTGGCCGCTTCTACATTTGCAATAGAAAAGGCTTAAAGTATAACTATGGGGTGTTCTATAACCCTATTTGTAGAGCATTAATTATTTGCATTTCTAGAAAAACTGAAATGTACGTTGAATGCCCAAAGAGCATCAGGGTACAAGGCAATTATCTCAAAACACACACTCAAAATTGTTAGGTGTAGCACAGTGAATCCAGCAACATTTATAGCTGATCCAGTGGGAGAATATGACGATGTGCATGACTGTGTTACATATACTGAATGCTATAATGATATTCCCATGTTAGAGAGGATGCTCTAGATAGGGGTGAAGTGGTTTTCATTGATGGTTCATCTAGTATCAACCAGAAAACAGGAGTGAGACATATGGGATCAACAGTAGTAAAGATGTCCTGAGGGGGTACATTTGAAGTATTGATAAGTAGAAGATTCCTGTCAACCTCTTCTGCACAGGCTGCAGAATTAGCTCTGACTCTGCCTATTTGATGTCAACCATACAGGCAGGCTTGTCGTGTTGGAAAAGGAGGGGCTTCCTCCACACAGATGGCACTGCAGTGCAACACGCAGGGCTGTTAGACAAACTCATTAAAGCCTTAAGCTCTCCAGAAACCATAGTCATCGTGAAGTCTGCAGCACATTAAAAAAGAACAGATTTATTGTCTCATGGGAACGAAGCCGCAGACTTAGAGGCCAAACGTGCCGCATATTATTCAACCATATTTGAAAATGAGACAAAAGATACAATTAAAGTGGCAGGGCAGTACATTTTGGTTAAAGAAGGGTTTACTATGACATCCATTGTACAATGAACTGATGTACAAGGACGAGAATCGCAAGAAGAAAAGGAGCTATGGAAAAAGCAGGGATGTTCCTTATCCCCCATTGAGGCAATTTGGAGGCAGGTCAGTACAGAAAAGCCATCTATGTCGTTATTGTTGTTAATGGTAGAATTGGAACAGCTCCATTACCCAGCGTATGTGACTCGAGAGAGTCTAGCTGCTACAATAGCAGAAGACTGGTTTGTGCCGAACCTCAGTGAACACGTGGCACAGTTAATTGCAAACTGTATTGTGTGCCAGAACTTTATGGCAGGACACACCGTACAAACTGTGAGAGGAGAAATCGCTAGACATAACGGCCCCTTCCAACATCTGCATATAGATTATGTAGATATGTTGCAAACATGTAATGGTTATCGAGAGATGTTATTTGTAGTATGCCCCTTTTACATGGCTCCTAGTATGTCTGTGCATGCATCCTGATGCTGCATACATGCCAAAGTTTCTAGTCTGAAAAGTATTTCAAACATGGGGGTTGTGCAAAGGTTTGCGATCTGACAATGGCCCGCACTTTGTGAATGAACTCTTTGGAAATATAGCCTCACTCTTAGGCATCAAGCATATGTTTTCTTCAGCCTATCACCCGTAAGCCAATGGGATATGTGAGAAATTCCATGGCCTTTTGAAAAAGAGAATATAAAAGCTTAAAATAACATTAAAGAAGAGATGGATGCATTGTCTACCCCTTGCATTGTATGCATTACACAGTCAACATGGTTCAGATCAACCTTTCAATGCCCCATAAATCAGTGACTTTGGTGCCGTATGAGAACTCCTCTCACCCCCCGCAACAAGGGCAGATACAGATGCCCACAGTGTAGCAAAGGCATTAGGTGATGAGATGCATGATTATTTTAAAACAATGGGCCTCATTACAAGGTTGGAGGTAGCCATGCCATTTATACCGGCATGGCTACCCCCAAACTCGGGTCTGGCTCTGGGTCCTGCGAAAGGGGAATTACCGGGCCATTCCTACCTTGGCGGGCCCGGTAATTCCCCTTGATCATAGGGCTCAATGGGAATGGGGAGGATGGTAGCAGCGGTATTGTTACTACTGGCGCTGTTGTTGCCTTATCGCCACTATTGTAATGAGGCCCAAAGTATCAAAATATTTTTTATTTTTCTCAACAGATCAAGAATCAACAGGAAGGTCAAAAGTGAATAAAATGGACAATTTGCATATTAGGTTGGAAGACTCATTAAAACCTCCAGTACTTTACCCAGGGGAACGGCTACTTGTGAGAAAATGTGCACGTACCTGGAGTACCCTCGATTCAATGGACCTTACGAGGTGGAGGAAATAAACCCTACTGCCACGAAACTCAAAGGCCGACGGGCTTGGATCTCTCTGTATGATATCAAGTCCAATAAGGATGAAGCATTGACCTCTCCTGCATCTACCCCCAGTGAAGCAAGTATCCCCAGTGAAGCAAGTATCTCCAGTGAAACAAGAGAAGAGTGGCAACAAATGACATTGCGATCTATGATCAAGAGCACAGATAATGAAAGTAAAACATTTTTAGATTAGTGTTGTCTTATGAAATGGTTAATTTACAGTGCTCTTGGAATATTTCCCTAGATAAGCCTAAAGAGACAATTAGAGAAAAGTTTGAGCTTTCATGATACCTATCATTACATTGGTATATACATTCTCAAACATGCCCAGCTTTGACCCGAAGAGGAATACATATTATTGCATTCCTGGAGGACCCTAAGAACAATTGGATTTTTTGGAGAGTGATAATTGAAACAATACTCCAATTTCTGATATAGAATTGATTTAAAAAAAGGTACCACATTTGCATGTTCATATAATGGAGAGATTCCAATGTTTTAGATAAGTATTACCATGCAGAAAAATATGTTTCCATGGCATATTGATGATAGTGTCAATTGGTATTATGATTTGTACTTTCTACATATTATTCTGGCATCGAGAACGGTTATAAAAAATGATACAAGTATAGAGCAGGAGAATTAAACATTTACTATTGTCCCCACTATAAGCACAAATAGCCTGTTATATAATATAACTAGAAGGATATTTTGCTTTAAAAGAAATGTTGATGAAAACCATATAGGTATAGATACATACCTTGAGAATTCTGTTCATTTAAAAAATAACCTATGGTAGCAGCACATGAAATGGTGGGAAGGAGAACATCAGATGAATACTGCTATGTCTGTTCCTTAATACCTTATGATTTGGGAAAATCTAAAATATTCATAGCTACAGAAGCATCAGTAAAAAAAGGCACACTGTTTGACACACCTTGCACTTTGCCTAACCAAAGGAAAATTTCAGGGCCGAACTGCATCCCTAGTATGGATGTACAAGAAAGCATACCAAAGAAAAGATATGGATATGTTGGGAAAGAAGACAATTTTAAATTAAAGGAATAGTGCTCACTCCTGAGGGATGGGTTGAAGGAATGGTTGTTTGCAGAGCAAGAGCTATCACAGGACAACGGGACGTAGTTGTGATAAATGCAGAAAAGGAATGTAAAGATCAATGGCCTTACATTGTGAAGCTGTTGACTTCGGTCGATGATGAGGGGGGACCATTGCAGATACTCCCCCTGAAGAATGCATGTACATGTCGCAGAAACAATTGCACAGTGAAAGTTGCAGAGAATCGCAAGTGTGCTTGGATCTTTGATGTACCAGGCATGAATGAAGGAACTGCAGTCCTGATGGACCATTGTTGGGCCTGTGGATGGAGATTATATATAAAACTACCACCAAAATGGGGAGGAATTTGTTCACTGTTAATGGTCAGTGTACTAGCCTTGGTAGTTCCACAGAGTGACCTACAGATTACATAATTCCCGATGATGGATGCACACCTGAGGAAGAGGAGATCTCTACATCAAAAATAACAAAATAGAGAGAATTACTTCTCAGCAAAATCAGTAGAAACCTATTACGACATTTCAGATGAGCACTAACTATTCACTAGAATGGCAGTGATATTTACATCTATATTCATGCCAGGAACAAAAACTGTGGTAAACGCTAAGTGGCTCCGGATTACTGCAGACAATTAATACAACAATAAGAAGATTTTATACAACCCGTGAAGAATTGAGGGCAATAAGGCTGATGGCCCTTTAGAAAAGATATGTATTGGACTTAAATACAGCAATGGAAGGAGGCGTGTGTGCACCAAGGTCAGGCCTTCTTGCTGTACTTTATACCTTCCCATGATGAAGAAAATGTAACCTTGACAGAAGCAATAACTACGCTAACAGACCTGTAGACGAAGATGGTGCAGGAAGTCGATCCAATTTAAAAGGAAGATTGGTTTACATATTTGTTTTAATGGATTCCAACTTGGCTGGCAAATGTTTCCAAAATTCTTGGAGCAATACTAGTGTTCGTATTGCTACGCTACTTTCTCATGAGGATCATCATAGGACAGTGTAAAAATACAGCCAAGAAATCTATTGGAATGAAGATGATGATTCACATTGATAATGTAACTGGTGAACAAGTGCAAAGTGAAGCCAGTATTCTGGAGAACATAAAGAAAAGTATGCTTGCACCTCCAGGAAATAAGTTCTATTATCCTAAGGATCAGAAAAAATATGTGGGATGATGGATATTCTCTGCAACAGCAGGAGATTGTCGCCTGATGACCTGGAATATGGATGAACATATAAAGAATGCTGGTCACCAGATGGGGGTGACAAAGATATGGGTCCCAATATAAAGAAAATATGATGAAAAGATAGAAGATGAAGCAGAAATTGTAGAAGAGGAGGCGAAGAGTTTGGTCGAGAACTTGACCAGAGGGGGGAATGTAGATGAGCAGGTGGACACCTCTCCCTGGTCTCTGGCCCTTAGCACCATCCCATTGGAATGACCGATGAAGAGCCACAATTGGGAACCTGTGCATGAATCCTTGCAATATTCCTGTACCAGGTGGAGTATATGCGAGTCGGTATGCTCTCAGGCAACCCTGTAGAGCGGACATATTGGAGGAATGCTAACAAGAAGGATGCCCCTTGCCGAGCTGTCAAAATGCAGCCATGAGTAGAATGGATGTACATTAAAACAAAGTCTAACAACAGCAGAAAAATGTCATAAAGAAGACATAAGAACCTATGCTGAAATGATAGGAAAATACTTAAAGATGACAATGTAACTGGAGCACTAAGAGAAACATGTATCCAATGATACAGTAATCATGAACACAAAGAAGAAAGAAGTGACTCACTGGTCAATAACTGTAATATTCAACTTTTAGGATGACTGTTAGAAGAAAATGGATGACGGTTTATGTCAATCAACCCAGCTACCTCAAAGTACAAGCCCAGGGTCCTCAAGTGAAGAAACAATGAAGAGGCTGTTTTTCCCTTGCAAAATAAGGAGTACATTGGCCTGGGACCAAGGATGCTATTTCGAGAGATGAAGGCAAAGTACGAAGGGAGTCCAATGAGCAAATCATGTGCAAAGGACATATTTCTCAAGATTGGGATGAACAAGAACACTTACAGATGACAAGTATTGGACAATTAAAAGTTTGTAAAGTTTATATGGGATAGGGTGAGCAAGTCTATAAAGGCCAATAAGAGCAATTGCACCCAGTACAATTTAATAAAATAGTGTTAAATACACTGTCAAAGTGAAAGATTTGTGGTCTCTTAGCATGTGATGAAGAGTTTACAAACAAGGCCTGTTCATTGGGCTTCAAACTAAGATAATGATGTGCCTACACTCCTTTGAATGTTCCTGGACAGTGCAGACTGGCAAGGTCAATCTTCAAACAGAGGACACTGGCATGAGGGCAGACTAATTGGGAAAACAAGGGTAGAGCTGATGTATCTCAAAACATCTGTGTTTTGTTTATATGTATGTGCTGCTAGCGAGCTGAACTTCCAAGGTTGAATGTGTGTTGCCAACCAATCAGAAAAGCCTGCCATGCACTTTTACATACAATGTTGAAAATTACTTTTCCACTGCCATATTCTCTGCTGTAATCAGTGTACTACGTATGTAGAAGTAGCTCAGGGCATGTCCTACAGACAAGGGGCCACCAAAGAGAAACTAACACTCCTGTATTCTATTTGTAGACATGCTCCCCTAATCCAATCCCACCCCTCGATAGGTAATATGCCACATAGAATGACATCATATATAACACATCTAGCATTATATGAGATAAGTATAATCGAGAAGATGTGATCCTGCATATATCAATTTGAGGAATGACGATTAACCCTGCTTTTCATCTCTGAGAAAAAAGCTGCATTTTACCATCTTCTTTGAGTCTATCCGATTATTTGGTCTGAGACACTTTATTGGTAATCCCATCTAGCACAAAGGTGCTTCAAAGTGCTAGAGCACAGTGGTCTCACCCCCTGGCCTCATGGGAAGGGTCTCCCCCAATGGGAGCAGTGCCAATACCTTGGGATTCATCACGGGTGGTAGAGATAGGCATCCTCTCCAAAACCCCTACTGTCAATATCCGGCCAAATACAACATTGACGGTTTACGTGCATGGGCCATACGTAAGCCAGATGCACGCCAGAGTGAATAAAGGTTTCCTAACTGATTTAGGGGCACATTTTCTAAGCCAGAGTGCAGTATAATTGTAAAAATGATCTGTAAAAAGCCTTACACCTGTCTTTACACTTATTTTATAGCTCTGGGCAATTGAAAAAAAAAACTTCTGCAAATGGAGTAGTAGGTGTAAGTGACTTCAATCCAGCACTCCAACTAAGTCAATGCTTAGTATGGGATGCCCAATGGAAGCCCTTATCTACATATTTTTATGTCAAAGTTCTTTAAATCTGGATGATGAACCCTTATATAACGCCCCTCTCTTTGAATCTCCCCGACCTCACTGAGCCAAGAAGTAGGTTTGTTTTGCAAATTAAAAGGTTTATTGGAAGAATTGAACAATATATATATCACACTTTTATGAATAAAATAATATCTGAATAGCACATTTATGAATATGAACGGTGATCATCAATGGGTAATATTCTGATATCAACAACCTCTTTAATCAGTCAGGAGTAGGAATAGAAAGGATAAGGTAGCAGAGAATACTTTAAATGATTCACAGAAATGCAAAGATGGGAAAATGCAACACAGAAATAAACTTGATATGGTCTCAATCAAAAGACAATATAATCACTTATTCCCCTGTGACTATTCACTCCCCCCACTATGCAATATGAAGAGATGGAAATAAGGGCACACAGGTTTCAGGAATACCGTCAATAATGCAGTTCAATCCCAGTTCCCCCAGCAAGCTTAGAGAAAACAGGTATGAAAATAAGTATGATTTAAAATAGGCAAAAACGCTTTTGAATGCTTTTGAATGTGTTTGGCAATGATTGATAATGAAAGGGAAAAATGCTAAAATGACTTTAATTCACTAAATGTGATTCAGGATACGTGAGAGTTACTTTGGATTGGTTCAGGTCAACACTAGCAATGATTCATGAATGATTATCAGATTGAAAACACAATTCAGCAGTTGAAAACAAGAAAGAGCTATTTTGACACGTGGTGAAATTGAGCTAAATTGCAATTCGCACCAATTTTTCCGCGTGCAGTTTGTTGGAAAGCTTAGGATCTTAGCTTCAAAATGACCATTAAATTTCGGTTCTAGGACGTGCGGTTCAAAAGTTACAGGGGTTTATGTGAAGGTAGATTTTTCAGAAATAAAGTCAAGATTCAAAATGACAGATTGCGCTTTACAGATTAGGAACCAATATGGACTTATATTAAGGGCTATGAAACTACAAGAGACCCAACGGGACAACCACCAGAAACAGGGCGCCTTCTGCTTTGATTGTTGTGTGTCAAGACACTTGAAAAAATATCAGCGCAATAGATGATTATCGCTGCAATTTATCAAGAATTATGTGGAGGAGAGAAGAATTAAGGATAGACAACAGAGGTTCTGTAATGCAGTTCTGGATGGGTTGAAATGGTTGGAATAGGTTACTTTAAACTAAGAGATGACTATGGACAGTTCTAGACTAGATACTCACTCCAATGGCTTTGGAATGGAGTGGGCCCCGTCAAAGATCTGGTCAAGGGTTTGGCTAGAATAGCAAAACAGCACAGCCCGGCTGTTGAATGTGAGAGCCCCTTGGAAGTTTAGGAGTTAAAATCAGGTTGTTAGGTTCTGCAGGCCTGCTGAGAAGGGTTCAGCTTTTGGGTCAGGCCTCTATGCTTCAGAGTTCTAGAGTTTGGTTCTAGAGTCTCTGTCTGGATATTGTCTGGATCTGGTCTGGATCTTCTTGCAGGGTGCTTCGCCAAGAAATCAGTTGAGTAGTGGAAAAGTGTGTGTTCTATCTGTCCTCAGCAGTCCCTATTTATGTATTTCCAAAGTGGGTGGGGAGGCTGATTCTACATGCCCAATCCTCTAATGATCTGATAGGTCAGAGTATTCCCTGTCCCCTGATTGGAGAAAGGAGCAGCGTGTCATCCTGTGTCATCATGTGTCATGTTTATGGCTTAGGGGAAAGACCCTCCCCTTTTCTCTGTACAGTATATGTTATTTTTCATAGAAAACATATTTACAAGGTGCACCACTTGTTAATAGTACATACATTACATGACAGATTGCCTAAGGTACATTTCTGTTCAACACTCATCTTCCTAAGAGCTTTGGTTCAGAAATGACAACCTTTTCGCGCTTTTGGCGGGTTTCTCAATATTAGTTCTGCACCAATTTTTAGACATGCATTCACACCCCATCTGGGGACATTTCTGTAATTGTTTATGTTCATAGCATAAACACAGTGGCTACAATATGAACAATTCTGGGGTCTGGTCTCAGAACATCGCACGGAGTCCAGCTTAGTCTTAAACTGTGCGCAAATTTTTCATTTTAACAAGCTCAAAGTTTCACATTTTTGTCAGTTCAGTGCAATTTGTTAGAAGCATTTTTTCTAAAACATACATTTGCTGTGCTTTCTGAATCCACACAATGGTTTGTCTCTGCCTCCAAGGTCTGGGCTGATTCAGAGGTCACATGTCTCTCCTTCCTGCCGGCAGTTTGTTGTCAGTCACACCCGAATTAGCATTTTCTATTCAGCCCAAGTATTCCTTTGTCTGCACTGAGAGCAACAAGCCAGGGTGCCACTCCCAGTTCTTTTTGACACCAGCCTGTCAATCTCTTAGCCAAGGGCAGGGGAAAGTCTCCTTTGTCCAAGGAGAAGGTGTGGAATTCGTTTGAACACAGTGTGGGAAACTTTAACTCTTAACCCAATGTCTAAAAATTGTCTTTTCTTATAATATAATTCTCATTTTTAACACCTACATCAAACAATTTCCTCCTTCAAGCCTATTCAGAATATAGTTTTAAATTGTATCCACCTCTTAGGCTTCTGATAGCAAGTCTTTCTTTGGCATAGTTTGGGCTCAATATACAACTTTACACAAAATGGTTTTAAAACGCCGGCTTCTGGTAGAAGTGAGTAACGGTATTACACCCATTTTTGACAGGTTTCTTCCAGCAAGCAATGCTCAAAAGTGGACTTTGTTCAGATATAGATACACTTGTGTGGACGTATATTTATGTAGATTCTTGCGGGAGAAAGATGTTGACCACCCAACAAGGAGGTTGGATCTTTTTGGGTGGTTTGTAAGCCATGATTTCCACAAATTTGACACCAAATAAAAACAGATTTTTGAAACCAGCTCTGTTTCTTTTGCAATGATTTTGCTCTATGGACAGCCAAATGATGGGTTTTGGCAGTGGTCTCCTGTGTTACCACTGACATAGGCAAAAGTAGATGGTGGCCTATTTTTCAGGTTTTCACTGCGCTCTTTCTGGTGATTTCTGGAGAGCAGCATGCTTTCCGGCAGCCATTATGATGTTTCTACTGCCAGCAATGCACAGTGATGTTGCAGGGCTTGGATTAGTGGGTTAAGACATCCCACATAGGCAGGAGGGGAAATAGGTTTCCTGCTCCTTATTCCCACTCCACCTGGAAAAGCACTGGGGGTCATGCTAAGCTGTGTATAGTGTAATATGGCTGCATACAATTATAATGCATACTTTTCCTTCATTTGAATGGCAGAGAAGGGGCACAGAAGAGAATATGTATTTCCTCCTTCCCCTTCCTCTGTGCAGTACAAATGGGACAATGTTTACTGCAGCATGACATTTTCATGTTGGCATAAAATGATGTAGATTTCTATGGAATCTCTCTGCTTTTTACAGCACCAAAAAGCAGGCAGCTTCCATAGGAATCCATTATAAATGCTGCCTGCCATGTGTAAATGAAAGGCAGCAATTTACTCAATTTGCACTGTGAAGTGGAAAGGGAAAGGGCGATGTACAGGAAACTTTCCCTGCTTTTTACACCTCTCTTTGCCCTTCATAGCGCAAATGACAAACATTTTACAAAAGTGACCTGTTTGAATGCAAGCGCAAATGTAGATCGTCATCACCTTACTCTTTACCTGGACTCTGAAAATTAGCCCCACTGAGTTTTACACCTGAATTAGATTTTCAGGCAGGCATAAAACGAATAGATCTCTGAGGAATGGTCTGCATTTTGCACTTGCTAAAAGCAGGTACTTTCCATAGGAATACATTGCAATTGCCATCTGCAAACCATCATTTGCAAGAAAACCGAGGGTGAAATGATATAGCAGAGGTATTTTCTCCCGTTTTTGCTCTTTCCATTTGAAGTCCGTTTTGTAAATGTGGAAAACTGAAGACAGAGGACCCAAAAGTATGCAAGTGGTAACGCTGTTGGTCACTTGCATGCAATTACCACTTTTTACAAAATGTGCCCTTGACTGTTATACATTCCAGATATCAGAGTGAACACCGGCTATCATGGGAGAATCCCACTATTGGAGTGAACATCGGCTATCAGAGTAATTGCTCACTATAAGGGTCGACATGAATGATCAGAGCCAGCCGTCACCATAGAAATCAGTGCCTGCTGCCTGTGCTATCAGCGTGAACCTTCTATGAGTGCCTACATCCACTTTTATTGGACATTCACTAACAAAGTCAATAGCTCCTTTTAAAGCCAATTGAAATCACCAGCAATTGTTTGCTGTCAGAGTCAATGTTGGGCCTCATTACGAGTGTGCCGGTTCGGTAACAACAGTGCCGGTAAGCGTACCGGCACCGTTGTTACCGGACTGGCACACTCCGAGTTCTGCGGGCAGGTGCCGTCCTGCCCGCCAGGTCCAACCTGGCGGGTGGAACGGCACCCGCTCCCAGACTTTTACGGAAGCATGGGCACTGTTGCAGACGGTGCCGGTGCTTCCGTCCTCCCCATTCCCATTGAGTCCAATGGGACTGGAATGGGAATGGGGAGTTACTTTTTCGAGCGCCTGGCGTTGGGAAATTACTGGGACCGCCAGGGCTGTAATGCCCCGGTAATTCCCCAAAGCCAGGTGCCGGAAAAAAACATGCCCCCGGCGGCAGCTGTGTCGTTTTTACCGGCACAGCTTGAGGCCCAATGTTTGATATCACAGCCAATAACCAGCAGGCGCGCAACGCCATTGAGCTGCCCAGGCTATAGCCCCGCCCCCCGCCACGTAATTTGAGCTGGGGGGCGCGGCTTTTTGTTAGTCAGAAAGGGAAGAGAAGCCTTTCTTAAAACCAGCGCCTTTAAAGTGTTACTGTGTTCGTGCAGAGACATTTATTTGCACAAACGCAGCAACACTTTAAAGTTGCTAGTTTCAGGAAAGCCTTCCATCACCGCACTGCCTTACAAACATGAAATGCACACATCAGCCACCTCCCCACGGATGCAAGCGAACATATAACAACGTTCTGTGTTTTTTCACACCCGAGGAGAGGGCGCTGATGTGAGCACTTGCTTTTTGTTAAGCAGAGAGGCGAGGGAAGCCTTTTCTGAAACTAGAAGTGTTAACTTGTGTTGCATGTTAGCTAATTGTGTATGTATGCATGTGTGCGAGGAGTGTGTATGTAATTTAGGTGTGAATGAGTGTGTATGGAGGCTGGGTATGTATGTATATGAGCGAGTGTATGATCAATGGGATGTTTAAACGAGTGAGTGAATGTGTCATTTTGTGTTTGTGTATATGTGTACGTTTAGGTGTAATGCTGGACCCAGGAGGGGCTGATTCTGGTGGCTAGAGGTTGGGATGAGGGGTGTGGAGTGGTTGGTAGGAGAGGGATGAGTCGTGAAATGACATATATGGGCTTCGCGCTAGACAACTCTTGGGCCTAGAACAGAGGGGGCAGAGCCTCTAATTTTTCCCCGCCCAGGTTCTGAATTGCCCCTGCCCAGTGGACCCTCCCATCACCAGTTAGCCCCTCACCCCCGAAATAAAGGGTCCATTGCACTGCTCATAACCAATATCAAAGTGAACGTACACAGTTTCTTGAAGCTCACGCTCATGATAATAATATCACAATAGTGCTTAAAGACGGACTGCTCCCACTTCAGGGAGCTGTACGAATAGGTGCTATTATTAGCGGATTTCATCTTGCAACATATATGGACTCTGGGAGGATGAAAGGTTGCACACAGATCACTAAGTCAAGCAAGTGCTCAACTCTCCAAATTGCCCAGGAAGTAAACAGCCACCATACAGTCCAACTTCCACCACTGAGGTGAACTTCCATCCCTGGAGCCAGGGTCCATATCAGAGTTAACACCCATTATCACGGGCGCATTTCAACATTCACTATCACAGTGCCCGTCTTCCACCATTGACAGCGTCTACTATCAGAGATAAACCACTATTAGAGATATTGCCCAGGCACTATCAGAGTGAATGTCCCTATCAGATTACATATAGGAGTCACTATCTTTTTCAAAGTTCCACCATAGAAGTTAATACCAGCAATGCAAACGGATACAGACTGGGGGAATCAACGGTTTGAATTGGGATGCAGACCAGCATTGGACCATTTTCTAAAGGAGTGACATTGGATCAGCATTGAGAGGGTAGCAGAAGAAGTTCTCCCGTCTCTAGTCCACCGAGCTGTAATACAATGCATCAGACCCCAAGCGCAGGCTAGAGCAGGGCTCTGCATCTCGCAGCTCCCCTGAAGTTTTGCACTATGACACCCATGAACCTTCACCATTGACTATGCTCTCTCTCTCTCTCTCCCACTCTCTCACTCTCTTTCTCTCTCCATCCTGCATTTCTGAATGTCTACTCCCTCCCCTCCTGCCCCTTCTTGTGCCCACTCAGAGTGCCTCAGTGTGCACCTTTCCTTGCCTACCCGTCCTTTTGCTCCTCTATGCTGTTCCTCGCCTTAATCGTTTTAAGCCTCTCACCCCTTCCCTCCTGGACCTTCCCATCCTCTGCCGACTCACAGTCCACTATTTTCCGGTTCCCCTGGCTGCCCTCGCCCCTCTCTTTCTACACCTTTGTTCACGTTATTCATTCTGTGTCCTTCCTCCCGTCCCTGCTTCTTCTCTCCCTGTGCCCACTCGGAGCCCAGTTAGTTGCGCCTTCCACCCTCCTGAACTGTCTTCTCTTTCTCTCTCTGGTACTCGGTACACGCTCAGGGGTAATTAATGTGTACCTTTCCTTGCCCATCCATCCATATCTGTCGTTCTTCGTCTTGTTCCTTCTGCATCTCTCCTCCCTTCCCTCCTGCACCTTCCCTTCCTGTGCCCACTCGGAGCCCAGTTAGTTGCGCCTTCCACCCTCCTGAACTGTCTTCTCTTTCTCTCTCTGGTACTTGGTACTTTCCCTCCTGCGCTTCTGTTATCGTGCCCACTCAGAGCCCATTAGACTGCACCTCTCCTTGTCTACCCTTCTTTCCTCCATCTCCCCTGTTCTTCGTCGTGTTCCTTCTGCATCTCTCCTCCCTTCTCTTTTGCACCTTCCCTTAATGTGCCCACTCAGAGCTCAGTTATTTGCATCTTCCACCCTCCTTCTCTCTCTTTCTGTCTCCCCTTTACTGCCTCCTATCTCCACCCTACTCATTCAGTGTTCTAAATCTCCGCTCCCTTCCCCTTAAGCTCTCGTGCCCCCTCGGGGCCCATTCGTTTGCACTTTTCCTAGTCCACCCTTCCTCCCTCCATCTCCGCTGTTCTTCACTGTGTTCCTTCTGCATCTCTCCTCCCTTCTCTCCTGCACCTTCCCTTCCAGCGCTCACTCGCATTTTGCAGCGTTCCTGGCTGCACCTCTTTCTCCGCCTTTCTTCACCTGCCTGATTCATTCGGCGTCTTTCCCCGCGTCCCTGCCCTTCTCTTCCTGTGCCCACTCAGAGCCCAGTTATTTGCAGTTTCCGCTTGCCTGCCCATCCATCCCCATCAGCCGGCCCTCACCTCCCGCCCAGTAATCACCCCCTAATGTCCCATTATGGATATGACTTTTCCAGGTGCCCATACATCAGTGTCTGCACCCGAGCCCTCGTGGCTCTTACGCCACTGGCCTGGTTTCTATGGCGAAGCCGGAGACTTACGTGCGCTCCAACGCTACTTTATTACGTCCTCAGCAAAGGAAGAACTTGAGAACTTTACCCTGCTGCTTGGAACCGTCACAGTGCGTCATTGAGGCTTCTGGAACCTTCTTTCTTTGCTGCCGCTCAGTTAAGTACTTTCCAATTTCTGTTTTGATTGAGTGACACGTTTCTCTTGACACGGTTTAATAGTTGCTATAAAAAGATCTGTGGAGCATATGTTGCGCGCACTTATAGAGAAAGGAAAATGGTGCATTGGGCCACACCACAAAAGCGGTGTTAAAATAAATAAGTACGGAAGACGATAGGCCAAATCTACCCGAAATAAAAGTTATCGCGGACGCTTTTGCCTCAGCACATCCTGCATTGTAAGTTTTGGCTATAACATTACAGTACAGCCAGGAAGAAATAGCATATGAGGAGGAATAGGCAGCTTATAGGTGTTGTTTGATTATATACCCACCCATTGACTGCTCATGCCCATGATAATCAGGGACATAATTTCCCCCAAATGCCAAGGGTAGCGAAAATGACATCACACGACCCTTGACCTCTGATGACATCACAGGAAGTGATGTCGCTTGACCACACCCTGTAGTAACATCACAGAAGCGATGGAACGTGACCTTTCACCCCTCGAAATAAACAGGAAGTGGCATCACATAACATTGTTTCGGAGTACACAACGAAAAATATGGTTACGTTATCACTGTAAAGTGATATACGTTTCATTCAAGAATGGATCATCATATGTATCTTAATATCAGTGTGTATAGGCCCATATTACCATATCACTGTGAAGGTGTCCAGCCAAAGGATCGAATGCCCTTTTTTTCGAATCCAAAAAGACTGAAAAAAAAGAGTTGAATGCTTTTTTATTTATTTATTTATATATTTTTTAGTTTGGTATGCAAAGAAACGTTTTTAAAAAAAAGAAAACAGGGGGTTGGGGGGGGACCCTGTAATAAAGTCTCTTATTAGTCACAAGGGACACACAGACCAGCTGTGGAGACTGATGTTGTTCCAGGTATGCTTTATTGGTACAATATGTACAGTTCCAGTTACTCTCAGGTATTTACAGTAGTCTGGATGACAGGACAAGGACAGGGATAGGTAGTACAGTACACATGAAGGAGAAGACCCACCGGCCATCCACTCACTCCAGCTCAGGCCCCCAACTGACTCACTAAGAACATTCATACACTGATGCACTCAACATTCTCCTGGCTGCATCATACATCACATTCTATGGCAATCACTCCAGGCCAGTGACACTGTACAAGACTATATATAACATCTCCCTTTCTTACCAGATTCAACCACAACATAACATCTCCCTTTCATACCGGATGTACCCACGCGTGACATCTCCCTTTCATATCAGGTTCATACACACAAACATCATCCTTTCATTCGGGTGGAGGGAGGTCAGCCAAATGCACATCACTCGCCCACTCATAAATCTAAGCACAACCAGAATCTCACACAGATGAACTACAAGTAACAGATGAGGTGCTCCTGGCAGCACCGGAGGTCTTAACCTTGTGTACTGTACTACCTATCCCATCCTGGTCGCCAATGTAATAAAGTCTCTTATTAGTCACAAGGGACACACAGACCAGCTGTGGAGACTGATGTTGTTCCAGGTATGCTTTATTGGTACAATATGTACAGTTCCAGTTACTCTCAGGTATTTACAGTAGTCTGGATGACAGGACAAGGACAGGGATAGGTAGTACAGTACACATGAAGGAGAAGACCCACCGGCCATCCACTCACTCCAGCTCAGGCCCCCAACTGACTCACTAAGAACATTCATACACTGATGCACTCAACATTCTCCTGGCTGCATCATACATCACATTCTATGGCAATCACTCCAGGCCAGTGACACTGTATAAGACTATATATAACAGACCCCCATAAAAAATAAAAATAAAAAAAATCGACCCTTTTTTTCGGTCCTTTTGGTGTCGAAAAAAAGGCATTTGCTCCTTTTGTTTTAGATCCTATCACCTATAACCCACTGTGAATGCAAGCATACGTCCAAGGCTAAACGATAATGTGTTATTATATAGCACTTAAACTTAAGCGCTCCTATGTAAAACAAACATACATATCACCCAACCTGTGTTGCTACTCATTTATCAACCTCAGCAGAATGAAAGGCTGAATTGACCTTGATGGGATTCGAACCTGCAACCTGCAGATCACACACACATTGCAGCAGCCGACGTTCAACCGACTGATCTATTTTACCAGCTATAGCTATCAGAAAAACAGCCACTCCAGAAACCAAGAGCCACATGCTGCTGGCCACAGCCCATGAGCCTCAATGTAAAAAAGAAATAAACAAAAAACAAAAAAAGAAACCATTTTTGTTCTGAAATTTTTTAGGGGTAGCAAGGGAGCCCACAGGGGTAGCAAGGGAGACCCCAGGGGTTGCAGTTGCAACCCCTGGCAACCCCTAAATGACGTCCATGATGTTAATGCCTATCTGCCCCATCCCAAGTAAAACGCATCCTTCTAGGATCTCTTTGAGTTCGGTTTAGCACACCTTACGATCAAACGCTGAGCTTCAAGGCCCTGCCAGTGCTTTTTTAAAGCATTCTTCTGTTAATGACTTAATTGAAAAGGCCCTACTGGTATAATAAAAAATGCCTTAATCAGGTCTGCCTTCTGCCAATCAATTTTTA
Source organism: Ambystoma mexicanum (assembly GCF_040938575.1). Lineage (NCBI taxonomy): Eukaryota > Metazoa > Chordata > Amphibia > Caudata > Ambystomatidae > Ambystoma > Ambystoma mexicanum. The sequence continues at coordinate 418,420,861 of NC_090934.1, read as the reverse complement.
AGTACAATACATGTCCATCACTGAAGTCCTGTTAAAAACAAGCACTGGCAAAGCCAACAGTTTTGGCTTGTGTCTAAGTATTAGGCATTTGCCAGGCAAAGCTATTAGACGCACCATTTTGCAGCTGCTATCATCAAAAGTTATTGCCACTTTGACAGTGCCTGGAAAATGCCTTTCTCATGCCTACACAAAAGTCAAAACAGTTGGCATTGCCAATGCTTAATCTAACTGGAATGGGGCTGGGGAGGGTGACATTCTATTTATTTGTATTATAATTGTCAAAAGATGACAATGGAACAATAACTAGTTATGCACAGAAAATTCTTGTGTCCAACAGGTAACCCACCTGCGCTCTAGACGGACGGACTAAGTCCTTCCTGCTAATTTCAGAATGAATATTCATCATCTTAAAGTAAATTCTAAATGGTCAAAGAATTCTTATTTACAAAAAAAGCATTTCTTGTATTTCTTGAAACACAACCTGCCTTCTTTCTAGGCGTTACACAGATCACAACTATTGGACTCAATTGATATTTTAAAGAAATCCAAAAGTATGTATCAAGTAATTTTTCCTTAACCTACAGTAGACATTCATTCTTATTGTAAACAGTCAGCTCAAACACAATTGGCCTCATTCCGAGGTTGGAGGTAAGGTACAAACCATGCCGGTAATGATTTACCGGCATGGATTTCCGCTCCATGCCATTCCGACCCTTCAGACCGTAAATTACGGCACCGTAAACAACAATGCCGTAATTTACGGTCATGGGTCGCGCGCGCACACCACCATGGCGTAATCAACGGCATGGCGTAAACCGGAGCTGATCGCAAGTAAGGAGCACACGTAAATAACGGTCTCCTTAAGGCCGTAAAGTACCTTACCGGCATGGAGTACATACAGGCATCTCAGAGAAGGAGTTAAGAAAACTGAGCAGTGGTTTCCACAGCCACAGGTGCACACAATCAGCACAGGTGTAGCCAATGGAGTCTGGCACAGCACAAAATGAGCATACCCACACACCACACCCTCTCCCACACCAAGATGATACCAATAGTAGTGGCACAACTGGAGCTGGAGGCCTTGCTTGCAAGGCAGTTACAACAACAACCACAGCCCCAACCACAGAGGACACACAGGAGGAGACGGAGGGTGAGACAGGCCCAGCATGCACCACCCGTGCATCCACCGTTACCACGCCGGCAGCCCCCAATCCCTCGCATCTGAGCCACCTCCTTCAACCTAACACCACATCAGATCCACACCCTGTACCGGCTTGACCATGACACCATCACCACCATAGTGGACCTGATACATGACGACATAGTGAGTTTCATAGAATAAAGCTCTGCCATCCCCCCTCCACTGAAGGTAGTGACTGTGCTCCACTTCCTTGCCACAGGCACCTACCGGCACACAGTGGGGCACATGCATGGTATATCACAACCCTTATTTACCCGGATACTGAACCAAGTGCTGGATGCCCTCCTCAAGCACACAAGGGACTACATATACCAACCACGGACTCCCCAGGATGCAAATGTTGCCTTCCATGCACTGTGAGACATCAAATGACACCTGCGCAATGATCAATGTCCACTCCGTTTTACATTATGAACAACCAGTGTATTGAATAATTGTCATGAAACGTGTACAACAAAACCTACACCACCCTCCCCCTCCCCCCAACTCCCAAACACACCCTCACTCCTCTCCCCCTCACCCACAACAACCCCAGAATAGTGCCATAAGGCCAACATAGGCCACATGTGTGTGCCAGCATGTTCAAGGCGTGCCCCCAGAGCCAAGGGGATCCATGTTGGGCCGGCGCAATGTACGCAATGAGCGTCGGAGAGGGCTGGTCTGGGTGGAGGAGCACTGTGACGGTGTGTCCTCCCGCTGGGGCTGTCGTGTGGGAGGTGCAGCCTCCAGGGCATCCGCGATGCGTCCCAGGACCGCACACAACCTATTGCTGCTGTCAGTGACCGCCTGACGCATCTGCCTTAGCTCATCCACCCACTCCACCCTGGCCTGGCGGGTGTCCTCCATGAACACATTGATGAGGTCCGTCAGCTGATGTGCACGTGGTTCATCAATGTATGTAGGTACATTCCTGGCGGGTCTTGGGCCTACCTGCCCTGGCATGGCCTCAACTGGTGGAATAGGTCCAGGATCTGCCGGAGCACTACGGCCAGGTGTTTCCTGCTCTACAGAGTCACTGCTTGATGGCAGGGGGACATTGGTGGGCTCCGGGGTGTGGACTGTGGGGTAAAAGTCCTCCTCAGTGGCACCACAGATCGATAAGGGGCTGTCCACATTCTCCTGGGTGGCCGTAGCTGCCAACTCCCCAGCAATGCTTGATTCTGCCGACCTTGGGGTGTCTAATGTGGCAGGTGCCGAGGCAGGGAGGGATTGTGGTGGTGCATCCTCCACTGGCGTTTGTGGTGCCTGGGTTGTTTTCTTATTCCGTGCTGGAATGCTCCGGGACCGGCCTCTGCACGTGGAGGTGGATGGACGGGTTGTCTGGGTATCCCCGCTGTCATGATCGGTGCCTGTGGGGGTAGAGGAGAGGGACAACATGAGTGATTGTGTGATGCGCTAATTGCATAGATCGCTGCATTCACATTTCTGTAATTTGGGGTTTGTGGCCCTCTGGGCGTTGCAACAGTACTAGAACATATGAATGTGAATTGAATGTACGCATGTGTACGCATTTGTCGGAGTGACCGATCCTGCCATAGTAATGTGCAGTCTGGCTCACACACTGCCGAACCTGATGCACAATGTGCATGATGGAATGTGCAAGTTACTGCACTATGGCTGATGTGTGTTATGTACTTGCACTTGGCCCTTGATTGCGTTGCAGTTGACTCTGCATTAGTTGGATGGGGGGGTGGCTACATGACAAGGTGCCTTTTATGGCCCTTGGGGGAGTCTACATCATGCAATTGCCATTGGCAGTGTTGACTTTGGACACTCACCTCCATCGGCAGACGACGTTGCCCTGCAGTCCATTTCACCGATGCCCTCTATGCATTCCGTGCCAATCATTGCGGCGCATGTCTCCTCCCATGGCTCAAGTCGCACAGGGGAACTTGGGCCCCCTCCAGTCTGCATGGTCTGACTCCTGTTGGCAGTGAGGAGTCCCCGCACCCGTAAGTCATCCCACCGCTTGCGGCAGTCCTTGGGGGTGCGAGGGGTGGAGCCTACAGCGCTCACCCTTTGGGCGGTTTCTGCCCAGATGTTCTTTTTGCGGATAGTGGACTCCCTCCGCATGTCGGGGCTGAACACCACGTCAGCGTGTTCTGCCAGGTAGTCCACCATGACCTGGAGCTCATCAGGGCAGAATCGCTTCTTGCGGAGCCGGTCCGCAGACTTCTTAGGTGCTTTAGGCATAGTTCCTGGTTCCTGATGCTTTCCCCAACTTCGGATTGCTCCCAAGGGTGCTGCCTGATGAGGATGGCAATGGATTGTGTTTTTAAAGATGGCCGCCGCGCTCCTTCCCGTTCCTGTGCGATGATGTAATTTCCGGTTCCGTTGTTTTGCGGTGACCGTAATATACGGGATCCGTATATTACGGTCCCCGTTATTTACTGTCGCTGCTGCTTCCATGGCGGTGTTGTAATGTACGTGTCGCAGCAGGCCGGTAGGGGTTTTTCGGGGGGTTTTGCGGCATGCCGCTAGGTACTTTTCCGGCATGGCGAAAAGCGCGTGTCCGCGAGGTTGGAATGGGACGCAATTAGCGGTCTGTCACCTTGCCGGAGTCGTACTTTCCGCCATGCCGGAAACGACCAGTACTTACCTCCAACCTCGGAATGAGGCCCAATATTTTTCCTATTTGCCAAAGCGTTTCAGATAATTATTATCCATCGTCAAGGCTTTCAGCTGTCTGTCTGGATAAAGCTATTTCTATTTCTGTTAATCTGTTTACCCATAATGCGTGAATAATCACAGATTACTACTGTGCTCCTCTACTGGCGTTAATTTGCAAGTTACAATGTGTCAAATAAAATTAGCACTTTGCGTGGGTGTGTCCACTGGATATACTTAACGTGATTGGCTCGTTTCCGAGCCATACCACGGTGTAATCCCGTGGACGCACCTACGTGCCTGTGTTTGTTCCCGGCGGGGGGCGTGGCAGCCCCTTAGCCAGTGAAGGGGCTCGAACCGGGGCAATCCCTTTCCAAGCCTCCCCAAGGTTGGAGGCTGCTTTCGTCCTCCTCCGGGGACTCAGGTAAGTTTTATTTTTTCCTCCACCTCCTCCCCTCTAAACCATCCCCTCCCCACACCCCAACCCCACGTACCTTTTTCTTCTCTTCTCAGAGCGAACGCGCTGGGAACACTTCTGTTCCCAGAACGTCCGCTCCCGATGGCCACCATGGAAAGAGAAAAGGAACTACGATTTCCCTTTGCCAGGGCCCGTTTCGGAACAGAAAAAAATGCTATTAGTACCGCGGTCTAACGGGCCGGGGTACTAATGGCTATAAGCCCCTCGACGGTGGGCCAATTCAGCCCACGGTAATGCCCCCGGGGCTTCGTTAACTAATGCCCCTGGGGCGGTATTGACACGCCAACTTGTGGCTTATTGCCACAGTAAAATGAATGGCACTAATCTCAGGTGTTTCTTATTTGACTTAAACAAGTACTAGCCTATAAAGAAAAAAGCGCTGTTACTAGTCTCTCTTCAAATAGTCTGAAAAGTTGCGATGTTTTATATGGGGCAGGCTCAAATCGAGTTAAGACACTTACCCAGCTTTGATCGGTATTGGCTCGCCGGGCAGTGATATTCACAAATTATTCTTAGCAGACAGCATGTGGCACTCTGTATGGTATCAAGAAAGGATAGCACCCATTAGAAAGGTGATCCCTTCAGGGCCGTGTCACTGCACAATGCGCATCATCGAGAGTACGTGCTGCTGCTGTAACCATGACTATGGAGCAACAATTACATGCCCACTTAACTTCACTTCAGACCCTCTAACTGTGATCTGATGGGTTCGCCTCTTCCCATATCCCAGGCAAAATTCTCCCCAGTATTGCTCTGTTAATCCAAGGACCATGAGGCATCAGACCGGTTTTACTGGTCGGGTGCCCCATGCCCGTATAAATGACTTTTGGGTATCCATGGCAACACCTCGCGTCCGCACACAGAGTGTGTCATGTTGCCGGCGACCATCTTGGTATGGGAACCTGCTTGAAGAATTGAAAGGCATAGCCCAAACTGACAATTGCACGCTTTGATACCGCTCAAGTCCAGTGGTCCTCCCTCCTAACCTCTACCTCCTTAGTTAAATGATGTATAACATTACCTTGTTCATTGTGCAATTTGCAATAAAACATTTTTATTTATATAAAACATTGTTTGATAATACATATGATTTTCGAACATTATTGGCTGTACCTGTAGCTATATCATATTGAAGCGAGATCAAAATATTCTGTCTGCACCTCACATGACAACCTGTTGTATGTATGTATGTATGTATTTAGTTTTTATATAGCGCCGATAGCCCACAGGCATCAGGGCGCTTGTACATAAAACACTGCTCCTGCAAGACCAAAGACAGACAACACGTATGGGACGAACAAACGGTACAGCTAGCTAATAAGCGACACGAACTCTAACTAGGACCTGCGCCCACGGATTCTTATCTAAAGAGGTATGTCTTCAGCCTCTTCCTGAAGACTGGGAGACTGGCTTCGGACCTAAGTGATTCAGGGACGCTGTTCCACAGTTTGGGAGCCAGCACGAGAAAGGATCTACCCAACCCTGTTTTTAGCTTAAACTTGGGCACAAGCAGAAGACATTTTCCACCCGAGCGAAGGTTTCTGGTGGGGTTGTAGGGCCTTAAGTGTGTTCTCAAATAGGAAGGCGCTGAGCCATTCAGGCATTTATGAACCAAGCAGAGGGCTTTGAACTTAATGCGCTCCTCTACCCTGAGCCAATGCAGCGCTAGCCTCTCTTCAGTAACATGGTCTTTCCTTTTCAGATTTTTTACTATTCTGACCGCATTGTTCTGGATCACCTGACAACTAGATAGATCCTTGGAAGTGGCCCCCAGCAGCAGGGCGTTCCCGTAGTCTAGCCGTGAGAGAATGATGGCTCTGGCTATCGTTGCCCTGTTTGCTTCATTAAGCAATGGTTTGATTGCCTTCATGAGCCTAAGATAATAAGCTGAATTTTTTTGGAGGAAGTTAGTTTGGGCGTGAGAGTCGACAACTGAATCGACCATCATGCCTAGGGTCTTCACCTTAGGGACCACTTGGATAGTGGCATTTTTAATTTGAAAAAAACTGTACTCTGCTCCCAGTTTCTCCAACTGGCGACTGGAGCCAAACAACATCAATTCTGTTTTGGAGTCGTTCAGGCACATCCAATTTGCCTGCATCCAGTCGTCAATTAGCTTATAAACCTTGGTAAGCGTTTCACTATCTGTGGCGTGGTTCCTACCCCCCAACTCCAATATGAGTTGGGTATCATCTGCGTAGTTGGTAAATGACACTCCGGCATTCACCAGAAGGGTGCACAGAGTGCGCATGTAAATGTTAAAGAGCATTGGGGATAGGCTAGCACCCTGTTGCTGTTGCTGTTGCTCACCTTTTCCTCCTTCTTTTCTTCCTTGAAATATTTCCTTCTCCATTCCCCACCCTGATACCCTTTACCCCCCTCATCTCTCTCTTCCCTCACGTCTTCCCCTATTTACCTCGCCCTACCCGCTCATTTTTCCCCTTAACCTTACCTCTCCATCCTTACTGCTTCATCCTAGCGCCCTCTATGTGTCCCTCCTCCTTCCCTTCCTCACCCCCTCCTTCCCATACTTACCCTCACAGGTTAATTGCTCTAATTACTGTTTTATTGGTTTGATTCATGTCTTGTAAATTGCTTCTACTGTTATAATTTCTATGTATTTTGTTGTTATAATGTAAAGCGCTTTGGATTAAAGCGCTATATATAGACAATAAATACAAATACAAATACATACAGAAGCGTAATCAAAGAGACACTGTTTGCACATCTCGATGCAACAATTCCAACATAAATGTTCACAATTCCTTTGTGGGACCCTGTCCATAGTGCCACCAGGCGGGTTTTATCCAATCTTCTCAAGTACAATAACTATCACTATTTAACAGTGTTCTAAATATAAAATAGTACTTGCATTTAAGGTTGTTCAAGGTTTTTTATTTGCATTAAACTACCTAGCTTATGTGTAAAAAAAAAAAAAGATATAGGTCATTTGTAACCCCCCACCCCCATATCAACAGTTAACACTTTTCGGTCTACTTGTAGTGATGATCAGGGAGATGGGGAGAACAGGGGGTGTGGTGGGTGCTATGAGTTATCTATTGGGGTGCAGGGACAGCAAGTGGCGGAGTAAATGATACCGGAAAGTATCCCTCCTCACACTCTATATCAGCAGTTAACCTATTTCAATCTTTGTAGGATGATGATGAGGGAGACAGAGAGGGTCTGGGGGTGCAGTGGGTGTTATAGGTCAACAATTGGGGTGCAGGGACAGCAAGTGACAGGAGTAGATGGTACCGAGTCTCTCTCTACTTCGAGCTTTGGGATCTTCTCTGAATGTAGGTATTTTTTTTCTATACAGTCACTACTTTGGGTGTTGGTCACTAAGATGCATGTCAAAAATGGGCCTGCTATAGTTGGCAATCCTTGCGGCTGTTGTCATTCCCCTTTGTGGTGTGGACTTTTGCTTTTCTGCTTTGTAACTCATATGTGTCATAAAACAAGACCCATCGTTCTGGGACCCATCTTGTGAATGATGCACTTTGCATACAGCCCTTTTCTTGCCAATATTGCTCGATTCCCTCTCCATGTTCTGTGGTTATCTGCGGGTCTCTGACCTCTCGATCCAAAGTAATTGGTCTGCAACCTTTGTCCATTTTCTTTCCTTCTTAAGAGATTTTCGAAGTTGTCTGTATTTGTTCTTTCAATATTACATCCACGACAATTCATTATCTTATAAGTAATCATATCAGACTATTGTTTTAAACAGGGAATGCCTAGTTTGTTCTCAAGAAGAAATTGTGGAGGGGACAATAGGGAGGGGAGTACAGAATGATATGATATGATATGGCATTTATAATTCGCCTATACACAAGTGTTTCAAGGTGCGACGAGGCAAAGGAGGGGGAACAGAGGGAAGACAGACAACCCTCCTACTAGGTCAGGTGACATTCAGATTGCGCAAGTGCATGGGAAGGGGAAGGAGAGAAGTGCAGTGCATGGGATAAAAATAAATAACAAGAGTAAAAGTACGGCCAGCAGGTGGCAAGTGCAAGGGGAGTGCAGACATTGGGTGTCAAGTGCTGATAGTGGGACTGTAGAGATACAGAAAACAGTCCCCAAGTGTGGGGGTTGCCAGGAAGGCAGTGCAGGGGTGCGACTGGCGGGGGAGGGGACCGGGGCCCGAGATCAGAGGGTGGCCAGGTAACCAGTGCAAATTCAGTATCAGCCAGGAAGTCAGCAGGGGAGAGGAGGCGAAAAAGCAGAAGCAAAGAGAAAGGTTTTGAGGTGCTTACGGAACCAGAGATGATTCTCCTAAAGTTTCAGGGAGGCAGGGAGGCTGTTCCAGAGAGAGGCCCCAGACGAAGAAAGAGATCTACCACCAACTTGTTGCTTGGAGAAGCGACTGACCCTGAGGGAGTTGGAGGCGGATGAGCGAAGAGCTCGAGAAGGAAGATATTTAGGAAGAGAGAGTTGAAGGTATTGAGGACCCAGGCCCCATATTGCCTTATGGGCAATGCAGAGGGTTTTGAACTTAATCCCCACAGCCACTGGGAGCCAGTGCAGATATTTCAGTCCTGGAGAGATACAATCCATGGGCTTGAGGCCAAGGCCAAGTCTCGCAGTCCTGTTCTGGATGAGATGCAGAGGGCGGAGAGAACAAGCAGGCCGATTTAGAAAGATGCTGTTGCAATAGTCCAGTCTAGAGAGAACCAGAGCTCCGGAGACAGTGAGCTTCTGAGGGGAGGAAAGGAAGAATACCTCTTAGGAGGTGCAGCTGGTAGTGTGACTTCTTAGAGATGTCAGAGATGTGAGGAGAGAAGGAGAGTGTGGAGTCGAAGATGACCCCGAGGTTTTTAGCCTCACAGGTGGGAGCACGAAGAGGGCAAAGAGAGGTCGGCCAGAGAGTGACAGGAAAGGAAGGTGCGGGTGTGCCAATGAGGAGAATATCGGTCTTACTAGCATTAAGGCAGAGATCATTGGTGTGCACACCACGTCTGGATGGCGGACAGACAATCAGAGATGGGAGAAGGACAAGAGGTGGCTGAGGGTAGCCTGAAAATGAGCTGAGTTTCATCTGCATAGCACTGGAAGTTGGGGCAGAGCGCAGCAATGGGGTGGGCAAGACGTGCCAGGTATTGGTTGAACAGCCAGGGAGAGAGGTTATAGCCCTGGGAACACCACAGGTAGAGATGGGGATAGAGGAGAGGAAGGACCCAAGTTGAACCTGGGAGGGTCAATCAGAGAGGAAAGAAGTCAGCCAAGAAGTCAGCCACGCCAGGGCCTGACTGGTGATCGCCAGTTTGTCACAGAGACGGTTGAGCAGGATGGCATGGTTGACCATGTCAAAGGCGGAGGAGAGATCACGTAAAATGAGGACGCAGGGGGTGTTGGAATCAAGGTTGGAGAGCAGGTCTTCACGGATGTTCAGGAGAGCAGTTTCCGTGCTTCAAGCAGCTCTGAAGCCAGACTGATGATCGTCGAGACAACCAACAGATTCAGTGAAAAGATTGAGCTGGGAGATGGCCAGCTTTTCTAAGAGTTTGCCCAGGAAAGGAGTGATGGAGATTGGGCAGTAGTTAGCCGGGCAGGATGGGTCGGCAGAGGGTTGCTTAAGAAGAGGGTGCACAAGGGAGTGCTTCAGAATGAGGGCTAAGCGACTAGAGCCATGCAGAGCCATATCAATTACCATACACATTGAGCAATTTCTTTACCAGATATCAATGACATTTGGGACTTTCAGTTTCTAACGCAGTATTCTTCGTGGTAGGCACAGCGTTCATAGCATTAAGCCAGGTTTGCGGTTTCAAGTGGCATGAGGCATCTCCTTGAATGCAAGTTTCTCCTCTCAAGATCCATTAGGGACTGCTCCAATCTATAGTCTGCAGGCTCGACGTGCTGCCTAGTAGTCATACACCGTGTTCCAAGACCATTTACTTTCTTGTTCTGTTGCCGGCCCAGAATCCTCTAACTTTAGTACAAGACCAGAACTGATGTAAAGCTGCGTCTTCCCCTTTTCTAAGATCCCAGCATTTACATGTAGGGACTATGTGTAATTTACTTGGAGTCTAATAACGTCAGTTGCTTCATCATCCTTCATATGTTGATGTTTTTAGGGATATTTAACCACCCCTACCTATCGCTTCTGCAAGAAACCAGCTTGCTTGTTTGTAACTTGTGCTTCCTCTAACAATCATGTGTCATAGACGCTTAGCACTCAGTGGCACCCTTTTCAGTGGGCACACCCAATCAGGTAGGAGAGAAGAAGGGATGTATTCCCTGATACAAGTCCGTGGTTTCTCACAGTATGCTTGTAAGTGGGCCCCCATGCACCCACTGCACCACCTCTCCCTGGCCCCCACTCCTCTCCCGTGTACACCTACCCCTAACAATGTTACACCCACCAGCCGCACAACCATCAGCACCTACGCAACAACAAAAATTCAGGTGCTTACTGTAAGTATACTCAAATGCACTCCCTTTGGTGGCATGTCTGTTTTTAGTGGAAATTGACTTCTACTCTCCAATAACTAAGGTATATTTCTTTTTTTCTATTTAAAAAAGCTTGTAGCACCTGTTTCTTGTCAGCGTGGATGCCAAGGGTCATATATCGTGACGCTGTCAGCCATGTGAGGACTGGCAACTTTTGGCCTAAGTGGCAAGCACTGGTCCATGGAGCAGTGGCCCAAGTCCACAATGCAGTGGCCCTAACCTCCAGAACAACTAAACTTAATACCAACCCCTGCCGACTCACATATTCTCAAGTATATATAGTAGACATTATGGACATGACCTTCCTTTCGTGCAACATATCTTTTAGTTATGTTTGTGCTTTCCTAAAGACCTGGGCCCTAGGGAAACTCCCCTCATATCAAGCTTGGTCAAATGATTTCACTAGGATAATATACTTTTGTGAATTTAGAAAGCTGGGATTTGAGTCTAGGACTCTTCGTGTGTAAGTTTGCAATTTGACAGCATGCTACTTCTCCCATCCCAACTTTATTTTTAGACCAACGTGAAGAGTTGGGGGAAGCTTGAGGTTTCCTTGATAGACCCAAGCCATGGAGTGGAGGGGGTCCAGCTTTGTTCTAAGAGTCAAACATAAACTGGCACGGCAAAAGACCCATACCTGTCTTCCCCCTCCCCACAACACAAAACCCATATTTGGCCTGCTGTCTACCCACTGCCGCCCAACATGGCATCCCCCCACTAGAAGGCATTAAATAAATGGGTAATAGTCTAATTATTTATGGAATAACTGTATAGCTTATGAACCCATTTGAGCGAGACTTTCCCTACTGATAGTTAATGTAAATAAGGCATAGTGATAAAGGGATTTGCTCAGGATCACTTGATGTGTGAATTGTGGAAAGGGGGGACTTGAACCCCGGCTCCCTGGTTCCACAGTTTACAATTTAGACATCGGGATACACTTAATCTTCGCCTAGTCAATCTTCAATACGCAATCAAGAAATGCTTCCTGCAAAGTTCTTATTCCAGGGCTAAACTTGTACACTGTTCAATCAATTTGGCTTTCAAAGAACCAAGGAACATGATAAAGTAACATGACAAAATATAAGGCAATTTGTAATTTAAACATTTGTGCATAAAACAAGAATGCATCATTTCATCAGAAAAAAGAAAGGGGTTGAGCCTGTTCTGTGCTCGCGTGCAGCGTCATGCAGGTCATAACTTTCTACATTGGTACCTCCATCTCAGGTGACGATCTTGCCACAAAAGATCACTCTGACGCCGAAAGATGGTTAAAGGGTGTTTATTTACAGATTGTAGTTTAGTAGATTGGGTCAGAATCACTAAATTTACAGGTCTTGAAAGGGTTTTCGTGATTTGCGCTAGGGTCGCCCCTCTCTCTCGCACCTCAGTAGGGTTACTCCCAACCTAGCCCAGGCGTCCGTAGTCCTGGTAAATACTAGAGACTGGTGACCCCTACTGTCTTTTCTCTTTGGGCTAAGACTACAGTGGTTGCCCTACGACGTTGGCTCACTGACTCCCTCTGGGTCTTTCTAACTGTCCTCACTCTAGCCCAGCTTAGCGTTCTATAGGCGTCTGGGACAGTGCCCTATACTCACTCTGTGTGAACCATCCAAACCAGTCACGCACTGTCTTACCCCGTGATTTAGCCCTTTCTTCTTCTCTCCTCTTCTTTTCCCGCTGAGTCTTCTGTCCCTCCGGTCTTTCATTCTGCCTGCCTACTTCCACCCTTAGCAATTCTTCTTACCAAAACCTCTCCTCTCTCTGCTACTACCACCTCTCCACTACTACGACTTCTCCACTGACCACTACCACTACGTTTCCATTCCTACTTCTACTACTCCCCTTCTACTTCCTCTGCTCTATGAAGTAGTACTTCCTCCTTCCGCTGCGACCACTTCTCTCCACTACTACCACTTCACAGCCACCACTACCACTACCTCTCCCTTCTTACTACCACTCTCTTTACTACTACTTCCCGCTTCTCACTACCACTACCACTCACTATTACTACTTCCTACCACCACTCCACTTTCTCCTCTCACTACCACTCACCCACAATCACTTCCCAGTATCCTTTCTGCCACAACTGCCTCCACACGCCTTCACTCCGCCCTCATGTCGGTCTCATGCTCCTCCTCCTGACACCTCTGACGTCACCCTTCTAACCTACTAAGGAAAAACACTTTCCTGTTCCTCCTTAAATCTACCTCCCCCTTCCGTGATTGGTTGCCTTTCCTTAACCAATCCTCTTGCCTATTTCTCAAGGGGGTGTGGAATGGGAAGGGACAACATTAAAAGGGGCTTACGCCATGCCCCTTTTTTCTATGTGACTTGGCGCGTTCAGGCTAGAAAAAAAACAGTTCTTGGGGGTTGTCTTTACTGATTGCTGCTGCCCCCTTGCTGGCCTTTTAAATGTTACAGGTCCCAGGTGGACTATAGATTTCTCCACAAGCGTGGGCTCCGGCTGATGTCTTCTGCAGGAGCTGCACTTGCTTCCCTAAGGCCTCGTCAGTCTGCAGGCTTTCCCCAACATCTCTCCACCTTGGCGCTGTCATTATTGCTGTGCCCCGTGATGTGCCTTTGGCCTTCTACCTCTCTCCGCCCTTTACATCTGCCGATCAATGGATGTCCTATCTAGGGGCCGCTGCCGCATCCTGCACAGTTCTAATTCCCCGGAAAGGGCCAGGAGCCCAAGGTAAGGAGCAGTTGGGAGGGAGTCTGCGAACAGGCACCCTAATAATGGGTTTGGGAGAGGTAAAACGATTGTCTGCCTGCCCCCGAACCATGACGAGGCACTGGCCTTGTCACACTCATTTCCCCTATTCTATTTACTGATCATCCTCTGGGGGACCTTCATTTGCACCATATCCACGATGCCCCTTCACCTCCCCTCCCCTTCACCTCCCCTTCCTTACAGTTACCTTTCAGCCCTCCATTCCCCTTTTGCGCCATCCCTTAAGCCTTAACTCAAAAACGACTTTCCTTCCAAGCACTCAGACCCTTCCCTTCCCTTGGCTCACATGTAGATGGTAGGCAACCTTGATTTGCCAGTAAGTGTCTGCCAGACATAACAACAAGCTTTGTTCTAAGTCTCGCTGGTAATCGTAGCTTTGGGATCTGTAACTCGACAATGCACAGTGAAAGAAGCAAAGGGGACCTGGCTTTTATTGTGCTCCCAAGTAACACTTTTGTGGACAATTGATTGCATAGTTTAATTCATGCTGTGCCCTTGTGGCGGTACTGTATTTCACCTTGCTGCTTATTCGAATCTAGCTGTGCCCCTGTGGCTGTGCTGCATTTTGATTTTGGCTGCGCCCAGTGACTGCATTGTGTACCCTGTCCTGCTCCACCTCTCCTCCCTTCCCATCCCCCTTTTCTCTCCTCTTCACCCTCCTCGACATCACGCATGGCACGCTCTGTTTCTCCTATCTTCTCTGTTTCTCCATTGACTATCCTTCCCTTCTCACTAAGTCTGGTAGGAAAAAGTTCAAGAAGACGACTTTCGTCTCTTACCCTGGTCTCCCTATCACTGACACCTACACCAGCGCATCCTCTAGACAGACCCTCAACGACCTCCTCTTTGTCGTTCCTTCGCCAGACCTATGGATTCCCCATATGGTCTCTGTGCTCTCTCCTTTCGCTTCCTCTCCGATTAATGATGGCACCCGGTGGGAGGCCCTCCTGGACCCCTTCCATTTCTCTAAGGTAATCATTAATGTATACCTGAATGGCACCATCCTGGTCCAAGGCCCCCAGGCCAACCTTCTCCTCTTTGATAGATGCTTCCCGCGCCTCATCAACTTCCTTGCTTCTCCTTCTGTGCCCTCTCTCCCCACTCTGACTTCCTTGCCTCAACCACTGCCTCCTCCTTGGCTACCTTGCCCTATCCTCCCTTCTCCTCTGCCCCCGCTCAGGCCCCTTCTACACCTCTGCAGGGTGTACCTCTGATTTCTACCTTCCAAGTCTTTCAAGGCTAGCAACCTTTTCCATATTGCCAGTCTCAACTCTCGCTCTGCTGTCAAACACTCCTCTGCAATATGCCACCGCCTGGAAGAACTAGACCTCGACGTCCTCGGTCTCATCGAGACATGTTCTCAGCCAGCTCTGTCACAAGGTTTGACGCTCTCTTCCCTGGTGGCTACAAGATCCTATATGCACCCAGATCCAACCGTCACGGTGGTGGTGTAGCCCTGATTTTCCCTGAGTGGATCCCTGCCGTCGTGATTCCGATGCAGGCCTCCTCCTCTCCTTTGAATGCCTTGTTTGTAGGCTGTCTCTCTCTCCCGGCCACTCTCTCACCATTGCTACTATCGGCCACCTGGTACGACTACCTCTTTACTCTCTGAGTGGGCTGACTTCTGCTCTTCCCTCCTGGCCTCAACCACTCAGGTCCTTCTGTTTGGAGACCTCAATATATACCTGGATGCCTCCTGTCCCTCCTCTGTACTCTTTCACAACCTCTGTGACTCTCTCTCTCTCTTTCTCTCTCTCTCTCTCTCTCTCTCTCTCTCTCTCTCTCTCTCTTCTTACCTCTGGTCTGACCCACTCTGCAGGGCACACTTTGGATGTTCTCATCTCCTCTGACCCCCCCTCTCAAACCCCCTCACCATTCCTCTCTCATGGAGCGATCACTCTCTCCTCTCCTCCCATCTCTCCCTCTATACCCCGCAGGTCTCGTCTACTCCAACACTGCCACCTACCTTCTCGGTCATCCGGCCCATGAAACGAGTGTCAGTTGAGGCTTTTGCTGCCACTTTCTCTACCCCTCCCCCAACTCCGGCTGACTCCCATCCTGACACTGCCCTTTCCAAGCTCCACTCAGATACCTCTGATACTCTTGATATTCTTGCCCCTGTCATGAGGATCTGCTTGAAGCCCAAAGCCAAGTGCAACTCTTGGTACAACTCTGACCTGGTTACCATTAAACGCAAGTGTAGGGTGGCTGAGAGGAAATGGCAGGCTTCTTGTACATCCTCTGACAAACGGGCCTTCCGCCTGCTCCAAAGACAATACCGGCTCTCTGTTCGCACTAAGAAGAGAGCCCATATCCAAGCCTGCATCTCGGCAGCATCTAACAACTCGGCTGAACTCTTTAAAATCTGCAGGGAGCTAGCCAATCCTGCTGCAGTCTCTACCTCTCCTTTCCTCTTCCAGGCCCTCTGCAAAGCCTTGGCCTCTCATTTAATTTCTAAAACCCAGGATATCCTATCCACCCTCTCATCCTCTCCCTCTCTTCCCTCCTCTCTCTCCTCTACCTCCGGCCCCCCAGCAGCCACCTCGCCTCCCTCTTTCTCTTCCTTTCCTCTGTTCTCCCCAATGAGATACCCAGACAAGTCTGATCTGTGAAAGTCTGGTCCAAACAGGTTCTTCCCTCTTCATCCAAAACCACCAAGGACCATATTTACACCCTTGCTCCTGCTCTGGCCAACTTCTGCAACCACTCTTTTACCTCTGGAGCCTTCCCCTCCCCTCTGAAGCACTCTCTTGTGCACCCTCTTCTCAAGAAACCCACAGCGAACCCCTCCTGCCCGGCTGAATATCGCCCAATCTCTATCACTCCTTTCCTTGCCAAACTCCTAGAAAAGATGGCCATCTACCAGCTTAATCTTCACACCGATTCTGTTGGCTGTCTCCATGGCCGCCTGTCTGGCATCAGAGCAGCCAGAAGCATTGAAATTGCTCTCCTGAACATCCACAAAGACCTGCTTTCCAATCTTGACTCTAATATCCCATCTGTCCTTATTCTACTTGATCTTTCTTCTGCCTTTGACATGGTCAAGCATGTCATCCTGCTCAACCGCCTCTCTGATAACTTGGGTATCACAGATAAGGCCCTGGCCTGGCTGACCTCTTTCCTCTCTGACTGACCCTCCCAGGTCCAACCTGGGTCCTTCCTTTCCTCTATCTCACTCTCTACTTGTGGTGTTCCTCAGGGGTCTAACTTCTCTCCCTGGCGTTTCAACCAATACCTGGCATCCCTCGCCCACTGAATTGCTGCTCTCTGCTCCAATTTCCAGTGCTATGCGGATGACACCCAGCTCGTGTTCAGGCTCCCCTCTGTCACCTCCTCTCCCTCTCTCATCTCTCATCTCTGACTGCCTGTCTGTAATCCAGAAGTGGTGTGCCACCAACGACCTTTGCCTTAATGCCAGTAAGACAGAGATCCTCCTCATTGGCTCACCTGCACCTTCCTTTCCTGTCACTCTCTGGCCAGCCCCCCTTGACCCTCTTCCTGCTCCCACCTGTGAGGCTAAGAACCTCAGGGTCATCTTCGACTCCATGCTTTCCTTTTCTCCCCACATATCTGTCGCCTCTAAAACGGCAAACTACCAACTGCACATCCTCAGAGGTATTCTTCCTTTTCTCTCCTTCCCCCAAAATCTCACTGTCTCTAGAGCTCTGGTTCTCTCTAGGCTGGACTATTGCAACAGCCTCTTTCTAAATCTGCCTGCAACTACTTGCCACCCTCTGCAGATCATCCAGAACTGGACTGCAACACTTGTCCTTGGCCACAAGCCCAGGGATCGTATCTCTTCAGCCCTGAAATCTCTTCATTGGCTCCCAGTGGCTGCAAGGATTAAATCCAAGACCCTTTGCATTGTCTACAAGGCATTCTGGGGCCTGGGTCCGAAATACCTTCAACTCTCCCTTCTGAAATGCCTTCCTACTCGTGCTCTTCGCTCCTCCACCTGCTACTCCCTCAGGGTCAGTCACTTCTCCAAGCAACGAGTTGGGGGTAGATCTCTTTCTTCAGCTGGGTCCTCCCTCTGGAACAGCCTCCCTGCCTCTCTAAAATTTGATGAGAACCATCTTTGGTTCCGGGAGTACCTCAAGAACGTCCTCTTTGCTTCTGCCTTCGGTCTTCCTCTCCCCTGCTGATCTATGTCTGCTTCAGTATTTGGCACCTGGCTACACTCTGATTTCAGGCCCCGATCCCTGTTCCCCCAACCACTCACCTACACTACCACTTGGCATCCCTTGCACCTGGGTCTGTACCTGCATCCCTATAGTCTCCTTCATGTACTTATTAGGCACCCTTTGTCTGCTCCTTATTCTTGCACTTACCACCTGCTGGCAGCACTACCTGTTGTGTTTGATCTTGTGTTAGCACTTTACATTCCTCCCCTGCCCGTTGCACTCTCTCCCTCCCCTTTCCCCTGCACTTGCGCATTCTCAATGTCACTGGGCCTAGTAAGATTGCTGTTATTTGACCTCCCCTGTTCCTCTCCCTTGCCTCGTCGTGCGTTGAAACATTTGTGTATGGGCGCGATATAGTGTGTGTGTGTGTGTGTGTGTGTGAGAGAGAGATTAGGCTTTGGTTTGTGTAACTGGTGATGTTTTTGAGTCTATCTGCACTCATGTGACAATGTATCTTTTATGGGAAATTATTGTTTTGTATGTGTGTCTTTTATTGGTCTCATAAAGTGTGTTCAGGGCAAGACAATGAAAAATAATCACAGATTTAGGGGGTCCTTCAGAGTTGGGTGGTAAAATCAGCAGTATTTAGCCAATGCTGTCGACTTCACCATCCGCCCAATTCAGGGCTTGATTAACACCACCAGCCTTTTAGGCAGCCGGTTTTTCCAAAAATCTGCCTATTTTTACCTCCACCTAAATGATGGTAGTAAAAAATCAAATTTGGCCTCAGTTTGTACATTTTTTTTTTACTGTACAGTACAGAAGTGCAAGTGCTTCCCTTCAATACAGTGCACATTCTCCCCACCTCATCCATGTAATGCATATACGGGTCAGAAACAACCCTTTTGTGCAAAGAAAGTCCAGTAGTGTTATGAGCCACAAGATGTGCATCTGCTTCGACCATCACAGCAAAACATACTGAAAAGAATATTTAAAATAAACACCTTTTTTATTACGACCAGCGGAGGTGGTATTTCCTGAATACCTTTATAGGTATTCCGGAAATACCACCTGCACTGTTGGTAAACTTCACATTTTCAGAAATGCCACCTTTCTCTGGTGGTATTTCATTAAGTAATCTGCCCAATTCTGACTGACCCCATTAGTTTGTATTCTACTAATAATTAATACCTGAATGTTACTTCTTTCTGTGTCTGTTTTCAACTAGACCTGAAATTGAGTACCACAAGCAATACAACAGCCATTTCTATAAACACCACATAATATCCATGGGTGTTATTCAGGGTACTATGATTACATTCTTATTATAATGAATTCACCAGTGATCAAGCAATTCACTTGAACATAGGCGAAGCATGCATACTGAAGGAAACTGAGGACAAACTCTAATAAGATATGGACCCTTAATTCCTTGGGAAGTAGGAGTTGTAATAAGCTGCTGAGGCCAATGGTGTATGGGCCCCAGTCGTGCCAACATTACCATCCTGGGTCATCCAGAATCACTGTGACAAATCAACTTCCGGGGCAACAGTGGTTCCGAGATGAATATCGGTTTCTAAACATCAGTCAGCCCCACACCTCTAATATACCAGAAGGGATTCAAACAGATTGGAAATACAAGCAAATTATAAACCGCCTTGTCCAATTTAGGAAACGTGGACGGAACGGCAGGCTTATCTCCGAAAGGTCGTGGATCGTTGGTTAGTTGCAACACTGCGAAAATACAATTATTACCTTATGATAAAAGGGACTGTCCAGTCAAGGTTGTATAAAAAATATCTACTTTATTATTATCACAACAGACAACTCTAGCAACACTAAGAAATACAACCCACCCTGGAATGGAATGCAGTGGACAGACAGTTTCAAACAAGGAAAAGGGATGCACTCTGGATACTGACAGGAGGTTGGCGGTATGGTTAATAACCACGACATTTTAAGGTTACTTGGCTTTAGCACAAAGGGAGCAATTGGTCACAAAATGTCTCTAAAAGCCTTCGGAGAAGGACCTGGGTGACAGAACCACACTGTACCTTGTGCTTGTTGGTGTTCTTGGTGCTCGACAGGGTTCAGTCAGTTTCAGGGCGCTTTGCAACTTCTGTGACAGAGCTCAAGATCGGAATTAGCTGCGAGTATCAGGTGGCAAACAGTTCAGCAAATAAAGCTGGACTGATGCCTGCAGGCTGGCCTACACAGTAGCTTGGGTCAGGAATCATTGTCTCAGTGCTGGATGGCAGTTCTGAAGCACTGTTCGAGGCATCTGAAAAGTCTTAAAGCAACTGCGGCGTAACAACGGTCAGCATTGCAGTCGGTTGCAGTTCGAGGGACTCAACTGGCTCAAAAATGTCCTTTAAGGCAGATATCAGTAGATGCTTGTAAATGCACTTCTCTTAGCTTCTTCACTGGGCTTGTGTCGTCCTTTAAGGTGGACAGCTAAAAGCTGAAGAGTGTGTTGCATGCACCTCCCTTGTCCTTGGTTTCGGGTTCAGAGACCTTCTGGCACTTCCCATCTAGGAAGCTTGCCGCAGAGGCTAGCAGGGGATGCTGTGTGCTGGCTGGGTCCTGGACCTGGAGCTACTGGAGGGTCCTCTGGAATTCGGAAATTCCCTCTGTTTATTTATTTATTTATTTTTGCATTTATAGCAGCACACAAAGCCCTGAGGCATCTAGGCGCTGTTCCCTGGGAGATGTTAAGGGGAGCGATCTTGCTTCCCTCTTTGGAAGTCCTGGACTGCGTTCATTGGCAGAAGATGTAAAGGATACTGTACCTTCAGTCAGGGTCCAATAATGAGTTCTTCTTGCTACTCCTTGCAAAGTCTGCCAAAAGGGGGTCTCATCCCTCTTTTAAAGCCATATGGGCCACAGGGATTGGTGAAGGCTACGCCTACCTTAATGAACCAATCCTGGGTCCCCACCAACAATCTTATGTCTGTGTGAGGTCATAACCAGAGTGTTTTGCAAAATAAATGGTATTGAAAACATGTAACACTACGTCCCACCCATCTTCCTGTCTATTGTGGATCAGCGGGTCTCTCTGGTTAATGGAGTGCTCTGTGGTCCCTGATTAAAGCGTCTGGTATCCCTTAAAGCTGCTGCAAGACCAGACTCTCTGGCTCCGGCAATCCACATTCTCGTATCTTATGAATTGGGCCCCCCTGTGGGGTGAACTTATGTAAACACGCAGCTGCAGACATGACAGTTCACTATCAATTGATACTGAGGATGGGAGCTGGCTCCAGGTTGACACAGTTGAATATGAAAGGTTGTTGGGGTTTCCTGTCTCCTTTGTTAACCATTGCAGCCAAGCCCCAAGTGGGCCTGTTGGAATTACTCTCTGATGATTAGTATGCAAATCACTGCCACCAGTTGCAGGGACCAACTAAAGGCAAAGGGTGGATCCATGGAGTCTTTGTTAGTTAATTAGGCTGGCCATGGCAGGGGGAAGGTTTGGCCCTCCACCTTATGGAAATGCATTGTGTACTCCTCCTGTCATATCCCAATTAAATATAACAGGGGACTGCGCCTGTAACCTGTGCCTACCCACAGTACACAGTCCTATTCTTATGTCGTGCAGTGAACATAGGAAAATGTGTGTGGATTAGCCCCACACATTTTCCGGAGGTTGATATACCATTATTCAATTTCATTTTTAAAAATGTAAAAAGTCCAGGCTAGCGCACGCCCATCGTGCGGATGGTCGAAATTCCTCACAACCACAGAATCTATCATTTAAATGTGGGCATTGGCGCCCGGATGTATGAACATGCACATGCAGCCTAGGATCTTCTCTCTCTGACTCACTGGGGAGGCCCACATGTGGGGGCCACCCAGGCATATCTGCAACATTGCTGAAAGTAATAGGTGTTCCTCGCCCCATCTACACAGAAGCCGAGCAGAGGCCTTTCAGCACTTAGTTCCTTTAAGGCAGGCTGTATTCTGAAGGATTTTATCTTATTCAATTATTGGTTTATATTTACAGCTCTGGACCAGAAAGCAACAGCCCAGCCAATTTATGGGTCAATTGCCCTATTGGCCCTGTTCCCAGCCCTCTCCTGCTGCCGGCTACCCGGCCGGTGACAGCCATACTCCTGCATTAAGGAATCCTTACTTTGGCCAGTCCCTTAACTTGAGCTGCAGGCCATTACCAGCAGTGTCAACCCTCAACCATGAGGTATATAGCCCTCATCAAAATGTCCGCTCAAGATTTATTCAAGTACCCAATTGGATCATTGTAATTGTTTCTCTCTCTCTCCAGTTGGGCCCCAAAGTGAAGTACGCCTCATCCATGGAGCGAAATCACAGAGATGAGTGAACCTTCTCCAGGAAGACTCTTATCTCTAAGCCATCTTCTTATCTTTCTGGGTAAATTAAAATTCTGAAACGAATTCTAAAAGGAGGAGAAAAATGCACAGCAATTTATTATTATAATGACATGTCATACAGGCATTTCAAAGTAAATACATGGAGGTGATGCTGCGATGCATAAATAATTCACTTTTGCATTCCCTTTCTAGACTGTGTCTCGTGAAATTCTGATTTTCTCTATGTTTTGTCACTTCTGATGACAGGCAGATAGATATTTTGCTAACCTCTCAGCTATTTCAATTAAATTCTGAAGTATGAAACGCACTTGCATCCCCAATGATTCTAGGGGGGTGTTGTTTTTCTTCACAAAAGTGGGCCGTTAAGTTTCCTGAATGCCTGAGTATGCGTGGCAGATACGGGGGAAATGTTTGTCCCCTTCTTCAGGGCCCCGCTGCTGGCAGATCCCTTTCTCTATATGTTTCTGCTTTGGCCTGTATAATGATGGGAGGCATGTACAGCGTCCCAGCCAGGCATAAAGGTTCAGGTTGAGGAAAACCTATTAGTGAGCCGCCTCTTGGGAGTAGAGTGATGAGTGTGCCGCAGACGGCGTATACATTATCTTAGTTGAGTCCGATACTTAGATACCCACTTATAGTAACAGAGAAAGGGCAACAAATGTATTAATGTTGCGGTTGCAGAGTTTATAGACATTTTATTTATTGGGTATTTATAATGTGCTTATACAGCAAGTGGTGTTTAAAGGCGCAACAAGACAAGGGGGGAGACAGGGATGAAGAAAACAAACATACGGTCCTACTAGGCCATGCCATGTGTCATTCGGATCGTGTAAGTGCAGAACAAGAAGTGTATAGGGGAGGAGGGGAAGTGCCGAACAGAGCGGAATGCACTAATGCTAAGGAGGGAAAGGGCCCATGGGTTAGGCAAGTGCTAGGGGGAGGCCAGGTGGAGAGGCGTCAGTGGGCTGCAGGGAGTTCAGGGTAAAAGAAGGTCCACGACCAAAGTGTGTGGAGCGGGCTGGATGGGCTCCAGGGGTGCAGGCCCAGCCAGACTAGTGCAGTGGAGGAGAGCCCAGTAGAGCAAGTGCAAGTAAAGGGGAAGAGGATCAGGGGAGACCAAGTGCAGGGGTAGACTGGTTTTGGGTGGCCGGGAACCCTGTATGAATCTGAAGGAACCAGGCAGCCAGTCAGAAGAGGCAGAGGGGGACATTAGCAAGGGAGGGGGAGACGGAAGGAGGGTCTTGAGAAGCTTCCAGAAATTAAGGAGGTCCGGCTCAAGTTTGAGAGGGACAGGGAGGCCATTCCAGAGGGAGGCACCTGCGGAATAGAGAGATCTACTTTCTACTCTTTGCTTGGAAAAGCATCTAATCTGCAGAGAGTTGAAGCTAGGAGAGAAAGTTGGATGTAGCGGGGTCCCAGGCCCCAGAAAGCCTTGTGGTTGATGCAGAAGGTCTTGAACTTGATCCTCGCAGTAAACGGGAGCCAGTGGAGAGATTTTAGGGCAGGAGAGATGCATTCCCTGGGCTTGAGGCCAAGGATAAGTCTAGTAGTCCTATTATGGATTAGTTGAAGGGGGTGAAGGGAGGATTTGGGGAGATTGAGGAAGTGGCTGTTACAGTAGTCCAGCCTAGAGAGGACCAGAGCTCTGGAGACATTGAGTTTCTGGGAGAAGCTGAGGAAAGGGAAAATGCTTCTGAGGAGGTGCTGTTGGAAGTGGGCCTACATGGCAAGATCCATGATGTGTGGAGAGAAGGAGAGAGAGGAGTGGGATATGACACCAAGTTTCTTTGCCTCACAGGAGGGTAAGGGGGACTCATGGAGGGCAGCCAGAGAGTAGGAAGGAGGGAGCTGGGGTTCCAATAAGAAGGACCTCAGTCTTACTGGTATTAAGGCAGAGATCATTAGCAGCACACAATGCCTTTGAACTGGATAACCCAGCCCTTTAATATGAGTAGCAATTACCCTGGAGATGGACGGGGATGCAGATTTTTATTCATATATCAATAATCAAAATAACTCAGATAGTGTCATGATTCCTGCCCCTCATGTCCCTAGCCCTCCAAGATGTCAGGCTGGAGCCAGGCCACGATCACCTACATGGCCCTCAAGGGCCTCTCCATCCCTCCAAAGACCCACTTGGAGTCAGACTTGGTGCTTGTGGCACCAGACCCACTCACTCCCATAGGATAACATCGGGGATTGGACTTGTAGTGCATTGATGGGGACAAGATGGATGCCCCCACATATTTCGGTTCCCAGAACTACATGTGCAGTCTAGTCTTTTGGGTGTGGTTCAGCCCAGAGACACCTGGGATACCCAGAGACTATTTAAGCCACGCCCAGGCTGAGAAACATGCTTTACGTTTTCTGCACCTGCAGCGTGACACT
Source organism: Ambystoma mexicanum (assembly GCF_040938575.1). Classification (NCBI taxonomy): domain Eukaryota; kingdom Metazoa; phylum Chordata; class Amphibia; order Caudata; family Ambystomatidae; genus Ambystoma; species Ambystoma mexicanum. The sequence continues at coordinate 418,396,533 of NC_090934.1, read as the reverse complement.
CACCGTGTTTCGGATCGGTCTCCAGTAGGCCTGCATCTTTCTTCTGCGCTCAGCTCCTGCAAGAACAAGAACACCGTTAGGAACAGCCTTACCTTGCAGCACTTCTGCCCATCATTCATCGCTCCTTCTGTTCTGCGGACATCTTCGGCGGTGTCATTCCCATTCCGGCACGCCGCTTCCTAAGGAAAAGGGAAAAGAACAAAAAAAGGCATTAGTAAGCATTCAGCAAATCTTCGCTTATTTTTAAAGACTGTACAAGCTTCAAACGCTTACCTGAATCCCAGCTGCTCTGGGGGAACTCTGTCTCCAGAACTTCTCATCCATCTGCAAGAGGGAAAAGACACTCCAGGTTAGCGTGGAAACATCTAGAGGCACCGCATACCGCGCTTACTCTCCGCATTTCATCTTTATAACCGGCATCCACGCTGAAAACGTCGCAGCACCTAAAAGACACAGAAAAAGAACTCAGTTCAATACAAATACGAAAGGGTCGCATCGCGCATCGCGCTCTCACTCACCTTCAGCGCTACTCATCTCAGCTGCACGTTGCCATCCCCGGACGCCGGCCATCATCTAAGGAAGGAAAGGAAACAAAGTTAGAGAACTGTTCAAAAGACTCATTATACTTACCTGTCAGACTCTTGCAGGTGAAGTAACTAGGCAGCAACAAGCCCGCATCAATCAACGCGCCCCTGCGCTGAAAGCAGGACGGAGAGCACACTTTCCAAGGAAACAAGGTGAGCTGTGGATCAAAGGAAAGGGTTGGACCCTGGGGGAGAAGGGGTTCAAGCACACAAAGACAATAGGGAGTTAAACTCTACCAATCCTGTGTTTCAGGCCCAGTCTCCAGTCGAGTAGACTCCAGGGAAGGGTTCGAGGTCGTAAGAGGTCAGAAAAGGCTGACTGAGGTCCCCACGGATGCTAGCTGAGCGTAACAGATAGTTAGTAAAAGGAAAACTGGTTTAATATCAATTATCTAAAACTGGGAGTACAAAGAACATCAACGAATTCGCTTGATCCTCTTACTCAATGCATTGTAGAAAAAACAGATTTTATACACAAAACTCGTCATCAATGATGTTAACCTACTTGTTTACTAACGTGATCCTACGTGGTAAACTACAAAAACCTATGAGTATGGGTGATTGACTCTGAGTGAACATCTAAGTATACAATCCATATTAATCTAAAAAAGTGTGAATATGTGATTGGTTACTTAACATCAGGTGGGGCAACTAAGGCCCTAAAAATGACCACTATGAATGTCACTAAATGTACGACGTCCCATTGGTTTACACAACTATAGGACCCCTAATTACATGGTCCTCTGCAAGTGGTTGCCACTGTAATCTCTGTAAATACTTTTCCACCTACGTCTAGCAGCATGCAGGCTGGCCATTCAGGTGCTAGTGAGCTCGCTTTAACCATTGCTTCCCACCAATTAGCATATCAATCCATCATCACCTCAGTGGTCTACTGTCAATTAGGCTTTGAACCTCGGCCTTAAGAGTATTCTTAGCTCTTAGAAATTCAGGGAGTGAAAGCACGCTCTGCCCTAGTGCATAGGTGTGACCATCTAGTTCGTCCAACTTCATCCTTCCACGTGACTGGAGACCATGGAATCGAGCTTCTAGTGCTTTTTAACTCTGATGTCTTCTTTGTTTTGTTCATGCCTTCCGAACAGGCATTCTGGTCTGTCACAAGATTTATAGCCAATGTCAGTTTACTCCAGTTTGATAAGACCTTGGCTTCTTTGGCTCATCCAGCCTTGTCTGTTGAGATTCATTTTGTAATTCAATTTGTTTTTTAACTGCCACACTCTGGAAATTAGGCTTTCTATGCCTTCTTGCTAAAGTTCAGCACTGCCATAATGCGTAGTGGAAACATCCATTCTTTACTTTCCATAAGCATATATATATATATACATTGGTGCTTGCTGCAATCTATTCACTATAAAACTAGCCTGAAGGTTACTTTGTCTGCTTGCTTTTCTTTTGCATCTGTACACGTGTAACATAGCTTGATGTCTTCATCTGTTTCTGTTGGCACAGCCTTCTTCACCTTGATCCCAAGATGTCACTTATCCTTGATACTTTCTTGATGCCTTATAGAATATCTGCATCCTCTGGGTTCTGTATCTCTTCTTGGTACATCAGTGCAGCTCTGTGTGACGTTTACTTAGTGATGGTTGGTGATGTCACCATTCTTCCTTACCATTTATTTGCTCTGCTTCTTCAGGAATCTTATTTAAACAACCATCATATTTCCTCGTAGGCAAATATGGTTTCCTCAATGGGAATCTTGCCTCTAGGATTCCTTTTGGCCTTTGTTGTTCCAACTGCTCTGTGTACGTCACATACTCTGGTTTCCAACATACAGGCAATAGGGGTGGAACGGTGGGGGTACTTGGCTCCTCCTCTACACCTTTATAGCAGTCAAACAGTCAGGAATGAGAGAGGAAAAAGAGGGGGCAGTGGAGGGAAGCTTGAAGGAAAACTGCATGTCGTCTGCATAACACTGGAAGTGAGGAGAGAAGGCAGAAATCAAATGGGCTAGAGAGGCAAGGTAGATGTTGAAAAGCCACAGTGAAAGGATAGAGCCCTGAGGGAGGCTGCAGGTGGAAAGTGTGACAGAGGAGAAAAAAGGGCCCATTTGAACCTGGGATGGTCGGTCAGAGAGGAAGGGGGTTAACCAGTCCAGTGCCAGTCAGTGATGCCAAGGGTATCACAGAGCCGGTTTAAAAGGGTGGCATGATTGACCATATCAAAGGCAGAGGAAAGGTGAAGAAGGATGAGAACTGAGGGAGAGTTGGAATCAAGATTTGAGAGCAAGTATTTGCAGGTGTTCAGGAGCACAATTTCCATTCCTCTGGCTGCTCTGAAGCCAGACTGGTGGTCGTGGAGACAACAAACAGATTCATTGTGGTGGATCAGCTGGGAGATGACCAGCTTCTCCAAGAGTATGCCCAGGAAGGGGGTAATGGAGGGTGGTAGTTAGCCGGGCAGGAGGGGTTGTCAGAAGGTTTTTTGAGGAGAGGGTGCAGAAGGGAGTGCATGAGGAGCGGCGGGAAGGAGCCAGTGGCAAAGGAGTGAATGCAGAAATCAGTTAAGGCTGAAGCAAGGGAAGCAATATTGTCCTTGATATTTCTGGAGGAGCAAGTGACCACCTGTTTGGAAGAGACCTCCGTAGAGAGGACTTGTCTGGAGACCTCATCCGGTGATATGTGCAAGAAAGTGGAGAGTAGGAGGGCAGGGGAAGGGGAGCCAAGGGAGGCCTGAGGGCGAGTGAGGGAGAAGGGAGGGGTGTAGAGGAGAGTGAGTACAGGACATCCTGGGTTTTGGTTAAGGAATGAGAGGCCAGTGCAGTGCAGAGGCTCAGGGATGACAGAGGAGAAGTTAAGACTACAGTTGTATTGGCGAGTTCCTTGCAGATTTTGAACAGTTCGGCTGAGTTGTTAGTGGCCCCAGAGATGTGGCTTGGATATAGAACTTCTTCTTAGAGTGGCTGGAGAGTCTGTATTGTATTTGGAGCAGGCGACAAGCCAGTCTGTCAGTGGATGTGCTCAATGCCTGCCACTTCCGCTCAGAAGCTCTGCAAATGCGTATCAGGGTAGCTAGGTTGGAATCATACCAGGTGTTGTGCTTGGAGGCAGGCTTCATGCGGATCCTGATGACAGGGGTAAGGATGTCCAGAGTGTTGGAGATGGAGAAGTGAAGTTTAGCAGGGGCTGTGTTAGTGAGAGAGTCAGTGGCTGGAGTGGGAGGGGGAATTAACGTGGCGGCATAAGCAGCAACTGACACATGCTTCGTTTGCCAAATCACAGAGTGTTAGGCAGAAACCTGTGCAGTTCCCTTAGGGACCACTGCAAAAGGCTTAGGACTACAGGTGTTGGCAGTAAACCCAATTGGTAGCAGTCTGTATCACCCAGATTTACCTGGTAGCTGTGGCTGAGCAGCCAGACTTCTCTCAAGAAGAGTTAGAAGTATATAGAGTATACAAGATAGGTACCAAAATACAGTAGCGCAAGCAAACACTGACCAGAGCTTTGGTAACAAAGTATATAATTATTTATTTAAAGACACACTTAGAAACACTCCAGCACTATTATTGTAAGCCAGTTCAAAAACCCAGTCACTATTAATATATATACAGGCTCCCTCTTAGAGAGAACAGAGCACCAATGCGCCCAAGATCACATAGTTTAAGAGACTTGAAAAGTCTTGCAGGGAGTTCAGAAAAGAATTAGTTCAGCTCAGAAAAGTTCAGTTAGCCAGCCTAGGGCCAACCCAAGTGGTAAATTGAGGATTTAAGAGACACCCCACACAGACCGTTGCGAGGGAGGCCAGGCGGTCACAGTACCTTGAAAGTGGAGAGAATCCTCCAGCGGGGGCAGTTGTTCCTGGCAGCGGGTGCAAGACATGGCGTCGTCCAGAGGAAGAGATGGTCTCGACGTGGAGGAAAGCTGAAGGCCGTTGCACTGCCAGGGAAGAAACCAGCCGCGGAGTTCGCCGGTTAAAAGGTACTACCCTTTTATTTGCGGTAGTGGTAAAACGTGGTATCCCGGTTGCCGGGGTGCTTGCAACAGGCAAGGCGGCCACAAGATTATCCGGGAAGGCGAAAAGGTGGGCAAACTGGTTATCCCCACCAGTCAAAGGAAGCAGACTCTTCGGGATGAAGATCTCCTCTGTCGTTGGAAGAAGTGGTGAGGCGGTTCAGCAGGGCTCCACCAGTGGTGTCATTGTTGCAGGTCGGCTCAGCTTCTCCCTCTTCAGATTCTTTGGTCCTGTGGCGACTTCTCAAGTTCCAGTCCACAAAGCTCTGCTTTTATGCAGAAAACCCCCCATTCATCAGTCCTAGCTGTCACTCAAACATGCTAAGTGGTGGCCAATCACACAAGAGTGTGACTTGAGTTGCCGAGGCAACTCAGTCCAGGGTGCCTAAACCCCCCTCCCACACATCCTGTAGACCCAGACAGAGTGGCACCACCTTTGGAGGCTTCTGTGGAGAAGCCCGCCAAAAAGTGGAACAAAGGGCTTGACTTGGGTTGGAGTTACAGAGGCGAACACAAACGCCATTTTAAAACCGAGCCCTGGCGAAAAGACCCAACCGGGGAATAAATATTAAATAAATAACCCGGCGGTATCTTTAACATTGCACCAAAAAGTGGTGCATTTAAAATGAATGGGAAAATCCCATAGTAAATATTCTTAAGGAATATTTCGCGTGGTAACCACTGCCACCAGCCAGAAACTCAACGAGGGGGGACTGCAGAGGAGTGTTTAACGGCAGAGCGAGAGTTGAGGGCATCTAAGTGGAGCTGGTTGCCACCTTTGAAGTCTTCTGAGGAGGGGTACAGGAATTTGGTACACCCGTCAGTGGTGGCAAAGGGGGAGTTGCAGGAGAAGGGAGGAAGTTGATGAGAGATGGAAGACACCTATCAAGAGGGAGGCAGTTGGGTTGAGAGCCCTGGATCATCATTGTGCAATTTTGCTAGACATTAATGATATCGCTAGAGGATGAGAAATATGCCAAGAGAACTTCCCATCCGGTACCACCATTAATGGAAGAAGAAAAGAAAGGAGAGAGCGCTGAGACCATATGGAGAGTCCAAAGGTCCGGAGAGGGAATGACAAAGAGGATGTCAGTGACAGCCTGCCTGGAAGAAGCGTTGACATAGGTGTCAGCGATGGGCAGACCTGGATTGGAGACCAGGAGATCTTTCTTGAACTTTTTCCTTCCAGACCTAGAAAGAGAGATAGCATAGGTGCTAGAGTAGCAATTAGAGAAGATTGGGGAGATGGAAGCACCATGGAGGGAAAGAGCAGAGAGATGGAAAGGGGGGAGAGAGAGATAGAGAGAGAGCGAGAGAGAGAGAGAGAGAGAGAGAGAGAGAGAAAGAGAGGGGGGAGGGAGAAACTGCACAATGCACAATGGGCACACCAGGCGGCCTATCAGCAAGCCAGCGAAAAAAGCCTGAGCTTCAAACTCAACAGCAAAGCAGACCAACAGATTATTTTTCTAGATAGAGGGGAAAAAGCCCAAATCTAAAAAAAAAACAACAACAAAAGCAGAACCCACAGATTCTCTTCTCAGGAGGCCAGGGAAAGGCCATCGCTCTTGGATCCCGACCATGGGGGGTGGAGAAGCGAGGGAGGATCACCTGGGTGGAGGGTCCTTGGGAGTTGGCTACCCTTAGGAGAGACATGGTATCCCTCTTATCATGTTAAGACTCAACCAAAGCCCTCCCCAACCTTTATGGGGTATTGTACAACTGCTCCCTTCATTTCGCCATATATAACACTTAACAGTACTGGGACAAAGAAGAGGCAACTAAGAATAATGAACACTACACCTTTTTACCACTTTGGCACTGAGACAAGTAAGATGCATACTTGGAGCTGTGAGGGTCAGGCGTGTCTCTTTAACTCTGGTCATATAAGTCTCATTAAAGATTCACACATGCAGCCTGTCAAGGGGATACAGGTTTATAATGGGAGACGAGTGGAGCAGAGTAAGGAGCAACAGGGGGGTCTGTGTGGGAGAGACTAGCAGAGGACCTTGCTTCTGAGAATGCAGCCTGTGGGACCGGACGAGGAGCCAGGATGCTGGCAAACTACCCAGCAGACTACACAGCCCATGTCCATGGGGCTGTGTAAGTGCTGCCAGTCTGGGAGCCTCCATGACCAACTTACAGCAGCAGGAGCTGCAAACAAGCACCAAGAAGAAAGGATGCCATCTGTGTCCAGAAAGCAGAATTCCGGGTGCCAGAGTGCGGAAGGTGAGTGGAATGAGAGAGGGTGAGTTTCCCGGCTCCCGCAGTAAAGGAAAAGGAAAGGAGACCACAGGAGGGAGACGTCACAAGCCGGTGAGTGTCAGGGAGGACGCTACACCACCAGAGCATTCCTACAGCTATATATATTGAATACAGATAAAATGGAACTTTAGAAAGCTCTCCGAAACAGGTTTTATTGAATACTGAATTAATGGAACTTTAAAATTAAGCAAATCCAATGCTATTTGAATACTGAACAGAACTTTAAAATTCACTGAAATCAAAACATATTGAATACCGAACTGAATAGAATATTGCAATTAAGCGGCATGAATGCTGGTCGAATAGAGAATGGAATGCGACTCTGAAATTAAGCATTTTAAAGGTCCAATGGAATGAAAACCTCTATGGGCCAAACAGATAAGGTGGATAGCTCAAATGCCCAAGGGAAGACAAATTACAGAAAAAGGCACAAGTGTGACAGAGAATCATAAGAAAGTGGGTGTGAGCAAAACACCCTTAAACTGAACTTTTGTGAATGAATGAAGAGTGACAAGGCCAAAGACTGGAAAAGGTGTGTGACAAGTGCTGGCAGAGCCAAGAGGCTGACAAGGAAAAGCCAGAAGATTGTAAATCTACACATCAAAAGCCAAGAGGCTGAGAGTTCGGGGTCCTGGTTGGGCGACCTGTGATGGGTGGACCGTTTGGTCTGACAACTGTGCCTAGACCGGTGACCTAAATGCTGAAAAGCCAAAGACATTGTGATGAGGAAACTAAAGTCTTGGGGAAGGGAACCTTGAGACTTAAGAACGGAGCCTCAAGACCTCTTGTTTTATGTGAACTATGCCACTTGGAACTTGGGGAAGAGAACCCTGAGGATTCGTTTTGATCCATATCACCTTGAACTGAAGAAAGGTAATCTTGAGACATTTTCGTGGAACTTTCTTGTGTTTGGGTAAGGGGAGCTGAAAGAAAGCTGTGAGCTGGGAAAAGCTCAGAACTTTGAGTTGAACAATATTATTTTTGCTTTTGACATCCCTACACATTGGTTCACTGTTTATTTTGCTTTTGACATCCCTACACATTGATTAGCTTTAGTTGTGAGGACAAGTACAGGTTTTGGACACAGACAGACCTTTAAGTTGAACTCTTTGACTCAGACCTTCCTTTGTTTCCTTCAGGTAGGGAAATCCCACCTTAGCATAGGGAAAGTTAGGCCTTCTACAATCCTGACAATTGATTTAATACAATATATATTTTTTTTAAATTTTAAGTCTGTTGTCTGTGTCTTGCTTCATGATGCCTTCACACTAGATAGAGGTGAAAAAAGACTGAATCTCAAAAACACACAGCAATGCAAAAGAAACAACAGCAATACCATAGAATCGGGATTCCTGGTTAGAGGCATAATCGGGATTCCTGGTTAGAATCGGGATTCCTGGTTAGAGGCATAACTACCAGAAATGGCTAATTAAGACAAAGGCCTAAATACCCGATCTGGATGACATGCATTGTGGGTGAGGTGCAGCAGACTACAAGCTTTTACTAATAGGAGTAATAAGAAAACGTTAAGGCCTAGCACACGTTGAACAGATGAGAATGCAGGCCTTGGTGTGGAGCTGTGGTTCTGTTAGTTCAGTTCCAAGAACAAATCCCTATTCCCGGTCAACAGGAGAGAATCCGAGGTCCAGAAGCACCCATGGTTTGCAGATAAGCACAAATTGTATCCAGCTGCAGTGCTTGGACGTAATGGGAATGTAATGTTAGTTGGTAAAAGAGCAGGAAGGTATGCGCCCTTTGAAGGACGAATTCATAAGAATATGGTACAAGGCTTTGTGATGCCAACAATCCATTCAAAGATTTAGAACACTAGTGCCTTCATTCTGGTGCGGACACCCCATATAAAGTACACCTAGACACACAACTTAAGCTAACAAATCCTCGGAATTCAGACTCGAGCAGTGCCCTGGTCATGTCAACCCTTGGCATCTGGGTTTAGGAGAAGATAAGGGGGGAGTTGTGTCAGGAACATCTTGTGATTCAGGACAGGAGGAGCCAAGATGATGCCAATACATTTAGTACAAGTTTGGGGTGCAGATTGTGTGCACCATGGCATCTGGGTGAATAAGGAAACCTATTGTCTAATCAAAAGCAGGGTTGGCCTCGCCAAGGTACATTGATTCCATATGGAACAGGAGGGTGCACTTCACAAGATGGTTCCAAATTGCATGCAGGTTTTCTGTGGCCTTCTATTTTGCTTTATTCCTCAGGATTTGTCTAGGCAGAACTACAGTAATGGCTTTCTAGGACCCATTTTATGCTCTTGAAAGATGTGCCATCTTCTATCTGGTTTGCCAGCACGGCAGATGGTGGTGTACTGTGTTCCCAACATGGCTCCATACAACCAATAACAGGAAACCTTTGGCTGGATTGCTGCCTCAGCCCTGTATGAGCTGGTCATTGATGGCATTTGGGCCACCCTCCTTAATCTGCCAACTGAAGTGAGTTTTTGAACTTTGGGGCTTTATTTAGAATGGGGTAAAAATGGGAACACGTAATCACTATGCATTTTACCACACTGGGTCAAATGTGGCACAAATGTACAATAAGGCCACCCCTGCACTTTTTATTGCATGTCATCTAAATTTAAATTGGACCCTGAGTAACTGATGGAATCTATTCTGTTCTGCACCTCTGATTTACATGAAGTGTCTGTTTTCAGAGATAGAGGCTGCAGGGTTGTCGTGGCAATCTCTCGCATACTGTGTAGCTCTTAATTCATTAAGTACTCTGCACTTTTATACCAAAGCATGAGACTGAGCGATGATGATATGAAAAGGTCAGCATTACCAGTAATAATACTAATCATAAAAATATGTGGTATTTTGAAGCACTCTTCTGCCATTTTTGTTGGCCTCACTACATGTGGCTCTGTGAGAGAAGAGGGGTGTGATTGTTAGCGATAAAGTGGGAGATGCAGATGCCAGACCTGTGGTGTTGATGGGTGCAGGTCAGAAATACCCTGCATCTGCGGGATAGGCATTTGTGAGTATGTTCTCAGAAAGGGAGATTGCAAGGATTGTGATAGGGTAGTGATGCTCGTTGATGTGAGGGAGTGTGATCAAATTGAAGAGAGCAGCATTAGGTATAGCTCTGAATTGTTCCTGTGGTATTGGCGAGGCCTGTGCTGGCTGCCACAGGTGGACATTGATTGACTGAAGGATATTTATTAAGCGCAACATTCGCCCAAAGGCATCTTGGCACTACTAGTAGAGCAAGGAGCAAAGGAATCAAGAGAGAGTTAGAAGAGATTTCAAGGCTTTAAGGAAAACTAGGTGGTCAACTGTAGATCTTAAGGAGCATGGAAGAGCGTTCCACAGGTCAGCAGCCACCACCGAAAAAGAACGCCATCCAATGTGGCAGTATTTCACTGTCAGAACAGGGAGAAGACAGTTATCAGCAGAGTACAGGGCCCGGCCCCTGAACATAAAGTCTGAATTTAGCCTGAAAATGTTCTGCTCCTTACCAATAAAAAGCACGATGGAGCAGGCACAAAGCTTTGAAATTAATGCCCATGGCTACAGGGAGCCAATGCAGCCTCCAAAGAACGGGGGAAATATGTGAGCAGTGAGGGGTGTAGGCGGCAAGTCGAGTAGCAGAATTCTTAATAACCTGAAGACGCTGTATCACATACACAGGCTGAGCAAGAAAAAGAGAATTATAGTAATCAATAGATGAAGAGACAATGGAAGAAACCACCATGGCGTGAGGATGTGCTGGAATAAAAGGGAGGAGTCAACAAAGAAGCTTAAGTTGGAAGTAACCCTGCTGACAGATAGCACTGACCTGGAGTTCCATGGAAAGAGATGACGACAGTATAACCCCCAGGTCTTTTACTGTAGAAACTAGAGAACGCAAAGGGCCTCAAGAGAAAGGCCAGAAATAAGAGGTCCAGAAGGAGGAAACTGAAGGGGGCCTTACCACCAGAACCTTGGCCTTGTCTCTGTTCAACTTGAGCCAGTTTTTCTGCATCCACTCCCCCATGGCCTCAAGACAAGCACGGAACCTGGCTGCTGACTCAGAGATGGACAGGTCAAGACGAACCAGGATCTGTGTGTCATCTGCGTACTAATAACAGAGGAAGCCGTGAGAGGAGATAAGCTTGGTCAGAGGTTGAATGTAGACATTAAACAAGACCAGGGAGATGACAGACCCTTGAGGGACACCAGAAGTCTCGTCAGTCGCCTTTGAGAGAAAAGGAGGCAGAGAAATACTTTGGCAGTGACCAGAAAGAAAAGAAGAAAACCACACCAGGACGGTGGCTGGATGGTCAGCCCCGGCCAGGCATTCCAGCAGAATCCCGTGATCGATGGTGTTAAAGGCAACAGACAGATCAAGCAGAAGCAGATTGCTGTTTCTGCCTCTGTCATGGGCCAGTGCCAGTTTGTCCATAACGGAGACCAGAACACTCTCAGTACCACTCCCAGGACGAAAACCAGATTGGGAAGAATGGAAAAATAGACTATCATCAAGTAAAGTGATCAATGGACAGAGATTCCAAAAGCCTTATAGAGAAGGGAAGAAATAGGCCGAAAATGTGCTGGAATCAGGGGGACCAGGCAGGGCTTCTTAAGCAGCGGGATGACTTGCACATGCTTGAGAGAGGCCGAAATCACTTCTGTAGAAAGGGAAGTGTTAACTGCTTTGGTCAGAATATCAATAAGACAGGGCGAAATTGCTCTAATTATAAAAAGAGGGATAGGAACCTGAGCAGAAGAAGATTTTAACTTAGAAACAGCCACTGAATCATCAGAGATAGAAAATTAAGGAAAGGTAGACCAAGGAGCATTAGTGGAGTATTCTATAGGAGGCACAGGGGAAAAGGATACATCTAAAGGGACATGGACAACATTGAACCTGATGGTATTAATTTGTCTACAAGGAAATGGAACAAAGAGTCACCGAGATCCTGAGAGGAGGGTACAGGACAACTGCCAGAGGCGGTGAAGAGCTAGGCATAGTAAGATTGTTTAGCACTGATAATGGCACGATGGTAGCGAAGAACAATTTGGGACCGTGCAATTTTGGCAGAAGAAGTATAGGAAAGTCGCCATTTACGTGCAAACTGTCTGCGCTGCAGACAAACAGATCCAAATTCAACAGTTAACCATGGTCGCGATAGCCAGGAGCCAGCAGATCCGCTACCACAGTCAAGGTAACAGACAAGGTTTCAAAGTCAACAGAGGAGAGCCCTGGATGGTAAGCGCAGCTAAGTGTAGCAATTTCATCCGGGGGGACAGAGCTCCAGCCCCAGTGGAACTTAGTCTAGGCCAAATCGGCCGACTTAGGTGACCTAAGGTCCCAACAAAACCCAACCATGAGATGATCAGTCCAAGTCACAGGGAAAGCAGAGTAGGCAGTAACCTCTGAGTCTGAAGAAAAAATTAGGTCTAAAGTTTTGCCTAAACAGGGGGTGGATCCACTGACTTGATGAACAAAGGAGACTTCCCTCATAGAGGAGAGAAAACATTGCACTCTGAGGTCATTGATATCATTGACCATAAGGTTAACGTCTCCTAGGATAATGAGATGAGCATGTCTAAGTTAAATGTCAGCCACAAAATCCAAACAGACATCACAGAATGAGGCATCATAGCCAGGGGGACGGTAGATAGCCAGCAGATGAATACAGAAAGCCGGAGGAAAAGAGAGGCGCACCAACATGTCCTCCATGTTAATCTGATGGCTAAGTTCAGATGCCACATACTGAGAACTAAAAATGACCTCAATATCACCACAAATCCTAGGGGAGGGACGATCAAAACGCAAGATTTTAAAATCAGGGGGGAGCAATTGGACCAAAGAAGGGCCGGATGTTTCACCCAGCCATGTTTCTGTAATGCAAGTAATATCCGGGCTAAGCTCTCACAACAAATCATTACAATAAGCTGCATGTGCAGGTAGAGAACCAACGTTCAGAAGTAGTCATTTCCGCAAGGCAGGAGGGGCAGGCATATGGTTGCTGACGCTGCTCTGCACCATGCAGCCGTTAGGCAGCAATGTAGCAGCAATGTTGCAGCAATGTAGCAGACAGTGCTAGCGACAGTGCTAGTGCAAGCAGCTGACAGCAGGTATAGGTAATATTGCTATTGGCCACAGAGCTAGTCCAAGGAAAAATACCCCCCATGCTGGCCATTGCACACAGAGAGAGAAAGAGAGAGAGAAAGAGACAAAGAGAGAGAGAGAGAGAGAGAGAGAGAGAGAGAGAGAGAGAGAGAGAGAGAGAGAAGTAGAAAAGGAGAAAAGGAGAAAAGGAGAAAAGACTCGGTCTACAGTTCGGGGTTCTGACAGTGATCACCTAGTGGTACTAGTTGAAGAGGCAGATTTGTTGCTGTTTTCTGGAGTGCTGGTGGTCTTTCTCTGCATGGAGGTGTTTAGGTCAAGAGTTGCATAGTAGAGTTGCTAGGAGGGAGTAAGTGGTGACTGTGTATTTTCCATTTCAATCTTGGCACCATTACTATTGTGTTGTTTTTGTATCACACAATTCTTGATGGTATGTAGTTCAATAATGTCATTCTGTCGGATTCCAGCACCCTGCCATAGAGGGAGCAGTGGATGATGCATAGGGCTTTGAAGAGGATTCTCGCTTTGATTGGGAGCCAGTGGAGTGTGTGGCGAGCTGGGCGGTGTGTCTGTGTATTTTCAGTCTAAGGAGTAGCCTGACTGGTGCATTTTGAACTGTTTGTAGTCAGTTGAGTAAATATTCCAGTAGTCTAAGGTAAAGGCTGTTGGCATAAGCAAGTCGTGCTAGTACTTGTAAGATAACTGTCTTGGTCCAATGAGTCAGAAGAAACAGCCACTTGTGATTGCTTTGGCATGTGCTTCTAGAATAAAGTCGCTGTCTATTGTGACTTCCAGATTTCTCACAATGAGTGTAGGAAATGGGTGAGTCCTCATTACGTCTGGCCGGGGAATTGGTGCAGTGTTTGATAGTGTTTTACCACTGATCAGCAGTTCTGTTTTGGAAGGTTTGAGTTTAAGTCTGTTAGTTGCGATCCAGGACTCCACTGATCCGAGACAAGCTTTGAGGCCCCTTGCATTTGTTTCTGGATCAATGGTGAGTTTGTAAACAATTTTCTTGCTGTCTGCATAGTTGAAGCATGTGAGGACTGAGTTGATGATACGTTCCAGGAGGGGGAGTTTAAGTATATGTTTAAGAGAAGAGGTGAGTGGTTGAAGCCTCAGGCTACTCCACATGTCAGGTTGCCAGGGAGCGATCTGAAATCGGCCATGATTGTTGTTTCTGTTCTCCAGGTCAGGCAAAACACGATATATTGTAGGGCTATTCTCTTTATCCCAATGTCCTCTAGTCCTTTTGGTAGGATCTTGTGGCTGATGGTGTCGAATGCTGCAGAGATGTCCAATAGGGTGAGGGCACTAGCCTAGACATTGTCTTTGTTGCTCTTTAACATGTTCCACATTGAGCAAAATGTGGATTCGGTTCCCCTCATTGGTCTGAGTCCATGGTGGGATTCATGGAGGAGGTTTTTCATCTCACGCATGCCCATTTTTGATGGTGGATACATGTTATGAGGATTTGGCAGATGAAAGGTGCATTGAAAGTTGTTGCCTGGTTCTGCTGTGTTTTTTTTAAGTAGTTGTTTAATAAAGGCGGTTTTGAAGGCAAGTAGGAAAGTCCCTCCCTTGCTCCATGGAGTAATTGAAAAGACATAAGAAAGTGGGTGTCAGACTTGGGTGTTCGGTTATTGTTTTGTGGATGGTGGGAGGGCACCTGTCGTTCTTTGCATCTGCCAGCTTGCGGGAATTGATTGTTGGAAGCAGTTCTTGAATGGACAGCGTGGGAAGGTAGTTATTGACAGCATGGAGACAGCTGTGGGTATTTCTTTCCTAGGTGGGTAGAGTAGCATTGGTGCTTCCTGTCAAGGTTGCCTTGGATTTGGTAAATGTAGGTGCTGAAGTTTGACACTACGGAGTCACAGAGTTGTTGAGTGGGTGTAGGAGTTGTGTTGCAAGCTGTGAGGTTCTTGTATTCATGGACGTTTTTAAAGAATTCCTTCTCATTGTGTTGTGGAGAGCCAAAATGCTGTTGGTAACAAAGTATGCCAGCTGTTTCCTGAGGATGTAGCACATTTGAATAAAAAAGGGGGACATAGGATAACGGTGTAATGGACCGCTCAAAAAAATGGAAGTTGTCTGACCTGGTCATGGATCAAGCTTTGTCAAATAATCCCAGGTCAGAACTGCATGACATGTGCTAATGTAACCAGTGCAATTGTTGTCTGTAATTGATTAAAATAACATCGTTATATTTAATCATTGCAGTGGGGATGTAGTTATTTGCCTTTCTCACTGGTTAGGTTTCTTTTACTATTTCCCCCTTTTCAAAGTGGTTCCCTTTTCTTACCCTACTTGGTTTGGTAAACCAATGGTGAGTATAACCCAAGGCTAGCTCGCTAACCACCTCAATAAAACTCTCAACCCATGGAGGGGAATTTTCAACATTTTCAGAGAAATGGCAAATCCTAATTCCTTAAAAGAAATAGCTTAACCATCTCCCAACAACACTGCAAGGATGGCCGGGATGACATAGCGCTCAATCTGGATCCATTACCCTTCGCGCTCGCCCCCAGGCGCGGGAAAAAAGCCAACAAAGTCAAAGCCTCCAATAGGCCAGCGCACACTGTGGCGTCTGAAATTATGAGCCTACTCAATGCATCCCACAGATACGGAGAGTCCCAAATTGCATGTTGTAATGAGTAGATATGCCCCAAAGTGGCAAGCCCACCCTGTTGGAAACGGCCCACTGCCCAAGTTAAGGGCCTGAGCTAAGTGGGTGCTTATGGTACCTGTAGCCCGCGGCTCGGCTTTGAAAACATGAAAATGGATTTGCCTCATAAGCAGCGCTGCACGGTGCAGGGTCACGGGATAAAGGTATGTTTCTTTTTAGTTGTTGTTGAAGAAACACCATTATTTATTTTTATTTATTTATTTGGCATTTACATAGATGAGGTAAAAAAAAACAGAAAAGACAGTGTGAGCACAGATGGGAAGGTATTGTGCTCTATGGGTCGTGCGTGAAGAACTAGGTTTTCCGTTTTTTGCGGAAGGACCAGAAAGAGTGGTCAGATGTAAGGGACAAGGGGACAAGGGGAGGCCATTCCTCTGTTTGGCAGCCACAACTGGGAAGCTGTGCCACCCAGCCTTTGCTCGTTTGAATTTAGGAGTGGTCAGGAGGTGCCAGGTAGTGGCCCGGGTGTTTCTGTTAGCACCCGTTTAGGAAACGACACTGGTGCTAAGTGGTGAAGGGCCAGCAGGGAAGGGAAGGCGGCACTGGCTGCCCAGACAGCTCGGAACACCGCCTTGTACCGTACATTACAGCCCGCGGTCCGAGCCGCCTGATTGTCCAGCACCCCAACCCAGGGTGCTAATGAATAATGCCCCTACCTGGAGAACCCAACAGGCGAGCCTAAGAGTCGAGTCAACTGCAGAGATGTTACAACAACTCCCCAAATAAGCGTCAACATGACAAAACAGAGACGCATCCCCTTGGGAGAGGTAAATAAAATATTTCAAATGGACTGCTCCATCCCATCAATGAGTGGACAGACTACATTTCTCGTTGGGTTTTGGTACAGTGTTCACCATTCTCCTGGCGTCTGCTGTCTCTTCTGGGTGGGGAGAGCCTCCAGGGATGGGTGGCGGCGTTGTACAGTTATGTACAAGATGGAGGTTTGTTGTCTAGCAGGGGAAGATGGAGTGGGCACCATGGCAGTGTTAGGGCATGAGAAGCCCCACGAGTGGCTTCATTCCTCTGCCACCAGTATCTCCCGACAGTGGTCCACAAAAGGTGCAGGTGCCGCTGAGCTGGCAGGTGGGGGCAGACGCGTCCCGGCGCATCTCCGAGGGCAGTTTCAGATGATGGGCTGGCTGAGATCATGGGGTTGTTCGGTCCTAGATGCCTCCCTGGCACAGCGAGCACGGGCGAGTCGAGGCAGGGTGTAGTAATTGGGTTCATTATATGTGTATTGATTTTGTTAAATGGTGTGTTTTTTGATGTTTTGTGAAGTACCCTGACATCTGATATGGCCCTGCTGAATAGAGGCATCTGAAACTACAAGTAATTTACAAAATACACAGTGCATTTCACAATGCACGCTGACCCCCGACTCCCCTGGAAATGCTCAGAGGGGATAGAAGTCTGAGAAATGTAATTGTCGCAAATTGTTTTTATCACACATAGTTGCCCCACTCCAGCCAATCACAGCGCCCTTTTTCCACACAGGCCACAGTCGCTCTAAAATCTATAGATACCAATAGAGATGGATAATGACTGGGGCGGAGCAGGGCTATTTTTGATCGGTTGTGTTTTATTTGTTCAGTGGTCTGCACCAGCACACTGAATACCTCCGTGTAAACATGCACACTTCATTCTTTATATGTAGATATTAGAAGTAAATCTTTGGTTATTTACAGCTTCCCCCTGAGATTGCATGCAGCCTGTTCCGATGCGTTATAAAGGGGATAACGTTCATCTGCTATGGGCTATAAGGTTATTGCCGATCAGCGAGGAGTTCTGTGATGAAATAGAACAATGCAATTGAAGGCCGTGGTCGTTTCTAAGATCAGGTAACTCCAAGGTGACTTGCAACATCTTCTCTGGTCAGATAGCACAGCGAGTAGAGCGCTCGCTTTGACACCTGTGCCGAGCCTGCTGGCGCATGCTTGAATCCCGGCGGGGCCAAACTCAGCCTTTCATCCTTCCCAGCTCGATTAATGAGCACCACACCCCGTGGGTAATAATAAGCAGCGCTCAGATGCCTGAGGGTTCGTAGCGCAATATAAATGCAAAATATTATTATTTTAAGTGTATGGCTGGGGGTAGTTTATTCTTTATAATACATGGTCACACACTCATCCCTTCACTACGTTGTCTCATACAGTGCGCAAGCTGATGGACGACGTATTACACTTGTCATAGACAGTTCCCAAGAAATGCATCTTAAAAGTTAGGCACGTCTCTAATCAATTGATTTAGTGTCACCGTGAAAAAACACTTGAATGAGAAAATATGAACTTGAAAAGAAAACAAAAGAACAACAGAATGCATGTGTATCCTTACTTACTACCTACACTTACACAATTGATTTTTTTAATTTACATTTTTAACATTTTTTGCAACATAAGATAACAACACATTATATATATATATATGTATATATATATATATATATATATATATATATATATATATATATATATATACATATATATATATATATACCTTTACAGTTGCTCGAAGTGAGATGTCCCCCTAACCCCTAAACATTACTTCTGTGTCATGTTACTGAGAGATCTAGGCTACAAAACAATTTGGAGAAAACAAGACCATATGGGGGCTCATTACAAGTTTGCTGGTATCCCCCCAGTAATTCCAGCCGGGTACCGGCAAACTGCCCTACCATTTCCGCCGTTGGCTATCCCGATATTTCCAGGATATTCCAGGTGGCGGAAAAGCTGATAAATCCACATTCCATAGGGTCCCATAGGACTCAGAATAGCAGCATTTGTTTGCCGGTGAGGGCCTGAATTACAGTCAGGTCAGCTCTGGAGGTAGTTCTGTGGCCCCCACCGGCAAACCCGTGTTTTCATGTTATGTAAAAAAGCTGGTGCCAGAATTAACAGCAATTATACCTGCATTTTTCCTGTTACTGGAAACTCGTAACGAGGCTCCATACATCATCGTACAACTTCATTTTCCTTTGTCTACACACTGGGACTCTTTGAACTAATGATATTCTATGCATTTCCTGTACCCAATCCTTCTTCAACTGTTGTTTTCAGGTCAGCAGAATCTTTTTTTGGCAAGAATATCTTCTCTTTACAGCCATCATTTCACAGGGAATGATCAATCCTTTACTGCAGAATCTCCACCTAATATTAATGTCTCCAAGTTGTACTCCAAAGCTGTTCTTAGCACTTCCTTAAATGTCACTGCAATCCTCTCCCAAAATGTACTGACTCTACTAGACTCCCGTATCACATGATCCAGCCCCCCTCTCCTATGTTTGCAACCCAAGGAGATGTCAGACTCACTTATTCCACTCTCGGCCATGCTAGCCGGTTTCCAACACACCCAGTTCAGTAGTTTCATCTGTTTGGCTCTATCTCCCCAGTTCAGCGACATAAACTTAATGTTCCCACATAACTCCTTCCCATTTCTTTCAGTGATATCCGGCCTGACATTTAAGACAATTTTTGAAAGCAGACCCTGAAGATTGGTCATCAATTCTAGCACCATTTTTAACAAGGTTGTAAAATCAGGTGTGGTACCAGAAATGCGGGTGGTAAGCATTAGTGTCCAGATTCAAAGGAAAGAGCTAATGACAAATACTGGAAAGAATGATTGCTTTCTGTGATGAATCTGGAGGTTTCGTCCCTTCTTCCTTGGGGGGAGCAACCCCCTAGGAGGCCAGAAGGTGAGCTTGTTAAGAAAAACCATACCAAGGGGTTTGGGAAAGCGGGACCTCATTGGGAGTGACTCCCCACCAGGGAACAGGGACTCTCATTCTGGTAAGGAACTCCCCACAATGCAGACATGTCTGCATATATGGGAATACCACACGTGATCTGGCTCGTCAGCTGTGAAAACTCCAAATAATGAAGAAAGTGCATTTGAACAGTTGCCTCAAGGCACTGCTGGCCTCTCAATTGGCTTGGCTGTTAAACACAAACCTTTGGTATCTGGTAGCAAGAATAAAAGGACTTTCCCGTTAGTATGGAGGAGGAGAAGCTAAATGCAGAAGCGAGCCTTCGATGTACAGATGTCATTGGGAAGCGAAACATAGTGGTGAACAAAGGAACCCCCCTGCTTGCCTTCAGGACAGGACTCCCAGGAGCTGGGAGTACTCGAGCAATCACCGGGTCGAAGCCACCTCGTTGGACCAGGACCCGCTACCGAGCAGGAAAATGGGTTGCTCGCAGTAGCGGGGGGAACAGAGACCAAAATGTGAGAATGGTCGAAGGAACAAAGAATTTAGATCCCAACGAGGGGCAACCAGGTCCAGAGATGGATACAATACTATGAGTGGTCACGGGTGCCCTATAAAACCGAGCCTTGCAATCAGCCAAACGGCTCATTGCTGCACACAAAAACCAATAGAAAGATATATCAGGAGGGGATACACATACCCCTACGAATCAAGAAGGAAACTAGGAACAAGACAACCAAGGAGGAAGGAGGGCTTTGCAAACAAGCAATCATCCCATGGGGAAATCAGAATCAAGCAAGACTGGAATCTCGTGGGGAAAGACCCACACAGTTGGTGGAGGAGGATTAACAAAATATCCCTTTATTTACGATCACTGAGAGAAATTACTTTTTTGTGAACGTGAGAGTGTATGCTATACACCTGTGGAAAACCGTTTTTTATTTGGAACTCTTAGAAGATAAACAAGAACTGATAAAGTTAGGATACCGGCCTCATAATAAATGTTTGTGGAAACTGAAACTAGGAGAGATTCCTGGAAACACTGGGCGGCGGCAGAGTAAAGAGCATTGAGAGCAACCTATATTGCCTGCTTTCCCTTTTTAGTTGTGTTGCTAAGTGGTAGGATCAACTTAAAAGTTAGAATTTGGACAGAGACAAGGGTTATTATTTTCAATAATATTGACACATTTTTTAGGTAGGTGCTTCCCGATTAGCAAAAGGACCAGTTTAAATAAAAATAATAATACTCCTGTAGTAAAAGCATGTCTTCTGATCTGAGTCTTTCTTCTGGTATGGCACATTCTCTAAACATTGCGGGAAAGCATTTGCTCAATTAATTTGGCATTTTTTAAGTGATTTAATACTGGGTTGTAATATCATCTTTTGTTTGAAATCTTGATTTATGGAAGGGTCATCCACTAAAAACAAGTGCTCAGCACTCCAGCAAGTACAAATCCAAAAATGGCTCCCCTTATGCATGTTTTGTAGATTGCTCTAGAGCATTTGTTAATATCTGTGGGAATCAACTCTGAGAAGAAACAAAACGACAAGCCTAGTGTTTACTGGTGGCATTGCATAGCAACACCTGGGTCAGGATTAGAGAAGGCTAGTTGGGGGTGTGCACTAGAAAGATTACTCTTTTAATGGTTTAAACAAGGGTGCATATTGGAGAATTACCAATGAACCTCAGTCAGATGTGATCCTTTTTACCAAAACTGAGCTTACAGGAGGTAGGTGTCGCAAGTTAGGCTTTTGACACTGTACTCATCAATTACCTCTGCATGAACATGCACAGTGAGAAATCTGTTACAGATTCCTTGTGATGAGAATAACGTCCAAGAAATCACTTGAAAATGAAAGTCATGACCTTTGGTCGATCAAAATGGGTGAAGGACTGGCATATTGGCCGTAGTCACAAACTAGACAGGACTTCTGCATTCATTTACAAAGGACTTAATTGGATAGTCATTTAAGATTATTGAAAGTACAAACAATCGAGCAGTGGTAAAATAGGTTGACTGACTCCTAACCCCTTGACTACCCACTTCCCCCTGGGGTGGCCCAATGTGTCATTTCCCACACACATCTGGACTTAAATGCAAGGAATTTTGGGTGGGACATATATCACAGTGCAGGCTTGCACAAGCCACCAGTTTTGGACATATATATATATATATATATATTAATGTGTGTGTGTGTGTGTGTGTGTGTGTGTGTGTGTGTGTGTGTGTGTGTGTGTGTGTGTATATAGAAGATATATATATATATATATATATATATATATATATATATATATATATATATATATATCTGTCTCGGGAGGATAGCTCAGTGGCAGCGTGCTGGCCTTGGAAGCAAGACTACAAAACTTTGATCCCCGGGTCCGCGCTTAGAAACCTCTGGGTATTAAGCACGTTATAAGTAAGCAATCATATCATATCATATATATATGAAAATGTGTGGGTTTGTGGCAAAGCGTGTGTTCCCTATAAAATTCCACACTGTTTCACCAAATTCTGCACAGTCTCCTGTTAGGGCTCCCTGGAAATTACTGGCTACATGATATATGGACACCCCACCCCTCTCCCCCTCTCCCCGGATTTCATCAAAAGTGAAAATATGGCTGTGGGTTTGTGGCTTCGCAAATGTTCCCTATACAATTCCACACCGTTTCACCAATCTGCACCAAATTGTGCGCAATCACATGTCAAGAACCTCTGTATATTCCCTCTGTATATTACTGGCTAAATGGCATCTGGACACCCTGCCCCTTTCCCTGCATTCCAGTGAAAGTGTAAATTTGGGTGTGGGTTTGTAGCTTTGTGTATGTTCGCTATACAATTCCACACTGTTTCACCAATCTGTATCAAATTCTGCACAGTCACCTGTTAGGACACTCTGGACATTACTGGCTGCATGACATTTAGACAACCCACCCCTTTCCCCGGATTTCAACAAATGTCTCTGGGTTTGTGACTTTGTGTACGTTCCCTATACAATTCTGCACTGTTTTATCAATCTGCACCAAATTCTGCACAGTCACCTGTTACGAACCTCTGGACATGACTGGCTACATGACATCTGGACACCCCATCCCTTTCGACAGATTTTAGCAAAAGTGATTATTTATTTATTTGTGTTGGTTTTTCCAAACCTTCACAAAATTAAAACAAAAAGGTAGAAAGACACCAATCAATTAAAAACATTAACACATAAAATATGCAACACATAAAATAGCAACTTAATGAATAACGTTTAAAATACAATTCATAAAATTAATTAAAAAAAGTTTATAAATGATTTTTAGAAACCTGAGCACAGCCAAATTCAAAGATACAGATTTACCATGCATAATGTTGCACCAGAGAAGTTCCAGTGGTACCCATTGATCACACGTCACATATTTACAAAAATATTCAATTCTCTCTCATCTCAGTGCTGTTCAATAGAGAAGCAGATGGGGGAGGGTTTTTGTTTCGTTCTGACGTTTTCAGCATCGACACTGTGCACATGCTTCCAATTCACCAACTGTAAAGCATTGGATTTTCTCTGTAGACAACACGGTAAACCTGAAACGCATTAAAATCATTTTGCATCCTCTTATTTGGGCAGCATTTCAGATAAGGTTCCATAGTGCCTGGTTCTTTTTGAGTGGATATAATCTGGCATACAGGCAATATTTTAGGACGACAACATTATTAATTGCCCAAGTGTTCCTCTAGATTGAATTCTTCACTTTATATGGATTAACCATTAGAGTTTTCATAGAAGTACCCAGATTATCCAGGGACCACAGGCATTCATGATAGAGTTCATGAGCAAATCCAGATTTCAAAGTTCCCTCCCTCACTTCTTTGCTTAGTAAGCAATATAAACTTTTTTCGGAATTAGCATAGAATGTTCTAAATAGACACCAGCTCCTCCATCCAACTAAGCTTTGTAGTGACTGGATCCCCCAATGCATAGTGTATTACTGAGAATATAATACATTTATGAATAAAATATAGCACAGAACGCCAACTCAATGCTTCATAGGTACCCGGTTCGGGGATTATCCAGTTTGGGAAGAACTTCAATCCATAACACAACCTAGGAATCACTTTTGCTGTATAATATTTACTGCCGTAAGTATTGAAAATTTGCCATACTTGTTATCAATCTTTCCCATTTATACAGCAAGCTTGGTCGCTTTTTCCCTCAAACAATACTTATAAAAGCATTTAGTAGGGTGGATTATTATAAGAAAACCCAGGTACAGCATACTTGTTTTCACTTGAAGTCTCTTTTTACTAAGGAACCATGTATATGTATTCCGAATTTATTTTGTTTTACTCAACTTCAGGATCACAGTCCTTTGAGGGTTGATTCGTAAATTATTTGCGATCAGATATTGGTCAAATGCATCAATTAACCTTTGGAGGCCTGATGGGATATGATCAAACAAAATAAAATCATCTGCATAAGCAGTCCAAGACATTTTCAATTCACCAATTTTAGGTGAAACAAACGAAGCTCCTAAGAGTGAATGGCCAGCATCAGACACATATATGTTAGATAGGCAAGTTGCCAAAATACAGCCCTGTTTTAGACCGTTAGATGTCATAATAGGTCTGGTCAAACGTCCCTCGTTATTTAGCCGCACTTGAATCAAGGAGCCTTCATGAAGATGAATTAAAATACTTAGTAAACTCCTCTGCAAATCAAGTTTATCGAGTTTATTTCAAAAGAGTATGCCCATCCACCAAATCAAACGCCAGTAACAAATCCATGGAAGTAACATATATTGGTGTTGATTTCTCTTTCCATGCTAGGCACCGTAGACTACACAGCAAAAGACTTCCACAATCAGTGCCCATGGATTTCCTAAAGCCCATTAAGTGTTGATTGAGGACATTGTTATTATTACACTTTTCTTCAACGTATTGCAATAGCAGAGAGGTGAATATTTTAGAGTTCGCATCCATGATTGCAATTTGTCGATAGTTTAATGGTGATGTTCTGTCTCCTTTTTTTTATATAGGAATCACACAGGAAGTCTTCCAGGTGGGGGGAGGGGTAGACATATAGGATAGGATGTCCATAAATAATACATTCAACACTTTTAATGTTTTTTTTAAAGATAACATTCATCAATTGATTTGGTCCACCAGCTCTAGATGTGCTGGCTTTCTTAATTAAACTCTCTATACTTTCCATAGATATTATCAAAGACCAATTATACATTTTTTGCACACCCTGAGTGTGGTCAAAGTGCCTACTTGGCCTGAATATCTCTAAAAAGTCGTTAAGCCAGGTCTGCTCAGATATGGAATTCATTTGGATTGTAATTTGTTTGGTCTCCAAACCATTAATTATTGTCCAAAAGTTGAACATAGTCTGGTTCTTCAGAGCAGCCATCATTGCCTCACCATCCCTTTGATACATCAAATATCGATGTGACTTGATCCAATTTTTAAAATTTTGTTTCAGCTTCCATATACCCTTCACCTTGTCGGCACTTCTGATAATTTCTTTACTTAACTGACAAATCTGTTTGCAAATGTGTTTTTTCTTTTCTTGAACGTGGTGATAAAACTTATATTTATGATAATAGGCTTTATTTATTACGTTTTTCTTTTGCTTTTCCCTTTAAATAGATGACTCATCAAAGTTTGCAAGTAGGGATTTAGAGATTTAGTTGAATATGTGGTAAGTTTATTCTCTAAAGAAGAGCTCTCAAAATCCTTCACAAGAACCATGTTTAGCTTCTCGATATTACCCGTATTCCAAATTAATCGATTGCATTTCACGTTAGTGATTAGAGGTATGCCATATGAATGTACTTCTGGTTTGTCCTTTTTCCAACATAGTTCCATGCTTAACATACCATGATCACTATAGTCCTTCAGAAGAACTTCACAGTTATCAACAAGATCATGCAAACCTTTACTGAGAAATATGTAATCAATAGTAGAGGAGGTACACCGACCATACCAAGTAGGAGTATTTGTTGTGAACCTATATATCCCCCAACCTTCTAAGTTATGACACCATATGTGTCCTTGTACCATTTTCCACCAAGAATTACATGTTTGAGCACTCGGACCACATAGACAATCCCAAAGTGAGAGATCCCCCATGTCTGCTGTTGCGACATTCATCAAATAATCAATGTCTGTGTGATGAATCAACTTCCGGGCACCAGTGGTCCAGGGATGAATATTGGTTTCCAAACCATCAATCAGCCCCACACCTTTAGTACTCCAGAAGGAATCTGAACAGATTGGAACACAAGTCAATTATAAACCTCCTTGTCCAATTTTGATAACGTGGATGGAACAGCTGTCTTATCTCCGCAAGGTCGTGGATCGTTGGTTAGTTGTAACCCAGTGAAAATACAATTAACACCCAATGATAAAAGCAACTGTCCAGTCAAGGTTGTATACAAATATCAACTTTATTATTATTACAAAAGATAGTTCTAGCACACTACAAAATACAACTCACCCTGTAAAGGAACACAGGGGACAGACATTTTTATGAAGGAAAGTATGCATTTTGGATACTGGCATGACGAAAATCGGTAAAACAATCATTCTTAATTGTTCAAAGCTATTTGGTTTCAGCACCAAGGGGTCATGAATGTCACTACTGGCCTTTGAAGAAGGACCAGGGGGGAAGAACCACAATATACCTGGTGCTAGGGGTGTCACTGTATTGGTTTTATGACGGTATGATAACCTTCTTGCCAAATGACGGTATATCATGGTTATCGCGGTATAGCAGGTGGAGTTAACTAATCTTAACAAATATTTTCTTAAAGGTCATAAATTGTCAGCATTTTCAAACTTGTCTCTGCACATTTTTAGCTGATCCTCTAGGAATCTAAAGCGGCTGCAGATTTGGTCTTTCCTGGCGCTCACTCGCTGATCGCTTTGAATGAAAGAGTGACCAGTGGAAGTGTTAAAATGCACATTTTGAGCAATGAGCTTGCTGGTCAGTCACAGGTCATCGCTTTGAGAATAGGCCTCGACCTGCATTATTTTGGAACCACATGGCATGGGCATCATGACCCCTCGCTGAAATCAGTCATAAAAGTTTGTTTTGATAATGCTTTATCCCATTAAAGGGAGAAACGTCACTCATGTGAGGTCTGAAAGCCCATGTCATTGTGCTTCTTTTGTGAAAATTTCATAGCCAACACAAACTCACAGAAAGGTTGCATATTGATCAAATCACTATAGCTTGTTTACCATCTGCCTGGTGTATTATAAAGGTCTGATGTTGGATTCACCACTGACCATGTAATCCAAACAGGACAGTGTTCAGTGGGCGCTGTTGATTCATTTCTTCATTCTTGCAATACATGTTCATTTACCTTATTAAAGATAGTGGCCCAAAAACCTTTTGAAAATGACAAAGTTATAATACATAAAATACATATTGGCACAAATATGGCCTAGACCACCATATCACCACAGCCCCATCATTACCATTTTCCCCTGGTCTGAGCGAATTAGGACCCTTGTCATGTGAGTTAAGATGGAGGAATGCTTTCATGGGTGGTGTCACAAATCGAGGATAGACCTGAGAAAGATCTCACCCCCATTGCTCTGGATTCTTCAAATTGAATGTAGAATCTGTCCTGCCTGCTTGAGTCCAGTGCCATACGCAGAAGGCAGGTGAAGGATCAAGTGAAGCAACAGCTCTAGTGCCAATGTGTAAATCTACACGGAGGACAGTGGGGGGTGGGGGCAGTTTATATACTAGCACAAAGCACTGATAGGCCCAGTGTTCATACAGTCTATAGAGCTAATGTTTTTTGTGGACATGCATCAGAAGGGCATCCAGTTCATTCCCCCCTTTGAATTCTGGGATGTGTAGATCTCCATCTTTCAAATTGGTGGGAAACCTACAAATCGGCTGACCTTTAACCCGACTCTACTGATCACAGAGAAAGAGCGGTCACAGCATCAAAGCTGCATTTACTAATGTGGCCTCACTTTCCCTATGCTCTTGTCTGCCAAACGCCACATCCCACAGTGCAAGATCCAGAATGCGCAGCACTTGCTTTCTGCAGCCTTTCCAGATCAGATTGATAAGCTCACTTAATAGCTGCAGGCCCTAAAATGGTATACCGGTATAAACAATGTGATGGTTATTATAGTTCAATTAAGCTGTTCACAGTATCTATAACGGTATACCGTTATATCATTACACCCCTACCTAGTGCTTGAGATGTTCTTGATGCTCGACAGCATTGAGTCAGTTCCAGGACACTTTGCAGCTCCTGTGACAGAGTTCAAGACGGGAGACAGCTGCAGGTATCAGGCGGTAGGCAGTCAGGCAAGCAAGGCTGGATGGACGGCTGCAGGCTGGCCTACACAGCGGCTCTCGATCAAGAATCATTGTCTCCGGGCTGGTTGGCGGATCTGGAATGCTGGTCGTGGCATCTCGGACAGCTTTAGTGATTGCAGCGTGACAACAGTCAATAGTTCAGCCCGTCGCAGTTCGACGGCTCGACTGCCTCGAAAATGTCCTTAAAAGATGGACACGGGTTGATGCTTTTGTGGCACTCCTCCTGGCTTCTACGGAGGGCTTGTAGTGTCCTTTTAAGGTGGACGGCCCAAAGCTGAGGCGAGTGTTTGCAGGCAACAGCCTTGTCCTTTGTTCAGAGACTCTCTGGTGCTTCCTACCTAGGAGGTTTGCTGGCAGAACCTAGAAGGGCCCGCTCTGGGCTGGCTGGGTGCCGGTTCTGGAGCTGCTGGCCGGGTCCTCTGGGTTCATTATCTCGCTTTGTTCCCTGGGAGATGTGTAGGGGAGGAATGTTGCTTCCCTCTTTGAAATCCTGGCCTTTTTTCACTGGCCAAAGATGTAAGGTGGACTGTAACTTCAGCCAGGGTCCAAATGAGTCCTTCTTACTCTTTTCAAAGTCGTCGGATGATCTGCTAAGTGAGGGGTTCAAGCCTCTTTTAAATCCAAATGGGCCTCTGTGATTGATGCAGGCAACAATCTTCTGTTATGCAGGAGATCAGTACCAGAGTGCTTTGTAACAGGAAAGGTAGGGGGTGACACCATATACTCCTAAATTCTGTCCAGCTTCCTATCTGTTGTAGATCAAAGTGTCTCTCTGGTCATCTGAGCCCTCTTTGGCTCTTGATCAAAGTGCAGGTCTCCCTTGAAGTTTCTGATGAAATAAGACTTCCTGTCTCCCTTAAATCACATACTTCTTCCTCTGAAAGGGTTCAGCTCTGCAGGGAATGCCTACGGTACTCATGGACCCAGACATGCCATTCACTGTCCTTCATGGAGAGGAATGGGAACTAACTTGAAGTTGACACATTGCATATCAAAGAGGTGTTAGCCCTGCCTTCCTGTTGTCTGTCCTGCAAGCAAGCCTCTTTGCAGGCTTGCCTTAATTATTTCTCATTAGTATGCACTGCCAACAGTCAAACTAGACAATGGGGAGGCAGATCCATGGGGCCTTTGATATTTTAATTAGGATGCCCTTTGCCGGAAGAAGGTGTGCCTTCCCCCTGCTTGAGATGCTTTGATGTACCTGTGGCTGTCACATTCTACCTGAACATGACAGGAAAGGATGGGGCCTGCAGGCTGTGTCCTCCTGGAGTATATGTGACTATGCATTTCGTGCGGTGAGCAGGGAAAATGTGTGCGGAATGGACTCACACATTTTTGGAGGTTGATCTCCCATTATTCAGTTTCATTTTTTTTTAAATCAAAAAGCCCAGGCGAGCGCACACTCCCCATCCAGATGGTCGAAATCCTCACAGTCTGATAATTCATTAGAGTTACATTTTCAATGAAAATCAGCTGCAATTATCACCTGACCCTTTGGAGTAGATATATACCAATCTTCCATAGTTGTATATAGTTCTTTTAGGGTATTTTCTAAATTACCCCTAGGATTCCAGTACACATTAATCAATAATATGGTCTAAGTCAGATTGCATCTTCAACTTCTATCAGCACTCTAAGGTTGCCCTTAGTTACTATCCGATTCTCAATAGCCCATAGACCCAACCATTACGAATTGCAATTATCAGTCCTTCCAAAGGTCAACACCTTAGTCCCTGTATTGTGGGCTCAATAATTATTTCATTACCATTAAACGCCGGTCGGGCTACCAACCAAGTCTCCTGAAGGAAGATTATTGAAAAGGTTCAAAGGAGCCCACAGATGGTCATATCCGTACACAAATGAGTAAAACCTCTAACATTTCAAGAAACAAAATGTATGTTGGAAACTATGCAAAAGCTGACCTTTAAGAACTTTCAATTGTTTAATAGAGTCTTTTAAAGTTAGGGATAACCAACGCCAATTGATCTCATTCTGATCCTTTATTTTCTCCTCAAGAAGGAATTACACTTCCATACTTGGATCAGATTTTGTATACTTCTCCTACTGTGCTTTCCATCCAACAGGGATAAATCATATCCTAATTTATGGAAGTTGGTAATTTCATTTAGAAGTGCCTCGTACACAATCTGGGACTGGATCACCAACCTCACATGACCATATCTCAATGGGTGTATAAAATCCACCAACTTCAAGTCTCTCGAGGTGATAAGTCTAAGTGCTTGTATCTCATTAAATAATGCCAAAACCCACAATCTATCCAGCAAACATGGACCCCCTTGATGAAACATAAAATGTAACATTATGCTTCTTTCATCCGGGAACACCGGATCCCTCCACCAAAGTTCCACTGTCTTACTTTGATGAGTAACAATGGGATTAGTTCCTTGGGTAGATTTCATTGCCTCATCTGAGTTATCAGGTGTATGATATTCTTCCTTGAATTCACTTAAAATAACAGGCTGGAGTGGATTACTAGGCCTATAGCTATCTTCATGAGTGTTTTTAAACCTGTTGGACAAACATTCACAGACATCTTTCACAATTGCCCACTTTGCTCAATTTTTAGGAAGAGACAAACTTTCTTGGTTTTGAGTGAGAAAAGGAATGGAAGCGAGACCCCCAGCAGTAGGGGCATTATTCACCAAGGGACAGTCCCGGCAAAGGATAGGGGCCTCATTGACAGCCTTATAAGTTCTTTTCGCTGAAGTACTCCCTCCATCCTTGTCCAAGGTCTGTCCGGCTTAAAGGTCCTCCTCCAATACATGTGATTTCAAGTTTCCTTGATCTAGTAGGTTCTGCATCATTTCTCTAATGGCTACCTCCGTCAAGGCATAAGTGTTTTTCTCTACGCTCATAGACAGTTTAATTATTTTCTGAGTATTAAGATTCTTAGGGGAAACAGTTATTTTTGAATGGGAAGTTTGTGATACAACCCCTACTTCATCTTGGCAGAGAGCTCCTTCTTCCTGTACTCGCAGAGCCTCCCCACCACTTGTAAAATGTTGGGGTGGATAGTGTATATGTTGTTAGGGAGAATTCTCCAGAATGGCTAATTTCCCTTACCTACTGAGTCCCTCAGCAGCTTTTCTAGATTTCTAGGATTTATTTTGTTCACCTGGTAAGAGTGTGAGCCTTTTTTCCACTCGTACAAGTGTTTTGCTGTGTGTGTTTAACATTTTCTTGTGTTCATAGACTGTGGAGCCTCACCTACTCCATAGGCATCATCTATTTACTGTGTGTTACAAAGCACCTTCAGTGCAGTGACACAGGGTTGTCTTTTAGGCTTCCCAACTCAGACTCCATTTTCTGGGACTGACTACTGTCTCCCAGAACATGTAAAGTTGCCATTGACTTTATTAGTTTCTTTAAAATCCAAAGACCTAGTACAAACTATCTTACAAAGAGTACTGGAGAGGATTAATACGTATCCCTTTTTGTCTGTTTCTCAAGGAGCATTGTTTCGCTGCCCGTTTCATCAAGACTTGGCTGGTGGGAGAGGTAATTACCCTATTTTTCCTACCGCTGTTATCTTAAATAACCTTGGTATTGTTTTAGGCTATCTTGGTAGCCTCAAACTTAAACCCGCTAGACCATATACGTTCTTATATGGTTCTGGCTGGGTTTATTCACCATTTCTTTTTGAAAATGTCTTTCTCATGTTTTACTCCGCACGCCAAACCAAGAAGTTGGAAAGCATAGGTTAAGCTGGGAAGATGGCCTCTTCTACAGTGAACCAACTGAGTCTATCCCTGGGGAATGCAAAAGAATTGTAGTGCTCCTTGCCAACAGACTCCAGTCCCTACAGTTGGCCCATGAGATACCTTTGGCTGGTCATTTGAGTTTCAAAAAGATCAAGGAAAGGCTCTCCTTATGCTTCTACTGGCCTAAGATGGGTTCAGAAGTTAACAAATTCTGTAGGAGCTGTCACATTTGCCAAATCCCTGGCAAGAGTGGACCCAAGAATGTGGCACCCCTGGCCTCCCCGTGGTGGGAGTTCCTTTGGAGAGGGTGGGCATCGACATTGTTGGTCCCCTTGACCCTCCCACATCTTCAGGGAACAGGTTTATCCTGGTTGTAGTAGACCATGCTACAAGATAACCAGAAGCCATACCTATGAGAACTGTTACTGCTCAGGCTGTGGCTAAGGCTCTACTTGGTATTTTTACCAGAGTAGGGTTTCCTAAGGAAGTGATATCCGACAGGGGATCCAATTTTATGTCCCACTACATGCAAGCCATGTGTAAAAACTGTGGTATCACTTACAAGTTCTCTACAGCCTACCATCTACAGACAAATAGACTGGAAGAGAGGTTTAATCATACTATGAAGAGCATGATAGGTGCTTTAGAGGAACCCCTTAAAAGAAAGTGGCACCTTCTACTGCCATGCCTTCTCTTTGCTTATAGAGAAGTCCCTCAGGAGGGAGTTGGTTACAGTCCCTTTGAACCTCTCTATGGCCATCCAGTCAGAGGGTCATTGGCCTTGACTAAGGAGGGGTTGGAGAGTGCTCCTTCCCCAAGCCAGTCAGAGTGACTGGCTATGTGATAGGTCTCCGGAGGAGAATGTCACACATGATTGCAGAAGCTAGTGATAACTTAAAAGCAGGTCAGGCTCTGGTCAAACATTGGCATGACCAGAAGGTCAGCATGGTAGAGTTTACTCAAGACCAGCTTGTGTTAGTTATGGTGCCAACAAGGCAGAGGGCCTTGTGGGACAAATAGATAGGACCCTTCAAGGTTGTGGGCAAACTTGGAGAGGTGAACTATTTGGTGGACTTAGGCAGACCTAAGGAGGCTCCCAGAGTCTTTCACACCAACCATTTGAAGGCATATGTCTCGAGACCAGAAGTGGGAGCTTTGCTTCGAGCTTCAGCTCAAGAGGAGGAGGAGAGTGAACCTCTACATGACCTCCTCAGAGGTCAACCTTTGCATGAGAAAATAGAAGTAGTCAATCTCTCTTCTCAACTGACACCTGAACAACAGGAGTAGTGCACAGTTCTGTTAAATCTGTTTGCCCCCCTGTTTTCACTTTCACCAGGCTTGACCTCTTGGGGCCAGCATGATATTCTTACTCGTGACTGTTTACCTGTGAAAAGCAGAGGTTACAGAATGTCAGAACATGTGAGATCCCACATCAAAGGAGAGGTCAACAAGATGCTTGATCTCGGAGTTATAGAGCCCTCTACAAGTCCATGGTCTAGTCCAGTTGTTCTAGTATCAAAGGCAGGATCCAAGCAGTTGAGATTCTGTTTGGACTATAGAGCTGTAAATGCAGTCACTAAGACTGATGCCCATCCTTTGCCAAGGACAGATGAACTGGTGGATAGACTTGGTTCAGCCAAGTACCTCAGTACATTTGATCTGACGTCAGGCTATTGGCAAATAGCCCTGACAGACCATGCCAAGGAGAAAACTGCATTCTCAACCCCAGCATGCCTCTACCAGTTAATGGTTATGCCTTTTGTACTAAAGAATGCCACTGCTATATTCCAAAGGATGGTCAATCAAGATCTGAATGGGATGGAGGACTTCTGCATGGCATACTTAGATGACATTGCAGTGTTCAGTCCTACATGGAAAGAACATATTGATCACTTAGGATATGTTTTGGAGGCTCTTGAGCAGGCACTACTGACCATAAATGTCAAATTGGTCAGAGCAAAGTGGTCTACCTTGGTCATGAGGTAGGAGGAGGTGAAATAAGGCCATTGCCTAGCAAAGTACAAGCTGTCCAAAACTGGGCCACCCCTACTACTCAAACCAAGTGAGAGCTTTCCTAGGTCTCACTGGGTACTACAGATATTTCATAGAGAACTATGGGACCATAGCTTCTCCCTTGAATGTGATCTGCTCTCCATAATTCCCTAAAAAGGTTAGATGGAATGAAGAGTGCACGCAAGCCTTTGAAAACCTGAAGAAAGTCCTTTGTCAAGCTCCAGTCCTAAGAGCTCCTGATTATCACCAACCCTTCATTGTACAGACAGATGCCTCCAATACCTGTATAGGTGCAGTCCTTAGTCAACTGGATGAGAAAGGTAGGGAGCACCCCATTTGCTTCACCAGTAGGAAACTGAAGGAACCAGAAACAAGGTGGGCAACCATGGAGCGTGAATGCTTTGCCATTGTGTGGTCTCTGAAGAAGTTTAGACCATACTTGTATGGATCTACATTTGTGATTAAGACAGACCACCAACCCTTGAGATTGCTAATGCAAATGAAGGGGGACAACCCAAAACTTCTGAGATGGCCAATCTGCCTGCAAGGGTTTGATTTCACCATTGAGCACATGTCACCACCAAATTGCTGATGGTCTCTCTAGGATGTGTTTAACCAACTAGAGGTAGAGATTCATCCAGGAGTGGATTAAATCCTCCTGTCCCTTAGTCTGGGGGTAGGGGGGTGGGCAGTGTTGTGGAGAATTCTCCAGAATGGCTAATTTCCCTTACCTACTGAGTCCCTCAGGAGCTTTGCTGGATTTCTAGGATTTATTTTTTTCACCTGGTAAGAGTGTGAGCCTTTTTTCCCACTCTTACATGTGTTTTGCTGTGTGTGTTTAACATTTTCTTGTGTTCATAGACTGTGGAGTCTCACCTACTCCATAGGCATCATCATTTTACTGTGTGCTACACAGCACCTTCAGTGCAGTGACACAGGGTTGTATTTTAGGCTTCCCAACTCAGACTCCATTTTCTGGGACTGACTACTGTCTCCCAGATCATGTAAAGTTGCCATTGACTTTATTAGTCTCTTTAAAATCCACAGACCCAGTACAAACTATCTTACATAGAATACTGGAGAGGGTTAGTACTTATCCCTTTTTGTCTGTTTCTCTTGGAGCATTGTTTCGCTCCATTTTCATCAAGACTTGGCTGGTGGCAGTGGTAACTACCCTATTTTTCCTACCGCGCTTATCTTAAATAACCTTGGTATTGTATTAGGCTATCTTGGTAGCCTCAAACTTAAACCCGCTAGACCATATCAGTTTTTATACGGTTCCGGCTGGGTTTATTCGCCATTTCTTTTTGAAAATGTCTTTCTTGTGTTTTACTCTGTGCGCCAAACCAGGTTTGGTTCCTTTGTTCACCGTCTTTTTGCGGGATTCTCTGCAGAAGCCCTCCTTTGGCGCCTGAAAGTCTGGATAGGCAGGATGTGAGGGAGGGGTTTTAGGACCCCTGCCATGGGTTCCCATGGTAACCCAAGTCGCACTCCTGTTTGATTGGCTAGGTGACTGTCCCGCCAGGACAGCCACGCTGCTGTGTGATTAACAGCCAGGCTGTGTGAATGCAGGAAAACTGCACAAAAAGCAGGTCTACGGGTCTGAAAAGGCAGAGTTGCTACTGGAAAGAAAGAACCGGTGAGGAGCTTACAGAAGAGGACCCCTACAACGACTGAACCTCCCGGTGAAGCCCTGCTGCAGGTCTGAATCTTCAGACTCCAACGACAGAGAAGATCTACCAGGAATCTTCTTCCCCTCGGCTGGTGGGACCAACCAGTGCGCCCACACTGCAAGCCAGGACTCCCTCCTCTGGTTGAATTTGCTGTACAGAGCTACAGTGAACCAGATAGCCAGGAAGGTCGGACCCTGCTTGAGTTTTAAGGAGCGCACCTTTTATTCATTGCTTTGCTCTGCTGCTGGTTTCTTCCCTGGGCAGTGCAGGACCCTCCACTCTTCCTACTTCGTGTCAGTCCGACAGTCACTTCAGGAACCGTGAGCCTGCAGGACCTGCCAGGAACGTCACGCCTCAGCTACAGCTTCTTCTCCATTTAAAGGTACTGTGCACATCCGGTTGTTCGTTTCGTCCAGCCGCATTGAAGGTGTGTGAAACCTTTCGCCAATCCGAGGGCTTGTCCTTCTCTACTCTTTAAACTAACCTTTCTGCCGACCAACTTCGTCCGGAACTCTTGGCAAAGACTAAACCGCGAACTACCCTGAGCTGTGTGATCTGGAGGAAAAGACTTTTGTCCTATTGACTTTGGCCCTAAGCCTTTTTGATTTGATTCCATCACTGTAGTTCCTCTTTCTAGATTGCCTTCCTTACTTACCTGTTGGTGCTGCTCAATATGTATCTAACTTTGTCTTTCCCTTCATTTTAAATTGTTGGAGTGCCATTTTGCTCACACTTCATTTTTGAGCTTAACTTGTCCAGAATCTATTGGGAGTGGTGTGGTGTTAAGAGTGTGATTTTTTAACTGCTTTACTTTAGTGAGATGTTATACAACTGATGTGTAAATAAATGTATATTCTTTTACTCCGAAACCTTGAGTCAGTGTTTGTTTGAATCTTAGTAATTGCTGTCCTTTGTGTAACTATTGATACTGCTCACTTGCTCTTGAGATAAGTCTGGCTGCTTAGCCATCGCTACCACTTTTACTATGTAGTACAGACTTGTACCAAAGGTGAATTTGTACTGTCACTTGTAATCTTAATTGTGTGTGGTGTTCCCAAAGAGTACTGCATATAATTCTGCCTAACAGGTGCTTTAACCCCACTCCATATGCTTTCTTGTTTATTCTTCAGAGGCAACAACTGAGGACGTTGAAAAATGTCAAAAAGGCCTGTTTTAGTTTGAGGTATGTTTTTCCCAACAGACGCTCTCTTCTTATGGCCCTTTTGCTTCATAACATCTACTAGTCTTGTGTCAGGCACTTCTTGTTAATCTACTGAGGCTCCATCCACACACACTCTCTCCAGCTCCAAGTCTATCACAGATAAATTCAAACTATTCGCTCTCAAATCGCGATCCTCATTTTTTTCACTCTCATCCTCCTCCAAAATTAAATCAGGCTCACCGTCATGGAGGCTATCATACAGATCTTGTTTTGCTAATGAGCATAAGTATTTACGAGAAGTTTTCTTGGTGATTTTTAAATCAGTTAAACTATTCTTGTTTTTCCTCACTTTTGTTTTTTCTGATTTTTTATGTTTCTGTCCCAAACATTTTTCCAAAGGGCTTTTCTCCTCCCCACTATGGTCTAATATCAAATCCTGTTCAATTCTACTATTGACCTATTCATCTCCACCTTTCCTAATAGCCTCAGTATGAGGGTCTTCAGTGATATCTTGTGCGTGTTCTAGCAAGTCTATCTTGGACTCAGCACTTAACTGTGAGGTGGGGTGAGGCAGCAGGAAAATGTTGCCTGTTCAATATGTCCAAAGATGCCATAGATAGTGTGATCTCTTTTAGATAGACAGTATGTCGTTTTAGTTCTCAATATAATTTTTCCTGTCGCATTTGGATAGCTAGTAGTAGAGAATTAGGTGTACTCCACCCCAGGCCAGGGGGGAACTAACCTGTTTCTGTGCCGAGGTAAGACTTAAATCACCCCCTCATCCTCCTGTAAGTGTTCTGAAAATGCCATGAGGGAGATTTCACCTGTTGAAAAGATCGGGGAGTATTTACAAATGAGTTAATCAAAGACTCAGCGTTTAGAATGTCTTCAAATATGTCCTCACCCAGAATTTGTTTCTGAATCACCTGAGGCAAAGTGCCCACGTCCTCTGAGGAGGATGGCAATGTGGAGATCATAACTACCTGGACATCAACCGCTACGTCCGAGGAATTGGCCCTAGTTAGTCAGTCTTCACCACATTACCCAACTTCACACTCAACTCCACAAGGGAAGGTGGTAGGGGAAGTGCCAGTGCTCGGTACAAACTATCTCTTCTGCTTGTAAAAATGAGGAGGGTTGCTTTGATCCCTTTTTTGGATGCCAGCGCCCTCTCATTTATCTTCATGATAGATGACTGTGGTGCATATCAAATTCAAAAATACAGTCTTAGTTCTATATAACTTTTCTTATTTAAGAATTCCTACCCAACTCAATGCATTAGTACACACAACTCAAAAGATGTATTAGATCACCGTCTATTTTCGTTCACAAAAAAGGCGTTTATTACACCTTCCCCTTACCCCCAGGCCACCGAACCAGCAAACATCCAACAGCACTCTCAGTGCACTCCGGGATACCCGCGGCCCGTTACTTTAATGCTGTTTCTGGATTTCTGGGGGCGGGGCATATGCTGACAAAGTATTGAGTCCATAGTTCTACAAGAAAGTGAAAATAAATTGGTTAAATATGGAAATATGTACTCTAAAGAGTCCAGAAAGTGATTATAGATTCAGAATGGCTCCCAGTATACGTCCAGGCAGTTAATTTAACAGCACGGGTAGTGCGAGCTTCTTCCAGGGACACAGCCAACAGCACTCTCGGAGCACTCCGGGTTGCGTGGGATTTCAGCAAAAGTCAACATTTGTTTGTGAGTTTGTGGCTTGACAAAGCTTTGTTCCTTATACAATTCCACACTGGTTCACCAATCTGCACCAACTTCCCGACAATGGAACTGCAGTCACAATGTTCAAAAAAATAAAGACCGAATTTCGTTTGTAAAGTTTGGCGCTGTTTCATCTAGGGGGATGTGGGGGGGGGTCAAAGTTGTAGGAAGGGTCCCAAACTTTTCGAAATTCAGATAGACTTCAATGGGAAACAAATTTTGCTTGCGGTTACAGCCGAACCACTGGACGGATTTGCACCAAACTTGCACGAGGAGTGGCTGCCTGGCCCTGAAATTTGGTATTCATCCCTTCAGTAGATTTTTTAAAATGCCCAAAACGTGTGAAAACCCAAAAGTAGTGATATATCAGTCCAGTCCGTGGACTCATTTCCTGATTCAGAGGTCCATGGATGCCTCTGAACCAATCAGGAAGCCTCGTAACGTTCACAAACATCAAGTAAAGGTGCTGATTGGTCAATTGAGAAATGTGAGGTGCATCAAAACCTTTGAAACGGACGCCATGCTGGATTTTGCAAACAGCGCTAGTAGTCTGCAAATATTGCAGTAAAAAATATTGAAAAACTCAATATTACTCTTGTCTTAGAAGCAAAACAACGTTGGGGGAGCTGAGGGGTGGTAAGGATGGTTGGAATATATCTACAAAAGGACGACAATCGTGTGTTCTTTCTTCTCAGAAGTCTGCAAAAATCTCGGATGTTCGGGGAAATTGCTGTGATGTTCATGAACTTAAAAAATGTTCGAGGACATTCATGGATATATACACATTGGTCGGCAAAGAGCAGTTTTTGGGTGGCTTATAACTTTGGCCCCCTTTGACAAATCTGCACAAAACTGTGCGCAAACAATCTAGACCTGACTGTGAATATTTGTGCAGAGGCTGGTGCGTTTTTTTCTGGGGGGGGGCAATGCTATAGGGGGTACCGAACATTTTAAAAATTGGAGGGACTTTAATAGGAAAAACATTTGCTTGCGACTACAGTCTGAACTGCTGGACACTTTTCCACCAAACTTGCACAATGAGCTTCAGCCAGGCCCCAAAAGCAGGCTCTTACAAATCTGGAGGTAATCCGTCCAGTGTTTTATGTTTTCAAAAGTACCAAAATGTAGGTACAAGAAAATAGTGATATAACTGCTGCCTTAGGCATTGATTGCGGTCATCGCCAGTGGCCAGATTGTGCAGGGCACTGGCCATGGCCGCCAGCGGACCTATTTTGGGGTTAAAGTGGTCACTGGGCCTGGCCTCTGGCAATGCATAGTGTCTACTCGATGGATAGCGTGGCCTGCATTATGGATGAAGTCCATGCCCCAGGCATGTTGG
This sequence comes from Ambystoma mexicanum, assembly GCF_040938575.1. Lineage (NCBI taxonomy): Eukaryota > Metazoa > Chordata > Amphibia > Caudata > Ambystomatidae > Ambystoma > Ambystoma mexicanum. Next base: position 418,357,283 of record NC_090934.1, on the reverse strand, counting down.
GCATTTGCCATTGTCCCAAGCAATGAACAGTGGCGCGTAGGGTCCCCTTATTGAGGTTTCATCTTTTGGGGTATTAGTTTGAGCAGTGTATGGTGGGGTCGCAAGTTATGGTTGCACAGTTTACCATAACTGGCAAATTTCTTTGGTTTTTCGACTATGCTCTGCAACCATAACATCCGTTTAACAACGTTTTTTCTCTAAATTTCACTGGTTTTCATTAGAGAAATTTTACCATGATATCCCTTTAACAAAGTTTTTTCTTTGATTATATGTATGTATGTATGGGAAATTCTCATGGAAAAATGCCCCACTATAGTTAAGGTTCCATAGGAAACCCGAAAATTTAATTGCTAATAATTTTTGACTTGCATGCCAGATTTGCCTGATATTTTGCAAACAAAAAGTTTCTCGGCCTACTCCCTTTCATTTCCCATAAAGAAAAAGTCCAAATTGCAAACCGCTGCGTGGAATGGGACCAGGTATGAAACAACTTAGGCGTGAAGCGTTGACACAATTCCCAGCTGGGGTCTGTTGCTGTAGTTGTGAACATATTTGACTGAGAAAGGAGCACACTCTTCACCCAACATTATAGCTATATCTCCCATGGTGCTTTGTAGCAGTGAGGCTTTTAGAAATGAAAAGGCCGCCATTTCCTTTGTTCGATGTGAGAAAGAACCAGGGTTATTACAGGAATAACCACAGTTAGCTGAAAATTAAAAGTGGAAAAATTGCCATTTGGCGGAGTAAAAGTATGAAATGTCATCAGGCTAGAGGTGGGGAGGGGAAAGAGGACACCAAGTAAAATTGGGGAGCTGCGGGGTATCTGGGGGGTGTCTGGGGGCATAACCAGGGTTATTTTTGCATAACTTGGGTTATAGTAGAACATGGGATTGTGAATGAAAGTGCGTCACACAAATAACCGGGGTAATTTTATGGATAACCACAGTTATTTGTAGTACATTACTATTATCAGGGTTACATTAACCGTGGTTATGGGAACACGTTTTTTAAAAAAATTAGAATAATACAAATAAAGTGGAATGCTACAGCTACAGTGAAGTTGGGGGTAATCAATGTGGCCATCGAAGACTATGGCTACTGGGTTACTTTAACCAACCGAATGGTGCAATTTGGAAAGTGGACACATTGAAAGGCAGTGGCCACTGGACATGGCTGTATGCCATGGCTAGTCGCCCCAACAAAACCTATAGGGACAACATGTCAAGGAGCCATGGTGAAAGGCTGTGGCTACTAGCTCATTTAGAAAACCCATTCAAGCAATATGTAAAGTCGTAGTGCGTGGGCACTGGCCATACCTAGTACGACTGGAAGAAAGCTTTTGGGGCAACATGTAAAGAACCCATGGCCGAAGGTCATAGGAAAAGGCCATGGCTAGTGAGCAAGAAAGAAAGGTAGTGTTATTAAAGATACAGTGGGCCAAAGGACATGGTCAGTGGCCAAGGCTGAAGGCCCTGGCTAGTTGGCCTAAAAAAAACTATGGTATAACAAAACCCTTGAAAGTCGCGGAAATAAATCTTAGTTAAGGTGCAGTTAAGTTGTGCAGATTTAACGCAACAAAATCCTTGAAATTTAGCAGGTGTGGGAAGTCATGACCATCTTAATTTGGTGCATCCCCGTTGCAAAGCCCATGAGCACACACATATTATAAGACAAGGGAATCCCAATGACACACAAAATGCCATTATGGGGGACATGGCATTATGGGGGACATCAACGGGAACATGCCGAGTTAAGCTGATCATGACTTTCAACATCTGAATTTCAAGGGTTTTATATATATATAGCGTAAGAGCAGTCAGTCAAATTGTTGAAGTTCAACAGTTTACACAATATGGTGTTCTTGAAACAGATGGCAACATCATACGAATAGAAAATAGCCTCCATGAATTTGCTGTGCCAAGATTTGGAATGACAGCTGCATCTACAATCTAAATAAAAGTGCGGGGTTAATCTGGAACAGTCTTCTGGCTGTGAAAAAAGTAATTCTAGTTCAAGGGCAAAGACTTCAATAAATGTAAAGATAATGGCTGCTAGCCTTAAATTAGAAATTATGCAAATATTTGCTGAAAAAGATACCTTGCTGGGTTTAGTATATGATGACAAGTTAGCCAATCAGGCAATGAGAGGCCATTTGCTTCTTAAATACTTCCTAGCTGCAGCTGTTGAACTCCAAATCTTGGAATTATTGGCTAGAAAGTGAAATAAATTCCAAATGAATGATTTTAAAAAACTAGAAAAAAGCCGTAAGATCCAATGCAATTCAAGGGTGAAAACTTAAAGGTTCCATTCATTTAGAAAAATGTACAGCATGTTTAGAGATCTGCCCATATTCAACTACTCAAATATAGGAAATAATGTTTTTTAAGTGTTTAGTGAGTAATATTTGACAAAACTCGATTCAGTAAATTGTGCTTCAAATTCAGAACTTTCCTTCCATTTAAATGTTTAGATTAAATAATGATTGTGTCATCCATAAGGAATATTGAAGTCTCGTATTTGAAGAGCTTGTTAATCTGTAGGTGAAAGAAAACTTCTCAAGAACTGAGTTAATAATGCACGAAAATTGAAATATTAATCAAGTTTTAAGAAATAATAGAAATTACCTTAATGTTTTTTTTTTTAATTCAAACACTGAAGATGATCGGTAATATCATAAAGTTTAAGTCTTGTCACCTTTAACAAAATTACAACAAAATGAGTCACGAATTTAGGAGAAATCCTCATTGTATCTTTATACTTCCATGAATCAAGTGCCAGCAATGAGCTTATTCTATATTTTATCTCTAAAAGCAGGCAACCCTTAAGTGTTTACCCTTAAGTTTCGGCTTTTGTGGATTTTTTTCTAGATTATTGAATAATGATGATTTTGGATTTGCGTTCCCTTTCCAATTATGTGTTTACATTGATATAAATAATTAATAATGAAAACTCCAAACAGACTCATTTTGTTTGAAATCTCTAAATGGATACATTCTAAAAGTGCGTGGGCTAGCTCAAAAACGAGTCCTGTCCATTTTTCATATATGTTGCACAACCCGACCAGAGGGGACTACCCTGCGTACCACAATTACACATGAGCTCAGGGTCGTTATTTCACCAAAATGCCAGGGGTAGTGAAAGCGACATCACATGACCCTTGATCCCTGATGATATCACAGGAAGTGATGTCATTTGTCCCCAACCAAAAGTGACTTCACAGGAAGTGATGGAAAACAACCTTTCACTCCTTGACAAAACAGTAAGTGGCATCACATAGCATTGTTTGTAAGTACACTACGAAAAATATGGGTACGATATCACTATAAAGTGATATACATTTCCTACAAGAATGGATCACCATAAGTATCATTGATATCAGTGTGTATGGGCCCATATTACCAAATTACTGTGAATGCAAGCAGGTGCTCAGGCCAAATGATACTGATGTGTTATTATATAGCACTTACAGTTACGGCCTTTATATAGAACAAATATGCATATAATGTCACCCAACCTGTGTTGGTACTTATTTATCAACTTATTTATCAACCTTAGAAGGATGAAAGGCTGAGTTGGTCTTGCCAGGATTTGAACGTGCAACCTGCCGATCACAAACACATTGCTGCAGCGAGTGCTCAACCTACTGAGCTATCTTGCCGGTTATAGCTATCTTACTGTCTACAGTAAAATAAGCAATTTCATGACGGAATGTCCTCAAAGTCAGAAAGCAAATTACATTCTCTAGTGGATACCAAACTGGGAACTGAGATTTAACAGCAGGCCAGTTCATCTGCAGGTCTTGTGCCAAGATGGCCACATGTTAAGCCTGCGTGGATCTACTTTTCAGGCATTAGAGGTTGGCCTCACACACCATCCAATAGTCTGGGCACTCGTTACCTCATACATGCAAACAAACCTCCTGAACAGCATGCCATGGATATAGGAGAGAAAGACACATTACAAGCAGGCATTCATTGTGGCACAATGAAACCAAGGGCCACTTTACGTGCTATGGTCAAACATTTCTACACTGTACGCAAGCTTTTAAGCACAATGATTTTGTCAAATGACCAATCACACTGAGATGGAAAAGCATGATATAACTGCAACTTGCAAAAGCAAAATACATAATCCGAATTGGTTGCTTATTCTACTCTAAATGCATTTTGGATGTTTTTGTCTGCATTGTGAATTTAAGGTCTTTAAGAACAGACTAAATGAGTGACTCACCCCCTGAAGTGTGCCGGAAATAAACCTTTAATGAGTCTAGCAATTATTGTATAGAATTCCAGAAATATAAATTATTTGTTATTCCTATTCTTTCTTATTTAGGGTCACTGCTCAGTGTTACACTTTTGGAACCTCCTATTTTTTTAAGAGGCCTGAACAAGAAATCCAGACACTCCAGAAACTAACCGGCCGATTCATGGAATTAATGTGCGCCGAAAATTCCGGCGCAGAGGTGCCAAAACGTGCGATTCGCAGTAAAAGTGTGAAATTCGCAGTCCAACTGTGAAAATCGCAGGGACCCCAGCGCACATCGATTCATGGAAGTCCGTGCGCGAGAAAAATGTTGGATGTGCGCTGAAAAAGTGCGCGGCGCACGCCAGCATACAGGTCATCCAACGGCGTGCGCCACGGCCGCTGCGAAATCGCACATAGCGCGGCGCACATCACAAAAGTAGGCGGAACACGGGGCGTAACACTCGGAATGGGGAACAACGCGTGAAAATATGGGCGTCACGGGGGAAGTACAGGAGGCAAGTGCGCGGAACGCCCACACGCTCGCCTACAACTCGTATTCATGGAATCGAAAAGGGCAAACCAGCGCACGCTGAAAGACGGGCATAGGGCCAAACAAGTACGCCACAAGAAAGCAGGCGGTAGCGTCCCTGCGCCTGAAATAAATGTGCGCCAAAATGTGCGCTAACAAAATGCACCCTTATACAGCTATGATGAATGGTCCATACAGTGGCCCTCTAGGACAAATGAGGTGCAAAGGGGTACCGACAAACACGGACACCCGCTGTGTGAAAAATAGCGTTTTCGTGCATTACGGGGTTCACGGGAAGTTCCACACGCGATTGGCCTGGGCACGTGTATTCCGGGGTGCGCGTTAAGTTTCCCACGCGAATTAGCAGGGTACGTGTATTTCGGTGTGCGCGTGAAGTTCCACACGCAATTTCAGCAGAGTACGTGTACTCCGGGTGCGCGGCAAATTCCACACACGAATCCAGCAGCCTACGTGTATTTCGGGGGTGCCGAGGAGTCCCACACGTGAATTGGCCGTGTGGGTCCTCCCAGCTGTTCCCTCTACATCCTCCACGGCCCCTGCAGGCGGCCCACACAACAGGGGACTACCCTGCACCCCTGCACATGTCCCGCAGGCAGCCCATCCACCATGGCCATGCCCCCCAGCCAACACACATGTCACCTTGCACTACTGCCCACCAACGCATGTCTCGCAGCACCCCCACCCCCCAGCATCCAGGGGCACCCTCCACCAGGCCCCCACTCCTGTCCCCCTGCACCCCCACGCCCCTGCATCCAGGGGCACCCTCCACCAGGCCCCCATTCCTGTCCCCCTGCACCCCCACCCCCCTGCATCCAGGGGCACCCTCCACCAGGCCCCCACTCCTGTCCCTCTGCATCCCTACCCCCCTGCATCCAGGGGCACCTGCCAGCAGGCCCCCACTCCTGTCCCCCTGTACCCCCACGCCCCTGCATCCAGGGGCACCCTCCACCAGGCCCCCACTCCTGTCCCCCTGCACGCCCACCCCCCTGCATCCAGGGGCACCCTCCACCAGGCCCCCACTCCTGTCCCTCTGCACCCCCACCTTCCTGCATCCAGGGGCACCTGCCAGCAGGCCCCCACTCCTGTCTCCCAGCACCCCCACCCCCCAGCCGTGCGATTTGCCTGGGTACGTGTATTCCAGGGGTGCGCGGGTAGTCTCACATGCAATACCATCAGGGTACGTATATTATGGGTCCACGTGAACTTCCACACGCGATACCAGCAGGGTACGTGTATTACGGGGTTCGTGGGAAGTTCCACACGCGATTGCCCATGGGTCCGTGTATTTCGGGTGCGCGTGAAGTTTCACACGCGAATTAGCAGGGTACCTGTATTTCGGTGCGCGTGGGAAGTTTCACACGCGAATTAGCAGGGTACGTGTATTTCGGTGTGCGCGTGAAGTTCCACGCGCAATTTCAGCAGGGTACGTGTACTCCGGGTGCGCACAAATTCCACACGCAAATCCAGCAGCCTATGTGTATTCCGGGGGTGCCGGGGAGTCCCACCTGTGAATTGGCCATGTGGGTCCTCCCAGCTGTTCCCTCTACACCCTCCACGGCCCCTGCAGGCGGCCCACACCACAGGGGACTACCCTGCACCCCTGCACATGTCCCGCAGGCAGCCCATCCACCATGGCCATGCCCCCCAGCCAACCCACATGTCACCTTGCACTACTGCCCACCAACGCATGTCTCCCAGCACCCCCACCCCCCAGCATACAGGGGCACCCTCCACCAGGCCCCCACTCATGTCTCCCTGCACCCCCACCCCCCCAGTCAGGGACACCTGCCAGCAGGCCCCCACTCCTGTCTCCCTGCACCCTCACCCCCCACCAGTCAGGGGCACCTGTCAGCAGGCCCCCACTCCTGTCTCCCTGCACCCCCACCCCCCAGCAGTGCAGGGCACCCTCCACGAGACCCCCACTCCTGTCTCCCTGCACCCCCACCCCCCACCAGTCAGGGGCACCTGCCAGCAGGCCCCCAATCCTGTCTCCCTGCACCCCCACCCCCCACCAGTCAGGGGCACCTGCCAGCAGGCCCCCACTCCTGTCTCCCTGCACCCCCACCCCACAGCAGTGCAGGGCACCCTCCACCAGGCCCCACTCATGTCCAACTCATGTCCCTCTGCACCCCAACCCCCCAGCAGTGCAGGGCACCCTCCACCAGGCCCCCACTCCTGTCTCCCTGCACCCCCACCCCCCACCAGTCAGGGGCACCTGCCAGCAGGCCCCCACTCCTGTCTCCCTGCACCCCCACCCCCCAGCAGTGCAGGGCACCCTCCACAAGGCCCCCACTCCTGTCTCCCTGCACCCCCACCCCCCAGTCAGGGGCACCTGCCAGCAGGCCCCCAATCCTGTCTCCCTGCACCCCCACCCCCCACCAGTCAGGGGCACCTGCCAGCAGGCCCCCACTCCTGTCTCCCAGCACCCCCACCCCACAGCAGTGCAGGGCACCCTCCACCAGGCTCCACTCATGTCCAACTCATGTCCCCCTGCACCCCCACCCCCCAGCAGTGCAGGGCACCCTCCACCAGGCCCCCACTCCTGTCTCCCTGCACCCCCACCCCCCACCAGTCAGGGGCACCTGCCAGCAGGCCCCCACTCCTGTCTTCCAGCAACCCCACCCCCCAGCATCCAGGGGCACCCTCCACCAGGCCCCCAGTCATGTCTCCCTGCACCCCCACCCCCCACCAGTCAGGGGCACCTGACAGCAGGCCCCCACTCCTGTCTCCCTGCACCCCCACCCCACAGCAGTGCAGGGCACCCTCCACCAGGCCCCACTCATGTCTAACTCATGTCCCCCTGCACCCCCACCCCCCAGCAGTGCAGGGCACCCTCCACCAGGCCCCCACTCCTGTCTCCCTGCACCCCCACCCCCCACCAGTCAGGGGCACCTGCCAGCAGGCCCCCACTCCTGTCTCCCTGCACTCCCCCCAGTCAGGGGCACCGGCCAGCAAGCCCCCACTCCTGTCTCCCTGCACCCCCAGGCCCCCAGTCAGGGGCACCTGCCAGCAGGCCCCCACTCCTGTCTCCCTGCACCCCCACCCCCCACCAGTCAGGGGCACCTGCCAGCAGGCCCCCACTCCTGTCTCCCTGCACCCCCACCCCCACCAGTCAGGGGCACCTGCCAGCAGGCCCCCACTCCTGTCTCCCTGCACCCCCACCCCCCAGCAGTGCAGGGCACCCTCCACCAATCCCCCACTCCTGTCTCCCTGCACCCCCACCCCCCACCAGTCAGGGGCACCTGCCAGCAGGCCCCCACTCCTGTCTCCCTGCACCCTCACCCCCCAGCAGTGCAGGGCACCCTCCACCAGGCCCCCACTCCTGTCTCCCTGCGCCCCCCCCCAGTCAGGGGCACCGGCCAGCAAGCCCCCACTCCTGTCTCCCTGCACCCCCAGGCCCCCAGTCAGGGGCACCTGCCAGCAGGCCCCCACTCCTGTCTCCCTGCACCCCCACCCCCCCAGTCAGGGGCAACTGCCAGCAGGCCCCCACTCCTAACTCCCTACACCCCCACCCCCCACCAGTCAGGGGCACCTGCCAGCAGGCCCCCACTCCTATCTCCCTGCACCCCCACCCCACAGAAGTGCAGGGCACCCTCCACCAGGCCCCACTCATGTCCAACTCATGTGCCCCTGCACCCCCACCCCCCAGCAGTGCAGGGCACCCTCCACCCCCCAGCCGTGCGATTTGCCTGGGTACGTGTATTCCAGGGGTGCGCGGGTAGTCTCACACGCGATACCATAAGGGTACGTGTATTATGGGTCAGCGTGAACTTCCACACGTGATACCAGCAGGCTACGTGTATTACGGGGTTAGCGGGACGTTCCACACGCGATTGCCCTGGGTACATGTATTTTGGGGTGCGCGTGAAGTTTCACACGCGAATTTGCAGGGTACGTGTATTTCGGTGTGCGCGTGAAGTTCCACACGCGACTGGGCCTGTGAGAGTGGGGTACGTGTATTCCAGGGGTGGGCGGGAATATTTACTCGTGACTGGGCCTGGGAGAGCGTGTCACGTGTATTCCTGGGGTGGGCGGGAAGATTTACACAGTCGCCTACAACGCGCCAAAAAATAAATGGTCCAATCCTGAAACACGTACGCCACCAAGAAGCAGGCGCACGTCACGCGCAGCATAAAAGAGTGCGCAAACAACAAACAAGCTCAGACGCCAGGATGAACATACCGTTCCTAGCAGCAGTGGCCGTGGGATACCGCAGGAAGAGGAGAAGGATAGTCAGGGCCAGAATCTTCACACCCAGAACTAGCCTATTTGGTATGCCTGATGACCAGGTGTATGGGAGGTACAGGTTTCCACCACACATAATACTCGACCTGGTCAGTGAGTGGGAGGATGACCTCACATCACCCACCCTGTGCTCCCAAGCACTCAGCCCCCTGGAGAAGGTCCTCAATGTACTGCACTTCTTGGCTACTGGATCATTTCAGCGAACAAGTGCCATAGTGGGGGGGTGTCACAGGCCACGCAGTCACAGTGCCTACACCAGGTGTTGGCCATCATCACTGCACGCCCATCAGTCCGCAGGCACATATACCTGCCCAGAACACCTGCAGAAAGGCAGGCTGTCAGCCAGGATTTCTACGGGGTGGCACAATTCCCCAAAGTGCTAGGTGCCATTGATTGCACCCATTTGGCTCTACGTCCCCCCAGGGCATCTGAGCACATCTATAGAAACCGCAAGCACTGGCATTCCATCAACGTCCAGGTAGTATGTGATGCCAAGGGAATCATCACCTCAGTATATGCCAACTATCCAGGGTCCACCCACGACAGCTTCATTTACAGGATGTCAACCCTAAACCGGGACATGGAAGCTGGGCGGCATGGCGATGCATGGCTGCTTGGTGAGTAGAAATGCCACAGCACACGCATGCATGACAGATACAGAGTAATGCCAATACCCCACTAATGATCCCCATCACCACCTCCCCACGGGACAGTGCCTACCCTCTGAGCACACACATGATGACGCCAATTCGGAACCCCATCACGCCTCCCGAGGTAAGATACAACACAGCCCATATTGCAACACGGGGCATAGTGGAGCGCACATTCGGAGTGCTCAAGTCACGCTTCCGCTCCCTTGACCGTTCTGGTGTGCAGCTGTTATACGCTCCCCCAGTAGTGTGCAGGATCATAGTGGCAGCATGTGTCCTCCACAATGTTGCAACACGCCGGGGCCTGGCTGTGGACATGGTGGTGCCTCCACATCCCCAACCACATGCACGCCCGCTGCGCATGGGAGGGGAAAGGGCACGGGGTGAGGCAGCCCGTACGCAGCTGGTGGCTAATTACTTCACATAGAAAGCACACCCCTGTGGAGTGCACACAGCCCTGGCACATACCATCTGACAATCAATGATGACTCAATCTGACAATTCTGATGAATCAAGGGACAGTCAACTGATATTGTTCACCTGGAAGTGTCACAATGTGTGCATCCCTACCTACACAAACACCACCAATGCAGTGTCATCAAAAGACACACTTCCATGCAGCAAAAATGAATACCCACTTGCAAAATACAACATGAGAACAGTGCCATGTCACCCAACCCCTCCCCGGCACGGACACACAACACACCATGGCATGTCATGCAATGTGAGAGCTAACAAATTAATCCCCACAACATGCTCCAAGTGTCACCAACTACAGTGTCCCTAATGGAAACTGGCCACACATGAAATGCTCACAGTAATGCAGGACCAACAACACACATTACCAAATACTTACCAATAATACCAATCACCTACACAACCTCCAACCTACCATAAACGTGACAGTACGGACTTAAAAAATTGGTAGCCTCACTACCTGATAATGCCAGCACTTCGAACACTTCCAACTATACAGTGTTAGCGCCACGCAAGAGTGTAGGTGCACTGCTTACAACATGGACTCCAGTTCCAAAGTAGACCGCCTTGTGAAGAGATTAGAAATGGACCTGCAAATTAGGAGGATGAGATGGATGCAGAGGCACATATCAATACACCATGCAGTGTACAATACAACCACAATATGCACTAGGAATGTATACACAGTATTGACTACAGACTGCCCACACATCATATGGGAGTCCAACGTCACCGTGTAAGTCAATGTCACTTGGGCACACCCTTTGCAAGCCCATGGAAACGGGAAGCAGGAGGGGTGTGTGTCACACAAACCCAAGCATCTGACCCAAATTCAGGACAAGCCTGCATGTGCCCAGCCACAATACAGCGTATGCCCACGGGAGCCACACAGGGCAACACACTGTCAAAAAAATCAAGATTCAAAAATAAAAAAAAAACAAAATCAAAAATGGCCATGAATGGGGGGGTGGGGGAGGCCACCCAGGAGGTCCGAGGGTGCACACCAAAACCCACCTGTGTGGATCTTGCAAAAAAAAACCACCTCCATGGGCTCATGGCCTGCACGGCTACCCTACTGTGGGAGAATCGCTGCTGTCGCTCTCCTCACCCTCTGCAGCTGCATCAGGAGGTGGTGGCACTATGGGAGGCAGCCCACGCAAAGCACTAGTCTGGTCCTCCATGGCAGCAAGCATGCGGGTGTGGAAGGTCTGGTTCTGGAGGATAATTGTGCGTAGGTCCCCATGCAACAACTCACGGGATGCCCGGACCTCTGCCCTAGTTGCCTGCATCTCAGCTGAGAGCGTACGTGTGAGCCGCTCCAGCTGCTGTTCTGTCCTCGTGTTAGCTGAAGCCTCAAGCTCAACCAGAGGTGCCCTGAGCTGACGGTGTTCCACCCTCAGGGCTTCCTTGTGGCCCTGCGACTCAATAGAAATGGCTTCCCGCAGAGTCTCCAGTGCCGCCCGCCTGTCCCTGTTGGACGCCAACATGTCCTCCCTGTGTGACTGGCTAATGGAGTCTGTTGCCTGCTGTAGTTGTTCAATTAGCCTTTCTTGGGGGACAATGGAAGTGGCCACCCTATCCATGGCCTGAGCCATCATCTCAGTTGATGCTGCCTGTTGGTTTGCCATATCGTATATGGATTGCTCCCATGCGGTATTGCCAGGTGGCGTACGGCCACCGTGTCGGCGGGCACCACACCTGTCTGGGGCAAGGCGAACTGCGCCTTGCTGTGCCGGCACTGCCTGAGGCTGCAGGACTGCATTCCCCCTCTGATCTGCTGGCCCAGGAACAGGATCAGAGGTAGCGGAGTGTGACCCTGCATCCGTAACCACCAAAGGCGGACCTACCAACACTGACATCCCCATTGAGGGTTCTACCCCTGGTGCAGGTGGGTTGGACAGTACAGAATCCCTCCCAGAAACACTTACCTGCGATGGCACATAGGTCTCATCATCCGAATCGACACCTGAATAGAGCTCGGGGGGAGGTGCACCCAGAGACTCCCCTTGAGATGACGGCCTGCAGCAAGTGTGGTTTCTCACCCACCACCACACCACGTCCCTCACTGGTGCCCGGTCGGGCCTGAGACCCCTCCTGTGTCAGCACCATCTCCACAACCCCAGCAGTATCAAGTGTGTCATCCCCTGCAAAGACAGGAAAGAAAATAAATGGGAACAGGCATTAGCACCATGGAACACAATTCGGGCTGAGAAGCAACAGAAACAGTACTTCATTGACACATGTACCACATGACTACAACCCTCCCATGCATGCACTGCCACTGCGTATGAAGGGGAGGCAAATGGCACACATTGATGACACCAAGATGGAAGACCAACAAATTTGCTGCATGCTGCCTAGCAGTGCCATCACACATTGGCCTGTGATTGGCATGTCCAATACACATACATGACACATGCCATCACACAGATGGCATGTACCCTAGCCATGTCACACATGTGACAATAGGACTGAGAAATGCCTAGTGAAAGTGGTGGAATGCAGACAATCAGCCTGAATGAACACAGAATAACATGCAACTATGTTGTGGCAAGATGACAATTCAAGGGCAACTGGCGTGAGGTTGGGCTGAATGTCTACTGTTGCCAGAAGGGATACTGCAACACCCAAATCCTGGTGCGCAGAATGTATTGGATGAAGCACATGGGTGACCCAAACCACTCAGGCACACACCCCCTCACCTGGCACTCAATCAGAAGCACTCACACACACACACCATGCACATGGATGACATACACATGCATGTGCACTCACCGGACAATGCCTCGTAATCTGGCAGGTCTCCCACGCCTTGGATCTGTTCCTCCGTGACGTAGGTCCCAGCAACATACTCATGTGGAGTGAGTTCTATGTCCTCTGCCGGAGACCCATCTCCAGTCACTAGAGTTGTGGCATGACTTGAGGCCAGCTTTTTCTTTGCCCTGCGCTTAAGGTAATTCCAGCGCTTGTAGCAATCATTAGCTGTGCGCCTCACGAATCCAAGGGCACTTATGAGTTCCGCAAGGGTCTGCCAGTGTGCCTGATGTTGTGCAGGTGTGGTCTTGCATCCTGCAGTAATCACCATTTTGCTGTCATGTGCGGACACACACTCCACAAGTGCATCAAGTTTGACCTGATTGAAGCTGGGCTTCCTTGGTGGGCCGGACTGTGTAGCCGTGTCTGGGGCATCAGCCTGCACTGGACGAGCACTCTTCCTCTTCCGCTTGGAAGGTGGTGGTGATACTGAGTGTCCTACGCCGCTCTGGACACTAGGGGCAGGAGCCCCGGTGGACTGTGGACTAGGAGTGTGGGAATGAACACTCACCATGGGACTTGGTGCAGGCATTAGCTGATGTGTGATGTAGTCAGGGGGAATGTCAGCAGGATGGACTAGGACCGACACTGTCCTGGCTGGGACACTCAGAGCTGGGGTGGATGGAGCCGCAGCTGCCCCTGCAGCCTCCCCACCCTGCCTACTCGGGGCAGCAGATGACATAGCTGCCCCTGATCCACGTGGGCTGGTGACACCAACGTGCACTGCTACACTTGGCCTAGACCTGCTAACCTGGAAGTCAGCCATGGAGTCACCCAGTGCCAGGTCTGGTGCCACAATGGGCTGGTCCAACAAGGGCTGAGCAGGGATGGTGTCAGCCACGTTACCCTCAACCAGGGGGGGGGGCATGGGTGTCCCTGACTGGTCACCCACACATGGGGGCAACCCCTCCTAGACCACGTGCGTGGAAAAAAAGACCCTGCACTACGCTGTGGCACCCAGAAACACAAAAATGAACGTATGCGTGTCACACTCAGCCTAGACTGACCTCTGAAGGGGTAGGCAACACACGGGGCAAGCACAGTTGTCAAATACGTGCGCGACTCACCGTCTGCCAGGAAATATCGTGTGAAAAATACGCGCGTGTGCGCGTTGCCAACACCCCCACCAAAAGAAGAATTGTACGCTGTCTGAGGAGACAGGACAACAGGAGAAGTGAACGCTGTTTGAGGAAACAGGCCCAGGAAAAAGACAAGAAGAGAAAAAGCTGTCAGAGGTAACAAGGAGTACGAACTTGGAACGCCGTGAAGTAAATCGCGTGTGAACCGACAAGAAGTACAGATTTCACCCACTCGCTCTCCATGAAAAGCACGTACAAGGAAATGGCGTTCTACACGTACCTTTTAAAGATGCCCACACATCCAGCGTCACTTCCACGTGTACGCGCTAAGGCCCCATCCTCCAATCACACGAGCTGACACTCTGACGTGCAGTCATTGGACGTGTAACATGCACCCATGTACAGGGAAACGCCCGCGCACGCACGTCACAGACGCGCATACGCGCTGGTGGCCTTTGGGCCAATGAATTTGCGTACGTGTGCTGACGCGCCTACGCGCTAAGGCCCTTTCCTCGAATTACACGCAGATGTGCTGGATTTTCACGTGCCAAATCACTCCGTATCAAGCTGGCCACGCGTAAGCACACGGAAGACCACGCTCCTGCCCAGAAGGCCGAATTACTGCCCCCCAGAGCCCCGAGCATGCTCCCACCTGCCATCTGCTGCTGCCTGATTGCCTGCTGCCCAGGTGCCCTGCCATTTGCTGCCTGCACATCAGCCAGGGGTGCTGTTGCTGTGACCACCCCTGCTGGAACCGAAGACTCCCGACTGGGATACCATCGCTCCACAGCCCAGCCCCAGGACCCAGTTGCCCACCCACTCCTGCCTCTGGGGTTGTCATGTCGGGCACTGCAACATCTGGCACCACTGACAACCCCCAGCCAGAGAGGCAGAGGGGCACCAGCTTCACTGCCACCGAAGTTGGTGTCCTGGTGGAGCAAGTCCTGGGGCAGTATGATGCCCTCTTTGGAAGTTTGCGCGCCGACAAGGAAGGACGGACTCGGATCTGGACGGACATCGTGACTGCCATCAACGCGGAGGGGGCGGCAGTCCGCGACTTCCAACATGTCAAGAAGCGCTGGGAGGACTTCAGGTCCAGGACCCTCAACAAGGCCCGGCGCCTCTTGAAGGCAGCGGATGCTAAGGGGTGCCGGGGCCACTTGTCGGACGATCAGATGAGGGTCCTGGAACGCATATCCCCAGCGCTCCACGTCCAGGTCCTTGAGATGCAGACCCGTCTGGAGTCGAGCAGTAGGTGTACATGCATCATGATTGTAAACTGTGTGTGTGGTGATGTGCCAGTAGTGTGCAGGTTGCACATGTGTTTGTATGGGGCCAAGTATGGGTGGGGGTGTACAGGGCCGTGAGGCTAACACATGCGAGGGCTGTCATGTGTGAGACATGGATGGTGCTTGTGTGTGTAGGCTTGCATGCCAAATGCAGTTGTGTGGGCACACATGTTTGGATGAATGTGTATGTAAGTAGGCATGTTCGTGATGTCACACATGGATGTTGTTTTCAGCTGCATGTATCAGCACTGTGTACATGTGCATGTGTGTGTATTTGACAAGGGTGCAACAGTGATGCAACATGGATGCATGTGACAGCGGGATGTAGAAGCCTGATTGGCAGATGTGACATGGATGCCGATCTGAACACTGCGACAGTTGGCAGAGGTGTACACATGCATGCAAGTGTGGTGGTGTGTGTACATGTGTAGTGCACTCCCTGTGTTGCATGTGATGTCTGGCTCACCTTTGCCTGCTCATCCTGTTGTATGTGTATGGATGGTGCTGGCAGTTGCGATATGGCTGTGGTATGGCTCATGTGTGCAAGTTGAAATGACATGTGTGTTGGCGATTGTGATGCCATGTCTGAGGTTTGCCAATGCCACTCATGTACAACTGTCATGTGTGTATGTGTCCATTGTACAGTGCCCTGATGCCTGTGTTTTATTTCTCCCTGTCTGCAGCGTCAACTGATGAAGAAGGCGGAGAAGGTGCTGTGGAGCACAGCGGCGGGGATTGCACCGCCAGACGGAGACGCAAGGCCCGGCTCCCCTCCCAGGTTGTGATCTCGTTGGGGAGTGAGGAGTCCGGTGCCGCGTCCCACGCCGCAGCTGCCGGGGGAGGTCCAAGAGGCGGAGGTCGGAGTTGGACTCCTCGGCAGCAGAAGGGGCAGCTGGGACCCCACAGGGCCCAACGGGAGAAGATGGCACAGAGTCATCCAGGTTGGTGGGGGGTTTGGTGGAGGAGGAGGCCGTGCAAGCAACAGAGACGGGGTCTGGAGGTCGGGATTCCACTGGTGCTAGTGGTGCAGTGCAGGACCAGGGACAGGAGGCAGCACAGGCCGCCGCGGAGGTGCCTGTGTGCAATCCTGTCCCTGATCCTGTCACTGCATCATCTTGCACCAGCAGGGATGCCTACGTCCAGACCCGTTTTCAGGCAGGAGATGAGCTCACAACAACTGGCCTTCCTCTGCCTGCGGTCGTGGCTATACGGGTCCGGGTTGAGCCTGTCCTGACTGGTGTGGCGTTGCGTCAACGGGCCATGCGAGGTGACCTGCAGTCTTTTCATGAGGAGACTGCACGTCATCTCGAATGGCTCGTTGACCGCATCGGCCTACTGCGACAGGTCACCCAGGCTGGATTCCTCCGTTTGATGGGGCTTGCTCAGACCCCCTCCTCAACTGAACCCCCTATGCGCCAGTAGTCGTCCTCCGTGCCATCTTCCCACCCATTAGTCACCTGGGTGCCCTGTGGAGCTGCCTCTGACAGTGCGGCCAGGCTGGTGGAGGAGGCATCCCTGCCACAGTCGGGAGTCGGACGTCCAGCAGGGGTGGCCACATCAACGACTGCACCCCAGCCGGTGGAGGATGTGCAGGCAGCAGGAGCCAGGGCACAGGCAGAGGCACAGCAGCAGCAGCAACGAGGTGGGAGCCATGATGGCTCGGGGCCTTCGACATAGGAGGGGCAGGCATCGGCCGGAGGGCAGGAGGACCCAGGACGGGAAGTGTCTTCCGTGTGGCAGCGGTTGGGCCACGCCATAGATGCGGAGCGGCAGCGGGCGGAAGAGGCGCGGCTCACAATGGTCAGGGCGGAGAACTCCATGCGGAGGGCCCTGAGGCGGGCCGAGTGCCTCGAGGCAATCCGCAGGGAGTTGGAGGTGAACATGTCGACAGCCCTGCGGACCCTCGGGGCCATGGAGGAGGACCGCCTCCGGGACATTGAGCAGGAGTTCGATGATGCTCTGGCCCAGAACATCCCGAAGTGAGCCGTCGGACTGGCCCGCTGCCCTTGTAAATAGTTCTTTAGTTAGTGTTAGGTTTCCTTTGGTTTTGCATTTTTTTTGGACCTTTTGGACAATGGGCCACATTTTTGTATATAGTTTTTTTTATTAGGTAGTGTTATTAGATAAGTTTCATTTTCTTCTGTTGGGATCATGGACCCTGGATTGTTTATCTGTATATAGTTGACTGTTGGATTTTCTATTTTTTTTAAATGATTTACCCATGGAGCAATGGTTTTCGATTTTAATTTTCCATTGGATTTACTTTTGTGAACTGTGACTTTGGACACCTTTCCTTTGGATTATGATTTGTGGTTTTACATTATTTTATGGACATGCCGCTTTCTTTTTTTTAATTCCCATTTTCGTTTGTTTATTTTTGATTCAATTTATTTTGCTTTTAATACATATTTTTAACTTCAATGTGTAGTATCATCTCATTGGTTTCATGCATATCATGATATGGGTTTTGACATTCATTGACACCCATTGTGTGTATGTGAGGGACATGTGTTCATTTACAAACTTGCCAT
This sequence comes from Ambystoma mexicanum, assembly GCF_040938575.1. Classification (NCBI taxonomy): domain Eukaryota; kingdom Metazoa; phylum Chordata; class Amphibia; order Caudata; family Ambystomatidae; genus Ambystoma; species Ambystoma mexicanum. The sequence continues at coordinate 418,339,403 of NC_090934.1, read as the reverse complement.
TGGGGTTGTATCATGTAATTGCCATTTCTAAGTGGGTGGATGCAATACTCGGGTGGGTGTTTGGCATTTGGAGGCTGCCCATAAGGCCCAGGGATCTAGATATTGTGATGACATGTTGGCTGGGGGACATGTGTGGGGGCCTACTGGCAGGTGTCCCTGACTACTGGGGGGTGGGGGTGCAGGGGGACATGAGTTGGACATGAGTGGGGGCCTGGTGGAGGGTGCCCTGCACTGCTGGGGGGTGGGGGTGCTGGGACACATGTGTGGGGGCCTGGTGGAGAGTGCCCCTGGATGCTGTTGGGTGGGGGTGCTGGGAGACATGTGTGGGGGCCTGGTGGAGGATGCCCCTGGATGCTGGGGGGTGGGGGTGCTGGGAGACATGTGTGGGGGCATGGTGGAGGGTGCCCTGCACTGCTGGGGGGTGGGGGTTCTGGGAGACATGAGTGTTGTCCTGGTGGCGGGTGCCCCTGACTGCTGGGGGTGGGGGTGCAGGGGGACATGAGTTGGACATGAGTGGGGGCCTGCTGGCAGGTGCCCCACAGTGCTGGGGGTGGGGGTGCAGGGGGACATGAGTTGGACATGCGTGGAGGCCTGGTGGAGGGTGTCCTACACTGCTGGGGGGGTGGGGGTGCAGGGGGACATGAGTGGGACATGAGTGGGGGCCTGCTGGCAGGTGCTGCCCCACAGTGCTAGGGGGTGGGAGTGCAGGGGGACATGAGTTGGACATGAGTGGGGGCCTGGTGGAGGGTGCCCTGCACTGCTGGGGGGTGGGGGTGCTGGGAGACATGTGTGGGGGCCTGGTGGAGGGTGCCCCTGGATGCTGGGGAGTGGGGTGCTGGGAGACATGTGTGGGTGCATGGTGGAGGGTGCCCTGCACTGCTGGGGGGTGGGGGGGGCTGGGAGACATGAGTGTGGGCCTGGTGGAGGGTGCCCCTGACTGCTGGGGGGTGGGGGTTCAGGGGGACATGAGTTGGACATGAGTGGGGGCCTGGTGGAGGGTGCTCCTGGATGCTGGGGGGTGGGGGTGCTGGGAGACATGTGTGGGGGCATGGTGGAGGGTGCCCTGCACTGCTGGGGGGTGGGGGTGCAGGGGGACATGAGTGGGACATGAGTGGGGGCCTGCTGGCAGGTGCCCCACAGTGCTGGGGGGTGGGGGTGCAGGGGGACATGAGTTGGACATGTGTGGGGGCCTGGTGGAGGGTGCCCTGCACTGCTGGGGGGTGGGGGTCCAGGGGGACATGAGTTGGACATGAGTGGGGGCCTGGTCGAGGGTGCCCCTGACTGCTGGGGGGTGGGGTGCTGGGAGACATGTGTGGGGGCCTGGTGGAGGGTGCCCCTGACTGATGGGGGGTGGGGGTGCTGGGAGACATGAGTTGGGGCCTGCTGGCAGGTGCCTCTGACTGCTGGGGGGTGGGGGTGCAGGGGGACATGAGTTGGACATGAGTGGGGGCCTGGTGGAGGGTGCCCCTGGATGCTGGGGGGTGGGGGTGCAGGGGGACATGAGTGGGACATGAGTGGGGGCCTGCTGGCAGGTGCCCCACAGTGCTGGGGGGTGGGGGTGCAGGGGGACATGAGTTGGGGGCCTGGTGGAGGGTGCCCTGCACTGCTGGGGGGTGGGGGGGCAGGGGGACATGAGTGGGCCATGAGTGGGGGCCTGCTGGCAGGTGCCCCACAGTGCTGGGGTGTGGGGGTGCAGGGGGACATGAGTGGGACATGAGTGGGGGCCTGCTGGCAGGTGCCCCACAGTGCTGGGGGGTGGGGGTGCAGGGGGACATGAGTGGGACATGAGTGGGGGCCTGCTGGCAGGTGCCCCACAGTGCTGGGGGGTGGGGGTGCATGGGGACATGAGTTGGACATGAGTGGGGGCCTGGTGGAGGGTGCCCTGCACTGCTGGGGGTGGGGGTGCAGGGGAACATGAGTGGGACATGAGTGGGGGCCTGCTGGCAGGTGTCCCACAGTGCTGGGGGGTGGGGGTGTAGGGGGACATGAGTTGGACATGAGTGGGGGCCTGGTGGAGGGTGACCTGCACTGCTGGGGGGTGTGGGTGCTGGGAGACATGTGTGGGGCCTGGTGGAGGGTGCCCCTGGATGCTGGGGGGTGGGGGTGCTGGGAGACATGTGTGGGGGCATGGTGGAGGGTGCCCTGCACTGCTGGGGGGTGGGGGTGCTGGGAGACATGTGTGTGGGCCTGGTGGAGGGTGCCCCTGACTGCTGGGGGGTCGGGGTGCAGGGGGACATGAGTTGGACATGTGTGGGGGCCTGGTGGAGGGTGCCCTTGGATGCTGGGGGGTGGGGGTGCTGGGAGACATGTGTGGGGGCATGGTGGAGGGTGCCCTGCACTGCTGGGGGTGGGGGTGCAGGGGGGACATGAGTGGGGGCCTGCTGGCAGGTGCCCCACAGTGCTGGGGGGTGGGGGTGCAGGGGGACATGAGTTGGACATGAGTGGAGGCCTGGTGGAGGGTGCCCTGCACTGCTGGGGCGTGGGGGTGCAGGTGGACATGGGTGGGACATGAGTGGGGGCCTGCTGGCAGGTGCCCCACAGTGCTGGGGGGTGGGGGTGCAGGGGGACATGAGTTGGACATGAGTGGGGGCCTGGTGGAGGGTGCCCTGCACTGCTGGGGGGGTGGGGGTGCTGGGAGACATGTGTGGGGGCATGGTAGAGGGTGCCCTGCACTGCTGGGGGGTGGGGGTGCTGGGAGACATGAGTGTGGGCCTGGTGGAGGGTGCCCCTGGATGCTGGAGGGGTGGGGGTGCTATGAGACATGTGTGGGGGCCTGGTGGAGGGTGCCCATGACTGCTGGGAGGTAGGGGTGCAGGGGGACATGAGTGGGACATGAGTGGGGGCCTGCTGGCAGGTGCCCCACAGTGCTGGGGGGTGGGGGTGCAGGGGGACATGAGTGGGACATGAGTGGGGGCCTGCTGGCAGGTGCCCCACAGTGCTGAGGGGTGGGGGTGCAGGGGGACATGAGTTGGGGGCCTGGTGGAGGGTGCCCTGCACTGCTGGGGGGTGGGGGTGCAGGGGGACATGAGTGGGACATGAGTGGGGGCCTGCTGGCAGGTGCCCCACAGTGCTGGGGTGTGGGGGTGCAGGGGGACATGAGTGGGACATGAGTGGGGGCCTGCTGGCAGGTGCCCCACAGTGCTGGGGGGTGGGGGTGCAGGGGGACATGAGTGGGACATGAGTGGGGGCCTGCTGGCAGGTGCCCCACAGTGCTGGGGGTGGGGGTGCATGGGGACATGAGTTGGACATGAGTGGGGGCCTAGTGGAGGGTGCCCTGCACTGCTGGGGGTGGGGGTGCAGGGGAACATGAGTGGGACATGAGTGGGGGCCTGCTGGCAGGTGTCCCACAGTGCTGGGGGGTGGGGGTGTAGGGGGACATGAGTTGGACATGAGTGGGGGCCTGGTGGAGGGTGCCCTGCACTGCTGGGGGGTGTGGGTGCTGGGAGACATGTGTGGGGCCTGGTGGAGGGTGCCCCTGGATGCTGGGGGGTGGGGGTGCTGGGAGACATGTGTGGGGGCATGGTGGAGGGTGCCCTGCACTGCTGGGGGGTGGGGGTGCTGGGAGACATGAGTGTGGGCCTGGTGGAGGGTGCCCCTGACTGCTGGGGGGTCGGGGTGCAGGGGGACATGAGTTGGACATGTGTGGGGGCCTGGTGGAGGGTGCCCTTGGATGCTGGGGGGTGGGGGTGCTGGGAGACATGTGTGGGGGCATGGTGGAGGGTGCCCTGCACTGCTGGGGGTGGGGGTGCAGGGGGACATGAGTGGGGGCCTGCTGGCAGGTGCCCCACAGTGCTGGGGGGTGGGGGTGCAGGGGGACATGAGTTGGACATGAGTGGAGGCCTGGTGGAGGGTGCCCTGCACTGCTGGGGCGTGGGGGTGCAGGGGGACATGGGTGGGACATGAGTGGGGGCCTGCTGGCAGGTGCCCCACAGTGCTGGGGGGTGGGGGTGCAGGGGGACATGAGTTGGACATGAGTGGGGGCCTGGTGGAGGGTGCCCTGCACTGCTGGGGGGTGGGGGTGCTGGGAGGCATGTGTGGGGGCCTGGTGGAGGGTGCCCCTGGATGCTGGGGGGTGGGGTGCTGGGAGACATGTGTGGGGGCATGGTGGAGGGTGCCCTGCACTGCTGGGGGATGGGGGTGCTGGGAGACATGCTTGTGGGCCTGGTGGAGGGTGCCCCTGGATGCTGGGGGGTGGGGGTGCAGGGGGACATCAGTTGGACATGAGTGGGGGCCTGGTGGAGGGTGCCCTGCACTGCTGGGAGGTGGGGGTGCTGGGAGACATGTGTGGGGGCCTGGTGGAGGGTGCCCCTGGATGCTGGGGTGTGGGGTGCTGGGAGACATGTGTGGGGGCATGGTGGAGGGTGCCCTGCACTGCTGGGGGATGGGGGTGCTGGGAGACATGCTTGTGGGCCTGGTGGATGGTGCCCCTGGATGCTGGGGGGTGGGGGTGCTGTGAGACATGTGTGGGGGCCTGGTGGAGGGTGCCCATGACTGCTGGGGGTGCAGGGGGACATGAGTTGGACATGAGTGGGGGCCTGGTGGAGGGTGCCCTGCACTGCTGGGAGGTGGGGGTGCAGGGGGACATGAGTGGGGCATGAGTGGGGGCCTGCTGGCAGGTGCCCCACAGTGCTGGGGGGTGGGGGTGCAGGGGGACATGAGTGGGACATGAGTGGGGGCCTGCTGGCAGGTGCCCCACAGTGCTGGGGGGTGGGGGTGCATGGGGACATGGTTTGGACATGAGTGGGGGCCTGGTGGAGGGTGCCCTGCACTGCTGGGGGTGGGGGTGCAGGGGGACATGAGTGGGACATGAGTGGGGGCCTGCTAGCAGGTGCCCCACAGTGCTGGGGGGTGGGGGTGTAGGGGGACATGAGTTGGACATGAGTGGGGGCTTGGTGGAGGGTGCCCTGCACTGCTGGGGGGTGGGGGTGCTGGGAGACATGTGTGGGGCCTGGTGGAGGGTGCCCCTGGATGCTGGGGGGTGGGGGTGCTGGGAGACATGTGTGGGGGCATGGTGGAGGGTGCCCTGCACTGCTGGGGGGTGGGGGTGCTGGGAGACATGAGTGTGGGCCTGGTGGAGGGTGCCCCTGACTGCTGGGGGGTGGGGGTGCAGGGGGACATGAGTTGGACATGTGTGGGGGCCTGGTGGAGGGTGCCCCTGGATGCTGGGGGGTGGGGGTGCTGGGAGACATGTGTGGGGGCATGGTGGAGGGTGCCCTGCACTGCTGGGGGGTGGGGGTGCAGGGGGACATGGGTGGGACATGAGTGGGGGCATGCGGGCAGGTGCCCCACAGTGCTGGGGGGTGGGGGTGCAGGGGGACATGAGTTGGACATGTGTGGGGGCATGGTGGAGGGTGCCCTGCACTGCTGGGGGGTGGGGGTGCAGGGGGACATGAGTTGGACATGAGTGGGGGCCTGCTGGCAGGTGCCCCACAGTGCTGGGGGGTGAGGGTGCAGGGGGACATGAGTTGGACATGTGTGGGGGCATGGTGGAGGGTGCCCTGCACTGCTGGGGGGTGGGGGTGCTGGGAGACATGAGTGTGGGCCTGGTGGAGGGTACCCCTGACTGCTGGGGGGTGGGGGTGCAGGGGGACATGAGTTGGACATGTGTGGGGACCTGGGGGAGGGTGCCCTTGGATGCTGGGGGGTGGGGGTGCTGGGAGACATGTGTGGGGGCATGGTGGAGGGTGCCCTGCACTGCTGGGGGGTGTGGGTGCAGGGGGACATGAGTGGGGGCCTGCTGGCAGGTGCCCCACAGTGCTAGGGGGTGGGGGTGCAGGGGGACATGAGTTGGACATGAGTGGAGGCCTGGTGGAGGGTGCCCTGCACTGCTGGGGCGTGGGGGTGCAGGGGGACATGGGTGGGACATGAGTGGGGGCCTGCTGGCAGGTGCCCCACAGTGCTGGGGGGTGGGGGTGCAGGGGGACATGAGTTGGACATGAGTAGGGGCCTGGTGGAGGGTGCCCCGCACTGCTGGGGGGTGGGGGTGCTGGGAAACATGTGTGGGGGCCTGGTGGAGGGTGCCCCTGGATGCTGGGGGGTGGGGGTGCTGGGAGACATGTGTGGGGGCATGGTGGAGGGTGCCCTGCACTGCTGGGGGGTGGGGGTGCTGGGAGACATGCGTGTGGGCCTGGTGGAGGGTGCCCCTGGATGCTGGGGGGTGGGGGTGCTGTGAGACATGTGTGGGGGCCTGGTGGAGGGTGCCCATGACTGCTGGGGGGTGGGGGTGCAGGGGGACATGAGTGGGGGCCTGCTGGCAGGTGCCCCACAGTGCTGGGGGATGGGGTGCAGGGGGACATGAGTTGGACATGAGTGGGGGCCTGGTGGAGGGTGCCCCTGACTGCTGGGGGGTGGGGGTGCTGGGAGACATGTGTGGGGGCCTGGTGGAGGGTGCCCCTGACTGCTGGGGGGTGGGGGTGCTGGGAGACATGAGTGGGGGCCTGCTGGCAGGTGCCTCTGACTGCTGGGGGGTGGGGGTGCAGGGGAACATGAGTTGGACATGAGTGGAGGCCTGGTGGAGGGTGCCCTGCACTGCTGGGGCGTAGGGGTGCAGGGGGACATGGGTGGGACATGAGTGGGGGCCTGCTGGCAGGTGCCCCACAGTGCTGGGGGGTGGGGGTGCAGGGGGACATGAGTTGGACATGAGTGGGGGCCTGGTGGAGGGTGCCCTGCACTGCTGGGGGGTGGGGGTGCTGGGAGACATGTGTGGGGGCCTGGTGGAGGGTGCCCCTGGATGCTGGGGGGTGGGGGTGCTGGGAGACATGTGTGGGGGCATGGTGGAGGGTGCTCTGCACTGCTGGGGGGTGGGGTTGCTGGGAGACATGCGTTGTTGATCAGTAGTGCAAGGTGACATGTGGCTTGGCTTGGGGGCATGCCCATGGTGGATGGGCTGCCTGCGGGACATGAGCAGGGGTGCAGGGTAGTCCCCTGTGGTGTGGGCTGCCTGCAGGGGCCGTGGAGGTTGTAGAGCGAACACCTGGGAGGACCCACACGGCCAATTCACGTGTAGTACTCCCCGGAACGCCTGAAATACACGTACCCTGCTGAAATCGCGTGTGAGACTTCCCGCGCACCCCGAAATACACGTACCCAGGACATTCACGTGTGGAACTTCCCGCGCACCCCTGAAATACACGTACCCTGCTGAATTCACTTGTGAAACTTCCCGCACACCCCAGGAATACACGTACCCAGGACATTCGCGTGTGGAACTTCCTGCGCACCCCTGAAATCACGTACCCTGCTGAATTTGCATGTGAAACTTCCCGCGCACCCCGAAATACACGTACACAGGACATTCGCGTGTGGAACTTCCCGTGCACCCCTGAAATACACGTACCCTGCTGAATTTGCGTGTGAAACTTCCCGCACACCCCGAAATTCCCGTACACAGGACATTCGCGTGTGGAACTTCCCGCGCACCCCTGAAATACACGTACCCTGATGGAATCGCGTGTGAAACTTCCCTCGCACCCCTGAAATACACGTACCCTGCTGAATTCGCATGTGAAACTTCCCGCGCACCCCTGAAGTACACGTTCCCCACTTGGCGTTTGCTGTTTGGCAGCCCTGTGAACTGGTCCAGGGTTAGCGCAGACATTTGCGATGAATTGGGGATTTTGATGGCTTTTCCTTGCGCAAGGGCGTTCTTGGGGGCGTAACTGGCGCTGCTGCAGGGTCGCTGCGCCACAGCTGGTTTTGGAGGCTAAAATCTATGAATACGCTGTGCGATGAAATGGATTTTATCGCACGCGGTTGGCGCAGTGTATCGCACGGGGACACTGTTCGCCAGCCGCGTGCACCAGTTTTGTGCGAAATTCTATGAATTACCCTGTAAATGTTTTTTTTTTCTTTCTTTCTTAGGGGTAGCAAGGGAGACCTCAGGGGTCGCAAGTGCGACCCCTGGCGACCCCTAAAGGACATTGCTGCATGAGCTTAATTTCTCTTTAATTATCTTCGTTGGTTGTTTGATGGAACAAAGTCCTTAAACCGACTAGAAATCAAGCACATTTCAAAAGTCAATAAAAGGGAATTTAGAATTGGAAATATCATTAGACATGTAGACTATCTTGCAATTCTGAACCAGACCCATAGGGAAAATGCGGGTTTGAAATACAGCAATATCCTTTTGAGGTCACATCTATAGCAATGCAGCACTAATTTCTCATACTTTGCCTATCTCGGTGGAGCTTAAAATACAGAAAGAACTTCGTATTTTCAGAATATGCGGACATGGTCCAAGATCATTCGTGCACATTTACTTTCTTTTTACCTTAAGGCGATTATGCACACGCGGATTAGTACTTTTGTTTTTGTATAGCCGTATGATAAAAGCAAATGATGCATTGGGCATCTACTAAACAATTCCTCAGATCCAGTTTTTTGCATCAATGTACGTTTCATGCCTCATATTGGTGGGTCAAATGTCCAATGCAGTAAAGCACTGCATATGTATGTATTTGTGGAACCAGTTCTATTAGTTACCATAGTGAGAAGGCATGAAGTATGGCAATTTGACAGCCTTTTTGCAGCGTCTAGATCCATGAATGAACGTTTTTGTGGGGTATTTCTGATCACATTGCATCATAATGTGATTTACATTTTGTATGTGTTTTATTTTTTAAGCAAAACCTGTTAATAATAATTAAAGTGAAAACATTTGCCATGACGAATATTAAAGCAATATCCTGCTTTACAGTTCCAGGTTTCAAGTGATGCAGCCATTTTTTGGTTGAAAACTCAGAAACAGATTCCCACTGCACAGATATTTTTTAGCAAGTTCTTTATTGAATGTCTACTGAACACGAGGAGGAAACACGAGAGAATAAGGGGGTCATGAAGGAGTCTCCCCGTCTAACACAGCACTGTGGTTTGTGATTGAGTGTGGGAGTCTCTGCCTATGAAATAGGAAACATTCCACCTGAAAGAAATCGAGATGATTAGCACTTCCAGCTGAGCACATTTGAACATGTTCACTTCAGGTTGGGTCAAATGTTTTGACCTTTTGAAGTACAGCCTTTACTGACCTATCTTAAGAAATATCCGTCTAGTCGCCCTGCATGATAAACGGCATAAGGAAGTCCCCACCAGTGACCTTATAAGGATATTGCAAGTGGCGGGGGAGTGCCACTATCTAGCATAGGATTGAGGCCGAGGGGCCTTCATAAAATCACAGAGCTCTCAGGTGCCTTGCAATATATTTTGTATTTTCGAGAATGAGTACCTTATTGCTTATAATGCACGGGAAAGATAGCCCAAGCCTCAGTGCTAAGTGATGTGGACTGTCTGAGGGAACAGATGCTTCAGGCGAAGATATATGAAATTGATTTGGCTGCTTACTGTCGCAATAAATCAATTAAGGCTCCTTAATTTGCGGCATATAAATGTTTTCACTGTTGGATGGAAGTAACTTCGAAATCGTTAACGTTTGTGGTATCAGGCAGATAAGCTCCTTCTCCTAGTATTAATATTAGGAGTGGTGAACGGCTCTTGTTTCTTCCATGTATTAGCGCTGGTGGATCCGTTAATTAGACGTTTTCTAATAACATCTTCAAATATATGTGTAGTTCATTTAAAGCAAACAAATAATATCTTGGCTTGCGCTAGATTCATCCCCTCCTGCCTTGATCTCCAGCAGTGTACTAAATAAACATAAATGTCTTTATTAGCTAATGGCTGTGACCTGTCAGACAGTGCACATTAAGAGACTCTGTGCAGAGGAAGGAATTTGGGTAACTCAGTGTGGAAGTGACAGAGGATGTTGCTTTGGTTAATTACAGACCTGCCTCAGATAATAAGTAAATAACTGAAACTGGGTATAGCCGCTTCTTGAGGGCGCTCAGTCCTGTTGGGTGTGCTGCTGCTTGCTGCGTAACTGGTGTGAAGAGGTTAGACCCTTAACCTCATATGTAATTCTAGTGAAATCAATTACACTTGTCACTCGCGCTCGCCTTTAAAATGTGCATGTCAACACATATCATTGCTTTTAAATATGTCCAAAGATTCGGACTTATTTAGATACAAGATTGATCATCCCTTGGAATCAGCCAACACATGTTTCGACACAGGGTCTTTATCAAGGATGCTGAATACTGTGTTCAAAACAATAATACTGGTCAGAATAATGCCAATCATACTGATAAAACATAATCACAATCCCAAAACTAGGGAGAAATTGTACATACTAATGTCATGGCTTGATGCAGAGATAACAGAAACATGGAGAGGAAAGAGAAGAAGTACAGGGCAAAGAGCAATGGCAAGCAGAGGTAAATAACACTGTGATTCAATCTACTGTCGAGATCGTTTCCAGTATCGGATAAGTATCCTACCTCCTCACCTTTCGCTTCCTGACTTGAAGATGAGGTCTCTCTCTTCATCCCCTTCTTCTTCTTCTTCTTCTTCCTTTCGTTCTCGAGGAGGTAAGGCCTGTCTCGGAGGCAAGCCACTATGTCTGCCTGAAAACTGGCGGACTAGCGGCCCCTTCTCCGAGACAGCCAAACAAGGGCTGTTCAGGCAGAAAAACCCCTGGAAGGTTGCAGTGAAATGAAAGTCCAGCACACAGCTCCTAATGGGATTCCGGAGCAAAGAGGATGTTTTAAAGTCTGGGAAGGTGTCCTTGGTGAGTTGGGAACCGGAGTCAAATAAATCAAGCTCAAACCTGGAAACTCGAAGAGCGAGAGTAAAGTAACCCAGCGAGCAGGAAGTGAGCACAGGAATTAAGGGAAGAGGGCGACAGGGGAACCAGAAAATAGGAGGGAGGTAATGAGAACCAGGAACACAAAGACCAGGCAGACTAGAAAAGAGGGACAGGCACGAGGGGGGAGAGGCAAATGAACCACACGGGAGCCACGGGAACCAATATAGGGAAAACAACATGTAGCGGGAACAAAAGCAGGAAGAGAAAGGGAGGAACATGCATAGACGAAAGATAGCCAAGGGAGGCAATAGCACAAGCGTCCTACCCCTAGAGGAATTCTGTGGGATGCGACGCACCGCATCGGAAAACCTGTATGAAGTTATTCAGGCGACAGCCATCTTGGAAACAACTGGTGCGTTGCAACACGTTCAGGAAGAAACGGGGTGTGCCATTAATGGCAGAGGATCCATCTGCTCCTTAGGCACCACTAGGGAAACAGGAGTGACATCTACTCAAACTTATTTAGCACAACATCTGAAATTGCCATACTATTGTAAATAATATACTTGCAGGAGAGTTCCATCTCGCAAGACAAAATTGTAGTAACAATACACTTTTTGAAAAAGAACGTGATCTGTTATTCAAGAGATACATGGCAAGGAAGTATTCAGCATCTGCGGTCCACAAATCGTACAAAAAGATCAAACATCAGGTCAAAGCAGACTTGATTCTTCCGACTCCAACAACAAGTTCAAACAAAAGGAATACTCTTGACATCATCACACAATATTCTAAGGACTCCCAGACTCTTTACAGTATAGTGCAGAGGCACTGGCATCTTCTGAGTTTGGACAGTGATTTGAAAAAATTCATTGATTGGACACCCACATTTTTATTCACAAGGGCGCCGACAATCAGAAACATGCTAGGTCCCTCGTTTCTGGACACCAGCTGTTCTAACCTTAACAGGAGGAACAGTGGCGGCGACTGGCTGAGAACCTTAACGGGTTTCCACAGGTGTGGGACATGCAGCGTGTGCAAATATGCACACAAAGACTGAAATTCATTTATAAACCAGGAATAAAGATTAACATCAGAGATTTCATTAACTGCAAAACAACACATGTTGTGTATGCCATCATGTGTGTGCAAAAAAATGATATATCGGCAGTACCATCAGGCAGTTAGGAATATGTATAAGGGAACATCTGGCAAGCTTAAACAATCAAGATCCCAGGCTACCATTGGCAAACCACTGACAAACATGCCACCAGATGTGTGACAAAGGTGATCTACAGTTCATCGGCCTCATGAAAGCCAAATGTGGCAGACGAGGGGGAGATCTTAAATTGATTCTCAGACGCTTGGAATCGAAATGTATTTGTAATTTACGCAGCACCACTGAGAAGCTCGACAAGGAACACGAAATGTACGTATTCCTGTAACAATGGTGACATTTCATTTGAATGTTACCATGCGACATAGTAAGGGGTAGCACATTAGCATTGAAAAAGAAGTTGCCATTAGAATTTCTTCACTTTTCTGGACTCATTTCCATGACATGTGCAACTGTTCAATAGATAATCGGGGTGTAAAGATGTTTTGGGATTGAATGTATCTGGCAATGCATTAGGCAACTGATGATGTTAATAATAAGCTTGCTAAGATGAGATGGATAAAGCACTCCAAATGTTTAGCATATTAAGGGACACTGCTAACCCAAGCAGTCACTCGTCAAATTGATTTAATACATTTAGTAGAATTGTTGTATACTAGTGGGTAGGGACTCTTCTGGTATCAGTGATAATTCACAGACAGGGAAATCTCCAATATGGCAGGATTTGCTCCCATATCTTGGTATTACACTTGGAGTGCAGGGGTGGAGATCCCATTCAGACCAACCGGTCCACTGCACACAATGGTATCCCCTGCACGTAACAGCCTGTATCTGACTTTCTAAAGGTGGCCTTAAAGGATAGATCCGGGACTTTTTTTTTATTGTCCCTATGGTTCGGCCATGTGTTTTTAAGCATAAATCGGTAGATCGTAGAAAACTTTCCTATGGACCTTACCCGACTTTTTGTCCATTAACGCACTCGAAATCAGCCGCCATTTTCTGATAATCCTATCATTTCCCCCCCATCGACCTGGCTCACCTGCTTTTGTGGCACTAAATCAAATCCCCCGCCCCTGAAACAGACTTTATCAAAACATTCATATTCCCCGCCTCTATCCGTGACGTGACTGTGCTGCGTAGGCAAACGCGCCCAGGCGTCTTCTACGCGACTCCACACAGAACCCGGAAACCAACACAGATCAGCTCACAACACAGCGCGCCACAATTCGGAATATGAAACTGTACTTTTAAATCAAACCGCAAGATTGTAAATTTGGTAAAGTACATTTATTTGACATCAAATGTTTAGAGAATATTCAGCGATTTGCATTTTTATTTGCTCACGTTCCAAAAAGTTCATTTTGAGGCACGCAATGTTCCTTTGCTGTACACAGGGTCTTCGATCATCTCACAATACAGCGCCACAATTCGGAATATGAAACTGTGGTTTAAAAGCAAACGGCAAGATTGTACATTTGGCAAAGTACATTTATTGGACATCAAATGTTTAGAGAATATTCAGCGATTTGCATTTTTCTTTGCTCTCGATCCAAAATAGTTTGTCTTGAGGCAAGCGATGTTCGTGTGCAGTACACAGGGTGTTGGTTTACGATAAAATAAGCTCTTCGGTCGCACTGATAATCGCATGGCTGTTCCAACAACGAGGCACTAGGCCACCACAACGGTCTGTATGTTGCATCTAGCAGTTAGTACCGCGTAAGGACATACTTGTACTTGGCGATCGTCCCATAAAATGGTCAGGGTGGTAACGTTGTTCACGCGGAGAAGCAACTGGCGGTTATAAAAGCCATCCGCCGGTGTCTGGTACTCGTGACACATACAATAATGAAGGATGTACCTGTTTTAAAAACATAAAAAATGAAATTAGTCTCACCATCAGATCTTTATTAAAATTATTCATTTTATATATTAGGTTGGGAAATTATTTCATAGCTAGGACAGTGCAACTGGGTATTATACGTCAAGGGGGGGCTGTAGGATACTGAGACAGTCCCCCAGTGCAGGGGTTGACAGGGAGGCAGTGCAGGTGGAGAGTGGAAGGGCCCAGGACCGAGGTCGCAGACAGTGGACCAGTTGTAGCAGGGGAGAGGGAGAGAGAAAGCAGAAGCAAAGAGGAAGGTTTTGAGGTGCTTCCGTAAAAGGAGATGGTTCTCCTCAAGATAGTGCGCGGTGGTCGTGCAGACAAGACACAGGAAGACTTGTGAATGGAGACACACTTATGTGGATTGCAGGGGGGCGTCCAGCGTGAGGGGGATGCTTGGCAGGAGACACGGGGTCTGGAGGTAGACATGGGAACAACAACCCATGCTCTATAGACCACTTTGAAGTGTACATGGTCTTTGGCACCTCTTGGCCTTTATCGCCCCCTGACAGCTCCACTTGCCAGCACAAGTACCCCGGTGCGAACTGCCTTTGATAGGGCGGGGGGTGGATTGGGGCGGTGGTCGTGCAGACAAGACACAGGAAGACTCGTGAATGGAGACACACTTATGTGGATTGCAGGGGGGCGTCCAGCGTGAGGGGGGATGCTTGGCAGGAGACACGGGGTCTGGAGGTAGACATGGGAACAACAACCCATGCTCTATAGACCACTTTGAAGTGTACATGGTCTTTGGCACCTCTTGGCCTTTATCGCTCCCTGACAGCTCCACTTGCCAGCGCAAGTACCCCGGTGCGAACTGCCTTTGATAGGGCGGGGGGGTGGATTGGGGCGGTGGTCGTGCAGACAAGACTCGTTTGCCTCAGGGCCTCACCAAGGAGAGGCCATCTAACTGCATGTAAGAGGCAGGCTGCAGGATCTAGTACATGGAAGGCAGGGGGGTGAGTTTATAAATACCTCACCCTCCCAGGAGAATATATGGGTGCAGTTCACCCTGGAGACCCTGGATGCCTAGGCAGTTAGTCAGCAGCAGGCTGGCCTGTGGTGGCAAGGCGGCACGGGCCAGAGGGGGTCATCTCTGTACCCGGTGCCCAAAAGGATGATTTATTATGATCAACTATATTGATTATTTACCTATAACCATGTTTTGTATCAATAAAATCCAACGGCCTTTTATTGCCAACGCTTGAACAAAGTGGTGTGGTAAGTATTTTTGGGGGAGGAGGCAAGGCCGGGAGGCTTGATGCCAACCCGCAAAATAACATATGTATGTCTGCTGCATATGGGTTCAACGGTTATGTGGATTGAAGGTGGGCGGCCAGCGTGAGGGAGGATGCTGGCCGGAGACATGTGGTGTGACAAGACAAGGCACAGGAAGACTATTCAATGGAGACACACTAGATTCATTTAAAAAATCAAAACAACCATTGTTAAAATATATGTTGGGTTTTATTTTAGATCTTAATTTCAATTGAACATAAATAATAAACATTACACATTGTAAAGTTCCGGTTGCAGCACATCCAGGGAAAATCCGCGGTATTGTCCACTGTCGCTGGGGAAATGTTGTCTAATGGCAAGTACCGCACAGGCAGGTATTACTCTCCGAACGCGGTGTCCGAGCCTCCCGTGAAGCCACCAAGTGAAGCAACGATAGGCCACCAGCCTGTACCACCTGTGAAAATGAAAGATGCAAACTGTATTAAAATGACAAAACTTTCTTATCACTGTCGATTCAGGTAAAAAATGTCATTCTGCTTTGAAAAAAATTCTATCTAGAAAATGCACAATATGGAACCAATTTACATGCATTCGAATGATATGTAGATGTAATTTTATATGTGGGAGACGACCATGAAATAGTAGTGGCATCACTGACATCACAACCAGAGTATACTTACTCGTTACTCGGATTACGCGGACGAACAGTGCCGCGAAGTTCGTGCATAAGCACCATCATCATCCTCAACACGGTCCGTGAGAGGCAGGCTTCCCTGAACTCTGGCAGCTCGGTGATGCATTGCGGACTTGGCTCGCCTTCCGAAATGTAGGCCAAGCACCCGGAATTTTCACGGCAGCAGCAGTTCTCCTCCTCAGTTGGCATTAGCTCGCACCGATTGCACGTGCACCAGGTGGAGACGCCGTCCATGCGACATGGTCCAGGCTCTTCATCCGTTGACTGGTCCTCCCAACTGCCGTCCGAATCCCCATCGTTTTCGCGTGCTTGCCTTTCCAGTAGTTCTTCCTCGGTGTACTCGGGCTCGTACATATACGGCATTATTGTAGCCATTGTGTGGTAAAGAAAGTAAAATAATTTACAGAGATGGTACAGGTGTTCACAAGGCCTAGAAGCGGCGAAGGTAGCTGACCAGAGCACAGAAACGAGTCACAGAATACTCAAAGTAACACAGAGAGAGTAATGGAATCGAAAATCTGCTGCTGTGTGTTGTGAAACGGTGTGTTTATACTTATTGAGGAAAGAGGCGTCCTGCCATTTCCATGGCGACACTTCATTAGCTGAGGCGCAGCGATTGTTGACACGAAACGTGCTTTGGCGTTGGGAAATGGGCGGTACGCGTCTGCTGATGTCAGGCTCAGGGGCGGGGGATTTGATTTAGTGCCGCAAAAGCAGGTGAGCCAGGTCGATGGGGGGAAATGATAGGATTATCAGAAAATGGCGGCTGATTTCGAGTGCGTTAATGGACGAAAAGTCGGGTAAGGTCCATAGGAAAGTTTTCTACGATCTACCGATTTATGCTTAAAAACACATGGCCGAACCGTAGGGACAATAAAAAAAAAGTCCCGGAACTATCCTTTAATGATCACCATATTCTAAGTTATTATATTTTCAACAATAGGTTTTCACAGCTGGAAAAGCGTACTTGATGAGGCCATCACAAACCCTTACCGGCCCTCACAGGTACTCAGTGTTTACACAATTGCTGTACCTGTTACGTCACACGCTATATACCCGTGACGTCATACGGACGTCACATGCACGCTGAGAATATAAACATTATTTCCAAAATGGAAATGCATTTCACACGTGGGTTGCCACTCGTAGATGCTCTAATTCAGCACCTAATCCGTTCGAAGGTGAGCGGCTACAGAATTTTATTATATTAGAGCAGTCTAGAGGCAGTATGTGAGCAACTGTTTAAGGAGCGCTTAGCCATACCATGCTAGTAAGACGTGGGTACCGTTGCCTGACAACTTTTTGCCCAATTAACAATAGTGACATCCACAGATGGCATTTCGGTCGAAATTGATATGTAATCTAACATTCCTAGGGGGCTCATTGGCAGATTTTCGATAAGGAATATTTGTGTGCCTCCTAATCTATGATTTCAGTGACACATGGCCACTGTGCTCCCTACTCACAGTACATTTCGAACTTTTGCAGGATCATAAATTAACGCTGAGTCAACCCACAGCCACCTGGCCTTCTTATTTCAATCCCTCAAGGATTTCGAGGTGAGTGTATGGTTCCAAGTAACCTAGTGGGTAGACAGGCTGACCTCTGACATCAGGTTAACATACAGGCACATTGGTATTTTACAGCAACAACAGACACACTTACAAATGAAACTTGACCTCTACAACCCATTCATGGTTGAAGATTGAGAAGCGGCACACGGATGTACGTGCCACTCTCTATCTGCATGGTTTACATTAACAATTTCAATTGCTGACAGGGTTTCTCAATGACCAGCCATACATTTCATTTGACAGATAACATCATTCGCCACATCATAGGTGAGTTCTTGAGCATATATTCACTTCTAATATTGGAGTCAAAGGACATGCCACACCAGGGAAACGTAGCAATAATAGTTCAGTTGGCACTCCCTGTATTAATGGCCACAGATGTAATAAGGCATTTTCACTGTTGGGAGGAGATTATCACTTTTGGGTGCTTCACCTCATCTATAATAAAATAGATGAATCTTAATACTGTGCAATATATCACCCTTACCATTAAATGAAGGGGAAACCAAATTTCTAATATATTCAGATGTTGTGCTAAATAACAAAGTTTGTGTAGATTGAATCACAGTGTTATTTACCTCTGCTTGCCATTGCTCTTTGCCTTGTACTTCTTCTCTTTCCTCTCCATGTTTCTGTTATCTCTGCATCAAACCATGACATTGGTATGTACAATTTCTCCCTAGTTTTGGGATTGTGATTATAATGTATCATTATGATTGGCATTATTAGGACCATTATTATTGTTTTGAACACAGTATTACAACAGCCTTGATAAAGACCCTGTGTGGAAACACGTGTTGGGTGTTTACAAGGATAATTAATCTTGAATCTAAATAATTCCAAATCTTTGGACATATTTAATTGCAACGATATTTGTTGACATGCACATTTTAAAGGCGAGCATGAGTGACAAGTGGAATTGATTTCACTGCCTCCGATAATGTAAACATACAGACAGCCTAGGCTCGCCGCTTGTACAGTACACTGTGGGCAACAAAGCCTCTGACTGAGTGTCCGAGAACATCCTAGCTTGCTGCACAAATGATACCATGGGCCTCATTATGACCCAGGCACTAATGGGTTAACGGCGCCGTAAAAGGCTGCGGCGCCGTTAACCTATTACCGCCTAATTACGAGGTCCCTTTGCGGGACCCGACCTTGACGGCTGGTTTTACCAGCCGTTAAAGTAGGGACCCGCAAAGGGACCTTGGTGCTAAGTACGGTGCCGCAATTTGCGGCACCGTACTTAGCGCCTTCCCCATTCCCATTGAGCCCTATGGGGCAAAAATGGGAATGGGGAAGGGCAATGGCGGCATGGGGAATTACCGCCCCGCCAACCTTGGAATGGGGTGGTAATTCCCCATTCCGCCATGGCGGACACCAGCATGGACCATGGTGCTAATAGCGCCATGGTCCTCCGCCTGGGTCGTAATGAGGCCCCATATCTGTTAAACGTTACTAGTAAATCCAGAAAATGCACCTCGTTCACCCCTAATTCTCCAGGTTCCGCCACATAATGTAAACAAATGATCAGGGATCAGGGCACCGCAGTTCGAATATGGGCAATACCTGAACATGAAGGTTCATGTATCAAACCCCTTACTTCATGAGTAGAGAAATAAGTAATGTCATATCTAAAAGAAAAGAGTGGATTATGTATTCCTTACGAAATAACAAAATTGCCACAATATGTCTTGAATTAGACAACCAATATGGATTCTCCAGTTTCGCCGAGGAGCTGCATACTACTTTGAAATAATGATGGGCTGAATACTGTCAGGCATCTGAAACAATTCCCAAGAAGTCTACCGAATGCAACTATGTGCACAAATAGGTATTTCCTTAATAAAGTTCTTTGCCGACTGTGCAGTTGGTTGAATCTACACACAGAGCGTCAGATGAGACACAGGCTATACCACTATACTTGCGCGCACAGTAAGAAGAACTCCAAACATGTATCTGTTCAGTGTACACACACATTTACAATACTGACATGCACTGGTATAGTGCAGGATATAACTCTACTAGAGAAACACGAGTTTGGCTAAAATAATTAAAAAAACAATCATTTGTTTTTTAAAAACATATGTTTACAACAATGACATGCACTTCAATATACAAGTGCTCTCAGAGATGGGAGTATAACCTCGTTATGTACTAAGAGTGCACAGACAGTATGTAACAATTTTTCCTGAGAGCCACACATGTGTGAGTGGCTTAACAGTAGACTATGTGGACCTAGGGAATATGTAGATGATTTATTGAGGATAATAAACCATAATATCATGTGATATTCTGTTTTCAGATATCTGCATGTGGGCCTGATTTAAAATCTGGAAATGAATATTGAGTTATCACCCCTCAACAAAGAGGTGAGTCACCTATTATTAAGAAACAATACGTTTTCAGAATTCAACAGGTCAATATCCCCTGTGATGTGTTGCAGGGCATCATATGGAATTAATAGAAGAGCTTATGTAAGAAGCTAAGAACATGCTGTGGCATGCAGAAATAGATTTATAGCCCCCATCATTTGTGAGAAAAAAAAGAAATATTACCAGAAAAATGTGGTCTTTACAATTTAGCTTTAGACAGACTTTTATGTTAAATACACTGACTAGCCTGCTAGTATTTCACAGACATAGTGACAAAGGATCCCACAGATGGGCGTACTGAATAATGTATCAGTCCTGATGAAGGCTGCTAAAATTTAGAGCCAAAGAAGCCCAGATGACTAAAATAATAACCCACTGTACAACAAAAACAGGATCAGTAAAAGAACAAAATGTGAAAACCGTACCTCAGAATTTAGATGGCACAGACAGGGCTCGACTGAACCAGAGGCATGATCTAGAGGGGCTCAGTTTCTATTCAGAATGCTCAATGGACCAGGAAGACATTTTATTGGGACATGTTCTCTAAGATAAGTAACAGATCACCCATTAGCCTTGGGAAAAGAAAGGCTGATGACTTTACACCAGGCTAAAATCAACAACGGAGCAGCAGTGGCCCTAGCAGATGCTCTGCGGGGAAATTAAACCTCAAACAAGAAATTAAACGTAGGGGGTGGTTTGATTGTCAGAATCATATGTATGTAATTATTTTGCCATAGTTTTATATAAGGAACCACGTTTTGCCCATTAACTTTGGAACCGTGATACTTACAGAAATGGGACATGTCCCCCTGCCCAACCCCTTTCCTTCCATCCGAAGTCACATTCGGTACACCCAGGTGACTTCAGCACCCAGAGATCATCATTGGTACCAGCAGACCAGCACCGGAAGCTAGAACTCACCCCAACCAGCACTTTGCTCACCCCACCACCTGTAAACCATGTGCGTATATACCTAGCACAGCGACGATGCTGGCCCATCCAAGGAACTCGCCCCCTCCATTGCTACCGCTCTGCAGGGAACGGCAAGTAAACTCCACCAGTTCTCAATGGCCCCTCCTTTGCCTTACCACGATTACATTACATCAAGCCCACACTACCCCACATACATCTGCTGCTGGCCTCCTTTGACCCATACTAGCCTTGAGAAGGCTAACGCAAAGAGTTAGCACCTGCCAAACTCAAAGTTGTCACCTTGAAGAGCACCCTCCAATCTATCCACCTAGGTTCACCTCAATGTGTGGGCCCTGCTGTGCTAACCAGTTCCCCCTCTCCCACACCCTAGGGCTGCTATCATCCCCACTCAGCCCCCACCGTGCGCCACCTCTAATCCAAAGCAAACCGGTGTCTCAGCCCCAGCCTCCATCGCAGCAAGGTATGCATGGCTATGCTCAGGGCCAACCAGAATCATCTCCACACACCTCCTAGCATCCATCCCAAGGAGAAATAGATACCTTGGTGCCAAGACTCATGCTAGGTGTCCCCCTACAAGTGCAAAGACAGCAAAAGCCCCTAGCAAGCAACCCAGCAAAAAACCTATCATGCCCTTAAATAATGCCAGCTAATTGCCAAACCCACCCCAAACCCCACCTCCACTTGTCTTTGCCTCCCCCTTAAATATATCGTCAGTAATCATGACAAGTTCACCACAGAACACTATACCAAAATGAGGGCACCCACAAATGCAAAGCCCCAAGTCAATGGCACTAGCTTCACCTACATCCCTTACTTCCCCCCAAGAACGCCAACAATGCCCTATGCCATATGGAGCCCTCATCAATGTAAGATCACTCCCCGCACATGCCTTGGACATCAATGACCTGATCACCACACTAAAACTAGACTTACTGGCCATCAAAGAAACCTGGCTCCACCAAGCATCAGGCCCTGCTCTGTCTCTAGTACTTCCTGAGGACTTTACCATTCTGAACTGTGATAGACCGGACACCCAAGGTGGATGCATCACTCTCATCTATGGGGAATCCCTTCAAAACAGATCCTGCTGTAACTGCATAGAGGGTCACTCTGAGCACCTTTCTATTAAACTTGAAACTGCCCCCACAGATTCCATCACCATACATATTCTCTACCGCCAGCCTGGCCCTACAGCCACCTTTGAGGAAGACCTCATCCACACTATAGGCGATAACATTAAGCCCACTTCCAGAGTTATACCATTTTGGAACGTCAATCTAGGCCTTCATTACCCCCTAGATACTGCACTTGCCATGGTAGAAAATGCCCTCTCAGACCTTGGTTTGAAACATTGCATTTCCTCTCCTACCCATAACAAATGCAGAACCTTGGACTGGATAGCTGATCTGAACAGGCAGATCATCATGACCTCCAACACCCCCTGCCATGGTCGGACCATCATATCCTTGGCTTTTCTTTCCCCGCACTGAAAGAACTGCCACTGTCCCTGCATACACTACCACCTACCTTGGTTGGTAGCTCCCTTAAAATCTCTAAAGAGTCAATCTGCCCATCCCTCTTGCCCCTCAGCCTTGAACTCCTAGACTCTAGTGACCCTAAAGCCCTAGCAGACATTTATGCTAACACCCTGACCAAAGCAGTAAACTTGGTGGCCCCTCTCCTCCCTAGAAAGTAGAAACCAACATGCCACCTCAACCCTTGGTTCACCACAGACCTACAAGCCCTGTGCTCTAAGAAGGGATAGGCGGAAGCCATCTGGAAAAAAGACTCCACGGATATCACCCAAAATGGCTTTTAATAAGATTTCGAAGGAATATGAACAGTCCATTATGGCACCCAAAGCAGAAGTCTATAACTCTAGATTAGTGAAAGCCAGCTCTAACTCACAAGAATTATTTAGAATCCTCAGAGAGCGAGATGCCCCCATCACAGCCCCAACCACCATCAGCAAAGCCAAAACATGGTGTACTAATATTCAGAATTCTATGCACCCAAAAATGTGCTTGCTACAGAAAATAAAAGCTAACAAACAGGTCTAGACCAGCCCCCTTAACTTACCTCCCATCCGTAAGTACACCCTGCACCATTGTTCCACTTCAGGGAAATCTCAGAACTAGAAACAGCCATCATCCTCAGAAACCTCAAACCATCCAGATGCAAAGGAGACATCTGCCCAGCGACCATCATTAATGATTGCTCTGAAGCTCTAGTACCCTTCATCACGAAATTCATTAAACCCTCTTTCTCGGAAAGTCTGGTCCCGGCTAGCCTTAAAGAATCTTGGTTCCTCCCCTATTGAAAATCCTTCTCTCAACCCTCCGGCGCCAATCAACTACCGCCCTACCACAACAGTACCCTTCCTGCTAAAAAAAATCCAGCATTGAGCAGCCTACAACCAGATCCAACTTTATCTGGAATCAAATCAGATCTTAGGGATACGTCAATCAGGCTTGCGCCCAGGCCACAGCCCTTAATTGGCACTATTAGATATGAAAATCCAACTAGACTCCTTCAGAGATGAGGGCAAACCAGCCATCCTGCTCCTACTGGATCTATTGGCCACTTTCGACCTAGTAGACCACAAGACCCTATGTCACCACCTCACCTTCTCAGCAAACTTTTCAGATGAAGCCACCTCAAGGGCAGATCCATGAGTGCTTTCTCAGACACTGCAAGTGCCCCTCCTATCCCCATTCGGTGCAGTGTCCCCCAAGGTTCCTGTGTCTCCCCTTCCCTCTACAACATTTTCACCAAACCCCTATTCGACCTCCTGGATGAAATTGGTATATCTTATACTAACTATGCTGATTACACCCAAATCCTCCATCCCTTGTCAGGCTCCTATGACGAAGACTCCCTCACTCTCAACAAAATCTACTCTACAATCCAGACCTGGATGGCTACCAACTACTTGTGCCTGAACGACGACAAGACAGAGATCTTGTTGGTAGGCTCACCCACTATGCTGCAGAAACTTAGCCCCCAATACACCTCCTTCAGGATAGATGGAACCCAAATCCCCATCTCAGCTGTGGTAAAAACACTAGGTGTCCATCTGGATGCCTCCCTCTCACTCACCAAACAAGTAAGTGTGGTGGCCTCCTCTGCAGCTTACACGGCCAAGCTCATCAATTCAGCAAGACAGTTCCTGAAGCCAGAGACTTGCCTGACCATTGCTAGAGCAATCACGGGTGCAAAACTGGACTATTGTAATGTCCTCTTTGCCGGGACATCCAAACAGAACATCAACAAATTACAGATAATCCAAAACAATGCCCTCCGAGCAGTGCTAAACATACCATTAAGAGACCACATCCCAGCAGCCAGGAAAAAAGCTCACTGGCTCCCTTTTCGGGAAAGGATTATTTTCAAAACATTGTCTATTAGTCACAGATGCTTGAGTAACACTGCCCGCAATACCTTTCCCAGAAAATTGAGAGATCAAAGACTATCAGGCCGGTAAGGTCTCTATATGTTAATCGTCTGGCCCTTCCTAAAGTGAAAAGGGGGTGGGTTTAGCTTCCCTACTGTAGCAGTGAAGCCATGGAACGCCCTCCCCCTGAACTAAGAGCAGAGGATTCCTACTGGTCCTTCCGCAAAGCCTTGAAAACCTGGCAGTTTGCCAAATGGTCCACTTCCCGGGCACGTTTTGAACAATTATCTATTGTTGTAATAACCTGCATTTATGTCTTTTGTCTACATGTCTATAGCGGGGTAACACACCGCTGGTGAAAGCTTATGTATCATGTAATTGGTTCACAACAGTGCCCTGCCGCCTTATGGTTTCGGCGCATTACAAATGAGAAAAAGAAAATAAATCTATCATTTTAAAGCTTACCCCAATGTCTTTTTGTTGCCACAACTTCCATCAAATTACGACATTGGGGCAAAAGTAACAACCTAAAATGTATTTCTAGCTCCCCACAAAAGTTCACGAGACTAAAAGTTGGGCAGTTAGAAGCATAGGGAATCGTGTAACTCAGTGTAAAGTTTGGGGATACAGACTTTTATTATTTGTTACTAAAGTGTGAAAAACAGTCAGTTGGACCTGCAACCTCCTAGAGGAAAACAAATATATATATATATATTGTGATGTTTATTTGTAAAATAAAAGTGTTATGTCATGTAGTGATGTTTTAGGTGAAAAATGTAAAGATGTCAAATGAAAACTCTGGTGGTGGATTCATCCTTTGCATCATTTCAACTATATATCTATGGGGGCCTATCCATAGAGAGGGCATAGGCCTTGGGGGTGGGGAGGACCGTAGGGGTCCAAGTACAATTCAGGCCCAATAAGTTAACACCTCCTGATTTCAATATTTCAGAGGTGTGGCTTTAAAGTTAAAAAGTGGCTGCACCAGCCAGAGAGAAAAGAACTAAAAAAATCATGGGGTGAATACTGAAAGAGGGTTGCAGAGTTTAACCTTGCCTGGACAGCTGCCTGATGTCATTTGGATGCAGGTATTGAAAAATGCAGCAGATTTAACATTGCCTTGGAGACATAAATTGGGAAAGACTAGAGAGGCTGGGATCTTTGCAAGGAGAGCAAAATAAAGGAATGAATGCTGGTGGTTATCCATGTCTGAAGTGCCTGACCAGAAACGCTGATGTCTTTCCTGAACGCTGAACCCAGAAATCCAATGTAAGCAGTTTGTTCTACCGAACCAAGTGAGGGGATTTGTTTGATTAAATACCTTCCTCTTAGTTAATAGGTGGGAGGTATGGAAGTAGATCCTTAGTATATTTTGACAAATAATAATTCAGTTAATTCCCCTATTGCAAAATAACATGGTGTGGCTTTGTTAACATTTGAAATTAACAAAACTCACTCCCAGTGTGAATAAGAACTACAGACAGTTAATGTATTCGGGTTCACCTATTTTCCTTGTCAACCCCAGAATTCCCTAAAGGGGGGGCGTCCTTGTCCAAAAACGAAATTCCTAACTGTCACCATTCCTCAGACCTGGCCTTTAAGCAGAGGGGTGCTGAATGCAACCAAAGGTCTGGGTTTTTGATGCTGGGTAGAGAAGAGATTTGCTAAATGAAACCAAATGTAGTTCCTAGTTGAAAAACACAGACTCTCTCCGGAGAGTGAGAAAGTAACCGTGGTAGATATGATATGATGTGGCATTTATAATGCACCTGTAAACAAGTGTTTCTTATGCATTGCTTCAGGGTGAAGAAGGAAGAAGGGTTTTATCATTCCAAAATAATATCAAAAGTTTGTGGTGTTTTCAAAACTGCTAGCATTTTCATGTGGGCAGGGAAATTAAACATACAAATCACTGCATGCGACATTGCTTTGAAAATAAAAAATAGTTGAAATTGGCTTAAATTTAAACCATATCAAGTAATGCGAATGCTCATGATCTTGCAATGTTCCATGATGGTATTGTTTAATGTTGTCCTTTGGGGGGCTTTGTGGGGCAGAATGATTGAACTGTTTATTTTGCCTTCTTCCATGTACATGAGACCCAAAAGTGAAATCCCCAAAAGTGAGTTTCTCTACTGAAATTGTATTTTGAGCCGCAGAGAAGATGGCTTGTGTAATCATTTGGTGCAAACATTCATTGAACCCATTATTTGAAATATATATATTCTTTCTGTACCCCGGCCTCGTTCTTGGCTTATTAGTGGCACAGGGGGAGGGATCTACGTGGCTCTGTATGAGTCATAGTCAGGGCTAGACTGAACCGGAAAAATGATATACTGTGCGGCACTTTAATTGGGAGGCGAATGAACTCCCCATGTACAGTACAGCAGCTTCAAGACCCTAACATGTTCACAAACTAAATCACAAGCATGCCTTCCACCAAATGTGCCTACATTCTGATTCCAAAATCTTAAAACATTCGATACACCCAAAGTGGTGTTTCATTATGCTTGCATGCTTTTCGATCTGTCATCGCCTGCATCCGTTCTTCAATGCCTTGTCACTCGCCTCCTAGCAGGAATCAGAAATGCCATTTTCTCCCAGGATGGCGTATTAATCTGCGGGGATACTGAAGAAATGTATAACCACACCCTCGACCTAGAAACTAGACAGTCCTGTGGGATGAGAGACATCATGCTGGGAAGTGTGAATTCTTCAAAGGCAATGTTGAATATCTTGTCAGCTAAGGATGGGGCGAGTGAAAGCGATTCAGGATGAGTCCAACCCTACTCTTTCATGGGTTGCACTGCCTTTTGCGAAATATTAAAGCAACTGTGAGCTCTCCTGCCAAAGGATGACCCATTTCACTGGAGCCCTACTGTGCAGTGCACATTTGAGCAAATCACTCATGCCATCCGTAATGCACCATGTTTATGCTCGTTCCAACGCAATGCTCTCAACATCCTGACAGTCGACGCCAGCGCCTATGGACTGGAGCAGTAAACAAAGGCTGATGAAAGAGTACCATTGTTTGAAAACACACCACCTCTTAGCATACTGAAAATAACTAGGGTGTATTAGGGTGTTAGCTATTATTTTCTGTAGCAAGCATATTTTTGCGTGTATAGCATTCTGAATATTAGTACACCATGTTTCATCTTTGTTGATGGTGTTTGGGGCTGTGACAGGGGGCCTCTAGCTCTCTGACGATTCTGAATAATTCTTGTGAGTTAGAGCTGGCTTTCACTATTCTAGAGTTATAGACTTCTGCTTTGGCTGCCATAAGGGCTTGTTTTTTATTCCTTTGAAATCTTATTAAAAGCCATTTTGGGGATATCCGTGGAGTCAAAGAATCAAGAATCTGTAATAGAGTTGCAGAAGCTTGAATGTGCATGGGCGATGGAACAATGCCTCAGTCATGCCTGCGGCAGACGCTTCAACTTGCACACCACAGACCATACGCATTAATCCACATTCTGCTTCGAAACGACACCCAATATTTTCCCTCCAGACTGTCTAGATTTTTATCCTAAGTCCAAGAATTGAAATTTGGAATATTGTATTCACCGGGTTGGGATAACAAACAGGCAGATTGTCTATCCAGCATGCCCTCCCAACAATGTGCATGCCAAACATGAGTGTGTAGTGGCTTCCATTCAAGATGCTGCTCTGGATGCAATGGCTTGCATTACTGAATCTCGCTGGGTGGACCAACCCTCTATGCAAAGTAAAATGCTGCACCATCTCAGGATGGTGCAGCAGGAGAAGGCTGTGCATGCCACGCTGCAACCGCACCCAGAAATTCACAATCGACCCACCGCCGAAAGTAGCCTTCTCATGTGGGGTCAGACACTGCATTCCCACCTGCTTCTGTTGGCACACAAGGGCCACTGTGGAGGGACTGTAACCAAACAGCAGCACAGAGAGAAATATTGCTGGCCCATCATGGCTAGAAGTGGACATCACTACAGCATCGTGCACCACTTAAAAAGAGGGTGACAAGTTGCTCTCATATTCACACCCCCTCTGGTTTCAGGTGAGTGGGCCACTACTATTATGGAAAAAGTGGGCATAGATTTTATCGTCCCCTTGACTTCCTGCCACATGAACAATGCTTTTTTGTCGTGCTCATGGACTATACGTCCAAAGGGATTGAAGCACCATTCGTGTCCTTCAACATTACGTCTTCCCTCAATACCTTGTGACAGATAGTTTTGGGTTCAATTTACCTCTCGTGAAATGGTTGTGTTTCTCAGCTCCTGCGGCCTACAACAATGTTCTATGTTCATACATGTTCTATGTACTGCGCTTCGTCAAAAAGGCCATATAAAAAGCACATTATTTGTATTTTTATTATCATTATGCTTAAAACACCCTAAAGGTAATGGACAGGTTGAAAGAATAAACAGGTTTCTAAAGAGACTCAGTTCAATTCGCCAGAGCATCGGGACATGACGGGCCAGAGCAGTCCACAGTCACAGTTAATTCTACGGCGGGATTATCCCCGTTTACCCTATGGAGAAGGAGAGGTTCGAACACTGTACTAATGATTCCCGCATGCACACATTCAAAACGTCGTGAAAACATTCTAGACCTCACAACCACCCAAGAAAAAATCAAGAGCAGGCAAATAAGTAACGGTGCACAATACAACATACGTCATGGCAGCAAACATTTGCGTCATGTGGGAGATATTGTAAAGATCAAAATACCTCTCAAATGCCATGAGCCAGGGTCCAAATTCAGCAAGCAAAGATGCATCACGTGCCTGTATTGCCATTCTGTGGTCATGGAAGGGAGAAGATAAAGAGATCAAAAGTGGCCTTGTGCCAACCTCCATATAGCACTCAGACATGCAGCTCCACACCCTCGATGACTGACCAAACCACCACCGACAACAGTCGCAACAGAAATTGTCAAGAATCGCAACAAACTCTGCGACAGCGCAAACACTCCTGCAGAGAAAGATAACCCATCTCAGGATGGTGCTAATGTGCAGAACTCACCACCGCCAATGCCAGAGATATCATTGGTCGTGGAGGACACTATGAGGCAGTGAGAAGTAGCGAAAGGAACGTAACATCAAGTACATAAGGAAAGATCCAACCAGCGGAACCACCGCAACATGCTCAGAAAAGACTTCTTCAAGGTTTCAACTGAACATCATCATTCAATGAAAGGAGATGATATAGCATTCCCCTCGCCATGCACCCCTGCCTGTAGCCACTGCACAAAGCTCTCCCACATAGTCCCACCTCAAGGAGCATCCATGCGCGTGGTGTAAAAGCTGTGTGTGCGAAGAGAAATGGATGAGAGTGGACGGGGAGGTAGCTCCTGCAGGTGCAGCACCAGGGAGGGCTTCAGAAATGAGGTTGCACCCTACGATATATTATCGTCTAAATTTACTGGAAGCCATAAACAAAGAAGGTGAGTGAGCTTTACGTTAGGCTTCGTCATCCAAATCCCCACATTAGTGTAATGTCTGGAGTAAGCACAACCTTGCATCTCCCTTGGCGGGTATTTGCGGACCCTCTCCCAGATACTACACAGACCTGCTTTAGGACTTATAATGGGCGTGCCTATGCAGGTCTCCAGGGAAATCTCATAAGGACTATAGCAGAGAGGCAAATCATATTTAGCCACTAGGTTTAGAGGACTTCGCACCATTTTAGAGGTTTTAGATTTGAAATGCTGCTGCTCTGTCCACACACATTTCCTTACATTTCACTGAGTATATTTCTTTGTGCACACTTGCAATCTATGCCATTTAAACATAACAACTACAAAATAAAGGCATTGTTTGGATAACGGGCAGTATAGCTCAGTGGAAACTCGTCTTGTAAGCAAGACGATTCAGAGCAACACAGGTTTGAATTGTGGGTCCCCGCTTAGCAACTTATTCAGTATGGAGCAGGTTATAAATAACCAATTATAATAATGATGTTAAATGTTAAAGGTATTTGTACCGCGCACCATCACCAATGGAATTGGTCCCCAGGCGCTCTGGCGGATCTGTAAACGATAAGGTGGGATGGGTTAGTAAGGTGAAGACGGAGCAGGATAGTGAAAGGAGTGGTGTTCTGTTGGCAGCTTCAAATCGGTGTACACCTGGTGCTGAGCTTTGGTGCGGGTATTGGATCGGTGTAAGTCCGCGTGTGCTGTTGCTCCAGCTTATGTGTTGTTGCAGTGTTGTGAAGTGCGTGTGGCTTGTTGTGCGAGAGATGGTTGTGTGAGTTTTTTGAGTGAGATAAGTATGCAGAGTTTGAGCTTATATTGGTTAGTGGGTTACCTGACCTTTAGCATGCTAACATTCACTGTTTTGTCTAAGTGTGGCACTTGTTGGCCTTCACAATCCCATCTAGATGTGGCTCAGGCCAATGTTTAGAATTCTATCTAGGTGTGGGCATGCCAACATTCACAGTCTTATCTAGATGCGGCGCAGGCTAGTGTTTAGACATCTGTCTAGGTGTGGGGATGCTAACATTCACAACTTTATCTGGATGCTACGCAGGCTGGGGTTCACAATTCTAAGTGTGGCACATGCTAACATTCAGGTTACATCTAGGCGCGGGCATGCTATCCTTCAATCAATCACATCTTGATGCAACCCAGGCCAATGTCCACAATTCTAACTGTGGCCTATGCTACTCTTCAGGTTTCGCATAGGTGCAGGCATGCTAACATTCAAAGTCCTATCTAGATGCGACCCAGGCTAATATTCACAAATCTATCTAAGTGTGGGCATGCTGACATTCAGGTTTCACCTAAGTGCGGGCATGCTAACATTCAAGGTCCTATCTAGATGCGACGCAGGCTAATATTCACAATTCTATCTAAGTGTGAACATGCTAATATTCACAATTCTATCTAAGTGTGGGCATGCTAACATTCAAAGACCCATCTAGATGCAACGCAGGCCTATATCCATAATTCCATCTAAGTGTGGCCATGTTAATATTCACAATTCTATCTAAATGCATCTGCCGGTCTGGATATGGTCTGTCCGGTACGTACGAGTGGGTGAGTCACTGAGGGCTTTCGTCTGGGTATAAGTATGTGATCAGTCTCTGGAGCCTTCTTTACGTGGCTATTTCCCATGATATCTTATGCTCTGTCGAGTGGTTGGTTCTTTGGTTTGAGTGTTTGTCCAATTTGAGAGTGGCCAAGGTTGGAGTCATTTTCATCGTTGTTTTAAGGTATGGGCATTCTGGTGCATCTCCGTTGTGGTTATGCTGTGAAGAGCCATGATTTGAGGAGTTTCCTGAATGCTAGGTGTTTTGTTGTGTTCCGTATATTCTTAGGTAGGCCATTCCAAGTTTTGGGTGCCTGGTGAGAGAAAGAGGATCCTCTGAGTTTTTTTCTGTTGTAGGGTTTCGGTTCCAGGCATATGTCGGTGCTTGATCTTAGTGTTCTTGTCGGTTGATGTAGGCGTAGTTTGTCGCTTAGGAATTCTGCGCCTTGTTTGTGTATTGCTCTGTGCATGATGCACATGGACTTGAACTTTATTCGCTGTTTTAGTGGTAGCCAGTGTAGTATTTTTTGCGCGGGTGTGAAGTGTTCTCTTCTGGGTAGCTTGAGGAGGAGTCTGGCTGCTGCATTTTGTATGCGTTGCAGTTTTTTTATAAGTCGTTCGGGCATGCCCAGGTATGGGCTATTGGCATAGACTACTTTGGACAAGAATAGTGCGATGATGGAAAGTGTTTTGTTGGCGAACGACAGGAACGGTAGGATCCTTTTTGCTGCTCGCAGGAGGAAGAAACATTTCTTGATTACCGAGTTTACTTGTGGCTATAGAGTGAGGTTGATATCCATCTGGACCCCTAGGTTTTTTTATAGTTGATGATGGTTTTGGCGTGGTGCCGAGCTCTCTTGGCCAGGGGATGTAGTTGATGTCGCCTCCCTTTTTTGAAACAATCATTATCTCTGTTTTGCCTGGGTTGATTTTGAGATGGTAGAGGTTCATCCAGTTGAATATGTCACGAAGGCAGTTCTCTAGTGTGGTGTTTTCATCTCGGTGTCTTGTATGTTGAAGATTATTTAAGTATCGTCGGCATCGTTGTAGCATTTGAGGCCATGTTTTTTGATGAGTTTGATTAATAGGTACATGTAGATGTTGAATAGAAGCGGGGAGAAGGATGATCCTTGTGGTACTCCGCACGTGGAGTCTCTGGGTTTGGATTTAAAAGGTTTCATCCATACTGTTTCTGTTCTGTTTGTTAGGAAGGATTTGCTCCATAGGTGGGCAGTGTCTGTTATCCCTAGCCATTCTAAGCTCTTTATGAGGATGGCGTGGTTGACAGTGTCGAAAGCTGCAGACAGATCACGGAGAATCAGGGCGGTACTGTTGTCCGAGTCTGCATTTGCTTTTAGGTCGTCCCATATTGAGAGGAGAGCTGATTCTGTTCCTCTCATAGGTCTGAAACCAACTTGTGCCTTGTCTAGTAGGCAATGCTCTTCTATGAATTCTGGGGTTATTTGGTAGACGTAGGTTTCTAGCAGTTTGGCTATGTACGGTATGTTGGAGATGGGTCCTCTACGTTTCCTGTTGTGTCTTTGAGTAGCGGCTTGATGTAAGCTGATTTGAAGGCCTGTGGTACTTTACCTGTTGAGATTGAGAGGTTGAGGAGGTTCCTGTGATATTCCATGGGGGTTCCTTGTTTGAGAATTGTTTTGCATATGTCCGGGGGGGCAAGGGTCTTCAGGAGAGCCTGATTTGTTGCTCTGGTTTACCAGTTTGACGAAAGCCTCAACTGATATTTCTGGGAAGTTTCTAAGCTTGTTGGCGTGTTCCTCGTCGGTGTCGGTGGGGTTTGAGCTGTGATTGCTTGGCCTGTTTTGTATGGTATGTTGGATGGAGGTTATTGTGTTTGTGAAGTGGTCTCCGAGGTCCTCGCAAAGTTACATCGATGGAATTGGCGTGTTGTTGCAGCCCGGTGTTTTTTTTATTTCGTTTATGATTTTGAATAGTTCTTTTTGAGCGTTTGGTGCTCTGAAGATTACGTTGTCGTAATGTTTTCTCTTCGCTTTTTGTATTTCCTTTTATATGAGCTGATCTGTTGTAGGAATTTCAATTTGTTTGCGGTTGTGTTGTTGGTCCTCCATCGGATTCTAGTTTTCGTTTTTTTCTTTTCATGGCGTTGAGTAGTGGGGTGAACCATTTTGCTGTAGTTTTCTTACGTGATCGGGTGAAGGGCTTTTCTTTGGCGATGTCGTCTAGGGTTGTTGCGATCCAGATATGAAGTAGGGCAACTTTTTTGTCTAGGTCTGCTTCTTCCATGGTTGATGCTTGTGGTTTGCTGAGTTCTAGGAACTCGGTTAGGTTGGAGTTTTTTATGGTTTCCAATTTCTTTTCATCATGATGGGTCATTTTTCTTGTTGCTTTTTTGTTGGAGTGGTCGTTGTGATTATGAATGGAATGATGAGGTGGTCGCTCCAGAGTATTTGAATTGGGGGTGCAGTGGTGATGAGATCCTTGTTGGCGAAGATTGCGTCAAGTGTGTGCCCTGCTGAGTGGGTTGCTCCTTTGACTAGTTGTTGAAGGTTCATGGCTGCTAGTTGGGTGGTTAAGGATTTTTGTGTGGTTGTGGTTTCTTCGTCGAACCAGATGTTGAAATCTCCAAGGATGATCAGATGATTGTACTTGATGGCTAGGATGGTGATTACGTCCGTGAAAGCGTCTATGAAAGTCACATCGTAGATTGGTGGTCTGTATATCAGTATGAATTTCAGGTTAGTTTTGGGGTTTACTGAAAGTCGTAGTATTAAGGATTTGCATTTATCGATGTTTAGTGGATCTTCCATTTTGATGGTCAGTTGTTCCTTGTGGATGATCGCTAGTCCCCCTCTCTTTTTGATTTTCTGTTTGTTTGTTAGCATTTGAAGTCTTCAGGCAGGCAGTTGTTGAGGGTGATCTTGTAGTTGTCGTCTAGCCATGTTTCGGTTACAAATAGGATGTCTATGCCTCCTTCTGACAGGAGGTCGTATATTCCAGTTGAGTGTTTAGACATTGACCTTGCATTTATTAGGTTACAGTGGATTCGCTGGGTGAGATTTTGTTTTGAGGTTATTTGTTGTTCAAGTTTGTAATTGTCTGTTCGTGGTGTTTCCGCGTTGATGTCGGTAGGATGAAGAACGGCGACGGCTGCTTCTTCATTGAAGCGGTCCAATAAGTTGATAACAGGGCTGATTAGTCTTGGTGTTTCTGCTGTGATGCTGCTTGGATGAAGATCAGCTGTGGTTTCTTCATTGAGTCCGATTGTCGGGTGGGAGGTAGCATTGCTGGTTGTCGGTGCTTCCCTGTATTGTGCGGGATGTAGTGGAAAAAGATGTTGCCCCTCTGTTCTTGTGATCTAAGCGGTAATGGGGTCGGAGCCCTTCCACTCTCTTGTTGAGCGCTCCCATCTTTTTTCCGCGTGTTTCAGGAAATTCTTTGCATGTTTCGAGGTTTCCGTGTTGGGGTGTCGGTGTACCGTGGTTGTTGAGAGGTAAGGTGTGAGGTATGAGGATTTTTCTCTAGTAGATTTTGTTCCGTTTATGGCTGTGTTAGGTGTGTTTCCTTCCAGTGGGGCTGCTTCTTGTGGGTTCTGTCGGTGTTGTGTGTTCGCGTCTCTTTTTGCACGATCTTGTTCTCTTTCTCGACGTCCTTTTCTGTCTCGGGCCATTTTCCAGTTTAAGTGCAGGTGTAGTAAGGTAGTTGGTCCTCTATGCTGTGTTGTGCAGTCGCAGTGACCTCGGTTTTTCCTTCTATGGATACGCTGGGGTGTTCTCTGGCTCACTGTTGCTTTTCTGTCAGTGGGTAGGGTGTGTTTCCTAAGGGTGCACTGTCGGGGGGGTTAGGGTGTTAACGGTCTGCTGGAATGGGACTTAATTGAGTTAGGTTGCGGTGGGTTTCCGGGATTGATAGAGTACTGAACTAAGCACAGTTAGATTATTTGAGAGAACTGTATAGTGGGAGAGAGTTCTATCAGTGCAATCTAAACATCACACAATGCATTTTGGAGAAAGACCCCCTGCTATATTTGAGAGACCTGTACAGTGTGAGAGAGGCCTAACCATGATGTCTAACCATCATACAACGCGGTTTCGAGACAGAACCCTTGCTCGGTTTGTGAGACCTGTATAGTGGCGGAGAGGCCTATCGGTGCAATCTAAACATCCTACAGTGCAATTTGGAGACAGAGCCCCTGCTAAATTTGAGAGACCTGTATAGTGGGAGAGAGGCCTATCAGTGCAATCTAAACATCATACAATGCAATGTGGAGACAGAACCCCTGCTAAATTTGAGAGGCCTATCAGTGCAATCTAAACATCACACAATGCAATTTGGAGACAGAACCCCTGCTAAATTTGAGAGGCCTAAGCATGCAATCTAAACATCATACAATGCACTTTGGAGACAGAACCCCTGCTAAACCTGAGAGACCTGTATAGTGGGAGAGAGGCCCATCAGTGCAATCTAAACATCATACAATGCAGTTTGGAGACAGAACCCCAGCTAAATTTGAGAGGCCTAACCATGCAATCTAAACATCATACAATGCAATTATCTTCTTTACTTTGGACTTTGGGAGCGATCTATCATTGTTGGGAGAATTGAAGTTGCCAATTTAGTTGCAGGACCTACTTCCCTCTTTCCCCCACACGTCCAGCATACCCAACATTGAGTGCAGTACACCTCAGATTTCTCTGCCAGCTTGACACTCAGACCAGCATTAGGAGTGTCTTCCTTTACTCCAGGGGCGTATTGCAGAAATGTTGCATGGGTGCAAAAGCAATTGTACGCAGTATTAGCACTAGGGAAAAAATACGCTAGGCCAAAAAGATATTCTTTCAATGTATTGTAACCCTGTTAAATTGCACTTACACAGCTGCTGCGAAGTCTCTGTAATACAGCCCCGGGTGAACACTGTGAGATGGGCACATGAGATCAGCAATATAAACAATGATGTCTGAAGTTGGGGCATGGGTCTTAGACACCATCCTTCCGGGGCCAAATCCACTTCGTGTTTTCAGGCTACATGCACGCAAAATGCATTTGGAAACAGCAGATCAAATTGGAGCAATTTACATAGTGAATGGTTATCCTGAATTGTTATCCTGAACACCTGCTGTGGTTCAGGCTCTCAAGGAACACACTTGAAGACCCCTAGACTAGGGACCAAATAGAATGTTCATAGTGAGATATAGAGTGTGATACTGAAAATGGAGACATAGGGGAAAGAGAGCGTATGTATTACCATAGAGATGCCCAGAAGGAACGCAGTGCACCAGTTTATTGGCGGACCCGACAACAAGATACAGCAAAGGAACCCAATCACCCTAATAGCAGCAGCAGGGACCTCAGCACATCAGAGATACATCCAGCACTCATTAATAAGAGAGCAAGAAAGAAAGCCACCACCCGTGTTCCCCAGACAGAAACCCACTATGATTCTGGTCCATTATTGGTTCACATCAAGCAGACCAGGATGACGGAGATCTTCCCATTACATATAGGTGTCTCCTTCACGTGATACAGTTGCCTGAACAGGAAAAATAACTTTAGGCACCCCAGGCTCACACCCCAAGCAATTACTTGAGATTAGCCATAAACACAGAAAGGCCTAATGAGAGGGGAACAATCAGGCTCTCTCTATTGTCCTGAAGAAGGCTGGAGTCATCAGAGAGCCACCATCACACGGCTTGCTCAGACCGGCCGAAACACGTGACCATTACTTTTTTGTTGTTTATCCAGAGACGCAATTTTATAGAAACGTGATGCATAGGAATATGTTAATGGTTTCGTTTTTACGAAGCCTTTAATCAAATAAAAGGCTGCTTTAGAGTGTTGTGCATTCGGTTTCAAGTATGAATGTGGTTACAAAAGAGGTATGCCTGATCAACTAGGTAGAATGTAGTCATCATTAAAAATTGAAGAATGTGGTTCCGCAATGAGGATTTTTAAATTGTGATTTTGCTAATTGTTATTCATGAATTATGTACAAAAATTAACACTTTAATTTTGTAGTGCATGCAGTTATAATCTATTATAATCCATTTTGTCCACCACTTAATGTCTTGATTAATTGTGTCTTTAGACATATTGATTTCCTGGGTGATCAAGACTCTACAAGGTACCCTTAGATAGTTTAGTGTATTACCATAGAAACATGTATTATTATACCACTTACCATCACTAGCTGGAATATTCAATGCCAGGCATCTTATTTTTGGTGAGGTGTATAAAGACCCAGGATGCTGGGATACAGGAAGTTGGGTGACACCGGATCAGGAGGTGCTCAATCTTGATAAAGACTTGGGAGGCTGGAGGCAATATCCAGGGGGTGCTTTGAGGCCACATAGGCACCCAAACTGGATGAAGACCCAGAGAGTGGAGAAGAGACCCCTGAGACCAGACCAAAGAACTTAAAAAGCTGGACCAAGAGGCAAGGAGAACGAGAGTGGTGGTCAAAGATAGTGAAATTGTTAAGAGAAATGGTGATGCTCAGAAGAGTGAAGAAGGGTACAAAGAGAGTGAAGAATCAAGGGAGGAGTCTGAAGACAAGAGGTAGGTAGAGAGGGAGAAAGAACGGGAAGAAAGAGATGAGGAGTGGGTGCAGGAATTAATAAGCGATAGTAGGCTGAAGTGCAGTGGGACAGTTAGGAGAACAATAAGATGAACTGGAACAGGAGATGCTGGGAGAGATAGAGGATTTGAGAAATCAGAACTGGAGAAAGAGAAGAAAGCCTAGTGATGGAAACAGAAGCAGGGGGAGGATGAAAAGAGACGATAGCTATAGAGTTCTGGGCCTAGGGATTACAACTTCAGGACTAGGAGGGGAATCAGCGTAGTTGACCCCCCTCTTCCCCAGCCAAGCTTCACCGGTCACCTTCTAGACCTTTGGTGGTGTCCCACATTCTCAACTTATGCCCCACACTCGCATGGCATGGAATCCTGACATTTCCACTGTGGTAGACCATCTTGATGAACAGACAGTGGGGAATCCAGAGAAGAATAACAGACCACAGACCTGCACAATCAGGTCACAGAGGAGAAAAGGGGAGACTGTGAAATCCGTGCTGACTGGGGATTGTCAAAGGTCCCCAGGAGCAAGTCTGAGCACTTGAAAAAACAGAGAATCTGTTAAAAGTTCTTTTGGTTGCATCAAATCTTCGTAACATTAAACCACAGAACATTGTGAGGGTGGAGAGAAGCCGTTTTAAGCTTTTTGTTTTCCCTGAATTTGTAATTATGCAAAGCCACTGGACTAATCCTGACATTACCCGTGCACCTTATCCCTACTCGTTTATTGTTTTGCCCAATCCTTGTAAACGGTCCCTTGTGAAACACGTTAAACTTAATTTTCTGAGTTTGTCTGATCTTTTCATCCCTGTCACATGCATGACAGGCGACATGACTGTCTGGGTATTGCAAGTGCCCTCATTGCTCTGACACTGAAATTAGTATATTTTTAAAGGAACGGTACAACATTAAGCACATGTTTGCCATAAAATGTTTATCTATAAGAGTGCAATTAATTGCATGGGTGATTAATTGTTAATCGTGTCAATATTTTGGTCATCACAATTTATATGACAGAACAAAGTAGCACTATTTTTTTTTTTCAAACTCTTTTTATTAGTGGAAACCTAGGAACACAAGGCATCTCATCATCTACAGTACACATTTCAGAACAGAATATTGGCGTCATGATTATAGCATTTACACATATTTACATAGATTTGTCATCATCGGAGGACAGGTTGCATAGGTAAGTTCTGAAAGGACCCCATATGTCTTTAAGTCTGCAGGCTGTGGGTCGGGTCATTACATATTCTTCTTCTGATTCATTTACATAGGTCAGTTCACGTAGAAATTGGTTCATACTGGGTGGGCAAGCATTTTTCCACTTAAGGAGGATACACTTTTTAGCAACTGCACGTGCAACATTGAACAATCTTCTCAATTTCTCTGAACATTTACCTATGTCCCCAAACAGATATTTCTGGGGCTTCAGGTCTGGGGGGATCTGTGTAATTTCATCTAGCATTTGAGCAACTTCTTTCCAGAAGTTCATCATCACCCGACATTCACAGTACATGTGACAGTCTCCTGCCTGTGGCATATTACAATTTGGGCATGCATCTGATGCAGTGGGGGTGAATTTCGCAATTTTAATTGGAGAGTAATGTAGCCTGTTAAGTATCTTGAATTGGATTAACCGCAAACCAGCATTCAGGGAGACCTTCTTAATCAAGGAACAATATCTATGCCATTTCACGTCTTCAATGGGTATCTCTAGGTCTCGCTCCCATTTTTCTTTCACATGGTTTATCGTGGGGGTATGAGCTTGAACCTCCGCATATAATCTAAATATACCCAGGCCTCCCGTTGCGGTTACCATCTGTACACATGGGTGTGACTGGGGCTCGTCTGGGAATAGTGGAAATTTCCTTTGGAATGCTGCACGCATGCGGTAGTATTGAAGTGTTATGAGTGGCCCATCCCCAAACGCTCTTGATATTTCCCCCAGGGTCGCGAATTTACCATTTATAAACATATCACCAATTTTCATTTCCATATTGGGGTCCCAGGCTCCTTGTATTGTGCTGTCATGTGTGGGGGGTATACCAGGGTGGTTCCAAAGAGGTATCTCTGTATTGTACGGTGTCTCAATCTGCAATCTTCTATATATGGCCTCCCATGCTTTAACCGTACAACGTACCGGGTTGTATTCACAATTATCCTTATACTGTGCATCGAATATGACAGATTGGACGTTCGTGGGATGTGTGGTGCATTCCTCTATTAATGCATGAGGTGTCTCTTGTGTAGTATCATACCAGTGCTTTGCAAATGGTGCTTGGGCCACATAGTAATAGAGCTCAAAGTCAGGAGCCGCTATACCGCCCGTGGAATATGACTCAGTCATCTTTTCCCAGCCAATCCTGGCCGTCTTCCCGTTCCAAAGGAACGTCACCACCATGGAGCGAAGTTTAGCGAAGAAGGGTCATCCCGGCCGTATGGGGATATTAACAAACAAGTAGAGCAGTTTAGGGAGGATTACCATTTTGAGGACCGCTACTCTACCATGTAAAGACAACGGCAAGCAATCCCAAATCTGTAGCTTTGTGGTGTTGGACTGCAGTGTGGCCTCGTGATTGTCCAGGTATAGAGTGGTCCTATCTCTTGAAACTAGGATACCCAGATATCTAATATGTTGATCCGACAATGTGAGACCGTGTAGCATTGCACGGCACTCAGTGTTTGGCGTGAGTGGAAATATTTCAGATTTGGCTCTGTTAACCGTGTACCCCGAGTACTCAGCGAAATTTTGTATTTCTGCCATTATTGGGGCTATATTTGCGTTAGGCTCACAGATATATAATAAGGTGTCGTCGGCATATAGCGAAATCAATTGAACGGATCCCTTTATGTTTATGCCTTTATCAGTGTGTCTCAGTCTAACCGCGGCAGCCATAGGCTCTATGGTCAGTGCAAACAACAGGGGCGAAAACGGACAGCCCTGTCTGGTGCCTCTACCCAACAAGAAGAGTTCAGAGATGGACCTATTGGTCAGTGCACGAGCTCCCGGCTCAGTATATAATAGCTTGACATACCCAATAAAGCCGGGCTCCACCCCAAACGCCTCCATCACCTTTAGGAGATAGACCCAGGAGACCGAATCGAAAGCTTTCTCAGCGTCTATGGATATTGTGGCAGCGCTTCTCTTGGGGCCTATTTGTGCCATAAGCCCGAAGAGTCTATGGAGATTCAGGGCTGTTGACCTAGCGGGAATGAACCCATTTTGATCGGGATGGACCAGCAAGGGGACCGCCGGTAGAAGTCTATTGGCCATTACTTTTGCAAGTATTTTAGCATCTGTATTTATTAGTGATAGGGGCCTGTAGGAGGACACATCTTGCAGCGGCCTTCTCGGTTTGTGGAGCACTGTGATCACCGCCTCTCTCATGGTCGGGGGCAGTATGTTGCATTCAAGGGATTCCTCCCACACTCGAAGGAGTATCGGGACCAGTTCCTCATGGAATTCCTTGTAAATTCTGCCCCTATCCCATCGGATCCCGATGCCCTACCCGAAGACAACCCTTTAATAGGTTCCACCAACTCTTCTGCCGATATTGGTTGATCTAGCGCCAGACGATCTGCCTCTGCAAGTTGGGGGAGGTTGAGAGCAGCTAGATAAT
Organism: Ambystoma mexicanum; assembly: GCF_040938575.1. Classification (NCBI taxonomy): domain Eukaryota; kingdom Metazoa; phylum Chordata; class Amphibia; order Caudata; family Ambystomatidae; genus Ambystoma; species Ambystoma mexicanum. The sequence goes on along the minus strand of NC_090934.1, from coordinate 418,298,375 downwards.
TTGCAATGTCTGTGGGGGATTTTTTATCTTGGTTCGAGTACAGTCTGGTATAGAATTTGACAAATTCTTGGTTTATCTCCTCTTCCTTTAGGAGTATTTCCCCCCGTGGCGTCTGTATGCTAGTTATTTGGTGTGGTTTCTTATCGTGTTTGAGAAGATTAGAGAGGGTCCTGCCAGCCTTATTACCTTCCCCGTACCTACGTGCACGAATGGGGGCAGCCATGTACTGCACTTCTCTAGCGGCCAGTTTGTCGAACTTCTGTAAGTGTGTGTGAATATCTGCTAATAGCTCCCTATTCTGTGTTCGAGTATATCTCCCCTCCAATACCTCCAGCTTATTGTCGATGACCGCCAGTTCAGCGCGAACGCTTTTCAGCATGCCAATCGTCTTGGAGAGCAACACCCCCCTGACCCAAACTTTAAATGATTCCCACACAGTGGAGTATCTGTTTACCGTTCCCAAATTGTTTGTGAAATATTCAGCTATCTCAACATGTAGTGTTTCCACCACTCCGGGGTCGCCCAGCATACCACTCAGCATCCTCCATCTGCGAACGGGACAAGGGGTGTCCTGGATTTTAAATTCAATCATCACTGGGGAGTGGTCAGAGACCGTACGGGGCATGATTTCACAATTCTGCAGGGCAGAGGACATGTTCTATGTGACAAACCAGTAGTCTATCCTGGACTCAGAGTTGTGTACCGAGGAGTAGTAAGTGTACTTCCTGTCTCCAGGGTGCATCATACACCAGGCATCTACCATCGACAGCTGTGTAAGGATGCCACCTAGGGTGGAGGTTGTTTTACTGGGGGTTCTAGTGACCTTGAAGGACCTATCTAATACAGGGTCAATTACCACATTGAAATCCCCATCCCATATCACATTAGATAGTCCATTGGCGGCAATCAGTTGATACATGTTTACATAAAACGCAGGGTTGTCTATATTGGGCCCATATGTATTGACTAGAAGCATTTGCTGGCCTGCGAGCCTGCCCCATACAACCACATATCTACCCTGCTGGTCCACCTTATGCCCCTCTGGGCAGAACCCCAAGCTTGGATGAATCAGGGTGATTACACCCCTGGCCTCAGTGGAGTAGTCTGTGTAGAAACACTGAGATCCCCATTTGGGCAGTATGTATAAATTACTGATCCCCATCATGTGTGTCTCTTGCAGCATTAGTATCCGAGGGCCATGCCTGGTAACATAATTAGCAATTTTTCTGACCTTAACCTGGTTGTTCAGACCCCTTACATTCCAAGTAAGCATTTTCATTATTAACCCGTCACCGGAACTATGTAGTGGCAAATCTTTCCGATTCCATGACCCTTAATATCGTGTCGTATGCGCCAGATGACCAGCGCCGCTCCCAATGCATCCACTTTTTGTTAAACATTAAACAACTTGATAACCGTAGTCAAACCATAGCCTGGGCCACTCTTTGCCAGGCGCTCAAAGAATAACCAATACCCCCTTCCTCCCTTTGCCCACCCACCCTCATTGTCAACCCCAACTCGACAATGAGCCCAAAATAACTCTTGGATCATTCCAGGGGTAGCCGTGTTGCATCACATGGCCGCCCAATCGTTCCACGACTCTGTCGATCATGTAGAGTGGAGCCGCCGTGATCAAGGAACTGCCAGGGCTATGGCCCTGTTGGTATGACAGTACAGACAGTATCCAGCTATAAAAGTACCTTAATCCTCTGGTCTGGGCCTGTTGTTTTGGGCCGGCCTGCCCCCTCTAGGTGGGAGGGGTATAGAAGACTCGATGTAATGCGTGGCCTCAGCTGGATTCGAAAAAATGTGCCCTGCCCGCATGCTGAATCCTCATCTTGGCGGGGAACATTAGAGCATATGGTATCTGCCGATCCCTTAGGAGTCTCTTGACTGGTTCGTAGGATCTTCTACTCGCCTGGACACCAGCCGAAATGTCTGGGTATATATGAATCCGGTTTCCATCGTGTTGCAGTGTTCCAGCCTCCCTAGCCATACGCAGGATCAGATCTCTATCCCTATAATTAAGGAGCCTGGCAATTATTGTGCGTGGTGGAGCTCCTGGCTTAGTGACCAGGGCTAGTGTGCGATGCGCCCTCTCGATCAAGAAGTGTTCAGAAAATGCATCCTGGTCGACTATCATTTTGAGGAGCAGTTCAAGTTGTTTTTCCATTTGGCCTCTCTCGAATGTTTCCGCAACGCCCACCGCCCGGATGTTATTGCGTCTGGATCTGGATTCGAGGTCTTCACACTTATTTTGCATTTTAGACATAGCCTCTTTTAGTTGGGTGATGTCTTGACTATGGTGTGCAATCGCATCTTCGTTGGTGCTTATTCTGTGTTCTGCTTCAGTTACACGTATACTCTCTTTGTCCAGCCTGGCCTTCAGGGAACCGATGGCGGACACGATGTCATCCAGCTTCGTGTTGACTGCCCAGAATCCATATTGCACTATTGTTGTTAGTCTGTCCTCTTTCTCGCTGTTCTTCGGACTCAGGGCCTCGGTGTTATTGATGGATATGTCAGCCACAACAGATTGTGTTTGGCTGGCCGTGTATACGTCCATAGGGCCTTTCTTTTTGTTGCTGGGGGTCTTGGCCGCCTTACCAGTTTTTTGAGGTTCCCCTATAATTCTGTCCGTGGTTTGCTGTGCTAAGATATCTTTTCCCTGGGCGTGGCATTTGTCCACCCTGTACAAGTTCGAGCCTAGCAATCCGCCTTATCACCTGGCTCTTGGCGTGTAAACCACGATGGACTGTGTTCTCTCATGTATTACCAAATGAAACTCTCAATAGTATGGTTCTAAGGAGCGCTCGAGTGTTACCAGTGTCCAGTGCAGCTACTTCGCCAGAGAAGGATCTTTGTCTGTCTAGCCCTTGTCTGCAGAGCTGTGTTCTGACCAGGGGGTACACTGATCTCCCCGATCATAGTACATGTTAGCGGGCAACAATCTAGTTAAGCGGGAGCACAGTCTCTTCCCCGCGTCCAGCTGTGCAATGTTCCGGGCTGATGGATTGGCAGCCGGCAAGGATCTCAGTCAGCGCCTCCCTGAAGCAGCACGGGCAAGCCGTATTATCCGGGCAGCGAGTCGCCGGGCCTTCTTACCCGATGACAGTGTCGGAATCCCCCGTCCTTGGGTGCGCTGAGGGCAGCCCTCCAATCAGCCCAGTCCCAGCGCTCTGCATGGGGTCACCGCTCTTAACCGGGGCGCCGCAGGGCGGTCGGGCCGCTGGCGTTCTTCAGTAGCAGCGCTGGGGAGTATCAGCACCGATCTTTCCACACCGCCGGGGCACCTTCCAGTACTCTGTGCCCAGCCTCAGAGCGTGGGCTCGATCCACAGGCCCCACACCCTTCGGCCCAGCAGCAGGCCGCAACCTCGGGCCTCAGTTGTTACCGCACGGAGCTCTGAGGCGGATGGCACCTGCAGCAGCGGCCGGCAAAAACCTCCAGTCTCCACAACCCCAGTATTCCACCCCGCAGCAGGTCAGGATTTGTAGGGCCCATGGACTGGTCTATAGCGCCTCTGCACCTGAGTTTTGGAGTTCGGCGGCGGCTCCGAAAAGGCTCAATTATTCATAGGATTTTATGACAGAGCGGGAGCTCGCAGTTCAGGCGGCCATCTTGTCAGTGCGCAACAGCGCCCCCTGAAGTAGCACTATTTTAATAGGGGTTTTAATATGTACTAATTTATTGGTGTGTTATATTGTGTCACATGCAACAAAGATGAGTTAGAGTGATCTGGTAGAGAGGGGTAGAGTGTGTAAATGTAGAGCCGAAGGCGTTATGAAGAAGGTCTCTGAGGCAAAAGGTAAGTTGCAGTCACAAGGAGTGTATGAAATACATAGGCATATGGAGGCCACTCTGCCATTCCTGACAATACCTCCCAAGGCAGGCCTTATATAGCTCTATACCTAGAACCGTCAGGTGTTCCAGGTTTCCATGGCTACAGATGAACATGTAATGGTTACCAAACTGTAGCAGAGCAACCTGGTAAACAAGAGTACAGATGAAAGTGCAATGGTTACCAAACTGTAGCACAGCAACCAGGTACACAAGTGATACACGAAATGCATACAAGATTGAACAAATGTACAAAATGGATTATATGCAAACTGGATTAATACATAACAGATGGTGAACAGTAAAAGCCCAAATGTGCGGTTTGTTAAGGTTAGTGATCAGTAGCAATTAAATGACTGTCAATAATGGCACATGTTGATTATCTTTATTAGGGCTGAGTTTGACTAAAGAGCGGGAAGCCAGTCAGTAGGTGATTTAAGTGCAATTGGCCCAAGAAAGCCAAACATAGTCCCTCACTATCAGAGAAGTGTACTGATGAGTGATTCAGAAAAAAGTGTGATTCAGACAAGTTCTGAATGCGCACATAACGTCCCATATATAGTGCATATAACTCAATAAAATGGCATTTCAGAGGTCCGATATTAGTAACTTACTGTCAACAAATCTATATCAACTTGCTCCAAACTATATTATTATAGGAAATTTGACACAGAGTGTGAACATGCAAGCCATATTCTTAATCACTCCATCTCAATCACACTGACATGCCTGACAGTTGCCATGCAGTTATGTCACTCTGGGGGAGGGTCCACATTCCTTATTCCTCTTCCCCTTTTGTGTCCTCCAAATTCACCCTGAAGGCACACCTCTGACAGCTATCTTGGCAATTCCACGATTTTTCAGTCTGGGATCTGACCAGTTACGGTAACACCTAACAGAAAAACAAGCATCCATGCTGTGAGGGTACGCTGTACCACAACTCAAGCCCATCAACATACTGAATACAGCCTTGTATGGTTTGAGGCTTGTTCATTTTCAGTGAACAACCATAGATTTACTTATCACTCAACAACTTTCTAAGGGCATCGTCTCGTATGTACTTTTGTATTAACTGCTGTGCAGCCTTATAGATTATAATACCTATTATTTTAGGTGAGAACCATTGACTTAATTGGTACACACCATGTTTCAGAGATCAACTTGTCACCTGCCAGTATGTTTACGTAATGCTCATGCTTATCTCCTTTATATTGTCTAAGGTGGTTTACACTTTTCATGTATTTCATGACGTATTTCTACCATGGGTTCCATAGCATGCCTCTGTCTTTGGATATCTGTTATTTGCACATGGAGATCGTTATTGACCTCCTCTCAGCCAATCAGACTGTTTAAGAGTGCAGTCCATAACTTCCAGTATATTGACTGCATTCTGAACATTCTGGGCCTCATTACACGGAAGGCGGTAATGGTTAACGGCCACCGTTAATGGTAACGGTGACCGTTAACCATTACCGCCTTACTACGAGGTCCCTTAGCGGGTAGGTGCTTTAACGCCTGCTTTTTGCAGGCGTTAAAAACCAACCCGCTAAGGGACCTCGGAGCTAATTACGGCACCGCAAAATTGCGGTGCCGTAATTAGCGCCTTCCCCATTCCCATAGAGCCCTATGGGGCAGAAATGGGAATGGGGAAGGGCAATGGCGGAAGGGGGATTTACCGCCCCACCAACCTTGGAATGGGGCGGTAAATCCCCTTTCCGCCAAGGCGGTGCCGGTATTTTACCAGCATGAGCCATGGCGCTAATAGCGCCATGGCTCTCCGCCTTCCGTGTAATGAGGCCCTCTGTCTTTAAAAGAAGACAGGAAAGCAACAATGCAATTTCCAGGCAAGTTTTCTTTCAACAAAACACTTCTTTTTTTACAGCAACATCCTATTTAACACACCAGAGAGAAAGCTAAAACATGAGACTATGCTTTCACTTTCTTAGAGATAAACGGTTTACTTTCACATGACACCTAATGCATGCTCACGTTAAACGCACTCCAGTTTAACTAGGTTTGCAATTAAAATACTTATGAAGACAACCTTGTTATTTTAAAACCACTTTTAATTTAGTGAGCTTGTTTACTTTACTCACTATTAAGGAACATTTTTTACTTCACCACCAAAATTCCAAAAGGTTTATTGCTAGAACCACTATGTGCAAATAACTTTAGAGACCTCAAGGGGTTTCAGTCTCGCTTGGGATAATGACCCTTCACCAACTTTGTGGCACGTAATTATCCCACAATAACGACCCCTGCCTCGGTTTATAGGGCTATGGTATAGCATCATTCATAAGGGGCATACTCGCTAACATAAAACATTATGCATATGGAAGTGAAGTTGAGCTCTCACAAAAATTTTATTATGCGAATTCATCAACTCCATTTGGAATTGGGCCAGTTCCAAAACTTCTCAATCTGATCTTGAGAGCGTTGAATATGTAATAGTGCCAGGCTTTCAGCATAAGCAGGAATATGTCAGTCATATCTCTCCTTCCCTTCATCTGTTCCCCAAATATATTCTCCTTTCAAACAGTCTATTCTTCACAGGGTCACAATCATCCTCTAGGCTTGCCACTCCCAGAATGACTATTCAAAGTTTTCCCATTGGGAAATGTTTAAAGGTAATCCCTGGGCAAAAAGCGATCCATTTCAGGGGTCCACACATCTCCAGCCCTACACGCAGACAAACACTACCTCTTAATTATTGATGGCTTTTGGAAACTCCCCCAGTTAGAGATCTAGTCCTCCTTATCTGGATCTACATGCAACTAGGCTTCCACAAAGCATGGCTTCCCCATCTGCATCTACGCCTCCCTCTGTCTTTGGCAACTGCACCCCTATGCTTCCTCGTCCCCTCGCCTGCTCCTTTCTCATCTGTAATATTAATCTATGGTCTGCAGACCCCAGACAGGGCATAGCAGAACAGCCTCCAACAAGCCTAGGCATTCTGAGATATCTATGGTGATGATTTGAAACAGTATAAAACATTTGGAACATAACAAAATCGTGGTTTCAGTGCGGCAGGTGAGAGATTGATTGCGTTGTTTGAGAAGAGATTGTATCTTGAGAAATAGCTGCAGCCAAGTGAGGTTTTCCTGGTAGATGATATATGAATGACCTTAAGATAACTCTATCACTCAGACCTTGATGGGCCCACCTAGTGATAGGAAAAAATATAGCCAAAATATAGCCATGTCTGTTTTAAATAATGCAAATTCAAGACCTACCCACGTCATAACTACATTCAGAATTTTAATGTTCATAACTGGTATTTATTTACATAATCAAAATTAATTACATTGAATAAGATTACAATTAATTACAATTCAGGCAGATCAGCCTCAAAAGAGTGATTGAAATTAATCGAACATCGTCATCTGATCAAATCATGACATCAACATCATATATTTTCAACACATTCATATAAACATTGTTCTTAAAGTACGTTCGGCATGTTTCTGTTCCTATACAGCTATTCAAGAACTTTCATCAGGAGCAATGTTCACTGCTCTCTGGTGTTTAGGAAATCCATTCCATAGAAATAGAAATAGAATTAAGCCAAAGACATCCGCAAATCACATAACATTTTAAGAAATGTCATAACTACCATTAACCTGTGATGTTACTTTACAATTTTTTATAATGGTATCCAAGCGTATTACCTGGTAGAGTTTCAATTTCTCTTTCCTATACGATCAAAATTTACCATACTGTTTGCCCTGTTTATGAGTACATAATAACCACTTGGGGATTTCAGTGATTAAATCGAGATTATCATACAGGATGTGATGTCACATTAGAACTGAAAATGAAACAATGAGCAGATATGATGTCATGATTTTACCTTATAAAGATTTTGTCTTGACTTAGTGCCCTTATTATTCTATTTCCATGGTTTAATTATAAACCGCTATTATGTTCTCTACTTTTGTATTGGTCTTCAATATTTTCAAAGCAGAGGAAAGTTTTCCTCTAAGATTCAGGAAAACGAAATAAAATGACCTTAGATTTGCTTCCAGTTGTATTGGCTACACATGTCATATGTTAGGAAATCAAACATTTAAAAGATACAAGCTCAAATTATTTATTCTTCTTTATTAAAACGGTCATTATGTTCACTTACATGTATGCTTCACCATCTATTGAAAAACAAAAGAAAACCCATTCAAATATTAACATTTTCAAGGACAAACTAATACCAAACTCTAATTAAACTTATTGAGTGGAAAACAGAGGGATTCTTACATCGGCATTCTGGTGAAAAAATAATCTGAAACGACACTGTCTGAGATCTGAGGCTATTGCTGCATGCAACAACTCCCTGTTGGAGCAACATCCTAAATACTGGATGTCAACGCCACACATGAGAGTCGCCATGTAAAGGGCTGAGAATCTAAAGATAAAAATCCCTATTACTAGTCTGTAGAGATCATTGTGGCACATTGTGGCCGCCATATTGAAGGGAGAAAATCTATAAATAGAAAACAACAACTACAACTGTCTCATGCCAACAATGGTATATTATATTTAGAAGCCAATGTGAAAGGGTTGAGAATCTCAAGTATAGAACCAATTTAGCAATAATATCCTATCTGGCATGCCCGAAGCGGCAGTAACAGCTCAAGGCTCAACAGAGGGTGTTTAACCAGGGTCCTCGGGCTGTTACCACCCAAAAACATATTGCTATTAGCCCCTCGGGTTGACAATCTGTTAACCTGAGGTGCTGACAGCAAAGTATTTTGTATGAATCAACGGGGCGCCTCGTGGCGACCCGTTCATTCAAACAAAATACTAAGTAAAGATGGCCACCATGGATCAGGAAGACCAGGCTGTGCCTGGAGCCCCTCTTCCATTTCCATGTCGGGTAGCGGGGACAACGGGAAGAGGAGGCAGCAGCAGAGGCGGCGAGGTGCCACCGCTGCAGAAATTAGGTAAGTGGGGTGGGTGGAATTAAAACAAGAAGGGAATGGAGGGTGGAGGGAAGAAAGCGGGGAGGTAGAAGCAGCCATCATGTTGCTCGGAAAGTGGGCTTGGATCGGTAGATTTAGCCCATGATCTGAGCAGCCTGATTGATTGCTCACCCAGCCCCAGGTGCGTACAGTAGATTCTATTTAGAAAACAAAGTGGATTCCTGATTCCATGCAAAAGATCTAGGTTCAATTCTACGTACATTTACAAGTTTAATATTCAGGACGCACCCAGGCTGAGTTTGTGAAGGGACCAATCTTGGACCATATGCACAGCTGCGTTTTGGAAGGCCTGCAATTTGGTAATCTCTTTTTTTATGAAAATCCTACATACAGCAATCCAGCTTGGACAGCCCTGGTGCCTGTATTACCAGCCTTTTATGGTGCATAGCGAGGGTTGGCAGAAGATTTCTTAATGTGTGCGTTTGGAAGCAGCAGCTGGTTGAAAGGGCTCCTGGTTGCCGGATGAAGGAAAACTGCTGGTCGAAGATGAAGCCCAAATTCAGTGCTGGACATGGGTCTGAGGGCCAGAATTTAGGAAAGTCCAACAGTTGGTGGTGACAAATTAACGTTGTGTACCAGTGGTCCAGGGATGAATATCGGTTTCTAAACCATCAATCATCCCCACACCTCTAGCACACCGAACAGGTTGGAATAACAAGCACATTATAAACCTCCTTCTCCAATTTTCGTAACGTGGACAGAAAGGCAGGCATATCTCAAAAAGGTTGTGGACCGTTGGTTAGTTGCAACACAACAGAAATTCAATTATTACCCAATGATAAAAGGGACTGTCCAGTCAAGGTTGTAAATACCTACTTTATTTATATCACAACAGACAGTCTAACAGCACTACAAAATACAACCCACACTGTAAGGGAATGCAGAGGACAGACAGTTTCAAAGAAGGAAAACGGATGCACTCTGAATACTGACAGGAGGTTAGTCAGTATGGTTAATAACCACAACAGTTTAAGTTTACTTGGCTTCAGCACAAAGGGAACAATGCGTCTTAATATGTCTTTAGGGGCCTTCTGGGAAGGACCGGGGGGAGGGAAACACAATGTACCCTGTGCTGTAGGGGTTTTTGGTGCTCGACAGGGTCGAGTCAGCTTCAGGATGCTTTGCAGGCTTCTGCGACAGAGTTCAAGATGGGAGTCAGCTGCGGGTATAATGCAGCAAGACGGTTCGGCGAACAAAGCTGGACGAATGACTGCAGGGTGGCATACACGGCGGCTTGGGGTCAGGAATCATTGTCTCAGAGCTGCATGGGTGGTCTGAAGCACTGATCAAGATGTCTCTGATATCTTTAAGCGACTGCAGCTTGACAATGGTCAGTGTTGCAGTTAGTTGCAGCTCGAGGAACTCGGCTGGCTCGAAAATGTCCTTTAAGGCAGACGTCATTAGATGCTCGTCAAGGCACTTCTTCCAGCTTCTTTAATGGGCTACTTTAAGGTGGATGGCCCAATGCTAAGGAGTGTATTGACTGCAGCTGCCTTGTCCTTGGTTGTAGGTTCAGAGACATTCTGGCACTCCCTATCCAGGGAGCTTGCTGCAGAACCGAGCAGGGCACACTGTGTGCTGGCTGGGCACCGGTTCTGGAGTGGCAGGAAGGCCCTCTGAGTTCCGTTTCTCCCTTTGTTCCCTGGGAGATGTTATGGGGATGGATATTGCTTTCCTCTTTGGCTATCCTGGCCTTCCTTCACTGGTGGAAGATGTAAGGCAGACTGTATCTTCAGACAGGATCCAAGGATGAGTTATTTTTGTTACTTCAAATGAAGTCTTCATGTGATCTGCCAAAAGAGGGTCTTGGCCCTCTTTTAAAGCCAAGTGGGTCACAGTTATTTGTCTAGGCTAAACCTACCTTAATGAACCAATCCTGTGGTCTGTACCAACAATCTCCTATATTTGTGAGGTTATAACCAGAGTGATATGCAACAGGAAAGGTAAAGTGGTGTAAAAAATTGTGATACTAAGTCCTACCCATCTTCCTGTCTATTGCTGACCAAAGAGTCTCTCTGGTTAATGGATCTCTATGTGGTTCCTGATTAAAACGTCAGGTCTCCCTTGAAGCTGCAGTGAGACCAGACTCTCTTGCTCCTGAAAACCCCATTCTATTACCTTATGAATGGGGTCCCCTTACCAAGGTGGCCTACTATAAACACCAGCCCCAGACATGACAGTTCACTGTCATTGATACTGAGGGCGGGAGCTGGCTTCAGGTTGACACAGTAATATATGAAAAGTTGGGCTTCCTGTCTCCTTTGTTAACCTCTGCAGCCAGCCTGTTTGAAGTACACTCTATTGGTATGTTAATCACTGCCACCAGATGCAGGGACTAATAAAAGAGCAGGGCGGATCCATGGAGCCTTTGTTAGTGAATCAGGCTGGCCATGGCAGGGGAAGGTTGGCCCTCCCCCTTCTTGGAGATTGCATGGTGCACTCCTGGCTGTCACATTCCAGCTAAATATAACAGGGTGGAATGTGCCTGTAGGCTGTGTTCACCCAGAGTACAGAGTCCATGCGTCTGTCATGATGTGAGCATAGGAAAATGTGTGTGGATTAGCCCCACACATTTTCCTGGGGTTGGTCTAGCATCATTCCATTCAATTAAAAATTCCCAAAAGCCCAGGCGAGCACACACCCACCATGCGGATGGTCGACTTCCTCACAGGTGGGTATGACTGAAGAGTACGATTCCTGTTTTGGTTTTATTTGTAGTGCTCACATGTAAACGGCTCTGCAACCGTTGACTGGAACCCAAAAGAAATTAATTCTTGCATAGAATTGAGACAACCAAAGCTACCAGATCACAGACCACATGGTCTGCATATTAATAGAGTCAGAGAGCTCCAAATGTCAGACACCCCATTTCACATCATTTAGGTACGCATGAAAGCAGGTTGCAAATAGAAGAGAAACATAAGCCCACCCTGAAGTTCTCTAGTGACATCAGTCGAGCAGTCACGGTCCACTGTACCAGCCCAAAGCAAATGAGGAATAGCTAGATGCCCGTAGACACAAATTAAGAAAGAGAGACAATCAAAAACACAGACTGAGAGTATAATATTAGTAATATCTGCATGCCATATTCTTCCCGCTTCCAAATTTTTTATTTTATTTAAAACGAGTGTAGAAGCCTGTGTACACGGGTCAAAGTGCAGGTTTACATTATCACAGACGTACCACTATATATCCTAATGCAACAGCTCCCTCTACTGGTGAGAACAGGGAAACCTATGCAAACTGGCATTATCTCTATTTATTCTAAGGCAACAGCTCCCTCTAGTGGTGACAAAAGGCAAAGCTTCTGCATCGGACAAACATACAGGGACAAACATACATCTGGCCTTTTCATATATTGTTAGACATGTTTAAAATGTTGCATGCCCAGTGGGGCCTCAAGTGCTAAAAGCTTCTGTAACCAGTGTTACTGTTACCCAATGTAATTGTACTCAACCTTAAATGAATGACGAGCAGAGTTGGCCCAGATGAAATCCGAACGTGCAGACTGCAAGCTGGCTTCATGTCAGAGGTAGGCACACAACTCACAACTCGGGCAGATGGGGAGCAGGTGCAACTGGATCTACGTCACCTGCCCTAAGCCCTGCCCACCTGTTGCCTTCCTGTCTGCTGCTCTTTTTCACCACTTAGCAAGCCCTGCCCACCTGGTGCCTTCCTGCTTGCTGCTCTTTTTCACCACTTAGCAAGCCCCACCCACCTGGTGCCTTCCTGCTTGCCGCTCTTTTTTCCTACTTAAGGAGCCCTCCAGCCTCTTTTCCTTTGCAGATGGGGAGCAGGTGCAAGTGGATCTAGGTCTCTTGGTCTAAGCACCACCCACCTTCTAAGCCCTGCCTCTTCCTTCCTGCTCTTAACTATTAGATCAAGGGCTCCTCTCGCTCGGGCATCTGCAGTGAAGGGCAGACGAAGAATATAGCAATTCCTGTTTGAACCTGTTTGGACTAGGAGGACCCAGGGCCCGACCCCTGCTTAGACAGCAGGTAAACATGCACCAACGTGTTACAACCTCTGTCCCCACAGGCCATCGCCCCCCCCTCTGGTCCCCCTGTGATGTTCCCTTGTGCCCCCCCTTCTCGCACACAGGTGTTGCCTGTTTTGCTTGATTCTTCTTTCTTCTACCCTGCTCCCCCTCAACCTCCTCCAGTCTACGTCTGCAGGAGTCTGTCCTGATACATTCTGGTTTCACCATCACTGTTTTGTGGCCAATGCTGGATTTGACTTTTATGGACTTCATTCATTCACGGTGCGTCACTCTTTCTCAACTCTCATGCTGGACTTCCTTTGCATCTTGTACTCATGGTGGCCCTAAATCATGCTGTTCCCATCTTCATCTTGTATCCTGGCTTGCAACATTATGTGTTACTACTGACTTCTGCAATTGTATTCGCTCTCCACTCTTGCTTATCCTCTCTTTTTGACTGCTTACTCTCTGTTCTCTCCTCCTTTCCCTTCTCCCTTTTCCTATCTCCTCCCCTTACTTTCTTCTATGCACTTACTCTATCAGAATTGTCCCTGGACCTAATATGATAGCAACCTTGTCTGTTTCCTCCACCCTCCCATTACTGTTTTTTTCCTCCCCACCCCTTCTCCAGCACTATCTGAAATGTCGTCAGGCCTAGTATGATAGTCGCTTGTTTTGTTCCTCCCCTCCCTTTCTGCACCCCTCTCCCTCACCTTTTGTTTTTCTCCAGCTCTACCAGAAATGTCAGCAGGCCTAGTACAGTAGTCGTCTGTCTGTTTCCATTTCCTTCCCACTCTCCCCCTCCCTTCCTTATCTATGTCTTAGCTCGTGCACTGAAATGTCGTCAGGCCTAGTACGATAGTTCATTTCACATCCTTACTGTTCATGGCCTGTAAGAATGTCATTGTATTTTCCCTTGTTCCCTACCTTGCATTGAAGCACTTTGAAACACATTGTTTATAGGCTCTATATAAATAAACTATCATGTCATATCATATCTTCCCAACTATAGAAGGCAACCATTACAAAGATAAGGCAGCAAAAAGTAATAGAAGCGTTTGCAAACTGTAGAAGAATGAGCTCCAACCACTACTGTAGGCAGGGTGTGGCAGGGGCTAAAGGTACACTCTCTTTACCTGATGGCCCAGCCTGCCATTCTGGACACAGCTCAGCTGTGATCAGAGCTGATACTGACAGGTGACTGTGAGGATCGATGAGGGTGCATATTTAGTTGTTTGATGAAATATAAATCTGGGATTTTTTTATGGAACTGAAAATATCCACGTTATGCATGACAGCAAGCCACATGCCTATGTACAAAATACTGCAAGCATGTGACTCACACAAGCTTTTCTGGGGTGTGTCTAAGTCTTGAAAGTAGCACATCTGCATGGACAATCTCTCAGTTGCCCCATGCTCAGTGGGAAATGTCTTGCTTTTAGGCTCACGTAATATAGCATTTTGGGAATTGTATTCATATGTATGCACCGTATATGAATCCTATCTGACATGCTTAAACAATGGCAGGACTTAAAGAACATCATTTGAGAGCTCTGTTTCAACATATTTGTAAGAAACAGGAGAGTGAAGAAGTTGGGTGTGAAAAGTGGGCAATGTTGTGTCTGCATTCTTAGCTTTGACATATTTACATCCAGAAGAGAATACGCTCACCTATGTAAGATTTTGATTTACATTGTAGAAACCGGGCTACCAAGAGATGGAGCGCTGCTGAAAAAGCTGGAGAATACAGAGCGAGAACCCGGGGCAGAGCAAGGTTGGGGGAGAAGGCAATTAAGAGGGATTAGATCACGGGTGCAAGGTTCACATGTATGCAGTCACAGAAGCCTTTGTAGAATTGGTATCCATATGTTCAAATTCTGTCAAGGACCTTTGTGCATGTCACCCTTACACAGTCAATAAAAATAATTACAGTCTGGGGGAGGAGGGATGGGGTGCATTAATTTAAAGGCCCCACGCAGAAGTCCCTTTCACCTGAACAGCAGCATTTAAACACTGCAACCAAAAACGGCATTTCTTTGCTTTGCCTGTCACATGAATGGCAAGAGGTTAAACACTGCAACCAAAAACGGCCTGACTTTTTCTTTTTGTTCATGTAAAATTAAAGAACCATGTGGAAAGGGGCCTACCTGCCATTATCAATGGACCAGCAGCAATGTAATTCACCCAAGAAGGAGGAATCACAGAATTGTAGGTAAATTAATTATTGAATTTTATGAATCGGCATTGTTGAAATTCGAAACCCACCATCCTTGTCTAGTGTTGTTATGTAATTGTTATAGCCATTAAAGTGTTGCCTCAAAAGAATTGTTCCCATTGTGAGCTGAAACCCGAATTTGTCCCTGTGTCTAAATTATGCCCTGCTAAGCGAATTTTCATTTGCCAGTGTCATTCTTATTTGCATCTGTCCTATCAAACTCAAACCGTTTTTCCCATTGTGAGTAATCCCTTTGCCCAAAGCCTACCTGTTAGCTGCCTGTGGCATTTTCACCAAATATTATTTTCCTATGTGCCTTTCTCATTGTTGAAAGCGTGTGTCATTTTCAAGCCCCAGTAAAATTAAGGTGATTCTTCTTTTTGTTTTTCTAAAGCTTTCTTTTTATCCTTTAAAAAGTGTTTTCCCCAGAGTAGATCGCGAACCGCCTTTCCTTCATTTTTCATTGCTCAGAGCTTGCCTGTCATTTCCAGCTCCAGCAAAATAGTGAGATTTGCAATTTCATTTTTCTAAAGATTTCTTTTCACCTTTGAAAAATAGTGTTTCCTATTCTATCCTTCTTCCTCTATTATACCCTGATAACGGATTCCAATTATATTCCCTTTTAGTTTTTACTTTTACTTCTCGTGTGCTGCCTGTTTCAAAATTGTGTTTCCTATGTGTGCTAACTAGTCTGTTTTGAAGCCCTATTTGTTCTATAATGTAAGCAGCCCGAAGTACCCTTGTGTGCTGTCCCATAGCAGTAGTATTGAATCATAGAAAACCCATTGTTCCATTGTTGCAGGGGGAGTGCTTAACTGTTGGTGCTATCACTTTGTGCTATTTTGTTCTTTTTCTGTTCTGCCATTAAAAAAAAAACGGAATTAACTGTAATAGTATATCTTAAGTTCGCGGTTTTGTAGAGATTATTGCATTTTGTGTTGCCACAACATTAGGTGGCTGTGCAGTTGGTTGATGTTCATTTTTCATTAAATAAAAAATTAATAAATATCTTATTGATACACACGGGCCTGGTTCCTATTCCATTGTGACACGGGGTGTTTGTGGAGGTTGGGTGCGAGATGGGTTGGAGGCCTACTCAAAAAGAATCCGTAGTTTATTGAAAATAAAAAGCGCTTTCTTGTGCGCCACATCCATTGTAGGGGAAGGAGCTCCCTGCTGACATGTGCTGCGTAATAAACCGTGACAGGGTAGGATGTTTAATTTCAGCGAAGATAGCCCTACAAGCTTAAACTTCACTCTGAACCCAGGGAGCATGTAAAAATAAATAATTTGATGAAATTGGTATATCAGCCTCATTTTATGGGACCTACGTAAAAATAGCGGGGAAAAACACAGAGGCCCAAACAGTGACACTTTTTTGGCTGAATTTCGAAAAAAAGGTTATTCAGTTTTTTTATATTTTATTTCTTTTTAAATGGAGGGGTTCAGCCTGCTACACCAACCCCCCCCCCCCGCCCGATTGTTTGTATACCCTTACCCAACTCCCCATCTTTTTTTTAAAAAAGGTGCACAAATCCCGCACAAATTCGGCCTTTTAAATTCGCTATGTCCGGCCTCAGTGTTTTTTTTAAAACCTCTTTTTTTGACATGATACCATTATATGCAGGTCCCTACATGGTGCCAGCCCACTCTGTAGTGAAATGCTCGCTACACCACTTGTTGCAGCCCATGCAGATACAACTCATTCTAGGTATGAGAAGATGAGGCCTGGAAGGACCGCTTGTGGGCAGACCTCCTCCAGCATCTCTGAGCGTGGACTCATCCTCCTTGAGCCATATGAGAGCATATAGGATTTCCTATGTGTTGCAGCCAGGCAAACGAGAGCGCCCTGCCAAATATAAGAGCGGGAAGATGGCATCTCACAGATGCTCAGTTACCATATGAGTAGGCACAGAAGAGGGGGTGAGGGTCGACCATGCTTTCCCAAAACACATTTACCTAATACTCAAAATCCACAGGGGCCAATGGCAGACTGCCCTGCGTTCAGATGCCCCTCTCACTCTTAATATCACAGAGCCAAACGAAAGAAATGTCTGGCCAATGAGTGGCTGGCGACAGGCTTCAAGGCCACGCGGCCATTGCATCCCAGAGATCTGTCTGGATCTGAGCCTATAGGGGTGACGAGACACCACTGTCTCATGCAGAGTCAGGCTTCAGGGCCGCGCGGCCATTGCATCATTGCATCCCAGAGATCTGTCTGGATCCGAGCTTATAGGGGAGACGAGGCACCACCGTCTCATGCAGAGTCAGGCTTCAGGGCCGCGCGGCCATTGCATCCCAGAGATCTGTCTGGATCCGAGCCTATAGGGGTGACGAGACACCACTGTCTCATGCAGAGTCAGGCTTCAGTGCCGCACGGCCATTGCATCATTGCATCCCAGATATCTGTCTGGATCTGAGTTTATAGGGGAGACGAGGCACCACCGTCTCATGCGGAGTCAGGCTTCAGGGCCGCACGGCCATTGCATCCCAGAGATCTGTCTGGATCTGAGCCGATAGGGGAGATGCACCACCACCTCATGCGCAGGAGATCTCGAGGAAGGCCTAGAGGGATCTATGTGATTATTGCGACGGCCGACATTTTGGTAGGATGCTGGCCTGAAGCCATCGCAGTGACTGAACAAGCACTAAGCAGCAACGAACCTTTCACTGTGCCCACCTGGAGCTGCTCTCAGGTGAAGACACATTCTGCCTGGATGCGTGGACTATGCCCAAGGCTCCTGCTGCCTCCTTGCCCCATTACTGTGTATTTAGATAAAGCCCGGATGATGCATACCGCTGCGTGCTTCTGGAAAGGCACTGGCATGTTTAGTTCGTTTTTTTCTAAAAGAAGTTGTCGAAGCCAACATTGGCAGGCACATTTGTACTTTGTCTTTTGTTTTTTTCGGATTTGTGTAAGGATACAAAATAGGCTGTTACCTTGCTGTAGAGCAATTCCCCAATTAGGTTTGTGCCAGACACTTACATGATGATGCCAGGCACACCCTGATTGGATGAATGCTCCTGTCACTCCAATCATAGCACTACCTCCAAAAGTGCCAGCTGCTGTGTGACACCTGTCTTCCTCTCATCTCTCCCCGGCCTTCTCTTCTTGTGCCTTCCTCTGGGATGGCTTTCATTAATCACATAAAGAAATCTATGTAGAACGAACTGCAGAGTGGCATCGCATTTTACACAGTGATGCTCGCGGTTGCTAGGAAACTTTGGGGCTGATTCATGGAATTTGTGCGCCGAAAAACAGGGATATGTGCGCCATTCTGCCCGCAAATCCCTGTTTAACAAATGGGGATTTGTGGGCAGAATGGGGCACAAATCCCCATTTTTCAGCGCACAAATTCCATGAATTTGCCCCTAAGTGTTGAGTCCCCAGCCCTGACACCATGTATCTGGACAAAAACAAAGAGGTGATGGCTGAAACATTTTGAATTAATCTTAAACCTCTAGCAATTGCTCTGGGTGACCCTCCAGACCATCGGTCTTTGTCATGTATCTGGAATCACATATTTCATGGCTCTCCATTCTTTGCTCTTCCTGTAGACCACCCTTCTGTGCTCCTGTTCCTCAGTCCTTCTTCCAGCCAACCTGCACACCTGTGCTCCTGTTCCTCAGTCTTTCCTAAAGAAGGGCTGTCTGGCCCACTCTCCTATTCCTCGTTCCTATAGACCACCCACCCGCCTGTGAAGATTGGAGAACAGGTAAGTGTACAAGTGTTTGCATGTGTGGCTGTATGCATGCAAGAGTTTGAATGACTGTGTGTGTGTGTGTGTGTGTGTGTACCTTGACTGTATTATGTATGCTTGCATGCATTTCTGTGAGTGTGTGTGACTGTAAGCAGACACATGTTTTAATGAGTATCTGTATGGGTGCGCTTGCTTGCATGTATGTGTATGAATGTGTATGTTTTGTGTGTGCATGTGCATGTGCGTGTGTGTGTGTGCGCTGTTATGACTGGCTAAGTGTATGGTTGTGCACGTTCAAGTGTGATGGATGCATGTCTTTGACAGGGTGTGGGACACACCAGCAGCATGTAAGATATTGGATGTACAGTTGCCATATATTGTGTGTCCAGCATCATTACAGGCATTTACAGTGAACATGACTGCATATATTGCATGTGCATCATCATGAAAGTGATTTTGAGTGGGAATGTTGCCATGCACTGTAGGCACCACATAATTAAAGTGATTTACAGTGTCATTGCCTGCATATATTATGGATGCAGCATCATTAAAGTGATTTACAATGACAATATATTATGGACACAAGCAGAGGACATTGTTTGGATAGACGATTGTTTGGATTGTTTACCTATGTGTTTCTCAAATTATGCAGAAAAATGTCAATTTCAGTCCAATGTTTTAATTTCTCAGGGGGATCTATCCTGAACCCCCCTATATTATTCATGGGTCCCTCACTGTGCTTGTTCCCTGGAACAATTTAATGCCTTTCTACTGAAAACATGAACCAGTCACCACTGTCCTTCCTTAAATCATTCCGAATGCTGGTGCCCTTGCAGGAGCCACACGGTCTATGCCAATGTGTGGGCGGGACAAGACGGTGCCAACTGCATACATCCCAGGTCAGGGCTGCTTCTAGATCCCATTGCTTTGGTCAGTGCATGCACCTTTACATGCTGCTTGCAGGCAGCAGGTTTCCTTGCCACTACATGGTAGAGCGGCATCACGTGACTTGGCTTGCCACTGCTGTCCTCCCAGGCTACGCACAGTGGCGGCTGGTTGTTTAGGGCAGGGGGCACCACCCCCCTCACCCCTTCCCCCCTGCAGCGTGAGGCATTCATAACAGTCAAACAGTGCACATCAAAATAGTCAGCAGAAGCATGCATGCGCTGCTGAAATAGTTTATGAATATTAAATAAATAATTCTGCCGGCCTGACCTGCTGAGAGCCAATCTTGAACATATGGGACAGGGGCGCGTGCCATTTCACGCAAGTTGCCTCTGCGATCTGTGCGGACCCTGAAGAGCGCTGCGCAGAGTGAGTAAATGAAACTGCTTTGTTTCAGTTAAGTGGCTCGCGGGGCGCCAGATGTATGGCCCCACCAGTATGATACCAAGCGCAAACAGCATAGTGTCTTTGTATTCTTCTTTAAGACTGTGTCAATCACAGATGCATTACATTTCATTGGCTGCATGAAATGTAACATGTACGGAGGTGGGCGGGCCTATTGGGACTGCCGGCAAGTGCAGGGTATATGGAGCAACAGTCTACCTGTGAGCTTGTGGTGTGGTCGGCCATACCAGGAAGGGACCACGCAACTGAACAACTGAACCCAGCCTCCAGAGGTAGGTTATTTAGCACCAGTTTACGCCTGTAAGATTCTGCCTCAATCTGCTTTCCTATGCTCCTCTCTCACTATGTTAAGTCAAGGCCCCCCTCCCGGGCACAGACCCACCCTTGCTCTCTATGCCCTTTTTACCTCCAGATCTGAGGCCTAAAGCGTGGGCACGTGGCGTCGTTCACACTTGTGCTGATAACCCCCAGCTGTGGGAGGCCATTCAAGCATACGCCAGCACCCGCAGTCACGCCCTCGGCAGCCCAGCTGGAAGCAAAGCATGGGTGGTGGCCTGTGCCTGCCCCAGCAGACAAAGTGAGCAGGCAGGGGCGAAGAGTGAAAGGTGCAGAGAGAGGGAAGTGAGGAAAAGAAAGAGGGCAAATATGACAAAGATACAGAGCGAAAGCGCTATCTGAGTTGAAAAGAAAGAGGCAATGGAAAACGGGGGAGATGAGCAGGAGGGGAGAACATTCGAGACAGTGAGTAACATTGATAGGGATGTTAGGATTATAATGTATCATAGTGCGGTTGAAGGCAGCCTCTAGCGCTTTGCACTACGCCACTACCTGAAGTGGGCGCTGAATTCCTTTTTTTTATTGCACACCAAATTTTAAAATATGTTTCAAGTATGTCCAGAGGGACAGTAATAAAAACATCCCTCCCACGACGTCATTTTTATTTGACAGAACTGAACCGTCTCATTTTCAAAGAGAGAAAAAAGCAGCAGCCAGTACATTTTCGATTTTTTTCTCCAAACAATTCCAACCTCAGCTCCACCCGGCTTTGGTAGATGGGGGAGGGCTGTACATCACAGACGGCTCGCGAGCTTGATAAAGACGCTGAAGGTGACGGGCCGGTGGGAAAGTGAAAGGTGCAGGAACGATGGTGAGCTCAAGCAATGGATAGAAGATCAAAGAGAGGATGGTGTATGTGCGAGAGAGGAGTGTGTGAAGAGAGAAATAGAAGCTGGAGGGGAGTGAGAAAGAGAAAGTCAGAGAAAGGAGGCAGAAGGAAAAGGGAGAAGAGTCAAAGCAGCATCGGGACACACCAACCTAAAATGGGCAGTGCGCCTTATGAAGCATTGCACAGGCGCGGGTGAAAGGCAGCAAATGTGATACATTTTTACACCGTAATGAGTGTGACGTTTCCAAAGGGAAATGACTTATTTCTGTTCTTGCAACAAGCAGTTTCTATAATAAGACTGCCAATAAGGTTTGATCTACACATTATAGGTACTATTTGCAGCACTAAATCAAAACCCAGAAAGCAACAGGCACAGCACTGTTCCCCGAACCCAGCCCCAGAGGACTGGCAGGCCTTTTCCAATACACAGATATGTGGAAGCAGCAGGCTCACCTCCTGCAGGGTCAATCTTAGTTCACATCTATCCCATGGAGTCCTGCTACACAATTCCCAGGGCAGGCTGCACAGTTATAGGATAATGTAAAAGGTGGTAATCCCATCTGTTATATGTCAGTGAATGATTGAACAGTTGAGATGATCGATTCTTATATCCTCACGTGTGCCACATTGGAGTAACTACCCAAACCTGGCTTTTTTTCTCCCCTGGGACACTCATATTAAACTCATTTTTAAGAAGGGGCACAAACTACTTGTGCTCTCCTACAGATGAGTTGGAAAGCATGTAAACAAAGTAATATGTTCAATAAACTCTGATAATGATATGGTACTGACACGTATTCAAAGCAAGTCAATATTGGTGAACTAAGATTTTGGACCCATGAGGGATACTGGCATGTCTTGGATACATCAGAGGTAGGGAAGAGTTGCTTTCAGATATGCAAAGGACCAACGGTCTCAAGCGTACAGACTCAGGCCTTGCATTGGAGTTGAGCAGCACACTAAAGGCATATTGCAAATCCTGGAAGATTCATGGTGGTGGATGAGTGAAAACATGCACACTTTACTGCATCATGAATGGACTTTCAATAGGAGCACCACACTCCCAAAACATACCATTCCAGATTCATAGAGGCTAATAAAAGCAGTCTTCAGTCAGGAAGAGTGCAGCAGCAATAGGGTGATGCATATGTATGCGTTAGCGTAAAGGTTATTGCTTCAAAATAAAACATTGCACTTGAACACATCAGAGTGTTTTACCAACTAAAACCTGAGGCTTTTTAGGCAATTATTGTGTGAAATTGTGCAGAAAACCCAAATTGCACCGTTTGGAACCCATATTTCCAAACTATTCTCGGAGTGACCCCCACCCTTGAAACTCCTTTAAGGGACTCAAGTTTGTTTGGTGCGCTCTCACAAATTCGGCCTCCAAATGTTACGCCCCACCACCTTTAAAAGTTACCAGCCGCCACTGAATGTGCCCATCCTAATACTCATGTATGCCGCCCGGCATGCTTATTAAGCAATCCATTCATCCATATTACACTTGCGTATTTATTTGTCTCTATATCCTCAGACCACCATGTGCGTTTAAAGTTGAATTCATTCAAGCATCTTCCGAGACTTTCATTCATCCATTGAGCACCATGCGCTTACTCAGCCAACTATCCTCCATCTTTCATTCACGCATTCATCAATCCTCACATTCACATTCATTCATCCAGCCCTCTTGCACCCTCTGGCTGTCTTCTGGTGTTCCCTTGACATAATCCCTATTTTAATAAGAGCATGAGTTCAATGCGTGTTTTGTTGCTGCTGTTTTCTCGGGTTACATTTCTGTCAGTGCACCTTTAACATGGAAAACAACACACTATTTAAAAAAAAAAACACACACACACAAAAGAAACAGAAGGGAAGGAGTTAGTTAAAGGGGTTAGATAAATTAGAAAGGGTTAAGAAAAAGTGACATGGAACAGGAAAGTCTGTTTTATTTGTTTTATTTATTTATTTATTTATTTATTTATTTATTTACTTATTGGTGGTATAGTTCACAAGGAACACAAGCATTTGTTCCCAGTTCTTTAAGAGAAACAGTTTGACTGTGTTGTACCAACACACTGAACTGCACAATGCTCCAGACCATAGAGCAGGCCACTGAGGGTGAGGTAGTAGGCAGTCATCAGGTCATGTGCACTTGGTTTGAATTCCGCGGTCTTTCCCAGCTAGTAAAGAAAGGGATCATGCCGAATTAGGAATATTCTTGTGCAGGAATACTGGCATAGGCAAATGCCACCGTTGCTGGTGGTATTCCTGAAACTCCACCTAATGGATAGTTTGCACAAGAGCCAGCGATGACGCAGGGGATTGCCGAAATACCACCTGCATGTTTTTTTTTTAAACGCTGTCGATGTACACCCTTATGTTGAGGGTGGAAATTAATACTGCACAGTAGTTGTTCATATCACTGTTGTATATAATTTAATTCACAAAATGGTAATTTCTGACCCATGTATGTATTGCATGGGCAAGATGATGAGAAGGGGGCATCAGAGATGTTCAACTTTTCACCACCTTCGAATAACCGGGTCTAAAATAAAATGTCCCTGTAGTGCAGGGGGAAAAACGGGGGTCCTAGGAGTCCCTCTCTTCTGGCCTATATCCCGGGAGAGTCTCAACCAGAGTCTTTAGCTCACTTTCTTTTTCACAGAGGAGAAATTTCCACTACACATCAGTCTTTGTCCTGCCCAAGGGCAGTGCAGCACAGCAATGCTAGGCAATTCCCTTCTGAACAAGAGTACCAACAGCAATCCCAGACACGTGTTTGGGCCTTGTTGGGCATCATCAGTGAGGTGAAGCTGAGCCTCTGTAAGAACAGTGAGCATGGGGTCCATGTCTGGATTACCCTTGTAATTTAAGGTGAAACCCCAAAGCTAATTAATAAGCAAAAACAAGGGGGGTCCTGGGATTCCCTCTCTACCGGCCTATGTCCCGGGAGAGTCTCAACCAGATTCTTTAGGTCACTTTCCCTTTCACAGAGGAGAAATTTCCATTACATATCAGTCTTCTGAATAAGAGCACCAACAGCAACCCTAGACACGTGTTCGGCCAACGTGTCTGGGGTTGCTGTTGGTACTCTTATTCAAAAGAGACTTGCCTGGCATACGGTGCTGGACTGGGCAGGAAGAACACTGATATCTAGTGGAAATGTCTCTTCTGTGAAAGGATGGTGAGCTAAATAATCTGGTTGAGACTCTAACCCGGGATATAGGCCGCTAGATGGAGACACTCCCAGAACCCTCCTTACTTGCCCTGTAGTGCAGGGAAGCACCGGGTGAGGTGGTAGAAATTGGTGGATTTCTGTTTTGGAATCCATTATGTAATAACTTTGCCAGCATTCCTCCAAAGGCATTTCCCTACACAACACAAAACCATGCAGAAAATCCAAGACCATAAACATTAAAGGATTCTACACAGGATATTTAACAAAGGGTAGATGTGACGAATCAACTTCCGGGGCACCAATGGTCCTGGGGTGAATATCGGTTTCTAAACCATCAATCTGCCCCACACTTCTAATACACCAGAAGGGATCCAAACAGATTGTAAACACAAGCAAATTATAACATTTCCAAATTTTGGTGACGTGGACGGAACGGCAGGCTTATCTCCGAAAGGTTGTTGATCGATGTCTAGTTGCAACACAGCGAAAATACGATTACCCAATGATAAAAGGGATTGTCCAGTCAAGGTTGTATCAAAAATATCTACCTTATTTATATCGCAACAGACAGTTCCAGCAACACTATGAAATACAACCGACCCTGTAAAGGAATGCAGAGGACAGACAGTTTCAAAGAAGCAAAAGAGATGCATTCTGAATACTGACAGGAGGGTAGTCAGTATTATTAATAACCACAAATGTTTAAGGTTTCTTGGCTGCAGCACAAAGGGAGCAATGGGTCTTAGAATGTCTCTAGGGGCCTTCTGGGAAGGACCAGGGGGACATAACCACAATGTACCTTGTGCTGTAGGTGTTATTGGTGCTCAACAGGGTCGAGTTGGCTTCAAGGCACTTTGCAGGCTTCTGTTAAAGAGGTTGAGACAGGAATTAGCTGTGGGTATCAGGCGGCAAGTTGGTTTGCCAAGCACAGCTGGACGAATGGCTGCAGGCTGGCCTACACAGTGCTTTACGGTCAGGAATTGTTGTCTCAGTGCTGTTCAGTGGTTCTGAAGCACCGGTCAAGATGTCTCAGGTTTCTTCACGCGATTGCAGTTTGACAACAGTCAGCGTTGCATTGAGTTGCGGATCGAGGAACTCGACTGGCTTGAAAATGTCCTTTAAGGCAGACGTCGGTAAATGCTCATTGAGGCACTTCTCACAGCTTCTTCAATGGGCTTGTGTCATCCTTTAAGGCGAATGGTCCAAGCTGAGGAGTGTGTTGCAGGCAGCTGCCTTGGCCTTGGTTGTAGGTTCAGAGACCTTCTGTCATTTCCTATCAAGGATGCTTGGTGCAGAGCCTAGCAGGGCACGCTCTGTGCTGGCTGGGTACTGTTTCTGGAGCGGCTGGAGGGTCCTCTGATTTCTGTATCTCCTTCTGTTCCCTGGGAGATGTTTAGGGGAGGGATCTTGCCTACCTCTTTGGAGATCCTGGCCTTCCTTCACTGGCAGAATCTGTAAGGCAGACTGTACCTTCAGCCAGGGCCCAAGGTTGATTTCTTCTTGCTGTTTCTTGCAAAGTCTTCAGATAACCTGCGTAAAGAGGGCTCCAGCCCTCTTTTAAAGCGAAGTGGGCCACAGTGGTTGGTGTAGGCTGAGCCTACCTTAATGAACCAATACTGGGATCCCTACCAAAAATCTCCTGTATACGTGAGGTCATAATCAGAGTGCTTGGCAACAGGAAAGGTAAAGGGGTGAAGACAGGAACAAAGTGTGCCCCAGAACTAGAAATCGCTCTGGCCACACTCCTTTGTTATACTAAGTCCCACCCATCTTCCTGTCTGTTGTTGATAAAAGAGTCTCTCTGGTTAATGGATCTCTCTGTGTTTCTGATTAACGCGGCAGGTCTCCCTTGAAGCTGCGTTGAGACCAGACTCTCGGACTCCTGCAAACCACATTCTTGTACCTTATAAATGCAGTTCCCCCTAGCGGGGTTGTCTATTGTAAGCAGCAGTCCCAGGCATGACAGCTCACTGTCATTGATACTGAGGGCAGGGGCTAGCTTCAGGTTGACACAGTTACATAGGAAAGGTTGTTGGGTTTTCTGTCTCCTTTGTTAGCCTCTGCAGCGAGGCCCCATGTGGGCCTGTTTGAGTACCGTCTGTTGGTATGTTAATCGCTGCCGCTAGCTGCAGGGCCTAACAAAAGACCAAGGCGGATCCATGGAGCATTTGTTATTTAATCAGGCTGGCCATGGCAGGAGAAGGATTGGTCCTCTCACATCCTGGAGATGACAGAGTGCACTCCTGGCTGTCACATTCCAGCTAATTATGACAGGGCAGACTGTGTCTGTAGGCTGCGTCCACCTAGAGTACATGGGTCTATTCATTTGTCATGGTGTGAGCATAGGAAAATGTGTGTGGATTAGCCCCACAATTTTCCTGAGGTTGCTGTACCATAATTCTATTTAATTAGACATTTTAAAAAACAGGTGAGAGCACGTCCACAATGCGGATGGTCGAATTCCTCACAGTAGATCTATGCGGAGATTCAACAAGAGTTACTTGCCTCTTGACCCCACACTGCCATGCCTTACTCGCCACCTGGTCTCGCACTCTTCCGCCCTTTACTATAAGAGGCTGCCGTGGCGTGTAAGGATGGACTCGCCCATGAGCCCCTCTTACGTCACCATGGCAACTATCTTATGTGATCTGATCTTCCCTTTTATGGATGGGCAAAGTACTGCACACGGCCATCCATCAAAGAAAAATCCCCCCCTCCTAAAATAAATCTCTTACAAAATGAGCTGGGTGCTAATAGCATGAAGCCCCTTTTTCAGGGAGTGATTGGGAGGTAAATTCCCTTAGCCCTCACTAAAGCTTGAGCTAGCAGACCACTACGGTCTCAAAACACAGGGGTTAATGCTATGTTAGGGCATGTTTATTTCCTCTTTAGACAAATATGTGAAATCTAGGTTCTAACCACCAGTAGAAGCCTGAATTCCATGCTTCTCCTTTGTTTCCACTGTTTCCATCTCTCCAGCCAATCAGAAAGCCCAAAATGGTTGCTCTAACTGTCTGTAAAGGCTGTATTCCAACCTTCCCTTTGTCACCTTTACACACTGTGTAGTAAGTAAAGAGACATGGACAAGCTCTGTCACAGGAAACCCACGATAAGACTGCACTGTTTCCCCCCTTATCAAGCTCTAATAGTTCTGTGTGCCAGGTGACCTACCCCTTGTTTAGAGGCCCTCGCCTTTTACTCGGGACACCTGACTTGGGAGATGGTCACCTACCCTACATTAGAGCCATCTAATACGGGCCTTGAAACTTCAACAATCAAGGTAAGTCTGTGCAGGCTGCACTGTGATCTAAATTTTCCGGGGACAATGCATATAATAGTGCCTTTGACCAATAAAAGCAAAAGAATGGATTGGTAATTTATAACTTGCCAAATATGCTAATACAAATAACTTCAGGAGGCAAAGAAAGAATCGTGGAGATGGGGCGGGGGTCATTTTTCTGCTATAAGCAGTAGAATGAAAGAGACTTCACTCCAAAAAGACTACAACTTTCTTTATTTTATTTCTTTATTGGGTTAGAAAAAGTGTGACTGCTCCAGGCATAGCTTGTGCTGCAAAAGGTGTTTGATTGTCCCTGCTCCTGCAATGTCTAATTCTGCCTCCCCACCCCTCCCTGAATGTATTGGAGGCATGTCCACTGTAAGGGGGTGTGTGTTCACAACATCCCCCAGGAACTTTATGTGCCGAATCCCGGTCTCACCAGGCTTGGACTGGCCTATAAAGCAATAGGGCAATGCCTGAGCCAAAAACGCAAAATGCTAGTCTGGGCCAGTATTGTTGGTCAAAGTGAGCCATTTGGTCCATTTTGATAAGTTAATTCACCATGCGGCTAGGAGTGTTGTCCATTGTTACTGAATGAATATTCTTTAAAAAGGGCAATTTGCCACACATTTTTTCAATCTCCTTTGGGTACCACTTAAACAGTCTGTTACAAAAGGAACTAACTGCCATTTGAAACTGTGGGCCCATTTGTCATTTGTCCCGAGACATTTGTATGTCCCAGTCCGACCCTGCTCTCCACAAGTGGGACGTCATGGACGTTTCTTTCATCTTGTGGAGCTGGACGTTTATGTGGCTGTCTTCTCTGACAGGTTCCTTGGCATTTTCAAAGTTCCGAGTGGTTACTTTACCAGTTCTTCAAGCCATGACCATAGGGCGTTCTACATGAGAGAGGGTCAGAGGATGGAGACCACACTCAGGCAGATCCTTGTGCTTGGAGACGTGACACGAGACTTGTACACGATCACCGACATTGATGTCATAATGACTTGCTCTGTGTCAGTGGTTTGTGTATTACTTCATCTTCTCCTTCTGACTGCAACCCCCCCCACTCCTGTGCGAGTATGTACCTTACGAATTGCTCAGTGACGGGCACATGCTGCAGTCCTGATCTTACAGTGCACCTGAAGGTGAATTCCAATGGTCATCTACTGTAAGTGCCCTGAGGGGGGTTTCTCTCAGTTAGTTGACCTAATTTTTTTGGAAAAGAGGTTTTCTCGTGAGTTTGCAGGCTTGGCTATTTGCCTGAACGTACCCAACAATTCCCCCATTAAACAAACCATTTGCCTCTGACCATAAGAGAGTGATTTTGCAATGGAGAAAGCCTAAGTTATGAGAACAAAACTAGAAACCAGATCAATTTAATGGAGGACCGTTCTCACAGTAGACGATTTCCGGAACTCCATAGAATGTTAAGATTTGGTCCAAACCAAGAATGACCGACACAGCCACTGTTGAGGGTGTTATCCGCAGCTCAGGCTATCTTGAGTACTCGTCAATGACCACCAGGACATAGGTTTCAGTACCTAGAGGCCTGCAGAGGTGAACAACAACTGATACCCAGATGCCTCATGGGGGAGTGGACGTCCTGAATCACCGGAATCATGTATGTGTTCTTATGGTTAGACAGACATGGCATTGCCTGAGTGTGGAATCCACCATTTGTCCTAATGTGGGGAACCAAACCGTATTCCACACGAGTTGCTTTGTGGTCCAGATTTCTTGGTTCCCCCCATGGGCCACACCCACCAACCTCTTTCTAAGTCTAGTGGGAATAACAAGTGCTGGCCAGCTCTGTTTAAACAGCTTTTAATGCCATTAACTCTTCCATGTGGGGGCCGTTGGATTACGCACCTAGATCCTTGTCCTCTAGCCTTCTTTGTGTGTTGATCAGTTGCACAGCCAGGATGATGGTGGGGTTTTGTGTTGCAGACGTGAACATGTCTTTAAGTGATGTTTATAATGGGCCAGTGTTGTGAATGGCACAGTTAATTCATTATTTTTTTCTTTATTGTGCATTTAGCTATTATGCAAGCTTTAAGCACAAAAACCATAAAAGTGAAAAACATTAAAAACAAAAACATTACAATATTACAAATCAATAAACAATGTCCATGAATTATCTTTTAAAATTCTCAGTTTAAAACTCATAATGGCAACTACTCAATATACACTTTTCTTTATAATTGATATTTTACTTTTCATGTAACTTTGTAATTACATTTCAAGTGTGTTTCTTTTGGTCTCGATCAGAATCAATATGTCCTTCCGGATCTTATGTGCGGCAGCAGTTATAAGAAACGACTCTTCCCCATGAGGAGTGCTCCAAAATGGATCCTGCACAATTCGACCCACCGAGGTGACAAAGCCACTATAGCCTCTCTTGTAACGAGAGTGAAGTAGTGGGCATGAGGTCAGAAGATGTCAGCTGGTTTCTATTCTGGTGATGTCAGAAGACGTCGGCTGGCTTCTATTCTGATGATGTCAGAAGACGTCGGCTGGTTTCGATTCTGATTCTGATGATGTCAGAAGACGTCGGCTGGTTTCTATTCTGATGATGTCAGAAGACGACGGCTGGTTTCTATTCTGATGATGTCAGAAGACGTCGGCTGGCTTCTATTCTGATGATGTCAGAAGACGTCGGCTGGTTTTGATTCTGATGATGTCAGAAGACGTTGGCTGGCTTCTATTCTGATGATGTCAGAAGACTTCGGCTGGTTCCTATTCTGATGATGTCAGAAGACGTCGGCTGGCTTCTATTCTGATGATGTCAGAAGACGACGGCTGGTTTCGATTCTGATTCTGATGATGTCAGAAGACGTCGGCTGGTTTCTATTCTGATGATGTCAGAAGACGACGGCTGGTTTCTATTCTGATGATGTCAGAAGACTTCGGCTGGTTTCTATTCTGATGATGTCAGAAGACGTCGGCTGGTTTCGATTCTGATTCTGATGATGTCAGAAGACGTCGGCTGGTTTCTATTCTGATGATGTCAGAAGACGACGGCTGGTTTCTATTCTGATGATGTCAGAAGACGTCGGCTGGTTTCTATTCTGATGATGTCAGAAGACGACGGCTGGTTTCTATTCTGATGATGTCAGAAGACTTCAGCTGGTTTCTATTCTGATGATGTCAGAAGACTTCGGCTGGTTTCTATTCTGATGATGTCAGAAGACGTCAGCTGGCTTCTATTCTGAATATGTCAGAAGATGTCAGCTGGTTTCCATTGTTTTGGGACAGAAGGACACAGGAAGAAGTAGGGACTCGATGTCTGGAGATTAAATTGTGTTTCTTTCTGGTTGGTGGACATTTTTGAAATTGCAATCTTTGTGGCATAAGCCCCATCTTTCTATGAAAGGCAACATTTTCGCTTGTGGATTGTCATACATTGTGAGCAGTGCACAGTGACAATGTTCTTATCATAAAGGGCTTGACATATAAGTAATGATGATGGTGTTCATATGCCCAAACAATGGCCAGTTTCTTGCTCACATAGGACACAATATTTTTGGGAGTGTCAAGGGCAGGATCCTGATATACTAGGATGGCTCCCAAACCCACTAGACTAGAATCGATTACCAATTCTATGTGCACCTGCGATTTTATTTTTAATAACATGAATTACCCCCTGGCTTACTGATGTCCAGAGAAACTCTTGACCTGAGTAGTCGAATAAGCAAAGGTTTGACTGATCAATGGGAAGTCTTGTATATCTCGAGCACAGTAACTTTACATTCCAAGGAAAGACCCAAGGAGTGTAATAGTGGTAAGTGCTGGTGTCGAAGCAAGGGCCTCCAATTTCAGTGTCATACTGTTAAATACGCACCTGGCCTTCTTTTACATAAGATGAGCTTTCATTAGGGCCATCCACTATCATGCAGTGATCGAAGTGAGCGGTAACGGTCGGGAGCGGTGTTCCAGTACTTTTGAACTTTTTTATGTTTACCATTCCTCTACTTTTTACAATCATATTCACCATTCTATACAGAGGATGTGTCCGTTCATGTCTCTGTGCAAGTGTAAAGTTGTAAGAGGAGCCTAAATTACTAGTCACTTATTGCAATCTCCAGCCACAATATCTTGACACATCTTGCACTTTGCTTCTACCTGCCCTCTCCCCTGCCGAGACCAGAGTTCCACTACTTTTTTCGGGACACTTTTACCACTGCACTCATGTAGGTTTGTTGTCATGCTGTTCTGGGGAGGTGCCAAAATTCAGAACAACATCACTGTAATTTATGCATTTAGAAAATGCTGTATGCCGTGTCAGATTTCTTTTTGAAAAACGTCTGAAGATAGGTCCCATTACTACAGAGGCTGAAGATATGCTGAAGTGGTACGTCCCATTACTGCAGAGGCTGGAGATATGCTGAAGTGGTACGTCCCATTACTACAGAGGCTGGAGATAGGCTGAAGTGGTAGGTCACATTATATGGGAGGCTGGAGATATGCTGAAGTGGTCGATCCCATTACTACGGAGGCTGAAGATATGCTGAAGTGGTTGGTCCCATTACTACAGAGGCTGAAGATATGGTGAAGTGGTACGTCCCATTACTACAGAGGCTGGACATATGCTGAAGTGGTAGGTCACATTATATGGGAGGCTGGAGATATGCTGAAGTGGTCGGTCCCATTACTACGGAGGCTGAAGATATGATGAAGTGGTCAGTCCCATTACTACAGAGGCTGATATATGCTGAAGTGGTAAGTCCCATTACTACAGAGGCTGAAGATATGCTGAAGTGGTCAGTCCCATTACTACAGTGGCTGAGATATGCTGAAGTGCTAAGTCCCATTACTACAGAGGCTGACGATATTCTGAAGTGGTCAGTCCCATCACTACAGAAGCTGAAGATATGCTGAAGTGGTCGGTCCCTTTACTACAGAGGCTGAAGATATGCTGAAGTGGTAAGTCCATTTACTACAGAGGCTGGAGATATGCTGAAGTGGTAGGTCGCATTATTAGGGAGGCAGGAGATATGCTGAAGTGGTCGGTCCCATTACTACGGAAGCTGAAGATATGCTGAAGTGGTTGGTCCCATTACTACAGAGGCTGAAGATATGCTGAAGTGGTCAGTCCCATTACTGCAGAGGCTGAGATATGCTGAAGTGGTAGGTCCCATTACTACAGAGGCTGAAGATATGCTGTAGTGGTCGGTCCCATTACTACAGAGGCTGAAGATATGCTGAAATGGTCAGTCCTATTACTACAGAGGCTGAGATATGCTGAAGTGGTAAGTCCCATTACTAAAGAGGCTGAAGATATGCTGAAGTGGTTGGTCCCATTACTACAGAGGCTGAAGATATGCTGAAGTGGTCAGTCCCATTACTACAGAGGCTGAGATATGCTGAAGTGGTCAGTCCCATTACTACAGAGGCTGAGATATGCCGAAGTGGTAAGTCCCATTACTACAGAGGCTGAAGATATGCTGAAGTGGTCGGTCCCATTATTACAGAGGCTGAAGATATGCTGAAGTGGTAGGTCCCATTACTTCATAGGCTGAAGATATGCTGAAGTGGTTGGTCCCATTACTACAGAGGCTGAAGATATTCTGAAGTGGTAATTCCTGTTACTACAGAGGCTGAAGATATGCTGAAGTGGTAGGTCCCATTATTACAGAGGCTGAAGATATGCTGAAGTGGTCGGTCCCATTACTACAGAGGCTGAAGATATGCTGAAGTGGTAAATCCCATTACTACAGAGGTTGGAGATATGCTGAAGTGGTCAGTCTCATTACTACCGAGGCTGAAGATATGCTGAAGTGGAAGGTCCCATTACTACAGAGGCTGACGATATTCTGAAGTGGTCAGTCCCATTACTACAGAGGCTGAAAGTATGCTGAAGTGGTTGGTCCCATTACTACAGAGGCTGGAAATATACTGAAGTGGTAGGTCACATTATATGGGAGGCTGGAGATATGCTGAAGTGGTCGGTCCCATTACTACAGAGGCTGAAGATATGTTGAAGTGGTTGGTCCCATTACTACAGAGGCTGAAGATATGCTGAAGTGGTCAGCCCCATTACTACAGAGGCTGAGATATGCTGAAGTGGTAAGTCCCATTACTACAGAGGCTGAAGATATGCTGAAGTGGTCAGTCCCATTACTACAGAGGCTGAGATATGCTGAAGTGGTAACTCCCATTACTACAGAGGCTGAAGATATGCTGAAGTGGTTGGTCCCATTACTACAGAGGCTGAAGATATGCTGAAGTGGTCAGTCCCATTACTACAGAGGCTGAGATATGCTGAAGTGGTCAGTCCCATTACTACAGAGGCTGAAGATATGCTGAAGTGGTAAGTCCCATTACTACAGAGGCTGAAGATATGCTGAAGTGGTAGGTCCCATTACTTCATAGGCTGGAGATATGCTGAAGTGGTCGGTCCCATTACTACAGAGGCTGAAGATATTCTGAAGTGGTAAGTCCTGTTACTACAGAGGCTGAAGATATGCTGAAGTGGTAGGTCCCATTACTACAGAGGCTGAAGATATGCTGAAGTGGTCGGTCCCATTACTACAGAGGCTGAAGATATGCTGAAGTGGTAAATCCCATTACTACAGAGGCTGGAGATATGCTGAAGTGGTCAGTTTCATTACTACCGAGGCTGAAGATATGCTGAAGTGGAAGGTCCCATTACTACAGAGGCTGACGATATTCTGAAATGGTCAATGCCATTACTACAGAGGCTGAAAGTATGCTGAAGTGGTTGGTCCCATTACTACAGAGGCTGGAGATATGCTGAAGTGGTAGGTCACATTATATAGGAGGCTGGAGATATGCTGAAGTGGTCGGTCACATTACTACGGAGGCTGAAGATATGCTGAAGTGGTTGGTCCCATTACTACAGAGGCTGAAGATATGCTGAAGTGGTCGGTCCCATTACTACAGAGGCTGAGATATGCTGAAGTGGTAAGTCCCATTACTACAGAGGCTGAAGATATGCTGAAGTGGTCAGTCCCATTACTACAGAGGCTGAGATATGCTGAAGTGCTAAGTCCCATTACTACAGAGGCTGACAATATTCTGAAGTGGTCAGTCCCATTACTACAGAGGCTGAAGATATGCTGAAGTGGTCGGTCCCATTACTACAGAGGCTGAAGATATGCTGAAGTGGTCAGTCCCATTACTACAGAGGCTGAGATATGCTGAAGTGGTGAGTCCCATTACTACAGAGGCTGAAGATATGCTGAAGTGGTCGGTCCCATTACTACAGAGGCTGAAGATATGCTGAAGTGGTCAGTCCCATTACAACAGAGGCTGAGATATGCTGAAGTGGTCAGTCCCATTACTACAGAGACTGAGATATGCTGAAGTGGTCAGTCCCATTACTACAGAGGCTGAGATATGCTGAAGTGGTAAGTCCCATTACTACAGAGGCTGAAGATATGCTGAAGTGGTCGGTCCCATTATTACAGAGGCTGAAGATATGCTGAAGTGGTAGGTCCCATTACTACAGAGGCTGAAGATATTCTGAAGTGGTAAGTCCTGTTACTACAGAGGCTGAAGATATGCTGAAGTGGTAGGTCCCATTATTACAGAGGCTGAAGATATGCTGAAGTGGTCGGTCCCATTACTACAGAGGCTGAAGATATGCTGAAGTGGTAAATCCCATTACTACAGAGGCTGGAGATATGCTGAAGTTGGCAGTCTCATTACTACCGAGGCTGAAGATATGCTGAAGTGGAAGGTCCCATTACTACAGAGGCTGACGATATTCTGAAGTGGTCAGTCCCATTACTACAGAGGCTGAAAGTATGCTGAAGTGGTTGGTCCCATTACTACAGAGGCTGGAAATATACTGAAGTGGTAGGTCACATTATATGGGAGGCTGGAGATATGCTGAAGCGGTCGGACCCATTACTACAGAGGCTGAAGATATGCTGAAGTGGTTGGTCCAATTACTACAGAGGCTGAAGATATGCTGAAGTGGTCAGTCCCATTACTACAGAGGCTGAGATACGCTGAAGTGGTAAGTCCCATTACTACAGAGGCTGAAGATATGCTGAAGTGGTCAGTTCCATTACTACAGAGGCTGAGATATGCTGAAGTGGTAAGTCCCATTACTACAGAGGCTGAAGATATGCTGAAGTGGTTGGTCCCATTACTACAGAGGCTGAAGATATGCTGAAGTGGTCAGTCCCATTACTACAGAGGCTGAGATATGCTGAAGTGGTCAGTCCCATTACTACAGAGGCTGAGATATGCTGAAGTGGTAAGTCCCATTACTACAGAGGCTGAAGATATGCTGAAGTGGTCGGTCCCATTATTACAGAGGCTGAAGATATGCTGAAGTGGTAGGTCCCATTACTTCATAGGCTGAAGATATGCTGAAGTGGTCGG
Source organism: Ambystoma mexicanum (assembly GCF_040938575.1). Taxonomy (NCBI): domain Eukaryota; kingdom Metazoa; phylum Chordata; class Amphibia; order Caudata; family Ambystomatidae; genus Ambystoma; species Ambystoma mexicanum. The sequence continues at coordinate 418,262,333 of NC_090934.1, read as the reverse complement.
TCCCATTACTACAGAGGCTGAAGATATTCTGAAGTGGTAAGTCCTGTTACTACAGAGGCTGAAGATATGCTGAAGTGGTAGGTCCCATTACTACAGAGGCTGAAGATATGCTGAAGTGGTCGGTCCCATTACTACAGAGGCTGAAGATATGCTGAAGTGGTAAGTCCCATTACTACAGATGCTGAAGATATGCTGAAGTGGTAGGTCCCATTACTTCATAGGCTGGAGATATGCTGAAGTGGTCGGTCCCATTACTACAGAGGCTGAAGATATTCTGAAGTGGTAAGTCCTGTTACTACAGATGCTGAAGATATGCTGAAGTGGTAGGTCCCATTACTACAGAGGCTGAAGATATGCTGAAGTGGTCGGTCCCATTACTACAGAGGCTGAAGATATGCTGAAGTGGTAAATCCCATTACTACAGAGGCTGGAGATATGCTGAAGTGGTCAGTTTCATTACTACCGAGGCTGAAGATATGCTGAAGTGGAAGATCCCATTACTACAGAGGCTGACGATATTCTGAAATGGTCAATGCCATTACTACAGAGGCTGAAAGTATGCTGAAGTGGTTGGTCCCATTACTACAGAGGCTGGAGATATGCTGAAGTGGTAGGTCACATTATATGGGAGGCTGGAGATATGCTGAAGTGGTCGGTCACATTACTACGGAGGCTGAAGATATGCTGAAGTGGTTGGTCCCATTACTACAGAGGCTGAAGATATGCTGAAGTGGTCGGTCCCATTACTACAGAGGCTGAGATATGCTGAAGTGGTAAGTCCCATTACTACAGAGGCTGAAGATATGCTGAAGTGGTCAGTCCCATTACTACAGAGGCTGAGATATGCTGAAGTGCTAAGTCCCATTACTACAGAGGCTGACAATATTCTGAAGTGGTCAGTCCCATTACTACAGAGGCTGAAGATATGCTGAAGTGGTCGGTCCCATTACTACAGAGGCTGAAGATATGCTGAAGTGGTCAGTCCCATTACTACAGAGGCTGAGATATGCTGAAGTGGTAAGTCCCATTACTACAGAGGCTGAAGATATGCTGAAGTGGTCGGTCCCATTACTACAGAGGCTGAAGATATGCTGAAGTGGTCAGTCCCATTACTACAGAGGCTGAGATATGCTAAAGTGGTCAGTCCCATTACTACAGAGGCTGAGATATGCTGAAGTGGTCAGTCCCATTACTACAGAGGCTGAGATATGCTGAAGTGGTAAGTCCCATTACTACAGAGGCTGAAGATATGCTGAAGTGGTCGGTCCCATTATTACAGAGGCTGAAGATATGCTGAAGTGGTAGGTCCCATTACTACAGAGGCTGAAGATATTCTGAAGTGGTAAGTCCTGTTACTACAGAGGCTGAAGATATGCTGAAGTGGTAGGTCCCATTATTACAGAGGCTGAAGATATGCTGAAGTGGTCGGTCCCATTACTACAGAGGCTGAAGATATGCTGAAGTGGTAAATCCCATTACTACAGAGGCTGGAGATATGCTGAAGTGGTCAGTCTCATTACTACCGAGGCTGAAGATATGCTGAAGTGGAAGGTCCCATTACTACAGAGGCTGACGATATTCTGAAGTGGTCAGTCCCATTACTACAGAGGCTGAAAGTATTCTGAAGTGGTTGGTCCCATTACTACAGAGGCTGGAAATATACTGAAGTGGTAGGTCACAATATATGGGAGGCTGGAGATATGCTGAAGTGGTCGGTCCCATTACTACAGAGGCTGAAGATATGCTGAAGTGGTTGGTCCAATTACTACAGAGGCTGAAGATATGCTGAAGTGGTCAGTCCCATTACTACAGAGGCTGAGATATGCTGAAGTGGTAAGTCCCATTACTACAGAGGCTGAAGATATGCTGAAGTGGTCAGTTCCATTACTACAGAGGCTGAGATATGCTGAAGTGGTAAGTCCCATTACTACAGAGGCTGAAGATATGCTGAAGTGGTTGGTCCCATTACTACAGAGGCTGAAGATATGCTGAAGTGGTCAGTCCCATTACTACAGAGGCTGAGATATGCTGAAGTGGTCAGTCCCATTACTACAGAGGCTGAGATATGCTGAAGTGGTCGGTCCCATTATTACAGAGGCTGAAGATATGCTGAAGTGGTAGGTCCCATTACTTCATAGGCTGAAGATATGCTGAAGTGGTCGGTCCCATTACTACAGAGGCTGAAGATATTCTGAAGTGGTAAGTCCTGTTACTACAGAGGCTGAAGATATGCTGAAGTGGTAGGTCCCATTACTACAGAGGCTGAAGATATGCTGAAGTGGTCGGTCCTATTACTACAGAGGCTGAAGATATGCTGAAGTGGTAAATCCCATTACTACAGAGGCTGGAGATATGCTGAAGTGGTCAGTCTCATTACTACTGAGGCTGAAGATATGCTGAAGTGGAAGGTCCCATTACTACAGAGGCTGACGATATTCTGAAGTGGTCAATCCCATTACTACAGAGGCTGAAAGTATGCTGAAGTGGTTGGTCCCATTACTACAGAGGCTGGAGATATGCTGAAGTGGTAGGTCACATTATATGGGAGGCTGGAGATATGCTGAAGTGGTCGGTCCCATTACTACGGAGGCTGAAGATATGCTGAAGTGGTTGGTCCCATTACTACAGAGGCTGAAGATATGCTGAAGTGGTTGGTCCCATTACTACAGAGGCTGAAGATATTCTGAAGTGGTAAGTCCCGTTACTACAGAGGCTGGAGATATGCTGAAGTGGTAGGTCCCATTACTTCAGAGGCTGAAGATATGCTGAAGTGGTCGGTCCCATTACGACAGAGGCTGAAGATATGCTGAAGTGGTAAGTCCCATTACTACAGAGGCTGGAGATATGCTGAAGTGGTCAGTCCCATTACTACCGAGGCTGAAGATATGCTGAAGTGGAAGGTCCCATTACTACAGAGGCTGCAGATATGCTGAAGTGGTAGGTCGCATTATTAGGGAGGCAGAGATATGCTGAAGTGGTCGGTCCCATTACTACGGAGGCTGAAGATATTCTGAAGTGGTCAGTCCCATTACTGCAGAGGCTGCGATATGCTGAAGTGGTATGCCCCATTACTACAGAGACTGAAGATATGCTGTAGTGGTCGGTCCCATTACTACAGAGGCTATAGATATGCTGAAGTGGTAGGTCACATTATATGAGAGGCTGGAGATATGCTGAAGTGGTCGGTCCCATTACTACGGAGGCTGAAGATATGCTGAAGTGGTTGGTCCCATTACTATAGAGGCTGAGATATGCTGAAGTGGTAAGTCCCATTACTACAGAGGCTGAAGATATGCTGAAGTGATTGGTCCCATTACTACAAAGGCTGAAGATATGCTGAAGTGGTCAGTCCCATTACTATAGAGGCTGAGATATGCTGAAGTGGTCAGTCCCATTACTACAGAGGCTGAGATATGCTGAAGTGGTAAGTCCCATTACTACAGAGGCTGAAGATATGCTGAAGTGGTCGGTCCCATTACTACGGAGGCTGAAGATATGCTGAAGTGTTAGGTCCTATTACTTCATAGGCTGAAGATATGCTGAAGTGGTCGGTCCCATTACTACAGAGGCTGAAGATATGCTGAAGTGGTCGGTCCCATTACTACAGAGGCTGAAGATATGCTGGAGTGGTAAGTCCCGTTACTACAGAGGCTGGAGATATGCTGAAGTGGTAGGTCCCATTACTACAAAGGCTGAAGATATGCTGAAGTGGAAGGTCTCATTACTACAGACCCTGGAGATATGCTGAAGTGGTAGGTCACATTATTAGGGAGGCTGGAGATATGCTGAAGTGGTCGGTCCCATTACTACGGAGGCTGAAGATATGCTGAAGTGGTTGGTCCCATTACTACAGAGGCTGAAGATATGCTGAAGTGGTCAGACCCATTACTACAGAGGCTGAGGATATGCTGTAGTGGTCGGTCCCATTAGTACAGAGGCTGAAGATATGCTGAAGTGGTCAGTCCCATTACTACGGAGGCTGAGATATGCTGAAGTGGTAAGTCCCATTACTACAGAGGCTGAAGATATGCTGAAGTGGCTGGTCCCATTACTACAGAGGCTGAAGATATGCTGAAGTGGTCGGTCCCATTACTACAGAGGCTGAAGATATGCTGAAGTGGTAACTCCCATTACTACAGAGGCTGGAGATATGCTGAAGTGGTAGGTCGCATTATTAGGGAGGCAGGAGATATGCTGAAGTGGTCGGTCCCATTACTATGGAAGCTGAAGATATGCTGAAGTGGTTGGTCCCATTACTACAGAAGCTGAGATATGCTGAAGTGGTAGGTCCCATTACTACAGAGGCTGAAGATATGCTGTAGTGGTTGGTCCCATTACTACAGAGGCTGAAGATATGCTGAAGTGGTCAGTTCCATTACCACAGAGGCTGAGATATGCTGAAGTGGTAAGTCCCATTACTACAGAGGCTGAAGATATGCTGAAGTGGTTGGCCCCATTACTACAGAGGCTGAAGATATGCTGAAGTGGTCAGTCCCATTACTACAGAGGCTGAGATATGCTGAAGTGGTCAGTCCCATTACTACAGAGGCTGAGATATGCTGAAGTGGTAAGTGCCATTACTACAGAGGCTGAAGATATGCTGAAGTGGTCGTCCCATTACTACGGAGGCTGATGATATGCTGAAGTGGTAGGTCCCATTGCTTCATAGGCTGAAGATATGCTGAAGTGGTCGGTCCCATTACTACAGAGGCTGAAGATATGCTGAAGTGGCCGGTCCCATTACTACAGGGGCTGAAGATATGTTGAAGTGGTAAATCCCATTACTACAGAGGCTGGAGATATGCTGAAGTGGTCAGTCCCATTACTACCGAGGCTGAAGATATGCTGAAGTGGAAGGTCCCATTACTAAAGAGGCTGACGATATTCTGAAGTGGTCAGTCCCATTACTACAGAGGCTGAAGGTATGCTGAAGTGGTTGGTCCCATTACTACAGAGGCTGGAGATATGCTGAAGTGGTAGGTCACAATATATGGGAGGCGGGAGATATGCTGAAATCGTCGGTTCCATTACTACGGAGACTGAAGATATGCTGAAGTGGTTGGTCCCATTACTACAGAGGCTGAAGATATGCTGAACTGGTCAGTCCCATTACTACAGAGGCTGAGATATGCTGAAGTGCTAAGTCCCATTACTACAGAGGCTGACGATATTCTGAAGTGGTCAGTCCCATTACTACAGAGGCTGAAGATATGCTGAAATGGTCGGTCCCATTACTACAGAGGCTGAAGATATGCTGAAGTGGTAAGTCCCATTACTACAGAGGCTGGAGATATGCTGAAGTGGTAGGTCGCATTATTAGGGAGGCAGGAGATATGCTGAAGTGGTCGGTCCCATTACTACGGAAGCTGAAGATATGCTGAAGTGGTTGGTCCCATTACTACAGAGGCTGAAGATATGCTGAAGTGGTCAGTCCCATTACTGCAGATGCTGAGATATGGTCAAGTGGTAGGTCCCATTACTACAGAGGCTGAAGATATGCTGAAGTGGTTTGTCCCATTACTACAGAGGCTGAAGATATGCTGAATGGTCAGTCCCATTAGTACAGAGGCTGAGACATGCTGAAGTGGTAAGTCCCATTACTACAGAGGCTGAAGATATGCTGAAGTGATTGGTCCCATTACTACAAAGGCTGAAGATATGCTGAAGTGGTCAGTCCCATTACTATAGAGGCTGAGATATGCTGAAGTGGTCAGTCCCATTACTACAGAGGCTGAGATATGCTGAAGTGGTAAGTCCCATTACTACAGAGGCTGAAGATATGCTGAAGTGGTCGGTCCCATTACTACGGAGGCTGAAGATATGCTGAAGTGTTAGGTCCTATTACTTCATAGGCTGAAGATATGCTGAAGTGGTCGGTCCCATTACTACAGAGGCTGAAGATATGCTGAAGTGGTCGGTCCCATTACTACAGAGGCTGAAGATATGCTGGAGTGGTAAGTCCCGTTACTACAGAGGCTGGAGATATGCTGAAGTGGTAGGTCCCATTACTACAAAGGCTGAAGATATGCTGAAGTGGAAGGTCTCATTACTACAGACCCTGGAGATATGCTGAAGTGGTAGGTCACATTATTAGGGAGGCTGGAGATATTCTGAAGTGGTCGGTCCCATTACTACGGAGGCTGAAGATATGCTGAAGTGGTTGGTCCCATTACTACAGAGGCTGAAGATATGCTGAAGTGGTCAGACCCATTACTACAGAGGCTGAGGATATGCTGTAGTGGTCGGTCCCATTACTACAGAGGCTGAAGATATGCTGAAGTGGTCAGTCCCATTACTACGGAGGCTGAGATATGCTGAAGTGGTAAGTCCCATTACTACAGAGGCTTAAGATATGCTGAAGTGGTTGGTCCCATTACTACAGAGGGTGAAGATATGCTGAAGTGGTCGGTCCAATTACTACAGAGGCTGAAGATATGCTGAAGTGGTAACTCCCATTACTACAGAGGCTGGAGATATGCTGAAGTGGTAGGTCGCATTATTAGGGAGGCAGGAGATATGCTGAAGTGGTCGGTCCCATTACTATGGAAGCTGAAGATATGCTGAAGTGGTTGGTCCCATTACTACAGAGGCTGAGATATGCTGAAGTGGTAGGTCCCATTACTACAGAGGCTGAAGATATGCTGTAGTGGTTGGTCCCATTACTACAGAGGCTGAAGATATGCTGAAGTGGTCAGTCCCATTACTACAGAGGCTGAGATATGCTGAAGTGGTAAGTCCCATTACTACAGAGGCTGAAGATATGCTGAAGTGGTTGGCCCCATTACTACAGAGGCTGAAGATATGCTGAAGTGGTCAGTCCCATTACTACAGAGGCTGAGATATGCTGAAGTGGTCAGTCCCATTACTACAGAGTCTGAGATATGCTGAAGTGGTAAGTCCCATTACTACAGAGGCTGAAGATATGCTGAAGTGGTCGGTCCCATTACTACGGAGGCTGATGATATGCTGAAGTGGTAGGTCCCATTGCTTCATAGGCTGAAGATATGCTGAAGTGGTCGGTCCCATTACTACAGAGGCTGAAGATATGCTGAAGTGGTCGGTCCCATTACTACAGGGGCTGAAGATATGTTGAAGTGGTAAATCCCATTACTACAGAGGCTGGAGATATGCTGAAGTGGTCAGTCCCATTACTACCGAGGCTGAAGATATGCTGAAGTGGAAGGTCCCATTACTAAAGAGGCTGACGATATTCTGAAGTGGTCAGTCCCATTACTACAGAGGCTGGAGGTATGCTGAAGTGGTTGGTCCCATTACTACATAGGCTGGAGATATGTTGAAGTGGTAGGTCACATTATATGGGAGGCTGGAGATATGCTGAAATCGTCGGTTCCATTACTACGGAGGCTGAAGATATGCTGAAGTGGTTGGTCCCATTACTACAGAGGCTGAAGATATGCTGAAGTGGTCAGTCCCATTACTACAGAGGCTGAGATATGCTGAAGTGCTAAGTCCCATTACTACAGAGGCTGACGATATTCTGAAGTGGTCAGTCACATTACTAAAGAGGCTGAAGATATGCTGAAGTGGTAAGTCCCATTACTACAGAGGCTGGAAATATGCTGAAGTGGTAGGTCGCATTATTAGGGAGGCAGGAGATATGCTGAAGTGTTCGGTCCCATTACTACGGAAGCTGAAGATATGCTGAAGTGGTTGGTCCCATTACTACAGAGGCTGAGATATGCTGAAGTGGTAAGTCCCATTACTACAGAGGCTGAAGATATGCTGAAGTGGTTGGCCCCATTACTACAGAGGCTGAAGATATGCTGAAGTGGTCAGTCCCATTACTACAGAGGCTGAGATATGCTGAAGTGGTCAGTCCCATTACTACAGAGTCTGAGATATGCTGAAGTGGTAAGTCCCATTACTACAGAGGCTGAAGATATGCTGAAGTGGTCGGTCCCATTACTACGGAGGCTGATGATATGCTGAAGTGGTAGGTCCCATTGCTTCATAGGCTGAAGATATGCTGAAGTGGTCGGTCCCATTACTACAGAGGCTGAAGATATGCTGAAGTGGTCGGTCCCATTACTACAGGGGCTGAAGATATGTTGAAGTGGTAAATCCCATTACTACAGAGGCTGGAGATATGCTGAAGTGGTCAGTCCCATTACTACCGAGGCTGAAGATATGCTGAAGTGGAAGGTCCCATTACTAAAGAGGCTGACGATATTCTGAAGTGGTCAGTCCCATTACTACAGAGGCTGGAGGTATGCTGAAGTGGTTGGTCCCATTACTACATAGGCTGGAGATATGTTGAAGTGGTAGGTCACATTATATGGGAGGCTGGAGATATGCTGAAATCGTCGGTTCCATTACTACGGAGGCTGAAGATATGCTGAAGTGGTTGGTCCCATTACTACAGAGGCTGAAGATATGCTGAAGTGGTCAGTCCCATTACTACAGAGGCTGAGATATGCTGAAGTGCTAAGTCCCATTACTACAGAGGCTGACGATATTCTGAAGTGGTCAGTCACATTACTAAAGAGGCTGAAGATATGCTGAAGTGGTAAGTCCCATTACTACAGAGGCTGGAAATATGCTGAAGTGGTAGGTCGCATTATTAGGGAGGCAGGAGATATGCTGAAGTGTTCGGTCCCATTACTACGGAAGCTGAAGATATGCTGAAGTGGTTGGTCCCATTACTACAGAGGCTGAAGATATGCTGAAGTGGTCAGTCCCATTACTGCAGAAGCTGAGATATGCTCAAGTGGTAGGTCCCATTACTACAGAGGCTGAAGATATGCTGTAGTGGTTGGTCCCATTACTACAGAGGCTGAAGATATGCTGAAGTGGTCAGTCCCATTACTACAGAGGCTGAGATATGCTGAAGTGGTAAGTCCCATTACTACAGAGGCTGAAGATATGCTGAAGTGGTTGGTCCCATTACTACAGAGGCTGAAGATATGCTGAAGTGGTCAGTCCCATTACTACAGAGGCTGAGATATGCTGAAGTGGTCAGTCCCATTACTACAGAAGCTGAGATATGCTGAAGTGGTAGGTCCCATTGCTTCATAGGCTGAAGATATGCTGAAGTGGTCGGTCCCATTACTACAGAGGCTGAAGATATGCTGAAGTGGTCGGTCCCATTACTACAGGGGCTGAAGATATGCTGAAGTGGTAAATCCCATTACTACAGAGGCTGGAGATATGCTGAAGTGGTCAGTCCCATTACTACCGAGGCTGAAGATATGCTGAAGTGGAAGGTCCCATCACTACAGAGGCTGACGATATTCTGAAGTGGTCAGTCCCATTACTACAGAGGCTGAAGGTATGCTGAAGTGGTTGGTCCCATTACTACAGAGGCTGGAGATATGCTGAAGTGGTAGGTCACATTATATGGGAGGCTGGAGATATGCTGAAGTCGTCGGTCCCATTACTACGGAGGCTGAAGATATGCTGAAGTGGTCAGTCCCATTACTACAGAGGCTGAGATATGCTGAAGTGCTAAGTCCTATTCCTACAGAGGCTGACGATATTCTGAAGTGGTCAGTCCCATTACTACAGAGGCTGAAGATATGCTGAAGTGGTCGGTCCCATTACTACAGAGGCTGAAGATATGCTGAAGTGGTAAATCCCATTACTACAGAGGCTGGAGATATGCTGAAGTGGTAGGTCGCATTATTAGGGAGGCAGGAGATATGCTGAAGTGGTCGGTCCCATTACTACGGAGGCTGAGATATGCTGAAGTGGTAGGTCCCATTACTACAGAGGCTGAAGATATGCTGTAGTGGTCGGTCTCATTACTACAGAGGCTGAAGATATGCTGAAGTGGTCAGTCCCATTACTACAGAGGCTGAGATATGCTGAAGTGGTAAGTCCCATTACTACAGAGGCTGAAGGTATGCTGAAGTGGTTGGTCCCATTACTACAGAGGCTGAAGATATGCTTTAGTGGTCAGTCCCATTACTACAGAGGTTGAGATATGCTGAAGTGGTCAGTCCCATTACTACAGAGGCTGAGATATGCTGAAGTGGTAAGTCCCATTACTACAGAGACTGAAGATATGCTGAAGTGGCCAGTCCCATTACTACGGAGGCTGAAGATATGCTGAAGTGGTAGGTCCCATTACTTCATAGGCTGAAGATATGCTGAAGTGGTCGGTCCCATTACTACAGAGGCTGAAGATATTCTGAAGTGGTAAGTCCTGTTACTACAGAGGCTGAAGATATGCTGAAGTGGTAGGTCCCATTACTACAGAGGCTGAAGATATGCTGAAGTGGTAAATCCCATTACTACAGAGGCTGGAGATATGCTGAAGTGGTCAGTCCCATTACTACCAAGGCTGAAGATATGCTGAAGTGGAAGGTCCCATTACTACAGAGGCTGGAGATATGCTGAAGTGGTCAGTCCCATTACTACAGAGGCTGAGATATGCTGAAGTGGTAAGTCCCATTACTACAGAGGCTGAAGATATGCTGAAGTGGTTGGTCCCATTACTACAGAGGCTGAAGATATGCTGAAGTAGTCAGTCTCATTACTACAGAGGCTGAGATATGCTGAAGTGGTCAGTCCCATTACTACAGAGGCTGAGATATGCTGAAGTGGTAAGTCCCATTACTACAGAGGCTGAAGATATGCTGAAGTGGTCGGTCCCATTACTACGGAGGCTGAAGATATGCTGAAGTGGTAGGTCCCATTACTTCATAGGCTGAAGATATGCTGAAGTGGTCGGTCCCATTACTACAGAGGCTGAAGATATTCTGATGTGGTAAGTCCCGTTACTATAGAGGCTCGAGATATGCTGAAGTGGTAGGTCCCATTACCACAGAGGCTGAAGATATGCTGAAGTGGTCGGTCCCATTACTACAGAGGCTGGAGATATGCTGAAGTGGTAAGTCCCATTTCTACAGAGGCTGGAGATATGCTGAAGTGGTCAGTCCCATTACTACCGAGGCTGAAGATATGCTGAAGTGGAAGGTCCCATTACTACAGAGGCTGGAAATATGCTGAAGTTGTAGGTCGCATTATTAGGGAGGCAGGAGATATGCTGAAGTGGTCGGTCCCATTACTACGGAGGCTGAAGATATGCTGAAGTGGTCAGTCCCATTACTGCAGAGGCTGAGATATGCTGAAGTGGTAGGTCCCATTACTACAGAGGCTGAAGATATGCTGTAGTGGTCGGTCCCATTACTACAGAGGCTGAAGATATGCTGAAGTGGTAGGTCACATTATATGGAAGGCTGGAGATATGCTGAAGTGGTCGGTCCCATTACTACAGAGGCTGGAGATATGCTGAAGTGGTAGGTCACATTATATGGGAGGCTGGAGATATGCTGAAGTGGTCGGTCCCATTACTACGGAGGCTGAAGATATGCTGAAGTGGTTGGTCCCATTACTACAGAGGCTGAAGATATGCTGAAGTGGTCAGTCCCATTACTACAGAGGCTGAAGATATGCTGAAGTGGTTGGTCCCATTACTACAGAGGCTGAAGATATGCTGAAGTGGTAAGTCCCATTACTACAGAGGCTGAAGATATGCTGAAGTGGTTGGTCCCATTACTACAGAGGCTGAAGATATGCTGAAGTGGTCAGTCCCATTACTATAGAGGCTGAGATATGCTGAAGTGGTCAGTCCCATTACTACAGAGGCTGAGATATGCTGAAGTGGTAAGTCCCATTACTACAGAGGCTGAAGATATGCTGAAGTGGTCGGTCCCATTACTATGGAGGCTGAAGATATGCCGAAGTGGTAGGTCCCATTACTTCATAGGCTGAAGATATGCTGAAGTGGTCGGTCCCATTACTACAGAGGCTGAAGATATGCTGAAGTGGTCGGTCCCATTACTACAGAGGCTGAAGATATGCTGAAGTGGTAAGTCCCGTTACTACAGAGGCTGGAGATATGCCTAAGTGGTAGGTCCCATTACTACAAAGGCTGAAGATATGCTGAAGTGGAAGGTCCCATTACTACAGAGGCTGGAGATATGCTGAAGTGGTAGGTCACATTATTAGGGAGGCTGGAGATATGCTGAAGTGGTCGGTCCCATTACTACGGAGGCTGAAGATATGCTGAAGTGGTTGGTCCCATTACTACAGAGGCTGAAGATATGCTGAAGTGGTCAGACCCATTACTACAGAGGCTGAGGATATGCTGTAGTGGTCGGTCCCATTACTACAGAGGCTGAAGATATGCTGAAGTGGTCAGTCCCATTACTACGGAGGCTGAGATATGCTGAAGTGGTAAGTACCATTACTACAGAGGCTGAAGATATGCTGAAGTGGTGGGTCCCATTACTACAGAGGCTGAAGATATGCTGAAGTGGTCAGTCCCATTACTACAGAGGCTGAGATATGCTGCAGTGGTAAGTCCCATTACTACATAGGCTGACGATATGCTGAAGTGGTCAGTCCCATTACTACAGAGGCAGAAGATATGCTGAAGTGGTTGGTCCCATTACTACACAGGCTGAAGATATGCTGAAGTGGTAAGTCCCATTACTACAGAGGCTGAAGGTATGCTGAAGTGGTTGGTCCCATTACTACAGATGCTGAAGATATGCTGAAGTGGTAGGTCTCATTACTTCAGAGGCTGAAGATATGCTGAAGTGGTAGGTCCCATTACTTCACAGGCTGATGATATGCTGAAGTGGTAGGCCCCATTACTTCAGAGACTAAAGATATGCTGAAATGATTGGTCCTATTACTACTATGCTGAAGTGGTCGGTCCCATTACTACAGAGGCTGAAGATATGCTGAAGTGGTCGGTCCCATTACTACAGAGGGTGAAGATATGCTGAAGTGGTAAGTCCCATTACTTCAGAGGCTGAAGATATGCTGAAGTGGTAGGTCCCATTACGTCATAGGCTGAAGATATGCTGAAGTGGTCGGTCCCATTACTTCAGAGGCTGAAGATATGCTGAAGTGGTCAGTCCCATTACTACAGAGGCTGAAGATATGCTGAAGTGGTCAGTCCCATTACTACTATGCTGAAGTGGTCGGTCCCATTACTACAGAGGCTGAAGATATGCTGAAGTGGTCGGTCCCATTACTACAGAGGCTGAAGATATGCTGAAGTGGTAGGTCTCATTACTTCATAGGCTGAAGATATGCTGAAGTGGTCGGTCCCATTACTACAGAGGCTGAACATATGCTGAAGTAGTCGGTCCCATTACTACAGAGGCTGAGATATGCTGAAGTGGTAAGTCCCATTACTACAGAGGCTGAAGGTATGCTGAAGTGGTTGGTCCCATTACTACAGAGGCTGAAGATATGCCGAAGTGGTAGGTCTTATTACTTCAGAGGCTGAAGATAGGCTGAAGTGGTAGGTCCCATTACTTCACAGGCTGAAGATATGCTGAAGTGGTAGGTCTCATTACTTCAGAGGCTGAAGATATGCTGAAGTGGTAGGTCCCATTACTACAGAGGCTGCAGATATGCTGAAGTGGTAGGTCTCATTACTTCAGAGGCTAAAGATATGCTGAAGTGATTGGTCCTATTACTACTATGCTGAATTGGTCATTCCCATTACTACAGAGGCTGAAGATATGCTGAAGTGGTCGGTCCCATTACTGCAGAGGCTTAAGATATGCTGAAGTGGTCGGTCCCATTACTACAGAGGGTGAAGATATGCTGACGTGGTAGGTCCCATTACTTCATAGGCTGAAGATATGCTGAAGTGGTCGGTCCCATTACTACAGAGGCTGAAGATATGCTGAAGTGGTTGGTCCCATTACTACAGAGGCTGAAGATATGCTGAAGTGGTCAGTCCCATTACTACTATGCTGAAGTGGTCGGTCCCATTACTACAGAGGCTGAAGATATGCTGAACTGGTAGGTCCCATTACTTCATAGGCTGAAGATATGCTGAAGTGGTCGGTCCCATTACTACAGAGGCTGAAGATATGCTGAAGTGGTCGGTCCCATTACTACAGAGGGTGAAGATATGCTGAAGTGGTAAGTCCCATTACTTCAGAGGCTGAAGATATGCTGAAGTGGTAGGTCCCATTACTTCATAGGCTGAAGATATGCTGAAGTGGTCGGTCCCATTACTACAGAGGCTGAAGATATGCTGAAGTGGTTGGTCCCATTACTACAGAGGCTGAAGATATGCTGAAGTGGTCAGTCCCATTACTACTATGCTGAAATGGTCGGTCCCATTACTACAGAGGCTGAAGATATGCTGAAGTGGTAGGTCCCATTACTTCATAGGCTGAAGATAGGCTGAAGTGGTCGGTCCCATTACTACAGAGGCTGAAGATATGCTGAAGTGGTCGGTCCCATTACTACAGAGGCTGAAGGTATGCTGAAATGTTCAGTCCCATTACTACTATGCTGAAGTAGTCGGTCCCATTACTACAGAGGCTGAAGATATGCTGAAGTGGTTGGTCCCATTACTACAGAGGCTGAAGATATGCTGAAGTGGTAGGCCTCATTACTTCAGAGTTTGAAGATATGCCGAAGTGGTAGGTCCCATTACTACAGAGGCTGAAGATATGCTGAAGTGGTAGGCCCCATTTCTTCAGAGGTTGAAGATATGCCGAAGTGGTAGGTCCCATTACTATAGAGGCTGAAGATATGCCGAAGTGGTAGGTCGCATTGTTTCTTGCAAAATGTGCGATATACCTGTAGGTCTGAAACAATTCTAGCTGATTTGATCACTTTCGAAGATCAACTTTAGACAATGCAATTGCTTTGTTTAGACAATGTAGCATGCCATTTATCCTGGGCTGGGGCACCTTTTCCGTTGTATTGCTTGGCTTGTTATGCTCATGTCTACACAGATGCGTATCTTACGGCTTCCCTCTCTTTCTAAGGAAAGGGCACACAGGGAGATCCCCAGGGAGCGGGGGCAGAGACCGAGTCACTGGCTTGATGGCTTCACCTGTGTGCAATTTGATTTGGCGTCCTTCCAGTTTTCCCAGACGCCTGACCAGCGACGGGAAATGCTGTTCAGTGAGATCAGGATCTTTGGCCTGCCGTTCCCGCGTGAAATGATACATACACTAAACTAATCCCATTTGCTTTGCAGTTAAACTAATCCCATTTGCTTTGCAGTTTTCAAACTAAAAGCACAGCCAGTGTCAACCTCAGGACTGAGAGCATACATCAGACAGTCCACCTCCATGCTCTGTTGGTACAGCAACACTTGCATGTTACTTTGAAAGGAAGTGACAGGAAGTGTGCTGTCCGACCCGTATCCAGAGATGCTGACGTCGCTGGGCTCCCAATGGGGCTGTCTGACATGGTGTGTCTCCGCTCCTATCTCTTTCCCTGTGGCTCCCGTGCTGATGAGGAACTCGGCTGAGCGTCCATTCCCTTGCAAGGCCGCGGAGATGCTGTCTTAAGACTCCTGCCTGCCTCCAAGTGTGAAGATGTAAACACTAAAATGATGCTCTTAAAGTGGCCGTTAAATGAGTTTTTTATTTTTTATTTTGGTGCGCCCACCTCCTTCAGCCTTAAACGATGTAAGCGGAGGAATTCAGTGAATGCATCCAGTATTTATTTGTTTACATTTTTAATATGTATTTTTTTTTTATTATTCACTGTTTTTGTCAGTGTAATTCATTAAGTAGTGTTGAACAGTATTTTCAACCTACTAGGATACACGGCAAGCACGTGACTCCGTGGAATGTGGCATTACATAATACATCTAACAGCTGAGACATAGATGCGTGTTAAGCATAAGCATTAAAGACACATGTACAACTCATTCCCATTGTGCTTGTATCCTCATGGATAGAACACACAAGTGGAGCCCCTCAATCATCTGGGACAATGTGATTGCCACGAATTCCCCATGCAAGTGATGTAGACTTCATTTCATCACATTGCAGGCCAAACAAACATAATTACACTCTTTGAACATATATTGACATACACAGAAAGTACACACTTTACATAGTCATTGCTGCCCCAGTCCTTCTGGCCATTCCTAGTAAAACCTTTGGAACATTGACAATTGTCCTGAAGCAAATGCCTCATTGTAGTATTTCAACCCAAACCGTCTTGGTGCCATTGATCAGTTCAGCCTTGTTTATGTGTTCAGGAACCTGTTTGGAGAACCCCTTCAGGTGCGCCCACGCCATTTCAGTCGTATTCAGGTCTGGAATCTGAACACATGTCCTGTACTAGTCTTGGTTTTTGGGTGTCCTGGTGATAAGATAAGTGCACCTGCATGACCAGAGCCACACAGATTATGTACCATTTGAAGAACGCTGCCTGGGTCATTTTGTAAAAAGTGTAAATTGCACGTAAGGAACAACCAACATTAGCACTTACTTGCCTTTGGCTCCCGGCATGTACAAAACAAAAGAATGAGAACAAGCAAAATTGCCTTGACGCTTTCATTTTACTCTTTGTTTTGTAAAATATATAAGAGCTACCTGCAAGAGCACTTTGCAGAAGACATATGCAATGGATTCCGTTGGAATAAAGCCACTTTTATCAGTTGCTAAAAACAGGAGGATTCCATGGCAATCCTTAAATTGTATGCCTGCATAGAAATCGCATGTAGGCATAAAAGTGTGTACCCTTTGAAGTCAGAGAAGGAATGTAGAGAGGAAATGCTAATTTCATATGGTGCTTCTCTGACCTCAAACGGCAGCAACATGCCCTGCAGCGTAAACGCAAGGTGCTAATGGCTAATGTTTTGCTTGTATGACTTACTTTTGCACTCCAGGTCTTGTTAAATGGCCCTCTAGAGATAACTCTGAAGACGGCACCATGATTGGAGCTGCCCCTCCAAATGAGGTCTTTGGACGGGTGCTTTGTTTGCGGCTTACCAGGAAGGGGCCCCATCCTCTAAATTGCCGCCTGGTTGAACTTTCAGAGTGCTGCAGATGTCTCATCTGTGACTAAATTGTCGTCTAAGTCCTTGACTCTCTCTTTTACATGGAACACCACTTCTCCGTATTCACATCACAAATCATAGGTGACATTGGGTACTTAACAGAAACATAGCATTACCTCAGCCCTGCACAAAATGTAAGGCTGCTCGCCTACTCCCTCAGGCTACAGCCCTGTTACAGTTCTGATGCATGAACCCCCATGCACGAGGACCCTACAGCTTCCCCGAAAATATACCAGAACTTGTATTCTGCTTTGGCCATTATAAAACCAGGACGAGAAGTCACAGATTGGGGAGGAAGGATAGCTCAGGGGCAACGTGTTTATCTTGGAAGCAAGACAACGCAGCGCAACACAGATTTGAATCCCGATACTGCGCTTAAGCGCATTATAAAAAAACAATTATAATTATAGAATGCAAATCAAAAGCGTTGACTGGACAGTCCAGGGGTTTACATGTCATTGCTGGATTTTTGTAATGGAAAACCCAGTGCTAAAAAGCTCCCTCGTCTTGGCTATCTCTGGGCTGATGACCTTAGGCATTGTGCAGCATGAGGAGAGTACAGTGAGTACAGCAGGTTTGGCAGGCAAAGAAGCTCACAAGCTGCAATGCACAATGTCAAACCATATGGTCGTCACCACGGTTGGATAATAGAAGTCTGTAGCTTAATTGTTTCATAAAGGAACATATTGAGTAAAGCCATCAATGTTTTCTAACTAAAGCAGAGCCTATTTTCCCAGGTAGGCAGAAATCTCCTAAGTGACAAGTTGTGAGCTCTTGATTCCAACTCTCCAGCTGTTCTCATTCTACTTGATCTTGCCTCTGCATTTGATACGGTCAACCACTCCATCCTCAATGAAATGCAAACTATACTCTTCATATTCAGCATTCTTCTTTGCCATGAAATAGTCATGTTGTCTGTTCTTCAGAGTGGTGTAGGCGTTTGCGGCGTCCTCCAAGAGTTTGAAAATGATGTCCCTGAAATCTGGCCCAGCACAGTTCAGCAGCCCTCTCTTCCTTTTGTCTATCCTCAGGCTTGGCCGCTATGAGGATGTCGATATCCCTCATCCAGCAAGACAAGCATGGGCTCAGTTTGCTGATCCCGAGATGTCAACATGCAAAGCAGTTAGAGCGAAATAGAGTCCAAAGCAGACAGGGAAATGTGTAACTTCTTTAGGTCTTTGATTCTAATTGGATGTCCGCAGATTGAGTTTTTCGAATCACTTCAATTTCCTCCAGCAATGCAAGTGTCTGATCCTGTTGCAGGTCCTGCCCACGACCTGTGACCCAGCCACGTCAGCAGGCGAGTCATATAATGTACAGGATGCCTGCCCACAGGAAGGAGGGATAGGACACCACAGGGAGCCAGCAGGTGAAAGAATAAGAACATGATTCACAGGGATCCAAAGTCCACATTATTCATATTCCGGATCTGCTAGGGTCATAGACAGTTCAATGTACAGTGTTGATGGTGTGAGCTACGATTGTCCAGGCAACTGAAGCTGTTCTGGGTTAGTTGGGCACCTGGGTGCTGCCATAGAACTGGACACAGGATCCTTCTGAACAAGCATGGATCTTGCATGGCTGGGAGATCTTGTGGTGGACTGTTCTGGTTCAGCGATGCGTACTGTATGAAGCAGTCATCAGGTATGTCAGCCTGGGGGTCAGGCAGTCCAACCTTATTTCACCATCTACACTTGTATATCTAAGAGACAGTCAGGCGTGGCATCACCAGTGTCATTCTCAATGGGTAGTTTGATGTGACTCTGTATCTCACATGTTTAGATTTGGAACATGCTTGGGGAATTCTTCGAATCTGGTGGCGAAAGGGCATCTGTGCATTTAACAAAGCATTCGCAATCGGCCTTTATACAACATATATCATTCATTTAACACTAACGTAGCCCCTTTACGCTATGCTTGTTTGCTTGTTTGTTTGTTTTATTCACTTTTTATGCGCGCCAGACCCTTGGATAGCAGGGCGCAGCGATAAGAAAATGCAAAGCTTACATGGTTACAATAATGGCTGAAATCACAAATAGTTTCATAATATACAATGTAAAAGAAAACAGAATGATGTATTGGCACACACAAATCATTAGAATGTACACAACTCAATAGAAAGGCGGGAGAGGCAATCGCTGCAGAACAGAATGTACAGATGAAACAATTATTCGTTCATTTATCACACTCCTATGGAAGTTACCGTTACTACTCCTGTATGTGAATAAGAGAAAACATGTCGCATTCTGTGAAGGGTAGTTAATACGGCACAGCTGAGCGCAGAGTCCTAATTGTTGGTTCTCATTCAATTTGTCTTGTAGATCTGTCCTATGACCAACATGTTTCAACATCGAGATGCTCTCGGCACATAGCCTTCATCAGCCTCCGTGGACCGCAGGGCCATCTGCAGGAGATCGCTTTCAGGAAACGTGTCTTATGGTTTGTCTTGGAGAAGAATCAGTCACAGGGTACAGGTCCCTATGCTGAATCTTCCCCGCTGGTGTCTCACTGGATATTGCATCGTGTAACTTAAAGATGTGTATTCGGGAATCTGGTTTTGCGTATCTTGGTAAGTCACTGCCGTGGCTGTATGATACAGCGTTCCTAATGTCACTGTGTCTCCCTCCGTCCTCTGTGTCATCACTAGGAATCGAGCCGAGCTGCCCATTGACTGGGTGCATGTGGGCACTGGACAGGTAGGGATTATGGCCATCCCCACCGCGGTTGTGGACTGCATTGGTGAGGGTGGCACGCTGTGAGAAACCTTCCTCTCCCACGCACTCTTGTTCCCAGAGAAGGCCGATCTACGCCTATAGCCCTGGGGGGTGATTGCCTTCAGTGGGCCAAAGCACAGCTGATTGCTAGGATATGCTTCTCGGGTAGCTAATTAGGCTGTACCTCTCCGCAGGCCCTGGCTCTCTGTGGGGTAATAGCAGCTCTATCAATAGCGCATCCCAGGCAAGCTGGAGAACAAGCGACTCATTATTCCAGTGGAAACTGAAACTATGTTCATTTCAAAACAAAGAAGTGGTCCGGGTAGATGCCGGGTGTCGTTTATCTGTAGCCTCGTGGGGCAGGATCCCCAACTTTGATCCTGGAACCCCGAGGCTCGAAATGTCCCTCAAAATTCTAAGATCTCCTAGGAGGATTCTATGAATACCTACAAATACTAAAAAAAAAGAACATTTTGTCAGCGCTGTTTCCGCTTTACATGGTCTGTCTTGATGAGCTTCACAACGGCTATAAAATGGGAAAATCCGCCTGCCAAGTGTCGCAAAAGAGCCCAGACACCATATACCCTCAATGCCAAGAGGGTGCTGTGCGCCAGCTGCTAATGCAAAATGACTTCTGCTCAGCGTGCAGGACTGTAAGTGATGTTTAATTATTATTTCATGGAGTGCCGGCGTTACATCGCGGCCGTGTGCCAATCCCCGCTTAGTTTATCTTTCTTACTATGTACAGTTTGTTCTTGTGGTGTTTGTTCAAAACATGTATCACTTTTTGTGCAGAAATGCACCCAAATATTTATGTAGAAATATGCAATGCTCATCTGTAGAAACACAAAGCAATGAAAGCTCAGCATCATTACATTGCAGCTCAAGGGCAGCATGAGCAATGAAATGAATCAGAATAATTAAAAGTCAGTTGCAATGATAAATGGTAAGAGATGAACTCAATGTGCATTAGGTACCTGCATAAAGCACACACCTGGCACTGTGGATATATGGCTTGTGGAACCCGGAAAAGGTACGCTAGAGTAGCGGAGTAGCCCTGGAACATTTTGAAATGTACATACTTTCATAAAAATCAATTCCAAAAAGGGTTGCTATCCCGGATTAGTTTCCAAATTTGTGTAAAATCGCAATAGACACAGATCCAGAAACAGAATCAATTTCGGGATCTAATATTCTCATGATGATGTCACATCCTTGTTAGTATAGTGGGGTCCGAACACTTGGCTGTCATGCCGGAAAACCAGGGTTCAATTCCCTGACGGGGAGGCCTACATATTATTTTAGCACCTTAATGCCTGTGGGTTTTGTGCACTCTACAAATGTAAAAATAACTAAACCAATAAATAAATAATGATTACAAAGAAACGTATTTAATAATCCACGGAGCAAGCAACAGCAGCCTGCACCATCTTCAGCATCGCTCAATTCAAGTGAGGGCTGAGTGTGTCTACACACATGTTATATTACACTGTGAGTCTTTTATACTGCGCCAGTCACAATTGTATGGGTGGACCTTTAATCACCTTAACCCAAGACAATCGCACTGTCGCTACAATAGGTCTGACCCTGCCCTCTTCCTCATCGTGGGGCGAGGGCAGGAGCCCCCCCAGCACCCCCAGCCCAGCAGAGGAACCACGCGACAAGCGGGGAACAGGACAGGGCCTGCCTGACCCTGTCCCCACACGGCGCCTGACTCGCCCATGCCGGGCGCAGCGCGGGCTGAAACCGAGGCTGAGCCTCATTTACATCAGCGGTAACCGCCGGCAGGCGGATCACGCCGGCGGCCAGCTCCAAGGCCACTCTAAGGCCTGTTGAGAGCCTGCCTACCCCCTCACTCCACTCTTCCTCATCGTGGGGCGAGGGCAGGAGCCCCCCCAGCACCCCCAGCCCAGCAGAGGAACCACGCGACAAGCGGGGAACAGGACAGGGCCTGCCTGACCCTGTCCCCACACGGCGCCTGACTCGCCCATGCCGGGCGCAGCGCGGGCTGAAACCGAGGCTGAGCCTCATTTACATCAGCGGTAACCGCCGGCAGGCGGATCACGCCGGCGGCCAGCTCCAAGGCCACTCTAAGGCCTGTTGAGAGCCTGCCTACCCCCTCACTCCACTCTTCCTCATCGTGGGACGAGGGCAGGAGCCCCCCCAGCACCCCCAGCCCAGCAGAGGAACCACGCGACAAGCGGGGAACAGGACAGGGCCTGCCTGACCCTGTCCCCACACGGCGCCTGACTCGCCCATGCCGGGCGCAGCGCGGGCTGAAACCGAGGCTGAGCCTCATTTACATCAGCGGTAACCGCCGGCAGGTGGATCACGCCGGCGGCCAGCTCCAAGGCCACTCTAAGGCCTGTTGAGAGCCTGCCTACCCCCTCACTCCACTCTTCCTCATCGTGGGGCGAGGGCAGGAGCCCCCCCAGCACCCCCAGCCCAGCAGAGGAACCACGCGACAAGCGGGGAACAGGACAGGGCCTGCCTGACCCTGTCCCCACACGGCGCCTGACTCGCCCATGCCGGGCGCAGCGCGGGCTGAAACCGAGGCTGAGCCTCATTTACATCAGCGGTAACCGCCGGCAGGCGGATCACGCCGGCGGCCAGCTCCAAGGCCACTCTAAGGCCTGTTGAGAGCCTGCCTACCCCCTCACTCCACTCTTCCTCATCGTGGGGCGAGGGCAGGAGCCCCCCCAGCACCCCCAGCCCAGCAGAGGAACCACGCGACAAGCGGGGAACAGGACAGGGCCTGCCTGACCCTGTCCCCACACGGCGCCTGACTCGCCCATGCCGGGCGCAGCGCGGGCTGAAACCGAGGCTGAGCCTCATTTACATCAGCGGTAACCGCCGGCAGGCGGATCACGCCGGCGGCCAGCTCCAAGGCCACTCTAAGGCCTGTTGAGAGCCTGTTTGGAGCATCAGGAGCCAGGGGCCACGGACCATTAATCTTTTGTGAGTAGTGGGAATACCCTCAGTCTATACTATTGTGCTTTCTGGTATGCCCTCTGCTACTCCGCACCCATAAACATTTGAACTCGGTTTCTTTAACTGTTTGCTACATATGCTCATGCTTCCAACGCCACCGCCTCTATGCATTACTGCTGCCATCTCTTTAATAGTACAGGCATCCTTAGCCCTTAGTGCTCCATGCCTCATGACTGCTATTTGGCCGTGCCCTATGGTCGCTAACGTACAACCGCAACTGTGTTGTGCCCTATGGTCGCCTAGACCCCACTTGCATTGTGTTGTGCCCTATGGTCGCCCAGACCCCACTTGCATTGTGTTGTGCCCTATGGTCGCCCAGACCCCACTTGCATTGTGTTGTGCCCTATGGTCGCCCAGACCCCACTTGCATTGTGTTGTGCCCTATGGTCGCCCAGACCCCACTTGCATTGTGTTGTGCCCTATGGTCGCCCAGACCCAACTTGCATTGTGTTGTGCCCTATGGTCGCTTAGACCATACTTGCATTGTGTTGTGCCCTATGGTCGCCCAGACCCCACTTGCATTGTGTTGTGCCCTATGGTCGCCTAGACCATACTTGCATTGTGTTGTGCCCTATGGTCGCCTAGACCCCACCTGCATTGTGTTGTGCCCTATGGTCGCCTAGACCTCATTCGCATTGTGTTGTGCCCTACCTATAACGCCTATGCCCCCTTCACGCCACTCCCCTGTACATTACCTTAGCCCCAGCATGCTACTCTGCCTGACTGCGATCATGTTCCCTTTCTGTGTCATGCAAAGTAACATACCCTGCACTGGCAACAGTTACCTAGCCTATAATAATGGTTTAGTCAGACCCGCCTGCCCAAGACACCACCCGATCACCTGCCCTACACCATTCCTGCCCACCACACCAGCCTTCCCCCCGGATACCAAGTCCGCCCTTCCCACCCATAGACATGCACACGTTCCGCATGTCGCAGCTAACACACACCTAGCTGTCTATAAGCAGAACCCCATCAACACGAGAGCATCTTGCCCTACCATTGACTACAACACCTCTACATTAGCTAACCCAACCAACTCCCGTAACACTACCCTCATCCCCTCCGATCGGAATTCGAGACTTGGCGCTAGAACCCACTACAGACCTAGCAAAGGCCCTACCAAATCACTCAATAAGATCAACCCTCACACTGTAACACCCATCAACACTATCCATCCCAGTCTTAAAGGAGCTCTCCTAAATGTCAGATCATTAGTCGCCCATGCCTCAGAAGTCGCTGACATCATTCTAACAAACAACCTGGACTTCCTTGCGGTAACCGAAACATGGCTGCACGATGCTGCAGGTCCATCTCTTACCCTAGCCATACCTGATAACTACACCATCCTTAGAGCAGATAGACCGAACGCTCGAGGTGGCGGCGTAGCTATCATCTTTAAGACCACGCTTGACATCAGACTATCCTCTGCTCCCCCACTCAAATCCTGTGAACACATTACAGTCAAATTTCAAACCTCCCCTAAAAGTACTATTACGCTGCACTTAATTTACCGACCCCCGGGCCCTCCTGGCTCATTTGAGGAAGACATCACTTCACTAGTTGCTGAAAGTTCCAAACCATCAGCACAAATGATTATACTCGGAGACTTTAACCTTGGGTTTAACGACCCCCTAGACACCCCAGCCACTGCCCTGGCCATGGCATTAGAGGAGCATGGCCTCCAACAACTTTGCTCCAAACCTACCCACTCGAAAGGCAGAATCCTTGACTGGATAACTACCCTCAACTGCAACATTACTACGAAAGATCCCACACAACTTATCTGGACTGACCACCACCTCCTCCCGTTTGACATTCTCACCAGCAACTCAGCACATAAAAGGCCTATCATGGCACCTGCCTGCCCTACTAGGAAAAAGAGCAATATCACAGCGGAAGCCCTAATACCTCTGGTGATCCCTACTTTAAACGCACTACCCGCCACAATGGACTTGAACCAACTGGTCAACGCCTACAATGAGTCCATGGCCAAAGCCATTGACATCATTGCCCCACTGAAACTGCGCAAAGGAATACCCAAAGCGCACCTGAACACATGGTTCACCCCGGAGCTCAAAACCCTGCGTCAACAAAAAAACAAACTTGAAGCACTCTGGAAATCAGTGCCTTCTATAAATAACAGAACCAATCTCACCAACATCTCCACCCTCTACAAAAATGAGATTATACGGGCCAAGAAAGAATCTCTCAATACTAGGATCTCCCAGGCAAGCTCCAGTACTAAGGAGCTCTTTAACATACTAAAGGAATTAGAAAACCCCATTACCCCCACTGACTCTTGCACTAAGGATAAACCCTGGTGCACAGGGATCCAGAATGCCCTAGCTAACAAAATCTCAGGGCTCCAAACTAAAATCAACAACAAACGACAACAACTCACTCTCGATCCCACCTCCTTCCCCACGCCCCCTCCACCTACTGCCACTAATTCAGGCTTCACCTTCAAAAAGGTATCCATATTGGAGGTTCAGAAAATTATAGCATCCCTCAAACCATCGAATTGCAAGGGGGACAGCTGCCCCGCACAGATCATAAAAGATGCAGCTAGGGATCTCTCCCCATTTATCACCAAATTAATAAACCTGTCCTTCGCCAACAACATGGTCCCCAGCAATCTGAAACAGTCCTGGGTCCTACCGCTACTAAAAAAAACTACTCTCAACCCTGACATCCCCACGAATTACAGACCCATTACCACCGTCCCATTCCTACTAAAAATCTTGGATAGAGTGGCTTATTTACAAATCCAGGACTACCTTGAGGCCAATCACCTACTAGGAACTCGCCAATCTGGCTTTAGACCACAACACGGGACAGAAACGGCCCTTGTTGATCTCAAATGCCAGATAGACGAACTCAAAGACAAAAACAAGGCTGCCATCCTTCTACTCCTTGACCTCTCCGCTGCCTTTGACCTGGTCGACCATAAAATCCTGTGCAACCATTTATCTCTGGCAGCACACTTCTCCCACTCTGCAGTCAGATGGATCCAATCTTTCCTGGACAACAGAACCATGCGGGTCTTCTCCCCCCTAGCAGCGGCTGACCCCATCCCCATCACCTGCGGTGTCCCACAAGGATCCTGTGTCTCACCTACCCTTTACAATATTTTCACCAAGCCCTTATTCGACAAGCTGGACAATCTGGGTGTCACCTATACTAACTACGCAGATGACACCCAGATACTCCTCACCTTATCAGGCAACTACAACAAGGACGCCAAATGGATCAATGAAGTCTTTTCCATCATTCAGGCATGGATGGCCACACATGGCCTATGCCTGAATGATGACAAGACTGAATTGCTTCTTGTCGGCTCACCGAACACTATCAGTAAACTCTGTCCCGGCTACACTAGCTTCACTATTGACGGTAACACCATACCCATTGCCAAGAGCGTAAAAACCCTCGGCTTCTACCTAGACACGAACATCAACCTAGCTAAACAAATCAACATGACCGCCTCAGCCACTGCCTACACCGGTAAACTTATCAGGGCCTGCAGACCACTGATCTCCCCTAGCAACTGTCTCATCCTAGCCAGAGCACTCATTCAATCTAAACTGGATTACTGTAATAGCCTCTATGTAGGTGCCAACAAAACAGTAATCAATAAATTGCAAGTTTTACAAAATAACGCACTCCGTGCCGCCCTCAATATTCCTAGAAGGGAACACATCTCCGCCACCAGAACTGCCTGCAAATGGTTGTCCATCCAACAGAAAATTGATTTGAAAACCATATGCCTTACTTACAAAGCCCTCAATCATCTTGCCCCACCCTACCTCTCGAACAAATTTACACTAAGACAGAACACTAGAACCACCAGATCGTCCAACTCACTACAACTAACAGTTCCCAAATACTCCCTCAAAAGAGCCGGAGGATCCAGCTTCCCAACCTTGGCATCACAACTCTGGAATTCCATCCCACTGGATATTAAATCCACACCTACTTTCCAACCTTTCAGAACCAAGGTCATTTCCTGGTTAACCAACAAATAACTGTCCTACCACATATGTATGCACTCCGAATGTCCAATTTTATGTATATTGTTTGAATACTATTATCTATGCCCTATCAACACTGTACTATTGTCTTTTACCTGTAACCTGATGTTCAAAGCGCATATATACCCCCGGGTCAAGAGCGCTATATAAATAAATAAACAAACAAACAAACAAACTGCTTTCCTTAACGGATACAACCCTGGGGTTGAGCAGGCAATTCCTTCCTCCGTGAAAGCAATCGATATCCGCAACTTGCTCAGGATGTCCCTTCACAAAAGATTTGCTGTTGTACCTGTACAATACAACAAAGGGGCTGATACATTTTATTTACCCATCATGATATGACGATCTTCAGTATGGAAACGACAGGACAGGCCCAGAGAATCCCTTTGTGTCCATCATTTTGCCAGAATTGGGGAACTCACCTTACTTTATGCAAGACTTGGTAGCTACTCTGTCAACCATGAATGAAAATGTTTAGTCACCTGAATGCACACCTATCCGGGGTTCCTCTTCCGGATCAGTGGTAATGGACAGGACTGGACACAGAGAACACGGTGTGCTGTCCTACTCATGGTACATATTAGAACTTGTGTCAGAAAAAGGATTTCCCTGAAAACATTCGCTCCAGTGTAGTGCACAACTGTCCCTTGGGGTAAAGGATTCTTGTGGCATGCGTGCAGAGATGTTTGTGCTGACATGGTCGGTGGGATCCCAAAGGTATGTGCAGCTCCAGTTGCTGGGTTCTGTTCAACCCGTGCCTTCTGCAACTGCACAGAACCTGGGACATATGGCAGAGTCGGGCCTGCATCTGTTGAGCTCCCATGTTAAAGTACTGTGGCTGTTCAAAACAATCCCGTGACACATGCCTCAACTTTCCACATGACCAACACTGAATCCCATAAAATCCTCTGCAGTTATTTGCTGTTGGCCCATAAAACCAGGGACCCATTCCTCTGAACCCATCAAATGACCCACTTCCTCATGGAAATTCCCCTCTGCCCCTTAGAAACCTTCTCATTGGCGTTGGACCAGAAACATACCCATCCACCCAACCCTGCAGCATACCTAATTCACTGTGTCCCGGTTGCCCCTGCTGTCCCTCCATAGAATTTGTAATTACTGGCCCTTCTAAACACATTGTTGCCAATTTCTTTTGAACAAGCTTAGCCTCGGATTGTTGTGCCTGCTCTACATTCTCTCTCTGTTTTCCCTGTCTTCTTTTGCAAAAATGCGCGACGTGTGTCAGAATTTCTGGCCAACTCTTGGCCTCCATCCTTACTACTTTATCTAAATCGTGCTCGACTTCTTTGGGAAGTCCCTTCTTCAGCATGTGGTACAAATCGCTGCAGTCTTGTCCCATGCTTCTCCTGGGTCTGTCCTCTACATCTCCTGAATTAACTGGGTGTGTTTAGGAGAATCATCATCCACTTTCATCGTCATATGTAAAAGTCGAATTTATATCAGGCGTATCGGGATACATAATCCACAAGGCACCCCATATCTGTGCTCTAACATTATTAAAAGCTGTCCCATCATGGGTATTTGTATCCAACTGAACTCTTGGATACCTGATATTTTCTAAAGCTTGTCGGACCGCTCCCCATTAGGGCTGTGAATAAGCTCTTCGTGTCCCCTATGGCCACCATGACATCGGCAGTGTGTTTCTCTAATGCATAAATCCTCTTCCCAGCCCCTGCAGTGAGCGAAAGGAGTGTCTTCATCAAGTTATTCCGGTCCATGTTTGAGCACGGGACATAATACGCCCTTCCTAGATGCTTCTGGAGCAATGGAAATTGAGTTATACCTGTTTTTACTGGGGCTTCCCCCATCTCTCCCCTACTCCTTACCTCAGCCATGCGAATATCCAGGTATTTCCTATAGTTCCATGGTGCGCTTTCTATTGCTGCTACTGAAGCAGAAGGTAGGGTGCCTACACCCTACTCTCCCTGTTCAACATCCCATTCCTCTGCTTCTTCATTGTCTATTACGACTGCTACATCCCCTTACTCAGGAGCAACACGCTTGTCTTGGAAGCAAGGAAACGTGGTGCAACACAGGTTTGAATCCTGATCCTGCGCTTAGAAGCCACTTACTGGTAATAAGCGTGTTATAAATGAACTATAAAATAAAATTAAAATAAATGGATTCTATAGGCATGGAAGCAAAATCAGCGCTACCATAGGGTACCGTCTCCCATCCTCCCTGCTCACTCGCTGTACCCAGGCAGCATCCCTGTTCTGCGTGTCCACCTCAACCGTTCTGATAACCGAATTGTCGAATCTAACAAGAACCTGCCCATATCTCCACCTTTCTTCTTCTACTTCCCTTGCCTATCTTTTCACTTTCTCCCGCTCTTCATCTTTCTGCTGCTGTGACAGCATTACTGCTTCCTCCTCTAGCCGTACCGCTTCCATCATCTTTTCCCATTCTTACCCATCTACCACTCTTTGCAATCTATCCGCTATCCTTGCACGAAGAGGCCTAACCTCTTAGTTCTCTCTCATTTCCAATCCTTCCTCTGCTCTTCTATGAGTCTTAATCTTTTCTGCTCCTCACCCTTAATCTGTCCACTAACCTAGCAGTTGGGGAGTTATGCCCTTCCCACTTTCTATTTTCAACCTCTCTGCAGCCCTAACCATTGAAGGAGTTACCTTTCCACTTTCCTCAGAATTCCAGTTCTAAGAAATCGTAGCTGATGGAGGCATTACCTGTGCCTGTCTTGCAGCCACTGGAGTAGCTGCTGGGGAAAAGGGTGGTACAAACTCAGGGTCTGTGTACCCCTCTGTAGGCAATAAAGGATAGCACCAATGTGGGTGGGGGGTGCAGAAGATATTCCTGCACCCTCCTTTTTTGGTCCTTTCTAACAATTTCAACATTATGGCCCGTCCTGCTTTGTTCATACATCCTCCATAATTCTAAGATTTTTAACCACTTTTCTAACTTCAAGCACTTGTGCTTTGTAGTTAAAAAGGTATGCAGGTTCTCCAATATCCCCATATCATAGAATCCCTCAGTAGACCAAGAATTTATCATTTTCCCCTTACTCTCCCACAACCATTCCCAATGATATTTTAAAATGTTCGCCTTATAGCCGGGCAACCCGTGGCACAAATGATTCAATGGAGTCTCCATACTGCAATCCCATTCATCCGATACTAAGCTGAACCTGCGGCATGAAACAAATGTTCACACAAGAGCTCTCTTTTTACCCTTACACAATTCTTTTGTCACACTTCCCACTCATTCACTGTACTTGCCTATGCCACAATTACAGCACTTCACATTTTACTTCAATTCTACTTCTCACTCATACGCAGAAGATAGCATCTTATCAAAAACACTTGGTGGCCAATATTTCTAAGATATCCCCACCACTCAATCATAGGAGGGGTGCAATGCTTTCCACTACAGATATGCTGCTCTCGCTTCTTTTACTAGTACGCCTTCTCGACTACAAGACCGTCTTTTGCTGACTACAGGAAGTTTCCCTTCACTACTTCGACTAACCAAGAAAATTGAGGTTAGGGACTCCGCCCGCACAGCAAATACAAAGGAACAGCAGGGCCTTCTTCTGAAAGGTATCTAGTGTAGAAGAAAAGCCAAATGCCCCTACCAGAATCTCTGCCCGCATGTTGCCTATATGCTGTGAACCGGAAATTGCGACACATGCAGTACCATTGAGGATACCTATACTACAAAGAATTCTTGAGACAAGGTATCCATTATGAAAACCCTACATGCATTCACAAAGAAATTATGGTTTTCTGGACAAAGTCCCGGAAGAAGTATGAAAATTAATGAGAAAGAGGACTGCTGACGCACCTAGAAAAAGACACAAATGGAAGAGGAAAATAAGCATTCTATGAGATCTGAAGACGAGGTGTCGAAGTTAAGCAACATTTCGGGATCGAAATGAAGATGCTCATGCAAAGAAACGCTGAAGAAAATGCACAGTCATTTTACACTTGTACAGATGCTGTAACGCAAGTAGACAAAGCAATCCTGAGGCTGGCTACGTAGTGACTAGATTGAGGCGATGCACCAATGTATATATATAGGAATATATAGAATGTGGATGTTCCACAATGCACTTTAGCAAACTTGAACCCCCGTCAATGGAAAGGGCTTGAGTGTGGGGCAGTTGTAAAATAAGCTGATGGCGAAGGAGAATTTAAGAAAGGCTGGTTGGCCCAGCAACAAGAGTCGAGGCCATCGTGAGCATGGTTGTCTGTCAAGAAGCTACATGAACGTGAGAAAGAAACAAACTTCAGTTTGCTGTGGAAGGAAAAAGCACTGAAGGAGTCAAGAGTTCATCATTTAATAGTATTATATGCAACAAAAAGCTCGAAAACGTGGTCTTCAGTCACATGATCAAATCAAAATAGACTTTGGGTCGAGCTACACCGAAACCAGAAGATAAGACTGACCATGCCACACTCCCTTTTATTCTCAGTTACAGTGAGCTTCTACAAGGCCAAGTTCAAAGCCTAATTGAATGAAAGACCGCAGAAGTGATGATAGATGTTGGGCTAATTGGGTCGGGAGGCATGACCAAACCGAACTCCCTAGCACCTGGGGTAACCAGCTTGCGTGCTGCTAGCAAATGGAATATTCCAGAAGGGCCTGCCAACCAATTACAGAGGGCCACGTATCAAAGAGCACTATAGTTTGTGTAACCAATAGATTGTCGCGTATTTTGTGACAATGAATATGACTTGTACTAGAGGAGGGCTTAGTTGTCCACCTGATATTAGAGACCCAATCACAACCCCCGTCAGAATGGGACATATACCTAGATGTTCCTGTTAAGCCTATCACATCCCCAAGTAGGTTTTCTTAGTTTGTCACGTAGTATGATGTCAGCAGTGACACATTTTTAGTATAAGAATGTTGTTTTTTATGAAATGCATTGAGATCCTACTGTGCGACATCCGTTGATGTCCGTGGTAACTCCCTGTTTTAGATAATTGTTAATAAAACAGTACTAAATTTTGCCAACTTGCTGAGGCGGTTTGATTATTGGTGTATGAGTAAATTCTGCATCCCCATCCATCTCTAAGTATTGCTACTTCTTCTTAAAGGGCACCCGGGGTTCACTATGGTTGGACTTACCCTAAGATACCACCCCACCTTCAAGTGAGGGCTCCAGCCAACCAGACAAGCAAACTAAAGGGTAACAAGACAAGTTTCACACTGGGTGTGTAGGGTAAGATACCCCCTCAAACCTCTAAAATAACAAACTACGTAAAAAATATATACAAAGGACTTACAACACAAAACTGTTCAATCACTATGAAAAAACATCCACTTTCCGAAACCCTACAACCGCAACTAAATACACACCCGCACTCCAATACTACCCTTACCCCCAAAAAACAAAAAACAAAACCAACCACTTGAGTCAAGGAAACAACCCCATTTCTACCCCTACTTACCCTCTTGCTTTACACCCCCAACTGTGTACTCACGTGAACCTCAGGTGCTTCAATGTGGTGCTTCATCAAATCGTTCCGCACTACTAGGCTGTGGCACCACGTCTCCGGGGAGCAGATGGACCTTTAACCAATATGGCATCCGCAGACCTCTTTTTCAATGTGCATAGAAGACTGGTCCCCGCCGTGAGGTGCCGCAGCAGAGAAGTATGAACAGAAGAACCACAGCATCTCGGAATGCCTGGGCTCCTACCCGGTTCACCAAATTGTAGGGGTGGACCCTTAATCACCTTAACCCAAGACAGGCCCACAAAGTTTATTGTACAAAAGCTCTGGGGAGCGGTTAGATGGTGTTGCTGGACCAAACTAACCCAAGTCTCAACAATACAGTTGGCAGTTTATATACTTTTTGCAACAATTTAAAACACTCCCAGAAACATTTATTACCCTACACCCCCCAAATATGATTGGACAAAACCTCTTCAAAGAAATCCCATCTTTCCCCAATTCTTCCATTTTCATTGGTCAGGTTTATCTTCATTAACATCTTCAGCTCATATTCAAAACACACCTCATCTTGGGATTCATTGTAGTAGTTCCTAATATCAGCACATGGTTAAACATTGGTTCTGAAAACATATTTCATTGCTAGAAATAACTGTCCTAAAACCTTTAACTTTAAGTATGATTGCACATAGTTCTACTGATGTATTTTGGCAAAGAAAGAGGGGTCTGTTAAAACAGGATTTGTCTTTGAACCACAGATAGCCATCTCCATTCAACGGACTCCTGGCACCTTAATCTAATTTATGCGGCCACATGCACCCGCTAATGACCTGGACAAATACTTAACTGTCGTAAGCTGGACCTGGGCCTTAGGTTTGCTACCACCGACCAAATGACTAATCCCTCTAAATATTTTAATACAAAGGACTAGATTCTATCTGTTCCCTTGCAAGGACTGTGAACTGTGCCCTGTTCGTACATCTGTATTACTAAGTAACCAATTATCTTCCCCATCAAGAATGTCCCTGCCACTTTAGAATGCCTGTGTAA
Source organism: Ambystoma mexicanum (assembly GCF_040938575.1). Lineage (NCBI taxonomy): Eukaryota > Metazoa > Chordata > Amphibia > Caudata > Ambystomatidae > Ambystoma > Ambystoma mexicanum. Next base: position 418,229,293 of record NC_090934.1, on the reverse strand, counting down.
AAAAGCACCCCCATGTATGAATTTGTGTTTGTGTTGCATTTGCAGTTTTAATATTGCATCTTTCAATGAGATTCATATGGATACACGAGACTATGCCAGTTTTGCTGTGAACCCCCTACTGCCATCAGTATGGTGTGCGCAGCATGAATCCTTTGCAATAAAGGGGACCCTGCTTGACCACCCTGACACTAATGTAGTGCTCTAGCTAAGCATTTCCTTGGCTGAAGAGTGGGGTTTTCTGCCCTGGCAGCAGTATCCAGCCCTTGGTCTGAGACAGAATAGAAAAGGGCATCAGAGAAGGCGAAAAAATATAGAGGGAGGAAGGTTAAATGTGCATGAAAGAGTTGTTCAGATAACAAAAGATAGAAGGTTCAGTGATGGAGTTTGGTGCACTGCAGAGTGAGTGTACAGGGATAAAATCGTAGTGCTGATAGGAAGAAGGAAAAAGCTTAAAGCTCCTGCAAACAAGTGTAAGCCAGTGTGGGCAGTGTTTAGTACCTACCTGGAAGTACTGGAACTGGTCAGTGAGTGGTTGCATGAAGTCTCAATCATACCCCTGAAGGCTGGAGGTCTAACCTTTCCATTAGATGCTACTGTAAACTGGCAGACCCAAGAGAGATGCATCTGGAAATGCCCAGATGCCAGACGTGGCACAGCCAAGAGTGAGCAGTGTGGATGCACAGGGGAAAATAAATCATGTGTGTGGGCTGTTCCTCATACCACCATACTTGCATGCCCTCTCCCACATAGCCAACTGAGTGGCACAAAGTCACAGCACACCAGGACATGATCACAAGGTATTTTATTTGCAAGAAGATTCAACAAAACACCACAAACAGGCTCACCACAACATTACAGTGTCCAGTGAGGCTCAAGCCTAAGGGGATCCCGCACCCTGTTCGTCAGGGTGCTTCAAGACCCTCTCAGTATTGGGATTAAGAGTTTTCTGCACCTTTCATCTGTTCCCACCCTCCTCGCTGTGTTGAGTGTCGCGTGCACGGGTTTCCCAAACCTTCCTTCTATGTGCTTGCTAACCTCTTTGGAATGAACTTGTGGATGTTGCTGAGTATGGAGTTGAGGTTGTGGCAAGATTTCGGTGGAGATCCTCTTACAATGAGCGGCCTCTGGCAGTGGGCAGCAGGTTCTTGCGCCTTACGTGCTATGTGTGTCTGTGACTGCTCAGCATCAGGTCCTCTTCAAGGAGTGCGGCACTATAGTGTGCTGATGCATAAAAGGGGAGGAACGCTTGGTGCAGAGGTCCCTGAGCTGGTGAAACAAGTTGGCAGCGTATCACTCTTGAGCCAAAGTACAGTTAAAGAACCAGTGATATTTCTGTTGTCCATGTGACTGTCCGTGCTGTAGGGTAGGGGTTCAGTGAGGGTAACCAGGTAATTCTCCCCATACAGCACCTATCCCCATCTTCGTTTATCTTGGGGGAGTACCTGGCTCCCTGGGCCACTCCAGTAGTCCCAGAACCGGACAGAGAAATGAGTCACACCACACATTGAGGAATGTGCGCATAGGGCGCCTCACAGCGCTAAAGATAAGGGGTGAGTCTTCGAGGCTGACAGCCAACAATTTGAGCATTAGAGCGCCCAATGGTCTATACTGAAGGGCCGCTAAGCCCTGAACAGCCATGAATGGTCAGTTACATGGTAGGGTCGAGTGGATGAACCTGAAGACACTTCCATATCAAGGTGGCCTTTTCTATGTACGTTGCCTTCTGACAATTAAGCACTAAGGATGCTGCTTGACCAGTCGTTTGGTCCTGCCAGCAAACCCATAGTTGCCATCATGGCCCATTCCAATATGTAGGTGCTCATCCAGTCCTGTTTTTTTCTTTGCATTCTGGGACTTGTAGTCCAGGTTTTTTAATGGGAAATGTGGAACTAAAAGTCCCAGAATTTTAAAGAAAATAAAACAGGACTGGATAAGCACCTACCGATGGGTCATGTTGGTAACTATGCAAATGTATGAGTTGTTTTGGAGTGCGGGGAAAACTTGGCCCCACCTAGGCAGTTGATGGGCTCCGCTTTCAATGATCTATATCTATATCACCCCTTTCCAACACTTCCCTGAACTACAGTTGCATAGGTAGGTTAACTATTTGCAGATGCGCACAAATAGCATGGAGAAATACCTGGTCCCCCTCAATCTCCAAGCACTCCTCGTCTCCCCTGTCTCGACCCGCAACCTCTGTACCCCAATCTCCTCCTTCCCCCGTAGCTTCACCCTGCCTGAAACCCCTCTCCCTCGACTTCTCATCAACTACAACTGAAAGTCCTAACCACCCACAGCCTACCTTCAAATCCCCCAAACCAAACCCGAGCATCCCAACTCACGCAACCACCCATTCCCACCCGAAACCCACCAACTCTGCTGCTCGCCCACTATCCACATCGATCATCTCCCACTGTACCCCTCTCCTTACTCAACTTCCTCTCTCTCCGCCACCACCACCTTCCGCTCCTGCTCCGAGACCAACCTCGCCTCCTGATGTGAACTGCATCCTATTTAATGCCCGTTCCATAGCAAAAACAGATACTGCATCTTTGACCTCCTCGCCTCGGACAAACCAGATCTGGTTTTCATCACCGAAACTTGGTTCTCGGACGATTTCGCCCCAATCGCCAGTGAAGCCTTCCCCCCGAATACTCCCTCATCCAACTAAACCGTCCTTATAGAGGAGGAGGAATAGCATTCGTCTTCAAGTCTCTCTTCCACGGCTCAATCATCGACAACCAACCTTCCATTCCATCCTGCCAATCTCTCCTTGTTAGCCTATTCCTCTCCCCGTCGCTCTCACACAGCTTCCTAATAATCTACAGACCCCCTGGCTACGATAGACATTTCGCAAACAACCTCTGCGACTCTATTGCCACCCTTCAACTAAACCACCCCAACCTCACCCTTCTTGGAGACTTCAACATATGGCTCGACATTCCCACCAACCCTATGACACACTCTCTGGTTGACGGTTTGGACGCAATTAACCTCCAACCCCACACAAATGGCCCGACACACTATAAAGGACACACTCTTGATGCCATCTTCAGCTCCAACACCCTGATTCATTTAAAGCCCCCCACCCTTATCCTCTGGTCCGATCACTTTATTCTCTCGTTCACCATTCACTCACCCGACCGCCTTCCCGTACTCGAATCTGAACCTCCGAACCTATGCAAATGCTGGAAAAAACGAATAATTGTCCCGGACCTAGCCGATGCACTCCTCCAGTCTCCACCACCTAACTGCCCACTCAACAAACAACTAACCCCTGACGCCTTTGACTCATGGCTCAATGCATCTCTGACGCGGCTCACACCCCCTTGCAAACCATCAACCCGCCGTGGTCTCTTCCCCAGATGGTTCACTCCTGAGTTGAAGATCACTAAACAACTATATGAATAACTAGAACGCAAATGGCAGAAAGACAAAACCCAGGTGAATAGGGCCACCTTGGCCCGTCACCTTTACCAGTACAAGGCCGAAATCCGGAAAGCAAAAAAAGCCCACTACAACTCTCGAATCCAAAACTGCAAAAACCCAAGCAAAGAACTCCACAAAATCATCTCTGAATTCACCCATCCGGCTTGCAACAAAACCCTCCCGACTCCCTCACAATCTCAGTGTGACTCACTCTCCCTCCACTTTTTCACCACGGCTCTCGAAAGAACAAATACTCTAGCCACCAACCTTGCTCTCTTACATCCTCCAAGCAATTCTCCCCCCATACCGGCCACCTCACCAGATGCGACCAGTAGGCAAACAACGTTTGAATCCTTTCGTCCAATATCACCAGAGCAATTTCTAAAACTACTATCTGCCCGCAAACCCTCTGGCTCGCCACTGGACCCTTGCCCAGCCACAACCCTCAAAGAAATTTTCACTTCCACCTGCGCAGGTGAACACGCAAGATCCATTATAAATGCCTCCCTTTCCTCTGGTATCTTTCCCGATGCATTCAAAACGGCTTATGTCAAACCTCTAATTAAAAAACCTTCCCTCGACCCTCTCAAGCCAAAAAAATACCGCCCCATCTCAAACACCAGATTCCTTGCCAAACTCATAGACCGAACGGCCTACTCCCAACTAAATGCCTTTGTCGAAGCCAACAATCTCCTAGACCCCGCTCAATCAGGTTTCAGAGCCGGTCACGGAACTGAAACCACCCTAACCTCAATTTGGGATGACCTTAAAATGACCGCAGACTCCACGGGATGCGCGGCACTATTCCTTCTTGACCTATCCACCGCCTTCGACACAATCAATCAATCCTCCTAGACCGCCTCACCCCCTAGGAATTTTGTGTAGCCGCTCTTAAATTGATAGCTTCATTCCTCAAGGATCGGTACCAAATAACGATACTCTCCAACTATACCTCCCAAGCCCGACCAGTCGACACGAGAGTCCCACAAGGAGCGTGCCTATCCGCCCTCCTGTTCAACCTCTACTTGATCACCCTCCCATCAATAATTCGCTCGCACAACATCCTGTGCTACAACTACGCCGACGACACTCAACTAATTCTGAAACTCCTGAACTCAAATCCCAACTGCCGAAATGACCTGGTCTCCTGCCTCCTTGACATAGAACTCTGGATGACCCAAAGCCACCTCCTGTTAAACCCCTCCAAAACGGAAATCATGGTATGTGGCAACATGGAACTTCTTCCACAACCACTACCCTGGCCATCCGCCATGGACAACTCTCCGACCCCCTCCAATTCAGTGAAAAATCTTGGATGCACCCTTGACTCTGACCTAACACTCTCGCGCTAAGTCAACAATGTCTCAAAGTCCTGCCACTACCACCTTACAACCCTTAGGCGCATCGTTCCATATCTCTCCTTTGCCAACAGACTCTCCGCGGTCCAATCAATCGTTATATCAAGACTGGACTACGCAAACCCCCTATACCTCGGAGTCCACGCGTACCAACTGTATAAACTCCAAAGGGCACAAAACGCGACAGCCAAATTGCTTCTTGCGCTTGGCCCAAGAGACCCCATCTCCCCAGCCCTTAAAACGCTGCACTGGCTTCCAGTAGCCCAAAGGGTGACTTTCAAAACCTGTGCATCTCGCATCGAGCACTGCATAAAACCAGACCTCAATATCTTCAAGACAAGCTAAAACCCTACAACCCCCCACGCACCTTAAGATCAAGTTCAGCCGGCCTCCTAGTCATTCCGAAGACAAACTCAATCAGGTTAGGCGGATCATCCTTCTCAGCTTTGGCCCCCACGCTATGGAACTCACTCCCACCCCACATCTGCCAGACTGAGGATTTAATGTCTTTCCGCAAACTGCTGAAAACCTGGCTCTTCCCCTAAAACCAACACATACCAAACTAACCCAAACAGACCGACAGCAACTCAATGACACCAATCCATCAAACAACCGGATGCGAGAATCTGACAGCGACCCCCAATGTTATCTAGAAGGGCAAACTTAATTAAATTAATAAAGTAGAGCAAGCAGTGAAATGGTTAATAAGAATAAATCATACGGGAACAGGAAAGAGATTTAAACTCCCGAAATGGATAGAATGCATGCGGAGCGAACAAAGTGAATGGCGTGGATGAATTACTTAGAACAAATAACTATATAGTTTGAATGAATGTGAGAATCGAATGAATATGTAGACCGATGAGTATATGGAATGGATGAACATGTTGAATGGATGAGTGTGTAGAGCAGGCTGGGTGTGTAGAACGGACAAGCGTGTGGAGCCAGTACAAGGCCGAAATCCGGAAAGCAAAAAAAAAAGCCCACTACTACGGACAATCGTGTAGAGCAGATGAGCGCGTAATACAGGGAAGCGAGTAGAACGCAGTAGTGCGTAAAACAGATGAATATCCAGAACGGATGTGCGTAAACGGGATAAGTGTGTAGAAAAGACGAGTATGTGAACCTGATGAGTATGTAGTGCTCATCAATAAGAATAACGCATGAATATGGAAGTGCGGAGAGTGTGTAGACCTAGCGAATGTACAAAGTGGATGAGCGTATAGAGCGGAGGAGTGTACAGAGCGGAGGAGTGTACAGAGTGGAGGAGTGCACAGAACAGAGGAATGTACAGAGCGGAGGAGTGTACAGAGTGGAGGAATGTACAGAGCGCAGGAGTGTACAGAGCGGAGGAGTGTATAGAGCGGAGTAGTGTATAGAGCGGATGAACGGATAGAGCAGATGAACGGATAGAGCGGATGAACGGATAGAGCGGATGAGTGGATAAGAGCAGATGAGTAGATAAGAGCGGATGAGTGGATAAGAGCGGATGAATGGATAAGAGCGGATGAGTGGATAAGAGCGGATGAATGGATGAATGGATAAGAGCGGATGAGTGGAGAGAGCGGATGAATGGATAAGAGCGGATGAGTAGACAAGAGCGGATGAATGGATAAGAGCAGATAAGAGTGTATGAGTGGATATGAGTGGATGAGTGGATAAAGCGGATGAGCGGATAGAGCGGATGAGTGGATTGAGCGGATGAGTGGATAGAGCGGATGAGTGGATAGAGCGGATTAATGGATTGAGCGGATGAGTGGATAGACCTGACGAATGGATAGTATGGATGAGTGGATGGAGTGGATGAGAGGATAGAACGGTTGAGAGGATGAGTGGATAGGGCGGATGAGAGGATGAGTAGATAGGGCGGATGAGAGGATGAGTAGATAGGGTGGTTGAGTGGATGAGTAGATAGTGCGGATGAGTGGATAGAGTGGATGAGCGGATAGAGTGGATGAGTGGATAGAGTGGATGAGAGGATAGAACGATTGAGAGGATGAGGGGATAGAACGGTCGAGAGGATGAGTGGATAGGGCGGATGAGAGGACGAGTAGATAGGGTGGATGAGAGGACGAGTAGATATGGCGGATGAGAGGATGAGTGGATAGAGTGGATGAGTGGATAGTGTGGATGAGAGGATGGAACGGTTGAGAGGATGGGTGGATATGACGGATGAGTTGATGAGAGGATACAACGGTTGAGAGGATGAGTGGATAGGGCGGATGAGAGGATGAGTAGATAGAGCGGATGAGAGGTTGAGTCGATAAGGCGGATGAGTGGATAGGGAGGATGAGAGGATGAACAGATAGGGCGGATGAGTGGATATGGATAGAGTGGATGAGTGGATAGAGTGGATGAGTGGATAGAGTGGATGAGCGGATGTAACGGTTGAGAGGATGGGTGGATAGGGCGGATGAGTGGATAGAGTTGATTGAGTGGATAGAGTGGATGAGAGGATAGAACGGGTGAGAGAATGAGTGGATGAAGCGTATGAGTAGATAGAGCATATGAGTGGATAAGAATACAGAGTGAATGAGTGTACTGAACAGATGAAGGTATAGAACAGATGAGTGTAGAGGTGAATATATAGGACAAGATAATGCTATTGAATGCGTGAAAGGCACGAGTGATTAAACCAGGTGAGTATGGGGAGAAGATGAGTGCGGGGAACAAAAGAGCGCAGGGGTCAGATAAGTGCGTAGAGAGGATGAGTGCATAATAGGGATGAGTGCGAAATGGCGATGAGTGCGTAGTGGGGATGAGTGCGTAGTGGGGATGAGTGCGTAGGGGGGATGAGTGTTTAGTGGGGATGAGTGCATAGTGGAGACGAGTGCGTAGTGGGGACGAGTGCGTAGTGGGGACAAGTACGTAGAAGGGATGAGTACGTAGAAGGGACGAGTATGTAGAAGGGACGAGTGAGTAGAGGGGACAAGGGCGTAGAGAGGACGAGTGCATAGAGGGGACGAGTGCGTAGAGGGGACGAGTGCGTAGAGGGAGTGAGTGCGTAGAGGGGGTGAGTGCATAGAGGGGTGAGTGCGTCGTGGGGTTGGTTGCTTCGTGGGGTGAGTGCGTAGAGGGGGTGAGAGCGTAGAGGGGGTGAGAGCGTTGAGGGGGTGAGTGCGTAGAGGGGGTGAGTGCATAAAACTAGGGAATGCTTAGAGGGGGAGAGTGAGTAGAAGAGCACGTGACGAATATAGTATGACTTAGAATGCAGAGAATGTCTGAAAGGGCATATAACTCATCTTATCTCACCACCACGCTTACTCTCTCCTTACATCACCACTCAACTAGAACACAGAGATACTATGACACCATTCAGTATAACTGTTCTCATACCAACACTCGCCGCTCACTCCACATCATTCTAAATAATCACTGCTGGTTACACACCCCCCAGCCAGGCGTTCTCCTCAGGCCTAATGCAGCCACATCCGATCTGGATAAATCCTGCCAGAATGAACACATATTCCTGACCTCTCTACCGGCACACCTATCGCTAGAAAGCAGCAATCACACAGATCCCGCACGAGCTGCACACATACCCGGTGCTCACTCACACCCTTTTTTTAACTATCTCTACTCTCTCTACTGATATGAACTTCAGTTCCCAAGGGCGTTCAACCTACCAGCGCCTTCAGACCATACCAATGGTATATAAGGCGCTATGTAAATGCAAAATAACAATAACAATAACAATAACAAAACAACAGCTCAGTTTAATGCACAACCTGCTCTTTAAAACACTGAACTGGACAAACAAAATGACGGTATGAGAAAGAAAGATGGAATGAAAAGCATTGGGCGGTGGAGGAAGCCCATATTTCACATGTTTTCTTACTTGGCTACAGTTGGAAAACAGAATGTTCCCCAAGATTGGTTTGGTATATTCCACTGAATCACTGGGAAGTGAATGTTCTGCAGGTGTAGCAGGATTGCCAGTCCGGCTGAAAATGGGTGAGAAGCAAAATGTGGAATATGGGATTGAAATATACATGAATTACTCGCAAATGGTCTCACAGGCAAGAGCAATTGTGATCTGGGCGCTCATACCCCTGGAATACATTTTAAAACGCAGATCATTTCATTGAAATATTTTCAAACACAAATTAATTTGCTCCAAACGGGCCTGCCAGATTAGAAACCTTGCCTGCAGCAGGAAAAATGGGAATTTGAGCAACATATAGGCTTACACATCATTCCCAATCCCTTTTGAAACGGGCAGGTTTCCTTGAAGTGTGTGAAAACAAAAATCAACTTACTTTAAAATGGACCCTTAGACTAGGCAATTATGTAGCAGCAGGATAAGTAGGGTTTAGGGTGCAGATAATGTGAAACCTAAATTACATTGATAACTAAATACACACAAAAATAATCTGTTTAAAAAATGACTCCCGATCAAGGCACCTTCTACAGCAGGAGGAGAGATGTTATTTTATGGTACTTGGCATTTTTAAAAGCGCTTTCCTGCCATTGTTATGGCCCTGAAGTGCTGTGGCAGTGTGGACCGATGTCAATTACACAAAGAAGCAGTGCACTGCATGATATAGGTGAAATGAATACAAAACATTGGGTTTCATAATTACTCTTACAAGTATGTAATCCCCAGACCATAGTTCCAGGCTCACCCTCATATTAATTTTGCTTCTTAATTGTTTGTTTTTCTCTGCTACATGCTCGTGTGTAACGCCCAAAAACCTTTCCTTTGCTAGACAGATCACTTGCCAAGGTGTGGTACCACTGGTTAATCTCATGTGGTGATGGGATCTACTTAAATTCACACAGAAAGTCAATCCGAATCAATAACATATTTTCAGAAAAGCAATTCAGCATAAAGGCTACATCCACATTGTGCAAATTAGGAAAACTATTACACAAATACGTACATGCACAAACTATAGTCTCTATTACAGGTAGACCCTTTGCTAAAACGATTTTTAAAGTTTTACAGAGCGACTTCTTTCCTTTGTGGTACTGCCTGCTTATACTCTGACATATTTTCTTTGCATTACATTGAAGATGTGAATACCGACAGGGATACCATTTGTAAGGTAGCAAAACACGGTCACAGGTTCTCTAATTATTCATCCCAGTAACACCTGTTAATATTATCATCACTTTAAAAAAAAACACCTTTGTCAGGTTTTCTTATGAGATAAAGATTTTCCAACCAAGTCTTCGTTGGTGGCCTCTACCTGGTATTCTACTTCTGGAGAATTTGTCAAGTTTGTGTTGCAAGACAATTTACAAATGTTAAGCTGTCCTCCCATTTACCCCCTCACACCAATGCCTCTTCTCATTGGCCTGCCCCTATCTCTCTGGTCCCACCCTCTTTCTTGCCTTTCCCACCTAGGCAATATGATATGATATGATATGGCATTTATAACGCGGATATACACAAGTGTTTCAAAGCGCGACGAGGCAAGGGGGGGAACAAGGGGAGGACAGACAACGATCCTACTAGGCCAAGTGCCGTTCAGATCGGGCAAGTGCATGGGAAGGGGGAAAAGGAAAAAGTGTGCGGGTGAAGGGAGAGGGGAAAGTGCAGTACATTGGAAAAAGTGGAATAAATAAGAAATAAATAACAGCCAGCTGGTGGCAAGTGCAAGGAAGTGCAGACAAAAGTGCTAGTAGGGGGACTGTAGGGATACAGAACAGTCCCCAGGTGCAGGGGTTGCCAGGGAGGCACCGCAAGTGGGCAAATTGACGGGGCCTGGGCCAGAGATCAGAAAAGGTGGCCAGGTAACCCGAGCAGTTTCAGTCAGAAAATCAGTAGGGGAGAGGGGGAGAGAAAGCAGAGGCAAAGAGGAAGGTTTTGAGGTGCTTCCGGAACCAGAGATGGTTCTCCTCGAGTTTCAGGGAGGCAGGAAGGCTGTTCCAGAGAAAGGTCCCAGCCGAAGAGAGTAATCTTCCACCAACTCGTTTTGGACTTAATCCTCACAGACACTGGGAGCCAGTGCAGAGATTTCAGTCCTGGAGAGATACTATCCCTGGGCTTGAGGCCAAGGACAAGTCTTGCAGTCCTGTTCTGGATAAGTTGCAGAGGGCGGAGGGTAGAGGCAGGTAGATTTACATAGAGGCTGTTACAATAGTCCAGTTTAGAGAGAACCAGGGCTCTGGAGACAGTGAGCATCTGGGGGAAGGAGAGGAAAGGAAGAATACCTCTAAGGAGGTGCAGCTGGTAGTGTGACTTCTTAGAGACATCAGAGATGTGAGGGGAGAAGGAGAGAGCAGAGTCGAAGATGACCCCGAGGTTTTTAGCCTTGCAGGTGGGAGTAGGAAGAGGGCAAAGAGAGGCCGGCCAGAGAGCTGCAGGGAAGGAGGGAGTGGGTGTGCCGATGAGTAGAATCTCAGTCTTACTGGCATTAAGGCAGAGGTCGTTGGCGGTACACCACTCCTGGATGGCAGACAGACAGTAAGAGATGAGGGAAGGAGAGGAGGAGGCCGAGGGTAGCCTGAAAATGAGCTGGGTATCATCCGCATAGCTCTGAAAGTTGGGACAGAGAGCGGCGATGCGGTGGGAAAGGAGTGCCAGGTATTGGTTGAACAGCCAGGGAGACAGGTTAGATCCCTGGGGGACACCACAGGTAGAGAAAAATATGTTGGAGAGGAAGGACCCCAGTTGGACCTGGGAGGGTCGGTTGGAGAGGAAAGAAGTCCGCCACACCAGAGCCTGACCAGTGATACCCAGGTTATCACGCAGGCGGTTGAGCAGGATGGTATGGTTGACAGTGTCAAAGGCAGAGGAGAGGTCAAGCAAGATGAGGTCGCAAGGGGTATTAGAGTCAAGGTTGGTGAGCAGGTCTTCACAGATGTTCAGGAGAGCAGTTTCCGTGTTTCTGGCAGCTCTGAAGCCAGACTGATGGTCATGAAGACAACCAACAGATTCAGTGTGGAGATTGAGCTGGGAGATGGCCAGTTTCTCCAGAAGCTTGCCCAGGAAGGGAGTGATGGAGATTGGGCGATAGTTAGCCAGCCAGAAGGGGTCTGCAGAGGGTTTCTTTAGAAGAGGGTGCACAAGGGAGTGCTTCAGGGGGCAAGGGAAGACTCCAGTGGCGAAGGAGTGGTTGCAGAAATCAGCCAGGGCAGGAGCCAGGGAGTCGATGTGGTCCTTGGTAGTTTTGGAGGAACGGGGGTGAACCTGTTTCGATGAGACTTTCATAGATCGGATTTGTCTAGGCACCTCGTCTGCAGAGAAAAGGGGAAAGGCCGAGAAGGAGGCAGGAGGGGTGGCAGAGGAAGGGCCAGAGGAAGAGCAGGGAGTAGAGGGGGGGAGGCGAAAGGTGGAGAGTGAGGACAGGATGTCCTGAGTTTTAGAAATGAAGTGAGAAGCCAGTGCTGTGCAGAGGGCCTAGTAAGGGACAGGAGAGGTAGAGACTGCGGCAGGATTGGCCAGTTCCGTGCAGATTTTAAAGAGTTCAGCCGAGTTGTTAGATGCCGCAGAGACGCAGGCTTGGATATGAGCTCTCTTCTTGGTGAGGACGGAGAGCCGATATTGCCTTTGCAGCAGGCGGCAGGCCAGGTTGTCAGAGGATGAACTTGAAGCACGCCATTTCCTCTCGGCCACCCTACGCCTGCATTTTAGGGTGACGAGGTCTGAGTCATACCAGGAGTTGCACTTGGCTTTGGGCTTCAGGTGGATTCTCATGACAGGGGCAAGGATATCAAGAGTATCAGATATAGAAGAGTGGAGCGTGGAGAGGGCTGTGTCATGGTGAGAGTCAGCCAGAGGGGGAAGAGGGGGTGAGAAGGTGGTGGCGAAAGCCTCAACTGACACGCGCTTCATAGGTCCGATGACCGAGAAGGTGGGTGGCAGTGAAGGAGGTGGCTTGGCCTGCGGGTTAGGGAGGGTGAGGTGGGAGGATAGGAGAAAGTGATCGCTCCAGGAGAGAGGAGTGGAGAGAGGGACAGAGAGGGGAAGGTCTGAAGATATCAGAACATCGAGAGTGTGCCCTGTAGAGTGAGTTGGGCCAGAGGGGAGAATGGTGAGTGAGAGAGAGTCGCAGAGGTCGCGAAAGAGTTCAGAGGCAGGACATGAGGCGTCCAAGTGGATGTTGAAGTCTCCAAGAAGGAGGAGTTGAGTGGTAGAGGCCAGGAGCGAGGAGGAGAGGTCTGCCCATTCAGAGAGGAAGGAAGAAATCTGACCAGGTGGCCGATAGATAGTAGCCACAGTAAAAGAATGGCTAGGGGAGAGAGAAAGCCTGCAGACGAGGCATTCAAAAGAGGAGTAGGCCTGCGCAGGAGGGACAGAGGCAGGAATCCACTCAGGGAAGATAAGGGCTGCACCACCACCCGAGAGGTTGGGCCTGGGCGCGGAACGGCTCTTGCAGCCATCAGGTAGGAGTGTGTCAAAGCTGGTGATGGTGCTGGCCGTAAACCATGTCTCAGTGAGACCGAGGACATCGAGATCAAGTTCTTCAAGAAGGTGGCAGATATCAGAGGAATATTTGACAGCGCAGCGGGAGTTCAGAGTGGCAATGTGGAGAAGGTTGCCCTCCTTAAAGGACCTCCGGGGAGGGGTACAGATCAGAGGTAAGCCCTGCGGAAGTGTAGAAAGCACCCGAGAGGGGGCAGAGAGGGAGGGGGAAGGCAAGGTAGCCCGGGGAAGAGGAGAGGGGACAGCAGGAGAAGAAAGGAAGTTGATGAGGCGCGGAAAGCGTCTATCAAAGAGATGAAGGTTGGCGTGAGGGCCTTGGACCAAGACGGTCCCATTAGTGTAGACATTGATGATGACCTTAGAGGATAAGAAGGAGGCCAGGAGGTCATCCCAACGGGTGCCACCATTAATGGGAGAAGAGGAGAAAGGAGAGAGTGCATCAGGATGTGAGCCAGAAAAAGCACAGGATATTCTAAGACAGGAGAGAAGAAATGCCCAAGGTTGAGATTCCTAAAGAGGGAGAAAAGGCCTACGTTTCACAATGCAATTTTAGAAGTGCAGATACAAGCACAATAAAACAAAGCAATTTTAGTGGTGCAGCTACAATCAAATTTAAAACCAGTGGAAAGCCACCTAAGTTTGAGAATCCTAAAAGAGGGAGAAAAGGCCTAGGCTTCACAATGCAATTTTAGAAGTGCAGATACAAGCAAAATAAAACAAAGCAATTTTAGTGGTGCAGCTACAATCAAATTTAAAACCAGTGGAAAGCCACCTAAGTTTGAGAATCCTAAAAGAGGGAGAAAAGGCCTAGGCTTCACAATGCAATTTTAGAAGTGCAGATACAAGCAAAATAAAACAATGCAATTTTAGTGGTGCAGCTACAATCACATTTTAAGGAAACTGGAGCGGGATGAGGGAGGCAGGGACAGGGGACACACAGAGGGATATCAACAGTTTAAAAACAAAAAATGTAAAAGAAAACACACAGTTCAGGCAGCACTAAGTGATATAAAGTATGGCTGCACTCGCCCTGCTCGGCCGGATTGGAAGTGGCGAGCGAGGGGGAGCAACGAACGATCTGGCCTCTGCTCAACGGGCACAGGAGCCAATCAGGGGGGTGGGCGGGTTGGGAGGCGGGCGGGCGGGAAGGAGGAAACTGGAGCGGGTTGTCCATCCAGATTTTGACAGCATCACTGGTTGGCATAACTTTTTGTTCTATTGTTGAAATCATCTTCAGGATTCCACAGGGAACCTCAAGGCACTCAATCGGAAAGCTGTAAACCTACCACATGTTCTTACCTTGGAAAAATAGACACAGACATATTAAGGTGCAGACACATGAATAGGGAGAAAACTACTGCCACCAGGAAACGTTCCAGTAGAAACACTTGTGTACAGGCGCGTTATAAATGGCATATCATATCATATTGAGACCATATGAGGGGTCCATAGACCTGGTGAAGGAACGACAAAGGGGATGTCGGTGAGAGTTTCCTTGGAGGAGGCACTGATGTAGGTGTCGGCGATCGGGAGGCCTGGGTTGGAGACCAGGATGTCCTTTTTAAACTTCTTCCTACCAGATTTAGTGAGGAGAGCAGGATAGTCAATAGAGAAGCAGTTAGAAAAGATAGGGGAGACATAGAGCACCGTAGAGTAGGTGGGAGCGGAGGTGTGGGGGTCCCAGGGGAAGACAGACAAGACAGCGAGAGGCAGTGAGAAGAGATATTGGACAAGACGACAGCACTCAGGATGTGAGCCAGAAAAAGCACAGGATATTCTAAGACAGGAGAGAAGAAATGCCCAAGGTTGAGATTCCTAAAGAGGGAGAAAAGGCCTACGTTTCACAATGCAATTTTAGAAGTGCAGATACAAGCACAATAAAACAAAGCAATTTTAGTGGTGCAGCTACAATCAAATTTAAAACCAGTGGAAAGCCACCTAAGTTTGAGAATCCTAAAAGAGGGAGAAAAGGCCTAGGCTTCACAATGCAATTTTAGAAGTGCAGATACAAGCAAAATAAAACAAAGCAATTTTAGTGGTGCAGCTACAATCAAATTTAAAACCAGTGGAAAGCCACCTAAGTTTGAGAATCCTAAAAGAGGGAGAAAAGGCCTAGGCTTCACAATGCAATTTTAGAAGTGCAGATACAAGCAAAATAAAACAATGCAATTTTAGTGGTGCAGCTACAATCACATTTTAAGGAAACTGGAGCGGGATGAGGGAGGCAGGGACAGGGGACACACAGAGGGATATCAACAGTTTAAAAACAAAAAATGTAAAAGAAAACACACAGTTCAGGCAGCACTAAGTGATATAAAGTATGGCTGCACTCGCCCTGCTCGGCCGGATTGGAAGTGGCGAGCGAGGGGGAGCAACGAACGATCTGGCCTCTGCTCAACGGGCACAGGAGCCAATCAGGGGGGTGGGCGGGTTGGGAGGCGGGCGGGCGGGAAGGAGGAAACTGGAGCGGGTTGTCCATCCAGATTTTGACAGCATCACTGGTTGGCATAACTTTTTGTTCTATTGTTGAAATCATCTTCAGGATTCCACAGGGAACCTCAAGGCACTCAATCGGAAAGCTGTAAACCTACCACATGTTCTTACCTTGGAAAAATAGACACAGACATATTAAGGTGCAGACACATGAATAGGGAGAAAACTACTGCCACCAGGAAACGTTCCAGTAGAAACACTTGTGTACAGGCGCGTTATAAATGGCATATCATATCATATTACCCAGGTCTCAGGCGGGTTGGCTGCCTTTCAGATGGGGCCCAAGACAGTTTATCCTGTTGGCCCACGCTGGGTGTCAGACAACCAACTCAGCCTGTACAACTCCTGGGTACCTGGTCCTGGACTAGATACTTGTATTAGGTGCAGGGCATAAGCTTTCTACCCAGTCTGCCCCGCATTTGCTTGCTGCACGGCTCAGAGAGTCCACTCTCCCTACAAAAACTGTAGAACAGAGATAGTATTCCCTCCCTTTATATGCTACAAAACCCACGTAACTTGCACTGTCTGGGCATGCTGCAGCTGCCAATAAGGATGCCCGTCTGCCGCTACTGCAGGTAATGGCAGAGGTAGCTTTTCATGCATAGGGGGCAATGGGATTTATACAGAAATAGCAATCAATGAGAGGACTTCTTATTTTGGGAAAATCCAAATCTTTATAGTGTTTAGTGATGTAAATCCAACTGAGTTGTCTGCAGTGGCCTTATACTGGTATCTTGATTGCTTGAGATAAAAAGTTAAACATTCCACAGATAGGTATCTCCCCTGATGCGCCAACCCAAACATAGGTTTTTGATTGGTTCTGTTAGATATTGCACAATGATATAGTTGTAACCTTTAATTTTGTAACTAAAACATATCCTTGTTTGTTTTACTAGATACTCTCCTGAAGATCCCTATGATTCAAATAGGGTGAAACACGTGTTGAGAGTTCTGATATATGGGAAATTCGGAATACTACTTTGAAATCCATTAAAGACACAATACTTGAAAATCACCAAACTGGAATTAAGAATTATTTGGCTGTCACCTTTCAACAACTTAATTCACTTGCTTGGGTTGGCGCATCAGGGGAGATACATAGGGGGCAATGGGGTTTTAAAATATAGACTCCCATTACCAATGTAAAACACACTTCAATTATGCCTATGTTTACGACAGATGGCAGCACTGCCAATATAAAGCACATTTCCATGATGCCTGTGCCACAATATATGCCAGCATTGTAACTATAAAACACTTTGCTGATGCCGTGACCACCTTATATTCCAGCATTGCTACTGTTAGAACATACATCCATGCTGGCAGTAGATAAAATATATATGTGAACTGAGGACATTATTTTAGCATGGTGCTTTTCAAAACTTCTATTTCTTCAAACCTTAAACATGATATGTTTGGGGATGCTGATGTCTCTTTTTCAAATGCTCTGCAATTTTGTTTAAAAATGCACAGAAAAAGCATGTCTCATATTTCAATTCATTAGTCAAAGTGCAACAATCCTGGCAAACCGATGCCTTCCGTCTTGCTAACAGTCATTCTGGTCAGTTGGTCATAGCCCACTGGATTCTGATGTAGTCAACAGACTAGAGTGCATTAGCAAGCATTACAGTACTGGTAGTCCCACTGATTCTTACACGAGCGCCCCCCTTTTTAAAGACACATATGCCAATCAGTGATGTCATTGAGAACTCCGTTTTTGGTTTTGTTAAAACTCAATTCAGCAAGTGTCTTTCATTGTCAAATGGTTCTCGTGGCCCTGCCTTGAGTAACGTTGAGTGCTCTGCAGCGTAATTGTGGTATTGTGTGATTGAACGGGCTATAATGTAAGGACACAGATTAATCTGTTGCTTTAGTTCTTATGTTCGATGTGTGTTCTATGTTTCCCTAATGTTACGATCTCATACGCTCACTGGTATATATACATCGACACCGGCATTGGAATCAATAATGAACATATGGACTGAAACACGTGGCCTCTTGGAAGAAATGAATCCGTGTTCCCGTTCTGGCGTGAGGCATTCTGTGATATCACAGCAAAGGGAATAATTGAAACATGGACCTTTCCCTTTAGCTGTCGGTGCCAGAAATGTTTGCGCAGTGTCTGTTTTTATAATCACGTCACATCTGTTTGGCACGTTTTCAAGCAAACAATGAAAGCTCCTTCATTATTGATTTTAAATCTTTGTCAATCTGTATGTGTCCCCAATCCTGGCAAATATATATATATATATGTTATGTTATGTTATGTTATGTTAAATGTACTTATATAGCGCACCGTCACCAACGGCATTGGTCCCCAGGTGGTCTGGCGGATCTGTAAATGAGGAGGTGGGATGGGTTAGTAAGGTGAAGAGGGAGTAGGATAGTGAGAGGAGTGGTGTACTGTTGGCAGCTTTAACTCGGTAGACACCGGGTGCTGAGCGTTGGTGCGAGTATTGGATCGGTGTCAATCCGCGTGTGCTGTTGGTGCAGCTTATGTGTTGTTGCGTTGTGGTGAAGTGCGTACAGATTGTTGTGCGAGAGATGGTTGTGTGAGTTTTTTGAGTGAGATAAGTAAGCAGAGAGTTTGAGCTTATATTGGTTAGTGGGTTATATGACATTTAACATGCTAACATTTGCAGTTCTGTCTAAGTGTGGTACTTGCTGGTCCAAACAATTCCGTCTAGGTGTGGCACTCGCTAACCTTCACAATAATTATCTAGATCTGGGGCGGGATAATGTTCTCAATTCTAAGTGTGGCATATGCTAACATTCAAGTTCCATCTAGGTGTGGCAAGTGCTAACATTCACAATCCGATCCAGATATGGCGCATGCTAATGTTCTGAATTCTTAGTGTGGCACATGCTAACATTCAAGTTCAATCTATGTGCGGCAAGTGCTATCATTCACAATCCTATCTAGGTACGGCGCATGCTAATGTTCTCAATTCTAAGTGTGGCACATGCTAACATTCAAGTTCAATCTATGTGCGGCAAGTGCTAACATTCACAATCCTATCTAGATACGGTGCGGACTAATGTTCTCAATTCTAAGTGTGGCACATGCTAACATTCAAGGTCTGTATAGGTGTGGCAAGTGCTAGCATTCACAATCCTATCTAGGTGCGGTGCAGGTTAATGTTCTCAATTCTAAGTGTGGCACATGCTAACATTCAAGTTCAATCTATGTGTGGCAAGTGCTAACATTCACAATCCTATCTAGATACGGTGCAGGCTAATGTTCTCAATTCTAAGTGTGGCACATGCTAACATTCAAGGTCCATCTAGGTGTGGCAAGTGCTAATATTCACAATCCTATCTAGATGTGACGCAGGCCTAAGTTAGGAATTCTATCTAAGTGTGGCACATGCTAACATTTACATTTCCATCTAAGTATGGCGCATGCCAACTTTCATAATCCCCTCTAGATGCGAGGCAGACCAAAGCTAAGAATTCGAATTCAGTGTGGCGCATGCTAACATTCACATTTCTATCATTTCTATCAGAGTTCTGTCAAGTGTGGTGTATGCTAACCTTCCTAATTCCATCTAGGTGAGGCAGACGCTGACATTGACAAACCTATACAGATGCGACGCAGGCTAGCATCCACAATTCCCTGCAGGTTTGATATTTGGTAACCTTGGCTAGTATGTTAGGATGCAGTGCAGGCAACATTTCAAATACTGTCATCTGAAGTATTTGTGGACATACGAAAATATTGCAAAGACTTGCACCCGGAGGTGTTCGCCTCCCCTAATCCCCTAGTGGCTCAAGTGGAAGATTCTGCAAATGTGATACTTATCCCCGTATCGCAAGCTATACCATGTGAGGCCGCCGCTTATCATGTGAGCCGATGAAGTCGGTGGTGTTTTTATCCCATCTGGCTCCCTCCGATAGTGTGCTTTTGGACTCTGTGTCAAATGTGCCTTCTCTTCCAGGTCCGTTTTGGAGGTATTGTCCCGAGAAAGTGAGTCAAATGTAATTGATCTGCATGACCAAACTGTGAATTCTAATAGCTCTGTGACACCTTATTCCTTATCAAGATCTCCGGTGTTATTCTTGGACCCAAGCCATGCTTCTGTTAGTTCCATAGCTTCTTATACTGCACCTACTCCACGTAAAGCTCAAGATCTGTCAGAAGTCCCCAGAGTGTCCCCCCCCCGACCCTATTGCAAAAGTGCTTGAAATTACCTTTACAACTATGAATTTAGCTCTTCAAACCATGACTAAGTTTTTTGAAACCTTAGAAGGGAAAATGTGCACACAACACAGATAAAACAAATTCTGCAGTGGCAACGAGAAACGTCAACTTTTCTCCAAAGCACTCTGTTACTCCACACATCAAAGCCTCCTCACAGACGACCAGTGAACCAGCACCTGATTCAGTCACGCAAACGGTAGTACCGGTGCTCCCGAATCCTATAATAGAAATTGTCGCCACTATCCAACCCATGGAGGTAGTGGATAATGGCACAAATCCAGTTCCTATCATCATCCCAGAGTTGCAAGTGACAGAACTACAACTGCCATTGAATGTCCAACAGTCGTCTGTTGTATCCTTAAAAAACAAAAAAACTGCCTATACTATTTTCAATAAAGCCAAGGTAACCTCCCTAGGCTCTCTCCCATGCTCTAAACTTTCAAAAAATCAGAAGTCCCAACCAACAACTAACGGAACCAAAACTAAGCAGTTCATGAAAGCATTATCAATGCCAAAAGCCTCTAAGAATTCACTTCTTACCTCCAAAGCCATCTCCAAAAAGTATCAAAGACTTGATCTGGCAAAAAAGGTGACCTTTTCTTCCAGCAATATAGTGAGCAAAGAAGACATACCTTATGCTCCTCTAGATTGCCTGGTAAATGCCGTCACAAAGCAACAATCATGTGAGGCCCGCCAATCAAAGTCTCAATCTCAGATCATTGTTCCCCTAGCGCAGCAGCGTTGAGAGATTTGTGAGGCAGTGGATGCGTATATGTCGACACATGCACCCTCTATGAAAAAATTGAACACGCCATTGAACCCGCAGGTGGAATCATTAAAATCGGGGAGTAGCGCCAATGTAAACATGCCAACCACACAATCTGATCCTAATTACAGCTAACCAAAAAGAAAGTGTGAGAAGAAAATCGTGGCGCAACCGGTCATAATGGAGGTACCCAAATTCACCGGCCCAGATCCTAAGCACTCTAATTGTGGAGCAACTCCCACCACTTTAATAGCACTGCAGACTGGTGAGTCGGTTGCAATGAATTCAGCCCAAGCCATCCAATTGCTCCAGTCTGTATTGGCAGGATTTCTAAATCCAGCCATAGCAGAGGGCTCAAGCAAAAGTGAGGGAAAAAAAGCTTGTGAGCCTAAGGAAGATCCATTTTGGCTGATAACCAAGAGACCGGCGAACTATGCATTGACCCTTACACGTTGCCCAGTACCATCACCTCAATATGTTATGAATCGACGTGCGGCCTTGGCAATCTTTTCAGATTTACCTCAATTGGAAGATATTAGGTCATCCGACATCACACTAGTTGAATTTCCGAAAAACAAAGCAATTCTGGCCATAAAAATCTGGATGAATTCCAGAGTGGTGCAAAATACGATATGGCAAGCTAAAGAATCCCTTCTTAATCTAGGCTTCATTATTGAAGTTGCTGATGTTCCAAACCCCCAACCTAATCTGAAACAAGAGTTAGTTGGTGGCAAATCACCCGGATCCATTCCTAAGAGTGGCCCCAATGCCAAAAAAAAACAGTGGCTTGCATGTGCTCACGGGATCAAATGTAGCTAACACAATTTGATTCCGCGGACGCGTGTACTTTGACCAGCTGGAACACGAGAGGCTATAAGCATCTAGCAGTCAGTTTTAAGGATCTCATGAATCACGATTTTATAATGCTTTAAGAATCTTGGCTTATGAATCCCCCTCTGCTAGATGGCTTTGATGTCTTTCTCAACGCTGCCTCCAAATCATCCAATG
This sequence comes from Ambystoma mexicanum, assembly GCF_040938575.1. NCBI lineage: Eukaryota > Metazoa > Chordata > Amphibia > Caudata > Ambystomatidae > Ambystoma > Ambystoma mexicanum. Next base: position 418,207,664 of record NC_090934.1, on the reverse strand, counting down.
GTCGCCCTACATCAGGCCTTCTCATCGCCATCAAAATTCAAACAGGAACCATTTCTTATTAATGGCCGACGACTAATGACTTTGTACAAATGGTAAAGGTTACAACTACATTGCATGCATATGCCGTTATAAATCTGTACTGGAATCCAGCGGGCATCTCAGACACACGGTTTATTGAAAATCTTTATGAGCATATGCTTACAATTTCGTAAAACAACGTAATTAAATACACCATTATTGCAGGTGACCTTAATCTCAATTGTTTAAGTAACATCACATCGCAATCGTCAATGAGACGGAAAATTTGGGAAAAATGTATTATCTCTCATAATCTGGTGATGCTCAATGGATCCTGTATGTCTGACATGCCCACCTTTCCAACATGGCGGCGGGGTGCATCTGTGGCGTGGATTGATTACATTTATATGAGTGCCTCCCTGTTTTCAACAGTAGAGGTATTTCAAATTGTAAATTCGCATTATAGTGATCACGAATTGCTCACCGCCAAATGGCGTCTTGCCTCAGGGTCTAGGATTGCTGAGAAAGTTGTTTCTGCAGAATTATAATAACTTCTTGGAAAATCATCTTTCCCCACCGGATCATTACTTTATTTCAGATGCATCTTACTACACGAAGATGCCACACTTTTTGAATGGCAAATTAAAGAACTATACACGCCTAAAACAACCATTGCACCAATATGATGCTGAGCTAAAAGCGAGGAAATCACAATTTAGAGCAGAAAAAAGATCTATCCTCCAACTCCAGATAGGTTTGAGAGGTTTGGCCTTTGTCAATGCCCAAACCAGATATAAAAACTGGATAAGAGCTAGACGAGCCTCCTTATATCAGGAAGATGGTTCATTTATGTTGAAATTGATACAAACTAAAAACTCATCGGGTGTATGGGCGATTATAAATGGTAGTTACACTGGACCTCAAGCAATTGTGCAAGTCAATAGTGTAACGGAAGACAATTGGATCACTCATTTCTCCACTGTATATGCCCCCCCAATGAACATGATGAGTCTCGATGAATTATCTTGTCCTTCCAAGTTCCATCTGGAGTTTGACCTCCTAGACATTCACCTATGCATTACAAAAATTAGTTGTTCGAGAGCCTGTGGCCCAAATGGCCTTTCAAATTTTGCACTAAACCAACATCCAATTCTGTGGGCCCAAATACTTTACAACATCTTTGCTTTAGTAAATAAATATCAGACCATTCCTGAATCTTGGCGACATTCGGTAACTGTACCCATATATAAAAAAGGAGATCGCCAAGCACCAAGTAGCTACCGCCCAATAGCTCTTTTAGACGCACCTGGTAAGATTTTTGCCCGCATCCTCCTCAAAGAGCTTAATAGATGGATCTCAAATTTCAATTTACTTGACCCATTACAAGCGGGATTCGTATCAGGAGTGGGCACGATTCCGAATATCATGATCCTAAATCTCATTAAAGCAAAATATGCAAAGCGTGGCCAAAATCTATACTTGGCTTTTGTAGACTTTAGTGTTGCTTTTGACTCTGTTGACCAACTACTATTATATCAGAAGCTAAGCAACTACAATTGTCCTCCATCACTATTAGCCTTGATTATGCTTCTACACACCCATACCTCTATGCAAGTAAGGTTAACGTTAGATGGGCTATTATTCTCTCACATTCGAACGCAAAGAGGATTAAAACAAGGGTGCATCTTGGCGTCAACTCTGTTTAACCTCTTTATATTGGATATAAAATATGCTTTTCATGATACCATCTGCGATGCCCCTAAACTAGGTGCACATACTATTAATTACCTACTATATGCAGACAACCTAATTTTACTATCACAAACTCCGAGTGGTCTGCAAAATATGCTGAACAAATTGAATGCTTATGCCTCCTCAAATAATATGATCATAAATACCTTAAAAACATAAGTCCTTGTACAAGTCTGTAAATTCAATTCAACTGTTAAATCTTTGGACTGGTACTTGGGATCAGATAAACTTGAAAGAGTTCCAACTCACAAATATCTCTGAGTTTTAATAACAAATTTGCTGAGAATAGATAATGGCACCATAGAACTCCAACAAAAGTTGCAATCATTGACGAATCAAGCAAAGCTGTTAACATATAAATTTGCAAAATTTTCGTACCATCATATAGTATTGTTTTATAAGCAAAAAGTAGTCCCAATCCGAACGTATGGCAAGGAGACGACATTACCCCAGGAACGTGACTTTTGGGATGTCATCGAAGCCAAATTCTGGAAAAGAATTTTGTGCCTGCCCAAGTGTACGTCAGGAGCTATTATTCATTTCGAAGTTGGGCTGCCCTCACTCTTTTCACAAGTTGAATGGAAAAGATGTGCACTCCTTAGAAAATGCCTAAACAATCTTACAGCTGTAAATGTAATTGGTGTGTTAGCCAGTTACTTAACATCAACTGAGGACTTGTTCCCAAGTAAATGGCTGCAACATACCTTAAACACCCTTGCTGATGTCAACATCTCATTGGATATGCTCTTACACAATCCTACTAGAGCTAAAACAAAATTGTTTAAAATGGATTGGATAAATACCATCAGCCAATGCTCGCAAGCAAAGCACTTCAATATTACTCTATTTGGTCACAAAAAATTGGGAATCATGGCTGACTATCTTTATAAGTGGCCGTCTCCTCGAATGCGTACAGAATATCTCCGCTTCAGATTCAATCTCTGGCATACACGAGATGTTCTAGCTAAAAAAAGTTGATAACACCAAATCAGAATTTTTGTAGGTGGTGTAAATCACTGTCTCAGAAAGAAATGCTTAAACACTGTTTGATTGAATGTCCGGACCTAATAGATTTGAGGAGAAAACACTTCTTTAGAGTGACTTGCACATTAGCTCCGATGAATCCTATACAAGCGTGGCAATGGTTATTCACCAATAACAAAGTGTCGGTTTCTGAATGAATTGTTCAAATCTGATTAGTAGATTATGTATTAATTTTCCCCCCTTTTTATTCATTCCATTGTCTGGTTTCTTTTGCCTTTTCATTTTCTTCTTTAACTAACAGTGCTGATTTTAAGCAGAACATTTTATGCAGTTTATATGTTTTACTCATTTGATTTTATGAATCTTCGTAAGAAGAATATTAATATATATTAATCAAAGTATTGAAATCAAATTGACAATATTTTTCTATTTGTACATGTTTTGAAAGGTTTAAATTTTGAACCAACCAAAATAAAAATAAATAAAAAAATAAAAAAATACTGTCATGGATAAGATCGGGCTGGTGGTCACAAATCTTTCTAAGTATGCATGGGCTAAGTCTATGGCAGTCTATGTTATGGGAAGGTAAGGTAGAGTGGCAGGGCTTTCTGGTGTAGAGTAATTGCTCTACACCCCACCCATGCCACACTTACAGTTTTTGTTGGTGTCTTTTAACTGCTGGCTTCACTGGCTTCCCCTGCGGACACCTGCAGACACATCTTGGAGCCGCCAATGTCAGAGCCGCCCTTGGCCTTGGGGCACTTAGCCGCAGGGGCTGCCTGGCAGGGGGCTGCCCTGGGAGACTCCACTAAGGCTATGGAGTTAGCCAATCACGGGTGAGGTGGTTGCAGCAAAGCACCCAACCAATTACAGTTGGAGGGAGGGTTGGGAGGCGGGCGGAGGGAGGGGAAAGGGAAGAAGGAGCCGTTAAACAAGAGTTACACGTGGGGCCTGGAGGCAATCCACAACGCTGACCTGGACATTTTGGGGCACAAAGGGTGAAGATACACAAAACTACTCACCTGGGGACGCCGGATGGAAGTGGCATTCCCCAGGGTGCAGCAGTGCTACGGTGCATTGCTGGAAGGCACCCGACCAATCACAGTTGGAGGGAGGGTTGGGAGGGGGGTGGAGGGAGGGGAAAGGGAAGAGGGAGCCGTTAAACAAGAGTTACACGTGGGGCCTGGAGCAACCCGCAATGCTGGCCTGGACATTTTGGGGCACAAAGTGTCAAGATACCCAAGACTACTCACCTGGGGATGCTGGATGAAAGTGGCGTTTCTCGCGGTGCAGCAGTGCTGCGGTGCATTGCTGGAAGGCACCCGACCAATCACGGTTGGAGGGAGGGTTGGGAGGTGGGCAGAGGGAGGGGAAAGGGAAGAGGGAGCCGTTAAACAAGAGTTACACGCGGGGCCTGGAGGCAACCCGTAACACTGGCCTGGACATTTTGGGGCACAAAGGGTCAAGATACCCAAGACTACTCACCTGGGGATGCTGGATGGAAGTGGCGTTCCCCACGGTGCAGCAGTGCTACGGTGCATTGCTGGAAGGCACCCGACCAATCACGGTTGGAGGGAGGGTTGGGAGGTGGGCGGAGGGAGGGGAAAGGGAAGAGGGAGCCGTTAAACAAGAGTTACACATGGGGCCCGGAGGCAACCCGCAACTCTTGATTTTCCCACACTCTTACCTGTGATTTGCCATGTGTATTTCATCTGTTTTTGTGATTGTGGACTCTGGATTACACCACTTCAGTAGCCCCACTCTGTGAAAACAAAACAAAAATATCGAGGCTGAGTTCCCCAAAAGGAAATACACCGAACACGGGTTACAAAGGAACATACAAAGATCTTTTATTTTATACTGAACAGTTTTCGAAGAAAAGTAACAGATAGCTATCGGCCCTCAGTACAACACAACAAACTCCAGCGTGGTTCAGTGTGCTTAGTGAGAGACGCTGTACATTAGAATTTGTTGCTCTTTTATACCATTTGCGAACATGATGTCCAACCCTACTTCGGGTTAATATTCCTCAAATACATTACTGATCTAGGGTTCATGCCGAGTTTGCACATCTACATGCAACAAGTTTGCCTTTAATACATACATCAACAAGCCTACACAGCAACAGTGTATTTTAGGATTTCTCATAAAGGTCTTCTCAAACATTAATACAATGTAGTTAAACAAGTGTTCTTAGTTCAGTATTTGGATAGATTGTTCTTAACATATGCTTGCGGATTAGTTTCATTGGCACGAGTAATCCTTTACACACAGGTCAACAAAGGACAAGGTCTCAATTCACAACCCCAACAAGTGGCCTGCAGGCAAGTTACATATTAATTACACACAGAGGTCAAGACGGCCATGTTGTATTTCGGAATGACATCGTCCACCATTTTAACTCACAGGGTGACTTTACAAAGAGAACCTAAAATGGAGGATTGACCTAAAATGGCGGCTTACATTGATTCTAAGGTCAGGACCTTGCAACACAGATTCCTTCGCACGTGGCTTATAAGCAGCTTGGCGTAGGTCAATATACATATATTCGTTGCAATAGGAGGTACGATATAATTTCCCATTTGACAACTCTTTTGTGTGTTACACAGCACCTTCAGTGCAGTGGCACAGGGTTGTCTTTTAGACTTCCCATCGACTCTATTTCTGGGGCTGACGACTGTCCCCCAGAAAAGGGTGAAGTTGCCATTAACTTATAGTCATTTAACCACAGATCCAGTACACCCCTTCTTCCATGGAGTATTGGAAGGGGTTAATCCTTAGCCCTTTTTATCTGTAGCTCTTGGAGCATTGTTTCGCTCCCTTATCATTAAGACTTGGCTGGTGGCAGTGGTATTTACCTAATTTTGCTACCACGATTATATTACATAACGTGGTATTGTTTTAGGCTATTTTAGTAGCCTCGAACTTTGAACCTGCTAGCCCAAATACTTTTTATTTCGGCTCTGGTTGTGTTTAATCGCCCTTTCTTTTTGTTAACATCCTTCTTGGGTGTTTCTTTGCGCGGCAAACCAGGTTTGCCTCCTTTGTTCGCCGACCTTTGCCGGGCTTCTGACCAAAAGCCCTCCTTTCGCGTCTGGGTGTCTAGGTGGGCTGAATGCGAGGGAGGGGTGTAGTCACCCCCTGCACAGGGTCTCCTTGGAGACCAGAGTCACACTTTGTATTGATTGGCTAAGGTGGTTGTCCGGGCTAAACAACCCCCCTGCTGAGTGATTGACAGCCAGGCTGTGAGAATGGGGGATTTTGGCATAAAAGGCCGGACTCTTGGGCTAGAAATCAGAGTCGCCACTGGAACTGCAAGGAACCGAAGAGAAGCGGAGAAGAAGATGGCTGCTGCAACCCCGAGTCCCGGTGAAGCCCTGCTACAGTCCTGAGCTATCTACCCTTCAACGACAAGAGAAGATCCAGTCCGGAGTCTTCTTCCCTTGGGCCTGGTGGGATCAACCAGCTTGTCTTTTCTTCAGTCAGAGAATCCTCTCCTGGGTCGAAATCACTGCTGTGCTGTAGTGGTCCGGATAGCCATCAGAAGAGCCCTCTCCTCAGTTAAAGGAGCGCACCTTTTATTCATCGTTGTTCTTTTCGCTGCTGCTGGCCTCATCCCTGGGTAGTGCAGATCACTCTAGACATCCTCCTTCTTGTCCCCACGACTGAAGCCGCAGGAACCATGAGTCTGCAGGAAATACAAGGAACAACTGCCGTGGCACCAACTTTTCACCAACGGAATAAGGTACTGTGCACATTTGGCCGGTCTTTTCGCCTGACCAGCCGGAATCAGGGTGAACCCTTTTCCTCCACGAAGATTTGTTCTTTCTTCCCTACCGGTTTTATAACTTTTCCTTCCAATTGACAATCATTTACAAACTCTTGGCATCTCGAACTGGTTAACATGTGATCCTCGGCAACTGAGCATCTGCTCCATTGACACTGGCGCTGGCCTATTGATTTTAATCTGTATCTTTGAACAAGTCCTCGAGTCTCCTTGCTTTGAAAAAGTATTGCCTTTGATTTTTATTCACTTTTCCCTTTTTTGAAATTCTTAAGTACAAAGTGTGTTTTAACTTCGTGAGCATTTCTATCCGTGGGTACGCGTTATTTTCGCAACACCACTGTCAAATCCTAATGTACTTACCTTGAATTACTGGAACAAGTGGAATTGGTTGTGTGTAGTGTATTTTACGTGTGGTTGCAAATTTAAAGAATTGAAGTGTTTTATAACAGATTGTTTAAAAATAAATGTACTCATATTTTTTACCTGAAACATTGGGTCAGTGTTTGCTTGGGTCACAGTAATTGTGGTCCTTTGTGCAATCTCTACTACTGCTCATTTACTCTTGAGATAAGTCTGGCTGCTCCGCTACTGCTACCACTTTAACAGTGTAGTACAGGCTTGTACCAAAGGTGAACTTGTATTACCACTTGTAGTCTTAATTGTGTTTAGTGGTCCCTAAGGGCACTGCATGGGATTCTGTCTAACAGAAGGCACCCAACCAATCACGGTTGGAGGGAGGGTTGGGAGGCGGGCGGAAGGAGGGGAAGGAAAGAGGGAGCCGTTAAAAAAGAGTTACACGTGGGGCCTGGAGGCAACCCACAATGCTGGCCTGGACATTTTGGGGCACAAAGGGTCAAGATATCCAAGACCACTCACCTGGTGATGCCGGATGGAAGTGGCATTCCCCACGGTGCAGCAGTGCTATGGTGCATTGCTGGAAGGCACCCAACCAATCACTTTTGGAGGGAGGGTTGGAAAGCGGGCAGAGGGAGGGGAAAGGGAAGAGGGAGCCGTTAAACAAGAGTTACACGCGGGGCCTGGAGGCAACCTGCAACGCTGGCGTGGACATTTTGGGGCACAAAGGGTCAAGATACCCAAGACTACTCACCTGGGGACGCCGGATAGAAGTGGCGTTCCCCACCGTGCAGCAGTGCTACGGTGCATTGCTGGAAGGCACCTGACCAATCACGGTTGGAGGGAGGGTTAGGAGGCGGGCGGAGGGAGGGGAAATGGAAGAGGGAGCCGTTTATCAAGGGTTACACGCGGGCCTGGAGGCAACCCGCAACGCTGGCCTGGACATTTTGGGGCACAAAGGGTCAAGATACCCAAGACTACTCACCTGGGGACGACGGATGTATATTTTAATGTGTATGCATGCCTGGTCAGGAGTGAACATGCACATTAGTTTGTCTTTAGAAAGTGTTGGTTGGCTCTTCCTTAGAGCATCCTGTCTTGAAATAATTCCAGCTTCATTCATGCCTGTTTTATTGATACTTAAAAGTCATGTATAGCCAATCAGATAGCACAGCGAGTAGAGCGCTTGCTTTGACATCAGTGCAGAACCTTCCGACGCAGGTTCAAATCCCGGCAGGGCCAAACTCAGCCTTTCATCCTTCCGAGGTCGATAAATGAGCACCACTCACTGTGGGTGATAATAAGCAGCACTCAGATACCTGTGGGTTCGTAGCGCTATATAAATGCTAAATTATTATTATTTATTTATATGCCGAGTCCTTTACAAGAGGCTTTAAAGTCAATACTTAACCATTGGGAAAACAGTCACTTTCGACACCGACAGCGGATGATATCAAAGGGACTTTTTTTCTGTGGCTTTATGAAATAACTGGCTAGGCCAACCGTTTGTCGTCTCTTTTAATGGTGCTGTTTAAAAAAAGGGACTAAGGCCAACATGCTATGTTGCTGTGAATGCAATGCCTGCATGCTGGACAATCAGATTACTAATACCTAATCCCAAGGAGTCTTTATAGTGGGTTCAGTTTAGGAAAATGTCATCCACGGATCATGTGCAAAAATTAGAGTAGACCCAGTCAATCCTTTCACCCGCACACTGGTAATTATCTGATGTTAAGAAAATTGCTTGCTGCTATGTGTATCCAGAGTACAGCACTCTAACCCTGTGTTGAATTAAGATTGGAAAACCCCAAAGACCAACTGGATTCAATGTTGCCCTAGTCAGTGCAATTATGAGCTACCATAGTCACTAATACTAAAGATATGTATCCGTAACAAAATACTACTGGTGTTCATGTTTCGTCCCAATTCACTTGTTCAAGGCTGTCATAACATTACACATTCACACACTTGACTGTTCTATTATTGAACAGAAATTGTTTCCAAAATGGTACGCTGTATTTACATGGCATTCGCAGAAATCACATGATCACTCGTTCTGAGTATTTTCTACTGGTAATTCTGCTTAATCCCCATGTGGTATTCATTCACAGGTAGGGTGATTTGTTTCTTGAATAATTGTTCAAACAATAATTCATCAGGTTGTGTTCGACCCGTGTCACTTTAATGTTATGTTTAGATTGACATGCATTGAGAATATCCCTTTGACTATAGAATGCATTTCTCTTCAAACCAGCGACTGCTTAAATATGTTTGTCAAGTCAAGGGTCACATTTCTACCCACTGCTAGAATGGACCAGAAAACAAGCCTTCTCTACCAACGCCCCAAGACTATGGAACCTCCTCCCCATCGGCATCATACTTGCCCCCACGCTCCTACAATTCAGAAAAGAACTCAAGACCCACCTCCTCAAGGAGTCTCTCATCCTTAACACCTGGGGCATCACGCTGCCCCTCTCCTCCGGCCACCAGGTACAGCTGTACCCCTCCTCTATCCCCCTCTGCACCCTAACCCCCACTGTAGATCTATTCTGTTCTTACCACTGAAAAGCGCTCCATTATGCATCTGTACTGTTGTATACCTCTGTAAAGCACTCCATTATGCAGCTATTATATTGTACACCTCTGTAAAGCGCTCTGTTACATATCTATATTGGTGTATACATCTGTAAAATGCTGCGTTGTTTCTCGAAGCTAGGGCCACGCTCAATAAATACCATAATAATAATAATTGCTAGTCCTTTCACCTGTAAAAAACAACTGCTGTGATTCACTCAATCTGTGTTAAATTACCTGTAAGAAGGTATGTGATGTCTATTGTAAACAATAACACATTTATCTTTACTTCTTTAATGCTGTCTGTTTTGAGCAATACATATGTAATATCGTTCATGAAATGTTCTTCATGTACAATTCATTTTAGCATAAATCCATCAATAAAGATTGATAATGGTTCAAAAATGCTTCTTTTTTGAGGCGCAATATGTCGCCCTTGCCGGTTTATCAGGGATATGTGCATTTAAGGCAGATAGTAAAAAATAGGAATCCTGTAAGTGTTCACTAAGAATTATTCCTTATATTTTGTAAAGCAGCCTAATGAGAATGATGTTTGTATTACAGCTTTAAACAATCTGATTGTGTTGTCCTTTGGGCCTTTAAACACTGTCTGTTAAACCATATTCGCATAAATACCGCCTGATTATGAACATTGGCCTAAGACATTCGCATTCGTATTAAAAACTATGATTAACTCGATTTGGATAGAATTGAATTCGCCGCCATCTTGAAAATATCCGCCATTTTGATCCCAACTCCTGCTGCCTGCTCAGAAATGATTAACCATGTTTTCAGCTGCCACTGAGCAGAATGACCTTTGAGCCTATTTCAACAGTAGGACTGCCAAAAGCAGAAATGTTTGTCCTGTGCAAAGAGACCCATGTAGTCAAAATGTACTCCCATTCAAAGTGTTATCTGTGCGTACAGACTCATCCTCTTTCAAACAACGACACACAAAGCAAAGAAACTACAGCCGTGTGTTTTGGAACAAATCCTTTATGCATCTCTTGGAACAGAACTTATCCTAAAGCTCAAGAAACAAGAAAGATCTACACAGCTGAATACAACAAAGTGTGCCAGTATTGTATCTTTAAGGAACCTTGGAGCCACAATGAACCTCAATTCAAGTGTTGTCTGCATCAATAGCTCCAGCCATATACAAACATCAGAACTGAATGGCAGACAAACTAAAACCATGTGCCTTTGCAATAAACTATTGAATTTGTTTCTTGAAACTGGACTTAACTTGAGCTAGAGAACCAACATCACCATTGAATCTCCAAGGATAAGGCAACATGACAAAAGTGTAAACTAATATTGTTATATTTGTCATGTCAACTGGACTCAAACCCAAATTTGTAACTTATTAGTTTGGAGAACGGCTGGGCAATGACCAGAACTGTGTATAAATACTGCATGCTTTGTGATGACCAGTACTCTCACCCCTCACTGTGTCTGCTGGTACACAATGTGAGGCACTTGAGAGCCAGATAGCTATCTGCTTTGATATTTGTATCTTTACAGAATAAAGTTAAATTCATTACTTTGACTTCGTGACTGCCGGATTACATTTTTGGTGGTACTAAGCCTCGATATTCCTTGCTGATCTATCAGATGGCGCCTGAATAGAGACCCTCGAGATTGATGTAACCTCGCTGATCCAGTATGTGGCTACCGGACCGGAGCATAAGAAAGGAGCCCCTTTTTGTATTAGACGCAACACCTCGACAGTACTGCATGATCTGATCCCTGAACGGTGAGAAAGTGATTTGAGAGGACATCTTGATGAGGGTCCCCATATCGAGGTGGATATTTTTGCCGAAATCGCCAGCCACGTCGATCATTTGTAATCCGATCGGACCTCCTTGGTATTTTGAAATCAGGTGAGGCGTGCTGCGATTCCTAAGAATCCTGATATTTGTTGCAGTTTTGCACTTGCAAGTACAAACGATGCCAGGTAACACCAGTGATCTGACATGCCTGGGAAATTGTCTGCCTGTTTTCAGGGCTTTGGAATGAGGCCGACCGGCGCCACCTGTTGGTTCACCAGCATGTACTATGTACTGTAAGTACAGCCTAAATAGTATTGTATAACGATTGTTAACGATATTTGGCACAGACAAACTAGACATGCTTCCGAATTTCAGTGCCCAGTTCATGGTAGTTTTGAAATTGCCCGTATAGAGTATTTAGAGTCTATATTGTTGAAGAAAAAGGCTAGCCCTGCAGCATTTGATGTAATTAAGGATTGGGGAAAGGAAGCTATGCAGCAATTTAAGAGGAAAGAGAAACATGCACGTCGACATATGTCTAACACTGAAAAAGCATTATTGTATGATCAACAGAAACAGTCGGAATCTATTAGAATTATGGATTGGGCTTTTCAACTTGGAGTACAGAAAATATATCTGTCTAGGATTTTCATACCTCAGACGAAAGGATCAATAAGTTATTGAATGAGCGTAGGACTATTGCCACTACACCACCTCCTTATGTGACTCTCCATGTTATTTTACCTCTTCCTGCTGTTGCACCTCCTCCCGTTGTTGTTCCTCTTCCTCCCGTTGTTGCTCCTCCTCCAGTTGTTGCTCCTCTTCCTGCTGTTGTTACCCCTTCTCTATCCTCGCCCTTACCGACAGTTGCTGTTCCCTTAATTCCGTTTTTACTACCAGCGGTAGTGTCTCCATTGCCTATTGAACAAGATTTGTCTAAACTTTCTTTTGCAAGTGGTTCTGCTCCACTTGTAGTGATTGAAGGGGCGAGTGTTGATTCAAGAATGGTCACTTGTGGTACAGTATCCAAAGCTAGAAAAAGAGAATTGTATGCATGCGCTAAGAAATATATATAAGAGGGTGAAGAATCAGCTGTTTTAGTTGCGATTTCTGTACAAGAAAGTATTCCTGAACAGGCTATTTTGATAGAGGGGATGGGAACGCACTTAGCTGATAATTGGAGTGATTTGACGGACATGAATGTCCCACAGGGGTTTGAATGTCCTAGCCCGCTCAAGGGACACTGCAGAGAAAGTACATGAACATGTTGAGAGGGTTTTTGAGTTTAAGAGGGAGTTAGATTGATTACAGAATGATGAAATAGATGGTACTAGAGTGGAAGCCTCATATGTGCAGATACAATTTCTTCCTTCATGTAAACCAATGAGTGAAGAAACGCGTATTTGCACAAGAGACCCGCTTAGATGGATTTCAGATGTTTCAATTTCTCCCATTGAAGTATATGACACGTTTAGTCAGTATGCTCCAGCTATGCAAAGGAAAGTCTGATACTACTTTGACTACCGTGTCACTTGATTTAGCCCTGTTGCTTAATGAACTTTCAGAATTGCGTACTTTTCAATTGCAAATGAGGGAGGTTCCTCTGACATTTGTTCCTAAAGTAGAAATTCCAGCTGATGCTGCAACTGGCGCAGCAGCCAGTACTATTGAAGCTCATTATGTTTCACAGTTTGTTCATGTCCCATTTTCTAGACAGGAAGTGAATACCATTAGATAGACGATTCCAGATATCAGGAAAAATCCAACAGGATTTTATAAAGAAATTGAATCTGTCTTGCATTTATCAGTTTTCACGCTGGGCGATATAGATTTGTTTTTCCCTGTGATCCTATCTGCTGATTTATGGAAACAGATTAGAACTGTAGATGATCAGGCAGGACTGGTTGACACATGGGTTAACTTGGTATGGATAGATGGAGAAAGGAAGGCTGGTGAGAAACTGCAACAGTTGATATTGACACTGCAGGACAGAATTGTAACTAAAGTGAAAACTTTGGTTCCAGAGAGAAGAATAGTTTGGGGCAAGCTTACAGTTTGCATCCAGGGGAAATCTGAGGGGGGCGCTACTGAATATTTTAATCAATTCGAACAAGTATTTTCAGATTTTAGCGGTCAGGACTTAACTATTGAGTCAGGAAAAAAGGCTGTTTGTAGACACATTTGTGCGTGGATTGTTGCCTGATATTCAATCACAAATTATGACTTCTGAAAGTGCCTAGCAAGATAATCGCAGTCTGAAGTATTGCACATGGCTCAGTATTATGAAAATAGAGCCAATACTGAAAAAGAGAGGATAGGAAAGAAGAAGGGAGACTGTTGCAGCAAATAGTAAGAGGAACTAGAGGTGGGAATACACAGTTTAGAGGTCAGTTTGCACCACAGAGTAGTGCACAAATGGGCCTAGTACATATGAACCAATGTGCCTATTGCAGACAAGAAGGTCATTGGCAACCACAATGCCCCATCCTTCAGCAGCAATTGAATAACACATATGGTACCATGGGTAGATGATCCAGAGGCCATCCTGGGATAGGGGGTCCTGGTAGAAGTCTGTTCGCTCAGAATCAACAGTCATTCTCACAGGATAGTCAGCAGCATAGTGTTAATAATGGGAACATTTTTGATAATCCTTTGACTGTCTATTTCACGGAGGATCTTGCATTTGATGATGTACTGTTCCATTAGGACAGCCCGAAGCAGAGTTTGGAACCAGTACCTATTCCCGTCGATCAGAAAGGGCCATATCTTGAGATGATGGTGGGGAATGGGATGTATCGATTTTTGATAGATACAGGAGCACAGAAGTGTTCTGTTGGTCATTCACGGGTTCCAGATATTCCACTGTCAGGGCAAACCAACATTTCGGTAGGGTTCTCTGGTATGCCAGTGGTTAGTCCGGCCTCTCAGCTGGTACCGATTTCACTGGGGCCATTTACTGATTCATGTCCATTTCTTTTGACAATGAATTGTGGCAAAAGGATGCTGGGGTTGAATCTGTTGAAAGAATTGAATGCTGTAATTTACTGTTCTCCGGATGGAGTGCATTTAACGATTTCACCTCAGCGAACTTCTGTTTCACAATTCTTGACTAGGCCTTTACCGACTGAATTGGATAAGGTTCCGGCATGTTTATGGGTGGTAGATGGTAATGACGTTGGTATTTTGCAAATTGAGCCTGTTAAAATTGTGTTGAAACCAGATGTTAAATTGCCACGTATTCCACAGTATAAGATTTTGGTTGACGGTGAACAAGCTTTGAAGAGTATAGTTTCTGATTTTGTACATCGAGGAGTGATTGAGGAAATTGCAGTACGTTTGTATAATAGTCCAATTCTACCGGTGTATAAGAAAGGGGATAATGCAATTCGTTTCCATTTTATTATTGATTTACGTGCTATCAATAAGATTGTTGCTCCACAATTTCTGATTGTGCCCGATGTGACTACTATATTGACAATGATTCCAGCTTCAGCTACTAATTTCAGTGTTGTGGATCTAAAGAATGCTTTCTTTAGTATTCCTGTACATGTTGACAGTAGATATTTGTTCGCGTTCACCCTACGGGGACACTCGTTTACATTTACTTGTGCGCCTCAAGGGTACACTGAGAGTCCAAGCATTTATAGTAGAGCTTTGAACGAACAGCTTGATACACTTGAGTTTCCTTCAACTTGTACGTTGTTGCAGTATGTTGACGATCTTCTTTTAGCTGCAGATTCAGAGGTTGCTTGCAAGGAGGGCACCGTGTTGCTGCTTATTCATCTAGCAGAACATGGGCATAAGGCTTCATTGAAAAGGTTTCAATATTGTCGACAGGGGGTCGCTTATTTAGGCTATCAGCTGTCAAAGGAGGGGAGAAGACTGACACCTGAACGATACAAAGCATCTCTAGCATGTCTGTCCCAAATACACAGAAAGAGGTCGGATCGGAGCCTTGATAGGCATGGCCTCGCACTATAGACAGTGGATCCCTAACTTGTCATTAATGATAAAACCAAAGTTGGCATTGACAAAGAAGGGCATTTCTTTGCCTTTATCGTGGAACATGTATTGCCAGAAAGCTTTGATCTGCTCAAGGCTGCGTTGTGTTCAGCAACAGTTTTGGGCACACCAAATTATGACAAAGCCTTTGTTTTGTATGTGCATGAATGTGATGGATGCGCTTTGGCTGTGTTAATGCAGGAGCATGGAGGGAAGAATAGACTGTGCGGTTATTTTTCCTCCACGCTTGACCCTGTTGCATGCGCTTTGCTAAGATGTTTGAGAGCTGTTGCTGTTGCTGCTGCCGCTGCATCGGTAAAACAAAGTGAGGGTATGGTTCTGGGTCACTCCTTAACCATGATGGTACCTCACTCTGTAGACATTCTATTAAATAGAACGCAAACGCAACATCTCACATCAGCATGATTAACAAGATACGAGCTGATTCTATTTGCACTACATATCCAAATTAAGAGATGTTGCTCATTAAATCTAGGCAAACTATTGCCTCTTCCGCAAGAAATTGCTTGCAGTGACGAGATGTCACATGAATGCCTCTATACCACAGAACAAGAGAATAAAGGCAGAATTGATTTAAATGATACACCATTAAAAGATTCACAAGTAATGGGTAATGTAGCAAAATCCTTTATGCCATTTTGGGGACAGATAATGAATTCTGAGGATATTAAAAGACTAGCAAGGGTACTGGGAAAAAAACATCAATAGGACACCGATATTTTGTACAACATGACGCTAGAGCAAAAGGCAATTAGGTTAGTAGCCCTTCAAAATAAAATGGTGTTAGACATCATTCAAGGTGAGCGTGGTGGGGTATGCAAAATGGTGGGATCTGCATGCTGTGTTTTTGTACCCGACTCGTCCCCTACTGTATTCATGGCAATTCAAAATCTACATACCTTGAGTACTGGAGTACATGTCCCAGAGGGAAACTGGAATCTTAGTGCTTGGTTCTGGGACTTGTTACGAACGTGGGGTTGCAAACTCTTTGCACTCTTAATGATAGTTCTTGGTGTTCTACTGTTTTGTTGTTGTTGTGTACAATGTCTCCCTGACATATGTTCGATGTTAGGAGTATATTGTGCACAAACGATAGGTACACTAGGACTTTAGATACATGCGCCCAAGGAAACTACTAATGTTTTAGTAATGAACGATATTACTATCGAGGAATTTATGGCGATTGATATTTATGAAGAATGTGATTCAGGATGTACGGATATTGAGGCGTGGGGTTTTGAGTAAAGCAAATGTTTCAGTAATGCTCTTGGCTTAGGCCAAAAGAAGGGTTTGTTAAACCATATTCGCATAAATACAGCCTGATTATGAACATTGGCCTAAGACATTCGCATTTGTATTAAAACCTATGATTAACTCGATTTAGATAGAATTGACTACGCCGCCATCTTGAAAACATCTGCCATTTTGATCCCAACTCCTGCTGCCTGTTCAGAAATGATTAACCATGTTTTCAGCTGCCACTGAGCAGAATGACCTTTGAGCCTATATCAACAGTAGGACTGCCAAAAGCAGAAATGTTTGTCCTGTGCAAAGAGACCTTGTAGTCAAAATGAACTCCCATTCAAAGTGTTATCTGTGCCTACAGACTCATCCTCTTTCAAACAACGACACACAAAGCAAAGCAACTACAGACGTGTCTTTTGGAAGAAATCCTTTATGCATCTCTTGGAACAGGACTTATCCTAAAGCTCAAGAAACAAGGAAAGATCTACACAGCTGAATACAACAAAGTTTACCAGTATTGTATCTTTAAGGAAGCTTGGAGCCACAGTGAATCTCAATTCAAGTGTTGTCTGCATCAATAGCTTCAGCCATGTACAAACATCAGAACTGAATGGCAGACAAACTAAAACCATGTGCCTTTGCAATAAACTATTGAATTTGTTTCTTGAAACTGGGCTTAACTTGAGCTGGAGAACCAACATCGCCATTGAATCTCCAAGGATAGGACAACATGTCACAAGTGTAAACTAATATTGTTATATTTTCATGTGAACTGGACACAAACCCAAATTTGTAATTTATTAGTTTGGAGAAGGGCTGGGCAATGACCAGGACTGTGTATGAATACTGCATGCTTTGTGATGGCCAGTACGCTCACCCATCACTGTGTCTGCTGGTACACACTGCGAGGTGCTTGGGAGCCAGATAGCTATCTGCATTGATATTTGTATCTGTACTTAATAAAGTTATATTCATAACTTTGACTTTGTGACTGGCAGATTCCATTTTTGGTGGTACTAAGCCTTGATTTTCCTTGCTGATCTATCACGACTGGTAGGTAGAGTTGTCATTTAAGTGGGATTTGCACGTCACAAATGTAACCTGGAGATAAGGACAAGACTTGCTGCTTCTTTATCCATCTCCTTCATTACGATAATCCTTAAATCGCTGCTCGATAGTTTAATGGTGAGGCGTTCTTCTGTAGAAATGATGTCAGTTCTCAGTTCTTCCACTGCTAGCACGGATAGGGGATGCATCCCACTGTAGGCAAAGTTCTCTCCCAAGCGCCCTCGGGAGCAGAAGGGACACCTGGACTGTTGGCTTCGGGGGGGGGGTCATCAGTTGGATCTTCCAGTTTGTCTAACTATTAGTGTGGAACAGGAGTTTGTGGTTTACTGTTTGTTCAATCATTGACATACAATTTGTGAATTAAATAGATCTACGTTCGGTGTCAGAACAAATGTTGAGTCTTTTTCCAAACCAGTCTTATCTATTTTAGTCAGTAATCTGTTTATACATCAACATAGTCTCACGCCTCTGGAATAATCTCCCAGTTCACCTCTGCTCACTGACTTCTCTGTTAGCATTCCAGAAAAATGTGAAAACTTTGCTTTTTTCTTAATTTTCCCCATATACCTAATTCTCCATTCCTAGTCCTCTGGTTAATTCACTCGTCTTGATGTTCGGTACCCCTCTGGATTTTGAGCGATCCAAATCACATATATACAAATACGACACCAATAATCTTTGAAAGTTGCACACATGGTTCTCCAATTCCTTAATTTGTTGGTTTCCTAAAAAATGCCTGGATCTATGTTTTCCTTGTAAATCCACAGATGCTGATGGTTGCTATGAAGACCCTCTGTGTTGTTCATTATGAGATACAAGATGTTCTGGCATGTGCCCAATAAATGCTGCAAGTGCCCTGTACAAACATGTCTGTCCTGACTGTGCCCAATATACACCACAAGTGCCCTGTACAAACATGTCCATGCTGTCTGTGCCCAATATACTCAGCAGGTGCCCTATGCAAACATGTCTGTGCTGTCTGTGCCCAATATACGCCGCAAGTGCCCTGTACAAACATGTCCATGCTGTCTGTGCCCAATATACGCAGCAGGTGCCCTGTACAAACATGTCCGTGCTGTCTGTGACCAATATATGCCGCAAGTGCCCTCTACAAACATGTCCGTGCTGTCTGTGCCCAATATACACTGCAAGTGCCCTGTACAAACATGTCTGTGCTGTCTGTGCTTAAAATACGCCACAAGTACCCTGTACAAAGATGTCCATGTTGTCTGTGCCCAGATTGTTTTATTGTCGATGTTTGCTGCGTAACATGAAAAAAATGTGCTAACAGATTCATGTTATGCAGCAAACATACTGCAAAAAAAACAGACCCATTAATTTTTGCCTCTTGCAAAAGTTTTTTTGATAATACTGAACCTATTTTCCCCATTACGTATTATCAAAGCATTTGCTCCATTTTTTCCACTGGCGCAAATATTAGATAATCTGGCCCCAGGATATATATACATATCACATTGTTCTGGGAACCTGTAAAACATTAGTGTCTGGAGATTGCTCCCGACACTAATGTATACAATGCGACTGGCAAGAACATCATTTGCATTACAGCTCAGCCCCCTGCAAATTCGCAGTTCACCTTTGAAAATAAGGTGACCTGCTCATTTCCAAAAATGGAGCATCTAAAACAGCACATCCTCTGCTCTATTTTTAGATGCTCATTTTTTGAGGGCCTGGTCCAAAACCTACATTATAAAATATTACAAAAATCGTCACAAAATGTGGGTGAAAGGAGAGAGGGAAGGGAAGTGATGCACCAGATGAGGAGTGATGGGCAAGACAGCAGAGTGAGAGCAAAGAGAAGCAGTGATCAAAAGAACAGAGAGGGAGCATTGGACCAGAAAGCAGAGAGGGAGAGTAGTTGGCCAAAGGGGGGAGTGGTGGTCAAAGGAGCAGAGGGGAGCATTGGGCCAGAGGTGGAATGATGGGCCAGAAAGCAGAGAGGTTTTGGGCCAGAAAGCAAAGAGGGAGCGGTTGGTCAGAAAAAGGCAGCAAGCTGCAGATTTGGGAGAAAGAATGGGGGAAATGTGCGATAGAATGGGATAAAGGATGCTGGATGTAGGAGAAGTGAGAAAGAATGAAGGAATCTAGACTACAGGAGGAACTCCAGAGTGGAAGGAGTGAATTCAGAGCGTGGTTTAGAGTGTGGCCGGGTTGTTACTTGGCAGCGTGACAGAGCACCCGCGTAAGTGCATGACTGGCAGAGTGAGAAGTTTGGGAGTGTAAATTGTGATGAGGTATTGGCAAATGTGAGGGGTGGTTGTGAGTGAGGTGTGTGGGTGCTTGGAGGACATAGAAGGGGAATCCTTTTACAATTATAACTGATAATGATAAATAAAGTTAATAACCTTAACTAGGCACACACATCAAACCAAAAAGTAGTGTAAAACAAACACTTTTCTGCCAATACTAGGACATCTGGGACCCTTCCTGCTAAATTCATACAACAGGTGCCAACAGTGACAACTTGGCTCTCTTGTAGCCTCACACACTGCCCCTTTCTTGCAACCTGCCAATCTTACATCATGAAGCCAATAAAAAGTGTGCCACAAAAATGCTGCATCAAATACAATTTTGTGCCAAAAATTAGCTTTTTTTGCCGCAACATTTTCAATTTAATGCTGCAATATCCTGGAGGGTCTGAATATGTACCAGCATGCCACTATGAAAAACATTCATGCTACTTGTGTGGCCCTGCACACACAGACAGACTCGCTCACTCAAACATGCACTCATTCAAACTCTCTTGTCTGCACACAAACACATTGCTTTACATTCACAACATGCATGACACACTTTTTTCTTTTTTCTTTTCAAACGTACCATTTAACAAAGTGATGGTGCCTTCTCTCCCCGGCCTGGCATTCCAATGGCTTCAGAAAATATTGGCATTCGATGGAGGCAAAATGTGTGTGGTCCAGGGTAGTAGAAGAAGAGGAAAGGGTGGAAGGGTAAGAAAAAGTGAAAGAGAGCTTAGTTGCCTTCTCTTTAACTCAGCTTTCAAATACTATAATCAATTCAACACTCTTATCTTTGTCAATAGTGGTTTTATAAATTCATCTATTTTTCGAACAATTCCTCTACACCCAACACGTGTTTCGGCCACTTCTTGGCATTCCTCAGGTCTATATCAAATGTATATCCTCCATGATACATAGTACAAGAGGTCCCCACCCACTGAACTGCAAGTCTTAAGCTCGATTAGCTCATCCAACCTGCCGGTCATTTCTCAAAGATAACTTGATAGGATTCTGCCTCCTGTCGACCAGGCTCAGCGAAACCGGAAGCCGGGCACATCATGCTGCCTTTGGGTGTTCTCATGAGCAGAATGGGATTACCATAATAAATGATTCTCAGACCCAAACAACCAGACAGACTCAAAGAATATGCCAAAGTACTACTTTATTATCAGCTCAATAAAGTAGGGAAACCTGGCGAACAACAAATTGTAGCTCACACACTCTCAGTTACATTTTGATTACACAAAGGTTTTATATCTCGCTGTACGTCAGCTATGACGTCATCCTACGTGGCAAATAATAAAACCTATCAGATGGGGGATTGGTTAGGGGAACATATCTACTTATAGTTTATGCAGGTATTAGTGACATGATTGGCTGCCCCTCATCTGGCAGGCATGCCTTGAACTTCCCTCTAACTACATATCATACAGATTATAGCAGAATAACAGCAGTGGATTGGCCCCTGCAGCAATGTATGCTCACCATTGCATAGGCCCTCTTGATTGGTTGGCATTCTCTGCCATCCGTGGACATTCGGCTCATTAGTAGCACGTAAGCAAAACAAAACCCAGGTGTAGAGAACAATGTCAGACAACTTCCTACTTGGCAAATTAGTCTACCATCTCTCATCAGTTAAGCCTTCAGTCAAGGTTTCTTCTTTGTACTTGACCTTGCTGAATGGTCTCTTCTCTGGAACTTTAAGAGGAGTTAAGGTACATCGTTATCTTCTTCGGGAGCTCATGAATAGGCCTTGTTTTCTGGTCTTGCTCCACGTATGAGGAGGCCATCATTTTGACCATTTTGCCTTTATGTTTAGTGTTATTTAATTCAATTATTCTGGGTGTCATTGTGAAAGCAAAAAGAAGATATCGAGGCTGAGTACCCCAAAAGGAAATACACCAAACGCGGGTTCAAAATATACACAGATCTTTATTCTACAACTGAACAGTTTCAAAGGACAAAGCAACAGATAGCTATCAGGCCATCAGTACAACACAGCAAATACCAGCCCTATTCGGTGTGTGCAGTGAGTGAGACTGTACATCAGAATAGTCACACCTTTTATACAATCCAAAACATGATGTCCAACCCACTTGTAAGTTAATGAATCTCGGATCTAGGGTTTGTGCCGAGTTCACTTCTAATTTATGCATCTTTACATTTACGGATTATCCTTAATACATTCTCCAACAAGTTACAATAGCAACAGTGTGTCTTTGGATTTCACATTGAGCCTTCATGCACATTTATACAATATAGTTAAACAAGTGTTCACATTAGATGCTCAAAGAGTATTGTGCACAATATATGTTCATGGATTAGTATTGTGGGCACAGGTAATCCTCTATACACAGGTCAACGAAGCACAAGGTCTCAGTACATGACCCTAACATTTGGCCTGCGGGCAGTTTATACATTAACTCACATGCAGAGGTCAAGACGACCATGTTACAAGCAGAATAACACTGTCCACCATCTTAGAACACAGGGTGACTTTAGAATGAGAATCTAAAATGGCGGATGAACCTAAAATGGCAGCTAATATTGATCTAAGGTTAGGACCTTGCAACGCGGATTTCTTCGCAGAGCGACTGGGCTTAGGCCAATATATACAATAAAGGAGGCATGATATGATTTCTCATTCGACAAACCCTCCTTTTGGCCTAAGCCAAGCGCTAAAATACTTCTAATCACTTTACGAATAACTCCACGTCTCAACGTCTATACACCCTGAATCAACATCGGAGATATCTATTGCCATTAGATCAGTCACTAGAATTTCTTGCAGAACATATTCATTGGAGTTCTTGTCTGGGGAGTATACCTTGCGTCCTAATGTACCCATGGCCTGCGCGCAACATCCTCCTAACATCGAACATATGCCAGGAAGGCATTGTATACAGCAACAAAGAAATAGCAGTATTCCTAAAATGATCAGCAAGACCGAAAGTAGCTTCCAACCCCAAGATCGCAAGAAGTCCCAGAACCAACCACTAAGATCCCAGTTTCCCTCGGGAACATGCACTTCTGAACTTAGGACATGCAGATTCTGTATTGCCCTGAAGATAGTTGACGAGGAATCTGGCACAAAAACACAGCAAGAGGACCCCACTAATTTACATACCCCTCCACGTTCAGCCAGGATGACATCTAATGCCATCCAGTTCTGAAGTGCTACTAACCTTATTGCTTTCTGTTCTAGAGTCATATTATAGAGTATGTCAGTGGTCCAGTCGATGGTTCTCTCCAGCACTCTCGCTAGTCTTCTGATATCTTCAGAGTTCATTATTTGTCCCCAAAATGGCACAAAGGACTTAGCTACATCACCCAGAATTTGCGCTGAAGTATCACCATCCTCGTCCCGCTGCGGACGAGCTTTTGAAACCTCTATGGTACTGGCTATGAATACCTCGGGTAACAGGATCCCTAAATAACAAGTGCCCTGCCAATCCCTGGGTAACCATGGAAATGCTACATTACCGCAAACAAACTTTACAGGTAAGCCTACATACAAAGGTCTGTCTTCCCCAGTCAATTCGCAACATTGGCGCAACCTTTAAAATCACCCATTAACTGGGTACCATTCCTCTGTATGCAGAAAGAAACTGAATCAGGGCTATCATTAGCAGTGTAGGAAGGAGACGTGGCATACTTATTGCCTATAGGAGCCATTTTAAAAGAAATCAAAGATTAAAAAGGACAAGACAGTCTATCAGAAGGCCCAATAGAAGCAACGTTAGGCTTACTCGTATTTGCAAAGAGCGAGCATCCCAAGGGAGTCAAAACACGTTTTTCAAACTGATTCAAATTAGTCCCATCAAAGTTCCCTGAGATACTGTTGTTCCAGCGACCAAAGAATAGTGCTCTAAGAGAAGCATAGCATGCAGAAGTCAAAGGTAAAGGATGAATATACCAACCTAGCCCCTTATCCCAATGTTGCGGTAAATGTGAGCAGACCCAACAGTTGGACTTATTAAAGATGGCATGTGTAGCATTCATGATAAGTAATAGTGTATTTTTATGATATCTCTGTCTATGCTGAGAGTCCCTAAGAGATAGAGTGTGCAGATGCACGAAAGGAGTAGAAACAGTAGGTACATTTTCAGTCGGCAACAAATTGTCAAGCGGATGTACTTCTTCTAGATACCAGAAGCCTTAAACAATGACTATTGTAAAACCAATTAACATTATCGCAAAGCAGCAGTACGCTTTCGGGGCCCAAACAGGTAAATGTTCATTTCTGTAGCTGGTCACACAGTCTTTCCCTTTTCCATACGAGCGGTAGCGGTTGCAGGCATTGTAATCTTCAGACGAAAGAACACCAATGTTTTTAGCTGGCGACCTCCAGGCCGAGCGTCTTCTTAGTCCTTCCACAAACCCTAGCCAACAGAATCCCTTTTTTCAAACAATTAATTGGGCCAAAAAGCAAGCCCTTGATGGCTTTCTTCTTTTCCAAGCGCACAGCCGAAACGTGCCATAAGTCTGTTTCCTTGTACGCAGATCGTACCTTGCGATCCCTGGTACTGATTGATGCGTGAACAACGTGTCGTCACTTCCTATTGGAAGTGGCGAATGAACGGAAGTAAGGTTAGAGGCACAATTGGGGGTCACCTGTGGAAACAAAATGGTTGGAGAGTGTGGGGGTGGAATGGCTGTTTCCCCATACCTCACAGGATCAGGGAGAATCCCCAACACACTTTTGATGCCAGTTACTGCTTCGGGATCGTTGGTTGCAGTACTGATGAGGGGTTCTGCTTCTTCTGTATCGTATGGCACTGGGTGTGGAATTTTCTTGGTGTGCATCGCATGGATCCAGTTTTTCCGGCCTGACACTCGCACCTCCGTCTGTGTGAACAGTAGGACTTGGAAGGGGCCCCGCCAATGAGGTGCAAGGCAAGACGATTGCTCAAAGGACTTTACGAGGACCCACTCCCCAGGTCGTATGCTGTGACTGGGGCCCTCGTATTGTACAGGTAAAGCCTCTCGCACCTGGTGATAAATCAAATACAAGTTTTTAGTCCACTGGCTACAGTAATCTGTAAGAAGTACATTTTCAACATTTCGCAAAGAACGACATTTTGGAATGTTCCAAATATTAGCAGGCCTCCCCATAACCACCGCAAGGGGAGACAGCCCAGTCTTAGTTTGAGGGGTTGTACGCATCGATAACAACACAATCGGTAAGTCGTCTGGCCATTTTAGTTTGGTGTCGGCACACATCTTAGCGAGCTTGTTCTTGATGGTGCCGTTGTGTCTTTCCACTAGTCCGGCACTCTGAGCGTGTCTGGCCGAATGGAACCGTTTATCGATCTGAATCCCGCGCATATCTGCAGAATTACAGCAGCGATAAAATGTGGACCATTGTCCGACCAGATGACTCTTGGTAGCCCGAATCGTCGGAAGTACTCTTTTAACATAGTCTTTGCAGTAGTCATGGCTGTAGCGTCTTTAACAGGAAAAGCCTCCACCCATTTGCTGAAAGGACATATGACGACTAACAGTTAACTGAGATTATTACACCGTTCCATCTCAATAAAATCAAAGTGTATAACCTCGAAGGGGACAGAAGGTTGACCAAAACTTCCCTTAGGAGTTGAAGTGCCCTTTCCCACATTATGCTGTAAGCAGATCATACATTCTTGAACAAAGCGTTCAGCCACCTTAGAGATTTTGTCATTTACCCATAATTTTTCCAATATTTTTGTGATTTTACGAGCACATATATGTGTGGGACCATGAGCCATAACAACCATCATCATGTACGGGTCAGGAAGTAGCCATTTCCCTTCAACTCTGTCCACCCAACACCCATCATCATCAAGTTTCCCCAAGCCTTCAGCCCATTTCTTGGACTCTTCTAATGTGGCATCAGTTTGGATATCCCTTACGGAATCAATACCCTCATCAATAGTACAGGCATTTGTGGCTTGCCTTGAAGTATACATATCTGAAGAGAGATCAGTGGCAGTCTGTTTGTCTATCTGATCAGCAAAAGCGTTCCCGTTCCCTATATCATCTACAATCTTCTGATGCTCTGCGCATTTTATGATAGCTAACTGAGTAGGGAGTGAAAGCGCTGAGAGTAGCCGTACTATCAGGGAGCCATGCTGGATCTTTGTACCATGTGAAGTCAAGAACCCTCTTTCTGACCAAAGTCTTCCAAAGTTGTGAACCACCCCAAAGGCATACTGACTGTCAGTGTATATATTTACGGTAAGCCCTTTGGAAAGTTCACAAGCTCGGGTCAATGCTATAATCTCTGCGGCCTGCATGGAGTTCTGCGTGATTCTCTTGGTTTCCACGACCGTGCTCAATGTAGTGATTGCATAAGCAGCTGTGGATGTACCATCCGGAAGTTTGAAGCAGGAGCTATCTCAAAACAGCTCCCCTTGTGTACTGTTCAAAGGAGTTTCTTTTAGATCAATTCTACCCTTTGTCTCTTGTTCAGTAGTGTAAAGACAATCGTGTGACTCTTCGTCACTGCAAGCAGTACCTTGCGGGAAAGGTAAGAGTTCAGCCGGATTAAGAACACAACACCTCTTAATTTGAATGAGTGGTGCAAACAAGATCAATTCATATCTCATCAACCGTGCGGAAGTGAGGTGTTGCATTTGGGTTCTGTTCAGTAGAACATCTACAGAGAGAGGCACCATCACGGTTAAAGCATGGCCTAGGATCATTCCCTCACTCTGTTTTACAGACGCAGCAGCAGCAGCGACAGCTCACAAACATCTTGGCAAAGCGCATGCTATAGGATCAAGGGGGGAAGAAAAGTAACCGCACAACCGATTCTTCCATCCATGTTCCTGCGTAGATAAAGCACATCCATTGCATTCATGCACAAACAACACAAAGGCCTTTTCATAATTTGGTGTGCCCAAAACCGGTGCCGAGCACAATGCAGTCTTGAGCAAATCAAATGCACGCTGGTGCTCCATGTTCCACGGCAATGGCGAAGAAATGCCCTTCTTCATCGGAGCCAACATCGGCTTAATCACTAGTGAAAAGTTAGGGATCCACTGCCTACAGTAAGAAGCCATTCCTATCAAGGCTCTAACTTTTTTCTGTGTATTTGGGACAGACATGCTAGAAATTAGTTTTATCCGTTCAGGCGTCAATCTTCTTCCTCCTTTGACAGGAGATAGCCTAAATAGGCGACCTCCTGGCAACAATATTGACATTTTTTAAGCGGAGCTTTATGTCCGTGTTTAGCCAGGTGAATAAGCAACAACACAATGCCCTCCTTACAAGCGGTTTCTGAATCAGCAGCTAAAAGCAAGTCATCAACATATTGAAGCAGTGTACAAGTAGAGGGCAACTCAAGGGTATCGAGTTGTTCTTTCAAAGCCTTACTGTAAATGCTAGAACTTTCCGTGTAACCTTGTGGTGCACGAGTACATGTGAAGGAGCGTCCCCCTAAGTTGAACGCCAACAGGTATCTACCATCCTTGTGTACAGGAATACTAAAGAAAGCATTCTTTAGATCTACAACACTAAAGTGAGTAGCTGAAGCCGGGATCATAGTTAATATCATCGTCATATCAGGCACAATTGGAAATTGTGGTGCGACAATCTTATTGATGGCACGCAAATCAATTATAATACGAAAAGGAATTGCATTATCGCCTTTTTTGTACACGGGCAAAATCGGACTATTGCACAAACTACCTGCAATTTCCTCAATCACCCCTCGATGCCCACAATCAGAGACGATGCATTTCAAAGCTTGCTCACCATCGATCGAGATCTTCTACTATGGAATACGTGTCAGCTTTACTCCATGTTTCAAGACAATTTTACCAGGCTCAATTTGCAAAACACCAACATCATTGTCGTCAATTGCCCACAAACACTCCGGAACATCACTAAATTCTGGCGGGAAAAGGTCTAGTCAAGAATTGAGAGACAGAAAGTTGCTGTGGTGAAATCGTCAAATGCACTCCATCACAAGAACAATGAATTACCACATTTAATTCCTTCAACAGATTCAACCCCAGCAAATTCTCTGCACAATTCGAAGTCAAAAGGAATGGACAGTGGTCCGTAAAGTGACCCAAAGAAATAGGTACCGGCGAAGAAACCGGGCAGACAACTGGTGTGCCAGAAAAAACTACAGAAACATTAGTTTGCCCTGACAGTGGAATGTTTGGAACCCGAGAATGATCAATGGGACACTTTTGTGCCCCTGTATCTATCAAGAATATATGTTTCCTATTTCCCACTATCATTTCAACATAGGGACCTTTCTGATTAACGGGAATAGGCGTTGGTTCCAAACCCTGTTTCAGGCAATCCTAACAAAACAGAATGTCGTCGAAAGGAAGTTCTTCAGAGAGGTAAGCGGCAGAACGATAATCCAAAATGTTTCTAGTGTCCACGCTTGGTACCTGATTATCCTGCGAAAAAGATTGCTGTGAATCTTGTGAAAACTGACCTCTACAAGGGCCCCCTACACCCGGGCGACCTCTGGATCATCTACCCAAATTCCCAAATGTGTTATTTGACCTCTGTCGGAGGATCGGGCATTGTGCACACCAATGACCCTCTGGCCTACATTAGGCAGACTGGTTAATGTTTACAGGACCCAAGGGCACATTTCCTTGTGGAACATGCTGACGTCTAAACTGTGAATTACCCACCCTAGGGCCTCTAACAATTTGCTGTAACAATACGTGTGTCTTCAAATCACCTTTTCTCTTTTCGACTCTTTCCTTTTCATTATTGACACGATTCTCATAGTACTGAGCCATGTGCAGTACTTCTGATTGAGACTTTGCTTGCCAAGCGCTCTCAGAAGACATCATTTGTGACTGGATGTCCGGCAGCTATCCACGCACAAATTTGTCTACAAATAATCTTTTCCCAGACTCTGTGCCCAAATCTTGTCCACTGAAATCCGAGAATACCTGTTTGAACCGATTAAAGAACTCGGTAGCACCCTCATACTTCCCTTGGACACAGGCAGTAAGCTTGTCCCAAATAATTCTCTTTTCGGGAATTATAGTTTTCAATTTCGCAACTATTCTGTCAGGCAAAGTTCGTATCACCTGAGGCGGTCATTCGCCAGCTGGCCTTTCTCCATCGAGTCTAATTATGTTAGCCCATGTATCTCCTAATCCTGCTACATCGTCTATAGTTCTAACCTGTTTCCACAAATCTACAGGCAGGAGTACGGGAAATAACAGATCAATATCACTTAAAGTGAATACTGAGGATTGCAAAACAGACCCAATTTCTTTATAGAATCCTGTTGGATTTTTCCTAATGTCGGGAATAGATTGCCTAATGGTGTTCACTTCCTGTCTCGAGAATGGGACATGAACAAACTGAGGCACATAGTGTGCAGGGATTTCCTGAGCAACTGTACCCACTGCAACATTAGCGGGGATCTCAACTTTTGGGACGAATGTTGGAGGAACCTCTCTCATAGGCAACTCAGAAATAGGCAACTCCGAAGGCTTACTAAGCAACAGAGCTAAATCGAGCGCTAAAGCAGCCAAAGAAGTGTCAAATGAAAAAGCTCTCTTGTAAATACTCAACAACTCTTTCTTTTACACACTCATCCTGTAGGTATTCTACCATAACCTGTATCACTTTCCTCTGCATTTCTGGCATATACTGACTATATGTGTCATATACTTCAATAGGAGTTATCGATGTGTCTGAGATCCATCTAATCGCGTCTTTCGTGCAGATTTGCATTTCCTCAGATATCGATTTACGACAAGGGAGGAACCGTTTCTGCACATACATAATGTCCAAACTATCTCCAGCTTCATCTTCATTCTGTAACGTTTCCAACTCCTTTCTATACTCAAGTACCCTCTCAACATGCTCTTGTACCTTCTCCGCAGTGTCTCTAGAGAACGCTAAAGTGTTCAGATCCCTCAATGCTTGTGGGAAATCTGTATTGTTTAACCTGTCCCACATTACACACAAATGAATCCCTAATCCCTCAATAAAAACATTTTTCTCAGGAAAATTGTCCATATTAGAAAGTGTGGCAAAAACATTAGCTTGGTCACCATTCTCCATACAATGCTTAGCCCACGCAATCAACTCACATTTCTTCTCTGGAGGTACAGTATTACGAGTGACAACCCTTGATCCTGCTCCCTGATCTACTACAAGCGGTGCAGGACCACTTGCAAGAATAGGCAAATTCAATGGAGGAGTGATTACTGGCGCAACGGGCAAAAGTAGAGGAGCAGGTGGAGGAGCAGCAACAAAAGGAGGACCAACAAGTGGAGGAGGAGCAACAGTAGGAGGTGCAACAGGAGCAGGAGGAGGCAAAGCAGCAGGAAGAGGGACATACCGGTAAACCCTTACCGCCTACTGTGTAATGAGGCCCTCAGACTGTTTATCTTGGTCATACAACAATGCTTTTTCGGCATTCGTCTTATGACAGCCTGCATGTTTTTCTCTACTCTCAAGCTACTGTAAAGCTTCTTTCTTCCAATTCTGTAACACGTCAAATGCTGCAGGTCTAGCCTTTTTCTTTAATAGAATTGATTCTAAGTATTCAATACAAGGAATTTCAAAACTACCATTGATTGGCCACTGAAGTTCGGAAGCATGTCTAGTTTGTCTATGCCAAATATCATTAAACACTATACTACCAATGCCATGCTTACAGTACATAGTACAAGCCGGCGACCCCTCCTGTTGCCCCGGACGGCTAAATTCCAAAGATTGTCTGTCACTGCTGAATAACGCCCTGAAGCAGGCAGACAATTTCCCAGGCATATCAGAATACTGGTGTTACCTGGTCAATAATTGTACTTGCAAGAACAATGCCCCTAAACAAATTATCAGGATACTTAAGAATTGGGTCACGACTCACCTGATCAAGCCTAAGGAGGTCCGATCGGATTTCAAAGTTTTTCTAACAAAGTTTATCTCATGTTTGGTGATTTCGGCAAATCTGCCCGCCTCGATAAGTGGACCCTCATCAAGATGCCGACTCGGACCGTGTGCTCACCGTCCAGGGATCGGGCTGTGCAGCGCTGCTGAGGTGTCACTTCTCATTCAGAAAAGGGGCCCCTTTTACACCGTCCGATCCCAGTCCGATAGCCGCGTCAACCTTCAACGAGCTGGCATCAATCTTCAGGGTCCCTATTCGGGCGCCATCTGTGAAAGCAAAAAGAAGATATTGAGGCTGAGTACCCCAAAAGGAAATACACCAAACGCGGGTTCAACAGATACACAGATCTTTATTCTACAACTGAACAGTTTCAAAGTACAAAGCAACAGATAGCTATCAGGCCCTCAGTATAACACAGCGAATACCAGCCCTGTTCGGTGTGTGCAGTGAGTGGGACTGTACATCAGAAGAGTCGCACCTTTTATACAATCCAAAACATGATGTCCAACCCACTTGTAAGTTAATGAATCTCAGACCTAGGGTTCGTGCCGAGTTCACTTCTAATTTATGCATCTATACATTTATGGATTATCCTTAATACATTCTCCAACAAGTTACAATAGCAACAGTGTGTCTTTGGATTTCACATTGAGCCTTCATACACATTTATACAATATAGTTAAACAAGTGTTCACATTAGATGCTCGAAGAGTATTGTGCCTAATATATGTTCATGGATTAGTAACGTTGGCACAGGTAATCCTCTATACACAGGTCAACGAAGCACAAGGTCTCAGTACATGACCCTTACATTTGGCCTGCGGGCAGTTTATACATTAACTCACATGCAGAGGTCAAGACGACCATGTTACAAGCCAAACAACACTGTCCACCATCTTAGAACACAGGGTGACTTTAGAACGAGAATCTAAAATGGCGGATGAACCTAAAATGGCGGCTAATATTGATCTAAGGTCAGGACCTTGCAACGCGGATTTCTTTGCAGAGCGACTGGGTTTAGGCCAATATATACAATAAAGGAGGCATGATATGATTTCTCGTTCGACATCATGACTCTCTTCAGCCTCTGGAGACGTGGTTGCTCCGTCTTATATATGCTTTCTGCATCTTTAATTTTTCAATATTTAGCATTCGTGAATGTTTCATCATTTACTTAATCTAAGAGAAATATTTCCTGCGTACATTGCTTATCCTCGTTGACTCCCTTATTACCTTGCAATGGCCTCTTACTGTGGCATCATTGATCTCTGGCCAAAGAGCTATCCTATGTTGGTGTGCAAATTCATTTTGCAGCACCTGTCAGCTTGGCAGCCCTGGTCTCTCTCCTTCAGGCCTTTCTCTTACTATTATTCAAAGCCGACTTCCATCTTTTCAACAGGGCCGCTTTACCCATGTTATATTTTCTACTGCAGCAAGCTTCTATGTTGCTCATGTACCTTGCGTTTCTGCGTTTATACATTTGCTACAAATCTGGTTACATATATTCTTTGTATACAGGGAGTATGTGGAAGTGAATGATCTGAAGATTAATCAATCTAAATGTAAGGTTATGGGTTGGGATCCCAAACGAAAAAGGTCTCGAGGTGCAATTCCTTGGCTTTTGCAGGGGAAATAATTGGATGAAACTGAGGAATATAAGTACTCGTGCCTTATTATCAGTACCCATTATAATGAACATCTTTATTCCTCAGACTTGGATTCTAAGTTAAAAACAGACATAGCCCAGGCACGTATTATCCAGGGTAAATACGGTAAATTTTCATTCTCACCGGCGATAACTTTTTTTAAACAAATGGTAACTCCCATTCTCACCTATGGGTCTGAGATAAGATGCTGCCTCCTTGAGTCCTTTTGGTTGAAATTTGAAGTGCGTTTCTGGCGAGCCATTTTAGGTTTGCCTCAGATGGTATCTATGTGCCTAATACGGCACGAATTAGGAATTATCTCATTATACGTGATATACTGTTGGAAGATTATCTCGCTTTATAGAAAATACCTGTTGGTGTCTAGCCCTATTACTATCGCGACCATTTTGGCCAAATATGTTTTGACTTCTGAGCATTCTAAAATTAAGGCCTGGAGAAATAGTGCTTTGAACATCCTGGACACTATTGGGGTCACAGAAATTACTTTGCTCAATAACCCCAATAGAGCAAAAGCTAAATTATGGATGTACATTTAGATCCAAACTAGAAATGAATGCTTGCAAAGCAAACTCTTTCAAACACAGCCATATGTTTCAAAGAAATTGTTTATTACTGAACAATATATTCTGAAATTTCCGGATACGAAGCACAGAGCTCAATATCTACGGCTAAGATTTAATCTTTTCTGTACTAAGGAAGTGCTTTATAGGCGGCAATTAGTAGATGATAAAATCTGTCGATTCTGTGTGGATGCTGCCAAGGTGGAAACCCTTAAGCATCTGCTAGTTGAATGTCCAATGCTTATACATTTGAGAGTGCGATTGTTCAAGCATTTATTCCTAGGTTTGATAATAGTGGATCCAGATATGCTATGGAATATCTTGTATAATAATCAGAAATAAAGACTGAATATAGCGATGGTAACTTTTATGCAGGCTCTGAACTTGTTGCAACAGTCATGAGATATGGATACCACTGTATAAAGGTTGCTTTTAAAGAAGGTATCTAATTTTATGTGATTTGGTGAAATTTTGAGGAACAATTGCGGGGATGTGTTTATTGGTCTATTAGCTTGATGTGGTTGATGCTGTATATTGGATTACTGTGAAGGTGAATTTGAAATGTAGAAATGTTGGCGATAAAGGGGAATTATTACAATGCGATCTCTAATTAAGTCATGAGGGCCAATAATGTGAATAGGCCATTATAGAAACCAATGGACTGAATTCTCTTGGTTTGTATTTTTTAGGTTTTTCTTCCTTTTTATCTTGACAAAATTTCTTTCCTTTTTTTGTATCATAAATACTGTATAATCTCAATCTTTTAAATCTGTAAAGTATACATGTTTATTTTATAAATGTTCTGAATATGTTGTACATTTTTAACTTTTGAAAGGCTGATTTCTTTTTTCAAAATACAGGGTTTCTTCTCACTTGTGTATATGTTTGCTTTTGCTTCTTTAGTTACATCTGTACTTAGGGTCCTTGGTGGGTAGCGTGTCATCCAGTAGGATGGGAGGCAGATTAGCTCTTTACTCCAAATAATCAAACCAACTCAGGAAGATGCCAAAGTTTGTTTACTGTTTTATTATCAATTGTCTAAAACAGGGAGTTACAATGGATATCAACGGACGTCGCACAGCATTCTCTCAAAGAAATTAATAAAAAACAATACTTTTATAGTAAAAACTCGGCATATGTGATGTCATACCATGTGGCAAATAAGAAAAACCTACGGGGGATTGTGGTTGGCTCAAGGGGAACATCTAAGTATACTTTCCATAAGGGGTCTGGTTGGGTCTGTACTGTCAGGTGGACAACTCATGCCCTCCCCTAGTGCAAGTCATCTTCAACAGTTGTTAGAAACACGGTACATCATTGGTTCTCAAACTATACTGCCCTTTGTTATATGGCCTTCTACAATTTGTTGGCACACTCGTGCCCTTCTGGAACATTCGGTTCACTAGCAGCATGTATGCTCATACCCCAGGTGTCAGGGGGTGGACTTGACTGTGCCTCCCCACCCAATTAGCCCAACATCTCTCATCACCCATGCCTTCTGCTATGAAGATTGTCTTTGAACTTGGCCTTGCAATGTATTCTAGTCTCTGGGAATATAAGCGAGTGTGAGCACATGCTTATCATAGTTCTAGAACTGGGTGCCTAAATCTATTTTCATTCTGGGCTCATGTGACAGGAGACCGCAATTCGGCCCATTTTAGTGCTTTTAATTGTCTTGAATTAATAAAACTTAACACTCATGGTGTTCTTTCTTTGTACCTTAACAAGTAATGATTCAGCTTTTCACGTTCTCTGACTTCAAGAATAGATAACCAGTCTTGGCTGCTTTCAGTCTTGACATCAGGCCAGACAGCCCTTCTCGATTCTTCCATGCTCCCATCTAATTCTCTGCTGAGACACAGCTTTCAGCCCTTCTCTTCACGGGTTTGAACTTACTAAAATTGTGACACCGATGTCCAGCTTCCATATAATGGCAGCTCTGCCTGCAGTCTATTCACTACGTATAGCCAGCTTCTAAGAGTACTTGATCTACTTGTGTTGCTTCATCCGTACAGTTATTGAACGATTTGCATTTTCTAAAGTGCTCTTCATATGTGCAATCTTCGTTTCGCACATGAAAATTTACTTGATTCTTTACTTCATCATCAGTTTCTATAAGGTCCATACATTCTCTTCTTCAGCCAGTCTTCTCTGTGCGTCACACTCGCTTCTTTTGACATCACCAACTTCTCTTTCTCTCTTTCTCATATTCTTTCGGGGATCTCCCCCAAGATATTGTGATCTCTTTTGGAATAAATCTGATAGGGTTTTCTTAGTGGACACCTTTTCTCGAAGATTTGATGCAGAATAGTCACAACTGCTGTTGTCACACATGGCACAATTTCAGGCTGCCAGCATACAGGTAGTAGGGGGCGGTACTTCCTGCAGAGGCATTCGGCTGCTCCTCTACACATCGTTATTCATTAAGTATTCTCATATCATTTCAGTGCATCATCATGTCTTGTCTTTATAACATCACTTTGCACTCGTCAGATTTCACTTACAGGTCTTCTAGCTCCTTTG
Organism: Ambystoma mexicanum; assembly: GCF_040938575.1. NCBI lineage: Eukaryota > Metazoa > Chordata > Amphibia > Caudata > Ambystomatidae > Ambystoma > Ambystoma mexicanum. The sequence continues at coordinate 418,172,212 of NC_090934.1, read as the reverse complement.
GGGTCTGCAGACTTCATTCTACTGCTTCAGTTCTTGGATACATTCGATACAGTTGTCTGAGTGCATAATGTCTCTCATATCTTCGATGCAGTATTCGATTTATACCCGGGGTCGGGCAAAGTATCTTCATGTTCTTCCAATATGATGGAGGTGAGGGGGTGGGGTGGGGTCCAATGATGTGTACAGCTGCCTCTCTGTAATGGCATGGAGTGAGAGCCCAAGGAGATGGAGGTCAGATGCCCTCTCTGGTCCTCCTGGCTCCATGATTGGATATAGCAAAAACAAAGAGGTGATGGCTGGAAGGTTTAGACTGAATCTTAACCACTGGCATTGCTCGGGGCAACCCTCCTGACCATCGTTCTTCGCCTGCCAAACCATTACAGAAGGGGTAAAACCATATACAGCCATCACCTCTTTGTTTTTGCTATGTCACCCCGAGTGGGACGGGTATGCCCAGACGTGGGTCCCGTGCCTGCTGGGCCTAGAGACCCAAGCTACTCCTCACTGATGAGCCTCAACAAGGGCGAAACATGTTTGGGGATGCTTGTGGTCTCGTGCAGAAGGGATGTGGCCTAGCAGTTCAGGCTGGACTGCCCCTTTTGGGGTGGGGCTAAGCCTGATTTGCATATGGTCTTTCCCTTCTGTAATGGCTTGGCAGGCGAAGAACAGTGGTCTGGAGGGTTGCCCAGAGCATTGCCAGTGGTTAAGATTAATTCTAAACCTTCCAGCCATCACCTCTTTGTTTTTGCTCCATGATTGGATATACCATGAGAATAGGGGAGTAACAGTTTGTGGTGCGCTCAACTTCCTTAAATCAATTGTTGTCAAAATGCAACAAAAACTACACATGAGGTTCCCCTCGGTCCCTCATAGAGAAATTAGCAATACATAATTGGGTATGTAGTTATATTGCGCAAACAGAAGTCTGTTTGCGCAGTATAACTACACACCCAATTTTGTATAGCTCCATGATTGGCTGCAATGCGCCCATGTCCACCTTGCTTGTGCATGCTGCAGGGCACCCCCAGCCTCCTTGTCCATAATACAGTTCCCAGGAACTATAAGCTACCGGTACATATTACAAGGCCTAGCTAGTCTGTACACGAGGATGCACCCAGAATGCCTGACGTGACTGACTGTACATGCATTCAGCAGACACGGCACATGCTACAGAACTCAACTAGCCTGCAATGGTATCATCACGCGTTTAAAAATGTCTCCGTTTTTGTTTTCTCCGAATATCACCGCAATTATATGTGGGGATGTGTAGGGGTAATTAATTAGTTAAGGGGGTTATGTGTGGTGGTGCAGTATGGGCTGTGCAGGCAGGGTCCCCCCGTGCATATAATTGCACGAAACGAAAAGATAAATCGTCATTTTTGCATTCGGTAATTTCTGTCCGCCATATTCATGTAGATCCGCCTGCAATTACTATACAAACTGCGGGTCCATACAATTAGCCTTTTCTGCGCGAGCGGCGTGGCCCGGCAGCCTGGCACGCCGGCATTCTCTGGCTGACAGGGTTACCTGAGGAGACAGTTGCTTACACGCCGCCTCTTCTCTCAGCCAAGGTTTCATTCTCCGGAGCTGGCGGTGGTGAGAGGTGGCCTTCTGTTGCGAGTGGCACGGAGCCAGTCTGGCATCAGTCTATCAGCATCCCGTGCTGCTGCAGCTGGGAGACTAAGAGCTCAGAGGCCAGCCATGTCTCGAGTGTCGAAAGCCCTCACGTCAGCGAGCAGTAGGCGCTGTTTACGTACAAAGCCGGGCCTGGCTCAGCCTACGGCAGACAGGTGGCAGTGAAGAGCACATCGCAGAAAAGGGCAACTGATAATGCCGGGGCCCCCAGAGCACAGATGATAGTAGAGAACAGGGTGCAGGAAAGGGCAACTGAAAATGCCAGGACCCTCACATCACAAGCGCAACTAGAGACCAGGGATCACAGAGGGGGCCTGTTAATGCCAGGGCCCTCACAGAATAGGTGGGAGTGGAGACCAGGGACCAGAGAAGGGCATCTGTTTTTGCCAGGGATCTGACAGCATAGGTGGGAGAGGAGAGCAGGAAGCAGGGAAGAGGATCTAGCAATGCCAGGCCCCACACAGCATAGCTGGGAGTGGGAGCAGGGTGCAGAGAAGGGACCCTGATATTACCACGGCCCTTACAGAATAGATGGGAGTGGAGAGCACGAAAGAGGATCTAGCAATGCCAGGTCCCACACAGCGAGGCTGGGAGAGGAGAGCAGGGTGCAGAGAAGGGCCCTGATAACAGGGTTCTTACAGAATAGGTGGGAGTGGAGAGCAGGAAACAGGAAAGAGGATTTAGCAATGCCAGGCCCCACACAGCATAGCTGGGAGTGGAGAGCAGGGTGCAGAGAAGGGCTCCTGATATTACCAGGGCTCATACAGCATAGGTGGGAGTGGAGAGCAGGAAGCAGGAAAGAGTGTCTCGCAGTCCCAGGCCCCACACAGCGTAGCTGGGAGTGGAGAGCAGGGTGCAGAGAAGGGACCCTGATATTGCCAGGGCTCATACAGCATAGGTGGGAGTGGAGGGTAGGAAACAGGAAAGAGGATCTAGCAATGCCAGGTGCCACACAGCGTAGCTGGGAGAGGAGAGCAGGGTGTAGGGAAGGACACCTGATATTACCAGGGCTCTTACAGCATAGGTGGGAGTGGAGAGCAAAAAGCAGGAAAGAGGATCTGGCAATGCCAGGCCCCACACAGCACAGCTGGGAGAGAAGAGTGGGGTGCAGACAAGGGCACCTGATATTGCCAGGGCTCTTATGGCATAGGTGGGGGTCGAGAGCAGGAAGCAGGAAAGAGAATCTAGCAAAGCCAGGCCCCACATAGCATAGCTGGCAGTGGAGAGGAGGTGGCAGAGAAGGGCACCTGAGATTACCAGGTCTCTTACAGCATAGGTGGCAGTGGAGAGCAGGAAACATGAAGAGGGTTTGGCAATCCCAGGCACCACACCACGTAGGTGGAAGGGGACAGCAGGGTGCAGAGAAGGGCGCTTGATATTATCAGGGCACTTACAGCATAGGTGGGAGTGGAGAGCAGGAAGCGGCAAGAGGATCTAGCAATGCCAGGCCCCACACAGTGTAGCTGGGAGTGGAGAGCAGGGTGCAGAGAAGGGCATCTGATATTAACAGGGCTCTTACAACAAAGGTGGTAGTGGAGAGCAGGAAGCAGGGAAGAGGATTTAGCAATGCCAGGCCCCATACAGAGTAGCTGGGAGTGGGTGGAGAGCAGGGTGCAGAGAATGACACCTGATATTAACAGGGCTCTTACAGCATAGTTGGGAGTGGATAGCAGCAAGCAGGTAAGAGGATCCAGCAATTCCAGGCCCCACACAGCATAGCATAGCCGGAAGTGGCAAGCAGGGTGCAGAGAAGGGCTTTTGTACTACACAGTTGTACTCGGGTCCTTAAATCACAGTCTCCATCAACACAGGTGGAGGCAGAAATCATGAAAAGCAGAAGGGTGCTTGCACCTGATCATGCCAGGGCTGGCAGAAGATATTTGGGTGCCCATCTCAAAATGATGTGTGGTGTTCCCTTGCCTATAGCCCAGGAAACCTGTCTGTGTATGTTTAGAACACACATCCATTGTTATGGTGCAGTTTGAGGTTCTCACATGCAATATCGGAGTTGAACATTTTAGAAATATGTTTTTGGGGGCACAAGCAGTTGCAATTGGTGCAATTTTCTATCCCAGGAGCACAAATCCTGTCACCCAATCAGAATATTTTTTTTTTATTGCCATATGGTTTATCAAAACCTTTCATTAACGTTATGTACAAATGTCAATATAAAAATTAAGAAAAAAAGGACACAAACTATTACAGATTGAAAGTCTTAATCTTTCATCACCAAAAATTATTAGTATACCATATATTTTCTGATGCGAGGTCCCCTACTTCCCCAAGAGAACTGCAGAACCCTTCAATACTAGATAAATTTTTTTCTGTGCATATCTCCCTTCCTCCATCAACAGGCGTACCCGTACTGCCCCTATGCATTAGGAACCAGAAGAGGGAGAGTAGACCGAAGACATAAAAACAGAACAATCCAACACCTATTACATTTGCATCAAGTTTTGTTCTTCTCCCATTTCTCCTAGTAGTGTCTTGCCCATCTTCTCTTTCATTTATGGGCCTTCCATAGAGTCTTATAGCAGTGCACAGAGTCAATGATAATTGGTGTATACTTCCCATTAGGTGATGCTTCTCTCTTGCTTTTCTGTTGTGCTTCTGTTGTCTTTGCAGACGTCGGTTGTATAGATCCATTCCCTCCTTTCATTTATCTTCACCGCCATTGGGGTTGTTTAGACAACTTCAAATGGACCACAAAACCTTGTTCTTTCCACTTCCTTACAACGTTGTGGATGAGAACTCTGTCTCCGGGATGGAGAGGCTCTGCTTGTGTAAAGTCCTCCTTTACTGTGCCGGTCCAATAGCACAGCGAGTAGAGCTCTCACTTTGACATCTGAGAAGCGCAGGTTTGAATCCCTGCAGGGCCAAACTCAGCCTTTCATCCTTCCGACCGTGGGTAAGCAGCGCTCAGATACCTGAGGGTTCGTAGCGCTATATAAATGCTAAATTATTATTATTATTATTATTTTAGTGGGCACTTGTGTGCTCTTCATCATTGGTCAGCCGACATGTAGGTTGCTGTACCTGGCGAGAGATGTAGCGGAGGACATTAGTCATTTCTGATAAATAATTTTTAAATTCGTCTCTGAGGGTTTCTAGCTAGGGCTAGCATCTGAAATGGAATTTGCAGAAGGGAAAGGTGCATGCATCCTCCTACCCATTACAACTTCATGCAGAGCCAAATTGTGATGAGCCCTGGGTGAGTTGCGATGGGCAAAAAGAGAAAGGGGATGCAAGAAAGCCAGCTTTGGCACAGAGAAGAAATTTCTTTCGCTAAATGCAAGCCATTGAGCCTTTCAACAAATCCATTCACCTGTGGCTGGTAAACTGTACAAAGCTTGTGTTTTATTCCCAAGAGGTGCATAAACTCTTCAAAAAGGTTGTTGGTGAAATGCTGGCCATTGTCCCATCTTATCTCTTCACATACTCCCCACCTGGCAAACATTTCCCTTACCAAGAATTTGGCCGCAGATTTTGCATCATTCTTTGCACAGGGCCCAGCCTCAGGCCAGCGCAAAAAGGGACAGATGACAACAATTAGGTATTCATAAGACAAGAATCTTTCTTGCATATCAACATAGTCGATATGCAAGTGCCAGGAGGCTCCTTCGAGTTGTGGTATTGTTTCCCTCATGGTTTTTAATGTATGACCAGACAACATTTTTTGACATCCCACACAGTTCACCATAACCTCTGCCACTAGCTCATGCAGATTTGGTACCTACCATCCCTCACTTATCTCTGATGCTATACTTTCTTTGGATAGGCGGGTCAGAAATTGCAATTGCTTGAGAGCAATTTCAGCAATTTCCGAGGCATCACTGGTTTTCCTATACTATTCTGCCTCCATATTAAGTCTGTTGGGGAGAGAGAACACCCTCTTTGTACCCACAAGTCCTTCACGTCCTTTGGGACCTCTCCTTCCAATTCTATTATCTGAACAATTGGTGTTGCATTTAAACTTTCCTCCTTCTCTTTTTCCTCCCCTTCCCTCTTTTCCCCTGTCATCATCTGTTTTCCTTATTTACCCTCTGGCTAGAGTACCTTGCTTCCCTCTGGTAAGTATGCTACTTATTTGGCTGCTCGGTCGGCCATTTCGTACGACAAAGATATTTGGTCTTGTCCACCTGTATGGGCTTCACATTTTATTATTGCCACTTCCACCAGCATTTTTAAAGCCTCTGACAACTGTCCAAGAAATTCGGCATGTTGCACTGGTGTCCCAGCACTTCTCCTGAAACTCCTCCTTTCCCATCGGGCCAGCCCTGAATGTATGGTAGATGTTATGTAGGCAGAGTCAGAGAATATGTCTGCTGCATGTTCCTCCATCATATGTAATGTACTTATCATTGTAATTAGCTCTGCTGCTTGTGCTGAATAATGTAATGGCAATCACATCTGAGATGCTACTATGTATCCCCCAAGTATGTAGCATACTACAGCTGCCCCTGTATGTCTCCTCTCCATTCCGGCGTCTATACTTGAGGACCTGTTAATGTATACTTTGTCTGCTCCTTCTAGTGCTTCTTCCGTAACATGCATGTCTCCTTCCATTCGACACGTGCTGCACAGTCATGCATATACTCCCTTTCAGCTACGGGTTCTGCTATAAATACTGCTGGGTTTACCACATGACCCCTCACTACCTCTATTGCTGGGTTTGTTAGTATCACCTCGTACCCTGATGCCCTCTGTGTCATTAGGGTGCTTTTTGATTTTTCAAGGACAGTGAACAGCGAGTGCTCCACATACAACACTACAGAGTACCACATCATAATTGTCGCTGTCTTTTCTATTGCAAATGCTGCAGCCACAAGAGCAATAGTCTGTGCCCCTGTGATTTCTTTTGCATAAGGACATCAGTCATTACTGAACCATCCAAGTAGGAGAACAAGTGGAATGTATCTTTATAGTTCGTGGTGGCCAGTACTGGTGCATGGGCTACTGCTTCTTTAAGTTTATTGGAATTTTCTCTCATTTCAGAAGTCCATTTTAATGTCCCCCTCCCTTTCCAAGCTTCTTTTAAGGCCTGCAGCAGGGAGTTGGTATAGGTCAAGTAGTCGAAAACCCATGCCCTGCAATAATTGCATAACCCCAGGAATTTCTGCATTTTCTTTACACTGTGTGGCTGTGCTGTCGAGTGAATCGCCTCCACCCGCGCTTGCATTATCCTATGCCCTTCAATGGATATTATTTGCCACAGGTACCCTACTTCCTCCTGACATTATTGTAGTTTTTCTTGATCCATCTTGTACCCTTTCTCTGCCAGTAATGTCAGCAGGTGCACTGAGTCTGCCCTACACTCTTCCTCTGTCTCACTGCATACCAAAAAGTTATCAACATTTTGGATCACTGTGCTTGGCATCTGTAAATTGATCAAGTCCATTTAGATCACTCTATTGAAAATACTTGGTGATTTGCAGTACCCCTGGATCAGTCGAGTGTGTTCGAATCTCATTCCCCAATATTTAAATGCTGTCAGGTATCATGAATCGGGGTGCAATGGAATGGAAAAGAAAGCATTCTTCAAGTCAATGACTGTGAGTTACCTGGCCTGTGTTGGGATGTTGCACAATATTGTGGCAGGGTTTGGTACTGCTGGAAATTTGGCCTCAACATCATTTAGGGGGTGTAAATCTTATATGAATCTCCAGGACCCACCTGTGGATTTCTTTATCGGGTATATGGCTATGCTTCATGGCGAGGAAGAAGTTTGTATGACACCCTGCAAGGTCCGGTATATTCTCTCATCCGGGTCTCTAGACAGTCGACATTGTTTAGCTCGGGGGAGTTATGCTCCCTCCTTCAGTTTTATTTTCACTGCCCCCACTCCTTTTAGTACCCTATGCCTTAGGGCCCCTTGGTCCCATCATTTTCAGGGACCTTCTTTAGGTCTCCATCTGCGTGGATACTCCCCTTCTTCACCAGTTGTATCAGAATTGGTACCAACTTCTCCACTACTTTTACTGGGCAAATTATTTGTAGCTGAAATACCATCTCTCCTTCTTCCTCTTTGTCAGAGAACAGCTGTTGATCTATTACGCCTGTTATCGTTAATGTTGTGTCGATGCAGAGCACTGTGCAATATTCCATATTGTCATTGTCTGTCCCACACATGATCACCATGTCCTTACGGACTATCACCCCCTTCTAACTGTAGCATGGGTGTGGTGCCTTTCATGGCGTCCCTTTGACACTCTGGTCGAACAAGAATTCTGATGCCAGTCGAAACACCTTCCCTTGTATTCCCGGGACCCATCCCAGCAGTATCTCCACTCCATATAAAAACATGCTTGAATACATGGGTTGGCCTCACAATGTGCTTTGAGCGTGTGCTGCTAACAAGAGCGCAGTCACTCGGGTGTAGTAAATGCCTGGTGTTGTGCATACCATCCCTCTCTGTGTGAATGATATGGTGGCATTCAATTGGCTGAGTAAATCTCTCCCTAGTATGTTGATGGGAGTGACTTTGGAGTACAATAGTGGAGCTATGATGTGTTGTGTCCCTATTTTTAGTGCCAAATCTTTTGTGACTGGAACCATGACCACCCACCCCAGATAAGCCTTATGTGTCCATGACCATGTTCAAAAATGGGACCCCCCCTCTCGTGTACAGGATTTCGTCGAACCCTTGTCTATGAGAAAAGAAAATTCACAGAGTCCTATTTTCACTGCTACTTCGGGTATCTAGACGGAGCAATCAGTTACTGGTAGGACTGGATACACTGAAGCCTTCTGTGGGCCCCCCTATTGTTGCCTGTTGCCCTGGTTGAAAAGGGTGAAAAGGAAAGGGTTTCTCCCCACAACAGTTACCCTGGTGTAATGGGGTATCACGTTCTGCCCCAGCAGCACCATACTCCCTGTTGCTATTGCTGGAGTCTGTGTCATAGCTGAGATCCCTACTCCCCCCTCTATGGACACTACTGCAGTGACCACTCCTTGCTGTTGTGCCATCTGCATTGCCTGTGCCTAGGCTTATTGTACAAAAGGACAAGTGCGTGTGACATGCCCCATTTTATGTCCTCCCCTTCCTCAATGCTGGTACTGTCAAACTGGATATTAAATTATGCCTCCTATTGTAAACGATTATATGTATATTGGCCTATGCCAAGTTGCTTAAAACTGTACGCGAATAACTCTCTGCGGCAAGGTCTTGACCTTAGAAATTGATGTAGGCTGCCATCTTGAATCAAACCGCCATTTTAGGTTCTCTTGCTGTGTAAAAGTCACCCTGTACATCAAAATGGTGGACGATGCCATTCCGAACAGAATCTGGTCGACATGACCTCCGTACAGCTAATGTATAACTTGCCTACAGGCCACTTGTTAGGGTCGTGAACTGAGACCTTGTCCTTCTGTTGACCTGTGTGTAAATGTATTACCTGTATCAACGGAACTGATCTATTCACATACTGATGAATATATTAAAGTTGACCTGGCAGAGACCCTAGACCAGTAATGCATTCATGGAATGGTTAACCCGCGAGGGGGTTGGACAACAGGCTGGAGAAATGTATAAAAGCCTGAATGTCCCAATGTACAGTCTGTCACTGAATACATCGAACCCCGTTGAAGTTCGTTGTGTTGTACTGAGGGCCGATAGCTATCCGATCTGTCATTGACTTTGTCATTGCTTGACCTTAAAATAAAGTGATTTGGATGTTCCTTTGTAACCAGTGTTTGGTGTGTTTGCTTTGGGTTTCCCGGCCTCATATTATTTTTCTCTTTTCACAGTTGGCGCCCGAATAGGGACCTTCAAGATTGATGCCGGACCATTGAAGGTTGACGCATGCTATCGGACCGGGATCGGACGGTGTGATACTACGGGCCCGACTGAACGAGACGCGACACCTCTACAGCGCTGCACGATCCGATCCTTGGACGATAGCCGTGCAGTCTGAGACGGCATCTGGACGAGGGTCCACTTTTGAGGCGGGCAGGTTTGCCGAAATCACCAAACACAAGGTAAAATTCATTTGTTAAGTTCTTTGATAAACCGATAAACCGTACGGTCCTCCTTAGGTTTGGTCAGGTGAGTCGTGACCCGACTCTTAATTTAACCCTGACAATTTGAATTTGGCGCATTGTATCTGCAGACACAATTATTGATCAGGTAACACCAAGTTTTTGCGAAATTCCTGGGAAATTGTCTAGCTGCTTTAGGGCATTATTCCGCAGCGATCGACAATCTTTGGAATTTAGCCGCCCGGCACCACAGGAGGGGTCGCCGGCGTTTACTATGTATTGTAAACATGCCATTGGAAGTGTAGTATTTAATGATATTTGGCACAGACAAACCAGACATGCCTCCGAACTTCAGTGGCCAATCAATGGTAGTTTTGAGATCCCTCGTATTGAATACTTAGAGTCGGTCTTGTTAAAGAAAAAGGCCATTTGATGTTCTACAGAATTGGAAAAAAGAAGCGTTGCAGCATCTTAAGAGTAGGGAAAAACATGCGTGCCGTCATAAAACGAACGCCGAAAAGGCGTTGTTATATGATCAGGACAAACACTCTGAATCAGTTAGGAATATGGATAGGGCTTTCTCACTCGGTATTCAGAAAATCTATCCTTCTAAAGACCTTCATGTTTCTGACGGGTTTCTCGACAAATTGTTAAACGAGCGAAGACCTGGTGCCTCTGCACCACCTCCGTATGATCCTCTTCCTGTTGCTTTGCCTCTTCCTGCTGTTATTCCTGCTCTCCCTGCTCAACCTGTTGTTCCTATTCTTCCGGTTGTTGTTCCTCCGCCTGCTCTACTACCTCTTCCTATTGCACCTATTGCACCAATAATAACACCTCCATTGAATCTGCCTGCACCTCCACTCCTGAGTGGTTCTGTACCGACTATAGTTGATCAGGGTGCGGGGTTGAAGGTTGTTACTCGTAATACTGTCCCTACAGATAAAAAGCGGGATTTGTTTGCATGGGCTAAGCATTGTATGGAGAGAGATGATCGAGCTAATGTTTTTGCCACACTGTCTAATATGGATAATTTTCCTGAGAAAAATGTTTTTATTTAGGGTTTAGGGATTCATTTATGCGTAATGTGGGGTAAATTAAATAATGTGGATCTCCCACAAGGGCTGACGGATCTGAATACTTTAGCACTATCAAGAGATACTGTGGAGAAAGTACATGAGCATGTCGAGAGGTTGTTTGAGTATAGGAGAGATTTGGAGAAGTTACGGAATGAGGATGACGAAGAAGAGAGTAGGTATGTACAGAAACGATTTCTTCCGTGTCGTAAATGGGCATCTGAGGAAGCACAAATTTGTACAAGAGATGCGATTAGATGGATTTCGGATTTATCGATAACTCCGGTTGAGGTATATGACATATACAGTCAATATACGCCAGAAATGCAGAGGAAGGTGATTCAGGTAATGGTAGAGTACCTGCAGGATGAATGTGTGAGGAAGAAGGTTAGTTGTCCCACAGAGTTACTGGGTATTTATAAGAGAGCTTTTTCACTTGACACTTCTTCGACTGCTTTAGCGCTCGACTTAGCTCTGTTGCTTACTAAGCGTTCGGAGTTGCCTATATCTCAGTTGCCTATGAGAGAGGTACCTCTGACATTTGTCCCAAAAGTTGAGATTCCCGCTAATGTTGCAGCGGGAACAGTGGACATTCCCGCACATTATGTATCGCAGTTTGTTCACGTCCCGTTTTCGAAACAGGAAGTGAACACTATTAGGCAATCTATTCCATGGTAACTCGCGACCCCGCCAGCTGCATTGTGAACGCTGCGGTGTACGCGGAAAGGAGAATTCACAGACGGCGAGAATCAGACTCACGTACCTGAGAAAATCTAACCGCTAGATGAACTATACACAAGGTGTGGAAAGAAGGGAAGCCTCGGAATTAGAAGCCACTTTTTCCATCCAATAAAGCGCTCAAAAACGAATTAACATCGCATATCGTGGCTGTTTCCACTTTTGAATCAGAGGACAATCATCCTCGAGATTCCAATTGAGATGTGCTGAAATTTAATACTACATCCTCCCCCTCCTGATTCCATTGGATAGGAGATGGTGTGGCCCATGCCAATATATGTGCCTGAAAAATGAGTTGTTTTGTCCTGAAGAAGGTTGCCGTACAGAGAGAGTATTAATGGTGATGCTCGCAGAGAGCAACTGAAACACGTGTTGACGTGAATCTGTGGGAATAAGAGAACACAGACTGTTTTGATACCCCAAATTTGTGGGGATGCTTTATAATGAATTGTAATCACATGGAGATATAACAGATGTTTAACTGTTTTTTATATACAGACCATTTTTTCAAAGAATGAATTGTGGAATGAGAGATTGATGAGAATAGTATGTATGTGAACAAATGAAAAGGGAATGGGCCATAGTGTTGTAGGAAATGTTTAATATGTTTTAGACATAGCATTTTTTGTTTGAATAAAATAATAAAATCTTGGGAATTGAAACCAAGTTAAAAATCACCTGTGCATTCCGTCATCCTTACCTTTGTCTACTAGTTCGAGTTCTTTTGTATTTTCCCATTGGGAAAAATCCGACAAGATTCTATAACGAGATAGAGTCCGTCTTGCAGTCCTCAGTGTTCACCCTAGACGATATTGACTTGTTATTCCCTGTACTCCTGCCCGTAGATTTGTGGAAGCAGGTTAGAACAATAGATGATGCACCTGGGTTGGGAGATACGTGGGCTAATATAACTAGGCTTGACGGGGAAAGGCCAGCTGGTGAGAGACCGCCTCAGGTGATACTAACTTTGCCTGACAGAATCATTGCGAAATTAAAAACTATAATTCCGGAAAAAAGAATTATTTGGGACAAGCTTACGGCCTGTGTCCAAGGAAAATCTGAGGGTGCCACCAAGTTCTTTAATCGGTTCGAACAAGTATTCTCGGACTTCAGGGGACAGGATTTAGGCACAGAGTCTGGGAAAAGGTTATTTGTGGACAAATTTGTGCGTGGATTGCTGCCTGACATCCAGTCACAGATATGTCTTCCGAGAGCGCTTGGCAGGCGAAATCCCAATCAGAAGTACTGCACATGGCTCAGTACTATGAGAACGTGTCAATAATGAAAAAGATAGAGTAGAAAAGAGAAAAGGAGACTTAAAGACTAAAGTATTGTTACAACAAATTGTTAGAGGCCCCAGAGGGGGTAGGTCGCAGATTAGAGGTCAGTATGTTCCATAAGGGAACGTGCCCTTGGGTCCTGTGAACATTAACCAGTGTGCCTATTGTCGCCAGGAGGGTCATTGGCGTGCACAATGCCCCGTCCTTTGACAGAGGTCGAATAACACATTTGGGAGTATGGGTAGATGACCCAGAGGTCGCCCCGGGGTGGGGGCCCTGGTAGAGGTCAGTTTTCGCAGGATCCTCAGCAACCTTTTTCACAGGACAATCAGACTTCAAGTGTGGATACTAGAAACATATTCGATCACCCTTCTGCTGCTTACCTCTCTGAGGAGCTTCCTTCTGATGAAATTCTGTTTCGTTAGGATTGCCCGAAGCAGGGTTTGGAACCTACACCTATTCCCGTTAGTCAGAAAGGTCCCTAAGTTGAAATGGTAGTGGGAAATAGGAAACATCAGTTCTTGATAGACACTGGAGCACAGATGGGCTCCATTGATCATTCTCGGGTTCCAAACATTCCACTGTCAGGGCAAACCAATGTCTCTGTAGGGTTTTCTGGCACACCAGTCATTTGTCTGGTTTCTTCGCCGGTTCCTATTTCTTTGGGTCCCTTTACGGACCATTGTCCATTTCTTTTGACTTTGAATTGTGGAGAGAATTTGTTGGGGTTGAATCTGTTGAAGGAATTAAATGTGTTAATTCATTGTTCATCTGATGGAGTGCGTTTGACGATTTCACCACAGCAATTTTCTGTTTCTCAATTTTTGACTAGACCTTTGCCACCAGAATTCAGTAATGTCCCAGAGTGTTTGTGGGCGGCTGACGACAATGATGTCGGTTTTCTACAGATTGAGCCTGTTAGAATAGTCTTGAAACATGGTATTAAGCTGCCACGTATCCCGCAGTATAAGATCTCGGTTGAAGGTGAGCGAGCTTTGAAGAGCATTGTTTCCGATTTTGTGCATCGTGGGGTGATTGAGGAGATTACAGGAAGTTTGTGCAATAGTCCAATCTTACCCGTGTACAAAAAAGGCGATAATGCTATTCCGTTTTGTTTTATAATTGATTTGCGTGCCATCAATAGAGTTGTCGCTCCACAATTTCCAATTGTGCCTGATGTGACGACGATATTAACTATGATTTCAGCTACGGCTACTTACTTTAGTGTTGTGGACCTGAAGAATGCTTTCTTCAGTATTCCTATACACAAGGACAGTAGATATTTGTTCACGTTCACCTTGGGGGGGACGTTCGTTCACATTTACTCGTGCACCTCAAGGTTACACCGAGAGTCCTAGCATTTATAGTAGGGCCTTGAAAGAACAGCTTGATACTTTTGAATTACCCCCTACCTGTACCCTGCTTCAGTACGTTGACAACTTGCTTTTAGCAGCAGATTCTGAGAGCTCTTGTAAAGAGGGCACTGTATTGTTGCTCATCCATCTAGCTAAGCATGGTCACAAAGCTTCGCTTAAAAAGTTTCAATATTGTTGCCAGGAGGTCGCCTATTTAGGCTACCTCCTGTCAAGGGAGGGAAGAAGATTGACACCTGAAAGAATAAAACACATTTCTGGCATGTCTGTCCAAAATACTCAGAAGGAAGTCAGAGCCTTAATAGGTATGGCTTCTTACTGTAGGTCATGGATCCCAAACTTTTCACTAGTGATAAAACCGATGTTGGCTTTGACAAAGAAGGGCATTTCTTCGCCATTGCCATGGAAATCGGAACATCAACAATCATTTGAGCTTCTCAAGACTGCATTATGCTCTTCACCGGTTTTGGGTACACCAAATTACAACAAGGCCTTTGTGTTGTTTGTGATTGAATGTGATGGATGTGCTTTGGCTGTATTAGCGCAGGAACATGGAGGGAAGAATAGGCCGTGCGGTTACTACTCTTCCGCCCTTGATCCTGTCGCAAGCGCTTTGCCAAGATGTTTGCGAGCTGTCGCTGCTGCTGCCGCGTCTGTAAAGCAGAGTGAGGGAATGGTCCTAGGCCATAATCTAACCCTGATGGTGCCTCACTCTGTAGATGTTCTATTGAACAAAACTCAAACACAACACCTCACTTCCGCACGATTGACGAGATATGAATTGATTTTGTTTGCTCCCCACATACAAATTAGGAGGTGTTGTGTTCTTAATTCGGCTGAACTCCTACCTTTCCTGCAAAATACTGTTGCGGTGATGATGAGTCACATGACTGCCTGTATAATACTGAACAAGAAACAAAGGGCAGAATTGATCTTAAGGACACTCCTTTGGATAATGCGCAAGGGGAGCTATTTTGTGATGGCTCCTGCTTCAAACTTCTGGATGGTACATCCACAGCTGCTTATGCAGTCACTACATTAAGCACGGTTGTAGAGACCAAGTGAATTACACATAACTCCGCGCAGGCCGCAGAGATTATAGCATTAACCCGAGCTTGTGAGCTTTCCGAAGGGCGAACGGTGAATATATATACTGATAGTCAGTATGCTTTTGGGGTGGCTCACAACTTTGGGAGACTTTGGTCAGGGAGAGGGTTTCTAACTTCACATGGGACCAAGATTCAGCATGGCCCCCTGATAGTACAATTGCTCTCGGCGCTCGCGCTCCCTAGTCAGTTAGCGATCATGAAATGCGCAGCGCATCGCAAAATCACAGACGATGTAGGAAAAGGGAATGCTTTCGCTGATCAGATAGCCAGACAAACTGCCACAGATCTTCGCACAGAAATGTATGCTCTAAGAGAAACTAGGGATGTCTATGTAATGGACGAGGATATTGGGTCTGTGTGAGATATCCAAGCTGATGCCACAATGGAAGAATCTAAGAAATGGGCTGAAGGCTTGGGGAAATTAGATGATGATGGGTGTTGGGTGGACACAGTTGAAGCGAAATGGTTACTTCCTAATGCCTACATAGTCATGATGGTTACTATGGCACACGGTCCCACACATGTGTGTGCTCAACAGATCACGAAAATGTTAGAGAAAGTCTGGGTAAATGATAAGATTTCGAAAATTGCTCAGCATTATGTCCGAAATTGCATGATTTGCCTACAGCACAATGTGGGGAAGGGGACGGTAACTCCAAGGGATAGCTTTGGGCCTCCTTCTGTCCCGTTTGAAGTGATTCATTTTGATTTTATTGAGATGGAGCGGTGCAATAGCTTAAAATATGTCTTTGTGGTCATTTGTGCCTTTAGTAAATGGGTTGAGGCTTTCCCTGTCAAAGATGCTACAGCCATGACCACTGCGAAAATCATGATAAAAGAGTACTTCCCCTGGTTTGGGTTGCCAAAAGTCATTTGGTCGGACAATGGTCCACATTTTGTTGCTGCTGTAATTTTACAGATATGTACGGCACTACATATTGATAAGCGATTTCATTCGGTTAGACATCCTCAAAGTGCCGGGTTGGTAGAGAGACATAACGGTATCCTAAAGAACAAACTCTCTACGACGTGTGCCGGTACCAAACTAAAATGGCCGGACGCCTTACCGATCGTGTTACTAGCCATGCGCACTACCCCTCAAACTAAGACTGGGCTCTCTCCATTTGAGGTGGTGATGGGGAGGCCTGACAATATTTGGGGTCTTCCGAAACCTAAAGCACTGAGAAATGTTGAGAATGTATTGCTTTCAGACTACTGTAACCAGTTGACTAAAAATCTGTATTTCATTTATCATCAGGTATGATCAGCTTTACCTGTACGCTACGAGGGCCCAGGTCACAACATACGGCCTGGAAGCTGGGTCCTGGTGAGAGCATACGAGCGGTCCTCTTGCCTTGCGCCTCGCTGACGGGGACCATTACAGGTCTTGTTGGTCACTCAAACGGCAGTGCGGGTGGCTGGAAAGAAGAAATGGATACACGCGACGCATGTCAAGAAACTTCCTCACCCAACGCTGCACGTTACAGAAGAAACAGAACCCCTCACTAACGCTGCAATCGATGAATCTGAAGCAGCAAATAGCACTGTGAGTGAGTCGGAGAATATCTCTGAGCCCGTGGGGTTTGGGGAACCGTCCATTTTGTCTCCACACTCTTTGGAAAAGTCATTTCCGGAAACCATTGCTCTGAATTCTGCAACTTCCGTTGCCTCTGAGACGTTGCTTCCTTCAGGAAGTGACGTTACCTTATTTCCGGATCAAACAGTACCGGGAACCACCAGATATAATCTTCGGCGGAGAAAATAGACCTAAGGCACGGTTTCACTGTGCATTCAAAAGGAAAGGATCATCAAGGGCTTGCTTTTACCCACATTTGAGAAAGAGGGTTCTGTTGGCTAGGGTTGGGGAAGGACTAAGAAGCTGTGCGACCGGGGGGTCGCCAGCAACGAACATTGGGGTTTCCATCCAAAGACTACGATGCCTGCCACTGCTACTGCCCGTATTGGACTTGTAAATAAGGGGGTGACCAACTTGAACAATGAACAATGTGCCTGGGCCCCGAAAACGTATTGCTGTGTTTTGATGATAATAATTGGGGTTTTTATAGTAACGGCTTTAGGATTCTGGTACGTCGAGGAGATTTATCCTCTAGAGCCTATTTTGCCAACTGAAATTGTACCTACTGTTTTTACTCCTTTTGTACATGTGCATACTCTGTCACCTAGGGACTCTCAGCATAGACAGAAGTATCACAATAATACTATGATGTTGATTATGAATTCGACATATGCCATTTTTAACAAAACCGATTGTTGGGTCTGCTCGCATTTACCGCAACATGGGGATAAGGGGCTAGGTTGGTATATTCATCCCTTACCTTTGACGACTGCTTCTTATGCCTCTCTTAGAGCACTGTTCTTTGGCCGATGGAATGATAGCATCTCCGGGAATTTTGATGGAACTAATTTGAATAATTTTGAAAAATGTGTTCTGACTCCCCTGGGATGCTCGCTTTTCGCAAATAGGAGTAAACTCAACGTTGCTTCAGTTAGGCCTTCTGATAGACTATCTCGTCCTTTCCAATCTTTGGTTTCCTTTAAAATGGCTCCGATAGGCAATAAGGATGCCGTGCCTCCTTCTTACTCTGTTAACCATAGCCCTGATTCAGTTTCTTTCTGCATACAGAGTAATGGTACCCGGTCAATGGGAGATTTTAAAGGCTGTGCCAACGTTGCAAATTTGACTGGGGAAAACAGACCTTTGTATGTAGGCGAACCTGTCTATTTCATTTGCGGTAATGTAGCATTTCTGTGGTTGCCCAGGGATTGGCAGGGAACCTGTTATTTAGGGATCCTGTTACCTGGGGTATTCATAGCAAGCACTTTGGAAGTTTCAAAGGCTCGTCCACGACGGGACGAGAATGGTGATACCCCCGCACAAGTGATAGGAGATGTAGCAAAATCAGTTGTGCCATTTTGGGGGCAGATAGCAAATTCCAAAGACATCAGGAGACTAGCGAGAGTACTGGAGAGAACCATCAACCGGACCACAGATATACTCTATAACATGACATTAGAGCAGAAAGCGATAAGATTAGTAGCACTCCAGAACCAGATGGCATTAGATGTCCTTCTGGCTGAACGTGGTGGAGTATGTAAATTAGTGGGGTCTGCTTGCTGTGTTTTCGCACCAGACTCCTCTCCACCCATTTTCAAAGCAATTCAGAATCTGCACGTCCTTAGCTCAGAAGTGCATGTTCCCGAGGGGAACTGGAATCTTAGTGCTTGGTTTTGGGCTTTCTTGCGATCTTGCGGTTGGAAGGTACTTTCAGTTTTGCTGATCATTTTGGGAGTTCTGCTATTCCTTTGTTGTTGTATCCAATGTCTGCCTAGTATATGTTCGATGCTAGGGGGATGTTGTGCTCAGGCGGTAGGTACGATAGGACATAAAGCATACGTCCCGGATAAAACTTCCAAGGAGTATGTATTAAAAGAGATCTTAGTGAACGACCTGATGGCCATAGATATCTCTGGAACAACAAAAATGAACCTGGGCGAAATTAGATCAGAACATCTGTACACATTTAAACAATACCAAGTCTTGTAAAAAAAAATATATTTATTTATGAGCAATTTACACAAATATTTATTGTTCTCAACATCCACATTTAAACACCACCATTCATTCCATCATTCATTCACAATCTCACTATACGTGTCAATATTCCACACTTGTGGTACTAAGACCACCTAGAACCAATATATTAACATACATTTCAACACCTCTTGTTGATTACAGTAAGTGTTAATACAAAAACAAATAGCATATTGCTTATTTGCTGTAACTCAACATATGTTTCGGTCGTCACAATAGGCCCCTAATTAAAGCCGGCAAATATAAGCGACCTTCTTCAGGAGACGGATGGTTCTGTTGCAACCACTACGAAATGTCAAAAGGTGGAGGATTTCATCAAACCTCAATCTACAAACAAACAATATACATAACATCAGAATTCCAATCTCTTATTTGTTTAGACACAGATATATCTTGTGTGTATATCTCAGTTTATGTGTATACAGATTGGCACTCACCTCCACGTGAATTAATGGAGACGCGTGTCAACGATGGACTAAATCCTGCAGTGGTGTTAGATAACTCTGCGCCTATACTGCTACGTAAGAGGAGGACAAAGCATCTTAGTAAGCCTGCCCTATAAACAATACACCATTATATATATGGTATGGACACACTATCTTACCTGATCAAAAATTCAGGTATGGGGGTGTCTTGCGTCTTTAGTTAATAAATCCAAAGAGGAAAAATCCCTGTTCTCGCCTGAAATTCAACACAGAGACTCAATACTCAAATATTTTCATCTTGACAACACTGGAGGTAATCAAAACCTCCTATCAATTCGCCTCACCTCATGTGGCCGAGTCCAGATATGTTCTTATGCTGGTACCCCAGTTTTTTCTCACTGCGCAGTGGTTCCAGTTTAATGTTCCTGAAGGGATACATGGAACTAAACGTGATGCTCATATATCTAACTAACTCAGAACATTGTAAAGGTTTTTTTAATGCTGCTGCCTCACTCCCCTGCCCCTCCCTACATGGAGGAAACAGATAAGAATTCCCTTCAGGAACCTTTGTACAATCGTGCCGGAGGTCTATAACGACCCCACTGTCATATTAGGCTTTTCTGACCCTAAAAATAAAAATAATAATAATAATGGGTCGGTGTGCACAGTGACTGCCAAACAGCTTATAATGCTGATGGAAAACACACAACTACAGCCTTAGTTGGGCGGGGCTCCATGGCTGTTCAAACACCTTTATATGCGTGAAAAAGGGAAAAGCAGACACATCCCGCATCTATTTGCATGCGCTGTGCACGCTGATTGTTAGCAGAAATGGAATTGAAAGGGTCGAGTTTACCCTCACACTCTCTCTCTCTTCAAAACCTCAAACAAACTGTGTGAATTTAAACACTCAAACACACACGCGCATTTTACTTACCCTGGGTTCCTTCTCTCTTGTCCTGCACACACATGTCTCTGACAGCGATTCAGTGTGTATGGACGATGACGTATGGAGTTACTTGCAAGGAGATCAGAAGTAGTCTTAGCACTTGGCATAGGCCATAAGGAGGGTTTGTCAATTTGGATATTAAATTATGCCTCCTATTGTAAACGATTATATGTATATTGGCCTACGCCAAGTTTCTTAAAACTGTACGCGAATAACTCTCTACGGCAAGGTCTTGACCTTAGAAATTGATGTAGGCTGCCATCTTGAATCAAACCACCATTTTAGGTTCTCTTGCTGTGTAAAAGTGACCCTGTACATCAAAATGGTGGACGATGCCATTCCGAACAGAATCTGGTCGACATGACCTCCGTACAGCTAATGTATAACTTGCCTACAGGCCACTTGTTAGGGTCGTGAACTGAGACCCTGTCCTTCTGTTGACCTGTGTGTAAATGTATTACCTGTATCAACGGAACTGATCTATGCACATACTGATGAATATATTAAAGTTGACCTGGCAGAGACCCTAGACCAGTAATACATTCATGGAATGGTTAACCCGCAAGGGGGTTGGACAACAGGCTGGAATACATCGAACCCCGTTGAAGTTTGTTGTGTTGTACTGAGGGCCGATAGCTATCCGATCTGTCATTGACTTTGTCATTGCTTGACCTTAAAATAAAGTACTTTGTATGTTCCTTTGTAACCAGTGTTTGGTGTGTTTCCTTTGGGTTTCCCGGCCTCATATTATTTTTCTCTTTTCACAGTACCCTCTCCCCATTGGGAAGAACCCCCCGTGCATATCATTTCCCTCCAGTGGCATTCCCCACTGAGGCATATACTGCGGTGGCATATAGCCCCCTGGTTGTGGCATCTGTCCTACGGGAAACCTTCCCTGTGGGGTGAGTGCCACTGTGGCAGTGTTGGGAACAAGCAGTGCCCCTTCTATGGTATACTTTGCTAGCTTTTTTTGCACCAATTTGTTTTCTGCTTTTGCAGCATTCTCGCCCGCCTGCCTCTCACTCTATTGCTTTTGTTTGCAATAGTGCACTATCATTGCCTGAATTTCTAGCCAGCCCTTAGCTTTGATGCTCACAATCGTATCTAATGATGTCTATTCTGTTGGCAATCCCTTTATCAATATGTGATAAAACAGGGGTACGCATTCATCCCACGAACTTCGCGTCTCTTGTGTCCACAGATCTTGCCCCCATTTTATATACTCTGTCGGCTCATCGGCACTTTTCATTTTATGGGCCATCATTGTACCTAGGTCATAACTGTCAGGATACATACTTCTCAGAACCTCCCAGACATTTGCTCAACAGTTATTAAATGGAACTCCGTCACAGACATTTGTCTTTAATATCACCCCTTTATACCCTGCCTGGATCCATATTTTGTCTGCCTGCTCATCGCTCCGAATAAACTTTTCATGTCCCCTATGGCCAATGTCACCCCTGCCATCTTTTTCTCGAGCGCCTATATCTGTATCTGCAGAGGATTGAAAATGCTAGCTCTGGTACTAAAGAGCTTTTTAAAATTCTTGAAGAGCTAGAAGACCCCTGTCCTTCTGTTCCATCAGTAATTAACGACCAAGGTTGGTGTACATCCATCCAAGACGCTATGGTGAATAAGATCGAGAAAATTTAGGATGCCATTGTGAGCAAACATATGGCGTTAGAGCGGCCATGGCCAAATACAAATTGGGTTAGATCTGAGAGCACCATCACTTTTTTTGAGTTTAGCATGGTCACAGATGCTGAAGTTTCAGACATTTTACAACAATTTGAACCTACCCATTGCAAGGGAGATGTGTGCCCTGCAGGAGCTGTCAAAGCCTGTGCTTCACAGATTATTCCACTCATTATGAAATGTATGAATGCATCCTTTAGTGAAAGATTTGATCTGCCATGCTTTAAGCAGGCATGGATTTCACCCGTACTCAATAAACCATCTCAAGACCCTGATGTGCCTTCAAATTATAGGCCCATTACCAATGCTCCATTTCTGCTGCAGATCCTGGATTGGGCTGCCTATATTCAAGTACAGGATTTCTTGTCCAAGAATAACATGTTAGGGCAGTGGCAGTCAGGTTTTCGAGGTGCGCATAGAACAGAATCGGCCTTGCTAGTGATTTGAAGGCAAACATTCTTCAAGTTTTTGAGAAAGGAGGTACAACTCTCCTTATGGTCCTGTATATGTCTGCAGCCTTTGACCTATGCTGGTTATGAGGCTATTTCACTCCGCCACCTTTTGACCAGCAGCGGTCAACTGGGTCAAATGGTTTTTGTCAGAACGCCCAGCTAGAGTGTTCTGTGGCGACTAAATGCTTAATGATTTTTTGGTGACTTGCAGAGTCCCTCAGGGATCCTGCTTGTCTCTCACGCTGTATAACATCTTCACCATGCCTCTATTTGAATTGCTTGACGCCATTGAGGTAATATACACCAATTACGCTGATGAGACTCAATGCCTCATACCCCTCTCAGGTGATCATGCTAGAGACACAGAAACCATCCACTCAGTCCATTCTCTCATCCAGATATGGATGGCGGATAATGGCCTAGCCCTTAATTACACAAAAACCGAGCTGATGATAACAGGCACGGCAGAACAACTGAGAAAGCAGAGTCCAGAGTCTATTACGCCTGTTATCGTTAATGTTGTGTCGATGCAGAGCACTGTGCAATATTCCATATTGTCATTGTCTGTCCCACACATGATCACCATGTCCTTACGGACTATCACCCCCTTCTAACTGTAGCATGGGTGTGGTGCCTTTCATGGCGTCCCTTTGACACTCTGGTCGAACAAGAATTCTGATGCCAGTCGAAACACCTTCCCTTGTATTCCCGGGACCCATCCCAGCAGTATCTCCACTCCATATAAAAACATGCTTGAATACATGGGTTGGCCTCACAATGTGCTTTGAGCGTGTGCTGCTAACAAGAGCGCAGTCACTCGGGTGTAGTAAATGCCTGGTGTTGTGCATACCATCCCTCTCTGTGTGAATGATATGGTGGCATTCAATTGGCTGAGTAAATCTCTCCCTAGTATGTTGATGGGAGTGACTTTGGAGTACAATAGTGGAGCTATGATGTGTTGTGTCCCTATTTTTAGTGCCAAATCTTTTGTGACTGGAACCATGACCACCCACCCCAGATAAGCCTTATGTGTCCATGACCATGTTCAAAAATGGGACCCCCCCTCTCGTGTACAGGATTTCGTCGAACCCTTGTCTATGAGAAAAGAAAATTCACAGAGTCCTATTTTCACTGCTACTTCGGGTATCTAGACGGAGCAATCAGTTACTGGTAGGACTGGATACACTGAAGCCTTCTGTGGGCCCCCCTATTGTTGCCTGTTGCCCTGGTTGAAAAGGGTGAAAAGGAAAGGGTTTCTCCCCACAACAGTTACCCTGGTGTAATGGGGTATCACGTTCTGCCCCAGCAGCACCATACTCCCTGTTGCTATTGCTGGAGTCTGTGTCATAGCTGAGATCCCTACTCCCCCCTCTATGGACACTACTGCAGTGACCACTCCTTGCTGTTGTGCCATCTGCATTGCCTGTGCCTAGGCTTATTGTACAAAAGGACAAGTGCGTGTGACATGCCCCATTTTATGTCCTCCCCTTCCTCATTGCTGGTACTGTCAAACTGGATATTAAATTATGCCTCCTATTGTAAACGATTATATGTATATTGGCCTATGCCAAGTTGCTTAAAACTGTACGCGAATAACTCTCTGCGGCAAGGTCTTGACCTTAGAAATTGATGTAGGCTGCCATCTTGAATCAAACCGCCATTTTAGGTTCTCTTGCTGTGTAAAAGTCACCCTGTACATCAAAATGGTGGACGATGCCATTCCGAACAGAATCTGGTCGACATGACCTCCGTACAGCTAATGTATAACTTGCCTACAGGCCACTTGTTAGGGTCGTGAACTGAGACCTTGTCCTTCTGTTGACCTGTGTGTAAATGTATTACCTGTATCAACAGAACTGATCTATTCACATACTGATGAATATATTAAAGTTGACCTGGCAGAGACCCTAGACCAGTAATGCATTCATGGAATGGTTAACCCGCGAGGGGGTTGGACAACAGGCTGGAGAAATGTATAAAAGCCTGAATGTCCCAATGTACAGTCTGTCACTGAATACATCGAACCCCGTTGAAGTTCGTTGTGTTGTACTGAGGGCCGATAGCTATCCGATCTGTCATTGACTTTGTCATTGCTTGACCTTAAAATAAAGTGATTTGGATGTTCCTTTGTAACCAGTGTTTGGTGTGTTTCCTTTGGGTTTCCCGGCCTCATATTATTTTTCTCTTTTCACAGTTGGCGCCCGAATAGGGACCTTCAAGATTGATGCCGGACCATTGAAGGTTGACGCATGCTATCGGACCGGGATCGGACGGTGTGATACTACGGGCCCGACTGAACGAGACGCGACACCTCTACAGCGCTGCACGATCCGATCCTTGGACGATAGCCGTGCAGTCTGAGACGGCATCTGGACGAGGGTCCACTTTTGAGGCGGGCAGGTTTGCCGAAATCACCAAACACAAGGTAAAATTCATTTGTTAAGTTCTTTGATAAACCGATAAACCGTACGGTCCTCCTTAGGTTTGGTCAGGTGAGTCGTGACCCGACTCTTAATTTAACCCTGACAATTTGAATTTGGCGCATTGTATCTGCAGACACAATTATTGACCAGGTAACACCAAGTTTTTGCGAAATGCCTGGGAAATTGTCTAGCTGCTTTAGGGCATTATTCCGCAGCGATCGACAATCTTTGGAATTTAGCCGCCCGGCACCACAGGAGGGGTCGCCGGCGTTTACTATGTATTGTAAACATGCCATTGGAAGTGTAGTATTTAATGATATTTGGCACAGACAAACCAGACATGCCTCCGAACTTCAGTGGCCAATCAATGGTAGTTTTGAGATCCCTCGTATTGAATACTTAGAGTCGGTCTTGTTAAAGAAAAAGGCCATTTGATGTTCTACAGAATTGGAAAAAAGAAGCGTTGCAGCATCTTAAGAGTAGGGAAAAACATGCGTGCCGTCATAAAACGAACGCCGAAAAGGCGTTGTTATATGATCAGGACAAACAGTCTGAATCAGTTAGGAATATGGATAGGGCTTTCTCACTCGGTATTCAGAAAATCTATCCTTCTAAAGACCTTCATGTTTCTGACGGGTTTCTCGACAAATTGTTAAACGAGCGAAGACCTGGTGCCTCTGCACCACCTCCGTATGATCCTCTTCCTGTTGCTTTGCCTCTTCCTGCTGTTATTCCTGCTCTCCCTGCTCAACCTGTTGTTCCTATTCTTCCGGTTGTTGTTCCTCCGCCTGCTCTACTACCTCTTCCTATTGCACCTATTGCACCAATAATAACACCTCCATTGAATCTGCCTGCACCTCCACTCCTGAGTGGTTCTGTACCGACTATAGTTGATCAGGGTGCAGGGTTGAAGGTTGTTACTCGTAATACTGTCCCTACAGATAAAAAGCGGGATTTGTTTGCATGGGCTAAGCATTGTATGGAGAGAGATGATCGAGCTAATGTTTTTGCCACACTGTCTAATATGGATCATTTTCCTGAGAAAAATGTTTTTATTTAGGGTTTAGGGATTCATTTATGCGTAATGTGGGGTAAATTAAATAATGTGGATCTCCCACAAGGGCTGACGGATCTGAATACTTTAGCACTATCAAGAGATACTGTGGAGAAAGTACATGAGCATGTCGAGAGGTTGTTTGAGTATAGGAGAGATTTGGAGAAGTTACGGAATGAGGATGACGAAGAAGAGAGTAGGTATGTACAGAAACGATTTCTTCCGTGTCGTAAATGGGCATCTGAGGAAGCACAAATTTGTACAAGAGATGCGATTAGATGGATTTCGGATTTATCGATAACTCCGGTTGAGGTATATGACATATACAGTCAATATACGCTAGAAATGCAGAGGAAGGTGATTCAGGTAATGGTAGAGTACCTGCAGGATGAATGTGTGAGGAAGAAGGTTAGTTGTCCCACAGAGTTACTGGGTATTTATAAGAGAGCTTTTTCACTTGACACTTCTTCGACTGCTTTAGCGCTCGACTTAGCTCTGTTGCTTACTAAGCGTTCGGAGTTGCCTATATCTCAGTTGCCTATGAGAGAGGTACCTCTGACATTTGTCCCAAAAGTTGAGATTCCCGCTAATGTTGCAGCGGGAACAGTTGACATTCCCGCACATTATGTATCGCAGTTTGTTCACGTCCCGTTTTCGAAACAGGAAGTGAACACTATTAGGCAATCTATTCCATGGTAACTCGCGACCCCGCCAGCTGCATTGTGAACGCTGCGGTGTACGTGGAAAGGAGAATTCACAGACGGCGAGAATCAGACTCACGTACCTGAGAAAATCTAACCGCTAGATGAACTATACACAAGGTGTGGAAAGAAGGGAAGCCTCGGAATTAGAAGCCACTTTTTCCATCCAATAAAGCGCTCAAAAACGAATTAACATCGCATATCGTGGCTGTTTCCACTTTTGAATCAGAGGACAATCATCCTCGAGATTCCAATTGAGAAGTGCTGAAATTTAATACTACATCCTCCCCCTCCTGATTCCATTGGATAGGAAATGGTGTGGCCCATGCCAATATATGTGCCTGAAAAATGAGTTGTTTTGTCCTGAAGAAGGTTGCCGTACAGAGAGAGTATTAATGGTGATGCTCGCAGAGAGCAACTGAAACACGTGTTGACGTGAATCTGTGGGAATAAGAGAACACAGACTGTTTTGATACCCCAAATTTGTGGGGATGCTTTATAATGAATTGTAATCACATGGAGATATAACAGATGTTTAACTGTTTTTTATATACAGACCATTTTTTCAAAGAATGAATTGTGGAATGAGAGATTGATGAGAATAGTATGTATGTGAACAAATGAAAAGGGAATGGGCCATAGTGTTGTAGGAAATGTTTAATATGTTTTAGACATAGCATTTTTTGTTTGAATAAAATAATAAAATCTTGGGAATTGAAACCAAGTTAAAAATCACCTGTGCATTCCGTCATCCTTACCTTTGTCTACTAGTTCGAGTTCTTTTGTATTTTCCCATTGGGAAAAATCCGACAAGATTCTATAACGAGATAGAGTCCGTCTTGCAGTCCTCAGTGTTCACCCTAGACGATATTGACTTGTTATTCCCTGTACTCCTGCCCGTAGATTTGTGGAAGCAGGTTAGAACAATAGATGATGCACCTGGGTTGGGAGATACGTGGGCTAATATAACTAGGCTTGACGGGGAAAGGCCAGCTGGTGAGAGACCGCCTCAGGTGATACTAACTTTGCCTGACAGAATCATTGCGAAATTAAAAACTATAATTCCGGAAAAAAGAATTATTTGGGACAAGCTTACGGCCTGTGTCCAAGGAAAATCTGAGGGTGCCACCAAGTTCTTTAATCGGTTCGAACAAGTATTCTCGGACTTCAGGGGACAGGATTTAGGCACAGAGTCTGGGAAAAGGTTATTTGTGGACAAATTTGTGCGTGGATTGCTGCCTGACATCCAGTCACAGATATGTCTTCCGAGAGCGCTTGGCAGGCGAAATCCCAATCAGAAGTACTGCACATGGCTCAGTACTATGAGAACGTGTCAATAATGAAAAAGATAGAGTAGAAAAGAGAAAAGGAGACTTAAAGACTAAAGTATTGTTACAACAAATTGTTAGAGGCCCCAGAGGGGGTAGGTCGCAGATTAGAGGTCAGTATGTTCCATAAGGGAACGTGCCCTTGGGTCCTGTGAACATTAACCAGTGTGCCTATTGTCGCCAGGAGGGTCATTGGCGTGCACAATGCCCCGTCCTTTGACAGAGGTCGAATAACACATTTGGGAGTATGGGTAGATGACCCAGAGGTCGCCCCGGGGTGGGGGCCCTGGTAGAGGTCAGTTTTCGCAGGATCCTCAGCAACCTTTTTCACAGGACAATCAGACTTCAAGTGTGGATACTAGAAACATATTCGATCACCCTTCTGCTGCTTACCTCTCTGAGGAGCTTCCTTCTGATGAAATTCTGTTTCGTTAGGATTGCCCGAAGCAGGGTTTGGAACCTACACCTATTCCCGTTAGTCAGAAAGGTCCCTAAGTTGAAATGGTAGTGGGAAATAGGAAACATCAGTTCTTGATAGACACTGGAGCACAGATGGGCTCCATTGATCATTCTCGGGTTCCAAACATTCCACTGTCAGGGCAAACCAATGTCTCTGTAGGGTTTTCTGGCACACCAGTCATTTGTCTGGTTTCTTCGCCGGTTCCTATTTCTTTGGGTCCCTTTACGGACCATTGTCCATTTCTTTTGACTTTGAATTGTGGAGAGAATTTGTTGGGGTTGAATCTGTTGAAGGAATTAAATGTGTTAATTCATTGTTCATCTGATGGAGTGCGTTTGACGATTTCACCACAGCAATTTTCTGTTTCTCAATTTTTGACTAGACCTTTGCCACCAGAATTCAGTAATGTCCCAGAGTGTTTGTGGGCGGCTGACGACAATGATGTCGGTTTTCTACAGATTGAGCCTGTTAGAATAGTCTTGAAACATGGTATTAAGCTGCCACGTATCCCGCAGTATAAGATCTCGGTTGAAGGTGAGCGAGCTTTGAAGAGCATTGTTTCCGATTTTGTGCATCGTGGGGTGATTGAGGAGATTACAGGAAGTTTGTGCAAT
Organism: Ambystoma mexicanum; assembly: GCF_040938575.1. Lineage (NCBI taxonomy): Eukaryota > Metazoa > Chordata > Amphibia > Caudata > Ambystomatidae > Ambystoma > Ambystoma mexicanum. The sequence continues at coordinate 418,143,313 of NC_090934.1, read as the reverse complement.
AGTCCAATCTTACCCGTGTACAAAAACGGCGATAATGCTATTCCGTTTTGTTTTATAATTGATTTGCGTGCCATCAATAGAGTTGTCGCTCCACAATTTCCAATTGTGCCTGATGTGACGACGATATTAACTATGATTTCAGCTACGGCTACTTACTTTAGTGTTGTGGACCTGAAGAATGCTTTCTTCAGTATTCCTATACACAAGGACAGTAGATATTTGTTCACGTTCACCTTGGGGGGGACGTTCGTTCACATTTACTCGTGCACCTCAAGGTTACACCGAGAGTCCTAGCATTTATAGTAGGGCCTTGAAAGAACAGCTTGATACTTTTGAATTACCCCCTACCTGTACCCTGCTTCAGTACGTTGACAACTTGCTTTTAGCAGCAGATTCTGAGAGCTCTTGTAAAGAGGGCACTGTATTGTTGCTCATCCATCTAGCTAAGCATGGTCACAAAGCTTCGCTTAAAAAGTTTCAATATTGTTGCCAGGAGGTCGCCTATTTAGGCTACCTCCTGTCAAGGGAGGGAAGAAGATTGACACCTGAAAGAATAAAACACATTTCTGGCATGTCTGTCCCAAATACTCAGAAGGAAGTCAGAGCCTTAATAGGTATGGCTTCTTACTGTAGGTCATGGATCCCGAACTTTTCACTAGTGATAAAACCGATGTTGGCTTTGACAAAGAAGGGCATTTCTTCGCCATTGCCATGGAAATCGGAACATCAACAATCATTTGAGCTTCTCAAGACTGCATTATGCTCTTCACCGGTTTTGGGTACACCAAATTACAACAAGGCCTTTGTGTTGTTTGTGATTGAATGTGATGGATGTGCTTTGGCTGTATTAGCGCAGGAACATGGAGGGAAGAATAGGCCGTGCGGTTACTACTCTTCCGCCCTTGATCCTGTCGCAAGCGCTTTGCCAAGATGTTTGCGAGCTGTCGCTGCTGCTGCCGCGTCTGTAAAGCAGAGTGAGGGAATGGTCCTAGGCCATAATCTAACCCTGATGGTGCCTCACTCTGTAGATGTTCTATTGAACAAAACTCAAACACAACACCTCACTTCCGCACGATTGACGAGATATGAATTGATTTTGTTTGCTCCCCACATACAAATTAGGAGGTGTTGTGTTCTTAATTCGGCTGAACTCCTACCTTTCCCGCAAAATACTGTTGCGGTGATGATGAGTCACATGACTGCCTGTATAATACTGAACAAGAAACAAAGGGCAGAATTGATCTTAAGGACACTCCTTTGGATAATGCGCAAGGGGAGCTATTTTGTGATGGCTCCTGCTTCAAACTTCTGGATGGTACATCCACAGCTGCTTATGCAGTCACTACATTAAGCACGGTTGTAGAGACCAAGTGAATTACACATAACTCCGCGCAGGCCGCAGAGATTATAGCATTAACCCGAGCTTGTGAGCTTTCCGAAGGGCGAACGGTGAATATATATACTGATAGTCAGTATGCTTTTGGGGTGGCTCACAACTTTGGGAGACTTTGGTCAGGGAGAGGGTTTCTAACTTCACATGGGACCAAGATTCAGCATGGCCCCCTGATAGTACAATTGCTCTCGGCGCTCGCGCTCCCTAGTCAGTTAGCGATCATGAAATGCGCAGCGCATCGCAAAATCACAGACGATGTAGGAAAAGGGAATGCTTTCGCTGATCAGATAGCCAGACAAACTGCCACAGATCTTCGCACAGAAATGTATGCTCTAAGAGAAACTAGGGATGTCTATGTAATGGACGAGGATATTGGGTCTGTGTGAGATATCCAAGCTGATGCCACAATGGAAGAATCTAAGAAATGGGCTGAAGGCTTGGGGAAATTAGATGATGATGGGTGTTGGGTGGACACAGTTGAAGCGAAATGGTTACTTCCTAATGCCTACATAGTCATGATGGTTACTATGGCACACGGTCCCACACATGTGTGTGCTCAACAGATCACGAAAATGTTAGAGAAAGTCTGGGTAAATGATAAGATTTCGAAAATTGCTCAGCATTATGTCCGAAATTGCATGATTTGCCTACAGCACAATGTGGGGAAGGGGACGGTAACTCCAAGGGATAGCTTTGGGCCTCCTTCTGTCCCGTTTGAAGTGATTCATTTTGATTTTATTGAGATGGAGTGGTGCAATAGCTTAAAATATGTCTTTGTGGTCATTTGTGCCTTTAGTAAATGGGTTGAGGCTTTCCCTGTCAAAGATGCTACAGCCATGACCACTGCGAAAATCATGATAAAAGAGTACTTCCCCTGGTTTGGGTTGCCAAAAGTCATTTGGTCGGACAATGGTCCACATTTTGTTGCTGCTGTAATTTTACAGATATGTACGGCACTACATATTGATAAGCGATTTCATTCGGTTAGACATCCTCAAAGTGCCGGGTTGGTAGAGAGACATAACGGTATCCTAAAGAACAAACTCTCTACGACGTGTGCCGGTACCAAACTAAAATGGCCGGACGCCTTACCGATCGTGTTACTAGCCATGCGCACTACCCCTCAAACTAAGACTGGGCTCTCTCCATTTGAGGTGGTGATGGGGAGGCCTGACAATATTTGGGGTCTTCCGAAACCTAAAGCACTGAGAAATGTTGAGAATGTATTGCTTTCAGACTACTGTAACCAGTTGACTAAAAATCTGTATTTCATTTATCATCAGGTATGATCAGCTTTACCTGTACGCTACGAGGGCCCAGGTCACAACATACGGCCTGGAAGCTGGGTCCTGGTGAGAGCATACGAGCGGTCCTCTTGCCTTGCGCCTCGCTGACGGGGACCATTACAGGTCTTGTTGGTCACTCAAACGGCAGTGCGGGTGGCTGGAAAGAAGAAATGGATACACGCGACGCATGTCAAGAAACTTCCTCACCCAACGCTGCACGTTACAGAAGAAACAGAACCCCTCACTAACGCTGCAATCGATGAATCTGAAGCAGCAAATAGCACTGTGAGTGAGTCGGAGAATATCTCTGAGCCCGTGGGGTTTGGGGAACCGTCCATTTTGTCTCCACACTCTTTGGAAAAGTCATTTCCGGAAACCATTGCTCTGAATTCTGCAACTTCCGTTGCCTCTGAGACGTTGCTTCCTTCAGGAAGTGACGTTACCTTATTTCCGGATCAAACAGTACCGGGAACCACCAGATATAATCTTCGGCGGAGAAAATAGACCTAAGGCACGGTTTCACTGTGCATTCAAAAGGAAAGGATCATCAAGGGCTTGCTTTTACCCACATTTGAGAAAGAGGGTTCTGTTGGCTAGGGTTGGGGAAGGACTAAGAAGCTGTGCGACCGGGGGGTCGCCAGCAACGAACATTGGGGTTTCCATCCAAAGACTACGATGCCTGCCACTGCTACTGCCCGTATTGGACTTGTAAATAAGGGGGTGACCAACTTGAACAATGAACAATGTGCCTGGGCCCCGAAAACGTATTGCTGTGTTTTGATGATAATAATTGGGGTTTTTATAGTAACGGCTTTAGGATTCTGGTACGTCGAGGAGATTTATCCTCTAGAGCCTATTTTGCCAACTGAAATTGTACCTACTGTTTTTACTCCTTTTGTACATGTGCATACTCTGTCACCTAGGGACTCTCAGCATAGACAGAAGTATCACAATAATACTATGATGTTGATTATGAATTCGACATATGCCATTTTTAACAAAACCGATTGTTGGGTCTGCTCGCATTTACCGCAACATGGGGATAAGGGGCTAGGTTGGTATATTCATCCCTTACCTTTGACGACTGCTTCTTATGCCTCTCTTAGAGCACTGTTCTTTGGCCGATGGAATGATAGCATCTCCGGGAATTTTGATGGAACTAATTTGAATAATTTTGAAAAATGTGTTCTGACTCCCCTGGGATGCTCGCTTTTCGCAAATAGGAGTAAACTCAACGTTGCTTCAGTTAGGCCTTCTGATAGACTATCTCGTCCTTTCCAATCTTTGGTTTCCTTTAAAATGGCTCCGATAGGCAATAAGGATGCCGTGCCTCCTTCTTACTCTGTTAACCATAGCCCCGATTCAGTTTCTTTCTGCATACAGAGTAATGGTACCCGGTCAATGGGAGATTTTAAAGACTGTGCCAACGTTGCAAATTTGACTGGGGAAAACAGACCTTTGTATGTAGGCGAACCTGTCTATTTCATTTGCGGTAATGTAGCATTTCTATGGTTGCCCAGGGATTGGCAGGGAACCTGTTATTTAGGGATCCTGTTACCTGGGGTATTCATAGCAAGCACTTTGGAAGTTTCAAAGGCTCGTCCACGACGGGACGAGAATGGTGATACCCCCGCACAAGTGATAGGAGATGTAGCAAAATCAGTTGTGCCATTTTGGGGGCAGATAGCAAATTCCAAAGACATCAGGAGACTAGCGAGAGTACTGGAGAGAACCATCAACCGGACCACAGATATACTCTATAACATGACATTAGAGCAGAAAGCGATAAGATTAGTAGCACTCCAGAACCAGATGGCATTAGATGTCCTTCTGGCTGAACGTGGTGGAGTATGTAAATTAGTGGGGTCTGCTTGCTGTGTTTTCGCACCAGACTCCTCTCCACCCATTTTCAAAGCAATTCAGAATCTGCACGTCCTTAGCTCAGAAGTGCATGTTCCCGAGGGGAACTGGAATCTTAGTGCTTGGTTTTGGGCTTTCTTGCGATCTTGCGGTTGGAAGGTACTTTCAGTTTTGCTGATCATTTTGGGAGTTCTGCTATTCCTTTGTTGTTGTATCCAATGTCTGCCTAGTATATGTTCGATGCTAGGGGGATGTTGTGCTCAGGCGGTAGGTACGATAGGACATAAAGCATACGTCCCGGATAAAACTTCCAAGGAGTATGTATTAAAAGAGATCTTAGTGAACGACCTGATGGCCATAGATATCTCTGGAACAACAAAAATGAACCTGGGCGAAATTAGATCAGAACATCTGTACACATTTAAACAATACCAAGTCTTGTAAAAAAAAATATATTTATTTATGAGCAATTTACACAAATATTTATTGTTCTCAACATCCACATTTAAACACCACCATTCATTCCATCATTCATTCACAATCTCACTATACGTGTCAATATTCCACACTTGTGGTACTAAGACCACCTAGAACCAATATATTAACATACATTTCAACACCTCTTGTTGATTACAGTAAGTGTTAATACAAAAACAAATAGCATATTGCTTATTTGCTGTAACTCAACATATGTTTCGGTCGTCACAATAGGCCCCTAATTAAAGCCGGCAAATATAAGCGACCTTCTTCAGGAGACGGATGGTTCTGTTGCAACCACTACGAAATGTCAAAAGGTGGAGGATTTCATCAAACCTCAATCTACAAACAAACAATATACATAACATCAGAATTCCAATCTCTTATTTGTTTAGACACAGATATATCTTGTGTGTATATCTCAGTTTATGTGTATACAGATTGGCACTCACCTCCACGTGAATTAATGGAGACGCGTGTCAACGATGGACTAAATCCTGCAGTGGTGTTAGATAACTCTGCGCCTATACTGCTACGTAAGAGGAGGACAAAGCATCTTAGTAAGCCTGCCCTATAAACAATACACCATTATATATATGGTATGGACACACTATCTTACCTGATCAAAAATTCAGGTATGGGGGTGTCTTGCGTCTTTAGTTAATAAATCCAAAGAGGAAAAATCCCTGTTCTCGCCTGAAATTCAACACAGAGACTCAATACTCAAATATTTTCATCTTGACAACACTGGAGGTAATCAAAACCTCCTATCAATTCGCCTCACCTCATGTGGCCGAGTCCAGATATGTTCTTATGCTGGTACCCCAGTTTTTTCTCACTGCGCAGTGGTTCCAGTTTAATGTTCCTGAAGGGATACATGGAACTAAACGTGATGCTCATATATCTAACTAACTCAGAACATTGTATAGGTTTTTTTAATGCTGCTGCCTCACTCCCCTGCCCCTCCCTACATGGAGGAAACAGATAAGAATTCCCTTCAGGAACCTTTGTACAATCGTGCCGGAGGTCTATAACGACCCCACTGTCATATTAGGCTTTTCTGACCCTAAAAATAAAAATAATAATAATAATGGGTCGGTGTGCACAGTGACTGCCAAACAGCTTATAATGCTGATGGAAAACACACAACTACAGCCTTAGTTGGGCGGGGCTCCATGGCTGTTCAAACACCTTTATATGCGTGAAAAAGGGAAAAGCAGACACATCCCGCATCTATTTGCATGCGCTGTGCACGCTGATTGTTAGCAGAAATGGAATTGAAAGGGTCGAGTTTACCCTCACACTCTCTCTCTCTTCAAAACCTCAAACAAACTGTGTGAATTTAAACACTCAAACACACACGCGCATTTTACTTACCCTGGGTTCCTTCTCTCTTGTCCTGCACACACATGTCTCTGACAGCGATTCAGTGTGTATGGACGATGACGTATGGAGTTACTTGCAAGGAGATCAGAAGTAGTCTTAGCACTTGGCATAGGCCATAAGGAGGGTTTGTCAATTTGGATATTAAATTATGCCTCCTATTGTAAACGATTATATGTATATTGGCCTACGCCAAGTTTCTTAAAACTGTACGCGAATAACTCTCTACGGCAAGGTCTTGACCTTAGAAATTGATGTAGGCTGCCATCTTGAATCAAACCACCATTTTAGGTTCTCTTGCTGTGTAAAAGTGACCCTGTACATCAAAATGGTGGACGATGCCATTCCGAACAGAATCTGGTCGACATGACCTCCGTACAGCTAATGTATAACTTGCCTACAGGCCACTTGTTAGGGTCGTGAACTGAGACCCTGTCCTTCTGTTGACCTGTGTGTAAATGTATTACCTGTATCAACGGAACTGATCTATGCACATACTGATGAATATATTAAAGTTGACCTGGCAGAGACCCTAGACCAGTAATACATTCATGGAATGGTTAACCCGCAAGGGGGTTGGACAACAGGCTGGAATACATCGAACCCCGTTGAAGTTTGTTGTGTTGTACTGAGGGCCGATAGCTATCCGATCTGTCATTGACTTTGTCATTGCTTGACCTTAAAATAAAGTACTTTGTATGTTCCTTTGTAACCAGTGTTTGGTGTGTTTCCTTTGGGTTTCCCGGCCTCATATTATTTTTCTCTTTTCACAGTACCCTCTCCCCATTGGGAAGAACCCCCTGTGCATATCATTTCCCTGCAGTGGCATTCCCCACTGAGGCATATACTGCGGTGGCATATAGCCCCCTGGTTGTGGCATCTGTCCTACGGGAAACCTTCCCTGTGGGGTGAATGCCACTGTGGCAGTGTTGGGAACAAGCAGTGCCCCTTCTATGGTATACTTTGCTAGCTTTTTTTGCACCAATTTGTTTTCTGCTTTTGCAGCATTCTCGCCCGCCTGCCTCTCACTCTATTGCTTTTGTTTGCAATAGTGCACTATCATTGCCTGAATTTCTAGCCAGCCCTTAGCTTTGATGCTCACAATCGTATCTAATGATGTCTATTCTGTTGGCAATCCCTTTATCAATATGTGATAAAACAGGGGTACGCATTCATCCCACGAACTTCGCGTCTCTTGTGTCCACAGATCTTGCCCCCATTTTATATACTCTGTCGGCTCATCGGCACTTTTCATTTTATGGGCCATCATTGTACCTAGGTCATAACTGTCAGGATACATACTTCTCAGAACCTCCCAGACATTTGCTCAACAGTTATTAAATGGAACTCCGTCACGGACATTTGTCTTTAATATCACCCCTTTATACCCTGCCTGGATCCATATTTTGTCTGCCTGCTCATCGCTCCGAATAAACTTTTCATGTCCCCTATGGCCAATGTCACCCCTGCCATCTTTTTCTCGAGCGCCTATATCTGTATCTGCAGAGGATTGAAAATGCTAGCTCTGGTACTAAAGAGCTTTTTTAAAATTCTTGAAGAGCTAGAAGACCCCTGTCCTTCTGTTCCATCAGTAATTAACGACCAAGGTTGGTGTACATCCATCCAAGACGCTATGGTGAATAAGATCGAGAAAATTTAGGATGCCATTGTGAGCAAACATATGGCGTTAGAGCGGCCATGGCCAAATACAAATTGGGTTAGATCTGAGAGCACCATCACTTTTTTTGAGTTTAGCATGGTCACAGATGCTGAAGTTTCAGACATTTTACAACAATTTGAACCTACCCATTGCAAGGGAGATGTGTGCCCTGCAGGAGCTGTCAAAGCCTGTGCTTCACAGATTATTCCACTCATTATGAAATGTATGAATGCATCCTTTAGTGAAAGATTTGATCTGCCATGCTTTAAGCAGGCATGGATTTCACCCGTACTCAATAAACCATCTCAAGACCCTGATGTGCCTTCAAATTATAGGCCCATTACCAATGCTCCATTTCTGCTGCAGATCCTGGATTGGGCTGCCTATATTCAAGTACAGGATTTCTTGTCCAAGAATAACATGTTAGGGCAGTGGCAGTCAGGTTTTCGAGGTGCGCATAGAACAGAATCGGCCTTGCTAGTGATTTGAAGGCAAACATTCTTCAAGTTTTTGAGAAAGGAGGTACAACTCTCCTTATGGTCCTGTATATGTCTGCAGCCTTTGACCTATGCTGGTTATGAGGCTATTTCACTCCGCCACCTTTTGACCAGCAGCGGTCAACTGGGTCAAATGGTTTTTGTCAGAACGCCCAGCTAGAGTGTTCTGTGGCGACTAAATGCTTAATGATTTTTTGGTGACTTGCAGAGTCCCTCAGGGATCCTGCTTGTCTCTCACGCTGTATAACATCTTCACCATGCCTCTATTTGAATTGCTTGACGCCATTGAGGTAATATACACCAATTACGCTGATGAGACTCAATGCCTCATACCCCTCTCAGGTGATCATGCTAGAGACACAGAAACCATCCACTCAGTCCATTCTCTCATCCAGATATGGATGGTGGATAATGGCCTAGCCCTTAATTACACAAAAACCGAGCTGATGATAACAGGCACGGCAGAACAACTGAGAAAGCAGAGTCCTGCGCTTCGTTAATTTTTTATAACCGGCTGAACTATTGCCACACTTTCCAAAGTGACAACTTCGGGCATAACCCTAGATCAGGAGCGCAACATGAAAGCGCATGTACTTCAACTTCCTTGTACTGTCTTAAACTATTAGCTAAGTTAAGACATTTTTGAGCTGCAATAATTGTGCCACTATTGCCAGGGCTATATTTGGCACCAAATTGTACTATTGTTCCAGTCTGTTGCATGCTTTGGTAAAGGAGAAATCACCTGATTACAGATGGTGCAAAATAATGCGGTCCGGGCAGTTGAGGGGCTTCCCAGGAGTGATCGTATCTCTGATGCTACGAAAGCCTTGTATTGGATGTCGTTTGCCTCTACAATCACTTTGTGTTTGCTTTCCATTACACAGCTGTCTATAGGGTATAGGTCCAGTGTATTTATCTAACAGACTATATAGGGCCTCATCATAGCCATGGCGGTATCCCGCAGGCAATTGAGCTGGGATACCACCAATGCTATTAGCGTTACCGCTACTCGGTCTGGCGCTGTTAGTGCCGGATCCTGGGTAGTGGTAGGGCAGTAATTCCCCATTTTTTGGAGAGTCCATCAGACTCTATGAGGATTTTCATCGCTATTACCGCCGGCGTTAATAGCACCTGCAGTAATTGTTCTGAAAACTGGCAGAAAGCTGGGGATTTACCTCCAGCTCAGGGTTGGAGGTAAATCTACAGCTTTCTGCCCAAACTCAGGATTGGGCGGAGCGGTAATGCCGCGATGATAGCGCTAACGCCACATTTTTATCGCTCCACCCAACCCCTGATGAGGCCCTATGCTGGCAACCCTCGCACAGGGTGCTTTTATCTAATAATTCCTTTCTTCTGAAGGTTCCGAGAGCCAGGCTGACCATGGTTTCTAGGGGGTCTTTCCCTTATGTTACACCGAAATGCTGGAGAGCCCTTCCACCTGATCTGAGAACATGCCGCTCCTTTGACGGTTTTAAACGTGGTTTAAAGACAGTTGTGTTTCATTGAGTTCCTTCCTGCAGCCAGCGCCTCTGCTGTTTCGTTTGACTGGTTTATCTTTTGCCTGTTTCGTTAGCGATCCCATGCCTGCAGGCCCGTCTTCAGTTCTGTATAAATTAATAAATTAAAATAAATTAAAATCCTCCAACAGGATAATCGACAAAATGTTGTTCCCGACATCAAGGAGGGACATAGGTCGATAGTTTTTAGGATTCGTCTTGTCGCCCTTCTTGAAAATCAGGATCAGATGGGGCATTCTCCAGGATTCCGAAATGGACCTGGAATTGAGAATATTCTTAACAAATGGCCCACAGCTCTATGTCACCTTTCAGGACATAGTTGGACAACCCATCAGGGCCTGGGCTGTAGATGTATTGACTCTCCTGAGCAAATGCGCTACATTCAAAGCACTTACATTCTGGTCTCAACGGTTGCCTACTCGATTACCAATGGCTTCGCAATCTGAATTCCCTATCACTGGGGCATAGAGATCAGTCAAATATTCCACCCAGGTGAACCTAGGGACTGGGTTACTTTGTTGGTCTACTTGCATGAACCTGTTGCCATTCGTAAGAGCCCAGAAGGCCCTAGTGTTCTTAGTACACATGGCCCTCGCCATGATCTAACCAACATTTTGCCAGAGTTTAATGTTGTGCCATGTGTGCCAATTTGTGTAGCCCTGCTTCAGGCCCTTCGCTTTAGCCACATCCCCCACACACTGTCCATTTGTCTGCAGCCCCCACAGCTGTCTTCTCCTATCATGTACCTCTTTGTCATAGCAACGTGCTAGGACCCCAGGGCACCTCTTATGTACAGACATGCTCTTAGCTATTCTTTCACCAAAGAATTCAGCAAACCTCAGCGGAGTAAAAAGGGCGGGGCGCGCCATCCCCAAGTCCACACACATGCATAACAAACGATCATTAAGAGACTCCCTATTACGTGGGGTGCAGCCAAATCGGTTCCCTGCATTATTAACAGTAACCCCCTGCTCTGTGCTCCTATTATGCTGTGGCTTAGAAACAAAAGTACTCCTCATAATCAGATGGCCACTGAGATCCGTCTGATGGATCCTAAATAGCCTGCGAGGCAAACATATGCTATGATATGGCATTTATAATGGCCTGAACACAAGTGTTTCAAAATATATTCGTGGGAAGGGAAGAACGCCTTTTGGAAAGGTATGCCTTTGGACAACAAATAGGCAGGTTTTAAGTGACACATAGTTTGTGAAGTCTGGTGCATCCTTAGAGAATATTACTAGCCCGACCTTGGCTTGGGGCTTCAATCTGTGGCAATTCAGAGATAAAGCAATTAATGGAAGGGGTGAGTGGCTGCAGATTGCCACAGGAGAGACTTATTGGCCTATGCTGAGCAGAACAATGAAAGGCAGGATTAGGAAACCTATCGAGCTTTCTTTGACAGAGTCACAGCCCGTCCCCCCTCACATGATGTGGGGGCCCATTTCAGTTGCAAGGGTTGAAAGGTCCTAGTAACAGACCTGGCCAAGGCCTTATAGCACAGCTTCAGCGGGTGCAAGTGACGTTCGGAGACTAAGGCTGGCTGGTCATACACTTAATAATCCCATCTCTTCACATGATAGGCTACGAGCGACGGATGGAATTGGGATTCATGTGCTTACTACTTTTACAAAAACTGCATGTTAACTTGTCCGCAGGGCTGCCGCGCTTCGCGGCGCTCAAAGGAAGACGCAACCACACGTTAGGCTGCATAAACCCGGACTGGCGTTCTAACGCCAGTTCCGGTGATTCCTTTATTTCCGGGTGTCACGTGACCCGGAAGTATCTTGGCACGTGACACCACAAGTACGACCTCCTGCACAGCGCCTTCTCTTGAAGGAAGACGTGGAAACAGAGCTAAGAGAAATACGTCTGTGTTGTCTATGTATCTGCTCCAGACTGCCCCTTTCCTTTTTGCCCGCCCCCACTTTTCCTGTCCCTCCAGCGTCACATCCCATTTCTGGTTCCCTCCCCAATCCCCACCTTAAGCACAATGATGTGGATGGCCTCTTGCTACGCGGCACAACATTACACTGCATTTGGTTTACATTGAGCAGAGCTGTTAGTGAAACAATCAGTGGCAATGCCAACAGTCCGGGCTTTTGTGTAGGCATGGGAAAGGCACTTGCCAGGCACAGCCGAAGTGGAATTAACTGCCCATTGATGATATCAGCTGCAAAATGGTGTGAGTGCATTGGCATCTAACAGCAGCAGTGCCTGGCACCATCTTAATATTATACACAAACCAAAACTGTTGGCTTTGCAAGCAACACCTAATAGCCCAAACTGAAAAAGGGGCAGAGTTGGGAACAGGGTGGGGGTGGCATCCAACTTGTTGAGGATGACAGACACCGGAGTATCTGCACTCGGCCAGCCCATGACACCCCCAACTTGGTACCATTGGGTTCACCTCCACTGGGGCTGCCTGCACTGATTCAGTCTAATTCCAGAGACGACACTTGGACGTACCAGAAAGGACTGCGTATCAAAGCACCTGCAAACCCTCGCCTGTGGCTCCACAACCGCCTCCACTTCAAGAACACTTTCCTCTGATGCAACGACACCCACAGGTCCAACAGATTACTCTGACTGTGTTTTTAAACCTTGAGTGTACATTATTGTTAAGCATCAAGTACCTTCATGCAGAGCTGGCTTTAGGGCGGTCGAGCTGGGCGACTGCTGGGATGCCATGCCCCCTAGGACACCATTAGCCCTCGCCACGCCAGATCGGGGGAGTCTTTCAAGGGCTCCCCCGAGCTGGCGTAGTGGGAGAAGGTGCAGCAGGCAGGCTTTTGCTGTTAAATGCGCCCACGGTGGCGGGCGCATTTAATGACAATAGGGTGCTGTTGTCAGAAACCTATTGTCATTAAATGCGACCCTCCGCCGAAGGCACCTTTAATGACAAAAGGTGCCATTAGCCTCCCGCCACGCCAGCTCGAGGGAGTCTTTCAAGACCTCCCCTGAGCTCGCGTAGTAGCAGAAGGCGTGGCAGGCGCCTCATTGTCATTAAATGCACTCGGGGCTGGCTCATTTAATGACAATAGGGTGCTGACGCTCCCTATTCATATCATTACCTCCTCGTCGGAGCGAAGAGGTTAAAAAAAAAGAAAAGTGGCCCATCCTGGCCCAGCTCCCCTTCCGCCCCCTGTGAATCAGGGGCAGGCAGGGGTGAGGAGGGGCGCCAATTCGCCCGGGGCGCTGTTGCCCTTAAAGCCGGCCCTGCCTTCATGCATAGGCCCTAAAGCAAAACATTTGCTGTTGGTATCTAGCAAGCATTTCATCCAGAATCCTGCAGGTTTCCTTTTTTAACTCTTTATTCAGAGGTTTTCCTGAAAATATTGAACATTATAACAATGGGACAATTAAGCGTATGTATAGCAAAGCCTTGAAAGATAACTGTAAGAGAAAAATATGAACATTTCATATAAAAGTCTCTTGATATTACAACACTGAATATTTTCCCAACATCATTGACGCAATAAAATACCTAAAGGGAACAGGAAGGAAGATGGAAGGAGGTGAAGAGAGAGAGAGAAAACAAATATATTAAATAAAATAATAAAAGTGGGGAAGAGGACAAGACATGCAAAAAGGTATTCCAAGAGGGGAACAATACACAGCAACTGGGAAGGCACCATCTCGGACCATTCAAGAAATGCTTCGTACGTGCATGAAAGCCCATCTGCGGAAGCATATGCTCTCATTTGCCACTAAAGCACACATTTTTTATTTTTATTATATTTCATATACAAAAAGCACATAGCTTCGAACAAAAACGATATACAAAACATGAATCACATTTAGGATAGTATTATACATCGAGATTGTAAAACTAAACCACAGTAAAAACATCAAAGTACAAATCTTCATCACAATAAAAATAAGCACGATAAAAGAAACAACATGACTCAGGTAGCACTTCAAACACACTTGCTTAAAAATCAGAAAGGAACAAAGATAAAAAAAGAGCAACACATAATAAAAACCTTTTCAAAACACAGCACTACACCTGATGTATAGTTCTAACATTTAGAAATGTGAAGAAAAGGTACAGTAGAATACATCACGACAGTAATAGGTCAATGGTCTCCACCTATTTCCAATAGAATGTGACAAAATAAAAGATAAATTGTGATCACAACCAATCATAAAAACAGACCAAGCTAAAAGCGCGCAGTCACCATCTGCACCACTCCGATAACAATGTAAGTAGCGCCGACGCAGCTTAACAAGACTTTCAAAGGTTGTCAACAAATGTTCAATGGTTTAATCCACAAACTCTAGAATTACGTGCGATGCCAAGACGTGCGCCTTGGGTGATAAAGGCATTGCTGCTATCAAATTTCAATCTCATATATATTGCCCAGCAATTACACTATTCGGATATGCAGTAAGATGCATAGGTTTATGGGCGCGTTCATTAATATAATCGCAGAAGGCAGTAGCATTGCTCCCAGAGTACAAATTAACCAGACTTTATCATGTACCATTAGCACTTATTCCAAGACATCCTTCCTTCCATTTTACATGTTTCGGTAGCAGTAGAGCAAGGGTCCACATTGCCTTGTAATTATCAACTTTAGTAAAGGTCGCCATCATGGTCTTGATGTTCAGTTTAAAAAGATTCTCGCTAAACATTAGCACAAATATCAGCCAGCCAGTTCTCTGTTTACAGTTTGTGTTTATATTTTTAGAAACTCAAGATGACTGTCCCAGGAATTCCCAATTAGGGATACTTATGTTTTCCTCAAGGGTCAACGCCACCAGACCCCTGAAGGTCTCAATTGGGCCCACATTACCAGAGTATTTTATTTTTATTTATTTTTGTATTTATATCAGTGCACAAAACCCCGAGGCATCTAGGCTCTAGTTACAGAAAGTCGATAGTACAGTTTATAGAGTGCAAGAACAAGCATATTGGTTACAGTCGAAATAGGTGTCTGTGTACAAACTGGCAAAGCCTCACCTCTTGTGGCGTGGGGGCTACTTCAGACGTTCAGGCAAAAAATGCAGGATAAAATCGGTATGTGAGCATAACTGGCAAAGCCTCACCTAATGTTTTGGGGCTATTTCAGACGTGCCGCCATGAATGCAAGTCCAAATCAGTATGTGAGCGTAGTTGGCAAAGTTTCTCATGTTATGGGGAGCTACTTCAGGCGTGCAGGCAAGTGGGTAGGAACTAACAGAGCCTCACCATGTTACGATGGGCTGCATCAGGTATGCAAGCACAGGTTGGAAAATAACAACATTGAAGTGGGTGCGCATAGCGGGGCCATCCACTACTATGGCCACACCCTGCCTTGAATCTTAGAATGGATGCAATTATTACCTTTCTGTATTTGTATTTGTATTTGTATTTGTTTATTTGTAACGCGCACCATTCGGCCCAGGGGCATCCGGGTGCCACTTGTGCAAATATACATTTGTATAACAGTTTATATACAGACAAGTTATATACAAAAAATCGTGTGCAACGTAATATACATGCATAGTATGCAGACGAAGATATACACGTGAATTACAGAAGACGAACGCCGGTGAGGCATAGGAAAACCTGCACTGTACAATGAACGGAGCTCATGGGTAACTGTGTAGTGAGCGGGTTCAGTTCTGCTCGAAGAGCCAGGATTTCATTTTCAACTTGAATGTGTTGAAAGAGTCTTCAGATCTAATGGAGACTGGGAGGGTGTTCCACAGTTTGGAGGCTAGGACGGGAAAGCTTGTGCCCCCCGCTTTTTGGAGTTTGAACCTAGGAATGGATAAACAGTGGGTCTGGGCTGTTCTTTGAGGTCGAATGGAGGAGTGGAGAGACAGCCGGTTGCAGAGATAGGGGGTGCCTTGTTGGCGAGGCATTTATGCGTGAGGGCAAGTGTTTTCAGGGAGATTCTCTGCTTGACCGAAAGCCACTGTAGATTAGATCTGGATCCGGAAATGTGATGGTTTCTTGGGATGTTTAGGGCTGCCCTAATGGCATTGTTCTGGGTGGTTTGTGGTTTATTCAAGTTGACTTGGCTAGTCCCTAAGTAGAGGGCACTGCAATAGTCAATTTTGGACTTACTGAGCGTTCTGGCAAGGGTGACGCTGTTTGGGGTAGTTAGAAACGGTCTAGCAGCTGCAATAAGTTTACACGTGTAAGCAGAAGCTGATCTGGCTGCATTTGTTTGCCGAGACAAGGATAGCGTGGCGTCAAGGTAGAAACCTAAGGTTTTTGTGTCTTTAGAGACTTTGATGGTATTTCCATCAATGGTGAAGGACTGGTAGGATGGATCTAGTTTGCAGAGACGTTGCGAGGAGCCCAGGATGAGGAGCTCCGTCTTATCGTCATTGAGGCATAGTTCTTGTTGGGCCATCCAAACCTGAATGACCAGATAAACGTTGTTCAAGGCCTTAGTGTCAGCTAGATAATCGCCAGTGATGGGGATGAGTATCTGGGTGTCGTCGGCATAGTTGGTATAGGAGAAACCCAGATAATCAAGTACATCAAAGAGCGGTTTAGTGAAAAAGTTATAAAGTGTGGGTGACACGCAAGATCCTTGGGTCACTCCACAGTGAATTGGAGCGGGGTCAGTGGCTGCGCAGGGTGAGAAGACCCTCACAGATCTGTTGCTCAGAAAGGATTTGATCCAATCCGTAGCTAAGTCCGAGAAGTGGGCAGCGGAGTGAAGGTGTCGGCATAGGATTTGGTGGTTGACCAGATCGAAGGCGTGGAAAGGTCTAGAAGTAACATTGCTAGTTTCCCATTCTCTTTCAGGACGTCAATTTGGGATTTCAGGTCTATCAGAGCCATTTCGGTCCCATGTCTGGAACGAACGGGACGGTGGTTATGGGTCTGAAATTAGTAGGTATGCTTGGGTCTAGGGATGGCTTTTTGAGCAAAGGGATCACCCATGTGTCCGTCAGATTATCTGGGACAGTGCCTGTTTTAAAAGAGGAGTTAATGAAGGCTGTGATAAATGGGGCCAGGTCATGAGCAGATTCCTTAATGATAGGAGCAGGGCACGGTTCGCCTTGGCAGTTTGAAGGTTTAATACGCTTGATGATGTCTTCTGCCTCAGCAGTAGAGAGTGGGGAGAAGGCAAAAGGCTTAATGTTCGAAGAGTCTAAGGCGGCGACCCTTCCGAGTGTAGGTGGGCGGTTGTCCAGCTTTAGGCTCTCCTGTTTGTCTCTGATTTTATATTGTAGGGTAGAAATATTATTCAGTAAAGTGGACTGGATGTTGGCACACCATTTACTGTCTTTGGTGCAAGTATCAGGGGGGGTGGCTGAAGTTTCGAGTTCTTTCAGAATTTTAAACAGTTCTTTAGTGATCGAGTCTGCTTGTAAGATACGGTTATTATAGGACTCCTTTTTGGCGGTAATGATGGTATCTTTATAGGTGAGGGAAGCAAGGAAGAAACCGTCTTTATGCTCATCAGAAGGGTGACTTTTCCAACGATTTTCAGTGCACCGTTTAGCTTTACGGAGCAGTCTCAACTGTGGTGAGAACCAAGAGTTGAGGTGTGCAAGTGGTTTAGACTTCCTAAGTTTGATAGGGGTGATAGAATTTATCGCGGTAATCATGTTATGATTGTAGGTGTCAGCAAGGGATGTAGGGTCGGTGCAGGAGTATATGGCGGCATTGAGAGATGGGAGTAACAGTGGGAGAAGTTTTTCCTTGGTTATGTCCCTTTAATTTCTGGTGGGGATGGCAGGGGCTAGCACAGTCGGGGCGCGCTGGGCTGCTTAAATATTGAAGGTGATGTTGTGGTGGTCGGACCAAAGACAGGGAGTATTGGAAAGGACGTTAATAGTGCAGTTGGAGCCGGCTAGCCAGTCAAGGGTCCTACCTTTGGTATGGGTAGGTTCTTGAATATGCATGGTGAAACCGAAATCAACTAGTACATTCTCCAGGTCAGATGCAGTAGGATCTTTAGGGTCGCCAAGACCCAGATTAAGGTCACCTAAGATGATGATTTGCAAATTGGTTTAGTTTTGTCAAGGAGAAGGGTGGGTATTTCTCCAACAAAGGAGGGTGCAGGACCCGGAGGTCTGTAGATAAGGTGGAGGGTGGCGGTTTGGTTAGGCATTAGTGTTAGTTTGACTGAGAGTAGTTCGGCTGACTCAGGTTTGGAGTTGGTCGACACTCTAAGACCAAGAGAGTTTTTATGAATGAAGACCCCTCCACCGCCTCTCGATTGGGAGGTAGTGCGGTCACATTGTGTGATGCCGTAGTCTGGCGGTAAGGCCAGGGAGAGTGATGGTCCGGATGCGGCATGAAGCCAGGTTTCAGATATGGCAATAAAGTCCAGTTCTAGGGTTGTGATGAGGTCAGCGATGTCTAATGCGTGAGCTGGGAGAGATCTGGCGTTGATGAGAGCGCCCTTAATCAGTGGTAGTTTAGTTACTGAGGTAGGTTTTTACGTAGTAGTAGATGCAGGTGAATGAGGTAGTGTATGTAGGGTGTGTTTGGAGCTGTTGCTGCGAGTGTGAGATAGGTGGAATCTTGAGCCAAGTCTCGTATTTCTAAGCAGGAAAGAGCAAGGTTGATTTGGGGTAGGTTTCCTTGCGAAATGTTCCAACCAGTGTTTCTGATCATAATAACCACAGAAACAATGTATATTTTTTTGGAAAACATAATATCATTTGTATTGGCGCTAAGCAAACAAATTAGGGGCAGTCCCAGACACACAAGCAAAACAATGTCGTACAGCACTTAGCAACAAGGTGCATTAACCACGGGTGACACATGTCACTTCCGGTTTGCAAAGTAGCCGAGGTCCGCTTCTTGTTTGCAACTGTCAGTCAGTAATAGACACAGAACCACTGCATTCAGTTGACAAGGAGTCTCAACTGTCCGTAAGGGCTTCAGTGCCTGTCGACCGAACCTGGCTCGAGTGCGGCCATCGGAAGCGCTTGCAGCCAGAAACTCTAGTTCCTTCCTCATGTTTTTGCTTACTACTCTTGGCTGTTAAAGTGCAGAGGGTACTTTTTTGGCAACCCTGATCATCAGCGGACCCCCATAAGGAATCCGGAAGCCTTTGCTAAAGCCCTTAAATATTAAATCCCACTCTCTGGCTTTCGGATAATCTTTTAAAGTTTCCTGCAGCACATGTCTGTCCACCGGGGAGGGTCCTTTTTCCCACTTGAAACTACTGAGCACATCTGTGTTGCCCTCTACCCCTGTCCCCTCCCCCTCTGATTTGTAGCATCTGGCAGCAGGGTGTCCACCACCACATTTTGAGCGTTCATGGGTAAATGTGCACCTTGTACGCCAGCTGCACGCCCCCTTGTTAAACAATCTTTAGGTGTATCCCAGGTCTTTTGGTCCCTCTGTGACTCTAGGCGCCTGTCCTGGTCCGTTCTTCTTGTGCACCTGCTCATTTCCCTTTGGTGCTGCAGGGCATTGTTGAAAGGGCTGCCAGCCTGTTTTATGGTTGGGCTCATGCTTACTGTACCCTGGCTTCTGCATGCCCCTTACCACCTCACCAGTTGCCTGACTGACTCTGTCCTTACCACCCATATAGGACACCCAACCATCCAAGAGCTTCTGATCACATGTCATATTTGGAAGCATTAACATCTTGGATCTAAATTCCTGGTCATAATCTATCCATCCAGTGGAGCCATACCTCTTTTGCTCATTGACAATAGTGTCCCTGTATATCCATAACGCCACCCCTTGCTCTGGATATTTTTCCATCACTACTGCAGTCAACAAAGAGAATGTCTTGTTCCAATTGGTAATGTTCTCTTCAGCCCTATTTCATTTCTGCCTCTTCTTATCTTCCTTTTTGCTAACAGAAATGTCCAGCCCAGCTGTTTCTACCAACAGTAATGAAAATATGTAAAATTTCGTCCTTTCCCAAATTCACTCCTTCGCCTGCCTGGGAGTATGCCAGGATAAGGTGGACCTGCCAGAGAGTAGGGGCACGATGGTCATAAAAGAGGTGCTCCCCACATCAGGCCCCCCCTCCCTGTCTCAGTAGGTTCTTGCAGCCCCACCAATGCATCTAACAGCTGTGGTGTAGGTAACCCTGTGGACAATGTTAAGGCTGTTACCCCTTCCTCCCTTTGTCCCTGTGCCCTCAAGTCACCCATTCCTGTGGGCCCTTGCTGCTGCACTGGTGCCACAACCTTCTGCCTGGCTGCAACCCCCACCGTGGCAAGAGAGGTCTGTGACCTTGTGGTCCCTCGATCACGAGGGGCCTTCCCAAACCCTCCTTGCGGTCTCAATAAGGGCCCCTTCCCTAGGTGGCTGCACCATTGCCCACAGTAACCTCAGCATTTCTTCTAATGCCTTACCTATCTGCCCATTTTCTCCTTCATTACCTGTTGACAGCTCCAGTTCCACACGTACTACTCCATTGCCCAACTGGTTACCTGTAGATGGTATCACAGCACCACCTAATGGCACCCATCCTAACTCATGAATTGCCGGCAGCTCCTCCCGCTGCCCTACACCAGAGGTCAGTGTGGAATCAGCTGCCACCTGTAAACACACTTGCTCATTTAACCTAGTTGCAGCTGCTTTAGCCCTTGGTTGGTGTACCGCCCTTTTTCTCTGGCATCTCTGTCAGTGGGGGATGTTCATTGCTGTGGGTGGGCAGATTTGAGGCTGCACTAGCTGCTGGTGTGTTGGCACCTCCTGCTCTTCCTACAGCATCTTCTTTGCCCAATTTCTTACCTTTCTTCACATTTTTTCTTGGAAGAGTGCCCACATCACAACTCAGCCTCATCTTCAGATTCGTGACCACTGGGGCCATTGGAACCAACCTTCCTGCTGGCGAACATGTCTGGTGACCCTTCTCCCATCATTCCAAACTGACTACCCGTTGAAGCAGTTTTGAAAGATAGGGCAGTAAGGAAATAGGACGGGAGTTAGAGACAAGCAGAGGGCCAGCAGTAGGTTTCTTCAGAATTGGGATAATCGAGGCATGCTTAAAAGATATAGGGAAAGTTGAGGTCGAGAGACAGATGTTGAAAAAGGAAGTAAGATAGGAGACAAGAGATGGGTAAACTTTAGAAATGAGTGCTGAGGGAATAGGATCTGTGGCGGAGGCACTGGGATGGGCTTTGGCCAGTAAGAGAGAGGTTTCCTCATTATTTTATTTATTTATTTTAATGTTTGTAATGCGCCAAATGCTCATGGGCCTCGGAGTGCACATGAAGAGAACAAGACAAAGACAGGTGAGAATCAGTAGCCAGGAGATAGAGTTTGGGCAGCACCATACTAACCTGGGTTATGATTGAACAAGTAAGTTTTGACTTATTTGTTGAACAGTGCAAGATTGTTAACCAAACGTATGAACCCAAGAAGCACGTTCAATTTTAAGGGAGCCTGGGTATCAAAAAATGTCCCCCCAAAATGTGCCAGCTTATATCTGGGCTGAGCGAGGTTGGGGTAGGCAGAGGCCGGAAGTTGTCTCCCTAAAGTGTATGCCTTCAAGCAGTCCTTTAGATATATTGGGCTAGCACTAGACTGGTATTTAAATGACAGCATAAAACATTTGTGGATGATTCTGTGTTTTACTGGTAACCAGTGCAATGCCCTACGCACCTCAGACACATCGGCACATTTCGACATGCCATGAATGGCACGAATTGCGCTATTTTGTGCAACCTGTAGCGATTGCATGTTTGATAGTACGGTTCCAGCCAGCAGGTTGTTGCAGTAGTCAAGTCTAGAATTAATTAATGCTGCATCAAGCAGAGTGCAGTTCTTGAGTTAAAGAAATGGGCGAATGTAATTAAGTAACTTGGAGATGAGGCCACACGAGGATCGAATGTGAGAGACGTGTGGTTTCATGGTCAGTTCAGCATCAAGGATAACCCCTAGCGTTTTAACTTTTTTGGACACGTTGATGATATTGCCGGTAATACAAAAGTTGGTGTAGGCAGAGTTCAGTTTTTTAAGATGACCACTAGATGCTACAAATAGGAGCTTGGGTTTTTAGCAGTTCAGGGCAAGTGAGTTGTCTGCCATCCAAGCCTAGACTGCATTATAGATTTAGTTTATGGCAACTGAGTCCTTTTCATAATTTCTGCTCAGCTCAAGGATGACTAGGTGTTGTCAGCATAATTTGTATACTGTATACCCAGGGTATCCAGTAAATTGAAGAGGGGCCTAATGTAGACATTGAACAGGGCTGGTGAAATACATGAGCCCTGAGGGACACCACATGTTGGCAGAACAGGGGAGGAGCTTGCTTTGCCCACTGCTTCCCAAACAGACCGAGGACCAAGGAACAAAGAGATCCATTGTGTTGCTTGCTCCGAGCAATGTGCTAAATCCCTGAGTCTTTTCACCAGTAGAGAGTGGTCCACTAGAACAAAAGCAGCAGAGAGATCTAGGAACATCTGCAGGGCGGGATGACCCCTATCCACTATGCTGTCCTAGGTGGATTTAAGGTCCAGCATAGTGGTTTCCATCCCATGCTGAGCTCTGAAGCCAGATTGACGTGACCCCAAGATGTAATGATCTACAATGTGTCTCTGTAGCTGCACGTATGCCAATTTGTCCATGATCTTAAGAATAAAAGGAACGTTCGTGATTGGTCGATAAATATGAGTAACACGAGGATCTGCATTGGGCTTCTTAAGCAGAGGTGTGATCCATGCCTCCTTGAGAGTGGATGGGACCGAGATTTCGTCAAAGGAAAGACTGATGAGCTTTGTCATCCAGGGGACCAATAGCTCAATTGAGCCCTTAAAAATGTCTGCCGGGGCAGCAATCGCTGAGGTAGGGTGTTGGTTTCAGATTGTGGATAACCTTAAAGACTTGGTCCTCTTTGCAATGGATACATTTGAGCATAGGGACGTTGTTGGGTACAGAAACAGAGTCCCAAACAGCTGTTTCATGGGTGGGATGCCCCTGGTATACTATCTGCATATTGCTGATCATGTTTGTGAACTGAGATTTTAGCTACAAACCCATCGTGGATTTCCTGACACCATGTGGGGGGATCCTCTTGTACTAAATTTGAAGCTATAGATAGAGACAGAAGGGACTAGGGTAGAAGAGGTAGGAGGAGGAGGAGGCGGCAAAGGATTGGAGGCCTCAATGTCAGAACGAAGAGAGGCCACCTTTGAAGAAAAGAATTCTGCCAAGTCAGATGCTGAAAGAGTGGAATTAGCCGAAACATCAGGAGGTGGAGGAGAGAGGAGACGTGAGAGAGTCTGAAAGAGGTGCTGAGGATGAGTTGATTGGGTGTGTTAAAGATCAGAGAAGTAAGAGCATTTAGCTAACAGTAGGCAGTTATCAAAGAGAGCGTGATAGGAAAAGTAAGAAGAATAATCTGCTCTGGACTTAGACTTAAGCCACTGTGGTTCAAGGCAACGAAGAAAGCGATGCGTAAAGCAGAGATGTGGAGAGAGCCATGGTTGAAAAGGTTTAGAGGGAGGGTAGAAAGATGATATTGGGTAGAGAGTATCTAGAGAGGAGGATAGAGTAGAGGAAAGGGTCGAAGCAGCCTCGTCTGTGGACAGAGCAGCAAAAGAGGTATGAGAAGGCAGTGCAGAGATGCAGGAGGAAAGAAACAAAGGGATAGGCAATGTAGCCATCCCTTTTTCAGAGTCATCTTCAGCTTGGCTATAGGCTCCCTCAATAGTCCATTTAATCTCTCACAGACGTCATTCGCCTGTGGGTGATACACAGAGGAAAATGAGTGTTTTACACATAACAGGAGTTCTATCTGCTCAAAATGTTTGTTTACAAAATGTGGTCCATTGTCAGACAGCAAAACTTTGCATACCCCCCACCTGGGAAACACCTCACGTACAAGGAACTTGGTAGCACACAGGGCATCAGGGTGTGTGCATGGCCCTGCCTCTATCCATCTAGCAAAAGGACATACTACGGCCAGCTTATATCTGTAGCCATTGCATATCTGTAGTATATCTACATAATTTATAAGCAGATGCTGAAATGGACCATTGGATATAGCAATTGCTCCTCTCACTGTTCACAAAGTGTGCCCTGCAGTGCATTTTCGGTGCACTATGCAATTAACAATAGACTGTGCCATGTGTCCCAGGAGATTGGGTGTGAACCACTCTTCTGCAATTGTTACAGCTAGACTCTCTTGAGACTTATGTTCTGGGTAGTGAAGCTGTTCCACTGTGTATCTTCAATAATGCTAGAGGCATAACTGGCTTTTCAGTACTATCCTGCCTCCATATTGCCTCAGTGGAGGATAAAGAACACTCTGCTTCCTCCATAAATCCTGTTGTTCTTGTGGAGCCTGACCTTGTATTTCAATAACTGAACAATGGACAGCATGTTAAAGCCCTCCTTTACTAACATCCATCGTCCTGTCATTTGAATACTTTTTTGTCCTCTACATCTGCGGCTTTGTTTCCGCAGGAAATTAAATCTGCTTGTTTAGAATGTGCTGAGCACTTCACCACTGCTAGCGTTAATGGATGACTCAATGCTTCAATAAGAATGTCCAATAGGGCTGCATGTTGCACTGGAGTGCCATCTGCGTGGAGGCAGCCCCTCCTTTTCCACCATGACAAACCTGTGTGTACGGTTGATGTCACATAGACGGAGTCAGAGTACACTGTCACTTCCTCATCCTCAAAGCTCTGCAGCGCTTTGATGAGCGCCACTAATTCTGCAGCCTTTGCTGAATAATTGAAGACAACCTCATGCTTGTTACAACCTCAAATTCACCTTCTCTATTCAGTTTCACTACTGCTGCTCCAGTATGCCTTTCCCCAGTTGTCTGGTCAATAAAAACAACCCCCCCTTCCCAATGGCATTTTTTCTGACTTTGGGGATTTCAGTATAATTTTCAGTATCTGTGTGCAATTGTGTACATAGCCATCCTCTCTGACTGGTTCTGTTATAAATGTGGCTGGATTTACTGTCTTATTTCTAACCTTTTTAATCACAGGGTTGAAAATGATCACCTCATACCCCAATGCTCTTTCTGTGGTCAATGTACGTTTAGGTTTCTTTAAAATTGTAAAAAGTCCATGCTCTACAAACAGTGTTATTGGACATCCATCATTATACGTGAAGCCTTTTCAATTGCAAATGCAGCAGCATATAAAGATTGCTCAGAGGGATAGTGCCCCTTCATTACTGGATCTAAAATCCCACTGTAATATGCCAACAATGTGTATCCATGCCCTAATGGTGTCTTCTGTGTACGAATTGCTGTCATTACTTCTCCATTTGAATGGGAAAATAAATAAAACCCTTCATTTAAATCTGGAATCTCCTACACAGTGGCTGTACTTTCAATTCTTCAAAGTCTTCAGTCATCTCAAATGTACATGTTATTGTGTTATTATCTATCTGTGCTTCTTTGAGCCCTTTTAAAAGTGGTCAAATGTATGTGCTGTAATTGAAATCCCTGGTCCTGCAATAATTGCATAAGCCTAGAAAATACTGCATTTCCTTCACTGTTTTGGGTGCTATGGTTTTCATAATTGCTTCTGCTCTTTCATGTGTCACTTTTCTCCCTTCATGAGGGATCAACTGTCCTATATAAAGGACTTCTTCCTGCCAATATTGTAATTTCTCCTTGTCTACCTTATATCCTTTCTCTGAGAGTATGGTCATATGTTTAACTGAATCTCCTCTCTGCATCTTTCCTCTCTCTCACTACACACCAAAAAATCATCCACATACTGAATTATTGAACCTTCAATTTGGACATTACCGAGGTCCATCTGGAGTATTTCTATATCAAAAGGAGGTCAAATCCTGTGAGTCTTCATGAGGAGGAATCGAGAAAAATGCATTTTTCAAATCGACAACTGTAAAATACTTGGCTGTGGATGGGATGTTACAAGCTATCGTTGCAGGATTCTGAACCAAAGGAAATTCATCTTCGACTATACTGTTTAGGGGGCGAAGGTCCTGAATAAATATCCACAACCCCTGCTTTGATTTTTTCACAGGGAACACAGGCGTGTTACACGATGAATCTGATTACACCAATATGCCTTGCTTCATCAAGGTGGAAATAGTTTCAAATATACCCTCATCCACCTCTCTGGACATAGGATATTGTTTTGCTCATGGTAAATGAGCTCCTGGTTTTAATTTTATTTTAACTGCACCATCCCTTTTAATGGTCCATGCATGTCTGGCACTTTCTCTAAGTCTTCTTGAACAAATTACGCTTTTCTGTTTACCAACACCATTCTCTGCGGTATTTCTACATTCTTCACTTTAATCCAATACGTGATACGTATAAAAAACACTAGTTCATCATCCGAGTAATCATCTCTAAACAGTTCTACGTCTGTCAAATCTGTCAACCTGTATCCTTCACTGAGGGCTATCACTGTTCTCCATCCTCTTCCTTCATCATCTGTCCCATGCACTATCACCCGTTCTTCCCTAACCACTGCTGCTACTAGTTCTAAGGGAATGATCTGCCCCTCCTCGTCGTCCATAGGGATTTCTGGTCTAAACAAAAATTAATAAGGTATTCGCAATATGTTACCTTCCAACCTTGGTAACCAGGATAATAGAATGGCCACTCCATACAGAAATACTTCTGGGTCTAAAGGTACTCCTCGTAATGCTTTCTGGCCTGTAAAGGTTAATATAAACACTCCCACATTCATATAGTGTATCCTTGGAGTAGAAAACACTATCCCTTTATCAGTAAAAGATATCCTCATGTTAAGTTTCATCATTAAGTCATGTCCCAGTATATTAACTGGCGTCTGCCTGGAGTATAATAATGGCATTGACATGTCATGCTCTCCTACATAAATTGGTAATTTGTCTGTAAAAGGAACTGCATTCGTCTCCCATAGAACCCTTGAGCATTCATGGCAATACCTGACATTGGGTGTTTTGCGTCGCGGACACAGGAACGAGTGGCTCCAGTGTCTACTACAAATGAAAATGTCTTGCCTCCTATCATCACCTTGACCCTTGGTTCCTCTTGGGGGTCTGGTGTCACTGATAGTACTGAAAACATCAAGTCACCATGTGGGCTGTACTATTGTGGATATAAATTCTTCCCCGTACCTGTGAAAGGATTTCCTCCTATCAGTCACACTCCCCATTTCGGGTATAGGTGCCTGTTGTGCTCCTGGCGTCATGCTCCATTGTGGTACCATAGCCTGCTGTATCTGTTCTTGTTGCAGTTGTGCTTGTTGTGTTTGCATGGGTGCCTGCTGTGGTTGCCCTTTCAGTGATTGCATTTGCAGTGGTGCAGGCTGTATTTGGTGGGTTTGCGATGCATATGTCTGAGCATACGTGTGATATTGGGCCTAATATTCCTGCGGTTCTGCTTTATATTGAGGAACATAACCCATCGCCCCTCTTGGTGCTTGCTTATTCTGTTTTATGCCTCCTCTGCTTCTGCATGTCGTAGTTATATGTCCTTTTCTCCCGCAATTCCAACATTGTTATGGCTGTCCACCATTAAATCCTCCTCTCCCTTGAGAATTTTGAAATCCTACTCGTCCTACTCCTGTAGGCCCACTCCCTCTTCCTTTTGGCCAAAGTTTATACCCACTCAGATCTACAGTATATCCAGCATTATTCTGCTGCCCTGACTGGGTCTTCTGTGTCACCCCACCTTCATTACATGTCAATACCACTCCCTCAATGACTATTTTAGGCAAAGAATCTAAAGGGGGTCATCTTCGACTCCACTCTCTCGTCCTCGTCCGACATCACGGACATCTCTAAAATTCTCACTACCAACTGCACCTTCTCAGAGGTATTCTACCCCTTCTCACTTTCCCCCAAAGGCTCACTGTCTCCAGAGCCCTGGTCCTCTCTAGGCTGGACTACTGCAATAGCATCTTTCTCAACCTGCCCTCTTCTACCCTTTGTCTTCTTAAACTCATCCAGAACAGAACCGCAAGACTTATCCTTGGCCTCAAGCCCAGGGACCGCATTTCTCCTGTGCTGAAATCCCTTCACTGGCTCCCCGTGGCTGCAATGATTAAGTTCAAGACCCTTTGCATTGTCCACAAGGCTTTCTGGGGCCTGGGTCCACTCTATCTGCAAGGCTCTCTTCCTAACTACTCTCCTTCCCGAGCCCTTTGCTCGACTTCCCCTAACTCTGTGCGGTTGAGCTACTTCTCCAAGCAGACACTTGGGGGGAAATCTTTATCTACTGCAGGTGCCTCCCTCTGAAACAGCCTCCCTTCTTCTCTCTGTCTTGAGCCAGATCTCCTTAAGTTCTGGACACTCCTCAAGGCTCTCCTCTTCATCTCCTTCTCCCCTGCTAACCACCACCTTCTGCTCTCTCACTCTCTTGCCTCTACTTCTGCTCAGTCTCGCTGACTGGCTGCCTTGGGTACCTTCAGAGCCTCACAGGACCCAACTCTTCCTCGCCAGTCACCTGCACTTGTCCCCAGGCCTTGCACTTGGTTACGACCCATGAGAGTGGTATCTCTCTGCACTTAACCCATGTTGACAGGACTGGGCGCACTTGATCCCTTTTGTCCCCATGCACTTCCTGCTCTGTTCACTCGCATGAAATGAATGTACCATGCCTAGTAAGATCGACTGTCTTGTCTTCCCTATGTCTCCCCCCCATGCATGGTTGTGCTTTGAAACACTAGTGTATAAGCACATAATAAATAAACAATCAATCAATCAAACTTCTTCTGAACTAACTTTGCTTCCTCCTGCTTTCTGTTCTCAGATTTCTTCTTCTTTTTCTCCGGAATTAATTCACAGTGATGCACGATTGTCAATTGTATCTCTGGCCATGGCTTTGCTTCCGTTCCCACCTGTTTTTTCAATTGCTCTTGCATTGGCTGAGGCAGCCCCTGACATAAAATGTGGTAAAATAATGCTACCATTGTATCCCAAGGTTCATGCGTCTCCTGCCACCATCTGTTTTGAATATCTTGAATATAAACAACAGGTTCTTCATTTTATCCTATTTTCCTAGTCATAATAGCACCCATGTCTGATTTATCGGGATATTGCACTCTGAGTGCTCGCCATACATCTACACTCCCCGTCTTCAAGGCTGAACCGTTTGTTTCCTTCCTGGTATTAGTCTTAACCTGCTTACATATGGTGGGGCTATATCTCCTGCACTGCGCGATCGTACTTGTGGTCCGTCAGTATATGGTGTTGGTTCTGGTGTCTTCTCTTTAGGGTCCTGTAAATCTGACCATTTCACCCCTTTTTCTGCACTTGATTCATTTGAAAACACACAAACGCCCTCTCTTTGTGCCCTCTCATTCTCCTCCCTCTCTTCCTCTAACATCTTTATGCCCCAGCTTGAGTGACTATTGTCTCCTTTCGCGTCGTCAAGGTCTAACCTATTTAAAGACAACATTCTGTACTCATCTGTTATGACGTCATCTAACCTACCTTCAGTTCCCTTTAATGGGGATCCTTCCATATCTTCTTGGGTTTTGTACATTTCTGTGTCCCTGATTTGCCTGTATAGTTTCCCAATCCTTTGTTCTATGTCTTCTGTATCTTGCCCACCAGCCCATGCTGATCTCAGTATTCCTTACAGCTCTCTATGGGGCTGTTGTGAGCCACTCTCCTCCTTTGGTCTTTCTCGTGCATCAATCGGCACTATGCTCTTATGGCATAAATATTCTATTTCATTGTCTTTTACACCCGGACTCTTATTTATGTCTTCTTCCCTTATCCTCATCTCCCTCACTTCATATTCCTCTCGCCTTCATTTCAATCTATGTACTTTCATTCTTTGGGTTTCTATCTCTTCTCTTTTCTTCTCTTCTAGTCTCTCCTTTTCTTTTCTTTTCTTGCCTCATATGTTCTAGGTTCTTCCGTTCGCTTGCACTCTTCAGCCTTCTCATCCTTGTATGCTCTTTCTTCTTCCTTCTCTTTCTTTTCCTGCTCTGCTTTCTCCTCTCTTTCTTGAACCCCATCAATTCCCTTATAGTCTAGCTTAAGCAATATTTGTCCTCCCATCCATTCATTCGATATTATTGTTATTGCCTTAGCTTTATCTTGTATTTCTTTCTGTTTCCCTGCTTCTTCCTCTATCTCCATTCGTATGTCTTGTATGTCCATTCTCTCATGACGCTGTTTACTTTCATCGCATGCTGACATATGTCTGCGTTCTCTGCTCTTGCTATCTTCTGCATTATCCTCAGTGCTGTAAGAGGGGGCACATACTTTGGATTAACAAACCCCACCACTACTTTTAATTCCTTTAAGGGATAAAATCCCTTCTCCTCTGTGTCTACACTCTTCTCTTCAGAAGGGGGTAAGGAGAGCCAAAGGCGTGTTATCCTCCCATTTATGCTGATTGAGCATCCACTCCCTATAAGCTGGATCTTCCTTCTCACATTGGTAAATTTTTCAAAGTTCTAAAATGCCCACCTTTTCTGCAACATTTTTCCCTTATATGTGTCATGCAAATATGTCGTCATATGCCACAATACATCATTTGACAGTGAACCATCCTGAGGTCATGGCTTAAGTGTCTTAATGTTCGTGTCTCAAACCCATTCTGAAAGATATTTCCTTATTTTCGCTGTGTATCTCGGTAATGTCCTACATAAATGTAAAAGAAGTGTATCCCCGATGATGACAGTTTGGTTTCGATTCTCAATACTCATGCAATTTTTTATTTGATTCCTTATTTTATAAAATATACTACGTTGATCAATTGGTGCAAGCACCATCACTCACTGTTTATTATTCCAATCAATATATATTTGAACTGTTTTTACATTTAAATAAAATCTATGTGATGGTATTTTGTTTCCTCCTTCGTTTACACTTTCTACCAATTTTATTACATAATTCTTATATTATTAGTATGTTAAGAATCTCTTCTTTACTCATATATAACTTTCCTTTGATGTTTCCCTTCCTGATTGACATCAATCTCTTGGTCAAAATGCTGACAACAAAAGATTCATTTTTAACAGTTTTATAACCCCACGCATGTGCACTTTAAACAATTTTTTTTTTCTGCGGATGCCTTCCTTTACTATTTTAGTAAATGTATCTCTTCTCTGTTTCACTCCATTCTGGAGTTTGATATGCACTCTATTGAGGGACTTGACTCAGGAATCTTTAATAAAGTATTGCATACCCTTCTGTCCCCTTGGGATCAGGAATCGAGGTATCTTTTTCCCGTTATAATCTTCTAAAAAAATCCTGTTACTTTTTACACATGGTATTTACAAAACAATTTCTCCCTCTATTTTTGCCACTTTCATTATTCTACTTACATTCGTGACTCAGTTCGAGTCCTCCGGCATCGACTCTCCATCAACCGACCAATTTGCCTTCGGTCCATGGGGTCTTCCGTTTGAAGTTGAACTTATTGCTGCTCACTGTCCTGGAACATTCAAAGGAGTGTGAACACGCCACTATCTTAACGTGAGGCTCTAATGAATAGCCTTTGTTTTTGACTTCTGAGTCACATGTGAAGAAACCATTAATTTGTCCATTTCAGCTTTCTATTTGCTGCTATTTGATTTAATTATGCAAGGTGCTGTTGCTCCTTCTTGCCTCTACAGACTTGCTCACTGTATTCAACATAAACTTTGTATGCTTTTAATTAACCAACAGTTTGGCTCTCAAAGATGTTTTCATCTTCCATCATCTATGAAGAATGTCTGAAATTCAGGCTTATCCATGTACGCTCTTTGTGCTCTATGATATGATATGATATGGCATTTGTAACGCGCCTATACACAAGTGTTTCAAGGCGCAACGAGGCGGGGGGAACAAGGGGAGACAGACAACGATCCTACTAGGCCAGGTGTCATTCAGATCGCGCAAGTGCAAGGGTAGAGGGGACTGGGAAAAGTACAAGGGGAAGGGGAGAGGGGAAAGTGCAGTACATGGTTAGTAGAATACAAGATAAATAATAGGGCCAGCTGGTGGCAAGTGCAAGCAAAGTGCATGGTAAGTCCAAAGGTAAGTGCCGGGAGAAGGGGCTGTAGGATACAGAGACAGTCCCGTAGTTCAGGTAGGCAGTGCAGGGAAGAGTGGCTGGGCCAAGGACCGAGATCGGTGAGTGGCCCAGTTGCTGATTCAGTTGCGTTTATCCCTAGAAATAGCATCTTTGCTGTGGCCCAACCTTGACTCATCATCGGGTCTGCATACAAGGCTGTTATTCCGCATCTTCTGATTCTTACAGCCTTTACCTGTCTCTGTGGTAGCTTGTTTATATTCAACGTGAGCCAGTGTCCATTTTCCTAATATGGCCGTCCTTGCCACGTTATATATTCCTGTATAGCAAGCTTGTATACTTCGTCTTTCTACCTTGCATTGCTGTGTATTTACATTTATTGGTAGTAAGTTGCATCATCTTCTTTAGATCCATGATTACTTTAGCTTTAGGTTCATGTTACTCTTAGTGCTTCAGTTACTTCATTACTTAGTATTTTCATATTGTTCCTTCATAGATTCATATATCTTCTTTATGACATCAATTTGTCCTGATCAGATTTCACCTTAACGTCCGTCCACGATATTCATCGATGCATTCTGACATTTTGGCAGGCGACAACCTTCCATGTAGCATTCTTCCATGCAACATCCTTTCACACTTTCAGTGCAAGGGTACATTTGGTATGGCTGTCTGAGTGCAGAGCGACATCTCATACACTCGATGCGGTATGTGAGCAACGCAGGGGTTCTCATTTGTAGCTCTTCTCCGACTGTTCCAATATGATGGTGGTGAGGGGTCCGGAACTGGCAGGATGGCAGGATAGCGTCTACTTGCTCCTCTACAGAAGCACCCTGACATTTATCTTTAAAAAAAAGCTGGACTCCACCTACAGTGCCTTCAAGCTACAGAAAGGAGGTGTTCTCCAGAGATTCCAAATAAGTATTCAAGCTCCCTAGAGAAGCCATGTTATGGCCTACTCTCAAGGAAAGGGGGACTGTGTGAGGCCGGGGTAATGATTACATGTTAGCCCATGCACTGTTTCTATGTTTCTCTGTGATTTGCTGTTCACTCACTATTTGTGACTGTGACCCTGCTTGATGTGGGGGCTGCATTTGTCAGGTTCGATGTTGCAGTCTGCAGATTTACAGACATCCCTTCTCCAGACTTGTTGAAGCCTCTGCAGTGGACTGGTGGTGATGATTGCCCTGATCTCAAAACAGCTAACTCCATGGCGGGGGTATCACAGCCTTCCTACCTCGTGGGTATTCACATTAAGTATAAAAAAGGAAGGTAAACAGTAAGTGTCATCACTCTTGAAGATAGGGAGGCCTACACATCATTAGGCTAATACCAGAAATGCATGATGATTGCCCAACATCAGGCGTTTTTGTTTGTTTTGTTGTTGTTAATGAATGTGTTTGCATCAATTGGCTACAGTGATCTTCTGTTTACAAGCCACACGTTCCGCCCTGGTGCATGGCTATCGCCTTTCTTTGGAATGTCCTAATATGCACGTTGTTAGACTGAAGTGTGAAGGACAGCAGTTGGCACAGACCAGCATAACATAAGACTGGTTCAACAGGCAGCAGTACTGACTGGCAAATGAATGAACACAGCTCAGGCGGGGGCGGTAGGGTAGGTGTCCAGGGAATAAATCACAGGTATTGCATAGGTGCTTGTGAAGGTAATCTCACACCTAGAAATGCCCCGTTGGTTCTTTCAAGTGCAGTGAGCATGAAATAAATTCCAGTGGACAGGATGTACTGTGATGGGGGCGTGGGGGGTGCTAGCTCATCCACTTGCAAAAGAATGTGAAAGGGATATTTCCAACCGGAGACATGAGAGCCAGATTTGCTGAAAGTATGAGCTGAGTGCTCAATGGATGCTGGTCGGTTAAAAACGCCTGTTTTTCACAACATCTGGGGATGAAACTTGACTGGAAACTGCTCAATTGATTTCGAGATAGTTGACGGCCTTCTTTGCAATGCTGGGCGTAGATTCCAAGACCGAGGCCCAGAGGCAATGCCAGTCCTCTGCTGCGGGATACCTGGCCCCATATTGAGGGATAACTGCCCCTGTTAATAATTATATGATATGATAGGTTATTTATAACGCGCTTAATACCCAGAGGTCTCTAAGCGCGGACTTGGGGATCGAACCTGTGTTGCTACTGGGGATCAAACCTGTGTTGCTACGTGTCGTCTTGCTTCCAAAGGGAGCACGTTGACCCTAAACTATCCTCCCGAGACAATCTGCCTGTCTACTGGCTATTGCCCAGTCCTGTCTCGCGTTTGGCAAATGCCTGTCAGCACTGAGATCCAGAGCCAATGCCAGTCGTTAGATGGGGGATTTGTGGGTGACTGGACATGTTAATAATCCAGCACTGAGATCCAGAGGAAGGGTCATTCCTCTGCTTGGGATAACTGGCAATGCGAACAATCCAGCACTGAGATCCAGAGGCAGTGCCGGTCCTTTGCTGGGACGTGGGGGGTGGTAGCTCTCCATCTTAATAATCCAGCACTGAGATCTAGAGGAAAGGCCAGTCCTCTGCAGGGGATAACTGGCTTTGTGAATAATCCAGCACTAAAATCCAGAGGCAGTGCCAGTCCTCTTCTGGGGGATAATTGGCCTCGTTAATAATCCACCACTGAGATCCAGAGGCAGTGCCAGTCCTTTGCTGGGGCGTGGGGGGTGGTAGCTCTCCATGTTAATAATCAAGCACTGAGATCTAGAGGAAAGGCCAGTCATCTGCTGGGGATAACTGGTTTTGCGAATAATCCAGCACTAAAATCCAGAGGCAGTGCCATTCCTCTGCTCCGGGATAATTGGCCTCGTTAATAATCCAGCACTGAGATCCAGAGGCAGTGCCAGTCCTCTGCTGGGCCATAACTGGCCATGTGAATAATCTGCCTATGGAATGACTATTGCCAGGTCTTGTGGGGGAAATTGACAGATGTCTGCCAGCACTGAGACCCAGCGGCAATGTCAGTCCTCTGATGGCGGTAATTGGCAATGTGAACAATCTTCCTGCCTTGTGACTATTGGCCGGTCTTGTCCCTATTGACAGATGTCTACCAGCACTGAGACCTAGGGGCAGTGCCAGTCCTCTGATGGGGGATAACTGTCCATGTTAATAATCCATCACTGAGACCCAGGGGCAGTGCCAGTCCTCTGCTGGGTGATACCTGGCCATGTTAATATTCTGCCTGTCTACTAAGCTTTGCCCAGTCGTGTCCTGCCTTTTGGAAGATGCCTGCGATGCCTATGCCATGAGAGCGTTCTGATGCCGAGACATGTGCGCGCCTGCTCGGGGGGGGGGGGGTGCAAACTCCTGTCACTCTCTTAAAGTGCTGCCCTGTGGGAGGCCGCTGGTACCGTGACGTCCCCGCCTCCTGTACAAGGCTTGCTCTGCCAGTAGACAGATCTCTCCCTTTCTTTATACATTTTTTAGGATCTGGTATCTTTTGTGGTTCTCTCCCTTCCTGGCTCTCCAGATGTTTTGGATTACAACTCCTATCAGGCCTAGCTAGCGAAGCAAAGTCAACGATGAAGAATCATGGGAGTTGTGGTCCAAAATATCAGGAGAGCCACCCTTTGCAGATCTCTTGCCTAAAGTGCGGTCTAATAGTGTTCTTGAAAATCCCTTGTATTTCTCCCATGGGTGATATGATATGATAGTTTATTTATATAGTGCCTATACACAATGTGTTTCAAAGCACTCCAAGGCAAGGAAGGGAACAAGGGAAAATACAATGACATTCTTACAGGCCATGAACAGTAAGGATGTGAAATTAACTATCGTACTCGGCCTGGCGACATTTCAGATAGTGCAAGAACTAAGACATAGATAAGAAGGCAGGAGGAGAGTGGGAAGGAAATGGAAGCAGACAGGCGACTACCGTACTAGGCCTGACGACATTTCTGGTAGAGATGGAGAAAAACAAAAGGTGAGGGGGAGGGGTGCAGAAAGCGAGGGGAGGAACAAAACAAGTGACTATCTACTGGACCTGATGACATTTCAGATAGTGCGGGAGGGGGGCGGGGGGAACAAGTAGGGGCAACAGCTACAACATCAGGGAGCTTAAGTGGGACCACCTTTGTAAAGTCCCATAGCTCCCTCCATACATATTTATGCCGGCATTATCCAAAGCAGCTCCTGGGCGGCTGTGCACAGGCTTCGAGGCACAAAGGTCGGGGTGGATGCCAGGAAGGGGCACAGCAGCCATGCCTGAGGGTCCAAGTGGATCCACTCCGTGAGGTTCCCTGGAAGGAATCCCCCCCCCCCCCCCCCCGGTTGCAGGAAAGGCGCTGACATCCCTGCTTCAGAATTAAGGTCAGCCTCAGTATGGATTAGGCAAGAGGGAATAGCCCGTGATGCTTCAAATGGACCTATCAAGAATGACTTCAGCCCCCCCGAGTCTGAGCACTGTTCAGAAAGGATGCGGGCCGGGCTGGGAGCGAGTAAGCACTTACCAGAACTAGCCTTTGGGCCATGTCTGAGCCCACCCAGAACAATGAGGCAGCTAAGATAAAAAGCGACCTCTTCCAGAGTACCGCAGTCCTCCTCCAACAAAGCCGGGCGGTGGGGGTTTGGGGGCTCCGTACAAAGGAATGTCTAGGACTCGCCCCACAGTCGGTTGCCCTCGCGTTAGGCCAATAGGCAGTGCTTTAAATGGGCCGGCACTAACCAGCCCTCAGGACCTGTACTTCTTATTTGTTGCTGTAGTGAAAGCCTGGACTTTTTCAAGCTTGCGGAGAGTACCGGTCCTCAATACTGTTGGCAAACGTCCCATAACTCCCTGTGTACCACACATGAACTGAAACTCTTGCAGGGGGCATTATATTACGCTGGATTTCCTTTCACTGTGAACATATTTTTTAAAACCTGCACACTTTTGTAGGCTTGTACTGTTATCTTCCATTCAGGATGGGTAAAATAAATCTATAATCCTACATTTGCTTGACATTTTCCTAAAACGATTGATATAATATCAGGTTAGTGTCTTATGCCATTTGTGTACTTACAAATGCGTTTCTATAAAACTATTATTTAATCTTTTCAAACCCATACCTGAACAAATAATTGCATTAACTATTACTAATAGATCGGAAGAGGTGTGGCAA
This sequence comes from Ambystoma mexicanum, assembly GCF_040938575.1. Taxonomy (NCBI): domain Eukaryota; kingdom Metazoa; phylum Chordata; class Amphibia; order Caudata; family Ambystomatidae; genus Ambystoma; species Ambystoma mexicanum. The sequence goes on along the minus strand of NC_090934.1, from coordinate 418,106,298 downwards.
ATCCTAGTTTCACCACTTAAGCAAAGTGTGTGATCTTGGGCAAATCATTTAATCTCCCTCTGCAAACATTGAGTGGAAAAAAACCTCCCAGGCAAATGGCCAGATTTAGGGATTCATTTTGCAATCTCCCAGAGCAGTACACAAAGCGTTAACACGGTGTGTAAAAGATTTCTGCAGTTTTCTATCTCATTTGCCACCCCAGGGGATGTTCAGGGTTTCGATTGATCGGGCAGGATCCCAGAACCAAACCTGTGCGCCCATCAGCCTTTCCGCTCCAGCTTTCAAAAACAAGTGCATATTTTATTTTTTACATTTATAAAGCGCACAAATCAGCCCTCGGGCATCGTGGCGCTGTTCAGGCAGGACTTGCTTAGTTACAGGCAGAATGTGAATACAGGAAACAACAAAAAAGACAAAGAGACAGGAAGCCTGCATGTCTGTGGCTCTCGGTTACAGTGAATTCATATTCCAGACAGTTGGCAGTTAAGAAGGTGAGTTATACATAGGGGGAGTTGGGGGTTGGGGGTGGGAATTGGGGTGGGGCTGGATGGGCTCAATTGAAGAGCATAGTCTTAAGGGCTTCCTGAAGGATAGGTGAGAGGTCTCGGTCCCGCAGCTGTTTGGAAGGGCATTCCGCTGTTTGGGAGCAAGGTTGGGGAATCTGGTGCTGCCTGCTTTGATCCTTTTGATGGTGGAGCTGTTCAGCTGAGTCGAATAGTGAGATCGCTTGGGTCTGGAAGAGGTGGTTCTTACAATTTCTTTGGAGAGACAGGACGGGGCCGTGCCGGTTAGGCATTTTGTGCATTATGGCTAGGGTCTTAAAGATTATCCTTTCTTTAACAGAGGTGGGGGGGGGCAGTGGGCGGCACATCTGGCATGGGAGATGTGGTCACTCTTGGGAATGTTTAAGGCTGCTCTGAGTGCATTATTTTGAATGACTTGGAATATATTCAATTTTTTGGCAGAGGTGCCATCATAGAGAGCATTGCAATAATCTAGTTTAGCCCCAATGGTAGCTCTAGCTATGGAGAGGCAGTTATCCTTAGACAGGTATGGTTTGACTGAGTTAATCAGTTTGGTGGTGAAAGAGGCTGAGGGAGCGATGGTGCCTACCTGGCGAGTCATGGACAGTGTGGAATCAAGGAACACCCCCAGAGTCTTTACTGAGAGTGAGACAGCGATGCTGGTGTTATTTATGGTGAAGGCACTGCATTGATTATTAAGTTTGCTGAGCGTTTCCCTGGGCCAACTATGAGGATTTCTGTTTTATCCACATTGATGCGCTTCCCGCTAATGCAGGAGCAGCGGGATATTAGGTTTCGTAGAGGTGGAGATAGGGATGGTGAATTGAATGAGGTGGTGGTCATTCCAGGGGCAAGGGGAGTTGGAGCTGATGTTGGCTGAGTAGTTATGGTCAGCAACCCAGTCTAGGGTGCGCCCCTTAGCTTGTGTGGGGTTTTATGACTCTGGACAAATCCCAAGTCTTGAAGTTCCTTAGCAAGAGTTTTAGCTTGCTTGTCTTTGGGGTAATTGAGGCCCAGGTTAAGGTTCCCAAGTATAATGGTTTTGGTGGTTGGTTTGAGGTTTTAACCTAGGAGATGTAGAAGCCTACCCTGAAAATCTGAGGATGGGTCTAGTGGCCGGTAGACGGTGTGGATCGTGATCGTGGAGTTAGGTGAGAGGGAGAGTTTGCTGGAGATGGAGTCTACGTAGCTTTGCAGCAGAGAGTTTACTATCCTGAGTGGTAATGTTTCTTTCACTATGAGTGCTACTCCACCATTTTTCAAATGTAGTCAGTCCTGCCGGTTAATGTTGTATCCTGGAGGCAGAGCTAACGATATAGCAGGCCCTGCTGCTAGGTGAAGCCATGATTCAGTGATGGCTAGGATATCCAGGTCAAAGATATCCACTTTTGCTCTACCTCAACTATATTGTATGTATCAATTTTGCATCTAAGCTGTCTTGTAATGCACCCAGATACCCCAGGGTGTGGTGCGCTTTATAAATCAATAAAACAAACGAACAAACAAGGTCGGTGAGAAGATCATGGATCTCAGCGGTGTGGGCATGAATTGAGTGAGTGTTAATGAGGGCGCATTGGAGGGATTGGAGGGCGGTGCTAGGTTTGGTAGAAGGAGCATCTACATGAGTTTTCTGTTGAGGGTTGAAGTCTATAATGGGGAAAGTGTGTTTCCTGTGGCATGAGCGCGGTATGGGAGCCTGGTAGCGGAGTGGCGTGAGCCCGGTAGGCAGTACCTTTGGTGATGACTTAGTGGAGGTAGAGCTGATTCTGATGATGGAAGATGTGCATTAGATTCCTATGAAATCCGCCAGCTTTTAGCAACTGTAAAAAGCTGGCTATTCCATAGGAATTCATGTGAAAGCCTCACACCATGTTAATAGATGGCAGGAGGCAATTATGATTGCATTACCAAGTTCAAAGAATGCGCTGAAACTCGGGTTTGCCTGAATTTCCATGCAGTTGCTCTTCGTGGTGCAAGCAATCAAAATTGCATGGGGGACTGCTAACATGCCAGTTTTTGGGAGAGATGCCATCTCACTGCAATTAGCAGAGGGAAGAAAACGAACCCCTTCAGGTAAGTTGCCCTCAGTAAATGTTTTGGATCTACTTTCGGATGATGAGGTTTGATGCCAAGTTACACATCCAAGTCTGCAGAGCAACTCATTAGGAGGGTCAGGTTTGAAGCAAGGTTATACACCTATCTGCTCAATGTTTCCTTTATGCAGCCTCCCTGTACTCCTCAGCAGGTTTCAGTGGGGATTGCGAGGGTTATCGGTGATGTTTCTCTTGAAGCACTCTAGTTTATCCACATAGTTCTTTTTATAGTATTAGTTGTCTTTCTGAGCCTCCTTTCCTTCAAAGCCTGCCAACTTTTATACATCACAACATTGGTGGAAAACAGGGCAAAATCAGACCGTGATGGAGGGGTGTCTTTGAGTGATGGCTGCATTATTTTATTTATGTGTTGGACATTTGTATGGTGCTTATACACAAGTGTTTCCAGGTGCCACAAGACAAGAAGGGCTGTGGGGGAAGGACATGGGAATCACGAAAAACAAAATGGTTATGTTGGCCTTCTGACAATCCTACCCTGCAAGTGCTTGAAAGGTGGTAAGTGAAAGGAGGAGATGGTAGAGGGAGAAGTGCAGGAGTGGGGTTCCCCCAGGGAAGGGGGTTGGGAAGTGATGGGTGGACCAAGGTGACAAGTGCCAGGGGAAAAGGGGGAAATGGAGGATGAGTGCGATGGATTGGGAGGACCAAGTAGGGCTTGCCCAGAAAGGGGCGCCCGAGGGCAAGTGCTGGCAAGGATGCTGGAGGGACTGGTAAGGGTTGGTCTGGCTCCTGTATGACTCTGAGGGGACCAGGCCCCAGTCACAGTGGCACTGGGAGAGTTAGCACGGGAGGGGTGAAGGAAGAAGAGGAGAAAAGGAAAGCCTTGAGAAGTTTCCAGAACTTTAGAAGCTCAAATCCGAGGGGCTGGGGGGCGTTCCAGAGGGAGGAGCCAGCCGAGGAAAGGGATCTACCTCCCACTATCTGCTTGGAGAAACGTTTGACCTGCAGAGAGTTGGAGCCAGAGGACCGAAGGACTCTGGCAGGAAATATTTTGGGAGGGAAAATTGGATGTAAAGAAGTCCCAGGGCCCAGACAGTCTTGTGGATGATGCAAAGGGTTTTGGATTTCATCCTTGCGGTCACCGGGAGCCAGTGCAGAGAGTTTAGAGCTGGAGAGATGTGGTCCCGGGGCTTGAGGCCCAGGATAAGCCTGGCGGTCCTATTCTGGATTAGTTGAAGGGAGCAAAGGGAGGAAAGAGGCAGATTGAGGAAGATGCTGTTGCAGTAGTCCAGCCTCGAGAGAACCAGGCCTCTGGAGATGTTGAGCTTCTGGTGGAAGGTGATGAAAGGTAGAATGCCCCTGAGAAGGTGGAGCTGAAAGTTGGACTTCTTGGCAAAGTCTGTGATATGTGAAGAAAAGAGACAGAGGAGTCAAAGATGATCCCAAAGTTATTTGCCTCACAGGTGGGTGGGGGGGTACCCAGGCAGAGTCTGGTGAGAGATTGGGGCGGGGTAACATGGAGCAGGCATCCCAATGAGAAGGATCTCTGTCTTACTGGCATTAAGTCAGAGATCATTGGCAGAGCACTATGCTTGAATAGCAGGAAGTCAGGTTTGAGAGAGGAGGTGGCTGATGGCAGTTGAAGGAGAGCTGTGCGTCGTCTGCATAACACTGGAAATGAGGGGAGAAAGTGGCCATCAGGTTGTCCAGAGGGACCTTGTAGATGTTGAAGATCTGTGAGGGATTCGGCCATTCACACGGGGAGAGGGCGCTCGCCTGGGCTTTTTTGATTTTTTAATAATGAAAATGAATGATGGGAGACCAAACTCAGAGAAATGTGCAAGGCCATTCCGCGCACATTACAACTGCTTCCTGCATAAAACTCATAGTCATATGCACACTGGGAACACACAGCCTACAGGTGCCATCTTCCTCTGTCATATTCAGCTGGAATGTGACAGCCCCGGGTACATCAAAGCATCTCAAGGAGGGGCAGGACACACCTTGCTCCAGCACGGGCAGCCTCATTTAAATATCAAAGCCTCCACAGATCTACATTCCTTTTGTCCTCTGGCTAGTGGCAGTGCATACTAACGAGATAATTGAGGCAAGCCTGCTGAGTGGGCTTGGTTGCTGAAGAGGCAACAGGAAGGCAGGACTAACACCCCTTTGGTATGCAATGAGTCAGCTTGAAGCGAGTTTCCATCTCTCTGTATGAAACACAGTGAATGGCCTGTCTGGGTCCAGCAGTTACTGCAGGTGTCCCTGCAGAGCAGACCCCTTTCAGAGGGGAGAAGGATGTGGTTTGGGGAGACAGGAAGTCTGCTCCCAGCACAAGCTTCAAGGGAACCCTGTGCTTTAATCAAGAGTCACAGAGGGCTCAGTGAACCAGAGAGACATTTTGATCTACAACAGACAGGGAGATGGATGGGACTTAGATATATGTTGTCATCCCCTTGTCTGTTCTGCTGTAGAGCACTCTGGTCCTGACCTCATGCATAACAGAAGATTGTTGGTGGGGACCCAGGATTGGTTCTTAAGGTGGGAACAGAAGGAGATACCGGACCCAGAGAACCTGTCCAGCAGCTCCAGAACATGTACCCAGCCAGCACACCGTGCCCTGCTAGGTTCTGCCAGCAAGCTTCCTAGGTGGGAAGTGCCATAGAGTATCTGAACTAAGGACAAGGCCGTTGCCTGAAATCACTCTCCTGAGCTTTGGCCCGTCCGCCTTGAAAGGACATGAGCCCTGCAGAAGCTCAGGCTAGTGCCACACAAGCATCATCCAACGTCCATCTTTTAAGGACATTTTCAAGACATTCGAGTCCTCGAACAGCATCCGGCTGCACTGCTGACTGTTGTCATGCCGCAGTCACCAGAGCCATACAATACACCTCGACCAGCATTCCAGATCCACCAACCAGTACAGAGACAACGATTCTTGGCCCTGAGTCACCGCGCCGGACAGCCTGCAGATGTCCATCCAGCCTCACTTGCCAAACTGCTTGTCGCCTGGTACCCGCAGTTGTCTCCTGCCACTAACTCTGTCTCAGGGGCTGCAAAGCGCCCTGGAGCCGCCTCAACGCAGTCGAGCACCAAGAACTTCTTCAGCACCAGGTACATTGTGTTTCTGCCGCCTTGGTACTACCCCTAAGGCCCCTAGAGACAGTTACAACCCTTTGTTCCCTTGGTGCTAAAACCAAATAATCTTGAACAGTAAGACTAGAACAGTAAGACTAATTACTTTACCAACTACCCTCCTGTTAGTATCCAGAGTTCATCCCTTTCCTTTGTGAAACTATCTGTCCTCTGTGTTGCTTTACAAGGTGCTTTGTATTTTGTAGTATGCTAGAACTGTCTGTTGTAGTAATAAAAATGTAGATATTTTTTATACATCCTTGACTGTAAAGTCCCTTTTATCATTGGATAATAATTGTATTTTTGCTGTATTGCAACTAACCAACAATCCACGACCTTGCGTAGATAAGCCTGCCATTCCGTCCACGTTACCAAAATCGGACAAGGAGGTCTTATAATTCACTTGTATTGCAATATGTTTGGATCCCTTCTGCTGTATTAGAGGTGTGGGGTTGATTGATGGTTTAGAAACTGATATTCATCCCTGAACCACTGGTGCCCTGTAAGTTGATTCGTCACAAGAGCCATGGCGATAGGATAGAGCCCTGAGGAACACCACAGTTAGAGATTGTGGTGGAGGAGAGAAAAGGACCAATTTGCACTTGGGAAGGTCTGTTTGAAAGGAATGGCTGTCAGGATCAAATTTCAAGCGGATTACTTAAGGGTGCACCATTACACTGAGCTTTTGGTTGGAATTATTGATTGTAATGGTTTAGTGTGCCATGGTACCAAGGCCCAAGATCAGAAAAAAAGGGACTATCATAGAGTGAAAGAGGGGCTGAAAATATGATTGGTGCGGGAGTAAGTGGGAAGAGAGACTAGAAAGTGATGCACAAAGTACGACGCAAAGAGCAAGACACACATAGAAAGTCAGACTAAGCGAGAACTACATGACTGGATGTGGAGACAGCATGAATTCTATAGAACTGTGTCGGGGAGATCCGGCAGGGCCCTGGCACGAGAGCAGTGTTTGGACCTTACTGGGTTTTCAGCCTCAGCCCACTTAAAGCCTAGATTGGTGGGTACCTGCACTTCTTTGTTTTCTATCTAAAGCACTGCCAGTTGGCACCCTGTTTTACAGGGAGCCAGCAAATAGCGCCCTCTGGCCAGGCCAGGCTTTTTGCAAAACAGACCGCATAGCCAGGCTCGGACGGGCCTATAGGACAGAAGGGAAATGCCCGAACCAAAAACACAAAATCCTACTGTGGGCCCGTATTTTGGCAATGTGGGCCCCTTTGATGAGTTACTTTCCTATGCAGCTAGTATTTTCCACCAGTGTTGCTAAATAAATATTCTTTACATTGCATGTTTTGCATAACATTTTATCAAAGAAACTCCCCCTTGGGTGCTACTCAAACCGTTTATCACAAAAGGAATGAATTGCCATTTGCAACTCTGGGCCACTTTTTCATTGGTGCCCGAGACAATTGTATGCCCCACTCCGACCATACGCATATCCGGGTGTATATCACTTGCTCAGCCATGGCCCCCAACATGCAAGCAAACGCTGGACAGAAGGGAGACAGGGCAAAACCGGAGACCATAGTACATCAGCTTCATGTAGACAAGGCCATCTTTCATAGCCACTGACTTGACGCTGCGCTTGTCAGTGGGTCACAGCCTGCGCTCACAGGCGGTCGCCAATAGAATCCAAAAGAAAGGTGTTTGGTCTTTTGGTATAGCGCCTGGAAGCAGTCCCAGGCAGCACTCGATATGTCTGGCGCCCCCATGCAGGTTTCTGTTTGCCTCAAGAAACCTGCAAAGAGGGCCGATGGGCGGCAGACGGCACCGCCCGGAGGCCAGGGAGGTCCTGGGAAGGTCCCTGGCGGAGCACCGCACATCCGCGTTAATTACCACTGAGCTGGATAAGCAGCAGATGCGCGGCCGGGGGTTTGCGCTGGATTCCTCCCGCCTGTCAGATGTAACTTGGAGCTCGGTAATTAAAACAAAAAAAGCAACGGCGGCAGAGCCGTTTGATATAAGAGAAAAAAACAACTTCTCTTAGGAAGGGATAGGAGAAGATGAGGAGGGCAGGGAGGGAGCGAGTGGAAAAGACATGGATGGGAGTATGGCGAGAGGAGGGAAGAAACGACAGGGGACGGTCATGGAGAGAGGAGAGGGGGAGAGCCGAGGAGGAAGAGATTGGGAGAATAAAGGGGGTGGGGGCAGCCTGAACGGCAAGAGGGTGGGGCTATAGAGGGGGGGCATGGAAGACAATATAGAGAATGGGGAGCGCAGGACAGGAGGGCGTGAGAGAAGAAAATGAAAGGCGAGAGAGGCAAGGGAAAGGAAGGGAGGGGATCTCCATGGGGGGATTGAGGAGGGGAAGGGATGGTAGGGCAGCTGGTCAGGCGAGTGTAGAAGACAGAAGGGGGCATGAAAGAAGGGTGGGGGGAAGAGGCAAGGTGTCAGTAAGCAGAGAAGACCAGGTGAAAGGCGGAGCGGAAAGAAGAGGAAGGAAGGGAAAGGTTCGAAGGAGAGTGGACGCTCGGGAGCGTGTGCGTCTGTGCGAGTGGAATAAGATAGTGGTAGGAAAGAAAGAAGAAAGAGAAAAAGGGTGGAAGGAAGGAGGCAGCGGCAAAGTCGGCGAAGAAAAGAGGGAAGGGTGTGGGGAAGGGTGTGGACGGGAACGATGCAAAGCAGCTGCAGGACCGAAGGACGAAGGGACTAGTGAAAACAAGGAAGAAGGGGTGCAGAAGCAGAGGGGTGGAACGGTGAGGTCGAGGAGAAGCGGTAGTGAAGGTAACGGAGAGAGGGGAGAGTAATGTCAGGGAGTAAAGAAAGGAAGATGAAAGGAGTGAATGAAAAAGCCCTGCTTCCTGAACGCCTAAGCGGGCCTGGGCGAGATGAGCAGAGCCACAGCCGGGTTAGGAAACACTGGTACTGGCCTGAACCCGGGCTCTGGCCACGGGCGCTGAGCACGAGGGTGCTCCCCGCCTCCACGAAAGGGCAATTGCCTTAAAGTCCCGATATGTTATAAAGGGACTTTACTTTTTGTTGCCGGGGAAGCCAAAGTCTACGCCCGTGGCTCTGGTTATTGGGCTGCTGTTAACCGGCTGGCGGGAGGGGGGCTTCCTCTTCCTGACCACGCGGTTCCCAAAATCACCTGTGAACTGAATTGTTGCAATACTGGACAGTATAATAAAGCCCGTGGTCATACGTTTTCCCATAAATCAGTGTCATGGCATTATTCGTAATATTCTTGGGACCGCTTTAGTTCTGCTAACAAGGGGGCTGGCAGGGGCCATCATCAGCGGGCCAGGCTCTGCCCCCCCCCGCCCCCAGAGATGGGAAACAGCCACCGTTATCCAGGGATTTTAGGCGCCAAGGAGCCAGCCCGGCTGGCATTAGATCACATTATGGCAGACCAGCACCGGGGCTTCTGCACACGGGAGGCGGGCCAGGGGTGGGCTGGGAACCAGAAGAGGCTCTGGAAATAATTAGCCCCACGTGTACTACACATGTTCAGCAGGACCAGCCCTTTCCCTGTGGGAACATTGGCAAATACCCCACACAGGAGGCCCAGGGTGCAGAGGCCTACCAGGGAATCTCCAGAGTTCCCCATAGAACGGTCGACCCCTGGGGAGGGCTGGAGGGCAGGCAGAGTGTGGAAAAGGAGCCGGGGTGACCGCAGGTGCCTGGGGGTCCTGGGGACTCGGAGTCTTAGGGTCTGGGCAGAGAGGTGGGGCAGAAGGGGAGTGTTGATAGACAGTGGGGGGTAGTGAGGTTTCAGTAGAGGGTCTGGCTCTTGGCATTTGGACTCATTGGGAGGCTGTTGACCTATGGTCCCTGGGGAGGGTGTCTGCGGAGGGGTTCACGCGGGGCTGTGGAGCAGTGTCAGCAGAGGAGCTGTGGCGAGGGAGGCGCGGGGTAGCCGTTAAGCCGCAGTGGTTTTCAAAATGTCTTTTATGTCACGTCCCGCCTAACTAAAAATATTGTTGCTGAGCCGACCTTTGAGTAACAATGGTGGTCCCTCCCCTCCCCCCCAGATCGCCTGACTTCTTATATTTTCTATAGAATGCAGTCACCATATTCCCTTTTCAAAAAGCCTCGCCCCCCCCCCCCTGGGAATCCTTCGGGCCCCCCTAGGGAGGCCAGCCCCACAGTTTGAAGACCACTAAGTTATGGGGATTGGTCTTGTAGGGGCTGCCAAAGGGTTCTGAGAAGGAGATCACGGAGGAGGGGTTTGGTGTAGAAAGTGGGTGTCTGGAGGGATCCTCCGGACAGGGTCATCCACCTAAGAGCTATACAGGGGTATGAGCAGGGGGTCCGTAGAGAGGAAGGTTTCTGGAGTGTCTATGGGGTCTATGAAGGTCAGGGGTTAATCAGGAGTGTCTATGAAAGTCAGAGGTTATTCGGGAGTGTCCATGGGGTGTATGAGGGTCTGAGGTTAATCGGGAGTGTCTATGAAGGCCAGAGGTTATTCGGGAGTGTCTATAATGGCCAGAGGTTATTCGGAGTGTCTATGGGGTCTATGAAGGTATGGGGTAAATCAGGAGTGTCTATGAAGGTCAGAGGTTATTCGGGAGTGTCTATAATGGCCAGAGGTTATTCAGGAGTCTCTATGGGGTCTATGGAGGTCAGAGGATAATCGGGAGTGTCTATGAAGGCCAGAGGTTATTCGGGAGTGTCTATGGGGTTTATGACGGTCAGAGGTTCACTGTGAGTGTCTATGAAGGCTAGCGGTTATTCAGGAGTGTCCATGCGGTATATGAAGGTCAGAGGTTAATCGGACTGTCTATGAAGGCCAGAGGTTATTCTGTAGTGTCCATGGGGTGTATGAAGGTCAGAGGTTGTTCGGGAGGGTCTATGGGGTGTATGAAGGTCAGAGGTTATTCAGGAGTGTCTATGGGGTCTATGAAGGTCAGAGGTTAATCAGGAGTGTCTATGAAGGTCTGAGGTTATTCGGGAGTGTCTATGGGGTCTATGAAGGTCAGAGGTTAATCGGACTGTCTATGAAGGACAGAAGGTATTCAGGCGTGTTCATGGGGTGCATAACGATCTGAGGTTAATTGGGAGTGTCTTTGAAGGCCAAGGTTATTTGGGAGTGTCTGTGAAGGTCAGAGGTTATTCGGGAGTGTCCATGCGGTATATGAAGGTCAGAGGTTAATCGGGAGTGTCTATGAAGGCCAAAGGTTATTTGGAAGTGACTATGATGGCTGGGTAATTCAGGAGTGTCCATGGGATCTATAAAGGTCAGAGGTCATTCGGGAGTGTCTTGGACTCTATGAAGGCCAGACGTTATTCAGGAGTGTCCATGGCGTGTATGAGGGTCCGAGGTTAATTGGGAGTGTCTAGGAAGGCCAGAGGTTATTCGGGAGTGTCTAGGGAGACCAGAGGTTATTTGGGAGTGTCCATGGGGTATATGAGGGTCCGAGGTGAAAAGGGAGTGTCTATGAAGGCCAGAGTTTATTCTGGAGTGTCTACCATTACAGAGGTTATTTGGGAGTGTCTATTGGGTCTATGAAGGTCAGAGGATATTCAGGAGTGTCTATGGGGTCTATGAAGGTGAGAGGTTATTCAGGAGTGTCTATGGGGTTTATGAAGGCCAGAGGTTATTCAGGGGTGTCCATGGGGTGCATGAGGGTCCAAGGTTAATTGGGAGCGTCTATGACGCCAGAGATAATTCGGGAGTGTCTATAATGCCCAGAGGTTATTTGGGAGTGTCGATGGGGTTTATGAAGGTCAGAGGGTGTTTGGGAATGTCTATGGGGTCTATGAAGGTCAGAGGTTAATCAGGAGTATCTATGAAGGCCAGAGGTTATTCGGCAGTGTCTGTGATGGGAAGGTCATTCGGGAGTGTCTATGGGATGTATGAAGGTCAGGGTTTTTTCTGGAGTGTGTATGGGCTATATGAAGGTCAGAGGTTAATCGCACTGTCTATGAAGGACAGGTTTTATACAGGAGTGTCCATGGGCTCCATCAAGGTCCGAGGTTAATTGGAAGTGCCTTTGAAGGCCAGAGGTTATTCGGGAGTGTCCATGAAGGCAAAAGGTTATTCGGGAGTGCCCACGGGGTGCATGAGGGTCTGAGGTTACTTGGCCTTTTATGAAGGCCAGAGGTTATTCGGGAGTGTGCATGGGGTGCATGAGGGTCTGAGCTTAATTGGGAGTGTCTATGAAGGCCAGAAGTTATTTGGGAGTGTCTATGGGGTATATGAGGGTCCGAGATGAAATGGGAGTGTGTTTGAATGCCAGAGTTTATTCGGGAGTGTCTATCATTAAAGAGGTTATGTGGGAGTGTCTATGAGGTCTATGAAGGTCAGAGGTTATTCAGGAGTGTCTATGGGGTCTATGAAGGTCAGAGGTTATTCAGGAGTTCCTATGGGGTTTATGAAGGTCAGAGGTTATTCAGGGGTGTGCATGGGGTGTATGAGGGTCCAAGGTTAATTGGGAGTGTCTATGGCGACCAGAGTTTATTCGGGAGTGTCTATCATTACAGAAGTTATTTGGGAGTGTCTATGGGTTCTATGAAGGTCAGAGGTTATTCAGGAGTGTCTATGGGGTGTATGAGGGTCCAAGGTTAATTGGGAGTCTCTATGACAGCCAGAGGTTATTTGGGAGTGTCTATAATGGCCAGATGTTATTTCGGAGTGTCTATGGGGCCTATGAAGGTCAGAGGTTCATTGTGAGCATCCATCATGGTCAGAGGTTATTCGGGAGTATCTATGGGATATATGAAGGTCAGAGGTTAATCTGGAGTGTCTATAAAGGCCAGAGGTTATTCGGCAGTGTCTGTGATGGACAAGTAATTCGGGAGTGTCTAAGGGGTGTATGAAGGTCAGGGGTTATTGGGGAGTGTCTATGGGGTGTATGAAGGTCAGAGGTTATTCGGGAGTGTCTATGGGGTCTATGAAGGTCAGAGGTTCACTGTGAGTGTCTATGAAGGGCAGGGTTTTTTCTGCAGTGTGTATGGGCTATATGAAGGTCAGAGGTTAATCACACTGTCTATGAAGGCCAGAGGTTATACAGGAGTGTCCATGGGGTCCATCAAGGTCCGAGGTTAATTGGAAGTGTCTTTGAAGGCCAGAGGTTATTCGGGAGTGTCCATGAAGGCAAAAGGTTATTCGGGAGTGCCCACGGGGTGCATGAGGGTCTGAGGTTACTTGGCCTTATATGAAGGCCAGAGGTTATTCGGGAGTGTGCATGGGGTGCATGAGGGTCTGGGCTTAATTGGGAGTGTCTATGAAGGCCAGAAGTTATTTGGGAGTGTCCATGGGGTATATGAGGGTCCGAGGTGAAATGGGAGTGTCTATGAATGCCAGAGTTTATTTGGGAGTGTCTATCATTAAAGAGAGTATGTGGGAGTGTCTATGAGGTCTATGAAGGTCAGAGGTTATTCAGGAGTGTCTATGGGGTCTATGAAGGTCAGAGGTTAATCGGGAGTGTCTATGGGGTGTATGAAGGTCAAGGGTTATTCAGGGGTGTTCATGGGGTGTATGAGGGTCCAAGCTTAATTGGGAGTGTCTATGCCGGCCAGAGTTTATTCGGGAGTGTCTATCATTACAGAGGTTATTTGGGAGTGTCTATGGGGTCTATGAAGGTCAGAGGTTATTCAGGAGTGTCTATGGGGTGTATGAGGGTCCAAGGTTAATTGGGAGTGTCTATGACGGCCAGAGGTTATTTGGGAGTGTCTATAATGGCCAGAGGTTATTTGGGAGTGTCTATGGGGCCTATGAAGGTCAGAGGTTCATTGTGAGTATCCATGAAGGTCAGAGGTTATTCGGGAGTGTCTATAGGGTATATGAAGGTCAGAGGTTAATCAGGAGTGTCTATAAAGGCCAGAGGTTATTCGGCAGTGTCTGTGATGGACAGGTAATTCGGGAGTGTCTAAGGGGTGTATGAAGGTCAGGGGTTATTCGGTAGTGTGTATGGGGTCTATGAAGGTCAGAGGTTAATCAGACTGTCTATGAAGGCCAGAGATTATTCGGGAGTGTCCATGGGTTGCATCAAGGTTCGAGGTTGATTGGAAGTGCCTTTGAAGGCCAGAGGTTATTCGGGAGTGTCCAGGAAGGCAAGAGGTTATTCGGGAGTGTACATGAAGGGAAGAGGTTATTCGGGAGTGCCGACGGGGTGCATGAGGGTCTGAGGTTAATTGGACTGTTTATGAAGGCCAGAGGATATTCGGGAGTGCCCATGGGGCGTATGAGGGTCAGAGGTTAATTGGGAGTGTCTATGGAGGCCGGAAGTTATTCGGGAGTGTCTATGAAGGCCAGAGGTTATTTGGGAGTATCCATGGGGTATATGAGGGTCCGAGGTGAAATGGGAGTGTCTATGAATGCCAGAGTTTTTTCTGGAGTGTCTATCATAGCAGAGGTTATTTGAGAGTGTCTATGGGGTCTTTGAAGGTCAGAGGTTATTCAGGGGGGTCTATGAAGGCCAGAGGTTATTCAGGCGGGTCTATGGGGTTTATGAAGGTCAGAGGTTATTCAGGGGTGTCCATGGGGTGTATCAGGGTCCAAGGTTAATTGGGACTGTCTATGGCGGCCAGAGTTTATTCGGGAGTGTCTATCATTACAGAGGTTATTTGGGAGTGTCTATGGGGTCTATGAAGGTGAGAGGTTATTCAGGGGTGTCTATGGGGTGTATGAGAGTCCAAGGTTAATTGGGAGTGTCTATGACGGCCAGAGGTTATTCGGGAGTGTCTATAATGGCCAGAGGTTATTGGGAGTGTCTATGGGGTCTATGAAAGTCAGAGGTTCATTGTGAGTGTCCATGAAGGTCAGAGGTTATTCGGGAGTGTCTATGGGGTATATGAAGGTCAGAGGTTAATCAGCAGTGTCTTTAAAGGCCAGATGTTATTCGGCAGTGTCTGTGATAAGGCAGGTAATTCGGGAGTGTCCATGGGTGTATGAAGGTCGGGGGTTATTCGGGAGTGTGTATGGGGCATATGAAGGTCATAGTTTAATCTGACTGTCTATGAAGGCCAGAGGTTATTCATTAGTGTCTATGGGGTGCATGAGGGTTCGAGGTTAATTGAATGTCTCTTTGAAGGCCAGAGGTTATTCAGGAGTGTCTATGAAGGTCAGAGGTTATTCGGGAGAGTCTGTGGGGTATATGAAGGTCAGAGGTTATTCGGGAGTGTCTATGGGGTGTATGAAGGTCAAGGGTTATTCAGGGGTGTGCATGGGGTGAATGAGGGTCCAAGGTTAATTGGGAGTGTCTATGGCGACCAGAGTTTATTCGGGAGTGTCTATCATTACAGAGGTTATTTGGGAGTGTCTATGGGGTCTATGAAGGTCAGAGGATATTCAGGAGTGTCTATGGGGTGTATGAGGGTCCAAGGTTAATTGGGAGTGTCTATGACGGCCAGAGGTTATTTGGGAGTGTCTATAATGGCCAGAGGGTATTTGGGAGTGTCTATGGGGCCTATGAAGGTCAGAGATTCATTGTGAGTATCCATGAAGGTCAGAGGTTATTCGGGAGTGTCTATGATGGACAGGTAATTCGGGAGTGTCTATGGGGTGTATGAAGGTCAGGGGTTATTCGGGAGTGTGTATGGGGTCTATGAAGGTCAGAGGTTAATCGGACTGTCTATGAAGGCCAGAGATTATTCGGGAGTGTCCATGGGTTGCATCAAGGTTCGAGGTTGATTGGAAGTGTCTATGAATGCCAGAGTTTATTCGTGAGTGTCTATCATTAAAGAGGTTATTTGGGAGTGTCTATGAGGTCTATGAAGGTCAGAGGTTATTCAGGAGTGTCTATGGGGTCTATGAAGGTCAGAGGTTATTCAGGAGTGCCTATGGGGTTTATGAAGGTCAGAGGTTATTCAGGGGTGTGCATGGGGTGTATGAGTGTCCAAGGTTAATTGGGAGTGTCTATGGCGGCCAGAGTTTATTCGGGAGTGTCTATCATTACAGAGGTTATTTGGGAGTGTCTATGGGGTCTATGAAGGTCAGAGGTTATTCAGGAGTGTCTATGGGGTGTATGAGGGTCCAAGGTTAATTGGGAGTGTCTATGACGGCCAGAGGTTATTTGGGAGTGTCTATAATGGCCAGAGGTTATTTGGGAGTGTCTATGGGGCCTATGAAGGTCAGAGGTTCATTGTGAGTATCCATGAAGGTTAGAGGTTATTCGGGAGTGTCTATGTGGTATATGAAGGTCAGAGGTAAATCGGACTGTCTATGAAGGCCAGAGATTATTCAGGAGTGTCCAGAAAGGCAAGAGGTTATTCGGGAGTGTCCATGAAGAGAAGAGGTTATTCGGGAGTGCCGACGGGGTGCATGAGGGTCTGAGGTTAATTGGACTGTTTATGAAGGCCAGAGGTTATTCGGCAGTGTCTGTGATGGACAGGTAATTCGGGAGTGTCTATGGGGTGTATGAAGGTCAGGGGTTTTCGGGAGTGAGTATGGAGTCTATGAAGGTAAGAGGTTAATCAGACTGTCTATGAAGGCCAGAGATTATTCGGGAGTGTCCATGGGTTGCATCAAGGTTCGAGGTTGATTGGAAGTGTCTATGAATGCCAGAGTTTATTAGGGAGTGTCTATCATTAAAGAGGTTATTTGGGAGTGTCTATGAGGTATATGAAGGTCAGAGGTTATTCAGGAGTGTCTATGGGGTCTTTGAAGGTCAGAGGTTATTCAGGAGTGCCTATGGGTTTTATGAAGGTCAGAGGTTATTCAGGGATGTGCATGGGGCGTATGAGGGTCCAAAGTTAATTGGGAGTGTCTATGGCTGCCTGTGAAAACAAGGAAATAATATGAGGCAGGGTAACCAAAAAGGAAACACACCAAACACAGGTTACAAAGGAACATACAAAGTACTTTATTTTATACTGAATCCAGTTACAAAAGAACAGAACAAAATTCAGATAGCTATCGTCCCTCAGTACAACACAGCGAACTCGGGTGAGTCCAAATGTTCATTGAAACAGTCAGGCTTTTATACATTTCTCCAGCCTGTTGTCCAGCCTTTCTTCAGGTTAACCATTCCATAAATAAGTTACTGCTCTAGGGTCCCTTGCCAGGTTAAATCTAGTTCATCTTAGGTTTATACATTAACAAGAAGAAATGGTAATAATGTATGCTCTAGACTTAACATTACAATGCGGGACTTAATTTATACAATATAGTTAAGCAGGTGTTCTCATTCAATTATAGATCAGTTTCGGTGATACAGGTAATCCATTGCACACAGGTCAGCAGAAGGACAAAGTCTCAGCTCATGACCCTAACAAGTGGCCTGCAGGCACGTTATACATTAGCTGTACAGAGGTCATGACAATCGAGTTCTGTTCTGAATAACATAGGCTACCATTTTAGCTCACATGGTGACTTTATAGAGCAAGAAAACCTAAAATGGCGGCTTGACCCAAAATGACAGTTTACATGGTTTCTAAGGTCAGGACCTTGCAATGCGAGTTTATTCACATGTAGTTTATAAGCAGCTTGTTAGCAGCTTGGCGTAGGCCAATATACATATATTCATAGCAATAGGAGGCACGGTATAATTTCTAGTTTGACAAACCCTCCTTTTGGCCTATGCCAAGTGCTAAACTACTTCTGATCTCCCTGCAAATAACTCCATGTGTCATCGTCCATACACCCTGAATAGCTGTCAGAAATATCTATCGCCATTAGATCTTTTACTAAGATCTCTTTCAGTACATACTCCTTAGAGGTTTTATCCGGGGCATACACTTTATGTCCTATTGTACCTATCGCCTGAGCGCAACATCCCCCTGGCATTGAACATATACTTGGTAGACATTGGATACAACAACAAAGAAATAGCAGAATTCCCAAAATAATCAGCAAGACTGAAAGCACTTTCCAACCCCAGACCGCAACAAGTCCCAGAACCAAGCGCTAAGATCCCAATTTCCCTCTGGAACATGCACTTCTAAACTAAGAATGTGCAGATTCTGTATTGCCTTAAAAATTGTCAGTGAGGAATCTGGTACAAAAACACAGCAAGCGGACCCCACTAATTTGCATACTCCACCTCGTTCTGCCAGAATGACATCTAATGCCATCCGGTTCTGAAGCGCTACCAATCTGATCGCTTTCTGCTCTAAAGTTAGATTATAGAGTATATCTGTGGTCCTGTTGATGGTTCTCTCCAGTACTCTCGCTAGTTTCCTGATATCCTCGGAATTCGCTATCTGCCCAAAGAATGGAAGGAATGATTTCGCTACATCTCCTAAAACCTGTGCTGGAGTGTCGCCCTTCTCGTCCCGGCGTGGACGAGCCTTCGAAACCTCTACAGTACTTGCTATAAACACCCCAGGTAACAGGATTCCTAGATAACAAGTTCCCTGCCAATCCCTGGGCAACCATGGAAATGCTACATTACCGCAAACAAAATAGATAGGTTCGCCTACATACAAAGGTCTGTCTTCCCCAGTCAAATTTGCAACGTTGGCACAACCTTTAAAATCTCCCATTGACCGGGTGCCATTCCTCTGTATGCAGAAAGAAACTGAATCGGGGCTATGGTTAACAGTATAAGAAGGAGGCACGGCATCCTTATTGCCTATCGGAGCCATTTTAAAGGAAATCAAAGATTGGAAAGGACGAGACAGTCTATCAGAAGGCCTAATAGAAGCAATATTGAGCTTACTCCTATTTGCGAAAAGCGAGCATCCCAGGGGAGTCAGAACACGTTTCTCAAAACTATTCAAATTAGTGCCATCAAAGTTACCCAAGATGCTATCGTTCCATCGGCCAAAGAACAGTGCTCTAAGTGAAGCATAACAAACAGTTGTCAAAGGTAAAGGGTGAATATACCAACCTAGTCCCTTGTTCCCATGTTGCGGTAAATGAGTGCAAATCCAACAATTACTCTTATTAAAAATGGCATGCGTTGCATTAATTACAATCATTAGAGTGTTATTATGATACTTTTGTCTATGTTGGGAGTCTCTAGGGGAAAGAGAGTGAAGGTGTACAGAGGGAGTCAAAGCAGTCGGTACAATCTTGGTCGGTAGTAAAGGTTTTAGAGGATAGATTTCTTCAAAGTACCAAAGTCCTACAGCAGTAATTGCAAAAATAACAATTATCGTTATCAAAACACAGCAGTACGTTTTAGGGGCCCAGGCACATTGTTCATTGTCCAAGTTGGTCACCCCCTTATTCACAAGTCCAGTGCGGGGAGCAGCAATGGAGGTGGCAGGCATTGTAGTTCCTCAATCGACGACCCCAATGTTCGTTGCTGGTGACGCTACGGTCGCGCGATTTCTTAGTCCTTCCCAACCCTAGCCAGCAGAATCCCTTTTTTTCCCTTTTGTTCAACAGAAACTTTCTTATACAAAGGAAAACTTTCGATCACTTCTCTTTCTCAAATGCACGGAAAAACCTGTGCCGTAGTTCTATTTTCTTCGTCGAAGGGTGTACCTGGTGGTACCCAAGATTGTTTGGTCCGAAAATAAGGTGTCGTCACTTCCTGAGGGAAGCGACGTATCGGAGGCGACGGAAGTCGCAGAGCTTGAAACAGTATTTTCCGGAAGTGATTTTTCAAAAGAGTGCGGAGACGAAATGGACTGTTCCCCAAGCTCCACGGGCTCAGAGAAATTCTCCGACGCACTCACAGCGCTGTTTGCTACTCCAAGATCAGGGACTGTAGCATCAGCGAGGGGTTCTGCTTCTTCTGTAACGTGTGGCGTCGGGTGAGGAAGTTTCTTGACATGCATCGCGTGGATCCAATGCTTCCGGCCTGCGACACGCACCGCTGTTTGGGTGACCAGCAGGACCTGGAACGGGCCCCGCCACCGAGGTGCAAGGCCGGAAGATCGGTCAAAGGATTTGACCAAAACCCAACTTCCAGGTTGTATACTGTGGCCTGGGCCCTCGTATCGCGCGGGTAAAGTGTTTCGTACCTGGTGATAAATGAAATACAGGTTTTTAGTAAACTGGCTACAATAGTCTGAAAGCAATACATTTTCTACATTCCTCAATGCCCTAGGCTTCAGAAGACCCCAGATATTGGCAGGTCTCCCCATTACCACCTCAAATGGAGAGAGCCCAGTCTTAGTTTGAGGGGTTGTACGCATGGCTAGTAACACGATCGGTAAGACGTCTGGCCATTTTAGTTTGGTGCCAGGACACGTCTTAGCGAGCTTGTTTTTTATGATACCATTGTGTCTTTCCACTAATCCGGCGCTCTGAGCATGTCTGGCCGAATGGAATCGTTTGTCAATTTGCAATGGCGTACATATCTGTAGAATTACAGCAGCGATAAAATGCGGACCATTATCCGACCAGATAACTCTCGGCAAACCGAACAGTGGGAAGAATTCCTTTAACATGGTCTTTGCAGTGGTCATGGCTGTAGCATCTTTAACAGGGAAAGCCTCGACCCACTTACTAAAGGCGCAAATGACCACAAGGACATATTTTAGATTGTTACATCGCTCCATTTCAATAAAGTCAAAGTGAATCACTTCAAACGGGACAGAAGGAGGCCCAAAGCTACCTCTTGGAGTTGCTGTTCCCTTTCCCACATTGTGTTGTAGGCAAATCATGCAATTTTGGACATAATGCTGGGCAATTTTTTAAATCTTATCATTTACCCAGACTTTCTCTAACATTCTCGTGATCTGTTGAGGGCACACATGTGTGGGACCGTGTGCCATGGTAACCATCATTACTATATAGGCATTAGGAAGCAACCATTTCCCTTCAACCATGTCCACCCAACACCCATCATCATCGAGTTTCCCCAATCCCTCAGCCCACCTCTTGGATTCTTCTAATGCGGCATCGGCTTGGATATCCCGTACAGACCCAACACCCTCATCCATTGCATAGGCATCTACAGTCTCCCTTGAAACATACATCTCCGTGAAGAGATCAGAGGCAGTTTGTCTAGCTATTTGATCAGCGAAAGCATTCCCTTTCCCTATATCATCTATAATCTTGCGATGTGCTGTGCACTTAATGATTGCTAACTGACTAGGGAGCGCAAGCGCTGAAAGCAATTGTACTATCAGGGAGCCATGTTGGATCTTGGTGCCATGCGAAGTTAAAAACCCTCTCTCTG
This sequence comes from Ambystoma mexicanum, assembly GCF_040938575.1. Classification (NCBI taxonomy): domain Eukaryota; kingdom Metazoa; phylum Chordata; class Amphibia; order Caudata; family Ambystomatidae; genus Ambystoma; species Ambystoma mexicanum. Next base: position 418,085,610 of record NC_090934.1, on the reverse strand, counting down.
ACCAAAGTCTCCCAAAGTTGTGAGCCACCCCAAAGGCATACTGGCTATCAGTATATATGTTTACTGTTAGCCCTTCGGAAAGCTCACAAGCTCGAGTCAATGCTATAATCTCTGCGGCCTGCGCAGAGTTATGCGTAATTCTTTTGGTCTCCACAACCGTACTCAATGGAGTGACTGCATAAGCAGCTGTGGATGTACCATCCAGTAGTTTGAAGCAGGAGCCATCACAAAACAGCTCCCCTTGTGGGTTATCCAAATGAGTGTCCCTCAAATCAACTCTGCCTTTTGTATCTTGTTCAGTAGTATACAGGCAGTCATGTGACTCTTCGTCACCGCAAACAGTATTTTGCGGGAAAGGTAGGAGTTCAGCCGGATTAAGAACGCAGCACCTCCTAATTTGAATGTGGGGAGCAAACAAGATTAATTCATATCTTGTCAGTCGTGCGGAAGTGAGGTGTTGCGTTTGGGTTTTGTTCAATAGAATATCTACAGAGTGAGGCACCATCAGGGTTAAATCATGGCCTAGGACCATTCCCTCACTCTGTTTTACAGATGCATCAACAGCAGCGACAGCGCGCAAACATCTTGGCAAAGCGCATGCAACAGGATAAGGGCGAAGAGTAGTAACCGCATGGCCTATTCTTCCCTCCATGTTCCTGCGTTAATACAGCCAAAGCACATCCATCACATTCATGCACAAACAACACAAAGGCCTTCTCATAGTTCGGTGTGCCCAAAACTGGCACCGAACATAATGCAGTCTTGAGCAACTCGAATGAATGTTGATGCTCCGTATTCCATGGCAATGGCGAAGAAATACCCTTCTTCGTCAAGGCCAACATCGGTTTTATCACTAGTGAGAAGTTTGTGATCCATAACCTACAGTAAGAAGCCATACCTATCAAGGCTCTAACTTCCTTTTGTGTATTTGGGACAGACATGCCAGAAATGTGTTTTATTCTTTCAGGTGTCAATCTTCTTCCCTCCTTTGACAGGAGATAGCCTAAATAGGAAACCTCCTGGCAACAATATTGAAACTTTTTAAGCGAAGCTTTGTGACCATGCTTAGCTAGATGGATGAGCAACAACAGAGTGCCCTCTTTACAAGAGCTCTCAGAGTCAGCAGCTAAAAGCAAATCATCAACATATTGAAGCAACGTACAAGTAGGGGGCAATCCAAGGGTATCAAGCTGCTCTTTCAAAGCCCTACTATAAATACTAGGACTCTCAGTATAACCTTGAGGTGCACGAGTAAATGTGAATGAGCGTCCCCCTAAGGTGAACGCGAACAAGTATCTACTATCCTCATGTATAGGAATACTGAAGAAAGCATTCTTTAGGTCCACAACACTGAAGTGAGTAGCCGTAGCTGGAATCATGGTTAATATTGTCGTCACATCAGGCACAATTGGAAATTGCGGAGCAACGACTTTATTAAAGGCACGTAAATCAATTATAAAACGAAATGGAATTGCATTATCACCTTTTTTGTACACGGGTAAAATCGGACTATTGCACAAACTTCCTGCAATCTCCTCAATCACCCCACGATGCACAAAATCGGAAACAATGCTCTTCAAAGCTCGCTCGCCTTCAACTGAGATCTTATACTGTGGAATACGGGGCAGCTTAATTCCATGTTTCAAAACTAATTTAACAGGCTCAATCTGCAAAACACCGACATCATTGTCATCAACTGCCCACAAACACTCTGGTACATTACTGAATTCTGGCGCCAAAGGTCTAGTCAAGAATTGCGAAACAGAACATTGCTGTGGTGAAATCGTCAAACGCACTCCATCAGAAGAACAATGAATTACCGCATTTAATTCCTTCAACAGATTCAACCCCAGCAAATTCTCTCCACAATTCAAAGTCAAGAGAAATGGACAGTGGTCCGTAAAGGGACCCAAAGAAATAGGTACCAGTGAAGAAACCGGACAAACAACTGGTGTGCCAGAAAACCCTACAGAAACATTGGTTTGCCCTGACAGTGGAATGTTTGGAACCCGAGAATGATCAAGGAGCTCTTCTGTGCTCCAGTGTCTATCAAAAATTGATGTTTCCTATTTCCCACTACCATTTCAACGTAGGGACCTTTCTGATTAACGGGAATAGGTGTAGGTTCCAAACCTTGCTTCGGGCAATCCTAATGAAACAAAATATCATCAAAAGGAAGCTCTTCAGATAGATATGCAGCAGAAGGATGATCAAATATGTTTCTAGTATCCACACTTGAAGTCTGATTATCCTGTGAAAAAGGTTGTTGGGGATCCTGCGAAAACTGGCCTCTACCAGGGCCCCCTACACCCGGGCGACCTCTGGATCGTCTACCCATATTTCCAAATGTGTTATTCGACCTCTGTCGAAGGACGGGGCATTGTGCACGCCAATGACCCTCCTGGCGACAATAGGCACACTGGTTAATATTCACAGGACCCAAGGGCAGATTCCCTTGTGGAACATACTGACCTCTAATCTGGGAACTACCCGCTCTGGGGCCTCTAACAATTTGCTGTAACAATACTTTAGTCTTCAAATCATCTTTTCTCTTCTCGACTCTATCTTTTTCATTATTGACACGGTTCTCGTAGTACTGAGCCATGTGCGGTACTTCTGATTGGGATTTCGCCTGCAAAGCGCTCTCAAAAGACATAATTTGTGACTGGATGTCAGGCAGCAATCCACGTACAAATTTGTCCACAAATAATCTTTTCCCAGACTCTGTGCCTAAGTCTTGTCCACTGAAATCCGAGAATACCTGTTCGAACCGATTAAAGAACTCGGTAGCACCCACAGATTTTCCTTGGACACAGGCCGTAAGCTTGTCCCAAATAATTCTCTTTTCGGGGATTATAGTTTTCAGTTTTGCAATGATTCTGTCAGGCAAAGTTAGTATCACCTGAGGTGGTCTCTCACCAGCTGGCCTTTCCCCATGAAGCCTAACTATGTTAGCCCATGTATCTCCCAACCCTGGTACATCGTCTATAGTTCTAACTTGTTTCCACAAATCTACAGGCAGGAGTACAGGGAATAGCAAATCAATGTCGCCTAGGGTAAACACTGAGGACTGCAAAACGAACTCTATCTCTTTATAGAACCCTGTTGGATTTTTCCTAATGTCAGGAATAGTTTGTCTAATAGTATTCACTTCCTGTCGTGAAAACGGGACGTGAACAAACTGCGATACATAATGTGCAGGAATGTCCACAGCAGGTGTACCTGCTGCAGCATTAGCAGGAATCTCAACCTTTGGGACAAATGTCGGAGGAACCTCTCTCATAGGCAACTGAGATGTAGGCAACTCCGAACGCTTACTAAGCAACAGAGCTAAGTCGAGCGCTAAAGCAGTTGAATAAGTGTCAAGTGAAAAAGCTCTCTTATAAATGCTCAATAACTCTGTGGGACAACTAACCTTTCTCTTTAAACATTCATCCTGCAGGTACTCTACCCTTACCTGTATCACTTTCCTCTGCATTTCTAGCGTATATTGACTGTATGTGTCATATACCTCAACTGGAGTTATCGATATGTCTGAAATCCATCTAATCGCATCTTTTGTACAAATTCGCGCGTCCTCATATGTCGATTTACGACAGGGAAGAAATCATTTCTGTACATACATACTTTCTTCTTCGTCATCCTCATTCCGTAACCTTTCCAACTCCTTCCTATACTCAAATATCCTCTCAACATGCTCATGTACCTTCTCCACAGTGTCTCTTGAAAACGCTAAAGTATTCAGGTCCCTCAACCCTTGTGGGAGGTCTGTATTATTTAATTTACCCCACATTACACATAAATGAATCCTTAAACCTTCAATGAAAACATTTTTCTCAGGAACATTATCCATATTAGAAAGTGTGGCAAGAACATTAGCTCGATCATCTCTCTCTATATAATGCTTAGCCCATGCAAACAAATCCTGTTTCTTTTCTGTAGGAACAGTATTACGAGTAACAATCCTCGACCCCGCACCCTGATCAACTACAAGCAGTACAGAACTACTTGGGAGTGAGGGTGCAGGCAAATTCAATGGAGGTACTATTACTGGTGCAATGGGAAGAGGCAGAGGAGCAGGTGGAGATCAACAACCGGAGGAATAGGAGCAACAGGTTGAGCAGGAAGAGCAGGAATAACAGCAGGAAGAGGTACAGCAGGAGGAAGAGGAACATACGGAGGTGGTGCAGAGGCACCAGGCCTTCGGTCATTTAACAATTTGTCGATAAACTCATCAGAAACATGAAGATCTTTAGAAGGATAGATTTTCTGAATACCGAGTGAGATAGCCCTGTCCATATTCCTAACCGACTCAGACTGTTTGTCCTGATCATATAACAACGCCTTTTCAGCATTTGTTTTATGACGGCGCACATGTTTTTCCCTACTTTTAAGCTGCTGTAACGCTTCTCTTTTCCAATTTTGCAAAACATCAAATGCTGCAGGTCTGTCCTTCTTTTTTTTAACAAGACTGACTCTAAATATTCAATACGAGGGATCTCAAAACTACCATTGACTGGCCACTGAAGTTCGGAGGCATGTCTGGTTTGTCTGTGCCAAATTTAATTAAATACTACACTTCCAATGCCATGCTTACAGTACATAGTACATGCCGGTGACCCCTCCTGTGGTGCCGGATGGCTAAATTCCAAAGATTGTCTATCGGTGCGGAATAATGCCCTAAAGCAGCTAGACAATTTCCCAGGCATTTCTCAAATACTCGGTGTTACCTGGTCAATAATTGTGTCTGCAGATACAATGCGCCAAATTCAAATTGTCAGGGTTGAATTAAGAGTCGGGTAACGACTCACCTGACCAAACCTAAGGAGTACCGATCGGTTTACAAAGGACTTACCTAACGAATTTTACCTTGTGTATGGTGATTTCGGCAAATCTGCCCGCCTCAAAAAATTGACCCTCGTCAAGATGCCGTCTCAGACCACACGGCTGTCGTCCAGGGAACGGATCGTGCAGCGCTGTTGAGATGTCGCGTCTCGTTCAGTCAGGCTCGTTATGTCACACCGTCCGATCCCGGTCCGATAGCGTGCGTCAACCTTCAATAATCCGGCATCAATCTTGAGGGTCCCTATTCGGGCGCCAACTGTGAAAACAAGGAAATAATATGAGGCAGGGTAACCAAAAAGGAAATACACCAAACACAGGTTACAAAGGAACATACAAAGTACTTTATTTTATACTGAATCCAGTTACAAAAGAACAGAACAAAATTCAGATAGCTATCGACCCTCAGTACAACACAGCGAACTCCGGTGTGGTTCGGTGTGCTCAGTGAGTGCAAATATTCATTGAAACAGTCAGGCTTTTATACATTTCTCCAGCCTGTTGTCCAGCCTTTCTGCAGGTTAACCATTCCATAAATAAGTTACTGCTCTAGGGTCCCTTGCCAGGTCAAATATAGTTAATCTTAGGTTTATACATTAACAAGAAGAAATGGTAATAATGTATGCTCTAGGCCTAACATTACAATGCGGGACTTAATTTATACAATGTAGTTAAGCAGGTGTTCTCATTCAATTATAGATCAGTTTCGGTGATACAGGTAATCCATTGCACACAGGTCAGCAGAAGGACAAGGTCTCAGCTCATGACCCTAACAAGTGGCCTGCAGGCAAGTTATACATTAGCTGTACAGAGGTCATGACAATCGAGTTCTGTTCTGAATAACATAGGCTACCATTTTAGCTCACATGGTGACTTTATAGAGCAAGAAAACCTAAAATGGCGGCTTGACCCAAAATGACAGTTTACATGGTTTCTAAGGTCAGGACCTTGCAATGCGAGTTTATTCACATGTAGTTTATAAGCAGCTTGTTAGCAGCTTGGCGTAGGCCAATATACATATATTCATAGCAATAGGAGGCACAATATAATTTCTAGTTTGACAAACCCTCCTTTTGGCCTATGCCAAGTGCTAAACTACTTTTGATCTCCCTGCAAATAACTCCATGTGTCATCGTCCATACACCCTGAATAGCTGTCAGAAATATCTATCGCCATTAGATCTTTTACTAACATCTCTTTCAGTACATACCCCTTAGAGGTTTTATCCGGGGCATACACTTTCTGTCCTATTGTACCTATCGCCTGAGTGCAACATCCCCCTAGCATTGAACATATACTTGGTAGACATTGGATACAACAACAAAGAAATAGCAGAATTCCCAAAATAATCAGCAAGACTGAAAGCACTTTCCAACCCCAAGACCGCAAGAAGTCCCAGAACCAAGCGCTAAGATCCCAATTTCCCTCGGGAACATGCACTTCTGAACTAAGAATGTGCAGATTCTGTATTGCCTTAAAAATAGTTGGGGAGGAATACGGTACGAAAACACAGCAAGCGGACCCCACTAGTTTACATACTCCACCACGTTCAGCCAGAATGACATCTAATGCCATCCGGTTCTGAAGCGCTACCAATCTGATCGCTTTCTGCTCTAAAGTCATATTATAGAGTATATCTGTGGTCCGGTTGATGGTTCTCTCCAGTACTCTCGCTAGTTTCCTGATATCCTCGGAATTCTCTATCTGCCCAAAGAATGGAATGAATGATTTCGCTACATCTCCTAAAACCTGTGCTGGAGTGTCGCCATTCTCGTCCCGCCGTGGACGAGCCTTCAAAACCTCCACAGTACTTGCTATAAACACCCCAGGTAACAGGATTCCTAGATAACAAGTTCCCTGCCAATCCCTGGGCAACCATGGAAATGCTACATTACCGCAAACAAAATAGATAGGTTCGCCTACATACAAAGGTCTGTCTTCCCCAGTCAAATTTGCAACGTTGGGACAACCTTTAAAATCTCCCATTGACCGGGTGCCATTCCTCTGTATGCAGAAAGAAACTGAATTGGGGCTATGGTTAACAGTATAAAAAGGAGGCACGGCATCCTTATTGCCTATCGGAGCCATTTTAAAGGAAATCAAAGATTGGAAAGGCCGAGACAGTCTATCAGAAGGCCTAATAGAAGCAATATTGAGCTTACTCCTATTTGCGAAAAGCGAGCATACCAGGGGAGTCAGAACACGTTTCTCAAAACTATTCAAATTAGTGCCATCAAAGTTCCCCGAGATGCTATCGTTCCATCGGCCAAAGAACAGTGCTCTAAGTGAAGCATAACAAGCAGTCGTTAAAGGTAAAGGGTGAATATACCATCCTAGCCCCTTGTTCCCATGTTGCGGTAAATGAGTGCAAATCCAACAATTACTCTTATTAAAAATGGCATGGGTTGCATTCATTACTATCATTAGAGTGTTATTATGACACTTTTGTCTATGTTGGGAGTCTCTAGGGGACAGAGTGTGAAGGTGTACAGAGGGAGTCAAAGCAGTCGGTACAATCTCGGTCGGTAGTAATGTTTTTAGAGGATAGATTTTTTCAAAGTACCAAAGTCCTACAGCAGTAATTGCAAAAATAACAATTATCGTTATCAAAACACAGCAGTACGTTTTCGGGGCCCAGGCACATTGTTCATTGTCCAAGTTGGTCACCCCCTTATTCACAAGTCCAGTACGGGGAGCAGCAGTGGAGTTGGCAGGCATTGTAGTTCCTCAATCGACGAGCCCAATGTTCGTTGCTGGCGACGCTACGGTCGCGCGATTTCTTAGTCCTTCCCAACCCTAGCCAGCAGAATCCCTTTTTCTTCCTGTTGTTCAACAGAAACTTTCTTATACAAAAGAAAACTTTCAATCACTTCTCTTTCCCAAATGCACGGAAAAACCTGTGCTGTAGTTCTATTTTCTTCGTCGAAGGTTGTACCTGGTGGTACCCAAGATTGTTTGATCCGAAAACAAGGCGTCTTCACTTCCTGAGGGAAGCGACGTATCGGAGGCGACGGAAGTCGCAGAACTTGAAACAGTGTTTTCCGGAATTGATTTTTCAAAAGAGTGCGGAGACGAAATGGACTGTTCCCCAAGCTCCACGAGCTCAGAGAAATTCTCTGACGCACTCACAGCGCTGTTTGCTACTCCAAGATCAGGGACTGTAGCATCAGCGAGCGGATCTGCTTCTTCTGTAACATGTGGCGTCGGGTGAGGAAGTTTCTTGACATGCGTCGCGTGGATCCAGTGTTTCTTTCCAGCCACCCGCACTGCTGTCCGAGTGACCAACAGCACCTGGTAGGGTCCTTTCCAACAAGGAGCGAGACAGGAAGACCTTTCGTAGGCCTTCACTAGGACCCAACTTCCAGGCTGTATATCGTGTCCTGGGCCCGTGAACCATACAGGTAAAGTTGAATATACCTGGTGATAAATAAAATACAGGTTTTTAGTTAACTGGTTACAGTAGTCTACAAGCAATACATTTTCCACCTCTCTCAGGGCTTTAGGTTTTGGGAGACCCCAAATGTTAGCAGGTCTCCCCATCACTACCTCAAATGGAGAAAGCCCAGTCTTAGTTTGAGGTGTGGTACGCATAGCCAATAATACAATAGGTAAGGCATCTGGGCATTTCAGTTTGGTATCGGCACATGTTTTTGCAAGCTTATTCTTTAAGATACCATTATGTCTTTCCACTAATCCGGCGCTCTGAGCATGTCTGGCCGAATGGAATCGTTTGTCAATTTGCAATGGCGTACATATCTGTAGAATTACAGCAGCGATAAAATGCGGACCATTATCCGACCAGATAACTCTCGGCAAACCGAACCGTGGGAAGAATTCCTTTAACATGGTCTTTGCAGTGGTCATGGCTGTAGCGTCTTTAACAGGGAAAGCCTCGACCCACTTACTAAAGGCGCAAATGACCACAAGGACATATTTTAGATTGTTACATCGCTCCATTTCAATAAAGTCAAAGTGAATCACTTCAAACGGGACAGAAGGAGGCCCAAAGCTACCTCTTGGAGTTGCTGTCCCCTTTCCCACATTTTGTTGTAGGCAAATCATGCAATTTTGGACATAATGCTGGGCAATATTTTAAATCTTATCATTTACCCAGACTTTCTCTAAAATTCTCGTGATCTGTTGAGCGCACACATGTGTGGGACCGTGTGCCATGGTAACCATCATTACTATACAGGCATTAGGAAGCAACCATTTCCCTTCAACCATGTCCACCCAACACCCATCATCATCGAGTTTCCCCAAGCCCTCAGCCCACCTCTTGGATTCTTCTAATGTGGCATCGGCTTGGATATCCCGTACAGACCCAACACCCTCATCCATTGCATAGGCATCTACAGTCTCCCTTGAAACATACATCTCCGTGAAGAGATCAGAGGCAGTTTGTCTAGCTATTTGATCAGCGAAAGCATTCCCTTTCCCTACATCATCTATAATCTTGTGATGTGCTGCGCACTTAATGATTGCTAACTGACTAGGGAGCGCAAGCGCTGAAAGCAACTGTACTATCAGGGAGGCATGTTGGATCTTGGTGCCATGCGAAGTTAAAAACCCTCTCTCTGACCAAAGTCTCCCAAAGTTGTGAGCCACCCCAAAGGCATACTGGCTATCAGTATATATGTTTACTGGTAGCCCTTCGGAAAGCTCACAAGCTCGAGTCAATGCTATAATCTCTGCGGCCTGCGCAGAGTTATGCGTAATTCTCTTGGTCTCCACAACCGTACTCAATGTAGTGACTGCATAAGCAGCTGTGGATGTACCATCCAGTAGTTTGAAGCAGGAGCCATCACAAAACAGCTCCCCTTGTGGATTATCCAAAGGAGTGTCCCTCAAATCAACTCTGCCTTTTGTATCTTGTTCAGTAGTATACAGGCAGTCATGTGACTCTTCGTCACCGCAAACAGTATTTTGCGGGAAAGGTAGGAGTTCAGCCGGATTAAGAACGCAGCACCTCCTAATTTGAAAGAACTTGAAACAGTGTTTTCCGGAATTGATTTTTCAAAAGAGTGCGGAGACGAAATGGACTGTTCCCCAAGCTCCACGAGCTCAGAGAAATTCTCTGACGCACTCACAGCGCTGTTTGCTACTCCAAGATCAGGGACTGTAGCATCAGCGAGGGGATCTGCTTCTTCTGTAACATGTGGCGTCGGGTGAGGAAGTTTCTTGACATGCGTCGCGTGGATCCAGTGTTTCTTTCCAGCCACCCGCACTGCTGTCCGAGTGACCAACAGCACCTGGTAGGGTCCTTTCCAACGAGGAGCGAGACAGGAAGACCTTTCGTAGGCCTTCACTAGGACCCAACTTCCAGGCTGTATATCGTGTCCTGGGCCCGTGAACCATACAGGTAAAGTTGAATATACCTGGTGATAAATAAAATACAGGTTTTTAGTTAACTGGTTACAGTAGTCTACAAGCAATACATTTTCCACCTCTCTCAGGGCTTTAGGTTTTGGGAGACCCCAAATGTTAGCAGGTCTCCCCATCACTACCTCAAATGGAGAAAGCCCAGTCTTAGTTTGAGGTGTGGTACGCATAGCCAATAATACAATAGGTAAGGCATCTGGGCATTTCAGTTTGGTATCGGCACATGTTTTTGCAAGCTTATTCTTTAAGATACCATTATGTCTTTCCACTAATCCGGCGCTCTGAGCATGTCTGGCCGAATGGAATCGTTTGTCAATTTGCAATGGCGTACATATCTGTAGAATTACAGCAGCGATAAAATGCGGACCATTATCCGACCAGATAACTCTCGGCAAACCGAACCGTGGGAAGAATTCCTTTAACATGGTCTTTGCAGTGGTCATGGCTGTAGCGTCTTTAACAGGGAAAGCCTCGACCCACTTACTAAAGGCGCAAATGACCACAAGGACATATTTTAGATTGTTACATCGCTCCATTTCAATAAAGTCAAAGTGAATCACTTCAAACGGGACAGAAGGAGGCCCAAAGCTACCTCTTGGAGTTGCTGTCCCCTTTCCCACATTTTGTTGTAGGCAAATCATGCAATTTTGGACATAATGCTGGGCAATATTTTAAATCTTATCATTTACCCAGACTTTCTCTAAAATTCTCGTGATCTGTTGAGCGCACACATGTGTGGGACCGTGTGCCATGGTAACCATCATTACTATACAGGCATTAGGAAGCAACCATTTCCCTTCAACCATGTCCACCCAACACCCATCATCATCGAGTTTCCCCAAGCCCTCAGCCCACCTCTTGGATTCTTCTAATGTGGCATCGGCTTGGATATCCCGTACAGACCCAACACCCTCATCCATTGCATAGGCATCTACAGTCTCCCTTGAAACATACATCTCCGTGAAGAGATCAGAGGCAGTTTGTCTAGCTATTTGATCAGCGAAAGCATTCCCTTTCCCTACATCATCTATAATCTTGTGATGTGCTGCGCACTTAATGATTGCTAACTGACTAGGGAGCGCAAGCGCTGAAAGCAACTGTACTATCAGGGAGGCATGTTGGATCTTGGTGCCATGCGAAGTTAAAAACCCTCTCTCTGACCAAAGTCTCCCAAAGTTGTGAGCCACCCCAAAGGCATACTGGCTATCAGTATATATGTTTACTGGTAGCCCTTCGGAAAGCTCACAAGCTCGAGTCAATGCTATAATCTCTGCGGCCTGCGCAGAGTTATGCGTAATTCTCTTGGTCTCCACAACCGTACTCAATGTAGTGACTGCATAAGCAGCTGTGGATGTACCATCCAGTAGTTTGAAGCAGGAGCCATCACAAAACAGCTCCCCTTGTGGATTATCCAAAGGAGTGTCCCTCAAATCAACTCTGCCTTTTGTATCTTGTTCAGTAGTATACAGGCAGTCATGTGACTCTTCGTCACCGCAAACAGTATTTTGCGGGAAAGGTAGGAGTTCAGCCGGATTAAGAACGCAGCACCTCCTAATTTGAATGTGGGGAGCAAACAAGATTAATTCATATCTTGTCAGTCATGCGGAAGTGAGGTGTTGCATTTGGGTTTTGTTCAATAGAATATCTACAGAGTGAGGCACCATCAGGGTTAAATCATGGCCTAGGACCATTCCCTCACTCTGTTTTACAGACGCAGCAGCAGCAGCGACAGCGCGCAAACATCTTGGCAAAGCGCATGGAACAGGATCAAGGGCGGAAGAGTAGTAACCGCATGGCCTATTCTTCCCTCCATGTTCCTGCGTTAATACAGCCAAAGCACATCCATCACATTCATGCACAAACAACACAAAGGCCTTCTCATAGTTCGGTGTGCCCAAAACTGGCACCGAACATAATGCAGTCTTGAGCAACTCGAATGAATGTTGATGCTCCGTATTCCATGGCAATGGCGAAGAAATACCCTTCTTCGTCAAGGCCAACATCGGTTTTATCACTAGTGAAACGTTTGGGATCCATAACCTACAGTAAGAAGCCATACCTATCAAGGCTCTAACTTCCTTTTGTGTATTTGGGACAGACATGCCAGAAATGTGTTTTATTCTTTCAGGTGTCAATCTTCTTCCCTCCTTTGACAGGAGATAGCCTAAATAGGCGACCTCCTGGCAACAATATTGAAACTTTTTGAGCGAAGCTTTGTGACCATGCTTAGCTAGATGGATGAGCAACAACACAGTGCCCTCTTTACAAGAGCTCTCAGAGTCAGCGGCTAAAAGCAAATCATCAACATATTGAAGCAACGTACAAGTAGGGGGCAATCCAAGGGTATCAAGCTGCTCTTTCAAAGCCCTACTATAAATACTAGGACTCTCAGTATAACCTTGAGGTGCACGAGTAAATGTGAATGAGCGTCTCCCTAAGGTGAACGCGAACAAGTATCTACTATCCTCATGTATAGGAATACTGAAGAAAGCATTCTTTAGGTCCACAACACTGAAGTGAGTAGCCGTAGCTGGAATCATGGTTAATATTGTCGTCACATCAGGCACAATTGGAAATTGCGGAGCGACGACTTTATTAATGGCACGTAAATCAATTATAAAACGAAATGGAATTGCATTATCACCTTTTTTGTACACGGGTAAAATCGGACTATTGCACAAACTTCCTGCAATATCCTCAATCACCCCACGATGCACAAAATCAGAAACAATGCTCTTCAAAGCTCGCTCACCTTCAACTGAGATCTTATACTGTGGAATACGGGACAGCTTAATTCCATGTTTCAAAACTATTTTAACAGGCTCAATCTGCAAAACACCGACATCATTGTCATCAACTGCCCACAAACACTCTGGTACATTACTGAATTCTGGTGGCAAAGGTCTAGTCAAGAATTACGAAACAGAACATTGCTGTGGTGAAATCGTCAAACGCACTCCATCAGAAGAACAATGAATTACCGCATTTAATTCCTTCAACAGATTCAACCCCAGAAAATTCTCTCCACAATTCGAAGTCAAGAGAAATGGACAGTGGTCCGTAAAGGGACCCAAAGAAATAGGTACCGGTGAAGAAACCGGACAAACAACTGGTGTGCCAGAAAACCCTACAGAAACATTGGTTTGCCCTGACAGTGGAATGTTTGGAACCCGAGAATGAGTGTCTATCAAAAATTGATGTTTGCTATTTCCCAATACCATTTCAACGTAGGCACCTTTCTGATTAACGGGAATAGGTGTAGGTTCCAAAACCTGCTTCGGGCAATCCTAACGAAACAAAATATCATCAAAAGGAAGCTCTTCAGATAGATATGCAGCAGAAGGATGATCAAATATGTTTCTAGTATCCACACTCGAAGTCTGATTATCCTGTGAAAAAGGTTGTTGGGGATCCTGCGAAAACTGGCCTCTACCAGGGCCCCCTACACCCGGGCGACCTCTGGATCGTCTACCCATATTTCCAAATGTGTTATTCGACCTCTGTCGAAGGACGGGCATTGTGCACGCCAATGACAATCCTGGCGACAATAGGCACACTGGTTAATATTCACAGGACCCAAGGGCACATTCCCTTGTGGAACATACTGACCTCTAATCTGCGAACTACCCCCTCTGGGGCCTCTAACAATTTGCTGTAACAATACTTTAGTCTTCAAATCACCTTTTATCTTCTCGACACTATCTTTTTCATTATTGACACGGTTCTCGTAGTACTGAGCCATGTGCAGTACTTCTGATTGGGATTTCGCCTGCCAAGTGCTCTCAGAAGACATAATTTGTGACTGGATGTCAGGCAGCAATCCACGTACAAATTTGTCCACAAATAATCTTTTCCCAGACTCTGTGCCTAAGTCTTGTCCACTGAAATCCGAGAATACCTGTTCGAACCGATTAAAGAACTCGGTAGCACCCTCAGATTTTCCTTGGACACAGGCCGTAAGCTTGTTCCAAATAATTCTCTTTTCGGGGATTATAGTTTTCAGTTTTGCAATGATTCTGTCATGCAAAGTTAGTATCACCTAAGGTGGTCTCTCACCAGCTGGCCTTTCCCCATCAAGCCTAACTATGTTAGCCCATGTATCTCCCAACCCTGGTACATCGTCAATAGTTCTAACTTGTTTCCACAAATCTACAGGCAGGAGTACAGGGAATAGCAAATCAATGTCGCCTAGGGTAAACACTGAGGACTGCAAAACGGACTCTATCTCTTTATAGAACCCTGTCGGATTTTTCCTAATGTCAGGAATAGTTTGTCTAATAGTATTCACTTCCTGTCGTGAAAACGGGACGTGAACAAACTGTGATACATAATGTGCAGGAATGTCCACAGCAGGTGTACCTGCTGCAGCATTAGCAGGAATCTCAACCTTTGGAACAAATGTCGGAGGAACCTCTCTCATAGGCAACTGAGATGTAGGCAACTCCGAACACTTACTAAGCAACAGAGCTAAGTCGAGTGCTAAAGCAGTTGAAGAAGTGTCAAGTGAAAAAGCTCTCTTATAAATGCTCAATAACTCTGTGGGACAACTAACCTTTCTCTTTAAACATTCATCCTGCAGGTACTCTACCATTACCTGTATCACTTTCCTCTGCATTTCTAGTGTATATTGACTGTATGTGTCATATACCTCAACTGGAGTTATCGATATGTCTGAAATCCATCTAATCGCATCTTTTGTACAAATTCGCGCCTCCTCAGATGTCGATTTACGACACGGAAGAAATTGTTTCTGTACATACATACTTTATTCTTCGTCATCCTCATTCCGTAACCCTTCCAACTCCTTTCTATACTCAAATATCCTCTCAACATGCTCATGTACCTTCTCCACAGTGTCTCTTGAAAACGCTAAAGTATTCAGGTCCCTCAACCCTTGTAGGAGGTCTGCATTATTTAATTTACCCCACATTACACATAAATGAATCCCTAAACCTTCAATGAAAACATTTTTCTCAGGAAAATTATCCATATTAGAAAGTGTGGCAAGAACATTAGCTCGATCATCTCTCTCCATACAATGCTTAGCCCATGCAAACAAATCCTGTTTCTTTTCTGTAGGAACAGTATTACGAGTAAAAATCCTCAACCCTGCACCCTGATCAACTACAAGCGGTACAGAACTACTTGGGAGTGAGGGTGCAGGCAAATTCAATGGAGGTACTATTACTGGTGCAATGGGAAGAGGCAGAGGAGCAGGTGGAGGAACAACAACCGGAGGAATAGGAGCAACAGGTTGAGCAGGAAGAGCAGGAATAACAGCAGGAAGAGGTACAGCAGGAGGAAGAGGAACATACAGATGTGGTGCAGAGGCACCAGGCCTTCGTTCATTTAACAATTTGTCGATAAACTCATCAGAAACATGAAGATCTTTAGAAGGATAGATTTTCTGAATACCGAGTGAGAAAGCCCTGTCCATATTCCTAACCGACTCAGACTGTTTGTCCTGATCATAAAACAACGCCTTTTCAGCATTTGTTTTATGACGGCGCACATGTTTTCCCTACTTTTAAGCTGTTGCAACGCTTCTCTTTTCCAATTTTGCAAAACATCAAATGCTGCAGGTCTGGCCTTCTTTTTTAACAAGACTGACTCTAAATATTCAATACGAGGGATCTCAAAACTACCATTGACTGGCCACTGAAGTTCGGAGGCATGTCTGGTTTGTCTGTGCCAAATTTTATTAAATACTACACTTCCAATGCCACGCTTACAGTACATAGTACATGCCGGTGACCCCTCCTGTGGTGCCGGACGGCTAAATTCCAAAGATTGTCTATCGCTGCGGAATAATGCCCTAAAGCAGCTAGACAATTTCCCAGGCATTTCTCAAATACTCGGTGTTACCTGGTCAATAATTGTGTCTGCAGATACAATGCGCCAAATTCAAATTGTCAGGGTTGAATTAAGAGTCGGGTAACGACTCACCTGACCAAACCTAAGGAGGACCGATCGGTTTACAAAGGACTTACCTAACAAATTTTACCTTGTGTATGGTGATTTCGGCAAATCTGCCCGCCTCAAAAAATTGACCCTCATCAAGATGCCGTCTCAGACCACACGGCTATCGCCCAGGGAACGGATCGTGCAGCGCTGTTGAGGTGTCGCGTCTCGTTCAGTCAGGCCCGTTATGTCACACCGTCCGATCCCGGTCCGATAGCGTGCGTCAATCTTCAATAATCCGGCATCAATCTTGAGGGTCCCTATTCCGGGCGCCAACTGTGAAAACAAGGAAATAATATGAGGCAGGGTAACCAAAAAGGAAACACACCAAACACAGGTTACAAAGGAACATACAAAGCACTTTATTTTATACTGAATCCAGTTACAAAAGAACAGAACAAAATTCAGATAGCTATCGACCCTCAGTACAACACAGCAAACTCCGGCGTGGTTCGGTGTGCTCAGTGAGTGCAAAAATTCATTGAAACAGTCAGGCTTTTATACATTTCACCAGCCTGTTGTCCAGCCTTTCTGCAGGTTAACCATTCCATAAATAAGTTACTGCTCTAGGGTCCCTTGCCAGGTCAAATCTAGTTCATCTTAGGTTTATACATTAACAAGAAGAAATGGTAATAAAGTATGCTCTAGGCCTAACATTACAATGCGGGACTTAGTTTATACAATGTAGTTAAGCAGGTGTTCTCATTCAATTATAGATCAGTTTCGGTGATAGAGGTAATCCATTGCACACAGGTCAGCAGAAGGACAAGGTCTCAGCTCATGACCCTAACAAGTGGCCTTCAGGCAAGTTATACATTAGCTGTACAGAGGTCATGACAATCGAATTCTGTTCTGAATAACATAGGCTACCATTTTAGCTCACATGGTGACTTTATAGAGCAAGAAAACCTAAAATGGCAGCTTGACCGAAAATGACAGTTTACATGGTTTCTAAGGTCAGGACCTTGCAATGCGAGTTTATTCACATGTAGTTTATAAGCAGCTTGTTAGCAGCTTGGCGTAGGCCAATATACATATATTCATAGCAATAGGAGGCACGATATAATTTCTAGTTTGACATAGTTTATAAGCAGCTTGTTAGCAGCTTGGCGTAGGCCAATATACATATATTCATAGCAATAGGAGGCACGATATAATTTCTAGTTTGACAGCCAGAGTTTATTCGGGAGTGTCTATCATTACAGAGGTTATTTGGGAGTGTCTATGGGGCCTATGAAGGTCAGAGGTTTATTGTGAGTATCCATGAAGGTCAGAGGTTTTTCGGGAGTGTCTATAAAGGCCAGAGGTTATTCTGCAGTGTCTGTGATGGACAGGTAATTCGGGAGTGTCTATGGGGTGTATGAAGGTCAGGGGTTATTCGGGAGTGTGTATGGGGTCTGTGAAGGTCAGAAGTTAATCGGACTGTCTATGAAGGCCAGAGATTATTCAGGAGTGTCCAGAAAAGCAAGAGGTTATTCGGGAGTGTCCATGAAGGGAAGAGGTTATTCTGGAGTGCCGACGGGGTGCATGAGGGTCTGAAGTTAATTGGACTGCTTATGAAGGCCAGAGGATATTCGGGAGTGCCCGTGGGGCATATGAGGGTCAGAGGTTAATTGGGAGTGTCTATGAAGGCCGGAAGTTATTCGGGAGTTATGAAGGCCAGAGGTTATTTGGGAGTGTCCATGGGGTATATGAGGGTCCGAGGTGAAATGGGAGTGTCTATGGATGCCAGAGTTTTTTCTGGAGTTTCTATCATTACAGAGGTTATTTGAGAGTGACTATGGGGTCTTTGAAGGTCAGAGGTTATTCAGGGGGGTCTATGAAGGCCAGAGGGTATTCAGGAGTGTCTATGGGGTTTATGAAGGTCAGAGGTTATTCAGGGGTGTCCATGGGGTGTATGAGGGTCCAAGCTTAATTGGGAGTGTCTATGGCGGCCAGAGTTTATTCGGGAGTGTCTATCATTACAGAGGTTATTTGGGAGTGTCTATGGCGTCTATGAAGGTCAGAGGTTATTCAGGGGTGTCTATGGGGTGTATGAGAATCCAAGGTTAATTGGGAGTGTCTATGACGGCCAGAGGTTATTCGGGAGTGTCTATAATGGCCAGAGGTTATTGGGAGTGTCTATGGGGTCTATGAAGGTCAGAGGTTCATTGTGAGTGTCCATGAAGGTCAGAGGTTATTCGGGAGTGTCTATGGGGTATATGAAGGTCAGAGGTTAATCAGGAGTGTATTTAAAGGCCAGAGGTTATTCGGAAGTGTCTATGATGGGCAGGTAATTCGGGAGTGTTCATGGGTGTATGAAGGTCAGGGGTTATTCGGGAGTGTGTATGGGGTATATGAAGGTCATAGTTTAATCTGACTGTCTATGAAGGCCAGAGGTTATTCATTAGTGTCCATGGGGTGCATGAGGGTTTGAGGTTAAATGAATGTCTCTTTGAAGGCCAGAGGTTATTCAGGAGTGTCTATGAAGGTCAGAGGTTATTCGGGAGTGTCTATGGGGTATATGAAGGTCAGAGGTTAATCGGGAGTGTCTATGGGGTGTATGAAGGTCAAGGGTTATTCAGGAGTGTCTATGGGTTTTATGAAGGCCAGATGTTATTCAGGGGTGTCCATGGGGTGTATGAGGGTCCAAGGTTAATTGGGAGTGTCTATGATGGCCAAAGGTCATTCAGGAGTGTCTATAATGGCCAGAGGTTATTTAGGAGTGTCTATGGGGTTTATGAAGGTCAGAGGTTATTCGGAATGTCTATGGGGTCTATGAAGGTCAGAGGGTAATCAGGAGTGTCTATGAAGGCCAGAGGTTATTCGGGAGTGTCTATGGGTTCTATGAAGGTCAGAAGTTCATTGTACGTTTCCATGAAGGTCAGAGGTTATTCCGGAGTGTCTATGGGGTATATGAAGGTCAGAGGTTAATCAGGAGTGTCTATGAAGGCCAGAGGTTATTCGACAGTGTCTATGATGGGCAGGTAATTCAGGAGTGTCTATGGGGTGTATGAAGGTCAGGGTTTATTCGGGAGTGTGTATGGGCTATATGAAGGTCAGAGGTTAATCTGACTGTCTATGAAGGCCAGAGGTTATTCGGGAGTGTCTGTGAAGGTTAGCGGTTATTCGGGAGTGTCTATGGGGTATATGAAGGTCAGAGGTTAATCGGGAGTGTCTATAAAGGCCAGAGGTTATTCAGGAAAGTGTCTATAATGGCCAGGTAATTCGGGAGTGTCTATGGGGTGTATGAAGGTCAGGGGTTATTCGGGAGTGTGTATGGGGTCTATGAAGGTCAGAGGTTAATCGGACTGTCTATGAAGGCCAGAAGTTATTCAGGAGTGTTCATGGGGTGGATGAAGGTCCGAGGTTAATTGGGAGTGTCTATGAAGGCAAGAGATTATTTGGGAGTGCCCATGGGGTGTATGAGGGTCCGAGGTTAATTGGGGGTGTCTATGAAGGCCATAGGTTATTTGGGAGTGTCATGGTGTATATGAGGGTCCAAGGTTAGTTGGGAGTGTCTATGGCATCCATAGGTTATTCGGGAGTGTCTATAATGACCAGAGGTTATTTGGGAGTGTCTATGGGGTCTACGAAGGTCAGAGGTTATTTGGGAATGTCTATGGGGTTTATGAAGGTCAGAAGGTATTCAGGAGTGTCTTTGAAAGTCAGAGGGTTTTCAGGAGTGTCTGTGGAGTCTATGACGTTCAGAGGTTCATTGTGAGTGTCCATGAAGGTCAGAGGTTATTCGGGAGTGTGTATGGGGTATATGAAGGTCAAAGGTTCATCAGCAGTGCCTAAGAAGGCCAGAGGTTATTCGGCAGTGTCTATGACGGGCAAGTAATTCTGGAGTGTCTATGGGGTTTATGAATATGAAGGTCAGGGTTTATTCGGGAGTGTGTATGGGCTATATGAAAGTAAGAGGTTAATCTGACTGTCAATGAAGGCCACAGGTTATTCAGGAGTGTCCATGGGGTGCATGAGGGTTCGAGGTTAATTGGATGTGTCTTTGAAGGCCAGAGGTTATTCGGGAGTGACTATGAAGTTCAGAGGTTATTCGGGAGTGTCTATGGGGTATATGAAGGTCAGAGGTTAATCTGGGGTGTCTATGAAGGCCAGAGGTTATTCGGGGAAAGTGTCTATGATGGCCAGGTAATTCGGGAGTGTCTATGGGGTGTATGAAGGTCAGGGGTTATTCAGGAGTGTTATGGGGTCTATGAAGGTCAGAGGTTAATCGTACTGTCTATGAAGGCCAGAGGTTATTCAGGAGTGTCCATGGGGTGCATGAAGGTCCGAGGTTAATTGGGAGTGTCTTTGAAGGCCAGAGGTTATTCTGGTGTGTCTATGAAGGCAAGAGGTTATTCAGGAGTGTCTATTATGGCCAGAGTTTATTTGGGAGTGTGTATGGGGACTATGAAGGCCAGAGGTTAATCAGGAGTGTCTATAGGGCCTATGAAGGTCAGAGGTTAATCAGGAATGTCTATGAAGGCCAGGGGTTAATCAGGAGTGTCTATAGGGCCTATGAAGGTCAGAGGTTAATCAGACTGTCTATGAAGGCCAGAGGTTATTCAGGGATGTCCATGTGGTGTATGAGGGTGCGAGGTTAATTGGGAGTGTCTATGAACACCGGAGATTATGCAGGAGTGTCTATAACGGCCAGAGCTTATTTGGGAGTGTCTATGGGGTCTATGAACGTCAGATGTAATTCAGGAGTGTCTATGGGGTCTATGAAGGTCAGGGGTTAATCAGGAGGGTTTATGAAGGCCAGAGGTTATTCTGTAGTGTCCATGGGGTATATGAAGGTCAGAGGTTAATTGGGAGTGTCTATGAAGGCCAGAGGTTATTCAGTAGCGTCCTTGGGGTATATGAAGGTCAGAGGTTAATCGGGAGTTTCTATGGGGTGTATGAAGGTCAGGGGATAATCAGGAGTGTCTATCGGGTCTATGAAGGCCAGAGGTTATTCGGACTGTCTATGAAGGCCAGAGGTTATTCAGGAGTGTCCATGGGGTGCATGAAGGTCCGAGGTTAATTGGGAGTGTCTTCGAAGCCAGAGGTTATTTTGGAGTGTCTATTATGACCAGAGGTTATTTGGGAGTGTCTATGGGGACTATGAAGGCCAGAGGTGAACCAGGAATGTCTATAGTGCCTATGAAGGTCAGAGGTTAATCAGGAATGTCTACGATGGCAAGAGGTTTCGGGAGTGTCTACGGGGTCTATGAAGTTTAGAGGTTATTCGAGAGTGTGTATGGGCTATTTGTAGGTCAGAGGTTAATTGGACTGTCTATGAAGGCCAGAGGATATTCTGTAGTGGCCATTGGGTGCATGAGGGTCTGAGGTTAATTGGGAGTGTCTATGAATGCCGGAGATTATTCAGCAGTGTCTATAATGGGCCAAGGTTATTTGGGAGTATCTATGGGGTCTATGAACGTCAGAGGTTATTCATGAGTGTCTATCGGGTCTATGAAGGTCAGGGGTTAATCAGGAGTCTCTATGAAGGCCAGAGGTAATTCAGCAGTGTCCTTGGGGTAGGTCAGAGGTTAATCGGAAGTGTCTATGATGGCCAGGTAATTCAGGAGTGTCTGTGGTTCTGGATGAAGGGTCTGGGTTATGGGGAGAAGGACTGGCGTGTCTGGGATGGGGTCTAGGGCGGGTTTGACAGTGAAGGTCTGTGTTGATGAGAATGGGATCTGCCTATTACTTTGGAGGGATCTTGGCAGCGGATCTTTAGGAAGGCAGGCGGTGGAATGATCAGAGGACGTCTCGGGAGTGCAGAGGTTTCTCGAAAGGTTTTTGTGGGTGCAGGGGAGAAAAAGGGAGGGGGGAGGGTATAGAAAACCAGCAGCGCGGAGGATGTCTGCCCGGATCCTGCATGGGTGGAGGGGGCGGGGGCCCTGCTATTCATGCTCAGGGATTTAGAAGTCAGTGACACGGTTCTCTGGAACGACGTCTCTATAACTGGGTCAGGCTCAGCCGCTCCTCCACGTTCCACCGTCCCTCTCTCTTCCACGTCCGACTCTCTTACACGTATGTCTGACCCCCTCTCCTCGACTCTCCCTCTCCCCTCTCACCTCTCCTCTCCCCCTCCACGCCCCTCTGTCCTCCTTCTCCTCCACGCCCCTGTCCCCCGTCCCTCTCTCTTCCACGCTGCCCTCTCCCACTCTTCTCCACGTATGTCTGACACCTCTTCTCGACACTCCTCTCCCCTTCCTCTCCACGCCACTCTGTCCCCCTCCTCCACGCCCCTGTCCCCCATTCCTCTTTCCTCCACGCTGCCTTGTCTCCCTCTCCTCCACGTACGTCTGATGCCCTCTCCTCGACACTCCCTCTCCAGTCTCATCTACCCTTCCCCTCCACGCCCCTTTGCCCCCTTCTCCACGCCCTCGTCCCCCTCTCTCCATGTTTCCTCATCCCTCTCTCCTCCACGCTGCCCTGTCTCCCTCGCCTCCACGTACGTCTGACCCCTCCCCTCGACACCCCCTCCCCCCTCTCCTCTAGGCTCCTCTCCATTTCACGCCCCTCTGGCCCCCTCTGTCCATGTTCCCCCAACCCTCTCTCCTCCACGCCCATGCCCCCTCTCTGAATGTTCCCCATCCCTCTCTCCTCCACGCTGCCCTGTCACCCTCTCTTCCACGTACGTCTGACCACCCCTCTCCTCGACACTACCTCTCTCCTCTCCTCCAGGCTCCTCTCTCCTTCCCCTCCACGCCCCCCTGCGCCCCTCCCTCCACGTTCCTCTGTCCCCCTCTCCTCCCATAATCACTCTCCTACATCCTCTCCTGTCCCCTTCGTTCCAAGCTCCCCATCCACTTCTCCGCATCGCCATGTCTCTCGTCCACGCTCCCCTGCCCCTCTTCCACATACGTCTGTCCCCCCTCCTCCACACTCCCGTCTCCCCGTGCTCCATGCTCCCCCGCCATTTTCTCCTCCACTTTCGTTTGTCCCCCTCTCTCCCTCTTCATGCTCCTCTGTCTCTCTCTCTCTCTCTCCTCCACGCTCCCCGGTCCACATTTCCTCCACGCCCCGTGCCGCCCTCCTCCAACGTGCCCTGTCCCCCTCTCCTCAGGCTCCTCTCCTCCACACTCGCCTGTCCTCCGCGTTCCCTATGTTCCCCTCCCTGCACGCCCCTCCCCCCTCCTCCCTCCCATAATCACTCTCCTACATCTTCTCCTGCCCCCTTCGTCCCAAGGTCCCCTACACACCTCTCCTCCGCATCGCCATGTCCCCTCACGTCCGCGCTCCCCTGCCCCTCTCCCCAACAATCCCCTGTTCCCCTCCCCTCTCATTCCCAACATTTCTAGTTCCAGAACTCACACCAATCTCAGTTTCTGTTTCTCTGCCTCCCCTTTTCACCCCTTCTGTCTAGCTGTCCTTGCACCCCTTTTCTCTCTACTCGCTCCTTCTCTTTTATACTCATCTCTATCCTCTACTCCCTTAATTCGCTCTCTCTTTCTGGTTCCATACCTTCTCTCTCTGACACTCCCGTTTCTCCATCTCTCCCCCCTCCGCTCTCCACTTTTTCTCTCCTCTTCCCACCTGTGTCTCCATCCATCTCTTTTCTACCTACCCTATCGTCTACTCCTTTTAATCTCCATCCTTCGTGCCCTTTTCATTCACTCTTTCTTACAACCCCCTTCACCAAGTTCTCACCTACCCCACTTTCTAATGTTCGTTTCCCCCCCTCTCTCTCTCGCCCTGTCTTTTCTACTCATACGGATTTCTATGTAACCGTTACTCTGCCTCTCTTTCTGGTCCTTCCCATGCATTCTCCCTCTTACTCTCCCCTTGTCCCAACTCTCACCTACCATGTGCTCCACGTTTCCTCTTCTCTTCCTTTCTTTTCTTCTCACCTCTATCATCTGCTCCATTTTAATTCTCTCTTTCAGGTCCTTTCCATTCACCTCTCTCTCTCTCTCTCTCTCTCCCCTTCTCTCTCTCTCTCTCTCTCTCTCTCTCTCTCTCTCTCTCTCACCCCCATGCCCATCTCTCCACTACACCTCTGCTCTTGCCCCCTGTCTCTCTTTCGTTTCCCATGCCGTCTCTCCCACCCACCACCCATGCCCCTGTCTCTCTTCTACTCTTGGCTCTCTTGTCTATTGCCCACTTTCTGTGCCCACTTTCTGTCTCTTTCTCCGCTCTCCCCTATCTCTCTCTCTCCCTCTCTCATTTCCCTGCCACCAGTTGCTCTCCTATTCTCGGCTCTCTAAGGTATGACCTACTTACGTTCTCTTTCCATGTTCTCTCATATCTCTCTCCCTCTCTCATTTCCCTGCCACCAGTTGCTCTCCTACTCTGGGCTCTCTAAGGTATGGCCTACTTACGTTCTCTTTCCATGCGCTCTCATATCTCTCTCCCTCTCTCATTTCCCTGCCACCTATCGCTCTTCTACTCTGAGCTCTCTTGTCTATTTCCCACTTTCTGTCTCTTTCTCCTCTCTCCCCTATCTCTCTCCCTCTCTCATTTCCCTGCCACCTGTTGTCAAACTAGAAATTATATCGTGCCTCCTATTGCTATGAATATATGTATATTGGCCTACGCCAAGCTGCTAACAAGCTGCTTATAAACTACATGTGAATAAATTTGCATTGCAAGGTCCTGACCTTAGAAACCATGTAAACTGTCATTTTGGGTCAAGCCGCCATTTTAGGTTTTCTTGCTCTATAAAGTCACCATGTGAGCTAAAATGGTAGCCTATGTTATTCAGAACAGAACTCGATTGTCATGACCTCTGTACAGCTAATGTATAACTTGCCTGCAGGCCACTTGTTAGGGTCATGAGCTGAGACCTTGTCCTTCTGCTGACCTGTGTGCAATGGATTACCTGTATCACCGAAACTGATCTATAATTGAATGAGAACACCTGCTTAACTATATTGTATAAATTAAGTCCCGCATTGTAATGTTAGGCCTAGAGCATACATTATTACCATTTCTTCTTCTTAATGTATAAACCTAAGATGAACTAGATTTGACCTGGCAAGGGACCCTAGAGCAGTAACTTATTTATGGAATGGTTAACCTGAAGAAAGGCTGGACAACAGGCTGGTGAAATGTATAAAAGCCTGACTGTTTCAATGAATATTTGCACTCACTGAGCACGCCGGAGTTCGCTGTGTTGTACTGAGGGTCGACAGCTATCTGAATTTTGTTCTGTTCTTTTGTAACTGGATTCAGTATAAAATAAAGTACTTTGTATGTTCCTTTGTAACCTGTGTTTGGTGTGTTTCCTTTTTGGTTTCCCTGACTCATATTATTTCCGTGTTTTCACACTGTCGCTCTTCTACTCTGGGCTCTCTTATGTATGTCCCACGTACGTTCTCTTTCCATCCTCTCCCCTATCTCTCTCTCTCATTTCCCTGCCACCATCCCTCTTCTACTCTGAGCGCTCTTGTCCATTGCCCACTTTCAGTCTCAGCTCCCTCTCTCAATCATTTCAACGAATCACTTTTTCTCGTTTGTTCTCCTTCGCCTGTCCCTTCTCCAGTCATCAGTGTTTCCCCCTTCTGCCCTCCACTCGCCTCTATCCCCTTTTCACTCCCTCTGCCTGTCTCTCCTGCACTCCCAGTTTCCCTTCTACTGCACTCTCTTTCCTCTTTACCCACTGCCACTTTCCCTCTTTGCCTGTGAGAATCTTGAAAGCTATGCTCTAGGAGGTGGCTATTGGATTAAGTGGGATGCTCAATTGAGGGGGGTTCCAATTAGAGGGCGTGGTCTTAGTATGTGTGTGCCTAGATCACTCCCCTAACGAGAGCTCCGCTCCCTCGTCCATGGGGCAGAAAGGGGCTGGTGAAAGCAGGGGAGCTGGGGAGCACTGGCATTATTATCTTTGCAGTGCCCAGCCCATGGGTGCTGGGCGCACCAAAGATGTGACAAGTGTGCCCTAGCTCTCACGCTCAGCACGCAGCCCTTTCATGAAAGGCGCTGTGTGGTTAAAAACCACAGATTCCTTCAATGAAAGGACTGCCTGCTGCGTGATGACTGTACTCTGAAACAGGAGGAGGGCTGGAGGTTCCAGTCTCTCGTTTTGTTTCTGAGTAAAGAGTCATCACGCATCATGAAGCCTTGCTTAAAAGGCTTTGTGTTGCATGATGATGCTTTAATGGGAAACAACAGGAAAGACTGTGCCTTCCAGCCCTCCTCCTATTTCAGAGTCATCTGGTAGCCGTGTAGCCGAAGACACGGTTACACCGGCTGTCTGCAGATGTCAGTGCAGTCCATGTAACTGTGCAGCGCTTTGGCTACACAGCTTCTTGTGGTGTCTGCATAGCCGGGGCTAGTTGGGGTGGGCTCGGGCTAGTTGGGGTGGGCAGGACCACAGCACGGGAGCCCTTCTGGAGACTGCCAGGGCTTAACCCCGGGCTAGCCCCGGCTAGCACCGGCCCATTTAAAGCCCGAGTTTTGCACTTGTTTGCTTCTTGTGAGTTAGCATGTAGTATGCATGAAGCACGTCATTCTCTTCTGGGAAAGGTGGTCCTAAGAAAACTGTCTGTTGGTGGGGATGACGTGGTTTTGGTGGAATCCGAGAGTAAGCTGCCATTACTCTCTTCATCTATAACACTCAGAGGTAGCTAAGTAGTCCCAAAGGTGCCAAGCTGCCTTGTAGTCTATCTTTTGCAGCTATGCCGCTGATAGGGCTAAGAAAGAACTCCCTAAAGCTTCCTTTCTGTGCCTTTGGTAGCGAGGATGAACGCATATAGCACAATACTGCTGGTATTAAATCAATACTGATCCCATGAAATGTATTTACCTTTTCAACGGCTTTTTGAAAATTCACTGTGCTCTAGCACCTTGAAGCATCTCATATGCTAGAGGGAATTACCAAAATGATCTCAGAGCAAATAACCGGACAGACTCAAAGAATATGGCAAAGTACTACTTTATTATCAGATTAAAATAAAGTAGGGCAATAATACCGAACAACAAACTGTAGTCCATGCACTCACACTTCAATTTTGATTACACAAATTCTTTATACCTCGACATGCGTCAGCTATGACGTCATCCTATGTGGCAAACTGTAAAACCCATCTTACTTAGGCTTTTCACATCTTTATTGTCCAATACTTGGCACTTGCAGATATTTTCTTCTTTGCTTAATCTAAGAGAAACATGTCTTACGTACATAGCTTATCCTCTTGACTCGCTTTGTGCCCTGCAAGTATTCCTTGATGTAGCATCCTTGATCCCAGGCCAATAGACTCCTCTGTCTTCCTCACACACAACTGTTTTTCCAGCATCTTCTGACTCTGCAGACCTGGTCTGTCTCTGAGGTAGCTTGATTGATTTCAACACAAGTCTGAGGTCCATCTTTTTCTTATGGCCACCTTAGCCATGTCATGCTTTCTTCTGCTGCAAGCTTCTATATGTTTCAACTACCTTGTCTTTCTATGTATATACATTCACTTCATCTCGCCTCACTTATTTCTTCGATGCATATGATTTCTTCATCTTCGATAACATGTTTCTCTTATTACTCCAGTTCCATCTTCATTCTTTAAGTATTTGCATATCGTCCTATTTCACTTATAGCTCTTTGATGTCCGATGGTGTGTGCAGACATCCTTCCACCCTTTCAGTGCAAGGGCACATTAAATATGGTTGAGTCCATATTGTCTCTAATATACTCAAAGTGGTTTTGGGATAATAGCTGGTGTCCCACATATGGCTCTTTTCCTGTTGTTCCAATATGATGGAGGTGAGGGGGTGGGAACTAGGGATGATGTGTCCACGTGCTCCTTGGCATTCCCCCCTCTGGTTGCGTCCTCGACCACCTGCTCCTCTTCAATCTTTTTTATTTTCTCTTCACTCTTTGGCTTCTTGGGGATCCATATCTTCATCACCCCGTCAGGTGGCTTGCATTCTTTATATGTCCATCCATACTCTAAGTCATATGGCAGCACTCCCCATATGGTGGACAAAATATCCAATGTCCTACATATTTCTTGTGATCGTTAGGGTAGTATAACTTCATTCCTGGGTAGCAGGGTTTTCACAGGTACTGCTCTCATTTTGCATGCGTTCACCAGTTTCAGCACCTATATCGATCATTATCTTCATCCCAATAGCCTTCTTAGCTATCTTCATGCATTGTCCTATAATGATCCTTACAAGGCAGAATCCTAGCAATACCAATACTAGTATTGCTCCAAGTAGCTTGAAGGCATTCGCCAGCCAAGTTGGAATCCATGAAAACAGAGACGTGAACCAATCACAGTCTTCCGGCTCGTCAGCTTCATCCTCCATCTTCTTATGCAGGATTGTAAGCATATATATTGCTTCTACCAGGATTCCATTTTCTCCATCACGGGCAGGTTTGTATGTGGAGCAAGAAGGCCCGATCTTGGCACACATGCTTCCTTCCATTGCTGTGTGATTATGGCCCTTAATAAACGTGACTCTGTAACTGGATGGGATCACAATTGAATATATCTTAGTCCAAATAACAAGACAACTCAAGAAGATGGCAAGTTGCTGTTTCATTAACAATTATCTAAAACAGGTAGTTTACCACGAACAACAACAAACGGACGCTTAGTGATTTCCACAAAAAATACAATTATATACACCTTTATGTGGCAGAATGATGTCATATTACGTGGCAATTGTGAAAAACCTATCAAGGTTTGGGATTGGTTAATGGACACATTTAGATATACAATCATATAGGAACTAGGTTTGTTATTGGCTGTCCGATATCAGGTGGACAACTTATGCCTACCTCTTCATACGTGTCATTTATGAAGAATCAGTTACACAGTGTTTCATTGGTTTCTGAAGCTATAAGGTCCTTCATTATACTTTCTAATACAGTTGGTTTGGCACGCTTGTGCCATCTTTGGAACATTCAGTTCAATTAGCAACACGTAAGCCAAGACGCAGGTGCAAGCAGATAGGACATGAAGCTGCCCTACCACCCAATTAGCCCAGCACCTCTCATCAGACATGCCGTCCACCATGAAATCCACTTTGTATTTGGCCTTGCAGAGTATTCTTGCCCTAGGAATGCAAAGCCAATGAAGGCACTAGCTATTGTGTCAGGAACTCCAAGTTCAAGCCCTATTTTCAGCCTCGATTCACTTAACAAGAGACCACAATTCCGTTCCTTCTGCAAGCGTTTACATGTTTTAATGATTTAAGACCTGCCATCCTCTGTGTTCCCTCTTGCACCTTAATGTGAGAGGATTCATCCTCCACACACATGTTCCTCTTCAGCATAGATAGCTGACCTCGACTTCTTAGTTCTTGACTTCAGGCCAGACAGCCTCTCAACGCAGCTCCAACAACCTGTTTTTCTACTGTGACACAGCCTTTCATTTTCTCTCCATGGTTCTTTGGTTTATTTGTTTCATGTTATCAATGTCCAGCCTTAGTACAATAGTGGCTCCGCCTGCATTCTATTCACTACTTGTAGCTAGCCTATATGATGATTTGATCTATCTTGCGTTTCAGCGTATGTATATGTACTTCCAATTTCTGCAGCATCTTTTTATCATGTAATATTCTTCTTTTACACTTTTAAGAATCACTTGCGTCTTTACTTTGCCATTTTTCCTCCACGATGCGTACATTGTCTTCATTCAGTATTTCAGCACTTTGTGCACACTTTCTTATGATGTCATCAGTCAATTTTCTTAGCTCTTTCTCGTATTCTTTCAGGGCGTTCCACCTGCAGGCTGTCATCATCTTGATGGTACATTCAATAGGGTTGTCTCAATGAATACCGTCTTCCAAATACTTGCTGCATTATTGGTACAACAGCTGGTGTTAGACAGAGCACAGTCTCAGATTGGCGTGCTCCTAGGAGGTGGTGTAGTTCCAGGTACTTCTGAATTTGTATGTAGGGCAACCTTATCACATTTTTTAAAGATAAAGGGTACTGTAGTGATGGATCGGTAATTAGTTGGTATCAATGGGTTTAGTGTTTGTTTTTTAGGAATGGGAGCAGCCAAGATTCTTTGAGGTTGGTGGTTATGGTGCCGGACGCGAATGAGGCATTGATGAGTTTAGAGTTAAAAAGAGCTAGGTCCCTCCCTGCATCCTTGATAAGCTGGGCTGGACAGAGATCGCCCTGGCAATTTGATGGTTTCAGTGAAAGTATGACTTTTTCAACCTCGACAACTGTGGTTTTTGACAAGTTAAAGTGAGATGGTGGGATGTTGGGGGAAGTAGGAGTCTTGGATCGACTGCATGGGATGTTGGTTGGAGGTGTCATGTTGGGAGGCAATGAGTTCAAGGATGCTTTTTTAGAAGCTATTTTGTTTTGAAGAGACGTCACTTTGTTAGACAGCGCCTGCAGGATGCCAGAGCACCAGCTTTTGTCTTTAGTACATGTATCTTGCTTGGGGGTGGGGGTTTCTAGTTCTTTTAGGATCGTGAACAAATCCTTAATGCTGGAATTAGCTTGAGAGATCCAGCTGCTGTAGGATTCTCTTTTAGCCTGGCAAATTTCTTTGTTATAATGGGAAGATATCTTGGTGAGTTTGAGTTTGTTTGCTTCTGATGGGAGTAGTCTCAAGGATGACACACAACTTCTTTTTTCTTGCCTTAGGTCTTTTAGATGAGGGTGAACCACTTATTCAGATGGGTTTTGGGCTTACTTGGTCTCAGTTTAAATGGGGCAATTATATGTAGCGATGTTGTCATGATTTTATTATACTTGTCAACCAGCGTTCCCAGATCAGTGTTGTCTGGAAGAGAGTTGAGGGTGAGGAGAATAGCCGGGCTGAGTCTATCCACTGTGATATTCTTTTTGGTCCTAGTTAAGGTAGGAGGGGCAGTGGGGTTGATTGTGGAGAGAGGTCTGGTGGTGGTAAGTGTAAATGACAAAAGGGAGTGGTCCGTTCAAACTTGTGGGGAGATGGAGGTGATATTAGCATGGCAGTTATAATCAGCCACCCAGTCTAATATTCTTCCTTTGTTATGAGTGGGTGTAGTGATTCTTTGGCAGTATTTGTGACATGCTTATCAAGTGGGTTGTTGAAGCCTAGTCAAACTCTTCTACATTTAAATAGTGTATTCCTGGAGTGGAGCACACTATTCCTTGATCAGTGAATGAAATTGTCATGTTAAGTTTCGTCATCAGATCTCTACCCAGAATGTTAACTGGCGTTTGTCACGAGTATAACAAGGGAAAAGACATGTCACATTCCCCTATAGAAACAGGTCATTTATCAGTGAAAGGAACTACATTTGTAGATTCAGAGAACCCTTGAGCATTCATGGTAATACCTGACATTGGGTAGTTTTCCTCCCTTACACAAGAGCGAGCCACCCCAATGTCTACAAGAAAAGAAAAAATATTTGCCTCCTATCGTCACATCGACCCTTGGATCCTCTTGGGGGTCTGGTGTTACTGATAGTACTGTATGCATCAAATCACCCCGTGAGCTGTCTTATTGCAGGTATAAATCCATCCCTGTACCTGTAAAAGAGTCCCCTCCTAGCACAGTGACACCCCCTATCCTAGGTGTTAGTATTTGTTGTGTGTTCGCATGCTTTTGTGTCTGCATAGGTGCTTGTTGTGATTGCGCTTGTGGTGAGTGCATTTGCACTGACCCCTGCAGCTGTGCCTGCTATGCTTGTGGTGCCTGTGTCTGATAATATGTGTGATCCTGGGCACAACCCTCTTGTGTTTGCGTGCTGTATGGTGGTGGATGACCTGTGTCCCCTCTTGAATTTTGTCCATTTAGTTGCACACTTCCTCAGCTTTTACACATAAATGCAATATGCCATGTCATCCCACAATTCCAACACACTGGGGGTGGCCCTTTTGCAAACCCTCCATTAGATCCTTCCTGAGTATTCTGACTTCTACACTGGGTATTCTGAAATCCACCTTGGGTATTCTGAAATCCACCTCCTTTTCCTCTAAATCTTCCACCTCTACCTTGTAGCCAAAACACATACCCATATTGATCAACCGGGTGCACATTATTCACCTGCAAAGCACACTTTGTTTCTTGCATTCCTCCCCCTTCTCCACTTGTCAATACTGCCGTTTCTATAGCAAATGTTGGCAATTTCTTCTGAACTAACTTGGCTTCCTCAATCTTCCTGTTCTCATCTTTCTTTCTATTCTTCTCTTGTAATAATTGGCAATAATGCACAATAGTCAGCTATATCTCAGCCCACGGCTTCGCTTCCATTCCTACTTGTTTTTTTCATTTGTCTCTGTACTTGTTCTGGCAATGCTTGACACAAAACCTGATAGAACAATACCACTGTTTTTCCCAAGGTTCACGCATCTCAAGCTACAATCTCTCTTGAATATTCTCAATATAAGCAATACGGTCTACATCTTCTTTCATTTTACGTGTCAAAATTGCACCCATATCTGACGTATCAAGATACTGTACCCTGAGATCTCTCCAAACATTTGCTCAAAATTATTAAATGGCACTCCATCATGCAGCGTCTTTTGTGCTGTCACACTTGCATATCCCTCTCATTTCCAGATGTTGTCTGCTCTCTCGCCAAGAATCGCTGCCAACAGACCTTCTATATCCCCTACGGCCAACATATTTCCCCCTGCCATTTTCTCTAATTCATAGATCCATTTTCCAGCTCCTGAAGTCAAACTAGGTAACTTGCATTTTAAGTTATACATATCCATCTGCGGCCATGGAATATAAGGTGTTGCTCCCCCCATCTCTATCAAGTGGAACCGTGTGTACCCCATCCCATAACTGGAACCCATTATTCATGTAGTCAATGCAGGGGTAATCATCCCTATTCCCCTTTGTGCTGGTAACAACCTTAACCTACTCACATAAGGGCAAGATTCTCCCCTCGCACTACATGATCATCTTCGGGAAAGTTTGTGATATGCTATAGGATCTGGTGTTCTTTCCTTAGGGTGTTCCAGATCTGACCATCTTACCTCTTTGTCCAGATTTTGACTTCTCAAGGGGGCGCATGCACCCTCCCCTTGTATCTCATGACCTGACTCCCTTTCTTAATCTAACATTGCTACACCCCAACTGGTGTGACTATCATCCTCCCCTTCCCTATCTACATCTAGTCTACTCAAAGACAATGCTCTTTGTTCATCACTGAACAGGTTTTACTCCTTATCCTGTGTTTTTGGTATCAGGGATCATATGCCGCTCCCTTGAGTGCCATACACGCTATTCTGCCTAATTTGCTGATATATTGTATCAATCCCTGTCCAATACCTTCTGCATCATTATCTTCCTCTTCTTGTGCTACTTTGGGTATTTCTTGAGTCACGTCTCTTACTGGGAAAGTTTCTCTTATCGTTTCCCATCGCCCCTGTGTTTCATTGCTTGGTTTTATTCGTTCTTTAAGTGCTTGACTGGCATCAAGATCTTGCTGCCTTCTATTCTATTATATTCCTTCTTCCACTTCTGTTTGCTCTCCCGCATCCCTTCTTTCCCTCTCTTCTTCTTGCTATTGTGCTGCCCATCTCATTTCTTCTCTTTGTTCTTCTTATTCCCGTCTTCTCTGTAATCTTTTTTCCTTCACTCACTGTGCTTCTTCTTCCTCTCTTTCCTTCTCTCCTATCCTTTACTTCTACTTCTTTCTTATGACTCATACTTCCTTTGTTCCCCTGCCCACTTTTCGTCTTTCTCTTGTTCTTCTCCATATATCTTTTCCTGTTATTCTCTGCTTTTCTTTCCTTGCTCATCCTCCCTAAACCGCTTCTCTCGTTCCCTATCCTTCTTTTCTTGCTTGTCTTTATCTTCCTTTTGCCTAACCTCCTCAATGCTTTTCCCATCTAACTTGAGTAATATCTGTCCTGCCATCCATTCATTCTGTACAAGCAATACCTCATCAGCTCTATCCGTCTCTCCTTTCCACCTCTTAATTTCCCTGTCTATATTTATTGATATATTTGGTCTCTCACCTAGGTCCTCTTTATCTCATTTAAACGTACACGCGTCTTCCTTCTTTTTGCTCTCTTCTGGACTGCCATTGCTACTATAAGCGTGGGGTGCATATGTCGGGTTACTATACCCCGAAGATGCTTTCAATTCTTTCAAAGGATAACATCAGTCTCCTCTACATCTAATTTCTTAGTTTCAGGCGGAGTAAGAGGAGCGAAAGGCTGAATGCCCTCCCTTTTATGCTGATTAAGCATCCACTCCTACGGTGGCGGGTCCTCTTTCTCTTGATACATTTTCCATAGTTCTAAAAATGCCAGTCTTTTCTCGAATTTCTTTCCCGTGTGCGCAGCATGCACATATGTGGTCATGCATTGTAACACTACCTTTGACAATGGTCCCCCTTGTGGCCTTGGCATTAACATTTTATTAGCTGAGCTGTGCCCTTTACCCATTCTGCACTATACTGTGTGAGCTTGGGAGCATGTTATGGTAATGTGTTACAAAGGTGCATAAGAGGAGTGTCTTCCATAATGACAAGTCACAATTAACTGTTGATACTAACCATATTGTTACCTTGTTTATATTGAATAAATCTCTACTTATCTCAAAGCTTATTGCGCAACTCTTTTAATCTAAAAAAAATATATATGAGCAAGCACCATCAATCGCTGCTCAATCCTATGTCTGAACAACCTATCTGTCTTTTGACTGGCGCCAATCGCACACTTAACTCAAATCAACATCAATTCCAAATTTCACAATTTATCACTTGTCAGAACTTCATACATCAAACAATTCTACAAAATAATAACATAATACCCATCAACAACCCCTGTGATCACCTTCTCGTTTCCCTATAATAGTTATAATAAGAGGTATTCTTCTACGCCTCCAATTATATCACCCGGTATGTAGTTTAAGACTTCACCTTCCATGGTCGTGACCGTGTGTATCATCTCTCTTAATATTCCGACTGGAATGTGAGACATCTTCTTCTATCTCCCTTAAAATAGGGTTACTTAGGCATTCCTTTGTCCACACAAAACTCCTGTTACCCACTTATTTTTAATAAAATATCACAATCCTGCCTCTTTATATTGCCATTTCCCTTAGTCTGCTTACATCTGTTTAATCAACTAGAGGCCTTCGGTATCTACTCCTCCTACAATCCGACCACTCCGACTTCCATCTGTGGTGCGCCTGTGGAAACTGAGCAGGGATTTCTTCAAAGAGTGACCTGCCCTCTGTCTCGGTTCTTCTTGCAAATTTATTTCTATCAGCTGTTCTCCACAGGAAACTCCACGATCTTCTAGCTAATGGCACAGGATGCCTGATCGTCCGAAACTCTAAAGTCAAACTAGTTTAGATCAAAAGTTCTGCACTGCTACCGCATGAGCATATGGCCCTTTGGAAACATGCATATGTTACTGGATGGGATCACAATAGAATAATTCCAAAGAGTCCAAATAACCGGACAACTCAAGAAGATGGTAAGTTGCTGTTTTATTAGCAATGATCTAAAACAGGGAGTTTACAACAATCATCAACGGACGTACGCTCATTGTCTGAGTGATTTCCACAAAAAATACAATTATATACTTCTTTATGTGTAAGAATGACGTCATATTACGTGGCAATAGTGAAAAACCTATCAAGGTTGGGATTGGTGAAGGGACACATTTAGAAATACAATCAGATAGGAGCTAGGTTTGTTTTTGGCTGTCCGATATCAGGTGGACAAGTATGCCTACCTCTTCATAAGTGTCATTTAAGAAGAATCAGTTACAAAGTGTTTCATTGGTTTCCCAAGCTATAAGGTCCTTAGTTATACAGACTAATACAATTGGTTTGGCACGCTTGTGCCATGCCTGGAACATTCAGTTCAATTAGCGGCATGTGAGCCAAGACCCAGGTGCAAGTTGATAGGACATGGAGCTGCCCTACCACCCAATTAGCCCAACATCTCTCATCACCCATGCCTTCTGCCATGAAATTCCCTTTGTATTTGGCCTTGCAGAGTATTATTGTTCTAGGCATGCAACGGGAGTGAGGGCACTCGCTATTGTGTCTGGAACTCCAAGTTCAAGCCCTATTTTCAGCCTCGACTCACATGACAAGAGACCACAATTCTGTTCATTCTGAAAGCTTTTAAATGTTTAAATGATCTGCTGTGTTCTTTCTTACACCTTAACGTGAGTGGATTCATCCTCCGCACATATGTTCCTCTTCAGCGTAGATAGCTGACCTCCACTTCTTAGTTCTTGCCAGACAGCCTCTCAACGCAGCCCCAACAACCTGTTATTCTTCTGCGACGCAGCCTTTCATTTTCTCTCTGTGGTTCTTTGGCTTATTTATTTCATGATACCAATGTCCAGTTTTTGTACAATGGTGGCTCCGCCTGCATTCTATTCTCTACTTGTAGCTCATCTATACAATGACTTGATCTATCTTGTGTTTCAGCGTATGTAGATTCATTATATACTTCCGATTGCTGCAGCATCTTCTTACCGTGTAATATTCTTCTTTAACTCTTTTAAGATTCACTTGAATCTTTACTTCACCATTTTTCCTCCAGGATGTATACATGGTCTTCATTCAGTATTTCAGGACTTTGTGCACACTTTCTTATAACGTCATCAGTCCATTTTCTTAGCTCTTTCTCATATTCCTCCAGGGAGTTTCTCATGCAGGCTGTCATCATCTTAAGGGTACATTCGATAGGGTTGTCTCAATGTATGCCGTCTTCCTAATTTTTGCTGCGGTATTGGAACAACCGCTGGTGTTAGACAGGGCACGGTCTCATGTCTCTAATAGAGGGGAGGTAGGAGGAGAGGATCTCCTGTGCATGTATAGGTCAGCTCCTCCACAGCTGTAATTAAGTCCAGGATATACCTGTTCTGGAGGGTCATAAGCCTAATGGCCCTCAATTCTTCTTTAATTTCACTCAATCACTTTATTGTCGCATTTATCTTTTGTAGCAGCTCCCATCTGGTTATTTGTAACCACTTAGCATTCACTGCAGCCTGGAGTCCTGGCATAAATATAGATGTAAATAGCTTTCATCTGATGTTCCTGCTTCCCACCTCCTTCATGTGCTGATACCACATGTTATTGTTTAAATCAGCCATATTATCAAGATATGTATTTATGTTTTCTTTATCTTCATCAGCTTCCGTTTTAAGGCAAACAATTTGTTTAGATGATACTCGTGCTTCTGTTAGGGAATAAGAAATGTTTAATTGTCAACCACTGTGTCCGCATTTTTAATAATTATGGGCCTCATTATGAGTTGGGCGCAAAGGGATTACCGGCACCGGTAATCCCTTTGCGCCCTATTCCGAGGACGGGACCCGTTAAGGGACTTTAGAGCTAATAATGGTACCGAAAATTGCGGTACCGTTATTAGCTACTTCTCCATTCCCATTGAGCCCTATGGGGGCTGAAATGGGAATGCGTAATGGTTTTTTCAATGGGGACTTACCGGTCCCTCCAAGGTCGGAATGGACAGGTAAATCCCCATTGAACCAGGTCAGACTCGGTACTGGTATGGGAGGTAGTCATGGCGTAAATAGCACCATCATTACCTCCATACTCGAAATGAGGCCCTATGTGTCAAATGCCGTAATAATAAGGAAGAAAAGACAAATCATGAAGAATGAAATCACAATTTCTATTCCAGAAAAACTAATTGATATTCTTGCTGGTAGTTAGTCTCTCATATTTTGGAACCTTCCGATCTTGTTTTAATTCAATATGTAATTGTGTTCTTTTTTTGTTAATCACACTTTTATTTCATAAACTGTAGGATAATGGCAACAATGAATCTGAAAATAATATGATTGTTTTTAGGATTGGCAAGGACTGTCGTAATGTCCATGTGTCGCCTTACCAGAGCTGGGTAAGACTGCAATATATAGGTAAACACAGCATATAAGAATGTGTGTAATGTTATTGGGATTGGCAGCATAGAAGATGAAGTGTGCTCTTTTTCTTTGGATCCGGTGCATCAACACATTGGGCCTCATTACAAGTGTCGCGGTCCGGAAACAAGGGTGCCAGTAGGCTTACCCACACCCTTGTTTCCAGACTGCCACACTACGAGTCTGCTTGCTGAGGTTGCTGCCCCAGACAGGTCTAACCCTGCCAGGCACATCGTCCCCGCTAGGCAAAGTCATCACGGAAGCACCATCACTGTTTGCAACAGTGCCAGTACTTTTGTCTCTACGGGACTCCATAGGAATGGGGACATACAAAATCCGGCGCCTGACTTCATGCGCTGCTGGGACTTGTAAGGTCCCAGTGGCACTGGGAAGTCAATCTCCAGATTTGGTGTTACGGGTTGGCAGAAACCCGCTAGTGGCACTGGGGGGTTACCGGCAACCTCGTAATGAGGCCCATTGTCTCTTGTACCTATCTAAAATAGTTCCAGAAGAGTCCATTCATTCCTTATTAGATTTAAGGAATGTCCATTTTCATTCCAAAGTGTTTTTAGAATCCATACATTCCTTATCTTTGCCTTTGGTAACCGATCTGGTCTGCATGCTCGGAACGTATTCTCTTGCTTCACTGTCAGCAACTGCAGATGGGGTCAAGGTATCCCCTTTGTATGGTTTGATGTCATGCAGGTGCAGCAAGGCTCGTCTTCCGTGTAATCTGACAGCTGTGGGAGTAACTTATTCCACTTCATAGGGTCCCTCAAAACAGAGTTTATTCCAAGCATGAAACATTTTTTCGCACCAGCAA
The DNA here is from genome assembly GCF_040938575.1 of Ambystoma mexicanum. Taxonomy (NCBI): domain Eukaryota; kingdom Metazoa; phylum Chordata; class Amphibia; order Caudata; family Ambystomatidae; genus Ambystoma; species Ambystoma mexicanum. Next base: position 418,046,860 of record NC_090934.1, on the reverse strand, counting down.
TTGGTCCCCTGGATATAAACTAGGTTGCTTCAATAGATTGTCGGGATCAATTGGTTGGCTGCCTTCTTCAGTCCTCTTTGACCCCTCCCTCCGGCTCTTGATCTGTTGAGAAATAAACATGCATCTCGTCACATAATGTCTTCGCTATATTGCAGACATCAGTTTCTAACCTAGCAGGAGGAGCAAGTGGTATTCTCATACAGTGTCCTGTCACCAACTCATGAGGTGGTGATCTGAGCCATACTGATTTCGCAGTGCGTATAATGCAAGGGGCAGGCAATTGAACCACCCCTTCTTTAAAGTGATCTTTATTTTTGCTATCCTCTCTTTAAGGAGTGTATTGCTCGCCAAATGCACGGACAGTAATTCATCACCAGTGCAGCCGCAGAGCCAAAACATGTATTGCTCGCCAATAGTGCACGGACAGTAATTCATCACCAGTGCAGCCGCAGAGCCAATACTTTGAACGCAGTTAGACAACGCAATGACTTACAACCACACGCACGCTTAGAGAGTAAGTAGCACTTATACGGCTATTTATTCGTAGTTAGGCATATATACAATACAAGCATAAATCAGATAAATCATAGGAAATTAGCAAGAATACATCACCATGGGCGTAACTTGACGAAACCTCATCTCGCCAGAAGCGGCTGAAAGACCCCGATAACAGCCAGGCCAAGAGCACAACAGCCCACAGGTATATCGGACCAGGGCGTCCCCCCTCCGACTGAGGTCTTTGTGCTTATCCCCTCTGACCGTTGAGGGCTTCCGCATATATGCCCTCCTCAACAAGGGGTGGCAACTTCTCGAACCTTCTGGCAAATGCGCTTGCGCATTGATGGGTGACCGTTGGTTGCCAGCTGGGTCAACCGACAGTAACCTCAAGGAGCACAGCGCTTCCCTCTCCTAAGCGCCCCGGAAAACAATTCCATAACTCATCTCAAAACCTTGGCGCAGGCATAGCAAACCAAAACAAACTTCGTTATCAGGTACCAGCCGGCACCTGCGGATCTTAGCTTTCCCAGCGCCGTGTCCTTGGCTGAGAAGGCCTGCATTCCAAACCCATCAGCGAATAACGTTGTTTCGCAAAGCAAGTGCAGCTTTCCACTGAGGCATGGATAAATATCCATTATGGCTCTGGGTTCCCCCAGAATGCACTGCGCACCAGCGCCATGTTTTTTAGCTCGAACACCACAATCCACCCTTGGATATTTACCTTCCATAGCCCAGTGGCAAAGGAGGCGGTCTTTGAAACCGCTGAAATATTAAAACCAAGTTGGGAATACATTGAATACAACAACAACAAGCTATTATGATAGCTAATATAATACAAATGCAAGCAAAAGCATAACACAGTGTACCTCCAATATCAGGGATCCATGAAAATAACCAATCCCACCAATTCCCAGTTTGCTCTTGGGACACTTGAGAAATGAGATCCCTCAAACCTCGAATATGACTTTCAATGGATCGTGAATGGTCACTTAGATTGAAACAACACATACCTTCAACTGCGTTACAGCCTAAATTATGCTTCAGCAATAAGCAATCAACAGCAGCTCTGTTTTGCCAAGTAGCTTTTCTAATAACTTTGCTGTCAAGGAGTAACTCTTCTAAAGCTTGAGAAGTATGATTGAGTCCTTTTACTACTAAACATGCTAATTTGATCAAAGACTTGTACCCCCGGGCAGATAAACCCCAAACTCCTACTAATGAAAGGGTTAATGCTAGAACTTCAGCTTCTGATAGCAAATGCACATGTGAATCACAATCGGGGGATAGACCCACAGATTCGAAAGTTGATCTTTTGCTTCGGGATATTGCTGGGTGTAAAGGAAACATCATTAGTCCTAATCGAGTTAAGGCACACGGACCTCCAGAAATGTTAGCTGGAATGTAAGTGTATGTGATGTTACCACATGAAAAGAGCCATCCTGTTGGAAGTTTCACATGATTTAGATGACTGGCAGCTATTACGGTATGATTGCAAGACATAGTATTATTCACACTGGTACATGTGCTTGGAACTCGTGAACACAATTGTTTCTCGAACACAGTTTGATTCTTCTGTTTGGTTAAATTTAGCTGTTGGCATTTGCCAATTTCTTTAGTATTGCAGGTCATAAAGTAGCACACATCGCCTTGAGTTATATTGTAGGTTATAATACGTGTCAAATTTCTCCATTTGCGATCCGTTTCCTTGCAAAACCTGCAGTACTCATAGACGGAAAAAGATTGTCTGATATCGGAATCTTGAACTAACGAATCATTGTGTGTGACGCCAAAAATGTGCTTTAGAACCGGGACTGGCGTCGGCACTGCAACTAAACACGTAGTTAGTAAAGCTTCAGCATTGGGCACATCGGTTAGGCAAAAGTGCGTAATGTTGAGTACTTGTTGTGCCAGGTATGTCCACATATTCTCCGTTTGGGTAATCATCGGGGAATATTTTAGCCGTCCTAAAGACGCCTCTTGCATAGCTGGCATCGATGTTGTTTGCACTTGCACCTGACGTGTTCGTCGCCTTCCATGAATCCATGTCGTTGGTCTGGCTGGCTTTTCGGCATCGGTATCGAGCTGCTTTTGGACGTCATTGCTCCTCATCATCGGTCTCCCATGGATCATTGGCACAGATATGACATTTTTTATCCGGAGCATCATGCCGTTTGACTCTCCCAAATTGAGTCCATTTAGTTCCACAATCACACCAGCCAGGCACAGGATCTACAAGGCAAACCCAGAAAAGAGAGATCAGTGTTGAAAATCACTCTCTTAGGTAACATTTGTCTGCGGGCACATACTGCCATTTGTCTTTACCAGGTTCCATTACTAAGACTATCTGGTCTTTGCCTGATGCAATAACATCTGCGGGCACTGGTGGACCGCTTGGCCTTTCGACCCACACCTTTGCACCCGGTATCATGCTGTCTGAAGAGCCAAAACCACGATCCCCACGGGTAGTTAACACTGTGGGAGGCCCCCCTTTTTTAATCATGGACAACTTAACAGGGATGATAATTAGAGGCGCACTCTATCACCCTTATGAATCGGTAACACTTGGTCCCCACTATTCATCAAGATGACTTTGATCTCGCCTTGGTAATCAGCATCAATGACCCCTCCCAGCACTTGAACTCCCTTCAATGCTAGTCCAGATCTGGGGGAAATCCATCCCATATGCTCTGGAGGAATTTGTACCCCAATCCCTGTTTCAATCACAACAATCCCTCTCGGGTCTAATCTGATTTCTTCATGAGAATGCAAGTCTACCCCTGCTGACTCGGGAGTCGCCCGATAGGGAGCTAAAGAGCCCGGGGTGATCTCCCAGTACAATAGAGTCTCTCTAACTAGGTTAGGTTGAATCTGTAAAGCAGGAGTCATTAGTCGCAACAATGGAGTCTCATGATTGTTCACCGGTCTATTATTCAACACTTGCACCGCATCAAACACACGATCACGCCAACCTGCCAAACTGCCATCTCCAGACTTGCGTAGCTGTTCCTTCAACAACCCATTCATTCTTTCAATTAACCCTGACGCTTCCGGGTGATAGGGCACGTGGTAAAGCCACTCTATACTCTTCTCCTGACAATAGTCCTGAATTAATTTGCCTTTGAAGTGTGACCCGTTGTCACTTTGAATTTGCAAAGACACTCCGTAATGCAACGTGATCTGATCTAGCAACTTAATTGTATTCAGTTGTGTGGCACGCTTGCATGGCAAAACCATCATGTATCCAGAGTAAGTATCCACAATAGTGCATGCATACTGACAACCTTTGCTGATCGGCAGAGGACCGATAAAATCGATCTGCCAAATTTGACCTGGTAACTTTCCTCTTCGCAACGTGCCGTGAACAATCTGAGGGATAGGCCTATGCTGTTGGTGTTGGCACACCGGACATTGCAAGATAACTGTTTTCACTACCTCTAAAGGAATACTAATTCCTCGAGCTTGTGCCCACCTGATAGTAGCCTTTTCTCCAAGGTGCCCACATTTCTGGTGAGCCCACTTGGCCAAACCCTCCAAACCGTCTTCCTGAGCCTCCGCATCCACAGATGAAATCTTGGTGTGTTCATCTGCAACAGAATTAAACCAACGTTCCAATGAATCTGTCGCACAATGCGCATCCACATGATACACTGTGACTTCACTTTGTGATAGCATTTCTGCAATATCTTGCCACAATTCTTTTCCCCACAATTCTTTCGAATGAATCTTCCACCCATTCTTTTGCCAGGTTGGCAGCCACACCGCCAACCCATTCGCCACTGACCATGAATCTGTGTACAAATGACATCGACCAGGGGTCTCTTGTTTCAATGCTTGGTAAACTGCGTAAAGCTCTGCAAACTGACTGCTCTTCCCTTTCCCTGACATCGTCAAAATCTTTTTTGTCTTGGGATTATATGACACCGCTTTCCAGTATCGCTCTGTTCCCACATATCGGGCTGAGCCATCAGTAAACCAGGCATGCTCTGTCTGCTCTACGGTCAAATCGCCATATGGTACTCCCCATTTCACGGGAGACTCGGGTTTCTCAGACACTTCTGGTGGTATGTAATCCGAGGGCGGTATGTTGGCTACTTGCTCGTGTAACTTTGCAACCCCACCCTTTCCTGATTTGGCTCTGTCTTGAATGTACCATTTCCATTTAATTATGCTGGCTTCCTGGGCATGTCCTATTCTGTGTGTTTTAGGAGAACTCAACACCCATTGCATAATCGGTATTTCTGGCCTCATCAATACATCATGGCCCACCGTCATTTGCTCAGTATCAACCAGGGCCCAGTAACATGCCAGCAACTGCTTTTCAAATGGGGTGTATGAGTTACCAGCATCGGGCAACTTACGACTCCAAAACCCCAATGGCACACGTTTCCTGTCCTGTTTCTGCCACACACTCCAGTTAGCATAATTGTCTTGTACAGACACATTCAATTCCACTTCGCCTTCCTTCAATGGCCATAGATCGAGCAACTGCTGCACGGTGTCTTTTGCCAACTCGAATGCTTTCTGCTGCTCTTCCCCCCACTGAAACTCATATTTCTTTCGTGTCACTTTGTAAAGGGGGGCCAGTATCTGCCCTAAATGGGGAATGTGCTGTCTCCAGAACCCAAACAGCCCTGTGAACTGTTGAGCTTGCTTTTTGTTCATTGGAGTGGTAAACTCAAGTATTTTCTGTCGGGCCTTCGGCACCATTTCTCGATGCCCATTATGCCACTGAATTCCTAGAAATATCACTGTCTCAGCTGGGCCTTGAATTTTGTTCGGGTTAATCTCCCACCCTTCCTTCTTCAATCCTTCCATAATGACTTCTAACTGGTTTTGCACACTGCGCTCATCCTTGCCCTGAATCAAAATATCATCAATGTAGTGAGAGATTTGTATGTCCGGTTTACACGGTATCTTGTCTAAGTGCTCTGCCACCAGCCGGTGACAGATAGTCGGGCTATGTATGTACCCCATAGGTAACATTTGTGAAGGTGTACTGACGCCCGCTCCAAGAAAATGCAAACTGCTCTTGACACTCTTCAGCAATTGGCACAGAGAAAAATGCATTGGCTAAATCTACCACTGCATACCAAGTCCCTTCAAACTTTTGGACATTTTCAATCAAGGTAATGGCATCTGGGACTGCGGGCACCAAGGGAGGAGTGTGTTTATTTAACTCGCGGTAATCCACCGTCATCCTCCAAGACCCATCCCCTTTTTTGACGGGCCAGAGGGGGTTATTCCAGGCGTTAGTGATAGGTCGTAACACACCCGCCTCTACATACTCTTTGATGGTGTCTGAAATTTCCTTTTGCCCCCCAGGAATGCGGTATTGCTTCATTGCTACTCGCTTGGTCGCCACAGGCACATGTACTGGGGGCATCTTCAATTTGCCTACTGTAATGGGTGTACAAATTAATGCACTCACTCCAAACTGGTATGTTTTACCTCCAAGTCCTAAAGTCAACCCTTCCAGAATGTCAAAGCCAATTATGTACTCAGGTATCGGGACAATCAACACTTGGTATTTCTGCCTAGCCAAACTGCCTATTTTCATTTCCACTTCAGTTTGTACTGCGGGGGTCTCCTTCCCCCTAGACCTGTAATAGTAAAGTGTCTGCCTTTGAATCGTGTCGGATTTCCGTGAATCAGAGAGGCCTCCGCCCCGGTGTCTATCAATGCTCGCACCCCTTGCGTATTTCCTGGTCCCCAAAAAATCTTAACATTAACATGGGGCCGCCTATCCACCTTTATGCGAGCAGACGCTGCCGGAGCTTGGCCATAACCCTAGTCAAATTTTGAATGAGTGTAACCTGACTCTGCCTTTAGCATCGCACTCACCACCTTCCTCAAATCAGCATATGTCGGTTGGTACGGGGAAGGTGTCCCCATAGACCCCTCCTCCTGTTCTTCCTCAGGAGGGGCAGAAGGGGTGGTGTCCCCCTGTGGTTTAGTCACTACCTGTTTCTTAACCTGTTTGTAGCGCTCCTTGGCTGCAAGCCCTCTCTTTCTGTATAGTTCGTACATGACCCTGGTTTCAATGCCATCAATTTCTTCCCGTGGCACACCATCTTTTAACAGGGCCAAAAACATGTCTATTCTGGACACTCGGGAGTCTCTACTATCTTGCCTCCTGCCTTCAGTTCTTCTCTCACTACGCCCCTCTCTCTCCCGTGGCCTGGTGTCACTCTTATCCCACTCCCCTAAATCTGCCAGTTGCCGAATGGCATCCACTACTTCATCTGTGGGTTTGCCCGTCATACCTACGAGCAAAGTCATAATGACACTTTTGTATGCGGGCGGTGCAGTTCTGATCACCATGTTTCTAGTTGAAACTGAGAGTGACACGGCCCCCATGTGTCCTGGAGCATCTATATGAATTGCCTCTTTCATAGCATGCTCTCTGACCTTTTGAATCGCCTCTTTCAAAGTATACCACTTTGTTTCCTCACTAGGCCAAACTGTGGTAATGGGGTACTTGCGGTTACATGCTTGGGCTGCTAAGTTCAACAAAGACATTTGTGAAAGTTGGCCATTCTCATCAGGGGGCGGCCCTGCCCTTAAGACCTCCTGTACATTAGTGTCATTGGACAAAGGCAAAAAGCGCTGTGAGTCTGCAGCATCTACGAACAACCCTGCAGCTCCCCCGTCTAGCAGTCTCACCATCCATGTCAATAAAGGTTCCCCTGACTTTTGCCTCAAACGAGTAATGATTTCTCCAACCTCCTGCTGAGTGTAATCTTCCAGCGTGGTTAAATCCACAACCCCGCCTCCAGGGTCCTGCGGGTGGGGCCCAGCACGGCGTCTTCTAACCGGCTTGGCTGCCACTGCCTTTTGATTAATTTCTGCTTTGGAATCTGACTCATTTGCCGAGCTACTCTCTGGGCTTGTTGAGTCAAAGATGTCTCCATCCCATTTATCGGGATCCCAATTTACATCTGCGGTAGCGATTACCGCTGCCACTTTTCTTTGGTTGACCCCTCCCCGTCTTTTTCTATACTTATATCGGGCTACTCTGACTGCTGCCCTTTCAGCCACAGCCTGATATTTGTCAGCTTTGTCTTTGAAAAGTTCCATCTGAATCTGCTGCATTAACGCAATCTGTTTCTCAGCAGCTAACTCTTTTTCCAATCGCAAAATATTATCCTTCATTTCCACATTTTTCTGATGCATCTTGCGGTAGGCATGCAGGAGAACCCAACCCCGCCTGCCTAGCGCGGTGCATTCCTTTCCCCTCTCTACTGAAATCTGTTGTAAACAAGACATTACTTCTGACGGATCAGCGTCTCCCACTTCACCATCCCATGTTTCACACAGCCCTGCACCGCATGCCCATAACTGAGCCAGCTTATCATATGGGCTTTTCACCCACCCTGGAATCATCACATCGGGACATTCACCCCCAGCGAGAACTCCCTTTTTCTTGAACAAACTATTCATCACTGCAGTAATGTACAAAGCCTCTGTATATATATATAAATATTTCTTTCCACACCGCAGTCACTTGCGCAGACATGCACACACACACAGAACAGATTAACACCGTCCAGCACTCTCTGCCAAATGAAAACAACCTTTCGCTCGCAATGTAAGCAAAACCTATCTGCGTTCAACCGGATTCTTTAATGTTTGGAACAATTCATCACCAACCATCCCATCCTCGTCGCCAAAGATGTATTGCTCGCCAAATGCACGGACAGTAATTTATCACCAGTACAGCCGCAGAGCCAAAACATGTATTGCTCGCCAATAGTGCACGGACAGTAATTCATCACCAGTGCAGCCGCAGAGCCAATACTTTGAACGCAGGTAGACAAAGCAATGACTTACAACCACACGCACCCTTAGAGAGTAAGTAGCACTTATACGGCTATTTATTCGTAGTTAGGCATATATACAATACAAGCATAAATCAGATAAATCATAGGAAATTAGCAAGAATACATCACCATGGGCGTAACTTGACGAAACCTCATCTCGCCAGAAGCGGCTGAAAGACCCCGATAACAGCCAGGCCAAGAGCACAACAGCCCACAGGTATATCGGACCAGGGCGTCCCCCCTCCGACTGAGATCTTTGTGCTTATTCCCTCTGACCGTTGAGGGCTTACGCATATATGCCCTCCTCAACAAGGGGTGGCAACTTCTCGAACCTTCTGGCAAATGCGCTTGCGCATTGATGGGTGACCATTGGTTGCCAGCTGGGTCAACCGACAGTAACCTCAAGGAGCACAGCGCTTCCCTCTCCTAAGCGCCCCGGAAAACAATTCCATAACTCATCTCAAAACCTTGGCGCAGGCATAGCAAACCAAAACAAACTTTGTTATCAGGTACCAGCCGGCACCTGCGGATCTTAGCTTTCCCAGCGCCGTGTCCTTGGCTGAGAAGGCCTGCATTCCAAACCCATCAGCGAATAACGTTGAAAACATGTTGTTTCGCAAAGCAAGTGCAGCTTTCCACTGAGGCATGGATAAATATCCATTATGGCTCTGGGTTCCCCCAGAATGCACTGCGCACCAGCGCCATGTTTTTTAGCTCGAACACCACAAGGAGTCAGTTAAACATTCACAAATCCCATTCACCTCTGGGTGATAGGCAGAAGAGAACTTGTGCTTTATACCTAACAAAAAAGAGTAACCTGCTCAAATAGCTCATTTACAAAATGCGGTCCATTGTCAGACCGCAGGACTTCGCACACACCCCATCTTGGAAACACCTCACGCATGAGGAACTTAGCATCTCATGTACCTATATCCATTGTATGTCTGCAACATATCCACATACACCATATGTAGATGCTGAAACAGGCCATTGGGTGTAGGAATTGGTCCTCTCGCTGTTCGCAAAGTGAGCCCTGTGGTACATTTCTGGCACACAATGCAGTTTACAATAAACTGTGCCACCTGTTCTAATACATTTAGTGAAAACCAATCTTCTGCAATTGTAGCAACAAGACTCTCTCGAGTCATATGCGTGGGGAAATGAAGCTGCTCCGGTGCTGCCCTCAATAAAGCTAGAGGCATGAATGGCTTTCCAATGCTATCCTGCCTCCATATTGCCCCACTGGGGAAATAAAGAACACCTCCACTTTCTCCATAAGTCTTGCTCTTCCTGTAGGGCTTGTCCTTGTAACTCAATTAACTGAACAAAAACCCTCCTTTATCATCATACACCACCCTGACATCTGTTTAAGACTTTTTACTGTGAAATCAAAAATGTTTGGGAAATATACTGTCTTTTTGGCTTCTAGATCTGCGGCTTCATTACAGTGAGAAATCATGTCTGTTATTTTAATGTGGGCTGCTCATTTCATGACTGCGATAGCCAATGGGAGTCTTAGTGCCTCAATAAGCTTATCCAAAAGGGACGCATGTTGCATTGGCGTGCAGCATTTCATGACTGCGATAGCCAGTGGCAGTCTTAGTGCCTCAATAAGCTTATCCAATAGGGATGCATGTTGCACTGGTGTGCCATCTGCACAGGGGAAGCCACTCCTTTTCCAGCGTGACAAACCTGTGTGTACAGTTAACGTCACATAGGCAAGTCAGAGTGCACCATCACTTCCTCATCCTTGTATCTATGAAGTGTGGTGATAAGTGCCACTGTTTCAGCAGGCTGTGCTGAATATTTGGTACATTTTTGAAGAATCAAAGAATCATCAATAAAGAGAATTGTCCCCCCCCAAGAGCATCTTCTCTAACACAGGGAATGTCATCATAAAATTCTGTATCTGTACTGCAGTCATGTACATAGTCATCCTTTCCAACTGTCTCTGCTATGAATGTTTCTGGGTTCACTATTCTGTATCCAACAATTTTGATCTCAGGGTTCGAAATAATTACCTCGTATCCTGAAGCTCTTTGTGAAGTCAATGTACTTTTGGGTTTATCTAGAATAGCAAATAATGTATGCTCAACAAATAATGTAACTGAACACCCCATTGTAAATAGCAAATGCATCAGCAGCTAATGATTGTTTGCAAGGGTAATGCCCTTTCATTACTGGGTCTAAAATCCCACTATATGAAGCCAATGGTTTGTGTCCATGCCCTAATGTAATTTTCTGTGTGAGGACTGCTGTCATAAATTTTCAATTTGAATGAGAATAAGTAACATTCTTCATGATAGTCTGGAATTCCTAGGACAGGGGCAGTACTGATCTCCATTTTCAAATTTCAAAATCCTTCAGTCCTTTCATCTGTCCATGTTATCTTACTTTTGTCTACCTGTACCTCTTTAAGTCATTTTAAAAGTGGTCGAATATATGTGCTGTAATCAAAAACCCAGTCCCTGCAATAAGTACATAGGCATAAAAATGGTTGCATTTCCCTCACTGTTTTAGGTTCTGAAGTCTTCATAATTGGTTCTGCTCTTTCAGATGTCACCTTTCTCCCTTCTAGAGAGTTTAACTGTCCTATGTACAACACCTCTTTCTGACAGTAGAGTAACTTTTCTTTGTCTACTTTGTATCCTTTTTCTTCTAGTATGGTCATGAGTCGATTTGAGTCTTCTCTGAATTTTTATTCTGTCTCACTGAATACCAATATGTCATCTACGTACATAATTATTGCACTCTCAAGATGTGCATTACCTAGGTCCATCTGGAGGACCCTGTTAAAGATTGAGGGGGACTCACAGTACCCCTGGCGCAAACAAGTATGTTTCAGGCGTGCATTTCTATACAAAAATGAAGTCAAATCTTGTGAGTCCTCATGAAGGGGAATTGAAAAGAGCGTGTTTTTTAAATCTATAACTGTAAAATATTTGGCCTTAAATGGAGTATTGCATAATAATGTAGTGGAATTTTGAACTAAAGGAAAATGTTTCAACAATATTGTTTAGGGGGCAGAGATCCTGAATACATATCCACAATCCCCCAGTTGATTTCCTCTCTGGTTACACAGTAGTGTTACATGGAGACTCAGATGACACCAATATTCCCTACTTCATTAAAGTGGAAATGGTCTCAAATATACCTTTTTCTGCTTCTCTGGACATAGGATATTGCTTTCCTCATACCAAGATTGCTCCTGGTTTAAGCTTGATTTTAACTGCTCCTACTCCTTTCAATAGACCCATGTCACATGGACCGGTAGCCCATAACATATTTGCTATTTTTTCTAAATCTTCCTGTAAAAATAATGGTTTTGTTTTTGCTATTTTAATTCTCTGCAGTAATTTCTCTATTCTCTACTTTAATCCAATAAGCAAGACTAATGAAACTTACTAACTAATTATATGAATAATCATCCCTGAAAAACTCTTTGTCTGTCAAGTCCGTCAACCTATATCCTTCACTGAGGCCTATCACTGCTCTCCATCATCTTCCCTCATCATCTGTCCCATGGACAACCACTCTTTCCTCTCTGACCACTGCTGCTTCCAACTCTAAAGGAATAACCAGTCCTTCTTCGTAATCAATAGGTATTTCTGGTCCAAACAAAAACTCTTCAGGTATTCTCATCATTTTATCTACCAACCTGGGTAACCACGTTAATAAAACAGTCACTCCATACAAAAATAATTTTAGATCCAAAGGGACTCCTCGTAATGCCTTTTGACCTGTAAAGGCTAGCATAAACTCTTTCACATTCATATAATGTATCCCTGGGGTGGAGCACACTATACCGTCATCAGTAAAAGACATTGGGCCTCATTGCGGGTCACCCGGTATGGAAGTAACAGTGTCGATTAACGCGCCGGCACCGATGTTTCCATACCGGGTGTCATGATTGCTGCCCCTCATGTCCCCAGCCCTCCAAGATGTCAGGCTGGAGCCAGGCCACTATCACTTACATGGCCCTCAAGGGCCTCTCCATCCCTCCAAAGACCCACTTGGAGTCAGACTTGGCGCTTGTGGCACCAGACTCACTCACTCCCATAGGATAACATTGGGGATTGGACTTGTAGTGCATTGACGGGGACAAGATGGATGCCCCCACATATTTCGGTTCCCAGAACTGCATGTGCGGTCTAGTCTTTTGGGTGTGGTTCAGCCCAGAGACACCTGGGATATCCAGAGACTATTTAAGCCACACCCAGGCTGAGAAACATGCTTTGCGTTTTTGCACCTGCAGCGTGACACTCACCGTGTTCGGATCAATCTCCAGTAGGCCTGCATCTTTCTTCTGCGCTCAGCTCCTGCAAGAACAAGAACACCGTTAGGAACAGCCTTACCTTGCGGCGCTTCTGCCCATCATTCATCGCTCCTTCTGTTCTGCGGGCATCTTCGGCGGTGTCATTCCCATCCCGGCACGCTGCTTCCTAAGGAAAACTGAAAAGAACAGAAAAAAGGCCTTAGTAAGCATTCTGCAAATCTTTGCTTATTTTTAAATACTGTACGAGCTTCAAACGCTTACCTGAATCCCAGCGCTCTGGGGGAACTCTGTCTCCGGAACTTCTCATCATGTGCAAGAGGGAAAAGACACAACAGGTTAGCATGGAAACATCTAGAGGCACCGCATACCGCGCTTACCCACCGCATTTGTTCTTCATAAACAGCATCCAAGCTGAAAACTTTGCAGCACCTAAAAGACACAGAAAAAGAAATCAGTTCAATACAAATACGAAAGGGGTGCATCGCGCATCGCGCTCTCACTCACCTTCAGTGCTACTCATCTCAGCAGCACACCGCCATCCCCGGACACCGGCCATCATCTAAGGAAGGTAAGGAACGAAGTTAGGGAACTGTTCAAAAGACTCATTATACTTACCTGTTGGACTTTTACGCGTGAAGTAACTAGGCAGCAACGAGCCTGCATCAATCAACGCGCCCCTGTGCTGAAAGCAGGACGGAGAGCACACTATCCAAGAAAACAAGGTGAGCTGTGGATCAAAGGGACTGGTTGGATCCCAGGGAAGAAGGGGTTCAAGCACACAGAGACAATAGGGAGTTAAACTCTACCAATCCTGTGTTTCAGGCCCAGTCTGAAGTCGAATAGCCTCCAGAGAAGGGTTCAAGGTTGTAAGAGGTCAGAACAGGCTGAGTGACGTCCCCGTGGATACCAGGTGAGCGTTACAGAACGCAAAGCCTCACATCAAAATCCACCAGGGCGTTATGGAAATGTCAGAAACTGACCAGTTAGCCCACATGTTGGGGCAGCTACGTTCCGAAGTACATGCAGCCAGGCAAGGGACCAACACCCTGAGGAGAGAGCTGATAGTAGCCAAAGAACGCACAGATGATTTAAGCCGGCAACTTCTCCAGTCACAAGCAGGGCATGCACCATTTCCTGGAAGCGTTCCCTCAATGCCAGCGCCATCAGCCAATCCCATTCAGATAACCCTTCCTGGGGCAGTTCCCTTGGCCCCGCCCGAACGATTTACGGGGGATCCCAAGAGGTTTGCAACGTTCATGAACCAGTGCCGCCTGCACTTCCTTTGTAGGCCAGGGGCCTTTTCAAATGACCAATCACGGGTCGCTTTTGTGCTATCCTACCTGAGAGGTGGCGCCGCAAACTGGTCTGTACCCTTTGTGGCCCAAGACGATCCTTTGCTGCATGACTTCAGGGGCTTTCAGCAGGAGATGGAAAAGCTGTTCTCCCGTAGTACTTAGTACTCATGGGCAGGTATTAGACAACGAACTTCTGTCCCTACGCCAAGGGAATCAAGACCTATTAACATACATAGCCACGTTCAATAGACTCGTAGTTGAAGCAGAATGGCCAGTGGAGAAAAGAACCACGTTATTTCATAAGGGGCTGTGGGGGAGCTCAAGGATGTTCTCGCACAACTAGTGAACCCCCCGAAAGACTCCTCAGAATTCATTGACCTTGTTGTTCAACTGGATCATAGGTTGCAGGATCAAAGAGTAGATCGAGCCAGACCGGACCCTCGCCCTATGTATGTGCATTCAAAGGACAATACTGCCCAAACAACGGAAGGTTCAGGCGAACCATTGCAAATCGGGGGGGTCAGATCCCCCTTGACTAAAGCGGAAAGGGATAAAAGGAGACAGCAGCAGTTATGTCTGTACTGTGGAAGGTCAGGTAATTTCCTTAAAGAGTGCCCTGTGAAGCCACCGAGGAGGACGGTAGGGGCCACGGACAAGGAAGATACCATCAAGGAATCGGAAAACTCTCCAGCCCGGCAAGTGTAGGGGTCCACTTGTTGAGCGAAGAAAGTGAACTACAGACCTCTCATTTTGCACTATTTGTGGCCTTGATCAATCACCAACAACCATCTCGGATGCACGCAGTAAGAGCGTACATAGACAGTGGAGCCATTGGGAATTACATCGACCAGGATCTTGTGGCAAAGATGGGGCTTCCGTTACGCCCTAAATCAACCACCGACACTGTTACCACTGTCGACGGCACGGAAATAGCTTCTGGTCCAGTATCCCAATGCACTGCAGCTTTAACCCTTCTGTGCCAGGATGGACACCAAGAATCTATCGTTTTCGACCTCATTAAGGCACCACAGTTCCGGTTGATTTTGGGAATGCCATGGTTGGTAGCTCACAATCCTCGAATCGATTGGCGAGCAAAAGAATTGGCCTTTCCCGAGACTTGCGCCCACACATGTTATCGGCAAGAGAAACAACCAATAGACACCAGAACTTCCACGCTTGCGACTGTGGCAATCGGCACCCTACCAAGTGAATACCAGGACTTTCAAGATGTCTTTCAGAAAGAACAAGCTAATACCCTGCCACCGCATAGACCATATGATTGCCAAATCAACCTGATACCCGGTGTACAAATCCCTTGTGGGTGAATTTACGCACTCACGGAACCAGAAAACCAGCACCTGAAGGCCTATCTTGACCAATACCTGGCCAACGGGTTCATCCGTCCCTCGAAGTCCCAGCAGCCAGTCCTCTATTCTTCGTACTGAAAAAGGAGGGGGACTTGAGAACGTGCATCGACTATCGCACACTGAACCAGATTACCGTAAAAAATTGCTACCCCCTGCCACTGATCCCTGAATTGCTTGATCAAGTCAAAGATGCCCAAATCTACACAAAACTCGACCTGAGGGGGGCATATCACCTTGTTCGCGTAAAACAGGAGGACGAATGGAAAACCGCTTTTCACACCAAATACGGCTTGTACGAATATCAAGTAATGCCCTTTGGCATTTGCAATGCGCCTACTGCATTTCAATACTTCATGAACGATGTCCTACGGAAATTGATTGATGTCTGTGCTCTAGTGTACATCGACGATATCGTAGTATATTTCGCATCAAAGCAGGACCACGTTAAACACGTCCGATCCGTATTGGAGAAACTCTGTCAACACCAGCTCTACGCCAAGCTCGAAAAGTGCTCATTCCACGTCTCCGAGGTGGAATTCCTGGGCTTTATTCTCAGCCCGAATGGAATCCGAATGGATGTACACAAAGTAGATGCTATCCTGAACTGGCCATCCCCAAATTCATTTAAGGGGGTTCAAAGTATGCTGGGTTTTGCAAACTTCTACCGCCGGGTTCATCCCAGGATTTCCGCAAATTGTGCATCCCATCACGACATTACTAAGGAAAAGCAACAAAAAGTTCCAGTGGACAACAGAAGCCGAGGAGGCTTTCTGGGAACTCAAAGCAAGATTCACATCTGCCCCAATCTTACGCCACCCTCGGCCTGATCTCCCATACCTGGTGGAAACGGACACCTCAAGCATGGCTATGGGGGCCGTCCTCTCACAAAAGGACCCCAAAACGGGCCAGTTACACCCTGTTGCCTTCTGGTCACGTAAATCACACCCCCTGAATCAATTACGCGTTCACAGACAAAGAACTCCTGGCCATGAAGTCAGCCTTTAAGGCATGGCGGCACTACCTCTTGGGTGCCAGACACACAATCACCATAATAACTGACCACCGGAACCTCCAGTACCTAAAAACAGCAAAGGCCCAATCCTCACAACAACTACGTTGGGCTCTTTTTTTTGCTGAATATGACTACGTGATTACATTTCAACCAGGGGTTAAAAATGGGAAGGCCGATGCTCTTTCCTGTATGGGGGTGGAAGAGCAAGGGTGTCAGACCCCTGACCCAATAGCAATCATCCCGAGTGACAAGATCCTAGGAATCACAGCAACCATAACTCAGAAAAAATTACATGAAGAAATCCAAAACCTGATGAGTCCGGAGCAATTACAAGCATGGAGTGCACACCGAGAACATTACATGATAAAAGATCAGTTGCCCTACTTCAGGAATCGTTTATTCTTACCAAACGAAGAACTACGAGAACAAGTCATGTCTGGTTATCATGATTCCTTGATCGAGGGCCGCCCCGGAATCGCTAAAACCCTAGCCAAGGTAAAACGAAATTATTGGTGGCCCACGTGCTGTAAAGACATTATCCAATTCATCCTATCTTGTGGAATGGTGCTCAAAACAAGTCATCCAAGCAGAAACCGGCTGGGCTATTACAACCATTGGAAATCCCACCAGCACCCTGGCACACGTTGCCCCTCGATTTTAGTACTGACTTACCACCTAGTCAAGGGTTTAACACTATTCTTGTGGTTGTGGACCTATTTTCGAAAATGGCACATTTCATTCCTCTTAAGGGGCTCCCAAATGCTTCACATCTGGCAAAGGTATTTCTTGAAGGTATCGTACGGCTCCATGGGTTTCCTTCAGCTTTGGTCTCAGACCGAGGTACTCAATTCGTATCTAACTTCTGGAGAAAATGCTGCTCTATGACCCAGATCGACATCTGGCTATCCACCAGTCACCATCCCCAAACGAATGGTCAAACTGAGAGGACAAATCAGCCGCTCGTGCAGTATCTGCGTTGCATGTTACACCAAGCTGAAGGAAGCTGGTTCGACCTTTTATGGATAGCTGAATATGCTTATAATAATTCCCTACACACCAGCACTGGGCAGACACTCTTTTATACCATGTATGGCAGGCACCCATGTACTTCTGAGTAGGACGTTCCTACAACCCTGGAAATGCCAGCAGTCAAAACCTTGCACACAACCATTTCTCAAACCTTTAAAAGGGCAGCTGAACACCTACTTCAAGCTAAGAATCGCCAAAAGAAGTTTGCTGATCAACACAGAGCAAAGGCCCCCAACTACCAAGTGGGAGTGAAAGTCTGGCTGGCGTCTAAACACGTGTCCATTAAAGGAGCCTGAACTTTCCGTCCAAGATACCTGGGTCCATTTACCGTTACCTCCATGATAAATCCTGTGGTGGTCAGACTAGCTTTGCCGTCAAACATGCAGATCCATCCTGTGTTCCACGTGTCTCTCCTTAAACCTGTTCAACCTGGGACCCGGGTAACAACGCCACCGCAGCCAGTAGTAGTCGCCGGGGAGCCAGAATTCAAAGTCAAGGACATCCTAGATTCAAAGTACGTCAGATCCAAATTATACTACTTAGTAGACTGGAAGGGGTATGGTCCACAAGACAGGACATGGGAGCCTAGTGAATACATCCATGCACCTCGCTTGCTTAGACAATTTCATCAAAACCATCCAACCAAACCAGGACCAGACAGAAGAGCCACCTTGAGACGGGCCTTGGGGGGAGTGCTGTCATGACTTCTGCCCCTCATGTCCTCAGCCCTCCAAGATGTCAAGCTGGAGCCATGCCACAATCACCTACATGGCCCTCAAGGGCCTCTCCATCCCTCCAAAGACCCACTTGGAGTCAGACTTGGCGCTTGTGGCACCAGACTCACTCACTCCCATAGTATAACATTGGGGATTGGACTTGTAGTGCATTGATGGGGACAAGATGGATGCCCCCACATATTTCGGTTCCCAGAACTGCACGTGTGGTCTAGTCTTCTGGGTGTGACACCTGAGACACCTGGGATATCCAGAGACTATTTAAGCCACACCCAGGCTGAGAAACATGCTTTGTGTTTTCTGCACGTGCAGCGTGACACTCACCGTGTTCGGGTCGATCTCCAGTAGGCCTGCATCTTTCTTCTGCGCTCAACTCCTGCAACAACAAGAACACCGTTAGGAACAGCCTTACCTTGCAGCGTTTCTGCCCATCATTCATCGCTCCTTCTGTTCTGCGGGCATCTTCGGCGGTGTCATTCCCATCCCGGCACGCCACTTCCTAAGGAAAACTGAAAAGAACAGAAAAAAGGCATTAGTAAGCATTTTGCAAATCTTTGCTTATTTTTAAATACTGTACAAGCTTCAAACGCTTACCTGAATCCCAGCCGCTCTGGGAGAACTCTATATGCAAGAGGGAAAAGACACTCCAGGTTAGCGTGGAAACATCTAGAGGCGCCGCATACTGTGCTTACCCACCGCATTTGTTCTTCATTACCGGCATCCACACTGAAAACGTTGCGGCACCTAAAAGGCACAGAAAAAGAACTCAGTTCAATGCAAATACGAAAGGGGTGCATCGCGCATTGCGCTCTCACTCACCTTCAGCGCTACTGATCTCAGCAGCACACTGCCATCCCCGGATGCCGGCCATCATCTAAGAAAGGAAAGGAACGAAGTTAGAGAACTGTTCAAAAGATTCATTATACTTACCTGTCGGACTCTTGCCAGTGAAGTAACTAGGCAGCAACAAGCCCACATCAATCAACGCGCCCCCATGTGCTGAAAGCAGGACGGAGAGCACACTATCCAAGAAAACAAGGTGAGCTGTGGATCAAAGGGAAGGGTTGGACCCCGGGGAAGAAGGGGTTCAAGCACCCAGAGACAATAGGAAGTTAAACTCAGGCCCAGTCTCCAGTCGAATAGCCTCCAGGGAAGGGTTCGAGGTCGTAAGAGGTCAGAACAGGCGTGGATACCAGGTGAGCATTACACTGGGTGATCTCGAGTCCCGCAGGCAGAGGTGTCATTCCCGCCAGGTCTGACCTGGCGGGTTTAACACCACCCACCTGCAGGCGGATGTGGAAACACTGGCCCCATCACAACGTGGAACTTGCTGTGTTTGCTGCACACGTGCCTGATTCTGCGTGTGATTTTGGGAATAATACTTCTGTGGTTCTGTATTGTATCGTGGAACATAGCTCATAGCCTACCGGGTGTGTGGCTCAGTGGATTAATGCATATACTAGAGGGGCCTGTGTTTTACCTCATGGTCACAGGTTTGAATCCCGACAGGTCCACTCAGTCTTTCATCCTTCTGAGGACGATAAAATGAGTACCATTAGGTTGGGTAACAATTAACATCTGTTATTAGCACTAAAATGCCCTTTCATGGGTGAACATGTGCTTTACAAATACACCTGTTATGTTATGATATCCCCCTCTTGGAGCTTGCCAGTTTAACTGCATGTCCCCTCTACTTCTACACGTTCTGGCTATATGTCCCATCCTTCCACAATTCCAACATTGTTTGTGGCTATCCGCCATTAAATCCTCCTCCTCCATGAGGGTTTTGCAATCCACCTCGTCCAACCCTAGGCCAATTCACTCTCGCTCTTGGCCGAAAATGTTACCCATTCTGATCCATAGGGTACACTACATTGTGTTGCTGTCCGGGTTGTATCTCCTGTGTCGAACCTTCACCACTTGTCAATATGCTCCCTCTATGGCTAATTTTGGCAATTTATTCAGAACAAACTTTGCTTCCTCTTGCTTTCTACTCTCGGATTTCTTCCTATTCTTCTCTTGCAACAATTGACAATGATGTATGATAGTCACCTGTATTTCTGGCCATGGCTTTACTTCCATCCCTCCCTGTTTGCAGTGCCTGAATTAAACTGTGGTAAAATAATGCTACAGTTTTATCCCATGTTTCTCTCATCTCAAGACGCCATCTCTCTTGAATATCTTGAATAAAGGCAACAGGATCTTCATCCTCACCCATTTTCCTAGGCATAATCACACCCATGTCTGATGTATTGGGATATTGTACTCTGAGCGCCCGCCATACAGTTGCTCTGCAATTATTAAATGGTGCTCCATTTTGGGTCATGTTTTGTGCAGTCACACCCGCATACCCAGCTGATTTCCAAATGTTGTCAGCCCTCTCCCCTAGAATGGCTGCCAGCAGGCCTTTTATGTTGCCTATTGCTAACATAATACCTGATGTCATTGTCACTAACTCATGAATCAATTTTCCTGCACCTGAAGTCAAACTATAGGCAATTTATATTTCAAATAATCCATTTGTGGCCTTATCCATATATTGTGGTCATTCTCCCCTTTGTCTAATAATGGGAATTGTGAAAATCCTTGTCTGTAATCATACCCACATATACTTCTTGTTTTCCAGGCGGGGCTAGTCTTGCCCGTTTTTATCTGTCCTGGGAGTGACCTTAATCTGCTTACATAAAGCAGGGATATGTCTTGCATACTGCACAATTGTGCTTGTGGTCTCTCAGTATATGTCTCGGTTCTGGTGTTTTTTCTTTTAGGGTCCACTAAATCTGACCATTTTACCCCTTTTTCTATCTTTCGAAAAACTGAATGCTCCCCCTCTTCACACTTTCCCGTTTTCCTCCCTTTCTTTTCCTGACATCATTATACCCCAGCCTGTATGGCTCCCGTCCCTTTCCACATCATCAAGATCTAGTCTACATAAAGAAAGTGTTCTATGTTTGTCTTTTAATATGTCATCTGTCCTTCCTCCTGTTCCCTCAGTAGAGATCTTTTGACATTCTCTTTTTTTATACCCATCTTTATCCCTTATTTGCATATATAAATCCCCAATCCTTTTCCCCATGTTTTCTGCTACATGCTCGTCAGCCCATGTTTGTATTCCTGGTATACCTTGCAGCTCCCTGTTGGGCTGTTGTGACCCTTTCTCTTCTTCTGATCATTGCTTCAATCAGCACCATGCTTTTATTGAATAGATGATCTATTTCGTCATCCCTTAGTCCCCTACTCCTGTTCATCTTGTTTACCCTTTCCCTCATCTCTCTCACTCACCTCCCTCTTGCCTTCTTTGCAACCTACGTAATTCAATGTCTTTGTTTCTATCTCCTCTCATTTTGTCTCTTCTAGTCTCTCCTTTTCTTTCCTTGTCTTGTACCTTCTTCGTTCTTTCTTTTGCTTCCTCTCTTTTTCCATCTCTTCCATGTACGCTATTCTCTTTCATCGCTAACCCCATCAATGCCTTTGTCATTTAGGTTAAGTAATATCTGTCCTCCTATCCATTGATTCTGTACTATTGTCACTCACTTAGCCTTGTCCTTCACTTCCCTTTGTCTTTTTGATTCTTCCTCTATCTCCATCCCGCTGTCCTTTCTGTCCTTTATCTCATCACACTGTTTACTTTCACAGCATTTTGACATATATTTGTGTTCTCTACTTTTGCTCGCTTCCACACTGTCCTCATGGTTATAAGCAGGGGGCTGCGGGGGCTCGTATATCTGATTAACATACCCTACCGCTGCTTTCAATTCGTTTAAAGGATAAAATCCCTGTTTTTCAGTGTCTGCACTCTTGTTTTCAATGGGGGAAAGAGGAGCAGAAGGCGTTACATCCTCCCCTTTATGCTGATTAAGCATCCACTTCTTCTGAGATGGATCTTCGTTCTCACTCTGGTACATCTTCCACAACTCTAAAAAAGCCAACCTTTTCGGTAACATCTTCCCTTTGTAGCATGTAAATATGTTGTCATGTGTCACAATACTGTTTTTGACACAGAACCTTCTTGGGGCCACGGCATAAGTGTTTTATTAGTCATGCCCTTCACCCACTCCACGTGATTAAGCCTCCTTATCTTGGGTGTATATATTGGCAGTGTCCTGCATTGGTGCACAAGAACAGTGTCCCCCGTGGTGACAAGTTGATTTTGACTGCCAATACTTACCAGATCTTTTATTTCTTTATTTACTTTATCAAATATACCACACTTATTGATTTGAGCAGGCACCATCAATCGCCGCCCATTATCAGAAAACCAAATTTCTAACCAATTTAAAAAGTCTCTGACATGGTGTTCTTTTTTTATCACTTCATTTACAATTTCTATCAAATTTAGCTGCCTCGTTGTTTTATTACTGACACTTTAAGAATCTCTTCTTTTTGTGTATTTATAGTTCCCCTCTGATTTTTCTCCTCCTGATTGATGTCAATTTCATGATTTAAAAATCTGATGATCACCTTCATTGTTTACTCTCATTTTATATCTCCTAATCTCGACACAATTAAAGTTTTATACTGACATTTATTAACCCCAAACACATAGGCACTTTTAATGTTTTGCATATGCCTTCCGTTACTATCTCTAGTAAAAATATCTCATCTCACTTTTTACCCCATTTTGGAGTTTGATACACACTCTTCCATTTTGGCCTTGCCACAGGAATCCTTAAATAATACCCCTATTTGGAGTCTTAGTGCCCCTCTTGGAACCCAGAATTAAGGTATCTAGTGCAGAAAAGCCGTTAAGGAACGGGCCCGCTAAGGGACCTTGGTGCTAATTACGGTACCGCAATTTGCGATACCATAATTAGCTCCTTCTCCATTCCCATTGAGCCCTATGGGGGCAAAAATGGGAATGGGGAAGTGCCTTGGTAAATGGGGAATTACCGCCCCCGCTCACCTTGGAGTAGGGTGGTAATTCCGTCATCCACCAAGGCGGATACGGTAAAATACCGGCGGCAACCATGGCGCTAATAACGCCATGGTTACCGCCTACCGTGTAATGAGGCCCAATATCTTTTACTGACGAAGGAATAGTGTGTTCCACTCCAGGCGTACATTACATGAATGTGAACAAATTCATATTAGCCTTCATAGGCCAGAAAGCATTATGATGAGTCCTTTTAGATCCAGAAGTATTTGTGTATGCAGTGACCATTTTTTTTTATCTTGCTAGCTAAGTTGGTAGGTAAAATATTGAGAATACCTGAAGGGCTTTTGTTCAGACCAGAAATACCCATGGATGATGAAGAAGCACAGGTTACCCTTCAGAGTTAGAACCAGCAGTGGTCAGAGAGGAAAGAGTGGTTGTCCACGGAACAGATGATGAGGGGAGAGGGTGGAGAGCAGTTATAGCCCTCAGTGACATAGGTTGACAGACAAAGAGCTTTTTTGGGATGATTATTCTGATGATGAATTAATATTTTTCATAAGTCTCAATTATTGGATTAAAGTGGAGAATAGAGAAATTCCACAGAGAACGGCGATGGTAAAAAAGAAACCATAATTTTTCCAGGAAGATTTTGAGAAAATGCCAAATAGTTTATGGACCACCAGTCCGGGCGTATTGAAAGGAGGAGGAGCAATACAAATCAAGCTTAACCCCTTAAGTGCCATAGACTTGCATAATAGCCTGACAGTTAAGGGGTTAAGCCAGGAGCAATTTTGCCACGAGAAAATTAATATTCCTTGTCCCGATAAGCAGAATAAGGTATATTCAAGACCATTTCCACTCTAATGAAGCAAGGAATTTTGGCCATCTGAGTCCCCATGTAACACGGCTGTGTACCCAGTGAAGAACTCAACCCAGGGGTCATGGAGATTTATTCAGGATTTTCACCCCATAAACAATATTATTGAAGCAGAGTTTCCTTAGTTCCAAATCTTGCTACAATATTACGTAATATCCCATGTAAGGCTAAATATTCTACAGTTACAGATTTAAAAAACACATTCTGATCAATTCCCCTTCGTGTGGATTCACAAGATTTCACTTCCTTTTTGTTTAGAAATTTCTCGTTTGCCCCAAGGGTACAGTGAGTCCTCATCAATCTTTAGCAGGGTTCATCAGATGGACCTGGGTAATGTATAGCTCGAGAGTGCAATAATTCAGTGCGTAAATGACATATTGGTATATAGTGAGACAGAGGAAAGTTGCGAGGAACACTCAGTGTGACTCATGTGCATATTAGCAGAAAAAGGATACAAAGTAGACAAAGAAAAGTTACAATATTGTCAGGAGAAAGTCCTGTATATAGTACAGTTAATCTCTCAAAAGATGAGAAAAGTGACACCTAAAAGAGCAGAAGCAATTATGAAGGCATCAGAACCTAATACAGTGAGGGAAATGCAACCATTTTTCGGCCTATTGTAGTGCCTTGGTTTTCGATGACAGCGCATATATTCGACCACTTTTAAAAGGACTTAAAGAAGCACAGGTAGAAAAAAGTAAGATAACATGGACAGACTGAAGGATTTGAGGAATTAGAAAAGGCAATCAGTACAGCCCATGTGCTATGAATTCCAGACTATCATGACAAATTTTACTTATTTTCTCATTCAAAGAAAACTCATGACAGCAGTTCTCACACAGAAAATGACATTAGGACATGGACGCAAACCATTGGCTTATTACAGTGGGATTTTAGATCCAGTTATGAAAGGGCATTACACTTGCAAACAAGGTTTAGCTACTGCTGCATGTGCAATTGAAAAGTAGAGTATTACAATGGGGTGTTCAGTAACATTATTTGTTGAGCATGCATTATTTGCCATTCTAGATTAACCCAAACATATAATGACCACAAAAAGAGCATCAGGCTACGAGGTAAGTATCTTGAACCCTGCAATCAAAATTGTTAAATTCAGAATAGTGAATCCAGCAACATTCATAACGAAACCGGTAGGGGAGAATGTTTATGTACATGATAACACAACGTATACTGAATTTTATGATGACATTCGCTGTGTTAAAGAAAATGCTCTCGGAGGGGCAGAGTTCTCTTTATTGATGGCTCTTCACAAATTTACCAAACCGATTGCGAAAGACATACTGGGTGGGCAGTAGTAAAGCTGAACTGAGAGGATGAATTTGAAGTAGTTACAAGTGTGAAATTTTCTTTGCATTGTTCAGCACAGGCTGCTGTATGAGTGGCGCTTATCACCGCACTCCAAAGATATGAGGATGAAGAAGTGATGGTATACTCTGACTCTGCCTATGTGATGTCAACTGTACATGCAGGTATGTCACGCTGGAGAAGGAGGGGCTTCCTCCGCGCAGAAGGCACTCAAGTGCAGTATGCAGTCCTATTGGATATGCTTGTTGAGGCACTGAAACTCCCATTGATTATCAAAGATGTAAAATGCACAGCGCATACTAAAAGAACAGATGTAATTTCTCATGGGAATGAAGCCACAGACTTGGAAGCCAAAAAGCCATCATGTTCCCAAATATTTCTGATTTTTAAGTAAAAAGCCTTAAGCAAATAACATGATGATGCATGTTTGTAGAGGAGAGATTTAACATGCTGCTATTGTTCAGTTAATTGAAATATAAGGTTGAGCCTCAGAGGAGGAGCAAGATCTATGGAGAAAACAGGGGTGTTCTTTATCCCCCACTGAGGCAATCTGGAGGCAGGACAGAAATGGAAAGCCAGTTATGCCTCTAGCATTATTTAGGGTAGCGCTGGAGCAGCTTCACTACGCCGTGCATAACACTTGAGAGTCTTGCTGCTACAATTGTAGAAGATTGATTTTTACCAAATTTGTTAGAACATGTTGCACAGTTTATTGTGAATTGCATCATGTGACAGAAATTGACTGCAGGACTTCAGGATACACTTTGCCAACAGTTAGAGGAGCCATCCCTAGACCCAATGGCCCATTTCAGCATCTACATACAGATTATGTGGATATGTTGCAGACATGCAACCGTTATAGGTACATGCTGGTAGTGGTATGTCTCTTTTCTAGATGGATCGAGGCAGGTCCCTGTACACACCCTAATGTCACATGTGCTTCCAAGTTCCTTGTGCGTGAGGTGTTCGCAAGTTGGTCTGTGAAGTGCTGTGGTCTGACAATGGACGGTATTTTGCAAATTAACTGTTTGAGCAAGTAGATATTTTATTATGTATAAACAGCAAGTTCTCTTCTGCCTACCACCCACAGATGTATGGAATGTGTGAGAGATTGAATGGACTTCTAAAAGAGAAGATAGCAAAGATTAATATAACTTTGAAGAAGGGGTTGTGAAATTGCTTACCCCTTGCGCTGTATGCTCTATGAAATCAGCCTGGCTTAGATCACCAACTGACTCCTCATGCGTTGGTGACTGGATGTCGAATGAGAACACCCCTTGCTTCTCTAACTAGGGTAGAAACTGATGCCCACATTGTAGAGAGGACATTAGGTGATGAGATCCATAATTGTTTGGCAACTATGACTGCAAGTGTCTCTTTTATTTCTCAACAGATCAAGAACCAGTGGGAGGGGTCAAAGAGGATTGGAGAAGAAACCAAGCCAACTGATCCAGACAGACTTTTAAAACAATGAAGTTTATAACCAGGGGACTAGGTGCTGATACAGAAATGTTTCGAGGGACCTCACAGGGTGGAAGCAGTTACTCTTACAGCTGTTAAGCTGCAAGGAAGGAGAACCTGACTGAATTTGCATGACATCAACTGTACAGGGGAGAATCCTCGACCCCTCCTTAATCTACTGACAGTGAAGCAAGAGAAGACACTCTGCACATGCAAAAAAGATCATCAACCAAGAACAAAGAAAAAGAGTTAATGGAATAATAAAAACAACCTTGAAATAAAGATTGACATTTCTTAAATCTATTAAGGAATTAATGGACTTGCAGATATCCTGGAACTTTCTCAGCTAGATACAAGGAACAATGCATTGATGTCAAAGGACAAGGAATACACTTCATCTTCTATGCTACCCATCATAATATCATTGCACACATTTGTGTATGATGTTTTCACCTACACATTGCAGACTTACCCAGCTCTGATATGATGACATTTGGCAATCCTAAATACAATCACATTCTAGACTAAAAGTAGCTGCCATTAAATCCATTGATGACCTTGTAGTTCATGTCATCCACCACTCAGCCCCACTGCCTCTCATCACACAGCGTTCAGTTTACATAAACTCTACAATGGTCACGCTAACACTCCAAGGTCTCCTTCTTCTGTGACATCATTCTTCCTGGAGGGTCCACTATAAGAACCAGGTGAGAACCACTAGTCAATGTCCTGGCTACCATATTGAACTCAACAGACATTGAAGACAACATTTCGACTCTTGCCATCTTCTTCCTCTGTACCCTGCAGCACCCCTCACCAAAACGTGAACTGGACGGATGGCCATACCATCCAACACACAATCCCTCACTCTGTGCGTGTTCACTCCGGCCTCCTCTAACTTGTCAAACCACTCTCACAGTGCTTCAAGACATTCCCAGTGGCACCCATCATCCAAGACCTCATCATCAAGAAGTGCTTCAACTAAGAGATATCATGCTGAAGCCCTGTTTCACACCCTCAACCACATCCTCAGATTCAGTCTGGACAAACATCACCCCCAAAATTCACAACTATCAAACCAAAACCAGCGGAATGAACCTTAGTACGCACAAGAACTGACCAGTACCAAAAGGGCAATCCACAGACATTAGAAATCCTGGCAGCGGACACACACCCACACTGACTTTACTCTCCTAAATTTACGGAGGGGCTTTGTATGTTTGGCACTCACTGTGATGCAGGAGTAAATGAGTCCTTACTAGTCAACAAACTTTCCCATAAACAGCGCAGGGCCTATGCAGCCAGGCAGCACTCTCACACCAGAGGCAAGGAACGTTTTGTTAAGCTTCCTGGTTATCATAGGGTGAGGGGAGTCAGCTTCAGGTTCATGAATGTCAGAGTTCCAACTGAGCTTCAGGTTGACTGGAATACAGGGTACAGTATGCTGTACAGGCTTGCACAGCAGTGGCAGGCATCTTCAGTGATGGAAGGGACCTGCCCTCCGAAAGCAGTATAGTAGGTGTTTCTTCATCATTATAACCTTTCTGGCATTCTTTATTCTTTATACCTTATCTTATTTTGCAAGTTGGGTTCTGTTATGACTTGCCCTTCCCTTGCAACCTGCTACCTATGCATGGAATGGTATGAACGACAGACATGGAGTGTTGAGTGTTGGAATGTTCCCTCCTGGATGTTTTGAGATTGTCAGTTGAAGATGGGTTGACTGAGACAGAAGGCGCCGGTGGATGTTGTTCCCTGTAAACTTACCTGATGTCCCTATATTAGTAATTGTAACCTGTGCCTGAGGATGGAGCTTAAGTAAAGGTGTTTCATATTCCTACACCAGTCTCAGAGTTATCTGTGCCAAAGACTTCGGTGCAACAGGTTCCCAAACCGTTATGGAGTATATGTGCTTCCTGTCTCTCCTGTGGACCCAAGGCAGCATGTAAGGTGTTGCCGGCTGGAAGGAAGTCTCTCTCTCTTTGCCTCCAAATGTGTCCTTGTACTCTTTGTCTCCTGCTCTTCACTGCAGAGGTCTCTTAAGTCTGAAACAAAGGAAGTCTTCCAACTGGATGTTTTCCTGACTGTTGTTTTCCCTCCAGAAACGGGTCTCCCCCCGGCCTAATAGCCATCTCGCTCGGTTTCTTGCAGAGGCTCTGTGGCATCAGGGAAGGGTGCCAATATCCTTGCACCAGAAAGGATAGATGAGTGAGCAGAGTTTCCAATTCTATTAGCTTGCTATCCTCTGCGAGTCTTCATCTGGGAAGGTGTAAGTTACAGAGCCTAACCTTGCTGGATAATCATTTGCAAAAATGCCTGTTTGAAGGCTGCTGTTTTAGTGCATCAGTAGCAGATGCTGAGACCACTGAGTTTCATTTTTCAGGCGCTTTGTTATATAGATCCAAGTATTTCTGTTCAGTGCAATACACTTATAAAACTAATTTTTTGGCTAATATTTGATAGAAGAGGGACTATTGGTTGAAAATATAATTTGTTCCATGCAAGCTTAGGCAATGCCATTCATCAAGACATGTGACACAATTCTTGTCAATTAGTATGCTTTTTGTGGATATTTCTCAGACATGTGTAGGTGTCCCGATTAAGGATTTTCCGTTAATCAATTTGATAATATCTGGGACGGATTATTGGACCTGCAAACATGATTGATGAGCAACTGCTCTTTTGTGAAAGGGGTCATGCTATCAAAACCCAGGCGTATCCTAGGGGGTGGCCTTACCCCAATGCTGATTGGTCTACAGCGCCCACGCGCTAGACAGGGAAGAACAAGACTTGGTGAGCAGAATTTGCCTGTAGTCTGAAAGGTTTCTTATACAGCTGTACATCACCAAGCTATAGGAGGGCCTAACCCCTCTGCTAATAGGCCCACTGTGCACACCCCACTAGATGGTGAAGACGGCCCGATGAGTGGAATTCACCTGTAGTCTGAAGGGGTTCTTATACACCTGTACAATTTTTTTTTAATTGATTGTTTATTTGTAAGGCACCTATACAACAAATGGTGTTTCAGGGTGCCACCAAGGCAGGGGGGGCTAGCCCCGTGCTGATGGGCTCACTGTGAACACCCCGCTAGACGGTGAAGAAGATCACCTGGTGAGTAGAATTCACCTGTAGTCTGAAGGGTTTCTTAGACACCTGCACATCACCATGGCATGGGGGGGCCGAGCCCCCGAGCTGCTAGGCCCATTGGGAACTCCCCTCTAGACGCTGAAGAAGATGACGACTCAGTGAGTAGAATTCACCTGAAGTCTGAAGGGGCTCCTATACAGCTGTACATCACCCAAGTATAGGAGGTGGCCTGGACCCTGTGCTGATTAGCCCACTGTTTACACCGCACTAGACGGTGAAGAAGACCTGTTCAGTAGATTTCACCTGAAGTCTAAAGGGGCTCTTATTCTCCTGGACATAACCAAGTTATAGAAGGTGGCCTAGACCCTTTGCTTATTGGCCCACTATTCACACTGCACTAGACGGCGAAGAAGACCTGATGAGTAGATTTCACCTGAAGTCTAAAGGGGCTCTTATTCTCCTGGGCATAACCAAGTTATAAGAGGTGGCCTAGACCCTTTGCTTATTGGCCCACTATTCACACCGCACTAGACGGCGAAGAAGGCCTGATGAGTAGAATTCGCCTGAAGTCTAAAGGGGCGCTTATTCACCAGTGCATCACCAAGATATTGGAGGTGTGGCCTAAACCCTTTGCTGATTGGCCCACTGCGCACACCCTGCTAGATGGTGAAGAAGACGACCTGGCGAGTAGAATGGTAAACAAGGCACCCTTCTGGCATTGTATGCCTCTCCTTTCTTAACACATTATGTTGTCTCAAGGCACCATTGAAACACAATAACTTTAAAGGTTGCAGGAAGTTTGATTTCTGTTTGGAGTATTAAAGGGTGAGGAGAGATGAGGGTTCACAACTAAGGCTTGAACACACTGCTTGGCATTTTCATTTCGGTCTGCAGTATCTGCTTTGCTGATGTCATTTGGTTGTTAACTTTGCATTTTGTATAGCAACTGATATAGAATAAAATGAATACATAATGTGGAAAAAAGAGTTTCATACTGAAAAAATCATTTTGACCAGAGTGTGACATGGAGGTTCTCTTCTATATTTCAAGCTTTCAGCTGCTCACTACCAAAACCACACAGTCATGTTTACTTTGGTATCTGCGGAAATGATCGAATACAAAAATACCTAATGAGAAATGACCACATTATTTTGGTCGAATTCATTTAGGATTTTTGTTCATTTTTGTTAAAAATAGATAGGGGGTGGGGTAAGGGGATAGGTTAAGGTAGGGGTACTTCAGGGGGTGGGGGGGGTTTGAGTGTCTCCCATCACATTATAAAAACAAGTATTTGATCTCAGAAAAATGAGGTCATTTCTCAGTAGGTCCTTTATTTGGATAATTTCAGGGTAATCCGTTTGCTTTGGTCGAGCGGTAAGAAATAACTTCAAAATTAGTGGGCCAGAGTTTCCGACCCACACTGTTTTCAGGGCCTGGCAGAGTTGACAGAGCAGCTTTTTGGCGTTCTAGTGCTAGAACGTGCACCACTCTGCTTCTAAAGCCGACTTGTACTTCCGCTCCAGAATGCTCTAGCTACGCAAACCAGGGCCAATCAACATTGCCATTCGGGTTTGTAGCAACGATTGGGCCGCAGAGTGACATTTGATCACAGATGGCCTTGGAGCGCCTTGCCAGGCAACGGGAAGCGAGATCACTCAACCCCACTTGAGGAAGGGATGTTTGGCTGGATCTATTTTGCTTCTTCAGTCAGTGAGATCATCCACACTTGCTAACTCCACTCGGCATGGGTCTTTCCTCATGTTGAAGGCTGTTTCATTGTTTTGTGAAAGCATGATACGGTTTTGTAGGATTCCAGCGCCACTGGCATGAATACGAATCAAACATGGGCCAATGCAATTATTATTCAAGTGACTCCCAAAACCACAACAGATAACTTGTATGCCACGAAAGACACCGTGTTGGCCTGACGATAAGTTGATAAACACGCTAAGTTAAGAGAAGATGGATACCATAGAGAAACAAGCTTAAGGCTGTATCAGATTGGGCTTCATAATGAGCCCTGAAGAAACGATCAAATGGCGCGAAAGAGTGTTGTTGATCCTTTTGTTTTTCATGAATATATTTTCCTGACTGAGTAGTAATTGAATAATTTCCCTCAAGAATATATGTTGAAAATAAAGGAATGCTCCTTTCAAAAATAATTTGCATTACTTCAAGTGTCATCACTATTGGATGGTATAATGCAGGGCCCAAGACTGAGGCCTTGTTTTGTTGTTCAGTGAGTTGTCGAGGGATCACTTGGGAAATCATGATGAGATGCTTTCTTTCGATCTAATCGCTTCTTGTTTTCTGCTGATCTTTGATATCTTGTGGCTAGAGAAACATAACCTTTTGGGAACTGGGATCTCCATCCTATGACCATATATTAAGTATTTTGTGAGGAAAACCGCATGAGTTAAATAGGTACTGGAAGCTGGAATTTGAGAGCACAGTTATCAGATAGAATCCACAGGATACCTTGGTGCCAAATGAATTCGATTTTCTACCTCAGAACCATGACTTTCTTGTTATTTTCCAGAAATCCAAGGTAAATCTTTGCCTTGACATAGGCACCATGATTTTTCTAATTGAGTCAGAGCCTGATTCAGTTGTTCCCATAAATCACATGTATAAAGTGTCTCAAAAAGACAAAATAGACCGCAAGGAATACTTTTAAGAGAACTTGCAAAAAAGGTTGATTATTCCCTGGAATTCACCTACTAGTCCATAGGTAGTAGTAGTAGTTATTTTTCATGTCCATAACAAGCCTGAATTGTGTCTCTGTGTGGATTGTCATGGGTTACATATTACCATCATTTATGGTTGTTTGTTGAAGTTGGATCAAAGCACTAGGATTGCATCTCCATTTGTTTTATTATAGAATAGCTTCTATCTGAAAGTTGTACAACCATAATGGTTGCAGTAGATCGTTTTTTGCAGACATGCTCTTTTAGCCCTATTGAAGGGCTTACCATCTGCTAGGCACTGGCTAGGATCTTGTTAGTTTACATGTTTTACCTTTGTGGATTGCCTCACATCATTATCTCTAATTGGCACTTGCAATATATTTCCGACTTCTTCTGGCTATCATCCACAGACCAATGGTCAGACCAAGAGAATAAATCAGATGCTGATCAGTACTTGGAATGTCTTGGTGATGCCCACAGACCAATTCAAAAGTTTTGCTTTATGATAGAATTTTAATCCAACAATGATGTGCCTTCAGTTTCATAGTTTGCTATCCTCCATTTGTCAGGCCATGTTGAAAGTCATTGAAACACGTTGCAGAGAGGCCGTGAGAGACACCACTGAAAAGAGAGAGGTCAATGGAGCACAACCATTTGTTGCTTGTTGTTAGAATAGGGTTGGACTTGCAAGAGTAGGGTTATGAACTTCTGTTTGGGCTGAACTTTGAAGCTTATTTGCCATAAGACTGTTGCAACCGCGAGGCTGAAGATTTATTAAGTTTAGGTATTTGGACTTTTGGTTGGCCATCCCTTGGAAAGCCTTTTTTTCATTTTTGATTAAGGTGTCTCCGAAAAAGGCGAGTGCTTGTAGGCTCTGGAGAAGCCCTGAGGAGGAGCCCTGCATTCATGACACTTTATTTTGTCCAAATCCAAAAACTATTTGTCTGGTGAAATGTACATCTTATCTTATTTTAGCAACATTTTTAAAGCGCAACATATGCATGAAGGCATCCTGGTGCAAACTTAGACAGGACGATAAGCAAGAGAGGCTAAAACAAATGCGTTTTAAGAGAACACCTGAGAGACATGTAATCATCCACTGCACAGAGAGTTTGAGAGAAAGAGTTCTACAAAGAGGCAGCAGCTACTGAAAATGACCGATTGCCAAAACGGCTCAGTTTAAACTGACTGACTACAACCAGACAGGCCTCCGCCGACTGCAGCGCCCAGCGGGGATCATAAAAACAGAACTTCGCTCGCAGATAGGTAGCCCATGAGCCATGCAAAGCCTGATGCACCAGACAAAGTGCCTTAAACTGGAACACTTTGCAACTGGAAGCCAGTGCAGGCACGCAGAATATGGGAAATATGAGTGCAGCGGGAGCTGGAAGTGGCAACTCAAGCCTGCTTTGTTTCCAACCTGAAAACGTTGTTTCTAAGCTGCAAGATTTGCAGACGCTGGATAAAATGGCTGTGCAAGAGGGAACAAGAGTTATAGTAATCCAGGGAAGACAGTGCCAAAGACGACTCCACAGGTGCACAAAGATGTGAAGAGAGAAAAGGAAGGACGTTGCACAGAATTTTAAGTTTAAGATGCCATGTCTGGCAGCCCACACTGATCTGGGCTGCCGTTGAGAGTGATGACATGATCTAATCCCCATATCCTTGAACACAGGACTGGGGTAGGGTAAGGACCAAGTAAAGAGGACCAAAAAAGAGGTGACCAAAGAGTTGCAGCAGCAGAAGAACACACCACCAGCACCTCCGTTTTACAACCATTCAATTTAAGCCAGTTGTTACAAATCCATTCTTCAAGGGCTTCAAGACAGACCCTGAGCTTGGTGGCAGTCTCAGGCAAAGACAAGTCTAGCCTAACCAAGATCTGAGTATCGTCGGCATCGGCGTAGCAGCAGAAGCCGTGGGAGAAGATGATCTTGGTAGGTGGCTGAACATACATAAACAGAACTTGGGAGATCGCAGAATCCTGAAGGACACAACAAGTAGGAGCAGTTGGGGCAGAACCAGAGGTGGAACAGAAAGAGGCAGAGAATGGTCAGAGAGGAAATTAGTGACCCAGGACAGAACAGCATCCACAATGCCAACCCTGCAAGGTGGCCGAGCAGAACCACCATGATCGATGGTATCAAAGGCAGCGGATAAATCAAGCAGCATTAGGGCTCCCTTGCTGCCTTGATCATGCAGACAACTGAGACCAGTATCCCCTCTATGGCGTGTCCTCTCCGAAACCCTGACTGAGAGAAGTGAAAGAAAGAAGATTCCTCCCCAAAAAAATTCAAGGAGAGGAGTAACCAAAGACTCGAGTAATTTCACGAGAAAAGGAGGAAGAGAAATAGGATGTAAACTCGAGGGAATAGAAGGGTCCAGTATAGGGACCTAAATGAGGTATTCACAGCATGAGAAACCAGAGGGGCAATGTGGGCCATAACCTCCTTCAGAACAGGCAATATCATATGTACTTGTACCCCTAGGGCCAGTAGACGTTAATCCAACCGTACCCTGTAACATAATCTGGAATAAAGATACTAGTAAAACCATGTGACCTGTGTCACGTGCCTCGCTGCTTGGCCAAACACAGATATATTAGGGTTGAGAAAGTATTGGCATCCGTGGCACACATTTTACAAGAAAATGTAATTGAAATGTAAGAATTTCGTGTACTTCATTTCATGCCAGATTATTCACACTTCACAGCACTGTGATGATAGGTAATATTATTACCCGAAGGTTAATGGTAAGACATCATTACAGCAAATTCTTAGTGCGGTGCAAGTGCAAATGGCTGCCTGTGGCTGCATTCCACTGCTAGCAGAGTTTCTCAGGTCTAGGGATAACACAAGGAACGAAAGGATGAGCCAAGGCTGAAAGAAATGCACACTGCTAAAACAAATGTTGCACAACAGTTCTGTCAAAAATAAAAAGAGGACCTTCACGATTTACTGGTTATGTTTTCCGTTAGAGGCCAAAATGTAGTTGTGCAGGTGACAACATCCAGACTTAGCCAATGCCCAAGCAATACACCTCCAGAGACTTCCAGACATTGCTGTTGTGTATCTGGGGGCAGAATGTTACTCAGTAAAAATCCGGCTTTTATGTGACACTTAATACTGCTTTTGGACCCGTTTCTGAACCCTCCCAAACTTGGCAGATAGAGAGATGTGGGTAAAAAGATTGTTATAAAATCACACCATTTTGGCAGATAGAGGGATGGATGCACAAGGAGTTAAAATCATTTGTCGAAGATCATACTATTTTAGTCAAGCGCAGATTTTTTTAATTTTCGTAGTTTTATTTTATTTAGTAATTTGTTAATTACAAACCCAGCTTCAAAAATCAACAGAGCATTACACATAACACTGTTTTAGGTATGTGAAGTGTGAGAAAATGCTGAGCTGGGGATGGAAGTAATTCAGGTCGCTTGCAAGAGATTGGCTCCCGGTGATGTGGTGATCACAGAGATTTTAACATCAAAGTCTTGTAGGTGATGTACACCGGATGATGAGGCAAGACCGGAGGAGAAGGCAGCACATTTTGATCAGGGATGCATACTATGTGTTTCGACGGTGTACAGTTCATCGATGAGTTGTGCTCTAGCATGCACATTGGCACTTAGTGATATAGCTAGGATTGCAGCGAAAAGGGTGTTTGCATGATCCAGTTGGTAGAGGACCAACGACTGGCCAGTTGCTTCAAACAGAGGTCGGACTTGACCATAGACATGAGGGAGAGCATGAACCTGACAAGATATCTGTGAATTCCTTAAAATATGGAGGAAGGCAGTTTGCTTAACATGTTTACTTGAAGGGTAAAACCATTACGTTGAATTCCTGTGAGCCAGGATTAGATGTGTGACATGGAATGTTTTTTGTAACTAGTGAAAACGATGTTTCCTGGCATTAGGTATTAAGAGAAACCTGAAGGTGTTTCCCTGACTAGTCCCTGGGGATCCATCATCCAGGTGCCAGGACACAGCCATCGCTATTGGATCCAGTTCCTGGGGGGGACCAGTGAGGGAGGATCACCTCGATGGGGGGTCCTCAGGGAGTAGAAGTGGGACAGCGATGGGTGAGACACGGTATCCCCCTTCTTCAAATACCTTTTTCCAATCCTGCTATGTAGGAAGCTCAGAAACTCTACCCCCACCCCTCTTTTCCGACATGAACACTTTCGCACACCACGAAAGATGACGGATAAACACCGAATCCGTTTCCCTGACATGTCCCAACACAAGGATCAGGCAAAGTCAGGCAATTGACCAGGATCACACACACACCTGATGGCCCTTTCCCTTCCCTACAGGGATAAAAGGTGGATCATGAGAGCACAATACGAGCAAGGCAGACTGCACGCCTAGAGAGCTAACTCAGCATTGAGTTCAAGAGGAGGAGAAAGACTGCGCAAACCAAGAGGGTGACAAGGAGAGAAGCGACCTGCCCTTTCCTACCAAGGCTTGTGAAACCTCCACAGAAGGAATTGTGAGACCGCAAACAATAGCCAGCGTGTGTTGCAGCAGATGTCAATGGTACACAGGGCCCTCCTCTGGTGATAACCAAGCCGAGGGGAGACGCTTGCCACTGTGGTACTGGTGTTGATGTCAGAGACAAGAAAAGCCAAGTGATTCAACACAGCCGGTGAGTCGAGGGAAGAGCCAATAAGAAACCAAACTGTGTTGAACAAAAGTAGCAAACGGATATCTGAAGAAAGTACAAAGAACTGCTGTTTTGATACGAGAGGGGAAAACTAGCTACAGAGGAGTCCGATACCACGTGGGTGTTCACTTGAGAAACTCTGGCCGATTACCCTACGGTTGAAATTACCATTACCAGAAGGCCTTGAGAACGGCGCAAAAAGAGGGTTAAAGTGGTCATACGGGGGGTCTAGTAAAATCCTCCATACAGTCGAAGGTCTTTGACTGGCAAATGATGCAAAGCTAAGGGAAGTGAATCCCGCACTGTGTGAATTGCAAAGGTTGGAAGGGTGAACACAACGGGGGGATGCCGATGAAAAGGTGGCAGAATCTGAAGTCCCAGTAAATAGTGTGTTGACAAGAGTGAATCCGGCAGAGGGATGCCCACAGTGAACTGTTTAAAAAGACATTTTTTTCGTGTTTGTGAACGTTACAGAGGAGATTGTGTTGACATGCTATAGTGAACCCGAAGGAGCGAGGCAAACAGTCGAGAAGGGTGTGAGCCCGGAAGAGGGGGATACAGGGGTGAAAAGACATCACCCACAAACTCGTGAATACAAGAGGGAAAATCCTTGAATCCATGCCAGAGTGAACCCGACAGAGGGAGGCTGATATTCAAGAGGGGTCTGATGCCTGGGAGGTGAAGAGGTATCACCCAAGTACAATCAGAAGAAGGAACTTTTGTTGAACTTTTGTTTGATCATTCTGAACCTGCAAGGCCCTCGGAAGCAAGAAACCCAGCTACTGAAGGTCCTGACATTATTAAGAACTTTTTGCAGATCTGAGCCCAGAAGAGGGGGATCCAGGGGTGAAAAGACATCACCAACGTACAAGCAGAAGGAACTTTTGTTCATTGTTTTGAATTCATCAGATCCTCAGAGGCAAGAGACTTTTTTGTAGAAAAGAGACTTAACCACCGATGGACCTGATATCTGAAAGCTGAACTGTTGTCTCGTGCTGCGAAAACTCGAGCATGTGCTGTGCTCAGGAGTCCCACCTTTTCCCATGCTCAAAACGTGGGGAAGGGAGACCCCCAGCTACCACATCCTGACTTATCATTTGTGAACACTTCTTTCTTTTTTGTGTACCTTATTT
This sequence comes from Ambystoma mexicanum, assembly GCF_040938575.1. NCBI lineage: Eukaryota > Metazoa > Chordata > Amphibia > Caudata > Ambystomatidae > Ambystoma > Ambystoma mexicanum. The sequence continues at coordinate 418,008,715 of NC_090934.1, read as the reverse complement.
CACACTCTTTTTGTATTTAGCATAAGGATTGGCAATCGTTTTTTTCTAAGTATAGGCCCTTTTTTTACAAGACGCCACTAGGACCGCCTTATTATTATTTGATGGTCGTAGCTTGCTCCCATCTTAGATTTAGGTTTAGATTAGGCGTTTATCCAACCCGCATATACAGTTTAATAAACACTGAGTCGGTGCATGTCATCAATCAATCTTACTATCTTATTGTGACAAATCAACTTCCGGGGCACCTGTGGTCCAGGATGAATATCAGTTTCTAAACCATCCATCAGCCCCATACCTCTAGTACACAAGAAGGAATCCAAACAGATTGGAAACACACGTAAATTATAAACATCATTGTCCAATTTTGGTAACGTGGACAGAATGGCAGGCTTATCTCTGCAAGGCCGTGGATCGTTGGATAGTTGCAACACAGCAACAATACAATTATTACCCTGTGATAAAAGGGACTGTCCATTCAAGGTTGTATATACATAACTACTTTATTATTATTACAACAGACAGTTCTAGCACACTACAAAATACACCCCACCTTGTAAAGGAACACAGAGGACAGTTTCACAAAGGAAAGGGATGCACTATGGATACTGACAGGAGGGTAGTTGGTAAAGCTATCAGTCTTAACTGTTCAAGGTTATTTGGTTTCAGCACCAAGGGAGCAAGGGGTCATAAATATCACTAGGGGCCTTCGGAGACGGACCAGGGTAACAGAACCACAATGTAACTGGTGCTTGAGATGATATTGATACTCAACAGCATCATGTCGGTTCCAAGATGCTTTGCAGCTCCTGTGACAGAGTTCAAGATGGGAGACAGCTGCAGGTATCTGGCAGCAGGCAGTTCGGCAAGAAAGGCTGGATGGATGGCTGCAGACTGGCCTGCACGGTGGCTCAGGTCAAGAATCGTTGTCTGTGTGGTGGTTGGCGGATCTGGAACACTGGTCAAGGCGTCTCAGGCGTCTTTAGTGACTGCAGAGTGACAACAGTCAGTGGTGCAGCAGATTGCGGTTCGAGCGCTCGACTGACTAAAAAATGTCCTTAAAAGATGGATGCTGGCTGATGCTTGTTGTGGCACTCCTCCTAGCTTCTTCGTATGGACTCATGTCATCCTTTAAAGTGGACGGCCTTAATCTGAGGAGAGTGTTTGCGGACACCAGCCTTGTCCTTTGCTCAAAGACTCTCTGGCTCTTCCCACCTAGGAAGCTTGCTGGCAGACCCTAGCAGGGCATGCTGTGTGCTGGCTGGGTACAGTGTCTAGAGCTGCTGGACGGGTCCTCTGAGTCTGATATCTCCCTCTGTTCCCTGGGAAATGTTCAGGGGAGGGATATTTCATTCCCTCTTGGAAATCCTGGTCTTCCTTCACTGGTGAAAGCTATAAGGCAGATTTTACCTTCAGACAGGCTCCAAATGAGTCCTTCTTCTTACTCCTGTCAATGTTGTTGGATGTTCTGCTAAGTGAGGGGTTCAGCCCTCCTTTGAAGCCAAATAGGCCCCAGTGATTGGTGCAGTCTAAGCCTACCTTAATGAGGCAATCCTGGGACCCCACCAACAATCTTCTGTTGTGCGTGAGGTCATAACCAGAGCGCTTTGCAACAAGAAAGGTAAGGGGTGAAAACATGTCCTATGGAGGCCACCAGAGGGTGCAGGCAAGATGGCCGCCTGAGCCGACAGCTCCGCACCCAGCCCCGGGAACTTGGCAGAGTTTAGCAGGAAGAAGGTGCCCATCTCTCGCAAGTATCGCAAGAAAGCCCGTGTGAACCCCTGCCCATCCAGGGGGTCCAAACCAGGAGTTTCTACGACGCCCATAGACCGAGTTTGACCGTCCGGGGTCCCTGTGGCCCCTTCCACCGCGGTCCTGAACGGCACGCAGGCGTTGCGCGCCGGGGCCCGCCGAGGCCTCAGCAGAGCACAGGAGCGGAGACACCTACGGAGGGAACACCTACGTGGAGCGAGGAGAGGCCGGAGGTGGGGGACCTCGGAGGCTCCATCGGACCCCGGGACCCCGGTTACCCCGTCCCCAGAAAAGCCGGGGCGGCACGGAGCCGCCGCGAGGCCGCGCTCGACATTGAACGAAGACACCGGAGGTGCCGCAAGAGCACTGCATCACCCTGATACCCCACCCACCCACGGGGTATATCAGGCCCACCCAACTGCACGCCAAAACTCCCTAGCCTGAGCCGTCGTGGAAGCGCTCCTACACCGAATCCGGCTGGGAACGCTGGAGAGGGCACTGGAGAAGACACACCCCAGGTGAGAGGCCCTTGGGCCAGGACTCCGTGTATAGGCCGCCGTTTCACTGGCATTGATCCCCTCAAGTCATTCGGCTGGCACAACCATAGGCACCCCCCGATCCAGCGTCCCTCCTCACAAATTTAGCCGCAACCAGCACCCCATGAGTTGGAAGGAGGCCCTCTCCAAGTATCAATTTGCGGCTGGAGGGGACAAAATGGCCGCCGGGTCTCCATCGGTGCCGCCTCCCGACCTGGGGGCCATCCAAAATAACATCCAGATGATTTTGGAGGAGATACCTGGGAGTCGAACCGACATGGGTGCCAAGTTGGCAGACCTTACCACCAAGGTCACCACCCTGGAGGATCGCGTGGAAGGAGTCGAGAACAATCAGCTCTCCACGGCGATCCTGGAGACGCAAATGGAGGCCAGCTTTCAAGAGGTACACCGTGGGGAGGAGGAACTACGGTTCAAGGTGGACGGCATGGAGAACAGGGAGAGGAGGAACAACTTGCGCATTTTTGGCCTTGTGGAATCTGAAGGGGAGAGCCCGCAGGCACTGGAGGCCAAAGTCCACGACATCCTAAGAATCGTCATGGGGGAGGAGGCCGACACCGAGATTAAATTTGATAGGGTGCATCGCGCCCGCAGCAGCGGCAGGGGCCCGAGGTCGGTGCTGGCTCGACTACACTACTATAGAGACAAAGCCAGGATCTTGGAGAAGGCGAGGAACTTTGGTGATATTCAATACGGAGACTCTAAGGTGGCAATCTACCAGGACCTTTCGGCCCTCACCCTCGCAATGAGAAAGAAATGCTGGGCCCTTACCAGATGGTTGCAGGGTAAGGGGGTCAGGTACCGCTGGGCTCACCCCTTCTACCTGGCATTCGAGTGGTCGGGGGAAAGACACCACCTGGTGACGGAGGAGGACATTGTACGGGCCACCGACGACTTGGTGGTAGATCGTGCAGGCCAGTCCGGTGGAGCGGGGGGTGAGGCCAGGAACCCACCACGGGGCCCCGATAGACTGGGTCAACCTAGCGGCAAGACCAAGGTTAAGGGGGCACGCAAATTCCAAAAAACCAGGCACCCATCATCGGACTCTGAGGATCACCTGAAGCGACTGTAACTTTTTATAATGTTGGTTGATTGGTTCGATGGACCTCCGTGCCGGGCCTGTGCCTGGGGACACGGGGGACCACGGGAACAGAGTTACGTCCCACAAGTTTTGTTTGAGGGTTCACACGCGTTAATTTTGGTTTAATAGAGAATAGGTTATCTATATGCTTACACTACCCGGGGCTGGGGTAGAGTCCTTGGTGGTTCGTTGACCGTCCCCGAAGAAGATCGGGTGACATGGATAAATGCCTCAAGACGGGGGGAGGAGGGGAGGAGGAAAGGAGCAGGGGGGAGGGGGGAACGACCATCATCAAGGCCAAAATGGGAACGTTTAGAGGGGTCCACGGGTGGCTGTCGGGGGACTAGCCAGTTTGAACAGACATCCTATATTTCTCAACGTACCATACGCAAGCATTACACTGCAGTGAATCTGGAGGCGGACTACCTAGACGATAATGGTTGAAGGCAAGATAGACACACTCAATGTCAAGGGCCTCAATTCACAAAATAAGAGGTCCCTGACCAGTAACATGTTCCGAAAACAGCAATTGATTGTGCTGTTCCTCCAAGAAACCCATTACAGACAGGGGAGGGAATCACCCATCAGGAGGAAGGACATCAGCGCCAACTTCTGGGCCTCCCACAGGAGCTCGAAGAAGGAAGGTGTGGGGATTCTCTTGAGTAAGACACTCCATTTTACCAACACAGAGACCAAGAGAGGCTTTGGGGGGAGGTTCCTGGGGATCAAGGGCACATATGAAGGGGAGCGCATAACCCTGGCCACCCTCTATGCTCCCAACTCAAGCCAGATAGGTTTCCTAACCCAGATCCAGGGGGTAATGGATGAATGGGCTGAGTGGGCCATGATACTGGGGGAAGGGGAGGGCTTCAATCTCATTTTGGACCCCACGCTGGACTGGTGGACGGATCGGGTGACTGAACCGAGAGGGATCACCAGGGACAACCTAACGCTCCAGACCCTGCTGAGGGAACATTACTGGGAGGACGTCTGCGAACGACACACCCGGAGCCCGGGGGATATACATTCTTTCCCCCCACACCACACCTACATTGGAATCGATTTCCTCTTGACTTCCAAAGAGGGGAGCGGGTGGCCACAGCTCCGAGGTTCGAGGCAATACCATGGTCTGATCACGAGCTTCTGATGGCGGACTGGTCGCTTCCCCTGTCCCCCAGGTCGACCCGGTGGAGGTGTAATGACACGCTCCTAAGGGACCCGGTCTTCAGGGAATTCCTCAGAGGCGAAATGGAGGCATATTTCGAGACAAATGACGATGGGGAGACGGACGGACTTGGCAGTATTGTGAGAGGCGGCGAAGGCCACCTTCCGTGGTCTCCTTATTGCGAGGGTTCTAGGCGCAAACTGGAAAGAGGGCTCACTGAGGCCAAGATACGGGCTGAACTCAAGAGTCTGCGGGGTAGGCTCACCCAAGAGGGGGTTGATAAGGAGTCCCTCCTATCGGAAATGTGCGAAAAACTTTAGGCTTTGCACACGGTCCTCATTGGGGAGGTGATCAAGAAGTTGAGATACACTCGACAACGGTACTACGAAAAGGGGGACAGGGTGGGGACCCTATTGGCACGTAGAGCTAGGGGTTGTAGATTGGAGAGGAGGGTCGGACCTATTAAAGATGGGGAGGGCAGGGTTCTCAACAGAAGGGCAGAGATAGTGGGCTCCTTTGAAACTTTCTACAGGAACCTGTAGACAAAACAGGAGGGGGAATCGCTGGAGGAGATCCGGGCTTGTCTGGAAGAACACCGGCCACCCCGCTTAACGGAAGCCAAGCTGCAGGGCTTGGAGGGGGACATAACGGTGGAGGAGGTGGAGGCAGCCATCAAGAGACTTAAAGCAGGGAAGGCCTCCGGAGGTGATGGATACACGGCTGATTTTTATAAACAACTCCAACCCATTCTGACGGAACCCTTAGCCAAATTGTTCAACCACATTCGTAACAAAGAGACGATCCCCCCCACATTCCTACAGGCCCTCATCTCAGTGATCCCCAAGCCAGGAAAAGACCCCACAGAGCGCGGCTCTTATAGACCCATCTCCCTCTTGAACCTAGATGCTAAAATATTTGGCAGGATTCTGGCCACTCACCTGGAGAGATGCCTGCCCCGCCTGGTCCATCCAGACCAGTCGGGCTTCATATTGAATAGACAAGCCTCGAACAATATGCGCAAAACCCTCCATGTGTTGCATTCAAGGGAAACCCGGAACAAGGGGCTCCTCCTGCTGTCCCTGGACGCAGAAAAGGCCTTCGACCGGGTGAGTTGGGCCTTCATGGGGGAGGTCCTCTCGGCAATGGGGATGGGCCAGAGATGGTTGGGATGGATGGCTGCATTATATTCAGCCCCCACGGCTAGGGTGGCTGTCAAATGGATGGAATTGGAAGCCTTTCCCCTAGAGCGTAATACGAGACAGGGCTGTCCACTATCCCCCCTGATATACGCCCTTGTCATGGAACCCTGGGCGATCTCGGTGCGTAACAACGAGGCTATCACTGGAGTACAGATGGGCAGCTCCCACTACAAGATCAGCCTGTTCGCCGACGACGCTCTCCTTTATGTTACCAAACCGTCACTGACGGTCCCTCATGTGTTGCGGGCACTGGAGCGGTACGGGAGCCTCTCGGGGTACAGACTTAAACTGGGTAAATCTGTGGCTTTTATGGGAGGTCGACTACCAGACACCGAGAGGGAGTATGTGGAGGGCCTTCCCTTTCAATTGTAGAGAGAGGGATTCCGGCACTTGGGAATCCAAATAACACCGGACCCAAAGGACCTCTTTCTGAGTAATTTCACCCCTTTGTGGACAGAGGTCAAAAGAGATGTAGAGAGGTGGGCGGCCTCGGGGTTCTCGTGGATGGCACGACTCAACCTGATCAAGATAGTGGTACTTCCCAAATTCCTATTCCTCTTCCAGATGCTTCCCACCCAGGTCCCGGCCACGTTCCTACAGTCCATGAAGCGCACCCTAATCAGGTTCCTCTGGGGAGGTAAAAAACACAGGATCTCCTACGATGTCCTAACGAGGCCTAAGGAAGATGGTGGGGGTGGGATTTCCGGACTTTGATACATATTATAGGGCCTCCCAACTGAGGATTCTGGTCGACCACTTCAACCCTGGGACACAAAAGCAGTGGGTAGCACTGGACAATAGGTTGCTTGCCCCGGTCACGCTTGATGAGTGGTTGTGGGTCTCCAGAGCGCATATCCCCAGGCGTGTTTTGGATCATCCAGTACTGGGTGTCCTGTGGTCTATTTGGAAGGAGGGGGTTATTACAGATGGCTCACAACCTGGCCTTCCCCACTAAGTTGCATCTGGGCGCCACCATTCATAACTAAGGTTTTGGAGCCGGCCGCGTATCAGAGGTGGTATGAGGCGGGCCTTGTTAGGGCTTGCCACCTGTGGGTAGGCAGCTCTTTCATGCCCCTCCTGGACCTGGAGGAGGCCCTGGAGCTGGGCAAGCTTTCACCTTTTCGCTATCTCCAACTGAAGGAAGTCCTCTCTGAACCCTCATGGGGGGACACGCTCAGGAGGGAACTCACGGACTTCGAGAAAGCGATCATTTCCACGCGGGGCTCCAGGGGGGTCATATCTCGTTTTTATAAACTTCTCCTGCTTTTGATACCCAGGGATCCACCGTCAGCAAGAGTACAATGGGAAAAAGATTTGGGCACGGCAATAGATGACAAAAGGTGGACCAAAATGTGCATCCGGGTCCATCGCTCAACAACCTCCCCCCAGTACAGACATCAGGCCCTCAAGGCAAAAAGAAAAAAGGGGACTATATGCACATGTGGTGGTCTTGCCCGAGGATGCAGTCTTACTGGGAAGAGGTCCTATCATGGGTTAAGGGGGTGGATGGTGTCTCTAGGCCCCTCTGTCTCTGGTTGCTGCTGTTTGGTATTGAGGTGGGCGATGAGCAGGAGGACACCCAGGGCCACATGCTGCAGGTCATGCTCGTAGCGGCCAGGTGCTGCTTGGCCCAGAAGTGGAGGAATCCGCACATGCCTGATGGGAGGGAATGGGAAACTAAGGTGCGGACGATATATGACCTAGAATTTGTAACTTATGTCCTGGATGAATCCAGATCCAATATTGAGGAACTTTGGCTTCCCTTCTTTGAAAAGTATGAGCAATCGATCTGAGGGGTGAGACCACCAACTGCTGGCCTGCTTAGGCTTGAAGTCCAGTGGAAATGGAGGACCCACTAGGTACCCGTTGTATAAGGCACACACCCCCCCGGGGGACGCTGCTAGGTTGAGCCCCAGACTATGTGTGCACCAATCTACTCGATAGTCCGAACTCGAATAATGCATAATGCATTCCTGTACGATAAGCTTGACATCGGCATCTGTTCACTGGCTAGGGGAGGGTCGGAGAGGGGGGGTATGAAGGGTTATTGTTCGAATGTTTTCTTTTTCTGAGAATGGCATCGGTTTGAAATGACATGTTTGTTGTAATAACCTTAGAAAAATGTTAATAAAAACTATATTTTAAAAAAAACATGTCCTACTAGGTCCCACCCATCTTCCTGTCTGTTGTGGTTTCTCTCTGGTTATTTAAGCTTTCTGTGGCTCCTGGACAAAGCTATGGTCTCCCTTGAAGTTTGTGGCGAGAACAGACTTTCTGTCTCCATCAATTCACATACTTCTTTCCTCTGAAAGAGGGTCTCCTTGCATTGGTTGCCTACTGTAAACATTGGTCACAGGCATCCCATTCACTATCCTTCATACAGAGGGGTGGGAGCTAGCTTCAAGTTGACACATTGCATATCAAAGTGGTGTTGGGGTTTCATGTCCCTTTTTGGCAGTTCTGCAATCAGGCCTATCACAGGCATGTTTCAATTAACTCTCATCAGTATGCGCTGCCACCAGCAGAACTTAGACAATAGAGAGGGTGGATCCATGGAGCCTTTGATATTTTAATTAGGCTGGCTGTGCCCGGAGGAAGGTGTTACCTTCCCCTTCCTGAGATGCTTTGATGTACCCGTGACTGTCATATTCCAGCAAAATGTGACAGAGAGGACTGAGCATTTAGGCTGTGTCCCCCCAAAGTACACATGACTATGTGTTTGTTGTGTGGTGAGCAGTGGATTAGCCTCACACATTTTCTGAGGTTGATCTCCCATCATTCATTTTCATTAAACAACTTCAATAAAAGCCCAGGTGAGCGCACACTTGCAGTGCGGATGGTCGAATTCCTCACATTCCCCCCAGCCTCAGCTTGTTAACCATCACCCTACTGAGGGTCTGGTTCGTCATCAAGGCAAAAGCACTAGTTGAGGCCATCAGAATTTCTATGCTGGGAGGCTGGCTTGTGCTGGATGTCCATATCTAATCCCTGTAGGCATATGGCCCAACGCAAAAGCTTAAGGTTCTCCCCTTACAGGGCCAGTAACCATTGCAGAGGCTGGTGGTCTGTCTGGATCATAAAGTGAGACCCAAAGATGTAGCATTTCAGCTTCTTTATGGTCCACACGACCGTGTACACCTCTTTTTCTATGACAGCCCAGTTTCTTTCCCTTTTTGTCAACCGCCTGCTTATGTAGGTGACAGGTTGCTCTACCCCTTCAGAGTCCAGCTCCGCTAACACTGCTCCAATCCCAAAATCACAGGCTTCTGTCTGGATAATGAACTCCTGACCATAGTCTGACACTTTCAGAACTGGGGCCCTGCACAATCCATCCTTCAAATACTGAAAGGAGGTTTGACAGGTGGGGGTCCAAGTTACCTTCTTTGGCATCTTCTTGGAAGTTACATCATTCAGGGGCATGGAAATGGTCCAATACCCTCTGATAAAAGACCAGTAGTACCTGGTGAGATCTAAAAAGGCTCTCACCTGCATCTGTGTGGTGGGGCGGTCCCAAACCTTCACAGCCTGTACCTTTACCTCGAGGGGTTGTTTCTTACCTCCACCGACCAGGTGGCCTAGGTAAGTCACTGTGCCCTGTGCTATCAGGCCATTGTGGCCTTGATAATCAGACCTGCATTCTGCAGCGCCTGAAGCATTTGTTTCAGTTGGAATAAGTGATCTTCCCAGGTGTGGCTAAAGACAGCAATGTCATCTAAATAGGCTATACTGAAGTTTTCTAGACCAGACAAAATCTGGTCAACCATCCACTGAATAGTGGCAGGGGCATTCTTCAAACCAAAGGGCATCACAGTGAACTGATAATGTCCTTCCAGGGTTGGGAATGTTGACCTCCCTCTCGCTCCTTCTGTCAAGTCGACCTGCTAATACCCTGCTGTGAGGTCAAAGATACTCATGTACTTGGCAGCACCAAGCCTGCCAATCAGCTCATCTGCCAGAGGAATGGGGTGAGCATCTGTCTTTTTGACAGAATTGAGCCCCCTGTAGTCCACACAAAAGCAAACTTCAGTCTTCCCACCACTGGTCCTTTTAGGGACCAGTACCACTGGGCTAGCCCAGGGCCTGTGGGATGCCTCTATCACTCCTAGTGACAACATCTTGTAAACTTCCTCCTTGAAGGTGTCCCTGAACTTGTCCACATCATAGGTGCACCAATTTGCGTGACCTGGAGTCAAAGAGAACAGACCGGCAAACTGTCACGATAAACGCAGTCTGTCAGTTGCTGTTCTGACAGGTACGTTGCAAGGTTGACACCTTCAATCGACCGATCTGTGGCTTCAGTGTGCAGGAGGTCTGGGATGGGATCTGTCTCCTCTTCAGTATTTCTGTCAGTCACTTATGCCATGACCAAGTCATCCCGGCTATAATGGGGTTTTAGCCAGTTCACGTGAAGGACCCTGCACATCTGTTTAGGCCCTTTCACGTCAATGAGATAATTCACCTCACTGGCCATTTCCAGCACAAAGTAGGGCCCAGTCCACTTGTCCTGAAAGGTACTGAGTTTGACAGGCTCCATAATCCACACCCACTGGCCTGGAGAATAGACTATCACTGTGTTCCTCTGGACGTGCCAGTGCATCATCAGCTCCTGACTGGCATCTAGGTTCTTTGTCGACTGTTCCATGTACTTTGCCATTCTAGACCCAAGGCTGAGTACAACATCCACCACATCTTGTAAAAGGATGAGGGTTTGCTTTCCCATCCCTCTTTCACTAAACTGAGGGGACCTTGTACAGGGTGTCCAAACAGAAGCTCAAAGGGGCTAAACCATACCCCGTTCTGTCGCACCTCCAGGTAGGTACACAGAAAGCATGGCAGGAGAATATCCCATTTTCTCCTCGGGTACTCTTCCAAGCCACTTATACTGCCTTTCAGGATCTTGTTGAACCGCTCAACAAGCCAATTTTTTGTGGATGGAAGGATGCGGAGAACCAATAGGTGATTCCACACTCTTCCCACAAGGCCTTCATATACGCTGATGTAAAGTTTGATCCCCTGTCAGAACCAACTTCCTTGGGGAATCCAACACAAGAGCATATCCCAAACAAAGCCTTCGCAACCAAGAGAGGCTTTGATGCTCTTCAGAGGGACAGCCTCAGGGTATCTTGTGGCGCGGTTTGCCTACACCAGGATGCATCTGTTCCCTGAGCTGGTTTGAGGATCCAAAGGACCCACAATAACCATGCCTATTCTCTCGAAAGGCCGGCCAACCACAGGTAGTGGAATTAAGGGGGCCTTTTTGGCACCACCTGTCTTGCCAGAAGCTTTACAAGTCGGGCAGGACCGGACAAATTCCTTAACCTTTACGCCGAACTGCACCCAGTAAAAGTGCGCAGACAACCGGTCTGATGTCTTAGTCGCTCCCAAGGGACCCGCTAAAGGAATTTGTTGAACCAAATCCAAAATTAACTTTCACTCGCATTGAGGAATCTCCAATCTTCTGGTGCTCTTGCCTTTAGAATCTTTTGGCTCACTGTATAGGAGCAATACAATAATTGGGTACTTCCCTGTTTTTTGTTATCGGGGTATCAGTTCAATAGTGGGAAGATCTCAAAATTGTGTATAACAAAAGAGTGAGCTGGTTACCCCCCCCTTAAGTCTGCGCAATTGTAGTGAACCAACATTTACCTACAGTGTGTATTTGTCATTCTTTACACTGTACTATACCAAAACACATTTGTATTTCAAAATATTTTATTCCAAGTCTGATTTCTTTTTAAAAACCCTATTGTATAAGTGAAAATCAATTGGGACATTAACACAACAAACAAAATGGATACTATTCCCTTTTGCTGTTGTACCAAAAGCATACGACTGATGTTTTTGTGATGGGGTTAGTAAGTGACTTGTGTAACTTGCATATCCTGTTCAATATTATTAATGAACATGGACAGAGGAAACACATCTTCCTTTTTTCTGAAAAATTACTTCTTAATAGCAATTGACACAACAAGAACACAGTCGGAAGCGATGACACAAACATTGTCATATATGAGGCTTATCTTGATGGTATGGCTAAGAAACAGGTAAAGGGACTTTAGTGTGGCCCTACGGATGCTCGACATATGTTTCGGCCCATAAGGATGTTTGGGGGTTATCCATAACGGTTATCAACTGTGGTTTTCGGGGCCTTCTTCAGCACAGGATATCTTTTAACAACATGGTGAAGTTTCACAACAACCCTGTAAGTGTGTTCCGTTTCTTGACACTATAATGTAAAAAACATGTATACCTACGTTAAAATCCTGACAATAAAAAGACTGTACTGTGTTTGATAATGGAATCATTTTCCAAATGTGTTGGTCACTAACCTCACATTTTCTAGAGCACGTGGACCTGAGCAGTTGCCCCAAAACTGGTTATCTCTGTCTGGGCTTGCAGTTTGCCTTATCCCTGAACCCTATAGGATAAGCAAAAATACCTATTTCCACCTATACCACTGCATAGGAGTCCATACTCCCAGTATACTTTGAACAGTCCAGGGGCCTCACCCTTAACCTGCTCCTCCATCTACTTCTGCAGCCCCGAGTGTGACACTCTTTCTGGGCTGTGAAAAGCTCAGTCTGACCTGGGCCTCCAGCTGGTGCAAACTCATCCAGCTTGGGCAGACCATTCAGATATGCCCCCACCTGGTCCTCCACCTCCGGTTCCTGCACTGCGCCAGGCAACTCTGAAGTCACCAGGTCCCTTGCTTCCAAAGTAGGGTCCTCAGTGGCTACTAGCCCCTCTCCCGCAGGAGTAGGCGACTCAGACTGGAACTGGACTAGAGGCTGCCGGTCACACCGGTCTTCCAACAAGTCCTCTGAAGCACTCCGGGCCCTAAGGCTCTCAGAGTGTTTAATCTGGTGCTCTCTTTGGCCCTCAATCAGGTACCCACTGCAACTATTTCAGGATCAGGAAAATCATTACCCATCAGACATGGGACAGGGATGGAGTCTTTTACCACTACACAGTGCTGTTCCATGTGATAATACACCCGCAAAAATATCGCCATACAAGAATAGCACCTTTTTTTGCAGAGATATTATCCCATTTAACCTGCAGGGGACAGCCCTGCAACCCCCACATTTTTTTAAATGGAGCCGGGGTCAACCCTGCAACCCCTACTCCCATTTACCCCGTATACTATCCCCCTCAATAATGCCACCTATACAGTTTCCTGGTGACTATATGTATGGTGGCATTATTTAAGGGGATGATATTAACTGATACCCGCAGCGCAGGGCCGTTTCACCTCGCCAGCTGATCTCTGCTATCACCAAGGGACACTTACTCTTTCCGTCAAACCCACTGACGCACAAATCAGGCCCATCAATATACTGGCCTGGATGTACCCACTGCCGGGTGACGGTAGTGACGCTAGCCGCAGTGTCTCAGACCGCAGTTTTGTGTCCATTGATATACACATGTTCTAGATAGAGTTGAGTTTTATTGGGAACTGGGGTCTCTTCTAGAGACTCGGTACCGTTCTCACTCAGTGTAACCAATCCACATTTGGCCACTCCCTGGCCTAGTGGAAGTCCTCCGCTAGGAGGCACACACTAATGATGGCCTCTTCCACGAGTCCAACATTCACTATGGCTTGCTTGGGTCAGCCCTTGCAACAGGATCCCCTTTCCTATGCCCCAGCTCCTTTCATACGAAAAAACCTTCAGGTGGTTAGAACGCAGGTGTCCCAGTGTTAGGGGTGCCTGCGCTCTTCTTTTCAGTGTGCATGGCTGAAATAGAGGTTTGGGATTTCCCTTTGCTCTTTTGGGGACCTGACTTCAAATAGGATTGGGTTGGACCTTTGTCCTTCCCATCCTTGTTTACTTTTTTGTCTGCCGATTTCTCTTCTGGTTTAGATGTGCTCGCCTGAGCCTTTTTCTGGACTCGAGTACTCACAAACCTGTTGATAGCCTTTGCAAGCTCCCTAGGGTCTGTGATAGTCTTTTCTAGAAGATGCTGGTGTAGGTCAACCTCACAATTATTTAATACATTCTCGCACCCGCAATCAAATTGTACCTCCCTTTAAATGTGTTAACTTTGTTACTAGTCACCCACCCGCTCAGATATTTCAACGGCAAGTGTGTGAACGCTTCAAATATGTGCCCACTTTTCCTTTTGAGCTCTCTGAAGCTTTTGAGATACTGTTCTGGGGTTTTACAGAACTTCCTCAGGAAGGCTGCCATCATGCTCTCATAAACGGGCCTTTCCTCAGGAAGTAACTGAAGAATTGCATCAGTCCCTGGTGTCCCTGGTTTACCAACATAAGCGATTCATCAAGGCTGCACCCCACAGTACCTCATCCACCTCGTGTAGCTGGAAAGCCAGCTCGAGCGCTTCAAACCAGTCAAAAATATCCTTCCCCACTTCATAAGCCTGTACTATGTCTTTGTGGCTGTGCCGTTGGGGCTTATCCCAGGCACTCTGGTTTGTGCCACTACTACTGCTTTCACTAAAGTTGGATCTGTTGGCCTCTTCTCTTCAAGCACCAGCTTGCACAGCTCTATGGCGGCCCTGTCCCGCTCTATGGTGACTTTGTCCACTGTTTAGGTTCCTCTAGCGAAATAAGTACAACTATCAACACAGAGTTGACAGAAGACAGGTGGAAAAAGCAAGGACAGCAGATACAGAAAAAAGGGTGAGAGAATAAAAGCATTGAAAGCATGAACCGCAGAGTAAAGAGTAGAAGCAGCTGAGCAGAGGTAGCAAGAGATTCAGTCAAGGAGTATATGGGATCTGAACAGATGAAGTGAGTAGGCACTACTGAGCAGTGAGAAGGACACAAAGAAGAAATGGTTCAGCAACAGCTGAGATAACTGATTAATAGGTACGGAGGACTGGACAGAGAGTGGAACATCCGGAAGAAAAGAAATTGACTGATGACGTATAGATAGAAAAGAATGAACAGAGACAAGAAAATCAGGAAGAAAAGGGACTGATGAGGGAGTAGACTGGACAGAGATTAGAACATCATGAAGAAAAGGAATTGACTGATGATGGATAGATAGAAAAGACTGGATAGAGACAAGAACGTCAGGAAGGAAAGGACGTGATTAGAGATAGAGGAGATTGGACAGAGACAAGAACATCAGAAAGAAAAGGGAATGATGAGGGATAGATAGAGTACACTGGACAGGAGACTAGAACATCAGGAAGAAAAGCAACTGACTGATGAGGGATAAATATAAAAGACTAGACAGAGACAAGAACATCAGGAAGCAAAGGGACTGATGAGGGATAGATAGAGTAGACTGAACAGAGACTAGAACATCAGGAAGAAAAGGAACTGACTGATGAGGGATAAATAGAAAAGATTGGACAGAGACGACAGAGACTAGAACATCTGGAAGAAAAGGAACTGATTTATGAGGGATAGAAAGAAAAGACTGGACAGTGACAAGAACATCACGAAGGAGAGGGCCTGATGAGGAATAGATAGAAAAGGCAAGGCAGAGAAAGGAACATCAGGAAGAAAGAAAACTGATGAGGGTTAGAAAAGACGAGACAGAGACAACATCAGGAAGAAAGGGAACTGACTGATGCAGGGTAGATAGAAAAGACTCGACAGAGACAAGAACATCAGGAAGAGATGGAACTGATATGGAATCGACAGAAAAGACTAGGCAGAGACAAGAACATCAGGAAGGAGAGGGCCTGTTAAGGGGAAGATAGAAAATTCTGGATAGAGACAAGAACAACAAGAAGGAGAGAGACTGATGAGGGATGGATAGAGGAGAATGGAAAGAGACAAGAACATTGTAAAGAAAATAAACAGACTGTTGCTGGATAGATAGAAAAGAATGGAAAGAGACAAGAACATCAGGAAGGAAAGGAACTGACTGATGAGGGATAGATAGAAAAGAATGGACAAAGACCAGGACATCGGGAAGAAAAGGAACTGACTGATGAGGGATAGATAGAAAAGAATGGACAGAAATGAGAACATCAGGAAAGAAAGACACTGCTGGGGGATAGAGAGTGGAGGCTGGACACAGACAAGAACAGCAGAAAGAAAAGGAACTGACTTATCTGGGATAGATAGAACATACTGAACAGAGGCAAGAACATCGGGAAGAAAAGGAACTGACTGACGAGGGATAGATAGAAAAGACTGGACAGAGATAAGAACATCAAGAAAGAAAGAAACTGCTGAGGGATAGAGAATGGAGGCTGGACACAGACAAGAACAGCAGAAAGAAAGGGAACTGACTGATGAGGGATAGATAGAAAAGACTGGACAGAGACAAGAACATCAGAAAGGAAAGGAACTGATGAGGGATAGATAGAGGAGAGTGGACAGAGACAAGAACATCAGGAAGAAAAGCAACTGACTGATGAGGGATAAATAGAAAAGACTGGACAGAGACACGAACATCAGGAAGCAAAGGGACTGATGAGGGATAGATAGAGTAGAATGAACAGAGACTAGAACATCAGGAAGAAAAGGAACTGACTGATGAGGGATAAATAGAAAAGATTGGACAGCGACTAGAACATCTGGAAGAAAAGGAACTGATTTATGAGGGATAGAAAGAAAAGACTGGACAGTGACAAGAACATCACGAAGGAGAGGGCCTGATGAGGAATAGATAGAAAAGGCAAGACAGAGAAAGGAACATCAGGAAGAAAGGAAACTGATGAGGGTTAGAAAAGACAAGGCAGAGACAACATCAGGAAGAAAGGGAACTGACTGATGCAGGGTAGATAGAAAAGACTGGACGGAGACAAAAACATCAGGAAGGGATGGAACTGATATGGAATAGATGGAAAAGACTAGCCAGAGACAAGAACATCAGGAAGGAGAGGGCCTGTTAAGGGGAAGATAGAAAATACTGGATAGAGACAAGAACAACAAGAAGGAGAGAGACTGATGAGGGATGGATAGAGGAGAATGGAAAGAAATAAGAACATTGTAAAGAAAATAAACAGACTGTTGCTGGATAGATAGAAAAGAATGGAAAGAGACAAGAACATCAGGAAGGAAAGGAACTGACTGATGAGGGATATATAGAAAAGAATGGACAAAGACCAGAACATCAGGAAGAAAAGGAACTGACTGATGAGGGATAGATAGAAAAGAATGGACAGAAATGAGAACATCAGGAAAGAAAGACACTGCTGGGGGATAGAGAGTGGAGGCTGGACACAGACAAAACAGCAGAAAGAAAAGGAACTGACTTATCTGGGATAGATAGAACATACTGAACAGAGGCAAGAACATCGGGAAGAAAAGGAACTGACTGACGAGGGATAGATAGAAAAGACTGGACAGAGATAAGAACATCAAGAAAGAAAGAAACTGCTGAGGGATAGAGAATGGAGGCTGGACACAGACAAGAACAGCAGAAAGAAAGGGAACTGACTGATGAGGGATAGATAGAAAAGACTGGACAGAGACAAGAACATCAGAAAGGAAAGGAACTGATGAGGGATAGATAGAGGAGTGTGGACAGAGACAAGAACATCAGGAAGAAAAGCAACTGACTGATGAGGGATACATAGAAAAGGCTGGACAGCGACTAGAACATCAGGAAGACAACGAACTGACTGATGAGGGATAAATAGAAAAGATTGGACAGAGACTAGAACATCTGGAAGAAAAGGAACTGACCTATGAGGGATAGAAAGAAAAGACTGGACAGTGACAAGAACATCACGAAGGAGAGGGCCTGATGAGGAATAGATAGAAAAGGCAAGACAGAGAAAGGAACATCAGGAAGAAAGGAAACTGATGAGGGTTAGAAAAGACAAGGCAGAGACAACATCAGGAAGAAAGGGAACTGACTGATGCAGGGTAGATAGAAAAGACTGGACGGAGACAAGAACATCAGGAAGGGATGGAACTGATATGGAATCGATAGAAAAGACTAGGCAGAGACAAGAACATCAGGAAGGAGAGGGCCTGTTAAGGGGAAGATAGAAAATACTGGATAGAGAAAAGAACAACAAGAAGGAGAGAGACTGATGAGGGATGGATAGAGGAGAATGGAAAGAGACAAGAACATTGTAAAGAAAATAAACAGACTGTTGCTGGATAGATAGAAAAGAATGGAAAGAGACAAGAACATCAGGAAGGAAAGGAACTGACTGATGAGGGATAGATAGAAAAGAGTGGACAAAGACCAGAACATCAGGAAGAAAAGGAACTGACTGATGAGGGATAGATAGAAAAGAATGGACAGAAATGAGAACATCAGGAAAGAAAGAAACTGCTGGGGGATAGAGAGTGGAGGCTGGACACAGACAAGAACAGCAGAAAGAAAAGGAACTGACTGATCTGGGATAGATAGAAAATACTGAACAGAGGCAAGAACATCGGGAAGAAAAGGAACTGACTGATGAGGGATAGATAGAAAAGAATGGACAGAAATGAGAACATCAGGAAAGAAAGAAACTGCTGGGGGATAGAGAGTGGAGGCTGGGCACAGACAAGAACAGCAGAAAGAAAAGGAACTGACTGATCTGGGATAGATAGAAAATACTGAACAGAGGCAAGAACATCGTGAAGAAAAGGAACTGACTGATGAGGGATAGATAGAAAAGAATGGACAGAAATGAGAACATCAGGAAAGAAAGAAACTGCTGGGGGATAGAGAGTGGAGGCTGGACACAGACAAGAACAGCAGAAAGAAAAGGAACTGACTGATCTGGGATAGATAGAAAATACTGAACAGAGGCAAGAACATCGGAAAGAAAGGGAACTAACTGATGAGGGATAGATAGAAAAGACTGGACAGAGACAAGAACATCAGAAAGGAAAGGAACTGATGAGGGATAAATAGAGGAGAGTACACAGAGACAAGAACATTGGGAAGAAAAGGAACTGACTGATGAGGGATAGATCGAAAAGACTGGACAGAGAAAAGAACATGAGGAAGAAAAGGAACTGACTGATGAGGGATAGATAGAAAAGACTGGACAGAGAAAAGAACATCAGGAAGGAAAGGAACTGATGAGAGATAGATAGAGGAGTCTGGGCAGAGACAAGAGCATCAGGAAGAAAAGGAACGGACTGATGAGTGATAGATAGAAATAACTGGACAGAGACAAGAACATCAGGTAGGAAAGGAACCGATGGGGGATTGATAGAGGAGACTGGACAGAGACAATAACATCAGGAAGGAAAGGAACTGGTGAGGGATGGATAGAAAAGACAAGACAGAGACAAGAACATGAGTAAGGAGTGGATCTGCTGAGAGATAGGTACAGTAGACATGATAGAGACAAGAACACTTCAGGGCATGGGTAGTGAAGACTGGAGAGAGAAATAGATATCAGGAAGAAATGGAACTGCCGAGGGACAGACAGACAATACTCAATAGAGACAAAAATAAAACAGGAAGTTGTAGCCTGGGTTATTTTTACTCAGGTGTGCTGGTGGTACCAGTTACCACCAGGCCAAAGGGGCACCGATATGTAACCTCCCCTCCCCATACCAGCTGGAAAGGAAAGCATACATTAGGTGACCTGTGTGTTTGAGGATAACAGGAGTGGGGCTACATCCCCGAGTCACTAACCACACATTAAGACCCTGTTCAAGAAAGTATTTAGCACCAGCTGCGAAATGAACACATACCACTGGTGTATACATTTTTTGGCTGGAGCGGGTCCCCATTTATTTAACCACTCACACCTTACAAAATTGCCAACATATAAGAATTGAATGCCCCATGCCAGTGACACCAACCAAATCCCAAAGAGTTATCGGTTATTAGCTTCCCACCCCACTCCATACCAAACCCGCCAAACACACTCAAAGAGCGCACTGGCGGTGAATCTTGGCAAGGAACACAACATCAACCTCCCCATGAAAGGCATGGTTCTATTGCCAGGCGCAATTCTCCAGAACATGGGGCATTTCCCATCTGTGACGGCCATGGCAGGGGAGTCCCCGCCCCATCCCCACCTTCATCCCCAGTCCCCTGTGCATTAACACATGCTCGAGGAGAGGTCATAGGAGAAGGCAGAGGTGAGTATGCAACCCACAGACCCTCTACACGGATCCATGCCCTTGTTGACTAGTAAACAGCTGCAATCTACACACTGATTTTCCTACAAACCACTAGATTTAGAGGACCCCACACATATCATGTTGATTTCATGGCGTGGTCTCCATACAGCACCCCTTCCTCTCCTTCCACCGCCATGAGGGTGATGTTACCATGGGCAAACCTCACCTTCTGCCCACTGTATTATCTTTTTTCCCCAGCCTGCTCTCAACATGTAGATTGGGCTAGAATACTGCAAGCCTCCCATCAGCCCTAACGCTGCACTTAGGGCTTGCTGCATCCCCTGACAACTTCCTGGCTCCTCCTGGCAACGCATGCCAGCAGTTCCCCCTTCTGGGTGGAATGCTCTTTATTGGGCCACAGGTGCCATAATATGTGGAGCCCAGGGGCAACTGGCCCCTTACCCCTGATTCATGCTATACAATGACAACTGAGGCATTATATTGGTGTTGGCAATAAAAGGCAGTGGTTATTATTGCACAATATATAATCATAAAACATATTTTGGTAAAGTTATTTTTCATAATCACAAATGGTAAACAATGTTATCTTTTGGGCACATGGTCCAGGGGGTGTCTACCTGACCTGTGCCGCCATCTTCTTCCCACGACTTCGTGGGCCACGTTAGTTTTCCCCTTTCTTCTCCCCTTCTTCTTCCTTCTGGGTGGGTGGGACTGGGAAAAGAAAAAGTCTCCTGCGTTCGCTGGATGACCGATGGTGCTCCGTTCAGAGTCCCATAAAGGACTGGATTCCCTCTGCTAGCTCCTTCTTTTTATCCTCCATACATAGCCTGAGAGGCTATGCATATTTCTGTGGGCTTGTTGCCCCTCCGGGCGGCTGACACCGACGGCCATTCACAGCTTGGTGTGGTCCCCTTCTCTCCCTTTGTTCTTTTCTTCCTGCTTCTTCCTGTCCTTGGGCTTGTCCCCTTAGGTGCGTTAGCACCCTGGTGTGCTTTCTTCCTGTTGTTTGGATGAAGTGAGTGGCAGGAGAAAGGGTGCCAACACATCTTCCCCTTTGTGTTGTTCTGCTGCTTATGGCAGTCTTAGATATTATATGTGTGTCTTGTCACCTTGGGCCCCCGGATTATCCCCCTAGGCCGCCATGCTACATTGGTGCCCCATTGCGCAGCACTGGCCAGTCTTCACTCCTAAGGGGACTGCATGGGGTGGCAGCCCCCCAGGCATCAACTGTTGACCTGCCTCGCCCACTCTCTCTGGAGCGGTCATCCTCGTCCACTGTTAATGAGCACATCTACTGTTGTAGAGCCCCAGAGGGGTTACCATTCCAAAGGCCAGTCCTTGGAATAACCCTCATCTTTTTCAAGCCCTGCTTTTAGATTAAACAGGTGGTCTCTTTTATTTACGGGTAGACATATAGCAGTGGTTTGCCATCTTCTTTTCAAATTTGATATATGATTGGATGGCATATTGTGTGTAACTCGGGCAGTAACTGTATGACTGCCTTGATCAAAGCATTATAAATTTGCGTTTAGATGTATTTGTTCATTTTTTGTTATTGTTGTAGTACATTTAGCCAATTTGATTGTAGTGTACTATGTTTCATTGATAATTTTCTTGTCCGAACCTGCTTGATTCAATCTTCCTTACATGTATATACTGATGTAAATAAATATCATTGATGACTTTTACATGTTTTGAAATCATATGAATTTGTTTTTTCCTTTTTTCCTGGTTTTGATTTACTCTTACAAGAGGTAATACTATAGGGGTGCAACCGTGTAACTTCCGTTTGGAGGTACAGGAAGCCTGGTCTTCCATTAATTCAGAAATGAGTCTTGAATGATTCCCAGTGGGGACGCTCTTTTGTGTTTATAGTCCTTGGAATCTACCATACGGAGCCCTTGAGAGCTCATACAGCTGTTCAATAGCTTTATTAGAACATGAACGTTAACAATAATTAGCACCCAGGGTAGAACATTGAAATTCTGACAGCCAATCAGGAACCAGTTCTTCCAGGCAATATTCGCTCATGTAGCCATGGATCCTGGCACCTGCCTGGATTGAGACATGGACCTGTGCACTTCCCACACACTCCCCCGCCACTTTCCAACCCTTGTATGATCTATTTCTCATCAGCCGCTCCTTACTCTTCCCACAGTCCCTGCGCAGCCGCCACTCTGTTCCGCAGAAATGAATAACAGACTTCCCACGCTCGGTGCCAAGGAAGTGAAGTCCTATGTTTATTTTGGTGGCATGAAGGTAGTGCAGCGACGGAGCCAGGAAGAAGGCATCCATGCATGGGCTTCACCACATTGGCCTAGCACCTGACCCCAGGTGCTACAATTTTTAAGGAATAACAGGCATTGTAATAATAGCCAAATACTGGGTGGGGTATGTGTGCTTTGATTCATTGTATGGTAACACTACACTAGTCCTAAGCAGTCCATGTTTGGGCCAATACTTTCAAAAGGAGCTGCTGCTGGAGAGGTAAAGGAGAGTGGACAGCGACAAGAAGATCAGGAAGGAAACGATGAAGCAACAGCTGATAAAACAGGCAAAGGATACAGGAAGAAAAGAAAATCAGTGAAAGAAGGAACTGCTGAGGAGCGAGATGGGGAGTGATGGAGGACCAGCCACAAGAACTAGAGATGGACAGCGTGAAGAAACAGATGGAGACAAGAGAGGGATGAATCTAAGGAACTGAGGAGAAGAGAGGTGGAGCAGACGGAGGAGAAGACAGGAGCGCAGGAAAGCAATTTTAATGTAATTAAATTTTCAGACAGAGGAATTCTGGGGGGATATTCACTGGTCAGTTTATGAATCCAGAATCAGACGCAGATACTGCGTATATTACTGTGGGTGCAATGGGTTGACTCATCTGGCCAAGGCTATGTTCCTTTTGTAATGTGTGTTACGTTGCAAAGTAAAGGCACGCAGTCGCGAGCCTCGTTCTGGGCGGCGCATGCGCTCTGGTAACAAATGCGTCCCGTACGGCAGTTGCCCCCGGAACCTCACGAGCAGCAGACGTGTCTCTGTGCCTCCTTGTATGAGTGTGTGTGTGGATTCGAGTGAGGCGGCCCGAGGCACGGGCCAAGCCCCAACATTGGCGACGAGGAAGGCTGCCACGAGAAAGCTAATTGGTGGGCGCAAGTGCATCAAACACACGATAGCGGGTGGCCATCTTTGATTTTCGGCTTGTGATGCAGTTGCGGCCCGTGAGGATGCTTGTGCGCTGCCCACGTGCTGGAGAACACATTCTATTCAATTTTTGGAACCCTCCTGGTCCTCCAGTCCGCAGGGCCGCGCTTCTGGTCCGTGAGGACCACTTCTTCACTGCATAGTGGAAGAGATGCTGGCCAGGGCCAGGAACACAACCACTGGACTACACTGAAGGTGGGGCCAACCATATTGTCACCGTCTACACGCCCAGGTACGTCTACACTCGGGAAGATCAGGTTTGCGGCTTCCATCTTGAAGGGAGGTGCCTGTGAGACCTGCGAGCATGGGCGACAGCGACGGTGAGGCACCCGCACCAGCAAGAGTGGCCCGGCGACAGCAGGGACCACTAGCACCCATGCAAGAGTTTGACTCCTCCGGTCCACCCTCCAAGTTGAGCCCCAAATGGCTCATATGGATAAAGAAATTGGACATGTTTTTTAGAGCGACAGGGGAGGACGATGATGACGCGAAGGTTGCAACGTTATTATATCGGGCAAGTACGGACGTTTTGCAGATATATGAGTCTTTGAGCCTTCAGGTAGTGACTTATGCCGCTGTCAAAACTGCGCTCCAAAACCACTTCATCCCATTGTCAAACGTGGATTTCAACAGGTTCGTAATGTGTGGGGAGAAACAACACGATGATGAGTCCCTGGACCAGTTTTGCGCACCTCTGCATCAACTGTCGAGCACTTCGAGGTGGGACAATGAGGAGGTAATGATTCGGAACCAAGTTATACAGGGATGTAGCTCCAGCAAGCTGAGGAGGCAGATTCTGCGAGAGCCAGGCATGACATTAACGCAAATACTGGACAATGGCAGGGTGTATAAGCTTGCAGAGAGCAGAGGCTCGAAAATGGACGCTGCAATACGCCTGTGCAAAGGAGAGGAAGCGTTTGCCATAGGGAAATCGACCCCGTCCAAAGCACGCTGGAGCCAAAAGCGCCAAGAAACATCCTCTACACAGGGCACCCCAGCAGTGTGCCAGTACTATGGGAATGATTTACCACACTCAGAAGACTGTCTGGCGAAGACAAGGGTTTGTGGGAGGTGCAGCACACCCGGGCACTATGCGAGGATGTGCCGAGCGGCTGCTCCTGTGACGACGCACAGAGGACCCACAAGAGCAAGTGGAAGCAGCTTCAGGAGACAGCGAAGCGTCACTACGCTGCAACAGGAAGCTCAGAGGGTAAACATTGCGGAGGAGGAGGAAGACAATGAGGAGATCTTCTTTATTTCGAACCTTGCCACAGGAGCCAAGAGAAGGAGGCAACCCACCTGTGTTGTTGACATTCAGGGTGCCCCCACACCAGTACTGATCAACACAGGGGCCTCTGTGTGTGTGCTGGCCACAGAGCACTACAAGGCCATCCCAGGCCCACCGCTGTTAGATAAAGAATTTACACTTTTGGGGTCGACACGCCGTTGCCGATACAGGGTGTATTCGTCGCACCGGTGACACATGGGACAAATGCAATTAAGGCGCGTTTCTACGTCACTGAAGTCAGTCCGCACTCGCTGCTGAGATGTGCCACATCGGAGGCCCTTAATATTGTGCATTTTCCATTGGCTGTATAACAGGCGGACGTTGACTAACTCCTGGACAGGTTTTAAAACATCTTCCAAGGGGTGGGCAAACTAAAGCAGCCCCAGTACACTCACATATTGATGAGACAATACGGCCCATGGCGCTCAAACACTGAAGAATACCCTTCCACCTCAGATCACAAGTGGAGAAGGAGCTACAGTCGCTCATCGAGATGGACATTATTGAAAGAGTCGAGGGGCCAACTCCCTGGGTCTCGCCCATTGTCATAGCGCCAAAACCGAAACAACCAAGTGCTGTCTGCATCTGTGTGGACATGCGCCTCCCGAATGCTGCCATTAAATGGAAACGCCATATCACGCCGACGCTGGACGACATTGTGAGCAAGCTGCAGGCGGCCAAGGTCTTTTCAAAGCTTGACCTGCGGTCCGGGTATCATCAGCTAGAACTCCACCCGGACTCACGGTACATAACAACATTCACTACTCATGAAGGACTTTATCAATTCAAACGCCTCAGCTTTGGCATGTCCTCTGCCGCTGAAGTGTTTCAAAATACCATAAGAGGAGTGCTAGCGAGCCTAAAGGGAGTGTTCAACATGATTAATGACATTTTGGTATTTGCAGCATCACAGGTGGAACACATGAAGCGGCTAGAGATGACTCTGCAGAGACTGAGAGAGCTAGGCCTCACGCTACATCAGGGAAAGTGCGAGTTCTTTTGGGATCGCATTGGATTCTTTGAATTTATCTTTCATGCAAACGGGGTATCACCTGACCCAGAGAAAGTCTGCGACATCGGGGAGGCCGCTGCGCCCCAATCTCCTACCGAGGTGCGCAGCTTCCTCGGAATAGTAAACTATTGTGGACGGTTCATAAAAGGCCTCGCTTCACTATCAGAGCCGCTCCAAGCCCTGACAAAGAACGATGTGCCAAGGACATGGGAAAAAAGGGAACAGGAGGCGTTCCAGGACATAAAGAAAGCACTCTCAGACCAGGACACCATGGCCTATTTCGACCCCACAGCCGAGTCAGAGATAGTGGTGGACGCTAGCCCGGTGAGGTTGGGAGCCATACTCATGCAAGCGGATGCCAGGGGGAACATGCGCCCAATCGCCTATGCAAGTAAGACCCTGACGGACACCGAAAGGTGATATTCACAAATCGAAAGGGAGGCGCTAGCGATCTTGTGGGGCTGCCGGCATTTTTGCCTCTATATCCTGGGGAAGCCAGTAGTGGTGGTGACGGACCATAAACCGCTGATACCAATTTTGGCTGGTGTGTCGTCGAAACCCCTGCTACGCATCGAACGTTGGATGCTTGCTCTCATTTTTTTATTTTTTTAAATTTTTTTATTGTATTTGGTAAGATTGCAAACCTTTACAATTTACACAAGATTTTGAACATATATTTACAACAATATAAAAAACATGTTTCTGATTCCTAGCAAATAAACACAATTCTTTTTGCTACAATTCAAATAATCATTGGTATGACAAAACTAAAAGTGAACTTATTTAGATCATAAAATCCATATTAACCTTAATAGTTTAGTGATTTCATACTATGTACATAAAAGATTCATATCCTTTAAATTCTTGTCAATTTCACACAGTAACATAATCAAGTTCATAGTCATTTTGGTACTATTGCCTATCATACACCTAGACCAGAGGGTCATTCTCGCCAGCAAAGAAGAGGGATCAAAGTAAGATCCAAGAATACTAAGTCTCTTTATCTCGAAATAATCACAGAAAACAACCAGATGTTGTAGAGATTCAACCACAGAAACCCTCTGACAGAATCTACAAGCACCAGAATTAGTTGATTCCCTACATCTTCCCCATTGGGCTAATCTTTCATTTGTAGGGAATTGGTTCAGTCTGAAGCGGAGATATAGATTTCTACCAGAAGCTGATGGAAATTGTATAAGATATCTCGGACAAGTACCCCATTTTCTTCTAGTCTGAGCATAGTCCTGATACATGAGATACCTACTTATTCTGTCCGATTGACAACACCAATAATATAATTGAATTTTCCTTTTGCAGCTAGGTAAACCCAAAATTAGATGTTCCTCTGGGATCAGGGTAGCGGACATAATATCCTTCATTTTTTCCACAAATGCTGATATGGACGGAGGATGTTTAAGCAGCACCTGATTGCTTAGATCTTCATACAGACTATTGGCTGGTGGATTTAGGTACATAACATAATTATTAAGCATCCGCCAATGCCATTTTACAGATAGAGGAAGGAGTCCTATTTCATGTCTTATCATATCATTTGGAATTGAGGCGGCCAAACCCATTACTTGTTTCCAAATGCCACCTTGTAATGAATCAAGAACATCTTCAATTTCATAAAGACATATATCAAGAAACTATAGAATGCATGGTTTCACTTTGAGTAGATAAAATTGTAAAACAGGTAATATGGAATAGCCGCAATATTTTCTCATGATAATTTTCATCTGAGAGATTAAAGGCCTAGCTTTTTCATACAGTTTGTTTTTCCACCATTGCAATGAGTACATATCAGACAGTGTATGACCAAGATATTTGGAAGATTTTACTACCTCAATAGGAATACCATCCATAGACCAGTTAAATCGATATGCCTTTTCTTTCCCGTCTGTGAAAACCAGTATGTTAGATTTAGATTGATTCACTTTCAGATTATTATCTGATGCATATATGGAAAAGGAATTCAGCTTGTTTAGAAGACCAAAGGGTGTTTTATCAAATAATAATAGATCATCGGCAAAGCCCATGTAATTGAGTTTCAGCACCCCCAGATTCACAGGGAAATTGATGACCTGTGTCCAACAATCCTCAATATCGTAAATGTATAGATTAAATAGTACAGTTGCAAGAGTGCAGCCTTGTTTTAGTCCAATGTTAGTTGGTATATCATCAGTGGTAGCGCCTGCTCGATTTAGTCTGACCTTATAATAAGTCGAGGTATGCAGAAGGGCAATTAGTGACACCAGGTACGAGGGGAATCCCATGTGTAGCATTTTTCTCCACAGTATTTCCCTCACCACTGAGTCAAAAGCTGCACTCAGGTCGAGAGAAGCCATATAGACTGCACCCGTGTGATTATGTTTAGTGTTCCATTGAATGTGGGAAATAATTGTTTAGTGTTCCATTGAATGTGGGAAATAATTAATGCTAGCTCTCATTGAGTATGGAGCGAAATTGGTGTACAGGCCCGGTACGAACAACCCCACTGACTACCTGTCCCATCACCCGAACAGCGAAAGGGTACAAGGTCTGGGAGAGCTGGTGAAATGTCAGGAGTTCGTTCACAATATTGTTGAAGGAGCAATGCCGGTGGCACTGTCAAGGGAGGTTGTAGCCAAAGAGTCCACCAACGATGAAGTCTTCAAGATCATACAGTCTGCCATACGGAGCGGAGAATGGAAGGAGGTGATGAATAACAACACAAGGCGAGAAGACAGAGCACAGAGAGATCTACAGGCGCTGTGGAAGGTACGAGATGAACTTTCTATCTCCGATGATGGACTACTACTGCGAGGATGACAGATTGTTATCCCGCACACATTGGTATCCCGAGTCCTGGAGCTAGCACACACCGGTCACCAAGGTGTCGCCAGGACGAAAGCACGGCTGAGACCAAAGGTGTGGTTTCCCGACCTAGAAAGCCAGGCAGAGGGACATGTGCGGAGGTGCCTGCTGTGTCAAGCAGCAAGCCCAGCAGAGAGGGCTCCGCCCATAAATTCAATGGACAGGAGTGAAAGTCCCCGGGGCACAGTTCATGCGGACTTTGGCTCGACCGGGAGGGGAATTTACTTCTTGGCTGTTGTCGACCAGTGGTCAAGGTACCCTGAAGTCGAGCTAGTGGACTCCACGGCAAGTGACCACACCATCTTAGCACTTGAAAAGATGTTTGCAACTGAGGGATTCCCAACGGTTCTGTGCTCCGACAATGGGCCACCATTCACAGGGAACCAGTTTTCACAGTACATGAAGGAGAGGGGGATACAGCACAGAAAGGTGACGCCACTCTGGCCCCGGGCCAATGGGGAAGCGGAAAGATTCATGAGAACATGGAATAAGGTATTCTGCATCTCGGCAAATGGAGGAGGTGAGCTGAAGAAGAACATGTTCGAGTTCCTACGAGAATATAGAACGACTCCCCACCAGTCGACAGGGGTCGCTCCAGCTGAGGTCATGTTTGGACGCTGCCCCAGGGGGCTTAAACCAGAAATAGAAGGACACGAGCCAGGTGTGATCTAAGATGACAGGGTTCGACAGGAGAGAGCAGTCAGGAATGAGAAGGAGAGCGTGAGGAGAGGTCTGCTGGAAAAGGAGGTAGCTTTAGGGGACTCCGTACTAGTCAGGAACCGCCGACCGTAGGGGAAATTGTCGCTCACGTATGAGCCGCAACCTTGGACAGTCATCCACGTGAAAGGGACGATGGTAACAGCGGCCAGCGAAAGAGGGACAGTAACTCGCAACAAGTCCTTTTTCAAGAAAGTAGAGGTACGCCACCGGGAAGGAGGGCTGGAGGATGCCCCCAGATCAGAGGAAAGTGCAGAGACCCCTTAAGCCGAAGGGAAGGCGGACATACCACTCATCGACGTTGTATCGCTGCCGACCCCAGGGAGTAGCAGCCGGTATCCGGCGAGACATGGACGCCAACAACCCGTGCACTTCAAGGACTATGTCATGGACTCAGGAGACTGAGCCGGTAGTATGCCCAGATTAGTGACTCACGTTAAGTCTGTTTAAAGTTGTGTTGTTTTATGTTGTTTCGGTTTAAAGAAAAGAAGGGATGTTACGTTGCAAAGTAAATGCACGCATGCGCGAGTCTCGTTCTGGGCCACGCATGCGCTCTGGTAATAAATGCGTCCCATGCGGCAGTTGCCGCTGGGACCTCACGAGCAGCACACGTGTCTCCGTGCCTCCTTGTATGAGTGCGTGTGTGGATGCGAGTGAGGCGGCCCGAGGCACGGGCCAAGCCCCAACAATGTGACTCTTCCAATGGCTAGTGTATACTCGTTCACATAACAGTCTGCACCGCTTTTATCTTTCAAATTATTCCTTTTATTGATTCATAAGCATGGATATACAATTTTCTGCTTCAAAACAATAAAGTTCAATCTTTAAACATGGCCCTAAGCACACTGCACATTTCAGTACCAGACTTTTGCCGGTGCTGATGTACTAAATACTCAAACAAAAACAGTTTGATAAATATCCCCTTACATGGATTTTCCACCAGACCTATTTTTCTCAAATGCACATTTTCTTACCTTAAGACATGGGCTTTCTCACCTTCCGCTCTTTCTGGGGGCCTAGCGTCTCACATCAGAAGGGTACTTTCCAAAACGGTTCCCGTTTACAATGTTCACTCATGTGATGCAATCTTATCACAAACATAGTAAACAGACTGCCCCTGCCCCATACTTTCATGCCATGTACTTCAGTTACTTTTTAACGAACATCAATAACGGACTCATGTTCATTTCCACTGCACTTGCTCTTTTCAGTGATCGCTTGTATACATACTATCTGATATTAGCCTTGTTTGCTAACATTAAATACAGACTACTATACTTGGAGAATATATATTTGTTAGTTTAGCTTTTCCCTCCTGCTTTGCCTTTATGAATGTCTCTCATGGCCCTTGCTTATGTAGGATTACAATCAGCTTGTCCAACAAATTCCTCATGCTTTGCTTCCGTCAATGTATTGATCACTTTTCCAGCTTGTCATATTAATATTCCACACTTTACCTCGCATCATGTACTCTTCTGGATGAATTATTTTTCAATTACATAGTATTTTAAAGAAACATTATTGGATTTCTTCTCCCGTTTGTAATCAATTTGTTATTGTGATGGCTTTTGCCTGCAAATCTTTAGAGAAACTGTGAAAACCTCTCTTATTCATCCCTATAGGGAATATGGACTCTAGTACTCTAGTATGTAAATCCATTATGCTTCTCTCTAGATTATTTCACTGACAGGATCAGCCTATATTAAGTCTTGTCATGACCATGACAGTTTAGAATTGCAATTGTGACAAATGATGATTTCTTTCCAGAAAATGTCTCTTTACTGGTGATTTACTGTTATTCCGGGGATATCGCCTTTGTTTTCTCTCAAACTTTCTCTGGTTGGTCTCGTCATCTCCCCAAGAAACACTTTGATACATGGGTATTTTAAACAATAGAGTGTATAATTTAGTTGTGCAAGTAGGAGTGTGTTGTAATTGTATTGATTTTACAGTGTTTCGGTTGCATAAAATATGTCCTCTTATCACGTTATTACGCTGTTTACACCCTAAATATGGATATGTTTGAATGTATTTGTTCTTAAGGAGATTTGCATCTGTCTCACTCCTGTCTGTCCAGTCTCACTGGTTGATTTTTGAGAGTGACTTGCTTCTGCACACCATCATGGGTGATACAGGGATTCACTGGTACAGTAATAGTGAAAAGCATTCTGGGCCCGATTCATGCGTTTGTCGATTCATGGAACACAATGCGCGTGGCTTACCCGAGACTTGCGCTGAATCCCTGCGGGTCCAAAACATCACTGTGACACCACGAACGCCTTGTGCGAGACGCCCAGCGAAGGCGCATACCGTCTAGTGCAGTCACCTAAAAAGGGGGTGTAACACGTGGAATGGGGAACAACAATCGTAAATGTTGGCGTAACGTGGGAAGTACCACAGTAAAATACTTGCAACGCCCACACACGTGCTAACAACACATATTCATAGAATCGAACAGGGCTCATCGGCACGTGGCAAAAGACGCGCTTATCCGTAAACACGTCCACCATTGCAATGAGTACATATCAGACAGTGTATGACCAAGATATTTGGAAGATTTTACTACCTCAATAGGAATACCATCCATAGACCAGTTAAATCGATATGCCTTTTCTTTCCCGTCTGTGAAAACCAGTATGTTAGATTTAGATTGATTCACTTTCAGATTATTCTCTGATGCATATATGGACCGCGCACTAAAAACAATGTATAAATGGACCATCGAAAAGCCAGCGCGCGCATACAGCTACAATTAATGTACAGTTTTTCGCAGCAGTGATCGTGGGACACCGCAGGAGGAGGAGGATAGCCAGGGCACGCATTTTTTTTACCCAGGGCCAGCATTTTTGTGATGCCTGATGACCAGGTCTATGGCCGGCACAATATTTCACCTAAAATCCAACCCCTGCGGAGTGCACGGAGCCCTGGCACATTTCAGGTGACAATTGATGATGACAAAGGGACAATCATCTGTCCCAATCTTACCACCCTGAGAATGTGTCCTTGGAAGTGGTACATTGTGTGCATCTCTTAGTACTAAAAGTATCTCAATCTGGTGTGCACACAAGGAAGTTGGAGTGTGCCGCTAACACCATGGCAAAGTACACATCTAAATGCCGGTATGTCACCAAAACCCTCCCACACTTCATGTCACCTGGTTGCCACACGATACCATGGAATGCAATGTCCAAACTGAGAAATAAATGGCCAACACATTACACTACTTTCACAAAGCGCTCAACGATCAACGGAACAAGTTCAGAAATAACTCACTCTCACTCATCAATATAATAATGTACACAGCGACATCAATTGGCCAGTACAACATACCAGAAACACAGGACCCAAGAGTGAATCTGTCTGACAGTGACCATTCATAATTGCACATGTGCCTCAATGTGTCGTGACTTGCACATGGCACCCTTGTATATTCGTGTGGATCTGCTAACCAAAGGGGGCAGGGAAGCACATACAGCAGGAATGCTCAAAATTAATGGAGGTAGTCAAGCTAATAAATGAAGATGGAGCATGAACAAAATATGGATCTCAATGTACAAACAAAAAGGGATGCTAACATGCACTGGAGAACCAATCATGAATCCCACTAGGGGTGTATACACAGGTCAGACTTGAGACTGCCCACAGATATAATGAAAGCCCAATACTTCTGTGTAAGTTACCTTTGCACACTGCACTCCTTGCAAGCCCATGGAAAGGGGAAGCAGGAGTGGCATATGTTTCTGGACCCTATGGCACAAACAAGGAGGGTGCCAATATAAAACAAGCCTGAATGGGTCTTGCTGGAATCTAGAGTGGATGCCCTTGGCTGCCACACAAAGCAAAACACTGTCACATAAATGCACAATAGACAAAAAACACGTTTAAAAAAATCTAAAATGCCCATGGGGAATCCAGGGGGCAGGGGGCACCCAGGAGGGAGGAGGTGTAGGGTGAACATCAACACCCACATGTGTGGATGATGAGAAGAAAAAACAAAAACCTCCATGGGTTAATGGGCTACACGGCTAGCATGGATCGGGAGACATTTCGCTGCTGTCGCCACTCTCTGGTGTAGCATCAGAAAGCAGTAGTGGTAAGGCAGGATCACCACGTATAGCCCTGGTCTGGTCCTCCATGCCAGTGGCCATGTGGGATGATTGCACCTGCAACATGATGGCTCGGAGGTCTCCATGCAACACCTCACGGGATGCACACAGTTCCTTCGTGATGGTACAAGTCAACTGTTACATCTGCTGTTAAAACTGTCTACTGTGAGCTGCCTTGAGTGCAGCTAGTGTAGGGACTCATACTCTAACCTCAGGGCTTCCCTGTGGGCCCGACCCTCTGCAGCAATGGATGCACACAGAGCACTCAGTTCTGCCTGTCGGCTCCTGTTGCTGGCCACCATGTTCAGCCTGTATGAGTGGCATGTGGACCGCAATGCCTACTGCTGGTGCTCCACC
Organism: Ambystoma mexicanum; assembly: GCF_040938575.1. Taxonomy (NCBI): domain Eukaryota; kingdom Metazoa; phylum Chordata; class Amphibia; order Caudata; family Ambystomatidae; genus Ambystoma; species Ambystoma mexicanum. The sequence continues at coordinate 417,975,458 of NC_090934.1, read as the reverse complement.
TGTCTTTCTGGGGGTATCATGGAATTGGCCACCCTGCCCATGCCCTGAGCCAACATCTCATATGAAGCTGCCTGTTGTTGTGCAACAGCATACATGGACTGTTCCCACAGAGTATCGCCAGCTAACACACGGGTACCATGTTGCCAGACCCCATGCCTGCCTGGGCCAAGGGAACCTGGCCCTTGATGTGATAGTGCTGTCTGTGGCTGCAGGGCTGCATCCCTCCCTTAATCAGCTGGCCCAGGACCAGGAGTCAATACTGTGGAGCTTGACCCTGCACCCGTAACCACCACAGATGGATGTACCAACAATGACTGACCCTGTGAGGGGTCGTCCCCCCATTCAGGTGTTTGGGATACAACAGGACCCACGATCAATGCACTCACCTGTGACAGCACAGAGGAATAAAATTCAGGTTCAACATCAGAGCCAAAGGTTTCCTCAGAGGTGAACTCAGGCTAAGTCAGGGCCAGGATGTCCTGTAGCACCAGTGGATCTTCATGGGCTACCACACCACGTCCTCCACTGGTGGTTGGTCGTGGCTCAGTATCCTGTTCCTCCTCTAACTCCTCCTCTGCATCCAGTGCCTCATCACCTGCACATGGACAGAAAAATATACGAAGAGCCATGTAAATAGCATAGCTCACACACATAGGCATCACAATGTCGTCATGCAACACATTAACCTGCTATGTCACAAGCTCCTGCATGTACGCAGTGTAAATGGAAGTGAAGGGTAGCATGAAAGCTGCCACGGACATGTGTGGAAGGGCTAAATACCACATGTACTACATGGTGCATAGCACCTGCTTCACACACGAGCACCTGACTGGCATAGTTCTTGGATCTTCAAGTATCAGCAGAAGATGGTGGTTTAGTCTCCAAGGTCTACAAAAAATCGACGGACCGCAATGCATTACTAAATTACAGAAGTTATCATCCGCGGGCCTTATAGGATAATCTGCTTTTTGGACAATTTTTACGTTATAGGAGAACATGTACGAAAGTTGCCGATTATCAACAACAATCAGGAGAACTAAAATCACAACTGCTTCGAAGAGGATATCCTAAAAAAATTGTCAGAGATACCCAGAAACGGGCAAGGAACATACCACGGACTACTGCCTTGCAACAATACGGGAAACCCGTCCAAGGGACGTCTATTGTGGCAGTCCTAAGTTATTCTCCAATCTTCAACACTCTGAAAAGAGAAATTAAGAGACTGTGGCCTATTTTAAATACCGGCAAATTGGAATTGTCAGTGCCCACGTTTGCGATTAATCGGAGAAGGAACATCCGGGATAGTCTGGTCCATACTTTGTCAGACCCAAAGCGTGGTGGAAATACTAACACTCTTTGGAATGTACCCACCGCGGTGGGACACACCCCATGTGGGATGTGCAGTATGTGTAAACAAACAACAAGAAGTGTATCCGTTGACATAGGGTGGAAGACACCATGGATGCAGAGGCATCTAACTAATTGCAATAGCCGAGGTGTCATCTACTTAATTACCTGTCCGTGCAATCTAAAATATATTGGGATGACAACTCGCCCAATCAAAACACGCCTCATTGAACATAAGTCCTGTTTAAGGACCAAAAAAATCACTGCACCACTTGTGGTCCATTTCAATGCAGAACATCACACAGAGAATGATTTCAAATGGACAATTCTGGAGAAAATATGGCCACCTCGTAGAGGGGGCAATTTTCATGATATACTCCTAAAGAAGGAACAACAGTGGATTTTCCGTCTGGATACAGTCAGACACGGGCTCAACAAAGAAATTCAGTGGAATACACTGGCCCTGATGAAGTAGGTGGAACACTACAGCTTTATCCACCCTGTTTCTCCATTTTGCCCCATAAAACGGGTGATTTCTTCCTCTTTCCTTTTTTCCGCCCATGTTGCCCCCTGCCTCATTGGCCTCGAGGTGCCTTCAGAGATCTAGCAACATGCTGGGGCCACACAGTTGCCACTCCACTAGAAATTCGGGCTTCCACCCATTATGCCCTTCCATTAATTTTTCCTCTCCCCCCCTGCCCCCCCACCTCTGGTGCACCTCCCATTCTTTTCATGAAGTTCACTCATGCATCAAATGGGCTCTCACGCAATTCGAATATTGTGTGCAGGGAGCACATAGGATTCCTTGAGTGTCTGGGATATTATTCATTTGAATACAGCGTTGGCGCTAGTAGATTCACGTGAAGGTTCCTATGAGAATTGGTTTTCCCCTTACGTGCTTACTATCCCAGAAACGGCCACGGGAACACGTTTCGTTTCCCGACCCAAAATGGCCGACGGGACACGTGATCCTGTCGTGGTCTTCCATTGGCTGCTAGTAAGACCATCCTTGTTTGCCGGCGCCGACGGAAGACGCGGATCAGCTTACTAGCGTCTACCGCGAAATAACGAGACGGAAGAAAGCGTGCTAGGGAAACAAGAACCCAACAAGTAAGAACTTGCGGGACATGCTACTTAGATTATGTGCATGCTCCCATTATTGATGAAATTGATATGGGCTCTTGGTGCCACTCTTAATTTGCACTGTTGGGTTCGATATGAGCAGTTGGGCTTAATAAGTACCTATGATGGGGCTATATGGGGGCTCAACCACTAGGAGCGGTAAACAAGCGGGCCACTTTTGGTGACTGCACTAGTCACCGGGTCTCTCCCACTTAATATGGATAAACACAAACCAGGGGGGGGCAAAAAAGATCCACTGTGATTAATGTTCTGCAATCCCCCCCCCCTTTTTGCAGGACCCCTTCGAAAGCATAATGAACAAAGTTGCGAGACTATAAGAAGCTCACCTCATTGAAGGGACGTCTATGAGTGGAAAGGTAAACAAACAATAGCTTCACAACTGTGGGGACGATATATATTTGAGGACAAGGTGATGTGACACTGTGGGAGTATAGACACAGTCAATGCAACATGAGTGTTCTTATGTTGCAGATCAAGCACCATCTCAGGCTTTCCAACTCTACTATCTGAAAGTGGCAACACTACAGAAATCGAATGTGCCTTCCCTTTGCACATACAAATAGTTGGACAGGTACGAGTTTGTCAGGTTAGACATAACGTCATGCACTCAATGGTGATGGGGTAGGGTGAAGATAGCCTCTCTTTTAATATCACAAATTGACTTGTTTAGTACTTTGGAAAGCAAAATTACTTCATTCCATCAATAAGAGCCATTAAGAAATGCCGTATCCTTTTTCCCACATATGAGAGAAGTCATTTTGACGTTCTCCCATTTTTCCACAGGATATGTCGCAATCCCGCCCCTATGGGGCTTGTTGATTGGGTCGAAAGAAGCAATAATGGGTCCAGAAGAATATGATATACGCAAGACATCATTGAAACCGGTCGACCAGACATACAGATGTCACCTCATTTAGAGTGACACAAGTGGACTTATGCACTTTTAGACACAAATCGTTTGAATTAGTCTCAGAGAACTCAAGTTTTCTTTTATAAAGTTGTCATGTATTCTCGCACAAGAGAATGGTTCATGCACCTGTAAAAAAACGAGTTGAATATAAAGTGCATTTTGTGCTGAGAATCTGTGCGACACATATACTTTTATAAAATGTTTTAGAAATTACTCCTGGATCAACCAGACACACCTCACGGAGGGCAATTAAATTGTCAGAGTGTGTGACGCCGAGTCCCACGTGACCTGTCTGTTTCATCCAAGGGTGCAGCCGGAAAATGTTTTTTCCCGTAACTGTCTTGGTTTTAATTTTTTGGACTAATGAAATTTGTATGTATAAAATGTACTGTGGTAGTTCATTGTGAATATGTTTTTTCACTGTTGTGACATAGGGCAAGAATAGTCCCCATGCAATTCTTGCCGGTAGCCGGAGCATTAGTGTTTTTGAGGATTAGAAACATCATGCAGGGTTAGCATAGTGTACTCCCTGTAGGGAAAGAGTTAGGGTTGCATTAATTGCACAACATAATAAACAGCTCTGGTGAAGCTTTTTTGTTCCTTACTCTGTTTTGTGTGTTACAGTATCTCTCTGGTAACAGAAAGGACACATACCTGCTTCTTGAGGTAATGTGGATTTGAGGAAAATACCTGTGTGTTAGTTATAGTTCAGTCACCAACATCACTGATACAAATACACAGATGCCACATAGCATAGCCATTGTTAGGCAGAATTACATGCAGTACCCTTTGGGAACACTACACACAATTAAGACTACAGGTGTAAACACAATCTCGTCTTTGGTATAAGTCTGTACTACACTGTTTTGTGGTAGCAGGGCTGAGCAGCCAGGCTTATCTCAAGAGGGATGTCAGCAGTACAAGGTGTTACACAAAGGACTTGCAATCACAGTGGTTCAAACAAACACTTACTCAAGGATTCTTGGTAAAAACACTATTAATTTATTTACACAGTCATTTAGATAACATTCCACTAGCAATAAGCAGCTCAATACCACACTATAATACACTCCAGTACGAAACCAATATGTTTCTGAACAAGTTAGGCTCCCCAGAAGTGGGAGCAAAATGGCACTTCATTAACTTTAAATGGGAGAAAAAGACACAAGTTAATAGAATTAAACACAAATACTTTTTTAGGCAGGGCAAATAGGTTCAGTTCACTATTAGAGGCAGTTCAATTCAATAGACCTGGGCCAAATTCAATGGACCAGTGTCTTGGATAGGATAGCACAGTTCTGGTAGTAAATGGTTACGTCTTTGCCAATGTTCTCAGAAGTAGATTGCACGAAAAAGAGTTATATGTCGGTTTAGGAGCAAACAAGACTCTAAAGTTGGGAAAGTTTCACGAACTTTCACCGCGGCAGAGAGGATTTTTCAACTGCATTTGTACAGTACCTTGGTAATGAAGAAAAGCTGTAGCTGAGGCAATTGTTCCTGGCAGTTCCTGCAGATATTGCTGTTCCTGGGCCTCAGTCGTGGGGGCAAGATGGAGGACGTCGGGAGGTTCCTGCACTGCACGGGGATGGATTCACAAGCTTGACAAAACGTTGGTTTAAGGTGTGAGTGCATCAAAGTCCACAAACTGGTATCCTTCTCACTGGTTATCCGGTTTTCAACAGCACTCTGAAGAAAATTCGACCAGTATGGAGATGGTTTCCAGGTGGCTTGCGAGTTAGTTGTTTCCACCAGCTTAAGGGAAGAAGTCGTCCTTGAAGGGGCTTCTCTGTCGAGGGAGTTTCAGGCTATTCGGACCTGCAGTAGGGCTTCACTGGGCAAACCAATGGCCCAGGAGTTGCAGCAGTCGTCTTCCTTCAGCTCGTCTTCGGTTCCAGGGGCGTAGGAGACACATGAAATCTGGGGGGGACAGGGGACACCGTGGGGACTTTGCTTTATTTATTTATTTATTGTATTTTAGTCAAAGAACTCGACTTTTCACAACATTAAAATTAAAATAGCAGTATATATTAAATTACAAATATCACTTTATTAAAGAGAAAAGAAGAAAAGAAAACAGAAGAAAATTAAAGTATGCAGCAGCAAAGAACATGTCTTTATATGTTGCATTATTGGATTTGTCATCTGACTACGAGCTCATGGTAAGAGAGAGGAAATAATTACTTCCAGTGGGCCACAGCTAGGATACCAGCTTGTTTAGAGGCAGATCACCTGTAAGTGGATTCCTGCCAAATAAAGGAGTTGCAGCCTTTTCTACCAACTGCAAGTTGCTACTTATTTAGTGTGGGGAAGGGAGACATGTGTGTCTCTTGGAATGGAAGAATGGGGGTTTCAAAGAAAGAGGAAATCTTGCTTGTACCTCTGCGTAAGCCTGGTTATTTGGAGTAGAGGGACCAGGTGATGTTGCTGCTTTGACCGTCCTCTGGGGGGTGGGGGGTACAGCAAACAGGGAGGATGAGCGATCGCAAGCCCACCCCCTTATAGGCACTCCCCAGCTCTGCGGCCGGATGACTCGAACCCGGGTATGCCTAGTAGGTGGGGTGTATGTGGACCCAGGGGGGTGGACAGAGGGGCAGCCCGCTGTGTGGGCTGCCCCTCTAGCGCTCCTGTGAGGGCCAGGCCAGCCTCTCACGATGAGTCTTGTCCCTCTTATTCCATCTCATGCTGGCTTTAGAGCCGAGTCTTTCTTTGCCTTTGTTATTCTGAATGCAGAGCTGGATTCTGTTCCTTTATCGTTTAACATCTGCTGCAAAGCCTGATCTATTTGATTCTCTCATATGTTACTAGGACGTCAGAGCATGAGTCCTCTGCCCTGTTACACTATTCAAATAGCCCCTCTGGCCTTTCTTTGCCTCTCCCTTGTCTCACTGCTTGCTTGCTTAATAATACCTCTTTGCTTGAACACTCAACATATTCTCCCTAACACAGCAATGGCAGCTGCAGTCTGTCTTAACAGCTATTTGTTCTTTGTCTTGAATTGGCCACTTATTTCCACTTTACTGTCTGCCGGGGAAAGGCATTTGCCAGTCACTGCCATAATGGTTCTACCTGGCCATAAGAGGGCAACAGCTAGCCAATATTGGAAGAACATGGGCATATTATGCCAGAGGCTGGCAACTGCCTTCTTAATACCTACACAAGAGACACAACTCTTGCCTTTGTTTCTAACAGTAATTCAGTGGATGAAGAAAAGCGGGAACACACATATTGCTTATAAATGAAGGGGATGATGTCACACTTGGTTAAGACATTTTGATCATGCCAGGAGCTAATTTCCAGCTCCAATTAAGCGATTACCTTTTAGACTTCTGGCTTTAAATAATGTTAGTATCGCCTGGAAAGCACAGAGGTTGCTCAACAGGGTTCCTGGAGCACGAGGGGTACCCTACTCATGGGCATGGATGATTGGAGGGCATTCTTGCCCTGGTTTGGAGCCTGCCCCTTACAGCCATGATGGGGTGAGGGACCTATTACATTTGTTCGTACGTACCCTTTGAGGGTGGGCAGACATTGCCTCCTGTTTTAGCCCACTAACAGCACTGCTTTGCAACTTTATCAAACATACCTGTCAAATGGAATGTAACTCAATGCTACTAATGTTATCAGCCTCGGAAGTCTGGAATCCTTTGCCACATCAACTAGGGTACAGGCTTGCCACCTGAGACTTACCCATGTCTGAGTCGGCATCTGTCACCCTGTGGGGAAGACACACACAGAAAGAGCAGGACATGGTGCCCTTGTGGGTTTTTCACACTTCTTCCTTGGGGTGGGCACAATTCACTCCGCAGAGAAAGTGGCACATTCTGGGCAACATTCTCCCACTTTGACAATGTCACCCAAAGAGCTAAATTGGCCATTTGAAATACTTCTGTCGACTTATTATTGCGCAATCCACACTGATGGGTTTAAGCACCTGTTTAATGTGAGATGGCAATTAAGGGCATTTGCCAACGCACTCAAGAAGCACAGGACACCCTCTTACCAGCGACATGCCATGCTCACTCATTCTGATCACGAATCGCCATTTATCTGGGGTCATGTTAAATGTATTTATTTATTTATTACATGTGTAGCATCACGCAAAACCCACAAGCATCAAGGCGCAAAGTAAACTGCATGGAGTGGATCACTTCCATTGGCGCAAGTTTTTACTTTTCCGCCATAAAATGGAAGATTATAGCGTAAAAGGCAGGTAAAATCACATTGCTTTTCCACCCTGGAAGAGTGTAAATACCTCGCGCAATTAGCGATTGCTGGCGGAATTGACAATGGCTTCCTCTGGACTCCGCCCGCTTTTACCAGGTTTAATTTCCAAGGAGATCCCAGAGGAATCCCTTTCCTTATTTCCAGCATGAGAATCCATGCTGTGGTAAGGCTGCATTTATCTGGTGCAGCGGGAAATACAGGGGGTCCTGGTGTGTCCACTCGTCTCCTGAACTCCACCCAGAAAATGCACGAAAATCTGGCCAATTAGAAAAAGCGACAGTAATAGTGATTTCCACCACTTTTTCTGAACCAATTGAAACGGAAAATGCTGTGTTGCATCGGAAGCTGAATGCAGTCACTCTGCATATTATCCCACCGGAGGATTAAGCCAGGTGCTGAACACAGGTGTTACATATTTATGTGTACAATCTGCATTTGGAGCATTAACTCACTGAGCTACCTTACAAATGATATCTCTTCTGGGGCTTTACGATCTTAACCTCTTAACTGCCATGAGTATTTCTGCCAGGGCCTTTTTTGGTGATTTTGTTATGTCGCCATTCAATCCCTTGTATATTTTTTGTCACATAAGATATCTCGGCCAAATTTGGCCCTTTTTTCCCCAAATGTAGGCGGTCGTAACGTTTTGGACTTTGCCAGGGATATGGGTAATACATTCTGGGGCGATTCGCGCATGTCAGACCATTGTGGATTCCCACGGGTGTCCTCTTTTCAGAAATGCATGAGGTTCCCTGTTTTCCTTTGTGGCTTCGACACCAGAGGCCCAAATCTGTATGTTGTCCACATGAGCAAAATCTGCTCTGCCGAAAGGCTTGAGGTTACCAGTGGGTTAGCCTTTTTCCTTTGCGCCCAGGTAGGTGCACCCATACATGTGAGGTACCTTTTTCATTGGGACACCTGTGGGAACGCAGGAATGGTAGGACATGTGTTGTTGGCGGCGTGTTTCGGTGGGTGTCCAGAGTGAAATGTCTGAAAATTGTGTTTTTTTCCACCAAATTTCAGAGACATTTTCCTCTGCCCACCCACCTAAACATGCCGCCAACAACAGATGTCCTACGTTCCCGCGTTCCCACAGGTGTCCCAACGAAAACAATACCTCATATGTGTGGTTGCACCTACCTGGGCGCAAAGGGAAATGGCTAATCCACTGATAACCCCAATCTAGCAATCTGCCCCCAGGGAACGCTACATGAGATGCCCCCCATCCATTTGGCGTGGGGGGGAGAGGGCCACCCCCTTCCCACTAATAACATCCATGGTGGTTCAGTGACCCCCCACACCCACCCAACACAAGTTATGATTTGTTTTATTTTTCTTTTGCCCCTTTCCTAGGGGCAGATGGGCACATGTGTGTGGCCATCTGCCCCCAGGGGGGCAAAATGTACTGCCCCAGGCTTGGGGGCTGGACTTGCCAATATTTGCAGTGGCCTCTCCACCCACCCCAAATGGTTGAGGGGCATCTCATGTACCCCTTCATAGGGGCAGAAATCTGCACCCAGGGAGGGCTACATAAGGTGCCCCCATCCACTCAGGGTGGGGGGAGAGGGCCAACCCCCCTTTCAAACACAAAAAATCCTGGTGGTCTAGTGGGTCCCCCTGCTCCCCCACCCCCACCCAAAACAAGTTATAATATATTTTTTGTTTTGCCCCTTCCCTGGGGGCAGATGGGCACATGTGTGTGGCCATCTGCCCCCAGGGGGGGCAAAATGTACTGCCGCAGGCTTGGGGGGTGTCTCTGCCAATATTTGCAGTGGCCTCTCCCCCCACCCCAAATTGTTCAGGGGCATCTCATGTACCCCTTCATAGGGGCAGAAATCTGCCCCCAAGGAGGGCTACATAAGGTGCCCCCATCCACTCAGGGTGGGGGGAGAGGGCCACCCCCCTTTCAAACATAAAAAATCCTGGTGGTCTAGTGGGTCCCCCTGTTCCCCCACCCCCACCCAAAACAAGTTATAATATATTTTTTGTTTTGCCCATTGTCTGGGGGCAGATGGGCACATGTGTGTGGCCATCTGCCCCCAGGGGGGGCAAAACGTACTACCCCAGGCTTGGGGGGTGGCTCTGACAATATTTGCAGTGGCCTCTCCCCCCCACCCCAAATGGATGGGGGGCATCTCATGTACCACTTCCTAGGGGCAGAAATCTGCCCCCAGGGAGGGCTACATAAGGCGCCCCCCATCCACTTAGGTTGGGCATGAGGGCCTCCTTTCAAACACTAAAAAATCCTGGTCGTCTAGTGGGCCCCACCGGGCCCCCCACCTCCACACAAAACAAGTTATGATATTTTTTTGTTTTTGTTTTTGCCCTTCTCTTGGGGCAAATGGGCACATGTGTGTGACCATCTGCCCCCAGGTGGGGTCAAAACGTACTGCCCCAATCTTGGGGGGGTAGTTCTGCCAATAGTTACAGTGGCCTCTCCCCCACCCCAAATGGATGAGGGGCATCTCATGTACCCCTTCCTAGGGGCAGAAATCTGCCCCCAGGGAGGGCTACATAAGGTGCTCCCATCCACTTAAGGTGGGGGGGAGGGCCACACCCTTGCAAAAGTCCCTGGTGGATAGTGGCCCCACCCGCACCCATCCCCAAACAAAATTACATTAAAAAAAACATTTTTTTTGTTTGCCCCCTTCCCTGGGGGCAGATGATCACCTATTTGCCCCCACGGTATTGCCCCCATGCTTTGGGGGTCAGGGGCGAGAGGGTATTTAAGCAGCCCCACCAACACTTCAAAAACAGATCCCTGCAGGACACACCAAACATATTCTGGGGGGGATAAATGACATTGCATCCCCCCCACTTACAATTGTGGGGGGGATTTGTCCTCCCTGTCCCCGCCATGTCCTACGCCCATGTTCGCTTTTTTCATTCCAGCGGTCGACTCTGCCTTCCAAGTCCCATAGACCTGCCTTTTAAACAGTTTTCTCCCTTTCATTCCAGCCTAGCTGTCACTCACCCAGCAGGGTGGCTGTCCTTGACGGACAGTCAGCCAGCCAATCATGCCAAAGTGCATTCAGGTCTCCTAGAAGACTAAGCACAGGGAGTTTCGGGCACCTCCCTCACTTCCTGTCCACCCCAGACACTCAGGCGCCAGAGGCGGCCTTCAGTACTGAAACCCGCCAAAGGCAAATGAACAAAGGGACCAAACCTGGTTTGGCACGCAGAGACAAACACTAGAAGGACCTCTCCAAAAAGAAATGGTGATAAAAGTCGGTCAGAACCTGTTTTTACAGAAGGGGCTCAGACGCCATCTTGAAAAACATGTCTCAGGTGGATTTTAGCTACCGGAGTGTTTAAACTGGTCACCGTCGGGAAAATCATGTAAATACCACTGCCACCAGCCATTCTGAGAGGAAAGGGTAGCTTTTGGGTGCTACATGAGTTTTCTAGGCATAGGGGAAACTAGGCATTCCCTCCAGCACTCTGCTGTAAGAAAGTGTGTGCTGGGTCTAGCAATTTAAAAAGACTAGCAAAGTCATTTTAACTTTACATTCACTGGGAGACAGTAGTCAGTCCGAGAGAAGGTATTTAAACCTTGGGAAGTCTGAAAGACATTCCTGTGCCACTGCACTGAGGGTGTTGTGTGACACACAAGAAAAGATAATGCCTACGAGTTGTCTAAAACTCCATATTCAAAGAACACAAAAGTAAAACACACATCAAAATACATGAAAGAGTGGGAAAAAAGGCTCACACTCTTTCCAGGTAAAAATTAAAGTCCTAAAAATCCAGCAACGTTGCTGGGGGTCACTAAAGGTAAGGGGAATTAGCACATTTATAAGAATTCTCCAAAACCTGTCCCCCCCAGACCAAGGGACTAGAGGATTTAATCCACTGCTGGTTGAATCTCCTTACTCCAGTCGGTCAAACATCTTGGAGAGACCATCAGCATTCTGGTGGTAATACCCTGACCTGTGTTCAATGGTGAAATCAAACCCTTGCAGGCTGATTGACCATCTCAATAGTTTAGGATTTTCCCCTTTCATTTGCATCAACCTTCTCAAGGGTTGGCGGTCAGTCTGAATCACAAAAGTAGATCCATACAAGTATGGCCTAAACTTCTTCAGTGACCACACAATAGCAAAACATTATCTTTCAATGGTGCCCACCTTGTTTCTGATTCCTTCAGCTTCTTGCTGATGAAGGAATTGGGGTACTCCCTAACTTTCTCATCCAGCTGACTCAGAACTGCACCTATACCTGTATTGGAAGCATCTGTTTGCACAATTAAGGTTTGGTTGTAGTCAGGAACTCTTAAGACTGGAGCTTGACAAAGGGCTATCTTAAGTCATTCAAATGCTTGAGTGCAATCCTCATTCCACCTGACCTTTTTGAAAAATTTGGACGAGGAGACTACATTCAAGGGAGAAGCTATGGTCCCTTAGTTATCTATGAAGTTCCTATAGTAACCAGTGAGGCCTAGGAAGGCTCTCACTTGGGTTTGAGTAGTAGGTGTGGCCCAGCTTTGTACAGCTTGTACCTTGCTAGACAATGGCCTGATTTCACCTCCTCCTACCTCATGTCCAAGGTAGACCACTTTACTCTGACCAATTTGACACTTGCTTGCCTTTATGGTCAGATGGGCCTGCTTAAGAGCCTGCAAAACATATTCTCAGTGGTCAACATGCTCTTTTCAAGTAAGGCTGAACACTGCAATGTCATCCAAGTATACCATGCAGAAGTCCTCCATTCCATTCAGAACTTGATTAATCATCCTTTGGAATGTTGTAGGTGCATTCTTTAGTCCGAAAGGCATTACCTTAACCTGGTAGAGGCTTGCTGGGGTGGAGAATGCAGTATTCTCCTTGGCCTGGTCTGTCAGGGCTATTTGGCAATAGCCTGACGTGAGATCAAATGTACTGAGGTACTTGGCTGAACCAAGTGTGTCCACCAGTTCATCTGTCCTTGGTAAAGGATGGGCATCAGTCTTTGTGACTGTACTAAGAGCTCTATAGTCCATTAAGAATCTCAAATCTTTGGATCCTGCCTTTGGCACTATTACAACTGGACTAGACCATGGACTGGTAGATGGCTCTATTACCCCAAGATCATGCATCTTGTTGACCTCTTCCTTTATGTGGGTTCTTACATGATCTGATACCTGTAACCCATTTTTCCTCTGAGGCCCTCTGCCTTGTAAGTACCATAACTAAAACTTGTAGGTCTTCAGTAAACTCAACCATGTTGGCCTTCTGGTCATATAACAACAAACAGGGTTACGTTGTTGTAGAAAAAACAAGGGAGGGCACGGACAAGCCGTTGGTTTCCTTTTAACCGTTAAAGGGGTCGGACGTGGTAGCACAAAAACAACGGTTTTGTAGGAAAATGTATTTAATTACTCAGAGTATCTGAAGCAAAAAACTGGAAGTTCATATCCTCGAACTCAAGTACAAGGGGTGACAAAAGAGTAGCAAATCCAATGGGGTTGGTACATAGCTGTCCAGAATTGAAGATTAGATTCTGTAGCTGTGTGGTGGTAATCCGACCTGGAAAAGGTCGACTGTTCATATTCTGTTTTCCTGTGTTGTTATTTTAATGGTTCCCGTGGGTCACAGGGAGTCAGGAATACTTGAGGTTCAACGATTGGAAATGCACAAATTAAAAATGGCCAAGGGGCCAAAATGGTGAGGGAAGGCTCTTATAAAAATTGCACACTCTTTCCATCTGGATGTGCGCAGGAAAAGTTGTTCTCTCGCAATATCTTATTCCTTTCCGTGAAGATATTTGGTGTAGGTCATGAGAGCCCTCATGACCTACACCAAAGTGTAGAGCTTCCCTATGGTTCCCGGGACCCCCCCCCCCGTTTTGCTGCATTTACACAGACATGGTTTTCTGATTCCTTGGGCTCCCCTCCTTGTCCTCCCGCCCCTTCCACCCCTCCCCCCTTTTTCCCCACACCTTCCCTCCCACCCCTCCCCCTTTTCCCCACATAAAAAGGAGTTATGCCCCTCCTTGGTGCGTTTAGCCTCCGAGCTCCTTACACAGCTCTAGAATCCACCAGCTGTCCACACGTGTTTTTATGTTCTTTCTATGGGCGCTTGGGCACGTCACCCCTGTGTAGGCCCACACCGCACTTCACAGGACGTTGCCTAGACGCCCACCGACGTCACCTTGACGCCAGGCGGGCGCGCGCTGCAACCTTGTTTTTATAGGCGCTTGGCCTTACTTCGGTATCGCGCTCATTCCGAGCGGCTCCACCGAACGAAGCAGACGCCTCCACTGAAGACGCAGAACAGGTACTGCCCTTGCTGCCGCACCAGCCCTACAGAGCAGCCTGCATTCCAGTTGTATTTCCAATTATGGTACAAGCCTGTTTGTTACAGACTTTCCTTCCTGTCTTCCAGAGTTTCCAGCCAGCCTGTGACAGACCCCCTCCAGCACACATTTTGTGCATAGAGGTACCCACGGCTCCCTTCTCTTGTTTTCAATAGTTTATCATATTGCCACCTAGCACGTTTCCCTTTATGACCATGTCACCTCACCCCACCACTCCTCCCCTCCTCCCCCCCCCATTCCGATGAGGCATGAATAGACTCCGGTGATCAGGAACCAGCAATAGTCCTGTAATTTTCACCGCAATTAGATTGTATCTTGATCCACATTGATCCTCTTACTCTTGGGGTAAGGTTTAGATCACACTTCTCGTCAAGGCCAGATTTTTCAAGCCCTTGTATTCTCACTCTTCCCCCTCGTTTCTCCCCCCCCCCCTTTTTCTGTATCCCTACAGGAGGAACTTGTCCCCGTTTCAGACAACTCTGAAACTTTCGGAATCAAAAAGGGATCCCCTTTTTGGAATCACGGTCCTGATGAAGATGGCCCCAATTATGAGTGCCATTGAAACCGGTCGACCCCACAGGTCATGAGGGCTCTCATGACCTACACCAAATATCTTCACGGAAAGGAATAAGATATTGCGAGAGAACAACTGTTCCTGCGCACACCCAGATGGAAAGAGTGTGCAATTTTTATAAGAGCCTTCCCTCACCATTTTGGCCCCTTGGCCATTTTTAATTTGTGCATTTCCAATCGTTGAACCTCAAGTATTCCTGACTCCCTGTGACCCACGGGAACCATTAAAATAACAACACATGAAAACAGAATATGAACAGTTGACCTTTTCCAGGTCGGATTACCACCACACAGCTACAGAATCTAATCTTCAGGCCTTCTGGTCATGCCAATGCTTCACCAGAGCCTGACCTGCTTTTTTTAAAGTTATCTGATGCTCCTGCCATCATTTGTGACATTCTCCTCTGGAGACCTATCACATAGTCAGTGATTCCCACTGGCTTGGGGGAAGGGGCACTCTCCAACCCCTCCTTAATTAGGGCCAAGGGACCTCTAACTGGATGGCCATAGAGAAGCTCAGAGGGACTAAATCCAACTCCCTCCTGAGGGACTGCTCTATAAGCAAATAGAAGGCATGGCAGTAGAAGGTCCCACTTTATTTTAAGGGGTTCCTCTAAAGCAACTATCATGCTCTTCATAGTAGGGTTAAACCTCTCTACCAACCATTTGTCTGGGGATGGTAGGCAGTTGAGAACTTGTAAGTCACTCCACAGTTATTCCACATGGCCTGCATGTAGTGGGGCATTACATTGGATCCCCTGTCAGAGATGACTTCCTTAGGAAAACCTACCCTGGTAAAAATACCAAATAGGGCCTCAGCACAGCTTGAGCTGTAACAGTCCTCATGGGTGTAGCTTCAGGGTATCTAGTAGCATGGTCTACTACAACCAGGATAAACCTGTTGCCTGAAGAGGTTGGAGGGTCTAAGGGACCATCAATGTTGATTCCTACCCTCTCACAAGGGACTTCCACCACTGGGAGAGGCACCAAGGGTGTCTCATTCTTGGCTTCACTCTTACCTGATGTCTGACAAGTGGGACAGCTCCTACAGAATGTATCTATATCAGACCCCAACTTAGGCCAGTAGAAATAAAGAGAAAGCCTTTTCCTAGTCTTCTTGAAACTCAAGTGACCAGCCAAAGGAATCTCATGGGCTAACTATAGGAACTGGTGTCTAGTCTCTAGAGGCACTACAAGTCTCCCATAGCCCCCTGGGATAGACTCAGTTGGTTCACTGTAGAAGAGGCCATCTTCCCAGTATAACCTATGATTCCCTGGCTCTTGCCCTTCCAGCTGGGAAGCTGCCTGTTGGCGAAGGCCTTCAAGTGTAGGACACTCTCTTTGACCTCTGCTGAAGTCTGCCCTACAGGGGCCGCCTTCTGCCAGTAAAGACTGCAGCTCAGGATGGTCTGGAGGACACAGAACTCCAACAGGGGGAAGGTCTTCTTCCAGCTCTGACTCTTCAGCAGCTGATTCAACCAGTCTTGGTTGTTCCTCACACTCAGCCTCAGCTGGTGGAGGAGTTGCAGGTGTGACTTTGGACAGTCCTCTCAGGGATGTCCTCGTAGGTAGCACAGGAGTGCAAGCTGGCTTTTTCTTGGAGTGTTTAGGTTTCCCCTTTTCCTCCTTCTTCTTTGAATTAGCAGTCAGTAAGTACTGTGGACTGGGGGTTATAGTTTCCTCTATAATTTCCCCTAGAGAGCCTTTTAAGGTACTCTCTCTCTGGCCTTCTTTGTCTGCTCCTGTTTCCTTTTGCTGGGAGGCCTGGAGGTGCTTGATACAACTCCAAGAGTTTTTAAGTCATTCCCCAACAGGACTCTCCCGGGTACTTCACTCTGCACGCTAACAGGTATCTTGACTGTCAGGTCATTGCACTGGATGAGAGCTGGTAACTGTGTAAGCATTTGGACAGGGCCTCCAGCAAGCTTAGTGAGGTATTTGGGTGCCTTAGCAACATCCTCTACCTTGTAAAAAGATTAATCTACTACAGTAATGCTGGCCCCAGTGTCTCTGGTGGCAGGGGTCTCCTGACCATTCACAAGTACACTGTCTTTGTAATATTCTTTGGTATTGTCTGGGATGGAATTATAGACATATACGTTCTGTTGTTCCCACAGACCCAGGGACACTAAAGAAACACTGACTGAGACTCTCATGGGTTCCTCAGCCAGTAGATGAAAGTTTCCACTTGCCATTTGAACTTCTTCCTCTGGGGAGAAGGCTAAGGAGACAGTGGGGATACCTGAAGGTTTAACTTTACATCTGGGATCTCTGGGATCCCCTTTCACATGGTCAGTTGATCCACAAGCAAAACATTTCCCAAATGTTTTAATAAATGGGTGTTTGGCCTGATCTCCCTCTGGTTTAGCACCAGAGGTTTCACTCGCCTGATTCGGTTTCCCAGGTGGCTTACCCTCCTTATGTTTGTGGCCCTCTTTTGGATTGAAGGTATTGGAATTCTCTTTGTTGTCTTTCTTCTGCTGCTTTCCCTCATCCTTCTTCTGAGTAGCCCCAGAATCCTTCTGAGTAGCCTTGTTGGCAACCCACAGGTCAGCAGCCTTTGATAACTTCTTTGGATCAATTTCCTTGGAATCAGCCAAGTCCTGTCTGAGATCAGGAGAGGAGGCATCATAGAGAGACTCTAACATGAACAGATTTCTCATACCTTCATAAGTGTTAATTCTGTAACCCTTAGCCCAACCATCTAAGTTTTTCAAACATTCACCCACCGAGGTAGCCCAAGGGGTACCATCATGCTTTTTGAGGGTTCTAAACCTCTTAGAATACTGGGAGGGAGCTATCAAAGCTAGTTTCACATTTTCATACTCCATCCTGTCTATTTACCCCACCTCCATTACAGCATCAGTTGCAACCTGGGGTAAACTAGACAAGGAATCAGCTGATTCCCTGTAATTTTCCGAATCCCACAGTTATATTCAAAAGCAGCCAACCAATCCAAAATATCAAGCTTAACCTCATACATACTTACTGCATCTTTGGGCATGCGAAGCCTCTTAGGACTGGAAGACCTAGATGACCCTTGGAGAGAACCATTCTCAAGAGACAATTTCCTCATTTCAAGAGCATGTTGCAATTCCATTTCCCTTAGTTTAAGTTCTTGGTGTTTACTTTCAGTTTGTGCTTGGAGCCTTTTGAACTCTAACTCAAGTCTTATCTTCTCAAGAGAGACAAACTCTGGACTCAGTACCAGACCTGGTAGGCTCCCTGTGGCTAAAGGTTGAGGCCTAAGAGCAGCAGGTAGAGGTGCAGTAGGGCCTACATCTTGAGACTCCTTTGCCTCTTCTAACTCATCAATAACATTTGAGTTGGACTCTGAAACATTATCATCCTCATCATCATTTTCCATTTTTGCTGCAGGAGTAGGTGTAGAAGACCTACTTCTCAGACTTTGAAATTCCAACAATCTTTCTATCAATTAATTATTTTTGCCTTTAACAGTGAGGTTCCAAGTTTTTCACATTTCCTTTAGTTGATCAACTGTTAAAATGACTATGGCCTCCTGTCTATAGTTATCCATATCAGGCATGATACAACTATTGCTTTTCTAGTGGTGCTTAGCCTTGTGAAGGTTATTTGAACAGCAGTAAGAGGAGCTCTCTCAATGTAACAAGTATACTTTATCCTCATCACTTGCCACCAGTGTTAGGCAGAATTACATGCAGTACCCTTTGGGAACACTAAACACAATTAAGACTACAGGTGTAAGCACACTCTCACCTGTCTGTACTGCACAGTTTTATTGTAGCAGGGCTGAGCAGCCAGGCTTATCTCAAGAGGTATGTGAGCAGTACAAGGTGTTACACAAAGAACTTGCAATCACAGTGGTTCAAACAAACACTTACTCAAGGTTTCTTGGTAAAAAAAATATCAATTTATTTACACAGTCATTTAGAAAACATTCCACTAGCAATAAGCAGCTCAATAGCACACTATAATACACTCCCGAACCAAACCAATACGTTTCTGAACAAGTTAGGCTCCCCAGAAGTGGGAGCAAAATGGCACTTCAGTAACTTTAAATGGGAGTAAAAGACACAAGTTATTAGAATAAAACACAAATACTTTCTTAGGCAAGGCAAATAAGTTCAGTTCACTATTAGAGGCAGATCAATTCAATAGGCCTGGGCCAAAGTCAATGGACCAGTGTCTTGGATAGGATAGCACAGTTCTGGTAGTAAACGGTTAAGTCTTTGCAAATGTTCTCAGAAGTAGTTTGCACGAAAAAGAGTTATATGTCGGATTAGGAGTGAACAAGAGTTGGGAGTTTCCCAACTTTTCCAAACTTGGGAAAGTTTTACAAACTTTCACCGCGTCAGAGAGGATTTCTCAACCGCGTTTGCACAATACCTTGGTAATGAAGAAAAGCTGTAGCTGATGCAATTGTTCCTGGCAGTTCCTGCAGATCTCGCTGTTTCTGGGCCACAGTCATGGGGACAAGAGGGAGGACGTCGGGGGGTTCCTGCACTGCACGGGTATGGATCCACAAGCTTGGCAAAACGTTGGTTTAAGGTGTGAGTGCCTTAAAGTCCACAAACTGGTATCCTCACTGGCTATCCGGTTTTCAACAGCACTCTGAAGAAAATTCGACCAGTATGGAGATGGTTTCCAGGTGGCTTGCAAGTTGGTTGTTCCCACCAATTTAAGGGAAGAATTTGTCCTTGAAGGGGCTTCTCTGTCGAGGTAGTTTCAGGCTATTTGGACCTGCAGCAGGGCTTCATCGGGCAAACCGACAGTCCAGGAGTTACAGCAGTCGTCTTCCTTCAGGTCGTCATTCGGTTCTTTCGTTCCAGTGGTCGACTCTGCGTTCCAAGTCCCAGAGACCTGCCTTTTAAACAGTTTTCTTCCCTTCATTCCAGGCTAGCTGCCACCCACCCAGCAGGGTGGCTGTCCTTGCCTAACAGTCAGCCAGCCAATCATGCCAAAGTGCATTCAGGTCTCCTAGGAGAGTAAGCACAGGGAGTTTCAGGCACCTCCCTCACTTCCTGTCCACCCCAGATACTCAGGCGCCAGAGGCAGTCTTCAGTACTGAAGCCCGCCAAAGGCAAACAAACAAAGGGACCAAACTTGGTTTGGCATGCAGAGACAAACACTAGAAGGACCTTTCCAAAAAAGAAATGTCAAAATAAAAGTCGGTCAGACCCTGTTTTTACAGAGGGTCTCAGACGCCTTCTTGAAAAACATGTCACTTGTGGATTTTAGCTACCGGAGCATTTAAACGGGTCGGGAAAATCATGGTTATACCATTGCCACCAGCCATTCTGAGAGGAAAGGGTAGCATTTGGGTGCTAGATGAGTATTCTAGGCATAGGGAATACTGGGTATTCCCTCCAGCACTCTGCTGTAAAGCAGTGTGTGCTGGGTCTAGCAATTTAAAAAGACTAGCAAAGTCATTTTTACTTTACATTCACTGGGAGACAGTAGTCAGTCCGAGAGAAGGTATTTAAACCTTGGGAAGTCTGAAAGACATCCCTGTGCCACTGCACTGAGGGTGTTGTGTGACACACAAGAAAAGATAATGCCTACGAGTTGTCTAAAACTCCATATTCAAAGAACACAAAAGTAAAACACACATCAAAATACATAAAAGAGTGGAAAAAAAGGCTCAAACTCTTTCCAGGTAAAAATGACAGTCTTACAAATCCAACAAAGCTGCTGGGGGTCTCAAAAGGTAAGGGAAAGTGGCACATTTCTGAGAATTCTCCCTAACAGCCATGCCTGATCTGTCAAACTGTGTGAGACATAACTTGCTGACTACTGTTCCAGAGTCATTTACAAGGGATGTGACAAGAGGTTACATGTAATTCACAAACTCAATACACAGAAGTGTCACAAGCTGCTACGATGCAAGGGTGGTGGAATAGAGTGAAGCCAGTCACACCCATCCCATGAAGCCAGGTCACATTGACATCACACGAGTGAATAGGCACAGTGAAGGTGAGACCTGGGGTTGGAAGTGGGAGTGGGCAGTGCAGTACATGGGAACGGCATACAAATAAAATACAATTACATAATCAGCAATGAAAATGCGGCAGGCTGGTCGAAGTGTAAGTGCAGACATCAGGTGTCAATTGCTGATAGTAGGTTGTAGGGATACAGGAAACAGCCACTGATTGCAGGGGATGGCAGGGAGGCAGTGCATGGGTTCAACTGGTGGCTCAGAAGCCCGTGTCAGAGATCAGAGTGTCTGCAGGTGACCAGTGCATTCTCTCAGTCATCCAGGACTCCAGCAGGAGAGAGGAGGAGAGAAGGCCCAACACATGAGCAAGCATCGAAGTGCCTCCGGACCCGGAGAAGGTTCACCTCCAGAACCATTGAGGCAGGGCGGCTGTACCAGAGGGAGGCCCCAGCCGAAGATAGACATTAACCACCAACTAATTGCTATGAGAAGTAACTGACCCTGAGGGAGTAGGAAAGGGATGATCAAAGACGATGAGAAGGAAGTGAATTCGGAAGGTGGATTTGAAGGAACTTCTGCCCCAGGACCCATAAGCCCTGTGGACAATGCACAGAGCTTGGAAATGAACAGTCGTAGCCACTGGGAGTCAGTGCCATCATCACCGTCCTAGGGAGATACAATACCTGGCCCAAGACAAAAGGACAATTCCCACAGTCCAGTTCTGGATGAGTTGCAGAGGGAAATTAGTAGAAGCACAGAAATTTTGGTAGAGGCCGTTGCAGTATCCTACCGTAGGAATGACCAGCCCTCTGGAAACAGTGAGCTGCTGGGGACGGAGAGTAAAGGAAGAATATCCCTGAGGAGGTGCAGCTGCCACGGCGACCTCTCAGAGACATCAGAGATGTGGGGAGAGAAGGCGAGTTTGGAGTGGAAGATAGTCACAGGCTATCCGCCATCACAGTTTGGAGCAGGAAGAGGGCCAAGAGAGGCCTGACAGAGCGTGACATGGAAGGAGTGAGCAGGTGTGGTGATGGGGTTTGTCACGGTTTGCCGCACATCATGCGTATTCAGTCTGCAGGACAACAAGCACGTGTTAGTCCACCATGACATGGTTCACCCATGACAGTCATGTAAATGCAGGCAGAACTGTCAGACAATCATTACACTTCATCCAAGCAACATACGCATGTCCTGGACACACATGCATCACTACTCACCAGATATTGCCTCATAAATTGGCAGGTCATCCCACCTAGCACCATGGGTGCCTCAAAAACTCGGAATGACCCCCAATGTATCTGATAGAGTCAAGCACACATTTCCCTGATGGGCACATAAATTACTTTGCAGCTGAAAAGAAATATTGTTACTGGGTCTGTGTCAGGCATTGAACTACAGGACACATGCATTTTGAAATCAAATTATTAAATCAGTCCATGTAATGTTAGCAATGTGTGTCCTTTATCTGTGCATATATTAATACAATGTTGTTGCTCATATTTCCATGCCTAGAAAGAGAGCAGAAGTATGTCCACGCCTCCCTGGCACATGAAGAAAAAGGACATAGAGGGCCCTTTAACAGATGGTTGCAAGCAGGTGTAGCCCATATATGTACCTTCCAGGGCAAAAGTCAGGTCCACATTTCATAAATCTGTGGATATATCGCTACTGGTGCCCAGTGTCACCTGATTCCTCACTGAGCGAGTTGCACTGATCACTGGAATTTCATAACACCCTGCCTCCCATAGCATCTGGCCTGGGAAATTTGGATCGGCTCTCCTTGGTCACAAAATCCCAAGTGGCAGGATCCAGCAGAAACATAAGGTGATCTCTACATTTGCATTACTTTACGAAGACATAAAAGCGCAAGTCAGGATGCATTTGGTTGCCCTGGGTGCAATTCAAAACTAGCTAAATAATATGAGTAACAGAGCTGGTCTCATAGACTTATTACATTCTAATGCTGTTTCAGAGAAATCCGATCTGTCCCAGGCTATTTTGATGCTGCAAAATGCTGCACATCCAACACCGTCCGCTGACTGCAAGGCAAGAAATCAAAGAACATGAGAAGGAAAAATATCTCTAAACCATCTTGATAATCTCAGAGGCTTTGGTATACAATAAACAAAGCAAAGCTACAGAGCTGTTGGGATTTAATACTAAGGGCCTCATTACGAGGCTGGCGGTAAGGATGCCGGTGCCGTTAACCCCTTACCGCCGCATTACGAGGTCCCTTAGCGGGTCGCACTAAAGCCGGCTTTAAAACCAGCCGTCCTTAGCGGGAGCCGCTAAAGGACCAGTGAGATAATAATGGGCCCATTATTAACGGGCCTTTTATTAGCTCCCTCCCCATTCCCATTGAGCCCTATGGGGGTTCGAATGGGAATGGGGATGGGTTTTTGATTGGGGACTTACCGGGTCCTCCAACGTTGGAATGACCCGGTAAGTCCCCATTCAAGGAACCCTGACCCGGACACGAGTTTGAAGGTAGCCATGGTGCTAATAGCACCATGGCTACCTCCAAACTCGTAATGACCCCCAAAGACTCCTATTGTGGTGATTTACAACTTCACGGAGGAAGACGATCCACATAATGGGGATTCCTCGAGGGTGTTTAGAGATGGAACTAGAGAATCGTTAATATTATGCCTAAAGTCAATAACACTTTCACTCAATATGAGTTAAACTTTATCCACAGAGGCAGGGTTTTAACCAGAAAGCATTTTGGTAGGGTGGTGTCACCTCAGCTACTGCCTTTGTCAGTGAAATCCATAGAAAATCAATGTGACATGGTAAAAGCGGGTTGTTTCACTGAATTGGCCCAATCGAGTATGACTGGACAGGGAACTCTGATTGGCTCATCACTTCCACTATCAACTGCGACACAACGGGTGAGTACACGTGTTGAGCAATTTATGCATCCACGGATAAGAACGGAAGGGGGAAAAATAATGTTGAAGCACAAACTGACGTCTATGTTATTTAGTCGGAACTGGTTTTGACTTTTAACAATGTTACATGGATCCCTTTGTCTCACCATTCGGGTGATGCTTCACAGCAAATGAAACCCTCTGACGCTGGTTTGTTTTTTCCATAGATGTCAATGGGGCGAGATACATGCATGAGAAGCTGTGTCCTACAAGAGTTTTGAATTTCAGGGAAGGTTATGACCTGATGCCAAAAAGGCCTCCATCTACAATTTCAGTACAGAAAGGGGACAGGGGTTCGGAACCTGGTTATTTAACAAGGGCAGAAGATAATGAGAATGCAATTTAGAGGTCGGAAAAGCAAATGAATACCACCCTAAATCCAGGCGTCACCGCTCTGCATAACTTGTTCAAAATATTAATTGAAAGTATTTTATTTAAAGACAGCCGTGGACCTGTATTAAACAGATCCGGTATCCTTTTATTGTTTTCTGAGATTTTAAATGTAAGTGCAATATTCTCGAGGGACATGGAGAGGGTGGAATTTTTAGATCGAGAGCGAACAGACATGATGCTCCTTAGTTTTGAGCCCAGAGTTGTTTTTGAACTGGTTCTGAAGGAGGTGACAACATTGAGACAAATTGGCTCCCAAGTGTCTCCTTTTGAATCAGGTATGTTAAATAAAGGGAGACCGAGTGGAGAGGCCTTGGAAGTAGTAAGGAATGCCTTTAATGAAACATTAGTGAATGACGGTTTCCCCAGACAAAGCAAAGTATACTTTGGAAAGGGTGAGACCAGCAAGGGAAATAAAGATCAAGATTGGTCCTGGATAGTGGGTTCTCTAAGTAACCAAACAAACACAGCGGTTTGCCCAAATACTCTAGCACCCACCCCTTTGAATATAGTATCATGGGACTCAAGAGGCCATAAACAGCTATTTACAAATCCTGTGAACTGGAGAACCCAGCCATTTAAGATGAATATCAATTACCCTGGAGATGGACGGGGATGCAGATTTTTATTCATACATCAATAATCAAAACGACTCAGGTAGTTGGCAAAAGGAAGACTGTTTTAATATCAATTATCTAAAACAGGGAGCATAACGAACATCAACGAACTTGGTCGATCCTCTTAATGCATTTAAGAAAAAAACTGAGATCTTATACACAAAACTCGTCATCAATGACGTTGACCTGCGTCACTACCAACGTCATCCTATGTGGCAAACTACAAAAACCTACGAGTATGGGTGATTGGCTCTGAGTGAACATCTAAGTATACGATCCATACTTGTCTAAAAAAGTGTGAATATGTGATTGGTTACTTAACGTCAGGTGGGGCAACTAAGCCCTCCCTGAAAAAAGACCACTTTGAACGTCACTAAATACACGACGTACCATTGGTTTACACAACTACAGGACCCCTAATTATGTAGTCCTCTACAATTGGTTGGCACTCTAACCTCCGTCAGTACTTTTCCATTTACGTCTAGCAGCATGCAGGCTGGCCATCCAGGTATTGGTGAGCTCGCCTTAACCATTGCTTCCCACCAATTAGAATATCAATCCATCATCACCTCAGTGGTCTACTGTCAATTAGGCTTTGAAGCTCAGCCTTGACAGTGTTCTTAGCTTTGAGAAATTCCTGCCCTCGTGCGTATGTGTGACCATCTTGTTCGTCCAATTTCATGCTTCCATGTGACTAGAGACCATGGAATCGAGCTTCTAGTGTATTTAATACTATTTTTTAATAGACCTCTGACATCTTCCTTGTTATGTTCATGCCTTCTGAACAGGAGTTCTGTTCTTTCACACGATTTGTATCCAATATCGGTTTACTCCAGTTTGATAAGACTTTAGCTTCTTTGGCTCATCCAGCCTTGTCTGCTGAGATTCACTTTGTAATTCAATTAGCTTTTTAACTGTGACACACTAGAAATTAGGGCTTCTTCCTTCTGTCCAGCACTGCTATTATGCGTAGTGGAAACATTCATCCTTTACTTATCTATATGCATTACATGGCCACAGTAGTGGCCATGTAGTTATGGTTAAGTGGGTGTTTCCATAGGAAGAGTACTTTTTGGGCGGCTTATAACTTCGCTCCCCCTGAACGAATCCTCACCAAACTTTGCAAAAAAAGTATATGACCCACTCTGCATTTTATTGCAAAGTTTGGTGAGGATTCGTCCAGGGGGGGAAAAGTTATAGGGGGTCCCAAAACTTTTGCTTCTTCCCATAGACATAATGGGAAAAAACTTTGCTCACGCCTACAGCCCAAACCGCTAGGCGGATTTACACCAAATTTGCGGCAGGAGCGGCGGCTTGGTCCCAAAAGCGTGCTTTGCTTTATTTGGTGTAAATCCGTCCAGTAGTTTTTTAAAAAATGACAAAAATGTAAGTGAAAAAAATTAGTGATATCTGTGTTCGCTTCGCGGACACACTTCCCTGTTCGCTCCGCGGACAGGACGGTGATTGGGCAAGCAGCCTGCGTGATGTCCGCGGACATCTGACGAGCTCTCTCATTGGATGCGGTGAAAGCGTGCAGTGCGTCTGGCTTCAGAGACGCCCGCCATCTTTGTTCCTCGCATGAGAGGCTTTGTCAGCTGGAGCGGGATCTGCCGCCTGCACAGTAAGTCCGCCCCCGCCAGTGTCTGTCTCCTGTTCCTCCCACCCCCGCTCATGCCCCGTGTGTCCTTCTTGTCCCCCCTACCCAAATCCATGCTCTGTGTCTCCCCTGTTGCTCCAGCCCCCCGCTCACGCCATCGGCACACAATGGCCAGCGGAGGGCCGAGGAGCGGGATCTGCCGCCTGCACACGAACGCCGTGTGTCTCTCTCCTTCCCCCACCCCCTGCTCATGCCCAGTGTGTCTCTCTCTTTCCCCTCCACCCCCCGCTCATGCCCCGTGTGTCTCTCTCCCTCCCCCCACCCCCAGCTCATGCCCCGTGTGTCTCTCTCCCGCCCCCCCACCCCCCTGCTCATGCCCCGTGTGTTTCTCTCCCTCCCCCCACCCCCGCTCATGCCCCGTGTGTCTCTCTCCCTCCCCCGCACTCCCGCTCATGCCCCGTGTGTCTCTCCCCCTTCCCCCCACCCCCGCTCATGCCCCGTGTGTCTCTCCCCCTCCCGCCCACACCCCGCTCATGCCCCATGTGTCTCTCTCCCTCCCCCCACCCCCGCTCATGCCCCGTGTGTCTCTCCCCCTCCCGCCCACCCCCGCTCATGCCCCTTGTGTCTCTCTCCCTCCCCCCACCCCCACTCATGCCCCGTGTGTCTCTCCCTCCCCCCCACCCCCGCTCATGCCCCATGTGTCTCTCTCCCTCCTCCCCACCCCCCGCTCATGCCCCGTGTGTCTCTCAAGCTCCCCCCACCCCCCGCTCATGCCCCGTGTGTCTCTCCCCCTCCCGCCCACCCCCCGCTCATGCCCCGTGTGTCTCTCCCTCCCGCCCACCCCCACTCATGCCCCGTGTGTCTCTCCCCCTCCCGCCCACCCCCCGCTCATGCCCCGTGTGTCTCTCCCCTCCTGCCCACCCCTCGCTCATGCCCCGTGTGTCTCTCTCCCTCCCCCCACCCCCGCTCATGCCCCGTGTCTGTCTCCATTTGCCCCCCACCCCCCCCTCATGCCTCGTGTGTCTCTCTCCCTCCTCCCCACCCCCCGTTCATGCCCCGTGTGTCTCTCTCCCTCCCCCCCACCCCCCGCTCATGCCCCGTGTGTCTCTCCCCCTCCCGCCACCCCCGCTCATGCCCGTGTGTCTCTCCCTCCCGCCCACACCCCGCTCATGCCCTGTGTGTCTCTCCCCCTCCCGCCCACCCCCACTCATGCCCCGTGTGTCTCTCCCCCTCCCGCCCACCCCCTGCTCATGCCCCGTGTGTCTCTCTCCCTCCCCCCCACCCCCGCTCATGCCCCATGTCTGTCTCCTGTTGCCCCCCACCCCCGCTCATGCCCATGTATCTCTCCCCCTCCCGCCCACCCCCCGCCCATGCCCCGTGTGTCTCTCTCCCTCCCCCCACCCCCCGCTCATGCCCTGTGTGTCTCTCTCCCTCCCCCACCCCCGCTCATGCCCCGTATGTCTCTCTCCCGCCCCCCCACCCCCGCTCATGCCCCGTGTGTCTCTCCCCCTCCCGCTCACCCCCCGCTCATGCCCCGTGTGTCGCTCTCCCTCCCCCCCAACCCCGCTCATGCCCCGTGTGTCTCTCTCCCTCCCCCCCACCCCCGCTCATGCCCCGTGTGTCTCGCCCCCTCCTGCCCACCCCCCGCTCATGGCCCGTGTATTTCTCTCCCTCCCCCCACCCCTGCTCATGCCCCGTGTGTCTCTCCCCTCCTGCCCACCCCCCGCTCATGCCCCGTGTGTCTCTCTCCCTCCCCCCACCCCCGCTCATGCCCCGTGTCTGTCTCCAGTTGCCCCCACCCCCCGCTCATGCCTCGTGCGTCTCTCTCCCTCCTCCCCACCCCCCGTTCATGCCCCGTGTGTCTCTCTCCCTCCCCCCCGCCCCCCGCTCATGCCCCGTGTGTCTCTCCCCCTCCCGCCCACCCCCGCTCATGCCCGTGTGTCTCTCCCTCCCGCCCACCCCCCACTCATGCCCTGTGTGTCTCTCCCCCTCCCGCCCACCCCCACTCATGCCCCGTGTGTCTCTCCCCATCCCGCCCACCCCCTGCTCATGCCCCGTGTGTCTCTCTCCCTCCCCCCCACCCCCGCTCATGCCCCATGTCTGTCTCCTGTTGCCCCCCACCCCCGCTCATGCCCATGTATCTCTCCCCCTCCCGCCCACCCCCCGCCCATGCCCCGTGTGTCTCTCTCCCTCCCCCCACCCCCCGCTCATGCCCCGTGTGTCTCTCTCCCTCCCCCCACCCCCGCTCATGCCCCGTATGTCTCTCTCCCGCCCCCCCACCCCCGCTCATGCCCCGTGTGTCTCTCCCCCTCCCGCCCACCCCCCGCTCATGCCCCGTGTGTCGCTCTCCCTCCCCCCAACCCCGCTCATGCCCCGTGTGTCTCTCTCCCTCCCCCCCACCCCCGCTCATGCCCCGTGTGTCTCGCCCCCTCCTGCCCACCCCCCGCTCATGCCCCGTGTATTTCTCTCCCTCCCCCCACCCCTGCTCATGCCCCGTGTGTCTCTCTCCCTCCCCCCACCCCCCGCTCATGCCCCGTGTGTCTCTCTCCCTCCCCCCCACCCACGCTCATGCCCAGTGTGTCTCTCCCCCCACCT
This sequence comes from Ambystoma mexicanum, assembly GCF_040938575.1. Classification (NCBI taxonomy): domain Eukaryota; kingdom Metazoa; phylum Chordata; class Amphibia; order Caudata; family Ambystomatidae; genus Ambystoma; species Ambystoma mexicanum. Next base: position 417,946,921 of record NC_090934.1, on the reverse strand, counting down.
CCGCTCATGCCCCGTGTATTTCTCTCCCTCCCCCCACCCCTGCTCATGCCCCGTGTGTCTCTCCCCCTCCCGCCCACCCCCCGCTCATGCCCCGTGTGTCTCTCTCCCTCTCCCCACCCCCGCTCATGCCCTGTGTGTCTCTCTCCCTCCCTCCCACCCCTCTCACGCCCCGTGTGTCTCTCCCCCTCCCGCCCACCCCCCGCTCATGCCCCGTGTGTCTCTCTCCCTCCCTCCACCCCTGCTCATGCCCCATGTGTCTCTCCCCCCTCACCCCCGCTAATGCCCCGCGTGTCTCTCCCCCTCCCGCCCACCCCCGCTCATGCCCCGTGTGTCTCTCTCCCTCCCCCCACCCCCGCTCATGCCCCGTGTGTCTCTCTCCCTCTCCCCCACCCCCGCTCATGCCCCGTGTGTCTCTCCCCCTCCCGCCCACACCCCGCTCATGCCCCGTGTATCTCTCTCCCTCCCCCCCACCCCCGCTCATGCCCGGTGTGTCTCTCTCCCGCCCCGCCACCCCCGCTCATGCCCCGTGTGTCTCTCCCCCTCCCGCCCACCCCTCGATCATGCCCCGTGTGTCGCTCTCCCTCCCCCCCAACCCCGCTCACGCCCCGTGTGTCTCTCTCCCTCCCCCCCACCCCCGCTCATGCCCCGTGTGTCTCGCCCCCTCCTGCCCACCCCCCGCTCATGCTCCGTGTATCTCTCTCCCTCCCCCCACCCCAGCTCATGCCCCGTGTGTCTCTCTCCCTCCCCCCACCCCCCGCTCATGCCCCGTGTGTCTCTCTCCCTCCCCCCCACCCACGCTCATGCCCCGTGTGTCTCTCCCCCTCCTTCCCACCCCCCGCTCATGCTCCGTGTGTCTCTCGTCGTCCCCCCCACCCCCGCACATGCCCCGTATCTCTCTCCCCCCCACCCCCGCTCATGCCCCGTGTGTCTCTCCCCCTCCTGCCCACCCCCCGCTCGTGCCCCGTGTGTCTCTCCCCCTCCCGCCCACCTCCCGCTCATGCCCCGTGTGTCTCTCCCCCTCCCACCCACCCCCCGCTCATGCCCCGTGTGTCTCTCTCCCTCCCCCCACCCCCGCTCATGCCCAGTGTTTCTCTCCCCCTCCCGCCCGCCCCCCGCTCATGCCCCGTGTGTCTCTCTCCCTCTCCCCCACCCCCTGCTCATGCCTCGTGTGTCTCTCTCCCTCTCGCCCACCCCCCGCTCATGCCCCGTGTGTCTCTCCCCCTCCTGCCCACCCCCTACTCATGCCCCATTTGTCTCTCCCCCTCCCGCCCATCCCCCCTCGCACCCTGTGTGTATCTCTCCCTCCCCCCACCACCGCTCATGCCCCGTGTCTTCCTCTTGTCCCCCCCTCCTATGATGCCCCTTGTTGACCTCTTGTTCCACCCACCCCCTGTTCATGCCCCGTGTCTTCCTTTTCCGCTCCACTTCCCGCTCGTGCCCTGTGTCTCCCTTCTTCCCCCCCCGCCACCCGCTCATGCCCCGTGTCTGCACTGTTGGAACAGGGCAGACACAGGGCATGAGCGGGGGTGGGGGCCCCACCTTGCCCCACCCCCGCTCATGCCCCTTGTCTCTCCTGTTCACCCCCGCTCATGCTCCGTGTCTGTCTCCCTCCTTTTCCCCCAGCTCATGGCCCGTGTCTCCCCTGTTCATCCTCACCCCCCGCTCATGCCCCGTGTCTGTCTCCTGTTCCCCCACCCGCTCATGCCCCGTGTCTGTCTCCTGTTCTCCCCATCCCCCGCTCATGCCCCGTGTCTGTCTCCTGTTCCTCCCACCCCCGCTCATGCCCCATGTCTGTCTCCTGTTGCCCCCACCCCCCGCTCATGCCCCGTGTCTGTCTCCTGTTCTCCCCACCCCCAGCTCATGCCCCGTGTCTGTTGTTCCCCCCATGCCCCGCTCACGCCCCGTGTCTGTCTCCTGTTTCCCCGCCCCCCGCTCATGCCCTGTGTCTGTCTCCCTTTTGCCCCACCCCCCGCGTCTCTCTCCTGTTGCCCCCCACCCCCCGCTCATGCCCCGTGTCTGTCTCCTGTACCCCCACCCCCCGCTCATGCCCCGTGTCTGTCTCCTGTTCCCCCCACCCGCTCATGCCCCGTGTCTATCTCCTGTTGCCACCCCGCTCATGCCCTCTGTCTGTCTCCTGTTCCCCCCACCCGCTCATGCCCGTGTCTCTCTCCTGTTGCCCCCGCTCCCTGTTCATGCCCCGTGTCTGTCTCCTGTACCCCCCAGCCCCCCGCTCATGCCCCGTGTCTCTCCTGTTGTCCCCCACCCCCCGCTCATGCCCCGTGTCTGTCTACTTTTCGCCCCACCCCCCGCTCATGCCCCGTGTCTGTCTTCTGTTGCCCCCCACCCATGCCCCGTGTCTGTCTCCTGTACCCCACCACCCCCCGCTCATGCCCCGTGTCTCTCTCCTGTTGCCCCCCACCCTCCGCTCATGCCCCGTGTCTGTCTCCTGTTGCCCCCCACCCCCCGCTCATGCCCCGTGTCTGTCTCCTGTTCTCCCCACCCCCCGCTCATGCCCCGTATCTGTCTCCTGTTCCCCCCACCCCCCGCTCATGCCCCATGTCTGTCTCCTGTTCTCCCCACCCCCCACTCATGCCCGTGTCTGTCTCCTGTTCTTCCCACCCTCCGTTCATGCCCCGTGTCTCTCTCCTGTTGGCCCCACCCCCCCACTCATGCCCCGTGTCTGTCTCCTGTTGCCCCCCACCCCCTGCTCATGCCCCGTGTCTCTCTCCTGTTGGCAGCACCCCCGCTCATGCCCCGTGTCTGTCTCCTGTTGCCCCCCGCTCATGCCCCGTGTCTGTCACCTGTACCCCCCACCCCCCGCTCATGCCCCGTGTCTCTCTCCTGTTGCCCCCAACCACCGCTCATGCCCCATGTCTTCCTCTTGTCCCCCCTCCTATGATGCCCCTTGTTAACCACTTGTTCCCCCCACCCCCCGCTCATGCCCCATGTCTTCCTCCTGCCCCCCCACTCCTCGCTGATGTCCTGTGTCTTCCTCCTGTTCCCTCCCACCCCTGCTCATGCCCTGTGTCTTCCTCTTGTTCCCCCTCCTATGATGCCCCTTGTTGACCTCTTGTTCCACCCATCCCCCGCTCATGCCCCGTGTCTTCCCCCCCCACTCCCTGCTCATGCCCCGTGTCTCCCTTCTTCCCCCCCACCCCCTGCTCATGCCCCGTGTCTGCACTGTTGGAACAGGGCAGACACAGGGCATTTGCGGGGGTGGGGGCCCCACCTTGCCCTGCCCCCGCTCTTGTCCCGTGTCTCTCCTGTTCACCCCCACCCCCGCTCATGCTCCGTGTCTGTCTCCCTCCTTTTCACCCGCTCATGGCCTGTGTCTCCCCTGTTCACCCCCACCCCCCGCTCATGCTCCGTGTCTCCCTTCTTTCCCCCCCACCCCCCACTCATGCCCCGTGTCTCCCTTCTTTCCCACTCATGCCCCGTGTCTCCCTTCTCCCCCCCCACCCCCGCTCATATAATATAATATGAGTAACAGAGCTGGTCTCATAGACTTATTACATTCTAATGCTGTTTCAGAGAAATCCGATCTGTCCCAGGCTATTTTGATGCTGCAAAATGCTGCACATCCAACACCGTCCGCTGACTGCAAGGCAAGAAATCAAAGAACATGAGAAGGAAAAATATCTCTAAACCATCTTGATAATCTCAGAGGCTTTGGTATACAATAAACAAAGCAAAGCTACAGAGCTGTTGGGATTTAATACTAAGGGCCTCATTACGAGGCTGGCGGTAAGGATGCCGGTGCCGTTAACCCCTTACCGCCGCATTACGAGGTCCCTTAGCGGGTCGCACTAAGGCCGGCTGGTAAAACCAGCCGTCCTTAGCGGGAGCCGCTAAAGGACCAGTGAGATAATAATGGGCCCATTATTAACGGGCCTTTTATTAGCTCCCTCCCCATTCCCATTGAGCCCTATGGGGGTTCGAATGGGAATGGGGATGGGTTTTTGATTGGGGACTTACCGGGTCCTCCAACGTTGGAATGACCCGGTAAGTCCCCATTCAAGGAACCCTGACCCGGACACGAGTTTGAAGGTAGCCATGGTGCTAATAGCACCATGGCTACCTCCAAACTCGTAATGACCCCCAAAGACTCCTATTGTGGTGATTTACAACTTCACGGAGGAAGACGATCCACATAATGGGGATTCCTCGAGGGTGTTTAGAGATGGAACTAGAGAATCGTTAATATTATGCCTAAAGTCAATAACACTTTCACTCAATATGAGTTAAACTTTATCCACAGAGGCAGGGTTTTAACCAGAAAGCATTTTGGTAGGGTGGTGTCACCTCAGCTACTGCCTTTGTCAGTGAAATCCATAGAAAATCAATGTGACATGGTAAAAGCGGGTTGTTTCACTGAATTGGCCCAATCGAGTATGACTGGACAGGGAACTCTGATTGGCTCATCACTTCCACTATCAACTGCGACACAACGGGTGAGTACACGTGTTGAGCAATTTATGCATCCACGGATAAGAACGGAAGGGGGAAAAATAATGTTGAAGCACAAACTGACGTCTATGTTATTTAGTCGGAACTGGTTTTGACTTTTAACAATGTTACATGGATCCCTTTGTCTCACCATTCGGGTGATGCTTCACAGCAAATGAAACCCTCTGACGCTGGTTTGTTTTTTCCATAGATGTCAATGGGGCGAGATACATGCATGAGAAGCTGTGTCCTACAAGAGTTTTGAATTTCAGGGAAGGTTATGACCTGATGCCAAAAAGGCCTCCATCTACAATTTTAGTACAGAAAGGGGACAGGGGTTCGGAACCTGGTTATTTAACAAGGGCAGAAGATAATGAGAATGCAATTTAGAGGTCGGAAAAGCAAATGAATACCACCCTAAATCCAGGCGTCACCGCTCTGCATAACTTGTTCAAAATATTAATTGAAAGTATTTTATTTAAAGACAGCCGTGGACCTGTATTAAACAGATCCGGTATCCTTTTATTGTTTTCTGAGATTTTAAATGTAAGTGCAATATTCTCGAGGGACATGGAGAGGGTGGAATTTTTAGATCGAGAGCGAACAGACATGATGCTCCTTAGTTTTGAGCCCAGAGTTGTTTTTGAACTGGTTCTGAAGGAGGTGACAACATTGAGACAAATTGGCTCCCAAGTGTCTCCTTTTGAATCAGGTATGTTAAATAAAGGGAGACCGAGTGGAGAGGCCTTGGAAGTAGTAAGGAATGCCTTTAATGAAACATTAGTGAATGACGGTTTCCCCAGACAAAGCAAAGTATACTTTGGAAAGGGTGAGACCAGCAAGGGAAATAAAGATCAAGATTGGTCCTGGATAGTGGGTTCTCTAAGTAACCAAACAAACACAGCGGTTTGCCCAAATACTCTAGCACCCACCCCTTTGAATATAGTATCATGGGACTCAAGAGGCCATAAACAGCTATTTACAAATCCTGTGAACTGGAGAACCCAGCCATTTAAGATGAATATCAATTACCCTGGAGATGGACAGGGATGCAGATTTTTATTCATACATCAATAATCAAAACGACTCAGGTAGTTGGCAAAAGGAAGACTGTTTTAATATCAATTATCTAAAACAGGGAGCATAACGAACATCAACGAACTTGGTCGATCCTCTTAATGCATTTAAGAAAAAAACTGAGATCTTATACACAAAACTCGTCATCAATGACGTTGACCTGCGTCACTACCAACGTCATCCTATGTGGCAAACTACAAAAACCTACGAGTATGGGTGCTTGGCTCTGAGTGAACATCTAAGTATACGATCCATACTTGTCTAAAAAAGTGTGAATATGTTATTGGTTACTTAACTTCAGGTGGGGCAACTAAGCCCTCCCTTAAAAAAGACCACTTTGAACGTCACTAAATACACGACGTACCATTGGTTTACACAACTACAGGACCCCTAATTATGTAGTCCTCTACAATTGGTTGGCACTCTAACCTCCGTCAGTACTTTTCCATTTACGTCTAGCAGCATGCAGGCTGGCCATCCAGGTATTGGTGAGCTCGCATTAACCATTGCTTCCCACCAATTAGAATATCAATCCATCATCACCTCAGTGGTCTACTCTCAATTAGGCTTTGAAGCTCAGCCTTGAGAAATTCCTGCCCTCGTGCGTATGTGTGACCATCTCGTTCGTCCAATTTCATGCTTCCATGTGACTAGAGACCATGGAATCGAGCTTCTAGTGTATTTAATACTATTTTTTAATAGACCTCTGACATCTTCCTTGTTATGTTCATGCCTTCTGAACAGGAGTTCTGTTCTTTCACACGATTTGTATCCAATATCGGTTTACTCCAGTTTGATAAGACTTTAGCTTCTTTGGCTCATCCAGCCTTGTCTGCTGAGATTCACTTTGTAATTCAATTAGCTTTTTAACTGTGACACACTAGAAATGAGGGCTTCTTCCTTCTGTCCAGCACTGCTATTATGCGTAGTGGAAACATTCATCCTTTACTTATCTATATGCATTACATGGCCACAGTAGTGGCCATGTAGTTATGGTTAAGTGGGTGTTTCCATAGGAAGAGCACTTTTTGGGCGGCTTATAACTTCGCTCCCCCTGAACGAATCCTCACCAAACTTTGCAAAAAAAGTATATGACCCACTCTGAATTTTATTGCAAAGTTTAGTGAGGATTCGTCCAGGGGGGGGGAAAGTTATAGGGGGTCCCAAAACTTTTGCTTTTTCCCATAGACATAATGGGAAAAAACTTTGCTCACGCCTACAGCCCAAACTGCTGGACGGATTTACACCAAATTTGCGGCAGGAGCGGCGGCTTGGTCCCGAAAGCGTGCTTTGCTTTATTTGGTGTAAATCCGTCAAGTAGTTTTTTAAAAAATGACAAAAATGTAAGTGAAAAAAATTAGTGATATCTGTGTTCGCTTCGCGGACACACTTCCCTGTTCGCTCCGCGGACAGGACGGTGATTGGGCAAGCAGCTTGCGTGATGTCCACGGACATCTGACGTGCTCTCTCATTGGATGCGGTGAAAGCGTGCAGTGCGTCTGGCTTCAGAGACGCCCGCCATCTTTGTTCCTCGCATGAGGGGCTTTGTCAGCTGGAGCGGGATCTGCCGCCTGCACAGTAAGTCCGCCCCCGCCAGTGTCTGTCTCCTGTTCCTCCCACCCCCGGTCATGCCCCGTGTGTCCTTCTTGTCCCCCCTACCCAAATCCATGCTCTGTGTCTCCCCTGTTGCTCCAGCCCCCCGCTCACGCCATCGGCACACAATGGCCAGCGGAGGGCCGAGGAGCGGGATCTGCCGCCTGCACACGAACGCCGTGTGTCTCTCTCCTTCCCCCACCCCCCGCTCATGCCCAGTGTGTCTCTCTCTTTCCCCCCCACCCCCCGCTCATGCCCCGTGTGTCTCTCTCCCTCCCCCCACCCCCCGCTCATGCCCCGTGTGTCTCTCTCCCGCCCCCCCACCCCTCTGCTCATGCCCCGTGTGTTTCTCTCCCTGCCCCCACCCCCGCTCATGCCCCGTGTGTCTCCAACTCCCCCCCACCCCCGCTCATGCCCCGTGTGTCTCTCTCCCTCCTCCCCACCCCCCGCTCATGCCCCGTGTTTCTCTCTCCCTCCCCCCCACCCCCCGCTAATGCCCCGTGTGTCTCACCCCCTCCAGCCCACCCCCCGCTCATGCCCCGTGTGTCTCTCCCTCCCGCCCACCCCCGCTCACGCCCCGTGTGTCTCCCCCCCTCCCGACCACCCCCCGCTCATGCCCCGTGTGTCTCTCCCCTCCTGCCTACCCCACGCTCATGCCCCGTGTGTCTCTCTCCCTCCCCCCACCCCCGCTCATGCCCCGTGTCTGTCTCCTGTTGCCCCCCCCTCATGCCCCGTGTGTCTCTCTCCCTCCTCCCCACCCCCCGTTCATGCCCCGTGTGTCTCTCTCCCCCCCACCCCCGCTCATGCCCCGTGTGTCTCTCCCCCTCCCACCCACCCCTGCTCATGCCCGTGTGTCTCTCCCTCCTGCCCACCCCCCGCTCATGCCCCATGTGTCTCTCCCCCTCCCGCCCACCCCCGCTCATGCCCCGTGTGTCTCTCCCCCTCCCGCCCACCCCCCGCTCATGCCCCGTGTGTCTCTCTCCCTCCCCCCCACCCCCGCTCATGCCCTGTGTCTGTCTCCTGTTGCCCCCCACCCCCCGCTCATGCCCGTGTGTCTCTCCCCCTCCCGCCCACACCCCGCCCCCGCTCATGCCCCGTGTGTCTCTCTCCCTCCCCCCACCCCCCGCTCATGCCCCGTGTGTCTCTCTCCCTCCCCCCACCCCCGCTCATGCCCTGTGTGTCTCTAACCCTCCCTCCCACCCCCGCTCACGCCCCGTGTGTCTCTCCCCCTCCCGTCCACCCCCCGCTCATGCCCCGTGTGTCTCTCTCCCTCCCCCCACCCCCGCTCATGCCCCATGTGTCCCTCTCCCCCCCACCCCCGCTAATGCCCCGCGTGTCTCTCCCACTCCCGCCCACCCCCGCTCATGCCCGTGTGTCTCTCTCCCTCCCCCTCACCCCCGCTCATGCCCCGTGTGTCTCTCCCCCTCCCGCCCACTCCCGCTCATGCCCCGTGTGTCTCTCTCCCCCCCCACCCCTGCTCATGCCCTGTGTGTCTCTCTCCCCCCTCCCCCACCCCCGCTCATGCCTCGTGTGTCTCTCCCCCTCCCGCCCACACCCCGCTCATGCCCCGTGTGTCTCTCACCCTCCCCCCCACCCCCCGCTCATGCCCGGTGTGTCTCTCTCCCTCCCCCCACCCCCCGCTCATGCCCCGTGTGTCTCTCTCCCTCCCCCCCACTCCCCGCTCATGCCCAGTATGTCTCTCTCCCGCCCCCTCACCCCCGCTCATGCCCCGTGTGTCTCTCACCCTCCCGCCCACCCCCCGCACATGCCCCGTGTGTCGCTCTCCCTCCCCCCCAACCCCGCTCATGCCCCGTGTGTCTCTCTCCCTCCCCCCCACCCCCGCTCATGCCCCGTGTGTCTCGCCCCCTCCTGCCCACACCACGCTCATGCCCCGTGTATCTCTCTCCCTCCCCCCACCCCTGCTCATGCCCCGTGTGCCTCTCTCCCTCCCCCCACCCCCCGCTCATGCCCCGTGTGTCTCTCTACCTCCCCCCCACCCACGCTCATGCCCCGTGTGGCTCTCCCCCTCCTTCCCACCCCCCGCTCATGCTCCGTGAGTCTCTCGCCCTCCCCCCCACCCCCGCACATGCCCCGTGTCTCTCTCCCCCCCTCACCCCCGCTCATGCCCCGTGTGTCTCTCCCCCTCCCGCCCACCCCCCGCTCATGCTCCGTGTGTCTCTCCCCCTCCCGCCCACCCCCGCTCATGCCCCGTGTGTCTCTCTCCCTCCCCCCACCCCCGCTCATGCCCCGTGTGTCTCTCTCCCTCTCCCCCACCCCCCGCTCATGCCTCGTGTGTCTCTCTCCCTCTCGCCCACCCCCCGCTCATGCCCCGTGTGTCTCTCCCCCTCCCGCCCACCCCCACTCATGCCCCATGTGTCTCTCCCCCTCCCGCCCATCCCCCCTCGCACCCTGTGTGTATCTCTCCCTCCCCCCACCACCACTCATGCCCCGTGTGTTTCTCCCCTCCCCACACCCCCGCTCATGCCCCGTGTGTCCCTCCCCCTCCCGCCCACCCCCCGCTCATGCCCCGTGTGTCTCTCCCCCTCCCGCCCACCCCCCGCTCATGCCCCGTGTGTCTCTCCCCCTCCCGCCCACCCCCCGCTCATGCCCCGTGTCTTCCTCCCGTCCCCCCACTCCTCGCTGATGCCCTTTGTCTTCCTCCTGTTCCCTCCCACCCCCTGCTCATGCCCCGTGTCTTCCTCTTGTCCCCCCCTCCTATAATGCCCCTTGTTGACCTCTTGTTCCACCCACCCCCTGTTCATGCCCTGTGTCTTCCTTTTCCCCTCCACTTCCCGCTCGTGCCCTGTGTCTCCCTTCTTTCCCCCCCCGCCACCCGCTCATGCCCCGTGTCTGCACTGTTGGAACAGGGCAGACACGGGGCATGAGCGGGGGTGGGGGCCCCACCTTGCCCCACCCCCGCTCATGCCCCGTGTCTCTCCTGTTCACCCCCGCTCATGCTCCATGTCTGTCTCCCTCCTTTTCCCCCAGCTCATGGCCCGTGTCTCCCCTGTTCACCCCCAACCCCCGCTCATGCCCCGTGTCTGTCTCCTGTTCCCCCCACCCACTCATGCCCCGTGTCTGTCTCCTGTTCCCCCACCCGCTCATGCCCCGTGTCTGTCTCCTGTTCTCCCCATCCCCCGCTCATGCCCCGTGTCTGTCTCCTGTTCCTCCCACCCCCGCTCATGCCCCATGTCTGTCTCCTGTTGCCCCCACCCCCCGCTCATGCCCCGTGTCTGTCTCCTGTTCTCCCCACCCCCAGCTCATGCCCCGTGTCTGTTGTTCCCCCCATTCCCCGCTCATGCCCCGTGTCTGTCTCCTGTCCCCCCGCCCCCCGCTCATGCCCTGTGTCTGTCTCCCTTTTGCCCCACCCCCCGCGTCTCTCTCCTGTTGCCCCCCATCCCCCGCTCATGCCCCGTGTCTGTCTCCTGTACCCCCCACCCCCTGCTCATGCCCCGTGTCTGTCTCCTGTTCCACCCACCCGCTCATGCCCCGTGTCTATCTCCTGTTGCCCCCGCTCATGCCCCGTGTCTCTCTCCTGTTCCCCCCACCCGCTCATGCCCGTGTCTCTCTCCTGTTGCCCCGCCCCCTGTTCATGCCCCGTGTCTGTCTCCTGTTCTCCCCACCCCCCGCTCATGCCCCGTATCTGTCTCCTGTTCCCCCCACCCCCCGCTCATGCCCCGTGTCTGTCTCCTGTTCTCCCCACCCCCCGCTCATGCCCGTGTCTGTCTCCTGTTCTCCCCACCCTCCGTTCATGCCCCGTGTCTCTCTCCTGTTGGCCCCACCCCCCCCACTCATGCCCTGTGTCTGTCTCCTGTTGCCCCCCACCCCCTGCTCATGCCCCGTGTCTCTCTCCTGTTGCCCCCCACCCCCTGCTCATGCCCCGTGTCTGTCTTCTGTTGCCCCCCACCCATGCCCCGTGTCTGTCTCCTGTACCCCACCACCCCCCGCTCATGCCCCGTGTCTCTCTCCTGTTGCCCCCCACCCCCCGCTCATGCCCCGTGTCTGTCTCCTGTTGCCCCCCACCCCCTGCTCATGCCTCGTGTCTGTCTCCTGTTCTCCCCACCCCCCGCTCATGCCCCGTATCTGTCTCCTGTTCCCCCCACCCCCCGCTCATGCCCCGTGTCTGTCTCCTGTTCTCCCCACCCCCCGCTCATGCCCGTGTCTGTCTCCTGTTCTCCCCACCCTCCGTTCATGCCCCGTGTCTCTCTCCTGTTGGCCCCACCCCCCCACTCATGCCCCGTGTCTGTCTCCTGTTGCCCCCCACCCCCTGCTCATGCCCCGTGTCTCTCTCCTGTTGCCCCCCACCCCCCGCTCATGCCCCGTGTCTGTCTTCTGTTCTCCGCACCCCACGCTCATGCCCCGTGTCTGTCTCCTGTTCTCCCCACCCCCCGCTCATGCCCCGTGTCTCTCTCCTGTTGGCCCCACCCCCGCTCATGCCCCGTGTCTGTCTCCTGTTTCCCCCCCGCACCCCGCTCATGCCCCGTGTCTGTCTCCTGTACCCCCCACCCCCCGCTCATGCCCCGTGTCTCTCTCCTGTTGCCCCCAACCACCGCTCATGCCCCATGTCTTCCTCTTGTCCCCCCCTCCTATGATGCCCCTTGTTAACCTCTTGTTCCCCCCACCCCCCGCTCATGCCCCGTGTCTTCCTCCTGCCCCCCCACTCCTCGCTGATGCCCTGTGTCTTCCTCCTGTTCCCTCCCACCCCCTGCTCATGCCCTGTGTCTTCCTCTTGTTCCCCCTCCTATGATGCCCCTTGTTGACCTCTTGTTCCACCCATCCCCCGCTCATGCCCCGTGTCTTCCCCCCCACTCCCTGCTCATGCCCCGTGTCTCCCTCCTTCCCCCCCCCACCCCCTGCTCATGCCCCGTGTCTGCACTGTTGGAACAGGGCAGACACGGGGCATTTGCGGGGGTGGGGGCCCCACCTTGCCCTGCCCCCGCTCATGTCCCGTGTCTCTCCTGTTACCCCCCACCCCCGCTCATGCTCTGTGTCTGTCTCCCTCCTTTTCCCCCCGCTCATGGCCTGTGTCTCCCCTGTTCACCCCCACCCCCCTCTCATGCCCCGTGTCTCCCTTCTTTCCCCCCACCCCCCACTCATGCCCCGTGTCTCCCTTCTTTCCCACTCATGCCCCGTGTCTCCCTTCTCCTCCCCCACCCCTGCTTATGTACCGTGTCTCCCTTCTTTCCCGCTCATGCCCCATGTCTCCCTTCTTTCCACCCCCTGCTCATGCCCTGTGTCTCTCTCCTGGTCTTCCCGACCCCCCGCCGATGGCCTGTTGTGTTCTCTTTATACACCCTGCCTTCCATTTCCCTGGTGTCCACCTTGGTAAAAGATTTTCCTTCCTACACCGGGACGCCTGCCTGCGGCGTCCCGGTTTGGGAAGAAAAATCTTTTTTTTACCACCCCGGGTTCCCACTTTGAGAACCTAGGATGCTAGTGGTCTTCCTCCATTGAGAAGGACGTTATGGTTACGTTGCAGTAATAAAAAACTATGAAATTCAGTAAAAAAAATGTGTTAAAGTGACTTTATGGTTAAGTTGCACTAATAAAAACCTATGAAATTCAGTAAAAAAACTTTGTTAAAGGGACGTTATGGTTAAGTTGCGCTACTAAAAACCTATGAAATTCAGTAAAAAAACTTTGTTAAAGGGACGTTATGGTTAAGTTTCGCTACTAAAAACCTATGTAATTCGGTAAAAAATACTTTGTTAAAGGTACGTAATGATTAAGTTGCGCTACTAGAAACCTATGAAATTCAGTGAAAAAACTTTGTTAAAGGGACGTTATGGTTGAAAGTAAAACTGAAAAACCCCTGAAATTCGGCAGTTATGGTAAGATAAGCAACCATAACTCGCACCACTGTGCACTGCTAACACTAACACCCAGGACATCAAAGATGACATCACAAATGTCATTGATGACATCACTGATGACATCACATGTGCATTTACTTTTTATAAAAACTCTGTACAAGGGATTCTTATAATGCTGACCAAAAACTGTCAAGGATCATTGGGATAAATATCATAAGCTAATTAGTGCATTAAGCAATGCATTGATATAAATAGCATTCTATTATGAAGTTCTATCCAGTATACTAAGCTACTCGTGCAGAAACATAGGCAGTGTGTGCAGCATACATGATGAAGGTGCCATATTCATAATCTTGCCATGTTGAATAGTAAAATGATAACTGCTTTCTTATTAGAGTTTTGCGTACTGTGAAACATGTAATAAGTAGATAATAAAACCCACTTAATACATAATTATTACAGACAAAACACAAAGAGACAACAACACATACAAATATGAGTATATACAGGGACAGTGAAGTAAACAAAAAAGCAGAAGCAGTAGCAGAAAGAGTTCATAACCTAACTGATTGTCTTTATGCAGAGAAACTATTGCTCTATTTCAAAGCTGCTACTTACCATATGTATGTGTATCACATGATGTGACTGCACCCAAAGGAAAGGAGAGTGAATATAATGTATACAAATATGAGCATATACAGGGAAGGTAGAGTAATAAACATAAAACTATGAGAAAGTGCTGATAACCCTAATGATTATCTTCATGCACAGAAAGGATTGCTCTCTTTCAAGCCTGTGTCTTCCGCTATGTATATGTTTCATATGATTTGACTTGACCCTAAGTCTACAAATATAGTACCTTTTCAATTTTTACTTCCTGACTGTTACTGAAGAAAACTATGTGGCTTAGATATGTCAGTAAAGGAAAAAATGGGAGAGCCACCCATGTGATGTCATCAGTGATGTCATCAATGACATTTGTGATGTCATCTTTGATGTCCTGGGTGTTAGTGTAAGCAGTGCACGGTGGCGCGAGTTATGGTTGCTTATCTTACCATAACTGCCGAATTTCAGGGGTTTTTCGGTTTTACTTTGAACCATAGCGTCCCTTTAACAAAGTTTTTTCACTGAATTTCATAGGTTTTTAGTAGCGCAACTTAACCATAACGTCCCTTTAACAAAGTTTTTTACTGAATTTCATAGGTTTTTAGTAGCGCAACTTAACCATAACGTCCCTTTAACAAAGTTTTTTCACTGAATTTCATAGGTTTTTAGTAGCGCAACTTAACCATAACGTCCCTTTAACAACGTTTTTTTACTGAATTTCATAGGTTTTTAGTAGCGAAACTTAACCCTAACGTCCCTTTAACAATGTTTTTTTACTGAATATATATATATATATATATATATATGTAAAGAAAGAGAGGAGAGGGGACGGACCGCACTCTCCGTGAATCCATGTCCAAAAAAAGCGCAGCTCACATAAATTAGAAACAGAAGAAAAATGTATTTAATAAGTTATAAGCTGTGCATAATGCACAGGACAAAAGGCTGGGGAAACAGCATATACAAACAGAGGCAGGACGCCTATAGGCACGGCCCGCTTACAACGCGTTTCGCGCTCAACTGAGCGCTTGATCACGTAACGATATATATATGTATATTAGCACTTGCTGCAATCTATTCACTAAAAAGCTAGCCTCAAGATTACTTTGTCTGCTTGTGTTTCTTTTGCATCTGTACACGAGTAAAATGACTTAATGTCTTCATCTGTTTCTTTGGCATAAGTTTCTTCTCCTTGATCCCAAGATGTCACTTATCCTGGATACTTTCTTGATGCCTTATAGAATATTTTCATTCGCTAGTCTCTGCATCTCTTCTAGGTACGTCATTTCAGCTCTGTGTGAAGTCACCATTCATCTTGACCCTTCATTTGCTCTGCTTCTTCAGGAATCTCATTTAAACAGCCATCATATCTCCTTGTATGCAAGTATGGTTTTCTCAATGGGAACCTTGCCTCTAGGATTCTCTTTGGTACTGGAATTCTCAGTGGTACCACACATTTCTCACACTCTGGCTTCCAACATACAGGCAATAGGGGCAGAATGGTTGAGGTGGGGGTACTTGGCTCCTTCACTACACTCCCCCCTCTGGGTGATTCAGTAACTGCTCTCTCATCATCCTTCACATCCAGGCATCCTCTTCTGAAAAAGAGCTTCTTTGGGATCCATATCTTTATGACACCCTTCAGGCATCCTGCTGATTTGACGTGCTCATCTCGTTCCATGTCATAAGACTGCATTGTCCACTTGGACTGCAATAGATCCATCTTCCTACATCCTTCTTATGAGTCTTTGGATACAGGAACTTCATCCCCTCAGGTGCATGAATACTGGCCTTCACAAAGTCCCAGATCTCTTCATCTGTTAAGTCTCAGGCTTTCCATCCTGATTTGACATCAATCATGATCTTCATCCCTATGGCTTTCTTTGCTGTCTTCTTGCATTGTGAGATTATTATCTTGATCACAGAGAATCTAAGCAACACCAACATGATCAGGGGTCCAAGAAACTTGAACAGGTCCGCCATCCATCGTGGAATCCAAGAAAAGAGCGATCCAAACCAGCTGTCATCAGCAATGTCTTCTACTTTATCTATCATCTGACCATGGAGCTTTGTCAGCATGCCTACAGCCTCTGTCAAGGTTCCATTCTCGTCATCATGAGAAGGTATAAATGTGCAACATGATTCTCCAATTTTTGCACAAACACCTCCATCCATTGCTGTAATCATATCCAAGATATATCTGTTCTGGAAAGTCATCAGTCGTATGGCTCTCATCTCTTCTCTGATTGCATTGAATCTCTTTATGTTAGGATTGTAGCAATTCCCATCTGGTGATCTGCGGCCACTTGTTATTTGCTCCAACCTGCCATCCTAGGATCGTAGCATCATCTAAAGCAGTAAAGTTATTTGTGTGATATGCACATGCTCACTGTATTCTAGTCTAGACGTGCATAGTATATCTGTGCCATTTAGCCGTTTGCCTCTCTCTGCTATACTAGCATCCTGGCTCGCTATGTCACTGTGTCATGATGACAACTGTCTGATTTATCTTGACTGCCCTGTCAGACTGACCGACAGGATATGTTATATGTAATGTGTGCCTAGGAATGTATCACCTCAGCTTGACCACTCCTCTCTCTCTCTAAGTAGTAATAGCCCGTATTTGCTGTGTTGCCCAGTGTAATCAGTTTACTGTTGCTATGCCCTGCACTAAACTTACTCTGCACCAGATTGTTTTATGAGAATGCTTCAGTTTTTCTATATACTTAACTGTTCGCATCATGGCTAATTTATGAGCCCTGTACAACTGCTTAGACCTTGGCTGCTTGACCCGGCTTTAGACTTAGACCTACTATTGCTGATTCTAGGGTATTAGGGTATTAGGGTATTAGATCATATATTTATCACTAAGTATTAACACAACTATCTAAGGATTCATGCAACACCTAATCAGCGCTGTATGACTACACTGTATGCATGCATACAGGATATCTGCCAATATCACCAGACTTCTACTACTCACGTAGCATACTGCAATGATGATCTGAGACAGTCGTACTGTTACTCTACTACACGTAAGAGACCACCCTGTGAGACCCACACACCCCTGATCGATCAGCTAGCACTGGTATCCCTGTCACTACGAGTAGTTCTACTGTAACTTGTCTATATACTTTAATTATTGTAGCGTTTTACTGGAAACTGTCCATTGTAGCATTGTACTGGAACTTGCCTATATACTTTAATTATTGTAGCATTGTCTGGATATTGTAGCATTGTACTGTAACTTGTCTATATACTTCAATTATTGTAGCATTCTACTACACACTTGCTAGTACCCACCTATATTACTTGCCACTATCGAGTACCCAAACCTATTAAGAATATAGTACATTAAGCCCAGCATACATCAGACTGCTGGATTATTCCTGTGCCTTAGCACCATATTCATATACTACACATTAGGTGCCAAAGCCATTTGGCATGATGTAACATACCCTTCCACTATGAACTCTGAATTTAGTATAACAGGATCTAATTTATACCTCAACAACCCAGCGTTTTGGATCAAACACTTTACAACCAAACCAACACCCAATCAACCTTGCTCTACTAACTACAAGAACCTAAGACTAGGCTCTAGACTTTCACCTAGATTTTCGATATCCATATCTAAACATAGCCAATACTCTAGTGCACACACCACCTGTCTTTTATAAAAAATTGGGGACCTCCAACAATACTCTGTACGAAGCAAAGGACACCATGTTCAAATATGCCCTTGTCAATGCTAGATCTATCCCAGCACATGCGCTAGACATTACTGACTTCATTGAAACTGAAGATTCGGATTTCCTAGCCATAAATGAAACTTGGCTACATGCAGCATCTGGCCCCTCCTTATCTCTTGCAGTGCCACAGAACTATGCCATCATTAGATGTGATAGAGACTCGCCCCTGTGCAAAGGTGGAGGAGTAGCATTCATCTTCAAAAGAGCTCTCAATCTCAGACAAATACCTAATACGCATATTGACTCTGGTGAGCTATTAACAGTCAAACTGCAGCTATCTCCTAACCAGACTGCCACTATACACCTCATATATAGACTGCCTGACCCGATCACAAACTTTGTTGAAGACATATCAGCCCTCCACACAACCAACACCAAACCTAACTCCCAAATCATCTCACTTGGTGACCTTAATTTAGGCTATCAAGATCCTAATGACTCAGGAGCTCATGACCTAGCCAACCCTTTAGCAGATTCAGGATTCACCCAACATATTCAGGTACCTACGCATACCAAAGGAAGAACATTAGATTGGCTCCTCGACCTAAATTGCTCCATCAATCTTAGCTCTCTCACGCCATGTACTTGGACTGACCATTATAAAATAACCTTCACCATCAAAGCTAAACCTAATAGCCTTAAACATAATCATGCACCCTCAGTTCATACCAGAAATAAGAAGGACATCTCTAAGGAGAAACTCCTCCCTCTAATCCTGCCCCTTCTTCACAAAGCCTTAGTGTCCGATTCTAATCCTACTGCGTTAGTTGACACGTATAACCAAACTATTCTGACGGCATTAGATGCCATTGCCCCTCTCAAACTGAGGAAATCCAAACCCCGCGCCCATCTCAACTCATGGTTTATCCCTCAACTACAACAAGCGCATCCTTCAGGCTGAATCTAACACCAAAGAGCTGTTCAAGATCCTCAAAGAACTTGAATCTCCAATAGCCCCAATAGACAACTGCATTACTAATACCACATGGTGCTCTAACATCCAAAAAGTGCTCCTTGAGAAAATCTCTACCCTACAAACTAAAATCAACACCAAAAAAGGCAGCCTTCTTACAGACCACGTCCTCAACCCCCTTATCAACAACCCCCTTCTCATTCACACACGATCAAACCTTTCAACTTCTCCCCACTCTCTACCTGGGAAATGGAAAATATCATCAGACCAATCAAACCTTCTAACTGCCAAGGCAATGTCTGGCCAGCCCCAATCATCAAAGAGGCCAGACATGAACTAGCTCCCTTCATCACCTCATTCATGAATGCTTCCTTTAAATCAGGGTCAGTCCCTGATAACCTCAAGGACTCTTGGGTTATCCCTCTAATCAAAAAACCCACCCTAGACCCTAACAACCCTGCCAATTACAGACCTATCACAACGGTACCTTTCTTACTGAAAATCCTGGACCGTGCAGCCTATCTTCAAATACAGGCCTACTTAGAAGCCAACAATCTCCTAGGTCTTCACCAATCGGGCTTCCGAACAAGACACGGAACCGAAACAGCCCTAATTGATTTAAAAACACAAATCTTGGATCTAAAAGATAATGGCAAACTGGCTTTATTACTCCTGCTCGACCTATCAGCAGCTTTTGATTTGGTGGACCACTAAATATTATGCCATCATCTCAAAACTGATGCTCATTTCTCACAGGAAGCTACCTCCTGGATTGAATCCTTCTAGGTTAACAGAACTATGAGGGTCTTCTCACCTACCGCATCGGCAGAACCACTAGCTGTACTCTGTGGGGTTCCGCAAGGATCTTGAGTCTCACCCACCCTGTGCAACGTATTTACCAAGCCACTCTTTGATATCCTTGACTATCTGGGTGTCACCTACACAAATTATGCGGACGACACCCAGATACTCATCCCTATCACAGGCGACTATGTAGCTGACTCAAAAGCACTCAACAAGATCTATGCAATCATCCAGTCTTGGATGGCCCACCATGGGCTTTGTTTGAATGATAAAAAAAACAGAGCTCCTCATTCTAGGCTCCCGTGTTAGACTGAACAAACTAAACCCAGCCTTCAAAGCATTTAAGATCGATGGGAACACAATCAATGTGTTCAATGATACTAAAACCCTTTGTATATATCTTGACTCCACCCTATCCTTCAACAGACAAATAAATGCTGTGGTTTCAGCAGCAGCCTATGCATGCAAGCTTATAACAGCCAGCAGACCTTTTCTCTCCACTTCTAACTGCATCATGCCAGAACCCTCATAATGTCTAAGATAGACTACTGCAATGCTCTCTATCTTGGTACCAGCCTTAGGAACATCAATAAATTACAGATAACCTAAAATAACGCCATCATGGCTGCCCTCAACATACCTAGGACATCTCGCATATCAGACACCAGACGCAACCGCCGCTGGCTTCCTATCAATCAAAGAATAGCACTGAAAACACTCACCTTGACCCATAAGTGCCAATCTAACTGTGCACCTGATTACCTATCAAACCGCTTCCTAGCCCACACCTCTACACAACCTATACGATTCACCCAAATACATTCTCTGTGCATACCTAGATTTAAGCAACAAAAAGCAGGGGGGGGCCAGTTTTCCAGTCTTGGCAGCCAAATTATGGAACACCCTCCCTAACACACTACGAGCTGTACTCTCCTTCAACGCCTTCAAGCATAAAGTCAAGAAATGGCTCTTTGACAAAGGCAATTCCCGTGTGGAATGTCTTACTCCATTAACATAGTACTGCCTTGCATTTATTGGTCTACCAGTAACTTTGTATAGTTTAGTACATTCTTGTTAAAGTAAAACTTTTACTTGTATATACTTATTTTTGTAAACTGCTATAAATTGTATATATGCCCTGCTAAGAACTAATATTATGTATCGTATGTAACCACTTTATCTGCTGTATGCGCCCGGTTGCCTTCAGGCTCGGATGCGCTTTATAAATAAAATAAACAAATAAACTAAACTAATAAACTAAACTAAACGAAGGTGAACACTGAGGAGGTCTGGCTGAACAGCATGTGCTAATATAGAATAGAGTTAAAAGCTTCTATTGACTTAGCTGAAAAATAGTTCTCCCTCTTCATCCTCTTTATCAGCTCGACAGATCTCTTCTTCCTCAGGTGAACATCTGCTTTAGGAAAACTGTCAAGATCCAAATCACTTTTTGGAATCACTAACAATGGAACATGGATATTCACTAATGAGCATCGTCCTCCCCAATCCTTGGGTAGCTTCATGTATGCCCTGGATACACAAGTCCAATAATGATCCATGATTACTGCTGTTCCATGTATCATTCTTGGTACATCAAATATTCGACCACAGTTCTGGTTCTCTCCAAATTTTCTTGTGCCATTATTTCTGAAGCACAGTTTTGAACTTTCCAAGGGCACTATCTGCAAGGGTCCTCCTCTGTCTTCGACCCAATTCAGTAGCTTAGCAAGTCTTGGCCATAATGGCTCACAACCATTCTGTACAACATGAATGGCAGGTTTGTAACAGTCAATGACCACCCATGCTCTGAAGATTACCACTCCTTCTTCGCATCCATCTGGTGATAACACTGATCCCCAGATCTGCATCTGTCCTTTGTTCTTCCATGGAACGTGTCAACCGTGTGGCACTGCACACGAGTGCACACACACACAAACCTGGAACGGATCGACCACACCCCAGGCTCCTGTCCCACCCTTTTGGGTCTTTGCCGTGGGGCCAACAAGCCACAAAGGTACAAGATCCATATTCAAGTGCACATTTGGTCTTCATACCACGGTGGGACCCAATGCATAGATCACAATGCACATATGTATTTTTCTTTGCCCGCATTCCAATATAAGCAGGCACTGCCCTTCATTCATTTCCGGCAGCAACGACAGCCCAGAACTCTCCCCAAGCAATGCCCACCTCAGGTGCTAATCTACCTTATGTGCCACATTACTTTGCCAGCATTTGGCATTTTATTGCTCCTTACATGCCTTTAACAGCCGGCCTGCTAAAGCTGTTGCTGTGTTTTACGTTTTTGAGCTTTTTGCTTTCCTCTGATAAATTTACTAAGTCAAGAAGGACCGTCACACGTACCTTCTAACACACACCCTCAGGCAGACCTATCATCCTCCTCCCCTGATACACCGCCCTCTCCTTCCTTTCTTTTCGCCAGTGGCCCGTAACTTCCGGGTCACGTGGCTTGCAAGAGCACAGCTCTTCGTTGCCTGGCGACTGGCCCACAGAGCTGGGCTACCGTGACGACACCCTCCAACCCACGGCAAAGGCATGACACGGATTTTATTGCATGCAGGGAGGAGGACAGCCGCTTTCTGAGGTAAGCGCCTCCGTTCGTGCTAACAGATATCAGCGGTCCTAGCCCGCTCGCATCCTCCGCGCCTACCACTTCTCCAATATAACAACTCTCCCACCACCTCCCGTTTCCCGCTATGTCCCCATATGACTCCACTTTTTCTCCTAAACATAAAACAAAAATGACACTGGATTTTTGCATACAATTTATATTTTGCTTCAGGCACACGTTCCTGGGCACGTGTTTTGCAGAGCGGACCCATGCCGAGCAGCGGCCACGTGCCACCCCTTCCTTCCGCGTTTAGATAACTACCACGCAGAAGACTTTTTCCACATTACAAGGCACCTGGTAAGTGTATTTATCACATTTACCTAACCCAACTCCCTCCTTGAATTTAGAGAATCCTAGATCTTGGGTCCTCTCTCATTCTTCAGCAACCTCACAAGACTGCTTTACTCTTGTTTTCAGCTCCACTAAACACTAGGGGGTCCACAACATATACCTTTCCATTCATTTTACCGTAGGAACCAGAACAACAACAGATGCGAATTTAAGTATCTCCAGTGCCCCCATACGCCGGGCAGACCAGGTGTCTTAGCGATCCCGCCGCCGAATCGTCCGAGCAACGGGGGCTAGCGCGCAGGTTCAGTCTCACGGTTTCTGAGACTGCCCCACAACCCCACTAGGTGAGAAGAGAAATTTCTTTTCCTTTTCCAACCACAGTGGGGGCTTTAGCACTTCTGTGCTACATACAAAACTTGTCAATGCTAACTTTCTAGCAAGCTTTGTTTAAACAGGTCACTCTAAGCCTGCACCTTGCTACCCAGCTCTAACCTGTTTTTTAGATTTGAACTCCAATCATTCTCCCTTTTTCTTTTTTTGTCCCCCTTTCAATAGGTTACCATGCATACGCCCTGATGAAGGTGGCAGTTCAAGACCACCGAAACGCGGACAACATTAAGGGGAATCTGCTTCTAGATCTTGGACAGATGAAAACACTTTCCCGTTTTTGGGAACTAACAGATTGTCTGGGAGCATAGTTTCTTCTTCTCTCATTTGAGTGTATTCCCCTAATACGCGTTGGCAGACCCAATGGGGGTTCCCTTGTGGACATTTATGGAGTTAATCTCTCAAATTTACGGACTCCATCGTATGAGCATAATATAACAAACCAATACAGTTGCAAAAACTACAGAACTGATTGATTTGTTTTATTATTTATAAATTTGTATTCAGCACTATATTTGTGAATATCAAACCAACCTTGAACTTATAATGCAGGGTTAATGTGTATAGAACTGGACTTGAAGTATACGCAAAGAAGTCTCTGGCGTATGAACTCAATACTCAGAGCAGTTATTGTTATTGTTATTTGTTTCTTCACAAATTCTAATTTTTTCATCCAACTCCTTGTTGCGAGACAAATTGGCTTAGATTTCATTTAGAAACATAGCCCACCACTTTTAATTATTATTATTTTTTTCTCTCCGACTTGACTAAACTCAGAGATGTTTGCTTGTTGATGTTTCTTTACTTCACCCCCTCTTCCCTCCAGCACTGGGTTTCTGTTCACTTGCATTACTATCTTTTCCAAATCCTTTTTTCACCACTATTTTCAAACAACAGGATTGTGCAACGAGTTTGTATTACCTCTTTTATTGTACTTACATTTTGTGTTTGGCATATCAAAACTCTCACCTGTATATATTTCCCCTTTTTTTATGTAACTAGAAATGTGTAAATATTACATTAATAACTATTTACCAAAAATGTTATGGCTGATGTGGCATTTATTTACATGAATCAGGCAAGATTTGTTACATTAGCCCCGGCCAAGAAGGTATCTTACCAATTTAACAAATATTTAAGGTAAAGAGTACAATTTCTTTTGCAGCGATTGTTGATTTTTTTGTGCTATATAGTATTCTAAGTACCCAGCTTCTTCCCAAAAGGGCACCCCCAACTCCTCTAGAGTTTAGCTCTGTTCCATCTTCAAATGTCTTCTGCAGATTTTCTGGACTCTCCGGTTTTCTGTTTATTTCCCATCTGATTCCAGCTCCTTTCTCTCCAGGCTTCTCGTATCTGATCACATGATTCTTCGTTTGAGCTATTTCTAGTCTTCATGTCTTGGATGTAGTCATCTTCGTCTGGATCTGCCAATTCAGTTGCCCATTTGAGGTAGGCATCTCGGCCCATGAACTGGCCTCTTGTTTTGCAAAGTGCTATGTGCGAAAGAGAATGAGCTGTCTGGACATCTATTTCGATAGCTATGAAGATTTTGGATTTTCCCATACTGCAAGGCAGGAGTGCACACACAAAGCGTTCTTCCTTCGAAGTCTTCTTCCAGCTTCCTTCATATGTTGATACCATATGTTATTTCCCAAGTGAGCTGTACTGTACAGGTAATCATTTAGTTCAAAATCATCCTCTCTGGTGCTTCTTTTAGGCCTCATTCTTCTCATGTGATCTTCATAATCATTTCATGAAGTGTGTTAGCATATCTTCTTCTAGCTGGGTTGATCATCGGTGCACCTACATGTGTTATCCGAGTAGGAGAAAGTTCAGAAAGTTTCATCCTCTCAACATACCATTTAGGCAACAAAATGTCTAGCAAAATCTTCATGTGTGACTGTCTCATAAGAATCATCTTTGGGTCATTTATCACAGGACCAGGTGTATTTGCATGCATTACCATTATAGGCTCACTGTAAAAGAAAACTCTTCTCATGCCTGTCTTGCCAAGCCTGTCTTTTGCATCCTAAAAGGGTCTCTAAGACACCTCTTGCATGTGAATGATTATTAGTGACACTTATCTCAGACTCAGGTAATCTGTCATCTTTCTTCGGAACATGAATGACTACATAGGGTCTTGGGTGCCTAGTAGTTGCCACGTTTGTACCTTTCCTCTGCTCAGGAAGATTCACAGGAGTCTTAGCTCCATGTACATTTATGCAATATGACGTATGTACTGTGAGAGAGAGCAGTATTATTATGCACACGATACAAGCATACATGATGGATAAGTACAACCATTTGCAGCAACGACTTCTTTCACATCGTGGACATCTCCCAGAATCTGGCATAACGATGTTACTACTAACACTTCACATCTTTATTGCCTAAGGAAGGAAAAAGTAACTTTAATACATCAGCATTATGTACTGCTTCTTGAAGCTGCTATCTTGACTCAGCAACTTGTCCTGAATCAGCTGTCTGCTTACTAGATAACAAGAACAAACTCTCAAAGTATCCCTAGAACCAGTTTTTAAAATGACGAAATGTGGATGTCTCTCCAGCAAGAAGAAAACCGACTTCAGTAAGTCTAGACAAGTTCAACGACATACACCAGTTCCCAGTTGATTCCTCGAATCTGCCTTAGATCAGATGACATGATAACTTTCTTTCAGCATGAAACAAAACTTCTGTCTAACAGCAACCTCTCAATCTGTCCCTCGAAGGAAAGTTTTATTCAGACCTCGAAGTTCTCGCAGAATAAGCGTTTACTTGCAGTATGACACCTCTCATGATTTCATTTAGTGCTGCATTGTTTTTCAGATCCCTTAAGAATGTATGCACATCAGTGTATCTTCCAACAAGATTTGGGTACTCTTCAATTAGACGATAGAAAACCACACTGACCAGTGTGTGAGCATCATACTCTGGTAGCTGTAGAATAGTGTCCGGAACCAAGCCACAGTCTGATGAAATCTTTTCTTTTACTTGACAGCCTCTGCATCCTTCTTCCTCATCATAGACATTGTCTGCATTTGCTGATGTTCTTCCCTGACGCTTGTTTCCAAAGTGGGTGGGGGCAGAGGGGTTTCTCCAGTATAAACCTTTACTTCACCTAAAAAGGTCACAGCACGTCTGCCTTGGAATCTGACTGCAGACGGCGTGAAGTCTTCCACAATGAAAGGGCTGTTAAATCTGGGCTTGTGGCACTTCCTTATAAAATTGCGGATTAGAACAGCATCTCTGGGGAATAATTTGGGAAGACAAAGTTCTTGAATTCTACTTGTTGAAGTAGCTCCTTCTGTGTTCTGTACTGCCACACACCCTTTTTGCTGAAGCTGACCTGAAATGACAGAGATACTTGAAGTCATACACATAAGATACTCACGTAGCTCCATTCCTAAACAGTTCTGCTGTAGGCTGAGCATCACTTATAACTATAGATGGAGGCGTGAGGGGTGTCCTCATCCGTCTCCCTGTTACAATCTCATGAGGGAGTGTAATGGTGGTATGAACCTGGTTGTTTCCTTAATGCATATAATTCCAGTGGTAGGCAATGCAACCACCCTTTCTGCAAAGTAATCTTCAACTTGGCTCTCCTTTCGTTAAGCAAGCTGTTGAGCCATTCACAGATTCCATTTCCTTGTGGATGGTAGGCCAAAGAGAACTTGTGCTTTATACCAAGCAACAAGCTAATCTGCTCAAATGTTTGATTCACAAAATGTAGACCATTGTCTGACCTCTTTACTTCACATACTCCCCATCTCGGAAACACTTCCCTCACTAAGAATTTGGCTGCACAGGTAGAGTCTGGGTGTGCACACAGACAAGCCTCAATCCATCGTGAAAAGGGACAAACCACTACAATCATGTATCTTTATCCATTACATACTTGCAGCATGTCGACATAGTCGATAAGCAAATGCTGAAAGTGGCCAGTAGGTCTCAGAATAACTCCCCTAACTGTGCGCAGTGTGTGCCCAGCCATACATTTTTGACACACAATGCAGTTCACTACATAGAACGCAACATGCTCTTACAAATTTGGTATGAACCAATCCTCTGCAATAGTTGCGGCAAGGTTCTCTCTAGCTGTATGCGCAGGCTAGTGTAGCAGTTCCAGCGCTACCCTTAACAAGGCTACAAGCATCACAGGTTTACCAGTGCTGTCTTGTCACCACAATGCTTTAGAGGGGTTTAAAGAACACCCTCTTCGCGTCCACAAATCTTTCTCATCTTGAGGTGCTCCCCCCTGGACCTCCATTAATTGTGTCTTTGACAAAGCACTATGGGCTTAATCACGAGTTGGGCATTAATACCGCCGGCAGTATTAGCCCTACCGCCAAACCCCCTGGCGTTATTAGCGCTGGATCACGGGTTTGGCGGAAATGGAATTCCCCATTCCCCACTGAGCCCATTCGGGAATGCCCCATTCCCCATTGGGCTCAATGGGGAATTTTTGCGCCGGCGGTAATAGCGTGAATTTTCGGCGGATTTCCCCCCTGCTCAGAAGCCCTGATTTGGCGGACCCTTAAATCCGGCGGTAATAGCGTGACTGCCGGATTTAAGGGTTACCGCCAAAGTCGTGATGAGGCCCTCAGTGTGCTATATTTTGGGAAAAGTGTTTGAGCCGCTTCCCCGCATCAATTGTCATATCTGTAGTGAATTTCTTTAATAGTCTGCACTTGGATGGAAACAGAAACAAAATTGATAGGATTAGCTTAATGCTCCAAGAAGCATTTTTTATTATTATATGATTAGAAGATTTAGTAATTATGAAGAATGTGCATCGGACATGATTTGATGAAATAATATAGCAAGTTTGTATAAAAATGTTTGAATGTATTATAACTCTAAAAATGTTTTTTTCTCTACATACTTCTGAGGGTTGCACAACGATTTATATCTTTGTAAATTGCAGTTTAAGGAAACAGTGTTTTTTATTGAAATGTGTTTTTATATTGTCCCTTTTGTATTTTATATATTGTTAAGTTTGAGCATGTTTTAACCAATAAATAATAAAAAAAGATAGAGTTAAGAGTTCAAGTATAATTTATTCCTTATGTTCTTCTTGTTAATTTGGCAGATTTAAATTGAATTGCTACTGAAGCAGGGACAACCAAGTCTTGAAACGTGTGGAGTTGGATCCCTTTGTTCATCCTCCGGATGAAGACTGTAAGGACTGAATTCAATTATCCTTGAACTCTACCTATAATACATTCTGGAATGCTTTAGTGAACCTGAGCCAATTACTTGGCTATTTAAGCCTTGGGTAGAGTACAAGGGACAGGAGTATCTGCCCTTTTGGGATACTGTTCTCTTCTTTGATGTTAAAAGATCCTAGCAGGTCTTACTTGTTTCTTCCTAATGATGGCGTGATTCCAGAAAGACACTGGTTGACACATATCTTCCCATTAAATACATCAAAGGAAGATGTAGAGGAGCAAGTGGGCGCATTCTCCTTAGTCAACAGCCCCTGAGAATAGTCAACAGATGGACGACAGCTCCTGTAAATCAACCCAGATACCTCAAAATGCGAGCCCATGGTTTAATATGGAAAGATGATGAAGAAGCTGGGTTTTTTTGCGAAATAGGGGAGTACATTGGCTTTAAACCAAGGATGCTTTTTCCAGAGATGAAGAAAAGCAAGAAGGGAGTTCACGAGCAGACAGTACACCAGGACATATTTTCTAAAGTTTGGGAAGAGCACAAACATGTACTGATGCCAAATATTGGGTGATTAAAAGACACAAAGTCAATATGGGACGGCGTGAGCAAGTCTCTAAAGTATAAAAGAAGAACTACACCCAGCAAAAGTGGAATCAAAAAAAGATCAAAAACACGGTTGATGTGGATGAACTCCCGGTCTTACACAAGTGATGAAGAGCTTGCAAACAAGGGATATCCATCAGGCCTGGAGCTAAAATAGAGGTGTACCTACACTTTCTCAGATGTCCCGAGACTGTGCAGACTGGCAAGGCCAACCTTCAAACAGAAGACATAGGCATGAAGGCCTACCGATGAAAGAGGATGCCTAATTGGGAAACAAAGGAAAAACTGACGTATCTCCAACCACCTGGGTTTCGTTTCTATGTATGTGCTGATATCAAGCCGAATGTCCAAGGTTGGATTGGATTGCCAACCAATTAGAATAGGCTGCCATGCAATTTTACATACAGTGTTGCAAAGTATTATTTTGCTGCTACATTTCCTGTTATGATGAGGGCTGTACACCACGTGTTTAGAAATAGCCCAGGGTGTGTCTCACGGATAAGAAACCACCAATGAGAGACTAGCATGCACATTTCCTATAGGTAGAGATGGTCCCCTAATCCAATCGCGCCACTCAATAGGTTTGGACTGTTTGCCGTATAGGATGATGTCATAGGTGACGCATCTAGCATTAAATAAGCTAAACATTAATGATAAGACACTGTGATCCTGCATGAGTCGAGTTGATGAGTGTATATTCGCCCCCTGGTTTACTTCTTGAGATTAAAGCAGTATTTTACCATCTCCTTTCAGTCTGTGTTACGCTCACCTGGCTCCCACAGGGGCGTCGTTCGGACCCAGACAGCTGCGCTCTCCACCCACGTGATGCGTAGTGCAGCGATGACTGACTGGATCTGCCCTCCTAATATTGTCTGCTTAACCCGTAGAAATATTCTCCTGCAAGTGGAGAGATGGATTTAGCCACTTGTGGATTCAAGTGATAGCACCCCCACAGTCCTCCCCAACTAATCACCTCTGAAATGCCCTCACAGCAATCTCACCTTATATTCTTGAAAGATGAGCTCTTCATCCTGCGTGGATTTGTAGGGGCGCGTCGATTCCAATTACTTCACTGGTTTGAAGGCTCGGGAGAGTTCCGGAGAGTATTGACTCTCAGGTTCCTGGTGAGGACCAGTAAGTATTAAGTTCATAGAGTTCAATATGTCCGATGTTCACTCTTGTTCCCCCCCTTCCATTCTTGTCTTGCAGCTGGCTCGTGAAAAGATACTCTTGTGGCAGCTGGTGGCGCTCAGGTAAGAGTCTGTATTACCCGGCGCTGTCCGGTAAATGTTGCACATGGAAAACGTGTTGTTTTGTTTCTCTTTACAGATGCGGCACGTGAAAATATGGAGAGTCACAAAAGGATGCCTCCGGTGGTAAATCAGGTAAGTCTATGGTGGTAAGAATTATATTTGTTGGTTCCCTTGGCTCACCTTGTGGTTTTCTTTTGTCTCCTAGGTGCCGAAGTTCGGCGAAGAAATGATGGAGGCAGCGCTGACGCGAAGGATGCTGTGAAGACTGGTGAGTATGGCGCGGCGCTGCAGCTGGAGGTGTGGCGCGTGCAGAAATGATGTTCTTTACAGGTCCGGAGATGAGATAGATCCAGAATCAGGTGTGGGATAGAAATAAGTTTGTTTTCTAACCTTGTCCCTTTCTTTCCTCTTTGTTTTAGGAGCTCCGTATTCGAGGCGGCCGTGGCAGAAGACTGGATGCAGGCTGCAGGCACGGTGAGCGTTACGCTGCTGGATGCAGAATAATGCGAAGCGTGTGTTGCTGGTCGGGTGTGGTTTAAATAGCCTCAAAAGTAGTCCCAGGTAAGAAGTCCCTAGAACCACACCCGAGTAAAAAATAGTCCCTGTAGAAAAATAGTCCCTTTCAGGCTCCACATTGGATTGGAGTCATTTGCAGCATGGTCTGCCTGAGGTAAGTAATGACCATGAGCCTGGCGCCTTAGGCGCCAGGACTGATTTCTACTATGAGCCTGGCGCCTAAGGCGCCAGGACTGAACCCAGATAGCCCCTAGCCGGGGCTGTTGAGGTTTTACTAAACATATAGATGCCTGCTCCCGGGGCTAATGGGCTCGGTCCGGATGCCTGGGGGTAGGCATCATGACAGTCTGTCTGGTAATTGGGCCTGAAGTATTTTGCATGGTAATTCCATCTATCGCAACAAATGCTTCAAGGTGCTACAATGTCGGTACTTCCAGGAATAGTCTACTTAAGTATACTGCATTGTTACGAAAAGAGCATTTCTGAGCTTCACAGGGGATCACAAAAATGTCGCAATGTTTGTGCTGCGTAGATTGCAGTAGTTGTGTTTTATGAGATAGCACCGCAGCATTACAAGATATGACTCCTTTGGCTATGTCTCCTCTGGTTTGGCACCGAGAGCTAAATGCATTTGCGGATGTGAGTGTAGACTCTTCTGAGTGGGCACCATGCCAGAGATCAGGTTATTTGTCCAGGCTTGTTCTCAACGGAGGAGTCCTGACAGTTGAAAAAGGCAGAAAGATTTGGGGTTTCCCCCTCATTTAGTAATGGTAATCCGACCCCGGACCCATTGCTTTCTGTGCTCAGAAAGATGCTGCATCTCACCCTCATGACCAGCTGCAAAGAAAAGAAACGCATGTTTGGGGTTGCTGTTCTTTCTCTTGCTCAGAGGAGAATTGCCTGCCCTTTACGTACTGGACAATTCTTGTGGGTAGGACAAGACTAATAAGAACATGGATATACCTCTCCATTATGGCACACAAAGACAAATGGTATAAATGTAGGTCTGTAGGTAATTTACATAATGAGAAGCTAGTGAGACAGCAATGGAGCGCTCTACAGCAAAGGCAGTAGAACATAGTGAAGTGTGCCTTGAAGTGGGTCTTCTCATCTTTCCTGAATCTCAAGGGGGGAGCCAGCCTGATGTTAGCTGGAAGGTTGTTCCAGAGCATAGGAGCACAGCAGGCGAATGCTCGTTTTCTCATCGTCTTCTTCTTGCACTCCTTGGATTCCGGTCTGGAGATATCTTGGCTCTTTATGTTAGCTAAAATGTTGCGGGCGGCCTTCCTCAGGGGGCACCATCCTATAGAACAGGTTATTTGTCCTAGTTCGTTCTCAGTGGAGGTTCATTCACTCTTTTGGCAAATGCCATACGTATGCCTAAGTCATTGTTAAAGATCTCAGAAACCCTAACAATGGTGGTCTGTAATGAGATACTCAATAATGGTCTTGCATCACGCTCAGTAGAGCTGTTACCTGACGCGTGGATAGCTTCCTTTTTCCTAACACGGGCAACGCTTCATGCACAGCAGAACTCTTTTGGCTCCCAAGTGTTCTCCCGGATCTCTGAACGCCTCAGTATTGCAGTAAGCCGTAAAAGGGACCTTATCTAGACCTGATGGCAAAATGGCTGCATTTGACATTGCGTGGGTGCTGCTGGGCAATGAGGTCCAAGATATGCACATATTTTGTACTGAGAGCCTGTGTTACAATAAACACAACTAATGGGTAAATAAGGAGTACTTTAGTGGAGTGCATAAGGCAATGCAATAAGCTAAAGCTTCACAGGGGCAATGAATGCAAAGATTGAATCTAAAATGCCGAATGCACGTTTAGTGTACATTCGGCATAGTAGATTAGATCGTTTGCCCATAATACCAAACAGGGGAGCAGAGGTTGCAGGGGTGTCCTCCGCTCCCACAGTTCGGTGCTATGGGCTGCAGGGATTGCAGGGTATCCCCTGCATACATTAAAGCCAGTGCGGGGGACAAACAGGTGAGAAATCCCAAAAGATCAAATTACAAAATACGGGCAAGTAGGCTCCGTGATTTTGTAATTCGATCTTTTGGGATACGTTTTTTTAAAGGTACCTCGTTCACAGGAACTGATGATGGCTCATCCTCGCACTTGTTATCCGATGAACATTGCTCTTGGCGAGAAGCCAATTAGAGAAGCAACATCCATACTTCCAACCATGGCAGCTCCTACACAGTCTCACAGAAGTCCCACTCCATTGGACCAGATCACCTACCAGGCTCTGCTTGGTAAGCAGAGATTCTAGGGAAAAAGGATCTGAGGGTCCAAAATATAGCACCCAGAGTGTGGAGGAAGTGTGCCTTCAGCCTCAGTTTAATAGTCAATGTTTACCAGCTTCACACAATCCATTCAAACTAGGAATCCTCGAACGATAATAAAAAGACAATGGTAAGCCTACCAACACTTTTGTTACCGGACCGGCACACTCCGACTCTGCGGGCGGCTGCCGTCCCGGCCACCATGTCTGAACTGGCGGGCAGGTCGGTACCTGCCAGCAGACTTTCCGGGAAGCACCGTCACCGTTACTAACGGTGCCGGTGCTTCCCTCATCCCGATTCCCATTGAGTCCTCTGGGACTCAAATGGTAATGGGGATTTACATTTTTTCGGCGCTTGACTTCCAGGAACACCGGGGTCAAAATCCCCCAGGTGGTTCCGTGGAGCCAGGTGCCAGAAAAATGCACGAGTCCGGTGGCAGCCTGCCGATTTTACCATCATGTCTACCGCCGGACTCGTAACGAGGCCCAATATCTAGACATTGGGCCTCATTCCGAGTAAGGAGGTAGTCATGGCGCTATTTGCGCCATGACTACCTCCCATACCGGGTTCGGGTCCGACCTGATTCAAGGTTCAAGTCCCCATTGAAAAATCCATTCCCCATTCCCATTTGAGCCCCCATAGGGCTCAACGGGAATGGGGAAGTAGCTAATAACGGTACCGCAATTTGCGATACCGTTATTAGCTCTCTGGTCCCTTAGCGGCTCCCGTTTAGGGCGCCTGGTAAAACCAGGCGCCCATTGCGGGACCCGCTAAGGGACCTCGGAATAGGGCGCAAAGGGATTACCGACACTGATGTCCTTAACGGTGCCCGGTATCCCTTTGCGCCCACCTCAGAATGAGGCCCATTGCATGTATACAACAAAGCATTGCTTACAATATTTAAAATGCAACAATCATAAATCAAGATTTCAATTAAGCTAGAGATAAGAGTGATAAAAAAGAAGTAAGAGGGAATGTACATTGAAACGATCAGTCAGATCCCAGAATTCTCAGAAGCCTAATCACCCCTGGCAGCGCTCTTCTTTCCGCGTCCCTTAGTAACTAATAGCCCTCGTTTATCCTGCTCCAGTGTCGGTGGCTCGTTGATTCCCACAAGTACTTGCCTCCACTTAAACCATTTTATTAAATTCATTTGTAAATTGTCGGGGGCTGATGGTCGGAATTTATAGAGCTATATGAGAACCTCTCCGGAAGTGAGAGCCGGGCAGAGGTTACGCAACGGTAATTTAATTTGTAATTTCATTTATTTCAGTGCCAAAGGGCACCCACTCAAGGTGCAACAGAATACATCACAATGAGAAATACTGTATAAAATGAACACTAATAGAGGCAATGACCAGAGGAAGACGTAGGCCTTACACAGCACCCATTGTACAACATAGAGCCCCCGTCCTTACAACTCAAGAAGGCACCACATCACACAGTGGCAGGAAAAAGCCCCGACACACTGAGGCACCACTCCTCCATAGAGCATCCAGGGTAGACACACTGGCACCTTTCTAGAAGCTGTCTACAGGTCAAGGCATGTCAACACAAGGGCATTGATTAGTGACTTCAGTTCTAGGGTGGGCAAAAAGAGGTGTGAGTACCTCTTTGCCTCGTTGCTCTGGACGCTTTTGGATTTGTGCTGCACTCGCTGTTTCCAACGTGTGTAAATTAGCCGTTATACGGCTTTATCTCCAGAGAGGCCCCACCCCCTTGGGCAGGAAGCTGTTAAAATCGGCAGGCCGCGTGCACCTGCGCACGCGCACACCAGGCGAAGTACCTGAAAAGAGGTGTGATTCAGAAATGGCCCTCGAATGAAGGCCTTAACAATTGGGGCAATCTGTGCATGCAGGTCAAGGCTGTCCAGCTAGTTGAGGTGGGGGGGGGGGGGTTGCGCGCCATTCGCTAGTGGTAGTTCACACTCACCTGGGCCCTAGCCTGAACAGTATTATTTTAGGCATATACAAAGGGAACCAAAGGCTGTGTCAGAACTAACATGAGATCTCTGTGTCATCAGTTTGCTCATTTGCCGGGTGTGGTTCATACCACAAACTGTCAGTCCTTATTGGCATGGATAAGTGGGTGCCCTGTCCCTGGTGCTACTGGAGTGCCTGTGCATGTAACTCAGAGGTATGAGGAATGGCCCAGGTGCGAGACCCCTTTCTCAGGGGCTAGAGCTAGGATAAAAGGGGACCCAGGATTTGGCTATGGGGGTCGAATGAGCACGGCATATTTAATGAGGAATCCTGTAGCACCCAAGGAAGCAAGGAGCAAGTAAGATGAACGGCAACGTTGCAACACCTCTTTTTCCTTATTTGCTGCCCAAACACAACGTGACGCTAAGGAAGTGTGTGCCTGCCTCGCCATCTTGGGAAACTCCCAATGCAAATAGCTGGCAAGGAAGCAAGGCTTGAATGAACGCTTGACATTTTAGAATTGGCTGTAAGCCACTCACACACCGCGGGCAGACACCCGTCTAACGTGGAAGAAACAAGCCAACCCCAAGCGCTAAAGCAAATGCACGGCACTTCACCGCTGAGCTCCACCCAATGCCGCAGACCAGGAGGCCAGGTCTTGGGGGCACGTCAACAACCCACCATGTCAGTTCTTGATAATCGCTGCCTACCATGGGACTACTGTCTGAAAAGTTACCTGATGGGCACAGAGTCCAGGCCACAGATGGTCCATTTCATGTCCCTGGCCACTGTTTCATGGTGTAGGACCAGTTGAATATGTCTCCACTAGCAATCATCTTGCTACTGAGGCTAGGGCTAGTGCTCCGGCAGCCATTGATATGATTTGATATGATATTTTATTTGTATCGCGCTGGTACACAGGTGTTTCAGAGCGCCACCAGGGCAAAGGGAGGGGGAACAGGGGAGAAAACAAAAACAACATCTTACTAGGCCCAGTGACATTGAGAACGTGCAAGTGCATGGGAAGGGAAAAGGGATAAAGTGCATAGGAGTGGGAAAAATTGGAAAGTGTAGAGCATAGGAGAGGATAAGATAAATAATAGGCAAATAAATAAATAAATAAGGTGATCCAAAGCAGTAGTAGTGCAGCCTGTGAGTGGCCGAGTGCAAGGTT
The DNA here is from genome assembly GCF_040938575.1 of Ambystoma mexicanum. Taxonomy (NCBI): domain Eukaryota; kingdom Metazoa; phylum Chordata; class Amphibia; order Caudata; family Ambystomatidae; genus Ambystoma; species Ambystoma mexicanum. The sequence continues at coordinate 417,911,673 of NC_090934.1, read as the reverse complement.
AGTCAGATAGGGAGTATCTGATAAGTGCAGAGAAGGAGTGGGGGGTGGGTGGCTGTAGGGGCACAGATACAGATACAGGCCCAAGTGCAAGGGGTGGCCAGGAGACAGTGCAGGAGGTTGGCAAGGTGAGCAGGTAACCTGGGCCCATTAAAGAGGTTGTGTGTCTTAACACCTGCATGAGCCCAGAGACCAAAAGATATAAGTGCTGGATGATATGCCATATTATGTTATGTGGCATTTGAAAGCGTTCCACTACCAATGGCTTAGCTTCAAAGCGCTAAGGAGAAGGAGATCTTCCAAAGCACCATGGTCTGACCTGGCATTACCTACTCACGCATTTCACTGGTTAACAGAGGCAATTGCTTTGCAGGGAAGGCTGGACGGGTTTAACATTAGCAGTACGCATAGTTAGTGGGTCGCGGTTCGATTACCACGTGTGTCCATCTATTTCCATGCTATGGTGGGTGAACCCCTCAGGAGTGGAATAAATCATAGCCTGGCCAGTCGTTAAGTAATGTTGTGCATAAAAGCGATGCACACAAGATCAGTTGATATTGCATGTAACTATCCCAGCACAGTTTCAGGAAGCCACAGGCTTTGCACAGGTGGGAAAATAAGCGAATTAAATGCATGCATACATTCAGTGCTGGTCATTGGGCCGGATTTCCCCGGATCTGAGATCTTGCAAAGAATTTCTCCCCTGGCCTCGGGTCCAGGAAAACGATGTCACTTATCTACTGTTGCTCCAGAGACCGGGACTCGGGTCATCAGGACCAAAGTCGAGTGACTTACGCATTAGACTACTAAAACATCTGGTTAGACACCTAGTGAGTATTCCTGACAGGGCTGTACTCTGTGGAAAATACTCAAGTACAGCTTTATACAGATGTGCCCCTTATCTAATGTACTTACAACATTACAGGAAACGCTCCTCCTCTCGTTAATAATGTATTCATCTCCTGAAATGTCAATCTTTATGGGGATTGGGGGAGCATGCGAAATGTCTCCTGAGTTTCCCCCTCCCCCTGACTTACAACATACTATCCAATGACCTCCCCGCGACCCCACCCCCGCTGCCTGTGGCTGGTGGGATCCCACAGTTAATAATTTCCATTTCCAGTGCATTGCACATCTGTACACATGTGGCACCACAACACACATCACACAACGTTACCTAGCATACCATAAGAACCGCATGGCACAGCAGGACAAAAGACAGCACAGTAAAGAGGCATTGCATACCGCTGCCGGAGAGATACAGTGTATAGAGCCATAGGGTAGTGTACTCAACTAGCCCATCACAACAGGACCTCGAAACAACACGAGGTACAATTTAACAAAATAACATAATAACAACTAAGCATAACATAGGGTCAGAGCAAAAACCTACAAAACAGCATAGTATCAACACATAGCTCTAGTAACAACAAACGGTGCATACAGGGTGTTTGCAACCAGGCCATAATGCACAGAAGTGTGCTAGAGAGGTGTTAATGTGCAGTAGGCTGTGTGTGTGTTCCATAGATGTCACTGCACAGCTGTGTGTGTGGTGTTTGAAAATGTCTACTAGAAGCTATCCATTTCTTTCAAAAAGTCACTGACAGCGGCATGGCACTACCCACCGTACAGTGGCAAATGTGGCATAAGGGTACTGTGACTGTGAACAGAGAAAAGGTGTGATGGCAAACTGCTTACAGTTGAGACCAAGTCGGCTGTCAGTAGTGGCTAAATCCATTAATTCATATCCTGTACCAGGGTAGGGTCAATATGTCCACAGGAGGGTCAGATGTCATTAGGATTAGCAATACCTCTGGACAGGCTAGGCATAAGAGTAGGACTGGAGTACTTGGCAAAAGCAAATTGTGACTGGTGATGGAAAGAGCACATTACAGAGCAGACACATATCTATTTTATTTATTTTTTTACATTTATAAAGCGCCCAAAGTGCCCCTGGGGCATCGTGGCGCTGTTACAGCAGTGCTTCCTTAGTTACAAAGACAATAGACATGAGCGCCTGTCTGTGGTTCTTAGTTACATTGAACCTAATGCCAGACAGGTGAATACTACATTGACAAAGAAACAGCAGAGTTACGGCTCAAAGGTTCAGGTACAAAACAGAATGCCCCAGTCCGATGGCAGGAGACCCTCCCTGGGATGGAGGAGTGAGTGGGCAATAAATACTGTGGTGATCTAATTGAAGAGCTCGGTTTTGAGAGATTTGCAGAATGCTAGGTGAGGGGTCTCATTTCGACGGGTTGTGGGGAGGGAATTCCAGTGTTTGGGAGCAAGGAAGGTAAAGCTGGAACCTCCTGCTAATCTAATCTAACAATATGATAAATGGCCAGATGTATGTTTGTCTGATGCAGTCGCTTCGCCTGTTGTCACCGCTAGAGGGAGCTGTTGCCATTAGGAAATCAAGTGGTCCTACTGTGTTAATGAAAACCTGCACTTTGGCCCATGTTCAGGCTCTTACAGTAATAAAGCAATGCATCAATCACTTATTGAAGAACAAATGCAAGGTAGAAAAGCAGCAGTAGAGAGTAAACACAGAAGCCAATAGTCAAGCTGGTCAATGGTGAACAAAGAACACAACATACAAACTACCATTGAATGAATGATAGTGTGTTTGCAGCAAGAATGTGTCCTTGGACCAAGCAGGTAGATGGAAGAGCCATCGTGCAAAAGTTTGCTTTAACATACGTTACCCAGAATGCATATGGAAAAATAGAGCTGAAGTGGTCCTTGTGGGTGAGGTGCTATAAAGCACCATCAGAGATCTCTGACTTCCTTTGACCCACTTCCACACTTAGCAGCATGCTTCATCGCAGGACTAAGAAAATGCAACCACATGACAGCCATCCTCAAGGAGCTGTACTGTCTACCCCATCACACGTGCATTATGTTCTAGACAGCCTACATCACCTGCAAAGCTTTCATGACCAAAGCCCCACTCTACCTGGCTGAGAAACGCTCAATCGCCATGGGCAAGTGCACCATCAGAGGCCAGATCGCCAGACCAGAAACAAAGAACTACAAGAGAGGGGGGGAATAGGAAATAGGCCTTTTCCTGCTACACACCCTCTCTCTGGAACAAATTACAAATGCAGATAAATCTGGACCCCTCCACCCTACACTTCGGGAAGGCCCTGAAGACCCTACTCATCAGAAAACATTTCTGCAATTCGTTGATCACTCTACTCAACCCTATTCCTCTCAGCTGGAACACCCACCTTTCCTGCTCCCACTACCCACTGTACTTCCTCTGATACCCCCACACCCTACTTGTAACCACCTAGGTGTAACCCCCACCCCACATGTGCAGTGTTCTATAGCTTCCCAGCTAGTATTGCATTTTATAAATCCCATACATACATGCTTATCAAAAGCTAAACAATGGCTGACATTGACGTACGTCACCTGCGCGAGATGATAGATTGAGGTCTCAAGAAGAAGGGAGAAGGCTATGATATGATATGATATGATCGTTTATTTATATAGCGCCTATACACAATGTGTTTCAAAGTGCTTCAAGGCAAGGGAGGGAACAAAGGAAAATACAACCACATTCTTACAGGCCATGAACAGTAAGGATGCAAAATTAACTATCGTACTCGGCCTGACGACATTTCAGATAGTGCAAGAGCTAAGACATAGATAAGGAAGGGAGGGGGAGAGTGGGAAGGAAATGGAAACAGACAGGCGACTACCGTACTAGACCTGACGACATTTCTGGTAGAGCCCGAGAAAAACAAAAGGTGATGGAGAGGGGTGCAGAAAGGGAGGGGAGGAACAAAACAAGCGACTATCATACTAGGACTGACGACATTTCAGATAGTGCTGGAGGGGTGGTGGGGAGGAAAAATAAAGTAATGGGAGGGTGGAGGAAACAGACGAGGTTGCTATCATATTAGGTCCAGGGACAATTCTAATAGAGTAAGTGCATAGAAGAAAGTAAGGGGTGGCGATAGGAAAAGGGAGAAGGGAAAGGAGAAGAGAAAAGAGAGTAAGCAGTCAAAAAGAGTGGAGAAACAAGAGTGGAGAGCGAATACAATTGCAGAAGTCAGTAGTAATGTTGAAAGCCAGGATACAAGATGAAGATCGGAACAGCATGTTTCAGGGTCACCATGAGTACAAGATGCAAAGGAAGTCCAGCATGAGAGTTGAGAAAGAGTGACGCACCATGAATGAATGAAGTCCATAAAAGTCAAATCCAGCATTGGCCACAAGACAGTGATGGTGAAGGAAGGCACCAGGTGGGTGGGGCTTGCTAAGTGGTGAAAAAGAACAGCAGGCAGGAAGGTACCAGGTGGGCGGGGCTTAGGCCAGGTGACCTAGATCCACTTGCACCTGCTCCCCATCTGCAAAGGAAAAGAAGGGAGGGCTCCTTAAGTAGGGAAACAGAGCGGCAAGCATGAAGGCACCAGGTGGGCGTGGCTTGCTAAGTGGTGGAAAAGAGCAGGAAGCAGGAAGGCACCAGGTGGGCGGGGCTTGCTAAGTGGTGAAAAAGAGCGGCAAGCAGGAAGGCACCAGTTGGGCGGGGCTTGTTAAGTGGTGAAAAAGAGCAGCAGGCAGGAAGGCACCAGGTGGGCGGGGCTTAGGCCAGGTGACCTAGATCCACTTGCATCTGCTCCCCATCTGCAAAGTAAAAGAAGCTGGAGGGCTCCTTAAGTAGGGAAACAGAGCGGCAAGCAGGAAGTCACCAGGTGGGCGTGGCTTGCTAAGTGTTGAAAAAGAGCGGGAAGCAGGAAGGCACTAGGTGGGCGGGGCTTGCTAAGTGGTGAAAAAGAGCGGCAAGCAGGAAGGTACCAAGTGGGCGGGGCTTGCTAAGTGGTGAAAAAGAGCGGCAGGGAGGAAGGCCCCAGGGTAGGCGGGGCTTGCTAAGTGGTGAAAAAGAGCGGGAAGCAGGAAGGCACCAAGTGGGCGGGCTTAGGCCAGGTGACCTAGATCCACTTGCACCTGCTCCCCATCTACAAAGGAAAAGAAGCTGGAGGGCTCCTTAAGTAGGGAAACAGAGCGGCAAGCAGGAAGGCACCAGGTGGGCGTGGCTTGCTAAGTGGTGAAAAAGAGCGGAAAGCTGGAATGCACCAGGTGGGCGGGGCTTGCTAAGTGGTGAAAAAGAGCGGCAGGCAGGAAGGCACCAGGTGGGCGCGGCTTAGGCCAGGTGACCTAGATCCACTTGCACCTGCTCCCCAACTGCAAAGGAAAAGAGGCTGGAGGGCTCCTTACGTAGGGAAACAGAGCGGCAAGCAGGACGGCTCCAGGTGTGCGGGGCTTGCTAAGTGTTGAAAAAGAGCGGCAAGCAGGAAGGCACCAGGTGGGCCGGGCTTGCTAAGTGGTGGAAAAGAGTGGCAAGCAGGAAGGCACCAGTTGGGCGGGGCTTGCTAAGTGGTGAAAAAGAGCGGCAGGCAGGAAGGCACCAGGTGGGCAGGACTTAGGCCAGGTGACCTAGATCCACTTGCACCTGCTCCACATCTGCCAGGTAGAGGTGGACTGGCACTTAGGGAATGGAACTTAGACGGTGGGTCTGAAGGTGGGACTGCTGGCCTGAACGAGGGAAACTAAAACAGGGGCAGGAGATGCAAAGTGTCAGGCGGCTTCCGAGTAAAGGGATGGATAGGCATGGAAAGAAGCTGAGACAGCAGCTCTATGCCTCAATCTGGAATTAAGATTTCATTCAACAAGCTGGGAAAGCCCTACACCAGAATCAGGACTAAAGTAGACATCCGATCAAAGCTGGGAAAGCCCTACACCAGAATCAGGACTAAATCAGACATCCATCAAAGCTGGGAAAGCCCTACACCAGAATCAGGACTAAAGCAGACATCCGGTTATAGCTGGGAAAGCCCTACACCAGAATCAGGACTAAAGCAGACATCCAATCAAAGCTAGGAAAGCCCTACACCAGAATCAGGAATAAAGCAGACATCTGATCATAGCTGGGAAAGCCCTAGACCAGAATTAGAACTAAAGCAGACATCCGATCAAAGACCAGATTCTGATATCTAAGCTGCCATAGGCTCAAGAATAGGCCTCCAAAATGGGCATTAAAAACATGGGCACTGCTACAATGCCAGAACACCGGAGCCAAGATGCAACAAGGAAGGCCATGCAAAGATTGTGATGCAACAAGGAAGGCTAGGCAAACCCGGAACACCACCAGGAAGTGCAAGCAAGCCGAAAGTGTGGAAGAGCGAGGCAAGACGGTTCTAATTCAGAAGGAGCAAAGTTGCACAGACTGCAAATGACAAGGCGGGAAGGAACTGGGAAAGGCTTGGTGGAGAGAGCAGTGAACAAGGTGGGAGACCAATGAGCTCCAGATTACTAGGGTATATAAGGGCAACTCCCAACAGGCACAGGGCTGTAGCTAATAAGCCAGGACCAAACAATCATGAACTTATCCATGAACATATTCAGACATGGTCTCAGGGAGAGAAAGACCCGGAGACCAACGCGCACCACTGGAGCTATTAGCCATGGACTAACTTAGTTAAACAGAATTCAGGTCACCTGAATTTCTGGAAACTCGAGTTTGAGAATCACCAAACAGTACAAGGGGCTTCAATGGGAGCCCTAAGATAGGAACCACTGCCTTGGGAGACCAGGCAATGGGGGACATCTAGCCGTGATAGAACTACTTTGTTTATAAGTGTGTTGGGGAACCCTCCCTGTGACAGAAATAGGAAAATGCTATTTCTAGCATGGGGCATATTAGGAAGGGAAAAAAAACACTAAATACAATGGGCCTCATTCCGAGATTGGAGGTAGTCATGGCACTATTTGCGCCATGACTGCCTCCAATAACGCTACCAGCACCGGTCTCATTCAATGGGGACTTACCAGTGTAGTCCGACCTTTGCGGGACCGGTAAGTCCCCATTGAAAAAAACATTCCCCATTCCCATTTGAGCCCCCATAGGGCTCAATGGGAATGGTGAAGTAGCTAATAACGGTACCGCAATTTGCGGTACCGTTATTGGCTCTGATTTGGTCAAACCAGGCATTAAAGGAGGGACCTGCTAAGGGAACTCATAGTAGGGCGGTAACGGATTACCGGCACCGGTCTCCTTACCGGTGCCCGGTATCCCTTACCGCCCTACTCGTAATGAGGCCCAATTTCTGGTGCACTAGTACATACTAGTGCACCAGAGCAAAAAAACAACAACAATACGGTCCTTCTATTGCGGGATGATCCTTACAAAAAATATAATGGGCTTCATTACGAGTTTGGAGGGCCATGCCCCAAACCCGGGTCAGGGTCCCGCAAAAGGGGACTTAACAGGCCATTCTGATCTTGGAGGGCCCGGTAAAGCCCTTTCGCGGAACCCGGACCCGGTACGTCCCCATTCCCATTTGAGCCCCAATAGGGCTCAATGGGAATGGGGAGGATATGCTGGCATCCGGTACTGCTCGCGGGTGCCGCTCTGCACGCCTGGTCTGACCAGCAGTAATGTTGCAGCAAGGTAACAACGGTGCCGGTAGCCATTGGACAAATTGCTATTTGGCAAAAGTGAGGAATATCGTGCAATACATAGATAGTTTTATGTAATAGCATCAGACTTACAGAAACACGACTGGACACACATGAGCACCTTGTTCCTCTCAGTTCCAATCAATCCCACTAATGCATCTAACATACATGGCAGAATCCTTGCACAGAGCATGAGCATGTTGGTATAAAGAGTGGGCCCTACAGTGCCCTTAGCAGCGCCCCCTGGTGGCAGGGTGACTGGATCCTGACGAATAAAGCTGTGAGTTAGATGGCATGGTAAGCATCGGATGTCACAAGCAAATTCTGGTTGGTTGCCCAATGTTAGTGACATGGACTTGGAAGTGCAGGGAGGATGTGACATCATTTTAGCTAATCTTTCTCCACCAGCATATGATAAGGTGAGCAAATGTTAACTGGGGACCTCTGGGTGGGGCGGATAGTGTTTCTTTCTAAATACGGTGGAAAGCGGATTCCTTTTCCAAAAAGCATGAGATACCCACAGCTGAATGATAGCTTTAAAAAGAAGGGGGTCTAAACAGGTGGCCATCATTCCTGGGTGGCAGCACTTCCCCAGGCACAGCCGGAAACCTAGATTTGCCAAAGACCAGGGTGGGATTCGGGGCATCAGGTCAGTTCCGCCTTCGTGGGTTTGGGGGTCAATGTGTTGCTCGGGTTGAGTGCTACCTTCTACCCTCCTGGGGGTATTGTGACATTTGGGGTGATGTGGGAGTGAGCTATTAAAGGGTTGAGCTTCGATCCGGATGGTGGTTGTGGCACTGTGTTAGTTGATCCTCCTTCTGGTACAGAAAGATGATGTTTGCAGGCCCTGGAAAGTCACTAAATTCTTGTTTCTGCTGCTGGATATCTGCGTAGACGAGCTGTTCCTCACATCTCCTGCCCAATGCACTATTTTCACTATAGTCTCCGGAGGATAGCTTAGGGGCAACGTGCTCGCCTTGGAAACAAGACTACACAGAGCAACACAGGTTCGATTCCTGCGTCCGCACTGAGAAACCTGTGGGTGTTAAGTGCATTATAAATATATAATATATTGCCTTGCCTTTTCCCCATCAATGGAGGCAGTTTTCTATTAATGTAGCAGGTGACAGAATGCAAAAGTCTGCAACCTTTGGCTCTCCAGCTGTTTTGGACTATGACTCCCATGATCTCACACCATTGACTATACTGGCTGGGACCAGTGGCGTTTGTCGGGGCGACCCGTGGGGGCTAGTGGGGAGTTTGCTGTGTCACAGAAGGGGGGGCACAAAGGAGGCAGGTGTCAATCTGCCCCCTGGCACCACGGAGAAGGTCGCCCCATAAACACATGCACCATTAATCTGCAGGGATATTGGAAAGCGGGCAGCATGCTGGCTGAAATGTCTGGTGGAGAGCCGGACCTGGATGGGTTTGAAGAGGGATCTAACCTCTCTCTCTGGCTGTTCAACCAATACCTGGCACTCCTTGCCCACCGCATCGCCGCTCTCTGTCCCAACTTTCAGTTCTATGCAGATGATACCCAGCTCATTTCCAGGCTACCCTCGGCCTCCTCCTCCTCCTCTCCTTCCCTCATCTCTGACTGTCTGTCTGCTATTCAGGAATGGTGTGCCGCCAACGACCTCTGCCTTAATGCCAGTAAGACTGAGATTCTACTCATTGGCACACCCACTCCCTCCTTCCCTGCAGCTCTCTGGCCGGCCTCCCTTGGCCCTCTTCCTGCTCCCACCTGCAAGGCTAAAAACCTCAGGGTCATCTTCGACTCTGCTCTCTCCTTCTCCCCTCACATCTCTGATGTCTCTAAGAAGTCACACTACCAGCTGCACCTCCTTAGAGGTATTCTTCCTTTCCTCTCCTTCCCCCAGAAGCTCACTGTCTCTCCAAGCTGGACTACTGTAACAGCCTCTATCTAAATCTTCCTGCCTCCACTCTCCGCCCTCTGCAACCTATCCAGAACAGGACTGCGAGAGTTGTCCTTGGCCTCAAGCCCAGGGATCGTATCTCTCCAGGACTGAAATCTCTGCACTGGCTCCCAGTGGCTGCGAGGATTAAATTCAAAACCCTCTGCATTGTACACAAGGCCTTCTGGGATCTGGGGCCGCAACACCTTCAACTCTCTCTTCCTAAATATCTTCCTTCACGAGCGCTTCGCTCATCTGCCGCCAACTCCCTCAGGGTCAGTCGCCAAGCAACGAGTTGGTGGCGGATCACTCTCTTCGGCAGGGGCCTCTCTCTGGAACAGCCTTCCCGCCTCCCTGAACCTCGAGGAGAACCATCTCCGGTACCGGAGGCACCTCAAAATATCATCTTTGCTTCTGCTTTCTCTCCGCCCCTCCCTTGCTGAATGCCTGACTGAAATTGCACTGGTTACCTGGCCACCCTTTTTCTGATCTCTGACCCATGCCCCGTCAACTGCCCCTTTGCACTGCCTCCCTGGAAACCCCTGCACTTGGGGACCGTTTTTTCTGTATCCCTTCAGTCCCCCTGCCAGCACTTATGTCTGCACTTCCTTGCACTTGCCACCAGCTGGCTGTTTCATGTGTTTTATTTATCTTATTTATTCCACTTTCCCATGTACTGCACTTTCCCCTCTCCCTTCCCCCGCGCACTTTTCCTTTCCCCCTTCCCATGCACTTGCACAATCTGAATGACACCTGGCCTAGTAGGATCGTTGTCTGTCCTCCCTCTGTCCCCCCCCCCTTGCCTCGTTGCGCCTTGAAACACTTGTGTATAGGCGCGTTATAAATGCCATATCATATCATATCAATGTGCACACAAAGAAATAAAGCTGCACGCGGTGAGGCCCAGGCTTGGCAGCTCACAGGAACACACAGGTGCAAGTGTCTGCGCGATAGCTCCGATCAGCGCTGATCTACACCCCATCCGCTCCCTCTGCATTCACTGTTCCTCCACCCTCTCCCATTTTCGCAGCTCACACACCTCTGGGAATACACAAATGCATTCAAAACGCACACAGATTGATAAAGCTGTCTCCTAATTTTCAAGAGGTGTACTAAAGTAGCTGGTTAATGGCATTCTTACTTTAGTCTCATTTTCTTTCTTCAGCGCACATTATCATAGCTCATTAAAGATGACAGAGGCACATTTATGAGCTTGAAAACATTGTGATTTCTTTATAAACAAGGGGAATTGTCTTGGCTGCTGAAAAGGTGTTTTGCTCAACTCGTTGTTACAGTGACATCGTAAAAACGTGTGAGTTTTCTGATGCGTTTAATTACCGTAGATCTCGTGGGCTTACATTTGCCAATGTTTGCAGACATGTGCTTCTGGAGAGTGCGGGGAGTGTTAGCAGAAAATCCCTCATGACCCGAGGTGCGGCGGTCTACTCTTGAGCTTTAAGAGAGACTGAGCAGTGTTCAGCCTTAATGCTCAACCACTTGAGCAGAGTGACAGCATGGTGGGGTGGGGTGCAGCGCTGTTGCGACCCTACAATCCCCTGTTAAGAATCAAAACGTGAAAGTAATGTTTCTAATTCAGGGTTCTGCTACAGGGGTCAAGTCCTAAAAATTAAAGTGGGGGGACTCATCAACAAACGCAATGGGATGTGGGCAGAAATTGGCAAATCAAGGTGAAATATGTACATTTCATTCAATTGGCTTTGCATAACCACCCAAATTGCACAGGACGAATGACATTTGCCTTTCATAAAATCAACACACACACAAAATCAAGAGAGGGTATTTTCTTCTAATAGTGTTTTTGAAAATGTTAAAAGGGGTGCATGTTTTAAACACAAAGAACCAATACAAATGTTTTCCCTGATACTTGCAGTACCGAAATGGGACATTTCACCTTTAGTTATGTTATTTTTCATCAGGTCATATAGTGCAGTTGTGAAGTGCCTGGTCTGCAAACCTGACAACTGCGTTTTGATCCCTGAGGTCGGCTTTAATTAATAAATTCAAATAGGACATTCAATGTTTCTCATTCTAGCTGTGGGGGGGGGGGGGACTGAGTCCACTCTCTGAAAAAAGTGGGTGGACCCCGTCCCCTGCGTTTACCCTCCACATGAGCCCTAGTTCTGCAACCTTTGGCTGTCCAGATCGCTTTGACTACAACATCCCATCAGCTCTGGAGTTCAAATCCCCTCAGCTCTAGCCAGCATAGTGAATGGTGAGGGCTCATATAAAAGCAGTTACATGGGCAGAAATCCTAAAAACAAAATGACTCCATTGGCAGACTTAGACCTGATGTATTCATATTGAACACAAAACATGCACAATCATCAAACAAAGAAAGTGGAGCTTGCCAAGCCCTGTTCTGCCATGTCTCGGGCATCTAGCACTCTTTGTTAGACTGCCAACACAAGCAACTAATGTACACACAGATTATCCATTTGTTCAGTCGTTCACAAAGCCCGAAACATACAAAAGGAGACACTAATGGCAACTTACGGATGTGTGTTGATGGACATTTGCCACTCAGCACCTTCCAAATTAGTTTTTCCTTGCTTGTATTAAGGGGTGCAATATTTGTCGTTTGCCCTGCGCACCACATTGGGCCTCATTACAAGGTAGGCGGTAAGGGTTTACCGGTGCTGGTATTTTACCGGTACCAGTAAATCCTTACCGCCTTATTACAAGGTCCCTTTGCGGGTTGGGGATTTTAACGCCTACTTTTTGCAGGCGTTAAAAACCAACCCGCAAAGGGACCCAGGGAGCGAATTACGGTACCGCAATTTGCGGTGCCGTAATTAGCGCCTTCCCCATTCCCATTATGCCCTATGGGGCAAAAATGGGAATGGGGAAGGGCAATGGTGGAAGGGGGAATTACCGCCCCTCCAACCTTGGAATGGGGCGGTAATTCCCCTTTCCACCAAGGCGGTGCCGGTATTTTACCGGCATAAACCATGGCGCTAATTGCGCCATGGTTCACCGCCTACCGTGTAATGAGGCCCAATATTGTCTTGAAACTGCCCTGGCTGGGGCTGATGGGAATTGCAGTCCAGAACAGAGCCAGAGGTTGCATATCCCTGGAAAGAGGGGTGTCACAGCTTTTCCACTCATTCGTGGGATGCCGCCTCTTGGCCAGAAGATGCCTTAACTATTCCCTCCGAACTCTCACCTAACTGCAGACCTTCCTAGGATTTTGCTTTCCAACTTGCTTTTCCTTTGAGACTTTTTCCCCCCCGCAGATTTACTTTCCTCTTTAGTCGGAGAACCAGGGCAGGCTGTGCATTTTCGTGGAAAGGGAAACAGAGCATGAACTTTCTGACACAGCAGCTTTAAGGGCCACTAAATCTATGCCGTCAGGTCAGGGGTTAAGCAAGCATCATCATCATACCTGATGAAGGCTGCGCAATCAACAGACCACCACTTTGTTGTCTTTGGGAGAGGTGCATGTCTTTCCTCTGCAAATGAGGACATTTCGGGAACAGTGCATTAATCACCTCACACAGTGCCACTTTGAGGGCCACTAAGGCTATTCCGCCAGGTGAAGGGTTAAGCAAGCATCATCATCATACCTGAGGAAGGCTGGGCAATAAACAGACCATCCATCTTGTGTCTTTGGGAGAGGTCCATCTCTTTCCTCTGCAAATAGGGAAATCTGGGAAAAAGTGCATTAATTACCTGACACAGTGTGGCTCTGACAGCCACCCAGGTTATTCCACCAGGTGAAGGGTTAAGCAAGCATCATCATCATACCTGTGGAAGGCTGGGCAATAAACAGACCACCCATCTTGTGTATTTGGGAGAGGTGCATCTCTTTCCTCTGCAAATGAGGACATGTGGGAAACAGTGCATTAATCACCTGACACAGTGTGGCTGTGACGGCCACTAAGGCTATTCCACCAGTTGAAGGGTTAAGCAAGCACCATCATCATACCTGAGGAAGGCTGGGCAATAAATAAACCATCCAGCTTTTGACTGTGTGGGAGGTGCATGTCTTTCCTCTGCAAATGAGGACATGTGGGAAACAGTGCATTCATTACCTGACCCAATGCCATGCCGGTGGCCACCAAGGCTATGTCACCAAGCCAAAGATCAAGCAGGTATCATCATACCTGAGGAAGGCTGCGCAATATACAGACCACCCAGCGTGTGGCTATTTTTTGATCGCAACAAAAACTCCACATTTTGTGACGTTCACATTGGTGAAACCTTTCTGCGAGGCGGCTAGAAGGGCACAACGTGTAGTGTTAGCCCACCTGCCACTCATGTCTATTGGTCTGATGGACTGATCAGTGTCATTTTCTAGCACCCATAGCTCCAGCTCAGCCTTGCCAGTCCCCACTCCCCATAAGAGCTAGCTGTCAATCATCAGTCAGGAAATTCGGTAAGCTTGGGAGCTCCTTATCGATATTCTCGTTCATCAGAAAAGCCCCAAAATGTACACCTTCGAGGGCCAATATTTCCTTTCTCCTGGGCACAGGATGTTCGATGCGCACCCTCCCGAGAGCTAGTTGGCAGGAAGCAAGCAACGCCCACTCTTAGCTTGCGTATGCAAATACAGGACGTGTTTAATTAATGACATATCATCGAACAGCCCCCAAGGTGGGAGCAGGGCGTCGCCACTCTCAGACTGAGAAATGCACTTTAAATAAATAATTGGCTCCGAATGGAGGCCCTAATACATTCTTAAAACGATGCCTGTGGCTTGAATATGTGCACTTTAAATGTTGTGTTGTGCAGTTAGAATTGTTAGTATTATCTTGATGACTTGCATTTGTCCTCACCTCGAATCATAGTAAATTGCTGTATTAATGAAATCGTTAACTTGTTTTGTTGATTTTTTAATCCAGTAGAAATACATGCTATTTACACACACGTATTTGATACATTGAGAATTGTGTAATGTATGCCTGAATGAGCTACATTTTCACTCCCTCCTTGGGAACTGAAAAGAGAGCTGTGTTGAATAGGGTAACTTGAATCTAATGGCTCTTCTCAAGCCAATAACGACTGATGTATCCCCACTTCCAAGGGCCAATCAGACGCTGCGTGCACTTCTGCAGTTCACAATGCCCTGCTGAAGTACAGGTAAGATAGGTCAGCGAGTTAAGCGCTCGCTTCTGACATCTGTGTCTAGTCTGCCGGATGCCTGCAAGGGCAGCTCAAACTAACATTCTTCCAAGGTCCATACACTGAGTATTATAAAATGTGGGTAATAATCACAGCATCTAGAAGGACGAGGCGACACATATAATTGTGAAATTGCTGTCAGAATAATTACATCAGGTCTAAGTCTGCCAATGGAGTCATTTTGTTTTTAGGATTTCTGCCCATGTAACTGCTTTTATATGATTGCCTTACCTAATGCATCTGGGCTTGATCACAGAGAGTGGAGCACTCATATGTAGATGTCTAAGTAGCTCATTTCTTCAGTCCTTTCTTTTGATCTATGTTAACCAAAAACCAGATCTACCATCAATGCGCAGCCTCGTGACCAGGTGAGTGTGGGCACTATTTAAAGGGCAAGGTTTTTTTGGGGTGTAGGTGGGGTGTATGTGTCCCTTTCTGCTGGCGCTCCAGTCACACACAGGGTGTTTTACCTCATAACCTTGGGGCCCACAGTCCTGGATGCACTGGGGGATTTCTGGGGTGTCAAGGGTTTTGATCCATGTTGAATTATTAGACTGGGTAGATGTGGGGATGAGCTGTCGTCGCCCATTATTCTATCCCAGAACAAACTAAATCAATAGACTGGGTGGATGTGGGGATGAGCTGTCGCCGTTCACATTCACACCAGAATCCAGGAGAACTGTGCAGTTGGCACAAGACCACTCCAAAGATACAACCTTCTTGTGGGGGGTTCCACATCACCACTCTACTGTAAGGATGCCATCAAAACAATGTTAAGCAAGGGTCCTATTCTATCAAGCAAAAGACCACTCTATTGAAATGCAGTAATTCAAGACAGAACCCAAAAATGGATGCAGTACCGACAAATTCCACAAGGCGGCGCTAGCGGTCTAAACTCTGACAGGAGAACTGGCTGACAAAGGGACCTGAGTCAACGGGACTTCAAAGCCTGTTGGTTAATTGAAAATCTTAGCCACCTGCTGTTCCCAGAGGCCAAGAGGCTGAGAACTCTTAACACCCCAGAGACTCACAACAGGAGGCAGGATATCACATGGCCCTTCTGAGTGAGAGGGAGGGGGTTTCCCCTTCAGCCTGGAGGAGAGAGACAATAGCCCCTTTCAGTTGAATGGGGTATGTTAATTTTGAATATTGACAGTAAACAAAGAGCTGCCTGTGAGCAGAGACATGTGATCCCTGACCCACCCAGCTTCAAGGGGCGGGCCAGACTTGAGTGTGGATTCCTATTGCAGCAAATATATATTTTATAGAAACATTGATAACTTATTGTAACCAAATGACAGGGATGTACAACTTTCAGATTCTTAGTATGAAAAATGCCATCACGATTTGAGTCCAAACTCCAATTTCTACGGTGTTCTAGGACCAAACCCCGCTATTTATTGATATTACAGACACCAGGTTTATGCTAGAAACCTAGTAAATAGCTGGAATGTGTGGAGAAGGAGGGTGTACAGTTGTGTTATTTTTTATGAAAATCCAATATTGCAAAACCAGTCAAAAAGCGCAAAATGTTGTCATTTTTGAATGCAAGCCCCCAGGAAGATCAGAGGCGGACAAGCATGGACCATAAGGAATATATAATGTGTACATGTAATTTCAACAAATTGTGTATCTGGGAAATATGTATTTGGATCAGAAATAGATTTGTGTGCACATTGACAAGGGGAGTGTCTTTCTGGAGGCCATAAAAATGACATCACTCTGACACACTATCCCTTCCCAAATCAGGGACCAAAGAATCTATTGACCTATCAAATTAAGAGAGGGGCAGGCTTAGTGAAGCTAGCCTCTCCACCCACTTTCAAAACACATAAAAGGAACATTGAAACCCAGGTAGAGGATTCAATTTCATTTTCTGCGGGACGCTCTGCCGGGAGACTCCAGACTTCACATCAATCAATCTCCAGAGACCAGAACTTTATTTCAGAACCTAAAGCAAGGGCCTAAACCCACAAACTGAGAACTCTTCTCAGCAGGCCTCAGCATCCTTAAAATCATTTGCAAACTATTCCACAGCCGGGCGAGCTGTTTGAATTCTTTGCCAAGAACTTTTAACAGAAGAGCAGTATCCAGAACCAGAGACCGCTAGCAGAACCACCCGCTGAGCAGAGGGAACCGGTGCCTGACAGACCAGCAAAGCAGAGCTGACCCAGACACTGTGAGCAGAACCGCCCGAAGTCCAGTCCAGTTGACCCGATCCGTGACGAGGCCCAGTCCTTCTAAAAATTAGGAGTGAGTATCCGCCAGAACTGTGCAGAACCCAATCTCTTAGTTAAAATAATCTAATTCAAACTATTTTAACCTAAGTAGAACTGCCTCCTAGTAATCCTGTCATCTGTCATTCTAAAGCAGCAAACTGTCACCTGTCATTTTGAGTTTTACTTTAAATCCGAAAAACTACCTTTACTAAATCGTCCGTATCTCTGGAACCGTTTGTCCTAGGAACGTGGTTTAACTTTCATGTAAAAGCTATGATTCTAGGCTTTCCAAGGAACCTAACACTCCTTATACTTTTGCTGTAATCACGATTCACGCACTTGCAAATTTTACCGCGATTTGCGATTTGGCCTGATTTCTTCTCCAGTAAAAAAGTCAGCAGCTCCTTGCTTTCCTTTGCTAAAATTCGTTTAACCTGCTAGTTACTCATAGAGCAGTGCTAAAGTGAGCCTGAACTAATGTAAAGTAGCCATCACCTACCCTGAACCTCTAGTGGGAATTAAAAGCAATTTTAGCACCTTTTCACTTCCTTGCAAACCACATTAAAGTAATTCGCCTGTGTTTCAAACTTCTACCTGTTTTCCTCTAAGCTTGCTGGGGGGGAACTGAATTTCATATTGTATTTGACTGCATTCCTGAGAACTGTGTGCTCCTTCTTCCATTTCTTACATTGCATAGGGGGGGGGGTGAATTGCCAGAGAAAAAGTGATTATATTATCTTTTGCTAAAATCATATCAAGTTATTTCTGTACTGCATTTCATTCCTCATTGCTTTTCCCTTGAAACCATAAAAGTATTTTTGCTGCCTTATCCATCCAATACCAACTCCTCATTGATTGTAAAGAGGTGTGCTAGTGTCAGATTACCCATTGTTGATCAACATCATATTCATAAGTGTGATATCAATTATTAATTTATTATAAAAGTGTGATATATATATAGTGTTTAATTTTTCAAATAAACCTTTTAAATTTGCAAAACAAGCCTACTTCTTGGCTCAGTGGGGTCAAGGGGGATTCTAAGAGAGGGGTGTTATACAAGGGTTCATCATCCAGATTATAACTTGCCATAAAAATATATAAATAAAGGCTTCCCTTGGGCATCCCAGACAAGGCACTGACTTCGTGGGATTGCTTGATTGGAGTCACTTACAGAGTGGGGGCTCGTAGCCGGGATCTTCTGGGTTAGATTTAGCACTTGTGCAGCTTAATACAGTGTGCTAACTGACAGGATACATACATCCGGTCGGATCACCATGCTGTGGTACGCTGTAAAGCACTCCTCAAAGGAACGCTCTAAGGAGAAGGTCTGTTTTGCAAAATAAAATACAAACTTCTGTAAGTCAGGAAGGAACTCAAATTCCAGAATGACGACACTGGTAGACATCAAAATAGCCAGAGAGCACTTCTTACTTAACCTATTTGTGAGAGGTGAGTGGATTCATCAGGACCAAACGGTCTGGTTGCAGGCAATCGCGCAACAGGTCACTGAAACAGGGTCAGATATATGGAGAGATCAGGGTCCATTACATGTGGCCCTGAGTGAATTATATATGGCTCCCAAAGCTAAAGATGAACACGACAAGATGGTTAGGATAGCGGCATATTTGTATCTATATATGGGAGTCATGCAGGACAAATGGGCTGAAGGCCCAGATCTGGCAAATAGGCAACAGATGGTGTTAGAGAAGGCCCAATCTGATCTGGACTCTTCTGAGCAGAGGCTGCTCAGGAGCCAGGAGTCAGAAAAGGACAGCAGACCTTACATCACTAAAATAAAGGAGGATATGGATGTGCTGCAACAGGAAAAGGCTGACCAGGATACCAGATTTCTGGCCTTGCAGAAGGAGTACCAAGAAGGTTGGACTCCCTACTGCAGAGCCAGAAAAAGCTGGAGCAACAGTTAGACTTCAATAGAGCATGTGCTGAGCAGGTAGTCACCCTGCAAAGCCACCTAGATAGGGAGAAGGCAGAGAGCAATAAACTGATTTTGAAAGACCTGGATACCCATGCAGAGTTTGACCAGGAGCGCCAGAAAGCTGCTGCCTTCCAAAGGCAAAGGGACGACCTGGCGGCACAGATGCAGGCTCTTAGTCAGGAAAGGGATACCTTAGGCCAGGAAGTCTGCCACTTAAAAAGGAAAATGGAAGAAAATCACCTGGCCCTCCAGGGACTGGGTGACCTCCAAAAAGAAAACCAGAACTTGTTAGAGCACACCAGGAGGGTGGAAGATGCTCTGGCAAGAAAGGAGCAGGCCAATAGGGACACAACTCAGGAGGTAACCCTCCTGCAGCAAAGACTGGCCCAGTACTCCAGGACCAATCAGGAGGCACAGAGAGAGAATGAGGCTCTCTGCCAGCACAATAATAGGCTCCAGCAACAGGTAGCGATGCAGGAGAGACTGATAGAGTCTAGTAAGGCCTTAACTGAGGAACTGAAAGCGCAGGCTCTTGCATTGCAACAGGGAGCAGGGGCGGATAGAGATGAGGTTCGCTGGGAAAGAGAAACTCCTGAGCATAACCTCAGGAGCCCTAGTACCAGAGGCCTTCATCTCTCCCAGTCCCTGGACTCTGCCACCCCTATGTCCCCTCGCGCACATGAGCCCAGGGCCACGGGGATGGCAGATTACTATCCAGCCAGAAGTATGGGGCTCATAGGCCAATACCTCCCAGGAATGGATGGGCGGGCATCCGGGTATGGGCACCCAAGCACAGTGCAATTTAGTGGGGAACCCCAGGAGAGTAGGCCCATTAAGGACATCCTGAAAACCTCTGCCCAGTTAGGTCAGTGGGGGGGTACCCATCAAATCCTGGCAGCAAGGAGGGATCTGAAGACTCCTCTGAGCATTACAGGACACAGGAGACCAGGTCCCCAAATTCTGCCAGCCATTCCCAGGCTCGCAGAATCCGGGAAAACCCAGAAGATCAGACGGGCATCTCTGGGAGCAGTGCTTCTGAGTCCGAGGATGAATGGACCAGGGTTACCCGAACCAAAAAGGCCAATAAGGCAAAAAGGGCCTTGCTTAAGGACCCATTGAAACAAATAAAGGCAATAAGGAGTGTCATCACGCCTTATCATAAGAACGCCAAGTATTCTGTTTGGGAACACTTGGAGCTCTATGAGCAAATGATGGAGACTTTCCATTTGAAGGACAGCATGTAACGCTCACCTGGTTCCTACGGAGGCGCTGACTCAGGCTGGACTGCGACCCTGGGTTCGGGATGCGCTCAGGGTGGGACCTCCGAATACAAACTGCCTGGTTTGTGAGGTATTTTTCTGTAGATGGGAAAAAGGGGTAAATACCCAAGTGATAGGATGAGGTTCCCCCCCAGTCTTGCTTCTCCCACTTCTAGGCTTTCAACAAGTCTCAGTGAGCTCTTACCTTTGGCTTGGTGAAGGTGAGCTCTCCATCCTGCTTCTGGTGCAGGGGCGCAAGGAGTCCAGTTACGTCACTGGATGAATTCAATGTGCAGGTTAGAGTCCCTTTGGTCTTTGGACTATGGTCTTTTCCAAAATGGCACCTGTAACAATGTCTTTTTCCCTTTCAGGTGCTGGGATGCTGTGGACGATGCCGCCGTTGCTGCACGTGCGGAGTCCGGTAAGTATAACTGAAACGTGGCCTTATCCTAATGGACGCCTTTAAACAATGTCTTTTTCCCTTTCAGGTGCTGGGATGCTGTGGACGATGCCGCCGTTGCTGCACGTGCGGAGTCCGGTAAGTATAACTGAAACGTGGCCTTATCCTAATGGGCGCCTTAAACAATGTCTTTTTCCCTTTCAGGTGCTGGGATGCTGTGGAGGATGCCGCCGTTGCTGCACGTGCGGAGGCTGGTAAGTAATAGTTAAACTGTAACCTTATCCAAATGTGCACCTTTAACAATGTCTTTTTCCCTTTTAGATGCGGGGATGCTGTCGGAGTGAAGGCCGCGGTGAGCCTTGGAGTGATCAAGGATGGATAAGGTAAGCGAGCGCGGCTGTAGGCGTTTTGTACGTTTTCTAACCTTGAACTTTTCTTTGCAGGTCTCGGAGACTGGATTCTGGAGGTTGAATTCAGGTACGTATGAATTCCGGCGTGTTTTCTTAACCCCAGGTTGTTGCTCGGGAAGCTGAGGATGTATCCGGACCAGGAATGCAGGAG
The DNA here is from genome assembly GCF_040938575.1 of Ambystoma mexicanum. Classification (NCBI taxonomy): domain Eukaryota; kingdom Metazoa; phylum Chordata; class Amphibia; order Caudata; family Ambystomatidae; genus Ambystoma; species Ambystoma mexicanum. The sequence goes on along the minus strand of NC_090934.1, from coordinate 417,890,773 downwards.
CCGACACGGTGAGCGTCCTGCTGCTGCTGCAGAATAACGCGAAGCACATGAAATCCATCGGGCGTGGTTTAAATAGTGTAGCAGAGCTTTGGTGCATGTTCTTCCTCCAGCCCCATCCAGGTAAGAAAAGAGTTCCTGATTTGAGGAAGTAGTTCCTCTCAGCCCTGCTGGCTGGGAACTTCAGCCTGACTGGGTTGCTCTGGGTGAGTATGCAGCATGGTCTGCCCCAGGTAAGTCCACCCAAGCATTATGACATGGTTTGCCCATATGAGCCCGGGGCCTATGGCGCCGGGACTGAAACCCTTTATGAGCCTGGCGCCAAAGGCACCACGACACGGTCCAAAGGGCCCCTGTAGGGGCCTGCTGGGTCCGGAAGAATGAAAGGCGGGCCTGCTTCCGAGGATGCTGGACCTGTCCTGGCTCCTCAGGAGCAGTGCTCATGACAGTACCCCCCCCCCCCGCAAGGCCCCTCCCAAACTTGTCCTTCCCGGGAGTTTTGGTTTATTGGGAAAAGTCCGGTGAAATTTTCTGACTAAATGAGGAGCATGGACGTGGTCATAGGGTTCCCATGATCTCTCCTGAGGTCCGTAGCCTTTCCAATCGATGAGGTAGAATAGTTTTGATTTGATGATCTTAGAGTCCAAAATATCTTTAACCTCAAATTCGGGTTCTCCATTCACTTGAACAGGCTCTGGAGAACTGGTCAATCTGGTTCCCGGTTGCATGGGTTTCAAAAGAGAAACGTGAAATACAGGATGTATTTTCATATGGGTTGGCAATTTTAATTTGACAGCTACCGGATTAACTATGGCCGTAATTGGATATGGTCCCAGGTATTTGGGGTTGAAGGTGCGAGGCCCTTTAAGCGATAAATGTTTGGTGGACAGCCAAACTTGATCTCCAACCTGGTATTGAGGGGCATCGCTTCGGTGTTGGTCTGCTCCCTTCTTGTACCTTTCTTTGGCTCGTTGAAGATGTGCAGTCGCTTCTTTAAAGGTTTGGGTAATAACATTATGCAATTGATCCACGGCGGGTGTTCCAAGATCTTGAGGTGGGTCAAGGTCGGAAGTTCGAGGATGAATACCATACAAAATGTAGAAGGGACTCTTCCCGGTTCCTGAATGAACTGAATTGTTGTATGCATATTCTGCTATCCAAAGGATGTCCTTCCAGTTGCTCTCCGACTATTGTAGCATGCATCTTAAATATTGCTCGAGAGTCTGGTTGGTTCTCTCGGTTTGTCCGTCGGTTTGGGGATGATGGCTGGTTGAAAGTCTTACATCGATTTGAGCTAAAAACAACAGCTGCGCCAAAAGTGAGAAACAAACTGGCTTCCCCTATCTGAGATTACTATCGATGGGAAGCCGTGTAATCGGACGATGTTTTCGAGAAATACTCTGGCTAGGACTGGAGCTGAAGGCAAACCTTTTAGCCGAATAAAGTGGGCCATTTTAGAAAACAAGTCTACAATAACAAGAATGGTGTTGTACCCGGAACAGGAGGGTAAGTCTGTGATGAAGTCCATGGAAAGGGTATGCCAGGGACATGGTGGAATGTCTAATGGTTGCAGAAGACCAGCCGGCCTTTTCTTCTGACCCTTGTTTTGAGCGCATACACCGCAGGACATCACAAAATTTGTAATGTCTTTTCTCCACGAGGGCCACCAGAAGTGTCTCTTCACCTTTTCAGTGGTTTTGGCAATGCCAGGGTGACCCTCAATTAAAGAATCATGATAGCAGGAGATTACCAGTCCTTGTGAATCGGTGTGTGGTAGAAATAATCGTCCTTTGAAATAAGGCAAATCATTGCTTACGGTGAAATCTTTTCCTTTTTGTAACCAATTCTGTAAATCAGATGGGGTCACAAGTTGTTTTGTTTTTTCCTCAATATCCTCGATGGATTGTGAAGAAATCAGGCCCACGATTCTTTGCTCAGGAATTATTGGTACAGGTTCTGGATTGGCAATGTTGTCTCCCATTCCAATTCGGGAAAGAGCATCCGCTTTGCGGTTCTTGTGGCCTGGGCGATAGGTGATTATAAAGTCAAATTCAGCAAAGAATAGAGCCCAGCGAAGTTGTCTGGAAGATTGAGCCTTGGCGGTTTTTAAATACTGCAGATTTCGATGATCTGTGATCACTGTGACGGTGTGTTTGGCCCCAAGAAGATAATGCTGCCAGGCCTTAAAGGCGGATTTAATCGCTAGAAGCTCTTTATCTGTAATCGTGTAGTTGATCTCCGGCGCCGAGAACTTCCGAGACCAGAATGCCACAGGATGCAGCTGGTTAATCTCTGGATCTCTTTGTGATAAGACAGCTCCCATTGCTAAGCTGGAGGCATCGGTTTCAACGATATAGGGGAGGTCTGGGCGTGGGTGTTTCAAAATTGGCGCCGAGGTAAATTTAGCCTTTAGCTCTTGGAAGGCTTGTTCTGCTTCCGCAGACCATTCGAAGCGTTTATTCTTTCTTAAGAGGGCAGTGATGGGTTGTACCACTCGTGAAAACTCTGGAATAAATCTGCGGTAAAAATTGGCAAAGCCAAGCATGCTTTGAACGCCTTTCACGGAAGTAGGAGATGGCCATTTGAGGATAGCGTCAACTTTTCTTGAGTCCATGTGGACCCCTTTTGGTGACAGAATGAATCCCAAAAATTCGACTTCCGTGACATGAAAAACACATTTTTCAAGCTTGGCAAAAAGTTTATGTTGGCGAAGTTTTTCAAGGACCGCTCTGACATGATTTCGATGGTCAACTTCTGAGGATGAGTATACAAGAATGTCATCTATATAGACAACAACGCAGACGTCAATGAGTTCTCTGAGGACATCATTCATGAAATACTGGAAGGCGGCCGGTGCATTGCATAGTCCGAAGGGCATAACTTGATATTCAAACAGCCCATACTTGGTACGAAATGCCGTCTTCCATTCGTCCCCTTCCTTGACCCGTACTAAGTGATAAGCTCCCCGGAGATCTAGCTTAGTATAAATACAGGCGTTTTTCACTTGGTCAATGAGCTCTGGGATCAGAGGTATTGGGTACTGATTTTTTACAGTTATCTGGTTCAGAGCGCGATAATCAATACAGGCTCTAAGGTCACCTTCTTTTTTTGGTACGAAGAACAGAGCCGAGGATGCAGGGGACTTCGACGGACGGATAAAGCCATTGGCCAGGTACTGGTCTAAATACTTTCGCAAATGAAGATTCTCAGGCTCGGTAAGGGCATAAATTCTACTGCAAGGGGGAGTGGCTCCGGGTATCAGGTCTGTTTGACAGTCATAAGATCTGTGGGGAGGCAGGATATTAGCCTGTTCCTTCTGGAAGACATCCCTGAATTCTTGATACTCTGGAGACAATTGCGGTCCTTCGGCCGTTGCTACCGCTAGGCCAATACTAGGTCGAGAATAACAAGTGGTTGCACACTCTGGGAACTGTTTCGTCTTTGCTCGCCAATCAATCTGAGGATTGTGTTTCTCCAACCAAGGAATCCCTAGAATTACCTGGAATTGAGGAGCCTTGATCACGTCGAACACGATTACCTCCTGATGTCCGTCTTGGCCTAGTATCGTCACTTCAATAGTGGTATGGGTCACTGGTCCGGAGGCAATTTCCGTCCCATCCACCGTGGTAATGACGTCTCTAACCACCTTTGGACAAAGAGGTAGGTTCATCCTGGAGGCCAATTCGCGATCCACCGAATTTCCAACTGCTCCGCTATCAATGTATGCCTTAATCGCATGCAAGCGATCCGGTTGCTCTGGGTTTATGAGGACCATTGGCATTATGAAATGCGAGGTCAAAGAACTGGTTTTTACGCTCGGCAAGCGGACCTCTACACTTGTCGGGCCAGGTCGTTTCCCGGCTCAGATTTTTCAGAACTCTTATCAGAGACTCCGACTGTCTTCTTAGGTGGTTTTGTCGGGCAATCTCGAAGAAAATGCCCAGGACTCCCACAATAGAGACATAGTTGCATTTGTCGTCTCCGGTCACGTTCTTTCTGGGTTAAGGGGCCCTTTACAACCCCAATTTGCATTGGTTCGACGTCTTCTACTCCCTTGGTGTAACTTTGAGACTTAGGGAACACTCGTGTTTCAAACCTGGATCGATCCACCTTTCTATTTTGTAGCCTGTGATCCAACTGGACCACCAAATCAATGTACTCTGAACAATCCTGAGGAGGGTTCACTACCTGGGCAAGGACGTCTTTGAGTTCGCCACGCAAACCTCTGTAAAAAAGCGTGATCCTTTTGTCCTCGGGCCATCCGGTTTCCACGATTAGCCTATTGAATGATGCAATGTAGGTCAAAAGCTCTTGATTGCCCTGTCGTATGGAAAGGAGTTCATTGTCCAGGGCCTGCCCCTGGGAATGCCTTGCAAAAAGTCTTTCCATATTGGCCTGGAAGGCCGGGAAATCACGAAGGATTGGATCGTCCTGTGTAACTAGAGGGATCGACCAATCCGCAGCGCTGCCGCTAAGATACGAAAGTACAAAGGCTACCTTGGTCTGGTCCGTCGGAAAGGCTGCAGGTCTACAAAGAAAGTGCAAACGGCACTGATTCATAAATACTGCGAATCTTTTAGGATCACCAGAATAGCGTTCAGGTGGCGCCAAAGGCACATTTCCAGGTATGTTGATTTGAAATGGATTGGCTGAGGCCACTGGAATATAATTCCCCCCTGAGTTAGGTAGAGGGGTTTGTCCTGCTTGACTCTGTAATAACTGTCTGGCGAGTTCATCAGTTCGTTCCTTTGACACTATCAATTCCCTCCTAAGGGTGTTTGTTTCCTGGCGAGCAGCATGGACTTCGGCCCTTAATTCACCCAACAACTGGGCCAACTGGTCTGTGTCAGAAGTTTCCATAGCGCCTGGGTAGGACATTTTTGGTAGGCTTTGCGTTCTGTAACAATCACCTGGTTCCTACGGAGGCGCTGACTCAGGCTGGACTGCGACCCTGGGTTCGGGATGCGCTCAGGATGGGACCTCCGAATACGAACTGCCTGGTTTGTGAGGTATTTTTCTGTAGATGGGAAAAAAGGGGGAAATACCCGAGTGATAGGATGAGGTTCCCCCCCAGTCTTGCTTCTCCCACTTCTAGGCTTTCAACAAGTCTCAGCGAGCTCTTACCTTTGGCTTGGTGAAGGTGAGCTCTCCATCCTGCTTCTGGTGCAGGGGCGCAAGGAGTCCAGTTACGTCACTGGATGAATTCAATGTGCAGGTTAGAGTCTCTTTGCACTAGTCTTTAGATGCTGAGACTCCGTTGGGCGATGCTGTTGCAGTTGCACGTGCGGAGACACGTGAGTATAATTGAACTATGGTCTTTTCCAAAATGGTACCTGTAACAATGTCTTTTTCCCTTTCAGGTGCTGGGATGCTGTGGACGATGCCGCCGTTGCTGCACGTGCGGAGTCCGGTAAGTATAACTGAAACGTGGCCTTATCCTAATGGACGCCTTTAAACAATGTCTTTTTCCCTTCCAGGTGCTGGGATGCTGTGGACGATGCCGCCGTTGCTGCACGTGCGGAGTCCGGTAAGTATAACTGAAACGTGGCCTTATCCTAATGGGCGCCTTAAACAATGTCTTTTTCCCTTTCAGGTGCTGGGATGCTGTGGAGGATGCCGCCGTTGCTGCACGTGCGGAGGCCGGTAAGTAATAGTTAAACTGTAACCTTATCCAAATGGGCACCTTTAACAATGTCTTTTTCCCTTTTAGATGCGGGGATGCTGCCGGAGTGAAGGCCGCGGTGAGCCTTGGAGTGATCAAGGATGGATAAGGTAAGCAAGCGCGGATGCGGGCGTTTTGCACATTTTCTAACCTTGAACTTTTCTTTGCAGGTCTCGGAGACTGGATTCTGGAGGTTGAATTCAGGTACGTATGAATTCCGGCGTGTTTTCTTAACCCCAGGTTGCTGCTCGGGAAACTGAGGATGTATCCGGACCAGGAATGCAGGAGCCGACCCGGTGAGCGTCCTGCTGCTGCTGCAGAATAACGCGAAGCACGTGAAATCCATCGGGCGTGGTTTAAATAGTGTAGCAGAGTTTTGGTGCATGTTCTTCCTCCAGCCCCACCCAGGTAAGAAAAGAGTTCCTGATTTGAGGAAGTAGTTCCTCTCAGCCCTGCTGGCTGGGAACTTCAGCCTGACTGGGTTGCTCTGGGTGAGTATGCAGCATGGTCTGCCCCAGGTAAGTCCACCCAAGCATTATGACATGGTTTACCCATATGAGCCCGGGGCCTATGGCGCCGGGACTGAAACCCTTTATGAGCCTGGCGCCAAAGGCGCCAGGACACGGTCCAAAGGGCCCCTGTAGGGGCCTGCTGGGTCCGGAAGAATGAAAGGCGGGCCTGCTTCCGAGGATGCTGGACCTGTCCTGGCTCCTCAGGAGCAGTGCTCATGGCACAGCAGTAGCTGCATCCAGTACGTCAAATGGACCTTCTCACCAGAATACTCCAGCTTCTTTGCAGGGCTGGAGGATCAAAACCATTCAAGGTGGTCCACATACAGGGCGGCCATCTTGAAACATTTTTCTGTGCACAGAAATCCTCAAGAGGCTCGCAAGGCAGCCTACAATTTGCAATGTGGGGAGGATCAGGCCCCAAAAGAGTTTGTGCAAGAATTAAAGTGTGCCTTTGCGCAGACCACCAGAAGGGTGCGCACGGACAGCAGAAGATTTGTCAATACTCTTTTCCATGCCTTGCCCAAATACATCATGACCCAACTAGTGAGAGATTTTCACGAGAAGAGGTCACTAGACTGGGTCATTGAACAGGCTACCCGGATCTATGAGGTGCAGAAGCCCATAGAAAATAAAAGTAATGCGCAGAAAAACCCCAAAACCAACAGCACCCCTGCTGCTGCTAAGGTGGCAGAGGTAAAGGTTGCCCCGTTTTAGATTTGGAGATGGGGGGGCCTAAAAACCTGCCTGCACCAAATAATTCACAGCCCAGAAGGCCCTCGGGCCAGTCACAGACAGGGAGTCGAGGAGGTAGTCCCACAAATGGGGTCCCTCGTTCCCCTGATTATGTAAGTCCCCGCTACAAGGGAAACCGACCCATCCTGGGCTATGCGTGGACTCCTCCAGCCCAAGGGGGGGTGATCCAGCCAAGCACCTGACCCAGGGAACTTCCCTCCTAACGTCCCCCAGGAGGGCAGAAATTCACCAAATCCTGGGCAGAACTTTTTCCCCAGGTATCCACCCAATTTCCAGCCCCAAAATCATCCATCATTCTTTCCCCAATTCCCTGAGCCCAGACAACCTAATCCGGGAGAGGGGAGGCCAAGAGTGGAGGGGTACCCAAATCTTCCCAATCCAGGGTATTACCAGAGAAGGGATAGCTACCCTTCCCGGGATCCGCCCAGGGGAGAAAATAGAGCCCCGTATCAGCCTGAGCGGGTTTCACAACTTGAGCGCCAGGTCCAAAATATGGCACGGGATCTGGGTCACATACTGAGGGCTCAACAGAATGTGACAGATTGGCATGCCACCGCAGAATGCCCCAAACTCTGGACCTGGTGCTCCAGAACAATGACAGGGGCAGCACCCCGATAACCCACCGGTTCCCAGGGAGGAGGCACAAGGGGAAGAGAGGTGTAAAGCCTTGGAGGAAGCTTCCTTCCCAACTTGTAAACAGCCCCTGGAAAACCAGGAACCGGAAACAAAATCTCCTGCCCTGAAAGCCTGCCTCCCAAGGAGCAGAGGGGGGGTAGGAGAAACAAAGGACCCAAACAGACCCACTTTGTGGAGGAGGTACAGGTCTTCCAATTTGAGGGAGAGGGATCCTCAGAAGATCCTGGGAAAAGGATCTTCTCCTTCAGAGATGGGGGAACTCCTCCCAAGGAAAAATGGGTCCCAAGAGATTCCAATCCAGACTGGGTAGATGTGGGGATTGAGCTGTTGCCGCCCATCATTCTATCCAAGAACCAACAATACCAAAATCCCATGGGTCAAACCCATCCTGGTGACTGCCTCCAAAAAGGGGGGGCGGCCCAGAACCGGAACCAGGGGAACCCACAATGGCTCTGATCTCCAGTTGCCAACTTTTTCTTTTAGATTCCCAAGGCTCTCCACAGAATTCTGCCCAAATCTCTTCTTTTGCAATGTCCAAAACCGGAAAATTGGCCCACCAGTTGTCCAAAAATGTGCATTATCTGTGCCCCCTTGAGGAGATGGAGGGAAGATATTATGCCCCGGTACAAGTACAGGGGCAAAGTACAATTTCAGCACTGGTGGACACTGGATCTCAAGCTACCCTTCTGTCCAGAAGGGCCTTTGATGAACTGAATTTGGGAAGGGGAGAGAATTATCGTATTCCTCTCACCTCTCTTCCTAGACAACTCCAGAACTTTGACGGGAAGGAAATTCCCGTCGAGGGGACGGCAGATTTGGACATTAAAATTGGGCGACACAAGGTGAAACACCCGGTCATAGTAGTGACTCCAGAGGGCGCCCCTTGTTTACTAGGGAATGACCTCCTGAGAAGGTTGTCACCCCTAATAGATTGTGTAAACAAGGTCCTCTGGACCCAGACTAGCCGACCAATAAAATTAAAACAGAGTGTCAACCATGTTAGTTTAAACGGCACCTGCCACATGGTTGAACAAAAATCAGACCAAGTAGAATTTCACTTCCAGAACAACCAAATTCCAGACGTGACAGTAATAGCAGTAGGACAACAGACTGGTGATGGGGGGTCCTCTCTATTTCTGAAAATCAACCTTCCTTCCAGTTTAAGGTGGTATTCCACACTGGAAGGAAATACTCTGAAATTCTTTACCAATCCACAATCAGACACTCCCATCCTTATAGTCCAGAAAGATGTGAAATCAGCTCAGAGCCTGGCTGATATTCAGCAAATTGGAGAGCAGTTGTTCATCCCTGTTCAGTTAAATGATGGGAAGGACTCTGTTCTCGCCTGAGTGTGTGTGAACAACGGTAAGAGCTTCATCAGCGAAGCCATGTTCCGCCAACTCCCAAAAGATCCAGCCATTCCCACATCCAAACTGATAGACAAATGGGAAATGGATCTGGAAACACCCAATTCCAAACATCTCCTGCCAAGCAGGTGTATGATCAAAATCTCCATTGGCAACAAGAGCATAGTCCATAATTGTTGGGTCGTGCGAGACGTCACTGCCGCCTTTTACTTAGGCAGTGACATTCTCAATCGCTTCGCCATTAGTTTGGACCTAATAAACTTCAAAGTTTGGTCCCGATTAGCGGATAATCCCATGGGCTTTGATGATTCAGAAAAAGCATTTAGGTAAGCTCAATTGCTACCTTATGCAGTTGAAATTCAGATTAAAGAGGAAGTCACCATCCCAGAAAGGACCCGACAATTCTCCCTGGAAGTGAAAGTTAAAAGAGGACAAAATTGAAAAACCCTGATGCTTACATTCATCTAAATGCTTCTCTCCAACAGCAAGGGTTAGGGGTAAACCCAACACCATTAGTCAACATAGAAAATGACACCATTACAATAGAGGTGGATAACAGCGACTTAAAGAGTATTACTCTAGCCGCAGGCACCATTATTGGAATGGCGGTTGATGACCGACATTTCTCCATTGATTTAGGGAATTAACTGATAGGACCGATCCCCAAGGACTGTTTTGACAGTGACAGTGAGGACAATACAACACCAGACAGGATCTTCACCCGGCATGGAGGGAACTTCCTGGTGTACACTTCCTGCCCTTATGGTAAGGAAGATGTGACTTATGACTTCAGGAGGGATGAGGTGATTTTTCAGGTCCATGAAGGCTGCCTTTCCCACCTGAGGCCTCCAGTCCAAATCAACACTCTGACCAGGGACTTCTCCACCCAGCTGGAGGAGGCCGCTGAGATAGCCAAGCCAGAAGTCTTTCCAGGCTTCAGGCAGATGGTGGAAGAAAGAGTCAACCTAGCTGATGCCTGTGTGACTCTGGAACAGAAGCAAAAGTTGAAACAAGTTTTCTTGGATTTCCAAGATCTCTTTGCGGTAGACTCATATGACTGTGGTCGCACCGACATCCACACAACAACAATTCCCACGGACCCTGGCATGACTCCAGTGTTTGTGAAACAATATTGCTTGCCTCTCGCATCCATGGAGTCCCTTACTGAAATAATTAAGAACCTTGAGTCCCGGGGAATAATCCATCCAGTCCACAGCACCTTCAATAATCCGGTGCTGGGAATATTGAAGCCAAACGGCCAGTGGAGACTCTGCGCCGACCTTAGGGAGCTCAACAAACGGGTCCATACTTCCCGATGGCCTCTTCCCTACATTGACCAAGGGCTGGCCCAGATCCAGGGGTCACTGGTATTCACTGCAAAAGACCTGACCAATGGGTACTGGACCGTGCCTGTCAGTAGGGAGGACCAATACAAACTGGCTTTTACCTTTGGGGGCCAGCAGTACACATGGACCCGGACTCCCTTTGGATACCTCAACTCCGGCAATTAATTCAACATTTTCCTACATAAGGCCATGCCCGACCTGGGTGTGAGGGGTAACCTGGCTTATGTAGATGATGTCCTCATCAAAAGTTCATCTGTGGAAGAACACATAGCGGAGATCCGTTATGTTCTGACACAGTTGAGGGCCGCCGGAGCAAAACCTTCCTTCCAGAAAGCACAGTGGTGTAGAACCCGTGTTAATTTCTTGAGGCATGAGATTACTCCTCAGGGTCTCTGTCTCCAAGAAAAGAAAGTGGAAGCACTTCAGAAGCTGAAAGACCCCACAACTCTGCAGGAACTAAGGAGCCTCCTTGGACTGACTAATTACAGGAGAAAGTTCATTGAAGACTACGCAGAGATCTCTAGACCCCTGATTCATCTCTTGAAGGGGGTGATCAAGTGGGAATGGGGTCCAGAACAATCCGAGGCAGTAAGACAACTCAAGAGAAGCCTCTCACAAGTGCCTTACATAGGTTACTCTGTCAGAAACAAGGAGTTCTTCCAGGAGACAGGGTTCTCTAATACGTGCTTGACGGCAGTATTATACCAAAAGCATGACAAGGTCAATAAAGTAATCTCCTATGCGAGCAAAACTTTATCCTCTGTGGAGGAAAAATTCAACGATTGTGAGAAGGCACTCCTGGCAACGGTGTGGGCATTGAAGAATTACCGCCCGTTTATCCAGGGGGAACACATCATAGTGGAGACTCCACACCAGCCTCTGCAATATCTCCAAAGTGACAGAATCCGGGCCAAAACAAGAAGAGTCCCCTTGTGCAAGGTCTGGCTGACTTGCATGATTGTGCCAGAGAAAACTGTCTCGAGGACGAAAGTCTAAAAATCAAGGACAACATGGAGGCATACCTTAATTCCCCACACAAAGTCTTTGAAGAAGACAAGTGTGAGGGAATGCCCACTGTCTATGTGGATGGATGCTCGTACCATGTTGACAACAACGGGGAGAAAGAACTGGTGGCCGGCGTAGGGAATGCATGTGTGAAGGAGTTTCCAGAACCCTCTGCTGGATACAAAATTGGTCCCCGAAGTAGTCAGGTGGCAGAGTTGATGGCTGTGCATCAGGCCATCCTCACTGCTGTCCAACATCGACTCCACGAACTGGTCATAATCACAGATTCGGATTATGTACGGAACGGGTTCGTGGAGCACCTGGTTAATTGGAAAACCAGACGCATGTTATGTGCTAATAACAAACCCCTGAAACATGGGAAGCTAATCCAAAATATTGATGATCTTGTCACATCGAATGGGATGACCATCTACTGGAAAAAGATCAAGGGTCATTCCAAAGTAGAGGGACAGACAAAACTGGAAATGACTTAGCTGATCAGCTGGCCGAAACCGGGGCCATCCAAGGCGATCTAATAGAGATTGAGTCCCTGTTGGGGGACATCCAGGTCACTGCTATCACTAGGTCCCAGACAAATGCTCACAATGATCTTTCAACTGCACAATGGAGTAAGGAGACCCCTGATGCTGATTTAATCACAGCTCAGAAGGGGGATCCAATAATTGGTAAGTTTTACCAACACATTGAGGACCCTGAGAACTTTCCCTTGACGGATACCGATTACATCGGGAAAGAGGACTTAAGAGTGTTGATGAAATGTCCAAAAATGTTCCGAATCCAAGACGGTTTGCTGGTAAGGAAATCCAAAGCTGGCCACGATCAGTGGGTGGTTCCTACCTCATTCCGAAGCCTGATGTTAAGTCACGCCCATGATGCGGCCACCGCCAGTCATAGGGGGTTTCACACAACACTGGAAATCTTAAGAGAGGTTGCATACTGGCCACACATGGGGCAGGACCTCGACCAATACTTGAAGGGGTGTCTTGTGTGTGCACAGTTCCAGCCATCATCCCTCACACATCGTGCGCCTCTCCAAAAGAGGGGGATGACACTGCCATGGTCAGATTTGCAAATCGACTTTGTAGGCCCTGTAATTCGTTCGTCTAGAGGAAACAAGTACATGTTGACGTTACATGCTTGTTTACCAAGTGGGTGGAATGTCTCCCGGCCCCAAACTGCAAGCCAGAAACAGCAGCTGCCCTGATGATTAACCACATCTTTTCCCGTTTTGGTCTACCTGAAAGGATTGAGTCAGACAGAGATAGCCATTTCACCAGCGAGGTAATGACAAAGATGTGGGAGATACTGGGGGTCAAAAGGAAGCTACTTATTGCTTACAGGCCAGCTTCTTCTGGAGCAGTGGAGAGATACAACCGAACCGTTGTGAGCATATTAAAAAAGTTTGTGGCATATTCTGGGCCAAGTTGGGATATCTAACTACCTCTGGTCCTAATGGCCATCAGATCTACCCCTTCATCTTCAACTAAAATGTCAACATTTAAGTTGATGACTGGACGCAAGATGGTGCTTCCCCAGCATCTGCTCTACAGGACCCAAGAGCAGACACTGATAAATGCCTCCACAACTCATGAGTATGTGGAGAATTTAAGGAAACACCTTCAGCATGCTTTTGCCTATGCTCAGCGGAATCTAGAAAGATCAGCTGATAGCATGAAAACCCACTATGACCTGAAGACCACCAGGATGGAATATACTGTGGGGGACCGGGTCTATCTATACAATTTCCAAAGGAACCAGGCCAAACAGCGAAAATGTTTGCCTACATGGAAGGGCCGTTTGAAATTATAGACAAAATCTCCCCTGTGGCCTACAAGATCTGCATCCCCAAAGGCGGTTTGGCGGAAAGGGAAGACAAGTGAGTACATATAAATCAGCTAAAGTGTTGCCATCCCAGGCACACGCTGCAGCAACTGGAGGAGTCCTCTGCAATACAAGAGGGGACCGCTCCAGATTAATTCAGTTCCAACCCTAAAATATCCCACATATAATCTCTAAAATATTATGACGCTTGTAAGCCACTGTCTCTGAATTATATCTTGTTTTTCAAAATTGGAATGCTATGTCTATTAAAGTATAAAATGTATATGTCGCCCCACTATATCAATAGTGGGGGAGAAATGTCTATGAATAGGTATTGCCGCTTTTCTTTGTCGTCCTGGGACAGAGGAAACCATGGAGACTGACCAAGGAGGACGACCGAGAACCGGGAGCAGAGACCCGAGGAGCCCGGGGTACCGCCCAATATTCCCATCAGGACCGGAGAGGAGAACCGATCGATCTAACTGGCTGGAGGAAAAGATGCTGAACTGTGCCATCTACAGAATTGGAAGAAGATAATGCGGACATACCAGCACAGGGCTCAAAACATTCTTTTCACCCGACTCCCCCTCGACTCAAATTCAAAGTGCAGTCGGGCGGGGGGGTTTGTCAAGGGTTTTGACCCATGTTGAAATATTAGACTAGGTAGATGTGGGGATTAGCTGTCGCCGCCGATTATTCTATCCCAGAGCAAACTAAATCAATAGACTGGGTGGATGTGGGGATGAGCTGTCGCCGCCCACATTCACGCCAGAATCCAGGAGAACTGTGCAGTTGGCAAAAGACCACTCCAAAGATACAACCTTCTTGTGGGGGGTTCCACATCACCACTCTACTGTAAGGATGCCATCAAAACAATGTTAAGCAAGGGTCCTATTCTATCAAGCAAAAGACCACTCTATTGAAATGCAGTAATTCAAGACAGATCCCAAAAATGGATGCAGTACCGACAAATTCCACAAGGCGGCGCTAGCGGTCTAAACTCTGACAGGAGAACTGGCTTACAAAGGGACCTTAGTCAACGGGACTTCAAAGCCTGTTGGTTAATTGAAAATCTTAGCCACCTGCTGTTCCCAGAGGCCAAGAGGCTGAGAACTCTTAACACCCCAGAGACTCACAACAGGAGGCAGGATATCACATGGCCCTTCTGAGTGAGAGGGAGGGGGTTTCCCCTTCAGCCTGGAGGAGAGAGACAATAGCCCCTTTCAGTTGAATGGGGTATGTTAATTTTGAATATTGACAGTAAACAAAGAGCTGCCTGTGAGCAGAGACATGTGATCCCTGACCCACCCAGCTTCAAGGGGCGGGCCAGACTTGAGTGTGGATTCCTATTGCAGCAAATATATATTTTATAGAAACATTGATAACTTATTGTAACCAAATGACAGGGATGTACAACTTTGAGATTCTTAGTATGAAAAATGTCCTCACGATTTGAGTCCAAACTCCAATTTCTATGGTGTTCTAGGACCAAACCCTGCTATTTATTGATATTACAGACACCGGGTTTATACTAGAAACCTAGTAAATAGCTGGAATGTGTGGAGAAGGAGGGTGTACAGTTGTGTTATTTTTGATGAAAATCCAATATTGCAAAACCAGTCAAAAAGCGCAAAATGTTGTCATTTTTGAATGCAAGCCCCCAGGAAGATCAGAGGCGGACAAGCATGGACTATAAGGAATATATAATTTGTACATGTAATTTCAACAAATTGTGTATCTGGGAAATATGTATTTGGATCAGAAATAGATTTGTGTGCACATTGACAAGGGGAGTGTCTTTCTGGAGGCCATAAAAATGACATCACTCTGACACACTATCCCTTCCCAAATCAGGGACCAAAGAATCTATTGACCTATCAAATTAAGAGAGGGGCAGGCTTAGTGAAGCTAGCCTCTCCACCCACTTTCAAAACACATAAAAGGAACATTGAAACCCAGGTAGAGGATTCAATTCCATTTTCTGCGGGACGCTCTGCCGGGAGACTCCAGACTTCACATCCATCAATCTCCAGAGACCAGAACTTTATTTCAGAACCTAAAGCAAGGGCCTAAACCCACAAACTGAGAACTCTTCTCAGCAGGCCTCAGCATCCTTAAAATCATTTGCAAACTATTCCACAGCTGGGCGAGCTGTTTGAATTCTTTGCCAAGAACTTTTAACAGAAGAGCAGTATCCAGAACCAGAGACCGCTAGCAGAACCACCCGCTGAGCAGAGGGAACCGGTGCCTGACAGACCAGCAAAGCAGAGCTGACCCAGACGCTGTGAGCAGAACCGCCCGAAGTCCAGCCCAGTTGACCCGATCCGTGACGAGGCCCAGTCCTTCTAAAAATTAGGAGTGAGTATCTGCCAGAACTATGCAGAACCCAATATCTTAGTTAAAATAATCTAATTCAAACTATTTTAACCTAAGTAGAACTTTAAATCCGAAAAACTACCTTTACTAAATTGTCCGCATCTCTGGAACCGTTTGTCCCAGGAACGTGGTTTAACTTTCATTTAAAAGCTAATATTCTAGGCTTTCGAACGAACATAAAACCAACTACTCCTTATACTTTTGCCGTAATCATGATTCACGCACTCGCGAATTTTACTGCGATTCGCGATTTGCCCTGATTTCTTCTCCAGTAAAAAAGTCAGCAGCTCCTTGCTTTCCTTTGCTAAAATTCGTTTAACCTGCTAGTTACTCATAGAACAGTGCTAAAGTGAGCCTGAACTAATATAAAGTAGCCATCACCTACCCTGAACCTCTAGAGGGAATTAAAAGCAATTTTAGCACCTTTTCACTTTCTTGCAAACCACATTAAAGTAATTCGCCTGTGTTTCAAACTTCTACCTGTTTTCTTCTAAGCTTGCTGGGGGGGAACTGAATTTCATATTGTATTTGATTGCATTCCTGAGAACTGTGTGCTCCTCCTTCCATTTCTTACATTGCATGGGGGGGGGGTGAATTGCCAGAGAAAAAGCGATTATATTATCTTTTGCAAAAATCATATCAAGTTATTTCTGTACTGCATTTCATTCCTCATTGCTTTTCCCTTGAAACCATAAAAGTATTTTCGCTGCCTTATCCATCCTATACCAACTCCTCATTGATTGTAAAGAGGTGTGCTAGTGTCAGATTACCCATTGTTGATCAACATCATATTCATAAGTGTGATATCAATTATTAATTTATTATAAAAGTGTGATATATATATATAGTGTTTAATTTTTCAAATAAACCTTTTAAATTTGCAAAACAAGCCTACTTCTTGGCTCAGTGGGGTCAAGGGGGATTCTATGAGAGGGGTGTTATACAAGGGTTCATCATGCAGATTATAACTTGCCATAAAAATATATAAATAAGGGCTTCCCTTGGGCATCCCAGACAAGGCACTGACTTTGTGGGATTGCTTGATTGGAGTCACTTACAGGGGCAAATGACCATGGATTCAGCCCCTCCCTGTTCACCGGATGAACATCAGACACATGTTGGATTCTGCCTGAGGGATGCTGCCCTGATTGGCAGTGGCCTAGGGGGAGTTACATGTTATAGAAAGTACTGGTGCAATGTAGGGAACAGCCTAAGGCCTCTCTATGCCTTCCCGGGCATGCTAAGAAAGGAGAAACTGAGAACTGAGTGTTTCATATCAGTGAGAGTCTTTTCACTCACCCTAAAGGTTCATGCTTTCTAGAACCCCAAGCAATACTCTTAGCAAAATGAGGAGAGCTCCCAGGCCCCCATGTGCTTTTACCTACCAGTCCCTGGTCCTTAAGGCACAATGTGACTGTGGCTGAATGCCAGCTTACAAAGGTGTAAAAGCCTTAGCTTTTTCTACTTTTAGAAATATAATGATGCAGGTAATTATTTTTCTGAAAGGGAGGCCTGCTAATCATACCCACACCCTTTGATAATGGTCCATGTCAAAAACATAGTACACTCAAGTACCTTTGTTGTGATAGACTCCTGAGACCTACAGCAACTGGTCTACCATTCCAGCAGGATAGGCTCAAAGGTCACATGTGCATTCCTGACAGCTACTAGAACACAAAATTACAACAGGCAGAAGGTGCTTTTAATCTTCGGTACTTCTAATTCATAACATAATAATTGTGTACCCTATTAAGTCTGTTGGTGCATCAAACTGTAAAAATAAGCTATACCTAGTTATGGTATGTTGGCTACTGCAGTAATACAATTATACAGACATAGTATTTGGATATCATATTTTGTCAGCTTGGTAAGCAGTGCTTCAGCCATGGCAGGACTGATGTTTATTAACTGTCAAGCCAGGATGCATCCATCACACACATCTGGAAAAATGGCCAGGAAATGGCTTAATTGATTCTGCTGAAGAAGGCCAACATCTTCCTCCATGGATTCAAGAAACCTCCCTGGGAGGTCTGCAGGAACAGGTGCTTCAAAGGCAGCGCTTACATAAGAAAGCCACTCTCATACCAAAGTATTGATCGCTGGAGTCTTTCAAAGTTAGCAGACATGGGAAGGGGGTGGAGTAAGATTAGCCAAGAAAAGAGGTTAGGTCAGGAAAGGGGTTCCACCACCTTGGTTTCTGCTAGAGCTTCCTACAATGCCCTACCTCTTCAAATTCCTGCATATGATGTCAGAAGGCAAAGGACACTTGTTAGAGCAGCTTTATTGGACCCCTGACAACCGGGTTGCTTTGGACCGATCCACTGTAGCAGTTTACCTTTATAAGGTCATGCATCCTGTCCTTAGTTGCTTTATCTTTGGACTTCAAGACAAGAATTCACTGGAACTATGTTGCGGATACAGTCTATTCCAAGTCCTCTGTCATAAGGTGAGGGCAGAGAGCTCCAACCCAGATGAAAGCTCTACTCCCTAACCATCCTCAAAGAACAGTGGGGCTGACAATACTGTGGACAAAAGCCTTTCTGCTGCCTGTGCTCTCACCAGGATCCAGCCCACTGGAAGTGAACGGTCCTGTCAAGGTGCCAGACAATCTTCCTGGAGTGGAATTGCAGGACAAAAGACACAACTTACACCTGGAGACCCTGGATTGGGCCCCCCACCAACCTTGAAGTCCAGAAGCCTTTTAGAACACTTTTTACCCCCTTGAGGCATCATAGAGCTGGCTCCACTGTGCTTGACTCACTTCAAGCTGCTACGGGACTCTCATTGCTGCTTTTGGCACACTAAGGATTTCAAACTGGTTAACTGCTTCTTCAAGCTGATTCAATTCCAAGCCGACCTAGTGTAGCGGATCACTGCTGTGACTTAAAGCACCAGACTCGCTGCATTCCGAGCACTGAATCGACCTAACAGAAGCATTGTCTCGACTGCACTCGAATACTGACTCAATCCACTGGAAGTCATCGATTCGCCCATCTCACACTCTGACTCAATGCACTGGGTGCGTCATTTTGACCTGATTCAAAGCGCTGACAAGATCCACAGAGAGCCCTGTCTTGAAGCAGACTCAAAGACGAATCACCACTGGATCAACATCACTCCACTGTCTTGACACCAGCTCAACTGCAGTAAAGTGGCAGAATCCCAGTTCAATGCTGTTGAGCGCCCACAACAAAGGTATTTGAAGAGGCCCTATTCCCCTAGCCCATATTAAAGAACAATAGTCACACTTAAGACACCGTCTTTGCCTTTTTTTGTTTAATAATCTTTATTAAGATTTAGTAAATGAACAACAAGACATTTGAGTACTGTGTATGATAAAAAGAACAACGTGTTTAAGAAGCAAGGCAAAATATGAGGCTAGAAATATAATATCCTAATAAAAAGGAGATTAGGTAAGTACATAAAAGCAGGAGTATTGGATCACAAAATCAAGCCATGAAGTAAATAAGATAAGCGTTCACTTATGAGTGACTTGTATAGACACGATGTAAAGAGGAGGGGGTAGGGAGAGCACCCTGGACACATTTTCTCTTACAAAAATTGGAATATATGCAACACGTATGATAGAAATTAATGTACTTCAGGCATAGAGAAGACCTTTTATGAGCCATGAGCAGACATTTTACGATAATCTAAATAATTGGTAAAAGGAGCCCCTTTCATATTGTATTTGAGAATCGTATCCAGGTAGGTAGCTATACAATGTTCAAGTCTGTGTACATGGCAGATATTGTTCCGCCAGCCCTTAATAGAAATGTTTTGAAAACGTTTCCAATTGTCAGTAATAAGCTTGATGCCAATGGCAATAAAAAGGTCATATAAGGTGGGGGAAGGGACTTGAGCGCCCAAAACAGAGACACAAGTATTTGAAGATGCCCTGTCCCCCTAGCCCACATTAGAGATCAATAGGCACGCTTTAACCCCTGTTCTTTGCCTTTTATAGACATATCATTGAACATTGACCTTGCTGCTCAAATCTTTTGCATAACCACCCCAGCCTCGCAACCCAGCATGCCCTTTCTTCTCGAAGTCTGCCTTCTCTGGGTTTCCTTCAAAGGGATGTGTTGTTAACGTGTTTAATTACTCGTGTGCATTCATTGTTTTTATGAAAGTTCCTATTTTTCTAGATTCCTGTTTGGACATTCCTTTTTTTAAGCACCACCGAAATATTGTGTTATGTGTTTCAAATGCATCCGCTGACGGCCCTCCTGAAGATATAGCCTGCCCTCAGCCTACGCTACCTAAAGAGTCGAAGAAGGTATAGCTGTTGTGCAGTGCTGGTTTCACCTTTATGATTGGGATCACTGCTGGTTTATAGTTCTGTGGGACTGAGTAGACGGTTCAGCCACTTCTCATCCCTGTACTCCTGCACAGCAGTAGGCATTTTGTCGCAGTGACAATGTGCCGAATTTAGAAAGACACTTTGTTCAGTGGTAAAGTTTACTCAATGAACATGGTTGAAGAGACTAGATTATCTTAACCTAGCGGTATACTTACAATTAATATGGGTCATTTATAATTAAGGCTTCCAGTTTTCCATTTTTACGCATAAATACAGACGGAAATCAATCTGCTTTCTGTCTGTATTTGTTTATAAAAATGGAGAAAAAAAATCAGAAAAACAGGTGTTTCTGTCTGGTTCTCTATGATGTCACTCATACATCTGTAATGCCATTGGCCTGCGAATGGCAGCATGGATAATGTAAAAGTTGCATAAATATAGCATTAAAGTTCTTCAAATTGCTAACAGCATATATCTTACGGCAGCAGCAGTCACAGGAGCAACCATTTGTTGTTATGGAAAAATTGAGCTAGCATTTCTTTCCTATATGGATGCATGTGTGCTTTAATAAGTGCATTTTTTTATTAGAATAAATGCAGAAAAATACTGGTTGAGAATTATATTTTTATATGAATAAAAATAAATGTGGTTAAATACAGAAAAAAGGCCAAAAAATAAATATGGATATATACAGACGGAAATGGCAGACAAATAAATACCATGAAACCAGAAGCCTTATTTATAATGGGCTTAATACTGAGGAGTTTTCTAAGCAGGACCCTGGATTGGTCTGCGTCGTCTGACAAGCGCGTTGCCACTGAGCTATACTAGTTGTCTATGCCGCGCTTCAGTGCGTGGCTGCTAGTGCACAGTGTTTCGGCTCATTGAGGGAATCCTCACCATTTATTGAGCACCATTATTTGGCAATAAGGTGGTTATAATATTGAACCAGAACTGTTGCTTGCTTTACATCCAAGGGAAACTAGATGGTTTAACGGCCAAATAATTCACTGATAATTTTATAGGGTTTTCACTGTGTTTAATTAATTGTTCACTGTGTTGTAATCGGAATTGTGTATTTGTATGTGTGTTTTATGGATTTATTCCGAAATAAACAGAGAGAGAGAGAGAGAGAGAGAGAGAGAGAAAGAGAGAGAGAGGGAGAAACACAATCCTAGAGCACAAGTGTGAACTTGAGAGCTGTCTGCAGATGCTGGGGAGTGGTGTCGTGGAAGCTGGTGCAGTGGGGCTGCCGATGACAAAACAAACATGCACATGCTTAAACTGCAGCCTCCCATGGAGTCACGTGTCTGACAGTACTCAGCTGCACACGCCTCCAGAGCCAATCACACACCACACTAAGCATCCCCCCCAACCCTCACCTATAGCAAGGCTCTGGTTAAGAGAGACGCAGCCACAGCAATGCATGTAAAGCAATGTATCAGGCGTTGCCGCGTGGATGCCAGTGTAACCCAAACACATGCAATCGTTGATTACATACATATCAGTCTGCAATGTACGTGTGAAATGCCGTTCGCTGAACAATGTCGGACCACAGTCCACCAGAAACACATGTCCGGAGCATACTGCTCTCTGGGACAGACAAGACCAACCCAAGGGCAGAAGAGCACGCTACACATGACTTGTAACGGTATCATATGGTCGCCTCCACTGCATGTACATGCTTGCAACATGCTATGTCAGATTTATAAATCTCCTCGCTTCCATTATTACCAATCTCAGCCACTGCGCATTCCAGTTCTGTAATTATGCCACGCTGAGCCCTTCACCGCGGTGAACATATGGGCTTAGAACTGGGATCCTTGCAGGCATACAGATTGTGCAGGGACAGTCTCACAACACAACCAATGCGTTATCTGAGACCGCCAACTCTTCCATGGATTTGATCATCAGATATAACCTTTTTTATACAGTTAATACTGCTCCTGTCACATAACATAATCAGACAACAAAGAAATGATGTCTATACTACTCCTGTCAACTGTTAAGCACCCATCGATTTGCCAGCTATATATGGGCTTGGCCGCCACTAGCCAACGGCGGTTCGGCTGAAATTAGGCACTACAATGCTCTGACCACTTTTCCCATCGCTGGACTTTGGTGCGTTGGGACAATACCAATGTTTGTTTGTTTGTTTGTTTGTTTATTCATTTGTAAGGCGCAGCGAACCCGTAGGTAACTGGGCGCAACAAGTACAAGAATACTTAAAGCTTAGTTACATATTGAGACAGGTTACATAGTGAAATAGGAAAAAAGCAGAAATTGTTCAGGAGGACTGCAACAGAATTATGCAGTATGACAATTGCAATACCAACTCTAACTATGTCCAATGATATTCGAAGCTGGTTATGATCATACCCATGGTCCTTGTTAGGGTCATGGAGAGGAACGCTTCCTGAAAAAAACAGGCAGCCGCTGTTAAGCACGATCAGGACTATCCATTCCACCAGAAGCAATACTCACCAGTGGGCCAGATTCCCAAGACATTGTTTGGAGATAGTTAGAAGCGCACTCAGGATGTGTGCTCTATCCACAGGGGGGCACAGAATGCTGGCATCATAGAGGCACACATTGAGCTGCCCTTGGTCCCCCTTTTGTTGAATATCAGGGGGATTTTCAGCAACCTTTTAAAGCACATTCTGTATTCAGAAAAAGGATGTGCTTCACAATGTGGAGAAAACAAGCTCCTACCCCCTGCACCTGTTTGGAAAAGGCACATGGAAATGTGCAGTGCATGATAGGGTCATTGCCGTCCCTGTCATGCATTCGTATTTAAGTGGTACAGCGGTGGTACTAAATCATGCCATCCTCCCCCCTGCATGTCTACCCCCCAAACAGAGATAGGAATGCTTTTCACTTTTTTTTAGCATTTCACAAGCTGTGAAATGCACTCACAGTAGCACGTGAATGCATCAAGCATATTAGACATGTATGTTGGGATTGCGCTCTCAACACGCATGTACGAAAAGGTTTGGCCAGCGCATTATTTGCGCTCCGGTCCATCCCTAGGATGTGTCCAGGTTCCCTTTCAGTATACAGTGAGCTGTGCATTTCCTACAGTGTCAAAAGTAAAAATAGTGCATCAACTGTGGTCGTTAGCCTTGGCTATTATAGTGTCGACGCTATTGCTTTGGAGTGCAGATGGGATGGGGATGGGATGTTAGGTTGCACACACAGCCGGTTGGGTGCTGTTTGGTTTTTTACTCATCCATTTAACTGCCCATGGCCATGCAAATTCCTATGGCCATCATTCCCACTGCCTACCTGCCTCTCCCTGCCCAAAACACATCATCCTGGGATCTCTTTAAGCTAGCTCAATGGAGCAGTAACATCAAACAAAATGCTCTATATGGCCTGCAAGTGTTATTTCTAAGCAGTCTTCTGAGAGTTAATGCAACTGTAAAAAAGTCCCTGGTGTAATGAAAATGTCTTAATTAAGTGTTCGTTCATGCACTAGATTCACACGCAATTCTTATTATTATGAATATCTTATTGTTATTATTATTATTACTATTATTATTATTATTGTATTTATTGAGCTCAGGCCTAGCTTCGAGGAGCAAATATGTGTGTCCTCAATCTGTTCCTTGCACTGAAGGTCCTGTAGAAAACACTGGAAAAGAAGTTTTGGCTTATGTATAGGTATTAGATAAGCCTTTGCCAGGCACTAATGTCATGTCCTCAGGGACACACACCATTTTCGAGCTGTTGCCACCGTATGGACAGTTAATACTATTTTGGAAGTGTCTTGGGAAAATCCCATCCCATGCTTGCACAAAAGCCAAACATTTTGGCTTGACTTTTTTTGAAACAATTTGTGAGTACCTGCCCTACTGTGTCACTAGAGGACAATACATCAACCGGATCATTTACTAAAAGTTCCCTCTAAGAGAGATCAATTGATACAGCGGAATACCCATATTTTCATGTTTTCTTAAGATCAATTTTATTTTATTTTCATTTAATTTTATCATTAGTTTTGTATTATCACATTTCTCCTCAGTGTCCTGACCTTTACAATTATTTAAAGAAGGGAATGGAACCTTTGTCTCATCGACACATTTGCATGCAAAATACTCAAAAATGAGTGTCATCCTTGTGTTGGAACAGAGCGTCCTTGGAGGCTTCACCTCAAGTGTTAATTGGGATTAAAACATGACAGGTCCCCATCTCAATGACTCTTAATTGGGTTCAATATGTGATAATCTTCAGACAGCTGCACAGTTCATCAGCATTAAGTTCTCCTTGCCCGCCTCCTTGCAATTAGTATCCTCTGAAATGGCAAAAAGCTAGGATGGCACATTATGAGGAGTGGGTGGGGTGTTCAATGGTTATAGGGTGAGTCAATGGACCAGGGCGGTTCAGTGGATATGGCGGAGGCGTTCAACGGCTCAGGGGCATCTTACTGCATGTTTATTTACCTAAGAAGGTGCATCATGATGAGTGGTGGATGCTTCCATAGGTATGGGGTGAGTCAATGGATCAGGGGTCATTGAATGGATATGGTATGGTTCAATGGCTCAGGGCCATCTTTACTGCATATTTCCTTACCTGGAAAGGTGCTTCAAGAGGAGTGGCTGGGTAGTTTAATGGATATGCAGTGATTCAATGGCTCAGGGGTGGTTCAATGCAGATGGGGTGGGTAAGTGAATCTGTAGAGGAGCAGGTAGACGCGTTTTTCCCTAACTACCACCCCCTCACCGCTGTTGTACTGGAACAGCAGGAGAAAAGCTACATATGGGACTTTTTGTGTTGTCCCTATAACACAGCAAGTGTACGGAAGACAATATGCACTCAGACAACCGTATCAAATGTACCCTCGTACTGTGAGATTGGAAGAATGTCAGCACGCACCTTTAGACATCATGTAACGCTGAGTGAAATCTGATGAGGCCAGAGTGATGTCATGGCGAAGATATATGAGGACACACTGAAACAATATGAAAATACTTAAAAGTAACTGAAGTGACAAGAGAAACATGAACAAAATGTAAAGTAATCATGTATGCAAAAGAAGATAAAGTAACTTTCTGACCAATAAGTGTAAATATGCAGAAACGCAAGGTAAATGAGACATATAAAAGCTTGCTATAGAGGAAAATATAATATGGCAAGCACGGCCATGATAGGACGATGAAACAGCTTTATGCGCAGAATAAAGAGGAGTTTAGGTTGGCCTGGGATCAAGGATACTATTTCAAGGAATAATTGCAAAGCACAGAGGGAGGCAGACGGATAAGCTATGAATGTGTGACATGCTGCTCTTAGATTAAAGAAGAAGAAAACATTTACAAGAGCTAAGTATTAGACAATTAACAATGGATAAGGCTCCTACAAGATGGAGTGAGCAAGTCTTTAGAGACCAAAAGGAGGATTAACACCTAGCATAATTGAATCAAATAGCAGTAACTAGGTGGTCAACATGGACCCATTTGCGGTCTCCTCACACATGATGCAGAAGCCAAAAACAAGGGCTATTCATTAAACCTTGGTTAAAGATAGTGATGTGCTTACATTCCCACAAGTATCCCAGAATGGAGAGAAGACTACAAGGTCAACTACATATGGGGAACCTTAGCTTATGGTTGGACCAATGAGAGATGATGGACTCATTGGGAAAGTGGGGAGTAATCTGGCGTGACTCAAGCACCTGGGTTTTGTTTTGCTTACGTGCTGCTAGCTGAGCCAAAAGTCCAAGGTTAGGTTGGAATGGCAACCAATCAGTGGGTCTATGGAGCAACCTGCTATACAATGTTTCATTTACCAATCTGCTGCTATTTTGTCTGTTATAATCAGTGTTATACTTATTTAGAGGTAGTTCGAGGCGTGTTCCACAGATAAGGAGCAGCCAATGAACTAACCCATATGCATGCCATAGGTACAAATGTTCCCCTAACCAATCCCTCCTGTCAATAGCATTTACAGTTTGCCACGCAGCATGACATTATAGATGATGCATATTGGGGTATATAACCTTTGTACAATAAAGTTTGTGAGTGTGCAAGCATCAGTCCGATGTTTGCCAGTGTGCCCTGCTTCATTAAATTGAGAATAAAGTAGTACTTCACAATATTCTGTGAGTCTGTCGGTTATTTGGTCTGAGACCTTCATTGGTAATTCGATCTAGCACAAAAAAACACTTCAAGGTGCTAGAGCACATTTTATTAGCAGAGAATGGTTCAGGTCTAATTGACCTGGGCCCAGATCCAGACCTCCAGACGCTCAACTGCTCCCGTCATTAGACAGAAGACCGCAGAGCTTCCTGTGGAGAACGGCGCACAAAAACATGTGTAAGAAGATAGGTTCACAGATCTCCCTTTGACAAAATTCCTGTCCGGTCCCCGAATGTACACCATGGAAGAAGGTGTACTGGTCATTTGAAGGAGAGTCGATGCCAAGGGACTCGAGATGCGCACAGATGTAAGTACAACATTGAAAGTGGCAAAAATAGGGCGAGGGACTATGTTGTAAATAATACATATATATAAATATAACAGGATTTTTTGAGGATCAGAAAGAGAAGTAAATACCTCGATTCCTGGTTCTCAGGGGACAGAAGGGTATGCACTAAAAAGACTCTAAATAGGGGTGTTAAGGATTCATGAGGTAAGGCCAACAAGAAGAGTGCGTATCAAACTCCAAGATGGAGTAGAAATGAGATTAGAAACATTTACTAAGGATATTAAAGGAAGGCATACGCAGGACAAATGTATTTAAGTACACGTGTGTGGTGTAATAAATATGTCAGTGTAAAGCTTTTGACGTGTTTAAACTAATAGATATAAAACAATAGTACACATTAAGGTGATTATTAGATTTTTTAATCAAAAGATTGATCTCAATCGGGAGGATAAAAATCAAAGGAAACTTATAAATAAATAAAAAAGAGACTCTTAAAATATCAATGACAAAACAATGCGATAATAAAAATGCATAGAAGGTGCAAAAAAAGGAACAAAAAGAACATTGTTGCATAGATTTTAAAAGTGGTTAATGAACATAGATATATAATTAATTTTTTGGATAAATAAACAGTGATTGATGGTGACAGCTCAAATTGATCAGTGTGGTATACTTGATAAAATAAAGAGACAAATACAAGTATGGGTAAATATAGACAGTTGAGATCGACTCGTCATCATGGTGGACACTCATCTTCTTCATTTATGCAGAACATTGCCAAAATACATAGCCAAAATAAGGAAGTAACACTGGGAGTGGGTTTGAGGCATGACCAATACGACACTTATGCCGTGGCCTGAGGAGGGTTCATTGTCAAAAACATTAGTGCGATTTATGACGACATATTTGTATGCTACATATAAGGGAAAGAAGTTACAGAAAAGATTGGATATTTTAGAGTTATGGAAAATGCATCAGAGTGAGGACCAGCTGAAAAGGAGTGGATGCTTAATCCGCATAAAGGGGAGGATGTAACACCTTTGGTTCCCTTTCCCCCTCATGGAAATAAGAGCATATACACAGAAGAGAAGGGATTTTATCCCTTAAAGAAACAGAAAGCAGCAGCGGGGTATGTTAATCCAACATACCAGCACCCCGCTTATAAGATTGAGGACAATGCGGAAGAGAGCAAAAGCAGAGAATGCAAATATATATCGACATGCAATGAAAGTAAACAGCATCATGAGAGGAAGGATAGACAGATGGAGCTAGAGAAAGAAGCAAGTAAGCTGAAAGAAATAAAGGATAACGCTAAGGGAATAACAATAGTCCAGAATTAATGCATGGAAGGACACATATTACTCAATCTAGATGGTAAGTGCATTGATGGGGTTTGAGAAAGAGAAGAATGGGAAAAGAAAGAAAAAGAAGAAGAGAGCATATAAAGAAGAGTAAGAACGAATACAAGTGAAGGGAAGAACGACAAAGGTATTGAGTGTACAATTATGGAGGTCATGCAAGTAACAACTTGCACAACTTCTGGAACCTAATTAAACATAACAACAAGGTTCAAACAGGGACCCAAATAAACCTGATATCCGAAGAAATGTGGAAGGCCCACTTCACTGAGATTTATAAATCAGAGAGGCACATTGAGCAGGAGTGGCTTGGGGACATGAAAAGAAACACACAGTGGGTGCTAACATGGGACTCAGAAGATCTGTTCCACCTAATTTCCAGGAGTAAATAATCTATGGCACCGGGGCCCGATGGTCCGGCTATGTGCGTCCTCCAAACAATCCGGTAGTCTGGGTAGGTATCCTAGACACTATGTTTAGGACAATAATTAGGGAGAAAGCCATCCCAGAGTCTTGGTTAACAGCAATTGTAATGCCTAAGCACTTCCAACTATAGGCCGATCGCCCTCCTGGATTGCCCAGCTAAGTTTTTTTCTGGTCTAGTACCAAGAGACCTGTGAAACTGGGCAAAAAAGAATGGAAAGATAGATTTATTTCAAACAGGGTTATGTCAAGGGGTAGGGACAGAGTTGAACGGTTTTGTGTTGGAACTGCTTAAGAAGGGGGCAATTAAAAATAGCAAACCACTTTAAGTCGCTGCCATAGACTTCTCGATGGATTTTGACACTGTCCTGAGGAACATGTTATGGGCCAAACTGTAGAAGTGGGGTTGTCCTCCTGCTTTACTGGCGATTCTGATAACACTACACATGGACACCTCAATACGTGTTTGATTAGATAGAGAAGGCAGATTATCTGCTCCAATCAAATCGGCAAGAGGTCTGAAGCAAGGCTGTTTACTGGCCCTGATCCTATTTATTCTTTCCTTGTCTGATTTGAATGAAGCCTTTCTGGATATTCAGTTTGTTCCCCCTAAATCAAATGCTACAATAATCAACTACTTACTGAATGCTGATGACCTGGTTTTAATGGACCACATGCCCATCGGGTTGCAGTGTCAGTTAAGCGCTTTGGATGATTACACAAAAAAAGAATAACCTAATGATTAGTGTTCCCAAATCCAAAACCCTTTCCATAAAGAAGGGACCAGGAAGGGCAGGAGAACAATTTAAGTGGTGCATTGGTGGGAAACCCTTGGAGAGAGTGGACTATTTTATATACTTGTGTTTTCCAATCTTCCCAAAAGAAATCAGAGCCTGGCGGTTCACATTAAAGAAACAAAAGAGTATTGCTCTGGCCGCACAGGCAGCTCTCCTAAACAAGAACATTGGGCATTTCTCGATAATCCCTGTAAGAGAGTTTTATCAAAGAAATGTGGTTCCTGTGATGATGTATGGTGCCAAGATGACACTATTCTCTCTTAGGGGGCAATGGGACGAGCTTGAAGGTGTGTTCTGGAGGAGAATTCTAAAGTTACCAACTGGTATCCCGGCATTGGTTTTAAGGTATGAAATGGGTCTGGAATCTCTGTAAGCTCTGGTTAAGTGGAAAATGAAATCTCCCTACAGAAGATCTACCTAGCGGAAGAGGGATCAAGCTGGGTGCTGCTAAAGGGTGGGCTAGAGATCAAGTCTCCGGCCTCCCTTTTAGAATACCACTGACAGTGTCTTGAAATAATAAGTGACATTGATTCCTCGGTGGAGTATTTACTAACAAATTCATGGAAATTAAAAAAAAGAGTCTTGGAGTCTGACTGGATTAATACTATTGATCATGTTAGGAAGTATCATTTATTCATGGGGATGCTGTTAGATGTTAGACCCTATAACACATTGCCATATTATCTGAGGAAATGCCCAGGAGAATAGTGGCGTGGCCAGTGTTAGCACTTTCGCCTGAACTTGTTTCTTACTAATGACATGTTGGTGTACGAGGCGGGGAATGCCGCACCTTAAGGTGCTGTAGGCTGGTTGTACGCTTATAAAAATGTAATTAATCTGGGTGTATCCTTCTTGCGTCATGGGAATTGCTATCTTGTGCTTTCACTGCAACGTTTCTGATCCTCCCTTAATTCGCGGTAACCTTGGTTGTGGTCACCAGCTCCTGCCTGAGCTCTGCAGGGATCTGTATTTTTATAATTTCAGCATTTTGAGTTCTCATTAAGTTTGAGGCCTTTCGTTTAATTAAAAGCATATCGTGGCCTCCATTTTGGAAAAGATGGCTGCCCATTACTGTTGCGTTTCTAGGTTAGTGAGCTATATTCGCATTTCGTTCATGTTGCATGCAGCTTATACATTGCTTACATTAGTATTTTTCATGTGTTATGGATGCTATGTTAACATTCTTCATGTATAAATGCATACGTTGCCTAGTGTCAGTGCACATTTGCTTCGTGTCTAATGAATGCACAAGTATTGTCACAACGTTACATCTTCAGTTTAGATTGTGTCCATCTCCTGCTGTACCTGTCTGGGATAAGGATGGTACAGTTGTCTTAGTGAGTAACATTTCTCGCCTGTGCAATATTGAATTCAGGGAGGGGCACAAGCTATGGATGATGTATTCATCTGCCTCTCAACAATGTGTATACTCATACTTTCAAATGTTCTTTTTGGGCCTGCCCATCTTTAGAGTGATGGCTCTAGCAAAGCGCTGAAACACAGAGGGAGTTAATACATGAATTAGCACCCTGCTGACTGCTGAAATGCTATTGAATTCAAACCCTTGGGATGCTAAGGCCATGCTTTCTACCTGTGGTACTGAGAGCAGATGAGACATTTGAAAAATACCTTTTCATCAATAGATAATATTTTTCTTTGGTTTTTGGGTTGGGTATGTTTGGGGTATTTTGGGGCATGGTAAAAGAATCCAGACAAAAATATTTAGGGAATGCAGAGTTCTCCATGGTTCTCGGCTGAGCTTTTAGGTAAGGGACCATGCTGCTTTTCAGATATTTAATTGCCATGTGCATGCTTATTTTACTTGTTTGCTTCACTGGTACATCCATTTGGTCCAGTGTTTGCCGAGCCTATCAAAGGCCCACATCTAAGGCCCTGTCTTCTCCCTGTCTGCTGCCTGGCCTGGGGGTTTACCCTGCACCCCACATCAATGCGCTGTGGCCCGGCGATCCTGCATTCTTCTGAGCAACTGAAACAATCGTGACACTTTCACTTCCCTATGGGTTAGTCCCCTCTACTTAAAAATAGCCTCCTACCCCTCTGACTGTCACTCCCTCACTCTGCCTCATGTGGACTCCCACTCGTATTGCCTCTAGCTGTGCCCAGTGGCTGTATTGTGTTATTCTGTCCTGCTAAATTTCGAATTTAGGTGTGCTCAGTGGTTGTGTCCTGCCGATTTCAAACTTAGCTGCGCCCAGTGGCTGCATTGTGTCTCATTCTGTCCTGCTGCTCCTGGCTTGTTCTGCCTCTTCTGCTTTCACCCCCGTGTTCTCCCCCAGTGTCTCCAATCCCCCTTCTGCTCTTCTCTCATTCCCCACCTACCCCCTCTCTCTCCTCTTTCTCTCCTCCACATCACCCATGGTGCTCTCTGTTTCTCCTATCTTCTCCAGCTGTTTCACCATCGACTATCCTGCCCTTCTCACTAAATCTGGTAGGAGGAAGTTCAAAAAGGATATCCTGGTCTCCAACCCTGGCCTCCCTATTGCTGACACCTATGCCAGCGCTTCCTCCAGACAGACCCTCACCGACATCCTCTTTGTTGTTCCTTCGCCAGACCTGTGGACTCTTCATATGGTCTCTGTGCTCTCTCCTTTCTCTTCCTCCCCCATTAACCCATTAAGTGCCAAGAATGAGTATTCTTGGCACTTAAAAACATGGGAATGTGCCCACTTTCAATTTATGTCTGTTTTAGTCCTTTGCGCCTTACCCAGGGAGTCTCTGAAATTCATATTGCAACCATAGGTGGTTTGGGGAACAAAAAACATAACAGGGGGTCTAGTTGAATGATCCTCAAATTATTTTTGATGATGCATGCCATTTGATAGCTTCGACATGAATACTCTGTGGTGTAGATAAATGGATATTCATCACTGTGAATTTTAGGGGCCATTAATCATTGTCTAGTCTGACTCTGTGTGCGAGTGATGGCATTTCATATGGTGGGCCTCATCACAAGTTGGGCGGTAGCCCTTAAATGTGGTGATAACGGTATTACAGACGCATTTAAGGGCAGGCCCTTTCATGAGTTAGGCGCTAAATGGGCTGTTTTACCTCAAGCTTTTTTCTGAAGGTGAAAATCCCATTTAGCACCCAGTATTCTGCGTAATTACCCCTGGCGGTATTAGTCCACAGTACTTGCGCCGAAAATTCCCAATTGGGTCCAATAGACCCAATGGAGAATGGGGATTTACCGTTAACGCCCAACCCATGGTCCTGCGGTAATAGCGCTGGACTGGTTGGCGCAAACGCTAATACAGGTGGGCGGTATTACACCGGGATACCACCCAACTTGTGATGAGGCCCCGTCTCTGTTGGGTAGCCTCTTGTAGTAAATAAACCATCTGGTCATTGTCTCATATTTGCTTTCCAAAGTGTCATGTTCAGAAACAATTGTCTTCAATCTTAAAAATTGGCTATATGGTAAATTGTCTCTAAATTGTGAGGGATGAAAACTGGAATATTGCTAAATGTTATTTATATCTGTCAGTTTTCTAAATATAGTTGTGACAAGCCTATTATCTTTCACTGTAACTTTCACATCTCGAAAGTGCAGGTCAGGCACACAAATGTCCAGTGTGAACTGTATTTGTGGGTGGATCTGATTTTAAAATCAAGTAATTCAGATCGTGAACCACTCCAGATCCCGTAAAAAAGAAATCTATGTATCTTCTCCAAAATAGTATCTTGTGAGACCAATCAGGATGTGCAAGAATGCAGTTAATTTTTTAAATGATGCATAATTATTTTGTCATATACAGGTGCCATAGCCGAACCGATAGATGTCCCGGCTATCTGTAAGTAGAATGTACTGGTTGACAATGAAAAAAAACAAAAAAAGAAACTCGAAGAAGAAAAGACTGCATTTTATTTGACCAAATTACCAACCTTTTGGGGGGCTTTTTTGCACTATTTTTTAAAATATAATGTGTAGGGAGGCCCCCGCACCCCATGCACACTTCCTTCTACCTCAAGTTATACACTTACCCACCCGCCGTCTATTTTTAAAAAAGAAGTGCAAAGATTTCAAAATAAATCGCCCAAACAAATTCGGTCATTTCTTCCTCAATTTATTTCGGATTTGTTGTTTTGTACGGGTACCGAATGTACTAATAAAGCAGAAAAAGTTATTGTATGAAATTGGATTTGTCAATTCTATGTGAAAGATTCTATTTGTTTGTACATGCTCTTGTTTCAGTAACAACCATTCTACGGCGTCAATGCCTTCCGCATGTGGTATTGATGTGTAAAGACATTGCACATCCAGTGAAACAAGATTACATTCTTGTTGGGGTGGTTGGTTTGGAAAGGAAATGTGACGTGTCTCTCAAATATGTGTCTGTATGCTGAATCAAGGGTTGTAGAGGTCTATCTAGATAATAACAAGCAACCTCAACCTACAGAGGTACAATTATAGGAAATGGAACAACGGTTCAAAAAAAGGGAACAAGAAGCCGAACAACTGTTCTTGGGGACACAGCCTCTAAGCACAGAAAAAGGAACAAACAATATCAAATCTTTGAAAAAAGCCTTTGAAAAACTTGAGTCATTATCTAAAGAAGACCTTTTGCGCTGGTGGGAGATGACAACAATGGACAAATATTTAAAGGTTGGAAGAATACCTAGAGGAGTACGTATCTGTATATTCCCAGCATTTGAAGAGGAGGACGTAGAGGATCTCAAAGATTGGGAAGAACTTCTAATCACAACATCAAGAGAGATGATGCACAGGATAATATTGTATACGAAGAAAATCCATGGAAAACTGTCAGAAGAAATAGACACCATAAATAAAACAATAGAAAATATGAATCTTCCAGAAGCCACCTTTAAGAATGATCAAATAATGGATGAATATTTAAGCAATTTTTAAAAGGAAATAAAACTAAAAAAACAACAGGCCTTCCAACGTGATGAATTAGACTATAAATTCAAAAGAGTATACACATTTCAAAATAAATTCAGAGTGAGGCAACCCATCAATCAATCTGCAAATAAACAATCTGATTCAAAACAAATGCCTCTGCGAACCTCCTCAGAGTCGTCAGAAATAGAAAGTGAAAGAACTATAGAACCACAAGAGGCCAATAATACTATGGACGAAACTACAGCATACTCTTTTTTAGAGGAATACCAAAAACACAGGCAGGCAAGATCATATCCCCTGTATCAAAGTACAAAACAACTGAGAAATCAGCATCAACAACATGGAGACACAAATGGTGGCCAACAAAGAGGGGCATGAAGAGCAAGAATAGACCCAACAGGAGAAAACCAAAAAGGGATGCAAACAAGATTTTAAAAAACCCACCAGAAGAGAATCTAGTTCTAAATCTTACAAACACAGATCTATCAAGGGACTTGGTATCAGCATTAAACAAGGGACTACCCTTTGGCCCTACGAATCAATCAGATTTTTTTCAAATGAATTTAGATCTTTTCAAATTCTGTAGACTTCTTAAGCTTAAGAAATTCTTTGCAACGACAATGAAATTGAAAAAATCACAAACAGTGAAATCTTCAGCATAGGAACTAACAGTCCAAGACACAGAACATACTGTCAATCTATTAAATATTGGAGAAATGGAGGAGACGCACACAATAGAAACAGAAGTGTCAGATTTGAACATAGACACTGGACTAACAGAAACATCAAAATTGAAACTGAAATCAACCTTTATACCACAAACCACAATGGAGAATGCAATAGATATTTTTTGTATTAGCTGATCAGAAAGATCTAAGAAGCAACTACACACAGAACACGTCCACAAAATTGAACAAATACAACCTTAATGAGAAAGAAAGAAAGGTGTTTTTTGAATTGAGCAGAAATGATTAAATTACAGTAAAAGAGGCGGACAAGGGATGCAGGATAGTACTGTTGAACACAACAGATTACATAAAAATGTCAGAAAGGCATTTAAATGTCCAGACATGTTATGAGAAACTAAAGGAGAATCCCCTGACATCAATCATGGAAGTATGGAACATCATGAGTACTGATTGGTATGAAAATGGTTTACTAACGGAAGATGAATATGACTATATGAAGATAAAACATCCGTACTTGCTACGATTTACTTTCTACCTAAAATACATAAAAAATACATAACAATACCGTTCAGCAGACCGATCATTAATGGGATTGGCTCAGTCAGCGAACCTATATCAGCATATATAGACTGATTTCTGCAACCCCTGGCAGCGAGTCTGGCATCATATGTGCGAGATACAAAACATATAATACAACAGTTTGAACACATCGAATGGGAAGATAACTTCAGATTGGTAACCTTTGATGTTACTGCCCTTTATACGAGTATACCACATCTTAAAGGAATGGAAACGACTAACTATTTTCTTAAGGCAAGATCAATTTCCTACTTGGACCAAAATAATATGATTCTAGAAATGTTGAACTTTGTACTGAACAATAATGTATTTTTGTTTAATAACACAATTTACAAACAACTCCAAGGAACAGCAAAGGGGGCAACATTTGTGCGACCTATGCAAACTTATATATGGGCAATTTTGAATTGAAACATGCGTGGCAACATCAAGCATTCACTCAGGACAACAACATTGTATTTTGGGCAGATACATCAAAGGTTACCAATCTGAAGTTATCTTCAGTTTCTTTTTTTTTAGAAAAAATAATTATTTGGAAGAAGAAGAAAGGAAATGAACATTTTTTTCTAGGACAGTGGCCGTTTTCTTTAATTCAATTTGAATCAACAACATCAAGTTATAAAAATGTGCTACAGACATTAACAAAGATTAATTCTTAACCATTTACAATATGTTTTGAATAATTAGCCATTTTAGGCAGTGATAAAGTGTAAGCGACGGGAGTATCCTTACTGTTAGGATAATTATATTTTCTCATAGTGAGACAATCAATGTACCAGGATTGTGGTTTCTCTCCAGTACCTTGAATCTGAATGTAGCATTCTGTTTAACATTCCTTAAAATTGGATTTGTTTTCTTTCATTACAATTGGAGTGCAGTGTACAGCATCCTTGGCCATGTTACCATGGACGCAAGCTGCTGGTGGATGCCACGAGTCGCCTCTGATCTTTTTTTTTATTGTCTTTTTATGCCATCCATGCCCCACAGTGGCTAAAAGCCTTTACAACCATGGGGGGGGGGCTGGAATACCTGGGCATTTTGCTCCTGAAGCCCTCTGAAGCTTTGCTTGGGATGTTACATCAGTATTCCGGGCACCTAATGCCCAGCATTTCCAGCCACCTTGTGTCCTATGGCTTAATTATGAATGCCCACTTGTATACCATTTAGTGTATTTGGTTCTTGGCATAATACTAACTGGAGTTTTTCCACTTACTTGTCGTTTAAAGAGCCAGAATCCCATTATATGAGTAGGAGGGATATTGGCTAGTAATGCCAGAGAAGCATAGCCCACCCTAAATTCCTAGCAAGGTCTGTGGCTCAGTGGCCCAATGTATCCACTGTGTTGGTGACTTCATGTCAAATGTTCTCATCTCGGCAGCCCTTCATCCTTTTGAGGTGTATAAAATGAGTATAATTGAGTTGGCTAAGAATAAACATCTGTTATCAATGTTAAGATGTCCCCATGGGAGAGAATGTCACTCAACAAATACACGTTACACCCTATGTTATTTTGTCAT
This sequence comes from Ambystoma mexicanum, assembly GCF_040938575.1. NCBI lineage: Eukaryota > Metazoa > Chordata > Amphibia > Caudata > Ambystomatidae > Ambystoma > Ambystoma mexicanum. The sequence continues at coordinate 417,854,306 of NC_090934.1, read as the reverse complement.
CTCTATACGTGGACTCATCAAGTCTGAGGGGATCTTGAAAAACATTTGGGTCCCTTGGGCGTTCTCCAGAAGGAGCCACTACAGTGACTTACTTGCTACTGTTCTTGGCCATCGCAGGAAGAACAATAGCCAGCTCCAACCTCACGTGAAACTTAACCAGAGCAGGCCTTGTTTAGTGGCATGAAGTCACTGCCCAGATAGACCGTCTGCAGAGGCTGCATAGATCAGAGAAGCCTGTTGCTCAGCATCCACACATAAAGTTTGAGTGGGGCAATTTAAAATACACTTACATAAGAGTGGATATTGGAGGGGGAAAGGTAAACAATTTCCAGTTTCTTATGATATAGTTTCAGCCCAGGGATGTGATAAGGGGAAGAGTTTGTAGAGACGTGCCTGGAGCTAGAAATGTAGGCGTTTGTTGTGGTTTTAATCTGATTCACAGGGACATGGAATTTCATATCCTGGGGGCATAGTTAAGAAGGTCTATCTCCGGGTACTTTGTCCTTCTCATCTTCCCAGCCTGGTGCTTCCAGTTTCGCTATAGCTTGGCTTCATGGTTCGTCGTTCATCCAGATGAGGCTAGCATTTCATGGAAGTAAATGCCTTTTGTGTCAGCGAGGGCCTTGAAAAGGATGCATCCAGTGTTGGTGAGGAGTGACGAGTGGCAGCGTAACCAGGGAAACGTGATACGTGTGGGCATATTTCTGTTAAAATTTGCATGAACAAATGACCGAGTGAGTGGCTCCATGAAAACCCAGGTTTAGGGGAGATAGAAAGGAGTCCAAAACAACTATCCAAGGGCCATTCTCGCCATCTATATACAGGATGACCCGGGCATGGGCAGTTGCATGAAAACTGGCTGGTGGCATATAATGTTTTGCATTCCTGATAAGTGTGGACTGATACTAAATGCTTTTGGCTGTTTTTGGATGTAGTGGTTAAGGTAGAATTGCCAATCAACCCGAGGGGTTGTGGACGAGGTTGGTGAGACGATTTTGAGAGTCATAATGTATGGACACATTTGGTGCCATATGTCTTGTTTGCCATTAGAAAAGGAGGACAGATTCCATGTTTCGTTTGTAGAATTTAAATTTTGTGGAGGAAACCCAGTATTGGATCATGGCCAGGAATCTTCTAGTTGGAGAATGTCATTGTGTGAGGAGACCTTCAAATAAATGCAAGTATCGACAGAATAAAGCTGTTAGTTGATGTCTTTGTCTGGGAGTATGACGCACAGAGACTCTATATATAGATTTAAGATCACAGGTGACATCATTGAGACCTGAGGGACTCACAGGTCACTAGCAGAGAGTGGTGTGGAAGAAGAGTGGAGATTATTCCATCGGGATGATTAAGAAGCATCCTCCAAGGCTAACCAGGTGAGGACTCAGTGTTTATGTACCTCATGCTGCTCCTTTTGCGCATGACTTAAACACGGGTTGTTGGCAATGTTGGGGGAATATTTGGAATTGAATATGTGATGTACTCCTCTAGCATAGTGCTGCATCATAAAGTAGCGTGGGAGAGGCATGGTATCAAGAGAGACACAGACTCAAAAGTAACAGTTTCAAAAACTGTATTGTCAAACGTTGTGGGGTTGGTGCAATGCCTACCTGGCCCTAACTCTGAGGGGGTTGTTCCCTCAACTGATGCTTCTAAGGGTCATCAATGTCCGTAAGTCCAAAAGCAAAATTCGGCTGTGTCCCAGCCTATGCTTGCCCTCACTCTTAGACCAAATGTGATAGGGGGTTTTATTAAAGAAAAAATGGTGGTTCAAAAAGAAATATAAGCCACATCTGGTTACAGGTTAGCCTAACCAATAGTTGTAGTTTTGCCAGTTTCAAAAAATAGTTCAGCTCAAAAAAGGTTGCCCTCACAGCCTTCCACGTAGAGCCTTTTCAGCAAGTCAATAAAGTTCGCAAGGTTTCTGGGTCTCTCGCGGTTCCCTTCCCAAGCTTCGATTCTTCCAGCTCCAAACAAAAAGACACACAGTGGCGGCTCCTATGGATCGGCGAAGGGGTAATGCCCCCCTTTTTTGCATGGTAGGTCAAAGATGTACATTTAGAATAAAAACTAACTTGCATCTTTCTCCTAGCATGTTTATTCAGCATTAGATGTATTCCTGTGTGTCAGGCAGTGGCAATGATCTTCATTATACAAAGCACATTGGAGGTGGAGTAACGGAACATCCTGGCACGTATACAGCCTGTGTGTGCAGGGACACGTCCCTCATCAAGCAGACTTTCCTTCTATTCCTCCATAGAGCACAAAGTGCTCCACGCAAATGCTGGTGTCCTATAACATTGGAGTGCGGCAGGCCAAGAAGGTCTGGCCCTGCAGCCTCTGATAATACGCAGATAGCGTAACTTGTGACTGACAGCACCTATGGCCAATCTGAGGGCAGGATCTGCTGTATGCCATGCACACATTCAAAGGTCCATTGGCTGTTATTTTGAGCCATTGACATTTGAATGTATGCTGTACAGAGGTAGGGCTGACACAGCCACCTGGCCTGGGCCTTTCACATCATCTGACTGCACGTGCGGCAAGAAGACGACGCGAGCCAACATCTGTCTGGCCACTGAGATATGCAGATATGCAGTCAGCTGACCTACTGATTGAGCCTCACCCAACCCGTGAGGAAAAACCTGCTTTGCCTGTCTGTTTACTTCTTTTCAGACCATGATATGCAGGTAGGTTTGGTTCCCCCAGGACTCACTCTGTGGTCTGTGGGCTGCTCTTTATGTTTGCTTTGCTTTGTGATGGCAGCGTGATTTTACTCGTTTTAGAAGCAGGGTCAGCAGTGTGCACAATATGTTAATTGTTTACTTGTTTTTTCGTGCCTCTCCCCATCTAGTGAAGTCCATTAGATCTGCAGAGAGGTGAGTAGTGGCTTCTCTTCTAAGAATCTGCTCCACTAAAGAGGCATGGCTGTGAACCTTCTGCACCTCACCCTTTCTGGGCGATGTTATGTTTTAAAATTCATGTTTTCGTTAGACAAAGGCACATCAGTTGCTATCTGGTATGAAGCATACATGTTAATGAAACTGATCATTTTTTGCACTGCTGCAGATCTTATTGTGATGGGACTCGGGAAGAGGTTGGCTGGATCATGAGACTTGCTGGAGTCCCAGATTGGATGGGCCATATAATGCAGTTCTGCCTGTGCAGGAAAACGTGTGTGCTTTTCACCTGATAACATATCTGTTAAAATGGAATATATTTTCTTTCCTGGCGTTAACTTGATCTTCATTTAGAGATGTTTTTAATGGTGCTTGGAAGGGTCGTACAGCAAGCATTGTAAAATATGTTGTTTGTTCCGTGACATGTTGTGCTGGCAGAAGATGGGAGAAGAGGCATTTCAAATGGTTTTGGGCTCCATTGTCTAGAGCTAGGAATCCTTCCGGTATATGTTCACATACAATCTGAATATCTGTGGGGTGTCCTGCTGTTAATCACATGTTATACATAATTCCATCTTAGGGTCACTAGACGTAGCTGGCAACTTTTATGTAATTTGTGTAACTGACTAACAGGCATTATTACGATCCTTTTCACACACTCAAACATGGCCGCACGCTATAGCCATACGTCAGTAACACGATGTACGTGCTAGTCTCTGTTGAAATGATAAAAAGGCAACAAGTTATTGCCGCGGATGGCTCCGTACATGGTGTTGGGGGCGGGTCAGAGCCCCCACGCGGTCCCGTAAGCCCCTTCACCCAAGGACTCACACGGGCACCAGTCCTTCCAGTTCGGGCTTCCCGGTCGCTCTACCGCGGCCGGGAACGCCCCCTTTATTTATACAAACTGCGGCGGCGTGATACGTCACGCCACCGCGTGCGCCCGTCATCGGGCGGCGCCACACTCCTCCTTTTCCGGGAGGACCAACAGAACGCAATAACATTAACTTTATTAACCAGAAAATCACACATCTACTTTAAACGCTACTGCACACCCAAAGAAAAAACCCCTTTAATGTCATCCACCCAGATCTGCTCACCCCAGTTCACTAGCCATTTGTCCCACGACATATTCGCTGAGGTAGGCAGGTTTCCCTCGCCCAGCCCTCTGGGGGTACCTCCTGCCTACCTCTGGCACGTGACGTCCTTCCACCGCCTCTCCCCGGACGGGGGATTCGGGCGCCGCTTCATAGAGGCCTCCGTCCGCCGGCGTGTCTGGTGGATCCGGTTCAGGTGGGGTGTCAGTTCGTGGATCACCCAGCTTCTTGAAGAAGCTCACGTTTCGGGTGACAGCTGATCGTCCATCCGAGGCCGTCACCATGGACCCCTTCACCGCCACTACATCCAGGGGCTCCGGTTCATAGGGGAGTGATAGCTTCCCGTGGGGGTGTCGATTACGGATGAGGACCTCATCCCCTAGTTCAAGTCTCTGAGGGCGGAGACCCCGGCGCAGGTTTTCTTGTTCAATTCGGACTCGCCTTTGAGCCTCTACCCGCTCATTATCGATGACCCCCGGTTCTTTCTCCCCAACTTCCGGCAGCAGCCCCCGGGGGCATCTCTTGAATAACACCTCTGCCGGAGCCACTCCCGTGGCTGCATGTGGGGTGGTGCGGTACACCCGAAGGAACTGATAGAGGGCCCGTTGTAAAGATTGGCCCTGCCCTTGAGCAATCCGGAAGGTTTTGTTTAGGGTCCGCATCAGTCTCTCTGCATCCCCGTTCGCTCGAGGCCACAGGGGGGATATCTTCCGGTGTTGTATTCCGCAGCTCTCCAGCAGCTCGGAGAATCGCTCACTTTGGAAGGGCGATCCATTGTCGGAGCATAGGGTGTGGGGAAAACCATGGGCCGCAAACATTTTCTCCATCGCTACCACCACATGCTCAAAGGCCACTGAGTCAACGAACTCCACTTCGGGGTATCTCGAGTATTCATCGACTAGCACCAGGAAATGGGTACCCACTGATGTTGAGCCAAAGTCGGCGTGGACGATCTCCCACGGCCTCGTGCCTCGGGGCATGGCCTCAATGGAGGGTTCACGTTGCAGAGGGGAGGCCGCCTGACACCATACGCAGGCCGCCACAAAGTCATCCACCCTTTTCTCTAACTCTGGAAACCAGACCTTTGAGCGGAGCCGCGCCTTGGTCTTGGCGGCGCCCTGATGTCCATGGTGGGCCAGATGGATCACCTCCGCCACCTTTGCCTGTGGGACAACAATCCTGTCACCCCGGAGCAGCAGCCCAGAGTCCGAGAACGACAGCTCCTCCTTTACCTTCCACAGCTGCTCCAATACTGTTTTGGCTTCTTGCGTGCGTCCGGCCCCTGCTTCGAGGATGGACTTCCACGACCCACTGTGCATTGAGTCTTTTAGAATTCGAAAGCACTCGTCCTCAGCTGCCGCAGCCTCCAACTCCTCTAGGGACATCGCGTTTGGTGTTGCCGCTTCCACCACCATGCGAACATGACTGTCCGCTTCCTCTCCGCAGGTGTCATATCCCTCTCCCCCGCACACTCCCGGGTGACGAGATAGATAGTCCGCGGCATTATTGGCCCCGGGCATGTACACCAGGGTAACAGAATATTCCAGGAGGGCGAGCATCCACCTCTCGATTCTCGCCGGTGGTTTCGAAGAGGAGCCCAGCAGGATCGGAAGCAGTGGTTTGTGGTCAGTAACCACCGTCACCGGGCGTCCCAGGACGTAGAGCCGGAAGTGCCTGCAGCCCCACAGCACCGCCAAGGCCTCCCGCTCGATCTGGGAGTACCTCTGTTCAGTCTCAGTGAGGGCCTTGCTAGCATATGCTATAGGTCGAACACTCCCGTTGCGGTCCACCTGCGTCAGCACTGCTCCCAACCCGAAGGGACTTGCATCGACCACGATTTCAGATTCTAGTGCTGGGTCGAAGAATGCCATTGTGTCCTCCGCTGTGAGGGCACCCTTAATGTCCTCGAAAGCGGCTTGTTCAAGGGGGCCCCACTGCCATGGTGATTCTTTCTTGGTCAGCGCCCGGAGTGGCTCAGATCTCGACGCCAAGTTCTGGATGAACCGCCCACAGTAAGTTACCATCCCCAGGAAACTCCTCACGTCGGTCACCGACTCGGGGGCTTTCGCCGCCTTGATGTCCTGGACCTTTTTCGGGTCTGGCGACACCCCCCCCTCCTTGAAGATGAATCCGAAAAACTCGATGGAGGAGCGCATGAATTCACATTTTTCCCGGTGAAGGGTGAGGCCCAGAGATTGGAGTCGTTCTAAGGTCTTTCCCAGCCTCCTCATGTGATCCACTTCAGTTTTGGCGAACACCAGGATGTCGTCGCTAATGTTAAGGACGCCCTCCAGATCTGCTAGGGCGCCCCTGATGATATTTTGGAACACTTCAGCGGCAGACGACACCCCGAAGCTCAACCGCTTGTATCGATACAGACCCCGGTGGGTGGTGAAAGTCGTTATGTACCGGGAGTCAGGATGAAGGACGACCTGGTGATAGCCAGCTTGGAGGTCCAGCTTGGAGAAAAATCGAGCCCCTTGAACATCCGCAATGATGTCATCAATCGTCGGTGTAAGATGCCGCTCCCTTCTGATCGCTTTGTTCGGGAGCCTCATGTCCACGCATATGCGCACTGAGTCAGGTTGCTTGGGCTTTCTGGCCACCACGATCGGGGACACCCAAGGGGTTGGGCCTTCCACTTTCTCGATGATATCCAGGCTCACCAGATTGTCCAGCTCCTTATCCACCAGCCCCCTTAAGTGAAAGGGTACTCGCCGGTGTTTCAGTGCGATGGGTTGCACCGACTCATCGATGTGTAGTCGAATGGGTTCCCCCGTCATCTTTCCGATGCCGCTGAAGAGGGCAGCGTACTTGTCCAGGAGGTCATGTATATCCTCAAGGTGGACGGAGTAGGCGAAGCTCACAATCCCTAATGCCTCTGCAGCTGCACAGCTGAGCAAGGTATTACTGCTCACCGGGGTCACGTAGAATCGAGCCTTAATGTGTGAGCCATCATGTTCCACGTCAGCCACGAAGGCACCGTCCAGCGGTATCGGTTCCTGGCCCCCAAATGCAAATATGCGGGCTCTTGTTGTGGCCAGACCCGGGAGGGGTTTGAGAGAGTCAAAATGTCCTCTGGCCATCACATTGACGGAAGCACCAGTGTCCACGAGCACTGGGACTGGGGAGTGGTTGATCTCCACTACACATCTTGGCTGTCTCCTGCTTTTCCTTTTGAGCGTTTCTATGCTGGAGACAAAAAAAACGTTCTCTTCGTCTTCCTCCTCAGCTCCTTCCGCCTGGGGCTCGACCTCACCCTGCTCCACCTGGGCTACACTGGGCGGTTGGTTCTGGCGCGGAGTCCACAACCGTGCCTGACCCCTCGGCACCATCACTGGCATGGCCGCACGACATACCCGCGAGAAGTGATCGGCCAGCCCACACCTCCCGCAGGTTTTTCCGACCGCAGGGCACTCTGTCATGTGGGGGAGGTCATACCCGCACTTCTGGCACGACTCCCCACTCCTTCCTGCCCTGTCTCGGGGTCCTCCACCTGGGCGTCTCACACCTCGGCCACCTCGCCACACCACACACACTTCCTCAGGCCTGCCCGACCGAGACCCTGCCTCCATCTTGCTGGCTCGGGCCTCCGCTACCTCATGGCATCTGCCCAGCTCCAGTATGCGGGGCAGCGTGATGCCTGGCTCTCTCAGGACCTGCCTCCTGAGCTTGCCAGAGGAGCATGCCTGGATCAGCATCGTGCGCATCATGTCGTCTGCGTCTCCCCATGCACATCCGAGGGAGAGGCGGCGTAAGCGACCGTAGAAAGTGTCCAGTGTTTCCTCTTCCTTCTGCTTAGCCGAAAGCATAACGAACCTCTCATAGTCCACGTTCGCAAGGGGGAGGAAATGCGCGAGGAGCGCCGCCTTGGCCGCATCGTAGGAGTTATTGATGGGAGTAAGTGATTCAAATATTTCCTGGACTGCCGGTCCGGCCGAGTATAGCATGGTGGCAATCCGGCTGTCGTCATCCGTCACCTGAGTAGCCCTGAAATACATGTCGAGGCGACTCACCCATCTTCTCCATCGGGGCCCCATGCTCGAGGGTGGGCCCGATGCATCGAACTCAGGAATGGGCTGCAGGGCGGCATGGGCCGCAGGTGCGCGTGCTTGGACCATAATGGGAAGCCCCGGTTGTCCAGGCAGCAGTCCTGCAGAGGCCTGGATCACCGGTGGAAGGACAGCCTGTTGTTGAGCAGCAGCCTGGCCACGATCGCGGGGACGTGACGCAGCTGCACCACCACTGTCCGAATCATCAGAGTCACCCATGGGTTTGAGCGCACAGGCACCCCCTACCTACTGTCCTGAGGGCCGCAACTCAAACTTCTTCCTCTCCAGGCACCCAACTTGAGGGAGGTTTCTAGGCAGGGCACCAATGGAGGCACAACATGCAGCCAAACCTGATGATGAAGGAGCCAGCGAAGAAACCACAGCGCTTTGATGATGAAGGAGACAAAGAGAAAGCAGTGAATTCCCCTTGTCAAAGTCCATATAGGCCTGGGGGTTCCAAAAATTGAGCCTAGGCACTGGATGGGCCTATACAGGCCCTGTGATGTTGGTCCTTCTCCTGGCTTTCACACGACGTAAGAGTCCCAAAATTGTGTAAAAATGCACAAAACCAGCATGGGCATGCAGGTCATAACTCCCACTTCCAATTTTTCCAGAAATTAGGCCCGTGATGTACTCACGCTCCAAACCGGAGCCTTGCGAAGTTTCACGGCCTACAAGACAAAATGGTCGCCGGCCGCGTGTGCGTCCCGCGACCCGGCATGAAGCGAAGCGATGCTTCGTTCCGCTTCCATTCAAAAATTCGGAATCAACAATTTCACCGCCGGGCCCGGGTCTCCCTCATCACTCGTCGCCACTGTTGGGGGCGGGTCAGAGCCCCCACGCGGTCCCGTAAGCCCCTTCACCCAAGGACTCACACGGGCACCAGTCCTTCCAGTTCGGGCTTCCCGGTCGCTCTGCCGCGGCCGGGAACGCCCCCTTTATTTATACAAACTGCGGCGGCGTGATACGTCACGCCGCCGCGTGCGCCCGTCATCGGGCGGCGCCACACACGGCATTCACGTGGAAACGCTGGTAAGTGAGGTCGTTCGCGCACGTCCCTTAGTTGGCCCATTAGGGGCTGAGAATGCGCATGTGACCTCTTCCTTACCCTTGTTAAACTAATTAGACTAATTTAGCGTACTTTCTCCCCTTCTCCTTTCCATTTCACCTATGTGATTTGCAACTTGCCTAATATGCGGTTAAAGAACTGTCCACAACCAATTAGAGGGACATTACTTCGCAATAGCGACATATATAGGTACGTGAGCTTATATCACACCATATAATCTTGATTAATAGAATTGGTTGGAAGCAATAGAATTCATATGCTGGCAATGTGACAGAAAAACTTTTTATTTTCAGTGGAGCCCATCATAATTAATTGCACAATCGGCAAAATGAATAATAACTAATTGGTAAGTGGCAATATTATTTTACAGCCACCAGCATTAATTCTTTATGTAGCTTTGGTTATAAGCTTTCCACTGATAATCATACCCTTAATCCTTTTCTCTAGTACTACGTATGATTGACAAGGATTTCAAAGGTACAACATTATTTCTGGAGTTTAAAGTATCAATATGGCTTTCGTGTATTTAGTATCTGTGCACATGATGAACCGTTATGGACTCTTTGCTAATAAGGCTGTGTCTTTTGTTTTCTTTTCCTGGCTATATTGCATTCACCCAAATTCGAAAATTCTGCGACAACTAATTGATGATCAATATCCTTTTTATATGGTATTTTATGTATATATGCAATGCCCATATTACTTGTTTTGTTTAAATCTTGATATCTGTTCCAATGAGGGCAATTTTAATTTATTTTGGCTACTGCCTATCGAACATTCTGTTGCCTGACCAACACCAATTACCCATCAACTGTACCTTCCTTGTATGTTGGATATCATTGCATTGGCTACTGTCTATGCTGCAACCCTGAATCATTGGTGTATATGTTGTATGCAGCCTCAGAGGAAGAGCTTTACAGCTCGAAACACGTGTCAGGCTGTCCTGCATTCAATTAAATTGATGTAAATATTGCAGTGACTCTTGTGATCAAGTGCGCAGTGTGAAAGCAAAAATCACTTTTGTTAATAATTCCTATATATGTTAACAACAATCCATTGATCTGGTATAATGTAAGGTTTTCAAACGCAGAAGGAGAGTTTAAACATGTACCGCTATGTTTTGGGGTCACAAGCAGTTGTGTGTCCCAAAGCAGATATTTCATCACCCAATTAGTCTAAGCAATGGGAATAATGAATTCAGTGAAACCTAGGTAAGGGACTATGAGGGGGAAAGGAGGATCAGCTGTGTTCTGTTTTGATTATGATTGAGACTATGTTCCCTACTACAAATTGTATAGGTCGTTTCCCTGATGTTATCATTCAGGTTGTGTAACCTGAGTCACACCTTGAGCTTCATTAATCTCCCATTAGATTCACTGCCCCGAGGTAAGAGGTGAAGCAGTATAAATCATATCTGTGATACTTGAACACTTTTTTAGAGGTCTTTCTTTGGTCGGCAAATGCACACTTAAAGTGATAGAGTTTTTAGTTTGTGAGACTGATGATTCATTATGGAATATGTGCATGCTTTCAGCCCCACTGTATGACTTGGTAAGGTCCTATATAAAGCAATGGAGGAAGGAGGTGGGACTGTGAATGATCAAGAACAGGTCTGGTAGCCTCTGCAAGTCAGAACAAAGAAAGGTACATGTAGGCTAGCTGAAAACGAATTAACAATTTAAGAGAAGCTATTAAGCCTATGTTGTCAATGTCACAGGGGGGACATTTAAAATAAGATGAAAGGGCCTAACATGGCCCTAGTGATATGAGTGCCTTTTAGGGGAGATCTGTGTGTAACTTTCCGGTAGCATGTTTGACTCCATGCAAGTCTCACGCAGCCTTTAATCCTTCAGAAGGTACTCTCTACATAACAGATCATGGATAATCGATAGGCATAAGACTGGGAGGAGTAGACCACATCATCTCACTCTACGCAGATGATATTCTCTTATACGTCAAAAACCCACACCTCAATGTGCCCACCATGCTCGAAGTTCTAGACAATGGGGGTCATTACGACCTGGGCGCAAAGGGATACCGGGCACCAGTAATGACACCAGTGCGGGTAATCCCTTTGCGTCCTATTCCGAGGTCCCTTTGTGGGTCCCTCCCTTAACGCCTGGTTTTACCCCAATTTACGGTACCGTTATTGGCTTTTAAAATGGGGATTTACCGGTCCCGCCAAGGTCGGACTGGACCGGTAAGTGCCCATACCACCAAGTCGTTGGCGGTACCGGTATTGGTGCTAGTCATGGCGCTAATAGCGCCATGACTAGCACCAACCTCAGAACGAGGACCAATTACTCTAAAGTCTCTGGAATACAATTTAGCAAGTCGAAATCCTGTCTGTTCCCCCTAGCGAGTCTGAAAAACATGGACACGGAAGTACTCCCTGCTGTAGGGATAGGATGGCAGTCTACCTCATTCTGATACCTCGGAGTCCGAATAATGCATACCCCTGAACTAATGCACAAACACAACACAAAGGCAGCACCCCCAAGGCTGCGCAAATCAATGAACTTCTGGGCGAAACTCCCTCTATCAATGATGGGCAGAGCCTCGATAGTCAAAATGATTGTCCTCCCACGATTTCTCTATGGGTTCCAGAATGTGCACTACTATATCAATAGACCCTTCTTCCGCCTACAATACAAGACAAGAGTTCCTGTGGGGGAAAAGCAGACATAGGATAGCACTATCGACATTAGTCCTACCACACAAACAGAGCGGAATCCAACTTCCAAATCTGGAGAAATACTACTTGGCAGCCCAACTCAGCTTTGTGACCAAATGGCTAGCTGACAAACCCATATCTGAAACGCCCCTGCTGCAGGCCACGATCCTCCCGATACAACTGAAGGAACTGATCTGGGCACCCCCACACCTGCTGAAAAACACACCCTCCCTAGCTGCCCTGGGAAGGAAAGTATGGCGCAGAGTGAAAATGCTTACCCATTCGCAGCACTTCTATTCCCCAGAAGTGCCACTGATTGCACATCTATGCACAACGGATACAGACCTGAAACATATCAGACTATGGGAAAAGGAAGGGGTCTACACCTGGGGGGACCTATATGATGAGGGCACCTTCAGGGAGTTTGCCTCACTACAAGAAAAGGAAGGTATCCACACCGGCCAATTCCTGTGATACCAAAGGGTACGCAACGCAGCACGACGTAAGTGGGATACCTGGCCTGAAGAACCGGACACGGACCCTTTCATGACGCTGATGTACAACCTGGCGGAGGGCTGGAAACTGGTATCCCAAATATACAGCCACCTGAGTGACACTCCCAACCCCTGAAGCATGGAAATGAAAAGTATGTGGGAAGCAGACATTGGTCGAGAAATGACAGAAGGGGAGTGGAACAGAGCGCTTACATTCCCTGAAGAGGTGTCCAGAAACCACAGATTCTGGCAGATGCAGCTGAACGTACTGCACCGCACTTACCTAACCCCATGCTGAATAGCGAAATTTAACAAGCAAACACAACCCAATTGCGTCTGGTGCAAGGGGGAAAAAGCTGATTTGATTCATATGCTGTGGGAATGCCCCAAAATACGGTCCCTGTGGGACAAAATAAGCCAAATGTGCGAGAAAGCAGGCATGACCAAGTATAAATGGACCCCGGAAGAGTGCCGACTGGGAACCTACCCTAGACTAGCCAAACTCAAACATGCTGTAAGACTCATGGACATAACGTGCATACTGGCCAAAAAAACCATCGCAATATCTTGGAAAAAACCTGCAGGACCACAGTACAAAGTATGGCACAGCGAACTGGAACGATGGGTGAGTGCTAAGACCAAGGCATGGGAGGATTGCGTTACCAGAACCACTGGCGATTCCAGTATGGCGCTCGAGGCATCGAAAGAACTCACCAGAAACATGTTCCACCCCTCTGATGATAAGCCCCTATGAACTTAAGACCTCAGACTACGCTAACCTACAACCAAAGCAGAGATAACCAAAGAGTCTTGTGTGGACTATGGTGGTCCCCCGAGGATCCCCTCTTGTTGACGCCTGGCTACTCCCCCCCCCCCACCCCCCTGGGACATATGCTACTGAAACACATGGACAAAACACAGAGACAGTTAATGTTTATTAGAATGTTAATGTTATATTATGAACGTATTGTTATTATCACATGTGAAAGGCACATTTGAACGCCATGTAACAGCTGCAAATAATAAATGCCAATAAACAAATTTAAAAATAAATAAATCATGGATAATCGATTGCACATCTTCTAGTGTCTAAGCCCCACCCACATTAGTTTACAAGATTTAGACAAATGAAATGGCTGGAGGGTCAGTCGGAGCAGCACAATCTATGTAGCATTCTTAAGTTAGACCAACATTCCAATATTCTCCAGGTGCATTAATATTACCCAATTTATGGTGATCAACTATATTAATCTCGAAGCATAAAGGGCTCAGTTAGTTCTGCTGGAATTCAAACCTCTATTGGCAGATTCCACAAACATGCTTTGCTCGTTGAGACATGTCGTTTGCAGACAACATGGATTATATTTCCATGTATCTGAATCCTGATCATGGTGTAGATGGCACACATCACACAATTCTTACTTTGATAGTTATTTCTTTGGTGATTGGATTACTTAACTGGTAAATTAGGTTCTCCCTGGTTTAGTAGTAGTGTATTGCATGCATTAAGCATCACTTTGGTGCCATATAAAGGTTTTCTGAGTAAGTCATGGCTGAACAATAAATATAATTATTCCGAAAATGCCCATTATATGCAACCATGTTTTACATTCCCAACAATAGAGTTGCCTGACTATATTTGGGTACATTTCAGTACCAGCTATTCTTTGTACAAGTTGCTTCGAAATATATCATTGCATAAGTCAAAGAAATCCCCCACCCTAAGCCCCTCTATAGGTTTTGGGCTTGCTCGCTGCGTGCGCTCCAAGGGAAATTTGGGGGAAAGCATTTACGCCCCACCACTTTACAGAGTCAGCAGCCGCCACTGAAGACAGTTCCTCCTAAGGCTCTCAGGGTTCCCTCAGGGACGTCATTTCACCAAAATGCCAGGGGTAGCAGAAGTGACATCACACGACCCTTGACCCCCTGATGACATCGCAGAAAGTGATGTCATTTGACCCCACCCCGAAGTGATATCGCGGGAAGCGATGGAACACGACCTTTCACCCTTTGACAAAACAGGAAGTGGCATCACATAGCATTGTACACTACGAAAAATATGGTTACAATATCACTATAATGTGATGTACATTTCATACCTGAATGGATCGCCATATGTATTGTTAAGATCAGCATGTATAGGCCCATATTACCAAATTACTGTGATTGCAAGCAGACGTCCATGACCAAATGATAATGATGTCTTATTATATAGCACTTACGCTTAAGCGCTTTATATAGAAGAAATATACACCCACTATCACCCAACCTGTGTTGGTACCCATTTATCAACCTCAGAAGGATGAAAGGCTGAGTTGAGGCATTTGAGAACAGACTAAATCAATGACTCACCCCATGAAGTGTGCCTGAAATAAACCTTTATTGAGTTTAGCAATTATTGTATAGAATTCCAAAAAGATACATTTTTTGGCATTCCTATTCTTTCTTATTTAGGTTCAGGGCTGAAAGTGTTAGACTTGTGGCCCTCATGTTCTTATTTCTCTTCTTTATTTAAGGGGCCTCAACACATGGTGCTGGCCACAGCCCAGGAGCTTGCATTGCAAAAAAAAAAAACGTTTTCTTTTTTGTTTTAGAGGTCGCAAGGGAGACCACAGAGGTCGAAAGGGAGACCACTGGTGACCCCCAAATGACGTCCCTGGGTTCCCTTCCCCAAGCCTATGCCCTTCCTGTAAAGTTCACAATGTCTCTGAAGGTCTCTCAGGGTTCCCCTTCCCAAGATTGGGCCCCTTTGATTCGAAATGAAAAGATCGTTTCTTTGAGGAATCACAGGGCTCCTTCCCCAAGGTCTAGTGTTTTCTAATCTTTATAGCATTGTTCTTTACAATTCTCGTTGGGCCTCTCAGGGTTCCCTTGCCCCAGCGTAGGCCCCTTTTGGTCTATAAACAAAAGGTTGTCCTGGTCAGGATGTAGCTTTTAATGTGTAGTTCTTTCAGGGGGCATAGTAACATAGACTTTCTAGAACACTAGGCTCTTTGCTCCTCCCAGGCGCGAACACTCTGACCTCGAGCTCCTCTCCTTAGTCTCTGCACCTTTCTTCTGGCACCTTTTTCCTTCTGTGCCACTTTCACTCTGTTCTTTTCCACTTCCACTTCACAATGCTTCGTGCACACCTTCTTTTCTGTTGTGCACACTTGCACCCTCTTTTCACCTTACTGCGCCTCTTGCACACTTCTCTATACTGTTTCATGCACTCTTGCATCTTCATTTCCCATTCCCATGCTTCTTGCACACTTGGTTTTGGTTTCGGGTCACTCTCACCCTTTTTCCCATGTTTGGGTAGCTCGCACCCTCTCTCTGCTTTCCATTCTTTTTCTTTCTGTAAGGTTCTGTCTTTTCTATTTCGGGTCGCTTGCACCTTTTCCCCGCTTTTGGGTCGTTTGCACCCGCTCTTTGCTTTCGGTTCACTTTGTTTCTATCTCTCTGTTTTCCGCACCGCTGGCACACTTTCTCTTGTTCTTTCTGTCTTCGGTTTCCACGCTGATAGCGCACTTTCTCTCGCTTTGATTTGCTTTCTCTTACTTTCAATCATCGGGCTGCTTGCCTGCTTCCACTGCTTCTGCTCCAACCACCTGCATGCTACTGAGTTTCGCTCTCTTTGATTCATGAAACTCACCAGAGTATTTCTCCAGGGTCTTAGACTGAGGTCAGGGTCTTACCACCTGCCCCTCAGACACTGCTGGGGTCAGCACTTGTCCGAGTGCAATTAGCAAAGGCTTGGACTTGGCCAAGAGCCTCAATTTTTCCTGCTCCTTATAAGACACTGCTCCTTTGCCACGCTGCAGTCCCACTGACACACTGGGCCAGCGTTTCGGCGTCCCGCACTCCACTGGATCCACCAGGCTCCTCTCTCTGCAGCCTTATGCTCCTTGGCCTCCGAGTTCCATCCAGCAACCCCAGCTCGATCACTGCTTCTGACAGAACCACACCTTTTATAGTGTAGAGGATAGTCAAGTAGAGTCAGGTGTGCTGTTGTAGTAAAGTGCCTGACCTTGCCTTAGTGGGACAGCCTAATGGTGCTATGTAGTAGACCCCTTGTTGCCTCTCCATGCTTTTCCTATTGGTAATGCTCATTGCGCTGAATCGCCTCTTGCTCTTCCCAGTACTTATTTGAAATGGGGAGGGGCAGATGGGTTGAGATTGGAAATACCCCATAAAGGCTGAGGGGGAGTGGGTTGGTGGACAATTTGGAAGGGGGGAATACCATGTCTCGCCCTTGGGCATTCACCTTCCAATCCCACATGACCCTCCACTCAGGTGATCCTCCCTCGCTTGTCCAGCCCCAGTGTCATGAACAAAAAGCGATGGCCCTTCCCTGGCTACCTGAATGGAAGATCCCGGGGGAGTAGGTGGTAGAATACTGTCAAGTTTCCCCCAGTAGTCACTGCAAACTGCCATGTGGAAACACTGTTTGTTGCTTGTGCGAGGTGAGGCCTTAGGCTTTACAATGTTGTTGCAGGAAGAGCTGGACAGAGCGCCAGGAGACTCAGAGAAGATGGACAGAGCAGATGTTGAAGGAGAGCCGACTGAAAATCGTGGGTTGGTAAAAACAGGTAACTGCACCAGTGTATTGGCATGTGTTGTAAACGTATTGTTTGAAATGGGTTGGGGTAAATCTGAAAATGGTTGTGAATATCCAGGAGGGAGGGAATACCAAAAGAACAGCTTATTTGAATCAAGAAAAATCAAAAGCAGTAAAGGAAAAAGCAGTGCATCCATGCTCCCTACTGATTTAAAAGGCTATGGGCCTCATTACGACCCAGGCGGTAAGTTACCGCCTGGGTCGTACCCTTACCACCATGGTGTAAACTATGTTTACACCATGGTGGATGGCGGATTTACCGCCCCATTCCAAGGTGAATGGGGCGGTGAATCCCCATTTCCCATTTTACCCTTCCCCATTCCCATTTTTGCCCCATAGGGCATAATGGGAGTGGGGAAGGCGCTAATTACGCCACCGTAAATTACGGTGGCGTAATTAGCACCATGGTCCCTTAGCACCATGGATTTTAACGCCTGCAAAAAGCAGGCGTTAAACTCACCATGGCGCTAAGGGACCTCTGAATCAGGCGTTAAGGGTCGGCGCCTGATTCGTAATGAGGCCCTATGAGACAGCTGCGCCAGTCAGAATAGTGTAGGTGTAGTTTGGATCAGGGATTATAGTGGATGTGTTCTGTATGAGTGTGAAGAATATATATATATATATATATAGCGCATAACAGAACACCCAAGCAAAAATATGCACCTGGCACAGTTGGTGTTTAATAGAGTGAAAATAACAGTGATGCCCCAAATTACTGGAAAAGATTTGTTGTAAGCATTTTCCTAAACACCTCCAATTATTCCACTCTCCTTAATTAAAGTGGAAGATTGTTCTAAAGCTGTGTAGGCCTTGCATGAGAAACATCTGTTCACAAAGGTAACTGTTTTCCAGAGTGGAACCACCAGGAGGCGGGGGCGCCTCTGATGACCTCACCAATTGGCCTGGTTGATAAAGCACAATTCTGGCTGAAAAGTAGGCTGGCACCAACCCGTAAAAACATTTAAAAACAAGACACAAGGTTTTAAACATAATTTGCTGTTGTACAGAGAGCCAATGAATACTCCCTTGAAAGTGTGAAATAGAGCCTTCCTTAGCAGTGAGAAAATAAGTCTCACCGCAGAGATTTCAGCAACCCGCAGTCGCTGAAACTGGTATTTAGGGATACCCAGCAGAAGGTAGTTACAGTAATCAAGTCTTGATTTAACACGTGTCATATAACTGGGCCTACGATAGTTATAGTTAAGTTGCTCAACTCATAGAAAGAGCACTTTGTGGGTGGCTTATAACTTTTCCCCTCCAGACAAATCCTCACCAAACTTTGCAAAAAAAGTAAATGGCACCCTCTGAATGATTCTGCAAAGTATGGTGTGGTTTCATCCAGTGGGAGCAAAGTTATAGGTGGGGTTCCAAAGTTTGTGGAAATCCTCAAAGACGCAATGGAAACAAATGTTTGATCACACCTACAGCCCAAACTGCTGGACGGATTTCACCAAATTTGCTCTAGGACCGGAAGCTTGGTCCCCAACGTGTGTTTTAAAAATATTTGGTGTCAATATGTCCCATAGACATCTGGGTCCGGTCCGCTGACTCATTTCCTGATTCGGAGTCAGTGGACGCCTCTGGACCAATTAGAGAGCAGCGTGATGTTCGCGGACATCATACATGCTCGCTGATTGGTCAATTAAAAATGTGAGGTGTGTCAAAACCTTTGATTTGTAGACAGCGCCCGTAGTCTGCGGACACCACAGTGAAAACATATTAAAACAACAGTTGATAGATGATGATGAGGATGGGATGGGATATGGCCATAAAACCCCCAAAATTGTGTGTTTTTTCTTCTATGAAGTTTACGAACATCTCAGATGTTCGAGGGCATGCATGAATATTTTTGTCACCATTTTTGTCACCACCGTGCACTGCTAAGACTAACAACCAGGACATCACAGATGACACCACAAATGAAATTAAAATTGATGAAAAGTCCCTGCAAGGGGTTGTGTTTATAATGTTGGTAACAAGATGTCACGGGTGATCGGGAGACCTATCATGGACTACTTAATGTATTAAAGAATGTACCCATGTTGTTAATACAAGACCCTAATTATACATACACATAGGCAATGGCTGCAGCATGCACCATAGAAGTGCAATCGTTTTAATCTGTTAATTTTGGATAGTAAAATAATAAATGCTACCTTATCAAAGTTTTCAGTAATGTTGAACATGGATTAAAAGCTAACAATTCAAGACTTACTACACACTTGAGTTAGTACAAACAATACATATGAAGACCACAATGCACACAAATCAGAGGCACATATAGGGAAACTAAAGTAAGGAAGAAAGAAATAACATCACCAGAAAAAATGTCAATAACATTAAAGTTCATGTTCATGCATACAAATGAATTGTGTGTTTGAGGCATACTTATTGCCCCTTGTATGTACCCCATGAGCTGAGACCAAACCCTAACGAAAGTACTTAAAGAACATACAACAAGCTTAACTTCTAGATATATGGGACCTTTTCAATTTCCGTATCTGATTGCCAATGAACAAAAACACCTGGCCTAGATATGTCAGTGAACAAAAACAAGTGGCCTAGATATGTGATTTCCTCAGTGATGTCATAAATGACATTTGTGATGTCATATTTGATGTCCTGGGTGTTGGTTTTAGCAATGCACAGTGGTGGCGCAAGTTATCGCTGCTTATCTCACCATAAATGGCATATTTCTGAGTTTTTTTGGTTTTACTTGTAACCATAACGTCCCTTTAACAAAAAATGTAAAATGAATTTCACACTTTTTTATTAGTGCAGCTTATCCATAACGTCCCTTTAACAAAGTTTTTTCACTGATATATATATATTTATCTAAATACTTTTTAAACCTTTATTTATAAGACATTCATACATCAATTGGCAATAAAATAATTAAAGGGTGTACATGCGTAGTAGGCATCTTGACAGGAACATAACAATTAGGAGCAATGAATGTGGCACATTGATATGGATAGAGAACACATGAAACAATAATAAGCTCAGTCCTAGGCAGCGGCTCCTCCTCTGGCATTATCAAGCTTGGTGCTTGCCAAATACAGTCTAAGCAGGTTTCAGATGCTCTCGGGTCAGCATCTAAATGGTACAGTTAGAACACATCTCTCCTCTTGTTCATTAACATATACTAATTCACACAGCCACTCTTCACAGCTGGGGGAATATTTACACTTCCAGTGTTTAAGTATACACCTCTTTGCTACAGCACATGCAATTTTAAAGAAGCAACAAGTAATCACTGAGACCTTTGCCAAGTCCCCCAACAGGTAATTAAGCACCAAAAGGTATGGCGGAATATAAAGCCCAGCATCAATCATACCCGCAACCTTACCCCAAAATTCCAAAATCGGGGGACATGCCCAATACGTATAAAAGGAGTCAGCCTGCGCTTCACTACATTTCACACAGGTGCCACTCTTGTCTGGGAAAACTGTGACCTATCTGGCTGTAGTATAGTGTAAATGATTCAACACCTTAAATTCTATTAGCCGAAGATCAGCATTAAGGGAGACTGTTTTAGTTAACTGACCACATCCACTCCATTTCTCCTCCTCAAATCGGACCCCATATCTATAATCTAGACACACCTTGTTGTGTAGCATCTACCAATGCAATTGTTCTAATACACTCATGAGTCTCAGGTTCAATAGGAAAGGAGGGCCATTTTCCATGAAATTCTGCTTGTATCCTATAGCACTGAAGCACATGAAGGGGGCCCCCCAACTTATGAGAGAACTCCTCTAGGGATACAAATCCGGGAAACATATCCCTCATAGGTAATTGACATGATGTGTCCCACGACCTCCTAATCCCCCTGCCAAACATGGGGGATCAAGCATGTGGGAAATACCAGGGAAACTCCACAGAGGTACCGCCCTATTATAGGGTATCATGATCTCTATTTTAGGGAATATTACAGTACAGTACGATAGGGTCTTCCTTTCGTTTCCAAAGGCCCTAGACTCCCTCAAAGGATTTTTTGGTAGAAGTACAGATGTGCCTTGTAAAAGGGCTGGTGGCAGCTTTTACATTTGCATATTTTTAACCCTTTCTTGCCATGCAAACCGCATTTACCGCAGTTGGCACAGGAAGGTGGCCTGGTTCCAAATGGCCATGCCACAAGGTGTTTTGTCCTGTCCTTTGGCCATCTTGTCCCTTTGCCTTCCCCAGATCGAGCAGACCCGGGTCAGTCCTTATTTGAGCATGCATTCTCCTCCAAAACACCAAGCTTTGGCAGGTTTCACCTAGGATAGGATCCAAGCATCCGGAAACTAAGAAGCTGAGTCGAGAAACCGCTGTTGACCCGCTGGAAGGTTTGGCACCCTGAGCCTGCTGTCATCCCGAAGGACCCCTCTGCATCTGATTGAACTAGAAGGTCTGCAAAGGTGATTGACCCCATTTGAATAGTGGGAACAACTATTCATGGCACCTCCAACTTAACCTGCAAGTGAGCCTTTTTGGAAGTGTTCCTGAGCCAATCAGTGAACTGACCAGATTACGCAGGACCTTTGCCCTGGAACCGCCACTGTCTGGAGTTAACTCTTGAGACTTTGGAGATTGTAAGTACTGGGTTGATGGCACGCTCCCTCTGAGGTTCATACACCTATGCAACCTAGGTCTGGAATTAGGAGAGTACGCCTGAACCGGAGTACACGCGGTCACTGTGTCGCCCAGCCATGGTGATGAACTTCGCGGGTGTGCTGCTGCTGTGCCCTCTCTGCCCTGAGATGAGCCGCAGTGAAATTGAGTTGATCCCTTCACCAGGAAAGGAGAAATCACCACTGTCCTGCCACAGATTCATCCCTGGAACTCAGCCTCTGAAAGCCGCACAGCTGCACTTTAGCAGCATTTGAACCCGTAACCGAAGTGGAATCGACTAGCAAAGTTTGGTCCGGAGTGCGCCTTGGGTCAGTGAGTACTTGCAACCCTTACCGGTGGCCCCTGGTGCATCCATCCATTTTTACGCACGAGTGTCCCCTGAGGGCCACTCACCTTTGTCGAGGTAGCCTGTGCTACCAAGCTATTCCCAATTCTTGGAGTCTATTCTGCCCTCTGGGTAGACCCTCCAAGAATAGTGAGAACTTATTCTTCACTGCCTCACCTGCCTTTGTGAGCTGCTACAGCCCCTGCAGGAGACCCAATTTTTTCCCAACCGCACGATCACATGCATCTGCATCCAAAAGTCAATTTGAGCATTAGGCTTCACTCTTCATAGGGACTGGACTGCCTTACAGTTAGGGTTGATAAAGTGAAGGACTGCCTAAAGTATATTTGCACTGTTTGCTCCTTTCCCTTACAGTTTGTCGACCTTTACTGTGTGCCATTCCTTTAGGCCAATGTAACTGTATATATGTTCTATAGTAGTGTGGTTTTAGTTTTAAGTCTTACTGTTGATCTTCTTTGCTTGTGTTTGATTTAAAAGGCCTTTAATTAAAACATATGTATTTTTATATACACCTGACTGAGAGTAGTTTGTGGTGTCCTTCACTGTGTGTGCTCATTGTGGGCTTTCGATCACCCTCACCCCTCCTGAGACCTAGTCTTGACTGCCGCCAATGCTACCTTGATTGTTCTGGCTTGTACAGAAGTTTACCTTGTTCCAAGAAACTAGGCTGGCATTCTAAACCTCTGCCCACCAGGTCAGAGTTCAGAAATCCATTTTAACAGCAGACAATTCCTGAGTCCAGCAATTGCCTCACTCTTCAAAAGCAATCATCCTAAGCAAACTTGACTATTGCATCACCCTGTTCAAAGGCATGTCAGCCGCCAAATTAACCAAGTTACAGTTGTTGCAAAATAAAGACTTGTGGGTGACACTGTGCCTCCGCAAATCAGATCACTTATCCGTAACCTGCAGAGAAGTCCACTGGCTACCTATAAGAGCACGGATTGACTTCAAAACTCTAACCATTGCTCACTGATGCATCTACAACGAAACATCCGAATGCCTGAATGACTGCATCGCAAGAAAACAGCATGATTCCACCCTCTGCTACTCCAATCAACGTACACTATCTATTCCACAATTCAATCAAACCAGAGCGGGGGCGGTGGGTAAGCTTCTGCTCCACTGCTCCTTCTCTTTGGATCTCTCATCCACTGCAGCTAAAAAATGAACCTTCCTACCCAGTGTTCAAGGAACGTTTGAAAACATGGATATTTAACAAGTACGACTAACGACCTCCTATCAGCCATACCTCACCTAGCCTTAACTATCTGTTCACCTTTATGCTATTGTAATTCCACTTCTACTGTATCGTTCTGTAAAAACGCTGATATAACCATGGGTCTGGGCGTTATATAAAGGTAAACAAATTTTTTTAAAATTAAATACATTCTCGGCATAGGATAGTTATCAAATATCGAGATTGAATTAAATTTTCTGAAGTCTATACAAAATCGTCAGGACTGATCAGGTTTTGACAATAGGAAAGGACCACGGACTCTCAGAGGGATCAATAATATCCACCTTGGACATGCCCTTTATCTTCTTTTAATTTTCTTCTGGGCTTTAGGGATCCAGTAGGGTTTTAAATTCATGGTCTTCCCTGCTGGAATTCGAATATGGTGGAAGAAACCAGCAACCAAGCCTGCTTGTTTGGAAAATGCCTCAGGAAACTAGACCAGTAGATAATTCATATCACTCTGTTCAGAAGGTGATAGGTCAGTGGAAACCAAGGCATTTCCAGTGTCAGATTCAGTAAGTGGAGCGGCCATAGTAACAGTGGTATTTTCACTATGGTCAATTCTCCATTGCTTGAGCAGGTTGACATGAAAGACTTGTGTTTTCTGTCTTCTATAGGGTTGGGATGTGAGGTATTTCAAGGGGCCTTTTATTCCAGGACTTTTAGGGACAGTATCACTTGGAAATCATCTTGTTTTTCAATGTGGGAAGGATAACCAAGACCGATTGTCCAACTGAGAAGGTGCAGAGTGCAGGCTGCTGATTATAGGCGGCTTGATGTTGTTCTTCGGCTTGTCGCAGATTTTTTTTTACAAATTATCTCACTGCTGGCATATGTGTTCTTAATTTCTGGTCAGTTTGAGAAATTATCAATATGGCTTCCTCTCTTTCCTCCCAAGATTCTTTTAGCATGTCTAACACATCCCTTGGTTCCCTCAGATAGAGTAGTTAGTTCAAATGGGGAATTGGGGGTAGGGCTTTCTGAATGGCAAACAATACCCAGGGTATTATAGCACCCCAATTTTTCCCATCCGTCTCCACTAACTGTTAGGCCAAAAAGGAGGCTACTACAATGGAATGAAAACACACCAGTCACGAGGAGCAAAGTACAACGTTTATTTGTATTTCGTACGAAAGTCTCAGTCTCAGTCATGCATGTAAGTAGGCATAGTGTAGAGTGAGCCCCGAACTCTGGGCAACAGGCCATTATATACCTTCCGGATAGCATATACCAAGATTGTCCTACCCCTTTATGTATTAGGGTTTGTGACCTATAGACGTGGACAACTACCATAGAAACATATAGCTAAAACCTGCACGTCATGTCTCAGACAATTTACTGTCTGGGAACAGGGCAAGTCGGAGTGTGGGAGCATATCTTGTTCTCTAGTACAAGGTACCATTCCTCGCACTACTTACCTGTGTTGCTCCTAGAGCCTAAGGTCGGTCTGCATTTTAGCTTAGCAATACGGTTTCTCTAAAGGAGCACATTTCAGAGGTACTTTATTGCATTTAACAGTGAAGAGAAAAACACAGCCCTGACAGGATGACACCTAATTTACAGATTAACTACGCTCTGTGTGAGAGCTTCAAGGTTCTTCAGTGAAAGATGAACAATGTGTTCAGCAGTTTGTGCATTCCTGTACGGGAGTGTAAGAAAGGTTCATGGAGCGGTCCTGTACTGTGTGCATGATGGAATGGACAGTGAATCGAACGAAGCAACCAAAATGGTGAAAAAACAAAATGGCAGTCTAGTGAGCATATTGAGGTTCAATGCGTGTGTGCATAGGCCAACATTATATCATTGCAGTACTAAAAAAATGCATATTTACAAACCTCCTTTTGGCCTAAGCCAATGCATTATCAGAACAAAACGACGAAGTGTCATCGTCACTATCATCGTTAGAGCACCCCGAATCATCACTGTCATATACATGAATAGCCATCAATTCTTTGATGGCAACAACCTGCATGACCAGAGCATTAGTAATTTTTACAGGTGAATGCAGACCTAGTTTTAGTTTGACCAATGTATGCGTAGAGCAATCCCTTAATATAGAACCAATGGCAGGTAAACATTATATGCCGCAGCAGCAGGATACTATGATCCCTAAAAAAACAGCCAGAGCCGAAAAACACTTTCCATCCCCATACTCGTAGTAAGTTCCAGGCCCACGTACTGTTACCCCAATTCCCCTTGGGTATGTGTACTTCTGAACTTAGAATATGTAACTTCTTAATGGTCTGAAGCACAGTGGGGGAGGAGTCAGGTGTGTAAATGCAACATGCACATCTGACCATTTTGCATACACCTCCGCGTTCAGCTAACATGACATCTAAAACCATTCGGTTCTAAAGTGCAACTAACCTAATTGCCTTCTGTTCCAGTGTCATGTTGAAGAGAATATCGGTAGTTTCATTGATGGTGTTTTCGGATACTCGGGCCAGTTTCCTAATGTCTTGCAAATTAATTATCTGCCCCCAGAACGGAATCATGGACTTAGCAATATCACCCAGTATCTGTAGGGGAGTATTGCTGTCAATCCCTCGTCTTAGATGAGACTTCAATATATCGGCAGTGGAGGTAATATAAACACCAGGCAAAAGTATTCCAAGGTAACAAGTTCCTTTCCAATCTTTGGGTAACCATGGATAGGCTTCACTCCCACAAACAAAGTTAATGGATCCCCCAATGTAAAGAGGTCTATTGTCATTTTCCAAGACAGCTGTGTTCATGCATCTGTCATATGAACCCATGTACCTAGAACCCTCCTTTTGCAGGCAAAACGGTACTGAATCAGGGTCATGATTGATAGTATAGGAAGCCGGAGTTGCTTCCTTATTCCTTACTGGTGCCATTTTAAAAGAAATCATTGACTGGTAAGGTCTAGAATGCTTATCAATATGTTTAACAGAGGCAGTATTGAGTGTGCTTCTATTCATGAATACAGAACATCCCAAAGGCAACAGAACTAAACAATCAAATTCTTTTATGTTTGTCGCCTCAAAATTACCGGTAGCACTATCATTCCATCTCCCAAAGAACAATGCCCTAAACGATGCATATCAAGCAGTGGACAAAGGGAGTGGATCTACGTACCAACCTAAACATTTTTTTACCATGTTGCGGTAGATGAGAGCATACCCAACAATCCGTTTTATTCAGAATAGCATGTGTGGCATTCATTATCATAATAAGGGTGTTCTTATGATACCCCCTCTATGACTGAGATCACGTGGACGAAGAGTGTGAGCATACACATGTAGTGGAGACATTGTGGTTGCACTAACAGTTGGCAGTAGAGTATTGAGTGGATGCAGATTCTCTAGATACCATAACACAGTTATCAATATCACTATGGCACAGGTTATCACTAAGATGATTATCCATTTGGCCCTCCTGGACCATGGCCCCTAGGAAATGGGCCCATCAATCGTAGAAATGTTCCATGTCCTCATTTCTACGAGCCCCTAACATGGGCATAGTCCTTCAATGTCTGTTAAGAAGCCTCACTGATAGGCTCTATAAGTTCATCCATAGGTGGCACTTGAGAACATGGCTGATCTTGCTTGAAGTTATCTTTTCCGCACCCTGTCTCCTTCTGTTAGGGGAATGATGAGGGAGTGGCACACCATTGGTTTCTTGTGAGTGCAGTATTCCTACCACACTTTTCTATTCTATTCTATACAAAAATTTAATGTCAGTACCTAAACTATTTCCTTGGACGAAGATCGTACCTCAATGCTCCAGGTACAGAGTGGTTGATGAACAAAGGCTCAGGGTCTGAAGAAGAAGAAGAAGATTTCCCCAGCCCCAAGGGCTCGGAAAGTGGTTTCATAGCAGATTTGGTGTCGGTCTGGGCGGGCTCGTTGTTAGAGCCAGAATCATCAACCCCCTCGTTGCCCCCTTTATCGTAGGGCAAAGGCCAGGGTACTCGTTTCAGATGTGTTGCATGTATCCAATGTTTCTTCTCTTCCACACGAACAGCTGTTTGAGTGGCTAGCAACACCTGGTAGGGTCCTTTCCAGCGAGCACGAATTCACCAGACCGAATGCGGTGACCTGTTCCTTCGTACTTCACGGACAGTGCTGCTCGAACCTGTTGGTGAAAGAAATGCAGGTTTTGAGTCATTTGATCACAATAATCAGAAAATTATGGATACTCTGTCTGCCAACTTTTAAGGTCTGGGTGCATTCCATACATTAGCATGCCTCCCCATTACAATCTCATATGGGAAAGTCCTGTTTTTGTCTGCGCGGTTGTTCGCATTGACAACAATGCTAGTGGTAAAGCATCAGGCCATTTCAGCTTGCTATGTGCACACACCTTTGCTAGTTTATTCTTAAGGAGGCCATTGTGGGGGCTGGCGCTGTTGAGCATCCCAAAATGGATGCCTAGTCTTTGAGCTCCGTGGGGCTCCGGTTGAAATCCGCCATCAACTGCGGCATTAACTCTTCTTGTGACCCAATACTTCATGGATCCGTGTGGGCGACCTTTCTGCATGTGCCACAGCAATCCCGGTCTGAAACGGTCCCGGGATCCGGACGAACCGGGCATCTCTGCCGGCTGGCGGCCTTCTGTCTGGGCATCCGCGCACGCCTGGCTCCCGCCTCCTCCTTCTGGCCTTCCAGCTCACGGCCGGCGCCGGCCTCTCCTGTGGACTGAATTTGACATTGCCTGCGGTCTCCCTCCTGAGGTGCGCTGTAGCGTGGGCAGCCGCTGTGGGGGCCTGCGCAGGAGCGCGCCCCCGCTCTTCATCGCCACATCGGCTCCGTGGCTCCGGGCCCCCCCGAGATAACTCCACTGCTCTCCCTGTTGGCAGCGTGGGCACCCTGCCCTCACTGAGCTGCGGGGTGACCGGGCTGGAGCCCGGTTGCCCATCCGACATCTGCAGCTCCCGATCCGGACCCCGGCGCCCAGGTGAGGAGCGGGGAGGGTGGACCCGAACCGAGTTGCTTGGGGCCTACATCACCTGGTCTTGCACCCCCGAGGGGCCCGGAGCCCAGGCCTACACTCTGGAGGGGGGTGCCGCGCCCGGATCACATACGTCAGAGGGGGGCCTCCCTAGACCCTAGCTGCTGGACACGCCGGCGCCTCCTTGCTTGGAGCTCCTGACCGTACTTGGGTTTCCCCTTTGACCAGCTGAGTGTTTGGCCTCCATTACCATTCCACAGGCACGTGCCTCATCGGAAATTCTACCGGCTATGCCCAACAAATCCAAAGGGAATTCGAAAGGGGGAGCCATGGACAAATTTACCAAATCTGTCCCGAGGTCGGAATCCGCCCATACATCATCCGTACAGGAGGAACCGGACCCGGTCCCCCATCCCCTTGCAACTGGCTCCGATCGAACTACACTCATGGAAACCATGGCTAAAAACTTTGCCTCGTTCCACGAGCAACTGGATGACATTAACGCCAATGTGGCCTCCCTGAAGACACGCGTGGACCAAGCGGCCACCAGAATCTCCGACGCGGAGAGCAGAATTTCAACGAACGAAGACGACATTCTAGGCTTGCAGAACATGATCACCTCCCTATCCCGCAACATGAAAGGTTTGAAAGCTAAGTGCGACGACTTGGAATCGCGCTCTCGCAAAAATAACCTGCGTATCATCGGTGTTCCCGAAAACGCCCTGAAAGGGCGCATGGAAGATGCCATTGAAACATTGCTCAAAGATCTCCTCGGCAACCCGGCCCTCTCTCCCTACTTCACGGTGGAGCATGCCCATCGGGCCCTCTCGCCGCGCCCCAAACCAGGGGACATTCCAAGGCCCATCATCACCAGAATTTTAAACTACCGCGATAGAGACCTTATCCTGCGCCTGGCACGTGAGAAGGGCGAACTACGCTTTGAGGCCAATACCATCAGGATTTTCCCTGACTTTTCAATAGCTGTACAGCAGGAGAGGCGCCAATTCCTCGGGGTCAAGAAGTTGCTCAGGGAGCGCAATGTCCCATACGCCATTTTGTTCCCTGTTAGTCTTAAAATCACGTACAGTGGTAAATTATATTTCTTTACTGTGCCTGACGAGGCGGTGAAATTTATTGAAGCACATATCCCTCTCCATGATCTAGATGGTGGACACGCCGAGGGAAATTGACCCAACGCGCTGTGTCCTATTGGGACCTAATCGACCTATCTAGCAAAACCCCTTCTTCCTCGTCAGTGTACATGGGTAACTAGCAATACTCTACCGCAAGCTCACCACGCTTGGCCTCATCTATGGCCCTCTGGCCCCTGGCTCACCGCTGGTACTCTGGACACTGATCTCTGTGCGCCTTCAGTGCTTGGAACTCAACACTCCTCAGTTCCCATCCTACATTCAATGGCCAGCTGACCCTGGGACCTGACACAAGATCCGCTTACCGCAGAACCTACATCAGACGGCTGCTGCTGTCCTACATGATACTTAAGCGGCCATCCTCACGGCAACAGCACACCCCACTGCAATGGCAATGGCAATGTTAATGTTTGATTGGGTGTTTCCGATGGCTGGCCCCAGTTGGACCATGGTGGGGGCACATCCCTGTTGGATGTTGTCCCTCGTCATCCTCTGTTTTATTAGCTTTAGGGGGAGAGGGGATTGCACTGCAAGTTGGGGGTGGGCAGTGAGGGTGGGTGGGATTTGTTGGGGAATGGAAAAGTGTTATGGCAAATGGTGGAGGCGGCTTGGCAGACCACATCGCATTGGGGCATCCGTATCGGAGGGGGCTTTGTCTCACATTTGGTTTACGACAACAGTGGTGGGATGTGCATTAGACCTCTCATATGCTACCTGTGCAAGAAACGCACCCTATGGGCTCTCCAGTTAAGTGTATCTTGTGTAGATCATTAGAATGCCTGTTATAATGTCCTGGAATGTTCAGGGCCTAAGCAACTATACGAAGGGTCGCAAGATTATGGCATATGCCAGCAGGCATGGATGCAAAATACTGCTGCTGCAGGAGACACACTCCACGGGCCCACTGGCCAGGAGCATTGCGCCAACCTGGGGGCCTCACAGATATTTCACTTCATACTCCACTCGTGCCAGAGGGGTGGTGACTTTGATCCATAAGTCACTCAAGTTTGCTCTCCACAAGAGCTACATAGACCCGGAGGGGAGATACATAGTGTTCTGCGCCATTGCCAACAGTGATTATTTGCTAGTGAATACCTATGGCCCCAATGTTGATTCCCCCGAGTTTGTTGATCAGGTGGTGTCCATTTTACTAGGGTACGTGGGGGTGCAGATCATCTGGGGTGGGGATATGAACTTCATCCTTAATACCATGATGGACAGGACCAACACAGCCCCCAGGCCCCTGCCAGGTGCAGCGCGAAGACTCCTGACTCATTGCGCGACACTCGACATTCACGATGTATGGAGGGCATTACACCCACAAGCGCAGGAGTACACCTACTACTCATGAATTCACGACAGCTCTTCCAGGATCGATCTTTTCCTACTGTCCGGCCCTTTGCTGGGCAGGGTGGCGGGGACATGTATACTTGCACGCACACTGTCTGACCACTCGCCGATTGCGTTATCCCTAGAACTTGGTATTCCGGCTCCCACCATCAATACATGGCGCTTCAAATCGGCCGCTCTGCAGGACATCGTGTTTAGGGCGGACATCCTAGCTGACATCCAATCGTACTTTGAGCACAATCTGCTGCAGTCCACCACACTGGGGGTCCGCTGGGATGCCTTTAAGGCCTTCATCAGGGGGGCATCCATCTCTAGGGAATCAGGAGTCCTTAAAACCGTAAGAGCTACCCTATCCCGCACTGAAACTAAATTAAGGGACCTGGAGCGAGCTCACCCAGCCTCCATTGATCCGGGAGTCCTCTCCCAGATCAGCGAGGAGCTCAAGATCTTCAACGAGCAGGCCAATAGGGAAGTCCAGTACTTCAGCCGCCCACAGGCAGCACGGAAATACGGCGAGGGCGACAGACCAGGCAAAACGCTGGCCGCTTTGGCGAGGGGAGAGTGGGGCCATTCCCAAATTACCTGTGTTAAGGACAGTCAGGGGGCGATACAGTGGTCTGATCAGCATATCCTGGAGGTCTTCACAGGCTTCTACTCTGATTTATACTCTCAGCCCCCCGAACATGGCGACTCCCAGATGCGGGAACTCCTGGAGCAGATTCCCACCACCATCGTTTCCCCCGCTACAAGAGACCAGCTAGACTCCCCCGTTACACTGGATGAGATAGTGGAGGCTATCTCTAGTCTCCCAAAAGGAAAGGCGCCGGGCCCAGATGGGCTGACGGTGGAGTTCTATCAAGAACATGTGGTTATACTAGCCCCCGAATTGCTAGGGGTGTGGAACGAGTCTCTCCGGCTGGGATCCCTTCCCCCGACACTACGCGAGGCCGTTATTACGGTGCTGCTCAAGCCTGGCAAACCTGCTGATGAGTGCGGATCATACCGGCCCCTTTCACTTATGAACCTGGATACAAAAATCTTTGCCAAGGTGATCGCCAATCGCTTCCTGCCTGTTATGCCATATATGGTGCACGACGACCAGCTGGGTTTTGTGCCCGGGAGATCCACATCACACAATATCAGGAGGCTCCTTAATGTCCTGGCACGAATCGGTCAGGACGTGAGTGCAGTTGTGGTCACCCTGGATGCCCAGAAGGCCTTTGACATGGTGTCTTGGAGGTACATGTTGCTGGTCCTGAAGACCATGGGCATTGGGCCTAGGATGATTGCATATATAAAACTGCTGTACACCTCTCCGGTCGCCAGGGTCCGCGTCAACTCTCAAACGTCTGCCGTGTTCCCCCTCTCCAGAGACACCCGCCAGGGATGCCCGTTCTCCCCGATCCTGTTCCCACTGGCCATTGAGCCTATGGCGGATTTTGTCAGGGAGCGCCACTCACGTAAAGGGTTACGGCTACAGGGTACCCCTGAGATTATTTCACTTTATGCAGACGACGTACTACTGTTCGTCAGAAACCCTGATCTCCACCTCGACCCTATTTTGCGCAACATGACTCGTATCGGTACATATTCTGGATTCACCATCAATTATGCCAAATCCGAACTCTTCCCCCTCACGGGCTCCACGATTCAACCTGCCACGGAGTACCCGCTACGGTGGTCTCCCAACGGGATTAAATATCTGGGAGTCCAGGTGTCCTTGACCAAAGAAGCTCTCTTAGCCAACAACTACCTGGCCGCGGCAGAACTGGTGGAGTCCAAGATAGCGCGTTTGCGCTCTCTCCCGTTGTCATTGGCGGGTAGATTATCACTGGTTAAAATGATTTTACCCCCCAAACTATTGTACACATTCACAAATGTTCCCATATGGCCCGCCAAGAGGTACTTTGCTGATCTGCACAAGCTGTGCGCTCAGTTCCTGTGGCATTCTGGTGCGGTGCGGAAAAAATGGGCTGCCATGACTCTCCCCTACGAGAAAGGCGGGTTCACTGCCCCTGACCTGATGCGGTACTGGATCGCCTCGCAGGCACAGTTTGCCACCTACTGGTACCCTGGGCCTCCCCCTCGCCCGCATGTCAAGCTAGAGGCCCTTGCAGCCTCTGGCACCAATATAATGACCTTGATCCTACATCAACAATATCAACCAGACCCGCCCATAGACCCAGTCCAGACCACCATATCGGCTTGGAAACGGATATTTGCAGCGGGTGTGGAGGAACGCCCAAACTACAAGTGGCTCCCCACATGGCAGTTCCCCATATTAGAACCTACAAACGACATGGCTTTGGCACGACATTGGCGGTCCCTGGGGTACCTAGCCCTAACCGACTTCTACCCGGATGGGCTGTTCATTACACCACAGACCTGGAAACCGGGTCACTCGGGATCACCATTGGAACTGCTGCAATATTACAGACTCTGCGCTGCATTCCGCGATATGTGGCCCGAGTTTCCCCACGAGCCCCCTGATTCCCCTGGGATTTTGTACATTGCCAACTCGGGCGGGGCCCGCGGGGTGGTATCATCACTATATAAACTCCTTCTCACAACTGCTACACCGCAACTGTCTAGGGTGCGGGACGACTGGGCCTCCGAACTGGAGGTGGAACTCACGGACCAGCTGTGGGGGAAAATGTGTTCTCACACTAATAGGGTCTCCCTGAATTTCCGATACCGCACTATACAGTATAAACTGTTGAACAGGCTCTACTACACCCAGCGTAGGCTCTCCAGGTTCACCCGTCCGACCCACGGCTATGTCCTCGTTGTGGCGCTGACGATGCAGGCCACTTACACATGTTCTGGGACTGCCCACTGCTAACCCCGTTCTGGGAGGAAATCCTGAAAACTTTGTCTGAAATCTGTGATGCTGTCATCGAGCCTCAGCCGCTGGGGGTACTGTTTGGGGCTTGGGGGGACGAGGGAGCCAGAGGGGCTGCTAAATTCTTGAATGTGTGCTGTGTAATTGCCAAAAAATGTATCTTACAAGACTGGAAACACTCTGCCCCCCCTACCTTTCGTAAATGGCTGAACCTTTTGACCTGGTCTCGGAATTGCGAGGAGGAATACAACAGCACCCTCCCGGCACGATCCCGGCCCAAAAACATTTGGACTGCCTTTAATAGTTACCTGAATGGCCTCGAAGCCGCCTCCTCTTTGGATAACTCACCATAATTAATGCTACCGTGTGCTTTGTTACTTGATGCCCTATAGGGCCATGATCTCCATGCTATCACTACTCACTATTCATATGTGCCACTGAACTCTGTTCATATATCCAAATTGTCTCTGTATTGCTGCTTTGATGTGTGTGTTTTTTATCTGCCTCTGCCAACAAAAATAAAAACATTTTTTAAAAAAGGAGGCCATTGTGGCGTTCCACCAAACCGGCACTCTGAGCATGTCTCGCTGAATGGAAGCGTTTGTCTATCTGTAATCCTGTGCATACTTTCAGTATAACTGCAGCTACAAAATGTGGTCCATTGTCAGACCAAATCACTCTAGGCAACCCGAATCTTGGGAAATATTCCCTCAGCACAACTTTAGCAGTAGATATAGCAGTATTATCCTTTAGTGGCAAAGCCTCTACCCATTTACTGAATGCACAAATCACTACTAATACATACTTATAGTTCTGGCAACGTTCCATCTCGATGAAGTCAAAATGACTCACTTCAAAAGGCATAGAGGGAGGTCCAAAACTACCCTTTGGTGTTGGTGTTCCCTCTCCAATGTTGTGTTGCAAACATATCATACAATTCTGAACCAGGCGTTGAGCAATCTTTGGAATGTTTTCATTGTACCATACAGGGTCTAACTGTTTGCAAATGCTCTTTGCAACAAATGTGTGCTGGCCCATATGCCATAGTAACCACAGCAGTCACATAAGCATTAGGGAACATCCATCATTGCTTCTCATTGTCCACCCAGGAACCCTCATTATCCAAACCCACTGGAACAACTGTCTGCGGTTGCCTCAGCCTGATTCTCTTTCACACTGTTAATCCCTTCCTCCATCATCCCAGCCTCAGCAACCCATTTACCCAAATCTAATACATACATTTTTTTAAATGTGGATCAGTGGCTGTCTTATCGACAAAAGCGCTCCCCTCCCCTATGTCGTCAGTCACCCTCTGGTGAGCGGTGCATTTCATTATTGCTAGTTGTGTAGGAAGTGCTAATGCAGACAGTACATTTATTATTAAAGGACCACGTTGA
This sequence comes from Ambystoma mexicanum, assembly GCF_040938575.1. Lineage (NCBI taxonomy): Eukaryota > Metazoa > Chordata > Amphibia > Caudata > Ambystomatidae > Ambystoma > Ambystoma mexicanum. The sequence continues at coordinate 417,819,560 of NC_090934.1, read as the reverse complement.
ATTTTAGTACCATGAGATGTTAAGAAACCCCTCTCCGCCCATAACCTTCCAAAATCGTGAGCTACTCCGAAGATGTACTGGCTATCAGTGAATATATTTACTTTGTCCCTCTGATATTTCACAGGCTCTAGTTAAAGCAACAATCTCTGTTGGTTGGGAAGTGTTATGCGGTATCCTCATGTTCTCGATGACATTGTCTAAGGTTATGATTGCATGGGCAGCATTGGAAGTGCCATCAGGCAGTTTGAAACATGAACCATCACAAAATAGCTCCCCATCAGGAGATTTTAAAGGTGTATCACTCAAATCGATTCTTCCTTTCGTCTCTTTTTCAGTGACGTAAAGGCAATCATGAGAGGAATCATTAGTGCAGTCCTCCTTGTGTGAAGACGGCAAAAGTACAGCTGGGTTCAAAGAACAGCATCTCTTAATTTGGATGTGAGGTGCGAATAGAATCAACTCATTCCTTGTGAGTCGTACAGATGTGAGATGCTGAGTCTGTGTTCTGTTTAACAGGATATCTACTGAGTGAGGTACAATCACGGTTAAAGAGGGACCAAGAACCAAACTCTCACTTTGTTTTACTGAGACGGCAGCAGCAGCTACAGCTTTCAAACATTTCAGCAAAGCGCATGCAACAGGGTCTAACGTGGAGGAAAAATAGCTGTACAGTCTGCTTCTTCTCTCATGTTCCTGTGTCAAAACAGCCAAGGCGCATCCATCTCTTTCATGCACAAACAGAACAAAACCCTTTCCGTAATTTGGTGTGCCTAGTACTGGTGCTGAACATAGCGCAGCCTTAAGCAGATCAAAAGCGTCCTGACAATTCGTGTCCCAGGGCAAAGGCCAAGAAACATCCTTTTTTGTCCATGCCAACATTGGTTTAATCAAAAGCGAAAAATTCGGGATCCATTGTCTACAATAAGAATAAAAGCTTGGACCTCTTTCTCTGTATTTGGAACAGACATGCCAGAGATGCTTTGTCTACATTCAAGTGTCAGGCGACTATCCTCCAACAGGAGATAACCTAAATAGGCAACTTCCTGTTGACAATACTGAAACTTCTTTAACGAAGCCTTATGTCCATGCGTCACCAGATGGATCAATAATAAACTGTACCCTCCTTGCAAGCGTCCTTAGAGTCAGCAGCAATAAGCAAATCATTGATGTATTGTAGCAATGTGCAAGTGGATGGTAATTCAAGCATATCCAACTGTTCTTTTAGAGCCCTACTGTAAATGCTCAGACTCTCGGTGTATCCCTGTGGGACACGTGTGAATTTAAAAGCGTCCTTCTAAGAAGAATGCAAACAAGTACCTACTGTCAGCGTGGATAGAAATACTAAAGAATGCATTTTTTAAATCTACAACACTGAAATGAGTGGCCGTAGACGGAATCATAGTCAAAATGGTGGTGATATCAGGGACAATAGGAAACTGTGGCACTACTACTTTGTTAATTGCACGTATATCAATTACGAAATGGTATGGTAAAACATTGTCACCTTTCTTTTAAACCAGCAGAATCAGACTATTGCATACACTTCCAGAAATCTCTTCAATCACTCCTCGATGTATGAAATCAGAAACAATACTCATCAACGTCAGTTCACCCTCTACTGATATTTTGCACTCTCGGAATACATGGCAATGTAATTCCTGATTTCAGAACAATTCAAACAGGTTTAATATCCCTATGTCATTGTCATTAACAGCCCATAAATGCGTAGGCACCTTGCACAATTCACTCGGTAAAGGCAAAGATACAAATTGTGACGTGGAATTCTGTTTGGGAGAAATCGTCAAGTATACTCCATCCAGCGAACAATAAATCACAGCATTCAATTTCTTCAACAGATTTAAACCCAACAAATTTTTGCTGCAGTTCGTTGTCAATAGAAATGTACACGAATCATTGAACGGTCCTAACGCAATCGGCACTGGTCGCGAAAATGGACTAATCACAGGCATACCGGAAAACCCTATGGAAACGTTACTCTGTCCTGACAGTGTATATCTGGAACCCACAGATGGTCAATAGAGAACATTTGAGCTCCTGCATCTACTAGAAAGACATGCTCCCTATTCCCCACCTTCATCTCCACATAGGGTCCTTTCGACAGGAATAGGTATAGGTTCCAGTATCTGCTTCGGGCTGTCCTAGCGGAATAAGACATCATCGGATGCAGGGGAGTTGCTAGGTCTGGAAAAGACCCGGGGCTAAGCTGATGTCAGAACTGTTGGGACTGGGGGCTAGCTAGTCTTTTGGCTGTAGCTCCTGAGATTCTATCCGGGGCTACAACCAAAAGATCCGGGGCTATAGCCTCCTTAGCCCCCCCCTAGCAACGCCCCTGATCGGATGTAAAGTCTTCAGTGAAGTAAGTTGTGCAGTATTGTCGAAAATATTTCCACTACCTGTATTCTGTTGCTGTCCTCCTTGACTATTCATATTTACATGCTGCATTGTATTCTGTGGATTCTTATTCTGTGCAAACTGATTTCTATTTGGTCCAGTCATATCTTTGCAACCTCTCGATCGTCTTCCAATCATCCCATTCATGCCATTCATCCTTTTTTGGAGAGACGGACATTATGCTCTCCAATGACCCTCCTGTCAGCAATACGCACATTGGTTCATGTGTACTGGACTCATCTGTGGTACAAACTGACCCCTTAATTGTGTATTCCCACCTCGGGATCCTCTCGCTATCTGCTGCAAAAGTACTCTCGTCTTCAATTCTCAATTCTTCTTCTCCACCTTTTCTTTCTCAACGTTTAGCCTATTTTTGTAATACTGGGCCATGTGTAGTACCTCAGATTGCGATTTTGCCTGCCATGCAGTCTCAGATGTCATAATCTGCGAATGAATGTCAGGCAACAATCCTCGTACAAATTTGTCAACAAACTGTTCTCAAATCCTGACCACTGAAATCCGAAAAAAAACCTGTTCAAACTGGTTGAAATACTCTGTCGCACCCTCAGTCTTGCCTTGCGTGCATGCTGTTTGTTTATCCCAAATAATCCTTTTCTCGGGTACCAAGGTTTTGAGTTTAGTCACTATATAATTTGGCAGCATCAATATGCTTTGTGTTGGTTTCTCACCAGCTTTTCTTGACCCATCAGCTTGTTCTAATGCACCACAAGTGTCCCCCATGACGGGTTGATCATCAACAGTCCTAATCTGCTTCGATAGGTCTGCTGGCAGAATCACTGGAAACAACAAATCGATATCCCCCAAAGTAAAAACGGAAGAATTTAAAACAGACTGTATTTCTTTGTAGCATCCTGTAGGATTCTTCCTAATGTCAGGAATCGATTGCTTTAGGGTATTCACGTCCTGTCTTGAAAAAGGAACATGAACAAATTGTGAAATATAGTGTGCTGGAATAGTTGAGGCAGGTGTTTGCCCTACAGCTGGAATTTCTACCTTTGGGACAAGTGTCGGAGGAACCTCTCTCATTGGCAACTGTACAGTGGGAAGTTCTGAACGTTTAAGTAGTAAGGCCAAATTGAGTGATAATGAAGTTAGCGCGGTATCAGGTGAGCATGCACGTTTATAAATAACCATAATATCAGTCGGACAACACATGTTGCTCTTAAAGCATTCATCTTGCAAATACTCAACCATCACTTGTTACACCTTTCGCTGCATATCTGGAGAATACTGACTAAAAGTATCATGCACACCAATAGGTGAAATCGAAACATCCAGCATCCACCTAAGCGTGCCTCTTGTACATATATGCATTTCTTCGCTGGTGGGTTTTAAAGGGGGCAAAAATAGTTTCTGAACATACGAAGTCTGTCACGCACCCCCATCTAGTTCATCCCGATGTAAGCGATCGAGTTCCCTTTTATAAACAAACAACTTTGAAACATGAGCACATATTTTCGCTGCAGTGTCTCGAGAACGGGACAAGAAATTCAAGTGCTGCAACTCCTGCAGAACAGTTGAACCAGTTAAATTCCCCCAAACCTCGGCGAGATACATCCCCATTCGCTCTATCAGTATCTTCTGTTCAGGAATACCCCCATGATCTGGCATGGCACTCATAGCGGCTGCTTCGTCACCCCCTTCAATATACGTTTCAGCCCATTCATGCAATTCCTTCTTTCTTTTTTAAGAGATCGTGCTACGTGTTACTATTCTCGAATCATTGTCAATTGTCCAATGTACTGCAAGTGAGGTAACACCGGAAGTACTCTGTGCAGAAAGTTAAAGCAAATCGTGTGCACTAGGTGGTGGAGGAAATACCGCTACTGGAGCAGTTGGTGCTGTTATTGCTAAAGGTACTGAAGGTGGTATGGGTACAGATGTCTGTATGGGAGGAGATATAAACAGAGCTGTGCACTTGGATTGGGCCTTCTCTCATCTAACAATTTATGTATTAATTCATCTGATGCATACAAATCCATTGACAGTATATTTTCTGCACATATAACTGAAATTCCCTATGCATACTTCTAATAGTGTCTACTTGTTTCTGTTGTTCATGTGCTAAGGATTTTTCAGCTTGTGTCATATGTATGCGAGAATGTTTCCCTTTGCTTTTGAGATGTTGAGTGGCTTTCTTCTGCCAATCTCTGACGACGTCAAAAGCAGCAGGCCTCGCCTTCTTCCATAACAATTTGTTTTCTAAATGCTGTAGTCTAGCCAATTCAAAATGTCCTAGCTCTGGCCACTGAAGGTCTGGAACATGTCTGGTTTGTCAATGCCAAATATCATTGAACACAATAGCGCTCAATCCAAACTTCAGGTACATTTCATACGCCAGCCACCCCTCGGGTGGCGCCGGTTGGCTATGTCCTAAATCACTACATTGTCTTCCTCTACAACAAAATATTGATAAACAGGATGACAATTTACCAGGCATACTGAAAATACCATGTTACCTCGCCAATATATTTACGCGTAAATACTACAAATCCAAATATCAGGAGAATGCCGGTTTGAAACAGACTCACCTGATTCCAAATGATTCCAAAGTATCAACGTCGTGGCTGGCGGTTTTCCCAAATTACAAATAAGCCTCGAGTCTGGGAACCTTGCTGCGGTGACTTCTAGGCAAAGCGTAACGAATAGAGACCAAGAGCAGCAGTCTGCGAGGAAACACGTCTCTTGTGCAGGGGCCCCCAGTACTCACTGATCCGAGTTCGATGGCCTCGACTCGGATCATCACCGGAAGGGACCCTGTTTGGGCGCCCTCTTGTTAGTCCAAATATGAGGCTACCACAAAGGAATGAATACACACCAGTCACGAGGAGCAAAGTACGTTTATTTGTATTTATTACGAAAGTCTGTCTCAGACATGCATGTACACAGGCATAGCGTAGAGTGAGCCCCGAACTCTGCGCAACAGGCCATTATATACCTTCCGGATAGCACATACCAAGATTGTCCTACCCCTTTATGTATTAGGGTTCGTGACCTATAGACGTGGACAACTACCATAGCAACATATAGCTAAATCCTGCACGTCATGTCTCATACAATTTACAGTCTGGGAACAGGGCAAGTCAGAGTGTGGGAGCATATCTTGTTCTCTAGTACAAGGTAGCATTCCTCGCGCCACTTAGCTGTATTGCTCCTAGAGCCTAAGGTCAGTCTGCATTTCAGCTTAGCAATATGGTTTCTGTAAAGGAGCACGTTTCAGAGGTACTTTATTGCATTTAACAGTGAAGAGAAAAACACAGCTCGGACAGGAAGGCACCTAATTTACAGATTAACTACGCTCTGTGTGAGAGCTTCAAAGTTCTACAGTGAAAGACAAACAAGGGGCCTCATTATGAGACGTGCGGAATGGGTTTAACGGCGCCAGTAAGGGTGCCGGCGCTGTTAAACCTACTCCGCACTATTACGAGGTTCCCTCGCGGGACTTGACGTCTGGTTTATCCAGACGTCCATAGCGGGTTACTCGAGGGAACCAGCGAGCTAACAGGCCCATTATGAGTGGGCCCGTTGTTAGCTCCCTCCCCATTCCCATTGAGCCCTAAGGGGGCTCAAATGGGAAGCGGGAAGGACCGGGCCCGGGTTCTCTGAAGGAGGAATTACTGGGCCCTCCAAACTCGGAATGGCCCGGTAATTCCCCATTCAGGGAACCCGGACACCATTTAGGAGGCAGCCATGGCGCTAATAGCGCCATGGCTACCTCCAAAGTTGTAAAGAGGCCCCATGTGTTCAGCAGTTTGTGCATTCGTGTACGGGAGTGTAAGAAAGGTTCATGGAGCGGTCTTGTACCACGTGCATGATGGAATGGACAGTGAATCGAGTGAAGCAACCAAAATGGCAAAAAAACTAAATGGCAGTCTATTGAGCATATCGCAGTTCAATGCGTTTGTACATAGGCCAACATTATATCATTGCAGTACTAAAACAAATGCATATTTACATAACTTCCGTAATATTCTTTTCAGGGTTTGGTTGAAACTTTCTACCAAGCCATCGGTCAAAGGATGGCAGACCGACATTCTCAAGCTTTTAGGGCCTCATTACACGGTAGGCGGTAAGGGTTAACGGTCACCGGTAATGGTACCGGTGACCGTTAACCTTTACTGCCTTACTACGAGGTCCCTTAGCGGGTTGGTACTTTAACGCCTGCTTTTAGCAGGCGTTAAAAACCAACCCACTAAGGGACCTTGGTGCTAATTACGGCACCGCAAATTTGCGGTACCGTAATTAGCACCTTCCCCATTCCCATTATGCCCTATGGGGCAAAAATGGGAATGGGGAAGGGCAATGGTGGAAGGGGGAATTACCGCCCTGCCAACCTTGGAATAGGGCGGTAATTCCCCTTTCCACCAAGGTGGTGCCGGTATTTTACCGGCATGGACCAAGGTGCTAATAGCACCTTGGGCTATCTTCTCCGCCTCTTTTACTGTGTACGGATTATTTCCATGGTTATGTAGAAGTACTATAATATCCCTAATAGCACCTTGGTCCACCGCCTAACGTGTAATGAGGCCCTTAATGTTAAGCAATTCCCTTACCTCTTGCATCAAACGAGACATGAATATGGTGCCCTGATCTGTAAGGATATCATTCAGAAATCCAACTCTTAATAAGAAAGGTAATAGATGCTTTAAAAATAGCCGTGGGGGGTTACACAGGAGAAAGGCTTCTGGATATCGAGTGGCATAATCCACGATCACTAAGATAAAGCAATTTCACAATTTAGAAGTTTCTAGTGGCTCTACAATATCTATTGATTTTCCAGAAAACGGTATCTCAATGATGGGTAATGGTTGTAATGGGGCAGTCGGGACTGGAGTGGTTGCAGTTTTCTGACAGATCTCACATGCCAGCATGGAATTGTTGACATCGGCAAACACTCCCGCCAATAGAATATCTCTTGGTGATCTGTCTCCGGGTCTTTCCGACACCCTGATGGGCAGCTGTCAGATGGCAGTGCACCAAATCTAAAACAATTCACCTATCGCTCCAGGGAACAACTAGTTGCGTTCAACATACTCCCTCAGTAGTTATATTGTCGCGGTACAGCAATACTTTTTTTTTTTTTTAAAAGAAGGGAGTCACCTGGATGGGTTGAGCTTCTCCATTAGTCACTCTACTAAAGACCTTAGTGAGGACTGGGTCGTTCCTCTGTGAAAAGACCAGATCAGGTAATGGGGCAACCTCCTCTTCTTGGCGGTTCTCCACTATGGGGAGATCTGCCTCTCTGAACCTTTTTGATCCCCTTTCAGTTTGTTTTCGATCCCTACAGCTTTGGGGTACGGGTAAAAGAGTTTTATCAAGGATCCCTTGGGCTATCTTCTCCGCCTCTTTTACTGTGTACGGATTATTTCCATGGTTATGTAGAAGTACTATAATATCCCCTCAGAAGTCAAGATCAATGACACCCGCCATCACATCCAACCCATATCTCCAAGCCAAGCCTGATTTTGAGGCTAGTCTAATATAGGTACCTTTTGGAGGGACCAATGTGAGCCAGTGGGGATCAATCTTCTCTCTCCTGACGGTATCCCAATTTGTTCAGTACTTTGTTGGTCAAACCATACAGATTCTGCTGTGGATACCACAGGGGCTTTGGCCTTTGGACTTAACCTAGTATATGGTATGGGTCCCCAACTTCTATCAGTTGGTATTGATCCCACTTCTAAATCCATATATGGTGGGTCAGAAGAAAGACATAGGGCCTCATTACGGGATTGGCAGTAGCCATGCCGCTATTGGCTGACTCCAAAACCGGGTCCGGGTTCCCTGAATGGGGAATTACCGGGCCATTCCGAGTTCGGAGGGCCCAGTAATTCCTCCCTCAGGGAACCCGGGCCCGGACCATCCCCATTCCCATTCAAGCCCCCATAGGGCTCAATGGGAATGGGAGAGGGAGCTAACAACGGGCCGATTACGACCGGCCCGTTGTTAGCTCCCTGTTCCCCTCGCAGGACCCGGTAACGACGCCTGGTTTTACCAAGCGCCCTTACCGAGTTCCGCGAGGGGACCTCGTAATCAGGCGGAATGGGAATAACGCGTCCGCACCCATTAGCGGACCCCGTTAACCCATTCCGCCTGACCTGTAATGAGGCCCATAGACACAGACATTTCTAAAGAGTGTTTTAATAAATGATAAGAAAAATCTCACATCTTTCCCTATTTCTATGTGGGTGTTCCCTGCCTATGTAAATAACTAAGGTGCTCGTTAGGTTAGTTGACAGGAAATGTCCAAATGAATAAGTCTGCTGTCCAAAAACGAAGTCTAACTTGTCCAAACCACTAGGGAGGGTCTTGCAAAGCAGGCTCACCTCCCTAGCCATAATGTGGGAAGCTCCCATTTGGAGAGAATGGATGTATTTGTGCAGCAGGAACTCCAACCGGCCCATAGAGCTGAGGTTTGCCCAATAGCACTTTACGATGGAATAGCAGCACCCGTGAGATGGATGGGGGTGCAGATTAATACTGAAGCATCACATCAATAATGACAACTCCACTGTTTGGCAAAGGGAGTTTGTTTAATGACAAGTACGAAAAACTGGAAGTTTCATGAATATCAGCGGATGCGTGATCTTCCTTCTCGCTTCACAACTCCAATGAACTTCATAAGAAACACAACATTTATACTAAAAACTCGTCATCACTGACGTTTATCGCTCAAAAGTTGGCATGCAATTCTATTGGTTCTAGGAAGGTAACTTTAATATAGGTACTATATCTGTATATGGTAACGGAGTAAGGGTATTGGGTAAACACTGTCCGGTGGGGCATCTAAGCCTTTCCTTCAAAAATGGCTACTGCAGACATCACTAAAAGTATGACGTCCCATTGGTTCTACTAACTATAGGACCCTAGATTACTTGGTCCATTATGATTGGGTTGGCACCAACCCCACTAATACTTTTTCACTTTGCCTAGCAGAATTCAGAATGGTCGGCCAGATGCAGGGTGCCCACCAGCTCCCCCAGCCTTCCTCCAATTATTGTTGCAATCAATCATCACTTTAGTGGTTATGTGCAAATTATTTCATTGTGGTTGGCCTCGAGACTGCATCTCTGTCTGGAAAAGTTCTGATACGTTTGCTTGGCCCACTGCCAAGCATAGGTGTGAAAGTCTCCCTTCTTCTCGCTCGGCTGGTCACGTGATTCAGACACCGTGAAATCGCCTTCTTCTCCATGTAATTTGTGTATTTGATTTTCGTTTTGCCCACCACCTGCCTTCGGTTTCTTATCTTGACCTTTCTGAGCAGGATATTCTGTTCCTTGCTTCATTAATTGTAGCTACTGTTCGTCTATTTTAGCTGATACGACCTTGGCTCTTTTGGCACGATTTGCCTCTGCTGAGTTTGGTTTCTGCCTTTTATTCTTGATTTGTTAAATATGAAGCTCTCCTCGTGTGGCCCTTAGTAACCTTTGGTTGATTCTGATTTTTGTGCATAGTGGAAGTATACTAATATACTAATATAACATGCTTCTTTTGAGGTAGATATGTATTGTGCTTTCTGCAATCTATCTATCTTACTACTAAGCATAGAAGGCCGCACGATTTTCTTAGCTTCCTTGCGGTTCCAAGCATATGTACATGCATAAACTGGTCGAATATTTTCGTCATGCTCATGGCATAAGTTTCTTACATTTGACATCATCCTTTCATTTTAGGTTCACAATGTCCTTTGTCCATGGTGTTCCGTCCCTTTACGCCATTCTCAGGTCATCATCTCTTCTATATGCGAGTCAGTCAGGGTTCTTGTGACGTCATCATTCGTCTTCCATTAAGACCTTTTTGGCTTCTTCAGGGACTGTACTCAGACGATCTTCATTTTGTTTCATTTGTTGATATGGTTTTCTCAATGGGTACCTTACTGTACATGTTTTCCTTGGTGTCGGCACTTCAATAGGTGCTGTTCTTTTGATAGGTACTGGACAGAGCCCCACTGCGGCTCTGCTGGTTTATTTGCTCATCATACTTCGGCGTGAACGTTCCTGGTACTTCAAAATGGACGGTTGGAGTGTGGGTCATGCTTGGGACCTCCTCTACACTCCCCCCTCTGGGCAATTCATCAACCACTTTCATCTCTTCCTTTGTATCCCTCTTCTTTGGATCCTCTGTATTCACTTTCACTTCATCGTCTTGGTCCATTATCTCTTCATCTTGTGGGTCTATACATGATGGTCTGAAGAAATGTCTCTTTGGGGTCTATATTTTCATAACTCCTCTTAACTCCTTCCTGCTGTTCTTACGTGTTCATCTTTGTTCCATACAATCAACTTAAAGAGACCAGAGGTACTTTTTTACCGACCACTTATAAACAGTCCTCCATCAAATTTTTTCTTCACTGGAACTATACGAGGTTCCTCTGAACCTGACTCGTCTTTTAGAATTACCTTGTTTTTGTGCTTGTTCTTCTTGTTCTTTAGTGAAGTAATTATCTTGAACAAACTGGAAGGCTTTCTCGTGGGTAAATTGTTGTATATCTTTTTTTAGACGTCTAATTCGTTCTTTTGTTGGGTCTTCTTTGAATGCCTTCATTTCACTCAACAATTCATCCAGTCTTTTTTTATATTGTTCAATAGGGACGATCTTTTTAATTTCTTCCTCCAAATTTTTAAGGTCTATGGCTATTTTTTCTGTTGTCTGTTTTGCGGTATCGATTATTAGGATGACCCAAACTCCACCACATGTAGTGCCAATATAGCTCCACTGCAGTAAAAACTCCTTATTATCTAAGAAGATCCTAGGCTCGTTTCTTACTACGAGTCCCATTGGTAGTATGCTATTTCTCAGGTATTCTAGCATAATGCTACCATGCAATTCCGATCTAATTAGTCTCTTTTTAATCTGAGTTAGTTCATCCCAACTAGTCAGATTAGACGTGTCACCTAATTCCCCTCCAAATAGAGTTGAATTACTAAGTAGTTCAGTGATATACTCATCATAGCTTTTACACTTTTCGGCAGCCATGTTTGCCCCAGTGTCCTATGTAACCTGCTCCTCCCAAGTGGAGTACGAAGTCCTTCAATGTATGTGCTAACAATCAATGTGTTTTGTCTCACGGCATGCAGCCGTACAAACTCACAATCAACTTAAAGAGACCAGAGGTACTTTTTTACCGACCACTTATAAACAGCCCTCCATCGAATTTTTGATTAAACAATACACTCTGTTTACAGGGTCACTTGTTTCCCCACTATCCTATTGTGGTTTCTTCTTTTTTACATATGATTTATACTCATTATATTATCATATACCACACCAATTACTATCAAAAATAGTCATTTATTATTTTTTTAGACACATTGTTAATAAAACACCTTTTTTTTACAATTTTCTATTCTACAATTGTAGAAATTTGCCACACAATTTTTAAACAACAAACATATATCTCAATGATTTTCAATTTCACTATGCACATCTAATAACCTGTAGTATTTCATTATTTAACAGTTTTTCAGAATAAAAATGTCATAAGGATCTGTTGGTTGCTCTCCTCTCTCATAGAGAAGTACATCTCAGTCCATCAAACAATTCACTCTATATTCATATCACGCATGCTTACTTTCATACTGCATTCAAACCATACCCAACATGTTTCATTCCTTACACACTTTCATACAACTCACAAGGAAATTCTTCAGGAGTAAACTTTTTTTAAACCACATTTCATTTCAATGTACAATTATGTTTGTCTTCTTTTAGAATTTTTTCTAAGGATCAACTATCAATGAAGTTCCATTTGTCCTTCCATGAGGTCCAACCATCAAACGGATAACTGTGGGAAGCAAGAATGGGATATTCAAATTTTAGTGTTCGAATCACATCCCGGTTTACATTTCTATTATGTATAACCTGCTACATTAACTAGCAGCACAAAGGAGTACATTATTTTATTAGCTCCTTCTACACATCTATTGAAAACACTTCGTTTCTCCATCTTAATCAGTGCAGGTCACTCATCAAATATTCTAAAGCTGGGTAGGTTTTAAATACTTCATTCAATAATTCTCAATGTTGTCTCACCCGATAAGTTATTGGTGTCAATTATAACTTATCTAGGATGAATTATCTTCAAATCACCTCAATGTTGTTCACTTCTTCTTTTAAGTCTTCTTGGACTGTCACCTTTAGATAGTTACTCTGCTATGTCGCCCTAGGTGCTGACTACCAGATACTATCTGGGGGAGCATCCATGCTCTTTCCCTGTTTCGAAAAGACAGTACTTGTTTATCTTTACAATTTATTATCCCATTTTTCTTTCATTATTTAAACCCGTCTTACATTGCGTCATTTTAGGACTTATCGTACTAACCTGGTCTTATTGTGGATCTGGTTCCTAATATTGATGTTTACTACCAGCTTCTGCAGTCTAGCTTTCTGCTAGCTGGACCAGAACCGGTCTTCCAATCCTTCCTTTAATGCAATGCGCTCCGCATCTAGTTTTCTACAATGGAAAAACACAGCGGGCACTGAGTTTTACTCTTTTGGCATTGTGTACCATTTACAAGCCTTTCTCATAGCTAACATGTTGTGCCAGTTTGCCGTTCTTACCTGTGTCTTTTCTTTTATTCCCCTGCTCGTTCCGGGTTCCACGATTCAGCTTATGACCCATCTTTCCAGGACTGTTTTGCGTCTTCTTTCACCGATAGCGTCTCTATCCGTCTGTAGCCATTTCTTTGGTTGCCTTTTCCCTTTTATACTGTTACTCTGATCATGTGACTAATTCGTCACCTGATCGAAGGACGCTACGTCCGCTATTCACCTTCTTATTAACTCAGTTATTTGCATTGGCTGCCTTCGGCCCCCTGCTCTTTCGACTCGAAAGCTCTGCAACTTGGGTAGAGCGATCTTTGTTCCATGTCATTAGTTGACATTGTCTGTTTGGGCTGCAATAGATCCATCTTCCCAAATAATTTCTATGCTTCCTGGGATATAGGGGGTCATTACGAGGTAGGCGGTAATTGAAAAACGATGCTGGTAAGGGATTACCGGCACTGCATACTGCTCCGGGCTATTACGAACCAACAACCCGGTATCAGCGCCACCGCTGATATCATGCACCTCCGTACCGGCATGCGTGCGGGCACGCGGCCGTTCGGTTTGGCAATACCGGGATGGCGTTAACAGGAGGACATCACAAGTAATGCGGACATGCAAATACCGGCATCATGAAGGCTGTAATAAGGGATACCGGGATGCCGGCATCACCGGCATCGCAAACCACCCGTAAACAGCAATGTGCAGTGTTCCCAACTGCCACAGGTGCACACTATCAGCACAGGTGGAGGCAATGGAGTCTGGCCCAGCACAAAAGGAGCACCCCCAAACACCACACCCCTTACCACACCAAAATGATTCCACTTACAGTAGCAATAATGGGGCTGGAGGACATGCTTACATTGCTATACCAGCAACAACAACAACAGGCACCACATAGGAGACGCAGGAGGAGAAGGAGAGTGAGACAGGCCCAGCAAGCCCCACCAGTGCAGCCAGTGGTACCATGCCGGCAGCCCCAATCCCTCACATCAGAGCAAGTCCATACAATCTAACCCCTAAGCAGATCTAAAACCTTTAACGTCTGGACCGGGACACCATCACCGCCATTGTGGGCATGATACACGACGACATAGTCAGCCTGATTGAAATACGCACCACCATCCCCCCTCTACTGAAGGTAGTGTCTGTGCTCCACTTCCTGGCCATAGGCACCTACCAGCACACAGTGGGGCACATGCATGGCATATCACAACCCTTATTTTCTCGCATGCTGAACCAAGTGCTGGATGCCCTCCTGAAGCACTCAAGGAACAACATATCCCTACCATGGACTGCCCAGGAGATCTTTGACACAAAAGTTGGCCTCCATGCACTGGCAGGCATGCCAAATTGTATTGGTGCACTTGACTGCACCCATGTAGAATTGGTGGTCCTGCATGCCACGGAGGTGGTGTACCGCAATCGTAAGCTATATCACTCAATCAATGTACAGATGGTATGTGACTCAAGCAAGATCATCACACATTGTTGTGCCCGATTTCCCCGGATCAACTCATGACTCAATTGTCCTGCGGAACTCCACGCTACATGGAGCGACATGTAGGACGACGTGCCTGGTTGCTTGGTAAGTCACATGGCAGTGTAATGGGGGGAGAGATGCACACACCACCATGGCGTCATTGTTGTGGTGACAGCACAATGCCACATCGCAAAACACTATGGCCCATAGCATCCCAAACTGAACATGACAACCAATCCCCATAGCAATGATGGAAGCTGCACACCAATTACAGCATGCCTAACTTTCAACCAGCCCACATCCCACAACACGTCCACCACCCATCATCAGACATCACCCTCCGTAACACAATCCAGCAATATGCTGTCGTGAAGATCTCTGGTCCAGCGCAGAAGCAGCATGAACTCCTACTCTCCTTAATGGTTTTGGTGTCTGGAACTAAAAGTGAACAGACCTCTGCAACCACCATGGGGAAAGAGGGTTAGGGTCCACGGATTGGATGGGTAGAGGGTTGAAGGAAGACCGGAAAGAGGGTTGGGAAGCCGTTATGGGTAGGGAAGGAGTAATCAGGGAAAACATGCTCCTTGACTCTTGCTGCCCGTTCTCAGGCCTCATAGCACACCTTTGTTAGCTTTGACAGTGACCTCAGAGACCTTTGTTCAGTTACCTTCACTGAACGACCATATATGATAATCACATTTATGCACTAAGAACGCTCCACCTGAAAGTCCCTCCACTCAGTTTGCATTCACTGAGTTGCTTCCAGTGTTTGGGTTACTCTGGCCCACTGACACTGATTCAGGAGCTAGAACACTTGTTAATAGACACCTCACCAAGGTGTCACACAAAGGCAGTGAATGTGAGCAGGACTGCCAACTATCTGTCTTCACAAAACACAGTATGACACTCAGATTAACCTGTACACCTAAGAGAGTGGAGCTGGACCCCCAACTATTGTGCACACACTTTATCTTTAGCAGTTGCCTTAACTCCCACACCATGAAATGCACTTGCGTGCTAAATAAACGAGCAACACTTAGCTCAGTTTCTTGCTCTGGAGTCCAGTGCCCAAATCCGCTTTCAGCAGTGACGGGGGATAAAGGGAGGTACCCGGCGTCTGTCAGGGAGAAATACAATTAGTACGCGTTCAAAGTGTAACGTTCTCAGAAGGGTTAACACACTAGGATTAGTATCTCCTGCATGCAGTGGTGTTAGTTTCCACACAGTGTTACGTCCATTCGCTTTCGTGCGAGCTTTTCAGTTCCCGAGCACTTTCAAACAATGCCCCCGAGCTATCTCACAGCCCGGCTGCATTTACTCTGTTTAACATAAGCATGCTTCACTTGCACCGGCTTCGCTTCACACAGACTTTCATTTCACTTATCTTTTGAATCGCGGGGCCTGGGATGTTATCTGTAGGTGAGGAGCGGCCTCGCGAGAGTTTTCTGCCCAACCGGAGCCTTGAGAGATGCGTCCGCCCGGAGGAACATCTGAGCGCGAACAAGCGTTCCGTGCGTGCGCATGCGCAGATGCTAGGGCGTTGACAAGGGCGTTCCCAGGCATGTTTACAGGCCCCGTGTGCCTGATCCTTGTGTTCTGGAGGCACGGGGACTGCAGGGAACGCTCCGGATGCTGGGCAACGTAGTCTCTAGTCTCTGCTTGCTTGTATTCTGGTTTCCTTCCAGCAGATGCCAACTTCCCCCACCTGAGGAACCTACAGGAGGGACAGAGGTGGCATCTGCTGGATAAATATGCCCCCATAACTGCACTGGCCACAGTATGACCCTTTTTGGGTCTGGCATGCTGGAGTTTATCTACATATGCTGTGCGTGTGCACAATATAAATGTCTGCAGCAATTCACAACACAGGACAAGTATCCATGAGAGTGCACAAATCAATTCCACCAAGGGAATACACTGCTTGTCACAGGCCCACCAGCACAGTAGCGCTGCATTTCATCATGGGAATAATAAGCGCTGAATGACAAATAATGCTGAGACCTTTGCCAATATTGCCGGTAAAAAAATTATACTAATCACTACACATCACATAATGATATCAAACACAGCGGAATGCATCCACAGTGCAAGAAGAACATCAAGGGAGCTTACACCCTGTATCAACTGGAAGATGCAACCCACACCACAAGACCATGGCACAGCACACATTGTGGCAAGGCAAAATGAGTGTATACAACCAGGGACATGTGCATGTGAACAACAAATATCTGCAGGCATGTGTGATAAGTAAAGGTGTCCATCAGGAATTGACTTACACATACCTTATTTTGCTCCCATGCAGGTGACAATGGCTATGCCTTGAAGACTTGGCTCCTCAACCCTGTCCGGAACCCGCAGAACAGGCACAAAGAGGACTACAATCGTTCCCATACCCATACCCGTGTGGTCATCGAGCAGACATTTGGCCTGTTGAAGGCACGTTTTCGCTGTCTTAGCCGGTCGGGTGGGGCACTCCAGTACAGGCATGAGAAGGTGGCCAAGATCATCATGGCATGTGTCATGCTGCACAACATGTGCATCCGACGGAACGTGCCTCTGACCCCTGACATTAAACAGCAACGACCAGGTGAGAATGAAGAAGATGAGGTTGTACATTATCCCGGTGGTGATGCACAGGAGGGACGTGCTGTGCGCCAATCAGTGATAGGCCAATACTTCTAGGACACATGGATGCAGAGGGTGCCATGAATGTGGGACTGAGGGCACTGGGTGTGGGGGTACATGGACACTATGCACTGGAAACCAATAAATGAGACATACACAATAAGGAATGTCCAGTCAATTTTTGTTCAGATACACAGGTGTATTTAACAGGAAAAAGTTGAAAGTGCTCTTACCCTCCACCCCACACACACACCCTCCCCCCACAACTCCCCCACACACCCCCTCTGCCTCCCCCACACCCTTCCCCCTTCCCCTCCCCCCCAACTCCCCCACACACACCCTACCCCCACAACTCTCCCACACACCCCCTCATCCTCCCCCCACAACTCCCCCACACATGGCGTGCAATGTCATGCCACTCCAGTCTGCATAGGTGTGCACATGCAGGCTGAGCCTGCAACTAATGTCCTGTGTCTGACTCCGAGGGTGGCATGTTGGAGCGGCGCATGGTGCGCACAGACCTGCGCAGGGGGCTTGTCTGTGTTGAGCTTGAGGAAGACCCCGTGGGCGCATGCTCAACTGTCGGGGCAGGACGCAGAGCCTCCATGGCATCCGCAATCCTGCCAAGGACCTACCGCAGTGCCGACAGCTCCTCACAGATCTTCTGTGTGCTCGCCTCTATGGCCCCTTTCATGGCCGCAGTGTTGTCTCTGGCCTCCCTCCTAGTCACATCACCATCAGTGACATATTGCTTCACTAGGCCGGTCAACTCCTACTGGCGCGCCTCCATCTGTGACATCCAGAACTCCCCGTCCCGGATCCCTGTGGAGGTGGATGGTTGGTGTGTTACGCTCCCCTGGTATACACAGGGGCGCCACACGATACTGGATGGAGGTCTAAGCGCTATCCCGGACCCCTCTCTGCTTGGTTATGTGCCAGACGTTGGGTAGTGCCTATAACAGGAGAATGAAGGGTTAAGATACTGGTTTTGTGATGGGTGGACTCCCACCTCCCTCTGGTCCAAATCCCCTCCCTTGGGGTTATTTCTCACCTTAGGTTTTTGTGCATTGAACTCTTCCGTCCTGCGTCTCTGTGAAGGGGCATGTGGTTGGTGCGGGCGTTCCGTGGACCTAGTTGCTTCACTGGTCCTTGTGCCCTTATGTGGGGTCCAGACCGGCTGTGACTCCGACTCTGCTTGCTGTCTTCTGGTTGAGTTATAATGTCTTTTCTGCTTTATTCTGTCTCTTTCTTTCCCTCCGTTTTCTCTGTCTTCTCAGCGTCTTGCTCCACTACGCTGTTCCCTAACAATGTCTCTTTTTGTTTTCACAGGGATGGTTGTGATCTCGGAGTTGCTGCGCCAATGGCTAAGATCACGGTGAGTTGCTGATGCGCGGAGCGCTGCACTGTTTATTGGTGTTTATTGCCAACCTGTGTTATCTTCTCTTTGTACAGGTTGCGGTGATGTTCCGGAGTGAAGAGCGATCGAAGCGCTGCTTGTCCAGGTAAGTGCTTTGTTAATGCTGACCTTGTTCCTTCTCCCTTGCAGGTTGTGGTGAAATCCGGAGATGGGCGAGGTAAGAGAAGCGCAGGGTACTGCCAGGACTCGCTGCTTGCCCAGGTAAGAATTGTTATTAATGCTGTCCTTTTTTCTTTACCTTTGCAGGTTGCGGCAAACTCCGAAGATGGGCGAGGTAAGCGAAGCGCAGGATGGATTCAAGACCGGTTTCTTCACAGGTAAGTGTTCTTGCTCGCTAATGCAGTTCTTGTTCTTCCAGGTTATTAATGGAATCCAGATCTAGGGCTTCAGGATCGGGCTGCCGTAAATGCAGATGAGCAGTAGCTGGACACGGTGTGCATTACGCTGCAGGAGTGCAGAATAACGTGAAGCGTGTTCTGCTGTTTGGGTGTGGTTTAAATAGCCCAGGTAAAGTAGTTCCAGGCCAAGTAGTTCCAGGCCCAGCCACACCCAAAACACTAGACGGCATGGCTTGGTTTTAAAGAAATTAGCTGTGTAATAGGCCTCCATGTTGGATTAAGGTCCAAAACTGGTATTGTTTTATTCCTGATAATGAGCCTGGCGCCAAATGTGCCAGGACTGACTCCATGTATGTTTCTGATGGAGTTTTAAGGCCCTTGGGGCCAGTGTGAAGGCCTTTAGCCCCACTGCTGCAGGGGGCTGTTATACCTCAAGGGGTCAGGGGCATGGATCGTGACAGGTGTGGCAAGGGGCCCAAATCTGGTGTGTCCTGTGTGGGGCTCCAGGCCTCTGCTTCTGCCTCTCCTCCCGACTGGACAAGAGACGTGCCATCGCGTGTGCTGATGAGTGTGTACTGGTGTTCTTGGGTGGGGCTGGGTGTGCCAAGGAATTCCATGGACCGTCTGTCCTCCTCAGGGACACAGACCTCGCCTTGGGAAAGGACCTCATTGCCACTCTGTGGCGCAGTGGGAGCTGCCTCTCCAACCGAACTGGTAGCTGAAGACAGGGTCCCATCTGCCACCGGCTCTACAGCTGCGGATACCACAGGTGTTGGAGCTTGTGCAGTAGTGGATGAGCTATGATGCCCCTGTTCCCTGCCATCCAGTGGTGCCTTTCTCCTCGGTTGCTGATCTGCCTTGCCAGTGCCCTTGGAGGTGGAAGGCCTGTTGGTTTCTTCCCTGGACTTGGCCCTCTTGGTAGGTGTGGTGGCCTGTGCTGCAGAGTCCTCTGCATCACTATCAGTATCACAGCCTGTGGGGGACCATAAGAGTGACGGCATCAGTGATGGATGTACATGCATCATGTATACAATGGTATTAGTGCAGTTGTACACATTTGCTGACTTGCTGATCTACTCTTGTGGCATACAGGTTATCTGCCATTTGGTGGGGTTGCTCAGGCATACGTTAGATTCACACATGTGTGAGGTGGTGTCGGCTGTGAGATATGCCTTTGCGTTGTGTACTGCGTGCAGTGTGACACATGCCGTTTCCCTGTCTAGGGTGTGTGTAAGGTATGGCATAGGCATGCTGCATGCATGTGGATGTGTAAGTGCCGGGGACGGCATCTAGGCAGGGATGTGTCCATGTGTGTGAAATGGGCCATGCATTGCCTCATGGCACGGTCACATTGGTGGAGTATCATCATACTTTGCAGTACAGTGTTTTCTTAGGACACTCACCTCCATCTGCCAATGATGTGGCTCCATGTTCCATTTCTCCCACGCCTGCTATGGACCCATACCTATTGTGCTTGCGCAGGTTTCTTCCCAGCAGCTCAGTTTGATTGGTGAGTTTGAGCCACCGCCAGTAGCCAGGCCCTGGCTCCGGTTGGCTGACAAGATGTTGCGCACTCTGAGGCGCAGGTCGTCCCAACGTTTTTGACGTCCTTTACTGTGCGAGGGGTGGTGCCAGCCGTACTGACTTTCTGGGCCACTAGCTCCCATATCTCCTTCTTTTTTAGCTGTGCTGCTCTTTTCAGGTCTGGGATGACCTCCGCATTCTCAGCAAGAGTATCAGTGAGCATGTTCAGTTCATCCTTGGAGAACCGCTCCTTCTCTGCTGGGATGCCCCTTTCTTAATAGCCTTTGGCATGGTGCTGATGGTATGGTTGATGTTCTGGTGTTGGATTGAGGCTCAAGGTCCTGTGTATCGAGGATAGAAATGGATTGTGTTTTTCAAGATGGCCGCCGTGCCATTTCCCGTTCCGGCGCAATGACATTACATCCGGTTCCGTTATTAGCAGGCCCGCTAATAGCTGGCCCGTTATTAGCGGGCCCGCTAATAAAGGACCCGCTAATGCCGGGCCTGTTATTTAGAGGTGGACAGGGGCAGAAGGGCTGACAGTGCTTTCTAGGATGCCACTAAGGGATGTTTTAGGAACTTTTGCGGCAAGCCAGTACTGTTGTTACTGGCATGCCGCTACGCGCGTGCACGCATACTCGTAATCGGCCGCTGTTAGCGGCATCATTACTACCCGGACCCGGTATTGCCTCCATGCTGGTAAAAACTAATGTTTACCGTGAATTCCGTAATGACCCCCATAGAAACTTTGTTCCATCTGGTGTATAAATGCTGCCCTTCACAAAGTCTCTTATTTCTTCATCAGTTAGGTCCTTGGGTTTCCATCCTGGTTCGACATCAATCATGATCTTTATCCCTATGGCCATTTTCGCAGTTTTCTGGCACTGAGAGATTATTATCTTGATAACACAAAATACAAGCAATATCATCATCAGTTGGGCTCCTAGGAATTTGAATGCATCTGCCATCCATTGTGGAACCCATGAAAATAAAGATCCAAACCAGCTGTCGTCGTCCACTTTGTCAGTTTCATCAATCATTTGATTCTGTAGTTTTGTCAGCATACCTATGGCTTCTGTTAGAGTTCCATTTTCTTCATCGTGAGAAGGTATAAATGTGCAACATGATTCTCTGATTTTTGCACAAACACCTCCATCCATAGCTGTGATCATGTCAAGGACACATCTGTTCTGGAGAGTCATAAGTCGAATCGTCCTTAACTCTTCTTTGATTGCATTGAATCCTTTTATGGTTGTGTTGATGGTTTGCAGTAACTACCATCTGGTTATCTGCAACCATTCAGTATTTGCTTCAACCTGAATTCTTGGCATGAAGATTGTCGTGAACACTGATGAGGTCTGGCTGAACAACCTATGTTCATAAGGGATAGCATCAAAAGCTTCTATAGATTTGGCAGAAAAGTAGTTCTCTCTCTTCATTCGATTCATCAATTCCACAGATCTCTTCTTCCTCAGGTGAGCATCTGCTTTCGGGAAACTGTCAATATTCATGTCACTTTTCGGAATTACCAACGCTGGAACGTGGACATTTACTATTGTGCATATACCTCCCCAGTTTCTCGGCAGTCTGATATATGCTTTGGATCCACATGCCCAATAATGATCCATTATCACTGCAGTTCCATGCACCATTCCTGGAGCATCAAAAACTAGTCCACAGTTCTGATTCTCTCCCAAATTCCTAGTGCCATTATTCCTGAAGCAGAATTTTGGGCTTTCCAGTGGCACTATCTGCAAGGGTCCTCCTCTGTCTTCGACCCATGTTAGCAGTTTTGCAAGCTTCGGCCACAATGGCTTGCATCTGTTCTGTACTATGTCAATGGTGCCTTGGTTACGACCAATGACCATCCGTGCTCGGCAAATCACTACTCCTTTTTCCCATCCGTCTGGTGAAAGCACTGTTCCCCAAATCTGCATTTGGCCTCTGTTCTTCCAACTTGGAGCTTCTTCTGGAGTTTTTCCTTGGACATTTAGCTTCTGGTTCGCTTCTCTTCTGATTTCTGCTCCTTTAACTCCAGGCTTCTCGTATCTGATCACAATGTGTTTTATCTTTCCATTGTTTCTTGTCTTTATGTCCTGGACATAATCACCTTCATTTGGATCAGTGGCTTCAGTTGCCCATTTCATTGAGGCATCACTTCCCATGAACTGGCCCCTGGTCTTGCACATTGCCACGTGTGATAGAAAGCATGCTGTCTGAACATCAATTTCTACAGCTACAAAGATTTTTGACTTCCCCATGCTGTAAGGTAGGAGTGCACAAAGAAAGCTTTCCCCCTCTCAACTCCGTCTTCCTACTTCTTTCATGTTATGGTACCAGATGTTGTTTCCCAAATGTGCTGTGCTGTCCAAGTAGTCGTTTAGTTCACTGTCATCTCCTTGTATGCTTCTCTTCATTCTTAATGTCTTCATGTAGATTGCTATAACTACATCCTTGAATGCATCCATATGGCTTCTTCGTGCTGGAGGATTCTCAGGTATCCGGATCCATGGTGCAGGTACCTTCATCTGTGCCAGTTGAGATAGAGGAAAGTCTGGCAATTCTTTCTTTGTCCTCTTGTATTTTCTTGGCTCTGGTTATGAACAACCATATTGATTATGCTATCATCTGCGACTGTGAGATTGCTCTGAGCTTGCCTTTGTCTCCATCAGTGCTGTATCAGGGGTGTTCATCAATGTTGTTTCCATTGGTGTCCTCTCCAACTCCTTTTGTCTCTTCAAGAGCTCAGCTTCCTTCATTTGGCTTTTAACTTCACTTATAGTAGAGCTTCTCATTGTTGGCAATCCAATCTTCTTTTCTTCTTTGGCCTGTGGTTCTGTAGTTATTAACACTAGACCTGGTGTGTGCGCATTCATCGTTTGCATGCGTGTGGTTGTCAGTAACCTTCTGTCATTCTTACTCTGCCAACCCTGTCTTCGGCTTTTTAATTTGCTTGTTACCAGAAATGTGTGTGTGTGTCATTGCTAATCACATCCATCTCAAGTTCACTCATTCCGCTATCAGACTTCCTAGGGACTGGAATGACTATGTAAAGTCTGGGTGTCTTTGTAGGTTTCATGCGTGCATCATTAGGTGGGTGCACTGGAATTGGAACGCTTTGTGCACCAATATAAAATGCAGTTCTAATCATCAGTGACAGTAAACAATGATGAATACAGTACATAAGTACATGATACCCCTATAGGTTAATCTACAGCATTTAGTTCCGGAAAAATACGAGCGTCTCACCACCTAAGGGAGGACAAGGTTGCTATTTTGATTCCCCCTCTGGATCATCTGTTGAAAGAAACCAACTTTTAATACACTCTTAGACAATATTATTTCTGGATTCTGCTGGCTCTGCTTGTGAGTTTCAGGTACTAAACAATTGTCCCTCTTTGCCTGAACAATGGATTGTCTATTGTCTCTGGATACAGTTTCATTTTCTATGTATGAGGAAATGTCAAAATCGAGCAATACTTCAGCAAGTCTTTTTACTGTGCATGTTCAAAGTACACGAGTTCCCAATCGGTGCCTCTTATTTGCTTCATTCCAGAAGACATCTCGTTCCTGTCAGTATAACAAAAATGAAGTCTCTGGCACTACCCTCTCGATCTGTCTCTCGGCGGAAAGTTTAAAATCTTCTCAGATAGTTCTGTTGATGGTTAGAAAGTTCGACTTGCATCACAATACCATGCTAGAGCATGCCCATCAGTTTAGAATTAGCTGGGTCTCTGATGTATGTGAGGACGTCAACACCAGCGGGTCCCCCCACAAGTTCTAGGAAATCCTGGATTAGGTGAAAAAAGACATTACTTGCTATCTTCTGGTGACAGGGACATTTGTCCTGCCCTTGCTGAAGTCTGGAACTGTTTGGCCCTTACTTCACTGTGAACGGTTTCTGCAATTTCGATGTGTGTGGAGAGCAACTTGGATGACTATTCCGTTCAGGATTATACTTAAACGTTCTGTATTTACTGGATATCGAGGAAATGTCAAAACGTCTGTGGTTCTCCCGACAAGATCTGGACAGTCTTCAATTAGGCGAAAGAACAGTACGTTGATAAGCCTATTCGCTCTTTCCTCTGCTTGGGACATTTGGTTTTTCCTCGCTGTACTCCGGAAGCAGGAGGAACTGCTCAGCAATCACAGTGAGCAGTCTCCTTATTGTCTTTTTGTTTTCAGGATCTTGAAGAAAGTCAGTGATGCTGGTGAGCCTCCCCACCAATGACGGGTATGATCTCAGTACCAGCTCGAAATATATTAACACGTCCTTAGTGATGTCACTATTGTGGGACACCATAAGTGATTCCGAACAAAGTCTCTGTGTTGAAAGAATCTGGATACTGTATGTTCTTCCATTTTATGTGCCCTTGATCAAACTTTGGCATATTCTTTTCTTTTCAAGGCTTCAGTATGCCTCAGTCCAAAGTTCAAAGTTAACAGGCTATGTTGTGGCTTATACATGCACTTTTCTTCTTCACCCTGCAACTAGGATGCACAGAGTGTCTGTTTGTATGTCCTTAACCTCTTTTTTGCTCAGAGGAATGTTAAAAAATGAAGCTACAACTTTTGCACAAAAGTTCCTAGTCTTTGCTTTGCTGCTGGTCATGCGTCCTTCTTCCACGTCATGGATCTTGTCTGCACGTGCTGTTCTTTCCCGTCGTCGGTAGTCTCTACACGTTGGGGTGTGGGCAGGGGGCCTCCTCCAATGTATGGCTTGATGTCACCCAAAAAGATCCAAGATCTTCTTCCTTGTAGCTTTACTGCGGAGGGAGTGACGACTTCTACTGTAAAGGGACCGTTAAAACTTGGCTCGTCCCACTTCTTTCTCGTGTGATTCTTCACCAGGACGGTGTCTCCAGGGAAGATTGATGGAACACATAGACTCTAAGTGGTGTCTGCAGTAGCATCTCCTTCTGTTTCCTGTGCTGTCATGCACCCTTTTTGTTGTCACTGCAGCTGGCCTGAAATTACAGTAAGACAGGATGTCATACAATTCAAGTAATTTTGCATTTTAGACCCTAGGATTTCTCTTATTGGCTGGGCATCACATCTAGCTCTGTCTCGGGGTCTCAGGGGAGTGTGCATTCTTCTTCCTGTTGCTGTTTCGTGCGGCGAAAGATGATGGTCAGAACCAGGTTGGTTTCTGAGTGCATACAGTGCCAAAGGAAGGCAGTGTAACCATCCCTTTCTTAGAGTAAGCTTCAACTTGGCTATCCTTTCCTTTAACAAGCCGTTGAGCTTCTCACATATTCCATTACCTTGCAGGTGATACGCCGACGGGAACTTGTGCTTTATACCAAGCAACAAGCTAATCTGTTCAAAAACTTTGTTGAAAAAGTGAGCCCCATTATCTGATCTCATGACTTCACATACTCCACTCCTGGGAAATACCTCTCTCACTAGAAATGTGGCCGCACAGGTAGAGTCTGGGTTTGTACATGGACCTGCTTCTATCCATCTAGAGAATGGACACACCACAACAATTGGATACCTGTGCCCGTTGCATGCTTGAATCATATTGACGTAATCGACATGCAAGTGCTGATAAGGTCCATGTGGCCTTGGGATGACTCCTCTAACTACTTTTAGTGTGTGCCTAGCCGTGAACTGCTGGCAGATTATACAGTTCACCATAAAAAATGCAACGTGCTCTTCTAAGTTTGGTATAAACCAGTCTTCAGCGAGTGTTGCCGTGAGATTCTCTTTTGTCATGTGCGCTGGATAGTGCAACTGATCCGATGCTATTTTTAACAGGGCTATAGGCATTACTGGTTTACCAGTCCTGTCTTGTCACCACAAGCTTTCAGAGGGGTTTAAAGAACACCCTCGCTGCTTCCAGAGGTTCTTCTCCTCCTGTGGCGCCTCCCTTTGTAGTTCCATTAACTGGGTTTGCCCCATGTTATTGTAGCTTTCAGGTTGACTTCGTGCAACAATAATTTTTTCGTTCACATCAGTGATTTCCACATCCATGATGCTCTCCCCTTTGGATGCCATATGCTTGGCTTCTGTGTCTGCTGCTTGATTCTCTCGTGAGATAAAAATCTGTCCCCTTCGTGTGGGAGGCGCACTTCATGACTGCTATGCCAACTGGGAGCTGTAGTGCCTTAATGAGCCTATCCAATAGGGCTGCATGCTGCACTGGCGTGCCATCCACTCAGAGGTAGCCCCTCCTTTTCCAGCGTGCTGAGCCTGCGTGTACTGTTGATGTCACATAGGCAGAGTCTCTGTACACTGTTACTTCCTGGTCTGCGTGATTCTCAATCGCGAGTATCAACGCCAATAATTCTGCAGCTTGTGCTGAATAATGAGATGGTAATCATGCACTAATGAGTACTCGAAATTCTCAGTTTGCTGTGTGCTTCACCACAGCACTGCCTGTATATCCTTGCCCATCGAATTGATCAATTCACGAGGAACCATCAACAAAGACAATTTCTCCTTCTGCCAATGCATTTTCTTTCACTCTGGGAATTCCATCATAGAATTCTTCATAATTTGCACAGTCATGGATTGGTTCTCCTTCAGTGACTGGCTCTGCTATGAACATAGCTGGATTCACTATTTTAATCAATGGATTCGATATGATCACTTCATAGGCAGAAGCTCTCTGCGATGTCAATGTGCCCTTTGGTTTCTCTAGAATAGCAAATAGCGCATGCTCGACGTATGTCATGGAGCATCCCATCACAATGGCTGCAGCAGATAAACTTTGTTCGCAAGGGAAATGACCTCTCATCACTGGGTCCATATTTCACTGTAATATGCCAGGGGCTTGTGCCCCAATGTGGTTCTCTGTGTGAGCTCTGCCGTCATAACGCTGCCATTCGTGTGTGAAAACAAATAGAATTCCTCTGCATTTTTGGGAATCCCTAAAACTGGTGCCGTGCAAATGGCTCTCTTGAGTTCAGTAAACCCTTCCTCCATGGTCTCAGACCATTAAATCTTTCCTTTCGTCACCTGTGCCTTCTTTAGGGACTGTAGCAAGGGCTTGGTATATGAGCTGTAGTCAAAGACCCATGCCCTGATATAATTGCAGAGACCTAAAATGCTCTGCATCTGTTTTATCGTGTGTGGCTTAACTGTGTTCAGTATGGCTTCAGCCCTTTCCGGGGTAACCCTTTTCCCTTATGTGAGATCAGCTGGCCTATGTACAGCACTTCTTGTTGACAATATTGTAACTTTTCTTTGTCAACTTTATATCCTTTTTCAGCCAATATAGTCAATAGCTGAATAGAATCGCGTCTGCATCTTTCCTCTGTAGTGCTGCAAATTAAGATGTCATCCACAAATTGCAAGACAACACTTTCTAATGCAATATTGTGTATGTCCATCTGCAGGACTCTGTTGAAAATTGAAGGAGACTCACAGTACCCCTGGGGTAGCCTCGTGCTTTTCAGACGCATCTGTCTGAACGTAAATGACGTCAGATCTTGTGAGTCTCGGTGCAATGGGATTGAGAAAAATGCATTTTTCAAGTCAATCACTGTGAAATATTTTGTCTTAACAAGTACATTACATAGGATTGTAGCCGGATTAGGGACTAAAGGGAACTCGGCCTCTACAATATCATTTATCGAGGGTAAATCTTGAATTAGTTTCCAAGACCCTCCCTTTGATTTTTTAATCGGCTAAACCGCAGTGTTGCATGACGACTCTGACGTCACTAAGATGCCCTGTTCCATCATAGCCAAAATTGTCTTGGAAATTCTTTCATCTGCCTCCCTAGACATGGGATACTGTTGTGCTTTTGGTAAAATTGCTCCTGTCTTCAGTTTAATTTTTACTTCTCCGACTCCTTTCAATAGGCCTACGTCATAGGAGCCTGTGGTCCATACTGAGACAGGCACCTGGGCCATGTCATCCTCGAAATATTCAGGACGGCTCTGTGCCAACATCATTCTCTGGGGCACTTTTCTTTTGATCATTTTCACCCAGAAAGTGAGATTTACCTCAACTGTTGTTTGTTCCCCATCTGCTTGTTCGTCAAACAGATAGTCATCAGTGACGTAAGTAAATCTGTACCCTGCTTCGATGGCGATTCCTGTGCACCATTGTCGGCCTTCATCATCATAACCATCGATCAAAGCTATTTTCCCTCTTATTGTGGCTGTCTGTATCACCAAGGGAAATACTTATCCCTTTTCCTCGTGCTAGGTATTCTTGGCCTAAAGAGAAATTCAAATGGGGTCCTCATGGTTTTGTCTGCCCTGCAACCCTGCCACTAGCACGCGTACTCCATACGCAAATATTTCCGGTTCGAATGGGATAGCTCTAATAGCTGTGTGCCCTGCGTATGCTATAATCATCTCGCATACGTTCAAATAGTGCATTCCTGGAGTTGAACATACTGTGCCTTTCTCTGTGAACGGGATTGTCATGTTTAACTTTGTCATTAGATCTCGTCCCAAGATATTTACTTGGGTTTGTCTTGAATATAATAGTGGTACATTCATATCACATTCTCCTATTGTGACTGGAAGTGCATCTGTAAAAGGAACATGACTTGTAGCTCCTGTGAAGCCCTGAGTATTTATAGCATCGCCCGACATGGAAAACGTGCCTTCATGTATAAACGAGCGTGTTACACCCGTGTCATCTAAGATGGAATATTCTTTATCCCTTATAACGACATCCACCCTTGGTTCCTGGTGAGGGTCTGGTGTCACTGATATGATATAACACATCAGGTTTCACAGTGACCTGTCCTAGTCCATATACAATTTTGTCCCAGTTTGCGTGAATGGACTTCCCCCATCACCAGTGTTGGCTCTCATTCCAAAGTTCACAGTCTGCCCTGCACTTACTGTCTGTGACCCTTGCATCGGTGACTGTTGAGACTGTCCTTGTGGAAAACTCATCAAATTCTGAGGTTGCAAGCTTTGTTGTGCTCCTGGCATTTGCTGTTGCACCGTTTGATTCTGTGCAACTCCATTTCCTCCCTGTTGTAAGAACACAGGTGGATTCACCATACCTGCTCTTGTTCCTTGGTCGTTTTGCATCATGCCTTGACTTCTGCATGTGCATGCTAGATGCCCTGTTATCCCACACAACCAACATATTGGCGGTGGTCTGATTATTTGCCCATTTGATATGTCTTGATTGCCATTTTGTATGTTTTGAAAGCCTCCGTGATTACTCTGAAAACCTCCCTGATTACTCTGCCATGCTCTTCCTCTAAATCCTCTCCCTCTGGGGTAAAACTCAGTATTGCCCTGATTACTCTGTTGTGGATTATTAACCTGCTGCATGCTCGATCCATCTGTGCTGGTTATCATTGCCCCTTCAATGGCATATTTTGACAATTCTTTCTGCATTAATTTTGCCTCTTCGGCTTTTCGTGCAGCCTCTTTTTGCGATTCTTTTCCTGTAGCAGTCTGCAATAGTGTGCTATGGTCAACTGTATTTCAGACCACGGTTTGGCTCCGATTCCTATCAATTTTTTGAGCTGTTTCTGTAACTGATCAGGCAGCCCTTGGCATAATATGTGGTAAAACATGGGTATAGATTTCCCCCTACATTTCTGAGTCTCTAGTACCCACGCGACTTGGAAATTCTGAATGTAAAGCAAAGGGTCCTCTGACTCCTTCACCTTACGTGTCATTGTAGCTCCCATGTCGGAAGTATCCGGATACAGCTATCGTAATGCTTTCCATACCGCTGCTCTGCAATCGTTAAATGGTGCTCCGTCATGCGCAGTAGTAACTGT
Source organism: Ambystoma mexicanum (assembly GCF_040938575.1). NCBI lineage: Eukaryota > Metazoa > Chordata > Amphibia > Caudata > Ambystomatidae > Ambystoma > Ambystoma mexicanum. The sequence continues at coordinate 417,789,483 of NC_090934.1, read as the reverse complement.
GGTCACAACAGGGTAACCTGTCCGTGTCCACACATCATCAGCTCTATCACCAAGTATGGCGATTAAAAGACTCTTGATATCCCCTATAGCTAACGTGTTCCCTCCTTTCATTTTTTCTAGTTCGTGTATCCATTTTCTGGGTCCCGATGTCGGCATTGGATTTTCAGGTTTTCCCGATCCATGTGTGGCCATGGAATATACTGTGGTCTCGTTCCACCTTTCTCGAGCAACGGAAATTGGGACGCATAGCCCTCTCTCTCTCTTCTCTCATTGTTTTTCTGTCTCTTGCAGGAGTAATATTCCTGCATCGCTGCCTACCTGGTAATGTCCTTAGTCGGCTCACATAGGGTGGTGGAGACACCCATCTCTCACCGTAAAATACTTCTTCGCCCCGGTCTGACTGTGTGGCTGACTCCGATGCCCTTGGTGCAGATCCACTATAACCTAGCCATCTTATCCCTTTCCCTTCAGAGAATCATTTTTCACGTCTCCTCTCTTCCTCCTTTTCCTCATATTCCTCTCTTTCGGTGTCTGACATTGTCTGTGCCCAACTCGTGCAACTTCTCGCATCCTCTTTGTTCTTACTGATTTCCAACCTATCTACGGACAGCTCTCTATTTCTACTACTTCGGGAGACGTCCTCAGCATCATAAAGCTGAGTGCTCTGCAGGCGCTCGTCCTCCCCCTCCTCTTGAGGTACTTGTTCTAGCCCCATTTCATCATATATTCTATCGATCGTCTCGCCTATGCTTCTGGTGTCGAAGTCATCCTCGATATTTGCCCTAGATCTGCCTGGTGCTAAATTGTACTCAGGAAAGAATTCTTCTATGTCTTCCCAATCTACGACTGGGTCAGGTTTTTTGACCTCTCTTTCCAGATATTCAAGATTGCATGCTCTCTGTCTTCGCTTACGTTCTACGTCGTCATCGAATTCCCTGCGCTTCCTCGCTTCCTCTCTGACTCTATCTTCTTCCTCTTTCTTTGCATCTCTACACTCATTTGCCCTTCAAAGTTCTTCATCACTTCGTCTCTTTAATCTTTTCTAACATATACTTTGCTCTTCTTCTATTCTCTGCTGCTCCTGTCTTTCCTGATCATTAGCTGCTGTCTGCTTATAATCGCGTTGTCATTCTTGCTCTTCGCGATATAACTGCTCTCGTCTCTGCATATCTTTTTTCCTGATTCTTCAGTTTTTCAATCCTTTTTCCTTTTCCTTCTCCTTTCTCTGTAAATCCTCTAGCTTCCCTTTTTGTTTTGTGTCATCAATGCCTTCACCATAGAGTTTCAATAAAATCTGACCTCCCATCCATTCGTTCTGTGTGAATGCTGGCTCATCAGTTCTATCCTCATTTCCTTTCCATCTTTTGCCTTCTCTCTCTGCATCGAGAGATGTAATTGCTTGTGCCTGGCCTTTTCTCTCGTTCTCGCATCTCTCCTTGTCCCTCGGGACTTTGGAGGTGATATCTCTATCCTTGTCTTTGTCTGGGTTTTCGTCACTACTTTGCATAGGTGACTCTTATGCTGGGTTGCTATACCCTGTAGCTGCTTTAAGTTCTCTTTGCGGGTATAACCCTTCATCCTTACTGTCCTCAGTTTTTATTTCAGATGGGGCGGGTGGTGCAGAAGGCGTCTCACCCCCTCTGTGCATACGTTAAGTATCTAACGGCGGCTCCTCCTCCTTATCCTCTTGGTACATCTTCCAAAGTTCTAAACTAGCTAGGCGTTTGTCTAACTTTTTGCCTGTGTATGTGGCGTCATGTGCTGTAGGACCGTTTTAGTTAGCGATCCACCCTGGGGCCATGGCATAAACATTTTGTTTGCGGTTCCTTTAACCCATTCTGCACTGTACTTTTTCAGCTTAGGTGCATGTTTGGCAACTGTTTGCACAAATGTACTAACGGAGTCATGTCTTCCATGTTGAAATCTGTTCACTTTCTCTTATATAACACTTGTTATGTCTTTTGTTTTTTTAAACAATTTCAACAATATGAGCGAGCACCAATCGTCGCAAGCTCCAATCCTGTTTTTTCACAAAAATGCATACCTCCTTTTTCAATTAACAACCATCAATTTGTATTCTACAATATCTCAATTACTCAATCGCGTAATTTTTATGCTAGTTCCTCGAAAGAAAAATGTCATCCTATGATGTCACAACAAACAATACATAAGACAGACGTTAACAGACTAGAGAAACTCCAGCTGGCTACACAGACCTCTGCCCCTAATGTTACCCCGACATGGGGTGTAAGCCCATCCCTTTCACAAGCGTCTTTAACCGCTTTGGTTTTCTATTTATTCCTATTTTATTCAGGACTATGGATGCAGGCTTCTTCTAAACACTATATTAAGCGTAGGAATTTGGGCGTATCCTCTCTCTTCTCGGGTGTCCTCCCCGGTATTCGTCTCTACTACTCAGTCACCCTTTGAGTCCCTATTTCCTTACCCTTATACATATGTATATATATACATTTGACTACTTCTAACTATATGTTTGTTTTCCCGCCTCCCTCCTTTACCTTACCTTACCTGTTCTATGGTATGCACTTTTTGCCAAAGCATTTACAGGGTAATTCATAGAAATTCGCACAAAAGTGGCGCACGCGACTGGCGCACAGCATGCCCGTGCGAATGTCTGCGCCAGCCGCGTGCGCTAAAATCGATTTCTGCGCACAGCATATTCATGGATTTTCGCATCCAAAACCAGCCGTGGCACAGCGACCCTGCAGCAACGCCAGTTACGCCCCCAAGAACGCCCTCGCACAAGGAAAAGCCTTCAAAATCCCCAAATAATCGCAAAGGGCTGCGCTAACCCTGGACCAGTTCACAGGGCTGGCAAACAGCAAATGCCAAGCGGGGAACGTGTATTTCAGTGGTTCACGGGAATTTCCACACGCGATAGTCCTGTGTACGTGTGCATCAGGGGTGCGCGGGAAGTATCACACGCAAAATCAGCAGGGTACGTGTATTTCAGGGGTGCGCGGGAAGTATCACACGCGATTCCAGCAGGGTACGTGTATTTCAGGGGTGCGCGGGAAGTATCACACGCGATTCCAGCAGGGTACGTGTATTACAGGGGTGCACGTGAAGTTCCACACGCGATTTCAGCAGGGTACGTGTATTTCAGGGGTGCGCGGGAAGTATCACACGCGATTCCAGCAGGGTACGTGTATTACAGGGGTGCGCGGGAAGTTCCACACGCGATTTCAGGAGGGTACGTGTATTTCAGGGGTGCGCGGGAAGTTCCACACGCGATTTCAGCAGGGTACGTGTATTTCAGGGGTGCGCGGGAAGTGTCATGATGCCTGCTCCCGGGGAACCGGTTCAAGCCCTGCGTCCCCGAAAGCGGACATCCAGTCCCCAAGGAAGGACCCAGCAACCCCATATAGGGGCCCTTTGGACAGTGTCCTGGAGCCTATGGCGCCAGGCTCATAAAAGACATCAGTCCTGGCGCCATAGGCGCCAGGCTCATTATGGGAGTGCTTGGGTGCACTTACCTGATGCAGACCATGCTGCAGGATCCCGGCCTCCTTGAGGCCTGAAAGGAACTACTTTACATGTGGGACTAATTTACCATCCGGGCGTGGTCGGGGAAGGATACATAACTAATTGGAGGAAGGATACATACCTGGAACTTCTTCAAAGGCTATTTAAACCCCACCCGAACAGCCACACGTGCTTCGCGTTGTTCTGCATCTAGCAGCTGGACGCTCACCGTGTCTGCTCCTGCATCCTGACTTCTGCCACGCCTGCCAGCATCCTGGATCACCTGCAAAGGAAGAGAAGAAGAGAACAGAAGAAGGAAAAGTCCTTACCTGCTAAATCCGCATCCCGGAGACATCTCGCCGACAATTCTGAAAAGGAAAACTTTTATTTAAAAGCTCATCGCATCGATCGCTGCAGCGCCCCATTCCACTCACCTTTACAGGGCGCCTCCAGCGCGTAGGGAGAAAAAGACCAGAACAAAAGGTGAGAGAGAGAAGGGAATAAGGAAAGCTAAATCTCAATGTTAAGACTTACCTGTTGATTCATTCCCTCTTCATTTCGGATCCGCGCCGCATCCTGGCATTTCCGGACCCCGGGCCCTAAGGGGAAAAAAAGACATCAGCGTTAATGAGCGAATGAAAAGACATTACCAAAAGACGCTCATTAAAGACTTACCTGATTTCGACAAGGATTTCACCTCTCATCTCGGGTCGGTGCCTGTTCCCCGGCATTCCGTTCCCCAGCCCCTATGGGGAAAAAGACACTAGCATTAGTACATTAATGCATGGACACAAGGGGAACCTCTTATCAAAAAACTTACCTGGAAGCCAAGCAAGTTTGGTTCTCACCAATCCGAAAATCCAGTGAAGTAACTGGATACCAACGCGCCCCTGCATCAGAAGCAGGATGTAGAGCTCGTCCTTCCAGACCCTAAGGTGAGACGCTACGAGGAATCACAGAAGGGTTTCAAGGAGGGTGAGAGGGGAAAGTGGGAAGCCGATTGCATTACCCCACAGACAGTTAATCCCCTATTTTCGCCTACAGAAGGATACTTCTGCGAGCCAGACAAGCCAGATTTGGGGGCCCGGTCCAGTCCGTCTTCCGAACCCTGCGCATCACCTTAGAAGAGGTCACAGCAGCGCGAACCAGGCCAGCGCCTCCGTGGGAGTCAGGTGAGCGTAACAGGAAGTTCCACACGCGATTGGCCCCGTGCGAGCAGGGTACGTGTATTTCAGGGCTGCGCGGGAAGTTCCACACGCGATTTCAGCAGGGTACGTGTATTTCAGGGGTTCTGGGGAGTACTACACGTGAATTGGCCGTGTGGATCCTCCCAGGTGTTCGCTCTACAACCTCCACGGCCCCTGCAGGCAGCCCACACCACGGGGGACTACCCTGCACCCCTGCTCATGTCCCGCAGGCAGTCCATCCACCATGGGCATGCCCCCCAGCCAACCCACATGTCACCTTGCACTACTGATCAACAATGCATGTCTCCCACCACCCCCACCCCCCAGCAGTGCAGGGCAGTCTTCACCAGGCCCCCACTCATGTCCCCCTGCACCCCCACCCCCCAGCAGTGCAGGGGCAGCCTTCACCAGGCCCCCACTCATGTCTCCCACCACCCCCAGCCCCCAGCAGTGCAGGGGCAGCCTCCACCAGGCCCCCACTCATGTCTCCCACCACCCCCACCCCCAGCAGTGCAGGGGCAGCCTCCACCAGGCCCCCACTCATGTCTCCCACCACCCCCCAGCAGTGCACGGGCTGCCTCCACCAGGCCCCCACCCATGTCTACCACCACCCCCACCCCCCAGCCACCAGGGGCAGCCTCCACCAGGCCCCCACTCATGTCCAACTCATGTCTCCCACCCCCCAGCAGTGCAGGGGCAGCCTCCACCAGGCCCCCACTCATGTCTCCCACCACCCCCACCCCCCAGCCACCAGGGGGAGCCTCCACCAGGCCCCCACTCATGTCTCCCACCACCCCCACCCCCCAGCCACCAGGGGCAGCCTCCACCAGCCCCCCACTCATGTCCAACTCATGTCTCCCACCACCCCCACCCCCCCAGCCGTGCGATTTGCCTGGGTAGGTGTACTTCGGGGTGCACAGGAAGTTCCACACGCGATTGGCCTGGGTATGTGTACCTCGGGGTGCGCAGGAAGTTCCACACGCGATTAGCCTGGGTACATGTACTTCGGGGTGCGCGTGAACTTCCACACGCGATTTGCCTGGGTACGTGTATTACGTGTATTATGGGGTGCGCGGGAAGTTCCACACGCGATTAGCATGGGTACATGTACTTCGGGGTGAGCGGGAAGTTCCACACGCGTTTTGTCTGCCCTGCAACCCTGCCACTAGCACGCGTACTCCATACGCAAATATTTCCGGTTCGAATGGGATAGCTCTAATAGCTGTGTGCCCTGCGTATGCTATAATCATCTCGCATACGTTCAAATAGTGCATTCCTGGAGTTGAACATACTGTGCCTTTCTCTGTGAACGGGATTGTCATGTTTAACTTTGTCATTAGATCTCGTCCCAAGATATTTACTTGGGTTTGTCTTGAATATAATAGTGGTACATTCATATCACATTCTCCTATTGTGACTGGAAGTGCATCTGTAAAAGGAACATGACTTGTAGCTCCTGTGAAGCCCTGAGTATTTATAGCATCGCCCGACATGGAAAACGTGCCTTCATGTATACACGAGCGTGTTACACCCGTGTCATCTAAGATGGAATATTCTTTATCCCTTATAACGACATCCACCCTTGGTTCCTGGTGAGGGTCTGGTGTCACTGATATGATATAACACATCAGGTTTCACAGTGACCTGTCCTAGTCCATATACAATTTTGTCCCAGTTTGCGTGAATGGACTTCCCCCATCACCAGTGTTGGCTCTCATTCCAAAGTTCACAGTCTGCCCTGCACTTACTGTCTGTGACCCTTGCATCGGTGACTGTTGAGACTGTCCTTGTGGAAAACTCATCAAATTCTGAGGTTGCAAGCTTTGTTGTGCTCCTGGCATTTGCTGTTGCACCGTTTGATTCTGTGCAACTCCATTTCCTCCCTGTTGTAAGAACACAGGTGGATTCACCATACCTGCTCTTGTTCCTTGGTCGTTTTGCATCATGCCTTGACTTCTGCATGTGCATGCTAGATGCCCTGTTATCCCACACAACCAACATATTGGCGGTGGTCTGATTATTTGCCCATTTGATATGTCTTGATTGCCATTTTGTATGTTTTGAAAGCCTCCGTGATTACTCTGAAAACCTCCCTGATTACTCTGCCATGCTCTTCCTCTAAATCCTCTCCCTCTGGGGTAAAACTCAGTATTGCCCTGATTACTCTGTTGTGGATTATTAACCTGCTGCATGCTCGATCCATCTGTGCTGGTTATCATTGCCCCTTCAATGGCATATTTTGACAATTCTTTCTGCATTAATTTTGCCTCTTCGGCTTTTCGTGCAGCCTCTTTTTGCGATTCTTTTCCTGTAGCAGTCTGCAATAGTGTGCTATGGTCAACTGTATTTCAGACCACGGTTTGGCTCCGATTCCTATCAATTTTTTTAGCTGTTTCTGTAACTGATCAGGCAGCCCTTGGCATAATATGTGGTAAAACATGGGTATAGATTTCCCCCTACATTTCTGAGTCTCTAGTACCCACGCGACTTGGAAATTCTGAATGTAAAGCAAAGGGTCCTCTGACTCCTTCACCTTACGTGTCATTGTAGCTCCCATGTCGGAAGTATCCGGATACAGCTATCGTAATGCTTTCCATACCGCTGCTCTGCAATCGTTAAATGGTGCTCCGTCATGCGCAGTAGTAACTGTGGTCACAACAGGGTAACCTGTCCGTGTCCACACATCATCAGCTCTATCACCAAGTATGGCGATTAAAAGACTCTTGATATCCCCTATAGCTAACGTGTTCCCTCCTTTCATTTTTTCTAGTTCGTGTATCCATTTTCTGGGTCCCGATGTCGGCATTGGATTTTCAGGTTTTCCCGATCCATGTGTGGCCATGGAATATACTGTGGTCTCGTTCCACCTTTCTCGAGCAACGGAAATTGGGACGCATAGCCCTCTCTCTCTCTTCTCTCATTGTTTTTCTGTCTCTTGCAGGAGTAATATTCCTGCATCGCTGCCTACCTGGTAATGTCCTTAGTCGGCTCACATAGGGTGGTGGAGACACCCATCTCTCACCGTAAAATACTTCTTCTCCCCGGTCTGACTGTGTGGCTGACTCCGATGCCCTTGGTGCAGATCCACTATAACCTAGCCATCTTATCCCTTTCCCTTCAGAGAATCATTTTTCACGTCTCCTCTCTTCCTCCTTTTCCTCATATTCCTCTCTTTCGGTGTCTGACATTGTCTGTGCCCAACTCGTGCAACTTCTCGCATCCTCTTTGTTCTTACTGATTTCCAACCTATCTACGGACAGCTCTCTATTTCTACTACTTCGGGAGACGTCCTCAGCATCATAAAGCTGAGTGCTCTGCAGGCGCTCGTCCTCCCCCTCCTCTTGAGGTACTTGTTCTAGCCCCATTTCATCATATATTCTATCGATCGTCTCGCCTATGCTTCTGGTGTCGAAGTCATCCTCGATATTTGCCCTAGATCTGCCTGGTGCTAAATTGTACTCAGGAAAGAATTCTTCTATGTCTTCCCAATCTACGACTGGGTCAGGTTTTTTGACCTCTCTTTCCAGATATTCAAGATTGCATGCTCTCTGTCTTCGCTTACGTTCTACGTCGTCATCGAATTCCCTGCGCTTCCTCGCTTCCTCTCTGACTCTATCTTCTTCCTCTTTCTTTGCATCTCTACACTCATTTGCCCTTCAAAGTTCTTCATCACTTCGTCTCTTTAATCTTTTCTAACATATACTTTGCTCTTCTTCTATTCTCTGCTGCTCCTGTCTTTCCTGATCATTAGCTGCTGTCTGCTTATAATCGCGTTGTCATTCTTGCTCTTCGCGATATAACTGCTCTCGTCTCTGCATATCTTTTTTCCTGATTCTTCAGTTTTTCAATCCTTTTTCCTTTTCCTTCTCCTTTCTCTGTAAATCCTCTAGCTTCCCTTTTTGTTTTGTGTCATCAATGCCTTCACCATAGAGTTTCAATAAAATCTGACCTCCCATCCATTCGTTCTGTGTGAATGCTGGCTCATCAGTTCTATCCTCATTTCCTTTCCATCTTTTGCCTTCTCTCTCTGCATCGAGAGATGTAATTGCTTGTGCCTGGCCTTTTCTCTCGTTCTCGCATCTCTCCTTGTCCCTCGGGACTTTGGAGGTGATATCTCTATCCTTGTCTTTGTCTGGGTTTTCGTCACTACTTTGCATAGGTGACTCTTATGCTGGGTTGCTATACCCTGTAGCTGCTTTAAGTTCTCTTTGCGGGTATAACCCTTCATCCTTACTGTCCTCAGTTTTTATTTCAGATGGGGCGGGTGGTGCAGAAGGCGTCTCACCCCCTCTGTGCATACGTTAAGTATCTAACGGCGGCTCCTCCTCCTTATCCTCTTGGTACATCTTCCAAAGTTCTAAACTAGCTAGGCGTTTGTCTAACTTTTTGCCTGTGTATGTGGCGTCATGTGCTGTAGGACCGTTTTAGTTAGCGATCCACCCTGGGGCCATGGCATAAACATTTTGTTTGCGGTTCCTTTAACCCATTCTGCACTGTACTTTTTCAGCTTAGGTGCATGTTTGGCAACTGTTTGCACAAATGTACTAACGGAGTCATGTCTTCCATGTTGAAATCTGTTCACTTTCTCTTATATAACACTTGTTATGTCTTTTGTTTTTTTAAACAATTTCAACAATATGAGCGAGCACCAATCGTCGCAAGCTCCAATCCTGTTTTTTCACAAAAATGCATACCTCCTTTTTCAATTAACAACCATCAATTTGTATTCTACAATATCTCAATTACTCAATCGCGTAATTTTTATGCTAGTTCCTCGAAAGAAAAATGTCATCCTATGATGTCACAACAAACAATACATAAGACAGACGTTAACAGACTAGAGAAACTCCAGCTGGCTACACAGACCTCTGCCCCTAATGTTACCCCGACATGGGGTGTAAGCCCATCCCTTTCACAAGCGTCTTTAACCGCTTTGGTTTTCTATTTATTCCTATTTTATTCAGGACTATGGATGCAGGCTTCTTCTAAACACTATATTAAGCGTAGGAATTTGGGCGTATCCTCTCTCTTCTCGGGTGTCCTCCCCGGTATTCGTCTCTACTACTCAGTCACCCTTTGAGTCCCTATTTCCTTACCCTTATACATATGTATATATATACATTTGACTACTTCTAACTATATGTTTGTTTTCCCGCCTCCCTCCTTTACCTTACCTTACCTGTTCTATGGTATGCACTTTTTGCCAAAGCATTTACAGGGTAATTCATAGAAATTCGCACAAAAGTGGCGCACGCGACTGGCGCACAGCATGCCCGTGCGAATGTCTGCGCCAGCCGCGTGCGCTAAAATCGATTTCTGCGCACAGCATATTCATGGATTTTCGCATCCAAAACCAGCCGTGGCACAGCGACCCTGCAGCAACGCCAGTTACGCCCCCAAGAACGCCCTCGCACAAGGAAAAGCCTTCAAAATCCCCAAATAATCGCAAAGGGCTGCGCTAACCCTGGACCAGTTCACAGGGCTGGCAAACAGCAAATGCCAAGCGGGGAACGTGTATTTCAGTGGTTCACGGGAATTTCCACACGCGATAGTCCTGTGTACGTGTGCATCAGGGGTGCGCGGGAAGTATCACACGCAAAATCAGCAGGGTACGTGTATTTCAGGGGTGCGCGGGAAGTATCACACGCGATTCCAGCAGGGTACGTGTATTTCAGGGGTGCGCGGGAAGTATCACACGCGATTCCAGCAGGGTACGTGTATTACAGGGGTGCACGTGAAGTTCCACACGCGATTTCAGCAGGGTACGTGTATTTCAGGGGTGCGCGGGAAGTATCACACGCGATTCCAGCAGGGTACGTGTATTACAGGGGTGCGCGGGAAGTTCCACACGCGATTTCAGGAGGGTACGTGTATTTCAGGGGTGCGCGGGAAGTTCCACACGCGATTTCAGCAGGGTACGTGTATTTCAGGGGTGCGCGGGAAGTGTCATGATGCCTGCTCCCGGGGAACCGGTTCAAGCCCTGCGTCCCCGAAAGCGGACATCCAGTCCCCAAGGAAGGACCCAGCAACCCCATATAGGGGCCCTTTGGACAGTGTCCTGGAGCCTATGGCGCCAGGCTCATAAAAGACATCAGTCCTGGCGCCATAGGCGCCAGGCTCATTATGGGAGTGCTTGGGTGCACTTACCTGATGCAGACCATGCTGCAGGATCCCGGCCTCCTTGAGGCCTGAAAGGAACTACTTTACATGTGGGACTAATTTACCATCCGGGCGTGGTCGGGGAAGGATACATAACTAATTGGAGGAAGGATACATACCTGGAACTTCTTCAAAGGCTATTTAAACCCCACCCGAACAGCCACACGTGCTTCGCGTTGTTCTGCATCTAGCAGCTGGACGCTCACCGTGTCTGCTCCTGCATCCTGACTTCTGCCACGCCTGCCAGCATCCTGGATCACCTGCAAAGGAAGAGAAGAAGAGAACAGAAGAAGGAAAAGTCCTTACCTGCTAAATCCGCATCCCGGAGACATCTCGCCGACAATTCTGAAAAGGAAAACTTTTATTTAAAAGCTCATCGCATCGATCGCTGCAGCGCCCCATTCCACTCACCTTTACAGGGCGCCTCCAGCGCGTAGGGAGAAAAAGACCAGAACAAAAGGTGAGAGAGAGAAGGGAATAAGGAAAGCTAAATCTCAATGTTAAGACTTACCTGTTGATTCATTCCCTCTTCATTTCGGATCCGCGCCGCATCCTGGCATTTCCGGACCCCGGGCCCTAAGGGGAAAAAAAGACATCAGCGTTAATGAGCGAATGAAAAGACATTACCAAAAGACGCTCATTAAAGACTTACCTGATTTCGACAAGGATTTCACCTCTCATCTCGGGTCGGTGCCTGTTCCCCGGCATTCCGTTCCCCAGCCCCTATGGGGAAAAAGACACTAGCATTAGTACATTAATGCATGGACACAAGGGGAACCTCTTATCAAAAAACTTACCTGGAAGCCAAGCAAGTTTGGTTCTCACCAATCCGAAAATCCAGTGAAGTAACTGGATACCAACGCGCCCCTGCATCAGAAGCAGGATGTAGAGCTCGTCCTTCCAGACCCTAAGGTGAGACGCTACGAGGAATCACAGAAGGGTTTCAAGGAGGGTGAGAGGGGAAAGTGGGAAGCCGATTGCATTACCCCACAGACAGTTAATCCCCTATTTTCGCCTACAGAAGGATACTTCTGCGAGCCAGACAAGCCAGATTTGGGGGCCCGGTCCAGTCCGTCTTCCGAACCCTGCGCATCACCTTAGAAGAGGTCACAGCAGCGCGAACCAGGCCAGCGCCTCCGTGGGAGTCAGGTGAGCGTAACAGGAAGTTCCACACGCGATTGGCCCCGTGCGAGCAGGGTACGTGTATTTCAGGGCTGCGCGGGAAGTTCCACACGCGATTTCAGCAGGGTACGTGTATTTCAGGGGTTCTGGGGAGTACTACACGTGAATTGGCCGTGTGGATCCTCCCAGGTGTTCGCTCTACAACCTCCACGGCCCCTGCAGGCAGCCCACACCACGGGGGACTACCCTGCACCCCTGCTCATGTCCCGCAGGCAGTCCATCCACCATGGGCATGCCCCCCAGCCAACCCACATGTCACCTTGCACTACTGATCAACAATGCATGTCTCCCACCACCCCCACCCCCCAGCAGTGCAGGGCAGTCTTCACCAGGCCCCCACTCATGTCCCCCTGCACCCCCACCCCCCAGCAGTGCAGGGGCAGCCTTCACCAGGCCCCCACTCATGTCTCCCACCACCCCCAGCCCCCAGCAGTGCAGGGGCAGCCTCCACCAGGCCCCCACTCATGTCTCCCACCACCCCCACCCCCAGCAGTGCAGGGGCAGCCTCCACCAGGCCCCCACTCATGTCTCCCACCACCCCCCAGCAGTGCACGGGCTGCCTCCACCAGGCCCCCACCCATGTCTACCACCACCCCCACCCCCCAGCCACCAGGGGCAGCCTCCACCAGGCCCCCACTCATGTCCAACTCATGTCTCCCACCACCCTCACCCCCCAGCCACCAGGGGCAGCCTCCACCAGGCCCCTACCCATGTCTACCACCACCACCCCCACCCCCCAGCCACCAGGGGCAGCCTCCACCAGGCCCCCACTCATGTCCAACTCATGTCTCCCACCACCCCCTACCCCCCAGCAGTCAGGGGCACCCTCCACCAGGCCCCCACCCATGTCTACCACCACCACCCCACCCCCCAGCCACCAGGGGCAGCCTCCACCAGGCCCCCACTCATGTCTCCCACCAACCCCACCCCCCAGCAGTGCAGGGGCAGCCTCCACCAGGCCCCCACTCATGTCTCCCACCACCCCCAGCCCCCAGCAGTGCGGGGGCAGCCTCCACCAGGCCCCCACTCATGTCCCCCTGTACCCCCACCCCCCAGCAGTGCAGGGGCAGCCTCCACCAGGCCCCCACTCATGTCTTCCATAACCCCCACCCCCCAGCCACCAGGGGCAGCCTCCACCAGGCCCCCACTCATGTCCCCCTGCACTCCCACCCCCCAGCAGTGCAGGGGCAGCCTCCACCAGGCCCCCACCCATGTCTCCCACCACCCCCTAGCCCCCAGCAGTCAGGGGCACCCTCCACCAGGCCCCACTCATGTCTTCCATCACCCCCACCCCCCAGCCACCAGGGGCAGGTCCACCAGGCCCCCACTCATGTCCCCCTGCACCCCCACCCCCCAGCAGTTGTGGCACCACAACTACTGCAGGTAGTGCTCTCAAGGGGTGTCTCTGGCTGCACCTCCCCCGAGCTGTACTCAGGTGTTGATTCGGATGATGAGACCTACGTGCCGTCGCAGGTGAGTGTTCCTGGGAGGGATTCTGTTCTGTCCGACCCACCTGCACCAGGGTTAGAACCCTCAATGGGGATGTCAGTGTTGGCAGGTACGCCTTTGGTGGTTACGGATGCAGGGTCACACTCCGCGACATCTGATCCTGTTCCTGGGCCAGCAGATCAGAGGGGGAATGCAGTCCTGCAGCCTCAGGCAGTGCCGGCACAGCAAGGCGCAGTTCGCCTTGCCCCAGACAGGTGTGGTGCCCACCGACGTGGTGGCCGTACGCCACCTGGCAATACCGCATGGGAGCAATCCATTTACGGTATGGCAACCCAACAGGCAGCATAATCAGAGATGATGGCTCAGGCCATGGATAGGGTGGCCACTTCCATTGTCCCCCCCGAAAGGCTGATGGAGCGACTACAGCAGGCAACCGACTCCATCTGCCAGTCACACAGGGAGGACATGTTGGCGTCTGACAGGGACAGGCGGGCGGCACTGGCGATTCTGCAGGAAGCCATCTCCATAGAGTCCCAGGGCCACAGGGAAGCCCTGAGGCTGGAACTCCTTCACCTCAGGACGACTCTTGTTGAGCTTGAGGCTTCAACAAACCGAAGGACAGAACAGCAGCTGGAGCGTCTCACCCGTACGCTCTCAGCTGAGATGCAGGCAACTAGGGCGGAGGTCCGGGCATCCCGTGATTTGTTGCATGGGGACCTCCGCACACTTATCCTCCAGAACGAGGCCTACCACACCCGCATGCTTGCAGCCATGGAGGAACAGACAAGGGCTTTGCGTGGGCTGCCTCCCATAGTGCCACCACCTCCGGATGCAGCTGCAGAGGGTGAGGATAGCGACAGCAGTGATACTCCCACAATAGGGTAGCCGTGTAGGCCATGAGCCAATGGAGGTGTTTTATTTTCACAAGATCCACACAGGTGGGTTTTGGTGTGCACCCTGTCCTCGGACCTCCTGGGTGCCCCCCCCCCCCGGGGCCCATTAATGGCCATTTTTGATTTTTTTTTTTTTTTTTTTTGTGACAGTGTGTTGCCTTGTGTGGCTCCCGTGGGCATACGCTGTATTGTGGCTGGGCACATGTAGGCTTGTCATGGATTTGGTTCAGATGCTTGGGTTTTTGTCACACACACCCCTCGTGCTTCCCGTTTCCATGGGCTTGCAAAGGGTGTGCCCAAGTGACATTGACGTACATGGTGACATTGGACTCCCATGAGCTGTGTGGGCAGTCTGTAGTCAATACTGTGTATACATTCATAGTGCATATTGTTGTATTGTACACTGCGTGGTGTATTGATATGTGCCTCTGCATCCATCTCATCCTCCATATTTGCAGATCCATTCCTCATGTCTTCACAATGCGGTCCACCTTGGAACTGGAGTCCATGTTGTAAGCAGTGCACCTACACTCTTGCGTGGCGCTAACACTGTATACTTGGAAGTGTTCGAAGGGCTGTCATCAGGTGGTGAGGCTAGCTAATTTTTAAGTCTGTAATGTCATGTTTAAGGTAGGTTGGAGGTTGTGTAGGTGATTGGTATTCTTGGTAAGTATTTGGTAATGTGGGTTGTAGGTCCTGCATTACTGTGAGCATTTCATGTGTGGACATGTTTCCATTAGGGACACTGTAGCTGCTGACACTTGGGGCATGTTGTGGGGATTCATTTCTTTCCTCTCACATTGCATGACATGCCATGGTGTGTTGTGTGGCCGTGCCGGGGAGGGCGTGGGTGACATGGCACTGTTTTCATGTAGTATTTTGCAAGTGGGTATTCATTTCTGCAGCATGGAAGTGTCTTTTCATGACACTGCATTGGTGGTGTTTGTGTAGGTAGGGATGCACACATTGTGACACTTCCACATGAACAATCTCAGGCTGCTATGGTTCTGACAGTTGACAGTCCCTTTGTTCGTCTTAATTGTCAGGTCGAGTCATCATTGCTTATCAGATGGTATGTGCCAGGCCTGTGTGCACTCCACTGGGGTGTGATTTCTATGTGAAGTAATTAGCCACCAGCTGCGTACGGGCTGCCTCACCCCGTGCCCTCTCCCCTCCCATGCGCAGCGGGCGTGCATGTGGTTGGGGATGTGGGGGCACCACCATGTCCACGGCCAGGCCCCGGCGTGTTGCAACATTGTGCAGGACACATGCTGCCACTATGATCCTGCACACTACTGGGGGCGCATATAACAGCTGCCCGCCAGAATGGTCAAGGGAGCGAAAGCGTGACTTGAGCACTCCGAATGTGCGCTCCACTATGGGCTGTGTTGTATCTTACCTCTGGAGGTGTGATGGGGTTCCGAATTGGCGTCATCATGTGGGTGCTCAGAGGGTAGGCACTGTCCCCTGGTGAGGAGGTGATGGGTATCATTAGTGGGGTAGTGACATAACTCTGCATCTGACATGCATGCATGTGCAGTGGCATTCATACTCGCCAAGCAGCCATGTATCGCCATGCCGCCCAGCTTCTAGGTCCCGGCTTAGGGTAGACATTCGGTAAATGAAGCTGTCGTGGGTGGACCCTGGATAGTTGGCATATACTGAGGTGATGATTCCCTTAGCATTACATACTACCTGCACGTTGATGGAATGCCAGTGCTTGCGTTTCCTATAGATGTGCTCAGATGCCCTGGGGGGACGTAGTGCCACATGGGTGCAGTCAATGGCACCTAGCACTTTTGGGAATTGTGCCACACCGTAGAAATCGAGGGTGGCAGCCTGCCTTTCTGCAGGTGTCCTGGGCAGGTATATGTGCCTACGGACTGATGGGCGTGAGTGATGATGTTCAAGACCTGGTGTAGGCAGCGTGACTGCGTGGCCTGTGACACCCCACCCACTATGGCACTTGTCCGCTGAACTGATCCTGTGGCCAAGAAGTGCAGTACATTGAGGACCTTCTCCAGGGGCCTAGTGCTTGGGAGCACAGGGTGGGTGATGTGAGGTCATCCTCCCACTCACTGACCAGGTCCAGTATTATGTGTGGGGGAAACCTGTACCTCCCATACACCTGGTCATCAGGCATCCCAAAAAGGCTGGTTCTGGGAGTGAAAATTCGGGCCCTCACTATCCTCCTCCTCCTTTGGTAACCCACGGCCACTGCTGCTAGGAATGGTATATTCATCCTGGCGTATGAGCTTGTTTGTTGTTTGCGCGCACTTTTATGTTGCGCTGGTCAACGTAGGCCTGCTTCATGCTGGCGTACGTGTCTCAGGATTGGACCATTTTTCGGCACGTCGTAGGCGAACGTGTGAATCTTCCCGCCCACCCCATGAATACACGTAGCACGCTCTCACAGGCACAGTCGCGGGTAAATATTCCCGCCCACCCCTGGAATACATGTAACCCACTCTCACAGGCCCAATCGCGTGTGGAAGTTCACGCGCACCCCGAAGTACACGTACCCAGGCCAATCGCGTGTGGGACTTCCCGCGCACCCCATAGTACACGTACCCAGGCAAATCGCGTGTGGAACTTCCCGCTCACCCCGAAGTACATGTACCCATGCTAATCGCGTGTGGAACTTCCCGCGCACCCCATAATACACGTACCCAGGCAAATCGCGTGTGGAAGTTCACGCGCACCCCGAAGTACATGTACCCAGGCTAATCGCGTGTGGAACTTCCTGCGCACCCCGAGGTACACATACCCAGGCCAATCGCGTGTGGAACTTCCTGTGCACCCCGAAGTACACCTACCCAGGCAAATCGCACGGCTGGGGGGGTGGGGGTGGTGGGAGACATGAGTTGGACATGAGTGGGGGGCTGGTGGAGGCTGCCCCTGGTGGCTGGGGGGTGGGGGTGGTGGGAGACATGAGTGGGGGCCTGGTGGAGGCTCCCCCTGGTGGCTGGGGGGTGGGGGTGGTGGGAGACATGAGTGGGGGCCTGGTGGAGGCTGCCCCTGCACTGCTGGGGGGTGGGGGTAATAGGGGACATGAGTGGGGGCCTGGTGGAGGCTGCCCCTGGTGGCTGGGGGGTGGGGGTGGTGGTAGACATGAATGGGGGCCTGGTGGAGGCTGCCCCTGCACTGCGGGGGGGGTGGGGGTAATAGGGGACATGAGTGGGGGCCTGGTGGAGGCTGCCCCTGCACTGCTGGGGGGTGGGGGTGGTGGGAGACATGAGTGGGGGCTTGGTGAAGGCTGCCCCTGGTGGCTGGGGGGTGAGGGTGGTGGGAGACATGAGTTGGACATGAGTGGGGGCCTGGTGGAGGGTGCCCCTGGTGGCTGGGGGGTGGGGGTGGTGGTAGACATGGGTGGGGGCCTGGTGGAGGCTGCCCCTGCACTGCTGGGGGGTGGGGGTGGTGGGAGACATGAGTGGGGGCCTGGTGGAGGGTGCCCCTGGTGGCCGGGGGGTGGGGGTGGTTGTAGACATGGGTGGGGGCCTGGTGGAGGCTGCCCCTGCACTGCTGGGGGTGGGGGTGGTTATAGACATGAGTGGGTGCCTAGTGGAGGCTGCCCCTGCACTGCTGGGGGGTGGGGGCGGTGGGAGACATGAGTGGGGGCCTGGTGGAGGCTGCCCCTGGTGGCTGTGGGATGGGGGTGGTGGGAGAAATGAGTGGGGGCCTGGTGGAGGCTGCCCCTGCACTGCTGGGGGGTTGGGGTAATAGGGGACATGAGTGGGGGCCTGGTGGAGGCTGCCCCTGGTGGCTGGGGGGAGGGGGTGGTGGTAGACATGGGTGGGGGCCTGGTGGAGGCTGCCCCTGCACTGCTGGGGGGTGGGGGTGGTGGGAGACATGAGTGGGGGCCTGGTGGAGGCTGCCCCTGGTGGCTGGGGGGTGAGGGTGGTGGGAGACATGAGTTGGACATGAGTGGGGGCCTGGTGGAGGGTGCCCCTGGTGGCTGGGGGGGTGGGGGTGGTGGTAGACATGGGTGGGGGCCTGGTGGAGGCTGCCCCTGCACTGCTGGGGGGTGGGGGTGGTGGGAGACATGAGTGGGGGCCTGGTGGAGGCTGCCCCTGCACTGCTGGGGGGTGGGGTGGTGGGAGACATGAGTGGGGGCTTGGTGGAGGCTGCCCCTGGTGGCTGGGGGGTGAGGGTGGTGGGAGACATGAGTTGGACATGGGTGGGGGCCTGGTGGAGGGTGCCCCTGGTGGCTGGGGGGTGGGGGTGGTGGTAGACATGGGTGGGGGCCTGGTGGAGGTTGCCCCTGCACTGCTGGGGGGTGGGGGTGGTGGGAGACATGAGTGGGGGCTTGGTGGAGGCTGCCCCTGCACTGCTGGGGGGTGGGGGTGGTGGGAGACATGAGTGGGGGCCTGGTGGAGGCTGCCCCTGCACTGCTGGGGGGTGGGGTGGTGGGAGACATGAGTGGGGGCTTGGTGGAGGCTGCCCCTGGTGGCTGGGGGGTGAGGGTGGTGGGAGACATGAGTTGGACATGAGTGGGGGCCTGGTGGAGGGTGCCCCTGGTGGCTGGGGGGTGGGGGTGGTGGTAGACATGGGTGGGGGCCTGGTGGAGGCTGCCCCTGCACTGCTGGGGGGTGGGGGTGGTGGGAGACATGAGTGGGGGCTTGGTGGAGGCTGCCCCTGCACTGCTGGGGGGTGGGGGTGGTGGGAGACATGAGTGGGGGCCTGGTGGAGGCTGCCCCTGGTGGCTGGGGGGTGGGGGTGGTGGGAGACATGAGCGGGGGCCTGGTGGAGGCTGCCCCTGGTGGCTGGGGGGTGGGGGTGGTGGGAGACATGAGTGGAGGCCTGGTGGAGGCTGCCCCTGCACTGCTGGGGGGTGCGGGTGGTGGGAGACATGAGTGGGGGCTTGGTGGAGGCTGCCCCTGGTGGCTGGGGGGTGAGGGTGGTGGGAGACATGAGTTGGACATGAGTGGGGGCCTGGTGGAGGGTGCCCCTGGTGGCTGGGGGGTGGGGGTGGTGGTAGACATGGGTGGGGGCCTGGTGGAGGCTGCCCCTGCACTGCTTGGGGGGTGAGGGTAATAGGGGACATGAGTGGGGGCCTGGTGGAGGCTGGGGTGGGGGTGGTGGGAGACATGAGTGGGGGCCTGGTGGAGGCTGCCCCTGGTGGCTGTGGGATGGGGGTGGTGGGAGACATGAGTGGGGGGCTGGTGGAGGCTGCCCCTGCACTGCTGGGGGGTGGGGGTGGTGGGAGACATGAGTGGGGGCCTGGGGGAGGCTGCCCCTGGTGGCAGGGGGGGGTGGGGGGAGACATGTGTTGGTGATCAGTAGTGCAAGGTGACATGTGGGTTGGCTGGTGGGCATGGCCATGGTGGATGGGTTGCCTCTGGGACATGAGCAGGGCTGCAGGGTAGTACCCTGTGGTGTGGGCTGCCTGCTGGGGCCGTGGAGGGTGTAGAGGGAACACCTGGGGGGACCCACATGGCCAAATCACGTGTAGCATTCCCCGGCACCACCGAAATACACGTACCCTGCAAAAATCGCGTGTGAATCTTCCGCGCACATCGGAATACACGTACCCAGGCCAATCGCGTGTGGAACTTCCCGCGCACCCCCACCTAGCCAGGCCAATCGCGTGTGGAACTTCCCGCGCACCCTGTAGTACACGTACCCAGGCCAATCACGTGTGGAACTTCCCACGCACCCCCACCTACCCAGGCCAATCGCGTGTGGAACTTCCCGCGCACCCCCACCTAGCCAGGCCAATCGCGTGTGGAACTTCCCGCGCACCCCGAAGTACACGTACCCAGGCTAATCGCGTGTGGAACTTCCCGCGCACCCAGGAACACGCGCACACGCTATTTTTCACACAGCGGGTGTCCGTGTTTGTGCCCATTTGCACCTCATTTGTCCTAGAGGGCCACTGTATGGGCCATTCATCATGGCTGTATATGGGTGCTTTTTGTTAGCGCACATTTTGGCGCACATTTTTTTCAGTCGCAGGGGCGCTACCGCCTGCTTTCTTGTGGCATACTTGTTTGGCCCTGTGTGCGTCTTTGACCGTGCGCTGGTTTGCCCTGTTCGATTCCATGAATACGGGTTGTAGGCGAGCGTGTGGGCGTTCCGCGCACTTGCCTCCTGTACTTCCCCCGTGACGCCCATATTTTCACGCGTTGTTCCCCATTCCGAGTGTTACGCCCCGTGTTCCGCCTACTTTTGTGATGTGCGCTGCGCTATGTGCGATTTCGCGGTGGCCGTGGCGCACGCTGTTGGATGACCTGTGCGCCGGCGTGCGCGGCGCACATTTTTAGCGCACATCCGATGTTTTTCTCGCGCACGGACTTCCATGAATCGCTGTGCGCTGGTTTTCCTGCGATTTTCGCACTTGCACTGCGATTTTCGCACTTGCACTGCGATTCACACGTTTTTGCACCTCTGCGCGGGAATTTTCGGCGCACTTTAATTCCATGAATCGACCCCTTAGTCTTTTTCACTCACCATTCGCATGTTTCCTCTCTGGATGCTCGAGATCACCGCCTTCATCACCGCCTCTCCTGCTGTTCACCCGCTCAGCTGCTCGTAGAAGTGGGAAGGGGTTTTTTGGGGAAAACACAGGTCCCTTCAGACCTTTACCTGCATGTTTTGCTCTTTATTCTAACCACCATCTACGGGGAGCTTCACAGTCTACTTAGCAGGATGGCAAAGGACTCGTGATATTGCCGGGGACCTTTGAGGTACTTTATATCAACGGTCAATGGGTGTCTTATCTAATCGATAATCGAAAAACCATCCTATCCCTCTACCAAGTGTGCACCAGGACCCCCAACTGGCCCATAGAGCTGGGGTTTTCCCAATAGCACTTTAAGATTTAATAGCAGCACCCGTGAGATGGATGGGGATGCAGATTAATACTCAAGCATCACATCAATAATGACAACTCAACGGTTTGGCAAAGGGAGTCTGTTTAATGACAAGTACATAAAACAGGGAGTTTTATGAATATCAGCGGAGGCGTGATCTTCCTTCTCGCTTCACAACTCCAACTAACTTCATAAGAAAGACAACATTTATACTAAAAACTCATCATCACTGACGTTTATCGCTTAAAAGTTGGTATGCAATTCTATTGGTTCTAGGAAGGTAACTGTAATATAGGTACTATATCTGTGTATGGTAATGGAGTAAGGGGATTGGGTAAACACTGTCAGGTGAGGCCTCTAAGTCCTTCCTTCAAAAATGGCTACTGCAGACATCACTAAAAGTACGATGCCCCATTGGTTTTACTAACTATAGGTCCCTAGATTACTTGGTCCATTATGATTGGGTTGGCACTAACCCCACTCATACTTTTCCACTTTGCCTAGCAGCATGCAGAATGGTCGGCCAGGTGCAGGGTGCCCACCAACTCCCCCGGCCTTCCTCCAATTATTGTTACAATCAGTCATCATTTTAGTGGTTATGTGTCAATTATTTCACTGTGGTTGGCCTCGAGACTGCATCTGTCTGAAAAAGTTCTGATACCTTTGCTTGGCCCATTGCCAAGGGTAGGTGTGAAAGTCTCACTCCTTCTTGCTCGGCTGGTCACATGATTCAGACACCATGAAATCACCTTCTTCTCCATGTAATTTGTGTATTTGATTTTCGTTTTGCCCACCACCTGCCTTCGGTTTCTTATCTTGACCTTTCTGAGCAGGATATTCTGTTCCTTGCTTCATTAATTGTAGCTACTGTTCATCTATTTTAGCTGATACGATCTTGGCTCTTTTGGCACGATTTGCCTCTGCTGAGTTTCGTTTCTGCCTTTTATTCTTGATTTGTTAAATATGAAGCTCTCCTCATGTGGCCTTTAATAACCTTTGGTTGATTCTGCTACTTGTGCATAGTGGAAGTATACTTATATAACATGCTTCTTTTGAGGTAGATATGTATAGGTCGTGCTTGCCGCAATCTATCTTACTACTAAGCATAGAAAGCCGCACAATTTTCTTAGCTTTGTTGCAGTTCCAAGCATATGTACATGCGTAAACTGGTCGAATATTTTCTTCATGCTCATGCATAAGCTTCTTACATTTGACATCCTCCTTTCATCTTAGGTTCACCATGTCCATGCTGTTCTGTCTCTTTACATCATTCTCAGGTCGTCATCTCTTCTATATGTGAGTCAGTCAGGGTTCTTGTGACGTCACCATTCGTCTTCCATTAAGAACTTTTTGGCTTCTTCAGGGACTGTACTCAGACGATCTTCATTTTGTTTCATTTGTTGATATGGTTTTCTCACTGGGTACCTTACTGTCCATGTTTTCCTTGGTTTCGGCACTTCAATAGGTGCTGTTCTTCTGCTAGGTACTGGACATAGCCCCACTGCGGCTCTCTGCTGGTTTATTTGCTCATCATACGTCACATACTTCGGCGTGAACGTTCCTGGTACTTCAAAATGGACGATTGGAGTCCAGACCGTGCTTGGGACCTCCTCCACACATTATCTCGATTCGTCAGACAACATGGGTATTTAACATCCAAGGGCACCGCAATATTGAATGGAAAATATATGTCGGCTTTATTTAATGCATTGTTTCTCTGTGCTGCTGTAGTCATTGTTAAATGTAAAGGACATGATCTCATTCACAGCCCAAGGAAATACACTAGCAGATGGTGCAGCTTCTCCATTGGCCATAAAGGGGCCCCTGGTTCCTAATGATATTCTTGTTCGTGCTGCAGTCCAACGGTCCTCGATGGCTTACCTTTCCAGTCTGGCAATCCTCCAAGACCAAACCCCTGAAACTGAAAAGGTGACCTGGACCCAATGTTACTGTAAGTCGGGAGTAGAATCTCTGTGGTGTTCCCAAGATGGCCACTTGGTGGCAACCAAGGTATTCATCCCCTACCTGGTCCTTGAAGCTCACAGAGTAGCCCATTCAGGTGGAACTGCTATGATTACCTTATTGAATTGAGATTGAATGGCCCATGTTTTAGTCTCTATGACTCAAGGTTATTTTGAGAACTGTTACATGTCTGAAACACAATGTTGGGAGAACGGTATCCACAAGTCTGTCTGTGCATCCAATGCCGACAGGTATTATCCTGCACATGCCGACAAACTTCATACAGCTCCCCACTTGCATGAACTTTACTTATTGTTTAGTTGTGGTTGACGTATTCTCTGGGTGGGTAGAGGCCTGCCGATGTAGGAAGGCACGCTATTACAGTGGCAAAAGAGTTGTTGACAGAGTTTATAGCCCAATTTGTACAGCCCTGTAGCATAGACAGCGACTGAGGCACCCATTTTATGGGTCAGGTTTTTAAAGAGGTGTGCAAATCCCTAGGAATAGCTCAGCATACACCTATCACCCCCAGTTTAGCGTGCATGTAGAATGCCACAATGGGGACCTTCAGTTTTGGCTGTCTAAAGTGTGTAATGAGATGGGGTTGAAATGGCCTGAAGCCCTGACACTGGCTATGTTTTCCATGCACAATAATCCCCAACGTAAACACAAATTGTCTGCACATGAAATCCTCATAGGTCATCAAGTGACAATGGGAACTATACCCCCAGCAGTTCTCCACATGGAAAGTTTGCCTTTAGAGGATATGTTACTCCAATACTGTTGCAAGTTGACTGAAACGGTTCAATATCTCCATGCTCAGGTCCGTGAAGCCCTGCCTGAACAAGCAACAGAGCCCTGTTATCCTCTAAGCCAGGAGATTGCATTTTGGTGAAGATCCATCAGTGTAAATATGCACTCCAGCCCAGGTGGCTTGACTCGTTCCAGGTTCTCTTAACTATGCACACTACTGTTAAACAGGCTGGGATCTCGGCCTGGATTTATGGAGCACGTTGCTGCAAGACCACCATCCTAGCTGACGACTCCCTCCACTGCGACCAATCTTCCTCAGCTTAACTCCAGTTTCACTGTGGACACTGACTCCTCCACCAGTGGTCTGCCGGTCGTTTGCCGATGTCAGACGCTTCCAGCACTGCAGGAACAGAACAGCCACTATAAGAAGACAATTGTGCAGCCCTCGACTCGCCCAGTATGCTCACATGCTGAATGGGACCCACTGCTTCTGAACCTCTTCCGCAAAGTGAGGTCCCTCTGGGAGCTATTGCTAAGGCTCCTTAGTCAGTTGGTCAAAGCCTCAGAGGGAACAACCCCGATTCAGGCTCCACTTCTGCTGTACCACCTTCAGTGCCAGACCCCTCTGGATCTCACAAGGCAGCCCCCAAAACGTATGCTAGGCAATTCTGTAGAAGAGCTTCCAAGAACCAGTAGCTCTGAGCAAAGTTTCCACTGGCACAGTCACTTGCCCCTGGATTTGTCCCCTCAACGACAAGTTGGCGGTGCACTGGCAAAGAGTGGAGATTACTACTGTTGACTCACTACTACCTGAAAGTTATGGCCACCGTTGGTATCACCTGCTGGTCATTCTTTTCATTTTAATTACCCGTATATGCATGTGGATTTGGTATTTTGAATACCTCTAGTTGGGACTTTTAATTGGAACTTTCAATTATGATCTGTGGACTAAGGATTTCTTTGTTCTGTACCTGATTTATGTTGGAACTTTTGAACAAGTGACAATTACTTTGCTGCAACTTCATGGAGCCTATAATACTTTGAACGGAAAGTACTGGCCTGGTTTATATCACTTGTGCTCACTGCATCACCTGCCTTGATGAAGTGAAGCAAACTTTGTTTTCAAGCCAGACATTGGCGCTGGTGCCAAGACTTGATTCTTGAAACTAAATATTTGAGGACTGATGCTAGTATACACTATATCTGGCTATAACTCTGTTATCATCATTATTGTCGGAATACTTCTATATTATCATTTAACTGTGACTGCTGCTTTCCGTACAATCTGTCATGAAAACAATGGTTCCTCTGCACATCCTTGCGTTCCCAGTGAAAACACTTACCTGCACCTCTCCTTGCCGCATGCCTGGATTTTTAATCTTACTTACTGTTGGGTCTGTGCTCATCTGCCTCATGTGTTATACTCCAAGAATTCTCATTTGCAACCATCCCCTTCCAGTGGTGGTATATCTGTTTGGATCTTATGTTTGTCACCCAATCCCAAGGTCCAGGACCCTGTAGAGATGACCATTCACACCTGGGTTTTGCCGGTCCTCTGAATTTCCCCACTTCAGACTAAGTATGAATCAAGACAGCAGCATTCCACCTTACTTCCCTGGCAACTGGTCTTGTATGCTGTGCCAACCCAGGTCCTCTGTTCATGGTAACTAGCATATGTCATTATTTCTTGTCCACCAATTCCAGTGTAGTGATTAATAATGTCACACTAGCCTTTGATCCTAATGTTTCATTTGGCCAGTCTGGGTCTGATTTCATGTGTTCGTCTTCTTTGTCCTCTCTCACCTCGAGACTATCTCTTTGTCTTTATTATCTCTTTGTTGGTTATCTTTTCATTCTTGGCTTACATTTTCTTTTCTTATTATGGTCTTTAAATCACTTCATAATCTGACTCTTTCTTTTCTCTCATCTTTGGCTTCTTTATATGTTCCTTTGTGAATGCTTCGTTCTTAGTCTCTCTTCCTCTTAACCTATCCACATCCTCCTTCTGTTCAGTCTCATTTTTGCTCCTTTTCTTTACTTGCCCCATTACATTAGAATGCGCTATCTTTTTCTCTATGCTCTATTTCGTCGTACTCATCCTTTTGTTTTTCTCTTAAACGTATCTTTTGTAATTGATCTCATGATATAGTAATGCATTTATTTTTGGAATGTGATGTGCTATTTGTACAGCGTTCTATTGGTCAGAATGTACTCGTTGCGTTAGTCATGATTCTAAGTTTGTTTTGCCAGATCATGGCATGTAAGTGTCTCTATTATTAAGCATGCAGAACCTGCTCTGAAGTCTCTCAGACTGCCGAAGTACTTTACTGTCATGTTACTGAAGAAATAATATGTTATGACATGCCTGGGTGTGATATTTGTTCCCCTAAAGATATATGGAATGAGACTGGAGTGAAGGTCTCATAGGAGGGGAATGTGAGGAAAGGTTTGGAATTGAAAAATGTATGTACAGCCTAGCATACTGCTGCATCATAATATTGAGTAGGCACTGAAAACTGCCATGCTTAAACACCGTTTCTTGCTTGTCCGAGGTGAGGCCTTAGGCTTTACTCTGCATGTCTTTGTAATGAAGGCTCCTCTAGTGTGTAGGTATGCTCGTCTTCACATCTCTCGCTTCTGACATGTTTCCGTTTTGACATATGTAAGTGTGTTTTAGGCTCCCGCTTAGGAAAAGCAGCTTTAGCTGATGGAAGTCATCATACTGTAAGCATGCTTGCCTGCCTAAGGCTGTGTGTGAGCCTTTAAGAACTATTTTCAGCTCAACTAAATGTATCATGTTATGCTGTCTTCACTGATAGCACTGTCTAACATGTATGAACGCAGCTGGTATCAAAAACTTCTATAGTGGGGCTTTGTTCTCTGCTAGTAACATTGTTTTAGTTTGATTCCTTGCCCTGTCTGGACCTCTTCTTCCATTAAATTGCATGTGTTCCTTAGGATATAAGAGAATGGTGCACGGTGGTAGGGGAGGCTCACTTGCATGGGATTACTTGAGTCGAAGTCTCGTCCTGTCGTTGGTTTGTTTTTTGTTCTGTTGCTTACTTTTTTACTAATAAATTGTTCACCAATCCACCAGAATAGTCAGTGGTAATTTATCCATGACAGCAAACATCATTACAACTTGAAGAATCCTTACAATTGAAGTGACAAAAGACCTAATTTCCTTGCTGGAGAGTTTATACGGTCAAAGGTCTATGATACATCAGTACGTTCATCCTAATGGGTCAACTGGCCTTTTCATTATCCTGAACTCTGCTATTCTGATAAAGAGGGACACCAGTCCAGGTCATTATTACAAACTTGATTGAGTTATTTATTTTATTTATTTATTGGGTATTTATTATGCGCATATGCAGCAAATGGTGTTTCAAGGCACAACAAGACAAAAGAGGGGGCCAACAGGGATGGAGAAAAACAAACGGTCCTACTAGGCCTTGTGTCATTAGGATTGTGCAAGTGCATTAACAAGAAGTGCAGGTGAGAGGGCAGGGGGTAAGTTCCGGTCAGAGTAGAATGTGCTAGTGCTAAGGAAGGAAAGGAAGTGCAGGTCCGGGTGGCGAGCGTGCAGTGGCTAGAGGGTAGAGGGGAAAAGGGCCCATGGGTTAGGCGAGTGCTTAGGGGAGGGCAGGTGGACAAGTGCCAGGGGAATGCAGCGAGTGCAGGGGAAGAAAGTCCACATGCTAAGTGCGAGGGACAGGGCGACTGGGCTCATTGTGGAGCAGGCCCAGCCAGGCAAGGGCAGGGGATGGATTTCCAGAAGGGCAAGTGCAGGTTAGGGGGTTGGTATGGGGAGACCAAGTACAGGGGTAGACTGGTAGAGGAGAGCCAGGTGCCCTCTATGAATCAGAAGGAACCAGACAGCTAGCCAAAATGAGGCAGAGGGTGACATTAGCTGGGAAGGGGGAGAGGGATGGAGGAAGTGAAAAGGAGAGTTTTGAGAAGCTTCTGGAACTTAAGGAGAACCGGCTCAAGTCTGACAGGGGCAGGGAGGCCATTCCAGAGGGAGGCACCTGCAGAAGAGAGACATCTACCCTGCACTCTCTGCTGGGAAAAGCGTATGTTTTGCAGAGAGCTGGAGCTAGAAGACCAAAGGGATCTAGCAGGGAGGTATTGAGGGAGAGAGAGTTGGATGTAGCAGGGTTCCAGGCCCTAGGAAGACTTGTGGATGATGCAAAGGATCTTGAACTTGATCCTCGTAGCATCTGTGAACCAGTGGAGAGTTTATAGCTGGAGAGATGTGGATCCTTGGCTTCAGGCCAAGGATAAGCCTTGCAATCCTATTCTGGATTAGTTGAAGGGGGTGAAAGGAGGATTTAGGCATTGAGAAAGAGGCTGTTGTAGTAGTCCAGCCTGCAGAGGACCAGAGCTCTGGAGAAATTGAGTTTCGAGGGGAAGGTGAAGAAAGGGAGAATGCCTCTGAGGAGGTGGAGCTGGAAGTGGGTCTTCTTGGCAAGGTCCATGATGTGAGGAGAGAAGGAAACAGAGGAGTCGAAGATGATACCATGGGTTTATGCCTCACAAGAGGGTGATGAGCGGGGGCACATGGAGGGTGGTCAGAGAGTAGGAGGGAGTTGGGCTCCCAATGAGAAGGATCTCAGTCTTACTGGCATTAATGCAGAGACGGTTAGCAGCACACCATGCCTGAATAGCTGTCAGACTGTCAGAAAAGAGAGAGGAAGAAGAGGAGGGAGTGGAGGGAAGCTTGTAGGAGAGCTGTGTGTCATCAGCATAACACTGGAAGTGAGGTGAGAAGACAGAGAACAAATAGAATAGAGGGACCATGTAGATGTTGAAGAGCCACGGCGAGAGGGTAGAGCACTGAGGGATGCCACAGGAGGGGAGTGTAATGGAGGAGACAAAAGGGCCAAGTTGAAACTGGGATGGTTGGTCAGAAAGGGAAGAGGTCAACCAGTCCAGTGCCAGGTCTGTGATGCCACAGACCAGTTATTAAGGGTGACATGATTGACTGTATCAAAGGCAGGGGAAAGGCCAAGAATGATGAGAATGGAGGGATAGTTGGAGTCGACATTTGAGAGCAAGTCTTCATGAGTGTTCAGGAGTGCAGTTTCCATGCCTCTGGCAGGAGGGGTCAGCAGAAGCTTTTTGAGGAGATGGTGCATAAGGGAGAGCTTGTGGAGTGGAGGGAAGGAGCCAGTGGCAAAGAAGTAATTGCAGAAATCAGCCAAGACTGGAGCAAAGGAGGCAATGCTGTCCTTGATAGTTCTGGAGGAGCAGGGGACCACCTGTTTGGATAAGACTTTGAAAGAGAGGACTTGTCTTGAGACTTCATCCAGTGATATGGGCGAGAAAGAGGAGAATAGGAGCGAAGGCGAGAGGGGGCCAAGGGAGGCCTGAGAGCAGGTGAGGGAGAAGGGAGTGGTGTAGAGGAGAGTGAGGACAGGATGTTCTGAGTTTTGGTTATGAAGTCGGAGGCCAGTGCAGTGAAGAGGGTCAGGTATGTGTAAGGAAGGCATGCTATCAAACAGTGAAGACAGACACAAGTGATCACAGTTCAAGGGTGTTTATTGAACTTCAATGGGTTGGTTCAACGCATATGTAACCCTAAATCTAAGGATGGGAGCAAGCTACGACCATCAAATAATAAATAACACAGTCCTAGTGGAGTCTCTGTCAAAATAGAAAGGCCTATACTAATAAACCTATTGCCAATCCTTACTTCTAAATGAAAATAGTGTGGGATAACAAAGTATAAAAAAGAAAAGTGTTCAAGAAAGAATAAGTGAAGATAGCTGAGCAGTTGGCTTCCCTTCCACCACGTTTTCTGCACGGTACAAGGCAGCATGTTCGAGCTTCGCGCACACTCTGGCTTCTCGGCCAGATGTTACAGTTCAAAGTATCCGTATCAGGGAATTCTGTGCCAAAGTCTCTTTACGATTCTCTTTATTGCAGAGGGCCTGATGTAATAAACAAGCACTAAAGGTCCTTTCTTCCCAGGTTATTCACATTCACAACTTCTCGGGTTCACTATTCACCATGGGTCTCTCTTCTTCAGGTTCAGATCCCCTTTAACACAATATTCACAATTGGTCTTCCTCAACTGGGATCGGACCCCAGAACTCCCAGGTTCTGGCTCGGACCCCTTTAACGCAATGTTCTCAATTGGTCACCCTCGTTCGGGCTCGGATCTTGTCAAAATCAAAGACTTTCGATTGTGCGATGAATTTTGCTTAAACCATTGCAGGACCACTTCAATTCACTTTATTTCTCATTCTCATCTTTTACTTTTACTTTTTATCACTTTTAACTGGATACCTTAGAGAGACCTTCGATTGAGCACACTCGTGGTGCTGGGCCACTCTGTCACAGGTGTTATATCTTTCTTCTCTTAGTTCAAACATCCATCAGCGATTCAGCTTTTCTCGTGTCTTTCATCACACAAATTACAAATATTTCTTCTTGCGCTCTTTTTACAATGTTGCCGCTTGCAACCTTGACTTCTACACAGACCGGTCTTGCATCGGTCCCCCCAACTCACTGGCTGTGTTAATCTTGCTGACGCTGCTTTAATCTTGGAGACAAGGACGGTTCCACAGCAGCTGCTGCTCCTCTTCAACTCCATCAGCCATTCGGGAGCTCCCCGGGTATCCCCAACACACAATGCAGGATTCTTCAGTCTTCTTTCCTGGCCTTCCGCCTTTCAATCTGAAGGACTTTGGAAAGTAAAGTTTTTTTGTCTTACTGCCCTCATTCAACTGCCATCTTGAAAGCACTGTTCCTTTGTGTGCTTTGCCTCGCTCAGAGTGTGCTGTCCTGCTCTGGCTTTTATCCCTGTGGGGAAGGTTAATGGAAGTCAGGTGTGCGTGGTTACCATCAATTGCCTGACCTTGCCTGAACATAATAGTGGAACATGTCAGGTACAATGCTCGGGTGTGAGTCTGTTTTCTCCCAGAGCGGGTTGTCCATGTGAATGTTTTTGTGTAGGTAATTGGGGGGGGGATACTGCATCTCGTTATCAGGTGTCCCACTCCCACTCCCCGAAGACCACTTACCCAGGTGATCATCCCGCACTGGTCCACCTGCAGGAACTAGATCCAAAAGCGATGGCTGTGTCCTGGCCACCTGGATGACAGATCCCCGGGGACTAGTGGGTGAGACACCTTCTGGTTTCTCACAGATGGCAGAGAACAAGTGGAGGATTGGCGAGTTCCTTGCAGATTTTGAACAGTTCAGCCATTTTTTTAGTGGACCCAGTGGTGCAGGCTTGGATATAAGCCTTCTTCTTCGGGCTGACGGAGGGTCTGTATTGCCTTTGGAGTGGGCGGCAGGCCAGTTAGTCAGAGGATGTGCCTGAACCCTGCCACTTCCGATCAGCAGCTCTGCACTTGTGTTTCACAGAGGCTAGGTTGGAATCATACCAGGTCTTGTGCTTGGAGGCAGGCTTCATGCGGATCCCCATGACAGGGGCAAGGATGTCCAGAGTGTTGGAGATGGAGAGGTGAAGGTTAGCATTGTGTCATTGTGAGAGTCAGTGGCAGGAGTAGGAGGGGGAATGAAAGTGGCGGCAAAAGCACCAACTGGCACTCGCTTTATCGGTTGAATGACAGAGGAGACTGGCAGTGTGGGCGGAGGCTTAGCCGTGGGACCCAAGAGATCAAGATGAGAGGACAGGAGGGCATGACCAGACCAGGAGAGAGGTGTAGTGAGAGGGCTGGAGATGGGGATGTCTGCTGAGATGAGAGCATCCAAGGTGTGTCTGGCTGAGTGCATAGGACCCACAGGGAAGAATGGTGAGGGAAAGAGAGTCACAGAGGCTGCAGAAGAGCCCAGAGGCCGCATCAGCGGAGTCAAGGTGAATATTGAAGTCTATGAGCAAGAGAAGATTGGAGGTGGAGGCCAGGAGAAAAGAGGTGATGTCAAATCACTCAGATTGAGGGTGACTGGACCAGTGGTCCTGTAGATGGTGGCAAGAGTCAGCGTGAGGATTGGAGAGACACCAAGCCTGCAGACGAGGCATTCAAAGGAAGAGTAGGACTGAGTGGGTATGATAATAGATGGGACCCATTCAGGGAAGATCAGGGCCGCTCTGCCTGCAGACTGGTGCAAGACTCACTGCAAGCACATCCTCATACAGCAAGGCTGCACTGAGTGTCGGCTCAGACGCACCCTCACTGGTAGTTCAGCAAAGGGCAACACTCCCAATCAGGGGTCATGGGTGGTGTGGGAGGTGGGAGGGAAGGTGGAAGAGGTAGAGATCAAGCTCCAACAGGCCACAATGCAGCAAAATGCAAAAGTTGGTCCCAGCACAAGACAATACTTTTTTTTTTTAATGGAGTGCGAGCACAGGGATGTTAATAAGGCTCACCAGAAGCACATCCGGTGCTTTTCACATTTCGCTACCAACCCAGGCCACCAACGTAGTTAAACTACACATGTTCAGGTGTGAAATCACTAATGAAATGACTTCTGGTTTTATTTTGAGTAGCCCCTGTGGACCACAAGTTATTCAATATAGAAGAGCCCCATTTCATGCATGCAGGTTAATAATAGTGAGCACACATTGATTCTTCTATTCTGGCCGCGATAATGGGGCGTGCTGAATGGAGGGCGGGGGTCAACCATTGTCTCAGCCATAGGTTTTTTGCAGTCATCATCCACAATCACTTGTTTCAGCAAACAGTTTTTGTGAGCTTCAGTTTTTTTTAGTTAACGCATGGAATTGTGTGGTTTTCTCATCGGTACGGTCATCAATCTTAACAAAAGATAACACATGGGGTACGGTCATCAATCTTAACAAAAGATAACACATGGGTAACCACTTCCTGGCTAAATTAATTAAGATGTTCTAAACAAATACAAATTAGATATTTACAGTCAACTTTTCTAGTTTTTCCCTTCTTTGCTGCATGTCCAGAGGGGTGGACGGTTCCGCTCGGCTGGCTTACATACATTGTTAACAATCCTCATGTGCCAGGCTCCCACTGGTCTCTATAGTGGCTGTGTCTCCCTGCAGCCAATCAAATAACAGTTGCAATGACTCTCCTGGGCGCTAGAAT
Organism: Ambystoma mexicanum; assembly: GCF_040938575.1. Taxonomy (NCBI): domain Eukaryota; kingdom Metazoa; phylum Chordata; class Amphibia; order Caudata; family Ambystomatidae; genus Ambystoma; species Ambystoma mexicanum. Next base: position 417,756,565 of record NC_090934.1, on the reverse strand, counting down.
AGCAAAAGCCAGATGGATATGAAGCTGACATAGGTTGCCACCAAGTATTCATTTTTATTTATTTATTAAGGGAACAGGGTTTCAACCAGAACCCTTTACAAGAGAACAACAGTAATTCTGCAGCAGATGGTCTTGCATGGTAGGGCATGACAGTAGGTTAACTGACCAGTAGATGTTAAGTGGTGCATGTGATACATAGACCAGGGAGAGGACACAACAGCACTGACAAAAATCATAGACCCTGAGAGGAGTGGGGTTAGCGGGAGGGTGGTCAGGGAAGGGCATTGATGAACTAAAGAGTAAAGCATTCTCCTTCAAGGTTTGGAAGGGGGGACCTTGGCCCAGATTTAGGAGTGAGTTGTAGTCATCTTCTTGTTGTGGTGGTAGGGTAAATCCTTCTGGACTGGAGGGCTCACTTGTGTTATTAGGTTCAAGGTATGTTGTGAACCTCTAGATGTGTCTTTCGGGGATTTTGTTGGTGAAGAAGGATAGATACTGGCAATAGCTTTGGATTGGTAGTCAACTTGAAGGAGGAGGGAAGGATATCCAGAAAGTGCTAAGAGATAGGACCAGCTGAGAGGTGCAATTTCCTGAACTGTCTGAAGAGCAAACGGGGACCAAGAAAGGTTGGCTGTCCTCAGGTGGGGGGCCATTTAGGGGGAGAATTTGGAAGGAATGAATTCAAGTAGGAGGTGCTGGGGGTGTGAGGGGTTGTGAAGAAAGAGGGAGAAGCAGGGGTGGTGGGGAGAATGGTGCGAGTATCCAACATTTTAGAAATCCTGGAGGTGAACTACTTGGCAAAGTCATTAGTAGAAAGTGTAGAGGAGATAGCATGTGGGTGTTGAGGGGCTGGCATAGTTTAGAGTGTGGAGGAGAGTTTTCAGGGGTGAGAGACCTAATGTGAGTAGTGGAGCAGGAGGCTTTAGTTAGTAGAGTCCAGGGCTGTAGTGAAGGAGAGGAGGTCATCTTTGCAGGCAAGGGGAAGATGGAAATATGGTCCTTATGTCACATGTGTTGGTGGCATTGCATGTCAGTCTTGAGGAGGTGTATTTGATGAGTGATCCAGCACTAGAGAGGAAGAAGGGAGGGAGTGAAGGTTTGAGGGGGAAAGTGATGCTCAAAGGGGAAGCTGAGAGTCAGGTTCCATACAGGGAAGGCCTGTCCACTGGAAGAGGCCTGGGGAGGAGCAAGGGAAAGGAGGGAGGAACTGACTTCCGCTAGGTAAGGGGCCATGGAGTCCAGTATGAACTCATGTTTAAAGATGGTTGGGAGTGGGGTAGGGTGGGGGAGGAACCGTATTATTCCAAATTAAGATATATGAACCGTGATAAATCCCTTCTTTTCAAATCCCTTCTTTTAAAACAGAAATAGTGTGTGTTCATTAATCCATTTGTTTAGCAACACATTGTTTTAAGATTTAAAGGGATTTTGGCACTTTCTTTGGGCACTTTTTTGCGATAATATAGGTGGCAGGTTCGTATTTTGATGTAAAGCAAATCTGTGGTCAAGTCCTCCGCAGTGGTGGAAGTGAGCGGAAACGGTCGGGAGCGGTGTTCCACTACTTTCATTATTTGCTGTTAACTGGTCCACTACTTTTTGCAACCATTTTCACCAGAACTGTTCTTTATGAGGTTAAAAGCACACTTCTTCACTTTACCATAGAACATCAGAGACAGCTAAACTGAAATCTGTTTCAACTCAATTAGCTGTCAACCAGCATGACTTCAATCCTTGAAAAATGTGTTGCACGTTGCTACTTTCCTTCCCACTCTATCCCCCGCCGGAGTCAAAGTTCCACTACTTTTTTGGTACACTTCTATCATTGGTCCTCCCTATTCGCTTTTGATCTAATAAAGCTCCTCCCACTGGAATCAGACCTCACTAAATGAGATGGTTAACCTAGGCAAGTAAGGTGCCAGGTATCCCCCCCATGGGGGCAGGGCTCTCACAAGATGTGGTGATGCCTGGGGCAAAACATATGAGAGGCCCCCTTACAATTATTTTGCACTGAGCCAGTGGCGGCACCTCCGCAAACAGGAGGCTCGCAAAATCTCCCATTGAGTTTGTTTGAAGGATCCCAAATATGGTTTATCACTACAACTGCAAATCAACTACAGCAAAGTTAGATTTCTCTACTGAAGAAAGGTTTATGCCAGACTAACTTTTGTATCATATGCATCAACGTATATAGGCTGTCATGACGCATGTAGAGCGTGACACCAGCATTAAGGAGCACCTTGCCCCTGTGTGTGTGCATTAAAACTCACATCATATACAGTGACAGATAGATGATGTACAGTGGAGGCTGGTACATTTCTGAACTAAAGAGGCTTAAATACTTGCGCCAATTATGCAGGATAAACCGAGCAAGCACAGTGAGGGAGCCCAAACCAAACAAGGGTTGCTTGAGGGGGGTTTTTTACTCCCAAGAATGTTTGAAACATTGGGTTAAAATTATGCATTTTACAGCACTTTCTTTGCAAAATTTGGTAGAAATCCATACAGTTTGCAAATGGTTTTGTATGGAAGCAGATGGAAAAGCCCAATAGTTGCAAATCACAAACCGTGCACAGGAACATTTTCCAATACATTTCATGCCGCCTTTCCACACAACATATGCTATTATAAAATACATTTTTGCTGGCTGTTCCCGTGTATGTCCATGCAGGCTGCATCAATATATGCCATTATTAGCATGTACGGACTCCCAGCCAGTAAAAATGCCATCCCACAGAAAGCATGTTCAGGCTGACTGTGCACCATAAGTGCTATTACTGGCTAGATTGGCCTAAATTCAATATGAGTCAATTTAGCCAAGTAGTATGTTTGCTTTAACCTTGATGCAGAGTCCTCTGCATCAAGGATAAAGCAAAAAGAGCATTGGTAGTGCGAAGATTTTGGGCATTCATGTAGGCATGGGAACGGCACTTCTATATTGGTATTAGCTGATGGTTGATGGTACCAGGGGCAAAATTGTTTGAGTACCTGAGCAGCTAATAGCAGTGCCTGGTAAATGCCTAATTCTTATGCACACGACAAAACTGTTGGCTTTGCCAATGCTTGTTTTTAATAGGCCTTCAGTGAAACGACATGCAGGGTGTTTTTAAATAAAGTGGCTGAAGGCAGACCTGATCAAGACATTTTTATTACACCAGTTCTGGGTTTACAATTCCAATGAAGTCCTTAACTGTCAGTAGACTCCTTTGAGAAAACACATTCAGGCACATTGAGGGCAATGTTTGATGGCAAGGCTTGATTAAAGCTAGCTCAAAGGTTTCCAATGAGGAGGTGTTTTGAGTGGCCAGGGCGGGAACTGGGTGAGAATTGCCATATGGATTAGCATGGTGATGAGAAGTCAATGGGTGGGCAAATAACAACATGTACAAGCTTTGTGTCCCTCCTCATATGCCATTTCTTCCTATCTGTACTCAATGCTGTCATTGGGAAGGATCTCCCCAGATCCAGGATCTGGCAAAAAATTACTCACCAGATCTCAGATACAGCTCCACAATCTGGGAAACCTATGTGCACTATATGTTTATTTTAGAATGCTGTCGTGTGTTTGTGCTTTAAACTATGTTGGGCAGAGATTTGAACTGTGGTTGCTAGGTTCCAAAGTGAGACACTTCCCCACAAGACCACTTGAGCATCTGAGCAGGAGCCCTGTGAAATCCCTTGTCAATGTTGCACTGTACGGGAAATATTGATGTGCATTTTTTAGGTTTAAAAGGGGTGCAGATTGGGAACTTTGCTGACGATAAATGCTCTGAGGGGAAGAGGCAAATGTTCATGGGGGTGACTAAAATACCTACCCTACACCATCCTAATCTTCCCGTCACTGAACCCGGCCTCTTTCACTGTGGTAGGAGGGATGCACTAGAAAAAAAGTCTATTTCCACCACTGAATAGTTTTGGCTTATTGGTGGCCCACCTAATTACCCAAACAAAAAGAATGCCATGCAATGGCGCACCACCATTGAGCAGATCAGGCTCTAGCCCCCTCCTGAAATGTTGCGCTTTGTTGACTTGACCTGGCTGCATGGGTGGTGCCAGCCCTTAGCCACTTTGAGGCAGAAGGCCTCTTTCGATGTGTCGCCAGCTCGTAACACTCGTTAAGGAGCGGCATCAGCATCAAACATGCAGAGCGCAAAAACAACAGACTCACTTTGATAAAACCAAAGTCTTAAATTCTGGACTCAGGTTTTAGATTGCCCACCTCTCCAGAGATTATCATAGCATTATGACAGTAAACAGCCTCTGAATTGGGGTGAAAGGTACTACTACTGGCCAAAGGGAATGTGCAATAGCTATTAAGCTTCCTAGCTGGGCTCAGGGAATTGGGAGGGAAATGGGAACAGGACTGGCAGAAGATGTGTCAGGGTGGGTGGGGGCCCAGTTCATTTTGATGTTTGGGGTCACGCCTTATTATTGATTGGAAAGATAGACCAAGGCACCTGTGGAGTGCTTAAATCAATAATTAAGTCAAAATAATGCAGCAAGGTGGTTGAAAGCTGCAGATTATCAGTAGGTTTCTGTGTCATACGACTGCCAACATGGGGCAGCTGCTTGGGGGGGCCCGTTTCAACTGTAAAAGCTGAAAGGCCCAGGTGCCATTCCTCAATGGGGAGACCGACAGCGCAATGGGTTTTTTGAACCCACTCACTATCCATTTTCAAAACTGTCATCCAGCCCCTGCCGGGCTGATCAACAGAGCCATGGCCAGATGGAACAGGACACAAACAGTAAATAGTGCCTGGGCTTCACTGTTAACAAAGGCCCTGCAATTACTAACATAAAACATTTCACTCTTAGTACCTGCATTTATATGCATATATTTTTAGGTAATTGAAATTGTGATGTGGGGTTAGCACTTGCATGCCAGGGGAGTGATTAGAAGGGAAGTGGTGACATGAGACATCTCATTCTCCCTGCAGTCCTTAAGTGTGACGTTTCAGAAATGAAGGTGAGAGTTAGCTGCTTGTAACATGGAAGCTTTACCAGAATAGTCTCATTTGAATGTGGAAAGATCTTAGATGCCCCCAGACAAGTAAGTTTGCCACTCCGTCACAGCCTCTGAAGGTAGCACCTCTCCCAACATTTCAAGTGTTAGTCCCCCTCGCCCCTGAAATTTTATCCCAGGTGCACCTCTGATACCATGAACCCACCCCTTAATGTAAAGGGCTGCAGGGTGGCCAAATTTAGGGGTGAGGCTGCCCACACACTCACATACAACACTTTCACCCATGCATTCATCCACCAGTCACACAACTACTTGCATATATGCATACATAAAACCAAACACAGCATTGACACAAACATAAACACCAACATGCATGCATGCCTTCATACACATATACATACTAATTTAATTTAAATACACATATATACACATTTATCAATTTAAAATAAAAACGACTTACCTTACCCCCATGCACCCTTCAAAAGCACCCGTACAGCCACGGGGGACCGGATGACCCTCCCTTCACTCCAACATGTAGACATGCTGCCTCACAGGAGAAAACTCTTCTCCTATCAGTCAGCATGTTCACACTGAGCAACGTGTACAAACTGACTGACAGGTGAGGAGTCCTCTATTCTCATTCAGCATGTCTACGTTGTCAGCTCAAAAACAGGAGGCAGCAGAGCTCACTTCTGAGCCCTGCTGTCGCCCATTATTTTGTTGTTTGTTGCAGAGCCAAACAGTTTAGCAACAAACAGCAAAATCATTGCAGGGGCCGAGAGCAGACAGCACAGTCCCCCATGTGAATAAAGGACACGAGTGAACTGTGCTGAGCAAGCATGAGGTCTGGGGCAGTTTACCCCTCCTGCTCCCCCTTTGTGACAACCCTGCCCACAGATGGCTGCTGGGCTGAATCCCACTGGCTGGAGTAACCGCGCTAAGTCCCCACAAGAGTAGCCCCAAACCTTCTAGCATGCGGACGGATCAGGGGGTCCAGGCGGTGCGGCATAGAAATAACCTAGAGACTTCTCCTTTGCAGCCCCCCACTTGCACTAACTCCATTCACTGGCAGTGCACCAGGGAAGGACTATAAGGAAGGCGAGTGGTGGCATCCGCATCTACACGACAGGGGATGGGGCAGTTGATTATTTGTCAACCAACCGCAGCACATGTTGCACTCTTGCAGATAATTAGCAGGAGCCAAGCAGAGGTTAGGGCAGCCGTTATAGAACTATCTTACCTCCAGGACAACTTACCCAAGGGTCACCACAAGCCCAAGGTGGACATGGGTACAGGGCCAAACACAGCGGCAGCGCCGCTCAGCAACCAGTGCCCTCACCCAGCGGAGGCATTGCCCCGGCTTGCCTCAGGCCCACAGCAAGCGGATGGGCAGGGGCTAGCTCGCAGAAGGTGCCCACTGGGTGGCACCACACTGGCAACCCCCTTCCACTTCTAAGCATTCAGGTAGAGCATAGGGGCCACCATCCCCATGTAGAGGCAAACCAGAAATGTCTTGCCACTACCTGCCCCGACACTGAATCAGCGGATGGCATGGGGGTAAAGGATGCCAAAACAAGATGGATTCTTTTACAGCTGCGGCTGGGCACTCACAGACCATGGGCCAGAGGCCTCCCCAAAAGGGAGGACAGGACCTCTGTCAATTCTGGAGGCAGTACAAAACTCTAGGATGGCGCTAGAACTGCAAATTGGACACATCAGTGAGGAACCTAATCTGTTGTGTGCTGACCTACATAAGACAGCGGTATGGCAAAAAGAAACAAATATCAGGGTCGCGTCAGTAGAATTGGTAGCGTAGACACTGAAAAAACGAGTCTCCCAACTCATGCAAGCAAACAAAACGCTAGTATCAAGAGCGGAAGATGCGGAGGGCCACACCCGCAGGAACAATGTCTGCATGGTAGGGCTCCCAGAAGGTGTGGAGGGAGAGTCCATGGAACTTTTCCTGGAATCGTGGCTGCAGAACAAATTGGGCTCCAAAGACCCTTCAAAGTGGTTTGTAGTAGAAAGGGCCCACAGGGTCTCTGCAAGCAGAATGACACCAGGTACGAGGCCCCATCCGGTGATCACCATAATTTTCAACTATAGGGACCCGGAAGCAATCTTGCAGATGGTACAACAATGTGGCCCGATATGCACTGGCGGCAGCTCTGTCCTGAATTTTTAGACTACACAAAACAAGTCCAGCACCAACAACAATGTTTTGAGGAAATCACAGAGATGTTAAGGGATAATGACATCCTATGCATGCTGCTCTAACCAGCCTGCCTAGAAATACTGCAGGGCGATAAGCATTGGTTCTGCAACTCCCCAGAGGAAGCGTGGCATTGATGGGAGATGGAAGGGAGCTGGATCACAGCATCACCAACCCATCCATGCAGACAAGCACCCTTAGCGCCCCAGAACTCTTTGGGGTGGGCAACATGGGGTCGGAAGAAACGGGCACTGGTTGGCACAGGATAACAATGGCAGGAAACGGCACTCTGCAGAGGGAGGAGATGGTTGATGGTGGGGGCATAGCAGAAATCAGCAAGTCGATGATCACGCCTATAGGATAGACTCTTCCAAACAGACAGGATGCTCCCTTGCTCCGGTCACTTGAAGGTGCATTATCGGGCACCAAGGTTGGGACGCTGTGCGGAGAGATGAGGGGATCGTGGGTTTGAGTGGTAAAAACTCACTACCTTTTCCCTGCACAATCCCTGCTGACCCGTCCGCCTCTTCCTGGGGTAGGGGGACAGGCCAGCCCAAGTTCAGGTCGATTGTTGCACTCCACCCGCCCCCAGGCGTACAGGTATTCATTGGATAAACCCTCTCGTTGAGGGCAAGTTCTAAGTTGTTGTTGAAGGTTGGAAAGTTTGGATGTTGAAGTGCAAGGGGGGTTGCGAGGTTGATGGGAGGGGGAATGTGTTCATCACCTGAATTGAATGACACGTGGCCCTCCGGGGTGCAGTTATAAGAGTCTCTTGCAACTTGCTATGGGGAAAGTGAAGATGGAGGGGGAGAGGAGGCACTTAGAAGGGATTCGGGGGAGGGGGGTATCTCCAACTCAGATTGGGACCTACATCAGACACAGCACATGGTCACTGGAGGGGGGGCGATGAAGGGGAGTGAAGGGTCGAAATCCACTCACTCGAAATGGGGACACTCACGATCTTAACAAGGCAGATCCTATATATAACCTCTACACTAAACAATAATTTCAAAAATCGAAAAGGGGAATTTTAAGAGATACACATTTCATGTTTTTATAATGTGTCTAGATTTTAGGCACCCGCCGTACAGCAGAACAACACACATATACATGCTGAACTTCCATTTATGTAGAAACACACAAACACGTAGAGCATGCTGTCACTTTTAGTCAGACATGAGCACAGCACCTGGGAAAACGGAAACGTGTACAGAAACAGTAGCAGAAAACACACATGGATATCTCACAATTAGGGTATGCACAAAGCACACAGAAAACAAACAGACATCTGTGGAGATAGAAACATTGGCTATGAAAAGAGAAAATATGCACCATTCCATGTAGAATATTTCACATAACGAGTATGTGTACATCATGCAGAAAACAAAAATGAAAATAAAACCGAAATGGAATAAACACAATAAACACGCGTAGCTTTTGAACTCATCATAAATGTTCTCCAAATCTAGCAACAAAAAAACGATTTGCAATATCAAAACAAACATACCACATCCAGTGAAATTTGTTGCAAGTTTTCATTTTGAAGAAGGGGTTTCAAAATGTATTTTTTTATGGGGTTTTCCAAAGACCCGAAAACATGATTTTGTACAAATATCTCGAAATTCTCTGCTTCAATTTTTGAGATTATTGACAACCCCAGTCCTTAACTGGGGCATGGAACAAAAGTACTTAAAATCGGTACAAGGATTTTTGAGTCATTCATCATTCAAAATATGAGCATGTATTTATTTTTTTAGCTTGTTCATTAAAGTAGGAAACCACAAAAACATGTACAGAAATCTAAAACACATGCATAAAAACACAAACACATGCGCTCATCAACCAGTTCTATTCCAGCAAGTATGCATCACGCAGAAAACACACGGAAATGGGCGTAAAAAAGAAGTAAAACGTCACAGAACATGGCATTAGGGACATCGCTATCCTATTTCTCTTCCACTTCCCCAGCTGAGCTGACCGCCCTCCATTCAGCCACTCCGCAGTGCACATCTTTAAACCTTGTTCCAGAAATCCCGGGAAAGGCAGCAGCAGCAGGGCCATCATGCCTTACATTGGAGAGCCACAACCATCGCTTTCCCCCTCCCCCTATCAAGGGGAAGATTTGTGCTATGGAGGGAGTTGTTTCCAGTCACCTGCCAGCAAAATTAAGTGCGAAAAATACAAGTACCAGAATCCTCAGAGCTAATTAATTTACCACACCTGAAAAAGAAATGCAGACATGCTTGAAATAACTAAGAAACTCAGCCTCCCTGAAGATTGATGAAGTCATGAAAACGTGCGTTAGGAGGAGAAACTAAAGAATGGTAACAGAGCACCTGCCTTTACATCTTTAAACATTACTCCACTGTGCACGCCTACTGATCCTTTGGCACATAAATGATCAAAGAGCTTGCTCCTATCTCCTGGTCCCACTTCCCCCCTCTTCAATCTCTCTACTAGTTGGCATCTTCCCAGCCTTATATTAGGTGGCCACAGTCATACCCATCTCCAAAAACATACGACTGACCCTAAACATGTCTCTCTCCTGCTTTACCATTTCAAAATCCTTGGGACAGCTGCCTTTAACCGTCCGGATCAACACATATCTCAAGTTAAACTCACTACTTGACCCCTTCCAATCTGAGTTTTGCAGCAAACACTGCACCGAAATCCCTCTGACCTGTGTCCTCAACGTTATTACCATTGCTCATAACTCCCACCTCTATTCCATCCTCATTGTACTTGATCTCTCTGCCTTCTTTGACACCCTCTCTTTATCAACCTCTCCCCTCCCGGGGTTTCAAAGACACTGTACTCAACTAGGTGTACTCCTATCACTCAGGATGATCCAACTCCTTGAAGTACAACACCTCCTCCCCATCCCTCATAGGAATGTGAGTGTCCCACAAGGATCAATCCTTGGCCAACTCCTCTTCACTCTATATCCCAACTCCCTGGGTTACCACAGTTCCTTTTCTGGCTTCTCCTGCCACCTCAATGCCGATGCCACTCAGACCGTATTCCCTTTCCCCACTTGACCCCCCATGCCCCTGACATCTGGAATACATAACCAGCTGGTTTACTGTCATCAATCACTGGATGGCATATGCTACCTGATGTTAATCTCCTGCAAGGCAAACGTAACATTCCTGTTCACCTCCAATGCCAACCCCACTCTCCCATCAGGTGCCTCCTTTCCTATGGATCTCCTCACTACAACACACAGGTCTTGCAAATTTGGGGTGCTCTTTGACATCGATCATAAACTAAATCCCTTCATTACTGCCTCTACCATTGCAGTAAGAGCCAACCTTCTAAATATCAGGAAGATATGTCCACGTCTCACCCACCATTCTGACAAAGGTCAAATCCCCACCATGGGCCTCAGTGAATCATGATGACTACTGCTCCATCCTGCTCCCCGACCTCCCCTAAAATATTTTGCTGCCCTCAGCAGAATATTTAACTTTGCCATATGAACCCTTGAAAGCTGACCTGGATACTCTTCCCACCATTGTCTTTTGCCATGTGACCGGATGGCTCTTGATGCAAAGGCACTCCTTCTTCAAGCTCCTACTGTTTTACATCAAATCTATCCATTTGCTGGTCCCATCAGTACCTGGCATATTGCATCACTCACTACTCTCCCACTCAGACTCGCCACCCTTGATTTATCTGTGTATTATTTATTTATTTGTTTAATTTATTTGGTGTTTTTAACTGCACCACATAGATACATGACTCTTCAGAGTGCTCTTCAATTCTGTGTCACCGCTCACTTCCTCTCCTTCTTTAAACTGGCCCTTCACCTCTGGAATGTCCTCGCTTAGCACCTGTAATCTTGAAATTGCTCACAAAAGTTTTTCAATTGACATCCAGGGGTAGGAGAACTTGATTTAAGCACCTGTGTAGAAGAGGTATCAGTAAAGGGATCATGTTGCCAAGAATTGTATACGTATTGGCAAACTATATGTGCTCTGAAGCACCTCCGCATAGATCACACAACTAGAGAAATGTTTGCAATGTTTGGAAACTGTTTTCTGGTTTCTAAAAGCAAGGCAGATTTTTTTATTAAATGTGCAAGATGTAATGGGGAATTTGAGTTCCCTCCTTTTTAGGAATATCACCAGGCTTACATAACACCCCTTTTGCGTATGTAAGCATCCCTCCTGCCTCTTTTCTTTTTCATTTGGTGAGCTGATGCAAGTGGGCGTAGGTCCTGTGGCCTAAGCCCCACCCACATATCAATCACTGCTAATCTTTTGGTGCCTTCTTGTCTTGTCACCCTTCTCCCCTATTTAAGAGGTTTTCTAGATTATTTTCTTTTGCAGTTGGTGAGCTGATTCAAGTGGATCCCGGTTGCATTACCGAAGCCCCACCCACCTATCAATCTTAACTGTTGGACTGAAGGACATCTCTCACCTGGGCATCTGAAGCAAAGGGAAGATGAAGAAAAGGGCAATTCCTGTTTGGATCTGTTCAGGACCCATGACCAGAATCCCTGCTCTTGTAACATAAGGTAAGCTCCCTCAAATATGTGTTTCACCTCTCTCTCCAAACAGCCCATCCCACGATCACCAATCCAGGCTAACAACGCTACTCATGAGCAACCTCATGGAGACTACATCACAACAACCTCAAACACGTCACCATAGACCACATCAGCACTCACCGTTCAACACTACACAAAAACTGATTAGCGAGATAGTTCTCAGCTGGCTCAAATCCTACCTTGTTAACCACCACCAATCTGTCCAAATTGATTCCTCCAGCTTACCAACCCTACCCGTTACCTGTGGAGTCACGCAAAGATCTATCTTCTATCCCGTGATCTTGAACCTTTACATGGGACTGCTCTGAACTTTCCTGGATCCACACAACATCCACATCCACCAATAAACAGATGACAGAGAGCTCTATTTCAAGATCTCCTCAATCAAAGACATCCACAGGCTCAAGTCCTTCCTTGATTAAATGCGGGAAATCCAGTGCTTACCTGATGCTCAACTCATCGAAGACTGAATCCCTACTGCTAACATACGACACTGAACACCTTGATATCTAGACCCGGTTCTATGCTATGAACCTTTGGGGCTCCACACCACAGCCAGCCACCCGCGCCAAGTCCCTTCAGTTTGATATCGACAGACACCTTTACTTCAAGCAGCACATAGCAAGGAATACACACAAGGCTTGGCACCAAATTTCTCTGCTTTGGAAAATGATGCCCTTCATCTCAGAAAACAACTTCAGATCTGCTGCCCAAGCCTTGGTCCTCTCGCAACTGGATGGTGGCAATGACCTTCTGGAAGGCCTTCTGGCGTCTAACCTGGCCCCCCTGAGATGTGTGCTACATGCTGCAGTATGAAGACATCAAAGGACTCACCCAATTGAACCACATCATTGAAATGCACTGGCTCCTGCTTCAAGCATATATCATCTTAAAATCCTGCTGAATCACCAATGCGGCTGTCACCCTGAAGTCCTCAAACTACCTCACTGGGAACCCTAGCATCTCCAGAGGCCTATGATCAACCAGAAGTAAGGATATGTGCAGACTTGAACTCCGAAGTTGCTGGAAGGAAAGGGCCAGAAGACAGGCCTTCTTTGTCTATGCCCCTTGTTGCTGGAACCTCTTCCCCATCAATACCAGACTACCCCCTCACTTCTACATTTCAGGAAGGAGCTCAAGACTCTCCTCTTCAAGGCATGGCTCCTCTCTAAGACCCTGCACTCCCCACCTAATCCGCTGTTTCCTCCCCTGACTGCCAGTTTGCAGATCCCTCGCTACCAAATTGCCCTCCCTCTCCCTCCACCCTCTCTTGAATCTCTGCTCCCACACTGTTTCCTTCCTCCATGACTTGTAAAGTGCTCTGTTGCTTCTCGAAGCTAGATCCAAACTCAATAAATACCACAAGAGTAATGATAATAAATATCATAATAATAATTGTTATTATTATTACAATCTCCAATGAGTTGATCTGCTGAATGTTGAAACACCAAACTGGCTGAATATTAAAGTGGATAAATTTTTTGCCTACCATCAAATGTTGCCACTTCTCTGAGGTAGGTACACTCAGTTCACTGCATCTAGATGCCTATTATTTGCGCATGGTCAGTTTTAAAGTGTCTTCGAAAAGAATACAATTAACTGCTTAAATATTTAAATGTATCCTATTTCTTATAATTTACTAATGTAACTGCAACACATGTATAATGTGTAGCATTAATAGATTGTGGAATCAATCAATTTTGCCATCCTTTAAAATATGGGGAAGTGCTTTCGTTGATAGGCATCCAGAACAAATATATTTTGCCTTACATGGAATTCAGGAATGATATTAAAAAGTGAGTAGCAGTTTGACTCTTCCAAGCCCAAGTGTAATCTAAGCATACATGTGCATCTCCCACAAAGGTGCAGTCACAAATCTTCCACTAATCCCTGTGACACACATGCTACACATTCCTTAAAACACCTCCCAAATATATCTAAAACATCTCCCACAGATTTCAGAGTCCCAAGACTGCTACAGATCCAAATTACTTCTCCTGCAGATCAGTAAACATGTATCTCACAGATCCACATCACACTTCTCACACTGATCCATGTAACACTCCCCACCCCACAGATCCCCATCACACGTCTCCCACAGATACCCATCACAGGTTTCCCACATATCCCAATCACATGTCTCGCACAGATTCCTCCTCACACATTTCACATAGATTCTCAGAAGACATCTACGATATTCCCTATCACACAGATCTCCCCATCCCACATTTCATATACAATCCACTTTATACTGTGACGCAGACCTCTGGAGTATATCTTCCTCAAATTCTCTATCACACATTTCTCACATATTCCATCTCACAATTCTACTATATATTTCCAGCACGTCTTCCACAGATTACACATCACTCATTAGCCTCTGATTCCACACGACATACCTCCCACACCTTTCTAGCACACATCCCATAGGTTCCCAATCACACACATCTCGCATAAATTCTCCAAAACACATTTATTAGATTACTATTACATTTATCACACAAACACCACACTCATTCACAGATCTCCATCCCACATCTGCAACAGGTTACCAATAGGATATTTCCCACAAATTCTCCATTGCATGTCTCCCAGAGATGGGACAAAAGAAAACTCCACTCGGTCATCTCTTCCACAGATTGCCAGTAACACGCCACTTAAAGATTGAGCATTGCATGTCTCCCGCAGATCTCTAGCATATGTCTCCGCAGAATCCACATCACACATCTTTCAGAGTTCCAAATCACACTTATGACACTGACTCATTCAAAAACTTCCCACAGATCCCAGTCACATATCTGCAATTGATACCAGCATATGTCTCCTGCAGCTCCCCACATGTCTTCCACAAATCCCCATCACATTGATATACAGTGAGCGGCTTTTAGACTGCACACTGACACAGCAAGGTGTGTGGCCAACAACAGGACAGCCAGCAGCACCAACAACTAGGCAATGCCAGGGGCAAGGCCACTGCTGAGGAGGAGTACTCGCCCTGAGTGCCAACCTACAAAAGAAGATCTCGCATTGGTGCTCGACGGGAAAGTTCACCAGTTCAGGAATCATTGTGCATGCATGTGCCCATTCATTTGCCATAGGAGGAAAACATGGCTCTTGTTTCTGTGGCTAGACTGTCAATAAGCTCCACTTGCAAACTAAAGAACAACCGCAAACTGTTAATGATGATAATAAGCTTAACGAAGCACTTAAACATGTGTCTCATGTCAAGACAATCGGTCTGTTGTGTTATTTTGTGTTATGCTGATTGGTATTTGTAAATCACATATCTGCCATAGTCAGTGCATTTATCAGCCCCAATGAGCCTGTGTGAGTCGCAGCTTTAACCCCAAATATGCTGTGGAAAAGCCGTTGGTGGCAACAGTGGTGGAAAGCGGCCATCCCCAATGTGTCGCAAAGTGGCAATGATTTCTTACAAATTAAGCACTGACACCAGGCGCCAGTAGACCTGTGTGATACCAGCCATCACCTGCTCTCCGGAGTTGTTCCGCATTCTCCAAAGGGAATCTGATCTGGGGGGGCCCCACCGGTGTTGGAAGCATGTCATGTGAGGTGCACCCCTCATCGTCTCTTCATAGTTTATTTGTTTCCAAGTTTTCTCCTAGTCTTCCTAATGCAAAGTCCCCTTTTGTTATGAAAATACTTTTCAGTGCTTTAGTAACTGCTAGATTTGCTGACCTGGTTCTCTGCTTTCATTCACACAGAGATCACATGAGAGCATTTAAAGCCCTTCAGTAGAACGAATCACCTGGCTGCAGACGAGGACTTTTAGTACTTGATCGAGGGACTTCAGCGGCCAGCTAATTCCTCAGGTCCCCACTTATGGTGGAGAATCAATGTTATGTACCCTTTCCTAATCAGCTAATGATACTCATTCCTTCATGGTTCTGGCTGAAGCCAGCCAAACCCCATTGTATGAGGAGGGTGATGCCAGCAGAAGGGGCGCCAGTTAGATATTTTTTCCTTCTGCGTCCTCCCATGAAAGAGTCTGTGAGGCAAGGCAGGAAGGCAGAAGGAGCACTCCAATCATTCCTCTTTCTAGTGGTTGGACACCTCCCCCTGCCTTTTCTGAGGCATTTTTTTTGCAGCAATCCCATTCTTTCTCAGCCATCCCACCACACTCCACCAATGAGTGTGCTGTAGGGGTTTATGAATAGGACTAGGATGGCTACAGAGGTACGGTTTGGTTTTCATCTTCAATTCACTAACATCGTCACTGGGAGAGGTGCATTATGGGACATGGAGTTATGCCGAAAGGTCTACTGAGTGAGGTAGAGTACATTCTGGGATAGGCAGGGAAGTGTACTAGGATCTCTGTCTATGACAAACAGTGGGAGGAATAGTTGTATAGGTCATGACCTGAAAGTTATTTCAGCAAAGAAGGCTTCATCAACCATCTTTTTTTATTTAGTATGCTCAAGATAAAAACATAACGTCGCATAAAATGCCTGGAGCCATAATGTGTACTTTCAGCACTGCAATCCCCAAGCTACATCACGCTGTTAAATGAAAGACCTGGAACTGGAATCAGACATTTTTAGCACTACTTTCACCACACTCTGCAGGCTGGAAGACCTGGGACAGGACGGTGCACCTTTTAGCACTATATTCTACGCAATGCACAGTGCTGCTCTAATGGAATCCTTGTAATAGGAATATGCACTTTTGCACAAACCTGCATGTGACGAATCAACTTCCGGGGCACTAGTGGTCCAGGGATGAATATTGGTTTCTAAACCATCAATCAGCCCCACACCTCTAGTACACCAGAAGGGATCCAAACAGATTGTAAACACAAGCAAATTATAAACCTCCTTTTCCATTTTGGTAACGTGGACGGAACAACAGGTTTATCTCACAAGGTCATGGATTGTTGGTTAGTTGCAACATAGCGAAAATACAATTATTACCCAATGATAAAAGGGACCGTCCAGTCAAGGTTGTATACAAATATCACCTTTATTATTATCAGGGCTTTAAGTGGGGTAAGAAATCGAGGGGGGGCCCTCGTTTGGGGGCGTGGCTTGCGGGGGCGTGGCCTAAAACTTACGCAAATCGTAAGGTAGGCACACACATATATATGCATGTTATATATCTGTGTGCATACCTTACTATGGTTTGTGTACTTTGCAAGCCATCTTTTCTAAACATAGAAATATGTATTTCTATGTTTAGAAAAGATGGCTTGCAAAGTACACAAACCATAGTAAGGTACGCACACAGATATATAACATGCATATATATGTGTGTGTGCATACCTTACGGTTTGCCTACTTTTCAGGCCATTTTTTTAAAAAACATTTCGGTTTTATAAAAGATGGCTTTGAAAGTACACAATTCAAGCCATCTTTTATAAAGCTTTGACTACGGACAAAATTGTCCGTCGGCAAAGCTTTATAAAAGATGGCTTGAATTGTGTACTTTTCAAGCCATCTTTCATAAACCTCGAAAAATATCAAGGAATCCCCAGGTTCGCCGAGGGTTAAAGACGCCTCGGCGACCTGGGGAAACAAAGGGACAGTAACTGCCTCTGGTGACCCCTCGCGCGAGAGGTCACCAGATGCAGTTACTATGATTTACAGAAGTGGCAGCCAGGCACAGCATTGCTGTGGCTGGCTGCCACTTCTGTCAGATCGCCTGACTTCATGGCAGGCGCATCTCCCGTCGCGGCTGCTGCCGCGACGGGATAATGCATCCCGCCAATGTTGCGTGTGGTGGGACGGGGCCCCGGCAGGGCCCCGGCTCAGTCCCACTTTTTGGAGACTGCCGGGGCCCGGCCCCGGCAGGCCCCGGCCCACTTAAAGCCCTGATTATTATTCAACAGACAGTTCTAGCACACTACAAAATAAAACCCACCCTGTAAAGGAATGCAGAGAACAGACAGTTTCAAGAAGGAAAGGGGATGCACTCTAGATACTGACAGGAGGGTAATCGGAGAAGGAACAGGAGAATAGTACCACAATGTATCTTGTGTCTGTAGAAGTGCTTGGTGCTCTACACAGTCGAGTCTGTTTCAGGGCGCTTTGCAGCTTTTGCGACAGGGTTCAAGATGGGAGACAGCTGCAGGTATCAGGCGGCAGGCAGTTCGGAGAACAAAGCTGGACAGATGGCTGCAGGCTGGCCTAAATGGCAGCTCAGGGTCAGGAATTGATATCTCAGTGCTGGTCGGCAGGTCTGAAACACTGGTCGAGGAGTCTCGGACGGCGTTAACGACTGACCCGTAACAACAGTCAGCAGTGCAGTCGTTGTCAGCTCGAGGGGCTCGGCTGGCTCCAAAAATGTCCGTTAAGGTGAACGCTGGTTGATGCTTGTCGGTGCACTCCTCCTAGCTTCTTCACTGTGCTTGTGTCATCCTTTAAGGGGGACGGCCCAAAACTAAGGGGAGTGTTGCAGGCAGGTTTAGAGACTCTCTGGCACTTCCCACCTAGGAAATTTCCTTGCAGAGCCTAGCAGGGCACGCTCCATGCTGGCTGGGTACCGGTTCTGGAGCTGCTGGAGGGTCCTCTGGAGTCAGTATCTTCCTCTGTTCCCTGTGAGATGTTTAGGGGAGGGAGCTTGCTTCACTCTTTGGAAATCCTGGGCTTCCTTCACTGGCGGAAGCTGTAAGGCCGACTGTACCTTAAGCCAGGGTCCAAATGAATTCTGCTTGTTACTCAGTGCAAAGTCTTCAGATGATCTTCCCAAAAGAGGGACTCGACCCTCTTTTAAAGCCAAATGGGCCCCAGTGATTGATGTAGGATAACCCTACCTTAATGAACCAATCCCGGGTCCCTACCAACAATCTCCTGTATGCATGAGGTCATAACCAGAGTGCTTTGCAACAGAAAAGGTAAAAGGGTTATAACATGTAATACTCAGTCCCACCCATCTTCCTTTCTGTTGTTGATCAAAGAGTTTCTCTGGTTAATTGAACTCTCTGTGGTTCCTGATGATTAAAGCAGCAGGTCTCCCTTGAAGCAGTGGCAAGAATAGCCTTTCTGTCTCCATCAAATCACATACTCCTACCCTCTGAATGGGATCGACCTATGGAGCTTTACTACTGTAAACACCTGTACCAGACATGACAGCTCACTGTCATTGATACTTTAAAGCGGGAGCTGGCTTCTGGTTGACACAGTGCATTGGAAAGGGGTGTTGTGGTTTCCTGTATCCTTTGTTTTAGCTTCTGCAGCCAGGCCCCAAGTAACCAAAGCCTCACATCCTTGTTGCAGCTGTCAAAACTGGTATATCTATCCTGCAAGGTACAGAAATTTGTTTCTTAGGGTGAGTAGTGTGACAAATCAAAACTGCAGAGCCCAACTTCCATTATTCACTGAAAAGTTTTTTTTTACTGACTCACTATAAGACACGTTTCAAATTTAAAATCGTGGACATTATGTTCCCATATTGCGTGTTGCTTTTATACAAATGGCCAGGATTTGGTTCATATTGCATTGTGTTTCCTGCTTTTTTCCCTTGTTTTCGGAAGCATTTGAATGCGAATGCTGAAGTCATTGTGACTCCTCATTTGCTACATTAGGTTACTTACATACCCTCTGACATTATACGTCTTGAAGTACTAGGAGCAGGAGACTTATTCTCCCGGGAGAAAGTGTTAGATGCTTCTCCTAGCAAATGGATGCTCCTTCAGGAGTTTCACTTGACGTCAGCCTTATTGCTAAGGTCTCTCTGATCCCTCCACCTCAGATCTCACCACCGCAGGTGCTGAGGGACTCCCTTGTCTCATATGTGAACTTAAAGATGACGGTCGTTTTGTAGGAGATTTCTGTAGAGGAGCAGCTGCATGCCTCTGCAGGAAACCCCGCCTCCCACCTCCGATATGTTGGAAGCCTGAGATGGTGCCGTGTTTGACACCAGCAGTTGTGGCAATACCGCAACGTATGTTTGAAAGAAGATACCCATTGAGACAATCCTATCGAATGTATCACTGAAGGGATGACAATTTGAGGGAGGAACTTCCTGAAGCAATATGAGAAAAGATCAAAGAAAGACGCCGCGTGACGTCATAAGAGAATATGAACGACATCTCAGGATACTGGCTTAAGAGGGTGTATGTATCCTACAGAAATTAATGACCGAGTGAAGAATCAAGTGAACATTTAAAATAAGAAAAAGAAGATTACACATGCACAAAGTGCTACAGAGAAACAACCATTAAATAATTGTACAGATGCTGAAACGCAAGTAGCCCTGGGTCTGGGCTTACGTGCTGCTTGGTGAACTGAATTTCCAGACATGGCACAAGTGTACCAACCAATTCTAGAGGTCCGTATAACAAAGGAACTTATAGTTTGAGAAACCAATAAGAAACCGTATACCTAATATTTTTGAAAATGTCATGTTTTAGAGTTAGGCATATGTAGTCCACCTGACAGTGGGCAGCCAATTAGAATCGCAGTTCCTACAGATAGTATACTTAGATGTTCCTCTTAAGCCTATCCCGATCCCCAGTAGGTTTTTCATTATTTGCCATGTAGTACGACATCACCACTGATGTATTTTTAGTATAAAGTCTATGTCGTGTGAAAAGATTGCTGAGAGCATTGAGCGTACGTCCGTTGATGGTTCGTTGTAAATCCCTGTTTTAGATAATTGTTAATACAACAGTACTTTGCCATCTTCCTGAGTTGGTTCGGGATCCCATCCATTACATGCACGTACCTAAAGGGCCCTAAGCTCACTTCTATGAAATCACACTCCAGACTGACCTTCATCAAGTAGACCCCCCTCTTCTTCCTGCACCCTTGCTTTGCCTGAAATATCTTGCTACTTTTTATTCAATACTGCAAAACCTCTGGAACAGCCTTAGGTGTGTGCTTCTCTGCTTTTAAAAAAATATATATATTTTTTCACAAAGAACAGTACGTAGAACAGAAAAAAAAATCAAATTACCTTTCAATGAGGAGGGGAGGGAGACATTGATCACTACACAGGAGGGATACAATGAACACTGGTTTTCAACGTATTAGCTTATTTCATACACACTATTATACACTGAACCTAATAAAGCGTAGGTCGCAACCTCATAAATGTGATGCCTCATCATCTTATCAATCTCTTATTTAGTTCTCCTTATTAGCCATTTACCATGCATACAATATTTATTTATGTATTTATTTGCAATTTTAAAGTGCTCACACAGCCCGGGGGCAGTGGGCGTCATTACGACCCCGGAGTTAAGGGGTTAACGGCTGCGGCGCCGTTTACCCCTTAACGCCTTACTACGAGGTCCCTTTGAGGCTCCCGACCTTAACGGCTAGTCTGGACAAGCCGTTAAAGTAGGGACCCGCAAAGGGACCTTGATGGCAATTACGGTACCGCAATTTGTGGTACCGTAATTGCCGCCTTCCCCATTCCCATTGAGCCCTATGGGGCAAAAATGGGAATGGGGAAGGGCCATGGTGACATGGGGAATTACCGCCCGCCAACCTCGGAATGGGGTGGTAATTCCCCATTTCACCATGGCGGACTCCGGCATTGACCATGGTGCTAATAGCACCATGGTTTAGCGCCGGAGTCCTAATGAGGGCCACTGTTAAAGGAAGTTGCATATTTATAACTCGCTTAATATCCGCAGGTTTCTAAGCACAGACCCGGGCATTAAACCTGTGTTGCTTCTTGTCGTCTTGTTTCCAAGGCCACCACGTTGCCACTGAGCTATCCTCCCAGGACTGATATATGACCAGCATTGTTTACTCCTCTTTGTCGGAGTGGGAATTGCAGTGCAAATATTCATGCAGTTCATTCCCTATATCTGTGTGTCTATGTACAGGCTATTTCAAATTTTCCTTTTTAGTTTGGGCTATTAGAGGGCGCTTGCATCACCTATAAGATAAAACTAGTGTATTAGTGTACAGATAGCAAGAAATAGCATATGAGGAGGGACACACAGTGTGTAGGTGTTGTTTGGTTATTTGTCAAACCATTGACTGCCCATGGACATGCTAATCCCTAAGGCCATTCCCACCCAGTGTTTGACCCTCCCTGACCAAAACACCTCCTCATGGGAGCTCACATTACTCAAGCCTTACCATCAAACGTTGCACTTGATGTGCCTGCCAGAGTTTTTTCAAAGCACTCTTCTGAAAGTTAATGACTTAATTGGAGCTGTAAACCTGCTACTAGTGTAATAAAAATGTCTTAACAGGTCTTTGTTCCCCCACTCCATTTATAAGCGCTATGTGCATCTCACTCTGAAGTCCAGTTAATAACACGCATTGTCAAAGCCAAGAGTTTTGGCTTGTGTATACGTATTAGGCCATTGCCAGGCACTGCTATTAGATGCTCAGGTACTCACACAATTCTGCACTGCTACCATCAGTGGGCAGTTAATACGACTGCGGCAGTGCCTGGCAAGTGCCTTTCCCATGCCAACATAAAAGGCCAAACTATTGGCATTGCCAATGCTTGTTTGATGACGGTGTTGAGAGATGTCTTGCAAATCAAGTCCCACCCTATGTGGAATCCAACTTATTGCTGCAAGAAGTATAGAGTTGGTGATCGTCTCAGTATCGGCTAACATTCTTAGGAAGGTGTAACAGGGCAAGACCGTGGGCTCATCCTTGCAGCATTTGACACAGTGGATCACAGTATACTGGCAAGATTGGCATTCAGGGCGCCCGCCACCTTTGACTGCTTCTTGTTAAAGACAAATAGCTCTTGCTACTTATCTGTGGTGTTCGACAGACCTCAGCTCTATCTCCAATTGTTTTAAACATGTATATTTGCCCTTTAACCAACTTGAATGGGTCTCATGGCACATCATTGTATAATCATGCTGATGACTCTCAAGTCTTAGTTAATCTAGCCAATGGGGCCTCCTTCTGTGCTAATCAATTCTCTGCATCCGAGCAACACATTCACTCTTGGATGTGTTCCAACAAAATGAAGTTGACATTATGATTGTAGTCCCCACTCTGCTTCTGTGGAATGCAACGGTTTGGCCTCCAGAGCTCGTGGTGTGCCCGTCACCACGTACTACAGTCGACATGTACACAAGCTTAGTGTAATGACTTGTGATTGTGCGAGTTATACAACACAGGTAAATTAAAATAATAACAATAAACCTCCTTAGCATTCAGTTTCATCAAGATCTGTGGCTGGAGCCACCTTAAAACCACACTATTTCCATCTAAACTTCCCATCACACATCTCCCCCAGTTCCCCAGCCCACTCCTCCTTGGGGAATTATAAAAGGACGTTTTCATGTTGGTCCTGAGAGGAAGGCTGATGCTGGGTAGGGGTAGGGG
Source organism: Ambystoma mexicanum (assembly GCF_040938575.1). Classification (NCBI taxonomy): domain Eukaryota; kingdom Metazoa; phylum Chordata; class Amphibia; order Caudata; family Ambystomatidae; genus Ambystoma; species Ambystoma mexicanum. Next base: position 417,733,574 of record NC_090934.1, on the reverse strand, counting down.
TGGGGGTGAGGTGGGGAGGATGCGCTGGAGCTGGTGAGGCGGAGGGGATGAGTTGGAGGGGAGGGGAGGGGAGGGGGGGTAAGGGCTGCAGCAGGGCTCTGGAGAAAACTGGTGACCTCACAGCCTCCAATTATCCGCTAATTGTAGCCTTCGTGGCAGCAGGCTGCGATTTCCAGCACATCATGAGGCTCTGAATGACTTTTATCTATAGACGGATGAGTGTTGCGTAGGATCAGAGTTGCATTTGGTAGCTGTTGTATAGTATACGAACGATGTTGCGGGGGATCACGTGCAAGATAATTGTGTAGTTCGACGTGCTTTGTATCGGATGTGTAATTTTCACCGCGTGTGGTACACTGTATAGGTGTTGTGATGGATGAGTGTTTCACAGTACAATGATTACAAGAGCCACGTTTTATTTGGGAAAAGTGTTGTACAGGCTGGGCGTAGGATTATGAGAGACAGCGCTTAGTAAGCATGAGTCATGGTTACATTTGGGTGTTGGACAGGAACAGTGCATAATACAAATGTTCTGTGGAATGGCAATTTCATATGGCAAGTGTTGTAGACAAGGAGGGGTGTGTAGTATTGTTGTTGTACTGATTGATCGCTGGACAGGATCAGTGGTGCATTGATTGATTGTTGAATAGGTGATTCTTGCAGCAAGCGATGGACGGATTGAATGATTTCTGGATCGGATGATCCGTCCACTGAAAGATTGTTGGGTTGGGTAACTCTTGAATAAGATGGTTGGTGTATTGCATGATTGTTATATCAGATCTTGTGTATGTCTCATAACTGTTGTGCCAGATGATTGTTGGGTTTGTTGCTTGTTGTCTTTGGTGATTATTGGATAGGAGGTTGATGTAATGGGTGAGGGTTGCATTGACTGGTTGATGAGTTGGATGTTTGTTGGTTAATGATTAGTATGTTATTTCGCATACGATAATAAAGTGAACATTTACAGGGAGATATTGGTGTTGGGTGACAGAGATAGTGGGGAGATATTAGAAAGCACAGGAGAAGAGATGGCCGAAAGATAGATGATAAGAAAGCGAGTGAAGCTGAAATGAATGCTTTTTTTGGCAGCAAGTACAGAAAAAGATCAGCCACTTGTTCAAGAGCAGTGTAATTTAGCCACCCGGGCTGGAGTCGAGAAGAGCGGCCGGGAGGGTGCCTAAGGAAAGTTGTATTTTTTGAGATAGGATTTCAAGAAAAGAGGGCTGGTTTGATAGAAACAGCAGTGATCAATACGAAGAGTCTTGAAAATAATCCCTAAGTGAATGGGGAGCAGTTGGAGGGAGTGAAGGATTGGGGTGGCATGGTAAAATCTACCTGTGCTGCAGTTTAGTGAAGGATTGGGGTGTCATGGTGAAATCTACCTGTGCTGCAGCTTAGTGAAGGATTGGGGTGGCATGGTGAAATCTACCTGTGCTGCAGCTTAGTGAAGGACTGGGGTGGCATAGTGAAATCTACCTGTGCTGCAGCTTAGTGAAGGATTGGGGTGGCATGGTGAAATCTACCTGTGCTGCAGCTTAGTGAAGCATTGGGTGGCATGGTGAAATCTACCTGTGCTGCAGCTCAGTGAAGGACTGGGGTGGCATGGTGAAATCTACCTGTGCTGCAGCTCAGTGAAGGACTGGGGTGGCATGGTGAAATCTACCTGTGCTGCAGCTCAGTGAAGGACTGGGGTGGCATGGTGAAATCTGCCTGTGCTGCAGTTTAGTGAAGAACTTGGGTGGCATGGTGAAATCTGCCTGTGCTGCAGCTTAGTGAAGGATTGGGGTGTCATGGTGAAATCTACCTGTGCTGCATCTTAGTGAAGGATTGGGGTGGCATGGTGAAATCTACCTGTGCTGCAGCTTAGTGAAGGATTGGGGTGACATGGTGAAATCTGCCTGTGCTGCAGCTCAGTGAAGGATTGGGGTGGCATGGTGAAATCTACCTGTTCTGCAGCTCAGTGAAGGACTGGGGTGGCATGGTGAAATCTGCCTGTGCTGCAGTTTAGTGAAGGACTGGGGTGGCATGGTGAAATCTACCTGTGCTGCAGCTTAGTGTAGGATTGGGGTGGCATGGTGAAATCTACCTGTGCTGCAGCTTAGTGGAGGATTGGGGTGGCATGGTGAAATCTACCTGTTCTGCAGCTTAGTGAAGGACTGGGGTGGCATGGTGAAATCTATCTGTGCTGCAGCTTAGTGAATGACTGGGGTGGCATGGTGAAATCTACCTGTGCTGCAGCTTAGTGAAGGACTGGGGTGGCATGGTGAAATCTACATGTGCTGCAGTTTAGTGAAGGATTGTGGTGGCATGGTGAAATCTACCTGTGCTTCAGCTTAGTGAAAAATTGGGGTGGCATGGTGAAATCTACCTGTGCTGCAGCTTAGTTGAGCTGCCACATTCTGACTACATTAAAGATGATGGATTTTGTAAGAGGGGAGACGGCGATAAAGAGAGTGGCGATGATGTAACTGATATTGCACGAGTGCGGAGGCAGTGGACCTTCGTGCACGGGCCCTGAGGAAAGGCAGCATCTGAGCGCTCTGAGTAGTAATAAGCAAGATGAAGTAGTTTTGCTGATCTGAAGGGATAAGGAGAGTTTGTCATCCAGTTGGAATCCAAGGTTTCTGCTGCGGTCATGGGTGGAAGACGGGGGAAGAGACAGAGGGCACATGAAAAGTGACCACAGAGTTGGGGAACCTCATAAGATCCAGATCTTGGTCTTGTCCGAGCTTAGTTACATAATGCTCTGCTGCTTGCTGCCTCGCTATTTGAACTGTACTGTTTATACTTTTTAGTGCATCCAACCCCTCAAATCTCCTTTGTGTTGTGATATGTTATGGGACATTATGTGTAGACGGTATTTTACTGTTTCTATTGAGCCCTTGTTGCTGCTAACAACCGTCTTTTTTCAGTGGCCACTGTTCGCGCGGTCACGTGATCATTGCTGCCGGCACTAATGTGCTTGTACTTTAGGCAGCGCAGCGGGCGCGCAAAAGGCACGCCTGTCTTGTGCTCGTCCAGCCCTTGGACATCTGCTAATGCATTAAATGGGGCACTAAATAAGCATTATTCCAGGACTAACCTACTGGTGTTGGCACCCAGCAATACTGGCTTCCCTGAGAATTTTGCATTGGGAAGTTTCCATTGCTGGTGCTAAAATGCTCAAGCGTCCTTGGCGATTATGGGTTCTTTAGCTGCACACAGGATGGAGTATTATGGCACTATGCACGATTATCAGCCTGATTTATTTTTTATGACTGAAACCTGGCTCAGTGACTCGACAGGCCCGGACATTGCCCAAACTTTGCTGGCTAATTACAAAATCCTCTGTCAGCACAGAGGAACAATGAGATCCGGAGGCGGTTTAGCACTTGTCTATTTATCAACTTTTGACTGTAAAATGGAGCCCTTTGCACACTCCCGCAAAATGGAGGCAGTGCTGATACGTCTAGCTCTCTCAGCCTTGTTAACTTTTCACATTTTGTCCGTTTATTGTCCTACCTTTGATTCCTCTTTCCCGTTGGCCTTTACTGAGCTAAAGGCCAGTCTTAAACTACTGTTTCCAATAGTTTGATTATTGGGGACTTTAATTTGCATCCAAATGATTCCTCTAATCTTTTGGCCACTGGCTTTATAACAGCTATGGAGGATCTAGTCTTCCCTCAGTTGCCTCTCCAGCCTACCCACAATCGTGGCGATAGGCTTGACCTTATTTTTTCCCCAACTACCTTGGCCACTTGGTTTCCTACTCTTCCTGTGCGGTGGACTGAACATTTTCTGGTGCCTTTCAGTATTAGTACTATTGTTAGTGATGCCACCAGGCCCTCGCAAGATTTACCTCAGCGTAAGTGGCACCTGACTAATTCAGCTGAGATTTCAGCCCAGATTGCGAATTCTTGTGTGTCTTATGCTCATATGGATTTAGAAAGTCTGTCTCGAATGTTTACATCTACAGCTAATAGCTTAGCCCCTCTGAGGCCCTCCCATCCTCACTCTCGCCTGGCTGAGCCCTGGTTTGCTCCACAGATAGTTGAGTTTAGGCTCTGCTGTAGGCAACTAAAAAGGAAGTGGAGGGTTGGATATGCTGCTGACAGGAGAATTCTATTCTGTAGTGCGCTTGCTACCTATCATAAAGCGATCTTAGAGGCTACGCGCTTCTATTTTACCAATCGCGTGGAAGCTGCACTTAACTAGCCAAAGGAGCTGTTCCAGATTGTTAGGTCATTGCCCTCTTCCAATACTGAGGATGTTACTATTCCACCTCACAAGCTTTATGTGACTCGCTCTCTATCTATTCTTTGGACAAAATTCTGACCATTCAGCAGTAGATGACCTCCTCTATGGCCTCTTGTCCTGTTGAGGTTGACCCTCCCTTAACTGGAGATGTGAGGCCCTCTTGGTAAATGTTTCCATTGCTATCTTCTGCAGACATTATTATGAGGTCCGTCTCGCCTTTGGATGCTATCCCTTTCTCCATAATGAAAACCATTATTTCTACCATTGCTCCTACCGTGACAAAGGCGGTTAATCTATCTTTTTCTCCTGCTGTTATTCCGGCTATTCTAAAACACGCTTTCGTGATACCACTTTAAAAAAAAAAACTACCTTTTGTTTCTGCAAACTATTGCCCTATCTCACTACTTCCATTTCTTATGAAGCTCTTGGAGTCACTTGTTGCTTCTTTAGTTTCACCCTTCTTGGAAAAATAATTTTTTTACCCTTTTCAATCTGAGTTCAGACAAGGGCTGGGTATGGAGTCTGTGCTGGTTTCAGTCGTGGACAACCTATCTCAGTTGGCCGATCAGGGAAGGGTGGGGGCACTTATCCTTTTAGATCTGTCAGCGGCTTTTGACGCTGTTGACCACCCCACCGTGCTTCGTTGACTGGCTAGCTTTGGAATTTCCAGCTTGACCTGGCTTGGATCCTTTTTGGGTGATTGTTCACAGTCACTTTCTCTTCATCCTTTCCAATCTAAGCCTACTCCCATCGGTTGTGGGGTTCCTCAGAGATCTGCACTTTCCCCTATACTGTTAATGTCTACATTCAGTCTTTGGCCAGGCTCATCCAGTCCCATGGGTTCCATTGCTATTCTTCCGCCAACAGCACTCAAATCGTTGTGCATCTCATTCTGGCGGCAGCGGATTGTAACTTATTTTATGAAATGGCCACTCCAGCCAGGGACTTCCTCCAGTGACAATGAATGTGGCACACAATAAAAAAACGTTTTTATTTTTATTAAAACCCTGGGTACTTGGTTTGAGTAGGCACCCAACCTGTCTCCCTCCCCCCTTGACAAATACCCTGTGTTGCAATGGACTATGAACCAGGCCGGTGTGTAACAATGAAATATTTTTTAATTTTTAGAATTCAAAGAAAATCAAGCAAATCAAAATTAGGGCAGCAGCCACCACTGTGTGGCAGTATACATAAACAAATCTCCCAATACAGTTACTTTACACTCCTAACATAAGATACATAACCTTTAATAGAAACAGAAACAAAATTACTTTTCTTCAAAATACAGATAGCACGCAGGTTGCACCCTCCCCCTGCAACACTTCCCCAAACACCTGCTGACTAAATTCTTTGTGGATGGAAAACAGTGGCAAGTAGTCAGAAAGAAGAGGGAAAAATCAGATTTACAATTTAGCCCACCACCCCAAAATGAAAGGCCAGAAAAGAAAATGAAAACTTTCAAAAGGCTTAAAAAGGCATATTCAGATTTGACTAGTTACTTGTATCTCAGTTTACAGTTGTGGTTGGATAGCTATGACAGAAATTTATGTGGCTGCACTTACGAGACAAGGAGCTTACAGACTACTGAGCAGGGCACCAAAGCAACGTGTCGCAGGTAAGAAAATCGATTTTGAAGGGAAAACAATGCAGAAGAAAACACACGCGGCAGAATTGCAATTTCTTATTTTACACAGGCTTTAAAAGGACAAGCAGCTAAGAAAAGGGACTTTGCTGTTAAAATCGGAAATCGGTTGTTGGGATGAGAAACAAAGGCACATAACAGGTAGGATTCTGAGGGTAAAGGATTACTCTTAATAGGATGATGGTATGGGTTTTTCTATGGGAATTGCAAGTTGGAATTTATAGAAAAGCAAAATACACGGGCACGTTTGGTTTTGTTAGCACAATGACTGGTTCTACTGAGACTATGTTTTAAGGACTATAATTATTAAAGAAAGGCACTTGGCATGAGGTGGTTGAGTTTGCATTGCAACCAGCTCACTGTGAATCTCTTCATAGGGGAATTAATGTATTTATTTCAAAATGATACTAATGATTTAAACAGATAACTGAAATAATTATAAAAGGAATACGCTAACAGTTATGGACTAACACAGATTCTTCTAAGTAAAGGTGAACAGAAGATACTGGCAATTTGGGATTTTGTAGGGGATTTTAATAGGAGTGGAATAGGATGCAAGGGTAAAAGAGTGGGATATGCAGTTTTTGGGTACTGGGTGATATGATACTTACAAGATAAGCTTGAGTTTGGGAATTCAGACAGCCAGCAAGGTCTCTGGACAGCGGGGCCAAGGAATCTGGTCACTGGGACAGCGTGGTCAGGAGATCTGGTCACTGGCACAGCTGGGCTCTTCGGAATGGGATCACCTGAAAAGACTGCCTCCCTGAAGACTGCAAGAGGCATGAAAGTGCTTGGAGGAGAAGATCTACTGGACTGTGGAAAGGTACACCAAGCTGAACCAGAGTGTGCCCCTCATCCCTTTCTGTCAAACAGTTTATATTCTATTCATATAAACATTACAATGTTATGTCATATTTTGTACACATAGATATATTTTCGTGTGCAGTTAGGCCTTTGAACAATTGAGGAGCAAAAACACCTGTGGTAATACAAATGTATTCAGCATTTATTATTCTGCTGTTATTTTAGTTTTTTCTTTTTGACTTTTTTCTTTTTTCTTTTTGTCAAAATTATTTATTCATTTCTTTTCCACATTTTTCTCACAAAGGATCTTTAACAGCGAGATCCATATATTTTCTGTAAACTCAAAGTAGTATATAGTGATATTTTGGGCCTCATTTCAACCTTGGTGCTAAGTGCACCAACTTTACCACCATGGTGTAAACTCTGTTTACACCATGGTGGATGGCGGATTTACCGCCCCATTCCAAGGTGAGTGGGGCGGTAAATCCCCATTTCCCATTTTCCCTTCCCCATTCTTGCCCCATAGGGCATAATGGGAGTGGGGAAGGCGCTAAATACGCCGCCGTAAATTACGGCGGCGTAATTAGCACCATGGCAGGTTAGCGCCATGGATTTTAACGCCTGCTAAAAGCAGGCGTTAAAATCAGAATCAGGCGTTAAGGGTTAACGGTGGCGTTAACCCTTAACGCCTGAGTTGTAATGAGGCCCTTTATGTTTCACCTTCACCGACTTGTGAGTGTAATTTTCAATTTAAACGTAATTCCATGAAAGTCACATTTAGGCAATCTGTAAGAAGTAAATACAATTGCAACACCAGACTCAAAGGGGTGACCTGATAATAGGTCTACGTGTACAACTTAATCAATTGTTTAGAACCGGGGGGCAGCCTTTGCACAAGGAGTGCCGGGTCCAAGGACGTTTCGGCATATGGGTTGGTGAGCCTTCTTCTAAGGACTTGGAGTAGGTCTCCCTAAAGGAGGAACATATAAAAAGTTAAAATTAGTAATATTAGGTGTCTATTTGTTTAGAACCTGGGTACATGACATAAGAATGGAAGAATCTAATCAGTGATACCTAGAAATGCAATCTAAGCATACCAGACCATGGGGCACTGACCTTCAGAAGTTTTTCTCGAGATACTCTTTCTGTGGGGGAGGCAGGGGAGTCCTCATCTAAGGTTCTCTTGTGTCTTCAGAGATGGGTCTTAAGGGAAGACACTCTGGTATCTCTGGACTGTGGGTAAATGTGTGGAGAAAACGCTTAGTTTGAAAGAAAATGGCAGCTGGATAGTTCATGGGATATGTGTAGTAAACAAGAGGCAATTACCTTATGTGCTGTCTATTTCGGTCATACTATTGAGATGTCTACCCTGTTCTTCTATGGGAAAGGGTGTTGCAGCGGGTGTGGCGTCCTGGTGGGGACGATGGACACGTGATAGCACTGAAAGTGCTGGTTAAAGAAACTGCGCTGGTCACTGCTTCTTCTGCGTTATGCAACAAATGTGGTGTTCTGTAACGGAACACGCAGTATTAGTGGGTGCGCTGGCTACTGGGCACTTAGGCTAAAGGTTGTTGTACAGAGCCTGGGGCTTACCTCTGTGGGCTGAAATCATAGCCCATAGGAGCAGAGATGAGGTGGTGCAGTACGGCGAGGCACTGAAATGGCACTAGCTATCTCCGTGGAGCTGTGTAAATGCAGAGCTGTGCGCATGCGACGATGCAAGTAGTGGCATTACTACGCGCATGTGTTGTCGGCACGCGTCATGTTACTATGGCAACTCTGTTGATGCTTGCGCGCAAGAGCAGCGAAAAAAATACAATCACATGGTTTCCCGTAAAGTGCGATGGTCTTTATGTAAGTGTATGACCCACTCTGGTTACTATGGCGTGGCCCGCGCTAAGGTAGGTGGGGCAACGGGCACCAAAGTGTGCTACCCCTCAAGCTGAATGGGTACATTGCTGATGCGCTCTGGGAATGCTAGGAACCCTCTCTTTAGAGTAGCGTGTAAATAAACTGAAGTTAAAAAGGAAGGTGCTGTGAATTGTCCACAGAATTTCTATGTTAAAACAGGGGGCTAAGTGGGGTATAAACCGCTCTGCTGGGGCCACAGTCGGAGGTTGGTGCCTGGGCCTACTCGGACGTTGGCCAATTCAAGTACTCCTAGAAAGTGGAATGCAGAGCATGTGTCAGAGACTGAATGGCCAGGAGGAGGAGACCACAGTGTGAGTTTTTAACCATAGGGCCCACTGGGTTCCGCCTTGTTCAATCCCATAGTTATGGAGTTAAGCTTAAATATCCACCAGGCCTCCTTGTGGTTCAGAACACTGGTGGTATTTGAGGTGCTGGGCACTGTATCCGCCATCCACCAAAGCAAGGCATCCAGTCCATGTTGGAATTCCACAAAGTGAGACACTAAGGGGGCAGTCAGGGTTCTACACCTGATTCGTGATCTATGTTCCCCTATTCTTTTGTGGATCTATCTTTTAGTTTGGCCAATGTATCTAAGGCCACAGGGGCACTCTATGACATAAATGGCATTAGGGGTTTTGCAGTTGGAGAAATGCCTTATATGCCATTCTCTGTCATCAATCAGAAAGGAGGTCCTTTTTTGGTGAATCTGCAGCAGGAACATGTGCCACAGGGGTGGTGTCCCCTGATATCTCTCATGTTCCAGGTTTTGGACCTGGTGTTCTTTTTGTGCATTCTGGCATTGGTGAGCACGTCCTTAAGATTCTTTGAGTGTTTCAAGGCCATTCTGGCTACTTTCTCCTCTGGAAGGCTGAGTTGGACAAGGGGCCAGACTTTTTTAATGAGTACTTTTAATTTCGTATTTGTGGTTACAAAGGTAGAAAATGCAGGTAATGATGTCTTCATTTTCTATGTTGGGAATCTTGTGCGTGAGTAGTGATTCACGTGGTGTGTATCTAGCCCTCTTTTTGGTGTGACTCAGGAGTTTCTTGGGGTATCCTCTTTTGAGTAATTTTTCTTGTAGGGTTGTGGCATGCTTGTGGTAGTGATCCATTTCTGTACAATTTCTGCATACCCGTAAGAATTGTCTGTATGGGAGATTATTCCGCAAGTTCTTAGGATGGTTACTCCTGTAGTGTAGGATGGTATTTCTATCTGCTTCTTTGGTAAACAGTGTGCATGTGAGGGCTCCATTCTGAGGTTTAATTACGAGGTCTAAGAAGTTGATCTCTGTGTTGCTATTAGCCATGGTAAATTTAATTTCCTGGGTTTGTCTTTTGATCCAAGCCAAAAAGTTCTCCAGGGAGGTCTTGCCCCTTTCTAAATCAGAAGGACATCATCAATATAACAATGCCATATGCATATTTTCTCATGGAAGGGATTGGATATGTGGAGAACATGGTTCTGTTCAAATTCAGCCATGAAGATTATTGCCATATTGGGAGCGAATGCCACGCCCATCGCAGTCCCACTGGTTCGAATGTAAAAGGTATCTTCAAACAGGAAACAGTTGTTTGTTAGTGCTAGTTTGAGTAATTCCACTATGAAATTAGTGGGTACTCTCTTCTGCGTCATGTGATGTGGTAAGTGATAACTGATGCATTCGACTGCTGCATCCTGTGGAATACTGGTGTAAAGACTTACTATATCCATTGTGACCAGAAGTTTGTTGTCCTTGTCAAATGTTTTGAGTTCAAATTTGGTTATCGTAGCCATAGTATCTCTTAGATAGGTGGGTGTTTGTTGGCTAAGTGGTTTTAAGAAATGGTCAATGAATTTGCATATAGGTTCTAAGATGGACCCACACCCAGATACGATGGGTCTTCCTGGGGGGTCTGGTTGTTTTTGTGGCGTTTAGGCAGCGTGTAGAAGGCTGGAGTTCTTTCTTCAGAGGTGGTCAGGTAGGATTCCTCTTTGGCTGTTATCCAGTTGTGCTCCAGTACAAATCTTGCAGACTCCTGGATCTTGTTTTTTATCTCCACTAGGGGATCTTTTTTCACTTTCTTGTAATTTTCTTCCTCATTTAGTAGATCCATCACCATTTCTTTATATTGGCTACTGGTGTTCCCTCCTCCCTCCGGTCTGATTGGTTCAGGGGAAATTACACCATTTTATGAGTGTGCATTTATGACTTCCTTTGTTTCCCCAAAGTTACTTTTTACAGAAATAACTTATGGAGCAAAAATTAAAATCTATACTAGTCACCATCATAAGAAACAGATATGCAGATTCCATATTTCACAGACAGGGAATCATACAGTCCGATTACAAACTCTGAAACTCTGTGCGAGGTAGCATTGCTTTTAGCACAATTTCACCATTTGTAGGTGAAACATAATATTTTAAATTCTGCAAATGGCTCCACATATGCCCAGTACTATTTTGCATATTTTCAGCAAGTTTCATGTCTGTGCCATTTATATTTCACCCACCCTGCCATTCCAGTTCCCCAGGTGCTAGGAACATATGCTTAGTCTCTTTGGGGTTTTCCATAACTCACATAAAATGCTGGCATAATATAACATTACTGCTTATTCAGGGCATTGGGAGAAATGTCTTAATATAAAACGTTATTTAAAGTCAATGGGCTGGATTAGTCACATGTGTGGCAAACCCCCACAGCCAATTTGTCTTCCCCTGGGTCAGTCTGAACAATGGGTTTCCATGACACCCTTTGAAGCTAGGCAGTTGGGACTGGGGGGATGTCAAAGGAAATTACACACCTTGGTGAAATTGCTAGTTCCCCTTGGGAACTTTGTTCCTTCTGTAGGGATGCCGGCCAGTCTGACAAGGCTGTGAACTTCCACACTTTGGGCCTTTCATATGCCCATGGGGGCTGGTTCACTTGTGGAGGCAATTCTGTTCCCATGGGAGGCAGGGCACCTTTGAAGTAAGTGCCTGGGCCAAACCTGTTCTAGTTTTAAAGGTTGTTTTTCATTCTTTCAGCAGAAACCAAGTCTTTTTGGGAATAAATATAATGTACATTTCAGAGCAGCAACCCCATCTCAAAATATTTAATCCTATTTCTGTGTGTGCACAGGCTGCAATTGTATTTCACTTTCGAATGGCATTCTCCTGAGTTGCAAAAGCACCATTTTACACGTGGGTTCATTTTTCTTTTATGTCAAATTACAATTGCGGTTTTTGCCGCACACAGTTTCTTGTTAATTAACCTTCTGGAGGGCTTTTACAGATAGGGTCAGTTTCAGGACACAGAGAGATATACTGCTAAGCATGTCTTTGAAATTGACATGGGAAAAGAGAGAGAGCCATGCTATTGTTTTCCTTTGCAGTAATTTAGTGCACTGGTCTATTTCAAAAGGAAATCTTAGCCATGTTGACTGAAACAGAATTCTTGCTCTGCATGTACTTTCTCAGTGAAAATAATACTGTTATGGAAGGTATTGCCTTGCTTCATGGCAATCAGATGAAATACACAGCAGGGCTGTGTTTAATGGAACAAAATTTTGTGGTGTTTAAAATGAAACAAGGACACTTTGCAATGCCATCTTGGATGGCATGTGTGCAGCTTTAGTATTCAGAAAACAAAACAGAAAATGTGGTGCCGTTCTGCTTGTAGGTCATTTTCAGATGATTTAAATGGAGGTGAAACAATTCAGAGCACTCCTTTTGGTGGCATTATTGTGTTCAGTGCTCGCCACACATAAGCGCCATGGAAAGAAAAGAGTGGCTGTTTTTCCGCATCATTTCCATGCGGTTTTTGTTTGAAAATGATTTCTGCAAGGGCCTTAAATGTACTCCACAGGATGCTGCTGCTCATTTACACTGCTGCCTGGAATCCGTGGGGAGCTGGATGATTCAGAACTTGCTGAAGCTAAATGCAGGCAAAACAGAAGTTCTGGTGGTTGGGTCTTCTTTAGCTACTTCTTTGTTGAAACAGGCCTTCTGGCCCACTTCGCTGGGTCTGCTTCCTAGCCCTGCCAAGGTTGTGAAGGACCTTGACTGTAAATTCTCTGCATCTCTCTATGCAGAAGGCCAGGTCCACATCAGTGGTGTGACACAACATTGAGGGGCCCCCTGCAAACCATGCTGAGGGTCCCCCAAACTACGCAACACATCTTGGGTCGCAGCACACTCTGGACTTAAGCAATAAGCATAAACGTGCTGCTGCAGGGTTACGCCGCACACTGCACTAGGAGAAAGATATACATATGTATTTTAATGCATTATACTGCACACTTTCTGAGAAAAATTGGCTAAAAGGGCAGAGCGTTTTCAATTGTTTTGAAGGGTAACCCCAATCCAAAAATCCAATACATGCAAGTCACCAACAGTGCACAGGCACATTAATGTTTTAATATAATGCTTTGCAATTAAAAATGCCATGCCACAGGGAAATTATGTCCAACTGGCTGCACAATGTAGACAAGTCCAGACACATAATAACATATTACAGTAAATCATGCCAGGCCATATTTAGCCATACCTAGACTGGCTGCACCAAAATGCCAGTCGAAGCAATAACAGTTATCATGGTTATTTTATCACAGATGCCCAGAAAAATATACAATGCTGCAGTAAGAAACGGCTAGACTGGCAGCACCCAAATTGCCAATAAGTAACCAAGAGATTAAACACAAGTAGTGGTGCCACATCATTGAGCTGACTGGGCTTCAGTCCTCCCCCCAACCCCCTTGAAATTTTGGGCTATTTTGACTCAGTAGACATATGTTAAATGACACCTGGGTTTCACTGTTAACAAAGGCCCAGAAATTACTAACATAAAGCATTTCACTGTTAGTACCTGCATTTAAATGCATAATTATTTAGGCAATCGAAATCCTGATGTGGGTTTAGTACTTGCATGACAGGGAAGTGATTGACAGGGTAGAGAGGGCACAGGAGACAGCTTATTCCCACAGCAGTCCATAAGTGGATGCTTTCATACTAAAAGGAGAGAGTTAACAGCTTGTAACATTGAGGCTGCACTAGAATAGTCTCATTAGAATGCATAAAGAAGTTGATGCCTCACACAAATAAGTTTGCCCATCCCCCACCGCCCTTGAAGTTAGCACCTCTTTCAACATTTGAAGGGTTAGCACCCCCCAATGTTTAGGTTTCGTTGCACCCCCGAACACAAGCACACACACCATAAATCATATGCACACATGCACACCCAGCCACCCATACATTTAAATGTGCACCCTTTCACCATACCGGGATACACACACAGGCAGCCACCCATGCATTTAAGTGTGCACCCTTTCACCATACACTCACACAGGCAGACACCTATATATTTAAGTGTGGACCCTTTCCCCATACACTCACACAGGTAGCCACCTATACATTTAAGTATGCACGCTTTCATCATTCAGGCACACCCAGGCAGCCACCTATACATTTAAGTGTGCACCCTTTCACCATACACTCACACACGCACATGTCATGGGGTTGAGGGGAGCCCTATTACTTCGACTTCATAAAGAAATAATTTCTGTTAAGGACCAAACCATAATGGAACTAATTTCTTTATGAAGGCAGAGTGACTTAAAAAATAAATTATTTCTTTTTGAAGTCACAGAGCTCCCCCACTCCATGACATGGTAGGTCTCCAGGCTAGAGGCTTCCATGTCATGGGGTGGGGCGAGCCCTCGGACTTCAAAAAGAAATAGTTAATTTTTGTAGTCACTCTGCCTTCATAAAGAAATTATTTCTGTTACTATGTAACAGAAATAACTTCTTTATGAAGGCAGAGTGACTAAAAAAATAATATTAATATATATATATATATATACTTTTTTTTGTCTAAGGGGGCCCCACCCAGGACATGTGGTGGCAGGGCCCTAGCACCTTAAGCGGTGCAGGGCCCCCGTTAGGCCAGTGGTCCGCATGGTTTGCAAGAATGGACATTGGACGGTCGCTGCATTTGTAGATTGTTGTATCATATAGTTGTTGCATTAAATGATTGTTGGATTTCATGACTGTTATTTTTAATCACTGTGCTGTATGATGTGTAAGAAAGTGTTTTGCAGTGCAGTTTTGGTAGAGTTGGAGAAAGCATTTGCATGTACCCTAGGTTTACATTCATGTAACCTTTAATGGATAAATAACATCAATAAAGAACCCGTGTGTTCTACAGGCCGTTGCATGCAGCTTCATTGCAGTTTGTCAAATCAGATAGATTTTTTATAGGGTGATTGTTCTGTTGAATGATTGTTCGATAGTATAATTGTTACTTTGAATGATTGCTATATTGAGCAGTTACGGAATTTAATGACTTTTGAATAGCAGAATTGAGTTATTGAGTGACTACTGTACTAAATACCTTGAATTAATCCCTTGTGTCTGATGATTGCTCTTTTGAATGATGCTTGATTGTTCTATTTAACAATGAGTGATATGTAGAATGATTGCTTTTCAGATGATGGCTGGCTGCATTGTCAGTTTTTTGGGAATTGATGATTTTGTTAGCATTATGCCTCATTATGAGTCCGGCAGTAGCCGTGCCGGTAAAAACGGCGCGGCTGCCACCAGAGTCATTTTTTCCAGCGCCCGGTAATTGCCCATTGCCGGGCACTGGAAAAGAATACTCCCCATTCCCATTCGAGTCCATTTGGACTCAAAGGGAATGGGGAGGACGGATGCACCGGCACCATTCATGAATGGTGCGGGTGCACCCGTCAAGGTCTGCAAGCGGGTTCCGTACCGCCCACCCGCTCGTAGAACTCATAGTTTGCTGGTCCGGAAACAACAGTACCGGCAAGCTTACTGGTACCGTTGTTTCCGGAATGGCAAACTTGTAATGAGGCGTTAGTGGGCAGGCTCTGTATGTCTACAAAATGGGGCTACAATGATGAGGTAATTCAGTGTCTGACACTGGCCACAATGCAGTGACCAATCAGTGTCCCCCGCACTGCAGTCTGAGCACAGTTTGTAATTACTCAGCTACTCACACAATGCAGAAAGGACAAAATGCTGCCACCACTCAGAGTTTCGCCCACTTCAAATGGGTGACAATTGTGTAATCATTCAGTGACTCACCCTTCTCAATAGGTGCAGAGTGGGTCAATTACATCTCACAGTGCCTAGTCCTCTGCAGTGGGGCACTAAGCAGCCATCACTTAGTGTCCCACCCACTGCCTTAATGGGGACACAAAGTATCAATATATTAGGTAGACATTTTTAAGTACACAGAGCACAAAAATAGGTATTAAAGCCAGGCTTAAAGGACTATGCCTGGTTAACATCGCTTTTTGCACTCTGGCAAGTTTCGTTGTTTTTATAGGGTGCGTTGGGGTCATAGAACTGGATTACCAATTCCACCTGCCCTTCCTATAATGCCTGAAAAATCGAATTGTGTCCTGTCTGATTATTATTTTCATGCTGGTGGAAAACCTTTGGATTCCTAAGGAACATGTCTACTTTTGGCAACCCAGGGCTTGCAGATTCCGTAGAAATCAATTTTAAATGACTACCACCTTGCGTAAATGGCAGGAGGCATTTACATTTCTTCGCGTGGGCAAATCTTCTTTTCAAGCTTTTACTTGCATTCTTTCGACTTGGCAGTTCAAACAAGGAACATTGCATGGAGGGGACAGAAGTGAAGATGTGTGCACACATTGGCGTAGATTGTTCTGTGCAATTCAGACATTTTAGAGAATGAACACCTTAATGTCTCCATCAATTCAATAGGAGCAGCAAGCTTCAATCACCCAGTGGCCGTGATTTTGAGTTTGCCAGTATTCCGCTGGTATTACTGCACTTAGCCTCTCCCCACCCTATGTCCTGGTATTACCGGGAAATTACGGGCAGCAGAGTGCTAGTAAGTTCCCATTCCCATCGGATGGGATTTACTGAATCACGGGAACTGAAAGTAACAGTGTCAGTGATTCAGGCATTTGTTTGCCAGTTGGTGCCTGAGCTCCCAGCAGGTCAAGCCTGCCGGGAGATCCATGGCCCCCACTGCCAAACTTCAAGTGTGCCGGCCTGGTAAAAATGCCAGAACTGGAATTACTGGCTTTTTTTCCAGACTGGTACACTTGATAATAAAGTAGTATTTTTCCATATACTTTGAGTCTGCCTGGTTATTTGGGCATGAGATAATTTATTTGGCAATCCCATTCAGCACTTGGAACGCTTCAGGTGGTATATTACACAGTATACTGAGTTTTATGATGATATTCCCCACGCTAAAGAAAACTCTGTAGAAGGGGGGTTCCATTAATTGACGTTTCTTTGAAAATTCTCATGTTAACAAAGTCACAGGCATTGAAGCAAAAAAAGCAGCATATTTTGCCAATATTTCTAATTTCAAAATAGAGGATATTAAGCAAATGTCACAATGGTGCATGATGATGAAAGAAGGATTTAATATTTTATGCATTGTACAGTTGATTGAGCTGCAGGGTCGAGCTCCACAGGAGGAACAACATTTATGGAAAAGACAGGGTGTTCTTTATCACCCACAGAGGCTATATGGAGACAAGATAGTACTGGAAATCCAGTTATGCCTCTAGCATTATTGAAAGTTCCATGGATCACCTCACTATCCTGTGCATATAACCAGAGAGAATATTTCTGCTATGATCGCAAATTCGTTTTCTCCAAATCTGTGAGAACACGTTGCATAATTTTTTGCTTACTGTATTGTATGCCGTAAATTCACAGCAGGGAACACCTTGAGAACAGTGAGAGGAGCAAAACCCTGTCCCAATGGTCCTTTTCTTCATCTACAGACGTATTATGCGGACATGTTGCAAACATGTTATCGCTACAGATATATATTAGAAGTAGTATGTTCCTTTTCCTGATGGAGTGAGGCAGGTCCATGCATGCAACCCGACGCCACATGTGCTGCCATATTTCTTGTGCGTGAGGTGTTCCTAGATAGGGTGTATGCAAAGTCCTGTGATCTGATAATGGGCCGCATTTTGTAAATGAGATGTTCAAACAGATAACTCTTCTATTAGGCATAAAGCATATGTTTTCATCTACTTATCTCCAATAGACAAATGGTATTTGTGAGCGTTTAAACTGACTCCTCCAAGAGGCGATAGCCAATTTAAAGATGCCTTTGAAGAAGGGATGGCTATATTGCCTACTCTTTGCCCTATTTGCATTGAGAAACCAGCATGGCTCAGCTCATGAATTGGTGACTGGACACAGCATGAGAGTATACCTTGCTCCTCCCACTGAATAAAAACTGATGCCCATAGTGTCGCAAAAACATTAGGGGATGAGATGCATGATTATTTGACAAATATGACCACTAGTGTTTCTTTTATTAGCCAACAGATCAAAAATCAGAGGGTAGGATCGAAGAATATTCAAGAAGACAGCCAAACGATCAACCCGATTGAACTTTTATAGCCACTTAGTTTGTATCCTGGTGACCAAGTGCTTATCAAGAATTTCATCTGCACTTGGAATAAGCCCCCTTTCGAAGGACCGTACCTTGTAGAGGAGGTCATCCCCACTGCTGTAAAGACTCAAGGAAGACGCACCTGGCTGCATCTGAATGACATAAAGCTCTACAAAGGAGAGACTCCTGCCCCTCCGTCACCCCGTTGACAGTGAAGCAAGAGAAGAAGTTCTGCACGTACAGAACCGAACTGCCACCAAGAGCCAACAGACGTCAACAAAATAAAAACAATTTGAACTTTCAATCATTACCAAGTTCAAAGGGAAATGAATAACTTTTCAGTGTTCACAGAGCGTATTCCTGTTAGGTAAAAGAGACAATGGGCCTCATTACGACCCAGGCGGTAAGTTACCGCCTGGGCCGTGACTTTACCACCATGGCGTAAACTACGTTTACGCCATGGTGGTTGGCGGACTTACCGCCCCATTCCGACCTTGGCGGGGCGGTAAGTCCCCAATCCCCATTTACCCTTCCCCATTCCCATTTTTGCCCCATAGGGCATAATGGGAGTGGGGAAGGCGTTAATTACGCCACCGTAAATTACGGTGGCGTAATTAACTCCATGGTCCCTTAGCGCCATGGATTTTAACACCTGCTAAAAGCAGGTGTTAAGTCCGCCATGGCGCTAAGGGACCTCGTACTCAGGCGGTAAGGGTCGGCGCTGTTTACGCCGCCGTAAAACCCTTACCGCCTGGGTCGTAATGAGGCCCAATATTTTGAAGAAAAGAAGAGCACATGACACTTTATGTTGCCTATAGCACTGCACACCTTCTTGTATCCTGTTTTTACATATATACTTCAATCCTATCTAGCTCTACACGTTGATATTGTCACCCCTTTTGAAAATCCTAAGAGAGGTGCCATTATTCTCAGGATACTCATTGCAACACTATTACAATTTCTATCATACAAAAGTGTGATTATTTTTTTTAAAAAAGTAACAGGAATTAAACGTTGATAAAGGAGAATGGGAATCTTCCATTTTGTAAGATACACCTTGTTAGCAAGAAGGCCGCTTAGTGAGCAAAATGAAGTAAGGTGCACAAATTATTTTGAAATATTTCTTTTTACTGCATTTTTGTACAATGTGTAGTCTTTACTTCATTATTCTTATAGCATTTCATCAAATTATGATTTAGAATATAGATGGAGTGTCTAACAATGATACATTTATTTCTATCCCTAACAAAAGCACAGGTGATATTTTCTCTGATATTTCCAAAGAAATTGTCTCAAAAGAGATGCAGGAGAAGGTTAACACATGCTTTGATAATTCGGCCCATTTAAAAAAATAACATGTGGTACCAACACGTGAGTGGGGGGGTGCAGAACATCAGATGAGAGCTGCATTGTATGTTCTCTCATCCCTTATGCCATGAGCACAGCCAGAATATGTATTGCAAGAGAAATACCTACACATGATGCAAATTGTCTCAGCCATCATCTAGCAGCATGCATGATAAGAGGACAATTTGAAGGGAAGTGGGCAACACTATGATGGATGTCAAAAAGAATGTTCCCATGTGAAGATGTTTACATAAAAACACAGAAAATTATCATTGAGTGGCCTGAATAAAGGAGAGAATCAGATTGTTTAACAAAAGAGACTGGATTGTGCAGATACATTGGAGACACCAGAGTTGCCAGGATGCTGGGAGAGGCCTCAGCTATTGGTATATGGACAAGTAGCCACCAGTACAGAATGTGAAGAAGAATTGGTGGGATGTAGTGCACATTTATTAATGACAGCACCAGTACAGATAGTGCACATAGTGAATGATGGATGCCTTAAGGAGTGCACCAAATATTCAAAGTTTTCAAAAACAGTGGTCAGACCAAGATTGGAGAAAATGAAGAATGTATGCACATAATCGATGTGCCATTAATGAAAGGAGGAACTGCTGTGCTGATGGACCACTATTGGGGCGGTAGATCCAAGGCTTACATGAAGCTACCTAAAAGTTGTGGAATAATATGTTCTATGGTGGTAATACATTTGTTTATTTATGCATTTGTTGCAGCGCACAAAACACTCCGGTATCTCAGAGCTAGTTTCATTGGGGTGCATTAGTTAGTAACATTAGTTACATTGGGTTGAAAGGTTAAAGGTTACATTACTTGAAAGAGGTGCATGAAAGTTGTCCTTTTCAATAGAAAAGTAGTTAAAGAGGAGGGGTGGGGCAAAGCATAGGGGGATGCAATAGTCTTAGTGGGGGTACAGTCAGTTGAACAGCCATGTCTTCAGGTTTCTGTGGAAGGTCCAGTAGGCCTATTCTTTTCTGAGAATAAGTGGCAGATTGTTCCAAAGTTTGGCTGCCATGACCGGGAAGCTATTGCCCCCCTACTGAGAGGCAGTTGAACATGTTCCTGCATTAGTGATCCCCCAAAGTGAACTCGACATAGACAGCTTTCCCAAAATGGATGCACATCAAAGAAAGAAGAGGTCACCTAACCTTATCCGGCAGAATAGGGAGAATTATTTTTCGGCAAAATCAATAGAGGCTTTTCACGACTTCCCGGATAAGCATAAATTGTTCAGTAGGACGGCAGTAATATTCATAGATATATTCATGCTAGGAATTCAAGCTGCAGCAAATGCCAAATGATTACAAATAACAAGATGGGAGCTGCCACAAACAATGAACACAACAATAAAAGGATTTAATGTGATTAAAGAACTGAGAGCCATCGGACCTATGACCCTCCAAAACAGGTATGTCCTGGAATTTTACAGCAATGGAAGGAGGCGTGTGCACCAAAATCTGGACTTCTTGCCGTACATACACACCTACCATTGACTGAGAAAATGGAGCTCTGACAGAAGCTATAACTCTGTTGTCAAACCTGCATATGAAAATGGTGGAAGAAGTAGATGAAACCGAAGACAAACATTTTTGTCTCTTTTCTCATGGGTTCCAACATGACTGGCAAATGCCTTCAAAATGTCAGGAGCAATACCAGTGCTAGTATTGCTAGGATTCTCTCTTATAAGAATAATCATAGAACAATGTAAGAAGACAGCGGAGAAAGCAATTGGGATGAAGAAAATTATTGATGTAAATGCTGTGACTGACACACACAAACCGAGAACACCACCCGTGAGCACCTGAAAGGAAGCCCTATGGCACCCCCTGGAACAAAGTGCTATTATCCCAAGGATCATAAGAATTATATGGGATATTGGGTGTTTTGTTCATGGACTGGAGAGTGCTGCTATATTACCTGGAATGTGGATGAACACATACAGAATTCAGGTGACCTGAGGGGTGGTGACAAAGATATGGATCCCAAAGAAGCCACGGTGTGAAGAAAAGGTGAAAAAGATTGAGGAGCTGGTCGAGAACTCGACCAGAAGGGGTAAGGTAGAGAGGGAGACGTCCACGTCATTTATAGGGCCCACCCCTTCACCTCCGTCATACTGGAAGAAAAGCAAGAAAACACTGCATGACACGTGGTATCATCCCAATACCACATTGGAGATATGAGAGACATTATGTGCTCGGGCAACTGTATTGTATCCCCAAACTGATGTTGTACATATGAGCTTCCAGACACCACTGGACATAGAAGAACTATAAGTAAACTTTGACAGATATGAAGTGATGTCATGAAGAAGAGAAGATACCTAGACACACTGAAACCAACACATGAATATCTAAAGAGTGAAGATGTGATTGAAGTAACAAAGTAAACATATATGTGAATGTGAAGAACTATGAACATGAACTATACACATTAAGAAAATAAGTGACAAGATATGTAATAGATGTATACATGCTGAACACAAGGTAGATAAGACAGTGTAGAAGCTTGCTGAAGTAGGAAATATAATGCGGGTAAAGCAGCTATGTTGAGAAAATGGACGTCGACATTGTTTAATACTAAGCCAGAAACCTCGAGAGGAGAAACACCATGGTTGCAGAGCTGACATGCACTGCAGTACAGATTTATGCAAGAATAAAGGGTATTTGCTCAGCTTAGCATCAAGGATGCCACAGCAAGAAGTAACTGTAAGGCTTGAAAGGAGATGAAGAAGATAAACTATGTACGCAGGACATATTTTGCTTAGATTAAGTAAAGGAGTGAACAATTGTGAGTGCCAAGTATTGTTCAATTAAAGATGCAGAAAGCAGATGCAGAATGGAGCCATGAAGTCTCCAGAGGCCAAGGAGAGTAATAGCACCTGATATATTTGAATCAAATAATATTAAATGGAAGAGCAAAATGGACAAAATCATGGTCTTCTCACATGTGGTGCTAGAGCAGAAAACAAGGCCTATTCATAATGCTCCAGATGGAGATAGCAATGTATCTTTACTCCCTTTAAAGTTCTGAGGAAGAGAACAGACAACAAGGTCAACTACAAAGACGAAGCCTTGTTTTAGGGACTGACGAGAGATGGTAGGCTAATTAGCTAAGAAACGCAGTTGTTTGACTTTGTTACCCTGCACCTAGTTTAGTTGCTGACGTGCTGCTTACAATCTGAATGACCAAGTTTGGTAAGAGAGTGCCAAGCAATCATGAGGGAAAATGCATTGGTGGACCATACATTGTTGCAGAAGCCTATCCGCTGTTGTTATACTATTATCAGTATTTTACGTAGTTGTAGGCAGTTCAAGGCGTGCCTACCGGATAAGGGGCATCCAATGATGATACTAACACTGATATAAACTATAGTTATATACGTTTCCATCAACCAATCCCTCTGTTACGCTCACCTTGTCTCTGCGGGGGCGTTGGGGCATGGTTGGAGCCCTGCCCGGAGTTGGCTCCCTCAGATCACTTCTCTCCCCCAACTGCTGTCTTTTCGTGGACCGGAAGGCTGGACCTGTTCTTGGGATAAGATGAGAGGCAGTGAGGATAGCGTGGTGGAGTCGCAGTTCCCCTCTGCCCGTTTGTGCCAAAATGTAGTGCGTAGAAGTTTACCCATGCAGGCTCACCTGTTTATATGTAAGGATGAGCTCTCTGTCCTGCTTTCCTTCACCAGGGGCGCTGTGGATGGACCTAGTTATGTCACTGGTCCAAATTGTGGAGGTCCAGACCGGCTGCGACCATTCTGTCTTGACGGTAAGTGTTTATGACTATGATTATTGTCCGTATTCTTGGTAGTATACTGTCCCAATGAATATTGTTCTCAACAGTATATTGTTCTCTCTCCCCCTGAAGTGATGAAGACGGCCCAGGAGAGCGTGATGGAGAAAAGAGTCTGCTCCGGATGCCCCGCCACTGGTAGGTAGGGAGTTCCAGAAGCTGCACCAAGTTCGTGAGTAGTGCTGCTTTTAACGTGTTAAAGTCTATGTGACCGCTCACCTTGTGTCTCTTATTCCCTTTGCAGACACAGCAGGTCGGCGATGGCTGGTGAGCAATTTCTGACTCCTACAGGCTGCCGAAGATGAAGATCCACATAGAGGATGCACCCAATGAGGGCCCCGTGTTGGTGGAATTCGTAACAGGTAAGGATGCTGGGCGGTACCTGCGGAGGATTCCGGGAGACATGTAAGATGAATGCGGCAGCGGCAGAGTCGGGAGCAGATGGCGGTGCTTCCCGCGATGGTGTGGCCTCAAGGTAAGATGTGCGCAGTGGCTGCAGGATGGAAAGCCGATGGCAGCGCTTCCAGCGATGGTGTGGCCTCCAGGTAAGGTGTGCACAGCGACTGCAGAGTGTGAAGCAGATGGCAGTGCTTCCGGCGATGGTGTGGCTGAATCCAGGTAAGATGGTCGAGGTATCCGGAGACTGAAGATGCACGTGTTGAACCAGGTAGGTGCTGGAGGGTTCCAGAGACTGTAGGCGCACGTGCTGAATCAGGTAAGATTCTTCCCAACGGCGGTAAGCATTACGCTGCTCTTAGCAGACTAACGCGAAGTGCCAGTATGCAGGTGGTGCCGGCTTATATAGCTTGGCCCCAGCCACTCCCCTCAGGCCCCGCCTTGTGGCCCCACCTTGCTCCTCCTTCTGTCTTCTGCACGTGCCTTCCCTGTGATGATAGGGCCCCGCCCGGGCTTGCTGCATGTGCCTTTGTGTTCTGTGTGAAAAGCACACTTTGAGATGAGCTTGGTGGCATAGGCACCAAGACTGGGTCATTTGGGACCCTGCAGGAAGTGAAACACCGGGCTCCTGCCCAGTGGCCATGACACCCTCCACCCAGTAGGTTTTTACTGTTATCCACATAGAATGACGTCCTAGCTGAAGTATGTTGAGATAGAAAACCTTGTGTGTAACTGAAATGCATTGAGAGTGTGTGAGCTGAAATCTGTTTGTTCACCAGGTTTCCCTACTTTATTGAACTGATAATAAAGTCGTATTATGCCATATTCTTTCAGTCTGTCCAGTTATTTGTTCTCATTTAAGCCCATTACAGAGGCCGACCTTACAGTGATAATTCAAAATCTTAAACCATCTAACTGTAAGGGTAAACTGTAAAGCCTGCACCTCCTCGCTTATTCCTACTCTATGTAAGTTTGTCAATGCATCCTTAAGGGACAGTGCTGGGCCTACATGCATAAAACAGTCCTGGGTGACTCCACTATTAAAAAAACCAGACCTCTCTCCTGACGATCCATTGAACTATCGTCCTATTTCCAACTCACCATTCCTGCTTAAAATTCTCGATAGAGTTGCGTATTCTCAACTACTAATCCATCTGAGAACTACTGACATCTTAAATAAAAGACAATCTGGTTTTCAGGAAAAACACAGCACTGAGTCTGCCCTGCTAGATTTAAAATCTAGGCTTCTTCGCCATATGGATCAAGGCAGCCCTAGCATGCTGATGCTGTTGGACCTGTCTGGCGCCTTCGACCTGGTGGACCACTCAGTTTTGGTCCACAGGTTGAAGGAGGTGGAGGGCTTCTCGGATCCTGCGGCCGCATGGGTTGCCTCCTTTCTGAAAGAGCGCCAATGGCGAGTGAGTAGCAACATAGCAGAAGCCAACCCCATGGATTTGACACAGGGAGTCCCTCAGGGAGCCTGTCTTTCTCCAATTTTTTATAACATCTTTACGGTTCCCTTCCTTGACTTTCTGGACAGTAATGACATAGAGTTCACCAACTACGCTGACGATACCCAGTGTATTATTCCTATCACGGGTGTCTTTTCAGATGATGAAGCCAAAATCAACTGGATATTTTCACTCATTCAAAGTTGGATGTGTGCTAATGGATTGGCCCTTAACACCAATAAGACAGAACTCATGCTTGTGGCCACTGGCCCAAAACTCCACAAACTGGAGGATTTATACTCCCAGCTTGTGATTGATAATTGTGTCATAAAGATCAAGAAAAAAGTCAAAACATTAGGGATTTATCTGGACTGTAACTTAAATATGAAAGCGCAGGTCAGTAGTTTGGTGTCCTCATCCTCGTATTATATCAAACTACTTTCTCATGCACGCCCCTTTCTCTCTCAAACCAGCAGAGACACGCTGGCTCGAGCACTGATTAGTTCTAGGATAGACTACTGTAGTAGTCTCCTGATCGGTCTCCCAAAATGCGAAGTGAATAGATTGCAGGTAGTGCAGAATAACGCTGTCAGGTTCGTTATGGATAAAAAGAGATCAGACCATATCTCCCTGTTAAGAAGGGAGCTTCATTGGCTTCCTATTAAGGAACGTATTCTCTTTCGCCTCCTGTCTATCTCCTTCAATTGTTTGAATAATGCTGGTCCCATCTACCTCAATGAGGAACTCAGGCCTAAAACCAGCAGCTACAGCCTCAGATCTAATGATCTCTTTCAGTTAACTGTTCCAAATTGCAGATTATCTCAGACCAAGATTGGAGCCTTCTACTCTGCGGCCTGGAAAAACCTTCCATTGAAACTCAGAACTGAAAGTTCTAGCAGAGTATTCAGAAAGGGTCTTAAAACTTACCTATTCAACTAATATCATTATGGTCCGAGTTTCTGTCTTCCGGCTCTACCTCTCCCTTCTGCGACTCTCCCTTTTTGGACGTTTTTATTTGTTTCTGTATTTGTCAGCCCTTTTAAGCCTTAGGGTCAGTGGTTCTGCGCTATATAAATCTTAAATACAATAAAAAAAATAAAAAATGTGGGCATGAGATCATGTATTGTGGTAATCCCATTCGGCACTAGGAACGCCACAGGTGCTGTTGCACAAAAGCCTTATCCTTTTTGATTTTAAACATAAAATGATGCAGGTAAAAACTGTCTCTGAAAATGAGGTCTGCTAATCAAACTCCACAGTCATATTGCTCCATGCTAAAACATATCGTGCAAACATGTAACTCTGCTGAGCCTATCTACTAAAGACTCTCAGCAGATGTCTTGTAGTTTGACAACATGTCATTTACAAAGTGATGTGCATTCCTGCCAGCAACCCAGTCGAGGCCAAAGTTCCAGCTGTCATGTTCTGTCTTTATCCATTGGTAGTCCTGACCCAAAATTCTATAACCCTGTGCTCCCCATGTCTGGTGGTAGTTTAAAATCTAAATTTAAACCATGCCTAGTTTTGACATGGTGACCTCTACTATTATAATGGTCAAAACCTACTGGTGTCATATTATTGTCCTCTTGGTTGCTAGTTCCTTATTCGCTGACATAGCCTTATGTGTATCAGTGTGAGGAATTGCCATCTGGCAAGGATGCAAAGCCCTGGCTTTTTGATTTTTTATTAACAAATAGAATGATGAGGGTAATTACAACTCAAAAAGGTGTAATCTGCCAACCAGATTCTCCCTGTCCTGTGGACTCCATGCCACAATCATAGTGCACTTGTGCCCTGCAGCATCTGTAGCTTAATCTGCCACATCCGCTCTACTTGTGGGACTGTTATGCTTGATTTATGCTTGATTCAATATGGCACGGACGCGCAATGCATTCTGGGAGCACTCAAAGCCATGTTGGATATTTACTTCACACCGCAGTGAAAGGATGCACACATTTTGCTGAAGTGTTAGATTCACAGTGCTGAGACAAACATGCTTTTCCAAACCTGGTATGCGGTCAAGACCATTTCTGCTGGAAAAGCTAACGTTGTTATGGCTTGCTACTGTTCTCCGTGGAGTGTATTTTTAGAGTTGGGAGGCCCTGCGTTCCTTGGGGGGAGCTCTCGATTGACCCAGCTGGCAACCGACGGCTGTTCCTCAACTGCGCAAGTGCAATTTCTAGAATGTTCGAGAATTAACTCCCCTTTGTGGAGTGTGTATATATGTGTAGAGATACGGAGGGGGTGAGGTGAGACTTCAGCCAGAGAAGGACGCTTACGTCTGGCCTTCCTGTGAGCTGTGGTACTCTCGGCCTGGCTGTCCCCGGGGTCTTCCAGCCGCTTCTGGACGAGATGAGGAATTCTGTTACGCTCACGGTATTTCCTTTTGACTTCTTTACTTCTTCTGTGATCTATGACCTTACTATTTTTATGAGTTATTTCTATGTACTTGTAAGCTTTGAATAAATAGCCGTAAAGAGCTGATTTATCTTCTAAGAGTGCGTGGTTGTGAATTATTGTGTCTGTCTGTTTTTCTTTTTGGTTCAAAGTACTTGATCTATAACTGCATTGATGATTTATGGTTGTTTCGTGCACTTTTTGGGGGAGAGCAGTACAGGCACAGAGCAGGTTCGAAGGTCACAAGATGCCCACTTAACAGCCGCAGAGACAGCCAACTCCCTCTGGCACAGAGGCGGCATTTAAGATATGCCCCACTTTACCCAAAACATGATGATCATGAAATGCACATGCTGGTGGCAGGATAATCTCTAAATAAAATCAATGTCAACTCACAGTTAGTCAGCTCCACCTTGAAAGGTGATGTGTATTCTGGTCAGCCGAGTGTAGCCTGCCAAATGACAGGACGAGACCCTTGAGTGCTGTGCCTCCTCTTTGATCTCATTGTGAGGGCAAATAACACCCTCCACCCTAGACAGCCAATTAGCAGGCAGCTGTTCTAGGCCTTGGCATCAACAGAGCACACCCATTCAAACGGAGAAGGCTCACACCATGGTTCTTCCTCTCTAAAGGCCTTTGTTCTAAGTAAGAAGGGACGCAGCAGGATTATGATAGGCAGGAGGGCTATGATGAATGGGAGAAGGATTCCACCATTTTGCTTCTCACTGTCCCTCTCTCTCTTTCCTGTTTCCTCCACTTCCTCTGGAGCAGAGCACTTTGGGTGTGACATCAACGGGGCAAAGTCCACTCCATTCCAGAGCAGGGCTTGGGCCATTAAGGCAGGTTAGCTTTAGTCCAATCTTCTGAGGACTTTTGCCCTTAAAAGTTGAAGTCTTTGTCCCCTTCAGCAGATTTACTCAGTTACTTTCGGATCCTTTAAGGCCGTAGATGCGTTCTGAGGATCTCACTGAACTTCCCTTGGGAGAGTTGTTCTCTCCAAACCCCTCAGCCTGAGGAGAAGAAGGAATCCTCCCCATATTACTGCCAGGGCAGATCAGGACTCTGGATCAAGACCTACCACTATCCAGTGAAACCTGAGCTGAGAGAGCAGACCCTGATTGGATTCAGCCTTTTCTCCAGTCTCCCTGAAAGGGCCACACAGCTACCAGAGGACCAGACCAACCAAAGCTCCCTGTACTGCTGTACTGAACCTGTTACTCCGTGTTCGCCACACCTGGAACAAGAGGGATGTCGGCAATGCTGGTTGCTAGGCTTTTCCACCACACCGAACATTGCTTGCATCTTGCACCAGCTCGACACTGCATCGTGCCCTAGCCAACGCTCGTCACCTGGTAAGCCCGAAGTGACTGCTCAATGCCGGGACCCAAACTGAATCACTGGAGAGTCATATGACGGCTCTAACCGGGAGTTACAACTACACCTTGACTCAGCTAACCCTTGAACTGCTGCCTCATTGATTGCACATCGGCACATACAAGATCACCGATTGGATGACCATCACCCGCCAACTCGAACCACTGGAGCATCACTCATCAACCTCTCCCGGTGGCTAAAGCCTGACTCAGTCTGGCCAACTGCAAAGTGTTCCTGGGACCACCCCAGCCTACATCTTTCAGAGCCGCTCTTATACCACACAGAGTACCTGAATTCACCCTTACACGATGCCTGCTTGCTGCTGAGGCCTCCACGATCCTACATGCCCGAACTGGCCCTCATCAACTTGCATGTATGTTGGCCTATGGGTCTGACTGCGTAAGCCCACCAAGAACTGAATCCAGGTTCTGTTCACTCTGAACGGCCCCCTCGATACACTTGGACCATAGAGACTGGTTAGGACATGATCGCTCTTGTTTTCTACCAAGATATCCTTTTTGCAGTTAGTGCTTTACCGACTGGCGCTGGACCTACACTCAGAGTGCTACTTTCTACAGTTTGTACCGTTTTGTACAGTATTCTTCATTCATTCTATGAGCAGATGGTGTGCTTGATTAAAGTGTTTATATTTTTATAGAACCTTGATTGTACATTCGATTTATTTTGAACTGTGATACTGTGTTTGTTGGTGTCACTAATGGTTCACCCTCACACCCCTCTTAAGAGCATAGACTCCCCTTAGCGCACATTACCACAAAATGCGAATTAGGTATATCTCTTAACTGTCCCTGTTTTACCTTTATGATTGCGTTGTGTTTTGGTTTGTAGAAGTGTGAGGGCTGAGTGGGCCATTTTACCCCTACTCATCCTTGTACTCCTGTGGAGCAGAATCCAATTCACCAAAATCTGTGTCTGGAAACTTGGTTTCACCCAAATCAACCATTTGGGCCCAGCCCAGGGAACTCCACTTTCAATCTATTCGGGAAAGCTTGCCACCTCCTCCATAAAATAGGACATCTCCCCAAGGGGTTAACTAGGAACACTGCTTCAATGGCAGATACTTCCAGGACAATGGTAAGCTCACACCATGGGGGTAATTAACAGAGACTCGTTCATGCACTGCAGGCAGGAGAGATGGCAGAGTTACAGTAGTCAGGAGAGAAGCACCAGTCCGCTGAAGGGTCCAACCATCTTGGATTCTCCAATGTTTCCTACACTTTGTGTTCCCCTCCTCACTTCCCACAGACAAGCACTCTGAACATGACATCACCAGGCAGCAGACTGTAAAACAGCGGCCAGGATTGAACCCCTGGCAGAAGGCTTAGAGGCCGCCAATCGACTGTAGCAGAAAACATATTTAATGGAGCTGGGCACTCCCTCTGTTGAATCATCTTTGGACTACTAAAGAAGGATTTTACTTGGAACTTTGTTGAGGATACAGTATGCTCCAAAATCCTGTTCCCTAGAGGTGAAAACAAAGACTGCCAATAAAAGGACAAGCATTTATCTACAATGATCCCATAGGAACACGTGGGGGACCTGCTGGCTAGTCAAGGTCTACTGAAAGCTGAAACCAGTCTTACTGAGAAACCTACTCACTGGAGGTGACAGACCATGCCATGGACACTATCCGCCCACTTTGACCTGTTTTTGAGCTGGCTTTACTGCTTCAAGGTACTTTGAACCACTGCAAGTACCTGGAGCTGCCTCCAAGAGTCACTGCTTTTCGATGCACTGTCCAGCCGTCAAGCCACTGACTTGACCAATCGCCCACCTGCAGTCCAGCCATTTTGGAGCAGGTGACTACTGAAAAAGCGCCTCTCATTGTTGGGTTTCATTGAAGCAGCTCAACTGATTTCAGATAACGACTCGAGCCATTGCCTGC
The DNA here is from genome assembly GCF_040938575.1 of Ambystoma mexicanum. Lineage (NCBI taxonomy): Eukaryota > Metazoa > Chordata > Amphibia > Caudata > Ambystomatidae > Ambystoma > Ambystoma mexicanum. The sequence continues at coordinate 417,702,924 of NC_090934.1, read as the reverse complement.
CTGCTTTTCACCCTATTCGAGCTGGTCACCGTAACAGGACTGCACTGCATCACTCTTATCTCAAGCTGACTCAACTATCTCGGTGCCTGTGATCTATTGGAAACAAACAACACAAAAAGTCTCAGTGTTTACTCGACCCATTGCAAAGTGACTAGAAGGCTGACTCCACTAAGTCAAGCCCCAAAAACAAGCATTTTAATAGTATTTGAAGTAGGTCTAACCTTTTGCCTGCCTTAAGGGATCCTAGTGACTACTATGACCCTACTCTCTACCTTTTTCAGTGAACTTAACTTTGCTGCTGAAATTATTGCCTGTGCACCCCTGTCCTCAGACCCAGAGTGAGCCCTTTGATGTGGACCTCATTATGAGTTTCTTGGTACCTCTGTGGTAAATCTGCCACAATACCACCGAACAGATTTACCATTACCGCCACTTGTTCTGGCGATTACAAGTAGTGGTATGGTGGTGTTAAATTTTGGTGAAATTACCACTGGTGGTAACTCTGCTGGTGGTAATTCCATTAAAACAGCTTTTTTTTGCAGTAAGGTGTCAGAATTACATCTAATCTTATACTTGAGGTTTTCCACCACCTTACATCCAAAATCATAGTTCGGCGGTGCAGTAATGTGGCAATAACGCAGTGGTAACTCTGTTATCACTGCATTACCATCATTTTTGGCCACACTGCTGAACTCCTAACCAGGCCCTTATAGTCTCCATATCCTCTTGTTTCTGTTACAGAGATGGGTTATAGTGTTTTTGATTAGCGTCTTGTATCCTATTTTTTTGTTCTAGAACCTTGGTTGGACATTCTTTAGTTTGGACCACTTCTGTGCTCGCTCACGTGCTTCCTGAAGAGCTTAGCCTGCCCTCAGCCCACGTTACCAAAAGAGACCAAGGAGGTGTTCCTGCCGGGCTGTGCCTGTTTCACCTTTATGATTAGCGTCACTGCTGGTTTCTAGTAGTTTGGGGCTGAGTAGGAATTGTAGTTTCCCTGCTCAAGATGGCAATGATGCTGAGCAGGATAGCCCGCAGCACATGCTTTGCAGTACACATTTTAAAGGGGTAATACCTCCTTTCACCAGTGCATTGCAACAATGGAGGTGCCCTTAGGAACTGTGTGTATAAATCAACATCGCACCCACAGCCTGCAATAGATGTGCGCATCAGCAATCACCCATAGTCTCACCCACAGCCTGCAATTATCTCATCCACAGCCTGCAACAGATGTGCCGACCAGCAATCACCCAGTGTCGGCCCCTCTGACTGACATCACTCAGATTGCCCATGCTGAGCGAGCCACTGCACTCGAGGCACAATGCTGGCCCCTCTCTCCTCTCCTAGATGGCTAGGACTCTGGTAGGGCAGTTGGGGGTGGGTGGATGAATGCCTGAATGAACACTTTCATGCATAAATGGTTTGCTAGACATTAAAGTTGTCCTGCGTATCAAAGTTTGCTTCCACAGTTACCATTTCCACCACATCATCAAACGAGGAATAGTGCACCCGGCATAACTCTTCAGCTATGCCATCATTCACTGAGTCACCTTCCGGGAAGGAGAGGTGGTGGATCAAGCGATATTGCCCCTCCTCCTTCTTAGGGACCAACCCCAACGGTGACACCACAAAATTCTCCATTGGTGGGCAAGAGAAAGGGCCAGCCACTCTACCCAGTTTGACTTCTTTGTCCACTTTTAGTGCCACCACCTCTGGCATCCCCAATGCCGATCGTAAATTGAGTGCCTCTCTACCCATCTTAATCCCTATGCAGGGGATTTTGAAACCCCACCTGAAACCTTCCCATAGCAGCTTCTCATCCATACTGTTGTGGTATGTATTTAAAAAGGGAGTCAATCCCTGGAGGTTGACCGGTGTGGGTAAACAAGTTTTAATTACAATCTGAGACACCCATGGATTGGTACACCTTTACATGAGCGCTTTTCCTTCCTTCCCTTTTTCCTTTCTCCTTTGTTTTGGAGAAACTCCTCTGTTTCCCTTCATTGGCAGCTCTTCCGTGTAGGGCGGCCGTTATGGTTTCCATCAAGTAGATATTCGTGGCTAGAGCAATCCATTCATTCTTTCCAGTCACCGCTCCGGATTTCCATTTAATCGCCAGAAGGGCCCTGGCGGCAAGGAGTAGGTGGGAGGTTACGCTTTCACTCTGGTCCAGTCATCTGTGTCCCTTTCTAAGGCAAAAAGCACAAGGTAGGGGTCAGCGTCCCTTTGAATGCCATCAATTTCCTTGATCCACCCCAGGACTTCGTTCCAGAATGCTTTGATGCGCGTGCAACCCCACCACATGTGCCAGTAATTAGCTGTTTGGCCACATTTCCTCCTGCATGTCGGGCTTATTGTCTGAGACATTTTGGATAGTCTGAGGGGGTCATATTGCCACCTGTGCAGGAGTTTGATGGCATGTAATTTATACTGACAAGATAAGATGTTCTGGAGGCAGCTCTGCACATGAATTCCCATTGCTCAGGGCATATTTCTTCCCCAAAGTCCTTTTCCCACCTGGACCTCAAGGGCTCCGTAGATCCATCTCCCGCTGCTATTAGTTCCTGATACATTATTGATATGAGACCTTTCCTCTCCACTCTAGAGTAGAATATCTTCTCGAATGGGGTCAAGTCTATGTTCAGTTTGTCCTTCCATTCTGCCTTCGTCAGGACCCCTTTCAGTTGGATGTACTGGAATGTGGAAAGGGTGCCTATGCCCAATGCTTCCGTCAATTCCGGTAGAGTGATATAGCAGTCCTTTCTCTGGAGCTGGCCCACTCTCTCCAGGCCCGCCTCGCACCAGGATTGGTATCTGCCCCCCACATCTGGTATGTGATTGTTCATGCCGGGGGGACCATAGATGGCTGAGTGGAGATGGCCAGGTGGTGATCTTGCGCATCTCCTTGTTTGCACGCCATACACTCCATATCGTGCTCAATATAGGGTGACCTTTGATTTTCCGTAGTACCCTTTTGTGCGGGGTCCACAGCCATTCTGAAACTGTGGCCGGGGCAAAGTAGTGGTTATCCATTTGGACCTATTGAAGGTCATGATGCTCTCTCTGAGGTGGGGGATCATGACTCATAACTGGGAGGCAATGTAATATGATCTCAAGTCCGGGAGCCCAACCCCTCCCCTGTCCTTAGGCAGTATCAGCGTGGTGTATGCAATTCTTGGTTTCTTTCCCTGCCATATGAATCTCATCATGATTTTTTTAGCTTCACTAAAGAACCCTTTAGGTATTTCGATTGGCAGCATTTGGAAGGGGTACAGGAAGCGGGGGAGGCACGTCATCTTAACCGCATTAATGCGGCCAAGCCAAGAGATCGTAAGTTTACCCTATTTCCTAAGGTCTGCAGTGAACCGCTGGAGGAGCAGAGGAAAGTTGGCTTCCAATAAGTCATTCAGGGTTCTAGTAATCTGTATGCCCAGGTACTGTAACGTGAGGTGTTCCAGCTTAAGGCCTAGTGGGATAAACTTGAGATTGTTTTCTGTCGTGGTTCCCTGAAGGGGGAATAGGATGGATTTAGCCTTATTTACTTTAAAGCCAGAGAATTGACAATATTCGTCCATTAGTCTAAGGGCACGGGGAATGGACTCTTGCGGGATTCGTTATGAGGAGAATGTCATCCGTGTAGAGCTCTATTTTATATTCTGTCTGGCCTAATCGGATCCCTTCTATCACGGGGTCGGCTCTTATCCTTTGTGCAAGGGGTTCCAGTGAAAGGGCAAAAAGGATCGCAGAGAGAGGGCACCCTTGTCTAGTCCCTCGTTGCAATTCAAACCAACAGGAATATTCTCAGTTCACGGCTATCGAAGCTGTGGGAGATGTATATATTGCCTGTATACCCCTCCTAGTTTTAGGACCTATTCCAACCTTCTGCAGGACGGCACCCAAAAGTTCCCACTCCACTCTATCAAAGGCCTTTTCCGCATCGATTGACAACAGAACGGGGTCCCCGGGGAGATCCTGGGCCACATGGATGAGGGGCAATGTTTTGCTCATGGAATCAGCCCCCTGTCTCCCGAGTATAAACCCAACTTGGTCTGGATGAACCAGATGGGGCATTAGCATTTCTAATCTAGCCGCTAGTACCCTGGAGTAAATTTTTGCATCAAGGTTGAGAAGGGAGATCGGATAAGATCCACATTTTTTGGGGTCCTTACCTTCTTTGGGAATCACCGTTATCAAAGCTTTTTTAAAGGAGTCCGGGGCCTGTCCTGTCTCTAGTATTTCGTTAAATAGATCCAAGAGGAAGGGGGCTAGTTGATTGGCAAATGTCTTATAGAAACCAGCAGTGTAGCCATCTTCTCCCGGGGATTTACCTAGTGTTAGCCGTTTAATCGCCTCATGAACTTCCTGTTCAGTAATTGGGGAGTCCAGAAACTCAGTTTCTGCGTTCGTTATTGTGGGCATCGTGATTGATGATAGGTAGGCTGATAGGTCCGGTTGGTCGGGGGTTATTTCAGAGGTGTAAAGCTTCTCATAAAAATTGACAAAGGATTCTAGGATATTACAAGGGGTATGGGGAGGGGGGACGGCATCCTCAATGATTTCGTTCACCCTACGGTCAGCTCTTTGCTCCCTAAGTCTAGCCGCCAGCAAAGCGTCGGCTTTATCTCCTTTCTCATAAAACTTCTGTTTTAGGAACTGCAATTTACGCTCCACTGGGTTGTGTTCTAAGAGCCGCAGTTCTTCCCTTTTTAGCTGAGCTGTTTTTACTTTTCCGGGGTCCACTTTAGGTTCTTTTCTCATCTCCCCCTCTAATTGACCTATTTCAGCCCTTTGCCTTTGCTCTATGATCCTCCGCTCTCTCTTCTTAGCAGACGCTTCCCATATTAAGACCCCTCGCCATGTGGCCTTCCCAGCCTCCCAGACTACCTGTTTGGAAACCTCCCCATCGTTATTTATTTTAAAGAACTCTTCGGTCTCGGTCTCCATATTCGTCTTGAAGACAGGGTCTTTCCAAAGGGTCTCATTGCATCGCCACTTCCCTCCCACGATGGGTAGATCAGCCCAGGAAATGTCTGCCAAAACCATGTCATGGTCCGACCATGTTATCGGAATGATTTCTGAGTGTTGTGCAGTGGTTATGAGGTCATTCGTTAGGTAGATATAGTCAATGCGTGTAAACGTGTGGTGGGGATTTGAATAAAAGGTGTATCCAGCTGCACCGGGATGCATAATTCTCTATATATCGTTCATGTTGTGCAGATCCATTATCTCGGCAAGGTCGGTTCGTCCCCCTTTAGTCTGATTTCTTGTTTCTGGGTTTCCCGGTTTCCAATCGATATCTGGATCAGCCCATTGGTTGAAATCACCCCACAGAATGACGTGTCCCGTGGCCTCCAACATTATTTTTGGGATCACTTTCTGGAGGAATGCAGTCTGTCCAGTGTTAGGTGCATATACAGTGGCAATAGTCACTTTCACTCTGGCTATTTTCCCTGTGATCAGGAGGGTCCGACCTGCCACATCAGACCATGTCTTTTCCACCTCAAATTGGATGCCCTGCGTGAGCAAGATACCAACCCCTCCCTTTCTCAACGGGCCCAAGCCCCAGAACTCCAGTCCTCCCCGCTTCCCGACGATGCATCTTTCTTCCCCTTTGGCGAACTTAGTCTCTTGAATGAGCATTATGTCAATGTTGGATCTGCGGAATTCCCTTTGCACTAACGACCTCTTAGTTGGGGAATTCAGCCCTTTCACATTCATGGACGCTACTCTGAGTGAATCTCTCTTTTTTTGGTTATCAGGAGGTGCCATCTTCGGGTACCTTTGGAATGCGTTTCACTACTGGCGACCAGACAGTTGTTCGGTCCTCAAGGCCCACATCAACGTTGGTGTTGCAAGCAAATTGAAATGGTGCTATCATTATACCAAAAACCATTTCCCTCAGGAGTTGCTGAGGCTCAAGAAAGCCCAGAAACCGAGGGTGCTGCATTGGCAGCTTTCGACGGCGTCCAGAACGGACTCGGTGGCAGTGTTCCGTCCGTTGTCGGACCATCAATGGGGACTGTTACCTCACGGTCCCTGTCAAGTATTCCATCTGAACATAAGGGTGAGCCCCTATCCCACTCCCCCCCCCCCACGTCGTATATTACAACATTAACAACAATAATCATACAAAACAAATAACATTACGTGCGCTCCCAGGGTCGTCCCACGTGAGTTCGTGCCCCCTCTTGCATCAGAAAGATGCTCCTCATCTATCGTCCCCAGGGCACTTGATCTCCAAAGATCCGGTCTCCTTAGATTCAGTGTCCTGTGTTTTATCCCTAGGTACCAGTGCTTCCAGTCGTAGCAACCAGGAGGCACGTCCTCATTTTCCATTATCAGGTGTGTTGTTGGGGCACCTGTATTTTCTGGATCCTTTCACTCTCTTGCGCCTAGGGCCCTAGTGTTCCCATTGCATTCCATCGCACTCGTTGTCGCCGTTTTTATTGTCTTTCGGGCCTGTGCCCAGAAGGTCGCCAATGCATTCCCTAATGTCTTCCTCTGATCGAAGGACGATTTTCCTACTCCCATGCTCAAAGGTGAGCAAGAACGGGTATCCTCATCTATATCGTGTGCCCTGGTCCTTGAGCCATTTTGTCAGAGGGCTGCAGAGGCGTCTTAGCACTAGCGTGAGCGAGGACAGGTCCTGGAAGATCGTAATTTGGGCCCCTCCCATCATGAGCGGGCCTCCGGATCTGGCCTTCTCCAGAATCCTGGTTCTGTCCTGGTATCGGTGGAATTTGGCCAGAACCGAGGGAAGACCACCAGAGGGTCCACCAGCCCTGTGTATCCTTTCAGTTTTGGGTTCATCAATTTCTTCGTTGGCCGTTAGGATTTTTATGATATCGTGGATTGTATGTTTGAGGTCCTTCTCGGTTTCACCTTCACGTTCCGGGATTCCAAAAAAGCGACGGTTATTCCTTCTTTCCCTATTTTCTAAATCATCCATTTTGAGGCTCATCTCCTCCTCCTTTTTTTCTCAATGTTTTGTATTCTCATGTCCATTTGGGTCTCAAGAGTGTCAATCGAAGCCTGGTTGTTTTCAACACCCTCCAGTCTCTCCTCAAAGCTGTCCATTCTCTGGGTGATTTTATCGATTTTGCAACCGAGGTTGGAGCCCATGTTTTTTATCTCACTCAGCAATGCGGCGATGTCCCCCTTAGTAGCAGCGGCACCAGCGTCCGAGGCCTCCAGCGACATGGTGGGAGTGTGACGAGCACTCGGGGAGGGTGGAGTGTAGGCAAATCTGGCAAGTCTGTGTCGCACGTTCATAAATCGGACCCAAGGCCAGAGGAGGCACACGCCCCTGGATCGGGGGCCCTACCCTCCGCAGAGTCGCGTGGAGCTGTAGGAACAGGGCAAATGCGAGTGCTCTGCTGGAGACTCAGCTCAACGTGGGGTCGGTGAGGTCTTCAATAAATATTCAGAAGAGCCGAGGGGTAGCCAGTTGGGCACATCAAGGCTGAGTTGGTCTTTGCGAGGCTGGGTTGTGCGTGTCCCAAGGCTGCGGACCCTCTTGGTTAGCCTGAGGCTGGTGACTCAAGTGTGGGGGTGCTCAGAGCGGACACTCACTAGGGGCTCTAAAGGGTTCTGGGGTCCAGGCGTTCAGGGTACGTCAGGTGAGGGTCATAGGTCTTCCTGTTTAATGATCAGAGAGCAGAGTGAGAGGAGGCACACACCCCTGGATCGGGGGCCCTACCCTCTCTAGAGCAAGTAAGTTCCGTAGATGCTCATACGATGTCACCGATGCACGGTTCAATGCCAGGTAGGCAGGGTGGTAGGCGGGAAGTCTACAGTGCCAGTGGGAGAGTGCACTCTCGGGCGTCACCTCTTCAGACGCCCACGGGGTCCGAATTCAATTCTCTGGCTAGCCAGGTGTCACCGTTGGCCAGAATGTGGCACCTGGATCTGGGGGTTGGTGGGTGTGGGGGTCAGGTCTAGGATAGCCGCTTCGGGCAATGACAAGGCGGCTGGGTAGGGTGCCAGTAACCGTCCCAGACCCTCACAATGCAGCCTGAGCTTTGGGGCCACTGTCAGTGCCCGGCAGGAGACATTTTCTTTATGAGGGTGCCTAGGGCGCACCTCTGATGGGGCATCTGGCGGTGCAGTGATCCTGGGGTACAGTGGCGGCTGGGTGCTCCTCTTACAACAAACTCTGTGTCTGGGGGGGAGCGACCCTCCAGCAAGGTAGGCCCCGAGCAGCGGGGCCAGTGAGGTCCGCCCCTCTGGCACTTTGTGCGCGGGTCACGGGTAAAGGAAGCCCGCTGGGTACTACCTTCCTTAATTGCGGGTGGGGGAGGCCGCCACACAGCTCTGTGCAAAGGGAGGGACCACAGGCAGCGGGCAGAGGAGGCCGTAGCTCGGAATCCCCCGCCGGGTGCCTCGCCCACCGGCAGCGGGCGGGGGAAGCTGCAGTCTGGATTCTCTCGCAGGATGGAAGGGAGGGACTGGGGAGCCCCGCACATCGGGAGCCTTGCCTCCAAGAAGCGGGTGGTGGGAATCACTTGCGGGTTCCTCCGCTTCGCCGCCGCAGGGGAAGGCTTCTCACCTGGGTTTCCCTGCAGGCTCCTTTGGACCGCAGGGGGGGCAGGGGCCTGGATGTCGCAACGCGGGCTCTCCTGGTCCCGCTCGTGCCTCCACTCACACTCGGGGCCGAGATTGCAGGACCAGAGCAGAGGAGCGGAGGGGCCCAGGGGACACTTCACAGGCCGCCCACCGTGGCCTTTGCCGTCTCGTGGAGTCTGCGGCCGGGTTGCCGTAAGGCCAAGGCCAGGTTTCACTTTCGCTAGCAGGCTGCCCCAGGGCTCCGTTTCGCACACGGTGATATCTCCACTTTCCCCAGCCCGATTTCGACCGCGTTTGCTTCCAGGCGCTGGGGGGGCCCTCATACAGCCTCTCTGCACTTTTCATCTGGTGGGGGGGTCGTGAGGCGAGGGCTCAAGTCGCCTCAGGGACCATGAGTGTCGGAGCTCACACGGAGTCGGATTTCATCTGTGCGCCCCCTGGTGGCCAGTATATATTTTTTTTTTAACAGACCATAAAAACAATGAAAACAATACACAACAAGATACTTTAGAACAAACTCTCCAGCGCATGGAAGAAAAAATTAACAAGCTCATGACAAATTTCCACCTTTTGAAAGATTTTGTGGAGGAAAATATAAAAGAGAAAATTAGATACCATTGTGCAACATGTACCTGTCCCCCCTCTCCATATCCCAGTCAATTATCCCCAAACCTTCACCACATAGAAAAACGTTTTAATGAAATTTCCATCCCTTCATCTCCTCCTATCCATCCTCTTGAAAGCCTCAATTTGTGTCCGTTTCTGCTACCCCTTCTCTATCATAAATCGTACATATATATAATATAATGAAAAATAAATGTTATGTGTGTGTTAATTTAGTCCTTTGTGTTTTTTTTTTAAAGCCAGTTTTGGTGTCCCTTTGTGTTTTTTTTTTTAAAGCCAGTTTTGGTGTCCGCAGACAACATGGGTGTCCTGAAATGTTCGTAAATAAACGAAATGGGGATGTCTGAGGACGCTATACCTGTCTGTGCTGCTCGTAGGCAGGTTGAAAATGTCCTAAGAACACAAGTGGTGTCCTGAAATGTTTGTAAATAAACAAAATGGGGGTGTCCTGAGGACGCTATGCCTGTCTGTATTGTTCGCAGGTGAGTTGAAACTGTTCTAAGAACACACGCGGTGTCCTGAAAAGTTTGTAAATAAACAAAATGGGGGTGTCCTGAGGACGCTATGTCTGTCTGTATTGTTCGCAGGCAAGTTAAAACTGTTCTTAGAACACACGCGGTGTCCTGAAAAGTTTGTAAATAAACAAAATGGGGGTGTCCTGAGGACGCTAGACCTGTCTGTGCTGTTCGTAGGCAGGTTGAAACTGTTCTAAGAACACATCAAATGTCCCGGGATGTTCGTAAATAAACAAAATGGGGGTGTCCCCAGGACGCGATGCCTGTCCGTATTGTTCGCAGGCGAGTTGAAACTGTTCTAAGAACACAGGCAGTATCCTGAAATGTTCATAAATAAACAAAATGGGGATGTCCTGAGGACACTATACCTGTGCGTACTGTTCGTAGGAAGGTTGAAACTGATCTAAGAACACATCTACAGGGTAATTCATAGAATTTCGTACAAACGTTGCGCATGCGGCTGGCGCACAGTGTGTGCGTGCGAATGTCTGCGCCAGCCCCGTGCGCTAAAATCGATTTCCGCGCACAGCGTATTCATGGATTTTAGCCTCCAAAACCAGCCGTGGCACAGAGTGGCGCAGCGACCCTGCAGCAGCGCCAGTTACGCCCCCAAGAACGCCCTCACGCAAGGAAAAGCCATCAAGATTCCCAATTCAGCGCAAAGGGTTGTGCTAACCCTGGACCAGTTTATAGAGCTGCCAAACAGCAAACGCCAAGCGGGGAACGTGTATTACTGGGGTGTGCGCGAAGTTTCACTTGTGAAAGGGCCTGTGCGAGTGGGGTACGTGTATTACTGGGGTTCGCGGGAAGTTTCACACGCAATTTTAGCAGGGTACATGTATTACGGGGTTCGCGGGAACTTTCACACGCGAAAGGGCCTGTGCGAGTGGGGTACATGTATTACGGGGGTGCGCGGGAACTTTCACATGCGATTGGGTTGGGTACGTGTATCTCAGGGGTGCACGGGAAGTTTCACATGCAAATGGCCTGGGTACGTGTATTTCAGGGGTGCGCGGGAAGTTTCACTCACGATTGGCCTGTGTACGTGTATTTCAGGGGTGCGCGGGAAGTTTCACATGCGATTGGGCTTGGTATGTGTATTTCAGGGGTGCGCGGGAAGTTTCACATGCGATTGGCCTGGGTACGTGTATTAAAGGGGTGCGCGGGAAGTTTCACACGCGATTGGGCTGGGTACGTATATTTCAGGGGTGCGCAGGTAGTTTCACATGCGATTGGCCTGGGTACGTGTATTCAAGGGGTGCGCGGGAAGTTTCACACGCGATTGGCTTGGGTATGTGTATTTCAGGGGTGCGCGGGAAGTTTCACAGGCGATTGGAGTAGGGTACGTGTATTTCAGGGGTGCGCAGGAAGTTTCACACGCGATTAGCCTGGGTACGTGTATTTCAGGGGTGTGCGGGAAGTTTCACACGCGAATTGGAGTAGGGTACGTGTATTACCGGGCTGCGCATGAAGTTTCACATGCGATTTTGCTGTCAGAGCGGGGAATGCGTATTTGGGGGGTGCACGGGAAGTCCTACACGTGAATTGGCAGTGTGGGTCCTCCCAGGTGTCCCCTCTACCCCCTCCACTGCCCCTGCAGGCAGCCCACACCACAGGGGACTACCCCGCACCCTAGGTCATGTCCCGCAGGCAGCACATCCACCATGGGCATGCCCCCCAGCCAAGCCACATGTCACATTTTAATATGATCACCAACTCAAGTCTCCCAGCACCCCCAGCCCCCAGCAGTGCAGGGCACGTGCCAGCAGGCCCCCACACATGTCCCACTCATGTCCCCTTGCACCCCCACCCCCCAGCAGTGCAGGGCACCTGCCAGCAGGCCCCCACTCATGTCCCACTCATGTCCCCCAGCACCCCCAGCAGTCAGGAGCACCTGCCAGCAGGCCCCCACACATGTCCCACTCATGTCCCCTTGCACCCCCACCCCCCAGCAGTGCAGGGCACCTGCCAGCAGGCCCCCACTCATGTCTCTTGCGCCCCCACCCCCCAGCAGTGCAGGGCTCCTGCCAGCAGGCCCCCACTCATGTCCCCTTGCACCCCACCCCCCAGCGGTGCAGGGCACCTGCCAGCAGGCCCCCACTCATGTCCCACTCATGTCCCCCAGCACCCCTACCCCCAGCAGTGCAGGGCACCTGCCAGCAGGCTCCCACACATGTCCCCCAGCACCCCCACCCCCCAGCAGTGCAGGGCACCTGCCAGCAGGCCCCCACACATGTCCCACTCATGTCCCCTTGCCCCACCACTCCCCAGCAGTGCAGGGCACCTGCCAGCAGGCCCCCACGTATGTCCCACTCATGTCCCCTTGCACCACCACCCCCCAGCAGTGCAGAGCACCTGCCAGCAGGCCCCCACTCATGTCCCACTCATGTCCCCTTGCACCCCCACCCCCCAGCAGTGCAGGGCACCTGCCAGCAGGCCCACACACATGTCCCACACATGTCCCCCTCCACCCCCATCCCCCCATCATTGACAGGCACCTGCCAGCAGGCCTTGACACATGTCCCCCAGCCAACACGTCATCACAATCCAGATCCCTGGCTCTTATGGCCACACAAATCCCACACCACAGAACCCCAGTCCAAACAACCAACCAAGCTTTACATCCACTCCAAATAGAAATCCCCATTACATGATAGATCACAATAAGCAGTATGCGCATGAGTACAAGTCTGTCCGACCCACACAATGGCAACACATGACTGAGAAAACCCACATTGTGACATGCATGAAACCAATGAGAGAAGACCACACATTGAAGTAAGAAACAAAAATGTAATCAAGTCAAAATGAAGGGAATGAAATCAAAACACACAATAATGACAATAATAATGAAAATGCAGCATGTCCCAAAAAATGATAAATAAAAAAAAAGAGAATCCAAATTAATCCAAATGAAAATGTGTCCAAAGTCACCGTCCAACAAAGCAAATCCAAAGGGAAAGAAAAGCGTAATATCCATTGCTCCATGGTGAAGAAAAATAAAGATGAAGGAGAAAAATCCACTGTAAAACTATGTACAAATAGCAAATCCAGGGTCCATGAGCCCAACGACATAAATGAAACCTACAATGAAACCTACCAAATTACTAACTATATACAAAAATGTGGGGCATAGTCCATGCTCCCCAAATGAAAGAAAAAAGAAATTAAACTTAACACTAATGAACTATATACAATGGCGGCGGGCAAGTCCAACGGCTCACTTGTTGATGTTATGGGCCAGGCCATCATCGAACTCCTGTTCACTGTCTTGGAGGCGGGCCTGTTCTCTGGCCCCGAGGTATCGCAGGGATAACGCCATGTCCACCTCCAACTCCCTGCAAATTCCCTCGAGGCACTCAGCCCGCCTCAGCGCCCTGCGCATGGAGTTCTCCGCCCTGACCATCGTGAGCCGTGCCTCCTCCGCCCACCGCCGCTCCACACCTATCTGCTGGCCCAACCGCTGCCACACGGAAGACACTCCCATTCCTGGGTCCTCCTGCCCTCCGGCCGATGCCTGCCCCTCTGATGTAGATTGCCCTGAGCCATGATGCCTCCCAAGTTGAGCCTGCCGCTGCCTCCGACGCAACTGCCTCTGCCAGCACGACGGCATCCAGGCTGATGGAATCCACTGATGCCATCGTGCACGTGCCCTGCTCGATGATGCCGGCACATCCTCCATCTGCTGGGGTCCAGTTGCTGTGGTGTCCACCCCTGCTGGACCTCCGACTCCCGACTGTGGGAGGGATGGGATCCCCACCGAGCTGGCTGCGTTGGTCAGGGCAGGTCCACAGGGGGCCCTGGTGGCATCTGGGCCAGAAGATGGCATGGAGAATGACTGGCGCATAGTCTCCACAGAGGAGGAGAGGGCCGCCAGAGTGGCCGACACATGTACAAAACCCCCGACCATGGACACTCCCAACTGGGCCACGTTGGCACGCTGCTCTTCGTGATGACGTGCGTGCTCCCCCCGGGAAGCACGCACGTCATCACGAATGTCACGCGTGCGCAACGCGACACCAATCAGGACCTTCTCCATACGGCCAGGGGTCCCCTCGTCCGCAGGTAGAGGAGTGTCAGATGACATGGACATCCCCCCTACCCGCGGACAGGCCTGGGATGGGGCATTCCTGCTGGTGCATGGTGGTGCAGTCACAGGGTCAGGGACAGCGACATGCAGAGGCCCCTCTGCGGTGACCTGTGCTGCCTCCTGCCCCTGGCCCTGGACTGCACCACTTGCACCAGTGGTATCACCCCCACCAGGCCCCCTGTGCGGCTCAGTAGCGGCCTCCTCCTCCTCTGTGGAAACCACCAACCTGGATGGCTCCAAACCGTCTTCCGCCATTGCAAGCCCCTGTGGGGGCTCACCCACCCCTTCCGTTGCAGCCGTAGTGGCAGACGCAGCACCAGTCCCCTCACTCCCGGACGATGGTAAATTCTGGGAGGGTGACTGGGCCTTGCGTCGCCGGCCGGTGGGGGCATCCCCGCCGCTTTGCTCCACAGTGCCGTCTCCGTCCTCTTCATCACTTGCCGCTGTGTAGAGGAAGACATAGAACACAAGCATCAGGGTACTGTACAATGGTCCCCTAGACAGGAAGCAATAGCAGATGAGTGGCACTGTCAAACATCACTTCCATCATGTCCCTCCACAACACATGGGTCAGTGCAGGCAAAACACCTGCAGTAACAGGCATGGCGCATGCTATGAACATTAGCATACATGTCCAAGGGACTCTTCCAACATACAATGCTGGTTTGAAACTCACATGCATCATGGGTCATGCCCATCACATGCACACACTTCACCCTAGTTTCATCCATCTGGCCTCGTACACCCCAGACACAGTGGATACAAGGATGAGTAGGCTGCATGAGTGAATCTGAACATTGTCACAGACATGTGTCATGCATCCATGGCATTTCCAAATCACAGACACGCAAGTCAGACACACAGACATGGACACCATACATGTCCATGACAGCAGCACCCATCTCTCACACCCCATCCATGTCCAATAACAGAGACAGCCATGCATTAATGTGTGCATTCCCCATGCTGCTCCGCATGTTGCATTGTAACACATGCATCAACCATGTAGTTCACACATTACTGGTCTCACATGCATGACCATGATGTCCCTGCACACACACACATACGTACATGGCATATGTCACACATACAGGCAAGTATCAGACAACCAGCACCCTGCAACATGCCCTGTCTCACACAGCAATGCTTGGCCACTTACCGCTCAACTCCGGACGTGTCTGCCTCCAAAGGATCTGGGTGTGGAGCGCTGGAACTACGCGTTCCAGGACCCTCATCTGGATGGTACTCATGCTGCCCCGGCCCCCCTCCACGAGGCGCCGGGCCTTTACGAGGGTCCTGGACCTGAAGTCCTCCCAGCGCTTCTTGACATGATGGAATTCGCGGACTGCCACCCCCTCCGTGTTGATGGCAGTCACGATGTCCGTCCAGATCCTGGTCCGTCCTTCCTTGTCGGCGCGCGACCTTCCGAAGAGGGCATCATAATGCCCCAGGACATGCTCCACCAGGACACCAACTTCAGTGGCAGTGAAGCTGGTGGCCCTCGGCCTCTCTGGCTGGGGGTTGCCAGTGCCGGCAGATGGAGATGTGCCCAATATGGCAACCCCAGAGGCAGGAGTGGGTAGGCAACTGGGTCCTGGCGCTGGGATGTGGAGCGATGGAATCCCAGTCGGGAGTCTTCTGTGCCAGCAGGGGTGGACACAGCAACTGCACCCCTGGCTGACGTGCAGGCAGAAAATGGCAGGGCACGTGGGTAGCAGGCTATCAGGTAGCAGCAGATGGCAGGTGGGAGCATGCTCAGGGCTCTGGGGGGCAGTAATTCGGCCTTCTGGGCAGGAGCGTGGTCTTCCGTGTGTGAACGCGTAGCCAGCTTGATACAGAGTGATTTGGCACGTGAAAATCTTGCACGTCAGCGTGTAATTCGAGGAAAGGCCCTTAGCGCGTAAGCGCGTCAGCGCACATACACGATTTCATTGGACCATAGGCCCTTAGCGTGTAAGCGCATCTGTGACATGACGCGCGTGGGTGTTTCCCTCACGTGATGACAGAGCACACGTGGGAAAGCTGCACGTCCGAGTGTCAGCGCATGTAATTGGAGGAAAGGGAGCCTACACGCGTAAGTGACATGCACGTGTGGGCCGGGTTAAAAGGTATGTGTAGGACGCCATTTCCTTGTATGTGCTTTTTGTGGAGAGCGAGTGGGTGGATTCTGTACTTCTTGTCGGTTCACACGCGATTACTTCACAGCGTTTCAAGTTCGTACTCCCTGTTACCTCTGACAGCTTTCATTTTTCTACTTTTTTTGGGCCTGTTTCCTCAAACAGTGTTCACTTCTCCTTTTGTCCTGTCTCCTCAGACAGCGTACAATTCTTCTTTTGGCGGGGGTGTTGCCAACGCGCACACGCGCCTATTTTTCACGTTCTTTTTCCAGGCAGACGGTGAGTTCCGCACGTACTTAGCAACTGTGCTTGCCCTGTGTGTCGCGTACCCCTTCAGAGGTCATAGTAGGCTGCGTGTATCACGCGTACGCTTATTTTTGTGTTTCTGGGTGCCACAGCGTAGTGCGGGTTCATTTTTCCACGCACGTGGTCTACGAGGGGTTGCGTGCACGTTTATTTTTGTTTTTGGGCTGCCTGTGCGTTGCGTGACCGGTCATCTTCCCCTAAAGGTCACAGACAGCCTTGTTAGAGCACTAGGGTACGAATTCCATCTAGTACCCTACCCCTTTGACCACCAATTGCCCAGGACAATAGTTTACTGCTCCTCCCATACGCACAACAACATCAGTGCCATGGTTGGGAGGTGACCAAGCGGTAAGGGAGGCAAAGGTGGCCGACCTTCAAAAGGTTGACGTGGTGGGCGCGGTAGGGGACGTGGCCAGGATTTGCAGGGTGCCCCTAGACCCCCATGTGTGGAGGACCAATCAGGGACACCCATGCCCCCCCATGGTTGAGGGAAACGTAGCTGAGACCATCCCAGCTCAGCCCCTGTTGGACCAGCCCATTGTGGCACCTGAACTGGCACAGGATGACTCCCTGGCTGACTTCCAGGTCAGCAAGTCTAGGCCAAGTGTGGCGGTGCAAGTTGTCACCAAGGCACGTGGATCTGGGGCAGCTATGTCATCTGCTGCCCCAAGTATGCAGGGTGGTGAGGCTGCAGGGGCAGCTGCAGCTCCATCCGCCCCAGCTCTGACTCTCCCAGCCAGGACAGTGTCGGTCCTGGTCCATCATACTGATGTTCCCCCTGTCAACATCACACTTCAGACAATGCCTGCACCAAGTCCTATGGTCAATGTGCATTCGCACACTCCAACAACCCAGTCCACCGGTGATTCTGCCCCTACTGACCAGAGCGGCGTTAGCCACTCTGGCTCCGGTCCACCTTCTAAAAAGAGGAAGAAGGGTGCTCTGGCACGACAGGCTGAGATCCCAGGCACGGCTACACACTCCGGCACGTCAAGGAAGCCTTGCTTTAATGACGCGTAGCTTAATGCACTTGTGAGCTATGTGTTGCAACATAGCCACGAAATGGTGGTGACTGCAGGGTCCAAGACCACACCTGGTCAACGTAAGGCACACTGGCAGACCATCGCCAACCACATAAGTGCCCTTGGATTTGTGAGGCGCTTAGCTGATGATTGCTACAAGCGGTGGAATGACCTGAAACGCAGAGCAAAGGACAAGCTGGCCTCAAGTCATGCCGCTACTCTGGTGACTGGCAGTGGGTCTCCACAAGAGGACAACTAACTCACTGAACATGAGTCTGTTGCTGGGACCTTCGTCACAGAGGAACAGATCCGAGGTGTGGGAGAACTACCCGATTATGACACATTGTCCGGTGAGTGCCCATGCGTGTGTGTGTAATGCATGTGTATGTTGTTTGGGTGACGGGTTCTGATTGAGTGGCAGGTGAGGGTGTGTGTGACTGAGTAGTATGGGTCACCCATGTGCTTCATCCAAAACATTCTGCGGCCTTGAATTTGGGTGTGACACTATCCCTTCTGCCCACAGTAGTAATTTAGCGCAACATTACGGCAGTTGCCCTTGAGGTGGCATCATGCAACAACATTGTTTGTATTTTTCAGTGTTCTTTCAGGCTGATTGTTTCAATTCTCCCACTTTTGCAACACATTCCTCAGCCCTATTGTGACATATGTGACATGCTTCTGTCAGTGAAGAACCCCACATAGGCCCACATGTGTCACCTTGGTAGTTGAAAGATTTGACCATTCAGGCTGAATGAGTATTGTCCTGATCACATGATGTTTTTGGGCATGTTTGAATGTGGAACATGCTAGTTGTTTCCAGTCATGTTGAAGTGCACAACCATTGATGTGTACATGGCCCTGCAATCACTGTATTTTTGTACACTGGATGTGTTGCAGTGTGTGGCACATGGCATATCTTTTCACACTATGTGGCATTTTTCATCTCTTCATGTCCATCTCACATGGATGGGTGACAGTACTCATTCACTGACATATGGATGTACTTGTGGAATGTACCATGGCTATGGTACATGCCATCTGTGTGATGGCATGTGTCATTTATGTGTATAGGACATGCCACTCACAGGCCAATGTGTGATGGCAGTGCTACCCAGCATGCAGCAAATGTGTTGCTCTTCCATCTTGGTGTCATCAGTGTCAGACTTTTGCCTCCCCTTCCAACTCTGTGACAGTGCATGCATGGGAGGGTTATAGTCATGTGGGACATGTGTAAATCATGTACTGGTTCTTTAGCTTGTCAGGCCTATTTGTGTGCTATGGTGCTAATGCCTGTTTCCATTTTTTGTGTTTCATGTTTTTGCAGGGGATGACGCACTTGATGCTGGTGAGGTTGAGGAGATGGTGCAGACCCAGGAGGAACCTGAGGCACAACCGGCCACCAGTGGGGGACGTGGTGTGGTGGTGGGTGAGAACCCACTCTTGCAGCAGACGATTCTGTCAAGGGGTGTCTCTGGGTGCACCTGCCCAGACCTCTATTCAGGGGTTGATTCGGATGATGAGACCTATGTGGCGTTGCAGGTAAGTGTTTCTGGAAGGGGTTCTGTTCTGTCCAACCCACCTGCACCAGGGTTAGAACCCTCTATGGGGATGTCAGTGTTGGTTAGTCAGCCTTTGGCGGTTACGGGTGCAGGGTCACACTCCACAACATCTGACCCTGTTCCTGGGCCAGCAGATTAGAGGGGGAATGCAGTCCTGCAGCCTCAGGCAGTGCCGGCACAGCAAGGCGCAGATTGCCTTGCCCCAAACAGGTGTGGTGCCCACCGACACGGTGGCCGTACGCCACCAGGCAATACCGCATGGGAACAATACATTTACGGTATGGCAACCCAACAGGCAGCATCAGTTGAGATGATGGCTCAAGCAATGGAGAGGGTGGCCACTTCCATTGTCCCCCCTGAAAGGCAGATGGAGCTACTACTGCAGGCAACAGACTCCATTTGCCAATCACACAGGGAGGACATGTTGGCATCCAACAGGGACAGACGGGCGGCACTGGAGACTCTACGCCAATCGATATCAATAGAGTCCCAGGGCCACAGGGAAGCCCTGAGGGTAGAACTACATCACCTCAGAGATACTCTTGTTGACCTTGAGACTTCCACTAACTTGAGGACAGAACAGCAGCTGGAGCGGCTCACACGTTCGCTCTCAGCTGAGATGCAGGCAACTCGGGAGGAGATCCGGGCATCACGTCAGGTGCTGCATGGGGATCTCCGCACTATAATCCTCCAGAACGAGACCTTCCACACCCGCATGCTTGCTGCCATGGAGGACCATACCAGGGCTTTGCGTGGGCTGCCTCCCATAGCACCACCACCTCCTGTGGCAGCAGCAGAGGGTAATGAGAGAGACAGCAGCAGTTCTCCCACATTGGCATAGCCGTGCAGGCCATGAGCCCATGGAGGTGTTTTTTTTTCTCAACATCCACACAGGCGGCTGCTGGTGCACACCCTGTCTTCGGACCTCCTGGGTGGCCTCCCTTCCCCCCTGGCCCCCACATGGCCATTTTTGATTTTTGATTTTTTGATTTTTGATTATTTTTTAACAGTGTGTTGCCTTGTGTGGCTCCCGTGGGCATCCACTGTATTCCGGCTGGGCACATGCAGGCTTGTCCTGAGTTTGGGTTCGATGCTTGGGTTCGTGAGACACACACCCCTCCTGCTTCCCGTTTCTATGGGCTTGCAAAGGGTGTGACCAAGTGACAGTGATGTACACAGTGATGTTGGGCTCCCATGAGCTGTGTGGGCAGTCTGTAGTCAATACTGTGTAGACATTCCTTGTGTATATTGTTGTTGTATTGTACACTGCATGTTGGAATTATGTATGCTTCTGCTTCCATGTCTCCCTCTGAATTTGCAGGTTCATTCCTCATGTCTTCACAAGGCCGTCTACTTTGGAGACGGAGTTCATGTTGTATGCAGTACACAGACATGTTTTGAAGCCAGCAAGACTACAGTTGGAAGGTGGCGATGTGGTGGCATATTCAGGTTGTAAGACTACGACTACTTTAACTTAGTACTGTCATGTTTTAGTTATGTTTGAGCTTGTGTAGCTGCATTGTATTGTTGGTGAGTATTTGGTCATGTGTGTTGTTAGTTCAACATTACTGGGAGCATATTGTGTGTGGCCAGTTTCCATTAGGGACACTGTACTTTGTGACACTTGTGTCAGGTTTTCGGGATTGCTTTGTTTGCTCTCACATAGCATGACATGCCATGGTGTGTTGGGTGGTGGTGCTGGGGAGGGGTTGGGTGACATGGCACTGTTCTCATTTTGTATTTTGCAAGGGGGTAATGCATTTAGCAGCATATGTGTCTTTTGATGACACAGCATTTGTGGTGTTTCTGTAGGTAGGGATGCACACATTGTGACACTTCCAGGTGACCAATCTCAGGCTGGTATGTTTGTGACAGTTCACTGTCCCTTGTGTCATCATCGATTGTCAGCTGGTATGTGGCAGGGCTGTGTGCACTCCACAGGGGTGTGATTCTAAGTGAAGTAATTAGCCACCAGCTGCGTTCGGGCTGCCTCACCCCGTGCCCTTTCCCCTCCCATGCGCAGCGGGCGTGCATGTGGTTGGGGATGTGGGGGCACCACCATGTCCACCGGCAGGCCCCGGCGTGTTGCAACATTGTGCAGGACACATGCTGCCACTATGATCCTGCACACTACTGAGGGAGCGTATAACAGCTGCCCACCAGAACGGTCAAGGGAGCGAAAGCGTGACTTGAGAACTCCGAATGTGCGCTCCACTATGCCCCGGGTTGCAATATGGGCTGTGTTGTGTCTTACCTCGGGTGGCGTGGTGGGGTTCCGAATTGGCGTCATCATGTGGATGCTCAGAGGGTAGGCGCTGTCCCCTGGGGAGGTGGTGATGGGTATCATTAGTAGGGTTGTGACATTACTCAGTATCTAGCATGCATGCATGTGCTATAGCATTTATACTCACCGAGCAGCCATGTATCGCCATGCCGCCCAGCTTCTAGGTCCCGGTTTAGGGTTGACATTCTGTAAATGAAACTGTCGTGGGTGGACCCTGGATAGTTGGCATATACTGAGGTGATGATTCCCTTGGCATCACATACTACCTGGACGTTGATGGAATGCCAGTGCTTGCGGTTTCTATAGATGTGCTCTGATGCCCTGGGGGGACATAGAGCCACATGGGTGCAATCAATGGCACCTAGGACTTTGGGGAATTGTGCCACCCCGTAGAAATCCTGGACGGCAGCCTGCCTTTCTGCAGGTGTTCTGGGCAGGTATGTGCCTGCGGACTGATGGGCGTGCAGTCATGATGGCCAAGACCTGGTGTAGGCAGCGTGATTGCGTGGCCTGTGACACCCCCCCCCCCTATGGCACTTGTCCGCTGAAATGATCCGGTGGCCAAAAAGTGCAGTACATGGAGGACCTTCTCCAGGGGGCTGAGTGCTTGGGAGCAGAGGGTGGGTGATGTGAGGTGTTCCTCCCACTCACTGACCAGGTTGAGTATTATGTGAGGTGGAAACCTGTACCTCTCATACACCTGGTCATCAGGCATGCCAAAAAGGCTGGTTCTGGGTGTGAAAATTCTGGGCCTGACTATCCTCCTCCTCCTCCTGCGGTATACCACAACCACTGCTGCTAGGAACGGTATGTTCATCCTGGCGTCTGAGCTTGCTTGTTGTTTGCGCGCACTTTTATGCTGCGCGGGTCCATGTACGCCTGCTTCCTGCTGGCGTACGTGTTTCCGGATTAGCGTGTCTTTTTTGGCGCGTGTGTGTGGGCGTTCCGCGCATTTGCCTCCTGTACTTCCCCGGCCACCCCAGTGATACACGTACCCCGCTCGCCCAGGCCCAATCGCGTGTAAAACTTCCTGTGAGCCCCTGAAGTAAACGTACCCCGCTGACCCAGGCACAATCGCATGTAAAACTTCCCGCGAGCCCCTGAAGTACACGTACCCCGCTTGCCCAGGCACAATCGCGTGTGAAACTTCCCGCGCACCCCCGTAATACACGCTATTTTTGACACAACGGGTGTCTGTGTTTGTCGCGTACCCCTTTGCACGTCATTTGTCCTAGAGGGCCACAGTATGGGACATTCATCAGAGCTGTATATACAGGCTTTTTGTTAGCGCAGGGATGCTACCGCCTGCCTTCGTGTGGCGGACATGTGTTGATGTACATAGTTGACTTTTGGTTTGTGTCATGAGATCGCCATTTCACTGCTGGGGGTGGGGGTGCAAGGGGACATGAGTGGGACATGAGTGGGGGCCTGCTGGCAGGTGCCCTGCACTGCTGGGGGGTGGGGGTCCAAGGGGACATGAGTGGGGGCCTGTTGGCAGGTGCCCCTCAGTGCTGGGGGGTGGGGTTGCAAGGGGACATGAGTGGGGGCCTGCTGGCAGGTGCCCTGCACTGCTGGGAGGTGGGGGTGCAAGGGGACATGAGTGGGACATGAGTGGGGGCCTGCTGGCAGGTGCCCTGCACTGCTGGGGGGTGGGGGTACAAGGGGACATGAGTGGGACATGAGTGGGGGCCTGCTGGCAGGTGCCCTGCACTGCTGGGGGTGCAAGGGGACATGAGTGGGACATGAGTGGGGGCCTGCTGGCAGGTGCCCCTCAGTGCTGGGGCGTGGGGGTGCAAGGGGACATGAGTGGGACATGAGTGGGGGCCTGCTGGCAGGTGTCCTGCACTGCTGGCGGGTGGGTTTGCAAGGGGACATGAGTGGGGGCCTGCTGGCAGGTGCCCTGCACTGCTGGGGGGTGGGGGTGAAAGGGGACATGAGTGGGGGCCTGCTGGCAGGTGCCCCTCAGTGCTGGGGGATGGGGGTGCAAGGGGACATGAATGGGGGCCTGCTGGCAGGTGCCCCTCAGTGCTGGGGGGTGGGGGTGCAAAGGGACATGAGTGGGACATGAGTGGGGGCCTGCTGGCAGGTGCCCTGCACTGCTGGGGGGTGGGGGTGCAAGGAGACATGAGTGGGGGCCTGTTGGCAGGTGCCCCTCAGTGCTGGGGCATGGGGGTGCAAGGGGACATGAGTGGGGGCCTGTTGGCAGGTGCCCCTCAGTGCTGGGGGGTGGGGGTGTAAGGGGACATGAGTGGGACATGGGTGGGGGCCTGCTGGCAGGTGCCCTGCACTGCTGAGGGGTGGGGGTGCAAGGGGACATGAGTGGGAAATGAGTGGGGGCCTGCTGGGAGGTGCCCTGCACTGCTGAGGGGTGTGGGTGCAAGGGGACATGAGTGGGAAATTAGTGGGTGCCTGCTGGCAGGTGCTCTGCACTGCTGGGGGGTGGGGGTGCAAGGGGACATGAGTGGGACATGAGTGCGGGCCTGCTGGCAGGTGCTCTGCACTGCTGGGTTGTGGGGGTGCAAGAGGACATGAGTGGGGGCCTGCTGGCAGGTGCCCTGCACTGCTGGAGGTGCAAGAGGACATGAGTGGGACATGAGTGGGGGCCTGCTGGCAGGTGCCCCACAGTGCTGGGGCGTGGGGGCGCAAGGGGACATGAGTGGGGGCCTGCTGGCAGGTGCCCTGCACTGCTGGCGGGTGGGTGTGCAAGGGGACATGAGTGGGACATGAGTGGGGGCCTGCTGGCAGGTGCCCTGCACTGCTGGGGGTTGGGGGTGCAAGGGGACATGAGTGGGGGCCTGCTGGCAGGTGCCCCTCAGAGCTGGGGGATGGGGTGCCAGGGGACATGAGTGGGGGCCTGCTGGCAGGTGCCCCTCAGTGCTGGGGGGTGAGGGTGCAAGGGGACATGAGTGGGACATGAGTGGGGGCCTTCTGGCAGGTGCCCTGCACCGCTGGGGGGTGGGGGTGCAAGGAGACATGAGTGGGGGCCTGTTGGCAGGTGCCCCTCAGTGCTGGGGCATGGGGGTGCAAGGGGACATGAGTGGGGGCCTGTTGGCAGGTGCCCCTCAGTGCTGGGGGGTGGGGGTGCAAGGGGACATGAGTGGGACATGAGTGGGGGCCTGCTGGCAGGTGCCCTGCACTGCTGGGGGGTGGGGGGTGCAAGGGGAGATGAGTGGGACATGAGTGGGGGCCTGCTGGCAGGTGCCCTGCACTGCTGAGGGGTGGGGGTGCAAGGGGACATGAGTGGGAAATGAGTGGGTGCCTGCTGGCAGGTGCTCTGCACTGCTGGGGGGAGGGGGTGCAAGGGGACATGAGTGGGGGCCTGTTGGCAGGTGCCCCTCAGTGCTGGGGGGTGGGAGAGCAAGGGGACATGAGTGGGGGCCTGCTGGCAGGTACCCCTCAGTGCTGGTGAGTTGTGGTGCAAGGGGACATGAGTGGGGGCCTGCTGGCAAGTGCCCTGCACTGCTGGGGGGTGGGGGTGCAAGGGGACATGAGTGGGACATGAGTGGGGGCCTGCTGGCAGGTGCTCTGCACTGCTGGGGGGTGGGTGTGCAAGGGGACATGAGTGGGGGCCTCCTGGCAGGTGCCCCTCAGTGCTGGGGGTGGGGGTGCAAGGGGACATGAGTGGGACATGAGTGGGGGCCTGCTGGCAGGTGCCCTGCACTGCTGGGGGGTGGGGGTGCAAGGGGACATGAGTGGGGGCCTGCTGGCAGGTGCCCTGCACTGCTGGGGGGTGGGGGTGCAAGGGGACATGAGTGGGGGCCTGTTGGCAGGTGCCCCTCAGTGCTGGGGGGTGGGTGTGCAAGGGGACATGAGTGGGAACCTGCTGGCAGATACCCCTCAGTGCTGGGGGGTGGGGGTGCAAGGGGACATGAGTGGGACATG
Organism: Ambystoma mexicanum; assembly: GCF_040938575.1. Classification (NCBI taxonomy): domain Eukaryota; kingdom Metazoa; phylum Chordata; class Amphibia; order Caudata; family Ambystomatidae; genus Ambystoma; species Ambystoma mexicanum. The sequence goes on along the minus strand of NC_090934.1, from coordinate 417,677,963 downwards.
AGTGGGGGTCTGCTGGCAGGTGTCCTGCACTGCTGGGGGGTGAGGGTGCAAGGGGACATGAGTGGGACATGAGTGGTGGCCTGCTGGCAGGTGCCCCTCAGTGCTGCGGTGTGGGGGTTTAAGGGGACATGAGTGAGGGCCTGCTGGCAGGTGCTCTGCACTGCTGGGGGTGGGGGTGCAAGGGGACATGAGTGGGACATGAGTGGGGGCCTGCTGGCAGGTGCCCCTCAGTGCTGGGGGGTGGGTGTGCAAGGGGACATGAGTGGGGGCCTGCTGGCAGGTGCCCTGACTGCTGGGGGTGGGGGTGCAAGGGGACATGAGTGGGGGCCTGTTGGCAGGTGCCCCTCAGTGCTGGGGGGTGGGTGTGCAAGGATACATGAGTGGGGGCCTGCTGGCAGGTGCCCCTCAGTGCTGTGGGTGGGGGTGCAAGGGGACATGTGTGGGACATGAGTGGGGGCCTGCTGGCAGGTGCCCTGCACTGCTGGGGGGGTGGGGGTGCAAGGGGACATGGGTGGGGGCCTGTGGGCAGGTGCCCCTCAGTGCTGGAGGGTGGGGGTGCAAGGGGACAAGTGTGGGACATGAGTGGGGGCCTGCTGGCAGGTGCCCTGCACTGCTGGGGGTGGGGGTGCAAGAGGACATGAGTGGGACATGAGTGGGGGTCTGCTGGCAGGTGCCCTGCACTGCCGGGGGGTGTGGGTGCAAGGGGACATGATTTGGACATGAGTGGGGGCCTGCTGGCAGGTGCCCTGCACTGCTGGGGGGTGGGGGTGCAAGGGGACATGAGTGGGGGCCTGCTGGTAGGTGCCCCTCAGTGCTGGGAGGTGGTGGTGCAAGGGGACATGAGTGGGACATGAGTGGGGGCCTGCTGGCAGGTGCCCTGCACTGCCTGGGGTGGGGGTGCAAGGGGACATGAGTGGGACATGAGTGGGGGCCTGCTGGCAGGTGCCCCTCAGTGCTGGGGGTGGGTGTGCAAGGGGACATGAGTGGGACATGAGTGGGGGCCTGCTGGCAGGTGCCCTGAACTGCTGGGGGTGGGGGTGCAAGGGGACATGAGTGAGGGCCTGTTGGCAGGTGCCCCTCAGTGCTGGGGGGTGGGTGTGCAGGGGGACATGAGTGGGACATGAGTGGGGGCCTGCTGGCAGGTGCCCTGAACTGCTGGGGGGTGGGGGTACAAGGGGACATGAGTGGGGGCCTGCTGGCAGGTGCCCTGAACTGCTGGGGGGTGGGGGTGCAAGGGGACATGAGTGAGGGCCTGTTGGCAGGTGCCCCTCAGTGCTGGGGGGTGGGTTTGCAAGGGGACATGAGTGGGGGCCTGCTGGCAGGTGCCCCTCACTGCTGGGGGGTGGGGGTGCAAGGGGACATGAGTGGGACATGAGTGGGGGCCTGCTGGCAGGTGCCCCTCAGTGCTGGGGGTGGGGGTGCAAGGGGACATGAGTGGGACATGAGTGGGGGCCTGTTGGCAGGTGCCCTGCACTGCTGGGGGGTGGGGGTAAAAGGGGACATGGGTGGGACATGAGTGGGGGCCTGCTGGCAGGTGCCCTGCACTGCTGGGGGGTGGGGGTACAAGGGGACATGAGTGGGACATGAGTGGGGGCCTGCTGGCAGGTGCCCTGCACTGCTGGGGGTGCAAGGGGACATGATACGGGGCCAGCTGGCAGGTGCACCTTAGTGCTGGGGCGTGTGGGTGCAAGGGGACATGAGTGGGACATGAGTGGGGGCCTGCTGGCAGGTGCCCTGCACTGCTGGCGGGTGGGTTTGCAAGGGGACATGAGTGGGGGCCAGCTGGCAGGTGCCCTGCGCTGCTGGGGCGTGGGGGTGCAAGGGGACATGAGTGGGGTCCTGCTGGCAGGTGTGCCTCAGTGCTGGGGGATGGGGTTGCAAGGGGACATGAGTGGGGGCCTGCTGGCAGGTGCCCTCAGTGCTGGGGGGTGGGGGTGCAAGGGGACATGAGTGGGACATGAGTGGGGGCCTGCTGGCAGGTGCCCTACACTGCTGGGGGGTGGGGGTGCAAGGAGACATGAGTGGGGGCCTGTTGGCAGGTGCCCCTCAGTGCTGGGGCATGGGGGTGCAAGGGGACATGAGTGGGGGCCTGTTGGCAGGTGCCCCTCAGTGCTGGTGGGTCGGGGTGCAAGGGGACATGAGTGGGACATGCGTGGGGGCCTGCTGGCAGGTGCCCTGCACTGCTGGGGGGTGGGAGGTGCAAGGGGACATAAGTGGGAAATGAGTGGGGGCCTGCTGGCAGGTGCCCTGCACTGCTGAGTGGTGGGGGTGCAAGGGGACATGAGTGGGGAATGCGTGGGTGCCTGCTGGCAGGTGCTCTGCACTGCTGGGGGGAGGGCGTGCAAGGGGACATGAGTGAGGGCCTGTTGGCAGGTGCCCCTCAGTGCTGGGGGGTGGGTGTGCAAGGGGACATGAGTGGGGGCCTGCTGGCAGGTGCCCCTCACTGCTGGGGGGTGGGGGTGCCAGGGGACATGAGTGGGACATGAGTGGGTGCCTGCTGGCAGGTGCCCCTCAGTGCTGGGGGGTGGGGGTGCAAGGGGACATGAGTGGGACATGAGTGGGGGCCAGTTGGCAGGTGCCCTGCACTGCTGGGGGGTGGGGGGTAAAAGGGGACATGAGTGGGACATGAGTGGGGGCCTGCTGGCAGGTGTCCTGCACTGCTGGGGGGTGGGGGTACAAGGGGACATGAGTGGGACATGAGTGGGGGCCTGCTGGCAGGTGCCCTGCACTGCTGGGGGTGCAAGGGGACATGAGTGGGACATGAGTGGGGGCCTGCTGGCAGGTGCCCCTCAGTGCTGAGGCGTGGGGGTGCAAGGGGACATGAGTGGGACATGAGTGGGGGCCTGCTGGCAGGTGCCCTGCACTGCTGGCGGGTGGGTTTGCAAAGGGACATGAGTGGGACATGAGTGGGGGCCTGCTGGCAGGTGCCCTGCACTGCTGGGGCGTGGGGGTGCAAGGGGACATGAGTGGGGGCCTGCTGGCAGGTGCCCCTCAGTGCTGGGGGATGGGGGTGCAAGGGGACATGAGTGGGGGCCTGCTGGCAGGTGCCACTCAGTGCTGGGGGGTGGGGGTGCAAGGGGACATGAGTGGGACATGAGTGGGGGCCTGCTGGCAGGTGCCCTACACTGCTGGGGCATGGGGGTGCAAGGAGACATGAGTGGGGGCCTGTTGGCAGGTGCCCCTCAGTGCTGGGGCATGGGGGTGCAAGGGGACATGAGTGGGGGCCTGTTGGCAGGTGCCCCTCAGTGCTGGGGGGTGGGGGTGCAAGGAGACATGAGTGGGACATGAGTGGGGGCCTGCTGGCAGGTGCCCTGCACTGCTGGGGGGTGGGGGGTGTAAGGGGACATGAGTGGGAAATGAGTGGGGGCCTGTTGGCAGGTGCCCCTCAGTGCTGGGGGGTTGGGGTGCAAGGGGACATGAGTGGGACATGAGTGGGGGCCTGCTGGTAGGTGCCCTGCACTGCTGGGGGGTCGGGGTGCAAGGGGACATGAGTGGGACATGAGTGGGGGTCTGCTGGCAGGTGCTGTGCACTGCTAGGGTATGGGGGTGCAAGGGGACATGAGTGGGACATGAGTGGGGGCCTGCTGGCAGGTGCCCTGCACTGCTGGGGGTGCAAGAGGAAATGAGTGGGACATGAGTGGGGGCCTGCTGGCAGGTGCCCCTCAGTGCTGGGACGTGGGGGTGCAAGGGGACATGAGTGGGACATGAGTGGGGGCCTGCTGGCAGGTGCCCTGCACTGCTGGCGGGTGGGTGTGCAAGGGGACATGAGTGGGACATGAGTGGGGGCCTGCTGGCAGGTGCCCTGCACTGCTGAGGGGTGGGGGTGCAAGGGGACATGAGTGGGAAATGAGTGGGTGCCTGCTGGCAGGTGCTCTGCACTGCTGGGGGTGGGGGTGCAAGGGGACACAAGTGGGACATGAGTGGGGGCCTGCTGGCAGTTGCCCTGCACTGCTGGGGGGTGGGGGTGCAAGGGGACACGAGTGGGGTCTGCTGGCAAGTGCCCTGCACTGCAGGGGGATGGGGGTGCAAGGGGACATGAGTGGGACATGAGTGGGGGCCTGCTGGCAGGTGCCCTGCACTGCTGGGGGGTGGGGGTGCAAGGGGACATGAGTGGGACATGAGTGGGGGCCTGCTGGCAGGTGCCCTGCACTGCTGGGGGGTGGGGGTGCAAGGGGACATGAGTGGGGGGCTGTTGGCAGGTGCCCCTCAGTGCTGGGGAGTGGGGGTGCAAGGGGACATGAGTGGGACATGAGTGGGGGCCTGCTGGCAAGTGCCCTGCACTGCTGGGGGGTGAGGGTGCAAGGGGACATGAGTGGGACATGAGTGGGGGCCTGCTGGCAGGTGCCCCTCAGTGCTGCGGTGTGGGGGTTTAAGGGGACATGAGTGAGGGCCTGTTGGCAGGTGCTCTGCACTGCTGGGGGGTGGGGGTGCAAGGGGACATGAGTGGGACATGAGTGGGGGCCTGCTGGCAGGTGCCCCTCAGTGCTGGGGGGTGGGTGTGCAAGGGGACATGAGTGGGACATGAGTGGGGGCCTGCTGGCAGGTGCCCTGACTGCTGGGGGTGGGGGTGCAAGGGGACATGAGTGGGGGCCTGTTGGCAGGTGCCCCTCAGTGCTGGGGGGTGGGTGTGCAAGGGGACATGAGTGGGGGCCTGCTGGCAGGTGCCCCTCAGTGCTGTGGGTGGGGGTGCAAGGGGACATGTGTGGGACATGAGTGGGGGCCTGCTGGCAGGTGCCCTGCACTGCTGGGGGGTGGGGGTGCAAGGGGACATGAGTGGGGGCCTGTGGGCAGGTGCCCCTCAGTGCTGGAGGGTGGGGGTGCAAGGGGACAAGCGTGGGACATGAGTGGAGGCCTGCTGACAGGTGCCCTGCACTGCTGGGGGGTGGGGGTGCAAGGGGACATGAGTGGGTCATGAGTGGGGGTCTGCTGGCAGGTGCCCTGCACTGCTGGGGGGTGGGGGTGCAAGGGGACATGAGTGGGACATGAGTGGGGGCCTGTGGGCAGGTGCCCCTCAGTGCTGGAGGGTGGGGGTGCAAGGGGACAAGCGTGGGACATGAGTGGAGGCCTGCTGACAGGTGCCCTGCACTGCTGGGGCGTGGGGGTGCAAGGGGACATGAGTGGGGGCCTGCTGGCAGGTGCCCCTCAGTGCTGGGGGATGGGGGTGCAAGGGGACATGAGTGGGGGCCTGCTGGCAGGTGCCACTCAGTGCTGGGGGGTGGGGGTGCAAGGGGACATGAGTGGGACATGAGTGGGGGCCTGCTGGCAGGTGCCCTACACTGCTGGGGCATGGGGGTGCAAGGAGACATGAGTGGGGGCCTGTTGGCAGGTGCCCCTCAGTGCTGGGGCATGGGGGTGCAAGGGGACATGAGTGGGGGCCTGTTGGCAGGTGCCCCTCAGTGCTGGGGGGTGGGGGTGCAAGGAGACATGAGTGGGACATGAGTGGGGGCCTGCTGGCAGGTGCCCTGCACTGCTGGGGGGTGGGGGGTGTAAGGGGACATGAGTGGGAAATGAGTGGGGGCCTGTTGGCAGGTGCCCCTCAGTGCTGGGGGGTTGGGGTGCAAGGGGACATGAGTGGGACATGAGTGGGGGCCTGCTGGTAGGTGCCCTGCACTGCTGGGGGGTCGGGGTGCAAGGGGACATGAGTGGGACATGAGTGGGGGTCTGCTGGCAGGTGCTGTGCACTGCTAGGGTATGGGGGTGCAAGGGGACATGAGTGGGACATGAGTGGGGGCCTGCTGGCAGGTGCCCTGCACTGCTGGGGGTGCAAGAGGAAATGAGTGGGACATGAGTGGGGGCCTGCTGGCAGGTGCCCCTCAGTGCTGGGACGTGGGGGTGCAAGGGGACATGAGTGGGACATGAGTGGGGGCCTGCTGGCAGGTGCCCTGCACTGCTGGCGGGTGGGTGTGCAAGGGGACATGAGTGGGACATGAGTGGGGGCCTGCTGGCAGGTGCCCTGCACTGCTGAGGGGTGGGGGTGCAAGGGGACATGAGTGGGAAATGAGTGGGTGCCTGCTGGCAGGTGCTCTGCACTGCTGGGGGTGGGGGTGCAAGGGGACACAAGTGGGACATGAGTGGGGGCCTGCTGGCAGTTGCCCTGCACTGCTGGGGGGTGGGGGTGCAAGGGGACACGAGTGGGGTCTGCTGGCAAGTGCCCTGCACTGCAGGGGGATGGGGGTGCAAGGGGACATGAGTGGGACATGAGTGGGGGCCTGCTGGCAGGTGCCCTGCACTGCTGGGGGGTGGGGGTGCAAGGGGACATGAGTGGGACATGAGTGGGGGCCTGCTGGCAGGTGCCCTGCACTGCTGGGGGGTGGGGGTGCAAGGGGACATGAGTGGGGGGCTGTTGGCAGGTGCCCCTCAGTGCTGGGGAGTGGGGGTGCAAGGGGACATGAGTGGGACATGAGTGGGGGCCTGCTGGCAAGTGCCCTGCACTGCTGGGGGGTGAGGGTGCAAGGGGACATGAGTGGGACATGAGTGGGGGCCTGCTGGCAGGTGCCCCTCAGTGCTGCGGTGTGGGGGTTTAAGGGGACATGAGTGAGGGCCTGTTGGCAGGTGCTCTGCACTGCTGGGGGGTGGGGGTGCAAGGGGACATGAGTGGGACATGAGTGGGGGCCTGCTGGCAGGTGCCCCTCAGTGCTGGGGGGTGGGTGTGCAAGGGGACATGAGTGGGACATGAGTGGGGGCCTGCTGGCAGGTGCCCTGACTGCTGGGGGTGGGGGTGCAAGGGGACATGAGTGGGGGCCTGTTGGCAGGTGCCCCTCAGTGCTGGGGGGTGGGTGTGCAAGGGGACATGAGTGGGGGCCTGCTGGCAGGTGCCCCTCAGTGCTGTGGGTGGGGGTGCAAGGGGACATGTGTGGGACATGAGTGGGGGGCCTGCTGGCAGGTGCCCTGCACTGCTGGGGGGTGGGGGTGCAAGGGGACATGAGTGGGGGCCTGTGGGCAGGTGCCCCTCAGTGCTGGAGGGTGGGGGTGCAAGGGGACAAGCGTGGGACATGAGTGGAGGCCTGCTGACAGGTGCCCTGCACTGCTGGGGGGTGGGGGTGCAAGGGGACATGAGTGGGTCATGAGTGGGGGTCTGCTGGCAGGTGCCCTGCACTGCTGGGGGGTGGGGGTGCAGGGGGACATGAGTGGGACATGAGTGGGGGCCTGCTGGCAGGTGCCCTGCACTGCTGGGGGGTGGGGGTGCAAGGGGACATGAGTGGGGCATGAGTGGGGGTCTGCTGGCAGGTGCCCCTCAGTGCTGGGGGGTGGGGGTGCAAGGGGACATGAGTGGGAAATAAGTGGGGGCCTGCTGGCAGGTGCCCTGCACTGCCTGGGGTGGGGGTGCAAGGGGACATGAGTGGGACATGAGTGGGGGCCTGCTGGCAGGTGCCCCTCAGTGCTGGGGGGTGGGTGTGCAAGGGGACATGAGTGGGACATGAGTGGGGGCCTGCTGGCAGGTGCCCTGAACTGCTGGGGGGTGGGGGTGCAAGGGGACATGAGTGGGACATGAGTGGGGGCCTGCTGGCAGGTGCCCTGAACTGCTGGGGGGTGGGGGTGCAAGGGGACATGAGTGAGGGCCTGTTGGCAGGTGCCCCTCAGTGCTGGGGGGTGGGTGCGCAAGGGGACATGAGTGGGGGCCTGCTGGCAGGTGCCCCTTACTGCTGGGGGGTGGGGGTGCAAGGGGACATGAGTGGGACATGAGTGGGGGTCTGCTGGCAGGTGCCCCTCAGTGCTGGGGGGTGGGGGTGCAAAGGGACATGAGTGGGACATGAGTGGGGGCCTGTTGGCAGGTGCCCTGCACTCCTGGGGGTGGGGGTAAAAGGGGACATGAGTGGGACATGAGTGGGGGCCTGCTGGCAGGTGCCCTGCACTGCTGGGGGGTGGGGGTACAAGGGGACATGAGTGGGACATGAGTGGGGGCCTGCTGGCAGGTGCCCCTCAGTGCTGGGGCATGGGGGTGCAAGGGGACATGAGTGGGACATGAGTGGGGGCCTGCTGGCAGGTGCCCTGCACTGCTGGCAGGTGGGTTTGCAAGGGGACATGAGTGGGACATGAGTGGGGGCCTGCTGGCAGGTGCCCTGCACTGCTGGGACATGGGGGTGCAAGGGGACATGAGTGGGGCCTGGTGGCAGGTGCCCCTCAGTGCTGGGGGATGGGGGTGCAAGGGGACATGAGTGGGGGGCTGCTGGCAACTGCCCCTCAGTGCTGGGGGGTGGGGGTGCAAGGGGACATGAGTGGGACATGAGTGGGGGCCTGCTGGCAGGTGCCCTACACTGCTGGGGGGTGGGGGTGCAAGGAGACATGAGTGGGGGCCCGTTGGCAGGTGCCCCCCAGTGCTGGGGCATGGGGGTGCAAGGGGACATGAGTGGGGGCCTGTTGGCAGGTGCCCCTCAGTGCTGGGGGGTGGGGGTGCAAGGGGACATGAGTGCGACATGAGTGGGGGCCTGCTGGCAGGTGCCCTGCACTGCTGGGGGGTGGGGGGTGCAGGGGGACATGAGTGGGAAATGAGTGGGGGCCTGCTGGCAGGTGCCCTGCACTGCTGAGGGGTGGGGGTGCAAGGGGACATGAGTGGGAAATGAGTGGGTGCCTGCTGGCAGGTGCTCTGCACTGCTGGGGGGAGGGGGTGCAAGCGGACATGAGTGAGGGCCTGTTGGCAGGTGCCCCTCAGTTCCGGGGGGTGGGTGTGCAAGGGGACATGAGTGGGGGACTGCTGGCAGGTGCCCCTCACTGCTGGGGGGTGGGGGTGCAAGGGGACATGAGTGGGACATGAGTGGGGGCCTGCTGGCAGGTGCCCCTCAGTGCTGGGGGGTGGGGGTGCAAGGGGACATGAGTGGGACATGAGTGGGGGCCTGCTGGCAGGTGCTCTGCACTTCTGGGGGGAGGGGGTGCAAGGGGACATGAATGGGGGCCTGTTGGCAGGTGCCCCTCAATGCTGGGGGGTGGGAGACCAAGGGGACATGAGTGGGGGACTGCTGGCAGGTACCCCTCAGTGCTGGGGGGTTAGGGTGCAAGGGGACATGAGTGGGACATGAGTGGGGGCCTGCTGGCAGGTGCCCTGCACTGCTGGGGGGTGGGGGTGCAAGGGGACATGAGTGGGACATGAGTGGGGGCCTGCTGGCAGGTGCTCTGCACTACTAGGGTGTGGGGGTGCAAGGGGACATGAGTGGGACATGAGTGGGGGCCTGCTGGCAGGTGCCCTGCACTGCTGGGGGTGCAAGAGGACATGAGTGGGACATGAGTGGGGGCCTGCTGGTAGGTGCCCCTCAATGCTGGGGCATGGGGGTGCAAGGGGACATGAGTGGGACATGAGTGGGGGCCTGCTGGCAGGTGCCCTGCACTGCTGGCGGGTGGGTGTGCAAGGGGACATGAGAGGGACATGAGTGGGGGCCTGCTGGCAGGTGCTCTGCACTGCTAGGGTGTGGGGGTGCAAGGGGACATGAGTGGGACATGAGTGGGGGCCTGCTGGCAGGTGCCCTGCACTGCTGGGGGTGCAAGAGGACATGAGTGGGACATGAGTGGGGGCCTGCTGGCAGGTGCCCCTCAGTGCTGGGGCGTGGGGGTGCAAGGGGACATGAGTGGGACATGAGTGGGGGCCTGCTGGCAGGTACCCTGCACTGCTGGGGGGTGGGGGTGCAAGGGGACATGAGTGGGGCATGAGTGGGGGTCTGCTGGCAGGTGCCCCTCAGTGCTGGGTGGTGGGGGTGCAAGGGGACATGAGTGGGACATGAGTGGGGGCCTGCTGGCAGGTGCCCTGCACTGCCTGGGGTGGGGGTGCAAGGGGAAATGAGTGCGACATGAGTGGGGGCCTGCTGGCAGGTGCCCCTCAGTGCTGGGGGGTGGGTGTGCAAGGGGACATGAGCGGGACATGAGTGGGGGCCTGCTGGCAGGTGCCCTGAACTGCTGGGTGGTGGGGGTGCAAGGGGACATGAGTGGGACATGAGTGGGGGCCTGCTGGCAGGTGCCCTGAACTGCTGGGGGGTGGGGGTGCAAGGGGACATGAGTGAGGGCCTGTTGGCAGGTGCCCCTCAGTGCTGGGGGGTGGGTGCGCAAGGGGACATGAGTGGGGGCCTGCTGGCAGGTGCCCCTTACTGCTGGGGGGTGGGGGTGTAAGGGGACATGAGTGGGACATGAGTGGGGTTCTGCTGGCAGGTGCCCCTCAGTGCTGGGGGGTAGGGGTGCAAAGGGACATGAGTGGGGGCCTGTTGGCAGGTGCCCTGCACTGCTGGGGGTAGGGGTAAAAGGGGACATGAGTGGGACATGAGTGGGGTCCTGCTGGCAGGTGCCCTGCACTGCTGAGGGGTGGGGGTACAAGGGGACATGAGTGGGACATGAGTGGGGGCCTGCTGGCAGGTGCCCCTCAGTGCTGGGAGGTGGGGGTGCAAGGGGACATGAGTGGGGGCCTGCTGGCAGGTGCCCTGCACTGCTGGCAGGTGGGTTTGCAAGGGGACATGAGTGGGACATGAGTGGGGGCCTGCTGGCAGGTGCCCTGCACTGCTGGGACGTGGGGGTGCAAGGGGACATGAGTGGGGGCCTGCTGGCAGGTGCCCCTCAGTGCTGGGGGATGGGGGTGCAAGGGGACATGAGTGGGGGGCTGCTGGCAACTGCCCCTCAGTGCTGGGGGGTGGGGGTGCAAGGGGACATGAGTGGGACATGAGTGGGGGCCTGCTGGCAGGTGCCCTACATTGCTGGGGGGTGGGGGTGCAAGGAGACATGAGTGGGGGCCTGTTGGCAGGTACCCCCCAGTGCTGGGGCATGGGGGTGCAAGGGGACATGGGTGGGGGCCTGTTGGCAGGTGCCCCTCAGTGCTGGGGGGTGGGGGTGCAAGGGGACATGAGTGGGACATGAGTGGGGGCCTGCTGGCAGGTGCCCCTCAGTGCTGGGGGGAGGGGGTGCAAGGGGAAATGAGTGGGGGCCTGCTGGCAGGTGCTCTGCACTTCTGGGGGGAGGGGGTGCAAGGGGACATGAGTGGGGGCCTGTTGGCAGGTGCCCCTCAGTGCTGGGGGGTGGGAGAGCAAGGGGACATGAGTGGGGGACTGCTGGCAGGTACCCCTCAGTGCTGGGGGGTTGGGGTGCAAGGGGACATGAGTGGGACATGAGTGGGGGCCTGCTGGCAGGTACCCCTCAGTGCTGGGGGGTTGGGATGCAAGGGGACATGAGTGGGACATGAGTGGGGGCCTGCTGGCAGGTGCCCTGCACTGCTGGCGGGTGGTTGTGCAAGGGGACATGAGTGGGACATGAGTGGGGGCCTGCTGGCAGGTGCCCTGCACTGCTGAGGGGTGGGGGTGCAAGGGGACATGAGTGGGAAATGAGTGGGTGCCTGCTGGCAGGTGCTCTGCACTGCTGGGGTGGGGGTGCAAGGGGACACGAGTGGGACATGAGTGGGGGCCTGCTGGCAGTTGCCCTGTACTGCTGGGGAGTGGGGGTGCAAGGGGACACGAGTGAGGTCTGCTGGCAAGTGCCCTGCACTGCTGGGGGATGGGGGTGCAAGGGGACATGAGTGGGACATGAGTGGGGGCCTGCTGGCAGGTGCCCTGCACTGCTGGGGGGTGGGGGTGCAAGGGGACATGAGTGGGACATGAGTGGAGGCCTGCTGGCAGGTGCCTGCACTGCTGGGGGGTGGGGGTGCAAGGGGACATGAGTGGGGGCCTATTGGCAGGTGCCCCTCAGTGCTGGGGTGTGGGGGTGCAAGGGGACATTAGTGGGACCTGAGTGGGGGCCTGCTGGCAAGTACCCTGCACTGCTGGGGGGTGAGGGTGCAAGGGGACATGAGTGGGACATGAGTGGGGGCCTGCTGGCAGGTGCCCCTCAGTGCTGCGGTGTGGGGGTTTAAGGGGACATGAGTGAGGGCCTGTTGGCAGGTGCTCTGCACTGCTGGGGGGTGGGGGTGCAAGGGGACATGAGTGGGACATGAGTGGGGGCCTGCTGGCAGGTGCCCCTCAGTGCTAGGGGGTGGGTGTGCAAGGGGACATGAGTGGGACATGAGTGGGGGCCTGCTGGCAGGTGCCCTGACTGCTGGGGGTGGGGGTGCAAGGGGACATGAGTGGGGGCCTGTTGGCAGGTGCCCCTCAGTGCTGGGGGGTGGGTGTGCAAGGGGACATGAGTGGGGGCCTGCTGGCAGGTGCCCCTCAGTGCTGTGGGTGGGGGTGCAAGGGGACATGTGTGGGACATGAGTGGGGGCCTGCTGGCAGGTGCCCTGCACTGCTGGGGGGTGGGGGTGCAATGGGACATGAGTGGGGGCCTGTTGGCAGGTGCCCCTCAGTGCTGGGGGGTTAGGGTGCAAGGGGACATGAGTGGGACATGAGTGGGGGCCTGCTGGTAGGTGCCCTGCACTGCTGGGGGGTGGGGGTGCAAGGGGACATGAGTGGGACATGAGTGGGGGTCTGCTGGCAGGTGCTGTGCGCTGCTAGGGTATGGGGGTGCAAGGGGACATGAGTGGGACATGAGTGGGGGCCTGCTGGCAGGTGCCCTGCACTGCTGGGGGTGCAAGAGGAAATGAGTGGGGGCCTGTTGGCAGGTGCCCCTCAGTGCTGGGGGGTTAGGGTGCAAGGGGACATGAGTGGGACATGAGTGGGGGCCTGCTGGCAGGTGCCCCTCAGTGCTGGGACGTGGGGGTGCAAGGGGACATGAGTGGGACATGAGTGGGGGCCTGCTGGCAGGTGCCCTGCACTGCTGGCGGGTGGGTGTGCAAGGGGACATGAGTGGGACATGAGTGGGGGCCTGCTGGCAGGTGCCCTGCACTGCTGAGGGGTGGGGGTGCAAGGGGACATGAGTGGGAAATGAGTGGGTGCCTGCTGGCAGGTGCTCTGCACTGCTGGGGGTGGGGGTGCAAGGGGACACGAGTGGGACATGAGTGGGGGCCTGCTGGCAGTTGCCCTGCACTGCTGGGGGGTGGGGGTGCAAGGGGACACGAGTGGGGTCTGCTGGCAAGTGCCCTGCACTGCTGGGGGATGGGGGTGCAAGGGGACATGAGTGGGACATGAGTGGGGGCCTGCTGGCAGGTGCCCTGCACTGCTGGGGGGTGGGGGTGCAAGGGGACATGAGTGGGACATGAGTGGGGGCCTGCTGGCAGGTGCCCTGCACTGCTGGGGGGTGGGGGTGCAAGGGGACATGAGTGGGGGCCTGTTGGCAGGTGCCCCTCAGTGCTGGGGAGTGGGGGTGCAAGGGGACATGAGTGGGACATGAGTGGGGGCCTGCTGGCAAGTGCCCTGCACTGCTGGGGGGTGAGGGTGCAAGGGGACATGAGTGGGACATGAGTGGGGGCCTGCTGGCAGGTGCCCCTCAGTGCTGCGGTGTGGGGGTTTAAGGGGACATGAGTGAGGGCCTGTTGGCAGGTGCTCTGCACTGCTGGGGGGTGGGGGTGCAAGGGGACATGAGTGGGACATGAGTGGGGGCCTGCTGGCAGGTGCCCCTCAGTGCTGGGGGGTGAGTGTGCAAGGGGACATGAGTGGGACATGAGTGGGGGCCTGCTGGCAGGTGCCCTGACTGCTGGGGGTGGGGGTGCAAGGGGACATGAGTGGGGGCCTGTTGGCAGGTGCCCCTCAGTGCTGGGGGGTGGGTGTGCAAGGGGACATGAGTGGGGGCCTGCTGGCAGGTGCCCCTCAGTGCTGTGGGTGGGGGTGCAAGGGGACATGTGTGGGACATGAGTGGGGGCCTGCTGGCAGGTGCCCTGCACTGCTGGGGGGTGGGGGTGCAAGGGGACATGAGTGGGGGCCTGTGGGCAGGTGCCCCTCAGTGCTGGAGGGTGGGGGTGCAAGGGGACAAGCGTGGGACATGAGTGGAGGCCTGCTGACAGGTGCCCTGCACTGCTGGGGGGTGGGGGTGCAAGGGGACATGAGTGGGTCATGAGTGGGGGTCTGCTGGCAGGTGCCCTGCACTGCTGGGGGGTGGGGGTGCAAGGGGACATGAGTGGGACATGAGTGGGGGCCTGCTGGCAGGTGCCCTGCACTGCTGGGGGGTGGGGGTGCAAGGGGACATGAGTGGGGCATGAGTGGGGGTCTGCTGGCAGGTGCCCCTCAGTGCTGGGGGGTGGGGGTGCAAGGGGACATGAATGGGAAATGAGTGGGGGCCTGCTGGCAGGTGCCCTGCACTGCCTGGGGTGGGGGTGCAAGGGGACATGAGTGGGACATGAGTGGGGGCCTGCTGGCAGGTGCCCCTCAGTGCTGGGGGGTGGGTGTGCAAGGGGACATGAGTGGGACATGAGTGGCGGCCTGCTGGCAGGTGCCCTGAACTGCTGGGGGGTGGGGGTGCAAGGGGACATGCGTGGGACATGAGTGGGGGCCTGCTGGCAGGTGCCCTGAACTGCTGGGGGGTGGGGGTGCAAGGGGACATGAGTGAGGGCCTGTTGGCAGGTGCCCCTCAGTGCTGGGGGGTGGGTGCGCAAGGGGACATGAGTGGGGGCCTGCTGGCAGGTGCCCCTTACTGCTGGGGGGTGGGGGTGCAAGGGGACATGAGTGGGACATGAGTGGGGGTCTGCTGGCAGGTGCCCCTCAGTGCTGGGGGGTGGGGGTGCAAAGGGACATGAGTGGGACATGAGTGGGGGCCTGTTGGCAGGTGCCCTGCACTGCTGGGGGTGGGGGTAAAAGGGGACATGAGTGGGACATGAGTGGGGGCCTGCTGGCAGGTGCCCTGCACTGCTGGGGGGTGGGGGTACAAGGGGACATGAGTGGGACATGAGTCGGGGCCTGCTGGCAGGTGCCCCTCAGTGCTGGGGCATGGGGGTGCAAGGGGACATGAGTGGGACATGAGTGGGGGCCTGCTGGCAGGTGCCCTGCACTGCTGGCAGGTGGGTTTGCAAGGGGACATGAGTGGGACATGAGTGGGGGCCTGCTGGCAGGTGCCCTGCACTGCTGGGACATGGGGGTGCAAGGGGACATGAGTGGGGCCTGGTGGCAGGTGCCCCTCAGTGCTGGGGGATGGGGGTGCAAGGGGACATGAGTGGGGGGCTGCTGGCAACTGCCCCTCAGTGCTGGGGGGTGGGGGTGCAAGGGGACATGAGTGGCACATGAGTGGGGGCCTGCTGGCAGGTGCCCTACACTGCTGGGGGGTGGGGGTGCAAGGAGACATGAGTGGGGGCCTGTTGGCAGGTGCCCCCCAGTGCTGGGGCATGGGGGTGCAAGGGGACATGAGTGGGGGCCTGTTGGCAGGTGCCCCTCAGTGCTGGGGGGTGGGGGTGCAAGGGGACATGAGTGCGACATGAGTGGGGGCCTGCTGGCAGGTGCCCTGCACTGCTGGGGGGTGGGGGGTGCAAGGGGACATGAGTGGGAAATGAGTGGGGGCCTGCTGGCAGGTG
Source organism: Ambystoma mexicanum (assembly GCF_040938575.1). NCBI lineage: Eukaryota > Metazoa > Chordata > Amphibia > Caudata > Ambystomatidae > Ambystoma > Ambystoma mexicanum. The sequence continues at coordinate 417,662,692 of NC_090934.1, read as the reverse complement.
CCCTGCACTGCTGAGGGGTGGGGGTGCAAGGGGACATGAGTGGGAAATGAGTGGGTGCCTGCTGGCAGGTGCTCTGCACTGCTGGGGGAGGGGGTGCAAGCGGACATGAGTGAGGGCCTGTTGGCAGGTGCCCCTCAGTTCCGGGGGGTGGGTGTGCAAGGGGACATGAGTGGGGGCCTGCTGGCAGGTGCCCCTCACTGCTGGGGGGTGGGGGTGCAAGGGGACATGAGTGGGACATGAGTGGGGGCCTGCTGGCAGGTGCCCCTCAGTGCTGGGGGGTGGGGGTGCAAGGGGACATGAGTGGGACATGAGTGGGGGCCTGCTGGCAGGTGCTCTGCACTTCTGGGGGGAGGGGGTGCAAGGGGACATGAATGGGGGCCTGTTGGCAGGTGCCCCTCAATGCTGGGGGGTGGGAGACCAAGGGGACATGAGTGGGGGACTGCTGGCAGGTACCCCTCAGTGCTGGGGGGTTAGGGTGCAAGGGGACATGAGTGAGACATGAGTGGGGGCCTGCTGGCAGGTGCCCTGCACTGCTGGGGGGTGGGGGTGCAAGAGGACATGAGTGGGACATGAGTGGGGGCCTGCTGGCAGGTGCTCTGCACTGCTAGGGTGTGGGGGTGCAAGGGGACATGAGTGGGACATGAGTGGGGGCCTGCTGGCAGGTGCCCTGCACTGCTGGGGGTGCAAGAGGACATGAGTGGGACATGAGTGGGGGCCTGCTGGTAGGTGCCCCTCAATGCTGGGGCGTGGGGGTGCAAGGGGACATGAGTGGGACATGAGTGGGGGCCTGCTGGCAGGTGCCCTGCACTGCTGGCGGGTGAGTGTGCAAGGGGACATGAGAGGGACATGAGTGGGGGCCTGCTGGCAGGTGCTCTGCACTGCTAGGGTGTGGGGGTGCAAGGGGACATGAGTGGGACATGAGTGGGGGCCTGCTGGCAGGTGCCCTGCACTGCTGGGGGTGCAAGAGGACATGAGTAGGACATGAGTGGGGGCCTGCTGGCAGGTGCCCCTCAGTGCTGGGGCGTGGGGGTGCAAGGGGACATGAGTGGGACATGAGTGGGGGCCTGCTGGCAGGTACCCTGCACTGCTGGGGGGTGGGGGTGCAAGGGGACATGAGTGGGGCATGAGTGGGGGTCTGCTGGCAGGTGCCCCTCAGTGCTGGGTGGTGGGGTGCAAGGGGACATGAGTGGGACATGAGTGGGGGCCTGCTGGCAGGTGCCCTGCACTGCCTGGGGTGGGGGTGCAAGGGGAAATGAGTGGGACATGAGTGGGGGCCTGCTGGCAGGTGCCCCTCAGTGCTGGGGGGTGGGTGTGCAAGGGGACATGAGCGGGACATGAGTGGGGGCCTGCTGGCAGGTGCCCTGAACTGCTGGGTGGTGGGGGTGCAAGGGGACATGAGTGGGACATGAGTGGGGGCCTGCTGGCAGGTGCCCTGAACTGCTGGGGGGTGGGGGTGCAAGGGGACATGAGTGAGGGCCTGTTGGCAGGTGCCCCTCAGTGCTGGGGGGTGGGTGCGCAAGGGGACATGAGTGGGGGCCTGCTGGCAGGTGCCCCTTACTGCTGGGGGGTGGGGGTGTAAGGGGACATGAGTGGGACATGAGTGGGGGTCTGCTGGCAGGTGCCCCTCAGTGCTGGGGGGTAGGGGTGCAAAGGGACATGAGTGGGACATGAGTGGGGGCCTGTTGGCAGGTGCCCTGCACTGCTGGGGGTAGGGGTAAAAGGGGACATGAGTGGGACATGAGTGGGGTCCTGCTGGCAGGTGCCCTGCACTGCTGAGGGGTGGGGGTACAAGGGGACATGAGTGGGACATGAGTGGGGGCCTGCTGGCAGGTGCCCCTCAGTGCTGGGAGGTGGGGGTGCAAGGGGACACGAGTGGGGGCCTGCTGGCAGGTGCCCTGCACTGCTGGCAGGTGGGTTTGCAAGGGGACATGAGTGGGACATGAGTGGGGGCCTGCTGGCAGGTGCCCTGCACTGCTGGGACGTGGGGGTGCAAGGGGACATGAGTGGGGGCCTGCTGGCAGGTGCCCCTCAGTGCTGGGGGATGGGGGTGCAAGGGGACATGAGTGGGGGGCTGCTGGCAACTGCCCCTCAGTGCTGGGGGGTGGGGGTGCAAGGGGACATGAGTGGGACATGAGTGGGGGCCTGCTGGCAGGTGCCCTACATTGCTGGGGGGTGGGGGTGCAAGGAGACATGAGTTGGGGCCTGTTGGCAGGTGCCCCCCAGTGCTGGGGCATGGGGGTGCAAGGGGACATGGGTGGGGGCCTGTTGGCAGGTGCCCCTCAGTGCTGGGGGGTGGGGGTGCAAGGGGACATGAGTGGGACATGAGTGGGGGCCTGCTGGCAGGTGCCCCTCAGTGCTGGGGGGTGGGGGTGCAAGGGGACATGAGTGGGGGCCTGCTGGCAGGTGCTCTGCACTTCTGGGGGGAGGGGGTGCAAGGGGACATGAGTGGGGGCCTGTTGGCAGGTGCCCCTCAGTGCTGGGGGGTGGGAGAGCAAGGGGACATGAGTGGGGGACTGCTGGCTGGTACCCCTCAGTGCTGGGGGGTTGGGGTGCAAGGGGACATGAGTGGGACATGAGTGGGGGCCTGCTGGCAGGTACCCCTCAGTGCTGGGGGGTTGGGATGCAAGGGGACATGAGTGGGACATGAGTGGGGGCCTGCTGGCAGGTGCCCTGCACTGCTGGAGGGTGGGTGTGCAAGGGGACATGAGTGGGGGCCTGCTGGCAGGTGCCCTGCACTGCTGAGGGGTGGGGGTGCAAGGGGACATGAGTGGGAAATGAGTGGGTGCCTGCTGGCAGGTGCTCTGCACTGCTGGGGTGGGGGTGCAAGGGGACACGAGTGGGACATGAGTGGGGGCCTGCTGGCAGTTGCCCTGCACTGCTGGGGAGTGGCGGTGCAAGGGGACACGAGTGGGGTCTGCTGGCAAGTGCCCTGCACTGCTGGGGGATGGGGGTGCAAGGGGACATGAGTGGGACATGAGTGGGGGCCTGCTGGCAGGTGCCCTGCACTGCTGTGGGGTGGGGGTGCAAGGGGACATGAGTGGGACATGAGTGGGGGCCTGCTGGCAGGTGCCTGCACTGCTGGGGGGTGGGGGTGCAAGGGGACATGAGTGGGGGCCTATTGCCAGGTGCCCCTCAGTGCTGGGGGGTGGGGGTGCAAGGGGACATGAGTGGGACATGAGTGGGGGCCTGCTGGCAAGTGCCCTGCACTGCTGGGGGGTGAGGGTGCAAGGGGACATGAGTGGGACATGAGTGGGGGCCTGCTGGCAGGTGCCCCTCAGTGCTGCGGTGTGGGGGTTTAAGGGGACATGAGTGAGGGCCTGTTGGCAGGTGCTCTGCACTGCTGGGGGGTGGGGGTGCAAGGGGACATGAGTGGGACATGAGTGGGGGCCTGCTGGCAGGTGCCCCTCAGTGCTGGGGGGTGGGTGTGCAAGGGGACATGAGTGGGACATGAGTGGGGGCCTGCTGGCAGGTGCCCTGACTGCTGGGGGTGGGGGTGCAAGGGGACATGAGTGGGGGCCTGTTGGCAGGTGCCCCTCAGTGCTGGGGGGTGGGTGTGCAAGGGGACATGAGTGGGGGCCTGCTGGCAGGTGCCCCTCAGTGCTGTGGGTGGGGGTGCAAGGGGACATGTGTGGGACATGAGTGGGGCCCTGCTGGCAGGTGCCCTGCACTGCTGGGGGGTGGGGGTGCAATGGGACATGAGTGGGGGCCTGTGGGCAGGTGCCCCTCAGTGCTGGAGGGTGGGGGTGCAAGGGGACAAGCGTGGGACATGAGTGGAGGCCTGCTGACAGGTGCCCTGCACTGCTGGGGGGTGGGGGTGCAAGAGGACATGAGTGGGTCATGAGTGGGGGTCTGCTGGCAGGTGCCCTGCACTGCTGGGGGGTGGGGGTGCAAGGGGACATGAGTGGGGGCCTGCTGGCAGGTGCCCTGCACTGCTGGGGGGTGGGGGTGCAAGGGGACATGAGTGGGGCATGAGTGGGAGTCTGCTGGCAGGTGCCCCTCAGTGCTGGGGGGTGGGGGTGCAAGGGGACATGAGTGGGAAATGAGTGGGGGCCTGCTGGCAGGTGCCCTGCACTGCCTGGGGTGGGGGTGCAAGGGGACATGAGTGGGACATGAGTGGGGGCCTGCTGGCAGGTGCCCTTCAGTGCTGGGGGGTGGGTGTGCAAGGGGACATGAGTGGGACATGAGTGGGGGCCTGCTGGCAGGTGCCCTGAACTGCTGGGGGGTGGGGGTGCAAGGGGACATGAGTGGGACATGAGTGGGGGCCTGCTGGCAGGTGCCCCTCAGTGCTGGGGGGTGGGTGTGCAAGGGGACATGAGTGGGGGCCTGCTGGCAGGTGCCCTGACTGCTGGGGGTGGGGGTGCAAGGGGACATGAGTGGGGGCCTGTTGGCAGGTGCCCCTCAGTGCTGGGGGGTGGGTGTGCAAGGATACATGAGTGGGGGCCTGCTGGCAGGTGCCCCTCAGTGCTGTGGGTGGGGGTGCAAGGGGACATGTGTGGGACATGAGTGGGGGCCTGCTGGCAGGTGCCCTGCACTGCTGGGGGGTGGGGGTGCAAGGGGACATGGGTGGGGGCCTGTGGGCAGGTGCCCCTCAGTGCTGGAGGGTGGGGGTGCAAGGGGACAAGTGTGGGACATGAGTGGGGGCCTGCTGGCAGGTGCCCTGCACTGCTGGGGGTGGGGGTGCAAGAGGACATGAGTGGGACATGAGTGGGGGTCTGCTGGCAGGTGCCCTGCACTGCCGGGGGGTGGGGGTGCAAGGGGACATGATTTGGACATGAGTGGGGGCCTGCTGGCAGGTGCCCTGCACTGCTGGGGGGTGGGGGTGCAAGGGGACATGAGTGGGGGCCTGCTGGTAGGTACCCCTCAGTGCTGGGAGGTGGTGGTGCAAGGGGACATGAGTGGGACATGAGTGGGGGCCTGCTGGCAGGTGCCCTGCACTGCCTGGGGTGGGGGTGCAAGGGGACATGAGTGGGACATGAGTGGGGGCCTGCTGGCAGGTGCCCCTCAGTGCTGGGGGTGGGTGTGCAAGGGGACATGAGTGGGACATGAGTGGGGGCCTGCTGGCAGGTGCCCTGAACTGCTGGGGGGTGGGGGTGCAAGGGGACATGAGTGAGGGCCTGTTGGCAGGTGCCCCTCAGTGCTGGGGGGTGGGTGTGCAGGGGGACATGAGTGGGACATGAGTGGGGGCCTGCTGGCAGGTGCCCTGAACTGCTGGGGGGTGGGGGTACAAGGGGACATGAGTGAGGGCCTGTTGGCAGGTGCCCCTCAGTGCTGGGGGGTGGGTTTGCAAGGGGACATGAGTGGGGGCCTGCTGGCAGGTGCCCCTCACTGCTGGGGGGTGGGGGTGCAAGGGGACATGAGTGGGACATGAGTGGGGGCCTGCTGGCAGGTGCCCCTCAGTGCTGGGGGTGGGGGTGCAAGGGGACATGAGTGGGACATGAGTGGGGGCCTATTGGCAGGTGCCCTGCACTGCTGGGGGGTGGGGGTAAAAGGGGACATGGGTGGGACATGAGTGGGGGCCTGCTGGCAGGTGCCCTGCACTGCTGGGGGGTGGGGGTACAAGGGGACATGAGTGGGGGCCTGCTGGCAGGTGCCCTGCACTGCTGGTGGTGCAAGGGGACATGATACGGGGCCTGCTGGCAGGTGCACCTTAGTGCTGGGGCGTGGGGGTGCAAGGCGACATGAGTGGGACATGAGTGGGGGCCTGCTGGCAGGTGCCCTGCACTGCTGGCGGGTGGGTTTGCAAGGGGACATGAGTGGGGGCCAGCTGGCAGGTGCCCTGCGCTGCTGGGGCGTGGGGGTGCAAGGGGACATGAGTGGGGTCCTGCTGGCAGGTGTGCCTCAGTGCTGGGGGATGGGGTTGCAAGGGGACATGAGTGGGGGCCTGCTGGCAGGTGCCCTCAGTGCTGGGGGGTGGGGGTGCAAGGGGACATGAGTGGGACATGAGTGGGGGCCTGCTGGCAGGTGCCCTACACTGCTGGGGGGTGGGGGTGCAAGGAGACATGAGTGGGGGCCTGTTGGCAGGTGCCCCTCAGTGCTGGGGCATGGGGGTGCAAGGGGACATGAGTGGGGGCCTGTTGGCAGGTGCCCCTCAGTGCTGGTGGGTCGGGGTGCAAGGGGACATGAGTGGGACATGCGTGGGGGCCTGCTGGCAGGTGCCCTGCACTGCTGGGGGGTGGGAGGTGCAAGGGGACATAAGTGGGAAATGAGTGGGGGCCTGCTGGCAGGTGCCCTGCACTGCTGAGTGGTGGGGGTGCAAGGGGACATGAGTGGGAAATGCGTGGGTGCCTGCTGGCAGGTGCTCTGCACTGCTGGGGGGAGGGCGTGCAAGGGGACATGAGTGAGGGCCTGTTGGCAGGTGCCCCTCAGTGCTGGGGGGTGGGGGTGCAAGGGGACATGAGTGGGGGCCTGCTGGCAGGTGCCCCTCACTGCTGGGGGGTGGGGGTGCCAGGGGACATGAGTGGGACATGAGTGGGTGCCTGCTGGCAGGTGCCCCTCAGTGCTGGGGGGTGGGGGTGCAAGGGGACATGAGTGGGACATGAGTGGGGGCCAGTTGGCAGGTGCCCTGCACTGCTGGGGGGTGGGGGTAAAAGGGGACATGAGTGGGACATGAGTGGGGGCCTGCTGGCAGGTGTCCTGCACTGCTGGGGGGTGGGGGTACAAGGGGACATGAGTGGGACATGAGTGGGGGCCTGCTGGCAGGTGCCCTGCACTGCTGGGGGTGCAAGGGGACATGAGTGGGACATGAGTGGGGGCCTGCTGGCAGGTGCCCCTCAGTGCTGAGGCGTGGGGGTGCAAGGGGACATGAGTGGGACATGAGTGGGGGCCTGCTGGCAGGTGCCCTGCACTGCTGGCGGGTGGGTTTGCAAGGGGACATGAGTGGGACATGAGTGGGGGCCTGCTGGCAGGTGCCCTGCACTGCTGGGGGGTGGGGGTGCAAGGGGACATGAGTGGGGGCCTGCTGGCAGGTGCCCCTCAGTGCTGGGGGATGGGGGTGCAAGGGGACATGAGTGGGGGCCTGCTGGCAGGTGCCACTCAGTGCTGGGGGGTGGGGGTGCAAGGGGACATGAGTGGGACATGAGTGGGGGCCTCCTGGCAGGTGCCCTACACTGCTGGGGCGTGGGGGTGCAAGGAGACATGAGTGGGGGCCTGTTGGCAGGTGCCCCTCAGTGCTGGGGCATGGGGGTGCAAGGGAACATGAGTGGGGGCCTGTTGGCAGGTGCCCCTCAGTGCTGGGGGGTGGGGGTGCAAGGGGACATGAGTGGGACATGAGTGGGGGCCTGCTGGCAGGTGCCCTGCACTGCTGGGGGGTGGGGGGTGTAAGGGGACATGAGTGGGAAATGAGTGGGGGCCTGTTGGCAGGTGCCCCTCAGTGCTGGGGGGTTGGGGTGCAAGGGGACATGAGTGGGACATGAGTGGGGGCCTGCTGGTAGGTGCCCTGCACTGCTGGGGGGTGGGGGTGCAAGGGGACATGAGTGGGACATGAGTGGGGGTCTGCTGGCAGGTGCTGTGCGCTGCTAGGGTATGGGGGTGCAAGGGGACATGAGTGGGACATGAGTGGGGGCCTGCTGGCAGGTGCCCTGCATTGCTGGGGGTGCAAGAGGAAATGAGTGGGACATGAGTGGGGGCCTGCTGGCAGGTGCCCCTCAGTGCTGGGGCGTGGGGGTGCAAGGGGACATGAGTGGGACATGAGTGGGGGCCTGCTGGCAGGTGCCCTGCACTGCTGGCGGGTGGGTGTGCAAGGGGACATGAGTGGGACATGAGTGGGGGCCTGCTGGCAGGTGCCCTGCACTGCTGAGGGGTGGGGGTGCAAGGGGACATGAGTGGGAAATGAGTGGGTGCCTGCTGGCAGGTGCTCTGCACTGCTGGGGGTGGGGGTGCAAGGGGACACGAGTGGGACATGAGTGGGGGCCTGCTGGCAGTTGCCCTGCACTGCTGGGGGGTGGGGGTGCAAGGGGACACGAGTGGGGTCTGCTGGCAAGTGCCCTGCACTGCTGGGGGATGGGGGTGCAAGGGGACATGAGTGGGACATGAGTGGGGGCCTGCTGGCAGGTGCCCTGCACTGCTGGGGGGTGGGGGTGCAAGGGGACATGAGTGGGACATGAGTGCGGGCCTGCTGGCAGGTGCCCTGCACTGCTGGGGGGTGGGGGTGCAAGGGGACATGAGTGGGGGCCTGTTGGCAGGTGCCCCTCAGTGCTGGGGGGTGGGGGTGCAAGGGGACATGAGTGGGACATGAGTGGGGGCCTGCTGGCAAGTGCCCTGCACTGCTGGGGGGTGAGGGTGCAAGGGGACATGAGTGGGACATGAGTGGGGGCCTGCTGGCAGGTGCCCCTCAGTGCTGCGGTGTGGTGGTTTAAGGGGACATGAGTGAGGGCCTGTTGGCAGGTGCTCTGCACTGCTGGGGGGTGGGGGTGCAAGGGGACATGAGTGGGACATGAGTGGGGGCCTGCTGGCAGGTGCCCCTCAGTGCTGGGGGGTGGGTGTGCAAGGGGACATGAGTGGGACATGAGTGGGGGCCTGCTGGCAGGTGCCCTGACTGCTGGGGGTGGGGGTGCAAGGGGACATGAGTGGGGGCCTGTTGGCAGGTGCCCCTCAGTGCTGGGGGGTGGGTGTGCAAGGGGACATGAGTGGGGGCCTGCTGGCAGGTGCCCCTCAGTGCTGTGGGTGGGGGTGCAAGGGGACATGTGTGGGACATGAGTGGGGGCCTGCTGGCAGGTGCCCTGCACTGCTGGGGGGTGGGGGTGCAAGGGGACATGGGTGGGGGCCTGTGGGCAGGTGCCCCTCAGTGCTGGAGGGTGGGGGTGCAAGGGGACAAGCGTGGGACATGAGTGGAGGCCTGCTGACAGGTGCCCTGCACTGCTGGGGGGTGGGGGTGCAAGGGGACATGAGTGGGTCATGAGTGGGGGTCTGCTGGCAGGTGCCCTGCACTGCTGGGGGGTGGGGGTGCAAGGGGACATGAGTGGGACATGAGTGGGGGCCTGCTGGCAGGTGCCCTGCACTGCTGGGGGGTGGGGGTGCAAGGGGACATGAGTGGGGCATGAGTGGGGGTCTGCTGGCAGGTGCCCCTCAGTGCTGGGGGGTGGGGGTGCAAGGGGACATGAGTGGGAAATGAGTGGGGGCCTGCTGGCAGGTGCCCTGCACTGCCTGGGGTGGGGGTGCAAGGGGACATGAGTGGGACATGAGTGGGGGCCTGCTGGCAGGTGCCCCTCAGTGCTGGGGGGTGGGTGTGCAAGGGGACATGAGTGGGACATGAGTGGGGGCCTGCTGGCAGGTGCCCTAAACTGCTGGGGGGTGGGGGTGCAAGGGGACATGAGTGGGACATGAGTGGGGGCCTGCTGGCAGGTGCCCTGAACTGCTGGGGGGTGGGGGTGCAAGGGGACATGAGTGAGGGCCTGTTGGCAGGTGCCCCTCAGTGCTGGGGGGTGGGTGCGCAAGGGGACATGAGTGGGGGCCTGCTGGCAGGTGCCCCTTACTGCTGGGGGGTGGGGGTGCAAGGGGACATGAGTGGGGGTCTGCTGGCAGGTGCCCCTCAGTGCTGGGGGGTGGGGGTGCAAAGGGACATGAGTGGGACATGAGTGGGGGCCTGTTGGCAGGTGCCCTGCACTGCTGGGGGTGGGGGTAAAAGGGGACATGAGTGGGACATGAGTGGGGGCCTGCTGGCAGGTGCCCTGCACTGCTGGGGGGTGGGGGTACAAGGGGACATGAGTGGGACATGAGTGGGGGCCTGCTGGCAGGTGCCCCTCAGTGCTGGGGCATGGGGGTGCAAGGGGACATGAGTGGGACATGAGTGGGGGCCTGCTGGCAGGTGCCCTGCACTGCTGGGACATGGGGGTGCAAGGGGACATGAGTAGGGCCTGGTGGCAGGTGCCCCTCAGTGCTGGGGGATGGGGGTGCAAGGGGACATGAGTGGGGGGCTGCTGGCAACTGCCCCTCAGTGCTGGGGGGTGGGGGTGCAAGGGGACATGAGTGGGACATGAGTGGGGGCCTGCTGGCAGGTGCCCTACACTGCTGGGGGGTGGGGGTGCAAGGAGACATGAGTGGGGGCCTGTTGGCAGGTGCCCCCCAGTGCTGGGGCATGGGGGTGCAAGGGGACATGAGTGGGGGCCTGTTGGCAGGTGCCCCTCAGTGCTGGGGGGTGGGGGTGCAAGGGGACATGAGTGGGACATGAGTGGGGGCCTGCTGGCAGGTGCCCTGCACTGCTGGGGGGTGGGGGGTGCAGGGGGACATGAGTGGGAAATGAGTGGGGGCCTGCTGGCAGGTGCCCTGCACTGCTGAGGGGTGGGGGTGCAAGGGGACATGAGTGGGAAATGAGTGGGTGCCTGCTGGCAGGTGCTCTGCACTGCTGGGGGGAGGGGGTGCAAGCGGACATGAGTGAGGGCCTGTTGGCAGGTGCCCCTCAGTTCCGGGGGGTGGGTGTGCAAGGGGACATGAGTGGAGGCCTGCTGGCAGGTGCCCCTCACTGCTGGGGGGTGGGGGTGCAAGGGGACATGAGTGGGACATGAGTGGGGGCCTGCTGGCAGGTGCCCCTCAGTGCTGGGGGGTGGGGGTGCAAGGGGACATGAGTGGGACATGAGTGGGGGCCTGCTGGCAGGTGCTCTGCACTTCTGGGGGGAGGGGGTGCAAGGGGACATGAATGGGGGCCTGTTGGCAGGTGCCCCTCAATGCTGGGGGGTGGGAGACCAAGGGGACATGAGTGGGGGACTGCTGGCAGGTACCCCTCAGTGCTGGGGGGTTAGGGTGCAAGGGGACATGAGTGGGACATGAGTGGGGGCCTGCTGGCAGGTGCCCTGCACTGCTGGGGGGTGGGGGTGCAAGGGGACATGAGTGGGACATGAGTGGGGGCCTGCTGGCAGGTGCTCTGCACTGCTAGGGTGTGGGGGTGCAAGGGGACATGAGTGGGACATGAGTGGGGGCCTGCTGGCAGGTGCCCTGCACTGCTGGGGGTGCAAGAGGACATGAGTGGGACATGAGTGGGGGCCTGCTGGTAGGTGCCCCTCAATGCTGGGGCGTGGGGGTGCAAGGGGACATGAGTGGGACATGAGTGGGGGCCTGCTGGCAGGTGCCCTGCACTGCTGGCGGGTGGGTGTGCAAGGGGACATGAGTGGGGCATGAGTGCCCCTCAGTGCTGGGTGGTGGGGGTGCAAGGGGACATGAGTGGGACATGAGTGGGGGCCTGCTGGCAGGTGCCCTGCACTGCCTGGGGTGGGGGTGCAAGGGGAAATGAGTGGGACATGAGTGGGGGCCTGCTGGCAGGTGCCCCTCAGTGCTGGGGGGTGGGTGTGCAAGGGGACATGAGCGGGACATGAGTGGGGGCCTGCTGGCAGGTGCCCTGAACTGCTGGGTGGTGGGGGTGCAAGGGGACATGAGTGGGACATGAGTGGGGGCCTGCTGGCAGGTGCCCTGAACTGCTGGGGGGTGGGGGTGCAAGGGGACATGAGTGAGGGCCTGTTGGCAGGTGCCCCTCAGTGCTGGGGGGTGGGTGCGCAAGGGGACATGAGTGGGGGCCTGCTGGCAGGTGCCCCTTACTGCTGGGGGGTGGGGGTGTAAGGGGACATGAGTGGGGGTCTGCTGGCAGGTGCCCCTCAGTGCTGGGGGGTAGGGGTGCAAAGGGACATGAGTGGGACATGAGTGGGGGCCTGTTGGCAGGTGCCCTGCACTGCTGGGGGTAGGGGTAAAACGGGACATGAGTGGGACATGAGTGGGGTCCTGCTGGCAGGTGCCCTGCACTGCTGGGGGGTGGGGGTACAAGGGGACATGAGTGGGACATGAGTGGGGGCCTGCTGGCAGGTGCCCCTCAGTGCTGGGAGGTGGGGGTGCAAGGGGACATGAGTGGGGGCCTGCTGGCAGGTGCCCTGCACTGCTGGCAGGTGGGTTTGCAAGGGGACATGAGTGGGACATGAGTGGGGGCCTGCTGGCAGGTGCCCTGCACTGCTGGGACGTGGGGGTGCAAGGGGACATGAGTGGGGGCCTGCTGGCAGGTGCCCCTCAGTGTTGGGTATGGGGGTCCAAGGGGACATGAGTGGGGGGCTGCTGGCAACTGCCCCTCAGTGCTGGGGGGTGGGGGTGCAAGGGGACATGAGTGGGACATGAGTGGGGGCCTGCTGGCAGGTGCCCTACATTGCTGGGGGGTGGGGGTGCAAGGAGACATGAGTGGGGGCCTGTTGGCAGGTGCCCCCCAGTGCTGGGGCATGGGGGTGCAAGGGGACATGGGTGGGGGCCTGTTGGCAGGTGCCCGTCAGTGCTGGGGGGTGGGGGTGCAAGGGGACATGAGTGGGACATGAGTGGGGGCCTGCTGGCAGGTGCCCCTCAGTGCTGGGGGGTGGGGGTGCAAGGGGACATGAGTGGGGGCCTGCTGGCAGGTGCTCTGCACTTCTGGGGGGAGGGGGTGCAAGGGGACATGAGTGGGGGCCTGTTGGCAGGTGCCCCTCAGTGCTGGGGGGTGGGAGAGCAAGGGGACATGAGTGGGGGACTGCTGGCAGGTACCCCTCAGTGCTGGGGGGTTGGGGTGCAAGGGGACATGAGTGGGACATGAGTGGGGGCCTGCTGGCAGGTACCCCTCAGTGCTGGGGGGTGGGTGTGCAAGGGGACATGAGTGGGACATGAGTGGGGGCCTGCTGGCAGGTGCCCAGCACTGCTGAGGGGGTGCAAGGGGACATGAGTGGGAAATGAGTGGGTGCCTGCTGGCAGGTGCTCTGCACTGCTGGGGTGGGGGTGCAAGGGGACACGAGTGGGACATGAGTGGGGGCCTGCTGGCAGTTGCCCTGCACTGCTGGGGAGTGGGGGTGCAAGGGGACACGAGTGGGGTCTGCTGGCAAGTGCCCTGCACTGCTGGGGGATGGGGGTGCAAGGGGACATGAGTGGGACATGAGTGGGGGCCTGCTGGCAGGTGCCCTGCACTGCTGGGGGGTGGGGGTGCAAGGGGACATGAGTGGGACATGAGTGGGGGCCTGCTGGCAGGTGCCTGCACTGCTGGGGGGTGGGGGTGCAAGGGGACATGAGTGGGGGCCTATTGGCAGGTGCCCCTCAGTGCTGGGGGGTGGGGGTGCAAGGGGACATGAGTGTGACATGAGTGGGGGCCTGCTGGCAAGTGCCCTGCACTGCTGGGGGGTGAGGGTGCAAGGGGACATGAGTGGGACATGAGTGGGGGCCTGCTGGCAGGTGCCCCTCAGTGCTGCGGTGTGGGGGTTTAAGGGGACATGAGTGAGGGCCTGTTGGCAGGTGCTCTGCACTGCTGGGGGGTGGGGGTGCAAGGGGACATGAGTGGGACATGAGTGGGGGCCTGTTGGCAGGTGCCCCTCAGTGCTGGGGGGTGGGTGTGCAAGGGGACATGAGTGGGGGCCTGCTGGCAGGTGCCCCTCAGTGCTGTGGGTGGGGGTGCAAGGGGACATGTGTGGGACATGAGTGGGGGCCTGCTGGCAGGTGCCCTGCACTGCTGGGGGGTGGGGGTGCAATGGGACATGAGTGGGGGCCTGTGGGCAGGTGCCCCTCAGTGCTGGAGGGTGGGGGTGCAAGGGGACAAGCGTGGGACATGAGTGGAGGCCTCCTGACAGGTGCCCTGCACTTCTGGGGGGTGGGGGTGCAAGAGGACATGAGTGGGTCATGAGTGGGGGTCTGCTGGCAGGTGCCCTGCACTGCTGGGGGGTGGGGGTGCAAGGGGACATGAGTGGGACATGAGTGGGGGCCTGCTGGCAGGTGCCCTGCACTGCTGGGGGGTGGGGGGTGCAAGGGGACATGAGTGGGGCATGAGTGGGGGTATGCTGGCAGGTGCCCCTCAGTGCTGGGGGGTGGGGGTGCAAGGGGACATGAGTGGGAAATGAGTGGGGGCCTGCTGGCAGGTGCCCTGCACTGCCTGGGGTGGGGGTGCAAGGGGACATGAGTGGGACATGAGTGGGGGCCTGCTGGCAGGTGCCCTTCAGTGCTGGCGGGTGGGTGTGCAAGGGGACATGAGTGGGACATGAGTGGGGGCCTGCTGGCAGGTGCCCTGAACTGCTGGGGGGTGGGGGTGCAAGGGGACATGAGTGGGACATGAGTGGGGGCCTGCTGGCAGGTGCCCTGAACTGCTGGGGGGTGGGGGTGCAAGGGGACATGAGTGAGGGCCTGTTGGCAGGTGCCCCTCAGTGCTGGGGGGTGGGTGCGCAAGGGGACATGAGTGGGGGCCTGCTGGCAGGTGCCCCTTACTGCTGGGGGGTGGGGGTGCAAGGGGACATGAGTGGGACATGAGTGGGGGTCTGCTGGCAGGTGCCCCTCAGTGCTGGGGGGTGGGGGTGCAAAGGGACATGAGTGGGACATGAGTGGGGGCCTGTTGGCAGGTGCCCTGCACTGCTGGGGGTGGGGGTAAAAGGGGACATGAGTGGGACATGAGTGGGGGCCTGCTGGCAGGTGCCCTGCACTGCTGGGGGGTGGGGGTACAAGGGGACATGAGTGGGACATGAGTGGGGGCCTGCTGGCAGGTGCCCCTCAGTGCTGGGGCATGGGGGTGCAAGGGGACATGAGTGGGACATGAGTGGGGGCCTGCTGGCAGGTGCCCTGCACTGCTGGCAGGTGGGTTTGCAAGGGGACATGAGTGGGACATGAGTGGGGGCCTGCTGGCAGGTGCCCTGCACTGCTGGGATGTGGGGGTGCAAGGGGACATGAGTGGCGGCCTGTTGGCAGGTGCCCCTCAGTGCTGGGGCATGGGGGTGCAAGGGGACATGAGTGGGGGGCTGCTGGCAACTGCCCCTCAGTGCTGGGGGGTGGGGTGCAAGGGGACATGAGTGGGGGCCTGCTGGCAGGTGCCCTACACTGCTGGGGGGTGGGGGTGCAAGGAGACATGAGTGGGGGCCTGTTGGCAGGTGCCCCCCAGTGCTGGGGCATGGGGGTGCAAGGGGACATGAGTGGGGCTCAGTGCTGGGGGGTGGGGGTGCAAGGGGACATGAGTGGGACATGAGTGGGGGCCTGCTGGTAGGTGCCCTGCACTGCTGGGGGTTGGGGGGTGCAGGGGGACATGAGTGGGAAATGAGTGGGGGCCTGCTGGCAGGTGCCCTGCACTGCTGAGGGGTGGGGGTGCAAGGGGACATGAGTGGGAAATGAGTGGGTGCCTGCTGGCAGGTGCTCTGCACTGCTGGGGGGAGGGGGTGCAAGCGGACATGAGTGAGGGCCTGTTGGCAGGTGTCCCTCAGTTCCGGGGGGTGGGTGTGCAAGGGGACATGAGTGGGGGCCTGCTGGCAGGTGCCCCTCACTGCTGGGGGGTGGGGGTGCAAGGGGACATGAGTGGGACATGAGTGGGGGCCTGCTGGCAGGTGCCCCTCAGTGCTGGGGGGTGGGGATGCAAGGGGACATGAGTGGGACATGAGTGGGGGCCTGCTGGCAGGTGCTCTGCACTTCTGGGGGGAGGGGGTGCAAGGGGACATGAGTGGGGGCCTGTTGGCAGGTGCCCCTCAGTGCTGGGGGGTGGGAGACCAAGGGGACATGAGTGGGGGACTGCTGGCAGGTACCCCTCAGTGCTGGGGGGTTAGGGTGCAAGGGGACATGAGTGGGACATGAGTGGGGGCCTGCTGGCAGGTGCCCTGCACTGCTGGGGGGTGGGGGTGCAAGGGGACATGAGTGGGACATGAGTGGGGGCCTGCTGGCAGGTGCTCTGCACTGCTAGGGTGTGGGGGTGCAAGGGGACATGAGTGGGACATGAGTGGGGGCCTGCTGGCAGGTGCCCTGCACTGCTGGGGGTGCAAGAGGATATGAGTGGGACATGAGTGGGGGCCTGCTGGCAGGTGCCCCTCAATGCTGGGGTGTGGGGGTGCAAGGGGACATGAGTGGGACATGAGTGGGGGCCTGCTGGCAGGTGCCCTGCACTGCTGGCGGGTGGGTGTGCAAGGGGACATGAGTTGGACATGAGTGGGGGCCTGCTGGCAGGTGCTCTGCACTGCTAGGGTGTGGGGGTGCAAGGGGACATGAGTGGGACATGAGTGGGGGCCTGCTGGCAGGTGCCCTGCACTGCTGGGGGTGCAAGAGGATATGAGTGGGACATGAGTGGGGGCCTGCTGGCAGGTGCCCCTCAGTGCTGGGGCGTGGGGGTGCAAGGGGACATGAGTGGGACATGAGTGGGGGCCTGCTGGCAGGTACCCTGCACTGCTGGGGGGTGGGGGTGCAAGGGGACATGAGTGGGGCATGAGTGGGGGTCTGCTGGCAGGTGCCCCTCAGTGCTGGGTGGTGGGGGTGCAAGGGGACATGAGTGGGACATGAGTGGGGGCCTGCTGGCAGGTGCCCTGCACTGCCTGGGGTGGGGATGCAAGGGGAAATGAGTGGGACATGAGTGGGGGCCTGCTGGCAGGTGCCCCTCAGTGCTGGGGGGTGGGTGTGCAAGGGGACATGGTTGGGACATGAGTGGGGGCCTGCTGGCAGGTGCCCTGAACTGCTGGGGGGTGGGGGTGCAAGGGGACATGAGTGGGACATGAGTGGGGGCCTGCTGGCAGGTGCCCTGAACTGCTGGGGGGTGGGGGTGCAAGGGGACATGAGTGAGGGCCTGTTGGCAGGTGCCCCTCAGTGCTGGGGGGTGGGTGCGCAAGGGGACATGAGTGGGGGCCTGCTGGCAGGTGCCCCTTACTGCTGAGGGGTGGGGGTGCAAGGGGACATGAGTGGGACATGAGTGGGGGTCTGCTGGCAGGTGCCCCTCAGTGCTGGGGGGTGGGGGTGCAAAGGGACATGAGTGGGACATGAGTGGGGGCCTGTTGGCAGGTGCCCTGCACTGCTGGGGGTGGGGGTAAAAGGGGACATGAGTGGGACATGAGTGGGGTTCTGCTGGCAGGTGCCCTGCACTGCTGGGGGGTGGGGGTACAAGGGGACATGAGTGGGACATGAGTGGGGGCCTGCTGGCAGGTGCCCCTCAGTGCTGGGTCATGGGGGTGCAAGGGGACATGAGTGGGGGCCTGCTGGCAGGTGCCCTGCACTGCTGGCAGGTGGGTTTGCAAGGGGACATGAGTGTGACATGAGTGGGGGCCTGCTGGCAGGTGCCCTGCACTGCTGGGACGTGGGGGTGCAAGGGGACATGAGTGGGGGCCTGCTGGCAGGTGCCCCTCAGTGCTGGGGGATGGGGGTGCAAGGGGACATGAGTGGGACATGAGTGGGGGCCTGCTGGCAGGTGCCCTACATTGCTGGGGGGTGGGGGTGCAAGGAGACATGAGTGGGGGCCTGTTGGCAGGTGCCCCCCAGTGCTGGGGCATGGGGGTGCAAGGGGACATGGGTGGGGGCCTGTTGGCAGGTGCCCCTCAGTGCTGGGGGGTGCAGGTGCAAGGGGACATGAGTGGGACATGAGTGGGGGCCTGCTGGCAGGTGCCCCTCAGTGCTGGGGGGTGGGGGTGCAAGGGGACATGAGTGGGGGCCTGCTGGCAGGTGCTCTGCACTTCTGGGGGGAGGGGGTGCAAGGGGACATGAGTGGGGGCCTGTTGGCAGGTGCCCCTCAGTGCTGGGGGGTGGGAGAGCAAGGGGACATGAGTGGGGGACTGCTGGCAGGTACCCCTCAGTGCTGGGGGGTTGGGGTGCAAGGGGACATGAGTGGGACATGAGTGGGGGCCTGCTGGCAGGTACCCCTCAGTGCTGGGGGGTTGGGGTGCAAGGGGACATGAGTGGGACATGAGTGGGGGCCTGCTGGCAGGTGCCCTGCACTGCTGGGGGTGCAAGAAGACATGAGTGGGACATGAGTGGGGGCCTGCTGGCAGGTGCCCCTCAGTTCTGGGACGTGGGGGTGCAAGGGGACATGAGTGGGACATGAGTGGGGGCCTGCTGGCAGGTGCCCTGCACTGCTGGCGGGTGGGTGTGCAAGGGGACATGAGTGGGGGCCTGCTGGCAGGTGCTCTGCACTGCTAGGGTGTGGGGGTGCAAGGGGACATGAGTGGGACATGAGTGGGGGCCTGCTGGCAGGTGCCCTGCACTGCTGGGGGTGCAAGAGGACATGAGTGGGACATGAGTGGGGGCCTGCTGGCAGGTGCCCCTCAGTGCTGGGGCGTGGGGGTGCAAGGGGACATGAGTGGGACATGAGTGGGGGCCTGCTGGCAGGTGCCCTGCACTGCTGGGGGGTGGGGGTGCAAGGGGACATGAGTGGGGGCCTGCTGGCAGGTGCCCCTCAGTGCTGGGGGATGGGGTGCAAGGGGACATGAGTGGGGGCCTGCTGACAGGTGCCCCTCAGTGCTGGGGGGTGGGGGTGCAAGGGGACATGAGTGGGACATTAGTGGGGGCCTGCTGGCAGGTGCCCTGCACTGCTGGGGGGGGGGGTGGGGGTGCAAGGAGACATGAGTGGGGGCCTGTTGGCAGGTGCCCCTCAGTGCTGGGGCATGGGGGTGCAAGGGGACATGAGTGGGGGCCTGTTGGCAGGTGCCCCTCAGTGCTGGGGGGTGGGGGTGCAAGGGGACATGAGTGGGACATGAGTGGGGGCCTGCTGGCAGGTGCCCTGCACTGCTGGGGGGTGGGGGGTGCAAGGGGACATGAGTGGGACATGAGTGGGGGCCTGCTGGCAGGTGCCCTGCACTGCTGAGGGGTGGGGGTGCAAGGGGACATGAGTGGGAAATGAGTGGGTGCCTGCTGGCAGGTGCTCTGCACTGCTGGGGGAGGGGGTGCAAGGGGACATGAGTGGGGGCCTGTTGGCAGGTGCCCCTCAGTGCTGGGGGGTGGGAGAGCAAGGGGACATGAGTGGGGGCCTGCTGGCAGGTACCCCTCAGTGCTGGGGGGTTGGGGTGCAAGGGGACATGAGTGGGACATGAGTGGGGGCCTGCTGGCAGGTGCCCTCCACTGCTGGGGGGTGGGGGTGCAAGGGGACATGAGTGGGACATGAGTGGGGGCCTGCTGGCAGGTGCTCTGCACTGCTGGGGGGTGGGTGTGCAAGGGGACATGAGTGGGGGCCTGCTGGCAGGTGCCCCTCAGTGCTGGGGGTGGGGGTGCAAGGGGACATGAGTGGGACATGAGTGGGGGCCTGCTGGCAGTTGCCCTGCACTGCTGGGGGGTGGGGGCGCAAGGGGACATGAGTGGGGTCTGCTGGCAAGTGCCCTGCACTGCTGGGGGGTGGGGGTGCAACGGGGCATGAGTGGGACATGAGTGGGGGCCTGCTGGCAGGTGCCCTGCACTGCTGGGGGGTGGGGGTGCAAGGGGACATGAGTGGGACATGAGTGGGGGCCTGCTGGCAGGTGCCCTGCACTGCTGGGGGGTGGGGGTGCAAGGGGACATGAGTGGGGGCCTGTTGGCAGGTGCCCCTCAGTGCTGGGGGGTTGGTGTGTAAGGGGACATGAGTGGGAGCCTGCTGGCAGGTACCCCTCAGTGCTGGGGGGTGGGGGTGCAAGGGGACATGAGTGAGACATGAGTGGGGGCCTGCTGGCAGGTGCCCCTCAGTGCTGCGCTGTGGGGGTTTAAGGGGACATGAGTGAGGGCCTGCTGGCAGGTGCTCTGCACTGCTGGGGGGTGGGGGTGCAAGGGGACATGAGTGGGACATGAGTGGGGGCCTGCTGGCAGGTGCCCCTCAGTGCTGGGGGGTGGGTTTGCAAGGGGACATGAGTGGGGGCCTGCTGGCAGGTGCCCTGACTGCTGGGGGTGGGGTGCAAGGGGACATGAGTGGGGGCCTGTTGGCAGGTACCCCTCAGTGCTGGGGGGTGGGTGTGCAAGGGGACATGAGTGGGGGCCTGCTGGCAGGTGCCCCTCAGTGCTGTGGGTGGGGGTGCAAGGGGACATGTGTGTGACATGAGTGGGGGCATGCTGGCAG
Source organism: Ambystoma mexicanum (assembly GCF_040938575.1). NCBI lineage: Eukaryota > Metazoa > Chordata > Amphibia > Caudata > Ambystomatidae > Ambystoma > Ambystoma mexicanum. The sequence goes on along the minus strand of NC_090934.1, from coordinate 417,642,978 downwards.
GTGCCCTGCACTGCTGGGGGGTGGGGGTGCAAGGGGACATGAGTGGGGGCCTGTGGGCAGGTGCCCCTCAGTGCTGGAGGGTGGGGGTGCAAGGGGACAAGTGTGGGACATGAGTGGGGGCCTGCTGGCAGGTGCCCTGCACTGCTGGGGGGTGGGGGTGCAAGAGGACATGAGTGGGACATGAGTGGGGGTCTGCTGGCAGGTCCCCTGCACTGCTGGGGGGTGGGGGTGCAAGGGGACATGAGTGGGACATGAGTAGGGGCCTGCTGGCAGGTGCCTTGCACTGCTGGGGGGTGCAAGGGGACATGAGTGGGGCATGAGTGGGGGCCTGCTGGCAGGTGCCCCTCAGTGCTGGGGGGTGGGGTGCAAGGGGACATGAGTGGGACATGAGTGGGGGCCTGCTGGCAGGTGCCCTGCACTGCCTGGGGTGGGTGTGCAAGGGGACATGAGTGGGACATGAGTGGGGGCCTGCTGGCATGTGCCCTGCACTGCTGGGGGGTGGGTGTGCAAGGGGACATGAGTGGGGGCCTTTTGACAGGTGCCCCTCAGTGCTGGGGGGTGGGAGAGCAAGGGGACATGAGTGGGGGCCTGCTGGCAGGTACCCCTCAGTGCTGGGGGTGGGGGTGCAAGGGGACATGAGTGTGACATGAGTGGGGGCCTGCTGACAGGTGCCCTGCATTGCTGGGGGGTGGGGGTGCAAGGGGACATGAGTGGGGGCCTGTTGGCAGGTGCCCCTCAGTGCTGGAGGGTGGGGGTGCAAGGGGACAAGTGTGGGACATGAGTGGGGGCCTGCTGGCAGGTGCCCTGCACTGCTGGGGGTGGGGGTGCAAGAGGACATGAGTGGGACATGAGTGGGGGTCTGCTGGCAGGTGCCCTGCACTGCTGGGGGGTGGGGGTGCAAGGGGACATGAGTGGGACATGAGTGGGGGCCTGCTGGCAGGTGCCCTGCACTGCTGGGGGTCGAGTGCAAGGTGACTCGAGTGGGGCATGAGTGGGGGCCTGCTGGCAGGTGCCCCTCAGTGCTGGGGGGTGGGGGTGCAAGGGGACATGAGTGGGACATGAGTGGGGGCCTGCTGGCAGGTGCCCTGCACTGCCTGGGGTGGGAGTGCAAGGGGACATGAGTGGGACATGAGTGGGGGCCTGCTGGCAGGTGCCCCTCAGTGCTGGGGGGTGGGTGTGCAAGGGGACATGAGTGGGACATGAGTGGGGGCCTGCTGGCAGGTGCCCTGAACTGCTGGGGGGTGGGGGTGCAAGGGGACATGAGTGGGACATGAGTGGGGGCCTGCTGGCAGGTGCCCTGAACTGCTGGGGGGTGGGGGTGCAAGGGGACATGAGTGAGGGCCTGTTGGCAGGTGCCCCTCAGTGCTGGGGGGTGGCTGCGCAAGGGGACATGAGTGGGGGCCTGCTGGAAGGTGCCCCTCACTGCTGGGGGGCGGGGGTGCAAGGGGACATGAGTGGGACATGAGTGGGGGCCTGCTGGCCGGTGCCCCTCAGTGCTAGGGGGTGGGGGTGCAAGGGGACATGAGTGGGACATGAGTGGGGGCCTGTTGGCAGGTGCCCTGCACTGCTGGGGGGTGGGGGTAAAAGGGGACATGAGTGGGACATGAGTGGGGGCCTGCTGGCAGGTGCCCTGCACTGCTGGGGGGTGGAGGTGCAAGGGGACATGAGTGGGACATGAGTGGGGGCCTGCTGGCAGGTGCCCTGCACTGCTGGGGGCTGAGGGTGCAAGGGGACATGAGTGGGACATGAGGGGGGGCCTGCTGGCAGGTGCCGTGCACTGCTGGGGGGTGGGGGTGCAAGGGGACATGAGTGGGACATGAGTGGGGGTCTGCTGGCAGGTGCCCCTCAGTGCTGGGGGTGGGTGTGCAAGGGGACATGAGTGGGACATGAGTGGGGGCCTGTTGGCAGGTGCCCCTCAGTGCTAGGGGGTGGGTGTGCAATGGGACATGAGTGGGGGCCTGCTGGCAGGTGCCCCTCAGTGCTGGGGTGTGGGGGTGCAAGGGGACATGAGTGAGACATGAGTGGGGGCCTGCTGGCAGGTGCCCTGCACTTCTGGGGGGTGGGGGTGCAAGGGGACATGAGTGGGGGCCTGTTGGCAGGTGCCCCTCAGTGCTGGGGGTGGGGGTGCAAGGGGACATGAGTGGGACATGAGTGGGGGCCTGCTGGCAGGTGCCCTGTACTGCTGGGGGTGGGGGTGCAAGGGGACATGAGCGGGACATGAATGGGGGCCTGCTGGCAGGTGCCCCTCAGTGCTGGGGTGGGGGTGCAAGGGGACATGAGTGGGGGCCTGCTGGCAGGTGCCCTGTACTGCTGGGGGGTGGGAGGTGCAAGGGGACATGAGTGGGACATGAGTGGGGGCCTGCTGAAGGTGCCCTGCACTGCTGGGGTGTGGGGGTGCAGGAGACATGAGTGGGACATGAGTGGGGGCCTGCTGGCAGGTGCCCTGCACTGCTGGGGGGTGGGGGTGCAAGGGGACATGAGTGGGACATGAGTGGGGGCCTGCTGGCAGGTGCCCCTCAGTGCTCGGGGTGGGGGTGCAAGGGGACATGAGTGGGACATGAGTTGGGGCCTGCTGGCAGGTGCCCTGCACTGCTGGGGGGTGGGGGTGCAAGGGGACATGAGTGGGGGCCTGCTGGCAGGTGCCCCTCAGTTCTGGGGGGTGCTGGGGTACAAGGGGACATGAGTGGGACATGAATGGGGGCCTGCTGGCAGGTGCCCCTCAGTGCTGGGGGGTTGGTGTGTAAGGGGACATGAGTGGGAGCCTGCTGGCAGGTACCCCTCAGTGCTGGGGGGTGGGGGTGCAAGGGGACATGAGTGAGACATGAGTGGGGGCCTGCTGGCAGGTGCCCCTCAGTGCTGCGCTGTGGGGGTTTAAGGGGACATGAGTGAGGGCCTGCTGGCAGGTGCTCTGCACTGCTGGGGGGTGGGGGTGCAAGGGGACATGAGTGGGACATGAGTGGGGGCCTGCTGGCAGGTGCCCCTCAGTGCTGGGGGGTGGGTTTGCAAGGGGACATGAGTGGGGGCCTGCTGGCAGGTGCCCTGACTGCTGGGGGTGGGGTGCAAGGGGACATGAGTGGGGGCCTGTTGGCAGGTACCCCTCAGTGCTGGGGGGTGGGTGTGCAAGGGGACATGAGTGGGGGCCTGCTGGCAGGTGCCCCTCAGTGCTGTGGGTGGGGGTGCAAGGGGACATGTGTGTGACATGAGTGGGGGCATGCTGGCAGGTGCCCTGCACTGCTGGGGGGTGGGGGTGCAAGGGGACATGAGTGGGGGCCTGTGGGCAGGTGCCCCTCAGTGCTGGAGGGTGGGGGTGCAAGGGGACAAGTGTGGGACATGAGTGGGGGCCTGCTGGCAGGTGCCCTGCACTGCTGGGGGGTGGGGGTGCAAGAGGACATGAGTGGGACATGAGTGGGGGTCTGCTGGCAGGTCCCCTGCACTGCTGGGGGGTGGGGGTGCAAGGGGACATGAGTGGGACATGAGTAGGGGCCTGCTGGCAGGTGCCTTGCACTGCTGGGGGGTGCAAGGGGACATGAGTGGGGCATGAGTGGGGGCCTGCTGGCAGGTGCCCCTCAGTGCTGGGGGGTGGGGTGCAAGGGGACATGAGTGGGACATGAGTGGGGGCCTGCTGGCAGGTGCCCTGCACTGCCTGGGGTGGGTGTGCAAGGGGACATGAGTGGGACATGAGTGGGGGCCTGCTGGCATGTGCCCTGCACTGCTGGGGGGTGGGTGTGCAAGGGGACATGAGTGGGGGCCTTTTGACAGGTGCCCCTCAGTGCTGGGGGGTGGGAGAGCAAGGGGACATGAGTGGGGGCCTGCTGGCAGGTACCCCTCAGTGCTGGGGGTGGGGGTGCAAGGGGACATGAGTGTGACATGAGTGGGGGCCTGCTGACAGGTGCCCTGCATTGCTGGGGGGTGGGGGTGCAAGGGGACATGAGTGGGGGCCTGTTGGCAGGTGCCCCTCAGTGCTGGAGGGTGGGGGTGCAAGGGGACAAGTGTGGGACATGAGTGGGGGCCTGCTGGCAGGTGCCCTGCACTGCTGGGGGTGGGGGTGCAAGAGGACATGAGTGGGACATGAGTGGGGGTCTGCTGGCAGGTGCCCTGCACTGCTGGGGGGTGGGGGTGCAAGGGGACATGAGTGGGACATGAGTGGGGGCCTGCTGGCAGGTGCCCTGCACTGCTGGGGGTCGAGTGCAAGGTGACTCGAGTGGGGCATGAGTGGGGGCCTGCTGGCAGGTGCCCCTCAGTGCTGGGGGGTGGGGGTGCAAGGGGACATGAGTGGGACATGAGTGGGGGCCTGCTGGCAGGTGCCCTGCACTGCCTGGGGTGGGAGTGCAAGGGGACATGAGTGGGACATGAGTGGGGGCCTGCTGGCAGGTGCCCCTCAGTGCTGGGGGGTGGGTGTGCAAGGGGACATGAGTGGGACATGAGTGGGGGCCTGCTGGCAGGTGCCCTGAACTGCTGGGGGGTGGGGGTGCAAGGGGACATGAGTGGGACATGAGTGGGGGCCTGCTGGCAGGTGCCCTGAACTGCTGGGGGGTGGGGGTGCAAGGGGACATGAGTGAGGGCCTGTTGGCAGGTGCCCCTCAGTGCTGGGGGGTGGCTGCGCAAGGGGACATGAGTGGGGGCCTGCTGGAAGGTGCCCCTCACTGCTGGGGGGCGGGGGTGCAAGGGGACATGAGTGGGACATGAGTGGGGGCCTGCTGGCCGGTGCCCCTCAGTGCTGGGGGGTGGGGGTGCAAGGGGACATGAGTGGGACATGAGTGGGGGCCTGTTGGCAGGTGCCCTGCACTGCTGGGGGGTGGGGGTAAAAGGGGACATGAGTGGGACATGAGTGGGGGCCTGCTGGCAGGTGCCCTGCACTGCTGGGGGGTGGAGGTGCAAGGGGACATGAGTGGGACATGAGTGGGGGCCTGCTGGCAGGTGCCCTGCACTGCTGGGGGCTGAGGGTGCAAGGGGACATGAGTGGGACATGAGGGGGGGCCTGCTGGCAGGTGCCCTGCACTGCTGGGGGGTGGGGGTGCAAGGGGACATGAGTGGGACATGAGTGGGGGTCTGCTGGCAGGTGCCCCTCAGTGCTGGGGGTGGGTGTGCAAGGGGACATGAGTGGGACATGAGTGGGGGCCTGTTGGCAGGTGCCCCTCAGTGCTAGGGGGTGGGTGTTCAATGGGACATGAGTGGGGGCCTGCTGGCAGGTGCCCCTCAGTGCTGGGGTGTGGGGGTGCAAGGGGACATGAGTGAGACATGAGTGGGGGCCTGCTGGCAGGTGCCCTGCACTTCTGGGGGGTGGGGGTGCAAGGGGACATGAGTGGGGGCCTGTTGGCAGGTGCCCCTCAGTGCTGGGGGTGGGGGTGCAAGGGGACATGAGTGGGACATGAGTGGGGGCCTGCTGGCAGGTGCCCTGTACTGCTGGGGGGTGGGGGTGCAAGGGGACATGAGCGGGACATGAATGGGGGCCTGCTGGCAGGTGCCCCTCAGTGCTGGGGGTGGGGGTGCAAGGGGACATGAGTGGGGGCCTGCTGGCAGGTGCCCTGTACTGCTGGGGGGTGGGAGGTGCAAGGGGACATGAGTGGGACATGAGTGGGGGCCTGCTGAAGGTGCCCTGCACTGCTGGGGTGTGGGGGTGCAGGAGACATGAGTGGGACATGAGTGGGGGCCTGCTGGCAGGTGCCCTGCACTGCTGGGGGGTGGGGGTGCAAGGGGACATGAGTGGGACATGAGTGGGGGCCTGCTGGCAGGTGCCCCTCAGTGCTCGGGGTGGGGGTGCAAGGGGACATGAGTGGGACATGAGTTGGGGCCTGCTGGCAGGTGCCCTGCACTGCTGGGGGGTGGGGGTGCAAGGGGACATGAGTGGGGGCCTGCTGGCAGGTGCCCCTCAGTTCTGGGGGGTGCTGGGGTACAAGGGGACATGAGTGGGACATGAATGGGGGCCTGCTGGCAGGTGCCCTGCACTGCTGGGGGGTGGGGGTGCAAGGGGACAAGAGTGGGGGCCTGTTGGCAGGTGCCCCTCAGTGCTGGGCGGTGGGGTTGCAATGGGACATGAGCGGGGGACTGTTGGCAGGGCCCCCTCAGTGCTGGTGGGTGGGGGTGCAAGGGGACATGAGTGGGGGCCTGTTGGGAGGTGCCCCTCAGTGCTGGGGGTAGGGGTGCGAGGGGACATGAGTGGGGGCCTGCTGGCAGGTGCCCCTCAGTGCTGGGGGTTGGGGGTGCAAGGGGACATGAGTGGGACATGAGTGGGGGCCTGCTGGCAGGTGCCCTGCACTGCTGGAGTGTGGGGGTGGAGGGGGTCATGCGTTGGTGATCAGTAGTGCAAGGTGACATGTGGCTTGGCTGGGGGGCATGCCCATGGTGGATGGGCTGCCTGCGGGACATGACCAGGGGTGCAGGGTAGTCCCCTGTGGTGTGGGCTGCCTGCAGGAGCCATGGACGGTCTAGAGGGAACACCTGGGAGGACCCACACTGCCAATTCACATGTAGGACTCCCCTGCACCCCAGATATACACGTTCCCCACTCGCACAGGGCCTGTCGCGTGTGAAACTTCCCGCGCACCCCCGAAATACATGTACCCCGCTCGCCCAAGGCCAATCGCGTGTGAAACTTCCTGCGCACCCCAGATTTACACGTACCCAGGCCAATCGCGTGTGAAACTTCACGTGAACCCCAGGAATACACGCACCCCACTCGCACAGGGCCTATCGCGTGTGAAACTTCCCGCAACCCCAGATTTACACCCACCCCGCTCGCCCAAGGCCAATCGCGTGTGAAACTTCCCGCGCACCCCCAAAATACACGCACACGCTATTTTTGACACAGCGGGTGTTCGTGTTTGTCGCGTACCCCTTTCCACGTCATTTGTCCTAGAGGGCCACTGTATGGGACAATCATCAGAGCTGTATATACGTGCTTTTTGTAAGCGCACATTTTGGCACACATTTTTTTCATGCGCAGGGACGCTACCGCCTGCCTTCGTGTGGCGTACGTGTTTAGGCCTGTGCGCGTCTTCGCCGGTGCGCTGGTTTGCCCTATTCGATTCCATGAATACGTGTTGTAGGCGAGCATGTGGGTGTTCCGCGCACTTGCCTCCTGTACTTCCCCTGTGACGCCCACATTTTCACGCATTGTTCCCCATTCCACGTGTCACGCCCCGTGTTATGGCTACTTTTGTTATGTGCGCCGCGCTATGTGCGCTTTCGCTGTGGCCATAGCGCACGCCGTTAGATGACCTGAGCGCCGGCGTGCGCCACGCAGATTTTCAGCGCACATCCCAGATTTTAGATGCGCACGAACTTCCATGAATCGATGTGCGGGGGGTTTGCTGCGATTTTCGCACTTGCACTGCGATTCGCACGGTTTCGCACGCTTGCGCAGGAATTTTCAGCGCACATTAATTCCATGAATCGGCCTGCAAGTGTCCCGGGATGTTCGCAAATAAACAAAATGGGGGTGTCCTAAGGACTCTATGCCTGTCCTTATTGTTCGCAAGCGAGTTAAAACTGTTCTAAGAACACACGTGGTGTCCTGAAATGTTCGTAAATAAACAAAATGGGGGTGTCCTGAGGACGCTATGCCTGTCCGTATTGTTCGCAAGCAAGTTGAAACTGTTCTAAGAACACACGCGGTGTCCTGAAATGTTCGTAAATAAACAAAATGGGGGTTTCCTGAGGACACTATGCCTGTCCGTATTGTTCACAAGTGGATTGAAACTGTTCTAAGAACAAACGCCTGTCCGTAACTGTTTGTTTCACTTGTGTCGCACTTTTAATTAGTTTCAGGACCCAAAAGGTGTCCGTAGAACACCAACGCGCATGTGCAAAACAGTTTCAGTGCCTGCGGACACCCGTTCCCTTCGCGGACATGTTCACGAATCAATCATGTGAACGCGCCCACACTGAGCGTGTGTTCTGACTGCGGACACTGTTCATGTCCCCGAACAATTTAAAACTACCTTTTCAGGCAATCCACAATATTTTTCAATAATAAATCACTGTAGCACAAGTCCCAGACAGTAATCCTGACTTTCTACATACTTTTTGGGGCATTTTGAACCTTTTTTTGATGTTCGATCTGTCCACAGACAGCGTGGGTGTCCGTGAAGCGCGCACAAGCACCCCTATAAAAGGCCACACCCCAGAGCTCAGCCTCATTGTGTTTCTGGCTATCTTACAGAACACAGTGCATTTTTGCTGCCAATTTTCCATATTTATTTCTGAAACCTGATGGCATCCATGGCTCCACTACTGCCACCTGGTGCTACATCTGCCTCAGCACCACCCCCACCCCCTCCACCACCACCACCTCCCCAAGGGCCTGAAGAGGGGAACAGGAGTGAGGATGTAGAGGAGGATGAAGAGGATGACGAGAATGAGGTAGTGGAAGTCCCTACTACCAGCACTCGCCGTGAGTCTTGGGTGTGGCGGTTATTTACCATTCACGGTAACGTACCTACGGCGCGTGCGAACAAAGTCACCTGCAACCAGTGCAAAATGGTACTGAGTCGCGGGAGGCCTGGTTCATGCAGCTTTGGTACGACTACTACAAAGCGACACCTAAGGTCGTTCCACGGTGGGGCCATTCGCAAGGTTGTACCTTGCGAGGAGCATAGTAGGTTGACTTCCTCTACTACATCCTCCGTTTCCGATCCTGTCACCACAAGGAACACTCCTGTGGGACTTCGTATTCCTCCAGCTGCCTCACAGGCCATTTGCAATGCTGATGATCCTTACCTTTCGAGGGTCACAGTTGTGTGTATGTACTGCGACGCAGTACTCTGCAGGGGGGAGAGACTTTGTAGTGCTTTTAAGACTACAGTCTCAGAGCATGAGAAGACCTGCCCACTACCTAAGTAAGGCCCACCCTACATCTTCCTCTCTCTACCCGCCCTTTCTTATCCCTGTGGTTGGTGTCCCCCCCTACCCTCCTTTTCCCTCCTCTCCTAGTGTGTCGTGTATAAAAAACCAAAAAAAATATAAAACAACAAAAATAAGAAAAGGCTCTTTTCAGAGCCGCCTTTCACAGTTTAAAAATAGAAGTGGAAAATAAATGGAGCAGGGCCTTGTGTATTTTTTATAAGTCCGCGGACATCTATAATTTTGGGGTGCTGCCCTATCATAACCATTGCACTTTTGTCTGGGAGGAAGTGGTGGCTCTGAAAAGAGCCTTTTGGTGGTGTTTGTTTGTGTTTGAAAAACTTGAAATGGTCAACACCTACTGCAAAATGGATGGTTGTAATTCCAAAAAAGTTTGCAATGCATTTTGTTCATTTCTCAGAAAAATCTGATTGCCAGCATAAGTAAGATGGACTCCATCTCTGCGAAAAATGTATGTGCTATGAAACATAATATTTTCATTGTGAAAAGAGGACATGCCAACATCTCTTAGAAAGGCACAAACAGCCTTATTGACATTGCGCCTCGCTTTCTCCATTTGCGGACCAAATGAAGAAGAATGCAGCCACATTTGTCTCTGCGCAATCCGATAAAAAATTATTTGAGAATTTGGAAATATGTCCATGACCTTCCCAAGTCCTTCTTTCATTGCAAATTGCAAAGAAATTCCAGACACATGTCTGAAACTATTCCCTCCACAATGAATTATCATTATGTCTGGATGATGCTCTGTCTCCAAAGCAACACAGAGAGGTAGCAAGTCCAACCACTTCATTCCACGTACTCCATGCCAGTGCACTTCCACATGTGGGAATCCAAGATCTACAGCTACTCCACATCTTTCTGCATGCACCTTCAACCAATGTATCCACGAGTCTCCCAAAATCCAAACAATCTGTTTTCCGAAACACACAGCCATAGCTATCTGTTCTTCTCTCAGGAAAAAGAGTATCTGACAAACTCTATCCTGGCACAAGACACCCACTAAACTTTACTGACTAATCCCTTGCTCTGCTCATTCTCATTTGCATGCCTCCCCACCCCAAAATCCCCATATGTAACACGCTATGTCCGCGGACTACCGCCATATCCGCGGACATATCGTAACATGGACAGCCCTTCTACAATCTGCCTGGAAACTCTGCCCAACTGATGAAAACAAGGCGAACCTAACCTTTATCTCCAACCACTATAAAAATGAAGTTTGTCTGGCAAAGCGGAATTCATATAATGACCGCATTGCCAATTCTAATTCAAGTATGAAGGAACTTTTCTCCATATTGAAAGAACTTGAGTCACCTATTGCCACACCAGATACTTGCACCAAGGATAAAACCTGGTGTACAGATATCTAAAACGCACTAGCCAACAAAAAAAACACCCTCCAAAAGAAAATACAACTAAAAAAAGATTCTCTAAACTTTCCTCATCTGTCCAAGCTGTTAGGAAAGATTTCTTAATTGTCGGTAATTTTCCTTCCATGTGGCAACCCCTAAACTTTTTGCTGTTGTTTTTCACCATGATCTAGACTTTGCCAGAGAAGTGCAGCCTTCTGCCGCACTCCTCTGGTCTTTGGCTCCATTCTTACGGGGAAAGTGACATGCCCTTAAGACAGTCAGTACAGGGAAACGGTGTTTTCCGTAGTTTCTTTATCATGTTGCAGCTTTCGTGCAACATGACACAAGAGGGCACTGTAAGCTAAGTTACTGCTCTCTTGGGTCTCTAGCCTTCTACAGGCCCTAGATACTCTTTTTGGATTGTAACTGATCAGTGCAAGTGAATCACGGACGGGAATGGTGGCAGCGATCATTTCTTGTGTTTTTGAGCTCCTTTTGGCGTTTTAAGCGTGTTTCTCGCGCTTAGCCCAAAATGGTGGCCTGGGTCCCAAAATGGCCAGACCACGAGGCTCCTTTGTCCTGTCCGCTGACCGTCTTGCCCCCTTCACCTTCCCCAGGTCGAGCCGACCCGGGGCCTTCCTTATTTGGGCATGTACTTTCCCGCGAAACACAGATGCTTTCGCGGGCTTCTACATGCCTTGTGTGTGCCTCCAGGATGTAGGCTGGGATGTCTGGTCCCAATACACATCCTGGGTGCCAGAGAGTCTAGGGTGGTGTGAATGCCTGGGATCACCGTGGTCCGTGATAGGTCCACGTATGGTGTGAGTGTTTGATGAGCGGATCTCCCATTGGGTCCCATCCGTTTTGGCGCGAAGGGAACCGTGGATAAGAGGGGGCTGGAAACGCCACTACCATGTCGATCTCCTGAGTTCTCACGAACAAAGGAATACAGGAGCCAAGTATCCTGCAACCACGAGGCTGAACCGAGGAATCGCTGGTGACCCGCTGAAGGATTGCTCCTCTGCACTGCTGTCGCCTTGGGAAACCCTTTTTACCTCTGATCGAACCAGAAGGCCTGTACTGGTACTTCAACCCTTGGAATAGCGGGAACAGCTATTCTCGGCATCTTCACCATCTCCTGCACGTAAGCCTTCGGAAGTGTTCTGGGCCATCCAGCAGACTGACCAGCCTACCCAGGAGTCTTGCTCTGTAACCGCCGCCAGGTTGTGTTGTATTTCGAGTCCTTGTCACCCTCACACAATTCGTACACTTGGCATTCCCAGGTCTGAAGTGAGTAGTGTACATTTGGCTGAGATACACACGGCCGCTCCGTTGCCCTGCTGTGGTATCAAACTGTGCGGGTTCACTTCGTTTGGGACATCTTTAACTCAACTCTGCTGCTGCAGAATCTACACAACGACGAGACGTCCCCTGCTCCCCTGAACCTGCCAGCCCTGAAACTGACGCGGAGAAGCCTGGGTCTGCTTGCATCGGGGACCGGTGAGTAGCATAGCTAGGAACTGGTCGCCCTCCTGCAGGAGCCCATAGCTTTTCCCCGCTGTGTCAAACAGCACGCCTTTCCGTACTCGCGCTCTGCTTCTGCCCACAGTGGAGGCTGCGCTTGAGTCTCAGAACTCTGTTCTTCTTCATTTGTGCACCAAACTGAACTGCCTGATTCCCTCGAAGAGACTCCCCTTTTTGCCCGTTGGCACCAGGGTGTGCAGGTACTTTTGAGCACAAGGCTCCACTCTTCGTAGGGCTTGGACTTCCTTTTAGTTAGGTGCCTCTGAAGGCGGACTGGGTCTAATCATTATTTCGCACTGCCTGTTTTCCTCCCCTTCTAGGTGGACTACACAGTGCGTGCATCTAACGCTTTAGACTTGTTTGTATTTGTATATATATTGTATTGGTTTTGGTATGTGTTGGTTTAATAGAGTTTTAATGTGATTTCTCGCTACGGTCATTGTTACAAAGGCCTTGCAATAAATGTGTATATATTTTTAATATAACACCTGTTTGGAGTAATTTGTAAGTGTCCTTGCTTTGTGTGCTCATTGCGGGCTTTCAGTCACCCTCACCCCTCTTGAGACCTAGTCTTGACCGCCGCGATCGCTACCCTGATTGGTCTGCCTTGTCCAGAGGTTACCCTGTTCCAAGAAATTAGGTTGGCCTTCTGAACTTCTGTGCCGCCAGGACAGAGTTCAGAAATCCGTCTTAACAAATTGGTGTACAGCGGTGGGATACGACTGAAGGTATCCAGTGTTGCGCACGAACTAAGGCATTTCGAGTTATTCCTACCAGGACACGTGGTGAATTGTCGTAGTATAACTTTAAAAAGGCCATAGTCCTATCTAACAGTATGGAAACAAATACCTTGTTAACTTTAAATGCTTCCAAATCCGAAACATTGAAAAAGATGTGTGCGGAGAGAGGTGTTTCCTCTCAAGGCACCAAATTGGATATGATCCAAAGAACCGCGGCGTGGCAAGAAGCGCAGCTTGACGCTATAACTTCGGAGGACAGTGCGGAAGGAGGTGGGGCTGCTCTCACTGGTAGAACCGACGGTTCTGCCGCTGCACTGATCCACCGCGACCACGAGGACAGGGAGGATGAGATGTCTAATGTTTCCTCTGCCAGTGTTGATGGGGAGGCTATGCTTGAATTCAAGAAGCAAGAGCTGCGGTTTAGGCAGAAGGAGCTTGAGTTCAGCATAGCCAAACTACAAATCGAACAGGCAGAAAAACAGAAAGACAGGGATCACCAGTTGGAACTGGCCAAGCTTCAGGTTGCAAATGGGTCCAAGGGTCCTGGACATGGGTCTGGGGCCTCCTCTCATCCACGGTTTCTGAAAGATCTGCTCAGTGTGTATGAGGAAAGGAATGACATTATGGACTGGCTGAATACGTTTGAGTATGCATGTGAAGTTCAAGAAGTTGACAATGCTGGTAAGATTGCATGGTTACTCAGCAGACTGCCCCATTCTGGCTGTAGTGCCATTATGGAAATGTCGAAGGCTGAACGAGCTTATTTCGCAATGTTAAAGCAAACTCTCATTTTAAAGTTTGGAAAGACTCCTGCCCAATATTTAAAACGATTCCGAGAGTATAAGAAAAAAGAAGGTGGTACTTGGGTGTCTTATGTCACCGAATCCTTAAAAAACTTGACTGGCTGGGTCGAAGGTTATAAGGTTTCTACCTTTGAAGGCATGATAAATCTTGTCATGCTGGAACACATTTTTGCATCTTCTTCCCCGGAGCTTAAGCAGCATTTGGCCGATTCGAAGGAGATAGATCCTAAGAAGCTGGCCATTGCAGCAGACTTATGGGTGTCACATCGAGTGTCCCATAAGGACAAAACTCATCCTGGTAAGCAGGAGGAAGGGAAAAAGTCCAAAGATAAGGAGGGTGGAGAATCTGATAAATCTTCTTCTCAAAAGGGCCACAAAAAGAAAAATAAGGGTAAGACACAAGAGAACTCACAGGGTAGTGGAGGTCAGCCTCCGAAACAGAACTCTAGTTACAATAAGCCTCCCTATGTAAACAGACCCAATGGATCTTGTTTTGCTTGTGGAGCAACTGACCACGTGAAGGGGGATCCCAGGTGTAAGGTTAAACCTTTGGGGATCCACTCTGCTAATCTGTCCTTCTCCTCCTACGAGAAAGAAGAGATTACAGGAGCATCCTTCTCCTCAGACTCCTTCCCCAGTGGGATAGAAGCTGAGGTAGTTTTAGTTTCCCTGGGTTCCTGGGAGCCTAAAGTCGCAGAGGCTTATGCTAGGATTCCAGATAATACCAAGCACTACTTTAAAGACAGTGTGCTGATCAATGGAGTAGATACTCCAGCTCTTAGGGATAGTGGGTGCAGTCGGACTGTAGTGGATTCTACCTTGGTAGACTCAGAGGAAGTTGCCAGAGCTACTCTGATGCCCACTAAGTTGGCTGACGGCCCACCTCGCATGTTTCCAGTAATACCTGTAAATCTTACTTTAAATGGTACAGCAGTCAGGATTCCAGTGAGCATTCAGAGAAACGTCCCAGGAAAGGTCCTGTTAGGCAATGATCTCAGAGCTTTAGGGCTCGTAGGAGACACTGCCAACAGACCCTGCACCCGGTCTCAAACACGGGCAGTATTGGCCAAGACCAATACGCCGCCCTAGCCGAAGGGGAAACCCAAGGCGAAAGGAGTAAACAAGTCAAGACGAGGGAAAGAGAACATTCCCCCGAGCTCGCCTACCACTGCGGTGGAGGAAGTTGGTCACTCGCCCGGGCCTGACGAGGAGGTGGCGATGCCTGAAGTATTTGACCCCAACGACCATCTTGAACTAAAAGACTTGTTAGTAGAAGGTGGTCCTGATAGGGAAGAATTCAGTAAAGGCCAACGTGAGTGCCCATCTCTGGAAGGCCTAAGGAGACAGGCCTGCTCCCAGCTTGAGGGTGAACCTCCTGGGACGCATCGGATTTATTGGGAAGTTGGCCTCCTGTATAGTGAGCCCACAGAGTCTACAGAAGGAGACCATAGGAGGTTGGTGGTTCCCCTTGCTGTAAGACCCTTCCTCCTGCAGTTGGCGCATGAAGTGCCCCTTGCTGGTCACCTTGGTATTAAGAGGACCAAGCAAAGGTTATCCATGCACTTCTACTGGCCCAAGATGGGGGTGCAAGTAGAAAGTCACCGCAGGAGTTGTGCCTCCTGCCAGTTATCTGGGAAGGTTGGCTCGACAATCCAAGCTCCATTGGTACCACTCCCAGTTGTGGGCATACCATTCGAAAGGGTAGGGATCAACATTGTTGGTCCGCTTGACCCGCAAACATCCTCAGGCAATAGGTTTATCCTGGTCGACCATGCAACCAGATATCCTGAGGCCATCCCATTGAAAACTGTAACTGCCAAGTCAGTTGCAAAAGCGTTACTTGGCATATTTACTAGGGTTGGCTTCCCTAAAGAAGTTGTGTCGGATCGTGGCAGCAACTTTATGTCGAAGTATATGCAGGCTATGTGGAAAGAATGTGGGGTCACCTACAAGTTCTCTTCTGCATACCACCCCCAGACCAATGGTCTGGTGGAACGTTTCAACAGAATGTTAAAGAGCATGATTGGGGCTCTGGAAGAACCTCAGAGAAGAAAATGGGATCTTCTTTTACCATGCTTACTGTTTGCCTACCGAGAGGTACCACAGGAGGGTGTTGGCTTCAGCCCCTTCGAACTTCTGTTCGGTCATCCTGTACGGGGACCCTTAGCCATAGTCAAAGAGGGATGGGAGATGCCCACTCCCCCTGTTACTACCAACGTAGTAGATTATGTGCTGGGGCTCAGAAAACGGATGGTACTTCTGATGGGCTTGGCTAGTGATAAATTGAAGGCAGGACAAGCGCTGGTGAAACATTGGTACAACCAGAAAGCTTCACTCATCAACTTTACACCTGGTAAGCAAGTCCTGATCATGAATCCCATAAGGCCTCGAGCTTTACAGGACAAATGGTCAGGCCCTTACACAGTGGTGGAGCCCCTGGGTGAGGTTAACTATTTAGTGGACCTTGGATGGCCTGGACAGGCTCCAAAAGTGTTTCATGTAAATAGGCTGAAGGGTTTCGTCCCAAGAGTCGAAATCGCAGCACTGCTACTGGCTTCAGATGTTGACGAAGAGGAGTCCGAACCGCTCCCCGACCTGTTCCAAAGCGGTCCTTCAGATAGCTCCTTTGAGGGTGTCCGAGTGGCCCCTCACCTGACTTCTGATCAGCAGGCTGAGGTGAAAAGTATGCTTAGGCAGTTTTCCCCCCTGTTTTCACAGTCGCCTGGTTTGACACCTTGGTGCAAACATTACATAGACACAGGAGACAGTGTACCTACCAAAAGTAGGGGATACAGGATGTCAGACAAAGTACGGTCTTATATTAAGACCGAGGTCAACAAGATGTTAGACCTTGGGGTGATTGAACCCTCTAGTAGTCCTTGGTCCAGCTCTGTGGTTTTGGTTTCAAAGGCAGGCACTTCTGAATTGAGGTTCTGCGTGGATTGCAGGGCTCTAAATGCTGTCACCAAGACAGATGCACACCCCTTGCCTCGAACAGATGAGCTGGTGGATACTTTGGGTGCCTCCAAGTACCTCAGCACGTTTGACCTCACTGCTGGCTATTGGCAAATAGCTTTAGCAGAACATGCCAAGGAGAAGACAGCGTTTTCGACTCCAGACGGCCTTTACCAATTCAGGGTAATGCCGTTCGGGTTGAAAAATGCACCTGCCATTTTCCAGAAGCTTGTGAATCATGTGTTGAATGGGTTGGACGAATTCTGTCTTGCATATCTGGACGATATAGCAGTTTTCAGTGCCACCTGGGAAGACCATGTGAAACACCTCGGGATTGTGCTCCAGGCTCTTCAGAAAGCACACTTGACCATAAAGACTAGTAAATGCCAGATTGGACAAGCTCAGTGGTTTACCTTGGACATGAAGTAGGTGGAGGGAGGATACAGCCTCTTCCCAGCAAAGTACAAGCAGTACAAGGCTGGCCTAGCCCCACTACACAGACCCAAGTGAGAGCCTTCTTAGGACTCACGGGGTATTACCGCAACTTCGTGGCAGACTATGGCACCATAGCTGCCCCTCTGACTGCCCTCACCACTCCGAAGAAACCCAAGAAGGTAACTTGGACCGACGAGTGTGAGAAGGCCTTCAATGTCTTAAAAGACTCCTTGTGCCAGGTCCCTGTCCTCAGGGCCCCTGATTATCAAAGACCTTTTATTGTGCAGACGGACGCCTCTCACACTGGGATAGGAGCTGTACTATCGCAAGTAGATGAGAAGGGTAAGGAACACCCTATTGGTTTTATTAGTCGCCAGCTTAAGGACAGAGAGCTCAGATGGTCCACAATGGAGAAAGAATGTTTCTCTGTTGTGTGGGCCCTACGGAAGCTGAGGCCCTACCTCTATGGGACCCACTTCACTGGGCAAACTGACCATAAGCCCTTAAAGTGGCTAATGAACATGAAGGGAGAGAATCCAAAGTTGCTTAGGTGGTCCATAAGTCTACAAGGCTTCGACTTCACTATTGAGCATAGGCCTGGTGTCCAACATAGCAATGCTGGTGGGTTGTCCAGAATGTTTAACCGACCTGAACAAGAGACTCATCCAGGGGTGGATTAGTTCCCCCTGTCCATAGTCTGGGAGGGGCAAGTGTTAGGAAAGATTTCTTAATTGTGGGTAATTTTCCTTCCACGTGGCAACCCCTAAACTTTTTGCTGTTGTTTTTCACCATGATCTAGACTTTGACAGAGAAGTGCAGCCTTCTGCCGCACTCCTCTGGGCTTTCGCTCCATTCTTACGGGGAAACTGACATGCCCTTAAGACAGTCAGTACCGGGAAACGCTGTTTTCCGTAGTTTCTTTATCATGTTGCAGCTTTCGTGCAACATGACACAAGAGGGCACTGTAAGCTAAGTTAGTGCTCTCTTGGGTCTCTAGCCTTCTACAGGCCCTAGATACTCTTTTTGGATTGTAACTGATCGGTGCAAGTGAATCACGGACGGGAATGGTGGCAGCGATCGTTTCTTGTGTTTTTGAGCTCCTTTTGGTCTTTTAAGTGCGTTTCTCTCGCTTAGCCCAAAATGGTGGCCTGGCTCCCAAAATGGCCAGACCACGAGGCTCCTTTGTCCTGTCCGCTGACCGTCTTGCCCCCTTCACCTTCCCCAGGTCGAGCCGACCCATGGCCTTCATTATTTGGGCATGTACTTTCCCGCGAAACACAGATGCTTTCGCGGGCTTCTACAGGCCTTGTGTGTGCCTCCAGGATGTGGGCTGGGATGTCTGGTCCCAATACACATCCTGGGTGCCAGAGAGTCTAGGGTGGTGTGAATGCCTGGGACCACCGTGGTCCGTGATAGGTCCACGTATGGTGTGAGTGTTTGATGAGCGGATCTCCCATTGGGTCCCCTCCGTTTTGGCACAAAGGGAACCGTGGATAAGAGGGGGCTGGAAACGCCACTACCATGTCGATCTCCTGAGTTCTCACGAACAAAGGAATACAGGAGCCAAGTATCCTGCAACCACGAGGCTGAACCGAGGAATCGCTGGTGACCCGCTGAAGGACTGCTCCTCTGCACTGCTGTCGCCTTAGGAAACCCTTTTTACCTCTGATCGAACCAGAAGGCCTGTACTGGTACTTCAACCCTTGGAATAGCGGGAACAGCTATTCTCATCATCTTCACCGTCTCCTGCACGTAAGCCTTCGGAAGTGTCTCTGGGCCATCCAGCAGACTGACCAGCCTACCCAGGAGTCTTGCTCTGTAACCGCCACCAGGTTGTGTTGTATTTCGAGTCCTTGTCACTCTCACACGATTCATACACTTGGCATTCCCAGGTCTGAAGTGAGTAGTGTACATTTGGCTGAGATACACACGGCCGCTCCGTTGCCCTGCTGTGGTAACAAACTGTGCGGGTTCACTTCGTTTGGGACATCTTTAACTCAACTCTGCTGCTGCAGAATCTACACGACGACGAGACGTCCCCTGCTCCCCTGAACCTGCCAGCCCTGAAACTGACGCGGAGAAGCCTGGGTCTGCTTGCATAGGGGACCGGTGAGTAGCATAGCTAGGAACTGGTCGCCCTCCTGCAGGAGCCCATAGCTTTTCCCCGCTGTGTCAAACAGCACGCCTTTCCGTACTCGCGCTCTGCTTCTGCCCACAGTGGAGGCTGCTCTGTTCTTCTTCATTTGTGCACCAAACTGAACTGCCTGATTCCCTCGAAGAGACTCCCCTTTTTGCCTGTTGGCACCAGCGTGTGCAGGTACTTTTGAGCACAAGGCTCCACTCTTCGTAGGGCTTGGACTTCCTTTTAGTTAGGTGCCTCTGAAGGCGGACTGGGTCTAATCATTATTTCGCACTGCCTGTTTTCCTCCCCTTCTAGGTGGACTACACATTGCGTGCATCTAACGCTTTAGACTCGTTTGTATTTGTATATATATTGTATTGGTTTTGGTTTGTTTTGGTTTACTAGAGTTTTATTGTGATTTCTCGCTACAGTCATTGTTACAAAGGCCTTGGAATAAATGTGTATATATTTTTAATATAACACCTGTTTGGAGTAATTTGTAAGTGTCCTTGCTTTATATGCTCATTGCGGGCTTTCAGTCACCCTCAGCCCTCTTTAGACCTAGTCTTGACCGCCGCGATCACTACCCTGATTGGTCTGGCTTGTCCAGGGGTTACCCTGTTCCAAGTAATTAGGTTGGCCTTCTGAAATTCTGCGCCGCCAGGACAGAGTTCAGAAATCCGTCTTAACACAAGCCACCACCCAATGCCACCCCCAACAACAAGACTAACAAATTCTCCTTTACCAAAACAAATACTATAGAGGTAGAGAAAATTATCCTCTCCCTTAAACCCTCCAATTGTAAAGGTGATACCTGCCCTGCACAGATAATAAAAGACCCTGCCAGAGATCTATAACCTTTCATCTCCAAACTCATTAATGCCTCTTTCTCCACAGGCAACATCCCTGCCAACTTAAAACAATCTTAGGTGCTCCCGCTTATCAAGAAGCAGACTATTGACCCTCTCATCCCTAGTAATTACCACCCGATTACCACGGTACCATTCTTACTGAAGATACGGGACAAAGTGGCTTACACACAGATTCAAAAACATCTCGAACTACATAAGTTACTAGGAGCTAGACAATCTGGTTTCCGTCCACTACATGATACTGAAACAGCTCTCATTGATTTAAAAACCCAAATAGATGAACTGAGAGATCAAGGAAAGACTGCACTCCTTCTCTTCCTTGATCTCTCAGCTGCTTTTGACCTTGTGGACCACAAGGTCCTCTCTAGACATCTGGACACTGCTGCCCATTTCTCCACCCAGGCCATTAGATGGATAGAATCCTTTCTGAGCGAGAGAACCATGAGAGTGTTCTCCCCCTCGGCTGCAGCTAACCCAATACCTATCACATGCGGAGTACCCCAGGGCTCCTGTGTCTCCCCTACATTATACAACATTTTCACCAAACCCCTGTTCGATGATTTGGACCATCTGGGTATCACCTACACTAACTACGCAGATGATACACAGATTCTCCTCCCACTTTCTGGGGATCACAGTAAGGACAGGGAGTTGGTGAATAGGGTGTATCTCATCATTCAGGCATGGATAGCATCACATGGTCTTTGCCTGAATGATGATAAGACGGAGTTGATCATCTTGGGCACGCAGGCCAATATCAACAAACTAGGCCCAGACTACTCCGCGTTCAGTATAGATGGCAATACTATCAAGATCTCTAGGGAAGTAAAAACACTTGGTGTTTACCTTGATTCTACCATGTCATTCACTAAACAGGTCAATTCCCTAGCGTCAACCACAGCCTACACCTGTAAATTAATAAGAGCAGGTAAGCCCTTCCTATCCAATGACAGCTGTATGATCCTAGCGAAAGCCTTAATACTCTCCCGACTCGACTATTGTAACGCCCTTTACAGCAGTGCCAACAAAGCCATTACCCAAAGACTACAAACTTTACAAAATAATGCCCTAAGAGCTGCACTTGGCATAAATAAAAGGGAGCATATCTCCTCTATTAGACGCCACCATAAATGGCTTTCTATTGATAACAAAATCCATCTGAAAATGATCTCCCTGACCCACAAAGCCCTTAACAATGCTGCTCCTAGTTACCTGACTGACAAAATCAAGAGAAAAATATCGACCAGACCGACAAGAACTGCCAACTCTAATTGCCTGGTAGTACCAATACTTAAACTTGCCGAAATTGGCGGCACGAGCTTCCCAGTGATAGCCACTAAACTTTGGAATGATCTGCCACACAACCTGAGAGCAGACCAGCCCTTCTCATAATTCAGAAGGAATTTTATCAAGCACATCAACCCTAATAACCTGTAGATACCCATGTATCTTAGCCCAACTGGTTAGTATTGATGCACTATTAGAAACATCAACTTATGTATATAATTCTAGCACTGCCTGTAAAACTTTTGTACATTGGATTTTATCCCCTTGTAATTATCTACACCTGTATACATGTAAACTGTACCTTTTTGTGACATTGTCATTACTATAATCCTGTAACATTGTAAGCTTTGCATATTCTTTCTGTTGCGCCCGGTTACCTGTGGGTCTGGCGCGCATTATAAATTAATAAACAAACAAACAAACAAACCATTTCCACTTCACTCTCTGTGCCATTCCCTCATTGGATATAGCTAAGCAGTCACACGACCATCCACCAATCACATCCAAGACCTCTACATCTAACTCCATCATCATAGATCAGCACTTCAAATGTACTGTTAATCACTCTGAGTACAAGTGTCATATCATTGGAAAGCACCTACTACAAGAAATACTGTACAAGTCTCCAAGATTTCTACTTGCAGCTGCATGCATATCCATATGCATGAACACAAACTACAGCTATGCATATTTTCTGTATAGTACATGTACAATTCTTATACATTCAAATAAACAGATTAACTGACTTTTAACTTGTATAACCTATAAAATGAACTTACTGTCATTTTCCCATCTGGTATAATCAACTGTCACTTCCAAACCTATCTGCTATTTAATTTCTTTTTACACACACATTTGCAAAGCATGTTGAACTAACATATTTAAAGTAAATTTTAAGGACTGCACATAGTCAAACAAAATTGCATGCACATACCATGTTCAGATATCAAACAAGAATACTTGTACAAAAACATAAAAATAAATGTCTAAATTAACATCAGTGCTATAAATACACAAAATTACTATTTTTTTTCCTTTACAATTGCAGTGAAGACCACTCTCCTGAAAAGCAGCAGCAGAATTTGAAGTACAAACAACAACTCAGAAGAAACCTGCTCATTCCACAAAAAAAGTAAGTTAAATACCACCATAATATTTTTACTATTACTCAAACACACTGTGGGGTTCATTCGTGCTATTTCGGCCCCTAAAAACAGAGATTGTGCACCATTCTGTCCACAAATCCCCATTTGTTAAACAGGGATTTACAGGCAGAATGGCGCACAAATCCCCATTTTTCGGCACACAAATGACATAACTCAGCCCCTAGATTTTAATATTATAGAACAAACAACTGTTTTAATTCTATACCATTAGATTTACTATTTGTGCTTCTCCTCACCACTAGCTTACTTTCTACTGTCATCGGAACCCCAGTTTAGTAGCACATAAATTCGAGAATACCCATCCCACCAAGTTGTAGTTGCCCAATGCACAATCACACACCATCAGGTACATCTGTATCATCATACTCAGACACTCATGCACACAGCACACATACATTGCAGAACACCCCAACCCATAACAGACCCTAAAGAATGCCTACCAAAAATCAAGTCCGTAGAAAGCAACGCAGAAGTAGAGCAAATGAAAATAGAGGTGTCCAAAATAAGCATCCATCTGTAGCAGAATTTGTACAAAAAGTTCAAACAAAACAGGTAATACAGTCATTTAGCGAAACAAAACAAACTTCAAGTACAAAAACTTTGCCTCCTCTATCAAAATGTTAAACAAAACAGAAAACGATTAACAAGAATTCAGCTAACACTACTTTTAAAAATGTTCCTATAAATCTTGATATAGTACCAAGTAAGCATACCAAAAAAAGTATTTTAGCAAAAATGTTCTGCCACAGAGTCCTTCAAAATCTTATAAAAACAGGAGAGAAATCATACACAACCCTTAAAACCTACCGTAGGAAATTCATCTTAGAAGCTTTGATAGACAGTGCAATCCTTCTCAAAAGAAAGTTATTTATTTTAGTGTTAAACAAAATGAAACCACTAACAAAACTAATGACTAAATTACAAAAAAGACTTCTCAATAAACAAAATGTCAACAAAAATAACTTCTTAAATTTCTGTGGAGGTGAGTGGAGTCACACCACAAGCACAGAAACATATTTTAATGAAGAAGCATACAAACACAAGCAAACAAATACAATTGCCATACATAGCAGTGGACGAGGTTATGAAAAAGTTAATAATACCATAATGGAACAAGAAATACTGCTTACAAAAATATCCCCAGAATTATCTCTCAATTCAACTGAACCAGAACGTCTAGTATACAAATGGACATGCACGTCAATGTGTAACATTCCCAAAATATCTTTCAAGTCTTTACGCCAATTCCTCAATCAGTATGTGAAAGGCAAAGACAAAATCAAAATTAAACTACTGCAAAATATGGATACCTGTCCAGTGTGCAAGTACACAGGACTAGAAGGACATTCATTGGCTTGCATTTCAGGACCTACTTGCAAAACCACCTTCCATCATATCAAAATGATATCAACACATCATTCAACTATAAGAAATCTGTACTATGCCAAAAGTCCTGCTTTAGCACTAGCCAATTTAAATAACATTCTTTTACATGGTACAGCAAGAGACCTACTTGAAGAAATCAATTATATCCAGAAAAACTATTTTGGAAGTGAAAGACACTTACATAATGCAATAGCTTTACAACAAATTAGCAACAATTCTACGCATGGCAACCTTCTACTACACACATACAAAAAAGAAATACTGAAATTTAAAAGTACATCTGCTGAAGTACCAAACCATGTGTGTGTATGTTGCCGCAGAACTTTTTATAAAAGTAACACAAAAACTGTACACCTAACATAAATGGTTTGAATTAGCTCTCTACCTTATAGCAGAAAACAAATACGAAATAACTGACCCCTTAATACTTTGCAGTTACTGCACTATAAAACTTGACAACAACCAAACTCCTTCACGTGCTATCACAAATAATTTGCAATTATTCCCACTACCAAAGCCCCTACAACAACTCAATTTATATGAGAGCATCATAATTCAAACAGTGCACCCCTTTCAAGCAATAATACGCCTTCAACCAAAAACAGCAACATTACCTCCCTCTGAATTGGTGAAAGGCATTTGTGGCAAAGTAGTGTATTTACCATTAGATTTAAAACAAAATGTCCACACTTTGGGAGCAATCTTTAATTATCTTAGTAAATGGTGTACCTACAAAAGACAAATAAAATTGGCAACAACTGACAGACTTACATAAAGTTAGACAAGCCTTGCAATATCTAAAAGACAATAATGAATACTACAAAGAAATTAATATTGAAGAAAACTTGAAGGAAACCACTGAATTAATTCAAGAGTCACCAGAAACTGGTCAATTTGAGCTTCTAGATCCTGCTGCAGTATCCAATACTTTAGACCATTATACAATTCATCCATTGCACTCTAATGACACCGTAGAAGATGCACTAGAAATGCACCAAATGCGACAAACAAAAGGATCACCAATCAGCATATGGGAAAAAAGTATAGAAGCAGGTGCTTTTCCTCTACTCTTTCCTACTGGCAAAGGAGGAAGGTACGATGATAGACCTATTCAAATAACAGCATCAGAATACCGCTCGTTACGGATGTATTCTGAAGATCCCAGATTTAGAAAAAATGTGGAATACATATTCCACCTGCTCTTTGAAAGTGAACTAGCAACTTTATGTTACGGAGTTGCACACACATTAAAATCAGGAACCCAGTTTCAAAATATGTCAGCTACTCAATTGTTACAAAAAGTGCAAGAAAAAGATGAGGTATACAATCAAGTATTACAAATCTATTAGCAAACATGCATGGTACTAAAGAGTACTGGTTCCGACGTCATGGAGATGTACGTTGTATGATAAGAAACCTTGGCCCACCCACTTGGTTTGTCACATTAAGTTGTGCAGAATATGCATGGGAAGATTTACATGGTTTCCTACGCATATCAAACAAAAACAAAACAAACATAGATATACTAACACCTGGAGAACTTTGTTCTCTAGTTCCTGTTAATGTTTCAAGATATTTTCATCATCGCTTCATTGCTATGCTACACTTTATTTGTAATAAAACTGTTCCTCCCCTCGGAGAATGCAACACTTCTTTTGGAGAAAAGAATACCAAGCCAGAGGAGCACCACATATCCACATGCTTTTATGGATTAAAGATGCTCCTAAATTTTGGTCAAGACAATGATGCCACTGTGTTAAAGTTTATCGAAAAATATGTCACTTGTGAAATTCCACCGGAAGCAACAAATAGTGATCTTCATGCACACATTTTACAATTTCAAAGACACAAATGTGGCAAATATTGTTGTTGCAAATACAAAAACAAAGGGAAATACTACACAAAATGCAGCTTTGGTTTCCCTAGACCAGTTACAAAAACAGGTCAAGTGAACAACTTCATGTCTTCAATTAGACATAGTGTTAAAGGTAAATCACCTAAATACATATTACATATAAAGAACAGAACAAGAAAAATATATCAATGATTACAATGCAATCATTGCCCTCTTATGGAATGCAAACATAGATGTGCAGTACATTGCAGACAATTCCACTGCAGTTGCACGATATGTTACAGCATACTTGACCAAAGCAGAAAAAACAGAGCTTTAAGACCCCTGGATTGACCTGTCATCAGACAAAACACTGTCTCAGAAATTATACAGCTTAGGCATAAAAATGCCCTCCCATAGGGAATGTGGCTCCTATGAAGCAGCAGATTGTTTAACCGGTACTGCTTTTTATGGAAAATCTGAAAATATGGTATGGCTAAGTCTTGGTCCTGATAAATGTAGAAAAAGAGTTCTGAAATCATACGACGACATAGAAACAATAGCCACAAATGATCCCAACAGCCAAGACATTTTGAAAAACAATTTGCTGGACACATACTACCCAAACAGGAGTACCACTTTGGAAACCATGTGTCTATACCAAATAGCCCAAAACTTCACATACAAAAATAATATTAAACCCGATGAAAAAAAAGGTAGATACAGAGTGACAAATTGTGAAGGCAGCTTAGTAAAACTCACCAAACCAAAATTGAATTAATCATATCAGATTGTCATTAAAGACTCTTCAACATAAAGAACTATATTACATGTCCCTGCTAGAACTCTTTAAACCATGGAGAAAAGAAGAAGAAATACTAGATAACTATGACTCCTACAAAGATGCTTTCAAAACAAATGAAAGCAATATAACTGATGTAGACGTTACACACTACAAAACAATGTTGCACAGTGAACAGCAACACGAAGAAGAACTCCAGGCCCAACTAGATAAGGACACTCCTGACAGTAGTCAACCTTCTCTAACAGGAAGCCAAGAACCACTGGGACAGCCACTAATAGCAAATGAGGCAGAATTAGCTATGACGGAAGTAGAAAACACCATGTGGCAGTATGAAGATAAAGAAGACTTAACTATACTACAATCAAAACTAAACAATGAGCAGCGTAGCATTTTTCAAGAAGTAAAAAAAGAAATTGCACATGGTGTACAACATGAAAATAAAGAATGCACCTGCCAAAATTACAAACCTATACTACTGTACGTCAGTGGTGAAGCTGGTTCTGGCAAAACATTCGTAATCAAAATCATCAGCAAATTCCTTCAACAATTTACAAACAACAAACGGTCAGCTGTTGTCACTGCCCCCACAGGTTTAGCTGCCTTCAACATAGGCGGTGTCACTTTACACCGATTACTACTCCTGCCAGTAGAACACCAAAACAAATTAGACTATTACAAACTTTCTACAGAAGCTGCAATGGAACTACGCAGAGTATTAAAACAAATGAAAATGCTACTAATAGATGAAGTGAGCATGGTCTCCAACCTAATGTTGGCTTTGATTCACCTCAGATTACAAGAAGTACTCAAAACAAACTACGAACAGCTCTTTGGAGGAAAACACATTGGGCCTCATTCCGAGTATGGCGGTAAGGGATAGCGGCCACCGGTAACGAGACCGGTGGCGGTGATCCCTTACCGCCATACTCCGAGTTCCCTTTGCGCCCTCGCCCTTAACGCCTGCTTTGAGCAGGTGTTAAAGTCGAGGGCGCAAAGGGGCCTCCAAGCCAATAACGGTGACCGTAATGAACGGTCACCGTTATTTGCATCTTCCCCATTCCCATTGAGCCCTATGGGGGCTCATTTGGGAATGGGGAAGAGCCTTGGTGAATGGGGAATTACCGCCCCGCCAACCTTGGAATGGGGCGGTAATTCCGCCATCCACCAAGGCGCTGCCGGTCCGGGTACAGCGTCAACCAAGGCGTTAATAGCGCCATTGGTTAGCGCCGTACTCGGAATGAGGCCCATTATTGTTTTCGGAGATCTTCTTCAATTGACACCAGTGAAAGGTAGCCTATTTTTAAAACCTTAGGACACAAACTCTGCCTTAAAACTGTTGGCAGCATAGGAAATGTCAATCTTTGGCAACATTTCCAATACAGAGAATTAACAGAAAACATGCGGCAATCTGCAGATATCACTTATGCCAACATCTTAAGAAGTATTAGAGTTGGTATACTATCTCAAGAGGCACAAGCAATATTGAAAACCCGGCACATTCATGCACTTTATGACGATAATGCATGTGCTACGGATGTTAAGGAACAATTAGCGCACAAAAATGTCAATTGTATGGCCTTAATGCCAACTCTTGCAAGCTGTTTTAAATTCAATGAAACAATGTTAAAAAAAGAAATGCAACCAATAATTGAAATGAGCGCCGCAGACAAACTAGACGTACATGGTATGACACTACCCATGTGTGAGCAAGCCACAACAAGACTAAATAGTTTAGAAAATTCAATCTCCAAAACAGCTGGATTGGAAAAAATATTAAAATTATCCTTAAATTGTAGAGTAATGCTTAAACGTAACCTTGACGTGGATCAAGGACTAGTTAATGGAGCATTGGGTACAGTTGTTGGCTTTCAAACATATCCACGTGACAACAACATTCAGTTTGTCAATATTCTCTTTGTCAAACTTTCAGAAGTGAAAAGGGTAGGACGCTCAACAGCTCGATTCCTTCTCTTCAAAGACATGTATGTATGCAGAGAACAATTTTCTCTAACTCTTGCATACGCAGTCACCATTCATAAATCACAAGGTCTTACCCTAGACAAAGCATTGATAGACATTGGTAACACAGTCTTTAAAGAAGGCATGAGCTACGTAGCACTATCACGCTTACGTACACTTGATGGTCTATTTCTAATCAACTTTGATGCAAGTAAAGGAAACGCTGATATTCCTTGCATTTTAGAATACAATAGACTTCGTTAACTATACACCCCCCATCTAAAAACATATCCTGTTCCACAAAAAGTAAAACGTTGTAAAAGAAAACTAAATCAAACTGAAATGCAACAGGATGTCACTGCAAATCCTCCAAAGAGAGTAAAAGAAATTAATATTTCATTAAGTACCACAAGCACAAAAGAACCTATTAGGGAAGGTAAACCAGGTACTTCTTCAATGAAGGAAGACAAACTCCAAAAAAAGCACTCAGATACAGAACTACCTGGTCCATTTAAACTTTCAAATATAACTGGTGTAAGTTGCTACGCAAATGTAGCAATGAATATTCTATTTCAATTACCACCAATTGTTGACAACATTTACTTAAACAGTACAGACCAATTGTGTTTGCAAATGTTAGTACTTCATAGAAACGCAACAAACAATCCTGACAACACGTATAGTGTTCATGGAATAAGACAACAATTGGACTACTCTGCTGGAATGGTGAAATTCACTATAAACTCACAGGAAGATCGACAATAATTTCTAATGTACCTACTACAAGTACTGGAAAACAAAAACATACCTTTCATACATGTGGAAACATACATGCACTCTCTGCAACAATGTGACACAGGAACAAATCCCCAATGAGCGCTTTGTGTACGTATCCATACCCAATTGTGAATCCATTCCATTTCATCAACTTGTATAAAATGCATACCATGGTAGATTATGTACTACCTGCAATTCGGATAATCGCTTCACCTTACTAATACAAACACATAGTAGATACGTAATACTAATGCTTCTACGATACAATGCAGATGGTACCAAAAACAACTGCAAGCTGACTGGATTCACACATGGTCAAGTATCACTTGGTAAGAAAACCTTCACAACAATAGGTATAATCTACCACGCAGGAGCCACAACCAATGCA
Source organism: Ambystoma mexicanum (assembly GCF_040938575.1). Lineage (NCBI taxonomy): Eukaryota > Metazoa > Chordata > Amphibia > Caudata > Ambystomatidae > Ambystoma > Ambystoma mexicanum. The sequence goes on along the minus strand of NC_090934.1, from coordinate 417,613,708 downwards.
GCTCACTATACTGCATATATAAAAAAAAAATGTGGATGGTTCGAATGTAATGATAGTACCATTACTCTAAAGCAGAGATTACCAGCAAATCTTACAAACGCTTATTTAATCTTCTTAAAACCAAAATGTATTAACTAATCTGTACTTAAACATTAAAAAAACTTCTATTAAAAAACTATAAACTGTTGGAATATGCCAACAGCTATCTAACTGCCCCAAAATTCTACAACAACTAAACAGATAAATGAATACCACTAACTTAAATAAAAAAATAAAGAGTTAGAATATGCCAACTGGTATCTAACTGCCCCAGGATTTTCAATAACCAAACAGATAAATCAATACCACTGCATTTTAACACAAAATAGACAATTAGAATACGCCAACTGGTATCTAACTGCCCCAAGATTTTACAATATCCAAACAGATAAATCTATACCACTTCATTATAACAAAAAATAGACAGAATATTCCAACAGGTATCTAACTGCTCCAAACATCTGCAACAAGCCAACATATAGAACATTAGCCAGAAACAACAAGTGAACACCGAAAACAAACAAACAAATAGAGTGTAGCATAACACAAAAAGGTTTTTTTTAATCCGACATGGATTTTTTTTTCCCACAGACCCAATGATTTTAGCAACAAACACAGAAACTGAGCAAATTGCGCAGTACACTGGTTTGTAATCTACTAAATATGAGGGTAAAAAAAAATGTTGATTATTCAATGTTATAAGTCGTTACAAAATACCAATACTAACATGATCTTTTCTTTTATCACAGAAATTAACAAGGAATATATGCACTCCAGTTACTAAACCAAACAGTAAGTATATTATAATAAGTACAACCAGCGCAGCAAATCACACCCATAGTGACTTATAACTTCAGTGCTTATAAATTTGGTCTTGGCCATGCACCCAAGACTCTAGGCCCTAGCTACAACCACCGCAGCATATCACACCCATAGTAGCTTCTAACTTCAGTGCTTATAAATTTGGTCTTGTCCATGCACCCAAGACTCTAGGCCCTGCCCACAACCACCACAGCATATCGCACTCATACTGGCTTATAACTTTGTTGTTTATAAATGTATTATTGGGTCCCAAAGTTATAAGCCACTATGGGTGTGATATGCTGCAGTGGGTGTGACCAGGTCATAGAGTCTTGGGTGCATTGCTGTACGGTCTATGCCCTGGTCACAACCACCGCAGCATATCACACCCATAGAGTCAAACATTTTAACTATGCCATATGGGCACTTTTAATGTCCGCGAACATTATGAGTGTTCTTAGAACATTTTCAACTTGCCTGCGCACAGTACAGACAGGTATAGCGTCCTCGGGACACCCCCATTTAGTTTATTTACGAACATTTCAGAACACCACGTGTGTTCTTAGAACAGTTAAAACTTGCCTGTGAACAATACGGACAGGCATAGCGTCCTCAGGACACACCCATTTCGTTTATTTATGAACATTTCAGGACACTGCGTGTGTTCTTAGAACAATTTCAGCTTGCCTACGGACAATACGGACAGCGTCCTCAGGACACCCCCATTTTGTTTATTTACGAACATTTCAGGACATTGCGTGTGTTCTTAGAACAGTTTCAACTTGCCTGCGAACAATACGGACAGGCATAGCGTCCTCAGGACACACCCATTTTGTTTATTTACAAACATTTCAGGACACCGCGTGTGTTCTTAGGACAGTTTCAGCTTGCTTGCGAACAATATGGACAGGTCTAGCATCCTCAGAACACCTCCATTTTGTTTATTTACGAACATCCCAGGACACTTGATGTGTTCTTAGAACAATTTCAACTTGCCTACGAACAGTACGGACAGGTATAGCGTCCTCAGGACACCCCCATTTTGTTTATTTACGAACATCCCAGGACACATGTTCTTAGAACAATTTCAACTTCCCTACGAACAATACGGACAGCATCCTCAGGACACCCCCATTTTGTTTATTTACGAACATTTCAGGACACCGCCTGTATTCTTAGAACAGTTTCAACTTGCCTGCGAACAATACGGATAGTTATAGCGTCCTCAGGACACACCCATTTTGTTTATTTACGATCATTTCAGGACACCACTTGTGTTCTTAGGACAGTTTCAGCTTGCTTGAGAACAATACAGACAGGTCTACCATCCTCAGAACACCCCATTTCATTTATTTACAAACATCCTAGGACACATGATGTGTTCTTAGAACAGTTTCAACTTACCTACGAACAGTACGAACAGGTATAGCGTCCTCAGGACACCCCCATTTCGTTTTTTTACGAACATTTCAGGACACCCGTGTTGTCCGCGGTCAGAACGAACACAACAGGGGTGCCTGCCACCTAGATAAATACAACATTTAACCCATCTCTTACTCACCCACCCTCCGCAAACAGTCTTACATGCCAACACACTTGACTAAATAGTATTTTTCCACCATGTTTCACCGCGCTGTCCGTGGATGTCCACGAATACAAGATGGCGGGTGTGCCCAGGAAATCTGACGCACAAACACGCTCTCAACCACCCAATCAGCGAACACGTCCAATGTCTGCTGACACGACGCACATCGTCCAGCCAATCAGGTCCCTGTCCGCGGAGCGAACAGGGAAGTGCGTCCACGGACCGAACATAGATATCACTAATTTTTTGTGACCTACTTTTTGGTCATTAAAAAAAAAAAACTACTGGACGGATTTTCACCGAATTTGCAAAAGCACGCTTTCGGGACCAAGCCGCTGCTCCTGGTGCAGATTTGGTGAAAATCCGTCCAGCGGTTTGGGCTGTAGGCGTGAGCTAAGTTTTTTCCCCATTCAGCCTATGGGAAAAAAATAAGTTTTGGGACCCCCCTTATAACTTTGCCCCCTCGGACCAAACCTCACCAAACATTGCAAAAAGATTCAGAGTGACCCATATACTTTCTTTGCAAAGTTTGGTGAGGATTCGTCCAGGGAGAGCGAAGTTATAAGCCACCCAAAAAGGGCTCTTCCTATGGAAACAGCAACTTAACCATAACTACATAGCCACTACCATGGCTGTGTAATATATTCGGCTTCATTGTCCTGGCGGCCATCTTGTCTAGAGATAGAGATTTAAAAAGCCTGCTCTAGCCCAGCGGTAAACCAGCCAATCATGCCTTCGTTTTACTTCGGATAGCCGAGCACATCTCCCTACTCTACCTTTCCATTATGTTCATCTCTCCCTTGGCTCAGGCTCCCTTTCATTCTTCCTATCTTCCTTTCTATACCTCGTCCATCTCTAATCCCCTATTTTCATTTTCCTCCAGCAGACTAAGCTGTGGAGATTCCTGGGTGGGGACACAGGACATCCTAAAATCTTGGATGAGGATAGGCGCGTTGAAACCACTAAAATGGAAATTCGGCGCAATATCAAAGCGCATTAATTGCTTAATATCGACATGTGATCCCTGTGTAGGGCTCCGAGAAACATTTTCTCTGGCACCATTTGCATTTCATGTGCCATCGTGTCACCTGTCGAGCCACGCAATATAGAAAATGCAGACATTTGCAACAACAAACACAATTTCAGACTTACAGTATTTAAAATACCATAGGAAGGACTCCCGCAGTATGAGCTGAGTCTCGAGTTGTCTGGCTGCAGTCACAGGGCAATTATCTGACAGCACAGCCCGGCTGCAGCCAGTCCTGCGCTAATGATGCTTGTGATGTAAAGGAATGGGAGCGGGCTGAACGCAGATCAATGTTTGCCATCCAGCACCCCCTGGGGGCAGAGCCTCCGTGACTAGGAGCAGGTGCAGTCGCCTCTAATCAAGAGAGAACGGCGATGGGAAGGCGGGGAGCGAGGAACACAACAATCGCTTTGGCTGTGCAAGAGGAGATAGGATTAGGCGGTGGATATTGTGGGGGCGGAGGGCTGGAACATCAAACCAAGCGCTATACGCGAGAACTAAATACCCAGAGGCGAAACACCATAATAGCACAGATGCGAGCACCTGCACTGTTCTCCCCCACACTCTGCTGCCCGTGTGACGAGGAGTGACACTGGAAGGCAGGTCCTGGAGACAGTGGTGCAGAGACCTCACTATATAGCCAGTGTGATGGGGAGAGACAGAGAGAGACCAGGTTCTGTAATCAGCGTGATGGGGGAGGCCTGGCGCATTAGCCAGTGTGATGGGAAGAGACACGTGGATGCTGGGCTCTGTAGACAGTGTAATGTGCAGCAGCTGTGATGGAGAGAGAAACAGAGAGGCCAAGTTCTGTATTCAGTGTGATGGGGAGAGACGCATTGATGCTGAGGCCAGTGTGATGGGGAGGAACACGGGGAAGCCTGACTCTGCAGTCAGCAGAACAAAAGGGACATGTCTCTGAGCTCAGCTTGACACAAGATTGGGGGCCCATATAGACTAGGGTCAATGGCTAGTGTGACAAGAACATTTCAAGATTTCAAGTTGTGCGGCTGCATGTTCCACAGTGAGTTGGAGAGGTGGAGAGAAGCAGCCACAGACTACAGACAGAAGTCTGTTTTCCTTTTACGTTGTGAGGAGGCAGAGGAAAAACACATTTAACCCTTCCTTGGCGTAGCACAGTGGTGTGCGGCTGTGTGTTCCACAGTGAGTTGGAGCGGTGGAGAGAAGCCACAGACTGCAGAAAGAAGTCTGTTTTCCTTTTTTATTGCGAGGAGGCGCAGCAAAAACACTTTTAACCCCCGGCCTTGACGGAGCACAGCGGTGTGCGGCTGTGTGTTCCACAGTGAGTTGGAGCGGTGGAGAGAAGCCACAGACTACAGAAAGAAGTCTGTTTTCCTTTTTCATTGCGAGGAGGGTGCAGCAAAAATACTTTTAAACCCCAGCCTTGGTGGAGCGCAGCAGTGTGCGGCTGTGTGTTCTGCAGTGAAATGGAAAGGTGGAGATAAGCCACAGACTTCAGAGAGAAGTCTGTTTTCCTTTTTCATTGCGAGGAGGGGGCAGCAAAAACTATTTTAACTCCCGGCCTTGGCGGAGCATTGCAGTGTGCAGCTGTGTGTTCCGTGTTCTGGGAGACGGAAGTGGAAGAGGACCGGCGGAGGGAAGGGTGACAATCTCACAACATACTGACGGAGTTGGACCTCACATTTATATGGGTAAGACCCTATGTATTCAGCATTTGAGCACCCGCTGTTTACTCCATCATGCTAGGGGATCAGGATGAAAGTATACCAACAGCCTTGGATAGCTGTGGCGGTCAGCCCGCCCTGAGGGGGAGCTCCTATGCGTATACACTAAAGTCTGCCATGCCAAAGGAGAGTAGAGAAGCACCCAACTGCCCCTGCAGGAAGTCCCGCCCCCCTACTACCTGTATGCTGGCAGCCTGAAATTGTGCCATGTCTGACACCAACAGTTGTGACTATTCTGCGTCGAATCTTCGAGAAAAGGTATCCATTAAGAAAATCTTAACAGATTTACTCCTGAAGAGATGACAATCTCATGGAGGAGATCTCTGAAAGGAATATGAAAAAGAGAGAAAGAGAAGTTGGTGATGCCACAAGAAATGCAGATGACGCACTGAGAAGACTGGCTGAAGAAGACAATGTATGGACCTTATAGAAACTCAGGACGAAGTACAGAATCAAGTAAACTTTCATATGCAAAACAAATATTGTATGTGTGAAGAGCACTGCAGAAAATGCAAATTGTTCAATACAGATGTAGCAACGCAAGTAGATCAAGTCACCTTAGAAGTTAGCTATATGTAGTGAATAGACTGCAGGTGGAGCTGCCATTATATAGAAGCTGGATATCGGTGTCACAATTTTAGTATGTTAAAACCATGAAGAGAAGGGCTGAATGCTGTGTCACAGCAAAAAATTAGATGGGAGCATGGAAGAATCGAGAAGGGCTGGCTGGTCTGGTGTCAAGGTTGAAGGTAGCCAAAACTGGTTATCCATTCTTGAAGGCAGAGAATGTGAGATGCTGAATCATTCCTTGTTAAGGTGCAAAGAAAGAACACCATGAGTGTCAAGTTGTATTCATTTGAGACAAATGCAAAAGCAAATGCTGCAAAATGGGCCGAATTGCAGTCTCCTGTCTCGTGAGTGCAGGATGAAAATAGAGTTGGCCACGCAGTTCCTGAACTATGATAGCCCGTGCGTACACTCCTGTGTATTCTCAGAAGCAAGGATACTTTGCAAGTTCAAGTTCAAAGACAATGTTCATGGCAGAGGCATGGGTGATGAGAGATGGTGGGCTAATTGGGTGGGGAGGTACAGTCCATTCTACCTCCTGGCACCTGGGGTATGAGTTTACGTGCTGCTAGTGAGCTGAATGTTGCAGAAGGGCACGAGCATGCCAACCAATTGTAGAGGGCCATATAACGAAGAGCCTTATAGTTTGAGAGCCAATGTACCGTGTTTCTAATAACTGTTGAAGATGATTTGCACTAGGGGTTGTCCACCTGACTGTAGAAACACAATCACAACCTGACCCCTTATAGAAAGTATACTTAGATGTTCCCCTTGAGCCAACCACAACCCTCCCGTAGGTTTTTCTTATTTGCCACATAGTATGACATCTCATACGCCAAATTTGTACTATAAATGTATTATTATTTATGAAATGCTTCGAGAGAACGCTATGTGACGTCCGTTGATATCGGTTGTAACTCCCTGTTTCAGACAATTGATAATAAAACAGTAAAAGGACTTTGCCATCTTCCTGAGTTGGTTTGATTATTTGGTGTAAAGAGTTACTCTGCATCCCATCTACTGCATAACATGCTACCAGCCAAGGGCCATAAATTCAGTATACACAACAATTAGCTGCCCGATGGAAAAAAGGGTTTTACTGGGTGCAGAAGTGCATAGGCGAGGGGAGACCTGGACACTGAAAACTGTAGCCATGGCCCAAGGCGGACAAGACATACAACCCTTCCTGATGAAAAGGCAGGAAAACATGGCTCCTATGACAGACCTAGAACATTCTGTAGTGGCGCTAAGGAAATGCCCAGCGGGACAACTAATCTAATTTGAAGAAATATGTGATTCCACACTGATAAAGGAGTCTAGGCGAACGGATCCTCAAAAGATGACTCTTAATGGCTATTGTGAGCACGAAAAATAACTCCACCAGAGCAGGACAACCATAACATCTTGGAACAAATTCAATCGGCTGTTATAAATCCACCACAACAGCCTCTCTCTGATATGCATATTGAAAGAGCTTTAGTTCATCCCGATAGAACAATAGAACACTCCATACACAACCAGAGTTGAACCGAGGGGAGAGCGAGGAGAGAAATCATTGTCAAGACAGGCATATTAACAACTCCTGCAACGTTATCTGACCTGTCTGTATTCTGGACACTGCTATTGTCACTTAATAGAATCCTAAAACTCCAGTGAAGTCTCTCGTTAAAGCCGCAATCATACATGATTGAGAAGAGATGCACCTCTCTGCCTCCCCAACACTTTATGGGAACTCAACAATGTCATCCAGAACTTCATCATCACTGTCAGTCTCCTTTATGCAACCATTGCCAGGGCGTTCATTTGGATAACCTAATCCAGCACTATCATCGACCGAACTAACTCTAGGAGTAATGAACATGACCCTCTCTACCCTGATCAAACTCTATGAAGCACTAAATGAAAAAGTGTGATACCTTCAACCCTGTTACTCTCATTGACGACAAAGATTGTGAGCCTGGATGGGAGATTGGGTTCTCTTAGAGACATAACACTTGTGCAGGGACCATCTATAGAGGTAACTAATTCAAGTCATCTGAATAGAGTCCATGATGTAGGTGGTGGGCAAAGTGGATTATCTAAAGGAACAGAAAGTCCCGGGCCCGCTGGAAGTCCAAACAAAAGAGCTGACCAACCCAAAGGTAGAGTCTGAATCAGCATCCAACCCGCTGGTTTTCTCAATATTCACAAATAAGCCAGCTATGGGTTGCTGGGTACGCAACCGAAAAAACTAAAAATCTACAACCATCTAAAGGAGGGCAAACAACTGCCTCCAGAAGATTGATTCACACCTTGGCAGCTAATAAAATAACTAACCAAGCAAAATCTACCAAGAAGAAAAGATCGAGAGGAGCTAGGAAAAAAAGAGCAAAACCAATCAATCGGCAAAGGATGAACAACAGCCAATCCCAGAGGGAGTGGATATGCACCCGACCAGAGACAGTGTGGATATTGTATATGACAGAGAACTTTTAGATATGTCTACCTTCTCACAGAGGCATAGCCAGGATTGTCTAGCAAATGGGGCCTGAAGCTAATGTAGTTGGGCCCACTGCACTGACGAAATATCTGTAAATGCCCACACAGCGCTGCTGGGTGGACATTTACTGATTTTGAGTGGGTCTTGCCCCTCAGGCCCTACCCTGTCTATGCCCCTGCCTACTCAGTGGACGATAATACAGTAACTGAAATAGCGATTTCACCAGATCAAACCTCTAATACAGAGGGAGTATCCCAGAAGAATTTCATACGTCATTTGGATACAATGAAGCCAACCCCTCAGAATCTGGATATAAGGGAGAACTTGATTCTGGGACTCGGTCAATACATTTTAAAACATTAGAATGGAGATGTTCAGCCCTGCACAAAGTACAGGAAAGGTCAGCTGGATGTGAGGTGGAGCCTCTGCCCTGTGGGAAGGTCCCAGAGAACCAAGGCACTGCGCATACCATAGCTGGGCCCGTCCAGACAGAGCCACAACATCACAACCAATACCCAGTAAATGAGACGGAATGATTTGAATACAATGATTATTCAGAGTCCTTACCCAGAACCAGGGAGGCCAGGGGAGTATGCCTAAACAAGAGAATTCTCCTCCTGCAATACCTAACAGACTTTTATACACCCTTGCCGCTGAATTGATTGAATGTGTTAATCCTGATGCACACAAACCCATGACTGAGAGTCATGGAATCAAGAGATATTGGGCCTCTTTCCAAGGTGGGCGGTAAGGGATACCGGGCACCGCTAAGGAGACTGGTGCTAGTAATCCCTTACCACCCAATTCCGAGGTCCCTTAGCAGGAACCGTAAAGGATGTATGGTCTGTCCACACGTCCTTTACGGGTCCCGCTAAGGGACCAGGGCGCTAATAACAGGCCTGCTATTCGCGGGCCCGTTATTACCGCCTTCCCCATTCCCATTGAGCACTATGGGGGCTCAAATGGGAATGGGGAATGGTTTGGTGAATGGGGAGTTACCGGGTCCCCCAGGGTCGGAATGACCCAGTAAGTCCCCATTCAACCAGACCGGTGCAGGACCCGGTATTGGAGGCAGCCATGGCGCAAATAGCGCCATGGCTACCTCCAATCTCGGAATGAGGCCCATTGACTGAGTGGAATTTGTGCACAGAGACTATTGTCACAGTGTTTTTCTGCACATAACATCGAATTTAGTTAAGACTATAATCATGTAGGTGGGACCTTTATCACGGCCACTTGGCTGTGTGAATTTTGAGATAGATGAGATAGATGAGTGGGAGTACCATCTTGCGTCAGACAATTAGGAACAGCAAACCCTTTTACCAGCTGTTTCTCCCACTATATCTTTAGCCAGAGATCTAAGGCCATTCTTACATGCAGTGCTATTGTGATAAGTGTGACAACCATATCTGCATTTTTGCCTCATTTTGTTTTATAGTCTGTCTGTCCACTGTGGTATTCCTTTAATCTAGCACATGCGGTGTAGTGACATAACTCAGTCGTGTGTCGATACCAATAAAAGGAGCAGGTCACGTGCGCTTGGCAGTGCACGCGTGGAGCCCGGACGAGATACAGAGCCAAATGAGTCTTCTGTTTGCCAGGGGCGGGTTCACAGTGCAAAGGGAGATTCCTACTAAGGGACCCCCTTCCACATTGGCAACAAGGCTGTCATGGGCGCTACTCCCGAGGGGCCAGGACTGGCCCAGTGCCCTCGGAAGCAGACCCGTCTTCCACTACTCCGGACCCAGCAGACCCCTACAGGGGCCCTTTGGACCGTGTCCTGGCGCCTTTGGCGCCAGGCTCATGAAGGGTTTCAGTCCCGGCGCCATAGGCGCCGGGCTCATATTGATAAACAGTGTAATAATGCTTGGGTGGACTTACCTGAGGCAGACCATGCTGCATATTTACCCAGAACAAACCAGTCTGGTTGAAGTCCCCAGCCATCAGGGCTGGGAGGAACTATTCCCTCCATTCAGGAACTCTTTTCTTACCTGGGTGGAACCGGTGGAAGAACACACACTGGAAGCACTTCTCTGCTATTTAAACCACGCCCGATGGAAAACACGAGCTTCGCGTTATTCTGCAGCAGCAGCAGGACGCTCACCGAGTCGGCTCCTGCATTCCAGGTCCAGAGTCATCTTCAGCTTCCGCGCAGCAACCTGTGGATGAAGAAAGACACAGAACAATACTTACCAGATCCCGGAACCCAGTCACCAGCAAAACCTGCAAAGAATAAACATAAGGTTAGAAAAGTGCAACTCGCTCGCAGCCGCGCCCGCTTACCTGATCCATCCGTGATTGCAACGGAGCTAACCGCGGCCTTCTCTTCGGCAGCTTCTCTGCACCTGAAAGGCAAAGGACATAATTAAAAAGGGGTTCGGGTGAAGGCAGTCGCATTCATCTTAACTTACCAGTTTTTGCACTCGCAGAAGCGGCCGCATCAACCGCAGCATCCCGGCACCTGAAAACTAGAAAAAGGACATTATTAGAGGTGCCATTAAAAGCGGCCAACGATCATTATACTTACGTGCATCGGCACGTGCAGTGGCAACGGATATAAAGCCCGCAGCATCCCGGCACCTGAAAACTAGAAAAAGGACATTATTAGAGGTGCCATTAAAAGCAGCCAGCGAACATTATACTTACGTGCATCGGCACATGCAGCGGCAACGGAAAACTACGCCCACAGCATCCCGAGGCCTGAAACAAAGGAAAAGGGACATTATTGAGGTGCCCATCTTTTAAAGCCTAAAGACTACAGTATACTTACAGGCATCCGCTCGTGCAGTAACGGCGGCATCGCTCTTCGGCATCCCAGCACCAATGCCACAACTAAGGCCGCAAAAGACTTGAGCCTCAACACTGAACTCATCCAGTGACGTAACTGGAATCCACGCACCCCTGCACCAGACGCAGGATGGAGAGCTCAGCATTTATACGCCTAAGGTGAGAGCTCGCCGAGACAAGTAGAAAGCTAGGCTGTGGGAGAAACTGGCGATTGGTGGGAGAAGGAATCCCATCAAACGGTGATTAACCCTTTTTCTTCCACCTGCAGAAAACTTACCCTGCAAGTCAGACATTCGATAAGAGGAAGCCCAGTCCTGAAAGTCGTCCGAGCTCTACGCTTCTCAATTGAAGAAACAATAGCAGCCCAGCCGGAATCAGCTCCTCCGTGGGAATCAGGTGAGCGTTACAGAACGCGAAGCCCACCAATAACCTCCTACCCAGGCGCTATGGAAACTTCCGACACAGACCAACTGGCCCAGTTATTAGGGGAATTAAGAGCTGAAGTTCATGCTGCCCGCCAGGAAACGAATGCCCTTAGGAGGGAATTGATAATATCAAAAGAACGAACTGATGATCTCACCAGACAGTTATTACAGACACAAGCGGGGCAAACCCTGCTACCTAATTCAGGAGAGAGCTATATCCCAGCGGCTTCAGCCAATCCTGTTCAAATCAACCTACCCGGAAATGTGCCATTGGCACCGCCTGAACGCTTCTCTGGTGACCCTAAAAGGTTTGCGGTGTTTATAAATCAATGCTGATTGCACTTTCTTTGTAGACCTGCAGCCTTTCCGACTGACCAGACTAAGGTAGCCTTTGTGCTTTCGTATCTTAGCGGCAGTGCCGCTGATTGGTCGATCCCTCGGGTTACACAGGATGACCCGATCCTTCGTGATTTCCCGACCTTCCAGGCAAATATGGAAAGACTTTTTGCAAGGCATTCCCAGGGGCAGGCCCTGGACAACGAACTCCTTTCCCTACGACAGGGCAATCAAGATCTTTTGGCCTACATTGCATCATTCAATAGGCTAATCGTGGAAACCAGATGGCCTGAGGACAAAAGAATCACGCTTTTTCACTGGGGTTTGCGTGGCGAACTCAAAGACGTCCTTGCCCAGGTAGTGAATCCTCCTCAGGATTGTTCAGAGTACATTGATTTGGTGGTCCAATTGGATCACAGACTACAAAACAGAAAGGCGGATCGATCCAGGTTTGAAACACGAGTGTTCCCTAAGCCTCAAAGTCACACCAAAGGAGTTGAAGCAGTCAAACCTATGCAAATTGGGGTTGTAAAGGGTCCCCTAACCCAGAAAGAACGCGACAGGAGACGACAAATGCAACTATGTCTCTATTGTGGAAATTCAGGACATTTTCTTCAAGATTGCCCGGTGAAACCACCTAAGAAGACAGTGGGAGCTTCTGATAAGAGTTCTGAAAAGCCTGAGCCGGGAAACGACCTCGCCCGACAAGTGCAGAGGTCCGCTTGCCAAGCGTAAAAACCAGTTCTTTGACCACGCACTTCATAATGCCAATGGTCCTCGTAAACCCAGAGCAACCGGATCGTTTGCATGCAATTAAGGCATACATTGATAGCGGAGCAGTTGGAAATTATGTGGACCGCGAATTGGCTTCCAGGATGAACTTACCTCTTTGTCCAAAGGTGGTTAAACACGTCATTACCATGGTGGATGGGACGGAAATCGCCTCCGGACCAGTGACCCATACCACTACTGAAGTGACGATACTAGGCCAAGACGGGCATCAGGAGGTAATTGTGTTCGACGTGATCAAGGCTCCTCAATTCCAAGTAATTCTAGGGATTCCTTGGTTGGAGAAACACAATCCTCAGATTGATTGGCGAGCAAAGACGATAAAGTTCCCAGAGTGCACACCAACTTGTTATCCACGACCCAACATTGGCCTAGCGTCAGTAACGGCTGACGGTCCACAATTACCTCTAGAGTATCGAGAGTTCCAAGATGTTTTCAAAAGGAACAGGCTAACACCTTGCCACCCCACAGATCATACGATTGTCAGATAGATTTGCTACCCGGTGCAACTCCCCCTTGCAGTAGGATTTACGCCCTTACCGAGCCTGAGAACCTTCATCTGCGACAGTATTTAGACCAGTACCTGGCCAATGGCTTTATCCGTCCGTCGAAGTCCCCTGCATCCTCGGCTCTGTTCTTCGTACCAAAAAAAGAAGGTGACCTCAGAACCTGTATAGATTATCGTGCTCTGAACCAGATAACAGTAAAAAACCGGTACCCCTTACCTCTGATCCCGGAACTCCTTGACAAGGTAAAAAACGCCTGTATTTATACTAAGCTTGATCTCCGGGGAGCTTATCACTTGGTACGGGTCAAGGAAGGAGATGAATGGAAGACGGCCTTTCGCACTAAGTATGGGCTATTTGAATACCAAGTGATGCCCTTTGGACTATGCAATGCACCTGCCGCCTTCCAATATTTTATGAATGATGTCCTCAGAGAGCTCATTGATGTCTGCGTTGTCGTCTACATAGATGACATTCTTGTGTACTCATCTTCAGAAGCTGACCATCGAAATCACGTTAAGGCGGTCCTTGAAAAACTTCGCCAACATAAACTTTTTGCCACGCTCGAAAAATGTGTTTTTCATGTCACTGAGGTCGAATTTTTGGGATTTATTCTGACACCCAAAGGAGTCCACATGGACTCGAGAAAAGTAGATGCTATCCTCAAAAGGCCGTCTCCTACTTCCGTGAAAGGCGTTCAAAGCATGCTAGGCTTTGCCAATTTTTACCGTAGATTTATTCCAGAGTTTTCACGAGTGGTACAACCCATCACCGCCCTCTTAAGAAAAAATAAACGCTTTGAATGGTCCGCAGAAGCAGAACAAGCCTTCCAAGAGCTAAAGGCTAAATTCACCTCGGCGCCAATACTGAAACACCCACGCCCGGACCTCCCTTACATCGTTGAAACCGACGCCTCCAGCTTAGCAATGGGAGCAGTCCTATCACAAAGAGATCCAGAGACTAACCAACTGCATCCTGTGGCATTCTGGTCTCGGAAGTTCTCGGCGCCTGAGATCAACTACACCATCACAGACAAAGAGCTTCTAGCGATTAAATCAGCCTTTAAGGCATGGCGGCATTATCTCCTCGGGGCCAGACACACCGTCACAGTGATCACCGATCATCGAAATCTGCAGTATCTGAAAACCGCCAAGGCTCAATCCTCCAGACAGCTTCGCTGGGCTCTATTCTTTGCTGAATTTGACTTCGTGATCACTTATCGCCCCGGCAACAAGAACGGCAAAGCGGATGCTCTTTCCCGAATTGGAATGGGAGATAACGTTGCCAATCCAGAACCTGTACCAATAATTCCTGAACAAAGGATTGTGGGTCTGATTTCTTCACAATCCATTGAGGATATTGAAGAAAAAACTAAACAACTTGTAACCTCACCAGACTTACTGAACTGGTTACAAAAAGGAAAAGATTTCACCGTAAGCAATGACTTGCCTTATTTCCAAGGACGATTGTTCCTACCACACACCGATTTAAAAAGACAGGTAATCTCCTGCTATCATGATTCATTAATTGAGGGTCACTCTGGCATTGCCAAAACAACAGAAAAGGTGAAGAGACACTTCTGCTGGCCTTCGTGGAGAAAAGACATGAAGGAATTCGTGATGTCCTGCGGTGTGTGCACTCAAAACAAGGGTCAGAAGAAGAGGCCGGCTAGTCTTCTGCAACCATTAGACATCCCACCGTGTCCCTGGCATACCCTTTCCATGGACTTCATCACAGACTTACCCTCCTGTTCCGGGTACAACACCATTCTTGTTATTGTGGACCTGTTTTCTAAAATGGCCCACTTCATTCCGCTAAAAGGCTTACCTTCAGCATCAGTCCTAGCCAAAGTATTTCTTGAAAACATCGTCCGGCTACACGGCTTCCTGTCAGTACTAATCTCAGATAGGGGGAGCCAGTTTATTTCCCACTTTTGGCGTAGCTGTTGTCGATTAGCTCAAATAGATGTAAGACTTTCGACCAGCCATCATCCCCAGACCGACGGGCAAACCGAGAGAACAAACCAGACTCTCGAGCAATATTTACGATGCATGCTACAACAGTCGGAGAGTAACTGGAAGGACATCCTTTGGATAGCTGAATATGCTTACAACAATTCAGTTCATTCGGGTACCGGGAAGAGTCCCTTCTACATCTTGTATGGGATTCATCCTCGAACCTCCAACCTTGATCCACCTCAAGATCTTGGAACACCCGCCGTGGATCAATTGCACACCGTTATTACCCAAGCTTTTAAGGAAGCGACTGCACATCTACAACAAGCTAAAGAGAGGTACAAAAAAGGAGCAGATCAACACCGAAGCAATGCCCCTCAATACCAGGTTGGGGATCAAGTCTGGCTGTCCACCAAACATTTATCGCTTAAAGGGCCTCGCACCTTCAACCCCAAATACCTGGGACCATATCCAATTACGGCCATAATTAATCCAATGGCCGTTAAATTAGAATTGCCAACCCATATGAGAATACATCCTGTATTTCACGTATCTCTTTTGAAACCCATGCAACCTGGAACCAGATTGACCAATCCTCCAGAGCCCATTCAAGTGAATGGGGAGCCCGAATTTGAAGTAAAAGACATTTTGGACTCTAAAATCATCAGATCAAAGCTATTCTACCTAATCGACTGGAAAGGCTACGGACCTCAGGAAAGGTCATGGGAACCCTATGACCACGTCCATGCTCCTCGTCTAGTCCAGAAATTTCACCGAACCTTTCCCGATAAACCAAAACCCCCGGGGAGGACAAGTTTGGGAGGGGCCTTGAGGGGGGGTGCTGTCATGGGCGCTACTCCCGAGGGGCCAGGACTGGCCCAGCGCCCTCGGAAGCAGACCCGTCTTCCACTATTCCGGACCCAGCAGACCCCTACAGGGGCCCTTTGGACCGTGTCCTGGCGCCTTTGGCCAGGCTCATGAAGGGTTTCAGTCCCGGCACCATAGGCGCCGGGCTCATATTGATAAACAGTGTAATAATGCTTGGGTGGACTTACCTGAGGCAGACCATGCTGCATATTTACCCAGAA
This sequence comes from Ambystoma mexicanum, assembly GCF_040938575.1. Taxonomy (NCBI): domain Eukaryota; kingdom Metazoa; phylum Chordata; class Amphibia; order Caudata; family Ambystomatidae; genus Ambystoma; species Ambystoma mexicanum. Next base: position 417,597,621 of record NC_090934.1, on the reverse strand, counting down.
CAAACCAGTCTGGTTGAAGTCCCCAGCCATCAGGGCTGGGAGGAACTATTCCCTCCATTCAGGAACTCTTTTCTTACCTGGGTGGAACCGGTGGAAGAACACACACTGGAAGCACTTCTCTGCTATTTAAACCACGCCCGATGGAAAACACGTGCTTCGCGTTATTCTGCAGCAGCAGCAGGACGCTCACCGAGTCGGCTCCTGCATTCCAGGTCCAGAGTCATCTTCAGCTTCCGCGCAGCAACCTGTGGATGAAGAAAGACACAGAACAATACTTACCAGATCCCGGAACCCAGTCACCGGCAAAACCTGCAAAGAATAAACATAAGGTTAGAAAAGTGCAACTCGCTCGCAGCCGCACCCGCTTACCTGATCCATCCGTGATTGCAATGGAGCTAACCGCGTCCTTCTCTTCGGCAGCTTCTCTGCACCTGAAAGGCAAAGGACATAATTAAAAAGGGGTTCGGGTGAAGGCAGTCGCATTCATCTTAACTTACCAGTTTTTGCACTCGCAGAAGCGGCCGCATCAACCGCAGCATCCCGGCACCTGAAAACTAGAAAAATGACATTATTAGAGGTGCCATCAAAAGCGGCCAACGATCATTATACTTACGTGCATCGGCACGTGCAGTGGCAACGGATATAAAGCCCGCAGCATCCCGGCACCTGAAAACTAGAAAAAGGACATTATTAGAGGTGCCATTAAAAGCGGGCAACGAACATTATACTTACGTGCATCGGCACGTGCAGCGGCAATGGAAAACTACGCCCACAGCATCCCGAGGCCTGAAACAAAGGAAAAGGGACATTATTGAGGTGCCCATCTTTTAAAGCCTAAAGACTACAGTATACTTACAGGCATCCGCTCGTGCAGTAACGGCGGCATCGCTCTTCGGCATCCCAACACCAGTGCCACAACTAAGGCCGCAAAAGACTTGAGCCTCAACACTGAACTCATCCAGTGAAGTAACTGGAATCCACGCACCCCTGCACCAGACGCAGGATGGAGAGCTCAGCATTTATACGCCTAAGGTGAGAGCTCGCCGAGACAAGTAGAAAGCTAGGCTGTGGGAGAAACTGGCAATTGGTGGGAGAAGGAATCCCATCAAACGGTGATTAACCCTTTTTCTTCCACCTGCAGAAAACTTACCCTGCAAGTCAGACATTCGATAAGAGGAAGCCCAGTCCTGAGAGTCGTCCGAGCTCTACGCTTCTCAATTGAAGAAACAATACCAGCCCAGCCGGGATCAGCGCCTCCGTGGGAATCAGGTGAGCGTTACAAAGGTGGTTGTCCATGCTGACTGCCACCAGCTAGGTTAAGGCAGCAGTGAGAGGAGAGCTACGGCTCATGGTACAACTTTCTCTCATGCCGCGGAGCCAGCACGTACATCGTCTTCGGCTGCCATTACCCCTTCCACATCCACCAAGCTCTTCTCACGTTGTGCTTTAGTATTCTATGGTTTTAAACATTTCAGATTCAGAAAATCCATCCTCACTTAATATTCATAACCAGATCAGTGCCCTGCCAATGCCTCTGTACGGCGAACATGTATTGTGAGGAATTCAACCATTTGCACGGGGAGAGTGTGCTCGCCTGGGCTTTTTTATTTTTTAATAATGAAAATGAATGATGGGAGACCAGTCTCAGAGAAATGTGTGTGGCCATTCTGCACCCATTTCATCTGCTTCCTGTACGAAAATGCATAGTGACGTGTACTCCAGGAGGACACAGCCTACAGGCACCGTCTTCACTTGTCATATTCAGCTGGAATGTGACAGCCACTGGTACATCAACGCATCTCAATAAGGGGGAAGACACACCTTCCTCCAGCCATGGGCAGCTTAACTTAAATATCAAAGGATCAGTGGATCTGCATTGCTTTTGTGGTAGTTCAGCTGGTGGCAGTGCATACTAACAAGATCATTGAAGCAAGTCTAGAGGAGAGGCTTGGTTGCCAAACAGACAACATGAAGGTGGGGCTAATAATGCTTTGGTATGCAATGTGTCAACTTGAAGCTAGTTACCACCTCTCTGTATGAAAGGCAGTGAATGGCCTGTCTCGGTCCAGCAGTTACCGCAGGTATCCCTGCAGCGCAGACCCCTTTCAGAGGGACGAAGGATGTGATTCAGGAGAGACAGGAAGTCTACTCCCATCACAGACTTCAAGGGAGACCTGCGCTATAATTAAGAGTCACAGAGGGCTCAGTTAACCAGAGAGACATTTGATCTACAACAGACAGGAAGATGGGTGGGACTTAGGTATGTGTTTTCACCCCTTGTCTGTCCTGTTGAAGAGCATCCTGGTCATTACCTCATGCATAAAAGAAGATTGTTGGTGGGGCCCCATGATTGATTTATTAAGGTGGGTTTAGCCTGCACCAATCACTGGGGCCCATTTAGCTTTTAGAGAGAGGCTGAACCCCTCACTTGGCAGATCATCTGATTACTTCGAAAGGAGTATGAAGATGGACTCATTTGGACACTGGCTGAAGGTACAGTCTACCTTACATTGTAGTACATTGAAGGAAAGCCAGGTGTTCCATGAGGGAAGCAAGATTCCTCCCCTAAACATCTCCCAGGGAACAGAGGGAGATACCAGACTCAGAGGGCCCATCCAGCAGCTCCAGAACCTGTACCCAGCCAGCACACAGCGTGCCCTGCTGGGTTCTGCCAGCAAGCTTCCTAGGTGGGAAGTGCCAGAGAGTCTGTGGACAAAGGACAAGGCCGTTGCCTGCAAACACTCTCCTGAGCATTGGGCTGTCCGCCCTGAAAGGGTGACACAAGCCCTGCAAAGAAGCTAGGAAGAGTGCCACACAAGCATCAACCAGCGTCCATCTTTTAAGGACATTCTTGAGACAGTCAAGCCCTCAAACCACTTTGGCTGCACCGTAGACTGTTGTCACGCTGCAGTCACCAGAGCTGTCCGAGACACCTCGACCAGCATTCCAGATCCGCCAACCAGCACAGAGACAACAATTATTGGCCCTGAGCCACCGCACCAGCCAGCCTGCAGATGTCCATCCAGCCTCGCTTGCCGAACTGCCTGCCGCCTGATACCCGCAGCTGTCTCCCACCACTAACTCTATCTCAAGGGCTGCAAAGAGTCCTGAAACCCACTTGACGCTGTCGAGTACCAAGAACTTCTTCAGCACCAGGTACATTGTGGTTCTGCCTCCCTGGTCCTTCTCAGATGGCCCCTAGAAATAGATATTTGTATACAACCTTGACTGGACAGTCCCTTTTATTATTGGGTAATAATTGTATTTTCGCTGTGTTGCAAATAACCAGCGATCCACAACCTTGCCTGCTGCTCCATCCACGTTACGAAAATTGGTATTTTTATTCACTTGTATTCTCATCTGTTCAGATCCCTTCTGGTGTACTAGAGGTGTGGGGTTGATTTGTGGTTTAGAAACCGATATTCATCCCTGGACTACTGGTGCTTCAACAGTTGATTTGTCACACCAAGACATAAAAAGCAGAAAATGATCCACTTTCTTTGACCAGAGGATGCCACGCAGACTTAGAAAAAAGCATCAGACACTGAGCAGGAACAGGTAATGAGACAAAGGGGGTGCAGTGGGGGAGTAGGGTTAGGGGCATGGAGCGGGCTTGTTAACTGTTGGTGGGAATTGGGGTAGTTGCAGCACTGAGGAGTGGGGTGGTGGTATGGTAGTTGTCAGATTACAGCAAGAAGGGATGAGGGAATGGGTGGCTTAGCCCCACATAAAGAGGTGTGGTTGAGGATGGAGGGGCTGTTGGTTGGGAGGAAGCCCCCATTGACAGAGTAAGAAGCAGCAGGTGAAGGAGCTGAATAACTTAAGTGATTCGGTGGAGAGATAATATTCGGTGTGAGGGATTCGATGAGTTGGGAGGTCAGTAGGAGCCAATTCACGGGATCAATCTTCTGGGGAAACACACAGATTCATATGTTACACCTATAAAGCCTGCTCTGTCATTCTGTCCCAGTGCTTATTCCCCCATTTCCCCACTAACACTTAATGAGAGGAGGAATCTAAAACCACTTGACTTAACACTCCACCAATTATTATCCTCTTAGTCTTCACAGCAGCATACAACACCATTGATCATTCCTTCCTTATCTAGAGACCGCACACAATCATGGGTATCATATTCTAGGCTTATTAAGAGACCATGCACAAGCATGGGCATCATAGTCCAGGCTTATCAAGAGGCTGTGCACAAGCGTGGATATCATAGACCAGCCTTATCAAGAGACTTCACACGTGCCTGGCCATCATAGTCCAGACTTATCAAGAGACTATGCACAAGCAAGGGTATCATAGTCCAGACTTATCAAGGGACTGCACACATGCATGGCTTTCATAGTCCAGGATTATCATGAGACTGCACATGAGCATGGGTATCATAGTTCAGGCTTACCAAGAGAATCCACACAACCTTGGGTATCATAGTCCAAGCTTATCAAGAGACTGCACAGAAGCATGGGTATCATAGCCCAGACTTATCAAGGGACTGCGCAGAAGCATGGGTATCATAGTCCATGCTTACCAAGAGACTGCACATGAGCATGGGTATCATAGTCCAGATTTACCAAGAGGGCCACACAACCTTGGGTATCATAGTCCAGGCTTATCACGAGACTGTGATCAAGCATGGGTATCATAGTCCAGGATTATAAAGAGACTGCACACGAGCATGGGTATCAACGTTCAAGCTTATCAAGAGAATGCACACAAGCATGGGTTTCATAGTCCAGCCTTATCAAGAGACTGCACATAAGCATGGGTATCATAGTTCAGGCTTGTCAAGAGACTGCACACAAGCATGGGTATCATAGTCCAGGCTTCCCAGGGGACTGCTCACAAGCATGTATTTCATAATCCAGGATTATGAAGAGACTGCACACACGCAGGGGTATTATAGTCTGGGTTATCAAGAGACTATTCACAAGCATGGGTATCATAGTCCAGGCATATCAAGGGGCTGCACACAATCATGGGTATCATAGTCCAGTCTTATCATGGAACTTCTCATAAGCATGAGTATCATAGTCCAGGCTTACCAAGACAAGAGACTTCAGGCGAGCATGGGTATCATATTCCAGGTTTACCAATAGATTGTGTACAAGCATGCGCATCATAGTCCTATCTTACCAAGAGACTGCATGTAAACATAGGTATCATGGTCCAGGATTATCACAAGAATGCGCACATGCATCGGTATCATAGTCCAGGCTTATCAAGATACTGTGCTCAAGCATGGGTATCATTTTCCAGTATTATAAAGAGACTGCACAAAAGCATGGGTATCATAGTTCAAGCATATCAAGAGAATGCAGAAAAGCATGGGTTTCATAGTCCAGCCTTTATTTATTTATTTATTTATTTATTTATTTATTTATTTTAATTTTTTTGTAACGCGCCAACATGCCCGTGGGCCTCAGGGCGCACATAGAACAAGAACAAGACGAGGACAAACAAGAAAAGAGGGAGAAGGAGAAATGGGTCCGGAAATTATTCCAAGTTTAATAAGTGAGTCTTGACAGCACGTTTGAACACGGTATAACTCTGGATCTGCCGTATACCTGCTGGAAGAGTGTTCCACAAAAGGGGACCCTGAGCATCCAGTGTAGTGCCTCCAAATTTGGCTGTCCTGAATTTGGGATAATTGAGAGTGACCGCCGAAGAAGAGCGAAGGTTCCTCACGTTGGGTTTGATGCCTATACGGGATGACAGATAGGTTGGGCTGCTAAGACTGAGGCATTTATGGGTCATAGTAAGCATTTTATGCATTATGCAGTGTTTAACGGGTAGCCAGTGGAGTCTTTTCCTAAAAGTAGAGATGTGTGTGCGATGTGACTGATTGAAAATGTTACGCACGGCATTGTTCTGTGCCACTTGTAAGGACTGAATATTAGAGGCCGTGGTGCCCGCCAGGAGGCTGTTACAATAGTCCAATCTTGAATTTATCAATGCAGTGGACAATAGAGCACAGTTCTCTTCTGATATGAATGGTCGAATATATCTGATTCTCTTGTTTATAACACCACAACTAGATTTTATGCTAGAAATATGGGATTTCATGGAGAGTTCCTTGCCTTATCAGGAGACTGCACATAAGCATGGAGATTGTAGCCTAGGCCTATCAAGAGACTGCACACAAGCACTGGTATCATAGTCCAGGCCTATCAAGAGACTGTGCACAACCCAGAAATCATTGTCCAGGCTTACCAAGAGACTTCACACAAGCATTGGCATCATAGGCCAGCTTTACATAGAGACTGCACATATGCATGGGTATCATAGTTCAGGCTTATCACAAGACTGCACACATGCATGGTTTCATAGTCCAGGCTCACCAAGAGACTGCTCACTAGCCTGGGTATCATAGTGTGGGCTTACCAATGGACTTTGTACAAGCATGAGTATCATAGTCCACTATTACCAAGAGACTGAACGTAAACATAGGTATCATAGTTCAAACGTATCACAAGACTGTGCACACACATAAGTATCATAGTCCAGGCTTATCAAGAGACTGCCTACACACATGTGGATCATAGTCCAGGTTTATCAAGAGACTGCCTACAACCATGGGTACCATAGTCCAGGCTTATCAAAAGACTGCATACAAGCATGGCTGTCATAGTCCAGGCTTATCAAGAGACTGCATACAAGCATGGCTATTATAGTCCAGGCTTATTAAGAGACTATGCACAAGCATGGATATCATAGTCCAGGCTTATCTAGAGACTGAACACAAGCATGGCTATCATAGTCCAGGCTTATCAAGAGTCTGAACGTAAGCATGAGTATCATAATCCAGGCATATCAAGAGACTGCACATGCATGGGTATCAGAGGCCAGGCTTATCAAGAGACTGTGCACAAGCATGGGCATAATGGTCCAGGCTTATGAAGAGTCTGAACGTAAGCATGAGTATTATAATCCAGGCACATCAAGAGACTGCACACACACACATGGGTATCACAGGCCAGGCATATCAAGAGACTGTGCACAAGCATGGGTATTATAGTCCAGGCTTATCAAGAGTCTGTCTGTAAGCATGGCTGTTATAGTCCAGGCTTATTAAGAGACTATGCACAAGCATGGATATCATAGTCCAGGCTTATCAAGAGACTGCATACAAGCATGGCTATTATAGTCCAGGCTTGTTGAGAGACTATGCACAAGCATGGATATCATAGTCCAGGCTTATCAAGAGCCTGCACACGTGCATGGGTATCATAGTGCAGGCTTATCTAGAGACTGCACACAAGCATGGCTATCATAGTCCAGGCTTATCAAGAGTCTGAACGTAAGCATGAGTATCATAATCCAGGCATATCAAGAGACTGCACATGCATGGGTATCACAGGCCAGGCTTATCAAGAGACTGTGCACAAGCATGGGCATAATGGTCCAAGCTTATGAAGAGTCTGAACGTAAGGATGAGTATTATAATCCAGGCATATCAAGAGACTGCACACACACACATGGGTATCACAGGCCAGGCATATCAAGAGACTGCACACACACACATGGGTATCACAGGCCAGGCATATCAAGAGACTGTGCACAAGCATGGGTGTTATAGTCCAGGCTTATCAAGAGACTGTGCTCAAGCATAGGGTCTCATAGTCCAGGTGTTGACCTGAATTGATTTGCTGCTCAGAGAACTTTCCACTCATACTGCATTCATACCGATTCAGCCATGTCCTTCACCTTCAGGTAGATGAGTTTTCCAGTGAGGACCACATCAAACTGCATAGTTGATAGAGTCAAATCTATTTGGTTGTTCCTCTCTGGATCAGCGCGCAATACTTGTCTAATAGATTCTGTGCTTCCTGAAAGTTTCCTTAATGATTACCCATATCCCAAAAACTGTTGAGAGCAAAAAGACGGACTTATTTGTTCCTAGATCTACAACCATTCACCACAGTAAATAGTGTTAATTGTTTTCAGACTGGAAATTTCTTGTTAATGATTCATCCTCTCATTTCCGTCTCCTGGACTCTCTCCAACGTTGTTATGAAGGGAGGGCGAAACCCTTCCACACCTACCTGTGTGCCCCTCCCCCTTTGGCACCATACCATGTGTCCCATGTGTCCTCTTGACTGTAGTCTGTACCTGGTAGCCTAAAGTTTCCTGCATCTCAAAGGCATCCATATTAATTACAGGATTGGCGCCCTGCTCTGCAAGCCATTCACTACAACCCCGAGTGAGACCATCATTGTGGCACACAGGGGACCCCACAGAGTTCTCCAAGACTTCCTTTGATGCCCCCTTAACATATAGTACACTGCCCCCTAAGGTAAGTGTTCCTAAAATAGGTCAGCAAATAGATTCATGAAAGGCAGCACAAACCATAACACAGGAATGGTAGCCTTCCATAATGGCTAAGGCTAACTCTTAGAGTGCAGGTGTCCCATTTATGCCCTCGGACCACCAAGTCTAGGGACTGGGACAAATTATTTTTTAAAAGTGGCACAACACCTGAAAACACAAAGAAAGAGAGATACAGAAACATGGGGAGGAGGTGGAGCCCAATAGGCCCCAACAATCACACATTCCTGGTCCAAGGAGGAAACAGAACCCCTAATATGATATGAAATTATATGATATGATAGTCTATTTATATAGCGCCTATACACAATGTTTTTCAAAGCGCTTCAAGACAAGGGAGGGAACAAGAGAAAATACAATCACATTCTTACAGGCCATGAACAATAAGGATGTGACATTAACTATCATACTCGGCCTGACGACATTTCAGATAGTGCAAGTGCTAAGACAAAGATAAGGAAGGGAGGGGGAGAGTGGGAAGGAAATGGAAACAGACAGGCGACTACCGTACTAGGCTTGATGACATTTCTGGTAGAGCTGGAGGAAAACAAAAGGTGAGGGGGAGGGGTGCAGAAAGGGTGGGGAGGAACAAAACAAGCAACTATCGTACTAGGCCTAACAATGTTTCAGATAGGGCTGGGGGGGGACAATCCCAATGATCATTAGAATACTTATCACCCGAGCCACACTAAAGAAAGAAGCAGAATTGAGTCAATTGTGTCGTGTTAGGGCGGTGTTCCAGAGAGTTGGTGTTGTACCAGAAAGAGTGGTAAAACAGAAGGGAAGAACCAGACGTGGCTAAGCTAAATTGGTCCCATTGTAGAAGAACTAAAGAACAGGCAGTTGGAGAATACTGTGGAAATAGGTATGTAGGAGAGACCAGTGTAAAGAGTCTACCAGAGGTCCTCACCCAAAAAGCCAGGCCTTAAAGGGAAGGAGCAAGAGAGAAGCCTGCTGTGAACACTGCCACAGATACTGGTGGTAACTGCAAAGCCGACTAAACAGATTGCAAAGCCTTGAGAACCTAAGCTAAGCTTGTGGTGGGCTCAAATCACATAGCAAGGCCCTCATTTGGGGACTTATAATTACTGTGGCATGACAAAGACCCAAGTACGGGAGAGAACATCCTTCCCAGAAGACCCCTAGTACAAGAGTTTTAAACTCTGAGGAACTTACCCCTGTAAAAATATGTAGGGCACCCCTAAAACACTTCAAAGTCTCTCTGGCACCATTAATGGCCAGTGTAGCCAGCTCTTGGGGGCTATAAGGCCACCAGCAGAAGCTGGAAAAATGTGGGCAGGCTCACTGGCTCCTGCAGCTGGTGGTAACAGTTCAGCATGCTGAACACACAAATGTGTCGCCAGAAATGGAGGCTGACTATGAGAAAAACTGAAATGAGAAAAGCGTGGCAAAGTGTGAAGTATAGGGTGGGAGGTGAAGGTCAGCACTTAACTGGAAGAGCAAGGAAAGAATACTAAGAAACATTCCAACTTGCTGTGAGCAAGCTACAACTCCCTAGGTGCACCGGTTGATCCTCTTTTGTCACTTCCGCATGTGGAAAGAAATGAGAAAAGCAGCCTGACCTAAAAAGGAGGACCATCTGGCCCAGATGGGGAAATATTATTAAGTAAAGCGTGAGGAGGTTGGCATGACTCCACGCGATGATGGGACAGCGGATACATGAGAAAGGTTAAGATGAGGTGACCCAACACCAAGCAGTGACTTGAAACTTTGGAGCAATATTAGTCATTAGCAACCGGGTGGGGTGAGCCAGCCGGTCAGGTAGCTAGGACTGCAAGCTTGAACCACCGGTACAAGCCCGCGTTCCAAGCTGCCTGATGGCCGGGACACCCCACTGCCTTCTTTAATTCCGCTCGGGCCATTAACTGGGGCAGCGGGTCATTACCCCCCAGTGTTGCCCAGGAAACGGGTACATAACACCACAGTAATACCCTGGTTCCAAGTCGCCCATTGAGGGACCACGCTTCCAGGATGCTACTAGCTGTTATTATTACTCAATTTAGTGATTCCCTATATTTACACCTCAGAAGGATGAATGCATAAGTTAGCCTGTTAAGATGTCAGCCTATGACTGCAGGGTGGGCACAGATCTTTGAAACAGGTGTCCAGCTAACCACATTGTCTGCATGGTTCTGATTATTAATAAAACATTTTGCTTTTGAGTTGAAGGCTATTGCTCTTTCGAGGCACCTATTATGAGGCTGAGGTGGTCTTGGCCCTCCATTTCAAGCGACCTCATGGCCATACTAATCCAGATGCCAATTCTCACCCATTTCCTGCCATCACCACCCAAAACACCTCCTCATTGGAACTCTTTGAGCTAGCTTTAATCAAGCCTTGCCATCAAACTTTGCCCTCAATGTTCCTGCAAGCATTTTCTCAAATGAGTCTTCTGAGAGTTAATTGCATCAATGGAGTTGTAAACACGGAACTGGTGTAATAAAAATGCCTTGATCAGGTCTGCCTTCAGCCACTCGATTTAAAAGCACCCTGCGTGTCTTTCGCTAAAGTCCTGTTAAAAACAAGCATTGGCATAGTCAACAGTTTTGGCTTGTGCATAGGTATTAGGCATTTGCCATGCACTGCTGTTAGCTGCTCAGGTACTCAAACCATTTTGCACCTGGTACCATCAACGGCCAGCTAATACCAATAAAGAAGTGCCTTTCCCATGCCTATACGAAAGCCCAAACTGTTAGCATTGCAAATGTTCTTTTTGCTTTACCCTTAATGCACAGGACTATGCATCAAGGTTAAAGGAAACATACTACTGGCCTAAATTGGCCCACATTAAATTTAGGCCAATCTAGCCAGTAATAACACTTATGGTGCAAAGTCAGACTGGACATACTTTCTGTGGCATGGCATTTATACTGGGTTGGAGTCCGTACATGGTAATAATGCCATATATTGATGCAGCCTGCATGGTCATACATGGGAACAGCCAGCATGAACATATTTTTATACTAGCATATGTTGTGTGCAAAGGCAGCATGAAATGTATTGGAAAATGTTCCTATTCACGGTTTGCGATTTGCAACTATTGGGATTTTCCATCAGCTTCCATACAAAACCAATTGCAAACTTTATGGATTTCTACCCAATTTTGCAAAGAAAGTGCTGTAAAATGCATAATTTTGACCCAATGTTTCAAACATTCTTGGGAGTTATCCTCCCCCTCAAGCAACCCTTGTTTGGTTTGGACTCCCTCACTGTGCTTGCTCTGTCCATCCTGCATAATTTGAGCAAACATTTAAGCCTCTTAAATTCAGAAATGTACCAGCCTTCACTTTACATCAACTATCTGTCACTGTGTATGATGTGTGTTTTAATGCGCACACAGGGGCAAGGTGCTCCTTAATGCTGGTATCACGCACCACATGTGTCATGCCATACTCTATATATAAGATGCATATGATACAAAAGTTAGTCTGGCATAAACCTTTCTTCAGTAGAGAAATCTAACTTTGCTGTAGTTGATTTGCAGTTGTACTAATAAACCATATTTGGGATCCTTCAAACAAACTCAAGGGGAGGTTTCTCAAGGCTCCTGTTTGCGGAGGCGCCGCATCTGGCCAAGTGCAAAACATTGCAAGGGGATCTCACCAAATGTTTTGCCCCAGGCCTCACCACATCCTGTGATAGCCCTGTCTCATGACCATGCTAATCCATATGGCAATTCTCACCCAGTTCCTGCCCTCCCCACTCAAAACACCTCCTCATTGGAACTCTTTGAGCAAGCTTTAATCAAGCCTTGCCATTAAACATTGCCATCAATGTGCCTGCAAGTGTTTTCTCAAAGGAGTCTTTTGCGTGTTAATGACTTCATTGGAGTTGTAAACACGGAACTGGTGTAATAAAAATGTCTTGATCAGGTCTGCTTTCAGCCACTCGATTTAAAAGCACCCTGCATGTCTTTTGCTGAAGTCCTGTTAAAAACAAGCATTGACAAAGCCAACAGTTTTGACTTGTGCATAAATATCAGGCATTTGTCAGGCACTGCTACTAGCTGCTCCGGTACTCAAACCATGTTGCACCTGGTGCCATCAACGGCCAGCTAATACCAATACAGAAGTGCCTTTTCCATGCCTACACAAAAGCCCAAACTGCTAGCATTGACAATGCTCTTTTTGCTTTACCCTTGATGCACAGGTTTATGCATCAAGTTTAAAGCAAACATACTACTTGGCTAAATTGTCCGACATTGAATGTAGGCCAATCTAGCCAGTAATAACACTTATGGTGCACATAAAGCCTGACAATACTTTCTGTGGCATGGCATTTTTACTGGCTGGTAGTCCGTACATGGTAATAATGGCATAACATTGATGCAGCCTGCATGTACATACATGCAAACAGCCAGCATGTATATATTTTTATACTAGCATGTTGTATGGAAAGGCGGCATGAAATGTATTGGGAAATGTTCCTGTGCACAGTTTGTGATTTGCAACTATTGGGATTTTTCATGTGCTTCCATACAAAACCAATTGCAAACTGTATGGATTTCTATCCAATTTTGCAAAAAAGTGTTGTAAAATGCATAATTTTAATCCAATGTTTCAAACATTCTTGGTAGTGAAAAACCCCCCTCAAGCAACCCTTGTTTGGTTTGGGCTCCCTCACAGTGCTTGCTCTGTTGATCCTGCTTAATTGGCGCAAGTATTTAAGCCTCTTAAGTTCAGAAATGTACCAGCCTCCACTGTACATCATCTATCTCTCATTGTGTATGTTGTGTGTTTTAATGCGCACACAGGGATAAGGTGCTCCTTAATGCTGGCGTCACCCACCGCATGCGTCATGCCATCCTATATATATTGATGCATATGATACAAAAGTTAGTCTGGCATAAACCTTTCTTCAGTAGAGAAATCTAACTTTTCTGCAGTTGATTTGCGGTTGTAGTAATAAACCATATTTGGGATACTTCAAACAAACTCAAGGGGAGATTTCGCGAGTCTCCTGTTCGCAGAGGTGCCGTCGCTGGCCCAGTGCAAAAAAATGTAAGGGGGCCTCACCAACTGTTTTGCCCCAGGCCTCACCACATCTTGTGACAGCCCTGGCCCGGGTTCTAGCTCCAATCACTCTCCGTCTGTACCAGAATTCGGAACTCATGGGAATTAGTGATAGATGTAGCAAGGTGGGCAACTGTTTGGGTCCTGGCTGCGCTGCAGCACTAATGGCTCCTACCTTTATGAGCTGAGGTTTCCAGTACCCTCCATAGGGGCCATGCTCTGTGCTTTATACCTGTCCCATAACCCTGGTGAGCATTGCTCGGCCATGCTAAATCCCAAAGCAAGATGGCAGCTGCTCCATTGGTACAAGATGGGCAGAACGCCTCTAGAGCAACCGCATCTGCGACAGCAGAAGAAACATGTCAGGCTTCCAACTAGTGCCTGGCATCACTGTAAAGTTTTCAACTATTGCTCCAATTCAAGCCAACCCTCCCTTCAGAGCATTCCTGTGTGTTCCTCTAATATCTGATTCCTAAATGTTGCCCTGCTTAAGTCTTCAATCCTTGCCTCTACCTCCAAGTCATCAACCAGATGCCTCGATCTGTTAAGCAATCTTTTCCAGTCTTAGTGTGGCGTTATTGTGTTCCTACCTATGTCCCAACGTTCCCCTGACTTTGTCCCTTTGCTGGGACCAATAGGGCAAAGTGTAGAGTGGTTATTGGGATGAACAGCGTGCAATGACCCTGATCCATCTGGAACCTGACATCCCCTGTGCAGAAACTGGTCCATGGCAGTGTCCCATCTCAGTTCCCTCAAGCACAGACATTCCCTTTCCTTCCATTGGAGAAATCCACGGCCATTATCCTACAATGGATACACCCACATTCTTCAATCTGAAAATGAGCTTTATCGGGGAACCCGCAGGAAGTTGAACTCGACAGAGCGACCACCAAAGGCATGTGGTGAAATACTACTCCTGATACTATGGGCCTCATTGTGAGTGTGGCGGTCCGGAAATAAGGGTGCCGGTAGCAATGTACTTGCACCCTTTCCGGATGCCACACTCTGACTTTGTGGGCGGGTGCCGTTACGCCTGGCCGGTCTGACCTCCCTGGAGTCAAATTCTGTTGACTGTAAACATTGACCTAGGAATAATCGCATTTGATGGAACAATGCACTAGAATCCATGGTCTGATTAACCCTGTCTGTCTGTCCATATAAAATCGGCCTTGTACCAACTATTCACTCTCCTGATGGCAATGTCCTGTGCCAGGTAGAGCCATTGTAACGTTTGGTACTCAGCTGATATAGGTGTGCAGGGGACGTGAGTGTCTCAGACTGTGAGCATTTTTTGTTTGCCCATTGTAAGGTTTGCCCTTTGTCTGCCTTTTATCTTAATGACTGGAGACCACAACACTCTACAGAGTGCAGTGACACTGTACACTGTGCCCTCTGCCCTGCTGGGTTTTCCCCGGCAGTCTCCAAAAAGTGGTGTTGAGCCGGGGGCCTGCCGGGGACCCGTTCCCACCACAATTTTAGTGGGACGCATTATCCCGCTGCGGCCGCAGCCGCGATTGCTGATGCGGCCACCATTAAGTGAAGCAAGCTGACTGAAGTGCCAGCCAGCCACAGTGTCGCTGTAGCTGGCTGGCACTTCTGTCAGTCACTGTAACTTCCTCTGGTCACCCCTCACGCAAGGGGTCACCAGAGGAGTTTACTGCCCCTTTGTTTCCCCAAGTTGCCAAGGTGTCTTTAACCCTCAGAGAACCTGGGGATTCCATTAAATATTACGAGCTTTATAAAAGATGACTGGAAAAGTATTCAATTCAAGCCATCTTGTCTGCTTTTCAACTTCCTGCCAGCGGGCCACAAGTGTCTGTGGAGGGGTATGCTAGTGAAAATGCCGCTCTCTGCCTGCCTTTTACCTTCCTGACAACTGGCCAGCATGTTCCATTGAGTGCAGGGCCACTGTACATTATGCCCTGTGCGTTCCTTTGACCTTCCTGACACTGGCGCATTATAATGAGCAGGGATGACAGTGCCACTAGGCAGTTCGCCCTGTGCCTGTGTTCACCTTGCTGACAATGGCGCACGTGGAGAGCGGTCCCCTTTACTGTTTGCCTTGGGCCTTCTTCTACCTGCGGGCCACAAATGCATGCGGAGGGCATTGCCCTTGCAGAGTTTCCCCTGCGCCCACTTCTCGCCTTTCTTCCAGTGTGCCACCATGCAATGTGGAAGGCAGGCACAGTGCACTCTTTGGCTTGTGACTGCCTTTTGCCTTCCTGACAGAGCGCCCAGAAGGTCCCAAGTAGGGGAAGTAGCACTA
Organism: Ambystoma mexicanum; assembly: GCF_040938575.1. Classification (NCBI taxonomy): domain Eukaryota; kingdom Metazoa; phylum Chordata; class Amphibia; order Caudata; family Ambystomatidae; genus Ambystoma; species Ambystoma mexicanum. The sequence continues at coordinate 417,581,991 of NC_090934.1, read as the reverse complement.
TGATGTTCAGTGTGCCTTGTGCCTGCCTGCACCGTCCTGACAGTGGATCCTTTAAGCACTAAGAGGGAGACGGCAGATCTGCTGTGTGCCCTGTGCCTGCCCGTCATCTTAATGGCAGTGGGTCCATGATTCCCTGAGAGTGCAGGGCAGCTCTACTGTGTGCCCAGTGCCCGCCCTTCACCTTCCTGAAAGTGGGAGGGCCCATAAGACGCGGAGGAGGGGAGGGCAGCTCTACCTGTGCCCTGTATCTTCCTGACAGTGGATCCAGGATGCCCTGAGTCTAAGAGGGGAGAACATCTCTAGCCTGTGCCCCGTGCCTGCCCTTCAGCTTCCTGATATGGATCCAGGATGCCCTGAGAGGCGAGGGCAGCTCTACCCTGTGCCTGCCCTTCACCTTCCTGGCAGTGGGTCCATGTGCGTTGAGGGGGATGCTCTACCCTGTGCTCTGTGTCTGCCTTACAGCTTCCTGCCAATGGATCCAGGATACCCAGAGAGGGTTGGGCAGCTCTACTGTGCCTGTCCTTCAGCTTCCTGTCAGTGGAGCCAGGATGCCCAGAGAGGGGTGGGCAGCTCTACCGTGTGCCCTGTGCCCGCCACTCAGCTTCCTGGCAGTGCATCCAGGATGCCCAGAGAGAGGTAGGCAGCTCTACCGTGTGCCCAGTGCCTGTGGCGTTGCCCCTTTAAGGGTACGCACGCGACGGAGTGACGTCAACTCCGTCGCGTGCATGTTTAAATAAACGGGGCGGCTCCTGGTGACGTCAGTTCACCGGGGAGCCCACACCGACAACATCCACGTCTCCGTGTCTCTGTTCTACAGGGGGTGGGGGGCTCACGGAGGCGGCCTACAAGCGACCGCCAACAGTGGCGACGAGACCGGGATCGCTTCCATGAACTGCGGGGGAGTTCCGACGCGACGCAGATGATCGAGTGTGAGCGCGCGGCGAACTCCGAACACCCGCAGAGAAGGAAGCGACACACGCGGCCGGCGGCCATTTTGATAAATAGATCCTGGAGACTCACGGCTTCGTAACGAAGCGTCGATGAGCCATCCAGGTCTAATTTTTGGATAATTCAGCGGCGGATGATCGTTGGACACGACATATGTCAATTTCATAGTAAATTTTTGACAATTTATGCACATTTCGTCGAGCAGTGGCTGAGAGACTCCATGGGAGGCCTGCTGGTTAGATAGGGGTCTCCTCCTCTACTCAATTTTTGGATACACCATTGTCTGCAGACTGGCTGAGGTGATCACTCCGCAAAGGTCAAGGCTGGTGGTGAGTTGCGGCCCCTTGTCTTGTCAATCCTTGGGGTGCCTGTGCGCTCTCCACCATGGACGCTGCTGCTGCTGCTGCTGCTGCTGCTGCTGCTGCTCCTCCTGCTGCTGTCGGTCAGGCACTGCCTGTCCCTCCGCCGAAGCCACCAGGGTCCCTGCAACCAATGCCTGAGTTTGATATCTCAGGTGCTCCAGCTGGCCTTGGACAGAGGTGGAAGATGTGGATGGAAAGACTGGAAATGTATTTCAGGGCCACTATGGAAACAACGGACGACGGCAAACTGGCCACCCTACTGTATTCCGCTGGCCCGGCAGTGCATGAGGTATTTATGTCCCTACAGCCGGTGGATGGATCGTTTGCGGCGGCCAAAGAGGCGCTCCATAATCATTTTCTGCCGATGGCCAATGCGGACTATGAACGCTTCCTCATGGGTACAGCCCGCCAGAAAGATGACGAGACTCTGGATGTATTCTTTGGGCGACTACGGCGCATGGCAGCCCCGTGTGCCTGGAATGACCCCGATGTCATGATTAGGAACCAACTAATTCAGGGTTGCAGCTCGGGGAAGCTGAGACGCCAGATCCTGCGCGAACCGGGCATCACCCTCCCTCGCATCCTAGAACTGGGGAGGTGCCACGAGGTCTCTGAACTTCGTGCAACCAGGATGGAGGCGGGGGTCCGCCCGGCCAAGCTGGAGGAGATCTGCGCGGTCGGAAGAGGCCGCGGGTCAAGGCGCCCTTTGAACAATCAGGGTCAGCGCGCACAAGGGTCGAATGTCCCGTGCTCGAAGTGTGGCTATGATCTCCCACACCCCGCAGAGTGTCCTGCCACGGGTGTCAAGTGTGGCCGATGTGCGGGCCCTGACCACTTCGCAAGGATGTGCAAATCGGCCGCACCCAAGGTAGTGCCAAGAGGACCAGTTCGAGCTGGTTTCTTCCGCCCCCAGAGGGCCTCCAACGTTGCCCAGGTCGACCAAGGGGACGAGGGAGCACCCCAGGAGGACGAGGAGGAGGACGAAGATGAGGAGAACGTGTTCTTCGTGTCCAGCGTAAGCATGCTTAAGTCCCGCTCCAAGAGACAACCCAGGTGCAATGTGCTGGTGAATGGAGACTCTGTGCCGATGCTTGTGGACACTGGCGCATCTGTAAATGTAATGGCCCGCCAGCATCACAAGAACATGAGGGCCCCACCTGCGCTGGCGGCGCCAAGGGCACGCATATTCGCCTTCGGCGGGGATCGGCCTCTACCTCTGGACGGTGTTTTCGTGGCCCGTGTGCAGTATGGGGACTCACACATACGGGCTCGGTTCTACGTGACGCCGGTGAGCGATAACACCCTGCTCTGCTGTGCCGCGGCGGAGGCACTGGGTATCGTCACATTCGCTTATGCAGTATACTTGGAGGACATCCAGGTCCTCCTGGCCAAACATGGGTCCCTGTTTGAGGGCATCGGACAGCTGGTGGGCGAGCCTGTCCGGCTCCACATAGACGAATCCATACAACCAGTGGCACTGAAGCACCGACGGGTTCCGTTCCATCTCAGGGACCTGGTGGATCGTGAGCTTGACAATCTCGTGGGGCTGGACATAATTGAAAAGGTTGATGGACCCACCCCCTGGGTGTCCCCCATTGTCATTGCCCGCAAGCCTAAACAACCCGATGCTGTAAGAATCTGTGTGGACATGCGACTGCCCAATAAGGCCATAAAGAGGGAGAGACACCTCACCCCCACCATCGATGACATCATCGCGGAGCTGCAGGGGGCAAGATTTTTCTCCAAACTCGACCTGAGATCAGGTTATCATCAGGTGGTTTTGCACCCCGAGTCCAGATATATCACCACCTTCACCACGCATCGGGGGCTATACCGATATAAAAGACTAAGCTTTGGGGTGTCCTCGGCAGCGGAGGTTTTTCAAAATATAATAAGAGGTGCACTGGCGGATCTGGAGGGTGTCCTCAATATCAGCGACGACATCCTGGTGTACGCCAAATCCGAAACAGAGCACCTGGCACGCCTGTCCAGGACTTTTGAACGGCTACGTCTGCTGGGCCTCACGTTGCATAAGGACAAGTGCGAATTTCTGAAGACGGAGATCGAATTCTTTGGGTTCGTGTTCAAGGCTGACGGGGTGTCACCAGACCCCCGCAAAGTGAGAGACATCAAAGAGGCGCGCCCGCCTGAAAATGTCGCGGAGGTGAGGAGTTTTCTGGGGATGGTCACCTACTGTGGCCGATTCATCAGAAATCTCGCGTCCCGCTCTGAGCCCCTGAGGTCGCTCACCAAGAAGGACGCCCCCTGGCAGTGGGGCCCTCTGGAACTGGCGGCGTTTGACGATATTCGGGGGGCACTGGCGGCGAATGACACGATGGCTTTCTTTGACCCACGCCTGCAGACGGAGATTGTGGTAGACGCCAGCCCCTATGGGCTAGGGGCGGTGCTCACACAGGTAGGAAAAGACCAGGAGGTCCGGCCGATTGCTTACGCCAGCAAGGCCCTGTCTGACACCGAACAACGATACTCTCAAATCGAGAGGGAGGCCCTGGCGGTGCTGTGGGGCTGTCGACACTTTCGCCTATACATTTTGGGGCGTCCCGTGACCGTAGTCACGGACCACAAGCCGCTGTTGCCGATCATGGCGGGTTCGTCATCTCGCCCGCCAGTAAGGATTGAGCGGTGGATGCTCGCCCTGCTGGAATACGGGGTATCATTGACATACCGCCCCGGTGCCAACAATGCGGCGGACTACCTGTCCCGTCACCCCAGGGACGACTCGCAGGAATCGGCGTCAGCGGAGGAAGCTGACGGACATGTCTGCCTCGTGGTGGAGACTGCGACACCCAACTCCATGCAGGTGGAAGATCTGGAAGTGGCATCGAAAAATGACGAGTGTTTCTCCATCTTGAGGGAAGCCATGCAGAAGGGTGCCTGGAAGACAGTGCTGGAGGCGGTGGAGCGAAGAACGTGTGAGGCCCGGGTCACCCTCGAGCAGCTGTGGAAAGTAAGAGAGGAGCTAACATTCTCCGATTCAGGACTGCTACTAAGAGGTGAAAGAATTGTGGTGCCCCAGAGCAAAGTGGCGCAGGTCATCGCGCTAGCACACCAGGGTCATCAAGGGGCTCCCAAGACCAAGGCTCGTCTCCGGCAGAAGGTGTGGTTTCCTGAGCTGGAGCGGAAGGTGGAAGCATTCGTAGCATCTTGTGTGTGGTGTCAGGCGGCGGCCCCGGCACTGAAAGAACCGTCCATAGAGACAATGCCCCGCGGGACTCGGCCGTGGGAGGTGGTGCACGCGGACTCGGGGTCTACCTCCAGAGGTACGCATTTTCTGGTGGTGGTAGACGAGTGGTCGAGATACCCGGAAGTCGAGTTCATAGACTCAGTGGCGTTTGAGAACGTGGTGGTGGCGCTGGAAAAGATCTTTGCCACTCATGGACTCCCCTCTGTGCTGTGCTCGGACAACGGAGCCCCGTTCCAGGGGGAGAGCTTCGCAGAACTCATGAAAGATTATGGCATCCAACACCGACGGGTCACCCCACTGTGGCCCCGTGCCAACGGGGAGGCTGAACGAATGATGCGTACCCTCAACAAGGTTTTCCGCATTGCCCATGGAAAAGGGGAGTGTCTGAAGAGGGCTCTGTACGTATTTCTGCGAGGCTATCGCACCACCCCTCACTCGTCTACGGGGGTGGCCCCGGCAGAGGCACTATTCCAGCGGTGCCCGAGAGACGTCATACCGGAACTGGGGGACCGAGACCCCGCCGTCATCGACAATGAGCAGGTGGAAGAGGACAGACAGGTCAGGACGCGGATGGAGAACATCCGGAGGGGGCTCAAACCCCCACACATTGCCCTTGGGGATGAGGTGCTGGTGAGAAATCGCCATCCACATGGAAAATTGTCGCTCACATATGAGCCCTCGCCCCTGGACGTGGTGGCGGTCAAGGGGTCAATGGTGACTGCATCGGATGGAACGTCATCGGTAACCAGGAATGCATCCTTCTTCAGGAAGTTTGGTGAATCCAGAGCGGCTGACCCGGACAGCAGAGAGAGTGAAGGTGTGTTGGATGAAGGTGGGGGAGAAAGTGCCGCAGTGGAATCGCCGGCTCGAAGCGGACCTACCTCCGGAACACCAGCCCGAGACGATGGCAGGAGGTACCCCCTGAGATCAGGGCGTGGGAAACCTGTCCGTCTCAGTGACTATGTTACAGACTGAAAGGGGAGGCTGACCGGGGACTAATGGTCAGGCCATGACAGGCCCACACGGGGGATCCGGGGTGGCTGTCAATAAATGGGGGTGTGTTTTGTTGAAACGTTTAAAGTGTTCTGTGTTCTAGAAGTGTGTTAATTGTATACTCCTATTTCCAATTTGTTGTTATGGAAAAGGAGGAGTGTGGCGTTGCCCCTTTAAGGGTACGCACGCGACGGAGTGACGTCAACTCCGTCGCGTGCATGTTTAAATAAACGGGGCGGCTCCTGGTGACGTCAGTTCACCGGGGAGCCCACACCGACAACATCCACGTCTCCGTGTCTCTGTTCTACAGGGGGTGGGGGGCTCACGGAGGCGGCCTACAAGCGACCGCCAACAGTGCCCACCCTTCACCTTCCTGAGAGTGGGACCCTGAGACCCTGAGGCGGGTCTATAAGAGGCTGAGGAGGAGAGGGCAGCTCTACCTGTGCCCTGTATCTTCCTGACAGTGGAACCAGGATGCCCAGAGAGGGGTGGGCACTGGGCAGCTCTAGCCGGTCCCTTGTGCCTGCCCTCATGGTCAAAGCAGTGAATCCATGCTCTACCGTGTGCCCTTTGCGTGCCCACAGCTTCCTGTCAATGGATCCAGGATGCCCAGAGAGGGGAGGGCAGCTCTACCGTGTGCCCTGTGCCTGCCCTTCAACTTCCTGCCTGTGGAACCAGGATGCCCAGAGAGAGGAGGGCAACTCTACTGTGCCTGCCCTTCAGCTTCCTGCCAGTGGATCCAGGATGCCCTGAGAGGGGAGGCCAGCTCATCTGTGTGCCCTTCAGCTTCCTGCCAGTGGAACCAGGATGCCCTGAGAGAGGAGGGCAGCTCTACCATGGGCCTTGTGTCTGCCATTCAGATTTCTGACAGTGGACCAGGATGCCCAGAGAGGATTGGGCAGCTCTACTGTGCCTGCCCTTCAGCTTCCTGCCAGTGGAGCCAGGATGCCCTGAGAGAGGAGGGGTGGTGAAGGAAGGAGCCGTGGATGCTGGCTTACATCTGCAAGCTCTTCCCCATGACAGATGGTCCAGCACTGACAGGGCCCGTGTGTTCGCCAAAGCCTTGACACGCCCTCTGCAGGAGGATGCTCCCGCTTCAGAACCTGCCGCTGGGCCCCTCTGGGACATCCCGGACACCACAGTGCAAAGAAAATCTACTGACGTGGCACTGCCATCCCGACTACCACCTCCGGCGTCCTCTATAAGTAGCACGAGACAACAGGTTTACGGAATTCAAAGCCACCTCACGTGTTACGATTGGACAGGGAGGGCCCACTAACACTTCATGCGTTCCATAGAAGATATGCGCGAGCCCATTTCACCATGACATTTGGGGCCCCCCTTGCCTCCATCTGGGAAACCCTGCCTGTATATCTAACAACAAAAATGCATTGATCTGATGTAGTTTAAGGTTTTAAAACGCAAAATGGCAGTGGACAAATTGTAAATATGCTTTTGGGGCACAGGAGCTTTCCGTTGTTCAGTTTTGTGTTCCAGGAGCACATTCCTTTCACACAATGAAATAATGTACGGAATGGGACGAATGACTGCTGTGCAGTATGGGTAAATTACTTTCGCTGTGGAGGCAGCTGTATATATAATACAGAATGGGCCTGATTTACAGAAAGTTGTGCATGGTGCATAAGCAAATTGCGCCAAAGAAAGGCTCTATGTATCGACCTCTGTGCAGGTACCCCGCTCCCTGCGCAATCTGTGTGCGCCCTTCGCGAGGCTTGAGGGAATGGCCAGTGCAAAGTCCAAGAAGGGGGTGGAATATGCAAATGCTCCTGCTTTCCAACTCTCACACTGGCCGGCCTCCCTTGGCCCTGCACCCCCACCCACCAATGAGGCAAAAATACTAGGTGTCATCTTCGACTCCACTCTATCCTTCTCTTCTCACATCTCGGACATCTAAAAGAGTCCCACTAGCAGCTGCATCTCCTGAGAGGTATTCTAACCTTTTCCAACTTTCCCCCAGAGGCTCACCATCTCGAGAGCCCTGCTTCTCTCTTGGCTGGACTACTGGAACAGCGTCTTTCTTAATCTTCCTTCCTCTATTCTCCTCTCTTGGCTGGACTACTGTAACAGCGTCTTTCTTAATCTTCCTTCCTCTATTCTCCATCCTCTACATCCAGAACAGAACCGCCAGACTTATCCTTGGCCTCAAGCCCAGGGTCACCTCTCTGATGCTAACATCCCTCCACTGGCTCCCCGTGACTGCAGGGATCAAGTTCGAGTCCCTCTGCATAATCCACAAGGCTTTCTGAGGCCTGGGCACGCACTATCTACAACGTTCTCTTTCTAAATACTCTCTCTCCGGAGCCCTCCACTTGTCCTCCTCCAACTCTTGCGGGTGATACATTTTTCCAGAGATTTGGGAGTATACCTTTATCCTCTGCAGGTGCCTCCCTCTGGAACAGCGCTCCCTGCCCCTATCCGTCTTGAGCCAGAACTCCTTAAGTTCTGCACACTCCTCATGGCCTTCCTCTTCCCTTCCTCCTTCTCTCTCCCTCTCCCCTGCTAACCTCTGTTTTTTGATCTCTCCACCCTCGTTCCTCTATCTCATCCCTAACTCTGTTCAGTTTTTGCTGACCGGTTGCCTGGTTCACCTCTAGAGCCTTACAGGTCACAGGCTCCCCAGCCAGTATATTGCACTTGCCTCTGGGCAGCTGCACTTGTTCAGCATTACTGCACTTTCAGCTTACGCTCCATGAGTGGGGCAACCTCTCTGCACTTAACCCAGGGCCCTGCTCGACTGGACGCGCTTGTTCCCTCAACCCTCCCTCCCACCTCTGCCTGTATGCATGCATGACCTGAATGTACTAGGACTTTCGTAGAAGACCTATCTACCATTCTCACAGAAAACCTGAAAGATACCACCCAATCAGTATTACTTGCTGACCTTAATATTGGCTTCAACGATATAAATGACCCACAAGCCATAGCAGCAACCAACATCTTGACTGAACTGGGATACACCCAAAGAGTGCATGAGCCTACGCACATCAAAGGAAGAACTCTAGACTGGGTTGCTGACCACAACTGCAAAATATCTACCCTTACTATCTCACCTCAAATATGGACAGATCACCACCGATATCATTCTCCTTGGACACTATAACTCCTAAACCACAACAACTCTGTGCACCACCTGCATTTACCAGAAACAAAGAAAATATGATCCTAGACAACCTACTCCCCGGCATTATGCCCACTCTGAATGCTCTACCCAACAACCTAAACCCTTACGATTTAGTGGAAGAATTTAATAAAATTATGAACAAAACTCTTGACGATATCGCTCCGCTAAAGCTTAGAAACAGTAAACCACAGAGCCACCTGAATAACTGGTTCACCCCGCTCCTACAAAATCTTAGGTTAGAAAAAAAAAATGGGAAAACACTTGGAAAACACACACGAAGCTGGAAAATAAACTGAAATTAACTAACATCTCTTCTCAATATAAAAAAGAAATAATTTCAGCTAAACAAGAAACCTACAACAACAGAATTATACAAGCTAACTCAAGTACAAAAGAACTGTTCTCCATACTCAGAGAAGTGGGAAATCCCATAAAGCCTCCAGGCAACTGCCTCAAGGACAAAAAATGGTGGTCCGAAATCCAGCATGCATTATCTAACAAAGTCCTAAACCTCCAAAAGAAAATAGAACTAAAAAGAGTGACGTTAGCCACCACCACACTGCCTACCACTAAAACGCCATGCAATCCTAAACCATCCACCCATTTCAACTTCTCCAAAGTTTCCATAATAGAGGTGGAGAAAGTAATACTCGGTCTTAAACCGTCCAATTGCAAAGGAGATCTGTGCCCAGCACAACTCATCAAAGATGCTGCGCGAGATTTAGCACCTTTCATCACAAAGCTGATTAATGCCTCCTTTACCACTGGCACCATCCCGAGCAACCTAAAGGAATCCTGGGTGCTCCCATTCCTTAAAAAGTAAACCTTGGACCCGGCTATACCCACTAATTATAGACCGATTACAACTGTGCCGTTCCACCTGAAGATCCTGGATAAGGTGGCATATATCCAAATACAGAACTTCCTGGAACAAAACCAACTACTAGGCTCCCGTCAATCTGGTTTCTGTCCACTGCACGGCAGAGAAACCACATTGATTGACCTAAAAGCCCAAATAGACAAATTACGAGATTCCGGCAAACTGGCACTACTCCTCCTATTAGATCTATCTGCCGCATTTGACTTAGTGGATCATAGAGTCCTGTGCAACCACTTAGATACAGCAGCACACTTCTCCACTGAGACTATAGTGTGGATCCAATCATTCCTTAGTGACCGCACTATGAGGGTCTTCTCCCCTACAGCAGCCGCAGACCCCATCCCCATCACCTGCGGCGTGCCACAGGACTCATGCGTCTCACCAACGCTATACAACATTTTCACTAAGCCCCTGTTTGATGACCTGGATCATCTGGGTTTCACGTATACTAACTACGCTGACGATACCCAGATCCTCCTCCCACTCTTAGGGGACTACAAAAAGGATTTAGCAATGGTGACCAGAATCTATAGCATCGTTCAGGCATGGATGGCCACCCATGGCTTATGCCTGAACGATGATAAAACTGAGCTTCTCATCCTAAGTACCACCTCCCACATCAATAAACTAAGTACAAACTACTCTTCCTTCATCATCGATGAGAACTTCAAACAAGTAGCCAAAGAAGTAAAAACGTTAGGTATCTACCTTGACTCCACCTTATCATTCTCCAAACAGGTAAATACCCTAGCCTCATCAACAGCTTACACATGCAAATTAATCAGAGCAGGAATACAATTTTTATCTCAGCACAGCTGCCTAACATTAGCTATAGCCCTAATTATCCCCAAACTTGACTATTGTAACGCATTGTACATCGGAGCCACTAAATCCACCATCAACAAAATCCAGATACAGCAGAACAATGCTCTCCGAGCAGCATTGAGCATTCCTAAGAGAGAACACATTTCTGAAACAAGAAGGAAACACAAATGGCGCTCCACCCACGAGAAAATTAAACTAAAAACTGCATCCCTCACACACAAATCACTTTATAATAAAGCCCCACAATACTTAAAGGACAGATTCACTAGAACACATTCCACAAGACAAACATGACTAGCCAACACCAATCGCCTGCAAGTACCCCGATTCAAACTCGCCACTATAGGAGGAGACAGCTTCCCATTCAAAGCTGCGCAATTGTGGAATGAACTACCCACCACTGTGAGATTAGAACAATCTTTCACCAAATTCAGGCAAAATGTGATCAACTGGCTGACGACAACAACTGTTAAATGAATGTATGAAATTGCTACCGACTGCCTCTACCTACATGTCTGATACAACTGTTACCTTTCACATGTATAACACACTTGTAACCTATGACCCTTGTAACCTGTAACCTTGTTCTAAGCTGTACATCTTCTTACCTGCTGCGCCCTTATACTCCAGGGTCCGGTGCGCATAATAAATACTAAACAAACAAATAAACAAACTTGTAAGTTCGTTTGTCTTGATCCCCCACCCCCTTTTTGTTCAAACATCACTAGCTTGAGCTTGGTCGCGATTGTAACACTTCATGAACTTGCCCTAGGAGAAATTCCTTCAGGACTAGTATGCTAGTTTTTTCTGTTAGATCATTCAGAAACTTCAAGGCCTAAGAATGTTTACTGTATCTCCTTGCTCCCCCCCGCCTTGAGGCGCTTTGAAGCACTCCACGTATGTTTAAGCGCTGTATAAATAAACAATTACAATTACAAGGTAGACACATTAGGGATAACGTGGGCGTGGGGAGGGAGGCACCATGCAAATGTACAATCACGCCCCATGAAGTACAAACAAACCCATATTTACGGATTCACTAGTGCATCTACAATAGGATATCAATTCTACCGCCACCCATGACCAGGTGCAAGGTGAGACTGCGTCATGCAATCCCAGGTTTAAAAACCGCCATGCTGTTGTAGAGAAACATTGCCAACATGTCCGTTCCTGCATTGCTCGCATACCTTCTGCTTCATGGAAGGAGGAGGAGGGCCAGAATCTACCTTACACACACAACGATATTCGGCGTGCCCGATGAGGAAGTATATGGCACATACGGCTCCCCCCATGTCATCCTTGATTTGATCAGGGAGTGGGAGAATTTCCTGGTGTCCCAACCATGTGCTCAGAGTCAATACCACCCCTGGTGAAACGCCTAACTGCCCTTCCCTTCCCTTCCTGAGGACTGGCACACTCCAACGGACCACAGCCAATGCTGGGGGTATTTCACAGCCTACATAATCACGCTGCCTCAAACAGATCCTAAGCTGCATCATAGCACATGTGCACAGCCACATAGACATGCCATGCAATGTGCAGGCAAGCCAAAGAGTAGCCCAAGAATTCTGTGCAGTTGCCCAGTTCCCACAGGTACTTGGGGCAATTGATTGCACACATGTTTCACTACAACCCCCACGAGCCACAGAACATATATATCGGAACCAAAATAATTGGCATTTATTGAACGTGCAGGCCATCTGTAATGTAGGGTCATATCGTGCATGTGAATGAAAACTAACCTGGATGCACCCATGACAGATACATATTACGCCATTCCCCCATCCACCAGGCACTGGCATCAGGAACTTTCGGCAACAAGTGGCTCATTTGTGAATGTCAGCTAGCACACACACAAAAACACACTGATTAGGGGTCAAATCCAATACAAACCACCATACCATCACATACCATATCAAAATGTGTTTATCGTCATTTACAGGGGACAGTACATACCTGCTATCACCATTCCTGCTGATGCCTATCCGAAATCCCTCCACACAAGGGGAGGCTCGCTACAATGCAGCCCACATTACCACCACAGGCATATTCAAGCGTACATTTGGAGTGCTGAAATCACGGTTCTGCTGCCTGGACCATTCAGGTGGAGTACTGGTATATGCACCAGCTGTGTAATGTAAAATCATATTTGCATGTTACATCTTGCATAATATAGTCACACGTCGTGGCATACCAGTAGAGGTGTATGACGGGTGCAGCCGCAGCTACAGGCAATACCCATACCATTAGCAGGCCAAAGGGGGAGGGGCCAGCACATACACAATCAGCTCGTCCATACAAACCTCACATGAATAACATAAAGTGTGAAAGTCACACCATAGCCACATTTCTGATGACCTTCGATGATGAAACATGGCAAGTTCAGTTGGCCCATAAACAACTGCATGAGAATGCCGGACATGTGGTGTATGCCTCATACTCGAAAAAACACACATATCCTCCATCTACATCCTACACAGAAAAACCTGAAAACATGGACTGGGTCCTTAATATTACACATTGCATTCCCCAAGTCTCACACCCAAGCATACAAATACAGACAACAGAGCCACTTGGATACACATATCAACTAAGAAAGTAACCTGGACATAGCCCATTGAACAATGTTAAACAAAGAGGATACAACACCACCCTGTACTGAGCCACATCCATTACCTGTCATCGACGCATGAACCCTCAAAGTACTTTGTAAATGACTGTCTCCCTGATAATAAGCATGTACTGAGCTTATGGCCTTTGGAACGTGCATCTATTACTGGATGGGATTACACCGTAGTAAATCTGAGTCCAAATAACCGGACAAACTCAAGAAGATGGCAAGTTGCTGTTTTATTAGCAATTGTCTAAAACAGGGAGTTTACAACGAACATGAAAGGACGAACGCTCATTCTCAGCGATTTTCACAAAAAATACAATGATATACTTATTTAAGCATCAGAATGACATCATGCTACTGCGGTGCAATAATGAAAAGCCCATCAAGCATGGGACCGGTTAAGGGACACATCTAGATATACAATCCTATAGGAGCTGGGTTTGTTATTGGCTGTCCAATATCAGTTGGACATCTTATGCCTACGTCTTCATACGTGTCATTTAAAAGAAATCAGTTACACAGTGTTCATTGGTTTCTTAAGCTATAAGGTCCTTCGTTATGCTGACTGATACAATTGGTTTGGCACGCTTGTGCCATGTCTGGAACAAACGGTGCAATTAGCAGCACGTACGCCAAGACCCAGGTACAAGTCGATAGGACATGAGGTTGCTCCATCACCCAATCAGCCTAGCATCTCTCATCATCCATGCCTTCTGCCATGAAATTCTCGTTGTACTTGGCCTTGCAGAGTATTCTCGTCCTGGGAATGCAACGGGAGTGAGGGCATTCACTATCGTATTTGAAACTCGAAGTTCAAGTCCTATTTAAACCCTTGACTCACGCAACACGAGACCACAATTCTGGTCATTCTGCGCGCTTTTAAATTAATTAAGACTTGGCATTCTTTGTGTTTTTTCTTGCACCTTAACGTGAGAGAATTCATCCCCCGCACACACATTCCTCTTCAGCGTAGATAGCTGACCTCGACGACTTCTCAGTTCTTGACTTCAGGCCAGACAGCCTCCCAAAGCAGCTCCAATAGCCTGCTATTCTCCTGTGACACACCTTCCATTTTCTCTCCATGATTCTTTGGCTTATTATTTCATGATACTAATGTCCAGTTTCTGTACAACGGCAGCTTTGCCTGCATTCTATTTACTAGTTATAACTAGCCTATACGATGTCTTGATCTATCTTGCGTTTCAGCATCTGTACATTCTTCATACTTCTAATTTCTGCAGCACTTTTTATCGTGTAATCTTTTTCTTTTACACTTTAAGGTTCACTTGATTCTTTACTTTGTCATTTCTCCTTTAAGATCCATACATCGTGTTCATCCAGTATTTTAGGGTGTCATGCACTCTTTCTTATGATGTCATCAGTCCATTTTCTTAGCTCTTTCACATATTCCTTAAGGGAGTTTCTCCTGTAGGCTGTCATCAACTCGAGGGTACATTCGATATGGTTGTCTTAATGGATACTGTCTTCCATATACTCGCTGCGGTATTGGTACAATAGTTGGTGTTAGACAGGGCACAGTCTCATGGCTCCAATACAGGGGAGGTAGGGGGTCGAATCTTCTGCGGATATGTATGTCTGCTCCTCTACAGTACCATTCAAATGCCACTAAAAGCGGGTTGCCTCCCCTGGTGGAGGGGCACAGGCCTGTGCGGGCTGGGAGGTGCCAGAGCAGAGGGAGAACTGGCGGCTGCAGGTAGCAGCCACCCAAGACTGTCTGTGGTCAGCAGGGTGGCGGTGGCCTGGGGCTTCATCGGCAGGGTCATGTGACTACAGGTCCCTCCACGGGACCCTCTCAAGGGCTGCTCCTAGGGCAACCGGGGGCCTAGTGTCACGGTGCCAACAGGGTGGGGGGGCAATACTCTACCCGGTCAGTGGGCTGCAAGGCCTGGGAGCATTGTCACAGTAGGCAATCAGCATGGCATGGCATGGGACAGTGAATTAGCACACAGGGTGGACTTTGCCCTGCACCAATCCATTAAAATAGAGCATAACTCACACAACATGAATATGCAAACATGTGAGTGAACAGTCCAAATACTGCTGCTCCATGTCACAGAAAACCTCCCCTTACGTGGAAGGTGAGACTCGGGTGTGCAGGATGCACATGCATGATGGAGTGGCTTCTTGACAACAATCATGGCACGACATGGCATGCATGGCTCACTGGACATGACAGCTAATAACACAGCAACAAACAAAGAGGTCAGTGTATGGCCCAGCACCAGGAACAAGTGCACATAAGCACCTTCAGTGGACAGACTATGACCAGCATGCTGCAGATGTCAAAACAACATCCACAATCATCAAAATTGTACCACTCGCATGTACGTAAACTATGGCACTCACCCACATATCACCAGATTGACATCATCATGCGCAACCCTACTTATGCCACATCAGGACACTACTGAAATGCATAAGTCAACAAGCATGCAAATGCTTAACCGTGTACTCCCTTACCTTGTGTCACTGCTGTTATGCTGTGTACCTCGCACCACCTCCACCTAACACTGTGCCTCCTCATTTGTGTCAGGAGGGACAGTGTCCAGCAGAGGGAATGGTGAACTGGATAGAAGGAAATGGATCTGTTTGCATTCACAGGGTGGGCATGAGCTGACTGTGCAAAGTGACCTGAAATGACAACAGATACATGTACAGTAGAGTGCAAATACCCTGCCACACATACTCCACATATAATGCACATCATGGGTCAACATCTTTACCTGAATGTCCAATCATGTCCCTCAGTAAATCAGCATGTCAGTTAACCTCACTGAAAATGTCATTATGAACATGTGACCTTGAGTAGTCCACCTTGGACAGCAAAAACAAAATACCAAAAAAAGATGCATCATTGTGCACATAGCCAGTGAGGGTTATGAGGAAGGGGTGTTGTAAGGTGAGAAGCAACAGAAGAATGGGGTGCATGTAACTCATAAATAGCAGTCCCGGCTGAGTCCCAGTTTGCCCAGAGACTCTGTGTGTGTAATACCGTGAGGAGCTGCAGCGACTTGTGAGTCCCTTTTCTGCTTTCACTAGTGGATTTGCATAAAGACTGCATTGCCGCGCAGAGCGCGGCGCGGAGTCCCGGCTGAGTCCCAGTTTGCCCAGAGACTCTGTGTGTGTAATACCGTGAGGAGCTGCAGCGACTTGTGAGTCCCTTTTCTGCTTTCACTAGTGGATTTGCATAAAGACTGCATTGCCGCGCGGAGCACGGCGCGGAGTTCCGGTTGAGTCCCAGTTTGCCCAGTTAGCCCGAGTGCGTCCGAGGGCCAGGGGCCAACTTTATATTCAAGGGTCGATGGCTGCAATGCAGAAGGCCCCTGCGTTGGGGGGGCCTCAGACACGTCACAAAACTTTGTTACAGCGTCGGATGCTTAATCCATGGACTCCCCTGCCAAACAATGCAGCGGTCGGCCAGAAGTCACAAGGTAAGCCCGCTACTTGCTTGAAGGAGGCCCCCCTGGCGCTTCCGGATCCTTCGGCAGCGCCTGTCCAATTGATACAAACAACTGCACAGGTCCATCATGACGTTGCCTCTCTGGTTGAAAGCTGTGCGGTCAATGCCATTGATACAGCGGCGTCCGCAGGCACTAGTCTGGACCACAATAGGCTTAGCGCGACTATACATAAGCCCTTGTTAAAACCACTAACTATGCTTTCTCTTGCTGACCTTGCGCCGATGCCACTCCCGCTGCTGAAGTCGCCGTCAACGGAGCACGTGTTATCAAAAGTGGCTCCAGCCACGCATTCTCATCCTTTCAAAATGTTTTCACCATTTGATTTGACGGATGCAGAAATAATAAGTGCGATTTCTGCTACACAGGAAAAGCTCAATGTAAATGAGAGCCCGTTGGTTCGAGCGCACACTTCAACTACGCAATTCAAGACTACTGGACGCGCTGTCCTTCCGATGCAAAAGATCGCCAACTCCATGGGAGGCCTTTCTTCGACTGACTCTGTCCCTAGTGCTGTAAGCACTGGAGTTTTCAGTGTCCCTAGTGAACATCAGGAAAGTGGAACGGCCTCGTTGGAGCAATCTGTCTCCAGAAAGTTTAGTGTCATGCCTAATAAACAAAGAAGGTGTCGGTCACTCTGGACTCATGCTCAATGCCCCTATAATTTCACAAAAGTCAACTCTGACGACACGGGCTGGTAGTGCCTTGAGCAAAGCCCCTGAAGGGCTAAAAATGACCGATGTAGACTTGAAACTAACGTCTTCTAGCGATTCTTGCACTACTTCAAAACGGTCTCCTAATGATAAGCTTGCTCGCGCTATCGACCAAAACAAGATAGCACAAGACACTTCTTTGCTGCAGCTTTCGATCAGTGACCGTCTGAAGAGCAGTGCCAGTCCGTCTTGCCCGCCGCAGAAAAAGCAGGTGCTTTTGTCTCCCATCATGTCAGCGCCGCCATCACCAAAATCACGACTGGAACTCTCTGGAGCGCAGGACCAAGGGTTAGCTCATCATTCTCTAGGCATGGTGAACTTATCTGAAGGCAACAGCTACAAAAAGGCACAACGCAATTGATATCCTGCTAAAAAAGAATGCCCTATCAATAGCGCCAGTCACCCCTGCAAAAAGCACAACTACTGTGAATGAGTCCCTACTTATTCAAACTCCGGGTAAAGACTCTCTGAAAACACCGACCTCAAAAATAAACTTGTCTGCAGGTGCAGCCATTCAACTACACAATAACGTTCTCGCTGCATCATCTCAGGCGATGATTCCGTTCGTAAAGCTCTATGAGACTTTAAACGAGACTATAAGAGACCAAGGAGCTCTCGTTCTGAATCTTTCGGCGGAATTGGATCAAATAGAGTCTTTCACCAAGCTCATCCAAATCGATGTTCAAGCTGGTAAAGACCTTAGTTCATTCTGGCAATCTCGTCTTAATGATCTAGTGACCCTGCAACAAGAGCGACATGACTTACAGCTAAAATGTCTTTTAGAGGTGCTGTCCGAATTAGTACCTCTGTTAAAGTCAGGTCATAGTCCTAACCGGCCCAAATCTGATGTACAATGTTTCGCCCCATTACAAAATTCTGAGCAGGGGTCTAGGACTACGATGCAAACTACTGAACACCTGGACGCAACGACAGGCCAAACGGTTGGTGCAATACAACAATCGACGAGCTGTCACAGCGCTAAACCATCGTCTGTGGTCTGTGATGCTAATTCATCTGATTGCGTCCTCTTACATGTCTCCTCTGACATAGGCATGCCAATAGGGGCTGCAATATTGTCCTCAGCTGATGCTACTCAGGCGCACAAAGCAACAACACAAGCTCTTTCTCAGGATGGTGCCCCGTCCACATTTGGCATCTTTGTAGGCACGGCAAATCTTTTGCACCGAATGGTACTGCCAAGTTGAAGGAGAAAGTGAAGCCCACCAAAGCGACGTCTACAACCAAGAAAACAAAACTAGCAACTCATGCTGTAACAAAGAGCTTTATAAGAAACTTGTCGACTCCACCAAGGCCGGGGCTGTTCAAGCGCCCATCGAATGGAGCAAAGGTGCCCCCCTCATCACAGCATAATGCACCGTCTCTATCATTGAACCATGGTGTCAAGCGTAGACGTTTAAATTCGAGTGACAGCACTTTAGCCAGTATGTTGGCAGCTGACGTTCATGATTTGTGCGACATTTCTATATATTCCCATCGTAGCGACGAGGAGTCATTGCAACACTCTATTGAAGAACAGCCACCGGATATAAATCTGCCTATGAAATCTGACAACACTAGACTAAGCTGCCCGCCCTCAGAGTGGCAAGTAGTCCAAGGTCGCCGTGCCTCCACTATGAAAAAGGAAGTTCTGTCCTCAAAGGTTATTTCTTCAAAACTGAACCCAAAATTCACAACTAATCAACGTAGCAAACAGCGCTGCTCCCCACCGAGGTCACAGGACCAGCTGCAGCACCGCACAAAGGATAACAGGTGTAAGTTGAGACTGCAAAACATACGTAAGGATGATAATGATCTGAATCTCAACCGTGCAAATGTTCTGCGGTTATTTAAGCACATTCCACCTCTTCGACTGATTGAATCAGATGATATTAAAATAGTCGAGTATGTGACAGAAAGCGCCTCTGATGCGGTGCTCCTTCATATTGATGCCGCTGGGGTACGTAACACTCTTCTCAAGGCAGCTGAAGATTTTCTGCTATTCGGCTTTGACATCTCAGTTGAACCAGACGTGGCCAGGAGAAGCTTAAATCCGGTGCAGACAATTTATGGCTCAAAATCGAAAAAACAAACAGTTGTGACATCTGTTCGCCACAGTATGACTTCTGAAATACGTCAAGGAGACTCTCGTCGGTCCGAGAAACACCTGGGGCATCAGAGACAGCCGAAGCAGGAATAGCCATGATTGGATTCACAGGAATCAATCTGCTCGATCCTATCATGGAATACTCGTGGCTCTCAACATTTGTTTCAGGACTTTGACATTCCATTGGACGATGTGTTTGTAATTTGTCTGCAGGAGACTTGGTTAGTTGCTGTGCCAATTAGAGATGGTTTCAATATTTTTATCAATCCTGCAATACAAAATACTCAGGGCCGACCCTCGGCAGGACTCTTGACAATGGTTCGAATCTCACGAGTATGGTCTACTCCTATTTGTCTTAATCCTAATCCCTACGTCCAAGGTTTAATTATGCAAGCATGTTCAGATACTCTAAACACAGTTGCAACTCTGTTGATCATAAATTGTTACTGGAATCCGGCCAAAATAAATGTTACAGAGTTTACCACAGCGATCAGTTGTTTAATGGAAGAGGCAGCCATGCAACACAATAACTTGAGCATTATATGCTGTGGTGACCTCAATGGCTCGTGGTTTAAATACGATCTCCTCAATCAAGCTTATAGCCAGATTCCATATGTAGAGTTAGGCGAGAAAGAACAACGTTGGTCAGATATTATGGAGACGTTTGACTGCGTTTTGTTGAACGGCAATGTGCGTGGCGATATTCCAGCTCAGGCCACTTGGCATCGTGAATCCACGCACAGTATAATTGATTATTTCTGGGTGTCTAGTAACCTGGGGTCAAAGATTCTGACACTGCAATCACTGACAACGACTAAGAGCGATCATTCACTGTTGAAAGTGAAATGTCTTCTGGCGGTGTCTGATACTTTGTCCCCATACCCAGCAGCAGTTGAAGTAAACATGGGTGGAAATCGATTGAGACTGAGCGCAAATGAGATCCTTGCCCTAACGGCTAATTTAAGTGATTTGACTGACGCTGTGGAATACACTCCACTGCTACAGAATCATATCACCTCGATCAAAGACAGCGCTCAGCAACATAAGCTGCACACCCACCCTTTTAGTAAATTGCTGGATGATAAAAAGAAAGTTCTAAGAAAAGATGTCCGTAAAATAAAAATGCAAAAAAATGTATCACCTAAGACAATGTTGGAGAATGTGAAGGCCAGACGAGCTATTTATAGAAACTGGTTGAAATCCCATAAAGCGATTGCAGAACAGGATTCTGCCGAGCTTATGATGAAACTTATGGTTACTAAGAACACACGCGACATCTGGCGAATATTAAATAAGGGCCCCTTCAACGGTTCCAATTCTACGCAGAACACAATTTCTGGGGATACCTGGTGTAAACATTTTAGGTCAGTGTTCAATAGCCAGCTGAAGGTTCCTAAATGGAAATCAGTGGCTAGATTGGGTTCCTGGGATGTCCAGATGTCGCTGTCAGACATCATTGACGCTATTAAGGCACTAAAAAATTCTCGTGCTGCTGGTCCGGATATGATAAGTAATGTCAGACTAAAAAAAAATCCAGAGATCTGGGCACCTTTCATTGAGTGTTTGTTTCACAAAATCGCAAAATCCAAGTGCTTGCCTAAATCGTGGCTAGCAGCAATCGTAATTCCAATCCATAAGAAAGGCTGTTGGGACGCACCTGAAAATTATCGTCCCATTGCCCTATTGGACACTATTGGAAAACTCTTTGGTTCCAATTTGAGATGTAAATTGGTGAGTTGGGCTAAAAAGGCGGGAATCCTTAACATCCGGCAAACTGGATTTTCAAAGGGTACAGGTGTGGAAGTCAACCTTTCGATTTTGACAGCTTTGAAATATCATGCATTACAGAGTAAAACCAAATTGCATTTAGCCTTTATAGACATGAGGCAAGCTTTTGATGGAGTCAACCGACAGATGCTATGGGCCAAACTAATGAAATGGAAATGTCCTATGGCCCTTCTCAACCCAATAATGGCACTACATACGGAGACCTCTTTTACAGTAGGCCTTAACAAACAAGGCATATTATCAGACAGCATTCCAACGACAAGGGGTGTCACGCAAGGCTGCCCATTGGCCGCGGATTTGTTCAAACTATTTTTGGCAGATCTCCCATTTTTCTTGGAGCAAGCACACTGTTTCCCTCCACGTCTAAACGGAACTCCAGTTCGGTATATTGCATATGCTGACGATCTCGTTCTGATCGATAGAACACAAATCGGCCTTCAACGTCTGCTAAGTTGCCTGCATGAATATATAGTTGCAAATGAATTGGCCATTAACACAGATAAAACTAAAATTGTGTCGATTGGTTCGTTAACGAGTAGAAGAGATAGTGCATTTAAATGGGCGGTAGGTGGTCAACAGTTAATGTCCGTTAATTCGATTCGCTATCTAGGCATCGAATTCAACAGTTCAATCGGGGAAGTCCAATGGCTAAATGCGTTGAAACTGAAAGCAGTAAGACTGGCACTACAAGCAGCCCTGATCAATAAAAACGTTGGTAAATTTTCATTATCCCCGGTGATAATGTTTTACCGTCAAAAGGTTGTTCCTATTTTAACGTTTGGTGCAGAAGCGGGATGGAACATCAGTGAACAAAATTGGAATACTGTAGAGGGTCTTTTTTGGAAACGGGTTTTTAACCTCCCAAATTGTATTCCAATTATTGCAATACGCCACGAACTTTCGTTAAATTCTCTTTTTTCAAATGTGGTTTGGAAGTCCATCTCACTTTGGCGCAAGATGAGAGAAGTGGGTGGTGCGCCAGCATATAGAATATTTACCGCCTCTGATGATTCGAAAATTAGTAACCTGTTGGCACAATGGAGCTCAAGAGTGCAAGAGTGGATTGCAGCAGCTGACATTAATAATTTCGACCTGTTCTCACGCCCAAAAGTAGCAAAAAGAAAATTTGAATCTTGGGCATGGATCATAAATGTGGAAAGATACTCAAATCTTGATCTCTCCAATAAGTTAGGTAATGCTCAAAAAAAATTAAACTGTCAACAACCTTACCTCCTGCAGTGCTACAATCTCCATTATCGGGAACAATTTCTTCGTTTCCGCTTAAATACATTGAATACGAAAGAAATTCTTTTCCAAAGAAGGCAGCCTGCTATAAACAACACTCTATGCCGATTCTGTGAGGAATCGGTTGAATCATTGAAACACCTGATTATAAGCTGTCCAGCAATTGTTAATTTACGTTCTGTCCACCTAGGCGAATATGCCCCGCTAAATGATGATATGATCACCTGGTGGAGCCTGATATCCTCAGGCCAAAACATTAAACATGTTTGTGCGATTGTAAATTTGATGAACGCTCTCTTGAGATGTCCCCCGTAATCAGGAGGGGTGCTAGGCTGATGCTCGAAGTGTGTAACTGTTTAACTGATAAGTCGAATGTTTAATTGACTTTGTCTGTCTGTTTGCTTGACTATTAAGTGTCTTATATGTTACGATGTTGCGTAGAAGAACTTTGTGGAAAGCATAATAAGACATAATGATGATGTTGATAACAATGATATGTATTGGATGTTTAGACGATTTGAAACAAAAGTTCTCTTTTCTTTTCTTCTTTCCATCTTGGTGTTGGAAAGAGAAAGGAGAAAAACTGTAGTTTTTCAATAAAAAAAAAAAAAATAGCATCACTTGTGTAAATCCTTGCTAAGACCCACCCTGTGGATCATCCGGGGAGTGGGGGCCCTGGCCACACAAGGCCAATGCCTGGTCTTCTTGTGTGGCTGCCATATGTGACACAGAAGCATGCAACAGTCCACCAATTGCAACCAGGTCCGCCCTGATGACTCTCCTTGCGCGTCTCCCTCATGTCTGCCTGCATGGTAGCCCTTGTTGCATCCATCTGGACATTGATAGTGTCCCTCTGGGATGACATCTCAAGATGGTGACGCTCCCTTGAGGCCTCGAACTGCTCATGCAGGAGTACACCCAAGTCTGTCATCTCCTGCCTGCGCTGGTCCCTTGAGGCTTTCATCTCCTTATGCAGGCATTGCCTCAAGGCTGAGACCTCCCCACGCAACAGTTGGAATTCTGTACTGATCGTGGCATTGCATGTAATCATATTGTCTGCCAGACAATGCATGTCCCTCCCGATCTCCTGCATGACCTCGCCTGTTGCACAATTTTGTGTATTACCTCCTCATCCCAGTCAAAGCGGGAAGCAGGCATATGTCCCCACGCGTGTGTGGCCGACAAAAACGTGATGAGGCAGTGCATCCCTGTCTGAGTGCATGCACTGGCATGGGCTGCGGGTCCACATGCATCCCATTCCCAATACACACCTCTGTGTCCCCCAGGATGGGTGTGGGCAATGTTTCAGGCACAATGCCATTGGAAGAAGCATGGCTCACCACTGGCAGGGGCACGGTCTCCTGTCCCCCCTCAGTCTCAGTTTCCTCCAAGATCTCAAGAAGAAACATGGAGTCGAAACTGCTGAGTGGGGGTGGTCCCACCATCTGCTGCAATATGGCTGCGACATCTGCATCATTGTCCTCCTCCGATGATGCCTGTGCAGGCATGCAGAGGATGGTCTGCAACAGCGGCGGGTTCTCACCCCGCACAGCAGCCTGGTAAATGCTGGTGCCTGGCTGTGCAGCCCCAGAGGACTCCTCTGGCATCTGCTGCGGCATAACCTACAAAAAGGCAGACAACAAAAGTCAGGGCTCCATCTGGATATACACGTATCCCTCACATGAAATGCATGCACAACAAATGGCAAACTCACAAATGCAACAGACTCACAAACTGGCCATATTGTCCTGTTCTACATCCATACCAACTCTAGCAGGAGCACCATGGCACCTCAGACACCCCGAATCAGACAGACACGATGGCAGTGTAAAACTGATGAGTGAGGGAGGCGGTATCCATGCAACCTGGAAAGGTCACATAAGTCATTAGGGTGTACATGTTGCACATTGACAGTGGCATGCATGTATATCAGCATCACATATTCTGGTGATGCAAGTGCAATGTCCCATTCAAGCAGAAATCATCAGTTTGCCATTAAATACATAGCAGCCATGTCATTGCCAGAAGGATTGGATGTGCATGCCAGAGTGTGCATGTATGTGTTGCCGTCAGTATTCACACATGTGACCAGCATCATGTAGCTACACTGACAGAACAAGCAACAAATGGATGTTGTGGCTGCAGAGGCAAAAGGCAGGGCAACATGTAGCAGGTGTGATATTGGCTGGAAATGCAAAATGTTCTAATCAATAGGACATGCAAGTAGTTAAATGATGCCGGTAGGAGTAGGAAATGGAGTCACAGGGGCACCGTTTCAAATGAAAGGACTATGGGTCAAGGTGGCAAGAGACCGGCCATGTTGATTACGAACCCATTCACCTGTCCAATACAAAGGCATGCCTCCATGTGTGGGTGTGGCCATGCTCAGTCAGTGCCCTGTAAAATCCCCCTACGTCCCCCGGTATTACCCAAATTGTTCGTTTACAATTGTTTCGAATGAACAATTGACCGAATTTAAAGGGTCACAATTGACCGTATATATATATGTATATATATATATATATATATATATATGGGGTTTTGGGCGGGTTTGGGTTGGGTGGGGGGTTGTGGGGGGTTTCCCCCCACATATATGTTACAATTGACCTTCACAATTCGGTCAATTGTGAAAAGGTCAATTGTCATTCGAACAGTTGTAATACGAACAATTCGTATACAACCACGTCCCCCATGGAGACAGGCAATGCCAAGGTGACAGGCAGCCTCCCTGCAAAGCAAAGGGTACAGTCAAGGGTGTATCAAGGGCCAAATGCACACACGCATCACAGGCATGTCTGGTCAAGGACTGACGCGGATGTCACCTGTGTGTACTTTCATGGATAACAAAGCATGGACACTCCAAATGCACCTGCAACATGAGAAAACATGACAATGCTGTCTGTTACCAGCATAAGGGCTGCAGTGGATGTCACTGCTGCATGTTTCACTGGCATTGCACCCCTTCCTGTGTCACTGTCTGACTGGAGCAGTGAATGATACACACATGCATGACCCATTGCTAGTGGAGGAGCCATGTTAGTGCACCCAACATTGAGAGTACACACTACGCAGACATAGCACTGATACTGTGTGCAGTGACATGCAGTAACTGGACATATTGCCATGTAGCCAATGCCATTCACAAATACACCTGGAAGGTGCAGTGTAATGGCTATTTTGCATCTGACAGCCACACTGTATATCTTGTGGACAGATTTCACATGTGTGTACAGCTCAAATGGCAATCCCCTGATGTGAATCCCCCTGGGCAACACAAATTCACTCATCCTTTGTCATGCATAGTGGTGTCATGATCACATGTATCAGTCACACATGTTACTCACCTACTGCATATCCATATGTGTCATAGCCTCCACGACAACAACCTGTTCACTTGTGATGAGTCCAGAGGCAACTTCCTCAAAAGGAGTGAGATTATCAATACGCAGTGACCCACCACCAGTAGCCTGTGCAGAGGACACATTTGCTCCCACCTTTTCCTTTGTTCACCTGGTGAGGTCGTCCATCCTCTTATGCACTTCTGATCCAGTGCGCTTCTGCATCCCACAGGCATTTAGTAAGTTTTGCCACCTCCTGCCACTTCTGCTGCCACTGGGCCAGTGTCAGGGTGCTGCCAGCCCTTTGGTACAGCTCTGACTGCTGTTCATCCCGATAGTCTGTGGTGATTTGTATTTCCTCCTCAGAGAATATATTTCTTCCGGCTCTGCCCCTTCTCAGGAACCGGTGGCTGTCCATGGGTCGTGGGAGTACCAGTGGCCCCTTCACTGACATTTCTGCTGCCTGTCTGTGCCAGTGGTGCATCCCAGCACCTGGTGGTGGTGCTGTATTCCTAGAATGTTTTGGTGGTGGTCCCCTTCACTGGTCTCTCAGCCCTGCCAGTTCCCCTCTCATCCATTATAGGGATGATGCAGATGATTCTCAGCAAATCTTGCTGGTTTGCACCTGCGCCACATATACTCAGCTGCCGCCCATCAAACCGATTTCAAAAGTACTTTGTGCCTTCCTTCCATTATGATTATGCAGCGCAGATGCATCCTGCGCATTTGCCCCCTATTTGTAGTAAGCCGCGCATGCACAGTATGCTCAACGCGACATGCCTAACGTACGTGACATGGGCTTAGCTTGATTTGCCAGTTGGTGCTGCAAAATTACTCTGCTAGCTTCCTGCTACCTGTTCCAGATCCAGCGTGCCTTGCCCTCACACTCCTGCCATCTGTCATGATCTCTGCTTCCAAAAGGTCAGGGTTTTCCCAACTCCCTTGGAAGCAGATCCATAACCCAGGTACCGAGAGCCAACCAGTCCCAATTGGGACCTTTTGGACCCAGTCCTGGCGCCAGTGGCACCAGGCTCATAAATATGCCCAGTCCCAGCGCTGGAAGCGCCGGGCTCATAATGCTTGGGTGGACTTACCTTCAGCAGACCATGCTGCTTACTTGCCTGCCAGTTGAGCCTCTGATCCTCTTCTGTTTGGAACTACTTTTCCTGTTGGGTGGGGCTGGAGCCACTCCCTAGATTCAGAACACTGGAACTCTTCTGGAAGGCAGGAACTCTTTTCTTACCAGGAACTCTTTTCTTACTTAGGCGTGGCTGTGGAAGGAGACACCTAAGCACTACAGGAGGCTATTTAAACCACACCGGACGATGAATCTTGCTTTGCGTTATTCTGCAACCTCTGCACCAGAACGCTCATCGTGTCTTCTGCATCCGGTCCTGGGCCTAAGGAAAAAGGCTTACCATCCTGAATCCAGTCTTCAGCAACACCTATAAAGACAAGAAAGAACAGGTTAGCATTCCGGCATCTGAAAGGCAAAGGCTTACCATCCTGAATCCAGTCTTCAGCAACACCTATAAAGACAAGAAAGAACAGGTTAGCATTCCGGCATCTGAAAGGCAAAGGCTTACCAACTCTTTGCACGCTCCGGAGGCCTTCGGCGCTGCATCCCGCATCTGAAAGACAAAACAAGGTGCGTTTAAAGACATTGGGGAACTTTAATACTCACGTGCCATTACTCCTTTCCACATCTAATCCAGTGGGTATTCCGGCACCCTGCAGCCGCTCCGAACTCGTACCTGCAAAATAAAAAGACAGTTAGAGCGCATAGTGAAGCAGGCAACAAGCGCTTACTTACGTGCTTCCAGGCGCTTCTATTCATCACACGGGCTCCATCTTCAACTCACTTCAGCCCATCATCCGCCATCGCCGGAACCCTGCAAAACAAGAGACATCATTACTAAAGACTTTAAAGACATTTGAATGACTCGAAACTTACCCTTCGTGCAGTAAACGACGGACAGCAGTCCTCTGAAGTCAAGAGGCCTGCGCTACCTATCCAGTGAAGAAACTGGTTACAGCACCCTGCCCCGAGGCAGATGGAGAGCTCGGCATTCACTTACCTAAGGTGAGAGCGTTAACCTTTGGGGGTCTACAGGAGAGGAGAAGAGGAAAGAGATAGGGACACTCCAATAACCCCAGTTCATTAACCCCATATTTTCTATCTGCAGACATCTTACTCTACACGTCAGGCATACAGTGCACAGAGGTCCAGCCCAAAGAGCCAACCGGGTGCTACACATCACCTTTGAAGATACGGTAGTCGCCCAGTCAAGACCGGCGCCTCTGCGAGAATCAGGTGAGCGTTACAGAACGCAAAGCCTACCGCAAAACTCTCGCCCAGGCGCTATGGAAACCTCGGATACTGACCCCCTAGCCCGGTTACTTGGGGAACTAAGGGCAGAAGTGCATGCAGCTCGTCAGGAAACAAATGCTCTAAGAAGGGAACTAATTATTTCCAAGGAGAGAACAGACAATCTTGCTAGACAAGTGCTACAGTCACAAGCCGGACAGACCCCGTTACCCGCATCAGGGGCAAATCTTCCTTCAACATCCTCTATGAATCCAGTGCAGATCAACCTACCTGGGAATGTACCTCTGGCTCCGCCCGAACGATTTTCTGGTGACCCAAAGAGGTTTGCAGTATTTATCAATCAGTGCCGGTTGCACTTCTTATGCCGGCCAGCAGCCTTTCCAACTGATCAAGCAAAAGTAGCTTTTGTACTTTCGTACCTTAGTGGCAATGCGGCAGACTGGTCGATCCCTCTAGTTAATCAAGATGATCCGGTTCTCCATGATTTTCAAGCCTTTCAGCTTAGTATGGAAAAACTGTTCACAAGACATTCACAGGGGCAGGCCTTGGACAATGAGCTTCTTTCGTTGCGACAGGGTAATCAAGACCTTTTGGCTTATATTGCATCTTTCAATAGACTAATAGTGGAAACTCAATGGCCTGAGGACAAAAGGATTACGCTGTTTTATAGAGGTCTACGTGGAGAGCTCAAAGACGTTTTAGCCCAAGTAGTGAATCCCCCACAAGACTGTTCGGATTATATAGACTTGGTCGTTCAAATAGATCACAGGCTGCAGAACAGGAAGGCCGATCGTTCCAAGTTTGATGCTCGAGTATTTTCCAAACCGCCAACTCCTTCCAAAGGAGTAGACTCCGGGGAACCCATGCAAATAGGGGGTCTGAAAGGTCCTCTAACACAAAGGGAGCGGGAAAGGAGGAAACAGTTGCAATTATGCCTATATTGCGGAAACTCAGGGCACTTTCTTCGAGACTGTCCGGTGAAACCTGCCAAGAAGGCAGTAGGAGCTGCAGTTACCAAAGTTACAAACTCTGAGCAGGGAAACGACCTCGCCCGACAAGAATAGAGGTCCTCTTGCCGAGCGTGAAAACCAGTTCCGTGACCTCGCATTTCGTGATACCTATGGTCCTCATTAGCCCTGATAATCCAGATCGATTACATGCAATTGAAGCTTACGTCGACAGCGGTGCCATCGGCAATTATGTGGATCATGAAATGGTTTGAGGATGAATCTAACTCTTTGTCCCAAGGCTGTAAAGGACGTCATTACTACGGTGGATGGTACGGAGATAGCCTCCGGGCCAGTAACGCATACCACTCAAGAGGTGACGCTAGTAAGTCAAGATGGACACCATGAGAAGATCGTGTTCGATGTGATCAAGGCCCCTCAGTTTCAGATTATTCTAGGAATACCTTGGTTAGAGAAACACAATCCTCTGATCGATTGGCGAGCAAGAACGGTCCAGTTTCCAGAATGTGTCTCTACTTGTCACCCTCCACCTGGTGTTGCACTGGCAGCAATTTCTTCAGAGACTCCCCAGTTACCTCCCGAATACCTAGAATACCAAGATGTTTTCCGGAAGGATCAGGCTAACTCTCTACCTCCTCATAGGTCTTATGACTGCCAGATAGACCTGATACCTGGATCTACTCCTCCTTGTAGTAGAATTTATGCCCTCACCGAGCCTGAGAACCTTCACCTTCGACAATACCTGGATCAATACCTGGCAAATGGGTTTATTCGTCCTTCCAAGTCCCCTGCTTCTTCAGCTTTGTTCTTCGTTCCAAAAAAGGAAGGAGACCTTAGAACTTGTATCGATTATCGCTCCCTGAACCAGATCACCGTTAAGAATAGATATCCGTTACCTTTGATCCCTGAACTCCTGGACCAAGTCAGAAAAGCATGCATATATACAAAGCTGGATCTTAGAGGAGCTTACCACTTGGTACGAGTAAAAGAGGGCGATGAATGGAAGACGGCCTTCCGCACCAAGTATGGGCTATTTGAATATCAGGTCATGCCCTTCGGACTTTGCAATGCCCCGGCCGCCTTTCAATATTTTATGAACGATGTCCTCAGAGAGCTCATAGATGTATGTGTTGTTGTTTACATTGACGACATCCTCGTTTATTCTTCATCGGAATCTGAACATCGGAAACACGTGAAAATGGTCCTCGAAAGATTGCGTCAACACAAACTTTTCGCTAAGTTGGAAAAATGTGTTTTCAACGTGACTGAAGTTGAATTCTTGGGATTCATATTATCACCTGGCGGAGTGCGTATGGATTCAAAGAAGGTCGATGCAGTTCTCAAATGGCCATCACCATCCTCCGTAAAAGGTGTGCAAAGCATGTTAGGCTTCGCTAACTTTTACCGCAGGTTTATCCCTGAATTCTCTCGAATAGTCCAGCCCATCACTGCCTTGTTAAAGAAAAACAAACGTTTTGAATGGTCTACCGAGGCGGAACAAGCTTTCCAGGATTTGAAGACTAAATTTATCTCTGCACCAATCTTAAAACACCCTCGCCCCGAACTCCCCTACATCGTGGAAACTGATGCTTCAAGCCTTGCCATGGGGGCAGTTCTATCACAAAAGGACCCGGTAACCAATCAGTTGCATCCCGTGGCATTTTGGTCCCGCAAATTCTCGCCTCCTGAAATCAATTACACGATTACTGACAAGGAACTTCTGGCTATCAAGTCTGCCTTTAAGGCTTGGCGGCATTATCTGCTGGGGGCCCGACACACCGTTACTGTGATTACGGATCACCGAAACCTGCAATATTTGAAGACCGCAAAAGCCCAATCCTCTAGACAACTCCGTTGGGCATTATTCTTTGCCGAGTTTGACTTCATAATTACCTATCGACCTGGTACAAAGAACGGTAAAGCCGATGCCCTTTCTCGGATGGGAGTGGAAGAACACTTGGTCAACCCTAAACCTGTACCAATCATTCCCGAACAAAGAATTCTGGGTGTAATCGCCACAGAATCCATAGAGGAAGTTAAGGATAAAGCCAGGCAACTTGTAACTCCAGCAGACATACAGAATTGGCATCTGCAGGGAAAGGACTTTGCAGTAAAGGACAACTTATTGTATTTCCAAGAACGATTATACCTACCCAGCACAGATTTACAGAAAAAAGTAATCTCTTGTTATCACGACTCTTTAATGGAAGGTCATCCCGGTATAGCCAAGACCTCAGAAAAGATCAAGCGCTACTTCTGGTGGCCGTCTTGGAAAAAAGATATCAGAGACTTTATAATGTCCTGTGGAGTATGCGCCCAAAACAAGAGTCAAAAGGAAAGACCAGCAGGCCTCTTACGCCCTATTGACATCCCACCTCGCCCTTGGCATACGCTTTCTATGGACTTCATCACCGATCTACCTCCATGCTCCGGATACAATACGATTCTAGTAATCGTGGACTTATTCTCCAAGATGGCGCATTTCATTCCGCTCAAAGGCTTGCCAACAGCAGCAACTCTGGCCCGAGAATTTCTCGAAAACATCGTCCGACTGCACGGTTTTCCTTCGGTTCTAATTTCGGATCGAGGTAGTCAATTTATTTCTCATTTTTGGCGAAGTTGCTGTCGGTCGGCTCAAATTGATGTGAGACTATCGACCAGTCACCACCCTCAGACCGACGGACAAACCGAGAGGACCAATCAAACTCTGGAACAGTATTTACGCTGCATGCTGCAACAAACTGAAAAAACTTGGAAAGATATCCTTTGGATAGCCGAGTATGCCTACAATAACTCTGTCCATTCGGGAACTGGGAAAACCCCGTTTTTTCTTTTGTACGGCAGTCACCCTCAAACCTCGGAGTTGGATCCCCTCCAAGATCTTGAAACACCAGCAGTAGACTACCTGCATTCTACAATCACCCAAGCCTTTAAGGAAGCTGTTTCTCACCTTCAAAGGGCTAAAGAACAATACAAGAAAGGAGCAGATCAACATCGGAAGGAAGCCCCTCACTATCAAGTAGGGGATCAAGTCTGGTTATCCACCAAATATCTATCTCTAAAAGGGCCACGCACATTCAACCCAAGATACCTTGGTCCCTATTCCATCACTACCATAGTAAACCCAGTAGCGGTCAAGTTGGACTTGCCCCCGCACATGAAGATACATCCGGTCTTCCACGTCTCTCTATTAAAACCCGTGCAACCTCAAACCCGACTAACCAAATCTCCAAAACCTATCCTAGTGGATGGAGAACTCGAGTTTGAAGTCAAAAGCATTCTGGACTCCAAGATCTCCAAATCTAAACTATTCTACCTAATTGACTGGAAAGGCTACGGCCCCCAAGAGAGATCCTGGGAACCTGCTGAATATGTCCACGCTCCTCGCCTAATCAAAAGATTTCACCGAACATTTCCTGACAAGCCAAAACCCCCGGCGAAGCCCGGTTTGGGAGGGGCCTTGAGGGGGGGTACTGTCATGATCTCTGCTTCCAAAAGGTCAGGGTTTTCCCAACTCCCTTGGAAGCAGATCCATAACCCAGGTTCCGAGAGCCAACCAGTCCCAATTGGGACCTTTTGGACCCAGTCCTGGCGCCAGTGGCACCAGGCTCATAAATATGCCCAGTCCCAGCGCTGGAAGCGCCGGGCTCATAATGCTTGGGTGGACTTACCTTCAGCAGACCATGCTGCTTACTTGCCTGCCAGTTGAGCCTCTGATCCTCTTCTGTTTGGAACTACTTTTCCTGTTGGGTGGGGCTGGAGCCACTCCCTAGATTCAGAACACTGGAACTCTTCTGGAAGGCAGGAACTCTTTTCTTACCAGGAACTCTTTTCTTACTTAGGCGTGGCTGTGGAAGGAGACACCTAAGCACTACAGGAGGCTATTTAAACCACACCGGACGATGAATCTTGCTTTGCGTTATTCTGCAACCTCTGCAGCAGAACGCTCATCGTGTCTTCTGCATCCGGTCCTGGGCCTAAGGAAAAAGGCTTACCATCCTGAATCCAGTCTTCAGCAACACCTATAAAGACAAGAAAGAACAGGTTAGCATTCCGGCATCTGAAAGGCAAAGGCTTACCATCCTGAATCCAGTCTTCAGCAACACCTATAAAGACAAGAAAGAACAGGTTAGCATTCCGGCATCTGAAAGGCAAAGGCTTACCAACTCTTTGCACGCTCCGGAGGCCTTCGGCGCTGCATCCCGCATCTGAAAGACAAAACAAGGTGCGTTTAAAGACATTGGGGAACTTTAATACTCACGTGCCATTACTCCTTTCCACATCTAATCCAGTGGGTATTCCGGCACCCTGCAGCCGCTCCGAACTCGTACCTGCAAAATAAAAAGACAGTTAGAGCGCATAGTGAAGCAGGCAACAAGCGCTTACTTACGTGCTTCCAGGCGCTTCTATTCATCACACGGGCTCCATCTTCAACTCACTTCAGCCCATCATCCGCCATCGCCGGAACCCTGCAAAACAAGAGACATCATTACTAAAGACTTTAAAGACATTTGAATGACTCGAAACTTACCCTTCGTGCAGTAAACGACGGACAGCAGTCCTCTGAAGTCAAGAGGCCTGCGCTACCTATCCAGTGAAGAAACTGGTTACAGCACCCTGCCCCGAGGCAGATGGAGAGCTCGGCATTCACTTACCTAAGGTGAGAGCGTTAACCTTTGGGGGTCTACAGGAGAGGAGAAGAGGAAAGAGATAGGGACACTCCAATAACCCCAGTTCATTAACCCCATATTTTCTATCTGCAGACATCTTACTCTACACGTCAGGCATACAGTGCACAGAGGTCCAGCCCAAAGAGCCAACCGGGTGCTACACATCACCTTTGAAGATACGGTAGTCGCCCAGTCAAGACCGGCGCCTCTGCGAGAATCAGGTGAGCGTTACACCATCCCTCCAGTGTGAAGTCCTGGGACAGTTTGCCGAACACTGCCACTGCCTCATTGGGACAACATTACTTCATCGCTGCTCCACAGTACAGGTGAGTGGGGGAATTGCAAATGGGAAACTGGTGGTTCTGTGGCTGCATCCAAGAAGGTGGGAGTGGGATGATGGCACTTAGGGGGTGAGGGGTAATGCTGTGGGAGGAACAGTGCGTGGCAGGTCAGTGCTGTCCTATGTTTTGCTATGTTCATATGGCATGCTTACTGTCATGGTGGGGTACTGCTGTGGGGCACACAGTGCGTGGCAGATTGGTGCTGTCCTATGTTTTGCTATGTTCATATGGCATGGTTACTGTCACTTTGTGTATTAGCTTACTTCCAATTGTACCATCATGCATATGGAAGCCTCTACTGCAGATGTATTAATTGTGTTTGCAAGGTGCTTGAGGTGGTAAGGCTGCAGAGCCATGTACAGCTAGCTGGTCGTTGTGTGTGTGTGCATGGGTGTTTGTGTGTGTGTGTGTGTGTCTGTGTGTGTGTGTCCATGCCTGGTTGTCACTTCTGACATTGGCAGTGCCTGATTGTCCATGCCCAGCTGAATCAATGTCGGGTCAGGGATGAAGAGCAATGTCCCGGGAGCATTCTTGAGCCTTTGAACAGTGGGCATGCTCTGTGGGGATCAGACAAAGTGGTGGTGTGGCGTACCAGCGATGATTTTTACACATCCATCTCTGTTACAGGTGCATTCCAGATCCAGTGCCAAGCCACCAGCATCAGCTGCACTATGCCAGCCACTTCTACCTCCAAGGTTGCGTGGATGAGGGCTGGTAACTTCTATGTGGCAGAAGTTGTCGTCCTTGGTGAAAAGGTCTGCTGCACTATGAAGCCCTCTTCCAACCGGAGCAGCAGCTTGGGGCCGTTGGACGTAGGAGGATCTGGCCGGAGATTGCTGCTCCCTTGTTGAGGGGGTGGTGATCCATACCCCAGAAAACATAAAGGGAAACTGGGACGATAATTGGATCCGGAGCCAGAGGAAGGCCAGGGCAGCCATCGAGGCAGGACCCACCGCAGAGTTGCACTCTGGCGGGCGCCATCGGATTTCACCTCTCCATGTCTGGATCATGTAGAGGGTAAACACTGCTCTTCATGCCCAGCTCCTCGTACTGTAGGCCCAGATCCAGGCTGTAGGTGAGTCCACATTGTCAGTACAATGGGGCTGAATGGGTATGCCATGTGAAGAGGATGCATGTTGGAGGACGCTGGTCGATGTACACAGGAATGTAGTGTAACATAATGTGGCATGCCATTTTGTTCTGGTGCCATTGGCATGGCATATGTATGATGTGTCCATGGTGCATGCAAGGTTCCACGCTGTGTGGGTTGTAGGGGTGGGAGGGCCTGGGAAGGAAGTGCAAAGTGGGCACTTGTATGCCACTATGGCCTTGAGGAGTTAAATGTTGGCGTCAATGGTGTTGGGTCATGAGTTATAGATCAAGGGATATTCATTCTTCAGGATCACTTCCCAGTTGTCTTTTGACTGATGGACATATGTGGTCCAATTCAGGGGTGGGAGCCCAGGCCACCATCTGCATTGTAGGATGTGTGTTTACCTCTGGGGGATTTGAGGGCTAGGGTGACACATCTGGTTCAGGGGCATTGTTGGTTGCTGGCTGATGTGATAGGTGTGAGGGGGTACTGTGCCCTGGGTGGGCTATTATTGGGATGGGTGATGGATAGCTGACTTGCCTGGGGGCTGTGGGAGTCTATGGAGGGAAGCAAGAAGTATGCCAGATCCAGTGTACCCATGGCCATGTACCAGAAAATCGAAATCGAATTTAGGCCTTGTATTTTGTTGAACTGCTACCTATTATGCCCTGCCAACATTTAGCCTCTGCCTGCACCACTTAGAAAATCGAATTTAAGCATTGTAATTTGTGGAAATGCTACCTATTATGCCCTGCCACCATTTAGCCTCTGCCTGCCCCACTTAGAAAATCAAATTTAGGCATTGTATTTTGTTGAATTGTGACCCACTTGTGACCTGCCTCTGAACTACCTAGCACTAGTCGCACAATCCCCCTGTCATTTCTGTCACATACCAGCGGCACACACCAGCTGCACACACACACACACACACAGCCACTCTCCACAATCATGATGCCCAAGAATGCACCTCCCAATCATAGCATAGTTCCACTCTCCCGCACTCTCCCTGCCACACTCCGCTCAGCCAGCCGAACAGCCATCCTTATAGCCCTCACTATAATGGCCTCTACGCCTCCCCACATATTCCCAGCATACCTCACCCAGCGCCCGGCACTAAATACACATGCCGCAGCACCAGACTACAACATCACACAGTCTCGGCGCCCTAGCCTAGCCACCAGACTCCGCAATCTCAGAAATCGATCACTTCCTAGGTATTTACTCTGCTCACCCACACCCATCACGACTAGAAAAACCGGATTAGGCACCCGCACTGCACCACTACCCCGTACTAAAATGAGCATAGGCACTGCCCCTCTCCCCCCACCACCCGAACATGCTTCTACACTACTTCGCACTAAGCCCCTCACTACCACACACCACAACAAGCACATTCACCCCATACTAGTACAAACAAAAACATCAAAGGCACACAACACCCACCTCTTAAATGTGCACTACTGAACGTACGCTCCCTACCTGCACATGCCCTCGAGATAAATGATCTACTATCCACACTTAATCTGGACTTACTTTGCATCACCGAATCCTGGCTCAATGATGCCTCCTGCCCAGCCATCGCACTAGCCCTACCCACAGGCTACACCATCCTTAGGCAAGATAGATGTGATAAGATTGGAGGGGGAGTCGCCCTTATCCACAAAGACTCACTATACATCAGATTAGCAGACCATAGTTCATGGGGTGGTAATGCTGATTTTCTATCAGCCAAGCTTACGCTCTCCCCCAATAATCTAATCAACATCCACATCCTATAAAGACCTCCTGGACTCCCAGCTGACTTCCAAGAGCACCTCTCCCATCGACTCAGCAACAACATTAAAAAGTCCTCCAAAATCCTTCTATTAGGAGACTTAAATTTAGGATACAATGATCCTAAGGATAAATCTGCCGAAACCTCACTAAAGAACTCGCAGACTTAGGTTTCTCCCAAAGAATCCTCACCCCCAATCACTCCAAAGGCCGCACCCTTGACTGGGTCATGGATCACAACTGTGCATCCAACATTACCTCAAACACCGCCCTTCCTTGGACGGACCACACATGCATCGAATTCCTCATCCCCACCAACCCTAAACCTAAGACTCTCACCCACGCACCACCTGCCACAATAAGAAGTTCTAAATAACTCAAGGCAGACAACTTACGTCCCCACCTTAAAAGCCCCTGCCTAGCACCACCTTTCTCTCGGGACCCAAACATAATATCAGCTATCTTCAATGATACTCTCACCAATGCCATAAACTCTATAGCCCCACTTGAAAGCAAGAAGGAACAAAAAATAATTTCACTGCAACTCTTGGTTCTCGGAAGAACTCCAAACCCAAGCGCCAGTCGCTTAAAAACTGGCAAACGGATCCGAGTGATCTAAATAAGAGCCTCTTCAAACAAATAGCCCTCCAATATAAAAAAGCCATTTTAGCAGCAAAATCCAACTCCTTCAATGATAGGATCTCAAAGGCCAACTCCCAAGCTAAAGAACTATTCGCATTCTTTAATGAATTAGTCACTCCTCTGGCTACTGCTGACGAGATAACTAAAGACAAAGCCTGGTGTGCCAGCATTCAGTCCGCCATGCTCAACAAAATAAAACTCCTCCAGAACAAAATCCAAAACCACTGCAAAGCCTTCCCAAACCAAAAAACCAACCGACCTACACAAGACAAGCATAGTAATCTCAATCACACTCAATTCTCCTTCAGAAACGTCACTGAACCTGAGGTCCTTAATCTCATAAAAAACCTCAAACCATCCCTCTGCAAAGCAGACATTTTCCCTCCCAAAATCATCAAGGAATGCGCCAATGACCTAGCACCCCTGATTACTGCCTTCATTAACGCATATTTCCAAACAGGAACTGTCCCAGGAAAGCCTGGGTGCGGCCACTTCTAAAAAAGGCCACAATTGACCCAGCGCAACCCAACAACTACAGACTGATAACGACAGTCCCGTTCCTCCTAAAAATCCTGGACAAAGCAGCTCACATCCAGATGCAATCATACATAGAAGCTAACTCCATACTAGGCAAAAGACAATCTGGCTTCCGTGTCGGGCATGGAACAGAATCCACCTTATTAGACCTAAAAAATCAAATCTCACAGATCATGGACAAAGGCAAACCTGCCTTGCTCCTCCTCCTCGATCTATCAGCTGCTTTGACCTGGTAGATCACCAAACACTCACCACCCACCTCACCCATGCAGCCCATTTCTCTAATCAAGCAGCATCCTGGATCACTTCCTCCCTTGAAAGAAGAGCGATGAAGGTCTACTCCGACACAGCTAACGCAGATCCTACCACTATAAACTGCGGTGTCCCCTAAGGATCTTGTACAGCCCCCACCCTCTATAACCTCTTCACAAAATCCCTCTTCGACCTACTTGACTCCATGGGTGTTGCATATACAAACTATGCAGACGACACTTGAGTACTTTTACCCCTATCTGGACTCTATCACCAAGACGTCACGGCCCATCACAACATCTATGCCATTATCCAAGCTTGGATGTCAATCAGTGGCCTCTGTCTTAATGGGGAGAAGACTGAAATTCTCATCCTGGGTCAGACAAAGACATTATCGAATCTAAGCCCCCAATACAACAACTTCAACATAGAAAACTCAACCATCTCCGTATCATCCTCTGTTAAGACTCTAGGTGTTCACATTGATGTAAATCTATCGATGAACAAACAAGTCAGCGCCATAGCCTCTGCATCAGCATTCAGCACCAAACTCATCAATGCCATTAAACCCTACTTATCCAACCCCAACCGCTTGGCCATAGCTAGAGCAACTAT
The DNA here is from genome assembly GCF_040938575.1 of Ambystoma mexicanum. Lineage (NCBI taxonomy): Eukaryota > Metazoa > Chordata > Amphibia > Caudata > Ambystomatidae > Ambystoma > Ambystoma mexicanum. The sequence continues at coordinate 417,543,132 of NC_090934.1, read as the reverse complement.
AGGAGCCAAACTCGATCATTGCAACGCCCTTCTAGCTGGCACCTCTGCCAAAAACATTCACAGACTGCAAACCACACAAAACAATGCCCTCAGAGCCGCCATGAGCATCCCTAGAAGAGACCATATATCCCACGCCAGACGTGAAGCCCGGTGGCTCCAGGTCAAATACCGTATTACTCTGAAAATCCTCACCATCACTCACAGGTGCATCAACAAAACCGCTCCAGCATACCTATCTGAAGCAATATCAAGGACCACATCCACTCGCCCCACCAGAGGTCAGTACACCAACCAGCTACACATACCATGCATAAAAAGAGCCACAGCGGGAGGTCTAGGCTTCTCCTATATTGCACCGAAACTCTGGAACTCACTCCCTGCCACCCTTAGAGCTGAAACTTCCATCTCTGTCTTCTGCAACAACCTCAAGGCCACTCTCCTCAACTAGCAAGTGGAGGACTGCCTCCTCCACTTCTGCCATGTATATTGTAATATAACACAAATGTAACATAACTATATTGTAACCTGCATATATACTGCTAATGACTATGTAACTATATTGCAACCTGTATATATATTGCTAATGACCATGTAACTAAGCTTTGTACTGTAACAAGTGCCACAATGTCCTTCGGCTGTTGTGCGCTATATAAATATGAATAAAACAAAACAAACAAATATGGTGCAAAGTGGGAGGATGGCCCATGTTCAGTGGAGGGTGAGGAATGTTGGTGTTAGTGCAATGATGATGGCTGCATGTCTTGCCAATATGTTACAGTCCTCATGTATGCCCCATCCATGTGCCCAGTTGGCCCTGGTAACTATTGTGTCCTTGGAGTGTTGACAGCTCATTCTCTGCAAATCCATGCATACATCTTGTATTAGGCGCTTACATGTCTGCCTGTTCAGGATGATACATAGAAGTTGTGATGTGATGGGGCCGTGGCATTTGTATGTGAGTCGGTGGCATGGTACCTTGACAATCTTTGGACATGCACATGTGTGCACTCCTATGCTGAACTGCCTGTCCTCTCTCCCTTTTCAACCAGTGTCGCATGCAGATGAGGAGACCAACACGCAGGAGGGGCAGGTTGCCAGGCAAAGGCCTTCCAGGAGGCTAAGAAAACTGGTGTTGTACACCTCATCCGAGGGACAGGTGGCTGCCGGGGGGACATCTTCAGATGGCGCAGGTGTTGACGTGCAGGACGTTGCCATGGACATGGAGGGTGAGTCCTCATGTGTAGAGGGGCAGGAACATTCCACCCTCCCCACAGTTAGGCCGGTCACCACAGGGGTGCCATTTGGGGTGGCAGGGTCAGGTGTTGTGGAGAGGGAGTATGCCATTGTGGGCCTGGCCATGGTGTCTGGTGGGGGTACATTGTTGAATGGGCAGGCTGTTGACATGGGCCTGGGACAGGAGGTTGTGCAAGACACATTGGTGGAGTCAGTTCTTCGCACTGTCCCAGGCAAATCAGTTATAGGGTAACACACTTTTGGTGATGCCACAACTCAGACAAGCCCTGCTGTGACAGCCGGTGAGGACATATGGGATGCTGTATTGCCCCTGCTCTTATTGGGCCGTAGCCGGCAGGTGGCTGCCCTTGAGGCCCTTGACCTGATCCATGGCCAGCTTGTAAACCATCACGGGCAGATGGCTAGTGCAATGCAGTGCATTGCACAATTGGCACAGGCTACTACAATGCCGCCCACCTCCTCATCAACTGTGCCCCAGGCACCAACAGGTGTGGCCTTCATGCGTTAATAATACAAAAAATGGTACAAGGAAATGAGGAAAACAACTGAAAGAGGAAGGCAAGGGAATGTAAAGATCAAATCATCATTTCATTTTATTTAGATTTGTATAAACAACATTTTATGAAATAATTTAATCAATTCTTAAAAAACATTTTGACTATTCAAGCATTCAACCATTCATTCACTAATTGAACATCTAAAAGTTATATAAATGAGCTAAAGTGTCACAAAAAAGTACTATTCATTTCATTAGTACACGTCTTTTCAATTTATTGATAGTTCCAAATAATCAAGAAACTAATCATTATTGATAATAGTTCATTCCAGGACAAAGTACCGACTATTGGTGCCTTAGACTATTGGTGCCTTAAAAAATCATTCTTCTTTACGAAAAGGCTTCCCAGTTGGTAAAATAGTTTCGACTTGACAGATTGTGTGTGTCTTCATCAGGATTGGATGAACGTTTAACAAATATTCTGCAAACCCCATTTGGTTCGCCTAGTGGCTGGTGTTCCAGTAGCCTCTGGTGAGGGTCTGAAGTGCTAGACCGCCTGATAAAGTGACGATATCTTCTTTCTGAAAGATTCTCTCCCAGGCTGTATTAGATCCCTCTCTCCCTATTGCACCGCTCCCTTTTTATTCGTATTAAGGGATGTCAGTGTAGCCGCGGTGAAGGGAAAAGGAAACCAAAGCACTGTTTCCCTTCTTCAACACAGCACGTTAGATTAGAAGGAGGCGTGGTTCTTCACCACAGAATGTTTATACTCGCTCATGTAACGATCTAAAAAACAGAACACCGCTGTTTAACCGGAGGGCAAAAATGACCCCTCTCTGACGTAACACTGCCTCAGCCGTTGAATTAAGCTAAGGCAATTCTTGACTCGGTATTCTGACGGTCTTAATCTGGTCTTGGGCCGAAGGTACGCACATCCGCCATTAGAGAAAAGTGTTTTTTAGATTGTTACATGAGCGAGTATAAACGTTCTGTGGTGAAGAGCCACGCCTCCTTCTAATCTAACGTGCTGTGTTGAAGAAGGGAAACAGTGCTTTCGTTTCCTTTTCCCTTCACCGCGGCTACACTGACATCCCTTAATACGAATAAAAAGGGAGCGGTGCAATAGGGAGAGAGGGATCTAATACAGCCTGGGAGAGAATCTTTCAGAAAGAAGATATCGTCACTTCCTTCAGGGGGTCTAGCACTTCAGACCCTCACCAGAGGCTACTGGAACACCAGCCATTAGGCAAACCAAATGGGGTTTGCAGAATATTTGTTAAACGTTCATCCAATCCTGATGAAGACACACACAATCTGTCAAGTCGAAACTATTTTACCAACTGGGAAGCCTTTTCGTAAAGAAGAATGATTTTTTAAGGCACCAATAGTCTAAGGCACCAATAGTCGATACTTTGTCCTGGAATGAACTATTATCAATAATGATTAGTTTCTTGATTATTTGGAACTATCAATACATTGAAAAGACGTGTACTAATGAAATGAATAGTACTTTTTTGTGACACTTTAGCTCATTTATATGACTTTTAGATGTTCAATTAGTGAATGAATGGTTGAATGCTTGAATAGTCAAAATGTTTTTTAAGAATTGATTAGATTATTTCATAAAATGTTGTTTATACAAATCTAAATAAAATGAAATGATGATTTGATCTTTACATTCCCTTGCCTTCCTCTTTCAGTTGTTTTCCTCATTTCCTGGTACCATTTTTTGTATTATTATATGTTTCTACCTCAAGGTACCAGTGAATATTGAGGCTCCCACCTTGGGTTTGGTTTATTGGGTGGCCTTCATGCGTGCCACCACCTCAGGCTCCTCTGCCCCTGTCACTCCTTCGGCAAGTCTGGTGCCTCCTTCGCAGTCACTGGGGGTGAAAGTGGCCATGAAGGCTGTTCAGGTGGTCCCACTGTCTGGGTTGGCCTGTGCACAGGATCCTGCAGTACAGGTGGACATGGCATTGGAGGCGACTGATGGGGCAGTACTCCCCTCCAGCAGTCGTTTGTTTCGCCGGAGGGAGTCCCAGCGTCAGAGGCGGCCTGCCAGGCAGCTGGAGCTGTTGTGGCAGTGGAGGCAGGCACACCGGTAACTCATGGCATGGATTGTGCAGCAAGCATTCGTAGTCTGACAGGAGAGGCAGGTGGCAAGGCACCGGATAAATGTAGCTACCACATGCCAACTGCCACTCATGAGGGGGTAGGAGGAACAGAGGCTGAAGGCACTTGAGGAGGCAACTGCCATGCCCAGGGCTGAAGCCCATGCAAGGATGGGGGTGTTGTGTGATGCCCTTTTGGCGGAGAGCATGAGGTGTGCACAATAAATTTCCTGAAGGCCCTCAGGGACACTACTGAGGCCCACCTCCAGCAAGTGGACAGAGACACAAGGTATTGTCGATGTCGATTCATGATGTAAACCCATTGACTAATTTTGGATTTGCAAGATTAAGTTTTTATTAAAAAGAAGGACAGGATTGTGAATTAAACATTTCCTGCTACAAACAAATACGTTTGAATCTTTTTACTAGTACATTTTTTGACGCAGAAAGTTACATATTTTACAAACTGGCAGCAACCTTATGGGGCAAACAAACTGTGAAGCGCCATTCCTGACAAAGTAGAGCTACTTTGTTTTTGGAGATTTTAATTACGTGTGCACATTACCAACAAGCAACCTGTGTGCTGTATGCAGGTGTCAGGCTCACAGCCATGCACTTATGGATCAGCATATGTAGATGTATTCTGTGAGAAACCTGAGAGTATTTTCCCAATCAAGCCTCAGAAATGCCTTATTCATGTGGCCTGGGAAGGGTCGATGCTCTCAGACCCCATGCCTATGAGCGGATGAGCAAGAAAGGATCTCCAGAATGGGGGAGTTCAGGGTTGTGCTCGGGAAATGCCCCAGGTGAGAGGCAGTATTATACCGGGGAAGATGAAGAGGCGGACGAGATCCCTAACACATTTGTAGGTTGCGCTACATCTGCCTCCTTTCCTCCCATTGAATCTTTCTTGCCCAGACACCATCACACCGCTGTATACAACCAATCCCCTAGGATCTCAAACCTTGTAACACTCAAAAACGATCTCTCCCAGAATCCCTGTTTTCCTGTCGCCTATCCGAATACTCCTGGTCATTTTTTTTCACAACCCTCTTGTTATTATTTTCCAAACTCCCAGTCAGCATTGACAAAACACTACTGTTCCCATAATCCCCCCTATTTATTTCACAAACCCTACCGAGCTCACTCTTCCAAATTCACCTACCCCCCTGGGACAAAGAATATATTTCCCCCTTCTTATAACAGCTTTTCCCCATCCTACCTTGTAGGATGCTCATACACTCTACCCCCCCCCCTTTTCCGACACAAACACTTTCGCGCACCACTAAAGATGACGGACAAACACCAGATTCGTTTATCTGACATGTCCCAACACAAGAGTCAGGCAAAGTCAGGCAATTGACCAGAATCACCCAAACCTGACGGATCTTTCCCTTCCTCAAAGGGATAAAAGGTGGAGCACAAGAGCACCAGATGAATAAGGCAGACCGCACGACTGGGAGAACTAACTCAGCACGGCAGTTCAAGAGGAGGAGAAGATGGCGTGTATTGAGGGGGTGACAAGGAGAGAAGCAACCATGCCCTTTCCCAGCCAGGCCCATAAAGCCTCCACAGAAGGAATCGTAGGACCGCAAACAATAGCCAGCATGTGTTGCAACAGATGTCAACGGTAAACAGGGCCCTCCTGCACTAATAACCACGTTGTGGTACCAGCCTTGACTCCAGAGACAAGAAAGGCCAAGCCGTTCATCACACCCGATGAATCAAGGGGAGAGCCGATAAGAAACCAAACTGTATTGAACAAAAGTAGTAAGTGGCTAAGTGAAGAAAGTACAAAGAACTGTTGATACAAAAGGGGAAAAAAACGACTGAGGAATCAGGCACCACATGGGTGCTCACTCGGGAAACTCTGTGCGGCTAACCTCTTGTTTAAACTACCATTACCAGAAGGCCTCGGGAAAAGCGAAAGGGGTCAAAGTGGTCATACAGGGGTCTAGTAAAAGCCTCTATACAGTCGAAAGTCTTTGACCGACAGATGATTGTGAAGTTAAGGGAAGTGAATCCCGCATCGTGAGACCTGTTCAAGAAACTGTGCAATTGGCAAAGTTGGCGAGTGTGAACCCGACAGAGAGATGACGATAAAGAGCGTGCAAAGCCAAAAGTCTCAATGAATAGTGTGTTGACAAGAGTGAACCCGGCAGAGGAATGTCAACAGTGAATTGTTTAAAAAGACCTTAAAACTTGTGAATTTCACAGATGAGAGTGTGTTGAAAGCCATAGTAAACCTGATGGAGTGAGGCTGACATTCGAGAGGGGTCTGGGCCTGGAAGAGGGGGACTCAGGGGTGAAGAAATATCACCTCCAGTACAATCAGGAAAGAACTTTTGTTTAGCATTTTGAACCCATCAGACCCCCGGCAGTAAGAAACTTAACTACCGAAGGTCCTGATATTGTAAAGAACTGTTTGGTGGATCTGAGCCGGAAGAGGGGGATCCAGGGGCGAAAAGGCATCCCCCAATGTACAAGCAGAAAGGAACTTTTGTTTATTAATTTTGGAAGACATCAGGTCCTCGGAGGCCAGAGACTCTTTGTAGAAAAGAGACTTAACCACTGAACGCCTTGATAGCTGAGAGCGGAACTGTTAGCTCGTTCTGGAAAGCTTGAGCATCTGCTGTGCTCCGGTGTCCTGCCTTGTCCCATGCTCAAAACATGGGGATGGGAGACACGGACAATCGCATCCTGACTTATTCTTTGTGAACACTTCTTTCTTATGAACCTCATCGCACACTGTTTATTTGTATTTAGCGTATGGATTGGCAATAGGTTTTTCTTAGTATAGGCCCTTTTATTTTTGACCAGACGCCCCTAGGATTGCCTTATTATTATTTGATGGTTGTAGCTTGCTCCCATCTTTTTGTGATGTGATTTGATTTTAGGATTTATAATGCGCATAACCCAAAGGAACCAAGCGGCAAATCACATCTAGGCGCAGATTTTATCAATAGTATGAAACACAGCTACAGCTACTCAATTGCAGTTTACTCAAAGAGATATGTTTTTAGTTGTTTCCTAAACATCATCGGAGACTCGTCAATGGGGCGGAAGACTGTTCCAGGCCCGTGGGCCAGCCACTGAGAACTGTCGATCCTCGAACGGACAGACTTAGATAGAGGGACTACCAAGGGATCTTGGTTCATAGATCGGAGTGATCTTGTGGGGTTATATGTCTTGATCTTTGAAATTAAGCATGGTGGTGCTAGGCCATGAATACATCTGAAAACAAGACCCAACAACTGGTGAACTGGTACCAGTGAAGTTTCCTATGAAATTCTGAGACTGATGTTTTTCATGGTAGTGAAAAATCAAACGAACTGCTGAATTTTGAGCTACTACAAGGGTCTGCAGTTGGTAATTAGGGCAGCCTACCAAGAGCCCATTACAATAATCCAGCCTGAAATTAACAAGGGTACCTACCACTGTTGGTCGATCCACTTGCAGAATAAGGGGGAGGAAGGGTTTCAACATTTTCAGTTGAAAATACATTGATTTCATCATCTGATTAATGTTCAGGTGATACCCCAGATTTGATTGCCAAATACAGCCTGCATTTTTTACAGAGTCCGTATATTTGGAAACAATTCCAAACAGAGGCGGGCATGGCATTATAGGGGAAAATGTTTCCAGTTTATTTTTTTAACCGAAAACAATAATTCCCATTTTAGTGGGTTTCAATTGGAGCTTGTTGTCAAGCATCTACATTCAAAATTTTTCTGCATATTTCAAAATACACTCGAATGCCTCCACTGGTTGCCTTACGCTAACGTAAATCTGCATATCGTCCGTATACGAGTGCAGATATAAAGATTAAACAACACGGGCAACAGGAATGAGCCATGTGGTACTCCACTAGAAATTGTCAACATTTCAGAAAGAAAAGGACCCAGTTTCACCTGTTGCGCTCGATTATTCAGAAAGGAGTCGAACCATCTCAAGGCTTCATCAGAGACCAGTGCCAAGGTATTTAATCTAGCACTAAGAATATTAAATTTAGATTTAGATTTATATTTAGGTTTAGATTAGGCATTTTTCAAACACGCATATACAGTTTAATAAACACCCTTGTACTCTGATCACTTGTGTCTGTCTTCACTGTTGCCACCATGAGTTCCTTACAGTTCATTGTGACCTTCTCAGTCCATCCACATTATGGTTTGTCATTGTGATAGTCAATGTTGTCCTACATTGCATTCCTGGCACGGATGATCATGTAGCCATGTCTGTTGGCTGTACAGGTCTATGATTGCCAATGTGGAACAATGATGACTGTGCCTTTCAGTACGCATGGTTGTTGCACTATACATGCCTGTGATCATGAGATGTGGTTGGTGTATATGGCCCCACTACTCATACGGGGTTGTGATAGCATCGTGGATGTGGGTGTGCTTTCATGTGTGACATTACTATCAGCAGGGCTTTATTGATGCCTTGTGTGTGTCACAGGTGTGTTGGGTGTGGTGATGTTGTCAGTGATGGTGTTTGTTGCTCTGTGATTTTGATGATTGGTGGTTGTCCCAGTGATGGTCACTGTCATGCGCAGTATATGCAATGTGAATGTCTGTGCTGCCTAATTTGTACTTTTGTGCAGAGTTGTGTGCATTTCATGCACCTTGACTGCTAATGCATGTATTACACACCAGACATCACTCTGACTTCTGTAGGGCAGATGAGTGTATGCGTAAGGGTGTTTGTAGCTGTGCATGTGCTTCAGGTGAATGAATGTCAACAGCACCCCCGGTGCCTCCAATGTATGCAGTCATTGATTTCCCCATGGCGTACATCATGGGAGACACATCTGGCCAGGATTTGGATCTGAACGACCGGTGTACATGGGTGAGTGGGGATATGATGGCCCACTGTACCCTCACACTTCTAGGGATGGTAAGACGATACATTCATGTGGATGTACAGGTACACTCAGGTGGTAATCCTGCGCGATATTTGGTGTGGCGGGCTATGTAGAGTAAATGTCCTCAGGAGGGTTGTTAGGGCGAACCAGTAGTTACACAGGCCATACGGTATCACTGTCAGTAATTAAGGTAGTGCCCAATCCGAATTGCGTCAACAATTGTGGTCACTCATTTTGTACACACCACCCACAGGTTGTAGTTTGAATGATGTGTGCACAATGTCCCTCCACAAGATAAAGTAGGGTGCTGTGGCTACACACTGGAGGTGGTGACACTTCTGATGGATTTTGATGGGGTATTGAGCTGAGTACTGACACGTGGAGGTTTGGAAATTTGGGAACAGGGCTGAGTTCTTGTGGGATGCAGACCCAGGAAGACCCTGCCTGGTGTAGCCCTGTCCAGGCCCCAGTCACACCCTCACTACCTTCTCCACTCCTGTGCGTCCAGCTGCTGTGCTTTGTTGGGACTCACATTCCACTCTGGCCATTTTGTTCAGCTTGGTGGGTGCTCAGTGGTCAGGATGGACGGCACAGCTTGTCATGGTCCACCTCATGGTGCCCAGCCAGCTCTTCCCATTGGATCCCTGCCAGGGGCAGAGACCCACATGGCCCACAGCTTCCAGTCTGACTTCAGCGTCCCTCTGGCCTCAGGGCAATTTGGCAACACCTGCACAAGGGGCACCCTAGCCAGGTGTGCGGTGGTTGGCTCCCTGCCTTCCAGTTGCACACCTACAGTTGCAGGGGGGAATCCACCAGCTGCTTCACACAACTGCTACCTGAGGGGGACTGTTCTCATCCAACATTGTGCCCCCACAGAGTGGGTGCTGATGGAGATAACCAAGTGACAAATCTATGCGTGAACCATGTGCCCTATATTTTTATTCCAGGGGTATGCATGGGTGCAGGGTTGTGCGGATCTTGGGTGCACCTTGTTAATGTTAATGTTAAAGGATATTTGTACCGCGCACTATCAGTCACCACCACAGTGGTCCCCTGGTGCTCTGGCGGATCTGAAAATGAAAGGGAGTGGGGGGGTGAGCTATTGGGAACGAGCGGGATAAGTGCAAGAGAGCAGTGATGTGCTGTTGGCAGCTTCAATTCGGTTAACACCGTTCGCTGAGCTTGGGGGTGCTTTCTGGTCGGTAGCCGTCATGTGCTGTTGTGCGAAGGTATCTGTGGTTTGTTTTGTTGTTGCGGTGTAGTTACGTTTGTTCGGTTTGTTGTGCTTTAGGGTTGTGGTTGTGTTTGGTTAGAGTTTGAGGGGTGTATGCAGAGGGGTGAAATTGTTCGTTGGTTGGTTATTGGCCTCGCTATCTAGAAGGGATATGTGCTAAATTTCCACGTTCTTTCTAGATGTGGTGCGTGAATATCTCTGCATTTCTATGTCGATCCGGCACTGGCTAATATTCACAATCCTGTCAATATATGACGCACGCCAATATTCACAATTATATCCAAATGTGGCACTGGCCCACCTTGAAAATCCTGTCTAAATGCGAAGCAAGCTGGCATTCACAATTCTTGCGTGTGCTGGTCCTTTGAGGAGGCTGTGTGGGTTGAGGTTATGTGTGTGGTGTTGTGATTGGTGGTTGTACAGAGAGTAGGATTAGTTGGGTAAGGTGTACTTTGCATGTGGGGGGCTCAGATTGATGGGTGTAGAGGGTGTGGAAATATTGGCTGTAGGCGCACTTTCAGAGGGGCTCAGATTGGTGGTTGAAAAGGAAGTAGGAATAGTAGGTGTAGGTGCACTGGGGGGCGCAGATTTGTGGCACTCCTGGGACTGTTAATGGTTGGTATGAGTGCAAGTAATGGTGAGAATGGTGAGTACTTGTGAGTACTCACCATGCAATTTGTAGTTTTTTCACTGCATGTGATTTAAGGGGTGGGAGGTGCAATCCTCTTTCTGTTTGCACTGTAGGTCCCTGCTAGCACTTATTTCTGTAAACCGTCTCTTTGCGCAATGCATTTGCACCGCACAATCCTGGTGCATGCGCTGACAGTTTTGCGTACACTTTGCACGTTTTCTGTAAATCTGGCCCATTATGTTTCCCTTTGCACATTCCAATGGATGATGTCCTCTGTTTTATCATTAAGGTTGCATTGCATGTGCCCCACCGGGAACTTCATTAATCACCAACCATATTCCTTGCCTCACCAAAGAACAGAAAGCAGGGTAAAACTTGTCCCTCATTACTGAACACCTTTTTGGAGAGGTCTATATGCGGCCAGCAAATGCAAGTTTAAAGTGACTTAGCCATCAGGTTGTGAACACTGCTGCCTGATTACAGAAAATATCTATACCATCCGCCCAACCGTGGGACTTCATTCTGTGACAAAATGTTAGATACTGCAATGGGAGGAGGTGAGTGACTGCATATGACCTTTTGACAGGTTTATTGGCTGCTGCACAGCAGAACAAAGAAAGGTTGGCAGTTGAAATTCTGAAACACTAAATGTACACTTAAGAAAAACTATTAAGCTTTCTTTGAGTCACATAGGGCCCATTTCAATTGCAAAGGTTAAAAGGTGCTCGCAACAAGCCTGTTTTACCCCCATCCACTTCTGTAGTCTGCCCTTTCTGCCCAGCTCTAATAGGCACTGAATCATCCTACCCCAGACGGGTGATCATTTCTGTAGTACATCTCAGTGCCAGGCAGGTAGAGGGCAACCGGCAGTCATGACATTTCTATAGCCGGACAAACTGAGGTCAGGGGATTTCGTAGAACTTGTCTGGCAAATTCTTTGCCAGACAAGTTGGCCATTTCTATAACAAACCGTGGATAATTTCGGTGGCAGACAAGGCCTAATTTGAGTAGCATTCCTGGGGCACTAGCAGTTCAGAAGTTTGGCGTCTCAGGGATGAGTTCTGCGGCAGACCTGGGGTAGTTTATGTGTCAGAAAAGGGGTGCATGTCATAGAATTAGGAGGGTAATGCCTATGACAGGTAAAGAGACTTCTTTGGAAGATGGGGGTAATCTCCAATTAGATGATAAAAAAGATATCCAATTTGTTGGACTAAAGCAAGTACAGATCACACCGAGGGGAGGAGAGAGAGGAAAAAGCTTGCGACATCTAGAATCAAGAATCGTTTGTCAACATTGAACAACCATGAAGGGTCTAAACACAGAACATGAGATGTGTTGTTATGATACACACTCCCTTATCCCAGAATTGAAAACATCCACGTATGGAACCCATAGTGTGGCCAAAAAAATGAATGTATTGACTGATCAAATGCAATTGGATGATCATATTTCAATATTTGATCAATACAAGCGCCAAATGATGTGCACTAGTAGAGATACAAGAGATACAAGTTAAAGGGGATGCAGTGTGATGATGCTGAATTCTACAGGTGTGCAGTGATGTTGGAAAAAAGGATGAATGGTGATCAACACAAATGTTCAGTATTTAATAAGTTTGACCAATATCTAACAACACTGCGGAACATATTGTGCAAGTTTCTAGTTGGTTTTCTGGTAATAATGGGTCTGGTGCTTAATGTGGGCTACCTTTTATTTAGAAATGGTATGGAGCAACGGAAGTCGCGTGGAAGTCACATTCGGAGTATATATGGGAATTTCACTCGTGAGTAAGTCACTAAAGGGAAAGTAGATTAGAAAATCCAGGATGTCCTCCGTCCTTGCAATAGGGATATTCGAACCGAACCAAGCTATTTAGACAGCAGTGCAGAGGTAGTTGCTAAGTGTACTGCAATTGGTGGCAATATTTAACCGAGTATATAAGGATTGGGCTAAATCACCGTATCACCTTAGGCCTTGCTATGGTGCAACAATTGCTATTCAGAAGCTATATTTTTATGACCACAGTCTTAGAAATGCAAAATGCCTTACAATTGAGCACATATTTGAACCTTCATATAATGTGAGGTCCCATAACATTCAAGTAGCAGTGCAGGGTTAGTTGTGAAGTGCACTACAACATGTGGCTATAACTATGTAGTAGCTGGGCTAATAGTCCTTTGATTATGCTGCAGTATTATATACAGGCCTGTAAGGCCCCAATAATGACTTTTGGGAAGACCGATATTTAAAGAGCACGCTGGGCCTTGATATATTAGAGCTCCCATAGCACTACAATGATACATCCCAAAAGAGCTTGTGGATTACAGGGACATATATTGTACAATACTAACATAGCAAGTACGTCCTAAGAAGGGATGTCTCCATTTGAAGGAACCACGTCCAAAACATGCCTTGGAATCCGACAAGAGCAGTTCGAATTCACGTTTGCTTATGGAAATGAAGATGTGCCGTCGGCCGTCTCACCTCCGACGTCACAGTATATGAATAGAAAAAAACAATATGGCCGCCATTGTTTGTATATATTCGGTGATGAGAGTGGGGCTGTTTTACAGTTCTCCCTATTGCCTTTTCGGAAAATACTTCCCAAATTCCTAAATGACATATTTCTAATATATATATATATATATATATGTTTAAGGAAATATAATCTATACATCCTGCAACAGTGGGTGCATTCTAGACCAATTTCACCAGCAAGAGTCGCCATCAAACGCATTGCGTTTGGACATGTTGATATTTAATCAGCAATGCGTTGTTAATTTGACTGGAGTGTCGTCACCAACTGTTTTCTTTATTGTTTTGATATAGTGGTGTTGTCGGGAATCTTTCGATTACGGAGAAGCAACCTTGAGCTATTGAGTGTTGAAAGGAATTGATTCAAGCGACCAGTTACAAGGTCAACAGGAGGTCTCTTTTGAGTTTCTATTTAGATGGTAAGTAAGCTTTTGAACACCTTGGGTGTGGTTGATTGGATAATTAGGGGGGACTGTGATGTTGCACGGTAGAATCATCATGAGAGTGTGGACATTGTGGCATGATCGATGGGTCATTTTGGACCTTTTTAACATAAGCACTGCACATTTTTAAATGTGGCAAAATCAGAGAACTTACTTCTTATAGGTTTCGTTTTTATTATTTAAATACAGGCATTTCGTGTTTGTTTTTGTTTACATGTAACAATGCAATTCAATAAGTCTTTATTTAGTGTCGTTTTGTCCTTCCCCCTCCCCCTTCCCCTCTCCTGTTCTCTCAATCCCCTTTGATGTCCATATGGACATAGACTATGATTATCTATCTGTATTTTGGAACATTTGCATGCTGTAATGATGGTACGTGATCATAAGGTTTGGCAATTGGAACGGTGTCTATTGGACAATAATACACGTCTGTTGCAATGATTTGATGAATGTATACTGTGTGGAAATGATGGTAAATTACCATATGGTGTGATAACATCCATTCTGTGTTTTGCACTTGGAATTTTAACAAATGAGAAATAACATATGTTATCACACCATATGATCATTTACCATCATTTCCACACGGTATACATTCATCAAATCATTGTAACAGAGGAAGGCCAAGAAGTGGCCAAAACACGTGTTGGCTGTGGATGAATTGTCCCTATAACAGATTAATATATACAATCACCACTGTAAATCACAAGAGTTTTTGGACTGACCACTGCATCTGAAATCTGATTCAAAGGTCTTTAGGGAGGGTACATGGCCGCAGGCAGCCTGGGTTACCTTGAATTAGGATGGGCTTAAGTAACAAAGCTTCCCAGTGCAGGGAAAACTGTAAGAACCTCATGCGAAAGTGCCAATTAGCGGGAGTTAGGTCCACCGGGTACTAGCCCATATTGCGTCGTGTTTTCATTTCCGTGGCTCTCCACTCCAGGGTAAATTATCGCGACGTTTGCCTTGCTTTGCAGAGCCATTTTCTGTGATGCATCCACAGTAATGTCTATGGCATTCTAAAGTACATTTTCGTTGCGTGTTTAGTGTAATGTCAGTGGCAGTCTTGGTGGTTGAAGTGTACGAAAAGAAGTAGGGGAACTATGTTCCCTACTGGCCTGCAACGCCCCCCACAGACACCATCGCCACGCCCTCCCCCATGCACAATAAAACCCCCAAAAAACATGCGCCTGCTCTTTCAGGAAACGTCCTGTTCACTGCACTGAAAGTGCAAGTTTCAACTTCTTCCTAGACTTGTATTTGAAAAAGAAACCTTTCCGGAAAGGTTTCTTTTGAAAATAAAAGTGTAGGAACGGTAACACTTAACTAAAAGAAGTAGAGGAGCACCCCTCCCGGCCGCTCCCGCCCACTTCGACCACTTGGGGCAATTCATATGGCAGATCAGAAAGAGTTACTGTGGCACACGAAGGGTCCTCTTTGTGACAGACCACCGGCTACTTCGGTGGGATTTCAGCAGTCATTTCCGTGGCAGTTCTGGGGTATATTCTGTGGCAGGTCTGCAGGGTAGGTTCTGTGGCAGAGGATGGGCACTTTATGAGTCCGATCTGCAGTCAGCCACTGGGGAGTACCGCAGCAGCAGTGGGGTAGTTTTTGTGATAGACCAAGTGTTATTTCTGTGGCCATCTAGGATCCCACAACACAGATAATGTATTCACTAAGTTCACAAGGTCGATTCTGCACTTTAAAAAACTGGGCAAAAGTCCAATGATAGTTGATGGAGGAATTGGCAGGAAATATGTTATCGGCCTCCGCGGTTCTTTGATTATGAAAAGGCTTGTCGCACATGTAAAATGTGAAAATGTGTGCACTGTGTGTCGGACCATTTCGGCCAATCAGGGTGCCCAACATTTCCCACAAGCTCTGATTGGCTGAAATCTAGCCATTCAGAGCACGTGAGGTATTCTGGGATTTTGCTGGCTGAAATGTTCATGTGTGCCCTGCAGGACGTGCATGTATTGGGCTGGATCTTTACGTGGAGACCCCACATCCTCCCAGGCGTAATTTGAAAGAGATGTGCAAGATTTCCACAAAGCGTCAGATTGAAGGAAAAGAGGTGGCCTGCTTTTTTGTAATTTCACCACAGAAATTCCACCCATCCCTACCATACACAGGTTTCCTCTCTCAGGCATACCACTAACACCCTGGGCCAGGATGATTGACACCATGTGATTTGTGTACTTGTATACCTTGCAGTTTGAATGATGCCACCTGTAGGTACTTTTGATTAGTCACCAGTTAGGCGGGTAAGAATCAGTGGACGGTTACTGTGATCTCCTCTAGCAACTTCACGACATGGACTCAGTATCAGAGTGTGAAGCTGCATCCCTCTCATTTTCCACTTTTTCCCCGATCGATTTACCCAAATCCCCAATTTCGTAGCCTCTGAGTGCTGATCGCCAGAACCCGACAAAGTGGCATTTCATACAACCCAAGAAGCCATACATTTCAGGGAGGTCGTGGTTCTACCCTTTACCCCATATTCCCCCAGTAAAAAAATTGCCTGTCTTATAATGTGATAGTACGTGGTTGGTATAATATTATTAGTTTTTGGGGGTTAGCTATGACTCAATGGTGGTGCTTCTAGAAATCCTGGTGCCGCACCCAGGCATGGTACTTTTTGAAGTTCTGTGAGCACATCAGCATGTGCCACTAATGTCCGTGGAGCTGACCGGTCTGTTGCAGACCAACGCGGACCAGATCGGTGGAGTGTTTGCATGGCTTGGTGCAAGCTATGGATCCCTGTAGAAAAAAGCCTGCACTGTTTGAATGATGAGGCCTGGCTCTGGATAGTCAGCCTGCGGTGTGTTTATTGTTATTGTTATTGTTATTTTGCATTTATATAGCGCCTTATATACCATTGGTATGGTCTGAAGGCGCTGGTAGGTTGAACGCCCTTGGGGAACCGAAGTTCAGATCAGTAGAGGGAGTAGAGAGTCAAAGGTGCGTGTGGGCACCATGTATGTGTGCAGCTTGTGCGGTATTCGTGTAATAGCTGCTTCTTAGCGGTAGGTGTGGTGGTTGAGGGGTCAGGGGTATGTGTTCGTTCTGGCAGGATTAATCCAGACCGGATGTGGCTGCGTTAGGCCTGAGGAGAACGCCTGGCTGGGGGTGTGTAACCAGCAGTGTTTACATAGAGTGATGTGGAGTATGAGACGGAATGTTGGTATGAGAACAGTTATACCGAATGGTGTCATAGTATCTCTGTGTTCTAGTTGAGTGGTGGTGTAAAGGAGAGAGTAAGCATATGGTGGGTTATATGGTCATTCAAGTGTTTTCTAAAATGTTCTAAGGAGGCTATTGGGAACACTTCTAAATTCAACTTTCACTATGAGGCTATTGGGCACACTTCTATAGTCAGTTTTCACAAAAGGCTATTGGGGACACTTCTAGGTTCAACTTTCCACAGAGGCTATTGGGCACATTTCTAAATTCTACTTTCACAGAGAAGCTATTGGGGACACTTCTAAAATCGACTTTTCACAGCGGCTATTGAGGACACTTCTAAATTCAACTTTCACAGAGGCTATTGGGCACACTTCCAAATTCAACTTTCACAGAGGCTATTGGGCACACTTCTAAATTCTACTTTCACAGGGGGTATTGGGCACACTTCTAAATTCAACTTTCTCAGAGAGGCTATTGGGCGCACTTCTAAATTCTACTTTTCACAGACGCTATTGGGCACACTTCTAAATTCAACTTTTCACAAAGGCTATTGGGCACACTTCTAACTTCAACTTTAACAAAGAGGCTATTGGGGACACTTCTAAATTCTACTTTCACAGAGGCTATTGGGGACACTTCTAAATTCAGTTTTCACAAAAGGCTATTGGGGACACTTCTAAATTCTACTTTCACAGGGGGTATTGGGCACATATCTAAATTCAACTTTCTCAGAGAGGCTATTGGGCGCACTTCTAAATTCTACTTTTCACAGACGCTATTGGGCACACTTCTAAATTCAACTTTTCACAAAGGCTATTGGGCACACTTCTAACTTCAACTTTAACAAAGAGGCTATAGAGGACACTTCTAAATTCGGTTTTCACAGAAGGCTATTGGGGTTTATGAAATAGAACTGCTATGAATAGGCCTTATAAAACCCACATCAGCACCTGGAAATGCCACAGAAGTACTGGAGACTTTGCACCAGGCCTAAAAATGAGCTGCTTCCAAGAAGAAGCACTGAACAAGTTCTGAAGGACCTCGGAATCTCTCCAGGAAGATGTTTACGATGAGGCCACTGCCTAATGCTTAGCTCTTCCTCATCATGGATTCCAAACACCCCATCTCAGACAAGGACACATGGTATGCCTGCCATCTGATTGGGTCCACGAATGAAGACTGGGATATCTGAGCACCTCTGACTAAGCCAGAAACTAGTAGCACCGTCTTGATGCATGCCCATAAGGGGGACATGTGAGCTGTGGTGCGCCCTAGTTGGTCCTGGCACTGAAATTCTTGAATTTACCACTTGTACCAACAAAGAGGTCCAATGCTGGTGCTTCACGCATTGACGCATTCAGCCATAGCCACCGCTGCCACGGACAATCACCCACAGCCACTAGTCTGTGCCCAACTCCTCCCCAACATTCTCATCTACTGCCAGATGCCCATTAGTACTGTCATTGTTGACCTGGAGGAGCTACCCACAATCCCTTGAGGATTACTGATGTGAATGCGCTATTACATCGTCATCTGGCAGCGTCCATGGACCAAAGAAAGCATGAACAGGGACAGCTGGGCTCCATCAGTGGGCACCAAGAGATGAGACCACGATGAACTCATGACCCCAGGTCAAAAATACAAGACTGATCACACGGCTCCTCTGCAAAAGTTACATTTGCTTTTTCTGCAGCAATGCCGTTTTTGACCAACCACCAAGTGTTTTGGCAAAACCAAAAACCTAACCCCCCCAACCTGAATCATTACGTTCAAACCCTGGGTATTGTTAAACCTACGGACATCGTGTTCTGACATTGCTATGGTTGGTAGCAATAGTTTGGGGAATAACATTATTCTGGTTGCAGATATACCTTTATTGCCTTCTGGCGATATTTGTTCTACACTGTATCTGGAGCCTCTCCTTACACCCTTCTTCAGACTGTGCCTTGGGCACGCAGCCATACCCACCATAAGTGAGTCGAGGAAACTGCTGAGTCCCGCTTGGCCTATGCAAGACCCAGGAGCAAGTCCCCTGACAATGCTGTGACCTGGAAGTGCTGCGATAACTGTTGCTTGACTCCATCAACGTGAGGGCCTGAAGACCAGGTCGATGGGTCAGCACTGAGCATAAAATTATACCATTTGGCCAATGTCTAGAAGGAAAAGCAATGTACGAGATATTCGCGTTCTCAAGCAGCCTCAAAGTTGAGGTGAAGACAAAGTCCCCTCTCTATTGAACACCACAGCAACCTTCTGTTCAGAGGAGGAGCCACTAAAGAGAGAGTGGCCTGTGTGTGGATAGAGAGATTGCCCATGCAGGGCTCTACCTCCACTGCACCGTCAGAGAGGAATGCCTTATCTTGAGGCTCTGTTCCCTGCAGATCCATTCTCCTATCTTTCCCAACCAGGGCATGAGGCATGGGGGGCCCAGGATCTCCTATCATACCCAACCAGGGCATGAGGCATGGGGGGTCCAGGATCTCCTATCTTCCCCAACCAGGGCATGAGGCATGGGGGGCCCAGGATCTCCTATCATACCCAACCACGGCATGAGGCATGGGGGACCCAGGATCTCCTATCTTCCCCAACCAGGGCATGAGGCATGGGGGGCCCAGGATCTCCTATCTTCCCCAACCAGGACATGAGGCATGGGGCGCCCAGGAGCAACACCAGATAGCACTTTTCCCAGAACCCTTAGCAGTCAACAGAAATCTGGTGATGGCAAATGATGCCCAGGACAACCCTTTCTTCATTTCCTTCTCTCGTGCTCCAACCCCAGAGAGTTTACCCTAGGCTGGTGAGGTGGTTTTTTTGCTGGAGGTCTGTGGCTGGAACAGTGAGTGCATCTACCACACCCCCCCCCTTCCAAAATAATTGGGAAATCTGCATCGAGTTTAGAAAAATAATTGCTTGACAGATCAAATGTATCTGATAATTTTGGTGCAGTTATGAGGGGCTCTCAAAAATGTGCTTTCATGGAAACCTTCCTAGACAATTGTTTGGCTCACATAGAAAAACTAAGTTGCTAGCCAGATCAAGCTCATTGTCATTCAGTGAATATTCCAGGTGTATTATGTGAATATATAGATATATGTACTGCGCTTATCACCCGTATAGTTGCCTTATGGCACCTAGACTTGACTTGGTGGTATCGGCGTACTTTCACCCCCGCCGCCGCCAAGTTGTGTCCAGCCCATAGTTGGTAGTAAGGAACAGATGAGAGGGAAAGAAATGGTATATTTCATTCTGCAGTTTTATTTTTTTTTAAAAAAAACAAATAGGCACCTTTTGCTTTGTACTGCATGTGAGGATTTTAGCTTTCCGACAATTGTTCGCATTCCATTACCATTTTACAAATAAACAATCAATTGTTTGCAAATAGTGAATGGTCGTGATATTTAATTGTTTATTTTAGCGAAACAGAGGACAGCCATTTTATGGCCCTCGCATTTGTTGACGAACCACAAATATTTTTGAACTTCAAGCAAAATAATTTTAAAAACCTCCCCAACAATCACAAAGGCGGAAAACAGATGAAAAAAAGTTCTCCATAGACCTGGAGATTAGCCTTTAAACATTTCCAACACCACAGACTTGCGGCAAGCCACTTCTACGTTATGTACGTGCCGGGATCCTTCATGTAATTGGAGGGCCAGAACATGCTCTCCTACCCCCCAGACCGACCACATCTAAAAAAAACGGGGCTCCTGTTCTCGTTCCCAAAACCTAGAGTTGGAAATGTAATATGCCATTGGTATACAAGGCTCCAAGGAGGCGCCCTGGTGCAGTCGCTTGCTCCCCATCTGAGTAACATGTGCCATCAGCTCGGCTCAGATGATAGACCATGCAGTCTACACTTGTGGCCCTCGGCGCATTGTAATGGGCCTTATTCGCTTCCAAGCAATCTCCATTGGCCACGTCACGGTCAGGCTGTCACACGGGGCCATCACCTTCTCAACCGCACAATTACGTTGTAATCAAGCTATCAGCTGTGCGGATGGTTAGTCAATGTACACTGTAATGGGGCATTTCCAACTGAAAGACCGCCCACACCTCCAGCTGCCCAGCAGTCCTGCCCCATCGTCAGGGACCGCTAAAGTGAGCAACGTAACAAAGCTCCCTTTTCAATGGCAGCTTGGACCCATGACACCCACACACCCTTGAAATGATAAAGAAGGGTTGCTTTTATGCCGATAGTGACATTGATATTGATATTGATATTTTATTTCTATCGCGCTCGTACACAAGTGTTTCAGCGCGACATGTTCTTAGTGTCATACATACTAAGTAGCTGGAAGTTTGTGACAAAGAATCTGGATGCGAAGGGACCTTATTACACAACATTTAGTGTGTGCCTTACAGCGCTGAAAGTCCAGTGGTGTAAAACCGGAGATTGTACAGGGCTGCATTATTTAGCAATGTTTAAAAAAAAATCTGCTATTAGTGTTTGGTTTATACAAAACCTTTCAGTTCGCAAAATAAGATGAATTAAAACATTCACAATCATAAAACATCCTTCACTTAACTGCGAGGATCAACTAACTTAAAACAATCAACAATCTTAAAAATGCACACTAACTAAAACACAACAGGGTGAAAACATTCTCAAAAAATAAATAAATTCATACTAATCCAGATTACGCATGACGAGCTAGGTCGTGATATGTCTCATGTTGTGTAACAGCAAAGTCTGCCGCCTTTCCCCTGCTTCCCTTGTGTAATGAAATTATCTAAGGCAAGATCTTTCTAAGAGGTCCACCGTTCTACTCTAAAGGATTTTACATTCAGCTATAACCAACAGCTAAACTGTCGTCCATGAATCTAAGCAAAGCAATGGTTTGAGTCAGGCTTTCACCGCCTATGAGTTTATACCACCAGTCATCCAAAGACAACAAAGGGAAGTTGTTGAATGTTTTACTTAAGTATATAGTTATTTTCTCAGTTAACCCTTCACATGACAGTGTTAAATGATACAGTGTTTCTTTGGTGTCAGGTTTGGTACAGACTCTGCAGTTGGTATCCAATTCTTGCCATTGTTTCCTGTTGATCAAGACCTCTTTTGTAGGGAGTAGGTTCAGTCTAAATCTTAGCAATTTTGCTCGGACAGAAGAACATGGAAACACTCTACGATAAATTGGAATGGAGTTCCTTTGTCTACACTTAACCTTAAAGTTCGAGTAAGATTTGTTCTCATTTCTTTCTGCTATAGTATCAACCCAGTCTTGCCCCCATAGCTTGATTTTAATAGCATCTGGATTACACAATAGGTCTGATTCAGAGGATTCTAGGGACTTCAACATTTTAATACATGGTGAGGAGCAACTGATTAGTACAGTTTCTTTCAGAATCCTGAACCCTCGGACTGGAGGGTCAATACGACACTTTCTGTGCAATGACAGAGTTTTCCACTCAATCATTGCACATAGAGAGGTTAGACCCAATTCATACATGATTACAGGCCTTGGTGTACTCGTCGGTAGGTCCAACACTCTCCTCCAAAATCTACCCTCAAGTGTCATCCACCAAATGCTGTCCATAGCCATAACGTCTTGCGTGTCATAGGTGGCTATAGACATCACATTGGCTTTGTAAAATTGGATCACCGGAAGCATAGAAAATCATCCAAATCTTACGCTTGTGATGCTAGGGGGGTTATTCTCGTTTTCAATAGAGCAATCCTTGGGGCGTCATTTAAGCTGGTATTTATCAACATCCCCAGGTACACAAAGGAGGTAACCACCTCAGCACGTTCATTATTTAAGTGTCATACTGGTCTGGATTATTTTCCTCCCAAGGGGAGACTCCAGGATTAGAATTTTCGTTTTTGAAACATTAATCCTAAATTTATTTATTTTGATGTACTCCTGGAGTTTGTTTAACTGTCGCTGGAGTCCAATGGGAGTTTGGTCAGCCAGGAACAAGTCATCTGCATAAAGCATATGGCCCAGTCGCCACCCACCAATCTTTGGCGGGAAGGATCTTGCCTCGGCTGAGATTCCCATGTTCGAGATATACAAATTAAATATCTCCGCCGCTAAAGGGCAACCTTGTTTCAGGCCAAGACTTGCTTTGGTACTTTCTGAGAGATGGCCTCTATTATCGAGTCTAATTCTCAGACTAGTGCCAGAAAAAAAGGATCTTGTAGCCACAAGCAAACCCCCAGGACAACCATGTGCTCTTAGTTTGCTACAGAGCTGCATTGTGTTGTCTCCAGATATTCTTTCAGGATGTGGAAAATAAAGCTCTTTTGGATTAACACATTTCTATAAGTGTTCACATATTGTCTGGTAGCTTTGCTCTGAACATTGTGAATTATGCAAGTAAACTCTATAGCGCAGTATTATTATAGTCGTTGAAATCCAATACTTAAATATTTGTACAAAGTAAAGCTTGAAAGGTATGTGGTGCAACGCCTAAATTGCACCATGGGTGGAATTCCTGGCTTCACTCTTTAAATAAAGTGTGTAATCCTGGGACAATAATTTAATCTTACTGTGAGATAACCGCAACAACTGGATTTCTTTGACGTAATTAGCATCATACAATTAAAAGAAACATACTCCATCACAATGGGGCAGACTTAATGATTTTATGGAGAAACTGGTGTGCCCTGGTTGTCTTCTGTTAGTGGCAGCAGAGGCCATCACCTAGAATTCCATGATTCCTGCATTGGCCGCCCCTATCAGTTGACTTGGCAGGCAGATCTAGTTTCATTGGCCAGTCAGTGCACCAGAGATTCTAGTACAGAGGGCTGGCACTGGCAGAACCAGTATGAATTTCCTCCATTGTTACTGCCCGTCGCTGCAGTTGCTTGCGGTGTCCAGAGTACTGCACCACAGGAGAATGAGTTAAACGTTTTGCTATACCCTGTTATGCTACCTTATTAAATGTTGTATATCTCACCTGACATTTCCATGGCTTCTTGGAGCTTCAGGAGCCGCAAGAGGTGGTGAAAGGGACCAACACATTAGCAGGGTAAGCAGGGCCACGTTGCTGTCTTATGATATTGATGTGTGAAGATCTGAAAAGATAAGTCTTTCAGCGGTTTGTACATTTTAGATATTTTATGAGCTGTGTGGCGCAGTGGTTAATCTGTGCCCCAGGTTGCTAATGTAAATTGTTTGTGTGGTTGTGTGCAGTGTCATTCAGCATGGTGTTTAAGGAGGGGGGAGAGTTTTGTTCAGTGTTGTACCGTACAGGGAGGTGGGAGGGCAGCTTGTCCCCCCCCAGTAGCTCTTCTAAGAGTCAGACCAGGAAAATGTTGGTGCCTAAAAGGAGCACAGTGTTCCTGCTCAGCACCCTCATTTTGCTGGCAGCAGGACACCTTTCCCGTTCATGTGACAGTTCGAGTTCTCTGCAGCAGAGCTCCTCTCCCAGGGAACTGACACGTTGCTCTGTGTCAACAGAGAATCACAATGGAAGCCATTAGGCACAGATGGGAGGGAGGAGGGACTACTAGCAGGGACTTTTGTCCCTTAGGAAATCTGAATGGGGGTGATCAAAAGTGAGAAGGTTGCATAATGCTGCATGCTTTATGTAATAATGCCTAGGGGACTGATTTATGGCATTTTTGCATGGTTCACTGTGACTTTGCACTGCTGAAAAGTCACTTCGTGCAGTCATATTGAACCGTTCAAAACATTCCATGAATCAGGCTCTATGGCTTTAAAACCCAGGTCGGACTGGTTAGGCTGACATTAATCTGCATGATGCTGTTGTGACTTTGCATGCAGGACAGGGAGAATAAAACTAAAGCCATACTCTTATTGCTGAACATATTTCTGTGAGATATATAGTGTGAAGTTAGCTTGTTATGAGAGGCTATTTAATTATGTAATGTGGTTTGCTTCCAAGGCATACATTGCTATAAATAAAGTATTTAATCACATAAAATGCAAAGCAAAACCTCTATAAATATCTGCATCAACCAAACCTGTGAAGATCTGTTCCATTGTTTAAATTGTCCAGACCATTTAGCAAGTATGTGATCCTCGGCAAAACATTTTATCGCATGGTGTCTTATCTGCAGCTCACTAAGTGATTTAGTGACTTCTGTTGGTGCAATCCATATAGAAATTGGGAGGTTTGCATGTATGGTATGTGTTATTTCTTGGCTAGACTAGCATTTGGGGGCAGCCAGTCCAGCTCTTCCTACTGTGGCATGTCTTTTTTTCTGGGCATACTGTCCAGGACAGCAGTGCTGCTGTGTGCTCCTTCTCGACCTGGCTGTCTGTAGAACAGCGGTCTGGAGCAGGATACAGAGAGCAGTGTGGCTGTATGCTCCTGCTCTGCACTCTCCATGCTCAATAGGGGGCATTGCAGGAGCGTGTTCTGTGTCCCACTCCAGGCCGTTGACTGCACTACAGGCCCAATAAGGGGCAGAGCCAGATGCAGAGGTGCACACAGCTCCATGTCCCACTCTTGACTGAATGTTGCAGAGATAGGGTACAGAGCCAAGTCATCATATGGGGGTCAGGAAAGATTGTCTGTCAGTTTAGCATTCATTTTCCAAGGTGTGTTTGGGGGGAAAAGTAGCAGGACTAATTGTGTTGCTCCTTCCACCCCACCCCACCCCCACTCATGCAATACTGGATACTCCCCTGGATTTGTTAGTTTATCTATGGTGGGTTAATGAGGTGTTAAGGGACATTTAGTGCACACAGTCACATTTCAGTGTCGTTCTTCTATTGTGTGGCCTATGCTGTTCAGTAGATGAGTTGTGTGATGTGATGTGTTGTCCATTCGGAGGGGGGGAGGTATTGAGAATTAATTTTAAGGGTTATTGTAACCATACCATGGGCCTCATTACGAGGTATGCTGGTAAGGCAAAAACGGTGCCGGTGTGGTAATACCGGCATCGTTTACCGTCCCGTTGCATTCCGACCCGCAAACCCGGTATTAGCGGCACACTAAACAACGGTGTCACTAATAGCAGCATAGGCGCGTACATGCGCCCCTTCAGGGAGCAAATACCGGCATGCCGGTAATAGGGGGTAATTCCAACCCACTCATACATGCAAATACCGGCATCGCGAAGCCGGTAATCACGGCCTGCACGATGCCGGCCATACAGGCATCGCGGACCACTCGCAAACAGCAAGCAGGATACAAGGCAGCTGCCACAGGTGCACACAATCCCCACAGGTGGAGTCAATGGAGGCAGTGTCAGTATAAACTGAGCACACCCACACACCACAACCCCCCCCACAGATGTAGGCAATGTAGAGTGGCCCAGTACAAAAGGAGCACACCTACACACCACACCCCTTCCTACACCAAAATGCTACCACTAGCAGTTGCAATCATGGCACTGAAGGACATGCCTATACTGCTACAACTACAGCAACAACAGCAGCAACCCAGCACAGCCACCAGTGTCTCGTAGGCAGCCACCAATCCCTGGCACCAGACCCAGCCCATTCAACCTAACCCCTAAGCAGATCCACACCCTGTACCGGTTGGACCGTGACACCATCACCACCATAGTGGACATGAAACAGAACGACATTGCCAGCCACATAGAAATACGCTCTGCCATCCCCCCACTACTAAAGGTGGTGTCTGTGCTACACTTCCTGGCCACAGGCACCTACCAACACACAGTGGGCCAGCTGCATGGCATTTCACAACCACTATTCGCACGCATGCGGAACCAAGTGCTGGATGCCCTCCTGAAGCACACAAGCACCCATATATCCCTACCACGGACTGCCCAGGAGATACCCGAAACCAAAGTAGGCTTCCATGCACTGGCAGGCATGCCCAATTGTATTGGTGCCATCGACTGCACCCATGTGGAATTGGTATTCCCCCATGCCATAGAGGCGGTGTACCGCAATCTCAAGCAATACCACTCCATCAATGTGCAAATTGGATGTGACTCCAGCAAGATCATCACACATTGCTGCGCCCGATTTCCTGGATCCGCACATGATGCCATGGTACTGTGCAACTCCACGCTACCCCGTCACATGGAGCGACATGCTGGACCAAGTGCCTGGCTGCTCGGTGAGTTGCACAACAGGGCCATGGCCATGCTGTGGGGTACTAATGTGTGCGGATGCAGAAGGGGGGGGGACTACTGCACCCGGGTGGGAAAGGGGGGGGAATAGTGCACCTGGGTGGGAAAGGGGGAGGTAATCGTGCACCTGGGTGGCACTAGCCAGTGAGTGGAGAATGCATGCAGAGCTAAACACTCCTCACCTGAACCAGCCAAACAGAGTATAACACATCACTGGGCCACATATCACAAATATTGCACATGGATGACAACAAGTAAGAAGCACAGCCAGGGCACCATGGTGATGGCAAGCAATGCAGGACTGAATAGGATGGCAACAGTGGCAATGCGGCTAGTGTGACCATGCATAGTAAAGAATATACAGCATGATTTGGAGGCCAAACATTTTTGCACTACCACAGCACATCTGCCAGAGCATGCATGATTACACCCTGCATCATCTATTGAACCCCATCCAGTGTACCACACCTCATTACAGTATACATTGCACCCAGGTGACTATTTTGTACATGTACAGGGACATGTGCATGCCCACACCAAATAGTTGCTGCCATGACTGTGCTCCCTGAAGGTGGCAGTTCAGAGTGACACACACCTATTTGTATCTGCTTGCAGGTGATGGAGGATATCCCTTGGGGCCGTTGCTACTTACCCCTGTGCGGAACCCGCAGAACAGCCATGAAGAGAAGTACAATTGTGTGCACACTCGTACCCGTGTTGTGATTGAGCAGACCTTTGGCCTGTTGAAGGTGCGGTTCCACTGCCTAAGCAGGTCTGGTGGGGCACTCCTATTTAGGCCTGAGAAGGTGGCGAAGATCACCATGGCCTGTGTCATGCTGCACAACACGTGCGTCCGAAGGAATGTCCACTGCCACCTGACATTGACATGCGTGGGCCGGGTGAGGATGAAGGGGATGGAGAAGGAGGCGAAGGAGCCCCCCTGCCAGTACGTGATGCACGGGATGGCCATGCTGTACGCCGAGCACTAATTGACGAATACCTCTGAAATGCAGGGACCATAAATGTAATGTGCCTGTGACACACTGGCTGCATGTGGACATGCACACTTGTTTGGTTAGAATTGCCCCACTGTACACCATCACAGATTAAATGTACATGCACAAAAATAAGTATGTCCAGCTAATGATTTTCTTGCACACATCGGGTGTATTTTCAAGACATGTGATAATGTGAACAAAATCCCCTCTCAACCCCCAGTGAACACCTCACCCACCCTACAAACCCCGAAAATACCCAAGTAAACTCCCTCACTCACCCTACAAACCCCAAAAATACCCAAGTAAACTCCCTCGCCCACCCTACAAACCCCAAATGTCCCCATATGTCCAACAAACACTGGTCCCTTCACCAACGTACATTTTCAAAATGTCATTGTCTGCCCACTCTATTTTTTTAGCAATTTTGGGATCCGGGGGTGCCATGGACGTGGGTCCCGTGCCTGCTGGGCCTAGAGACCCAAGCTACTCCTCACTGATGAGCCCCAACAAGGGCGAAACATGTTTGGGGATGCTTGTGGTCTCGTGCAGAAGGGATGTGGCCTAGCAGTTTGGGCTGGACTGCCCCTTTTACCTTCACCAACGTACATTTTCAAAATGTCATTGTCTGCCCACTCTATTTTTTAGCAATTTTGGGATCCAGGGGTGCCATGGACGTGGGTCCCGTGCCTGCTGGGCCTAGAGACCCAAGCTACTCCTCACTGATGAGCCCAAACAAGGGCGAAACATGTTTAGGGATGCTTGTGGTCTCGTGCAGAAGGGATGTGGCCTAGCAGTTCGGGCTGGACTGCCCCTTTTGGGGTGGGGCCAAGCCTGATTTGCATATGGTCTTTCCCTTCTGTAATGGCTTGGCAGGCGAAGTACAGTGGTCTGGAGGGTTGCCCAGAGCATTGCCAGTGGTTAAGATTAAGTCTAAACCTTCCAGCCATCACCTCTTTGTTTTTGCTATGTCACCCCGAGTGGGACGGGTATGCCCAGACGTGGGTTCCCGTGCCTGCTGGGCCTAGAGACCCAAGCTACTCCTCACTGATGAGCCCCAACAAGGGCGAAACATGTTTGGGGATGCTTGTGGTCTCGTGCAGAAGGGATGTGGCCTAGCAGTTCGGGCTGGACTGCCCCTTTTGGGGTGGGGCCAAGCCTGATTTGCATATGGTCTTTCCCTTCTGTAATGGCTTGGCAGGCGAAGAACGGTGGTCTGGAGGGTTGCCCAGAGCATTGCCAGTGGTTAAGATTAAGTCTAAACCTTCCAGCCATCACCTCTTTGTTTTTGCTATGTCACCCCGAGTGGGACGGGTATGCCCAGATGTGGGTCCCGTGCCTGCTGGGCCTAGAGACCCAAGCTACTCCTCACTGATGAGCCCCAACAAGGGCGAAACATGTTTGGGGATGCTTGTGGTATCGTGCAGAAGGGATGTGGCCTAGCAGTTCGGGCTGGACTGCCCCTTTTGGGGTGGGGCCAAGCCTGATTTGCATATGGTCTTTCCCTTCTGTAATGGCTTGGCAGGCGAAGAACGGTGGTCTGGAGGGTTGCCCAGAGCATTGCCTGTGGTTAAGATTAAGTCTAAACCTTCCAGCCATCACCTCTTTGTTTTTGCCAAGCACCGTGCACTCCTCTGCGTCAACCGCACGGGGCTCGATTGGGCCGAGGTAGAAAGGGTTGTGGCAGTGGAGGTGTCGATGATCAGTCCCATGCCTGCCCCAGGGTGTGGGGACTGCATTTGAGGTAGATTCGCAATCAGGGCCTGTGTAAATGCCCCCATACACTCCCTAATGGCACGTGTCGATGCCTCAACAGCAGCAGTGTTGGCTGCAATGGCTGTGGCAATGGCCCTCACAGAGTCATTCCCATTGGATATTTCTTGCCGCATGAGTAAGAGCATCGACTCCTGTCGGGCCTCAACCCTTGACAGGTGAGCCTCGAAGGAGTCGTTGGCTGCAGGAGTAATGGTGGGAGGGGTGGTGGTAGGCAGGAGTAATGGTGGGAGGCAGGGTGGTGGTAGGCAGGGTGGTGAATGGCAGGGTGGTGGTAGGCAGGGTGGAGGATGGCACCTGCGCGGGCCCACGTCCAGGGCACAGTCCTCCTCAAAGAGGGCCATGTCTGAGTCTCCAAGGTCTGAGTCGTGGAGGCAGGGTTCGTCCATGCTCTCGGCCTCTGTAGGGTGGGGTAGGCTGGTAACGGGGTTTGGGGTGGGTGTGCCAGACATGATGTCACCCTCATTCTCCACTTCTGTATCCACAACGTCCGTGGTGGCTGGCGGAGCGGGAATGGAAACGCTTCCCACTGTTGTGGGTGGCTGCTGCTGTACTGTGGCTGCAGGTGCCTCCTGCAGGGTTACTGCCCGGTGTGGCACACTGCCTGTTGCTCTGGGCAGTTTCTTGGGCTGGGGGGTGGTGGTGGCCCTGGTCCCTTGCCGTGCAGTGGATGAACTTGCACCCCTGTCCTGCATTCCATCTTCCTCATCGGTGCCTGGGGGATAGAAGAGATGCAGGTCATCAGTGATGGTGTCACATGGCAGCTATGATGTATTGCACTGCGATATGTTCATAGATTCATGCATCAAATTATTTCTGTGGTGTGGCATTTGGTGTTCTGATGGGGCATGTGGGCAATTAATGCATGGCTAGTGGCATGGCATTGGTATGGTGTCTGTGTGGTGAGTTCCATGGGCACGGTCGGGTCATGTTGCACTTGTGTTGGCATTGGGATTGGCACTCAGCATGCGTGTGTTGCAGGGTGTGCCACACATTCTTGATTGGATATGTTGATGTGGGCCTGGACATGCATTGCCTTGCCTAGTCTCACTTCCACATCACTTGTGCCACATCATAGTTTGGCCTACATGGATGTGATGGTCACTCACCTTCTTCTGTGGATGATGTGGCGCCCGCCTCGTGGTCTCCAAATCCCTTGATGGATTCAGGGTCAATTAGGGTACTGGCGGTCTCTTCCCATGCCGTCAACTTCACTGGGGAGTGTGGGCCCCCGCATGTCGCCATTGCGGCCCTCCTGTTATCCGCCAGGATCTTCCTCACCCTGAGGCGGAGGTCATCCCACCGCTTCCTACAGTCACGAAGACTCCTTGGGGTGGTTCCCACTGCCGACACCCTCTGTGCGACCTCCTGCCAGACTTCTTTTTTTTTGGTTTGGGCTGCATGCTTCATGTCAGTGCAAGCATGCTTAGTTCAGCGTCTGAAAAACGCAGTTTTCTCTTCCTTTGGGTCGCCTTCTTGGTAGCCTTCGACATCCTGCTTCTATCTTGCCACAGAACAACACGAAACAACTGGTGGTTGTGGAGGATGGCAATAGATTGTGTTTTTAAAGATGGCCGCCGGCCCATTTCCCGTTCATGCGCGATGACGTAATTTCCGGGTCTGTTTTTTGCGAACACGGTAATACGGTGCCGGTATTGCTGTGCCGGTATTTAGGGGTTGGTATGAGGCAGTAACGCTATGGGCGGGCCCCGCAATGCTGGTATATGGGGGTTGGTGGCCCTTTACCGGCATGGAAGTATTGCCACTACCAGCATGGGGGAACGCACGTGCTCGCGCACTCGTAATCACCTGCTGTTAGCGGGTTTATACAAGCACGGACCCGCTCATTCCGGTATGCCGGTAATGAACCCGCTTTTACCGGGCAACTCATAATGAGGCCCATGGTCTTTCCTCAGTCAGTGCTGCATTTGATTGTATGGACGCATGGTACACGCATGGGCATTTTGAACTTTCAAAGCGCCCTTTTGCAGCAATAGCACACAGAAAAGGGCAACGTTTTGCTTCCCTTTTCGCCAGTGATTTACCAGGATGCCAAGGGCCAGAATGGCGATGGGCCAGAGCAGCTCAGGACCAGAGGGGCACCTGACCAGAGCAGCCAAGGACCAAAGGGGCGGCGGACCAATGGAGCACCTCACAAGCACCTAGGCTTGCCAGATGACTCCATGTCATGACTAATAACCTAGTCTACTTCAGAGCTTTTCTTTTACCCTAGATTTAGTTCTTTACATTTTATTCAATCGAAGGGACTGCAATCAGAGGATTACTGGCAACTATAAAGTGTATTATTGAGTGTGTGGCCCGGGTAAGGGCTTGCCCAAAGTATTGAATTTCTGTTTTGCTCAATTACTGGTATTTATAAATAAGGTTATTAATTAAGAGAAAAGGTAATAATACAAAATCAACATTAAATCTTCACCTGTCCTAGCTTGATTAATGTCCTGCACTATGCATTTAGAACAACATAATTCTTACCTACTGATATGGGTTGCGGCACTCTGCAGTTCTAATTTAATGCCACTGGAAATATGTTTTAAAACATATTTGTAGTTGTATGTTTTGGTGTGTGTGAACAATGACTCTAAAAGAACACATGTTCTAAGGAGATCTATGTGTCAAATGGTATCTTGTTTAATTTGCATGCAGGGATGGATCAAAGATCTCTAAACATTGTAGGATACTTTTGTCGGGGATGAATCTAGTGCCGTTTTCATATGATTCCAGGCATTGCCTAGTCAATAGGAGCCAAAGAAGATTGAAAACCAAAGGTCAATCCTCCCTGCTCAGCAACTCAACAAGCACCCTCCACCCCTCCCACTATCCCATCCCTTCCTTTTTGGATACAGCTAGAGTGCCACTTCTTCTTTCCACTTCCACCACTTGAAAGAAGGAGTGGCTGCCTTCTTAAGTGTCCCCAACATGCCAGAAATGAATGAGACAGGGTAGTTGTCTAGGCTGTCTCCGGCCACTCTCTGCTCTTGTTTCCGCATTCCCACTGTTGTTCTTCCTAAAACCTAATGTAGATCCTGCCACCTGCTCCTCCTGAAATAATCAATCCACGTCTATATATCATGACTATATATCTATCTATATTTCTGAAAGTGAACATTTGTGGGTTTGTTTGTGGCATGGCCAAGCGTTGTTCCTTATACAATTCCACACCGTTTCACCAATCTGCACCACATTGTGCATTGTTACCTGTCAGGACCATCCGGAGAACACTGGCTACATGACATTTGGACACCTCACCCCTTTCCCCGGATTTCACCAAAACTCTAAATTTGACTGTGGGTTTGTGGCTTGGTGAAAAGTTGTTCCTTACACAATTCCACACCATTTTCCCAATCTGCACCAATGTTTGTACAATAACCTGTTAGGACCCTCCAGATAATACTGGCTACATGACATTTGGACACCCCATCCTGTTCTATGGATTTCAGCAAAAGTCAAAATTAGTTTGAGACTTTGTGGCTTAGCGAAGCGTTGTTCCTTATACAGTTGCACACTGTTGCACCACTGTGCACCAAATGTTGCAGAGTTACCTGTTAGGACTCT
Organism: Ambystoma mexicanum; assembly: GCF_040938575.1. NCBI lineage: Eukaryota > Metazoa > Chordata > Amphibia > Caudata > Ambystomatidae > Ambystoma > Ambystoma mexicanum. The sequence continues at coordinate 417,510,013 of NC_090934.1, read as the reverse complement.
CCGGACATTACTGGCTACATATCATGTGGACACCCCAGCCCCTTCCCTGGATTTCAGCACCTTCACACATGAGACGGTTGCCTGAAATCGGCAAAACATCAATGTGGTCCAGAACGACCGGGGACATTTGCACTGCAATGCACAGCAATGAACTGCACCACACCAGGGTGAGCCAACAGGTGGGGATGAAGCACAGTAGGTGCCAGTATGCAGTAATACACCAACTCTCACCTTTCTCCAACGTCTGCTCCGGGGTATGTCAGCCAGCCTCACATGCCCATTCTCAGTGCAGTTTACTTCAGAGTGCAAACCACATAAATCAATAAGTGAATCAGAACAGTCAACCTACAAGATCATTGAATTTCAACAATTTATGAGAGTGTTGTCATGTCTGTCCATAGGACCCGTTACGAGAGCGTGTACTTTTTGCTATTCCTTAAAAAAGTGAACGACTACTTTTTCCCCAAAAAATGTTTAAGATGAGCAGAAATGTGTGCTTAAAAAAGTGTGTGTACAATACACGACTTGCTTCACTATAGAACACACATATAGTGAGGAAAATCAAAATACCTTGATGGAATAATGTTTAATGGCCTACGAACAGTGCTGGAAATAGACACAATTTACTGGGGGAACTGGGGCTGGGGGGCTGAGGGGAAATGGCAGTCAGATTGTAAGTGGTGTGGGTGAGGCTGGAGCCAGATTGTCACTGGTGTGGGTGGAACTAAGTGTTGAATGATGTACGTGCCTTGAATATAGGGTGCTGGCTGGTTTGCATAAAAATAAAGTGAATTTTGGGAACTTAAGAATGACTACCAATGTATCAACATGTCTGTGCTCGTAATGCAAACGTGCATTCCTTCTGGGCATGCAATGCACACTTGGTATGGTGCCCATTTCCTCTTTGTGAATAGTCACCCTGACAGTAAAATGTGCGGAAAGAATGAGACCTATACACAGCTTTGGATAGCTTGATTGATTACATTTAGGCTGTTGGGCAAAGAATGTCTTTCAGACATTAGTAGCTCAGCTTCAAGCATTAAGACACAACATACAGGAGACTCACATCGGTCAGGGGAAGAGGGCTTCCTCAACTTGGGGGGAGTTTGGTCCTTGTGGCTACACAGAATGGTGCTTGGGCAAGACAGATTTTGCCGGAACTGCCCTCCGTCTTGTTCCGGCCCAATTCCTCCCCTGCTTGCAAAGCTATTTTATGTCACACTATAAGGAAACCAAGAAGGAGAGACCCTTTAACAAAGCGGGAGTGTTTCAGTCAGGTTCTTTCAGCCTCATTTTGATGTGGGGGAGGGCTGAGCACAGAAAATGGAATTCCCACCTGTCACTGCCTTTGCCCCATTCCCATGGTTTGCCAGTATGCATGCAGTAAAGCCGATGTGGGGAGTCGTAAAGCCATCTGTGGGATCAGTAAGCCATGCGTGGGATCAGTATTCCAGTCCCCAGTAGGCTCCACTTTTCCAGCAACAGGAAAAAGCAGGCACAAATTGATGGCCGCCATGTATGGCATGGTGACCGCCATTGCCTAATCTCTGCCTTATGCTAGATCACTCGGATTCACAATATGCAGTGGTGGGAGGCACCAAACCCTGCAGTCTGCACATGTTCCTGCGCCTTTCACCTGAGGCAGATTTAGCACTGGCATGACAGTCAAAAGGCGACCGAGCCCTGCCGTTCCCAGCTCATCACAACAGCCACAACACACACGCCGTCCTCAGTGCTTGCTTGCAGTCAGGCACATTGGAATAACAAAGAGCAGCTCTAGCGCTCGCTCGCAGAGCCTGGTTAAACATTTGTCAGGGCTTGTGGGGGCCCGTTTCAATATGATTGGGCCCCCCCTTGCCTAACAGGTGGACACTGCATGTGGCATCCTTGGGTTGCTTTATTAAGAATCGATACAAAGGAATGCCCTTGAATCTGACGGGACAGGTAGCCAGACGCCACCTGAAACACTAAACTGCCACTGAAAAGCTCTGTCAGCAAGGTGCTAAAGGAGATGAAACCAGAGTAAAGGGCAAATAGGTGTAAACGCGGCTGGATGCTACTAAACGCAATTTAAAGACTTCAGTTAAGGCAGTGGTCTTCAAACTGGGGGGGAGGGCTCTTAGAAATGAGATTAAGATGAATGTTTTTAATGTAAAAAAGAATTCAGGAGACTGCTTTTGAAAAATGATAAAAGCAGTAGAACCTCTGTTTATTTTAAAGAGCCGGCCCCCGCTCCTTCAGGAAATCCTTTGGCCCCCAAAGGGGGCCTAATGCCTAGGTAGGGGGCTCAGAAACATCTTATTTTTACCAAATGGTGGGAGAAGGCTCAATATGAACAAGTTTGACTAACACTGAGTTAAGGTGACAGCAGCCAGAAAAGGGCAGCCTGTAACATGCACACAAGGCAAAGTGCGCATTTTATGCCATGAAAGAATTATGTTGCTGTGTAGAAAGACAGAAAAAATAATGGCAGATGTGTGCCCCCTCTGCCCCAGAGGCTCTTGAACCCATACACAGCACAACAAATTCACAACACTGTGAGACTGTTAGGGATACAAGACACTGATATGTTCTAATTTGTCTTCCTGATTTGTCCAGCAAACGATATGCAAAACCCTAATTTGCACAATATGGAGTGACATGATCAGTAGCGACATCACAGTAAATAACATTACAAGTAGTGACATCAGTCTTCAATACTCTAGGATAACTTTGGTAAAGACATTAAAAGAAGGTTTCAAGTGTTTGCCAAAAGAATATGTTGTGCAAGATATAAATATTCACTATTACAAATATACAACTCAATAGTTTAGTAAACAATGAGGGTTTTATTTCATGCAAAAATTGCGTACTAAATCACGTCTAGTGGCACCCAATGTCAGCATATCAATCACAGTGAGATTAAATGATTTGCCCAGGATCACAAATTTCGTAAAAAGTAGTGAAATCAGTATTTGGACCCAGTCTATGATTTAAGCACTTGACTACATATCGTCCCAGTGATAGGTCATATTAGTATTTTTCAAGGTTTGAGTTTCTAAAATTGAAATAATTTGTTTGTCTATCAATGCTTTTAAAGGTACAAAAATCACATAAGAAACCAACCTGACATTATATACATTTTGTAGAAATAGGTCAAGCAAAAACACATGTATAGCTTTGCTTTCACCACCTTGAATGCACAATTGCAGTAGCAGCCTGCAAAGGAATGTGGACCTAAAAACAATATCATTTGGTTTAAAAAAGGCATTCATCGTGAAGGAGAATTCAATGTACGGTAATTTGATTTAGCCATTATTTAACAAAACATGCAGCGTTCTACTCCCCTCCCATTTATTATCAACCTCCAATTACACCTTTTACGATGCAGCAGTCCTTACCCAGGCACCTCTGTGTCTGGATCATCAACCTCTAATTGGTTTATTGAAATGCGGTTGACACAAAGCTGAAACAGGGGGTGCTTCTGGAGCATACATTCTTATCTAAGTGGCTGCATTTTAATTGTTTACCTGTTCATTTATCTATTGCAGATGTGGCTGTGTATATGTGGGCAGCTGGGGCAAGCACCTGTCCACCTCGCATCAGAAATATGCTCCCCTTTTACTCCTTTTACTCCTGCTTCCATTTTCTCCCATACAGCAGTTTTCCTGCCCTCCTTTTTTTCCTTACTAGCAATTTGTTCTCTACTATCGCACTCTTTCCTGCTGCTTTTGAAGACTATGGGCCTCATTACAAGTATGGCGGTAAGGCAACAACGGCGCCGGTATCGCTACCGTCACTGTTGCTACCGTACCGCCATACTATGAGTTCTGTTCGCGGGTGCCTTTGCAGCCACCAGGTCTGACCCGGTGGCCGTACCGGCACCCGCGAGCAGAACAGGACTGTCGCACCAGTACCGTTATTAACGGTACCGGTGCTACCACCTTCCTCATTCCCATTCAGCCCTATGGGGCCGAATGGGGAGTCCCTTATTACCGACACCCACGAGTGGACAATTACTGGGTGCGACAAACTCGGCATGACCCAGTAATTGCCCATTCGCGGGTGCCAGTAAATTCACGGGTACGGCAGCAGCCCATGCACGGCTATCGCCAGCCTCGTCATGAGGCCCTATGTCATCCTCTGTTCTTGCCTCATTCTCTTAATCCTCCTCTCACCTTTTCTTTCTCCGTTTCTGCCAAGGGTTCTTTGTCATAAAGATCCCACCCTATTCCTCATGTTGCTGCTATTTGCCTACTCACCTTCTTTCACTCCATTGTTCCCTCCCTCGTTTACCCACGTCACCCCAGTTGCCTTTACATTGCTTACCCTCCAATGCCCATTCCTCATTCAGTTGCCTACTCACTCTCCCGTTCTCCTGGCCTCCTTCACCCTTCATTTCTCCATGACTCTTTAGACCTCCATTATTCCAATTCTCCTTACACTCCTGAACCCCTGCTCTCTATTTCCCTGCCCTTTAATCCTATTCACCCTGCATGGCCCCTCGCTCTTGTGCCTTATTAACTATTGCCTCATTCTCCTGCCCTTGTTCATTCTCTGTACCCATTCACCCTTTTACCCTCACCTGTATCCGTTCAATCACATTATCTCCTGCCTTCCCTCATTCTCAATCCTCCCTCACTCTGCTGCCCTCCTTCAGTCTCCACTCTCCTGTCCCATCAGTGCCCATATCACCTGCCCCTTCTCTACTTGTCTCCCTCACTATCCTGCCCTTATTCCCTCTCCGTTTCCATTCCGTGCCCTGAAGCAGGGCTGTGTGGAGCGAGACGAGATATGGAGGTAGTGGTTTGGGGTTAAGGGGTCTTTCAAGTGCCACACGTTTCACCCCCAAAAAAGGTGATCCCTGATATGTTTTGAGATTAAAAGTGGAACGCCTTTAAGTTTATGTTCAGAGACATTTCAAGTGTGTGGGGGTATGAACTCCGGGGACATGCACAAAATGGTTCTGCATGCTGTAGGAATTATCCCATGATATCACCCCCTGTAATGTCCCCTCCCATTGCCCGTTGCCTTGAACCCCATTAATTTCCCACATTAGCTTCAGGCTTAATATACCAATATAACCACCATTGACAGCAAAACCTGGCGAGGGGGCTAGCTGTGTCTATAGCTAGAGTCAGACCCCCCAACACAGAAAACTAAAAAAAAAAAACACACAACCTTGTCTCTAAAGTTAATCACTGTGAAACCCCACGCACTCTAAGCTCCGCCTCCATGACCCGCCCACCTGCGGCCCTTTGCCTTAAATCTGGCGCCGCCTTTCACTGCCGCGTGTGCTGGATCATCAGCACCCGGGTGAAGGAGTCGAACCACACCACTGCGTTCGCGGTGGGGCGCATACATCTGCGCTTCCTGCTCGTCCCTTTGAAGTCATTGTCTACATTGTTGTATTTGCTTTGGGTTCATGTCCATGACGTGGTGGGCAGGTAATATTTTATTGAAAACGGTTCACTGAACTACAGAAGTAAACGCATCAAGCAGCCCGCGCGCGAGCGTTACTCCCAGAAGCGCAGGTTCGGCCTGTGTCTACATCATTAAATCCGGAGCGGGCGATCAAAGGGAGCGGAAAGATGTGTGTTTTCCTGACACTCTTCGTAAGAGCCCTGCGATCCCAGCCCCACTAAAGCCTCGAAAGAGAGAAATGTGTCTGTGATGTTAAGCGCCCATCAGGCCCCTCTCTTGTCTAGTTGGCACGGGTGGGAGCAGTCCGATGGCACCGGTGGACTGGGTGGGCTCTGTGTGCGTCATGACTGCTTATCTGTGCGTGACATGTATGTGCCAGGATGCCGGCCATCGGTGCTTAGTAACCCGCTCCAGGTCTGGCGGCCATCTTCCCTGCCCCACACATTCACCTTTCTGCAGCATCAGAGGTGCTTCGCCCCAGCTCCCTGGACAACCAATAGGAATCAATCCTTCCCTGGGTCCTGATTCTTTCCCTGGCGCTGCTATTAACCAGGGATCCCATACTATTCACAACACCGACTGGGAGCTGTTGTTACATCTGTTTTCCCTTTGCTGTCTTTCTTTGGCTCTCCCTGACCTGTGAGTGTGTTTGTACTTAGGTTCATTTGAATATGGAATGTTTGATTTTGGGCCTCCTTAAGATTCGATCAAGTGTCAGTTGGGCTTGGAGTTGGAGTGAATAAGGAACCGGTGGATGTCTCCCTAGGTGAATACCTGACCTACACATAATTTACCTGTTTACTGTTACCCATCTGCTGTCCATGTGAACCTACGTATCCAGTAAAGCTGTGCATTAACCCTAAGTGTTTTGGTGCAGTCTTTGCTTCAAGGGTTCAACTCTTCATTGGCGACGAGGATCTTAAGTGTCCGGGGCCTAGTGTAAAGTATTACTGCTCCAGAGCTGCGGCCGTCACAGTACAAGTGGAAAACAGATGTAAACACAACAGGAGCATAACCCCGTTATGTCCGCGTTCTTATTTGACTCACTGCTGTGTGTCCAACGTTCTGGTCCTCATCTGCGATGTGCTGTTTGCTTCTCTACATTATTGACTGTGTCCATGGACGGGACACGGGGACAGGCATTGACAGCTTGTGTGTATAGATGCATATGTATAAGTAAAGGCGCCTATGCCCTTGCTGTAAGCTCAATACACATTCTTTAAAAAAATGATGGTAAATAAACCCATACATACGGAAAAAACACAAGCCTGCTGTTCTACGGCCCAGTGGAATAGGCCACTCGGTAGGATCCATACAGTTAGTTAATCGAATGGAAAATCTTCTCGCCTACTGGCTGCTGCCCAGAGCAGGGCGCCCGCTCACTGAGTCCTCCCCACTTCCACTTTCAAATGCTCACCCATCTCGCCCACAGCATCTTTCAATGTCCTTCCAGGAAATCAGTGCCTCTGTGCCCCCTTCTTCCTTTTAACCCCATACCACCCATCTTCTCCATATCCCCCTCGCCCAGCACAGCTTTGCTGCCATCCTGCATCGTATCATGGTACAACGCGATCCTTCTTATTTTTTTTTGTTTATTTGTATATGGTTTATTACAAACCTTTTAAAAAAAACAGCTCATCCATACAAAATGGTGTCAACATTAATTCAAAAACTCTTCAAATCAACAAACTCTTCTAAAGAGACCGAGCTGGCATCCTAAAAATGAGGGAGAAAAAGAAAACAAAAGAAAAATTAAAGATAAAAACTAAAAATAATGCAAGGACATATACTGGTCCATCTTTGAACAACTCACATCATTTTAGTGTATGTCAATTAAAAAACCATAAAAATCCTTCTTAATCCCCACCTCTGGTCACCTTGCGCCACCGCTGCTTGCCCTTCCGCTCTCGCCGCCCCTCGTCGGAGCTGCCGATATGGGCCAGCATTTTCTTCTCTGCCTAGTAACCTCATTGTTGGAAAGTCCCCACTGTCTGGACTACTTTCTCGCTGGCCCAGCCTTCTTTTCATTATAATGAAATGTTCTTCTGACTCCAAAGGGGTCATTCCGAGCCAGGCAAACATGGCGAAAATAGCTGCTGTTTGAAATACCACCTGCCGCGTGAATATGGATGCCTGGGGCATTTAGCTCATATGATATTCCAGGAATGCCACAAGCGATGAATACTGTCTCAGGAGGATAGCTCAGGGGCTACGTGCTCGCCTGAAAACAAGATGACGCAGAGCAACGCAGGTTCGATCCCTGGCTCCGCGCTTTGAAACTTCTGGGTATTAAGCGCGTTATAAATAACATGTCATTTCATGATTACAAGGTTGAATTTCACATCTAAAAAGTTTGTGGTCAAATATTTCTCATTTTAACATTATATGTTCCCTAATTGAAGGGTTGGGCCAGCACATCTCTTCATTTCATGGGACACACTTATGTAGGGACCCCTACCAGGGGTGGCAGTGTGGGCTCTCAGACAGCCATCTTCTCGCCCTCTTTGGTGAATGAGTGTGCAGTGACCCTTCTGTGCATTGCCCTTACTGGGACAGCGGTTGTGTGATCCACCACTCTCCTACATGCATTTCCACTTGCTCCGCAAACAGGGATAAAAACTCACTTTTAATTATGTTTTTTATAAAAATGGTATGAGAGACAACCTGCCCACAAGAGCAGAGGTAAACATCATAAATCCGGTGGACCCTCAGAATGCTGATTGCGGAAGGACTGTGTAAGTAGTACCTGCGGTCATGTCCTTAGCCCCTCATCTTCACCTCTGAGGAGTGGGGTGTGTGTGTGTGTGTCCCCTGCAACTATGTTTGCAAGCAGGTGAATGAAAGAATAGTTTTCTATCCTAAACTGTCCGGGCAGATCCTACCCTACCCCCAAGCCAGTTGAGCATCCAGGCCCAACAATCAGAGACCACCACACTTCGTCACTTTCCTTCAACACCACATTACATAAATCATTGCCTCGAACGTGCACCTCCATTGAGGGTTTCCACAGCTCCAGCCAGCTACCCACCATATAAAAGAGGGCGCTCACTTGGGGGCTTCAGTCCTGATCAGTGGCTTGGCGCCTTCTCAGGGGCCTTGTGCCAGGACCTCAGCACCCACCCTGACATGCACCAGTGCTCCTCCGCTCCTTGCATCTGTCTGCACATTGGCTTTTTCTAGCATTGCTTCCTAGTGCAGCGTCTCGAACTGCTCGGAGCCAGACTAGAGCCGAGTAGAGCCCCTTCCCTTCACTAGAATTTCCAGAGAAATGTCACTAGCACGGACGCTGCTTTGAATACATTTTGTCTGCAATCCCCGGAGGCTGTATCTCCTATTAAGCCATCAGAGACTGCTTTTGCTAAGTGCACCACTTCCTTAGTGAAAGAGAACAATTTATTTATTTAATTTGTAAAGCGCACTACAGCCCAAGGGCATCGAGGCGCTGTTGCAAGAAAGTGGGCCGCATTATAAGTCAGGCGGTAAGGGGTTAACGGCACCGGTAAAGGTGCCGGCGCCGTCAACCCCGTACCGCCTGCTTACGAGGTCCCATCGCGGGATCCGCTCTGCATGTCTGGTTTTACCAGACATGCAGAGCGGGTCCCGCGAGGGGAAAAGGGAGCCAACAACGGGCCGCTTGTAATCGGCCCATTGTTTGCTCCCTCTCCCATTCCCATTCAGCCCTATGGGGGCTGAAATGGGAATGGGGAAGGTCCGGGCCCGGGTCCCTGAAGGGAGGAATTACCGGGCCCTCAGAACTCGGAATGGCCTCGTAATTCCCCATTCTGGGAACCCGGACCCGATTTGGCGGCATGGCTACCGCCAAAGTTGTAATGACGGCCAGTGTCTTAGATACAGGTACGAAGGCTTTGCTTAAGGTTACCGAGAGCAAAAGTATAATAACAATGAAGTGCGATGATGGCATCATTAAGTGTTAGGTAGTAACAGAAAGCACGCAATATTTGGGATTACCGACTGAAGCCTGTGGATGGGTATCGGGTATCCCCCCTCTCTTCACAGACCCCTGGGGAATAACAATCACACAATCTACAAGGATGGCGCCTCACAAACTTTACCAATGGAGCTCTGGAAGCAACAATGGATCAATTAAGGCAAATGTGTGAATATTATTTATTTATGATTATTGTATATAAAAAGTACAAAAAACATTCCACAAAAAGTACACAATAGACAGAAGACATTTCATAAAATTCATCAACAATTGTGCAAAAACGCATTAATCACGTGCTGTGCAAAAGGTGTGCAACTGTGCAAAGGGTGTGCAAAGACACATTTGCGCAAACAACTTTTTTGCTACAAAAACAACCACAATCTATATTAAAAAAAAAGTTTAAAAAAACTCACTAATAGTTCTTATTGCAAACATCACTATAAAATCATACGTCTGTGAAGTGCAAAGACCACCATTCTAAACAGTCGTCATTTGGGATTACCGCTACTTAATTTGGGTTTTTGGAATACAAACCGTCTCCTTTTGCCGCGGGAGGATGGCTCAGGGGCAACGTGCTTGCCTTGGAAGCAAGACGATACAGAGCGCCACGGGTTCGATCTCCGGTCTGCGCTAGGAAACCTCTGGGTATTAAATAAATAACCTATCATCATCATCATCATCATTGAGGCAATACCACCTGTGACTTGTCCAGGTGGGATTACCAACTGTATTAATCCCACCTATGGGGCTCCATAATGGCGAACAGCAACAACTCTAAGTAATAGCCGAGGACTGTAGTTGCGTTTGGCAGAATTAGCACAGCTGATGAAGGCCACTCGTGAAATAGGGCCCTTATTTCTAGGCCTGGGGGCGAAAGCACTATCTATAGCTTTCTGGAAAAGTCTGTGGGAGGCCGACCTTTAGGAAGCTATCCGGGGAAGAGCTGGCATTTTGTCGCAGGTTTTTTGAAACAGGAACTGCTGCAGTTAGAGGATTACAAGTAATAATAGCGGATCCTGCACTAATTATTCTCAGCAGAATTCACTGGTCACCCGAATATCAGGCAATTCAAATTCCTCGAACCACCAAACCTTCTCAGGGATACAACTAAAAAAAAGAGGTTGAGCAGCCAGGCCCCACAAGGTGGGGAAAGGGTGCCATCTCCAGGTCCTAAAACGTGCCCCACTGGAGAGTGCTAGAAGTACATATATATATATATATATATATATATATATATATATATATATATATATATATATATATATTTCTAGCACAAGGCGGCTTGCAACAACAGGACACTTTCCATTTCTGGCTTGGACGGGTCGGATTCTAAAAAGAGGAGGTAAATGCTCACTCCTGGTGGCGACTGGAGATGACCACCACACCTAGCACAATCCCTGATAGAATAGGGTAGGAACCAGGGTCACCATGCCATCGCTGAGGCCAACCCACACAGTACCAGCACTCTTGGGCACCCGAACCTACTGCAAGGTCATGGCAGGGTTCGGAAGCCCTCCAGTCACTAGAGAATATTCGCGGGCCACCACATTTGTACGGGTGACCTGGTGTAAAGTAATTCTTAGTTGCGTATTTATAACTCGCTTAATACCCAGAGGTTTCTAAGGGCGGACCAGGGGATCGAACCTTTGTTGCTTCATGTCATCTTGCTATTAAGGCGAGCACGTTGCCGCTGAGTTATCCTCCCAGTTATCTTCCCACGCTCTTCTCATCGTCTGAGTACGAGCGTAGCTCCTTGGAGTTGGGCCTGGACCATCTAATATAGTGCCTGTTGGGGGCTGCTCCGGATCACCGGGCAGCCCCATACTCGGGTCGGGTGGCACCCGACGAGGCACACACAGGTGCGGCGGTCACGCCGCCTCGGTTGGGGGTGGGGGCTCATCCCACCCGCTCCGGGACACCAGAGCTCCCCACATGGCCGGCTGGCAACCGGCTCACCGCGGCCCCGGCTCTGGGGGCACCCAGGCCGGGGTTGCCACCCTGGCCCGACTCACAGGGCCAGGGAAACACACATGGACGGCGTTGCCCGGCAGGGGCACCGTACGGACTGCGTTGCCCGGCAGGGGCACCGTCCTGGAGCTGGGCCCCGTCTGTGGGCCCAGCACACGTGGTGGGGCGCCACCATGGCGCCAACACAAGAACACACACACACCACGGAGTCTCGTTGGTCTCGACTGATGAGCCGGAAGCGGCTCGTCACTTTTATTAGGTTGGTCACATGGCCACTGCCACGTGACCCATTACACCAGCATGGGAGCTACCATGCTCCCAGGAGGGGTGCCATGTAACACTCCTCCTTTTCCATAACGACAAAACAAGAGAAACCCACAGTCCCAACCAAACCCACACTAACACTACTATAACCACTCTGCTATTTTTCACACCCTTTATTAACCTGGGTGAGTGGTTCTACTATCACAAAACACCTATGAGAGCTACTGGCACCATGTTCCATATCCCACCAACAATGTCATTTTGAGCTCGTCCAGGCCTGCCGGCTCCGAGTCTTTCTGGGGCGTTGGTGACACCGTCCTTCGGCCCCTCGACAACGTAGGAGACCGGGTTGAGTCCTCGCTGGTGTTTGCCTTGGACTGACACACCAGTCACACACCAAGAGACCGGCAAAGCCGCACCTGGGAGGGCCCAGGGGCCACATCGGTGAAGTCCACAAGTCTGGAATGCAGATGTCATGGCAGAATGTGTGGGCACCCGGGTAGGGGGGCGCACAAGCACTCATAAGAGCTGCAACCCTCCCCGTGGGAGCACCACATCCACCACCACCATGCCCGGGTGGTACCTGGGGCCCCTGCTTTTCCTTGCTGCTCGGCAGGGGGCACAGGGCAGTCAGCCACTCCGGTTGAGGGCACTTTGGGCTTGCATGACCACATGTTCATTTCAATGGCTTCCCCCCACGGGGCGAGCAGCAACTCCCTTCTTATTGCCATTGCAGGCCCAGTTCGTGATGGGCTCGCATCAACTCTTCTTTTTTTTTTTCCATCGTGGGCCCGGATTGGGATGGGACCGGCTTCTGTTGAGGTTGGGGGCAGGCAGCTCCCCTCCGTGTCGTGGTTGAGGGAGGGGCAGCGCCCCCGTTGTTCCATTTGCAAGCCCCACTTGGTTTGGGCCTGCATCCTCGCATTTTTCCTTTTTAAACGCTCCGGTGCGGAGCAATTTTCCTCTTTTTTTTTTTTTTTTCGCGCGGGCCCATTTGGATTTGGGCCCGCCTCATGTGTTCCTTTATCGCGGGCCGATGGGGGCAGCAGCGCTGTGGTGGGCGGTCTGCTGGCATGCTGGGGGAGAGGCCGCTCACCTCTCCATCCGGGGCGACATCGCATGTGTTGGTCCGGTCCGAGTGCCGGCATTCCCTTCCTGTTGGTGGTGGGGGAGGGGTGCAGCCACCCACGCGGCCTATGCCGCGAACATCTTCAGTCTCCCTCGGGGGATGGGCGGGCCGCTCGCCCACCATGTTTTTCTTGCGGGCCCAGCTGGTGTTGGGCACGCCTCCTTCTCTGTGCGGCCGACGCCGCAGGACACTGTCACTCCCCTCTCTGAGGGGAGGGGAAAAACGGCCTCCCCTGGTATGCGGCCGATGCCGCAGACCTCTCCCTTCCTTGGGCCAGTCCTCCCCCCAGATGGGGGGGAGCAGCTCACGCGACCACCGCCGCACATCCTCCTCCCTGCGGGGAAACAAACAGCTGCTCCTCTCGGGGCCACCTCCCGTTGTTGTGGCCCAGCCGCAAACTCCTCTTGGCGGGCCCCGTTGGAGATGGGCCCCCATCCCTCCATGCGGCACAGCCGCCGACCTGTTCCGTCTCCATCGGGGGACGGACGGGCCGCCTGCCAGCCTTCCATTGCGGGCCCAGTTGTATACGGGCCCGCCACCGCATGCGCTATCCAGGCACACGGGGATCCCATCCTCGTCGCCATTGTTGGGGGCTGCTCCGGATCACCGGGCAGCCCCATACTCGGGTCGGGTGGCACCCGACGAGGCACACACAGGTGCGGCGGTCACGCCGCCTCGGTTGGGGGTGGGGGCTCATCCCACCCGCTCTGGGACACCAGAGCTCCCCACATGGCCGGCTGGCAACCGGCTCACCGCGGCCCCGGCTCTGGGGGCACCCAGGCCGGGGTCGCCACCCTGGCCCGACTCACAGGGCCAGGGAAACACACATGGACGGCGTTGCCCGGCAGGGGCACCGTCTGGACGGCGTTGCCCGGCAGGGGCACCGTCCTGGAGCTGGGCCCCGTCCGTGGGCCCAGCACACGTGGTGGGGCGCCACCATGGCGCCAACACAAGAACACACACACACCACGGAGTCTCGTTGGTCTCGACTGATGAGTCGGAAGCGGCTCGTCACTTTTATTAGGTTGGTCACATGGCCACTGCCACGTGACCCATTACACCAGCATGGGAGCTACCATGCTCCCAGGAGGGGTGCCATGTAACAGTGCCCGACGACCAATATTGTGGACAATATTTTGTCAAATCTACATGTGATAACTATGTGAAAGGGCTTGGATGCCCAACGCCCTATGGATGCAGGTGACAGCCAGCATTAATGGAGGATTTTAGGGGGGACACCCGGGCCACACCCACTACTTTCACAACACCCATTAGTTGACTGGCAGTAGACCACGTTCCCGCGTCTGCTGAACTCGGGAGCACTGGATCCCAGTGTGCGATCTGCCACTGGAATCCACTCGTATCGGACATTTTGAAACAGTTCAACAGTTCAGTACATGCTACTCAACACGACGCTTTGGGGTGTCAGTATTTTTATAAACACCCCGAAGACTTTAACGAGCTACACAGTGGTATTTGAATTAGATACCCCATGTCCCCTTGCGAGCCAGAAAGTGCTGTGCCGTGGCCCAGCACTGCTTAAAGGGGCAGTGCCCACTCCTCTGTGAGCACCAGGTGCTTCCAAATGCTGATGCTGCCACCATTAGAGCAGTCAAGGGGACCCGCGTATGACACTGCTCCTGACAGCTCTTCATTGGATGCCAGTTACACAACAATGTGTATTTTTGGCGTCTGCCAATGTGGTCATGCATAATAGAGGGGTCCATTATTCGAGGGACAGCCTGTGCCCGTCCAGTCACCCACGAGCCTTCTGGTCATCGCCAGCTTCTCTATCATACAGCACTTTGGATGCAAATCACTGGAAAGACTGGCTTTCATGATTAGACCTTTCCAGGTATGAAAACAAAATAGTCGCCATTTTACAGTTAAGAAAGATTCAAGACCTGTTCCTCAAGGCATGTTGACGTTGACATAATAGTGGGTGTCGCCCCACCCTTCTCGCAGGTGCAATGAGGCTTTTGTGATTGAGCACCCTATTCTACACTAATCCAGGAGAATACATTAGCACCTAGAGGATGTTAGTGTAGTGTGAGGGGCAAGGTGGGGGGTGGGGAGGAGTGTATTATGCCAGGGTGGCTCCTTGATTCGAGGGGGGGTCTCAGACTTAGATTCCTTAATCTTGTGAGACCTCCTGAGCAGCACGTGGCATGCAGGTCGTGTGACCAGCCGGAGTACTGGAAGGATTTGAACCCAGAGCCATCAAACAACTTGCGAATGACCCATCAAAACATATATGGATACAACAACTGCTAGGCAGGTCCCTCACCCACTCCAAGATGCACGGTCCACCTCCTGATGGGAGATAAGCATACCTCTGAGACCCATCACTCATATCCACCTTAGACTGCAGTGGTGTAGCTCCCCTCTCAAAGACATGCAGAACTGTGTAGCCCTCTCTCTCATACACACAAGGACCTATGGCATGCTACTCCAGTGGGTGAAATAAGGCCATCGATACCATCTCGCTGATCCAGCGCTACAGTCCATCGCTTTATCTACCTGATAGAAGCCATGCAAATCTCGTTGGATCTCTCTCTCATCCACACCCAGCTGCATCGCATATCTCCCCGGTGCGAGACATGCAGATCTCTGAGGCTGTTTCCTAACTGAGACTTCGTTCCAGAGAGCACTGGCTCTACCTTTAATAGTATTCGAGGATGGATGTATGGGCATGTCAAATGCTACTCATACCCATTCATGGATTTACTTTGCTTAGCCAGTGGTGTTGGGTCGAACCAAAAGCAGTAGGCTTACCTTCATGGTAGAGATAGGCCAACGAGCAATGGAAGGGATGGTGTACTTAGAAATGTAACATAAGTTCCAACCTCTACAAACTGGGACAGGAGGGAGTTTTATCATGGCAATACTTGTCTTGGGGATCACATAGGTAACCCCGATATCTATGCTTCTGTATGGGAAGCATCTTTGCACACACCTGGGCATTTCTTTGTGGGCTGTGTGAGATAGGCATGATATCAAGAGGTGACAAAGACAAATAGATTTGGAAAACCTTTATTTTTGGTGATCGGATGGAAAAATACCTATCTTGACCGAACTTTAGGGTGAGAATGCTCCCTAATGAAAAGAAAACTAAGGGAAGTCTAAGGGCCTCATTACGAGGTGGGCGGTAAGGGATTACCGGCACCGGTAAGGGCAGCGGTGCTGGTAATCCCTTACCGCCCTGCTATGAGTTACCTTTGTGGGTCCTTCCTTAACGCCTGGTTTTTGCAAGCTTAAAGGACGATACCCGCAAAGGGACACCGGGGTCAATAACGGTACCGCAATTTGCAGTACCGTTGTTGCCGCCTTCCCATTGAGCCCTATGAGGGCTCAAATGGGAATGGGGAATGGCCCTGATGAATGGGGAATTACCGGTCCCTCCGACCTCGGAATGGACCGGTAATTACTCCATTCATCAGGCCGGAGTCGGAAGGGTTTTGGAGGCAGCCATGGCGCTGGTAGCGCCATGGCTACCTCCAACCTCGTAATGAGGCCCAAAGTCTGTTTCAAAACCTATTCTTGCCCTCAGTTCTACAAAGTAATAGGGTATGTGGGATTTGGCCAATATAACAGTTTTCAAAGAAAGCTAATGTGAAAATGGAGCTCTTCCACGGCTCCATTCGTCAAGTTCAAGACACTCAGGATAAGAAAGTTCCATAAGTTCTTAGGATTCACTTTGTAAAAATCACAGAGCCTCCTGGTTATCCTTCAAAGTGACAATGTTCAAGGTTACTTTGTTTTCAAACACAAAAGTATAATTCAAAACAGTTCCTTCAGAAAAACACTATCCACTTATTGCTTGCAGGAATCCCTTCCCCACGCAAAACCAAGTCCTTCTGACTTTCAACTTCATTATCTCAAACGAGTCCTTCTTAAATTTGTTTTCAAACACAAATGTATACAACAGTTCCTTCAGAAAATATCACTCCTCTCTCATTGCTTGCGGGACCCCCTTCCCCATGCAAAACCATGTCCTTCTTATACTTAGGCCTACCCTGGTCATGGAGCAGTTTGCAGACTGCACGGTCCACCCATTACAGGTCGCACAACCATGTGCCTAACTTAACTTTTAATTTACTCACAGTTTATTAGAGTGGAGTCTCTTTCACAGTTTTTCTCTTACTTCAATTTTCATGTAATCTTCGTTTACTGTTACTTCAATTTTCTTCCATTTCACCGTCCGACGAGGAGCTCCTGTCAAGATTTCTATTTTGCTCAGTTTTCAGCCACACACAGCTCCCCTGCATTGCAGCGCCTTCCTTTACTTTCACAGAGACTTTGGAATGCATATATTCTTATACATGATCACTCTGTGATACTGTTTATTATATTTATTTATTGGTCATTTGTAAGGCGCGTATTCATCTAAAAATAGTGTTTCAAAGCAACCAAAGCTTCCAAACTGCTTTTACAATTTTCCTCTTGTTAGCAGTAGCCTTTTCACATTGCTCATTTGTTAAACTGGCTAACTGAGACTTTCAGTAACAAGCGCATTCACTCTCAGTCACTCAGATACAAAGACAGCCCATCAGTGTTTTGGTGTCCAGTTCTCCTTGGTCTCGTTATTGATTCTTCTGTGATCTGCCCTCTAGCTCCCTCTCCAAATCGCGCTCCAACTCGTTCTCTTTGCCAAGCATGTGTGTTCCTTTTATATCCACTTAAATAGTTAACAGGCTGCAGGTGGGCATAGTTGGAGTAAATGGCCTGACCCTGCCTGGCCTCATTAGTGGGACATGTCCATTGGGGAAGTTGGTGTGCCTTGATCTTGATCTGCATCTTCCTCGTCCCAGTACCATAGTGGTGTTTCTCATGGGAAATCTGTACTCCTATTGATTTCCTCTTCTTTTTTTCAGTATTTGAATAGTGTTTAGGGAAAGGAGGAATGTGTGCTTGAATATACCCTATTAAGGCTGAGTAGGGGTTGGAAAGGTCACTACCAGGAAGGGGGGATGCCATGTCTCGCCCTCAGGTACCCTCTTTCCAATCTCCAAGGACCCTCCACTCAGTTGGTCCTTCCTCGCTTGTCCTCCCCCAGGGTCGGGATCCAAAAGCTATGGCCCTTCCCTGGCCACCTGAACAGAGAATCCCGGGGGAGTAGATGGGAGCATACCCTCAGGTATCTCACAGTTGGTACCCCTGAACTAACAGTGTTGCCAGTCCAGGCTCCTTTCGTTTGACCGCCCTGAACCTTTGAAAAGATCAAACTTACCGCTGAGCGCGTTATGGTGGCAGGTCCTTCTCAGTGTCGGGCCCTAGATTATGGAACTCACTTCCTCTCTGTCTCTGTAAAGTTCAACATTTTTATCTTTTTAAAGGACAACTGAAAACGTACCTTTTTGTTTAATCTGTTGTGCAATCCTGTTTTGCTTGCATCCTAGCACTCTGGTGCCAATGGTGAAGATTATGCTATATAAACGTATGATTGATTGATTGATAATTAGCCTAATGGTCTTGTGTTTTTTGGTTCATTGGTGCTTTGATACTCGGATCTTTGCTACAATCAACCGCTTAATTTTCTGCCCCAGTCTAACAGAATGCCAAATAGCCTGAGCGTTTTCGATTTTTAGTGATGACATGATGCAGGCAATCCTGCCTTTAAGAGTGAGCTCTGCTAAACAAGCTCACTCTTATAATGCTCCATGATAAAAAGTATAGTACACATACATACCACTGCGGTGACCATCTACTGTCACCCACCAGAAGCTGTCTTGTTGTGACAGCAGGGCACCTTCAAAGGCCACATGTGCTTTACTGAAGACAGCTGCTGGAACCCAAAGTTCCAATTTGTAGGCTTGGCTCTATAGTTGCAAGCACATCTGGTTCGAAATATCATAACTGCACACCTCAGAAGTCTGGTGGTAGTTTATAATAACTAAAAATAAATCATTTCTGGTGTTGGCCACAAGCAATTGATATAACTTTATTGTCACCTAGGTGGTCAGTGGCTCATTCATGACAAAGCCTGCTGTGTATTCAGTTGGCTGGGATGAGTTCATACAAAGTAACCATGTTGGTCCCTCCCAGGAAACCATCTCTTTGATCCCCCTGAGAATGCTTGTCAGCTTCTCCAGAGCACAGGAACTCTCCAAAGTGTGTTAACTGGGAAACAAAATGAATTCTTCCAAGGTAGCCCTGTCAATTAAATTGTCCATTCACACCAGAGTGCTGAGTACTGGAGTCCTTTTGATGTCGACAAACAGAGGAAGAGGCAGCATCAAAGAAGCTCAGAGGAGAGTTAGAGTTCACAGAGGGGTCCCACCAACTTGGATTTTCTGAGGGCCCCCAACCTTTTCTACCCCCCTCACCAATGCCTGCAGACAATGCACTCTGGGTATTACATCACTAGGCAAGAAGATTCTGAAACAGAACTGAGTATTGGATCCCTTAGAGAAGCTAGATGTGACCCAATGCACTGTGTTTCTTTTCCTGTATGAGAGGGGGTATTTCTCTTTGGACTCTGAAAGAACACGGATTCACCTGGTTCTCTGTTGGGTGCGCAATCTGTGCCAAAACGCTCTTCGATAAAGGCACAGACCAAGAGCTCCAAGGCAGAAACAAGCTCTTCTCCCTAACCATCCCAAAGTAATAATTGAGTTTGGCTTCTGTGGACCGAGGCCTATCTTCTGCCTGAACACTGGAGCCAGGATCCTGCTCACTGGAGGTGTAGCACTTTTGCAGGTGCTGCCCAGCAAATGTCTTTGTTTGGAAGTGCAGATCAAAGGACTAACATTGCCCCTCGAGACTCTTTCCTGGGTCTCTGTGCAACTTAGAAGCCCAGAAGCATCCTTACGCCCCACCTCACTCGTGCTTGGTGAGTCAAGCTTGATGGTGCTTGACTCGCTTCAAGCTGCTAAGAACCTGCTGTGCTGCCTTCAACTCAACCCATTATAGCAGATTGTGCTAGCTCAACTCGACTGCTGACTCAACTCTTCCAAGCAACCAACTTGCCATGTCTCCACCACCAATTCAATCCAGGGGAGGCATCATCTCGCCCTGATCCAACGCTGGATCAACCTGCTGGAAGACATCGACTCAACCCTTATCAAACGGTGACTGCAACCTCCATGTGCTGGAAGCCATCAATGCAACCTGCCTAAAATGCTGACTCGATCTACGGGATCCTTTGCCACAAATTGTCTCAATGCTGATGAAGTGCAGCTCGACTCTCTTAACACTAGTCCGACTGGCGAAAAGTGCCCAGAGGTTTAGCATGGCCCCATTGAGCCCCACAGACAAGCATATCAAGATATGTAAGTGGTAATGTCCCCCTGGCTCACCTTAAAGGCCCCTGTGGCTTGTGAGACCCCACTCTAAACCATTTTAAAGACCTTTAGAAATACTTTTCATTTCTGCTGCTGAAATCAGTGCATGTCTTCTCTGGCCTTTGACCATGGAGGCCCACCTTATTCTGTAGTCTGCAGGGATGGATCAGTCGTCTTTTTTCGAGTTTGTTTGTGAGTTTAATTAAATTACCACATTTTTATAGAACCTCCTTCAACATTATTTATCTTGGTACCACAGTACTATCGCTTTGTTTTCTGCAATACAAGCTCATACCCCTCCTGAAGAATACAGCCTACTGGTGGCGAACATGGTTATTGGATGAATCTAAAGCAGGGGGCGCTAGAATGGTGTCTTGCTTCTTTCATGTACTGTGTTTTCCTTCAGTTACTACAAAAAGGTACCCCTGTAAAATGTAGGTCGTAACCTTACTGCCTAAGAGACAGCTCCCAATAAATCATGCCAATTCTCCATACAGGGTAGCTTATTAAAGGGTAATTTACTACATTGGAAGAATGTACTGTTCAGAACTCTACAAATAAGAAATGTAGTGTCTGTGAATGCAGAGAAGCATTGCATCTAATCACGGGAACAGGGATTTACTGTTTCTGCACCTGTCTTGATATCCTGGTGGCACGGGAAATCAGGCAGCAGAAACGGTGTTACGGGGTTGTCGGTAACGCACCGCTTACCGGCGGGTTTTCCGGCAACCCCGTAATGAGGCCCATTGTGTTGACATGAGAGGACACTGAATCAAATACACTCAAATTATCCAAGAGGATTGAGGGGCATAGTTATCCTTGCAGAAAATCGTAATCCTGGGTGGATACATAGTGTAGATCAATCAATATTCTGTGTGTTAAAATTAATGACACGGCTTGCCTAAAAGCAAGCCTGTAGATGGTTATGTCACTCATCTTGGCTTGTATTTCCTGCCCACATGCATATGTCACCAACCCATACCACCATATTTACATGGGGCAGGGAGTGTTAATTGCTAAGGAAACATGGCAATGTTGATGTTTGTCATTCTTAAAAATAACTCAACTTCATATATATGTTGTGCTGGCCAATAAGCGGCAATGTAATTATAAATTAGATTGTGCTGTTTAGACATTAGAGTGCCCTATTAGAAATAGATGTTGGGAAATGTTTAGCAATATTCTTAGTTGATTTATGGAACAATTGCAATTGCATGTGTGCACTGAATTGAAGTGAGGTTTTCACAGGCAGGCCAATTCTTACTTCTGAAAACCAGCTACTAAAGTATATATCTTGTTCTCTGGACTTCCCAGCATAAATGGAGTTTCAACTCCAAATACAGCCTATTTTCTGTCCAAGAATTGTGAAGTGGGATTGTATACACAGGGCTGGTGAATTTGCGAACGCACCTTAGCGATATCTGTAATAGAATCTACCAGAGATCTGACACTGCACTTGATTTGTACTACCCTAGGAGGTGAAGGAGGCATACCTGTCCGGCTATGCGTGCTTCACCTTTATGATTGGGATCACATCTGGTTTAGTAGTAGTCTGGGGCTGAGTAAGAGCTGTATTCACTACTCATCCGGGTACGCTTACAGGGTAGTAATAGCATCACACCCGGCCTCCTCAGCAGGCAGGGGATTCATCTGGTGTGAGATGAGGCCACGCATATTCTATGTTGTCCATATTGCTCTGTATGGGAGAAAGTCGTCCTGGAGGAAAGGCATCTAAAAATGGGGAGAGGATGGAAGTCTAGTGATGTTATCATAGACATCAGGGCTCTGGCTCATAAAGTGAGACTGGGTCTGGCATGGACAGATGTAGAGAGCAATAGGGAAAAGCCTAAAACCATAAAAGTCTGGCTGAACAGGAGAGTGCAGGGCAGTTTCTGGGGCCATCACTCTGCACTTTGCAGCTGGTGGTTTGGAAACTGTTTCTGGGCCAAAGTTCTTTAAAATATCCCTTCTGGTATTGGACCAGGTGTTACTAGTGTCAGGGCAGCTGAAGATCTGGGGATGTTTGATTGTCATACCCGATTCATCTACAAATCCACCAAAGTGTAATGTTCCAATTAATCCCCCCTCAAGCATGGTCAATAATGCTTCCCCTTCCCCCATTTTAACAGTAAAATGCCCAATTGGTGGAGGCAGGGGCAGATCAGTTGTCAATCACTTAATTGAAGATGCAGAGACATCCAATGGTTCTGCCTGGCGTTGGGTGGCTGCTTGTTTAAATGCACGTAAAAAGTAGCTAGCTCCTGTGCTAAACAGGGACTCCCTTGGCGAGATTAATGTGTGTCCTGGAACTGTAGCGGCTTTTCCCATGTGTTTGCCTCCACCGGATCACTAATATTTGAGGCAGATATGTTCTGTATTCAGGAATCATGGCTGAGAACTCTGCCCTCAGTAGACGGCTATGAATGTTTGCTCAATCCTGCATATGAAGGAGAGAAAGGGAGACTGGGTTCAAACCTGCTTATTGGGATTCGTAATGATCTGAACATCTCAGCTTCCAATTCCGTAATGCCTAGTTCATTTGTTCAAGCTGTGGAATTGGAATGAGATGGTTCCCTCTATGTAGGTAGGGGGCTTCTATATAGTCATTAATATATACTGGCATTCGAGAAAAATCCAACACAAAGCCTTTTTTGACCCCATCGAAGAGATTATATACTCTTGGCAGGAAAAGAGGAACTCTAACTCCATTTTAGTCTGTGGGGAACTTAATGCATTCTGTATAAATCGCCCTGAACTAGGAGAAAGTAACATGTAAAATACTGCTGTGGAGGTGAGAGGCGCAGCATTGGCGGCTCTTGTGGATACCTGGGGCTTGTGCATGTTGAACGGTAATGTCACAGAAAATGTCCTGCCCAACTGTACTTGGCATAGGGGAAAAGCCAGGAGTATAATAGACTACTTCTTTGCCTCAGATGACATCTTCCAAAACGGATCATCCCTATCAATTGCACACTCTAACCCGAGTGATCATAGTTCCCTGGTTCTAAGCTGGAGTGTTTAAAGGCAGGTAACTCCTGATGGTTCTTATAGCTCTGCTCTGAATATCACTGGTGGGAAGAATAGAGTTGTTTGGAATGCTAAGAATATGCAGAGGTTTTGCTCCACTCTAGGGACACTATTTGGCAAGGGGGAACTTGAGTCGCAGCTCCTTGCGACCCCATACCGGTCGTATTGGCTAGAATATACATGGAAATGCAGTGCCCTAAGCGCAGGGTATGGCTGGTCAGGAATCATTCCCATTATACAGTTGTCCAACTGAAAAAATGGGACCCAAGGACAGCGCTTAGAAATGGAAAAAACCTCACTCCCCAAGATCGGAAATCCTTGAAAGCTGCATTCAGGCACTAGTTGCATCTTCATAAGTGTGAGATGGTTTTTGAAGAATGCGTCTAGGATGATATACTTAATTGAGTCTAGGAACATTGGTGCATTCTGGCAGTAAATGGTGTGGCCATCCCTGCCTCACCTTACTTAATCCTATATGTGAGCAAGACTGGATGACCCACTACTCTGAAGTCTATAGAGAGGCATTCAGCAATGTTAATCTGGGTGTGGGAGGTCCTCCCAAAAGTGCTGTGGCACTTGGACTTCAATTAGGAAGCCATTGAGCACATCATTGTGCGTAGTAGAAACTTCTGAGCCCCTGGATCTGATGGCCCCTCTAACGCAGTCCTTAAACTCCATCCAAAACGATGGGCTCGGCTTCTGAATACTCTTTTGAGGGAATCCTAGCAAGAGCATCACTTCCGGTGAGTTGGAACGAGTCGATTGTTTTACCAATTCATAAAAAGTGTCCTAGATCAATTCCCAACAACTGAAGGCCAATTGCTCTGCTGGACATTCCTTCGAAGAGTTTTGCTTCCATGTTGTTGAGGCGCTTGGTTGGCTGGGCAGCAAGTTCTGGCAGATTGAACCTGTTGCAGACTGGCTTCGGTAAGGGGGTAGGAACCAATGCCAATGTCTCTTTGCTGGGTCTGTTGAAAAGCGAGGCCATGGAAAAGTTGAGACCAGTATATGCTGCTTTCATTGACTTCTGCATGGCATTCGACCGTGTTGACAGGAACCGTCTCTGGCACAAACTCTGGAACTGGGGATGTCCGGAAGCACTTTTGAATATGAATGTGGCCCTCCATTCAGAAACTTCTATTAGGGTATGGCTGAATGCTCAGGGCAAGTTGTCAGGTGCAATAGAAACTACTAGAGGCTTAAAGCAGGGATGCACTCTGGCCCCTCTCTTGTTTACTCTCTTTATTTCCGACATCAGAGACATTTTTGAGAACATCTGCAGCATCTCTCCGCATCTTTCAACATTGAAACTCGACTATCTGTTTTATGCTGACGATTTGGTGTTATTTGATTATAGACCAATTGTGCTCCAGCGCAAGTTGGATGCTCTGGAAGCTTCTGCTAGCCAAAATAAACTAACCATAAATTTAAAGAAGTCAAAGATCATGATCCTTTGACCAGGCATGAAACAAAAATATAAAACCTTTCGCTGGTGTCTGAAT
Organism: Ambystoma mexicanum; assembly: GCF_040938575.1. Classification (NCBI taxonomy): domain Eukaryota; kingdom Metazoa; phylum Chordata; class Amphibia; order Caudata; family Ambystomatidae; genus Ambystoma; species Ambystoma mexicanum. Next base: position 417,485,488 of record NC_090934.1, on the reverse strand, counting down.
GGAGAGGCTTTAGAGAAAGTCCCAGCCTTTGTTTACCTGAGAACTAAACTGCAGGGATTGCAGAGTAGGCCTAGATTGCAGAACCATTTGGCCTCCAAGGCTAGAATGTTGGAAGTGCAGGATTCTGCGATTAATAGAAGATTTGGCCATTTCTCAATAAGACCTATGCTAGAATTCTATAAACTAAAGTTTTTTCTGTCTATAATCTATGGTGGGGAAAATCAGGGGCTCACATTCTCAGTGCAGTGGGAAGCGCTAGAGGGCCTATTTTGGAAGAAAATTCTGCAACTTCCAACAGGAGTTCCAATGGCGGTGATCAGTTATGAACTGGGTGTACCTTCTACTAAATTCTACATCCTCTCTAAAAATCTCTTACTATTAAGAAGTATCTGGCGTGCAGAGGAGGGATCAATTTGAGGGGAACTATGGCCACTTCGAGACACAAAAACTTGGCTCTGCTTCAACAAATGGGACAAGAATAGGATAATGGCATCTCTCGGGATATGACTCTGAACTCCCCTCTAAAAACCAAAAGAAAGCTGAAAGAAAGGGAATGTGTGTATACGATAGAAAAAGTAAGATTGTATAAAAGGTTTAAAGACCTGTTGATTGACGTAAGGCCAGATGGAGTGCTACCAACATACTTAAGCAGGTCACCTAGCCCCTCTTGGCGTAGATTAGCTATGAGGTTGAGGCTAAATTGACTCCCGACAAATGAAATTGAGCGAGTTAAAGCTGGAACCCCTAGGGATTTAAGGATTTGTCGCCATTGTTTTCAGCAGGACCAAGTTTAGACCATACAATATCTTTTGCTATTCTGTAAGGCTCTGAATGACAGGTGGCATCATTACTATCATTACTATGACCATTTGAAGGAAAATTGCACTGTTGGTGGAGCTGGAATAGTGTGGCTACGGGAGTTCTTATGGACAAAATCACTGGTCGACAGCAGCAATGCACTTTGTTAAAGAATTTTTAAATTTAACATAATTGACTCTGATGTGTGATATATTGATCTATACTAGGTGTGATTTAATTATGAATTTATTATGAAATTTACTGTGATGTTAGTGTAAACTTACGTATTTCTATGTTGAATTTGTTAAAAGTTCATTTTGGTTAACCATATCACAATAAAATACAAATAAATGCACCATTTATCACAAATTGCCCCAAAATGCGTCTCTAAGTACAAATCAAAAGACTTTTCCATAAAGTTCACAAATTGATATTGACGTGCTTTGCTTTGTGCCCGCATGTATTTGTTGTCCCAGTCTGACCTGCTTTGTTCTTTATGGGGCATGTGGTTGTAAAGACAGATTCACGGTGAAGTCATCTGAGAAAATAAGCTATCTTATCTCCCTAACATCATTAAGGGCAGGGAGGAGAAGGTTGCTGAAAACAATGGCAGGTGAATCTCCTCGGAAGGGGGACTGGGTCTAGAAGGGGAAGGCCACTGGCGTAACAGGGGCCCCTACAGCCCCCGCGGTATGGGGGCCCCCGCCACCACATGTCCTGGGGGCCCCACTTGAGAAAAAAAAGTTTTTTTTTTCTCAAAAAAAAGTTTCTTTTTGAATTCACCCTGCATTTATAAAGAAATTATTTCTGCAACAGAAATCATTTCTTTATGAAGGCAGAGTGACTACAAAAAGAAACTTTCTTTTGAAGTCTGAGGGCTCCCCTGACCTCATGACATGGAAGACCCTAGGCTGGAGGCCTCCATGTGATGGGGTGGGGGACGAGCCCTATGACTTCAAAAATAAATAATTTATTTTTGAAGTCACTCTGCCCTCATAAAGAAATTATTTCCGTTATGGTTCGGTCCTTAACTGAATAATTTCTTAATGAAGTTAGAGTGACTTCAAAAAGAAACAATGGGGCTCATTCTGACCATGCCAGTCCGGAAACAACAGTGCTGGTAAGTTTGCGGGCACCGTTTGTTTCCGGACCAGCATATTACATGTCTACCTGCTGGGGCCGCCATACTCGACAGGTCTTACCCTGCCAAGCACAGCACTCATGGTAGGCAGACCCGTCACGGAAGCACTGGCAGCGTTAACAACAGTGCCAGTGCTTCCGTGTCCCCATTCCCGTGGAGTCCTACTCCACAGGGATGGGGATTACCGAAATTACCAGCGCCTGACTTCCCGGCTCCCGGTCTTGGCATAGCCTGGTGGCACCGGGAAGTCAGGCGCCGGTAATTTTTTTACGGGTCCGGCGGCAACCCGCCATTAGCACCAGCACAGTTACCGTCAGACCCGTAATGAGACCCAATTTCTCTTGGAAGTAATAGGGCTACCCTCAACCCCATGACGTGTGCGTATGTGAGTGTATGGTGAAAGGGTGCACACAAATGTATGGGTCGCTGGGTGAGCGTGTGTGCGTGTACGGTGAAAGGGTACACACTTTAATGTATGGGTGGCTGCCTGGGTGTGCCTGTATGGTGAAAGGGTGCACACTTAAATGTATAGGTGGCTGCATGTGTGAGTGTAGGGTGAAAGGGTGCACAGTTAAATATATGCGTGGGTGTCTGGGTGTGTGCCTGTATGGTGAGAGGGTGCACACTTAAATGTATGGGTGGCTGCCTGAGTGTGCCTGTATGGTGAAAGGAGGCACACTTAAATGTATGGATGGCTGGGTTTGAATATGGTGAATGGTGTGTGTGGTTGTGTATAGGGGCACAACAAAACCTACATATAGGGGGGCTAACCCTTCAAATGTTGGGAGAGGTGCTAACTTCATGGGTGGTGGGGAGGGGCAAACTTATTTGCGTGGGGGCATCTAACTTCTTTATGCATTTTAATGAGACTATTCTAGTGCAGCTTCAATGTTACAAGCAGTTAACTCTCTCCTTTAAGTCTCTTACCCCCTCTCTACCTTTCCAATCATTCCCCTCGCATGCTAGTACCATACCCACATCGCGATTTCAATTGCCTAAAAAATGTGGCATTTGAATGCAGGTACTAACAGTGAAATGCTTAACGTTGGTCATTGCTGGGCCCTTATTAACAGCAAAACCCAAGTGCCGTTTAACTTCTGTGTACTGTTCTGTCCGGCAACTGCTCTAAAGGTCATCCAGGTTGAGTCAACATAGCCCAAAATTTCAGCGGGGGACTGCTGAAGTCCAGTCAACTCAATGGTGTTGCACCACTTCTCTTGTTTAATGGCTTGATTACGCCTAGCCCTATTCTTCCTCGTCCCAGTGCTTATGTATGTGGCAGTACTTGTGTATGATACACCGTGCCTCATACACAAGTACTGGGGTGAGGTAGAGGTACATGGAGGTAATGCCTGACTTAGCTACTTGTAATCTTCATTACTCCTAGTCCCACCCTTCCTCATCCCAGTACTTACCTATGAGGCAAGGAGCCTCATACGTAAGCTTTGGGAAAAGGAAGAGGGACATGGAGGTAATTCTTGGCCAAGGAGCTGATTTTAGAGGTTGAGGTAGGGGGTGGGATGGAGAAGGGATGTGTGGTGGGGGGCAGGATTGTGCGATAAATCATAATGGTTGTCCATGTCCAGGCTAGGTAGGCATGATATCCGGTATTAGTGGCTAGAGAGGCATTTTGGTGCAGCCAGTCTAGTCATTCCTCAGTTTGGTATGGCTTTCTTTTAACTGGGATTTTCTGATAAAGACGGCCTGATAAGTGTAATAACCTGGCTAGATTGGCATTTGGGTGCTGCAAGTCTAGCCATTTCTTACTGCAGCATTGTATATTTTTCTGGGCATCTGTGATAAAATTATATGCTATAAGTCATTTATAACACGCCTGTACACAAGTATTTCTATGCGCAACAAGACAAGGGAGGGAAGATAGAGGGAGGACAAGACAAACAATCTCACTAGGCCTTGTGTCACTGCGAAGACGAGAAGTGCAAGGGGGAGGGGAGGGGAAAACAGGGCTGCAATGCTCTGAGTAAGTGCAGCCAGGGCAGCACAGCTATGGGAAGTGCAAGGAGAACAAGGGGCTGCAGTGTTACAGTTAAAGCCCCAAAGTGCATGGTAGGCACCGAGACAGTGCACATGTGACCAATCAAGGAAGAGCCTGGACTCGGAAAGACGCTGAGGGTATCCAATCAACCAGTCAGTATAGCAGACAGCTAGGTCATCAGCAGGGGAGGGAGAGAGACAAAGCAGAGGACCAAATGTTTTGAGCAGCTTTCAAAACTTCAGATGGTCCGACTCAAGTTTGAAGGGGCAGGGAGGCCATTCCAGAGGGAGGCACCAGCAGAGGAGATAGATTTGCCCACCACTCTCTGCCCGGAGAAGCGTCTAACCCTTAAAGAGTTGGAGGTAGCTGAGCAAAGGGCTCGAGAAGGAAGGTATTTTGAAAGAGAGTATTGGATGTAGTATGGGCCCCAGCCCCAGAAAGCCTTGTGGACAATGCAAAGGGTCTTGAACTTGATCCTTGCAGCTACCGGGAGCCAGTGGAGCGATTTCAGGGCTGGAGAGATACGATCCCTGGGCTGAGGCCAAGGAAAGTCTTGCAGCCTTGTTCTGGATTAGTTGCAGATGACGCAGAGTAGAGGAAGGCAGATTGAGAAAGAGGCTGTTGCAGTAGTCCATCCTAGAGGGAACCGCAGTGAGCATCTGGTGGAAAGTGAGAAAGGGAAGAGTCCCTTTGAGGAGGACCAGCTGGTAGTGGAACTTCTTGGCGACATCCGAGATGTGAGGAGAGAAAGAGAGTCGCATAGAAGATGACACCAATGTTTTTTGCCTTTCAGGAAGACGAAGGAAGAGGGCCCAACGTGGACGACCAGATTGAGAGAGGGAAAGCAGGTGCCGGGGACCCAATGAGAAGGATCTCTGTCTTACTGGCATTGAGGCAGAGATCGTTGGAGGTGCACCAATCCTGAATCACGGATAGGCAGTCAGAAATGAGCGAGAGAGGAGAGGAGGCTGAGGGGAGCCTGAAGGAAAGCTGAGTCATCCGCATAACACTGAAAGTTAGAGGATAAGGTAGAGATCAGGTGGGCCAAAGGGGCCAAGTAGAGGTTGAAAAACCAGGGTGAGAGTATAGAGCCCTCGGGAACGCCAAAGGTAGAGAGAGGTGGCAGAGAGAATGGGACCCGGTTGGACCTGAGAGGGGGGGGGGCGGTCCAAGAGGAAGGAGGTCAGTCATTCCAGGGCCTTATCTGTGATGCCCAGGTTCTCACAGGGTTGATTGATCAGCATGGCGTGGTTGACCCTGTCGAAAGCAGAGGAAAAAAGGAGGGCGAGGACAGAAGGAATGCTAGAAATCAAGGTTAGAGAGCAGATATTCACGTGTGTTCAGGAGAGCAGTTTCCATGCCTCTGGCAGCCCTGAGGCCAGACTGATGGTCATGGAGAAGACCAACAGATTCAGTGTGGGGAGTAAGATGGGAGATGGCAAGCTTTTCCAAGAGTTTGCCCAAGAAAGGGGTGATGGAGATTGGGCAATACTTTGCCGGGCAGGTAGGATCAGCAGATAGCTTCTTGAGGAGTGGGTCTAGAAGGGAGTGCTTAAGGGGAGAGCGGAACATTCCAGTGGCTAAAGAGTGATTACAGAAATCGGCCAAGGCTGGAGCGAGGGTGTCAATATCGTCCTTGATGGTTCTGGAGGAGCAGGGGAGCACCTGTTTGGACAACGCTTGCATAGATCGGACCTGTCTAGAAACCTTGTCAGGTGTTGTCAGAGAGAAAGAGGAAATAGGAGGAGGAGAGGTAGAGATGGCCAAAGGGGGCCGAGAGAGGGAGAGGGAGAGCAAGAGGAGATAGAAGACAGGATGTCCTGAGATTTAGCGGAGAAGTGGGAGGCCAGAGCCATACATAGGGCCTTCGAGGGAATAGGAGAGATAGAGACCGCAACAGGATTGACCAGTTCCTTGCAGATTTTAAAGAGTTTGGCCGTGTTGTTAGAGGCCGCGGAGACGCAGGCTTTAATGTGTGCGCTCTTCTTGATGAGTGTTATTGCTTTGACTGGCATTTTGGTGCAACCAGTCTAGGTATGTCTAAATGTGGCCTGGCATGCTTTACTGTAATGTTATTATTCGTCTACACTGGTCTACATTGTGCAGCCAGTTGGGCATGTTTTCATTGTGGCATGGCATTTTTAATAGCAAAGCATTAATGTTCCTGTGCACTGTTGGTGACTTGCAGGTATTGGATTGGTGTTACTGTACAAAACAATTGCAAACATTGTGGCTTTATAGCCAATTTTACTCAGAAAGTGTGCTGTATAGTGCATTAAAACACATATTTATATCTTTCTCCTATATCTTTCTCCTAGTGCAGTGTGCGGCATATCCCTTCAGCAGCACGTTCGTGTGTATTGTATAAGTGTGACACTTTAGGCTGGCCCAGAGTGTGGCGCAACCCGTCATTTGTTGCTGAGTTGGGAGGCGCCCTCTCAGCATGGCTCACAGCGGGGCCCCCACATTTTGTGTTATGCCACTGGGGAAGGCAGCTGACGCAGCTTTGAACCTCGGTCACAGGGTTGCCCCCTGACCTAGGTAAAGAGCCACCTTGAGAGCTCCAGTGGGGCAAGCAACAGGCAGAATAGGTGTAAGCCCGCGCTGGACCAGGAAAAGCTGAGATGTGTGCAGTTTCCATTGCAGTAACATCCACTTCTTGAAACGCTGCACAGCAAATGCATGTGCTCATCCTAACAGCTGAGATGAGGCAGGCCAAGCGGTGGCTTTGGTGGAAGTCACCCCACAGAGAATTAAATCTGCTTCCCGGACGGTGAGGAGTGCAGATGCCCATGACCTCCATGATTCCTGCTCTCGCAAACACTTGTGTGGGCGCGGAAGGAGCCGGACTGCGTCACTCCTGTTATTACCCAGTAACGCTTAACCCAGAGTGACCTTTTGTTCTGACTGTCCTGCGAGTGAGGCAGGTAGGTTTTGTACTGTGTGCACGTAATCACCTTTTAGATAGAAAGGGAAATGAAAGATCGTCACACACGGTGGAGACATGAGCTCCTGAGTGTTTATGTTCGAACAGGCCAGTTAGGGGTGTTGCTAGGTCTGGAAAAGATCCGGGGCTACGCTAATGCTGGGATTGCCGGGACTCGGGGCTAGCTAGCCTTTTGGTGATAGCCCATGAGCTTCTATCCAGGGCTGCAACCAAAAGACCTGGGGCTATAGCCCCCCCAGCCCCTCCCCTAGCAATGCCTCTGGGCTCAGCGACTTAGCATTTCTATTGAAGAGACGCCCTCTCCGAGCCACCACCCTTGCTCTTTCGCTTGTTCAAGTCTTTTGTGAGTTCTAACTCAATGTGCGGGCCACAATGAGAGTAGGCCTCATACTAACGCTCATTGTGGCCCTGCAGAAAGGCTCGGACCAGGGACCAGGAGTGGTATTATGTTGGAAATAATGCCAACCCGAGGAGGAGCAGGTTACTTCCTTTATTTGTTCCTGTTCCCAATTGCATCACTATGAGGCAAGTGTTCCTGAGGCAGTGAAGGAAGCAATCATGCAGGTCTTCAAATGTTAACAAAATCACCAGGGCTCAAGTCCTAAAAAAGAAATTGTGTGGGCGTCAGTGTGGGCTCAATAATACATGCATAGGAGCTGAGTATATGGGGGCAGAGGGTGCAGTTGCACCTTTCACCTTGCCATGCTCATCTAAATCACAGGTTGTGTCGGGTTTCTGTCTCCTCTCCTGCTGGGTTCAGGCTTGGTGACATGTTAGTACCATTAGGGGTGTGTTCACCTTCTAATAGCATGTGGTATACAATTCATTCAGAATTAGACAATCGCCTATACAGCATGCATTTATGGGACAGTATCTAGTATTTCCATAAAATCACGTTAAAAAAAGCCATAGAAGACTCAACTTTTATATTCAATAACTCCAATTCTCGCTAAAAAGCGATGCAACACAGTACAGCATAGCAATCAGCCCACGACTTGGGTAGTCCCACCTAAAGTGACTCAGGGTAATACACCAATCTAAATTGACCTAGTCCAATTAACATATGCAAACGCCTACATAGAACAAAGCCTGCATACTACTGGAATTTCTTCAGGGGCATAACTGAAAGATTAATAACTTTTTATGTGATGCCTAATGTATACCACTTCAATTCAATTAGTATGCGTATTTGGCACTTGTAGTGGAATATCCTTCTGTGCACTCTTCAATTGTTTGTAGACTGCTTTACTCTATAGCATTTCCTTATGGAGCAATCCAACTACTTAATCTGGAATTTTGCTTTCACCGGCTCCATTTGCTGATATTCCTCTCTAAAATTGTATTGGGGGATTAGCACCTAGGCTTTGTGTTGGATTTTTCTCGAATGCCAGTATATATTAAGGACTATGGAGAAGCCCCTACCTACATAGAGGGAACTATCCCATTCCAATTCCACAGCTTGAACAAAAGAACTAGGCATTGCGAAATTGGAAGCTGAGATTTTCAGATCATTACGAATCCCAATAAGCAGGTCTGAGGCCAGTCTCCCTTTCTCTCCTTCATATGCAGGATTGAGCAAACATTCATAGCCGTCTACTGAGGGCAGAGTTCTCAGCCATGATTCCTGAATACAGAACATATCTGCCTCAAATATTAGTGATCCCGTGGAGGCAAACACATGGGCAAAGCCGCTAGAGTTTCAGGACACACATGAATCTGCCAAGGGAGTCCCTGTTATAGCTCCGGATAGAAGCTCAGGGGCTTCAACCTAAAGGCTAGCTAGCCCCGAGTCCTGACATCTCAACATTAGCGTAGCCCCAGAATTTTCCCAGACCTAGCAATGCCCCTGGAGGCATCACTTGTAAATCGCTCCCACTTGAAATGCTCTACCTGAAGAAAGAAGGCAGTCGCAGCATGGGATGGCCGCTGGAGGGGGTATTTCTCTCCCTAAAGCCTCGCAGGAGCATGGTAGTTGACATGTTGCCCAACTAAAACAAATAAAAAAGAGAGTCTTGTACCTGGAGGCAGCACAGAGCCTGTTAAAAACACTATGAGCCTCATTACGACCCAGGCGGCCACGTAATGAACGGTGCCGGTAAGGGACCGGCACTGTTCATTACGGGCCGTCCTATTACGAGGACTGCTGTGGGTCCTGTTAAGGAACGTCTGGTCAGACCAGGCGTCCTTAGCGGGACACGCTAGCAGTCCAGGATGCTAACAAAAGGCCCGTCATTAACAGGCCCTTTGTTAGCATCCTCCCCATTCCCATTGAGCCCTATGGGGGCTAAAATGGGAATGGGATGTACCGGGTCCGGGTCCCACGAAAGGGATTTACCGGGTCCTCCAAGGTCGGAATGGCCCAGTAAGTCCCCTTTCGCGGGACCCGGACCTGGAACCCGGTATGGAGGTAGCCATGCCGCTTTTAGCGTTTAGCGGCATGGCTACCTCCATACTCGTAATGATGCCCTATAACTTCTTATGGTGGAGGCAGGCAGCTGATGCCTGCAGGCCCCCTATGATCTCGAGGCCCAGGGCAGCCGCACAGACGGCCCATGCCTCTGCCCAGCCCTGTATCTACGGGTCAACGTTTAAATAAAGTTTTTTGAAAGAGGCAATTTGTATCACTCGCGATTTGCAAAAGTTGCATCTCGTTGTGCCATCGAAATCATCCAGATGTCTCATGGCGACTGTGATAGTTCTGCCACACATTTTTGGCACACAAGTGTTGAACACAGGACTTAAAGTGTACAATAAACATAGTGAACTAGGTTCCCCTCTGCCCACCACCCCTCCCCCTGGCCTGCTGCCACTCCGTCCCCATGCCTACCCTCACTTGTCCCCATGCAGACTCCAATTCTGATTTTCCTCCATGCCACCACCAGCACTGTATTTTACAACTGTACTATTAACACTGAAAGAAACACAGTGAAAGAACATGACCACCATTACTTTCCATCATTGTCCCCTGAAGCGTGCAGATTTATGCACCTCCCTTTCCAATCACCCACCATTCGCCTCTCTTAATGGGCATGCCCAGGACTATTGCCATCCTCCAATACCCATCACCTGCACACACTGCTGCGCCTCCAGCAGTTTCACATTAATTGTGCTTAATTGGAGAATCCAAACGCTGATCCCTGATGAGCACGCCTAAGTGGCAGCCAGGGAATGGTCGTTATGTCCCAAGCAGGCTATTCAAAAAGGAGTAAACTAACACTTGAGAAAGAGTTTAGCAAAATGTGACTCTAAAGAGCAGTGAGGGCTGGTGAATTTTTAAACTAAAGGGGCATAAATGTATGCACCGAAATGCTTGAGCAGCCGATGGAAGCAGGGAAGCACAAACTAAGCAAAGGGGCTTTGTGGGGTTTCTCTTCTACCCCCCAGATATTTTGTAAAATAATGGATTAAAATGTTGCATTTTACAGCACTTTATGTGAAAAACGGGGTAAAAAGCCAAACAGTTTATAATCGCTTTCACATGGCAGCACATGAAAAAACCCAATAGATGCAAGTTACCAACCGTGCACAGGACCATTTTCAAACACGTTTTTATGTTACCTTTTCCCACAAAACATGCCAGTATATAAAACATTTTCATGCTGGCTGTGCTCATACATGCCATTGCAGGCTTCACAAATATATGCCAGGATTACCACATAATGACTGCCAGACAGTAAAAAATGCTATGTCACAGAAAGAATGTAACAACGGGCTATGCCCACAGGCTATCAGTATATTAACACTTTACATGTTTGCTTTACCCTTGGTGCCAAGTAAACAATTCAAAGTAACAGTGAAAAAGTATATGGAGACTGGCACTACTAAAGTAGGCCAGTATAGCCAAGTAATAACACTTATCATGTTTGCTTTACCCTTGATGGCAAGTAAAAGATGCCATGCTTTAACCTTGGTGCACAGTAGCGAACATGATACGTGTTATCACGTGGCTTGACTGGAGTCTAGCCACGTGATAACACGTTTCATGTTTGCTTTACCCTTGATGCATAGTCACTAAGCATCAATGTATTGTAATGTGTCATCTGTATAACGCCTTTCCCCATTTGTATGGTCACAACGTGCTGCAGGTTGAATGCCCTCAGGGGATCGAAGTCCAAGGTATGGAAAATTCAAGGGGGTGATAGTATGCGTGTGTTTATTATAGCCAATATGAGCATATTAATGGTGGCCATGTCCAGTTGGCATGTGGATTGGTGGAGAGAAGTAGCTTAGGGAGTGAGTATAGGGGTGATATGGACAAGGTAGCTATAGCTTTTGCTGTGAAAAGTAGCTGCATTCTTATGGCAGAGGTGTTGGGACGAAGTGTCTTAGAGTGGTGTATGACAGCAGATGCGTGTGAATCCGTGGCCGTGCCTTCGGCTAAATTTAATACGCATGGAGTGTGATAGGTTGAGTGCATTGGCTACAATCTAAGAAAGGCCTAGATTCTTTATCTATGCCCTACTCTAGGATTACCTAGATTTAATTTAAAGGCTACATTCTACATGCATCCAGATGTCACACAGTGGCTACCCTCAACATGCACCTTGATTGAATACCAAGGTTACCTTATGCATGCAACTAGATTTGAAACATTGGCTACATTCTACAATCCACACAAATTCAATACATTGGCTAAATTCTACCTTTAACTAGATTCAGTACAAATTGTGCATTCTGCATTCAGCTATAATCAATCCAATGGGTGCATTCTGCATTCATCTGGATTCAGTGCACCGGCTACATTCCACATTCACCTTGGATGCAAGAAAAAGCTACATTCTATATTCACCTAGGTTCAATGAACTGGCTGCATGCAAAGGAGGCTCCCTATTCCCATTCACCTAGATATAATGTTGGGGTTGGCTAGCTACTAAGAGGAGGTTGCCTCTTACCTGGAATTTGCTGGCCGCTGGACGTGTGACCTGCTTAGAGTCTCTCACCTGCGAACAAGTCAGATTGGGGATGGGTGCAGCCTCAAGGACCCGCCCATGCCTCTGGCCCCCAGCCAACTGTCTGGGCGGGGCAGGACTGAGCGAATCGCTGGAATGAGTGTCTTCTGGTCACATAATCCAAATCACATAGCAATCAGAGACCAAGGCGGGCAGGCATTTTGTCACGGCCAAGAGACCTTGTGTAGGCATGACGGGAGAAGGGCTTGTCAGGTTGCTGGGGGAAAATCCATGTTTTGAGGGCCTTCCTGAAGGAGAGGTAGTCCTCTAAAAGTGGAAGGGAGTTCCAGAGTGTTGAAGCTTGAACAGAGAAAGAGGAACCTCCTATTCTGGCAGGATTGAAGGTGGGGGATCATAAGGAGGAGTGCAGAGCCAGATCTGAAGATTCTGTTGGGTCGGTATTGTGTGAGTTTGTTCTGGAGGAATTCAGAGGCTTGCTTGTGGAGGGCACGGTGGGTGATCAACATGGCTTTGCAAGTGGCCTGTAGACTGATGGGCCGCCAGTGGAGCACCCTGAGGGGAGGGGACATGTGCTTTCTTGGGGAGAGGGCAAGGAGTAGCCTGGCTGTGGAGTTTTGGTGATGTTGGTGCTTTCTGAGCTGAAAGGCAGGGGCACAAAGATAGAGAGAGTGGGTGTAGTCTAGGTGGGATAGGATGATATCCAGAATTGCAGAGATTCTGTGAGGGGAGGAGAGATAAGAGAAGATTTGTCTGAGAATTCAGAGGTGAAAATGGCATGATCTGGAGACGGCGTTGATGTGGCGAGAGAGTGCAAGGTCCAAGCTCAAGGTGTATCCCAGGCACTTTACTGAGTTAGATGCTGCGGGGGTGCCTAGGAAGGGCAGACTATGTGTAGGTTGGGGGGGGAGTGCTGTCTTACCACAAATCAGGATTTTGGTTTTACCTGGAATGAGGAGGAGGTGTTTGGTCATCATCCAGTGGTCGATTTCAGTGAGGCAGGAGGCGAGGTCTTGGTGGATAGAGGCAGGGGATTTGGAAATCTTGAAGATGATCTGTGTGCCATCAGCTTAGTTGTAGCAGGTAAGTTCATAAGATCGGATGATGGCAAGAAGGGGGCTTATGTAGAGGTTGAATAGGAGAGGGGAGAGGGAGGTCCCTAAAAGGACTCCATAGGGGATAGGGAGGGGGGAGTTGAACGGAGGCAAGGGGATGATTTGTGAGTGGTTGGCGAGGAAAGAAGAGATCTAAGAGCAGAGTCCCTGGTGCCTAGCGAGTGGAGTCTGTCCATGAGGGTATTATGGTCAACAGTGTCAAATGCTGCCAAGAGGTCAAGCAGGATGATTGCAGCACAGCCTTCTGAGTCTGCTGTTCTTTTCATGTCATCCAAGATAAATACAAGGGAAGATTCAGTTCCATGGATGGGTCTGAAACCAGACTGGGCAGGATCAAGTCGGCCATTGGATTCTGTGAAGAGGCAGAGCTGGGAATATGCAGTGCAATCGAGGGATTTGGCAATAAAGCGGTTATTTGTGATTGGGCGGCAGTTCAAAGGGAGGAGGGGCTTGAGGAAGGGCTTTTTGAGCGACGGTTTGATGTAAGAGGTTTTGAAAGCTGCTGGGAAGATGCCTGACGTTAGCGAGTGGTTATTTATTGACATAGCGACACTTCCTGAGCAGGTTGATGAGAGAATGATCTGGTGAGGGGTTAGGGGTCTTCAAGGGATCCTGAGGGATGGCTACTGGAAAGTAACTTTAGGAAATATGAATGGGAAATCGGGGAGAAGGAGCTGTGGATAATGTAAACATGACAAGTGGACAAGGACCCCATCAAAATCATCTGTCTCGTAGAAAGAAATCATGGACTGGTGCAGAGGTAGCAGTACACTGACAATGGCACGAATAGGGAAAGGGTTACAGCAAGAGAGAAGGATCAAGAGACCACATAATTGTCTTGCATAATGGAAATGGGTATTTACAACATTTAAAAGAATGCATAAAGTGCAAGCCTAGCTGGGAAGTAACAGAGCAAGGTTCATAGGGGATGCACCCTGCGTGTTACCAGAAAGGGTATGTAAGTAGCAGAGGAGTTGGGATCAATATGGGAAGCAGGGAATGGGGGCTTTGTAGAGGGGGAGAATTAGGGTTGAGTGGACCGATCAGCAATTAAACAAATATTCTTTGATGGATAGGGTCTTCAGGTCCTTCCTGAAGTGTAGGATGGAGGGGGCCAGTCGTATCTGCATTGGTAATTTGTTCCAGAGACAGGTTGTGTAGCAAGCAAAGGCATGTTTTCAGTTTTTCCCTCTTGTGGTTCTTTGTTTCCAGCCTGGCAAGCTTGTAGCTTCTTCTGATGGTCTGGCCTCCAGACATGGTGAGTTTCGTCTGTTGCTTTCCTTTTTGTCTACATGTGTTGATATCTGTTAATTTTCTGCGCATCTGTGTTTTTTTCTTCTCCTTTCTCTTTATCAACTCACTGTGTTGTGTTTTCTGTGGTATTTCTTCTGTTTCTGGGTTTTCCCTTTTTATCTCTTTTCTGTGTTGTGTCTCCACCAAACGTCTTTCTGGAGGTATCCTTTTTCTCTTTTCTCTTTGTTGTGTCTCCACCAAACCTCCTTCTGTGTGATGCTCTGTGTTGCCATTGGTTGCGCAGTCTTCTGTTTCTGTCCGTTACCCATTTTCCTCTGTACATTTTTGATTTGCATATCTTGTGCTATTCAGCTTCCTGTCATCTTCTACTCTTATAGAGTCTTTCACCGCCTTATCCCTTTTTATGGGGCACTGTAATTAAATATTGCCTCCTTATTTTCTGTTAATGTTTATTTTCACTTAGTACCTGAATTATGACATATTTAATCTTTGGTCTTTATGATGTATCTTCTTTTGTTCTCCCTGTATCTTTCTTTGTAATATTTAACTGGAAGATTTGAGAGGTCTTCATGTATCATATTCCAGAATCTAATTTGCATGTAGCTGGTTTACTTAGCATCATTTGGAATGGTCTCACTTGTGTGATGGTGCTGACTGCGAGGCGGTTCTGTGTCACTGCCTCATGTGCTGCATCAGCGTAGTCTTCACCGCTGTCTCTCATTAAATGGGAGCTTCTATTACAAATCTGTCCTTTCAGGATGTCAATTCACCTCTGGGAGGTATTGAGCTGACCTGAGTGATGCTGCAGCGATTAGTTAGGATCACATTTATTTCAAGACGAATTCTATGATGCTGTCTGTCACTAGGCATCTGGGATGAGCTGCTCTCCAGCATATTATTTGGAACATGCTGTTTTTGAGTTTGTCCTACCTCACTTAGGAAATTGCAATTCAATCCATTTGGAGGTGTAATCTATGGCTATTAGGTCATATTTTGTGTTTTTGGGCATATACTCGGAGGACCTGCCGCGTCTCTTATGCCTTTCTCGTCGATATTTACTGTCCAGCCAGTGCTTGTTAAAGGCATGGTCTAGTAAAAATGTTTATTGTCCCTACGGGTCGGCCATGTTTCTTTAAGCCTAAGTGGCTCGATTTTAGAAAACTTTCCTATGGACCTTACCTGAGTTTTCGTCCATTAAACGCACGCGAAAACAAGCACCAGGGAGCCGCCATTTTCTGATAATCCTATCTTTTCCCCTATCGCCCTGGCTGACCTGCTTTTGTGGCACTAAATCAATTCCCCCGCCCCTGAGCCTGACATTATCAAAACATTCATATTCCCCGCCTCTCTCCGTGACGTTACTGTGCTGCGTAGGCAAACGCGCCCAGTCGTCTTCTACGCGACTCCACACAGAACTCGGAAAACAACACAGACCATCAAACAACACAGCGCGCCACAATTCGGAATATGAAACTTTACTTTAAAATCAAACAGCAACACGGTACATTTGGTAAAGTACATTTATTTTACATTAAATGTTTAGAGAATATTCAGCAATTGCCATATGAACTCCGAAAGCCATTTATTTTATTTTATCTGTATCCACCATGGTACACAGGGTGTTGCTTTTCGTTAAAAGAAGCACTTTGGAAGCACGGTGAACCGCAAGGCTGTTCCATCAACTAGGCACTAGGCCATCGTAAAGGTTGATATGCTGCTTCTAGCCACTAGTACAGCGTACGGGCATGTGGGCCCTTGGCGATCGTCCCATAAAATTGTCAGTGTGCTCCAGTTGTTCACACAAAGCTGCAGGTGTCTACTGTAAAAGCCATCTGCTGGTGTCTCAAACCGATGGCAGTAGCAGAAGGGGAGCAAATACCTGTTATGAAAACAAAAAAATTATAATTAGTCTCGCCAGCCGATCTTCATTAATATTACTTATTTTATTTATTACAGCTGATCAGAAACTATTTGCTTGCAAGGATAGTTCATTGGAGTATGTTCGGCTCTAAAATCAATGCGAAAAGTAACGAAATAAATCGAGGCCAACACACAATGATAAACAACAGTTACTTTACATGCGTGAGGAATGATATGATATATGATATGGCATTTGTAACGCGCCTATACTCAAGTGTTTCTAGGCGTGACGAGGCAGGTGGGGAACAAGGGCAGACAGACAACGATCCTACTAGGCCAGGTGTCTTTCTGATCGCGCATGGGGAAGGGCTGTACATGGTTAGTTGAATACAAATTAAATAATAGGGCCAGCTGGTGGCAAGTGCAAAGTAAATGCCGGAAGAAGGGGCTGAAGGATACACAGACAGTCCCGTAGTGCAGGTAGGCAGTGCAGGGAAAAGTGGCTGGGCCAAGGACCGAGATCGGTGAGACCAGTGGACCTGCATGCCCATGTGCCCACTACGAACACATTTTACTTGCTTTTCCTAGCTCTTCATTCATTCATTTATTCATGCATCCATTCATTAAATCTTCATTCCGGTATAAAAGCGTGTAAAGATTTACTTACATTATATTTGAAATTTCCATTGTGTCTCTTCGTAATGCAGTCTGTAAAACGGACCATGCTCTTGATAATGATTTTTCGTATACTGAACTAAAATGAAACTCGGTCTAGTTTCTGAATTTTCTGCCTTATCGTCTCTTACTTTATTGCGCACTCCCTTCAAATGTAGTTCTTTCGGCATGGTCCCTGTCTCAAGGTCAAAAAACAATAGACCCTTATACTTCCAGTGCGACTTGTGGGCCTCATCTGAGCGCTGTCCTTCGCATTCTTTATTTGCAACATCACGTAGGCATCTGTGAGAACTTGAAGTTTAGAATCCGTCTATGTAGTGCGCCTCAATGTGCAAATGCGAACTGGCTTCTCTCCCAAGTGCCACGGCCCGCTTGGCTGGCGCGTTCTAAGTGCCCCAATTTTGTCCCCATTGTCTGCGAGCTTTGCAGCCCAAATTGAGACATTTAATTTTTGGCGGAAGGTCAGGGAAAGTATAAAGTACCACAAGAGTTGAGTTAAAAGTGAGATTTATTGTTTGTTTGTTTGTTTTATTATTTGCAATATGCAAGCCTCCCCTCCGTTAACAGTGCGCAGCATTTACATTTACATGAGATGAGACATGAGAAAAATATATACATACACATATGTGAGGTGAATAGAGAGAATTCAAAGATGACACCCAGCTTGTTCGCCACCCATGATGGTGAAGGTAGGGGTTAGGTTTACAGGTACACTGTACAATAACATTTATTTACAAAAAGACAAACGTATTGCAATTATTTAAACCGGGATTTGTACTTCACAATCAGCTGTGCTTCGGGTGGGAATGGCACAGTCGCAATGTTCGGTGGCAATGGATCACTGCTCTGCACAGAAACGTCCAAAATTCCATATCTGTGCTTCTCTAACACAGCAACAATAAGGCCTTTCACAAAGTCGAACTGCATTTCATCATAGACTGGTTTGATCACCCATTGCTTACTTCGCTTTGAAAACACCTTAGTGTAGCGAGGCATCCTTACTTTACCCCTAGTCCTAGATTGTTCACGTCCGACATTGCTGTTATGGGCCAAGACCGCTAGTAGAGTGCGATGTTTCCTGCCCCGAAAGCTAAAATGCAAGCGCTTTGGCCTGTACTTTAGGCACATATTGTGGAACACCTCCAAATCTCCTGTGTGACAGAATTCTGTCAGTCCTCTCAAATCTCTTGATAGAGTTTTGTCGAAAACAATCTTCTGAATGTCTTTGTGTGTCGGTGAAGATGGAATCAACCACTTCTTCTTCCGTGCCTCCTCTGGGGACAAAGGGCCATGTTCACATTGGTGGAAATGTTCATTTGCTGTCCAGCAGTGAATGTTGGTACTGGGGTGCATCAGTGACTGCCATTTTTCAAGTAGTATTTCCACTGACCCCTCACAAGTTTTTGAGCTCCACCAAAGATGGTTGGTGATAGAATGTGACCACTGCAAAATACTTTCAAAACCTTTTTTTTCCCCTGCAGCCGAGATTTTCTTATTGATTGATTTAGCAAGATGCCATACGTCAAATTGATGTTTAATATGTGGGAACTGCTCTCTCATTGTCTTGGCAATTGAAACGTGTCTATCCGTGGCTATGAGGTCGATGTGCATTCCCCTTGATTGTAGATATTCCACTGATTTTATAAATCCTAGTTTCTCCATGGCCACTGACGATGTACATTGTGTTACCTACACGACCACCGAACTCACAATTTTCTTACTATCCATGTCCTGAAAGTGGTAGGTGCAGTACTTGGCAGAAAATCCAGGGCTGTCGCACTGTCTATCGCCGGCTAGCCTGAATCGTTTGCCTTCGAATGTACTTGCTAGAGACAATTGTTCAATTTTCCAAGCATCACTAATGGCGGAAACAGATAATCACGTTGGTATATGTAGTACAGCGCTTTAGAAATGAAATGGAGTCCCACAAACTGAAAGAAAGCCTCTAACGTTCCAAAACTGGAGCCACTAAAAAGTGATGCAGCTGCACACAGTAGATTGCCTGCTGGCAGTTTCCCCGGCATCGGTTGTGCAGACCATGAGAACCTATGATTTAATCTACAGGCGGCATTTATTTTGACGTTACTGCCTTTTATTTGACGAGTCACATTAATCAATGGCTTCCCACATACTTTCCCTCCAATGGAATGCACACATTTCAGCATACTTATAATTTCCATCAAACAACTGTCGAATACAATGTATTTGCTCTCTTTCATTAGACTGTCATCCTGCGTCAACGTTGTTTCGGCCTGTGACGTTGTGGAGATTTCAACACACTGGAAAGTAATATCGCTGATATCAAGTTCTGATGCGTCTATGGATGCTGCGGCTGGTTCATTCTCTGTCATTTCGATATCTATTACTTCAACATTGATGGGAGAACACAACAATGTCGACAGGTTTTTTGGTGGCAAATTTGTGGCCGGTGTAGATTGTGTAAATTGATCTGCAACTACTTCAGAGCTATCTTCAATACATTCAATAACATCTTCTTGTGGTGGTGCGGTCGCACTGTAGCTATGGTCCAATGCAACTTTGCTGTAGTCTCCAAACACAGTTAATTCATGTTCTGGCCATTGGACATGAGCATCTCGAGCCTGAACACGCCTCGCCTCAATTAATAGTTCCTCCATAGTGTACATGGTCTGGCAAGCCACATCTCTCATTCGCTTCACTGTCTGTGTGGGTATAGTTCTGACACCCACGGGTAACTGGAGGAGAGATTGGAAAAGGGATGTTCAGTTTAAACACAAGATTGAGTGTAGTAGAATTGACTGGAAAAAAACATAAAATAGTCCCCAGCACAAACATTTTTTTAAAGTTATGAACTGTTTGTAACTAACCTTTTTTTGTTTTTTTTTCTTTGCAACTTTTTTGACTCGACCTTCAACATCTGCACGCTGTAGCTCCGATTCGTTTCCGCATGTCCTCCCTTCCTCTTGCGCTGCAACGACTACATTTTCTGTATCCGCATAGACAGCACGGAATGAGGCTCCATCGTCTCCCTGAAACATAGTACTTTCATTACTATGTATCAAAATATTGTTAGCATAAAACACACGTGAGGACGAACACACAGGTACATCTCAATAGCCAAACACGATTTAAACATTGTGTGCAACAATCAAACGACAAGTATTCGACCAGTGATGATCTATTTTGATGGAACTGTCAGTATTCATACCTCTGGCTCTGCATGGACTGCCATGAATGGTTGTATTGGAGAGGAGGCATCCGCATCTCCCTGAAACACAGTACTTGCATTAGTATGCTTTTCAATATTGGAAACACAGCACACACTTGGGGTTGACGGCACAGGTACATATAAAGAGATAACCACAAATGATGCATTGTCCAAAAGAATCAAGGAAAATCCAAATATGATCACATTTCATCAACTTATTTCAACGATTCCTTTACATCTGCATCATCTAAATGAGATGTTGTGATTGTGGTGGAACCTCCGTCGTCTCCCTGAAACACAGAACTTGGATTAGTATGGATTTCAATATTGGAAACATAACACACACTTGGGGTCGAACGCACAGGTACATATAAAGAGATAACCGCAAATGATGCATTGTCCAAAAGAATCAAGGAAAATCTAAATATGATCACATTTCATCGACTTATTTCTCCGATTTATTTACATCTGCATCATCTAAATTGGATGTTGTGATTGTAGTGGAAGCTTCGTCGTCTCCCTGAAACACAGCACTTGCGTTAATAGGGAACAAAGTATAGCAAATGGAATCCCGTTATATGATGGAGCTGTCATTATCCATACCTCGTGCTGCTGAAGAATATCTATGGATGTTGCAAATGTAGTGCGCACTTCCGAAAGCTGTTGCGCCGATTCGTATACGCATGGTCCCGCTTCCACTTCCCCTGGATTTACTTGAATGTCAGGCTCTGCATCAAGTGCAGGGGTTGACGCTCCATCAACTGCCTGAAACATAGTACTTGCATTAGTGAGGATTACAATAGTGAAAACATAACACACACCTGGGGTCGACAGCACAGGTACATATCAACGGCTAACCACGAATGAAACATTGTGTAGAACAATCAAACGACAAGAATTCCAGCTCTGATGATGACGCTCGATGGAGTATCCATACCTCCTGCTGTTGAAGAACATCTAGAAATGTTGTAGATGTGGCGGACGCTTCAGCATCTCCCTGAAAGACAGTACTTGCATTAGTATGGATAACACTAATTATAACTGAAAACAAACACCAGTGGACGATAACTAAGGTGTATATCAATTGGAAAGCACTAACCAAACATTCGGTAAAATGATTACACGATAAAATAAAAATATTACTTGACATGCATAAAACAAGTCTGTAGCGGATTAGCCTAGTAAGATTACCTGAAACGCTCTAGAAGTGATTGATAACTGCGACCACGTCAAGGATGTAGAATGTTCTTGCTTCAGATTCAAGGGATAGTCAAGAAGTTGTAAAGGTAAATTAATGATTGATAATGAAATGCCAATATTAAAAATAGCCATGTAAGGCGACAGAATACTTGTAAAATGTCAATACAGCACAGTTCCCTGTTCCCATATATATACATTGCGTTTGTGGGTTATGAAATCGAAAAAGAATATATTGGTAAATGTCATTATTCAAAAAACTATACACTCATATCAATATCGAAATTATTACAAGGGATAGAGCACCTACAATATCAATTAATCCGTTTAGATACCTACACACTACCGCAAGGCCTAAAGCTAAATCCGGACACTTGACTCACTGGTGGCGGAATGTGGACGAATAGAGTGGGAATAGCGTTTTCTAGCAATTTCCGTGTCGTTCGCCGTTTATTCTTCTTTGTTACCCAAGATGTTGTGTACATGTCCAAGGAAAAGTGCCGGCTGCAGATGCGGTATCGATCACCCCTCTTGTCCTGTAAGACTTGTTGGACTCTACTTTCCAGCTCATCCAGTGGATATCCGCAATGTCTGACCCATTCTCTTATTCGATCAACAGTTTTCGGGAATACATGCATTGTAGTGCCTTCAGATTTAGCATGGGTCTTCGAAGGGCAACCGCTAATCGAACAGGCAGGCATTGTTGATAAATCTGAAAAGTAAATATCGACATTATTATACAATCTTCAAGAATAAAGATTTGATACAAAAGTAAATGAATCATACAATGATCAATGCAAGGTTTGTTTTGGTCGCAGGAACTATACCAGTTCATTATGTGCGGCTTAGTATTTGCATAAGTTGCAGAAATGTATAAATGATGTGACTAAAAACTGAACATTTGACTCATCCCTTGGATGTTCTGTATTGCACGAGAAGGAAACATGCTTACATTATAGACTGGACCCCCGAAGGGTGCAATTCGATGACAATAGACACAGATGAAAATAAATAGATCTATTGATAGCATAGCAATGGAAACTCAAGTCAATAGCAATGAGACCAATGAACCTAGCACTATTGTGTACTCAATTCGCAAATAGATAGAAATTTAAAAATCTGCGAAATATGACTAAGATACATGGCCTTACCTTGACCAACAAACAGTTGGATTCAGCAAGCAGAGCAGTATGTTGCAGGAGAATAGGTGGGTGGCCACAGGTAGCACACTGATGGGTTTGCTCTAAGCGGTCACAGAAGTTCACGGATAGCACGACGACGAGCAGATTAGCGTAGATCTCAGTGGTTTCCGGGTAACACGTTCAGGAGTTGACTTGCAAAGCACAAAGATGTTCTCATGAGACATATCAAGTGGTTTATAAAGTATTAGAAACAGGGGTGTGTTTGTGAATGAATGACGTGTGTATGTCGTGGTCTTAGGGGGGCGGCCTGCTTCAAGGGGAGGCCTGGCTGGAGACACAGGCTCTGAGGAGGCCATGTGACCGATGGCCCCTTGGCGTGGGATACCTTTTGAAGTATACATGTAGTTTGGCACCTTGGCCTTTCGCGCCCCTGACAGCCCCCCATGCCAGCGCGCATCCACCGGCGCGAACCGCCTTTGATACAGGGGGGTGGGATGGATGGGCCTGGGGCGTGCAGATAAGGCACAGGAAGACTCCTGAATGGAGACACACTTATGTGGAATGCAGGGGGGCGGCCTGCTTCAAGGGGAGGCCTGGCTGGAGACACGGGGTCTGAGGAGACCATGTGACCGATGGCCCCTTGGCGTGGGACACCTTTTGAAGTGTACATGTAGTTTGGCACCTTGGCCTTTCGTGCCCCTGACAGCCCCCCATGCCAGCGCGTATCCATCGGCGCGAACCGCCTTTGATACAGGGGGGTGGGATGGATGGGCCTGGGGCGTGCAGATAAGGCACAGGAAGACTGCTGAATGGAGACACACTTATGTGGATTGCAGGGGGGCGGCCTGCTTCAAGGGGAGGCCTGGCTGGAGACACGGGGTCTGAGGAGGCCATGTGACCGATGGCCCCTTGGCGTGGGATACCTTTTGAAGTGTACATGTAGTTTGGCACCTTGGCCTTTCGCGGCCCTGACAGCCCCCCATGCCAGCGCGCATCCACCGCCGCGAACCGCCTTTATATCAATATATAGTATATCGTCTTTAAATCAATGATAGTATATCGTTGCTTATCAATAACAAATGCCACATACCGGAGATTCTTGTGAGCACAGACCCACACTTCAACCGGTGTATTATAGTGGTCAAGACCCAAGGCCTGTATAATCCAATGGTAATTGTTAGTATAGACATATGTGTGACTTTTATAGAGACATAACCCACTGAAAGACTTTGAACAAGTGTTATTTAGTGCATGCATTATCGAGAATATGTTATGTTAGCTTAGATAGATAGTGACCACCCTGCTTCACAGTGACCAGACCTTCACCCATTCGGAGCACAGATGTCTGACGTCCATCCTTGAATGGAGACACACTTGATTCATTTAAAAAATCGAAACAACCGTTGTTAAAATATATGTGGTGTTTTATTTTGTATCTTATTTTGATGACACAAAAATACAAGACTTTAAACATTGTTCAGGTTGCAGCACAGCGAGAGAAAATCCCCTGTACTGACCGCTGTCTCTCGGGAACGTTTCTCTAATGGCACGAACGGCACAGGCGGGTATCACTCTTCGAACGCGGTGCCCAAGCCTCCCGTGGAGCCACCATGTAAAGGTTCGATAGGCCACCAGCCTGTACCACCTGTGAAAAGGAATGAAACAAACTGTTTTTAAATGACCAAGATAAGTTTAATAAACGTTTGTTGTCAATGACAATTCTTGTAACTAATGGCATTCTGCACGGACAAATGCTATCTAGACAATGCACACTATTGAACGACTTACATGCGTTACAATGATATGTAGATGTAATTTTGGATATAGTAGAAGAACATGAAATAGGAGTGGCATGACAAGCAGAGTATACTTACTCGTTACTCGGATTACGAGGACGAACAGTTGCGCGAAGTTCGCGCATAAGCACCATCATTATTCTCAACACGGCCCGTGTGAGGCAGACTGCCCTGAAGTCTGGCAGCTCGGTGATGCATTGTGGTCGTGGCACGCCTTCCGAAATGTAGGCCAGGCATCCCGAGTTTTCTCGGCAGCAGCAGTTCTCGTCCTCAGTTGGCATTAGCTCGCACCGATTGCATGTGCACCAGGTGGAGACGCCGTCCATTCGACTAGGCCCAGGCTCTTCATCTGTTGATTCGTCCTGCCAACTGCCGTCCGAATCCCCATCGTTTTCGCGTGCTTCCCTTTCCAGTAGTTCCTCCTCGGTATACTCGGGCTCGTACATGTAGGGCATTATTGTAGCCATTGTGTGTTAAACAAACTAAAATAATTTATAGCGGTGGTACTGGTATCTGTTCACACGGGCTACAAGCGGCGAAGGTAGCTGACCAGAGCACTGAAACGAGTCACAGAATACTCAAAGTAACACAGAGAGAGGAATGGAATCGAAAATCTGCTGCTGTGTGTTGTGAAACGGTCTGTTTATACTTATTGAGGAAAGAGGCGTCCTGCCATTTCCATGGCGACACGTCATTAGCTGAAGCACAGCGAATGTTGACACGAGACGTGCTTTGGCGTTGGGAAATGGGCGGTACGAGTCTGCTGATGACAGGCTCAGGGGCGGGGGAATTGATTTAGTGCCGCAAAAGCAGGTCAGCCAGGGCGATGGGGGAAAAGATAGGATTATCAGAAAATGGTGGCTCCCTGGTGCTTGTTTTCGCGTGCGTTTAATGGACGAAAACTCGGGTAAGGTCCATAGGAAAGTTTTCTAAAATCGAGCCACTTAGGCTTAAAAAAACATGGCCGACCCATAGGGACAATAAAATTGTTTACTAGACCATGCCTATAAGGGGCTGATTCATTTTTCTTGTCTGTGGCATGGTTTGTATCTGCTGGAGCCACTATATTGTCTTCTGATCGGATCCTCTATGTATCCTGTGTCTGCACATACTTTAGCTAGTTCCCTAACTAAGCAACTTCTACCATGCATTGTTTGGGGTGTGGTTTTCTTGTTTGCCCCAGTTTAGACACCCCACTACCCTAGAGTTCGGCCTTTGCATGGTGGTCCCAGGATTCAGCTTCTGTCCAACCATCAGTGGCAACATTTACTTAGGGGCCAGTAAAGACTATACGGGGGAGGGGCTCAGCAGAGGGCATCATGTTTGAGTGGATGCATCATTTGCCGGCACACACGCCACTCCCAGAGGAGGTTACAAGATCCATATCTCTGGTGGCCTTTTGCACTCTGTACATTCCACCAGTGCTAAGGACTACAATGCCCATAAAGGGTGTGTGCGGCCATTTTGTTTAACTATCACATAAATAGATGTCGTTGTTCATTGTTTTGGTGATCGTGGTGGGAGGAGGTGATCCTTGGTCAGTGGTCTGCTCCTGGATGATGATTGGAGTGAACTGGAGCGTTCCTTTTGCTCCAGTCTTCAACTTTCCTGTTTAGATCCTGCTGGAGTTTCCTGCTGTCTTCTAGGATTAGAAGTAAGAGTGTGTTACACGGAGACTTTTGTGAGTTCGGATGCTTATGCTATTATTGTGGAGGAAACCTTCGTACTACTGCTAATTGAAAAGTTAGCATCAAGGTGAGAGATTTACAAAACAAGAGGATGTTTTGATTATTGGACTGCCTCGTTAACACCAGAAGTTCTCCAGAACGAGGCTAGTCAGTAAAGACTGGCTTCCGTTCTGCTTCCATTGGAAATCCAAGGCACCTCCCCATTGATTTGTGTGGTAACAGCCAAGAGGAAGTGATGCCGGTTTATAGACTACAGGGTCTACAACCATATTGGTACAGTGTATTCCCCCTCCTCCTCCCTGATTTCCATTATTTTATAAATAGTGTGGCATTCAGCAGTTTACATCAAGCTAGATGTGTGGGGCCCACCACCTTGCACTGATCACAGCATGTGAAGTGAAGAGAGACTTTACAAACTCATCATGACCTTTGTGAATTTCAGGTGATGCCCTTTGAACTCTGTAATGCCCCAGACACATTCAAGTGCTTTGCCAGTGGAGCTTTGGAAGAATACAGTGCTTGGATGTATTAGTGGTCGTTCACACTTAAATGAGAAGTCGCGCAAGAAACATGTTCCTGTGGTTCGTTCCTGTTTACATTGCAGCCATTTTTATGGAAAAATATAACAAAAGTCCCAACAGGGCCGGCCCTAAGATTTGCGGGGCCCTGGGCTGCATAAGATGTGCTGGCCCCCTCATTTGCATAAATGGTGATATTGGTGATATTACAGAAAATTATATCACAGAATGGGTCTTTCAAATGTATCATGGGAAGTTACATTAAAAACACATTGCCATGAGTAAGGCAGGAGACAAATAAACTGGTGTCCTTTATATGAATTATCACTGTTCTTATTTACCTATGTGGAAATATCAGGAGCAAGGCTTTATTTTGAAGTAGCAGACATTATGAGCTGAGCACCTTGTAGAGACTTCTAGTTTTGGCAGATAAGGCATAGTGAGATATAAGGATTTGCCTGGGAGAACACTCTTAGGTGGTGTTACAGGTGGAGAAGCTGGGATTTGAATACAACCTGCAATGCAGGCACTTGAACGCATCACTTTGCAGCTGTAATTTGTAGAAACATTAACTGCAAAAGGTATTTTTGAAACTTTGGGTTGAAAACATCTGACTGTGGAAGGCATTGAAAGAATATGGCGATTGAGTTTTGCTAACTGAAACTGCTGTTTTTTTAGGAGTTTCTCAATTGTTTTTATTTTTGTGTACATATTTGGCCATATTGTCTGAACTAGCAATATGCTTTTATTTCAAAAGCTACAGATCAGGATTACTTTGACTGTCAAAAGAAATGAACTCCCAGCAGCTTCCAAGGATGTCACGTCAGGACAGGGATTTGGCCTGGGGCTGCCCCGGCAGGTTGCGCATATGACAGGTTGCCTTATAATGCGAAAGAGCCTTTTTACCTGGGAGCTCTTGAGGCAGTGAGAGTAAGGAATTGTGTAGGTCTTTAAATAAATATTAACAAAAGTATTACAGGGCTCAAGTCCTAATAAAAAGGTGGGTGTTCAACTTCATACACATAGCTGAGTACACAGGTGAGGAGGGTGTAGTTGCACCTGTTCTCCTTGAACAAAGGGTGCAGGAGTGTTATTTTGCCCCTATGGAGATTCTACAAAGTATTTGCACGGGGCAACCAAAAATGAAAAAATAAATCCAAGTTGAGTGCCGTGCTCCTCTAAATCACTGGGTGTGGCATGATTTCTGACTCCTCCACTGCTGAATTCAGACCTGATGACGTATTAACATGCATCTTGCAAAATTATCAAGTGCTGCTCACTTCAAAATGAGAAGGGGGTACATCAATGTATCACTGAGCCTTCATTACAGGGAGTGAGCAGGCCAAAACTGTTTGGTGAGGTGCAAGAATTGAAGGGGGAAGCAGGGGATCCTAGAGTAGAATGCTGGAACAGCAACAGAGCAGGTTAGGTGACTGTTGCTGAGATGTGATGTTTATACCTTGCTGTAAATCCTATGGCTTTTTTCCTATTTCTGCTGCATAATGTGCTGTAAAATGTGGTGTTTTGACTCTCTGTTCACTTCACTTGCACCTATGAATAGTGAAATATACAAGTACGGTTTCTTGACCTTTACCCTTAGAAGGAGGTGCACAAGACAAAAGAGAATTGGCATTTAAAAAATAGTTAATAACACCAGAAAAATGACGTGAGAGGGGAGATTTTCCAATAAGTACGCTGGCAAATTATAAAAGGTGCCCACCTTTAAATCGCAAAAATCTATAGTGAAATATTTCCAGGAAAACAAAATCCCAATATGATACACGTGTTTTGATGACACTTGTATGTGGTCTTGTGGGTAAGCGTTTGCACTTGGAACATGACAAACTGGATGAAATCCTTGTTGCCAAAACACGTGAGCAACACTTGAGCAAGTTTGCCCACCTCAAAACACCCAAGGCCGCCCTCTGAAAAAAGTATACCCACCCACATGTATCCTCTAGTTGCTCCCTGAAAAGTAATATATAACCACAATGAGGGAAAATAACCTCTCTGGGATCGTAAACTTTTACCACATCCATATATAAATGACTTGCTTGCCCTCTCACCGTTTCCCCACCGTTTCCCCACACCTCTATGTTTGGCTTTGAACAGTACTCTGTTTTATAAAGATGACTTAAAAAGTATGTAAACCATAGTAGGGTTTTCACAGAAATATATAAATCCTTATAGAAACATGTTAGGCAAAAGGTGTACAATTGTGGCATTAGCCTCCTCCATCTTGAATGAGACTACAAATAGCAGAATGCAATTCAACAGAAGACAAAAAATGGCCTTTGAGTTTTGAAAATGTACTCATAACAAAAGGTAATGTGTGAAAAGGTTACCTGTTTGTGTTTCAATTTTTGAACAAATACAGTCTTTACAAATGGTGTAATGAAAATATTACATTCTACCAAATTTAAACACTTTTTGGTGTGTTAAATGAACATCTGAAAAGAATGTAGTTAGGGTAAAAGTGTTTTTTGTGATATATTTAAGTGGCCTGGAGGAGGGTGTAGATTTAGGCAGCTAACTGGTGCTTTGTGTGTGCTTTCAGAATAAAAATGACACTTTGGCCCTCATTACGACCCTGGCGGAAATCGAAAAACGATGGCGGAAATGCAATACCGCCATCGAATAGCGCTCGGTGCGACTATGACCCGTCACCGCAAAGTACGATGCCATTAGCGACACCGTAGTGAACGCCAACGCTAACTGCACCAAGTACGCGCGCGCGCGCCATGCCAAACCGTAAATACCACCATGGCGCAACGGTACGCGAATTCCGACCCTAGCGGACATGTACCTAACGCCATCAAGCACGGCGGAAAGTACCATTCCGCCATGGCGAGAAGTACGGCATCGCGAATCAACCGTAAACGGCCCCACTGAGTGCCTGTACACCGCTCCCTGCCCACAAAGTACAACTCCCCGTAGGTGCAATGAAGTCACAATGCAACCAGTGAAATGTACAAGTCACCCATGCATGCCAACGAACAAAAGAATCACAAGAGGGGCCAATGGGAGCTGCAGGGCACAGATGGCACGAATACAGAAGCCATCCCAATGGACATGACCACAGTCCCCCACCAAGAAACGCACGCAAACACAGGCACCTGTGACCAGCAATATTCCGAAAATCACATCATTCCACCAGTCCACCTGGCTGACCGGCATCTGTTACACAAAACCCAATCCCCCGCCCCTGAGCATGACAACATTCAAACAGTCATATTGGCAGCCCCCATCCCTGACCTCACTGGGCTTCGTAGGCAAACGCGCCCAGCACAGTACCACGCAACTAAACTCCGAAGCTGGAACCCAATGCAGATCTCCTCACAATACATCGCTCCCCAAATAGGAATATGCCACATCACTTGCAAAGAAGAACGCTACACGGCCCATATCAGAATAGAAATTTAATGCACAACAAAATCACCAAGCCCATACAGCCATTAGGCCATGAACTCCAAAACACATTTCACCATTGTGGGCTGCATCCGCAAGAAATGACCAGCTACTACTTGTGTGACGCCCTGTTCCATCATGGTACACAGAGCCACATTCACGTACGAAAAGGCAACATGGAAGCGCACAGAACCGCAGGGCCGTCCCAATGGGGAGGCACTAGTCCAGCTGAAAGGCCGAAATGTTGCTCCGAGCCACTAGTACTGCGTAAGGGCATGTGGCCCATTGGCGATCGTCCCATAAGATCGTAATGCTGCTCCACTGATTAACACGAAGCAGCAGGTGTCGGGAGTAAAAGCCATCTGCAGGAGTGGCATACAGATGGCAGTGGCAAAAGGGGAGGAGATACCTGTCAACCAAAAGAAAAGAAAAAGAACAGAATGGCCATCAGAACTACATTCGAACAACTCACTTCAATGATCACACTAAATCCACAGCCATATGCATGCTAGCCCACTCCAAAGGATCATCACCACCCCAAAACCACTTGCGACTCATAACCATCTATATCGAGGTGCAAACACCATCACAAACGAGTGTACCTGTGCATGCGTCTGTGAAAACAGAATCCATCAGATGGGAATGTTAACGTGCATGGACACAAGTGTCTGAAGGCGCGTCGAGACAGGGAGGGCTCAACAAGGCCAGATAGACGATGGTCCCACTATGGCAGCCCTGCATCACATAGCGCAGGGGAGGCGGACAGATTCCAAGAAGCCCTGTACATGGCAAACTCTGTATCAAATCATCTGCCCATGCATCCATTCATCATTCCCTCATCCCGGTATAAAAACGCCTGAATATTTACTCACATAACATTAGAAATATCCATTGAGTCTGTGCGTTATGCAGCCTGCAAAATCCACAGTGCCCCAGCCCGGAATTCCAGTGTTGTGAAGTAACATGTATTTGGGAACGTCCGGCCTCATCGCCCACGTCGCTATTGCGCATCCCAAACTATTCATATCAATCATTGCATCCTCGCCATGGCCCCTGTCTCAAGGACATTGAACAATAGAACGTTATATTTGCAGTCAGACCTGTGGGCATCTCCTCGCCGCTAGCTGAAAACCGAAAGCGCCGCCCTTCGAATTCCTCATTTGCAACATCACGTCGAAAAGGCATCTGTGGCCGTTTGAAATCACAAATTAATCCATCTAGTGCGGCTGTGTGTGAAAATGGCAACTGCCTTCACCCACAAATGGGACGCCCCGCCCGTCGGTGCAACTCGGTACAGTGATGCATGAGGGCCCACCGTTACTCGAGTACTACGTTCCACTGACCCTTCACAAGTCTGTTCGCGACTGCAAAGATTGTATGTGAAACAATGGGACCATAGCCGAATGTACATATCAACCAATGTTACACGGCCATCGGGTACAAATACATGATTGCAATAGCAAGATGCCATTACTCGAATTGCAGCGTTGTGTGCGGGACGTGCTTGGCCAAAGGGGAGAGCAGCTTGCACAGGTGGAATGAATCACCACAGGTGGAGGCCATACAGCCTGAAAACACATAAATTGCACACCCAGTCTCCTCCCACAACCACACCCACTCCGAAATGCTACCGGCAGGACTCGCGATGTTGGCCCTGGGGGACCTGATAGCACTGCAAGTACTCCAACTCCAAGAAGAAGACGAACACCAACTACAACCGGCCGCACGGAGGAGACGCAGGAGGAGGAGGAGGCCAAGGCAGGGCCAGCAAGGGCCGCCAGCACAGCCACTACCACCACGCAGGCAGCCCGCAATCCCACGCCTCCGAGCACATCCGTTCAACCTCACTGCTGAGCAGATCCACACCCTCTACCGTTTGGACCGGGACACCATAGCCGCCATTGTGGACATGACACAGGCTGACCTTGTCAGCATGATAGATAGCCCAACCGCCATCCCACCCCTACTGAAGGTGGTGTCTGTACTCCACTTCCTGGCCACAGGCACCTACCAGCACACAGTCGGACAGTTGCATGGCATTTCTCAGCCACTGTTCTCACGGACACTATTGCAAGTGCTCGATGCCCTCCTGCAGCACGCAGACGACTACATCTCTCTACCACGCTCGGAGCAGGAAATTACCAACACAAAAGTGGGATTCCATGCACTTGCCGGCATACCGGGTTGCATTGGTGCCATCGACTGCACCCATGTGGAATTGGTCGTCCCACATGCCATGGAGGCCCAGTACCGCAACCGAAAACAATTCCATTCCCTGAATGTACAAATGGTGTGTGACTCCAACAGGATCATTACACATTGTTGTGCCCGATTCCCTGGATCAACCCATGATTCTATGGTCTTGAGGAACTCTACAATACCACGCTACATGGAGCGACACGCAGGGAACAGATCCTGGCTACTCGGTGAGTCTCATTTCATGCATGATGATGTGGGGTATGTGATTCGGCAATGACCTGGCAGGAAGGGGGGGGGGGGGTGTGCGTACGTAGCAATGGCATTCCACATCATACGTTTATCGTCCACATACAGGTGATGCTGGATATCCACTGAAGAGATGGCTCCTCACACCAGTCCGGAACCAACGGGACCAGCATGAGGAGGACTACAACCATGCCCACTCACGTACCCGTGTAGTCATTGAACAGGCATTCGGCCTACTGAAGACTCGTTTCCGCTGCCTCAGCAGGTCTGGCGGGGCACTCCTGTACCGCCATGAGAAGGTTGCAAAGATGGTCATGGCATGCGTCATGCTCCACAACATGTGCGTACGTAGAAATGTGCCCATGCCCCCTGACGCAGAACTGCAAGCACCTGAAGATGGTCATGATGAGGGTGGGGATGTGGCAGCACCTCAAGGAGTCTGCGAGGCACCGGAGGGCCGTGACATTCGTCAGCATCTCATTGATGCATGCTTCTAGCACTCACGCCTGGTGGCTGATACATGGACACGGTACTCGTGGCACTGTGTGTGTCTGGTACATGCACAATATGGACTGTACGCCTATGATGGCCTAGTACACAAAGATCATTGTCCACACATCTCATTGGTTGATCGTGCATTGTTTATGGCATATGTGATATCATGTTGAACACCCTATCGACCCGCCACCCAAGTGAGCCCAAAACACCCCCTCCACCCTCCTACCTCCCCCCCGAACACCAGTGTCCAAAGATGCTCATCGTCAGTGGGCAGTCGCTATTGCAAGCCCCCTCTGCGGGTATCAGGGGCACCCCTGCCTGTGGAGCGCAGGTTCCTCCCAGATCTACGTTGGGGGCTGCCCTGGACGGAACTTGCAACGGATGATGTCTCTGCCTGCTCACGTCCATGCATGTCCCTAAGGGTTTGTGAGAGCTCAGTGAGCACACGGCGCACTGCGGCAAGTTCGGCACATACGTCTTTGGACGTCGCATGCAGTTCCCCCCTCAGGCTCTCGGTGCTTCTCTCCATTTGGACTCTCAGGCTCTCGGTGCTACTCTCCATTTGTACTCTCAGGCTCTCGGTGCTACTCTCCATTTGTACTCTCAGGCTCTCGGTGCTACTCTCCATTTGTGCCCTTAGTGTCTCTGTACTTCTCTCCATTTCTGCCCTAAGTGTCTCAGTTGATGTTTCTATGTCTGCCTTAGTGCCCCCACATTCATCGGCATGGTCCTTGAGGAGCGTGGCCAGTTGCTGCTGTTGCACGATTAACTGGTCGAGGGACTGTTGCCTCTGCTGGGCCATGGCCATTTGCGGTGGTGTCACAGAGGGGCTGGTGACCTCATGTTGCCTTGCCACAGGGCTTGTGGGGGATGGCCAGTCGTCGTCTTGTGGGTGCCCCTGCGTGGTATCCTCATGGTGTACGGGATGGGACAGACAGGGGGATTGGGACAGGTCATGGATGGATCTGACTTCGACATCCCCGTTTTCTGTGTCGGAGCATGCTGCCATCAATGGGGTGTCACCTATGGTCCTGCTGCCACCAGAGGCAGTGCCTTCTGTGGCATCCATTGGGGGGACCTGTGGTGGTGGTGTTGTGGGCATGCTGGCTGCTGGGGTGCCTGTTGATGTTCCCTCCTCTGTGCTGCCACCTGATTTGTGCTGCTGCCGTGTCTTGATCCGTGCAGCTGAGGTGGAGGGTCTTTGGCCGTTGGTCTTGGCCCTCTTTGCAGGTGTGCTGGTAGGGGTGTCCTGATGCTCGTCGTTTGGATCGGACCCTGTGGTGGAGTAAAGGAGGGCGAGGGTTATTAATGGGTCTGTGGGAATTGGAATGGCATTGTATCACATGCATTGGGGTGGTACCTGAGGGTGATTTGGGTCGGGGCCTTGGAGGTGCTTTCATTTGTGTGTGGAGTGAGGGTGCAGTTGTTTGGCAGCCTGCAGTTAGGGTGTGCCTGCTGCACGTGTAGTGGGTGTTTTAGGGGTTTTTAATTATTTATGTATTTATTGTGAGTTTTAAAGTGCGCTATCAGGCCAATGTGTGTGGACGTTCTCCTGGACATGTGTTTCTGTTGCACTATGGGGACACATGGTACTTCACATGATTGGAAATTGTGGATTTAGCATTGTTTTATTTGGGCCACCTACCTGATTCTTCGGATGTCTGCACTCCTTTCTCCATCCCTCCGACTCCCTCTATGCTCTCCATTCCAATGGTGGAGGCACAGATTTCTTCCCAGGGGGTCAACTTGATGGGTGATTCAGGACCTCCCCCGGTGGCTGTGGCAATGTTGCGGTTGGCAGAAAGTATGCTACGGACGCGTATCCGCAGGTCGTCCCATCGCTTTCTGCATTGCTGTGGGTTGCGGGGTGCGGTCCCCACCGCACTTGCACGCTGTGCCACCAGGGCCCATATGGCCTTCTTGTTCGCAAGTGCCGTCCTGGTCATTTGCGTGGAGAAGACGACGGCAGCATTCTCCTGGAGGGTCTCTGTTAGCACGGTGAGTTCCTCACGGGAGAAGTGGACCTGCCGCTTGCGGTCGCACGCTTTCTTCGCTACTTTTCCCATTTTTCTTGGTTTCGCTAGGGTGGATGACGGGTTGGGGTGTGTTTCAGGGTAGTGTTTTTAGTGGTTGTGTGGATTTTGTGGTTTTATAGGTGTACGGCGGGATGTTTCCCGTTCCGGGCCCATGTTTTTACTTCCGTTTCCGTATATTTACGGTCACCGTACTTTCCGGTTGGCGCTCACTGCGGTGTCCGCTAAGATGGGTGGCGGTATTGCACCTAGGGCGCCGTACGGCGGCGGTGTGGGCCGTTTTGGGGTCATTTCCGCCATCGCGGACTTTGCACTTCCGCCATGCCGTGGTGCTCGTGCCCGATGGGTCGGAATGGGCTGCACTTTGCTCCTTCGTGCAATGGTGGAAACGCTATTTACGCTGTGGCGGTCCGGTCAGTCACTTTCCGCCAGGGTCGTAATGAGGGCCTTTGTATTTTTTAACACAGAAACGTTCAGAACGTCTTTCCCAAAACAATGGTTTATTAAGTGAGCCGTGGCACATACGTTTCTCCTACTTTAAAAGCTAGACTAGAACAAAGAAAGTTATTAACCGTAATTATGGAGCCTGGGAGGGGGGTGTTTGTCTTAAGAGCATCACATGGCCTTGGAAGGTGACGCCGTGGCCTCCCTCGGACAAACAGAAACGCGTGAATCTTACAAGGAAGCAGCAAAGCCCCTCTTTAAAATAATGTGCCTTTGTATAGTCGGGGCAGGCACTGGTGCTTGCTGGGCCACCCTGACAGAGGGACTCTGGGCCACCGCACAGATTGCCCATGCCTCGGGCCAGCTTAGAGTCCCAAATCCTTGAATCATTTGTCATTTATAGGTGTTTTATCGTAACTCGTGCTGGCATGCAGATGGGTCCTGGGAAAATCTGACACCCCTGAGTATTCCAACGAACACAAAGGCATCTTGGAAGCCAATCAGACCGTTTTCCCTATCTTTAAGCTGCTTCCAGCTATTGATCTTCTGGGCACTGCGCCGCCATTGGTGGATCTGAGCTCCTTTCTTGCATCTGACGCTCTGGTAGACAAGGATCAATGTGGGAGAGATGGCGCAGATCATTGCCCTTCCCCAGAAATCGAGGAATCCTCTGTAGATCCAGAAACCTATGAAGATGTTGTAAGTATGAGAGCAAGTGTTGACTCGACTGATGCAAGGCAAGCAACAAAACATTACCACACCGCTGTTCACTGTGAGCCTGGGGGTGTATTTGGACTGCCGTCACTTGCTGAGGGGTTGCGGCCACTCTGGCGTGTGGCTGGTAGTACTCTGGCCACAGCACTGGGCCTGGTGCCTATTGTTGGCCACAGCACTGAGTCTGGTGCATAGTGTTAGCTCAGCATTGACTGTTCTATTTTCAAGATCTGCTCCTTTCCAAGTTTCATTCTTGGTTGGGGCGGAGGCTCGTATTGTGGTCTTGCGATTTTCATCTGGCTGCTGGACTTTCATCTTTGACCATCATATCAAGTTTTTCCCTCTATTGGTGTTCTGTTCCCTTTTCTTTCTGTGCTCTTGCTCTCTGCTCTTTCGAAGGTAACCATTTCACCTGTTGTTCCAACTCATTAATTTGTGTAAAGATCATTGGTGTAAGGCGATATAGAAATACAATAATTACCAATAACACAAAATGAGCAATCGGTAAGTGACCATCTCTCACCTCATTAAAAGGCCTTACTAATTTTTGACCGGATGTTCATCAAGAATTTTCCCGCACTGCGCCGGTGATCACTGCTCTTCCCTGAGAAGGAGTTAAATATCTGTGGGCAGGTGTCTTTGAGCAGGCCTTCACCCCAATACACTGCAGAGTAGCATGCCTCAGGTGGGGCCACTGGGCCAGGCCCTCATAGATGGAGCCACATACAGGACTGGTTTCTCTCCCACACGTGAAAGAACGATGCTGTTGCCCAGCATAATGCCAAGCAACGAGGCAAGCCTTCCTGCAAGGCATCACCACTGGTGCTAAGTAAAAGGTCCTACTATACACAGACCACAGAAACCTCCAGTCTTGCACTGCTGTACAGTGGCATCGATACTTCGTGGGATGTAGCATCACATCACATTTCACATGCAGTCGTACAATAGGGTCTGAACCACAAAGAAATATCCCATCTCACAAATTTATTGGGTCCACAACCTACAACCAGTGACTCAAAGTAACGAAGAGAGCAGTCACGGCTGTGCGTTTGCAACTCTGGTTGGGCATTTAAACCAATGAGATGAATTAGAATGGTCTCTGTTTCCTTCACAGGGCGTTTAGGTCCCATCACCTAGCCCTGTAGCAGTGCCATGATTCTAGGCTGGTCTTTCAAACAACCTGGCCTTGGGGCCTTGATATTCCTGGTGGCCGGGCACCGAAGCGGCAATACAGCGGTACATATCCCAATGTGGTGCATGCACACAATCAACACCGGATAATGCCAAGCTGCATGGGCATCAATAAGTCCCACACTGACTGTGCCATGGCATACCATGGGCATGGATTTCATAGAGAATCTCCCTAGAGACCACCTTAGTGGTGACCGATTTAGTGACTATATGGAGGCATGTCGCTGCCATCGGAGGTTTCCCCACAGTATTGGTCGTAGCATGTCTTTTAGTTCAGCACACAGTGGAAGCTCATGGCGAATCATCCATAAATGCCATTATTAGATGATGATAAGTCACTATGCGTTTTATGGAGACAGTTCTGTGCTTTCATGATTATCCAAGTCCATTTTTCTTCAAATTTTCACCTTAAACGATGGCCAAACAGAGCGACTGAACGACGCAATGGAGCAGCATATCCGCTCTTTCTTCGCTGAAGAATCTACATCTTGAATAGAGGCGATGTGGGCGACAGAATAAGAGCACTCTTCTCATTTTACAGCCAATGCCCATTTCATTGTATCTTTGGCTACCACCCCCAGAAGGTGGCAGGGGGACCTTTTCAAGTCACCTCAGCAACAGCCAAATAGGAACACAAGAAAGGATTTTAAGTAGCCCTCCAGGTAGCCAGAAATTCCTTGCTCACTGTGAAGGTAGACTAATCGCGAAAGTCAGCTTTATCGGTAGTGCAAGTGGCTATCCACAAGCAACATCTGATTTCAACACTCCCCATAGTTCACCAAAGCTCATTGGCCCATGCAGTTTAGTGGCACAGATAAACTCTGCAGCACTCCATCTGCAGTTGCTCTGCTACCCCAAAAAAGGCCATATTCTCCTCAACTCCCTTTTATTACTGCGGCAGGAGAGAGTCTGCTTTTCCTTTCTTTAGTCGAGTTTTGTCTTCTCTACAACTCCTAGTGAATAGCGTGGAGCGCACAGCGGACCTGGGCAGCGAAGGTGGGCGGTCACTGCAGCAGGACAGAGTCTGCTTTTCCTTTCCTTTTCTGGAGGTGTGTCTTTCCTACAACTACTGGTGTGTAGCGCAGGTCATGCAGCAGAGGTGGGCAGTCACTGCAGCAGGAGAGAGTCTGCTTTTCCTTTCCTTTGTTGGTGGTGTGTCTTCCCTACAACTACTGGTGTTTAGCACGCAGTAGAGCTGGGCAGCAGAGGTTGGCAGTGTAAAGACTGGAGGGGGGTCTGTACTTCTGCTCTCTATATGGCAGAGGACCCCAGCCAAGATTCTCTATAGGGTAGCGCTGGTCGAGCAATCAGGGCCTAGCTTCTCAGGAGGTGATGCCGGCTGGTTCTTAAGTACAGTGTAGTCCCCAAGCCCCCACAAAGGAATGTCCACACACTGTATTATTTAAAACACAGTCTTTATATAATTAAGTTCAAGGTTATGTACACTATAACAATAACTCACTTTGTGCTGAGAAAATCTACAATGGCAAATATATACAGTTCTAAAGTGGTACCACAATTATTATCAGATCTCATTAAAGTGCATCAAGTATACTCTGGTTAAATGTCACACAGATCACTTAATAAAGGCAACCAGCAATAGATATCGTAGGAAAGAAGTTGGTTAGAACAATTGGCAGAATACTGGCCTCTACCGTTAAACACAGTTCTGTGTGGAGATCCCCCCACCTGGGTAACCTGTAAAATAAAGATATAACACAAGCTCAGTCCATATATTGTTCTATAAATCTTATTTCCTCCTATAATGTGTTTACCCCCCCCAATGTACCTGGTAGAACAGAGTTCTTCGAAGAGGCGTCGATGGATCCTTCTTGAGTGACTCCCTTTAAAGCAGAAGCCACGGATCGTCGAGAGGGGTCGAAGAAGGTGAAGTTTGGCATCGACGGCGTTGATGAAAAGTTCGAGGGTGCCAAGACCACGGCGTCGATCCAGGCGGTGCTTGTCGGCGATGTCCTGCGAGGATGAGGTGTGCAGGGCACCTCAGCGATTGATAGTTCAGGACTGCAAAGAGTTTCTGAAGAACTGTGGCCCGACAAGGGCGTCGAGTCATCGAAGTCTTCGTGGTCTTTGGGTGGTGGGAAACCCACCGGCGGATTCGCCTTGGCGCGTCAGCATCCTCGACTTTCTCCGGCAGGATAAATCAGTCGATGGTGCGGACAAGGGAGTCCTTCGATTCGACAGTCTTAGGCAAAGGAACGGACGGCTCCAGTCGTCGGCGGCACGGCATCAAGCGGTCCCCTCTTCGGGGCAACACGGCTTCGACGGGCCTCTAGCGGTTACGGCGATACTCCGAATCCTGGTCGACGGCAATGGACTTCGACGGTGTCGATGTCCGGGTGCTTCACTTCGTTCTCCTCAGCGGTCCCCGTCTCCGTTTGGCAGCCTTTCGAGGGTCTGACTTCCAGGGAGCTTCGGCGAAGGTTGGCGGTGCTCGATGGAGCACAGGAAGAGGGCGCCTAACCATGTCCTCTCTCGGATTAGTCCTCGACGAACTCGACAGCTTTTCGATCGGGTCAAAGCAAATGCAGCAGCAGTTCTTCTTCTTCCAGCTGGGCATCGAGGATAAGCAGTTGCAGTTACTCCTCAAGTGTCAACTCAGCTTCTGAACAATTTCCAGTGGTGAGAGGTCCCCAGATATACTATTCTGTCTCTCATCCACACTGCTGGGTCGCACTCAGCAGCCAATCATACAGAGAGGCATTCATGCAGTCAGTCAGCCAATCAGGCATACAGTGCATTCAGACCATACTCCTCCCTCTCAGACACTCACAACAAGGAATGTGTATTGGGACAAGTACCTAGCCATTCAACACTACACATTGCATTCATGCCCGTTTTGGGCAGGGCTGTCTCAGTCTTTGTCTCTGATACCAGAAACGAGACATCCCCAACAATAAGTGCATATTGGTCACACACTCCATTCACCTAGGTCCCACCCACAGGGTGTACCCACAACATACAGTCCCTGGGAAGGCTCCAGCCAGTCTGGCCTGGACTTTACAACAACACCATATATGGAACATCCACCCAACAAATTAACAAGGGGGGTCCTGGGAGTCCCTCTGCCAGACATTAGTCCTGGTTACGAGAGACTTACCCAGAGTCTTTAGCTCACTATCTTTCACAGAGAAGAAATATCCCAAACATATCAGTCTTTGTCCTGCCCTGGGGCAGTCCAGCACCGAAATGCTAGGCAATTCTCCTCTGAACAAGAGTACCAACAGAAACACCAGACACGTGTTTCGGTCTGGTTGGACCTCATCAGTAGGGTGGATCTGTGCCTCTCTAAGAATAGTGAGCAAGGGGTCCACGTCTGGATTCCCCTAGTAACTTAGGGTGAGACCCAAAGCTACTTAAATATGCAAATTAACAAGAGGGGTCCTGGGAGTCCCTCTGCCAGACATTAGTCCTGGTTACGAGAGACTTACCCAGAGTCTTTAGCTCACTATCTTTCACAGAGAAGAAATATCCCAAACATATCAGTCTTTGTCCTGCCCTGGGGCAGTCCAGCACCGAAATGCTAGGCAATTCTCCTCTGAACAAGAGTACCAACAGAAACCCCAGACACGTGTTTCGGTCTGGTTGGACCTCATCAGTAGGGTGGATCTGTGCCTCTCTAAGAATAGTGAGCAAGGGGTCCACGTCTGGATTCCCCTAGTAATTTAGGGTGAGACCCAAAGCTACTTAAATATGCAAATTAACAAAGGGGGTCCTGGGAGTCCCTCTGCCAGACATTAGTCCTGGTTACGAGAGACTTACCCAGAGTCTTTAGCTCACTATCTTTCACAGAGAAGAAATATCCCAAACATATCAGTCTTTGTCCTGCCCTGGGGCAGTCCAGCACCGAAATGCTAGGCAATTCTCCTCTGAACAAGAGTACCAACAGAAACCCCAGACACGTGTTTCGGTCTGGTTGGACCTCATCAGTAGGGTGGATCTGTGCCTCTCTAAGAATAGTGAGCAAGGGGTCCACGTCTGGATTCCCCTAGTAACTTAGGGTGAGACCCAAAGCTACTTAAATATGCAAATTAACAAGGGGGGTCCTGGGAGTCCCTCTGCCAGACATTAGTCCTGGTTACGAGAGACTTACCCAGAGTCGTTAGCTCACTATCTTTCACAGAGAAGAAATATCCCAAACATATCAGTCTTTGTCCTGCCCTGGGGCAGTCCAGCACCGAAATGCTAGGCAATTCTCCTCTGAACAAGAGTACCAACAGAAACCCCAGACACGTGTTTCGGTCTGGTTGGACCTCATCAGTAGGGTGGATCTGTGCCTCTCTAAGACTAGTGAGCAAGGGGTCCACGTCTGGATTCCCCTAGTAATTTAGGGTGAGACCCAAAGCTACTTAAATATGCAAATTAACAAAGGGGGTCCTGGGAGTCCCTCTGCCAGACATTAGTCCTGGTTACGAGAGACTTACCCAGAGTCTTTAGCTCACTATCTTTCACAGAGAAGAAATATCCCAAACATATCAGTCTTTGTCCTGCCCTGGGGCAGTCCAGCACCGAAATGCTAGGCAATTCTCCTCTGAACAAGAGTACCAACAGAAACCCCAGACACGTGTTTCGGTCTGGTTGGACCTCATCAGTAGGGTGGATCTGTGCCTCTCTAAGAATAGTGAGCAAGGGGTCCACGTCTGGAGTCCCCTAGTAACTTAGGGTGAGACCCAAAGCTACTTAAATATGCCAATTAACAAGGGGGGTCCTGGGAGTCGCTCTGCCAGACATTAGTCCTGGTTACGAGAGACTTACCCAGAGTCTTTAGCTCACTATCTTTCACAGAGAAGAAAAGTCTCTCACAACCAGGACTAATGTCTGGCAGAGGGACTCCTAGGACCCCCCTTGTTAATTTGCATATTTGAGTAACTTTGGGTCTCACCCTAAATTACTAGGGGAATCCAGACGTGGACCCCTTGCTCACTATTCTTAGAGAGGCACAGCTCCTCCCTACTGATGAGGTCCAACCAGACCGAAACACGTGTCTGGGGATACTGTTGGTACTCTTGTTCAGAGGAGAATTGCCTAGCATTTCGGTGCTGGACTGCCAAACGGCAGGACAAAGACTGATATGTTTGGGATATTTCTTCTCTGTGAAAGATAGTGAGCTAAAGACTCTGGGTAAGTCTCTCACAACCAGGACTAATGTCTGGCAGAAGGACTCCCTGGACCCCCCTTGTTAATTTACATCCACCCAACAGCCAGTCAGGGGGAAGAAACAGGGTCAGGGCTTCCCAGGACTTTGGGAAAACAAGGTAACAGGCAATAGAAAGCAAGATGCCACCGGGGCCATCTTGTTTCCTATCAGGAATCAACTGATTCCAAAGGCAGGGCCTGGGTATCCCAAAATGGTGGATACTCAGAGCACCTGTCAAATTCAGCATGGAGCTGCCACCAGCACATACCCTGCTCTGTTGGCCACACATAGGTGCCCAAATCATACACTAGGGGCACAGGGTTGCACCCCCACCCATGGGTGCAATAAGGGTATTCCATGGGTCTGTACACCAAACCAAAAACAGGAAGAGCTGCACTGCCAGGAGTCCCACATGGACTCCTAGGCAGAAAGTAATACAGAACATCAATGAAAAAGGACTACAGGACAAGGACTGGGAGGCCCTGTCCCTCCGATGCATTTCCAGCATCACAGGCAGTCACTGCAGTCTGGAAGGCGAAGTGAGGCATTGGATTGGACTCCTGGTCAAAAGGTAGGACAGCGGCGCCCGAGGGCAGAATCTCTTGAGGATCTCTTGAGAATCTCTCACAAACTCGTTCTTGTGCTGGTAATAGTGCTTGAGAAGTGTTTATAATCATTCTGTCGAACAGCTCCTGTACTAAGCGTAAGGGAAAGCTG
This sequence comes from Ambystoma mexicanum, assembly GCF_040938575.1. Lineage (NCBI taxonomy): Eukaryota > Metazoa > Chordata > Amphibia > Caudata > Ambystomatidae > Ambystoma > Ambystoma mexicanum. The sequence continues at coordinate 417,442,662 of NC_090934.1, read as the reverse complement.
CGTGAGGATTTTACATCTACTACTCCTATCAAACATGCAGTGGCCCTACTTCCCATGCCCAAAAGAACTGATCTTCCACCTCAAGATATGGGGGAGAATGGTGAACAGGAGAAAATCCCTCAATCCTACACCCTGCCCTCCAATCTAATGACCTAAAAAGGTGATGTGGGGATCGCAATTCAGAGTGACTGTGAAAGCAAGTGCGTGAGTGAGTGGGAGAGGGACCCTACAAGGAACCCTTCCCCTGTTTCCATACAGGTCCCATAAAGGGTTCCAGCTCCTCTTGCTCCTGAGATTATGGGTCTCCTCCCCCAAGCCCCAGCTGATCTCTCTTACCAGTCCCTTGTCTATGCCCCAGGGCATGCCAGTGGCAAAGGAGACCAATAAAGACTGGGAGTATGAAGAAGATGCAGAGTATCTTGAGGTGATTTTTAACTGTCACGACTTGCCCAAATATGCTATATTGGGGTCCTCTGGGCCATCATCGAAACCTCTGCTCTTGGGGTTTCGGTTTCCCCCAGTGGAGACCTTGGAGCGTCAGCATGTGGCTCTGGCGACGAGACTAGTTGTGGAAATTACAGACCTGAGCTTTAATAGGCAAACGCAACGCAAGCTGAGTGACCTGGCTAATACAAACTGCTCTACTCCAAAAAGTCTGGGTGTCCCCGATGACTCACTTCCAGCAACTAATCTTTTGACACAGCCTATGGTATTGTTGAGTGGTAAAACGGAGGCAGTGATTTCCAGTGTACAGACGGAAACCATTCAGAAGAAGGCTCCCACAACACCCCTAGCCACACTCCCCTCAAGCTGTAACTCTAGTCTACCTATGGTAATTACCCAGGAGCTGGCACCTATAGCGCCTCTTGCCCCCCTCCCTTCAACTTGTAATGCGAGGAACTGAGTTCATCTTCTGTTTCTTCCTTTGACTCCGGACCTATTACCTCTCTGGGGAGGAACGGAGAGGACTATCTGCCGCCTCCTGTAGTTACTGGAGGGCTAGATCTCGTTCAACTGCAGAACTTGATGATGGCGGCTCTGAATATCACTATCAACCTTACTAACCCTTCACGAAGCTATATGAATCCCTTAATGAGACAATAAAAGATCAGGCTACACTATTAGCGATGGTGCATACCAAACTCATTGTTCTGGAATCTTTCGTCAGATCAGTCCAGTCAAGACGTGACAAGGAAGCTGAACTTTCTGCGCAATGGCAGTCTAGGCTCTGTGATTTGTGAGTGAGAGAAAACAACTTTAATGACTGGAATTCTGGATCTATTGAAGTGGTCCAGGCATCAAAAGAGCTCTTGTGATACAGAACGAGTAGGAACCTGTGCAAAATGCCCCTTGACCAGTGCTCCTAAGTCTACCCCGAGAGAAGAAGCCTCAACAAACTTGCATAGTGCAACCTCTGAGTCTATATTGCAGGATCTAATGCAAGGGACTGGGGTGAGAATGAGTCAAACCCCAGGACCAATGGGCCTTGCTAATATTTAATCTGCACTGCCACACCAGGAACCATTGGTGCTACCAAGGGGGCCTGAGAACTGAAACACAACAGCTCTAAGATTACACTCTGAAGCCCCAAGTCCAGTCTCTAGGAAATTATATTCCATATTCGGACATTCAAGCAGGATCGAGGATGCTTGCGAACAGACGCCCAAACAACAAAAACAAACAAAATCTAAGCGCCTTCCAATGCTAAATCAAGCCTAAATCAACTGGCTCTAGAGCTTTTTTGCAAAAGCTAACTCTAAGAAATTCCACAAACACCGGGATGTGTACCTCTGAAGTCCTTACAAACATGGTTGCGTCTCGGGTACAGCACCAAAAGTTATTGACGTACCGAATTCAGAAGACGAAAACATGCTTTTGTTGATGAACCTATCTACCCATTCTAATGGTATGAATGAAGAATTGGCTGATAGAAGTGACCTGACTTTTGTCTTTGAGAAAACTGTGCCTTCTAAGGGGGAACACTAGCGAGACCGTAGCCACTTACATGGCCTGTCCCCTCCAGCGATTGGCCGGGAAACCGAGTGGGGACAGTGGGAGTTTTCTTTTTCATACATTGGAGCAAAAAAGAGAACTCTTGTCAAGGAAAAAAGAGCAAATAACCATTCCGCCTTCTGACTCAAAGGGGCAGAGGAAAGAAGGATATGCAAGAGGCCGGGCTAGTCCACAGGCTCAGCCCAAGTTGCTTGTATGGATCTAGTGGCTCATATCAGAAAAAGGTGGTCTAATCATGATTAGTACCCGGCGAGAGACAATCTGAATGCAACAAGCATTCTGATTGGCTCTCGCCAGGTGCCTACCCGGCCGGGAAACCCTCCGTCGGGATTCCACGGCCTTTGTCCCTGGCAGGGGGCATGGCATCCCCTCAGCCAATGAGGAGGCTCAAAGTGAGGCCATTCCCGCTCCGAGCCTCCCAGCAGCTGAGAGGCTGCCTTCGCCCCCCGCCGGGGACTCGGGTAAGCCTTTTTTTTTTATAAATTCCCTTCCCTCCGCAGCGTTTTGGGACAGAAAAAAATGCTTTTAGTGCCCCGGTCATGCAAATAATGCGGGCCAAGGTACTAATAGTACCTCAGGGCTTACCTATGGGCCCCGGGGCATTACCTGAGTCAGTAATGCCCCCGCCGCTCGGGTTCTATTGTTTAAATAGGAGGAATGTATTAAAACTCTTACACTGTTCACCCAAACTCTGATTTATTGGTCAAGATGATGTTAAGATTGTGGCCTTCGTAAGTGAAAAATGTCTGGGTTGGGTGGTGCTGCGTCTCCACTCAATTCTGGTGAAGAATGCCATCTTGGATGCCTCCCTTGACTTTCTCCACCTGGGTTTTGAACTAACTGATGGTGATCTGCTTAAGCTTAAAACTCTTGGAAAGCCAGCCCATGGCCAAGAGATGGCTAAGATAAAACCTCCAACTACAAATAACTTTATTTCCTGCCTATCTCAAGGCCCAAAAGTGAAATTTTTTAAAGCAATGCAGGAATTGGGCTCCCCTTGCAGGAATGGGGAAAGGGCTACATCTATACAAGGGTCTTTTCAGTGAATGAATCCAACTGAAAGAAGGGTGAGAATGAGCGAAGACAGAAGTGGAGCAACAAGGTCTCCAACAAGCTGGTCCTGGTTGACAGGCACTTTGGCGCAGGGTGTTAAGGATTTCAATCAGGCGACACACACCTTGGTCTCGGCCTAGTATGCATCGCACAACTGAAATGCTTATCTTTTTCTGTTATATAGATTCAATATTGAGATGGTACACCACTCATATCACACCCCCTTTTCAAATAGCCCGGGTCGCAACGGACCATGAACCAGACTGGTTGTTAAAATACAATATTTATTTATTTATTTTAAAATTCAAAAGAAATCATACACTTTTTAATATGGGGCAGCAATCACCAATGGGGTGATAATTACAATGAGAATGTGAGCAATGCACGGGGTTGAACCTGCTAGTGGAACATATACAAAGCACAGCGGAATAGGAGCACTTTTTGATTTAGGAAAGATAGCATTAAAGTTAGAATTTCCCCCTGCAATGTTTCCTCAACCCACAAATAATCAATCATGTATAAACAGAAGCAGCAGGTAATCAGGAATAAGAAACAGGAAACAGAATCCAAATCTGACCTTCCCTCCCCAAATAAGAGAGAAAAACAGATTTTAAACCCCTTGCAATGTTATGAAATGACACTCGGAAATGGACAAATAAATAATGAATGTGTGTTAAAAACCTTAAAGCAAATATAATTCCTCACTAAAGCAACAATGCAAAGACAATAACAATCACAAAGAATGGATTACCAAAAGCATACAGTCGAAAATGAGTGGAAAGTTTAAAACAGATTGCAGCAAAATTACACGTTGGAAACTTTGCAATTTGTTTTTGATTCCCGCCTGAAATTACCAAAACGGTTTTTAATAAAGACAGGTGAAATACACTGATTTGGAGTGGGGGGTAGAGGTATATAACAGGAACAATATGGAAGTGAAATTAAGTCTCCAGCTGGTGAATTGGGTGAGTTATGCAAGATACAAAAAGGTGCGCTTTGAGTAAAATGACGCTGTGAAACAGGAAAGGAAATCAGTTGTGAAAATAACAGTTTTACTTTACACTAGAGTATTCAGGCTAGGCCACCAAAGATGGACACAGTAAGAGCCAGGGTTGATTCGCGACTTCAACTCTATCACCCCAGCGCCCAATCCTGGAGGAAATCAGTCCGATCACTCGAAATAGGACTAATGGTTTAGGATTACACAAGGCAAAATTACTGAAGAGATGGCGCTAGCACTAGAAATCAAGGGCAGGGTTGCAAGAATGAGTCTGACAGTTTCAACAAGTTATCAGGATGAGGATAGGATGACTTAGAGAGTGCAATAAGGACCAAGACAAGATATGCTATGGGTTTCTATTGGGTGATGATTACACTCACAGTCCACTTTTTAGTTTTGGGATTTTTGGACCATCAGTGGTTCTGGTCACTACACAGCAGCATGCCTGGCAAACAGCTGGGTAGTTCTGGTCACTAGATGGCACTTCTGGACTGGCAATTCTGGATACTAAAGATCAGCTGGATGGCAGGATGGCAGGATGGCATGCAGTTAGCGGTATCAGGAAGCTATTTGGGAATTTTAGTGGGTTTTCAGAATTGAGGCCTTGCTGGAGCACGATCAGCAATGCTTAGGTTTTGTAGTGGGCCCTGGAGTGGGGTCAGCAATGCTTTGGCCTTGTAGTTGGGATCTGGAATCTGGATTGCTGGAACAGAAACGCAGTGCAGGAACGTCGGGAAGAATGTGTCTCTGGAGTCTTGTCAGGTACTCTTATTTATAATGCATAGTGACATCATAGACTATATTGCTGGGCTTGCTTATCTAAGCCGGCCTCTAAACAACTGGATTGGACAATTAATGTTGGTTATCTCCCCTGGGATGTGACTCAGTTCAGGAGGTTGCATTTTATGATGTAAATCGACTTCCCACAGACCTTTTTGCCAAAAATCTGTCATACCAGAAATTACATATTTGTACAGTTGTGGCACCTTAATAAATAACATAATCAGGTTAAATATTTTACGTAGAACACAGCCTACCAATCCTTTTATACTTTTTTGGTCATTTTCAGTGTGAAATATTCGGCCTAAAATTCTATAATTTTAGACACATGTGTGGATTATCATCAGGTATGTCAGTATTAAAATTCGCATTTGGATCATGGATACTTTTCTTTCAATCCGCAATATTTTGTAACTTCTGTTCCCCACGTGGCAATGAAGTCTATGACGTCTTGAATAAAGCCCATAAATCACTTTTAAACTGCAAACTTTTTTTACATTTTTCCAAAGTCCTGCTGCAGAAATAAAAGTCTTTACATTTTTATTAATATGTGGTCTTTGGGAGAAAATGGTAATCCTTTGTCTGTCACTGGACCATTTTTCTTTTCAGCTGCCACCAACTATCATTTCCTTCAGAGGAAGGTGGGGGTTTCAGTTTGATTGAAGGTTTATTGCCCCTTATACACTTCACACTTTGATGTCCCAGAATTTCTATTGAAAGAGGCCCCTGCCCAGACTGAAGTCTGATTAGTATGTGAAATTTCTTTGTCCTGGTTAGTCAGAGTTTTCCAACCTAGCAATTATCACTTTCGTTTCCTGGAAGTTTATGGTGTGGCTCACTTCCTAGGGGGAAGCTTTAACTCTGCCAACGGGAATAACCTGTTTTTGACAGCTTGCAAATCCAGCCAAGGTGGTTTAAAACCTTTATTTTCTGATATTTTGTCCTGAAGTAAAACAAACCTGTGGAATAAAATAGCCCATGTATGTATTTTCACCAGCCACAAACCCCTTCACATTGCTATGTAATGGCAGGCTTTCCTTCAACAGTTTACTTTTTAAACGGGCATTTTTCTCCCTTTAGTTTTGCAAAAGCCCTTTTTTACACATGTGTTGAAAACTGCTAGTAGTTCCTTATTGCCTTGGAGCCATAGTTATTTTCTTATAGGCAGTAGTTTATTTGAAGCACAGATGCATTGAAACTGACATGGCTCAGATAGCTCGAGTCTGTTTTGAACTAATGAGCTTTGATACATTTGTAAAGAAATGAACGTGTTTTCCCTTGCGAGTAAAAGTGAAGTTCCTTGTTGATTTCTCTCAGAGTTGGTTTGACAGGTTTTGTTTGTTTGTATTGTAGATTGTTTGGAACTTCACCATTCTCTGTAATACCACACGTTAAAGAGGAACACGTGACACAAGAATAAGTGCCCTGAAGACAGCACCATCAAGGAATGTGATTTGTATTAGTTCAATTGCATTTATAAAAGTGAAAATTGGTACTAGAAACACATGTTAAGTGTTGGCACATTGTTTTGTCCTCCTGAACCAAGGAGGTGTCACCGGGTAGGGAACAAGTAGAGCCATTCAGTAGCTTGATTTTCAGACAAAGGAAAAACTAACATAGGTTTGTTTCTCCTTTGTCAATTTCCAGTTCCATTGATTAATATAGATGTGTAGAACATTAATGTCTGAAAGAATGAATTGTGAACATGTTGTTGCTTTTTAAGCAAATGTACTGTATTTTTAAATGTGTTTTCTATTAATGTTAAAAAATATGTATATTTTTGAGAATCCATGGTGCTCTGCCTAAAGTTATGTTAAAGTGGTCGCGATAAGAATGTCAGGGGGTGCTCCAGCACTAACATAGGAAGGAAGCTGTTTTGTGGGAATTCGTACACATTGGCCCTCATTACGACCCTGGCGGAAAGTGACTGACCGGACCGCCACAGCGTAAATAGCGTTTCCGCCATTGCACGAAGGAGCAAAGTGCGGCCCATTCCGACCCATCGGGCACGAGCACCACGGCATGGCGGAAGTGCAAAGTCCGCGATGGCGGAAATGAACCCAAAACGGCCCACACCGCCGCCGTACGGCGCCCTAGGTGCAATACCGCCACCCATCACAGCGGACACCGCAGTGTGCGCCTACCGGAAAGTACGGTGACCGGAAATATACGGAAACGGAAGTTAAAACACGGGGCCGGAACGGGAAACATCCCGCCGTACACCTATAAAACCACTAAAACCACACAACCACTAAAATCACTACCCTGAGACACACCCCAACCCGTCATCCACCCTAGCGAAACCAAGAAAAATGGGAAAAGTAGCGAAGAAAGCGTGCGACCGCAAGCGGCAGGTCCACTTCTCCCGTGAGGAACTCACCGTGCTAACAGAGACCCTCCAGGAGAATGCTGCCGTCGTCTTCTGCACGCAAATGACCAGGACGGCACTTGCAAACAAGAAGGCCATATGGGCTCTGGTGGCACAGCGGGTAAGTGCGGTGGGGACCGCACCCCGCACCCCACAGCAATGCCGTAAGCGATGGGACGACCTGCGGATACGCGTCCGCAGCATACTCTCTGCCAACCGCAACATTAACACAGCCACCGGGGGAGGTCCTGAATCACCCATCAAGTTGACCCCCTGGGAAGAAATCTGTGCCTCCACCATCGGAATGGAGAGCATAGAGGGAGTCGGAGGGATGGAGAAAGGAGTGCAGACATCCGAAGATTCAGGTAGGTGGCCCAAATAAAACAATGCCAAATCCACAAAGTCCATCCATGTGAAGTACCATGCGTCCACATAGTGCAACAGAAACACATGTCCAGGAGAACGGCCACACACATCGGCCTGATAGCGCACGTTAAAACCCACAATAAATACATAAATAATTAAAAACCCCTAAAACACGCACTACACGTGCAGCAGGCACACCCCAACTGCAGGCTGCCAAACAACTGCACCCTCACTCCATACACAAATGAGAGCACCTCCAAGGCCCCGACCCAAATCACCCTCAGGTACCACCCCAATGCATGTGATACAATGCCATTCCAATTCCCACAGACCCATCAATAACCCTCGCCCTCCTTTACTCCACCACAGGGTCCGATCCAAACGACGAGCTCCAGGACACCCCTACCAGCACACCTGCAAAGAGGGCCAAGACCAACGGCCAAAGACCCTCCACCTCAGCTGCACGCATCAAGACACGGCAGCAGCACAAATCAGGTGGCAGCACAGAGGAGGGAACATCAACAAGCACCCCAGCAGCCAGCATGCCCACAACACCACCACCACAGGTCCCCCCAACGGATGCCACAGAAGGCACTGCTTCTGGTGGCAGCAGCACCATAGGTGACACCCCATTGATGGCAGCATGCTCCGACACAGAAGACGGGGATGTCGAAGTCAGATCCATCCATGACCTGTCCCAATCCCCCTGTCTGTCCCATCCCGTACAACATGAGGATACCACGCAGGGGCACCCACAAGACGACGACTGGCCATCCCCCACAAGCCCTGTGGCAGGGCAACATGAGGACAACAGCCCCTCTGTGACACCCCCGCAAATGGCCATGGCCCAGCAGAGGCAACAGTCCCTCGACCAGTTAATCGTGCAACAGCAGCAACTGGCCACGCTCCTCAAGGACCATGCTGATGAATGTGGGGGCACTAAGGCAGACATAGAAACATCAACTGAGACACTTAGGGCAGAAATGGAGAGAGGTACAGAGACACTAAGGGCACAAATGGAGAGAAGCACCGAGAGCCTGAGGGGGGAACTGCATGCGACGTCCAAGGACGTATGTGCCGAACTTGCCGCAGTGCGCCGTGTGCTCACTGAGCTCTCGCAAACCCTTAGGGACATGCATGGACGTGAGCAGGCAGAGACATCATCCGTTGCAAGTTCCGTCCAGGGCAGCCCCCAACGTAGATCTGGGAGGAACCTGCGCTCCACAGGCAGGGGTGCCCCTGATACCCGCAGAGGGGGCTTGCAATAGCGACTGCCCACTGACAATGAGCATCTTTGGACACTGGTGTTCGGGGGGGAGGTGGGAGGGTGGAGGGGGTGTGTTGGGCTCACTTGGGTGGCGGGTCGATAGGGTGTACAACATGATATCACATATGCCATAAAAAGTGCACGATCAACCAATGAGATGTGTGGACATTGATCTTTGTGTACTAGGCCATCATAGGCGTACAGTCCATATTGTGCATGTCCCAGACACACACAGTGCCACGAGTCCCGTGTCCATGTATCAGCCACCAGGCGTGAGTGCTAGAAGCATACATCAATGAGATGCTGACGAATGTCACGGGCCTCCGGTGCCTCGCAGACTCCTTGAGGTGCTGCCACATCCCCACCCTCATCATGACCATCATCAGGTGCTTGCAGTTCTGCGTCAGGGGGCATGGGCACATTTCTACGTACGCACATGTTGTGGAGCATGACACATGCCATCACCATCTTTGCAACCTTCTCATGGCGGTACAGGAGTGCCCCGCCAGACCTGCTGAGGCAGCGGAAACGACCCTTCAGTAGGCCGAATGCCTGTTCAATGACTACACGGGTACGTGAGTGGGCATGGTTGTAGTCCTCCTCATGCTGGTCCCGTGGGTTCCGGACTGGTGTGAGGAGCCATCTCTTCAGTGGATATCCAGCATCACCTGTATGTGGACGAGAAACGTATGATGTGGAATGCCATTGCTACGTACGCACACCCCCCCCCCCTTCCTGCCAGGTCATTGCCGAATCACATACCCCACATTATCATGCATGAAATGAGACTCACCGAGTAGCCAGGATCTGTTCCCTGCGTGTCGCTCCATGTAGCGTGGTATTGTAGAGTTCCTCAAGACCATAGAATCATGGGTTGATCCAGGGAATCGGGCACAACAATGTGTAATGATCCTGTTGGAGTCACACACCATTTGTACATTCAGAGAATGAAATTGTTTTCGGTTGCGGTACTGGGCCTCCATGGCATGTGGGACGACCAATTCCACATGGGTGCAGTCGATGGCACCAATGCAACCCGGTATGCCGGCAAGTGCATGGAATCCCACTTTTGTGTTGGTAATTTCCTGCTCCGAGCGTGGTAGGGAGATGTAGTCGTCTGCGTGCTGCAGGAGGGCATCGAGCACTTGCAATAGTGTCCGTGAGAACAGTGGCTGAGAAATGCCATGCAACTGTCCGACTGTGTGCTGGTAGGTGCCTGTGGCCAGGAAGTGGAGTACAGACACCACCTTCAGTAGGGGTGGGATGGCGGTTGGGCTATCTATCATGCTGACAAGGTCAGCCTGTGTCATGTACACAATGGCGGCTATGGTGTCCCGGTCCAGACGGTAGAGGGTGTGGATCTGCTCATCAGTGAGGTTGAACGGATGTGCTCGGAGGCGTGGGATTGCGGGCTGCCTGCGTGGTGGTAGTGGCTGTGCTGGCGGCCCTTGCTGGCCCTGCCTTGGCCTCCTCCTCCTCCTGCGTCTCCTCCGTGCGGCCGGTTGTAGTTGGTGTTCGTCTTCTTCTTGGTGTTGGAGTACTTGCAGTGCTATCAGGTCCCCCAGGGCCAACATCGCGAGTCCTGCCGGTAGCATTTCGGTGTGGTTGTGGGAGGAGACTGGCTGTGCAATTTATGTGTTTTCAGGCTGAATGGCCTCCACCTGTGGTGATTCATTCCACCTGTGCAAACTGCTCTCCCCTTTGGCCGAGCGCGTCCCGCGCACAACGCTGCAATTCGTGGAATGGCATCTTGCTATTGCAATCATGTATTTGTACCCGATGGCCGTGTAACATTGGTTGATATGTTCATTCTGCTGTGGTCCCATTGTTTCACATACTATCTGTGCAGTCGCGAACAGAGTCGTGAAGGGTCAGTGGAACGTAGTACTCGAGTAACGGTGGGCCCTCATTCATCACTGTACCGAGTTGCAACGACGGGCGGGGCGTCCCATTCGTGGGTGAAGGCAGTTGCCATTTTCACACACAGCCGCACTCGATGGATTAATTAGTGTAATCAAACGGCCACAGATGCCTCTTCGACGTGATGTTGCAAATGAGGAATTCGAAGGGCGGCGCTTTCGGTTTCCAGCTAGCGGCGAGGAGATGCCCACAGGTCTGACTGCAAATATAACGTTCTATTGTTCAATGTCCTTGGGACAGGGGCCATGGCGAGAATGCAATGATTGATATGAATAGTATGGGATGCGCAATAGCGTAGTGGACGATAAGGCAGGACGTTCCCAAATACATGTTACTTCACTACACTGGAATTACGGGCTGGGGCACTGTGGATTTTGCAGGCTGCATAACGCACAGACTCAATGGATATTTCTAATGTTATGTGAGTAAATATTCAGGCGTTTTAATCCCGGGATGAGGGAATGATGAATGGATGCATGGGCAGGTGATTTGATACAGAGTTTGCCATGTACAGGGCTTCTTGGGATCTATCCGCCTCCCCTACGCTATGTGATGCAGGGCTGCCATAGTGGGACCATCGTCTATCTGGCCTTGTTGAGCCCTCCCTGTCTCGACGCGCCCTCAGACACTTGTGTCCATGCACGTTACCAATCCCATCAGATGGATTCTGTTTTCACAGGCGCATGCACAGGTACACTCGTTTGTGATGGTGTTTACACCTCGATATAGATAGTTATGAGTCGCAAGTGGTTTTTGGGTGGTGATGGACCTTTGGAGTTGGCTAGCATGCATGTGGCTGTGGATTTAGTGTGATCATTGCAGTGAGTTGTTGGAATGTAGTACTGATGGCCATTCTGTTCTTTTTCTTTTCTTTTGGTTGACAGGTATCTCCTCCCCTTTTGCCACTGCCATCTGTATGCCACTCCTGCAGATGGGTTTTACTCCCGACACCTGCTGCTTCGTGTTAATCAGTGGAGCAGCATTACGATCTTATGGGACGATCGCCAATGGGCCACATGCCCTTACGCAGTACTGGTGGCTCGGAGCAACATTTCGGCCTTTCAGCTGGACTAGTGCCTCCCCATTGGGACGGCCCTGCGGTTCTGTGCGCTTCCATGTTGCCTTTTCGTACGTGAATGTGGCTCTGTGTACCATGAGGGAACAGGGCGTCACACAAGTAGTGGCTGGTCATTTCTTGCGGATGCAGCCCACAATGGTGAAATGTGTTTTGGAGTTCATGGCCTGATGGCTGTATGGGCTTGGTGATTTTGATGTGCATTAAATTTCTATTCTGATTTGGCCCGTGTAGCGTTCTTCTTTGCAAGTGATGTGGCATATGCCTATTTGGGGGGCGATGTATTGTGAGGAGATCTGCACTGGGTTCCAGCTTCGGAGTTTAGTTGCGTGGTACTGTACTGGGCGCGTTTGCCTACGAAGCCCGTGAGGTCAGGGATGGGGGCTGCCAATATGACTGTTTGAATGTTGTCATGCTCAGGGGCGGGGGATTGGGTTTTGTGTAACAGATGCCGGTCAGCCAGGTGGACTGGTGGAATGATGTGATTTTCGGAATATTGCTGGTCACAGGTGCCTGTGTTTGCGTGCGTTTCTTGGTGGGGGACTGTGGTCATGTCCATTGGGATGGCTTCTGTATTCGTGCCATCTGTGCCCTGCAGCTCCCATTGGCCCCTGTTGTGTTTCTATTGTACGTTGGCATGCATGGGTGACTTGTACATTTCACTGGTTGCATTGTGGCTTCATTGCACCTACGGGGAGTTGTACTTTGTGGGCAGGGAGCGGTGTACGGGCACTCAGTGGGGCCGTTTACGGTTGATTCGCGATGCCGTACTTCTCACCATGGCGGAATGGTGCATTCCGCCATGCTTGATGGCGTTAGGTACATGTCTGCTAGGGTCGGAATTGGCGTACCGTTGCGCCATGGTGGTGTTTACGGTTTGGCATGGCGCGCGCGTGCTTGGTGCAGTTAGCGTTGGCGTTCACTACGGTGTCGCTAATGGCATCGTACTTTGCGGTGACGGGTCATAGTCGCACCGAGCGCTATTCGATGGCGGTATTGCATTTCCGCCATCGTTTTCCGAATTCCGCCAGGGTCGTAATGAGGGCCATTGTATTTACTTGTCATCACCCACACAGGCCCTAAAAAGAGGACACCAAAGCTCTAGTTAGCTGATGTTTAAGGACAACCTTTTGGTTGGTAGAGTAAATTCTTGTTGAAAGATGGAGAACGTTAATATTGTCTCATTCACACAAGAAACATTTTAAAAAATGTTTTGATCTGCCGCCGATTCTGGGACAACCCACTCCGGTAGCACCCAGTACCACACCGCCCAAAACCAATAATATGGATATTTTGAGTCAAAAAAAGAAAAACTAATCCGTACGGAATCGCACAGCCAGTTAATGGTAGAATACCTAAAGTCGGGGGTGATACCAGAGGGGTTACAAGTGAAGAATATACCGAAGGTCTTTTTAGACAATCTGAAATTTATGGCAGATTTCAGCGGTGTTGGAAACAAATGCTCCCGTGACTGGGTTATTTTGGTCATATCGACAGCAGAAGAGGAGACAAAGAAACAAAAAATCAATCTAGCAGATCTGGAAAAAAAGATCCAAGAGGGATCAGTAATACCTGATATAAAAGCATTAGTAGAAATGATAGAGGAAGATATGGGCAAATTCAAGACCTTCACCATAGATAAATAGCTGTGGAAACTGAAAAAAGATGTCCAGAACTATAAGGAAGAAGTGACATATCCCTATCTAGTTCCCAGTTTATTCACACAAAGTAATAGCAATCAAAACTACAATTGGGGTACTAACAACAGGCGACCCTTTAGGAAATATGTCACATTTTCAAATTTGTCCAATAGTAGTGACGGAAGTTCAAGCACGGGTCCCCCAAATACCGGTAACCCTCAAAGAGGTCCTTTTCAGAACTGAGGCAGACGAGGGAAGACCCGCCAACTGGGCAATCACGGAATGCGTACAAGCCAGTGGCAACCACCGCCACAGACATGGTGATGCCTATTTTCAACTTGAGCACCCATGATCTAACAGCGTCAGAAATCCGAGCTCTAAGCAAAGGTCTTACTTTTGTACCCGCTAATAAAGCGGATCTGTTTAAAACAGAAATTGAGATGCAGAACTTTTTTCACATTATACGTCTTAAAAATTTCTTCTGTGATTCTGAGAGACTTCAGCCACGTGAACAAAGTACATCAAGCCTAAAACCTCCTTCCACTTTCAAACCTTTATCCTCGATGGTCTCACCTGAGATCATTAGTTTTGAAAATAAGCTCATACGAGAAATGAAAATGTTAAACAAGACCAAAAATGTATATAAAGATAATGGGCCTCATTCCGAGTACGGCGCTAACCAATGGCGCTATTAACGCCTTGGTTGACGCCGTACCCGGACCGGCAGCGCCTTGGTGGTTGGCGGAATTACCGCCCCATTCCAAGGTTGGCGGGGCGGTAATTCCCCAATCCCCATTTACCCTTCCCCATTCCCATTCTTGCCCCATAGGGCATAATGGGAGTGGGGAAGGCGTCAATTACGCCACCGTAAATTACGGTGGCGTAATTAACATCAAGGTCCCTTAGCGCCATGGTATTTAACGCCTGCTAAAAGCAGGTGTTAAAAGCACCATGGCGCTAAGGGAACTCGGAGTATGGCGGTAAGGGATTACCGCCACCGCTCTCGTTAGCGGTGGCCGCTATCCCTTACCGCCATACTCGGAATGAGGCCCAATCTGTCTAGAGAAGAAAGGAAATCCATTGACGATCTGGCAGACAACAAAACCTTTGTCATCAAACCTGCAAACAAGGGGGGGTGGGGTGGTTCTATGGGGCATTGACCAATATCACGTGGAAATCAAAAAACAACTAGAAAAGGTCACCTTCTACAAACCTCTACCTTGTAACCCTACAACAAGAATACATGAGGAAATTGTTAGTCTTATGACACACGCGGAAGCAGAGGGCTGGATAGACACCGATGAGACAGCCTTCTTGATACAAGACCATCCGTTGACACCAGATTTTTACTGTTTGCCAAAGATACACAAAAATCCGATTGAACCCCCGGGGCGACCTATTGTGGCAGCCATAGGATCTATTTTGGAACCCTTGTCTATATACACAGACTTTTTTCTAAGACTTTTCGTAGAGCGGATGCGTTCATATATTCAAGACACGACACATATGATCACGGTTCTGGCTTTGATTGAAGTGAGAGCCGCAGACATACTAGTTACACTAGATGTCGAAGTTTTATATACAAGCATCCCCCAGATGAAATGTATCAACATCATGAAAGGTTATTTGGAGCTAAGAGAGGATAAAAATGTTCCCTCTGCTTTCATTTTGGAATGTATAAAATTGGCCCTCACTAACAACTTTTTCATGGAGCAGAGTACTTTTTATTTACAGTAGCATGGACCAGTATGGGCTCTACCTTCACCCCTGATCTGGAGAACCTTTTCATGGATGACTTAGAAATGTGTTCGGTGTATGCTGAGAACAATACATTCAAACAGCAGATGATAACATGGGTCAGATACATCGATGATGTTTTCATGCTTTGGCGAGGCACCCAACAAGAACTTGATTTATTCCTAACATGGTTGAATAACCAAGAGACATCCATCAATTTCACCATGGGCTTCCACATGGACAAGATCTCTTTCTTGGATCTGGAGATCTACAAAGGGGAGAACAACAAGTTTGGCACCAGGTTATTCAGCAAAGCCACAGACAAAAATACGCTGTTATTATTCGACAGTTTTCACCCTCAAAGTCTACGCCAGAATTGACCATTCAGGCAATTCTTACGCATCAGAAGAAATTGTAGCCGAAAAGAGGATTTCGATAGAAACAGTGAAGATCTATCTATCAGACTAAAAGCACGTGCCTATCCTCCAAACATTGTACGAAGATCAATGAAAAGAGCCAGGAATACCAACAGACAGGATTGTCTTGAAAAACAACCTAGAGTGAAGGAAAACAAGATAACATGTGTATCAACATTCTCCCCCATAAGTAATGACTTACATAGGTGCATATTTAAACATTGGAGCACAATTAACACTGAAGAGTTTACCATCAACAAACCACGTTTTGCTTTTAGACGTATAACCAATTTAAGGGACAAATTGGTCCATACGTATAGAGCACCAAGGGATAAAATCATCCACACTCAATCCACTC
The DNA here is from genome assembly GCF_040938575.1 of Ambystoma mexicanum. Classification (NCBI taxonomy): domain Eukaryota; kingdom Metazoa; phylum Chordata; class Amphibia; order Caudata; family Ambystomatidae; genus Ambystoma; species Ambystoma mexicanum. Next base: position 417,426,669 of record NC_090934.1, on the reverse strand, counting down.
TGTGGAATTTACCTCCGGTGGTGGGCCACTTTAAATGCAGAAAATGTTCAGTGTGTGCTCTAACGGGCAATATAAAAGAAGTGGATTTGAAGGGTAAAACATGGACACTGAAAAGTTTCACCATCTACAACACGAAATGGGCAATATATGCCATTAAATGCCCGTGTGGGTTATTATACATCAGAAAGACCAAGAGACCCATCCGTCAAAGGATCTGCGAACACAGGTCGTGTGTAAAAAAAAGTGTCGTGGATAAACCTTTGGTGGCACATTTTAAACTTGCCAAACATAACCAAGATGACATTTATTGGTTTATTATTGAAACAATTGAACCCCACCCCAGAGGGGGTAACAGAGATCTTAAACTAAGGAAAATTGAACAAAACTGGATCTATTCTTTAAATACGGTCAAAGAAGGTCTAAATATTTCCATTGAATGGGGGCTGTTCATTCACCACAAATAAACTCTGTGATCACACACGTCACAAGATGAAGGCGGGATCGACATTTTGCAGTAATTTGTCTCCACACACACGGGCTCTCCGCCTCCAAGCGGGAGGGCGTATCAGACAGTGTTTACATTGGTTGAATGGGATACGTTTCCAAAACGTGATGCACACGTTGTTACGGCTGTAGCTATTTAACGTGGCGTACGACCGTCAGTCACTGTCTTTTTCTGAAAGTCAGGCCGGACGTGGCAGAAGGATCCTATCATTTGGAAGGAAACATAATGAACAGAGGTGAGATGGCGTTATTGCAAGGGCGAACAATATCTGAAAGAGTAGATAACTCATCTGGGGCATCTTTTGTTGACAAATTGCGAAGCATTTGGCGTTACGTAAAAACGGCAACACGCATATAAACGGACCGCATGGGAATTGGAAAAAAGTGCTTGATTTCACTGCTCTAACAAGATCAGCCATAGCCGGTAAGCTATTTATGCCGCACGATATACAAGTAATAAGGAGAGATCGGCTTTAGTGATAATTAGGCGAGTTGTAATACAGGGATTCCTGGGATCTTGTCTGATTATTATTTTTCAGCAGAAAATAGTGGGTCTACAATGAAAACAGCCCTGTGTAGACCATGGCCCTCATTACAACACCGGCGCTAAACCATCGGGCTATTAGCACCATGGTTGCTGCCGGTATTGTAACGAGTCCGCCATGGTGAAATGGGGAAGTACCACCCCATTCCAAGGTTGGCGGGGCGGTACTTCCCCATTTCATCATGGCCCTTCCCCATTCCCATTTTTGCCCCATAGGGCATAATGGGAATGGGGAAGGCGGTAATTACGGTAACGCAAATTGTGGTACCGTAATTAGCACCAAGGTCCCTTTGCGGGTCCATTCCTTAATGGCTGGTAAAACCAGCCGTTAAGATGGGAACCCGCAAAGGGACCTCGTAATCAGGCGCTAAGGGCTTACCGGTACCGGTACCCTTACTGGTACCGGTAATCCCTTAGCGCAAGGGTCGTAATGAGGCCCAATGTCATTCCGAAGCACACAACATGGAAGGACCACCCCTTCATTTGCAACGACAGCAATGAAAGGTAATAAAAAGATTACATAGGTACTAAATAGAATGAGTACACTGCGTCAAGTGGTCAGCATCAAGTGGACCTATGAATTCATCAAATAGGCTACACCAGCAAAAACCAAATGGAATTTTGTCCATTGGCCTAGTTGGGTGGTAGATGTAATAATATCAATCCTTCCGTTAAAAATTAAAAATGTTAAGTTGAAAGGGGCGCCTATATATACCTGACATGACAAAATAGAGTTAACATGGTTTTAATAAGGTTTTATTTGTTTGTTTGTATTGTAGATTATTTGGAACTTCACCATTCTCTGTAATACCACACGTTAAAGAGGAACATGTGACACAAGTATAAGTGACCTGAAGACAGCACCAATAAGGAATGTGATTTGTATTAGTTCAATTGCATTGATAAAAGTGAAAATTGGTACTAGAAACACATGTTAAGTGTTGGCACATTGTTTTGTCCTCCTGAACCAAGGAGATGTCACCGGGTAGGGAACAAGTAGAGCCATTCAGTAGCTTGCTTTTCAGACAAAGGAAAAACTAACATAGGTTTGTTTCTCCTTTGTCAATTTCCAGTTCCATTGATTAATGTAGATGTGTAGAACATTAAGGTCTGAAAGAATGAATTGTGAACATGTTGTTGCTTTTTAAGCAAATGTACCGTATTTTAAATGTGTTTTCTATAAATATTAAAATATGTATATTTTTGAGAATCCATAGTGCTCTGCCTAAAGTTATGTTAAAGTGGTGGAGATAAGAATGTCAGGGGGTGCTCCAGCACTAACACAGGACGGAAAGGAAGGAAGCTGTTTTGTGAGAATTCGTACACATTCCAATCTAAAAGAAGACAGAGACAAGCTAAAAAACGACTGGCCTATTGCTTTATTGGATACCGTTGGGAAGATTTTTGTGTCCATTCTGTTGAGGCATCTAAAAAAATTGATGATAGGCACCGGTCATTTTGATAAAAGACAAACTGGATTGCCCCTGAGGTTGAGACTAGCCTCAACTTATTTTTGTTAAACATCTTAAAGTTGAGGGCTAGCAATTAAGTATCTATACTCATCAACGACAGTCCAAATTAGGATGTCGGGCACAGGAAGTTTATCAAAACCCATTGGAACATTCAGAGGCCTGAAACAAGGCTCTCCCCTGGTCCCGGAGCTATTCAATTTGTATTTACCGGACATGGAGCATAAACAGGAGGGAACTAAGGCCTTTCCCCCAAAGATATACCATTGTCCTAATCCGTCGGTCCTATACGCAGATTGCTTGGTTCTGATTGATTATACCCCGATAGGGCTCCAAAGATGACTAAATCAACTAGAGCTGCACTGAAAAGTAAAGACGTAAAAAAACAAAATAATGGTCCCTCCAAAGCCCGGTATGAAAAAGAAGTCCAAATTCACCTGGGTAGTGAACTTGGTGGAAATTGAGACGCTTTGTGTACCTAGGTGTTCCGTTCAACTGTAGTGCAATTGAAAAGCCCTGGATGGATGGTCTCAGACTGAAATGTGTTACATTTACTACCCAGACAAGAAAAATCAACAAGAAATTTGGCAAATTCACCATTGACCCGGTAATTTCTTTCTATAGACTCAAAGTAGCTCCTATACTAATATATGGAGTCGAACCTGCCCCCAACTTCCCGGTAGAAGCTTGGGATAAACTGGAGGGTCTTTTGTGAAGGAAGGTATTGGGTTTACCGAAATCTCTTCCTATTTCCCTAAAGCGATTTGAATTGGGTCTCCAATCTCTCTGCTCCATGATTATATGGCGCTCATTGAGCTGGCTTTTAAAATACATGGGTGATAGGAACTCTTCTCCTTTGGAAATTCTTGGAAATATTCATGGGGTGAGCAGGGCGATCTGTAGCATCATCCCTGGGGTCTGCACTACTGTGCGGGTGCTCCAGCACACAGAGAGAATGACGATCTCCCTACTAGAAGATATCTCCAACATTTGCTAGCCGTCAGTGTCTAGCAATGAAACAGCCCCTAAACCTTCCCGGCCACCCCATCACTACCCTCCCTTGTGGTGGTTGGACAGTCATTTACACACGCCCGTTGCTGACATAATGGATGTCACTTTTAGCACTCTTTATTTTATCTATTTCAGCATACATATACCCCTGTTAGGAAATTTACTTCCTGACCTGTGCTAGAAGTTGTTGCTCTTCATGTCAGAACCAGTTGCCAAGGCTACCATTAGGACACAGGGGAGTGGTTCCATACAATCAGGATGATTGGAAAACAGGTTATATCTGTCATTACCACCCTTGGAGGGGGCGCTGGCCAATCAACAGGCTCAGAAAGCAGCCTGTGCTTTATGGTACAAGCCTGCGTTGCGAGTTGCCTGGGCAGCCGGCGCCCCCTTCCCTTCCTCGCCCCGCCTTCACCACTTAGCACCCATGAAGTTTGCTACACGGGTGTTAATGGTGTCTTATTTTTTGTAAAATAAAAAAAAGAAACGTACCTTTGTTGTGCGGATTAGCGCTGCACAGTGCTGCTGTCATTGAAGTCTGTTTTCCATGCAGATGACATCACAGTCATCAACATGGAAAACGGACTTCACTGCAAGTGGCACTGTGCGGCACCAGCCCGCACAACAAAGGTTATTTTTTTTAAAACAAACAATAATAAATACACCATTAGCACCCCTGGAGGGAACTACGTGGGTGCTAAGGCTGATATTAAACTCGGCAGCTGGCCGACCCTGCCGGTAACAGCACCGCCACACACGTTAAGAGACCCTTGCTGCGCTCGGGACCTTAACTTCATCATCGGGCCGTTACTGACAGGGTCGGCCCGCTGCCTTGTTTAATATCGCCTCAGTATGAGCCTGCACACTAGGTTTGCCTCATAAGCCACTCCTACAAGCCTCCAGTTTAATTTTCAGCTTCTAACTGTCAATTCCCCATTGCATCCCATTCCCCAAGCCTCCACATCCTCACCCACCTCCATGACCAGATACCCACACTTAGTTGCCCACCTCTGCCTCCTTGCTCTGCAGTAAATGGACTACCGTTCCTGGTTTTAGTGGAAAACGCAATGACAAACTCCTTCTCTCCTTCTACCTGTACCATCACAGGATCCCATGGTTGAGTGTTTGGGTGAAGGGCAGAGTAAGTCAGGTGGGATCAATGTATGTGACGGAAGGAGAGGTGGGACATTGGAGGGAGGAACATAGATAACATCTGTCTTGGAGGAGTTCAGCATAAAACAAGTGCCACCCCTGACGAGTATAAAGAAACCGTAAAAAATAAATTGGACCACAGGCCTACAGCTTGTTGTTGTCTCTGCAAAATGAATAGTGTTTGTGTGTGTGGGGGATTTGTTGTGGTAGGTGGGGAAAGGAATGGAAGTATGAAAGGGGGGTTGGTTTGGGGGATTTCTTAGTTGGGAGATGTCCCATGTGCTGTGTCGTTATGCGAAGATGTGCCATTTCTGATATGATATGCCATATCTTTCTATGTAGTTAGGCGGATTTGTGTGAATTGGCCGTGGCATAATTGTTTGTGGCGGAATTGACCACGCCTTGGCATAAAGCGCTCTATAAATAAACAAATCAATCAATCAATCAATAGTCAATTTCGCAGTTAAACCAATTTTACAGCGGCCAAAATCCACAAATGTATGCCCTCCAAACCCCCAATACATCCCCACCCTCCCCCCACTTACCTCTTTCATGTCCGCTTTATTTCTGATCCTGCAGCGTTAATTCCGTCCCTCTTACACAGGTCGGATCTGATGCTGCAGAGTCTGCTTTTAACTTTTTCCCATCCCCCACCTCCAATCCTCATGAAGCGGGGACACCCCTGCAGCCCCTAAAGGGCATCACTACCAATCATGGGGACCGGGGACACCCGTGCAACCCCTGCTCCATATGTTTGGTAGTGATTACCCAATTTGATCGATTTTAATCGATCGAATGGTACTGGCCAAATTCGGCCAGATGTACCATTCGATGAATTAAAATCGATAAAAAAAATTGGGTAATACCAGTTATGCTATGTTACCTTATGTTATGCTTGTTATGCTATGCCTTGCTTTGAAAAGTTAGGCTTTAGCCTGTGCCATGTTATGTTTTGCCCACTACACTGTGCTTCCTTATGCTAAATTGCTGGGTTATCTTATGCTATGTTGGTGTCTTATACATAAATGATATGTCCCATTGAGCCATGTTGTTTTGTCTCTAAACCATCCTACATTTTGTACACAGGAGGTCCAAATGATGTATTTCACGTCAAAGCAAAATAAAGATTGACTATCTCTCTCCCCCTGATTCGAGGGACCGGGCGACCCCAAATTGAGAGCACTCCTCCAATTGCTCCACCTTGTAACACATACAAATGAACCCGTTGGCCGATAAAACAATGAGGACTCTTACCAACATTGAAACCTGAATTCCCCTTTGACACCATGTACAATGTGTAGAAGCACTTTGAAGCAGTCACACGAAGACACGCAACACTCTACAGAACACCCAGGTAAAAATAACACATTTAATGTGTCAGTCAGCCCATCACAAAGGCCCTATTACCCAAGGGTAGACTGGCAAATGATGACTAATCAGGGCTTCTGTCCACCCAGCAGCTTAGAGGAAGTTAGAGCAAACGGTACACAGGTTTAGACTGGAGGTTGTTGCTTCTCTAGTTCCACTTGTGTCTTTCCCCAGCAGACTTGGCAAAAGCTCAACCCTGCAGCTTTTTTGGCCAATCAATAATTTTGACCTCGAAGTGCGTCAAGTGTTTAGTGTGCCACAGAACGCTGACCTGGCTGGACGTGTGCCACAGAACGCTGACCTGGCTGGACGTGTGGGACAAACTTTGCTGCAGGAGGCCAGGAGCTGCCACGTTAAGTCTGCAAATCTTCAAACCCCGTTAAAAACCTCGCGGGATCGTGAAGCGCGTCAAGTGTCTGTGTTAATTGTTGGGCAGGGTGCGGAGGCTCTATAGTGCGTACGCAGAGTTTGCTTTCTAGGTCCTGCATGGGCCCAGCGCCTCCTTTCTGATTCCCGCCACAACATGATTATTATTAGCGCAGAGCCGCCTGCAGCGGGAGAACACCCCACTTGGAGCTGTGCACGCACCTGCAGTCGGCACCAGCCAAGCCGTTTCCAGTGGCAGCGGCGAGTAAACCTTGCCGGCAGCGTTTGCTAATCGAATTCGGAATACTGCCTGTTGCAGCCATTTACTTTTGAGATATCACCTGCTCTGTTTGCACCAAATCTGATGTAGGCGGACCGAGGGGCATTAAGGACGCTAACACTTGCTGGGAGGCCATTGGGTCCTTACAGTCATGATTATAGACTGTATAGACTGTGTCTGTATTGGTTTGGAACTGTGTGATCAGTGAAGCCTGCCCTGGAGTTCGGAACTCGGCGGGTTTTCTTTCTTTTTTTCACTGTTATACTGCCTTGCTACTTTGCTGCTCCAAATTGTTTGGCTCACCTTAATGTGACAGGGCGTTCAGCTTATTTCTTAAGGAGTCAAATGGCTACAACCGGCCTAAGAGGGTCTCCCAATTATGAACTTGTCCGGGGCCCTATAGATGCCCCAATGAACCCCTTCTTACATGAAAGCTCCAGCATGGGGGGAGTTTATGAGGACAGGATTATCTCGACTCTATGTTCAAATCTGGGTCTAAATTTGGGAGAAACTGCCCCAGATTCCACTTTGCAGACTTAGGGCCTCATTACACGGACGGCGGTAACCATGGCGCTATTAGCGCCATGGTTGCCGCCGGTATTTTACCGATTCCGCCTTGGTGAATGGGGGAATTACCGCCCCATTCCAAGGTTGGCGGGGCAGTAATTCCCCATTCACCAAGGCCCTTCCCCATTCCCATTTGAGCCCCCATAGGGCTCAATGGGAATGGGGAAGGAGCAAATAACGGTACCGCTATTAGCGGTACCGTTATTTGCCCTGAAGTCCCTCAGCGGGTCCCTTCCTTAACTGTGGTCTGGCCACACGTTAAGGACGGGACCCGCTGAGGGACCTCGTAGTATAGCGCTAAGGGATTACCTGTGCGGCCACCGCTGTAACCCATAAAACACATAAGGTCCATGGCATACAGCAATATCTCATGTCACTTACTCCTGTTTCCGGACACAAAATTGCAGATATCTTTCCAAGATCAGACATAAGCACAGAAATTAGACCACCTATTCGGTCCTGTGCTGTGATAACCGTGGATCAGATGCATGGAAACGACCAGAGCATGGTGAATTTGGCGGAGTCTATTCAGGAGTTTGAACTATCTAATGACATGATTTCTGTTCGTGTGGACTCCGACATTTAACAGGAGGATTCAGGCTCCACTTCAGTCCAATCCTAGAACCACACCTGCTCTAACTGATTTAGTCAGAGGAGTCTTCCTCAGTCTCTTCTATCAGTGGTGTCGTGGCCCGTTACATCACACTTTACAGGACATGGATGAAAGAATCAAGTTGTCTTCACCTTCTATATCGGCATTACATTCTGTTCTCGGTGCATTTTTCTCGACGTACGACAACATTAGAGACGAAGTTAGAGCGCAAACGTTCATGTTGCGTGAAATCATTATTAAAGTGGAAACAATAGTTAATGCCAATAACCACAATAACATGTGCTATGTGTCTCTCTTATCTGACCTAGGCACGAATCACCCTGGCCCACCAAACTTGCTTGAGAGCGCTTGTGAAAGCCGATTATTTTTAGATAATCCCCAGGTTGATTTGCCCGCAGAGTCCCAGATTGCTGAACCTACAGTTGTAATGACACAGGCTATTGATCTACCTAGGGGGACAGAGAGTCTGATTAGTGAAACGGAAGTCGAGTCTGTTAGGGCTTCTCAAAAGGACCCCCCAAAAAAGGGAGTGGGAAAGTAATGAAGTCAAAACATTTAAAATCAAAATCACAAAACTCCTGCGCAATCTAATTATTCAGGAGTTTGTCTCCTGGCAGTCGGTATTACCAGTGGCCAGGGAGAATGTAACGTTGCTTCCCCTCCTTCCAGTAGAAACCCAAACTCCAACTATCAATACAGGCACCACTGGTGAAGCATCGGTTTCCAGAGACCAAAATGAGACGCCAATGGTAATTCATAGACATATCTCTCATCCGGCTGTGCAAACAGATTCTATTATCCTAGTTGACAAGCCAGTGAAAAAGCAGGTTAGTGTAGATCTCAGAAACCTGGTTACCACAAATCTACTTAGGGACCAACATAATCAGGCTGACTTCACTGAGTCAGAGACTGATAAGCGGATTAGTAATTCATGCATACACTCTGAAGTCACGAATCCAGTAACTGTAATAGCCATGTCCTCGACATCGCGGGTTACCGTTCCTTCCGCTGACCGCATTCTTTATGAAAAATTGGTGGCGTGAGATATCAATCACCTGGCAGTCGGTTAAAGGGCTATTCTTACCACTAACAAGAAGGAAACATATGACAAAAACTTCACAGGTACTAAGGGTCTGTATAAGAATGTTACCACTGCACCTCTGCATCGTATACTAAGAGGTCCTCTAAGAAAACAACCCAGTGATGATAATAGGGGGAGAAAGGTGCCACAATTAATCAAAAGGAAGGAGCTATATAAACCAAATAACGTGGAGTTTAAATCCTCATAAATGGGTACTCAGCCCTATAAACTCCAGCTTGCTAGTCTGTTTCGGAAAGAAAAACAACTATGTTTAAAAAGAACAAATGTGTTGACTGTTTTTGCTGAAGTCGCAAAATTAAAACTGATTTCATCCTGGGACACAGATAGAGTTGAGTTCAGCAATCTCTCAAGAAGCGATGTATGCATTTTGCACATAGGTTCTCGCCTGATGTATGATATGATAATGAATGAGTCTGCTGAGCTGAGAAGGCTGAGTTTTAACTTGAAAGAATACACAGATAATGGGGATTTGTTAAAAAGATCACATTCCAGCTCTGAAGGCAGAGAAATGTTGTTCTCTGTGAGTAATAATGGTGGGGTCCACAAACTAGTTGAATTTACACAACATATGGGCTCCAAGAGAGACACCGCGGAAGATTGGACATGGTTGACGGGTTCTATTCAGGGTCCAATACATTTGCAAGGTACATCTAGGAAACTTTAGTAGCCGCTCCAGCCTCCATGTTGTCTCTTGGAAGCCATAAACATTTATTAACAAATACTGAGGTAGTGGACTTCTTGAAACTACATCATTGGATTCTCTTACAGGATACCTGGCTTGTGGATTTTCCAACTTTAGAGGGATATCTTGTATTTGTTAAACCTGCCAACAAAGGCGTTCTTGATCACCCATCGGGAGGACTACTGGTTGCAATTAAAAATTGCCAGGGATTGGCTGCAAGACACATCTTTTCATCTTTGCCAGGGGTCCTAATAGTTGAATTAGTCACGTGTAGAAATGGGACCTCAACTCAAGTTCTCCTAATAAACATCTATTGGAATAAAGTTGTTTGTGATTTGGATACATTGCTTGCTGGTCTGGTTGAAACTGCGAGTGAGTAGAAATCTCTTTGCACCAGGGGAGTAGTACTCTTGGTGGGGGATTTAAACCCGTGCGCCCTTCAATTGAGACTGGGGAAGAATACCTGCAATTTAGCCTCCCAACAATTAATCAAATGGATAAAGATCAAAGAGTCTCAAGGTGGTCTTGCACAATGTCTTCACTGGTTTTACTATTGACAACTGGGGTCGATGCAGAGAACATCCCGAGCCAGCCCACATGGCATAGAGGAACATTTAAACCTGTTTTAGATTATTTCCTTATTGATAAACCCCTGTTAGATCATTGTATTAAGATGTATGTTCAATCTTCAGTGTATAGTCATCATGACATGGTGAGGCTTGAATTTGATTTACAGATGGGTAAAGTAGAGCTAGGTGCTCCTGTGGGTCTACAACTGAACGGAGGCAACAATCGGGTAAAATGGAACGATGGCACTATGGAAAGTATGAATTGCAAAATGAATGCTATCATGGCAGTTAGTCCATACAAATGGAAGCTTTTCCCCTCTAGCATAGCAAATGTTTAGCTTTCAATAGCAGACATTTTATCTACAGTGTTGTTGAGTAAGTCAGGCCGACAACCGGTCAAAAAAGGGCAATGCAGGTGCATGCTTTTAATATTGAAATAGTCCAAACAACAACAAAAAAATGAGAATGGAGATTAGACGAATTGAAAAGACCATATCTGAAAGGTCGCTCAATATTGCCATGATGAAAAAGGTGAGCTCAAGATAGAAAAGACTCCTAAGGAGCAAGCGTGCTCGGTGTCCTACGACGCAAAGCACATGCTCATGAAATTAAGGAAAAAAGACCTGGGACCTGCTGGGAGATAATAAATAAAAGCAACAATGGGCAGGCGAGCACTCAGATTCATTTAGCCTCTGGTGCAGATTCAGAAGAACACATTTCGTCCCTCTATGCATGTGGTAATGACTTATTAGGGGTTTATTTGGCAAACAAAGTGGGCAACGCAAACACCTGGCAAATAGAAAATTGATCAGGGGTTAGTAACAGCAGTTATTCGTAATGCCACTGAATCGAAGGTGCCATGCCTTAGGGGCCTCTCTAAAAAAATACCTTTAAAGAATCCGGTTATGTGGTGCTCCGTTCTGACCATTCCTTTTGAGAGGCTTGTATTCCAGAGTCCTGGCACAATGCCTATGTCATATCCATTTATAAGAGCGGTGTGAGGACCAACCCTAAGAATTGCTGCCCTATTACCATCTTGGACACGGAAGGTCTTCGCATCCCTCGTATTAAGGCACTTGAAAAGTTGGGCTATGGAAACTGACAGGTTAAAAAAAATGCAAGACCAGCTTCAGAAAATCACATAGCACAACTATAAACGTGATCATGATAAGGTGTCTCCAGGACTTGGCCTGGTCGGGAAAATACGACTCTGTCTTGCAGCCTCAATAGATCTGTTGGCAGCATTTGACAGAGTGGACCGGCATGTTCTGTGGTCCAAATTTTCTAGATGGAATATTCCAGAAGGCCTGTTAAAATTGATCATTACGCTCCACAAAACAGCTCTGTTACCAGTCTGGACAACTTTCGAAGGATAATTGAGACTCACTCTAGATTGAGGCAGGGTGCATATTGGCCTCCTGCCTCTTTGATCGATATGTCTCTGACGTGGATGAATACCTGGATGCTGCCTCATTCGCCCCTCCAAAAATGGGCCAATTTGGCATAATTTGGATGGCCTAGGCGGATGATTTCATTCTGGTAGATCGTACCCCAATTTGCCTACAGAGGCTTTTAAGTGCTTTTTCAAAGTTCGCCAGGGCAAAATCTCTGGCCATCAACGCCATGAAAACAAAAGTCATAGAGTTTACTAGGAAAAGGAAATTATCAAGCTTTGCTTGGTGGCAGGAAAAGGAAAAGCTAAAAGTCGTTGAGAACTTTGTGTCTTTGGGTTTTGCAGTCTGGAACAGACCTTAGAAGGTGTTTATGGAAAGACAACTTCAACAGAGAGTGCTTATTTTAACAAATCAAACGATTAAAGTCAATCAAGGATATGGTAGATTTTCAATAAAACCCTCTAGGATTTTTTATGAGGGGAACACATTCCCTAAATTACAATATGGGGCAGAGTTACTCTGTCCAGATGTTGTTGGGATGAAAATGAGCCTATCCCACCCCCCTAGGCGCTTTCAAGTAATGCGAACACCATATGAGGTGATGTAGTACTAAACACCATGCAGAGGCACTGTAGCGCCTACGCGGCACTAGAAAACACATAGCACCCTACTCCGTTTTGTATTATGCCCAAAACCGTAGGAGCTTGTATAATTGCACTGTTCACGTACCCTGCTCATCAAGCCCAATCTCAGTAGAGCAGAATGGATCCGCTGAGCCCCGTTACCACAGAAGTTCACTTCCCTCTCACCCCTCCAGTTTTGCGAATATTTAGTATCTTCCAAAGGAATGCACCCTGCAAGAATGTGAGACAACACCAGGCTCCGCACTACGCCCATTCATCTCCATTAAACTGCCAGTAGGCCTCTAACCCCCACCCAGCCGGTCTGCAGCCAGTCCCACAACACTGACCCGACCACCACACCTTTGCCTTCCGCGATAATCAGACGACCCCCCTGTTCCAACACAAATCAAGGAACCACAGAAGATCTAAGTATGCATCTCTGTATTTCCTCAAGCATGAAAACACATCTCTTGTAACACGAGGTACAGGGAGGGATAAATGAAAGATCAAAACCCCCGGGTGGAGACCTTAAGTGCGGTAACTACAGTATCAATGAAGCCCTGAATGTGTGGGTCAGCGTGACTGTATTTTATCATCCCTTCCCTCTGGCACCGTTTCCTGTGCCGCCCTTGTGCCTGCCACAATGATATAGTAACCAGGCTAAGCATGTTTAGTTTAGAAAGAAATGGGGCTCATTCTGATCCTACTGGTCCGGAAACAACGGTGCCAGTAAGTTTACCGGCACCATTGTTTCTGGACCGACATATTAACCGGTGCTGCTGTGCCCAACAGGTCGGACCCTGCCGGACACTGCGGCCACGGTAAGCAGAACATCATGGAAGCACCGGCAGCATTATTAACGGTGTCAGTGCTTCCGTGTTCCCCATTCCCATAGAGTCCTATCAGACTCTATGGGAATGGGGATTTACAATTTAGTGGCGCCTGACTTTCCGGACCGACGGGGTGTAATCCCCCGGTGTAACGAGTAAGTTAGGTGCCGGTAAATCATTACGGTCCAACGGCAACCTGACGGTAGTGCCGGCATGGTTGCCAGACTCGTAATGAGCCCCAATATCTTATATGTGTGCCCTGACCTTGACCGCGATGATGAGCCCAGCTGACCCATGTTGATCGTGATCGACGAGAGAGAACCAACCAATTACAGTCTGGCATCCCCTATGGAACAGGTCCATGTGTAGGGTGCCTCCAATCAGTGGCAACAATTAGTACTCTATGTAATGCTGTTTTTTGGGCTTTTAAGCCCTTGTTTGTAGCCGGATGAGACAGAGAGCTCTCGAGCAGCAGAGCCCTTTGCTGATATTTGTATTCTGTATTATTAAACCTTGTTGTCCATGCAACGCTATTTCCTGGCCTATTTCCCTAGCGGGTTGTATTTCTTCTGGAGTGTGCTTAAAAAGGGACTTGCCTTCATTTGGTGGCCCTTACGATGTGATTCCATCGTCCCCGTACTTGCAGAGGTACCCAGGTGGCCTATCGGGAAGGGCTGTGCCCACCTACGGTGACCAGCCCCAAAACGCGTACACGGAGTGGCCCTTGCGGGCGCTGTCTTTGCAGAATTCCCGGCTGCTCATTGAAGCGTGCTACAGCGCCATGGAGAGGCCCTGCCCTGTTGTGGATCCCTTGTGAACGGAGGCTTTCAGAAGAACGCAAACACGTGAGTATAGCATGCAAGGGATAACAAAGTAGGGTTGGGGGTGTAGGAAAGTGTGAAACGGGTGAACACGACTTGAATGAAAGTGAGAGTGTATTTTGGTTTGCTGATTGTGGATATTTTTATGGCAATTTTTGTTCATTTATTTTTTAAGGAATATTAAGGATAAGGAAAAAGGAATACGGGAGCCTCCCCGAGTAAGGGGAGAGGGTGGTGCCACGTGGCACTGTCCCGACCAGTGCGAGAGAAAAATACAAGAAGAAGTATAGGAGCTGTGTATAATTAGAGAGCTTGGGAATAGTAGTGGTTGTTATTTTAGCTAGCAATTTTAGTTTATTTTGGTAGTGTATTTTTATGTGTGCGGATGAGGCCTAGGAGGGGTGCGTGTGACATGTGCGAGCGCATCAGGGAAGCATGTAGGGAGTGAAAGAAGAAACTCTAGTGGGGAACTTGGGAGGGAGAAAAGGTGAATTGATGTTTTTCTTTTGTTATGACGTTTTGTAACAGTATTGACTTAGAAGAATAGAGACACAATTAAGGGGCATACATTTTAACTGATCCTAGACATATCGCTGCTTTAATTGTGGTACAGCTGTACAAGGATAGCCCTGACACAAGACACTCACTGGACGCAACCATGGGGACGGACACATCCCTAGACATATATGTAAAGCCCTACCCCTGTACTGTGCGAAAAACAGAAAGTATCACAACCAATGGGTGACTGAGACTAAAGGGGAAAGAATACCCCACTCTTGGCCTGAATGGGGATCATTTGACAGATGTGCCCTGGACCATATGTCCACTTACTTCACCGCAAAGTATAAGGGGAAACAATTACAGAGTCGATGAGAACTATTGTACCTCTGGTGAATGTTTGAAGAAACAGTGGTCCCGACTGAAGGGGGACGACATCTGATAGTGACAAGAAGATGAGTACAGAGGAAGCAGGGAGAATAGGGGAGACATAAAAGGGGATATACCTGCTAGCCACATGGCCGGCAGAAGGGTACACCAACCCAACCTATGTGTTAGGGGGTACTATAATGGCCGCGCCCAGTATGGTCCCACTCCCACTGTATGTCGCACCCCCCCGAGGTGTCAACCCACACTGGGGTAACCGTGAGGGTCCTGGAGGTAGCTTTAGCCTCACATAGCGGACATTAGAGCTTATTAGTAGAAGCAGTGGGAGAGCAGGCAGAGACAGTGTGGATTAAAGCTTGGTGCCCGGGAGTAACGCTCGGTAACAATGCCCATGATGGAGCATCATTTAACAAGATTAGAGCATGAGTATGGGATGCGCTGCGACGCGCGTTCCCAATCACCCCAGACTTACAATCAATAATGCAATGCACAATGAGGGATGAGAAAGATGCTGCACAATATACTTTCAGGGTTCAAGAGATGTGGAGAGCAGAAACAGGCAGCACCTGGAATCAATCAACATCCTTGTTTTATTTTATTGTGAAAAGAAGACTACCCAAGGATGTGAAGAAAGCGCTCGATAAGATAGCTGGGGTAGAAGCAAAGGGGTGGCCTGAGATTCAAAGTATCATAGTGCACCATTGTAGGAGGATCAAAGAGCAGGAGAAAGAAACTGTTCAGAGGCGGCAGGCAGAGGAGGCAAAACTAGTTCAAAATAAACTTGTGAAGGTAGCAGCGGTATCAACAGTGCCGCCCCCGGAGCAGATGGGAGAGGAAGGGTGTGTCTCCATTGCAACCCAGGCAAGGATGGCAACAGTGTGGGCTGACAACGGAAAAGGACAGTGGGGAGGAAACCAACACTTTTCGGGGCCCCAGTGGCAAGGAGGGCTGCAGCGAGGATGAGGTGGGTTCTGAGGACAAATGGGAGGGGGATTTGGAGGACAAGGACCAAGGGGTGGTGGACCAGAACAGTACTGGTCATGTGGGAGGTGGGGACACTTTTCGAGAGAATGTCGCAGCAGGCGAGGAGGGAATTATATCTACAACCAACAACACTATCAGTATCCCCACCCAGGTAGCCCCCAAGGACCTGCTCATGGAATGTCATTGATTCCGTATGCAATTGCCTCCGCAAATCCCCGGTCCTTACGGCACACAACACCAGCAGCAAGCCATGCAGCCATACCAGCCCCCCCAACCCACAAGCCATGGAGTACAGACACCAAATGGAGCAGCAGCCCCATATCAAGAAGGAACAGTGGTAGGGGGAAAACCGTTCTCGTTCCTCGGGACAGATACGTACCCTGACTAGGACAGCACACAGAGAGCACATGTGTGTCCGGTCCTGTCAATGACCTTACACCCAGAAGAAGAACCACTGGTGGGGGCAGAGATAGGGAATAAACAATTCATCTTCATGGTGGACTCGGGAGCGGAGAAGTCGTGCATTAGTGAAGGTAACTTCCCACTATCAGGAAAGTCTCTTGACACACAGGGATTCTCTGGGGCTGTTGTAACGGTTCCTTGCACAAAAGACCTAGACGTCAAGGTGGGAGGCACAATCCTAACATTAGACTAAGAGGGCCTTGTGGTGTCGGCTAAACGAATCGTAGTGCTGGGTGCTGACCCGCACGGGTGCCAATGGCGCACTGTGCTGTGTATCGATCCCAATGTGCCCCTGCGAGAATTGACAGACAAGGATCTCATTGAGGATGGCAATAATGATGGAGAAATACCCTGTCACATAATGGTACAATACATGAAAGTACAGAGTCCCCTGATGGCTGTAGTCAGCGGACGACATCCGTTCAGTGAGACAGATTTACAATATGTCCCCACACATTTATGGACAACAAACCCACACGATGTAGGGATGTTACAAGAAGTAACACCTATAAAAATAACACTCAAACCAGGAGCAATACTCCTGCGGGTCAAACAATACCCCCTGTCTAGGGAGGCAGAGGAAAGAATTCGGAAAACACTGCAGGCCCTATTACACCAAGAGATCATAGTGCCCTCCACCTCACCATGCTATATGGCTATATACTCCATTACAAAGACAATGGGGCGCAGATGGAGATGATTCAGGATTTATGACATTGTACAGAAAGAGTTTCCACTTGTTCCCAACTCAGCATCCATTTTGTGTAGCATTCCCAAAGAAGCTACCCATTTCACATTGGTTGATTTGAAGAATGTGTTTATCTCAGTGCCCCTCCATCCAGACTCACAGTACCTTACCGCATTCACCCTGGGAGGGAAGTACAGGGGTACTGTGAGAGCCAAAGTATTTTCAACAGGATACTGCTTGAGGATCTAGGAAACATTCAAGTAGCAAGCACGTTAATTCAATACGTAGATGACCTACTGGTCTGCAGCGACAGAGAACAGAGAAGTCGAAGGGACTCCATTGCACTACCACAGTTACTAGCAAGGAAAGGGTACAAGGTGGACAAAGCAAAGCTCCAGTACTGACTACTGGAAGAGCTCTACTTAGGGCAGCTCATCTCCAAGGATGGTAAGCAGATAATTCCTGACAGGGCAGCTACAGTGCGTGCCACTCCCAAGCCACTCACAGTGAAAGACATGCAAACATTCCTAGGGTTATGCAACTATTGCAGAGCAGGGATCTTAGATTACGCAGCATACACCAGACCACACCTGCAAGGCCTAAAGGAAGCCCAAAAGGAGGGCAACACAATCAAATGGACAGCAAAAATGTAATCCATTTTTAATGACTTAAAAAAGGTGATTTCAACAGCTCATGTCCTTGCCAACCCTGATAATACACAGGAATTCTACATTTACTCCCACTCAAACGGCACACTCATGACAGCAGTACTCACAAAGAGAAGTACAACGGGCCACAAACCACTAGCCTATTACAGTAGCACGCTTGATTCTGTCATGCAGGGACAATTCACCTGCGAACAAGCCCTTGCTGCCGCATCCTTTGCCAGTGAGAAAAGTTCCACAATTGTCATGGGTAGCTCAGTAACGTTGCACGTTGAACACTCCTTTTTGCAATACTGGACCGCTCCAAATCCACACTCACTACACAAAGAGCATCAGCATATAAAATAATACTGTCCAGCCCCCATATCCATGTAGTATGGTGCAGAACAGTAAATCCTGTCATGTTTCCCACTCAGCCATGAACGGTTGAGGACTTGCAGCAGCATGATTGTGCATCATATGAGGAGGAGGGTGATGAAATCCCCAAGGCTAAAGACAGCCCCCTAGAAGAGGGAGATGTGCTCCTCATTGATAGGTCAGCATCAATTGACCAGGAAACAGGTGAAAAACATGTTGGGGTAGCAGTGGTGCACCTAGAAGATGGAGAATACGAAACACTGAAAAGACTACCCCGGCATTATTCTGCACAAGTAGCTAAACCGGTAGAACTCATAGAAGCCTTGGAGGCCTCAAAGGGGTGCTATGTTACCATCTACTCAGACTCTGCCTATGTCACCACCACAGTACTTGCAGGTCTGTCGCACCGGAGAAGGAGAGGATTCCAGAGAGCCAATGGCTCACCGGTACGGCACGCAGCACTGCTAAACACATCGATTTCCATCCTCACAGAGCCCTCTGTATGGCAGTTGTGAAATCTGCAGCACATACACAGAACACAGATGAAATCTCACTGGAGAATGCTGCCACGGATACAGCAGCGAAAACTGCAGCATATCTCCCATTACAACCCTCAACAGAATATGTTGTGACAGCAGCAATCGCCAGACCCGACACAGACGCATACACGTCCCTCCCTATCGCACAAATTATTGAACTGCAGGGTAGGGAAACACCAGAGGAGCAGGACATCTGGCTTAAACCTGGATTCATGCAATCACACACAGATCTCTTATGGAGACAGCGAAGTACAGGGAAGCTAGCAATGTCCATGGAATTATTGCATACAGCATGCAAGCAATTGCATTTCCCATCCCATAGCTCTAAACAGTACATTGTAGCGGACATCCAGGAGGATTGGTTTGTCCCAAACTTACAGGAACACCTAGCAATGATGGTTGTGCAATGCACAACGTGTCAAGCATTTAATACAGGGATGACACTAAGAACTCTGAGTGGAACATTGCCCGTCCTGTTGGCCCATTCCGTGAGCTGCACATTGATCATGCAGACATGGAGAAAGATGCAATGGAGCACGACATTTAATTGTGGTGTGTCCATTTTCAAGGTGGGTTGAGGCCGGCCCATGTGCCCACCCAGACGCCAAATGTGGGGCTAAATTCCTTGTCAGGGAGGTATTCCTCCGTTGGGGAGTATGTGACATCCTGAGGTCAGATAACGGAACATATTTTTTCAATGAATTGTTCAAGGAAAAAAACGCCATGTTAGGAATAAAGCATCGAATGTGCTCAATTTACCACCCACAAATAAATGGGGTGGTGGAGAGAATCAACAGCCTTCTTAAAAGCAGACTATCCAAACTATGCAACACTTGGAAAAAGAATTGGGTGTATAGCCTGCCCCTGGCCCTGTTGCACCTAGGCACACAACCCAGTATGGACCACCACCTGCTCCCCATGAAATAGTGACTGGCAGGTGCATGCAGACACCCCTATCACCAGTCAGAAGAGCATCAGATGCTCATAGGGCAGCCACCATTCTGGGTGAGAATTCTGCAGTGCCTGTCCCAACTAACACGTGCAATCCGATGCATCACAAACCAAATAGCATCGCCACACACAGAGGAAGGAGAGACTAGGACTGCCTCACTGACCTACACCACCCCTGCAAAACCAGTGTTGCCCAGGGAATGGGTCTATGTCAGAAGCTTCGTGCAAAAAGGGTACAACTCCAGGTTCCATGGGCACTGTGACGTGGTGTTTTCCACCCCTCTCACACTAAAGGTGAAGGGGCTGAGATATTGGAAACACCTCTCCGATGTTCACAGTGCACCACAGGACAACACACCAGCCATCCAGACAGAAAAACACACTACCTCAAAACAGTAGCTCTATACTGACCATATTTGGGCATGAGAGCATATTTACTGTACATGCCCTGCTCTCTCTATTTTCTTCTCTTCTCCCCATCTCCCACCCTTCCTATTTTTCCTCACAAATCTGCAGGTACAACAATGATGGAGATAGCAACGCCGAGAGATTCTTCAAATGTAGATAGAAATAGCATTAGCAATACTAGGGCCTACAGCTGTGACTGTGGCCTACATTTTACAGCAATTCTGTTTACAATACTCATGTTTACATTAGGGATTTATTGGGGGAATCTTTTATCTGGCCTGGTCTACTAAAAGAAGAAGGGAAGGGGTCTAAAGGGACCTGGAACAGGAGTACACCCTTGAATGTTACAGGATTAGTTTTGAATTGAACTGAAATACCTTCCAATATTACTGTATTTCTTTTAAATCTAACTAAAGTGCCATCTGTTGCCCTTAGTTCTGTCCTGATGTACTCCACAGTGACTAAAACCATCCAGACCCTACCTCCTCCCCTGACACAATAATAAGCTCCAGCCCAAACTTGAACAGGAATGAAAGGATGAATGAGAGTACACCAGTAACAGTATTTGAACTCCCACTATGCCAAGCAATGGAACAATGTACAACAACAGCCTTGCAAATAGTAGCATCTCCCAAACCACAATATGCAATAGTATAATGTCCAAATTACTAATGCCAGGTGTAAAACAATCCCTATATGATACCAACATCACTAGTAATGCAATGTCAGTAGGAAAAAAGCCCCTGTTGCGCAGTAGCAGAAAGAAAAGGCAAGCGAACCAACATAACTATGATGCATATCATGGCTCAGGATTAGATGAAGTGGAAGACATCCGTCATCCCGAACACTCGAACAGTAGGTACTCCGACATGAGGCCAGTGGGAAGGCGAATGACTAATGGGAGTTGCTAGATCTGTTCCTTAATACTACACGAATATGGGGCACCCAAGGTCTTAGTAGCACAAGAAGTACCCATAATAGAGACAAAATGCCTGATTCATCTTGCACTACTTAGGATCAAAGGCACTTTTCAGGTACACAACGTCCACCTTCAAATCGTCGAGCCAGACATCCGAAAATGCAAAACGAGTTCCCACCAACCCCAACTTTTTTAAGGAAGCGCACCGGGCAATACAAGGGGCGAAGTATATGGACAATAAATGGCAAGAGACAACTCTTGTGTGTAAGGCAGAAGGACTTGTCGGATGTCCAGAAAAAACACTAACCTGACATGGATCAGAGCAATCGAGAAGCCACTGAAGGTGCACCAAGAAGAAAGCTATGAACTATGTTTTTACAGAGAGAGAACTGTTTCAGTGGGATCAAACAGACGACGTAACAGAACCATACTAATTCCAGATCTCCGAAAAGGCACTGCTGCACTGATACATTACTACTGGGTTTGCGGTCTTGCAGCTCCCGCCATCTTGGAGGGGCTACTGTTCGCTTTCAACGCTGCACTTGGCACTGCTAGTGGTACCAGAAGAAAACCTAAAGGGGGGACCCTTGCCTGATGAAGAACAGACAGTGCCGCTGACCACAGAAGTACTGCCTACTATGCCACCTTCAGACTTCTGCATCCTCCCTGAAAAGGAACGTCATGATCATCTGAGAAGAAACAGTCGTCAAATTATTTATCTCAATGCTCATCCGACCTCCTCGCACAGATACCAGATGAATACAAGCTCTATAATTCAGCAGAGAAATGTTTTGCATCCTTAATACCCAGCATCCAGACGCGAGCCAGTGCAAAATGGCTCCTGATAGTCCGGTGGCAACTGATCTAGCTGGCTAACGATAATGAACAGGGGTTCAATATCATAAAGGTGGAACTAAGGGCCCTAAGACTAATGACTATGCAAAATAGGTATATGTAGGACCTCCTGATGGCTATGCAGGGTGGGGTTTGCAAAAAGATCGGGAGTTCATGTTGCACATTCGTACGTTTGGAAGATGCTGAAAACGGGACACTATCACACATCATTGCAGCAGTGCATGAACTAGGGGTGAAAATGAAAAAGGAAGCTGGGGTCCAGGAAGAACACTGGTTCATCATGACCTTTAACAGGGTCCCATCATGGCTTGAAACATTGGTAAAAATGTTGGTCCCCTTCTTCGTGGTTATCCTGGTGATCTTTTGCACGTGCCAATTGGGTCTCCGGTATTGTGCCAAAGCGGTGCCTAATAGTGCAGTGATGATGGTCAGTATTGAGAATAATAAGGTACCTCCTGATATAAAGGATGTAGATATACAAACTGAACAAAATGACCGCCCAGTTCACCACATGGTCCCAATCCCTATTGGCGATGTAGTGACTAACTTGTACCACACAACCATTGTTCTTCCCCCTGTCCCGATAATTACAAGGAAGTATGGGTGGACCTGGTGGATTGGAGGGTTCATCTACATGACATGTACACTGGAGCAATATGCACAGCAGGGAGAAAGTTTGCGGCACATGTGTAGAGCATGGAGGCCAATTAAGGGAACTCCTGCGTGGGACAAAGCAGAAAGGCTTGCAAATGAGCATAAATATGGTGGGGGAGAATTTGCTACTGTAGAAGTAACGAAAGGGTGGAATATTGGGATGGAAATGAGCCTATCCCACCCCCTAGGCGCTTTCAGGTAAGGCGAACACCATATGATGTGATGTAGTGTATAAATGGGAAGTAATCCGCACTATTAAACACCAGGCAGAGGTGCTGTAGCGCCTACTGTGAATGTGCGGCACTAGAAAACACATAGCACCCTACACCATTTTGTATTAGGCCCAACACTGTAGGAGCTTGTACAATTGCACTGTTCATGAACCCTGCACACCAGTCCTAATCTCAGTAGAACGGAAAGGATCCGGAGAGCCCCGTTCCCACGGAAGTTCACAACCCCTCGTCCCTCCAGTGTTGCGAATATTTAGTATCTTCCAAAGGAATGCACCCCGAAAGAGCGTGAGACAACACGTGGCTCTGCACTGCGCCCATTCATCTCCACTAAACTGCTAGTAGGCCTCTAACCCCCACCCAGCCAGTCTGGAGCCAGCCCCACATCACTGACCAGTCCACCACACCTTTGCCTTCCCCAATAAGCAGACAACCCCTCTGTTCCAACACTAATCAATGATCCACAGAAGATCTAAGCATGTGCAGCTGTATTTCCTCAAGCATGAAAACAGATCTCTTGTAAATCAAGGTACAGGGAGGGATAAATTAAAGATCAAAACCCCAGGTGGATACCTTCAGTACGGGAACTGCGGAATCAACGAAGCCCTGAATGTGTGGGACAGCGTGACTATATTTGATGCTCCCTTCCCGATGGCACCGTTTCCCGTGCTGCCCAGGTGCCTGCCACAATGATATAGTAACCAGGCTTAGCCTTTTTAGTTTAGAAAGAAACAATGTCTTATATCTGTGGCCTGACTTTCACCGCAAGGATGAGCCCAGCTGACCCACGTAGATCCTGATCGACAGGAGAGAACCAACCAATTAAAGCATGTCATCCCCTATGGAGCACGCCCATGTGTAGGGTGCCTTCAATCAGAGGCACCAATTAGTACTGTATGTAATGACGTTTTTTTTCGGGCTCTTAAGACCTTGTTTGTAGCAGGATGAGTCAGAGTGCTCTCATGCAGCAGTGTCCTTTGCTGATATTTGTATTCTGTAGTATTAAACCTTGTTATCCTTTCAACGCTATCTCCTGGCCTATTTCCCTACGCGTTGTCTTTATTCTGGAGTGTGTGTAAAAAGGGACTTGCCTTCAATTTCTTGCAATGTCTTTGATAAAATAGAGGCCACCATTTTGGCAGAGGGTAATGAGAGTCCCCTGTGCAGTGCCTGTGGCGGCCATCCACTTTGAATTGGGACTTGGGTCCCTTCAGGTTGGAGTAAAGTGGAGGCTGCTGTCACTGTATGGGTGTATCTTAAATCCCTCTGCCAATACGCTACATGAAGAACTGCACAGGGGCTTGGAGGGAAAATCCAGAGGCATTATTGCAGATCTATGTGAGTCTACTTTGAGGGAAATCGTTAGAGACAAAATAGAACTCTTGAATTGTCCTGCTCAAGGAAAGCACTCATTATACTCCATGGATTGGAGCCTGACTATTAATAAATTACCTGAGTTCTCTTACATGCAGCATCTAAATGGGGAGCATAAGAAGTTAGGGGTTATGGCTCATTATTTGAGTGAATTCCCGAATCGACATTACAGGGAAGGTTTTAGTAGATTTTGATGGATTTTTTTCCATACAGGGGAAATTCTATTGCGTAGCTACAGAAATGTAAAAGTTATGATTTTGATAACTAAAACATTAAAAAATAATAATAAATTGTGTCGCTGTAAGATCACTGCAAAGGAAGCCGCGTGTTGCTTTTGTAAGGTTAAACAAATCCCTGAAACATTGAAGCATTTCTTTGTCTATTGTAAAGGTTTACATGAACTACGCACTTTGTATTTTGCCAGAACTGTAAAGGAAATCAATTTTATGGACAGTAAATCCTTCTGGTCATACTGTCTAGGGGCAACCCCACTTCAACTTGTATAGGTGTAATTGGCTTTTTAAGATGTTTATAGTTGCATATGGAATTAAATATTCATCACTGCTGCTATGGTACATATTTTACTGATTTTGAATAGTTATATAATATTGGATTTTACAGTCTGTCATTTTAATGTCACTAAAAAAACGTATTTAATCTTTTTCAGTATTTGATGATGTTACATTGTACTTAGGAGTGATGGATTTTATTGATACATTTTCTCTTCTTTTTCTTTTCTCTTAACATATAGTTTAAGGTTTTTTGTAAATGTTTAAGTTTCTTTGACCAAATGCAAATAAATAAAATAAAAAATCTTTGACTTTGTGCCTTAGGGACACATTAATGGTGCCATCTATTGCTGCCTTTTAATGCAAGGAAGTACATGCACACGGTTCCCATGAGTCCTTTCTTCGGATAATGCTTGATTTGTCAGCTGCATTTGACAATTTGACACCCTCAGCCACCTAATCTTGCTTCGAAGATTGTCTTCTGTGGCAGGGGTGTCAAGCACTACCCTTTACTTTTTCAAGTCATTTTTTTCAGGTTTTTTCAGGTCTTTTCATAAGCCTGAATGGCATTTGGATAACAGGTTCAGCACTGAAATATCAGGGCTATTCCATCTCTCCAATATTGTTTAATCTTGATATAAAGCGATTTGATTATCTGCTTTATAATTTGGATACTGGTTCATCATCTCTGGCTAATGATCGCATGTGGGTTTTCCTCTCTCAAATCAGATCTTGGATGTAGTATAATTAGCTCAGAATGAACAATAGTAAAACTCAATTACCCATAGTGCATCTGTGTAAGACTTCTCAAGTTGATTGCCCTCTCTCTTTCCGGATTGACTCATATTCTCTTCCGGTACTCGCTAAAGTAGAAACCTTAGGGATCCTCACCTGGAATTTTCCACCCAAATTAATGTGTTTGACGTTGGTACTTCCTGTTATCTTGGTCTATTTAAACAAATGTGTCCATATCTGAACGAGGACACATTTAGGTACCATTGCCAAGTCCAATGTGAATGTATATGATGAGACACGTACGTCATTGTTGGAACACGCCCCCTCACCTCCGTCATGCTGGATGAAGGACAGGAAGACAATGTGCATGACAACAGGTATCATTCCAATACTTCATCGAATGTATGAGAGATGTTATGCACTCAGACAACAGTACTGAATGTACCCTAGCAGTGAGGTGGTAGTAGGACATTTGCAGACACCACTGAATACCGAAAGAGCTGTAAAGAAAATCAGACAGGTGCAATGTGATATCATCAGGAGAAGATACTATGACGCACTGAAATGATATGAGAATACTTAAAGAATGAAGATGTAACTGAAGAAACAAAGTAAACGTGTAAACGAGTGAGAAAAACCATGTATACAAAGAAGATAAGTAACCAGATGAGTAGTAAATGTGTATACGCAGAAACACAAGGTAGATGAGCCACATAGACGTTTGCTGCAGTAGAAAATATAACACGGGTACAGCGGCCATGTTGAAAAGATGGACGTCAGCTCTGAATGATAGTAAGCTAAGAGCTCAAAGGAAAGATATCAGGGCTGCAGAGCTTACAGAAGCTGGAAAAACAAATTTATGCATGAGCAAAGAATAGCTGTTGACCAGAGATCACAGAAGCCACAGCAAGAAGCAACTGCAAGGTACAAAAGGAGTCAACCAGGATAAGCAAAGTACGTAGGGCACATTTCTCTTAGATTAAGTAAATGAGCAAACATTTGTGAATGCCAAGTATTGACAATTGAAGATGGAGAAAGCATATGTGAGATGGAGCAACCACATCTCTAGAGGCCAAAGAGGGTAATGACGCCTGACATAATTGAATCAATTAGCACTAAATAGAGGGTGAAATGGACAAAATCATGGTCTCTTCACACATGGTGCAAGACCAGAAAACAAGGTCTATTCATAAGCCTCAGGTGAAGATAACGATGAACCTTTACTCCCCTTAAAGTTCTGGAGGAGAGAACATCCAGCAAGGTCATGTACAAAGGAGAAGTCTTGGCTGAAGGTTGGGCTGATGAGAGATGGTATACTAATTGGGAAGTGGGCAGTAGTCTGACGTTGTTCTCTGCAAATGTGTTTCATTTTACTTACATGCTGATAATGAGCTGAATGTCCAACATTGGGAGAGGATGCCAACCTATCATGAGGGCCTATGCAATGATAAGTAAACACTGTTGCAAGGGCCAATCCGCTGCTGTTATGCTGCTATAATCTGTATTATACATAGTCAGAGTGACGTTCAAGGCTTGCCTGCCAGATGAGGGGCAGACAGTAATGTTACTAACACTTACAGAACCTATAAGTAAATATGTTCCCCTAATCAATCCGTCTATTCGATAGGTTTTATTGTTTGCCACGTAGTATGACATCATAGCTGATGTACATCGAGGTATAAAGCCTTTGTGTACCTAAAATGTAACTGAGAGTGTGTGGACTACGATTTATTGTTCGCCAGGTTTCCCTACTTTATTGAACTGAAAATAAGTAGTACTTTGCCATATTCCTTATGTGTGGCTGGTTATTTGGGTCACTGATAAAGATATTATATAGGCTGATCTAGAAGTGTATATTACAAATAGATTCAGTTTGTTATATCCATAGATGCATGGAAGTGTACCTCTCGAGGGAGAACAGGTGTATCTACTCCAATGTGTACCGTACACAGACTGGATCTATTTGTAATATACACTTCTAGATCAGCCTATATAATATCTTTATTCAATCAATAGATTGACCTACATTTTAAACAAAAGTAGAGCATTGATACCTTGATCTGCGTCACCTTCCGCATTTCAGGTTAATTGCATATACAATATTCAAATTGGATGGCTATACAATATTCAAACTGGATGACATGGATATTCAAGGTCTATATGTAATTAGCATTTTGACCCCTGATAAAAAAGATTACAGGCGCTACCGTTGATGAATGAATATTTGTCCCACATAAATTTTGACTAATTTCCAATATGATTAGATCACAGTAAAAAAGTAACATGACTATTGGTATGTACTGCTAAATATCATGCAAAATGTTGAAGATAAGATTACTAGTCTCCTCCACCAAGATGGCGGGAGTAATACATCCGTTAATAGCCAATCGTGAGGTTGAGCTGCACTATACAATTACAACATTTGGTTCGTATTTAGTACCACGTCGGGCCTGATCCCTAAAGGGGCTACACTTAGGCATTCAGGTCACTACTCATTATTGGTGTGAATATCACATAAACCCTGAAAGATGCATTTAATATGCATCAGTATAGTGTGAAAACGCCGCAATTTTTACTACCAAGATGGCGGGCACGGTACGCCATGGAATAACCAACCCACAGGTCTAGCTGTGCAACAAGAATAAACCCACAAGGTTGCGGCGTTCACTGTGCTCGGTGCCAAAAACACAGCACTCGTTAGACACAGATAACTCGCATCGGAAAGGTAAGGACTTGGCCCGTGTAATGCAGCTTTAGGTACATTTTTGATGTATTGCCCCTCGCTCACAGAGTTATTTCAATCTTGGCATTTTTTGATGTAGAACGAGTATTATTTGAACTACGGCATCCGTGGAAACTGCAGTATTCAATCCACAGAACCAAATAAAAAAAGAGAAATGTGAGCATTGTCAAGCACAGGTACCAATACAGAGTTTTTTTTTCTTTTTTACTGACAGTGTTTGCAAGAAATAACAACAGGGGTATGCCCGAGGTTAACAATTGACCGTGAAATAGATGTACCAATATGGAAAACACAGCAGCTTGTCATTAAAAAATGTTTGCAGAAGTAACTAGGGTTAGATGGAAATGTAGCACCAATCTGTCCATTACACTTTAAGACAGAAGTTTTTATGGTTATGCTCTTATCAAGCACTTTTGATACATGAGAAGTGATCAATTAAACAGTCGGACTCATGTGCAAAAATGTAACATGCCGAGAAACAGTAGACCTAAGTAGATATGTTTGACCTTTCAGACATGTGCTTTTGAAGATTGAAACAATTACTGAACCAACCGTATCTGCGAATTGATTGTAGATGAAACCTTACGCGACTTTAAAAGAAATTTGAAGGTTAGTGTCGCTAATTGCAGTCGCCAATAAATAGAGAGATAATACGCAAACAATTTTTAACTTGTCCACCAACACGTGTCTCGTTTTGGTTTTTAGATTATTGTGTGTGAAAGGTCCAAATTTATGGGTCAGCCCGAAACACCCTGTGCCATTGCACAGTCCTGAAGACGGGTCCAGCAGTCATCAAAAAGCATATCAAGTTGGCCAGAGACGGTGATACATTGTTATGCCTTGGTCCCAGAAACACATGGTTTAGTGTCGACTTAGTCAAGAACAATCAATCAATATCATGAGGATACATGAAATGTTTAAAATGTTCACCTCACGTCTTTACTAACCACACTACTATCTTGTGATTATAAGACCTGTTTCATCTATGTTGGAGGGCCTATTAATGTTAGTCCCATTTTTGTTGAGTTCACAATGTATTTTATGTGATGACCTTTTTATGTAATGCCTTTTTAAATAATTTTTGAAATTCTGCGTACATAATGATTAAAATATGTCAACTCTTTCTATTACTCTGTCTGTAGCACCAATCTGTCCATTACACTTTAAGACAGAAGTTTTTATGGTTATGCTCTTATCAAGCACTTTTGATACATGAGAAGTGATCAATTAAACAGTCGGACTCATGTGCAAAAATGTAACATGCCGAGAAACAGTAGACCTAAGTAGATATGTTTGACCTTTCAGACATGTGCTTTTGAAGATTGAAACAATTACTGAACCAACCGTATCTGCGAATTGATTGTAGATGAAACCTTACGCGACTTTAAAAGAAATTTGAAGGTTAGTGTCGCTAATTGCAGTCGCCAATAAATAGAGAGATAATACGCAAACAATTTTTAACTTGTCCACCAACACGTGTCTCGTTTTGGTTTTTAGATTATTGTGTGTGAAAGGTCTAAATTTATGGGTCAGCCCGAAACACCCTGTGCCATTGCACAGTCCTGAAGACGGGTCCAGCAGTCATCAAAAAGCATATCAAGTTGGCCAGAGACGGTGATACATTGTTATGCCTTGGTCCCAGAAACACATGGTTTAGTGTCGACTTAGTCAAGAACAATCAATCAATATCATGAGGATACATGAAATGTTTAAAATGTTCACCTCACGTCTTTACTAACCACACTACTATCTTGTGATTATAAGACCTGTTTCATCTATGTTGGAGGGCCTATTAATGTTAGTCCCATTTTTGTTGAGTTCACAATGTATTTTATGTGATGACCTTTTTATGTAATGCCTTTTTAAATAATTTTTGAAATTCTGCGTACATAATGATTAAAATATGTCAACTCTTTCTATTACTCTGTCTGAATATATACAATGACATTGTTTATTTTGGCGCTTGTGCAATTTGACACACCTAGTACGTGTAAAGGTGGGCAGCTGTTGTGGAACCCCCCTTGGTACGTAAATATTTTGTTGACATGACTTCCTGGCCAGACAGGCAAAGTTTTGACAATACCTGGTGAATTTTTGTTTAGACCAGAAATGACTATGGATGATGAGAAGGGACAGGTCATTCCCATAGAGTTTGAAGCAGCAGCGGTACATCGGGAACGGGTAGTTGTTCATGGAACATATGATGAGGGAAGAGCATGGAGAACAGTTATAACCCTTAAGGAAGAATACAGACAGACAGATTTGACAGATGAAGACTTGTTCCGAGATGAATATTCAGACGATGAATTATTATTTTTCATAGGTCTCACTTATTGAATGAAAATTGAGAACAGAGAAATACCACAGAGAATGGCATTGGCAAAAAAGGAAACCTTTATTCTTTTAGGAAGATTTATAAAAGGTGCTAAGCATCTTTTGGAGCAACAGTCCATATGGCGTGGGTCTATTAAGTCGAGCAGAGGCAGTTAAAATTAAGCTTAAACCAAGAGCAATTCTGCCACATGCAAAACAGTATCCCATGTACAGAGAAGCAGAAGAAGGCATATTTGAAACTATTTTTGCTTTAATAAAGCAGGGAATATTAGTGCCATCAGAGTCCACATGTAACACGACTGTGTACCCAGTGAAGAAATCAACTGGGAGGTCATGGAGATGTATTTGGGATCTGTGCCCTTTAAACAATATTGTTGAAGCAGAGTTTCCTTTGGTTCTGAACCTCACTACAATATTATGTAACATCCCAGCTAAAGCCAAATATTTTACCATACTAGATTTACAGAATGCTTTCTTTTCAATTCCCCTTCATGAAGACTCACAGGATTTGTCTTCCTTTTCATGTAGAAATCAGCAACTAAAACAGACGAGGCTGCCTCTTAGGTACTGTGAGTCCCCATCATTCTTCAATAGGGTCCTTCAAATGGACTTGGGCAACATACAACTTGAGAGCACAATAATTCAGTACGTAGATGACATATGAGTATGCAGTGAAACAGAGGAAATATGCAGTGAAGGCTCAGACAATACTAGCAGAGAAAGGATACAAAGTAGAAAAAGAAAAACTACAATATTGTCAGGAAGAGGTCCTGTACATAGGACAGCTCATCCCTCAAGAGGGAAGAAAAGTGACACCTGAGAGAGCAGAAGCAATCATGAAAACCCCAAAACCTGAGACAGTAAGTGAAATGCAACTGTTCTTAGGACTATTCAATTATTGTAGGGCCTGGGTTTTTGATTACAGTACATATATTTAACCACTTTTAAAAGAACTCAAGAAAACACAGATAAGCAAAAGTAAGATAACATGGGCAGATGATATGACTGAAGGATTCCAAGAATTGAAAAGGGTGATTTGAACAGCCCCTGTGTTAGGAATACCACACTATAATGAAGAGTTTTACTTACTCTAGCATTTGATGGCGAATTAATGACATCCATACTCACATAGAGAACTACATTAGGACACAGACACAAAACATTAGCATATTATAGTGGGATTCTAGACCCAGCAATGAAAGGACATTATCCTTGTGAACAGCCTTAGCAGCTGCGGCATTCGCAATTTTAAAAAGCTTCCAGTATTACAATGGGTTGCTCAATAACATTATTTGTTAAGCACTCCCTATTTGCCATTTTGGAGAAACCCAAAAGTACATTGACTACACCAAGAGCGTCTGGATACAAAGTGATTATTTCAAATGCAGCAATCAACATTTTTAGATGTAGAATAGTGAATCCAGCAACATTTATTGTAGAACCAGTAGAAAAGGAGGATGGTGTACATGACTGCACAAGGTATACTGAATTCTATGATGATATTCCCCATTTTAGAGAAAATGCTCTCCAAAGGGGGGGAACTCTTTTAATTGATGGAGCTTCGAAAATGTACCAAATTACTGGCAAAATGCATACCGGGACGGCAGTAGTGAAGGTGAAAAAGAATGGTGAATTTGAAGTAGTGACAAGTGCAAGATTGCCTTCACATTGTTCAGCACAGGCTGCAGAATTAGTGGCGCTCATAGCCGTGCTTTATAGATTTTAAGGTGAGGAAGTGACAGTGTATTCTGACTACGACTATGTGATGACAACTGTACAGGCAGGGTTGTCACATTGGAAAAATAGGGGTTTCCTCTGTGCAGATGACACTCCAGTGCAACATGCATCTCTATTGGGCAAGCTTATTAAAGTACTAAAGCTCTCTTTGGCTATCGCAGTAGTGAAATGCAAAGCCCATACTAAAGGAGCAGATGTAATTTCTCGCGGAAACGAAGCAGCATATGTAGCGGCAAAAAGAGCAGCATATTTTCCAACTATTTCTGATTTCACATTAGAATATGTTAAGCAAGGATCAGAACAATGCATTATGATGCAGGAGGGATTTAATATGTTATCCATTCTACAGTTAATTGAGCTGCACAGTTAATAAGGTCGAGCTTCACAGGAAGAACAAGGGTTATGGAAGAGGCAGGGGTGTTCTTTACCCTCCACTGAGGCAATATGGAGACAAGACAGCACTGGAAAGCCAGTTATGCCTGAAGGTGGCGCTGGAGCAGCTTCACTATCCCACGCACACCACCAAAGAGAGTCTTGCTGCAATGATCGCAGAAGACTGGTTCACACAAAATTTATTAGAATATGTGGGACAATTATTGTAAATTACATTTTGTGCCAGAAATTCACAGCAGGGCACACCTTGTGAACAGTGAGAGGAGATATCCATAGACCCAATGGTGCATTTCAGCATCTGCATATAGATTATGTGGATATGCTTCAAGTATGAAACAGCTACAGGTACATGCTAGTAGTAGTACATTCCTTTTCCAGATGGATCGAGGCAGGTCCATGCACATACCCGGATGCCACATGCACTGCTAAGTTTCTTGTACGTGAGGTAATTCCTAGATGGGGTGTGTGCGAAGTCTTGCGGTCTGATAATGGCCCACATTTTGTAAATGAATTGTTTGAACAAATAGTTCTTCTATTAGGCAGAAAACACACATTTTCTTCTGTCTATCACCCCCAGGTAAATAATGTCTGTAAGAGACTACATGGATTTCTCAAAGAAAGGATAGCAAAAATAAAAAATCACTCTGAAGAAGGGATGGCTACATTGCCTACCATGTGCTCTATTTGCCCTGAGAAACCTGGCTCAGATCACCACCTATCTCCTCATGAGTTGGTGACTGAACGCCACACTAGAGTACCCCTTGCTCCTCCCACTTGATTAAAAACAGATGCCCACAGTGTAGCAAGAACATTAGGTGATGAGCTGCATGATTATTTAACACGTATGACCGCTAGTGTTTCTTTTATTTCTCAACAGATCTAAAATCGGAGAAGAAGAAGATTGATGAAGACAGCCAACACCTGATGTTATTGATTCATTAAAACAGCCTAGTTTGGACCCAGGAGACCAAGTACTAGTTAGAAGCTTTGTTCAGACATGGGTCAAGCCCTGCTTTGAGGGATCATACCTAGTACAGGAGGTCACCCCCACAGCTGTGAAACTTCAAGGGATGTGCCTGGTTACACCTAAATGACATAAAGCACTACAAAGGAGAGACCCCAGCCCCTCTGGCACCTGTTGACAGTGAAGCAAGCGAAGAGGTTCTGCGTCTGCAGAACCGATTGTTTACCAAGGGCAAGGATAAAGAATCAATGGATTTAAAAACATTGTGGAACAAATTGACATTTCTAAAAGGAGATGAATGGACCTGCTGCAGTTCCAGAACTTTCTCAGTTGCACTAGAAACAGACTATATATTGAAAGCACGACACAAAGATTGTACAATACAACTTTATGTTGCCTGATACATCACACACATTTCTGCATGCTGTTTTTGTATACATACTCTGAACATATCCTACTCTATTTTTACCAAACGTAGATGTTGTATTTTTGGAAATCCTAAAAACAGTCCTTTCATTTGCAGTGATTTTTGCTATTATAAATCAGTTTCTGTTATAAAAAAGGTGCACATTCGAAAGGTTACTAAAGGTGAGCAAATTAAATTGAAAATTGGAATGTTCCATTTTATAAGACACACACTGCTAACATGAAGACTAGCTACCCTCCCCCAAAAGAGATAATGTGGCATCTGAATACTTTGGCAATACTTCTTACAACTACATTTTGCCTTATGTGTTGTCTTCATTTTCTAATGCTCTTCATATTTCTTGGAGTATTGTTTTATAATTCAAATGAAGCATCCCAGAATGAGACATCTGTTCTTATCCCTGACAAAACCACGAGTGATATTTTTCCTAACATTTCCAATCAAATTGTGTGACTTAAAAGAGATATTGGGGAAGACAATGAAGGTATACATTCATATATTGATAATTTGGCCCATTTAAAGAATAACATGTGGTATCAACACATGAAGAAAGTGGGGAGAAAAACATCAGATGAAAGCTGCTATGTATATTCCCTTATTCTGTATGCCTTGGGAACATCTAAAATATTCATAGCTACAGAAGTATCAGTAGAAAGGTCACACTGCCTGACACACCTTGCACTTTGCCTAACCAGAGGACAATTCCAAGGTAGAACAGCGTCCATAGTGTGGGGGAATAAAGCAACATCCAAATAGTTAATTATTTACAGGACATACATTCAAGAGAAAAGCAAGAAATAATGCACTGAATAATAAAATACGAGCAGCTTGGAATAAATAGAGCAGGAATCAAAGTCAAGGAAAATCGAATGTTGCAATGCAAGGACACACATGGGAAAGAAACACAAGAATGCTGGGAAAGAGGTCAACTACGAATTAAAGGAACAGTGCTTACTCCTGATGGATGGGTCGATGGACTGATCGTGTGTAAGGCAATGGCATTGATAGGAGAATGGGAAGTAGTTGTGGTGAATGCAGAAAGACAATGCAAAGATTGTTAACATGGGTTGGCGATGAGGAGTGACCATTGCAGGTACTACCTCTGAAGTATGCATCACTATGCATCAGAAATAAAGGCACGATAAACGTTGGAGAAAACCTCCAGTGTTGCCGAGTTTTGGATGTACCGGCTATGAAGGAAGCAACAGCAGCCCTGATGGACAACTACTGGGCTTGTGGATCAAGAGCATATGTGAAGTTGGCACCAGAATGGGGAGGAGTTTTCTCATTGGTACTAATAAGCATACCAGCTCTAGAGGACCACAAAGCGACCTGCAGATCACAGACTTTCTGAAAATGGATGCACACCTGAGGAAGAAAAGATTTCTTAAATTTATTCGACAGAAGAGAGAGAATTACTTCTCAGCAAAATCAATAAACCCATATTATGATATTACAGATGAACATAAACTGTTCTGCAGAACAGCAGTGATATTCATGTTATATTTATGACAAGAATTCAGACTGCAGTAAATACCAAGTGGTTACAGATCACTAGGTGGTAGCTGCTACAAACGATCAAAACAACACTAAAGAGATTTAATGCAATCAGAGAAGAACTGAGGGCAATCAGACTCATGGCCCTCCAGAACAGGTACATCCTGGACTTCATTACGGCAATGGAAGGAGGCATGGGTGCCAAGAATCGGGCCTTCTTGCTGTACATTAACACCTGCCCATGATCAGATAAATGGAACCCTGACAGAAGCAATAACTATGCTATCAACCCTGCATACGACGATGGTAGAAGAAGTAGACTAGACCGTGGATGAAGATTGGTTTTCATCTCTGCTCCCATGGGTTCCAGCCTGGTTGTCGAATGCATTCAAACTACCTGGAGCTATAATAGTATTAGTGTTGCTGGTATTCTGTTTTATAATAAATATGCAGTGGACAATGCAAGAAGACAGCAAAGAAAGCTATTGGGATGACGCTAATGATCAATGTGAATGATGAAACTGGTGAGCACATACATATGGAAAGCACCACCCATGAACACCTGAAAGACAGTCCTCTGGCACCCCCCGGGAACATGGTTTTACTACCCTAAGGATCATAAAAACTATGTAGGGTGTTGGGTGTCCTGTCAACCAACTGGGGAATGCTGTCACATGTCTTGGACTGTGTATGAATATATAAAGAATGCAGGTGACCTGAGGGGGGGACTAAGATATGGATCCCAAAGAAATTGTTCTGTGGAAGAAGAATTAAGAGAATTGAGGAGGAGGAGGTGGTCAAGGAATCAAAGGGGGAATGTAGAAGAGCAGATGTGTACGTCGTTGATGGAACCCGCCCGCTTACCTCCATCATACTAGATGAAGGACAGGAAGACACTGTGCATGACACCAGGTATCCTTCCAATACTGCATGAAATGTATGAGAGACGTTATGCACTCAGACGACCGTACCGAATGTACCCTCGCACTGAGGCGGTAGCAGGAGATTTGCACACACCACTGAATATCTAAGAGCTGTAAAGTGATGTCATCAGGAGAAGATACAATGACGCACTGAAATGACATGAGAATACTTAAAGAATGATGACATAATTTAAGAAATAAAGTAAACATGTATACGAGTGAGAAAAAACATGTATATAAAGAAGATAAGTAACCAGATGAGTAGTAAATGTATATACGCAGAAACGCAAGATAGATGAGCCACATACAAGCTTGCTGCAGTAGAAAATACAACACAGCTAAAGCGGCCATGTTGAAAAGATGGATTTCGGCTCTGAATGATAGTAAGCGAAGAGCTCAAAGGAAAGAGACGAGAGCTGCTGAGCTTACAGACACTGGAAATACAAATTTGTGCATGAATAAAGAATGGCTGCTGGCGAGAGATCAAGGATGACACAGCACGAAGCAACTGTAGGGTACAAAGGGAGTCAACCAGGAGAAGCACTATACTCAGGACATATTTCTCTTAAATTAAGTAAATGAGCAAACATTTGTGAATGCCAAGTATTGACAATTGAAGATTGAGAAAGCATATGTGAGACGGAGCAACCAAGTCTCCGGAGGCTAAATAGGGTAATGAGACCTGACACAATTGAATCAAATAGCACTAAATAGAAGGTGACGTGGGCAAAATCATGGTCTCTTCACACATGGTGCAAGACCAGAAAATAAGGCCTATTCATAAGCTTCAGACGAAGATAACGATGTATCTTAACACCCCTTGAAGTTCCAGAGAAGAGAACATCGAGGCAGGTCAAGTACAAAGGAGATGCCTTGGCTGAAGGCTTGTCTGATGAGAGATGGTAGACTAATTGGGCAAGTGGTCAGTAGACTGGTCTTGTTCTCTGCACCTGTTTTTTGTTTTGCTTACATGCTGCTAATGGGCCGAATTTCTAAGGCTAGGAGAGGATACCAACCTATCATGAGGGCCTATGCAATGATGAGTATACAATGTTTCAGGGGCCAATCCACTGCGGTCATGCGGCTACAATCTGTATCATACATAGTCAGAGGGAAGTTCGAGGCTTGCCTACCAGATGAGGGGCAGCCAATAATGTTATTAACACTCACAGAACCTAAATGTAGATATGTTCCCCTAACCAATCTGTCCATCCAATAGGTTTGATTATTTCCCACGTAGGATGACATTATAGCTGATGCACATTATGATATAAAGACTTTGTGTACCTGAAATGTAACTGAGAGTGTGGGTACTGTGATTTGTTGTTCTCCAGGTTTCCCTACTTTTTGAACTGGTAATAAAGTAGTGCTTTGCCATATTCTTTGATCCTAGCCGGTTATTCAGGTCTCTGATAATTTATTATGGTAATCTTATTCTGTGCATAAGAACGCTCAAATGTGCTACTGCACATGTGGGTCAAGTTATAGTTCTGTAATGCCATCTATGTGAGTCTCCCCAAAACACATTGGCCCTCATTACATGTTTGCCATTTCATTACATCCTGTCCTCACTCTCCGCTACACCACACCCTTCTCCCTCATCTGCTCGCAGGCCTCCCTTGGTCCCCTCTCCCTTCCCTTCTACTCCCCTCTTTCTCTCCCATACTCCCCTCTTTCTCTCCCATATCACCTGATGAGGTTTCTAGACAGGTCCACTCTATGAATGTCTCATCCAAACAGCAGCTCCCCTTCTCCTCCAGAACTATCTAGGACAACATTGTCTCCCTTGCTCCAGCCTTAGCAGATTTCTGCAATCACTCCTTTGCAACTGGATCCTTCCTGCT
This sequence comes from Ambystoma mexicanum, assembly GCF_040938575.1. Taxonomy (NCBI): domain Eukaryota; kingdom Metazoa; phylum Chordata; class Amphibia; order Caudata; family Ambystomatidae; genus Ambystoma; species Ambystoma mexicanum. Next base: position 417,388,697 of record NC_090934.1, on the reverse strand, counting down.
ACTCCTCAAGCACTCCCTTGTGCACCCTTTCCTCAAAAAGCTTTGTGCTGAGCCTTCCTGTCCAGCTAGCTACCTCCCTGTCTCCACTACCCATCTTCCTGGGCAAAATCTTGCAGAACCTGGCCATCTCCCTGCTTATCCACCACACTGAATCTGTTGGTTGTCTCCATGACCACCAGTCTGGCTTCAGAGCTGCCAGAAGCTTGGAAACTGCATTCCTGAACATCCATGAAGACTTGCTCTCTAATCTCGATTCCAACTCTCCCTCCATTCTCATCCTTCTTGACATTTCCTCTGCCTTTGATACAGTCAATCATGATACCCTTATAAATTGGCTCCACGATACCCTTGGCATTATGGACCTGGCTCTGGACTGGCTGACATCTTTCCTCTCTGACCGACCTTCCCAGGTTCAACATGGCCCTTTTCTCTCCCCCATCTCACTCTCTGCCTGCGGTGTCCCTCAGAACTCTATTGTCTCGCCTTGGCTTTTCAACATCTACCTTGCCTCTCTAGCATGAATTTGATCTCTGCCTTCTTTCCTAACTTCCAGTGTTATGCGGATGACATGCAGCTCTCCTTTAAGCTTGCCTCCTCTGCCTCCTCCTCTTCCTCTCTCATTCGTGACTATGTATGTCTGCTATTCAGATATGGTGCACTGCTGACAACATCTGCCTTAATGCCAGTAAGACTGAGATGCATCTCATTGGGACCCCAGCTCCGACTTTCCCTCCTACATCCTGGCCGGCCTCCATAGTCCCCTTCCCCTCACCCTTCTGTGAGGCAAAAAACCTTGATTTCATCTTCAACTCCTCTTTCTCCTTCTCTACTCACATCACAGACCTTGCCAAGAAGGCCCACTTTCAACTGCACTTCCTCATAGGCATTCTCAATTTTCTCACCTTGCCCCTAAAATTCATTGTCTCCAGAGTTCTGGTCCTCTCCAAGCTGGACTACTGCAACAGCCTCTTCCCCAACCTGCCTAGCTCCTCCCTTCGCCCCATTCAACTGATCCAAAAAAGGACTGCAAGACTTATTCTTGGCCTCAAGCCCAGGGAATGCATCTCTCTAGCCCTAAAGTCTCTCCACTGGATCCCGGTTGCTGCGGGGATCGAGCTCAAGACCCTCTGCATTATCCATAAGGCTTTCTCGCTCCTGGGACCCTGCTACATTAAGCTCTCTCTCCCTAAATATCTTTCTGCTAGAGCCTTTTGGTCTTCAAGCTCCAACCCGCTGCAGATCAGATGCTTTTCCAAGCAGAGATGGGGTTGGGGCGGGTAGATCTCTCTCCTCCGTAGGTACCTCCCTCTGAAATGGCCTCCCTGCCCCTCTCAGACTTGAGCCGGATCTCCTTAAACTCATGAAGCTTCACAAGACCCTCATTTTCTCTTCCTCCTTCACTCTCCCTCTCCCACTACCCTGCTAATGTCCCTGTCTGCATCCTGACTAGCTGCCTGGTTCCTTCATATTCCTACAGAGCACCAGGCCCTCCTCAACCTACCCCTGCACATGGACACCATTGGCCACCCGCCCATCCCCTCAACCTGCACTTGCCCTTCCGGGCTACCTCCCCCTGCACTAGCCTGGCTGGGTCTGCACCCCTTGATCCATTCCTGCCCCGTTCCTTCCACTTAGCACGTGCACTTTCTTCCCCTGCACTCTTTTCTTCCCCTGGCTCTGTCCACCTGGCCTCTCCTGGCACTTGCTTAACCCACCGGCATTTCCCCCCTCACCTCTCCCCTGCACTTCTTGTTACTGCACTTGCACGATCCGAATGTCACAAGGCCTAGTAGGACCGTTTTTGTTTTTGTCATCTCTGCCCCCGCCCTTGTCTTCTTGCACATTGAAACACAAATTGGGCCTGATTTATGGAATTTGTATGCACGGTTCAAAGTGACTTTGCACTGCTGAAAAGTGACTTTGCACTGCCGACACAAACCCTGATTCATGGAACTGCGTAAAGTGTATTTATGCAGTGCAAAGTTAGTGCAAAGTCATTTTGTACTGCAAACATGACTTGGTACTCACTTTGCACAGGGTTTGTGTCGGCAGTGCAAAGTCACTTTGAACCGTGCAAAAAATTCCATGAATTAGGCCCAATGTGTATAGGCGCATTATAAATACCCAATAAATACATTTAAAAAATAAAAATTGTGTGAGATCAAATTAGCATTCTAGGGCAAAGTCCTTTTATACTTGTGAATATTTTAGAGCGAAATTAAAGGTAATAGCTATTTTTTATTTTGCATCCTATAATTTACATGAAGTGTGGCCACAATAAGGTAGCTGTTCTCTAGCATTTACCCTACTTGCAATGCCCTAGAAACCCGAGAGGACCAATATCCATCAGCTTTATGTGGGGCAGTTGAAACAGCAGCATTTACAAAGGAAATACTCATTAACCAAGTGAAGTATTCACTTCTCAATTTTATAGCATACGGAACATGTACAATTTAGAGTCTAAAGTCTATAACATAGGGAGCATACATGATCTAGAGTCTATAACATATGGAGCATGCAACATCTAGAGTCTATACCATAGGGATCATGCAACATCTAGAGTCTATAACATAGGGAGAATAAATGATCTAGGGTCTATAACATATGGAGCATGCACGATCTAGAGTCTATAGCATAGGGAGCATGCAACATCTAGAGTCTATAACATAGGGAGCATTCATGATCTAGAGTCCATAACATATGGAGCATACATGATCTAGAGTCTATAACATAGGGAGCACGCACAATCTAGAGTCTATAACATAGGGAGCATGCAACATCTAGAGTCTATAACATAGGGAGCATTCATGATCTAGAGTCTATAACATATGGAGAATGCAACATCTAGAGTCTATAACATAGGGAGCATACATGATCGAGCATACATGATCTAGAGTCTATAACATAGGGAGCACACACAATCTAGAGTCTATAACATAGGGAGCATGCAACATCTAAAGTCTATAACATAGGGAGCATTCATGATCTAGAGTCTATAACATATGAAGCATACATGATCTAGAGTCTATAACATAGGCAGCATACAGAATCTAGAGTCTATAACATAGGAGCATACATGATCTAGAGTCTATAACATAGGGAGCATACATGATCTAGAGTCTATAACATATGGAGCATACATGATCTAGAGTCTATGGGCCTCATTACACGGAAGGCGGTGATCCAGGGTGCTATTAGCACCCTGGACCATGCCGGTAAATTACCGGCACCGCCTTGGCGGAAGGGGATTTACGGCCCCATTCCAAGGTCGGTGGGGCGGTAAATCCCCCTTCCGCCATTGCCCTTCCCCATTCCCATTTCTGCCCCATAGGGCTCAATGGGAATGGGGAAGGCGCTAATTACGGCACCGCAATTTTGCGGTGCCGTAATTAGCTCCGAGGTCCCTTAGCGGGTTGGTTTTTAACGCCTGCAAAAAGCAGGCGTTAGAGCACCAACCCGAAAAGGGACCTCGTAGTACGGCGGTAAGGGTTAACGGTCACCGTTGCCATTAACGGTGACCGTTAACCCTTACCGCCGTCCATGTAATGAGGCCCTATAACATAGGGAGCACGCACAATCTAGACTCTATAACATAGGGAGCATACATGATCTAGAGTCTATAACATATGGAGCATACATGATCTAGAGTCTATAACATAGGGTGCACGCACAATCTAGAGTCTATAACATAGCGAGCAAACAACATGTAGAGTCTATAACATAGGTAGCATTCATGATCTAGAGTCTATAACATATGAAGCATACATGATCTAGAGTCTATAACATATGCAGCATACAGAATCTAGAGTCTATAACATAGGAGCATACATGATCTAGAGTCTATAACATATGGAGCATACATGATCTAAAGTCTATAACATAGGGAGCATACATGATGTAGAGTCTATAACATAGGGAGCATACATGATCTAGAGTCTATAACATATGGAGCATACATGATCTAGAGTCTATAACATAGGGAGCACGCAAAAGCTAGAGTCTATAACATAGCGAGCAAACAACATGTAGAGTCTATAACATAGGGAGCATACATGATCTAGAGTCTATAACATAGGGAGCACACACAATCTAGAGTCTATAACATAGCGAGCAAACAACATGTAGAGTCTATAACATAGGGAGCATTCATGATCTAGAGTCTATAACATATGGAGCATGCAACATCTAGAGTCTATACCATAGGGAGCATGCAACATCTAGAGTCTATAACATAGTGAACATGGGCAATCTAGACTCTATAACATAGGGAGCATACATGATCTAGAGTCTATAACACATGGAGCATGCACCATCTACAGTCTATACCATAGGGATCATGCAAAATCTGGAGTTTCTGCGTTTTTACACTGGAAAATTGGTGCAAGAAAATGTTTGGTGTATCTATGAAATTAAGCACGCACTGCCTCCTTTGTAGGGTCCTCATATGAACATGGGCATAACAGGGGTTGGTCCCACTGCAATCCACGGTTCATATGGCAATCAGAAAGAGATGCAAATGAAAACAGAAGAGTTTCACTCGTTACAACTCCCAAGAAACACCAATGCTGCAAGCCGAGCCTCATGACGTTCCTAGAATGCATGGTTAAGCAGGTGCACTAGACTTTCAGGAGCACATGTTCTGGCTGCAATGTGGGTCCCAGTAAATAGACAGGCCGCCTGCCTACCTACCCCGGAATTCCCCAGGTTATACAAATTCACAAACGACTGTGATGGATGAATGTGGGACAGACGCAGGGCCACTAGTAGCTTTGCGACCAGCCTGTCACAACATGTGGGCTCCATATTTACGAAGAAGACCTGCATATTGTGGGTGCGCAGGGCGGAAATACCACAAAACCCAGTATTGGGTACTTATCCTATACTTAATTCCCAATTGGATCCCAGCTGTCACATGAGTGGCTGGCAGAAATCTGTGAATAAGAAGAGGCCTTGGTCCCTTTGCCAGTGGGCATAAAGAACACATGCTACAGGGTGGACGATAAAGGACATCCTGCAATACTTGCTTCTCATTTACACCCATCCCCCCAACATGTTTTGCAAAACTGAACTGCAATGCCATTGCTCTGCATGAGCGCCACTGTACAGCGCCCTTGTTACACGCATGCAAACATTGCACATGCACAGGGCAAAATACACAGGCACAAAACACACGTGTGCATGCTTTTCAAGTAACACATGCAAATAGTGAAACACTTTCATGACTCGACCCATGCATGATCCATGCAGGGGGCGTCAAATAGATTTCTGTTCTTTTTTTCGAGTAACACAAATCCTAAAGATGGATCTGGAGGAGCAGTTGCCTGCCTGGGCACGTTATAAATGAGCAATAAATAAATAAATATTAAATGAACAATACATAAATGAATATTTAGAGTAATGCGGAGTCAGGTTAGAAAGACGTCCGACCACTTCCTTAATTATGCCGAAACAACACGTTCTCCTTCCCGCCATCCGGTACAGCTGTACCCCTCCTCTGTGCCCCTCTGTATCCCACACTCTGCAGTACATCTATTCTGTTGTTACCACTGAAAAGTGCTCCGTTATGCATCTGTATTGTTGTATACCTCTGTAAAGCACTCCATTATGTATCTGAATTGTTGTATACCTCTGTAAAGCGATGCATTATGTATATGAATTGTTGTATACCTCTGTAAAGCGCTCCATTATGTATCTGAATTGTTGTATACCTCTGTAAACGGCTGCATTATGTATATGAATTGTTGTACACCTCTGTAAAGCGCTCCATTATGTATCTGAATTGTTGTACACCTCTGTAAAGCGCTCCATTATGTATCTGAATTGTTGTATACCTCTGTAAAGCGCTGCTTTATGTATATGAATTGTTGTACACCTCTGTAAAGCTCTCCATTATGTATCTGAATTGTTGTATACCTCTGTAAAGTGCTCCATTATGTATCTGAATTGTTGTATACCTCTGTAAAGCGCTGCATTATGTATATGAATTGTTGTACACCTCTGTAAAGCGCTCCATTATGTACCTGAATTGCTGTACACCTCTGTAAAGCGCAGCATTATGGATATGAAATGTTGTATACCTCTGTAAAGCGCTCCATTATGTATCTGAATTGTTGTACACCTCTGCAAAGCGCTGCATTATGTATATGAATTGTAGTACACCTCTGTCAAGCGCTCCATTATGTATCTGAATTGTTGTATACCTCTGTAAAGCGCTGCATTATGTATATGAATTGTTGTACACCTCTGTAAAGCGCTCCATTATGTATCTGAATTGTTGTATACCTCTGTAAAGCGCTGCATTATGTATATGAATTGTTGTACACCTCTGTAAAGTGCTCCATTATGTATCTGAATTGTTGTGCACCTCTGTAAAGCGCTCCATAATGTATCTGAATTGTTGTACACCTCTGTAAAGCGCTCTGTAAAGCGCTGCATTATGTATATGAATTGTTGTATACCTCTGTAAAGCGCTGCATTATGTATATGAATTGTTGTACACCTCTGTAAAGTGCTCCATTATGTATCTGAATTGTTGTGCACCTCTGTAAAGCGCTCCATTATGTATCTGAATTGTTGTATACCTCTGCAAAGTGCCCCGTTGCTTCTCGAAGCTAGGTCCGCGCTCAATAAATACCATAATAATAATAATAATAATTCTCAATCTCAAAGTAGCCACGCCCTGACCAACAAACAAACGTATACTCTTAAATCTCCTCTCGAAACCCCGGGTTTATGGGGCACACTCTACTCCCAGCTGGCACCCCAGAACCAACGAAACGCACAAGACTGGCAACTTCCACCAGTGCCCACCCTCAAACAGGGCACAGATTGCATGTCAAGACTTGCTTGAAGCAGAGGCCTCTCCCTCCAGTCCTTTCTCCGCTGAGGTCCCCCTTAACCAAGCCCAGGGGTTCCTACTATAAATAGGTCCCAGTAAAGAATTTGAAAGGATATAAATAGGTCCCAGTAAAGAATTTGAAAGGAGCCCACAGAAAGTGGCTCATGGCACCTCACTAACTGAAAAGACCTACCCATTCTGGTAGTGATCTGCGGGCGCAAGTAAGGATTTAAAGAGAACCTCTAACAAAGTGTGCATGAAAGTGGGAGGTTTATTTGAGGACACACCTCTTGGATCTGTCTTCACAAGATTCGAGCCAATCATAATGCATAGATTTTTGCTTCTAACTCTTTGATCTTCAGCATCATCAACCACCCGCTGAATGACCACATAAGTCTCATAGAGCATACAACCTATCACTGCACAACTGCTGGAAGGCTGACACAGCATATTCTTGGGAGATCTCAGCCATCATTGAGGTGATCCCCTAGACACACACTTAACTCGCTTAACACACTTCTCACTTGACAATGATCCAATCGAAAGCTACAAGAAGCACACATACTGCAAAGGCTTGATAATAGACCTCATCATTTCAAAGCCCGGCATTCTATTGGTAATGAACCCTATGAGAGTATATTGGTCCGGCCACCTTCAGATTATCTCCTGCTTCATCCTCGAAAAAGAAAAGAATCATTGGGTAACTAAAACATAACATATATGGGTTAGACCCCTAAATACTGGACATGGGGAAGTTATAAAATAAGATCTCCCACTTCTCAAGCTGATCAAACTTCCCAATGAAGTCAACTCTCTCGCCATTGACTATGAAGAACTATGTATATCACCATCGGTGGCCCAATACACACACACTAACCAAGAGGGCAGGTAGAAGATCATGTCTGTAGTTCTCAGAGGAACCAAATGATGAGAGAAAAGCTCTCCACGGTGCCATGAAGTCCCTTTACAGAGGAGGGCTCACAGTCTTCTCAGCATCCCAGGCAGCTCTAGAAAACACTATAAAACCAGCACAACTTTGGCCATCACCACAGCAGAAATCTCTCCCTCCAGCTTTATCTCCTCTTTCTGCTACAAATATGCAGAAGATTTGCTGAATTCTTGTCCAACAAAATCCGTAAAATTAGATTTGACATTCCAACTGCTTCGCTCTATGCCGACGTACATGACACACGAGCCTGCCACGTGCGGATTGGAATTCTCACTCATCTCCCGCTCGGCTCGAGAAAAGTCTGTCAGTACCCTCAAACTATCAAGCTGTTTTGAAGACATTATGACTGTTGATCCAATGAAACCAGCCTTTTAAAATTTGAGAAACACAGGGCAAATGCCAAACACATCTTTAGCACCATGAAAATTCCCTCTCTCCCCGAACGCGGGGCAGGTTACTCCTCTTCTAAAATGATCTCTCTGTGTTGAAATACTACCTTGCTGTTAAGTGCCTGCAATTTCCTTTAAAAAAACCTGCAAAGCTATCTGGCAACTCAACTTCACAAATTCATCTTGGAAAATAACTTTCAAGGTGAATGCCAATCAAACGTCAGACCAGGTCGCAGAACAGAAAGTGCCCCCCGAAAATCATAGATAATGCCTTACTTATTTTACAGTGAACCATGCCTCGTTATCCTGCTTTGTTATCTTCTGCATTTGACATGTTAGATCAACAAATGCTACTCAATTTCAAGAACGTATGTACAGGTGTTGAAGGGCAAGTCCTTAACTGATTCTCGTCCCTTTATAAAGCCTGTGCACTAATAGTGAAGCTACAGAACTCATCCTCTCAACCAGTATCACTACTACATGGGGCCTCTTAAGGCTCCATTCTTTTGGCAATGATAGTTAACATATGTATGGAACCAGTGGTGATTTGGACCCAGAGAATAGGGATCTGAATCATCAATAAGCAAAGGTTACTTGATTTGAAGGTCACCTTGGAACAGGGTACCCACGTCCTCCAAATTATGGATGAACAAAGACCACCTGGAGTCAAATCCTCAAAACCAAATTCCTTCTCATGACTTCTTCGGTCTCTTGCCTTCCCATCCAGAATTAGCTGGGAGCTGGATCAAACACGGAGATAGCCACAACTCTGATCTCCAACACTAAATCAATTGGCCTAGATCAAAAACCTTTCACCTCGGCTGCTGCATACTGACGCTATTTTAGTCCTCAAGAGCCGAACATGAAAAAAGAAACGTCTACATGTTACACACATGTGTATCATAAGAGTTATATGTTAAATTCATAGTGCTTGTAGAGGGATTGGTTGATTACTGTACATCCGATTTGGTCGAATCTAAATTGGTCGCAGATCTTTTACCGAAATTGGCCGCAAATATATGAGGAGAGAGGGGGAATCATTAATATACATATGGGTGGTGTTGGAGTGGTGCGGGGGGGCTGTGGTGGGTCTCTGCCAGCATATATTTGCAGCCAATTCAGCATAGAGGGAACAAAAACTCGACCACGTCGGGTTCGACCCAAAAGATTCGATATAATCAGCCCAAACCCTCAAAGAACTGTACAAAAAACTATTGATAATGTACTGGACCACAGTGCTTAGAGGTTCCTTACACTACACTGTACAGACCCATAGGGCCAGATTCTCAACACTTTATTTGCTGCAAGTAGGGAGATGTTCTAGTGCAGCTCCTCACTTGCACCAAAAAAGTAGCAGCCCATTTCACGAAGGGCATGTGAATGAATTCGGAGACCCTATGATCCCCCTTTGTGCATTTTCGCAAATAAGGGGGAATTCCTAGGCATTTTAAAGCACATCCTGTAGGCATGTTCTTTAAAATGCCCAGAAATGACAGCCACCCCCCTACGCCTTTTGAAAGAGGGGGGTGTGCAAATCACGACAGGGCCATTGTGACTTAAACCGCGGCTGTCACATTAGCATTTCCATCCTCTAAACGGGCATGGAAATGTTTTTTTAATGTTCTCAGTCATTTCGCCGGGAGTGGCCCTTTAACGGCCTGTCTCAGTGAAATGCGCTCCCAGCAACCACATGGCTGCTGCGAGCCTGTCATACATTAGTGTTGGACAGCGCATCTTTGCACAATTTCCAGCCCCTCCTGAAGTGCTCAGGTCGCCTTTGAGAATAAAGTGGCCTGAGAATTTGAGCAATGAGCGCAAATGAAAGGGGCACATTCTCTGCGCTCCCTACATTTGTGCTCCTTTTTGAGAATCTGACCCCTAGCTTCTAGAAGTCTTCATTGACTCACTCATGATGTCGGGTTGGAACAGACCTCTCTGCAACCTGGAAGATATCTTGGTAGATGTGTTTGTACTGTGCACAGGAGCACAAAGTTAAAGAAAAGGAGTGCCAAGAATAACATTAGTATGAAATCACTCCAACGCGCACAGGTCATGCGATTAAATCACGTGACCAAGCAAGCAGGCGTGTACGGAAGAACCCCAAACATTAAGTAAATAAGGGTTTATGGAAATGCTCACTGGGCAGGCTTCTCAAATTGTTGTTTACCGCCCTAAAAGCGGTCTAGCGTGCAGCCTCTCATGGGTTTTAGGAGGCCAACTCTCCTTACACTAGCTCCCTGCCGACGCCGGCTGCAGTTTCACAATGGCCTGCTTGACAATGAAGATCCTTCCCCATGACTATCTAAACAGCCTAGTGGACATAATGACAATCTGTGGGGGCTCATTGGATCTTTGCAGCAAAGAAGAGCTTTGACTAGAAATCCAATATATCAAGGGACTAAAGACCTTATGACAATCCTACTCTTCCTTCTGGATGGGCACCTAAAATATGGGAGTCTATGCCCCAAAATCTGAACCTCGTGCCCCTCTCACTATCCGCTGGGGAGAACGGAAGACATACCTCTTGAAATGGCATCTCTTAGATTAACATAGTCTCCACTAGTATTCCTTCTCCTGTCCCTCCATGGTTCACCTACGTTTCCCTCGGCAAGTATGTAGCCCAAGATCTCTAGCTATGACTGAGTTCTCATTCTCTCTGTGGTACTTTTCTATCCCCTCCCCACTTATTACAGCTTCCTCACTAAGCCATTCTCTGCTGTATCAGGTCTTGACACCCTCATGTGATTTGTTTCTTCTCCTATCCTCCCCATCAATGCCCTTGCCTCAACTGTACAGGGCCTGTCGCTTACTTTGAAATTGACAGTGCCGCAAATCTACATAACCATCCCCTCTGGCACTATATAGTTTACATCCATGCTACACAGGCTCCACTGTCATTCTCTCTTCCCTCTCCTCCGCTTAAGTAGGGGCCTTTTGGGACATTTTGTAAAATACCCCTCCTCCTTGCTCCTTCCTCCTCTCATTCTTCGGCCCAGCTAAAACTATTTTTTACCAAATTCACGCCCCGCCCCAAGATGATCTGCCATGGATGGCAAGTGCACACTGAAGCATAAATACTCAAGTAAGCAATACAACCCTGAGAAAACCTATACTACAAACATGGGTCCAGAAACTGGAATTCAGGAAAATAGGCTAAATATTACAATTAACGTTGCCTTAAAACAATAAGAGCAGGATAATCAGGCATAGGAAGGGTCAGTCCGGGGATGTAAGTCGGACATCACAGTAAAATGTCCCTGTTGGGACTTTCCTATCTCCTTCTAGGGGCTTCAATGTGACACCAACCAGACAAGACTCAGGGCTGCACACAGAGGACCATAGGGGGTTGAGCGGGAGGGGGCCATAACCACATCCAGGGTAAATAAGGTATAAATATCGTTAAATACTGTCCACGTCAATTCGCACTTCCATGCACGCAACCCTTGTTTTCAAAGGAAATCCTTCCCCCTGGTCGATAAAGTGGCAAGATCCAAATCAAACCCTAATGGTTGCAAAGTCCTATATACATATTTGATATCCCTGCTATACCCCGGGAAGAGTCCGCTCATTCAGAAGCATGCCAAAGAGGGTAAGCAGAGGGTCCTTAGAAATAGTACAAGATGTTGCCAAATTGAAACAGGACCACCCCTTTCACCAATACCCGTTGACTCTAAATCGCAGAACTTCCTCTCTCCTTTCCACATGCAGGGCAGAAGTCTGTAGCTGATAAGCCACACTTACGCGTTTTAAGTGGTGACCAGTGGATCACAAACAGGACCTTATGCTAAACCAGTCTGAGGCTCAGATGCAACATTCAATCCAACTGCACTTAAGCAGGCATCACAGTAATCCAGCATTTTAAGACACTCTTACTAGCGCACGCGATAAGAAGCATGCCGATCGCTTGGGCGGGGGCTCTTCCACCTGTGGAGTGTTGTGGTTTAGAGAGGTTGGGAATGGGACTGCAAGAGCAGTAAGTGCAGTGATTGAAGTCTACCAAAAAAATAGTGGAACTGTGCCTGCGGTGGGGGACAGAGTAGGAAGGAAAGGGGCAATGTGCAACACAATTTTCAAGCGTTGCAGTCCAGCTGGTTGAAAGCCAATTGGGTTGAAATACATTTCAGTTTAGCTGTAACTGATAGCCGGTGGTAAAGCAGAGAAGTGTGCTTTAACTACACAAAGAACCATTGAACAGCAGTTCTCTGAGAAGGGGCGTACGTACATAGGGTCTGCGGCTTCCAAGAGCGGAGGTCCAGGCAGCCTGACAGTTCGCTGACCCAGCATCGGCGCAAACAACAAAAAGGAAGGGGGAGGGGGGACTAAGGGCTTTTTCCAGCCCCCTCCTCCGCTACAGCCTCAGAGGGAAAGAAGGCATGACACGCCCCTCCGGGTCCATGTGTCTCCAGTGGGGGGCGGCAGGCTTGCTCTCCATGCACATTTCTGGCACCAGAACTTCGCGTAACCCTGGATCCTCTCGGTAGTATCCACGGGGTACCGCCTCCCTATCCCAGCCTCTCCTCCCTCTCCCCCCCCACTCCCACAAGTTGGTACAGCAACATTTTTGGGAGAGATCCGGTCGCTCGTCGAGAGCCAAGCAGTTGAGGAAGTCCCAGCGAGGCTTGGGTTTTTACTCCAGGATTTTCGCCATTCAGAAAAAGAACCAGGCGGGCCTGAGAGTTGTGCTGGACCTTTCCACCCTCAACATCTCCTTACCTCTACAAAAATTCAAGATAGTTACGCCAGCTTTGCTAGCGGAGACATTGTGCAAGGGAGACTGAATGTGCTCCCTGGATCTGAAGGATGCGTACCTAGACGTCCCGATATGGCAGCCTCATTGTTCTTTTCTACGATTCAGGATCATGGGCTACCATTTACATAAGGTTCCAATAAGCCTCGAAAACAGAACGTTCAATCTCTTGTACTTCGCACAGTGTGTTTTTTTCTCTGTTTTTGTTTCTCTGTTATAGCATTCTCTGTAATTGTATTCTCTATTATCACTGGATACCAGTCTGTACAGCTAAATATACCCTTAAACATTAAAAAGTCCAATGACAACAATGTGCTATTGGACCAGACCTCTTTGACAGCCAGAATAGCATTAGAAGCCACAAACTTCAACTATAAAGATCTGTTAGCCAAAAAACATGCTAGTTCGCCCCAAAATTAGGTATGAAGGTGCAAAAGAAAAGTCTCACCCATATCAAGGACCATATGAGGTATAGCATGGAAATTCACATCTCTTAAAAACAACGATTGCAGATGAGAAGGCACCACCACAAGATGTTTGAAAGATTCCCAATATGGGCCTGCAGCCTGTTTATCATCAGGACAAACAATGGATCTAACAAAGTAAAAAAGCACAAGGATCCTTTCGACATTCGTGAGTCCAAACCCCCCCCCCCCCCTTTTCCTCCTCACCATTAAGCACAGAATGTGTGAATGTACACTTACAGACATTATTCCACACGAATGATCTAATCAGTCCCTCAATTGATTTGTGCATCTTCCCTGAGAGAGGCAGGGGTATTATGTTGGACACAGACAAGATGTACAGTCAAAAGGTCAGTTTAATGATGTGCAGGAATATCATGAAATGACACAATTAATAAGTGATGTGTGCTTTCAAAAGGTTGCTTTTCTCAATAAATCAAGTAAGGGGTTTGCCCAACGACCTACAGAAGCTAGGGGAAAATCTATGACTGATAAGGGATGCCGCAATATAACAGTGCCAAGGAAAGGGTGAATGCAAAGTGGAATTTCTCTATTATTTCCAACACCTGGGTTGTGGTTTCGGAATCATAAAGATCATGAAGTTCATAATCTAGTCTTACTGAGTCCCTTCACATCCTGGGAAATCCTACTCTAGAAAACAATGTCCAAAGAAAGATCTAAACCTAACCTTAGCAAGGTATGTAGCCACCTATCTACCCCTTTGCTTAAACACAAATGTTCTGAACCGTGGGGAACAAAAGAGTTCACAAAATCCTAGTCACAAAACGTCCAACCCTAGCCTAGAAGCCAACTCAAAGTAAGAACTTCAAGGAAGTACTCACAATGTCGACCTCTCCGCATTTTTCCAAAACTCAGGGTTCACACGCGGGTCTTTTTATGAACTCTTGTTTCTTAGGCTTCCCTTTTCAGACACCCCAAAAACTGTTGACTTCCTTCTTTTATGGGGGTTGGGGGACTCTCCAGACCCTCTGACATACAGTTAAGCCTCTCACATGGGGAGTTCTGCCAACTCACCACAGCTCTGCATTTTCTCCAAAATAGTAAGAATAAAGTATTTCCATCTGTTAGAATTCACTGCTCAGTTGTACAGAACATGTTTGATTTTTAGATCAAGGAGCTTTTTGCTATCCTGGGTGACTTTAATCCCTAGTTCTAACATCTAAACCTGAGAGCAGAGTGGCATCAGAAGCTGGAATTACGCAGAATATGTCGTCTTTGATATATTTACCTTGAATTCCCTAAATGTTCTCACACCTGTCTAACATCTCAAAGAGGCTACACACTTACATGTCTGGGTCAGACTAGGTTGTCAGTGTAAAGCAGCACCTTGGAAGTGTAGCCTTTAGAGGTGATAATAGCAAAACCCTCATGAATTCTAATCACAAGTGTCAGTGGTTCCATAGTGAAGGTCATGGAAGGTCTCCTCACACCCTCTCGTCTTCAGTCCATACGTGCCACGCTTGGATTATGCCAAGCTGCCTCATTCCTACTCCACTTTATTCTCGACCACCTGCTCCCCATTAGGGCCTTTTCTATTTCTAATGATTTTCGTTGTCTTTTCATGACGCACCTAAATTTGCTTTTTTCGTCTTTTTATTTGGACATGGTCCCTAACTTGCTGTGATCCTACCGTTCTGTTGCCTGTACCGTGATCTGGCGCCCTTCGGGTCTGGCTCACACTTTATTAAACTCCATAAATAAAACTAAGGCATTAAAAAAATAAAAAAATATTGTTCACTTGGAGTGGGTTTTAACGGCTGCCACGAGATTGTCCACCTGAGGCATGGAACAGGATGATTGAAATAACACTTCATGGCCCTCTCCGAAACTCACATCCTGCGCTACAGTCCTTGGTTCAACTTCGATAGGAGCCCTTCCTTTAAGCCTTGCATCAAGACGAAAACCCAGAAAGGCTGGCGCCATCTTTATTCACTTGACAAAATAGAATCCTGAATCCTATTATCAGCACTTCCTGTCCTGACCCCCTCCCTGGCCCCACTGTACGCTGCCCTGCATGAGGCATCCAGTCTCATGACACACTGATGAAATAGCACAACAATATCCCACTGCTGAGGGAGCTACACCGGTAATTTTTACAATCCTTTATTATTATTTTTATTATATATTTTGATAGTGTGGCCCGAGCAGGAGAGCAACAGAGGGCTGTACAGGTAATAGAGCAAAACATTGGTAGTGAGAATTTAATAATTATCGCAGTACATTATACGGATGCGCGTGTCTCCAAGACAGGCGGAACCCAGAATACCAAGTTGTTTGTGGAGTCCAGCATTGTTTCTAAAGAGTCTACATCTCTTGGCAGCAAATTTCCAGCCTCCCTGGATGAAAAGCTCACCCTTTCAGAGGCCTCCACAGCAGAAGATGCAACAGCATCATCTTAGAGATGCAAGAAGGGAAAAAGCAGCTCATCATCACAGGCCTTCTCCTGCATCGTCTCGGACTCCTAAATAACATATGATGCACATCAGGCCGGCCCCAGAGATTGGGGATTTGGAGGGGGTCAATTTGCAACAGAAGAACAGAAAGCCTGAGGAAGAAAGATGGGAAGAGGCCTGAGGACGTAGAGTATAACAAGAGCTGGAAGAGAAAAAGAAACAAGGGAAGGAGAAAGCAAGGGAAGGGGGAAAGAGGAAACAGGCAGAGACAGAGCTACATGGAAGAACAAGGAAAAAAGGGATGATAAAACAGGGGAGTAAAGGGGGCAGTGACAGGGTCAGGAAGAGAATTGAGGAAGGAAAGTGAGAGAGAAAGGACACGTGGAAAAGAGAAAGGGGCGAAAGAGAAGCTGGCACAATGAAACAGATAAAGAGAGGGAGAGAAAAACAAAGATGACCAGATGTAGAGAAAATAGAGGGAAAGATAAAGCAAGAAATAGGGGGAGAGGGAAAGAGTGAGAGGAAGAGATACGGGGGCCGAAAGAAAGAAAGTGGTTGAAAAATGAGGCAGGACGGCGGACAGATGGAGGGAGACACTCCCACAGTGTGTGTATGTACGTGTGTTTGTGTGTGTGTGCATGTTGGTGTGAATGTGTGGCTTTGCTTGCACCTCGACCAGGTAGAGACGTAGACAGGGTAGGGCCTGAGCAGGCAAGCTCCACCCAAATCACTAAATGCCCTCTCAGCATGCAGCGCTGTGCCGGCATTTACAGATGCCACTGGGCAGACTGAGAAGCAAGGGTCGCTCTTCGGCTCCCACGCTCTGCACATGTCAGGAACCAGGAAGCTCTCCCTGCTTCCTGGTTCCTGTCTGTGTGGAAACGTGGGAGCCGAAGGCCTATGGAACCGCTCAGGAGGTGCCAGCGTGTTGAATCTGGAGGGAAACAGGTAAGTGTTTGAGTGCATGCAGGTGTGCCAGTATTATGTACGAATGCAAGCAAGGGTGTGTGTAAGGGAGTCAATGTAGGTAGCAAGGGGGTTCCTGTAAATGCACACATGCAAATGAATGCAGTGTGAATGGTGTACATGGCTGTGAGTACATGTGTGAATGGGAATGCAGTGTGAATGTAATGGGTGCTCTTGTAAATGACAGAAGCTGTATGGGTGCTTGACTGGTGGATTAATGTGTACATCTGTGTGTGACTATCTGTGTGTGTGTCTGTGTGTGAGTGCGTGTGTGAGTGTGTGTTTGTGTTTGTGTGTATGTTTGTGTGTGTCTGTGTGTGTGTCTGCGTCTCTGTGAGGCTTGAGTGTTATTATGTGAAGGAAGGGTTGGGTGTGGGGAAAGTACTAAAATGGGGCTGGCTGGATGTTACTGTGGCATGGAATTCTGTACTCGCATTAAGGGTAAAAGCCAATATGATGAGTGTTCTTACCTTGGGGAGGAGAGAGCATGTTTCCTTATTGTGGCATGGCATTGTTTACTGGTGTCAAGGTCAAAGGCAACATGATCATTGTTAGTACATGTGGGGCCTTTTTGCAGCCTGCAAGGCAATGTGTTCCTACTGCGTTAGTGTCCAAATACCACATAATGAATGTTCTTATATGGGGGGCGGCATCAGATTGTGTATCCAGCAAAGACATGTTTTCTTTATGTGGCATGGCTTTTTTTTACTGGCATTAAGGCAAAGCAAACATGAGTATTTTCTAATGTGGGAATACTGGCGTTCACAGGTGCTCCAGAATAGACATGTGTAAGCACAATCAGTGTGAACATGTTTTTTACATTTGAAGAGTACTGGCATATAGTGGGCAAAGGCATTATTAAAATGCATTAAAAAAATGCTTGTTGATTGTTGTTGACTTGGCATCCAATGGGTTTTTTCCTATCGTACCCCTCTAAACCTCTAGATCTGTTCATGAAACCCCATGTTGCCACGGTCCGGGCCTCTTGTGGATGTGTCTCAAAATTACTGAACCACATTTGCACGTATATCTCACAAAAAACAGATCTCTCCTAGCCACTAATCTAATCAATTTGCTCCTTGATTATTTCAGTAACCTGTTGGTTGGGACATCTACGGCGAATCTTCAGGCCCTGTAGGTTGCACAGAACGGAGCTGCTAGACCTATCCATGGGCTATCTCACTGGGAACACGTTACAGATGCCAGACGCAGACTGCATTGCCTACCTGTTAAACTTCGTGTTACGTACAAGTTACTTTCCTTGATTTATAAATGCGTTCACAATGAAACTCCTCAATACCTTGTGAACCGTTTTACCACTCTTCCAGCAGGTCGTAGCTTGCGGTTTCATGGCCCGTTAAAACGAACCCAGCCAAGGTATAATGTAAAAACCTTTGGCAGATCCACTTTTGATGTTCAGGCTCCCTTGTACTGGAATAAACCTCCATTTGAACTCAGGCATTCGAAGTCCTGCCTTGAGTTCTAGAAAAATCTTTAAAACTATTTGTTTAATCTTGAGCCAGATTAAATTACTGTTCTCATCTGCTTAGACCATGTTCGCCAAACTTCATTCTGCACTTTGTTCTGTACGTCCCGTCACTGTTTTTTGTGCACTTTGAGGCACATGGGTGAGTAGTGCTATATAAGAACTATAAATAAATAAATAAATAAACCGATTCTAAACTGTGTGGCATTTGACCTAATTTATTACAGAAAGTGTACTGTAAAATTCACAATTTTTACTCATTATTTTAAACATGATCTGGGGGATGGAGGGGAGACCTCGAACCTCCCTTGATTGGTTTGGCCTGCCTTGCTACACTTGGTCGCTCTTGCACTTCCAGCCGGGGGCAGAACAAGCCTCCTTCCGTTTGTGGGCTCCCCCTAGGGAGGGCCCTGCTTACCTTCAGGCCCCATTTGTTAAACAATTGCGGCTATGCCTCTGACACTAGGCATCAGTGGGAGGGAGAAATGCCAATCTACAGGCCAGGCCCCAGAGTTTCCTCCAAGGTACAAGCCAACAAATCTATGTTACAGGCCGGGTGTGATATTGTACTTCCTCTCTTTGTGTCAGTAACAGAGGGAGAGGGAAGACAAGTAAACGAGGTAGGAAAAAGATTAAATTCATGCCAGTAGTTTTGACTTTGTATGCTGAAAACAGAGGGGGTGTAATGGAGGCGAGGACAGAGAGAGAAGGAGATTGTGCAGGGGGTGTGCGACAATGGCTCTGCAGCACAGGGAAGAATAGGCAGATGGTACTGGAGTGGTGGAAGGTAAAACGTAAGTACAGGAGTAGAGGGCCACTGCAATCCAGGACAGAGAGCTGAAGGTAGGCACAGTAGGAGAGAACCTTTTTTGAGGTGACACAGGTATGGGAGAGTTTAGGGGTTTGATGCCATGGTGTAGGTGGATCACTGGAAAGCATATTATCTAGATATGGAATGGCTAAGAGTGGTACAAGAGGAAGGGAAAGGCACAGAGTTGGAGGCATGTGTTTATGATGTTCGTCCTCCCAAAATGGTGCTGGAAAAGGGCCTAAAGACCCAAGCTACACCTCAATGATGGAACCCAAAGAAGCCGTAACATCTTTGGGGATGCTTATGGTCTCGTGCAGAAGGGATATCACCCTGTAGTTTCGGCTGGACTGCACCTTTTTGGGGTGGAGCCAAGGCTGATTTGCATATGGTTTTTCCCCTCTCTGTAATGACTTGGCAGACTGAAAAATGATGGTCTTGGGGGTTGCCGAGAGCAATACCAGAGGTTAGGATTCATTCCAGACCTTCCAGCCATCACCAATTTGTTTTGCCATTCCATGCAGTTACATGAATAAGGGTTGTAGAGGGGGTACTTCATCAAGAAATGATGGACCAGTCTGATGGCTGTGGACATCGATCCTACAGGATTCATTTCAAGAAATCTCTGTTGTGGGAGAAGCAGAACAAATAATCACTGAGCCTGTGCATTGGTTGATGGAAGGCCTCTTTCTTCAAAGGTATCCTTGTCTATATCACCCTACACGCTAAAATTAGACTAAACAAGCTAAACCAATCCTCTTCCCTCAGACCCCTTAAACAGTCAAACCCATCCTGAATGACTCGATGCTCCCTTCCCTATAAGCCTTCTAGCAAAGTTCTCTATTAGCCCACCTGGCAGACATTTCCTCCTTGATGTCCTCATCCTTGTTCCAGACCTAACCATCAATTTTCTACATGCATGGCTTTCGGTCTGAAGCACCTTACATGTAACACCTAAAGCCTCTGCCAACTGTACTGTCTGCATTAAAAACAATAAATACTATACAAACTCTATTGTGCCCTGTTTGATCCTGTCAAGAAGCATAATCAGGAACCCTGCATTCCTTAACTACCAAGCAAGAGAGGGCGGGCCCAACACATTGCCTTTCATTTTCCCTCCTCGTGACAATACTAGCTAAATGAAGCAGGGACGCCACATTCGTTTAGCACTGTGACGATTCGGGAGGACTGGAGTAATGGGATTACTGTGCTAAACAGAGCCACTGCCCTGCAACACACAGAAAATACCCCTAGCTGGCTCTGGGCAGGGTGTATCATTCTACCTGAAGCAACGTGGCTCTCAAAAGCCCTGGCCAGCGTGCAAAGTTCTTCAGAGGAGCACCTCCGAGTGAACACAAAGAAACAAGCAGTGGGATAAGGTGATAGGTGACTCAACAAGGCAGTTCAAGGGTTTAGGTGCCTGCTTTGGAGATCCATGTATAGCCTGCCAGGTTCAAACCTGGAATGGTCACATCATTCCATGGTTGATAAAGCTGTGCGACACAAGCAGGTAGTAATTTCACCTACTACCTAAGCACCATTTTACTTTAGGATGTATGGCAATGGTCCTATTAAATTATGTTATTTAAGGTTGCATATCACGAAGCTCAATAAATGTACTAATGTTCACAAGTTTTCGGTATTCCACAGCGATATCAACCCTCGCCTGATGTTTCATAAGCTACCACTGACAGGATCAGAGCATTGGCCAATGAAATGACAAGCACAGTTCACATCTCTAAGTCTGGTGCAGGGTCCTAACGAAGACACATGCCTGATTTATCGGACACAGCAGTGTAAAAGTACTGGCAAAGTATAAAGGCTCAGATCTGGACAAGGAAATGATCTCTCACAGAGGCCTCATAAAGTAGCAGGTAAAGGAGAAGCATAGTCCAGAGCCAGAGGAAGCAGCAACAGGGAAGGGGACACAGCGAAAGGAAGCAAGGGAAGAGGAGAAACATGAATGGGAACCAAGGGAAGGAAGCATCAGGAAAGGGACACAGCAACAGGGAGCAAGGGGAGCAGAGATCCATGGATGGGAACCCAGGAAAGGAAGCATCAGGAAAGGGACACAGCATCAGGCAGCAAGGGAAGAGGAGAAACATGGATGGGAACCGAGGGAAGGAAGCATCAGGAAAGGGACACAGCAACAAGGAGCCAGGGGATAGGAGAACCATGGATGGAAACCCAGGAAAGGAAGCATCAGGAAAGGGACACAGCAACAGGGAGCAAGCGGAGAGGAGAACTATGGTTGGGAACCCAGGGAAAGAGGCATTGCAAAAGGCACACAGTGACAGGGAGC
This sequence comes from Ambystoma mexicanum, assembly GCF_040938575.1. NCBI lineage: Eukaryota > Metazoa > Chordata > Amphibia > Caudata > Ambystomatidae > Ambystoma > Ambystoma mexicanum. The sequence continues at coordinate 417,367,334 of NC_090934.1, read as the reverse complement.
AAGGGGAGAGGAGAACCATATATAGGAGCCCACGGAAGGAGGCATCAGAAAAGCAACCCAGTAACAGGGAGCAAGGGGAGAGGGGAACCATGGATGAGAAGCCAGGGAAGGAGGAATTAGAAAAGGGACACAGCAACAGGGAGCAAGGGGAGAGGAGAACCATGGATGGGAGCCCAGGGAAGGAGGCATCGGGAAAGGGACACAGCGAAAGGAACCAAGGGAAATGGAGAACCATGGATTGGAACCCAGGGAAGGAAGCATCGGGAAAGGGACACAGAAACAGGGAGCAAGGGGAGAGGAGAACTATGGATGGAAACCCAGGGAAGGAGGCATTGGAAAAGGGACACAGCAAGCGGGAGCCAGGGGATAGGAGAACCGTGGATGGGAACCCAGGAAAGGAAGCATCAGGAAAGGGACACAGCAACAGGGAGCAAGGGGAGAGCAGAACTATGGTTGGGAACCCAGGGAAAGAGGCATTGGAAAAGGGACACAGTGACAGGGGGCAAGGGGAGAGAAGAACCATGGATGAGAGCCTAGGGAAGGAGGCATCAGAACAGCAACACAATGACAGGGGGCAAGGGGAGATGAGAACCATGGATGAGAAACCAGGGAAGGAGGAATTAGAAACGGGACACAGCGACAGGGAGCAAGGGAAGAGGAGAACCATGGATGGGAACCCAGGGAAGGAAGCTTCGGAAAAGGGACATAGCAACAGGGAGCCAGGGGATAGGAGGAACATGGATGGGAACCCAGGAAAGGAAGCATCAGGAAAGGGACACGGCAAAAGGGAGCAAGGGAAGAGGAGAGCCATGGATGGGAGCCCAGGGAAGGAGGCATCAGAAAAGCAACCCAGCAACACGGAGCAAGGGGAGAGTAGAACCATGCATGAGAACCCAGGGAAGGAGGCAACAGAAAAGGGACACAGTGACATGGAGCAAGGGGAGAGGCGAGCCATGGATAGGAACCCAGGGAAGGAGGCATTGGAAAAGCAACACAGCGACAGGGAGCATGGGGAGAGGAGAACCATGGATGAGAACCCAGGGAAAGAGGTATCAGAAAAGGAACACAGTGAAGGTGAGCAAGGGGAGAGGAGGACCATAAATGGGAACAGAGGAAAGGAAGCATCAGGAAAGGGACACAGCTACAGGAAGCAATGGGAGAGGAGAACCATGGATGGGAACCCAGGGAAGGAAGCATCAGGAAAAGGACACAGCAAAAGGGAGCAAGGGGAGAGGAGAACTATGGATGGGCACCGAGGGAAGGAAACATCGGGAAAGGGACACAACGACAGGGAGCCAGAGGATAGGAGAACCATGGATGGGAACCCAGGAAAGGAAGCATCGGGGAAGAGACACAGCGACAGAGATCAAGAAGAGAACCATGGATGGGAACCCAGGGAAGGAAGCATCAGGAAAAATGCACAGCAGCAGGGAGCAAGGGGAGAGGAGACCCATGGATGGGAACACAGGGAAAGAAGCATCAGGAAAGGGATACAGCGACAGTGAGCAAGGGGAGAGGGGAATCATGGATGAGACTCCAGGGAAGGAGGCATCAGAAAAGGGACACAGTGCAAGGAGCAAGGGGAGAGGAGAACCATGGATGGGAACACAGGAAAGGGACACAGCAACGGGTAACAATGGGAGAGGAGAAACATGGATGGGAACCCAGGGAAGGAGACATTGGAAAAGGAACACAGAGACCGGGAGCAAGAGGAGAGGAGAACCTAGGATGGGAAACCCAGGAAAGGCAGCATCAGAAAAGCAACACAGCAACAGGGAGCAAGGGGAGATGAGAACCCAGGGAAGGAGGCATGAGAAAAGGTACACAGTGATAGAGAGCAAGGGGAGAGGAGAACCATGGATGGAATCCCAGGGAAGGAACCACCAGTAAAGGGACACAGCAACAGAGAACAATGGGAGAGGAGAACCATGGATGGGCAACCAGGGAAGGAAACATCGGGAAAGGGACACAACGACAGGGAGCCAGGGGATAGGAGAACCATGGATGGGAACCCAGGAAAGGAATCCTCGGGAAAGGGAAACAGCAAAAGGGAGCAAGAGGAGAGGGGAACTATGGATGGGCATCTAGGGAAGGAGGCATTGGAAAAGGGACACAGCAACAGGGAGCAAGGGGAGAGGAGAACCATGGATGGGAGCCCATGGATGGAGGCATTAGAAAAGGATCACCACGACAGCGAGCAAGGAGAGAGGAGAACCATGGATGGACAACCAGGGAAGGAAACATCTGGAAAGAGACACAACGACAGTGAGCCAGGTAATCGGAGAACCATAGATAGGAACCCAGGAAAGGAAGCATCAGGAAAGGTAAACAGCAACAGGGAACAATGGGGGAGGAGAACCATGGATGGGCAACCAGGGAAGGAAATATCGGGAAAGGGACAAAACGACAGGGAGCCGGGGGATAGGAGAATCATGGATGGGAACCCAGGAAAGGAAGCATCAGGAAAGGGAAACAGCAAAAGGGAGCAACGGGAGAGGGGAACTATGGATGGGCACCGAGGGAAGGAGGCATTAGAAAAGGGACACAGCACCAGGGAGCAAGGGGAGAGGAGAACCATGGATGGGAGCCCATGGATGGAGGCATTAGAAAAGGATCACCACGACAGCGAGCAAGGAGAGAGGAGAACCATGGATGAGAACCCAAGGAAAGATGCATCAGAAAAGGGACACAGCGACAGGGAGCAAGGGGAGAGGAGAACCATGGATGGGAACCCAGGGAAGGAGGCATCAGAAAAGGGACACAGAGACAGTGAACAAGGGCTGAGGCGAACCATGGATGGGGACCAAGGGAAGGAAGAATCAGAAAAGTGAAACAGCGAAATGAAGCAAGGGAAATGGAGAACCATGTATTGGAACCCAGGGAAGGGAGCATCTGGAAAGGGACACAGCAACAGGGAGCAAGGAGAGAGGAGAACTATGGATGGGAACCCAGGGAAGGAGGCATTGGAAAAGGGACACAGCGACAGGAAGCCAGGGGATAGGAGAACCATGGATGGGAACCCAGGAAAGGAAGCAAGAAAGGGACACAGCAACAGGGAGCAAGGGGAGAGGAGAACTATGGTGGGAACCCAGGAAAAGAGGCATTGGGAAAGGGACACAGTGACAGGGAGAAAGGGGAGAGGAGAATCATGGATGGGAACCCAGGAAAGGAAGCATCAGGAAAGGGACACAGCAAAAGGGAGCAAGGGGAGAGGGGAAATATGGATGGGCACCCAGGGACGGAGGCATTAGGAAAGTAACACCGTGACAGCGAGCAAGGGGAGAGGAGAACCATTGATGAGAACCCAGGGAAAGAGGCATCAGAAAAGGGACACAGCAACAGGGAGCAAGGGGAGAGGAGAACCATGGATGGGAACGCAGTGAAGGAGACATCAGAAAAGGGACACAGCGACAGTGAGCAAGGGAAGAGGAGAACCATGGCTAGGGACCAAGGGAAGGAAGCATCGGGAAAGGGACACAGCGAAAGGAAGCTAGGGAAATGGAGAACCATGGATTGGACCCCAGGGAAGGAAGCATCAGGAAAGGGACACAGCAAAGGGAGCAAGGAGAGAGGAGAACTATGGATGGGAACCCAGGGAGGAGGCATTGGAAAAGGAACACAGCGACAGGAAGCCAGGGGATAGGAGAACCATGGATGGGAACCCAGGAAAGGAAGCAGGAAAGGGACACAGCACCAGGGAGCAAGGGGAGAGGAGAACTATGGTTGGGAACCCAGGGAAAGAGACATTGGAAAGGGGGACCAGCGACAGGGAGCAAGGGGAGAGGAGAACCATGGATGGGAACGCAGTGAAGGAGACATCAGAAAAGGACACAGCGACAGTGAGCAAGGGAAGAGGAGAACCATGGATGGGGACCAAGGGAAGGAAGCATCGGGAAAGGGTCACAGCGAAAGGAAGCTAGGGAAATGGAGAACCATGGATTGGAACCCAGGGAAGGAAGCATCAGGAAAGGGACACAGCAACAGGGAGTAAGGGGAGAGGAGAACTATGGTTGGGAACCCAGGGAAAGAAACATTGGAAAGGGGGCACAGCGACAGGGAGCAAGGGGAGAGGAGAATCATGGATGGGAGCCCAGGGAAGGAGGCATCAAAAAAGCAACGCAGTGACAGGGAGCAAGGGGAGAGAAGAACCATGGATGGGAGCCCAGGGAAGGAGGCATTACAAAAGTATCACCACGACAGCGAGCAAGGAGAGAGGAGAACCATGGATGAGAACTCAGGGAAAGAGGCATCAGAAAAGGGACACAGCGACAGTGAGCAAGGGCTGAGGCGAACCATGGATGGGGACCAAGGGAAGGAAGCATCAGGAAAGAGACACATCGCAATGAAGCAAGGGAAATGGAGAACCATGGATTGTAACCCAGGGAAGGAAGCATCTGGAAAGGGACAGAGCAACAGGGAGCAAGGAGAGAGGAGAACTATGGATGGGAACCCAGGGAAGGAGGCATTGGAAAAGGGACACAGCGACAGGAAGCCAGGGGATAGGAGAACCCTGGATGGGAACCCAGGAAAGAAAGCAGGAAAGGGACACAGCAACAGGGAGCAAGGGGAGAGGAAAACTATGGTTGGGAACCCAGGGAAAGAGGCATTGGAAAATGGACACAGCGACAGGGAGCAAGGGGAGAGGAGAATCATGGATGGGAACCCAGGAAAGGAAGCATCAGGAAAGGGACACAGCAAGGGAGCAAGGGGAGAGGGGGACTATGGATGGGCACCCAGGCAAGGAGGCATTAGGAAAGTGACACTGCGATAGCGAGCAAGAGGAGAGGAGAACCATTGATGAGAACCCAGGGAAAGAGGCATCAGAAAAGGGACACAGCGACAGGGAGCAAGGGGAGAGGAGAATCATGGATGGGAGCCCAGCGAAGGAGGCATCAGAAAAGCAACACAGTTACAGGGAGCAACGGTAGAGGAGAACCATGGATGAGAACCCAGGGAAAGAGGCATCAGAAAAGGGACACCGCGACAGTGAGCAAGGGCTGAGGCGAACCATGAATGGGGACCAAGCGGAGGAAGCATCAGGAAAGAGACACAGCGAAATGAAGCAAGGGAAATGGAGAACCATGGATTGGAACGCAGGGAAGGAAGCATCTGGAAAGGGACACAGAAACAGGGAGCAAGGAGAGAGGAGAACTATGGATGGGAACCCAGGGAAGGAGGCATTGGAAAAGGAACACAGCGACAGGAAGCCAGGGGATAGGAGAAGCATGGATGAGAACCCAGGAAAGGAAGCAGGAAAGGGACACAGCAACAGGGAGCAAGGGGAGAGGAGAACTATGGTTGGGAACCCAGGGAAAGAGGCATTGGAAAATGGACACAGCGACAGGAAGCAAGGGGAGAGGAGAATCATGGATGGGAACCCAGGAAAGGAAGCATCAGGAAAGGGACACAGCAAGGGAGCAACTGGAGAGGGGAACTATGGATGGGCACCCAGGGAAGGAGGCATTAGGAAAGTAACACTGCGACAGCGAGCAAGGGGAGAGGAGAACCATTGATGAGAACCCAGGGAAAGAGGCATCAGAAAAGGGACACAGCAACAAGGAGCAAGGGGAGAGGAGAACCATGCATGGGGACCCGGGAAGGAGGCATCGGAAAAGGAACACAGCGACAGTGAGCAAGGGAAGAGGAGAACCATGGATGGGGACCAAGGGAAGGAAGCATCGGGAAATGGACACAGCGAAAGCAAGCTAGGGAAATGGAGAACCATGGATTGGAACCCAGGGAAGGAAGCATCGGGAAAGGGACACAGCAAAAGGGAGCAAGGGGAGAGGAGAACTATTAATGGGCACCCAGGGAAGGAAACATCGGGAAAGGGACACAATGACAGGGAGCCAGGGGATAGGAGAACCATGGATGAGAACCTAGGAAAGGAAGCATCAGGAAAGGGACACAGCAAAACGGAGCAAGGGGAGAGGAGAACTATGGATGGGAACCCAGGGAAGGAGGCACTGGAAAAGGGACACAGCGACAGGAAGCCAGGGGATAGGAGGACCATGGATGGGAACCCAGGAAAGGAAGCAGGAAAAGGACACAGCAACAGGGAGCAAGGGGAGAGGAGAACTATGATTGGGAACCCAGGTAAAGAGGCATTGGAAAGGGGACACAGCGATAGGGAGCAAGGGGAGAGGAGAATCATGGATGGGAGCCCAGCGAAGGAGGCATCAGAAAAACAACACAGTGACAGGGAGCAAGGGGAGAGGAGAACCATGGATGAGAAGGCAGGGAAGGAGGAAATTGAAAAGGGACACAGCAACATGGAGCAAGGGAAGAGGAGAACCAAGGATGGGAACCAAGGGAAGGAAGCATCGGGAAAGGGACACAGCGAAAGGAAGCAGGAAAGGGACACAGCAATAGGGAGCAAGGGGAGAGGAGAACTATGGTTGGGAACCCAGGGAAAGAGGCATTGGAAAATGGACACAGCGACAGGGAGCAAGGGGAGAGGAGAATCATGGATGGGAACCCAGGAAAGGAAGCATCAGGAAAGGGACACAGCAAGGGAGCAAGGGGAGAGGGGAACTATGGATGGGCACCCAGGGAAGGAGGCATTAGGAAAGTAACACTGCGACAGCGAGCAAAGGGAGAGGAGAACCATTGATGAGAACCCAGGGAAAGAGGCATCAGAAAAGGGACACAGCGACAGGGAGCAAGGGGAGAGGAGAACTATGGATGGGTACCCACCGAAGGAGGCATCAGAAAAGGCAAACAGCGACAGTGAGCAAGGGAAGAGGAGAACCATGGATGGGGACCAAGGGAAGGAAGCATCGGGAAATGGACACAGCGAAAGGAAGCTAGGGAAATGGAGAACCATGGATTGGAACCCAGGGAAGGAAACATCGGGAAAGGGACACAATGACAGGGAGCCAGGGGATAGGAGAACCATGGATGAGAACCTAGGAAAGGAAGCATCAGGAAAGGGACACAGCAAAAGGGAGCAAGGGGAGAGGAGAACTATGGATGGGAACCCAGGGAAGGAGGCATTGGAAAAGGGACACAGTGACAGGAAGCCAGGGGATAGGAGAACCATGGATGGGAACCCAGGAAAGGAAGTAGGAAAGGGACACAGCAACAGGGAGCAAGGGGAGAGGAGACTTATGATTGGGAACCCAGGTAAAGAGGCATTGGAAAGGGGACACAGCGACAGGGAGCAAGGGGAGAGGAGAATCATGGATGGGAGCCCAGCGAAGGAGGCATCAGAAAAGCAACACAGTTACAGGGAGCAAGGGGAGAGGAGAACCATGGATGAGAACCCAGGGAAAGAGGCATCAGAAAAGGGACACAGCTACAGTGAGCAAGGGCTGAGGCGAACCATGGATGGGGACCAAGGGAAGGAAGCATCGGGAAATGGACACAGCGAAATGAAGCAAGGAAAATGGAGAACCATGGATTGGAACCCAGGGAAGGAAGCATCTGGAAAGGGACACAGCAACAGGGAGCAAGGAGAGAGGAGAACTATGGATGGGAACCCAGGGAAGGAGGCATTGGAAAAGGGACACAGCGACAAGAAGCCAGGGGATAGGAGAACCATGGATGGGAACCCAGGAAAGGAAGCGGGAAAGGGACAGAGCAACAGGGAGCAAGGGGAGAGGAGAACTATGGTTGGGAACCCAGGGAAAGAGGCATTGGAAAATGGACACAGCGACAGGGAGCAAGGGGAGAGGAGAATCATGGATGGGAACCCAGGGAAAGAGGCATCAGAAAAGGGACACAGCGACAGGGAGCAAGGGGAGAGGAGAACCATGGATGGGAACCCAGGGAAGGAGGCATCAGAAAAGGCACACAGCGACAATGAGCAAGGGAAGAGGAGAACCCTGGATGGGGACCAAGGGAAGGAAGCATCGGGAAATGGACACAGCGAAAGGAAGCTAGGGAAATGAAGAACCATGTATTGGAACCCAGGGAAGGAAGCATCAGGAAAGGGACACAGCAAAAGGGAGCAAGGGGAGAGGAGAACTATTAATGGGCACCCAGGGAAGGAAACATCAGGAAAGGGACACAATGACAGGGAGCCAGGGGATAGGAGAACCATGGATTAGAACCTAGGAAAGGAAGCATCAGGAAAGGTTCACAGCAAAAGAGAGCAAGGGGAAAGGAGAACTATGGATGGGAACCCAGGGAAGGAGGCATTGGAAAAGGGACACGGCGACAGGAAGCCAGGGGATAGGAGAACCATGGATGGGAACCGAGGAAAGAAAGCAGGAAAGGGACACAGCAACAGGGAGCAAGGGGAGAGGAGAACTATGATTGGGAACCCAGGTAAAGAGGCATTGGAAAGGGGACACAGCGACAGGGAGCAAGGGGAGAGGAGAATCATGGATGGGAGCACAGCGAAGGAGGCATCAGGAATGCGGAGTTGGCTGCAGAGTTGCAGTCTGTGGCAGTCACTCCAACCCTTTCTCCAGAGACAGGAGTCTCTCTACTGTGTCCAGCCTCACACGTGGGAGGATCCATAAAACCCCCACGCAGCCGCGGAGCGGCCGCGGAGTTGGCTGCAGAGTTGCAGTCTGTGGCAGTCACTCCAACCCTTTCTCCAGAGACAGGAGTCTCTCTACTGTGTCCAGCCTCACACGTGGGAGGATCCATAAAACCCCCACCCAGCCGCGGAGCGGCCGCGGAGTTGGCTGCAGAGTTGCAGTCTGTGGCAGTCACTCCAACCCTTTCTCCAGAGACAGGAGTCTCTCTACTGTGTCCAGCCTCACACGTGGGAGGATCCATAAAACCCCCACCCAGCCGCGGAGCGGCCGCGGAGTTGGCTGCAGAGTTGCAGTCTGTGGCAGTCACTCCAACCCTTTCTCCAGAGACAGGAGTCTCTACTGTGTCCAGCCTCACACGTGGGAGGATCCAAAAAACCCCCACCCAGCCGCGGAGCGGCCGCGGAGTTGGCTGCAGAGTTGCAGTCTGTGCACGTCTGTGCACGTCTGAAACAACTGAAATGGCCGCACCATCAGCGGACCCCACTTCCATGGACACAGCCACGGACCGAGAATCCGCGGAAACACAGGAGGGTCGTCTGCTCCGAAGCGCGTGCCCACGCCCCGCTGCTGGAAAAAGCCTACAACATCGCAGCGTACAACCTCACCACCCGCTGGGTCCACCCCATAAACATTTAACAACCCCAACAGTAACAATGGCAACCTCCCGTTTAAAACAGGACCTTCTCGAACAACCTGGGCCAAATACCTCAAAACCTGTAACAACTTGCCAAAAAACAAACCCAGAAAAAGCAGAGGACCCGCATCAACAGACACCTGAAACCGTGTCTTCAGCGCCGAACCCGCTGAATCCGGACCTTGAAAGCGTCCCATCGGCACTCTCACGCCAGTGCCAACAAGTTCCTGCTCCGGCCATGGCGTCCGCCAGCACCCGGCCAGCGCACCCTCGCCTGCGGCCCCTACCCCCACAGCCCCGGGACCTGATGGCCTCCGGAGGGAGGATCGAGGACCGTGAGCGGGGGGAGAGGTCCGCACCAGTGGAAAGCGCGGATTAGACACCGCGAGCCAGCCTGGAGGGAGAACGAAGTCCTGCTCCCTCGGCAACGGCCTTCCCGGAAATGGCCCCGAAAGAGGCTGCGCATCCGCAGGCCTTTCTGGGGGAGGAGCCAGGCTCCATCGCTCATCCCCCGGCAGGACGCGACAAACAGTGGGAAGGGCTCGATGGCCACAAGGCCACGCCCCCCACTGTGGAGGACTCGCAGCCACCTCGCCCGCTACGAAATGGTCTAACAGACCTCTCAGTAGAGTACAGAGGTCCCGAAAGTAACGCAGAATCAACCAAGGTAAACCAAGACACCAACGCGTCAATACAAACCGAAGCTCAAGTGCATTCTAGCAAGCCATCAAAAGTCTTTCCTCGTCACTCAGTAGACGAGCACAGAGCCTCGGGGACTACAGGAAACGAAGACCAGGTCTCAGGCCTGGAAAAGTCTACGCCACCCCTGCTCACGTCTCTGGCAGAGTCGATAAACAAAACAAAACGCACCAGGAAAGAGGCGGAGTCCCCTGACACAGGAAACTCAAGACCCACTTGGAAGAAAGCTCCCTCAAAACTTACAAATAAAACACAAAAAAGCACAATCAGGCTACAGACGTCAAAAAACCAAAAAAGTGGTCAAGCATCAAAAAAATCCGGGGGCACGAAATCAATAAAACCATCGGTCGCCACCCTCGTAACCGACTTCTTCCATGCTTTCGCGCCAGAGCCTCACTCCAGGCAAGCTGACCTTACCGACAAGGAAATACTGGAGGCAATAAAAACGTGCCAACCCCCTGAAAAAGCGAGGAAAATAACCCCACCGACAAATCCGTGTGTTCAACACCAATACTCTGCAAACAACATACAATCTGCTTCTCCTTTGAAAAAGGCCCTACAGGAGAAATCAGCAAAGCAAATTGACGCGACTCCACACCGAGTACCGGGGCCCCAACACACATCTAACAGGGAAATTACGCCGAAACAAACCGCAGAAACCAACCGAGCTATCGTACCTACAGAAAAGCTCATTGGCGTGATGCAAACAGCCTCATCCAGGGAAAACCCGGCTCTGGTCAATCTTAAAGCCTCACAACCTGTTAGTAAAGGCTCCCCACATCCAACCCAACTGAACCCAAATGCTTTCCCCGAAACTCCAGAGCAGACAGGGCCACAGTCATCTCAAGATCAAGCCACCGAAACACAGAGGCCAAACCCCCCGCAAACTGAACAAAAGCCAGAAACTCCCTCAAACAATGCAGCCGCGCCAAGTTCAAATAAGGAACGGCTGATTGGCAGCCGGCAGGATGGCGCTTCAACCGCTCTTTCACTAAAATCATACCTACCAGGGCGACTCAGTGGTGGCCTACCTGATCTACCCCCTTCGCCTGTAGTAAGACGGATCTTAAACAAGTCCAACTCATTTTCGCCAGCTCCTAAACAACGCCCTCCACCCCAGGGCTCGCCAATGGAGCCGGCAGCGCAACACAAGAGAGACCTTCTCTCAATAATGTCAGCTGTCACCATCGCAATGAACCCGTTTACCAAACTATATGAAGGCATCAACGAAAATCTGAAAGACAACACAGCGATGCAAGCTACAATGCTCTCGAAACTAACCTTTCTGGAAGGATACATCACAGCCTTAGACGACAAATTCAAAAACCTAAAGTTGGTCATGGAACAAGGCCATAAAGACACGGCAAACCTCCTCACCTCATCTTGCTTGGGGGATAAACAGGGAGGCCAAATCTCCTCAGCACAACATTCACTTCCACCCTCTAGCATAGTCCCCCACAAGCTATTGGACCTTGGCTCTCCAATTCCTGAACCACAAGAGGTGATTGTTATCACAGATGAAACAGTCAACGCTTTGCTCCCCTCGAAACTGACAGTGAGGGTGGTAGACCCCTCGTATCCCTTGTTTACAGGCACGAGACCGGAAAAACAACCCCCTGGGGGAAAATCCAAAATCCAAAATCCAAACTCAGTAAAGCAATCAAGTTTACGGTCAACAAAAAAGAAAGAGAAAGAAAGAAATCTGGCCCGGAGTCCGGCCGCAAACCAATCAACATCAAAAGCCTCCCCCAGAACATCAGAGGACTTTCTAGTAGACGAGGTCCTGATGAACATCTCTCAACACCTCGAAGACACTCAAGATCCACCACCTGACAAAAATGAGAAAATGCCTCAACCACCAAATCCGCAGACTCCTTCACCTAAAGGGGATCAAAATGCAAAAAAAGAAAACCCAAAGGAATCGTCAGAAGAGGACTCGCCATACAATTTTATCACCTTGGAAGAGCGTAGGAAAATCCTCCAACGCCGGAAACCCGCTACCTTCCGTAGCCCTATAAGCTCCCAAGCGGTGTCATTCACATACCCACCAGCACGCGAGGGGCCAACTTGCAAAAAGTCAGCCTCCAGCGTCCAATACAGCCCACAGCAGACGCGACGAACCCAGGACTTCCATCTAAAGTCCAACGAAGACACATATTCGGAGCCAAGGAAAACCGACAAAATGGGGCAACACCTGTGTCCCCACTCCATTTCAAGGACTGAACAACACCGGAAAAGACACGGCTCCGTGAGGGAGTCCCCGATCGAGCTCGAACAACACGCTGAAAACGACGACGACATCATACTGAATAGAAGAGGGATCCTCATGCTATTCAGCCTGATCCCAACCCTCCGGAAGATCAAGTCCTCCGATCTAAAAATCATCTACCCATACCACTCTAACGAAAGAGCAAAAGCCTATATCTACCCAGTTTCAAAACACACAAAGACAAAAATCGCGGACGCAACAAACGACCTGGCTGCACTAGGTGACATTGTGCAAAGAGATCCTCAAAATTCGCAAAGCTGGGAGAAGGCCAAACCAGAAAGAAAATCGGTCCGAAAGGACAAAATCTCTGGAAAAGAGAAGAAAGCGGAGCCACAAAGCCTTCCAGAACGTACTCGAACAGCGGTAAACTCATCCTCAAAGTCACATGAGAGCCACCGAGAAAACAAACATGTCATCCCCAGGCGCGATAAGCCGCAAAAGCCCACAGAAGTGACAACCTCGAAGCATAAACAGCCAAAAGCAGACCTACTCAACTTGACTAAGACCGTGTCTATGGCGCAAAATAACAGGACGAACATCGGAGCCCCAACAGAGAGCGCCTCTACATCCTCAAAACTAGCTGCGAAACTACAGGGGCTGTGGGCCTGGCTCCCAAAGGCCTTATACCACGGGACAAAATAGCAATCCGCAGGTCGGCCTGCCGAACCCATGGGAAAACGGAATGTCGACCACCTCATATCTTCACTACACCTTTGCTCATGGAACACGAGAGGACACTTACATCTTACCACAACGGGTGACGCAAACCTAGCCTCATTCGACATCATTTGTCTCCAAGAGACCTGGCTCAGACAAAATCCAGCTATGGATGGTTATGATACAATCCTGGCCCCAGCCAACAAAGGAGCCCTAGGTCGGCCGACATCAGGTCTCCTTTTGGCCTGCCGACAGGGAATCGGGCTGACACTTAAGTCTACCCTTCAAGCAAATCTCTCAATATTAGCTGTACTACTCGAATGGGCCGAAAAACCCTCCTCCAGTCCATCACAAATAGCGGTGATTAACACTTACTGGAACCCAGCGGCAATACATCACCAGTCCTACCTTTCAATGATGGAAAACCTGGTCGATGAAATTCAAGCAACACGACAGGTCTCTTCAATCATCATCTGTGGGGACTTGAATGCCAAATGCTCCAAGGAAGTGCAAACACTGGACGCATCCTCGCAAACCACAACAGCAGTGAAAAGAGGTTACCTATGGTCTTCCTTGATGTCCTCCAGAAAATTCGAAAACCTGAACTTCGTCTTCCCAAATGAAAATCGTCTGCCGACCTGGGAACAAGGCTCACTAAATGCGACCATAGATTACATCTATGTATCCAGACCCCTCCTGAGCAAAGTACAAACCTTTGAAGTCCGACAGACCACAGCCAGCGATCACAATCAGCTGACGATGTCTCTGGTAAACCACCACAAGGCGCCTGAACCCTACACCATGGAAGTAGAATCAAACGCCCGTGGAAACCGCCTAAACCTGACAACTCGAGCGGTTAAATCTTTGCTGGCAAACTATACCGGGGAAGAAAGATCTAAGGGCGCAGAGTCTCGATTATGTACCTCTGCTGTTAAAATATCGGATGAACTTAAAACAGAAAGCCCCGTCCTCCGCATCTCCAAAGCATGCTTATGATCCCGCCCTGGTGACAAAACGAAGGGAGCTCCAAAAACTCAAAAGACAACTAGGTAACAATCCGTCAAATAAAGAAAAACTAAAATCGGCAATCGCAACCTATAAATCATGGGTGAAAGAACACCATCACCGATTATACCAACAAGACGCCGAAATTATGCTAAAAGCCATCAGTGGCAACAAAGCCAAAGAATTTTGGTCTTTGCTGAAATCTGCGGTGCCTTCAATAAACAACTCTACAATCAACGCCATGCCGGAGCACAAATGGATCACACACTTCTCTACGGTCTTCCAAGCCCCCGCTCAAACCACCTGCTGGGATATCACAGACCAGACGTCAGCCTGGATCCAACTGGACGACCAACAAGAAATCAGCAACCATATCAAAAAACTGAAGATCTCCAGAGCAGCGGGCCCGGACGGGATCTCAAACATCGACCTGAAAAACAACTGTCAGGAATGGGCAACACTGTTAGCTTCCATCTTTCAGAAATGCTCTGAGCAGAAATCCCTGCCGCCATCCTGGACAAAAGCAATCATCGTTCCCATCTACAAAAAGGGGGACATCACTGACCCCCGAAATTACCGTCCAATTGCCCTGTTGGACTGCATCGGCAAAGTCTTTGGAAGTTTACTTCTGAACCGCTTTCAATCTTGGGCTGAATCTGCCCCATGCAATGATAAATACCAATCGGGCTTCAAGAAAAACACGGGCACGGCGGCAAACATCTTAGCGATCAGCACTCTAAAAAGCAAAGCCTGGGAAAAATAAATCTCGAATCTTCATCGCCTTCATCGACCTCTCACAGGCATTTGACCTTGTCGACAGACACCGCTTATGGGAAAAACTGGAGAGGTGGAGTTGTCCACAAGAAATACTACAACCAATTAAAGCTCTCCACACGGACACTTCCCTCAGGGTTCGACTTTCCCAAAGAGGCACCGTATCAGACGAAATTCAGATTGGGCGAGGGGTAAAACAGGGATGCCCGCTTGCTCCTGCACTGTTTCTTGCATACATCGGCGATTATGGGGACTCAGTAGATCTGGAACATACTTTTCCACCGGCTCTTGCATCCTCGAAAATAAGCCATCTGTTGTATGCTGACGACCTAATACTCCTGGATCAGACCCAGATCGGCCTCCAGAGACAACTATCTAACCTCCTGAGCTACACTGCTGAAAACAACTTAAAAATAAACCAAGAAAAAACAAAAATAAGGATACTGGAAGGATGACAGAAGAAAAACAAAACCTCTGAAAAATTCAAATGGTTCCTTGAGGGAAAAGAGATTGAGAGGGTCTCCGACTATAAATATCTAGGCGTCCAGATCGACCCCTCAAAAAACGAATTATCCATGCAGAGCGCCCTGGAAACAAAGCTAAAGAAATTAGCCTCCCAAGCAAAGGCGATTGATTCAAAATTTGGTAAATTTTCGTGCATCCCGGCAATAGACTTTTACAAGAAAAAAGTTGTCCCTTCAATCACCTACGGAGCTGAGGCTATGCCAACAATCCCAGAAAGAACTTGGCAAAAACTGGAGAGCAAGTTCTGGAAAACAGTCCTGGGTTTCCCAAAGTCCACATCCATTGCTGCAATCCGCCGGGAGCTAAGCTTATTGTCACTAACAGCAACAGTCAACCTAAACTCACTCAGGTTATTCAGGAAATGCATCACGGCCGACAGTGAGCAAATCTTCGGCCTGTTGAACAAAGAACTACAAAGTGGCAAAGTCAAAATGCTAAAAACCTGGAAAGGCAAAAATACGTCCCTTTTGGATTCAGTGATGTGCTCGGAAGCTGACCTCATCACAAATCCTCTGAGAGTTTACAAGAAATTGAAAGAATTAGACTGGATCCAGACTCAAGATCTAGCCACCAAAAATAAACTTCTTCTCCATCTTCCCCCTCGCTCTCTAAACTAAACGAGCCGATGCAATACTACGAAACTACATGCTAAGAATCAGGTTGAATCTGCTCGAAACCAACGAGATTCTAAACATCAGAGGCCTATCTGATTCCAACATGTGTCGTCTGTGCAACGCCAAAACAGAATCCATCAGGCACCTACTGCTCTCATGCCCAGAAACCCTAGACCTGAGATCGGCCTACATAAAGCACTTCAGCTCAGAGGAATATGGGTGGGACAAAGACTCCTGCTGGAACAGACTGATAGGAGGGGATCGAACCTCCTGGTTACTAGCATCAATCAAAATAATGCAACATACTCTGCAGAGGATAGAGGGTTGACGGTCCCACCCTTGTGCAGCCACTGGACTTCTGTTTCTATTTTCTCTGCGCAAGCTATCTCCTCGTCCTTTTGTAAAGTTCTAAATGAACATACACAAATAAAAAAATAAATAAAAAAAAGCAACACAGTGACAGGGAGCAAGGGGAGAGGAGAACCATGGATGAGAAGGCAGGGAAGGAGGAAATTGAAAAGGGACACAGCAACAGGGAGCAAGGGAAGAGGAGAACCAAGGATGGGAACCAAGGGAAGGAAGCATCGGGAAAGAGACACAGCGAAAGGAAGCAAGGGAAATGGAGAACCGTGGATTGGAACCCAGGGAAGGAAGCATAGGGAAAGGGACACAATGACAGGGAGCCAGGGGATAGGAGAAACATGGATGGGAACCCAGGAAAGGAAGCTTGTGGAAGGAGGCATCAGAAAAGCAACACAGCGTCAGGGAGCAAGGGTGGAGGGGAGCCATGGATGGAAGCCCGGAGAAGGAGGCATTGGAAAAGCAAGACCGTGACATGGAGCAAGGGGAGAGGAGAACCATAGATGAGAACCCAGGGAAGGAAGCAACAGAAAAGGGACACAGTGAAGGTGAGCAAGGGGAGAGGAGAACCATAAGTGGGAACACAGGAAAGGAAGCATCAGGAAAGGGATACAGCAACTGGAAGCAATGGGAGAGGAGAACCATGGATGGCAACCAAGGGAAGGAAGCATCGGGGAAGGGACACAGAGACAGGGAGCAAGGGGAGAGGAGAACCATGGATGGGAACCCAGGGGAGGAAGCATAAGAAAAGGGGCACAGCGACAGGGAGCAAGGGAAGAGGAGAAACATGGATGGTAAACAAGGGAAGGAAGCATCGGGAAAGGGACACAGCCACAGGATTCAAGGGCATAGGAGAACCATGGATAGAAACCCAGGAAAGGAAGCATCAGGAAAGGGACACAGCAAAAGGGAGCAAGGGGAGCGGGGAACTATGGATGGGCACCATTGTAGGAGGCATTGGAAAAGAGACACAGCGACAGGGAGAAGGTGAAAGGAGAGCCACGGATGGGAACCTAGGGAAGGAGGCATTAGAAAAGTAACACAGCGACAGCGAGCAAGGGGAAAGGAGAACCATGGATGAGAACCCAGGGATAGAGGATCAGAAAAGGGACACAGCGACAGGGAGCACGGGGAGAGGAGAACCATGGATGGGAACCCAGGGAAGGAGGCATCAGAAAAGGGACACAGCGACAGTGAGCAAGGGAAGAGGAGAAACATGGATGGGAGCCTAGGGAAGGAGGCATGCGTAAAGACACACAGCGACAGGGAGCAAGGGGAGAGGAGAACCATGGATGTGAACACAGGGAAGGAGGCATCAGGAAAGGGACACAGGGATGGGGAGCAAGGGGAGAGGAGAACCATGGATGGGGACCCAGGAAAGGAAGCATCAGGAAAGGGACACAGCAAAAGGGAGCAAGGGGAGAGGGGAACTATGGATGGGCACCAGGGAAGGAGGCATTACAAAAGTAACACAGCGACAGGGAGCAGGGGGAGAGGAGAACCATGGATGGGAACCCAGGGAAGGAGGCATCAGAAAAGGACCACAGCAACACAGAGCAAGGGGAGAGGAGAACTATGGATGGGAGCCTAGGGAAGGAGGCATGCATAAAGACACACAGCGACAGGGAGCAAGGGGAGAGGAGAACCATGGATGTGAACACAGGGAAGGAGGCATCAGAAAAGGGACACAGGGATGGGGAGCAAGGGGAGAGGAGAACCATGGATGGGGACCCAGGAAAGGAAGCATCAGGAAAGGGACACAGCAAAAGGGAGCAAGGGGAGAGGGGAACTATGGATGGGCACCAGGGAAGGAGGCATTACAAAAGTAACACAGAGACAGCAAGCAAAGGGAGAGGAGAACCATGGATGAGAACGCAGGGAAAGAGGCATCAGAAAAGGGACACAGCGACAGTGAGCAAGGAAGAGTAGAACCATGGATGGGGACCCAGGAAAGGATGCACCAGGAAAGGGACACAGCAACAGGGAGAAGGGGGAGAGGAGAACCATGGAAAGGAGCACAGGGAAGGAGGCATCCGAAAAGCAACACAACGACAGGGAACAAGGGGAGAGGAGCACCATGGATGGGAACACAGGGGAGGAGGCATCAGAAAAGGGACACAGCGACAGGGAGCAAGGGAAGAAGAGAACCATGGATGGGAACCCAGGGTAGGAAGCATCGGGAAAAGGATACAGCAACAGAGAGCAAGGGGAGAGGAGCACCATGGATAGGGACCCAGGAAAGGAAGCATCAGGAAAGGGACACAGCAAAAGGCAGCAAGGGAAGAGGAGAACTATGGATGGGATCCCAGGGAAGTAGGCATCGGAAAAGGGACACAGCGACAGGGAGCAAAGGGAGAGGAGAACCGTGGATGAGAACCCAGGGAAGGAGGCATCAGAAAAGAGACACAGCAACAGGGAGCAAGGGGAGAGGAGAACCATGGAAGGGAACCCATGGAAGGAGGCATCAGAAAAGTAAAACAGCGACATGGAGCAAAGGGGAGAGCAGAACCATGAGGAACCCAGGGAATGGGGCATCAGAAAAGCAATACAGCAACGGGGAGCAAGGGAAGAGGGGAACCATGGTGGGAACCCACGGAAGGAAGCATCAGGGAAGGGACACAGCAACAGGGAGCAAGGGGAGAGGAGAATCATGGATGGGAACCCACGGAAGGAAGCATCAGGGAAGCTACACAGCGACAGAGAGCAAGGGGAGAACCATGGATGGGAACCCAGGGAAGGAAGCACCGGGAAAAAGGCAAAGCAACAGGGAGCAAGGGGAGAGAAGACCCATGGATGGGAACACAGGGAAAGAGGCATCAGAAAAGCAATACAGCAACGGGGAGCAAGGGAAGAGGGGAACCATGGTGGGAACCCACGGAAGGAAGCATCAGGGAAGGGACACAGCAACAGGGAGCAAGGGGAGAGGAGAATCATGGATGAGACCCCAGAAAAGGAGGAATCAGAAAAGGGACACAGTGCAAGGAGCAAGGGGAGAGGAGAACCATGGATGGGAACACAGGAAAGGAAGCATCAGGAAAGGGACACAGCAACGGGTAGCAATGGGAGAGGAGAACCATGGATGGGAACTCAGGGAAGGAGGCATTGGAAAAGGGACACAGAGACAGGGAGCAAGAAGAGAGGAGAACCTAGGATGGGAAACCCAGGAAAGGAAGCATCAGAAAAGCAACACAGCGACAGGGAGCAAGGGGAGATGAGAACCCAGGGACGGAGGCATGAGAAAAGGTACACAGTGATAGGGAGCAAGGGGAGAGGAGAACCATGGATGGAAACCCAGGGAAGGAGGCATCAGAAAAGGGACACAGTGCAAGGAGCAAGTGGAGAGGAGAACATGGATGGGAACACAGGAAAGGAACCGTCAGGAAAGGGACACAGCAAGAGGGAACAAAGGGAGAGGAGAACCATGGATGGGCAACCAGGGAAGGAAACATTGGGAAAGGGATACAACGACAGGGAGCCAGGGGATAGGAGAACCATGGATGGGAACCCAGGAAAAGAAGCCTCAGGAAAGGGAAACAGCAAAAGGGAGCAAGGGGAGAGGGGAACTATGGATGGGCATCCAGGGAAGGAGGCATTGGAAAAGGGACACAGCGACAGGGAGCAAGGGGAGAGGAGAGCCATGGATGGGCAACCAGGGAAGGAAACATCGGGAAAAGGACACAACGACAGTGAGCCCGGGGATCGGAGAACCATGGATGGGAACCCAGGAAAGAAAGCATCAGGAAAGGGAAACAGCAACAGGGAACAATGGGAGAGGAGAGCCATGGATGGGCAACCAGGGAAGGAAACATCGGGAAAGGGACACAACGACAGGGAGCCATGGGATATGAGAACCATGGATGGGAACGCAGGAAAGGAAGCATCAGTAAAGGGAAACAGCAGAAGGGAGCAAGGGGAGAGGGGAACTATGGATGGGCATCCAGGAAGGAGGCATTTGAAAAGGGACACAGCGACAGGGAGCAAGGGGACAGGAGAGCCATGGATGGGAGCCCAGCGAAGGA
This sequence comes from Ambystoma mexicanum, assembly GCF_040938575.1. NCBI lineage: Eukaryota > Metazoa > Chordata > Amphibia > Caudata > Ambystomatidae > Ambystoma > Ambystoma mexicanum. Next base: position 417,347,289 of record NC_090934.1, on the reverse strand, counting down.
GGCATTAGAAAAGTATCACCACGACAGCGAGCAAGGAGAGAGGAGAACCATGGATGAGAACCCAGGGAAAGAGGCATCAGAAAAGGGACACAGCGTCAGGGAGCAAGGGGCGAGGAGAACCATGGATGGGAGCCCAGGGAAGGAGGCATCAGAAAAGGGACACAGCGACAGTGAGCAAGGGATGAGGCGAACCATGGATGGGGACCCAGGAAAGGAAGCATCAGGAAAGGGACACAGCGACAGGGAGCAAGGGGAGATGAGAACCCAGGGAAGGAGGCATGAGAAAAGGTACACAGTGATAGGGAGCAAGGGGAGAGGAGAACCATGGATGGAAGCCCAGGGAAGGAGGCATCAGAAAAGGGACACAGTGCAAGGAGCAAGTGGAGAGGAGAACATGGATGGGAACACAGGAAAGGAACCATAAGGAAAGGGACACAGCAAGAGGGATCAAAGGGAGAGGAGAACCATGGATGGTCAACCAGGGAAGGAAACATTGGGAAAGGGACACAACGACAGGGAGCCAGGGGATAGGAGAACCATGGATGGGAACCCAGAAAAGGAAGCCTCAGGAAAGGGAAACAGCCAAAGAGAGCAAGGGGAGAGGGGAACTATGGATGGGCATCCAGGGAAGGAGGCATTGGAAAAGGGACACAGCGACAGGGAGCAAGGGGAGAGGAGAACCATGGATGGGCAACCAGGGAAGGAAACATTGGGAAAGGGACACAACAACAGTGAGCCAGGGGATCGGAGAACCATGGATGGGAACCCAGGAAAGAAAGCATCAGGAAAGGGAAACAGCAACAGGGAACAATGGGAGAGGAGAACCATGGATGGGCAACCAGGGAAGGAAACATCAGGAAAGGGACACAACGACGGGAAGCCACGGGATAGGAGAACCATGGATGGGAACCCAGGAAAGGAAGCATCAGGAAAGGGAAACAGCAGAAGGGAGCAAGGGGAGCGGGGAACTATGGATTGGCACCATGGAAGGAGGCATTGGAAAAGAGACACAGCGACAGGGAGAAGGAGAAAGGAGAGCCACGGATGGGAACCCAGGGAAGGAGGCATTAGAAAAGTAACACAGCGAGCAAGGGGAAAGGAGAACCATGGATGAGAACCCAGGAATAGAGGATCAGAAAAGGGACACAGCAACAGGGAGCAGGGGGAGAGGAGAACCATGGATGGGAACCCAGGGAAGGAGGCATCAGAAAAGGGACACAGCGACTGTGAGCAAGGGAAGAGGAGAACCATGGATAGGGACCCAGGAAAGGATGCACCAGGAAAGGGACACAGCAACACAGAGCAAGGGGAGAGGAGAACTATGGATGGGAACTCGGGGAAGGAGGCATTGGAAATGGACACAGCGACAGGGACCAAGGGGAGAGGAGAACCATGGATGGGAGCCTAGGGAAGGAGGCATGCGTAAAGACACACAGCGACAGGGAGCAAGGGGAGAGGAGAACCATGGATGGGAACCCAGGGAAGGAGGCATCAGAAAAGGGACACAGCGACTGTGAGCAAGGGAAGAGGAGAACCATGGATGGGAACCCAGGGAAGGAGGCATCAGAAAAGGGACACAGCGACTGTGAGCAAGGGAAGAGGAGAACCATGGATAGGGACCCAGGAAAGGATGCACCAGGAAAGGGACACAGCAACACAGAGCAAGGGGAGAGGAGAACTATGGATGGGAACTCGGGGAAGGAGGCATTGGAAATGGACACAGCGACAGGGACCAAGGGGAGAGGAGAACCATGGATGGGAGCCTAGGGAAGGAGGCATGCGTAAAGACACACAGCGACAGGGAGCAAGGGGAGAGGAGAACCATGGATGTGAACACAGGGAAGGAGGCATCAGAAAAGGGACACAGGGACGGGGAGCAAAGGGAGAGGAGAACCATGGATGGGGACCCAGGAAAGGAAGCATCAGGAAAGGGACACAGCAAAAGGGAGCAAGGGGAGACGGGAACTATGGATTGGCACCATGGAAGGAGGCATTAGAAAAGTAACACAGCGACAGCAAGCAAGGGGAGAGGAGAACCATGGATGAGAACCCAGGGAAAGAGGCATCAGAAAAGGGACACAGGGAGCAGGGGTAGAGGAGAACCATGGATGGGAACCCAGGGAAGGAGGCATCAGAAAAGGGACACAGGGACAGTGAGCAAGGGAAGAGGAGAACCATGGATGGGGACCCAGGAAAGGATGCACCAGGAAAGGGACACAGCAACAGGGAGAAGGGGGAGAGGAGAAACATGGAAGAGAGCACAGGGAAGGAGGCATCCGAAAAGCAACACAACGACAGGGAACAAGGGGAGAGGAGCACCATGGATGGGAACACAGGGGAGGAGGCATCAGAAAAGGGACACAGTGACAGGGAGCAAGGGAAGAAGAGAACCATGGATGGGAACCCAGGGTAGTAAGCATCGGGAACAGGATACAGTGACAGAGAGCAAGGGGAGAGGAGAACCATGGATAGGGACCCAGGAAAGGAAGCATCAGGAAAGGGACACAGCAAAAGGCAGCAAGGAGAGAGGAGAACTATGGATGGGATCCCAGGGAAGGAGGCATTGGAAAAGGGACACAATGACAGGGAGCAAAGGGAGAGGAGAACCGTGGATGAGAACCCAGGGAAGCAGGCATCAGAAAATAGACACAGCAACAGGGAGCAAGGGGAGAGGAGAACCATGGAAGGGATCCCATGGAAGGAGGCATCAGAAAAGTAAAACAGTGACATGGAGCAAAGGGGAGAGGAGAACCATGAATGGGAACCCAGGGAATGGGGCATCAGAAAAGCAATACAGCAACGGGGAGCAAGGGAAGAGGGGAACCATGGTGGGAACCCACGAAGGAAGCATCAGGGAAGGGACACAGCAACACGGAGCAAGGGGAGAGGTGAATCATGGATGGGAACCCACGGAAGGAAGCATCAGGGTAGGGACACAGCGACAGAGAGCAAGCGGAGAGGAGACTCATGGATGGGAACCCACGAAAGGAAGCATCGGGGAAGGGACACAGCGACAGAGAGCAAGGGGAGAACCATCGATGGGAACCCAGGGAAGGAAGCATCGGGAAAAAGGCACAGCAACAGGGAGCAAGGTGAGGGACACAATGACAGGGAGCCAGGGGATAGGAGAACCATGGATGGGAACCCAGGAAAGGAAGCCTCAGGAAAGGGAAACAGCAAAAGGGAGCAAGGGGAGAGGGGAACTATGGATGGGCATCCAGGGAAGGAGGCATTGGAAAAGGGACACAGCGACAGGGAGCAAGGGGAGAGGAGAACCATGGATGGGCAACCAGGGAAGGAAACATCGGGAAAGGGACACAACGACAGTGAGCCAGGGGATCGGAGAACCATGGATGGGAACCCATGAAAGAAAGCATCAGGAAAGGGAAACAGCAACAGGGAACAATGGGAGAGGAGAACCATGGATGGGCAACCTGGGAAGGAAACATCAGGAAAGGGACACAACGACAGGGAGCCACGGGATAGGAGAATCATGGATGGGAACCCAGGAAAGGAAGCATCAGGAAAGGGAAACAGCAGAAGGGAGCAAGGGGAGAGGGGAACTATGGATGGGCATCCAGGAAGGAGGCATTTGAAAAGGGACACAGCGACAGGGAGCATGGGGAGAGGAGAGCCATGGATGGGAGCCCAGCGAAGGAGGCATTAGAAAAGTATCACCACGACAGCGAGCAAGGAGAGAGGAGAACCATGGATGAGAACCCAGGGAAAGAGGCATCAGAAAAGGGACACAGCGTCAGGGAGCAAGGGGCGAGGAGAACCATGGATGGAAACCCAGGGAAGGAGGCATCAGAAAAGGTACACAGTGACAGGGAGCAAGGGAAGAGGAGAACCAAAGATGGGAGCCCAGGGAAGGAGGCATCAGAAAAGGAACACAGCAACACGGAGCAAGGGGATAGGAGAAACATGGATGAGAAGCCAGGGAAAGAGGCATCAGAAAAGGGACACAGCGTCAGGGAGCAAGGGGCGAGGAGAACCATGGATGGAAACCCAGGGAAGGAGGCATCAGAAAAGGTACACAGTGACAGGGAGCAGGGGGGAGAGGGAAGCCATGGATGGGAACCCAGGGAAAGAGGCATTGGAAAAGCAACACAGCAACATGGAGCAAGGGGAGAGGAGGAACATGGATGAGAAGCCAGGGAAGGACGCATCAGAAAAGGGACACTGTGAAGGTGAGCAAGGGGAGCGGAGAACCATAAGTGGGAACACAGGAAAGGAAGACTCGGGAAAGGGACACAGCAACAGGAAGCAATGGGAGAGGAGAACCATGGATGGGAACCAAGGGAAGGAAGCATTGGGGAAGGGACACAGAGACAGGGTGCAAGGGGAGAGGAGAACCATGGATGGGAACCCAGAGGAGGAAGCATCAGAAAAAGGGCACAGAGACATGGAGCAAGGGAAGAGGAGAACCATGCATGGGAAACAAGGGAAGGAAGCATCGGGAAAGGGACGCAGCCACAGGAAGCAAGGGTATTGGAGAACCATGGGTTGGAACCCAGGAAAGGAAGCATTAGGAAAGGGACACAGCAAAAGGGAGCAGGGCAGAGGGGAACTATGGATGGGCACCAGGGAAGGAGACATTGGGAAAGGGACACAACGACAGGGAGCAATGGGAGAGGAGAACCATCGATGGGAACCAAGGGAAGGAAGCATCGAGGAAGGGAGACAGGAAGCAAGGGGAGAGGAGAACCATGGATGGGAACCAACGGAAGGAAGCATCGGGGAAGGGACACAGAGACAGGGAGCAAGGGTAGAGGAGAACCATGGATGGGAACCCAGGGGAGGAAGCATCAGAAAAGGGGCACAGCGACAGGGGTCAAGGGAAGAGGAGAACTATGGATGGGAGCCCAGGGAAGGAGGCATCAGAAAAGCAACACAGTGACAGGGAGCAAAGGGAGAGTAGAACCATGGATGAAACACAGGGAAGGAGGCAACGGAAAAGGGACACAGTGACATGGAGCAAGGGGAGAGGGGAGCCATGGATGGGAACCCTGGGAAGGAGGCATTGGAAAAGCAACACAGCACCAGGGAGCAAGGGGAGAGGAGAACCATGGATGAGAACCCAGGGAAGGAGGCATCAGAAAAGGGACTCTGTGAAGGTGAGCAAGGGGAGAGGAGAAACATAAGTGGCAACGCAGGAAAGGAAGAATCAGGAAAGGGACACAGCAACAGGAAGCAATGGGAGAGGAGAACCATGGATGGGAACCAAGGTAAGGAAGCATTGGGGAAGGGACACAGAGACAGGGAGCAAGGGGAGAGGAGAACCATGGATGGGAACCCAGAGGAGGAAGCATCAGAAAAGGGGCACAGAGACAGGGAGCAAGGGAAAAGGAGAACCATGGATGGGAAACAAGAGACGAAAGCATTGGGAAAGGGATACAGCCACAGGAAGCAAGGGCATTGGCGAACCAACGATGGGAACCCAGGAAAGGAAGCATCAGGAAAGGGACACAGAAAAAGGGAGCAAGGGGAGAGGGGAACTATGGATGGGCACACGGAAGGAGGCACTGGAAAAGGGACACAGCGACCGGGAGCAACGGAAGAGGAGACCATGGATGGGAGCCCAGGGAAGGAGGCACCCGAAAAGCCACACAGCAACAGGGAGCAAGGGGAGAGGAGAACCATGGATGGGAACACAGGGAAGGAGGCATCAAAAAAGGGACACAGCGACAGGGAACAAGGGAAGAGGAGAACCATGGATGGGAACCCAGGGAACGAAGAATCGGGAAAAGGACACAGCCACAGGAAGCAAGGGCATTGGAGAAACATGGATGGGAACCCAGGAAAGGGTGCACCAGGAAAGGGACACAGCAACACAGAGCAAGGGGAGAGGAGAAATATGGATGGGAACTCAGGGAAGGAGGCATTGGAAAAGGGACACAGCGACAGGGAGCAAGGGAAGAGGAGAACCATGGATGGGAGCCCAGTGAAAGAGGCATCCGAAAAGCCACATAGCGACAGGGAGCAAGGGAAGAGGAGAACCACAGATGGGAACACAGGGAAGGAGGCATCATAAAAGGGACACAACAACAGGGAGCAAGGGAAAAGGAGAACTGTGGATTTGGAACCCAGGGAAAGAAGCATCGCGAAAGGGATACAGTGACGGGGAGCAAGGGGAGAGGAGAACCATGGATGGGAACCCAGGAAAGGAAGAATCAGGAAAGGGACACAGCAACAGGGAGCAAGGGGAGAGGAGAACTACGGATGGGAACCCATGGTAGGAAGCATCGGGAAAGGGACACAGCAACAGGGAGAAAGGAGAGAGGAGGACCATGGATGGGAACCGAGGGAAGGGAGCATCAGAAAAGGGACACTGTGACAGGGAGCAAGGGGAGAGCATAACCATGGATGGGAATCCAGGGAAGGGGGCATTGGAAAACGGACATAGCGACAGGGAGCAAGGGGAGAGGAGAACCAGGGATGAGAACCCAGGGAAGGAAGCATCAGAAAAGGGACACCTCGGCAGGAAGCAAGGAGATAAGAAAACCATTGATGAGAACCCAGGGAAGGTAGCATCTGGGAAGGGGACACAGGGAAAGGGATCAAGGTGAAAGGAGAACCAGGGACGGTGTACAAGAGGGTGGAGCGACCTCTGACGGGCTCATGGGATCAGAGCTCACCCTCGAGTACCTTTAAGACGAGATAGCTGTACCTTGAGGTGGATGGGGTGCGGGATTCTCTTACTCCAACACCAATCAATAAGGACAACTCAATGGTTTGGCAAAGGGAAGTCCGTTTAATGACAAGTACAAAAAAACGGTGAAACAATAGGAGATCATCAGTGATGCGATCGCCCGTCTCGCTTCATCTTCCACAATCTTCATTCAAACAGCAATAGTTATAGCAAATTCTCATCATCATTGACTTGTAACACTCAAAAGTTTGTCATGCAATTCTATTGGTTGGAAAAGGTAACTTAAGTATAGGTACTATATCTATATATGGTAACAGAGTGTGAGGATTGGATAACTCTTATCGGGTGGGCGTCTATGCCCCTCCCTCTACATCGTTCGTGCCAAACGTCACTAAAGGTACGACGTCTCATTGGTTCTACTAGCTATAGTACCCTAGATTATTTGGCCCATTGTTATTGGGTCGGTTACACCCCTAGACATAAATCTCCACTTTAATTAGCAGCATGCAGAATGATCACCCAGGTGCGGTATGCCCCAAGATTCACCCTGCCTCCCTTCCATCAATCAGTACTTTAGGGCTGTGTGTCAATTGTTGGGTGAGGATGGCCTCGAAACTGTAGCTTCTTATTGGGAAAAGTAATGCCATCCTCTGGTTTTGGGTGACATCAAACGTTGGTACCTCTTCACGCTTGGCTGGTCACATGTTAGCACCCCGTGAATCTGCTTCATTTTCCTTCTATTTGCGTATTTGATTCTGCCTTCGACCTTGCCACCTGCCTCGGCCTCCTTATCTCCACCTTCACCGGCAGACTGCTATGCTCTGAAGTTTCGATTCTTCGAAGTTGCCGCTCTCCTCCCTTCCATAGGTTGACCTCGAATTCCCAGCCATGAGCTGCTTCTTACTAAGTTTTGATTCCGCTCTTTCATCTGGCTTTGTGCTTGCATATGAATCCTGGCCTGTATGACCTCTATCATCCTGGGCTTAATTGTACTTTTGTATAAAGTGGACTGCACTTATATAATGTGCTTCATTGAGGTAGATATATATATATATATATATATATATATATATATATATATATATATATATATATATATATATATATATATATATATAGTTGGCGCTTGCCGCTCTATTCTTCTACTCAGCATAGCAAGCCGCATTTTTTTCTTAGCTTCTTGCGTTACAAGCCTATGTACAGGCGTTAGCTGGTTGCATACTGTCATCCTGCTTTACAGCTACGTTTCTTTATATTTCGACATCGTCTCTTCTTCTATGTCTGTGATATCTTTATCCATGGTGTTTCATCTTAGTGTGTCATCTTTTGGTTGTTGTTCGTTCATCTGTACGTCTGATCCCTTGTGTCATCACCATTTGCCTTCGATTAAGGCCCTTTGGGTCTCTTCTGGGACAGTTTGAAAGTAGTCTTCATGTCGTGTCAGCTGTTAGTACAGTTGTCTCAATGGGTACCGTGCTGCCCATGGTTGTCTGGTTATTGGCACTTCAACAGGTATTGCTCTTCCTATGGGCACTGGGCAGAGCCCTAGTGCTGCTCTCTGTTGGTTTATTTGCTCATTATACGTCACATATCTCTGCGAGTATGTTCCTGGTATTTCAAAATGGGGGGCCGGAGTGCAGGCCATATCTGGGACCTCCTTTATACTCCCCCCTCTGGTCGGTTCATCTACCACTTCTGCTTCCTCCTTTGGATTAGTTTTACTTGGTTTTTCTGTATCCACTTCTTCGTCTTCTAGGTTTGTACATGATGGTGTGAACGTGTGTTTCTTTGGAGTCCATATTTTGATCACTCCTTTCAAATTTCCTGCTGTTTTTACATGTTTGTCTTTGTTCCATGTCATTAGCTGGCACTATCCATTTGGGCTGCAATAGATCCATTTTCCTTCAAAATGTCTAAGTTTTCTGGGATACACAAACTTTGTTCCTTCTGGCGCATATTCGCTGGCCTTCACAAAGTCTCTTATTTCTTCATCAGTCAGGTCTCTGGGCTTCCATCCTGCTTTGACATCGATCATGATCTTCATCCCTATGACTTTCTTCGCAGTTTTCTGGCATTGCGAGATAATTATCTTGATGACACAAAATCCTAATAGTATCATCAAGAGCAGGGATCCCAGGAACTTGAATATGTTCACCATCCATTGTGGGACCCATGAGAACAGTGTTCCAAAGCAGCTGTCATCATCAACTTCCTCAGTTTTATCGATCATCTGGTTCTGTAGGTTTGTCAGCATACCTATGGCTTCTGTTAAGGTTCCATTTTCTTCGTCATGTGACGGTAAAAAAAAAAACGTGCAACATGATTCTCCGAATTTTGCACAAACTCCTACATCCATCGCTGTGATCATGTAAAGCACATATCTGTTCTGTAGAGTCCTCCATCGGATTGCTCTTAGTTCTTCTTTAATAGCGTTGAATCCTTTTATGGTGGTGTTGATGGTCTGCAATAACTCCCACCTGGTGATTTGCAACCATTTAGTATTTGCTCCAACCTGGAATCTTGGCATGATTATTGTTGTGAACACTGATGAGGTGAGGCTGAAAAGCCTGTGTTCATACGGGATTGCATGAAATGCTTCTTCTGATTTGGCCGAAAAATAATTTTCTCTCTTCACTCGTGTTGTCAGTTCCACAGATCTCCTTTTCCTCAGGTGGGCATCTGCTTTCGGGAAACTGTCAATATTCAGTTCACTTTTTGGGATCACTAGTGCAGGAATGTGGACGTTCACTATTGTGCATATGCCTCCCCATTTTTTCGGCAGTCTTATGCATGCCTTGGATCCACACGCCCAGTAATGATCCATAATTACTGCAGTTCTGTGAGTCATTCCTAGAGCTTCAAAGATTTACGCAGTTCTGATTCTCTCCCATCTTCCTCGTGCCATTGTTCCTGAAGCACAATTTCCGGTTTTCAAGTGGCACTATCTGCAGGGGTCCTCCTCTGCCTTCAACCCATGTCAGTAATCTTGTGAGTTTCGGCCATAATGGTGTGCACAGTTTTTGTGTGTTTTCTATTGCTTCCTTATAGGCTCCAAAGACCATCCATGTTCGGCAGATCACCACTCCTTCTTCCCATTCGTCTGGTGAAAGCACTGTTTCCCAAATCTGCATTTGGCCTCTGTTCTTCCAATTTTTTGCCTCTTCTGGAGTTTCTCCTTGGACGTTCAGTCTTGGGTTAATTTCCCATCTGATTGCTGCTCCTTTAACTCCAGGCTTCTCATACCTGATCACATGATTCCTAGTATGGGCTCTGTTTCTCGTCTTAATGTCCTGTATATAATCATCTTCATCGGGGTAATTTGTCTCGGTTGCCCATATCAATGAGGCATCCCTCCCCATAAACTGCCCTCTGGTGTTGGACATTGCTACGTGTGAAAGACGGTGTGCTGTGGGGACATCAATTTCTACATCCACGAAGATCTTGGATTTCCCCATGCTGTACGGTAGGAGTGCACAAAAGAAGCATTCTCCTTCTTATTTCTTTCTTCCAACTTCTTTCATGTGCTGGTACCAGGTGTTGTTTCCTAGATGTGCTGTGCTGTCCAGGTAGTCCTTCAGTTCATTGTTATCTTCATGCAGGCTTCTCTTCATCCTTAGTGTCTTCCTGTAGTTTGCTATAACTACATCTCTAAACGCGTCTGTGTGGTTTTTCCTTGCTGGAGGACTCTCGGGCATGCTGGTCGATGGAGCAGGTTTCTTTATCTGCATCGATGTGGTAGGTGGAGGTTCCTCTCATCTTGCATCCTGTTCCTGCCCTCTATAAGTGCCTTTATCAACCACCAGCCTGTCGCCGGCCCAGTGTATGGCTGCATCGTGGGCCTGGTACTTGTTCCTTGTGTTGGAACTTGTGTGTTTGTCATTACAGTCTCTGCGGTTTTACTTTTCAGTTCCTCATGCCGTTTCTTCGCTCTAGCTATAAACGGGAATAAATGATATATTAACATTTGCGTCTTTGCAGTGAATTCTCCTACAGCCGCTTCTGTCTTTTTAAGGGCTTTTGTTAAGTCTTCTTTCATTGGCCTTTCTCTCGATACTTTTCGGTCTCTCTCATTATTTTCTGGGACTGATTGTTCGGTAGACAGTCTCATGCTGTCTTTTGCCTTCGCTTGAGGTTCTGTGGTCATTGACACCCTGGTTCGTGTGCATTAAGTGTGTGTTTGCGTGTAGTTGTCAGTGCTATGTTTACATTCATTCCGTGCTGACCCTGTGTCCAGCTTTTCTTTTCATTCTTTACCTCAAGTGTGTATGTGTCACTGTTAATTACATTCATTTTCAGTTTATTTACTTTACCATCAGATTTTCTCAGGACTGGAATAACTATAAAGGGTCTGGGTGCTTTTGTGGGACTCATGCGTACATCATCAGGTGGGTGCACTGAAATTGGAACGCTTCGTGCACCAAGAAAAAATGCAGTTCTGATTGCTAATGACAGCAAAATAATGATAAACACAATGCATAGATACATGATAGTGTGGTAGGTTAAACAGCAGCATTTCCTTCCAGAGAAGCGAGGGCGCCCCTCTGCTTGTGGGAGGACCAGGTTACTGTTCTGGGCCCCCATCTCAATCATAACAAAATGTCAATGCTTATTCTTTTCCCCCAATTCAATATTGTTCTCGAACAGTTTGTATCATAAAGTGTCTGGTGTTTCACAAGTGTCCCCCCTCTTGCGGGTGACTATTGTCTCTTGATACAGGATGCAGTATCCTTGCTAGACTATGGAAAAATAGATTAGACTAAAACTTCGATAAGTCACTTCTACTGTGCATGTTCAAAGTAGGTGAGTTCCCAGTCCACCCCCCTTATCTGCTTCAGTCCTGAGGACATGCTGGACACTGTTCAATGTGAAGAAACGGGAAAAATGGCAATCAAAACAAATAAAGGTGAAGTTCTTGTCTCTGCTCTCTCGATCTGTCCCTCGGCAGAAAGATGAAGTGCTTGCCTTGGCTTCCTCAATCTGTCCCTCGGCAGAAGGATGAAGTGCTTGCCTCGGCTTCCTCGATCTGTCCCTCGGCGGAAGGTTTCACTGGAATCTCCTCATATACTCTCTCTGAAAGTTGGACAGCTCCACTTGCAGCATGATGACAGGGAGGAGCGTTCCCATGTGTGCGACATTAGCTGGATCTCTGATGAATGTGAGGACGTCAACCTCGATAGGTCTCCCCACCATTTCTGGAAAGTCAGTGACTAGGCAAAAGAGGACGTTGTGCACCAGTCGGCTGTCCTCAGGTGACAGGGACATTTGTCCTGCCTTGCTGGGTTCAGGATTACAGGCCCTTCCCTTGACGTCAACAATCTTTGCACTTTCCTGACATGTGGATTGCAACCAAATAGCTTAGCTTGATCCACAGCTGGCTCAAATGTTGCTGGATCTCGAATAAATGTGAGAGTGTCTGTGGTTCTCCCGACAATAGCTGGGCACTCCTCTATGATGCGAAAGAAAAGTGTATTGATGAGTTCATCTAGAATTGCCAGCGGTGGAAGAAGTTGTGTCTTTATCACTGTATTCAGGCAGTACTATGAAGGCTTCCGCAATGACTGTAAGTAGTTGCCAGATAACTTTCTTGTTGGCAGGATCTTGGATAAGATCTGTGACATTAGTGACCCTCCCTACCAGCGACGGATGTGTTGTCAATACAAAATGGAAGTAGTTGAGCACATCCTTTGTGATGTCTCTGCTGGGGGACACCATAAGTGCTGCCAAAAAAAGTCTTGATATTTGATGATTCAGGATACTGCGTTTAGCTTTTCAGGCAATAGTCCTTGATCAATTGTCTGTTAGAGTCTTTTTTCTCAACAACGCTTGAGTGTGGTTTGATTTACAAGTTTGTGTCAACAAAACGTGTGGTGGCTTAAATGCGCAATTTTCTTCTTCACCCTGCAACTAGGATGCACAGAGTGTCCGGTTATGTCCTTATCCTCTTTTGCTTAGAGGAAATGTCCAGTTTATGCCACAACTTGCACAAGAGTTCTTTCTGTCTTGGCTTTGATGCTCATGCGTCCTTCTTCCTCGTCATGAATCTTGTCTGCAGTGCTGTAGTCCTTCCCCTTTGTCTGTGGTCTCTTCGCGGTGGGGCGCAGTTAGAGTGTTTTCTCCGACATAGGGCTTAATGTCATTGAGAAAAATCCATGCTCTCATGCCCTGCAGTTTTACAGCTGAAGGAGTGCAGTCCTCTACGATGAAAGGGCCATTGAATCTTGTCTCGTCCCACCTCTTCCTCGTGTGGTTTTTTACTAACACCGCATCTCCAGGAAAGACGAGTGGAACACGTAGACCTTGAGCTGGGTCCGTTGTAGCATCTCCTGCTGTGTTTTGTGCTGTGCTGCACCCTCTTCGACATCGGTGCAGTTGGTCTGAAATTACAGTAAGACTGGATGTCATGCAGTTCAGATATTTTTGCAATTCAGATCCCAGGACCTCTCGGGTTGGCTGGGCATGACATCTAGCTCTGTCTCGAGGGGTTAGGGGAGTATTCATTCTCCTTCCTGTGACTATCTCGTGTGGCTTAAGATGATGGTCGGAGCCTGGTTGGTTCTGAAGAGCATACAATGCCAGTGGAAGGCAGTGCAACCATCCCCTCTTTAGAGTAAGATTTAACTTGGCTATCCTTTCCTTTAACAAGCCGTTGAGCCTCTCACAAACACCATTACCTTCCGGATGATACGCCAACGAGAATGTGTGCTTTATACCAAGCAACAAGCTAATCTGTTCAAATACTGCATTAACAAAGTGAAGGCCATTGTCTGATCTCATGATTTCACACACCCCCCACCTAGGGAACACTTCCCTCACTAGAAATTTGGCCACACAGGTAGAGTCTGGGTGTGTACATGGACCTGCTTCTATCCATCTAGAGAATGGACACACCACTACAATTAAGTATCTGGACCCGTTACACACTTGAATCATGTCGACATAGTCGATATGTAAGTGCTGAAAAGGCCCATTTGGCTGGGGGATGACTCCTCTGACTACTTTTAATGTGTGCCCAGCAGTGAATTGCTGGCAGATTATGCAGTTCACCATAAAGAATGCAACATGCTCAGCTAAATTCGGTATAACCAGTCTTCCGCAAGCGTTGCAGCTAGATTCTCTTTTGACATGTGTAATGGGTAATGCAATTGCTCCAATGCTATTCTCAGTAGGGCTACAGGCATTACTGGTTTACAAGTGCTGTCTTTCCACCACAATCCGTCAGAGGGGTTTAAAGAACACCCTTGATGTTTCCACAGGTTCTTCTCTTCCTGTGGTGCCTCCCCTTGAAGCTCCATTAATTGTGTCTTCCCCAGATTACTATAGGCTTCGGGTGTGGTACGTGCCATCATCATTCTCTCATGGGTGCACGCCACTTCCACTTCCATGACCATCTCACTATTGGAGTCCATACGCTTGGCTTCCGTGTCTGCTGCGTGGTTTCCGCGTGACACAAAATCTGTCTCTTTGGTGTGGGCGGTGCATTTCACGACTGCTATGACCACTGGGAACTGTAGTGCTTTAATCAGCATGTCCAATAAGGCTGCATGCTGCACTGGTGTGCCGTCTACTCGGAGGTAGCCCTTCCTTTTCCAGCATGCTAGTCCTGCATGCACTGTGGACGTCACATAAGCAGAGTCACTGTACACTGTTACTTCCTTGTCTGCGTGATTCTCAATGGCGAGTATCAACGCCAATAATTCTGCAGCCTGCGCTGAATAGTGAGAAGGTATCCGTGCACTGACGATTACTCGAAATTCTGTTTGCTATGTGTTTCATTACGGCAACGCCCGTATATCTTTGTCTGTCTTCTTGGTCAATTCTCGAAGAGTCGCCAATGAAAACGATCTCTTCTCCCACCAGGGCATTTTCTTTCACCATGGGGATTTCATCATACAATTCTTCATAGTTTGCAGTCATGTATCGGCTCTCCTTCAGTGACTAGCTCAGCTATGAACGTAGCTGGGTTCACTGTTTTACATTGAACTATTTTCATCGATGGATTAGATATAATCACTTCATAGGCAGAAGCTCTTTGAGATGTCAGCGTACCCTTTGGTTTCTCTAAAATGGCGAATAATGAGTGCTCGACGTATAACGTCATAGAACATCCCATCACAATGGTTGTCGCTTTCTCTACGGCGAACGATGCAGAGGCTAAGCTTTGTTCACATGGGAAGTGGCCTCTCATTACTGGGTCCAGGTTCCCACTGTAATATGCCAGAGGCTTGTACCCCAACATGATTTTTTGCGCGAGCACTGTCGCCATAACGCTGCCATCTGTGTGGAAAAACAGGTAGAATTACTTTGCATAATTAGGAATCCCGAGAACTGGAGCCGTACAAATCGCTCTCTTGGGTTCTGCAAACCCCTTTTCCATTGCTTCAGTCCATTCAATCTTTTCCTATGTCACCTGGGCTTTCTTCAGGGCCTGGAGCAAGGGCTTGGTAGATGAGCTGTAATCGAAGACCCATGCTCTAACATAATTGCATAGGCCTAAAAAGCTCTGCATTTGCTTTATTGTGAGTTGCTTAGCCGTGTTCATGATGGTTTCAGCCCTTTCTGGGGTCACCTTTTTACCTTCATGTGAGATTAGCTGGCCCATGTATAGCACCTCCTGTTGGCAATATTGCAACTTTTCGTTGTCAACCTTATAACCTTTCCCAGCCAGTATAGTCAATAGCTGAATAGAATCGCGTCTGCATTGTTCTTCGGTGGAGCTACAGATCAAGATGTCGTCCACATATTACAAGAAGACACTTTCTAATGCAATATTGCTTAAGTCTATCTGTAGGACTCTATTGAAAATGGACGGGGACTCACAGTACCCCTGTGGCAACCTTGTGTTTTTCAGACGCATTTGTCTGAAAGTAAATAACGTCAGATCTTGAGAGTCACAGTGCAACGGGATTGAGAAAAGGGCATTTTTCAAATCAATCACCGTGAAATATTTTGCCTCGATGGGTATGTTACATAGGATGGTAGATGAATTAGGGACTAGAGGGAATTTGGCTTCAACAATATCATTTAATGCTCTTAAATCTTGGATTAAATGCCAAGACCCTCCCTTTGATTTCTTGATGGGATAAGTCACCGTATTACAAGGTGACTCTGACGTCACTAAGATGCCCTGATCCATCATGGTGGAAATTGTCTTCGCAAACCCTTCATCCGCCTCTCTGGACATGGGATATTGTCGCGCTCTCGGTAAAATTGCTCCTGGTTTCAGTTTAATATTCACTTCTCCTACTCCCTTTTGGAGGCCTACGTAATATGGTCCTGTAGTCCATAGTGAGACAGGCTCCTGGGCCATGTCATCATCAAAGTGTTCCGGACATATCAGTGCCAACATCATTCTCTGAGGCACTGCTCTTTTGATCATTTTTACCCAAAATATGAGAATCACTTCCACCCTTGTCTCTTCTGAGTCTGGTTGTTCTTCAAACAGATCGTCATCGGTGACGTCAGTCACTCGATACCCTTCTTCGATGGCGATAATCGCACACCATTGTCTGCCTTCATCGTCGTAGCCTTCGACCAATGCTACTTTCCTTCGCACGGCTACAGCATGTATCATTAAGGGAAATACCTATCCCTCCCCTTCATGCATCGGTATTCTGGGTCTGAATAAGAACTCATCAGGGGTTCTTATGATTTTATCTGCGAGGCCTGGTAATCCTGCAATAAGCACACGCATGCCATATGCGAAAACTTCTGGCTCTAATGGTATAGCTCTTATGGCTAGGTGTCCTGAGTATGCCCTGATCATTTCGCACACGTTTGAATAATGAATTCCTGGAGTGGAGCATACTATGCCCTCCTCCGTGAAAAAGATCGTCATGTTCAATTTTGTCATTAAGTCTAGACCCAAAATGTTTACTGGGGTCTGATGTGAATATAATAAAGGTACATTCATCTCGGACTCTCCTATGGAGACTGTGAGTGTGTCTGTAAAGGGAACTCGAATGTGAGCCCCTGTAAAACTCGGACTATCTATGGCCTCGCCGGACAAGGAAAACTTGCCTTCTCATATGCACGAGCGTGTTGCACCCATGTCAACTAATGAGGAATATTCTTTACCCCTTATGACAACATTCACCCTTGGTTCCGTATTAGGATCTGGTGTCACTGATAGGATAGAGCACATCAGGGTTCCCAGTGAGCTCTCCTAGTTCATATATAAATTCGGCCCACTGTACACTTGTGGATTCTCTCCACTCCCTGGGCTGCCTCCCCTTCCGGAGTTTGTGCCCTGAGACGATTGCGGTGGTGACTGTTGAAATTGCCCTTGTGGCAAATTCCCCATGTTTGGGGGTTGAACCCCTTGCAGCACACCCTGCTGCATGCCTGGTGCTTCCTGCTGCACTGTGTGGTTTTGTGCATTGCCCTGTTGTGAGATCGTAGGTGGATTCGCCGTGCCTGCTCCCATTCCTTGGCTATTCTGCCACACATCTTGGCTTCTACACGTGCGCGCTAGATGCCCCGTCATTCCAAACAGGCAACATATGGGCGGAGGTCGGATTATTTGTCCGTTTGACATATCTAGGCTGCCCGTTTGCATGTTTTGAAAACCTCCTTGATTACTTTGGAAACCTCCTCGATTACTCTGCCATCCTCTTCCTCTAAATCCTCTTCCCCCTGGGTACTGTCCTATGTTACCCTGGTTATTCAGCTGTGGACTAGCCACCTGTTGTATGTTCTGTTCAGCTGGGTTTGTTAGCAGGGCTCCTTCAAGAGCATACTTTGATAACGTCTTTTGCACCAGCTTCACTTCCTCACCCTTTCGAGTTGCCTCCTTTTTCCGATTCTTTTCTTGTAACAATCTACACTAATGTGCAATAGTTAACTGTGTTTCAGCCCAAGGTTTAGCCTCAACCCCTACCAATTTCTTGAGCTGTTTCTGCACTGGTTCTGGCAACCCTTGGCATATAATGTGGTAAAACACTGGTATAGATTTTGTCCAAGATTCATGCGTTTTGAGCACCCACGCATCTTGGAAATTCTGGATATAAATCAACGGATCTTCTGACTCCTTCATTTTCCGAGTCATTATAGCTCCCATATCAGAAGTGTCCGGGTAAAGCACTCGTAATGCTTGCCATACAGTTGCTCTGCAATTATTAAATGGTGCTCCGTCGTGTGCACTGTTAATTATGGTTACACCAGGGTACCCTGCCCGTGTCCACACATCGTCTGCTCCCTCACCAAGTATGGTGATCAGGAGACCTTTAAAGGGATGGTCTAGTAGACATTTTTATTTAAAAAATAGATAGGCCACATAAAAAAAAAATACTAGCATCCTCCGTTTTAAAACTTCCTATGTAAAATTTTGAGCTATTCAAGCTCAAAATTCGAAAAAGCAAGCACAGGGGCGCAGCCATTTTGTAAAATGGAGGCCCTCCTGTGCTGGCTTTTGCTTTTGCGGCACTAATGAAGGAAAAGCCAGCCAGCTGTAGTAAACAAAGTCTACCGCTGGGTGGCTTTCCCTTCATTAGTGCCGGGACTCGGAGGACGCGGACCCGAGACCTGAGCAGGAAAGCTGCAGCTGAATCTCGGTAAGTGCTATTTATTTTTTTTACAAAAAATAAGCACTAGCTGCGTTTTTTTTTCTAAGTTTTCCGGGCTGGAGGAGCCCGGAAAACTTAGAAATAAAACCGCATCTTTAAAAACGTTGTATTTATGTTTGCGGTCGCTTTTGAAGCGACCGCAAACATAAATACAACGTTATTGTGTTGGAAAACGCTGCAGTTTTTCTTTCCAAGTTTCTCAGGCTCCTCCGGCTCGGAGGAGCCTGAGAAACTTGGAAAGAAAAACCGCAGCGTTTTCCAACACAACCGCGTTGTGTCTGCCTGAATCTGCTTTACCATTTGGGGCTCTCGGGCTCCACAGAGCACCAAATGGAAAAGCAGATTCAGGCAGAAACAACGCAGCATTGCGGAAAACAACTGCGTTGTTTCTACCTGAATCTGCTTCCCACGGGGAGCCCGAGAGCCCCAAATGGGAAAGCAGATTTAGGCAGACAACGCAGCATTTAGCATTTCCCATTTGGGGCTCTCGGGCTCCGCACGGGGAGCCCGAGAGCCCCAAATGGGAAATCAGCTGCAGGTAGAAACACTACGCGGCATGTAAACATAACCGCGTGTGTTTCTGCCTGCTGTGGCTTTTACTTTGGGTCTCCGGTGCTCCAGCACCGGAGACCCAAAGTGATAGCCACAGCAGGCAGAAACACACGCGGTTGTGTTGGAAAACGCTCCGGTTTTTCTTTCCAAGTTTCTCAGGCTCCTCCGAGCCGGAGGAGCCTGAGAAACTTCGAAAGAAAAACCGCAGCGTTTTCCAGCACAATAACGTTGTATTTATGTTTGCGGTCGCTTCAAAAGCGACCGCAAACATAAATACGTTTTTAAAGCTGCGGTTTTATTTCTAAGTTTTCCGGGCTCCTCCAGCCCGGAAAACTTAGAAAAAAAACGCAGCTAGTGCTTATTTTTTGTAAAAAAAATAAATAGCACTTACCGAGATTCAGCTGCAGCTTTCCTGCTCTGGTCTCCGGTCCGCGTCCTCCGACACCCGGCACTAATGAAGGGAAAGCCACCCAGCGGTAGCCTTTGTTTACTACAGCTGGCTGGCTTTTCCCTCATTAGTGCCGCAAAAGCAAAAGCCAGCACAGGAGGGCCTCCATTTCACAAAATGGCTGAGCCCCTGTGCTTGCTTTTTCGAATTTTGAGCTTGAATAGCTCAAAATTTTACATAGGAAGTTTTAAAACGGAGGATGCTAGTATTTTTTTTTTATGTGGCCTATCTATTTTTTAAATAAAATTTTTTACTAGACCATCCCTTTAATGTCTCCTATATCTAACGTGACTGCCCCTGTCATTTTTTCTAACTCATGTATCCACTTCCCGGCTCCCGATGTCAGCATTGGAAGCTTGTTTTTCAGGTTTTCTCTATCCACGTGTGGCCATGGAATATATTGCGGTCTTGCTCCCCCCTTTTCTAGTAGCAGAAATTGGAATGCGCAGCCTTCTTTCTCTTCTCTCATAGCTCTCCTGTCTACTGCTGGGGTATTATTCCCGCATTGCCGTCTGCCTGGCAATGTCCTCAACCTGTCTGCATAGGCAGGTGCCGACACCTCCCTCTGACCATGGGGTGTTCCATCATGCTGGTCCTACTGTGTGGCAGACTCTGATGTCCTCAGTGCGTACTCACTAGCATCCGACCATCATACCCCTTTGTCCCTTGGGAGCGGCTTTTCGCGCGGTCTCCCTTCTTCATTTGTCTCGCACTCTGTTTCCTCTCAGAGTCGGACATTGATTGTTCCCAATTCACGCAACTCCTTGTGTCATCATCGTTTTTACTGATTTCTAGTCTGTCCAGGGACAGTCTCCTGCTCCCACTACTTCGGGTGACATCTTCAGTGTCGTACAGCTGAGTGCTTTCCAAGCGCTCGTCTTCCCTTTCCCTTTGGGATATTTGTTCTAGTCCCTTTTCATAATACATTTTATCGATCGTTTCCCGATGCTTCTGGTATCAAAGTCATCTTCAATATTTGCCCTAGTCATGCCTGGTACTGAGTCGTTCGCAGGAAAGAATTCTTCAATGTCTTCCCATTCTACAACAGGATCAGGTTTTTTAACTTCCCGCTCCAAATATTTGAGATCGCGTGCCCTCTGTCTACGCTTGCGTTCAATATCATCATCAAATTCTTTTCGCTTTCTCGCCTCTTCTCTGACCTTATCTTCTTCCCTTCTCCTTTCATTTCTACATTAATTCTCCCTTTGAACTTCCTCATCCTTTCGTCTCCTTATCTTCTTGACATGTACTCTTTGCTCTTCTTCTAAACTTTGCTGTTTCTGTCTGTCTAAGGCATAGACTGCTCTCTGTTTGCGATCGAGGTGCTTTCTTGTTCTTCGCGATATAGCTGTTCACGCCTTAGTCTATCCTTCCGTCTTATCCTTTCATCCCTTAACTCCTTTTCTTTCTCCTTTTTCTGTGCCTCATCTAGCCTCTCTTCAGGTCTCACATCATCACTTCCTTTCCCATCGAATTTCAATAAGATTTGTCCTCCCATCCACTCATCTTTTGTAAATGCTATCTCATCAGTTCTGTCTTCATTTCCTTTCCATTTCTTTCCCTCTCTCTCCTTATCAAGAGATGCACTAGTCTTTACCCCTGATCCTCCCTTTCATCATCGCGTCTCTCCTTGTCCCTCGAGACTGCAGAGGCAAGATTCTTATCCTGATCCTTCCCTTTATTTTCATCACTACTGTACGTAGGTGACTCATATGCCGGGTTGCTATACCCGGTGGCTGCCTTAAGCTCTCTTAGTGGGTAGAGTCCCTCAGGTTTACTTCCCTCAGTTTCTGTTTCAGGCGGGCAGGTGGCACGGTAGGCGTCTCACCCCCCTCTGTGCATACGTTTAATATCCAGTCAGCAGGTGGCTCTTCTTCCTTCGACTGTTCGAACATTTTCCAAAGTTCTAGAACAGCAAGGCGTTTCTCTCGTTTTTTTCCTGTACATGTGGCATGCAAGTAAGTAGTCATATGCTGTAAGGCGGCTTTAGATAAAGACCCATTTTGTGGCCATGGCATAAACATCTTGTGGGCGGTACCCTTAACCCACTCAGTGCTATATTTCTTAAGCTTGGGTGCATTTTTCGGCAGTTGTTTACATAGGTGTGCTAATGGAGTAATGTCTTCCATGTTTAAATCTGTCTCTAACAATACCTTCATGCAACTTCAACACTCCCAACAATACGAGTGAGCGCCAAATACCGCAAGCTCCAATCCAATCTTTTCCCGCAAAACTTTTTATCACCAATTTACTCAAGAACTTCAATCTATGTGCGATTCCCTCTCAACTATAGAATTGTGTAAAAACCCTATATGATTTCAAACAATACAAGGCAACATTTCTTACATGTGACATACAACAGAACATGTACAACAGACATTTGACAGACTAGACAGACACCAGCTGGACACAAATATCTCTGGCTCTAATTTGTACCCTGACATGAAGTTTAAATGAACCCCTTTTACGACGTCTTTAAACGTGGTAGTAGCCTAGTCATCCCCTATTATGTGGGCTCTGAGTTCACGTTTCTTCTGAACGCTACATTAAAGAGCAGGAATAAGGCGTATCCTCTATCTTTATTTCAGGTGTCCGCCCTGGTATCCTCTCTCTTCTCAGGTGTCTTGCCCCGGTATTCTTTCTTTTCTCGGGTGTCTACCCCGGTATTCTTTCTTTTCTTGTGTGTCTACCCCAGTATTCTCTCTCTATTCAATTATTTTCGAGTCATTATCCCCTTATATATACAGTCTTCTCCTGACTATTTTGTTTTCTTCCACCACCCTCCGTTACCTTTTCCCTTACTTGTTCTAATGCCTATGACATTTGCCAAAGCATTCAATTTTTTGTTTCACTCAGCGCTCGCATCGTTCCTCTCTGGATCCTCGGGATCACTGCCTCGGTTACTGCCTCCTTTAGTCTTTCATCTCTTCCGCTGCCTGTAGGAATGGAAGGGTTTACGTTTATAAAACAGGTCCCTTCAGACCTACTGCAGTTTTTGGATAGATTTAAACTATCATTGTCCACGGGAAGCTTCACAGTCTCCTCAGCCAAATGGCGAAGGACTCGTGGTATTGCCAACGACTTAGAGTTACTTTCTGTCGTTGGTCAATAGGTGTCTTATTTTAATCAATAGTCAATAATTGATGGTCATAACCATCCTCTGCTACCAAGTGTACAAGAGGGCGGAGCAACCTCTGAAGGGCCCATGGGATCAGAGCTCACCCTCGAGTACCCTTAAGATGAGATAGCTGCACTTTGAGGTGGATGGGGTGCGGGATTCTCTTACTCCAACACCAATCAATAAGGACAATTCTATGGTTTGGCAAAGGGAAGTCCGTTTAATGAGAAGTACAAAAAACGGGGAAACAATAGGAGATCATCAGTGAGCGATCGCCCGTCTCGCTCCAACTCCCACAATCTTCATTCAAACAGCAATAGTTATAGCAAATTCTCGTCATCATTGACATGTAACACTCAAAAGTTTGTCATGCAATTCTATTGGTTGGAAAAGGTAACTTAAGTATTGGTACTATATCTGTATATGGTAACAGAGTGTGAGGATTGGATAACTCTTATCGGGTGGGCGCCTAACCCCTCCCTCTACATCACTCGTGCCAAACGTCACTAAAAGTACGACATCTCATTGGTTCTACTAGCTATAGGACCCTACATTATTTGGCCCATTGTGATTGGGTCGGTTACACCCGTAGGCATAAATCTCCACTTTAATTAGCAGCATGCAGAATGATCACCCAGGTGCGGTATGCCCCAAGATTCACCCTGCCTCCCTTCCATCAATCAGTACTTTAGGGCTGTGTGTCAATTAGTTGGCTGAGTATGGCCTCAAAACTGCAGCTTCTTATCAGGAAAAGTTATGGCATCCTCTGGTTTTGGGTTACATCAGACGTTGGTACCTCTTTGCGCTTGGCTGGTCACATGTTAGCACACCGTGAATCTGCTTAATTTTCCTTCTATTTGCGTATTTGATTCTGCCTTCGGCCTTGCCACCTGCCTGGGCCTCCTTATCTCGACCTTCACGGGCAGGCTGCTATGCTCTGAATTTTCGATTCTTCGAAGTTGCCACTCTCCTCCCTTCCGTAGGTGGACCTCGAATTCCCAGGCATGAGCTGCTTCTTACTAAGTTTCGATTCCGCTCTTTCGTCTGGCTTTGTGCTTGCATATGAATCCTGGCCTGTATGACCTCTATCATCCTGAGCTTAATTCTAATTTCATATAAAGTGGACTGCATTTATATAATGTGCCTCATTGAGGTAGATATATATAGTTGGCGCTTGCCGCTCTATTCTTCTACTAAGCATAGCAAGCCGCACTGTTTTCTTAGCTTCTTGTGTTACAAGCCTATGTACAGGCGTTAGCTGGTTGCATACTGTCATCCTGCTTTACAGTTACGTTTCTTTATATTTCGACATCGTCTCTTCTTCTATGTCTGTGATATCTTTATCCATGGTGTTTCGTCTTAGTGTGTCATCTTTTGGTTGCTGTTCGTTCATCTGTACGTCTGTCCGGGCCCTTGTGTCATCACCATTTGCCTTCGATTAAGGCCCTTTGGGTCTCTTCTGTGACAGTTTGAAAGTAGTCTTCATGTCGTGTCAGCTGTTGGTATGGTTGTCTCAATGGGTACCGTGCTACCTATGGTTGTCTCGTTATTGGCACTTCAACAGGTATTGCTCTTCCGATGGGCACTGGGCAGATCCCTAGTGCTGCTCTCTGTTGGTTTATTTGCTCATCATACGTCACATATCTTGGTAAGTATGTTTCTGGTATTTCAAAATGGGTGGCTGGAGTTCAGGCCATAACCGGGACCTCCTCTACACTGGAATACCAGGGAAGGAAGCATCTGTGAAGGGGACACAGGGAAAAGGAGTAAGGGGAGAGGAGAACCATGGATGGGAACCCAGGAAAGGGACACGATAATAGGTAACTAGGTGAAAGGAATATCGAGACTAGGAGCACCATGAATGAGGGCCAAAGGACAGAAGCACCGGGAAAGGGAGCACCATGGATGGTAGCCAAGATACTGGGAGTGCCTAAGAAGAAAGCACAATGGATGGGAGCCAAGGGATGGAAGCATCGGGGAAGTAGGGCACAATGAAATGCGGCAAGGGTAAAGGAGCACCATTGATGGGAACCAATTGGAGGATGCATCAGGAAATAGAGCACCATGTATGGATGCCAAGGGACTACAAGTGAGCACCAGAGAAGGGAGCACAGTGGATGGGAGCCATGGGAAGGAAGCATCAGGAAAGGGAGCACCGTGGATGGAAACCGTAACTGGAAGGGATCACCAAGGAAGGATCCACCATTGGTGGGAGCCAACTGATGGAAGCATCGGGGAAGGGAGCACAGTGGAAGGGAACCATGAGGAAGAAGCATCAGGAAAGAGAGCACCATGTATGGATGCCAAGGAACGGTAAGGGAGCAGCAGGTAAGTTAATGCCATGGATGGGAACCTGGGGAAGGAAGCATTAGGGAAGGGGGCAGAGAAAAAGGGCAGACAAGGCGAGAAGAGGACACTGGATGGGAACTAGGGGAAGGGAGCATCCAGAAAGCAAGCACCATGGATATGAGCGAAGGGATGGAAGCATCGGAAAAGGGTGCACTGTGGATAGAAGCCAAGGGACTGGAAGGGCACGCCAAGAAAGGGAGCACCGTGGATGGTAGCCAAGGGACGAAAGTATTGGGAAAAGGGGGCACAACAAAATGGGGCAAGGAAGAACCATGGGCGAATGCCAAGAGACTGAAAGGGAGCACCAAGGAAGGTAGTGCCAGAGATATCAGCCAAAGGAAGGATGCATCGGGGTAGGGGGTACAGCAAAAATAGGTAAGGGGAAAAGAGCACCATGGATGGAACTTAGGGGAAGGGAGCATCCGGATTGGGAGCATGATGGATGGGAGCCATGGGACGGAAGCATCGGGGAAAGGGGGCACAACGAAATAGGGCATTGGAAAGGAGCACTGTGGATGGGAACTACGGGGAGGAAGCATCAGGAAAGAGAGCACTATGGATGGATGCCAAAGGAGTGGAAGGGAGTACCATAGATGTGACCCAAGTCAAGGAAGCATTGAGGAAGTGGACAGAGCTGAAGGGAGCAAGGGCAAAACAGCAGCATGGATGGAAAACGCGGAAGGGAGTATCGGGAAAGGGAGAAGAATGGTTTGAAGACAGTGGACTTGAAGGGAGCTCCAAGGAATAAAGCACCATCAATGAGGGACATGGGACAGAAATGTTGGGGTAAGAAGTACCACAGAGGGATGAGAAGGAAGCAGGAACCATGGATTGAAGCTAAGAGAAGCACACTTTGAGGAAGGGAACACCCTTGGTGGGAGCCAAGGAATTGGTAGTAAATATTGGGGAAGGGGAGTATAAGGGAAGAAAGCATTTTACAACCCCCACCCTCCAAACACACTGTGCTTTAGAATATTGAATTGAACTATTTGGCGGTGGGCACTGGCAAAGGCTTAATACCTCTACTACGATTCTTACTCCTGATCCCCTCAGCAACAGGACAATCCAACAGAGCCTTGTCCTTGGAAAGGCCTGGCAAAAATAAAACATAAAATAGGCCACTGTCTCAACTGCCACCTTAGCACACACAAGACACCTTCTGCCCTCCAAGGGATTCTTTAATTTGTAACCTTGTAACGTCAGCGATGAGATGGACCAAACCCTGAGCCATCATACTGGTCTAAACGTTGCCTGGGTATCAATACTCCACAGCTCAAGTTCCTTCATTAGGGGCACAGTGGGGCTACTCCTGGGTACCCTTAGCAAACATCATGGAATCGATTTTCTTTAGTAACGGATACATTGGAACTGATATGCCACATAGTTCAGAATATGCATTGCTGCTGGTATTATTTTGGCCAGGTAAACCGCTAATGGTGACCACTTCTGTACATACAGACAGGATAACAGTAACATTGTGACTCCCTGAAAGGCAACTTTTGTATGACTAGTCACTCCACTTGACATTATTGAGGATTCTTAGGCCTAATTAGTACTTCACAGTCACTAAGAGCTGGCCTTTGACACATGTCTTAAGCTTCACAGGGGATGTTTTTCTCAGATCATTATCTTTTGGAGATTAATCATCTTATCATTTGGAACACAAGGCTTCTAGGGTCTTATTCATTGGCATATCTTTCTTAGCTAATAGGATTGCATAATCCCCAAGTAGGACCCAAACTGTAGCTTCTCCCTCTTGCAGAACTTCCCATGTTGTAACAGCAGCGTCCGCATAATTTATACACACATTAAATTATGCAGAGCAGGGACCACCCTTCTCTGGCATTAAGAAGGACCTAACGCACTGCTCATTTGTTCTCAACCCACTCGTACAAAGCTCCAATGTCCAACACACTGTAATACGTAGTTGAAAAATAACCATCTCAGGAGATCAATACAACACCAGGAACCAAACGATCAGCAGACTGGTGTCCAAAAGTGCAAAAAGGAGAAGACCAGAAAACGAGCATTCTTCTTCTATGCTTCCACGCTCTGGAACAACCTCCCTGCTAACATCAAGATGGCTCCCTTTTCAGACTAAGGAAAGATCTGAAGACCCTGCTCTTCAAGGAGCACCATCTAAAAATGAGGCCCATAGACTGACAAGATGACCCCCCCCACTGTATTCCACTCCATTTACTGTACAGTGCTCTGTTGCTTTCTACCACGGTTTGTGATATATCTCTTACATACATACCCACATACTCCTAAACGTCCCTAGGCTGGGCACAAGATTACAATATTGTCTGCTGTGAGAAGCCTGAGGGTGTCCTCTCATCTACTCCCTTTGGGTCCTCTTCTCGGGTGGCCAGGGGAAGGCCATCGATCTTGGATCCTGACCCTGGGGGTGGAGAAGCTAGGGAGGATAACCTGGGTGGAGGGTCCTTGGGGATTGGTAGTGAGCCATGTATGAATTGTTTTGCAAAAATGGAAAAGGGGCCTCCCAGCTCGGCCTACCTAGCCCTAAGGAAGAACACCCTGACCCTAGCGGGGGTGCCTGTCCCTGGGTAGCGCGTGGTGTATCGCCTATCTAACAGATATAGAGGAGAGTACTGTCCCTCAGCCTTCTATACTAGTGGCAGTGTCTGTAGGCAGACACGGTTGTCCAAAGGTGAAAAAATCTAAAAAATGGTGTTCTCCAGACGGTGTAGCAGTGTGCAACAAAGTTGTGGATTAGATCTTGTGGCTGCTAGATCTTGAACATGGGTACAACCTGCGAATCAGGTCAACTGTTTACATTCCATCCAAAGTGTACAACTTTAATAGTGCCCGTAGGTCACCGTGGTGGGGGTACAAAACAGTCCAGCTGGAGAAACCACTGGTGGGTGAAGCAGTAAAACCCAGCCACGGGGCTGGAGGACTAAAAATTGGCTCTTATAAAAATATCATACCCAATCACTTGCTACTGTGCCATTTGTTGCCCCCCCCCACGCGCTACCCAGGGTCAGGCACCCCCGCTAGGGTCAGGGTGTTCTTCCTTAGGGCTAGGTAGGCCGAGCCGGGTGGCCCCTTTTCCCTTTTTGTGTTTGAGTGTGAGCACTCTAATTGATCCAATTGTTTGCATACTTAAGATGCACTTTGAATACCTGCCTTCCTAAAAAACCGTTGTTGTTGTGCTACCAGACGTTTCCTTGTAAACGGTTAAAAGGACAACACGGTTGTAACCGTGCCCTCTAGCTTTTTTTGAAGCTTTCCCTGTTGTTTTCAAGAAATGAATTGTATTGCATCCTGAACTGAATGAAAGCCTGAAACAAAGTTAATAGGCGAATATTGAATCTCGAACTGAATGAAAACTTGAAGTACACCTAATTGCGCACATGGAATGCCGAATTGAATGCAAACTTGAAACAAAGCTAAATTAAGTATATTGAATATCGAACTGAAAGAAACTT
Organism: Ambystoma mexicanum; assembly: GCF_040938575.1. NCBI lineage: Eukaryota > Metazoa > Chordata > Amphibia > Caudata > Ambystomatidae > Ambystoma > Ambystoma mexicanum. Next base: position 417,319,157 of record NC_090934.1, on the reverse strand, counting down.
TATGGGCAAAAGCTAATAGTTGGTGAAAGCCGAAAGGGAAAGTGCCCATTTCCAAGCAGTCTACGGAAAATGGTGCAGGTGTGAAACAGTGCGACAAAAAGGTGAGGAATACATAAAGCCACCTTAAAGTGAACTTTATAACTGGGTACAATATGGCAAGGGCAAAGACTGGCATAAGACATGTAACACATAATGGCAAAGCCAAAAGGCTAATCAGGAGCAGCCATAAGAGTGTGAACCTCCACATTAAGGCCGACAAAAAGAAGATAAGTGAATGTGGATCTGTACACAGGTACTTTGTACGGGGAGGGTGGTCCTGTCCTCAAATATTTGTGGACTGCAATGATTTGTTGCAGTATTTATTCAGAAACCTCCAAGGTTTAGCAGTAATGCATCTTGACAAGTATGAGTTACTAGAAGGAGGTAATAATCCAACTCCTGGAGAGAAACTACTGGTGCCTTTATTTTGATTAGGCCACACATGTAGGTATTAAAATGGAAAACAGAAAAACAAACAAATGTACAAAATAAACAAACACTTTGTTTTAAATCAATAACAGGCTATTCAAGTGTTCTGTACACATAGGTTTCAAAGGTGCATGTAAATTTGTAACAGGCGTACACTGAATAGCACACTTTCAGGTGAGTAGAAATCCGAGTTCTATAGTGTCCTGTAGAGATACATTCAAAATACAAAAGCACACGTAAGGAGTTGTGTGGTGTATTTACAATACACATAAGCAATTGTGTGGTATGATTTCTCCTATACACAGTTTTGCTAAGTATTGCTTCATTTTAGTCAAAAGCAATGTACTAGACAGTTAAACAATGTTGTAAGAGAAACAGAGCAAGTTGCTTTGTGACCAAAAACCTTAAAAATAGGGTCTGCTGTAGACTGGTCTGGAAGGGATAACCAAAAAACTGGTTGACGTCAACATAAAGGTAGTGGTGATTATTGAGGTCATAGTTCATAGTGGTTTCAACAGGAACATGATGACCTTGGACGTTTTGGCTGTAAGGTGTTGCAGCCTTCTTCTAGGGCCGGGTATAGGCAGGTCTCCCTATAGATAAAAACAATATGAAGACATATTGATAGATGGTCCAGAGAGTGGATCATACCTAAAGTATATTAGAAGTAGATTTGAGAGAGGTGACTCCGTAAAAGGATGTTCTAAGAGGTGGGCCTAAGACCCTATGCACTAACCTTGCATGTTAATTGTAAAAATCCGAATTGGTGTTATGGACAGCTAGCTTGAAGGCAGTATCCACATAATGGTGGTGGTGGGTCACGCTGTGGTGGCCTGTGAATATAGAAAGAGAGGGACAGAAGTCCCTGTCAGCTGCAGCAAAGAGAAATGAGTCTACAGTTTTATATTTGATAAGAGCAAATTGGGTACCTTAATGAGTAAATGGTGCAGCTTGGTTCTGCTGAACCTAGGTAATGCGGGTCCTCTGAGTGGAGGTAATGTGGATGCCAGCCGGTGGGTCCGGAGCCTCGAAATCTGCACGTGAAAAGGAGGGAGAGGGCAAAGGCCCAGTTATAAAAACGGCGTAAAGAGGAGGCCGTTGGGAAAGGAGGTGCAAGGGGAGGGTCCTGTATGGGACCAGAAACTGACCTTGATCAATGCAGTTTGGGCACGTTGGGTCCGAGCGGAAAGCAGACTCGCATACGTCTGAGTGCTGAGTTCGGAGCTGTGGCGCTGGCTGTAAGTGCGCGTGCGCAATAGGGTAGTGTCTCGATGCCGCGCATGTGCAGTGGCGGAGCGGCATCTTTGCCATGGCCTCCATGACGTGTAGAGGTACGCGTCAAATGGAAGCACTTTCCAGGATGCACGGGCAGTGCAGGGGGACATACTGTAAGCGCTAAGAGTAGCGTTTGGCAAACTCTGAGGGGGAAGCGAAAAGGGGCTCCTGTGTGTGTACCTGTTTGTGTAGTAATGTGATGGATGGGCTCGCTCATGGGGGATAGTGGGCAAAGCTCAGGGTGAATGTTGGCCTCGAAGAGATCACGGCAGGTAAACATGAGTATGCCCCCACTATGGTTTGCTGGTATGTTGGCAGCCACTGGAGAAATCGTGGCCTTGGCGTAACCAAGGCTGGTTAAATAAAGAGCATCCTTAATGCGATCTTAATCATGTGGTGGCTGAAAATGGAAGCAGACGTAGGGGAGGGGCAACCTGAAGTGTGGAGGCGGAGTGACCTATGAGCTGCAGGTGGCTTCACTCGGGTAGGTGGACAGTGGAAGATGTTTAGAGATATTCAAAGGGTGTAAGCTTGTTTAGTCCTTTCGTTGTGGTTTGTAATTTGAATATCCACCAAGCCTCTTTGAAGTTGAGGGCATTGGTAATGTTAGAAGAGTCTGGTACCTTATCAATCACCCACCATTTGAAGGAGTCACAACTGTGTTGGAATTCAAGAAAGTGGGAGACGAGTGGTGCATTGTGTGTTTTGCACCTAATCCTGGACTTGTGCTCTCCGATCCTTTTGTGGACTGGTCTCGAAGTTTGCCCTATATAGCGGAGTTTACACGGGCATTCAATAAGGTAGATGATGTTCAGTGTTTAATACTAGTTTAGCCTCTCCGTCCTGCCCGAGCGTAGGCTGTCCCGTTTGTTACAAAGATCTGTACACAGGGGCAAGTACAGAAGAAACGGTGTAGGCTAGAGATTCTAGGGTTCCTGGTTATGCAACCTATGTTCCAGGGTTGTCCCCCGCTCTCCTTGTTGTGTGTAATTGGGGTCAGGGGTTGCAGGGGTGTCCCCTGCTTCCAATAGATGGAGAGTAGGAGACAAGAAAGTTTGAGGGGGAGAAAAGAACCCTGCGGTGCCAGCTCCGACCCATGTAAGTGGGTGGGAACTGATGCCGCAGGCATAGAGGAGAGTCGGCAGCACAATGCTGCCGAGGCCACTGAGAAGGTAAGTCTGCTGGGGGTAGGGGGGGTGGGGGCGAATGCGCCAAGTGGAATGAAAGTCAACATTTTCGTAGTCGACAAAACAGGTGGCGCAGTGATCACATAGATCCAATGCACATCACTTCAGGGGCACTGATGTGCCAGAAACCCATCTCTTCACCTCCTTATTCGGTCTTTCCTGAAGGGGAATCAATCTTAATCACTTATCAGTCCTTCACTGGTCATATAAACTGGCCAACTTGTAGTTGATCTCATCCCTCAATCTCCTGTAAAATGACACACTCTGATCCCCCGAACCCACCGTATCTTTCAGGTGGGTCAGCATCCATAGTACATTCTTACAGACCACAAACATCCTTCTCTGTCTATTTACTACTCTTGATCTGCCAGAACAAACATTTGCCAAAAGAAGCCATAAGCTTGGAAGTATGCTGAATGAGGTTTCCACTGGTCGCAACAACACAGCCCAAGTCAGGGCGAGACTGGTCAGATTACTTATCAGGAATCCCACCTAAATGAGATTGGGCCAAAAAGCATGGCGTTTCAAAATAGTTTGTGCAATACGCTTCTTGAGGTTCTCCTTACCCTTGTTTGGGTCACCACTAAAATTTACAATCAAACAACGTATGATATGATAAGATATGATAGGTTATTTTTAACGCGCTTAATACCCAGAGGTTTCTAAGCGCGGACCCGGGGATCGAACCTGTGTTGCTCCGTGCGAGCACGTTGCCACTGAGCTCCCAAAATTCTGACTGACCATTCGAGGTATTCCAAATTAACTGCCTTGAGGTATCTCTCTTATAGGTCTAGACCACATTAGACAGCTTAGAGGCAGCAGAGTTCAAACGTTGCATACGGCCACTAGGTATGTTTGGATGTCACATCTTATCAAGAACAAGGACCCATCCTGATGTTTGATGCTTTGTGAGCCATGCGAATGGGTGCAGCTACCTTGACGTCACACTGTCAGCTCGTGTGCAAATATAGAGGCAAGTGAAGTGACGCTATATGGAGGGACGGGAAGGCCCAATTGTGTAGTAGTCTTTCAATTTGCAATCACAGGATAGACCCAGCAATACCATAACCACTATGATAGCAAGGTAACAAAAGTAGTTGTGAGGTGGCTTCCTTCCTGGCATGGCAGGAAGAACGTACACCAATGGCATTTTAGCAGCCATCCTAATGAAGCCAAGTTAACATTCGACACAGTGGCAGACATCTTAGAACTGAGAAAACATCAGTGAAATCATGCAGAGCTATCATCAGAAGCGGCAGCAACCGTAAGCATCATTACCACCCAGTGAGGACCTGTGGACCCGTCAACAGGGATTCGTACCACATACCAACACTCTCTGCTCACCACCGCCATGATTCCTCCAATGCAGGAGCCACCATGTTGACCATGTTGACCATAACAGCAGGACTTGGATGTACAAATCTGGAGCAAATCAATGAAGAGAGCAGCCACTGAAAGATGGGTGGAGATAGAGCAGTCTTAACACTGGGCAAAATCAGTGCTATTATTGTGGGGCACCTCTTCCACACAAAGGATGAGGTCAAAGGCATTCATTCAGATAACACTGTTGCAATATTAAATGATCAATACACATTGAACTTTATAGAATGCAAGACATCTTCCAAACGTTGGAGTGGATGAACATTGGCCCAACATAATAGGTGAGATCCACCTCGTAAGTGATGAAGCACTTGCCAGAAGCAGAACAAGAAACATTTTGCCCAATCAGTGGAGGGGTACAGCAGGGCCCTAAATGAGGGTGCTTGCTCTCAAACCTTATGTTCACAATTGCAATAGGACAATGTAAATGGCTGCTAAGAAAGAAATGAACAGGGATACATTATCAGGAAGATGTTGTCACTTTATGCAGATGACCTTCTGGTATATTGACATCACTAGGCTCAAACTATTACAATTCTGCTGGAGGAAATTGAAAGATATGTTTCAGTGTCAGGATTAAAAATCAATAGGAATAACTCCTGCCGCTCTTGGCTGGTTGGCATATAAAGGTGATTGAAACTACCACCACTATCCATGGAATGGGCCCGAGGCATGTGGAGATATTAAGGTATAATGATTTGAAAATGAGATTCCGGTATTAGAACACAGCATTGGGAAAGTACAAGCAGCAGTAAAAGGTTCAGTGGCCCTGCTCAGTCAACACTGAGAAGATAGGCTGTCAGAGGGTAGTGGTATTTGCGTGGGTCTCATGTTACTTCCAGGACACCTGTGCACCTGAAAGTCTGGAAGAACAGCATTGCCACTGAACCTGCCATGTGAATGGAAGACCTGGGCATGTTGGCCATGAAACTTAACTAGATGACTGCACCACGGCAATATGCTGTACAATGGGGGTATGTGCACTCGCCAGAGGAGGAACTGCTACAATCTATGCCACACCCAAGCTGCTCCAATTAAAGTAGCCCACACAGTGACTGAAGGATTGAAAGAGAGGGGAGCCATAAAGCCCAAAGGCAATGGTGGCCATTAGGCTTCAGGAAAGCCTGATAGTGCTCCGAGTAAGCATCTGGGGAGGGCCAGGAGGCAGCCAAAAGAGGCGAGCGGAAAACAAGCGGGTTGGTATATCCTGTACGCTCCAGATTGACAGCGAGAGGCACAGATACAGAGGAAGGCAGGCTGCGTCAAGGCCCAGGACCAGCATGGAGGTGGCACACAGGATTCGGGTACAGCGGCCACAGCGAGCGAGGGGCGGCAGCAGCAGGTAAGGACTGTGTAGGTGAGCCGGGTTGCAGGCGTTGCAGAAACTTTGCTTGGCCAGCCAGCTGGACAGGAAAGTGAAATTCCAAGTGATTACAGGGTAAAAGTGACAAGAATTTCTCAGAAATCCTCACTTTTCGTAGGCTGAAGCAATCAGAATGTGCCAGAAAGGGGGCTAATAAAGAGTTTAGTGAGGGAATGAGACGTCTATACCTGTATTGTGCAAGACATTAACAGGAACTAAAGCGTTAGTGCAAATGGGCAAAGGAGATATGGGCCTCATTACAAGACCGGTGGTAGCCGTGCCGGTAAGACCAGCAGGCTGCCGCTGGACTTGTGAATTTTTCTGGCGTCTGGCTTCACGGAAACACCGGGGGATTACGGCCAGAAAATCGTTAATCCACATTCCCATTCAGTCCAATAGGACTCAATGGGAATGGGAATGACGGAAGCACCGGTACCGTTAATAATGGTGCTAGTGCTTCCGTGAAAGTCTGCGGGCAGCTGCTGTCTCACCCGCCAGGTCAGACCTGGCAGGTGGGACGGCAACCGCCCTCAGAATCGGAGTGTGCTGGTCCGGTAACAACAGTGCCGGTAGGCTTACCAGCACCATTGTTACCGGACCGGCACATGCCTAATGAGGCCCTAGACATGAAAATACCAGGGGCAGAAATTCTGCACACACCAGGAATGACTTCAGAAATGCAAGGGTAAAGACAGGAATCACTTAAGAGGTGCAGGGGCTGTTTTCAAAATGAAAGAATGAAAGAGGCTAGAAAAGAACTCCTGATTGGTAAACATAGACACCAATCACACTAAATTACAGTCCTGCCCCTAGTTCATATTTTGATATGTAATTCTTGTTGATGGATTTCTTCTTAAACAATGTAAAGAATTCTGAATAGTTTCACATGCCCAGTAACACTACTACTACCTTAAAATATCCACTGAGTGGTAATGCCAGCAAGCATGGCCCATGTTTACTAACATATATCAAGAGTTGGTGCATGCCTGCTGACGGTATTCAATGCTTTGAATGCTCAGTAACAGGTGTTTCCAGATGTACATGCCCAGTAAAACTTCTGCCAACCTTGCATGCCCAGTAACAGCATTGCCACTTGTACATGAACATTGCCAATCATGCCAGTTTCACATGCCCCGAAACAGGTCGGTCAGTTTCAGCAGGCAGAATAATAAGTGTCCATGTGCTTTGTAACAGGTATGGCCGCTCAACACGTGCCGAGTAACTCCATCAACCACATTGTTAAACATCTCTAACACACAGGGTCACGCTCAGTCACACACACACTCATACAATGAAAATCATGCTCACTTTGGCATTTACCTGCACAAACATTGTCACTAATACTCACTGTCTAGTACAGCCTTCCACACTATCTGTAACACATACTAGTCATTTTGGCAACAGTCACCTGTCTAAGCATGAACTCCTTTGCTTTTCTGTATACAAAGTTGACATCCATTGAGGGCTGAGGCTGTCCTCAGGTGGCTCTCTTGCCATGCATAAAAAAACCTTTGCTGCTGGAACCAGCACACTAGTAAAATGTAATGTAACTATACATTCCCTTTTTAAGTGCACGTGCAATGTGGATACTTGTGTAACACGAGGCCACAGCAAGCTTGCGAAAGGTGCCTGCATGTTGTCTTTTATCACATGTTTCAAGACTCTGAACCTGTCAGCATCTGATCCTTGCGGCTAATACTGCGTCTGAAGTAGATAGAATTCCAGAATGTAGAGTTCAGTGATGGCAGCGGATACTCATTTTCTAAATTGTGACTTGTGATTTTCTATATCTATTTCCAAAAGTGAGCTTTAATTAAATGAGAGGGAAACTAGGTTTAGAAGTTACTACCTTCAGACTGCTCCATTCAGTAATAGGCCCAATGACCGCAGAAGCGTTGTCTGCTGTGATGTCACTTTTGGAACACTGTCCAATCACAGACATTGACAAATTAGATTAGGGAAGTTACACGCACATCAAAAAGGTTTGGTTATTGTTCTATATAAGATTCAACGCACTTTCACTGAAGGGGAAGACTGACAGACTCACTTGCTTGCTCACTGACTGATGGGGAAGAGAAAAAGAAGAATTGATAACAACGGGAAGTCGGAGAAAGAGATTGCTCTCCTTTTAGACCCATTTTGGATTATTACCAACACCCTGAAAGTAAGGCCTAGTAAGAGTTAAGTTTGCAGGCCTTCTTCAGAGGGAGAGACAGCAGACAGGCTGTGGAGGAAAGCAGATCCCATCTTGCTGACAGATACCCACCTGCTCTTAGAGGGGGAGAATTGAACCAGTCTTTAGGAGGGTGCCCACCAGTCTATGATAAAGCCAAAAGAATTTCACATGTGAGTATGATCTACAGGGGAAATATTCCTGATCAGAGTGATACTATGAAGGGAATTAGATTAAATCCTGGTCCCTGTTATTTGTCAGTACTGAGGGGTGGGGGTATTTAAATTGACTGCACATCCTGGGTAATAAGTACATATTTCATAAGTGTTTCTGCTTCTTTAATTGTAGATTTGATTAAATAGATTCTATGGTGTATAAGAAGTCCCCCAGGAGACCCGGACCCCCAGTAACAAAGACTGCCCCAGCAGCAAATGGAAGTAGTCAGGGAGTTTATGATGGCCACAGCCATTTTGGAAGGGAAACTGAAGAACCAGCAAGCTCCACTCTGGCTGCCAGCCTATTGGCTGTACCCTGGAACAAGTGTCCAGGAAGCCCCCGGCAGGGAGGCGCAGTCGTTTAAAAAACAAGGCTTGCTTATAAGGCTGCTTTCTGCCTAAGCCTGCCCTTTTATCTCAAGAAGACCCCCAGGAGACCCTGAGCAACAATGACTGCCCCAGCTGCACATGGAAGTGCTCATGGAGTCTAAGATGGCAACACCATTGTAGAAGGGAAACTGAAGAACCAGCAGGCTCCACTCTGCCTGTCAGCCCATTGGCTGCACCCTGCAACAAGTGTCCAGGAATCCCCCAGCCATGAGGCGCAGTCGGCCGACACCCAAGGCCGGCATATAAGGGTGCTTTCTGCCTCATCATGCCCAGTTATCTTAAGAAGCCCCCCAGGAGACCTGAGCCCCCAGCAACAAAGACTGCCCCAGCTGCACATGGAAGTTCTTGGGGAGTCTAAGAGGGCCACCACCATTTTAGAAGGGAAACTGAAGAACCAGCAAGCTCCACTCTGCCTGCAAGTCCGTTTGCTGCACCCTGCAGCAAGCGTCCAGGAAGCCCCCAGCCAGGAGATGCAGCTGGCCAACACCCTATTGCCGGCATATAAGGCTGATTTCTGCCTCAGCCTGCCTTGGCCAGGATCGCCGATCCTGCATCTCGGTGGTCACAGCACAGAATGTGGCCCTGCAATCCTACCAAAAGGAGCCCCATACAGAAGGTAAGGCTTGTCCCGCTTCCGCTGCTCACAATGCCTAGTCGGATAATCCTGCATTCACAGTTCTCACCCAGCCTGCAGCAGCAAACCACCTCGGCGCTGCCCACTGCATCCCCCGGCCAGCCCCCACCCCTTTCCTCCAGCCATTCGCTATGGCATTCCCAGTTGAGCTCTCTTGATTCTTCTCAAAGCCAATGGCTGACGCCCGCAGCGTTCCCTGCTCACCTAGCAGCCCACCGACAACAGCCAACCTGCAAAGTCGCACCAAAAATGAGATGGCTAAAACCATGCCAGTCTCTAAAGTGGCCAATCTCCGTGAGGCACACAACCCCTTACAGCACTTGTATCCCCTGGACACTCTCAAGGAACAGTAATCTGTGCCGAAGGATGGCCCAACACCCCTCAGCCCACACCCCCTCAATACATACGAAATGCGCCTTGCCATCCTCAGCCAACAAGGTCTACCGGTGCACTGATCAGCAGACCTTCACTGCAGTAGGCACCAAGAATGTGCCTTCTCCCGGCAGCCGCATAAACCTCTGTCCGGAGAACACCTCCTGGAACTTGCATGCTGCTAAAAACATCAGACACCGTAATTCTGATTGCTCCTTCAGTACAAATGACTATGTACCTCCCTGTAATGTAACGGTACCTATGTCAGCTAATGTCACGCCCATTAATGATGGTTTTGACCCCATCTGTAATGTTAATATCACTAATGCCGCCATTGCTGCTACTGCACCAAAGGCATATGCACCTACTAAGGTTAATGTTGCTACCGTGTGTGAGGATATTGCCCCCATTTGTTAAGCAATTGCCACTAATGCTGCTTTTCATGTTACATTGAGTAAGGCACATGGACCTACTCCCGCCATTATTGTGCTGATCTGTGATGCTGCTGCCATTAACGCTGCCATTGCTGCTACCGTGCCTAAGGCATGTGAACTCACTACTGATAATGTTGCTATCGTGAGTGAGGATATGGCCCTCATTTGCTTTGTTACTGCCACCAATGCCGCCATTACTGCCACCGTGCCTAAGGCATATGTACTGACTACTGCTAATGTAGCTCCCATGTGTGATGAGACTGCCCCATTTGTGATGCTGCTGCCATTGATGATACCAATGCTACCACCTCATGTGAGGTAACCAATCCACTACTCATTAATGCTATGCCCTATTGTGATGATATTACCGCCAGCAACATTAATGCTGCGCCCTTGTGTGAGGGAACTATACCTCTTCCCGTGAATACTGTGCCTAGTGGGATTGCAGTGGCCCCTCAGTGATGCCAATACCATGCCCACTTGCCAATGATGCCAATCTTGTTCCCTCTGTTGATTTAGTTGATGCTAATATTGGGCCCATTTGTGCTGCAGCTCCACCTAATGCTGCCAATTGTGTGCCCTCTGGGGATTTAGTTGTGCCCACCACTGCCAATAATGCCACTGCACTTGGTATAGATCCCGCTAGTCACATAAGTGTGGCTAAATTGCCAAAATTGTTCTAACGGTATCCGGTCAATATATCTAAAACATTACAGAGTGGTAAATATCAGAGTGGACAAAAACAACGAAAAACATTGCAAACATTAATAAAATAAATAAAGGGTAGTGGGGTGAAGGGGTTAAAATGGGTCGGAATGGGGTTGGGATAGTGCTATGAGGGTAAAAAACAGGGTGTTTGGGGAGACACTCCCCTCTCCCCAAATAAAAAAAAAGGTATTTTGTCCGCGATGAATTTGAACACTCTGTAATTGTGGTCGGTAAGATCACATATAACCATTGTAACCTGTACCAGTAACCCCTCGACCACCTACCAGTCTGCTATTGTAACTGACAACTATAACCTTAACCCTGCCTTCACCCCCACCAGTCTGGCTCCTGATAGCTCTGCTCCTTTCATCTCGGCCACACATAGAGGAGAGGTAGGCACTGGTAAACCCCATAGTCCAGTTCTCAATCTAGCCCTGGTCAATGCCTGCTCACTTCCCGCTCATGCTCTTGACATCCAAGACCTCCTGACAGTAGGTAATCTCAATGCCCTCGACATCACGGAAACCCAGCTACATAGAGCATCGGGCCCTGCCTTATTACTTGCCATCCCACCAGGCTACACCATCTTTAGGGGTGACAGGCTAAACTACAGAGGAGGTGGAGTCGCCCTTATAGCTAAACACCACCTACGCATTAGACAACTCAACATTTCGCTCAACGAAAACTGTGCTAAAGCTGACCATCTCCCCTACCAACACAATCAGGGTCAATATTGTCTATCACGCACCTGGCCCCATCCTGACATTTGAAGACGACTTACTTCATACCCTAAGATATAATATAAAGCCTTCCTAGAACGTGACTCTCCTGGGGGATCTAAATGTAGGCCTTCATGACCACATCGACCTACAAGCCACCTCACTAGAAAATTTGCTAACCGCACTAGGCTTCAATCAGCACATCTTTAACCCTACACACATTAAAGGGCTTACCGTTGGATTGGGTAGTGGACCTCAATTTCCATATCTCAGTCAAGTCCAATACTCCCTGTCTGTGGTCAGATCACCACATCATCACCTTCACAATCCTTCTTGGCCTGAATACCAAACCTCCTACCAAGCGGCTAACGCCCTCTCTGATTCGCAGTTCCAGGAAACTAACCAAAGACAGTCTCTTATCATTCCTTGATGTCCTCAAACCTGAGTTCTTAGACACCTCTGATCCAGAGATCCTAGCTGATCTCTACACAAAAACACTAAATAGCACTATTGACACTATTGCTCCTTTAGTTCCCCTAAAAGCTAAATCTGCAGCTCCCATCAATTCCTGCTACACCCAGGATCTCTCGGATCTTAGAACTAAAAAAAAGACTTGCGAAAACAGGTTGGAATAATAACCCCTCCGCTGCCCTTAAACAGAAGTTCACTAACCTCTCCAAGCCATACAAACCAGCTATTATCCTAGCCAAAGCCACCACCTTCAATGCAAGAATAGCCAATGCCAACTCGGACACAAGAGAACTATTCGCCATCCTTGGGGAACTGGAAGTTCCAGCCCCCCAAGTTTGCACCCTGATCAAAGACCCAGCTTGGTGCGCCAGCATACAGAATGTTATGCTGCTAAAAATTGACATGTTTTAGAAAAAGCTAGCCTTGAACACCCCTGCCAGGATACCGAAGCAACCCACACACCAACCTCCAATATCCCAGGAACCCCACTGTACAGCTACAGCAAAATCACCATTCAGCATACCCTACACATCCTAAAAAACCTAAAGCCATCAAGATTCAATGGAGATGTCTGCCCAGCCCCCTTTATGAAAGACTGCGCTGGAGCATTGGCTCCATTTATCACAGCCTTCATCAACTCCTCCTTTTGAACAGGCTCTGTACCATCCAGCATCAAAGGAGCCAAGGTTCTACCCCTTTTAAAAAAACCTGAACTCGACCCGACTCTACCCAACAACTACCGGCCCATCACTACAGTCCCCTTCCTATTAAAAATACTTGGCTGAGCAGCATATGTTCAAATCCAACACCACCTAGAATCAAACCACATCCTATGATGTCTAGGCTGTAAGTCTGGCTTCCGCCCAGGCCATGGGACGGAGTCAGTATTCCTAGACCTGAAAAAATAGATGCATGTGATCAGGGATGAGGGAAAACCTGGCCTACTGCTCCTACTAGACATTTCTGCGGTCTTCGACTTAGTCAACCATAATATACAATGCCACCACCTCACCTCCACATCTTCCTTTCCCCCAGGAAGTGGCATCATAGATCGACTCCTTCCTAGAAGGAAGTGCAATGAAAATATTTTTTGAAAAGGCCTTTGCGGCTTCTCTGCTATCGGCTGTGAAGTACCCCGCGTTTCACCGCCTCTGTACAACATATTCACAAAGCCTCTCTTCGACCACCTGGATTCCTGGGGCACAGCATATACCAAATACACCAACGACACCCAAATTCTCCTCCCCCTCTCTGGCACTTACACCAATGATGCCACCACGCTGAGCTCAACCTATGCCACCATCCAAACCTGCACGGCGACCATGGATTCTGCCTCAACAATGAGAAGACTGAACTTCTCCTTGTTGGGCCCCCTCCATGCTAAAGAATCTGGACCCACAATACTCAGCCTTCAACATTGACTGCGCTCTGATCTCAGTCTCACCAGCGGTAAAAACTCTAGGAGTATACTTTGACGCAACACTCTCCCTAACCTGTCAAGTAAATGCAATATCCTTTTCAGCGGCCTATTCAACCAAACGCCTCAACACTGACAGACCTTACCTCTCTGTAGACAGTTGCCTAATGATCGCTCATGCAGTGGTTGCTGCAAGGCTGTCTACTGTAATGTACTCTTCGCTGGTACCTCTGCTCACAACATACAAAAACTCCAGACCATCCAAAACAATGCCCTGAATATTCCAAGATCAGAACACATATCTGCTGTCCGCAGAGCAGTATGCTGGCTTCCAATCTGAGAAAGAATCTCATTCATGACACTCCCAATCACACACAGGTGCATCTCCAAATCTGCCCCACCCTCCCTGGCTCAGAAAATCACTAAGAATCAGGCGGATGGACCCACCAAACCCCATACACCCATAGACTTGTGCAGCCCAAGTTCAAACGTGCCAGAGCAGGAGGGTCAGGTTTTCGAGTTGTTGCCGCTAAACAATGGAATTCTCTCCCACTTGCTCTAAGGGTGGAGGAATTTGACTGGTCCTTCCACAGAGCCCTCACAACTTGGCTGTTTGCCTGACACCTGTGTGATGCTGGAAATGCATTGGAGGGACAGGGCCTCCCTGTCCTTGTCCTGTAGTGCTTTTTCATTGTGTTCTGTATTGTTTTCTGCCCAGGAGTCCATGTGGGACTCCTGGCAGTGCAGCTCTTCCTGTTTTTAGTTTGGTGTACAGCCCCATGGGATACCCTTATGGCACCCATGGGTGGGGGTACAACCATGTGCCCCTAGTGTATGTTTTTGGGCACCTGTGGGTGGCCCACAGAGCAGGGTATGGGCTGGTGGCAGCTCCATGCTGAATTTGACAGGTGGTCTGAGTATCCTCCATTTTGGGATACCTAGGCCCTGCCATTGGAATCAGTTGATTCCTGATGGAAAACAAGATGGCCCCTGTGGCCTCTTGCTTTCTATTGCCTGTTACCTTGTTTTCCCAAAGTCCTGGGAAGCCCTGACTCAGTCCCTTCCCCCTGACTGGCTGTTGGGTGGAAGTTCCATATATGGTGTTGTTGTGAAGTCCAGTCCAGACTGGCTGGAGCCTTCCCAGTGACTGTATTTTGTGAGTACACCCTGTGGGTGGGACCTGGGTGAATGGAGTGTTGAATGGCTGGGTACTTGTCCCAATCCACATTCCTTGTTCTTCTTCTTCTTCAAATTATGGAATGCGTGGGCGGACCCAAGCAGGCGCTTCCCCATCCAAAAGGATGATGTGCACCTACCCCACCAATCTTACACACAACCCTCACATTCTCATAACTCCTCCCACCGCCCCGTCGTGAGTGTCTGAGAGGGAGGAGGATGCCCTGAATGCACTGTGTGCCTGATTGGCTGATTGACTGCATGAATGCCCTTCTGTATGATTGGCTGCTGAGAGTGACCCAGCAGTGTGGATGAGAGACAGAATAGTATATCTGGGGACCTCTCACCACTGGAAATTGTTCGGAAGCGTTCAGAAGCTGTGTCTACACTTGAAGAGTAACTGGAACTGCTGATCCTCGACGCCCAGCTGGAAGAAGAAGACTTGCTGTTGCACTTGCTTCGACCTGATCTGAAAGCTGCCAAATTCGTTGAAGACTGATCCGAGAGAGGACCTGGTAAGGCACCATCTTCCCGTGCTCTCAGGGACCATCGAGCACCGCTGACCTTCGCCGAAGCTCCCTGGAAGTCAGACCCTCGAAAGGCTGCCGACCCGAGACAGGACCGCTGAGGAGAACGAAGTGAAGCACCCGGACTTCGCCGCTGTCGAAGTCCATTGCCGTCGACCAGAGTTCGCAGGTTTGTTGGACCGCTGGAGGCCTGTCAAAGTTGTGTTGCCCAGATGCAGGGATCGCTTGACGCCGTGCCGCCGACGACCG
This sequence comes from Ambystoma mexicanum, assembly GCF_040938575.1. Lineage (NCBI taxonomy): Eukaryota > Metazoa > Chordata > Amphibia > Caudata > Ambystomatidae > Ambystoma > Ambystoma mexicanum. Next base: position 417,303,999 of record NC_090934.1, on the reverse strand, counting down.
GAGCCGTCCGCTCCTTTGCCTAAGACTGTTCAATCGAAGGACTCCCTTGTCCGCACCGATGACCGCTTTATCCTGCCGGAGAGAGTCGAGGCCGCCGCCGCACCGAGGAGAATCCGCCAGTGGGTTTCCCGCCACCTGAAGACCACAAAGACTTCGACGACTCGGCGCCCTTGCTGGGCCACAGTTCTTCCGAAACTCTTTGCGGTCCTGAACAATCACTCGCTGAGGTGCCCCGCACACCTCATCCTCGCAGGACGTCACCGACGAGCACCGCCTGGATCGGCACCCTCGAACTTCTCATCAACGCTGTCAACGCCAAGTTCACCCTCTTCGACGCCTCTCGGCGATCCGTGGCTCCTGCTTTAAAGGGAGTCACTCAAGAAGGATCCATCGACGCATCTTCGAAGAACTCTGCTCCACCGGGTACATTGGGGGGGGGTAAAAACATTACAGGAGAAAGTAAGACTATTGATCAATATATGGACTTGGCTTGTGCTATATCTTTATTTTACAGGTTGCCCAGGTGGGGGGATCTCCACACAGAACTGTGCTTAAAGGTAGAGGCCAGTAATCTGCCTATTGTTTCAACCATCTTGCCTTTCCTCCTTTCTCTACTGCTGGTTTCCTTGTTATTGATCTGTGTGACATTCTGACAGTATAGTTGATGTACTTTAATGAGATCTGATAATATTGATGGTACCACTTTAGAATTGTATATATTTGACATTATTGATTTCTGAGTACAAAGTGCGTTATTGTGAAAGTGTACATACCTTTGAATATTAACTATATAAAGACCGTGTTTTCAGTAATACAGTGTGTGGACATTCCTTTGTGTGGGTTCGGGGACTACACTGTACTTAAGAACCAGCCTGCATCACCTCCTGAGAAGCTAGGCCTTGATTGCTCGACCATAGCTACCGCATAGAGAATCTTGGCTGAAGTCCTAAGCAGAATACTGTTATTAATGCTAAATTGCTCAAGATAAGAGGGAGAGGGTGATTATTCTCTAAGCATTTTCTCACTGTTTAAGGTGCCCATTGAAAGTGAGCAAGGTATACTTTTACACAGTAATTAAATGGAAACATCACTGAAGGGAATCTAGCATATATGTTGAATATACATTGGCCCTCATTACAAGTTTGCTGGTCTGGAAACAATGGTGCCGGTAAGCTTAACACCACCGCTGTTTCCGGCCTGGCAAACTACGAGTCTGCTGTTATTAACAGTGCCGGTGCTTCTGTGGTCCCCATTCCTATGGGACTCCACGGAAAAGGGGATCAACATTTTACCAGTGCCTGACTTACCAGACCGGCAGGGCTGTAATGCCCCGGTTATTCCGGCAAGTCAGGCGCCGGTAAATTACGGGTCCGGCAGCTACCTGTCGGTTTTTCCAGCACAGTTACCGCCAAACTTGTAATGAGGGCCATTGTCTTTTCTACAGGCCATTTACACACAAGAAAGTCCAGTAGTTTGTTGAAATTGAGTTTTAAAAATGCTGTTGACCTGTTGACATGTCTACTGAATAAAGGGGGGTCATATTGTCAATAAAGGGCAAGTGGAGAGAATGAATAGCTTTCAGCTAAGTTGTTGTTCGTCACATAGCTCCTGGATTCTCATGCATTCCATCCATGTTGCATGCATGCTCAGGGTCAAATGTATCGTTAACTATGAACAAAGGTCTCCACTTGTATAACTGCAGCTTTGAAAACTCAGGTGAATAGTGCGCTGAATATTTCTTATCGTTGGCATTTCATGAGGAAACAATTTGTTTATCTTTAAACATATTCAATTATTTCTATTTTGATATAAATAGACCTTCTGTGCAATCCAATGCATTTTCTGTCCCGAAAGGGGAGGGAAGCTGTAAAGAAATAATACTATTAAATTGGGGGTCCCAGTTTCATAAAAAAGGACTCTATTAAATAAAGGAAAATTGAGCACGCTTGGTTTGGGGTGGGTGGAAAGTTCCCCTGAATAAGATGTTGCCTGATTAAAACATCCTGCACAGTGCTGCCCTGCACATTGAACCCTCTGTGGGCATTGGTTTTGAGGCGCTCCTGCTCCCCCGTGCATTCCTTCAGGAATCCTGTTTGCTGTTTATGTTGCGCAGGAACCAGAGGGCCTCCATGGAAGAGAGCATCGGGACCAGGGCAGGAGATCAGGAGAATGGTTTTATTGTAATTAATGTATGTATGTATGCGTGTGCATGTGAGTGCTTTAATCTGAAATTGTGCACACGTGAATGAAAGAGTGGCTGTTGTATGTGTGCATGAGTGAATGGAGAAATGAATGCATGTTACAATGAGAGAAATGGGTGAATGAATGTATATGAATGCGGGCATGTCTCTGCAAGGAATGGACTGAGGCTGCAATGGCATGCCCTGGCACCCCAGCTCCCCTAACCATCACAGTGAGACTGAGGGGGTATGCCAGGACATGACATTGTGTGTTTTATGTCCATCCAGAGTAAAGCAAACATGATTCAGTGTTTGCTTTACTCCTTATGCCCATTTTGTATTTAAATGGCAAGACGGGCACAGTAGAAAATATATACAGACTGGCCCACATACATAAGCCAGTCTTGCAAAGACAGTGCGAAGCCGAGAGGACCAGAATCCGGAGTGGAGCTGGAGGTAGGAGAATTTAAATAAATGTGTGTGGGGCTATGTGCATGCAAGGGTCTGTATTGGTAAGTGGTTCTGTGAATGGGAGATTGTATGTTGTATGAGTGTGCCTGGATATGTGAGAGTGCCTGAATGATGCATGGGTGTGAGGGTAATATGAGTGTCTAAGTGAATGAAGAATTAATGCTGTATGAATGCTGATGCGTGTGTGTGTGTGAATGTAAGGGTGAATGAAGGATGAATGATGCTGGATGAATGTAAATGCGTGTGTTTGAATGTAAGAGCGAATGACGACTGAATGCTGTATAAATGAGGAATGCTGATGTAAATTGTTCTGCCCTGTTTGGACCAATATTCACTCTGTCATTTATTTGCTGGCAAGAAGAATATTGAACTTTTACTGGCCCACGTTGATGAGCCCAGTCTGGACATGCTGCTTTGCTGTGGCATGGCATCTTTTACTGGACATCAAATGTGAAGGCAGCCTAATTGAGAGTTCCTACATTTTACCAGCCCACATATTGGGCCAGTGCCACTTAGGAACTCTCACTATGCTGCCTTTACCATTGGTGGGTCCAGTCTGAACATAATTTTACTAACTTTGTTTAATGGGCATCAAGGGTGAAGGCAGCATGATGAGTCTTCTTTCTTGGTACTGGCCCACATGTTTCTTTACTGTGGCAGGGTATTTTTTACTGGGCATCAGGGGTGAAAGCAGCATAATAAGAGTTCCTAAATAGTATTAGACAATAGTGTATGCCAGTACCATCCAGGACGTCTCATTATTCTGCACTCACCGTTGGTGGGTCCAGTCTGGACATACTTCTTTACTGAAGTTGGGAATTGTTTACTAGATATCAGGTTGAAGTCATCATGATTAGTGCTCCTGCATGGTACTCTCCCAAACTGATGGGTCCAGTCTGAACATGTTTCTTACTGTGGCAGGGCATAGTTTTCTGGGCATCACGGGTGAAAACAGCACAAAGGGTTTTCCTACGTAGTACTACCGCACCTTAGTGGATCCATTCAGCCCACGTTTCTTCACTGTAGCATGGCATTTATTACTGGGCATCAAGGGTGGAAGCAGCATAATGAGCGTTTTTATGTGGTACTGGCCCACATTGGTGTGTCCAGTCAGTGCATATTTCTTTACTTGTGTGTGGCCTTTTTTACTGGGCATCAGAGGTGAAGGTATCACAGTGAGTCTTCCTACATGGTGCTTGCCCCTATTGGTGGGTCCAGTCTACACAAATCTACTCAGTGACTTGCCAATATTTACTGACCATTGAGGAGATTGGCAGCATGATGAGTATCCCTGTGTTGTATCTGCTCACATTGATGGGTGCAGGCTGGACACGTTTCTTTACTGTGGCATGGCATTTTTTACTGAGCATCAAGGGTGGAGGCAGCATGATGAGTGTTCTTACATGGTACTAGCACACAATGATGGGGCCAGCCTGGACATATTTTCTTACTGTGTCATTGCATTTGGCACTGGTAAAGCCAACAGGCATATGTTCTTAAATGGAAATACTGGTATATATTGGTGCAATCCCCATGGACATGTATAGGCACAGACAACGTGAAGATGTCTTTTATACTCACATATATTGTGCACAAATGCATCATGAAAATGAGCTGAAAATGCTCCTGTGCAATGTTGATGACTTGCATCTATTACATTTGTTTATGTGCTCCCCTACAAAATCTATTGAAAACTGGCGTTTTACCCACCTGTTCACAGAAAGTGTGCTGAAAATGCATGGTTTTAAACCCCTATTTGGAAAGTTTCCCCTGGGGAGCAGCCCAATAAACCTCCCTTTGCTCAGTCGCTCTCGCATTTTCTGAGTGAAACCATTACACCCATCCAATGACAGAAATTCACCAGCTGCCGTTGAACGCAGTTCTGGGTCTACCTGCCTCTTCTAGATGTCAGTGCATTCTGGAGGCAGACAGAAAATGTCAACTCTTCCTGGCAAAAATCAAAAGTCCCAGGTTCAGCATGACATTCTGATTAGGTAATTAAGCGAGGTGAACTGCAACTCGTCTCTCTCTTCATAATCAAGAATATACATTTTGCTGTTTGCTTTCAGTCATTTGAGTTAATTTGTACACCTAAGAGAGGGGTGCATTATGCTAGTTTATTTGCAAGAAATCATAACATCACCGCCATGGGATTCTCGTGCTTTGATCTCCAAGAAATGCATTATCAGCTCCAACCTTTCCATTGTGTGAAGGAGGCAGTATCAACAAATACGTTTTGGAAAGAAATGTGCTAAAATGTAAAGACTCTAAGTTATCTGAGGTCTCCAGTCCAGTCACCCGGGGTAAGGAGCAGCTTCACAAACGCATTTGATGCCTTCATGTTTGTTAAGAGCCAGACAAAAGAGAATGTTGCTCATTTTGTGTAGGCTGCAAGATATTGTAAATTAGCATGGTGCGCTATGCTCAGGGCCGGCCTTAGGACAGGGCCACCCGGGCGACCGCCCAGGGTGCCATTAGCCACCCGCCACACCAGTTCGGGGGGAGTCTTTTAAGGTTTCCCCCAAGCAGGCATAGCCGGAGAAGGCGCAGCAGGCGCCCTATTGTTATTAAATGTGCCCCGCTCTTGGGGGTGGGCCACATTTAATAACAATAGGATGCTGATGCTTTCGTATCGGCGCCTATTGAAGAAGTTGTCACCCTCCTCACCCTTGCATGACCTGGGGCGCGTGGGAGGAGAGGTGGGTGCTGCATTTTTGTTTTGCTGCACGGGGAGTTGCCACTGCTTAGGCCAGCCCTGGCGATGCTGTTGTTTCTGCGAGAAATAGGTCTAATACACAGATGTCCACGCACCCTGTTTTGGCGCATCCGTAATAAATGTAAAAAAACACATGAAACACTTCCTGCAGGAATATCAAAAGCCCTGTTTTCGCTCAGGCCCCCTATTCAGACATTCAGTAGACAGTTTGAATGTTGCTCATTTAAAATCCCATAGAGTATGCAGGCAGGAGCAAAACATATACGATGACGCGGTGGCCGACTACAGTCTTGAGGTTATTTTTGAACTCCAAAAAGAGAGTGCATGTATATTGTGACCAGATTTCCAAGACGAAAACCGGAATGACCGACAACATAAAAGAAGGACTATGCCCTCAAAGCCCACACATTATCACCCCTTCCTCCAACACAAGCAGGCACGTTGAATTAATTACCATCTAAGCAAGATGAGACCTCGCGTAGCCAGATGCCAGCTTCTGCAGTATCTAAATTGAACTGCTGGCTCGTATTAGCGACACCAGCAATTACTCTTCACTATTCAAGACGCCACCCAAATTTTGCTGGTCAACCAAGCCCAATTTCTATACAACTTACCTGAGTCCTGATGACAGTTCGGAACACACAGCAACCGTTTAATCATTCAAGCCGCTGTGGTCTCAATTCCCTATCCAAACCAGAAACACCCATCACAAGTGTCGACAGAAAATGTGTGCTGTTATTGACAAAACAGTACATGAATTTTGCACTTGGTTGTTACTAACCCACTATTATCTGAATTGTTTCCTTGTATTCCTTTTTGTTATTTAGACAATCTTGCATTTTTGTTCTGGTAATTTGTATTTTTACTGTTGAGTCATTCATTAAACCTTGTTTTATGATACTCCTCCCCTCCTTGTGATCCTTGGATTAGCATATCATTAAGATATCCTTACTGTACCACAGGTGCACCTTCTGTGTGTCTATGAAATGGGTAGCCGTTGACTCTATTCTTTATGTTGACCTTCCTCATTCACCCTTGAGAGACAGGCCCCCGTTCACAAAAAAGAGGATCCATTGCCCCTCTATATACTCCATTAAAAGGGTGTCATTTTTTTCAAATGGTGTGATTAAGTACACACTCTTTGAAATAAGGACTCCAATTTTTGCAGTTAAGTCAGAGTGCGATTAAATGATTGAGCACTATCACACACTTTGACGAAACTGAAGCAGAGATTTTAATCCACTCTACAAGTTTGACCACATACCTTATGTGCTTTGCCTGGCACAAATATTTATGTTTTCGATTTTTGTTTGGTGAAATAGCCCTAAATGCCATAATTAAAGGCCAGAGTCAGTATGGGGTCTCCCCAAAATGAGGGTCTTTATTTCCATGTTAGTTCAAGGCAAGCCTTTCATTTTGGGGAGCCCCCATACTGACTCTGGGCTTTAATTATGGCATTCAGGGCTATTTCACCAAACAAAATCCAAAACTTAAATATTCTGGGCCCACAACGAAAACCATAATTCACAGAATCTACAAGGAGATGTGAATTGCAGCCCAATGAAGGCTTCACGGCTGAAACTTCACAAAGTGACATTGCAATTGTGCCTTTAAAATTAACACTTTAAGCATTCAGATGTACAGCTAAAGTCTCTAAATGTATAATTATGTTGCCCTTCTGTAACCACTGTGTACAAGTAACTACTATTGCAAGGGTTTACATGTTAAAATTGTGTGCATTTCCAAGGGTTAGTTAAAAGTAAAATGCTTTTAGCAGAGGCAGGCCCAAATCTTGGTTTCTGGTTTCGTTTCTCTGCTATGGGCCCTCAAATGTGAAACTAGATTTCAAAGCCCATTGTCATGGGAATGGAAGTCTTGTTCCCCTTCAAACATGAGGCCATTCTGTTAAAAATAGAAACTATAAACTGGAAGAGATAATTTTTGTGAAGGGGGCGAGATATAGACTTGCCCTGCTCCCCAGCTTTTATTACTCAAACCACTTAGGCCGTAATAAAACTGGACAAAGCTGGCGATTAGTCCTTGAAGCCTTGGCTAATCTAAACACAGGAACCCATCTTGACATCACAGCCAGTAACAGATCTATCCCAAGGGTGGGGGCGAGGGGTTAAGGAGTGGTTTCACGCCCATTGTACAAAATGGGAGATATGCTGTTTTTGGTGAAACTTTGGCAATATTGATCACACACTCTTCATGTTTGGATTTCTGAAAAGCTGTCAGCGAGCCACTCCTGGTAAAGCGAAAACAATTTTGGTGACACCAACATACCAAAAGTTATGAAGAAAAACTTAATGTGACCCTCTGTATGAATGTGAAAACCATAGTAATTTGAGAAAATATGTAAAATGTGATCCATATTCCGCCCACCAAGCGCCATATTTTTCATTAATAAAGTTCGAGAGTAAATGAGAAAAAACTGTATATAAGAATATAGTGTTAAAAAATGCTGTCATATGTGTCCAAATATGAAGAGAAAGGGCATTTGTCATACAGTGTGATTTCCATGTCCAAAAACCAGACCCAGCCCCCTACCCCAGTTAGATGATGGATGGGGCTCCTCCTCTGATTTCCCAAAGCACTCCCACATTTGCTGGACCTATCAGTCCAAAGATGTGAGTAAACTTTCAAGCAGTGCTCAATCCATTCTGCGAGAACTGTGACAAATCAGTGATGTCACTTGCCTTATAAATAAGTCACCCTGTCTCAAATCAGGGGTCTTGCTACTCAATCCTGAGGTGTGCAGCTGACAAAATCTGGAATCATACTAGCAGAGTGAGGCCTAAATCTTGGAGTGGAACCAGAAGCTGTAGTAGCTGAATTGGGACCCTTTTGGAGGACAGAGCGAATCCTTGACTGACCCCTTGATTGTCCCAGCAGTGATGCTTTGATGCCCCCCTGATGTCCGTCAAGCCCTCTCCTGTAAGCATAGACATCCCCAGCCATAGATTAAATAAGCCCTATTCTTGCCGTAGAGATTCCCCCATGGAAAAATCCCCTATCTTATTTGTTTGTGCCAGTCAGTCATTTTCCTATTGAAAAATCCTTTACTTGTCTGTGCATTGTAGTCATTTTCCCTTTGAAAAATCCTTTGTTTGCTTGTGCAATTCAGTAATTTCCCATTAAAGAAACTCCAGTTGCTTGTGTAGGTCCTTAGTATATTTTTCTCAGTAAATCAATTAATTCCCACATTTATTTCATGGGATTGGGATAGTTGCAATTCGAAACCAACTATCTCTTCACAGTGCATTGAGTCATTATAGTTATAAAGAGTTCCCCAAATAATTTATTTCATTATGAGCTGAAAATCGAATTTCTCCCAGTGTGCAAGTTGTGTCGAACAAAACAAATTTCTTTCTGCATCTGTATTTTCTTCTGGCTTTGCCATCCTGACCTAAAAAATGATTTTCCTACTGTAAGCTATTCCTTTTCCCAGAGCCTACCTGTTATTTAGCTGTCATCTTAACTAAAAACTGATTTTTCTATTGTGATTTCCCTATTGCCCAGAGCTCGCATGTCATTTGCATCCTTAGTAAAAACAAATTTCATTTGCATTTTCTTTTCCATTGGAATTGAGATTAAACTTTTAAAACCTGTTTTTCCTAGTCTGTCCCTCTTCCCCTACTGTATTGTGAAAACAAATTTCCAATTGTATTCCCTTTCCATTTGCCCATGTGTTGATTATTCTAAAATCGATTTTCCTCTTGTGTGCTGGCTAGTGTGTTCGAAAGCCCTACTTGTCTTCTACGTATAAGCAACACGGAGTACCTTCATTGCTCTCCCATAGTGGTTGTCCTGACTAGTCAAAAACCCATTTTTCCTAGTGCAGAAAAACAAATTGTCCCATTCATTGCTGGCTCCCCATATGGTTTCTGAAAGCCCTACTCACAATCTGATGTTAACCTTGTGTTCCCGTTCCTTGCCACCGCCTTCCATTCAAAGCTGACAACCCTAGTGGAGGTTTAGGGGCATGGGGTGGGTCAGGGTTGCTGGGACTCAAAAATCCTTTGTGTGTGCATGCGCTTTCCTGTGGGTTGCATTCATATTTGTGTGTTTAACTGTTTTGATGGTAGTGGTAAAAGAAGTAAAAAGTGGATCCTTGTGCTATTCATGTTTGAGTTGTCTCAGTGTACCGCCTGACCAAAAAGGACTCTGAAATTCGTGTTGCCACACCTCAGTGGCTGTTGTAACTGTTTATTCTATTTTCCCATTTAATCATAAATTAATACAGTATTCATTGATAACACACCGGCCTGGTTCCTAGTCTACTGTGGCATGGGGTGCTTGTGGAGGTTGAGTGCGAGATGGGTTGGAGGCCTCCTTAAAAAAAAGAATCTAGATTGTGAAAATAAAAAGCGTTTTTATTGTGCGCCACATTCATTGTAGGGGAAAGAGATCCCTGACTTGCTTGTGCTGTATAATATATTGTGACAAACTCAAGGCCCACAATAATACTGTATTATAGAGTCTATTTACAAAATACACAAATTGCATTGTAAAGCCACATGGCAACATGGCAATCATTATAGCAAACATTTTAAGCCAAAAGAATATCATTGCAGCTTTAATGTTCACATCCTGAATGAGGAACTGTTACTTCCCCGAATGCAAAATAAAGCAAATCTTTTTAACCCCACCGTACTTCCAGTGATTTAAAACACACAAAACATACGTTGCATAACAAACGCAGATAGATAGGGAGATTCTTTGTGACAAAGCTGCAGCTCATTGCATATTCATGATGTTGAGAACATGTGATTAGTGACATAAAAGCACCTTTATTTTTTGCATGTCAAGTTGTAGAGTTACTGTGTATAACAACTTCTTTAAAAGGGTGCTTTGTGTTGCTCAATTTAACTAGCATAGATTTGCATCGGACACTGTCTGGCCATGACTTGGGAACTTGGCAGTGCTTGAATGTCCGGCCTGAGCAGATTCTATATCTGGCTCAGGAGAAAGAAAACGCGCCTAGACACGTTTCTTGAGCCTTTGAACTGAAGGTGCGCTCTGTAAAAAGCAAACAAACTAGTGGTACAGCGTATCAATGATTTATGTTACACGTCCATCTCTGGCTGCTCTAAACCAAAGAAAGGCACCTTTAAACAGATACATACGGGGAACAAAAGCCCCACCATTCTAGTACCTCAGAAAGCAAACCCCATCACGATAGGACCAGCTGTTCATAGAAGTCTCCAAAAGCAAGTCTGCCATCAAGCTGCACCTGTGCTTTATACATGTACAGAGAGCAGACCGTCGCCTACCCATCCTCCCACTTCCAGTACCAGTTGCACATGCCAGACTAAACCATAAAGAACAAGTGGCTCAAACGGAGTCGGACTGGGGCATAAAATAGTCTCGGGCACCAATGAAAAAGTGGCCCACCGTTGCAAATGGCATTTCATTCCTTTTGGGACAGACTGAATAGTGCCAATGGGGGAGGTTTTTGATAAAATGTGATGCAAATTGTGCATTGCAAGGAATATTCATTCAGTTGCACTGGTCAAAACTACGAGCCGCATGGTGAAATAACTCATCAAACTGGACCACTTGGGACAAAAAAGTGCCCCACTTTGACCGACAAAACTGGCCCAGACTAGCATTTTGCGTTTTTGGTTCGGAGACTGTCCTAATGCCCTGTAGACCAGTCCGAGCCTGGGTTCAAATACAGAATACAAGGCGAACTTTGTTTCTAAAAAGGCATCTTGGAAAGCCTGCCCATGATGTGAGACGCACGCGCAGAAAACAAGCAGATCCCTCAAAGACTCAAAATATCAATAAACTGTTAGAAGGAGGCAAGATTTGGAGAGCATTGTTGTACAGGCTACAACCAAACAAGCTATACTTCCAATTAAAAAACATCATAAATAAATCCTCACGAAGAAACTGCAAAAAAGGGTGAAACACGTGTCGAGGGTTTTGAACAAAATGTATTGCGATAACAAATGAGCAAATCTGAAGATTGAGTGAACACCAAACTTACTGAAAAAAATGAAATACTTATGAGAACTGTGGTATGTGAACAAAATGAATGAATGGAGGAAAATAGAAATCTGATGAGATTAGTAAAAACAAGTATATACAAACTGCAATATTAAACAACCAATAATAAATATTTAAATGCATTGCATAATGGGAACATCTTGACTTTTCCTGGACATATGCAGGAGATAGCGCTATGACAATCTTTTCCTAAATATAAACAAATACGTAACTGTCATAACTTAAAACACATCAGAATCCCAGCGTGCATCCCGTGTCACTGCAATCATCATTCTGACTCCAAACTCATCCTTTGCGCATGCGTGTGCATTTCTGCTGCTGGAGCAGAACCCTTCACTTCGCTGCAGGTAATGATGCAGCATTGCTGCAGCCAGCAGTCACGCTCTTCTAAAAATAAAAAAAGATTCTGCCATTGGTTCTCTGTCTTCAGCCATGTTGTTTGGAAAGCATTGTTTTATAACTTATATTTTACTGAGCAAATAGAAAATACCAACAATATGATTAACGAACAGTTTGTTTCTTCCATTACATGCCCTCTGTTTGAAAACATGCATATCTAGTGGAAGCCATACAAGCTATATCCTGGTTGTCTAGTATCCTCTGATGCTTCGGATACTAATGGGGAAAGAAAGGGAGGAATTGCAAAGAGGAATAAAGGAAGGCGGGAAATGAGGAGGACAGCCAAGGGGAAAATGGAGAAGAGGGTGAGATTGAGGGACGATAAAAGAAAGGGGAAATAGAGAAGAAAATTAACCTCAGCCAACCAAGACCACCGGACGATCAGGCGTGGCACTCCAGGGGCCAGATACAGAAACTTTGCACTGGTGCAAGTGCAAGGTGGGCACCGTATTAGCACTACGGTAGGGGTTGCCCTATTTCTAAAAACATGACAATATTAAAAAAAAATCATTTCACCATGACAAGTGCAGTTTAGCATGGCATAAGCACCAAGGCAAACATTGCCCTAGTGTGAAAAAGATTTAGAGGCCGATTCATGGAATAATTAGCGCGGCGCAAGTGGGCAAAAACGTGCGAATCGCAGTGGAATAGCGAAAATCGCAGTGCAAGTGCGAAAATCGCACGAAAAGCAGCGCACATCGATTCATGGAAGTACGTGCGCGAGAAAACCAGCGGATGTGCGATAAAAAAGTGCACGGCGCACGTTGGCGCACAGGCCATCTAACAGCGAGCGCCAGGTCACAGCGAAAATCGCACAGGCCAGAGCGAAAATCGCACATAGCGCGGCGCACGCAACAAAAGTAGGCGGAACACGGGCGTAACACTCGGAATGGGGAACAACTTGCCAAAACGTGGGCGTCACGGGGGAAGTACAGGGCACAAGTGCGCGGAACGCCCACACGCTCGCCTACAACACGCATTCATGGAATAGAATAGGGCAAAAAAGCGCACGCTCAAACCAGCGCACAGGCACAAACACGACCGCCACAAGAAAGCAGGTGGTAGCGTCTCTGTGGCTGTAAGAAATGTGCGCCAAAAGGTGCGCCAACAAATAGCACCTATATACTGCCATGATGAATGTCCTATACTGTGGCCCTCCAGGACAAATGACGTGCAAAGGGGTACCCACAAACACGGACCCGCTGACAAAAAATACGTGTGCGTGTATACCGGGGTGCGCGGGAAGTGTCACACGCGATTTGGCCGGGTACGTGGATTTCAGGGGTGCGCGGGAAGTTCCACACGCGATTGGCGCAGTGCGAGCAGGGTACGTGTATTTCAGGGGTGCGCGGGAAGTTCCACACGCGAATTCTGCAGGGTACGTGGATTTCAGGGGTGCGCGGGAAGTTCCACACGCGATTGGCGCAGTGCGAGCAGGGTACGTGCATTTCAGGGGTGCGCGGGAAGTTCCACACGCGATTGGCCCAGTGCGAGCAGGGTACGTGTATTTCAGGGGTGCGCGGGAAGTTCCACACGCGAATTCTGCAGGGTATGTGCATTTCAGGGGTGCGCGGGAAGTTCCACACGCGATTGGCCCAGTGCGAGCAGGGTACGTGTATTTCAGGGGTGCGCGGGAAGTTCCACACGCGATTGGCCCACTGCGAGCAGGGTACGTGTATTTCAGAGGTGCGCGGGAAGTCCCACACGCAAATTCTGCAGGGTACGTGCATTTCAGGGGTGCGCGGGAAGTTCCACACGCGAATGGGCCAGTGCGAGCAGGGTACGTGTATTACATGGGTGCGCGGGAAGTTCCACACGCGATTCCATCAGGGTACGTGTATTTCAGGGGTGCGCGGGAAGTTACACACGCGATTGGCCCAGTGCGAGCAGGGTACGTGTATTTCAGGGGTGCGCGGGAAGTTCCACACGCAAATTCTGCAGGGTACGTGCATTTCAGGGGTGCGCGGGAAGTTCCACACGCGAATGGGCCAGTGCGAGCAGGGTACGTGTATTACATGGGTGCGCGGGAAGTTCCACACGCGATTCCATCAGGGTACGTGTATTTCAGGGGTGCGCGGGAATTACACACGCGATTGGCCCAGTGCGAGCAGGGTACGTGTATTTCAGGGGTGCGCGGGAAGTTCCACACGCGATTCCATCAGGGTACGTGTATTTCAGGGGAGCGCGGGAAGTTACACATGCGATTGGCCCAGTGCGAGCAGTAAGTTGCACACGCGATACCAGCAGGGAATGTGTATTTCAGGGATTCTGGGGAGTACTACACGTGAATTGGCCTTGTGGGTCCTCCCAGGTGTACGCTCCACAACCTCCACGGCCCCTGCAGGCAGCCCACACCACGGGGGACTACCCTGCACCCCTGCTCATGTCCCGCAGGCAGCCCATCCACCATGGGCATGCCCCCAGCCAACCCACATGTCACCTTGCACTACTGATCAACAATGCATGTCTCCCACCACCCCCACCCCCCTGCCACCATGGGCAGCCTCCACCAGGCCCCCACTCATGTCTCCCACCACCCCCACCCCCCTGCCACCATGGGCAGCCTCCACCAGACCCCAACTCATGTCTCCCACCACCCCCACCCCCCAGCAGTGCAGGGGCAGCCTCCACCAGGCACCCACTCATGTCTCCCACCACCCCCAACCCCCAGCAGTGCAGGGGCAGCCTCCACCAGGCCCCCACTCATGTCTCCCACCACCCCCACCCCCCTGCCACCATGGGCAGCCTCCACCAGGCCCCCACTCATGTCTCCCACCACCCCCACACCCCAGCAGTGCAGGGGCAGCCTCCACCAGGCCCCCACTCATGTCTATCACCACCCCCACCCCCCTGCCACCATGGGCAGCCTCCACCAGGCCCCCACTCATGTCTCCCACCACCCCCACCCCCCAGCAGTGCAGGGGCAGCCTCCACCAGGCACACACTCATGTCTCCCACCAACCCCACCCCCCAGCAGTGCAGGGGCAGCCCGCACCAGGCCCCCACTCATGTCTCCCACCACCCCCACCCCCTGCCACCATGGGCAGCCTCCACCAGGCCCCCACTCATGTCTCCCACCACCCCCACCCCCCTGCCACCATGGGCAGCCTCCACCAGGCCCCCACTCATGTCTCCCACCACCCCCACCCCCCGGCAGTGCAGGGGCAGCCTCCACCAGGCACCCACTCATGTCTCCCACCACCCCCACCCCCCAGCAGTGCAGGGGCAGCCTCCACCAGGCCCCCACTCATGTCTCCCACCACCCCCACCCCGCTGCCACCATGGGCAACCTCCACCAGGCCCCCACTCATGTCTCCCACCACCCCCACCCCCCAGCAGTGCAGGGGCAGCCTCCACCAGGCCCCCACTCATGTCTACCACCACCCCCACCCCCCTGCCACCATGGGCAGCCTCCACCAGGCCCCCACTCATGTCTCCCACCACGCCCACCCCCCTGCCACCATGGGCAGCCTCCACCAGGCCCCCACTCATGTCTCCCACCACCCCCACCCCCCAGCAGTGCAGAGGCAGCCCCCACCAGGCCCCCACTCATGTCTCCCACCACCCCCACCCCCCTGCCACCATGGGCAGCCTCCACCAGGCCCCCACTCATGTCTCCCACCACCCCCACCCCCCAGCAGTGCAGGGGCAGCCTCCACCAGGCCCCCACTCATGTCTACCACCACCCCCACCCCCCTGCCACCATGGGCAGCCTCCACCAGGCCCCCACTCATGTCTCCCACCACCCCCACCCCCAGCAGTGCAGGGGCAGCCTCCACCAGGCACCCACTCATGTCTCCCACCACCCCCACCCCCCAGCAGTGCAGAGGCAGCCCCCACCAGGCCCCCACTCATGTCTCCCACCACCCCCACCCCCCTGCCACCATGGGCAGCCTCCACCAGGCCCCCACTCATGTCTCCCACCACCCCCACCCCCCTGCCACCATGGGCAGCCTCCACCAGGCCCCCACTCATGTCTCCCACCACCCCCACCCCCCAGCAGTGCAGGGGCAGCCCCCACCAGGCCCCCACTCATGTCTCCCACCACCCCCACCCCCCTGCCACCATGGGCAGCCTCCACCAGGCCCCCACTCATGTCTCCCACCACCCCCACCCCCCTGCCACCATCGGCAGCCTCCACCAGGCCCCCACTCATGTCTCCCACCACCCCCACCCCCCTGGCACCATGGGCAGCCTCCACCAGACCCCCACTCATGTCTCCCACCACCCCCACCCCCCAGCAGTGCAGTGACAGCCTCCACCAGGTGCTCACAATCCCCAATCATGTGCGTAATGGACAGCCTCCACATCCAAAAAGCCCTACCAAGTAACCCATTCACCCACATGGAAATGGAAATCACATGTTACACCCCCAATGTACATGAAGCTAATGAACCCATGTCAGTCACACACAATGGTTGCAATATAATGGGAAAACACACAACATGACATGCATGAAACCAATGAGATGATACCACACAGTGAAGTATGCAAACAAAATTGTATTAAAAAATAAATAAGAATGCTAAAGAAAGAAAACTAACTACAATGTGAATGACAAAAAAAAACATGCATGTCCGTATAAAAAAACTAACAAGGGTCCATGAGCCCAACTGAACAAAGGAAACCTACTAAAAAACCTACCTAAAAATCAACTATATACAAAAAGTGGAGCAGTGTCCGTCGACTCCAAATCATAATTAGAAAGAAAGGAAACCTACCACTAAAGAACTATATACAAAGGCGGCGGGCAAGTCCAGCGGCTCACTCCGTGGTGTCCCGGGCCAGGGCATCATCGAACTCCTGTTCGATGTCCCGGAGGCGGTCCAGTTCCATGGCCCCGAGGGTCCGCAGGGACGACGCTGTGTCCTCCTCCAACCCCCTGTGGATTAGCTCGAGGCACTCGGCCCGCCTCAGGGCCCTCCGCATGGAGTTCTCCGCCCTGACCATTGTGAGCCGCGCCTCTTCCGCCCGCCGCCGCTCCGCACCTATGGCGTGGCCCAACCCCTGCCACACGGAAGACACTCTATGTCCTGGGTCCCCCTGCCCCCCTGGCCAATGGCCGCCCCTCCGATGTCGAAAGCCCCGAGCCTTCATGTCTCCCACCATGTTGCTGCTGCTGCTGCTCTGCCTCTGTCCGTGCACTGCCTCCTGCTGCCTGCACATCCTCCGCCGGCTGGGGTGCACTTGTTGATTTGGCCACCCCTGCTGGACCTCCGACTCCCGACTGTGGCAGGGATGCCTCCTCCACCAGCCTGGCCGCACCGTCAGAGGCAGCTCCACAGGGCACCCAGGTGACTGATGGGTGGGAAGATGGCACAGAGGACGACTGGCGCGTAGGGGGTCCAGTTGAGGAGGGGGTCGGAGCAAGCCCCATCAGACAGAGGAATCCGGCCTGGGTGACCTGTCCCAGCAGGCTGACGTGGTCAACGAGCCATTCGAGATGACATGCAGTCTCTCCATGAAAAGACTGCAGGTCACCTCGCATGGCCAGTTGACGCAACGCCACACCAGCCAGGACAGGCTCAACCCGGACCTGGATGGCCACGTCCGCAGGCAGAGGAAGGCCAGTTGACGTCAGCTCATCCCCTGCCTGAAAACGGGTCTGGACGTAGGCATCCCTGCTGGTGCAAGATGATGCAGGGACAGGATCGGGGACAGGATTGCACACAGGCACCTCCGTGGCCGCCTGTGCTGCCTCCTGTCCCTGGTCCTGCACTGCACCACTAGCACCAGTGGGATCCCCACCTCCAGACCCCGTCTCTGGTGCTTGCGCGGCCCCCTCCTCCACCAAACCCCCCACCAACCTGGATGACTCCGTGCCATCTTCCCCTGTTGGGCCATGTGGGGTCCCAGCTGCCCCTTCTGCTGCCGAGGAGTCCAACTGCAACCTCCGCCTCTTGGACCTCCCCCCGGCAGCTGCGGCCTGGGACGCGGCACCGGACTCCTCACTCCCCGACGAGATGACAACACGGGAGGGGAGCCGGTCCTTGCGTCTCCGGCTGGCGGTCGGATCCCCGCTGCTGTGCTCCACAGCACCTTCTCCGCCCTCTTCATCAGTTGATGCTGCAGACAGGGAGAAACAAAACACAGGCATCAGGGCACTGTACAATGGACACATACATGCATGACAGTTGCACATGAGTGGCATTGGCAAACCTCAGACATGTCATCACAATCCCCAACACACATGTCATTGCAACTGGCACACATGAGCCATACCACAGCCATTTTGCAACTGCCAGCACCATCCCTACACATACAACAGCATCAGCAGCCAAAGGGGAGCCAGACATCACATGCAACACAGGAAGTGCACCACACATGTACACACACCACCACACTTGCATGCAAGTCTACACCTCTGCCAAGTGTCGCACTGTTCAGACGGGCATCCATGTCACATCTGCCAATCAGGCTTCCACATACCGCTGTCACATGCATCCATGTTGCATCACTGTTGCACCCTTGACAAATACACACACATGCACATGTACACAGTGCTCATTCATGCAGCCGAAAACAACATACATGCCTGACATCACGGACATGTCTACTTACATACACATTCATCCAAACATGTGTGCACGCACAGCTGCATTTGCTATGCAAGCCCACACACACAAGCACCATCCATGTCTCACACATTACAGCCCTCGCATGTGTCAGCCCCACGGCCCTGTACACCCCCACCCATACTCGACCCCATACAAACAGACGTGCAACCGGCACAATGGCGAATGATCACGACACGCACTGCTCACAACCAGGATGCATGTACACTCACCGCTCGACTCCAGACGGGTCTGCTTCTCTAGGACCTGGACGTGGAGCGCTGGGGATATGCGTTCCAGGACCCCATCTGTTCTTCCGACAAGTGGCCCCGGCGCCCCTTTGCATCCGCTGCCTTCAAGAGGCGCCGGGCCTTGTTCAGGGTCCTGGACCTGAAGTGCTCCCAGCGCTTCCTGACATGTTGTAAGTCCCGGACGGCCACCCCCTCTGCATTGATGGCAGTCACGATGTCAGTCCAGATCCGAGTCCGTCCTTCCTTGTCGGCGCGGGAACTTCCAAAGAGGGCATCATACTGCCCCAGGACTTGCTCCACCAGGACACCAACTTCGGTGGCACTGAAGCTGGTGCCCCTCTGCCTCTCTGGCTGGGGGTTGTCAGTGGTCACAGATGGTGTATGCCCCGACATGACAACCCCAGAGGCAGGAGTGTGTGGGCAACTGGGTCCTGGGGCTGGGCTGTGGAGCGATGGAATCCCAGTCGGGAGTCTTCGGTTCCAGCAGGGGTGGTCACAGCAGCAGCACCCCTGGCTGATGTGCAGGCAGCAAATGGCAGTGCACGTGGGCAGCAGGCAGTCAGGCAGCAGCAGATGGCAGGTGGGGGCGTGCTCGGGGCTCTGGGGGGCAGTAGTTCGGCCTTCTGGGCAGGAGCGTGGTCTTCCGTGTGCTTACGCGTGGCCAGCTTGGTACGGAGTGATTTGGCACGTGAAAATCCTGCACGTCAGCGTGAAAACCGAGGAAAGGCCCTTAGCGCGTAAGCGCGTCAGCATGCATACGCGAATCCATTGGACCAAAGGCCCTCAGCGCGTAAGCGCGCCTGTGACGTGACCCGCACGGGTGTTTCCCACACAGCACGTGATGACAGACCACACGTGGAAAGACTGCACGTCAGAGTCTCATCGCGTGTAATTGGACAGCACGTCAGAGTCTCATCGCGTGTAATTGACAAAAGTGCGTGTACACGCGATTGGCTTATGTACGTGTATATCAGGTGTGCGCGGACACTTACACACGCAAGTATGTCAGCGCACCTGTATCCCGGTGTGCGCGCCAATTTCCACACGCTATTGGACTGGGCACTGGATTTCAGGGGTGCGCGGGTCACACGCTCGCCTACAACACGCGCAACGCATTAATTTGCGCGCTAACAAAATAACTAGCTCAGACCCAGGTTGAACATACCGTTCCTAGCAGCAGTGGCCGTGGCCTACCAAAGGAGGAGGAGGAGGATAGTCAGGGCCAGAATATTCACACCCAGAACCAGCCTTTTCGGGATGCCTGATGACCAGGTGCATGGGAGGTACAGGTTTCCACCACACATCATACTGGACCTGGTGAGTGAGTGGGAGGACGACCTCACATCACCCACCCTGTGCTCCCAAGCACTCAGCCCCCTGGAGAAGGTCCTCAATGTACTGCACTTCTTAGCCACTGGATCATTTCAGCGGACAAGTGCCATTGTGGGTGGGGTATCACAGGCCACCCAGTCACGCTGCCTACACCAGGTCTTGAACATCATCACTGCACGCCCATCAGTCCGCAGGCACATATACCTGCCCAGAACCCCTGCAGAAAGGCATGCTGCCGCCCTGGATTTCTACACTGTGGCACGATTCCCCAAAGTGCTAGGTGCCTTTGACTGCACCCATGTGGCTCTACGTCCCCCCAGGGCATCTGAGCACATCTATAGGAACCGCAAGCACTGGCATTCCATCAACGTGCAGGTAGTATGTAATGCCAAGGGAATCATCACCTCAGTATATGCCAACTATCCTGGGTCAACCCACGACAGCTTCATTTACCGAATGTCCACCCTAAGCCGGGACCTAGAAGCTGGCCGGCATGGCGATACATGGCTGCTTGGTGAGTATGAATGCCACTGCACATGCATGCATGTCAGATACTGAGCAAGGTCACAACCCCACCAATGACACCAATCACCACCTCCACAGGGGACAGTGCCTACCCTCTCAGCCCCCACATGATGACGCCAATTCGGAACCCCACCACGCCACCCCAGGTAAGATATAACGCAGCCCACATTACAACCCGGGGCATAGTGGAGCGCACATTCTGAGTGCTGAAGTCACGCTTTCGCTCCCTTGACCGTTCTGGCGGGCAGCTGTTGTACGCTCCCCCAGTAGTGTGCAGGATCATAGTGGCAGCATGTGTCCTGCACAACGTTGCAACACGCCGGGGCCTGGCCGTGGACATGGTGGTGCCCCCCCCATCCCCAACCACATGCACAGCCGCTGCGCATGGGAGGGGAAAGGGCACGGGGGGAGGCAGCCCGTACACAGCTAGTGGCTAATTACTTCACATAGAAATCACACCCCTGTGGAGTGCACACTGGCCTGGCACATTCCATCTGACAATCAATGATGACTCAACCTGACACTGATCCTGAATGTCTGGAGAAAGAACCGTGAAAACCATATCAGCCTGAGATTGTTCACCTGGAAGTGTCACAATGTGTGCATCCCTACCCACACTGACACCACCAATGCAGTTTTGTGAAGTTACACATTCAAGCAGCTGAAATGAATACCCACTTGCAAAATGCAACAAGAGGACAGTGCCATGTCAGCCAACCCAACCCCAGCACCGCCACACGACACACCGTGCCATGTCATGCTATTTGCACGTAAACAAAGTAATCCCCACAACATGACACTAGTGTCACAATGTACAGTGTCCCCATTAGAAACTTGCAACACCTGAAATGCTCACAGTAATGCCGGACCAACAACAAACTTGAGCACGTACTACCATTAACATGACATCACTAATGTATAATATCAGTAGTCTCACCACCTGGAAATGGCTGCACTCCCACCACTACCAACTGTGCAGTGTTGGCGCCTGTAGAGTTGTAGGTGCACTGCTGCCAACATGGACCACATCTCCAGACTAGAGGTCCTTGTGTAGACATGAGGAAGGGACATGCAAATTGGGAGGTAGACACAGAAGATGAGTTACACATCAATGCAACATGCAGTGTACAACACAACAGCAATATGCACTAGGAATGTATACACAGTATTGACTACAGACTGCCCACACAGCTCATGGGAGTCCAACGTCACTGTGTAATTCACTGTCACTTGGGCACACCCTTTGCAAGCCCATGGAAACGGGAAGCAGGAGGGGTGTGTGTGACTCAAACCCAAGCATCTGAACCAAATACATTACAAGCCTGCATGTGCCCAGCCACAATGCAGCGTATGCCCACAGGAACCACGGAAGCCAACAAATCGTCCCAAAAAAATTGGGAATAAAAGAAATTAAAATAAAAAAAAATAAAAATAAAAATCAAAAATGGCCATTGAAGGGCCCTGGGGGGTTGGGGAGGCCACCCAGGAGGTCCGAGGACAGGATGCACACCAGAACCCACCTGCGTGGATCCTGGGAAAAAAAAACACCTCCATGGGCTCATGGCCCACACGGCTACCCTATTGTGGGAGTATCACTGCTGTCGCTATTATCACCCTGTGCAGCTGCATCCGGAGGTGGTTGCACTATGGGAGGCAGCCCACGCAAGGCCCTAGTCTGCTCCTCCATGGCTGCAAGCATGCGGGTGTGGTAGGTCTGGTTCTGGAGGATGAGTGTGCAGAGGTCCCCATGCAACAACTCACGGGATGCCCGGACCTCCGCCCTCGTTGCCTGCATCTCAGCTGAGAGCGTACGGGTGAGACGCTCCAGCTGCTGTTCTGTCCTTTGGTGTGTAGAAGCCTCAAGCTCAACAAGAGTCGTCCTGAGGTGAAGGAGCTCCTGCCTCAGGGCTTCCCTGTGGCCCTGGGACTCAATGGAGATGGCCTCCTGCAGAGTCACCAGTGCCGCCCGCCTGTCCCTGTCGGACCCCAACATGTCCTCCCTGTGTGACTGGCAGATGGTGTCGGTTGCCTGCTCTAGTCGCTCCATCAGCCTTTCAGGGGGGACAATGGAAGTGGCCACCCTATCCATGGCCTGAGCCATCATCTCGGATGATGCTGCCTGTTGGGTTGCCATACCGTAAATGGATTGCTCCCATGCAGTATTGCCAGGTGGCGTACGGCCACCACGTCGGCGGGCACCACACCTGTCTGGGGCAAGGCGAACTGCGCCTTGCTGTGCCGGCACTGCCTGAGGCTGCAGGACTGCATTCCCCCTCTGATCTGCTGGCCCAGGAACAGGATCAGATGTCGCGGAGTGTGACCCTGCATCCGTAACCACCAAAGGCGTAGCTGCCAACACTGACATCCCCATTGAGGGTTCTGACCCTGGTGCAGGTGGGTGAGACAGAACAGAATCCCTCCCTGGAACACTCACCTGCGACGGCACGTAGGTCTCATCCGAATCAACACCTGAGTACAGCTCGGGGGAGGTGCAGCCAGAGACACCCCTTGAGAGCACGACCTGCAGCACTTGTGGGTTCTCACCCACCACCACACCACGTCCCTCACTGGTGGTTGGTCGGCCCTCGGGCCCCTCCTGGGTCTGCACCATCTCCACAACCCCATCAGTATCAGGTGCGTCTTCCCCTGCAAAGACATAAAAACAAAGAAATGGAAACAGGCATTAGCACCATGGCACACAATGAGGGCACACAATGAGGGCTGAGAAGCAAGAGAAACAGTACTTGTTTGACACATGTCCCACATGACTAAAACCCTCCCAGGCATGCACCCTCACTGCGTATGAAGGGCAGGCAAATGGCACACACTGATGACACCAAGATTGAAGATGAACACATTTTCTGCATGCTGCCTGGCAGTGGCATCACACATTGGCCTGTGATTGGCAGGTGAAACACACATGCCATCACACAGATGGCATGTACCATTGCTATTGAGTGAAGATGGAGAGGAGGGCAGCACCTATGCATACTGTCCAGTTCCCGCATGTAATAGCTTTTCTAATTCTAACAGGTCAGATTCTTCACCTGGAGCTGCCAGTCCGAAATGGTGCAATTGCACAGGGACATGTTTGAACAAATGATATCCAGGTAACAACTTTACCATAGCCATGTCAGACATGTGACTAGAGGACTGCGACATGCTTAGTAAAAGTGGTGGAATGGAAAATATCTGACTAAATGAACAGTGCTAAATTTTGCAACAATGTTGTGGCAAGGTGACACTTCAAGGGCAACTGGCATGCAGTTGGCCTACATGTCTACTGTTGGCAGAAGATATACAGCTATGGCCAAATGCAGCTGCGCAGGATGTATTGCATGAAGCACATGGATGACCCATACGACTCAGGCGCACATACTCTCACCTGGCACACAAACAGAAGCCCTCAAACACACCATGCACATGGATGACACACACATGCATGTGCACTCACCGGACAATGCCTCGTAATCAGGGAGATCTCCCACGCCTTGGATCTGTTCCTCCGTGACGTAGGTCCCAGCGACTGACTCATGTGGAGTGAGTTCCATGTCTACTACTGGAGACCCACCTCCAGTCACTAGAGTTGCGGCATGACTTGAGGCCAGCTTACTCTTTGCCGTGCGCTTTAGGTCATTCCAGCGCTTATAGCAATCATTGGCTGTGCGCCTCACGATTCCAAGGGCACTTACGATGTCCGCAATGGTCTGCCAGTGTGCCTGGCGTTGTGCAGGTGTGGTCTTGGATCCTGCAACAATGACCATCTCGTTGTCATGTGCGGACACATACTCGACAAGTGCATTCAGTTCGTCATCCGTGAAGCTGGGCTTCCTGGACGGGCCGGACTGTGTAGCCGTGTCTGGGGCATCAGCCTGTGCCGGACGAGCACTCTTCCTCTTCCGCTTGGAAGGTGTTGGTGATCCTGAGTGTCCTGCGCCGCTCTGGACACTAGGGGCAGGAGCCCTGGTGGACTCTGTATCAGGAGTGTGGGATTGCACACTCAGCATGGGAGTTGGTGCAGGCATTGGCTCTAGTGTGATGGTGTCAGGGGGAATATCAGCAGCATGGACTAGGACCGACACTGTCCGGGCTGGGTGTGTGAGGGCTGGGGTGGATGGAGCCGCAGCTGCCCCTGCAGCCTCTCCGCCCTGCCTACTTGGTGCAGCAGATGACCTTGCTGCCCCAGATGCACGTGGCATGGTGACATCAACGTGCACCAGCGCACGTGTCATAGGCCTGCTGACCTGGAAGTCAGCCATGGAGTCAGCCAGGTCTGGTGCCACAATGGGCTGGTCCAACAAGGGCTGAGCATGGATGGTGTCAGCCACATCAGCCTCAACGGGGGGGGGGGATAATGGGTGCCCTTGACTGGTCCTCCACACATGGGGGGACAGGCTCACCCTGCAAGTAACGACCACGTCCCCTACCGGATCCACCACGGCCACCACTTGTGGCTCTTCCACCTTTGCCACCCTTACGGAATCCTCGCCTCCCAACCATGGCACTGATGTTGATGTGCGTATGGGAGTGGCTGTAAACTATTGTCCTGGGCAATTGGGGGTCAAAGGGGTTGGGTACCAGATGGTAATTGTACCCTAGTGCTCTTGCAAGGCTGATTGTAACCCCTGGGGAAAGATGACGGGTCACGCTACGCACAGGAGCCCCATAAAAGGGAGATGACGTGCACGCAACCCCTCCTAGACCACGTGTGCAGAAAGAAAAACCTGCACTACGCTGTGGCACCCAGTAACACAAGAATGAACGTATGCGTGTCACACGCAGCCTAGAATGACCTCTGAAGGGGTAGGCTACACACGGGGCAAGCACAGATGTTAGATACGTGCGTGACTCACCGTCTGCCAGGTAAAAGAGCGTGAAAAAGGAGCGCGTTTGGTTGGCAACACCCCCGCCAAAAGAAGATTTGTACGCTGTCTGAGGAGACAGGACAACAGTAGAAGGGAACACTGTTTGAGGGAACAGGCCCAGGTAAACCAGTAAAAGAGAAAAAAGAGAAAAATCTGTCAGAGGTAACAGGGAATACGAACTTGAAACGCCGTGAAGTAAATTGCGTGTGAACCGACAAGAAGTACAGAATTCACCCACTCGCTCTCCACGAAAAGCACGTACAAGGAAATGGTGTTCTACGCGTACCTTTTATACAGGCCCACACGTCCAACGTCACTTACGCGGCGTGTACGCGCTAGGGCCATTTCCACCAATTACACGCTTTGTGACTTATGCGTGTACGGCCATTTCCACCAATTACACGCTTTGTGACTTCTGCGTGTACGGCCATTTCCACCAATTACACGCTTTGTCACTTCTGCGTGTACGGCCATTTCCACCAATCACACGCTATGAGACTCTGACGTGCAGTCTTTCCACGTGTGCTCTGTCATCACGTGCTGTGTGGGAAACACCCGTGCGGGTCACGTCACAGACGCGCTTACGCGCTGAGGGCCTTTGGTCCAATAGAATCGCGTATGCGTGCTGACGCGCTTACGCGCTAAGGGCCTTTCCTCGGTTTTCACGCTGACGTGCAGGATTTTCACGTGCCAAATCACTCCGTACCAAGCTGGCCACGCGTAAGCACACGGAAGACCACGCTCCTGCCCAGAAGGCCGAACTACTGCCCCCCAGAGCCCCGAGCACGCTCCCACCTGCCATCTGCTGCTGCCTGACTGCCTGCTGCCCACGTGCACTGCCATTTGCTGCCTGCACATCAGCCAGGGGTGCTGTTGCTGTGACCACCCCTGCTGGAACCGAAGACTCCCGACTGGAATTCCATCACTCCACAGCCCAGCCCCAGGACCCAGTTGCCCACCCACTCCTGCCTCTGGGGTTGTCATGTCGGGGCAAACACCATCTGTGACCACTGACAACCCCCGGCCAGAGAGGCAGAGGGGCACCAGCTTCAGTGCCACCGAAGTTGGTGTCCTGGTGGAGCAAGTCCTGGGGCAGTATGATGCCCTCTTTGGAAGTTCCCGCGCCTACAAGGAAGGACGGACTCGGATCTGGACTGACATCGTGACTGCCATCAACGCGGAGGGGGTGGCAGTCCGGGACTTACAACATGTCAGGAAGCGCTGGGAGGACTTCAGGTCCAGGACCCTGAACAAGGCCCGGCGCCTCTTGAAGGCAGCAGATGCCAAGGGGCGCCGGGGCCACTTGTCGGAATAACAGATGGGGGTCCTGGAACGCATATCCCCAGCGCTCCACGTCCAGGTCCTAGAGAAGCAGACCCGTCTGGAGTCGAGCGGTGAGTGTACATGCATCCTGGTTGTGAGCAGTGCGTGTGGTGATCATTCGCCATTGTGCCGGTTGCACGTCTGTTTGTATGGGGTCGAGTATGGGTGGGGGTGTACAGGGCCGTGGGGCTGACACATGCTGGGAGGGCTGTAATGTGTGAGACATGGACGGTGCTTGTGTGTGTGGGCTTGCATGGCAAATGCAGTTGTGCGTGCACACATGTTCGGATGAATGTGTATGTAAGTAGACATGTCCGTGATGTCAGGCATGTATGTTGTTTTCGGCTGCATGTATGAGCACTGTGTACATGTGCATGTGTGTGTATTTGACAAGGATGCAACAGTGATGCAACATGGATGCATGTGACAGCGGTATGTGGAAGCCTGATTGGCAGATGTGACATGGATGCCCGTCTGAACAGTGCAACACTTGGCAGAGGTGTAGACATGCATGCAAGTGTGGTGGTGTGTGTACATGTGTGGTGCACTTCCTGTGTTGCATGTGATGTCTGGCTCCCCTTTGGCTGCTGATGCTGTTGTATGTGTAGGGATGGTGCTGGCAGTTGCGATATGGCTGTGGTATGGCTCATGTGTGCCAGTTGCAATGACATGTGTGTTGGGGATTGTGATGACATGTCTGAGGTTTGCCAATGCCACTCATGTGCAACTGTCATGCGTGTATGTGTCCATTGTACAGTGCCCTGATGCCTGTGTTTTGTTTCTCCCTGTCTGCAGCGTCAACTGATGAAGAGGGCGGAGAAGGTGCTGTGGAGCACAGCGGCGGGGATCCGACCGCCAGCCGGAGACGCAAGGCCCGGCTCCCCTCCCGTGTTGTCATCTCGTCGGGGAGTGAGGAGTCCGGTGCCGCGTCCCAGGCCGCAGCTGCCGGGGGGAGGTCCAAGAGGCAGAGGTTGCAGTTGGACTCCTCGGCAGCCGAAGGGGCAGCTGGGACCCCACAGGGCCCAACAGGGGACGATGGCACGGAGTCATCCAGGTTGGTGGGGGGTTTGGTGGAGGAGGGGGCCGCGCAAGCACCAGAGACGGGGTCTGGAGGTGGGGATCCCACTGGTGCTAGTGGTGCAGTGCAGGACCAGGGACAGGAGGCAGCTCAGGCGGCCGCGGAGGTGCCTGTGTGCAATCCTGTCCCCGATCCTGCATCATCTTGCACCAGCAGGGATGCCTGCGTCCAGACCCGTTTTCAGGCAGGGGATGAGCTGACGTCAACTGGCCTTCCTCTGCCTGCGGACGTGGCCATCCAGGTCCGGGTTGAGCCTGTCCTGGCTGGTGTGGCGTTGCGTCAACGGGCCATGCGAGGTGACCTGCAGTCTTTTCATAGAGAGACTGCACGTCATCTCGAATGGCTCGTTGACCACGTCAGCCTGCTGGGACAGGTCACCCAGGCCGGATTCCGCTGTCTGATGGGGCTTGCTCCGACCCCCTCCTCAACTGGACCCCCTACGCGCCAGTCGTCCTCTGTGCCATCTTCCCACCCATCAGTCACCTGGGTGCCCTGTGGAGCTGCCTCTGACGGTGTGGCCAGGCTGGTGGAGGAGGCATCCCTGCCACAGTCGGGAGTCGGAGGTCCAGCAGGGGTGGCCACATCAACAAGTGCACCCCAGCCGGCGGAGGATGTGCAGGCAGCAGGAGGCAGTGCACGGGCAGAGGCAGAGCAGCAGCAGCAGCAACATGGTGGGCGACATGAAGGCTCGGGGCTTTCGACATCGGAGGGGCAGGCATCGGCCGGAGGGCAGGGGGACCCAGGACAGAGAGTGTCTTCCGTGTGGCAGCGGTTGGGCCACGCCATAGGTGCGGAGCGGCGGTGGGCGGAAGAGGCGCGGCTCACAATGGTCAGGGCGGAGAACTCCATGCGGAGGGCCCTGAGGCGGGCCGAGTGCCTCGAGGCAATCCGCAGGGGGTTGGAGGAGGACACAGCGTCGTCCCTGCGGACCCTCGGGGCCATGGAACTGGACCGCCTTCGGGACATCGAACAGGAGTTCGATGATGCCCTGGCCCGGGACACCACAGAGTGAGCCGCTGGACTTGCCCGCCGCCTTTGTATATAGTTCTTTAGTTTTAGGTTTCCTTTCGTTCTTATTATGATTTGGAGTTGACGGACACTGCTCCACTTTTTGTATATAGTTGATATTTAGGTAGGGTTTTTAGGAGGTTTCCTTAGTTCAGTTGGGCTCATGGACCCTTGTTATTTTTGTACATAGTTCTTTCTTGCATGGAGATTTTTTTACATTTGACTTTGGACTAAATTTTTTTGGAGTTGGATTTCCTGTTTAGAGTTTTTATGCGGACATGCAGCTTATTTTTTCACATTTACATTGTAGTTAGTTTTCGTTATTTTGCATTATTTATTTTTTTCAATACAATTTTGTTGGCATAGTTCACTGTGTGGTATCATCTCATTGGTTTCATGCATGTCATGTTGTGTGTTTTCCCATTCAATTTCAAAAAAAGTGTGTGACGGACATGGGTTCATTAGCTTCATGAACATTGGGGGTGTAACATGTGATTTCCATTTCCATGTGGGTGAATGGATTACTTGGTAGGGCTTTTTGGCTGTGGAGGCTGACCATTACGCACATGATTGGGGATTGTGAGGACCTGGTGGGGGCTGCCCATGGTGGCAGGGGTGTGGGGGTGGTGGGAGAAATGAGTGGGGGCCTGGTGGGGGCTGCCCATGGTGGCAGGGGGGTGGGGGTGGTGGGAGACATGAGTGGGGGCCTGGTGGAGGCTGCCCCTGCACTGCCGGGGGGTGGGGGTGGTGGGAGACATGAGTGGGGGCCTGGTGGAGGCTGCCCCTGCACTGCCGGGGGGTGGGGGTGGTGGGAGACATGAGTGGGGTCCTGGTGGGGGCTGCCCATGGTGGCAGGGGGGTGGGGGTGGTGGGAGACATGAGTGGGGGCCTGGTGGAGGGTGACCCTGCACTGCCGGGGGTGGGGGTGGTGGGAGACATGAGTGGGGGCCTGGTGGGGGCTGCCCATGGTGGCAGGGGGTGGGGGTGGTGGGAGACATGAGTGGGGGCCTGGTGGAGGCTGCCCCTGCACTGCCGGGGGGTGGGGGTGGTGGGAGACATGAGTGGGGGCCTGGTGGAGGCTGCCCCTGCACTGCCGGGGGGTGGGGGTGGTGGGAGACATGAGTGGGGGCCTGGTGGGGGCTGTCCATGGTGGCAGGGGGGTGGGGGTGGTGGGAGACATGAGTGGGGGCCTGGTGGAGGGTGACCCTGCACTGCCGGGGGGTGGGGGTGGTGGGAGACATGAGTGGGGGCCTGGTGGAGGGTGACCCTGCACTGCCGGGGGGTGGGGGTGGTGGGAGACATGAGTGGGGGCCTGGTGGGGGCTGCCCATGGTGGCAGGGGGGTGGGGGTGGTGGGAGACATGAGTGGGGGCCTGGTGGAGGCTGCCCCTGCACTGCCGGGGGTGGGGGTGGTGGGAGACATGAGTGGGGGCCTGGTGGAGGCTGCCCCTGCACTGCCGGGGGGTGGGGTGGTGGGAGACATGAGTGGGGGCCTGGTGGGGGCTGCCCATGGTGGCAGGGGGGTGGGGGTGGTGGGAGACATGAGTGGGGGCCTGGTGGAGGCTGCCCCTGCACTGTCGGGGGGTGGGGGTGGTGGGAGACATGAGTGGGGGCCTGGTGGAGGCTGCCCCTGCACTGCCGGGGGGTGGGGGTGGTGGGAGACATGAGTGGGGGCCTGGTGGAGGCTCCCCCTGCACTGCCGGGGGGTGGGGGTGGTGGGAGACATGAGTGGGGGCCTGGTGGAGGCTGCCCCTGCACTGCCGGGGGGTGGGGGTGGTGGGAGACATGAGTGGGGGCCTGGTGGGGGCTGCCCATGGTGGCAGGGGGGTGGGGGTTGTGGGAGACATGAGTGGGGGCCTGGTGGAGGCTGCCCCTGCACTGCCGGGGGGTGGGGGTGGTGGGAGACATGAGTGGGGGCCTGGTGGAGGCTGCCCCTGCACTGCCGGGGGGTGGGGGTGGTAGGAGACATGAGTGGGGGCCTGGTGGGGGCTGCCCATGGTGGCAGGGGTGTGGGGGTGGTGGGAGACATGAGTGGGGGCCTGGTGTTGGCTGCCCCTGCACTGCCGGGGGGTGGGGGTGGTGGGAGACATGCAATGTTGATCAGTAGTGCAAGGTGACATGTGGGTTGGCTGGGGGGCATGCCCATAGTGAATGGGCTGCCTGCGGGACATGGGCAGGGGTGCAGGGTAGTCCCCCGTGGTGTGGGCTGCCTGCAGGGGCCGTGGAGGTTGTGGAGCGTACACCTGGGAGGACCCACACGGCCAATTAACGTGTAGTACTCCCCAGAACCCCTGAAATACACATTCCCTGCTGGTATCGCGTGTGGAACTTCCCGCGCACCCCTGAAATACACG
Organism: Ambystoma mexicanum; assembly: GCF_040938575.1. Lineage (NCBI taxonomy): Eukaryota > Metazoa > Chordata > Amphibia > Caudata > Ambystomatidae > Ambystoma > Ambystoma mexicanum. The sequence goes on along the minus strand of NC_090934.1, from coordinate 417,272,929 downwards.
TACCCTGCTCGCACTGGGACTATCGCGTGTGGAACTTCCCGCGCACCCCTGAAATACACGTACCCTGCTCGCACTGGGACTATCGCGTGTGGAACTTCCCGCGCACCCCTGAAATACACGTACCCTGCTCGCACTGGGACAATCGCGTGTGCAACTTCACGCGAACCCCTGTAATACACGTAGCACGCTCCCCCAGGCCCGATCGCGTGTGAAACTTCACGCTAACCCCTGAAATACAGGTAGCCCGCTCCCCCAGGCCCGATCGCGTGAGAAAGTTCACGCGAACCCCTAAAATACACGTAGCCGGCTCCCCCAGGCCCGATCGCGTGAGAAAGTTCAAGCGAACCCCTGAAATACACGTAGCCCGCTCCCCCAGGCCCGATCGCGTGAAAAAATTCACGAGAACCCCTGTAATACACATAGCCCGCTCCCCCAGGCCCGATCGCCTGTGAAAATTAACGCGAACCCCTGAAATACACGTAGCCCGCTCCCCCAGGCCCGATCGCGTGAGAAAGTTCACACGAAGCCCTGAAATACACGTAGCCCACTCCCCCAGGCCCGATCGCGTGAGAAAGTTCACGCGAACCCCTAAAATACACGTAGCCGGCTCCCCCAGGCCCGATCGCGTGAGAAAGTTCAAGCGAACCCCTGAAATACACGTAGCCCGCTCCCCCAGGCCCGATCGCGTGAAAAAATTCACGAGAACCCCTGTAATACACATAGCCCGCTCCCCCAGGCCCGATCGCCTGTGAAAATTAACGCGAACCCCTGAAATACACGTAGCCCGCTCCCCCAGGCCCGATCGCGTGAGAAAGTTCACACGAAGCCCTGAAATACACGTAGCCCACTCCCCCAGGCCCGATCGCGTGAAAAAATTCACGAGAACCCCTGTAATACACATAGCCCGCTCCCCCAGGCCCGATCGCGTGTGAAAATTAACGCGAACCCCTGAAATACACGTGGCCCGCTCCCCCAGGCCCGATCGCGTGAGAAAGTTCACGCGAACCCCTGTAATACACGTAGCCCGCTCCCCCAGGCCCGATCGCGTGATGAAATTCACGCGAACCCCTGAAATACACGTAGCCCGCTCCCCCAGGCCCGATCGCGTGAGAAAGTTCACGCGAACCCCTGAAATACACATAGCCCGCTCCCCCAGGCCCGATCGCGTGAGAAAATTCACGCAAACCCCTGAAATACACGTAGCCCGCTCCCCCAGGCCCGATCGCGTGAGAAAGTTCACGCGAACCCCTGTAATACACGTAGCCCGCTCCCCCAGGCCCGATCGCGTGAGTAAGTTCACGCGAACCCCTGTAATACACGTAGCCCGCTCCCCCAGGCCCGATCGCGTGAGTAAGTTCACGCGAACCCCTGAAATACACGTACCCTGCTGAAATCGCGTGTGGAACTTCCTGCGCACCCCTGAAATTCACATACCTTGCTCGCACTGGCCCAATCGCGTGTGGAACTTCCCGCGCACCCCTGAAATGCACGTACCCTGATGGAATCGCGTGTGGAACTTCCCGCGCACCCATATAATACACGTACCCTGCTCGCACTAGCCCATTCGCGTGTGTAACTTCCCGCGCACCCCTGAAATACACGTTCCCCGCTTGCCGTTTGGCAGCCCGGTGAACTGGTCCAGGGTTAGCGCAGCCCTTTGCGATGATTTAGCGATTTTGATGGCTTTTCCTTGCGCGAGGGCGTTCTTCGGGGTGTTACTGGCGCTGCTGCAGGGTCGCTGCGATTCTCTGCGTCACGGCTGGTTTGGGAGCCTAAAATCCATGAATACGCTGTGCGCGGAAATCGGTTTTAGCGCACGTGCCTGGCGCAGACAATCGCACGCGGACACTCTGCGCCAGCCGCTTGCGACACTTTTCTGCGAAATTCTATGAATTACCCTGATAGTTCCGATGCATATGTGCACACGGGCAGATTTTGCCCTAGTGCTAACACCATTCCGTATTAGCACTAGGGCAAACTTTGCCATGTGGCAATAATGCAGTGAAAATGTAAACTTTTGGCACTGGGGCAATTTTTCGCCTAATGTTTATAACATGCCAAAATGCACGTGTCATGGTGCAATGGTTTTCTAATATTTCCAAGAGTTTTTTTAAAATTGGGCAAACTCTGTCCTAGTGCTAATACCGTGCAATGTTTGCACTTGCACCAATGCAAACCTTCTGTAATCTGACCCCCGGTAGCCACTCCACATCTTGTTAAATTTGGGATCGCAATCATGTCTCTCGTCTTCGGTTTTCTCAAAAGAAGCCTCTTTCAGAGGCTCAATATTCATTTCTTTGATACTATGAGCAATGTAAGTAGGAATTCGTTTTCACCCCACCACAGCTGCCTCTGCTGATTATCTAAACCTAAGACCACCAGCCCATGAAAACCCCTGACTGAACATTTTAGCTGATGCACGATAGACTCTCAGGTAGGACACGCCCCTCAGTGGGCCTCATTACGACCCTGGCGGAAATGGAAAAATGATGGCGGAAATGCAATACCGCCATCGAACACCGCTCGTTGCGATTATGACCCGTCACCGTAAAGTACGATGCCATTAGCGACACCGCAGTGAACGGCAACGCTAACTGCACCAAGTACGCGCACGCGCGCCTTGCAAAACCGGAATCACCGCCATGGCGCAACGGTACGCAAATTCTGACCCTAGCGGACATGTACTGAACGCCATCAAGCACGTCGTAAAGTACCATTCCGCCATGGCGAGAAATACGGCATCGTGAACCAACCGTAAATGGCCCACTGAGTGCCTGTACTCCACTCCCTGGCCACATTGCACAACTCCTGGCAGGCGCAATGTACTCACACTATGCAACCAGTGAAATCTACAAATCACCCATGCATGCCAACGTAGAAATGCATGCAGGGGCTCAAAGCGCCCCGTGAGTGGGCATCCATGTACGGCATGTCACCATAGCCGTACTGATGCAGCACAGGCATGTGAAGGTACAATACATCAAAATGAAAATCAAGAACACATGACACAAAACAACAGTAGTCCCCCATCGCTTGCCACCAGCGCAAGGCAACATCCAAAACAGCATCCTGAGGGGGATTGCACCAGCCCTGTACTCTTGCCAGTAAACAAACCAACCATCAGCAGAAGCATGTACCACACAAGTTGGCAGAGTGACTGAGCAGCCAGGCTCATCCCAAGAGGGGCCGATGGGAGCTGCAGGGCACAGATGGCATGAATACAGAAGCTATTCCAATGGACATGACCCCAGTCCCCCTCCAACAAACGCACGCAAACACAGGCACCTGTGACCAGCCACATTCTGAACATCCCATCATTCCACCAATCGACCTGGCTGACAGGCACCAGTCGGCCAAAAGCCAATCCCCCGCCCCTGAACAGCACATCATGTAAACAGTCACAATGGCAGCCCCTATCCGTGACCATACTGTGCTACGTAGGCAAACGCGGCCAGTACTGTACCACACAACTCAACTCAGAAGGCGGAACACAATGCAGATCATCTCGCAATACATACCGCCACAAATCGAAAATCGCCACATCACCTGCAAAGAATAACGCAACACGACAAATATCGGAATACAATTTAAATGCACATCCAAATGACAAAGGCCCCACAGCAATTTGCAAAATAACACCAAAACATCCATCATCACCGAGGGCTGCATCTGCAATAATTGACCAGCTTCCACTTGTGTGACGCCCTGTACCATCATGGCACACAGGGCCTACATCAACGTTCCAAAAGGCAACATGGAAGCGGCAAGAACCGCAGGTCCGTCCCATGAGGCAGGCACTAGTCGAGCTGAAAGGCCGAAATGTTGCACCTAGCCACCAGTACAGCGTAAGGGCATGTGGCCCATTGGCGATCGTCCCATAAGATCGAAATGGTGCTCCACTGATTCACCCGAAGCTGCAGGTGTCGATAGTAAAACCCATCTGGAGGAGTGGCGTAGAGATGGCATCTGCAATAGGGCAGGAGATACCTGTCACCCAAAAGAAACACAAATTAACCGATTGCATTACGGGACTCATGATGCATTACAATCTTCATTCAACACACCAAATCCACACCCATATGCATGCTAGCCCACTCCAAAGGAATATACACACCCCTAAATCAGTATCGATTCATAACGAAATCAATCGAGGTAAATACACCATTGGCAACGTCGGTTACTGTGCATGCGTCCGTCAAGATAGAACCCATGACATGGGATTAGTAACGTGCCTAGACACAAGTGTATGAAGGCGCGTCGAGACAGGGAGGATCCGACAAGGGCAGATAGACGTAAGTCCCACTATGGCAGCCTTGCATCACATAGCGCAGGGGAAGGGGAGTGATTCCAAAAACCCATGTACATGGCAGACCCTAAATGGAATCATCTGTCCATGCATCCATTCATCATTCCCTCATCCCGCAATGAAAACGCATGAATATACACTCACATAATATGCGAAACTTCCATCGCGTCTGTGCGTAATGCAGTCTGCAAAAACCACTGTGCTCCTGGCCGGATCTGTAGTGTTGTGAAGCAAGATGGATTTGGGAACGTCCTGCCTTATCGTCCACTACGCTATTGCGCATCCCATTCAATTCATATCATTCATTGCTTGCTCGTTATGGGCCATGTCCCAAGGACATTCTACAATAGAACGTTACATTTCCAGCCAGACCTGTGGGCGTATCCTCGCCGCTACTTCAAAACCAAAAATGCTGGCCTTCGAATTCCTCACTTGCAACATTACGTCGAAAAGGCTTCTGTGAACGCTTGCATTCACAATTACATCAATGTAGTGCGGCTGTGTGTCATAATGCTAACTGGCTGCAATCACAAATGGGACGCCACGCCCGTCGGTGAAGTACGTTACTGTGCTGCATGAGGGTCGGCCATCGATCGAGCCCTACATACCACTGACTCTTCACAGGTATGTAAGCGGCTGCAATTATAGCATGTGTAACAATGGGAGCATAGCATGAAAATCAGTCAAAGTACATCACACTGCCATCGGGATTTGATACATGATTCCAATCCCAAGATGCCATGCGGCCAAATGCAGCCTTACGTGCGGGACGTGCTCGGCCAGAAGGGATTGCATCTGCCACAGATTCATTCAATCAGCACAGGTGGAGGCCATACAGGCCGACAGCACATATATAGCAGACCCAAACCCCTCCCACAACCACTCCCACTCCAAAATGCTACCGGCAGGACTAGCGATGTTGGGCCTGGGGGACCAGATAGCACTGCAAGTGCTACTACTACAAGAAGACGACGAACAACAACAGGTACAACAACCGGGCGCACAGGGGAGACGGAGGAGAAGGAGGAGGAGGAGGGCAAGGCAGGGTCAGCAAGGCCCACAAGCACTGCCACTACCAACACGCAGGCGGCCCGCAATCCCACGCCTCCGAGCTGATCCGTTCAACCTCACTGCTGAGCAGATCCACACCCTCTACCGTTTGGACCGGGACACCATAATCGCCATTGTGGACATGACACATGCTGACCTCGTGAGCATGATAGATAGCCCAACCGCCATCCCACCCCTACTGAAGGTGGTGTCTGTACTCCACTTCCTGGCCACAGGCACCTACCAGCACACAGTGGGACAGTTGCATGGCATTTCTCAGCCACTGTTCTCACGGACACTCTTCCAAGTGCACGATGCCCTCCTGAAGCACGCCGACGACCACATCACACTACCACGCACGTACCAGGAGATTACCAACGCAAAAGTGGGATTCCATGCACTTGGCGGCATCCCGGGTTGCATTGGTGCCATCGACTGCACCCATGTTGAATTGGTTGTCCCACATGCCATGGAGGTCCAGTACCGCAACCGGAAACAATTTCATTCAATCAATGTGCAAATGGTGTGTGACTCCAACAAGATCTTTACGCATTGTTGTGCCAGATTTCCAGGATCTACCCATGATTCTATGGTCCTGAGGAACACAAGAATACCACGCTACATGGAGCGACACGCAGGGCACAGATCCTGGCTACTCGGTGAGTCTCATTCCATGCATGACATCGTGGCCCATTTGATGCGTCAATGACCTTGCAGGAGGGGGGGGGGGCTACTTAGCACTATCATTCCACTGACACCCTTTATTCGTCTCATACAGGTGATGCCGGGTATCCACTGAAGAGATGGCTCCTTACACCAATCCGGAACCCACAGAACGAGCATGAGGAGGACTACAACCATGCCCACTCACGTACCCGTGTGGTCATTGAACAGGCATTCGGCCTACTGAAGGCTCGTTTCCGCAGCCTCAGCAGGTCTGGCGGGGCACTCATGTACAGCCATGAGAAGGTTTCTAAGATGGTCATGGCATGTGTCATGCTGCACAACATGTGCATACGTAGGAATGTGCCCATGCCCCCTGACGCTGTACTGCATGCACCTGAAGATGATGATGATGATGAGGGTGGGGATGTGGAGGCACCTCAAGGAGTCCATGAGGCACAGGATGCACGTGCAATCCGACAGAGCATCATAGATGCATGCTTCTAGCAACCACGCATGGTGCCTATTACACGGAAAGGGGACCTGTGGCACTGTGTGTGTGTAGTACAGGCACATTGTGGACTGTACGCCTATGAAGGCCTCGTACGCAAATATCAATGTCCACACATGTCATTGGATGATAATGAGGTGCTGTATTGTTAATGTGATTTGATTTATACACCCTATGGACCCGCCACCCAGTGAAGCCCAACACACCCCCTCCACCCTACTACCTCCCCCCCCAACACCAGTGTCCAAATATGCATGCTGTCCGTGGGTAGACGCTATTGCAAGCCCCCTCTACGGGTATCAGGGGCACCCCTGCCCGTGGAGCGCAGGTTCCTGCCAGATCTGCGTTGGGGGCTGCCCTGGACGGAACTTGCCACGGATGATGTCTCTGCCTGCTCGCGTCCATGCATGTCTCTGAGGGTTTGTGAGAGCTCCGAGAGCACACGGCGCACAGCAGCAAGTTCAGCACAAACGTCTTTGGACGTCGCATGCAGTTCCCCCCTCAGGCTCTCGGTGCTTTTCTCCATTTGTGCTCTCAGGCTCTCGGTGCTTTTCTCCATTTGTGCTCTCAGGCTCTCGGTGCTTCTCTCCATTTCTCCCCTGAGGCTCTCACTACTTTTCTCTATTTGTGCCCTGAGTGTCTCGGTGGATGTTTCCATGGCTGCCCTGGAACCCCCGCATTCATTTGCATGGTCCTTGAGTAGCGTGGACACTTCCTGCTGTTGCTCGATCAGCAGGTCGAGGGACTGTTGCCTCTGCTGGGCCATGGACATTTGCGGTGGTGTGACAGGGGGGCTGCTCAACACATGTTGCCTTGGCACAGGACTTGTGGGGGTTGGCCAGTCGTCGTCTTCAGGGTGCCCCTGCGTGGTTTCGTCATGGTGTAGGGGATGGAACATGCAGGGGGATTGGGAAAGGTCATGGATGGTACCTACGTCGCCAGCACTGTTTTCCGTGTCGGAGCATGCTGGCATGACAGCTGTGTCACCTATGGTGCTGCTACCACCAGAGGCAGTGCCATCAGATACGTTCTTTGGGGGGACCTGTGGTGCTGGGGTTGTGGACTTGCTGGCTGCTGGGGTGCCTGTTGCAGTCCCCTCCAGTGTGCTGCCACTTGATTCCTGCTGCTGCCGTGTCTTGATCCTTGCACCTGAGGTGGAGGCTCTTGGGACGTTGGTCCTGGCCCTCTTTGCAGGCGTGCTGGTAGGGGTGTCCTGCAGCTCGTCGTTGGTATCGGACCCTGTGGTGGAGTAAAGAGGGGCGAGCGTTAGTTATGGGTCTGTCGGATTTGGAATGGCAACGTATCAAATGCATTGGGGTGGTACATGAGGCTGATTTGGGACTGGGCCTTGGAGGTGGTCTCATTTTCGTGTGGATTGAGGATGCATTCATTTGGCTGCCTGCAGTTAGGGGGTGCATGCTGCACATGTAGGGGTTGTTTATGGCATCTTGATTGATTTGTTTATTCATTCTGACTTTTAGAGGGCGCTGTCAGGGCAGAGTATGTATTGCACTATGGGGTCACATGGTACTGCACATGTTCGTGTTTTGTGGATTTCGCATTGTTTCTCTTGGCCAACCTACCTGATTCTCCGGATGTCGGCACTCCTTTCTCCATCCCTCCGACTCCCTCTATGCTCTCCATTCCTATGGTGGAGGCGCAGATATCCTCCCAGGGGGTCAACTTGATGGGCGACTCTGAACCCCCCCCGGTAGCTGTGGCGATGTTCCTGTTCGCAGAAAGTATGCTGCGTACGCGGATCCGCAGGTCGTCCCACCGCTTGCGACATTGCTGTGGCGTGCGGGGTGTTGTCCCCACCGCACTTACGCGCTGTGCCACCAGGGCCCATATGGCCTTCTTGTTGGCAAGGGCCGTCCTGGTCATTTGACTGGAGAAGACGACGGCGGCATTTTCCTGGAGGGTCTCGGTGAGCACGGTCAGTTCCTCTCGGGAGAAGTGTACCTGCCGCTTGCGATCACACGCTTTCTTGGCTACCTTTCCCATATTTATTTTTTTAACTGGGGTTGCTAACGGGTTGGGATGTGTGTCAGGGTCGGATTTTTAATGGTTGTGTTGGGATTCGGATTTTATAGTTGTGCGGCGTGCTGTTTCCCGTTCCGGCCACATGCTTTTACTTCCGTTTCCGTATATTTACGGTGCCCGTAATTTGCGGTGCCCGCTCGTTACGGTGACCGCTCATTACGGTGACCGCTAAGATGGGTGGCGGTATTGCACCTGGTGCAGCGTACGGCGGCGGTAAGGGCCGTTTTGGGGTCATTTCCGCCATCGCAGCCTTTCGGATTCCGCCATGGCGTAATGCTCGTGCCCGATGGGTCGTAATTAGCCGCACTTTGCTCCTTCGTGCAATGGCGGAAACGCTATTTACGCTGTTGCGGTCCGGTCAGTCACTTTCCGCCAGGGTCGTAATGAGGCCCAGTGTATCGTAGACTGTCATCCATCTTCCTCCAAGAGTTAATCTCATCCACGCGTAGATGGGTGAGACAGGTAGATTAGCTCCCTTTAGAAATGTCAACAGTTCAGACTGTGTGACCAGCGCCTCAGTGCTTTGCTCTAAGACGTCCACTCTGATTCCTCTCCACGTCTCATATCCCTCAGTCTCCTTTGTAAATAGCTTGTATTTCCACCTCAGAAAAACTAATCTCAGTGCAGGTCTCCCAGGCCTTAATATCTGATTCAATGTGTCAATCCAGCGTTAATCCAGGATTTCCAGTTCAGACTTTTCCTGCCATCCTTGAGGATGCAATGATTCCATACTGTGGATTTACAGATATTTCCACATACTGACCCATAAACGATAGCATTAATTTCCAACCCGCTAATATCTCCCTTACCATTCTCGGGGTCTTTCCCTCTATGGCTGTCCTTGAAAACACAGTTGACATTCAACACCCGAGGGTCCCAGAAAATTGCCCTTGGGCTCCATTCAAGACTGGCAGCACCCAGTAACAAGCACTCATTCAGCATCCTCAAATATGTTCTATGTTGTCTGATATACAGACAAGTAATCCCCGCACCACCACATGCACACCATCCTTGGGCTTCTTCAGTTACTCGCACTAGAATTGAATCTTCTTCTTCAAGTCTCACACAAATATACATTGGATGGCTTATCTGACCTCCCGGAAAATAGCCAGGTTTGGAGGCTCGGCCACACAGAAATGCCCCAGGTGCGGTGAGGTGGAAGCGGGGCTACTACACATGTTCTGGGCCTGTCCCGAGGTGCACAGATTCTGGGACGAAATAAAGACTAAGATGGCCGGTGGGAGAGTGGTGCTGGATGTGGGGTCGGCTTGGGCATGCATGCTTGGGATTTTTCCCAGGCCACGCAATCTAAAGCACATAAGCAAGATGAAGGATCTGGCTTACATCCTTGCCAAGCGCAGGATCGCAATGAGCTGGAAGGCGGTCCATAGACCCAGGGTGGAGACATGGTGGGTGGACCTCCTGAGATGGGCGGAAGCAGAATCAGTAGTATGGTTTGAAGCCGTTACCAGGGGAGGTGAGGAGGAAGTGGGCCCCCTGATAGCCTGGCGACAATTAGTGACCTCTATGGTAAACCCCCACCAGGTTAACCATGAAATAGAACACTCAGACGTGTCTACAAGCATTGTGATTCCCGAAAACACTCCCGTAGATGACACGGTTGAGCCGGCTCAAGTTCATGGGATGGGTGGGGAGAGGACGGAGAATAACACTGTATAATGTGACGGTTTGATATTGATTATGTACGTCCCGGAGAGCTGTATAGTTTGTTGGTTTTGTTTGTTTAAAATAATAAAAACAAATAAAAAAAAATATATATACATTGGATATCCTTTCTAGTGCCGCTGAAAGGAGCATACCCTGAAAAGAAAAGGAGGCTAGAGAGGACGTCCATTTTAGTTAAGATAATCTTGCCCCATAGAGTCAAATAAAAGAGAGCACCCCTCTTTCATAGTCCATCTTAGCTTTGATCATGATGGATTTAATGTCATGGCTCAGGACCTTAGGGATGTTGGTTGGTATATCTACTTTGAGGTACATTATCCTGTTCCCACAACACCTGATTTCATGCCTTCTCAACAGCCCTATGTGACAGGTCAGCAAGATGGGCATAACTTCTGTCTTTGCTAGTTTAACGTGTAACCAGAGACCCTGCTGTAACCGTGGAAAATAGCCTCTGATGGCGAGTGACGGCTCAAAGTCCTTGAGCAGAAGGAAAAAATTGCCCTCTTATGCATGCCACTGACTCCTTCCGCATGATGGCGTGCAGTAAAGGTTCCAAAGCCAGGTCAAACAATAGAGGGGAATAAACTGCATGGTTTGCAAATGTTGACGTTTCATGGGAATGTATGTGAGAGAGCTCTATAGCAATCCTTTTCTAAATATAACCAACTACATAACTTGTATGAAACAAATCAGAATCTCAGTGTGTATCTTGCATCATGCAATCATTGTGGTGGCTCTCAACCTATCCTCTGTGCTTACATGTGCATTGCCTCTCCTAAAATATAGCAATTGATCTTAATGAAGATAACTGTGTGCTGATGCTGCCAACAAAAGCACTCTTCTAAAGGTAAATGAAACTTCTAGTATCGATCCTCTGTCTCTAGCCATACTGTTTGCAAATATGAATAAGTAGGTAAACAGAGGCAATTCTGAAGCCTAGGGGACGACCTTTTGAGTGGTCAACTCCTATCGCCTAATACCGTACTCTCTTCGGACCTATTGCCTTACATTTGCTACACTGTCTTTTGTGATGAATCTAGTGAGATTATCCCTATAAACCCAGTAGGGGCCTCCTCCTATGTGGCCATGGGGAGGTAGCTGCTGCCTGATCCTGACCCTGGGGTTGGTATTATGAGGGAGGATCACATGCTTCCTCCCTGCGCCCTCTGCAACTCATCCAGAACAGAACCGCAAGACTTATCCTTGGCCTCAAGCCCAGAGACCGCATCTCTCCAGTGCTGAAATCCTTACTCTGGCTCCCCGTAGCTGCAAGGATCAAATGCAAGACCCTCTGCATTGTCCACAAAGCTTTCTGGGGCCTGTGACCTACTTACCTTCAACATTGCCTTACTAAATGCTGTCCCCCTCGAGCCCTCCGTTCTTCTACCTCCAACCTTCTGCGAGTGAGCTGGTTCTCCCAAGCAGAAATTTGGAGGGAGATCCCTTTCCTCAGCAGGTGCCTCCCTCTGGAACAGCCACCCTGTCACCCTCTGTCTTGAGCCTGCAATTATCAAGTTCTGGAAACTCCTCAAGAGCTTCCTCTTCTCCTCTTCCTTCTCTCTCACCCTACCCTGCTAATCTAGCGCTCTGCTCTTATTTCTCTCCCTCCTTTCATAAAGCCTATTAACTGGCCGCCTGGTGTACCTCAGAGTTTCACACATCCCAGGCAACCCTGCCAGTCCTCTGCACTTGCTGCAAGGCCCTACACCCCACTGCACTTGTAATAAACCTTGAGAGCTTCTCTCTCCGCACTTCACCAGTCTCTACTGACTGGGCGCACTTGGTCCCCTACCCCTTCCTTGCCCTCCAGCACTTCCACAATATGTATGCAGCACTCTCTGAAGATTGTTCTGTTTCTTCTCCATTGTCCTTAATGTGCTCTTGAAAACACAGCAGAATTGCCGGCAGGCCTATTTGCTGTATCTAAACTGTTAAATGTATAACATTCACTTAATCTGCCTGTGCAGACAGTTATCGTCTCACAAATTCAAGGTCACTGAGCGACTGTTGTTTGTCCCCGTTTTCTTCCCTCCTTGAGCGCTTTGAAACACTTACATGTGTATAGCCGCTATATAAATAAACATCACCATACCATACCATGCGAGGAGACTCCTATCAGGGGGAAATGGCTACTTCTTTTAATTTTCCTTTTCTCCATGAAGCATTAATGGCATATTGTAGAGCAAAACAATGTAACTGCTATGCATATGACATCTTCTAACTCTAATAACATCCAGTGCAACAATCAAACAGAAATGCATAGACATAAAAGACGTAAATCCATTATGAACTTCAAGATCCATAATGCCTATGGTAGTGGGATAAGGAAGAAGGACCAAGAGTCAATGAACATCAAAAGTGCCACCGAAGAGAATATGTGGTCTAGTTGTTTTAAGGCAAGGCACCTGGGTGGGACCTTTAAATATGAACATAGATCACAGCTGTGTGGAAGAGGTAGGGATGGAGCAACAGAGGCAGAAGTAGTTCGGGAAGATACTGAAATGGTGGAAGATGTGGGTGAAACAAGCAGCCGGTTTGCGGAAAATCGAGGAAGCAGACGTGACAGTGTTTATGAGGAGGACAGGAGATTGGGAGAGCCATGGTCACTGAAAGAGGAGCAGCAATGAATTCTAGAGAGCGAGACCCAGACGGCAAAAGAACCAAAGAGGCACCTGAGATGCAGAAAAGAAGCACTGCTGTGCCATGCAGCACATGAGGAGGACGGCAAAGCTGCCAAAAGTAACCGGTCAGCCTCAGAATAGATACAGGGCACTAGGGATCTTCACAGCATTTACCGCTCCCACAATTAAGCCATGGGGAGCGATAGAGCCAAGTGAAATAAGGAGATGGAGGCAAAGAGACTTGAATGAATGCTTAATTAAACCCCTTAATTGGCAAAATATAAGAGAGAAAAACGGGCGCAATTCTCCATTTATGAAGCACAATATGGGGAAACCTGTTAATCGCATTGCCAACAGCCAAAAGGCTATTGAGAAGAAGTAAGAAAGCAACAAGGGCACAATTCTCCATTTCTGAAATGTCTACTAGGGGAAACCTGTAACCTACATTGCCAGCAATGCAGAGACTATAACAAAGAGATAAAAGGACACAACTCCCCTTTCCTGAGACAAGTTTGCGGAAATCTGTGACCCGTACTGCCACTAAGAAGAGATCAACTGTAGTAGTAGGAGTTGTCTTCCTGGCAGGAGAGTGAACCCGTAAAGGAATCACTTGTAGTTACTCCTGGCTTGCGAATACACCAGAAAAGAAACAGTTGCTTTGAAGAAATGTGGTTGTGGTAAAAAGGTGTTGTGAAAAGACATTGGTAACTTTATCATGCTAATAAACTGTTGCTACATCAAAGGTAGTTGCTGTGCTACCCTGACCAAAGTATTTCATTGCAAGAATCATTATTTGGAAGAAATCAATTGCCTTGGTTTACAGTTCATGCAGCAGGCATGGCCAACCATCCATGCACTATAGAATGCAGCTATGGCTATGTAAATCCGGTCTAGCAGCCCACGTAGCTATCCACACTGAAACACCTGACATGCCTCAACACCTCTGCCAGTAGTATACAGCGTGTACCTAGGAAAAGGTTCGGTATAGCTTGGCACACATCAAGTCTCCCGCACTAGCACTATATCCTAAACCACCAACAGAACCCACCCACATGCCTTACCTCTGGGCTGCTTACTGTAGCCTAGCCAGCCCACTTAAGCTGTGATTTGGCTGAATGCACACATGCATATTAAAGTGAACTGTTAGAATCTCCCCCATACACGGACTTCGGTCCCCGATGGCGTTCCAACCACAACTCGCATTGAGACCATACAAATGGAGAAGTGGTGCTATATAAATGCCGAATACAATACAAAACAATACAAAGAGTGTTTTGTGAAAGAGACATTTGCCTTGCCAAGAAAGATTCTGTGAAGGAAAACAATTGCTTGGATTTTTGAACAAGTGTTTGTGAAAGAGAGATTTACTTTATCAAGTGGAAAGACACAGTGGATGGAAAAGACATTTTGTGTTTAACTGAAACAGAACTTACCCAAGAGTATTCCTGAAATGATTGAGGGGAAGTGAGCCCCACCCTGGACACAAGGAGTACTCTCTACAAACTATGACTTGGAACGTTTGCACTTTTTTGTTGAACTAAATACAGCCAATTGTTCCTTGAATGCTTTTGTTATATGTATCCGTGTGAGCGTCAGATGCTTTTTTGGGCAGTAGGTAATCTTTCTTTAGTTTTATTTTGCTAGGTAGGAACATTCTTGTTAGGATAGGGAAAGATAGGCTGTATCTCTGTCCTTTTTATTTTAATAAATGGCAGACATTAAGAAAGCTGTACCTTTGTGTCTGTCTCACATTTCTGGCCTCTCACACTGTTTGCTGATAACCTACATGAAAAGCATTAACAATCATTTTTGAAATGTTTGGTGCAAAAATAGTCAGCTCTTTATTTTCAATGAGGCCTTCTAGCTAGTCGTGTAGAACCAAGGGAAGAGTCGAGCAGTGAGCTCCCCTCAACAAGAGAAATCCCAGCACCATCAATGCTTGGACACCTGGACCTTGACTAACACTGAAGAAGACCATTTTGGAACATGGTAAAATCGGCAATGTGCTGAGCACAGAGATCCTCCCCTCCATCATCACTTCCCTCATGCTAATCCCCAATTCCCCAATTAGTCATGGCCTTTTAATGGGGCCCACATTAGACAAACCCTAGTGGTCACACTGCCTGGCATCTCAGCGAAGGGTGGTGAAGCAAAGGGCAAGTTCTGGCTCGCCCTGTTAGGTCCTTGGAGGTGATAGGACCACTCATTCTGCCGTGTTTATTCCCCCATCCAGTTTCACACCCTAGCAAAACTACCAAGTGGCTTCCTATGGCTCAGTGGTTTTTTTAATTGGATGTTTGATCACCTAGGACTTTGTGTTTTTTGTTTTGTTAAATTGCATACGTAGAACCCTGTGTTTTATTAAATTTCACTTTTGGTCCCCTAGGGCACTGTTTTTTTAATTGGATTTTTGGATACCTAGATCCTTATGTTTCTTTAAATTGCATTTTGAGTTACCTAGGTCCCCTTGGTTTATAGTATATTTTTAATAATATTTCTTTTGGTCTAATGGGACCCCCTGTGCACCGTACAACCTCTGCAATTGTCCCTGGCCTACTCTCCTCCTTACTGTTCTGTTCCTCTCTTTCTTATGCCTTCTGGCCACCACCCCTCTTTTCTCTTTACTCCTCTACTCCTTTACCCCTATATCCTCATCCCATCCTTTGTTTTCCCACAAGCAACACTTCTGCTCCTTTCTACCACATCCCACCCCATCTAACTTCATCTACCGTAGCTGCCTCTCTTCATACTTTCCAGCAACTACCTCTTCTATTTCTGTCCTCACAATGGGTGTTTGGAATGCTCAGTCCCACCACAGAAACTATCTTCTTACTCATCATTTTGATTCACAACACCTCAAACTCTTGATGATGGCTATCACCAAAACCTAAATTTTACCCATGACACCGCCACCCCTTCACAGCAGATACCCTTCTTCTCACTCCATTGGTATCTCCAAAAAAGATGGTGTTGTTGTTCTCATGATTACCAATGACACACCATCAGTACCCTTTCTCCTCTCTTATTTCACTATCTCCTCTTTTGTGCATATTTCGTCCTGCTCCCACACATTTTACTATCCTCCTCATTTAACACTTACCTGACACATTTTATCTCTTCTTCTCTGATCTCGACCTCTTACCCGAAATGCTCCCAGCTAATTTCCATACCATCCAAATTTGAGACCTCAACCTTCTCCAATATGTCCAAGGCCCAACAGCTTGAACTTGAATCCCCTAGTCAACCTAAATAATCTTCTAAACCACACCCAAGGCAACTCTTCCAATCTTATATTCCTATCTTCCACGCTGGTCTCCTCTGGTCTTACAGTTGCTACCTGCACCTGGGATCATTCACTACACCATCTCTATTCCTCCCCCACTCTCTCCATTTTCTATCACCAAAGGTAAATTCAAGCTTGACTTTGTGGTTCCTGAACTCAACCAAGTCCAAGCTCTTTCTCCTCCACGTGCTGACTCAATTAATGTTGCTTCTACTGCATTTAACTCTGTACTGTCCAACTCCTTGAATAAACACTACCCTGCCTATTGCTTTACCCACATGCTCAACCATGGATTTTCCCAGCTACCGAGAACAACTATGCATCACTGCTTATGCTCCTCAGGTAAAGAGCGAACCCCAACTCTCTTGTTTCCTGTAAGGATTTTCGATTGACCCTGACCAGAATTCCCTATAGAGCCAATCCTATAACACTAATCTTGTTTCCTATCTATGCTTGCAAAATGTCAAAGACCATCCAGACCATTCTTCCCCCTAAGAACTCCTCTGTTTCCTCCTCTCTATCTTCCAATGAAATTGCCTCCTACTTCACTATTAATATCAGCAAAATAAAAGTCACCATTCTATCTCTAATGACACTTGTCCCAATCTTCCCGCCTCACAACTTTCCCACTCTGTTCACTGTATACCTCTTCTCCGACCCTTCACACAGAACCTTTACCCATACTTCACTCGACTAACCCATTCTGCTCTCCATTTGACCCCTTTGTTATGTCATCTTTCATTTGCATTGTGCCTTCTACCATAGGTTATGTTGTCAAAGTGCTTTGCCTGTCAGAGAGACAAAGGAGTGGGATAGAACATGCAGTAGCATTAGGGAGGAGGAAAGTTGGGTAGATATTTCAAATGAGGGCTTAGGATAGATATGATGCTCAGGAAAGCATGAGAAGGAAAAGCTGTAGGAGCTATCTGTACAATTGCATCAACTTTATTGTGAGACTCAACTGTATTCCATGGGGCACAGCACCAGAAAGAGAGATAGTTGGAGAGATGTGTTTGCTGCGCCAGGGGGTATGCCAGGAATGTACTTACCTCATGGTGTGCCTGGGCATGCTAAAGCCATGACCAAGAAAACACAAACAGCAAAGCCATTCTACTTATTTTCCCAGGCCCGCAACAACATTTGGGAGAGAGCTGTATGTCAAAAATCCGAATTGGCCAAGTTTGCAAAAGCTCCCTAAAAAGTGAGCAAAGCAACCTACTTTTGTTTTTTTTTCTCATTTATGTCAAGTTTATCAAAATGATTTATTTTATTATACATGACCAAACCCTAGGCTTGTGCCTCTGGGCAAAGTGCTTAAGGACACAATGGGCCTCATTACGACCCAGGCGGTAAGTTACCGCCTGGGCCGTGACTTTACCACCATGGCGTAAACTACGTTTACGCCATGGTGGTTGGCGGACTTACCGCCCCATTCCGACCTTGGCGGGGCGGTAAGTCCCCAATCCCCATTTACCCTTCCCCATTCCCATTTTTGCCCCATAGGGCATAATGGGAGTGGGGAAGGCATTAATTACGCCACCGTAAATTACGGTGGCGTAATTAACTCCATGGTCCCTTAGCGCCATGGATTTTAACACCTGCTAAAAGCAGGTGTTAAGAGCGCCATGGCGCTAAGGGACCTCGTACTCAGGCGGTAAGGGTCGGCGCTGTTAACGCTGCCGTAAACCCCTTACCGCCTGGGTCGTAATGAGGCCCAATGGCTGTCTTTGGCTGAGCAGTTGTCAGGGTTGTAAGCCTTCCTCAATGTCATGGGGACTTATTATAAGTTTGCCGGTCCAGAAACCAGAGGGCAGGTAAGCTCAACGTCACCATTGTTTCCGGACAGGCAAACTACAAGTGTGCCTGCCGGAGCCGCTGTGCCCGACAGGTTTGACCTTGCCAGGCACAGCGGTCACGGTAGGCAGACTTTTTACGGGAGAACCAGCACTGTTGCTAACAATGCCGGTGCTCCAGTGTCCCCACTCCCATAGAGTCCCATAGGGCTCTATGAGAATGGTAATTTACAAATATACTGGTGGCTGACTTCTCGGCTGCCAGACTCGGAATGAGCCGGTGGTACTGGCAGGTCAGGTGCCGGTAAATTATTCAGAGTCTGGCGGCAACCTGCCAGTAGCACCGACAGGGTTAGCACCGGACTGAGAATGAGGCCCATGGTGAGCCTGAGTATAATGAAACCTGGTAAGCCTTCCACAATGTCATGGTGAGCCTGAGCATAATGATACCTTGTAAGACTTCCACAGAGTCATGGTGAGCCTGAGTATAATGAAACCTTGTAAGCCTTCCACAATGTCATGGTGAGCCTGAGCATAATGAAACCTGGTAAGCCTTGTACGGAGTCATGGTGAGCCTGAGCATAATGAAACCTTGTAAGCCTTCCACAGAGTCATGGTGAGCCTGAGCATAATGAAACCTTGTAAACCTTCCACAATGTCATGGTGAGCACGAGTATAGTGAAACCTTGTAAGCCTTCCACAGAGTCATGGTGAGCCTGAGTATAATGAAACCTTGTAAGCCTTCCACAATGTCATGGTGAGCCTGAGCATAATGAAACCTTGTAAGCCTTCCACAGAGTCATGGTGATCTTGGGCATAATGAAAACCATGCTGAAGAAAATCCTGCAGGCAAAACGCTTCTACTGACTACTCTAGGCCCCAAATGGTCACAAATGGTCAGGTTGTATAGATGGGAAAGCTGTAAGGAAATATGAGCACATTTAACTGACAGTGGGAATGGTTCTAGTAGTGTGTGAGGCAGGAACCCTCTTCGGCTGAGGCTAGGTGCTTATGGGAGTTAACTTATGTAATCCAGCCTTTGACTAGCCTTCTTTCGCTAGGCTGCAGTTACCGTGTCCTGTTAATAGAGGTGTAGAGTAGTCCAGAGGATCGGGGTTCGCACCACAAAACACAGCTTAGCAGAGTACCCAGGGCCCATCAAACCTTCCCCTGGCAATGACAGAGGACTCAGTCATAGGGAAAAGCAGAACTGTCTTTTATTTCCCAAACAGACAGGGATCATACAGGAAACACACAAATCTCCCGCAATCACAGCTCCTGAGCCTGTGTCACAAGCTTTTATGCCGTTATGACATCACAATCCCTAACCCTTCCCCAAAAACTTAAGTGCAAGCTCTACTGGGTAGCTCGGGTAGTATCACATATGGATGTCCCTTATATCAGTAGAATAACTGGTCCTTCCATGTCAGGTGGGTTTTCCTGAGACTTCCCCAAAAACTATCTATTACATTGTTGGAGGGTTGCAGGACTACCATTGGTTCTTGCCCCATTACACTCTACCCCAGGATGTGTCTTCCCTGATTGGCTGGAGAGGGTCTCCTCAGGCCTGGGACCCTGCTCTGTTCACAGCGGTCAGTTTACCTTCTCAACGTAATGAGGAATACTGTGTCCCAATTGTTGCCACTGGTATAGCCACCTAGCCTGGGAGTGTGCCTGCATGTTGCAATGTGCGTTGGGAAACACTTGTAACAATTCTGTTTGTCTTTGTTGGGAAACGCTTCTCTTTCCACCATGGTTTAAATGGTTATTGTTCGGCTTGGCTGAGTCACATGGATGATGACCGCAAAAGTGAGCTTTTTGGTCTGCAATTAGTGAGGATTTATTCTGTTATTTTTCAGGTGGCTTCCTTCCCCGGGAGCCAGGAATGTTCCACCCATCCTTATGCGTCGTGTTGCAAAGTCTGCATCTCTCCGTCCCATATTCTGAGGCCTGTGGCTTCATGTGAATTCTATGGTTTCCCTACATATATATTATATTATTCTCCTTAGAGGTTAGTAGTATTCGGCTCTTCCAGATTTCTTATCCGTCCCTGTAGTTCCATATGTGACTTTTTGCTTTCTTGCATTTCTGCATTTGGCTTGTGAAAAGAAAGAGCCTTCTGACAGTGTGTGCATGTATCTGTCCTCTACAGGGCTGTGTGTGCATGTTTTTTGTGTGTGCACGTGTTTGTCTGTGTAACTTTGTGCAGGGATGCGAGTGTACTTCTGGACAAGCGTTACTATCTGGTGGTGTCAATAATGACATCAGCACGGCTGAATATTTATCTTCAGTCAATCTGATCCTTTGATGGGACACCTGTATTCGCAAAAGATATCAGCTGGATAAGGTTTGAATGGTTGTCTGAGCGAGTATGTGTTCACATTCGTGGAATGCACCAGTCCACCTCGAGGTTGGCCAATCAGTGACTGGCATCTGTCATTTCTCATCCTTTGGGCAGTCATCTGAATAGGGGACACAAGGGCCATTCCAGGGACGCACTCTTTAGACCCCCCTCTGGTCGACCTGTCGACCACTGTTGCCCTTGGCAGCCAAATCTTCGTCACTCCTCTCAGGTGTCCATGGAACCTTGCATGATCATCTAAACTCCATGTCACGTAACATTGATCTCCTTCCGCTTTGCACCACACCCTTTTTCCCCAATATTCCTTGTAGTTGTTGGGATCTTCAAACACTACTCCAGTCGGGAACAGTGGATACTCTGTTATTTGGATCCTCAAGGTATCTTGTGCTTACATTATCTTATTTTCTTCGGAAGTTGTTTCTACTAATACTTAAATTCCCACCGTTTTCTCTGTGATCTTTCGGCATTGTGTGATGCATCTCCTGATGACTCAGTTGCACCAGTATTAGTGCTGCTAGCAATACCTTTAGTCCATTCTCCATCCATGTAGGTATCAATTTAAATATATATGACAGTATCCCAAAACGTAGTGTTTGACACCATCACCAAACTTAAAGCCTCCAATTGCAAAGGCGATTCTGTCCCCGCATGAGTAGTCAAATCCTGTGCCCACACCCTCACCCCTATTATCACCAACTTCGTGAACGCTTCCTTCAATGCCAACCTAGTACCAGCTAGCATCAAAGAAGCCTGGGTCACCCCTCTCCTGAAAAAACCTACCCTAGACCCTACGGTGCCCACTAATTACAGGCCAATAACAACTGTCCCATTTCTCCTCAAAATATTGGACAAACTAGCATACAACCAAGTCCAAACTCACCTCGAACAAAACCACCTCCTTGGCACGAGGCAATCAGGTTTCCGCCCCAACCATAGCACAGAAACGGCGCTCCTTGACTTAAAAATCCAGATGGATACCATCAGAGACTCAGGAAAACTCTGCATCCTCCTCCTACTCGATCTCTCCGCAGCGTTTGATTTAGTAGACCATAATAAACTGTGTGCCACACTAGCGAAAGACTTTAACTTCTCCACCGAAGCTACTACCTGGATCAAATCTTTTCTTGCTGACCGCACCTCCAGGGTCGCCATAGGTAAAGAAGCCGCCAACCCAATCATAGTACCCATTGGTGTCCCCCAAGGGTCCTGTCTCTCACCAACATTATACAATGCATACACTAAACTCCTCTTCTCAGCGCTAGACGACATGGGTGTCATCTACACCAACTTTGCAGATGACACCCAAATCCTCATCCCTTTATCGGGAGATTACACTCAAGACACCGACACTATCAATAAAATATATGCCATAATCCAAAATTGGATGGCACTAAATAGCCTCTGCCTCAATGATGAGAAGACCGAGGTTCTCATTGTGGGCTCCCAATCCAAAATAGAAGCCTTACATCCTGATTACTCATCCATCAACATTGATGGCACAAACATATCAGTACTCAAACAAGTCAAAACACTAGGTGTCTACCTTGATGCCAACCTCACCATGACCAAGCACATTAACGCCCTTTCCTCCTCTACTTCCTACACCGCTAAACTTATTGCTCACAGTCGCCAATTCTTGACACCCACTAACTGTATCATGCTGGCAAGAGCTTTAATCTTATCCAGACTCGACTACTGCAACGTACTCTACCTGGGTACCTCAAAAGCCAATCTAAACAAACTACAGCTTATTCAGAATAAAGCCCTTCGGGCGGCCCTTGGAATAAGGAAGTCAGATCATATCTCAAATATTAGAAGAAACCATCACTGGCTCCCCATCAAAGCCAGGGTAACATTCAAAGCCCTGTGCGTCACATACAAATGCATCCACTCATGTGTCCCCATCTACCTCAACCACGCCATCACCAAAAAAGTATCAAAGAGAACCCTCAGATCTAACAGTCAACTACTCCTAGCCATCCCCCGATACAAGACTACCAAGGCAGGAGGCAGTAGTTTCCAATATCTCGCACCCACATATTGGAACACTCTTCCCCTCCCCATCAAAAATGAGCAAACGTTCGCAGGCTTCAAGAAATCTCTGAAAACGTGGCTATTTAACCAAGACTAAAAGCCTCTTCCATGCTTCAGGAAATATCACTGTATTTAAGCCCTGCATTTAAAGTTTTCATGTATGATTATTTTGTATTCACATGCACTGCGCCCGACTGGCAATTTCCAAGAAATGTTTTAACTAAGCTGTCTGTAACATCGCCGTGGTACCTAAGGGTTTGGGCGAGTAACAAATGCAATAAATAAAATAAATAAAAAAGCCAACCTTCATCTTTTCCTGCACCTTTTGCTTCTTCTTCCACTTTGGCATACATCTTCGACAATCTGGTCGCTGCCCCGGTAAGGGTCCTGTTATCTTCACCATTTGCTGGAACGAACGTACAGCAAGATGATCCAATCTTGGGGAAAACTCTTCCTTCCTTTGCTGTGTGGAGGTCTAGAACATAACTGTTCTGGAGGGCCATCAACCTTACTGCTTGGAGCTCTTTTTTGATGGGAATGAACTGTTGAATTTATTGTTTGAATCAGCTCCCACCTCATAATATGGTGCCATTTTGTGTTTGTGTATGTCTGTATTGCAGGATCTACTGATGCAAAGAACATCTCTATCCTGCTGAGCAACCAGTTCTCAGGTGGTATGTCGTCCAGAGAGACTTCTGATCCTGAAGATATGTAGTTCTCCCTTTTTACCCTAGTTAATTCTACTGATCTCTTCTTTCATCTGGTATTGTCCATTTTAGGGAAGTCCTCTGTTTTGGTGTCTTTCTGTTGGACTACTAATGCTGGCGTGTTGATGTGTACCAGTGAACATACTCCTCCCCAGTTAGGCGGCAGCTTCTTATATGCCGTTGATCTGCAGACCCAGTAATGATCTATTAATACTGCTGTCCCTACTTCCATGCCTGGAACCTTTACTGCCTGCTTGCATTCCTTGTGGTCTCAAACTTTAACTGTTCAATCATTCTGGAAGCACAATGCTGCTTTCTTCAGTGGTATTATGGGCATTGGTCCAGCTTCATTCTCCACCAGGTCAGTAACTTCGCACTTGCTTCCCATTCCTTTTGGCATTTGTCATTCCCTCCTTGAATGGTATGAACTGTTAGGCGTGTATGCACCTTGTTTCCCACTACTCCTTCTTTTCCATCCTTTGGCTGTATAAACTTGGCCATATACAAGCATCTGTAGTCTTTCCCAGCATCCTGGCTCTCCTCCTATCTCTATTCACCCGTTCTTTGGACATGGTAATTCAATCAATGTTATTGCTTTAGTCTCCCCTTTCTGTGGGCCGTCAGTGATATATTGTATAGCTTGGTCTTTTTTCCAAAACTGTCCATCATGTCTAGTGTCTTTGGATAGCTGTCTGCATAGGGAAATATTGCATTTGGAAACCCATTTTAAGGCTGTTTTCCCTTGGAATCATCTTCAGGTGATAAACATCGCCAAGTACACTGTGCTCTTACTGCTGGTATTTCAGTTGTCACAAGTGTTCTGAAGGCAATCATGGTGTAGGGGATAAGAGAGCAGACATATCAGGTCTCCCCAGTGGCCCCAGTGGTTTGTTTACCTACTTTAGTCATGTGCTTGTACCACATGTTATTGGATACTTCAGCAGTATACGTGAGATAGAGAACAACCCCACCTACATCTACATTAACACTGCATCTACCTCTCTTTACTGATCGGGCAGTGTTTACCTCCCCACCTGACATGGTAGCCATATCTGCCGGAATTTGTGTTGTGTTAGTAGTGGTCACAGCTTTATTTTCTATAACAAAGGACATTCGGAGGCCACCAGGGGGCGCACAGGCAATGGCAGCCTGAATCCCATGCTCCGTCAGTGGCCAGGTCGAACTGGGGATTGAGCCCCCCCACCCAAAATCCCCCCACGGAGAACGAAGGAGCCGGCACGGGCAGTGAACCCCCGGGGCCCCCACCGAGAGAAACAGCGGCATCGGAGGGCCCCCGGAAGGCCCCCGGAAGGCTGAGAACCAGAGCTGCGCCCTCGGCGGCAAAACCGCCTCTGGAGAGCCGGGCGGGGGAGGAGCCGTGGGCCACCTAATCCAGAGGTCTGCTCCCGCGCCATGCCTGGCGCTCCACGCGAGAGGCCTGAGGAGCGGCTAATCCGTCCTCCGAGACATTATTGCCCTCCTCTTTGGAGAAGAGATGACCACTGAACTCATATTTGATCGGGTGCACAGGGCGGGGGGACGCACGGGTGGTCCTCGATCGATTCTGGTCCGGTTCCACTATTATGCCGACAAGACACGGGTGCTGGAGGCCGCCAGGAAAGCTCAGGAAGTTACGTATAACAACTCCCAGGTCTCCATCTTTCAGGACCTCTCCGCATGTACTTTGGCCAAGCGAAGGATGTGCCACCCCCTCACACAACTGTTAAAAGAGAAAGGGGTACGATACAGATGGGGCTACCGCTTCTCTCTAACCTTCAAATACCTGGGTCAGCGGACGACGTTGATCACCGAAGAGGACATCAAGGGGGCCATCCAGGACTACGTGACGGACCCAACCCCTCGGAGGGGTCCAACTGGACCCGTTTCGGGTGGAGCGAAAGGCCAGGGCCCGTCGAGTGAACGAAGGAAGAAATCTGGCCCAAGGAAATTCAGGAAGATGAACACACCCTCCCCAACAAAGAAGGGAGGACGGAATGACTCCGAGGGATAACGCCTGGTATCCCGGCCGGGATCGGCACGGGAGTTCGGAACACGGGGACGTGTAACAGGGCATGACTACTTGTTGGTCTGGAAATGAGTAACTGGAGTCTAAGTAGATCCCTGAATCCCCCAGTAAAGCAAGTATGGCGGGGGCAGCCGGGGGGACGAGGGGAGGGGGGGGCCCACGAAGATAGGTGTTTTTGAAACGATTGCCTGGCCGAGGAAGGCGGGCTGGTGGTCCGGCCAAAATGCCAGAAATGGCGGAACTATCTGGCTGGACGCCGGGGTGGGTGGAGGGGGAGTACAAACTAGTTGGGGTTTGTTTGTTGGGGAAAGGGTTTGGGGAGCAGTTGGGGGAAGGTTCTGAAAGTGTCCAAAAGATGAAACAAGGAGAGCAAGAAGGGAGTAATGATGCGATGACATTGGCTAACATATAGGGAAAACATAGATCATAGCTGATGCCCGGCCAGCCCTGGGTGTGGGCACCCTTAACGTGCGGGGGCTGAACACCCCCACAAAGAGGTCTCTGGTTCATAGGGAGTTTAGAAGGGCGAAACTGGACCTGCTCTTTCTGCAGGAGACCCACTGGGCAAAGGGGAAAGAGCCTAGAATGCGAGGGGGAGGAATTGGGGAGGTCTTTCACGCCTCCCACAAGGCCAAAAAAAGAGGGGTGGCCATATTGGTGGCAAGGGACATGGACTTCGAGAAGGAGGCCATCCAGAGAGACCCCAAGGGTCGGTACCTGATGGTGCGGGGTTCCTTGCAGGGCTCCCCCTTGACTCTAGCAGTAGTGTATAGTCCTAACGAAGGTCAGGCCCAATTCTGGGAGGAGGTAGGGGACAAGTTGAGGTTGTTCGTGCAGGGCCCACTGGAGGTGTGGGGAGATTTTAACATGGTCCTAGACCCAACTATAGACAGAAGACGGGTTGGCCCCCAGAACCTCAGACCCGCGGATGAGGCCATGGCGCAGCACTTCCAGAGGGTTAATGGGGACATAGGACTGTCGGATACGATCCCATCTCCCAGATAAGGGTCCACCTCCTTTACCTACTACTCAGCCATTCATAACTCGTTTTCGAGAATAGACCACATCTTGGTGGACGAGGTCCTCATTCCATATGTAGCGGGCTATAGGATAGACCCAGTCCCCTGGTCAGATCACGACATGGTCCGAGTCACCTTAACGCTGGGTTATGATATGATATGATATGATATGGCATTTGTAACGCGCCTATACACAAGTGTTTCAAGCGCGACGAGGCAGGGAGGGGGGAAACAAGGGGAAGACAGACAACGATCCTACTAGGCCAGGTGTCATTCAGATCGCGTAAGTGCAGGGGTAGGGGGAGGGAAAAGTGCAAGGGGAAAGGGGAGGGGGGAAGTGAAGTACAAGTAAGTAGAATAAAATAAATAAATAAATAGGTTCAGCTGGTGGCAAGTGCAAAGTAAGTGCAGACAAGTGCTGGGAAGGGGGGCTGTAGGGATACAGAGACAGACCGCAGTGCAGAGGTTGCCAGGGAGGCAGTGCAAGTGGAGAGTGGCTGGGCCCAGGACCGAGGTCGGTGAGAGTGGCCCAGTTGCAGATTCAGTGCAGTTTCAGTGAAGGATTTAGCAGGGGAGAGGGAGAGAGAAAGAAGAGGCAAAGAGGAAGGTTTTGAGGTGCTTCCGGAACCGGAGATGGTTCTCCTCAAGTTTCAGGGAGGCAGGAAGGCTGTTCCAGAGGGAGGCCCCTGCCGCGGAGAGAGATCTACCCCCAGCTCGTTGCTTCGAGAAGCGACTAACCCTGAGGGAGTTGGAGACGGATGAGCGAAGGGCTCGGGAAGGAAGATATTTAGGAAGAGAGAGTTGAAGGTATTTAGGCCCCAGGCCCCAGAAGGCCTTGTGGACAATGCAGAGGGTTTTGAACTTAATCCTCGCAGCCACTGGGAGCCAGTGTAGAGATTTCAATCCTGGAGAGATACGGTCCCTGGGCTTGAGGCCAAGGACAAGTCTCGCAGTTCTGTTCTGGATGAGTTGCAGAGGGCGGAGAGTGGAAGCAGGCAGATTAAGATAGAGACTGTTACAGTAGTCCAGCTTCGAGAGAACCAGGGCTCGGGAGACAGTGAGCTCCTGGGGGAAGGAGAGGAAGGGAAGAATACCTCTGAGGAGGTGCAGCTGGTAGTGTGACTTCGTAGAGACATCAGATATATGAGGAGAGAAGGAGAGTGTGGAGTCGAAGATGACCCCGAGGTTTTTTGCCTTGCAGGTAGGAGCAGGAAGAGGGCCAAGAGAGCTGCAGGGAAGGAGGGAGTGGGTGTGCCGATGAGTAGAATCTCAGTCTTACTGGCATTAAGGCAGAGGTCATCGGCGGCACACCATTCCTGGATACCACACAGACAGTCAGAGATGAGGGAAGGAGAGGAGGAGGCCGAGGGTAGCCTGAAAATGAGCTGGGTATCGTCCGCATAGCACTGAAAGTTGGGGCAGAGAGCGGCGATGCGGTGGGCAAGGAGTGCCAGATACTGGTTGAACAGCCAGGGAGAGAGATTAGATCCCTGGGGGCACCACAGGTGGAGAAAAAGATGTCAGAGAGGAAGGACCCCAGTTGGACCTGGGAGGGTCGATTGGAAAGGAAAGAGGTCAGCCAGGCCAGAGCCTGACCAGTGATACCCAGGTTATCACGGAGACGGTTGAGCAGGATGGCATGGTTGACAGTGTCAAAGGCAGAAGAGAGATCGAGCAGAATGAGAACACACGGAGTGTTGGAGTCGAGGTTCAAGAGCAGGTCCTCACGGATGTTCAGGAGAGCAGTTTCCGTGCTTCTGGCAGCTCTGAAGCCAGATTGATGGTCGTGAAGACTACCAACAGATTCAGCATAGAGGTTAAGCTGGGAGATGGCCAGTTTCTCCAGGAGCTTGCCCAGGAAGGGAGTGATGGAGATTGGGCGATAGTTAGCCGGGCAGGAGGGGTCAGAAGAGGGTTTCTTAAGAAGAGGGTGCACAAGGGAGTGCTTGAGGGGGGATGGGAAGACTCCAGAGGCGAAGGAGTGGTTGCAAAAGTCAGCCAGGGCAGGAGCCAAGGAGTCGATGTGGTCCTTGATAGTTTTGGAGGAACAGGGGTGAACCTGTTTAGACGAGACTTTCATAGATCGGACTTGTCTGGAAACCTCGTCAGCAGAAAAAAGGGGAAAGGCAGAGAAGGAGGGAGGAGGGGTGGCTGCAGAAGGGCCAGAGGAAGAGCCGGGAAGAGAGGGAGGGAGGTGATAGGAGGAGAGTGAGGACAGGATGTCCTGAGTTTTAGAGATGAAGTGAGAGGCCAGTGCAGTGCAGAGGGTTTGGGAGGGGACAGGAGAGGTAGAGACTGCAGCAGGGTTAGAAAGCTCCTTGCAGATTTTAAAGAGTTCGGCCGAGTTGTTAGATGCCGCAGAGATGCGGGCTTGGATAAGGGCTCTCTTCTTGGTGAGAACGGAGAGACGGTATTGCCTTTGGAGCAGGCGGCAGGCCAGTTTGTCAGAGGATGAACACGAAGCACGCATTTCCTCTCAGCCACCCTGCACTTGCGTTTTAGGGTGACGAGATCCGAGTCATACCAGGAGTTACATTTGGCTTTGGGCTTCAGGCGGATTCTCATGACGGGGGCAAGGACATCAAGAGTGTCAGATATAGCAGAGAGGAGCATGGAGAGGGCTGTGTCAGGGTGGGAGTCAGCCGAAGGGGTAGGGGGGGTGAGAAGGTGGCAGCGAAAGCCTCAACTGACACGCGCTTCATGGGTCGGATGACCGAGAAGGTGGGTGGCAGTGATGAGGGTGGCTTTGCTTGTGGGGTAGGGAGGGTGAGGTGGGAGGATAGGAGAAAGTGATCACTCCAGGAGAGAGGAGTGGAGAGAGGGACGGAGAGGGGAAGGTCAGAAGAGATCAGAGCATCAAGAGTGTGCCCTGTGGAATGAGTGGGCCCAGAAGGGAGAATAGAGAGTGAGAGAGAGTCGCATAGGTCACGAAAGAGTCCAGTGGGGGGACAGGAGGCATCCAGGTGGATGTTGAAGTCACCAAGAAAGAGGCGTTGAGTGGTTGAGGACAGGAGGGAGGAGGAGAGGTCAGCCCACTCAGCGAGGAAGGAGGAAATTTGAGCAGGTGGCCGATAGATAGTAGCCATGGTAAGGGAATGGCTAGGAGAGAGAGAGAGTCGGCAGACAAGACATTCAAAAGAGGAGTAGGTCTGCGTAAGAGTGACAGTGGCAGGAATCCACTCAGGGAAGATAAGGGCAACGCCCCCCCTGCACGGTTGGGCCTGGGCACAGAGAGAATCTTGTAACCGTCAGATAGGAGTGTGTCAAAGGTGGTGAAAGAGCTGGCCGTGAACCATGTCTCATTGAGACCGAGGACGTCAAGGTCCAGTTCCTCAAGAAGGCGACAGATATCAGAGGAATGCTTGATGGCAGAGCGAGAGTTAAGAGTGGCAAAGTGGAGAAGGTTGCCATCCTTGAAGGACTTCCGGGGAGGAGATCAGAGGTACGCCCTGCGGAGGTGTAGAAGAAGGGGGT
Source organism: Ambystoma mexicanum (assembly GCF_040938575.1). Classification (NCBI taxonomy): domain Eukaryota; kingdom Metazoa; phylum Chordata; class Amphibia; order Caudata; family Ambystomatidae; genus Ambystoma; species Ambystoma mexicanum. The sequence continues at coordinate 417,243,351 of NC_090934.1, read as the reverse complement.
GAAGAAGGAGCACGAGAGGGGGCAGGGAGGGAGGGTAGAGGCAAGGTAGCCGAGGACAGAGGAGGGGGGACAGCAGGAGAGGAAAGGAAGTTGATGAGGCGTGGGAAGCGTCTATCAAAGAGGTGAAGGTTGGCCTGAGGGCCTTGGACCAAGACAGTCCCATTAGCATAGACATTAATGATGGCTTTAGAGGAGTGGAAGGAGGCCAAGAGGACATCCCAACGGGTGCCACCATTAATTGGAGAAGAGGAGAAAGGAGAGAGCACAGAGACCATATGAAGGGTCCATAGGTCAGGCGAAGGCACAAAAAAGAGGATGTCAGTGAGAGTTTCCTTGGAGCAGGCACTAGTGTAGGTATCAGCGATAGGGAGGCCTGGGTTGGAGACCAGGATGTCCTTTTTAAACTTTTTCCTACCAGATTTAGTGAGGAGAGCAGGATAGTCAATAGAGAAGCAGTTTGAGAAGATAGGCGAGATAGAGAGCACCATGGAGTAGGAGGGAGTGAGGGGGGGGGGAAACAGACGATACGAGAGCACGCAGACAGGAAGTGAGCAGCAAGCCCAAGTTTACCACATTTCAGAAAAACAACAGTAAATGCGTGTTAGGTACACAGTGGAGAGGCCACCTAAGTTTGAGAATCCTGCGAGGGGAGAAAAAACCCTGGTGTGAAGAACGTATAGGGTGCTGGAAATGCAATGATGCCCTATTAAGAGATGAGGTACTCGCCCAGGAGATCCAGGACTCCATAGCGGAGTACTTTGAGTTTAATGATAACGGAGAGGTGGCCATGCACACACTTTGGGACGCCTTTAAGGCAACCCTGCGGGGAGTCCTCATTAAAAATAGGCTCCATGAAGAAGAGGGAGAGGGAAGCCCACGAGAAAGCCCTGCGGGGTAAAATAGCCTGTCTCCAGCCGGGGGGATCCCCGGACCAGGCTTTAGAGCATGACCGTGTGGCTGCACTGGAGGACTACAGGCTCCAACTGAAAGATATGCTCCTACACAAAACCGAGAGGAGCCTCTTAATGGTAAAACAAAAATACTATGAGAAGGGGGACAAAGCGGATAAGATCCTAGCCTGAAAGCTAAGGGAGGTCCAGAGAAGCAGAAGGGTGAAGGAGGTGAGGGATACCCAGGGGCATCTCGGCCGCGACTCCTCCCATATAGGAGAGGCCTTTCGCCAATACTACAGATCCCTCTACTCCTCGGAGTATGAAGGGGATGATACCCAGATTGAGGATTTCCTGAACTCCATACAGATCCCATCCCTTTCGCGGGAGATGGCAGAGGGGTTGGAGGGCCCGGTGACCGAGGATGAGATTGACAGGTGATAGGTGGGATGAAGGTGGGAACCTCCCCCGGGGATGACGGCTTCACCGTCTATTTCTATAAAAGATTCCGCTCCACCCTGGCCACGTTCTTAGCGGGAGTCTTCAATGCTGTGCTGGAGGATGGCATCCTCCCCGAGTCCATGATAGCAGTTCTGCCCAAGGAGGGGAGGGACCCCGCGGAATGCTCCTCATATCGTCCCATATCACTGTTAAATATTGACGTCAAGATTCTGGCCAAGGTGGTGGGGAGGCGGATGGAGGGAATTATGCCAAAGCTAATCCATGGCGACCAATTGGGCTTTATTACGGGAAGGCAAGGGTCGGACAATATACGCAAGACAATAGGCCTGCTGCACTTTGCCCAAACGTCGGGGCTAAACGCATGTGTCCTCTCCCTGGACTCGGAGAAGGCCTTCGACTGGGTCGAATGGCGATACATGGGGCTCCTCCTCCAGAGGATGGGCTTCGGGCATCACATCATGAGCTGGGTGACCACCCTCTACAGGGCCCCCACGACGAGGGTTCAGGTGAACGGGAGCCTGTCAGAACCATTCCCCCTCTCCCGAGGGACAAGGCAGGGCTGCCCTCTCTCCCCCCTGATATATGTCCTCACGATGGAGGCATTGGCAACAGCGATTAGAGCTCACCCGGACATCAGGGGGATAAGAAGGGGTGATGTTGAATTCAAACTTTCCCTGTTTGCAGATGACATCTTGGCCTATCTGGTGGACCCTGGTGCATCACTTCCCCCCCTTCCTGGCGCTGGTGGCCGCGTTCGGTCACTTCTCAGGTCTGAAGATAAACGCCGCAAAATCTGTCTTGCTCCCTATGAGGACAATAGACCCGGGGCTCGACCCTCTGGACTGGTTTCACGGGATTAAAGTGGAGAAGGCCGCTGTACGATACCCGGGGGTACTCCTCACCAGAGATATATCGAAATTGAGCGCTGCTAACTATGACCCCATGATGGCAGAGATCAAATCAGATTTGAGGAGATGGGACAAGATGATCCTATCGTGGTATGGCCAAATGACTGCAGTAAAAATGAATATATTACCATGGCTTCTCTACCTCTTCATGGCTCTCCCAACCAACATCACAGCTCAGACTTTTAGAGAGCTACAAAAGGGGGTTCGGGACTTTGTGTGGCAGGGGAAAACCCCGAGAATAGGACGGACCACCTTGACTCTGCCTAAGGAGGAGGGGAGATTTGGGCTCCCGGACTTCCACTTCTACTTTTGTGCCGCCCAACTGCGCGTCCTACTGGAGCATATGAAAGAGGGAATGGGGATGTATTGGTCATACTTGGAAGACATGGATACCCATCCCCTGAAGGTCCGAGACCTCTTGTGGGCCCCTCGCAGGTCGATTCCGCATCTCCGCTCTCGGAAGAGATTCGCTATCCATCTTCGAATACCTCCGCCTGAAGGGCATCCTCTGCAACCCGACCTGGGGCCCGAACCTGAGGAGACAGCTGACCCCCTTCGAGAAACTCCTCGACCTGGCGACCTCAAGGAAGGGGGCGGTGTCCAGCATGTACAAAACCTTAAACACCTGCGACCTTCAAGGCAGAAGGAACTTTTGTATGTTTTGGAACAACCTAGCAGGGGAAGAGATCTCCGAGGACTCCTGGGCCAGAATCTTCAAGATAGCATTTCACGGAAACTTGTTTACCTCGGACATGGAACATAACTTTAAGGTGTTACAGGGGTGGCACAGGGACCCCGCGAAGTTGTTGAGGATGTTCACGGGGGTCTCGCCTAGGTGCCCGAGAGGATGCGGACAGACTGGCACCAGAGACACATGTGGTGGCTCTGCCCGAAAGTTCAGGACTACTGGGGTTCAGTGCGGGATTGGATGGCGGAAGTAATAGAAGAAGGTTTGCCACTAAATCCCTTAACAATGTTGTTGGGTCTCCCCCCGGAGGAAACAGAGTTATATCGATAACCTAGGATGTGGGAAACCATGCTGAGGGCGGGCAGAGTGGCCCTTGCCCAGAAGTGGAAAAGCCCCGAGCCCCCCTCCAAAGAGGACTGGCTGATAAAAGTGAAATATATGTTCTTGATGAACAAACTGACTGCGATGGTGAACAAAGAAAGTAGCACGTTCCTCACAAACTGGTATCGTGTGCAGCAGTCTTGGGGCTGGGACGTTCATTGATTTTGACGCCAAGCTTCCGGTCTGAACGAGCCAGGATCGACCCCGTAAGGTGAGACAACACGCCAGGGCACCAACGACCTGGGGAAAGGCGGCATCTAACCAACAGATGAAAGGCCACAATTCGCATCATCTCCACCGTACAGACGAAGGACTGAAAATTGAAATTCTCCCAAGGCAAATATAGGTTTCTGAACACTGGGTCGGGGGATTGGCAGGGGTTAGCGTGTGGGGTTGGGGGGGAGGGGCAGGGTTTTCTTTTTGGTTTCTTGAATGTGTTTGTTGTATCTAAAAATGCCAATAAAAACTAAAGTTTAAAAAAAAAAAACAAAGGACATTCACCAAAAAATAAGAGCAAAAGATACTAACTGAAAAGAAGACACACAAAGCCATTAGCACACTTTTAATAATGGCATTCATTACTTACTACACTTTGGGATCTTGTGCAGCTTTGAACATATTGATTAACCGCCGCAAATGCTCTAGAAATGCATTATTATGTTGTTAGTACTTATTATTTTAAAGGCTCTGCAGTCATGATGTTGGGCTAGTGCAATTAAAAATAACTGTTCGTACACAATGCGTATTCTAGGGTCACGAAGTACTGCAAGTACCGATGGATTGCCACTATTTAGTTGTGGGTATGTTTGGGACAAGTAGGCCAGGAGAACACAAAAAATAAACTTGGAGAGGGTCTTCGTGCTTGGTTGGAACTTTTAACAAAAAGGACAAATTGTTCTTGTAAGGTCGCAGGGTGAGGGTCTTCAGGAAGCATGGGACAATGAAATAATAACAGTTGCAACTTTCACGAAGAATGCTCTAAGTGTGCGAAAAGAAAAATAGTAAACAGACAGTGTATCCTCACTCTGGATGTGTAGGAAGTTCTTTCCCTATCTCTCTTGTTTTGGAGCGAGTTATCATGGGTTGGCCTCTGTTGGACGGCGATGCTCCTCAGTGATCTTTTTGCTCTTCTTCTTGCGGAACGTTGGCCCTCTCACTGTCATTGCTAGGAGAGGCTGCTGCTCAACAGGGCTTGACGTCGATGTAACTCCAGGCCTTTTTGCCTTGGAGCTTAACCACTCGATCTGTTACTTCCTAAACGATATGTCGGCCAGTGAATCTGGGCTTGGACCATGTTCTCGTGAAGTCACACAGAAGACAGTCTCTCAAGGATAAAGTGGTGGTTTATTTAATTGTTGCTTGTTTGTTTCTGTATTGTTGCTTTATTCTTTACCTTTGGGCCTCTCCCTTTGTCCCTGCAGTTGGCAAAAAATAAAACAGTCACTAGCCATCAACGATGCAGTGCACTCATACATTTCTTGTCCCATTACATCAGACATTTTGTTCTGCATCCTGCAATGCCCGAGTGGGGGGAGCCAGAGGAAGTTGCATCTGCCGCCCTGTTACCACCTCATGTGGTGTTAAATGAGGGCCGGACCCTGGTTTGTTGCGCAATGCGAATAAAACTAACGGTAAACAGTGTAGCCCGCTCTAAGTCAATGTTTTCTTTTTCTTGGCAATGTTTTCGTTGGGCAGCCCATTGAGGCGCTCACACATTCTGTTTGCCTGTGGATGATATACACAAGAGAATTTGTGTGTTTTCCTAGTAAGGTTCTGATGTGGTGAAACATCTCATTGATATGATATGATATGATATGATATAGAATTTGTAACGCGTCTATACACAAGTGTTTCAAGGCGCAACGAGGCGAGGGAGGGGGATAAGAGGGAAGACAGAGACAATGATCTTACTAGGCCATGTGACATTGAGATTGTGCAAGTGCAGGAGAGGGGGAAGGGGAAAAGTGTGAGGGGAAAGGGGGTGGGGGAAGTGCAGTGCATGAGATCAACAGTAAAAATAAATAAAAACCTATAAACAAAGAGTGCCGACATCAAGTGTCAAGTACTGGTAGGGGACTGCAGGGATACAGAAAAAGCCCCCGAGTGCAAGGGTTGCCAGGGGGGCAGTGCAGGTGTGCAACTTATGGGGAGGGGACCTGGGCCCGAGATCAGAGGGTGGCCAGGTGACCAGTGCAGTTACAGTTTCAGCCAGGAGTTCAGCAGGAGAGAGGAAGAGAGAAAGCAGAAGCAAAGAGGAAGGTCTTGAGGTGCTTCCAGAATCGGAGACGGTTCTCCTCAAGTTTCAGAGAGGCAGGGAGGTTGTTCCAGAGGGAAACCCCAGCAGAAGAAAGAGATCTACCACCAACTCATTGCTTGGAGTAGCGACTGACCCTGAGGAAGGATGAGGCGGATCAGCGAAGAGAAGGAAGATACTTGCGAAGAAAGAGTTGAAGGTATTGAGGCCCCAGAAGGCCTTGTGAACAATGCAGAGGGGTTTGAACTTAAACCTCACAATCACTGGGAGCCAGTGCAGAGATTTCAGTCCTGGAGAGGTACGATCCTTGGGCTTGAGGCCAAAGACAAGTATTGCAGTCATGTTTTGGATGAGTTACAGAGGGAGGAGAGTAGAGGCAGGCAAATTTAGAAATAGGCTGTTGCAGTAGTCCATCCTGGAGAGAACCAGAGATCTAGAGACGCTGAGCTTCTGGGGGAAACATTGGCATTGGCATGGAAGGAAAGGAAAGGAAGAATACCTCTGATGAGGTGCAACTGATAGTGTGACTTCTTAGAGACGTCAGAGATGTGAGGAGAGAAAGAGAGTGTGTGGAGTTGAAGATTACCCTGAGGTTTTTAGCCTCACAGGTGGGAGCAGGTGGGAGCAGGACGAGGGCCAAGAAACGCTGGCCAGAGAGTGACAGGAAAGGAGGGAGTGTACTGATGAGGAGAATCTCAGTCTTACTGGCATTAAGGCAGAGATCATTGGCAGCACACCAATCCTGGATAGCTGACAGAGAGTCAGAAATGAGAGAAGGAGAAGAGGTGGCAGAAGGGAGCCTGAAAATGAGCTGAGCGTCATCCGTACATCACTGAAAGTTGTAGCAGAGAGCAGCCATGCAGTGGGCAAGAAGTGCCAGACATTGGTTGAACAGCCAGGTCCTTTTTAAACTTCTTCCTACCAGATTTAGTGAGCAGGATAGTCAATAGAGAAGCAGTTAGAAAAGATAGGAGAAATGGAGAGCACCATAGAGTAGGTAGGAAGAGGAGCGAAGAAGAAAGGCAGTGGGAGGGGTGCAAGGAGACGCTCAGGAAGGACACAGGGAGGGGTGCAAGCAAACGAGACAAAGAGGGGCGAGATAATAGTAGACAATTGACCAATAGCTCAGACAATATTAGAACAGTTTGCTAAATGAACAATTTGCTAAGAAGACAAAACAAAAAACAACAAGGACATAGTAGGTGGTAAATGAGAACCTGGAGAAAGGAAGAGTACAACGGAACACACAGCAGTACAATATCGGACATGGCAGTCTGTGAGGCGAATACAAAAACCACAAAAAACCAACGCAGGAGAAAACGGTGAAAACGGACCTAAATGAGGGAGGAATAAGAGGAAAAATACAGGCAGTATAAGCAAAAACAAGGCAGTCAGTGAGGAAAAAACAACAGCAGTTAATAATGACCTAAGTAGGCAAGATACGGCAGAAAACAGGACAGTAGGACAAACAGTGATTAGGGCAGTCCAGGCAGAACAGAGGGCGTGTGGGAGCAGGGGGGCGAGGAGGGACACGGAGAAGCGCGGAACATGCGGTGGAGGTCATGCAATGGGGGAGCTGTGAGGAACCACACAATAAAGGGTTGCGAAGGGGACCGCAGGGGCATGGCAACCATGGGGCGTGCGGTCAGGGGATTGCGGGAGGAAGCGAGGACACATGATCAAGGTGTTGCGAGGAAACACACAATCAAGGATTGTGAGGAACCACATAGGCTAGGGATCGTGGCTGCGTTTGGCATGCGGTAGGGGTATCACGAGGAGGATGTGAGGGCCCACGAACAGGGATTTGAGAGGAACCATGCAATCAAGGATTGCAAAGGACCTTGCGGGCTGGGAACGAGGCAGGCGCGGAGCACGCGTTCAGGGGCGTGAGGAAGAAGCGACGACCATCTATGACTCGAGCTACAATGCCCAATTCACAGGATTAATTCCCCCTGTCCTTGGTCTGGGAGAGGCGAGTGTTAGGAAAGTTTCCCATTTATATGTAATTTTCCCTCCAGTTGTGTGCCCCCCAACCTTTTGCTGCTGTTTTGAACACCATAATCTGACTTTGCCAGTGAAGCACAGCCTTCAGCTGCACTCCTCTGGGCTTTCGCTCATTTTATTATGGGGAAACGGACATGCTCTTAAAGACAGTCAGTACTGGAAGACTTTGTTTCCCTTAGTCCTTTCCAATATTACAACTTTTCTGCAACGTGTTTCAAGTACACAATGTACCTTACAGTACAGTGTGCTTGGGTCTTCCTTTTGTTCCCAAAGGCCCTAGACTCCCTCAAAGGAAAAGTACAGATGTGCCTTTGACAGGGCTGGTGGCAGCTTATCTTTTCACGTATTTCTAACCCTTTCTTGCCATGCAAACCACCTTTACCATGGTTGGCACAGGAAGGTGGCCTGGCTCCAAAATGGCCATGCCACGATGTTCTTTGTCCTGTCCTTTGGCCATCTTGCCCCTTTGCCTTCCCCAAGTCGAGCCAACCTGGGTCAGCCCTTATTTGGGTATGCATTCCCTGCGAAACGCCAAGGTTTCGCAGTCTTCTGCATGTCGTGTGTGTATGCTTGCAGGACTGTCTAGTTCCAATACACATCCTGGGTGGCAGAGAGTCTGGTGTGCTGTGAATGACTGGTACCACCATGGTCCGTGATTGGTCCATGTCTGGTGTGCCTGTATGGGAGCAGATCTCTCATTGGGTCCTCTTCATTTTGGCGCAAAGGAGATTCTGAGTAAGAGAAGGCCCCGAACACCCACACCAGGTCGATCTCTTGAGTTCTCACTGAACCTAGGATAGGATCCAAGTATCCAGAAACTAAGAAACTGAGTTGAGGAACTGCTGGTGACCCGCTGGAAGTTTTGGCACCCTGAGCCTGTTGTTGTCCCGCTGGGCCCCTATGCATCTGATCAAACTAGAAGGTCTACGAAGGTGCTCCGACCCATTGGAAGAGTGAGACCAAATATTCTCGGCACCTTCATCAAACCCTGCAAGTAAGCCTTCTCGGAAGTGTCCCTGGGCCAACCAATGGGCTGACCAGCTTGTGCAGGACCTTTGCTCTGACACTGCTGCCATTTTGAGAAGAACCTTGAAACTTGGTACATTGCAAGCTCTGTTTTCACAGCACTCTCACACCGAATTTCGTACACTTGGCATTCCCAGGTCTGTAATAAAGAGAGAGCACCTAAACACGAGTACACACTTTTACTGTGTCACCCAACCGTGGTGATGAACTTTGCAGGTGCCTTGCTGATGTGCCCCTCTCTGCCCTAGAGCCTGCTACAGTGAAACTGGCCTGATCCATCCATCAGGAATGAAGAAATTGCCACTGTCCCGCCAAGGAATCATCGCTGTAACTTCGCTGCTGAAACCGCAGAGCTGCACAACTGCAACATTTGAACCTGCAACCAAAGTGGACTTGCCTGCTGAAGTTTGGTCCAAAGTGGGCCGGGGGTCGGTGAGTACTTGCAACCCTTACCGGTGGCCACTAGCGCTTACACCCACTTTTACACACAAATGTCCCCTGAGGGCCACTCACCTTTCTACAGGTAGCCTGTGCTACCGCCCCATTCCCAACTCCTGGATTCTGTTCTGCCCCTTTGGGGAGACGGTCCACGAATACTGGGAACTCATTCTTCATCACCTTACCCACTTTCCTGAGCTGCTATAGCCCCTGCAAGAGACCCTGTTTTCGCCCTTCTGCACCATCGCGTGCACCAGAATTTGAAAGTACATTGAGCACCAGGCTCCTCTCTTCGTAGGGACTGGACTGCCTCTCAGTCAGGGTTTATTTAATGAAGAACTGCCTAAAGACTATCTGCACTGCTTGTTTCCTTCCCTTTTAGGCTGTGGACCCATTCCGTGCTCTTGACCCTTTAGGCCACTTGGTATTGTATATATGTGTTATAGTAGTGTTGTATTGGTTTAATGTATTACTGCTGAATAATTACTTTGTGTTGAAGTTCAAAGGCCTTGAATAAATGTACATGTATATATATATATACACCTGACTGGGAGTGATTTGTAGTGTCCTTTATTCTTTGTGCTCATTGAGGTCTTTCAGTCACCCTCACCCCTCCTGAGACCTAGTCTTGACAGCCGCAAATGCTACCTTGATGGGTCTGGCTTGTCCAGAAGGTTACCCTGTTCCAAGAAACTAGGCTTGCCTTCTGAACCTCTGCCCACCAGGTCAGAGTTCATAAACCCATCTTAACAGGAACCGCTACTCTTCCCACCATGGGCAAATGGCTATTGTTCGGCCTGGCTGAGTCACATGGGTAGGGCCGCAAAATGGAGCTTTTCGGGTCTGCAATAAGTGAGGATTTATTCTGTTATTTTGCAGGTGGCTCCCTGCCCCGGGAGCCAGGAATGTGCCACCCACCCTTGTCCTTGTCCTTGGCTGTGAGCACTGGCCCTGTGAGTCTGCATCTTTTCTTTCCTTATTCTGATGCCTTTGGCTTCATGTGAATTCACTACAGTCATTCTATGGTTTCTCTACATATATATTATATTATTCTCCTTAGGAGTTAGTAGTATTTGGCTCTTCCAGGTTCCTTATCCGTCTCTGTAGTTCCATATGTGACTTTTTGCTATCTTGCATTTATGCGTTTAACTAGGGAAAAGAAAGAGGCTTCTGACAGTATGTACATGTATCTGTCCTCCATCTACAGGACTGTGTATGCATGTGTGCATATGTCTGTCTGTGCAACTTCATGCAGCGATGCAAGTGTTTTTTGTGACTAATGTTACTATGTCATGGTGTCACTAATGATGTCAGCACAGCTGGATATTTATCTTTAGTCACTCTGGTCAAGTGATGGGGCACCTGTATCTGCAAAGATGTCAGCTGAATAAGGTTGGAATGGTTCTCTGAGTCAATATCTGCTCAAATACGTGGAATGCGCAGGTCCACCTGGGGGCTTGCCAAACAGTGACTATCATTTGTCATTTCTCATCCTTCAGGCAGTCATGTGAATAGGGGACACAAGGACCATTCCAGAGACCCTCTCTTCAGAGGGCATCATGCAAATGTTAGGTTAAAACAGGGGTGTAGAGACTATTTTACAGATTAGATTTCTGGGTCTACCTTTGTTATAACTTTTTTTTTTATGTGTGTGTGTTGTGGGGGCCGCTACCTTGTGCCTTTGTGCTGCAAATTGTTAAGGGACTTGCAAGTGTCACCTATGATCACATGCCCACCATATTTAACTTCTCTCTCTCTCAACAAGCATCTTCCCAATCTATTACAAAACAGCCACAGTCATACCCCTCCTAAATTAACCAAGTGTTGACCACAGATTACACTTATTATACAGACCGATATGCCAAAGAAGAAGGGACGATCCCGCCCCGCAGCCAATCCTTGGTCCACACTGGAATAAGAATGGAAATACCGGAAGGAACCTACAAGAGAGTGGCCCTGAAATCAGGGTGGGCTCTTAACCAGTGACTGGAGCTCAGAGCAGTGGTAATAGAGCAGCACTACCCTGGGGAGGTCAAGGTACTCCTGCTGAATCTCACAAACACTTCCTTCCGAAGCAAGGCAGCCCATGGCACAACTTTGTTTGTGAATAAGTGGTCATTCCCACTGTGAAGTCAGTTCAAAACCTTGGGCCCACAAACTAAGCAGAAGCAGGATTTGGGGAGATTAAGGAAGCTCAAGAAGCCAACAAACCGGTCCAAGAATTTGCGGAGGCATGGAAGACAGACCCAATTCTAGACTAAGCAAGGGAGAATCTGGTTTTGAAAGTGCAAAGCCGAATGCTGAAAACCCTGCATTTTATCCTCTATCACGTCAGTGTGAATCCCTGAGGAGACAGCATCAGCTAACACCAATTGTGTTGAAACCCTTCCAAAGAACTGTGTTAGAGTTATCGCATTTCACTGTTACAGCTGGCCATGTGGGGCTACAGAAGACCCAGATGGCCGATTCTACAGGCCCTGAGTTCATGCAGAAATCAAACAGTGCTGATCCATCTGTGAAAAAATCTCACCAGTCCATTTACCAAGGTTACCACTGCAACCACTACCCATCATAGAGGTGCCCTTTCACTGGGGCAGCATGGACATAGTCAGACTACTATAACCATTGAGATCTGGCAATTGATACAATCCTGTTTTGGTCTACTATGCAACCTGATATCCAGAGAGCAACACCATGCACAGTAACACCACCAAGGTCATATTGAAGATACTAATCCCATTTTCATTAAGAGTGGGCTTCCCAACCAAACTCTTGGATGTACAGGGAAGCAGCTTTTTGTCATGACTGATGGGTCAGATAAAAGTACTAATGATGATAGGGGCTCTGAGTACATCCGTTCATCATTTGCAAAATGACCGCCTGGTAGAATGGTTTAACAAGACCTAAAAGCAGATTCTCTGGAAATTAGTGGCAGAAGTCAGCTGCTAGGATCACGTAATTCCTTGGCCACTTTTTGCTCTAAAGAAGACCCCACAAGCATCAACAGGGTTTTCATGCTCCAAATTGGTAAATGGGCGAAACCCCAAAGGCATTCTCAACATTCTGAGAGAGGAGTGGGGAGGCCGTAACAGCTGAAAAACCAATGATCACTGCATAATTCAAAATACTTGAGAATATAAGGAAAAGGTCCATTGGTCGGTGTGATCTTACATGGAAGTGGCTTAGAGCAGGCAAGAAAAAGCCTACAACAAAGAGGTCTGACTGCTGGCCTTCCAGGTGGGGGATCAAGTAATGGTCTTATTGTCTATGATACAAAACAATGCAGAGTGAGTCATGCCAGAGGGGAGGATAGAGAGTAAGAGAGAGTCGCAGAGGTCGCAAATGAGTTCTGAGGAAGGATAGGAAGCATCCAGGTAGATGTTAAAGTCTCCATGAAGGAGGGGTTGAGTGGTCGAGACCAGGAAGGAAGAGGAGAGGTCCACCCACTCACAGAGTGGGTGGACCAGGAGTGCATGGGAGATATAGAATCACTAAAAATGTCTCCCACTAAACCTATAAAGTACAACAAGTAGATCATCAGAAAGCATCACAGTTGTATCATATTAACAAACTGAAGGTGTGGAAGGAGAACAGTAATCCAGAAACATCAAGAATTCACCCAATGAATCAGCGGGTATGTCAACATGTTTTCCACAACACCCGGACATGTCCAAGGACTAGTCCATCAGACCATCACAGCTCTAGAAAAAGTAATCCATTTGATGCTATGTCGACTACCAGAAGCCAGGAAACAGATTATCCATGGGGAGATGTGAAACAAGTTGGACTTGGAGGTAATCGAGAAGTCCCATAGTGAATTGTCAGCACCAGTCATTCTGGTACCCAAATCAGACCAGAGCTGGAGGTTCTGTATAGACTTGCAACATTTGAATGAGGTCTTGCAGCTTGGTGCCTACCTCGTGCCACAACTGGCAAACTGGTGGAGAGCCTAGGACCAGCGAGGTTCATTTCCATGCTAGACCTTACCAAAGGCTACTGGCAGGTGGCACTGTCAGAGGAGAACAAAGCCAAAAAAGAATTTTCCACTCCAGAGGGACGATATCAATTCACTGTACTTCCTTCAGGCTACATTGGACAACTGCCACTTTCCAATGATTGACGGACCAAGTACTGCCTCCCTGCTGAGCTTTTGCAGGTACCCACTGTGAGAAACCTAAAGGTGTCTTACCCGCTAGTCCCCAGGGATCTGTCAACCAGGTGGGCAGGACATGGCCATTCCTTATGGATCCAGTTCCTTGGAGTGGACCAGTGTGGGAGACTCACCTGACTGAGGGGTCTTCGGGAGTGAAGGTGGGACACCAGATGGAGAGATGTGGTACCCCCTTCCCTGTAACACCTTTACCCCATCCTTCCAGGTAGGGTACTTAGGAACTCAAATACCCCACCCCCTTTTCCAACACAAACATTTCCTCACGGACAGCTCAATACAAGAGAAATGGAATAACACCCGAGCCGTATACCTGACATGTCCCAATACAATGGTCAGGCAGGATCAGGCAATTACTGACCATTACATACACCTGACTTCCATCGCACTTTCCCACACGGATAAAAGGCAGAGCACGAGAGCACACTCTGAGCAAGGCAAAGCACACAAGGAAGCAGCAGTTCCAAGGTGGCAGTTTAATACAAGGCGGAAGATGGCAAAACCGAAGAAGATTGCAAGGAGGGACATGCCCTTGAGCTTTTCAACGAAAGACGGTTACTTTCATGAACCTTCGAGAATAGGAAGATGTAAGACCAGGAATCAAGGGTGAAGACTTCTGCATTGTGTGGCAGAGGTACCAGGGGCTCTCCTGCATCGATAGTCAAGACAGGGAGAATCGTTTGCCATTGTGGTACTGTCCTTGGCTCCTACAACAAAGCAGCACCAGTGAAGTCAGCACAGCCGGTGAGTTGGGGAGACTGATACCAGACCAGTCTGTGTTGAATCCAAGGTTACAAGCGGCAACATTGTATAGTGAAAGCTGGAGAGAACAATCTATGAAGCGTATGTTGCAAGTGACGCGAACACAATTAAACAGTGATGAGTGATTGAACTCTGAAGCCAAGATATGATACCTTGGACAGAGTGGTCTTGCACCACGTGGGTGCTCATTCGGAAATGTCTCTGTTAGGTATCCAGCTGAAAGGTGGCAAATGTGAAGAATGATAAAGATTTGTGAAATCAATGTGGTCCTGTAACGGGTCAAGTAAAACCCAGTGCACATTTGACAGTATTCGATAGTAAATAACATAAAGAAAGTTCATGACAAAGTAGATGAAGTTGGTCCAAGCATGGCAGAAAGAGATCAGGTACAAAATGTTTTGGTTAAAGCAACTTTGTTTAAAGTTGATATTGGAAATTGGAATTAGTCCGAGCCCGGCAGAGGGTGACTAATTGAATGTTGTGTTAAACGGATCTGAGCCAGGCTGAGGGGTATCCAGGATCTGAGCCTGGATGAGGGGATACGGGGGGAACCATGAGACACCTGAGAAACAATATCCTACAAGAAATTGTACGCATAAATAATAAAGGATCTGAGCCCAGCTGAGGGGGATTCGAGGTGAATAGTGAATCACCTGAGAAATTGAGTACTTGTGAAAATCTAAAAGCGCAAAAGAAGTATTGTTTGTTTTTCGCATCAAGCCCTCGGAATGAAGAGATTTTGAAAGGCAAAGAAACTTGAGAATGGAAGGCCCCGATGCTAATGATTGAACTGTATCCTCGTGCTTGAGAAGCAAGAGACTGTGCTAAGCTTGAGTGTACTGCCTCATCCTGAAAATGTGGACAAGGGAGGCCAACGGCCTGAACATCCTGACATATCATTTTGTGAAAACTTCTTTCTTTTTCATAACATTGTTTCCCACATTATTTGTATTTAGAAGTAAGGATTGTCAATAGGTTTATTAGTATAGGCCCTTTTATTTTGACAATACCCAACTAGGACTGTGTTATTATTATTTGATAGTAGTAACTTGCTTCCATCTGTAGATTTAGGATTAGATAGGAGTTTTTCAAACCCTTTTTGAAGTTCAATAAACACCCTTGAACTGTGGTCACTTATGTCTGTCTTACTGTTGATACCATGCCTTCCTTGCACCACTTAGGTGACATCAGGCCTCATCACGAGATTGGCGGTATCCTGGCGCTAACTGCCCTGGGATACCACCCAATGCTATTTCCGTTATCGCAACATGGTCCAGCGCATTTTGCACCAGATCCCGAGTTGTGGGGCGGCAGTAAGTACCCATTCCGCATTGGACCCAATGGGGTTGGTGTGGTGCTGTTAGCGCTGCATTAATAGTGCCAAAAATGGCACGAAAATTGAGATTTTTACCTCCAGCAAGATGCTGGAGGTAAAACTCCCATTTTCCGCCAGACTCTTGATAGGGCCAACCCTCAAATGTGGCGGCAGTAGCGTTACCGCTGCAGTTAAGGGCTATCACCCAACCCGGGATGAGGCCCATGGTGGTACACAGTTCAAGCTGGGAAGAACGCCTGCAGCATTTTATAGCTCTGTGCAATCAGCTGCAGAAAGCCCATCTAATGGCAAACCCTGCAAAGTGTCACCTGGCCAAATTCATAGTGAGATGTTTGGGCTTCCAAGTGGGGTACAGGAACATGCTACCACACAATGCCAATGGGGAGGCCATACAACTTGTCCAGAGGCCTGCCACAAAGAAGTACATATGGGCATTTTTAGGTTTGGTTGGCTTCTACCACCGATTCATACTGAGGCTTTCAGAAAATGCAAGTCCCTTAACTGACAAAGATCTTTTGACCAGCTTCGAGGAGCGTTCTGTAAAATCATGGTCCTGATCATGCATAATTTCACCAAACAGTTAATCCTACAGATGGCCGCCTCAACCGTCGGCTTGGGGGGCGCATTAAAAAAGATTGAAGATGGGAAAGAGAAACCCATCATCTACAGCAGTCGAAAAACTCCACCCAAGATAGTTTAACTGGAGGCTCTGGCAATCAAATGGGCTATATTCAGTTTAAGGTATTATTTAACAGCATGAAGGTTTAAGTTTGTGCCTGATGTAGAGATAAGGTCATTTCTCAGACATAACCAAATACAGCCATCTTCGGATTAAAAACAGTCAAATTGCAAGAAACAGAGACATTGGGCCTCATTACGAGTTTGGCGGTAGCCGTGCCTGTTTTTCAGGCACGGCTACCCCCAAACTCGCTACTGGCACCGCCACCCGTGATTAGGCAATAACCGGCCCATTACAAGTTGAATGGGCCAGTAATTGCCCATTTGCGGGTGGCATTATTACCGGGCTCCCGATCCCCATTCTGCTCCATAGGGCAGAATGGGGATGGGGAGCATGGTTGCACCGGCACCGTTGGTAACGGTGCCGGTGCAACTACGAGTTATGCTCACGGATGCCACACAGCCCGCCAGGTGAGACCTGGCGGGCTGTCAGCCACCCGCAAGCAGAATTCATAATTCAGCGGTACGGTATGCACGGTGCCGGTGCCTTACTGGCACCGTTCATACCGTTACCGCCAACATTATAATGAGGCCCATTTATTTTCCCCATGGCCAGCCGAGAGCGTTTGTTCAGCCACCATGATACAAGCTGAAAAGAAGAAAGACTCAAAGTTCTTCTGTCTCTAACATATATTTATAACCAAAAATATATGACACGCCAGTTCTGTTCCAGCATGAATCTTACAATATAATTGGTCAGGTTTCTATGAGTAAAATACATTGCCCTTTCTTATTGGGTACACATGCTTCCTGAAATGTATCATTATTTCCTATTCCAATGACCTCATGCTCTGCTGACCAATGTATCACAGAGCTTGCTTTGCAACTTAGAGGCTGGTTAGAAGAAGTTCTGAGATGATGTGGGCAATAGCCAGCCTGCCAAGGACACAAAGCTTGCTGTCACATTCTGATTGGTTCATCTCTCTAGCTTATCTATTTCCCACTTACTGCCAAGTCCTTTTATAAAAAAGCGCTTGGGACACACTGCTGAGATTGTGTTTTCTCCTATTTAATTCTGTTTTATACATGATATTTTGCCAAAATCAGTCTGTGTTCATTTGTAAGGCAAGCTGTGGCATACATTTTGGGAAGGATGGCTACCTTTTGCTATCACATTGCTATGTTACTGAAATATATCCATATTTTATTCATGTTGTGCACAAATGTATGTATTTCCTTATATATGTGTTTTCATATATGAACGAGTGCAGTGTAATATTCTTCACATCCCATGAATGTGTACATATGTACTCATTTCACCTAGTCTTGCCACTTTCAATTTACATTGTATCTATTCCCTAATGCACCTGCCTGAGATAGGTGCAGTACGACTGCCTCTTATTAATAACACTTCTTACTTTTTCAGTGTTGGACAGGAGAACGGGGCATGGGTCCGGAGTGACATGTTCACCTGTCCATCACCAGAGAGGCGGGGGAGTCGCTTTTGGTCTGCTCCTCTTCACTGAGCACACCCCTCTGGTCTGGATGATCAGATGCAAGGACACAAATCTCTGAGTCCTCAAATGGCTCTTAGCCATACAACCATTTTCATTCACCATCGAACATCGGTGGGGTCACACAAAACAATCTCATGTTGATTTTGAGTCTAGATATCCAAAGTCAGATAATCTGCAGGGATAGGAGGAAGAGGTTGAGGACTTGGGACAAAGGGTGGTGGTCTGTGACAAGGCCATTAATCTTGCATTGTTAAGAGAGGATGGGAACCCCTCTCAGCCTGGGCTGGGGGAGCCTAACAGGGATAGATCCAGAGCCAGTCCTACCCTTAAGGTGGACAGTGACAGCGGAAAGAGCCCCAAGTCATGCCCTCTTGTGCCAGCATGTTTACGAACATACCCTCCTGCCTTGCCTCATATTGCAAATACTGGGAAGTGTCTCATTTAATTTGCAGACACTAGCGCGGTGCAGGCACTCATCAGCAAAAGCCATGCCAGAAAATAACATCAACACTAATCGGAGAGGGAAAACCAAAAGGAGAGGTCACAGTCCAGAGACATGACCACGGCTGTGCACCACCTGGAGAGAGAGGCCTGCTGGAGCCACGCACAGCATGAAGACCAGGGTTGCAGGACCAGTGGAGCCCGCCGATAGACCAGTCAGCAAGTCACTGGTCCACTAGACCAAAAGACAACAAGCGGAGGAAAAGACCCATGCTTTGTCCTCATGCATACACACCCAGAGTGGGGAAGACTGTGCCTGATTGGCCAGGGATTGTTGTCCAATTCCCACAGGGGACAGAAAGCAGGAAGTGTGGGTATTGTTTGTGAGGTCAGGGGCGGAAGACAACCAAGAGACCAGCAGGAGGAGGGAGGGAGCAGCGGCTTGTGGAGAAGATTCATAAAGGAGGCGAGGAATAAGCTTACGAGTAAAAGTGGTTCTGCAGTGTGAGTGTGCATGTTTGTGTGACAAGTGAGTAGATAAGTTAGTTCAAGGAGTGCAAGTGAATTGAACAGTACAGAGTGAAATTAGCATGTTCAGAGTAGTAGTATGATAGGAGGAGAGGATGAATGTGGGAGAAGGAAAGTAGTAGCATGGAGGAGGAGAGTAGTTGTGGGAGGTGGTGAGTAGTACTGTGTGGAGTAGTAGTATGGAGGAAGGAGTAGTAGCTTGGAGGAGATTAGTAGTAGTGTAGAGGAGGGGAGTAACAGTGTGGAGGAGGAGAGAAGAGGATTAACAACAAAGGATGGGAGCAAGATCAGCAGGATTGAAGCATTGAAGGGATATGAGAAAGGAGAGAGGAATGAGTTAGAGTTAGTTGAGAGTAGAAAGGCAAAGGTGAGAGTGTGCATAATGAAATGGGCCAGAGTAATTGCAAGGTACCAACCCTATCGGCATTAGAAGACAAATCCTTAGATAGTGCAGGAAGAGTTAGGACGTCCCTGAGGGAGGTAAGTACGATGAGGCCCAGTATCTTTAAATCGTCATTGCAGCTCTTCTAGAGTCTTAGCATACTGTGGGAGAAACAATTGGTTGCACTAATCTGAAGTTAAGAACAGCAGGACAAGGGAGGAGGAAGAAACAGACGAGAGAGAGAGATGGCCATAGGCCCTGACAAATAAAAATGAAACCATTGAACTGTCTCAATGACTCTGAGTGATTTCTCTGCTCTTTCCCTATTATATGAGACTCAAGCACCACATTTCCATCAGCCCCACCACTTAATGGGGGTTCTACAAGGATCAATCCATACACCATATACATCACCTTCAACAAAGTCATTTCATGAATTAGCTTTAACTATCCCCCATTTGCTGACAATATTTACAGCTTCTTCTCCTTCATCCGTGCAATCCCTGAACATACAACCAACTGCCTAACTGCCATTCACCACTGGATGGGTCTACACTGCCCCATTCTCCACTCAAAGTCAAAAGTCATCTTTCCATGCTGTCTTCAATTCCATCTAAACTCTATCGTCTCACATCTCTTTCACCTTACATCCTCACCCCCTTACCCATGGCCCACAACCTTTGAGCTCTCTTCCACAGCAACCCGAAACTCTTCCAACTCATCATGGCCACTGAAACTGCTGCCAGACTCAATGTTTTAAACATTAGAAAAATCTTCCCATACCCCCACACCACTCCACTAAAATACTTATATCTACTCTTGTGCTCAGCAAACTGAACTACTGTACGAAACTACGTCTTCCTCTACCCCTATATTCTTTTGCTCCCCATCAACAAAGTCCTCAGCTTTGTGACATGCATGCTTTTCGACCTTCCCAGATCCTCTTCCAGCGATCCCTACAGTCACCTTGCTGTATGGCGCTCCATGCAAAATCACTCTCACTTTGGATTCCTGTTACTCATATATAAATCCATCCATGTTTGACTCTGACACGTTGCTGACTCCATCTCACTGTGCTCTCCCTCTTGAACTCTTCACTCCTCATCTCTTCACATGGTATCAGTCCTCTGCCCCCCCTTTCCTCCTCCTACTTTTGCTCCTTTTCCTTACTTACCCCAGTACACTGGAATGCTTTTTGCCTGTCTATTAAAGTTGAACGCATCAAAGATGCAGCTCAAACCCCACTTAGTATTGATGGGATGAGCCCTCCAAACCCTTTCCCCTATCCAAACGAACCACTCAAACCACTTCATTCAAACCGTCAGGACAACTTTATGTAATTTCCAAATGGTGAAATGCTGGCCTCAGGCTGTCAATGTTAAAACATATTGTTCTATCCTTCAGTGCCTGTGCCTGCTAAATGATTCCGCTCTTAACCCTTCAGCACCTGTTAGGGATCACTCAAACAAACAATGCTGATATGAAAAGGCACCTTACCCTGGGGCTGCCTCCGCTCTGCTATTGTTCACTTTGTAATTCAATTCTGTTCGGAATGGCACCTTGTTCTTCAATAAATGAATACATGCAAATCATGCATGCTTCTCATCTACAGGAAATGCAAAGCAGGCATACATGTTTCTCAGTTACAGGATCTTCATGGTGTGCAGAAAAAGAAGAGATATGGGTTTGTTATATTCAGTTTAGGCCTGGGTTTGTGTTCTCTTCTTTGCACATGCTTGCAGTATTGCAGAACCTCGCAGTGCCCCCGAGCTCCTTAAAAACTGTGCATGTGCAGTATTCCTACACTTTGGGTGATCCAGGAGATATACCTACTAAGCATGAATCCCATCCACATGGGGCAGATTCTCAAAACTTCTTTCAGCGCAAGTGATGAAAATGCAACTGTGCATCTCATCCTGCACCCACAAAATCGTGCCCTATTCTGAAATGGCATCTGTCCACGGTCCCTTTCCTGCTCAAGATTCTAGATCGGGCAGCCTACCTGCAGATCCAAGAATATCTTGAATCTAACAATCTCCTTGGGCTAAGACAATCCGGCTTCCGCCCTAAACACGGAACTGAAACAGCCTTGATTGATGTGAAAACTCAAATGGAGATTCTAAAAGACAATGGGAAATTAGTGTTACTCTTACTTCTCGAACTCTCTGCGGCATTCGATCTGGTCAATCACCAAAAACGTTGCCAACATCTTAAATCTGCGGCCCACTTTTCGGACTCTGCCAATGCGTGGATCCACTCTTTCCTAAGTAACAGATCCATGCGGGTCTTCTCTCCAACAGCATCCGCGGACCCTTCTCCTTTACACAGTGGCGTCCCACAAGGTTCTTGTGTGTCGCCAACACTGTACCACGTGTTCACCAAACCTCTCTTTGATGTGCTTGATTATCTGGGTGTCTCTTACACTAACTATGCGGATGACACCCAGATACTCATCCCCATTACTGGTGTTCACACAGCCGATACCAAATCCATGAATGACGTCTACCTGGTTATTCAGGCCTGGATGGCACAACACGAACTCTGCATCAATGATGACAAGACTGAGCTCCTATTACTAGGCTCAACTTAACACCTTAATAAACTAGACCAGGCCTTCAAGTCTTTCAACATTGATGGCAATGACAATAAGATTTTGAAGGACACTAAAACTCTAGGCGTCTATCTGGACTCTGCTCTTTCACTGAACAGACAAACTAATGCAGTAAGGTCGACCTCGGCCTATACCTGCAAACTCATCACTGCCTGCAGACCCTTCCTGAACTCCCACAACTGCATTACCTTGGCAAGAACACTCATTATGTTTAGTCTTGACACACAAATGCTTAGACAACAAGGCCCCACCCTACCTCTCCACCAGTCTCACTCTCCATACCTCCACATGACCCACTAGAACTCCACAAATTCACAGCCTCATTCTGCCCAGATTCAAACTCCAAAAAGCCAGAGGAGTGAGCTTCCCTATCTAAGCCTCGAAGCTCTGGAACTCCCTACCTGTTCCCATCAGAACTGAGCCTTCTTTTCAAACCGTCAAGAATAAAACCAAATCTTGGCTTTTCACGCAGAATATATGATGCGCCACAAATAAGGTCTGGCCTTAAACACCAGGGTCGTTCTGCTTTCTTGTATTTATTATATATTTACCCTGCTCACCTTTATTGATTATGTCTGTATATTATTATATTCATGATTCCATTACGTGACTTCTGTTCCCCCGTACCCTCTTGTAAACTGGGGGAGCTTGAGTTTCTTGCCATTGACCCTTACTGTAATATACTGTAACTGTGTATTCAAGAATATGCGCCCGGATACCCACAGGGCTGGCTTGTGTATTGGCACGTTATAAATGCCATATCATATCATATCATGATACCAATACCGCAGCGAGTGTTCAAAAGAAGATACCCATTGAGACAACCCTACCTCAATGTGATGATAACCTGCAAGAAGAAAAACCTGAAGGAGTGTGAAAAGAAGTTAACCAATGAATTAATTACATCATCAGAAGTGTGCACGATGTCTTGAGATACTGGCTAAAGATGATGTATAGATCCTGAAGAAACTAATGGCGAAGTAAAGAATTGAGTGAGTTTCCCAATAAAGAAAAGGAAGATTACATGTGCACAGAGTACTGCATACAAACAACTGTTCAATAAATGTACAGTTGCTGAAACACAAGATAGATTAAGTCATCATAGAAGCTGGCTATGAGTAGTGAATAGAACACAGGCGAAGCCGCCATTGTATAAAAACTGGACATTGGTATCATGAATTTGATAGGCCAGAACCCATCAAGCTGGAATAGGAAACTGTGTCGCAGCAAGAATTATAGGCTTGTGAAGCTGAAGGGCAAGGCTGCCTGGCCTAGAGTCAAGATTCAAGAAGCAAGGTCAGCTATCTGTTCTGAAGAAGAGTGAGTATGTGGAGGATGAACCTTCTTGCATTAAGGTGCAAGATAGAACACAAAGGATGCCAAACTTTAATCATTTAGAGAATTTAAAAGCTGCAAAATGGACCACATCGTGGTCTCCCATCACATGAGCCAAGGATGGAAATAGAGCATGAACTTGAAGTCCCAGACACGATAGCGAGTGCCCTCTCTCTCCTGTGCATTCTCAAAGACAAGGATATTCTGCAAAGCCAAGCACAAAGACAATTTCATGGCAGACGGCATGGGCGATGCAAGATGTTGGGCTAATAGGGTGGTGAGGTTGTTTCATGTCCTACCTCCCTGGACCTGGGTCTTGGCTTACGTGCTGCTAAATGAACCAAATGTTCCAGACGTGGCACAAGCGTGCCAACCAATTATATTAGTCCATATAACGAGGGACCTTATAGATTTTAGACCAATGAGAAACTGTGTATCTAATGTTTCTGTTTTTTAGAGGCAGGCATAAATTGTCCACCTGTTAATGGACAACCAATAACAATCCTAGCTCCTATAGAAAAGTATACTTAGATGTCTCTTTTAACCAATCCCGACCCCTGATAGGTTTTTCACTTTTGCCTCATAGGATGATTTCACTCTGATATATTTTTCATATAAAAAACATATTTTGTGCAGAGATCATTGAGAGACAGAGCGTACGTCTGCTGATGTTAGTTATAACCTCCATTTTTTAGATAATTGTTAATAAAACAGTACTTTGCCATCTTCCTGAGTTGGCTCCCTTATTTGGTCTCAGAATTATTCAGGTGTGATGCCAACCATTACATATGCATGTTCCGAAAGGGCCATATGCTCAATGAGGTAAGCAGAAAGGGAGGGGAAGAGGAGAAACAATCAACTTGAGTCCAAAAGTATTAAGTTGCTAAGCTGAGAATGTGAGGAATTCGACCATGAGCACAGTGGGTGGGTGCGCGCCTGTTTTTTTTAATTTGAGAAGAAATTGAATGATGGTGGATGAACCTCTGGAAAATGTGTGGGGCACACTGCACAACATACAAATAGATTTGTGTACTCTAGGTGGACACAGCCTACATGCGCTGCCCCCCCCCCTGTCATACTTACTTGGGAAATGGCAGCCAAGAGTACATCAAGGTATCTCAGAAGGGGGAGGACAAAACCTTCTTCCTGCCATGATCAGCCCAATTAACTAACAAAGGCTCCATGGATCCACCTTTCCCTTTGTTTAAGCTCTGCTGCTGGTGGCAGCTTTGCATACTAATCAAAGTTTAATTCAAACATTTGCCTGGCTGTAGAGTGTAAACAAAGGAGACACGAAACCCCAACACCACTTTCATATGCACTGTGTCAACCTGAGGACAGCTCCCACCCGAAAGTATCAATGACAGTGAGCTGTTATGTCTGGGTCTAGGTGTTTACAATAGGCAACCCCTGCAGGGGAACCCATTCAGAAGGTACGAGAATGTGGTTTTCAGGAGACAGAAAGTATGTTATAGCCGCAGCTTCAAAGATGACCTGCCGCTTTGATCAGGAACCACAGAGAGCTCAATTAACCAGACAGACCCTTTGATCCACAACAGACAGGAAGATGGGTAGGACTTAGTATTACATATTTCACCCCTTTGCCTTTTCTGTTGCAAAGCACTCTGGTTATGACCTCATGGATACAGGAGATTGTTGGTGAGGACCCAGGGTTGGTTCATTGAGGTAGGATTAGCCGACACCAACCAGTGTGGCCCATTTGGCTTTAAAAGAGCACTGAGCCCCTCTTTTGGGGAAATCATCTGAAGACTTTGCAAGGAGTAACAAGAGGAACTCAGCATTGGACCCTGGATGAAGTACAGTCTGCCTTACAGCTTCCGCCAGTGAAGGAAGGCAAGGACATCCAAGAGGGAAGCATGATCCCTCCCTTAAACATCTCCCAGGGAACAGAGGAAGATACTGAATCTAGAGCACCCTTAAGCAGCTCCAGAACCGCCCCAACACGGCATTCCCAGCTAAGCTCTGCAGAAAGCTTCCTAGGTGGGAAGTGCCAGAGAGTCTCCGAACCAAACTAAGGACAAGGCAGCTGCCTGCAACAAACATTGCATGAATAAATAAATAGCCCTATTAACATTGAAACTATCACACAGATGCAGCCACCCAACTGCTTTCTGAGGGGAGCTGCAGGAGCGGTGCAGGGTGTGGTTCAAGTAAAAGAAAACGTTGCTTATGTTGAACAGAGATCACCCTGTTTGAATAGCAAACAAGGGGAAGGTTTTTTTTTTTATAAAATGGGATGAAAATTGTGCATTTTGAAGAATATTTACTCAGCAACACGGGTCAAAACTATTATCGGCATAGTGAAGTAACTCATCACCAGTGCCATGGAAGTGGTTTAAAGTGGAATTGATATATAGTTTGGAAAAGAAGCAGCATGAAAGAAATAGTGCCGTTTAAACAATTATTTTGGGCATTTGCTTTGGTCGGAGGTTAACTGCCAGCTCCGCCCCACTACACCCCGCCTCCTCGGGCACCACCGCCCCCTCAAACTCCACCCCCATCCCCGCCCTTGTGGGATCCCCCACCAATTTTTTACCATTTCCACCACTGTATATACATACGAATGGAATGTCCCCGTGCACATTAGTCTTTCAACCAGTGGGTAATCTAGTCAATGCTCTAGGACCATCCCACCTTAAGCCATCAGAGGATTGCCGTAGGGCCCTGCTCTCTTGCATGCTCTGCTTCCCCAGCAGGCCCTGCGTGTGATCAAGGTATGCTTGCAGCGGTGGGCTAGATGGGGACTAAGAAAGCCAGGAAGCGTGAGCACGAGTGGTATTTATAAGCAAGGAAATATAAAAGCCAAATATCAGGAATGGCCACTTTCTGGCAGAGTGGAGAACTTGTACAGCAAATAAGATGGCTAAATAACCAGAGGAGGGTCACGGTGAGATGTGGAGCATGAGGGCAATCTCTGCCATGCACAGAGGTCAGCACATGTGCGTCATTGCAGTGCCTGCTCTGTGCCTTTTCATTTGCGTACATTTTTGAGAATCTGACCCACAGTTTTGATGGGAATGTTTGCGCCCTGTGCTTGGGTACACCTGCACCAATATTGGTTACACCGCCAGAGTTTTCTGGCATCATTTTTTTTTGTGCATTTACCGAGGTATTTTTGAAACCTGCGCCTGTGGAGAAGGCGGCACGTTCGCAAGACTCGCGTCATTCAGGGCAGAACAACCCCGACGTGCAAAAGCGACAAGCACAACAAAAAATGATGCAGTCGTTTAAGATGCTTTCCTCCGGACTTCTCAAAAGTCAAAACCCTTCGCACGGAAAAAAGTCATGTCTGCGTGACTTGGTCACAGCGACTTCAAAAGTTAATCTTGCCCCGTGATAGAGAGCTGAGATCATAAAAACAGACTGTAATCATTAATTATTTGCAAGTAAGAGAACAGAAACTGATTATTATGACTAAAGATGCAAGAGCAAACTCACCTGGGAACAAACACGATGCCGAAGCAAGTGTTAGTACAAACAAACCTGGACACATTTATATCTCAAAACAAATATAGTTGTGTGTTCGTTTATAGCAATCTAAAATAATGTATTGCAGGAACAACCCCGGTCTCCTTTCTTACAGAGGAGCTGGAAGAAGATAGCATTACACTGAGCCCGATTGCACATATTTCCCATTAACACAAGTAACATTGCGCTGTGCACGGTTGCCTGCACGGCTGGCATTCAGTGCACTTTGTGCTCTCAAGAAACACACGTACGCAGGTGCACGGCTGCCTACACTGCTGGCATGGCATTCCGTGCACTTCCTGTGCTCTCGAGACAGACACACGTAAGCAGGTGTACGGCTGCCTACACTGCTGGCATTCAGTGCACTTCCTGTGCTCTCGAGACAGACACACGTAAGCAGGTGCACGGCTGTCTACACTTTTGGCATTCAATGCACTTCCTGTGCTCTCGAGACACACACACGTAAGCAGGTGCACGGCTGCCTACACTGCTTGTGGCGCTGCCCGATGACGGGCGCGCACGTGGCGGCGTGACGTTGCACGCCGTCGCGTGCTGTTTAAATAAACGGGGCGTTTCCCGGCTGCATCAGAGCGACCGGGAAGCCCGAACCAAGACAGACGTGTCGGTCTGTGTTCTTGGGGCCGGGGCTTGCGGCGCAGCGCGCGGGGGGCGCCAGTCACCCTCAACAGTGGCGACGAGTGGGGGAATCGATGCCCGGGCCCGGCGATGACAATATGAACAATTTTTCACAACGGAACGAGGTCGAAGGACAGACTTCGTTTCATGCCGCGGGTAGTGCGTTTGCCCACGCGGCTGGCGGCCATTTTGTGCAACGGCTGTGGGACTTCAAGGAGCTCCGGTTTGGGCCCTGAAACGACCCCAGGCCTAATTTTTGGACATTTCAGTAGCTAACAGCTACATCTACACGGAGGTGTGCATGTTTGGTGTATTAACTTAATTACTACGTCGAGTGGAAGCTAGGAGAAGGCCTATCTTGACTGGGCCTGCGGCATCCAGTCACTATCTTGCTACCAATTTTTGGAAAATCGAAAGGCATCCTGCTTTTTTCGTCCCCTTCATCATCATCCTGGTGAACCCATCATCACAGAGGTGGCAGGACTCACCACATCCTGGGGTGGTCCATGCTGAGAGCCACTGTGGGCTGAAGACTTGAGTTGCGGCCCCGATCAGCCTCATGGGGGTGCCTGTGCGCTCAAGCTCATGAGTGACACCGAAGACCAGGACGGAGCACACGGTGTGGCGGCGCAGTTTCATCCTCGTGCACCAGTGGCCCCGCAGGATCTTCTACCCCAATGCAGCAACCAGCAGCTCCAGGAGACGGTCAGGCGGCGGTTCCCGCCCTTCAGCCCCCAGTTCAACCTACTGTTGCTCCTGGTGCTCAGCAGGCAGCGCCTGCCATGGCGCAGGTGCGTGTGCATGCTGCCCTGCAGCCCATCCCCGAATTTGATGTGTTGGGCCCACCATCCAGCCTGGGGCCCCGATGGAGAAGGTGGGTTGACCGCCTGGACATGTATTTCAGGGCTGCGCAAGTAGTTGATGATGACACCAGGCTGGCCACGATGTTGTACTTGGCAGGGCCCTCTGTCCAGGAGATTTTCGAATCATTGCCACAAGGGAATGGAACCTATGATCATGCAAAGGCCGCCCTCCAGGCATACATTTTACCCCTGGCCAACGCGGACCATGAGCGATTCGTGATGCTCTCTGCCAAGCAAAAGGATGATGAGACTCTGGACACGTTCTACGGGCGCCTGAGGCGTCTGTCGCTCGCCTGCGCCTGGGGCGATGCGGAGGACATGATCAGGACCATGCTCATCCAGGCGTGCTCATCAGGCAAGCTCAGGCGCCAAGTGCTGAGAGAGCCGGGAATAACGCTCCAGCGCATCCTTGAGCTGGGAAGGAGCCACGAGGTGTCAGAGGCGAGAGCGGCAAGAATAGAAGCCGGGTCACGCCCCATAAAGACTGAAGAGATCTGCGCGATGTGGCGAGGGGGAAGAGGTGCTAGGAGGTATGGCGGTGGCACACGGGACAGAGCTGGGAGGGCAGGAGAGATTTGCCAAAAATGCGGATACGACCTGCCTCACCCAGCGGAGTGCCCTGCAGCTGGAAAGACATGTGGACGATGCGGCTTGCCAGACCACTTCTCAAGAGTGTGTAGGGCGGCTTTGCCTGTGCTGGTGCCAAGGGGTCAGGGCCGAGCGGTCGCCACTCGCCAGGGTCGGCCGTCCAATGTTGCCCAGGTAGACCAGGGCGAGGAGGAGGCTCAGGCGGAAGAAGCAGAGGAGGAAGATGAAGAGAACATTTTCTTCGTATCAAGTGTGGAGCTCCTAAGAGGCAGAAATCGACGACAACCTAGGTGCGTGGTTGAGGTGAACCAGTCTCCAGTCCCTGTACTCGTGGACACAGGGGCATCGGTGAACGTCATGGCCCGAGAACATTACAACGCCATGGATCGGCCGCCCAGGCTGGTCACGCCAAAGGCCCGCATCTTTGCGTTTGGTGGCGTGGAGCCCATCCCTCTGGACGGGGCCTTTGTGGCAAAAGTGGATCACGATGGCTCCCACATCACAGCCCGCTTCTACGTGACGCCAGTGAGTAAGAACACCTTGCTAAGTTGTGCAGCGGCGGAGGCTCTCGGCATCGTAAGCTTCGCGTACTCCGTCTACCTGGAGGACATTAATGACTTGCTAGAGAAGCATCAGGCCCTATTCAAGGGGATTGGGCAGATGGTCGGAGAGCCGGTACGGCTGCACATAGCGAGTCGGTACAGCCGGTGGCCCTCAAACATCGGAGGGTACCTTTCTACCTCCGTGAGCAGGTAGATAAAGAACTGGACAGCCTCGTTGATCTAGACATCATCGAGAAGGTGGAGGGACTGACTCCCTGGGTGTCCCCCATAGTGGTGGCAAGGAAACTCAAGCAACCAGGCGCAGTCAGAATCTGCGTAGACATGAGAATCCCCAACAAGGCCATCAGGAGAGAGAGGCACCTCACACCGACACTGGATGACATCATTGCGGAGGTGCAGGGTGCTCGATTCTTCTCGAAGCTAGACCTCAGGGCCGGATATCATCAGGTCGTCCTCCACCCCGACTCAAGGTACATTACCACCTTCACCACGCACCGGGGACTGTATCGCTACAAGCGGTTGAGTTTTGGGGTGTCCTCGGCCGCAGAAGTATTCCAGAATATCATTCGGGTTGCCCTGGCCGACCTCGAGGGCGTCCTAAATATAAGCGACGACATTCTGGTCTTCGCGAGGACCGAGGTGGACCACCTGAGGCGTCTGGCGAAAACCTTCGAGAGGCTGCAGTCGCTGGGACTCACACTACATAAGGAGAAGTGCGAATTTCTGCGCCCCTCCCTGGAGTTCTTCGGGTTTGTGTTCAAGGAAGGGGGGTGTCCCCTGACCCCAGGAAGGTGCTGGACATACAGAAGGCCCAACCACCGGAATCTGTGTCGGAGGTGCGAAGCTTTTTGGGCATGGTCACCTACTGTGGCCGGTTCATCAAGAACCTGCCATCCAGGTCTGAGCCCCTCCAAGCCCTGACAAGGAAGGACACTGTCTGGAATTGGGGTCCGCTGGAACAGGCGGCCTTCGATGACATTAGGGGCGCCCTCACGGCCGAGGACACAATGTCATTCTTCGATCCCGCCCTACCATCGGAAATCATCGTCGATGCTAGCCCATTCGGCCTGGGGGCGGTGCTAACTCAGATTGACCGTGATGGCGGCGTCCGGCCAGTCGCATATGCCAGCAAGGCGCTGTCAGACGCCGAACAACGCTACTCGCAGATTGAGCGCGAGGCTCTGGCTGTGCTGTGGGGATGTCGCCATTTCCGGCTCTATGTACTTGGACGCCCGGTGATGGTGGTCACCGACCACAAACTGCTGCTGCCGATCCTAGCGGGGTCGTCATCCAAACCGCCGGCACGCATTGAGAGGTGGATGCTGGCTCTTTTAGAGTATGGGGTGACCCTGGTTTACCGGCCAGGGGTAAACAACGCGGCTGACTATCTGTCCAGACACCCCGGGGTGCCTGGAGAAGGAGTTTGTGACGTCTGTGAGCAGGAAGCAGAGGAGCATGTTCAGGTCGTGGTGGAAGCTGCCACGCCGAATGCCATGCCTCTCCAGGAGCTGGAGGCTGCGGCGGCACAGGATGAGTGCTTCAGAGTATTGAGGCAGTCCATGCAGCAGGGCTCCTGGAAGTCTGCGCTTGAGGCCATGGTGGGACGCACTCAGGAGGCCCGGACGGCTCTTGAACAACTGTGGAAGGTTCGTGAGGAACTGTCCTTCTCGGCGTCGGGCCTGCTGCTTCGGGGCGACCGGATTGTAGTTCCCCAATCCAAGGTGGGCGAGGTGATCGCGCTGGCACACCGGGGCCACCAAGGGGCCGCCAAGACCAAGGCCCGCCTCCGGATGAAGGTGTGGTTCCCCGAGCTGGAACGCAAGGTGGAAAAGTTCGTGGCGGCCTGCGTCTGGTGTCAAGCAGCATCGCCCCTACAGCGGGAACCGGTCATCGAGGCAATGCCGAGGGGGACCCATCCGTGGGAGGTGGTTCATGACGATTTTGGGTCCACCACCATGGGCACCCACTTCCTGGTCCTGGTAGACGAGTACTCCCGCTACCCCGAGGTGGAGTTTGTCGAGTCCGTGGCGTTTGAACACGTGGTGGTGGCGGTGGAGAAATTGTTTGCAGCTCACGGATTCCCGCACACGCTGTGTTCGGACAATGGGGCGCCTTTTCAGGGTGAACGATTTGCTGAACTGATGGCGAGCTGCGGGGTGGTGCACCGGAAGATCATGCCCCTGTGGCCTCGAGCGAATGGGGAGGCAGAACGCCTGATGAGAACCCTCAATAAGGCATTTAGAATTGCCCAAGGCCAGGGGCAGTCCCTACACAGGGCCCTGTACCAGTTCTTGAGAGTATACCGCACCACGCCACATGCGTCCACGGGAGTGGCCCTGGCCGAGGCAATGTTCAGGAGATGTCCGCGAGGGCTATTGCCGGAGGTCAGAGAACGGGAGCCTGCGGTCATTGGCGATCAACGGGTCGAGATGGACCGGCAAGCAAGGACGGAGCAGGAAAACGTGCGGAGGGGGCTTCGCCCCCAACAGCTGGAGCCGGGCGATGAGGTACTCATTCGCAATCGACACCCGCATGGGAAACTCTCCTTGCCATATGAGCCTGAGCCGCTGGATGTCGTGGCCGTCCGGGGCTCCATGGTGACGGCGTCGGATGGACGATCGGAAGTAACGCGGAACGTGAGTTTCTTTAAAAAGATCAGAGACCCCAGGACTGACCCACCTCCTGATCCTGGGAGGAGCCCTGGAGCAAGAGGGAGACCCACCCTGCATGCCGGAGTCCCCGATGCGAGGTCCGCAGGCGGACCGATCACCCGTGCCGGAGGCGAGCAGGAGGTACCCCCAGAGGGCTGGGCGAGGGAAACCAGCTCGCCTCACCGATTACGTGCTGGGACAATTGGCTGAGGATCCAGAGGGTGAGAAAGCCTAGTTAAGGGGACCCAGGTGGATGCTAATAAAGGGGTGCTCATGGGACAGAGTTTGTGTGAGTTGTTTGTGTTGTCCCGTTATTATCATGACTTGTTTCCGTTGCAATGTTTTATAGTTTGCAGTGAAGAGTTAATGATGGTTGTTGGTTCTCCCCGAAAAAGGAGGAGTGTGGCGCTGCCCAATGACGGTCTCCTTTCTTACAGAGGAGCTGGAAGAAGATAACATTACACTGAGCCCGATTGCACATATTTCCCATTAACACAAGTAACATTGCGCTGTGCACGGTTGCCTGCACGGCTGGCATTCAGTGCACTTTGTGCTCTCGAGACACACGCGTACGCAGGTGCACAGCTCCCTACACTGCTGGCATTCAATGCACTTCCTGTGCTCTCGAGACACACACACGTAAGCAGGTGCACGGCTGCCTACACTGCTGGCATTCCGTGCACTTCCTGTGCTCTCGAGACAGACACACGTAAGCAGGTGCACGGCTGCCTACACTGCTGGCATTCCGTGCACTTCCTGTGCTCTCGAGACACACACACATAGGCAGGTGCACGGCTGTCTACACTTTTGGCATTCAGTGCACTTCCTGTGCTCTCGAGACACACACACGTAAGCAGGTGCACGGCTGCCTACACTGCTTGTGGCGCTGCCCGATGACGGGCGGGCACGCGGCGGCGTGACGTTGCACACCGTCGCGTGCAGTTTAAATAAACGGGGCGTTTCCCGGCCGCATCAGAGCGGGAAGCCCGAACCAAGACAGACGTGTCGGTCTGTGTTCTTGGGGCCGGGGCTTGCGGCGCAGCGCGCGGGGGGCGCCAGTCACCCTCAACACTGCTAGCATTCAGTGCACTTCCTGTGCTCTCAACACACACACACGCACGCACGCACACATAAGACGCCCGGGTCGCTATTGCACGAATTGCAGGCGCTCGAGTGCAAGAACAAGGTAATAAAAGGCCCTCGCGAGATTTATTACAACACTTTGCTACAATACCAAGTGATTGGACTACATTCATCCTCACAGATATGCCATACATTATGTATACGTGAGAGAGGGGGACATGAGAGGACAGTGGCGCACAGCTACAGATGGAGGGGGTGGGTGGGGGGGTGGGGGGGAGGGGGGATGAAAATAAACACACGTGCGAAGAGCCGGAAAAGAAAGTGAGAGAACAGTGAGAGAGAACAGGGGAGAATGATGTATGTATTTATTATTTTATTTTGACACTCATAAAGCGCACAGAACCCTGAAATCCAATTGCATGTTTATTTTTTTGGGGTGTGTAGCCAAGCGTCTGCTGGGATTGGGGCGGTTTTAAGTTCATTTTTTTTGGTTCCATTTTGGATTGCAGAGTAGCAATTTTACGATTTTTATAAATGTTATCAAGGATAACTTTTTGGATGTCTGTGCACCAGGTCGTGTCTTTAAAACAAGATTCTTGTGGGTGCACTGGGGATTCGAGTTCTCGTACAATGGAAAAGAGTTCTGTGGAGCCTGAGTTAGCTTTGGTGATTCTCTCATTGTACTTGGCCTGTTTAGTTAGGAGGATAGCCTGTTTATATTTTTTGGAGGCCCTGAGAAGATTTCTTAGTTCGGTTCAGATGGGTATTTTTTCCAATTCGGTCTCGTCAGTTCTCTTAGTATTGCACATTATTTTGAGGTTCAGTGTATACCAAGAGTTTAGGTGGGCTAGGGGTTTAGATTTACGCTGCTTTGTCAATGGCGGCTAGGAGGGTTTGATTGTATACCTCTACCATGCTGGTGGGGTCATTGGTAGTGTTGTTTTGGTATTTGGTGATCAGGTGCATCAGAGGTAATTTCTCTGCTGTAATGTTGAGCGAGCTTCTGAATAATGCAGCCGGTGCATTGGGAGGGAGTGTGTCTGTCCCATGGTTCTTGGGGATGGCTAAGGTGATGATGTGATGGTCAGACCAGGGACATTGGGAGTTAGAGAGGATGTTCTTGTTACAGCTAAGGTCTGCAAGCCAATTGAGGGTTCGACCTTTGATGTGTGTAAGGTTGATGATGCGTTGAGAGAAGCCTAACGCACTAATGGGATTGGCGAGGGCAAGGACATTGTTGTCAGTAGGGTCGTTAAGTCCCAGATTTAAGTCTCCCAATAGTATGATATGAGAGCATGGATTGGTATTCATAGAGATGAGTTGTGCAACGTCATCGTCAAATTAGTATACAGGACCAGGGGGGTCTGTATATAAGGTGGACAGTAATAGTGATCGAGGATGATAGTGTGATTTTGATGGAAAGTAATTCACTTGAGTGAAATTAGTGGTTGGGTATTTCTCTAATGGGGAGTGAGTTCTTAGCAATAAATCCTACCCCTCCTCCTTTGGCCGTTAGTCTATCAGTCCTGAAGATAGTATAGCTTTCTGGGATGGTGAGTGAGAGTGCCGGACCAGCAATTGCGTGGAGCCAGGTTTCGGGTGATGGCTAGGAAGTCGTTGATGAGGGCACCCTTGAGCATGGTAGTTTCAAGATTAGTCTTGTCTGTATGGGCTAGATTAGTCTCAGTACGTGATGGGTGTGTCAAAGTTGGTGAGGTCGCTGTGCTTTATTGCAGGGTTTTGGATTTCCTACAGGAGGTTGTGTGGCATATGGCTGATGTGTTCAAGTAATGTGTGACATTGGCGGAGTCAAGTGTAGTGACTTTCAAGTTGTGTATAGTCGCAGTTGAGTCATGGGTGGAGGCACAACAGTTGCGGTAGCAGTCGAAGAAGAGTGGTTGGTGTGATGGCCAGGTAGAGTGGGGGTAGTTCTGGCATAGAGGTGTGCATTCCTCAATGTGACCAAAGTTGATTGTGGGGGTGGGTGGTTCGAGGCTTTCCGAGATGAAAGTCTGCTATTTAGCGCGACTGGTGGGCATGGCTGATAAGGGCTAGATCAAGTTTACTGTAAGCGGACCTCCCAACACATCATCCACAAAATCTGCATAGTTTTGAAGAGTGGCGGGTGACGTACGTAAGCCACATGCATGTAATTAAATTAAATTAAAAGTGTCTTGGGGTCTCACTTTTCTATAAACTCCAGGAGGGATTTTATCTTCCTGACACAGACCTAGAGTGCATTTGAAGAAGGCATGTGTGTTCCTGACGCCTTGGAGACGCAATCTCCAGTGATCTGGGAATGCCCAATCACCGGCACCCCCGTTTTCCTTGGACATTGGAGCACGAATCACCTTCTCTGGATCAATGGTAACCTCTCTTGATCCTTCTGACCATTTGACATGGTTGGGATGAGTGTGTTGAAAGCCTGCCACAAAAACGAGATAAGGGTGTGCAAACAGATTCATTATTAGTTTCCTCACTGATACAAAGTAAATATGACTGCAAAAGTGAAGACTGCTGAAAATGAAGAGGTACAAATAACTTTTACTAAAAATAACAAACATAAAAATGAAGAAAGCAAAAAGATCCCAACGTGTACATTTTAAAATAAAATAAAATAGATCAAAACAAAAATAAAAGAACTTCTAGCTGGCACCTGTGGGGTTTAAGCAGGAGAAGGGGACAGAGGTGGGTTGCTATGCTGCTTTTGGCATTAAAGGAAAGTATACTGTCAATGTAGGTAATAGCCAAGTGGAAAGAATGCGGTGGTGTGTTGAATTGGAAGTGGTCTGATGGAGTTTCCCTGGTACTATTGATTAAAAAAGAAATCCAAACACAAATGTTTTAAACAAATGCATACCTTTGCCCATAATTTCTTCTTTTGGAAAAAGTAGAATAATACATTTAGATATGTTTACTTTCATCATTTATCTCACCTGGCTGGACCCACTTGGGGGTAAACAACCTTCCTACTTAGTGGGAAAAACGATATACTACACAACCAAAGGAAG
Source organism: Ambystoma mexicanum (assembly GCF_040938575.1). Lineage (NCBI taxonomy): Eukaryota > Metazoa > Chordata > Amphibia > Caudata > Ambystomatidae > Ambystoma > Ambystoma mexicanum. Next base: position 417,207,658 of record NC_090934.1, on the reverse strand, counting down.
GTTTGATACTGAGGCCCTCATTACGACCCAGGCGGTAAGTTACCGCCTGGGCCGTGACTTTACCACCATGGCGTAAACTACGTTTACGCCATGGTGGTTGGCGGACTTACCGCCCCATTCCGACCTTGGCGGGGCGGTAAGTCCCCAATCCCCATTTACCCTTCCCCATTCCCATTTTTGCCCCATAGGGCATAATGGGAGTGGGGAAGGCGTTAATTACGCCACCATAAATTACGGTGGCGTAATTAACTCCATGGTCCCTTAGCGCCATGGATTTTAACACCTGCTAAAAGCAGGTGTTAAGTCCGCCATTGCGCTAAGGGACCTCGTACTCAGGCGGTAAGGGTCGGCGCTGTTTACGGCGCCGTAAACCCCTTACCCCCTGAGTTGTAATGAGGGCCTGAGTGTCCGACGGTAATCCTTCATCAATGAACTAAGGGTAGTGTTGAACATATAACAGACCACCCTCACACACCACCTGTTCATCAATAATAATTAGCAATTTTATTACAAAACATTTTACTATAATTCATACACAATAATGATCACATACAATACTGACATGCATACATAAAACCTATGCAGTAATTCAAAAATGTATTCACAAATACACAAAAATACATAAAACAAACATAATATTCAATGGCACTTTAGTTTGGTTAAACAAAAGTGTACGTTTTCTAAACACTGTTGACAAGCTATGCTAGTAGCCCAACGTGTACAAGTTTCTGTCCTGGTGGCTCAAATCTGCTAGACATTCATCAGGGGCATTTTGAATTCATTGTGTAGAGCGTATGGTGGTGGGTGGCTGGTTATGAGCCTCTCTCTCCCTGGTCTTTGATGAGGCTCCCTAGCGGGACAAAGACACACATTTATTTGGTAAACTACACAGGGTCTTATTACTAGACCTCCAAAATGACCCTTCCCCAAGGGTACATAAGTATACTCAAACATGATATATCTGAGTGGTTATCCTGAATATGATTCTAAAAACCACCTACAACCATATGTGTTGCCATTAGCTGCTCTCTTGGTTCAAAAGGTAACAGCCTAACCACTTCTTGCTATCCTGAAAGAAAGGAAAAAAAACAACCTTACACGTTGTATATTTATAAAAGACCTACTCATTCTCCTCTAAAAGTCCAACTCTTACCTCTCAGGGTAGCTGGCACTCCCTTCAATAGTGTATCTTGTCACTGATGAGATTATCCTCTCTCAACTGTATCTCAGAGTTGGCTAAACACATAAGGTACCTAAGATCAGAATTTAACCCAAAAGTACCAGTTAAGACCTTCCATGAGTTGACTTAGAGAATATATATAACACTTATTGTGGGAGCAGGGAAATCCTCCTCTGATCCACAGGAATGTAGCTTACCAACCCTTATAAGGGGGTTATAGCTGCAAATCCAATATTATAGTCCTTATCAACTGCCAGGCTGGATCCCACAGAAGTCGTCTTAGTTAGCCTCTAGGACCTTTCTCTTTTGGGAAGACCCTATGGGGAAACCCAGAAGCAATGTTGTAATTTGGTGTATATAAAACTCATGATAGGCTCTGTAAACTAACAGACCATATTCATTTCTCCACAATTGTCTTACTGCTTCCCTGGAGCTTCCTCTCTCAAGTCCTGTACTCGCCAATAGCTGTGCCGACAAAACCAAAATGGCCATCGATTTTAAAGGCTCTCCATGATGTCATTGCATTGCATGGTGATGTCATCTCGCGTACGTAACCCTAGAAACACTGGCGGTCTCAAATAAGATGCAAATCTTTTCGAGAACGTGGAGGTATGTGCTTATTCAGCTTGCCGTGATGTCATCAAGTTTGACAGTGACATTATCACACATGTGTAACCCTCGAAACACCACGGCCTCAAATAAGATGTAAATCTTAGATCTTAGTGGCAACGTGGGAGTACACGCTTATTCTATGTACTTATTACAAGAACAGACCACATTTATACAAAAAATACATAAATGCCATACATAGATTGGCTAAACCACTCCTGTTCATGGTTTCCGCTATGTTGCTAAATATACCACTGAATGTGTATCAGAGGTGATTTCAAGATAAACAAAGTTCTTAAAAACAGTAATGTTCGCATATATTCTTACATGGGTAACATACATTTTTACTACCATGAGTTATTTCTATGTTCCTAAATACACCACTTAATGTGATTTAGAGGTGATTTCAAAAATAGACAAAGTAGCAAACAACAATAATGTTGTTCTATGCTCTTGCATGGGTAACATACCTTCTTACTACCATATGTTCTGTCCAATAGTAACACACAGACTTCACATAATATCTATGGAATTTTCAACTTACTTTTCTGAAATGATGTTAAGGAAACCATATCCTAGGATGAGTATAATCTAAAGCTGGGAACCCCACACATATATTATGACCGTTGTTGACCACATGATTCCAATATCATCGCAAAACAACAATGATGCCTAAGGCAGGTGCAAATTAGGTCACATTGTGCCACTTAATGCTCTCATTGAGGCCTCTACTATGACCTTTGGTCATGTAAATTAGTTCTTGCTCCACGTTTAGCAATTTCTTATTGATATCCTCCTGTGAAATACTTCTGATTTTCTTCAGAATGGTCCACTCGAAGTCAGTAGGGTTATGATCATTCTCCATAAAGTGTTTAACCAGTGGAGCTAATTAGATGCTATTTTTTATCATTTACATAGTACAACATTAAACAGAACAGAAACAAAGGCTCAGAAACAACAAGAATTACAATAAATCAAGTGATAATCTCATTAAGGGAGTAACAAGAGCTTGTCCTGTCCATGCTCACAAAATCGCTTGTTTCATGGACATCATAAACTACGTAGCTCATACCTCGTTATTAAACAGAACCAATAGCATACAATAAGCACTTCTGCCACAACACACGGCATACAGATACACATACACAACAAGCACCCCCATATATTATCTCATCATGTCTATGTTCCACTTATTTTCAAGTCTCAGATGTAAGCGAGATTCAGTTTCAGCCATACATCTCATTGAATGGTCCCCACATTTGCAAGTAATCACTCTCACGTTTCTGCTTTCACATCATGAGCTTCTCATAGCTTGACAATGTCTGCAGATCCAACAACCAGCCATCTACTGATGGTTTTTTCCTTGTTTTCCAAACTATATACGCAACTATGACAAATCTTAGAATCTGTTTTGCAGCTACTATCAGCACTTTCTCAAACCAAGCCTCATAACCTTTAGCTACATCACATATAACTTATCCTACAAGCAAAATCACTGCACATACTGACCTAGGAAACGTCATATCCAGGATTGCATTCATTCTGTCAACAACTTCTCCCTAGTAGACAGTCACTCTAGGGCATGCCCAAACCATATGTAGCAGTGTGCTATCCCTTTGACCACAGCCCCAACAGGACTCCACATTCGTCATGCCCAATTTAAGCATCCACTCTGGGGTCCAATTCACACGAAACAGACTCCTCTGACAAGTGTACCATAAATTCAAGTCCATTTTAGATATTGTTCCCGCTCGCAACAGGTTGTCCCATTCCTTAACGGAAATATCCTCCCCAATTCTCCCGTCTATGCCTGCCTTAACTTCTCCCAGGATGCTATATAAGAATCGTCTAAAGGCATCATTTTCATGAACGTGGATACCATGCGTGGAGTTGAATCAAACACGCTACATGCCACAGGTCTGTCTTTCATTGGTTCATTTAAAATTCCCTGCCTACATCACAGCAGCTCTCTCAACTTCACATACCTCCTGAACTCCCTCTGTCCCAGGCCAAAATCCATTCTTAATCTATCAAAGGGAACCATTTGCCCATCCCTCCAGACATCAGCAATTCTCAAGGTCCCTCTCTTCACCCAGCTTCACCAACACAGAACCTTATTCTGTGTCTGTAGTCCTGGGTTATTCCACAAGGAGGCACTATAGTGAATCAGTAAATTCTCACCACAACCAATCAACCATGAAACAAGTGCCTCTCTAGTCACCTCCATAGTGGGTAACTTCTCTGCCAAATTGAGCATCTTTCCCATTAAATACACCTTCTTTAGAGAGTACGGCGGAAATCTTTCCCTTTCAATGGATATCCAGAGTGGTGTGGCGTCCGCCCTCTCAGTGACATAGAACGAAGATTTTTTAAAGAGAAACCCTCTTTGATATTTGTCGAGATTAGGATACCCAACCCCTCCACCACATGCACAGGGCGCTCCAAAAATATCTTGGGATCCTTGGCCTCATACCCTCCTCCCACAAGAAGGTTTGGAACACCTTATCAATCTGTTTGAGTGCCTGTCTAGGAAATTTCAGGAGAAGAGTATGGATCATATATAAAACCTTAGGCAATAGCCCCACACCTTCGCCCAGAGGTTGAGGGTCAAGCAGTCCCATTTGCAAACGGCCCTTTCAAGTATTTCTATCAATTTAGCTACAATGACTTCAACAATCTTTTTAAATTCCCGAATCAAATAGATTCCCAAGTATTTCACACTCGTATCCGCCCATTGGCAATTCCACAAGGGCAAACCTCCATGTGAACAGTGCGGCCCAACTGGAAAAATCTTCTGTGCTCAATCATTTTTGTTTTGCACTTAAGGTTGGTTTTACCAATATAGATCTGAGGACATGGACAAGTGATCATCTATATTATGTTTTCTGTATTGCAATTCATGTGTTCTCTAAGTACCCAATCATGTGTCAAACCCAGGTGTACAGATAAAGTTTTCCTGGACTGGGGACGCATAACACAGGGATGATGTCCTACAACCTGCAGCAGTCCCCACAGGGTCCCTTGGTGGGATTCAGCTCTTTCATTTGTACCAATATTATTCCTCATGATTATATTGGAGATACTAGCACTTTTTAAAAAGCCACCAAAGCAGATGGTGCGGTCTTTGTCATCACTTTTTTCCAGTTCATTTTAATAATTTAATTGTGTACGACATATTGCTGAAGGTGCTCACGAAGACCATAGGAGTCTCCTCCTTGTCCTTAGCGGCCCTTGTTCTCTGTTCTGGCAGAGCCACTCTATTGTTATTGAAGGCTCGCTTGGCTGTACGTCTGACTAGTTTATGGGAATAGCCACGATTAACTAATTTGTCAATTAAAATGTTGGCTCCCACTTCATAAGAATCCCTAGTACTGCTGTTTTGTTTTAAATGCAGAAACTGTCCAAAAGTTATCTCTTAACATGACATGCATGGTGGCTCCCTGGTCATGGTATATGGTCACATCTAGATAGTTCGCTTCCGCATTCCATGAATTTTAGATGCCTATTCTGTCTGTGGAGCCAAAGAACAACATTGTTAGCCTCTTCTAGATTTCCAGTCCATAGTAAAAAATATATTGTCTATATACCTTAGCCACCTGGTAAGTTTCTCCTTAAGAGGGTTGAGATCAGAGTAAACCACCATTTGCTCAAACATGTCCATGCATAAATGAGTGAAATTCGGGGCCTTTGCTGACCCTGTTGCCGCACCCTCAACCTTAATGTAAAATTGTCTTATAAATTGGAAACAAATATATTAGTGAAGGCTAATTCAGTACACCATAGAATAAAAGAATTGCTGACTGGATGGTCATCACTTTGTTTAATAATCTTTATTGATATTTAATAATCTACTACTCAGGTCTTGTCCAATTTTATGGTAGCCATTCCCTTCAGCGAGTAATCAGTCCCGTCTATTCATCACTACTATCGCACCCCCTTTATCTGCCTGACGGATCACCAGTTATTTATTGGACCACAGCTGTCAAAGGGTTTCCTGTTCACGCTTACTCAAATTGGAATGATTTCGGATGCCCTTGGACTGAGTTATGTAATCTCCCCAAGTACCTTTTTTTCAAAGACCATGGATTCAGCTGAGTCTGGCTGGGTGGGTGGGAAAAACACAGAGGGTTATGTAGTCCACTACAACTATGGGATTCACCAAAAGTCTGTTCCTTAAATAATTCTCTAAGGTGTATTTTATGCATAAAACTCTGAAACTCTACTCTAAATTAAACGTATTTATGGTATTTAGTGATAATGAAAGTGAGCCCTTTATTCAAAGTCTGCTCTTCAATTCCAGACAGAGGAACTTTTGTCAAGTTTACTACCAGCCCCTGTAACTGCATGTCTACATCCGGTCCGAATCCCATCCAGGACGATTGATCCCTCTGCCTTGAAAAGGTCATCGTTGCAGGCCCCAAAATTACCTCTGGCTCCCCTGTCTCGCTTAGTGCGAATGCTACCTTTACTGATACCACTGGGGCCTGATACTGCTTTATTGTTTATAGTTCTTTATTGTCACCAGACCCTCCTTCCTCACTTGAGCCATAAGAGGTGTTACTAAAATGCACATGTCAGTTTTGTTTCTGTCCTCCTTAAGGAGCCTAAAATGTATAATCTTTGGGTGTATAAGGGAAAGTTTCTTCATGGGTAATGGTTGGGAAATCTTTCTTCATCGTTTTAACCCTTTCTGTGACCGTATCCACTTTAAATTTCTGCATCTCTTTCAAATGCACTTCTAGGTTAGTTGTGTCAAATATAATTTTTATTTCTTCCTGAAATAAATTTGATCAAGCTCAATTTTATTGGTGTTCTCCTGAGGTGTTTCGATTATAAGGATCACCCAATCACGACCGCATTTGTTTGCTATATAACTCCATTTGAGTTTAAAGTTGTTGTTATCAAGGAAAAGTCAACGTTCATTGTGCACAACTAAGCCTTGTGGCAATGCTTGAATTTTCAAATACTCTACATGACGACTTCGTGGAGCTTGGTGCGTACCAGTCTTGTTCATATCTGAACCAATTCGTCCCATTGGTCATTTTGTCCTACATCACCTAAATGACTCTCTTGACCTAAAATAAGCATAGAGTTAAGTAACTGTTTCATATTGCATATCATTACGAGGTGGGTGCAAAGGGATACCAGGCACCGTTAAGGACATCGGTGCTGGTAATCGCTTTGCGCCCTATTCCAAGGTCCCTTAGCGGGTCCCTTCCTTAACCCCTGGTTTTACCAGGCGTTATGGGCGGGGCTCGTTAAGGGACTTCAGAGCTAATAACGGTACCATAATTTGCGATACCGTTATTAGCGCCTTGCCCCTTCCCATTGAGCCCTATGGGGGCTGAAATGGGAATGGGGAATGGCTTTTTCAATGGGGACTTACCGGTCCCGCAAATGTCGGAATAGAACGGTAAGTCCCCATTGAATGAGGGCAGACTCGGTAGAGGTATTGGAGGTTGCCATGGCGCTAATAACGCCATGACTACCTCCAACCTCGTAATGAGGCCCATAGTCTTCATTATGGGCAAGTCATCTGTCTGATAGGGAGTCAATTTTTAAAATAGGGGTCAAATATCACATTTTCAGTATAGCACTGGAGAGACACAATGATTAGGGAGGGTGGAAGCCACCAAGACCAAGAAGGGGCTCTTGCAGCCTCCTCCTCTCCACTTTCCTCTTTCATATAGTATTGTCACTGTCATCACCTTCATCGTCTTCTATGTCTTTAAAATCTAGTCTCCCAAGGAGACTGGTCCTATACGTTCAAATCATCACCTCTTCCAATATATATCTACAAACATAGGTGTGGGGAAAGAGATAGTGTGGCTAGATATGAAAAAAACGGCGTGGAGACCAGAGTCTGTTCCATAACCAGATGCCTGAAAATGCCATCAAATAGTTTGGAAGAGAGAGTACCGTATTTGAATAGATTGGGGACTTTACCATGACTGAAGACAGTTAGTTTGACAGATGCAGTGACCAAGACAAAGGGTGCGGCTGCCCTCGGACCAGGCTCTGGGTTCACACAATTCACCTTATTAGAGAAAGGGGGAGGACTGCCGCAATTTATCCCGTGGCCACAAATGAACAAAAATTATTCAACTTGTAAAAAGAAAACAAATACATGCCTCTGCCCATAATTTCCTTTTTTGAAAAAGTAGATAATACATTTAGTTATGTTTACTTTTGTCATTTAAAATGTCTTAATTGTTATTGTATAAATAACATTGAATGTAAAATGTGTTGTTTTTACTGTTACATTTTCTGTTCTGGTCAATATTCCTGAGCTGCTACAAGAGAGCTGCCTCAACCGGAGAGGCGCTTTGTCCCAGGTCACTTGTCTGTGCTTGCTTTCTGCCCCCAAAAAAACGACAGTTTTTGTCCTCCACATGGTCATTTTGGTGGTCAGTCATAATTTAGAAAAAATAATGTTGAATGACAAAAATGTCGAAAAAATAATGTCGAAAAAAAAAATGTCGAATGTATTATTTTTTTTATTTATATGTATTTTTTTGCTTTGGTAAGTATAAAAAATTGGTAAAATAAAAAAAATAAAAAAGGGGGGTTTGGGGGGCTAACCCCCATTTAAAAAAAAAACGTATTGAAAAATAAATTCGACATTTTTTTTTTCGACATTTTTTTTTCTAGAAAATGGCTTTCGACATTATTGTTTTCTACATTATCACTATAAACCAGTCATTTTTGTGACCAGGATAGTCTCTATAGCAAAGGCATTCAAACGTTTGTTAAGATGAGCCCCTCTCCCCCTTGATTAAGAGTAGTGTTGAAGACTACTTCTCGGTACTGTCTAACGGGAGCGATTTTATTGCATTGCTACATACGTAAAGGCACTGTTCCTTTAGCCCTGGGTTACACAGGTTAGGGAGCCGGCTCATATTTTCTCCAGCTAAGCATAAAGAGACGGTTCTGCCTCTGGTGTATAGGAGATTCACTGCAAACCCGAGTTATACTGTTGAATTTACAGCTCAGCATCTCAAAAGGGACGTCGGGCTTGGCTGGCACTATCATCCGAGTAGTCTGTTAGCAATTGCAACTCCAGAGCAGCCCCATCCTCTGTCTTCCATGTTTGCAGTCCAGAGTCATGAGACAGGACACTGTGGGTGCTTGGAAAGAGGGAGATCACTGGAGTCTTCAGGTTAGTTTTTACCTAGCCTAAAGCTGCGCTAACACCCTCACTCTCCATCTATCCTGGCCCACGATTTCTAGGTTATTGGTGGGTCTGGGCACACCCTAGAGCAGGGGTGCACAATTGATTTTGACAGAGGGCCGAAAGTCCCTTACATGAGGGCTATAGTGGGCCGAAAAGTAAATGTGGGCGGGGCGGTAGGCGGGGCGTGGCAGGAGGCTTTTTAAACCCCCAATTTGTACTAAACACATGGAAAAAGAATGTTTTTGAGGGGTAACGATTTTTATTTGCATTTCAAACTTACATTTTGTACTACACATTTTCCATTGTTATAATTTATTTCTATTTAGTTATTGTATCTCGCATGTTTAGTTAACTTATATATATTTTATTGACCCTAGATTGGACATGCTGTTATTTTGGCCTGCTACAGTTTGCTATTTGGGTTGCCCAAGAGGAGTATGGCCTTCATTGAGTCAGGCTTCCTCAAAAAGCCAAAGATGAACATCTCCTAACTGCGCCTGTTTTAGCTTTATTATTGGGTTCACTCTTGGAGTGCAACACTATGCCCCATGTCCCTCACCCCCAACCAAACACTATGCCCCATGGCCCCCTCACATCCAACCAAACATTATGCCCCATGGCACCCTCACCCCCAACCAAACACTATGCCCCATGTCCCTCACCCCCAACCAAACACTATGCCCCTTGGCCCCCTCACCCCCAACCAAACATTATGCCCCTTGGCCCCCTCACCCCCCAAGCAAACAGTATGCCCCATGGCCCCCTCACCCCCAAGCAAACACTATGCCCCATGGCCCCCTCACCCCCAAGCAAACACTATGCCCCATGGCCCCCTTACCCCCAACCAAACACTATGCCCCATGGCCCCCTCACCCCCAACCAAACACTATGCCCCATGGACCCCTACCAAACACTATGCCCCATCTCCCTCACCCCCAACCAAACACTATGCCCCAGGGCCCCCTTACCACCAACCAAACACTATGCCCCTTGGCCCCCTCACCCCCAACCAAACACTATGCCCCATGGCCCCCTACCAAACACTATGCCCCATCACCCTCACCCCTACCAAACACTATGCCCCAGGGCCCTCTTACCCCCAACCAAACACTATGCCCCATGGCCCCCTCACCCCCAACCAAACACTATGCCCCATGGCCCCCTCACCCCCCACCAAACACTATGCCCCATGGCCCCCTCACCCCCAAGCAAACACTATGCCCCAGGCCCCCTCACCCCCAAGCAAACACTATGCCCCAGGGCCCCCTTACCCCCAACCAAACACTATGCCCCAGGGCCCCCTTACCCCCAACCAAACACTATGCCCCATACAGACCCAAAGCCCCACCCCCAACTCAGCACACACACAAACATGCACCCATACAGACCCGAACCCCCACCCCCCCAACTCCAAACCACAACCCCCCCAACTCCAAACCTCCACCCCCCAAATCAGCACACACACACACACAAGCACCCAACCAGACCCGAACCCCCACCCCCCAACTCAGCACACTCTCAAACATGCAAACATAGACCCAAACCACCACCCCCAACTCAGCACACACACAAACATGCACCCATACAGACCCGAACCCCCCACCCCCCCAACTCCAAACCCCATCCCCCAAATCAGCACACACAAGCACCCAACCCGACCCGAACCCCCACCCCCCAACTCAGCACACTCTCAAACATGCAAACATACAGACCCAAACCCCACCCCCCAACTCAGCACACACACAAACATGCACCCATACAGACCCGCCCCCCCACCCCAAATCAGCACACACACAGACCCGAACCCCCCACCCCCAACTCAGCACACACACAAACATGCACCCATACAGACCTGAACCCCCCCACCCCCCAACTCAGCACACAAAAATCATTCAAATCAAAACATTCATACACATCCGACAACTCCCCCACCCCCACATCTCAACATACACACAAAAAACATTAAAATCCAAACATTCATACACATCTGACACTCCCCCACCCCGCATCTCAACATACACACAAAAAATATTACAATCCAAACATTCATACACATCCGACACACATCCGACACCCCCCCACCCCCGCATCTCAACATACACGCAAAATACATTCAAATCCAAACATCCGACACACATCCAACACCCACCCACCCCCGCATCTCAACATACACACAAAATACATTCAAATCCAAACATCCGACACACATCCAACACCCCCCACATCTAACATACACACAAAATACATTCAGATCCAAACATCCGACACACATCCAACCCCCCCACCCCAACATACACACAAATACATTCAAATCCAAACATCCAACACACATCCGACACCCTCCCACCCCCGCATCTCAACATACACACAAATACATTCAAATCCAAACATCCGACACACATCCAACCCCCCCCTCGCAACATACACACACAAACATAAAGCAAAACAGACCCGACACACAAACACAAACAGACCACTTACCGGAGACATGCTGGAAGGCAGGCAGGTAAGCGGCAGGTAAGCTGGAATCGTACTACGGCTGGCGTGGTCCAAGGCTGAAATGCCTTCCGGCATCAAGCCTTATGGACCACGCCAGCCGTAGTGCTGGCCCTGCCTTGGTGCAGCACACACGCATTACGTGGCTCGTAGGAGCGACGTGGTGCGTGTGTGTGCTGAGCCAATGAGGGCCAGTGTTTTGTCCGGCCCGGAAGACAACAAAGACTTTCCTAAAGGAGGGCGGCCGCGGGCCGCCCTCCATTAGGAAAGTCTTTGTGCCTCGCGGGCCGGACAAAAGAGCATGGCGGGCCGCAACTGGCCCGCGGGCCGTATGTTGTGCACCCATGCCCTAGAGGCACTGCCAGCCCGTGGTGTGTGGCTGCAGTTGAATGATTTCCTGCTACATCCTGCCAGACGTCTTCTTTTTCACCAGCTGTTCCCTTTTCAGGGGATACTAAGGCCCACTTAGATGGAGAGCATTGCAGGAGGCCTGGTGAAGGTGTGATGGATGCCTGAACCATGAGGCAGATCAGAGTATTGCTCCGGAAGTCTACGGTATCTGATGACCATATTACCCAGACAATGCAAACTCTCAGTTACTCTGAGGGCCAACGAGGGATGAGGGGAGATGTGGCCTTGCCACTGCTCCTACCTCCCTGCTCCTCTAGAACATCCCAATGCTACTTCTTCTGGTGGTGCTGTGTCCACGACCAGGAGCACGGGCTGGTGGTTGAGACCTGTGATCCTTTGCTTGTGGCCCAGTTGCTTAGGCGTGGCTCTGTCGTGTAGCCCTCTCTATCCCTACTGCACTGTACCATGTGCAAACCAAAGGAGAGTCCGTGCCAGCCTCCGTTGGAATTCTACAGTATTCCCACTCTCCAAAATGTGATAAGTCGAGTTGATGATGGTGCGTCCCACATCTTTCACAGGGAACTTCAAAGCAAGGTGTCCTAGAATGCATTTGTGGGCCTCATTTTTTGGGGAACGGGGGCATCCTGTGCAACTTTCTTCAGAGCTCTGCCTATCCCCTAGACCTTTAAAGACTCATGCCAGGAGCAGGCCCACAATAAGTAAAGCCAGCAGGTTATTGATCATCACATCTATGAGTGTGTGTAAAAATAAAGTGAAACAATAGAAACTCCATATTTTGGTTCTGTGACACCATCCCTCCTACTCTACTATTTCTCTGCTGTATGAGTAGGGTTCAATATGCGCTTCATCATGGACTCCTTGAGGCATGCCAATATCCTGTCCTCTGCTTCAGCATGATTAACTAAATTATCGTTTATATTGATTACTGTGGACCTACATGGTCTCTTAATCTCAACAAGACAGCCATTAGTTATCATGAATTCCCTCTTGCACCTTGGCTTTGAGCAGAAACAAAGAGGTGATGGCTGGAAGGTTTAGAATGCATCTTAACCTCCGGCATTGCTCTGGACAACCCTCCAGACCATTGTTCATCGCCTGACAAGCCATTAAAGAAGGGCAAAGACCATATGCAAATCAGCCTTGGTCCCACCCCAAATGGAAAGGCCAGCCTAAATTGCTAGGTCGCATCCCTTCTGCACAAGATCAGAAGCATCGCAAAACATGTGTCCGCCTTGTTGGGCCTGCTCAGTGAGGAGTAGCTTGGGTTTCTAAACCCGGCAGCAGGTAGGGGGGCCACGTCTGGGTACACCCGTCCCACTCAAGGTGACAAAACAAAAACAAAAACGTGATGGCTGGAAGGTTTAGAATGAATCTTAACCACAGGCATTGCTCTGGGCAACCCTCCAGACCATCGTTCTTCACCTGCCAAGCCATTACAGAATGGAAAAGACTTTATGCAAATCAGGCTTGGTCCCACCCCAAAAGCAGGCCACACCTTTCCATTTTTACCTGTACCTCAGAAATGTGTACAGCATACGCAAGTAACAATTCCAAGATTGGCAGATTTATGAAATAATCATTTGTATACATCCCCAGTAATAACAAGACATCACACAAATCAGTCACATCACACATCTGGATAGTATCAGACATGTATAGAACGTTCTTGCTAGCACAGATATTACACAGACATCAGACAATAATACCTGATTCGAAGCTTGTACTGATACCGCCTGCCCCCTCTAAGAGCAAACCAAGTGAAGATGGAAATTTAAATGTTTAGCAAGCAACTGCAAGAAAGCAGGGCCTGAGGTCTTCCTTCAGTGCTCAATTCAATGGGAGCTCAAGTAGAAAAAGGAAACAGTTCTAGTACGAGCCACGGAGGAGGAGAGCGTTCTAATCTTGAGTTGGGTCGAGTACCCACTGTAAATAAGGTGGAGACAGAGTGGGCGCTTGCATGGTAGGAGCTTCACTGCTCGGTGGCGCTCAGGAATGTTGGCAGGAGGGGGAGAATGGCTCCTCTCTGACTTCTTTGAATACAACTCTGCCACCAGCTTGGATGTGTTTTCTGTGGGTCAGCAGAGTTGCAACAGTGCTTCCATGGTGGCAGCTCCTCAACATGGCCCAAGTAGCTGATGTGCATGTTACATCCAATGAAGCCAGAAACATCCTACGCAAACACAAGCGAGAAGGAAGGACCTGAAGTGAGCTTGCTGCTAGTGTAGTGTGTAAGAGCGTGCACCATGACAAGTCATGCACCACAGCGAGGATGGTGACCGGAGCTAATGCAGGGGCCGTGGAACAGAGAGAGGGGACATCAAACACGAACTGGGAGGGGTATCTTGAAGCTTGGATTCCAACCCCTCCATTTCTACTGTACCCATCACAGGATCGCTTCTGGAGGCAAGATAAATCATGCATAAGCCACTGGTCAAGTCAAATCATAGAAATTCTCAATCCTCAGGAAAAACTGCAGCTCTTCTGTGCGGCAGCCCGCTAGCTGTCTTAGGACTGTCTGATGGTTCATTAGATATTTATGTACTGCAGTTTTTCCGGTGGATTCAGATTGTGTTATGACTTCACTACAGGGGATAGCAAAGAGACAGGTTGGTGTCTGTGGAGCATTGTGTCAGAACAACCTGTCCGAGGTAAGTGCTAAAAATCTAGTTTCTCCATTTATTTTGGACATTTGTTTCCAGCTAGTACCTTATGCATGGAGCAAGTGTAAAGCAGGAAGAGAGAGAGAGAGGTGGGAGAGAGAGAGAGACAGAGAGAGAGAGAGAGAGAGAGAGAGAGAGAGATAGGAGAGATAGACTCAATGCAGGAGCAGGTTCTACTGAACAGGCTGCCACCCAGTGTTAAGAAAGAGTTCTATTTCAGCAACTTTCCCCCATAGTTTCTATCTGTTTGCATTGTTTTTTACCCTGTTCTGACTTTTTTAAGGGAAGTAAAGCCTTCAGCTTCACCTTCCTTACCTTTTGCTCATTTGTTATGGGGAAACAGATCAGTCCTTCAGATTATCAGTACTGGGAATCTATGTTTCCTTTTTATCTTTTACATTTCTGTAACTTGTTAACATTTCACACAGCATTTTACAATGCAATTTATTTGTTTAACTAGGCAGTGTTTCCACCAGAGTATTCAAAATATGTTGCTAAATCGCAGTAGATAGTCACATTTTAAATGTTTAATTCATTGGCATTTCAGTCATAGTCATACTAAACGAAGATCATTTGAATGATGGTGATTACTCCACTAGGAATATGCTGGCAATTATATCGCCTGGATTGGCAAGTCCTCATACATATTTAGAGTACTAAGGACTCACTCTGAACTTTATTTTGTACTACTTTCAGTAAGGTTCAACTTTTTTGTGAGGAAGACGGAACTAGGAGTGATATTCAGTCCAGTTGATCATCAAAACTAGCATACTTCCATTTGGAACATACATTACTGTCAGCAATTAGTGAACGCTGCGCAATGAATGGATTGATAATTCAAATACGAGCAATGCCCTATGTAACAACAAGCCAATGACTGTAAGTGAGGTTAATCTACCAGAAAAACAGGCTCTCTTTATGGACTGTCAATTAGGTACACACAATATATTTTGGCAGTTTTACACTGTTATTGTATACTAGGCATTCTGTACTACATTTATCTAAACAATATACTTTGGCAGTTTCTCAATTTGATTGTATACTAGACATATTCCATACTAGTTGGCGCTGCACTGTTTAAGTATTTTGAGGAAAACCATTGTTAAAACACTTTTTCTCTTTGCGAAAAATGTCTAATTATTAGCATTGTGTAAATGTATGATAATTCTAGAATGAGACAGATATTGCTATAGCACGTTTTTCTAGGAAAATGTGTGATGAGTGGTATACTGCATGCAATTTTTCACTTTTAACAGAATGTAAGATGATTTGAAAATGATGTGCCCCTCGAAGATGTATGCAATTTTTGGAGTATTTTGAATGTGGTTGTGTTTATGTCCGGATAGGTCTCAAGTAAATATGATTTGTTAGAGATATATTTGTTGTGTTTTGTATGTTGAGTAAGTTTCTATTGATGATGCACATGCACTTCCTTGATAACCTTCAAAATAATGTGTAATGACAATAAGAAACATTTATTGTAAATATTTTTAAACTCATTTCTATATGTTTTTGATTCATGTAGAGTTGAGTGTGTCTCTTTGTATTATAAATATGTAGGAAAAATGTTCAGACTTGGATGATTGTATGCTGAAATGAGCACAAAGAGATTTGTTTTGTTTGTTTATCATATATTTTGCAGTAGCAGTGCTGGCATATATTGTGGATACAGCATCAAGAAGGCCTTCTACTATGACAACACTTGTAAATGTTAGGATAAAGTCAGCATGAACAAATGTTTTGCAGGTCCATGCTTGCATATAGTGCTTGCCTCTGACACCTCCTCCTGATGCTCTATTTCCTCATCCTCTCTCACACCTTTTACCTCCTTCAGTGTTCTTACTCCTGACACCTCCTTTTGATTAGTATTCCACCTGGCCGTCCTGTCCCTCTCCTTCTATACAACATATCCCTATATTACTATTCTTTTTTCTCTTGTTTCATACTATTACCATGACTTTCACTATTCCTGCTCAATATTACTGAAATAATGCTACTAGACTCACTATTCTTCCATCCTTGTTTCATCAAACTATTGAGAGGCAGATGAACACGCCATCCTTAGCTGCCTCCCCGCCCCCGGCCCAATATCGTACAGGTGAGAAGCATTACTCACTAAGGCAACCATACCGCAGATCTCCCAGACAGGTACACAGGAGATGGACAATTTAAGCTGAAGATAGCATATGCAAAATCAAGCTAACATTGCGGCATTGCATGTGAATGCATTAGACATGAAGCAAATATGCACTCACCAGGAAGAATCAGCACACTAGGTCAAATACGCATTTACACATGAAGAATATTAACATGGCATCCATAAAGACAGGAAGAACACTAAAATAAGCAATGTATAAGCTGAATGCAACATGAACGACACACAAATATAGCTCACTAACATAGAAACGCACCAGTAATAGGCACCCATCTCTTGAAGAACACTGTCTATTCATTAGCATCGAACACAGATAAGACACCTACCTTACTCATCATGCATATTCCCAGAGACAAGACGCCTCACAAGGTTGAATACAAATAAAATACTGTGGCTCATGGCCTAGGAATGATGGATGGTATCTTCTTTAATTGAAAGGAAAGCAGTCCATGGACCTCTCTCCACCTACTCCTTTCTGGCTCATGGCTTGATGACCTGTCAGTTGGCCAAGGTTAGTCAGTACGGAGCCAACCAATGAAAACCCCCAATGTTAGGCTGCAAGTATGTATTATGCCAGCCAATTATCCATTTTAGAAATGATGTATTTTTAGTATTATCAATTTGGAGGTGGTCTCAGGACGAGCCATCAGATTGTTGTTACCCAATTAGAAGTTTAACCCTTTTAGAATGTATATGTAGTCAATCCACTTACCCAATCCCTATTCCCCTTAGGTTTTGTACTAAGAGATTATGTTGTTATATCAGCAATGACGAGTGTTGAGTATTTAATCCTTTGTTTGCATTGAAACAGTTGAGAGCTTCGAGATTTGTATGCTTGCATAATGTCCCTGCTTTATTTTGATGTCAATTAAGCTGATGCCTGCCTTGCACTTTGTCTATTCCTTTTATTGTGTTCAGTTTGATCTAGCACAAGAACCGCGGTGTAATTTTGGGCACTTCCTTGGCCGTCTTTACACAACACTGCTCACCCACCCTCTTCTGTGCCTATGTCTTTTGCACTTTGGAATGACCACTCCATCCGTAACAAGACCCATTCCATTCTTGATCTTTTATTTCGCCTACAACTACAATTCCTCTGCTTGGCTGAAATCTGACTTTCCTCTTCTGACTCATCTATTCCTGCTGCTCTCTTTTCATTTGATTCCACTTTGTCTCATACTCCTCATCTTGGTGCAAGCGGCGGGAAAGTGATACTCTATACCACACCACCTGGCTTCCTTCTCCTCCTTCCCCTAATCTTCCACTATTTTGTACTTTTTGGGTATCACTATTCAACTTTCTGCTCACCTATGCCTCTGGCTTTTATTACTATCTACTAGCCTCCTGGTCCAGCGACAACTTTATGTGACAGTCTTGATTCAATACTCTTCGATAGTCTTCCTACGGACTCTCCCCTAATCCTTCCTGGTGACTTAAATCTCCATCTTTCCACCACACAAGTTTCACTTCCTGTTCTCTCCTTGTTGCATTCTTATTACCTTTTGCAAAAGCCTTCTTCGACTTCACATTGCTCTGGTTCCTCGCTTTATCTAATCTTCTCCACGGTCCCCTTTTCCTCTGCAGTCCAGGCGACCCCAATATATTATTCTGATTGTTCCCTTCGTTTATCTTCCTTTGATCTTTCATTCCCTACTGCCCCTTCTCCCTCTTGCCATGTATCTACACTCTGTCAATATCTTCCACTGCTGAATAACGTTTCTGCCCTCTCTGCTTATTCTACTGCCTCTACACTTTCTTCCTCTCTTTGTACTACTCTGCACCTTCTCTATCCACTCACTCCATTCTCTCATTCTCACAAACCTCCTCAGCCTTGGTTAACTCCTTCAGATCTTAATACATAATCTTCTCTTCATAGTTCTTATAATTCTTCCTTACTAGCTGCCAAACGACAATACTGTGCTTATCTTCTCTCTCTCCCCCATCCTCGTCATGTTTTTCAAGTTCTTAGTCACATTCTTACCCTTCCTCTGCCTAGTCCCTGGTTTTCCAATTCCCTCTCAACCTCTGTTCTTGCTAACTACTTTACTTCTTCTCCATGCATCCTTTAGCCCAACCCACCCACAGCCTCCTTGACATATTTTTTCCTTCTCCATCGTCCATAATGTTCAAATTCTCTCTTCTTTCTGAGTCTGAGATTGCCATTTACTTTGCTCAAGCCCACCCCACTGTTGCCCCTTCTGACCATGTACACTCAGTAGTAATACTAAAAACATATCCTTTTCTACTTATCTGACATCTTTATGTAATCTCTCTATCTTCTGCAATGTTCCCGGCTGATTTCAAACATGCATCTATTCTCCCCAGTCTGAAGAAACCGACTCTTGATCCTTCTCTCTCCTGTCATTTCCATCCTGTTTCTCTACTCCCATTCATATCTAAGATTCTTGAACGTATCGTATACATCCAATTCTCCGCCCATCTTAAGTCCTCTTCCCTCTTACTTAACTTTCAATCTGGCTTCCACCCATACCAATCAACGGAAACAGCCCTACTCTATGTTATCAATTCATTGCCATCCTCTCACTATTCAAAGCAATCTTACCTCCTTGTCTTACTTAAGTTGTCTGCAGAATTTGATACTGTAGACCTCTCTGTCCTTCTCTCTACTCTTTCTCATCTCAGTTTCCACAACTCTGTACTTGATTGGTTTGATTGCCATCTTTCCAACTGCACCTATTCAGTCTCCGGGGCCAATTCTACTTCTTCTTCCTTTCCTCTTCAATTCAGGGTCCCCAAAGGCTCTGTGTTTGACCCCCTTCTCGCTTCACTGAACATCATTCCAATTTCATCAATAATCCATTAATTCAGACATTCACATCACTTCTACGCTGATGACACACACATCTTCTTCTAATTCTCTTCCCTAATTGACTCTCTTCTTACTTCGCTCTCCAGTTGCCTGTTTACCATCCAGCCATGGATGTCTGCTAACTACCTTCATCTTAACCCAGTGAAAACTGAAGTTATTTCTTTCCCTTCTCCTCCATTCCTCCTCCGATTCCATCTGCTTCTGTAGTCTTTACTCCTTCTATGCTATCTTTGTCTGCATCAGCCAAAAATATTGGCGTCTCTTTTGATCCTTCTCTCTCCTTCTCTGCTCACATCTCCTATGCTTCTCTTTCCTGCCGTTACCAGCTCTTCAACATTCAGAAAGCACACTCTTACCTGTTTTTCGTGCAACTAAGCTAATAATTTCCTTGCTGGTATTCTCGAGCCTCGATAACTGTTCCTCCTTTCTAATGGGTCTTCCTGCTTACCAACAAGCTCCCTTGCACTCTCTCTATAACTCTGCTGCTCTGCTTTTTTTCTGTATGCCTCCCATAGTTCGATCTCTGCTGCTCTCACTTCGCTTTTCTGGCTGTCAATCAGCCAGTAAGGTGGGTCAGCGGGTTAAATAGTCATTGCTGTGATCTGTGTTTGATCTGCAGTTTGCAGGTTTAAATCCTGGCATTCCAACTCAGCCTTTCATCTGATAGATATCCTTTCAGGTCGATAAATGAGTACCAATTTCAATTGGGTAATAATAGTAATGTATGTAAATATGTCCTATGTAAAGTGTTTAAGATTAAAGTGCTATATAAAAAACAAATTGTTATTGTTCTTTTGAATCTCGACTCATCTTTCACTTCCTTTGCATTGTCTTTAAATCCCTACATGGTTTAGCCCCCCTCCCAAATCACTCTGCTCTTGTTTCTTGTCATCCTCCTCCTTGCGCTCGAGATCCCAAAGCCAGTTCCTTCTCTTTGTCCCTCAACCTCCTTGTGCCTCATCACGATTCTGCTCTTTTTCACTTCTTGCTCCAAGGCACTGGACTAGTCTACCTTTATCTATTAGATCTCGATTTTCTATCTCACTTTTTCAGTCCGGTTTGAAGGAACACTTGATCTCTCTCTCCACTGCATAAATTCGTTGGTAAAGATTCATCTCTTTCTTATAATAATGTACCATTTTTATATTGCAAAGAGCTTTGGCGAAAACCGCTATAGAAATTAAATAAAATACAAATACACATATGAAGATCTGCACCTGTGCGAGACAATTAGTGAGGATCTGGGATTGGTGAGTCTTAGCTTTTACACCAGAGTTCATTGAGGGCCTTGCTGCCCAACCAAGCCTTTAAATGACCGGTCAGTCATTTTTTAATTCACTTGTAACTTGGTTATGGATTCCCCAGGGCTGCAGGGCCTACTGTGTGGTGTTTTTGGAGGAAGCATATTGCAAATCACTGGAATGCCAAAACTAAGCTGTTCTTAATTCTTCCAAGTTTCAGCATTCACTATGTTCATGGAACGAGCACAGTCAGCAGTATCTGAGACAGTTGCAGCTAACCACAACTTTTCTCCAGAATCCTGTCAGAGAGTTTCCACTCCACTCTGAAGTTCACGCCGAACTTGAGTGAAGTCACGTTGTGACCAGGAGAGTAGTCCGAGGGTTAGAGTGTTTAAAGGTATGGACAGACCAGCTGGTTTCTGTGAACTGTATATATTACATAGATTTCAGATGGTTGCAAGTACTCATTTCCTATCAGGACAATGTCAGCAGATGGTAGACCTGCTGGCCTATCAGTTTTAATTCCTACGTTCTTAAAGGCTGATGCCTCTATTGATCACTTGCATTCTCACAACTTCCAAGTCCCACCTCTGTAAAGGGAGAGGATCTTGTAAATTGGTTGTGGGTTCCTAGTGACTGTCCCCATCATTCAATGGTGACTAAGTGGGAGGGACCAGGAGATCCACCTGTGCCTTTTCTGGGCCTATCATCCCTTTGGTGACTCCACCAGAAGTCCTGAGAGGCAGGCAGTGGACTATGTCACTCCCAGTGTCTGAGACATAGCCCTCAGCAAGCTGTTTTTTCTCCTCCTCTGGGTCTGATCTCTGCCAATGTCTGAGGCAAAGCTCTTGGCCAACTCTACAATCTCTCTCCCAGGTCTTCCTCCGTTCTTCCTCAAGGTCTCCGGTACTTCCTGTAGGACTCTGTGCACTTTAATGGGACAACTAAATATACTCCTTAGTCCTTAATGGGCTATTCCTCTTTCTCATTCTCATTCAAACTTCTATCCCTGATTGGTTATACCTGTGAGGAATTCGACCATCCCCATGGAGCCCCTCTGCGCTCGCATGGGCTTTTTTGAAATTTAAAATGAAATTAAATGATGATAGACCAACCTCCGGAAAATGTGTGGGGCTAATGCGCACACATTTTCCTATGCTCACCGCGCGACATACACATAGACCAGTGTACGCTGGGTGGACACAGCCTACAGGTGCCACCCCCCTTGTCATATTTAGTTGGAATATGACAGCCAAGAGTACATCGAGGCATCTCAGAAGGGGCAAGGCAAAACCTTCCTCCTGCCATGGCCAGCCTAATTAAGTAACACAACTCTCTGGATCCCCCCCTTTCCTTTGTTAGCTGCTGGTGGCAGCCTAGCATACAAATCAGAGTTAATTCAAACAGATCTATGGGAGGCCTAGTCGCAGGGCTAACAAAGGACAGGAAAAACCTTTGATATGCACTGTGTCAACCTGTGGATGGCTCCTGCCTCTCAATATCAAGGGCAGTGACGTGTCATGTCTGGAACTATGTATTTACGGTAGTCACCCTTTCAGAGGGACCTCATTCAGAAGGTACGAGTATGTGGTTTGGCGGAGACCAAAGGTCTGGTCTTGCCACAGCTTCAAGGGAGACCTGGCGCTTTAATCAGGAACCACAGAGAGCTCAATTAACCAGAGAGACCCTTTGATCCACAACAGACAGGAAGATGGGTGGGACTTAGTATTACATGTTTTCACCCCTTAACCTTTTTGTTGCAAAGCACTCTGGTTATGACCTCATGCAAACAGGAGATTGTTGGTGGGGACCCAGGATTGGTTCATTAAGGTAGGCGTAGCCTGCACCAATCACTGTGGCCCATTTGGCTTTTTTTTTTTTTATTTAATCAGATTGTGTGGTTTCCTTATTTGAAACCTTTAACCTGAGCATGTCCGTTCTTTCATCATGATTCTTCGTTTGGTATACAGTATCTTAGTAGCAGTGCTTGGTAGCATCTTATTAGTCCTGGGTTATGTTGTTGATCTCCTCTGGTTTCTTAAGGATTAAAATCACTAATTTTATGAGTGCTAATGTCGTTTTCATTTTTTCTCCTTCTACAAGAGTCCTCCACCACTCATCGACATTCCTTGTCGTGTAGCTTCTAAGGATGTCCCCCAAGCAAAGGGGGCGTGGCTTGGAAGCCATGTGAAAAGACGTGCCTGTACGGGGGCTCCCGCTAATCCGTACATTATCCGACTGATACTGCGCAAGGAGCGCTATGATTTGGCGAAGATTGGGGTTACTGCGTACATGAAGGTCGGCTGCACGTGAGGATACATTTTTACACGGGTTCGCATTGCGTACGTGTACTTAGGAGCCGAGTGAAGCGCCGGTGGCGAGACCTCGAAGAGCGACAAAATGGCCGCCGCCGCTTGACGAGGGAACTAAGGAGCGGTGGATCGGGACCTCAGTGGCGGCTCCCACAGCATACTCTGGGCGCTACGAAGGAGGCAACGCGACCCGGCCCATCTGGGGGAGCGCAGGACAACAGCGGTGGCTGAGATTGTTGGGCGAGCTGGGACTCTCAATCTGAGTTGTGGTGCATGGGCATAGTGCCTCCCTGCCTTGGACCTGAGCGCGCCAGAAGGACGCTCCTGACAGGAGATATGTCGAACAAGCTTCTGAGAGCGAAGAATAAACAGCCCATGCTCGACGACTACGCCAAGACGCCGCCCGGCCCGGAAGGAGCCAGGAGCAAGGAGAAGGCTCAGACCAAGGAGATGGCCGCCGGTGGTGCGAACCAGGAGGTCCTCGCTGCGATCGTGGACCTGAAGGCGACGTGGGAGACCAAGCTCCAACTTGCTGTGGCCGAATTGAAAACTGCAATGGAACTACAGGTTGGGGCGGTGCAGGAGGACGTGAACCTCCTGAGGCATGATGTGCGAGCCCTGGCTGAGCGCACAGAAACTTTGGAAAAGGAAATGGGCCCAACTGTGGCGGACTGTACCGCACATAAGCGTGATATCCATGCCCTGATGCAGCGGGTGGGCAACTTGGAAAGCAGGGCTGAAGAGGCGGAAGGACGTGCCCGGAGAAACAACGTTCGCATCGTGGGCTTGCCGGAGGGGGCTGAAGGCCAGAATCCCATGGAGTTTATTGAGAACTTGCTGCTGCAGGAGATCACTGGGGGAGCCCTGTCGCAGGGGTTTGCGGTGGAGAGGGCGCACAGGGCCTTGATCAGGAGGCCACCGCCAGGGAATCGGCCCAGGCCAGTGATCGCGAAGATCCTCAATTATCGGGATCGGGAAAGGATCCTCGAACACTTTCGCAAGGGGGGCACCATACGGCGAGGAGAGGCGACCATTACCGCTTATCCCGATTACACCTTGCAAGTGCAGCGCAGTCGCATGAACTATGGGGCGGTTAAGAGGCGATTGAGGGCAGCTGGGTACAAGTATATGTTGCTCTACCCGGCCAGACTGAAGGTTTTCTTCAAGACCAAGATGCTGTTCTTTGACACTCCGGAGGAGGCCATGGAGTGGCTCGATGCACAAAACTGTCCTCAGGAGCCGGAGGAGCGAACGGCGGATGAAACGGGAAGAGTTAAGTGACGCTGCGGGCCCGGTCGGGCTATGAACATTGGGACTGGAATATAGTCTTTGGGACCTTGTTATGGAAGAGTATGCGTTGAGAGTTTGGAACAGGGTCAGTGCGCGCGGAGACGGATGCTAGGGTGAGGAGCCTCCAGGGGCTGTTCTTTGTACCCCAGTTTGAGTTTAGGTTAGTCACTGTGTGTGGGGTGACACCCTGTCAGGTTCTCTACTTGGGTTTCCAGAGAGAACCGAACACGGGGATGCCTGAGATCCAGGGATGGAGCTGGGCAGTTGGTTGGGTTAGGGGGGTGAGGTGGGTTAGTTGTAATATGAGCCTGGGAGAGAAACTGGAAATGGGGGTCCTTGAGGCGGGGGGGAGGCGAGCGGACTTGGGAAGGAGGGGGGAGCTACTGATAAATCATGGGGGACCTTAGGATACTAACGTGGAACGTTAGAGGGCTTAACAGCTACCTTAAGCGTAACAAGGTCATGTTGTACCTTAAAAGGCAAAAGATAGATGTCGCCTTGTTACAGGAGACGCATCTGACACGGGATAAACTGGAACTGGTGGGGAGGAAGTGGAAAGGGACAGTAGTTGGATCTACATATTCTGCCTATGCTAGAAGTGTTCTGGTTTGGGTCGCACCACATGTCCCATTTAAGCTACTTGGGGAGGTTGTGGAGTCTGATGGGCGGCTGGTCATGGTAAGGGGGCTTGTGGAAAATAAAGTAGTGTGTATTATAAATACTTATGCTCCCAACCAGAACACAGCGACATACTTTAGGACGCTGTGCACTAGACTCGGTGAAGGGATGGGGGGTCCGGTGATTTGGGGTGGGGACTTTAATTGTGTACTAAACCCCAGGGAGGACAGGTCGGATGACAGGATGGTCAGGCCCAGCCCGGCGGCTAGGGTACTGCAGACGCTGCTGATAGACCTTGGCCTGGCAGACGTGTGGAGGACGAGACACCCTGGCGTGAGGCAATATTCGCATTATTCGGCCCCGCACCAGCTGCACACAAGGCTGGATTACTTTTTCGCCACTCCGGACGTTGTCGCGGAGTGTGACCAGATAGACTATAGGGCGAGAGTCCTTTCGGACCACTCGCCCCTGATCATGCGATGGCAGCTTCGTCCCCCACGTGCGCGAATTCCAACATGGCGCCTTAGGGCGGAAGCGCTCAAGGATCCACTCTTCAGGGTGGACATGAGGGAGGAGATAGTTGCTTATTTTGAGGCGAATACGGGTAGTGTCAAGTCGGCTGGAACTTTGTGGGAGGCCTTTAAGGTCGTAATGAGGGGGGTTGCCATTGCGAAGTCCAAAGGATAAATGGGTGGAGTCCTGGCTGATCTGCGTAAGGCCGAGATTGAGTTGGAGAAAGAACTGGAGGAGGGCGGGATTGATACGGAGGCGGTCACTAATCTGCAGCAGAGGTGTGCAGAACACTGGGACAGGCTCTGTAATCTGAATTACAGGAAGTACATTGAGAGGTTGCATGCGGGGGGGGGATAAGACGGGCAGGCTTCTTGCTTGGCTGTATAAGAGCGAGACCCCGAGATCCCCGATCCGATCAGTTATCACTGAAAAGGGCGTGGAGATGGACACCCAGGAAGGGGTGAATGGGGCATTCGCGGAATATTATCAAGCATTATATGAGGATCGAGAAGGGGGGAGCAGGGAGGAGATAGAGGTAGTACTCGAGGACATAGGCCTGCCCAGGATAAGTGATGAAGAGCGAGAGGAGATGGATGCTCCGATCACTCTGGAGGAGCTGCAGGAGATTGTGCGGCAGCTATCCACTTGCAAGGCCCCAGGAGCAGATGGGTTCCCCAGTGAATTTTATAAAGCGTACGGTGAGGAGGTGCTCCCACCCATGCTGGAGATGCTTAATGAAGCGTTTGAGGTGGGGCGGCTGCCGGAATCGCTCAGGGAGGCGATTATAGTACCGCTCCCCAAACCCAATAAACCGGGACAGGATTGTGGCTCCTACCGGCCCCTGTCGATACTGAACCAGGACAGCAAGATCCTAACAGCTGTCCTGGCGGCCAGAATGCGGAGGGTGATAGGTAAGCTGATCCATCCTGACCAGACGGGCTATGTCCCGAATCGGAATATTACTCATAATCATAGACGCCTTCACAGGGTGGTTGAATGGGGGTGCAATGAGGACAGCGAAATGGTGATAGTGGCGTTGGACGCGATTAAAGTGTTCGACTCTGTTCGATGGCCGTGGCTGCTGGCGGCTTTGGGGCGGTTCGGACTGGGACCAGGCTACATGAGGTGGGCCGAGCTATTATATAGTGCGCCTCTGGCTAGGGTCCGTACGGGCGCAGTGGTGTCAGATAGATGGCAATTGGGCAGAGGCACTAGGCAGGGGTGTCCTTGGTCTCCAATGTTGTATATACTGGCCCTCGAACCCTTAGCAATTTACCTCCGGCAGCAGTATGACCCGGTGGGCATCGAGGTGGGAGGGATGCCATCTTATATCCCTGTATGCAGACGATATGCTTTTATACTTGAAACACCGGGAAGAGAATTTGCAGTATATCTGAGAGGTACTGGAGAGGTAAGCCTGGTTGTCCGGCATAGCGGTCAACCCTCAGAAATCCGCACTATTCCCGTTAGGCGGTTATGTGGGGATACCGGTGGAGAGGTTGCCAGTGCTGCGGATCCCGTGGGCGACGAGCTCCTTCCGGTACCTGGGCATTGACGTGTATCACTCGACCGAGGAAGAACACAGGCTTAATACCGAACTAGCTGTGGGAAAGATTGAGAGGTGCATGAGGTTCTGGGAAAGATTGCCTTTAGCTATGATGGGCCGGGGAGCTATGCTCAAAATGGTGGTGCTGCCCAGGCTTCTGCATTACTTTAATAACATCCCGTATATGATACCTAGGAAGTTTTTAGCTAGGTTACATAGTGTATGTAGGAATTTCCTATGGCACGGCACGCGCAACAGGGTCGCATTATGGAAATTGCAGAACTCTTATGAGAAAGGTGGCGTGAAGCTGCCGAACTTTGAGGCCTATTATATAGCAGCGCAATTGCAGTATGTGGCCGGGTGGCTCTCGGACGAATGGACCTCCTAACACAGGCTGCTGGCGAAAGACTGTTCCCCCTTCTATCTGCGGGAGGTGATCTGGGTGACCGGTTCATGGATGAAGGGGCGCCCTGGGATGCTAGCCCTGGGCGGGAACATATGGCGGCGGGCCTGTTGGATGATGGGTGACCCCTTGCCGTGTATGCCGCAGTTCCCTCTGGTCACCCTGGCGAAGGAGGGCGGGCAGCTGAGAGCTATTCCCCGGACATACTGGGAGTCAGTGGGGTTGGTCACTATGGGCGACATCTGGCAAGATGGGACCCTGATGGAGTTCGATGAACTGGAGGCAGGGTCGGGGCTACACAGAGGTCAATATGTGACATATCATAGGGTGGTCCGGGAGGTCCGGAGCACGTGGCCCGAAACTACTTTGGCCGATGAACCGGATGCCACGCTGGAAATAATGTATGACGCATCGGAGGGTGGGCACGAGGTCTCCAGGTTGATGACGAAGGTTGGGAAGGACTTGGGGCACCTGAGACTGGAATGGGAAGCAGAGATGGGGGCCTCGATGGCGGATGGGATGTGGGAGCGCGCCATGGGGTACCACAAAAAGGTATCGAGGAACGCCAGGTTTAAGCAGATACAGCTCTATATTACGCACAGGGCATATATGACCCCCCTTAGGATTTCCAGATTTCTGGATAATGGGCGCCAGGCGTGCCCCAAGTGTAAAGAAGAGAATGCGGACATGATACACATGTTCTGGGCGTGCCCAGTGATTGCAACCTACTGGGGTGAAGTGGCGCGGAAGCTGGCAGGGAGGGGTATCACACTTAAGGTGGATTCGGCTTGGGCCTGTCTGCTGGGAGGGTACCCCAGGGCGCGTAAGCTTCGACATGTTGAGAAACTTAAAGATCTGGCCTATGTGCTTGCTAAACGCAGGATAGCCATGGGGTGGAAGTCATATCATAAGCCGCGAGTGGAGGTCTGGTGGCGAGATCTCCAAAAATGGGCTGATGCCAAAACGGCAGCGTGGCAGGATGGCAGGATGGCAGGGGAGGAGGAAGAAACGGGCTCTCTCACGGCATGGAAGTTATTGTTAGCTGAGCTGTTTGGTATGGGGTCGGCCTCAGCTGGACTGGAGAGCGATGAGGCCCCACCGCATGGAACGGACACTGATGGCGGACACTCTACAGGCTCATAGGGGGGAGGGATGGGGATTGCAGTGCCTTATTTTTTGTTTGTTTGGTTTTTGTTGTTTGAGGTGTTTTATTTATGTTATAAAATAAAAATATATTTTTAAAAAAAAAAAAAGGATGTCCCCCAAGCACTGCTCTCGCTCTTTCCTTAAACCGGTACACTGTAGTATGAGGTGTTTCAGAGATTCTATCTCTCCTTTTTTTTGCACATTCTGCAGCTTTCCCTGATGTCCAGCCTTTTTCTTCTTTGTAATATTTCTCCTGTTGGTAAAATGTTCAATCTGAATCTCAGGAAAAGGTCTCGGAAGTACCAATTGGGGAATAAAGTCAGATAGCTCGGGATCTGATTCAGTTTTCATGGCTGGGCCCAGAAGTCTTCGTAACCTTTATATTTACAGTTATCTTCTTGGGTTTCGATCCAATCTGCCATGTATAGTTTCTTTTTAGTTTTGTCTGGGTTAATCCATAAGTCATCCTCTGACTCGCTGAGGTTCACTAGGAACCCTCGACATGACTTTTGCCAGTCTGTTAGGATTACATCGGATTGATCTTTTAGGGCTTTTTTCAACACCCCAAATCCACCCGTAGTGTTTTCCTCAAGACATTTCCGATAGAAACTTAGTGTTTTCCATACCACTATTGTTTTGAGTGATGTCAGAGCCAGCTCTCTTCTTATCTGCTGTATTGGGGCTGATTTAGGCAGCTGTACAGCTTTCCTCCAAAACAGGCCCTCCAGGATTGACCATGTTTGAGCTTGTAAGTGGATTGGTGATTCTACCCCATATGTTAGTATTGGCACCACTTTCATCCTATAAAAGGCTATTGGAGGCGATAAGGTAAATCTGCAGTATCTTTTACGCAGAATTCTCCCTTGGGCAGCTAGATTGGTTGCTTTTCTTTTTAGCCCAGCTATTCTTGGCGTATTGTTCTTCGTGTTGTCTATACAGACTCCTAAGTACGTGAATGCTTCGACTTCCAGGATTTTTTTGTTTCTCAGAGACCATCCTAGTTTTTTCCCTCTGGCTTTATTACCACCTGGGCCTAACTTCAGAATTCTTGATTTTTCTGGGTTTATAACCAGGTCATTTGAGTCCACATACGACTGTAATGATGTAAGCTGTCTTTGCAAGCCGATTTGGGTTTGGTCCATCAGGACGATATTGTCTGCGTAAAGCAGTCTCCCAATCGGCGTTCCTGCTATTTTTGGTGGAAAGCAGCGGGTGGACTCAAATGAATCTTCCAGATCTGACGTGAACAGGTTGTACAGTTCCGGTGCCAGCGGGCATCCTTGCTTTAAGCCCATTTTTATCTGAATTTCGTCTGTTAGTATACCCGCTGTATCCAGTCTGACTCTGATGCTTGTGTCCGTGTACAAGTCCTTGATGTTCTCCACCAGTGACTGAGGACATTCCCAGTTTTCCATTTTCTTCCATAGTTTGGCTCTTTTTATGGTGTCGAAAGCTTTCGACAAGTTTACAAACGCGATGTAGATTCCTTGGTTTTTGTTCCTTTGTGTTCTGGCTTTCAATAAGTTAATCAGGAAAATGTTGAGTGCTGTGCCTCTCCCCTTCACAAAACCCGATTGCCAAGGATCACGACGTCCACTTTGCTGTACCCAGTGGTTTAATGTTTTCAATAGTGTGGACGCAAAGACCTTCCCCACCACGTCCAGTAATGCAATCGGTCTGTAGTTGTCTGCTGATGTTCTGAGACCCTTTTTGAAAATGGGTACCACTACTGCCTTTCGCCAGGAATCTGGGATTTTTTCTGTTGTTAATATGTAGTTGAATAGAAGTTGAAGGAATTTGGCCCATTCACCTATGTTGCTTTTCAGTATTACATTCGTGAGCCCGTCAGGCCCTGGGGCTCTCGAGTCTTTCAAATTTTTCAGGATGTTTTCTATTTCCTCAATACTGATATCTATTACTGCCTCATTTTTGTTTGTCATTGATTTCCGCTTTTGGTCGATGTAAATTTCCCCTTGCAGCTGTGTATAATACTTAACCCATGATGAAGCACTTATTGGGTTCATTTGACTTATTGCTTGAGGCTTCTCCGCTTCGTTGATAATTGCCCAAATTTCAGCTGTGTTTTTAGATCTTATTTTCCCCAACATTCTTTCTGCGTCCTGGTTTAGCAATGTCTTCTTGTGTAAGTGTAACCAGTTTCTGTACTTTTGTTTTAACTTATGTATCTCTTTACTCCAGTTGTTGTGTTTGGTCTTTTTTAGTCGTCTAATATCTCTCCTTAATGCTTTTTTCCTTTCTCGTATGCGACTGTCATACTGATGTTGGTGAGTCGTTGTTTGATGGTTACTTCCAAGCTTCCTTTCTGTAACAAATGCTCTGAAAAGCGGGGTGTAGTCAATCCTTTTTTGGCTTTGTTCGTTTTCAAGCGTCAAGATCATTTGTTTTAGGTTATGGTTTAGTTCTCTTGTTTTCTCTGGTCTGATCCTTAATTTAATACCCATTTGGTCTATGACCACCTTCTGGTTGTAAGTTCCAATCTTGTTATTGCTTATGTTTTTGCACGTCAGTTTTAACAGATTGTGGTCACTTTCTACTGTTGGGATTACTTTCAAGGTCTGGATGTTTGGCTTTAAATGAGGGCTGAACCCCTCTTTCCGGCAGATCCTCTGAAGACTTCACAAGGAGTAACAAGAAGAACTAATTCAGACCCTGGCTGAAGGTTCAGTCTGCCCTATAGCTTCCGCCAGTGAAGGAAGGCCAGGATTTCCAAAGAGGGAAGCAAAATCCTTCCTCTAAACATCTCCCAGGGACAAGAGGGAGATACTGAATCCAGACGACCCTCCAGCAGCTCCAGAATCGTTGCCCAGCCAGCACGCAGCGTGCCATGCTAGGCACTGCACGCAAGCTATCTAGGTGGGAAGTGCCAGAGAGTCTCTGAACTAAACCAAGGACAAGGCCATTGCCTGCAACACTCTCCTCAGCTTTGGGCTGTCCGCCTTAAAGGACGACACAAGCCCAGTGAAGAAGCTAGCAGAAGTGTATCGGCCAGCATCATCCAGCGTCTGCCTTAAAAGACATTTTTGAGCATGTTGAGCCCCTCGAACTGCAACCAACTGCACCACTGACTGTGTCACGCCACAGTCGCTAACATCATCTGAGTCGCCTCAACCAATGCTACAGACCAGCACTGAGACAACGATTCTTGACCCTGAGCCGCCATGTAGGCCAGCCTGCATCTGTCCGTCCAGCCTCGCTCACCAAACTGACTTCTGCCTGATACCCGCAGTTGTCTCCATTCTTGAAATCCGTCGCAGGAGCTGCAAAGTGCCCTGAAACTGAATCGACTCTGTCAAGCACCAGGAACTTTTACGAGAACGAGGTACATTATGGTTCTGTCCCCCTGGTCCTTCTCCAAAGGCCTCTAGTGTCATTTTAAGACCCAGTGCTCCCTTTGTGCTGAAACCAAGCATACTTGAACTATTGCAATGAATTACTTTACCGATTACCCTCCTGTCAGTATCTAGAGTGCATCCCTTTTCCTTCTTGAAACTGTCTGTTCTCTGCATTCCTTTACAAGGTGGGTTGTATTTTGTAGTGTGCTAGGACTGTCTGTTGAATAATAATAAAGCAGATATTTGTATACAACCTTCGCTGGACAGGCCCTTTTATCATTGGGTAATAATTATTTTTTCGCTGAGTTGCAACTAACCAATGATCCACGACCTTGCAGAGATAAGCCTGCTGTTCCGTCCACATTACCAAAATTAGACAAGGAAGTTTATAATTTGCTGGTGTTTTCAATCTGTTCAGATCCCTTCTAGTGTACTAGAGGTGTAGGGCTGATTGGTGGTTTAGAAATGGATATTCATCCCTGGACCACTGGTGCCCCGCAGGTTGATTCATCACACACCTGGACAAGAAGGCGAGGGAGACCATTTGCTTGCTACAACCGCTCTAGAGAGGAGACCCCTGCAACCCACCCAGGTAAGTGAAGGCCGTTCTGTCCAATAACCCTAGCCCTCACCCTTCCACCATGACCAACCCCCTCCATCTTTTAAAGCCTGGCACTGCAGCCCCTTGCCAATGCAAAGGACCACTGAAAACAAGGTAAGGGACGACACAATTTACTCTCAAAAAGTTTGAATCCATCATGTTCAACCCTACTGTTTTGAATACTGCTACAGTGAAGTCTCACCACTTGGAACTTGTGCAGCTCAAAATTCTGCCACTTTAATTTTTCCTTACGGGTTGTTTTCACCATTTTGAGTTCTGCCGCTTTGAATTTTGCAACTTTGAAATTCGCTACAGAATTTTTCTACTGTGATAATTGTATCTTTTTGAGTTCTGCTGCCTATACATTTTCCATTTTAAATTTTGTTAGTGTGAGTTTCCATCCCTTGGATATTTTTCTACTGTTAGGTTTCACCACATTGAATTTTGCTAATGTGAGGTTTTCACCATTTTGATTTCTGCTGCCTGTGAATTTTGCCACTCTGAATGCTGCCACTGTGAAGTTTCGTCACATTTGAGTTTTGCTACTGTGAGGTTGCACCACTTTGAATTTTGCTACTGTGTGTTACCTTTTGCTGCAATATCGGGATGATACAGACAAGACAACCTGGGCTGGTAATGTATTTGTCTTATCTGACAATTGTGCATGAAATGTGCTTGTTGACTGCATGTAAGCCATGTATGCATGTGTTCTGCGTGTACAGTATAGGAGAGCCCTCAGCTGCAGACAGTTGCCCCAGATTGATAGACTGTTTACAATACCTCTGCTCCCTCCCACACTGTAACCCATAGAATACAGCTGAGTCCCATAAAAATTTGGTCCAGCTGCCACATGTGTTGCATGAAATATGTGCTGCATGATTTAAAATGCTTCACCATAGTCAGCTCTGCTTATCACAGGATGCCAATTACTGTTCACTGGTGTTGTATTCCTCCTTTTATTTATTTGTTTGCACAGACTACGGTATTCCAAAGGGCGTTCATCCACTGCAGCGCATCAAGACCATACCAATGGCAGTAGGCGCTTTAGAAATATCAAATACCATAGTTTAACATAACAAAAGGAGCGGGCACACCCGAAACATAACATAAAGGGAGGTTTTGGTAGGTGCATGTAGCAGAGTATCAAGGAGATGGATGGTGGCAGACAGCCTGGGGAGCAGATGGGTGCAAGAGCGATCCCCTAAGTATAAGAAATTGGTGATTCATCAAGGAGAGTGATCAAGGGATGTTGGGGAACAATGCCAGGATCATGAGATAGGGAGTTGGCGAGAGAATAGGAATAAGCCCATTCAGAGTACAGGCCTCCTGATGGAAGCTCTGGGTGTTTGTTCCCTAATGCCAGGCACAAACATTTGCCCTGACCCAGGGCTAATGAGCGACCACATGTTGGGCCTCAAGGTACAGGGCGAAGGGAATACCTGAATCGAGAATGAGAATCAGAGGACCTGAGACAGTGAACCAAGGAAAGCGGAAAGTATTATGAGCAACACTTAAACCCATCAGGACTATGAGTGACTGTGAACTGATCATCTGTGTACAGGAGTGATTTGCAGACTAGCATATTTTAATATTACAAGCACGTCGAAGCCACCCTGCTGTTGTCACTGAATTATTACAGTGCATTTTTCTTGATATGGCCAACCCTTGTAATTAGCCCTAATGCCCTTTTATAGAGGAG
Organism: Ambystoma mexicanum; assembly: GCF_040938575.1. Taxonomy (NCBI): domain Eukaryota; kingdom Metazoa; phylum Chordata; class Amphibia; order Caudata; family Ambystomatidae; genus Ambystoma; species Ambystoma mexicanum. The sequence continues at coordinate 417,173,460 of NC_090934.1, read as the reverse complement.
CATATGGATGCATCTCCTATAGTCCCTGCCCACTGAGCACACTGTCTTATTGGAGAAACAAAGATCTACAATTGGGAACCCATGCACAGATTTTTGCAATATGTCCATAACGCTTCGATTATACGAAACACTATATGCACTCAGACAGCCATTCAGAAGATAACCTCACGTTGAGACAGTGGAAGGAAGTTACCAAGAAAGATGCCCAATGCCAAAGTGTCAGAATGTGGCTATGTGAATCATGGATGAATGCTGAGTAAAAGTCTGACAGCAACAGAGAGATGTCATGAAGAAGATATATAACCTATGTTAAAACGATATATAAATACTTAAGACTGACAATGTAATTGAAGCACGCAGAGAAACATGAAGTTTCATGAAAATAAGAAGATAAAGTAACTTGCTGACCAATAATTGTAAATATGCTGTAATGCAAGGTGGAAAAAACAGATGTATATGAATTGTTTATATCAATTTACCCGTGGCCGATTTTGCTGAATTTTTTGCGGCCGTTTTGAATGCCCTTAGCGGGAGCCGCTAAGGGACAAGAGAGCTAATAACGGTACCGTTATTAGCTACTGCCCCATTCCCATTGAGCCCTATGTGGGCTCAGATGGGAATGGGGACTGGATTTTTCAATGGGGACTTACCGGTCCTTCCAGGGTTGGAATGGACCGGTAAGTCCACATTGAACCAGGTCAGACCCGGTATGGGAGGTAGTCATGGCGCAAATAGAGCCATGACTACCTCCATTCTAGGAATGAGGCCCTATGTCTACAAATCCTTGTGACAACGAGTGGATGACTCCAATGTCCTTGTTAGAAGAAATGAAAGAGATAGCCATACTGTCCTGCCGTCCATGCTTTAAATACTGTCAAGATAAAGCATCAGCTTTAATTTAAAATTTTCCGTGGCAGAAGGTAATATTGTAGCATTAAGCACTGAGTTTGGGTACAGGTTTGCCCACTAACAGACTGCTAGCCCGAGCTATTTTGGGCCTGAATTTAACGAGGGCTCCCACAAGGGATTACGGCCATTACCAGCCAAGACCACCCCCAACCAACTGCTTAACACTTTAAGCAATCCAGGGCTCCCTTCGGGCTGCTAAAATATTTTTTAAAGAAACAGGATGCGAGACAACATCACAAAGCTGATTCCATTTTAACCAAAAAAGTTGGCCACCACACAACATAGAAAAAGGCATATGCAATCCTTTTCTATGTTGCTGATGGCTGTCGCAGGAGGTCCGGACCGGCAGAGAGGGACTGAGCATCAGGCAACAGGTAAGTGAGGTTAGGGAGAAGGAAAGGCGGAGGCAGGGGGATCGCATCCATGTGGGAGGGGGTGAGGAGGGGCCACAGGCAAGGGAAAAATATGACAAACTGGGGAGTGATGCCGGGAGCATATGGTGGAATACAGGTTTATAAAAAGGCCTGTATGGTGGAATACAGGCTTAAGTCCATCCGATGTGCCAACGTTCCAACCAATGGGATTGTGCAGCATTTCTACCCAGAGTGCTAATGAAGTCAAAATGGGCAATGAACTGAATCGACTGTCACTTCTCTTGCTGGCAGGCTTTTGCATTTAGAGAAATACTACATTTCTGTTATCCTTGTGGACCATACAACGGTTTAAAAACCAGGTAAGTAAAGCACCCCAAATCTATAGCAATTCCATGTCGGAGATTGGATATTTCTTTTTAGCCTCCTGAAGATCAGATCTGCTGATCCCAAATTATGGTCTCTAGTCAGGGCTGGCTATAGGCTCCTGCCAGCTTCTACTCGTCGCGGCAATGCTCATACCACTCAGAGTCCTGACAAGCATCCCTGATGAGGATAAGTGCTCTATGGCTGATTTCCACAGTGCTCCACTGCTCTCGAGCTAGGCCCGCACTATAAACAGTAAAATAAAGAAAACAAAATAATGTACCCCGACAACAGAGATTAGAGGTAGAGAGAGGTGATAAGGCCCAGCCACCCTGCTGAGGCCCTCTCTCATGCATACATAATCCTGCCCCCCACCCCGCCTTCTCTACTAAAGGCAGCTCTGAGGACAGCTATAGTCTCTCTAGAGGAGGTGATAGGTAATCACTCTAACACACCAATGCATACGTCCCTACTACAGGGTTGCTGGGACACATCTTCGCTGGAAGTCCTTGGCCACACAGTAACATACCTTCAGAGTTACACAATGTAATCTGGGCTCCTATTCAAAGTTATCTGCATGGATTAACCTGAAAATCCCTGTGGCTCTGCGGGTTCTGAGCAAATGTATGTATGTTAATAACCTCCGATGCCATTGCTGACATCACAGTACTTTTAAATATCTCTGTGTTGTTTCTATAAACTTGTTTTTAGAAATGTCAATCTGGTCTCAGTTGGACTGCAACTTCTCGTGCCCACAGGACTCTTGTACACCAGTGTCTCTCCAGATGTTTTGGACTACCATTCCCATGACCCTTCACTGGCTAGGACCTATGAGAGCTGTAGTCCCACGAGAGCCAGAGGTTGCAGACCCCTGTAGAATCAGTAGAATCAGCGTGTCTTCCTTTATTCCCGGACTTATCACTGCTTCCAAAACGTTTAGAATAATCAGACTAGGACTGCATAGGTAGAGAAGAAAGTATACGCTTGCAACCATGTCATCGCCTATCAACATTTGCTCGTTAGGTTGCTAGCCTATCACTGTCCCTCACACCCTCATCCTCTGCAGTGAGGGTTACCCTGAGTGATTCAACTATGGGTAGGCATATCTGTTTTCATGTGGTTAATTAGCTATTCTTAATTCAAACTTTAATCAGAAATACCTGGCCTGCCAGCAGCTTATATGATGCCAAAAGAAAATAATATGTGCATACAGCATACCAGCGCTAACCCATGTAGTGACATCTAAACCTCGGAGGATGCATTCGGCTGAAACTCGAATCGCCCGAATTTGTACTGCAGTCTGCTGATTCAGATTTGGTCAAACCTTTAAGGGATTGAGCTGACAGATACGTTTATGACCATTCATGATGATGATATGTTGCTGTGAACATTGGGTTGAAGAGGTCAGAACCTTTGCTGCCAGCCCACGTTTAAAGCAAACAAAGTATAAAGATCATGGACTAGGTCACAAGCACAGAACTGTTCCTGCCAGGGATGCTCTCAAAGGAGGCAACGTGCCTAAGTGACTAATGATTTGCTCCTGGCTGTTTCTTTTACATAGAAACTAAAATGTTTGCAGCTGACAAAAAATGTAATCTAAGAAACCGCTTAGTGCCAAATTCACAAAAAGTAATGCAAATTATAAAAGTGCAGAGGGTGCATTTTGTTTATTTGCATTCTTTTCAGAATGTAGGTTGCCGTATTCATAAAGATGGCTTGCACATTGCCAGGGGGCTGTGATGCACCACAGATGATGCGCTGGCCTGCCCCCTTGCAAGCATTAGTGTCAGGGACATGTATGGCACTCCCTGCACCCGTGGCCTCTTACTGTTGTCACAGGTGGGCATACAAATAATCAAACTCCAGTGGATGGTTAAAGGGTTTTTACTTTGTAAAATTCTAATCATTCAGAAACGTGCTGGTATGTGAATGAAATACGACACAGTGAGGACCATCCCGCGCTAGTCTCCCATGGGCTCCCCACCTCCCTAGACAAGGATTCCCTATACCACAGGTTGGCAATTAGAGATCAGTAACACCTAATATCTACGATTGTGACTGGAGTGATGGTCTTATGGCGTCAGCCCTTTCTGTCTTACTCACTCTGGGAATATTGTAGGAGAAACCTATCCTCAAGATTCCCCCAGGGTATGACTGTCAATAAGATATGGTGCCTTTTCAAATGCCCAGTTCCTCTCAGCAGATCTATGCCCTTCTGTTCCTGTCCGTGATGCTCCTTTCCCCACTCTTTCCAGCTCTTGCCTACCCACCCCTTCTTTCTCCTTCCCTCTCATCTTCCTCTCTACTCCCTCCTTATAGCCCTCCAATGGTCACACAAACTCATAGATACTCATTCCCTCTCTCCCTCCAGTCTTCTCTGCATTTCCTCTCTGGGTAGTGCCACAGTGGTGGGAAGATTCAGGATCCCTGCTTAGACCACCAGTGCCGCCAACTTTTCGTTCGTAGCATTCGCATCAACTCTCCGGTGTGGGCACCAGGGACCATGTCACTGTTTGCAGGGATTCTGTGAGTTTTGTTTCACTATGTATATGGTTCTCAGGACTCTTGCTGGTGTTTCCTTCGAGTTTGTGAAGTTGGCGAGTTTTTCTCCATGAGCGCAACGACTTCCCTCTGCTGCAGTACTTTCTGATACACAGAGTCCTGAAATGAGAAACACTGCACCCTGGCAAGAACAAGGAACTTCCAGCATCGGGTGATTGACATTGATACCGTGCACCTGTAACTAAGCAAAGAAAGGGGGGCAGGGACTGGTTCTGGTGAAAACCCTGGTGGATCTCCTGCCCCAGGCTGAGAGAAGTATCTATCTACGCCCCCCACCCCCTCCGCAGGTTCAAGTCCTGATGCACAGCCCTTAACATTTCAGCTTTCAGGAGGTGATACAGGCAGGTTCTTAAGTACAGTGTTTTCCCAAAGCCCACACAAAAGAATGTCCACACATTGTTAGGTGATAACACAGCTTCCTTATATACAATAAGGTTTGCTACTTATACTGTCAAAAGAGAAATTATATCGTGCCTCCTAATGCAATAAATATATGTATATTGGCCTATGCCAAGCTGCTCGTAGGTCGCTTGCGAAGGAATCCGTGTTGCAAGGTCCTGACCTTAAAATCAATGTAAGCCGCCATTTTAGTTCAATCCGCCATTTTAGGATTCGCTTTGTAAAGTCACCCTGTGAGTTAAAACGGTGGACGATGTCATTCCAAAATACAACATGGCTGTCTTGACCTCTGTACGTAGCTAATATGTAACTTGCCTCCAGGCCACTTGTTGAGGTCGTGAACTGAGACCTTGTCCTTCATTGACCCGTGCGCCCCCGCGGCAGCGGCCCAACGAATCGAGCGCTCCTCCGAAAGTGGATACAGCCTGGCCCCGATCTGAGGCCCCCCTCTCTGAGCAACAGAGAGGACACCGTTTCGGACACCGTGCAGTGGAGCCACTGGGGGTGTCACATCTCGCGGTGCCCCAGGCCTCAGCCGGACCCGCCGCGCAGCCCGGAGCTGCCGGTCGTCACCTCCGCGGCCACAGCCCGTGTCCATAACACTGAGAGGAGGACGCCGGAGCACACCCCCCACCGTGCACGGACGCCGAGCGGGCCCCGGAGCTCTGCCCCGGTGGTGTGTGGACATTGCGCGGGGCCAGGGACAAGTGGGGCGTCCTGGTGGGAGCCTCCCACCACCAAGAACCGCTCCGGTGCGGACCACCAGCAGCAAATCAGGACTCCGGGAGCCTCCCGACCCATCCCCCACGCACGGAGGCCTACTCGAAAAGGAGCCTCCAGTGAAGGGGTCCGGGCCCACAATGGACGTGTGACGGCCCTCGACGACCCAAAGAAGGTGAGGGGCGCAGGGGGGAGAACTGATACTTGAGACTCGGCGGACTGTGTTTGGCCCCCCTTCCGGCGCACTCCGGGCACGGACCAGCGCAACTCACCCCGTAAAAGCTGGCACGGCCTTCCCCCACGGAGTACAGGGGTCCTCCCGGAACATTTCAGCCACGACGCATCTGGGGAAACAGGCCCCAATCACAATCTTAGCCCCCCCGTGAGGACCTGAGCCATCACCGGGGTCCCCCCCACATGCGAGCTTGCCTCCGCAGAAGCGGGGAGAGCCCAAGATGACCAGAGGAAACCTCAAGGCATTAAGGCAGGGTGAGAGGCGCCCCCGCCCCCACCCAAACTCCAAAGGGCACCCAGAGACCGGAGCCCTGGAACCGACCCAGCCTACGTGCGCAATCCGCTCCCTCCAACGCTTCCGCTGGTCCAACGCACCCCTCGGTGAACCACACAGAGTCACCATGCCTTCAAGTGCCGACCCCCCCACCCCCGCAGTGCTAACGAAGGACGACCTCAAGGACATTCTCCAGGAGATAAAAGCAATTCGAACGGACATACAAGCCTCTATAGTTGATCTCAGGGGGAGAGTGGAGACGCTCGAGGAAAAAATGGAGGGAATGGAAAACAACCACCTCCAAATGGACCTGTTAGACATGAAATACGAAGCGAGGCTAACGGACCTATAAATCAGAGAGGAGGACATAGCCCTGAAAATGGAGGACCTAGAGAACAGAGAACGCCGAAACACCCTGATCATTATGGGTGTGACTCAACAGAGAGGCGAGACTGCTGCAGACGTGGGGAGAAAGGTTCAGGGCCTCATCAACCAACTCTTCACGCTCGAGGGGGGCAAGGAAGTCCAGCTGGAAAGAGCCCACCGAGGGGGAGGTGGAGCGAGGGGCGGCCCAAGGTCCATAGTTGTGCGCTTCCTCCGCTACAGAGAAAAAATGGAGGTCCTCGAGAAAGCGAGAAGGCTGGAGAGTTTCTTGTTCGAAGGAGACAAAGTGAGGATTTTTCAGGACCTCTCGGCTTTCACTCTTACCCGCAGAAGAGAGTGCCGGCCACTCACCCAGTGGCTCAGCAGCCATAACATAAGATACAGGTGGTCATTCCCATTCGCCTTGTCCTTCGAACGCTCAGGAGTGGACCATAGAGTGACCAGCAGCAAGGAGGCATCCCAAGTGCTGCAGGTACTCAAAGGGGATACCACAGAGGAAGGAAATGAGATGGAGGTGCAAGAGCCTCGGGGCGCCAGAAGGGAGCCGGAGGGCCCCTGGTCCACAAAGAAGAAGATAAAGGGCCAAAGAAAATTCAAGAAACTAAACACCCCCACAACAGAAGCCGAAGGGGACTAAGTGGTCAGAGGCTCGCTATTAGAGAAACTGAAAGATGGAATCAAGCAGTCCCGGCCGGGGACGCTGAGCTTAACAAGGGGATTGCGGTAGATGGACTTGCATTCACCCTGGTGGCTTGCCCATTGGCAGGCGTCATTATAAATAGGGGGAGGGGAAGGAGAGAAGGGAGGGAGTTGGGGTTGGGGATTTTGGGGACCCACACAGTCTCAACACCACATTGGAAGGCGGCAGCAAGCACAGATCCGGGAAGACGGTACACACAAGACAAGGACCCAATGGCAGACAATGAGAATAGTGACCGGGCTGAGTCACTGAGAATTGGTTCACTCAATGTAAAGGGTCTGAACTCCCCAGCAAAGCGCTCCCTCGTGGGGAGGGAAATGAAGAATGCTAAAATAGATATCCTCTTCGTACAGGAAACTAGAACGGTCACGGGAGAGGGGAGGGCCATCCCGGGAGCACACGTGGGCCAGACCTTCTGGGCATCTGCTCCCACGAAACGGAGTGGAGTCGGGATCATCCTGCAGAGAAACCAGAGACTCACAGAGGTAACCAGGTGGGGGAGGGAGGACGGTAGAGCCATGATCATATCGGGTGACTTGCACAACTCCAGGGTCTCCCTAGCAGCTATCTATTGTCCTAACGTGGGCCAGGTTCAATTTCTCAAAGAGGCGATGGGAGAGATAATGGCCAGGACAGAGGGGCTCCTTATACTGGGTGGAGACTTTAACATGTGGGCAAATCGGGAATTAGATCATAGTGGAGGGGCCATCCCGCTAGGCAGCCGAGGGGGTAGACCCCAGGGGAAATTCTGTGAGCTGATGTGGGGCTACGGGCTCGCTGACACATGGAGGGAATTGCATCCGGAGGGAAAGGGATACACCTTCTACTCAGCGGTCCATGGCACCAGAACGAGAATAGATTACCTTTTCATGGGGCACCAGAACATGAGCCGAGCGGAGTCCTGCATCATCCGCCCAGTTAGCTGGTCGGACCACGATATGGTCTGGGCAGATATTAGTGTATTGGGTCTGAAGCCCAGAGAATTCCTGTGGAAATGCAATGACTTCCTGCTAAGGGATGTGGTTTTTAAGGAGGAGATGGAGAAGGCGATCAATTAATATTTTGAACAGAATAACACGGGTGAAGTCAACATAGAGACACTTTGGGAGGCAGCAAAGGCGACCTGGAGGGGTGTTCTGATTAGAGAGGGGGCTTCCAAAAAAAGGACCAGGACTTTCCTGGCTCATAGGCTACGGGTGGAGATAATAGCATTGGAGGGATCTGAAGGGAAGAGTGATGCGGAGAGGGAAAGGGACTTGGGGGATGCAAGAGAGAAAAGGCAAGAGCTGAGAGCATTGAAGATGGGGAAAATTGTAGCGGGCCTCCAACACCTGCGTCAAAGGTATTATGAAAAAGGGGATAAGGCTGACGCCATGCTGGCGGCCAAACTCCGGGGCCAACGGAGAGATAGATGGGTGTCAAGGATCTCATGCAGGGATGAGGGGACTAAAACGGATCCCGAGGGAATAGTGGAGGAATTTGCGGGGTTTTATGAGACTCTCTACGGGCGGGAAGGGGAAGCGGAGGCGGAGGCACTGGGAGCATACCTCAGAGGAGTAACATTACCTGTGATGGACCCCCCAGAGGCGTCAGCCATAGACCCCAATAACGAGCCAGGAGGTACTCAAGGCAATTTCGGGTCTTAAGTTGGGCAGGGCCCCCGGGGAGGACGGATTCACCGCAGGCTTCTATAAGGCCTTTGGAGGCCTACTAGCAGGGTTTTTGGCGGGCCTATTCACAAATACGCTAAACTGTTCACCAGGATCATAGCCACGAGACTAGACAGCCATATGCCGGTACTCATCCACTCCGACCAGGTGGGCTTCATACAGGGGAGACAGGGGGCAGATACCCTCTGAAAAACCCTGCACCTGATGAGGGAAGCGGCCCCGAAGGGAGACAACCCTGTTCTGGTGGCCATCGATGCCGAAAAGGCGTTCGACAGGGTGGACTGGGAGTTTTTACACAGAGTCCTTGTCAAACTGGGCTTTGGCGAGGGAATCAGGCGAGCCGTTAAGGCCTTATACACAGATCCCTCTGCTAGAGTCACAGTAAATGGTCGCCTTTCACGAACATTCAGCCTTCAAAGGGGGACGAGGTAGGGCTGCCCCCTCTCCCCAATCCTGTTCGCCATGACCGTGGAAATACTCGCGGAGTACATGCAGGTGACATACTGCTCCACTTGAGGGAACCCACTAGTTCGGTCCCAGCTGCCGTTCGGGTTATTGAATGGTTTGGCCAATTCTCAGGCTTCAGGATGAACATAGAAAAGTCAATGATCTTCCCGTTTGCCCCAGATGCAGACAGGGACCTCACAGAGCTGTCCCCCCTGGGGTTTCAAATTCGTACCGAAGGGATTAAATACCGGGGGATCAACATCGTCCGGCCCCACAAAGATCTAAGCCAGGCAAATTACCCCCCGCTGTTTGACAACTTATTCAAAGATATGGAGACATGGGGTAAGGGGCAAATCTTGTGGATGGGAAGGATAAACGCCGTAAAGATGAACCTCCTCCCCAGGGTCCTGTATGTTTTCCAGATGCTCCCTTTAGAAGCCCCAGAAGCACTCCTTAAAGAAGCCAAAAAACGCATAACGAAATTCATTTGGCAAGGCCAGAGACCCAGAATAGGTTATGAAACACTCACCCTCCCCAAGGATAGAGGGGGGGTCGGCCTCCCAGACTTACAAACTTACCACAGAGCAGCCCAGCTCAGAACCCTGGCCCCCCACCTCAGAGAGGACCCCAACAAACAATGGGTCTTTCTTGAAAACTTCCTCCTGAGCCCTGTCACAGTGGGTGAGTGGTTATGGTTCCCGATGAAAAAGCTCCCAAGGAGAATTAGGGATCACCCAATACTAGTAACAATGTGGAAGGTGCTGGAGGGTAAGGGACACGGTGAGAAGGTGACCACTTGGCTCTCCCCCATGAGCCACATTTGGTCCACACCAGTTTTAGAGGAAATCCCAGGCCATGAACACTATCAGCCCTGGTTTGACGCGGGCCTATGCAGAGTTGGTCAGTTGATCAGGGAGGAGTCCTTTATAAGTATCCAGGTTCTTGAAGAATCCTTGGGAATAGGTAGGCTCTCCCCACTCCTTTACCTGAGACTTAAGGGAATCCTAATGAAACCAAAACTAAATCCCAAATTACAAAGAAAACTCAACCCAGTTGAGAAAATCTTAGATACCCATGTAGAAATGAAAGGCCTCATCTCACTCCTTTACTCAGCCCTTTTAACCCCCCGTGAGGGAACCACCAAAAGCCTCAGAGGGAAATGGGAAAGAGACTTGGGTTGTAGGATCGGAGACGGTCTCTGGGGGAGACTCTGTAGTAGATCATTTAAGACCTTCATTTCCTGCCAATACAAAACCCATGCTGTTAAACTCCTGCACAGATGGCAGTACGACCCGATCACACTCTCTAGGATGTTCCCAGACGTAATCCCCCTTTGCTGGCACGGGTGTGGGGAAAAGGGCAAACTATTGGCACATGTGGTGGACATGCGGGAAGGTCCAAACCTATTGGGCCAAAGTCCTCAGCTGGCTGAAAGAGGCGGGAGAAGGTGTGCTCCCACTTGACCCGATGTTGATACTGTTTGGCCTGCAGCATAAGGATGACCACTGGGAAAAATTACCGGACCTCTCACACTCCCTACTGTTGGCAGCCAGAGCGGCTCGCGCCAGAACGTGGAAGAGGCCCGCCATCCCCACGAAGAAAGAATGGGTGATGATTGCCAAAGACATATTCCTTGTGGAAAGACTTACATCGGCTTTACATGGCTCAAGCACCCAAATAGAGACAGACTGGCTGCAATTCCAAGAGGTGTTTGGCAATACATAGGCCACATCCTGAGACCCTCAAGCGTCCTTGGCCCAGCCCAAAAACAAGCCCCGACACGGAACGAATGGCCCTGGAACTTGGAAAGCCGGTTGACCACTGGCGGAGAAAACCCGGGTTGACGCTGCCCTATGCTGCATCATTTCTATAAGCAGACTGCATCGCTTGAGATACTGTGGGGGGTGGGCGGAAGGGGGTGGGGGGGAACAAACGCAGGGGATAATAGCCTATAGTTTGATTTGTTGAGGGTGATTGCCCAAATCTTGTATTTTGTGTACCTATGCTGTTGTTTTCCAAAAATCAAAAAAAATTGAATAAAAAAAAGCAAACCAGTTATATGCGGATGTGCGAGACTTGGCATGAACCCTAGATCGGTGATGTATTAGTGGAATATTAACCCGAAGTGGGGCTGGACATCGTGCTCACAAAAAGTATAAAAAGCCAATGCATTCTAATCACAGCGTCTCTCACTGAACACATTGAACCACACTGGAGTTTGTTGTATTGTACTGAGGGCCGATAGCTATCTGATTTTTGCTCTGTTCTTATTGACTGGATTCAGTATAAAATAAAGTACTTTGTATGTTCCTTTGCAACCCGTGTTCGGTGTATTTCCTTTAGGGGTACTCAGCCTCGATATTTTGATTTTGTTTTCACAGTTGGCGCCCGAATAGGGACCCTCAAGATTGATGCCGGATTGTTGAAGGTTGACGCAGGCTATCGGACCGGGATCAGACGGTGTGACAAAAAGGGGCCCCACTGAATGAGATGCGACACCTCAGCAGCACTGCACGACCCGATCCCTGGACGATTAGCTTGTGGTCCAAGACGGCATTTTGACGAGGGTCCACTTATCAAAGCGGGCAGATTTGCAGAAATCACCATACACGAGGTAAGAATTTGGCGCATTGTATCTGCAGACACAATTATTGACCAGGTAACACCATTAATTTGATATGCCTGGAAAATTGTCTACCTGCTTCAGGGCTTTGTTCCGCAGCGATAGACAATCTTTGGAATTTAGCTGTCCCGCACCACAGGAGAGGTCGCCAGCATGTACTATGTACTGTAAGCATGGCATTGGAAGTATAGTATTTAATGACATTTGGCACAGACAAACCAGACATGCCTCCGAACTTTAGTGGCTAATCAATGGTAGTTTTGAAATCCCTCGCATTGAGTATTTAGAGTCAATTCTATTAATGAAAAAGGCTAGACCTGCAGCATTTGATGTTTTGCAGAATTGGAAAAAAGAAGCGTTGCAACAATTTAAAAGTAGAGAAAAACATGCACGCCGTCATAAAACGAACGCCGAAAAAGCATTATTGTGTGACCAAGTAAACATTCTGAATCAACTAGGAATATGGATAGGGCTTTCTCACTTGGAATTCAAAAAATATATCCTTCCAAAGACCTCCATGCTTCCGATGAATTTATAGATAAATTGTTAAATGAACGAAGGCCTGGTGCCTCTGCGCCACCTCCGTATGTTCCTCTTCCTGCTGCTTTGCCTCTTCCTCCTGTTATTCCTGCTCTACCTGCTGTTGTTCCCATTGTTCCTGCTCCTCCTAATGTTCCCCTTCCTCCAGCTCTTCCACCTCTTCTTATCGCACCAGTGACAGTGCCTCCATTGAATTTGCCTGCTCCCTCTCTACCAAGTGGTCCTGAGCCGCTTGTAGTCGATCGAGGTGCAGGGTCGAAGGTTGTCACTCGCATTACTGTATCACCAGAGAAGAAACGTGATTTGATTGCATGGGCTAAGCATTGTATGGAGAGAGATGATCAAGCTAATGTTTTTGCCACACTTTGTAATATGGATAATTTTCCTGAGAAAAATGTTTTTATTGAAGGTTTAGGGATTCATTTACGTATAATGTGGGGAAATTAAATAATACAGATCTCCCGCAAGGGTAAAGGGATCTAAATACTTTAGCGTTTTCTAGAGACACTGTGGAGAAAGTAAATGAGCATGTCGAGAGGTTATTTGGGTATAGAAAGGAGTTAAAAGAGTTGCAGAATGAGGATGATGAGGGGGAAAGTATGTATGTACAGAAACGGTTCCTTCCTTGTCGTAAATCGATATCTGAGGAAGTACAAATTTATATAAAGGACGCGCTTAGATGGATTTCGGAGATGTCGATAACTCCAGTTGAAGTATATGACACATATAGTAAGTATACGCCAGAAATGCAGAGGAAAGTGATACAGGTAATGATAGAGGACCTACAGGATGATTGTGTAAAAAGAAAGATTAGTTGTCCCACAGAGTTATTGAGTATTTACAAGAGAGCTTTTTCACTTGACACTTCTTCGACTGCTTTAGCGCTCGATTTAGCTCTGTTGCTTAGTAAGCGTTCGGAGTCACCTACTTCTCAGTTGCCTATGAGAGAGGTTCCTCCGACATTTGTTCCAAAGGTTGAGATTGCGGCCGATGTTGCACAAAATATAGTCGCTGTGGACATTCCTGCACATTATGTATCGCAGTTTGTTCACGTCCCGTTTTCAAGACAGGAAGTGAATACTATTAGACAATCTATTCCTGATATTTGGAAAAATCCGACAGGATTCTATAAAGAAAAAGAGTCCGTATTGCAATCCTCAGTGTTCACCTTAGACGATATTGATTTGTTATTTCCTGTACTCCTGCCCGTAGGTTTGTGGAAACAAGTTAGAACTATAAATGACGTGCCAGGGTTGGGAGATACATGGGTGAATATAACTAGACTCGATGGAGAAAGGCCAGCTGGTGAAAGACCGCCTCAGGTGATATTAACTTTGCCTGATAGAATCATTGCAAAATTGAAAACCATAATTCCAGAGAAAATAATTATTTGGGACAAACTTACGGCCTGTGTCCAAGGAAAGTCTGAGGGTACTACCAAGTTCTTTAATCGGTTCAAACAGGTATTCTCGGATTTCAGTGGACAAGACCTAGGCACAGAGTCTGGGAAAAGGTTATTTGTGGACAAATTTGTGCGTGCATTGCTGCCTGACATCCAGTCACAAATGATGTCTTCTGAGAGCGCTTGGCAGGCGAAATCGCAATCAGAAGTACTGCACATGGCTCAGTACTACGAGAACCGTGTCAATAATGAAAAAGATAGAGTTGAAAAACGAAAAGGTGATTTGAAAACTAAAGTGCTATTGCAGCAAATTGTTAGAGGCCCCAGAGGGGGTAGTTCTCAGATTAGAGGTCAGTATGTCCCGCAAGGGAATGTGCCCTTGGGTCCTGTGAACATTAACCAGTGCGCCTATTGTCGTCAAGAGGGTCATTGGCATGCACAATGCCCCGTCCTTCGACAAAGGTTGAATAACACATTTGGGAATATGGGTAGACGATCCAGAGGTCGCCCGGGTGTAGGGGGCCCTGGTAGAGGTCAGTTTACACAGGATCCTCAGCAACCTTTCTCGCAGGACAATCAGATTTTGAGTGTGGACACCAGGAACATATTTGATCATCCTTCCACTGCATATTTATCTGAAGAGCTTCTTTTTGATGACATTCTGTTTCGTTAGGATTGCCCGAAGCAGGGTTTGGAACCTAGACCTATTCCTGTCAATCAGAAAGGTCCCTATGTTGAAATGATGGTGGGAAATAGGAAACATCAGTTTTTGATAGACACTGGAGCACAGAAGTGTTCCATTGATCATTCACGGGTTCCAAACATTCCACTGTCAGGGCAAACCAATGTTTCTGTAGGGTTTTCTGGCACACCACTTGTTTGTCCGATTTCTTCGCCGGTACCTATTTCTCTGGGTTCTTTTACGGACCACTGTCCATTTCTGTTGACTTCGAATTGTGGAGAGAACTTGCTGGGGTTGAATCTGTTAAAAGAATTAAATGCAGTGATTTATTGTTCTCCTGATGGACTGTGCTTGACGATTTCACCACAGCAATTTTCTGTCTCGCATTTCTTGACTAGAGCTTTGCCGCCAGAATTCATTAATGTACCAGAGAGCTTATGGGCTGTTGACGACAATGATGTCAGTGTTTTTACAGATTGAACCTGTTAAGATAGTTTTGAAACATGGAATTGAGCTGCCACGCATTCCCCACTATAAGATTTCAGTTGAGGGCGAGCAAGCTTTGAAATGCATTGTTTCCGATTTTGTGCATCGCGGGGTGATTGAAGAAATTTCAGGAAGTTTGTGTAATAGTCCAATTTTACCCGTGTACAAGAAAGGCGATAATGCAATTCCATTCAGTTTCATAATTGATTTACGTGCCATTAATAAAGTCGTCGCTCCACAATTTCCAATTGTGCCTGATGTAACGACAATCCTAACCATGATTCCAGCTACAGCTACTTACTTTAGTGTTGTGGATCTGAAGAATGTTTTCTTTAGTATTCCTATACACAAGGATAGTAGATACTTGTTCACGTTCACCCTAGGGGGACGCTCATTCACATTTACTCGTGCACCTCAAGGTTACACAGAGAGTCCTAGCATTTATAGTAGGGCTTTGAAAGAACAACTTGTTACTCTTGAATTGCCCTCTACTTGTACATTGCTTCAGTATGTTGATGACTTGCTCTTAGCTGCTGACTCTGAGAGCGCCTGTAAGGAGGGCACTGTGTTATTGCTTATCCATCTAGCTAAGCATGGTCACAAAGCTTTGCTTAACAAATTTCAATATTGTTGCCAGGAGGTCACCTATTTAGGCTATCTCCTGTCAAAGGAGGGAAGAAGATTGACACCTGAAAGAATAAAACACATTTCTGGCATGTCTGTCCCAAATACACTGAAGGTTGTGGATCCCAAATTTTTCACTAGTGATCAAACCGATGTTGGCTTTAACAAAGAAGGGCATTTCTTCGCCATTGCCATGGAACACGGAACACCAGCAATTGTTTGTCTTGCTTAAGACTGCATTATGGTCTGCACCAGTTTTGGGCACACCAAACTATGAAAAGGCCTTTGTGTTGTTTGTGCATGAATGTGATGGATGTGCTTTGGCTGTATTAACGCAGGAACATGGAGGGAAGAATAGGCCGTGCGGTTACTTTTCTTCCGCCCTTGATCCTGTAGCATGCGCTTTGCCAAGATGTTTGCAAGCTGTCGCTGCTGCTGTGTCTATAAAACAGAGTGAGGGACTGGTCCTAGGTCATGATCTAACCCTGATGGTGCCTCACTCTGTAGATGTTCTACTGAACCGAACCCAAACGCAACACCTCACTTCTGCATGGTTGACAAGATATGAATTGATCTTGATTGCTCCTCACATTCAAATTAAGAGGTGTTGTGTTATTAATCCGGCTGAACTCCTACCTTTCCCGCAAGATACTACTTGCGGCGATGAAGAGTCACATGACTGTCTGTATACTACCGAACAAGAGACAAAGGGTAGAATTGATTTGAAAGACACTCATTTGGATAATCCGCAAGGAGAACTGTTCTGTGATGGCTCTTGCTTCAAACTTCCGGATGGTACATCCACAGCTGCTTATGCAATCACTACATTAAGCACGGTTGTGGAAACTAAGAGAATCACGAATAATTCTGCCCAGGCCGCAGAGATTATAGAATTGACCCGAGCTTGTGAACTTTCCGAAGGGCTTGCAGTAAATATATATACTGATAGTCAGTATGCCTTTGGGGTGGTTCACAACTTTGGGAGACTTTGGTCAGAGAGAGGGTTCCTAACTTCACATGGCACCAAAATCCAACATGGCTCCCTAATAGTACAACTACTCTAAGCGCTTGCGCTCCCTACTCAGTTATGAAATGTGCGGCACATCGAAAAATTACAGATGACATAGGGAAAGGGAATGTTTTCGCTGATCAGATAGCTAGACAAACTGCTACCGATCCCCTTACAGAGATGTTTGTTTCGAGGGAGACTGTAAATGCGTATGCAATGGATGAGGGTGTTGGGTCTGTAAAGGATATCCAAGCTGATGGCATGTTAGAAGAATCCAAAAGGTGGGCGGAAGGCTTGGGGAAACTTGATGATGACGGGTGTTGGGTGGATATAGCGGAAGGGAAATGGCTACTCCCTGAAGCGTATGTAATGATGATGGTCATCATGGCCCATGGTCCTACGCATGTATGTGCCCAGAAGATGACAAAAATGTTAGAGAAAGTTTGGGTAATTCTGCAGATATGTGCGGCATTACAAATTGACAAACGGTTCCATTCGGCCACACATGCTCAGAGCGCCGGACTAGTAGAAAGACACAACGGTATCATCGCTAAGATGTGTGCCGTCACCAAACTAAAATGGCCGGACGCCTTACCGATCTTGTTATTATCTATGCGTACAACCCCTCAAACTAAGACTGGGATCTCTCCATTTGAGGTGGTAATGGGGAGACCTGCCAATATTTGGAACCTTCCTAAATGCAATTCATTGAGAAATGTTGAAAATGTATTACTTTCAGACTATTGCAGCCAGTTGACTAAAAACCTGTATTTGATTTATCACCAGGTACAAGAAGCTTTACCTGTGCGATACGAGGGCCCGAGCCACAGTATACGGCCTGGGAGTTGGGTGCTCGTTAAGGCATTCGAGCGCTCTTCCTGTCTTGCGCCTCGCTGGCGTGGGCCATTCCAAGTCCTGTTGGTCACCCAAACAGCGGTGCGGGTCTCTGGAAGAAAGAACTGGATCCACGTGTCCCACGTCAAGAAACTTCCTCACCCAGTGCCACACGTAACAGAAGAAACAGAACCCCTTGCTAATGCTGCAACCAACGATCCCAAAGCAGTAAGTAGCACTGAGAGTGTGTCGGAGAATCTCTCTGAGCCCGTGAGGCTTGGGGAAGTCACCATTTTGTCTCCACACTCTCCAAAAGTTTTGCATCCGGAAACTGCTGTTTCAAATTCGGCACCTTCACTTGTTTCCGACACGTTGCTTCCAACGGGAAGTGACGACATATTGTTTCTGGATCAATCAGTACCGGGAAAAGTAAGGTACAATCTGCGTCCAAGAAAATAGACTTACGGCACGGTTTTGCTGTGCATCTGATAGACTTACGGCACGGTCCGGCTGTGCATTCGAAGAAGAAACGGATCATTGAGGGCTTGTTTTTGCCCAAATTTGAGAAAGGGGATTCTGTTGGCTAGGGTTGTGGAAGGACTAAGAAGTCGCGAGGCTGGGAGGTCGCCAGCAACGTACATTGGGGTATTCGTCTGAAGACTACAATGCCTGCTACCGCTACCGCTCGTATGGGACTTGTAAATGAGGGGGTGACCAACCGGGACAATGGACAAAATGCCTGGGCCCCGAAAACGTATTGCTGTGTTTTTCAAATTATATTTGGGTTTATAATAGTCACTGTTTTAGGATTGTGGTACCGTGAGGAAATGCATCCTTTAGAATCCTTGTTGCCCACTGAAAGTATACCTGCTGTTCCTACTCCCTTTGTACATTTGCATACTCTGTCCCCTAGGGACTCCCAGCATAGACAAAGGTACCACAATAATACTCTACTACTTATCATGAACGCTACGCATGCCATTTTTAATAAGTCTAACTGTTGGGTCTGCTCACATTTACCGCAACACGGGGATAAGGGGCTAGGTTGGTATATTCATCCTTTACCTTTGACAACTGCTTGCTATCCCTCTCTTAGAGCACTGTTCTTTGGCCATTGGAATGATAGCATCTCAGGGAACTTTGATGGCACCAATTTGAATAGTTTTGAGAAACGTGTTTTGACTCCTCTGGGTTGCTCGCTTTTCGAAACAGGAGTAAACCTAACGTTGCTTCTATTAGGCCTTCCGATAAACTGTCTTGTCCTTTCCAATCTTTGATTTCTTTTAAAATGGCTCCAATAGGCAATAAGGATGCCATGCCTCTTTCTTATACTGTTAATCATAGCCCCAATTCAGTTTCTTTTTGCATACAGAGGAATGGAACTCAGTCAATGGGAGATTTTCTAGGTTGTGCCAACGTTGCAAATTTGACTGGGGAAAACAGACCTTTGTATGTAGGCGAACCTGTCTACTTTGTCTGCGGTAATGTAGCCTTCCCATGGTTGCCCAGGGATTGGCAGGGAACCTGTTATTTAGGGATCCTGTTACCTGGGGTGTTTATAGCCAGTACAAAAGAAGTTTCAAAGGCTCGTCCACGGTGGGACGAGAATGGTGACACCCCAGCACAAATCTTGGGAGATATAGCAAAATCAGTTATGCCATTTTGGGGGCAGATAACAAATTCAGAAGCTATCAGAAAACTAGCGAGAGTACTGGAGAGAACCATCAACAGGACCACGGACATACTCTATAATATGACGTTAGAACAGAAGGCGATAAGACTAGTAGCACTTCAAAACCGGATGGCATTAGATGTCATTCTGGCTGAACGTGGTGGAGTGTGTAAATTAGTGGGGTCCGCTTGCTGTGTTTTCGTACCAGATTCCTCCCCAACCATCTTCAAGGCAATACAGAATCTGCACGTCCTTAGTTCAGAAGTGCATGTTCCCGAGGGAAACTGGATCTTAGCGCTTGGCTCTGGGACTTCTTGCGATCTTGGGGTTGGAAGGTACTTTCAGTCTTGCTGATTATTTTGGGAATCCTGTTGATTCTTTGTTGCTGTATTCCGTGTCTACCTGGTATATGTTCGATGCTAGGGGGATGTTGCGCACACAAGCGATAGGTTCGATAGGACATAAAGTGTATGCTCCAGATAAAACTTCCAAAGAATATGTGTTGAAAGAAATTTTAGCGAATTACCTAATGGCAATAGATATTTCCGACAGCGATTCAGGGTGCATGGACGATGATGCATGGAGTTATTTGCAAGGAGATTCAATGTAGTTTTAGCACTTGGCATAGGCCAAAAGGAGGGTTTGTCAAAAGAGAAAGTATATCGTGCCTCCTAATGCACTAAATATATGTGTATTGGCCTACGCCAAGCTGCTAGTAAGTCGCTTGCGAAGGAATCCGTGTTGCAAGGTCCTGACCTCAAAATCAATGTAAGCTGCCATTTTAGGTCAATCCGCCATTTTAGGATTTGCTTTGTAAAGTCACCCTGTGAGTTAAAATGGTGGATAATCTCATTCCAAAATACAACATGGCCGTCTTAACCTCTGTACGTAGCTAATATGTAACTTGCCTGCAGGCCACTTGTTGAGGTCGTGAACTGAGACCTTGTCCTTCGTTGACCTGTGTGCAAGGGATTACTCGTGCAATGAAACTAATCCACGAGAATACGATAAAGACAATGTATTCAAATACTGAACGTGGAACTCTTGTTTAACTACATTGTATTAATGTTTAAGAAGACCTACATTGGAAATCCCAAAATACACAGTTGCCGTATAGGCTTGTTGATATATGTATTAAAAGCAAACCAGTTATATGCGGATGTGTGAGACTTGGCATGAACCCTAGATCGGTGATGTATTAGTGGAATATTAACCCGAAGTGGGGCTGGACATCGTTCTCACAAAAAGTATAAAAAGCCAATGCATTCTAATGTACAGCGTCTCTTACTGAACACATTGAACCACGCTGGAGTTCGCTGTGTTGTACTGAGGGCCGATAGCTATCTGATTTTTGCTCTGTTCTTATTGACTGGATTCAGTATAAAATAAAGTACTTTGTATGTTCCTTTGCAACCTGTGTTCGGTGTATTTCATTTTGGGGTACTCGGCCTCGATATTTTGATTTTGTTTTCACAATACCATCAGTTTACACATATAAATATTAACACTTTGTACATGGAACAACTTATTAAGAGAATAGTAAATATATACACTCTATGTGGTACCACACACTACTTAAATTCAGTAAGAACTACACTAACTGCAGACAGTTTTAAATGGCAGGTGATTTCTTAAATAAGGTGTAACCAGCATGGAATAGGAAAGAAAGATAGGTTAGTTATGAACAGTTGTAGAATGCTTTCCTTAAACTAGAAACGTAATTCTGAGTGAGGACCCCCCCACCTGGCAACCTGTAATGGAAAAGTTAGGGAGTAACTTATGTTGTCTTTTACAGCCCGATCCTATATTGTTCAATAAAGTTTGTGCTTTCATTTAAAAGGTTCTACCACCCCAAAGTACATGAGAGCCCACAGGAGAACAGGATCCAAGACAAATCGGGGACCCCTGGATGGCTCCTGAGGCTAGAAGATGTTCTTCCTTGTCACAGTACCTTTGGTGCCTTGGCAAGCGAAGTGGCAGAATTTCTTGGCTTATCTCCATGATTCCCTTCGAGGATGGACCACTTTGGAAGAAGGAGCCACTGGGATGCTGAGTCCAAGAATAAAAAGGAACCAACGTCTTTCAGAATGGCAGCCGTTTGGCTCTTCGCGGTGCTCACCTTTGGTTGACAATTGCTCTGACTGTAGAATTCCTGTGAAGAAGAAACTTTCTGTGGTCTCCTTAAAGACTTGGTGGATGAAGAGAAGACCCCTTGGGGTACACTTTTGCTCACCCCACTTCCGTCAAAGGGGACCCCACTCCAAAAGACTCAGACGGCTGGGCAAGTCACAAAGGTTTATTTGTCAATCTTCCACAGAAGGGCATGACTTCAGCGTCCTTGAGAGAACGGGGAAGTGAGCTGATAAGCATTAGGTCTGCAGGGTTTATATACATTTTCAAATATCATTGGTTCCAATCTCTAGCACGTGCACAAAGAAGGAGTTTACATAAGCATAGCAGTTAGTCACGTAATCTTCCTTCCCCCATCCCTCCTTCGTGCAGAAGAGTTCCTCGTAAACACACTCCTGGGGTGAGCTGATAAGCCTAAAACTGCACAGTCATTACACCCTTCTCGGCATCTCAGGGGCCCTCTTCAGGGAATCCACTTCTGCTGTTCATGACTATCTTGTATCTGTCGTGCCAGACCTTTACCACCCTCTGCCCTTCCCTTCTTCTTGGAATTTGACATCTGTTAACAAGAAAACAAAATTTGCAACACTGCCTAGTCGCACCTAATCTCCCTTTTCTACTCTGGGGCTCTACAGGATTCATCTTGCTACAACATGTGCATGGACTTACTAATTTTTTGTATCCACAATTTGCCCCTTTTGCTCATGTTGAGCAAGATTATATGTCAATCTTATTCAAATCCTCCATTTCCTTCAACCACATTATCCACAAATGCTCCTTTACCTGATGAGAGGGGGTATCCTGTACCTTGCGGGCTGTCCTGCTACAGCAATCCATACAACCTCCAATAAGCATTGGAGAACATTGTATGCATAGGCAGCAAACCAGGACTAAGCCTATCACTACCAGTATTGGGGTTAGCAACTTCCAGCCAAGATCTTTCAGTAACTTCATCCACCAAATATCTCCGACCCCCTCCTCATAGTGGATTGTCTCTGCTATCTTATGTAACCTGGATATCCCGGACAACACTCCCTCACTTGCATCGGGAATATACATGCAACACTGGGAACCCACCATAGTGCAAACTCCGCCCCTTTCTGCTGTCAACACATCCAACACGTACCTATTCTGTAATGCAGCTAACCGTATGGCCTAGTGAGTATATCAGCTGTTTCACTAATCATGGTCTCCACTGCCCTACTTAGTCTGCGTACCTCTTGGGAGTTCAGGAATATTCCTACAGGGAGTGTCATTGCCTTTACTATGTCAATAAATATATCCAGATCAGTGTCTGATTGGTCAAGCCCTTTCCTCGTCTCTCTCTTATACCTGTGTTTAGCATACATTTCTTTAGGGGTATAAGTCATAGCAGCAGGTATTATCCTTGCAAAATAACATGTTCCCGAAAAGTTCCTGGGAAGCCATAGATAAGCCTTTTTATTACAAACATAAGCATACCCTTCAATCTCACCTATACCCCTACGATACCTAGAAAGATCGTATATTATACTACATCCCAAAATAGTTTCTCCTTTCATTCCCTTGAAACAAATATTCTTCCTTGAGTCCTCTCTGGTTACCATCAAGGGGGGTGGAGGTAATTTCCCTACCCTTGCCTGACCTACAAGGTCTCTTGAAGAGTAGGTTACTCCCTCCTGTTTCATTTTATGAACTATACCTGCTGATATGTCTGACCATTTCATTGTAAAGCATCTGGAAGTATTTGGCATATACTTGTCTAGTGAGAGAACCCTCATCCAAATCAAAATACAACTGTCAACTTCTGGTACCGCAAAAGCATACATAGGTATTCCATCTCCTGCATGGCGGGGAACATGACTACATATCCAACAATTCAACAAATTCAACGCCTTCTGTGTTGTATTCATTAAGCATATATATGCATTCCTACTATACTCTTCATCTACATGACCATCATGCTCATGCCTATCTTTACTATATACATAAGTAATATTGGTATCATTTGGGGAGTTCGCCACTGGAAATATATTCTTAAATTCATACATTGAAGGGTGTTCCAGATACCATAAAAATACACCAAGCCCTGTCACCACCAAAACACCTGCTATACTTAAAACAGTCTTTTACTTCGTTGTACACCCGAATTTGTCCACCTTCATCCGTCCACTTGAGTGGGCAGACAGAGCTAAATCCTGCAGTTCCATCTCACTTATCATTGCTTCTGCCACCTTACCTGAGTTTATGCTGACTCTTGCAGGTTAAGTTCCGTGGCTTGGCTGGGTCCTAGCGCCTAGCGTTCTACCCTAATGAGAAGCCTCTCAATCTTACAGCTTACGTTCCCAACCCTATTTAAAGCTCCAGTGTCTTTGTACCCTAAACGTACAGGGCGCACCAGCGGCCCTTTCATCGATCTGTCCCACGCCTCATTGTGCCTTGTCCAGGAGGGACGCCGGAGGCCCTTCAAGCAACTGCTCGTTGTCTTCAGCAAGGCTGTGCACTGCTCTGACAGACAAAAGAGTTTGTGTCTCTCTAACAATCAAAGTTCAATTCACAGTCCTTACTCGTTGCCTGGCACATATACTTTCCGTGATCTCAGGTTGTACCTGAGGACATCCGTTGGGAGAGGGGTCTGGGATGATTCCAACAGGCTTGTTTGTACCCCGGTTGATTGCAATGGTTCTATAGCAGCAGCTTTCTTCACATGACTTGCATGGTACCAGTGTGGTTTGCCGTCAACTTTCAGTGCTGTCTGCGTTATCAGCAACACCTGGTAGGGTCCTTTCCAGCGCGGCTGCAGGCCGCTAGTTCTGTCAAAGGCTTTAATAACAACCCAGTCCCCGGGTTTCACATCATGGCCTGGCCCAATTGGTGGTACTGGGGCCGCATTTTTCACCTGCGTATGTATAGAAAGAAGCCTGTTAGTCAATGCAATACAATATTGTTGCAACGCTGGCCAGGTTTGTTCAGACAATCTTTTTGGGTTTACAGGAGTACCAATGGTAGGTGGCCGGCCCATTACTATTTCGAATGGGGATAGTCCATGGGTGCGTTTGGGCGCAGTTCTCATGCTCAGCAATGCCAATGGCAAGGCATCGGGCCACTTCAAACCTGTTTCTGTGCATGCCTTTGCCAATTTGTTCTTCAATATCTTATTGGTACCCTCAATAATTCCTGCTGACTGGGGATGGAATACGGCATGGAACCTTTGATCAATCCCCAGTGCTTTGCATACCTTCTCCACCACCTCCCCCGTGAAATGTGACCCATTGTCTGACCATAAATAGATAGGGACCGTGTACAGTGGTACCCAATGTTTCAATATACATTTTGCAGTTGAGGTAGCACTGTTGTCTCGGAGGGGAAAGGCTTCCACCCATCCTGAATAAGCACATTTCATTACCAGGCAATAAGCAAACTTGTTTACAGGTTCCAAATGTATAAAATCCATATACACCACTTCAAAGGGTTGTGTGGGCAGTTTACAGTGTCCTGCTGGGGCCGGCACACCCTTTCCAACATTGTACATTAAACAGATCTCGCACTGCTTTGCCCAATGCCTGCAATAGGGACCAATTCTTTTGTTTTCCCAGACAGTTATTAGCACACTTTCCATTGTTCTAGAGTTTACATGTGTTGGTCTATGTGCCACGCTTACTACAACAGGGAGGTATGCATCTGGTAACATCCACCTCCTTGTGTTCACATTTGGCCATGCCCCACTCTCCCGTTGTCTTATATTTTCATCCAAGTGCCAGGTTTTCCTTTCTTCTTTTGTTGCATCTTCCTGGATTCTTACTACCTGCTCCCCCACACCCAATCCCCTCCTTCAGTTTCACACATATATTGTCCAAGCTCATTATTTACACAATTTTCTGCTGCATATTTTGCTGTCATGTCTGCTAAATTGTTACCCTGGGATACATAATCAAGTACTTTCCGGTGGGCTGCGCATTTTACCACTGCTACCCTTGTGGGTAATGTCAAAGCATCCAGGAGTTCACATATTAATGCTGCATGTTTTACCTTTGTACCTTGCGATGTTAGAAATCTCCTTTCGGCCCAGAGCCTCCCAAAATTGGTTACCACCCCATGTGCATAAGCTGAATCAGTGTATATGGTTACACATTTTCCCTCACTATGCCTTAGTGCTTTGATTACCGCATGAAATTCTGCCGCCTGTGCAGATTTCTCTGGTACCTTTCCCATGTCTACTATAGTTTCACCTGTTGTCACTGCATAACCTGCCACCGTGTCCCCTGAATCTAATTTATAGCAAGACCCATCACAAAACAATATACACTCTCCATCCTCCAGTGGCCTGTCCTGTAAATCAATCCTCCCTATCGTACTTCCTTCTGTCCTGATCACACAATCATGCATTACTTCATCCCCATTTGTTTGGGCTGGTAAAATAGATGCTGGGTTTAACACATTGCATCGTTCAATCTTGACGTTCCTGCTGAATAGGTACATCTCATACTGTGTCAATCTGGCAGCTGTGAGGTGTTGGGTCTGAATCCTATTTAATAATACATGTAATAATACATCTACAGCATGTGGTACTTTAACAATGACATCATTCCTTAAAATTATTCCTGCGCTTTGCTTGAGCGCCAGGGCTGCCGCTGCCACCGCCCTCATACATGGTGGTAGTCCACGAGCAACTGCATCTAACCCTGTCGAGAAGTAAGCACAAGGCTTCTGCCTCTCACCCTGCTCTTGGGTCAACACAGACACAGAACACCCATCTACCTCATCTACAAATAAATAAAACAATTTCCCATAATCAGGTGTTCCCAGAGCTGGTGCGTTACATAGGGCACTTTTCAGTGAGCAAAAGGCCTGCTCCATTTCCACTGTCCAACAAAATGCTCCACCCTCTTTTTCTGTTTTGAGTGCTGTCAATAATGGTTTTGCTGTTACTGAAAACTCAGGTATCCAATGTCTACAATATGACAGTACTCCCAATACTTTCTGCAAATCTTTATATGTCTTGGGATATGATATAGATTGCACTAATGATATGCGATCAATTGACAATGCTCTTCCCTCTTTTGACAAAACATAGCCCAAGTAGTCAACCTTTTGTTGTACATACTGCATCTTTGCCAGGGACACTTTATGATTATGGTTAGCCAAATGGGACAATACCAAAACAGTTGCTTCTCTGCACCCTTCCTGTGACTCTGCACTGATCAATATATCATCCACATACTGATCTAAGGACGTCCCTGTTGGTAGCATGAGTTCATCTAACTGGGCTTTTAATACCTGGCTAAAGATAGCTGGGCTTTCCGTGTAACCCTGCGGGGCTCTTGTAAAACAGTATTGCCTTTGTCTCAGAGTAAAACTAAACAGATACCTCGACTCTGGGGCAATGGGCAAACAAAAAAACGTGTTTTTCAAATCAATTACACTGAACCATTCAGCCGTGCTTGGTATTAGGGTCAAAATACTGGCAATACTAGGCACCACTGGGAATCGTGGCTCCACGATTTTGTTAATCTCTCTTAAATCAATAATAAACCGATAAGGCAGTGTCTCATCCCCTTTCTTGTGAACAGGAAGAACCAGAGAGTTGCAAGGACTATCATTACACTCTTCCACCACTCCCAGGGTTATCATATCACTCACAATCTTTACCAAGGCTTCTTCTCCCTCCACAGATATCTTATATTGTTTTACTCTGGGGAGTCTAGCATCCTCTTCGAGTTTTATCACAATCGGGTCCACCAATAGTGTTCCTACGTCATTACCATGTCCCACCCATAGATGCTCTGGAAGTTCCTGCAATTCCACTGGTAGAGGCTGACTGAGTGCCATTACAATGTAGTTACCTGGGTCATTTATGGTCATACGCACTCCGCTTGGAGAACAATAGATGGTTGCGTACAATGCTTTTAATGCATCAATTCCCAATACGTTTTCTGGACATTTATCTGTCAGCAACCACCCATTGCTCCATTCCACCCCTTCCACCTCTGCCTCTATCTCCTTACTTACTGGGTTCACTATGGGTTCCCCGCCAAACCCAATGGATGTTTTACTTGTTCCCGATAGTGGCGCTGAGGGGACAGTTTAAATATCTACCGAGCTGTTTGCAGCACCAGTATTGCCTTTGTCTCAGAGTAAAACTAAACAGATATCTCGACTCTGGGGCAATGGGCAAACAAAAAAAACGTGTTTTTCAAATCAATTACACTGAACCATTCAGCCGTGCTTGGTATTAGGGTCAAAATACTGGCAATACTAGGCACCACTGGGAATCGTGGCTCCACGATTTTGTTAATCTCTCTTAAATCAATAATAAACCGATAAGGCAGTGTCTCATCCCCTTTCTTGTGAACAGGAAGAACCAGAGAGTTGCAAGGACTATCATTACACTCTTCCACCACTCCCAGGGTTATCATATCACTCACAATCTTTACCAAGGCTTCTTCTCCCTCCACAGATATCTTATATTGTTTTACTCTGGGGAGTCTAGCATCCTCTTCGAGTTTTATCACAATCGGGTCCACCAATAGTGTTCCTACGTCATTACCATGTCCCACCCATAGATGCTCTGGAAGTTCCTGCAATTCCACTGGTAGAGGCTGACTGAGTGCCATTACAATGTAGTTACCTGGGTCATTTATGGTCATACGCACTCCGCTTGGAGAACAATAGATGGTTGCGTACAATGCTTTTAATGCATCAATTCCCAATACGTTTTCTGGACATTTATCTGTCAGCAACCACCCATTGCTCCATTCCACCCCTTCCACCTCTGCCTCTATCTCCTTACTTACTGGGGTCACTATGGGTTCCCCGCCAAACCCAATGGATGTTTTACTTGTTCCCGATAGTGGCGCTGAGGGGACAGTTTAAATATCTACCGAGCTGTTTGCAGCACCAGTATCCAAACATTTCACTACAGGATGCTGTCCCAGTCGCACAGATACATATGGACCCCTCTGATCGACTGACTAGCACAAACACCGCTCCCACAGCTCCACCTCGGCCCCTTCACAACATCCCACTACACGGGTCTTGAAACTTCTCTGGTCTTTCCCCAAATAGCATGCAGTCCTCACCTTCACACTGTTCAAACTGTGCCATTTGCCTAAGCCCCTGATCAAACACGTTTGCCCCTGGTGGGGAGAAGTTCGCTCTTGGTCCTGGTGCCATCCCTTGCTGTATGGTCTGCCCTGGTCCTCCTCGTGGGACTCCCCTCCCTCGTCCTACACTTGCCGGACACTGGTTTTTCTGTGACCTGTTTTTTTACAGAAGGCGCAAATATTTTGGGCCAGTCCATCCGGCCGTGAATATGTACTTACCTGCCCTCCACCCATACCTCAAGCATTCCATTGTTGATTTCCGTTCTGCTGGTTACCCCTAAACCCTTGGGAGCCCTGCTGTAACTGCTGCATTAATACCCTAATTTTTAATTCCTTTTCTGCCCGCGTCTTTGTCTGGGTTTTTACTTGTTCACTACGCTCGTAATATTGCGCCATTTCTAGTATATCTTTGGGTGACCTCGACTGCCAAGTAGACTCAGCGCTCCTCAAACCTTTCTGAATCGGGGCGTGTAATCCTTCCACGAACCTCCCAGCAAAATATCTCTGCCCTGTTTCAGTCGCTAAGTCCAATCCGCTGTGAGCTTTGAACGCTGCCTCGAATCTCAGGAAATAAGCTGCAACATCCTCAGCGGGTCCTTGCATCACTGCGGCTAATTTCTCCACGTTCACATCTTGGGGTTTTAATATCTCCTCAAGAGCTTTTAATACCCGTAACCCATGCCCTTTTACATTGAGAGATAGGGGTTCTTGGGGTTTCCTGCCATTGTAGTCGTCTTCTATGTTTTTCCATATTATTCCTAAATCATTTCTCTGCCTAAAGGGTACCCATATTTCTTCAGGGACCAACGCCATCATGATATTATTCACATCTTCTACTGTATACTAGCCTGGCCTAAATAGTTTCCTCATCTCCTTGTAAAACCCAGCAGGGTCTATTCGTGGTTCAGGTATACTTTTAGTTATTTGCATAAGTTCCATACGGGTTAAGGGAACATATAGATAGGTCTTTACTGGCTCATTATTGGGGTTATTACCTGGAGTGGGCTGACATTCTCGTAGTGGGAAACTTTTCTCGTGCCTATTTCCTTCTTCCTGTGTAGCTCTAGATTTCAGTTCTACAAAGGCTTTCAAGACCTTGTTGAACTGCCCCTTTCTTTTGCTTTGCTGGGGCTTAGCGTTCAGATCCACATCCAAACTTACCTCAGCTCCTAAGAAAGTTTCTGTTCCTGTCAAATCATTTTTCCTCTTACCCTTCCTGTTCAACCAAGTCTTGAGTGTCGTTAAACAGATGCTGGAGGCATGCTAATTGTTCTGCCCAGTTATGGGTCATTATTTCTTCCCCAGCTTTAGTGATGGATTCATTAATTGCGCATTTCTCTATTCTGTCTGCCAAATCCCTGCCTAACGGCTGAGCTTCTTCTAACCTCTTCTTCCTGTCAGCCCGTTTCTCTATGTTTTCTTTCACTCGTTGATCCTGCCTTCGTTCCCCTGGGTATATTTCATGATAACTTCCATGTACTCCCACAACTGTTTATTAGTACAGGCTACGTCTATTCCCTTTGCAGCATCACGGTAACTCCCGGGGAGATCTTCACTTACCCCACATTGTCTCCTGGTTAATCTTCAACTAGAGTTCTAGCTACTTGTTTAAATTCCACAGGCCTTAGTCTTCCCAGCATGTTCTTAACATCGTCTCCTATCCTTTCCTTATATATATATCGTTTGCTATAGTCTTCAGCTCCTTTCGCCATTCCTCACCTATCTGGGTGGTCCTTGTTAAACCTACATCAGTGACATCCGCACCATACTTCATGGGGTACTCACCCTCTTCCACGGCTCTAGTTATTATAGCTGGGCCGAGGCCCCCGGGAATAATAAGTAATTTGTAATTATTTGGGCTTCCCGTGCTATGTCCTCATAGCGGGGCGCCGGTACGGATGGGTACATACCTCCACTTTCCTTTATCAACATATGTCTATCCATTTGTTCACACTTCTTCTGTATTTCCTTATTGTCTAACTCCCTCGCCTTCTGATTTGCAGACCGCTTCTGCTGCTTTCTCTCATTTTTATTCTGTGCATTCTTCCTCCTAATCGCCTCTACCCGCCACAATCATATAGCCCCAAACTGAGCCGGACTGACTCTTCGTTTTGCCAGTTCTATTTCTACGGTCGCTATAGCGTCCAAGTCAAATGTTCCATGTTCCATCCACTTGTGTTCAAGCAACCCTTTTGTGTATTCTACCCATTGTTTTAGGAACAAATTCGAATTCAACCCATATTTGATCAGGATTTCAAATGCCGGCGTTCCCTCGAGAGGGGCATAGTGTTGCTTCGCTATTCCCCTCCCGTGGGAAGTCAAGTTTCCCATGATCCTTAAACCTTAAACAATCAACATATATGCTACTAATTCCTTTTAACGGACGGTCCTTACTTAAACAAATTATCCATTAATTACCCTTTTCATGAACGATCTACTTAACAGATCTCAGACTAATACGTACCATATAACTGATACTCCTTTCTTTAACGGCCTTACCAACCGTATCCCTAAATCACTCACCTCCTGTGGGGTCTTCGCCTCGAAGTCTGCTGGACCCAAAGGGTGGCAGCCTGCTGTCCTGTCGTCCGGCGGGGCTGGCGGAGGAAGGGTAACGCGTTTGTGCAGTCAATGGTGCTTCTTCATTCATTGGGGCCCCGATACCTTTTACCCCTCTAGCCTCGCCCTGGAAGGCCTCACCCAGTGAAGGGCTGCCACACCTTTGGGTCCCTTCGTGGTCGTCAGTAAATGGGGGTACACTTTTGCTCACCCCACTTCCGTCAAAGGGGACCCCACTCCAAAAGACTTAGACGACTGGTCAAGTCACAAAGGTTTATTTGTCAATCTTCCGCTGACGGGCATGACTTCAGCGTCCTTGAGAGAACGGGGAAGTGAGCTGATAAGCATTAGGTCTGCAGGGTTTATATACATTTTCAAATATCATTGGTTCCAATCTCTAGCACGTGCACAAAGAAGGAGTTTACATAAGCATAGCAGTTAGTCACGTAATCTTCCTTCCCCCCATCCCTCCTTCGTGCAGAAGAGTTCCTCGTAAACACACTCCTGGGGTGAGCTGATAAGCCTAAAACTGCACAGTCATTACGCCCTTCTCGGCATCTCAGGGGCCCTCTTCAGGGAATCCACTTCTGCTGTTCATGACTATCTTGTATCTGTTGTGCCAGGCCTTTACCACCCTCTGCCCTTCCCTTCTTCTTGGAATTTGACATCTGTTAACAAGAAAACAAATTTTGCAACACTGCCTAGTTGCACCTAATCTCCCTTTTCTACTCTGGGGCTCTACAGGATTCATCTTGCTACAACATGTGCATGGACTTACTAGTTATTTGTACCCACACCCTGGGGCACTTTGATGACTTTGTTAGCTTTGAGTGGTGGGAAACCCACTGTCGGACCTTCCATGGCACTCCACGACTCGCGGCTCTCCCCGGTGGGAAAAAGTGGTCAGTGGTGACAGCAAGGATGCCCTTTAAAATGTTCTTAGGCAGTTTGGAACTTTTGTAGCTGTGGGTGTCCAGCAGCACTAAGCCAGGGTACCCCCGCTTCTGGGCTGTAGGCAGCAACAGCTTCCAACAGTCACCTCTGGACCCTGGGCGACACCAATGGATTTATCTGGCTGGAGATGTCCGGCACTCCTCTTCTGGACTTCAAAGACCCCTTCTCCGGATAGCAGGCACACAGGACTGGCTCCCAGGATACTTCGATGAAGAGTAGCAGTTTTGCACGATGGTGCATCGTAGCTCAGGGAGAGGTCTCCTTGGCAAGTCCTCTCTGGATCAGTCCTTGGGAGACACGGCAGCTTTTGGATTAGTGAAGAAATGTAGCAGCAGACTTCTCTTCCAGCTGAGCTTCATGGAGCAGCTTCTTCTTGCTAAGCTTTGAATTCAGCTACTGAACAAATTGGTAAGTGAGAGGTCCCATGATCTAAACATCCGTCCCTCATTCACACTCCCTGAGGCAGGCTAAGTCAGCCAATCACACAGTAGGGCATTCATTAAGGCAGGCAGCCAATCAGGCTCACATGCATTCAGGCCATTAACTCCACCCAGACACCCATAACAAAAGATGTGGATTGGGGCAAGTACCCAGCCTTTCAGGACTCTACAGTGCATTCATGTCAGTTTCAGGCAGGGCTGTCTCATTGATTGTGCCACACGCACAGACACCCATAACAGAGAATGTGAGTTTGCTTCAGACTCCATTCACACAGTCCCTCCCCTAGGGTGTACCCACAACACACAACACCTGGGAAGGCTCCATTCAGTCTGAGAGGAGGCAGCCCCAGAGCCATATATGGTATTTCCACCCAACAGCCAGTCACAGGGAAAGGGAACAACAGAGACATATATGGTGTTTCCACCCACCAGCGATTCAGGAGGCAGGAACAGAGTCAGGGCTTCCCAGGACTTTGGGAAACAAGGCTGTCAGGAATCCACGGATTCCTATGGGAGGGCCTGAGTATCCAAAAATGGAGGATACACAAAGTCACTGACAAGTCAGCATTTATCTGCCACCAGCCCATACCCAGCTCTTTGGGCCACACACAGGTGCCCAAAAACACACATAAGGGGTACAAGGGTGTACCATCACCCATGGGTGCCATAAGAGTATCCCACGGGTAATGTACACCAAATGATAAGAATGAAGAGCTGCATTTCTAGAGGTCCAGGCAGGACCCCAGTGGTAGAAAACATA
This sequence comes from Ambystoma mexicanum, assembly GCF_040938575.1. Classification (NCBI taxonomy): domain Eukaryota; kingdom Metazoa; phylum Chordata; class Amphibia; order Caudata; family Ambystomatidae; genus Ambystoma; species Ambystoma mexicanum. The sequence continues at coordinate 417,140,627 of NC_090934.1, read as the reverse complement.
GAGAAAACACACACAGAGAAGTGGTAAGACAAGGACAGGAGGCCCTGTCCCTCCATAAGGCATTCACAGCATCACAGGTCTCTTCCTTCCTGAAGTCCTTGACGTTATTGTGTCCTTATTTTTCCCATAAATCAGAATGAACCTGCCCAAACTTCTCCCAAACTAACCTGGAGAAGTATGGCTCCTAAAGGAGATTCAGGCTGGAATAAATATACAGGAACCTGGAAACCTACCCAAATCTCACTATGATATCTGTGGGAGTCCACAGATCACCTTTGAGAAAATTTGGCAAGGCTTAATCATTACCTATCCTGTATAAACATATGCAAGCAAGGAACCTTACCCACATTGGCTACAAATTAGCATACCGTTGCCTCCAAATGAGAAACTCAGAGAGATGCAACGACTATTTGCTAGGAACACCTTTCGGGGCAAACCTTGTTTGATTAATATACAGCCTCATGTACATGGGATAATTAAACCACATTCACTGGATAAAACAGACAGAATCCCAGACACCCCTTGTATATCAGTAGCGGAAAGTCAAATATTTCAGCTAATAACCATCATTGCCTTCTGGGACACTGACGGTCCTGTGGTTAAAATAAAACACTACTGCCCGAGATATCACCACCACATACATGGGATGAAACAGATAGGAGCCCAAACACTTCACCCATATCAGTTAAACCATAATATCCCTTCTGCCTTCCAAATGAGAAGAACCTTCCTCAGATACCAACATCTTTTTGGTAACGGTTATTCTATGGTCAATACACAGAACCACAAACCTAGGATAACATACATCAACCAGTGACAGGAAATCCTTGACACCAATATGAACAAGATAATCCACCCATCACCCAATGGCATCAAGAACCTCGGACACCCAGAAACCAGAACAAATAAGCATGAAAGCATAGGGACAGCCTATTGAGGCAACATGAGACACCCCGGCACATTGCCAGTCAATAACCACCAGTCCTCACCTATACCAAATTACCAAAGGAAACAGTCATGAATACCTGATAATGAATATTCGCTGGGAACGGAAACAATGAACACCATTGTTGAATTAAAACAAAACCCTTTTAAAAAAATTAATTCAGATACCAAGGTGAATCATGGACCCACTGAATCGTATATGGCTGGCACATAGTCCCTTGCCTATTTCTGGGGTCCGTAGTGAGGGGACCAAGAGGCACTGATACAACCCCAAGAAAGAGTATGATGGGCCCTGGGGCAGTATTGAGAGGATCTCCTGGTCACCCTCACTGGAGCCCCATCCCAAGGCAGAGGTCAGTCACAAGAGACCTGATGGATCTCCCTCCCCTTTGGGAAGGGCAGCTGCCTTACAGGGGGATATTCTGGGGTCCGTGATCAGGCAATTTAGGGGTATTCTGTCCCCACAGTGTCCCCATCTCCTGTCCCCACAAGGTCCCCCACAGCACTGGCTCAGGCGACCTATACAGACCACGGAGGCATACATGTTGGAAACATAGACCATGTGCGAAAGTGAAATCAGGCTCTCACTAAAGCACATTAGTCTGATTTCTACTACAACTAGGGTTTCAATAGCTACAGCATATTGAAGGAAAGTGGAAAACAGTTCCCCAAAGAACGGCAGCACCTGTCTGCTCGATTCTCCTTAACGGGTGCAGAAATCCCATTAAAATCTAAAGTGGGAAGGAGAGGGTGTTGAAGTAGGAAGGGAAACTAGATCCAGGTTGTAAGCCATCCCAGGGGGCAGAGCCCAATAACTAAACCTGACCCTAACGAACACACCTGAATTCTCTTTCTCCAGACAAAGGCTGGAAGGCATAAACACAGCACTATCAAAGCACCTAGTCTGTTTGCAGTAGGAGTTGGAGACCAGTGAGTGGAGACCGGAGCAGTTTTCGCAAAGGCTGGAGGAGAGAAGGCCCAGAGGACTCCATGAGAGATCACGAAGGGTAGGCAGCACAGGTCCCTAGTAGCTGAAGTAGAGACCCAAGAGACAAGACCAAGGAATTCAGAGACCTGGAGCAAGAGGAAAGGAGAGGAAGAGTGAAAAGCAGAGAGAGCACTGGTAGTGTCGAACAGGGTAGTGCTCAGAAGAGCACAGCAGGTCCCCAGAGGGGTGAATAACTTTAGTAGTGCAGAGGGAGGCGGTGCTCAAAAAAGGGAAGAAAATACCAGGTGTTGTGAAGGCCTTGAGGATGACAGCAGTAGAGGACTGAAGAAGCGGAGGAAAAGGATTATATATTAGAGGGTGAAACCAGTAACAGCAGTACCTGAGGGTGTGAAGAAGGTGAGGACAGTGATCATAGTGAAGACGGTAGGGAAAAGAAACAAGACTGAGTCTACAGACCAGGGATGGCTTCAAAAGGACAGAACCCCAGATGAGACAGAAGGGAAGGTCATTCAGGTAGTGATAGAGGACTGTGCCAGTGAAGAGTGAGAAAGTGAGTAAGAGAGAAGGGAGGAGGGCGGGATGAACACCCAGAGAAGAAAGAACTAAAATAGGACAGCCTGGAAACTAGAGTGGCAGAAGGAGATGGAAGAGTGAAGCTAGATCACTGGGGAAAAGGGCCAGCGTAACACCCATGAGACTACACACTACTTGGCTGTCCTCCTAGCTTGTACAGCACCCCAGGCACACATCCCCGAATCTGGGACTTGCCTCATCCTCGAGTCAGGCCCTGACCTTTTTTTTTTACCAAAACCCTCAACATCTCTACTATGGTCGACGAACCGAAACATATGGTGGAAAGACCAAAGAAGAAAAATACACCATTAAAAAGTCCTAAAGTAGATGGAAAAAGAAAGAAGAGACATCCCGATAAACCCAGTAGAGCAGAGGACTGGCCAGGCCCAGACACTTGGCTTGTGCCTGCTAGAAATATGCCTTTCTTTGTGTCACAAGAAGTCACCCTGAACCCTTCCAAGTCTGAAGAATGTCAGCTGGACCTTTGGACTTTTTTTGGCACAGCCCAGAATTATTCTGGCGCATCTTCTGCGCTTTGATGGAAGCCGCATTTATTACTTTTCCCACTCACTGCCAAAATTCCCTATAAACTGCCTTCAACTTCACGCGTGTAACTATGTTTGCTCCTTGATCTCTTGAATCTAACACCCAGGACATAAACCACAATGACCAACCTACCTTCCCAATAACAAACCTCGTGCTCCCTCTTAGCCCTTACATTTCGGGGATCACCCAATGAAGACACACCAATCGGCGACTCAGCTGTTCACGTAGCATCCATCAGTCCATCCACCCTTGCCTACTCTATCATCCCACCATATTGCGTTCCCACATCTACCCAGGCTCATAGGATGAATCTTGTTAGTTCGTGAAGGAGCAGCACACCTGTGTGCCCACAAAGCCCATGTGTCCAACTCAGCTAGAGTCTCACTGGCACACAGACAGCGTGTATCTCTCAGATCCACACCTCTCCTCCCCTTCTGCGAACAAAAGACCCTTCACCACCTCTTCTCACAGAACATATCGCCAGGATGGCACTATGAAGTTGGCAGAAGTTGTGCTGCACAAGACCAGTTTTTGTGCCTTCGTTGCAATGCATTCTTACTCCTGTGCCACCCTGTTACTTATCCACCCGTACCCCCTCTCCCTGTCATGCCATTCTTATTTACAGGTTGTCTCTGCCATTTCACTGATGTCAAATAGCTTGTCAAAATATTTATATTTTCAAAGCTTTCTTCTGCACTATGATTCTTGTGTTATGCAGCAGCTATATTCCAAAGGTTCATGGACTCAATTTCTTCTGATATTTTCAAGCAGCTTGTGATTGTTTGCCTGGATGACATCCTGATTTACTCTGTCTCGATGTCTCAGCAGAGAACTCCTGTTTTGGAAGCTCAGAGCAGATTACCTTCCAATCACTTATTTGCAAATCCTGAGAAATGTGGGGGTGAGACAGACTGTGGGAAAGATGGTATTCATCATTTCGCCTCCTGGACGAGCGATGGATCGTAAGGTGGTTGTGGCTGTGATGAAATGGCCTGCAGTGCACAGTCTTTGGTTAAGGAAGCCCAGAGGTTTCATGGATCTGCACATTTCTAGAAGATGCTGGGGTAGAAATAAATATCCTGCCTTTTGAAGAAAGAGGACCTTGGTGAGGGTTTATGATGCAATAGTCAGGCTGAGAAGACTTAAAATTCTACAACGTGCCTTCAGATCTGATATTGACATCCGTACGCGTCAAAACCTTTCATTGTCCTCCTAGCCACACAAAACATCCACATCCACCAATACGCCGATGAGACACAGCCATACCTCAAGATTGACTCCATCAAGGACATCTATTGGCTCAAAACCTGCCTCTCGCTGACCCAGTCTTGTATGTCCAGTGCATACTTGAAGCTTAACTCCTCCAAGACCAACTTCCTACTCCTCACCAACAACACTGAACACCCAGACATACAGACCTAGCTATGAACCGTGAACTCTGAGGGCTTTGCATCCAAGCTCACCTCCTGCGCTAGGTCCTTTGGGTTCCACATCGACAAACACCTCTCCTTCAAAACACACATAGCTAAAAAACTCAGCTTGGTATCAGCCATGGGCGTAATTATATGGGGGAAAGAGGGGACAAGTCCCCCCCAACCTTTTTGGCATGCCTTTTTGTCCCCCCCCCATCATTTGACGGAGGCAGGGCAGGGAGTGGTGGGGTGGGCACATCAATTAAGTAATTGGACAGCGCAATACTGGCTGGGGTGCACAGGAGTCCTTCTCGCTTGGGTAACAAAGGTAAGTGATATTTAGATACAAAATTGTGTATGTCTCCATCTGAAATGTGGCCGTGGATGTCAGTCCTCTCTTATGGCTATATTGGCAGGTGGTATTATGTGACCTTGGGCAGGAGACAGTTTTTCTACCTGTGCTGCTGTCGTTAAACTGGGGTTCAGTTAGACTTGCACATAGAGGTTCTGCATGTGTAGTTTGTCTGTAACAGAGTTGGACCATAAAAGTGTAAGGCTCATGATCACCCCATGCTGGCTTGACCCAGCGGTCGGCAGTTCAGTCCAACATTAAATGCATAGTGCTCTCCTTTGTGTAAATGCAACCAGGGCATGGTCAGTGTAAGGCTAACTTATGCCCTATAGAAATCCACCTACCTTACTACACCAATGTCATGTGTTACTTATGCCTTTTATTGTAATCAATATTGCAGAATTACGTCCCACCTAGTTAGATATGGGGGAATTTCCACAACACTACAGAAGAAAATGTTATGATGGCGATGAGCCTAAATATTAAGTTACCTCTCCTTCATCTTTGGTGAGTCTGACCCTTCCTGTTCTGGAAACAGACCTCGAACCAATGACTACAGTCAGGTGGCTCGGCTCTGGTCCTCTAAATGGCCTCCATGCGTGGACTCGTGCCCAAAGCACTGCAGGTGGGTACTCAGTCATGTGCAGCTTAGACAGCTTGAAATCCAAGCTCTTTACGAACAAAGTGGCATAGGTGTGACCTGTGGAAGGGCCCTGCAAGGGGCCTCAAAATTCAGATAAGCGTGGCTCAGACGTTTACAGACCCCTCTCTTAGATAATCCCTATACATGTCCAGTGGAGCTGGCGAGTGATGAGCCTGACTCCTCTAGTACGAAATGCAGAGCTACATTAATCATAAATGCCTGGTACTCACAGATAAGTACGCTCACTGAATTATTGCAATTATAATCCCAAGAAATCATAACATAACTAATATGTTGATCATTTTTGGAAGATTTATTGTAACTCCCTTACAATTGTAAAGCGATACATTGGAACTCCCGCTCTGTGTATATGTGCATGTTGACCTACGACGTGCTGCTCTACAGTCCAAGGGATTTCCGCAATAATTGACATCTGTAGATAGATTTTCTTTCTAATATCACAACAATAGAAAGTGAACAGTTCGTTGACTAGAGCAAGACATCATTGATCGCAGTCCATCACTTCTCTTTTGGGATGCCATTTAACAGCTCACCAATGAGACCGGAGTTGGCTGGTGTGTGCTTGTGTGTGCACATTTGTGAGAGTGTGTAGGCGTGGTTGTGTGAGCATTAGTGTGAGTGTGTTTGTGTGTGTATGTGTTTGTGTGTGCACTTCCGTGTGAGCATTTGTGTGTCTGCGTGTGTGCGCACGTGTGGGAGCATTTGTGTGAGTGTGTGTTTGTGTGTGTGTGCACGTGTGTGCAATTTAGAGGAGCATAATGACCGAGATGACACTGAAGGTAGAACCAACAGAACATAGCACTCTATGAAGCAGACACAACCCACAGACAACAATGACTGTTACCCTGGGGCCTGAACGGGCAGCAATGTTTTGTGGAACCATGGGGATTCTTGGTGTCTGTCCATCAATCACACACTCAGCGCTAGGGTGAAGAATAGGGGGCATTTCAGCAGTTTTATAGGACTGCATGTCGCAATACACACTGGAAAATAAGTATCCAGACAAGTGTTCCTAATTGCAAACAAAGGCATCTGTCGAGTGCTGTGTTCCTCTCTGCCTCAAGGCTTGTGCAAAAATCAGAGTGCCCTCTAATCTTGAGCTTTAACAGGCTGCAAACCGGGAGAGCACATTAAATGGCGGGTGAGAAGCACATAGTTACAATCAGACTGGGCAGAGTGACACGTTCCAAGATGTGGTGATGATACTATAATATCTTTTTTAGTATTTTTTTTAGAATTCTAATGTAACCTGAGCTTAGCTTTGCCAGACACTGGCGGCTAGTGTCACATCATCTACTAGACTGAGACCCATGGGCGTTGCTAGGGGGGGCTAAGGGAGCTATAGCCCCTGATCTTTTGGTTGTAGCCCCGGATAGAATCTCAGGAGCTACAGCCAAAAGGCTAGCTAGCCCCCAGTCCCAACAGTTCCGACATCAGCTTAGCCCCGGGTCTTTTCCAGACCTAGCAACTCCCCTGAAACCTCTCACGATAACCATTCCGATTCCTTAAAATGACCATCACATCCACAGTGAAGTCATGGAGAAGGTGACCAATCCTTCCCAAAGCTGCTTAAATGGGCAAATGAGGCCCAATGGTCCTAACCAATAATGGCCCTTCTGAAGGAGCGCGCTTTATTTGACCACAAAATGGCACAATGGTATTTAAAAAAACCTCTTAGTTGTGAGTTAGGATGAAAAAAGGATATGGACGGCCGGTGTACATAGAAAGCACTGCAAGGTTGACTAACACACAAATCACTGCATGCAATATTTTCTGTGTATTGCAGGGCTGGGCGGGTTGCTCAGGTGCAACGAGTTTGTCTTGGGAACAAGACAACGCAAAGCAACACAGGTTCAAATCTGGTGCCACGCTTAGTGACTGGTCTTTTATAAATGATTAAGTAAATATCCCACGTCACAACTCCAGTGCACCTGAACCAATGTGTCCCTCGAGTTCTTTAAATGCATCACTGTTTTAGCTGCCGGAATAAAACCAGGTGCGTCGAACAAAATGGTTTTTCTCCTCTAATCCATGTACAAGCCTTTTCCAAGATCAATAAACATATATTTTTAATTTGTTGATGTTCCCTGTGGTGGCACTGGGATAACCTTATTGATTGAAATGAAGTGATACATGGCGGTGCCACTGTAACACGCCTGCTGGTTGCTGATAGGAGGACTTCTCGAAGCCAAGACCATTGTTCCCACTCTTCATCCGATGGGGGAGTAGACACAGTCACACTGGCCTCAATCATGAACGTGCCAGGGCAACACCTTACCCTGGAGAGACAACAGGAGAAGGCAGAGCATCCCCATAATTTAACTTGCGACCCCCTGGAGGGAGCATCAGCTTTTGCATTATTGGACGCAGCTTTTAGGTCATAGTTAAGTCATATTGGCGAACAAACCAGGCTCCTATGACTTGATGAGTATTATGACGCTGTACCGGTCGCACACCTGCAAATGGCTGTTCTCAGTTGGTATTTATCACAGCACCAAAGGCCTCCAGTCTGAGCAAGACACCGTCATTGCCAAGTCCTCAGACTCCAAACCGAATCATGTCTCCCTAAAGGAGTCAACCCCCATTGGACAAAGAAAGAAAACAAATGTTCCACTCGATGAAGCTGCTGTCAGAACATTTTGTGGGAGTATGCTACTTCCTATTTGTTTAAGTAGGCAGTACAAGGATTTCTAGGGAGAACAACATGAATTCTCATTCCCAGTGGGGGTGTTTTATAGGCAAGTACAAATATATTTTACCTGTAGAACAGATCTTTTTGTAATGCATGTTTCTTTGCAACCAGTAATTAAAGCAAATTAAAAAGGCTATTTTGACCTTGAAGTGCTTCTTCAGATCAGACAGCAATAATATTAACGCTCCTTCCTGTGGAACTGGTATAGTTTATCTGAGCACATCTGTTGTGCTGTGTATTTGGAAGCATGGGCTCCTATGTGTCCACTGCAACCCGTATTTAGTTTGAATTATTTTTACTCCCTATTTTTTTTTTGTTTGTTTGGGAGTGTATGCCCGTTCCTGGGAGTAAGAGTAGATGTCCCACTCCTTATCTGAAAAGCTGCCTGAAGAAGGGAGCATTTAGTCCTAGCCAAACCACCAATAATTATTATTATGGTATGTATTGAGCGCTGGCCTTCGAGGAGTGCATCGCCCCATCCAGGTCGGATAGGACCTGTGCTTGAATGGGTGGGTCTAAAGCTGTCCGGAGGGAGGAAGGGCTTCACTTTCTGCAGGAGGGAGAGCTGATACCAATGGAGTAACTTCGCTAAAAATGGTGGGGGGACATGACTTATAATGAAAGGGACTCCTGCCAAATGAGGGGGACAACATGTTGTGCCACGAAGGTTGGGGGGACAAACACCTCCCCCTTCCCCCCAAGTTGACTAGTTAAGTCATATTGGGGAACAGTGGCATGATATTGCAATTCAAGGGGTCCCCAGCTCTTCCCACTTGTTGAGATGGGCCATAGGTCTCCTGGAAGGAACCCATGGACTTGTGCACATATTCCGAATTCGTAGGGGGTTTCCTTTCAACAATGATCTGCAATTAAACTAAGTATTCAAAGTGAATTTGAAATAAGAATGTAATTTAAAGATCATAAGAGCTGCTCGTATTGAAGGTGCCGTGGGGATTAGGCCCCATCATTTGTTGGTTCTGGCAGGGTTCCAGCATCCCTTCTCTGATGCGCAGGATTGAGACCAAGGGCGTGGTGTTCCAGATCTAATGCATTGGATATTTAAGTCAATCTGTGTATCGTGAAAGCAGTCGAATGGGCCCCATTGAAAGTATTTAAGAGAAGCAAGGCTGACCTTCCTGCCTTTTACCCAGTGATGCTCCCATATTTATCAAAGTGCACATTGTTTATAAAAATTGAATCTTCTAGCCTTTTCCCAATGGCTCATGAACATTGACAGATTGAAAAAAGTCTATTGGAAATTCACCCCTGACTCATAATTAGATACACTTTATGAATGTATTGCAATATTTGAAACTCCTGCTTTACTTTTACATTAAGATCTGAAGCCAAGGGACTGATAACTCCTAAATTCCAAAAGAACTAGTTCTAGGAAGAGCATTCCACAAACGTGCGGCAGCTTTCTGGAACAAACTACCGGCAAGCCTCAGACTAGAATCTAACCTATATTCTTTCCGTAAAAAACTCAAAACCATGCATTTTGAGTAATCCTAGATAAGACCCTACGTCCTTTGATGGCCTAATCCTGATGTGTAATGAAGTGTCCCGTTATGGTTCTGTCCATCACTGTCTGTCCGTGTCTCCACGTATGCGCCCCGATGCTTGTGAGCAGTTCGGCGCAAATAAAATAAACAAATAATAAAATAATAATTTACTCCAGTTTACTCCTTGTCCATGTTCAGATTGGATTTTTGGAATTTGGCAGAATATCCTCCTGCTGCCTGTGGATGTGTGCCTTTTCAGACCATATTTCTGGCAATGGAGCTTGCTTGTGGGTTCATCCTGCCACGCACCGCCATCCTCCTTGGCCCTTGGGGGGTGAAGGCTCAGTATTCCCTTATAATTATTTAATTATAATTGGTTATTTATAACGCGCTTAATACCCAGAGGTTTCTAAGCACAGACACCACGGGGATCGAACCTGTGTTGCTCCGCGTCAGTTTGCTTCCAAAGCGAGCGCATTGCGCCAAGACAAACATATATAACTGACCCCTATATACTATGTGCATGTCTACTAAAGACTGTTTCGGGTTGCCTGGCGCTTAAGTGTGCCTTGGGCAACACGTGGTCTTTGGGTATTCCAATTGCTAGTATTTCACTTTGGTCTCTATGCCAACACAAAAGTCTCTAAACATGTTTACCTGCTCCTTCTGGTTTCTAGAAAGAGGGGGAAGTGTGTGGGAACTACGGGGTACAACGTTCTTCTATTTTCGGGTGAAATCAGCCATCCTTCCCTTACTTTTGTCACACTGAAAACCATTCCTTGACAGTAGTTGAAGGGCACTTTTGTTTTTGGCTGGCCCCTTACTTGCATTTCGAACTTGGGCGCTGCTGGGACTGCTCTAATGTCAAGTCCCGCTGAGCTAGATTTGCAGACGCCCGCTAGGGATAGAAAGGCCCTTCTCCAGCCGCTACACAGCCCTGCTCCTGCAGCATGGGCATCATTTTATGGGGGGGAAGGAGGAGGTGTTTGTCCCCGCAACCTTCGTGGCACAACATGTTGTCCCCCTCATTTGGCAGGAGTCCCTTTCATTATAAGTCATGTCCCCCCACCATTTTTAGCGAAGTTACTCCATTGGTATCAGCTCTCCCTCCTGCAGAAAGTGAAGCCCTTCCTCCCTCCGGACAGCTTTAGACCCACCCATTCAAGCACAGGTCCTATCCGACCTGGATGGGGCGATGCACTCCTCGAAGGCCAGCGCTCAATACATACCATAATAACAATTATTGGTGGTTTGGCTAGGACTAAATGCTCCCTTCTTCAGGCAGCTTTTCAGATAAGGGGTGGGCCATCTACTCTTACTCCCAGGAACGGGCATACACTCCCAAACAAACAAAAAGAAAATAGGGAGTACAAATAATTCGAACTAAATACGGGTTGCAGTGGACACATAGGAGCCCATGCTTCCAAATACACAGCACAACAGATGTGCTCAGATAAACTATACCAGTTCCACAGGAAGGAGCGTTAATATTATTGCTGTCTGATCTGAAGAAGCACTTCAAGGTCAAAATAGCCTTTTTAATTTGCTTTAATTACTGGTTGCAAAGAAACGCGCATTACAAAAAGATCTGTTCTACAGGTAAAATATATTTGTACTTGCCTATAAAACACCCCCACTGGGAATGAGAATGCATGTTGTTCTCCCTAGAAATCCTTGTACTGCCTACTTAAACAAATAGGAAGTAGCATACTCCCACAATATGTTCTGACAGCAGCTTCATCGAATGGAACATTTGTTTTCTTTCTTTGTCCAATGGGGGTTGACTCCTTTAGGGAGACATGATTCGGTTTGGAGTCTGAGGACTTGGCAATGACAGTGTCTTGCTCAGACTGGAGGGCTTTGGTGCTGTGATAAATACCAACTGAGAACAGCCATTTGCAGGTGTGCGACCGGTACAGCGTCATAATACTCATCAAGTCATAGGAGCCTGGTTTGTTCGCCAATATGACTTAACTATGACCTAAAAGCTGCGTCCAATAATGCAAAAGCTGATGCTCCCTCCAGGGGTCGCACGTTAAATTATGGGGATGCTCTGCCTTCTCCTGTTGTCTCTCCAGGGTAAGGTGTTGCCCTGGCACGTTCATGATTGAGGCCAGTGTGACTGTGTCTACTCCCCCATCGGATGAAGAGTGGGAACAATGGTCTTGGCTTCGAGAAGTCCTCCTATCAGCAGCCAGCAGGCGTGTTACAGTGGCACCGCCATGTATCACTTCATTTCAATCAATAAGGTTATCCCAGTGCCACCACAGGGAACATCAACAAATGAAAAATATATGTTTATTGATCTTGGAAAAGGCTTGTACATGGATTAGAGGAGAAAAACCATTTTGTTCGACGCACCTGGTTTTATTCCGGCAGCTAAAACAGTGATGCATTTAAAGAACTCGAGGGACACATTGGTTCAGGTGCACTGGAGTTGTGAAGTGGGATATTTACTTAATCGTTTATAAAAGACCAGTCTCTAAGCGTGGCACCAGATTCGAACCTGTGTTGCTTTGCGTTGTCTTGTTCCCAAGACAAACTCTTTGCACCTGAGCAACCCGCCCAGCCCTGCAATAAACAGAAAATATTGCATGCAGTGATTTGTATGTTAGTCAACCTTGCAGTGCTTTCTATGTACACCGGCCGTCCATATCCTTTTTTCATCCCAACTCACAATTAAGTGGTATTTTTAAAAAAAGGTTATAGAAATTACTGTAGAGGAACATAGCAGCAAGTGGATGCATTCTCCCTAGTCATCGCCCCCTCACCCCCACCCTATTGGAAAGACAGACGAGAAGCCACAATTGGGAACCCATGCACAAGCTTATGCGACATGTCCCGTGCCTCGGGCCGCCCCGTACTTGCACACGCACTCATGCACTCACAGACACAATGAGCCACACCTCCGTACGTTCCAGGGTCCCGGCGGCAACTACCGCACAGACCGTCTTTATTTCCAACACGCATGTGCGGCCAGAACGAGGCTCGCGTATGCGTACAACTACATAAAGACGTAACATCCCTTTTTTTCTTTAAACAAAACAATGTAACGAACAACAACCTGAACGTGCCCACCAGGGTAATGCTGATCTTGCCAGTCTCATGTTCAGTCTCCTGAGTCCCGGACGTAGTCCTTGAGCCGAACAGGTGGGTTGCGACTCTGTCGCGTCGGATACCGCCTCACGCTCCTCGGGGTAAGTGGCGGGGTCACCACCACTGGTGGCGGGTCCACCCCGGTGTCTCCTTCCGGGTTCTCGACGTCGTCCTCCTGCGATGCTGGTTCCTTTGATCCCATTTCCTGGGGTCTGATGACGACCTTTTTGAAGAATTACCTATTTCGGGTGACAGTCCCCCGCTCACTAGCCGCTGTGACCATCGACCCCTTCACATGGGTGATGGTCCAGGGTTGTGGTTCGTATGGCAGTGACAGCTTCCCTTCGGGCCTGCGGTTTCGAACTAGCACAGAGTCTCCCACGACTACTTCCTTGTCTTGCAATCCTCTCCTGCCACTTTCCTTCACATTGCGGGCCTCTCGCTCTTGCCTCACTCGGTCATTGTCTATGACCCCCGGCTCTCTGCCTTCCACTTCCGGGAGGAGTCCTCTCGGGCAGCGCCCAAACAGCGCTTCGGCTGTTGCGACCCCAGTCGACTGGTGTGGTGTCGTTCTATACTCCCTGAGAAATTCGAAAAGGTTTCTCTTCATTTCACCTCCACCATTGGCCGCTATGCGAAAAACCTTGTTGAGCGATCTCCTGAGTCTCTCCGCTTTGCCATTTGCTCGGGGCCAGAGCGGTGACACTTTGCGGTGCTGGATCCCTTTTTCCCTCATGAATTGCGCAAACCGGCTTCCTGTGAAGGGGGCGGTCCATTATCTGAACACAGGATTTCAGGAAAACCGTGCGTGGCAAACATTTTTTCCAGGGCCAGGATGGTGTGGTCACCTGCGTATGAGTCGACTAGCTCCACCTCTGGATACCTTGAGTACTGGTCCACCACTGCCAAAAAGTACATGCCCCTCCCAGTTGACCCGAAGTCGGCATGGATCGTGCCCCATGGCCTTTCACTCCTCTCCATGGAGTTGATTGGTGGTGCTCTTTCAAGGGGACTCGCTGCTTGACACGGGAGGCACCCTTTCACGTGTGACTCCACCCGGCCTTCTAGGTCCGGGAACCATACTTTTGGTTGCAGTCTTGCCTTTGTTTTCGCAACCCCTTGGTGTCTTGTATGGCCCAGCTCCAGGACCCTAGCCCTTAGCGCTTGAGGTATCACTATCTGCTGCCCCCGCAGCAGCAGTCCGTCATCTGAAATAGACAGTTCGTCACTGACTTTCCATAGCGACTGCAGGTCGTTCTGGGCCCTGTCTTCCCACCTGGTGTTGTTCTGCAGGACATCTCTCCACTCCCGCTGCGAATGGCAGCCTGGATGATCTTGAACACCTCATCCTTGGATGACTCACTTGCTTCAATCTCCCTGGCCAGCGCTACCGGCATCGTCCCTTCGACGATGCTGTGGATGAATTCTTGGCACTCCACCACCTCCCCTTGGCCTGTCGTGCGGTCCTTGTTGGGGTGGCGGGACAGGTAATCCGCCGTGTTGTTCGTCCCTGGCCTGTACACTAATTTGATGCCATATTCGATGAGAGCAAGCATCCACCACTCTATCCGTGGAGGTGGCTTCGAGGACATGCACGCTAGGATAGGCAGGAGAGGCTTGTGATCTGTTACAACAGTGACTGGCTTTCCGAGGATGTGCAACCGAAAATGCCTGCAGCCCCACAGGATCGCAAGCGCCTCCCTCTCAATCTGCGAGTAGCATCTCTCTGTCTCTGTATGGGCCTTGCTCGCATATGCAATGGGTAGCATTTCACCCCTGGTATCCGCCTGCATGAGAACTGCCCCTAGGCCCACGGGACTAGCATCCACGACGATCTCGGACTCTGCAGTGGGGTCAAAGTACGCCATCGTGTCCTGGTCAGACAGTGCTCTCTTGATCGCCAAGAACGCCTCTTGTTCACACTTGTCCCAGACCCACACAGCATCATTCTTGGTCAGGGCCCGCAGGGGCTCAGAGAGCGAGGCCAGTCCTTTGATGAATCTGCCACAATAATTCACCATCCCCAGAAAGCTGCGCACCTCCGTGGACGACTGGGGTGTGGCTGCATCGCGGATGTCTTTGATCTTTTCCGGGTCTGGAGACACCCCGCTTGCATGGAAGACAAATCCAAAGAACCCAATACGGTCCCTGAAGAACTCGCATTTCTCCCGATGCAGGGTGAGGCCTAGGTCACTCAGTCTTTGTAGGGTCACCTCCAGTCGCTTCATGTGCTCAGCGTGGGATGTAGCAAAGACGAGGATGTCATCACTCATATTAGTAACACCCTTGAATCCCGCCAGAGCACCTCTGATGGTGTTTTGGAAGACTTCTGCAGCCGAGGATATGCCAAACCTGAGGCGCTTGAACTGGTAAAGACCCTCGTGTGTGGTAAAGGTGGTAATGTACCTCGAGTCTGGGTGCAGTTCAAGCTGATGGTAACCAGCTCTCAGATCCAGCTTAGAAAATATCTTGGCTCCCTGCAGTTCGCCAACAATGTCATAAAGCGTGGGAGTCAAATGGCGTTCACGCTTAATAGCCGCATTTGGAAGCCGCATGTCTACGCAGATGCGTACCGCACCAGGTTGTTTGGGCTTGGGCGCCACAACGATGGGCGAGACCCATGGAGTCAGCCCCTCCACCCTTTCAATGATGTCCATACTGATTAGTGTTTTGAGTTCATCCTCCACTTGGGACCGCAGGTGGAATGGAATCCTACGGTGATTCAGCGCAGTCGGCCGTATGGTTTCATCAATGTGCAGCCGCACTGGTTCTGCCCTCAGCTTGCCGATCCCCTGAAAGGTGCTAGCAAACTTTTCCAGAAGTGTGTCAATGTCCTGTTGGTAGACCTCCAGTGCAAAGTGCACAAGGTCCAACGCTTCAGAGGCAGCACAACTTAACAGGGAACGTGGGCTGATGTCAGTGACGAAAAAAAACCTCGCTTTTATCACTTTGCCACCACGGGACACAAGGGCCATAAATACCCCCTTGATGGGCAGGGGAGTGTCACCTCCAAATGTGAACATTCTGGCTCTTGACTTGTCCAGGGGAGGCGGGCCTGGGATAGCTTCATAATGTTCTGTGGCCAGCACGCACACTGAGGCCTCTGTGTCTATTAGTACCTGAGTGGGGGTCCCTTGAATGTCTACAACGCACGTCGGATGTCTGCGTTTCTTCGTACTCGTAGCCAGATTTTAAATGAAGAAGACCTCTTCATCTTCCTCTTCCTCCTCGGCAATGTTGAGTCTCTGGGCCTCTTGCTCCAGCGCGGCGACGCTAAGCTGCCTCCTGAAACCTCCACCTGACCTGGCTGCCCCTCTCTGCGTGGCAACCGGGGCAGCGGCCTGACACATCCTGGCATAGTGTCCCGGCGTGTTGCATCTCCCGCAGACTCTCGATTTCGCCGGACGGTCTTCCGAGTGTGGCAAGTCATACCCACAGTACTGGCAAATGACCGAGCCACCCTGTGGTGATGCTGCTTCCTGTCTCTTCTGGCTCCAACGGGGTTTCAATTGGGTTTGTTTCCCCACAGCAAAGGCCTCCTCGTGTTTGCCTGGGCGTACTGCTGCGTCCATTTTTGCCCCTCTGCTTTCGGCAAGCTCGTACACCCTTCCATTGTCCAGAATTTGAGCTAGAGTCATGCCCGGCTCCCTCAGGATCTGTCTCCGCAGTTTGCCAGAGCTGCATCCCTGTATCAGTTAATGGCGAACCATCACATCTGCATCTGCCCATCTGCACGTGCTTGCCAGCTGTCTTAGGCGTGCGCAAAACTGATCTAACGATTCGTCATCATGCTGCTTCTCCCCGCACATGACAAACCTGTCAAAGTCAACATTAGATAGAGGGATAAAGTGATCATGGACAGCAGTTTTGACAGCAGCGTAGGTTGCAACTGGCAGGGTGAAGGATTCGTAGATGCGTAGTACTTCTGTCCCCGAAGAATATATTAGGGTTGCTACTTTCGCATCATCATCGGTTTCTCCTGTAGCAGCGAAGAACATATCAAGTTTTTTGATCCATAGCAGCCATCTTGGGCCCAATTTTGAAGGTGGGCCTGATGTGTCGAATTCTTGCATGGGTTGTAAGGAACCATGCTGCCTTCTCACCACTCTAGCCACCACAGGGGCTTCTCCATCGCTGTCCGTCATCTTCACAGGTCGCACAGGCACCTCAATCGGTAGTAGAGGCCGCAAACCTGGCTAAAACGGCGTTGACGTACCTGGATCCCTGGGCTGTGACACAGTGGTGCAGTCTTCTGGCAGCTGATCACCCGGAACCACGATGTCCAGGTTGGCAGTGCAGTCCTCTGGGCTAGAGGGCTGCGGAGTGTCCAAAAATGGACGTTTTTGTTGTCCTCAGCACGTGGGCAGCGCACGAGCGCTCTCACGAGCCAACGAGCCGCTACTGCCTCACATGCCAAAACAAAATGGCCGCCATCACTCGTGTTGAGTTCGTGACACACGCGAAGGAAACAAAAAAAATGCTCGTAAATGACACGTTGATACGTGCCGAACGCTTTTCCTTCCGTATCCCGCCTCGTCTCCAATGTGATGGGCGGACCCGTGCCTCGGGCCGCCCCGTACTTGCACACGCACTCATGCACTCGCAGACGCAATGAGCCACATGTCCGTACGTTCCGGGGTCCCGGCGGCAACTGCCACACGGACCCTCTTTATTTCCAACGCGCATGTGCGGCAAGAACGGGGCTCGCGCATGCGTACAACTACATAAAGACGTAACAATGTCCATACCACGCCGACTGTATGAAAGACAATATGCACTCAGGCAGCCATTCAGAAGATACCCCCACGTTGAAACAATGGAGGAAACCTATCAAGAAGGATGTCCCTTTCCAAGTTGTAGAAAGGCAGCCATGAACAAAATGGTGCCCGTCATGGATGTACGTTAAACAAAGTCTAATAACAACAAAAGAATGTCCCAAAGAAGATATATGGATCTATGTTCAAACGATATGAACATTCTTAAGAAAAACAGTGTAATTAGAGCACTAAGAGAAACATGTGCTCCATGATGCAGTACGTGTGAACACTAAGAATGTGCACTTGAAATAAACCGCAGAATTGCTGTCAGGCCTATTTGCTGTATCTAAACTGTTAAATGTACCTTATTCACTTAATCAGCCTGCACAGACCGTTGTCGCTTCAGAAATTCAAGGGCTCTGAGCGACTGTTGTTTTTTCCCTGTGTTCCCACCCTCCTTGAGCGCTTTGAAACACTTGCCTGTGTATAGGCGTTGTATAAATAAACATTACCACACCATACCATACTTACAGACGTTCCATAAAGGCATTAATTTAACCAGTGAATCAAAAATTATTGATCTGTTTTGCAACGATTTGAACTGCAAGTATGGAACTGGGATTGCCCTTTTCCCGGGTGTAACCTTAATCTCACAGAATTCAAGTATTACGATGCTTTACAACACAGCTCCCCTGTCCTCCCCCTCCGCCCTACAAACACTAATGAGCTAAACTAGAAGCAAGGCACAGCTGAAAGGTACAGATGAAAACAGAGGTGCTTTTCTTTCCTACCAAATCTGCTTTCTCTTCTCCACCCCTGCCTATCCAGTTATCATCTGACAATCTAGCCTACTTCTCTTCAGCTGGAAACCTTGGTGTCATCTACAACCATCCACACACATAATCTACCTTCATCTCTAAATACACAACGGTGGCTCATCTCAACCTCCTAAATATCAGGAAAAAGAGGCAACCCGTCCCTTCAAAACCGCCCAACATCTCCAAACCACACTTGTCTTCTCTAAACTGCACTACTGTGAAAGTATCCTCTTTGGGCTTCCAAACTATGCATTCGGGCCATTGACAAGATTATTATCTTTGCTACCAGGACTCTCATTAAACTCCCTCGCCACTAGCGTAATGGGGGCCCCCATAGTCCGCGCGGTTGTGGGGGGGCCCCACCAGCACATGTCCTGGGAGGGCGCCCCACTTGGAGAAAAAAATGATTTTTTTTTCTTCAAAAAAATAAATATTTTTTTTCTTTTTGATTTCACTTTGCATTCATAAAGAAATTATTTCTGTAACAGAAATAATGTCTGTACGAAGGCAGAGTTACTAGAAAAAGAAACATTCTTTTTGAAGTCTGAGGGATCCCCCATCCCATGCAATGGAAGGCCCTAGGCTGGAGGCCTCCATGTCATGGGGTGGGGAAGCCCTATGACTTCAAAAAGAAACAGTGGGCCTCATTATGAGTTTGCCAGTCTGGAAACAACGGAATCGGTAAGCTTGCTGGTACCGTTGTTTAGGGACAGGCAAACTACGAGTTCTGCAAGCGGGTGCCTTTCAGCCTGCCAGGTCTGACCTGGCGGGCGGAACTGCAACCATACACAGAACTCGACGGATTCATGAATGGTGCCGGTGCATCCGGCCTCCTCATTCCCATTGAGTCCAATGGGACTGAAATGGGAATGGGGAGTAATATTTTCTGGCGCCCAGGAAAGGGCAATTACTGGGTCCACCAGGGCTGTAATGCCCCGGTAATTGCCCATTCCTGGGCTCTGGAAAGTTCATGACTCTGGCGGCAGCCGTGCCGGTATTTACCGGCACAGCTACCGCCAGGGTCATAATGACCCCCCAGTATCTTTTTGAAGTCACTCTGCATTCATAAAGAAATTATTTCCATTATGGTTCAGTCCTTAAAGGAAATCATGTCTTTATGAAGTCAACGTGACTTCAAAAAGAAACCATTTCTTTTTGAAGTAATAGGGCTCCCCTTAACCCCATAACGGGTGTGGGTGTGAGTGTATGGTGAAAGGGTGCACACTTAAATGTACGGGTGACTGCCTGAGTGTGCCTGCATGGTGAAAGGGTGCACACTTAAATGTATAGGTAGCTGCCTGTGTGAGTGTATGGTGAAGGGTGCACACTTAAATGTATGGGCGGGTGCCTCGGTGTGTGTGTGCCTGTATGGTGAAAGGGTGCACACTTAAATGTACAGGTGACTGCCTGGGTGTGCCTGCCTGGTGAAAGGGTGCACACTTAAATGTATAGGTAGCTGCCTGTGTGAGTGTATGGTGAAAGGGTGCACAATTAAATGTATGGGTGGGTGCCTCGGTGTGTGTGTGCCTGTATGGTGAAAGGGTGCACACTTAAATGTATGGGTGGCTGCCTGGATGTTCCTGTATGATGAAAGAGTGCACACTTAAATGTATGGATGTCTGGGTGTGCATGTGTGTATATGGTGAATGGTGTGTGTGCTTGTGTTCAGGAGTGCAACAAAACCTGCATTTTGGGGGGGCTAACCCTTCAAATGTTGGGAGAGGTGCTAACTTCACAGGCGGTGGGGAGGGGCAAACTTATTTGTGTGGGGGCATCTAATTTCTTTACGCCTTTTAATGAGACTAGTCTAGTGCAGCTTCAATTTTACACGCAGTTAACTCATTTAAGGTTTAAAGCTCCCACTTATGGACTGCTGCGAGAATTGAGTGGTCTCCTCTCTACCCTTACAATCACTCCCCTGGCATGCAAGTACTAAACCCACAAATAACATATGAAAGACACAGAGGAAATGATTAATACGCCACAAGATGCATCCCCCTAGCAAGGCTCACGACTGTTTCTGAACTGGAGAAGCTCGTGGCTTCCATGTGGGGCCTCCTTAGGAATGAAAATCACCAATATCAAAAAAACACCTAGACCACAAAACAGTAAAACCACTACATGATAAATACAGTATAATATTTTATTAAATTGACATATCAATGAACATATTCATCTAATTAATAAATTCAGTGTGTAACACTGGGCTATTAAAAACACACATTTAATTTCATTTGTAGTTCATACATTATCGCAGTGCTATTGAACCCAAAGATATAAGTACTAAAAACCTATGCCACAACCACTACCATCAAAGGTCGGTTGTGGACACGCAATAACAAAGCACCTGAACAGTGATAACAAACTCCCAATGTAAACCACAAGACAGTCCCTGCTCTCTAGGATACTATCTCTCTACACCTAATGTCCTTGTTGAGTAAATCCGCCTAAATCTTGGTATGCGGTTCTAAACAATTAAATATAGCATTAATAAGTGTACGTCTATTGTACAACACCTTAATGAACCCAACATGTTTCGTTCTCTAACACAATGTAGAATGATGTGAGAACTTCTTCAGGGGTAGAACATGGTAATTTATCAAAACATCACAGGTCATGATTCTAAAAATTACAAACTAAAACCAAGTTTGATTTCTTCGTGGTGACTTCCGTATACCTAAGGAGGAACAACATGGAGAAAAACAGCAATAAGTTTAAGCTGCATACTCATATAAACAAGCTCTGTACCAGATAGGGATAAAAACTGCCCCACTGAGAGCTTACCGTTAACACGTTCGCATTTACTGTGTATGGACGGATGGGTAAACTTGTCTTCATAGTAGACACTAGCAAATCTAAAAACAACAAAACATACAAATTGAGGAAAACGGAACAGTATAATTCATTTGACAAAACAACTCCAGAGCTAGCCTAACTAAGGCTCAACTCCCTTCATTATTTTCACATATGACGCCCTAGGTCACACCAACTAGAGGAGGCAATTGCACTTCACCTACTAGTGCTAGCACTTTTACTACCTGTGATTCCTTGCTAAACTCGCCAACCTGCGTGTCCTCCCTGACAAACATTATCATAGTTGTAAAATATAAAAAGCATGAAACCTCTCTACTAACGTTACCCATCAGGGTCAATGGTAATAGGAGTTGTAATTACTGGGGCTACACTTTCAGCGACAGACATCTCATTGCGTTTTAACACGCCTTCATGAATTTGTCAAAATATAACAGGCTTACCCTTAAGTGGAGCCGTGGTCAACAGACAGTAAGCGCTTCAAACGGCGCTCTGCTTAGCCGAAATAAAACATGTCCGCGGGCTGTATTCAGACAGCAACACCTGATTCACCCGACCGTTGCTCCCGTATGTGTTTAACCCAGAGAATGCACCCTGTGTAATGAAAACACAGGTCACTCTAGGCTCGCCTCAGTTACAGAAAAAACAAACTGACAGCTTGACTCCGGTGCTACGCTTGAAGCGGGGAAATTAAACATAGTTCCTAGTTAAAACAGCTGTTGCAATCTCCGCGGAAACCAGAGACGGCAAGGGCACTCAAACACTTACTTCTATGGACGCCGTCTCTATGAAGATCAAAGCCACGTGATCGATCATCTGATCATTGTGCGTTCAGCCTTGGTGTTTTTTATAAGATGACACTAGTGGTCATTAAATAACCATTAACACCTGGACCCGGGTGTTTGACACAGTAATTAGCTTGCACTCGGCTCGGCACACCCTGCAGGTCAGCGGCCATTCACGAAATCCGCACCCGCACGGTAGGCACCAATCAACAATCGCTCACACGCCAAAGCACCAACAGGTACTGCGAGCGACTGCTCAATTTAAGGACCCTCACTAGGTGAAACACGACTGTATGTTATAAAACTTCTGCAGCCCGCACGTAACACTAAGCATAGAAATGGGTAGTGCATTTTTCAGTTTACGCCATTCCAAACAATGTGGTACTAAACCCACATCACAATTTCAATTGGCTAAAAAATTTGGCATTTGAATTCAGGTACTAACATCTTTGTCCTGTTCTGTCCGGCAACTGCTCTGAAGGTCAGCCAAGTAAAGTCAACATAGCTCAACATTTCGGGGGGGAGGAGTGCTGAATCCCAGTCAACTCAATGGTATTGCACCATGCCTTGATTACTTATTGGTCATTTTTATTACTCCTAGCCCTATTCTTCCGAATTCCCAGTACATGTGAACAAGGCACTGTGCCTCATACACAAGTACTGGGATGAGGTAGAGGTACATGGAGGTAATGCCTGAATTATCTATCTGTAATCTTCATTACTCATAGTCCTGCTCTTCCTCTTCCCATTACATTGCCTATGAGTGAAGGAGCCTCATATGTAAGCTCTGGGACAAGGAAGAGGGATGTGGAGGTAATTCTGGGACAAGGAGCTGATTTTGGAAGTTGGTGTAGGGGTCAGAGGGATAGGGGATGTTTGTGGGGGGAATTGTGTGACAAATCATAATGGTTGTCCCTGTCCAGGCCAAGCAGGCATGATATGTGGTATTAGTGGCTAGAGAGGCATTTTGATGCAGGTGGTCTAGTCATTCCTGTTTGGTATGACTTTTTATAACTGGGCATTTCTGATAAAGCAGTCCTGCTACGTGTAATTACCTGGCTAGACTGGCATTTGGGTGCGGCCAGACTAGTTGTTTCTTACTGGGGCATTGTATATTTTTCTGGGCATCTGTGACAAAATGATTTGATATAAGTAATTTATAACGCACCTGTACACAAGTGTTTCTAGGCGAGACAAGACACGGGAGGGAATATAGAGGGAGGACAAGACAAACGATCTTACTAGGCCTTGTGTCGTTCAGATCATGCAGGTGTGAGAACAATCGTATCCGATGCACACCCTCGAAAGCGACCGCCAAGATGATCTAAGACCAAACAACACTTCCAGGTAAGCCCAATAACAGCAACCTAGCATATTCTAAATGGCAGAACTTATTTTTGTTAAAGAAGATGTTACTTTTCAACTGTAATAGGCAAACAGCCACGCTAACATCAACCACACATTTAAAAATTATATTTTTTTGTAGATTGTTCAGAAAACTTTGGATATAGACAACGAATTTGTGTTTAAAAATGAGACGATGAAGGAAATTGATGTAATATCAAAAGCTAGCACTAACAAGGAAATCCCAATATATGTAAGTAGGTACCGTATATAAATAAACTTGAATAGGGCGAACCTGATGATGATCTGCTCTATAAAGCATTGATTTGCTGCTTTTTTCTTTCTGTTCCTTTTTTTTCTCTTTAGCTCCAACCAGCATAACTATACGTTAAAAATCCCTCCTGAAGATCCTTGCCAACACAAGCAAGGTGAAACACGTGTAGAGGGTGAACCTTATAACCCTCACAACTGAGAAACAATGTATTGAATCAACTGAGGGTGAACCTTATAAGCCTCACAACTGAGAAGCAATGTATTGAATCAACTGTGTAATCAATCAAATAAAATTTATATTTGGAGCGCAAAAGTGGAAGTATGGTATTTTTCCAAGGAATACATTCATGACATTGGGCACCCGCAATGTCCCAAGCTCCACATGCAGCAAACAAATAGCACAATATCAGTGCAGTGACCTCTCACAAAACAGCATCAAGGTAGCTCGCAACAGCTGTTCAGGCTGAACGCACTCTCAACAATCTATTATATTAACAACAGCAGTAGCTGAGCACCAGGCAATATACCAAAATCTAAAACATTAGAATGGAACAACGCTTTAAACAAAGGGAACAGGAAGCAGAATATCTTTTTTCTGGCACACCTCCAATACAAAAACCTAGTGATGCATCCAAAATTAAATCACTCAAACAGGCATTTGAAAAACTGGAAGCCCTATCGAAGAAAGAACTCTCTCGCTGGTGGGAAATAACCACCATGGAAAAATATCTAAATGTGGGAATAATACCCCGAGGACTTCGGATTTGCATCTTCCCATCGTTTGAAGAGGAAGATGTTGAAGACCTCAGAGATTGGGAAGAACCTCTCAAAACAACATCAAAAGAGATGATCCATAGAATCATCATGTACACTAAACAAATACATGCTAAACTTCTTGAAGAGATAGAAGCAATCAAACAGATTATTGAAGACCTAAATCTACCCGAAGCCACCTTCAAAAATTATTAAATCAACAAAAACAAGCAGACAAAAAAGCCAACAAAATAAGATTTGTTACTACCTTCAATTCAGACAACAAAATTCTAAGGAAAATCTTAAACAAACACTGGAATATGCTTACATTGGATGAAGAGTTGAAGGATCACATTGATGACCACCCTCTGATCACATATCGCAAAGCAAGAAATCTCAAACAAACTCTATGCCCATCGCATTTTACACAAGATTTATCAAAACAAGGACAAACACAATTATGGTCAACAGAGAAACTAGTAGGATTTTACAAGTGTGGTCAATGTAACTATTGCAAATTTGCAGAAAATGGCAAAAAATCTATAACTTTACCCAATGGAAAAACGCACAATATAATGGACCTCATGAACTGCAACACGAGCAACATAGTATATACCATCATATGTATATGCAATAAACAATACATAGGCAGCACAACAAGACCTCTTAAAATAAGGATTGCTGAACATTTACGCACTATCAAGAACAAAGACAATAGATACCCACTGGGAAAACACTTCGTAATGGAACACTCTGAAGAGAGTATGGATGCGATAAGATACTTTGGCATTGAACAAGTCAAGATGGGACAGAGAGGTGGCAATAAAGAAAAGAAACTTCGGCAACATGAAGCAAAATGGATTTGTTTAATGGACTGTTGCAACAAAGGTCTAAACACCGATACGGAAATGGGACACTTTTTGTAAAATATGTAAAATATGTCTAAACAAATTGCAAAAAATGTAAAAAAATGCAAAATATTATGTCAATTTATAATTCATAGTGATAACTTACAAACCGGTTTCTCCAGAAGGTATAGACAGTTCCCTATGTTCGACTCAATGTAAACCGGCAGAGACTAAGTTTTCTCCTCCGGCACAAATACAACGTTTTCTCCCGATCCAAAATGGCGGTCGGAACAACTACGCGACACACAGTGCGTAATGACGTCAGTTTGCGTCCACGGCGAGGTGACGTGATCATGTCGCGACGCCATGGACTCACCATAAAAAGCAGCGGCTCTCGAGGGGTGCAGCGGACAATCGTATGCGATGCACACCCTCGAAAGCGACCGCCAAGATGATCTAAGACCAAATAACACTTCCAGGTAAGCCCAATAACAGCAACCTAGCATATTCTAAATGGCAGAACTTATTTGTGTTAAAGAAGACGTTACTTTTCAACAGTAATAGGCAAACAGCCACGCTAACATCAACCACACATTTAAAAATTATATTGTTTTGTAGATTGTTCAGAAAACTTTGGATATAGACAACGAATTTGTGTTTAAAAATGAGACGATGAAGGAAATTGATGTAATATCAGAAGCTAGCACTAACAAGGAAATCCCAATATATGTAAGTAGGTACCGTATATAAATAAACTTGAATAGGGCGAACCTGATGATGATCTGCTCTATAAAGCATTGATTTGTTGCTTTTTTCTTTCTGTTCCTTTTTTTTCTCTTTAGCTCCAACCAGCATAACTATACGTTAAAAATCCCTCCTGAAGATCCTTGCCAACACAAGCAAGGTGAAACACGTGTAGAGGGTGAACCTTATAACCCTCACAACTGAGAAACAATGTATTGAATCAACTGAGGGTGAACCTTATAACCCTCACAACTGAGAAACAATGTATTGAATAAACTGTGTAATCAATCAAATAAAATTTATATTTGGAGCGCAAAAGTGGAAGTATGGTATTTTTCCAAGTGAGAACGAGAAGTGCAAGGGGAAAGGGAGGGGCGAAGTGCAATGGAGAGGGGAGGGAAAAACAGGGCAGCAATTCTCTGAGTAAGTGCAGCCGCGGCAGTGGGGGCTCTGGGTAGTGCAAGGAGAACAAGGGACTGTAGGGTTACAGTTACATCCCCTAAGTGCGTGGTAGGCCCAGAGGCAGTGCAGGGGTGACTGATCATGAAAGTGTCTGGACATAGTGAGACTCTGAGGGTAGCAGAGCAACCAGTCTGTACAGCAGACAGGTCAGGTAGGCCAGGAGGGGAGGGAGAGAGAGAAAGCAGAGTAGAAGAGGAACGTTTTGAGCTGCTTCCAGATCTGCAGGTGGTCCAGCTCAAGTTTGAGAGGGGCAGGGAGGCCTTTCCAGTGGGAGGCACCTGCATAGGAGAGTAAACTACCTCCCTCCCCGCTCTCTGCCTGGGGAAGTGTCTAACCCTTAGAGTGTTGGAGGTAGCTGAGCGAAGGGCTTGAGAAGGAAGGTATTTTGGAAGAGAGCGATCGATGTAGAGTGGGCCCAGGCCCAGAAAGCTTTGTGGACAATGCAAAGGGTCTTGAACTTGATCCTTCCAGCAACCGGGAGCCAGTGGAAAGATTTCAGTGCTGGAGAGATATGATCCTTGGGCTTGAGACCAAGGATAAGTCTCACAGTGCTGTTCTGGATTAGTTGCAGAGGACAGAGATTAGAGGAAGGCATGTTGAGAAAGAGGCTGTTGCAGTAGTCCAGCCTAGAGAGAACCAGGGCTCTGGAGACAGTGAGCTTCTGAGGGAAAGTGAGAAAAGGAAGAGTCCCTTTGAGGAGGAGCAGCTGGTAGTGGGACTTCTTGGCGATGTCAGAGATGTGAGGAGAGAAAGAGAGAGTGGAGTCAAAGATGACAACCAAGTTTTTTGCCTTGCAGGAAGGCAACGGAAGAGGGCCCAAGGTGGGCGGCCAGACTGCGAGAGGGAAGCAGGGGCAGGGGTCCCAATGAGAAGGGTCTCCATCTTACTGGCATTAAGAGAGAGATTGGTGGATGCACACCAATCCTGAATCACGGATAGACAGTCAGGAATGAGAGAGAGAGGAGAGGAGTCTGAGGGGAGCCTGAAGGAAAGCTGAGTGTCATCTGCATAAGAGGAGAAGGTAGAGATCAGATGGGCCAAAGGGGCCAAGAAGAGGTTGAAAAACCGGGGTGAGAGGATGGAGCCCTGGGGAACGCCACAGGTATAGAGAGATCAGGTGGAGAGAAAGGGACCAAGTTGCACCTGGGAGGGGCAATCCAAGAGAAAAGAGGTCAGCCACTCAAAGGCCTGATCCGTGATGTCCAGGTTCTCATGGAGTCAATTAATCATTATGGTGTGGTTGACCGTGTCGAAAGCAGAGGAAATATCAAGGTGGATGAGGACAGAAGGAATGCTGTAATCAGGGTTAGAGAGCAGATCTGTACATGTGTTCAGGAGAACAGTTTCCGTGCCTCTGGCAGCTCTGAAGCCAGACTGATGGTCATGGAGACAACCAACAGATTCAGTGTGGAGAGTAAGCTGAAAGATGGCCATTTCTTTACAACAGTTTGCCCAGGAAAGGGGTGATGGATATTGGGCGATAGTTTGCCAAGCAGGCAGGAAAGGCAGGTGGCTTCTTTAGGAGTCAGTGCACAAGAGAGTGCTTAAGGGGAGAGGGGAACATTCCAGTGGTGAAAGAGTGATTACATAAATCGGCCAAGGCTGGAGCGAGGGTGTCACTATGGTCCTTGATGGTTCTAGAGGAGCAGGGGAGCACCTGTTTAGACAACACTTTCATAGATCGGACTTGTCTAGAAACCTCATCAGGTATTGTCAGAGAGAAAGAGGAGAAAGGAGGAAGAGAAGTAGAGCTGGCCAATGCGGGGCCAAGAGAAGAAGAGGGAGAGGAAGTGGAGATGGGGGACTGGATGTCCTGAGTTTTAGCTGAGAAGTAAGAGAACAGAGCCATACAGAGGGCCTGGGAGGGAACAGGAGAGGTAAAGACTGCAACAGGATTGACCAGTTACTTGCAGATTTTAAAAAGTTTGGCCGTGTTGTTAGAGGCCAGTGATGCAGGCTTGAATGTGTGTTCTCTTCTTGATGAGTGTTATTGCTTCGACTGGCATTTTGGTGCAACCAGTCTACATATGTCTAAATGTGGCCTGGCATGCTTTACTGTAATGTTATTACACTGGTCTACATTGTGCAGCCAATGGGACATGTTTTCATTGTGGCATGGCATTTTTAATAGCAAAGCATTCATGTTCCTGTGCATTGTTGGTGACTTGCATGCATTGGATTGGTGTTACCCTACAAAACCATTGCAAAAACTCAGGCTTTTTAGCCACTTTTCCTCAGAACGTGTGCTGTATATTGCATTAAAATACATGTGTATATCTTTCTCCTAGT
The DNA here is from genome assembly GCF_040938575.1 of Ambystoma mexicanum. NCBI lineage: Eukaryota > Metazoa > Chordata > Amphibia > Caudata > Ambystomatidae > Ambystoma > Ambystoma mexicanum. Next base: position 417,112,012 of record NC_090934.1, on the reverse strand, counting down.
GCAGTGTGTGGCATACCCCTTCAACAGCTCATTCTTGCGTGTTGCGCAAGCGTGATTATTTAGGCGGGCCCAGAGTGTGGCGCGACCATGATTAGTTGATGAGTTGGGGCGGGGGTCCTCAGCTTGGCTCGCAGGGGGGCCACCACATTTTGTGTTATGCCACTGTCCCTCGCTCGACCCCTACTTCCTCTTATCACCAGTAGGCTGGCTGGATAACTATGCAAAGCAGGGCCAAATTCAAATAGCTCCTACTAGTGCATAAATCCATCCATGATAAGGCACTGCAGTATCTACCCTCTTCTATCAACCCCTACAAACCCTCTTGGAGCCTTCACTCTGCCTCCTCCTCCACCCTTGTGGCACCTCGCCCACCATGTGCTTCCTCTCACTTCTGCTCTTTCATTCCTCTTGCCCGATTTGCTTGGAATTCCATCCCCTTTGCAATGTGAAACACAGACTACATCGATGTTTTAAAAGGCAAATTGAGAGCCCACTACCTTGCTTCTGAGCTAACCTCTTGACTCACCTCTCCAGCCTCACTACTTACACCTTCCCTGATCACTAACTGGACACTTCCCTCTCTTTTCCCCACCACACTAGCACTTAATAGTTGGAGGTCACAGCTCATATTTAACTGGCTAGACTGCCTACCTGCTCACTCTTGTCCCACGAGTGTCCACTGTATTGTTCCCAGTATTTGTCGAATATACCCCTTCTCAAACCCAGTCATCATGCCACTCAAACTCTGCCTATTGTGAGAGGCTCACTGCCTCCCGTTTATCTGCTATATTACCTTGTGTGCGCTCCTATGTGACCAAAAGCGCTCGTTTCCTTGTATGTATTTATGCAATTTAAAAATGCAGAGGATGAGGGCTTGTTTCTGGTTACATTGGGTTGATGGGTGCCAGGTGGCGGATTCGGCATGGTGTGCAACGTTGGATGGAACCAGCTCGAGATTGACGGAGATGGATGAGAAGTGATCTGACTGTGCTTCAGAAGGTGTGGTGTTGGTGATGTATTCGGCTGGTGAGGTCATCTCCCTGCGGATACTCTAGAATTCAGCCAATTTGTTCGAGGCCAGGCCAAGGTGCCTGTGCAGAAAGACCTTTTTCTTGCGTTTAATGGTCACGTAGTAGCCCGTCGTATGAAAAAGGTAAGACAAATGTTCTTCCTTGGTCTTAAACTTTCACCAGTGGCGCAAGGACTGTGTTGTTTCCTTCATTAGAGGGAGGTTAGTAGCAAACCAGCTGCTACATTTCTGGGGAGGTTTCCTCTTTTGATGGACATCAGTGGCCTGGATTTCAAGCGTTTTGGAGTGCTCACTGTGGAGGGTGGACAGAAGGGTTGGCATTAAGGTCAGTGCTAGGCACGGGGAAGTTGGTGGGCAACTCCTCAGTGGAGATCCTCTTCAGCGCATGCAGCAGGAGGAACTCAGAAGGAGGTAGAGGTTTGTACAGGTTTGACCAGGCACGCTGTGAGCAAGAGGTGTTCCGAGGTAAGGCAGTGGTGCAGATGTTTTTGGTTAACAAGGGTTGGGGGAGTATGCCCACCCATGCGAGCGATGAAGAAAGTCCATTCATTGGTAAAGAAAGCATGGCCAGTGATATGATAAAGGGATATGGTTTTGTTCTCTGGGAAATCCAGCCAGCGGAGAACTCTCAGTTCATCGCATGTCCTATGTTCAGTAACCCAATCCTCTTCCCTCGTGGAAGAGAACTCTCAGTTCAACGCATGTCCTACGTTTAGTGCCCCAATCCTCTTCCCTCGCAGGGGAGAACTCTTAGTTCATTGCATTTCCTACGTTCAGTGCCCCAATCCTCTACCCTCAAGGAGGAGAATTCTCAGTTCATCGCATGTCCTACGTTCAGTGCCCCAATCCTCTTCCCTCGTGGAGCAGAACTCTCAGTTCATCGCATGTCCTATGTTCAGTGCCCCCATCCTCTTCCCTCGTGGGGATGATGCAGAGCTCTGCTAAGAAGCGATGTAGCCCTCTTCCTCGGCTTTGCAAGTTGCTATGTCTCATCTTGGATGTGTGGTTTGGCTTTCACGTTTCTATCCCTCGCTCTCGCGAGCTTTGAAGACTCCAGGACAAGAGTGCTCTGTGACGGCCAGAAAATCCGTGCAGATGAGTGGGAAGAGGTTGTCTTAGAGTACAAACAGAGAAGTCAATTGCCTGCGTGGATCAAAGTTTGAAGATGAGGGGCGGAGATAAAGGGTGCAGCGGGACCTCTTAGAACATAGGTGAGAAGCAGTTCAGATCACTATTGCCAAGAAAATGGGGGGCTCTCTTCTGGGGACCAAATATGGATTATTTCCTAATGCAATATAGGTGTGTGCATACTTTTGGCTGAAAACGAAGTTAGTCAGAATTATTGGAAGTGGCATTGTTGATAATCCTTACATACTAGCACCAGCCACAAATATTCAACTACTGACTATGGCAAAATACCACCAGGTGGCAACTCTACTTGCTGATAGTTATGATCGGGTGGCATTTATTAGTGTACAGCAAGCTCTTGCATGCCAGGCTCTCAGAAGGATTTAGGACTGGCCATGGCTATCTTGACAGCTCTTAAGCAGAGAAGAAGCACAATTTCTTGATGTATAAGCGCCTTACAAATGCCCAATAAATACATAAATAAAAATAAAAGGACAACACCCCACTCACACTTTGTTCCCTCTGCCGTTTGCAGGAAGCAGGGTGTCGGCAATGGTTGTGGAACTGCTGCAGAACCAGCCCTCGGTTCAGCCCAGAAAGTCGATGGGCTGTTACTCGAAGAGATCTGGGCTGCTGGGGGCATGTCTACTGGCGGGTCTCTGTTTTTAAGGTGCTGCTGTTGTGGTACCTAGAGCGCTTGAAAATCTTGCTGGTCACGGTGGAGGGCAGAAAGCAGGCAGAGGGGAAAGAAGAGTGTCTGACAAGGGGGCAGGGCACAGGTGCGGGGGGCAGGCAGGCTAAGCTACATGATGTTACATAGAGATTGACAGACCCTGGACAGATACGTGAGTGTAGGACCACCCGCCGCAGAAATAGAATAGTATGGCCAGGAAGGGGTGATGAGGGGAGGGCTGGGGGCAAGACGAGAAGATTCTTGCCCGTATCCAGTGATTTTGCTGAATAGAAAACAGAGAATGTATTTAATAATGAATAAAAATACTGAAACAGTATTTATGTTTTGTTAAGATTTCATTCTTTATTTTTTCATTCGTAAAAATCACATAGATCCGTGGTTGTCGTGGGCCGGGAGTGTTCCATTGGTGAAGTCATTTAAGACCAGCTTCATGATGGTGAAGGGGCCCAGCCGTATGTCCTCTCCAGAACCCGCTTTCCTTCTGCTGGCCCAGTACGTGGAAAGCTCAGACAGCAGGAACGGTCCAGGGTCATGGGAGAAAATAAAACTGACTGACACTCTCTCGCTGGAGAGAAAGCTGGCATAGGTGGCAGTCATAGGCAGCCCTAGGGTACCGTTCAGGGTTGCCCTCTTCCATTTCTTCATGGCTGATTTGCTTATACAACAAGACGGGTAGCAGAGGCGTAGCCAGGATTGTCTGACAAGTGGGGCTTAAAGCTAATGTAGTTGGGCCCCCCACAGTGACATTAACATCTGTAAATGCCCACCCAGTGCTGCTGAGTGGGCCTTCACAGATTTTGGATGGCCCTTGCCCGATCAGGCCCTACCCTGTCTAAGCCTCTGAGGGGTAGGCAACGATAAGGCAACCAATGAAGATGGGGAAGACAGGGGTGGACATTGTGGACATGGCAAAGAGGAACAACCACAGACCACAGGCCAGGAGGGCTTACCAGATCCACTGAGTGAAAGGAGCAAAATGGGAAAAGTCCCTGCAAGGCACAAGCTGACGGGCACCCTCAGTCAGGCGGCCACAACAGGCACAGGCAATACGGTCAATATACAGTAGTGAGGCACACAGTGTGCAGGGGCAAAAATGCGAACTGGGCACCAACATTCAAGGTGGCAGGTGGGAAAACATGCAGGTGCCGTTACAAAGCAGCAATGGAGTTATATAAGACGATAGTGTTCCCATCGTGCAAAAGAGGCAACTAGTGGTAGCCAGAGTTTAAGAACAGTGGATATGATATGGCATTCATAACGCACCTGTACGCAAGTGTTTCTAGCCTACAACCAGACAGAGTATCCCCCGGGCAGAGGGTATACAATGCATGCCAGTTCTGTTGAGTCAGTATGCAGTGGCTGGGCATACGATGCGCCAGGTGATAGTGCCAGCTGTCAGCCAGCATTAAGTCCAGCCGATGCGATTACATGCAGGCGCATGTATGAAGCTTCTTTTCCACATGTGCCCTGCTCTGATTGTGCCCCCTTTATCCCAGGAACAATGTGCCGTGGTGGCCACCAGTGCCCCCATCACGGACCAATCAATGCTGGCGCCGGGAAATCCCCCATGCCCCTGGTTTCACATGAAGCCATGGGCAGGCGGATCCTCCATGTTGCCTACCCCTCAATAACAAACATACCCTACTGTTATTTGGTGTCCTGTGCCCCACCTATCCCCTGGTTGTTCAAACCTCGTTTGGGGTTGCCGGGTCCGTTCATTGACACTGGATCGCATCGCGGGGGCATATGAGGCTCAGGTAATTGGCAAATGGTGGGGGTGAGGCTGTGCCTTACACATGGTGACTAGACCTGGCATATGAAGCTTTAACTCTAATGGATGGAATTACTGGGCCGTTTGGGGCTCAGGTTGGCATGTGTTAGGCTGTGCTTTATGATTACACCCTACATGTGAGGGATTCATTGCCATTGTACACATACAACACATAAACCGCACCAACAGCACACGAGGACTGACATCGCTCCGATACTTGCACCAAAAGCTCAGCACACGGTGTATACCAAGTTGAAGCTGCCAACAGAACACCACTCCTCTCACTATCCTACTCCCTCTTCACCCTACTAACCCATCCCACCTTCTCGTTTGCAGATCCGTCAGAGCACCTGGGGGCAAACTACGTTGGTGGCGGTGCGCGGTACAAATATCTTTAACATTGTTTGGCATTACAGGGCCATTTGAGGCTCGGGTGTTTGCCATATAGTGATAGGCAAAGAACAAGGCCCCAGGCAAGGTGTGGCAGAACATTTCTTCCCCTTTCCTCCCATGCCCTCTCTTCTGCGGCTTCCTTCATTGCTCTTTTATGTTCTCCTCTTCCCCTCTCTTTGCTTGTTCCCGCATTCTTTGTCTTCCCCTATATCTGTTTACCCTCTCCAACCCCTTCATTCCCTTTCTGGTTCTCTCCCTTTCGGCTCCCCTCCCTCGCCCTTGCACGCTCTTCCCATCCTCAGTCTTGCCTATTCCTCATGTCCCTTACCTGCTTGCATCGTCCTTTCTTCCCCTTCCTCTCTGGTCACCTTCTCTGCCACCCTCCCGCGTGCTCGCTATCGTTCCCGTCCTCCCCTGCTCGCCCCCCCCCCCCCCGCCGCTTCCTCGCCCTCTCATCCCAATTCTTCTCGCTCTCCTAACAAGCTGCAGGCCTCCTGCTCCCGCTTTCATCTCTCTCTTCAGTACCGGCTTTAGACCCCCGTCTACGCCACACAAAGAGAATTCTTCCTAATGAATTCCAGGGGAGCCGACTGCGCGCGCATTAGACAGTGGTTCGCGAATGGGGGGCGTGGAGGCGTTTCGGGGGGGCCCTGCTGGAAAACCTCCTGTGCTCTTCCGCGGAGCGGTACTGTTCAGAGCTAACATATCGCGTTATCAAACGCTCGCGCTGATCACAGTGCGGCTGCGCGGCGAGAAGGGCCTCGAGCTGTCTGTGTGGTTGGGTGGAAAGGAGGGCGTGGGCCCCCCTCAACATTCCATCCGCAGGCCGGACCACCCTAGCAAAGGCATGGAAGCCAGGGAGTGAGGAAAGGACCAGGAAGGCTCTAGAGGGGGCGGGGTTAGGGGGTTGGGTCGTGGAGCCACCTGTTCAGATCCCAGTGGGCCTCGCTGGAGGTCTTAAGCACCAAATTAAAACAAGACAAAATGGCGGGATTGCCTTTAAATTATGCATTTTGGCAGCACCCTTTGAATAATGTTCTTAATACTCACAGTGATGCTTTGCAGTAGCCGAAACCCAACCCCAGCCCTGCCCCCATCCTTTCCTTTCCTCCAGTATGCCCTGCTCTCCCTCTGTTCTTGTATTCCTCTTTTTCTCTTGCTTAATTTTGATATTTTCTCAGTTGTATTGTTTCTTTTTTTGGCTTCTTTACTTTTGATATGTTCTCCCAATAGTTATTCCTTTGTTGGCTTGTTACATTTGAAGAAACCTAGTTAAAAACAAAACTTAATTCTGCACCCAGAGTGCAGAAGAAAGAGGAGCTGCGCAGTTAGTGGCCGGCTCAGGCGTACAGGCACATTTCACTTAGGCCAAAGCATCTGAACGGCTGGCAAGGCTAGGCTGGACTCAGCCGCCAAGGCTGGCTCTATGGTATGGTCGGTCCTAGGCGGCAAAAGATGCATGTGGTCCTCTAATTTGCATATGTAGTCACATCGCAGAAAATTACATCACTGAATGAGATTTTAATAGTTGAGGTGATCATGGTGAGTTACATTTAAGGAATTTGGACAAGTAGGCTAAGGGACAAACTTTGTGATGTCCAGTCTATCAATGATCCCTGCTATTATTAGATGTGTTGCAGTACCATGAGTGAGACTTTTTTGGAGTAAAAAAACTGCGTCAGTTGAATCAGTTTTATGGACTTCTAATTTTGGCAAGTAAGTCTCAGTGAGATAAAACGATTTGCCCGGGATCACTGTTAGGAAAGATTTCATAATTGTATGTATATTTCTCTCCATGTGTACAACTCAAAACTTTTTGCTGCTGTTTAGACACCATAGACTGACTTTGCCAGAGAAGCACAGCCTTCAGCTGCACTCCTCTGGGCTTTTGCTCACTTTTTATGGGGAAACTGACATGCCCTTAAGAAAGTCAGTACTGGGAAACTTTCTTTCCCTTAGTCCTTTTCCAATGTTGAAACATTTCTGCAACATGAAACAAGTGCACAATGTACCTTCCAGTACAGTGTACTTGGGTCTGTAGTCATTTTCCAAAGGCACTAGATACTCCCGATGGACTTTTTGTGAGATGTACAGATGTGTCATGGACAGGGCTGGTGGCAGCTATCTTTTGGCATTATTTTTAACCCTTTCCTGCCATTTTAACTGTGTTAACCGCGTTTGGCACGAAGAGGTGGCCTGGCTCCAAAATGGCCATGCCACAAGGTTCTTTGTCCTGTCCTTTGGCCATCTTGCTCCTTCACCTTCACCTTCCCCAGGTAGAGCCAACCCGGGTCAGTCCTAATTTGGTCATGCACTTTCCTGCGAAACACAATGCTTTTACAGGCTTCTGCATGCCTTGTGTGTGTGTCTCCAGGATGTGGGCTGAACGTCTGAGCCCAATACACATCCTGGGTGCCAGAGAGTCTGGAGTGCCATGAATGACTGGGACCACCGTGGTCCGTGATTGGTCCTGTTGACGAGGAGAGGTAATTACTGACGGGCCCACTGGTCAGCACTCCCCCTTGAAAACTTGTAATACAAGATAGCTGCACCGTGTGAGGACAGGGTGCAGGACTTACATACTCCAGCACAAATCAATACTAGGGACTCAGTAAGTTGGCAAAGGGAAGTCCGTTTAATGATACATACATCAGTTTATGGAAATCAGCAGCATCGCGAACACCTGTCTCGCCCCGACTTCCTCGAACTTCAGTACAACAGCCTCCTTTATGGGCAAACTTCGTCATCAATGACGTACACTTCTATAAAAAATCATCATGCAATATAATTGGTTGGGAAAGGTAACTTAAGTATAGGTGTTATATCTGTATATGAAAATAAGGCATACAGATTGGATAACTCTTGTCGGATGGGCGTCTATGGCCATCCCTCTACACCACACGTGATTGACGTCACTACAAGTACGACGTCTCATTGGTTACAATGTCTATAGGACCCTAGATTACATGGTGCCTTGTGATTGGGTGAGTTACACCCCTAAACATAAATCTCCACTTTTAATTAGCAGCATGCAGAATAGACACCCTGGTGCCTGGTGTCCCAAGATTCACCCTGCCTCCCTTCCATTAATCAGTGGTTTAGGGCTATGTGTCAATTAGTTGGCTGGGTATGGCCTCGGATCTGTAGTCTGTTATCAGGAAAAGTTATGGCACCCTCTGGTTCTGGATGACATCAGGCGGTGGTACATCATTGCGCCTGTCTGGTCACGTGTTGGTCCACCGTGAATCTGCTTCAGTTTCCAACCTTTTGTGCATTTAATTCTGTATGCGCTTGGCCAGCTGCATGGGCCTCTCTTATCTTGACCTTCTTGGGCGGGCTGGTGTGCTCTGAAATTGGAGCCTTGTGAGCTCATGCTCACCTCCCCTTCTCTGGTTGACCTCGATTTCCCCAGCATGAGCCATCCTTTGTTAAGTTTCGATCCCGCTCTTTTCCTCTGCTTGGGCCTGGATATGAAACTTGACCAGTCAGGCCTTGGCCGCCTGGGAGTACTTCTGTTTATACAAAATGGAGTCGCACGTGTACATTCTGCTGTATTGAGGTAGATGTATACAGTCAGCGCTTGCCACTCTAACTTCTACTAAGCATTGCAAGCAGACTCGATTACTTAGCATCTTGCGTTTCAAGCTTATTTACACACGATCAATAAGGCGGTTGCTTCCATCTTGTCTCACGGCACCATTCTCATACGGTTTTCACAGTGTCTTTCCCCTTCGTCCATTACAATTATCCTCGCAGTTGTCGGTACTGGCATGCATAGCTTTCAGTAGCCACTTCTCGTCGTTCTCGGAGCTGCCCAGGCCCTTAGTCTATTTCCATTGGACTTCCATTAAGGCCTTCGGGGTTTCCTCATGGACAGTCTGTAAATACTCATCGTTTCGTAACAATGGCAGGTACGGTTGTCTGATTGGGTACCGTGCTGCCCAGGGTTGCCTGGTTATGGGCATTTCAACAGGTATTGATCCTCTAATGTACACAGGGCGGAGGCCCATTGCAGCCCTTTGTTGGTTCAGCTGAACTCGTACGTCACATACCTTGGCGAGTACCTTACTGGCAACTCGCAATGAGGGGCAGGGGTGCAGGTCGTATCTGGGACCTCCTCTACACTCCACTTATGGAGTGTGTGTTTGTGAGCAGATCTCCCATTGAGTGCTCTCCGTTTTGGCGCAAAGGGAACTTTGGGTAAGAGGAGGCCAAAACACCCATACCATGTTGATCTCCTGAGTTCTCACTGAACAAAGGATAGGATCCAAGTATCCTGCAACTACAAAGCCGAGTCGAGGAACCGCTGGTGACTCGCTGGAATGTTTGGCACCCTGAGCTCGCTGTCGTCCCGTGGTAGCCCTCTGCATCTGGTCGTCCTAGAAGGTCTGCGAAGATGCTTTGACCTATTGGAATAGTGGGACCAACTATTCTCGGCACCTTCATCAAAACCTGCAAGTAAGCTTTCTCGGAAGTGTCCTTGGGCCAACCAGTGGGCTGACCAGCTTACCCAGTTGCTTTGCTCTGTCACCACCGCCATTTCAAGGAGACCCTCGAAGCTTAGTATACTTCTAGCTCTGTGTCCGCGGCACCCTCACACCGGATTTGGCACACTTGGCATTCCCAGGTCTGAAGTGAGATGAGTTCTCCAGGACCGGAGCATATTCAGTTACCGTGATGCCGCGGCAACAACCTTTGCAAGTACACTGCATTTATGACCCTCTTGCCCTTGAAGCCTGCTGCAGTGAAACTGGGTCGATTCATCCACCCGGAGCAGAGAAATTGCAGCTGTCCCGTTTGGGAATCCTCGCTGTATCTCAGGAACTGAAAGCCGCAGAGACGTCCTTTGTGTCTCATTCGAACCTGCAAATGAATTGGACCGAACTGGCGAAGTTTGGGTCCGAGTGCACCTGGGACCGGTGAGTACTTCTAACACTAACCGGTGGCCCCTGGTGCCAGGGCCCCTTTTTATGCACAAGTGGCCCTTGGGGGCCTTTCTTTTTCACTGCTGGTGCAAACTAGTGACTCCATCCCGCACTCTGGAACTGCCTCTGCCTTCAAGTGGAGGTCCCTGAAAAGTGGGAACTTATTCTTCATCGCCTCATCCACCTTCCTGAGCTGCTAGAGACCCCTGAAGAGACCCCGTTTTGCCGATTGGAACAACCGTGTGCGCTTGCACTGCATGTACTATTGAGCACAAGGCTCCCCTCTTCTTAGGGCTTGGACTGCCTTTTAGGTGTGTTCTCGATGTTGAAGGGGCCTAAAGACTACCTGCACTGCCTGTTTCCTTCCCCTCTAAGTTGTAGACATATTTCGTGCATTTAACCCTTTAGACCCCAATGGTCTTGTATATACATTGTATTGATAGTGTTGTGTTGGTTTACTGAGTGTTACTATGATTCTTTTGTTATGGTCTGAGTTACAAAGGCCTTGTAATAAATGTGTATAAATTTTTAATGTAACACCTGTCTGGGAGTAATTTGTAAGTGTCCTTGCTCTGTGTGCTCATTGAGGTCGTTCAGTCATCCTCACCCCTCCTGAGGCCTAGTCTTTACCGCCTGCCATAGCTACCTTGATTGGTCTGGCTTGTCCAGAGGTTGCCCTGTTCCAAGAAACTAGGCAGGGCTTCTGAACCTCTGCCCACCCGGTCAGAGTTCAGAAATACATCTTAACAATCATACACGTTGGTTAAGTAAAGCCGTTGATTTGAGACCAGTCTGCAACATGTATCTCCCTAACTGCAATTGGTACAAATGTTGCTTGTGACGCTTCTTTTTGCAAACTGTGGAATGAAGTCCGAACCAATGTGATTGTTTTTTTCAGTTTTTTCATAATTGCTTTTATTTTTATAGTGCATATATTTCGCATGATGTCCAAACTAACTTTTGCTGGTATGCTTTTAATTCATTAGGTACAGAAGAGGATTATTCTCCCCACCAGAATACATGAATCTCCAAGCAATGCTTATTGTTTTCAAAACATAAAGAGAGCTACAAATATATGTCTCCAGCTGTGACCGCAGGTTCCAAGGAGCCCCGAGCAGAGATTGCCTGGGTCTGACAGTACGAAGTGCCACTCCTGCAGGATTGCCTTGTAATGAGAGGGAAGTGGACCCTACACATTGGTTTGGTCTTGAGGCAGTGAGAGTTAGCAATTTCACAGGTCTTCAAATGCTAACAAAATCAGCACAAGCCCAGGAAAGAAAACCTCTCCGTCTCCAGGACAGCGACCTCTCTTCCACATTCTTGGCAAATCATCATGACTCACTTACCCCCTACTCCTTTCCTCCCCTCGTCTCTATGATTACTTTCAACAATACACTGTTTCATAAAGATGACTTGAAAAGTGCACATCATGGTAAAGTACTCGTAGGAACATGTAAATCCGTATCGTATAGAAATATGTTAAGCGAAGCGAGTAATAGTGTATCGTTATGGTTCCATATCTTAAATGGAAGACTATAAATACCAGAATGCAATTCAGCAGGTGTAAAAAAATGCTCTGTGAGCTTTGTGACTGTACTTTCAATACTCAAAAACTCACAACAAAACATAGTATGTGAAAAGGTAAGCTGGTTATTGTTCATTTTCTGAAAAAAACATGCTTCCTGACGTGAGGAAACTGACATTCTACAGAAAATGAACACATTTTGGTGTGTCAAATGAGAACACATGAAAATGGCTAAGATAGTGTAAAACGTTTTTGTATGATATATGTTAATTGCCTTGGAAGAAGGCGTAGCTTTGGGAGCCTAACTGGTGCTTTGTGTGTGCTTTCAGAAAAGGCCACTTTTGTAGTGCTTATCAATGAAACGTGAAAAACTCTTATCTAAAGGAATGGCAACTTAAATGTAGCAGCACTTTTAAATAGCTTCCACTGCACGAACAAAACAAGGAGGGTGTTGAGAAGTTAGATATTTATAAGCCACCAGTGGGGGGGGGGATATTTGTCTTCAGAGCATCACAGTGGGTGGGGAGATGACTGGACGGCCTCCCTGGGACACGCAGAAAAAAAGAAAGAAACTGCCTGAAATCAGCATATCCCCTCTAAAATATCAGCCATGTTACTCTGTATACATGTGGCAGCATGTCACTGTCGGGCCCCACGAGCATGGTGCCTCGTCAGCCGTATGTCGGTCCAACGTAAACCTTTGCTTCTCAGACTACAAACATGCCAACCACCCTGTTATTCTGCCCAAAAGAACTGTGGCCCCACCCCCTCTCAATGTAACCCCTACATGCCCTACATCCAGTGCAAATTCTAGACAAAAATGTGCACAGACTGAAACAGTAAAATGCACCCTCTCCCGTGAACGTGCTTACCAATGTTAAGGTGCACCCAGGATCACACAATACTCAATGATGGAGGACTCAGGTGCACGTCAAAACACAGATTTATTCAAACAACAATTCTATGTCAGGACAGCATATGTTATGCTAAATCTATTTGTATAATACGCGTTCCCCAAAGAGGCATCTTGGCGCTGCTCAACAGAACAGAGAGAACTACATTTAAAACAAATAAGCCTTTGAGACCCGGCGGAAATCGAAATGGTTGGGCATGGAACGAAGGGAGAGAGTTCCATAAGGAGGAAGCAATGACAGAAAAAGCACAGCCCCCAATCCAGCTGAGCTTGACCCTAGGTACCAAGGCACATACGGGCGGAATTTGGCCGGCACGTGACCATAAAAAGCCTGGTAAACTAAGCAGGCAGCTTCAAATTGAATGAGCTGCTTGACAGGAAGCCAATGGAGTTGGTGTAACAGAGGTGAGATATGGGCACAGCGCGGCGTGGAACGGGTTAGACGCGATTTATATTTAGTAATGGTGTGGAAAATAAGAACATGTCTTATTAAGGCCCTGTAACCAGTCTCCAATTTATTGACCAGAGTATCTAAAAAGTAGTATAAGTGAAATAGTAGTATACGTTTTAATTGTATGTATATAAATAAGGCTGTGATATTTTTAAAACTGTTCGCCTGTCTCTCTTTTATATTTATATTCCATATGTGCTCAATTTGATATATTGTGCTTTTATTTATGAAATTCTAATTATGTGTTAATGGAAAGTGTCACATGCAAGTGTTTGTATAGTGCTGACAGGGTTGCTGTTATGATTGTAAAGCGAATACAAATTCTTAGACATTACAAATGTGTCTATCATGTGTATGCCTAAAATGCCCTGATACCTTTTTTTCATGTACATATTGTATCGGTGCACGACCATCAAATAAAAATAAAGATGCAAACTAATGGGTTATCACCTCAGACCTTTTTTTTGGGGGGGGGGTCTCTGGTATAGAACGTAAGACACACTAGTGTCCTCTATGATGCAGACATAAATGAGGGCCCTATAAGGGAGGGTGGCCTGCTTTGATTCCCCGTAACATCCTATATCATGAACTACCACCGTACTGGCCTGGGGCCGTGCAGACCCCTGCAGGTCAATGGTGTATGTCATGCTTTTTCCTATTTCCATCACAAGATTAGGGTCTTGGTTTGGGGAGGCCACGTGGAGAATTGGGGAGCAGAGAAGGCCATAGAGGTGATTTTGAGGTGGTGAGTAAAGGGGTAGCAACTTACAAATCCTTGTGGGTCACTTTTGGGGATGTACGTATGATTTTACTAACATGTAACCATGAAAGCATAATACGGATGTCTAGTATGTCCCTAAATGCTCCAAATTATAGCAGATAGGGACACTGAGGCGCATGGGGAAAAAAAGCGATGAAACTAAGATCACACAGTGCGGTCCAGTGGGTAAGCCAGGATTAGAACAATGATCACTTGGCCTACAATCAAGAGATGGATCGCTGGACTAGAAACTCATATCTGAATGTAGTACCAAAGGGCTCATGTATCCGGCTCCGTCGACAATGAAAAAACACTATCCATCCCAGTAGCTCTGAGCTTGAAAAGCAACGCCAACCTGTGACGCGCCGCTGATCTGCAGGGGCATAACCTACTTACTGCGGGATCCAACCCCTCCCCTCTCCCAAGTAGCTTTACAGGCAGATAATTAGTGACAAAAGCCCCTCGGTTATGGAAATCCTTACCACCTGGAGACCACTTTCAGCAAATTCAGAGCAACATCAAAAAACCGGCTGTTTAAAATGCCTTTTAATGATGTTTGATAATCGCATCATCTGGATAAAGCATGTTCCTTTTCAATTTTATATTTCTACATTTAAGATTTTCTTTTGGTGAATATCTCAGAAATGTCATGTGAGATTGTGTAGAAATACATACATACTTACATATACTTTAATTTTCTGACCAAATTTCATTGAATCAGGGTGCTTGTGAAGTCAGAATTAGGACGGATGAAATAATTATGAACAAGTTCAGAGGCAGACCTGCCTAGTCTCCGGCTTCAGCTCGGAGACTCTGGGTGTCCAGGCTAGTCACCTCCATGTGATTGGCTAAAAACAGACCAATCACATGAAGGTGTGGGCGCAGACCTAGTATGGTACACAAATCCCTCCCCTATGTGGAATCCTAATCAGGGCCAATCAACGGGACAGTGTTTTTTATAAAAGGGGCCAGAGTCTTATGTGTGTGGATGGGCGTGGCAGGTAGGCGGATTCATATGAGAGGATGGGCGTGGCCTTGCATGATGAACATCTCCTGTTTTTTGTTTGTGAAATTTATTCAGGTCTTTTCAGATGTCAGAAGGAACCATTGGCACCCAAGCCATACAATAAGCTCTTCCCCTGTTCACCAATTCCTGCCCCCACCATCCATTTTCTAAGCCCCTACCCTGCTCTCTTGCGCATACCCATCACCACCCACAGTTACCTGCTGTTCTGCACAGGTGCCACCATACCACCACTTTTTCCTTCTCCTCCAATTCATCTCCATGCAAAGTGAGAACGGTCACGATCCCAACCACCCCCCCTCACATGTACAAGGTGGCCATGTTGGTCTGTCCACCATTTGATGATAGGGCACACAACCACAAGCAAGTGCCCTCTCATTGCATCTGGCAACTGCCCTGAGCCTTCGCAGAGGATTTTGCTGTGCTTGGGTATGCCAGGCTGCTACCTACCGTGTCCACCCCAGAACACCATCATAAATACTACAGTAAGAATTTACCAAATTTATGTTCTGACATCACAACACATGCACAAACAGATACAGTGTCCTAAGGTAATGGACACTCCAATCCCCTGCACACCTTCTTAGCTGGAAACAGTCAACTGTTAAATAAGTAAGTTCTAAATATGTATCACATATTATTTCAAGGAATCCTGTAATTGGGTAATTCTTAACAGGGTTCAATTCTGAGAAATTATGAAAGAAAACATCATCTTGAATATTGAATTTGTATATTATTTAATCTAGACCCTTCCTCGGGAGCGAGTATCTTTTGCAATAACTAGTTCTTTACTTTATATGTGATATCTGAAGAATAAGCACAGAAAGAAATGTCAATAAATATTGTATGATATACATTTGTTGGGATGGCACAATATCAGTTCAGCACACTCATTGTAGAGGATTGCCCTCTTTAATCACCTGGTTGGTAGAAATGGTCAAGGTAGGAAGATAATTTTAATTTGTTCAGGTTGTGGGATGGTAATAATCTCCAAAGTTCCAAAATGTGCCTATTAGAAATAGTCAAAAAGTAACTGTAAGTAACTTGCTTGGTTCCCATCTCTAGGCTTGTGAAGCAACATGTTAAACATTAACGAAAAACAAAATGAAAAAATACCACATTAGAATAATCGAGATGAGTACCTTGTCTCTTAGTGCAGGCTAACTCTATATCTCAGTGTCCATCAAGGGGGGCTGTCTGTAAAGGTGAGAAGAATCTGTTAGTTCCTTCAAAGAAAGAACAATGGAATAATGGACAGACCACTAATCTATGAATGATTACCTGTAAGGTCTTTGCACTGGATCATCGGTAAATGGATGACAAATGTTAGGTCCAAGTTTGCATATGTCGCCCTATCACTTGCACATCTACTGTTAATTGTGCAGGGGATTGTAATCCATCTGCAAAGTTAAACCTGATGTATTATGAAGCAAGGTGGCAGATGGCAGACAGCCACAGTTTATTTACCAAAAGTTTTCAATTCCACCACGTACAGTGTACAATCTTACCTGCCGCGGTCTGAATTGTGTCCATTCGCAGAAAGCGGATGATCAAAAATGGACGCTTCTTTTTGGGCGTCACAGGCATCTGTTGTTGGAGTGTCAGGGCGTCACCGTGACGTAGGTAAATATAAGATCAGTCAGTCCTGGCACTTGCAATGTGGTGCCCTCTGTTCGGCTCCTGATGGTTAATCAGATGTTAACATTATCATATTTCTTTAATGTAGTTATCTGATGGAAACTATCTTTCATATATATGTAATGTGTCTAGTGTGTGGTGTAATATATTGGTATGAGTGGAAGAAGTGGTCTGAAATAGCCATTCACCCAGATGTCTAAACGAAGGTATACCCAAAACAGTGTAACATCGAGATACCACTTAAATCATCATCTATGTATACAAATATAGTTCTGTGGCAACAATTGGGTACAGTCTGGTTACATTGGTACCAATCAATAAGTATGTCAGCGTGTATGTACATTATATCTATTTGAAAAATGCAGTAAAACAACACCCAATGTCTGACGAATTTCACACATCAAATTCACATGAGTTACAATTTAAGACAATCCTGTCATCAATTCATAAAATCGGTACAAGAGAAAATTCCTCATTAAGTCCATTAGGATCCATCGCATCCAGTCTAGGGATCCAATACATTTCTCTTTTTTCTAATAATGTACTTGGATTCCTGCCTCTGGTGGGGGTTCTTACCACTTCGAGCACCACGTATCTCAATTGAGCAATGGTGTGGGTGTGTCTCATTGTTGAGTAGGGTCTGGCAATGGGTGATTTTTGATTATTAATCAAGATGTTACATTTGTGTTGAATTCTGCTTTCTTTATTTGTTCTAGTCATTTGGCCTATGTAAAATGTGCAACATGGACAAATTAGACCATGTATGACATGTTTTGAATCACAAGTCGCAACATTCTTCAATGGTAACTTTTGTCCTGTGAGCGGGTGTCAGATGTGATCACCCTTCGGGAAATTGTTGCAGTTGTTACAGTGGAGGCAAGGGAACGTCCCATGTTTTGATTTGCTTAGATTTTGTGTACTTGACGCATTCCTCTCTGCTTTGACCAGATTGTCTCTTAAAGTTTTGCCTCTTTTGTAGGCAATCATAGGTGCCATCGGAAATAGTTTAGTGAGTTGTTTGCCCAGTCTAGTGATTTTCCAATTTTTCTATAGGATCCTTTTTATTTGTGCGCTTTGTTTCAAGTACCTCATCGTGTGGATCAATAGTGGTTCACTTTTGCCCATTTTTCGTTGTAAAAGAGTATTGCGACTCATGGTGTCGCTCCTCTGTTTAGCCTTCTACAATATTTTTACAGAATAACCTCTTTCCCTGAATCTCTTAGTGATCATGTTGGCTGCTAATTCTTTTGTACCACCATCAGAAACAATATGTTTGATACTCATGTATTGACTGAGGGATAAGTTATCCTTTAAATGTTGTGGATGATAGCTGGCAAAGTGTAATGTATTGTTGACATCGGAAGGTTTCCGATATTCTGATGCAGTAAGTAAGTTGTCCTTCAGAGTGATTTCAACATCTAGAAAGTGTATAGAAGAGCCTGTTTCTATGGTAAATTTGATTCCCAGATAACACAAGTTAAGATATTTCACAAAGACGTCTAGTTAAGATGGTGATCCTTTCAAGATATCAAATATATCATTGATGTATCTCCTCATATTGTCAGGTTGCTGGCCTATTCTACATGTTCAAAGATGCGTTGAGTCTCAAAACAGTACATAAATAGGTTTGCATAAGCAGGTGCCATTGCAAAGCCCATTGATGTTCCTGAGGTTTGTAAATAGTCATTTTTATTAAAGCAAAAAATAACTGTTATACAGTATTATTTTAGTTAATTGTGGATAAGTACTTTGTTTGCTTGTACTGATTCTTCCTAGAGAAGAACCCACCCAACAACATCCATCCCATCCCTGTGAGGGATCGAAATGTATATATTTTGTACGTCCAAAGTAAACAAAATCCAATTTGATTGGATATTTGTCAGGGATGATATGATGCTAACCCTCTGTAAAGAAAAAGTGAGACACACCATTGCTCAATTGAGATACGTGGCGCTAGAAGTGGTAAGAACCCCCACCAGAGGGGGGAATCCAGGTAAATTATTAGAAAAAGCGAAATGTATTGGATCCATAGAGTGGAAGCCATGCATCCAAATGGTCTTAATGAGGAATTTCGTCTTGTACTGATTCTATGAATTGATGACATGACTGTCTTAAATTGTAACCCATGTGAATTTGATGTGTGAAATTCACCAGACACTGGGTAGTGTTTTACTTCATTTTTTCAAATAGATATAATGTACACCTGAGTGAATGATTTTTTAAAACCACTACTACCTCTCATACCAATATATTACACCACACACTTGACACATTACATATATTTGAAAGAGAGTTTCCATCAGATAACTACATTAAAGAAATATGATACTGTTAACATCTGATTAACTACCAGGAGCCGAACAGAGGGACACACATTACAAGTGCCAGCACTGACTGATCTTATGTTTACCTACGTCATGGTGACACCATGACGTTCCGATGCCAGACGCACGTGAAGCCCAACAAGAAGCCATTTTTCATCATTCGCGTTCTGCGAATGGACACAATTCAAACCACGGCAGGCAAGATTCTACACCACACGAGGTGGAATTGAAAACCTTTGGTAAATAAACTGTGGCATCTGGTATCTGCCCCCTACTTCTTAATACATCACATTTACCTTTGCAGATGAATTACATTCCCCTGCGCAATCAACAGTAGATGTGCACCTGATGGGCTGACATATACAAACTTAGACCAAACTTTCTTCATCTATTTACCGATGATCCAGTGCAAAGACATTATAGGCAATCATACTTACATTAGTGGTCTGTCCAATATTCCATTGTTATTTCTTTGAAGGAACTAACAGATCCTTCTCACCTTTACAGACACCCCCACTTGATGGCCACTGAGACAGAGAGTTATCCTGCACTAAGAGACCAGATAGTTCTGGATTTGTCTAATATGGTATTTTTTAGTTGGTTTTTCATTAATTTCTAACATGTTGCTTCACAAGTATAGCGAGGGGAACCATAGCAAGTTACTTACAGTTACTTTTTGACTATTTCTAATAGGCACATTTTGGAACTTTGGAGATTATTACTGTCCCACAACCTGAACAGATTAAAATTATCTTCCTACTTTCACCATTCCTACCAACCAGGTTATTGAAGAGAGTAATCCCCTACAATGAGTGTGCTGAACCGATATTGTGCCATGACAAATAATGTATATCATACAACATTTATAAACATTCTTTTCTCTACTTATTCTTCAGATATCACATATAAAGTGAAGAAATACTAATTGCAAGAGATATACCCTCCTGAGGAAGGGCCTAGCCCGAAACACATTGAGCGCTGAATTTTTATTATTTTTGTTGATTAAATAATATACAAATGCAATATTCAAAATTATGTTTTCTTTCATAATTTCTCAGAATTTAATCCTGTTAAGAATTACCAAATTACAGGATTCCTTGAAATACGATATATTACATATTTAGAACTTACTTATTTAACAGTTGACTGTTTCCAGCAAAGAAGGTGTGCAGGGGACGGGAGGGTCTATTACCTTAGGACACTGTATCTGTTCATGTTACTGTTATGGGTTTCTGTGCCAGAGCTGTGTTTTTCTCCCCCGCACACCAACGTTGATAATCTATATTTCTTGAATCATTGAACTAATTCTAAAATTTGGTGTGCAGATCACCACTCACCTTAGATCACACCATACACAGCCATAGCCAGCACAGTGTGTTGAAAGCACCTCACAGGAAATAACATCACCAAGCCTTTAATGAAACAGATGGTTCTATTCCTGCTACAATAGACGTGAACCTTTACTGCAGATATGCACTAATAGCTGTATTTGTGTATATTTGCATTTCTAGGGCGCTCCACACCAAATCACTTTACACAGTATTACAAACGGTACAAAAAAGCGACCAAATGAATGAAATTATTGTACACATTTTACGAAGAAAGAACTTGGGCTAGGAGGAAAGAGAACTAATAGAAAGAGTAAGTGTGTTCTAATGAAGAGGTGCCAACAGAGAAAAAGACTGAAAACGAGGCAAAACACAAGGAGGAGGAGGAACAGTAAGAAGTAACAAGGATTCAGAACATGAAGAATACATAGGAGAATATAACGATGTAAGGGGAGAGAGATAGAGAAGCCCCAGATCATGGACCGATTTAAAGACAAGACACAGGAAGTTAAAGAGCAAGCAGGAGTGAAAAGGGAGCCAACAGAGTGAAACCAGAGCTGGAGAGATAGAATCTTGAGAGGATAGAGAAAAAGAAGACAGAGAGAGGAGCTGTAGATGGAGCGGAGATGAGCAAGGTGAGTAGCAAGAAGGTCAACAAGAAGACTTGAGAAATACAAGAGATGAGAGAAAACGAGAGAAAATACAAGAAGCGTAGTCGCGTGAAACAAAAGAAAAGGTTGAACTTTTCGATATTAACGAGGTGAATCGACAGAAGCGGGAGAGTGCAGAGATCTGCGAAGGAAAAGTGAGAGTATACACCAAGATTTCGAGCAGACAACAGAAGAATAAATAGGTAGAGAATTAAGGTGAAAGGAAATGAAAATAGGAGGGGAAGGAAGAGGGATAGTAGCAGGAAAGAAAAGAACTGCAGTCTTGGAGTGGTTAAGATGAAGGAAGTGAGCAGACATCCAAAACTGAATAGCAAGGAGACCAACGTGTTATGGGGTAAATGCAGAGGAGGATAGAAATAGTTGGGAATCATCAGCGTAAAAGTGATGAGATAGACCAATCCAGGAGATGATGGAGGAAAGAGGAATAGTGTAAAGTGATAAGAGGAGGGGACCCAGGACCAAGGCCTGATAAACACCACGGTGATGAGGAAGTATAAATGATGAATGACAAGCCCAGGAGACAGATTAGGTACGGTTAGAGAAATATGAACAGAACCAGTGAAGAGCCGAATTATGAAAGCCAAGAGAAGCTAATGAAACAAGTAGAAGAGAGGGGTCAGTGGTGTCACATTCTGCTGTCTGATCCAACCGTACCAGTAGTGAGGAGTGTTTGGCATAGCAAGCCTATGGAAGCGAGATAGTAACAGAAAGAAGGGCAGTCTCCATAGAGTGACAAGGACGAAAGCCAGACTGGTAGAGAGGAAGAAGAGAATTAGAGTTAAGATAAGTGGAAACCTGAGAAGATACAATTTGCTCTAGAAGCTTAGCGAGCATGTATAAAAGACGATGGAAAGATACAGCATTTAACATTTCAAATGTGCTTGAGTTGTGGCTACTGTGTTACATGAGGAGACCCGAACACTGTTTGCAACTTGAAATGTGCTTACGATTTCTCAGCTGCCACAAAAGGGTACATTTAAGAAAATCCTAAATTGCATCTATTAATGGACTAAAACGTTTCTGTGCGACATTGCTGTTATGGTGAGGTGCGGGAATCCGTGAAGTCTCAGGTCACTGCATGTTTACATGCCTTCCCAAAAACTATTTTTGAACCGCCTCCATGTACCCGCATTACCAAGAATCCCCAGGAATTCTGTCCAGTGTTTGCAGGTGCAAAAACAGATGGGAAGGTCAAGAGGTCATATAAAACCAGCAGAGTGCTTCCGGAAGAGAGCTGGAGCTCCAAATAATCACAGTGAGGTAAAGTGCAGCTTAAGTGTGGGTGCCCTGGATTGCAGAGCTCAAGTATGCACACCTCTGACCACATGCATAATGAAGCTGCTGGGCGTGGTATTTATCGCAGTAATCCATTTTGTTCATCAGGGCAAGACCTGAGAGACCGTTACCTCGTCTACAGGAAATCCCAGTTAACAGTTAAAGCGCTACTCCGCTCCTGTCCTTCTGGCTCGTGTGAGGAGCTTGGCATGCGCCACTTGGAGGACATCTAGAAATGTTGCATCATACTTTTAAGGAGTTCTCTACTTTCTTGTTTTAATTAATTTAAGTGAAGCAGTTATGGGGATCTTTGATGTTTATCAACAAGAAAAAGAAACCTAAAGGGTAATTTTGTTAAATGTTCTCCACTCTTGATCCTAGTCGTATTTCTTTACTACATCTTGAATATGTTTCTAATAACATTGGTTCTTTGGGGTTTAGCTGCACAGCTTTTCAACTTGCTAACTACCTACCGCAGCCCCTCCAGTAGAGCTCAAGACTTGAGTTTTAGCCTTCTATTACTAATGTTGAGTCAAGGGTACTTCAAGGAGTCTTTTAAAAGGCCTTTGTCTGCAGGCTTGTCGATTATGACATTTGTGACAGGAGCTCAGCAGAAGCGTGTTATCCCGCCAGCCCGTTGTCTGTCTGAGCGCTAGCCTTATTACACTGGAAGACAAAAAGCAGACAGGAGGACGCTGGCATGACATATGATGCACTTTGGTGTAAAGCGCTATATAAACTAAATAAATACAAATAAAAGTACACTGAGCACAACAGAAGATGGCAGAGCTTGTGGGGTCACGGGAAGCCAAGATCAGGTAAGTATGTGGAGTCGGCATAGGGGACCTCCATCCGAAAAGAAAAAACTAAAAAAGGCCCCACCGAGTGTGCTGCCTGGGATATAAAGTGCTAGTAGCTTTACAAAGTAGTGACTAGAAGGGAGCAAAGCAGCGTTTTATGGGTGGCATGGGTTGCAGCGGCATGGAGCGGGCACGATTCTCACCACTGCCAGACAGTTTCCAATAGCAAAGTTCAAATTTGATATATACAGCGGTCGCCGCCTATACTTAAGGTGAGTCGGACTCCCATAGGAACCTCGAAAAATTCTATTGTTACTAACTTTTGATTTGAGTAATGGATTTGGCCGTAAAGATTCACTAACAAATAAAAACATTAAAACAAAATTCCAAAGTTGCGGCCTACTTCCCTATGATATGATATGATATTTTATTTATAGCGAGCATATACACAAGTCTTTCAAGGCGTGAATACACAAGTGTTTCAAGGCGCAAATACACAAGTGTTTTCCAATAGACAAACAAGGTTCATTTTTGCCAGACCGTACATCACAAACCACTGGATGGATTTGGACCAGGTCCGAAAAAACTTGGGCACGAAGCGTTTAAAAGAGGCTTTTTTGTGGGTGGGATTAATCGGTGCAGTAGTTTTTTTAATATTTGACGGTGAAGGGGTGCCCCCTTTCAAAAATAGATACCTATATCCTGGGTAAATTGCTAAAACTGGCAAGTTTTAGAAATTAAACAACTGCCATCTATGTTTTTTCTCAATTCGAGAGATATCCCGAGGTTTTAGCTGAGGTTATCGGAAAATGAAACTCAGGAAAGAAGCCATTTGCATGTACAAAAACATGCAAATGCCACCAGACTGGAGCTGGGGGTGGTTAGAGGGCTCCAAGTGAAATTTGAGAGTTGGAGGGGGTCTAGGGACTGAGTTTGCAACACAAAGCTTTTCAGCGAATAGCCGACATCTCAAAGTAAACTGCGTCACAGAAGCAGCGTATGTTGTGGGGGGAAAGGGAGAGGGCAGGGAGGTGAGGAGGCCATCTGGAGAGTGGGTAGCTGGCACAGATAATTGGGGCACTACATCAGGGCCTGGCAGTGAAAAAAACATTTTTTATTGTTGCAGTTTTTCCAATAGTCGCGGCTATAGACCACTACAGATAAACCCAGCTATCTGTAGTTCATACATAAGATGACTACAGATAGCTGATGTTATATGTAGTCCTTACCCGCTGCTATATAAAAAAATACATATACATTTTGACAAGTAGGGTGATGTCGGGGGTGAAAGATCACGACATACTGACCAACCAGGAATCTCATTCAGGCAGTAAGCATGAATGACCCTGCTTAGCTTCAAACCAAGGTCGCGGCTGGCACCCTCAGGACATGTTGCCTAATAAATGAGCACAAGTGAAATAACCACTTAGAGCAACGTGGCCTAAGGGGGCAGACACCTTTCTCGATTTAAACCTAAGCATGGTCGGTCCCAGTTATTGCATGGATGAGAGACAGTCCACGATTCCGGTTGGTGTGTGTTTTCTTAGTTTTTATATTTATTTATTTATGTATGCATTTATAAAGCGCACTAAGCCCTGAGGCATCAAGGCGCTCTGATGTAACCATTTACTCGTAAAGAAAAAAACATGTGCAGAGAGACAGTATATAAGGTTACAGGCACAACATTCAAGCAAATAGTAACGTTTTTAAAAGTTTCTGGGAAGGTCCAGTAGCAAGGTTTGGCTCGTAAGGTGGGAGGGAGTAGGTTCCATTGTTTGGCTGCGATGGTTGGGATGCTCGAGCCACCAGCTTTAGCCCTTTTAAATTTGGGCTGAGCAAGTTGGTGGGCATAGACTGAGCACATGGGTCCGGAGGAGTTAGCTTTAGTTATCTTCTATGAGAGATAAGGAGAGGCCTCATTGAAAAGACACCTGTGAGCAATTGACAGTGTTTTGAAACAGAATACTCTCGCAAATGGGGAGCCGGTGGGCTTTTCACCTGGCTGAGGTGACATGTTCCTGCTTGGGGATGTTCAAAGCTGCTCTGTGAGCATTATTTTGAATATTCTGTATCTTTCTGATGATGTGTTTGGAGGTGCCAGCAAAGAGTGCATACCAATAATCGAGCCTTGATCTGATGGTAGCTTGAGCAAATGTGAGGCAGCTTTCAGGGCATAAGAATGTTCTGGATGTATTTATTCGTTTTGTGGTGTATGCGGAAGAGGAAGCAATGGCATTCACCTGCCGTGTGAGTGAAAGTGTGGTGTTCTGGAGGTCCTGGGACCCCCATTTTGCTCATCTGCACCTCTGCTGGTACTGCTAGGTTCTGCTGGGCTCTCGACACTCAGAAAATTGTCAGATAGCATACCATGAGACAGAGACAAGCTTTGTTCATGGACATCAGGTTTATTCATGCCAGACTGACACACACACACTGCATCATTGTCAAGTAACTCTGCCCCCGCACTGAAGTCTGAGCTGGTTTTATACTCATTCTGAGAGTGGAAACCAGCCCCAACCTTTTTTTAATGCACGCTAAAGCAAGTGTTTCCATTAACATTAATCTCACACCTTAGTCATTCTATGCTTAAACCTTCAAATTGAGATACATTTTGGCACTCGCCACTGGATTTCCC
Organism: Ambystoma mexicanum; assembly: GCF_040938575.1. Classification (NCBI taxonomy): domain Eukaryota; kingdom Metazoa; phylum Chordata; class Amphibia; order Caudata; family Ambystomatidae; genus Ambystoma; species Ambystoma mexicanum. The sequence continues at coordinate 417,086,727 of NC_090934.1, read as the reverse complement.
GGTTCAGCTACCCTTATTTGTTCATGCAGCTGTGTCCTTTTGCTTAAGAAACCCAGACACAGCATCGTTATGGTTCCATGTAATAATGTCGCCACATAAATATCGCCATACAAACATATCGCTGAAAAATGGTAGTTTTTTTGTGGCGACATTATTGCATGGAACATGCCGGGGACACCCCCGCAACACCCAATTTTTTTTTTGCCCCTGTCGCCATATATATGGTTACCCAAATAATACCGCCATGACATTTTCCCGGCGATATAATTCATGGCGACCATATATGTGGCGATATTATTACCTGATACCATCGTTATCTGTCTCGTCTCAGGCTGTTATCTGATTCCGCAGGGAACATTGGCAAGATTAGGGCTCTGTGGCCTTGAAACTTTTCATACGGCGGGCTGACTCATTTCAACACTGTCTGCAAAGTTGAGCTTCATTAAATACCTTCTATTGGTCATTAAAGGCAAAGTTTGGAATTAAAGGGGTGGCTAGTATACAAAATAATGAATTCTTTTATGTCTGGTCATATTTAAACACTTGGTTATTTTCTACTCAATTTTTTGATAGTACATTTCTATATCCTGCCCTTCTCAATATATCATTCATGATTTAAGTCATTTAACACATTTATGATTTTAAAAACACAACACAATTTAAAGCACTTACGTTTTAAGCATATTTGAAGGCCTAGATCACTCACACGGATTTCTATGCCTAATTTAAGTGGGGGGGCTGCCCCCCACTGCATTCAGTTGTTGATACCTCCTCTTCAGTGGTATCCAGGTAGACTCCTAGGGCCTCATCACGAGTTGGGCGGTAACGCCGGCGCTAATAGTGCCGGCGTTAATAGCCCTACCGCCAAACCCACCGGCGCTATTAGCACCAGATCACGGGTTTGGCAGAATGGGTATTGCCCATTCTCCATTGGGCTCAATGGCGAATTTTCACGCTATTACCGCTGGTGGATTTCCCGCCAGTGGTAAACGTTGCCAAAAATCGGCAACATTTCGGCAGATTTCCCACCAGCCTAGAGCTGGGGGAAATCAGCCGAAGCCATGATTTGGCAGACCCTTAAATGCGGCGGTAACAGCGCTACCGCTGCATTTAAGGGTGACTGCCAAATTCCTGATGAGGCCCCTAGTGTCTTGACTACGGGTGAGACTGGAATTGTTGAAGGATGAGTATTGGGGATCAAGCTTTTTGATCACTGGCGAGGGGCCCACCAAGAGCATCTCTGCCTTTTCTTTGTTTAAGCAAAAGCAGTGTGTCGCCATCCAGGCCTAGTTGGTCAAGTAGACAGAGTTCAGAGCGGAAGAGTCTTCATGCTAGTTGCTGGTGAAGGGAAGTAGAAATTGCGTTTCATCAGCATAGTTTGTGTACAATATGTGTAAAATATGCCGATAGAGTCTAGAAGGTTGAATAGTGGTTTTGCGAAGATATTGTACAGGGTCAGGGATACACAAGACCCTTCCTTATGGTGCACTGCAAGTTATTGAGGCAAGCAGGGCACTGGCGTTCTCAGAGAATACTTTAATGGATCTTTCACCCAGGAAGGAGGTGATCCACGATGTGGCTTCCAGTGAGGAGTTAGCTGAGGAGGTTAGGTGGTGGCAAGGATCTTGTGGTCCACCAGATCAAATGCAGCTGATAGGTCAAGGAGTAACAGTAAATCAGGCTTGCCTTCATCCCTGTGCTGGTTTTTTAGGTCAAGTAGATCGGATTCCGTGCCATGGCCTGCGAAGAAGCCTGACTGGCGCATGCCCAAGAAGTGTTTGGCCTCCAGATAGTGCTGGATTTGTATATAGGCTGCTCTGTCAGCAAGAAAGGGACTGTGGTGATAGGGCGATAGTTTGTTGGAATCATAGGGTGTAGGGAGGGCTTTTTAATGAGCGGGTGTACCCAGGCTTCCTTAAGGCAAGGGAGGACTATGCCGGTGATAAAAGAGGCATTGATAAAGGGGGTGATGAGGGGCACCAAGACCTCAGAGCAATCTTTGATGAGGATCGCAGGGAAGACATCTTTACATTTTGAAGGTTTCAGATCTTTTAAAATGGATTTTACTTCAGCTACTGAGGCATTTGCAAAACGGAACTAAGGCAGGTCTTGTTGATTGGTCGGGAGCGAAGACATTGGAGACAGGTGAGGGGATATGAGCAGGGATTGCTTTAAGTCAATTTTTCTTTGAAGGGTGTCAGTTTTGGCAAATTTAAAGGCATGGTCTAGTAAAAAATGTTATTTAAAAAATAGATAGGCAACATAAAAAAAAATACTAGCATTCTCTTTTTTTAAAAGTTCCTATGTAAAATTTTGAGCTATTCAAGCTCAAAATTCGCAAAAGCAAGCACATGGCCGCATCCATTTTGTGAAATGGATGCCCCACTGTGCTGGCTTTTGCTTTTGCGGCACTAATGAAGGAAAAGCCAGCCAGCTGTAGTAAACAAAAGGTACCGATGGGTGGCTTTCCCTTCATTAGTGCTGTACGCGGAGGACGGGGACCGGAGACCAGAGCAGGAAAGCTGCAGCTGAATCTCGGTAAGTGCTATTTATTTTTTTTTAAAAAATAAGCACTAGCTGCGTTTTTTTTTCTAAGTTTTCCGGGCTGGAGGAGCCCAGAAAACTTAGAAATAAAACCACAGCTTTAAAAACGTTGTATTTATGTTTGCGGTCGCTTTTGAAGCGACCGCAAACATAAATACAACGTTATTGTGTTGGAAAACGCTGCGGTTTTTCTTTCCAGGTTTCTCAGGCTCCTCCGGGTCGGAGGAGCCTGAGAAACTCGGAAAGAAAAACCGCAGCGTTTTCCAACACAACCGCATTGTGTTTCTGCCTGCTGTGGCTATCACTTTGGGTCTCCGGTGCTCCCAGGGTTGTGTTTACATGCCACTTAGTGTTTCTGCCTACAGCTGATTTCCCATTTGGGAAATGCTAAATGCTGCGTTGTTTCTGCCTAAATCTGCTTTCCCATTTGAGGCTCTCGTGCTCCCCGTGGGGAGCCCGAGAGCCCCAAATGGAAAAGCAGATTCAGGCAGAAACACAACGCGGTTGTGTTGGAAAACGCTGCGGTTTTTCTTTCCGAGTTTCTCAGGTTCCTCCGAGCCAGAGGAGCCCAAGAAACTTGGAAAGAAAAACCGCAGCATTTTCCAACACAATAACATTGTATTTATGTTTGCGGTCGCTTCAAAAGCGACCGCAAACATAAATACAACATTGTTAAAGCTGCGGTTTTATTCCTAAGTTTTCCGGCTCCTCCAGCCCGGAAAACCTAGAAAAAAAACCGCAGCTAGTGCTTATTTTTTTTTAAATAAATAGCACTTACCGAGATTCAGCTGCAGCTTTCCTGCTCTGGTCTCCGCCCCTGTCCTCCGAGTACAGCACTAATGAAGGGAAAGCCACCCAGCGGTAGCTTTTGTTTACTACAGCTGGCTGGCTTTTTCTTCATTAGTGCCGCAAAAGCAAAAGCAAGCACAGGAGGGCATCCATTTCACAAAATGGATGTGCCCATGTGCTTGCTTTTGCAAATTTTGAGCTTGAATAGCTCAAAATTTTACATAGGAAGTTTTAAAAAAGAGAATGCTAGTATTTTTTTTTTTATGTTGCCTATCTATTTTTTAAATACAATTTTTTACTAGACCATGCCTTTAACATTTTGAATGTTAGTGCACCAGAGTCCATTTTTAATGGTAGTGACGGAGAGGTTGTGGGGAGGATCATTCAGGTGCTGGATTTTGTGTATTGTAAAAGGTTGATTAAGCCAGAAGGATGGCTTTTTTATAGTGATTGTCTGCTGTGGTGAACGCCAGCTTCTTTACTTTGTGGGTGACTTTTTCCATTTGGCTTCTGCAAGGGTTTTATTCCACTGAGCTCTTGATGGGCTGAAGTGAGCCACGTGTTTCTGTGCACTGAAGGTTTGCATTTGCATGGTATTAGTGGGGCCACAGCATCAATGGCTGCAGTCATGGTTGCAGAATACAGGTGAGCGAGTGCATTGGGGTTTGTGGAAAGCAGTGGTTGGGGAAGGAGTGTGCTAAGCATTGGGGCAATGTGCACCTTGGTGAGGTTTCTGGAGCTATGCGCCGAATGTAGGGGGCAGCGATCGTGTATCAGGCGAGGTCAGACCATGTGGGGGAGATGGTGAAGTGTAGCATGTGGTGGTCAGACCATGGGCATGGGCTGTTAGTGCTAATTGTGATCCGGTAGTTGAGGTCTGCAATGCAGTCTAGGCTGTGACCTTTAGAGTGGGTGTCGGTGTTGATGCAATGTTTGAAGCCTAGCGCACTGAGTGAGTTGGCTACTGAGGAGGCTATTGCATCCGTCGGATCATTGTATCCCAAATTAAAGTCTCCTAAAATGATAGTTTTAAAGGTGGGGTTGATATAGGCACCTAAAGTGTGTAGAAGGTCTTCCTCAAAGGTAGGGGCTAGGCCTGGAAGGTGATATATAGCGGAAGAGTGATATTGTCAGAGTCTGTGATAGTCAGTTTAACCGAGAGGATATCACAGTTGTTATTGAGGATAGTACTGATCTCTCTAATGGGCAGGGAGCCCTTATCTATTAGTGCCACCCATCAACCCCTGGCGTGAGGTCGGTGACACCGGAAGATGGTGAAGCCTAAGGGGACAGCTATAGAGAGAACATGGCCTGATGCGTCATATAGCCATAACCTCATGACAGCTAGGATGTCAAGGTTGAGAATCATGATGAGATCATTGATGTCAAGGGCGTGAACCTGGATAGATCTTGTATTGAGTAGTGTTCATTCTAGTGTTGGCATGAGAGAAGTGTTGTTTTTGTGGCTAGATGAGGCCTTAGGTCTGGGTTTAAGGGCTTGTTGCAGTAGGGTCCCAGCAGGGCTGCAATAGGTAGAGTTGTGACTGATGGAGGGATTTAGACCTTGACGTGGGTGTTGTGGATTACTGTCAGGAGGCTGAGGGGTCAGAGATAGTTAGGGTGGTAGAATGTGTTGATGTGAAGCCTTTGTTGTAAGTGGTTTGCTTGCGCTTAGGCCTAGTGGTGATGGCAGTGCATTCACTGAGACAAGCATTTCTTGCCACTGTGAGAAGAGGGTAGCTGCCATGGTGAGGGAGGGTGGCATGGGAGTGTAAGCCAGAGTTCTTTGTGGCCATGTGGTGAGGAGTGCAGAAGCGTTCATTGTCTTTGTGGCTGGGTATGTTACTGGTCTGCTGACCAAGACAGGAATTTATTAGTCACCAGGGGCTGTGCTCTGACTTGGCGCAACATTTGCAGTGTATGTGGTGGCCGGGGGCATGTTGAGTATAATTTTGCTATGGATACCAACCTTGCTCATCTAGATTTGGGCCGATGTACATGGTGTTCGAGGCATGAGTGGATTTGTGCCGGTCTTCTCACATGCAGCAGTGTTTGGGCATTGTGTTTAGGGAGTACCAGAGTGTTGATTGTAGGCATACATGCCCACCAGCAGGTTGATGTACCAGATGGGCATGTGACTGGATGGTGGGAGAATCAGTGGAATGCCATATGGAGTAGCGTAAGAGTGGGCGGGATGGTGGGAGGAAGAAGCTAGGTCTAGGGGTAGGGATAACCGAGGCACACGCGAGGTGCAGGAGTTGTGTGGAAGGAATTATACGTTTGGGCAGGTGCTGGTAGAGAGTAAATTAAGTGGCAGGCTTACCTTTGCCAGAGAGTGTTTCAGTGAATCTTGGTTCAGGTGAAAAACGGGTAGTTCGCATCGGCGCGGCAAAGGGGTGCAGGATAAGGTGCCCAACAGAACTTGAGGAGACGTGACATCAAGGTTCATGGCACCCACGGCTAGACAGGGGTCTTAATTGTCGGCCTTAACAGTGGACCTTTGCAGGGGGCCGGCATCGCCTGCTGGCTCCCAGGCTCTGGGAATACAACATCTGTGGCCATCCAATGGGATGGCGGCAGAAGAGGGCACAAGGAGGAAGGCACTTAACACATCTCATAGCACACTAAGAAAACACATGGCATCTGCATGATTTTTTTTTTTAACCGTGCTATTGTCAGTCCTTGAAAGTATTGCACTTAGAGACCATTATTTTGCCTTTTGCTGAAGTGCATTCTGGTATTTGTAGTTTCCCAGTCAAGATGGGGGGAATAATACCACAACTGTACATTTTTTGCCTAACATAGTTCAATGATGATTTAGATATTTGAGTGACAATATGTTATGTGTACTTTTCAAGTTATTTTTTATAAAGTAGAAAATTGTTGAAAGCCAGACATGTGGGTGAGGAGGGGAAATGAGAGGGAAAGTAAGTCATGAGTGTTTGCCCACAATGTGGCAAGAGAGTTTGCAATCCTGGACACTGGTACAGTTATTTGCCCCTGTTTTGGGCTGATTTTCAGAGCAAAACGAAAGGACACATGGGTGGACAGCGTAACTTTTTTTCAGGGGGCTTACACAACCCCTTGGGTTTCTTTGAGGTTGGCAAGTTTGCTCAAGTATTTGGCTACCAGGATTTTACTCAGGTTGTCAAGTTATCAGTGCAGACGCTTACCCACAAGACCACAAGCACTTGTTTCATATTGGGATTTTGTTTTCGAGGGAATATTTCATGACAGATTGCTGGGTTTAAAACAAGAGCACCTTTAATAATTTGCTAGCATATTTAGTGGAACACTTCCACTCTCAGGTTATTTTTCTGGTGTTCATTACTTAAGTCCAATGCTATTTTGTTTTGTGCACTTTCTTCTAAGGGAAAGGTCAATTGAACTACATTTGTATATTTCACTTTAAGATATATGTTCACTTACTGAGCGTATATTTATGGGTGCCATTTTTGGATTTTCCCTATGGGGGCAAAAGTACCTGGGCACATTTTATTCAAGCATCCGATCATTTTTTCCCTTTTACGTGCAGCTTAAATGCGGTTAGTTGGGGTTGTGCGATGTATCTCAACAGTCACCAACCATAAAACAAGGGGCTTACAACACGCTGCTTAACCAAAGTGTGTGTTCCATTGTAAATAAGTTTATCTCACTGCACATTGCCTAAAAACATTTGGAGTTCTCAAAGCCTGCAATTTTTTAACCATAACAATACCACTGCCAAGACAGGTCAACATCAGTATGTGATAGGTTCCAAGTGTTTTAAAATATAGAGTGGCTGTGCCCACTGGCTATAGCCAAAGGCCATGGCTACTGGCTTCGTAGTGTTCGGCTGTGCCCACCAGCCATGGCTGAAGGCCATGGCTTGTGGTCTGGTAGTCTTTTAAAATGGACAGTGTGCCCACTGACCATGGCCAAAGACCATGGCTAGTGGTTTGGTAGTGTTCTAAAATTCAATGGAATAACAAAACCCGTGAAATTCATGGAAAAAACATTAGTTGCAGGGACGTTAAAGTGAGCAATACATTGTAACAAAACCTTTGGAATTCAAGGCAAAAACTTTAGTTGCAGGGACATTAAGTTGAGAACTTAACACAACAAAATCTCTGATGGCATCACTGGTGGCATTACTAATGACATCAGTGACATCACTGATGACATCACAGATGAAATCACTGATGGCATCACTGGTGACATTGCTAATGACATCATATATGACATCAATTATTATTTATCTAATGGCATCAGACATAAGATCACTCCAGATATTTGCCCGTATTTAGACCACCCTTACGTTTCTACATATGTGATATTAACATTTTAGAATAGTTCGTAAAAATGAGTACATTGTTTAAAACAGTAAACAGCTACACATGCATCATATCACTACTTGTGAAGCCTCTTATTGTAACACTTTGATAAAAGATGATATCTGCATTATAAATAATACACTACTTAGAATGTTCCTCTTTGTGGCAAATATATCTAAACATTCTGGGAGGGCAATTTGCACTCAGATTAAAGATTAATTTGTACACAAAATATAATATGACACAGTTCTATGAGGTCTCTGATGTGGTTTATTCCACACGTTAGTACATAGATACAGCCGACTCGTGTTTCGACCTCCTGGTCTTTTTCAAGGCTGTTTGCAATATGGTGACATTATAAAGTTCAATCCAGTTGTTACGATTGGACAATATCCAAATAACTTATTCCAAGATATACCATGACAATTCATATAGTAAAAATCAATACCATGAACAACAAATTGCACAATAGAAAAAATAGAATTATCCAAAACACCCAAACATAACACATTCCAGGACAGAGATAGCTGGTTGATTCAAGTATGAAATTAATATAAGAAAAGAGAAATTGTTTTTGTTTCAACATCAACATTCTACTTTTCCTTCCAAATTTAACAAGTCACTTCCGCTTTGTTCGAATTATATTGACATTCCCTGCGAAAGTGATTAGACATGCCATGTGGATGTGGAGCCCATACAATTAGCTCTTAAATTAGACATCATATGATAAGCCCGTGGTTATGGAAGATATTCTGTTCCGTGAGGCATTATTATTTTAGGTGGAGATAGTGAAGAATTAGTTTATAAATATTAATTATGAAAGTGGTGTGCCTCAGTGATATGTGGTTTATCAATTGATAAGCTTACCCTATTCTGTTGGTTCAATGGGGAATCCCTGAAACATAATAGGATTACTGTGTCATCATGGTGACAAACACGAGGACAATCAAGTGCCAAAAAAATAAATGATAAAGTGGCAGTTTGCTCTAAATCACATACCTTGGTAAGGTAAGTAGTCTCTCAGAGATAGTTGCACTTATATGTTGTAATTAATCGTGGGACAAACTCACTAGTCCATCTTCTGCAAAAATGGATACGAATTGCTGTTAGCAACTGAAAGTTAGTAAGGCCCTTGTCATCAAATTAGTGAATACTAGATAAATCATACCTTAGATGGTGTTAAGTAGTAGAATGGCGTAATATTGACTTATATAAATGTTCAGTAGTACAATTCAATACTTGATTCCATATGTGTATCCGCACAATTCATTCAAATTATGCCTTGAGACAAGATACAAGACAATGTCCTAAAGTTCTACTCAATAATTAGAGGCGACACTCCTCTATATCAAAAACCTTTAAGCCATAAGTGATGAGGCTGACTCATTCCATAATCTCCAATCTAATGGCGACATGGGGACAGATTTCCTATGTGCAGAAGCACAAACATTATCTTGGGCATCCAAAAGCAAGCACACAACTGGTGCAATAGAGTTAACCCTAGTCACTATACTAGCATATTGGATCCATATCCAACAATTAACATGCATTATAAAAGCGCTCTCAAAAGCATGATCCACGACCCAACTGTAACTATAACAATGATCAATTGTCACAAACCAATACCATTACTAATGTAGAGTGGTCCCAGATACGACCTGCACCCCTGCCCCCCATTGCGAGTTGCCAGTAAGGTACTCGCCAAGGTATGTGACATACGAGGAGCAGCTGAACCAACAAAGGGCTGCAATGGGCCCCTGCCCTGTGTACATTAGAAGATCAATACCTGTTGAAATGCCCATAACCAGGCAACCCTGGGCAGCACGGTACCCAATCAGACAACCGTACCTGCCATTGGTACAAGACGACGAGTATTTACAGACTGTCCACGAGGAAACCCCGAAGGCCTTAATGGAAGGCCAATGGAAATAGACTATGGGCCTGGGCAGCCCCAAGAACAACCAGAAGTGGCTACTGAAAGCTATGCATGCCAGTACTGACAACTGCAAGGATAATTGTAATGGACGAAGGGGAAAGACACTGTGAAAAAGGAATGAGAATGGTGCCATGAGACAAGATGGAAGCAACCGCCTTATTGAATGTGTGTAAATAAGCTTGAAACGCAAGATGCTAAGTAATCGAGTCTGCTTGCAATGCTTAGGAGAAGTTAGAGCGGCAAGCACCGACTCTGTACATCCACTTCAATACAGCACAATGTACACGTGCAACTCCATTTTGTATAAACAGAGGCACTCCCAGGGGACCAAGGCCTGACTGGCCAAGTTTCATATCCAGGCCCAAGAGGAGGAAAAGACCGGGATCGAAACTTAACAAAGGATGGCTCATGCCGGTGAAATCAAGGTCAACCAGAGAAGGGGAGGTGAGCATGAGCTCACGAGGCTCCAACTTCAGAGCATGCCAGCCTGCCCGTGAAGGTCAAGATAAGAGAGGCCCATGCAGGTGGCTAAGCGCATACAGAATTAAATGCACAAAACGTTGGAAACTAAAGCAGATTCACGATGGGCCAACACGTGACCAGACAGGTGCGAAGATGTACCACCGCCTGATGTCATCCAGAACCAGAGGGTGCCATGACCTTTCCTGATAAGAGATTACAGATCCGAGGCCATACCCAGCCAACTAATTGACATATAGCCCTAAACCACTGATTGATGGAAGGGAGGCAGGGTGAATCTTGGGACACCAGGCACCAGGGTGTCTATTCTGCATGCTGCTAATTAAAGTGGAGATTTATGTTTAGGGGTGTAACTTGCTCAATCACAATGGACCATGTAATCTAGGGTCCTATAAAGACTGTAACCAATAGGACGTTGTACTTTTAGTGACATCAATCACGTGTCTTGTAGAGGGATGGGTGTAGACGCCCACCGATAAGAGTTATCCAATCTGTATCCTTTATTTTCATATACAGATATAACACCTATACTTACATTACCTTTCCCAACCAATTATATTGCATGATGATTTTTTATAGAAGTGTATGTCATTGATGACGGAATTTGCCAATAAAAAAGGCTGTTTGACTGAAGTTCGGGGAAGTTGGGGCGAGACAGGTGTTCGCGATGCTGCTGATATCCATAAACTGATGTATGTATTGTTAAACGGACTTCCCTTCGCCAACTTACTGAGTCCCTAGTATTTATTTGTGTTGGAGTATGTAATTCCTGCATCCTGTCCTCACACAGTGCAGCTATCTTGTATTACACGTTTTCGAGGGTGAGTACTGACCAATGGGCCCGTCAGTAATTACCTCTCCTCGTCAACACTTGGTAGCAGAGGATGGTTTCAGCCATCGATTATTGATAATCGATTAATATAGTTATAAAACACCTTTAAACCGACGGCACGAAGTAACTCTGGGCCTCCGGTTACATCGCAAGTCCTTTCGCTATTCCGGCTGAGTAGGCCGAGAAGCTTCCCGTGGACAGTGATAGTGTATTTACTCCCAAAAATCTGCACTGGGTCTGAAGGAATCCGCTTTTCCAACCATAACCCTTTTCATTCCCACGGGAAGCGGATTGGACAAAAACCATAAAGCGGGAAGAGGAAGGGACGGTGATTCCGGAGATCCAGAGAGAAAAGAGACGATCGGTGAGTGAAACAGCGAAACTCGTTACCTTGACAAATGACTTATAGGCATTAGAGCAAGTGGGGGAAAGATAACGGGGGGTGGTGGAGAAAGATAAAATAGTTAGAGGTAGAGAAGATGGTATATATATATAGTGGGTTAATGACTCGAGTATAAAAGGAAGACAGATATAGCGGAATACTGGGGGGGAACCCGAGATTAAAAACTGCAAGGAATACCGGGGGGGCACCTGTATTGCTCTTTTTCTAAAAGTGCACGGAACAACCATAAATCACCAATGCAATTATAGAGCAAATACTTGAACCCATAAACAGACAGACACAATGACTCACAGCCACGCACTCTTTAGAAGATAATCAGCTCTTTACGGCTATTTATTCAAAGATTACAAGTACATAGAAATAACTCATAAAACTACTATGGGCATAGATCACAGAAGAAGTAAAGAAGTCAAAAGAAATACATCACCGTGAGCGTAATTGAAGTCCTCATCTCGTCCAGAAGCGGCTGGAAGACTCCGGGGCAGCCAGGCCGAGAGTGCCAAAGCTCACAGAAAGGCCAGACGGAGAATCCTTCTCTGGCTGAAGTCTCACCTGACCCCCTCCGGGTTTCCGCATATATAGGAACTCCACAAAAAGGGGAGTTAATTCTCGAACCTTCTGGAATTGCAACTGCGCAGTTGAGGAACAGCCGTCGGTTGCCAGCTGGGTCAATCGAGAGCTCCCCCCAAGGAACACAGGGCCTCCCTGCTCTAAAAACATGCTCCACGGAGAACAGTAGCAAGTCATAACAACATGAGCTTTTCCCAGCAGAAATGGCCTTGACTGCATACCAAGTTTGAAAAAGCATGTTTGTCTCAGCACTGTGAATCTAACACTTCAGCAAAATGTGTGCAGCATTTCACTGCGGAGTGAAGTAAATATCCAACATGGCTCCGAGCACTCCCAGAATGCATTGCACGCCCGCGCCATTTTGAACCAAGCATAAATCAAGCAGAACAATTCCACCCTTTGGATATTTATCTTCCGTAGCCAGGTGGCACTGGAACTGGTCTCTGAAACCTACGAAATGTTAAAACTAAATTGGGAACACATTGAAGGCAACAACAACAAGCAATTATAATAGACAGAATAATAAAAATGCAAGCAAAAATATAACGCAGTGTACCCCCAATATCAGGTATCCATGAAAATAACCAATCCCACCAGTTTTTGTTCTGATCTTGAGACACTTGAGAAATGAGATCCCTTAAACCTCGAATATGACTTTCAATGGATCGTGAGTGGTCACTCAAATTGAAGCAACACATACCTTCAAAGTCATTACACCCTAAATTATGTTTCAGCAATAGATAATCCACAGCAGCTCTGTTCTGCAAAGTAGCTTTTCCAACAACTTGACTATCAAGGAGTAATTCTTCTAAAGCTTGCGAAGTATGATTAAGACTTTTAACTACTAAACACGCTAATTTCATCAAAGATTTGTAACCTCCAGCAGCTAAACCCCAAACACCTACTAATGAAAGGGTTAATGCTAAAACCTCAGCTTCTGATAGTGTAACGCTCACCTGATTCTCGCAGAGGCGCCGGTCTTGACTGGGCGACTACCGTATCTTCAAAGGTGATGTGTAGCACCCGGTTGGCTCTTTGGGCTGGACCTCTGTGCACTGTATGCCTGACGTGTAGAGTAAGATGTCTGCAGATAGAAAATATGGGGTTAATGAACTGGGGTTATTGGGGTGTCCCTATCTCTTTCCTCTTCTCCTCTCCTGTAGACCCCCAAAGGTTAACGCTCTCACCTTAGGTAAGTGAATGCCGAGCTCTCCATCTGCCTCGGGGCAGGGTGCTGTAGCCAGTTTCTTCACTGGATAGGTAGCGCAGGCCTCTTGACTTCAGAGGACTGCTGTCCGTCGTTTACTGCACGAACGGTAAGTTTCGAGTCATTCAAATTTCTTTTTAAAGTCTTTAGTAATGATGTCTCTTGTTTTGCAGGGTTCCGGCGATGGCGGGTGACGGGTGACGGGCTGAAGTGAGTTGAAGATGGAGCCCGTGTGATGAATAGAAGCGCCTGGAAGCACGTGAGTAAGCGCTTGTTGCCTGCTTCACGATGCGCTCTAACTGTCTTTTTATTTTGCAGGTACGAGTTCGGAGCGGCTGCAGGGTGCCGGAATACCCACTGGATTAGATGTGGAAAGGAGTAATGGCACGTGAGTATTAAAGTTCCCCAATGTCTTTAAACGCACCTTGTTTTGTCTTTCAGATGCGGATGCAGCGCCGAAGGACTCCGGAGCGTGCAAAGAGTTGGTAAGCTTTTGTCTTTCAGATGCCGGAATGCAGTATGAAGACCTCCGGAGCGCACGAAGAGTAGGTAAACCTTTGCCTTTCAGATGCCGGAATGCTAACCTGTTCTTTCTTGTCTTTATAGGTGTTGCTGAAGACTGGATTCAGGATGGTAAGCCTTTGCCTTTCAGATGCCGGAATGCTAACCTGTTCTTTCTTGTCTTTGTAGGTGTTGCTGAAGACTGGATTCAGGATGGTAAGCCTTTTTCCTTAGGCCCAGGACTGGATGCAGAAGACACGATGAGCGTCCTGCTGCAGAGGGTGCAGAATAACGCAAAGCAAGATTCATCCACCGGGTGTGGTTTAAATAGCCTCCTGTAGTGCTTAGGTGTCTCCTTCCACAGCCACGCCTAAGTAAGAAAAGAGTTCCTGGTAAGAAAAGAGTTCCTGCCTTCCAGAAGAGTTCCAGTGTTCCAAATCTAGGGAGTGGCTCCAGCCCCACCCAACAGGAAAAGTAGTTCCAAACAGAAGAGGATCAGAGGCTCAACTGGCAGGCAAGTAAGCAGCATGGTCTGCTGCAGGTAAGTCCACCCAAGCATTATGAGCCCGGCGCTTCCAGCGCTGGGACTGGGCATATTTATGAGCCTGATGCCACTGGCGCCAGGACTGGGTCCAAAAGGTCCCAATTGGGACTGGTTGGCACTCGGAACCTGGGTTAAGGATCTGCTTCCAAGGGAGTTGGGAAAACCCTGACCTTTTGGAAGCAGAGATCATGACAGTACCCCCCCTCAAGGCCCCTCCCAAACCGGGCTTCTCCGGGGGTTTTGGCTTGTCAGGAAATGTTCGGTGAAATCTTTTGATTAGGCGAGGAGCGTGGACATATTCAGCAGGTTCCCAGGATCTCTCTTGGGGGCCGTAGCCTTTCCAGTCAATTAGGTAGAATAGTTTAGATTTGGAGACCTTGGAGTCCAGAATGCTTTTGACTTCAAACTCGAGTTCTCCCTCCACTAGGATAGGTTTTGGAGATTTGGTTAGTCGGGTTTGAGGTTGCACGGGTTTTAATAGAGAGACGTGGAAGACCGGATGTATCTTCATGTGCGGGGGCAAGTCCAACTTGACCGCTACTGGGTTTACTATGGTAGTGATGGAATAGGGACCAAGGTATCTTGGGTTGAATGTGCGTGGCCCTTTTAGAGATAGATATTTGGTGGATAACCAGACTTGATCCCCTACTTGATAGTGAGGGTCTTCCTTCCGATGTTGATCTGCTCCTTTCTTGTATTGTTCTTTAGCCCTTTGAAGGTGAGAAACAGCTTCCTTAAAGGCTTGGGTGATTGTAGAATGCAGGTAGTCTACTGCTGGTGTTTCAAGATCTTGGAGGGGATCCAACTCCGAGGTTCGAGGGTGACTGCCGTACAAAAGAAAAAACGGGGTTTTCCCAGTTCCTGAATGGACAGAGTTATTGTAGGCATACTCGGCTATCCAAAGGATATCTTTCCAGGTTTTTTCAGTTTGTTGCAGCATGCAGCGTAAATACTGTTCCAGAGTTTGATTGGTCCTCTCAGTTTGTCCGTCGGTCTGAGGGTGGTGACTGGTCGATAGTCTCACATCAATTTGAGCCGACCGACAGCAACTTCGCCAAAAATGAGAAATAAATTGACTACCTCGATCCGAAATTAGAACCGAAGGAAAACCGTGCAGTCGGACGATGTTTTCGAGAAATTCTCGGGCCAGAGTTGCTGCTGTTGGCAAGCCTTTGAGCGGAATGAAATGCGCCATCTTGGAGAATAAGTCCACGATTACTAGAATCGTATTGTATCCGGAGCATGGAGGTAGATCGGTGATGAAGTCCATAGAAAGCGTATGCCAAGGGCGAGGTGGGATGTCAATAGGGCGTAAGAGGCCTGCTGGTCTTTCCTTTTGACTCTTGTTTTGGGCGCATACTCCACAGGACATTATAAAGTCTCTGATATCTTTTTTCCAAGACGGCCACCAGAAGTAGCGCTTGATGTTTTCTGAGGTCTTGGCTATACCGGGATGACCTTCCATTAAAGAGTCGTGATAACAAGAGATTACTTTTTTCTGTAAATCTGTGCTGGGTAGGTATAATCGTTCTTGGAAATACAATAAGTTGTCCTTTACTGCAAATTCATTTCCCTGCAGATGCCAATTCTGTATATCTGCTGGAGTTACAAGTTGCCTGGCTTTATCCTTAACTTCCTCTATGGATTCTGTGGCGATTACACCCAGAATTCTTTGTTCGGGAATGATTGGTACAGGTTTAGGGGTGATCAAGTGTTCTTCCACTCCCATCCGAGAAAGGGCATCGGCTTTACCGTTCTTTGTACCTGGTCGATGGGTAATTATGAAGTCAAACTCGGCAAAGAATAATGCCCAACGGAGTTGTCTAGAGGATTGGGCTTTTGCGGTTTTCAAATATTGCAGGTTTCGGTGATCCGTAATCACAGTAACGGTGTGTCGGGCCCCCAGCAGATAATGCCGCCAAGCCTTAAAGGCAGACTTGATAGCCAGAAGTTCCTTGTCAGTAATCGTGTAATTGACTTCAGGAGGCGAGAATTTGCGGGACCAAAATGCCACGGGATGCAACTGATTGGTTACCGGGTCCTTTTGTGATAGAACTGCCCCCATGGCAAGGCTTGAAGCATCAGTTTCCACGATGTAGGGGAGTTCGGGGCGAGGGTGTTTTAAGATTGGTGCAGAGATAAATTTAGTCTTCAAATCCTGGAAAGCTTGTTCCGCCTCGGTAGACCATTCAAAACGTTTGTTTTTCTTTAACAAGGCAGTGATGGGCTGGACTATTCGAGAGAACTCGGGGATAAACCTGCGGTAAAAGTTAGCGAAGCCTAACATGCTTTGCACACCTTTTACGGAGGATGGTGATGGCCATTTGAGAACTGCATCGACCTTCTTTGAATCCATACGCACTCCGCCAGGTGATAATATGAATCCCAAGAATTCAACTTCAGTCACGTTGAAAACACATTTTTCCAACTTAGCGAAAAGTTTCTGTTGACGCAATCTTTCGAGGACCATTTTCACGTGTTTCCGATGTTCAGATTCCGATGAAGAATAAACGAGGATGTCGTCAATGTAAACAACAACACATACATCTATGAGCTCTCTGAGGACATCGTTCATAAAATATTGAAAGGCGGCCGGGGCATTGCAAAGTCCGAAGGGCATGACCTGATATTCAAATAGCCCATACTTGGTGCGGAAGGCCGTCTTCCATTCATCGCCCTCTTTTACTCGTACCAAGTGGTAAGCTCCTCTAAGATCCAGCTTGGTATATATGCATGCTTTTCTGACTTGGTCCAGGAGTTCAGGGATCAAAGGTAACGGATATCTATTCTTAACGGTGATCTGGTTCAGGGAGCGATAATCGATACAAGTTCTGAGGTCTCCTTCCTTTTTTGGAACGAAGAACAAAGCTGAAGAAGCAGGGGACTTGGAAGGACGAATAAACCCATTTGCCAGGTATTGATCCAGGTATTGTCGAAGGTGAAGGTTCTCAGGCTCGGTGAGGGCATAAATTCTACTACAAGGAGGAGTAGATCCAGGTATCAGGTCTATCTGGCAGTCATAAGACCTATGAGGAGGTAGAGAGTTAGCCTGATCCTTCCGGAAAACATCTTGGTATTCTAGGTATTCGGGAGGTAACTGGGGAGTCTCTGAAGAAATTGCGGCCAGTGCAACACCAGGTGGAGGGTGACAAGTAGAGACACATTCTGGAAACTGTACCGTTCTTGCTCGCCAATCGATCAGAGGATTGTGTTTCTCTAACCAAGGTATTCCTAGAATAATCTGGAACTGAGGGGCCTTGATCACATCGAACACGATCTTCTCATGGTGTCCATCTTGACTTACTAGCGTCACTTCTTGAGTGGTATGCGTTACTGGCCCGGAGGCTATCTCCGTACCATCCACCGTAGTAATGACGTCCTTTACAGCCTTGGGACAAAGAGTTAGATTCATCCTCAAAACCATTTCATGATCCACATAATTGCCGATGGCACCGCTGTCGACGTAAGCTTCAATTGCATGTAATCGATCCGGATTATCAGGGCTAATGAGGACCATAGGTATCACGAAATGCGAGGTCACGGAACTGGTTTTTACGCTCGGCAAGAGGACCTCTATTCTTGTCGGGCGAGGTCGTTCCCTGCTCAGAGTTTGTAACTTTGGTAACTGCAGCTCCTACTGCCTTCTTGGCAGGTTTCACCGGACAGTCTCGAAGAAAGTGCCCTGAGTTTCCGCAATATAGGCATAATTGCAACTGTTTCCTCCTTTCCCGCTCCCGTTGTGTTAGAGGACCTTTCAGACCCCCTATTTGCATGGGTTCCCCGGAGTCTACTCCTTTGGAAGGAGTTGGCGGTTTGGAAAATACTCGAGCATCAAACTTGGAACGATCGGCCTTCCTGTTCTGCAGCCTGTGATCTATTTGAACGACCAAGTCTATGTAATCCGAACAGTCTTGTGGGGGATTCACTACTTGGGCTAAAACGTCTTTGAGCTCTCCACGTAGACCTCTATAAAACAACGTAATCCTTTTGTCCTCAGGCCATTGAGTTTCCACTATTAGTCTATTGAAAGATGCAATATAAGCCAAAAGGTCTTGATTACCTTGTCGCAAAGAAAGAAGCTCATTGTCCAACGCCTGTCCCTGTGAATGTCTTGCGAACAGTTTTTCCATACTAAGCTGAAAGGCTTGAAAATCATGGAGAACCGGATCATCTTGATGAACTAGAGGGATCGACCAGTCTGCCGCATTGCCACTAAGGTACGAAAGTACAAAAGCTACTTTAGCTTGATCAGTTGGAAAGGCTGCTGGCCGGCATAAGAAGTGCAACCGGCACTGATTGATAAATACTGCAAACCTCTTTGGGTCACCAGAAAATCGCTCGGGCGGAGCCAGAGGTACATTCCCAGGTAGGTTGATCTGCACTGGATTCATAGAGGATGTTGAAGGAAGATTTGCCCCTGATGCGGGTAACGGGGTCTGTCCGGCTTGTGACTTTAGCACTTGTCTAGCAAGATTGTCTGTTCTCTCCTTGGAAATAATAAGTTCCCTTCTTAGAGCATTCGTTTCCTGACGAGTTGCATGCACTTCTGCCCTTAGTTCCCCAAGTAACCGGGCTAGGGGGTCAGTATCCGAGGTTTCCATAGCGCCTGGGCGAGAGTTTTGCGGTAGGCTTTGCGTTCTGTAACGCTCACCTGATTCTCGCAGAGGCGCCGGTCTTGACTGGGCGACTACCGTATCTTCAAAGGTGATGTGTAGCACCCGGTTGGCTCTTTGGGCTGGACCTCTGTGCACTGTATGCCTGACGTGTAGAGTAAGATGTCTGCAGATAGAAAATATGGGGTTAATGAACTGGGGTTATTGGGGTGTCCCTATCTCTTTCCTCTTCTCCTCTCCTGTAGACCCCCAAAGGTTAACGCTCTCACCTTAGGTAAGTGAATGCCGAGCTCTCCATCTGCCTCGGGGCAGGGTGCTGTAGCCAGTTTCTTCACTGGATAGGTAGCGCAGGCCTCTTGACTTCAGAGGACTGCTGTCCGTCGTTTACTGCACGAACGGTAAGTTTCGAGTCATTCAAATGTCTTTTTAAAGTCTTTAGTAATGATGTCTCTTGTTTTGCAGGGTTCCGGCGATGGCGGGTGACGGGCTGAAGTGAGTTGAAGATGGAGCCCGTGTGATGAATAGAAGCGCCTGGAAGCACGTGAGTAAGCGCTTGTTGCCTGCTTCACGATGCGCTCTAACTGTCTTTTTATTTTGCAGGTACGAGTTCGGAGCGGCTGCAGGGTGCCGGAATACCCACTGGATTAGATGTGGAAAGGAGTAATGGCACGTGAGTATTAAAGTTCCCCAATGTCTTTAAACGCACCTTGTTTTGTCTTTCAGATGCGGATGCAGCGCCGAAGGACTCTGGAGCGTGCGAAGAGTTGGTAAGCTTTTGTCTTTCAGATGCCGGAATGCAGTATGAAGACCTCCGGAGCGCACGAAGAGTAGGTAAACCTTTGCCTTTCAGATGCCGGAATGCTAACCTGTTCTTTCTTGTCTTTATAGGTGTTGCTGAAGACTGGATTCAGGATGGTAAGCCTTTGCCTTTCAGATGCCGGAATGCTAACCTGTTCTTTCTTGTCTTTGTAGGTGTTGCTGAAGACTGGATTCAGGATGGTAAGCCTTTTTCCTTAGGCCCAGGACTGGATGCAGAAGACACGATGAGCGTCCTGCTGCAGAGGGTGCAGAATAACGCAAAGCAAGATTCATCCACCGGGTGTGGTTTAAATAGCCTCCTGTAGTGCTTAGGTGTCTCCTTCCACAGCCACGCCTAAGTAAGAAAAGAGTTCCTGGTAAGAAAAGAGTTCCTGCCTTCCAGAAGAGTTCCAGTGTTCCAAATCTAGGGAGTGGCTCCAGCCCCACCCAACAGGAAAAGTAGTTCCAAACAGAAGAGGATCAGAGGCTCAACTGGCAGGCAAGTAAGCAGCATGGTCTGCTGCAGGTAAGTCCACCCAAGCATTATGAGCCCGGCGCTTCCAGCGCTGGGACTGGGCATATTTATGAGCCTGATGCCACTGGCGCCAGGACTGGGTCCAAAAGGTCCCAATTGGGACTGGTTGGCACTCGGAACCTGGGTTAAGGATCTGCTTCCAAGGGAGTTGGGAAAACCCTGACCTTTTGGAAGCAGAGATCATGACAGTACCCCCCCTCAAGGCCCCTCCCAAACCGGGCTTCTCCGGGGGTTTTGGCTTGTCAGGAAATGTTCGGTGAAATCTTTTGATTAGGCGAGGAGCGTGGACATATTCAGCAGGTTCCCAGGATCTCTCTTGGGGGCCGTAGCCTTTCCAGTCAATTAGGTAGAATAGTTTAGATTTGGAGACCTTGGAGTCCAGAATGCTTTTGACTTCAAACTCGAGTTCTCCCTCCACTAGGATAGGTTTTGGAGATTTGGTTAGTCGGGTTTGAGGTTGCACGGGTTTTAATAGAGAGACGTGGAAGACCGGATGTATCTTCATGTGCGGGGGCAAGTCCAACTTGACCGCTACTGGGTTTACTATGGTAGTGATGGAATAGGGACCAAGGTATCTTGGGTTGAATGTGCGTGGCCCTTTTAGAGATAGATATTTGGTGGATAACCAGACTTGATCCCCTACTTGATAGTGAGGGTCTTCCTTCCGATGTTGATCTGCTCCTTTCTTGTATTGTTCTTTAGCCCTTTGAAGGTGAGAAACAGCTTCCTTAAAGGCTTGGGTGATTGTAGAATGCAGGTAGTCTACTGCTGGTGTTTCAAGATCTTGGAGGGGATCCAACTCCGAGGTTCGAGGGTGACTGCCGTACAAAAGAAAAAACGGGGTTTTCCCAGTTCCTGAATGGACAGAGTTATTGTAGGCATACTCGGCTATCCAAAGGATATCTTTCCAGGTTTTTTCAGTTTGTTGCAGCATGCAGCGTAAATACTGTTCCAGAGTTTGATTGGTCCTCTCAGTTTGTCCGTCGGTCTGAGGGTGGTGACTGGTCGATAGTCTCACATCAATTTGAGCCGACCGACAGCAACTTCGCCAAAAATGAGAAATAAATTGACTACCTCGATCCGAAATTAGAACCGAAGGAAAACCGTGCAGTCGGACGATGTTTTCGAGAAATTCTCGGGCCAGAGTTGCTGCTATTGGCAAGCCTTTGAGCGGAATGAAATGCGCCATCTTGGAGAATAAGTCCACGATTACTAGAATCGTATTGTATCCGGAGCATGGAGGTAGATCGGTGATGAAGTCCATAGAAAGCGTATGCCAAGGGCGAGGTGGGATGTCAATAGGGCGTAAGAGGCCTGCTGGTCTTTCCTTTTGACTCTTGTTTTGGGCGCATACTCCACAGGACATTATAAAGTCTCTGATATCTTTTTTCCAAGACGGCCACCAGAAGTAGCGCTTGATGTTTTCTGAGGTCTTGGCTATACCGGGATGACCTTCCATTAAAGAGTCGTGATAACAAGAGATTACTTTTTTCTGTAAATCTGTGCTGGGTAGGTATAATCGTTCTTGGAAATACAATAAGTTGTCCTTTACTGCAAATTCATTTCCCTGCAGATGCCAATTCTGTATATCTGCTGGAGTTACAAGTTGCCTGGCTTTATCCTTAACTTCCTCTATGGATTCTGTGGCGATTACACCCAGAATTCTTTGTTCGGGAATGATTGGTACAGGTTTAGGGGTGATCAAGTGTTCTTCCACTCCCATCCGAGAAAGGGCATCGGCTTTACCGTTCTTTGTACCTGGTCGATAGGTAATTATGAAGTCAAACTCGGCAAAGAATAATGCCCAACGGAGTTGTCTAGAGGATTGGGCTTTTGCGGTTTTCAAATATTGCAGGTTTCGGTGATCCGTAATCACAGTAACGGTGTGTCGGGCCCCCAGCAGATAATGCCGCCAAGCCTTAAAGGCAGACTTGATAGCCAGAAGTTCCTTGTCAGTAATCGTGTAATTGACTTCAGGAGGCGAGAATTTGCGGGACCAAAATGCCACGGGATGCAACTGATTGGTTACCGGGTCCTTTTGTGATAGAACTGCCCCCATGGCAAGGCTTGAAGCATCAGTTTCCACGATGTAGGGGAGTTCGGGGCGAGGGTGTTTTAAGATTGGTGCAGAGATAAATTTAGTCTTCAAATCCTGGAAAGCTTGTTCCGCCTCGGTAGACCATTCAAAACGTTTGTTTTTCTTTAACAAGGCAGTGATGGGCTGGACTATTCGAGAGAACTCGGGGATAAACCTGCGGTAAAAGTTAGCGAAGCCTAACATGCTTTGCACACCTTTTACGGAGGATGGTGATGGCCATTTGAGAACTGCATCGACCTTCTTTGAATCCATACGCACTCCGCCAGGTGATAATATGAATCCCAAGAATTCAACTTCAGTCACGTTGAAAACACATTTTTCCAACTTAGCGAAAAGTTTCTGTTGACGCAATCTTTCGAGGACCATTTTCACGTGTTTCCGATGTTCAGATTCCGATGAAGAATAAACGAGGATGTCGTCAATGTAAACAACAACACATACATCTATGAGCTCTCTGAGGACATCGTTCATAAAATATTGAAAGGCGGCCGGGGCATTGCAAAGTCCGAAGGGCATGACCTGATATTCAAATAGCCCATACTTGGTGCGGAAGGCCGTCTTCCATTCATCGCCCTCTTTTACTCGTACCAAGTGGTAAGCTCCTCTAAGATCCAGCTTGGTATATATGCATGCTTTTCTGACTTGGTCCAGGAGTTCAGGGATCAAAGGTAACGGATATCTATTCTTAACGGTGATCTGGTTCAGGGAGCGATAATCGATACAAGTTCTGAGGTCTCCTTCCTTTTTTGGAACGAAGAACAAAGCTGAAGAAGCAGGGGACTTGGAAGGACGAATAAACCCATTTGCCAGGTATTGATCCAGGTATTGTCGAAGGTGAAGGTTCTCAGGCTCGGTGAGGGCATAAATTCTACTACAAGGAGGAGTAGATCCAGGTATCAGGTCTATCTGGCAGTCATAAGACCTATGAGGAGGTAGAGAGTTAGCCTGATCCTTCCGGAAAACATCTTGGTATTCTAGGTATTCGGGAGGTAACTGGGGAGTCTCTGAAGAAATTGCGGCCAGTGCAACACCAGGTGGAGGGTGACAAGTAGAGACACATTCTGGAAACTGTACCGTTCTTGCTCGCCAATCGATCAGAGGATTGTGTTTCTCTAACCAAGGTATTCCTAGAATAATCTGGAACTGAGGGGCCTTGATCACATCGAACACGATCTTCTCATGGTGTCCATCTTGACTTACTAGCGTCACTTCTTGAGTGGTATGCGTTACTGGCCCGGAGGCTATCTCCGTACCATCCACCGTAGTAATGACGTCCTTTACAGCCTTGGGACAAAGAGTTAGATTCATCCTCAAAACCATTTCATGATCCACATAATTGCCGATGGCACCGCTGTCGACGTAAGCTTCAATTGCATGTAATCGATCCGGATTATCAGGGCTAATGAGGACCATAGGTATCACGAAATGCGAGGTCACGGAACTGGTTTTTACGCTCGGCAAGAGGACCTCTATTCTTGTCGGGCAAGGTCGTTTCCCTGCTAAGAGTTTGTAACTTTGGTAACTGCAGCTCCTACTGCCTTCTTGGCAGGTTTCACCGGACAGTCTCGAAGAAAGTGCCCTGAGTTTCCGCAATATAGGCATAATTGCAACTGTTTCCTCCTTTCCCGCTCCCGTTGTGTTAGAGGACCTTTCAGACCCCCTATTTGCATGGGTTCCCCGGAGTCTACTCCTTTGGAAGGAGTTGGCGGTTTGGAAAATACTCGAGCATCAAACTTGGAACGATCGGCCTTCCTGTTCTGCAGCCTGTGATCTATTTGAACAACCAAGTCTATGTAATCCGAACAGTCTTGTGGGGGATTCACTACTTGGGCTAAAACGTCTTTGAGCTCTCCACGTAGACCTCTATAAAACAGCGTAATCCTTTTGTCCTCAGGCCATTGAGTTTCCACTATTAGTCTATTGAAAGATGCAATATAAGCCAAAAGGTCTTGATTACCTTGTCGCAAAGAAAGAAGCTCATTGTCCAAGGCCTGTCCCTGTGAATGTCTTGCGAACAGTTTTTCCATACTAAGCTGAAAGGCTTGAAAATCATGGAGAACCGGATCATCTTGATGAACTAGAGGGATCGACCAGTCTGCCGCATTGCCACTAAGGTACGAAAGTACAAAAGCTACTTTAGCTTGATCAGTTGGAAAGGCTGCTGGCCGGCATAAGAAGTGCAACCGGCACTGATTGATAAATACTGCAAACCTCTTTGGGTCACCAGAAAATCGCTCGGGCGGAGCCAGAGGTACATTCCCAGGTAGGTTGATCTGCACTGGATTCATAGAGGATGTTGAAGGAAGATTTGCCCCTGATGCGGGTAACGGGGTCTGTCCGGCTTGTGACTTTAGCACTTGTCTAGCAAGATTGTCTGTTCTCTCCTTGGAAATAATAAGTTCCCTTCTTAGAGCATTCGTTTCCTGACGAGTTGCATGCACTTCTGCCCTTAGTTCCCCAAGTAACCGGGCTAGGGGGTCAGTATCCGAGGTTTCCATAGCGCCTGGGCGAGAGTTTTGCGGTAGGCTTTGCGTTCTGTAACGCTCACCTGATTCTCGCAGAGGCGCCGGTCTTGACTGGGCGACTACCGTATCTTCAAAGGTGATGTGTAGCACCCGGTTGGCTCTTTGGGCTGGACCTCTGTGCACTGTATGCCTGACGTGTAGAGTAAGATGTCTGCAGATAGAAAATATGGGGTTAATGAACTGGGGTTATTGGGGTGTCCCTATCTCTTTCCTCTTCTCCTCTCCTGTAGACCCCCAAAGGTTAACGCTCTCACCTTAGGTAAGTGAATGCCGAGCTCTCCATCTGCCTCGGGGCAGGGTGCTGTAGCCAGTTTCTTCACTGGATAGGTAGCGCAGGCCTCTTGACTTCAGAGGACTGCTGTCCGTCGTTTACTGCACGAACGGTAAGTTTCGAGTCATTCAAATGTCTTTTTAAAGTCTTTAGTAATGATGTCTCTTGTTTTGCAGGGTTCCGGCGATGGCGGGTGACGGGCTGAAGTGAGTTGAAGATGGAGCCCGTGTGATGAATAGAAGCGCCTGGAAGCACGTGAGTAAGCGCTTGTTGCCTGCTTCACGATGCGCTCTAACTGTCTTTTTATTTTGCAGGTACGAGTTCGGAGCGGCTGCAGGGTGCCGGAATACCCACTGGATTAGATGTGGAAAGGAGTAATGGCACGTGAGTATTAAAGTTCCCCAATGTCTTTAAACGCACCTTGTTTTGTCTTTCAGATGCGGATGCAGCGCCGAAGGACTCCGGAGCGTGCGAAGAGTTGGTAAGCTTTTGTCTTTCAGATGCCGGAATGCAGTATGAAGACCTCCGGAGCGCACGAAGAGTAGGTAAACCTTTGCCTTTCAGATGCCGGAATGCTAACCTGTTCTTTCTTGTCTTTATAGGTGTTGCTGAAGACTGGATTCAGGATGGTAAGCCTTTGCCTTTCAGATGCCGGAATGCTAACCTGTTCTTTCTTGTCTTTGTAGGTGTTGCTGAAGACTGGATTCAGGATGGTAAGCCTTTTTCCTTAGGCCCAGGACTGGATGCAGAAGACACGATGAGCGTCCTGCTGCAGAGGGTGCAGAATAACGCAAAGCAAGATTCATCCACCGGGTGTGGTTTAAATAGCCTCCTGTAGTGCTTAGGTGTCTCCTTCCACAGCCACGCCTAAGTAAGAAAAGAGTTCCTGGTAAGAAAAGAGTTCCTGCCTTCCAGAAGAGTTCCAGTGTTCCAAATCTAGGGAGTGGCTCCAGCCCCACCCAACAGGAAAAGTAGTTCCAAACAGAAGAGGATCAGAGGCTCAACTGGCAGGCAAGTAAGCAGCATGGTCTGCTGCAGGTAAGTCCACCCAAGCATTATGAGCCCGGCGCTTCCAGCGCTGGGACTGGGCATATTTATGAGCCTGATGCCACTGGCGCCAGGACTGGGTCCAAAAGGTCCCAATTGGGACTGGTTGGCACTCGGAACCTGGGTTAAGGATCTGCTTCCAAGGGAGTTGGGAAAACCCTGACCTTTTGGAAGCAGAGATCATGACAGTACCCCCCCTCAAGGCCCCTCCCAAACCGGGCTTCTCCGGGGGTTTTGGCTTGTCAGGAAATGTTCGGTGAAATCTTTTGATTAGGCGAGGAGCGTGGACATATTCAGCAGGTTCCCAGGATCTCTCTTGGGGGCCGTAGCCTTTCCAGTCAATTAGGTAGAATAGTTTAGATTTGGAGACCTTGGAGTCCAGAATGCTTTTGACTTCAAACTCGAGTTCTCCCTCCACTAGGATAGGTTTTGGAGATTTGGTTAGTCGGGTTTGAGGTTGCACGGGTTTTAATAGAGAGACGTGGAAGACCGGATGTATCTTCATGTGCGGGGGCAAGTCCAACTTGACCGCTACTGGGTTTACTATGGTAGTGATGGAATAGGGACCAAGGTATCTTGGGTTGAATGTGCGTGGCCCTTTTAGAGATAGATATTTGGTGGATAACCAGACTTGATCCCCTACTTGATAGTGAGGGTCTTCCTTCCGATGTTGATCTGCTCCTTTCTTGTATTGTTCTTTAGCCCTTTGAAGGTGAGAAACAGCTTCCTTAAAGGCTTGGGTGATTGTAGAATGCAGGTAGTCTACTGCTGGTGTTTCAAGATCTTGGAGGGGATCCAACTCCGAGGTTCGAGGGTGACTGCCGTACAAAAGAAAAAACGGGGTTTTCCCAGTTCCTGAATGGACAGAGTTATTGTAGGCATACTCGGCTATCCAAAGGATATCTTTCCAGGTTTTTTCAGTTTGTTGCAGCATGCAGCGTAAATACTGTTCCAGAGTTTGATTGGTCCTCTCAGTTTGTCCGTCGGTCTGAGGGTGGTGACTGGTCGATAGTCTCACATCAATTTGAGCCGACCGACAGCAACTTCGCCAAAAATGAGAAATAAATTGACTACCTCGATCCGAAATTAGAACCGAAGGAAAACCGTGCAGTCGGACGATGTTTTCGAGAAATTCTCGGGCCAGAGTTGCTGCTGTTGGCAAGCCTTTGAGCGGAATGAAATGCGCCATCTTGGAGAATAAGTCCACGATTACTAGAATCGTATTGTATCCGGAGCATGGAGGTAGATCGGTGATGAAGTCCATAGAAAGCGTATGCCAAGGGCGAGGTGGGATGTCAATAGGGCGTAAGAGGCCTGCTGGTCTTTCCTTTTGACTCTTGTTTTGGGCGCATACTCCACAGGACATTATAAAGTCTCTGATATCTTTTTTCCAAGACGGCCACCAGAAGTAGCGCTTGATGTTTTCTGAGGTCTTGGCTATACCGGGATGACCTTCCATTAAAGAGTCGTGATAACAAGAGATTACTTTTTTCTGTAAATCTGTGCTGGGTAGGTATAATCGTTCTTGGAAATACAATAAGTTGTCCTTTACTGCAAATTCATTTCCCTGCAGATGCCAATTCTGTATATCTGCTGGAGTTACAAGTTGCCTGGCTTTATCCTTAACTTCCTCTATGGATTCTGTGGCGATTACACCCAGAATTCTTTGTTCGGGAATGATTGGTACAGGTTTAGGGGTGATCAAGTGTTCTTCCACTCCCATCCGAGAAAGGGCATCGGCTTTACCGTTCTTTGTACCTGGTCGATAGGTAATTATGAAGTCAAACTCGGCAAAGAATAATGCCCAACGGAGTTGTCTAGAGGATTGGGCTTTTGCGGTTTTCAAATATTGCAGGTTTCGGTGATCCGTAATCACAGTAACGGTGTGTCGGGCCCCCAGCAGATAATGCCGCCAAGCCTTAAAGGCAGACTTGATAGCCAGAAGTTCCTTGTCAGTAATCGTGTAATTGACTTCAGGAGGCGAGAATTTGCGGGACCAAAATGCCACGGGATGCAACTGATTGGTTACCGGGTCTTTGTGATAGAACTGCCCCCATGGCAAGGCTTGAAGCATGAGTTTCCACGATGTAGGGGAGTTCGGGGCGAGGGTGTTTTAAGATTGGTGCAGAGATAAATTTAGTCTTCAAATCCTGGAAAGCTTGTTCCGCCTCGGTAGACCATTCAAAACGTTTGTTTTTCTTTAACAAGGCAGTGATGGGCTGGACTATTCGAGAGAACTCGGGGATAAACCTGCGGTAAAAGTTAGCGAAGCCTAACATGCTTTGCACACCTTTTACGGAGGATGGTGATGGCCATTTGAGAACTGCATCGACCTTCTTTGAATCCATACGCACTCCGCCAGGTGATAATATGAATCCCAAGAATTCAACTTCAGTCACGTTGAAAACACATTTTTCCAACTTAGCGAAAAGTTTCTGTTGACGCAATCTTTCGAGGACCATTTTCACGTGTTTCCGATGTTCAGATTCCGATGAAGAATAAACGAGGATGTCGTCAATGTAAACAACAACACATACATCTATGAGCTCTCTGAGGACATCGTTCATAAAATATTGAAAGGCGGCCGGGGCATTGCAAAGTCCGAAGGGCATGACCTGATATTCAAATAGCCCATACTTGGTGCGGAAGGCCGTCTTCCATTCATCGCCCTCTTTTACTCGTACCAAGTGGTAAGCTCCTCTAAGATCCAGCTTGGTATATATGCATGCTTTTCTGACTTGGTCCAGGAGTTCAGGGATCAAAGGTAACGGATATCTATTCTTAACGGTGATCTGGTTCAGGGAGCGATAATCGATACAAGTTCTGAGGTCTCCTTCCTTTTTTGGAACGAAGAACAAAGCTGAAGAAGCAGGGGACTTGGAAGGACGAATAAACCCATTTGCCAGGTATTGATCCAGGTATTGTCGAAGGTGAAGGTTCTCAGGCTCGGTGAGGGCATAAATTCTACTACAAGGAGGAGTAGATCCAGGTATCAGGTCTATCTGGCAGTCATAAGACCTATGAGGAGGTAGAGAGTTAGCCTGATCCTTCCGGAAAACATCTTGGTATTCTAGGTATTCGGGAGGTAACTGGGGAGTCTCTGAAGAAATTGCGGCCAGTGCAACACCAGGTGGAGGGTGACAAGTAGAGACACATTCTGGAAACTGTACCGTTCTTGCTCGCCAATCGATCAGAGGATTGTGTTTCTCTAACCAAGGTATTCCTAGAATAATCTGGAACTGAGGGGCCTTGATCACATCGAACACGATCTTCTCATGGTGTCCATCTTGACTTACTAGCGTCACTTCTTGAGTGGTATGCGTTACTGGCCCGGAGGCTATCTCCGTACCATCCACCGTAGTAATGACGTCCTTTACAGCCTTGGGACAAAGAGTTAGATTCATCCTCAAAACCATTTCATGATCCACATAATTGCCGATGGCACCGCTGTCGACGTAAGCTTCAATTGCATGTAATCGATCCGGATTATCAGGGCTAATGAGGACCATAGGTATCACGAAATGCGAGGTCACGGAACTGGTTTTTACGCTCGGCAAGAGGACCTCTATTCTTGTCGGGCGAGGTCGTTTCCCTGCTCAGAGTTTGTAACGTTGGTAACTGCAGCTCCTACTGCCTTCTTGGCAGGTTTCACCGGACAGTCTCGAAGAAAGTGCCCTGAGTTTCCGCAATATAGGCATAATTGCAACTGTTTCCTCCTTTCCCGCTCCCGTTGTGTTAGAGGACCTTTCAGACCCCCTATTTGCATGGGTTCCCCGGAGCCTACTCCTTTGGAAGGAGTTGGCGGTTTGGAAAATACTCGAGCATCAAACTTGGAACGATCGGCCTTCCTGTTCTGCAGCCTGTGATCTATTTGAACGACCAAGTCTATGTAATCCGAACAGTCTTGTGGGGGATTCACTACTTGGGCTAAAACGTCTTTGAGCTCTCCACGTAGACCTCTATAAAACAGCGTAATCCTTTTGTCCTCAGGCCATTGAGTTTCCACTATTAGTCTATTGAAAGATGCAATATAAGCCAAAAGGTCTTGATTACCTTGTCGCAAAGAAAGAAGCTCATTGTCCAAGGCCTGTCCCTGTGAATGTCTTGCGAACAGTTTTTCCATACTAAGCTGAAAGGCTTGAAAATCATGGAGAACCGGATCATCTTGATGAACTAGAGGGATCGACCAGTCTGCCGCATTGCCACTAAGGTACGAAAGTACAAAAGCTACTTTAGCTTGATCAGTTGGAAAGGCTGCTGGCCGGCATAAGAAGTGCAACCGGCACTGATTGATAAATACTGCAAACCTCTTTGGGTCACCAGAAAATCGCTCGGGCGGAGCCAGAGGTACATTCCCAGGTAGGTTGATCTGCACTGGATTCATAGAGGATGTTGAAGGAAGATTTGCCCCTGATGCGGGTAACGGGGTCTGTCCGGCTTGTGACTGTAGCACTTGTCTAGCAAGATTGTCTGTTCTCTCCTTGGAAATAATAAGTTCCCTTCTTAGAGCATTCGTTTCCTGACGAGTTGCATGCACTTCTGCCCTTAGTTCCCCAAGTAACCGGGCTAGGGGGTCAGTATCCGAGGTTTCCATAGCGCCTGGGCGAGAGTTTTGCGGTAGGCTTTGCGTTCTGTAACGCTCACCTGATTCTCGCAGAGGCGCCGGTCTTGACTGGGCGACTACCGTATCTTCAAAGGTGATGTGTAGCACCCGGTTGGCTCTTTGGGCTGGACCTCTGTGCACTGTATGCCTGACGTGTAGAGTAAGATGTCTGCAGATAGAAAATATGGGGTTAATGAACTGGGGTTATTGGGGTGTCCCTATCTCTTTCCTCTTCTCCTCTCCTGTAGACCCCCAAAGGTTAACGCTCTCACCTTAGGTAAGTGAATGCCGAGCTCTCCATCTGCCTCGGGGCAGGGTGCTGTAGCCAGTTTCTTCACTGGATAGGTAGCGCAGGCCTCTTGACTTCAGAGGACTGCTGTCCGTCGTTTACTGCACGAACGGTAAGTTTCGAGTCATTCAAATGTCTTTTTAAAGTCTTTAGTAATGATGTCTCTTGTTTTGCAGGGTTCCGGCGATGGCGGGTGACGGGCTGAAGTGAGTTGAAGATGGAGCCCGTGTGATGAATAGAAGCGCCTGGAAGCACGTGAGTAAGCGCTTGTTGCCTGCTTCACGATGCGCTCTAACTGTCTTTTTATTTTGCAGGTACGAGTTCGGAGCGGCTGCAGGGTGCCGGAATACCCACTGGATTAGATGTGGAAAGGAGTAATGGCACGTGAGTATTAAAGTTCCCCAATGTCTTTAAACGCACCTTGTTTTGTCTTTCAGATGCGGATGCAGCGCCGAAGGACTCCGGAGCGTGCGAAGAGTTGGTAAGCTTTTGTCTTTCAGATGCCGGAATGCAGTATGAAGACCTCCGGAGCGCACGAAGAGTAGGTAAACCTTTGCCTTTCAGATGCCGGAATGCTAACCTGTTCTTTCTTGTCTTTATAGGTGTTGCTGAAGACTGGATTCAGGATGGTAAGCCTTTGCCTTTCAGATGCCGGAATGCTAACCTGTTCTTTCTTGTCTTTGTAGGTGTTGCTGAAGACTGGATTCAGGATGGTAAGCCTTTTTCCTTAGGCCCAGGACTGGATGCAGAAGACACGATGAGCGTCCTGCTGCAGAGGGTGCAGAATAACGCAAAGCAAGATTCATCCACCGGGTGTGGTTTAAATAGCCTCCTGTAGTGCTTAGGTGTCTCCTTCCACAGCCACGCCTAAGTAAGAAAAGAGTTCCTGGTAAGAAAAGAGTTCCTGCCTTCCAGAAGAGTTCCAGTGTTCCAAATCTAGGGAGTGGCTCCAGCCCCACCCAACAGGAAAAGTAGTTCCAAACAGAAGAGGATCAGAGGCTCAACTGGCAGGCAAGTAAGCAGCATGGTCTGCTGCAGGTAAGTCCACCCAAGCATTATGAGCCCGGCGCTTCCAGCGCTGGGACTGGGCATATTTATGAGCCTGATGCCACTGGCGCCAGGACTGGGTCCAAAAGGTCCCAATTGGGACTGGTTGGCACTCGGAACCTGGGTTAAGGATCTGCTTCCAAGGGAGTTGGGAAAACCCTGACCTTTTGGAAGCAGAGATCATGACAGATAGCAAATGTACATGTGAATCACAGTCAGGAGATAGTCCCATAGATTCAAATGTTGACCTTTTACCTCGAGTTATCGCTGAATGTAAAGAAAACATCATTAGTCATAATCGAGTCAAAGCACATGGACCTCCAGAAATATTAGCTGGAATATAAGTATATGTAATGTTACCACATGAAAAGAGCCATCCTGTTGGAAGTTTCACATGATTCAAATGACTAGCAGTTATCACTGTATGATTGCAAGACATAGTGTCATTTACACTGGTGCATTTGCGTGACATTCATGAACATAGTCTCCTCTCGAATGTAGTATGATTGTATTGATCGGTCAACTCTATTTGTCTGCATTTACCAATTTCTTGTGCTTTGCACATCATAATATAACACACATCACCTTGGGTTACGTTGTACATAATCACACGTGTCAAATTTCTCCACTTCTTGTCGGTTTCTTGGCAGAACCTGCAGTACTCGTAGACTGAAAAAGATTGTCTAATGTCTGAGTCTTGAACTAAAGAATCATTATGTGTGACGGCGAAAATATGCTTTAAAACCGGAACAGGCCTCAGCACCGCTACTAAACATGTAGTCAATAAAGCTTCAGCATTGGGCACATCAGTTAAACAAAAGTGTGATGTATTCAGTACTTGCTGTTCTAAATAGATCCACATATTTTATTCTTGAGTTATCATAGGAGAGTGTTTCCTCCGTCCTACAAAGGGCTCCTGCACAACTGGCATCAAGGTTGTTTTCACTTGCTCTTGATGTGTTTGTCGCAATTCACGGATCCATGTCTTCGGTCTGGCGGTCTTGTCGGCACTGGCATAGGTTTGCTTGGGGACAACATTATTCATCACTATCAGTATCCCCTTGATCACTGGCACAGATGTGACATTTTTTGCTGGTGACAGAAGACAGTCTAACCCTTCCAAATGGAGTCCATTTAGTGCCACAGTCACACCAACCAGACCCAGGATCTACAAAGCAAACCCAGAAAAGAGATATCAGTGTTGCACATCACTCTCTTAAGTAACATTTGTCTGCAGGTACATATTGCCATTTCCTTCTACCAGGCTCCATTACTAAAACCACTTGATCTTTGCCTGATGCAATGACATCTGCTGGCACTGGTGGGCCACTTGGTTGTTCCACTCACACCTTTGCACCCGGTACCATGCTGTCTGAAGAGCCAAAACCGCGATCCCCACGGGTAGTTAACACTGTAGGAGGCTCCCCCTTCTTAATCATGGACAATGTAATAGGAATAACTATCAATTGGGCCACTCGATCATCCTTGTGGATTGATAACTATTGATCCCCACTATTCATTAGGATGACTTTAATCTCGCCTTGGTAATCAGCATCAATTACCCCTCCCAACACTTGAACTCCCTTCAATGCTAGGCCAGATCTAAGGGCAATCCATCCCATATGCTCTGGGGGAATCTGTACTCCAATCCCTGTTTCAATTACAACTATTCCTCTTGGGTCTAATCTGATTTCTTCATTAGAATGCAAGTCTACCCCTGCTGACTCTGGAGTTGCTCGATAGGGAGCTAAAGAACCTGGTGTAATTTCCAAGTATAATAGTGTTTCTCTGACTGAATTGGGTTGAACCTGCAAAATAGGAGTCATAAATCGCATCAAAGGAGTTTCATGTTCATACACAGGCCTATTGTTCAGCACCTGCACCGCATCAAACACACGATCACGCCAGCCTGCCAAACTGCCGTCTCCAGATTTGCGCAACTGTTTTTTCAGTAACCCTTTCATTCGTTCAATTAGCCCTGCTGCAGCTGAGTGGTAGGGAATGTAATAGACCCACTCAATGCTCTTTTCCTGACAACATTTTTGGATTAATTTGCCTTTGAAATGTGACCCATTGTCACTTTCAATCTGCAAAGGCACTCCATAATGTAATATGATCTGTTCTAACAACCTGATGGTGTTCAATTGGGTTGCACGTTTGCACGTCAAAACCATCAAATATCCCAAGAATGTATCTACAATAGTGTATGCATACTGACAACCTTTGCTGATTGGCATAGGACCGATATAATCAATCTGCCAAATTTGACATGGTAATTTTCCTCTTCTCAATGTGCCTCGAACAATTTGAGGTATAGGTCTATACAATTGGTGTTATCACACAGGACACTGCAAAATAATGGTTTTCACTACTTCTAAAGGAAGACTGATGCCTCGAGCTTGTGCCCACCTGATAGTAGCCTTTTCTCCAAGGTGCCCACATTTCTGATGGGCCCATTTGGCCAAACCCTCCATATCGTCTTCCCGAGCCTCTGCATCCACTGAGGCAATCTTGGTATGTTCATCTGCAACAGAATTAAACCAACGTTCTAATGAATCTGTGGCACAATGCGCGTCCACATGATATACAGTGACTTCACTTTGTAACAACATTTCTGCAATATCTTGCCACAGTTCCTTTCCCCACAACACTTTTGAATGAATCTTCCATCCATTCTTTTGCCAAGTTGGCAACCACACTGCCAACCCATTTGCCACTGACCATGAATCTGTGTACACATAACATTGACCAGGAGTCTCTTGTTTTGATGCTTGGTAAACTGCGTAAAGTTCTGCGAACTGACTGCTCTTTCCTTTCCCTGTCGTTGTCAACATCTTTTTGGTTTTGGGATTGTACGACACTGCTTTCCAGTACCGCTCAGTTCCCACGTATCGAGCTGAACCATCCGTGAACCAAGCATGCTCTGTTTGCTCCACAGTCAAATCGCTGTAAGTTACTCCCCATTTCACGGGAGAATCACGTTTTTCAGGCACTTCCGGTGGTATGTAATCTGAGGGCGGTATGTTGGCTACTTGCTCATGTAATTTTGCCTCTCCACCCTTCCCTGATTTGGCTCTGTCTTGAATGTACCATTTCCATTTAATTATGCTGGCTTCTTGAGCATGTCCTATTCTATGTGTTTTAGGAGAGCTCAGTACCCATTGCATGATTGGTATTTCTGGCCTCATCAATACATCAGGGCCCACCGTCATTTGCTCAGTATCAACAAGAGCCCAATAACATCCCAGCAATTGTTTCTCAAACGGAGTATATGAGTTACCAGCATCGGGCAACTTACGACTCCAAAACCCTAATGTCACACGTTTCCTGTCCTGTTTCTGCCACACACTCCAGTTAGAATAATTGTCTTGCACAGACACATTTAATTCCACTTCGCCTTCCTTCAAGGGCCATAAATCAAGCACCTGCTGCACCGTGTCTTTCACCATCTCAAAGGCTCTCTGCTGCTCTTCCCCCCACTGAAACTCATATTTCTTTTGTGTCACTTTGTAGGGGGGGGCAATATCTGCACTAAATGCGGAATGTGCTGTCTCCAAAACCCAAACAGTCCTTTAATCTGCTGAGCTTGCTTTTTGTTTGTTGGAGTGGTGAATTCAAGTATTTTCAGTCGGGCTTTTGGCACCATTTCTCAATGCCCATGATGCCACTGTATCCCTAAAAATATCACTGTTTCAGCTGGACCTTGAATTTTACTTGGATTAATCTCCCACCCTTCCTTTTTCAATCCTTCCATAAGAACATCTAACTGACTTTGCACGCTGTGCTCAT
Source organism: Ambystoma mexicanum (assembly GCF_040938575.1). Lineage (NCBI taxonomy): Eukaryota > Metazoa > Chordata > Amphibia > Caudata > Ambystomatidae > Ambystoma > Ambystoma mexicanum. The sequence continues at coordinate 417,050,993 of NC_090934.1, read as the reverse complement.
CCTTGCCCTGAATCAAAATGTCATCAATGTAATGAGAAATTCGTATGTCAGGTTTACACGGTATCTTGTCTAAGTGTTCTGCCACCAGCCAGTGACAGATAGTCAGACTGTGCATGTACCCCACAGGTAGTCTCGTGAAAGTGTACTGACATCTACCCCACGTAAATGCAAACTGTTCTTGAAACTCATCAGCAATTGGCACAGAGAAAAATGCATTAGCTAAATCAATCACTGCATACCAAGTCCCCTCAAACATTTGGACATTTTCAATCAAAGTAATGGCATCTGGGATTGCGGGCACTAAGGGAGGAGTATGTTTATTCAACTCCCTGTAATCCACCGTCATCCTCCACGACCCATCCCCCTTTTTAATGGGCCAGAGCAGATTGTTCCATGATGTGGTAATAGGGCGTAATACACCCGCCTCCAGTACTCTTTGATGGTGTTGGGAAAAATGTCCTTGTGCCCCCCAGGAATGCGGTATTGTTTCATTGCTACCCGCTTGGTTGCTATTGGCACTTGCACTGGGGGCATCTTCAATTTGCCTAAAGTAATGGGTGTACAAATCAATGCACTCACCCCAAACTGGTACGTTTTACCGCCAAGTCCCAAGGTTAGCCCTTCCAAAATGTCAAAGCCAATTATATACTCAGGTATTGGGACAATCAACACTTGGTATTTCTGCCTCTTTAAATTGCCTATTTTCATCTCCACTCGCGTTTGCACTGCGGGGGTCTCCTTTCTCCCTAAACCTGTGATCGTAAACTGTTTGCCTTTAAATCGTGTCAGATTACCATGAATCAAAGAGGCCTCCGCCCCGGTGTCTATCAATGCTCGCACCCCTTGTGTATTTCCTGGCCCCCAAAAAATCTTAACATCAACATGAGGCCGCCTATCCACTTTTATGCGGGCAGACGCTGCCGGAGCTTGGCCGTAGCCCTGGTCAAACTTCAAATGAGTGTGACTTGACTCCGCCTCTAGCATTGCACTCACCACCTTTCTCAAATCAGCGTATGTCGGCTGGTACGGGGAAGGTGTCCCCATAGACCCTTCATTTTGTTCTTCCGCAGGGGGAGCGGAAGGTGAGGCATCCCCCTGTGGTGTGGTGACTACTTGTTTCTTAACCTGTTTATAGCGCTCTTTTGCTGCAAGTCCTCGTTTTTTGTATAATTCATACATTACTCTGGTTTCAATGCCATCAGTTTCTTCATGTGGCACACCATCTTTTAACAAAGCCAAAAACATGTCTTTTCGAGACACTCGGGAGTCTCTGCTATCTTGCCGTCTGCCTTCAGTTCTTCTCTCACTGCGCCCCTCTCTCTCCCGTGGCTTGTTATCACTCTTGTCCCACTCTCCCAAATCTGCAAGTTGCCTATTGGCATCTGTTACCTCATCAGTAGCCTCGCCCGTCATGCCTACGAGCAAAGTCATAATGATACTTTTGTATGCGGGTGGCGCAGTTCTAATCACCATGTTACGAGTTGAAACTGAGAGCGGCACTGCTCCCATGTGATCAGGAGCATCTATGTGAATCGCCTCTTTCATAGCATGCTCTCTGACTTTTTGAATTGCTTCACTCAATGTATACCACTTTGTTTCTTCACTAGGCCAGTCTGTGGTAATGGGGTATTTACGGTTACATGTTTTGGCTATCAGGTGCAACAAAGACACCTGCGAATCTTGATCATTTGCATCAGGGGGCGGTCCTGCTCTTAAGACCTCCTGTACATTGGTGTCAATTGACAGGGGTAAAAAACACAGTGAATCAGTAGAATCTACCAACAACCCTGCAGCACCCCCATCTAGCAATCTCACCATCCATGTCAATAAAGCTTCCCCTGATTTTTGCCTCAAACGGGTAATAATTTCCCCAACCTCCTGTTGTGTGTAATCTTCCAAAGTGGTTAAATCCACCATACCACCACCAGGATCCTGCGGATGTGGTCCGGCTCGCCGCCTTCTAACAGGCTTCGCTGCCACTGTTTTCTGTTATACCCCTGGTTTGGGGTCGGACTCTTCTGCAGAACTACTTTCTAGACTGGTCGAATCAAAAATATCACCATCCCACTTGTCTGGATCCCAGTCTGCGCCAGCAGTAGCGATTACAGTTGCCACCTTTCTTTTGTTGACCCCTCCCCGTCTTTTCCTATACTTATAACGAGCTACTCTGACTGCTGCCCTCTCGGCCACCGCCTGATATGTATCGGCCTTATCTTTAAACAGTTTCATTTGAATCTACTGCATTAACGCAGTCTGCCGTTCTGCAGCCAGCTCTCTTTCTAATCGCAAAACCTCATTTTTCATATCCATTTGCCGCTGTTGTATTTTCCTATAAGCTTGCAAAAGAACCCAACCTTGCCTGCCTATTGCCACACATTCTTTACCACGTTCTACTGAAACTTGTTGCAAGCATGCAATTACATCAGCCGGATTGGCATCCCCCAATCCTTGATCCCAAGTCTCACTTAGCCCGGCACCACAGGCCCATGCCTGAGCCAATTTATCATATGGACTCTTAGTCCACCCTGGAATAGTAACATCAGAGCATTCACCGCCAGCGGGAACACTCTTTTTCCTGAACAAACTATTCATTACTGCAAAATGGTACAAAACCTCTTTGTATCTATTTTTTTCTTTTCTCACTGCAATCACTCCCACAAGCACACACACACCAGCAAGGAAAAAAAATAGCTTAACACAGTTCAACACTCACTGCCAACTTACTTTCGCTTGCAAGATAACCGAAGCCTATCTACGTTCAAACAGATTCTTGAATATTTGGAACACTTCATCACAAATAATCCTGCTTACAGCGCCATAATGTATTGCTCTTTTTCTAAAAGTGCACGGAACAACCATAAATCACCAATGCAATTATAGAGCAAATACTTCAACCCATAAACAGACAGACACAATAACTCACAGCCACGCACACTTTAGAAGATAATCAACTCTTTACGGCTATTTATTCAAAGATTACAAGTACATAGAAATAACTCATAAAACTACTATGGACATAGATCACAGAAGAAGTAAAGAAGTCAAAAGAAATACATCACCGTGAGCGTAATTGAAGTCCTCATCTCTTCCAGAAGCGGCTGGAAGACTCCGGGGGCAGCCAGGCCGAGAGTGCCACAGCTCACAGGAAGGCCAGACGGAGCGTCCTTCACTGGCTGAAGTCTCACCTGACCCCCTCCGCGTTTCCGCATATATAGGAACTCCACAAAAAGGGGAGTTAATTCTCGAACTTTCTGGAATTGCACCTGCGCAGTTGAGGAACAGCCGTCGGTTGCCAGCTGGGTCAATCGAGAGCTCCACCAAGGAACGCAGGGCATCCCTGCTCTAAAAACATGCTCCACGGAGAACAGTAGCAAGTCATATCGACATGAGCTTTTCCCAGCAGAAATGGCCTTGACTGCATACCAAGTTTGAAAAAGCATGTTTGTCTCAGCACTGTGAATCTAGCACTTCAGCAAAATGTGTGCAGCCTTTCACTGCGGAGTGAAGTAAATATCCAACATGGCTCCGAGCGCTCCCAGAATGCATTGCGTGCCCGCACCATTTTGAACCAAGCATAAATCAAGCAGAACAGCACCCGAGATTGAAAACTGTAAGGAATACTGGGGGGGGGGGACACCCGAGAGAAAACTGTAAATTTGCCTTGTTCCTGCGCTTTAAAGAGTGGTCAGAAGGAACTTGAACCCAGAGCCCACAGAGAGGCGGACGCTAGGCTAAGATGACGTTTAAAGACGTCATAAAGGGGTAGTTCAAATCCCATGATGGGGTAATAATTAGAAGGCAGGTATACGTTGATCAGCTAGTGTCTGTTTAGGCTGTCAAGCGTCTGTCCTACATATTCTGTGTATGCTGAATGTGGAATTATTGTGATATTAAATGATGACAATGCATTTTGGTTTTCGCAATTCTGTAAATGAGAGGGAATCGCCACTCAATTGATGTGTCTCGAGTAAAACTGTTGGTGTAAAAAGTTTGCGGAAAAGTTGGATTGGAGCTTGCGTATGTGGTGCTCGCTCATAATAGTGTAAAAAATTGAAACACTGTGTGATTATTGTTGGTGAAAAAAGTTAAGAATGGAAGAAGTTACCCCACTTGCACACTTGTGCAAGCAATTGCCAAAACATGCAGCAAAGCTGAAGAAATACAGCCAGGAGTGGGTTAAGGGCACCGCAAATAAAATGTTTATGCTGTGGCCCCAGTTTGGGTCATTGCCTGAGGCTGTCTTACAGCACATGACCAGGTTCCTACACGCCACATATAGCGGGAAGAAACTCGAGAAACGCCTTGACGTTCTCGAGCTTTGGAAAATGTTTGAACAAGTAAAGGAAGAAGAACCTCCCGCAGACTGGATATTAAATGTATGTACGGAGGGGGGTGAGACGCCTACTGCGCCACCTGCCCCGCCAGAACCAGTTGTCAGAAGGCCTTTACCCACTATGAGAACTTAAGGCAGCCACAGGTTATAGCAACTCTGCATACGAGTCACCTGCGTGTAGCAGTGACGAGACGAAAGAGAAGGAACAGGAAATTGACTCGGCCTCCACAATCCCGTGGGACAAAGAAAGGCGAGATAAGGAAAGGAAGGACCAGGCACAAACAAGTGCACCTCTCGATATAGAGAGAGAGGGAAAGAAGCGGAAAGGAACCGATGAGGTAACATTTGCAAAGGTAAAATGGATGGGAGGGTAGATACCATTGAAATTAGATGGAAAAGGAAGTGATGACGCAAGGCCGAGTGAACGGTCTGTTGAGGCGCAAAGTAAGGAAAAGAAGAAAGAAATGGCTATGAGAGACGAGAGGACAAGAAAAAAGGATAGGTTGAGGCAAGGCCAACTATATCGCGAAGAGCAGAGTATAACGCTCAGTTGCACGCAATATGCAGCCTATGAAAAGTACAGGCAGGACATGCTAAAGTTGGAGGAAGAAAGGAGGGTGCACGAAAGGAAAGTGAAGAAGAGAGAAGATGAGGAAAGTAGAAGGGCAAAAGAACGTAGAAACGAACGGATGAGGGAAGTAGATAAGGCTACAGAGGAGGCGAAGAAGCGAAGAGAAATGGATGAAGAAGCAGAGCGTAAGCGCAGGCAAACGGCACACGATTTAGAAAATTTGCAGCGGGAAGTGAAAAAACACAAGCCTGTTGTAGACTGGGAAGACATAGAAGAGTTCTTTCCAGCAAGTGATGCAGTACCAGGTACAAGCGGGACAATTATTGATGATGACTTCGACACCAGAAGCATCGGGGAAGCGATTGATAAAATATATGATGAAATGGGACTGGGACAAATCTCCCAAGAGGGAAGGGAAGATGAGCGCTTAGAGAGCACTCAGTTATATGACACTGAGGATGTCACCCAAAGTAGTGGGAGTAGGGGACGTTCCCTAGATAGACTCGAAGTAGAGCAGAACGAAGATGATACAAGAAGCTGTGTGAACTGGGAGTATTCAGGGTCTGACTCTGAAGGGGAAACGGAAAAAACTGTGTATGACGAAGGGAGGCGGTGCGAAAAGCAGCACCCAGGGACCCAAGAGGTACGATGGTCAGATGCTAGAGGGTCCACAAGTAGGACACCGAAGTCCGCTGGACAGTCCAGCCGACACAAAGAGACACACCACGGTCAAAGGGGGGCATCAGCCCCTGCCTATGCGGACAGGCTAAGAGCATTACCATGCAGGTGGCAAGGCGGAAACGCCACCCTGGCAAAAGACCAAAAAGATAGAGAGGGCTGCGCATTCCAATTCCCGCTATTAGAAAAGGGCGGGAGCAAGACCGCAATATATTCCATGGCCTCACATGGACCGAGAAAACTTAAAAAATAAGCTCCCAATGCTGACATCGGGGGCTGGAAAGTGGATACACGAATTAGAAAAGATGACCGGGGGAGTCACTTTGGCAATAGTGGATATTAAGGGATTCTTGATTGCCATACTTGGTGAAAGGGCTGATGATGTGTGGAAACGGGCAGAGTACCCAAGGGTAACCATTACCAACACAACCCATGATAGAGCCCCGTTTAATAATTGTAGAGCCGCAGTGTGGAAAGCGCTGCGAACACTATGCCATTATGACTCGGAAAATGAAGGAGTCGGAGGATCCGTTGCTTTATATCCAGAATTTTCAAGACGCGTGGGTGCTTGAAACGCATGAGTCTTGGACGCAATCTATCCCTGTATTCTATCATATATTGTGCCAAGGGTTACCAGAACCGGTGCAAAAACAACTCAAAACATTGGTAGGAATAGAACTTAAACCGTGGTCCGAAATCCAGTTGAAAATTGCCCATTATTGTAGGCTGTTGCAAGAAAAGAATCGAAAGAAAGAGGCAACGCGTAAGGGAGAAGAGGCGAAGTTAGTGCAAAAGAAGCTCTCGAAGTATGCGCTCGAGGGAGACATGCTAACAAGCCCAGCCGATTCGAGTGCGCAATGTGCCATTAACCCGCCGCAGAACAATCAGGGTAACGCAAGATATTATCCGAGAGGAAGGGGATTTGGAGCAAGAGGATGGCAGGGTAATCAGGGAGGCTTTAGAGGTAACCAAGGAGGTTTTCAAAATGTTCAAGGTGGTATCCAGAGCGCACTAATGGGTAGTCCAGCTCTGCCAGATGGACAGATGGCCCGACCACCACCAGTGTGTTGGCTGTGTGGAGTGACAGGACATGTGGCATGCATGTGCAGAAGCCAAGGCATGTGGCAGAACAACCAAGGCATGGGGGCAGGCACAGTGAATCAACCGGTAACCCCACAACAGGGCAATTCACAAAACTATACCTTGCAGCAGCAGGCAGCTGGCTTGCAGCAAGGTGCACAGCAAGTGGTCCAGCCACAGAACATGGCGAATGTACCACAGGGACAACCCCAGCAGGCACTGCCAAAAGTGCATGGGGAATGTACCACAGAACATGGGTAATGTACCACAGGGACAACCCCAGCAGGCACTGCCAAAAGTGGTTCAGGACACTCATTCCGGTGGGGGAAACCCACAGGCATACAGTGGACCGAACCTATATATGAAATAGCATGGCTCACAGGGATCTCTGATGTGCTCTATCCTATCGGTGACACCAGACCCTAAGAGGGAACTGAGGGTAAATGTCACCATAGGGGGAAAAGAGTATTCCTTCTTAGTTGACACAGGCGCGATGCGTTCGTACATAAGAGAAGGAAAGTTTTCCTTGTCCGGCGAGGCAATAGACACGCAGAGTTTCACTGGAGCTCATAGTAGAGTTCCCTTTACAGACACTCTCCCGGTCTCAGTGGAAGAGCATGAAATTAATGTGTCTTTACTGTACTCCCGTCAGTCCCCAGTAAACATCATGGGTCGAGATCTAATGACAAAGCTGAATATGTCAATCTCATTTACTGAGGATGGCATAGTGTGTTCCACGCCAGGAATGCATTATTCCAACGTATGCGAAATGATCAGAGCATACTCGGGACGTGCAGCTATGAGAGCTTTATCGCTGGAGCCAGAGGTCTTCGAATATGGCGTGCGAGTATTTATGGCGGGATTGCCGGGCCTCGCAGGCAAAACCATGAGGACCCCTGATGAGTTTCTTTTTAGACCAAGGATACCCATGCATGAAGAAGAGGGACAAATATTTCCTTTAGAGATACAGTTTGCCGCAGTAAAAGGGAAGGTGGTTTTAGTAGAAGGATATGATGACGAAGGAAGGCAATGGTGCGCTGTTATCGCCATTGAAGAAGGGTATCGAGTGACTGACGTCACAGATGATGATTTGTTCAAAGAGCACCCTGACTTAGAGGAGACACGGGTGGAAGTAAGTCTCATATTCTGGGTCAAAATGGTCAAAACAAGAAGTGCCACAGCAAATGATGCTAGTGATGGCACGACCAGAATACTTTGAGGAGGACATGGCCCAGGTGCCAGTCACAGTATGGACAAAAGGGCCTTATGACGTAGGACTCCTGAAGGGGGCAGGAGAGGTGAAGATTAAACTCAAGCCTGGAGTGATCCTACCAAGAGCGCGACAATACCCCATGTCCAGAGAAGTGGATGAGGGGATTGCAAAGACAATCTCTGCCATGATGGAACAGGGCATTCTGGTATCGTCAGAATCCCCTTGTAACACAGTGATCTATCCTGTCAAGAAATCGAAGGGAGGATCTTGGCGTTTAATCCAGGATTTACGAGCATTGAATGACATAGTCGAAGACGAGTTCCCTCTAGTCCCTAATCCATCCACCATTTTGTGCAACATACCCACGGAGGCAAAATATTTCACGGTAATCGATTTGAAGAATGCATTTTTCTCGATTCCATTGCACCATGACTCACAAGACCTGACGTCATTTACTTTCAGACAAATGCGCCTGAAAAGTACAAGGCTGCCACAGGGGTATTGCGAATCTCCGTCCATTTTTAACAGAGTCCTGCAAATGGACCTAAGCAACATTGCGGTAGACAGTGTTGTATTGCAGTATGTAGGTGACACTCTGATCTGCAGCACCACTGAAGAGCAATGCCGACACGACTCTGTTCAGCTATTGACCATATTAGCTGAGAAGGGATACAAGATGGACAAGGGCAAGTTGCAATACTGCCAACAGGAGGTGTTATACATAGGGCAACTATTCTCACATGAAGGGAAAAAGGTAACACCAGAGAGGGCTTAAGCTATCATGAACACGGCTAAGCCACTCACTGTAAAACAAATGCAGAGCTTCTTAGGCCTATGAAATTATGTCAGAGCATGGATCTTCGATTACAGCTCATATACCAAGCCCTTGCTCCAGGCCTTAAAGAAAGCCCAGGCAACAGAGGGAAAAATTGAATGGACTGAAGAAATGGAAAAGGGGTTTGCAGAGCTAAAGGGGGCAATTTGTAAGGCCCCAGTTCTCATGATCCCCAATTATGCAGAGGAATTCTATCTCTTCTCTCATACCGATGGCAATTTTATGACGGCAGTGCTCGCTCAGCGAGCATCGCTGGGCTACAAGCCCCTAGCGTACTACATTGGGAGCTTGGACCCGGTCATGAGGGGCCACTTCCCATGCGAGCAAAATTTAGCAGCCGCCGCGTTTGCCATCGAGAAAGCATCATCCATTGTGATGGGATGCTCTATGACATTATATGTTGAGCACTCATTATTTGCCATATTGGAGAAGCCAAAAGGCACCTTGACTTCACAGAGAGCATCCGCATATGAGGTGATTATCTGAAATCCATCGATCAAAATAGTGCGATGCAAAACTGTGAACCCTGCTATGTTTATTGCTGAGCCAGTCACAGATGGAGAACCTGTGCATGACTGCACCAACTATGAAGAGTTTTATGGTGAAATCCCCAGAGTAAGAGAGAATGCTCTGCCAGGCGAAGAAGTCATCTTCATTGACGGGTCATCGAGAATTGACCAAGAAGACAGGCAACGGTATACAGGCGTGGCTGTGATCAAACACATGGCAAATGAAGAGTTCCAAGTACTTGTCAGTGCACGAATATCATCCCACTATTCGGCACAGGCTGCAGAACTAGTGGCATTGATACTCGCCATTGAGAATCACGCAGACCAGGAAGTAACAGTGTACAGTGACTCCGCCTATGTGACGTCCACCGTGCACGCAGGCCTGGCACGATGGAAAAGGAGGGGCTACCTCCGAGCGGACGGCACGCCAGTGCAACATGCAGCCTTGTTGGACAGGCTGATAAAAGCACTACAGCTCCCAGTGTGCATAGCGGTCGTTAAGTGCGCTGCTCACACCAAGGGAACAGATTTCGTGTCATGTGGAAACCATGAAGCGGACATGGAAGCCAAACGCATGGCATCCAAGGGTGAGACAATCATGGGCGTGAAGGTGGCACGTACCCATGAACGAATAATGATAGCCCGAGCCACTCCAGAAGCCTATAGCAATATGGGGCAGACACAGTTAATGGAACTCCAGTGGGAGGCACCTCAGGATGAGAAGAATTTATGGAAGCATTGAGGGTGTTCTCTAAACCCCTCTGATGGGTTATGGAGGCAGGACAGCACTGGTAAACCAGTAATGCCTGTTACCCTTCTAAAGTTAGCGTTAGAACAGCTCCACTACCCTTTCCATATGTCAAAAGAAAATCTTGCGGCAATGCTTTCAGAAGAGTGGTTCACGCCGAATCTATCGGAGCATGTTGCATTCTTTATGGTCAATTGCATAATTTACCAGCAATTCACCTCTGGGCACACATTGAAGGTGATGAGAGGAATCATTCCCAGACCTGAAGGGCCTTTCCAACACCTGCATATCGACTATGTCGATATTATTCAGGTGTGTAATGGGTACAGGTATTTAACTGTTGTGGTGTGTCCATTCTCTAGATGGATAGAAGCAGGGCCCTGTACACACCCTGATGCTGCCTGTGCTGCAAAATTCCTGGTGAGGGAGGTTTTCCCCAGGTGGGGGGTGTGTGAGGTTATGAAGTCAGACAACGGGCCCCATTTTGTAAGCTCAGTATTTGAGCAGATTAACTTGTTGCTTGGTATAAAGCACAAGTTCTCGTCGGCGTATCACCCAGAAGGAAATGGCATATGTGAACGGCTCAACGGCCTGTTGAAAGAAAGGATAGCCAAATTCAAGCTCACATTAAAGAAGGGATGGCTGCACTGCCTACCACTGGCACTATATGCGCTACGGAACCAGCCAGGCTCCGACCATCACCTCAGGCTGCATGAAATTATCACTGGTGGAAGGATGAGAACCCCTCTTACCCCCCGGGATAGGGCTAGATGTGATGCCCAGCCTGCTAGGGAGGTTCTGGGAGAAGAAATGAAGAATTACCTTGACTGTCTTACCTCTAGTACATCTGTCATTTCAGGCCAGCTGCAGCGACGGCGTAAAGGGAACAGCACATCACAAACCGCAACAGACGGTGCTGAGACAGCATTTTGGTGAGGAACTTTACGAGGAAGAAATGGGACGAACCACGATTTAATGGCCAGTCAAGCCCTTTATAGGTGAAGGCACTCCTACTACATCTACTTCCGAGGAATCCGCAGACAACGGAGAAGAACCTCAGCACGTGCAGACAAGATCTATGGCAAGGAAGAAGGACGCATGAGCAGACAAGTTACAAGAGCGAGAAAAAAAATATAGAAAAGTGAGACTTTCAAAACAAGAGAGTTCTTCAAACCAAGTGAAAGGTGATAAAGGGACAATTAAATGAACATTCAATGTAGCCAACAAAGAACTTGTGTGAAAATCTTGTCCACACTGAACCTTTTCTATAGGCATAAAAAAGACAATAAAAAGGAAGCAAACACCCTGTGCAGCCAAAGGTGCAGGATACATGAAGAAAAACACGTATTCATATCAGCAAAAGCGTTAAGCTCATGAACATTTAAAAGCCACACAAAGCATTGAAAAACCTAAGACTCTGGTAAGCAACAGACCCAGACATTCCTGAGAACTGAAACTGTGCAAAGACTGCTCAAAGCAAAAGCAAGGCGTGTGATTGAGACCCTGCAAAATTAATAAATGTCCCTGTCCCCTGAGGACAGCCTACTAGCCCACAATGTCCTCTTCGGCTTAGTAAATGACTTTCCGGAAATGGTAGGGAGACCTGCCGAACACTCTTCTATAGCATACAGCTACGAATGGAACTGTCCAGCTTTCAAAGGGAGTTTCTGAGAGAATTCCAGTGAAACTATCCGGTGAGGGACAGATTGGGGAGGTAAAAAACAGATCGCACTGCATGGAAGACCTATGACCTAAGAGCCAAAGAGACAGAGCAAATGTCGTTAACACCCGAAGATAGCAGAATTGCCTTCACAGTCTTCTTTCACCTCATTGAGAACTGTCCAGAACTAGTGGGTAGACCCATCACTGTTGATGTGCTCACTTTTATTAATGATCCAGCAAAGAATTCCCAACTTAGCAGGCTCATAAGAGCTATTGCATCACAATTAAGAAGCAATTATGGAGATCCGCTGCTGAGGCAAGCCTTAGAAAGGACAGATCCAAGATAAAACCATTTAGAAGCCCCAGCCGGGGGCAGAGCAAGGAAACAAAGACACAGTTCTTCATGCTTCCAACGTAGAACGAATAGAAAGAGGATAACTACATCCTGAACTTCTTTTCCTATTTTTCTTATTTTTCTCTGTTTTTCATCATCATCCCGCAGTGGAGTAAATGGGGGAGAGAGAGACTTTGCAGCAACTCAACCTCGAAGAACCAAGCGAAAGGAGCATAGCAACGAACTTCACTGCCGTGTTTACTTTTTCAACCTTTTTCTTATTTTTTCCTAACTTCTCATATGTTCACTTTTATTTTTATTTTTGTTTTTATTTTTTCAATGGTTAATCTATGCGTGATGTGCAGCGAAGCCACCCTTTTATGGTGTCACTGCGAACAAATTCCTGCATGTCCTCAGGGCCAAGACGAATTGGGAAGGTGCCCTGGGAATGCGTTGTATACACAAATGCAAGAAGAATGTGATGTGCAAAAACCAGTAGTCTAACCTTTTTCCATAGTCTAGCAAAGGATCTGAACTCCATAACTAGAGACTTCCGTCATCACCCGCAAGAGGGGGGACATTATGCTGCATCCGCCACTTTAGTTTTTTCTGAACTTTTAAGTAACGAAATCAAGATAAGAGAAGTAATAAACTATTGACTATGGACTTGTTTGAGATGGGGGCCCAAAACAGTAATTTAGTTATGCCACCAGTGGATGGGCGCCCCGCGTTAATGGAAGGAGGTGCTGCAAACTGTCATTCAAGGCAATCATATGTATATGTATAGTGATTATTGCAATATTTTTGTTGTTAACGATCAGAACTGCATGTTTTATTGGTGCACGAAGCATCCCAATGTCCGTGCATCCACCAGGTAATGAGCGTCTGGGCCCCACAAAGGCGCACAGACCTTATATTGTCATCCCTGTACCACGAAAAACTGATGATAAAGCAAACGATTTACAGTTAAATGTAATTAGCAGTAATACGTACACACTTGAAGTAATGAATGGTGAGAAAAGCTGGAGACAGGGTCAGCACGAAATGAATGACAACATAGCACTGTCCACAGCACGCACCCACACACTGAGTGCACACGAGCAAGGGCAAGTGTCAATGGCTGTGAGACCCCAGGCCGAACCGACAGAAAACAAAAAGATACCTGTGAAATGAACAGCTCCAGAGAACAGAGAACCAAGCGAGCAACAGGACAGAGATGGCATGACAAAATCCCTCAAGAGAACAGAGGAAGCCACAAAAGAACTCATGGGGAAGACAAATGCGGTAGTCAAGTATGTGTTTCCGCTCCTACTAAGAGCAAAGAAGCTACACGAAGAGCTGAGCAAGAAAACTGCTGCAACTGTGATAACGAGCACACCTGCTCCAACACCAGAAGTAACTACCGAACACACGACACCGCCACGCGTTGGAAGGATGACTAGCCAATGGTGGTGGGAGGAGGTCTACAAGAGAATGTATGAGGGAAGGAAAAGAAACGCAAGACCTCCCCCTATTACTGCAGGTCAGGAAATGGAACCTGTCTCACCGAGGATAATACCAGAGAAGCTACCTGAGCAGAAAAGCAGCACAGACGCATTCAAAGACATAGTGATAGCTAATTACAGGAAAACATTGAGAATCAAGAGAAGCCCATATGAAGCCTACAATGAGCTTAATGACTATTTGGACAGCACAGCCCATCTTGGAAACAATATCTGGTACCAACACATGAAGGAAGTTGGAAGAAGACAATCAGAAGGAGAATGTTTCGTCTGTGCACTCCTGCTATACAACATGGGAAAGTCCAAGATCTTCGTGGCTGTAGAAGAAGATGTCCCCACAGCACACTGTATGTCACACGTAGCTATGTGCAACATCAGAGGACAATTCATGGGAAGAGATGCCTCACTGATATGGGCCAACGAAAAGGACTATCCTGATGAAGACGGGTTTGTCCAGGACATCAAAACAAGAAACAGGGCGCACACCAAGAATCACGTTATTAGATATGAAAACCCCGATGTCAAAGGATCAGGTATAAGGTGGGAAATAAACTCAAGACTGCACGTCCAAGGGAAAACGGCAGAAGAAGCTCAAATTCGGAAAAACCGAGGACAAATGCAGATCTGGGGATCAGTAGTTTCCCCTAACGGATGGAAGGAAGGAGTCGTAATATGCCGAGCTTGGATGGTCCTTGGAGCCCTCAAGGAAGCAGTAGAAAACACACAGAGGTTATGTAAACCTCTATGGCTGAAGTTGGTGAAGCTGTTAACATGGGTCGAAGACAGGAGAGGGCCCCTGCAAATAGTATCGTTGGAGAACCCGAAACTGTGCTTCAGAAGTAATGGTACAAGGAAAATGGGGAAAATCAAAACTGTGGGCGTATATATGTGGCACCAGGAATGGCACAAGGAACCGCAGTCCTGATGGACCGCTATTGGGCGTCTGGATCCAAAGCATACATAAGACTGCCAAGAAATTGGGGGGGCATATGTACATTGGTCACTGTCCATGTTCCCGCACTGGTGATTCCAAAAAACGATCTGAATCTGGACAGCTTCCCGAAAGCAGATGCTCATCTGAGAAGGAGGAGATCCGCAGAACTCATATCCAGAATGAAGAGAGAAAACTACTTTTCTGCCAAATCAGAAGAAGCATTCTATGCGATTCCATACGAACACAGGCTGTCAGCCTCACTTCAACAGTATTCACCACAATGCTCCTGCTACACATCCCAATTGGAGTGAATGCTAAATGGTTGCAGATAACCAGATGGGAGTTACTGTAGACCATCAACACCACAATAAAAGGATTCAATGCGATCAAAGAAGAGCTGAGAGCGGTTAGACTGATGACCCTCCAGAACAGATATGTGCTTGACATGATCAGAGCAATGGATGGAGGTGTTTGCACAAAGATTGGAGAATCATGTTACACGTTCATACCATCACACGATGAAGAAAATGGGACCCTCACAGAGGCCATAATCATGTTGACAACTTTAAAAAACCAGAGGACTGATGAAACGGACGAAGTGGATTATGATAGCTGGTTCGGAAACCTATTCTCATGGGTCCCGCAATGGATGGCAGACATATTCAAGTTTCTGGGAGCATTGCTAGCAATGGTGCTGCTAGGATTCTGTGTTATCAAGATAATCATCACACAGTGCCAGAAAACTGCAAAGAAGGCCATTGGGATGAAAGTAATGGTCGATGTCGAACCAGGCTGGAAGCCCAGAGACCTGACAGATGAGGAGATAAAGGACTTTGTGAAGGCCAGTGAATTTGCAGCAGATGGAACGAGATTCATTTATCCCAAGAAATGAAGAAGGTATAAAGGCAAATGGATTTACTGCAGTCCAAATGGACAATGCCAATTGATGACCTGGAACAAAGATGAGCATGTGAAAACATCAGGAAGCTTGAAAGGGGTGATAAAGATATGGACACCACGATTGCATACTTTCACGCCATCTTGTGTAAACCCAGGAGATGATGAGCAAGAAGCTGAGGAATCAAAGAAATTGAATATAAAGGAGGAAGTAGGAGTGGTCGATGAACCGACCAGAGGGGGGAGTGTAGAGGAGGTCCCAGATACGACCTGCACCCCTGTAAGTTGCCAGTAAGGTACTCGCCAAGGTATGTGACGTACGAGGAGCAGCTGAACCAGCAAAGGGCTGCAATGTGTACATTAGAAGATCAATACCTGTTGAAATGCCCATAACAGGCAACCCTGGGCAGCACGGTACCAATCAGACAACCAAACCTGCCATTGGTACGAAATGACGAGTATTTACTGACTGTCCACAAGGAAACCCTGAAGGCCTTAATGGAAGGCCAATCGAAATAGACTAAGGGCCTGGGCAGCCCCGAGAACGGTCAGAAGTGGCTACTGAAAGCTATCCATGCCAAGACCGACAACTGCGAGGATAATTATAATGGTCGAAGGGGAAAGACACTGTGAAAAACGTATGAGAATGGTGCCATGAGACAAGATGGAAGCAACCGCCTTATTGAACGTGTGTAAATAAGATTGAAACGCAGGATGCTAAGTAATCGAGTCTGCTTGCAATGCTTAGTAGAAGTTAGAGCAGCAAGCACCGACTGAATACATCTACCTCAATACAGCACAATGTACACATGCAACTCCATTTTGTATAAATAGAGGTACTCCCAGGCGGCCAAGGCCTGACTGGCCAAGTTTCATATTCAGGCCCAAGCGGAGGAAAAGAGCGGGATCGAAACTTAACAAAGGATGGCTCATGCCGGGGAAATCGAGGTCAACCAGAGAAGGGGAGATGAGCATGAGCTCACGAGGCTCCAACTTCAGAGCATGCCATCCCGCCCGTGAAGGTCAAGATAAGAGAGGCCCATGCAGGTGGCCAAGCGCATACAGAATTAAATGCACAAAAGGTTGGAAACTGAAGCAGATTCACGGTGGACCAACACGTGACCAGACAGGCGCGAAGATGTACCACTGCCTGATGTCATCCAGAACCAGAGGGTGCCATAACTTTTCCTGATAAGAGACTACAGATCCGAGGCCATACCCAGCCAACTCATTGACACATAGCCCTAAACCACTGATTGATGGAAGGGAGGCAGGGTGAATCTTGGGACACCAGGTACCAGGGTGTCTATTCTGCATGCTGCTAATTAAAGTGGAGATTTATGTTCAGGGGTGTAACTTGCCCAATCACAATGGACTATGTAATCTAGGGTCCTATAGAGACTGTAACCAATAGGACGTCATACTTTTAGTGACATCAATCACGTGTGTTGTAGAGGGATGGGCGTAGACGCCAACCCGATAAGAGTTATCCAATCCATATGCTTTATTTTCATATACAGATATAACACCTATACTTAAGTTACCTTTCCCAACCAATTATATTGCATGATGATTTTTTATAGAAGTGTACGTCATTGATGACGGAATTTGCCAATAAAAAAGGCTGTTTGACTGAAGTTCGGGGAAGTCGGGACGAGACAGGTGTTCGCGATGCTGCTGATATCCATAAGCTGATGTATGTATTATTAAACGGACTTCCCTTTGCCAACTTACTGAGTCCCTAGTATTTATTTCTGCTGGAGTATGTAACTCCTGCACCCTGTCCTCACACAGTGCAGCTATCTTGTATTACAAGTTTTTGAGGGTGAGTGCTGACCAATGGGCCCGTCAGTAATTACCTCTCCTCGTCAACACTAACATATCTTCCCTCAAATCTGGTATTCACAAAATTACGGGCTCAATCCCACCGACAAATGGCAGAGACCCACCAATCTGAAACAGCCGACCTTAAATCACAAAACTCTGCGAATCACGGCAAAAGACTTTAACGTGATGACGTCACATGTACACAAAAAAAAATAATAATATTTGTGAAAACCAAGATATATCTTTATTGGAAGTTAAACTGTATGGTAATTGTCCATTATAAATCTTTACTCTATGCATTAGGTTAAATTTTAGTTAACAGTTTAAAAATGATGCATGGAGCGCACATGTGTCACACAATTATAAGGCTACAAATTGCCTTGAAAAATCATCTTAGTAGTAATAGGGACAGCATCCTGATTATCAGTTGAGCGAGCGTTACCCCAAACAGGGATACATATGAATTGGAATGTGCACCTTTGAAATCTAACCCATTGAAGGAAATAGTAATGGATCTTCGTAACTTAATATCAGATTGGTATATTAAAGGCCACCTTACTGACAAATAGAAGACATTTCTAACTATTGCTAACCCGACAATGCCAACACTGTATTTTCTTCTGAAGATCCACAAACCCTTCGATAACTTGCCACAAGTAAGACCTATCATGAGTGACATTGGCTGGGTCACGGAAGGACTGCCTCAATATCTGGACGAGGCCCTCAAACCTTTTGTTCTCAAAATGAGATCACATATTAGAGACAACACTCATGTCCTGGAGTTCCTCAAGTCTCTCCAATGGGAACCTGACTATCTACTGTCCACCTTAGATGTTACTTCTCTGTACACTAGCATAAACCATTAACTGGCAATTGGCACTATTGATTATACCTTTCGTAACTCATCGGCATCTTATTTAAAACACATAGAGATGTTGAAAGGTTTTCTGCAATTTACCTTGATTAATAAAGGAGAGGCCATGGGTGCTAACTTTGAACCAACTTTGGCTAACTTATTCATGGCTCAATATGAGGAAACACATATTTATAATCAAGTGACTTTTGGTAACAATCTGATTGCTGGGAAAAGATTTATCGATGACATTTTGATTGTTTGGAAGGGGTCACAAGAATCTTTTGATCACTTTGTATTACACACCAATAACAATACCTTTGGCATACAACGGACTAGGCAATCCAACCCAACGCATATTGAAAACCCACAGAAGTGAACTCAGTTTTGTTAGCTGAAAGTAGTCATCGTATAAGCATAATTAGCAACATACCCAATGGTGAATTTTAGAGGGCTAGGAGAAACTGTAGTTTGGTTAATGACTTTGCAAATGAATGTAACACTCTTAAAGTTAGGTTTTAAGAATGGAGGTTATCGGCCAGAAGTAGTCAACGAAGCACATGATAAGTATGCTAATATGCAATAACTAGAACTATTGGGAGTAAAGAGTAAGATGCAAGAATATCCGCAACATATAGCAATTGTTACACAGTATTCTAGGGTATCAACAAAACTATACCAATTAGCCCAGAAACATTGGTATTTGCTGAAACCAGACAAAGACAAAGACAAAGTCTGACTGCCATTTTATCTCTGACAAACCTAAATTTACATTCACAAAAGCATCAACCATCAAACAGCAAATCAGTGCTTCATTTCTTGACCATACCAAACCCAAAACAGGAAATTGGCTAGATATGCAGAAAGGATTTTTCAAATGCGGAGTCCGGCATTGAGTCCAGTCTGCCCAGCCCACTGTGTTTTTCTTGAGAGGAGCTGCTGCTACTGCAACCCTTCAGTCCCATTTCTATTGCAACTGGCTTAGTGCTTAAAACCACCTTTCCCGCGTGGAATGCGGCGCGGAGTCCGGCCTTGAGTCCAGTCTGCCCAGTCTGCCCAAGTTCACCTGTGCTCTCGTGGCAGCATGACTGATTCTCCAAAAACTGGTTCCCTTCCTGGACCCCAGACCCGTCACAAGACTCTTCAACATCGACGGATGTTGAACCCATGGACAGCCGCTCCGCATAAAGGCATGTCCGGCTCGTCTGGCAGCAAGGTAAGCAAGCTAAGTAATCGGGTTGACACTCCGACACAAACCATTCTTGCTACGTCCCTGCCGATTGCCTTGTCTGTGCCACATGCCACACATGAAGCCGCTCCTCAGCCTGCTTCCCAGCCTGCACTGCCGGGGTCTCTGGTATCCACTGTCCCACTCTCTCCGAGTGTTGTTGTTTGCTTAGCGGACGTGTGTGACATTTCTCGGGCCGAGGTGATTGCACGCCCGACTGCGCTGTTGTCGCTGTCAACTCTTGTTTCTGTTCCAGTGTCGGAGACAGAGCTTACCTTGATTTCAAGAGACTCACCTTCGAATGTGGATTCATCAGACATTTACTTTCTCTGTTCGACATTACGGACGCCGAGATCATGAGAGTCTCACATGTTGTCCAGGAAGCTGTGCATGCTGATTCAGTTGAACACAATGGAGTTCCCTCGACTTCACTGGCCCCGAGCCGTGATGCAGTGAACTCAAACATTCGTTTGTTTGACTCTATTCCCGAAGCTGTTCACATTACCAAGGATAGGCCTCGGGTTGCCTGTGAATCAATGGAACCTGCTAACTCGGCATTGCTACCCGAGTTTTGAACTTGCAGGCATCCAACACCTTGCCTTTATTATCCCCTGTTAAAACTATCCCAAGCCTCTCGTCGCAACAATTTGTCAACCTTGCTTCGGGTGCCTCACTTGCTTCCACGCCTCAGCAAGCTTCTTCTCGCCGCTCTGTCGAGAAATCATTGGAAACACAGGAAATAGCAAGTCTGCCTCTACCCTCTAATGCCCGAACTACTTCCAAAAAACTGAGACTGATCCTTGATTCAGCCAATCTTTCACACATGCAAACTCCTCATAAAGATTCATCACGTCGAGCGGGTCTGAGTGCTGACTGTCCTATGACTCCTTCTGTAAAATGAAGTCTCTCAGTTGCTGCTGCAATCCAAATATACAATAACGTCCTCGGAGCATCATCACAAGCAATGATTCCTTTCGTTAAACTCTATGAATCAATGAACGAATCCATCCGTTATCAGACTGCCATCTTGATCACTTTAACCACCAAAATGGAACAAATTGATAACTTCATCCTATTTCTGAAACAACAAATGCAGGCCGAAGCCGAATCGACGATTCAATGGCAACTACGGCTTGCTGATCTAGCGGCACGTCATCACTGTCAAAATGACAGCCTGACTTCCGGCCTGCTAGATGCAGTCAAATGGATGAGGAAGAAGACAAACTCAGTGGATGACTCATGTGGATGCCAGCATAAAAAATCAGGCAAAGGAAACCTAGCAAACTTGGGTGCTCAAAACCCTGTGATATGAATCCATCAGTTACGAACACCCTTGAAACTCCCGTCTCAAGTGATGTATTGATCGCGCCACTAGGAGAACCTCTACCAATGCCAAGTATTGACTTAGTCGCTTCCAGGGGAGTTGCTGGGTCTGGAAAAGACCCGGGGCTACGCTGATGTCGGAACTGTTGGGACTGGGGGCTAGCTAGTCTTTTGGCTGTAGCTCCTGAGATTCTATCCGGGGCTACAACCAAAAGATCAGGGGCTATAGCCCCCTTAGCCCCCCCCTAGCAATGCCCCTGGTCGCTTCTGTCTTGCCAACACACTCCAATAGTGGTGTGGCTCAGTCCATACCCGAGGTTAAAAAAAATCTGGCCAAGTCAGGCTTACCGGTTTCCTCCACTGGACCTGAAAAGCCTCCCCAAAGTCAGCTCCAACTGGACCTGCAAGCACCGTAATGTGCCTCATTTGGCATTTTTGTTGGTCCTGCAAAATCGGGCAATGTCGGTATTTCACCGAAAGTAATGATTGCAGTTCCCTCAGTCAAACTGACGGCACCGTCCAAGAAGCAAAAGTGTGTACCGGCTACAAGGTCCTACAAAAATAAAGGGAGCACTTCTGGTCACTCTAACACAAAAAAATTCATAAGGAACTTGACGACTCCCCCAAGACTGGGGTTATTTGTGCGCAAAGCTGGTGCTGGTGGAGGCACCCGTTCCAAAGTGCTTGACGACACCGTGCCGCCTTCAAAACCACTCTCAAAAAGAAGGCGAATTAGCTCTAATGATTGTTCGTCAGTGACGTCTGTGGTGTCTGTTTTAACTGAGTTTTGTGACTTATCTACGTATCCTTGTTCTGATGAAGATGACAGTCCTCAGATTCCTGATGATAATCTAACTTCGGACACTACAGATACAAATCGTCAAGCAAAAGGTACCAATGGTCCTGCTTCCTCCAATGGCCATGTCAAGTTCCAACCTAAATCTGGAGCGGATATCGTAAGGTTGCTGACAACAAGTCCGATTGCCCCGAGTTTAAATACAAAACTTACTCTGAATCAATGTAAACAACTTACGCATTTCAAATCTCGTGTTCACGATTCTAAATCAACCCAACTGGCTGGGAATAATTGTAAGTTAAGGCTCCAGAACATTCACAGTGATGACAAAGAGCTGAATCTCAATAGAGGTAATGTGTTGAGGCCCCTCCGCTCGATAACTTCAGATGAGATTAAAATCGTTGAATATGTTACGGAGCGGTGCTCTGACTCAGTTTTGCTTCACATTGATTCAGTGGGGGTGCGTAATTCGATTCTTAAAGCTGCAGATGACCTATTGTTTTTTGGCTTTGACATTTCTTTAGAACCTGTGAAAGCCACTGGAACTCGTTCCTCTGACTCTGCTGATTACAAGCTGAAGGCCAGGAAGAGTTTGGATGTGTCTCATGTGCAGACTCTTCTGTGCACTGCTCCAACTCAGAGTCGCCTTGAAAGCTCAAATGCAAGCCATGAAAATCCTGACAGACTCTATGCACAGGCCTAGCCATGATTGATCCCCTTGGAAACGCAAAACTTTATTTTATTATGGAATACCCGTGGATTTAAACATTTATTTAATAACTTTGTGGTCTCCCTAGATCAAGTTTTCGCAATTTGCATGCAGGAGATGTGGTTATTAGACACTCCTTGGAGAGATGGCTACACTATAGGGCCTCATTACGACCCAGGCGGTAAGGGGTTTATGGCAGCGTAAACAGCGCCGACCCTTACCGCCTGAGTACGAGGTCCCTTAGCGCCATGGCGGATTTAAACCTGCTTTTAGCAGGTGTTAAAATCCATGGCGCTAAGGGACCATGGAGTTAATTACGCCACCGTAATTTACGGTGGCGTAATTAACGCCTTCCCCACTCCCATTATGCCCTATGGGGCAAAAATGGGAATGGGGAAGGGTAAATGGGGATTGGGGACTTACCGCCCCGCCAAGGTCGGAATGGGGCGGTAAGTCCGCAAACCACCATGGCGTAAACATAGTTTACGCCATCGTGGTAAAGTCACGGCCCAGGCGGTAACTTACCGCCTGGGTCGTAATGAGGCCCTATGTTAGTTAACCCTGCAGTTAAAAATGCCCAAGGAAGACCAAGTGCTGGGCCACTAATAATGATTCGCATTACTCAAAACTGGTCATCTCCGATATGTTCAAATCCTAAACTTTATGTATAAGTAATCATTATGCACACAACGAATTCCAATTTAGCGACGAGAAAATATCTTCTAATTGTCAACAGCTATTGGAACCCTGTAAAAATCAGTGCAAAGGTTTTTGTTAACACCGTATGTAAATTAATAGATGATGCAATGTTGTTATATAACAACGTAACAATTATTTGTTGTGAGGATTTTAACTGTTCTTGGTTCCAATCTGAGCAGTCAACCAACTGTTACAAGCGGCATCTATTGAGGGATGTGGTGGACAGAGGGCAAATGTGGGCTGACGCAATGAAATCGCATGACTGCGTTATTTTAAATGGTGCTGTCCGCGGCGACATTCCTGCCCAGCCAACCTGGCATCGTGAGCCCCACCACAGCATCATTTATTATTTTTGGGTCTCAAGGAATTTTGAGTTGAAGCTTTTAAGTCTTCAAATCCAAAATATGACCAATAGTGATCATAAGCTTTTGAAACTTAGCTGTCTTCTAGACACTACTATTTCTGGTCAAGTATATAATCCTCTAGTTGAATCTAATAATGTGGGTAATCATCTTCGAATAAATGCCTCACAGATCAGCAGCTTGACCTACAGATTTATCGCCTTATTGAATGGCGTTGATTATCCCACATTATTAACTGATCATCAAATCGCCATTAGGGTTCAGGGTCAAAAGCACACCCAACACAACCATGTGTTCAGCTTAGTTATGCACCAGAAAAAAAAAGTTTTGCGTCGAGATTTGCGCCTAATAAAAAAGAACTCACCAAAGAGCAAGGTACTAGATGCTGTGAGAGTTAGAAGAGCCATCTTTAGGAACTGGGTAACCTCACATAAAGCCATTATCGAACAAGATTGTGCCGAGTTGATGATGAATCTTATAATCACTAAAAATACTCGGGAAATTTGGCAGATATTAAATATGGGTACAGTCGACCGTTTAGCCACACCTCGAAATACCATCTCTGGTGACATATGGTCCAGACACTTCTCTGGTGGTTTTGCTAGCTCAACTACCCCCTTAGTGTGTCACTCGGTTGTAAGTCATGGTTCTTGGGATATAGAAATGTCGCTAGATGAAATTGAATCAGCAATCAAGCTTCTAAAGAACTCTTGTGCTGCTGGCCCTGACCTGATTAGCAATGTGATGCTTAAAGAGAATCTAACGGTCTGGGCCCTCTTTATTGAACGGTTATTTGCCAGTATTGCTTTGCAAACATGTCTACCTGTGTCATAGCTAACAGCCATTATAGTCACCGTCCACAAGAAAGGTAGCTGGGACCTTCCTGACAACTACCGACCTATTGCCCTCCTAGATTCAATCGGGAAGATCTTTGGCTCTCAGCTGCGACTGAAGCTTGTTCAATGGGCGCAGTTAGCCGGCATCCTTGACGTACAGCAAACTGGCTTCACAAAAGGCATGGGTGTCAATGTTAATCTTTTCATTCTCACAATCCTGAAACTTGAAGCTCAGAAAGCCAGGCATACCATCTACCTAGCATTTATTGACATGATGTTAAAACTGTAGATTTTTTCAATTTAAAAAAAACAAAAAGAAATGTGGAAATTGTATTTTTTGTAAATATGCACATGAGAATTGCCAATCATTTACTGACGATCATGGTATAACTGTAAAAATGTTGCATTTTATCAACTGCAGAACCTTTTATGTTGCCTATGCCATAATTTGTGTATGTGGCAAATTGTATATTGGCAGTACGATAAGACAACTGAGAGTCCGGATCAGGGAACACCTGGCGAGCCTCAGAAATACTGATCCTAAACTGCCATTAGCCATACATTGGCAACAGGAACATCAGTTTACCAACAAAGAGGACTTGAGGTTCATTGGACTTATGAAAACTAAGAGGGGTAAGAGAGGGGGGATACTCAACGGAAACTGAGACAGTGTGAATCCAAACTCATTTATTTTCTCAGAAGCACAACTAATAGTCTTAATAGTGACTATGAGATGAATGTGTTTTTATAACTAGTATTCTGTCTTTATAAATCCACCTCTTGTGTCATCTAATTCACTCTGACTTTGTGACCATTGACATGCCATGAGAATGTATAACCCAAGTGGACTTAGATTAAGTTATTTCACAATATTGACTATGGGGAGTTTCTCGCCGGGATCATGATTTGGCCTAACCTCTTGAGCTATTATTTGAGGTCATCACTGATGGATGGTTATATCTCACTTATATTTATAAGAAAAAATGTTTGGAACATCTATGACCCTCAATTGGATTATGACTTGGGGAACCTTCTTGGGCTACCAGCACCTGAGACAATTACTGAGGCTTTATTAGACATATAACATTATAGGGGAGGATTATGTTTCACATATGTTCACCAGACTTTTAGGATATCCATGACCTTTAATAGGTGTGAACCTTTGTGCTATCTGGTATAATTGGTATCATTCCCTAGTATAACTATACCGTTTATTGAAACAATATAACATACCCTTAACATATTGCATCGCACAGAGGGCTATGTTTTGTGCTCTAGTTATTTGTGCTATTTCACTATGTAATCTTGGGTAAAACTGAATTTTCCGATTCATATGTATCCCTGTTTGGGGTAACGCTCACTCAACTGATAATCAGGATGCTGTCCCTATTACTACTAGGACTCCGAACTTGTGCTAAGCTCACCTCCTGCCACCTCCTATCAAATAAGCTGCACATATCCATATAGCTTCCTAACATTTACACCAGGCAACACATTACTACTCCAACGTGCTCGCCAACTCACTCCACATCTAGCTTCACCACGGTTGTGCTCCGATTGCCCAACGGTAATAACCTACTATATTACCTGCACAACTCCTACACCAAATAGCTCCAAACACCATCCTCTCATGCTTCACTGCTCAGATCTGATTCCACTGACTCCATTCTTGCCGGCCCTCAGCATAAAAGAGAGATTCAAGTCACACTCCAAATCCACTCTACCTAAATCTCCAAATAACACCTTATGCAAGCCCACATCAATAGTTCAAATCCCCTTGCTCACGCCACCCGCACACTTAAGAAACTTAAGACTAGTAGCTTGCACATCCAAAGAACCTATCACTAATCACAAATACACTGCTAAAACCCACAGCACACCAGCGCACACAGCACAAAGACCCATGAACACATCACCATACACCCCACTAACATTGCCAAACCTAAACACAGCATAAATAAGACTACACAAATCCAACTTGCTCTCATTAATGCAAGATCAATGCAAACCCATGCCACAAAAATCCAAAACCTAATCTCTGACTTGGAGTTAGATGCACTAGCAAGCACAGAAACATGGTTACATGAAGCCTCCGGACCAGCCATATGCCAGTACCTACCCCTGGGTACATCATCCTCTGCCAGGTTAGACCCACACAAAAATGTTGGAGGGGTTGCCCTTATAGTCAAAGAAACACTCAAGGCTAGACAAATTAAATCTGCCACATCAGACAACTTTGACGCTCTATCTCTGAAGATCTCCTTCTCGCCCAATGCCACCATGACAATGCACCTCATCTACCATCCTCCAGGCCCTCTTCTGGACTTCCAAGCCAACCTTCTACACCTCATAGGTAATGAGCTCAAACCTAACACTAGAGCCATACTCTTAGGAGATGTCAATCTCGGCTACAGGGATGCAAAAGACAAACACAGTAAAGCGTTTGCTAAAGCTCTCCTAGACCTAGAATTCATTCAAAAAGTCGACTCCACCACTCATACCAATGGACGCATACTAGATTGGCTAGCCGACCACAATTGCCGTGTAGACATAAGTTCTAATACACCACAACCCTGGACAGACCACCATCTCATCCACTTCTATATCCCTACAAGTGCCGCATCCCCACAAAACCTTCCCACGCCAGCTGCCCTTGCTAGATCAAAAAGACTGATCACAAAAGAAAGAATCCTCCCTCTCCTAGAAGTCTGAGCACTAGCTTCACCACTTTCAAACAACCCCACGGAATCGGTCGATCTTTACAATACCACCATCAAAGAGGTGATCGATACAATCGCCCCACTAGAGAAAAAAAAAGCTAAAAGACACTTTCACGTCAATTCCTGGTATAACCAAGAGCTTCTTGACTTAAAAGTACTCAAAAGACACGCCCTCAACAAATGGAAATCCTGCCCATCCACCTCCACTCGTGACTCCTACCTGGCTATCGCTAAACAGTATAAAAATGCGGCAGCTTACAATACCAGAATCGACAATGCCAAATGACACTCAAAAGAATTATTCCCCATCTTCAACAAGCTTGTCATACCTCCCACGTCCAAACATCACACTGTTAAGGATGAGAAATTGTGTAATAACATCCAGAAGGCTATGCTGGACAAAATCGAGCTACAAAATCACAACTAACTATGACAACCTACCTCAGGTCACCCGCACAACAAATGTGGCATCTACTCTAAGCTCACTATCCCTCCTGAGAGCAAACCACATCCGCCATTTACCTTTAGGAATGTAAACATTCCTGAAGTCTCACTCATAATGAAAAACATAAAACCCTCACTATGTAAAGGTGACATTTGCCCAGCAAACATAATCAAAGGCTGTTCTGGAGCACTAGCACCCTTCATTACAACTTTTATTAACGCTTAATTTGCCTCTGGTTCACTACCCTCCACAAGGAAGCATGGGTTCGACCACTACTAAAAAAGCCACGTTAGACCCTGACTCTCCAAACAACTACAGGCCCATTACGACTGTGCCTTTTCTGCTGAAAATTCTGGACAGGGCTGCATATCTCCAGATACAAGCCTACCTAGAACTAAACAACATGCTAGGAAAGAGACAATTTGGATTTCGTCCATGGCATGGCACCGAATCAGCCTTGCTTGACTTAAAAAACCAACTCCTAAGAAATATAGACAAGGGCAAATCAGCTATCCTCCTACTTCTCGACCTGTCAGCAGCTTTCGACCTGGTTGACCACAAAATCCTAAAGACACACCTCACTGACACGGCTCACTTTTTCGCTGAGGCCACCACCGGGATCACATCCTTCCTGGAGGGCAGAGCCATGAGGGTGTTCTCAGATCAAGCATCAGCCACCCCATCGCCAATCAGCTGTGGAGTACCACAAGGTTCCTGCACCTCCCCTACGCTCTATAATCTATTTACCCTACCACTCTTTAACGACCTAGAAGAATTCAGCATAACCTTCACCAATTATGCTGATGATACACAAATTCTTATCCCACTATCTGGTGATTACGAACAAGACCTATAAACCCTACAAGACACCCATGCCATCATCCAGTCCTGGATGGCAGCTAATGACCTCTGTCTAAATGGGGACAAAACCGAGATCCTACTGGTTGGTCCAAAAGAAATCCTTAGGAAATTAGACAGCAAATACTGCAACTTCAAAATAGAGAATTCAGTAATTACAGTCTCCTTCTTTGTAAACACTCTGGGAGTGTACCTAGACACAACCCTGTCCATGGATAGACACGTAAGCTATATCTCCTCAGCAGCAGCACTCAGAACAAAAATAATCAATGCGGTAAAACCTCACCTATCCACTGAAAACTGCCTCAACATTGCCAGAGCCACTATAGGTGCTAAACTGCACTATTGCAACGTCCTCCTATTGGGCACCTCCGCCAAAAACATTAACAGATTACAAATGCACAGAATAACGCACTGAGAGCAGCACCCAGTATCCCCAGGAGGGAGCCCATCTACCAAGCAAGACAAAAAGCCCACTGGCTCCCAGTCAAAGAGCGCATCTTGTTTAAGACCCTCACCATCACCCACCGATGCCTAACCCAATTTGCTCCAATCTATCTGGTTGAACGAATACACCCAGTGCAGATGCTCAGACCAAAACGAGACATGTACACACGCACACTCTCAATTCCTACCTTCAACAGAACCAAAGCCGGTGGGTCGAGTTTTGAAGTCCTAGGACCAAAATCTTGGAACTCACTACCACCTGAATTGAGATCTGAAACATCGCTCCTGGCCTTCAGAAAGGCATTGAAGACCACTTTATTCAAATAGCTCTCCTTCCTGCTCCACGGTTCCGATGTAACCTTGGAACATGAGCAATGTCTTTAACTAATCCTGATGACTGTTTCTTCAATATTATACTTATGTCAACGTCAGTACTATGCCATGACAAGAGAGCTCTCTGTAAAAGCGTCACAATGACCTAGGGCAGTTGTGCGCTTTAAAAAGGAAAATAAATAAATAAATAGGACTATTTTTCAGGGCAATTTTTGGCATTATAATTGTGTGACACATGTGCACTCCATGCATCATTTTTAAACTGCTCACTAAAATGTAACCTCATGCATAGAGTACAGATTTATAATGGACAATTACAATACAGTTTAACTTCCAATAAAGATGGATCATGGTTTTCACCAATATTTTTTTTTTTTTTGTTTTCATGTGACGTCACAACCAATTATACGCATGACGTCATCACGTTAATGTCTTTTGCTGCGATTTGCAGAGTTTTGTGATTTAAGCTCGGCTGTTCCAGATTGGCGGGTCTCTGCCATTTGTCCGTGGGACTTAGCCCGTAATTTTGTGAATACCAGATTTGAGGTATGATATGTTAGTAATGGTATTGGTTTGGGACAATTGATCATTTTTATAGTTACAATTCGGTAGTGGATCATGCTTTTGAGAGCGCTTTTATAATACATGTTAATTGTTGGATATGGATCCAATATGCTAGTTTAGTGGCTGGGGTTAACTCTCTTGCATCTGTTGTGTGCTTGCTTTTGGATGCCCAAGTTAATGTTTGTGCTTCTGCACATAGGAAATCTGTCCCCATGTCTCCATTAGGTTGGATATTATGGAATGAGTCAGCCCCATCACTTATGGCTTAAAAGTTTGTGATATAGAGGAGTGTGCGCCTCTAATTATTGAGTATAACTTTAGGACATTGGGCCTCATTACGACCCTGGGGGTACGGGGTAAACGGCACCGTAAAAGGTGCCGGCGCCGTTTACCCCGTACCGCCTCATTACAAGGTCCCCTCACGGGACCCAGGAAGCAACGCCTGGTCAAACCAGGCGTGCTTACCGGGTCCCGCAAGGGGAAGAGGGAGCAAACAACGGGCCAACTCGTAATGGCCCGTTGTTTGCTCCCTCTCCCATTCCCATTCAGCCCTATGGGGGCTGAAATGGGAATGGGGAAGGACCAGGTCCGGGTCCTTGGAGGGAGGAATTACTGGGCCTTCCGAACTCGGAATGGCCCGGTAATTCCTCATTCTGAGGACCCGGACCCAGACGCAATTTCGGCAGCAGCCATGCCGCTAATAGCGGCATGGCTACCACCGAGGTCGTAATGAGGCCCATTGTCTTGTATCTTGTCTCTAGGCATAATTTGAATGAATTTTGCAGATACACATATGGAATCCAGTATTGAATTGTACTACTTAACATCTATATAAGTCAATATGACGCCATTCTACTACTTAACACCATCTAAGGTATGATTTATCCAGTATTCACTAATTTGATGACAAGGGCCTTACTAACTTTCAGATGCTAACAGCAATTTGCATCCATTTTTGCAGAGGTTGGACTAGTGAATTTGTCCCACGATAAATTACAACATATTAGCGCAACTATCTCTGAGAGACTACTTACCTTACCAGGGTATGTGATTTAGATCACACTGCCACTTTATCATTTGGTATATTTGCCACTTGATTGCCCTCGTTTTTGTCACCATGATGACACAGTAATCCTATTATGTTTCAGGGATACCCCATTGAACCAACAGAATAGGGTAAGCTTATCAATTGATAAACCACATATCACTGAGGCACACCACTTTCATAATTAATATTTGTAAACTCATTATTCACTATCTCCAGCTACCTTAATAATGCCTCATGGAACAGAATATCTTCCATCAGCAATGGGAAGATAAAATGACGGGTTTAACATAATATGCCTAATTTAAGAGATCATTGTATGGGCTCCACATCCGCATGACATGTCTAATCACGTTCGCAGGGAATGTCAATATAATTTGAACAACGCAGATGTGACTTGTTAAATATGGAAGGAAAAGTAGAAAGTTGAACTTGCAAAATAAAATTGGTTTCTCTTTTTTATATTAATTTCATACTTGAATCAACCACCTGTCTCCGTCCTGGAATGCAGTATGTTTGGGTGTTTTGGATAATTCTATTTTTCAATTGTGCAATTTGTTGTTCATGGTATTGACTGTTTCCGTATGAATTGTCATGGTATATCGTGGAATAACGTATTTGGCTATTGTCCAATTAGAACAACTGGATTGAACTTTATAATGTCACCATATTGCAAAGAGCCTTGAAAACGACCAGAAGGTTGAAACACGTGTCGGCTGTATCTATCCACTAAGGTGTGGAATAAACCAAATCAGAGACTTCATAGAACTGTGTCATATTATATTTTGTGTACAAATTAATCTTTAATCGGAGCGTAAATTGCCCTCCTAGAATTTCAGTCTCTCCTATACAAATTTTGTCTCAGATCATTGTGGGTGGTCTGTGGGGAGTGGGCTCTTGCAGCCGATTTAGAATCATATCTCTATTTTTCATTTTGAAGGTAGTGAATAGCCCACGGTGTCGGATATATCTGTTATATCCTCTTCCACTTGTGAAGAGTCTGATTCCCTGTCCTCCCCTTCCTCCTCACCTCTGATTTTCCGATGTTGTGCAAACTTCGGGTCATCCTGAGCTCGAGTCTTTCCCTTTTTTTTTTGCAGATAAGGACGACCGTGAAAGGACGCCACAGTGACACCCAATGGGTGAACTGTGGCTACCCTCCTCAGCCGTTGAACTGTGGGGAAAAAGCCAGAGGCATAAAAAACCCCAGAAAGGTATACTTCTGCTGAAGAGATGAGTGGATCAGGAAATTCCAGGGATGGTAAACTTGGGCGTAAAACCAGCAGTAGAATGACTGAGTACCACGGGTTAAGTGTTCCGGTAGCAACAATACAATTCAGGAAGAGGCAGGCAATCCGTTGGGCAGGCAGGAGTCGGTACACTAGAAGTACAAGAATACGCCAATAGGGAAGAGGCTAGGCAGTCCGTAGAACAGAAGGAGGTTGATACACAGAATGGCAAGGCTGTAGGAAAAGGGGAAAGAGGCGGAGAGGAAAAGAATGAAAGAAAGCAAGCCTGAGGGAAAATAACACAAGACGGGAGGAAGGGACCGGTGGAAGATGGGAGCGGAAAAGTAGAAGGAGGAAGGACGAGGATACGGAAGCGAGAGGAAAAGCTGGAGATTCAGAAAGGGAGGACGGGGAGACGGGAGACGGTAAGGAGACAAAACACTGAGGAGCGAAGTGTAAGGAGTACGGCAGCGCAGTCGATCAGCGATACTGTTCGATGCAACGCATCCGACACCGGAAGTGAGTGGCTAAAGTACCGGCGTCGGAATGCGTAGAAAAAAAAGACTAGACCCGTACTCTGCGCTTTGTCGTACGCGAAGGAACCAGCAATGGAGGACGCAGCTTCCATTTAGCCCAAAGCCGCCAGGTTCCCTGAGGTGTGACACACGGTTACCTATATCGATCCCACTACTCTTTATTCATTGTATATCTAAGACATGTTCACTATAACATAATCTGTATATACATTTACAATTAGTAGAAATAAATAGAGACACATGTTAAACCCTAATTATATACTATGTTTTAAAACAAACATATGTAAATACTTAATTGCTTTATTGCAAGAACGATTTGTACACATACCATTTTCTGATAGCACATGAGAAGTGCTTTAAAACAAGGAACAACTATGTATTTGGATATATTATAAGATTTCCATACATGGGTATTGAAAAAACTGATTATTAGTCTAAATTTATCTATATATAGAAAATAAATTAAGTTTTAAAATTTAACATTTGCTTGAAAACATCTACACAGATGTATATTTCTTTCTGTGTGTCTTACGTAATTGATTAGCATGTTAAAATACATACTGCACAAAGTAAAAGGAATCTTTAAATAGTATCCGATTTTTTAATACATTGACTTGTGTGTATATCACGGATGATGTCATTAGGGATGTCATCAATGATGTCATCTGTGATGTCTTCATTGTGGTCATAGGCTGTGCAACAAGGGGCAATGGGCAGTGATTTGTCACCACCAATGTCACTGTAGCTGTAAAAATATCTTTAAAAAAAAAATGATGTATAAAAGATTGCAGGCCTTGAGAACTCCAAGTGTGTTTAGGCAATGTGCTGTGAGATTACATTATTTGCCAAGGATCACACACTTTGGTTAAGCAGTGTGCTACAATCCCCTTGCTCAATGGCCGGTCTCTTGGTGACTGTTGTGATACATCACACAACCCTAACTAACTGCCTTGAAGCAGCACAGAAAAGGGAAATGATAGGAGTTGAGTTGTCGGAAGCGGCTGATGCGGGACTGGATCGCGTTACCAGACTCAGTGCGGCTTGACGACTCTTCCTGGTGTCTAATGCGTAACGCTCTACGTGACCAACACAGAGGGGCCTGGGTAGCTGGGTCCCTTTCTCGAAACCTGGAAGTCCGCATTGGGGCGTGAGGCGCAAGGCGGAAAGCTGAGAGTCCCTGAGAGCGGCTCTGAGGCTGAGAATAGGGGTGTCACCGGTAGCCGGTAGCCGAGGTGTACCTGACCCCGCCTTGGGCTCGGTGGCGAGGCTGGGGCTCAGCAGGCTCAGCTGTAAGATCGAACTTAACAGTGCCTAAAAGCGTGATATTAGGGATGCGATTGCAGTATCCTTTGCCCAGCCTGGCCCATTTTGAATATCTATTGTTTTGAAGAAAGGGTGGAGTAGAGATCTTGGCAGGACATCGCTTGAAGAGTCTCAGTCATCAATCTCTGAGAGGTGCTTTCTGATAAGTGAGCACTGCTTACCTGCTGGCTGGGAGGCGAAGAGGGTTTATGTAATCGCCCTCTGATAGGAAAGAACGCTAGGATAAAGCACCATTTGCCTATGTGCTTGTTTCGACGAGAAATATTGCTCAGCTAACAACTGCTTTTTTCTGACTTGCACATAAGGGAGTAATTGGAGTTGGGCAATCTAAGATTATTAACTGCTGCTAAGGCCAGCTAAAACCTGGGCTTCATTCAAGCAGGTACTTGTGAAAAGTTGTTGAGGCCCCCATATAGTGCAGCAGAAACCGTGTGAATTAAGCGTTAGTCCTTTGACTTAAGCAAGGAAGGAAACTTAGGCACCAGGTGTTGGGGCTAGTAACTGCGATAGCTGCAGAGACTGTAGGGCTTGTGCCCTTTGATCTGTATGCATAAGTAGTACTATTAACCATGTACACACCTGCAACTAACACGAGCAAAAGAACAACTGCTGCTGTAAGCAATTCCCACGAGTACTCTAACCAGGTTACTCACGGATAATAGGACCACTTTATTGGAAAGATGTCTGCTGGCAGGAAGGGTGCAGCCTCAAACTACAATCTTCGCAGAAAAAGTGGAAAAGAATGTGTGACGAATATAGGGAAAAAGGAGAAGGGGAAAAAAGCGTAGAAACCTATCCCAGTAGACGCAGGATCTATTACTTCCTTTTCCGCCCAAGCTTGGGAAATCTGGGAAAGGAAAAAAACTGTGTCTCTTTGGAGACGTGTAATGTAACTAGCACTAGTATCAACGATCTACAGGAGAAATTGAATGAGGAAGTCATTGATAATAATTCACTATTGGATTTATGTTTGTCCATGCAAAGATCAATGGCTACCCCTTTGGTTAGCGAGGAGGCACCTATAGATTCACCAGCCAAAGATAAGCAAGACCCTGTGGCGCAGGTGGAGCGGCTGTCTGTATCTCCAAATCTGGCTGCCCTGTTCGATCATACTAACATGGAAGTAACTGGTGAATCCTTCTCTTGTCCTGATGCATTGATGGAACTACAATCGTCGGTGGCCTCGCTTCAATTTGCCCTGAAAATCTTACTAAAGATGTGTGGCCGAATTTTGGAGAACACCATTAAATCTGCTCCCATAAATATCACTAATCAAAGTTCGGCTGCAGAGGTTGAGAGTAATTTATCTGAGGCATTAAGGCTGGTTGTTGAGCACGATAACATACAGAAGCCTGATAATAAAGTGGAGAATAACTCTGCCATATATTTCTCTCGCAAACAACGCAGGTTGGCTAAAAGAGCTGCTATGAAAGAAAGGCCATGTATGATCGCCTCTCCTTTACCGCCTACGCTACTGATGGAAAAGCACACGAAGAAAACAAGGAAAAGAGCCTCAAGGGCAAAGAAACGCAACCAAAAGGGTGAAGGCTGTCTCACGAGCTGGTTAATCTCCGAAAGGGACAAGATACCAGCAACAGTTGAAAAAATGGCAGATCTTTCACAGTTTTTACTGGAAGATGAAGACGATAAGATCTCATCAACTCCAATAAGTGGAAGGCAAATGGTGGCAACAAGAGATAATATGATTCCCATAGGGGAAGTCAAAGTTTTGGAGGCAGAAGGATGTAAGAAGAATATACTTTTTGTTAAGAATCTATACCAAAGAAATGATCATGATTGGCTTACTCGCACAGTCTTTATGACCAGACTTTATTCAATTCCACAACTGAGAGTACTGCAATCAGCTGATTTTGAATTTGTTGAACCTCTTAATTGTAAGAACACAAATGTATCAGCTATTCACTGTAAATTCCAGTCGATGGCACAATTGATCCAGTTATATAAAGATAATATGCTGGATGTGGAAGTGAATGCAGACCCCGATAAACTTGACTTGTCCTAGGGTGGAGAAGACTCTAACTGAGAGCAAGTCTAGCGTTCCCCTGATCAACAAGAGCAATGCAGCACAAGTTGAAGACATCCAAAATGTGCTTAAGTGGCTAGCCGAATCCCTCCCAGTGGTTTTGAATAAAGATTGATGAGATTATACGATATTATCGTCGAACTGCAGAGATTTTAGCCATTTATTTGCGTTAGATGGTTCTCTTTCTTACATTACTAAATTTTCGATGTTTTGCCTCCAGGAGACTTGGTTGACTACACAAATCGTACTTAATGGTTTCACTTTGTACCAGTCTTGTGCCAGAAAGGGCCTTCGTGGTAGACCATATGGAGGCTTAATTGTTGGGATACCTCACTGGGTCAACACACCCCGTATATCCACTAATTTGGAGGATTTGATTATAGCTGTAGAGTTGGAAATGCTTATGGAAGGTTTTACTGAGAACGTTTTATTAGTGAATGTGTATTGTGCACCTGGTGCGGGTCAGAATGAAGCAATGCAGGAAACATTGCATGGAATTATGATTGATTGGTCACTAAGAAAGGAAAACAAATGTATCATTATTTTAGGGGATTTTAATTGTCATATGACGGGGGGTACTGGCCTTTGACCAACTCTCACCTAAATTCAAAATGTAAAATGTCACACTCAAAGTATGATTATGTGGGCCTCCATTGGATGAGTTTTTTCAAACAGTGGGACATGGAAATGATCACTGTTCAGACGTGGGGAAATGGTATTGCCAAAAGCACCTTAGATTATATTTTTCTTACCCCTGATCTTGCGAACTATGTCAGGGATCTTGAGATTAGCCGTAACAGCTGGAGTGATCATGCGTCTCTCTCTCTCTTTCACTTACGATAAAAGAAATGGCAACTAATCAGATACTGAGGGGCAATATGATGACAAACCTGTTTGCTACGCATATTTGCTGGTCCGAGAAAAACATAATAAATGCGGCCAACGCGATAGAAGCTGAACAACATCCTGACATAATGCATTTTCAAGACATGTCTGCAGAGGAGATTGAAAATTGGATTTCCTTGTTCTCTCTGGCGTATGCCACTGTGGGGTCAGGGATGGAGATAGGAGGACCAATCAAGAGCAATAGTTATGACCGAGAGATCAGAGACGCTAAGAGAGCACTGAGAGTAGCACTTCGTAGGGCTAAAAAGGTGAGTCTCACGTATACTTCTTATCACTCCATCTCTAAGATGCTAAAAAATAAATATAGAGCATGGACAAAGGAAAGAAGATACTTGAGGACTCTAGGTCAATGGCAGGACATGGTACGGATACTTTGCACCAAGAACACCCGTAACATATGGGCCCTACTGGGTGACGCAAGGGGAAATAGGCAAACACCCATGATTAACCGCATAGGTGCACATACTTGGGAAAGTTTCTTGATGGACCGGAATATACCACCAGATGAACTTGATAAGAGCTCAGTAAATGCTAGTCCGCCGAGCCCTCCATTTAATGTAACTGTTGACCAATTGATCATTAGAATTAAAAAAATTAAAATCCTCTCGTGCCCCAGGTCCTAGCGGTCTAGCGAATATTGCTATGAAAACAAAACCGACTTTTTGGGCAGAGTTAATGAAGATACTATTTGACAGGGTTCTAGCTGAGGGGAGGATCCCGAGTTCCTGGCAGAAATCAATTCTTATCCCAATTCATAAAAAAGTTGATAAGCTCGATCCAGGTAATTATAGATTATTATCTATGCTGGATTGCTCTGGAAAAATATTCGCAGGTATTTCGTTAGAAGAACTCCAGGATTGGGTCGACAAAAATAGGATTCTAAACCGATTTCAGAGCGGATTCAGGAAGGGTTATTGTACCATCTATAATCTAATGATCCTGGACACTTTATGTACCAACGCCAGGAAGAAGGGTAAACCTCCTCTGTACGCCATGTTTATAGATTTTAAAGCTGCCTTCGATAGAGTTCGGAGAGAGTGGCTTTGGGTCAAACTGGAACATCTGAGATGCCCTAATGGTTTATTATATTATTTGAAACTCCTCCATGCAAATAATACCACTCTATTAAAGTTAGACTCACAAGGAAACACGACAGCAGAAGTTGATCAGAACCGAGGGGTTAAACAAGGGTGCGTCACGGCTCCTACGCTTTATAACTTGTTTGTTTACGATCTTCCAGATGCAATAAGCTCTGCCTATAATTGTCCTCCATTGATTGGTCAGGAGAAATGCCCAGTGCTTGCCTACGCTGATGACTTGGTCATTCTTGACCATACTATCAGCGGATTACGTAGATCAGCCGAGGCGCTGTGGCAGCATGCTAAACTTAATGACCTTAGTATTAATATGGACAAGACTCAAGTAATGTTGTTTACTAATAAAAGCACTGCCCGCACTAGAGTAAATATACAAGAACTGGAGATTCTATATACACCTAGCCATAGGTATCTTGGCATAGTTTTTGAAAAGGGCAATGGTTATCAACTATGTATACAAGCGAGGAAGGTTAGAGCTGTGCAGTTAACGGCCCTTGCATATCAATTTACTAAGTCGCATGGTGGCTTTACAATTTGGGCAGCCAGACTATTATATCTTCAAGTATTGGCGCCAATGATGGTGTATGGTCTAGAAGCCCTCCAGACAATTGATCTTAACTGGCTGCAGGTAGTTGAGGGCAAGTACTGGAGAAAGATCTTGGGCCTTCCTTCCTGCATACCCATGGCCGTTCTTAGATTGGAACTAGGGCTTACCTCACTGAAACCTATAGTTTTAAAAAGAAGGGCTGAATTATATCTAAAAATAATGTCCAATTCTAGAAACCAACTCTTACTATCTATGAGACAAGAAATCAGTAAGGAGCCTAAGAAGTCCCTCTTTAAGACTAATATCGAGAAGTATTTAGGTGAGATTAACTGGTCTTCGAGAGCAGGGGAATACTGTTCGGCGGTGAAATCTGCTTTAGCCAGGAAGGTCGATCTCGGTGACTGGATAGAGAATTATGATCGATTAGATAGATTAAAAAAATATCAATTTATAAAGTTTGTACTGTACACCTATAAAAAACCTCAGCCATACTTGAATTTATGTCCTGCCCCAAGACTAAGACGATTTATACTTCTAGTCAAGATCAACCAGCTCCCTGTATTGGCCACCACCGGTGTATTTGATAAGATTCCTAGGGCAGATCGTCATTGTCGATTGTGTAAGGACAATAAAGTGGTGGAGACCGGGAAACATCTATTGACTGGTTGTCCTAAGATGCTGAATGTATATAAGAGACACTATGACAAATATGTGCATGATATTAATCATATAGGAGTGGACATATTCTGGTGGCAAATGATCAACACATCCAACTTGAAAAAATGTATCGCAACGTATAATATATGGCTCACTCTGGACAGATTGCTGAAGGTATCAATTTAAATGGTTGTGAAAGGTATTTTCTGCTCTCTATACGCTGTTTATTTTTAGTAAAGAAATTATTTAACTCTGCTAAATATAATTGGATGTAAAAGTATTTTTTATTTTTTTTAGAAACTGTTTTATTTTAAATATGCTAAGTATTTTTATCTGGAATATTGTATTAATTCTGTAGATTTTCGATATCTGCACTTTTGTTGATGTAAAATGTATATATTATGTGAAAGGTTTATTTATAAACTAAAACACATTAATAATAAATTAATAAATAAATAAATAAATAAATAAATACATGGGAACAAATGACTGGCTGCAAGAATGACATATGCCCAGGTACTTTTGCCCCCATAACAAAAATCAAAACCTGGTACCCATGAATATACAAACAGAAAGTGAACATATATCTTAAAGTGAAATATATATATATATAGTATAATTGACCATCCCCTTAGAAGAAAGTGTGAAGAAAAATAACCTAAGAGGAAACGTTGCAATAAATATGTTGGCAAAGTATAAAAGGTGAAAGAGAAAAAGTTCCCAACATGGGAACTCCCGTCTCCTACACTCTATTTGTGGCCCAAAGAAAGTGCCAAAACATTCTGTATATGAATAAGAACAATGGTTTTGTAGGAGTCAGTATTTGAACAAAATAAAGGAATCATACAATATTAGAAAACAAAACTTATATAGTATCAAAATTGTTATTCGCAAAAATGTGCTAATCATTTAAAGCAAAAAACAGCTGAACCCAACACGTTTCTAGAAGCAATTCTCTTCATCAGGGGTGTGATCAATGTAATCATTAACAGGTTCTGAAAATAATCACAAAAAGATTATAAGTAAAAGACTCCTCCAAATAGTCAAATCTTTATATAGCACAAAATAGGCTTGGTAAATCATCTCTTGTGTTTAAAATTCTATCACATCATCCATCGAAACGGAGACAATCTTCCCCATAATATTTCACTGCTACTTGCTAGAAGGTGTAGCCAATCTGTTGGTACATGAAAAACCCTAGTTAAGGTTGTTGTCCACTATCCATGCAACCCATTAGTCTCCACGTGGTATTTTCAATGAGTGAAAACATTCTCACCTAATCATTGATCCTTGGACCATTCCTTGAAAAACAAAGGTCATCCCTTCAAACATGAAATTCTCCTTGGCTCTCAGCCCTAGAGTTTCGGGAAAAATATATACATATAACATACATTGCTAACTTACACAAAAAAATATGGTGTGCTATGGCTACCATATTTAAAGTCAATGGGCCTTATTACAAGGTTGCCGGTAAAAAAAGAAAATTACTGGCATGCCGCTGCTACCGTGACCGTGTAGCACTGCTGCTGGAATCTACGGTAGATTCTGGGTCAGCGTGCAAGCGCATTCCGGCATGCCGGAAACAGTAGCACCGGCATGCCAGTAACTGCCCCGAAACCCCATATACTGCATCCTCGATGCCGCAGCCACCGGCTCCGACACGGATGACGCTGTAATTACTGGTACCGGTATTACTGGTACCTGAAGCAACGTCATTGCAACGGGCGGCCACAATAAAATCACAATCCATTCCAATCCTCATCCTACATGAGTGCAACTGTCAATCCAAGTGCAGAGCTACACTGAGGAGAAAGACATCGACAAGAGGAACCGTCCGTCGCCGCAAACCCCGCTTTAGTGAGTAGGAGCTCAATATGCTTGCGGACACACTAATCGATCATGCTGACATGGTCTTTGGAGCAGATCTGCGGTGCTCAGCACAGTTAAGGAAGAAGGCGATATGGGAGGAAGTGGCCACCAAAGTGTCTGCGGTGGAGACAACACCCCGGACCGTCAGAGACTGCTGTAAGAGGTGGGGCGACTTACGTCTCCGGGTCCATAACCTCCTTGCCGCCGAGCACAGCCAGGGGCTGGCCGCAGGAGGTGGTGTGCCATCCCCCATAAAACTACAGCCATGGGAGGAGACCTGTAGCACCGTCATCCACATAGAGAGTATCGAGGGGGTAGGAGATGCGGAGACGGGAGCAGCATCATCCCGAGATGCCGTTGAGTGCACGTAACTTAAATCACACCCATGTATCCCCAATGCCAATGGTGAAGTCCAAATGACAAGTCAGTGGCACCAGATCCCTGCTGACTTGCCACCCAGCAACAGCCTCAGTGCACGCATGTATGTACCTGCCAGGAAGACAGGCAACAAACCCCACTGAGACACCCCACATGTCCAGGCCTGGACTGGCCCACCGGGACACCGGGAGTTTCCCCGGTGGGCCTGGGCACACAGGGCCTCTTTTCGTGGGCGAATGCATGGACGTCATTCAGGGGTCACCAGAGGTCGCGGAGACTCCCTTGCGACCGCTTATTTTTGGGGGTAAACAAGTTTTTTTTTTTAAACATAAAAAAAAAAATATTTTTTTTTTTAAACAGAAGCTCCTGTGGAGCTTCGCAGCACCCGCGGTGCGGGGGACACCAGGAGCTTCAAGCTCACCCCTCGCTCAGGCTTCTTCATTTGCAGTGCCAGCGCCAGTCCGACACTGGAAACATATACAAATGTAAACACCATAAATAAATGATACATGTGTAACAACAATCGAGTATAGGTTAATACCCTAGACATGTCTACATGTATCTGTACTAGCTATAGCTGTCAGCATTAAATCATGTCGCTTCTATAATAATGAACCGTCTGTACACATCCTCCCCTGCTCCATCAGCCCGTGTCTCTTGCTCACTTGGTGCCCACAGCTGAGTGTCTGGAATGTGGCACACTTAGTGACTGTAATATCACGCTTCAACCGGGTGCTTTAAAATGTGCACCTTCAAAACGTCATCAATGCTATCCATAGTCCAAAATAACCCTGGGTCATGTAGGTCGCTTCCTAGGTGTTCTCCGAGCTGCGATGTACATAATGTGTAAACTGTCATGAACATCTACTGTGTATAACATGTTCTCCTAATAGTGAATAAATGTTATTTACAACGATGTGGGAGTGATTCATATGTGGCGTTTTGGTTATGTGTTAGATACAGTGTACTGTGGGAATGTTTTTTTTTTGTTTACTTACCTACTGTTTGTATACCGTGCAAGGTTAATTTACTAAACAAATTCACTTAATAACATTTGTAAAAAAAAAAAAAACAAATGCACTGTACAATTGTGTTTTTTTCAGATTGTCCGTCCCCTCTCTCTGCTTATAATATTGGTCGGTTGTGAAAATGAATCTCTTACCCCGCATTCTTCCGGTTATGCTCTCCAAAGTGGTGTGCGTTCTATGCAACATCAACATGTGTCAAGTTTGTGGTGTCACGTGCACTGAAGCTGCTAAATCGGCCCGGGCGGGCGCCTCAGTGGTGAAGTGAAAGAGCAACGATAAGCCATGGGGGAAGTTATCTCCTATTTCAATTGTAGAGTTAACTTCTCCATGGCTTTATTGTTGGCCCTCTCATGCCAGATGCTTGGAGGGGTCACAGGGTCAGCGTTGCAGGTGCCATAAAGGCGGCAGCCAGAGCCGCTTGCAATCGCAAATGGTTTGTGTGATGAAGGGCGAGCTTTCAGTCAGTGTGTGTGTATTTTGAGGCTGGCTGTAATGGATTCACATTGCAGTGCTCGTGTTCCTTCTCGTGTGCGGGTCACAGTTGAGTAAGTAAGTGATGCCAGACGGGTTTAATATAGAAGTAACATGAGCAAACCATGGCTTATCATGACTCTTGTGGAGAAGGATTGTAGTGTGAGATATGTTTACATGTGTAATTAACTGTCAATCCGCGCTTCTGGAGCACATTCCCCACCTCAGGGCTTATAAAAAATATGGAGTGCCTTGAATATGGAGAGTTAGCGCTTGTGTTTACAGACAGCAAAATGTTGCAAAAGTCACTGGATTCAGCAACTGCTTTTTTTTTTGCTCTTGCACTTTTTCGTCCTTGTTTATTTTTTGTTGCTGTTAAATATGTTGCCATTTTCCGAGCATGTCCTATTTGTGAGTATGCAAAGCAAAATCGTATGCACATTTCAGCGATTCTTTCAAACCTGCCAACTGTGGGTAGCTTTTCAAGGATTTAAAAATAATCCCCCAAAAAAACCTTCTTTAAATATTTTAATACAACTGCTCGCTGTCGCCGCAGCCAGGCACGTGCATGAGGTTAGTACATTTTTGAAGGGCCGACCCAAGCTTTCGTCCTACAAAGTTGAATGAACCATGTAGTTCGGTTAATAATACATGTATTTGCAAATGTCCCAGATTATATTTGATTACAAAAGTTTTTTAGGTCATCTATGCTGTTTTCTGCTTTTTTCATTTCACAAGTAAATTGAGACAAACGGAAAGATCTTCTGATTATTGCAACTACAAAATCAACACGTCTGAATCAGGCCCAAGCACTCATTCCCAGACGGAAATGTTGCGCTGTTTTGTGAATGTAAAGTTTCCAACGCAGCAGCAATTTCCTTTTATTCAGCCCAGTCATGCTATTACATTAATAGCATGCAGCTGACTCTGATAGCATCTTACAAGGTCTTACATCGCACGTGCTTTACCATTTCAAGTGTTCGCATACAGCTGGGGTGCAACGCCCTCACTTCTACACCTCAAGACTGTTTTCATGTTTTTTAAACTGGCGGAGCAGTCTAATGCCTACCTGCCCACGTTTTCCAAAGGGTAGTTTGAAAGACCTCAAGCCTGCCACAGTAGTAGGAATGATTTCATTTTCTGGAAATGCAGACATCATATAGCCAGGCGAATTAACACTGCAGTGGTTTCTACCAGGCATATTTTGTGAAGTGGTATGATGAAGCAAGCATGATAAGTGTTCTTATGGGTCTTGACTGGCTTACGTTGGAACCAGTTTGCACATGTTTTCTTATTGTGACATGTCACCTTTAATGTCCAAACCAACGGGAGTATGTTCTTACATAGGAGTACTGGCATGTTTGCGGAGCCAGCTTTGTGCCTGGTGCCAGTAATGATACTATAAAACACATCTTAAAGCGAACATGAGTATGTTCTTATATGTGAATACTAGCATATGTTGATGGAACCAGCATGGAAACGTATGGGCACAGCCAGCATGAAAATATTTGTATACTGTACTGGCATATATTGCAAGAACCGGCATGACAATGCATTGGGAAATGCGCTTGTACACCTT
This sequence comes from Ambystoma mexicanum, assembly GCF_040938575.1. Lineage (NCBI taxonomy): Eukaryota > Metazoa > Chordata > Amphibia > Caudata > Ambystomatidae > Ambystoma > Ambystoma mexicanum. Next base: position 417,006,988 of record NC_090934.1, on the reverse strand, counting down.
TGGTGACTTGCATCTATTGTACTTTTTTCATGAGTATCCCTGCTCCCTACAAAACTGTTAGCATGCCAGGGGAAAGATTGGAAGAGTAGAGAGGGGCAGGAGACTGCTCATTCCCAAAGCAGCCCTTAAATTGGTGCTTTTAGACTTAAAGGAGAGAGTTAACTGCTTGTAACATTGACGCTGCACTAGAATAGTCTCATTAGAATGGGTAAAGAAGTTAGATGCCGCCCACACAAATAGGTTTGCCCCTCCCCAACATCTCTGTAGTTAGCAGCACTCCCAACATTTCAAGGGTTAGCTCCCCCACTCCAATTTTAGGTTTTGTTGCACCCCTAAGGCTGTTCAAGCATAAGCGAGAAAGGAGTTTCAGATTTCATAGCACGTGAGTGACTGACTGGTGTGAGCAATGAATGGAAAGGGAAATCCATATTGGAAGATAGCATAATGTGCCGGTGGAGGAATGGGAGGATAGGGCAGGGACTAAAGACTGATATGTTAAGATCTGGTCATTGGAGGACAGGCGTCTGCGACAGTAGCAGAAATTGTATTGCTCCGGTCGATCGCATCTTTGTCTGAGGCCCTGTGTTTCTGATGTGTTCAAAAATGCTGCCACTTCCTGTTTTGTCAAGGGGTGAAAGGTCATGTGCTATCACTTTTGGTGATGTCACTTGGGGGTAGGGGGGTTCAAATGATGCCACTTCCTGTGATGTCATCAGAGGTCAAGGGTGATGTAATGTCACTTCAGCTACCCCTGGAATTTTGGTGAAATGGCGTCCCGAACTGCTGCGAGTTAGAGCTCTCCTATCATCAGGCCGTCTCATGGAGAATCACGCTGCAAGGGGCAGCTCTGGGTGCCTGCAGCAGGTGGATGTGTGTCTCTGTTTCTCTTTACCTCAGTTAATCCTGTAATGTGTTTCATGCACTGCCTGCTTGCTTATTAATTGCAATCATGTCATTCTCTCTCTCCTGCTTCTGGGTCTCTTGCCTGACACTCTTCTTTTCCCATATGCGTGTATCTCCCTCTCTCTGTTTGCTCCTTCCTCTCCCTTAGTTTCTCTGTTATAGACCACCATCTATCTGTCTGAATGTCTGTATGCATCTGATTAGTCTATTTCTCTCACTAGTTCAGTATCTGCACCCGTGTCTTTATCCACTTAATTACACACATGTTAGGTCACTGTTACAGTCAGTGTTTTAGCAAAAGACCGTTTCTCACTATTTTCCGGGTATGACTACTCGCTGTAATGTCCAGTTCAGTATGAGTGAACATTTAACAAACGTTAGAATAGACATGCATTTGAAAGCATTTGAAAGTCACCAAAATGATACTTTATTTGTAAGGCTTGTACTCTTCCTATCTTCAACATGCAGTTTAAAAAAAAATACATTTGGTGATCAGCAACAGCATTTTTAAAATCAGGTTTGTCCTCTCTTAATATCATATTCCATGTCTTCTATGCCTATACTTGTAATGGGAATAACGAAACTACAGGTTCCAGAAAGCACAGCGTTTTACTGTGGGTGAAAGATCAGGAGTTGCTCAAGATGGCATGTTGCGATGTAAGCTACTTTTAGCAATCTTCTATTGGGGTACAATGCATACACTTTTGGAGTCCTAATGACTTCCTCAAACATTCAAGCATAAGCATCTGAATACTAGGACTACCATTCTGAAATAAGTATTGAAAAGACTGTAGTTCCACAAGACTCCAAAATAGGGTCAGATGTGCTCTCAATGAATGCTAAATATGGCATACCGAAATAGCTAATTCAGACCTTAGGCATGCAGAGGCAGATGAAACTTAGTAATAGCGCTTAGAAGCACGAAAAATGTGTCATAAAGCACAATATGAAATTGAAATATTATTGAGCTATACATGTAAACTAATACGTACAAATATTTATGAATGCGTAGGTATTTACACATTTTGTCGGTATTTTAAATATTTGTTGGTATTTTAATAATTTTCTAAATGATAAAATGGTGCTGTGTTTTGTAGTTTTGCGAGGATGCTGATATTCTTTGAAATGAGTTTAATTTTTTTATTTATTTTAAATGAATGTATAACTGGATTTAAACTTTAAACGTGCACAATCAAATCCCAAGAACATGTCATCATGCACGATCATATACCAAGAACATGTCATCATAGCGCTTTCATTATCCAGCAATCCAGTAGGTGCTTTCCAAGGAAAATAGTGAGGAAGTAGCAGTGCAAATCCAGTGTGCGGCGAATGCTTGAAGGAACGGGCAGATCTGGATGAACACAGCACACTTGAGGTCCATGTAGGATCTGGCAACTCATTCTGCTTTTAGACCACGGAGGTTGGCCTATTGTCATTCAGAGGGTGTAAAAACAATTAATATACAGAAAATGCTTGATCGCGAAACACTCATTTTAATTTGTCCCTGAAATGTATGACGCAAATGGCTCTCACGATGTGTCAGGATAATTTGGCATAAATTCCTCTTTCAGACATGTCTTCTGACTTGGATATATTGTTCTGCACTCAATAACTTGTAAGCAGTAAGAGCCTAGGATGTGCCCTGCCTTGTATCGGTTTGAGCGTTTATACGTTGGCAATCAGTGCCCACTACCAGTGGTGGACTGGCCTACAGGGAACTCTGGAGATCTTCTGGTGGGCCTCTTTTGAGTGGCATGAATACAGAATTGCTTACAAATCATTCAGTTCATGTTAATATGGGGCCACTTTGAAAAACATTTCCAGGGCCACTTTTGGTTCCCAGTCCAGCTCTGCACATGTCCCCTGTAATTCACACACAAGTAACATCTGTATGCACAGACACACATCATTGTCCAACAGCTGCCGTCACCGCTGTGCCACCACATGGCCCAATCCACCTCATGGCAAGATGCACACATCAATGACACCAGTCACCCAACTGTCACTCCCACCATGTGCCTTCCCGCAGACTCAACATCAATGCAGCAAGGTCCACAAGTGGACCACATCCATATCACAATCAAACTGTTCATGTCACAGAGCCCCAGCGGCATGGCCACAACACCCAAGCCACTACACACCAGTACCCCAGCCAACAGTCACAGCGCCCTACATATCCACATTACAAGAGGCTCTTGCTTTGCATCTGTCCCTCAATTTCTAAAAATCATTTTGGGTTGGGTATACTTCTACATCTGTGCACCTCGGTGCACGGATGTAGAGGTACACCCAACCCAAAGCGATTTTTAGAAATGGAGGAACAGATGCAAAGCATGCCTGTCCCTCAATTTCTAAAAATTGTTTGGGTTGGGTCTATTTGTACATCTGTGCACCCCTCTTCACAAGAGGGGTGCACAGATGAAGAGGTACACCGAACCTAAAACGATATTTAGAAATGGAGGCACAGATGCAAAGCAAGCCTGTCCCTCAATTTCTAAAAATCTTTTTGGGTTGGATGTATTTGTACATCTGTGCACCCCTCTTGGCAACAGGGCTTCTATAATTGTAATACTATGCTTTTGTTGAGGCAATGCTAGTTCATCTTAGTGGGGCTGCTATACTTTTGATGGGACAACATCAGCACTTCTCGGTTGAGCTGCTACACTCTTATTCACAAGGCCCCAGCTCTTCTCTGCATCTTTATCATCAGAATAACTCTGTCGTGGTTATACAAAAGCTAATATATTTAAAGGGATGGAATTACTCAGAATGTAGCAGCACTATTCAATAACCCAAAGTGCGTAGGCATAGTTAATGTGAAAATACTACACTTTCACCATTGGGACAGTATTGCCACTCCTCACAGAGGAGTCTACACCTTTTATGTGGCAGCACTGATTCAGCCTACTGGACAGCTTCACTTTTAATGGCACTTCTCAATAGGGCTGCTATACTTCAATAGGAAATGACCAACACTACCCGCAGGAAATTGTATACTCTTGATGCCACCGAAGCAGCACTTCCACCCACCACAGCTGCTTTATTTTTAATGGCACAGTGCGTGTACTTCTCAGCCACTCTGCTTTACATTTAAACAGACCAAATTATCATTTCTCAGCAGGACTGCAACACTATACCATTGTGTTCTGTATGTTGAGTGCTTCTTCACCACCAATGTGAGTTCATGGCACTCTCCCAGTGTCTAAATAGTAGATCTGGCTACATTCAATTGGCAACAGGCATGTCCCGAGCTGCCTGCTGTACATAAGCTGCTGCTCAGAATGTTGGAAGCCGTGATGGGACAAGGGATAGAAGGCTCGAGCTTTTAGGATAGCAGAATCAGCAGGGTCTTAAAACCTGCTCACTTATTCTGGAGTAAGGGACCATGGGGTAAAATGAGACTGATCCCACATACAGGGGGTTGTTACCCCTTTATCTCTCCTTAATGAAAGAATGAGCTCTCTCAGACACAAGTTATCACCCCTGCACACATAATGAATTAATATGGTATGAATCTATAGATCGAGAAAACTGGAGTGAGAATTCAGAGTGTTTTAACAGAAATATAATTGTCTTCCCAGATGGGAGACTGTCTCCATTAATATACATGGGGTCACTGAGATGACCAAGAGTGAAACTGTACGTTCAGTTGTGAGATTACCAGCAACGGGTATACTATGCTCCAAGGAGTGAGGTGCCCACTCAATATATCACACTGTTTAAAGGTGTGAGACCCATCCTGAATGCTTGCCCAGGTTTCACACTGAAGAAGTGAGCATGTGATCCGGGGTCTGCAGCCCACACATACGCATGGGATTCCCATGCACCCACCTGCGAGATTTGCACCAAATTAGTAAGATTGTGCTCCAAGGTAGGAGGCATACGCATAGTCTTTGCTCTGAGGTTTGACACAATCACAGGATGGGATGGCATTGCGTTCTCCCATCCTAGTTGTGTTGCTCTGCCTTTTGAGAGCTACTATAACCTGGATGATAATAGAGGGGTGGAGTAGGGGCAGTGTTGGCCTACTGGTATGCAACTGGAAGGCTGAAACCTCCTTCTTACTTAACTTTAGTATATGCAGTACATGCTAGCCAATGTTTCCACTGTTCAGCGCCCCCCCACCCCCCTCACACCAAGTTTGCGACAACGTGCAAAGGCGGTCATATAACCGCTGGTGATGTCACTTCCTACATTTGGGCACCCCCCGGGAATTTCATAAATCGGCTCCCCTGCTCCTCATTAATACAATCCTATGTTATGTTCCCATGCCCCTCATGGCCCACCCAGCAGACAGGTTGCCTATGCTGTTAACTGCCCCCCCATTCAACACCCCTCATGGCCCACCCAGCAGAAGACAGGTTGTCTGTGCTGTTAACTGCCCCCCCCCATTCAACACCCCTCATGGCCCACCCAGTACACCGGTTGCTTGTGCTGTTAACTGCCCCCCATTCAACACCCCTTGTGGCCCACCCAGCAGACCAGTTGCCTGTGCTGTTAACTGCCCCCATTCAACACCCCTCATGGCCCACCCAACAGACAGGTTGCCTGTGCTGTTAACTGCCCCCCCATTCAACACCCCTCATGGCCCACCCAGCAGACCGGTTGCCTGTGCTGTTAATTGCCCCCCATTCAACACCCCTCGTGGCCCACGCAGCAGACCAGTTGCCTGTGCTGTTAACTGCCCCCCATTCAACACCCCTCATGGCCCACCCAGCAGACAGGTTACATGTGCTGTTAACTGCCCCCCATTCAACACCCCTTGTGGCCCACCCAGCAGACCAGTTGCCTGTGCTGTTAACTGCCCCCATTCAACACCCCACATGGCCCACCCAACAGACAGGTTGTCTGTGCTGTTAACTGCCCCCCATTCAACACCCCTTGTGGCCCACCCAGCAGACCAGTTGCCTGTGCTGTTAACTGCCCCCCATTCAACACCCCTCATAGCCCACCCAGCAGACAGGTTGCCTGTGCTGTTAACTGCCCCCCCACCCCATTCAACACCCCTCATGGCCCTGTGGTTAGATTCACTCAACAGCAATGCGTGATTATTTTGCGTGCATCGCACACCATCTGTAAATTCAGGGAATGGTACAGCTTCCTGTTGCGGGACACTACCTCTACAGCATGCCGGACAACCAGCTCAACATGTGACATGTGTACAGTCGAGTGTACCTATGACGTTGGGCATGCCTGCAAGTCATGGAATGCTACTTTGGTGGTATTCACCTCCTCTGCAATCCGTGGCAGGCTTATGTGGTCGCGTACATGGGAAAGGGGTGCATCTAGCCCCTGGGTGAGCACACGGGAGAAGCAGGGGTGTGAAATTCCATGCAGCCGCCCCACTGTGTGCTGATAGGTGCCTATGGCCAGGAATTGAAGCACACATACTACCTCCAGCAAGGGGGGGTGGTTGTCAGGATGTTGAATACGCCCACCAGGTCATCATGTATGAGGTCCACTACTGTGATGATGGTGTCCCTGGCCAGCTGGTACAGGGTGTGGATCTGGGCAGGGGTTCGATTGAATGGGCTGGCCTATAGGTGGGGGATTGGTGGCTGCCTGTGGGGTACAACTGCTTGAACATTGGGTGTGTGCTGGCCCATTTGCTCCATCCTTCTCCTCCTGTGCATATGCTGCATGCTCTGGCTCCTCATGGAGTAGCTGTGCATGCATGTACTCCAGCTCCAGTACTGCTAGTGCTAATGGCTTGTGGCATTGTGGCTTTGGGAGGGGTGTGGTGTGTGGGAGTGCTCCTTTTGTGCTTTGCCAGACTCCATTGCCTCCACCTGTGCTGATTGTGGCCACTTGTGGCAGGTTTCTGCACACCAGATACCTATTAACAGCTGCACTGTGATGCTGTTGTTAACGGCATCATAGTATCCGTTATTACCGGCATATCTACGCCGGTAATAGCATGTCCGTGCACCTCTTAATGTGCACTTAACTGCAGCATGCCGGTGTCACTGGCACAGCTGTCGCGTGTCAACGCTGATACCAGAAAGGGTGAGGCCGGTCACAGCGGGTCCCTGCCGATGCCGGTGACACTAGCATTGCGGATCGTAATACTCCATTCTGGTAAACAATGCCGTACAGTAACACCGGCATCGATTTGACCAGACCGGCAACCTTGTAATGAGACCGAATGTCTCACCAGGAGTCTCTGTATGTGGAGAAAATCTGTACTGTCTGTATGGTGGGTGTAGGACTTGGGTCCTGAATTTATGTGCCAAATGCCTAAGAAGACAAAAACCAGAAAGAAATGCCAGTTTGTCAAAATAAGTGCCCAGCCTACTTATGCTAGTCAATGAATAGCGATAGTGTCAGTATCCAAAATTGATAAGAAATCTTCTTACCTTAGTAGCCTTAGTGTAGTGTATAATCATATGGTTCAATGGTTCAACAATAAGCTTCATCTTGGTGTCAACCAAAATTAGAAAAATATGCGTGTGTATAAGAACCATTTAAAGACACAAGAATCCCAATAATATTTCCAAAAAATGAAAGTCACCAAAAGACCCATTTCGTGGTCAAGAGCCTCTCTTACCAGAATAATTAAAGTAAAAGTGGCAGCATCTCCTAATGCGAGCATTTCCGTTAGAGTTGCACCGCTGAATGGTCGCCATTTTGTAATGGTGTGTTATGTGACGCAATGATGTAATCGCGTCACTTAGCACGCTCAATAATCAAGTAAATAAAGTTACAACAAACGGATGAGTAAATCATCCTAATATCATCCAGTTAATGCTAAGGCCATCTAAAAGATGTGGTGTGGCCTACGGATTTTGCAAAGATCAATAATCTTATGTAAAAATACATCAATAAACTGGAATCTTTCCCTATTACAAGTACCCGCATGGTGCTCCAAGGTACGTATGCAAACGTGTTATTGAGGGTGGATCTCCTGTTATAACAATTGCCTCCATACATAGTGCAACAATTGTCTATCAAACTGCTTCTTGTCGTCAAAGATTGTCCATGACAAGAAGTCAATGCTGGATCTAGACCACTTGCGCAAAAAGAAGTGGCCACAAGGGGCTAAATGTGGGGTGCCTAGATCGAATTAAAATGGAGTTGTTAGAATAGTGTATTTCCACGTTCCGAGGTCATTGATCAAGCCTGTAATCTCACAATAGTTAATAGTATGAATGTAAATCCATGTACATTCCCTAACACAGTCATCTCTATAGAAAACATTAGTACTCTAATATTAATGAATACTTATTTGAATTACAATCAACCTGTTATCACGTTTCCATATTCCTTACTGAATCCTGAAAGGTAAGACTGACAGTCAACCCAATATCACATGTGATTACAGTATAGATGTCTAATCATAAGAGTACATCTACATAGTCCATCCCACTTGTACAGAGAATGGAATTATGTATGCAAGTCTTATAAGGTGCAATGTGCAAGTCCAACCTTGTAGTCAATTAGATTTCGCAATTACATACAGAGTATAAATCATTGTGATTTCAAAGTCAATGTATACAACTACCACAATGGTAGTTACCAATTGGCTAAAGAGTGACAATGGATGTAATGACCAACTATGTCCACTTCTCTGTATTTCATAAGAATGGGCCCAAATAGAAGTCCTCGTTCATATTAAGGGGGTGAACTGGGTCAAGTTGGTGTATTCAAAACAACTCTGTGTGCCAAAGTTTTGAATGTCACCCCCGCATAGATGTGGATGAATTACCTCCAAAACCACACATCTCTTCTGTTCAATTGTGTGCTTCATTTTTGCAAAGTTATGCAGAGAACCACTTGAACCGTTAGATATCTTGATTGACATTTTCCACAGAGAGGTGTGCTTCATGCTTTTTTTCATTTAAAAAATATAAAAGGTGCCCAAGCAATCTGTCATGAAATATTTCTTGGAAAACAATCTCCCAATACAAAACAAGTGCTTGTGGTCTTGTGGGTGAGCGTCTGCACTAGGAACATGACAAGCTGAGTAAAATCCTGGAAGCCAAATACTTGAGCAAGCTTGCCAACCTAAAAAAACAAGGGGTTGTGTCCACCCTGTGAAAGAAGTTGCGCTGTCCACCTATATGTGTCCTTTACCTGTGCCCTGAAAATCAGTCACAATTAGGGGCAAATAACTACACCAGTGTCCAGGATTGCAAAATCTCTTGCCACATCAGGGGTAAATTCTCCTGATGTACTTGCCCTCTCATCATTTCCCCTCCTCACTGCCATGTCTGGCTTTCAACAATAATCTGCTTTATAAAGATAACTTGAATAATTTGACATACCATACTGTCACTGAAATATATCAATCCTTACAGAAATATGTTAGGCAAAAAGTGTACAATTTTGGAATTATTCCCCCCATTTTCACTCAGAGATTACAAATACCAGAATGTAATTCAGCAAAAGGCAAAAAATTGGTTCTGAGTGCAATACTTTCAAGGACTGACAGTCGCACAGTTTAAAAATAATCCCGATTCTGTGTGTTTTCTTAGTGTGTTATGAGATATTTAAAACTAAGAAAACAGACGGCATCCGGGACTGTGGACTATCTCCCATCCATGCAGTAAGCAGAATGACCCTGCTTAGCTTCAGAATGAAAAAGGTGCCAGCCCCAGCAGGCCATGTAGTTCTAAGTGGTGCCCATTTATTAGACAACACGGCCTGAGGAAGCTGGACACCTCCTTGCTCTGAGGCTAAGACGAATTGGTCCCGGTTACTGCATGGATGGGATACCTGGATGCTTATTGGGTCACTGGATACCTATCGGCCCTTTGGCCATGGCCAGTGATTTTTCACCCCAGATGTCACTGTAGCTGTAAAAATATATGTATATATTTTTTCTATACCCCCAGGTACAGAACTACAGATAACATTGGCTATCTGTAGTCATGCTATAGCCATGAATATCAGAAAAACGGCCAGAAAAAAAAATGCTTTCCTGCCTCCCACCAAGCGTCCCCATCCTCAGCGCCTGCTCCCTCCACTCCCCTGATGGCCTCCTCACCTCCCCTGCCCTCTCCCATTCCCCCCACAACACACAATGTTTCCATGCCGCAGTTTGCTTTCCAATGTCGGCTATTTATGGCTATTCTGTCCATAGCCAAGGCTACAAAAAACACTTGGTGTTGAAAACTCAGTCCCTAGACCCCCCCAACTCCCAAATTTCACTTAGTGTCCCTTTACCTCCACCCACCTCTAGACTACTGGCATTTGCATGTTATTTTTACCTGAAAATTGCTTTTTTACTGCGTTTCATTTTCTGATACCCTCGGCTATAGCCGCAGCTCTCTGCGATGGTAGCTGTTTAATTTTAAAAAAACACCCAGTTTTGAGGAGTAGAGTGGGGACACATACACTGTGTGGGGAGGGTACTGAGGTTCTGATAGGCGTTTTAAGGTACCAGACAACCAGAATGCAGGGCCTATACATGGGTAGTGAAGCTCAGTGGCAGTGCACTGCAACACAGGTTCGAATCCTGGGTTCACGCTTAGAACCCTCTTTGGTATTAAGCATGTTACAAATAACTAATTATATGATAATATGACTCTGCTTACTGTTTTCTATTTTTTGATAATCATTATTGTTTGTGAAGATTCAGCAGCGCTACCAACAATCAGTGGCCAGCATGCAGAATTAAGCATTCGTTTTTTTCTCACAGAGGAAGCAGATCATTGGTTTTAATCGGAATGCGACCTTTTCAAAGAAGGAAGGACCTTCTGGATGACTAAGTTGTGTATTTAAGATGCAAAAAAACCAATAAAAAAGTACATTATTTAATTGTACTAAAACTGTAAACTGGCTATTTTCCAAAAGTCACTATGTTCATTGCTAATGATCACTTCTAGTAGTCATTATAAAAGTGTTACATGTGCCTTACCTAGCAAGAACCTTGAAGAACCAGTTAATTACATTTTTGCTGTGTTATCATTTCAAAATGGTGTCATGCAGCCTGCTGAGTCGAAGAGACAAGACAAAGACAAGTGTCAGTGTTTACTCAAGGTTTAATCAGTTTTTACACGGAGTAATGCGATTTCTGCAGGTGTAGGTCATAACGCAAGGTGAGAGAGGGTGGCAATAAAGAAACTAAAAATCTGTTTGCTTCAGCAGAAACCCTTATGAGTCATCTTGGGTGTTTGGGCTTCACACCCATGATAATACAAGTTTTCTGTTCATGAAAAGGCGTGGGTTACTAAAGGGGTCTAAAATGGAAACTTAAAATGTTGCTAAAACTCTAGTTCCAGTCTCTCGGTGAAAGTCAAAGCAAGCAACAGAGCATTTTTGAAAATACCAGGGGCTGGCCTCAGTATGGCCCCAGTTGTATGTCCAGTCAATAACTCTAGTCTTTGTCGATGTCGGTTAAGTACGATGATCAGGGTCCGTTTCCATGGTCAACTCATTCCTGTCTAAGAAAAAATCCTAAAGATCTCCTCCCAGAGGTTGAAGTGAAGGGGGTATCTATTTAGTTCAGTTTGGTTTGGTGTCGCCAGGTCTCAGGGTTTGGATCAGGCAGTTCCCTGTTTACTGACCAGCTCCCTGCTCTACGGCCCTGGAACCCATGATATCTTCTTCCTGGCCATGCCTATGATATGCACTCTGAACCCCGGTGAAATTACATCATCTCGTATCTCCTCCCCCGGGCTCTAGATTATGTCCTGGACCGACCTGGTCTGCTGAAACCTTCCTAATCTTTATCTCTATGGGGGTACCTATTCCCCTCCCAGTTCTTCAGGTATACTAGACACAATTATGTCACTGACTTTAATGGCTCTCTCCTCCGTCCCCCGCCTGGCCTTTTATTCTCCCAACAGTGGTTCTCCTCTAACCTCCCCACAGTCTTTCTCTAGTTGGGATTAATTGTCCTCCATCCTTGTACCAACTCTTCTCCTCCGGATGCAACTCACCTTTTCCTTGATGTGAGCTTTTCCCTTGGAATGCCTTCATTTACTTCATACAACATCCTCAAATGTCTCTTTTTCTCTAATGGTCCCCTCCTCCACTCCACAAAAAAGTCTTCTCCTCTGATGGCAGCTCTCTCTTCCAGCAACCTCCTCAAGACTCTCCCACCAAGCTCTAGCTTTCTCCTACTTCTATAATCTCAGTACAATGTTCTCTTGCCACTTTCAGCCAAGTTACTTCCTCCAACTCCCACTCTTACTCCTCAGCCTGACAGACAGAAATGGCTTCTTTTTATAGTAGTCTCTCTGCTTCCCTTGGATGGTGTTTAATCATATTGAGGACAACTGTGTACTGAGGGTTGTGCTGTCATGTAATTGGTCTGTGTAATGTGAGCGTGTAGCTTGAAAGAGGGTTGGCCTGAGGTTATATAAAGGCTTGCTGCCATCTTGGATTCCAGAAGGGCAATAGATGGGTGTGGAGCCTTCTTCTCTCCCCCTGGAACTTCTGCTGCTGTTGCCTTGATTAGTATGGGTCCCTCTGCTCTCTGACCAAGTGAACCTGGAATTATAAAATATTCTGGTAAGCATGGGAAGCATTCTGTTACATTTAAATCTCCTTCATCACACTCAAGAAAGGGACGTTAGCAATCTCTGCAACACTGGTAGGCTGGCGTTCGTTTGTTTCCTTGCTCACACATGCCATGTAAATCATTTACTCATTATTCAAGCACAACCTTTTAACCACATGGCTTTCGTGGATTACACAAGTATGAGTCACAACTTAAAATGGTTCCTTCGGCATCAGTGCGGAAGAAGAACATGTATTTGCTTGGTTATCTACAACTTTGAAATGTTGTTCTCTTAAAGGTAGAGGTTTCCTTTCCAATGCTAGATGTTTGGGACTAGCTAGGAACTTGAATTGCCCTCTAAGTGTATTCACCTTATGGGAGGGCATCTCTCTAAGGAATATGGGCACTATCCTCTCTGTCAAAAGTAGGGTTAAAGGAATAGGGTTGTGCTGGGGTGTGAGGGCCCCCAAATTGACTCCCTTAGTGGTCCTGCATTTTAGCATTAGCATGGGGGTGGGAGTCCCTGTGACTACCCCCTTGGGGAGCCTGAAGGTCAACATCAGTGGTTTGCGGGGTTGAATGCCCCTACAACTATTCCACTGGGGCTCCTGCATATCTGTATAAGCAATGGGGGTGTGAAAGCTCTTGTGACTATAACCCAGGTGACTACAGGCATTTGTAGGGATGGTGAGATTGCAAAAGCTCCTGTGACCACTCATTAGGGATTCATGGGTGTCTCTAGGGCTGCGAAAGTATGCATAGATTCCTGCGACTGTCTCAAAAATACCTCCTCCAGATCCAGTATTCACTGGCTCGGGATGGACCTTCGCCCTTTTGGCCACCCATCTTTCAGTCCCTGAAGTTAGACAGTGAACTGTGACAATGAACAATCTGGGATTCTCCCATTCCACTATTATTTCAAAATACACCTATGACAAATAAGAATGGGGAAATAGCACCAATTAGTGTTTCTGACTGTTTTGCATGAAGTCAAACAGCCTTTTGATAACATATGAATGACCATATATATTTATATCTTTGACAATATGCCTGTGATAAAGGGGTTGCATGCTTGAATCGCTAAGTGCATAATGCACACTGGGTTTGGTACCCCTTTCTTTTTTCAAAATGCTCACCCTACCATTCAAGGTTTTGTAACCATGAACCATAAACACTATTTCGGACAGCGTCAGAATTTAGATTGTGAGGCAACTTCATTGGGGTCCAAGAGATCAATCAAAACAGAATCATAAAAGAGGGGCTGAGAGGGGAAGCCAGTGACAGACATTCTTAGAGAATCATAAATTAGAAAATCAGTGACAACGGCTCTGTAGCTATGGTTAAGTTGCACTGCCCTTATGAACACCCTTATTTTGGATGGCTTATAGCTGGAGCGTCTTTAGACAAAGCTGCACAAAACATTTCCCAAAAGAATATAGAGCAGACTCACACTTGTTAGGGAAACTTGCATACGGTTTTGTGAAGGGAGGGTAACATTCTTTGAAAAGTCATTGACTTGCATTTGAGAACATGTCTGTTGTGCCTACAGGCCAAAATGCTGGATTTTATTGCAGTAGATTTTCTTGAAAGTTAGCAGTCTGGTACCAAAAGTGTGCTTTTGTAAATTTGGTGTTAATCCATCGAGCGGTTTGTTTAAAAATTGTAAAAATATAGGTAAAAGAATAGTGATAACTCACTTCAGTCCACATAATTACTTCCAGGTTTTTGGAGTCCACTGACATATTCAACCAATCAAATGAGCCTATGCAGTCCATGAAGATCACAGAAGAAGCTGACTGGTCAATAAGGAAATGTGGGGATTGTTAAAATAATTTGAAATGGACGCCATGTTTGCTCATTGATATTCTGGGAACACAATGGCAGTGCACTGCAAATATTTTAAGAAGAGAGAACATTACAATAGCCCTAAACATGAATCCACCTCCAAAAGGATGTGCAGGGGTAGAATAGGGTTGAATATGCCTTCAAAAGGTCAAAGAAATGTCACCTGTTCTATTTTACTGAATTGTTTGCAGACGCAGGGCCTCATTACGACCCTGGTGCTAAGTGTTTAACGGCGCCATAAAAGGCTGCGGCGCCGTTAAACACTTAGCGCCTTACTACGAGGTCCCTTTGCGGGACCCGACCTGAACGGCTGGTCTAGACCAGCCGTTAAAGTAGGGACCCGGGGGGCGTGGCCAGCTGCGCGATGCAGTAGACGTGTCCTCCCGGAGCTCCCGCGACCGCGGCCCAACATCCTGCTACTTTCGACTATTTGCAGTGCTTGGGGGACCCCCAGGATACCCCCCCCAGTGTCCGACACCCTGGACAGTACCTGGGGCGAATTCCAGCCCGAAACGGTCAAGAACCACGGAGAACGCGGCGAAGAAGAGGAACGCCGAAGCGGCCCTGTGAGGGAAACAAGATGGCCGCCGGAGCGCGCTCTGGGTGAGAGGCGAGTCGTTTCTACACTCCCGGGGCCGGGGGGGACGGAGAGCTCGATGCCGCGAGGGAGGCTCGTGCACCCCTGAGGCGGCCCGCCGGTGAGTGCCCGCTGCTGCTACTGAGGGGCCCCTGCGCGGGACTTGCCCCGAACTGCTCGGGAGACTCCGAACCCGCTGGACCCGATCTCATCCTGTGAAGCCAATACGGCCTTCGGCCACAACTCCTCCCCGAGCAGACATCTTGGAACCTGCTGGTCCGCCGCGCGGGCGGAACTACCCGGTGAGTCCCGCGCCTCCGGGAGGGTCTGCTGGCCTCCCCTCCCCCGAGAGATACTGGCTGACATCGCAGTGGGGTGCGCGGCCAAGCGACGCTTCAGTGACGGTTGGGGGTTTCGGCTGCAAGCGAAGGGGCCACTCGGATCTCTCCTGGCCCCCCCCCCCCCTGGAACTACAAGTATTAAAGATTTAGCACTGGAGGGAAGGATAGACCGAGGGCCGACACCCGACTCTCTACGCCCTTCCCCTCCCCCCCTCCGTCCGGCCTGCGCCCCCAGGTGTGGGCAACGCGCATAAACCAGTGCAACCGTCGGGGTTGGCCTGAACCAGTGTGAGAGAAGGCGCCCCGAAAAGCAGGAACCATGGGAAAAGACAAAATTAGAAGGCCAGCCACGCAAAACAGAATCGACCAATATACGGTTCCCCCATCGCAATCTTCTGACACTCCACTGCTGCCGTCGGTCGAAGGGGACTCTACATCGGGGCTTTCCCTAAGGGATGTTATGGCAGCCATAGCGGACTCCCGTTCATCGATGGAGCAGAAGATGGACGGAATTAGTCTCGATGTGTCCCTCCTCCGGCATGACCTGCAGAAATTATCGGCACGCACTGGGGAGGCGGAGCAGCGCATCTCCAACACGGAGGACGGGCTGCAAGCAGTACAACAACGGCTCCAAGGGATCACTGCCAAACTCAAGACTCTGGAAGCCAAAGTCGAGGAGGGAGAGGGCAGATCCAGGCGTAACAATATCCGCATTCTCGGCATCCCCGAGAAAGCAGAGGGCCCCTGTATGGAGCTTTTCTTGGAGCAATGGCTGACAGACCTGTTTGATCAACGATCCTTCTCTAAATTCTTCTCCGTGGAGAGGGCACATCGAATACCCACGGGCAGACCGGTGCCTGGTGCTCCACCGCGAACGGTGATAGCAAAACTACTGAACTACCGGGACCGAGACGCGCTGCTACACCTCGCACGGACCAAGGGCACGACCACATTCAATGGGTCCAAGATCGCCTTCTTCCCGGACTATACTCGAGAGGTCCAGAAAGCGAGGCAGTCCTTTGAGAAGCTGAAACGACAGCTGCAAGCGATGGGAGTCAAATACGGCCTGCTCTTCCCGGCCCAGCTGAAAATATATCACAAGGGCACAACAGTTCACTTTAACGACCCAAGGGAGGCATGGCGCTGGGCAGAACAGCATATAGAAGGGAACTGGTCGACGCCCCGGCCTAACAGGGACAGAAATCCTAGACCACCACCAGCACACCCTCCGGACCCGGGCCAGCCACCCTCACCAAACCAACCGGCGGTGGCCGGAGACTGAACAAGATTGCTGTCACAGCAGGACTTCCCCCCCCCACAAGTGGGAGCCCGCCCGAATTGGTGTAGGAGAAGATGTGGGAAGTACCACAGCACTGCTATAAGTTGTCTATGTTATCAATAATGCGGCCCGCGGGGGCATCTCTTCCGCCCCTCTATCTGTTAATTTGTTCAAATGTTAATTGTATAAGGGTTTGTAAGGCTGTCACCTTACAGTGGGTAAGGATCAGCAATGTTGAGGCGACAGGTACTTCGTGTTGGGGTGGAGTATGGGGTGGGGGTGGGAAAGGAAAGTTTCATTGGGTTTATTGTTATCCCGGGAGCAACGCGTCACTGCCAGCTCCGGAGTTTTGTTGAAGTTGAAGATCATGGTAATGAGAGGCTACGAATAACTCAGGCAGCACATCACTCAATATTCACGGTACATATTGCAACACACCACTGTAGTCGAGGACGCCCTCCTCGGAATACACCTGATAAACCTCATGTGTGGGTCCTTGAATGGCAACCTTGCAACCCCGGTTGACCCCGACTGAACGTCCCAAGTCCTTCAAGGTGCTCACCTGGAATGTAAATGGGATGGGTTCGGCGATCAAGAGGCGCCTGATCAAACAACTTCTCAGTAGGCACTCCCCCGACGTGGCTCTGCTATCCGAAACCCACTTGGCGGGTTCAAATTGCCTATATTTCCAACGTACAAACTATAGAACGGCCTTCCATGCGGGATATACAATGGGATCCAGGGGCACCCTCATCCTCATACATAAACGTGTCCCTTTCACCATCCAAAACCTAGAACAAGACCCGCGGGGCCGCTATGTGATGATCCTAGGTACGCTTTTGAACATAAGGGTTGCCTTCGTCTCGGTGTACTCCCCGCCCGGTCTAGGACGGGAGCTAATGGACGAATTGACTGCCCTCTTAGGCAAACACCAGCCTGATGAGCTATTTCTGGGTGGGGACTTTAATGATGTCATGTACAACTCCGCTGATCGCACACACCTCAGACATCGTAACCCGGACGCCCCCACAAGACTCTTCAATTTTGCCTCTGCCTTGGGCCTGGGTGATGTGTGGCGGGAGTTGCATCCGGATACCAGGGGGTACTCCTTCCATTCTGGTGCCCATGGCTCACTCTCCAGAATTGATTATCTCTTTATCCCGAATGCGGATCTCTATAAGGTAGTGGCGGCGGAGTTCCTCCCCCGGGGCATCTCAGACCACTCGCCTCTGCTGGTGGAGATCCGTACGAGGGGTGTTTTCCCCCCTAGGACGTGGAGATTGAATACTTACTATTTGGGCTCCCCCGAACTTGTTGATCACCTTACTGAAGTCTCCACTGAGTACTTCGAAATTAACGACAACGGTGAACAGGACCCGGTGGTGATCTGGGAGGCCTATAAGACCGTTCTGCGAGGTGCCTTGATCTCTTGGGTGGCAAATAAAGGACGTGAGAGACTCCGGGAGGTGACAGAGGCAGAGGGTGACCTGGCTCGGTGTGAGAATAAACACACTCTGGACCCATCCCCGCAGACCCAGCTCTCCCTTAAACGAGCCACCGAACGGCTCCGAAACCTCCTACTAGATAATGCTAAACACGCCCATTGGGACTCCAGAGCCAGAATCTATGAGCAAGGAGATAGGGCTGGCCGAATGCTAGCCTGGTTGGAAAGGAGAGATGAGGGACAACGATGTGTGCGAGAGATTGCCAATTCTCGGGGTGAAAGGTTTCAGTCGGACGCAGAGATAGCCGAGGCTTTCGCCCAATTTTATGAAACACTCTATCGGGCTCCAACCTCGCGGCTGGACCCATCCCTCCTAAACGAAATACCACTCCCGGTCCTCTCAGTTCAACAAAGGGCGAGACTAGACTCCGATCTCTCGGAGACCGAGGTGGCAGATGCACTGGCTCAGCTGCAGACCGGGAAAACGCCGGGCCCGAACGGGTTCCCGGTGGAGACATGGCAGAAACTGGGAAGGGTCGACATAACGTCATCTCTCCATAAAATGTTATTGTCAGCCCGGGAGCAAGGTGCTCTCCCGCAGGACCTACGTAAGGCCACCATCGTGGTCATACCCAAACCGAACAAGCCCCAGGAGCACTGTGCCTCTTATAGGCCGATCTCGTTGATTAATGGTGAGGCTAAGATCCTTGCCAAGATCCTGGCCAATAGGCTACAATCTGTGACCGATACCCTGATACATCCGGACCAATGTGGCTTTATGCCACACAAATCGACCCGAATGAACCTGCACCGACTCCATTTAGCACTAGAAAGAGCTCCCGCCATTGACACTTCGCTTGCCCTTTTGGCAATCGACTTTGAGAAAGCTTTCGATTCGGTCCGATGGGATGGCCTCTGGGAGATCATGACACGTATGGGCTTTGGGGTGGAGTTCATGAGATGGGTGAAATTACTGTATACAAATATATTGGCGGAAGTCAAGGTAAACGGGTGGACCTCTCGCTCCTTTCGGCTGGGGCGGGGCACACGGCAGGGGTGTCCCCTCTCTCCCCTTCTCTTCGCCCTGGTGATAGAACCATTAGCCATATGGCTTCGCCAGAGTACATCCTGGATGGGATTCGGATGGCCGGAGGGACATGAGGACCGGATTTCCTTATATGCGGACGACCTCCTGCTATACCTGGGAGACCCCGCCCGAGCTTGCCCTATAGTAACCCAGATTCTTGTCCAATATGGGAGATTTAGCGGTTTAAGGATCAACTGGAAGAAATCTGTTTTCTTCCCAGTGAAAGGTGGGGGACAGCCCGACCCACAGGAATGCCCTTATCAAATAGAACACCTTGGTTTCCGATACCTTGGGATCTGGATCACATCGGACCTAACTGACTACTGCAGACATAACCTCAAGCCAATCCTAGATCGCTTCTCTGCCGATGTACAGCATTGGAAGCTTCTCCCCCTGACCCTCATGGGTAGAGCTGCGCTCTTCAAAATGCTGGCTCTTCCGCGATTTCTCTACGTCCTCCAGAACGCCCCTCTGCAGATCTCGAGGGCTGAATTTGACCGGGTGGATACTCTCCTCAGGGAGCTCCTGTGGGGTGGTGGTCAAGCGCGCATAGCTCTGGCCACACTTCAGAGGTCGGTCTGGGAGGGTGGGATTGGAGTGCCCCGCCTTCAGACCTACTATTGGGCCTCACAATTGGTGGTGGTCAATGACCTACTGCACGGGGATCGGGAACTACCCCACATTAAGGCCGAGGTGGCAACCATGCACGACACCGATCCACTACAGCTATTGTATGACACCCCCCCTAGACCCTCCCCACTAACGATGAGGGCGCAGATCACTACTATTTGGAGGCAAGTGCATAACTTTGTGGGATGGGGGACAAAGATATCAGCGGCGCAACCCCTATGGAGGAATACCAACCTGAAAGAAATGGCGAGGCTCGGACCTTGGCCGTGCTGGGAGAGCGCAGGGATACAAAAGGTGGGAGATGTTCTTAGTGGTGACAACCTTGCCCCGTTTGCCGACCTGCAACACCGGTTTCGACTCCCCGACACTGAAAGATACCACCATATGCAAATGTCCCATGCCCTAAGAGTCCACATAGCGTCAGACGTCAGCATACCGGAGTATTCACCTGTAGAACGTAACATTTTACCTGAATATATTCCCTCCAAATGCACATCCATTCTTTATAACGCCATCACATCCTTTGCGACCCCTGAATTGATTGGCTTAAAGACCAAGTGGGAGGCGGATGTAGGGGACATTGACCCGGAGGACTGGATACGGGTACTGATGCACCCCAGGGAAATTGCTATCTCCACGAGACTCAGGCTAGTGCAACTTAAAATATTACATAGAGTGTATTATCCCAGAACTGCACTGTTTGGGTGGAGACGGGCAACGAATCCAAATTGTCTTAGATGTGGGAGCGAGGAGGGGACCTTTTTCCACATTCTGTGGTCCTGTCCTCGCATCCGATCTTTCTGGGGGGCCTGTTGTAGTGAACTGTCCCGGACACTGTCCACCTCAGTAGAGCTTGACCCGAAAGTCCTAATCCTGGGAGCACCGGGGGAGAATGAACTGAATAAATGGGGAGAACTCTTATTGCACACAGCTGCAGCCCTGATGAAGCGGAACATTGCACAAAAATGGGGGGTCCCCGAACCCCCAACGATGGAGCAGTGGGCACTAGACATGGACACGTGCGCTATGTTTGAGAGACGAGTCTATAGGGCAAGAGGCTGTCCCAACAAAGCCTCTAAAATATGGGAGGCATGGGAGGAGAGAGGGCCTTGAGACACGTGATCCTGAGAAACGTCCTTTTGTTCATTATGTTGTGAATTGTGAATTGCAGATGTGCTCTATGTGAACGGGGATGATATAACACTACTGTTGTATGGGACATGCTGGCCCCACCTGATGTAGCTGCCTCTTTTCTCCTTTCTCCTTTTTTTTTTTTTCTTTTTTTTTTTTTTATTGTTTTTTTTTTTTTCTTTTCTCCTTTCTTTCTTGTGCCTCTCTTTCGGTTATGGTTTACCATGTCTATGTTATGATTAAATGAAAATAAAATATTTTATCAAAAAAAAAAAAGTAGGGACCCGCAAAGGGACCTTGGTGCTAAGTACGGTACCGCAATTTGCGGTACCATACTTAGCGCCTTCCCCATTCCCATAGAGCCCTAGGAGGCAAAAATGGGAATGGGGAAGGGCCATGGTTCAATGGGGAATTACTGCCCCGACAACCTTGGAATGGGGTGGTAATTCCCCATTGAACCATGGCGGACCCGTTACAACACCGGCACCAACCATGGTGCTAATAGCGCCATTGTTTAGCGCCGGTGTTGTAATGAGGGCCGCAGTCTTTGGACGCTGGCAGCACACTAAAAATATTTTCTAAAAGAGAAGGTTAGGCCAGTCTTGCACACAAGATAACCTCAGAGAGGGCGTAGGGTGCTCAGAATGGAGTGGACTATGTGTTAAAAAGGACACCATTTGTTTTGCTTTCTTCAAACATGAAACAATTTCCTCAGACATTTTGGGTGTACAGAAAACATTCAGGAATGCTTTCTGTCCCCAGAACCTTAATTAAGTGCATTAGTAATTATCGGGGATCTTCTTGAGTTCGTACGGTGAACTTAACGATTTCTGACCAGGTATCCACTAAATCTCTTAGGGTGTAAAAAATACTGTGATTTGAATCAGGATTTTTTGTTGCAAATCTGTTCAGGTAGGCCAGCACACCGCATAGCTATTGTGAGTCAGGCCAGTATAAACTATTTACAAGCATTGATAATTGACACAGCAGACTGACAGCAATATTGGCATAACAGTGGACCCCAGTGCTTTTGTCAAATTTAATTGGAAAAGTAGATGTTGAGGCTGACTCTGATAAGGTTTTTAGTACTTCTTTTAATGGGCACAAAGAGGAGTTCTGGTGTGGGTTCATATTTTATTTTTGTGTCTGTTTTAGGGTTTAGATTTTTGAGGTACTGGATGTATCTGCAAGTGTGGTATACCAACTATAAAGTATGCTATATAGTATTATCCAGAACGTAAAGGATGGCTGCATTTGATTTCCTTGCATCAGCATTTAGTCAAAACAGACCTAGGAGTGTATGAACAAATGAGAATTCCACGTAACTCATATCCTGTTTAAAGAATGTATGCCCTATATGTACAAGTGCAAGGTCGAGCCTTAGACATTGAGATTTGTGAACTGTAAATGTGTATGCAAGACAAAGAGAGAATAGTTCTCTTCTTAACTACATATCTTTGAGAAGAAGGAAATGTGCTAATGTTCATGAAATTTCTTGGGTTTCTTTTAGTTTGTCAAATTTGACAATGCCAAACAGGGATATCATCTTTATTGGAAATCGGTTGAAAATCAACGAGTGTACCCGTTTACTAAACATGGTCCATTTCCAGGTTGTGTTGTAGAAACACTATGTAGTTGAGGCAGAAAGTCAATACTCTTTCTAATCCGGCATTGTTTGATACAGATATTTGTAGTTGGTTTAGATGTGCACTGACTTGTTGATGCATAGGGGGTGTCATTCCATGTATTGTGGGTGTCACATGCAAATTACATGCACGTTTGTCAGATAAGAGACATTCAACGCATATCCACGTGTCTGGATCATTAAGGCAATACAGTAGACATGTTTTATATTGGATACAAATATATTTTTTTACTGAAACTGATGAGTGAGTATGACCGACTCTCAGTGCGCTCTAGTCCTAATGGACAGTTAGGCGTGCAGCGTAACTAGAACCTTACGGCTCCACTCTCAACCTCAAAAATATGCACAAGTAATAACAGATTGGTGCTAATTGTTCGCGCTCACCTCGGTAATTGATTATAGGTACGTTAATCGTATTGCTTTTCAACACGAGTTTTGCTTTATTATAGTAATAGAACACTTTACAAAAAGATTCAGCCAACACGTGTTTCGACACTGGGTCTTTCTCAAGGCTGATGGTTGCACAATAATCGACTAGGATCAGTTGGACGAATGTTTGTTAACAGTAACATTTGTATACACAAAATGGTTTTAAATACATTTCATGGTCATGGTTGGGGACAAGAAAAGGGCAGACAGAGACATGGGAAAAACTAAAATTAGAAACTAAAAAAACAGCATTGCTTTGCTAATTGTAAAGCTTGACTCTGAAATATTCATTAGCCCCTTTGTCTAGTGCCATGGGTGGTCATTAACAATGAAGTGTTAGTGGAAGGATGGATTTGGACGGAGCACCCAACATTTCTGGGAAAAGGTTTACAAAGTGGTTGTGAGATTATTAGATTATCAATACACCCATGCATTGTGTCAAGGGTGCCTTGCTGGAAAATAATGCAAGTTATGGTGGTAAATATGTTAGTGTATTAGGAAGACAACGTCAACATGTCGAGTTTTCGAGCATGTGACTTAAATAGTGCTCTCTAGAGGGTGTTTGGTGAGATATCATAAATGAAACTCACCAGTAGCAACAAATTAAACTGTCCTGTAGATCCAATTGAGAAAGACAATTTTGTCAATGAAACGGCAACTATGTCTAGTTTATCATGATCCTGGTTTGGTAATCTTCTATGCAACGTTTCACAATTTCTGTGCTCGGATTACGAAGCAGACGTCCGGGATTCATTTAAGAAACTTGAGAAAAAATCGCCGATGTAAGCTTCCTAAAGCAGGCGCGAGCCGAGGTTTATAAACAGTTCCAAAGCTTCGTTAAGTAGCACCGATGCAAGTTTTGCCAGCAGTTGCCTGGAAGAGGTGTTCCCTGATTGTGAAGTCCCGCCCCCTCATAGAGTGCCGCCCGCTACTTTTCTTTAAGTAGCTTTACCAGCTTTTACTATGTAAAAATCAATTTTCCCCCAAAGAACTCATTATAAGAAGATCTGAAGGATATGTTGGATTCATCCTTCTCATCCTCCTTTCTGCAATACCATTGCAAAATGCAGCAATTATTAAATTCTTTAAACATATCTTTAAACAGATGTATACCAGCGTCCTGGTTATGCAAAAAAGAGGCTCTTTGAAAATAATTGGAGGATGACTGTAGAAAATATTTCGACTTACAAACTGTACAAGGAATACGGTAATTTTGTAAAGCGACGTACACCAAGATATGATCATATTGTTTTATTCCCTTGTAATCATACTAGGAATACTTATATATGTTATAGGATGAACTTATTCCATACTAGGGAAAGAACTGCAAATTGGAAACAAGAAGAGGAGAGCAAATTAACTCAATGTCGTTTTCCATCATGCAATGAGCCCATGGAAACTATGAAGCATTTGATTCTTGAATGCCCTCATTTTAAAATAATCAGAACTAATCGTTTAATGAAATTTGTGAATATTGATTTTGAGGAGTGCTTGGAATTTCTTTGGGCTCTTATGATGCAGGGTCTTCATAAACCGCTCATTTTTGAGCTGGTTAGTTTCTGCAAGCATATAGAAAAAGAAATGCTTAATTTTAATTAGTTCCGCGTTCTCAATTGGACAGGATTTCTTTTTATCTTTGTATTGTAAATAGATGAAAACCTTTTTTTTTTAAATGTGAATGTAAACTGTAAATTTTATGTTTTTAAAGCTCTTTATATTTTGTAAAGGTTATACTTCTATGTAATTGAACCAACAACAAATAAACAATTATATATTCTAATCTTCTATGCACTTACTCTTGATATCGTGGGCCATGCTCGGATAAGGCTTGTACGTGGCTCGAAATAGTGTGCTCATTACTTCTTTAGTAGCTATGGTAGCCTGGTTAGGGAGTATAATTAAGCTTACACCTACTTGGTAGGAGTGATTCATCTTGAACTTACCTCGGGAAGTTGAGGTGTTCATTGGATGCAGCAATGCAGGTTACCATTATCTATTGATGTCCCAATATATGTTCCTGCAAGAAGCAGGAACATCATTTAATTACATTCATAATGGCTGGTTTCCAGAGTCATCCATAAATGCCCAACAGTCTGATCTTATACTGCTCACAATTTGACATGGAGGGTACATATCACATAGAATGGGTTCATATTGTAAACCCCTCACAAGCTTAAGTAGGTAGAATCTTAGTAGTGGTGACAGACAGTGCTGTAACCAAGCATCTTAGTAATTGCAAGCAGAGGTGCTTTCTTACCTATTAGAAGAGGGGTGTCCTGTCTTCTGGAATTATCCCTGGCATCCCACGTGTGATCAGCGCGCAGCCACCATTCCGCGTGTGGTCAACGCGCGGCTGCCATTCCACACCATTGATTATAATCAGAGTAGACGTGTGACGTCACATGCACGGTGCATGTTACATCACGGTGCGCTGATGTCAATATTGACATCAGCGTGCATGGCCACTAAGAGCATGTGTTGCTCATGTTGCCGCTTAAGCACTGAAAGTGATGACTAATTACGTCATGCTGAATGTGGGGGAAAAGTCATTTTTAGTATTAGTAGTAATTCATAGCCATCCATCGAAAGAAAATTTTGCCTTAGCTACCCCTTTAGGTTGATTTAATTAGCCTGTGTGAAAGGCGAAGGCAGATGAGGAACAAACAATGTTGGTAGAGCGAGAAGGGCCAGATGCCTGTTTTTCCGAATACAGTGACAGTCTGGTGTGTTATGTTACTATGCTTTGACTTTCATCTTAAGGCTAGGAGACACCTTGTTTCCTCTACAGTGCTTTAGACCACATCATAGGACAGAACACTAGTGGCCCATAGATCAGTGCTGAGGGGGTTCCAAGCTAGTTAGCCAACAGGCCAAGGTGGAGATAAGGGGCATGCCACGGAAGTGACTGTGCTCCAGAATGGACTCTCAGGCTAGTGTAACAGTAATCTGTGCCATGTGTACACCTGGGAATCCTTTGAATAAAAGGAGGGGTTGTATGTCAGAAATGCAAATTTGCCATGTTTGCAACCCCCACAAACATTTGCAATATTTACCCTGTTGGTTCGACTAAATGGTACAGGGTTTTTACTGTTTGTGCAAAATGTTTAAGGACACTCAGCACTGTCCTCGCCTTTGGGATCCTGTTGAAACCATGCTCAATAAAAAAAGGAGGGCACAGACCTTCTGCTTACATCCCTAAGCCGCAGAGCAGCCATGAACATCCAGGTTATTTTCATTTCTAACTCCTTCTAGAGCCAGGTTTCTAAGTATTTGTTTGATTTCCAAGGATTCGCCTAGAGTTGCAAAAGTTCAAGAAGGGTTTGAAGATCTCTGGGGATTAGGATTCATAAACAGGGGCATGAGGCATATTTACTTTACGGTCTGGATCAGTAATTTGAAGAATTTCTGAATTTTTATTTAGGACACAATTGGAAGCGCCTACTTTCTGCTTAAGGCTGTCTAGCACTATCATTCAAGAAATAGAATAAGCTTTCAGTTTCATTGATTAAAACATTTGCCTCCTCCACCGGTTTTGTAATTCTGCAAGATCTTTTAGATAGATTGCAGGGTAATAAAATGAAAGTTGCTTTTCCCTTCATCATTTTACGATTTAAAAGAAAATATTCCAAATATTACTGAAATAAACTCTAAAAATGTAAATCTAATTCTAATAAATAAATCACTAACAGTATACATTTAAAGTACAAAACACATGCAATAAGACTAGAATCAATCAAAAATCTAAAACAGTATCATAGATAAAGATACGCCTGTGACAAGTCAAATGCCTCCCTGAAGAAACCCCCATCCCCTTGTTACAGATCCTCAAGTCCAAACACCTGCCATTCACATCATATCCAATGTCGCGGACAGTAGGTAAATGTTATATATTATTTATTCTCGTAATCAATACAGGCTCATTGTGTAACTCCACCAGGTGCACCAGGTGCCCCAGCTACACCAGGGTGCCGAACGGCTGACAGCGTGAGGGGCTGCCAGAGTCCAAAACCCCCACCACTAGTAGGTTCACAGGCCAAGTAAAAGACTTTGCTGCACCATCTCTTCGTCAAGAGATGCAGCAGTTAGATGGCCAGGGAAGGCAGAAGGGGAAAATGGAGAAGTACTACTCGTCTGGCCAAGGCGGTTCAAGCAAATTGGACAGTTTTGAAAGACTTCCGTGGTAGAGGATCAACAGGGATCTGCTAATTAATCTAACAGAAAAGAGATGAAGACAGTTGATTTTTACTTTTATGCCACCAACTCATCACCAAACAGCAGACCTTAGTGCAGCCTTTGCTGCTGGCTTCACCCAGGCGTCTGATGTAGTTTCCAGGTTGTTAGGTTGCTGCACTCTGTGCTGCACTCCATGCCTCAGGGTATTAAAAACTGGGTCTGCCAAACCACTGGTCCTCTGCTTCTCCCAGCATAAACAGCAGATGCGCTCTTCGATCATATTTATTTTCTGCTGTGATGTACAAGGCCTATTATTTCATTTTGGTCCAAAATGCATTGGCAATTATTTGCATCTGCAATTACTATTTTTGATTAAATACACAGAGTTTTTTTAGCATTCGGCTTTCAAAGGATCTATTTATTTATTTGTGCAAAATACTGTTACAATATGATCTCAAACGTCACATACGGAATCAAAGTTACACAACCAATAAATGGCTAATGGGGTGTGCAGCCCACACCGAAGGCTAATAAGCCTAGGTCGCTTGTTCGTTGATGCTATTTGTGAGAAACCAATGGGTGTCTCACTGCTCAGTCCCTTGGGAACTGTCATCTAGGTGGCCTGGACACGGCCATCGCCTTTGGATCCAGTTCATGGGGGTGGACCAGTGGGGGAGGATAACCTGGATGAGAGGTCCCTGCGGAGTGCAAGTGGGGCACCCGGAGGAGAGACACGGTATCCCCTTTCCCATCTCCCTATAAACCCTCCATGTTCCAGGTACTAGCTAGGAACCCCCCCCCTTCCCACACACACTCTGCTGCATGGACAAAGTGCTTCAGGGAAAGACAGACTCACACACAGCCAGTCCATTTGACATGTCCCAACATCAGGGCAGGCAGAGTCAGGCACTTAATCTTAATGAGTCGTACCTGAATCCTTCTACCTTTCCACACTGGGATAAAAGGCAGAGCATGAGAGCGCCCGGAGAGCAAGGTGAGAAGGCAACTGAAGTGGGCAAGACCAGCAGAAAGGAAGGGCAGGAAATCCGGTGAAGGCGTTGAAACCATGGAAACAGAGCAGACGGGACCAGGAGGCAAATTAAAGGCTGTGGTCCTACCAGCTGCGTGGTGAAAATCGCTGCAGAATCCCAAAGGGGAAGCTCCCTGCTACTGCAGAAGGTCACGGCGGTACCTCCTTCATGTGCAGTGTGAGGAATTGAAAGGAGGCGAGCCGTGCTGGGCCAAAAGCCTTGACTAGACGGAAGGTCTTTATAAACTGTATCTGCCGCTGCCAGTGAGTGAAATAGGAGACCGGCTTGTGTTGATAAATAAAAAGGACATTAATGTTTCAAGTGCTCGTTGGGTTGCCGAGAAACCGCGAGCAAAAGCAGATTGTAGCAAGAATGAAGATTGCCAAGATTGTACCTGCGAGAAAAGCCACAAAAGAAATCTGAAGCACTTGAGAGTGTAACCAAGAGAGGAGGAGTATAGTCAAAGTGGTCATATGAGGGTAAAGAAAAGGGTACAAGCCCCCCCCACAGTCGAAAGTCTTTGACAAAAAGTGAAATGAAGTATAAAGCTAACCTAAGGAATTATTAGCCCTGTGAAGCTAACTAAGGACAGCAGATACCAAAAGGCCTCAGGAGAGGAGGCCGGTATAAACCTATGAACTGTATCCAGTATTGTGGGTTGTGAATAGGACGGCAGCTGTGAGAAAGAGAAGCCTGATTGTTGAAAATAAATGCACTTACTACAATATAACAGAGTGACCCGGCGAGTCGCGATCGCCTATTGGAAGTCTCTGTATTGATACGGCAAGTGCTTTGAAAGCGTGAAAGATTGCAAAGTAACAGGTGTGATGCTAACGCTTTGAAGGCTCACACTCAATCGATGGAAGCCAGAACTGCCTACAGACGAAGTTCTGAACCCAGAGGAGGGGGACCTGAGTGAATCGGTGAAAGTGCTCCAAACTTTTGTTTAAAAAGAAATTAAGCACTCCAGAGTGTTATAAGATAGTACAACTGGTAAAGTTAACTGAACTGTGATTTGAAGGCTACAGTGAACCCGACAGAGGGATGCCAAGTGAAAGCAAGGGAAAGTGAATCCTGCATTTTGATAAAGCGACTGAACAGTGGTGTAAAGACGAAGGTGAACCCAACAAAGGGATATCACGAAAAAGGGAGTGCACTAGTTCAGCAGTCCTGAACTACCGAAACCCTTTTGGACAGTTCAGTTTTCACTACACTCTTTTGTTATACACATCATTGTCCCACACCCTTTTGTTATATAGAGTAAAGATTTGGCAATAGGTTTATTAGTGTAGGCCATTTTGTTTTGACACACCACTAGTATAGGGTTTTCTTTACTTTGATGATCGCAGTTTGCTCCCATCTTAGATTTAGCTTTAGATTAAGCGTTTTTCTCACCCGTATACTGTTCAATAAACACCCTTGGATTGTACTCCTTGTGTCTGTCGTATTTCTGATAACCATGCCTCCCTTACATATTTTTGTGTGCCCTGCAAAGAGGCACGATACAGTGGGTTGCACCCCACTCACAATTTTATAGAGATTAATTGAAACTCTTTCTTTAATTATTGAGTTCAAGAAGAAACAAAGTAATAGTGGTACCCACTCACGTAAGCAATTACAAGGCCTATTAAAACCATTCAGATTAGTCACTGTCCTCAGTTTTCAAACAGGTGCCTGCTGATTGTCTAAGCAGAGACATACTTTATTGGGAATTTCAGGATAGGTGTTTTCAAACTTTGCTATTTCTTTTTCACATGCAGTGCAAAGCATCTTATTGCTTAGAAATTCCTGTGTGATGGTGAAAAGTTGCCTTCCTCTTTTTCAGTACCAAGGTACATATTATGAAGGTCATTGATGTGTCTAAGGACTTTTTTTTGCTGAGCCTGTCTGCAAAGTTTGGTTTTCTTTAAGTAATTCTAGAGTAGAATGTTTGGCACTGTACAGTTTATGCACAGGATTGTACATTGTAGAGTGGTGTGCTGCCAGAATCGTTATATGATGAAGGGTGCTTTTAAAAACTGCTTCTGAAACACGACCCAAGGAGTGTGCACGCAGGCCAGTGCGGTGTGAACAAAACAAGAGTCCATGTTCTGCCGAGTTTTGCTTTTACTTTTATCTTTTCCCTTTACATATTATGTCAAAAACAGCCTATACTTTGAGCTACATGGGTGCATTTGCACACTGCAAGTGGTGCTTGTTGAGAAGGGTTGAATGTCTGTTAGATAGGCTTGTGGAATTACATTTTCTTTTTCATAATTTCTCCAATGGCCATATCCTTTCGCCTGTCATTAAAATCTATTGAAATTGGAGTTTTTTTGTTCTTGGTAGCAGGCTTCCTAATTGAAAAAAAGTTTCACCATTGCTAGTATGAAATCAATCGCCCTCACAAATGTTACCAACATTATCATTGACCTTGCGCATGTTTCTAATTTTTATTTTCTAGTTTTGTTACTAATTTTGTGAATTGCTTCCTTCTGTACAGGATGAAAATGGACAGCATACTTTTTGGTTTGAGTGGGCTGTCAATTAGTGTTTCTAAAAGCAGCTTACATTGATATTTGACAAGTGAGTTTTCTTTGGGGTTGTGCTTCTGTTGGTATTTCTTTATCAATTGCAACTGTATGGGGTGGTCTCAGTAAAATATATGTAAATACTATGTCATATGTTAAATTAACTTATTTTAAAATAATTGCAATGACTGTAATTCAACAACAATCGCTTTTGAGTGCATTGTGATCATTTGGATTTTCGAAGAACAGATGGATAAATCATGTTCTCTAGCAAACACAATGTCATATTCTATGAAGTTTGGTTGTAATAAGAAATTCTAGTTTGAATGGGGCAGAAAACATTTTATATAGAAAACTGAAATCTAAAATAAATCACTTTTTGATTTTTTGTGGCAGGATTTGTTTAAATGTGCCTCCTTATACTTAAATAGTGAGTTAGAACCTTTATTGAAACTTTAAATAGCACACAGACCTGCTTCCAAATTATTAGCTGAGGTGAATCAGAAGGGAATAAATTGAGCAGGGTTATTAACCAAAGTGATAATAATACTTCAGAAAATCTATAAGGGTATTTGCATATGTATTATCACATGTAGACAACAAAAACATAGACAAAAAAGACTGACAAAAGTAAAAGAAATGTGGAAGGATGTCATTCAAAGATGCACAATCTGGTGCAGTGTTATAGTATGTGTTCGTGGTGCCTCTATGACAGAGGTAGATGGATAAATGTGTAAAATGTAAAGAGTATTGTGGGAAACAAGAATGACTGCCAAGGGTGTGTCGGGGGAGAGACAAGGAACAGAATATTGGCAAGGGAATTGTGTACAAGATCACACAGGGAGTACATACATATTAAACAACACATTCAGGAAATGGAAGAGTTAAACACTAGCACACAAGTTGTACAAGTAGGCTGTGATATACATATATGAAAGCTCTTTATGATTCTAATGAAAGTCATCACGTTACTCACCCACAATTGATATTACAGGTACTGTTAGAGCTAAGTTCATATATAAAACAAGCAATGGCAGAGTTTGTAAGCTGACATTGTTTATGGTATTATGTAAGGTAAATTAAACTAAATACTCAAAACAACTAGAAAAACCACTGAGTATGCCAGCAAATCCCACAAACCCTTGCAATCAAATTGTCCCCAAAAGGCTACAACACAAAAGGGAGGATAACTAAATGGATAAGACCCTTGATAAGAGATATGCAGGAATAGTGCTTATAGGATGGACAGGAAAACATAGGAATTTAAATAATACAGGAAGCCGCAAACTACAACTAACCATCATTTGGAAACCAAGGAAGTCAAGCTGGGGGGAAGCCAGACACTGTCTCCAACAGGGAGTCAGACATGGAACAGGAGCCGGAAAAACACAAACTCCCCCTCAACTACACTCAGCGAAGCAAAGGAAAAGAGAGAAGAAAACAAGTACCTCCCAACGAGTACATCTCAGGGATCAAGGTGAGACTGTAGAACACAGCAAGATCAAGGAACTAAAGAACACAGACTAGCTGTGTTGCTCAGGAACAGGAAGGTTCTGAAAAGTGCAGTTTGAAAACAGGGGAATACTAGAAAGTTAATCCAGGAAGCAGGAATTACTAATAAGCAAACCCAATCGAAATCCAATGATTCAGGAACCAGTGCCTAAAAACTAGAAAATAGGAATAAAGAATCAGGAAGAGGAAGAATGGTCACAAAAGGTACACTGCAATGGGACTGAATTAAACTGAGGATTTTAAAGTGGACAAATGATCACATGCCTCAGGGGAGATCAATGATAGCACCTGCCAGCAACAGGTGTTCCTCATCCTCCACCCAACCTTGCTGTGAGCGGTCAGAAATGTGAGGCAGACAACTTTGTGAAGGTCTTCTAAAAGATGCCATTTTATTAACTCAAAAGGTTGGATAAAAGTGTCACTATACCTACGTGTGACTATCCCTACCCTGACAAGGATTTCCCTGCCTAAAATAAACTAAAGAAAACACTCTAACAAAAGGTTTCTTTCCCTCACGCTTGCACATACATAAAATCAACAAGGAAGTACACGGCAGTTCAGTAACATCAAATATAACAGTAGCATTCACACCAAAGTTTCTGCTTCTTCTGATAACCTGGGTGAATTCGCCTTCCCCAGATTCAAACAGGTTTTTAACTGTTCAAAAAGGATAAGGAAATCCTGCATTAAAAAGTTCCACGTCAGTTCTCTTTTTGATCCAATTAGATAACACAAAGTTCCAACTTGTATTCCAAGGATCAGCCACAATGGATTCAACAAAGTTTTTCTCTTTCAATGTGTAGCCGAGGTCTTGATACAGGTTTTAGTCATCAACAATATATATTTCAGTATAGGCCTTGACGTAGTTTCTTGTCATCAACAAAGAAGATTTCAGTAAAGATCTTGAAACAGTCTTTTGTTATCAACAAAGTATATTTTAGTACTTAATTAACTTCAAAACAAATGTCTTTGTTAGGATATTTTGGCACCACTTTTAGTTTCAGTATTACTTCACCAAAACACTGCAGTGATTCTTCAACTGCTTCATAACTCTGCAACACCACAGTCCTTCTTGAACTTCCACCTAGTCTACTCTCATGCCAGGTGTACTAATCCTACAAATCTCCACTCCGGTATACTCTCCTGTCAAAACAGAACCAATTGTCACAAAAATACGTGAACCTGGTATGCTCCCCTGCCAGCCAAGAAAAACTACTGCAGTTCTCTGTTCAGGTATACTCTCCTGCCCGAACAGATCCAATTGGTACAAAGTGTTATGACCAGGTATACTCCCTTGCCAGGCCAAACTACTAACTCCAAGCACTTCTGTGGTAAGGGTCAACTTCAAATAGTTTCAACACTGTCTTCTGCTTCACACAATTTAGGTTTTAGAATTTCTTGAATGGTAACAAGAATCACACTGGTGCTATTCACTGCACCTATGTGTTTGCCACGCAAGAGACAGGCAATGCTTTCCTCCTTGTGAGCCTCTCTTGTCAAAAGAGCAGCCGTCCTGCCAATCTTGTTCCACCTATGTCTTATTAACCAAGTGTTTATAATACCTCTTTTCCTCCTTCACACGTCAAAGGCTTTGGCAATGTAGGTTTAAGCTATCTCTTAATATAACATCCTCTATACATGGGAAATATTCTTCACAAACACTTAAATGCTCAACGATCTTCTTTTGGCTTGGGTACACTGGTTGTTTATCACTTACCTTAGTATGAGTCTTTGTTGGCTTTGGCAATAGTGGTTTACACTCTTTTTGTGAGGTATTGCCCCTTTAAATGTTTGGCTTCTACTATCACCTGATATATAATAGTCACAGCCTTCAGATTGAATGTTTAAGTTTATATCAGGCCAACTGCCTAGGTTTTAATCAGCTTGGTATGCATCACGATCATTAATAGGTTTTACACTGGTTCAGAATAAAAAATTAGATCTGGACTCGGCCAGCGGACAGTCACGGAGCACTCTGGGCTCACAATACAACATTGAACTCACTGGGTCTGGTGGGCGCGTCTGTTTGCCTCGCTGCCTCCAGCTCTTCTTCTTCTGTTTTATTTCACGGACTAGCAGTCTAGTCTCTGTGGTTTCCCACGTCTCACGTCCTTCATTTCCAGAGCCCTCGAGGCTCCCCCTGCAATGCAGTGTTCACCTTCCACCGACGAACGCTCGACAATGGGGAAAGTTACAGAAAGGTGCGCTTTCCGCTGCGTAACCCCTGCAGGTGAAATCTCAAGCACACATGACCCTCTCAGGACCGGCATCAACTTTGCTTGCCACAATGATACCGGCATCCTGGCTCTTCGACGATTTCTTACTCTGCTGCTTTGTGGAGAGTTCAAATCACATCCACCCACTACTACTACCCTCCTGCTGCTGCTACTGCTGCAGCTGCTACTCCTTCCTCCAACTTGATCTAATGGTCTGCACTTGAGGGGGCATTTTAATCCTCTCAGCCACCCTCAAGTGTGGGCCACTAACCGTAATGAGCTGCATTTTTCAACATTGTGCCGCTGCAGCCCTCTTCTTCACCACAGTACTCTGGGAATTCTGGGACTTCAGGTCACTAACATACAAATCAATTTTTCAATGGAATTTCTATTACCAGGTTCTTTTCTCTCTCTTTGCATATTCCATAAAGGAGTATCATAAGGATTAAAAGATATATTTGGTTTTACAGAGTAATGAGGAGTGTAAGGATTTAAATTGGTAGCCTTTAAAGATTTCACTGCATGATTTTCTTGGGACTCATATGGTTTCCTATTTTCAAGAGTGTTCGAAGTTTTACAAGAGTTGCTCTCACTCTTAATACATGACCGGTTTGGATTGTCTTCACTCATCTCTGACACTTAACTCTAGGGAATAAAAGCTATTTTTGACAAAATGCCATTACATGTGTCAGAATAAATGATATTCCCTTCCTTAATGGAGACAAATACTGCGTCTCATCCCACAAAGTCCTCCTGTCACCCTGGAGCCCTTCTCCGCCCAGGTGATCATCCTGGCTAACAGTGCCCTCATGGTTAAGAACAGGAAGCCTATGCTTTCCCTGGCCACCCGAGAGGAGACTTTAAGTAGGGCTTTCGCAATGCTTCCGTAGGATTCATCACATTACCTGCTAAGGATGGATATTAAACAGTGGGCAAGGATACAGATGAGATGTCAAGTAGGAAATGTGGTCTTAGTACTCCCACATCACACCAGTATTGTGTTACAGGGTTCAGAAGGAAAGTTTAATACTGAACAGATCTCAACGCATGACCAGATGCATTGGGAGCAAGAGCGTATGGAGCAAATCATGGCAAAGACTACAGATCTTCATATTTAACAAATTAGTCTGCAATAAAAGGGTTATATTCTTGAATGAGCAAGTACTTGGTGTACCCCAGATTTAATTGGTTCTCTTTTTATTTTTTACAAAAAGTAAAGCATATGAAAACATTGACCATATAAACGGATTTGGACAACTTATGTATTCAATTATGGGGATGAACAGGCCAATGAAGATGGCCTTTTGTTTTCCTTTGTGTAGACCCTTTTGTGTGTATTTCCACCTTTTAAAATCAGTAAGCCGTTTGTGGGATGTGAAGTCATCATGAACTAAGACACAGACAAGAGACAAAGTTAAAAATAAAAAACTTTACTAAATCGAACGTCAGGATGATAGAAGGCCTAACTTGCCTTATGCTAAGTTGGAATTTCCCTACCTGAATGAAACTAAGGAAAGTCTGAATCAAAGAGTTCAACTTAAAAGTCTGTCTGTGTCCAAAACCTATGCTTGCCCTGACAACTAAAGCTAAACAGTGTGTAGGGATATCAATAATATCAATAATAAAAGAAATAGTGTCCAACTAAAGGTTCTGAGCTTCTTTCAGCTCTCAGCTTCTTTCAGCTCTCCTTCACCAAGTGTAACAAAGTTCCACAAAAGTCTCAAGATTACCTTGTTCTAGTTCAAAGCAATACAGTTTCAAACAATCTTCTGGTTCCCTTCCCCAATGCCCAAGCAACACAGTTCAAACTCAGAAGGCCTTGAGGCTCGGTTTTCAAAACAACATGTGTGGTTTCTCAAGTCCCAGGGTTCCCTTTTCCCAAGACTTTATCTTCAGCACTTATACTTGCTTTAGTCTTTTAAAAAGGTTTTTGCACACATCCAGGTCCACTTGACCCTCCTTCTGGTGTGCCTCACCAGTTCACTTACATTGCCATTATTGGTTTGTTTCACAATGTCTTTGATTTTCAGTCTAGGTGCAGTTGTCAGACCACACGGTCCACCCATCAAAGGTCACACAACCAGGATCCCTGGGCTCTTCAGCCCACACAGCTTTTTTTGCACTGGCTGCTGTATACCAAATCAACTTCACTTGGTTCTGCTTTACTGGCCCCCTGACTTTATGTGCTGTATTACGCTCTTCTGGCTTCACTTTATCATCCTCATGTCTCTGCCATCACGTGTCACACACCATTCCTAAAAGTTCACTGTGGGGCTGTTATTCAATATGCACTCATGTTGTTTAATTTTAAATTTCAGAATTCAATGTACATTTGTTTTGCTTAACTTAAAGTTTCCATTCAGTTCGGAATTCAATGTCTATTTCTTATTTCTTTTGCTTAATTTTAAAGTGTCTATTCAGTTCGGCTCGGCATTCAATATGTGTTTGTTTTATTTCATTTAAGGTTTCCAATCAGTTCGGCATTTAATATGCATTTGTTTTGTTTAATTGGAAGTTCCATTTAGTTCGGTATTCAATATGCATCTGTGTTACGTAATATCACGGACCGTTACTTAATTCCAGTCTAATAGAAGTACCCTGGTGTTCGAGTGCCCTCCTGACACTCACCGGCTTCAGGCGTCTTCTCTCAGCGGCTCCCACTGCTTCCTCTGCACTTCTCTGAAGCCGGGAAGTCCACTGCCACAAGCCCAGCTTGTCTGCCGGATGCTTCTCTCTGCATGCCAGCAATCGGAACGCTGCTTCACGGATGCGGACCGCTTCCTTTCTTCTACTGGTTTTTCTGCAGCTCCTGCTGCTCGCTCAGTGTCACAGAGGCTCCCAGAATTGCAGCAAGGATATGGCCCACTCTTCCTGGGTCCCACAAGACCTCTGGGATATGTGCTGGCGTGCTGGTTCCTTTTACAGTCCCACCATGGCTGCCTCCTTGTTTCAAGAATCCCCTGCAGGTCTCTCCTGCACAGGCCTCCCTGTTGCTTTCTTTGGTGGTCTCTGTCTCTCATTGTATACACCTGCAACCACCTAACAGGTTGCAGGTGTACTCTTTCAAGTCGGTCTGCAGGCATCTTCTTTGTCTCAGTACTAGAGTGGTGAAATGGTATTGTGTTCACTACTCTTAGTCGCCCCTTCTTTGTCTCTGTACTGTCAAGTGTCACATGTGTGGAAATGAAGGGAACAGCTTTATAGTAGCCCATAAAGGTTGAGGGAGGGTTAGGTTGGTCTTCAACAGGTAAAGGGGGATACCATATCTCATCTGTGTGTACCCCACTCCCAATCCGCAAGGACCTTCCACCCAGGTGATCCTCCCTCGCTTCTCCACCTCCAGGGTGGGGAACCAGGAGAAATGCCCTTTCCCTGGCCACCTGAGCAGAGGATCCAAGGTGAGAAGGAGTGAGAGTACCCTGAGGTTCTCACAGTGAGCACTTTAGAATGATTTTAGAAGCAAGAAGCTGTTTGTGGGAATAGTTAAGAATATTATATCTGGTAGTTTATGCTTAGCAATTGTCTAAAGACGGGGAAACATACACACCCTCAATTAAAACCAGAAAAAGTGTATGCTCTAACCATCTACAAAATGTGGCATTCTACCCTTCACCTTTCTTTGTTTCACTGTTTCCATTTCTCTAGCACAAAAGGAAAATTGGTTTTGGGTTAGGATAGCAAATGCAAAGAGAAATGACAGTGGCAAATGGAAATTCGTTTAGCAGGGCACAATTTAAACACAGGGACAAATTTGTTTCTCAGATCACCATGGGATACATTTTTTTGTGCAACACTTTGGGCCTCATTACAAGTCCGGTGGCGGATTACGACCCCAGTGTTTCTGGAAATCAGGAGCCGGAAAATCGTTAATCCCCATTCCCATTTGTGTCCTATAGGACTCAAATGGGAATGGGGATGACGGAAGCACCGGCACCATTAATAACGGTGCCAGTGCTTCCGTGAAAGTTTGCGTGCGGCTGCTGTCCCGCTCGCCAAGTCAGTGCTGGCAGGCGGGACGGCAGCCGCCCGCAGACTTTGAGTTTGCCAGTCCGGTAACAATAGTGATGGTAGGTTTACTGGCACCGTTGTTACCAGACTGGCACATTCCCAATGAGGCCCTTTAAAACTATACCAATTCACAAGGCAGTGGGATGAGATGGTGGGTTTTGAATTCCCACCATACAAATCCTGTGAAATAAACGTGGAAATTAATTGATTTGCTTCCAAAAATACACTAAGGATTTACACAGACAAATGAGGGGTTTTTCAATGGGGATAGGCT
This sequence comes from Ambystoma mexicanum, assembly GCF_040938575.1. Lineage (NCBI taxonomy): Eukaryota > Metazoa > Chordata > Amphibia > Caudata > Ambystomatidae > Ambystoma > Ambystoma mexicanum. The sequence goes on along the minus strand of NC_090934.1, from coordinate 416,968,504 downwards.
AACATACACAGGCAAACAAGAGATTCTTCAGTGGGGAGATGACTGAAATACACGGGCAAACAAAGGATTCTTCAATGGGGAGATTACTAAAATGAACTGGCAATTGGGGTTTTCAATGGGGAATTTTCAATGGGGGAAATATTGGATGCAATGCTACAAAAATCAAGGGTGTATGCAGCTTAGGGCAAGGGTTATTGCTACTTACAGGGGAGGGCTGGACTGGGCACCAGGGGACATCAAAGCACCATTGCTGGGACAGCCAATGGGGTCAGTCAAGCATTTCCTCCTTCCTCAAAGGGGTCCCGAGGCAGCTACTAGGACTTCTGGTTTCTCTGCAAAATGTAGGCCTCACTGCTTGGATGTTGCTCCAGATTTTGGCATGTAGATCACCTGCGGGGTTAGTGACAAGAGTCATGATTTGAGGTGGAGTTACCTAGTTATAGGGTAAATGACATCACAAATGTGTCAGAGTCCCCGCAGAAGGGATTGGTGGAGTGTCACTAGTCCACTCCCATCTGTGTGCTGATAAGTTCAGAAATTGTAGGAGTGTTTTGGAACACTAAGGAAGAGAACCACTCCCTCATCTTCCTTCGACAGGGGTGCTGGGTCTGGTTCAGGGACATAAAAATCTCACTGCATGACAAGTGAACTTAATCTCCATATTTTGACACACATGACAGCATTTTTTAATGCTATATTTTTTTCGGTGTATCGCATAAGCTCCGTCAGGTGTCTGTGCAATATACTTGTGCAAAGATACAGTTTTTCTGCATTTACTCCATAATTATACTAGTGAAAAATGTGTCCCTTGTTGAGCGGCATATGAATCACGTGGTACATGTTTTATCAAATGTGTATGGTTCTCACATTCATACGGAGACCGCATTACGTTTTTTATTAATAACTTTTGATATGTTGGACCAACAAAAATCGTTTTGGGGTGACCAGAAGCACCTCACTCACAGCTTTTCAGAAATCCTACCATGACTAATGTGGGTTAAATATTCTTGATGTTATGTGATAAAAACATATCTCCCATTTTACACATTGGGAAACCAACTCACTCCTCAAACCTGGCCCCCACCCTGGCCATGTGTTTGGTGCTGGCTGTGAAGTTAAGAGGGGTCCTGTGTTGAAATTAGCTGGCACATTCCAAGAGCTAATTGCCAGCTAAGGCAAGGTTTATTGGCAGCCAAAGAGGCCTCGGGTCATAAAAATGGAGAGCACAACTATTCTTATCTCGCCCCACTGCAAAGGAGATCTCTGATGGATTTCAAGTTTGTAATTTTCAAAGAAACCCTCCTGTTTGAGGTTTGCAGGCTCCTCTTCGTCCCCAGGAAAGACTTCAGTTTCACTTCTGGGGAAATCTCAAGCAAGGAGAGAGAAACGAAACCATGGCCTGAACCCAACTTAGCCAGAATTGCCTTTTAACTCCATTTCACTTTAAAATGAACTTTTGGAAATGCACACAATTTTAACATGTAAAACCCCTTGCAAAGTAGTTCCCTGCACACAATGGTTTAAGAAGGGTGGCATAATTACATTTTTAAAGGTTTTAGCACACATTTGGCTGGACATAGTGTCACTTTAGAGGTAAAACTCAAAATGTCATTGTTAGTTTCAGCCATGGAAAATCCTTCATTTTACTGTAGTTCAACATCACCTTCTGGATTCTGTACACTGTTGTTTCCTCCGTGATGGGCTCATAATAGACAAAAACAGAGTTCATATCTTAAAAAGGTGCACACATTTTGATGAGTACTACTTTAGTTTAAAGGAAAAAATGGAATGTATTCATGTTATTAAATGTTCATGACAGACGACAATCTGCTTCTCTGAAACTGCAGCACACAATGCTGACATCCCATTGAGGGGTCTGTGGTCTGCGGTTTCTTAGACTGTTATTTCAGCACTCCACTACCTTTGGCAAACTTTTTCTCCTGTCTTTCCCTCATGGCAGGCTCTTGGCATTCTTAAATGATATGAGGTTTTGAGGTTCAATTTCACTCCTTCTCGTTCGGACTTCATAGCCTCATTTTCCACTTTATTCCAGCACAGGTCTTTTACCTAGGGGCATGTCCCCCACTGACTTGGCCTTTTATGTATGGTACCCAGGGCTCATTTCACCCCACAAGAGGCCCTCGTCTTCATTTCAGAAACAGTAAGTTGGGGGGTGGTTGTGGAGTACAAAAATGATCCCTCTTGTGTGGTTTAATTAAATTATAGATTTACTTGCAGTAGAAGAAAGAGAATGTTGTTCCTGAAGTGGCATCTGTGGCTGGTTCAGGATTCTGGTTACGTATTCTGTGGATATTAGAAAAGAGGTGTAATGTGAAGTAAAAGTGAAATGTATTATATTTATATTTTTTTGAGTGATACAAATGGTAGTTGAGTACAAGTGGGGCATGCTGAATATGTTGCATTTTAAATAAGTTTTGAAAATGTATATACAAATGTACAGCGTATATAAATACATCAAAGTTCAATTGCATATGCAATATATACTACCTATGCCCCATTCACACCTCACCAGCAACAAAACTGACAAACATCCGTCTGCATACATATACAAATATGTCACAAAACAATAAAATGTGCAAACAAACTATTTGTGCAATTTACAAATCCGACTGGTACCTAATACCATCTGGCACACTACAACAAGATAAACCATATGCCACCAACTTGGAAAGCCAAGCGACAATTAATTCAATGGATACGGCTGACCAAGTGAAAGAAAACATAATAGACAATTAATTTGAAGTCAACATCGGGGTTCTGTATTTCTTACTCGATTTTCGGCTTGAAAGGTTTTCAATTTTTCAAAAACCCAGCCTACTTCAGGGCTAATCACTTTGAAACTTGAAGTGGGACTTGACATGAAAATTGCATAAAATATGAAACCAAAAGAAACAATTACTGCTCATTCATTTAACTGCCGCCCAATATACATGCTGACATTACCTTCAAACAAATAAATGCAGACTGACCTTGAAATTTCATGTGGTAAGAACCACTTTGAGATTTGGAAAAACATCCAATTATATAGTGGATTCAACACCCGTGACCCCCGGGAGTGCCATTGCCAAAAGAACAACACAACACGAGAAACACTGTGCCCAGTCTGAACACACCCCCAAACAATGACATCACAAAAAAGAGGAAAATTCTCATTTCGGGAGATTCTAAAAATTAGTCCCAACTCTAAAACACGGGCACACTCTTACCAGTGGCACAGCATCACCACAGCCGGCTTGAACCAGGTCTCCCACTGTTCTGGAAACAAGAATTCATGATGTGGCAAAGGGCTCTAATAAATTGGCTACACGCCGCAGACCGCCATCATACACCAGGCGTAACGTAGGATCGAATTAAACCCTTTAGTGTCAAACAGGTCAAAACATTGGTCACTATTGAACACTAAATCCAACAACCCTCTCTCCTACCAAGGACTATAGACATTTATGGATAAGATGGCTGCCATTTTGTGCTGTTTGATTAGCCACTTGAGTCAGTCTGCACACAGGTTGACAGCAGTGTGACCATAGAATTTTTAGCTGTATAGCTAGTAGACGGAATAAGCAATACAGCGATCTGCTATGCTGTGAGAGTCGTGTCTGTAAGTAACACGTTTCATCGTGTATGGCACCTGAATCGCAAGATTTTGGGTGGTGCAAAGCAACAGATGCATTGCAGTAGGTACATGTCTTTTGTCCGCAGTAAAATAGATGGTCGCTGGGATACCTTGCTGAAGACGTCTCTAGTGATGTTCTGCCATAAGAGTGTGCCTGTGTTTCAGAGAATTTTTGGAATCTGCCAAAAATGAAAATTGAAATGTTCCTCTTTTTTGTGATGTCATTCCTGGAGGATGTGCTCTGACTGGTCGTTTTGTGTTGGTTTTTGGCAGTGGAAATCCTGAGGGTCACGGGTGTTGAATCTGCTTTATGATTTATGGCTCAGAAAGTAAATCATCCTGCCTTGCCCCAATGGGATATAATGCTGAAAAGTGTGTCCTGTGTTTCATATCCCTAAACGAATTATCAGATATGGTGACTATGTTTATAAAACGTGCTTTGCTGTCTGTCCCTAGGTAGCTGCTGCTGTGCCAACTGCTCTCTGCATGCCAATGCTGCTGTGCTCCTGGCTCTGTCTGTCAGATAATGGATATGCCTCACATGCAATGGCTGCCCTGTGCTGACTGCAACATTTCCGCTGCTTGCAGCTGGAGCAAAAAATAGGTTTACTTGACTACATTAACAGTAATCTGAATGCACCTGTGATCGGATTTCAAAAAGGAGCCATACCTTTTGTTTTGTCAATTCTTGTTTTCAAATGCACGTGAAACATTTCAAATATGCTCTTTTGTTTGAAGAAACTCTGAAAGGTTTTTGCGAGAATGCAGCGTGAGAGAATGTGAGAAGGTTTATGGGTGTATGGGTGAGTGATTAATGGGTGAATGGGTATGCATGTGACTGAATTATCTGGGTGGGTGCATGTGTAGACAATGCAGTGTGAGAGAAGGTGTATGGGTAAGTGATTGGTGGTCAATGGGTATGAATGGGTTTGCGTGTGAATGTTCTGGGTGGGTGCCCATGTGAAGAATGCAGTGTGAATGTTCTAGCATGTTAGTGCAGTCAGTCTAGCTATTTGTACTGCAAGATGCCATTTTTTACTGGCAAACTATGATAAAGAAAGCATGATAAATCTTCTTGTGTGTCTAGACTGGCCTACATTGTAGCTAGTTTGGACATGTTTGCTTATTATGGCATTGTATTTTTAATGGCAAAGCCAACAGGAGTATGTTATGTGGGGATACTGGCATACTGACAGAGCCAACTTGGTTATGTGTTCTTATACTATCATTATTGGCATTAAAGCCAAGATGAGTATGTTCTTATAAGGGAACACAGCACATATCCGTGCACCCACCATGGACCACACACAACTGCTAGTGATGGAGGCGAGCTTGTGGCAGGCATTGGCTCATTATGTTGGCTCAGTCTCCATGTGGCCTGGAGCCAAAGAGGAGGAAAGGAATGAGGGTCTCCCTCTCTGCGTTCCTTGCCACACTCAATGTGTGAGAACTGTCTAACAAATTAAAATGCTTCAGAAAAGTTCCAACAGCTGTAAATATAATCTGCTACAATCTATTTTTTGTGCCTATCTCAACTGGGGATGACTGTAGATTTGCTTGGTTCTGGCTCAGTTACGAAGGGTTGAATTTGTTGACACACCTTTCATTTCATGCAACAGCCAAGTGTATTTGCTTTCCATTGCATGGCATCATTTGGCCTTGGATGTCTGCTTACATTCACAGTACTGTGCTGATATTAAGGCTACATATGGTCATCCATTCTTGTATGAATTGTATATTATATTACAGTGATATTTTTAACCATACTTTTCTTGTACTGAGTAACAATGCTATGTGATGCCACTTCCTGTTTTGTCAAGGGGTGAAAGGTTGTGGTCGTGCGCCATCAGTTCCTGTGATGTCTCTTGAGAAGTGGGGTCAAATGACATCACTTCCTGTGATGTCATCAGAGGTCAAGGGTCGTGTAATGTCATTTCCGCTACCCCAGGCATTTTGGTGAAATGACGTCCCTGACGTTCCTGTGTTTTTGAGCATGTGAAGTATGCCTTATGATTCCAACATGAGGATTGTGCTTGACTAAGTTTTAACTCGTGTACACTAGCTTGTGTAGATTGTCTCATTTATCTTGAGTTTTGGCATGCTTAAGTAGTGCAACCTTTCATATTCAAGAGTGCATGCTCACCCTAGTGGTTGGGCTTTTGCTCGGTTGCTACTTACTTGCTGCCCGGTATATGTTTTATGTTGTTTGTTGTGCTGTTTCTTGTTTGTTAGCGCTTTGATGCTTTCGGGCTTGCTTCGCTATATAATGATACACTGAACTAAACCATAGAGCTGTACAAATATAAAAAGGTAATCCCAACCCTATCATATATTTAAAGTGCCCAGTGCCAATTCCAATGTGTGCAAATAATTAAAACAGTGCAACTGTTACATGTGCTAGAACATCTCATTGCTTGTGCCTGCCCATCAATCAATTTCAAACTCAAGCCAAATTCTGCATATTTCATACTGCATACTGTATTTTGAAACACAACACAGTTGAAAACACAGCAACACGTATCATCCCCCTTCACATCTTTGGCGCTACCATAGAGCTGTAAAAATAACATTACAGAAGGTCATTGATAACCGTTTCACTTCTTTAAAGTGTGCCCTACTAATGCACACAAAGTGTTCGCAATAAATGCAAATGTCAACAATTATTACATGCACTAGCACTTGTTATCATTTGTCCTTTCCAATGTGTCATCTTTCCACATTTTAAAAATCATGTACATTTGAAACTGTTTCCTGATTTTAAAAACTTGATACACAAAAAGTCAGTACAAAGAAATATGTTTTCACTGTGCACCTCTTTACCAAAGACACAATGGTGTATTGAAGTATGAGATGGTCATTCCCAAGCCTGACATACTTTTTATCCGGTTTGCCTCAATAGCAATAAGAATTACAATTATTGAAGTTCCTTTTGTATTCTTTAAGTACAGATGGCAATGCATTCTGCGTGTTCGTAGTATTTTACAATAACAGCATTGACACACTCTCACTGTGATTTACCTCATAGACGAGCAAGTGGATGATTGGAACTAGTCAAACATTTTTGTAAGCAGGACAATATGAAGCACAATACCTGCAAATAATGAACAATACAATGTTTACAAGCGTTAGCACCTCCATAAGTTATCAGTATTTTAATTGGAAAGATAGAATTAAAGGAAAACACAGAGTTTACAATTTTTATCAGATTTGTGTGGGCTAGAGCAAAAAAATATACTGTTAGTCTCATGTACAGATTATGAAATACAAATTCAGAAAGCCAGGCATGTCAATAAAACCACTTTTGCATTTCTTTACGACCAATGCATGCCATCTGTTGAAAATGCCAATATTCGGGTGCTGGAATTAACATTTCCTGAAGGGGTGGTGTTCATCGAATTGAACATGTCAATGAGCTTCCCATATGTAATATTGAGCATGCACTAAGTCAATTTTGTTTTAGAAAAAAGACTCTTTTAAGAGTCGTTGTTGTTTTAAAAATACATTTAGTTTTTCTTCTGTTTTGGGGCATTGCATTCACTATTTTTTGACAATGTGGTGCAGGACATTCATGCTTGCCTGCGCACTGCTGTCAGAGCAGATAACACTTATTGTAGTAAATTGGAGAAGGGGGTTCACTGTAAGATTTCTTTTTAGTACTGTTATTTTGTAGGTGAATTTGCAGAAGCCAGAATATTTCTTATCCAATACCACGTGTGTGTTATTTTTTCACATAAGTGAAAACAGTGAAAGTATGATTTTGATGACAGAGTGATGGTTGTTCAAATGACCGAGGTGCACTGGAGGGTATGTTGTGAATACTTAACACCTGGAAGACTGCTCCTCAAACGTTGTAGGCCTTAGTTTAGAAAATGGTTAAAGAGGGATCATTGTGATTGTGGAAGATTGAAGTGTTCAGAAGATACGAAAGAAGAATATTTCAAAGATCCACTTCAATGTGTGTCTGTGGCGATTGCGTCATTTACAGAGGCGAACAATGTTCTTTGGTAAAGAAGGTGCTTCACAGACTGTGGGTGCAGTTTCCTAAAAAAGATGACAGTGTTCCCAAGGAGACATTGGTTTCAGTATATGGGAAGGTGACATTGAAACAAGTTGTTTATAAAGTGCAGCAGGAAAGGACTGTAGTTTGTCTTTTAAATAAAGGTTTGTTAGGACAAGAATAACAAAAAATAAAAAAAGTAATGTAGTGGTGACGTCTAAATTTCGCATAGCAAGAGAACTCATAGAGAAAGAAGCAGCCGCTCCCCCTCGAATTCCCTTGGTGCCCAATACGCCCCCAGCCTCCCGCTTGTGCCCTATTATCACCCCCCCACTCCACCATCCCCTCCCACGGCACCAAAAGCTGCCTCCGCTACTGAAGTGATCCGTTCTAGGAAAAGATCTGCCATGTGAAATTACGAATAGGTGTGTATTTGGAAAGATTAGAAATAGAAAAAAAAACATGTTTATGATCCATTTAATATAATTTTAGTATAAAACATCACTCTAAAAATGTTGAATCTTTGAAAAGTGAAATGACACGTAGTGATGGTGTCTACATGGTGATAGGTTTCATTAGGCATAGTGAGTACTCAGCATCATATACTTTTGGCATGGATGGGGAGAACACAGGACTAGCTGGAGGAGACCTTTCACTCTGATGACGTCCTACTACCGGAAGAGTATTGAATTGGTAAGTAAACATGGGCTTTTTGTTAGAGAATTGTTGAGTGGCTTTATTATTAAGTTAAAAGTTAGCCTCAAATTTAGTTTAGAGTGTAGGCATTACACAATATCTGAAGATGGTATGGTTTAAGTAGACTTTGTTTTCCAAGTGATTTCTCATGAATGCATGTGCATATGGGTAGTTAGTAAATGTTGGTACAAATTTCAAGTTTGTTAGGCGTAGTGGTAGTGTTATGTTATGTTAAAGGTTTTTTATACCGCGCACTATCACCAACTGCGGAGTCCCCTGGCGCTCTGGCGGATCTGCAAAGTAAGAGGATAGGGTGTGAGAGGTAAGTTAGTAGGACTGAGCGGGAAGAAAGAGCAAGAGTGCTGTGATGTGCTGTTAGCAGCTTCAGTTCGGTTCACACCGTTCGCTGAGCATAGGTGTCAGTTTCCGGTCGGTAGCCATCATGTGCTGTTGAGCTATGTGTGGGTTGTTTCGTTGTTGCGGTGAAGTGAAGGGCATGCGGTTTGTTGCGCTGTAGAGGTATGGTTGTGTTTAGTTCAGAGTTTGAGAGGCACATATCCCTTCCAATGCTGTACACTGTGGTGTGCTTCATGTTAGAGAGTTAGAGATTGATACGTGTATACTGAGCTTTTGACATGGGATGGATGACCTGGTACTGTAGATAAGCCACTTTGTGAAGTGCCAAGGACGAGTGTGCTCGTCCTTTTTGCATAAACGTGTATAATAGCCTGGCATTTAAGGGGTTAAGTTGCCCTGCAATGTTAGCTAGAAATCATTGACGAAACCTGACATGTTTCAGTTGCATTTTATTCGACCCTGTTTATTAGTTTGCCCGTGCACTGTCACAGTTCCTTAATAAAACAAGTAAGTGTTATGTGTGTCTGGTCCTTGGTCCCCATAACTTCTGTGAAGCTTTGTTAAATTCCACCCCTATTCTATTTGCGTATTGTGCTTACGTACATAGAGTGTACTGCATGCGCCTATGCGCACGGTGTGCACATGCTAGCTAGATCTCTTATGCACGTATGCACGAGTGTGACGCCTGAATGTGTGCATTCCAAACGTAATACATTTGCATATTACATCTGCATTGTGTGCGAAATGTGCTTACATGTGTTCACAGAACAAGGTGTGCATGTGCAAAGTCGGAGGGATAATTGCGTGAGCCGTGTATGCGTTGGTCGCTGGGCCTGTGTGTAGGAAGTGTTACAGTATGTGTGCGGGGGGGAGGTTGTGGAAAGGTGTTTGTGTCGGCTCTGCGTGTTTACGTGTATTGCTTTAGAGGGTGTAAATGCACAGTCATGCCACGCATCGTTTGTTCGTGTTCTCAGTGTCTGGTCTGCTGCTGCAACACTGTGATATAGTCAGGGTTGCATGAGCGTGGATGCTGCGTGGACTGGAGGCTGTGTGTGTCATGCGTGCATATGTGCAACGCCCAGGTTCCAACCGCAGTAGGTGCTGTGCTGTCAGCGCTCATTGTCTTTGCCGAACAGACATGCTAAGTTTGGGCTGTGATGCCATCCAAGCACTCTGCCCACGGCCTTGCATCCACAGCTGTGCCAAGCAGCCCCGCGCCAACTCCAGTGATTAAAGAAAACAAAGCTGCCGCCCCCGACGCCTTGGCACAGCAGACAAAGATAGCATCTGCTGGAGCTGAGAGGCGGGCAGCAAAACATCTGGGCACTGACGAAAGCCAAGAAGTCAGAGGCATCCTACATATTGATGACAGCTGTGCAGGTGGCCACGGAGTCTGAGCCGCCCCACGGGCAAATAAGCGAAGGTGGGCACACTGGCTGCACCAAGAGCTGCACCAGGCAGTCCGAAACCCACCAAGTCTCACTGGACTTGAGGGAGCCTCCCTGGGTGATGTGCGTCTCCTTGATCATGTGCACAGACCAGAGTCTGCCTTCGAAAGATAATGTTATTTCCTTAGCTGGAAAATCCATTAAAATACTCTAAAGCCCCCCGAAAGAGATACAAAAAACCAGACTCCTACGAAAGCGAAAGAAACCCAAACGTTCAAAGAAGGGAGAGCTATTTCAGAAAGTCTCCGAAATTTCTTAAAATACATAGTCAAATCACCATAATTGCTCTCTTGGACCCAGTCTACCAAATCATTACTTTAAAAGTTCCAAAAAGGTCTGCGATTTAGTGTTTGCAGACGTAACCAGTGCTCAAGGTATACCAAAACGGTGTTCTGTTCGCCGCTGTGATCTAAAGTGCTGTAAAACTGACTTGCTCACGTTTGACCTCATCAGCCGCTGACAGATGGGTGTTGGGTTCCATTGTTGGAGAGGCTGCACGTGGATGGACGCGGAGTAGCACGCTCCCACCATCAAATAACCATCCCAGATCACCCAAGCACCCCGCCCCTACCATTGCTCACCCTAGCACTAACCAGAATATGCCCAACCATCTACAACCACACCACCATCTCATCCTAGCTGCCAAGCACCCACCAACCAGCTGTGGGGTAAGAGTTGTGGCTTGGTAGTCCAGAAACGTGATGGGTTCGCCGGAGAGAGCCAGGGTGGGGGTGTTAATGGCAAAGGGCCGGGTTGATTGGTTAGGGGGGTTTTCATGGGAGAGAGCCGGATAGGGGGCGGGGGTTCACCGCCGGAGAGAGCTACAGCTGATGGGGGTCACAGGAGAGAGCTGGGGTGAGTCGGTGGGGGAATCGGTCCATGAGAGAGAGAAGGGCCATTTCGCTGCAGACAGCTGGGATGGGTGGGTGGTGGATGGTATTCACGGGATAGAGCCAGGGGTGGTTCATGGGAGAGAAACAGAATTTTCACTGGAGAGATCTGGGGCTGGCGGGTGTCATGGGGGTTTCACGGGAGAGAGCTGGTGACAGGGGTAGTTTTCACTGCATGGGTGGGTCTCATGGGGGGTTTCACAGGAGAGAGCTGGGGCAGGTGGGTTTCATGGGCGAGAGCTGGGCGGTTGGGTCTCATGGGAGGGTTTCACAGGAGAGCGCTGGGGTGGGTGGGTGTGAGGAATTCAACCATTGGTATATGGTAGATCAACTTCCAGAAAATGTGTGGGGCTAATCCACACACATTTTCCTTTGCTCACCGCACGATATACACATAGACTTGTGTACTCTGGGTGGAAACAGCCTACAGGTGCAGTCCCCCCTGTCATATTTAGTTGGAATATGACAGCCAAGAGTACATCAAGGCATCTTAGAAGGGGGAGGCAAAAGCTTCCTCCTGGCTTGGCTAGCCTAATTAACTAACACAGGGTCCATGGATCCACCCCTCCCTTTGTTGGCTGCTGGTGGCAGCTTAGCATACTAATCAGAGTTAATTCAAACAGGTCCATGGGAGTCAGAACTAACAAAGGACAGGAAACCCCAAAAACCTTTGAAATGCACTGTGCCAATCTGAAGCCAGCTCCTGCCTCTCGGTATCAAGGGCAGTGACCCGTCATGTCTGAGCCGAGGTGTTTACAGTAGGCAACCCCCAGAGGGGGACCCCATTCAGAAGGTAGGAGAATGTGGCTTGCAGGAGACAGAAAGTCTGTTTTCTCCACAGCTTCAAGGGAGACCTGCCACTTTAATCAGGAACCACAGAGATCTCAATTAACCAGAGAAACCCTTTCATCCACAACAGACAGGAAAATGGGTGGGAATTAGTATTACACATTTTCCCTCCTTTACCTTTTCTGTTGCAAAGCACTATGGTTATGACCTCATGCATATAGGAGATTATTGGTGGAGACCCAGGATTGGTTCATTAAGGTAGGCTTAGCCTACAGCAATCCCTGTAGCCCAGTTGGCTTTGAAAGAGGGCTGAGCACCTCTTTTGGGGAGACCATCTGAAGACTTTGCAAGGAGTAACAAGAAGAATTCAGCATTGGACCCTGGCTGAAGGCACAGTCTGCCTTACAGCTTCTGCCAGTGAAGGAAGGCCAGGATTTCCAAGAGGGAAGCAAGATCCCACCCCTAAATATCTCACATGGAACAGAGGGAAATGGTGAATTCAGGGGATCCTCCACCAGCTCTAGAACCAGTACTCAGCAAGCACACAGCGTGCACTGTTAGGCTCTACAGCAAGATTCCTAGGTGGGAAGTGCCAGAGAGTCTCTGAACCAAACTAAGGACAAGGCAGCTGCCGGCAACACTCCCCTCAGCTTTGGGAGATCTGCCTTAAAGGATGACACAAGCCCAGTGAAGAAGCTAGGAGGAGTGCATCAACAAGCATCTACCAACGTCCACCTTAAAGGACATTTTCGAACCAGTCGAGCCCATCTAGCTGCAACTGGCTGCACCGCTGACTGGTGTTACGCTGCAGTCACTCACACTGCCCGAAATGCCTCGACCAGTCCTTCAGACCCACCAACTAGCACTGAGACAACGATTCCTGACACAGAGCCGCCATGTAGACCAGCCTGCAGCCATCCGTCTAGCCTCAACTGCCGAACTGCCTGCTGCCAGATACCCGCATCTGTCTCCAGTCTTGAACTCTGTGGCAGAAGCTTCGAGGTGCCCTGAAAGCGACTCAACCCTGTCGAGCAACAAGAACTTGTACAAGCACAAGGTACATTGTGGTTCTGTCCCCCTGGACCTTCTCTGAAGGCCCCTAGTGACATTTCACAACCCATTGCTCCCTTTATGTTGAGACCAAGTATCCTTGCGGTATTGAGATTACATTACCGACTACCCAGTTTCACGGGAGAGAGCTGGGGTGGGTGGGTCTCATTGGAGGGTTTCGCGGGAGAGAGCTGGGGGCGGGTGGTTCTTACGGGAGGGTTTCACAGGAGAGAGCTGGGGCAGGTGGGTCTTATGGGAGGGTTTCACACAGAGAGCTGGGGCGGGTGGGTTTTGGTTGAGAGCTGGGTGGGTGGGTCTCATGCTAGGGTTTCACAGTAGAGAGCTGATGCAGGTGGATCTCACGGGAGGGTCTTACAGGAGAGGGCTGGGACAGGTGGGTCTCATGGGAGGATTTCACAGGCGAGGGATTGGGCAGGTGGGTCTCATGGAAGGGTTTCACGGAGAGAGCTAGGGTGGGTGGCTCTCATGGGAGGGTTTCACAGGAGAGAGCTGGCATGGGTGGTTCTCATGGATGTTTCACAGGAGAGAACTGCAGTGTGTCGGCTGAGGTGAGGGGCTGATTGATAGTTTAGAAACCAATATTCATACCTCATGGTAGGGTTTCATGAGAGAGAGCTGGGGTGGGTGGGTCTCATGGGAGGGTTTCATGGGAGAGAGCTGGGGTGGGTGGGTCTCATTGGAGGGTTTCACGGTAGAGAACTGGGGGCGGGTGGTTCTTATGGGAGGGTTTCACAGGAGACAGCTGGGGTCAGGTGGGTCTTATGGGCGGGTTTCACAGAGAGAGCTGGGGTGGGTGGGTTTCGGGAGAGATCTGGGTGGGTGGGTGTTATTGGAGGGTTTTACGGGATAGAGCTGGGGTGGGTATGTCTCATGGGAGAGTTTCACAGGAGAGAGCTGGTGCGGGTGGATCAGATTCTCATGGGAGGGTTTTACGAGAGAGAGCTCGGGCGGGTGAGTCTCATGGGAGGGTTTCACGAGAGAGAGCTGGGGCAGGTGGGTCTCATGGTAGGGTTTCACAGTAGAGAGCTGGGGCGGTTGGATCTCATGCAAGGGTTTTACAGGAGGGATCTGGGGCAGGTGGGTCTAATGGGAGTGTTTCACGCGAGAGAGCTGGGACAGGTGGGTCTCATGGGAGGGTTTCACAGAGAGAGCTGGGGCACGTTGGTCTTATGCAGTGTTGGAAAAGGAAAACATTTATTGGGGAACCGTCACTTCTTAGGAGGGGAAAGATTGTGGGAAGGAGGGGCGGGGCCAAGGGGGGTGGCCCCAGTCAGGTTGCGCAACACAATATCTCTATATAGAACCCAATCCTGGTGAGTTGCATAGAAGCAAACAGCATTATGGAAGCAACAAAATGTCCACAGTTTAAAATCTTGAACATGTCTTAAAGTGATTCATTAAGAACACTTGTTAAGCGAATAATGGACTCTTCTGTTTCAATTGGTCACAATATTCACCCTACTAAAGGAATGTTAATGAATGGGTTATGCAGCCTGCGCCACAATGAGCAGACTGCTTTCAGAAGGATCATCACAAACACTGAGTCTTTTGAAAGTGGTCTGCTTGATGAGGCACAGGATCTGCAAGAGTCTTGTCTGGGACCCCCTGGGTCTGGAGGACAGAGCGGGTTCAGTCGAGACACTTTTTACTGGAACGCTGCTCCGTCTTGTTCCGGCCCATTTCCTGCACTGGAAGGATTTAACAGGAGAGAGCTGAGGTGGGTGGGTCTCATGGGAGGGTTTCACCAGAGAGAACTGGGGGCAAGGGTGGTTTTCACTGTGGTTCGGCAGATCTCATGGAGGGTTTCACAGGAGAGAGCTGGGTGGACGTGTCTCATGGGAGGGTTTCACATGAGAGAGCTGGGGTGGGTTGGTCTTATAGGAGTGTTTTCCGGGGAGAGAGCTGAGGTGGGTGGGTCTCATGGGAGGGTTTCAAGAGACACAGCAGGGATTGGTGGGATTAATGGGAGAGAGTCAGGGTGGGTGTCTGGATTCATGAGAGAGCGCTAGTGTGGGTGGGATTCACGGCAGAGAGCTTGTTGGTTGCCGGGCATTACAGGAGAAAGATGGGGGTGGGATTCACTGGGGATAGCTGTTGTGAGTTGGTGGGGGGTTGAGGTTAGAGAACTGGTGTGGGTAGGTGGGGGCTCAAGGGAGTGAACTAGGGTGGGTGGGTGTGGGGGTTCATGGGAGCGAGCCAGGGTATGAAGGTTGGGGGATACAAGAGGGAGCTTGGGAGGGTGGGTCGCAGGAATACAGAAGTGAGCTGGCGGATACAAGTTTGAACTGGTGGCTGAGGGGGTATCAGAGTGAGTTGATGGTGTGGTTGAGAGGATACCAGACTGAATTGGTGAGTTAGGGATACCAGAGTGAGTGGGGGAGGTGGGGGATACCAGAGTAAAATGGTGGGAGTGGGCGACGAGGATACCAGGGTTAGCTGGAATAGTGGGTGTGTGGGGGATACCAGAGTCAGCTGCTATGGTGGGTGGGAGGGCACATACCAGTGCGAGCTGTGGGGGGATACTAGAGTGAGCTGGGTGGGTGGGTAGTTGGGGGATACCAGACTGAGCTGGGGGTAGAATACCAGAGTGATCTGGGATTTGGGGAACAACAGAGGGATCTGGGTGGGGTGAGTGGAATACCAGAGGGCTCTCAGGCCAGAGTGCTGAGTTGGGGATACCAGAGTGAGCTGGGGTGGGGTCTGGTAAGGGGTGGGATACCAGAGTGTTGAGTGGAGGATATCAGAGTGAGCTGTGGTTGGGGGTTTGAATGTGGGGGATAATATAATGAGCTGGGTGAGTGGGGTATACCAGAGCGAAGTTGGGTTCGTGGGTGGATACCAGAGTGAACTTGTAGAGTGGGTCGGTGGCAGAATACCATAGTGGGTTGGGGGTACCCTAGTGAGATGGGAGTGTGAATTGGGGGATAACAGAGAGTGCTGGGGTTGGGTGTTGGGGATTCCAGTGTGAGCTGGGGGTGATATACCATTGCAGAGTGGGTGAATGTCAGAGAGCTGGGAGCGCGAGTCAGGATTATTGTAGTGAGCTGGTGTGGGCTGGTGGACAGTGGGTGGAGATTACTGATGAAAGCTTGTGTGTGTGGGGTGAGCTTGCTGAAACAAGCTAGAGGTGACGTGGTGGGCTTGATTGGCAGCCTAGGCTGGGCAGGGTGAGCAGGTGGTGTGTGACATGAGCTACAGTGGACAGCTAGAATGCTGGGGGAGCTATGCTTGGCGGGTGGAGAGGTGGGATGGGACAGAGTGAGCGTGTGGGGTGATGGGGTGAGCTAGGGTTGGTAGGTGATTCGCTAGAACCAGCTAGAGTGGGTGGGGTGGTGTTGTGATGGGGTAAGCTAGGTTGGGTGGATGAGGTGCTGAGATGAGTGAGGTGCTGGGATGAGCATGTTTGATAGCTGGGCTTTGAGGTCGAGCAAGGGTGGGGTCTTTAGGGTGCTGGAGTGACCAGAGAAGAGGTGTGGGGCATTAAGATGAGTCAGCTAGCGTTGATGGGGTGTTGGGTTGTGCTATGGAAGGTGCTGTGAGCTATGGCGGGTGTGTGCATATAACTGGGTGGGCATGGTGCTGGGGTGAGCCAGATTACAGGGTGGGGTGGCAGGGTTAGCCAGGGTGGGTGCTGTGAGCTTGCTGTTGGGAGATATTGTGGTGGGAGGGGAAGCAGGTGGTAGTTTGACAGCTGTGGTGATCTAGAGGATACTGGGTCAAACTATTCTGGATCTATCTAGTGTGGGTCAGTGTGGTGATGGGATGTGCGAGAGTGGGTGGGTATTAGGCTGGTATGAACTAATGTTGTGGGTGGTGTAACTAGGGTTGGCTTTTGGGACCAAGTGAGGTGGTAGGATGAGGTTTGGTGGGATGCAGCAGTGGGGAAGGTTGGTGGTCGGTGTAGGTTGGGTGGGTGGGCTTGATGGTGTTAGATGATGGGGTGGGGTTGGGTGATATGCTAGACTTAGTGGGTGTTACACGGTTGGGTATGTAGGGTGAGGAGGTGGTGGGAAATGCTGATTTGAGGTTGGGTGATGAAAGGGTGGATTAATGTTGGTTTGTCGGTGAGAGGTGGTGGGATGAGGTTGTGTGGGGTTATGTTGTAGGAATATGTTGGATAGGGGAGTTTATCTCCACATGGTGAGGTGTTGTGGGTGTGATCAGAGAGTGGGGTTGGATATGTTTGGTGTGGTGAAGGTGGTTGGTTTGGCTATGGGTGTGTTTGGAATGGGATATGCGAGTGCAATGAGGGTGAGGGTGGGTCTTGTTGAGTCTTGGTTTGGTGGGGTGAGGCTGGATAGGAGAAGTTATGGGGAGACTTTAGGTGGGTGTGATGAAGTGTTGGGTGATGGGATGAGATTAGGTGGTGGGGAGATTTTGCATGGGTGGCGTGTTGTGATGAGAGAATGGGTGGGGTGGTAATGTGGTGAGTGGTAGAGTGCTTCAGTGAGTTAGGGTGGATCTGGTGCTGAGGTAAATTTGGTTGAGTGGGGTGAGGGTAGGCGGGGGACCTGAGGTTGTGGGGTGAGGTGGGGTTGTCAGGTGTGGTGTTAGGTTGGAGTTGGTTGGGTGGCTGAAGTGAGGTAAAATGGTGGGGTGCGGTTGCTACAAAGTGGGATGAATACATACACTTTTGCTAATATACTGAAACCAAGATTTTGCTATTAAGAAACAGGAACGTCCTCTATTCTTGCAACCTTTTAATGATAACCCTGCCACAGCACCTATTCACAATGTTAATGTTAATGTTTATGTTAAAGGATATTTGTACCGCGCACTATCACCACCGGAGTTGTCCCCTGGCGCTATGGCTGCTTTGAAACAGGAAGTGAGGGTGGGTTAGTGAGAGTAAGTGGGAAAGTTGCAAGAGAGCAGTGGTGTGCTGTTGGCAGCCTCAACAGGGTTAACACCGTTTGCTGGGCTTGGGGTGTTTTCCGGTCGGTAGACGTGGTGTGCTGTTGAGGGTGTCTATGTGAGGTTTGTTTTGTTGTTGTGGTGTAGTGAAGTTTGTGTGGTTTGTTGTGCTATAGGGTTGGGGTTGTGTCTGGTTAGAGTTTGAGAGGTGTAGGCGGAGGGTGAAATTGTTAGTGGATTGGTTATTAACATCACTGTCTATAAGTAATGTTTTGGATTTCCACGTTTTTTCTAGGTGTGGTGCGCGAACATCACTGCATGTCAATCTAGCTCCAGCCGATATTCACTATCCCTTCCATAATTGACGCTCGCCAATATTCACAACTGTGCCCAAATTCGGCCCTTGCCCACCATTGGAACTTGTCTATGTGTGCGGCTAGCTGGTATTTGCGATTCAATCCTAATCCGGCCTCTGTAGTATTCCGATGCAGTCCCGACGTGGCTTCGATCAACAACTGCTACTCTATCCAGATGTGGCAATTGTCAGCATTCACAATCCTAGCCAGTTGCTCATGCTATCGCTCACAACCCTGTTATCTGACCGAGGTACGTACCAACATTCATAGCTACGTCTAAGCCCGGCATCTGCCATCATTCACAACTCCATCCAGGCTCTGTGCATGCTAACATCCATGGTTCCATCCAAAATGGCAGCTGTTAACATTCATAATTGGCACTTGCTAGCGTTCATGGAGTGGGTGAGGTTGTAGGATGGAATCGGCATGGGTGCTAATTCTGTCTTCATGGGGTTGTCACTTGTGTCCAATTCAACCTAGCGTTGTCTCACTCATTATTGTAGGGCTTTCCCTTAGTCGTTTCTCATGGTGCAGCTGGGTGTCTGCTCTGTGATCCTGCAGGCATATTTTCAAAGGAAACAATAACTGTTTTTTTTCTGCTTGAGCAGCTGGAGGTCATTGTATCCCTGATACCTGAAGATGACGGGCCAACAGTTGCTGGTGCTCTGGTAACCCTCCTCTCTATTGTGACAGGGTTGCCTTCCATCACCATAGGCACATTCCCATTGGCTCAAAATGGTACCACTGTCAGGATGGTAATGGGTTGGATGTGAAACGGTATAAATCATGTATCTTCTTCTCAATCTTTGGGGCATCGTACTAGGATAGGTAAGTAAGTACATTTGTGGCTATTGATCCAGCAGCGCCCTCAGATTTACGGTAATGCTGCACTGGTGGCGATCGTCGCTTTTCCGGACGGGGCCGAAAATGTTAAAAATGTTCAATATTCCATCACTTCCTCTCAGCATTGACCCTCTCCATCTCCACTTTCAGGGCTCGTCCAAATCCCATTTTTCTCACAGCTCACAGTGTATAGCATAAGGCTTCCTCTGTAGTGCTGTGTGCTGTGAAGTATCTACCCTGTGTGCAAGCGTTGTTAAGGATTTCAATCAGGCGACACACACTTTGGTCTCGGCCTAGTATGGAGCGCACAACTGAGATGCTTTACTCCTTATTTTATGCAGATTCAAATTGAGATGGTACACAACTCGTATCACACCCTTTTTTCAAATACCCCCGGGTCACAATGGACCATGAACCAGGGTGGTTGGTGAAATGCAATATTCATTTATTTATTTATTTTAAAATTCAAAAGAAATCATATAATATATAATGTGGGGCAGCAATCACCAATGGGGTTATATTTACAATGAAATTGTGAGCAATTCACTTGGTTAACCTTCCCCTAGAACATATATACAGCAGAATGGAATGGGAGCACTTTTTGATTTAGGAAAGATAGCCCCCAAGTTAAGGTTTCCCACTGCAATGTTCCCTCAACCCACATATAATTGAATTCTGGATAGAAAGAAGCAGCAGGTAATCAGGAATAAGAGGCATAATAAAAATCCGACCTTCCCTCACAGAATAAGAGGCAAAAACAAACTTTAAACCCTTAACAAAGGCCTAAAATAGCAATCAGAAAGGGCAAATAATGAATTAGTGTGTGGTTAAATTATAATATACATATGTTTTATCACAAAAGCATGTAGTTCTATCACTGGCAATCAAAAGGCATACATTTTGAAATGAGTGGAAACTTTAGAACATATTGCAGCCAAATGACACGTGTAAAAGTTGCATTTCTTTTCAATTCCCCCTTTAATTTACCCAAACAGGTTTTAAACAAAACAGGTGAAATACTCTGAATTTGGGTTGGGGGATAGATCTATATCACAGGGACACTCTAGAGTTGAAAATGGGTCTCTAGCTATGAAACTGGATGAGTTATGCAAGATATAAAAAGGTGCGCTTTGAGCAAAATGAAGCCATAAAATAGAAAAGAAATCAGTTGTGATAAGAACAGTTTTAGTTAAAACTAGAGTATTCAGACTAGACTACCAAAGATGGACACAGTAATATCCAAGGCTGATTTGCGAATTCAACACTGTCACCCGAACACCCAACCCTGGCAGAAACCAGTCCGATCACTCGAAATCTGACTATGGGTTTAGGATTACACAAGACAAAATGGAAAAGATATGGCGCTAGCACTTTAAGAAGTCACGGGCAGGGTGTACAGATAATTCTAACAGTTTTAACAAGTTATCAGGATAAGGATAGGATGGCTTAGAGAGTGGGATAAGGACAAAGGCAAGACAAGATAGGTTATGGGTTTCTATGGGGTAAGGATTATACTCACAGTCCACTTTTAGTTTTGGGATTTTTGAACCGTCAAAAGGTTCTGGTCACCACACTGCTGCGCGCCTGGCAAAAGAAAACAGCTGGGCCGTTCTGGTCACCGGATGGCAAGGACAGCGGAATGGCAATTCTGGTCACTGGATACTAAAGGTCGGCTGGATGGCAGGATTGCAGCGTGCATGCAGTTAGTGAGCAGCAAGCCAGGCTGATTTCAGGATACAAAAGGTACCACAGCTTTCCCCTTTGGTTATTTGGGATTTTTCTGGATCAATAATCTTGCTGGGAATAGGAATCAGCTATGCATGGGTTTTTGCAGTGGGCTCTGGAGTAGGGTCAGAAATGCTTTGGCCTTGTAGTGGGGTCTGGAATCTGGATGGAGCAGATCAGGAACACAGCGTAGGAACTTCAGGAAGAGGGTCTGCCTGGAGTCTTGTCAGGGACTCTTAATTATGATGCATAGTGACATCATCAAAGTATATGGCTGGGCAGGTTTAGCTAAGCACTGGCTTGGCCAGGGGTGCTAGTTCCCGCCTCGCTCTAAGCTGGTTGGATTTCACAGGAATGATGTCAGATTTATGATGTAAGTTTTACAATGTCCAAAACCTCCCACAATTACTTTAACTAAAATCCAGTTTTGCCCAAAATGGCACCTTTATACAGTGGACACATCTAAACAAATTACATAAACAGGTTACATATTTTATGCAGCAAATAGCAGTCCAATCCTCCAGTCTGTGAGACATTGTTTCACCCTTCTACCAGTTTTTGGCACTTTTTAGTGTGAAATGTTTGGCCTAAAAGTTCCTAACTTTATAAATATGTGTGGATTATCATAAGGGATGTAAACATGAAAATTCACAATGGCATCATAGATACTTTCCTTGTAATCCCTGATTCTTTGCTATTTCTATTTCCCAGGGGTCTTTGAATTCTACAATGTCTCAAATTATAAACCACAAAATCACTTTTAAACTGCGAAATTTCTACATTTTTACAAAGTCCTGCTGCAGAGATAAAAGTATTTTCATTTTCATTCATAAATAGTCTCTGGAAACAAATGACAGTCCTTTGTCCCCATATTTGGAAATAGCTTCCAAGTAACCCCCCTGAAGGGCAGGGCCGTTATGGAGATCTCCTCTGAAGCCTCCTGTAGAAATCACAAAGACGTGTAACTTTCTTTTCACATATCCGTGTCCTGGAAATTCCATTGTCAGTGGGTTCAGCCTAGACTAGATTCTGTCTAACCTAGTAATTAACACAAAGGTGTTAGTATCTACTGAGAGGCCCTTTTGGTTCTGTCATCCTCTCAGCAGAAACCTATTTTTTTTAGCTGACATCCCCCCAGCAGCCACTGAAGTTTGAATTAATTGTATTTATTTTGGCTCTAAATTGTAAGAATATCTGCTAAATAGAACCATTTCCTTCATTGTATTTTCACATCAAAATCCCCTTCACATTGCTAGATAAGGGCAGGACCTTATCCAACATGCCCGTTTAAAACAGATATTTTCCTTTATTTTGCAATAGTACATTTCCCATGTGATGACTGAAAGCTGCAATTTTCTTGCAAATTCGGTTTTTCTATCTAGATTCCCACATTGTTTTGCAGCATAGTTATTTCCTGGTACACAACAGTCTGTACAAGGCAAAGGTTTCCTGGAATTGACATGTGCACCAACCTATGATTTATTTTGCAGGGTTCATTCCTTTGACACTTTGTAGCACAAAATAAAGCGTTTCCCGTGCACGGCAGAAAGTGAAGTTTCTTGGGCCTTTTTTCCCAGATTTTGCTTAACAGAGCCTGTCATTCAGGGGTCATGCTTGGTTTTGCTGGAGCACAATGGGGATATGAATGTGCATGGCAATGCCTTATAAATCACAGTTGTTTAAGGAAGAACAGATGGAAATAGTGTCAGAACAGCATTTTTTAAAGATGAAAAGGTTTCCTTTTAAATGGGGACTTTGGTCTGGCAGCAAAACAGTGCTGCTTTTTCACTCTGTTTCATATGTATATGTAAGAACACACCGGAAAGCTCCATCAGTGGGCCCCCCTGTTCCATCCTGCCCAATATGAGCTTGGCAAGATGGTGCAGGCATCTTTTTGTTGCTGCACAACGTGGTTTTGAGGCCATGGTGCTCACTGGAACCAGCGCAACCATTTTGCTGTTTCTGTTGAAGCGCAGCTTGGTTTTGGAGAAATTCTGTTAAGTGGGTCAACATAGTCCACAGATTCCCCCCCCCCCACTCTTCCGAGATCCTTGTCGAGGGAGAATAGAGCAAGGTGGACTTGATCAGTTAGGAGTCCTTCTTCCATCAGAGAGCGGAACGTCCTGATCCTCTCGCTTTCTCTTGTTGGAGAGTGGAACGACACCCACAGCTTTCTCTTGGATCTTCCTTTATGGTGTTGAGTGACACCCCCAGATTTTCTTTGATTTCTCCCTTCCAGGTCAGTGGGGAGGTCGTCCTTGGTCTTTAAATGGGCGCAACCAGTACGAATCTATTAAATAAATAAGAACTGGTTACTTAATTTTCCCACTAACTGCCTTCCAATAGGGTTGACAGCAGTGATAAACGCATACATTCAATAATGACAATTGATACTGCAGAAAATACTCCCTGTTACAGCATTATATTCATAAATCCATTGTTCCCTTCTGATTCTTCTTTTTCTTATTCTCATGCTTCAGATGTCTCCTCTATTTGATTCTCTCTTGGCTCCTCAATTTGCTGCAAAGTGTACAGAGGGTGACAACTCTTTAGCTGATTAATATGGACCCATTTCTCTTCTGTCAGTTCTCCTTTGGGGATGCAGAGTCTGTAGGCGACAGGTGAAATTTTATCTACAATTTCAAAAGGTCCTCGCCAGCTTGGTAAAAATGTACTCTCTTTGGTCTGGTTCCTTTGGAAATTGTACAAGTAGACCCTGTCTCCTACTTGGTATTCCTTTTTGGTTGTTTTTAGATCATATTGAGTCTTCATCACCTCTGCAGATCTTTCTAGATTCCGCTGAGCGTACGCAAAAGCGAGTTGAAGGTGTTTTCTTAGATTTTCAACATACTTATGAGTTGTGGAGGCGTCTATCAGTGTCTGCTCTTGTGTTCTATAGAGCAGATGCTGAGGTAACACCATCCTTCATCCAGTCATCAGCTCAAACAGAGGCATCTTAGTTGCAGAAGAAGGTGTAGATCTGATAGCCAGCAGGACAAGCGCTAATCGGATGTCCCAACTTGTCCCAGAGTCTGCCACAATTTTTTTTATAATGCTCACACTGGTTTTATTGTGCCTCTCAACTCTACCACTAAAGGACAGCGGTATGCAATGTGAAGTTTCCTTTTTACCCCAAGTATCTCCCACATCTTTGTCATCACTTTGCTGGTGGAGTGACTACCTTGAATTTGTGAATCAACCTTGGATCTTACTGTGTCCATCTTTGGTGGTCTAGTCTGAATACTCTAGTTTAAATTAAAACTGTTCTTGTCACAACTAGGTCTGACTCAATCCTTTGGGGTAGGCCAAAACATCAGAAGATTTGATTGATCATCTGGCCTGCTTCTGTTTCTGCCTTGCAATTTGGGGCCGGAAGACATTCCACCCATTTGGTAAACAAGCATGTTACTGTTAACATGTACTTGTTTCCCTTAGAGGAGCGAATCACGGGCCCGATGAAGTCTACTTGTAAATCTGACCAAGGCAGTGTCATCCCCCTCTTCTGGAGTGGATCTCGGTGTGTGAGTGATGTCGGTTCAAATTGTGCCCACGCAAGACACCCCTTCAAGTATTGGTCGAGGTCCTGCCCCATGTGTGGTTAGTATGCAACCTTTCGCAAGATTTATAAAGTAGTGTGAAACCCCCAATGACCGGCTGTGGCCGCATCATGGGTGTGACTTAGCATCAGGCTTCAGAATGAGGTAGGGACCACCCACTGGTCACATCCAGATATGGATCTCCTTACCAACAAACCGTCTTGGATTCGGAACATTTTTGGACTTTTCATCACCACCCTGAGGTCCTCTTTCCCAATGTAATCGGTATCCGTCAGAGGAAAGTCCTCAGGGTCCTGAATGTGTTGATAAAATTTACCAATAATCAGATCCCCATTTTGTGTTGTGATTAAATCAACATCTGGGGTCTCCTTACGCCACTGGGCAGTTGAGAGTTCATTGTGAGCATTTGTATGGGACCTAGTGATGGCAGTGACCTGGATTTCTCCCAACAGGGACTCGATCCGAAGGAGATGGTTTCATGTCATTTCATCGCGGGATGCATTTTCGCTGGGTTTTGTACCACAATTCTTTTTTAGAAAAAAACCCATCAAATTTTTTTTTAATTGTTTTTGGGGGGTTCCCACCCCAACCCCCCATTTTCTAAAAAATTTGATGGGTTATTTTGAAAAAAAAATCTCAGTAAAAAACACCACAAAAAAACATCCCACGACGAAAGGATGTCGTACCAAGGAGATCACCCTGGATGGCTCTGGGTTTGGCCAGCTGATCAGCTAGTATATTTCCAGTTTTGTCTGGCCCCTCTATCCTGGAATGACCTTTGATCTTCTTCCAATAGATGGTCATCCCACTAGAGGTGACCAGATCATCAATATTTTGTATTAGCTTGCCATGTTTCAGCGTTTTATTATTAGCACATAGTATGCCTCTGGTTTTCCAATTTACCAGGTGCTCCACAAACTCAATCCAAACATAATCTGAATCAGTGATTATGACCAATTTGTGGAGTTGGTGTTTCAGTCGGCAGTGAGGATGGCCTGATGAAATGCCATCAACTCTTCCACCTGTTTACTCCCGAGACCGATTTTGTATCCAGCGGAGGGTTGCAGGGCATCATTTACCCAGGCATTTCCAACGCCAGCCACCATTTCCTTATCGCTGTTGTTGTCAACATGGTAGGAGCACCCGTACACATAAACTGTGGGCATTCCCTCACACTTCTCCTCTTCATAGACTTTGTGCAAGTGTACTCCGAGACCCCCAACAAGCCCATAGAGTCGGAGTTTGCTCAGAACCACTTTGAGACAAGATAGCAGCACCCATGAGATGGATGGGGGTGCAGATTTATACTTCAACACCAATCAATAAGGACAACTCAAACGGTTTGGCAAAGGGAGTCCATTTAATGACAAGTATAGAAAATGGGGAGTTTATGGATATCAGCAATGATGTGATCTTCCTTCTCGCTCCAACTCCAACGAACTTCATAAAATGTGTAACATTAATACTAAAAACTCATCATCATTGACGTTTAACACTCAAAAGTTGGCATGCAATTCTATTGGCTAGGAACAGGTAACTTTAATATAGGGACTATATCTGTATATGGTAACGGAGTGAGGGGATTGGGTAAACATTGTCAGGTGGGCATCTAAGCCCTTCCTTCAAGATTGACTACTGTAGACGTCACTAAAAGTATGACGTTTCATTGGTTCTACTAACTATAGGACCCTAGATTATTTGGTCCATTCTGATTGGGTTGGCACCAACCCCATGCATACTTTTCCACTTTGCTTAGCAGCACGCAGAATGGTCAGCCAGGTGAGAGGTGCCCCTTAGTTACCCGGCTGTCTTCCAGTCCTTGCTACAATCAATCATAACTTTAGTAGCCATGTGTCAATTATTTCACTGTGGTTGGCCTCGAGACTGCATCTTCTGTCTGGAAAAGGTTCTGATATCTTCATCTGGCCTGGTGCCATGCGTAGGTGTGAACGCTCGCTTCCCCTTGCTCGGCTGGTCACATGGTTCAGACACCGTGAATTTGCCTCTTTTCCATCCATTTGTGTATTTGATTTTCGTTTCACCCACCACCTGCCTTCGCTTTCTTGTCTCAACCATTCAGAGGCAGGATATTCTGTTCTTAGTTTCAATTAGATGTAGCTACTGTTCGTCTGTTCTATTGGTATAACCTTGGCTGTTCTGGCACAAGCTGCCTCTGCTGAGTTTCGTTTCAGCCGTCTCTTTTCGTTTTGCTAAATGTGAAGCTTTCCTCGCGTGGCTTTTAGTAACCTGGGTTGATTCTGCTTCTTGTGCAAAGTGGAAATTCACTTATAATAATATGTTTCTTTTGAGGTAGATTATGTATAGTGGCGCTTGCCGCACTATTCTTCTACTAAGCATAGCAAGCCGCACTGTTTTCTAAGCTTCCTTGCGGTTCCAAGCATATTTACAGGCGTAACCTTGGTCAATATCTTCATTTTTGCTTAAAACCTAGGTTTCTTGTATTTTGACATCGTCCTTTCACTTTAGGTTCACAATATCTTGTTCATGGCGTTTCGTCTCTTTGCATCATTCTTTGGTCATCATTTCTTCTATCTGTGAGTCAGTCCAGGTTCTTGTGACGTCACCATTCGTCTTACATTAAGACCTTTTTGGTTTCTTCAGGGACTGTGCTTAAACTGTCTTCATTTCGCTTCATTTGTTGATATGGTTTTCTCAATGGGTACATTACTGTCCATGGTTTCCTTGGTATTGGTACGTCAATAGGTGCTGTTCTTTTAATAGGTACTGGGCAGAGCCATACAGCGGCTCGCTGCTGGTTTATTTGCTCATCATATGTCACCAATCTCGGTGTGAATGTTTCTGGTATTTCAAAATGGGCGATTGGAGTGCAGGCTTTATTTGGGACCTCCTCTACACTCCCCCCTCTAGGCAATTCATTGACCACTTTCACCTCCTTCTTTGTATCCATTTTACTCGGTTCTTCTTCATTCATCTTCACTTCGTTGTCTGGGTTCATTCCTTCTTCATCTTCTGGGTCTACACATGATGGTCTGAAGAAGTGTCTCTTTGGAGTCCATATCTTTATGACTCCTTTCAGACTTCCTGCTGTCCTTACATGCTCGTCTTTATTCCATGTCATCAGTTGACATTGTCCATTTGGGCTGCAGTAAACCCATCTTCCCACATAGTTTCGATGCTTCCTGGGATAGAGAAACTTTGTTCCCTCAGGTGCAAGAATACTAGCTTTCACAAAGTCTCTTATTTCTTCATCAGTCAGGTCTTTGGGCTTCCATCCTGGCTTGAAGTCAATCATGATCTTCATCCCTATGGCTTTCTTCGCAGTTTTCTGGCACTGAGAGATTATTATCTTGATAACACAGAATCCTAGCAATACTATCAATAATGCGGCTCCCAGGAACTTGAATGCATCTGCCATCCATTGTTGAACCCATGAGAACAGTGATCCAAACCAACTGTCATCATCAACTTCATCAGTTTAATCATCTGATTCTGAAGTTTTGTCAGCATACCTATGGCTTCTGTTAAGGTTCCATTCTCCTCGTCGTGAGATGGTATAAATGTGCAACATGATTCCCCGATTTTTGCACAAACGCCTCCATCCATAGCTGTGATCATGTCAACAGCATATCTGTTCTGGACAGTCATAAGTCGGATGGCTCTTAACTTCTTTGATTGCGTTGAATCCCTTTATGGTTGTGGTGATGGTCTGCAGTAACTCCCATCTGGTTATTTGCGACCATTTAGTATTTGCTTCGACTTGAAACCTTGGCATGAAGATTGTTGTGAACACTGATGAGGTGAGGCTAAACAGCCTGTGTTCATATGGGATTGCATGAAAAGCTTCTTCAGATTTTGCAGAAAAGTAATTTTCCCTCTTCATTCAGGTCATCAGTTCCACAGATCTCTTCTTCCGCAGGTGAAACTATCAATATTTAAGTCGCTTTTTGGGAGCACCAATGCTGGAACGTGGACATTTACTTTTGTGCATATACCTCCCCAGTTTCTCGGCAGTCTGATGTATGCTTTGCATCCACATGCCCAATAATGATCCATAATTACTGCAGTTCCATGCACCATTCCTGGGGCATCAAAGATTCGTCCACAGTTCTGATTCTCTCCCATTTTTCTTGTGCCATTATTCCTGAAGCAAAATTGTGAGTGTTCCAGTGGTACTATCTGCAAGGGTCTGCCTCTGTCTTCGACCCATGTCAGCAGTTTTGCAAGCTTTGGCCATAATGGCTTGCATACCCTCTGGGCGTTTTCAATGATGCCTTGGTAGAGGTCAGTGACCATCCAGGCTCTGCAAATTACTACTCCTTTCTCCCATCCATCTGGCGAAAGCACTGTTCCTCAGATCTGCATTTGACCTCTGTTTTTCCAATTTCGAGCCTCTTCTGGAGTTTTTCCCTGGACGTCCAGTCTCTGATTTGCTTTTCATCTAATCTCTGCTCCTTTAACTCCAAGCTTCTCATATCTAATCACAATGTGTTTTGTTTTACCACTGTTTCTTGTCTTTATGTCCTGGACATAATCATCTTCATTTGGATCGGTTTCTTCAGTTGTCCATTTTAGTGAGGCATCACTATCCATGAACTGGCCTCTGGCTTTGCACATGGCTACGTGTGACAGACAGTGTGCTGTCTGGACATCAATTTCTACAGCTAAATAAATCTTGGACTTTCCCATGCTGGAAGGTAGGAGTGCACAAACAAAGCATTCTCCTTCTGAACTTCGTCTTCCAACATCTTTCATGTGTTGGTACCAAATGTTGTTTCCCAAATGTGTTGTGCTATCCAGGTAATCGGCTAGTTCACTGTTATCTCCATGCATGCTTCTTTTGATTCTTAATGTCTTCATGTAATTTGCTATATTTACATCCCTGAATGCATCTGTATGGCTCCTTCTTGCTGGAGGATTCTCAGGCATCCAAGTCCATGGTGCAGGCCTTCTCATCTGCACCATTTCAGTATCCCAAAGTCTGGCAGCTCTTTCCTTGTCCTCATGTATCTTTTTCTTTCTGGTTAGAAATGCTCCTATCATCCATTTTGACATTGGTCCAGTATATGGCTGTATTATAGAACTTGTACTAGTCCCTTTTACTGCAACATATATGCTCGGCAGTGTTGTCTCTGAGGGTTTATTCTTCAACTCCTCTTGTCTTTTTCGTGCTCTGGCTATGAACAGCCGTAATGAATCTGCTATCAGTTGTGCTTGTGCAGAGATCTTCTGTGGGTTTGCTCTTGCCTTTCCTGGTGTTGGATCAAGTAGTTCTGATACTGCGGTTTCTGTTGGCTTTCTTTCTGACTCTTCTTGTCTCTCAATGACATCCGCTTTCTTCATTTGGCTCTTTATTTTGCTTATAGTAGGATTTCTCATAGTGGGCAGCCTTTTCTTTTCCCATGGTTTGGATTTTGGTTCTGCAGTCATTGACACTAGGCCTGGTACATGTGTATTCAATGGTTGCATGCGTGTGGTTGTCAGTAACCTTTTCGCATTCATACTTTGCCGACCCTATCTCCGGCTTTTTTCGATTTGTTGGTCACCACAAGTGTGTGTGTATCATTGCTAACCACATCCATCTCAAGTTCACGTATTCCACCATCAGATCTTCTAGGGACTGGAATGACTATGTAAGGTTTGGGTGTTTTTGTGGGCTTCATGTGTGCATCATTAGGTGGGTGCACTGGGATAGGAACGCTTTGTGCATCAATAATGAATGCAGTTATGATCGTCAATGACAGTAAAACAATGATGAATATAATACATAAATACATTATGCCTCTGTAGGTCAGGCGGCAGCATTTACTTCCAGAAAAACGTGGATGTCTTTCCTCGTAAGAGAGGACTAGATTACTGCTCTGGATCGCCATCTCGATCATTCGCCAAGCTGTTAGTTTGTCTATTATCTTAGGATGCAGTTCCCTTACTAGGCCATGGGGTGGGTCAAAACTAAGCAATAATCCAGCAAGTCTCTTTACTGTGCATGTTCAAAATAGATCAGCTCCCAGTCTATGCCTCTTATCTGCTTCATTCCTGAAGACATGTTGTGTTCTGGTCAATATAAGAATAAGAAATTGAGTCTTTGGCAATGCTCTCTCGATCTGTCCCTCGGCGGAAAGTTTAAAATCTTCTCAAATAATTCTGCTGATATTTGGAGAGTTCCACTTGCATCACTATTCCATGAAAGAGCATGCCCATCTACAGGTCTTCCCACTAGCTCTGGAAAATCAGGGATTAAATGAAAGAAAACTTTGCTGGCCAACCTACTGTCTTCTGGTGACAGGGACATTTGTCCTGTCTTGCTGAGGTTCAGGACTGTATGCTTTTGCTTCACTTATGAACAATGTCTGCACTTACCATTTGAATGGAGTGCAACAAAGATCACAATGTTAGTGTGCTCAGACATTCTGTATTCGCTGTATTCGCTGGATCTAGAAGGAACTTGAGTACGTCTGTCGTTCTTCAAGATTTGGACAGTCTTCGATTAGGCGAAAGAACAATACGTTGACAAGCTCATCGACTTCCCTCTTTGTTTGGGACATTTGTCTTTTCCTCGCTGCACTCTGGAAGTAGGAGGAACTGCTTGGCAATCACAGTAAGCAATCATTTTATAGTCTTTTCATTTTCAGGATCTTGAAGAAAGTCAGTGACACTTGTGAGTCTCCCCACCAGTGACGGGTATGATCCTAACACTAGATTGAAGTATGTCACCACGTCTTTGGTGATGCTGCTACTGTGGGACACCATAAGTGATTCCGAACAAAGTCTCTGTGTGGGAGGAATCGGGTACTGTATTTTCTTCCAATTTATGTGTCTTCGATCAAAATTTGGCATAATATTTTTTAGTCAAGGCTTCAATGTGCCTCAGTCCAAAGTTCGAAGTCAGCAGACTATGTTGTGGCTTATAAATGCAATTTTCTTCTTCACCCTGCAACTAGGATGCACAGAGTGTCTGTTCTATATGTCCTTATCCTCTTTTTTTTTTTGCTCAGAAGAATGTCCAAAGTGGAACCACAACTATCTCACAAAAGTTATTTGTCTTTACTTTGCTGCTGCTCATGCGTCCTTCTTCCTCGTCATGGATCTTGTCTGCACGTGCTGTGGTTCTTCCCCATCACTCGTAGTCTCCTCATGCTGGGGTGCAGGCAGGGGGCCTTCTCCGATGTATGGTTTGATATCGCCCAGAAAAATCCAAGCTCTTCTGCCTTGTAGTTTTCCTGCGGACGGAGTGCAGTCTTCCACTGTAAAGAGACCGTTAAACCTTGGTTCATCCCACGTTTTCCTCGTATGGTTCTTCACAAGGACGGTATCACCAGGGAACACGGATGGTACACAAAGTCCTTGAGCTGTGCCTGTAATAGTATCTCCTTCTGTGTTCTGTGCTGCCCTGCACTCTTTTTGTCGTCGCTGCAGCTGGTCTGAAATTACTGTAAGGCAAGATGTCATACAATTCAGATAATTTTGCATTTCAGACCCTAAGATTTCTCCTGTTGACTGGGCATCACATCTAGCTCTGTCTCGGGGTGTCAGGGGATTGCGCATTCTTCTTCCTGTAGTTATTTCGTGCAGCGTAAGATGATGGTCAGACCCAGGTTGGTTTCTGAGTGCATAGAGTGCCAAAGGAAGGTAGTGCAACCATCCCTTTCTTAGAGTAAGCTTCAACTTGGCTATCCTTTCCTTTAATAAGCCGTTGAGCTTCTCACGGATCCCGTTACCTTGTAGATGATACGCAGATGAGAACTTGTGCTTTATACCAAGCAGCAAGCTAATCTGTTTGAAAACCTCATTCACAAAGTGAGCCCTATTATCGGATCTCATGACTTCACATGCCCCCCACCTGGGAAATACCTCTCTCACTAAAAATGTGGCCACACAGGTAGAGTCTGGGTGTGTACATGGAACTGCCTCTATCTATCTAGAAAATTGACACACTACAACAATTAGATATCTGTACCCGTTACATACTTGAATCATGTTGACGTAATCGACATGCAAGTGCTGAAAAGGCCCATTTGGCTTTGGGATGACTCCTCTCATTACCTTTAATGTGTGCCCAGCAGTGAACTGCTGAAAGATTACACAGGTCACCATAAGAAATGCAATGTGCTTGGTTAAGTTCGGTATGAACCAGTCTTCTGCGAGTGTTGCTGCTAGATTCTCTTTTGTCATGTGGGATGTGTAGTGTAACTGTTCCAGCGCTAATTTTAACAGGGCTATAGGCATTACTGGTTTACCAGTGCTGTCTTGTCACCACAGACTGTCAGAGGGGTTTAAAGAACACCCTTGCAGCTTCCAAAGATTTTTCTCTTCCTGCAGTGCCTCCCCTTGGAGTGCCATCAACTGTGTTTGCCCCAAATTACTGGAACTTTCAGGTGCAATCCGTGCAAACATCATTCTCTCATTTGTGTGGGCGACTTCCACTTCTATGATCATCTCATTCTTGGATGCCATGCGTTTGGCTTCCGTGTCTGCTGCTTAATTTCCGTGTGAGATAAAGTCTGTCTGTTTCGTGTGGGCAGCGCATTCAACAACCGCTATGCCCACTGGGAGCTGTAGTGCCTTGATCACCCTGTCCAATAAGGTTGCATGCTATACTGGTATGCCGTTTGCTCGGAGGTAGCCCCTCCTTTTCCAGCGCGCTAGGCCTGCGTGCACTCTCAACATCACATAGGCGGAGTCACTGTACACAGTTACTTCCTGGTCTGCGTGATTCTCAATGGCAAGTATCAACGCCAATAATTCTGCAGCCTGTGCTGAATAATGAGATGGTATTCGCTCACTAAGGAGTACTCAAAATTCTCCATTTGCGGTGTGTTTCATTACAGCAACACCTGTATATCTTTGCCCAACATTTTGATCGATTCTTGAACAACGTCAATAAAGACACACTCTCCTTCTGCCAAGGCATTTTCTTTTACTCTGGGGATTTCATCATAGAATTCTTCATAATTTGCACAGTCATGTATTGGCTCTCCTTCAGTGACTGGCTCTGTAATAAACATGGCTGGGTTCACTATCTTGCATCAGACTATTTTAATCGATGGATTTGATATGATCACTTCATAAGCAGAAGCTCTCTGAGATGTTAGTGTGCCATTTGGTTTCTCTAAGATAGCAAATAATGAGTGTTCGACGTACAACGTCATGGAGCATCCCATTACAATGGTAGTAGCTGTTTCAATGGCGAATGCTGCGGTAGCCAAACTTTGTACGCACAGGAAATGGCCTCTCATTACAGGGTCCAAATTTCCACTGTAGTATGCCAGGGGCTTGTACCCCAATGCGGTTCTCTGAGTGAGCACTTGTCATGATGCCTAACCCAAGGCATCAGGACCAAGCCCATCAGCCCTGGGAGCAGGCATCCAGATACTTATTAAAAGCCCAACAGCCCTGGCTAGGGGCTATCTGGCTACAGTCCTGGCACCATAGGCACCAGGCTCATAAAAGGAATCAGTCCTGGCGCCATAGGCGCCAGGCTCATATGCTTTACTTACCTCATGCAGACCATGCTGCAAATGAATCCAAGCCAACGTGAGGCTTGAATGGGACTACTTTACTTCAGAGACTATTTTTCCACTCGGTGTGGTCTTGGAGGGACTTCTTACCTGGGACTACTTTGAAGGCTATTTAAACCACGCCCGAACAGCAGCACACGCTTCGTTGAGTCCGGAGCTCCTAGGAAAAGAGGAAAGAAGAAGCAAAGGTTAGAATACGAACATTACTTTAATTTCTCACCTGATTCCGGATCCATCGCGCCTTCGAACTTGTAAAAGGACATTATTTTCACACGCGTCGCATCGCCAACTGCAGCGCCGCACTGTACTCACCAGCCTTCACAGCATCTCTACGATCCGGTGCAGTCTCCATCATTTCTTTGCAGAATCCCGGCACCTAGGGGACAAAGACATTACAAGGTGAGCCGAGAGAGCTAACAAAGACAATCTCTTTTACCACCATAGCCTAACCTGAGTTTACCGCCGGAGGCATTAATCTTCTACGTGCCACATCTTCTTACGTCGCACCTGCAAGAAGAGAGAAAGCAACAGGTTAAGCACTGGCATCTTTTACCGGACAGTTTTGGGTAATACAGACTCTTACCTGAACGCCATCAGCGGCCGCAAGACAATCTTCTTTTGGATCAAGCTGCAAGATAGGAGGGGAATCAGACAAGAGTGAATATCAGACATATTGAACTCTTTTTGAACTTTATACTTACAGCTCCTTGTCAGAACCTCAGAGTCAATATTCATCTGGAACTGAATTAACTGGTATCTACACATCCCTGCATTCCACGCAGGATGGAGAGCTCATCATTCAAAACGATAAGGTGAGACTAATGAAAGCCGACATCGGAGGTGTTTAGTGGAGAGAACAGTGAGGTGTCATCACTTAAATCCACGGGAGGCTAATACCCTTTCTCCATTTCAGGAGAATACTTCTACAGGTCAAGCAGACGAAATTAGGCGGGCCAGTCCAGTCAGTCATCTCTGCACTACGCGTCACGCTGGTGGAGGCCGCAGCTATCCAGTTCCGATCGATGCCCCTGTGGGAGCCAGGTGAGCGTAACAGCACTGGCGTCATAATGCTGCCATTCGCGTGCGAGAACAAGAAAAATTCCTCTGCATAATTGGGGATTCCTAAAACTGGTGCTGTGCAAATTGCTCTTTTGAGTTCAGCAAATCCTTTTTCCATGGCCTCAGACCATTCAATTTTTTCTTTCGTCACCTGGCCTTCTTTAAGGCCTGAAGCAAAGGCTTGGTGTAAGAGCTGTAGTCGAAGACCCATGCCCTGACATAATTACACAGGCCTAAGAAACTCTGCATTTGCTTTACCGTGTGTTGCTTGGTTGTGTTTAGTATGGCTTCAGCTCTTTCTGGGGTAACTCTTTTCCCCTCAAGCGAGATCAGCTGGACTATGTACAACACTTCTTGTTGACAATATTGTCATTTTTCCTTGTCAACCTTATATCCTTTCTCAGCCAGTATAGTCAATAGCTGAACAGAATCGTGTCTGCAATGCTCCTCTGCTGTGCTGCAAATAAGATGTCATCCACATATTGCAGGACAACACTTTCTAATGCAATATTGCTTAGGTCCATCTGCAGGACTCTGTTAAAGATAGAAGGAGACTCACAGTACCCCTGGGGTAACCTCGTGCTTTTCAGACGCATCTGTCAGAATGTGAATGATGTCAGATCTTGGGAGTCTTGGTGCCACGGGATTGAGAAAAATGCATTTTTCAAGTCAATCACTGTGAAATATTTTGCCTCAACAGGTATATTACATAAAATTGTAGCCAGGTTCGGGACTAAAGGGAACCTGGCCTCAACAATATCATTTATCGGCCTCAGATCTTGAATTATCCTCCAAGACCCTCCCTTTGATTTATTTATCAGATAAACCACAGTGTTGCATGACGATTCTGACGTCACTAAGATGCCCTGTTCCATCATAGCCGAAATTGTCTTAAAAATTCCTTCATCTGCCTCCCTGGACATGGGATATTGTCGTACTTTCAGAAGAATTGCTCCTGGCTTCAGTTTGATTCTCACCTCTCCGACTCCTTTCAGTAAGCCTACATCATAGGGGCCTGTAGTCCACATTGAGACAGGCACTTGGGCCATGTCGTCAGCAAAATATTCAGGACGGTTCTGTGTCAACATCATTCTTTGAGGCACCTCTCTTTTGATCATTCTCACCCAAAAGGTGAGACTCACCTCCACTGTTGTCTCTCCCATATCTGCTTGCTCATCAAACAGATCGTCATCAGTGACGTCAGTCAATCAGTATCCTTCTTCAATGGCGATTACTGTGCACCATTGCCAGCATTCATTGTCATAATGTCAATTAAAACCATTTTCCCACGTACTGCAGCTGTGTGTATCATCAAGGGAAATACTTGTCCCTTTTCCTCGTGCATAGGTATTATTGGTCTAAATAGAAATTCATCTGGGGTCCTCATGGTTTTCTCAGCAAGGCCTGGCAGCCCTGCCATTAGTACACCTATTCCATACGTGAATACCTTGGGCTCCAACGGTACAGCCCTCATAGCTGTGTGTCCTGTGTATGCTCTAATCATTTCAAATACGTTTGAATAATGCATTCCTGGAGTTGAACATATTATGCCCTCCTCCGTGAACGAGAATGTCATGTTTAACTTCGTCATTATGTCTTGACCCAAAATATTTACTGGGGTCTGTCGTGAGTATAATAAAGGCACATTCATTTCACATTCTCCTAAAGAGACTGGAAGTGTGTTTGTGAAGGGAACACGGCTTGTAGCTCCTGTGAAATTCTGAGTATTTATGGCATCGCCTGACAAAGAAAACTTGCCTTCACGTATGCACAAACGTGTTGCAACCATGTCAACTAAGAAGGAATATTCTTTATCCCCTATAACAACATCCACCCTAGGTTCCCGGTGAGGGTCTGGTGTCACTGATAGGATAGAACACATCAGGGCTCCCAGTGAGCTGTCCTAGTCCATACATAGTTTTGGCCCATCTTGTGCTGAGGAATTTCCCCCATTCCCAGTGCTACCTCCCATTCCAGAGTTCACGGTCTGCCCTGTGCTCGTTGTTTGTGACAATTGCATCGTGTCTGTTGGGACTGCCCTTGTGGAAAACGTACTACATTTTGAGGTTGTGGGCTTTGCTGTGCTCCTGGCGTTTGCTGTTGCACCGTGTGATTTTGTGCAACTCCCTGTTGTAAAACCGCAGGTGGATTCACCATGCCTGCTCCTATTCCTTGGCCGTTTTGTATCATGCCTTGATGTTTGCATGTGCGCGCTAAATGCCCTGTCATCCCACACAACCAACATACTGGCGGTGGTCGGATCAGTTGTCCATTTGACATATCTTGATTGCCATTTTGCATATTTTGAAAACCTCCTTTATTCGTTTGGAAACCTCCCTGGTTACTCTGCCATCCTCTTCCTCTAAATCCTCTCCCTCTGGGGTAAAACCCATTACTGCCCTGATTACTCTGTTGTGGAGTATTGACCTGCTGCATGCTCGACCCGTCTGTGCTAGTTATCATTGCTCCTTCAAGAACATATTTTGATAACTTCTTCTGCACTCATTTTGCTTCTTCACCCTTCCGTGCAGCTTCTTTTTGCGATTCTTTTCTTGCAGTAACCTGCAATAGTGTGCGATGGTTAGCTGTATTTCTGACCACGGCTTGGCCTCGATCCCTACCAATTTCTTGAGCTGTTTCTGTACTGGCTCTGGCAGCCCTCTGCACAATATATAGTAGAATACAGGTACAGATAGATTTCCCCCAAGATTCATGAGTCTCGAGTACTCAATGCGTCTTGAAAATTCTGTATATAAAGTAACAGATCTTCTGACTCCTTCATTTTACGTGACATGATAGCTCCCATGTCTGAAGTATCCGGATATAGCAATTATGATGCTTTCCATACCGCAGTTCTGCAATTGTTAAATGGAGCTCCATCATGCGCGGTATTAACTGTGGTCATGCCAGGGTAACCTGCCCGTGTCCACACATACACATTGTCTACTCTTAGTATGGCGATTAAGAGACCCTTGATATCCTCTATAGCTAACGTGTTCCCTCCCGTCATTTTTTCTAGCTCGTATATCCATTTTCCGGATCCCGATGTCAGCATTGGAAGCTTGTTTTTCAAATTTTCTCGATCCATGTGTGGCCATGGAATATACTGTGGTCTCGCCCCTCCTTTCTCGAGCAACGGAAATTGGGATGTATAGCCCTCTCTTTCTTCACTCATTGTTCTCCTGTCTATTGCAGTGGTAATATTATCCCATCACCGCCTGCCTGACAATGTCCTGCGCCTACTCACATAGGGTGGTGGTTACCCCCCCCCCCTCTGACCGTGAGATACTTCCTTGTATCAGTCTGACTGTGTGGCTAACTCTGATGCCCTCGGTGCAGATTCACTAGTGTCTGACCATCTTATCCCTTTTCCCCTTGGAAATCGTCTTTCGCACCTTCTCTCTTCCTCCTTTTCCTCGCGCTCCTCCCTTTCTGTGTCAGACATTGTCTGTCCCCATCTCGTGCAACTTCTTGTGTGTGTCTTCCTTGTTCCTACATATTTCTAATCTATCCAGGTATAGTTCTCTATT
This sequence comes from Ambystoma mexicanum, assembly GCF_040938575.1. NCBI lineage: Eukaryota > Metazoa > Chordata > Amphibia > Caudata > Ambystomatidae > Ambystoma > Ambystoma mexicanum. The sequence goes on along the minus strand of NC_090934.1, from coordinate 416,930,201 downwards.
CCCACTACTTCAGGAGACCTCCTTAATGTCGTAAAGCTGAGTGCTCTCTAGGCGTTCGTCTTCTCTCTCTCCTTGGGGTATTTGTTCTAGCCCCATTTCGTCATATATTCTATCGATCGTTTCTCCTATGCTTCTGGTGTCGAAGTCAAATTCAATATTCACCCTAGACTTGCCAGGTACTGAATCGTACTCAGGCAAGAATTCTTCTATGTCTTCCCAATCTACTACTGGCTCAGGTTTTTTAACCTCTCTTTCCAGATATTCAAGATCACATGCTCTCTGTCTTCGCTTACGTTCCATATCGTCATCGAATTCTCTTTGCTTCCTCACCTCTTCTCTGACCCTATCTTCTTCCTCTTTCTTTGTGTGTCTACGTTCATTTGCCCTTCGGATTTCCTCATCCCTTCGTCTCTTTATTCTTTTCTCTCGTATTCTTTGCTCTTCTTCTAACCTTCACTGCTCCTGTCTGTCTTGATCATTGGCTGCTCTCTGTTTACGATCAAGCTGTCTTTCTTGCTCTGTTCATGATACAACTGTTCTCGTCTCTGTCTATCTTTTTTCCTTATTCTTTCATCTCTCAATCCTTTTTCTTTCTCCTTCTCCTTTCTCTGTACACCGTCCAATCTCTCTTTTTGTTTTGCATCGTCAATACCTTTTCCATCGAATTTCAATAAGGTCTGCCCTCCCATCCTTTCGTTCTTTGCGAATGCCATCTCATCAGTTCTATCTCACTTCCTTTCCATCTTTTACCTTCTCTCTCCTTATCGAGAGATGCACTTGTCTATGTCTGGTCCCTTCTTTCGTCATCGCGTCTCTCCTTGTCCCTTAGGACTGTGGAGGTGATATCCCTATCTTTATCTTTACTTTGATTTTCGTCACTACTTTGCGTAGGTGACTCATAAACTGGGTTACTATACCCCATAGCTGCTTTAAGTTCTCTCAGTGGATATAACCCTTTGTCCTCATTGTACTCAATCTTTGTTTCAGATGGGGCGGGTGGTGCTGTGGGCGTCTCACCCCCCTCTGTACATACATTAAGTATCCAATCTGATGGCGGCTCTTCTTCCTTCTCCTGTTCATACATTTTCCAAAGCTCTAGAATAGCTAGGCATTTATCCAACTTTTTGCCTGTATATGTGGCCTGCAAATATGTCGTCATATGCTGCAAAACAGCTTTAGATAAGCCACAGGGAATGTTTATACCCTGTGGTCACGGCATAAACATCTTGTGGGCGGTTCCTTTGACCCATTCTGTACTGTATTTTTTCAGCTTGGGTGCATGTTTTGGCAACTGTTTGCAAAAGTGCGCTAAGGGGGTTATGCCTTCCATATTAAAAAAATGTGTTCACTTTCGCTTTACTGTGATACTTGTTAATGTCTTTGTATTATTTAAATAATTCCAACAATATGAGCGAGTCCCACCACCGCAAGCTCCAATCCTGTGTTTTCCACAAAAAATGTTTATATCTCTATTTTTACTCAGTAAACATCAATTCGTATACCACAATATCTCAGTAACTTAATTGCCCAAATCTTGTGTCGGATCCTTAAAAAGAAAAAAACAACACATAAAATAGACGTTAACAGACTAGACGAACTCCAACTGGCCACATGTATCTCTGCCTCTAGTGTTACACCGACATGGAGTTTAAACGTATCCCTTTCACAGCGTCTTTAAACGCTGTGGTAGCCTATTTGTTCCCCTTTATTGTGAAATCTAGCCGCTTGTATTAAAAGCGTAGGAATAAGACGAATCCTCTCTCTTCTCGGGTGTCTTTCCCGGTATCCTCTCTCTTCTCAGGTGTCTTCCTCGGCATCCTCTCTCTTCTACTTAATTATTCTTGGGTCATTATTTCCTTCCCCTATATATATATATACATTCTTCTCTGCTTTTGACTATATTTTGTTTTCCCGCCTCCTTCCTTTACCTTTTCCTTTACTTGTTTCTAAGGCATGCACTTTTGCCAAAGCATTAGTCTTTTTCACTCACCATTCAAATGTTTCCTCGCTGGATCCTCGGGATCATCGCCTTCGTCACCGCCTTCATCGGCTTTTCTCCCGCTCAGCTACCTGTAGGAGTGGGTAGGGGTTGTGTGGGGAAGCACAGGTCCCTTCAGACCTTGTTCTGCAGATTCCATTTTTTACACTACCACTATCTACGGGGAGCTTCACAGTCTACTCAGCCGAATGGCAAATGACTCGTGATATTGCCGAGGACCTAGAGTTACTTTATGTTGATCGTCAATGGTTGTCTTATTCTAATCGATAGTCGATAACAATCCGATCTCTGCTACCAAGTGTACTCCGAGACCCCCAACCGGGCCATAGAGTCAGGGTTTGCTTAGAAGCACTTTAAGACAAGATAGCAGCAACCGTGAGATGGATCGGGGTGCAGATTTATACTTCAACACCAATCAATAAGGACAACTCAAACGGTTTGGCAAAGGGAGTCTGTTTAATGACAAGTACAGAAAAAGGGGAGTTTATGGATATCAGCAATGATGTGATCTTCCTTCTCACTTCAACTCCAACTAACTTCATAAAATTTGTAAGATTTGTACTAAAAACTCATCATCATTGACGTTTAACACTCAAAAGTTAGCATGCAATTCTATTGGCTAGGAAAAGGTAACTTTAATATAGGTACTATATCTGTATATGGTAACGAGTGAGGGGATTGGGTAAACACTGTCAGGTGGGCATCTAAGCCCTTCCTTCAAGATTGGCTACTGTAGACGTCACTAAAAGTACGACGCCTCATTGGTTCTACTAACTAAAGGGCCCTAGATTATTTGGCCCATTGTGATTGGGTTGGCACCAACCCCATGCATACTTTTCCACTTTGCTTAGCAGCACGCAGAATGGTTGGCCAGGTGTGAGGTGCCCCTTAGTTACCTGGCCATCCTCCAGTCCTTGCTACAATCAATCATAACTTTAGTAGCCATGTGTCAATTATTTCACTTTGGTTGGCCTCGAGACTGCATCTTCTGACTGAAAAAGGTTTTGATATCTTCATCAGGCCTGGTGCCATGCGTAGGTGTGAACTCTCGCTTCTTCTTGCTCAGCTGGTCACATGGATCAGACACCATGAATTTGCCTCTTTTCCATCCATTTGTGTATTTGATTTTCGTTTCACCCACCACCTGTCTTCGCTTTCTTATCTCGACCTTTCAGAGGCAGGGTATTCTGTTCTTAGTTTCAATTAGATGTAGCTACTGTTCGTCTCTTCTATCAGTATGACCTTGGCTCTTCTGGCATGAGTTGCCTCTGCTGAGTTTCGTTTCAGCCGTCTCTTTTCGTTTTGGTAAATGTGAACTTTTTCTCTTGTGGCCTTTAGTAACCTTGGTTGATTCTGCTTCTTGTGCAAAGTGGAAATTCACTTATAATAATATGTTTCGTTTGAGGTAGATTATGTAAAGTGGTGCTTGCCGTACTACTCTTCTACTAAGCATAGCAAGCCGCACTGATTTCTTAGTTTCCTTGCAGTTCCAAGCATATTTACAGGCAATATCTTCATTTTTGCTTAAAACTTAAGTTTCTTGTATTTTGACATCGTCCTTTCAATTTCGGTTCACGATATCTTGTTCATGGCGTTTAGTCTCTTTGCATCATTCTTTGGTCGTCATTTCTTCTATCTGTGAGTTAGTCCAGGTTCTTGTGACGTCACCATTCGTCTTCCATTAAGACCTTTTTGGTTTCTTCAGGGACTGTGCTTAGACGGTCTTCATTTCGCTTCATTTGTTGATATGGTTTTCTCAATGGGTACTTAACTGTCCATGGTTTCCTTGATATTGGTACGTCAATAAGTGCTGTTCTTCTAATAGGTACTGGGCAGAGCCCTACTGTGGCTCTCTGCTGGTTTATTTGCTCATCATATGTGACATATCTCGGTGTGAACGTTCCTGGTACTTCAAAATGGGTGATTAGAGTGCAGGCTTTGTTTGGGACCTCCTCTACACGGGGAATTCAGGTACGCCTCCATGTTGTCCTGGGTTTTAAGACTTGTCCTCGAGACAGTTTTCTCTGGCACAATCATGCAAGTCAGCCAGACCTTGCACGAGGTGACTCTTCTTGTTTTGGCCATATCTGACCTCCACAGAAAAAGCCTTGCATTGACATAATCCAGGAAGTAATTCTGGAATTACTCACATTCCTGGCCAGGATTCTGTCACTTTGAAGGTATTGCAAAGGCTGCTGTGGAGTCTCCACTATGATGTGTTCCCCCTGGATGAACGGGCAGTAATTTTTCAATGCCCACACCGTTGCCAGGAGTGTCTTCTCACAATCGTTGAATTTTTCCTCCACAGAGGATAAAGTCTTGCTTGCATAGGAGATGACTTTATTGACCTTGTCATGCTGTTGATATAATACTGCTGGCAAGCATTTATTCGAGAACCCTGTCTTCAAGAAGAACTCCTTGTTTTTGACAGGGTAAGCTAGACAAGGCACTTGTGAGAGGCTTCTTTTGAGTTGTTTCACTGCTTCAGCTTGTTCTGGACCCCACTCCCACTTGACCCACCCTTCAACAGATGGATCAGGGGTCTTGTGATCTCTGCATAATCCTCAATGAACTTCCTACTGTAATTAGTCAGTCCAAGGATGCTTCTTAGCTCCCGCAGAGTTGTGGGGTCTTTAAGTTTTAGGAGTGCTTCCACTTTCTTCTCCTGGGGACAGAGGCCCTCAGGAGTTATTTCATGTCCCAAGAAGCTGACACGGGTTCTGCACCACTGCGCCTTTTGGAAGCATAGTTTTGCTCCGGCAACCCTCAACTGTGTCAGAACATAATGGATTTCCGCTATGTGTTTTGCCACAGTTGAGCTTTTTATTAGGAATCATCCACATAGGCCAGGTTACCCTTTTCACCCAAGTTGGGCATGGCCTTATGCAGGAAGATGTTGAATTTGTTGCCGTGGTTGATGTATCCGAAGGGAGTCCGTGTCCATGTGTACTGCTGCCCCCCTAAGGTAAAGGCCAGCATGTATTGGTCCTCCCTACTGACAGGCACGGTCCAGTACCCATTGGTCAGGTAAATGGCAGTGTATACCTTTGACCCCTCAATCTGGGCCAGTCCTTGGTCAATATATGGGAGAGGCCATCGGGACATATGGACCCATTTATTTAGCTCCCTAAGGTCAACACAGAGTCTCCACTGACCGTTCGGTTTTAAAATCCCCAGCACCAGATTGTTAAAGGTGCTGTGGACTGGACGAATTATCCCACAGGACTCAAGGTTTTCAATTATTTCCATCAGGGACTCCATGGATGGGAGAGGCAAACGGTATTGCTTCACAAACACTGGAGTCATTCCAGGGTCCATGGGAATTGTTGTAGTGTGGATTTCAGGGCGACCACCGTCATATGAGTTCACCGCAAAGAGATCTTGAAAATCTAAGAACACCTGTTTCAACTTTTGCTTTTGCTCCAGAGTCTCACAGGCATCAGCTAGGTTGACTCGCTCTTCAAGCATTTGCCTGAAGCCTGGAAAGACTACCGGTTTTGCTATCTCAGCGTCCTCCTCCAGCTGGGTGGAGAGGTCCCTGGTTAGAGTATTGAACTGGACAGAGGGTTTCATGTAGGAGAGGCTGTCGTTGTGGGCCTGGAAAATCACCTCATCCTGCCTGATGACACAGGTCACCTCTTCTTCACCATAAGGGCAGGAAGAGTACACCAGAAAATTACCCCCTTGCCGGGTGAAGATCCTGTCTGGTGGTAAGTCATTGTTACTATCATTATCAAAACAGTCATTGGGGATTGGTCCTATCCTATCAGTTCATTTCCTAGATCCATGGAAAAATGTTGGTCATCAACCACCATTCCAATAATGGTGCCTGCGCCCAGAGTGATACTCCTAGGGTCGCTGTTATCCATTAATATTGGAATGGTGTTGTGTTCTGTATTGACTAATGGTGTTGGGTTCAACCCCAACCCCTGCTGTTGGAGATGGGCATTGAGGTGTACATATGAGTCAGGATTTTGCAGTTTCTGTCCTCTTTTAATTTTTAATTCAAGTGGGAATAGTCGGGTCCGTCCTGGGATCGTGACCTCTTCTCCAATTTGAACTTCAACTGCATACGGCAGCAATTGGGCTGACGGAAATGCTTTTTCTGAATCATCAAAGACCATGGGATTTCCCCCTAGTTGGGACCAGGGTTTGTAATTTATCAGGTCCAAATTAATTGCAAAACGATTGGGAATGTCACTGCCTAAATAAAATGCAGCAGCGACATCTCGCACAACTCAACAATTGTGTTCTAGGCTTTTGTGACCTAATGAAATTTTGAGCATACACCTGCTAAGCAGGAGATGTTTGGAATTGGGAGTTTCCAGGCCCATTTCCCACTTATTGATCAATTTAAATTTGGGAAATGCTGGATCTTTTGGGAGCTGCCTGAACGTGGCTTCGCTGATGAAGCTCTTACCATTGTTCACGCACACTCGGGCGAGAACAAACTCCTTCCCCTCATTTAACTGAATAGGGATGAACAACTGTTCTCTAATTTTCTGAATAACAGCTAAACTTTGAGCTGATTTCTCATCACTTTTGACTATGGAATTGGGATTTTCAGATTGTGACTTTAAACCCTTAACAAAGGCCTAAAATAGCAATTGGAAATGGCAAATAATGAACTAATGTGTGGTTAAATTATAATATGCATATGTTTTATCACAATAGCATATAGTTCTATCACTGGTAATCACAAGGCAATGGATCAGCAAAAGGCATACAATTCAAAATGAGTGGAAACTTTACAACAGATTGCAGCCAAATGACACGTGTAAAAGTTGCATTTCTTTTCAATTCCCGCTTTGAATTACCCAAACGGGTTTTAATAAAAACGGGTAACATACTCTGATTTTGGGTTGGCGGATAGATCTATATCACAGGGACACTATAGAGATGAAAATAGGTCTCTAGCTATGAAACTGGATGAGTTACATAAGATATGAAAAGGTGCGCTTTGAGCAAAATGAAGCTGTGAAATAGCAAAGGAAATCAGTTGTGACAAGAACGGGCGAGAACAAACTCCTTCCCCTCATTTAACTGAATAGGGATGAACAACTGTTCTCTAATTTTCTGAATAACAGCTAAACTTTGAGCTGATTTCTCATCACTTTTGACTATGGAATTGGGATTTTCAGATTGTGACTTTAAACCCTTAACAAAGGCCTAAAATAGCAATTGGAAATGGCAAATAATGAATTAATGTGTGGTTAAATTATAATATGCATACGTTTTATCACAATAGCATATAGTTCTATCACTGGTAATCACAAGGCAATGGATCAGCAAAAGGCATTCAATTCAAAATGAGTGGAAACTTTACAACAGATTGCAGCCAAATGACACGTGTAAAAGTTGCATTTCTTTTCAATTCCCGCTTTAAATTACCCAAACGGGTTTTAATAAAAACGGGTAACATACTCTGATTTTGGGTTGGCGGATAGATCTATATCACAGGGACACTATAGAGATGAAAATAGGTCTCTAGCTATGAAACTGGATGAGTTACGTAAAATATGAAAAGGTGCGCTTTGAGCAAAATGAAGCTGTGAAATAGCAAAGGAAATCAGTTGTGACAAGAACAGTTTTACTTTAAACTAGAGTATTCAGACTAGACCACCAAAAAGGGACACAGTAAGATCCAAGGTTGATTCGTGAATTCAACCCTGTCACTCCAGTGCCTAACCCTGGTGGAAACCAGTCCGATCACTGGAAATCTGACTACAGGTTTAGGATTACACAAGACAAAATGAAAAAGAGATGGCACTAGCACTTTAGGAAGTCACGGGCAGGGTGCACAGATAATTCTAACAGTTTTAACAAGTTATCAGGATAAGGATACGATGGATTAGAGAGTTGGATAAGGACAAAGGCAAGACAAGATAGGTTATGGGTTTCTATGGGGTAGGGATTATACTCACAGGCCACTTTTAGTTTTGGGGCCGACAAAAGGTTCTGGTCACCACACGGCTGCGCGCCTGGCAAAAGAAAACAGCTGGGCTGTTTGGGTTACTGGATGGCAAGGAGAGTGGAATGGCAATTCTGGTCACTGGACACTAAAGGTCGTCTGGATGGCAGGATTGCAGCAGGCATTCAGTTAGTGTGCAGCAGGCCAGGCTGATTTCAGGATGCAAAAGGTACCACAGCTTTCCCCTTTGGTTATTTGGGATTTTAGTGGATCTTTCTGGATCAGTAATCTTGCTGGGAATAGGAATCAGCTATGCTTGGGTTTTGCAGTGGGCTCTGGAGTAGGGTCAGCAATGATTTGGCCTTGTAGTGGGGTCTGGAATCTGGTTGGAGCAGATCAGGAACGCAGCGCAGAAACTTCAGGAAGAGGGTCTGTCTAGAGTCTTGTCAGGGACTCTTATTTATAATGCATAGTGACATCATCAAAGTATATGGCTGGGCAGGTTTAGCTAAGCACACCTCTAAACTACTGGATTGGCCATTGGCCAGGGGGGCTAGTCCCCGCCTTGCTCTAAGCTAGTTAGATTTCACAGGAATGATGTCAGATTTATGATGTAAGTTTTAAAATGTCCAAAAGCTCCCACAATTACTTTAACTAAAATCCAGTTTTGCCCTAAATGGCACCTTTATACAGTGGACACATCTAAACAAATTACATAAACAGGTTACATATTGTATGCAGCGCATAGCAGTCCAATCCTCCAGTTTGTGAGACATTGTTTCACCCTTCTAACAGTTTTTCACGCTTTTCTTTGTGAAATGATCAGCCTAAAATTCCCTAACTTTATACATATGCGTGGATCATCATAAGAGATGTAAATATGAAAATTCGCAATGGCATCATGGATACTTTCCTTGTAATCCCTCATTCTTTGCCATTTCTATTCCCCAGGGGTCAGTGAATTCTACAATGTCTCAAATTATAAACCACAAAATCACTTTTAAAATGCAAAATATTTACATTTTTACAGTCCTGCTGCGAAAGTCTTTACATTTTTATTCATAAATAGTCTTTGGAAACAAATGGCAGTCCTTTGTCCCCCATATTTGGGAATAGCTTCCAAGCTACCCCCTGAAAGGCAGGGCCGTCATGGAGATCTCCTCTGAAGCCTCCTGTAGAAATCACAAAGACTTGTGACTTTCCTTTCACGTATCCTTGTCCTGGAAATTCCATTGTTGGTGGGTTCAGCCTAGACTAGATTCTGTCCAACCTAGTAAATATCACAGAGGTGTGAGTATCTACTGAGAGGCCCTTTTGTTTCTGTCATCCTCTCAGCAGAATACACTATTTAAAGTTTGGCTGATTTTCAGCATTTAAGTGTGCAGGCGATGGAGAGTCCATAGATTGGACTCTTTATTTTCACAATTAGTATTTCGATCTCGTGCCAGGGTCATTATTCCTCCCTGCACCTAAACTTTATATAACTGGAACTGAATATACCATCTTGTTCACATACAGAGTGCACTGATGACTAGGTTTACTTAGTAGGAAGTGCTTGCTCACCACCACAGTCTCATCCCACTAACAGCTGGGGAAAGAAAAGAAGCCACATGTAGATTAATAAAGGGGACACAACCCAGACCAGCATGGAGGGAATTACATCCACGCCTGAGCCACGTACGCCATCCAGGATCGCAGCCAATTTCAGCCCAGGCCTTGCAACTTGAGGCCAAGGTGGCCTAGGAACAGTGCTGGGCCCTTTTGACCCATACACAGACCCATCCTCCATGGAACCCAGTAGGCTATATGGATCCAGAAATTTGAGATGGCCATGGACTGTAGGTACGTAACACCTCCCAAGAAGGTGAGATCTCACCTATTGTTGAAGGAGGGAGATGCCATGCTTCAAATCTTCAACTCACTGGCCATCGAGATGTGTACAAATCAGCGAAAGACACATTAACAGCCCATTTCATGCCCCAATTGAATCCACACTACAAAATCTTTAATTTCAGCACCACAGTACAAACCGGCAATGAAACCCTAAATGCAAACCACATCAGACTATGACGACTATCCCTATCATGCATTTTCGAGGACGTTGAGTTCAGGTGCCAAATAATCAATGGCATGCAGTCTGAAAAGCTGGGGTGCATAATACTGAGCCAGAAGGGCATCGGCTAGCAAAGATCCTAGAGTACGGATGACAAAGAGAAGTCTCCCACGCCAGGGTGGCTCATATGAACAACACATTGCAGAAGCTCCACGCGCCCAACACCTACAATTGCTCAAATCGCCAGCCACCCACAACCCAAAAGAGAGTACAGAGTGCCGATCAAGGCCCCTGGATGGTGGCGAAGAATGCCAGGCCCGAATGACTGCTGTTGGTGCAGCGGGCAATGCCACAGCAAGTGGATCTTAACAGCACAAGGGACCAGATGCAGCGAATGTGGCCGCCTTGACCACTATGCAAGGGTTTGCTGGTCATTGGGCCCATCAACGCAGAACTGGGCTCCAGCGACAGCACACGCTGTCAAGAAAAAGAAACAGGCCAAAGCCCATGAGGTTGAGGCCGAAGACAACTCCTCCCCATATAAGTCAGAAGATGAAGGAGACAGAACAGCAGCAAAGGTTGAGGTGAAGCACACAAACAGAAGGGAGGAAGTTCCACCTGATTTCACCATTGGAGCAAGGGACAAGACAATCGAAGAAAAAGAGGAGGAGCCTTGGCAAACATCATGCCGGTAGGCACATTCAAGCAGATCCGGCCCCAGCCAGCGCTGAAAAACACAGACACACTATTACACTCCTACGGCTGCAAGACACCTCTTCCGGTCGTAGGGCAGTTTCGGATGAGTCTTGGCAGAGGAGACACGAAGATCCAATCCAAAATCTATGTTGTTGACGCCGGCATAGAGTGTCTACGCAGCAGGAACTCTGCAGAAGACCTAGTGTTGATTCAGTTCATCTGCAATGTCACCGACACAGATGATATACAAAACGTACTAACGAAGCACCCCAACCTACTCCATGGGATAGGGTGCCGGAAGGGAAAACTCATCAAGCTGCATATCGTCACAACTGTGCAACCAAAAGCAGTAACACAGGAGAACACCATTGCAAATGCAAGACCTGGTCATGAAGGAATTGCAAGAACTAGACAAGGCAGACAAAAGGTGACAGGACCCATGCCGTGGGTCTCCCCCATGGTAGTCACCAAAAAACCAAAGCAGCCAGAAAAAAAACACACATGCATCGACATGGGCCTGCCGGACGCTACAAACATCCACAAAAGAAACATAACCGCTAACCTGGGCAAGATCATATGAGACCTGACAACAGGAAATCTAAGTGACTATGGGGGTCATTACAAGGTTGGAGGTAGCCATGCCGCTAATAACTGGGTACCGGGTCCGGGTTCCTAAAATGAGGAATTACCGGGCCATTCCAACCTTGGAGGATCCAGTAATTCCTCACTTAAGGAACCAGGACCCGGTCCATCCCCATTCCCATTCGAGACCCCATAGGGCTCAATGGGGAGGGTGCTCACGGGACCAGGCGCCCTTATCGTGTCCCCCGAGCAAACCTCGTAATGCAGTGGTAAGTGTTTAACGGGGCCGGCAGCTCTACCGGCCCTATTAAACCCCTACCGCCAAACTTGTAATGACCCCCTATGTATGTTAAAATGGACAACAGTCAAGGTTAAGCCGGCTAGACTGTAAATAGTTTGTTCAATGAAAAAAGGAGAGGAATGCTATGTACGTTGCCACGTCACTGCATAGGGCGGTACCTGGCAAGGAAGAGAGGCGACGGAAGAGGTAATAAAGAAAGGACGTCACTTCCACACCGAAACCACAGCAGGGCTAATGTGTGTTTCTTTGCATGTGAGCTTGTGTTCCAGCCCCCACATAGCAGATTGGCCCCATCGCCATCTAACAACGGGCATTCAGGGATCGTAACATTCTGTTGCCTTGGGGGGGGTCTGAGTAGGATTACTTATGGCGCAGCCCCCCAGGGGCTCTCAGCACCAATGCATTACACGGCAGAGGGAGCGGGCTCCCCCCGACCTGCCTGCTGCCGCAAGAGCTAGGCGCAGGAAGTTGGGCCATAAAGATGGTCCCTATAACTAAAGACCACGCAGGGGGAGCAGCCTATTTGTTTGCCCACTCCCCCTGGAGCAAGTCAGCTTTGTCAGCCGGCAACTCAAGTTCCAGCAAGGAAGTACCACTATGGGACAGTAAAACATTAAGCTGATCTTACCATTGGACAGCAGGGGCTGGCAGCATTGCAGAGATAGCAAGGATCACCTGGGAGCAGCTGAGACTCCTCCGACCTCTTCGATTGGATGCCCCCAGCAAGGAAAGCAGGACATGCCCGTCGGGAGGCCCTGACGGAGCAGCAACGCTCTCAAACGGAGCGCCTGTCTGGATCTTCTAAGCGGAAGGTTGCGGTGGATGGCTCGGTGTACACACAGCAAGCCGGAGGTGTGACCTCAGACGACTGTTACCCTACACTGGATTTAGAAGTAACGTTCTCAAATGGCTGTACACTAATGATTTGTAACCTGCTCCTGATATGCCTATGTTAAGTTCGCCTTCTAATGCTGACCTAATATGACCCTGTATGTATTGTTTCACTTATTGTAATCTACTTCTGCTTGTAATAGCCTATATCAGGCACTGTAACTAAGCTTTGAACTTTCCTGTACTGTTGCGCCCAGTTGCCCAAGGGCTTGGCGCGCATTACCAAAGAAAGAAAGAAACAAACAAACAAACAAACAAACAAAAGGCAACAACAGAGGGAGCAGAAGCCAGAGGGCATGTGGGCAAAGCATCCTTATGCAGGAAGAGTGGGCAGCGGGGGATGCGCATGCCTGGTGAGTGAAGGCGAGGCCCAGCCAGGAGATGGAGCATCACAGCGAATTCTGGGTAACCAAGCTTGTAAAACATGTGGGCTTAGAGGAAAGGACCTAAAACGCAGCAGCCATTTTGGAGAAAGTAAAAATCAAGGATGAACAAAATAAAAGAAGCACACAGGACACCTGGCCATCTTGGAAGAGGCTGGTGAGCAGGCCCACTATACAAGGGCAGCAGAAAGAAAAGAACGACAGTACTGGGAGGAGAATGGATGGTGGCCATCTTAGATGAGGAACAAGACAATAGACAAGCACATTCATCTTCCTCGTTGCAGTGCTTTGGGGGAAAAGAAAAGATAAGCAATGGATAGAAGCACGCTTGGAGTCGGAGTGGAGCGCAAAGCAACAGATCAAAGGCCCCAGCATACAGGGGTTTGAAAATAAGAGGAGGAACATACATACACATTCGGGGAAAATTGACTGTTAAAGTGTTAAGGCCGAAGAAGAAAAAAGGGAATGGAAACCCTGGAGGAGATGGCAGACCTTGTGAGAAGAATCAGAGCAGCCACAAAGGACAGAGGGGTGGACTAGCACGACTAGCGAAGGAGAATGAGCAAGAGACATTGGTGGTTTTGGGAGACACTGAGGGTGAGGATTACGCACCACACACACCATGGAGAGTGGGCGTACAGAGCCCAAGGAGACAGAGAGCGAGACACTGGACGGGTATTCTGAAGTGCCAGAGGGAATGGACGCAGTGCTTAAAAGGAAAGGATGGAAGAGGGGAACGATCCATGAGCAGCAAAAAGACCACATAGAGCCAGGAAGGCATTGTGGAAGGTGGCAGAGGCTAGTGGAGAGACGGACACACCAAAGCAGAAGCAGCAGGTGAATGCCAGGACTAAGAAGCCACTAGGGGCCTTAATGATGGCAGCGGCAGACCAGGACACATTGGGTGAGAGGATCGCAAAAATGGTAGAGATGCATGTAGAGAGAGCGCTGAAAAGCTTGCATGACAGCAGGCGGGTCGAGAATGTGAATTCTTGCAGGGATAACTATAGGTTGCAGACTGGGGCAAATGTGGGAGGCGGCAGAAGCACAGCACTGGGGGAGAGAAGCAGGCCCACAGCAGGGGGAGATGATGGAGCCATTGCGGTTGGGGGTGTGTCAGCAGGGAGCACACCAGCACCAAGCAGGTGAGGACACTCCCAAGCTAAGCGGGGGGGGGTAGCAGGAAGAGTGGTAGCAGGGCCCCTCCCAGTTGGCTTTCTGGGGGAAGAGTGGGGCTCAAAAAAGGGGCATCCAGGGGGCAGTAGTAATAGCCGACATGGGCACATCGACGGTGGGGGACAGGAGGGGCCCAGAGTGCATGCTATTGACCACCAGGACTGCAGGCTTAGTTTGGCACGTGCCCTTGGAAATCAAGGAAAATATTTGGAGCAAGGTCTTCATAGACATATTCACTCTGCACACGCTAGAGCAGGTGGGGCTGGACATAGTAAATGAGGCCAAGAAATGGGATGCCAGGAGGGATAGCAGGAAGAGAGTGAGGAAAGAAAGGAACATCATGAATTGGCTACTTGCCTTCAGGAAGTAAACTGGCATCAAGGTGGAGAGTTCCTAGGTGATGCTGCTGCGCTCATCACATACAAGCAGCGCATACATGAGGCTCATGAAGAGTATAGGGTTGATGCCTGGCTCGAGTATGAAGAAGGGTTCAGGTTGAAGATGCAGATGTTTCCGAGCATGAACAGTGATGATGAGGACGTGTCAGGGTTCATCCATAAGATGATAATTAGCAACGGGGGAAAGTCTTGCCATTGGGAGAGCAGCAGAAACCAGGGGAGATGAAAGACCAGGGCTGGCGGGGCAGGTCCTACTAGGGTAACGATAGAGGAAGGCAGCCCTTTTGTGACGTGGGTGGTGCCTGGTCCAAGAGCGGCAAATTGGGAGGGACACCACCTGCTGGAAGTTTGAGAAAGGGAACTGCATGTGGGAGGCAAACTTCAAGTTCAAGCACACGTGCAGCATATGCGGAGACCACACAGCCGTCTGGTGCGAAATTAAGGAACAACATGTTCCCAAGCAGAGGGAGCAGGGTAAGCAGAAGAGGGTACCTAGCGTGGGTGTAATAGCCCCTACCCCAATCAAGCTAGAGACAATGCGGCCACTGCTGAATTCCTATCACAACAGGGTAGCCGCTGCTGCGCTTTTGGGGGGTTTCTATGTGGGTTTTAGGATACCCAGTATCAACGTGCACAGTGGAGTGGTCCCAAAAAACCTGAAGTCGGCAGCTAGCAAACCGAGAGAGTGGAGATGAAACTTAGCAAGGAGATAGCGTTAGGGAGGATAGAGGGGCCATCCACAGAGCCCCCATTCAAATAATTGATGGTGTCCCCACTAGGGTGGTCCCAGAGAAAGAAGAGGGGCAGATCAGGCTCATACACCATCTCTCCTACCCAAAGGGGGCATCAGTGAACAGTGGGCTCGATCCGGACCAGTCTTCGGTGGATTATACCTCCTTCAACGAGGCACTAGACCTGGTGAAGGAGGCAGGCAGAGGTGGGCTGCTGGCAAAGGCAGACATTGAGTCAGCATTCCGGATGTTGCCGGTCCACCCAGACAGCTTTAGGTTGCTGGAGCTCCAGTTCCAGGACAAGCTCTACTTATACAAGTACATGCCAATGGGCTGCGCTATCTTGTGCCATTATGTCAAGCTGTTCAGCACTTTCCTTGAGTGGGCAGTTTGAAGTAGGTGCGCAGGGACAAGAGTAGCGCACTACCTGGATGACTTCCTATTTGTGGGTAGGAGCGGCAAGGAAGGTTGTGGGTTGGCGCTAAGGGCTTTTGAGCAGCTGTGCAAGGAATTGGGTGTCCCACTAGCCGGGGAGAAAACCTTTACACCAACCACGAACCTGACTTTCCTGGGTATTGAGATCTACACCATTGAGGGACTTTGCAGGTTACCAGCAGCGAAAGTAGAGCAGTTCAGGAAAGCTGTCTGAGAATTGGGTAGAAAAGAGAAGGCAACCCTAGTGGAATTGCAGAAGCTGATGGGGGAGCTCAACTTTTCAGGCAGGGTGATCCCAGTGGGAAGGGTTTTTGCAAGACGACTGGCCCTAAGACTATCGGGCTGGCACAGGGTCACCACTGCATGCGGCTGGGGGCACGGGTGAAGAAAGAACTCAGAATGTGGGAGAGCTTCCTGGATTCTTACCATGGGGTGTCTGTATGGAGGGAGCCATGGTGGTCCAGCCAAGAGATTGAGTTGTTCACAGATGCCTCAGGTGGCATGGGGTTTGTAGCATACTAGGCAGGGAGCTAGTGCGCGAGAGCATGGCCAGGGGCATGAATTGAGGAAGGGCTGACAGGGAACATAACGTTCCTAGAGTTGTTCCCCATCGCCATCAGCTTCCACATATGGCAAGAGAGGTTGGTCAATAAGAAGATCACTTTGTGGTGCGACAACCTGGCAGTGGTTCAGGTAGTTTTTAACTCTGACATGGCTGAGACTGAACACAGAGGTGAGGGCGAGGCATATCCCGGGGGTGCATAACAGCATTGCTGACACTTTGTCTCGTTTACAGAGGCAGAGATTCAGGCAGCTCGCGCCAGGTGCAGAAGAGGAGTTGTCAGTGGCACTGGAGTGGCTCTGGGGGAAAGCGATGAGGTTCTAATGACACTTGTGGACAGTTCGGTGGCCCCAGGTACGTTGCAACGGTACAAGGGGCATTGGAAGAGCTTTCTGGAAATAGCAAATCACACTGTGTCTATTGGGGAGCAGGAGGTACTGAAGTTCATAACAGGGGCCCGCATGGCCAGCAGAATCACGGCATGGGCAGCCACCACACTAGCGGCAGTGGCTTTCTTTACCAGGACCAGAGGGGAGTCTGATCCCATTAACAGCGAGGTCATTAAGGCAGCCATGAAGGGCTAGGGGAGGATGAAAGGAAGGGAGCCGGACCACAGGCTGCCCATCACCTTCCTAGATCTAGCAGCCATTATGAACAAGGCCATGGACATATCCACAGGATCTTACAAGACCAGCCTCTTTAGAGTGGCTTTCAGCTTGGCTTTCTTTGGGGCTTTCAGTGTTAGCGAGCTGGCAGCGTCTAACAAAGCAGAGGATTGCCAGGGCAGCCTCAGGGAGGTGGATGTGGTGCTACAGGAACAAGAAGTGGCCATGCTGCTGAGGAGATCAAAGACAGACCAGGCTGGCAAAGGGCAATGGGTCCAGCTACACTACATAAGTGAGGTCAGCTGCTGCCCAGTATGTCTGCTGCAAGCTTTCCTGGCGACAAGGCCCAGGGATGCAACAAATCTTTTCATGCACACGGACGGTCTGCCACTGGCAGTTTTTCACTTCAGGGCAGTGTTGGGCATGGTATTGTAGAGAGTGGGCAGAGACCCAAAGCAGTATGGCACCCACTCGTTCAGAATAGGGGTGGCCTCCACGGCAGCGGTGGTAGGGGCCAGCATTCAGAGGATGAAGGAGATTCCGGGTTGGAAATCAGGGGCCTACAAAAAGTACATCAGAACTGACAGAATGTAGAGCTAGCCACTGACGGTTTGTATATATGTCTCTTACCCCGTGCTAGGGGATGCCACGCAAGTTGGAAAGGTAGGAATGAATGATTGGCCACTCGTTCATAACGAGAGCGGCAGAGTGGTTGGACACCAGGAGGCACGGAAAAGACAGTGCCCTGAACAACATGGTCATACTACGGTTTGGTAAGGAAGGAATGAGATGGGAGGAGCTGGAGGAAACAGTGGCAGCATTATTGGAGGAGAGAGGCCCTCGCAACATATTGGTTATCCATTTAGGGGGGAATGTTCTGGCCCAGTTGGGGTGAGGGGTCCTGGTGCGCGAAATGTGCCGCACTATGTGGGCATTGAGTAAGACCCTGGGGGCGTGCAAACTGATGTGGTCAGAAAGTACCCCTAGGTTTATATGGATTGAGGCCAAGTCAATTGCAGCAGTTGAAAAGTCCAGAAAAAACCTGAACGTGCTATGTTAAAAGTTTGCAAGGGGGCTGGCTTCTTAACAATCAGGCACTGGCTAATTATCTAGGAGTACCCGCGTATTATCAAGAAGATGGGGTGCAACTATCGGATATGGGCTGGTACCTTTTTCTGCTGAAATTGGAGGACACCCTGAGAGGGCGAGGGTGTGAATAAGAGGCCAGTTTTGGCAGGGATGGGGGCGGCAAAGGGGCCGAAACCCCTTTTTTGCTGTAGCAGTAATTCAGGCGATCAAGCAGTGCCTAAACTAACCTCCTCCTCGTTAACCTTATACAGCGCGGGCCTGTACGGTATAAAGAGGAGGGGCACCCCCTGTGGGCGTCAGCTTCCAGCTTGGGCTGGTGGAAAAAGAAAAGCATAACAACACTCCCTGCAGCCCATCAGCAGCGGATGCCAATGTGTTACGCCCAGACCAACAGGCTCTGGGAGGCTCGGGAGTGGTGGCCTAAGTATGCTGGAAACAAATGGAAAAGTAAAAAAGATCTAAAGATCTGGCTGCAAATAAAATTAATAAGGGGACAGAGGAAGAGGTAAGGGGGGTGTGAAGGAATGCCTAAACAAAAAGGTTCTGCTGATCGTCTGGGATTGTAATAAAGTATTGAATATGTTATTGTCTGGTTTGCAATGACAGTGTGAGGATAAAACTGCGGCCTTGTTATGCCACAAATGGAGAAGTTGGTCAGACCTCGGTTATTGAGACACGGTGGGCTTCCACAGGATGGTAGGTAGCTCGCCGGTTAGGAGGGTCGCGAGCGGTACTTGACTGCCCATGTTATGATTGGAAGCGAGCAGGGAAGCGACCATGAACGCAGAAGAGTTACAGAGATTTATGTTTGACAGCGGATACAGCAATCGTGTGGAAAGGTAAGAATGAAAAAAGTGTTTGTGTGCCTGTGTTGTGAATTCAAACTGTCTTTGGGCCTCATTACGACCCGGGTGGTAAGGAATTACCGGTACCGGTAAGGGCACTGGTGCTGGTAATCCCTTACTGCCCAGTTCCGAGGTCCCTTTGCGGGTCCTCCCTTTTAACAGCCGTTAAGGAGACCTGCAAAGGGACCTTGGGGGTAATTACGGTACCGCAATTTGCGGTACTGTAATGACCACCTTCCCCATTTCCATTGAGCCCTATGGGGCAAAAATGGGGATGGGGAAGGGCCAATGGTGAATGGGGAATTACTGCCCCGCCAACCTTGGAATGGGGTGGTAATTCCGCCATTCACCATGGCGGAATCGGTAAGGTACCGGCGTCAACCATGTCTGTAAGTGTGAGTGTGAGAGAGGGAAAGTGTCTATGTGCAACAGGTGCTTTTTTTGTTGGGGGGAGGTCGTACATGCATACCAGAAAATAGCATTAAAATGCGGCTACTGTAATGGCTTCACTCCCCACACCCTAGGGTGCTTGGCATTCCCTTCACTGGATGATGTCTCTTTATTCCTTTCAGTGTAACTTTTACATGTTTTAGATTAGTTCATCTCTACTATTAATTCTGAAGCATTTCTTTTGATATGTATTTATTTTTTTGTTTACGTTTTTCAAACACCTGCAATGATTGGGACTGAGGTCAGTAGTATTTGTAAATATATTCTGACTGAAATATCATTTTAAGTCAAAATGAATGGGAGGAAAAACGTAGAAATGACGTAATAGTTTGTCAAATAGTGTAACTACTGATGATGGCTGGCTGCCTGCCCAAAACCAACCTGTTAGGCCTAGACATGTGATGAAGTGGATGTCCCCTCGCATGTGTATTGTTCTGTCCAGCAACCATGCGTTACATTTTTAACCACCTGTTCTTCAGTGCTGTGACATGCCCTTGAATCACGGAGGCTAGAGGCGGGCATGTCTGTGCATGCAGCGCTTCCAGCCCAAGTGGCGGCGGATGATCTGAAAAATACAAACCAAAGCATACTATTCCGTCTTCAGTGACTGCATTGATGAGAACCAAATGCATGTCTGTAGGCAGAGCCATCATCTGTATGTTTCACTTTGACATTCTCTGGCATTTGTTACTGTATTACTGCTACTAAAAGCCCAGTGAGTACAGCTGTACAAAAGAGTTGCAGTCCTGATCTACTGCTGACTCCATCTTCTCAAGCTCAAAGGCGCCTGAGAGGATATCTTTTGCTTGGCATTCATTTACTCCATTGTACTCTGAAAGGCCTCCTCCGCACTTATACCCTGGTGCTTGAAAAGTGCTGTTTTATGCTTGATTTTTCGAGAAATATAGTATTAGATTTTATTTATTCACTTCACATTGATCTAGGGTAAAAAATACTCTTCCACCATCAAAATACTGACTTGAAAACATTAAAATACCATTACCTTTATTAAAACCAGAAGAAAAAAACACACCTAATCCTTAATTAGCACTCTACCCAATGCAAAGATGTTGCCTGACAGCTGAAGCTGGAGCCCGAGACCGGCAGGAGAGGGAAAACGTGTGTGATGTGGATGTGATGCATGTGTCATTTATGTGTGTGACTAAGTGTGTATGTGTTTCTGCATGTGTGCTTTGCTTGCATGTGTGTGTCGTACTTGCAGCATTAATGTGGCATGCTGGGTTATGTTTAATGCATTGCACCGACAACATATGTGTACATAGGGCAATGTTAGCACAAATCGGGCACAGCTCGTATGTAAAAACTTCATACAGTGGTATGCTTGCATGTACTGGGCACAACCAGCATGAAAGAGTTTGCTTACAGTGGCAATATAGGCACATTTAGGGCACAGCCAGCATGCAAATGTTTTTTTTTGTTGCAACACTGGCATAAATTGAGCAGTGTGTGTGATAAAATGACTACTGCCCTACATGGGCACACGGGTTAGTAGTGGTTAAACCGCCTACTCGACCCTTACACTACTGCGAACCAACAGTGATTTCAATCACCTCCTTCACCTTTTGTGGTAACGTGGGCCGAGAGCAGGCTATACTCCTCATAAGAGTGTGAATGTGATAACAGGAGCAACCCAAACAGAAATAGCACACCAGTCCAAAATAAAAGAATGTCCAATCAAGATTCTATAAAAATATAAGCATTGTAATTAAACACACCAATATTCAATAACTACCATAAAAACATTAACAAAAACCCACCCTGTGGAAAGAACACAGAATATGCAGTAGTAGATGATACAAGAAAGATTAATGTAACAGAGGTCAAAGGCAAATCAATTACAAACATTGGGACTCATTCGGAGTTTGGCGCAAAGGGATACCGGGCACCGGTAAGGACAACGGTGCCTGTAATCCCTTTGCGCCCTATTCTGAGTTCCCTTACCGGGTCCCTACCTTAACGCCTGGTTTTACCAGGCGTTAAGGACGGGACCCGTTAAGGGACTTTAGAGCAAATAACAGTACCGCAATTTACGGTACTGTTATTAGCGCCTTCCCTCTTCCCATTGAGCCCTATGGGGGCTCAAATGGGAATGGGGAATGGCTTTTTCAATGGGGATTTACCCATCCCACAAAGGTCGGAATAGACCAGTAAGTCCCCATTGAACGAGGGCGGACTCGGTACCGGTATTGGAGGTGGTTATGGCGCTCGCCATGATTACCTCCAAACTCGGAATGAGGCCCATTGTCACTAAAAAAATGTTAGGGGCCTCATTACACGGATGGCGGTAAGGATTTACCGGTACCGGTAAAATACTGGTACCGGTAAATCCTTACCGCCTTACTACGAGGTCCCTTTGCGGGTTGGGGGATTTAACGCCTGCTTTTTGCAGGCGTTAAAATCCAACCCGCAAAGGGACCTCAGAGCTAATTACGGCACCGCAAAATTGCGGTGCCGTAATTAGCACCTTCCCCATTCCCATAGAGCCCTATGGGGCAGAAATGGGAATGGGGAAGGGCAATGGTGGAAGGGGGATTTACCGCCCCTCCAACCTTGGAATGAGTCAGTAAATCCCCTTTCCACCAAGGCAGTGCCGGTATTTTACCGGCATGAGCCATGGCGCTAATAGCGCCATGGCTCACCGCCTACCGTGTAATGAGGCCCACAGTCTTGTTGAATGAGGTACAAATGGGTGGCTTTGCAGTTTCTATCATCACCAAAGTGCACAAAGGGAGCTGGGGCCTCTCAACAATGAAGGGAGGCTAGCTCTGTGGCAATGTGCGGGTCTTGAAAGCAAGACCACGCTGAGCAAAACAAGTTTGAATCCCAGATCCGCGCTTGTAACCAATCTCTGGATTAAGCACGTTATAAATGACCTGCACTTGCATGATACGAATATACAAGGCCTAGGAGGATCGTTTCTCTCCCCTACCCCCTTGCCGTGTTGTGCCATGAGACACACGGATATAGCTGCATAATAAATGATCAATATATAACTCAAAACAGTACCTTTTTCAGGTCTTGGTGGTTTGAGAGCATTAAACCAGGCTTCTCAACAATGTGTGAGCCGGTGGAACCGATTCGGATGCAGCAAATCTTGGTGATCCAGACAGGGAGTCGGCATCAAGTTGGCTTTGAGAACATTCTCTGTGCAGTTCGATGTGCCATTCAAAGTATGAGGGTTGATGAGGCCACCAGGGTTGGCTTGACGGTCGAGTTTGGGTTGATGAAGAAGAAGCTGGTTTTTCTAGGTGCATTTTGAGTTCAAACACTTCCTCAACGGCGAGCGTTTTGTTTAAGCCGGTTTAGGCAACATACTCATCTTGAGCAATTCGGTAGCAACTGGTTCGATGAGTGTTCCAACACCAGTTTGCTGAGTTTTCGAAGTAGTTCCGAAGGCAGCAGCATGAGCTCTGAAGGTTCATAGATGTGCGAACGCAGTTGAAGATAGTTTAATGGTGGTTTTATGATGTTCAATTCAGGAAACCAGATGCTTTGCTTCTCATGGTGCTTTGAGTCCCAATCCAAGAGCTCACAAACAAGGTTGATCCTTGCTCTGTTCACTCCCAACCCGGGTGAGACTAGCTGGTAACTGCAGGAGTCCTTCACCTCCAGCGAGAAGCCTGTCTACCAGTGCATCTGGCAGAGCGAGACTGGTCTTGCGCCAAACAACCGTTCACCCTAAAGTACCGTGCCAACGGGCAAGGAGCAGAACATCCCTCTGCCTTTGAACACTCCATCCTCACTTCACTGGGGGTGGACTCTGGAAAGGACTGATCCCCCAATAGAGGTCCAAATGAAATCTTCTTGAAGTCCTTGAAGGTCCAACATGTCAAAATAGACCAAGGAAGGAATGGAGACCACTTCCTAATAAAGGCAGAAAGGCCACCCAGGATTGGGTAAAAGGGTCCAATGGTAAGAAATCACTTTTGCCTAGTTACATCATGCCCAAAGGATTGTTCTGTGCAGGAAGTGTAGGAGACATGAATGAAAAGAGAAGCCCAAAAAAAAACCTTGGAGTAATCCTTCCTTTCTCCTGTTCTTCTGGTTGACGGTCTTATCCTGCCCCCTACCAAAGTCTGCACTTCAAAGGCCCCTTGGAATGCAGCACCCTGCTGTGAGGCGGGTCCTTTTGTTTCAGGTGTGCCACTTGAAGCTAGTTTCCCCAGGAGGTGCCTGCTCGAGCTGCCTTGCTGGAGACAGGTTTTACACAACCTCACAAAGGATCAAAGAGAGGCAAAGTATTCCTGCCAATTGTTCTGCTGGCTGAGTAGCGACCGGCAGTCTGACTGCCTGGACTCACAGTGCTGACAAGTGTGTACTACAAATCAGATGTGGCTTTAATATTTATGTGAACCACCAGTTGCCGTATCAACACCTAGGTATGGCTTTTTTATGTACAAACACACCGGGCCATGTTCATATATTTTTATGAGTCTTTATTACTGAGAGCCCCCAGGTGGGTGCACTCTCCACTAAGCTTCTCTCTCACTGCCTTCATTATTCTGGAACCAGTGAGGTTCCAGAACCATACTGACACAAAACTCTATGTGATGCTACAACATGACTAAGGAAAACAACACAACATAGTATCAGCATAACATCTCCCTCCCTACATAACATAACCCAAAAAGACAAAGAGCAGGAGGAAGGGACAAGTGGCAGGGGCTGGAAGGGAAAGAAAGGTGGAGGGAGTAACTGGAGAGAAGAAAAAAAGAAGGTAATTCAAATAACCTCAATAAAGGATACAGGTGCGGGAACACAGTCTGCGCCACTGAAGCACAAAAGGTTCAAGTTAGAACACCAGCTTGTCGGAAGACAATGGTGGTCTAATAATAAAGTCTTTCTTGAAGGTCTGTATGATTCTTCTGTTTTTAGATGACATGCTTCTGGATGACACGCCGTCCCCAATACCAGAGTCATTTGATCTCCTGATGACCACTTCTGTTCCATTGCAGTCATCACTTGATGATAAGTCTTTCTCCGAGAAAACTACATTATTGCATGACCATCTTTTACCATCATCTAATATTACACATTTCCCTGATGATTTCATTACTCTTTGAGGAACTCTAAATTTGGACAGACCTTTCAAAACTTTCTTCGGTTCTCTCACCAGAATCCAATCTCCTACTTTAATCTCACTGTCTGACACGTGTTTGCTGGAGTCATAATATTCCTTATATTTATCCTGTCTTTCTTTTACTCTTCTGACCACATCTTCCATATCAATTTGTCTGTGGCACTTTGCTACCAACCAGGAAACCCTCAGCCTATTGGATGCTGTCCTCCCCCTCATCATTATGAAAGGCACCTCCTGTTACTGAGTGTGGGGTCATTCTGTATGCATTCAAAGCTTCCTTCAAAGTGTCTTTCCATGACAGAGCATTTGCAATCGCTAACTGAATAATGCTCTTCACAAAACCATTCATCCTCTCAACTAGGCCATTGCCCATTTGGTGATACAATGAGGTTGTTCTGTGTTCAATTGCTCTTTCCTTCATAAAGGATTCCACTTCTGTTGACACAAATTGAACACCGTTCTCTGAAACAACTTCTAACGGGTCCCCTTCCTTGTTAAATACATCCTCCATAAACCTCATAATCTTCTTGGTTGTGACAGCTCCTTCTACAATATCCCATTCCACCCATTTGGATGTGTAGTCCAACAATACTATGATATAAATCTTCTGGGCATCTAAAGTCTCATAGGGTCCTGTAATATCTAGGCTGGAGCTGCGTAACAACCACCCTCTTCCCTTTGTCACTAACAGCACATGCCGTGCAGTCTCCAACGAATTCTTCCATTTATCTCCACATGCCCGGCCACCAGTAATTCTCCCTCACTCTTCCCCTGGTGAGTTTTCTCCCTAAATGGCCTTCATGTGCTAAATCTATTATCCTTTTCCTTAATGCTACAGGGGGAATGATGCGATCACCTCTGTAAATACATGCAGTATCTCTCGAAATTTCATCTTTTATCTGAATATACTTTTCCACACTTTTATCAATGTTCATCCATCTAAATTAGCTTGACTCAAATGACTTTGTTAACATTTCTCAGCTACTGCTTTAACCCATTCCTCTTTCAATATGCCTGAACTTATATGAGCAATAATACATTACGTACTATGCTAATCGCAAAATGCATCTTTGGATTCACCACAATCCCAGGGCAATCTTGAAAAGCAGTCTGCAACCATGTTGGATCTTCCTGGGGTGTAAACCACATTTACATTGTATTGCATGATGTCTGATATCCATCTATGAATCCTGGGTGACACGAGATGTGGGCTCTTCGAATTCAGCAAATGGATCAAAGGTTTGTGATCAGTCATCAACTCGATTGGGCTCCTAAAATGTTCTAATATCCATCTTACTCCGAGCGTCTCTCTTTCAATGGTGGAGTAGTTTCACTCTGCCCCCTTTCGTATTTTGATGCAAATGCAATGGGTACCATTATGCCTCCTTGTATCTGTTCCAACACATCTCCTAAACCAATGTTACTGGCATCTGCAGACACTACACTGCGAGAGTTACAGTCAAACATCTTCAGTGTTGGTGCCTTGTTTATGCAGACTTTTATTTGTTGAAATTCAGATTTGCGGTCATTTTACCATGTAAACCTCACTAATGTATCTCTAATGTGCTTCATTTTATCAGTGTACTGATATATAAAATTCGAGTAATACTCAGTTAAACCTAGGAAACATCTCAATTGTTCCTTATCAGTTGGTTCATGAATATTCAAGATGGTGTCCTCTAAGGTCTTCTTTGGTCTTATCCCCTCAGCATTTATAACGTGTCCTAAGTATGTTACGTCATTCCTTTTGATCTTGCATTTCTCTATTTTCAAAGTGAGTCCTGTTTGTTGTATCACTTGAAGCACTCCCAATAACTCTGCATTATGCTCTTCATCTGTCAATGCCAAAATCAAAATGTCATTTTGGAAATAATAAACACCCTTGAGTCTGCTGAACAACTGATGCATTAGTCTTTGGAATACCGGCACTGCTGATGCTAACCCAAATGGCATCCTCTTATACCTAAAGGCTCCCAAGGGTGCAACAAACGATGTGAGATGTATTGATTCTTCATCAACATAACTTGGTGATACGCTGTAGACAAATCAAGGGTTGTAAAGAATTTTGCTGGACTCATGGTTGATAAGATCTCTCCGATGTTAGGTAGAGGATGCCTGTCCACCAATAAGTTAGCATTCAGATCTCTTAGGTCTACGCACATCCTAATAGAATCATCAGGTTTGCGCACATTACAATCGGGGAAAGCCACTCTGAACTTTCAATTGGCTCAATGATGACTTGTTCACACAGCTTCGTCAGTTCTTTTTGTAAGGCCTCTCTCGTGCCAATGGGAATGTTCCTTACTCTATGTGCAACTGGTTTGCCACCTCTTTTTAATATGATTCTGTGCTTGAAGCCTTTTAATACCCCAATACTGTCATTAAACCATTAAACACTCGAGGAAAACTTCTTGCTAAATGTTCACTTGTGTCACAGCTATTCACAAATATGCTCAGTATGGGAATACTCTCTCCAGGAAGTATCTGAATCTGTAATGTAGCCTGTTCCCTCCAGCCTACCACAGGTGAACAGTCTCTGCAACATATAGTTTGCAGTATGTCTCTTTTCCTTCAAAAGATAGGCGTACCCACTTCCACCCCATGATATTAAAGGAGTCTTGCCATACACTGTGGCCTTCACCCTGGTGTTCTGTAAGTCCTCATATTTGCCTTTGATCTCTTTAATGTATGTTTCAACATCTACAATGGTATATGGTGATCCTGTGTCCACCATTACTTGTAGAGACACTTCTTTAATGCGCATATACAACTATGGTCCTTTATTTTTCTCACTAGATGAAAGGGTTAACATTCGTATCTCCTCTACTTTCCCATTTGCAATTGATAGTAGGAAGCTCAGACCTCCGATTTCCTCCAATGCCTTGATACTTGCACTACTTGCACTTGTAAAGTGATTGTCTCCGTTCTGTATTCTGCTGGTGGAATATGAGCCAAATCTCCGTCTACCTCTGGCATTCCTACACACCTTGCCAAAATGGCCTATGCCACCACACTTGAAACATTCAGCAGTATGCGCTGGACATTTTCTCTATATATTTAAATGTCTACCCCAAACACATTTAAAACACTGACCTTGAAGTTTGTTGAAAGGCAATTTGGCAAGACATCTCCTACAGACCCAAGCTGGACTAGCACCCCTACCAGGTGGAGTTCCACAGGGGCAGCCTACCATGGCCCTGTAGCCACACCCGTTCATGTATTGCTTCCAGGCAACATCCCTTTAGCACCCCCGGAACGCTTCTCTGGGGATCCCAAGAAATTTGGAGCGTTCATGAATCAATGCCGGCTACATTTCATATGCAAACCAGACACCTTTCTGAACGACCAAGCTAAAGTAGCTTTTGTCCTCTCCTATTTAGGAGGGCACGCGGCGGACTGGTCTGTCCCGTTAGTGCTTAGGGACAACCCTTTACTGCGAAATTACCCAGGTTTTCAGCGTGAACTGGAAAAACTATTTGCCCATCGGACTCGAGGTCAGGCCCTGGATGATGAGCTACTCTCTCTGCGACAGGGCGGTCAGGATCGAATCTCATATGTCGCCACATTCAATCACTTAATAGGCGAATCAGGTTGGCCAGAGGAGAAACGAATAACGTTATTTTATCGAGGACTGAGAGGATAATTAAAAGATATCTTGGCACAAGTAGTTAATCCTCCCAAAGATTGCAGTGAATACATCGACCTAACTATGCAACTAGACTACCGGTTACAGGATTGCAAGGCCGACCAAACCAGATCAGAGCATGGACCAGTGAATGTCCGAACAAAGGAAGCATCCCATCGACAGGCCTCAGAAATACACTCAGAGCCCATGCAATTGGGAGTTCTCAGTGGACCACTCACCAAGGCGGAGAGAGAACGGAGGTCTCAGGAAAAACTTTGCTTATATTGCGGCCAATCTGGTCACTTCCTCCAGAACTGCACGATTAAACCCCCACGGAAGACAATGGGGGTACTAGATAACATAGGGGAAGACACAGGTGCGATAGCGGAAAACTCCAAGGCCCGGCAGAGGTAGAGGTCGGTCTGTCGAGCCAGGAATGGAGCACTCAGATCTCACATTTCAGTATTCCTTTGGTTTTGGTAGACCCTTTACAACCCACCCGAATGCATGCTCTCAAGGCTTTCATAGACAGTGGGGCTATTGCGAACTACCTGAACATAAACACCGCAAAGAACTTGGGATTAGCATTCCACCATAAGGACACTGCAGAAAGCGTGACAGCTGTGGATGGCACACAAGTCCTGTCGGAACCAGTAACACAGTGTACTTCCACCATCACCTTAATCTGCCTAGATTGCCACAGAGAAAGTATTAAATTCAACCTTATCGCTGCACCTCAATTCCAGCTGATTCTTGGGATACCGTGGCTAGAGACGCGCACCCAAAGATAGATTGGCGATCTCGAACCTTACTCTTTTCCATGGAATGCGCATCTTGTTACTACATCAAAGGGATCAAAGGAAGCCCATTGTTAGCTTCACAGGAAAAGATAGAAGGTTTAGGCTTGGTGGGCACTTTACCAGAGGAATACGAGGAGTTCCAGGATGTGTTCGCAAAGGAGCAAGCTAATACACAACCACCACATTGAGTTTACGACTGCCAGATCGACCTGCATCAGGGGCACAAGTACCGTGCAGCTGCATTTATGTATTAACTGAGGAAGAAAGCACTCATCTACAGACCTACTTGGATCAATACCTGGCCAATGGCTTCATTAGACCATCTAAATCACCAGCCGCCTCCCCACTCTTCTTCGTACCGAAGAAAGAGGGGGACTTAAGAACGTGCATTGATTACCGTGCCCTTAATCAAGTCACCATAAAAAATAAGTACCCGTTACCTCTGATACCAGTACTCATAGACCAGTTGAGACAAGCGAAGATTTTCACCAAGCTAGACTTATGCGGCGCATATCACCTGGTACGCATGAAGAAAGGGGACGAGTGGAAGACTGCGTTCCGTACCCAGTATGTCTTGTACCAATACCAGGTCATGCCCTTTGGGCTTTGCAATGCCTCGGCTGCGTTGCAGCATTTTATGAATGATGTGTTACGGGAACTCCTCGATTTCTGTGCAGTCGTCTACATCGATGACATTCTGATCTACTCCACCACTCCCCAAGAGCACATAACCCACGTGCGAGCTGTACTCTGCAAACTGCGTGAAAACCAACTGTACGCAAAGCTAGAAAAATGCTCCTTCCACGTCACCGAGATGGAGTTTCTGGGATATGTACTGACACCGCAGGGGATCAAGATGGACAATAGAAAAGTGGAGGCAATCCTCACTTGGTCCTCACCCACATCTGTAAAGGGAGTACAGAGTTTCCTAGGGTTTGCAAACTTTTATCGACGCTTCATACCAGGATTCTCACATATTGTACATCCAATAACGTCCTTGCTGGGCAAACACCGAAAGTTCAAATGGACACCAGCGGTGGAAGAAGCTTTCCGAGCTCTCAAGGAAAAATTCACCTCAGCCCCAATTCTGCAACACCCACTGCCCGATTTACCCTACATCGTTGAAATGGACGCTTCAAGCATTGCCATGGGGGCCGTATTGTCTCAACAAAATCATGAAACCGGATGCCTTCACCCCATTGTCTTTTGGTCAAGGAAATTTTCCCCAGCAGAATTAAACTATGCAATTTCTGAGAAAGAACTCCTCGCAATCAAAAGCGCACTGTGTGAATGGTGACATTAATTAGTAGGAGCAAAACACACCATCACAAAAATAACAGATCATCGGAACTTGCAATACTTACGCTCAGCAAAAGCTCAGTCTTCTAGGCAGCTCCATTGGGCCCTATCCTTAATGGAATATGACTTTGTAATCACCTACCGCCCGGAGTTAAAAACGGGAAAGTGGGTGCGTTATCCCGCATTGGCACAGAAGAGGAAGTCTTCAATGCCCTAACCCGGTGGAGATCATACCCAGCCATAAAATTCTCGGCCTCTGCATCGGCCCATCTCCGTTAAATACTCTGCAGGAAACAATAAAAGAAAATATGTCTGAAGAAGACCTACTGGCTTGGGACACGAAGGGAGATCAGTTCACCATTCAAGACAAACTACCATACTACCATAAACGCCTCTACGTACCAACTAAGGATCTGCAACAAGCAATCATATCAGACTACCACGACTCGCTGTTAGAAGCCCATCTGGGTAAAGCCAAAACCATGAAGAAAGTAAGCAGGTCTTATTTGTGGCCAACTTGGCGAGAAGATATTGCCACCTACATAGGCACCTGTGAGTTGTGTGCACAATACAAAACATCCAGGCAAAAACCAGCCGGCCTCCTTCAGCCAATCATCATTCCGCCAGCGCCCTGGCACACAGTATCAATCGACTTTGTCACTGATCTACCTCCTAACTAAGGTTACAATACCATCCTCATAGTAGTGGACCTCTTCTCCAAAATGGCAGTTTTCATAGCTCTAAAGGGTATTCCCTCAGCTCAGACCCTGGCGCAGGTTATTCTAGAACAAATCGTCAAGTTACATGGATTCATTACCATAATCGTTTCTGACAGAGGCAGCCAATTTGTATCTCGTTTTTGGAAAAAATGTTGTGCCCCGGCAAGAGTAGAAGTCCGTCTGTCTTCTAGTCAGCACCCTCAAACAGACGGCCAAACCGAGCGCACGAACCAGACCATGGAACAGTATTTGCACTGTCTATTACACCAAACAAGCCAAAGGTAGACAGAAATTCTATGGATGGCAGAGTATGCCTACAACAACTCAACACATTCATCAACCCAAGCAACACCCTTCTTTACTATATATGGTCGAAACCCCAGAACGTCGGTCTACGATCCACCAGAAAAGATTGAAATGCCTGCAGTAAAGAATCTACATGCCAGCATCATGAAAGCAGCCAGAGAAGCCAGCAGGAACCTAGAGCAAGCCAAAGAAACACAGAAAAGAAACGCTGATCGCCATCAACGAAAAGCCCCAGATTATCAAGTGGGAGACTCGGTCTGGCTGGCAACTAGACACATTGCTTTAAAGGGTCCCAAGAAATTTCAGCCTAGATACATCGGCCTGTATACAATAGAAAAAGTAATTAATTCAGCAGCCATGAGACTGGTGTTACCTCAACATATGCGTATACATCCCGTATTTCACGTGTCACTATTAAAACCAGCACACTCAGGAACCCGAACTTCCATACCTCCCGCACCCATACAAGTGGGTGAGGAAGCACCAGAATATGAAGTAAAAAACATATTAGATTCCAAACAAGTACGAAAGACCCTGTATCATTTGATTGACTGGAAGGGGTACAGACCCCAGGAAAGATCATGGGAACCCAGCATGCTCGTGCATGCCCCGCGATTGGTGCGGAAATTCCATCGGGACCATCCTGAGAAACCAAAGCCCTCATACACACCATTGGGAGGGTTCTTGAGAGGAAAGACTGTCATGGGTATCAGGCAGGAAGTTGGGGTAAGCTGGGTGGAGGGTTGGCAGGCCTGGCATAGGCACACAAAGAACCCATAACAAATCCCTCCTTTCATTCCTTCCTAGTGTTTGTAGTAACTTCCTGGTTACCACTTCCTGCTGCCAAACAGGAAGTGCATGATAACTCATGAGCTCTCTAGTGTTTGAGTGTGGCTGGCTATATAAACCACACCCAAGATTCTTCCAGTGCTTTGTGTTGCTTACTGTGAGCTGTATCAGCAACACACTTGTAGTGTTCTGGATCAGCCAGCATCTGCTTACCTGCCCTGGATCATCCTGCTTCTGCTTACCTGCTCCGGATCATCCTGCTTCTGCTTACCCACTCTGGATCATTCAGCTTAATATTACCTGGTTCTTACTCCACGCCACAGCTATCTCCAGTCAAGAAGGGACTTCTACACCGGCACCTGTAAGAACAAAGAAGAACAGTGTTAACACGCGCACATCAATAACGCTGCGCATACTCACAGAATCTTCCCACACACTGGAATCCAGGTTATTTGCACGAGCGCACAAACCCCTGTAAGAAATAAGAGACATTATTCATTGCGCTCGCTCCAATAACGCAGACACTTATTTCACTGCGCTCTTTCTCTCTATGCGGTGCATACTTACCAAAAGCCTCCGTGCAAACTTACCTAACCACCAAGTCTCCAGTAGCGCTGAACCCGGACTCAAGGCGCTAATACCACACAATTTCTCTTGCAAGGGAAAGGGAGAGACATTACCAGGCGTGCTCGAATTGAAGGTGCTGCGCAAACCTACCAGCAGCTAGCTACTACATGCAGCACTACTCAGCCATAACAATACCGGCAAACAAAGACAATACAGACAATTTTGGACACTCAACATTCTCCGTGCAACGTTCACTTGTGGGAAGGACTTTCTAGCCAGTGAAGAAACTGGCGCCTTGAACTCTCGGCCTCGCTGTGAAGGCATAAAACAGTGTTTGGCATCTGAACTGCAGGATGGAGTGCACATCCTACTAAAGATCAAGGTAAGCCCATAGGGGGACATCACAGCACACAGTAAAGAGAAGGAAAGGGCCCAGGGCAATCGGGTGAATTCAGGTCTAAGTGTACACCTTGTATTTGACAGGTATTCCTGTGGGTGCAACAGGGGAAGTGAAGACTCAGGGTCAAGGGTCAAGGGAGGCTCGTCCAATGCTCCTGCAGAGACACAGGTGAGTGTGTCACATACCTCCTGCCACCACTTGGACCAGAGGAATCTCCTGAACCTCCCTCAGTGTCACTCTGATCAGATAATGTGAGAAATATCCTGAGTGCCTCTGCACCAATGCAGCTCAATAAGGTAGCTTCTTTCTGGTCATCACTGAATTTAGTGCCGCCTATTGCCCTTAAATACACTTGAAATCCATCAACCCACTCCCTGGATTCAGTAAGAATTGGACTGGCGCTGGTGTGTGTTGCATGGTATCTATCTATTTCACTGACGTTTCCAAAATTTCTCGCTCTAACCTTATTGCTTATTCTCTTTTCATGTGATCTGTAATGGTAGTTGTTTGATCTGGCGCAAAGTTTGGTGATTTTTTTTCTATGGTATTCGTACAAATTTCGCCCTTGTTATCAATGCAAGTCTGATGAAAATTCCCCTTTTTACATCACTACAAAATATAACAAGTTTCTCTGTAGTTTGGTATAAATTGTGGTCTGTGCGTAACATTGGACAATGTTTATAACCCATCTTTATTATTGTACACAGTCTTTGTTATTCCTGTATGTGGCGCATGTTGTTCTTCTTCACTGCTTTCGAACTGCTTTCGTATGATATAAGTCGAAGCGTAGGTTGCTACGGCTACATTTAACAAAAACAAAGATGGCCACCACATCGAGGACGTTAGTGGAGGTCCTTTTCTCTAGGGTCAGCCGATCGTTACTTGCACGCGTCAGTGTACTTTGAAAAACGCTAAGCTAAGCGCTGACTATTTCCAGATAATTCATAATCTTCACAGTACCTTGTGAAAAGTTCTTGTTGCATCGACCAGCTAGGATGCTTCTTTCCATTTCTTCGTGCTGTTCTTTTAGTTGGCACTGCTAATTATGGTTTCTTTATCTTGTGTGATGGGGCCGCAGCAACGGGAACACGTGCGGCTCTCACCAAAACCGGCTCTCTGCTGGGGGCTCTCATTGATTGCCACGTTGCCAATTTGTTATATACAAACACGCCGGGCCATGTTCATATATTTTTATGAGTCTTTATTACTGAGATGCCACAGGTAGGTGCATTCTCCACTAAGCCTCTGCTCTCACTGCCTTCATGATTTTGGAACCAGTGAGGTTCCAGAACCATACCAAAAGGAGGCTCTATGTGATGCTACAACATGCCTAAGCAAAACAACATAACATAGTATCAACATAACAGGCTTATATTTCAAAATGGCCCAGCCACCAGGCATTAGTTTATCATAATCATTATGTTGTTTGGATCAGAGATGCAGATTTAAATGCCATATCTGTCTGTGGGGACCTTGCTATCACCTCAGCTGTCAAACATTGCACCTGTGACCTCTAAACCTGATCTGTGCCAATGAAGAGAATGAGCTGCAGGTCAGGAGACTGGTGCAGCAGGGCACAGCTGGGTACTATGCTTTTTTTTGGAATTTAATGAAAGGAGGTCTGTTTAGCAGACCACCCTTTCTGAGATGGATTACCCACATCATTTTATTGATGAAAATCAAAACATCCAGGGATTCTACCCCCATCTGGCAATCCTTCAGTGTGCTCTCGTAGTAGCAATGTTGGCATATATTGTAGACGCAGACTTTATGAAAACATATTATAAAATACTCATGTGTGTTGTTGGTGGCCTGAAATCCAATTGATTCTTTCATGTATTACCCTGCAGAAATAAAGTAAGCCTGTCTGACATGGTTCTAGCTACGCAGTACGATTGGTCACTTGCACAGAAAACTGGAGGGAAATATTCAAACAATTGAGGTGCCCACTTTGGAGCCTACCAGTACCCCCCCCATTTTCCCCCTGCACCAAAAGCTGCCTCTGCCACTGCTACACATGGGTTGTGGGTCTTGCATGCAAAACGATGAAATGCAGAGGGGGCGTTTCCTAGGAGATATCAGCGCACCTCCTTGGTATCATTGTTTCAGTTCATGTGCTATCTAGTTTTCAGTGAAAAGCCCCTCTAATGGGGTGGACAGCCCTAACTAGAGACCCAACCTTTTCTCTTTAGCCAGTATCTGGGGACAGTTTAAAACTTGAATGAATTAACTCAGTGTTTGGGTCAGCGACAGAGGGACAGTTTTTAGGATAAAAAACACATTCTGCTTCCTCTGAATTAACCACAGCACTGGTATTGGAGTAATCACAGCATTGGTCTATAGAGTGCTCACAAAGAGCGCTATACTAACATCTCAGGTTTGGGCTATACAACAAGCCAAGATCCCTTTGGAGACAGCCATGCCCTAAGGAGGTGAAATTTCTGTTAAGAAGCCCACCATGGCTTTCCTTGTGGAAGTCTACAGAACCCTTCCATCTTGGGGCAGCATACCAGTCTGTAGCTTTGAGACCTCACTTTGTCTCTCCAAGCCAAAGCTCCTGTACTCTGCCATTCTGTTGAGTCTCTGGAACCTAGGCGATGCTACAGAGTCCTCCTCCCTTCCTATAGTAGGTAAAGTTAGATCTTAAGACGTTGTATGCATTCTTGGATCATCAGGCTCCTCATCCTGGCACTCCCTCTGCGGTGCCTACAAGAGCTGACTGACCATCTTTCCCCGTAAGGTACAGAGGAACTGCAAATGAAGAACCCTCCAAACACCATTGCTCCACTAGAGCAGTCTATTCAAACCATGAGGCTGCACTTGGCTCTCAAGTGAGTTCCTTCGATGGTGCAGCTCCATCTCCCGGCACAGGCAGGGAGACTATCTGTTTGAAGGCACACACATTGATCGTTTAAGACATGGGGAGACTTGTCTTTCGGCAAGGCAGTGTCTTCTAAGCGTTGCTAATAGAGCAGGGCAGAGCTGAGTGCACTGGTGTCATGATTACGGATCTGACATGCCTGGGCACTAGGACTCCTTCCTTCGCGTCACACATGCAATCCCCAGTTTGCAACAGTGCCCTTTCCTTCGCTGCACACATGCATTCCCCAGTTTGCACGAACATCCCCTCCAACATTGCCCACAACACCAGTAGGGAAATGGGAGGCTGGACTACCCTAATGCGTTGCTGGCGCTCCCGCAAGTCAGTCACTCATTGTGCAACAAGAACCTAAGCTTTTCAAGATGACCACCACGTTCTCAGGTAGCCAGACATCCAAGATGGCCACTGAGATATCTACAGAGAAGTAGGGAACTCGTACTAGACTTTCAGGGAGGCTCTCACTACATAAACCACACCCCAGGGCTTTTACCTCCTTTGTGTTCATTCTGTGCTCCACAGCTGACGCTTACTGCAAGCTCCACGTTTAGCCTTGCAGCCAGAGACGTCTTTATGGGAGGGCAAAAGGGACACTTGCCCAGGGCCTCCACCTTGGTGGGGGGCCCACAAGGCTAGCTGATCTGAAGAATTAAGATTACATTGTTCACCAGTCTAAAATAGCACATCAGGATATTTTATGGGGTGCTGCTGAGACTCTAAACCCATTGCCTTTCTGTTTTGATAAGTACATGCTGCCTTCTCAATTCATCATGTATTGCTTTATTTGTTCAGTGTGGTATACATAGTTTGTGTGTTGCTTACGGCACAACTCTGTAGCATTCTTTCCTTCCTGTGTGAATTATGTTGATCATGTGCCATAGGCAACGGTGAAATGCATATTGATAGAGTGCCACAATGTTTCAGAAGCTAGCTCAGTGTGTGAAGCACCTATTGCAGAGATATGTGTTCATACGCACAATTAGAATATCACATTCCAGCAATGCTGGCTGAGCCTTTCAAATGTTTGAAGTTTATAAACCTGCCTGCATATGTACTTGGTTTTCCAGAACAACTTCTGCTATTATCAGCAATGTACCTGCACCAGATAGGGGCTGCTATAAAAACTAACATATCGTCTGTATTGGTTTGTTCAGATGGGGTGTTGTAAAATGAAGACAATCACCTCCAACGATGGCATAAACTGTTAGTCCAAGAGGTGAATAAGTATCCAAATTCAAGACTATGGAACGAAAGCGTTCATGTTTCTATCCTAGATTTGGCAGCAGACGATACAGTGATCCTGGTCAAATCAACTAATATATCTTACATTAATGTGCTATCTTCTGTGAGGTTTGCCTTCTTGCATGCTGCTGGTATCCTTTAGCCCATTACTTGATCTTTCTTTGTATGTAGGCAATTTGGGTGGAAGGCTTGGTAGAAAGGAGAGAGCGGACCATATGTTGCAGGCCTCAGGGAAGCATAGTTTAAGGTCTGCTTGTTTGACACAAAAAGCGGTTTGCTTTTTGGTAAAAGTCAAAGGTTTTTATGCAAGTTTATAAATGAAAATGCCACAGGCCATTGTTTTGGAAGTGTTTAAAGCTCTACAATACAAAAGACAAACCCAGATTAAATTTATTACATCACATTGATTGGTGTATTGTTGCTTATATACTTCCCTTGATGATGGAGAGAATAAAGGTAGAATCATTCCCATTTTGCATAACACCCTTCTATAATATTTTGTTTAAAAATAGTCAGGTTTGGTAATGTGATGTGTGTACTTTCCAAGTCCGTTTCTATAAAATGAGATTGGTTTAGTTCACGGTAAGAACTGGAAAAGAAAGTGTTCAAATGCAGAAATTGCAGAGTTGGCACAAATCCCAGCTTCACCCCTTCACCATGCAACCAATGTGTGCCCCTGTGCATCTCATTTAATCTTGTATCGCCTTACCTCTCAATATTGCCAGTCCCAAAACCTTTCAAAATGGTCAGCCCTTCAGAGTGATTTCCTTCTCATGGTATGATCTTCATTAAAGCCTTAGTCATGGTTTCACTGTGTTAATAGTGAGCATATTTATATTGCACACTACAGGCATTTATTCCTTGGATATCTAATGCAACACTATTTGAAAACCATATCCCACTTCTAATCTTAGTCTGTCTGGATAAAGACACCTTGCAGGTAGCTTCTAATCTGCCTCCACTATCCATGATACATTATGTGTAGCATTCCCCTTCCTTCCAATTGGTGGTCTTTATCCATGCATGAGCACCTTTGTATTCTGTGAGGCAGCTAATGTGAGTTCTCTGTCTATTTTGGCTTACATGCACCGTTTACATACGGTCCTGCATTAATACTACAGGTTGCATGCTTTCCTTGATGTTATTGATCAAAGGTATCCTGTATGTACTAGCACAGTAACCTCTTCGTAGCCTGTTAATGTTGGTCTTCAAATGGTATTGTTTATCATTCTGATTAGAGCAAGAATGAACAGGGTAAGGGGACTTAAAAGGGACTACACGTGCTTATTATGCTGTGAGACAGCATATCAACCTATAAATTGTGAGCGTGACAGGTGGGGGGCGTGACCTGTATTCTTCATCCCTTAATTCTTTTGGTTGGGTGGAGGGGGGCCCTGAAAGATGTCCGTGCCCAAGGCCCCAAAAGTGCTTAAGATGGCCCTGCTTGCAGTGCCTGCTAAGGAAAAGAAAAGAACAAGTTCAAGAAGCGAACCACGTTATGAGTTAAAGCAAGTAAGGCCATACTTACCAGGTATGCAGCATCATGAATTCTTAGCAATACCTCATGAAGTGTTAAACCCACCACCGATCCGCCATAATAGACCGCAATAGAAATTAGTTCACATATCCACTGCATTGTGCCAGGAACACCCGTGTGGACCTGGAAGTGAAGATAAAAACTATTGCATTAATCAACCAAGCAAGAAAGCACGCTACAGGAATAGAGCAAAGCAGAGAGAATGTTTCAAAGGAAAAGACACAGACATTACAGACATTAAAGACATTAAAGACAGAAGGAAACACAGAGAACACCTGCTGCACCTGGCAAGCCGCCGCAGGTCTGGCCAGTGCATACCAGTGAAGTAACTGGCAATGGCAGGGGACTTGCTAGGTCTGGAAAAGACCCAGGGCTAAGCTGATGTCGGAACTGTCGGGACTGGGGGCTAGCTAGGCATTTGGCTGTAGCTCCTGAGATTCTATCCGGGGCTACAACCAAAAGATCAGGGGCTATAGCCCCCTTAGCCCCCCCCTAGCAACGCCACTGGGCAACGGGTACATCAACAGTTCACCTACCTCCTTCTCACATCCCAGGTGAGTCCAGCCTTCCCAGGGAGGGGGAACATCAGAAGCCTAGGGGGGACTGTGTTGGGAACGTCTTGTGACACCAGTGTTTTGGTTTTGTAGACAATTCTTCCTGAAAGGCTATTGGCAAAGGGAACAACCATGTTTACTTGTTCCCCTGCTCACCAATGCTCAATTTCATATCTGCCCCCACACACAACAAGGCAGCAACCACTGAATGGAACCAAAGCTCCTTAGAATCAAATGGGTGAATATGGCACATCCCGCTCCAGAGCTACCCAACACCACCCACCTCCACAAGGTTAGTCCAGTCCTGGGTCAGATCTCTTCCACCTCTAGCCATTTCTGAGGGGCAGAATTACCATGCCACCCAAGGGCCCTTCTCAACTCTTAAACTCATTAGAGATAAGTACTTAATGTTGATTGATCAGCCTTGCACCACGCTCAAATCCCAGCTCCCACCAAATTGCCCATTCCCAGCCCTTGCATGCTCGTACTACCCCATGAACCTTTCCTAGGCCACCCAACTGGCACCCCTGCTCAGACACATCTGCTAAGCAAACGACATCCAAAAGACCCAGTATCCCAGAAGCATAAAACATGCCTCAGTGAAAGTCCTAAAAATAACTGACGCTAGCATACACTCTGGCTTCACCACTGTCCGATCAAGCTTCCTGCACATCCAGGATCTCCACGACAACAGCGGAGATCATTGTGGCCAACCCAGGATAACATGCTAAAGCATACTTCATAGGATCCTCCTTCCTCCGCATCACTCACCTCGGTCGTGCCTGGCTGGGGCAATACTTGCCAAACGGACCATCTCACAGAGGTGGAGGGGGCCAATGACTACTAGATTAGCATAGAGATATTTGTTTTTATATGTTTTTATTTATTTATTTATTTATGTATTTATATAGCGCTGCAGTCCACGGGCATCAGAGCGCATTCCAAGTAAACAAAAGACACAATTGGCACAGGACAACATGAAGGGTGGTATCTCAGATAGAGAATGATATAAGGAGGTGACTTTATTTAAAAAGCAGGGTCTTAAGTTTTTTTCTAAAGCATAGTTTGTTTCTGATATTAGTGTCAGGGATAGTTCTTTCCATTTTGTAGTTGCATTAGTCGTGAAAGACCTACCTAGTCCTTTTGACTTTTTTGCTGCCATATTTCGGTGAAGGCCTTTGTTTGTTGATCTCAGGTTGCGGCTTGGTTCATACCATATGAATTGTTTCTTTAGGTATGCAGGGGCATTACCGAATAGGCAACGGTGGACAAGTGTAAGTGATTTGAAAGTGATGCAGTCCGCTACGGCAAGCCAGTGTAGATCTCTTCCCCTGTGACGTATTCTCTCTTTGATTTGCCAGTTATTGTTCTTATGGCGATGTTTTGGATCACCTGGCTTTGTTTTAAGCATGTTTTGCTTGCGGCCAATAACAGAGTGTTTCCATAATCAAGCCGTGAGAGGATGGTGGCCCTAGAAATTATTGTGCTATTTTGTTGGTTTAGCAAGGGTAGGATTTTATTTAGTAATCTTTGGTGGTATTGGCAGTTTCTTTTAAGGTAGGCTGTTTGGGCTTCTGCATCCAGTGATGCCTGTAAATAAATACCCACGGGCCTCATTACACAGATGGCGGTAGGGATTTAACGTTACCGCTAATTACGGTGCCACTAATAGCGGGCAAGCCGCGTGCGCGCGACCCTCCATCCCGTTAATTACGCCATGCCGCTATTAGCACAGCATCACAAGGCCAGTGCACATGCTAATAGCGGCATGGTAAATCCCCCCAAACCCCTTACCGCCATGGTGCAAATACCGGCATCGCGGACCACCCGTTAAGGGAAATGAGCAGTGTTCCCACCTGCCACAGGTGGACCAAATCAGCACAGGTGAAGGCAATGGAGACTGTGGCAGCTCAAAAGGAGCACACCACACCCCTTCCCACACCCCTCCCCACACCAAGATGGTTCCGATACTGGCAGCATTACATGGCCTGGAGGACCTCATTGCAGCGCAGCTGCTACAAAAACAGGCAGCACAAAGGAGACGCAGGAGGAGGAGGAGGGCAAGACAGGCACAGCAGGTACCACAACGGCACCTAATCATACCACAGAGTCACCCACCAATACCCAGGATCAGAGCTAGTCCATTCAACCTGACCCCTGAGCAGATACACACCCTGTACCGTCTGGACAGGGCTCCCATCACCAGCATCGTGGACATGATCCACGACGACATTGCGAGCCTCATAGACATCAGAACTGCCATCCCCCCGCTACTGTAGGTGGTGAGTGTGCTCCACTTCCTGGCCACAGGCACCTATCAGCATACAGTGGTACAGATGCATGGCATCTCACAACCAGTATCCTCACGCACACTGAACCAGGTACTCGATGCACTCCTGAAGCATGCACCTGAACACATATCCATGCCACAGACTGCCCAGGAGATTGCAAACACAAAAGTTGGCTTCTATTCACTGGCAGGCATTCCAAGTTGCATCGGGGCCATCGACTGTACCCATGCGGAATTGGTGGTCCCACATCACAATGAAGTAGTGTACCGAAACAGGAAGCAATTTCACTCTATCAATGTCCAAATGGTATGTGACGCCAACAAGACAATCACACATTGCTGTGCCAGGTTCCCAGGATCAACACATGATTCCATGGTTCT
This sequence comes from Ambystoma mexicanum, assembly GCF_040938575.1. Lineage (NCBI taxonomy): Eukaryota > Metazoa > Chordata > Amphibia > Caudata > Ambystomatidae > Ambystoma > Ambystoma mexicanum. The sequence continues at coordinate 416,888,606 of NC_090934.1, read as the reverse complement.
GCGGAACTCAAGTATCCCACGCTACATGGAGCGACACACCGGACAACGTTCGTGGCTACTTGGTGAGTAGCAGGGCAAGCACATGGCAGCGTGATTTGGAGGGGGAGAGATACATACTCCAACTGGGTGTGAATGGGGGGGGAGAGATACATACTCCAACTGGGTGCGAATGGGGGGGAGAGATACATACTCCAACTGGGTTTGAATGGGGGGGGAGAGATACATACTCCAACTGGGTGTTGACTGGCATCCGTAGGGAAAATGGACATACAGATGTACGCCAATGTCCTTCAGGGAAGGCCACGATGTACCTGAGAAGAACCCACATGCAATTTGAAGGTGCACGACTATGAGAACAATGCAGGCTGCAAAATATTACACATCCATCCCCATTGCACATCATGCCACGCCACATATTACACAAATCAGCAACATGGCGTCAAGATGGTAATACAGAATCAGCGCATCACAGCATCAATCCAGCAATGTACCCTTGAATGCATGCAAAGGGAACACCCCTAGACATAGCACTGAACCACACACCTATAGCACCCCTAATTTCAATTGTCCTTGGAAGGATCTTGAGGGTTGCCAGACGTGCGCCTGGTGGTTCGCATCGAGCGCCTGAGGGGGCTTGTTTGTGTCGACCCGGAAGACGAGGATGGGGCAGACTGGCCTTGTTGGTGAAAGTGGCAGTCCATTGTGTCTGCCATGCGGACAAGCACCTCCCTAAACCTTGCAATTTGATTGCATATCCTGTCCGTATTGGCGTCCATGCGCTCAGTGGAGTGCCTCACCGTCTGGACAATGTTCTCACTGAGATTGGCAGCCTCAGCGACCTGCTGGCCAACCAGCACGGTCAGCTCCTGTTGGCGCTGCAGGATGGTGGAAATTTGGAGGTCAGTGCTGGGTGACCGTGCACTGGATGCCGTGCCCTCAGATGGCTCCAATGCAACAGGTGATGGTAGCATGGGTGACATGATTGCAGGGTTGGTGTCCTCGAAAGTCCCATCAGAACCAGGGGTCTGGGATGCCACTGCCTCTGGGCTTCCTGGGGGGCTTGGGGTGTGCATCTCCATGTGCTGGAGTAGGGTGTCCTCTGGATCGGACAGGCGGCCAGTGGCGGCTGCCTCACCAGCAGAGCTTGCCGCAGCTGATGGTGGGCCCTGGGTGTCTGGCATTGTTGAAAGTGGGTTTGACTCCGGTGGTGGGGCCACAGTTGGTGGTGCAGCTACTGCTGCCCTGGCAGTGGCACTAAGCCATAGGCTGCCACTCTTCAGGTGTGGCCTTCCCCCCTTGCCCCTGGATGTTGCAGGAGTATCCTCCGGCTCCTCTGCCCTTGGCCTCTTGGATGTAGGTGGTGCCTTTGATGCATCAGCGGCATCCTCCCCATCTGTATGTGAGCCTGTCTTGGACGAGAAGGGGGATGGCATTGGTTGCGTTTCAATATACTCAATGTAAATTACAGGAATGATGCAGTTGTGGCCATTGGGACTTAGCAGTTGTGGATGCAGGTGATGTGCCAGTTTAGTGCCTCATCCATGCATGGTTGAGTTTGGGAGTTGTCTCTGGTGATGTGTGCATGTGTGTGTGTTTGGGTCTGACACTGACATGGTGATGGATGGATGCGTGTCCATGCATGAGTGGGGTCTGTGCTCACATATGGAGGTGACTGTACATTCACACCGCATCCTGTCATGTGTACACTCACCTCCATCGGAAGTGGTAGCCACGCCGACCTCCATGCTGCCCACTCCCTCGATGCTTTTGGTGGCAATCATGTTGGCGAGTGTCTCCTCCCATTCCTTCAGGCGTATTGGGGAGCCATCTCCACCGGCACTGGCAATGCGGTGGTTCTCTGCCAGGATGCCCCTCACCCGCAGCCTGAGGTCGTCGCACCTCTTCCTGCATTCGCGCACAGTGCGCGTGCTGCTGCCCACGGCACTGACTTTGACAGCCACCTCCTCCCAGATGGCTTTCTTCTTCAGCAAGGTAGCGCGGCGCATGTCATTGGCAAAGACTACCTCTGCATGCTCTGCAAGGGTCTGTGTCAACATGACCAGTTCCTCGTTAGTATACCTTTCCTTCCGCTGCCTGTCACAGGTTTTCTTGGGCATGATGCAGGTGTCACGGATGATTTAACACAGCTTCCAACTCCAAAATGGTCCAGGGGGCAGAGGATGGCAATAGATTGTGTTTTTAAAGATGGCCGCCGTGCTCTTTCCCGTTCCGGTGCGATGACGCTATTTCCGGTTCCGCAATTTAACTGTCGATGCTAATAGCGGTCACCGCTAATAGCGGTGACCGCTAATAGCATGTAGAGTGAGGGCGGAGGTGCTATCAGCACTTTGGGCGGCCCCGGTAAGGTGCTTTTGCGGCATGGCGGTAGGGTCCTTTACCGGCATGGCCCTATGCGCGTGACTGCTTACTCGTAATGGTACGCTATTGGCGGTCTTCTGTGAGGGCGGACACGCTAATAGCGCCATGCCGGTAAATCCCGTTTTTTACCGCCTACCTGTAATGAGGCCCACGTGTCTTAACTTTTTCTGATATAGTGATTGCCGACTCTTTCATGTTAAATTAGGAGTATGCTGGGCTCTGTTTTTTTTCTGGCGAAGATCATTAGCTCCGTTTTGGTGCCATTCAGGCACATCCAATTAGTTTTCATCCATGTTTCAATGATGCTATATACAGATGTTAGTCTGTTGCTGTCTTGTCTGTGGTTACCACTCAGTTCGATTAACCAAAATTTATATATATATTCATATACAAATAGACTTCAAATCAAAAAAGGTCACTGGACCATGAAATCCCAGAGATCCCTTAGAATAAATCTGTGATTCTTAATGTACTCATTTACAACATTGCAATGTCGATACTTTAATATAATGGGCCTCATTCCGAGTTCGGAGGTAACCACGCCGCTATTTGCGGCATGGCTGCCTCCGAACTTGTCCAAACTCCGGCCTGGTGAATGGAGTAATTACCGGTCCATTCCGAGGTCGGAGGGACCGGTAATTCCCCATTCACCAGGGCCATTCCCCATTCCCATAGGGCTCAATGGGAAGAGGGAAGGCAGCAATAACAGTACCGTAAATTACGGTACCATTATTGACCCCGGAGTCCCTTTGCGGGTCCCGTCCTTAACGCCTGCTAATAGCAGGCGTTAAGGAAGGACCCACAAAGGGAACTCATAGTAGGGTGGTAAGGGTTTAACGGCACCGGTCTCGTTACTGGTGACCGTTAACCCTTACCGCCCTACTCGGAATGAGGCCCAATGTGTTGCAGTAATCATACCTGTGTGAAAACAACCCAAATCATTTTCATTGATATTGTAGTCCCGGCCCACTTGATGCCCTGCTCTTATCAGAGAGGCCCACTGTGCGGTCGGTTGGAGATATGCCTTCTGTATCTGACGGACACTCCAGCCATTTTACAGATCTGTGCAGGGAAGAGCGGGAGGTGGGACATCCAGAGATATATTTCAATCTCTGTTTGCAGAGGGAGAGGTTCAGTGAAATAGGTCATGGCATTCTTGGGATGGTAGGTAGGTAAGCTCGGCCAATCAAAACACAGAAGGTCACTAACTTTTCAGGGACCCCGCTTTATTCCGATCCTACCCAAGCCACAGCTCAGAATCTAAGAAGCCAGACGCTTTTTTTTATCAACCCCCTTTGACTTGTTTGCACATGCACCACGGACATTAATCAGGGGTCACCAAAGGTAGCAGGTGCTTCCCTGGGCACTCCGCTTGGTAACCCAGGTGACCCAATGTTACAGAGGCAGCGCCCAGTGGCTCAAGCACTTCGAGTCAGAAAGTGATTTATTCTACTTCTGTCTGTAAAGCTGGGATGAACAAGCCAAGTTACAGATCACACTGGATACCAGTGTATAGGGCCAAGTGTTGTCCGTCACCACCGGAAGAGCGTTGGTGACCAGAGAATAATTTCTAAACCTATTCTCTGATAGTCGAGAAACATTAAGAATTATGTCTGCAAAATAAAGTTGAAACAACGAGCAGCTCCAGGTGAGACCTGTGCCGATGACGGCAAGAAGTGTGTTGCAAGCGCAACTGGATAAAATGCTAAAGGACGGAACCATAGAAACAGTTGAGTCATCTGAGTCTCTGAGCCCGGTAGTCCTAATAAAAAAACAACACTCAACTGATCTACGAATGTGCATTGACTTGTGCAGTTTGAACCTTGAAGTAGTGGCAGACAGCTACCCACTATGCAGCAGAATGAGTTGATCCTACTAATGAAAGAGGCCCAAGTCTTCTCCAAGCTTGACATGAGAGACGCCTATTATCAAATTGATTTGCATGAAGAATCGAGATCGCTGATGGCATTCATAACCCCTTTGGCACCTATTAATTAACTCGCTTGCCATTTGGCCTGTCCTCGGCCTCATCCACGTTTCACCGCATGATGGACTCTCTGCTACAAAACATAGGAAATGTATCATACTCTCAAGACAAAATCCTGATTCATGCAGAAGACCTGGATACTCCCGACAGGGTGCTTCGGAAAGTGTTGACTAAACTACAGGAAGCAGACATCCGACTGCACTTCGACAAATGTGTCATAAAAGCTGAGGAAGTGGAATACCTGGGTTACAAGATCTCCAGGGCTGGCATCAGCCCGAAAAAGAATTTGTTGCAGGCCATCGTGGAGGCACCGGCGCCAACCAACAAAGAAGAGCTGAGATCGTTTTTAGGTCTGGCTGAATTTTATGCAAAATGTGTACCTTACTTCTCAGAGGTCACCGCCCCATGAGGGAGTTACTAAAGAAAGCTGCTGAGTACTAGTGGGAAGAAATGCAACTAAATGTGTTTGAAAAGGTTAAGAAGAGTATCACACATTCTCCCTGCTTGCAGCCGTTCAACCTTCAATGGAAAACTATAATAACTACCAACGCCAGCTCGTATTTATTTATTTATTTTGCATTTGTAAAGCGCACTGTAGCCCTCAGGCATTAAGGCGCTATGAGATGGCTTAGGGAGGCTTGATTCAGGGTTACAAGAATGCGGCCCCAGCAGAGACTTGAAAACAGAGAATAGTTACGGTTAACAACGGACATTTTCATGAGTTACATTGTCAAAATCACAGAATGCATAGCAAAGGTTGTTTAGACAAAGAGTCTAGTTTTGATGGCCTTCCTGAAAGTTGCAGGGGAGTCAATTCCCCTGATGGACGGGGGAAGGGAGTTCCACAGTGTGGCTGCCATGTTGGGGAAGCTTGAACCGCCCGCTTTCACTCTGCGGGTGGAAGGTACAAGGATTCTGTTGGTATAGGCCACTCTGATGGGCCTAATAGGAGTGTGCAGGCTGATTCTTTGAGCTAGGTAAGGTGGAGCGCGACCATGCAGGCACTTGTGCGCCAGGGCGAGAGTTTTGAAAGTAATTCTCTCCTTGACGGGGAGCCAGTGGACCTTTCTTCTGGCCTCAGAGATGTGGTCACGTCTAGAGATGCCGGTTGCGGCCCTGAGGGCATTATTCTGCACTAGTTGTAGTTTGGCCATGTTTTCTTGGGGGGTGCCTACTAGGAGGGCATTACAATAGTCCAACCTTGACCCAATTATTGCCCTAGCTATGGTGAGGCAGTTGGGTTGGGAAAGGTAAGGTCTGGCTGCATTGAGGAGTTTAGAGTGGTACACTGCAGAGGATGCAATTGCGTTGACCTGTCTGTTCATGGATAGATCAGGTTCAATGTAGACGCCCAACGTCTTGATAACTTTGGACACAGCGATAGGGATGTTATCAACTGTGAAGGACTGGTATTGTTCATCTAGTTTACTCAAGGTGGAGGAGGCCCCAATCAGCAGGAGTTCAGTTTTCTCGCTGTTGAGGCAAAGCCAGTTTTTGGCCATCCATGATTGGATTGTGGAGTAAATTGCATTTAGGGTTTTGAGGTCAGATATATAGTCACCAGAGAGGGGGATCAGCACCTGGGTGTCATCAGCATAATTTGTGTATGAGATGCCCAGAGCGTCAAGAATTTTGAATAGTGGTCTTGTGAATAGATTATAGAGTGTGGGTGCTATGCACGATCCCTGTGGGACCCCACACTTGATGAGGCTGGGGTTGGTGCATGAGGATTCTGAGAAAACCTTCATGACTCTGTCCTGCAGGAAGGAGGTTATCCAGGCACAGGCCCTCGGGGAGAAGTTGGGTGCGGTGGAGAGGTGGTGGCATAGGGTCTTGTGATCCACCAAATCAAAGGCATCGGAGAGGTCGAGGAGTAGGAGCAATGCAGGTGTGCCCGCATCTCTAAGGTCATCCATTTGATTTTTTAGGTCGAGCAGAGCTGTTTGCGTGCCATGTCTTGGTCGGAAACCGAACTGCCAAAGACCTAGGAGGTGGTTGTCTTCAATACATTTTTGAACTTGCAGGTAAACTGCTTTGTCAAGAATTTTGAGCAGGAAAGTCACCCTGGTGATGGGCCTATAATTTCCAGGGGTTGAGGGGTCGAGAGAAGGCTTTTTTAGGAGCGGTCTGACCCAGGCTTCTTTGAGTCCAGTCGGAATGTGTCCAGCCCGGAAGGATGAGTTAATGAAGGCTGTGATGATGGGGACCAAGGAGGAGGCACAGTCTTTAATGAGCTGCGCTGGGCAGGCGTCGCCCTTGCAATTGGGTGGTTTAATGGAGTTAAGGAGGGCAGTGACTTCAAGTTTGCTCATATCTTTGAAATCGAACATGGGTGTGGGGGTGCAGGGGGCTTCAGCCCTAGTGGTGCTGTTACAGTTGTCAAGAAGGTTGGAAAGTGCATTTTGGTGTGCTAGGATTTTGATATGAAGGGTTTCCAATTTGTCTAGCATGGCCTTTTGGATTTTGTTGCACCAAATGTCATCTTTTAGGATGGTCGGAGGTGGGGGAGCAGGAGACTCCAGTTCTCGGAAGACAACAAATATTTCCCTGGTTCCTGACTTGGCGCCTTCAATTCTAGTGTTATATGAGGAGGCTTTAGCCTGAATGATGGCTCTTTTGTAGTTTTTGGAGACAGCCTTGAAAGCAGCTTCGGTAGTATCGTTTGAGCGGTTTTTCCAATTAGCTAGAGCAGCCCTTTTCTTGGATCAAAGCTTTGAGAGCTCCTCAGTGAACCAGGCGTTAGAGTGCTTAACTTTTTTGGCCTTTTTGAGGGTGAGCGGGGCTACTGAGTCGACTGCTAAGGTGATGACTTCATTGAAAGTGGATGCTAGGACTTCCGGGTCATTAGGGAATGGGTGTTTAAGCGCGGGAATTGCGAGGTAGGGGGCGATGTTTTCCATAGTGAGTTTACGTGAGCTTCTCGCAAGAGCAGCAGGGAGTGGGATAGTTGATATCGAAGGCCCATTAGAGGAGAGGTCAAATTTGATGCAGTGGTGGTCCGACCATGGGACGGGTGAGATGTCGGAGATCAGGAGGGAACAGTTGTGGTGTGACACCCAATCAAGGGTGCGACCTTTGGCGTGTGTGGGCTGCGAGATAGCGTGGGTGAACCCAAGGGTGGATAGGGCTTTCTGCAGGGCCATGGCATTGGTATCCCTAGGGTCATGTAGGCCAAGATTGAGGTCGCCTACAAGCAGAATTTGTGACGAATTTTCGAGGTTGTCCGAGAGGGCATGGGTGATGGCGTTGTGGAAATCTGAAGCCAGGCCAGGTGGGCGATAGACAACATGGAGCGTGATGGTATGGTTGGGCCTGAGCTGTAGTTTGAGGCAGAGGTAGTTTGAGTTGTGACTCAGCTGCCCTCCGATCTGTCTGAGGGCAAGCGTTGCCCTGGCGATAACAGCTACTCCTCCACCCCTTTGGTCTACCCGGTCTTGCCTGAAGATGGTGTAGCCGGAGGGGATGGCAAGGGAGAGGGAGGGGCCAGAGGAGTCTTTAAGCCAAGTCTCTGATAGAAAGAGCAGGTCATGGTTGTCCATGATGATGAGATCATGTACATCCAGTGCATGAGCTGGCAGGGAGCGTACATTGGGTGAGGTACATCAGGCATGGAAACAGGCAGTGAAACAATATTAGGCACGTCAGTGGGCAACACTGGGTGAGGTACATCAGGCATGGAAGCAGGCAGTGACACAATACTAGGCACGGCAGTGGGCAACACTGGGTGAGGTACATCAGGCATGGAAATGGGCAGTGACACAATATTAGACAGGGCAATGGGAAACACTGGGTGAGGTACAGCAGGCAGGGCCTGTTGTTCGGGGGCCAGAATGTTTACACTAGTCTGATCACTTGCTGGCGAGGGAGGAAACTTGAGAGTGTTGTGAGGTGGGGTGTGGGCGCTTGAGGTAGGCAATACATGGCTTAAGCACGCTTGAATGTTTGGGCACTGGGTGCGGATGCAGGTGCTGGATGTGCTTGGATGACTGGATTGGGAATGGTAATCCAGGGGTGCAAGGCGTGCGGAGGATTGCAGCGTTCTTGCCCCCAGGCGAGCGTTCCTTAGAGAGCAGTTTGGGGTAGCAGATGCGCTCCGGCCCAGCAGAAGGTGTGAACGGAGGCGTTAGTTTCTGTAGACGATTGAAGGTGGGAGGGTAGTGGTAGAGCAGTGGCTTGCAGGACCCTTACCTTGTTGTGCAGGGTGAGTGCCATTGTCCGGCAGCCTCGAGCAGCTGAGAGCTGCGGAGAGTGGCAGAGGCCTTTCCTGATGGCCTTTGCCGTGATGCGGCTTTGCCTGGCGGTTGGCCTCCTCTCCCTTTAAAGAGGGAGAGGAGGGGCTGGCAGGCGCGGAGGATGCATCAGCTGATATTAGCTGAGCAGCTGATTTGCACGGCGTTGCTGTGGCGAGCTGTATGGTCTAGGAGCAACGCTGACCCAGAAGAAGGGCAATGTGGAGCGCATGGTGGCATTGCATCCAAAGAATTTTCCCAGGCTGAAAAGAACTACTCAACAATAGAGAAGTAAATGCTGGCATGTGTCTGTGCGGCGGATTATTTCCAAACATATGGGTGGGGAACAGAATTTCAATTGGTCACAGACCATAAACCATTAGTACACATGCTCAGTCCAGGAGGCACAGGAACATCAACGCCTCGCCCGCATCGCAACTAAATTACAAGAATATACCTATGAAATTGCGCACATTGCAGGGTGGAAAAATGCCCAGGCAGACTGCCTGTCCAGATTACTAGAGCGAGATGATACAACGACCAGTTTCCTCAAAGACGAGTGTATAGTGGCATTGTTGGAACATCTCAGAATCAAGGAATTCCTCGAAATGCATGTAAACCATTGGAAAGAGGAGTCAGCAAAGAATGCAACAATGAAAAATCTATCCGAATGGGTCAAAATTGGTTGGCCAGACGAGAGGGCGATCCCTGAAGGCCTGTGCACTTACTGGAAAGTAGCTATGGAGATTTTCGAATGCAAGGGCATGTTGATGAGAGGCGATCAAGCCATCCCACTGGTCACATTGAGGAAGACCATCATGCAGGATACTTGGGGAGCAACATGACGAGGAGACGAGTGTGAGAGTCCTATTGGTGGCCCGGCATGGACCAGGATATAAGGATAATGACGGAAAGGTGTCATGAATCCCTCAACACTGATAAAAGTCTGAAGGTGAGACAGGCTCCATTGCACCCCACAGAGATACCAGAAAGTGTGTGGCAAAAACTGCGACTGCATTTTATAGGTGTGCTGGAATTGATGCGGCCAGCACGCAGACACAGAACTGTAGGGAACTGTAGTAGTAGAATATCAATCCAAGTAGGTGGAAGTAGAGTTTGTGCCTGATATCACAATGTCCACTTTCATTGGCATTTTTAAAGAAATCTTCCAAAGAGAAGGACTGCCCAAGGAACTGGTCGTGGAAAATGGAGTTCAACTTATCTCCAGAGAGATGGAGAAGTTCTTGAAAGACAAGTGTATTCCGAGACCCCCGGCTGGCCCATAGAGCCGGGATTTGCTCGGAAATACTTTAAGACAAGATAGCTGTACCCTTGAGATGGATGGGGGTGCAGATTTGTTACTCAAGCACCAATCAATAAGGACAACTCAATGGTTTGGCAAAGGGAGTCCGTTTAATGACAAGTACAAAAAATGGGAGTTATGGATATCAGCAGTGATGCGATCATCCTTCTCACTTCAACTCCAACGAACTGCATACAAGTTGTAACATTTATACTCAAAACTCGTCATAATCGACGTGTAACACTCAAAAGTTAATAAGCATTTCTATTGGTTAGGAAAAGGTAACTTTACTATAGTTGCTACATCTGTATATGGTAACAGAGTAAGGAGATTGGATGAACACTGTCAGGTGGGCATCTAAGCCCTTGCTTCAAAATGACTACTGTAGACATCACTAAAAGTACAACATCTCATTGGTTCTACTGACTATAGGACCCTAGATTATTTGGTCCACTGTGATTGGGTTGGTATCAACTGCATGCATACTTTTGCACTTTGCTTAGCAGCATGGAGAATGGTCAGCCAGGTGTGAGGTGCCCTTTAGTTACCCGGCCTTTCTCCAATTATGGTCACAATCAATCATCTCTCTAGTAGCTATGTGGCAATTAGTTCACTGTGGTTGGCCTCGAAACTGCATCTTCTGTCTGGAAAAGTTCTGATATCTCTGCTTGGTCCGGTGCCAAGCGTAGGTGTGAAACCCTGCTTCTTCTTGCTTGGGTGGTCATGTGATTCAGAAACTGTGGATTTGCTTCTTTCCTCTCAATTTGTGTATTTGATTTTTGTTTCACTCGCCACCTGCCTTTGCCTTCTTATCTCGACCTTTCAGAGGCAGGATATTCTGTTCTTAGTTTCAATTAAAAGTTGCTACTGTTAGCCTCTTTTAAGAGTCTGACCTTGGCTTTCCTGGCATGAGTTGCTTATGCCGAGTTTCGATTCAGCCGTCTCTTCTCGTTTTGCTAAATGTGAATCTTTGCTCAATCGGCCTTTAGTTACCTGGGTTGATTCTGCTTCATTTGCAAAGTGGAAATATACTTATAATACTGTGCTTCGTTTGAGTTAGATTGTGTATGGCGCTTGCTGCACTATTCTTCTACTAAGCATAGCAAGCCACACTGTTTTCTTAACTTTCTTGCAGTTCCAAGCATATTTACAGGTGTAAACTTGGTCAATATCTTCATTTTGTTCAAGGCCTAAGTTTCTAACATTTGGACATCATTATTTTGTTTTAGGTTCACGATATTCTTATTTATGGCATTTTGCCTCTTTGTGTCATCTGCTGGTATGGTTTTCTTAATGGATACCTTACTGTCCATGGTTTTCTTGGTATTGGTACTTTAATAGGTGCTGTTCCTCTGATAGGTACGGGGCAGAGCCCCACTGCGGCTCTCTGCTGGTTTATTTGCTCATCATACGTCACGTATTCTGGTGTGAAGGTTCCTGGTACTTCAAAATGGGCGACTGGAGTGCAGGCTTTATTTGGGACCTCCTCTACACAATAACATACATCAGATAAAGGCAGCGTTGTATAATCCCCATGCCAATGGGCTGGTATAACAGACTAATAGATTTATTAAAGTGGCAATGCAACTGGCCACAGCATCTGGGATGGATCTGTACAGCATGGTGAAGGAAGGAGCTGCGGCCCATCGCCTGACCCGCAATGATACCACCAGTGTTTACCCGTTTCGCCTGCTGAGAGGGCGCAGAGCAGCATCCAGCCTGTTTCCTCCCTGGTTGTCAAAAGTAAGGGTGATTGACACCATAGACATGGACAAACTAGTCTGGAAACTGAAGAGAGGTAAGTCATGCATGAAACTCTGGAATGCTAAAATGAGAGCCCCTCAGTACAATTAAGTACCGGAGGGGGATCTAGTTAAAATAAAGCTGTCCCATAAAGACCCAGTAACAGGATCCAAGTTCATCAGACCCCTCAGAGTGAGTCAAAGGGGGACCAACCATGTTTGGACTCAAGCAAGATGGCAGAAGATGCAACATGGAACGAGTAGCACTGTTTGAAAAGGGGACCAAAGAATCGCATGACCTAGTAAGTCGCGAGCAGGGGCACAAAGAGAAGAAGAGAGCAGTCGACAAGTCAATCAGTGAGGAGCAGCAACTCTCGGCAGACCAGAGGTCACCGAACTCCAATGAGCAAGAAGAGACTTGGAGCACAAGTCATGAGCTGTAAACCAAATTGACCAAGGATGCAGAGTACCAGCAGAGCAGTGAGAAGACCGGAAGAATCCACCTCAAAGAGAAAGGAAAAGACCAGTACAATTTGCAGACTTTGTTTTGGAGTAGCATCACGCTGCTCAACAAAAGGAGGTATGACGAGACTGGAGCCTTGCGAAAAGTTGACAGCCCGACCTCTTGCGAGACTAATGAGCGGTAAAGTGATGCAGGTTCACGGAGCCAGCATTCTGAGCCTGGGCTGTGAACTAGTGACACAGCTGCCCCAGCGCTCCTCCCTAGAGCCCACCACCCAGTGCTATAACTGTGTGGCCCTATATGTTGGTTGGCACAGTAAATCTGTAATACCAAACCCCCTTGTCTCAGAGTGATCGTTGGGGGGCCACAATACAGTCTCTGAAGAGGGGCAATGGGAGGGGCAGCTCTAAGCTGAGAGTGGAAGTGAGAGGTGTCCCCAAATGAGTCAGGAGATGGGGAAGCAGAAAGTAAGGCAAGAAGGAACCCCTATATGGGCCGGGCGGATGAAACTGGTCTTTTGATCAAGCTGCTCGGTGCCAGAGAGGCTTGCCCCAGGGAAGTTTTGCCCCATTAATATCAGGGGAACGAGGCACAAGAACAGAATTACCTAGATAGAGCTCTGAACAGAGCACAATTTGCTGCTGGCTTGAAAGCCAATCTCCTTGAGGATTACCTCGATTGCGCTCTGCACGGAGCACGATTCACAATCCTAATTTCTTTGGCATGCTCTGCATGGAACACAATTTGCAGCTGTAATGGTGCAATTTATGCGCTCTGCACAGAGCATGATTCGCAGCTGTACCGGGGCGCGTAGAGCTTGATTTCCCTCTGAACAAAGCAGATGTTCGAGAGCAGGGGGAGCTGGGGCGGAGGAGACGCCTAATCCGACTTGCACATCAAGGCAAATTGGAACAAACATAGGTCGGTTCATTACACTTGCTTGGCTTCGATGGGCGAAGGGCCATGCCGCTGACAGGGCGTCAGGCAGGTCGCGAGGAAGAAGGCATGGCTGCACTGGGGGAAAAAAGAGAACCAGATTGTAGAGTGCACACTGCTGCCAAGAATTAATTTGGGCTGGAATGGGTTAAGAAGAAGTTACGGTGCGATGCTAGAGGGAAAGAAGGAAGCCAATCCTCCAGTCAATTGAGAGAAAATGAAAGTGAGGATTCCGGCGACTCTGATATCATTGAGATCCCAACAAAGAACAAGGATCGACACGAGAGAGAACACAGCAACCCCCAGAAAAGCAGCAAACGGTGCTACCAGAAGGAAACATAAGGAAAAGATAAAATAATATAGGTACTGTGAAGGGGGTTTTGGAAAAAAACAATATAAACTATTTTGGAATCTCAAAAAACAAAAGGACAGGAAAGTGTTAAAAAAGATTGAAAGTATAATAAGAGGTATAATAAAAGATAATAACAAAAAGGGAAGGAGCAAAATAGTGCAGGGAGAATTTAAGATATTGTTTGGGAGGTACACAGTGGAAAAAGATCAGCGGAGAAGAAGAATTACAAAAACACTGGCATGGCATGAAGAAAAGAAGGTTAAAAAGAAAATATGGAAGAAGCAATTTATTGAGATTTTTTCGGTTTTGGAGTTTCAGAAGAGAGGTTTTGATATTACCAAAGATGACAAAAAAAGGAAGATGAAAAAAACTCAAAAAAGAAAGCGCCAGTAGAGCATATCTTCCAGAATTGGCTAGCAGCTTTCCATATGCTCGCAACCATAATCCTCCAAATAAAATTCAGAAGAGGGGTCAGCTTTAATAGCCTATCAGAACCGGATGCTTGAGGTCAATAAAACGTTTGGTGGTGACTCTTGGCTCAAGTATGATAGGGAATTTAGGATGTTAATGGACAGTTTCCCAGACTTAGGATGGGAAGAGAAAGAACCAAATGTGCATATATTTAACGTATTAAAGCCAGGGCAGCAGGTCAGGTAGGCACGCACAGACCCAATGACAGCTATTATCAACAAAGCAACTGTTCTGCCAACCACGGTTGGTTGTTGTTGTATTGATCTAAGATCTTGTAATAACAATAAAATGAGATTTGAAAAAAGAAAACAAAGCAAGGAGTGGCAACCCTTTCACAAGAGACAATCTTGGGGGTCAAAACATATATCCGCAACACACCACAGTTTTCTCCCACAGCTCAGGGAGTTGTGCGCAGAATGAGAACACAACCATTTGTTTCAAGTTCAAGTTCAAAAAAGGCTTCTGCAACTGAAGAAAAGGGTGTAGGCATTGACACCAATGTAGCAAATGTGGAGTGAAACGTAACAGCACAAAATGCACAAAGATCACAACTAAACCAGTTCAAGCCAGGAACGCCTGAGATTGGATTTGTCCTTGCAGGCAATGCTAAAATGGCTACAGGTTTTTCTAGACATGCACTCCAGCAATTTCATGCACAAGGTTTCACGCAGGGTGTCATTATGCCCTTCCGGGGTAACAGCTCGCAGGAGATCCCAAATAATCTCAAATCAGTAAGAGAAAAACCTGAGATAGTGAGAAAGAAATACGGAAAGAAATAGTAGGGTGAGTGGCCCCTGGGAGAAAATACCATTCACAGAATACATCTGTTCCCCTTTAGGGCTGGTCTCCAAAAAGCAAAAGTGGGGATACAGGTTCATCCACCACCTATCTTACGCCCCAGGCAAGTCAGTGAATGATGGCATGTCTCTCATCGAGGCATCAGTGTCCTACACCAGCTTCCAAGAAGCAATTCAAATAGATAAGAAAGCAGGGAAAGGAGACCTACTAGCCAAAGCATACATATATGGGCCTCATTACGAGTTTGGAGGCAGCCATGCCCTCAAAAAGGGCATGGCTGCCTCCAAACTTGGGTCAGAGTCCGGGTTCCTTGAATGAGGAATTACCAGGCCATTCCAACCTTGGAGGACCCAGTAATTCCTCATTCAATACACCCATCCCCATTCCCATTTGAGCCCCCATAGGGCTCAATAGGAATGGGGAGGGAGCTAACAACGAGCCTGTTAATAACAGGCCCGTTGTTAGCTCCCTGGTCCCCTCGCGGGACCCGCAAAGGACGTCTAGTCTGACCAGACGTCCAGAGCGGGTCCCGCAAGGGGACCTCGTAATAGGGTGGAATGGGTTTAACTGCTCCGGCACCTTTACCAGCGTTGTTAAACCCATTCCGCCAGGGTCCTAATGAGGCCCATAGTCTGCTTTCAGGCTGCTACCAGTACACAGAATCTCACAGCCTTGGCTGTATTTCCAGTTTGAAGCTAACTTTTATTTTGATAAATGCCTACCGATGGGCTGTGCTATTTCATGCGCTTTCAAGAAATTGGGTTGTTTTGTCCAATGGGAAATTCAAAAGGCTATGCCAGAGGCCTTAGTGGTCCATTATTTGGATGATTTCTTGTTCACAGGCCCAGAGGGGTCTGATTTGTGCAGATAGGCATTGGTTAAATTTAAATAAATCACAGTAGAGTGGAGTATCCCCTGGCATATCGAAAAACGTCTGGTCCTTCAAACATAATCCCATTCTTGGGCATAGAAATTGATTCATGAAAAGGTGAATGCTGCATACCCAGGGATAAAGTAGAGGATTTACTGACAGCGATTACCACAACAGCAAAACAGGAAAAGGCAACAGTGAGGGAGCTCCAGTCACTAGCAGGTAAGCTTAATATTGCAGCTAGAATAGCGCCGAAGGGGCTCGTTTTTTCAAGAGGTTTCATGCTAAAGACAAGAGGGATGGCAAGGGGCTAGGAAAGAATGTCAAAAAAGACAAAGCAATATGGACAGGATTTCTAAAGAACTTCAATGGCTCGGTTATATGGTGCAAGCCATTGAACCAAAAGGACAGGAGAATATTGTTTACAGATGCAGCAGGCAGCAAAGGTTTTGGGGCAATTTTGGAGAACAAGTGGAGCGCAGTGATTTGGCCACAGGAATGGCAGCATGACGGTTGGACCAGAAACATCCTGTTACTGTAAATGTTCCCTATTTGGATTGCCATATGTTTGTGGGGCAAATAAAGCATAAGGAGCTGGCAGTCTGGTCAGACAACATGGCAGTGGACCACGTAATTAACAAAGGGGCCACATCGTGCCAGCTACTATTAGAGATTCTAAGAGTAATAACAAAAACTGCGCAAAGCTACAATCGCAAGATAAAAGCAAAGCATATTGCGGGCAAAGAGAATGATGTAGCTGATGCTTTATCTGGTTTACCGTGGAAAACATTCAGGCGTCTAAGACCGGACACAGAACAGGAAATGACAACAGTATGAGAGGAGGCATGGGGAATAATGGAGGAGTACAAAATAAAAAAGGAACATACCAAGCCGAATGGCTGGGGGCATGAAGGAAGGAACCACACAACAACAGAACGCACACCAACAACGGGTACCATGCCTAGTGGTTCCAGTTATGAAACACTCGAAGCATCCAAGGGTGTATTTTCGGAACTGACAAACAACGCATTAGCCTCAAACAGAACTAGGCAATACAGTAAGTGCCTCTCTACATTTAAACAAATGATAAAATGTGAAAACGCCAAAGATATAAATAAAAATGATGTGGGTAAATTTGTGGAATGAGCATTTCAACAGAATAAGAAGAAAGCCTCGGCAGTAGCACATCTCAAAGAAGTAGCCTACCATGTTAAAGTGCCAGGAGGTGAGGACCCAGCACGCAGTGCATTAGTGAAATATGCTTTTAAAGGCTGGACAAGGTTGGAAAGGCCCAAGTGAGATATGCAACGCCCACTGAGCTTTGGGAAACTAGTGATAATGCTCGACACATTGTATGATAGATTCACCAGTACTTATGAAACAGTGTTATTTAGGGCAGATTTTGCTTTGGCAGATTTTGGGGCATTTAGAATAAGTGAGCACATAGCCAGAAGCACCACTGCCGAGGATGGGTTAGCTATGAAGAGTGTACACATGGGTAAAGCAGGCATGGCAATAATGTTGAGGAAATCTAAAAGAAACCAACAAGAAAAGGGGAGTTTGATTAACTTGTATTGCATAGATGACAACAACCACTGTCCCATATGCATCACACAGAAATATATCAGTGTCTGCCCATATTTGAGTGGGGAGCAATTTTTGATTCATAACAATGGCAGAACCCTCACCCATTTTAAATTTCAAGCAGTGTTGAAAAGGGCAATCACAGTGGCAGGGTGGGACCCATCAGAGTATGACACCCACCCCTTTCGGATAGGGGCAGCAAAATCAGCATGGATGGCAGGACTCATCCCCCAGGCCCCTGGGAAGTGAAACAGATGAGGGACTGGGGAACTGATTGTCATAAAAAAAATATAAGGCAAGATTTGATCTAATGTATCATATTTTCTTTGAAAAGTAGCGCCCCCTTCCTGTCAGCCTACATCGTAGGGCCCTCCTTTGTGACCTGAATGGGAAGATGGCTTGAGGACACGCAACAAGAACTATATTTTACGAGATCTAACACCACCTAGTGGGGCACCCCTAGCATGTTGTGGGAGGACGTCCATGATAAGTTAGCAGATTTGGTAGGATTCAGGGAGGCCTCAGAATATCTAGTGATCCACTTGGTTCAATTGGGGAGAAAGCAGTAGTATATGACATCTGCTCATCACTGAAGAGCTTACTGCCCTGTTGGAGGGCCACAGAGATTTATATGTCTGAAATACTGCCCAGGCAGCAATTGTGTGGGGCCATCTCCAACAAAGCAGTGGATATATAAAGAAGGAAATTGAACAAAGCAGTATCAAGGTTTTGCAGGGGCATGGGCTGAAATGTCATCAGACATGGAGGGATAACAGTAGGTAACTGTCATAAACTCAGGTCCCAGATTAACGTATTCCTTCTTTCCCAAGTGCCAACCAGGGAAGAACAAAGAAAATCCATGGCCAGAAATTGGGACAAAAGGTGAGACAGGACACAGCACCGCCAGGCACTTGACAGCTACAAGAAAACAGGGAATTAGTTACATAGATCCTTAACTATTTACGGCGTACCCCAAGGTTCGGTTCTTAGCCCTCTCCTAGTCTCTCTTTACACCTCTCTTCTTGCCCCCATCATCTCTTCCTTCGGTATCTCTCACCATTTCGATGCTGATGACACACAACTCTTCCTTTCCTTCTCTTCCTTTCTGATGACCTTCACCTTAAACTCTCTTCCTGTCTTACTGCCATTAAAAATTGAATGTCATCCTGCTTTCTTTCCCTCAACACTGATAAGACTGAAATCTTATTCTTTCACTCCAACATTGTTCCCCCTGCCTCTCCTCCATCTTTTATCCACTTTCCCTCCTCTAATCTCCCTATCTCTTCTCACGCTCGCAACCTAGGCATTCACTTTGACTCTTCCCTCTCCTTTTCCCGCCACATTTCTCTTACCTCTCGCGCCTGTCGCTACCACCTCTTCAACATTCGTAAAATCCGCTCATGCCTCACCTTCCATGCCACTAAACTTTTAATCTCCTTATTCATCTTCTCTCGCCTCTTCTATTGCTCCTCTATCCTCTTTAGACTCCCTGCATCTCATCTTGCCCCCCTCAAATCCCTCTACCACTCGGCCATCCGTACTCTATGTCTCCTTGCTCCTCACAACTCCATTTCCTCCTTGCTTTCTTACCTTGGTTGGCTTCCCTTTCACTCCCAATTTATATTTAATTTCCTCTGTCTCATCTTTAAATCTCTTCATGACCTCGCCCCCCCCATCTCTCTTCTCTCCTTTCTTTCTACATCCCTACCCTCTCCCTTTGATCCGCTGATCTCTTCCTTTTCACTGTCCCCCCTTCCCCATGTGCCTCCTCCTGTTTCCGCTGCTTTTAGCTCCTAGCCCCCCTGCACTGGAACTCCCTCCCTCTCTCTATCCACTCCATCACCACCTTTTCCTCCTTCCGTACTTCCTTGAAATCTCTCCTTCTACATCCCTCGCCCTGATGTCATTACCCCCTCTCACTTCTCTCTCTCCTCCCTCACATCTTCCCCTACTCACCTTCCCTACCTGCTCCTTTCCTTTACCCTTACCACTCCCTACTTACATCCTCACCCTAATGCCCTTTCTGTCTCCCTCCTCCTTCCCTTTCTCATCCCTCCTTCCCTTACTTACCCTCACAGGTTAATTGCTCTACTTACTGTTTTATTGGTTTGATTCATGTCTATTAAATTGCTTCTACTGTTATATTTTTCTATGTAACTAGTTGTTATAATGTAAAGCGCTTTGGATTAAAGTGCTATATAAACACAATAAATACAAATAGAAATACAAATAAAAACTATATATTTATGGAATACCCCCCGTATACATAGCATACCTGGTCCAGGAATAGGCGAGCCTTGAAGTGATGAAATCCTGCTTGGCTTTGTCAACAAATCCAATATGAGGCAAACCTAACCTGAACGGCATGAGGGCACAAGATAGGTTATTCAATCCCACCAAAGTTCCAGATAGAAAACAGTTCCACAGAGTCCAATGTCCAAAGTGCCAACAATTCCAAGGGAAATGCAAGAGAGTTCCAAAGGCAAAGTTCCAGGGTCAAAATCCAAGTAATCCAATATTCAGAAAAATCGCCAGTTCACCAAAACCAACAGGGAAAAAACAGTAGCAATTCAAAGGTCAAAAAGCACATACAAAAACAAACGCCAACCGCAACAACAGCTGAGAAGCAAGAATGTTCATAGGCAGGCATTTAAATAATACTGGGGGGCTTCCAGGAAAATCATGTGACATGGTGTTCTCACATGACCATGTTGCCATGCCTTCGACGGTCCGCACATTGCCCAACATTCTTGAGGCGCCATGGCAACCTCCATGCGTGTTGCCGTCAGCGACTGGAGGAAAGATGCCGTCATGCTCGCTTCTGGTATGGGACCCTCTGCAGTCCAGGGATGGGTTGCCACAACTGGTGCAAAACCCCTGGTTGTCCAGGGAAGAAATGTTGTGCGCGGTGCAGGACATCCGGCAGACCCCAGGAGGAAGGGCATACACATTTGGCAGGTACATTCATGACAGAGCCCCTACCTAAAGCCCACAGACCCTGTGGGCGCTCAGGATGGGTATGATAGAATCTAGTTACCAACCGGGGGGCGTGGATGTTTTAAACCGGTTCCCAGCTCCTTCCTGCTGGACCGTAGCCCTTCCAATCAACCAGATATTGCAAACAACTCCTAGAAATGCGAGAATCAAGGATGGCATTGACCTCATATCAAAGCCGGGTCTGTGGCTCTATGGACTAATGCATCCCGTACCGGGGCCTATGTTTGACCTCATGGTCACAGGTTCGAATCCCAGCAGGTCCACTCAGCCCTTCTTCCTTCCGAGGTCGATAAAATGAGTACCATTAAGTTGGGTAACAATAAACATCTGTTATTAGCACCAAGATGCCCCTTTGGGGGTGAGCGTGCACTTTACAAATACGCCTGTTATGTTATGTTATGTTATGTTATGTTATGTTATGTTATGTTCCTCAGCAGAACTCAAGGAAAGTAGAGGAGGTGGTTTGGAAAGGTGAGTGGAGAGGGGACAAGATTTAAGGAGAGAAGCATGAAAAACTAGGTGAGTACGCCAGGAAGAAGGCAAGGATAGGCGAAAGGAGACAGGATTGATGACCTTCGTAGTTATATAAGGCCGACAAAGAGAGGAAGCAATTTATGATAGCCAGGTATACGGATATGTGTCGATAGCCAAACCTTATCCCCCGGTCCATAGATCGGGGCAGGGCGGCGATGACAATTAGCTGTTTGGTAGATGTGTGACATGCTCATGGACGGTCTCAAGATTACTATGGCAATCATTGGCAGCAGGGATGAGCATTGTAGGGGCATCAAGGAGAGGTAATGTACTTGGATGTTGACGATAAAGGGAATAGATAGGAGATGTCCCTGTGGCAGAAAGAAGAGCGTTATGATAAGCACATTCTGCTGTAAATATAACATTGAACCATGTGCCTTGATGTTGTAGACACAGACTGTAGAGGTATTGTTCGAGCGTTTGGTCATGACAGTGTATTCGAATAGACCAAAATGCGTGCAGAAAGCCGACTTCCACTCGTCACCCTCTCTGATCCGGATCAGATTATATGCACCTCTTAGGTCTAGCTTCGTAAACGTAACTGCTTGCTTTAGTTGATCCAATACGACCGAGATCAGAGGAATAGGATATCTATTCTTAATTGTAATCTGGTTCACCCATCTGTAATCCACACAAGGTCAGAGGTTGCCTTCCTTCTTGGGAACAAAGAATGAAGGACTTCCAGCCGGGGACTGGGATGCTCTGATATGCCCGTTGCACAAGGCTTTGTCGATGTATTCTTTTAATGATTGGTTATCTGTAGGGGTCAAAGAATAGATACAACCACTAGGTATCTCGGCACCTGGAATAAAGTTGATGGGTCAATCATATGGGTGATGCAGTGGTAAAGTCTCAGCCAGGTGTTTGTCAAAGACATCTAAAAAGGAAGTGTATTTTTCTAGTATACCTTAGGTAATGGCGCCCACCAAATGTTCAATGGTAACAAGGGCTTGATAAGGGGATTGATATACATATGCCACAGTTGGACATTGTGCATGACAATATGTAGATTGAAAGGCAGGGTACTGTGAACACAATCGATGATCGGATTATGCTTTTTCAACCAGGGAATCCCTAAGATGATGCCGAATTGAGGGGCTGCAATAAGATCAAATCTCATTTCTTCCGAGTGTTTCTATTGAATGGTAAGAAGTAGGGGCAGGGTTTGCTATTGAATCAGACCAGAGATAAGATTAGTGCCATCCACTGGCTGCGCTTCAGTCCTTTTAACAGAGCTACATAGTTGGGTGGACAATCTGAACATCTTGAATAAATATGAAGTTTGTTTCTGTAAAAGGGTGGGTACCTCCCTTAACGGAACCTTCCTGGCACATATTCAAGCGTCTGTTAAAGATGGAACTAGTGGGGCAGTCTAGATGGCATCCTTCGACATGTCAAGTGCCTTTGATCGAGTCAACAGACAGCGATTATGGTACAAACTGATGCAATGGGGAGTGCCAGGCCCCCTAGTCAAGTTGATCTCTTTACTCCATCAAAACACGCACGTAATGGTCTGCCTAACTAGGAGTGGACTCTTGTCGAGATCCATGCCAACTTTTGTGGGGTTCAGACAGGGATGTGTTTAGCCCCTTTGCTTTTTAATGTGTAAGTCTCTGATATAGACATTTTTTGGGCCTCTGTGAATGCTTTTCCGGTGAGGGTAGGGGCTTTAAAGCTCCATTGGTTGGCATTTGCAGATGGTCGGATGTTGTTTGATTTGACTCCCATTGGACTACAAAAAGAGTTCACCAGTTTCTCTAGATATCCTTAAAACAATCATCTAGTCAATGGGAGCAAGTCAACGATTATCATATTCTGAAATAAAAGGAAGGACAAGATTATGACTTGGGTAGTGGGAAATGCCAATTTAGAACTTGTGCCCTTTGTAAAATATTTGGGCTTTACCATTTTCAATAAAGATCTCTTAACTGCTATTAAGAAAAGTTTAAGAACTAAAGCTCAGCATCTTATAGCTCAAGCAAAAAGAGTAGTTAAAGGCTATGTAAGTTTCCCTTATACCAGTTTGAAAATTCTACTGCACAAAGATGGTTCCTACCATTATTTATGGGTTAGAGGTTATCTTATCGGATGTGAATCAGTATTTGAATTCTCTACAGGGTGCTATTTGGAACCAGGTGTTGGGTTTGCCATCTTCGGTTCCTAACTGTGTGATTCGACACGAGTTTGGCCTGATTTCTTTAGCCACTGATGCTTTGTGGAAATAAATACAT
The DNA here is from genome assembly GCF_040938575.1 of Ambystoma mexicanum. NCBI lineage: Eukaryota > Metazoa > Chordata > Amphibia > Caudata > Ambystomatidae > Ambystoma > Ambystoma mexicanum. The sequence continues at coordinate 416,865,729 of NC_090934.1, read as the reverse complement.
ATATATGCTAAGATATTAGATCCTCCTGTGAAATCTTTATATGTGGATCTTAATAATTTTGTCCCGTCCAACCCCCTTGTTACAGTTGTGACCTAGAAACCTTCTGAACCACGCTCAGACTTACTTCCTCTTCGATCACACAACTTTACTTACTCCTTTCCACTGAATACTTGATCGTGCTACCCCCACATGCAGAGAAATGGGTCCATCCCCACCTTCCTCTACCACTGATGGCCCCTCGTATCACCTTACTTAGCAGGGCCTATCTCCCGCCTCCTGCTGTAGGCGCCCAATCTGCACAATATCCGACACACTACGGCAGAAATGAAAAACGTTAAACCTACGGTCACAGATTTACTACAAATCTATCCTACCACTATGACCTTTCATACCAGATGATGTGAAGCCTAGCGTTTACCCGAGGGTTGCCGTAGTCACACTCTATGTGCCTGTCTTGGCCGTACAGCCTCGTGCTGTCAATTTCATTTTACCTGTCTGCAACCTACACGATTTGCCCTGTATCCTAACTTGTCTGCATCCAAACTGACCTGATCTACAGCCTTGTGCTGTCTATGTAATTGTACCTGTCTGTACTCTACCTGATTTGACCTGCAGCCTAGTGCTGCATATGTATCTTAAATCTGTCTGCAACCTTACTAATTTTGTCTGTTTGCGTATCTGTACACCTGCAGTAGCCCCATGCACCATGAGGCGTGTCTCTGCCAGATTATGCTTTTCAAGATCCATCTGTATGTTGTAACCCTTTTGCCTGGTCTTGCACTTTGAAAAAGAAAAAACAAATGTAGCTTTGAATGACAAATCAATTGCTTTCTTGAACAGATTTAGCTTAAGTATACTCACAACCTTGTCTAAAATAGGGTCTGACTACTACGAATTGATTACTAATCCTTTAAAGGTGAAAAGAAAGTTTCCAATTCGACTGGTGTGGCACAGTAAATCGACTGGACTCTTATAATTCTTATGAGGAATATGTACGGTTTATTTGAAATAGAGCAGACCTGTCCAAATATATATACTTGTTCCCTTGGGAAAGATTGTGTTCTGTCTAAGGTTCAAGTTGAATGAACTTTCCACACTGGATTGTGTGGGACCCAGAACAGGAATATCTCGCTCTGGGAGAATCTGTAGGCTGTGTAAGCTACCAGGCAGCTTGGAAACATTGAAACAGCTTTTTGTTTTCTGTAAAAAAACTGAACATCTCAAGACTAAGCATTTTAATTTTTCTACTCAATTTTATACTGAAGAGGCAAATGAAATACTGTGGCCTTTTCTGATGGAGGGAAATAGTGCTTATCGATTATTAAACCTATGTAGATTTTTAATTAGTGTTTTCAACATGTTGGAACAGAAAATGTGTAAAACCTAGATAATTTTGGCTGAAGCGCATTGTATAAGTCAGCGTGCTACTACAGTCTGAATAATGTTTTAACGAGAGTTTTAGTATTCATTATTTGTAGGTGATAACGTGGCTTTAGATATGTTAACGATTAAATTGATACTAATATTGGTGAAACTACATATGTTTCTAATTCTTTTTAACTTCTTTTGTATTGTATTGTTTTATATTGTTGTGTGAAAAGGTTTAAATGTTGTCAAACCAAATCACAATAAAAAAATAAGTGTGTCTTTCTATGTACTGTATGTGTGACTTTCTTGCACACTGTGTGCTTTTGTAATTTTTATAGAGTCAGCATAAAGGGGTGGCGATGAACTTCTAGCAACAGTCCCTCCTGCTGCTTGTCACTAGTCTGACTCCCAGAAGGACTCCAATACTGAGAAGTGCAGTACAATTAAGTAGATGAATGTTTAGACGCCTAATATATTATGCTACAAAATGGTAATAAACGCTATCTAGAAAACAGAAATATGAGTTGAAAATGTTGAATTGTGTCCCTATTGGCCCCTTATAGAGAAGGAATCAGGCGTGTTTCACACGACACAATAAAGACTTCTTTCATACTGTCAGGCTGCCCGGACGCTTCATTTGGTGCTTGTAAGCGCATGTGTTAATCACAGGCCACGGGTTCTGCTCTTAAAGGAATGGTTCAGTCAGTAATATTATTGTCCCTATGGTTCGGCCATGTGGTTTTAACCATAATTCGATCAATCGTACAAACATTTCCTATACACCTTACCCGAGTTTTCGTCTGTTGAACACAAGCAAAATCAGGCAGCAGGGCGCGGCCATCTTGTGATAACCTTATCACTTGCCGCATCGCCCTGGGTGACCTGCGTTTGCGGCACTAAATCATATCCCCGCCCCGGAGCCTGACATCATCAAATCATTTATAATCCCCGCCTCTCTCCGTGACGTTGCTGGGCAGCGTGGCCAAACGCGCCCAATTGTCACCTACGTGAGTAGACGCGGAACCCGTAAAACAACACACATCATCTCACAGCGCGGCGCGTCACAATTAGGTATATGAAACTGAGGAGACAACAAGACTGTACAATTGGTAAAGTACATTTATTTCACATTAAATGTTTTGATAACAATCGGCGTGTGACCTAATCAATTAAAATAGAACTTTATTCCTTTGCTCTCATTTAATAAATCCGCAAAGGTTTATCGTGAGTCAAGCGCTGTTCCTTTTGGGACACAGGGTGTTCGTTTTGGGTAATCGAAGCACTTCGGTCGCACAGTGAATTGCAAGGCTGGTGCTTCAATTTGGCACTAGAGCACCATAAAGGTTGTTATGTTGCTCCTAGCCGCCGGTACCGCGTACGGACAGATTGGACCTTGTCTGTCGTCCCAAAATACGGTCAAGTAGATCCAGCGATTGACATGTAGCTGCAGCTGGCGGTTGAAGAAGCCATCGGTCTGGGTCTGGAATAGATGACAATCGCAGAACGGCACGATGTACCTCTTTGCAAAAGATAAAAATCGAAAAGTGTCTCAGTAGCCTATCTTTATTACATTTATTAATTTCCTTTATTAGCGCAGAGGTGACACAATGTGAACCGAGAGAATACAACATGGAATATCAAAGTACTCTGCTATTTGCTTCCGCGGATAGTGTGAGTGAGAATGTTGAGCACTAACCGTAATGCGTAAACTGGGGCAAGAATTCGAGGTGCAAAAACAATCTAATGATTTATTAGCGTAGGGCCAGGGAGAAACGAGTGGTGGTCTACATGCGTCTCGATGCTGGCCTGGCCCTGTTGCCAGAGGCATGGCCAGGATTGTCTAACAAGTGGGGCCTGAAGCTAATGTAGTTGGGCCCACCACAGTGACATTAACATCTGTAAACTCCTACACAGTGCCGCTGAGTGAATGTCTAGAAATTTTGGGTGGGCCTTGCCCCTCAGGCCCTACCCTGTCTACGCCTCTGCCTGTTGCCCGGTAGATAGAAGTACTAGCACTTCATTGCAATATGCCAAACAGAACGAACAGGTACAATGTCACCCATCAGTAACGGTCAGCTATTCGTATTTCGATTAGTTCTGGTATGAAATCGTCTAAAGAGAAACTTACATTATATTCACAATTTCCATTCTCTAGGCGTAATGCAGACCGTGATGCAGAATCCTCAGTTCGTGTCAACGTTTTCTCAAAAACTGAACTTATATGTAACTAGGTGCAGTTTCGGAATGGGCAACCTTATCATATCATACATTATTACACCCCCCCTCAATTCAGTCCCTTTCGGAATGGTCCCTGCCTCTCAAGGTCAAAAAACAATAGAACCTTATACTGTGCGAGGGACGCGTGGGGCCTCACAGCTCCCAAGCCGAAATTCAAAGCTGGTGACCTTCACTCAAAATTAACGTGCATTCTTGCTTTGCAACATCCCGTGTCAACGCATCCATGAGAAAATGAATTTTGAAACACGGGCTCAGGAAATAGGGGTCCCCTCGTTGTTCGTGGCACTGCTCAGCTGTAGGTGAAATTTGCCAATAGGGACACCTCTGCTTATCTCATGTCCTCCTACCCCATGGCATGTTTTCACAGTCAGTACTTCTTGCGTGCCTAGAATGTTTTGTGGCCTAGGCCTAATCCCTTTTGTAGGTCCAGCAGTTATTCAGCTTTTTGCAGAACTTTATTGCAAGTCAACTGCCAAAACCCAAATATTCTTACACACTGTTACCCATTGTTCATTAACACGAAAAATGAAGGTCCCACAGTATCTCAACTAAACTGTGAAATGTGAAAGCAAATCATATTAATTGTAATATATTTTTAAGAAAAGGACTGAGAGGATAGATTTCAAAAGACAAAATGCACACTTTATTTATACAGATTATAGAAACATTTTTTGCAAAAATAAAAACAGACGGTCATCATTTCAACCGGGATTTGAACGAATTTACGAGCTCTGCTTTGGGTGGACATGGGACGCAGGCAATGTTTTGTGGCAATGTATGTGTGCTCTGAATAGATTTGTGCGCGATTCCATGACTATGCATCTTGACGACATTAACAATAAGATCTTTCACAAAATAGAATTCCATTTCATCATATACTGGCTTGACCACCCATTTTTGCTTCTTTTTGTAAAGGCCATATTGTAGTGAAGCATCCCTAAGTTTCCAGCTGTCCTAGATTGTTCACGGCCCACATTCTCGTTATGTGCCAATACCGCTAATAAAGTCCTACATTTCAGCCCCTGCATGCCAAAATGCAATCTCTTTGGCCTGTACTCTAGGCACATATTGTGGAACACCTCCAAATCTCCTGTGTGACAGAATTCTGTGAGTCCCTTCAGATCTCTTGATATAGTTTTATCAAACACAATCTTCTCAAGGGCTTTGTGTGGAGCTGGAGATGGTATCAACCACTTCTTCTTCCGTGCCTGCTCTGGGGATAGAGGGCCATGTTCACATTGGTGGAAATGTTGGTTTTCTGTCCAGTGGTGAACTTGGAACAGTGGTGCATCAATGAGCGCCATTTTTCCAGTAAAATTTCCACAGACCCATCACATGTTTTGGAGCTCCACCAAAGATGGTTGCTGAAAGACTGGGACCATTGCGAAATACTTTCAAAACCTTTTTTTTCCCCTGCAGCTGACGTTTTTTTATTAATTGATTTGGCAACATGCCATACATCAAACTGATGTTTAATATTTGGATACTCCTCTCTCATTGTCTTGGCTATTGAAACGTGTCTGTCCGTGGCTATGAGTTCGTCTTGCATTCCCCTCGATTGTAGATCTTCCAGTGATTTTATAAAATCAAGTTTCTCCATGGCCATCGAGGATTTACATTGGGACACCTGCACGACCACCAAACTCACAATGTTCTCACTTTCCATGTCCTGAAGATGGTAGGTGCAGCACTTAGCAGAAAATCTGGGGCTGTCACACTGTCCATCGCCGGCTAGCCTGAACCGTTTGTCGGGGAATGTACTTTCAATAGCCAATTGTTCAATTTTCCAAGCATCACTGATGGCAGGGAATAGATAATCACATTGGTATTTGTAGTATTGCGTTTTGGAAATGAAATGGAGTCCCACAAACTGAAAGAAACTGGATAACTTCGTGAAACTAGAGCCACTGAAAAGTAAAGCTGATGCACACAGTAGATTGCCAGCTGGCAGTTTCTCCAGCATCGGTTGAGCGGACCATGAAAATGCTTTATGTGACTTTTCACAGGTGGCATGTATTTTCAGGTTACTGCCTTGTGTTAGACAAGTCACGCTCACCAATGGCTTTCCACATACTTCCCCTCCCACTGAATGCACACATTTCACCATCTTTATAATCTCCATCAAGCTGCTGTCAAATACTATGTATTTGGCCTCTTTTATAATACTGTCATCAGGCAACATTTTTGTTTCGGACTGACCCGTGGTGGACATATCATCAAAACAGGACATACTATAGTCGATATCTTTGTTTCATCGGTCAATAGTGTTGATGCTTCAGTTTCTGTCATTTCAACATCTGTTACTTGACAATGGATAGGAGAAAACATCATGTGGACTGTGTTTTGGGGGGCATTTTTTTGGCAGGTGTCGATTGTGTCAAGTGCTCATCGAGTAATGTAAAACTATCTTCTATAAATTCAATTGCACCTTCCTCTGGCAGAGCGGGTGCATTGTAGCAATGGTCCAAGAACACTTTGCTGGAATCGCCGCTCTTATTAAATTCATTTTCTGGCCATTGGACATAGGCATCTCGAGTGTGAACACGACGCGCCTCAATAAATATTTCCTCCATGGTGAAAACAGTTTGGCAAGCAGCATCTGTCATTTGTATCGCTGTCTGTGTCTGCATAGTCCGTACTCGATTGGGCAACTACAGGACAGATAGGAGAAGGGATGTTCAGTGTAAATCCAACATACAGTAAAGGCCTTGGCACAAAACTGTTGCCAACAATAGAAAGTGTTTATAACTAACCTTATTTTTATTTCTTTTCTTTAAAACCTCTTTACTCTAATATCAGCAAACTGGCGGACCGACTCTGATACACGTTCCTCCGGTTCAATATATGGATCTTGTATATATCCCTACAAAAAATAGTATCCATTTAAAATAAGTCATTGGCATTACACATGTAATTAGACCGACTTTCTTTTATTCGATGGTACTGTCAGTGCGCATACCTCTGGCTCCGGAGCAACTGTATGGTCTGGTTCGGAACACCCACAATGGATAATGTAATTGTAGAGGACGCTGCAGCATCTCCCTGAAACACAGTACTTGCATTAGTGAGGTCGAAAAGATTGGAAACGGGACAAAGCCGACAAAGGTACATATCAACAGTAAAGTGGCAAAGAAACATTGTGCAATGCAATGATACGTTGCGAAAATATGATCAGATTATCTCGTCCTATTGAGCTATGAAGACCCATACCTCTGACACCGGATCTACTACGAGGAGTGTTCGTATTGTAGTGGAGGCTTCAGCATCTCCCTGAAACACAGTACTTTCATTAGTGATGTCGAAAGGATTGGAAACGGGACCACATAGGCACTTATCAACAGTAAAGTGGTAAAAAAAACATTGTGTAATGCAATTATACGTTGGAAAACTATGATCACATTATCTAGAATTCCGTACATAAAACCAGTATGCAACAGAATAGCTAGGTAAGATTACCTGATACGCGCTCGAAGTGGTTGATGACTCCATGTAAGACATGGATGTTGAATCTTGTTCCTTCATATTCGGCGGATAGTCATGGAGTGGTAAAGGGAAAGTATTATTTGATTTAGAAATTTCAACATTACAAAATGGCTTGTAAGGAGACTGAATAAGAGATAATGACACTTATTTAAACGCATAATATAGCATAGTTATCCATCCCCATAAATCATTTTTCTAAGTGGGTTCTGCAAAACAAGGACTGATGTTTATCAAAAGAGTCATTATTTCAACAGCTATTCAATCACATAAATATTAAAAGTACTATGAGTGGCATTTACAGGAGTAAAGCAAAATACAGGCGTAAAGCTAAATCCGGAAGCGTGATTCACCTGTGGCGGCATTTTCACGAGTAAAGTCGGAATAGCGTTTGGGAGCAATTTCCGAGTTGTTCTCGATTGATTCCTCTTTGTGTACAAGGATGTGTCGTACATATCCGGTGATAAGTGCAGGCTGCAGATGCAGTATTGATGACCCCTCTTGTCCTCCAAGACTTGGTTGACTCTACTTTCAAGGTCTTCCAGTGGATATCCGCAACGTCTGACCCATTCTCTTATTCGATCAACAGTCTTAAGGAATACATGCATTGTAATGCCTTCGGATTTGTCATGGGTCTTCGAAGGGCAACCGAAAATAGAACATGCAGGCATTGTTGTAAATTCTGCAAAATAAAGGTCAACATTATTAGAAAATTATTTTGCATAAGCATGTGAGAAAGAATGAATTGGACCATACATTGTTCGATGCACACTTTCTTTTGGGCACCACAGCAAAACTAGTGCAGCGTGTGCGGCTGTATTATAAGACAAATTTCACAAACGATTCATTGATGTATTGAAAATCACAACATGTTACTCGTCCCTTGAATGTTCTAGCATGCACGAATATGAAACATGCTTATACTATAGGCACGGTCCGCAAAGGATGCAATACGATGCCAATTGACAATGATAAAAATTGATATACCGATAACATAACAAAAGAAACTCAAGTCAATAGCAATGATACAAATTAACGTAGCACTACGGAGTTAGATACTTCGGAATAGATATACATTCACAAATGAAGGAGATATGATTCGGATACATGTCCTTACCTTGACCAACAAACAGTTGGATTCAGCAAGCAGAGTAATTATTGGCAGGAGAACAGGGAGATGTTCACAGGTAGCACACTGACGAGTTAACTCGAAGCGGTCACAGAGTAGCACATTCACGAGTTGACTTGTGTCAAGGATGTTCTCATGGTAAATATCCAGTGGTTTATAAAGAATAACAAAAAGGGGTTTGTTTGTGAATGAATGACGTGTATATGTCGTGGCATTATGTACATTGCAGGGGCGCGGTGTGCTTCGGGGGAGGCCTGCCTGGAGACACGGGGTCTGAGGAGGCCATGTGAGCAATGGCCCCTGGGCGTGGGATACCTATTGAAGTGTACATGTTGTTTGGCACCATGGCCATTTGTGCCCCTGGCAGCCCCCCATGGCAGTGCACATCCACTGGTGCGAACTGCCTTTGATAGTGGGGTGTGGGATGGATGGGCCGGGAGGCGTGAAGACGAGGCACAGGAACACTGCTGAATGGAAACACACTTGATATGCATAAAAACTGAAACAACCATTGATACAAAATATGTTGTGTTTTATTTGGTTTCTTATTTTGATGTCACAAAAATACTCGGCGAGGGAAAATCCCCTGTACTGACCACTGTTGCTGGGGAAAGTTTGTCTAATGGCGCCAACGACACAGGTGGGTATTACTCGTCGAACGCGGTGTCCAAGCCTCCCATGTAGCCACCATGTGTACGAATGATAGGCCATCAACCGGTACCACCTATGAAATAGAAAGATACAATCTGTTTTTAAAATGACCAAGATAAGTGTATTAAACCTTGGTTGTCAATGACAATTCTTGTATGCAATGGCATTTTTACCTTGACAAATGCTAACTAGACACTGCACAATATTGAACGTCTTTTATGCGACTATTACTAGAGAATTGCAAGACTAAACAGATATGACAATGATATCTTGAAGTTATGAGAATATAGGGGACAACCGTGAAATAGTAGTGGCCTAACTGACATCACAACCAGACTACACTTAATTTTTACTTGGATTACGAGGGCGAACTGTTGCGCGAAGTTCGTTCATATGCACCATCAAAATCCTCAACACGGACCGTGTGAGACAGACTGCCGTGAAGTCTGGCAGCTCGGTAACGCATTGCGGCTGTGGATCACCTTGCGATATGTAGGACAAGCATCCAGAGTTTTCTCGGCAGCAGCAGTTCTCCACCTCTGTTGGCATTAGCGCGCACCGATTGCAGGTACACCAGGTGGAAACGCCGTCCATGCGACTAGGCCCAGGCTCTTCATCTGTTGAAATGTCCGCCCAACTGTTATCCAAATCTCCATCGTCTACAGAGCTTGCTCTTTCGAGTAATTCCTCCTTGGAATACTCGGGCTCGTACAGGAAGGGCATTATTGTTGCCATTGTGTGGTAAAGAAACGAAAATAATTTATAGCGGTGGTACTGGTATCTGTTCACACGGGCTACAAGCAACGAAGGTAGCTGACCAGAGCACAGAAACGAGTCACAGAATACTCAAAGAAATACAGCGAGAGGAATGAAAAAGAAAATCTGCTGTTGTGAGTTGTGAAACGCTCTGTTTATACTTGTCGAGGAAAGAGGCTTCCTGCCGTTTCCATGGCGACACGTCATTAGCTGAGGCACAGAGAATATTGACACGGGACGTGCTTTGGCATTGTGAAATGGGCGGTACGCGTCTAGTGATGTCAGGCTCACGGGCGGGGGATATGATTTAGTGCCGCAAACGCAGGTCACCCAGGGCGATGCGGCAAATGATAAGATTATCGCAAAATGGCCGCGCTCTGCTGCCCGATTTTACCTGTGTTCAACAGATGAAAACTCAGGTAAGGTGCATAGGAAATGTTTGTACGATTGATCGAATTATGATTAAAAGCACATGGCCGACCCATAGGGACAATAATATTTTTTGACCGAACCATTCCTTTAACAAACAATAACACAGAAACGCCACAATAGTGGTGTAAAGCAAAAGATGGGATGGGAGGGAGTGTGTCCTATCCTATCTTCTCCATTTAAAAAAATTGCTTGATCTTTGGAATAGCATCTCTCAACACAGGCCCTAATTCTTCTTTACTACGAGACCACCTAGAAGGGATTCAGTTCAGTTTGCCATATATAGAAAAAATCAGATAGGCGCTATCATTTACCACTAGGTGGGCCATTGTCAAACCCAAGAGCACCCAACACCTATCCACCCCCACCCCCATCCTTATCACCTTTCCCTTCTCCACACCCTAGTGCCGTTCTTAACATTACTGCAATAAGAGGCCTTTGTCCACAATCTGCCACTGCTGGTGCGGGAGAATATGCCAATGGGCAAAAGGAAGCGCCTGGCAAAACACTTGGAATATGATGGCAGCCAGCACCTGGGCATTTGAGGTTGTACCTTACATATGTCAAGTATACCCGAGTATGGTCGACTGTGGCTCATGCTGGCAATACCTGGCATGGTATGGCACTACCTGGCACTATATGAGATTCCATTTAGCACACTGAGGCAGCACCGACTTGGCATATGAGGCTGTCTTGAAGCTCCACTGGCATATGAAGGCAGCCCCCCTGGACTATGATGGCTCTGTTTGGTGTGCCCTTGCCATGTAAAGATTCCACTCCTGGTAAACCGATGCAACTAGTTAATATGTGTTTGCCACCTAGAGCCTTTCCTCTGCTTCGGTAATATGTGTTCATTGTTAACCTTTAAACTGTTTGCAGGTGTTCACAACAGTTGTAATTTGGCCTACTGCATTTCCGGTTTCCCTCTGCGGCGTTTATTGTATCTTCCTCTTCCCCTGCCAGGCCTTTGTGCTGGCCAGTCTTTCGTCCCACTAGCAGCTTTTAAGAAAGTCTTTGTGAGTGAGGGAGCCCAAGAGACAGAAGTGGAGTGTAGCTATATGAGAGACAGATGTTCCCTGATGATGGGTGGGCTTCTATCCGAAATGCATTGCCCATTATCTCTGCTCTCCTGTGTCTTAACACTGTTTTTGCATATGTGTATTTATGAATACAAATAGTTTTACATTTTGACGAATGATGAGCTGTTTGCATTTAATCTTCATTAAGAATAGTGTACTATATTGTGCCTCAGCTGCACTGGATTTGTGAGCACGTGGTATCTATGCTAGTTTGCCTCAATCTCATTTAGTCCATTTGTATTCGCCCAATTGTGCTGTTTGGGTTGCTGCAGCGATCCTCAGAACATTTATGAATGTGAAATAGTGCTGTAGAGCTATTTTCATACTTCAGGCTGTGCCCACTCATCCTTATTGGTCACCCCATCGGAGGTCATCAGGACCAAAGACTTTGTGCCATCACTCCCTGTGATGATGTTAGGTCAAAGGACATGTGATGGCACTCACTGTGATGTCATTGGACATCACTTCCGAGCACCGAGTTACTTGACGTCCCTTAAGTGCAAGTGTGTTTTCATGATTTAGCAGTTCGGATGGCAAAAGGGTACTGAGACTGGAGAGCACAAGACATGTATGCAGGGCCGGGTCAAGGCACGATCCAGCGGTGCCCCTGCACAGGGGCACACAAAATAAGTGGCACTGCATCGCCCCTTAAGCCAGACCTGCACAAGCTTTTTGAAGTCGGGGTGCACCAAACTTCAAAGTAACATTCTAGCGCTGCACTGCATTTAGAAAGTTACTTTGAAGTTGGGTGCACCCCGACACAGTGACAAAAAGCCCAGCTCGGCAGCTATCTGCTTTTGAATTCTAATGCTCAACTCTGTGTCTTTAATAGAATCAAAACTCCCTGCGCTGTAAGCCTGGGTAATCTTCATTGCTAATCACGGTGGTCTTCCAGGTAATGGGAGGGCTGTTTGGGGCTGTAGTCATAGGCATGATGTCCTGTAACAGGTGTAAATGGGTGGCTACGCAAAGCTCTATGCTGTGTGGATAATGGTGGCTGTTAGGAAAGATTTCGTTATTGTAGGGAACTTTCCTTCCATGTGGCAACCCCTAAACTTTTTGCTATTGTTTTCAACCTGTTTTCTTGACTTTGCCAGAGAAGTGCAGCCTTCTGCCGTACTCCTCTGGGCTTTCGCTCCTTTCTTACGGGGAAACTGACATGCCCTTAAGACAGTCAGTACCGGGGAACGCTGTTTCCCGTAGTTTCTTTTATCGTGTCGCCATTTTAGTGCAACACGACACAAGAGGGCACTGTAAGCTAAGTTACAGCTCTCTTGGGTCTCTAGCCTTCTACAGACCCTAGACACTCTTGTAGGATGGTTTTTGGATCGGTGCAAGTCATTCAGGGACTGGGCTGGTGGCAGCGATCATTTGGTTTATTTTGAGCTCCTTTTGCCGTTCTGAGCACCTTTTTGCCGCGAACACAAAAGGGTGGCCCGGCTACCCAAAATGGCCGGACCACGAGGCTCCTTTGTCTCGTCCACTGTCCGTCTTGCTCCCTTTACCTTCCCCCAGGTCAGGCGACCCGGGGCCTTCCTTATTTGGGCATGTAGTTTCCCGCGAAACACGGTTGCTTTCGCGGGCTTCTACATGTCGTTTGAGTGCCCCCAGGATGTGGGCTGGGCTGTCTGGTCCCAATACACATCCTGGGTGCCAGAGAGTCTAGGGTGGTGTGAATGCCTGGGACCACTGTGGTCCGTGATTGGTCCACGTATGGTATGTGTGTTGATGAGCGGATCTCCCATTGGCTCCCCTCCGTTTTGGCGCGAAGGGAACCGTGGATAAGAGGGAGCTGGAAACACCACTGCCATGTCGATCTCCTGAGTTCTTACGAACCCAGGGATACAGGAGCCAAGTATCCTGCGAACACGAGGCTGGACCGAGGAATTGCTGGTGACCCCCTGAAGAACTTCTGCTCCTCATTGCTGTCGTCCGGTGAAGCCCTTTCCACCTAAGATCGAACAAGAAGGCCTGTACTGGCGCTTCGACCTATTGGAATAGCAGGACCAGCTATTCCCGGCACCTTCATCAACTCCTGCCGTAAGCCTTCGGAAGTGTCTCTGGGCCATCCAGTTGACTGACCAGCTTACTAAGGAGTCCTGCTCTGTAATCGCCGACAGGTTGGGTGGTATTCTGAGTCCGGGGCACGCTCACACGCTTCGTTTGCTTAGCAACCCTAAGCTAGAGGTGAACGGTGCTCGTTTGGCTTGAATACACCCGGCCGTTCCGTTGCCCTGCTGTGGCGACAAAACTGTGCTTGTTTCTTCGATCGGGACGTCTTTTTACTCTGCACGACGACGAGACGTTCCCTGCTCTTCAGAACCTGCCAGAAGCTGCATCTATCGAGGAGAAGCTCGGGCCTGCTTGCTTCGGGGACCGGTGAGTAGATTAGCTAGGATCTGGTCGCCCTCCTGCAGTGCCCCTTGCTTTTCCCCGCTGTAAATACAGCACCCCTTGTCCGTACTCGCGCCCTGCTTCTGCCTCACAGTGGAGGCTGCGCTAGAGTCGCGGACCGTGTTCTCCTTCATTAGGGCGCCCTACAGAGCTGTCCAACGTCCTCCGAAGAGCTTCACCTTCTGCCCATTGGCACCGGCGTGTGCAGGTACTTTTGAGCGCTAGGCTCCACTCTTCGTAGGGATTGGACTACCATCTAGTTAGGGGCCTCAGAAGGCGGACATATCACACACATTGGTTCGCACTGCCTGTTTTCCTTCCCCTGCAGGTGGATAACATATTTCGTGCTGCTAATGCTGTGAAACTGTGTATTCTGTATATATATTGGGTGGATAGTGTATGTGTTGGTTTAATATCGTTGTATATTGCTGCTTTTACTGTGGTTATTAGTTTCAAGGCCTTATAATAAATGTGTATCTATTTTTGATATAAACAACTGTTTGGAGTAGTTTGTAAGCGCTCTTGCTTTGTGTGCTCACTGCGGGCTTTCAGTCACCCTCACCCCTCTTGAGACCTAGTCTTGACCGCCGCAATCGCTACCTTGATTGGTCTGGCTTGTCCAGAGGTTACCCTGTTCCAAGTAATTAGGTTGGCCTTCTGAACTTCTGCGCCACCAGGACAGAGTTCAGAAATCCGTCTTAACAAATTGGTGGCAGCGGTGGGATACGACTGAAGGTATCCAGTGTTGCGCACGAGCTAAGGCGTTTTCAGGTTATTCCAACCAGGACACGCAGTAAAGTATTGAATATAACGTTAAAAAGGCCATAGTCCTATCAACAGTATGGAAACGAATACTTTATTAACCTTAAATGCTTCGAAATCTGAAACATTGAAGAAGATGTGTGCGGAGAGAGGGGTTTCCTCTCAAGGCACTAAATTGGAAATGATCCAGAGAATCGTGGCGTGGCAAGAAGCGCAGCTTGACGCTATAACTTCCGAGGACAGTGCAGAAGGTGGTGGGGCTGCTCTCACTGGCAGAACCGACGGTTCTGCCGCTGCACTGATCCATCACGACCACGAGGACAGGGAGGATGTAATGTCTAACGTTTCCTCTGCCAGTGTTGATGGGGAGGCTATGCTTGAATTCAAGAAGCAAGAGCTGCGGTTTAGGCAGCAGGAGCTTGAATTCAGCATAGCCAAACTGAAAATCGACCAGGCAGAAAAACAAAAAGACAGGGATCACCAGTTGGAACTGGCCAAGCTTCAGTTCGCAAATGGGTCCAAGGGTCCTGGACATGGTTCTGGGGCTTCCTCTCATCCACGGTTTCCAAAAGATCTGCTCAGTGTGTATGAGGAACGAAATGACATTATGGACTGGTTAAATGCGTTTGAGTATGCATGCGAGGTTCAAGAGGTTGATAATGCGGATAAGATTGCATGGTTACTCAGCAGACTGCCCCATTCTGGTTGCAGTGCCATTATGGAAATGTCGAAGGCTGAGCGCGCTGATTTTGCAATGTTGAAGCAGACTCTCATTTTAAAGTTTGGGAAGACTCCGACCCAATATTTGAAAAGGTTTAGAGAGTATAAGAAAAAGGAAGGTGGTACTTGGGTGTCGTATGTAGCTGAGTCCCTGAAAAACTTGACTGGCTGGGTTGAAGGTTATAAGGTTTCTACCTTCGAAGGCATGATCAATCTGGTCATGCTGGAACACATTTTTGCTTCTTCTTCCCCGGAGCTTAAGCAGCATTTGGCCGATTCGAAGGAGATAGATCCTAAGAAGCTGGCCATTGCAGCAGACTTATGGGTGTCACATCGAGTGTCCCATAAGGACAAAACTCATCCTGGTAAGCAGGAGGAAGGGAAAAAGTCCAAAGATATGGAGGGTGGGGAATCTGCTAAATCTTCTTCCCATAAGGGCCACAAAAAGAAAAATAAGGGTAAGCCATACGAGAACTCACAGGGTAGTGGAGGTTCGCCTCCGAAACAGAACTCTGGTTATAATAAGCCTCCCTACGTAAACAGACCCAATGGGGCTTGTTTTTCTTGTGGAGCAACTGACCATGTGAAGGGGGATCCCCGTTGTAAGGTTAGACCTTTGGGGGTCCACTCCGCTAATCTGGCCTTCTCCTCCTACGAGGAAGAAGAGATTACAGGAGCATCCTTCTCCTCAGACTCGTTTCCCAGCGGAATAGAGGCTGAGGTAGTTTTAGTGTCCCTGGGTTCCTGGGAGCCTAAAGTCGCAGAGGCGTATGCTAGGATTCCGGATAATACCAAGCACTACTTTAAAGACAGTGTGCTGATCAATGGAGTGGATACTCCAGCTCTTAGGGATAGTGGGTGCAGTCGAACTGTAGTGGATTCTACCTTGGTAGACTCAGAGGAAGTTGCCAGAGCTACTCTGATGCCCACTAAGTTGGCTGACGGCCCCCTCCGTATGTTTCCCGTGATCCCTGTTAATCTAACTTTAAATGGTACAGCAGTTAGGATTCCAGTGAGCATTCAGAGAAACGTCCCGGGAAAGGTCTTGTTGGGCAATGATCTCAGAGCTCTAGGGCTCGTAGGAGACACTGCCGAAAGACACTACACACGGTCTCAAGCACGGGCAGCATTGGCCAAGTCCAATACGCCGCCCCAGCCGAAGGGGAAACCCAAGGCGAAAGGAGTCAACAAGTCCCGACGGGGGAAAGAGAATATTCCCCCGAGCTCGCCTACCACTGCGGTGGAGGGAGTTGGTCAATCGCCCGAGCCTGACGAGGAGGTGGCGATGCCTGAAGTGTTCGACCCCAACGACCATCCTGAACTAAAAGACTTGTTAGTTGAAGGAGGTCCTGATAGGGACGACTTCAGTAAGGGCCAACGTGAGTGCCCATCTCTGGAAGGCCTAAGGAGACAGGCCTGCTCCCAGCTTGAGGGTGAACCTCCTGGGAAGCATCGGATTTATTGGGAAGGTGGGCTCCTGTACAGTGAGCCCACAGAGTCTACAGAAGGAGACCATAGGAGGTTGGTGGTTCCCCTTGCTGTTAGACCCTTCCTCCTGCAGTTGGCGCATGAAGTTCCCCTTGCTGGTCACCTTGGAATGAAGAGGACCAAGCAAAGGTTATCTATGCACTTCTACTGGCCCAAGATGGGGGTGCAAGTAGAAAGTCACTGCAGGAGTTGTGCCTCCTGCCAGTTGTCTGGTAAGGTTGGCGCGACAATCCAAGCTCCGTTGGTACCGCTCCCAGTTGTGGGGGTACCATTTGAAAGGGTAGGGATCGACATCGTTGGTC
The DNA here is from genome assembly GCF_040938575.1 of Ambystoma mexicanum. Classification (NCBI taxonomy): domain Eukaryota; kingdom Metazoa; phylum Chordata; class Amphibia; order Caudata; family Ambystomatidae; genus Ambystoma; species Ambystoma mexicanum. Next base: position 416,848,933 of record NC_090934.1, on the reverse strand, counting down.
CCCTTGACCCGCAAACATCCTCAGGCAATAGGTTTATCCTGGTGCTGGTCGACCATGCAACCAGGTATCCTGAGGCCATCCCATTAAAGACTGTAACTGCCAAGTCAGTTGCAAAAGCTTTACTCGGCATATTTACTAGGGTTGGCTTCCCTAAAGAAGTTGTGTCAGATCGTGGCAGCAACTTTATGTCGAAGTATATGCAGGCTATGTGGAAAGAATGTGGGGTCACCTACAAGTTCTCTTCTGCATATCACCCCCAGACCAATGGTCTGGTGGAACGTTTCAACAGAACGTTAAAGAGCATGATTGGGGCTCTGGAGGAGCCCCAGAGAAGAAAATGGGATCTTCTTTTACCATGCCTACTGTTTGCCTACCGAGAGGTACCACAGGAGGGTGTTGGCTTCAGCCCCTTCGAACTTCTGTTCGGTCATCCCGTACGGGGACCCTTAGCCATCGTCAAAGAGGGATGGGAGATGCCCACTCCCCCTGTTACTACCAATGTAGTTGACTATGTGCTAGGGCTCAGAAAACGGATGGTGCTCCTGATGGGCTTGGCTAGTGAAAAGTTGAAGGCAGGACAAGCGCTGGTGAAACATTGGTACGACCAGAAAGCTTCCTTAATTCACTTTACCCCTGGTCAGCAAGTCCTGATCATGAACCCTATAAGGCCTCGCGCTTTACAGGACAAATGGTCAGGCCCTTACACAGTGGTGGAGCCCCTGGGTGAGGTGAACTATTTAGTGGACCTTGGAAGGCCTGGACAGGCTCCAAAAGTGTTCCACGTAAATAGGCTGAAGGCTTTCGTCCCAAGAGTCGAAATCGCAGCACTGCTACTGGCGTCAGACGTTGAGGAAGAGGAGTCAGAACCTCTTCCCGACCTGTTCCAAAGCGGTCCTTCAGATAGCTCCGTTGAGGGTGTCCGAGTGGCCCCTCACCTGACTTCTGATCAGCAGGCTGAGGTGAAAAGTTTGCTTAGGCAGTTTTCCCCCCTGTTTTCACAGTCGCCTGGTTTGACACCTTGGTGCAAACATAACATTGACACAGGAGACAGTGTACCTACCAAAAGTAGGGGATACAGGATGTCGGATAAAGTACGGTCTTATATTAAGACCGAGGTCAACAAGATGTTAGACCTTGGGGTGATTGAACCCTCTAGTAGTCCTTGGTCCAGTCCTGTGGTATTGGTTCCAAAGGCAGGCACTTCTGAATTGAGGTTCTGCGTGGATTACAGGGCTCTGAATGCTGTCACCAAGACAGACGCTCACCCCTTGCCTCGAACTGACGAGCTGGTGGATACCTTGGGTGCCTCCAAGTACCTCAGCACGTTTGACCTGACTGCGGGCTATTGGCAAATAGCTTTAGCAGAACATGCCAAGGAGAAGACAGCATTTTCAACTCCCGACGGGCTTTACCAATTCCGGGTAATGCCGTTCGGATTGAAGAATGCACCTGCCACTTTCCAGAGGCTTGTGAATCATGTGTTGAATGGGTTGGACGAATTCTGTCTTGCATATCTAGACGATATAGCAGTTTTCAGTGCCACCTGGGAAGACCATGTGAAACACCTCGGGATTGTGCTCCAGGCTCTTCAGAAAGCCCACTTGACCATAAAGGCGAGTAAATGCCAGATTGGACAAGGCTCAGTGGTTTACCTTGGGCATAAAGTAGGTGGAGGAAGGATACAGCCTCTCCCCAGTAAAGTACAAGCAGTACAAGACTGGCCTACCCCCACTACACAAACCCAAGTGAGAGCCTTCTTAGGACTCACGGGTTATTACCGCAATTTTATGGCAGACTATGGCACCATAGCTGCTCCTCTGACTGCCCTCACAACTCCGAAGAAACCCAAGAAGGTAACTTGGACTGACGAGTGTGAGAAGGCCTTCAATGGCTTGAAAGACTCCTTGTGCCAGGCCCCTGTGCTCAGGGCCCCTGATTATCAAAGACCTTTTATCGTGCAGACGGATGCCTCTGACACTGGGATAGGAGCTGTACTATCACAAGTAGATGAGAAGGGTAAGGAACACCCTATCGGTTTTATTAGTCGCCAGCTTAAGGACAGAGAGCTCAGATGGTCCACGGTAGAGAAAGAATGTTTCTCTGTTGTGTGGGCCCTAAGGAAGCTGCGGCCCTACCTCTATGGGACCCACTTCACTGTGCAGACTGACCATAAGCCGTTAAAGTGGCTAATGAACATGAAGGGGGAGAATCCAAAGTTGCTTAGGTGGTCCATAAGTCTACAAGGCTTCGACTTCACTATTGAGCATAGGCCAGGTGTCCAACATAGCAATGCTGATGGGTTGTCCAGAATGTTTTACCGACCTGAACAAGAGACTCATCCAGGGGTGGATTAGTTCCCCCTGTCCATAGTCTGGGAGGGGCGAGTGTTAGGAAAGATTTCGTTATTGTAGGGAACTTTCCTTCCATGTGGCAACCCCTAAACTTTTTGCTATTGTTTTCAACCTGTTTTCTTGACTTTGCCAGAGAAGTGCAGCCTTCTGCCGTACTCCTCTGGGCTTTCGCTCCTTTCTTACGGGGAAACTGACATGCCCTTAAGACAGTCAGTACCGGGGAACGCTGTTTCCCGTAGTTTCTTTTATCGTGTCGCCATTTTAGTGCAACACGACACAAGAGGGCACTGTAAGCTAAGTTACAGCTCTCTTGGGTCTCTAGCCTTCTACAGACCCTAGACACTCTTGTAGGATGGTTTTTGGATCGGTGCAAGTCATTCAGGGACTGGGCTGGTGGCAGCGATCATTTGGTTTATTTTGAGCTCCTTTTGCCGTTCTGAGCACCTTTTTGCCGCGAACACAAAAGGGTGGCCCGGCTACCCAAAATGGCCGGACCACGAGGCTCCTTTGTCTCGTCCACTGTCCGTCTTGCTCCCTTTACCTTCCCCCAGGTCAGGCGACCCGGGGCCTTCCTTATTTGGGCATGTAGTTTCCCGCGAAACACGGTTGCTTTCGCGGGCTTCTACATGTCGTTTGAGTGCCCCCAGGATGTGGGCTGGGCTGTCTGGTCCCAATACACATCCTGGGTGCCAGAGAGTCTAGGGTGGTGTGAATGCCTGGGACCACTGTGGTCCGTGATTGGTCCACGTATGGTATGTGTGTTGATGAGCGGATCTCCCATTGGCTCCCCTCCGTTTTGGCGCGAAGGGAACCGTGGATAAGAGGGAGCTGGAAACACCACTGCCATGTCGATCTCCTGAGTTCTTACGAACCCAGGGATACAGGAGCCAAGTATCCTGCGAACACGAGGCTGGACCGAGGAATTGCTGGTGACCCCCTGAAGAACTTCTGCTCCTCATTGCTGTCGTCCGGTGAAGCCCTTTCCACCTAAGATCGAACAAGAAGGCCTGTACTGGCGCTTCGACCTATTGGAATAGCAGGACCAGCTATTCCCGGCACCTTCATCAACTCCTGCCGTAAGCCTTCGGAAGTGTCTCTGGGCCATCCAGTTGACTGACCAGCTTACTAAGGAGTCCTGCTCTGTAATCGCCGACAGGTTGGGTGGTATTCTGAGTCCGGGGCACGCTCACACGCTTCGTTTGCTTAGCAACCCTAAGCTAGAGGTGAACGGTGCTCGTTTGGCTTGAATACACCCGGCCGTTCCGTTGCCCTGCTGTGGCGACAAAACTGTGCTTGTTTCTTCGATCGGGACGTCTTTTTACTCTGCACGACGACGAGACGTTCCCTGCTCTTCAGAACCTGCCAGAAGCTGCATCTATCGAGGAGAAGCTCGGGCCTGCTTGCTTCGGGGACCGGTGAGTAGATTAGCTAGGATCTGGTCGCCCTCCTGCAGTGCCCCTTGCTTTTCCCCGCTGTAAATACAGCACCCCTTGTCCGTACTCGCGCCCTGCTTCTGCCTCACAGTGGAGGCTGCGCTAGAGTCGCGGACCGTGTTCTCCTTCATTAGGGCGCCCTACAGAGCTGTCCAACGTCCTCCGAAGAGCTTCACCTTCTGCCCATTGGCACCGGCGTGTGCAGGTACTTTTGAGCGCTAGGCTCCACTCTTCGTAGGGATTGGACTACCATCTAGTTAGGGGCCTCAGAAGGCGGACATATCACACACATTGGTTCGCACTGCCTGTTTTCCTTCCCCTGCAGGTGGATAACATATTTCGTGCTGCTAATGCTGTGAAACTGTGTATTCTGTATATATATTGGGTGGATAGTGTATGTGTTGGTTTAATATAGTTGTATATTGCTGCTTTTACTGTGGTTATTAGTTTCAAGGCCTTATAATAAATGTGTATCTATTTTTGATATAAACAACTGTTTGGAGTAGTTTGTAAGCGCTCTTGCTTTGTGTGCTCACTGCGGGCTTTCAGTCACCCTCACCCCTCTTGAGACCTAGTCTTGACCGCCGCGATCGCTACCTTGATTGGTCTGGCTTGTCCAGAGGTTACCCTGTTCCAAGTAATTAAGTTGGCCTTCTGAACTTCTGCGCCACCAGGACAGAGTTCAGAAATCCGTCTTAACAGTGGCCATTTACGTGTATTCTTTTTTTTGCAACCATGATTGTACTTCTGTAAAACGTAGCGTTGTGTGGTGGAGTGAAAGAAAGGAAGGTGCCAGGTAAGGGTTTCAATTGGGGAGAGGGGAATGATGGTGAGTATAGGGTGTGGGGGTGTGGGAAAGGGGGTGGGGCAAAGGGGGCGGGGCAGAAGGTACATCGTTCCCCTATTATTATTTCTTTACACTTCGACCCCTGCTGTGCTGGTGGGAGCACCCATAAATCTTGCACAGGGTGCTGGGAGATCTGGGGCGGCACTGCATGTAGGGGTAGGAACTGGGCCATTGGCGTGGTGCCTGGAGGAAGCTAGGCGAGGGGAACTTCTTTTACGCAGGCTTCTTTGATTTCCCAGCATGGCGAAAAGCGTCTGTAAAAATGACTGTCATTTATGAAAGTCAGTTTGGAATTTTAAGAAATTGCTCTGAAATAGGATTGGAGCGTTCTTAAGGCAGGCAACTGCGTGTCCTCTGTTCACTGCCCGTTGCTTGAACCCATGCTCCTTGGTGACTCCCCCTCTTGGCCCCAGGCTGACCTGATTTCTTGTTTTAGTGTTTACTTCATTTCATTGTCAATTTCATCTGCTCCCTCCATCTCTCCTAGCAAAGGATGAAAGCCTTACAAATCACCAATGAGTACGTAGAATCCGAGGGAGAGAATGGGACTTCCAAGCATGGCCTTTTCCCATCCCCCTCCGCCGCGTGTTCTCTCGTAATGCCTGCGTCTAAGTGCAGGTCGCTATCGGAGAACTCGTGTGAGCTAATGGCCCACTTCCCTTTAAAGAAAGCAGATTACGCACCAGCTGTTAATTGCGTGACTCCGCGCAATGGAGGGAGGAAGGAAGGCTGGGAGGCAGGGTAGTCAAGTGGACTATACAAATGCACCTAATAAAGCAGAAGCATTAAATGAGTGTGTGATGCGTGCAGCTTTCCCTGCAAGGGTAATACACTGCGTCCTCAGCATTTACTGCTTGAGCACACACACTAACAAGCTCACTCTGAGATCAGCGGTGACTGGGAACTTCCAGGAAAAACCTCTTCTCCTGAAAATTAACAATCACTGCCCTGGCACAAGCTCGGACTGGCCTACAGGACCACAGGGTAACAATGCCCGAAGTGCAGGCCCAATATGCTCGTGTGGGCCAGTGTTTTTGGTCGAAGTGGGCTTGTTTTTTGGCCAAAGGGGTCTATTTTGAGGAATTAGCTAGTAGGGTGGCAATTGTAACGGAACAAATAGCCTTTAAGATACACAATGTACAGCAAGGGTGTTGCTAGGTCTGGAAAAGATCCGGGGCTATGCTAATGTCGGGACTGTAGGAACTCAGGGCTAGCTACCCTTTTGGTTGTAGCCCTGAGCTTTTATACGGGGCTACAACCAATAAACCCTGGGCTATAGCCCCCCTTAGCCTCTTTAGCAACGCCTTTGATGTGCAGTACATTTTACCAAGAAACTTCTCCTTGGGTACTACCCAAAAAGTCTACTCACAAAATGAATGGGGCGGAGCCATCCTCCTAACCAACTAGAGTTTCGAGTCATTGACTCCCATCCCCGCTGCACAGTCACCATGGACCCGTTAAGACCCACAACTGTCCACAGAACATCCTCATGGGGGAGACACAATTTATGCGTCACATGCCTGGACCTCCCCAACACCAAATCCCCAACCACCACTGGACCATCAACACCCAGGCCCCTCCTCACAGTCTCACGGCTATTGATCTGCACCTGCCGCTGTCTCCACCCCTTCGGATCAGGAGTAACCAACCGCCGAGAAGGATGGTCAGGAATGCGGGACACCACTTTTCTCCCCAAAAAGGCCTCGCCAGTGCCATCCCAGTGGACGCATGACGCTTGGTCCTATACGCCATCAAAAAAGATGTCAGGGCCAAATCCAGGGACAGCTCTTTCACCACAGCAATCCCAAATGCCTTATTCAGAGTCTGCATAAATCTTTCCACATCCTCATTGGCTCTAGTCCAACAAGGAGTGATGTGCCAATGCACAATGCCATAGAACCGCAAAAAGCGCTCAAACTCAACCCCTTGAAAAGGAGGGCCATTGTCAGATCACAAGAATTCAGGGACCCCCTGGGCTATGAAAAGACCTTCAAGCACAGGGATAACCACTGCTGTAGATGTGGATTCCACAAATTGAACGAAGGGATACCTAGAGAACTCGTCCAAGAGAACCAGAAAATGTTCATACTGTAGTATGGTCCCAAAGTCCACACTCAGCGCCTTTCACAGTGCCATGGCCCTCTCTGGTGATTCAATGGATGGCCCTTTGGTTACGGCCTTGCCACCTGGCACCAATTGCACCTCTGCAGGGCATTGTCGACTTTACGCTCTAACTCAGGTAACCAAACCTTCTCTCAAAGCCGGGCCTTAGTCTTGCTGGCCCCTTGATGACCAACATGGGCCAACACAAGAATTTTGTCCTGCAAGGCCAAGGGAATCACCAACTGAGTTCCACGCGACAAACCACCCTCAGGTCCCACAGACAATTCTGGACAAACCCTCCACATCCCCTGCACAAACGCCTGTGCCTCTGGCGTCTTATACTGTGACACAGACAAAAATGACTTCCAACGGCCATCCCATACCTGAACAACAAGGTCTCACAGACATGGATCATTTCTAGTGGCCTCAGCAACCTCATCAAGCGACATGGTATTAGGAACCGCCGCCCTGGAAACTCCTCCGTCTCAGCCCCCTCATCCCCACATGGACCCACAACACTTGCCGTCATGGGGTGACGTGAGAAGAAGTCAACCAACCCCCACCACCATTCCTGACCCCCCCTTAGTGAGCAACCGCAGGGTTTCAGTGATAGTAGCCAAATTGGGGACAAACCATCCACAAAAGTTAACCATCCCCAAAAAACCTCGCAATGTAGTAGGTGATTCAGGGCGAGGTGCCATTTTTATGTCTTCCACCTTTTTGGGATCTGGGGACAACCCACCATCATGAAAAAGAAAACCAAAAAAAATCCACCCTCGGCTGCATGATCTTAAATTTAAGCCTATTAAGCGTCCACCCATGACTGCCAGGCGCGCAAAAACAGCTGCCAGCCACAGAAGATGTTCCTTGTAGGTTCCAGAGAAGACAAGCACATCATCACTAACATTCAGAACACCAGGGAGCCCTGCCAACACACCCCTGATCGTGTTCTGAAAAACCTCTGCAGCAGATGAGACTAAACTCAACCATATATACCGAAACAACCACACATGGGACAAAAAAGTCCTAATGGGTCTCGAGTCCACATGCAGAGACACCTGATGATAACCTGCCCACAGATCAAGAAGAGAAAAGACAGCAGACCCCTGAAGATCGGCAAGGATATCATCAAAAGTGGCCGTTGCAATGTTTATTCATGTTTAAAAATCAATAAAATCTTTGATTAAAAAAAAAAAAGTGGCCGTGGGATGCCGCTCGCGACCAATAGCCTGATTCGGTAGCTGCATATCAGAACAAATTCATACCTCATCCAGGGACTTAGGTTTCACTGCGACCGCAATTGGGGACACCCATGGCGTGGGACCCTCCACCCCCTCAATAATGTCAGCCTTCTCAAGCTTCTCCAACTCCACAAATGCAAGGGAATACGGCAATGTCACAAAGCCACGGGCTGTACAGAGGGATCAATATGAAGCTTCACCTCCTAGTCCTTCAGACACCCCGCCCCATCAAACAAATGGGCGTATTTCTCCAGAAGCCCCTCAGCATCATCCACATACACCTGAAATGCAAAACAGACCAGGCCCAGACACTCAGCTGTAGCACAACTCAACAACGTATCCTTTGCCACATGAGTCACATAGAAAGTAGTGTTCACCCGGCCATTCTCATGCACCACCGAGGCGCAAAAGCCACATCCAAGGGTAAAGGTCACACGCCCTCATAAGTAAAAATCGGAATCCTGGAACAATGCTAAACAGGTCGAGGCAGCAGCATATCAAATTGTGTTGTCGGTATCACATTAACTGAAGCCCCGGTGTTAATAAGCACTGGCAATGCGACCCCCAACACTGACACCACACAAGGAGGTTTACGACCAGTACCCACGTGATCCAGGCATATTGCAGACACAAAGAAAACATCTCCTTCATCCGCCGTATCCCCAAATCTTGAAGGCGGCAGTGTCTGGCCCTCCACCATCACAGTGTGGTCTGGATGAAACAAACGGGGCAATGTCAACCAGATCATCCGTCCACTGAACCTGGCACATCCGCGCAAAGTGATTCAGCTTCCCACACCAGCCTCAGCTCTGGCTGGTTGCCGGACACCCCCGATCATGAGGCAGCAAACCACCGCAATTGTCTGAAATATTCCTGTCCCCACCATCAGCTGACCACCATGACCCCTGCGACCCTCTCAAAGGCTGGCCCGGCTGCCTGGGCAATCCTCTAGCAGACACAACATCCGCCTACCCAACCCATCCGGCTTTGGAGGCTTCCTCCATTTGTGCAGCACGAGATGAAGACAACTCCTGTGACCTCCCCAACTCCAGAATACGCTGCAACAAAATGTCCGGCTCCGGCAGAATCTGTCTCTGTGATGCAGAAGGAGGCCTGAAATGCCAAATTTGCTGCCGCATAGGACCCATCACCAGGCACCAGAGACTTACAGAACTGATGAACATCAGTACCGACATAGAAGAGAAGCATCGCCCTCATCTTCTGATCATCATCCTCACCAAATGTGGCAAAGAGCATCTCAAGACGCTCGACCCACAGGTCCCAGCTCGGTCCCAGCATTGCCAGCGCACCAAGGATGTCAAATTCAGGAACCGGTGCACCTGAAAACCTCCTGGCCAGTCCTTGCACCCTTCCCGAACTCCTTGCCACATCCCGGCTTGCTCCTCCAACAGGACTAGCACCAACGCCAGCCACATCATCCTCTCTTTCATCTGCCATCAGGGATTTACGCTGGCAGTCCTCAAAGCCGGGCTCGCTTTACACCCAATGTGCTCCCAGCAGTCGCCCGAGCACCCACCATGGGTCGCCAGAAGCAAAGGTGGAGGCACGAGCACCCACCACAGGCCGCAAGCCACACTCTGCAAGACACTGGGGAAGAGAAAAACAGCCCTTGGGTCGCCAGCCACACGATAGATGGAGTTTCCAAGGAAAGTGGCAATGTTCAGCCAGCATTTAACAATGACTGCGCTCACCACACAGGGCCGCCACCACTTCATCGCCAGTTGCTGTGATCTGAATAACGACTCAGACCACCTTGGTGGGTTGGAGGAATCCCTGCCTTCATCCAGGCGCAGCCTCCCTTTATTCATGTACACCCCGCCCACACACACTTCGGCTCATGTTATATAACAGTATTGAAATTCTTACACCCTCTCTAAAGAGCTGCCAGCCCAGTTCATTGCAGTTCTGCAGGGCCGTTTCTGCACTCCCGCACCTAAAGTATTGCAGCTCACCGATGAAGGGGCAGTGCACAGTCTGATTTACAAGTTGCAGTTGTGCTGAACTGTAATAAGGGATGCTCGTCACAACTAACCTATTAAATGTTGAGTCATCACAACTGTTTCAGCCCACCAGGAAAAGTGCTGATATATCTCTTAAATAAATGTGCTGTGCCCCAGATCCTGACACGATATGCCCATGCAAAGCAAAGGCTTTGTGAATTAAGAAGGGACCTATGGCAGGATCTGCTCCTCTACTTCCCCTAAAACACCCAGTAATAGGGCTTTTAAATGATGTAAAGTACTAACCGGTTGTATTGCATAGTGAGTTTTAAAATGCATCATTTACCATGAATTGTTTCAAAACTTCCTTCGAGAAAGCTCTCCCAAACCCTTCTGTTAAGTGGTCCTTAAACCCTCTAAAGACCAGACCACTCTCCAACTCCTCTAAGGAGTTTAAAATGCGCCATTTCCCACTAACATCCCCAAACTCGACCTCCCTTGTGAAGTGATCCTTACATTCTATCAACTTGCGACCCAGTGGTCGAAGTGAGCAAGAACTAACAGGAACCTAGTTACACTACTTTCATATTTTGTTGTTGTTTAGTTTAGTTTAGTTTAGTTTAGTTTATTATTTGTATAGCGTTGTATATGTTCACTACGTTTAACAACATTTTCACAGTTCCATAACTTTCTTTTTGCAGCCAAAGCATGTCTATTTATTTAACTTAATAGTCTCTTTAAACTAAGCACTTTGCCTGTGCTCCTGCTCAGCTGGAAAGCAATAAAATAACGCGGAAGCTCTGCTAGAGAGGAACGATTCAGAATTAAACTGCAAAGGTTAATTATATATTTATATTATTGTGGCATCTATTTAATAAAAGCACTGCCAGACTTTGATGTCCCAAACAAATAGCCTATTCAATTGCCGTATATAGCATTTCTTGTTAATGTTTGCCCCCTTGTGATTTTTGCTGTGTACATTTATTGTTCGCACAAACACAACGCATAGAGTACTTTAGAGTCAATATACTTAATGATTGTACATTGGAAAAGGGACAATTTGACAACCGTATTGTTCTACTTTAGGTGTTTGTTACTCTCCCTGCCCCCACAGAAATGTAGGATTTGGAAATGCATACCAGTAGTTTTTTATTACGTCATCCATTTAAAAGTAGAGCGTGCTTTCTTCTCTTTAGGCAATCAGAAAGCGTAGAACGCATGCACCAACTACCAATTGAAAACCTCCATGCTTCTCCTTTGTTCTTCTGGTTACAGCTCTCTAGCCAATCAGAATGATCTGAATAGAGGCTCCAGTGTGCACACTGGCCACTGGGCAAGGAGACATGGAAAGCTCTGTCTCAGAAAGCCCCAGGTGAAGCTTCGCCTAACGGCACATGCGCGAATAGCGTTAGAGCTCTTACCATTGGTCTCTATTGTGTGGTAGGTGATGTTTGGCTACGGATCAGGGCCAGTAACTTGAGTGTCAGCCACCCAACACACGACAGAGCCCTCAGGTGCAGGCTACAATGCCTCATTAAAAGAGTGTGGGACTGTTGTGCAGCAATGTAAAATGGCATATCGGTGTTGGCAATGAACAAAATTCTAAATGACCTCTTCTGAGCCACTTTCTCTAGAAGTTCTAGAAGCCACCCGAAGCTCTTACACTTAAACTGAAATCTGTTTTGATTAAAGTGGGAAAAATAAAAACAATCCATGAAGTCCTGCTTCCTGTACCGATCTCGCACTTGGTCCACCTCATGGGCTTCACACACATTATGCCATATGCTTCCATGCACCCCGCCCCTACTGCCACTAGGGTCACAGCTGACCAGTATTATTACTCACTTACTATGCTTTTGACAGCTCAGTTTACTACTTTCCTAAAAACGCCCCCTTTTATGAAGTACTTTCCAATGTTATTGGCCAAATGTGCTTTCAAAAGAGGGCTCAAGACACACCACATAATTAGCTAGTGCTAAACAGGAACAGCAATATAAAATCCACAATAATCACTAAGAAAACACAGCTGGAGCCACAGGACAGTATTTCCCTCCTCCCCTGCTCTTTTCTCTCCTTACATGTCTCCTGTCTTCACCCCCTCCCCATTCTCTCCTTAGAGCTCTGTCCTACTTTCTTATCGCTTCCAATTTCACCATGAAGCCCTTCCAATATCTTTCTGCCTCTCTCCTTTCCTCCTGACTCTTTAATCTCCTTTCCCCTATTCCTCCTCCCATCCCTTCCTGTGTCCTTCCAGCTTCCCCTCCCTCTCATTCTATGGCCTCTTTTCTCTTCCTAAAAGTATGTCTCCTTCCTATCTTCTCAGCTTTTCCTTCACACTTTTCAATGCTTCTTCTTCCCTTCCCCCTATCATGTCCCATTCCCATCTCTGCCTACCCTCTCCCCCTTTTTCACCTTGCATCCATATCGCTGTCCCTCCTATTCTATCATCCCTTGTTCCTTTCACCACCATCCTTCCATGTACCTTTACCTGCAGTCGTATCTCTTCTACCCTGCTTCCCCCCTCCAATCCTCTTCCCCCCTACATCCTACGTCTGCAGGAGTCTGTCTTGACAATTTCTGGTTTCACCATCAACGCCTTTTGCCAATGCTTGGATTTGACTTTTATGTACTTCATTGACTCGCGGTGCGTCACCCTCTCTCAACTCTCATGCTGGACTTTCTTTGCATCTCGTACTCATGGTGGCCCTGAATCATGCTGTTCCCATTTTCATCTTGAATCTTGGCTTGTATTTGCTGTTCTCTTGCAACCTTATGTGTTACTACTGACTTCTGCAATTGTATTCGCTCTTCCTTATTGCTTCTCCACTTGTTCACTGCTCACTCTATGTTCTCTCCTCCTCTCCCTTTCTCCCTTTTCCTATCTCCGCCCCTCGTCCCCTTGGTTTCTTCTATGCACGTACTTTATAAGAATTGTCCTGACTTAGTATGATAGCAACCATGTTTGTCTCATCCCCCTCCCCTACTTGTTTTCTCCTCCCTCCACCCCCTCCAGCACTATCTGAAATGTCGTCAGGCCGAGTACGATAGTCGCTTGTGTTGTTCCTCTCCTCCCTTTCTGGACCCCTCTCCCTCACCTTTTGTTAATTTCCGGCTCTACCAGAAATGTTGTCAGGCCTAGTACGGTAGTTGCCTCTCTGTTTTCATTTCCTTCCCACTCTCCCCCTCCCTTCCTTATCTGTGTCTTAGCTCTTGCTCTAATTGAACTCAGACCTCAGAAAACGAAGCCACATCCGAGAAGAAATGCCACCATGGTTTTGTTGGCATTCCCAACTCAGACCTCAACTAGGAGTAACAAAGTGACACTCCCCAACCTAATTTGCACAAATTGTGTTTAGCCAAATGATTTGTTCTTAGCACTCCGTTAGGACAGGAATGACTCTGTCCCATTTCTGCTGCTATCACTACTTTATGCTTTTTGCTTTTTCCTTTTTACTATTGCTCATCATTCGACTTCCTTCTATGCATGCTTCCCCTTCTACCCCACACCACCGCCCAGATTTAAACCTACATGTCTTGTGATCAATGGATATGAATATATAAGGTGTGTGTTTCCTTGTTTGCTTTTTTTCATTTATGCCTTTAATGACAACAAACAACTGTTTGCTTTATGTTTAATGCTGTTAATACAAAATTATTTTGTACTTTTTACATAGACTGTGTGTTTCATTCTTCTTACCTCTGGTGTCCCATCTGTTTTGTCAATAGGATTAGATGTGATATACACCAAAGCATTTATTGCAATAATTGTGGATTGGCAAGGGGAGGTTACAGAATAATATTAACCCACCCTGTTTCTCAAAGTAAAAACCCATGGCACAGCAACACTCTCTACTCTATGATTTCTAATTGAAATGTCGCCAGGCCGAGTACGATACTTAATTTCACATTCTTATTGTTCATGGCCTGTAAGAATGTCATTGTATTTCCCTTTGTTCCCTCCCTTGCCTTGAAGCGATTTGAAAGGTATCTAGGCATTGTTTTGAAAAAAAAGTTTAAAATGCAAAAGTTTCAAAAAATAATGCATCGAAAAAATGCATTTTTTTGCAGGTAAAGTTTTTTTTTTACTAAAGTGGGTGCTAAGGGTTAAAAAAATAGGGGTTGGGGGACCCCCATTAAAAGTGTTTTTTTTTTTTAAATGCATTTTTTAGACACATTTTTTGACGAAACTTTTGCATTCGAAACTTTGTCGAAATAATCACTATAAACCGCTTTGAAACACATTGTGTATAGGCGCTATATAAATAAACTATATCATATCTCCCCCTCTTCTCTTCTTCGTACGCTCGTCAGGAGAGCTGCCTTCTGATTTTCCCAGGGAGTGCCTGCCTTCTGATTTTCCCAGGAGGTGTCGTTTGAAAGATTTTGAGGATTTCCCATTGAAGGTATAGGGACTTTTAGCACAGATAGCTGTTCCTGAGGGTGTCTAGGTACCAGAGCACGCACATACTCAGCTCTCCGGCTCTTTCTATTCACTCCCTCTTTCATGACCTTCCTACTTTCTAGTCATCCCTGCAAGTCATCTTTCATCTCTCCATTCATTCCTGCTGCCCCCTGTTGTGACATAGGCTCCGAGCAACAGGGCTCGTGATTAGTCATATGTTATGGGTCACATGCCTAAGCATGTGACCAGCACCAATAAAGGTACCCAGCGGGCTTCTGCTCGGCAGTTGGAATCTGTGTCTGGCCAGTAATTGCCACGCTGTGCGGCACACCAACTATGACAGGGCATTCCCACCATGTGGGGGCCAGAGAACCCAGCCTGCTAACAATTGGCAACAAGGGTTTCCGGCCCCACGTGATGCTCCGGCATCTGCAGAAAAAAAATACAAGCAGAAAGGAGAAGAAACAGGACGCTTTGTCTGAGCGTCCCACAGGGGGAGCTGGGTCATGCCCAGTGTGACCAACCGAGGGCCCCTGATCATGCTTGGTCCCCTGAGACCACGCTGTAGCGAGGGTCTTGCTGGGATTTCATCCGCCCCGCATGAAGGGGTGTGCTGGCGGAGGCGACTGCCGCCACATCCAGTACACGATACAGGCTTCCAAGGCTCCCAGGACACGAGTCCATCTCCCGCCTGAGGAAGAGAAGCAGCGAGGCTTGCCGCAATGATTGCTTGATCTCCGGCCTGGGGGAGTGAGCGGCACAGCCTAGGCCACCTTAGAATTGAAAAAAGAAAATTCTTGAAGTGGGTAGGGTGCAGTACCGCAATACAGACATAAGTGCCCCACTTGCAGTGGAAGCGGTCCAACATGGGGAGCGAAGGAGCTTCCCACACCGCAATAAACAGTGCTACTCCCACCTGGGGAGTAAGAGGCTACGGCGGGGTTTGCTCTGTCCTGACAAACAGTTGAAGTATCCTGCTTGGGGGAGGAGAAGAGCGGAGCACCCTTGCTGCCGCATTGTAGAAGTGGGCGGTACGTGACATCATCAGGGGCGACGCAAGGCTAGCGCGCCCCAGCCGGAGACGCCTATAAAAGACCCCTGCATGAGGATATGGGCCTCTTCTTTGCCGACTCCATGGAATTTTAGTCTTCCTACCCACCCTTTTATTGTGTGTATTTATGTTTCATGTTTTTTCTTGCAGACACGCCCAGCGGATGTTACATGGTGTTCCCGTTAGAAAGCACTGGCGGATACCACAAGGGAACTGCACAGCCATCAGTTTATTATGAACGGTGCCCAGAAGTATTAGACTCAGGTGAAGCCCATGTTAAAGGGGAGTGTTAGGGGGCTTGGAAGACCTTCCAACTCCAAAGGTGGGTGGGGGGAAATGGGAAGTGCATTGTTGGAAACAAAAAATGGAGAGCAACAATGAAGTCAGCAAGGGGGGTGGAATGAAAGGTTTTACAGTAAACGGGGATCTGGCAAGTAGGTTGGGAAAACTGGGGGGGGCATGTTCAATTGACAGCTCAAGGAGAACAGAATAAAAACTTGGGAGGGGGTCCTTGAAATGCAGTGGGAAGTGGCCTAAGAGGAGCAGGGAGGAGGGTTGGGGAGGAGCCCTCTTAAGTGATAGGTAAGGGGAGGATGATGGGGAAATTAAGGCTGTTGGGCTCTGGGGTGAAGGTAGCTTTGGATGGGGCTCTTGAGAACAGGAGGGCGTGAAGGGGAAGGAGGGGCCCGCGGGAATGGGACAACTAAGGCGGTGGGAGCTAGGGCAGCCAGGGGTTTTGGCAGAATGGGGGATTCCTGGCATGACAGGCTAAGGGAAGATCGTTGGGGAAGAGGAAAATTTGGCAAGGAATAGAGAGCCACCAAGGGGAAAGGCGAAATGTGGGAAGAAGAGGGAATCCAGGGGTAAAGGGAAGCAAGAGGGGGGAAAAGGCGATCTGGACTCATCCTAAGAAAGGAGCCAAAGCGGACAAATGACAAGGAAACGGAAGGGGAAAGGGAAGCATGACGGGGGAAAGAGATCTGGACGCATCCTAAAAAAGGAGCCAAAGTGGACAATGGAGAATGAAACGGAATAAGACAATGAAAGATAATGCACTTAAATAGAGATGGGAAAGGAAAACTCAATAAAATGAAATAAAAAAGAAAATGAAAAGAAAAGAAATGGCCAAAGGGTAGAAAGGGACTGATAAGGAGGGACGGGGCCTGCGATGGGTTCGCAAGGACCTGAATGGGTGGGCTAGGATGCTATTGATCAGCGCAAAATCCTGAGGGTAGCGGCGAAACAGAACACCTGTAAGTTAACTCCTGACTTTATGTATGTAATAAAGTTTGCTGTGGCAATTTTTCTCCCACTCATTCAACTGGTCATGCCTCTCATTTGGGCTATAGGTGGGGGGTTGGACTCCAAGGGAGGAGGGTAGCGGTTAAGAAATGGGGCAAGACGGGGGCATGGGAGCAGTGGATGAAGACGTGCCCCCACTGAGAGTGTCGGCGCTAAGCCAAGTGGCATACCTCCTGCCTGGGGGGAAAGTGCAGCTCGGCCTGCACTGGAGCTGTGAAGGAAAGAAAAGGACACATGATGGAGGTGCACAAAGAATGAAAGCGTGCAGGTAGTAAGGGCAAGCGTGACAGTGAGTCAGTCTGCCCCCCAGCATGCAACCAAGGCATTCCTGCCTAGGTTAGAGCAGGCGGCTCATGCCTATACGGAACATTTCAGTGCTCCTGCCTGGGGAGAGCAGGCGGCCCTTGCCACTACAATGACTTTCAGCACTCCTGCCTTGGGTAGAGAAGGTGGCCCATGCCGCTACGGTAACTTTGAGTACTCCTGCTTGAGGGAGAGTGAGTAGTGCGGCCCCAGCGGCAGCAGCCACAAGTAGTCAATGTTTGAACTCCTGACTGAGGGAGAGGATAATTGGCATGCTGCCACTCAAGTGGACAATAGCAGTGCTGCACGGATTGCCACAGCTGTTCTGGAATGAAAAGACTGCTGCTAGTGGCAGAAGACAGAGGAGCACCCTGCCCCTCTGGAAAAACATGCACTCTGGGGGAGAGGTGCACTGCCTCAAGTGGACGGACTATTTCTGGGGGTGGGGTGCACTGCCAAAAAGAAGCTTCTGTCTGGGGAGACAATTGTACTATGCCAGATCAGATCATACATTTGACAAACACTCCTGCCTGTGGGAGACCAATGGTTCCGCATGAACTGATGCCGTAGCGGCTTACACAGGAAGCCACAACCGTGACTCTGCCTATCCTTGCAGATAAATTTCCAGGAGCAGGTCATGAATTGGGGTACGTCCACAACACTCAAAGGGAGAAGAGCAGCACAGCAAGAACCGCTGCACAGTAGCTGGGCTACAGAACACTCGACAAGTGAGCTCCTGCCTGGGGGATCCCACAGTTGGTGCAACCCGGACCGCAGCCACTAAGATCTCCCACCTGGGGGGAGCCAACAAAGCAAGAAACAGCCTTGGCTCAGCAGCGGCTCTCCCCTGAGAGAGTGCTTGTGCAGTCAGGAAAGGTGGTGTAGAGAAGGAGCCAGCTGCCTCTACCGGAAATCCCACCCCCATTTTGCCCATATATTGGAAACCAGAAAATTGTGATATGCGCAAAGCCAATAATGGTACTTATACCGCAAAGAATCCTTGAAACAAGGTATCCATTGAGAAAATCATACATGATGTAACCGTGAAGAAATGACAGTCTTCTGAAGGAAATTCCGGAAGAAGTTTGAAGATGAGTGAAAGAGAAGACTGGTGAGGTCACATGAAGCAGAAATGCCACACCCAGAAGAGATGCCAATGAAGAATGTGAATGGACATTATAGAATTTGATGGCGAAGTAAAGAATTGAGCAACATTTCATGAGCAAAATGAATATTGCACGTGCGTAGAGCACTGAAGAAAATGCAAAGCAGCGTATAAAATCTGGATGTTCCACGATTCATTTTAGCAAACTTTGACCCCGAGACCAGAAGTGCTGAAAGTGTGGCACAGTAGAATAAAACAGCTGATGGCAGATGAAGGCTTGAGAAGGCTTGTCTGGCCCAGTGTCAAGGGTTGGAGCAGCCAAGAAACTGGTTATCTATTCGAGGCTATACAATGAATGTAAGAAGCAAGATGGGCTCCTGTTGAGGTTTAATGGATAAACACTAGAAGTGCCAGGTTTTATTCATTTAATAGTATTAAATGCAACTAAGGAGCTCAAAATGTAGTCTCATGTCACATGGTCAAGTTGAAAATAGACTTTGGGTGAGCTACACCGAGACCAGGAGATAAGGCCATGCTCACACTCCCTTTTATTCTCAGGCCCTGTGATACTTGCAATGCTAAGTTCAAAGAACGAATTGAATGGCAGACAGTAGGAGTGATGATGGATGATGGGATAGTTGGGTTGGGAGGCATGAACAAGCCAACCCTTCAGCACCTGGGGTACCAGCTTGCGTGCTGCTAGCGAGTGGAATATTCCAGAAGGGTACAAGCGTGCCTACCAATTGTAGAAGGCCACGTAGCAAAGAGCCCTATAGTTTGAAAGCCAATGAAACGGTGTGTATTAGTATGACATGGAAGATCACTTGCACGAGGGGTGGGCATAGATGTCCACCTGTCCTTAGAGACCCAATCACAGTACAGTCCCCCATAGAAAGTATACTTAGATGTTCCCCTTAAGCCTATCACATCCCCTAGTGGTTTGCCACATAGTATGACATCACTTATGATGAATTTTTGTTATAAATATGTGTATTTTCATGAAAATCGTTGAGAGTTATGATTGTACAGCGTTCGTTGATGCCCGTTGTACTCCCTGTTTTAGACAATTGCAATTAAAACAGTCGTGTTTTGCCAACCTTTTGAGTGAGTCTGATTATTGGTGCAAGAGAAAGATCTGCATCCCCATCCATCCCAAATAGCGCTACCTCATCTTAAAGGGCCTACGGGTTCAGCGGCATGGTGCAAGTGTGCTCCTGGGGGAGCCTGGCCCCAGTGCAGCTGTTACTGCCGCCGCATCAAAGTGAGCGTGATCGCCAAGGAGCGAGAGAAGACGTGGCCGGGCCCCGACCGCTGCCCGTGACAGCTCCTGTAGCAGAGAACCTCAATGCGGTGGGGCTGTCACCAATGCGGTAGTGAGAAAGAACTCCCTCCTGTGGGTACCAGGGTGCAGCACTGACTGCTGCTGTCAGCTGGTCCCCACTTGGTGGGGGACCCAAAGGAGAGTGTCCTCCCCTTGCCTCTTGCCCCTATCCTCATGGGGGACAGGGGGCCCAAATGACTACAGACTATGGTCTGCCACAAGGAAGAACCATGCAAGCCCCGCTGGAATAACCATCCTACAGCTTCTGTATGGTTAGGTTTTTGCTGGGTTCCTACCTAGATGGCGCTTGCAATCGTGATTATAAGCTTTTATTGATTGTTGTTGTCATTCGCTGGTCGACATAATAAGGTTAGTAATCCAGACATTTATTTCTGATACTATCGTGGTTTTTTATTTTCAGTTATTGATTTAATCTCCATAGGTGCAGACACGCGTTTCGACCAACAAAAGGTCCTTATCAAGGCTTAGATTGAGGTGTCTGCTGCATGGTAAATCAGATGGGCAAGTATCTCAGGATAATTATTTTTCACTGATGTAGGTACATCATGCTAATACAGTGCCTGGATGCACTTGGTTATGGTCTGTCAGTCATCTGTAGCTGTGGCCTGCACAGACATGGCAGAGACTTGCTGGCAAAATGACAGCCGATGTGGCCCCCGGTATTCCCAGGCATGGCTTTGTCAGGTAGTGCAGAATACTCTATCGTGGGTGAGTGGACACAGAGGGACTGCCATGTGGCCATCCACCGTTGGGGCCCCGGTATCCACGGTGCAGCTTTTCCGGCCTGTGGGGTAATCCCCATTTTCTTGTGGACTAATACAATTTGCAGTGGTAGTGCTTCAAAGGTGTGCTACCCACCACTGGTCTTACATATGTGAATTCGTACCATGACAGTGCGGCGTGTTTAAGGTGCAGTGATACGTTTAAAGTAGGCCCCGAATAACAACATGTCATCAGTGTTGGTCCGGAACTGCAAGTGGGACAAGTGTGTACCATCAACACTCACACAAGGGTAATCTGAAGCGCCCAACTTCTAGTAGTATTCCCTCATTGGTAATGTGCATAGTAGCGTGTCAAAATGACCCATGAGGTCAGTGTGAGTTTTGAGCAGCGATTGTGACCCATGTCATCTTAGGTCTTTATTATGTGAATTATTTGTTTTTACCCTTAGCATGGGATGTTGTGATGTAATCTACAAGCAACAGGGCTCGTGCCTAGTCACATGTTATGGGTCACTTGCAAAAGCATGTGACCCACACCAATAAAGATACCGAGCAGGCTTACGCTCAGCAGTTGGAATCATAAGCTGTGTCTGGCCAGCTATTGCTGCACTGCGTGGCACACCAACCATGGGCCTACGGGACAGCCCTGCAGGATGGGGCATCTTCACCACATGGGGCCAGAGACATCGGCCACCTAACATTCCTCGCCTGAATCTCACCTTCTCCCTTCAACTCTTCTTCCTATCCTCCTCTCCCCTTTCTCTTTACCTGCAAGCCACATACACATTTTCCATCATGCCTCTTCTTCCATAATGCCATACTCTCTCTCATCCCTTCGACAACCCCTTTTCCACTCTCATTCCTCTCAATGCATCAATTTCAATTTTTCCTCTCTCCTCCAGTCACTTATCCTTGCCAGAAACTGTGGATACGGAAGCTAATTGGGCCTCTACACATCGCCAGAAAAGACAAAGTGAACAGCCATTCAGCATCGAAAGGGGGATATTTCTTACTAAAGGTCTTGGACAGGGCAGCCTACAACCAAATTCACCCCTTCCTGGAAACCAACCACACCCTAGAAAAGCACCAATCTGGATTCCGACCAGGAATTATAACAGAGTCTGCACTGCTAGACTTGAAATATCAACTGGACAATTTCAGAGATGAAGGAAAGACAGCCCTCCTCATTCTCCTTTACCTATCTGCCTCTTTTGACCTGGTAGACCACAAAAACATGTGCCACCACCTCACAACTGCTGCTAACTGCTCCCAGGAAGCCATGACCTTCAGACTCGGCTGGCGCCCCCGCTAGCCTGAACCTATCCCTTGTGGTGCCCTGCACTGCTCCTGTGTTTCCCCGACACTCTAATATATTTACCAAACCTCTCTTTGACCGCTTGGACGACCTCAGCATAGTCTACACCAACTATTCCAATGATACGCAAATCCTCCTCCCCTTGGCTTGGTCCCATGAAGAAGACACTACGACAATCAACAAAATCTACCTAACCATCCAGACCTGGATGGCCACGGACCCCCTGTGTCTAAACAATGACAAGACGGAAATCCTTGTAGTGTGGTCACCTGCAATGCTAAAGAAACTCTTCCCCCTTAAGTTCGTCTTTCCTGATCGACAGCATTAAGATTCTGGTCTCAGCATCCGTAAAAACCTAGATGCCACTCGCTCCCTCTCAAAATAAGTCAGTGCTATTGCCTTGTCAGCAGCATACACAGCCAAACTTCTTAAGGCAGCCAGACAATTCCTTCACCGACATCATGCTTAACAATCGCAAGATCTTTAACTGGAGCAAGACTTGACTCCTGGAACGCCCTTTTTGCAAGCACATCCATGAAGAATATCGGGAAAAATGCAGTTAATCCAAAACAATGCTCTACGCTCGGCACTCAACAGCTCCAAAAGAAAGGAGGTGCATTGGCTCCCCATCCAGGAAAGGATTAGCTTCAAAATCCTTACCGTCATCCACGAATGCTTTTTGAACACAGCACCTGAGTACTTGTCTCAAAAAGTCATCACAGCCAACTCCATCAGACCTGTGAGGGCATCCCACGTCCACCGTATTGCACCACCGAAATTGTGCCAGAAGAGGAGGTGCTAGCTTCACTTCAATAGCGGCATCTCATTGGGACGCTCTGCCGCCCTCGTTAATAGCATACGTTTCTCAATGGGCCATCAGGAAAGCTCTAAAAACTTGGCTCTTTGCCTAAAGCATTGCCCTCACTGACCCTAGACATTGGGAGCGGCAAGGTTTTTTTACTGGTACGGCCCCACTCTTACCCGATTGTTAACTGTTCTCTTCTTCAAGTACATGTGCCATTTAACTGGTTGGCAACAGCACCTGGATGCCCTTGGGTTTAGGCGCTTTACAAATACAAATAAGTAAGAATAAAACGGGAGGGCCAAGCTAAGAAACATCACATATGTGTATCGCTCTAGATACCTACTTTTATAATATCTATATGACTTGGCCTGCCAATAAAGTATTTGATTCTCCTCGCCTCATCCCATTTACTTACAGAGTTAAGTTTAGCAAGGTTTGCAAGAGAAGGGGGCGGCTGCTGTGGGGACAGAAAGTGTGAGCTCGGCATTTCTGCAGCTCCGCGACACGGAGATGTGTTTCGGTGCCGGGGCTCAGCTCCAGGCGTCTCTTCTGCTGAGTATGATGGGGGCCGGCGCAGCTGATCCCCACAGACCAAGCCGGTTCCTGTTTCCCGGATGTCTCCGTGGGCCCTGCTCTGGGGCGAAGACAGCGGAGCTTCTTGGGGAGTGGGAGGGGAGGGATACGAAAGTGGGGGAGGTTGCTAGAGGGAGGAGGAAGGGACACTGCGATGGAAGAGAAGAGAAGGGGCTGGAGCTAGAGAAGGAGCAGGAGGAAGAGAGAGAAGGGGCAGGAGGGAGAGAAGGGGCAGGAGGGAGCGGTACAGGGGGCAGAAGGAACGGCCCGAAAGCTCAGAGAGGGGAGAACTCGGGATTGTTCGGGAGGGGTCACATCATGGAGGGAGGGAAAGGTCACGGTAGAAACGGGAGAGGTGGAGTGGCACTATAGGGAAGGGAAGCAACAGGAGAAACCCAGGAAGTAGAGGAGGACGGAAGAGAGATCGACAAAGGCGATGTATAGAAGTGGACAAGTGACAGTATGTTATGTTAATATGGCTTTGTACCGTAATGTAATCCCTTTGTTATAATATACATAACTAAAATAAGGACTGCGCAGTAAACTGCTTCTGGGCGCAGATGAACTACTTCACAAAAGTATACACGGTCACAGCATCAGCAAGACTCCATTCTGAAACATTGTTTCAGGCAAAAACATAGGTCGTCAGAGCTTTGGAAAACCCGAAAGGGATTGCAGTGATCGGATGTTAGGTGGAAGTCATTCCATAGGCGCCGACCCAGAATAGAAAAAACGCCTGTCACCTCTGGTAGTAGCACAGCGGGTTGGGAATATCCAGCAGAAAGGCACCCTCGTACCTTCACAGCCCCTACGCTTGGGTACAACCATCGAGGCAGGGACACGAACACAACGGGGAGGAGTGGCATTGTGAGGTGGGAGGGGTGGTCGGAGAAGTGATGAAGAGGCAGGGATGGGAAAGGTGGGCAGCAGCGAGAGGCAGGAACGAGAGATTGGGGTGAGGGGGGCGGGGAGTGGGTTCCTTTTATAAAGCAGACAGATGTGACACTCTAGCTGTTATTTATTTATGTATTACCTTATATAGGACTTAGGTATCACAGCGCGGAGACATATAACAAATAGAAAACAAATCAACAAAATAAGAAGGCAGCTAATCAAGAAAGGCAGTAATCGGAGGTGTTTGAAGGTATTTTACGTAAAGTATTCAGAGCAAAGAAAGGACCCATCTTTTTCTGAAAGAAGAAAGGGTGCACTCAGTCCTTGCACATATTGGTAGCATGTTCCAAAGTGTTGGAGCAAGAAATTGGAGGCTTCTGCCACATGCTCACATACGTTTGACACGTTTGCAGGTCAATAGCTTCTGAGAGCCAAAGTGCAAGGCACAAGAGGGTTTGTATTGCAAGCATTCCTTAAGTCCGGTGCTTGGCCATATAGACAAATGTGGGTTATCGTAAAAGTTTTGAACTTTACCCTTTGTGGGGCCGGTAGCCAATGACGTTTTTTCAGAACTGGCGTAATATGGGAACGCTGGTCAGCATTGCACACAATTCTGGCTGCAGCATTTTGCACCGCGTGGAGTCAAGCCGCTCTATAAGTGGGAGCCCTCAGCGGCAAGGCATTTCAGTAGTCTAGATTGCTGCCAACCGTTGCTCTCACGAGGGCTTAATCTGCTGTAATAGTGGCTTGCACTGACAGTATCATGAGCGTTCATGCTCAGATCTGAGTTGAGTAGATGCCCAACGATTTAGCTTTTTTGGATATTGGCATAGGGTAGGAGCCCAACAATATGGAATTGTAATCAGGTCCCGATTTTCCTCCTGATAATTGCGGAGGCCAGCAGCAGTAGCTCATAACCTGGGCATGTGTCCATAAATAGACCAACATTCTTGCTTATTCCATTCGCTACCCTTGCCACTCACCTATGGAAAAAAGGTGCAGAATGCAGCATCTTTCTTTGTTGGCATAACAGGCCGTAGATTTAGTTTCGCTACATTGCTACTAACTACATGATTCAAAACACTGCAAACCAAACTCTGTGAAAGTAGTTCTGAAGGTGTGGCGACCAGCCGACTGTTCCTTGTCCAAACCTTGCTTCCCCCTTTCCCGACCAAGTCCACTGTAGGCCAAAGCTCCCCCAACCATTCTTGTCTGAACCCCTCCTGCCCTTGCAGGTGTTCCTGGGCTGGAGGAGTGCTGTTTTGCCGGGGGAAGCCGAGCCCTCATCGATACCTCCAGCGCCCTTGCCGCTTAGGCCTCAAAGGGGCGCTGATTGCGAGAAGAGCGAAAACCTTTGGGCTGATTGCACAAAATACCCAGACTCGTCATTAGTGGAAAAGGTTGCTTTAATGTGACAGGCCGTGGCTTACATGAAACTCACTAACCTGGCCCCCTGGCCTTACAGACTAACAGATCAATTAATCGCCAAAAACAACTAAATAAATAAACAATTCAAATTCATCTCTTCCTGTTCGTTGCTCCCTCCCCTCAATTCCTCTCAACCTTCATTCCCGCTTTCTCCCATCTTCTCCCTGAGGCCACGCCCCTCCTTCTTCAATACCTCTTCCCCCTCTTTGTACCCCCGGGGTAGCCTGTTCGTGCAAACATCACTACCCACCCTCCTTACTGCAATAATAATCCTTCGGCTTCAACCATCATTTAACCAACCGTGTCCCCGGTGCCAGAAAAACCCTCCCCAGATGTGTTCTTTCTGCCCCACACCCCATAACCTTCCAATTGAATTCTTGTTTAATAGTTAATTCTCCTTCCTTCCCTTTCTCTTATTTATTTATTTTAAACATTTCCCACAACAATATGTGCTCCTAGACATAAAAAAAAACCCAAACTGATAGAACCGTTATATATTTCCTCTTCTTTGTAATTCAGCCTAGTTCCTTTCCTCCAACACTACCCCTTCATATTGCTCGCCATGCCAAAATCTCATTTTTCTCTGCTCTTTCTTCTAATGATAGCAAATCTTCATGAACTCATCAAAGCCAGCTAACCCCTTGCATAAATTAAAACTCACACTCCCTTCAACTCTCATGGCCAACTTTCTTCTCTACCTAAACCTAATAACCCTCAAGCACTTAATCCCCACCATCAGAACATTTACTTGGGAGAAAACACTATACCCAACTGTACTAAAACCTTTATACTACTACATTAAGAGACACCCTGCATACATTGACCAGTCCCTTATAATAGTCTTCAAGACACCACTTCCTGCCGCATCTGTGAAAGAAAAGACAAATTAAGCATCACACGTAATCAAACTCAACCCACCATACTGCACTCTGCTACTCTTCCTTTATCATACCCAAGACCCGACACTGTAAACCTCATATTACCTTTTGCCCCCAATAATCCCTTGCACTTCAGAAACCTTTCTCCTCCTCCTTACTATGTCTCCTTTCTGGCAAAGCCCTCACCCCGTACCTTTTCCTGTGCTGCTCATACTCTCACAACCCCACCACTTACCACTTTTCCTGGTGTCCAATTCTCCCGCCTGACCAGATACCAAAAACCTGTCCTCATTCTTTACGTGACTGCCCCCATGTTCTGTTTCCTAAACAGGGCACCACTGAGCTTCCCTTTCCCTAGCAGCCAAATACCTTCCTTTCCCCTCCTTGTTTATTGAGTTTATTCATTAATTATTTATTATAACCATGACCCCTCCTTTGCCCAAACCTCCTGCAATAAACCATCATCAATCTGCACCAGTACTCTTAATGTGCACCACCCCTTTTGGACCCTCCGCCCCCAAACTTTGTTCATCCCACCTCGTCCAAACTCTCCCCACCCTAACCTGCTACACCCACCCCCATTTTACCAAAGCCCTTTTATCTACTTGGAAGCCTCTAACACATGTTCCTAGCTATGCTACTCACCGGTCCCCGATGCAAGCAGACCCAGGCTTCTCTGCGTCAGTTTCAGTGCTGGCAGGTTCAGGGGAGCAGGGGACGTCTCGTCATCGTGTAGATTGTGCAGCAGCAGAGTTGAGTTAAAGATGTCCCAAACGAAGTGAACCCGCACAGTTTGTTACCACAGCAGGGCAACGGAGCGGCTGTGTGTATCTCAGCCAAATGTACACTACTCACTTCAGACCTGGGAACGCCAAGTGTACGAATCATGTGAGAGTGACAAGGACTAGAAATACAACACAACCTGGCGGCGGTTACAGAACAAGACTCCTGGGTAGGCTGGTCAGTCTGCTGGATGGCCCAGAGACACTTCCGAAGGCTTACATGCAGGAGATGGTGAAGATGCCGAGAATAGCTGTCCCCGCTATTCCAAGGGTCGAAGTACCAGTACAGGTCTTCTGGTTCGATCGGAGGTAAAAAGGGTTTCACAAGGCGACAGCAGTGCAGAGGAGCAGTCCTTCAGCGGGTCACCAGCGATTCCTCGGTTCAGCCTCTTGGTTGCAGGATACTTGGCTCCTGTATTCCTTCGTTCGTGAGAACTCAGGAGATCGACATGGTAGTGGCGTTTCCAGCCCCCTCTTATCCACAGTTCCCTTCGCGCCAAAACGGAGGGGACCCAATGGGAGATCCGCTCATCAACACTCACACCATACGTGGACCTATCACGGACCACGGTGGTCCCAGGCATTCACACCACCCTAGACTCTCTGGCACCCAGGATGTGTATTGGGACCAGACATCCCAGCCCACATCCTGGAGGCACACACAAGGCCTGTAGAAGCCAGCGAAAGCATCCGTGTTTCGCGGGAAAGTACATGCCCAAATAAGGAAGGCCCCAGGTCGGCTCGACCTGGTGAAGGGAGCAAGACGGTCAGCGGACAGGACAAAGGAGCCTCGTGGTCTGGCCATTTTGGGAGCCAGGCCACCATTTTGGGCTAAGCACGAGAAACGCGCTTAAAACGCCAAAAGGAGCTCAAAACACAAGAAACGATCGCTGCCACCATTCCCGTCCGTGATTCACTTGCACCGATCAGTTACAATCCAAAAAGAGTATCCAGGGCCTGTAGAAGGCTAGAGACCCAAGAGAGCAGTAACTTAGCTTACAGTGCCCTCTTGTGTCATGTTGCACGAAAGCTGCAACATGATAAAGAAACTATGGAAAACAGCGTTTCCCGGTACTGACTATCTTAAGGGCATGTCAGTTTCCCCGTAAGAATGGAGCGAAAGCCCAGAGGAGTGCAGAAGAAGGCTGCACTTCTCTGGCAAAGTCTAGATCATGGTGAAAACAACAGCAAAAAGTTTAGGGGTTGCCACATGGAAGGAAAATTACCCACAATTACGAAATCTTTCCTAACAAGCCCTAACCTGTTTGGTAAACCTGCATTATGTATTCTTGCGGACACGCCCTGTTCCCCTCTATCCATCATATGCTCTCCAATCAGGTACCCCCTGCCAGTGCATGTGTTCCCCTCTATCCATCATATGCTCTCCCATCAGGTACCCCCTGCCAGTGCATGTGATACCCTATAACCGTAAACCAGACCCAACCTCATTCTGTATGGGGCCAGCATATTGAACAGCATCCCATGGCTATCCACCCTTATATGGGTAATCCCCTGCACCCATCACAACCATACTCAATTGCTTCCCGCTCCTTAGCCTGCACCATTCCCTATTGCTCCCCCACTGCACCGGGGGCCATACCTGCTCCCTCCGTCCATGC
Source organism: Ambystoma mexicanum (assembly GCF_040938575.1). Lineage (NCBI taxonomy): Eukaryota > Metazoa > Chordata > Amphibia > Caudata > Ambystomatidae > Ambystoma > Ambystoma mexicanum. The sequence continues at coordinate 416,820,476 of NC_090934.1, read as the reverse complement.
TGTTTAACCCCCCCCAGACAGTAACTCCACACCTTCCCCATTCTGTCAATGTACCCCTGTGTTCACCCTTGTCAATACTTGCTCCCTTGCTTTCCACCACACGCCTCCCATGCTCCCCCACTTTTCCGATTGCCATACACGCTTCTTCTATCCGTGCCCTTTAACTCCCACTGTGCCTGCCCTTTGTGACCCACACATCTTCCTTTAGCCACCGCGCCACCATGTTCACCTTTGCAAATGTTCCATATCCTTGATGTTTCCACCACTGCACCAGGGGCCATCCGTGTAGCCCCGTCCATGCAGTTCCATCTCAACGCTGTTCCCCCCACTGCACCAGGGGCCGTCCACGTACCCCTGTCCATGCAGTTCCAACTCAACACCGTTCTCCCCCCATTGCACCAGGGGCCAACCATGTATCCCCGTCCCTGCAGTTCCATCTCAATGCTGTTCCCCCCCCACTGCACCAGGGGCCATCCACATACCCCAGTCCATGCAGTTCAAATTCAACACCGTTCTCCTCCCACTGCACCAGGGGCCAACCATGAACCAACCCCGTTCATGCAGTTCCAACCACACCCCCTGCTACTTCACATAGCATCACTGCCCGCTTTCTCCCCTCATCCTTGTGTGCCGCTCTTCCTCTGCTCCTTCACCCGAGTGCAAAACCTGATATAGCACTTTTGGACCTCACCATTTCGTTCTTTTATTTTATAAATCCTCAATTCCTTTCCCTTCTTTTCCTCTTGCCTTTTCCCCTCTTATTATTTATTTATTTTTCCCAAAGCATCCTCTCCATCCCTGTGTCGAAAAAGTATAACTCCCCACGCACAATGTTCATCTCCTCCCCTTCCTCTCTCCTTAACCTTCTCCAAACTTCCCCCTTTAAAATGACATTTTCTCCCAACTTTGATCATCCCAGTTCCACCATTAGTCTAAAACTTTTTGTTGACCTGTATTCACCCATCTTAACTGTCACCAAACTCCACTGGTACCCCCACCCACTTTGCCATAACCCCACAAACTAACAAGGTAGGTAACTTATTACTGTGATGCCGTTCACGCAAACCCCCAACTTCTTGACCCGATAATGTTCTCCTACCCCCTATTCCTTTATATAGTAACCATTTCCACGCTGTCACCTCTACCCCTCCTGCGGTAACCCTTCACCCGGAAAATTGCTGGCTCCCTACTTCCTCTTGTCCCTCCCCACAGTCCTGTCCCGAGTGGGACAGCCAATAACTGGGCAGTAAAAAGGCACCTGCCAGCGTGCAGTTTTGACAAGCTCCTAAACCCTGAGGCCCAGGCGGGCCCTACAACCATCACACCCCTGCATCTTGCTCTGTGCCCAGTCTTATACCTAACACGAGTAGACTGAAACAAACGGTCATTGAGCTTTCCGCAACTGCGAGGCATTTTGAGAACTGTATCTGGCATTGTCCTACTTTAGATGCGGAGTTCTTATTGCTGCAACCTAAGCCTCTGATGAAAAGCTGTACACAGCTTGAAACACGTGTCAGGCTTCTCTTCGCACAAACAATAAAGGCTTCTCTTTGCACAAACAACTAATTATAATTTCTTGGCGCAGTGAGACTGGGAACATCTTTGTTTTTCTTCAGTTTTATACCTCGTCCCAGAGTATGCCAACCCCTGTTTTCCTTTAACCTCTACAGTCTTCTCTCACTTAACCAATCCGCCATTAACCTACCCACAAAAAAACCCTATCTTCACTTAAAATAGACTAAAATTATCTTGCCCTTCCTTCCCTCTCAAGCCCTCCCTTCCGTCACTGCCAATTTCTGATGGTCAGACTCTTCGCCAGGCAGAGAGTGGGTGGTAGCGCTCCCTCTTCTGCAGTTACCTCCCTCTCGGATGACCTCTCTGCCCCTCTCAAACTTGCTGTGCCACCTGAAGTTCAGAGCAGCCCTAAACGCTACCTTTTCATTTCGACTATCTCTCTCGCTCCCCCCTGCTGGACAACCCGTATATTGCGCTGCCTGGCTACGCTCAGCGTCTCACAGGTACCAGGCCCCCACATTTATCCTGTATTCCATGCACTATTCCCCTTAATACCGCACACTAGGGGCTGTATCTGTAATCTTAACAGTCCCCTTCCTCCTTGTACCTTACACAGAGCCATGTTGCCCTAGCTGCACTAACTCCCAGCACTGCTGCCCTAATTGTACGCCCCTTCTCACCCCCCCTTGCCTTTGTGTCTCGCACTTGCCCTATCTGACGGACACAGGGCTTAGACAGAACCCCCGCCTCCCCTGCCTCCCCAGCTCCTACCAAGTCTAACTCTCGCCATCCTCAGGATCCCTTTTAAAAACCCTGTCTTGGCCCTCCATGCTACCAATGCCATTTCTTTTTATAATTATTATCCACCCAAACCTGTTCCAACCTGGGATATCCATTCTTCCTTCATAATTATTCTTTATGCTCATTCCTTCATTTAATATGTCTTATATTTATTGAATCCTATCCTTTAACCGCTAATACGCCTCCCACATCACCGTCCCCCACCAACCTTACCCTTCCCAAACACCCTTGCACCTTCAGTTTAAATCCCGCTCACCTCTTGTTCCAAAACAGTTGTTGCCTGGAGCGTATGCCCCATCGCTACTGCAAAGCCGCGGAGGGGAGCCATCCAAAATCTCCCCCCACTCTCAATTCAGGTGACGGTGTTCCAGCCATCTCCCAACACCAAGGTTACCGGCCCAGGGATGTACTAATCCCTTCCGCTTCTGTTGTAGGGGTGGGGGGTGCCAAAGCCCCTCCCCCTGCTGCTGCACTCAGGGATGATGGTGTTCACCAACTCCCTTCACTCGTGGACAAAACCGGGGATGTGGTACCCCCTCCTACCACCACCTCCTAAGGCTACCCTGTGGTCCACCTTGGTTGGCGCCCCCCCAGCCCTGCATATCCCCTCATGGATCCCTTATAGCCCTTCCCGATCCTGACTAGCCCACCTGCCCTTTTAACTTTGTTATCCCCCCTCTTACCCCTGAAGGGGGTACTGCCCTGCCCCAGGGGCACTTACCGGGCACCCCCCACTAGTCCAGCCCACTAGCTACTCCCTCCCCGCTCCCAGCCCAATTGCTCCCCTCCCCCCTCCTGCTGACTCCAAGCAAACCCAGGCGAGGGGCCAATCTCCCACCCTCACAGAGAAGGTCTAGAAAAGAGTCCTCTTGTAGTAACATGAGCAATAGAGTCGTAGACTGACAAGAGACTCTGTTAAGAATCCAGCAGACAATTGTGGTTTTACTGGTCAACTGGGTCCTTGTTTTACCAGGCATGCTTAAGGCAAACTTAACTACTGAGTGGTAGGACCAAGGACATTAGGACAGCGTAAGATTTGAGACGACATCCCAATTTGAGAAAATCCAGTCAATAGCAAATCCCTTGTTGTATGTAGGGCCTCTCACTAATTGAGAGAAATTAAGATTTGTAAATTTGCTACACAGTCCTGTACATATTTGTAATTGGCTTTCATGTATCCCATATTAAAGTCTCCAAAAATGATATTGGTTGAATTTGTGGTCATGAATGGTTCAACTGCTCCAATAAGGAAGCTTTTAAAATCTGGCATGTAATCAGGAGGACGATAGATACATTAGATACTGTATGAGGTATTCAGATTTACTTGAACGAATGACAGCTGCCCCCCGAGCCCCAACACGACCTGGATGATCATTGCGAAGGATAGGGTGTGAATCAGGAATGGCAATGTGCAATACTGGTGGATCTAATCCACATCAAAATGGCTCTCAGCATACAACGTGCATCAACATGCACACACACAGTCACCAAAATGTCAGGATGGAATAAGGCCTAATTTGCCCCATGCTAAAGTGGGATTTCCCTACCTAAATAAACTAAGGAAAGTCTGTGTCAGAAATTTCAACTGAAAAGTCTATTTCCAAAACCTATGCTTGCCCTCACAACTAAAACAAAACAATGTGTAGGGATGTGAACCATAAACTAAACAGTGTTCCAAAAGTAAAGTTCAGAGCTATTTCCAGATCAGACTTACTCTTCACTTTCTGTTTTTTTTCCTTGTCTTTTTATTAATTTTAAAATACAACAACGTAATTCTTTTCAAAGCAACCAAGAGAAACAACTCCCCATCCCCCTCCCTCATAAACCCCTGGGGATTGGGGCAACAAACCACATGGATCCAGACCATTCTCGTTCTGATCGGGACTACAGTTTCAAAATAAGTTCAAAATACGAATATTATGAGGGCACCATTGGAGCATATAGTCACTCTGTAGGAACTGGAGTACCTGGCCCCAGTCCGTTTGAAAGTTTTCCGTGGTCCCTTCTTACTTCAAGTCATCCATTCCATAGTTACAAAGTGCCAAAGCTTTCTAAGCCATTGGAGCTGTGTCTGGGGCGTCTTTTGCTTCCAGTTTTGGGCAATTGTCAACCAGGCAGCTACTACCAGGACCATTATTACCTTACGCTGACATTTAGTGTGCATTCTTTGTGCGGGGTCCCACATGCCCGCCATCCATACATTGTCCCCAAGATTTCCAGCTCCCTGGACCATCTTCTCGGCTTGGGCCTTGATCTCTTTCCAGAAGGGAATAATGTGCGGACAAGTCCACCAGATGTGCTCCCAGTCTCCTTCCTGGTGGCATCCTCGCCAACAGAATCCATCCATATTAGAATACATTGCTTTCAGTCTTTGCGGTGTTAGGTGCCATTGTAACAACACTTTTTGCCACATCTCACCTAGGCGGATGGATTTCGTCAAGGTAGTGATATTTTGCCACACCTCTTTCCAGTGTGCTCGTGGAATTTCCGTCTCTAGCGTCGCCTCCCATTTCTTCATATAGATCCACTTCACCCTTTCCCCTTGTGAATTTAGATGGGCGTAGAGTTTTGATATCAGTTTGTGAATCCCTGGGTCTGTTATGACATAGGTTTCAAATTTCGTGAGGTCTCTTGTACCCGCTTCTTCATTGACCGGGGAGAATAGCCAATGGGACAGCTGGACATGTCTATACCTTTCCGTTCTCGACACTCCTAGTTCTTGAACGCAGTCTTCAAAAGACCTGAGTGATCGGTTCTTATACATATTGCCAATCCTGATACAACCTGCCAGCTTCCAAGAGGTGAAGGCCTTCAGGTCCATCCTAGGCGGAAAGTCGGGGTTGTGGAACAGTGATGTGAATGGGGATGGATGCGTTGTTAGATTTCCTCTCTTGACTGCTGAGTCCCATGCGTTGAGAGAAGCACTCATTATCTCGCTTACCTTGGTGTTCGGGTGACTATACCGCTTGTGGGACCTTAACAGGTTGGAGGGTGGGCCCCCAGCCACTGCTATATCTTGGGTGACCCATTTGGATTGAGGCTGGTCGGCCACACATTCCTTGATCACCCGCAGCTGTGCTGCTTCATAGTATCTCTTGAAGTGAGGGAATGCCCGGCCTCCCTCATCCACTGCAGCGGTCATCGTGGTCATTGCTACTCTTGGTTTTTTATGTTGCCACACATATGCCGAGGTCATTTTGTTTAACGAGCTAAAAAGAGATCTAGGAAGCTTGATCGGTAGAGCTTGAAAGTAGTACAGTACTTTAGGGAGAATTGTCATTGTTACCGCTGAGATTCGCCCCACCACGATGTCGACATAGGTGTCCATCTCGTTACTCGTTTTTGCAGGTGGATGAGAAATGTCGGGTAGTTTGCTGAGTACAGTTGTGCTATCGTAGGAGTGATTTTGACTCCAAGATAGGTTATGTTGTTCTGTGCAAGTTTCATTCCTAAGTTCTGAGCCAACCGTTCCGTGGCCCCGAAGTCGGCCGACAAATTCAACACCTCCGACTTGCCTTTGTTTATTTTGAGGCCAGATATAGCACCGAATGATTCCAGCTCGGTCATGAGTGTGGGTAATGTTCTGGAGGGATTCGTAAAGGCCAATAGCATATCATCGGCGAATGCCATAATTTTGTGTTCCACCCCTCCCATCTGCACTCCCTTGATTAGATGCTGTTGCTGTATTTTCACAAGGAGGGGTTCTAGGAACAGAGCATACAAGAGAGGGGACAGTGGGCACCCTGGCTTTGTGCCGGGCGTCGTTTTGACGGTATTGGATGGAAAGGTATCAACAGCTATCCTTAGAGTGGGGTTGTTATAGTTCGATTTTATCATCCTCAAATAGGAATCTCCAAAGCCCATGTGCTCCACTGTGTGGAAGAGTTGCGACCATTCAACTCGCTCGAACGCCTTTTCCACGTCGAGCGCTACTAGGATGGCCTCTATATTTGTACGTTCCGCTTTTTCTATAAGATGGACACTCGCCTGGTATTATCCGCGGCTTGCCTCATGGGGACAAAGCCTGCCTGATCCGCATCCACTAGGAGGGCCATGTAGGACGTCAGCCTGTTAGCTAAGATTTTAGTGAAAGGCTTTGCGTCCAAGTTGATTAAAGCAATTGGCCTATATGATCTGGGAATAGTGGGATGTTTACCAGGCTTCAGGAATAGCACCAGTCTCTCTTCATTCATTGATGGAGTGATGTTTCCGCGGGACTTGAAGGTTTTGTACAGCTCTGTGAGTCTGGGGGCCAGAGTGTCGCAAAATTTCTTATAAAATGCCTCTGTGAACCCATCTGGGCCTGGTGCTTTATTCTTGGGGAGTTGCTTAATAGCTCGTAGCACTTCTTCCTGTGTTATGTCCTGGTCTAGTGCCACTCGGGCTTCCTCCGGTAGCTTTGGCAGGGTAATATTCTGGAGGAACGCTTTCTGCTCCATCTCATCTGGATTACTGGTGGTGTAGAGGTCCTGGTAGAAAGTTCTCATGACTTCACCCATGTCATCGTTGGTTGTTTTTCGCGCTCCCGAGGGATCCATCATTGCCTGAATAGTTCTCTCCCTGGTCTTCTCCCGGAGCTGTCGGGCAAGCAGGGCATCTGCTTTATTGGCGAGAAGGTAATACTTTTGTTTCGCCCTCAGAAGTGCTCGTCCAATTTTCCGGGTGTGGAGGAGCTCCAGTTGGCCCTGTATATGCTGCATTGCTCTCCTGTTGGCTCTAGTAGAGCTAGCCGCTGCTTCTTTTTGTGCGTCTTTCAGTCGCTTCGAGGTGTTTTACCCACTGCGCCATTTGCTTATCTCTCTTGGCTTTCAAGGCTATAAGTTCTCCCCGCATTACCACCTTGAAGGCATCCCACAACATTTCCAGCGAGACCATCCCTGTGTCGTTTTCAATGAAGTACCTATCAATCTTCTCTTGGATTTCCTCGACCAGCACAGGGTCCTGTAGAAGTTCCGAGGGGAAGCGCCAGGCCACACTCCGCCCCCTCTTGTTTTCAGCGCCAGGGACAGTATGATCGGGGCGTGGTCCGAGAGGATGATGGGGCCAGTCTCCACCTCCAAGATTGTCCCTAAGAGGGTGGTGGAGACCCAAATATAATCGATTCGCGAGAGCGAGTCATGAACATGGGAGTAGTGCGTGAAGCCCTCTCGTTCCCCATTCTTTACTCGCCAGGAGTCGTGTAGGGCGAGGCGCTCGAATGCCTTCTTTAATGCTACCGAGGGGGCCCTCCCCTGCCTCCCGCTTTGCCTGTTCTATCCTGAGCAAGGTTCCATGCTAGATTCAAATCTCCTCCTAGTATAATGTCTCCTGTGGCAAATTCTTCTAGCGCCCTCAGAATGGCTGGTATATAAGTCTCTGTCCTGTGTTCCTGGCATATACCGATGCTAGCGTCAACCGCCTCTCCTCTACCACAACATTGAGGAAGATGTACCTCCCTTAATTATCGGACCTGTGGTCAGTGATCTGTACATTCAAGGAGTCCTTTATGACCACCATGACCCCAGCCCTTTTTCCTTCAGCATTCGACTGGAAGACGTGTTTTGCCCCTTTTCTCACTCCTTTTGATGTGCGTTTCCTGATATAGTAGATGTCTGTCTAGTTTGGCCAATTTCACTGGAGTGTTCATGCCCCGTACATTCAATGAGAACACCATCACCGGAATCTTTTTCGCTATCACCATCATAAGATTGATAGGCGGGCTCTCTGTAACTGTCCCGATATAACTGAGGTCCTCTGTGTCAAACCCATGGGTCGCCCTGGCTTCCCCAACTTGTAAACTTCCCCCATTGGCTTCCCCCCCTTAAAGCCCTGAAGGTCCAATCCGGGTTGCTATGTGGCCTGGGACGAAGTGTCCAGCGCTCCCGGATCGAATGTCCCCTCACCAACTTGTCGTGGGGAATTCTAAACCCCACTAAGGCTTCCATTGAATTCCTTGTTTACTCCCTCTCGGACCCGCTAGTGATCTATCAGGCGAAAAGTCTAATTCCAATTTGTGTTTACCACGGTAGGCGTTACCAATTACTGTGTAGATGCTGTAGGCGAGTTTGCTCTACCTCTCGATTGGTCATGTCCTCTTATCTCTTCCTTTCTTTTGGACTGTCTTCCACCCATCTTGTTGGGTTAGACCCCTGGATTTTCGCTGGGGGCGCGGCTGAGCAGCCTCTCCTCCATTCGTTATGCCCAAAAGCTCCTCAACCTCTTCACACGATGTGATTCTGTGTTGGAACCCCTCCCATGTGAAGAGGAGGCCAAACGGAAAAGTCCATTTATATTTCACCTGGACTGAAGACAGATGGCGAACGACCGGACCCATCTTTCGCCTCTTGAGGAGGGTAGATTGGGCCAGGTCTTGGTATAGCTGTACTTCTTGGCCATTGAGCATTATCAGGGGGGCTTGTGTGGCTTTTCGGAGGAGCTGTTCTTTCTGCCCATATGAGGTCATTGCCACCAGGACATCCCTGGGCCTCGTTCCTGGTTCTGACCTTCTTTTGGGGCCCACCCTGTGAATTCGGTTGATTCCTACCCCCTGGTCCTCCTCCTCCTCCAGGATCTCCGCGAATAGGTGCATGACCATCGTCTTCAGGTCTACGCCCCCCACGGATTCCGGCAGGTTTTTAATTCTCACATTTGATCTCCTTGACCTATTTTCTAGGTCCTCACATTGTTATTCTAGGTAGGCCTTTGTCTGAGCCACTCTATCCAGTGTTTTGTCTGATTTCATGGAGTCTTCTTCCAGTTGCTGAAGTTTCTTTTCAAGTGTATCAGTCCTCTCCCCCAACTTGCCCACATCCTGAGTTCTTGGAGTGATTGCACCATTTCCCCCCTCAAGATCGTGAATTGCTCTTGGACAGAGTTAAGCAGTTGTGTCTGGAGTTCTTTAAAACAGGTTTGCATGTCCTCTCTACTCATTGCCTTGTCGTCCATCCTCCCTCACACTGCATTCGGGGCAAGAGGGGGAAAGTCTTCTGGCGTGGACTTAAGGCCGTCTTGTGCCCCCCCAAAGTTGTTTCAAGTTCTTTCCCTGGTTCCTCTGCGGGGAAGATTGCGTTGTAGACCTCGCCCGAGATTTAGACATTAATGCGTTGTGCTGTACTTGACAGGGCTTGGTCAGTCGGGTCTGTAGGTTTGCACCCGGTACTTAGGGCAAGGGCCCTGCCTTTACTCTGAGAGAGAATACTCTTGAATAGGCTCGTCTGGGCAGTCGTAGGGCAGTTTATGCTGTGACTTTTGAGGATTTTGCGGTGCGCTCGTGGGTGGGGAGCGTTGTGCTGGACTTGGAGGGGCTTGGCCAGTCGGGTCTGTAAATTCGTGCCCAGAGCCTAGGGCATGGGCCCCCTCTTAACCCGTAAGGAGGGTACCCTCTGAGAAGGCTCGCCTTGACAGTCGTAGGGCAGTTTGTGCTGTGGCTCTTGAAGATTTTGCGGCACGCTCGTGAGTGGGGAGCATTTCCACTGGGTGCGCATGGAGTGTTACCTCGGCGAAAGGTAGTGGTGGAGACCTCTTATATGGGAGATCGTGGAGAGCTCATGAGTGGCCTCCCACTAGTACACACTTAATCATCTTCCCTTCCGTAGGGGACTATGTGCGGTATGGCCTCACCTTCGGGGTCTGTTCCTCTCCCGTGCCACTGCCTTTGCCAGTGCTAAGCTTCTGCGGCCGTGGTTGCAGCCGCAGGGAAGGCAACGGTGCGACAATTGATAATATGCGCGGCTGGCCCCCTATTCTGGCGGCCCGATGGCCTCCTCGGCGCTGGCTCACAGGGTTCGTGTGTGATTATGGGAGGCTCGCCGCTCTCACGTCTCCTGCGCTGCTTACACTGCACTACTCTCTGGAGGCACGGGCTGCCCAGCGATGAGCCGATCCCCGGCAGGGCATTCCGAAACTTCCTAGGAGCAGGGAGGGGGGCTGTGGCGCTGCAGCGCCGAATCCCCTCAACAGCGGTCCAGCAGCATCGGCGGGAACGACACCGCCCGCGCACTCGATAGGCTCCCGGAGGGGGGTCCCGCTACTGATCGGACCGATCTCTGACTTGTGTGGGCCGGTCCACCACAATCTCAGCCCCTCCACCGCGCGGACTCCGTTTACTGTGTCAGCGCCACCAATTGCCCGTCAGGGATCCGCGCTGGTGCCCCAATCCGCAGCCAGGGATCCGCGCTGGCACCCCAATCCGCAGTGGGTTTATTTATTACTATAATTATTACTTTATTACTTGAAGTAATACATTTCCACACTTTTGTGTAGGTCAGAATGCTGTTCCCCAAGTTCAATATAGTTCCGGGGCAGCACGTCTCAGGGTTCCCTTCCCCAAGTTCACTATCAAAAGATGACACAAAAAGAAGTATCTTGAAGCTTTGTTTTTTAGACCAGAGGCATTGCTAGGTGGGGCATGGGGGGGAATAAGGGGCTTTAGCCCCGGGTCTTTTGGTTGTAGCCCCGGATAGAAGCTCAGGGGCTACAACCAAAAGGCTAGCTAGCACCGGGTCCCGGCAGTCCCAACATTAGCATAGCCCTGGATCTTTGCCACACCTAGCAGCACCCCTGCTTTAGACTGTGTTTCAACAATTCTTTACAGTTTAGGGTTCCCTTTCCCAAGTCTGGTATGCACCAATAGTAGTTTTCCTTTTTACACAACAGCAAATGTTCTTGGCGCAGTTGTTAGACCACACAGTCCACCCAATACAGCTCGTGCAACCAGGAACCTTGCATTTGCTTTCAACCGTTCTTAATCCAACAGATAGTAGTTCGTTGGTCTAGGCGCAGTTGCTGGATTGCACAATCCACCCATTACAGGTCACGCAAGCAAGAACTTCCGGTTCTCCTTGAGTACTTTAATATTCAGACAAACAAGTGCTTTCTCAAATCCAGCTCCACAACTTTAATATACAAGTGGTTTCTGAACCTTGACTGCAACTCTGCACTCAATCTTTCATTCAGTGTGGTTTCCCATTTGCTTTCAGTTCACTGTTTAAGTTTTGTTATTTGCATTCAGTTTGATGTTCAATGCTAGCAGTTGTGCTGTTTCATGTAACTCAATGTTAAAAATGAATATGATTTGTCTTATCTTTCACTTCGGTATTCAATAGGTGCAAGTTTTGCTTATTTCATTCAGTTCGGTATTCAATAAATGCAACTTTGCTTGGTTCATTCAATTTGATATTCAGTAGGTGCAACCTTGCTTGTTTCATTCAATTCGGTATTCAATAAAGGTAGCTTTGCTTGTTTCATTCAATTCGGTATTCAATAGGTGCAACTTTGCTTGTTTCATTCATTTCGGAATTCAATAAATTTAACTTTGCTTGTTTCTGGGGGCCGCTACTCTATTTTCGGTCCCCAGCAGTGCTCGGGTGGTTCTAGTGTCTCTGACTTACCCAGACCCAGCAGCTCCTCTTGGCAGCTTCTCCCAAAGCGGGAAAGCCTGTTTGCTGGGTGTTTCGTTCAGCACATGCTGGCTGTTGTACGCAGCTCTGCCTCCGCTCCATGGCAGCACCTGCTGCCCGCCTTCCCTTCCAAGGGATCTCCGTCCTGCATAGTCCCACCAGCAGCACTCCGGGATCTTGGTCTGCGTCTCGGCTTCTCGCGTTCTTGCACGGCTCCTTCTGCTGTGTCTTCCCCTGCTGTTCTCATGTGCCTTTGCATTCCACCTCTTATACACTTGTGGTCCTTTAATGGGCTGCAGGTGTATTCCTTTAATTAATGCTGCCTGGCTCTGATTACAAGGACATGCCTGAACCTCATGCATCTTCTTCGTCCGAGTACCAAAGTGGTGGGAGTAAGTGGTGTCTATTACTCTCAGTTGTTTCTTCCTCATCTCAGTACTAGAGTGCGAAAAGTGTGCAATGGTCATAGCTCTCAGTTGTTTCTTCCTTGTCTCAGTACTGTTAGGGACCCCAAGAGGGGAATAAAGGGGAACTGCCTTATAATGACCCACAAATGTCGGGGGAAGGTTAGTCTGATAGTTACAAGGATAAAGGGGATACTGTGTTTTGTTGCAAGGTACGGCATTCCCAATCTTTTGTCTTCTCTCTCTAGTATGTCTGGGTTGATAATATCTCCTGTTCTTCTCAGGGACAAGATTAGATGGGGAACAATATCCCATGACCACCTCTGGGATAAGGGTTACTTCCTGAAAGGAGAATGTGGAATACTGCATCTTACCTAGGTGCATCCCACTTCCAATCCCCAAGGAGCCTCCACCCAGGGGATCCTCCCTAGCTTGTCCATCCCCAGGGTTGGGATCCAAAAGTGACTGGCCTTCCCTGGCCACCCACATAGAGGATCCAAGGGGAGTAGATGTGAGGACACCCTCAGGCTTCTCACATACTAGGCACAAACAGTCCTGTGAAACGCGCCGGTGCTAACAAGCTGCTAAGGTAAAGAAAAGCATGCAGGGGAAGTTAGGTGATGTAGTTTACGGACGTTGTCAAGTTTTAAACTTTGTGTTTTCAAAAAGCAGTAAATTCTCCTCTCTGACAATAACAAACGTTGCTCTGCAATTTAACCGTTTTTTCTTTCTGTGCCTATAAACCAATCAGCAAGTTAAATCTAAAATCAGTGTGCAATAGCGTTCGATCTAATCCACATAAAAATGTCTCTCAGCATACAACATGCATCAACATACACACACACAAAGTCACCAAATGGAAACAAGAGTATGTCAGTGCCCTTATAATACCAGGCACAAACCGGTCTGCCAAACATGCCGTTACATGGAAGAGCAGGAGAGCTTGAGGTGAGGGAAAGTCTACGACTATGTGATATAACTCCTGGAGGGATGCCCCCCTTCCCAAGATCCAGACGGGTGATAGATAGGAGAGTCCTTGCCCCAGAACATCAATATCCTACAAAACCTGCCTTGTTGCTTTCAATGGAACTCCCTGCACTGGCTTTGGGATAGAGAGAGTAGAGGACAGCCAAACCAGGGTTCTGGAGTCAGGACATCCCAGATAGGGCATCCCAAGGCCACATCACTGTGTGGGAAAAGCCCCCTTCTCAGAACCATAAAACACAGCATTGAGCCGCACAGTCACGTTTAATTGAACCACCAGCCAAAGGGCAAAGGCAAAATACACTAAACCAGAGGCATCGCTAGAGGGAGTCTGGGCGGGGGCTATAGCCGCAGGTCTTTGGTTGTAGCTCTGGATAGAAGCTCAGGGCCTACAACCAACAGGCTAGCTAGCCCCTAGTCATGACAAACCTGGCATTAGCGTAGCCCTGAACCTTTCCCAGACCTAGCAACACCCTTACACCAAACATAAGATGGGGGAAGGGAAATGCATCCCAAAACTTTCTTCATGCAAACAATAACTCTCCCTCATTGAGTCAGAGCAGCACAGTGGAAACCCACCTCTCCCCCCATTCATAAGCAGGGCTTGCGCAGAGAAAACATATTTCCTCTTACAACCTCAACCTCAGTGAAAACAAAGATAAAACCCTGCAGGAGAAGTGAAGTAAGAAGGGCACAGTGATTCTAAATTCCCCAGGCAAAAGGCTCCAACCATTAAAGCCGCAGAGAAGTCAGGACATTGAGGAGAGGTGTATGCACCTTTCTCACCAAACTTCTAGACCACATGGCATGGATTCAAAATAGCCACTAGAACATTTCAACGCCTTTCTCCCTGAGTTGTGATCTACAAAGCCAGACTCTCAATCAGATCACTGCAGGGGGCTACCTAACAACTCCACCCAATCAGTGAGCAGACACCTGAGCAAGGCAGTGTAAAAGATACTCTGTTTTCTCACAGTGTGGGTCAGGGGAAGCTGCCTTGCGTTGCTGTGCTAGTGGAAGGTCCGGCAGAGCTTAAGGGAACTTGCAGGACCAAGGGCCTACATCCTCAAAAGGCACAATGTTCACTGGCTCTCTCCTGTATTGATTAAGTCAATGTCCCCCAAGCTTTGGGGAGGGTTCCTCAGTCTTTCCCTATGCCTGTGCATTTCTTTGCCTGTTCCATTTGCTTTGCCCCGCTGCTCCCCTGTAGCCCATCTGGGAAGACGGGAAAGATCAAGAAGGAGGAGGAGGTAAATATAACTATGGAAGGGTTGGCTTTGTAGAGATCCGAATGCGTCACTATGGATGAATCCCTCTATCAAACTGCATGACAAAACTTTATTCTGGCCTGGATGGTTTTTGGGTGGTGTTAGTTGGGTTGGTGACCTCTTCATTGAAGGTGAATGGAAAAGCGCTAGAGATTTACAAAGAGAATTTCGCATCGAGGGTTTCAGGTTTTCAGACTATAGGAAATTGAAGTTGGCTGTGGGTGTGATTGATTTTCAAAATAGTCTGAATCTGGAATTTCTTACAAGGAAATCTTTGATGAATGAGGGCGGACTAGCGAGCAGGGTGTATAGGCAGATTCTACTCGAATATAAAGGCAATGATTCGCTAAGAATTGAATGGGGTCGGAGAATTGCTGTGGACATTGCTGTGGAAAGTTGGACAAAGATGCGTGAGAATGTCAAACTGTGTTCCTTGGGTTTGACTGAACGGACAAGACAAATTAAGATCCTGAATAGGGTCTATTGGACCCCGGAAAAATTATGGAGGAGAGGTTTAAAGGATCGTCCGGAATGTTGGGCATGTGTTCAGGATAATGGTACGATGGAACATATGCTGTGGGATTGTGTGAAGGTTCGTGGGTTTTGGAGTGATGTCTGTGAAATTTGTGTAGAAATCCTGGAAGTGACCATTGATTTTAATTTCGAGACGTTAATTCTGGGGAATGACTCCATCTTGGATGACCTATCTCAGTGCCAAAAAAAATGGTTATTTAGAGGGGCTGCAGTGGGTAAGAAAATTATCCTTAGGAATTGGAAATCAGTTGCTACATTAGAAAAAGAAATGTGGCTAAGTGAAATTCAAGATTTGACAGCTATGGAGGAACATTTATATAGGAGACAAGGCAAAAATGGTTTGTTTGCAAAGATATGGGGGAGATTTTTGGAACTGTATTGAATTAGATTTTGTAGGCAATGAGATGTGAACTGCGGGTTAGGGTGGGTTTCGTTTCTATAGATACTATTGTTTTTGATGTTTCTGTGAATTTGTATATCATTTTGTAAATATGTTATTGCTTTTTAAAATTGATGTCTTCTTTCTCTACATTGAAAATAAAGTTCCAAAAAAAAAAAAAAAAAAAAGGAAGGGTTGGCTTTGAAGCAGAGAAAGTGCAGGGAGAAAAAGTGAAGAAGACTTGTGAGGGAGAGGGTGGCATTGGAGGCGAGAGTGGGAAGAGTGAGAGAGCAAGAGAGACATGAGAAGGAGGATTAGGGAAGCAAAATTGTGAGGAAGGGGTTGGTGGAAGAAGGACAATGGAGGTGAAAGGAGACTGAGAAATTAACAGTAGAGTCTTTGCGGAGACAAGTGGTGAGAGGAAGGAGGGGGACAGATGTCCAAAGCATGAAACCAGTATTGGCCAGGCCGAGAAGGCATACGATTAGAGGGTGTTTTTTAGGCCTTATTAGAAACCTATTGTTGAGCCAACATTAACCTAATGGTGGCATGTAAGAATGTTTTTCACTTTAGCGGGCTTTATCAAGGCATTACAGAATCAAAACAAAGTTATGAACAGGAAAGCCTGTTGTGAGTCACAGTTGGTTTGCCATCAATCTATTTTTTATAAACTGTTACTTCACAATTTATATAAAGGTGCCACTGTGTAGTCTACTTAATTTCAATTATTGTCAGTACAACCACTTTAGAAAACAATGCTAAGGTTTGTTGCAGATTGTGCACATTTATACATTTTTCTGTGCAATCAAATAGTCACTTTACAGTTTCGGCAGTTGCCTAAAATACAAGTGCATCTGTGAGTGTAAGAACGAAAGGGGGCACAAAAGAGGAGAAGAGAAGGAGGAAGAGGAGAGTTAAGGAGGGTAGTCATTGGTTCAAAGTAAACTTTTGTTCATATGTCTTAGTTATGCTGGATAGGTTTGATCAAGCGGGTCTTTAAAGTATGAAAGTGGATGGCCATGTCAGTTTGAGACTGCCCATCGTTCAGACTAGTTTGCATTTGTGAAAGCTGAGGTTAAACCACTGAGCTACATGGGTGCAGTTATATTGTGTCCTCCATACTAATAATATTAGGACCTAAGTGCCTATTATGCAACATGGCACAGTGAGTTGTGTTGTGATTTAAATAATCTGGATGGGCACGTGACCATTTGTTACGTTGGAGTGAAAGAAATCATTGTTTAAAAGCATTCAGACTGATATTTATTCTTGTATTCCACATAAATAAGCTCTAAATTAGCACAGCTCACTAGTAGGGTCATTCTTTCATTTGGTTTCTGAATTTATCTGCATGAGGAAAGTTTATATTTTTTTAATTTTAAGTGCCTGCTACATAATGTTAATGTTAAAGGTATTTGTATAGCGCACCGTCACCAACAGAGTTGGTCTCCAGGCACTCAGGCGGATCTGTACACAAAGGTGGACAATGTGGGTTAGTGGGTGAAGAGGGCGTAGGAAAGTGAGAGGTGGTGTACTGTTGGCAGATTCTGTTCGGTTTTCACTGTGTGCTGAGCTTGGGTGTGCAAATAGGATCGAAACGGGTCCTCGCGTGCTGTTGTTGCGATCTATGTTTTGGTTGTTTGTTGTTGCAGTGTGGTGAAGTCTGTGCGGTTTGCTGTGAGAGAGGTGGTTGTGTGGGTTTTGTGTGAATTAAGTAAGCAGAAATTGGAGGTTTTGGTTAGTGGGTTGTATGTCTCATAATCCCTGTAGTTTAGTTTATGTATCTGTAGCATTGAAAGCAGGACCACAGTAGTTATGGAGATAGTTTATAAGGTTTATTTAGGCTACAATTAGATTATATATTAAATATGAATATAAGTATATATGTATATAAAATAGGGAAGGAGTCTCTGGAGGGAGATGCTTCTCTGTCTCCAACTGTCCTCAGAGTGCCCATTCCACCTCCACATTCTCCTTCTGGAATCCCTGTGGATTCTGCATCATTGCAGTACAGGATGCACCATGCTACACATCCCCTTTCTTTCTAAACAATATTCACTCTCCATAGTCCATTAATCGTTCCGGTCTTCGGTATCTTCTCCCAAAACTTGACATCGGAGCTTGTGTTACATTCAAGGCATTTATGGAGTTCATCGGTAAGGAACATTTCTTGTTCTGTCTAATGTCACCCATATCATTTCTATCACCACTTTAACTTGCACCTTCACCATCCTTCTTCCCCATCACTTCCATGACTCTTCCATTGTTCCATACCCTACCATCACTTGTTCTTATAGCATGCTTAAATACCTCAATAACTTGAATAGGATCCGACCATTTAATTCCTCTCACTCTCAATGCTTCAGGTAATTTCACTCTGACTAAACTTCCTACTTGAAGTGTTTCATTACACCTGAATCTCTTTTTATCATGCTCAACTTTGTTTCTAAATTGTCTCTGCCTTATCTTATCTATAGCATTACTGGTTCCAACTTCCATACTTATCACCTCACCCATCCATCTAGGACAGAGCTTGGTAATAGCCTTTCTACCCCTGCTCAATTCGAAAGGTGATATACCTGTCGAACTGTGCGGTGTAAATCTGTGTGCCATTATGACGTTCTTAACTGACACTTTCCAACACACACCATTGGCCCATGCCCATCTAATGGCATCCTTAAGTATTCTATTGTATCTTTCAACCACCCCATTGGTTTGTGGGTGATAAATCGCACTGGTCACATGATTAATCGATCTCTTTACTAAATAGTCTTCCATTTCTTTTGAGACAAATTGGGGGCCATTATCAGTTAATATAACTCCTGGATATCCTTCCCTACTACATACTTCTTCCATGAAATTAATAATGTTTTTTGTAGTGACACTTGACATCATTTTTACTTCTGCCCATCTAGTTAAAATATCAATCATAACCACACAAAATGTCTGGCTGCCTTCACTCCATATGGGGCCCATAATATCAATTCCCACTTTCAACCATGGTCTGCTCGGCACATCAGTCAACACCATTGGATATTCATTACTCATACAACCCTTATCCGTTTTATTACAAAGGATACAGTTTCTTGTGACTCTCTCGATCTCTGCATCGCATCCCAGCCACCAATGTGTGTTCCTTATTCTGGACTTAGTTTCGGAAATTCCTTGGTGTCCTTCATGGCCTAGATCAATTATTTTCTTCCGTAGATCTTCAGGTGGAACCAATCTATCCCCTCTAAGCATCCTGTACACTCAATTCATCCCTGATACTCCACAGTCCTTGTACATCTGCTTCCTTGACCTTGGAAATAGGAACTTGTCGTTTGTTCATATTTTCCATCACAAACTGTAGCTTGCTATCTTTACTCATTCCTGTAAGCCATTCCTCCTTGGCAATAGCTGTATCTTGAACCATGCATATAATTTCCTGTTGACTCTCTTCATCATCCTTTTTATTATCTTCTTGGGTATTTGTGAGTCTGGATAGACAATCTGCAGCATAATTCCTCACACATGGAATATACTTGACCACCACATTGAACTCCTGCATCCTATGCACCCATCTCCGTATCCTTGCTGACACTTTGTCCAAACCCTTATTCATAATTAACTCCACAAGTGGCTTGTGATCTTTATTTACCTCAAATTGTGTTCCCCACACAAAACTCCTGAACTTGTCCACAGCCCACATTATGGCTAAAGCCTCCTTTTCAATAGTCGCATATGCCTTTTCAGCTCCCTTTAATAGTCTCGAGGAAAATGCAATTATCTTCTCCTCTCCATTATGCAGTTGTGCTAACACCGCACCTAGACCCACATTGCTGGCGTCTGTTGTGATAATTGTTCGCTGTCCTTTTGTAAAATTCTTCAGTGCCGGTGCTGTTGTAAGAGCATTCTTTATGTACTTGAAATCTTTTTCACAATTCTCGTTCCACTCATATTTAATATTCATTCTGGTGAGATCTCTCATCGCAGCCGTATGATCAGCAAACTTCCTAACATATTTAGAGTAATACTCAGCCATTCCCAAGAAGGTTCTTAATTCTTCTTTGTTACTGGGCTGAGCCATATCATTGATGGCAGACAATAAATCAGGTTTAGGTGCAATGCCTCGCTCCGATATTACATGGCCCAAGTACTCAATTTGCTCCCTGTAGATTTTCGATTTCTCCCTACTCAATGTCATGCCCATCTTATGCAGTTTCCTTAATGCTCCATCCAAAATTCTATCATGCTCTCTTTGATCTTCCGCGAATATGAGGATATCATCTTGAAAAAATACAATACCCTTATCACCATCAAAGAGGTGATGCATGGTCTCCTGAAATACAGAGGCTGCCGATATAAGGCCAAACGGCATTCTCTTGTATTGATATAAACCCTCTGGAGTTATGAACGCTGTCAACTGTCTTGAGTCTTTATGCAAGCAAATTTGATGATACGCTGAAGTGAGGTCAAGGGTTGAAAACACTTTCGCCGGACCCATCGTAGATAACAATTCCTGAATGTTAGGAAGCGGATGCCTCCCAGGGATGATACATTTGTTCAGTTCTCTGAGGTCGATGCATACTCTTACTTTCCCAGAGCTCTTCCTCACAACAACCAATGGTGATACCCACTCTGAAGCATCGATTTTTTTCAATTATACCTTGTTCCTCCAATTTTTTGAATTCACTTTTGACCTCATCTCTCATTGCCAACGGAACATTTCTTAGTTTCTGTGCAACTGGTACACACCCCTTTTTGAGCTGTATTTTATGCATAATCCCTTTTGCACAGCCTATTTCATCTCTGAATACTGCCTTCTTCACTTCCTCCGTAGACAATTCACTGGATTCAATCATATAGACTGACTCTTCAGCGCTGGCATCCAATTTGACTTTCAACCATGCCTGATGTGTCCAACTGAGTAGTGGCGTTTCTCCTCTTCTTGACACATAAACTTTCACTTTGGCGACTCTATCTTTAAATGCTGCTTCTGCATCAAACCATCCAAGAATGTCAATCTTCACTCCTCCATAAGCATTTGGTTTGATGTCAGGCTCATTCAGCCATCTCGGACCAATTTTCCTCC
Organism: Ambystoma mexicanum; assembly: GCF_040938575.1. Classification (NCBI taxonomy): domain Eukaryota; kingdom Metazoa; phylum Chordata; class Amphibia; order Caudata; family Ambystomatidae; genus Ambystoma; species Ambystoma mexicanum. Next base: position 416,800,140 of record NC_090934.1, on the reverse strand, counting down.
AGATTCTTTCAGGTAGTAGCGTGTACTTTGCTCCTGAATCAGTCATCATCTTAACTGGATTACCATTTATCTTGATGATGGTCTTCGGACTCTCTAGTTCCATTCCATTTATTGTACTACTGACAGCAAATACACACTCTTCCTCTTCATTTTCTTCTGTACCACCAATCCAGTTCATATTTGCTTTATCCAATCTGCAACATTTGGCAAAATGGCCTTTGCCATTACAGTTTTTGCAAATTATGTGAATAGCTGGACACTCAGGACTGTTAGCCCAGTGCATGGGACTATCGCACCTGAAACATGTCCTGATTCTTCCTCTTCCTCTCTGATTCATCTGAGGACATCTATTATTCACATAACGTCCTCTGTTGTACACTCCAAAACCACGTGCATATCCTCTGTTCCTTGTCTCACTGCCACTTCTCATATCAGTACCATGCCTATACATGCTCTGTGTTCTAGATTCTTCTTTCCGTCTCACCACAGCATTTTGATTATTTGATTCATCCGCTTTTGCCATCTGAATTGCATTTATCGAACTTTCCGACTTCACTGTGGTAACTTTCACTCTTTCTTCTAGTGTCTTTACACAATTCTCCCTATGCTCCACTTCCTTGGCTATACGTAAAACAGTGTCTAAATCAGGATCATCTTCTCCCCACAGTCTCTCCCTGATCTTGGTACTGTTGCACTCTAACATAAATTGATCCCTTAGCCTCTCATCAAGCTGTGGTCCAAACTTGCAGTTCTTTGCTAGCTTCCTTAGGACTGTTATGAACTGCTCGACACTCTCTCCACTTTCTTGTGCTCTTTTTCCAAATTTATATCTCTCCAGAATGGTACTTAGCTTCTTCTCATAGTGTTTGTTCAATTTTGCAATGCACTTTTCATATTCATTCAAGTCTCCTTCATCATCACCAGGTAAACTCGGCAAGTCCTCATACTTTTCCTGCCCTGCTGGCACCAAACAGTGGAGTAATAATTACTTCTTTCTCTCCACACTATAGTTTGTCCCACAGACAACTGAGGCATAATGCTCAAACAATTTTAACCATCTCTTCCATGGTAAATTGGGCTCCCCAGCTTCCAGTAGAAACATGGCGGGTGGTGGGACAGTGTGCAATGACATGTTGATAGCTCTAACTTGGTCACCTGCTCCCCTGTCCCCAATGGTTACTCCAGCAATCTTAATGAAAACACAGTATGGTTTCCACACGTGCTCTTGTTATCCTCATTAACACTACAATCCTATTAATTTGTGATGTTCCTTATCATTTGTGCAATGTCCAAAGATAAGTACTGCTACGAGTAGGAGCAGGAATATCAAGATATAATAAAAATCTTTTTTTTTTTTTCTTTAATATTCTTCAAAGTGAGCGCTATGGTCAGCGCTACCACGGAAATTGTCCATAGACAATTTAAATCGCTTTATTTCTTAGTTTCCTGCCACACCTTTACAGCATCACAAGCATTTCACATATAAGTATTCATCTGCCAAACCCAAAATGGCTGCCACAACGTGACGCACGTCACGACGCACAAGGTCCTTTACTCCAAACCGCAAGCTACTCGGCACACGGAGCTTGCGAACGGCTTGCAAGCAGTGTTTATATTCGCTCACAGCTCGAGACGTTCACGCGCAGGTAAAACTGTGAACTGTGAGTCTGCCTCAGCCTTTACATAATACCATATACGAAGGCTTGTCAATTTCATATAGTCCACTGCAATTCCTCACAGTTACTTCACGCTCACCTGGAAACTTCTGTATTTGCTCCAGGCTCTTCCAGGCACACGGTTTTCAAACTTCCTCGTCGCCAATTGTAGCATTGAAAGCAGGACCACAGTAGTTATGGAGATAGTTTATAAGGTTTATTTAGGTTACAATTAGATTATATATTAAATATGAATATAAGTATATATGTATATAAAATAGGGAAGGAGTCTCTGGAGGGAGATGCTTCTCTGTCTCCAACTGTCCTCAGAGTGCCCATTCCACCTCCACATTCTCCTTCTGGAATCCCTGTGGATTCTGCATCATTGCAGTACAGGATGCACCATGCTACAGTATCGGTATTCAAAATGGGTTGGTATATCTCTCTATAGCTTTACTGAGTATCTAGTTTCTGAGGCGATACTGCGGCTGGTTCAATAGATTAATTGGCATATTACCCCAGGTTCGGTGAGCATAGTCCTTAGATCGATAGGGTGTTTTATTATCATTACCCAGCTTCTTTCTATCTATTTACTGTCAGTAGTCTATTGGGTGGTATAATCTTCTCTTCCCTTTCCTGACTATCTAGTATCAGGCCGGGGGAAGAGGTTGGCCTCCAGCTAACTTATTGAGCTTGGTACACCCAGGGGCGAGCATAATCCTGCTTAGGTAGTGGAGTTATATTATCTTTCCACAGACCATGTGCTGTGAGATTAAGGTGTTGTCCCCCCACCTGGAGAATGACGCCTCTGTTGCTACTACCGCTAGCACCACCAGATTGTGGACGAGTTTTCCCTTCAACAGATTCTCCTTTGTCCACCAGCGAAGGTCTTGTACTAGTGTTGGCAAAACGACCACTAGATCGTCCCACTGACCGCTTGCCTGAGACCAGTGTTTCGCCAACCACTCCTGCATGGGTCGCATGTGCACATGTGTGTGTGGGACCAGGTAAATGCAAGATGCAATCAAGCCGAGGAAACGCATAGCTTTGAGTACGCTTATCTGGTGACCAAGCGGGATAAAGAGCTACTAGGTAACCCCCAGTACTCCACATAAGGTGGTATGTGCTGGAACCACAAAAGAAAAAGTAAGATAAGTCATTTTACTATTCTTGGGAACAGTAGTTCACCCAAGAAAATGTATTTATACGTTAAGACGAGTCCAATGGAGTTTACCAGACTCCATTAAACAGTCAAACACAAATTCCTAGTCAGTAAAATACATGAGGGAGTAAGGGAAAAAGTCCCACTCACTCAGGAGTAAACATTAAAAAGCCTTGAGTCCAACAATTGAGATGAGGGTCTCTAAGGTTAAAGGGAATTGGCACAGAAATTAAAATTCTCTTTAACACCACCGCACAACCTCTGCAATGCTGGTCTCTAGCGGGAAAGCTTCTAAATCTAATGCTTCCCGCTGTACGACCTGCAAAATAAAGGTCTTTAGAGGAAGAGACCCTCTCTGGACTGGCAAGTGCTCGGCATACGACAGTGGTCCCGGCATCTCTGCTCTCCTCCAGATTATGCTTCCGCTTCTGCTGCAACATGGAGAGATCACGACTATTCCACCTCCTGCTGCAATGCTCTTGGCCTGCACCTGAGGGGGCCGTTTATGCCTTCCAGTCTCCCTCAGGAGTGGGTCATTAACACGAATGGTCTGCAAGTTGCAGTCTCATGCCTCTGCAGCCCTCTACTTCGTCCCAGTACTTAATCAGCTTTTCTAATGGAATTCTCAACACCAAGCTCAATTCTTTCCTTTTCCTTAAAGGTTATGCCAGCATAAAAAATTGAAAAAATCACCATTTAAGCATAATAATAAGAAAAAAGTTAACATGGTGCTCCCATTTACCTCGCTAAAACAAACTTTTTGTTACTTGGTTAGAGAGTTTATTTGCTGCCAGGTTGAATTCATATATCAATCCTAATGTTTAAGGAGAGGAAAGAGGGAAAATCTAAATTAGCAGGGTTTACTCGTTTTAAGAACGAGTCAGGAGACCTATCTGGGTTAATCTTTCCTTGTTAGGAGATTGAGGTCATTTTTGGAGCTGGCAGTGCTCTGTGTGTGTCTTGGAGCTCCGCCATCTTAGAACAGACTATTTATGGTCAATATACATCATGCGTAGAAAACAAAGTGACGTCATCACTGTGTGGCTGCAATTGCGTGCAAGTTATTGGTTGCCTCTTGGCAAGCACCAGAGGCGCTTTCTATTGATTTGGCGATGAAAACATTGTTTTTCCCCTCATAACCTAAGAAGAATAAATGTTTCTTAGTGAACAACCCTCACGAAAACAAGTTTAGGTTTAATCAGAGGGCATTGCCTTCCTCCTATGTTCAGAAGTTATTGTGGGTTCACAACAATGTAAGTAGTCAATTAGGCTCAAAGTAATTGACCAGGAGTGTCATCATGATCATCATTTAATTAGTTATTAAGATGTGACAGTGGCCTTACATTATTACATGTGTTAGGGTAACAATGTCAATGTAAAAGTGGCTATAATATTTAAGTGCAGATAGAATAAAGAGGCACTCGTAGGCTTCCATAGTGTATGATGTTAAGTATGTATTTCAGAACATAGAAACCAGTGGTCTGTCTGTTCTAGAGAGATATATCTGTGATCAGGTTAGACCAAGTTACTTGTCCATGTTTAATTGCCAGTTGGATCTTGATGGGTACCCAGTGTTGGATGAGTAATCCTAAATTGTACGTGAGGTTGCCATTCAGTTTAATTTATTAGTATTGTCTAGAGGCATGAAAAAAGGATCAGCATGTAACACAGGTGTTAATATCAATTACTATTAGCAGGACTTGATTTTTTATGAAGATTTTAATAAACGTGTGGTCTTAATATTGCTTGGAGGAAAAAGATTGTCACTTGGATTCCAGAGTATTTCAGAACATTTTAGAACAACTTTGTTATATTACATTTGTTTGAGGGATGAACGTGTTGATAAGAATAATCCATCAGTCAAGGGCTATTATCATGAAACTTACACATTGTGCAAAGCTTTCTTATACATTGTCTAAAGTAAAATATTCCTTGTATTTACATTTGAATTGGCACAGTGGCCATAGTGTCAAGGAGACTACAGTTTAGGCATTTAGTGTATTACCTTTGTTTCCATATGGTTCTAATTAGTATCCCCCCTGATATTGCAGCCAGGATACCTAAACTATTTTCTGACCTACCACATTTTCTGACCTACCAAAATGATGACAGAGTGGTGCACAGGCACATTATTCACCTTTTTTAACAGATTTGAGGAGGCTGCTGAGACAAAGGTGGCCAGAACAGTGGGTCCTGAGCTAGGGCACATCCAAGATGGAATAACTAGGGAAGTGGAGAGTCTTGTTGACAAGGGCCAGAGATTGGTACAGACCAAGCCTAAATACCACAGGTCAGAGATCTTTATAGGAGGTGTGGCATGCTGGAGTGAGGAGGCAGAGACAGAGGTGGCATCTCAATGTGATTTGATTAAAAGAAAGAAGAACACACCTACTTTCCCCTAGTTTTAAAGGGTTTTCCCTAGTTTTAAAGGGTAGTCCCTACCTAACCAATGAATAACTGGGGTGTTTGTCATCAGGGTGGAAGTCCAAATGAATATCCTTCCTCTGCCCAAAAATCTCCTCTACTCTAGCCCTACCACTAACAACAAAATGAAACCTAAATAGTACCAGGAGAATGATTCTCTTTTCCTGGTTCTGCAGGGATCAGCCCTAGAGGAAAAGTCCTTGTTTTAGTTCAACTCTTCTTGAAGTGAATATGCCAGGAGAATGACTCCCTTCTCCTGGCTCCGCAATTTCAACCTTCTCTTGGCAGTCTTTTACAACCTTTGATTTTAGCTTCTGATCCTACAAATGCAACCCAGGATAATGACTTCCTTCTCCTGGTTCCATGACTCACAATGCTCTTCTATCTGTTTTTCACAATAGTTATTATGCACCCTTCTAGTTCCCTCCAGGCTTCTCTGATGGCTCTTTTGAATGTACCACACTCTTTATCTCTGATTTTGACAATCTTGTCCCACTTACTGAGACAAGCGAATGTATAAGTGGTACTAGACCCCCCCTCAAACTGAATACAGATAACATAATAGGCTGATGAATGGTTCCATTATTGCAAAAATCAGAAGTATAGAGCTTTTTGAAAATAAAGAGTGCATATAGGGCAACATATATTTTTGGGGTCATTCTGAACGAGGAAGTGGAGGGTGTCTCAGCTATTACACGCACATCATAAATGTTTACAAATATAATCTGAAAACTGAATAGAAAAGGAGTTATGCTCAAAAGTAAATAACAACTCACTGTTGGTAGCTGAACATCCAGGCTGAACAGACTGAGATAGATTCTAAAATGGATGCCAAAATACAAAATGGTGTTTTGGGAGTAGGTGGCAAAAGGCCTGTATCATGCTGATGGTGAAACATTCTTTGGCAGCAGTTCACTGAGATAAGTACATCTGGAAGGGTATATTTAGAAATGTTGGCAAGAAAAACAGACATGATTGATAGCAAATCAGATAAAGGCATGGGAAGGCTACCAATTAGACAACAGCTGCTTACTTAGCAACAAATAAGATGAGTTCATGAAGTTTTTCACAGTACTAGCTGCCAAGTAAATTTGGCAGGACCTCAAGAAGTAGATAAGAGCTGGTTCTTGGCAGACATTAAAGAATGTATAATTATGTTTAGCTGAGTTTGAAGCAAGTTTATCAGTTTATGTGTCAGTCAACCAGTGTTTGTCAAAATGAGCTAATGTGGGCTTTGTGAGTGACATATAAGCCAACCAATCAAAGACAAGGAGGGTTTATATTCTAGTTAAGAGAACCCATTAGAAATGTATTGATGGTAAGAATTCAATGGAATGACTATAAACCATTGTGAAGCATGGTTCTGAGAGTTAAAAATGCAATTATGGGTGCAAGTTACAGTAAAAAGTAGGTTAATGTACTAGTGGATGACATTTAACTAAGCACAGTGAATATTTATGAGGAATAGCAAGAATAAATGAGGCAAAACACTTTTTGGGAAAAATATTGGGAAGGCATGTATTCATGAAAAAGTTGTATTTAAATATAGGAAGCAGTGGGTAATGAGGGGAAGCACAGGCATGATATATTTAAACACTTGTATTGAGAAAAATTAGGTTAAAAAGTATTTTTTATAGAAGCACACACCCTGATGGTCTGACTTCTAAGAATAAGGAATCCACTATTTATGGGGTTGTGCAGGGTTCTGTTAAATGTAAATGTAGTTATGGATAAGTACAAGCAAGCTGAGCACTGATAAAAGGAAGAATAAGGGAGGTTGGGCACAATTATTGAAGCACAACATGGATTATTATTGTATGTCATGCATTGATTTATTAGGGAAAGAAATAGAGATGATTAAGGTTAGAATCTCTGTCATGATATGCTTACAAGTAGAGGGGGAGTGATGCATGTACACACGCACATGCACACACACATGCATACACGCATGCGCACACACATGCATACACACATGCACATGCATACACACATGCATGCACACACACACACTCACATACACATGCACACACACACATGCATGCACACATGCATACACACACGCACAAATGCATACACACATGCATACACACACACATGGTCTCAGGAGGATAGCTCAGGGGCAGCATCCTCGCCTTGGAAGCAAGACGACACGGAGCAACACAGGTTCGATCCCCAGGTCCGCGCTTAGAAACCTTTGAGTATTAAGCGCATTATAAATAACCTATCATATCAGGCACACATACACATGCATACACACACATGCATACATGCATGCACACACACACACATGCACACACACACATGCATACACACATGCATGCACACACACATGCATACGCACACACCCATGCATACACACATGCACACACACTTGCATGCACACATGAATGCGTACATTTACATGGATACACACATGCATACACAAACACACACACACGCACATGCATACACACGCACATACACATGCACACACACATGAGAAGGCACGCATACACACATGATCTTGTGGAAATACAGGCAATCAATGTATTGCAGGCTCAATGCACATGAAACATACACAGGTAGTCAGAATTAATACTGCAATGAGAATACACAGACTCACATAAAGGATGATTTGCTCATATTGGGAACACCAGTTAGGGATATTATGTTCTTTTTTAAGGAGGATTACGATACGCTTGCTTATATTCAGGCGCACTGAACTCGTGAAGCACACAAGCCCAGATGAGAAACAGTGGCAGTATTTTACCACATTTTTATGTCAGAGATTGCCTGGTCAGGTACAGAGGCACTTGGGAAGCAAGTGGGAATAGAAGTGAAACCATAACCTGAAATACAGTGACTTTAGTACAATCACTGTAGGCTGTTACAGGAGAAGGATAAAAAGAAGGAAGATGCTAGAAAACTTGAGGAAGCCAAGTTAGTTCAGAAGAAATTGTCAAAGTATGCCATAGAAGGGGCGGTATTGGCAAGCAGAGAAGGACCGTGAATACAGCAATCAGTGGGTACATCACAGGTGAATAATCAGTGCCAGATGATCCACAGAGGGAATAGGCTTGTGCCACAAGGCAGAGGAATGGGCTATAGAGGAAGAGGTGGTTTGCAGAATAACCAAGGTTTTTTTCAGAAAATGCAGAATGATAATCAGAATGCGCAAGGACCATTTAACCAAGGGGGACTAGTCAGAGGGGCTCCTCCTGGGTATTGGATATGTGGGATGACAGAGCACATTGCGCTTAAATACGGGAGCCAGGGGTATGTAGAAAATGGACAATTCTCAAGATGGGGGACAGCTTATCCTCCAGCATATAGCTCACAAGCTAGGGAAGGGTTCTCCCAGGATAAGACATTATATCAGATGCAAGTGCTGAGAGTGCAACAGGTACAGCAGCTAGAGCAAGTGCAAAATTAATTCACTACAGGGACCATTGCAGCGAGCCCATGTGCAGATTCAGCAATATGCAAACACAGGACAGGTATTGACACACAGGATAGGATGTTCCACTATGGTAGGAGGAAATCCTCTTACAGGAACAGGAGTATGCATACACCCACAATAGAACAGGTTACAAGACGACTTGATGTGTCCAGAATTCTCAGTGATATTAGACGCCCAAGAGGAGCCAAGGGTTAATGTGACAATAAAGGCGAAAGCTTTGTTTTATTAGTAGACACTGGGACTGTACATTCATGTACATGGGTGAAAAATATCCAATGGTGAGAATTGCCATAAATGATTAAGAGTTCTGTGGAGTTACAAATTGAGTTTCCTTTAATTGATGAATTACCAGACTCTATAGGAGAGTGTGACAGGACTGATTCTTGTTAATTTCACGACAGTCACTAGTTCATTATTTTGGGAAGGGATTGGATGACAAACCTTAACATGATGATTTTATTTACTGACCAAGGGATAGCGTGTTCCACTCCTGGAATACACTATTCGAACGCAGATGAATTTGTATTGGCATTAACAGGGCAAATGGCTCTCCGAGCTGTTTCAGTGGGAGCTAGAGGTTTTTCTTATCATGGGGTGAGCATTCTATTAAAATGGCTGTTTCGCCTAGTGCCGAGAATGGTGAGAATATCTGATGAGTTTTTGTTTAGATCACGGATACCGCAGGACAAAGAGGGGGGATGGACAATCCTTTAAGAATTAAAAAGCAGCCATAGTGCAAAGAAAATATAAATGCTCGAAGGAATGGACAATGAAAGTAGACCATGGAGGACAGTGATAGCTCTTGAAGAAGAGTTTAGGTTGATTGCCGTCATTGATGACAACATATTTAGAGAAGACTAAACAAGTGATGAAGGGGTGGTTCTTTAAGAGCACCACATACTGGATAAAAATAGAGAGAAGGAGAAATCCAACTGGGAATGATAAAAATGCAGTAGCACTCAGCATATTTTTCAGGAAGACTTGGAGAGAGTGCCTAATGACCCATGAACCACAGGCCCTTGTGACATGGGTCTATTGAAACAAACAGGGGAACAAAATAAAAAAGTATACACATGGAAGGGATTGTAATATGAAACATATGACGGTTTGCGTTGTAATTAGCCAAATTAATGTAAGATAATCATAAAAAGAAAAGGATAAAAGCAAAGAAGCAAGAAGTTCAAAATTAAGAGACTGATGACAATACAGGGGTGAAATAAATAAATAAAAAATGAATGAATGAATGGATATTAAAGCAGTGAAAAGCACGAGTGGATAAGCTATCGAGATTACTAATAAGCACAATGGATGGTGCTGGCTACAAATGAATAGTGTAGCATATCTTAATAAAAATGATATATGATTAATGAAAGGCCAGAGGAGTGTGGATGGCCATGATTGATCTACTAAATATGGGGAAAACCATTAGTAGAACTGCACGACAGAACATATGAGAGCAAGTAACAAAAACATTATTTGTATGTATATGATGATATTGATTTATGTTCTACAGATGAAAACTATTGTTATTCTTTATTCTTGAGCATAGAAGGAATGTCTACATGGCCTTAGATAAGTAGCAATATAATTACTGAGACAAGGGAGATCACTCCTGAGGCTTTCCTCACAGTTCTTATTCTCAATGCAATTACTGAGATGAGGAAGATCACTCCCGAGGATTTCTTCACAATTCCCCACTCCCCTGCCGGGTCTCCCGTAGCTCCCGTTACCTTGACTTTGGTCAGAGCACGTCACTGGTTCATCCTGGGGTGTCAGGCTCCTGCGTTCACAGCCAATGCTTGTTCGACTTTGCACTTCTCTCTCCGCGGTCCAATTATGTCTCTGTGGGCATTCCGGTTAGGCAGTATGAGCGTAGTTGCAGGACCACTCTGTCCACCTCCTCAAGGTCATCCCACCGTCTCAAGAATTCCAGCTTCCAGCTCGGCTTGCTCTCGCACGGCCATAGGACTCTTCTGGTCTGCAGCCCCTGTTCTCCCAGCATCTGGATTGCTCCTGCAACATGTCTTCTCTACCGGTTCGATTTTCCCGGGTTGACCAGGCTTCGCACCTGTTTCTCTCTTGAGTGAGTCCCTAGAAGTGAGGTAATCCCATGAATCATCACAGAGGACAAAAAGGGTATGTGCCCCATGCCCTCCCCTTGGGAAGAGACATGCACAAGGCTGCCTGATACAAAACATAAATAACACATATCACAATGTTTTCTGGTACTCTGCTGGGCCTCTAATCCTTCTCCTGGGATATTGTTGATAAGTACATTTTGCTTGGATGAATTAATCATATAATATTTTATGTGTTCTCTATAATACACACAGTTTGTTTGTATGCAATAGCACACCCACTGTAGCATTCCCATCTTTCTGTGGGGAATATATTGATTGTGTGCAATACATAAAGTTGAAATGCATATTGATAAATGTATACATTTAAGCACTACGACTGTACAGAAAATAGCTTGCTTTGTAAAGCATTCATTACAAAGATTTGTGTTTATATGCCAGATTAAAGTGCCAAATTCCAACACGGCTGACTCAGCCGCTCCCATTCATGAGTTTGATAAACTTGCATGTGTATTACGTTTGTGATAGTAACACCTGCTGTGCTACAAAACAACGTACCTGAACGTGGTAGTGGTAGCTATAAAATGTAACATGGCATCAGTATGGTTCAGGTCTAGAACTTGGTCCTTACAAACAAGGGTTGTAAAAACTGACAGCCACCTCCAATAGAAATCACAAAGCGTTTGTCGGAAATTGTGATTAGGTAGTTTAATTCAAGTCTGCAGAGCCAAAGCGTTGAGGCTCATATCCCAAACATGGCAGCCAATGATACAGTGAACCAGGACAAATCATCTTATCTCACTGTACAGTACTATGCTGTCTTCCATGAAAAGGCTTGCCTTCTCCCGTACTGGTGCCATTGTTTAGCCCATTGCATGATTTTTCTTTTTATGTAGGCCATTAGCATGGATGGGGTACTAGACTGAACAGAGCCAACAAAATGTCACAGGCCTTTGGCGGACATATTTTCAGGTCTGCTGATTTGGCACAAATAAGATTTGCCTTTTTATACAATTTCAAAGGTACTTCTACACATCATAAATAACAGTCTGAAAATCAGTGTTGGGTGTATTTACAGCTTTGAAATCCAATAGAAAAACGAAGATGAAATATTTTAAGCGCATATCCATTAATATTCTAGTACTTTTATACTTGCCTTTATGATGGAGAAGATCAAGCTTGAATCATTCCCCTTTTGGATAGCAGGCTTCTATAAAGGTGTGTTTTAGAATATTGTCGTGTTGCATTACTATGCAATTTGTTTACTTTCTGGGCCAATTCTACTAAACATGGTTTATTTTAGTTCATGAAAGTTAAGCTCTTGCACCTTGCTCTATGATAAGAACTGGGAAACAACATTGTCAACTGCAGACATTGCAGATAGAATGACAATCCCAGCTTCACCTCTTAACAAATGTGTGTGATCCTGGGTGACTCATTTAATTTTGTAGTGCTTAATCTGTCTAAATTGCCTGTCTCTAAACATTTCAAAATCGTCAGTCCCTAAGAGAAGTTTAGTTCTCAGGGTATGCTGTTAAAAGAACTCATGGTTTAACTGGCTTTAATGTTGCTTTGTATGTAATAATAGCAATCATTGTTATAGTGCACACCAGTTTCCAGTGCAGTGCAGTTTCCAGTTTGTCCAGTGTTCTGTGAGCAGCAGCAGAGAGCAAACACCAAAGAGCAGCAGAGTGGGAGCGAGCTGTGTGTATTTAGTGCACACCACATATTTGTTTATCGGCTGACTAATAGGAATACCGCTTGGAAACCATAGCTCTCTTCTAATCTCAGTTTATGTCAAGGTTATGTTATGTTATGTGCATTTGTATAGCGCGCGGTCGCCCGAAGGCATCATGGTGCTAGAGAGGGAAGACAGAGCCCAGTGCTGTTGAGGCCACAGAATGAAGGCCTAGAAGAGGGTAGTTTTCAAAGCTCTTCTAAAAGCTAAGTGGTTAGACATTTTTCTCAGATCGAGGGGCAGGTCATTCCATAGGTTAGCCGCAACTATGGAGAAGGCTCGACCGCCTATCCTGGTATGACAAAACCTCAGGACAGCCAAGAGAACGGTGGAAGAGGAGCGAAGATCACGTGCGGGGAGGTAGCAAAGGAATTTCGCCTGTAGAAACTCGGCTCCTTGGGCATGAATATCCCTATGGACAATGCACATAGCCTTGAAAAGGATGCACTGGTTAACCGGCAGCCAGAGGAGCAAGCGCAGTATTGGGGAATGGCCAACCTAGCCACTAGGTTCTGTATTTGTTGTAGGCGTTGTATCAGGCCAATTGGCTGGGCCAGGTACAAAGAGTTACAATAATCCAGGCGAGATAGAACCAAAGCTGCGACAACTGGAGGACGAAGGGATTTGGGTATCATAGGTAAGACCTTCTTCAAGATCTTAAGTTGATAGTGACCGGCTTGGCACACAGCCGCCACCTGGTTCGTCATTTAGAGAGTGTCAGAAAGAATGACCCTGAGATTTCTTACCTTGCTGACTGGGTGAGAAGGGGACCCATAGTAGAGGGCCACTAGGCAGAGATCCACAGAGAGGGATCAGGGGGACATCCCACCACCAACACCTCAGTCTTATCCCCATTAAGCTTAAGCCAGTTGTGGTCCATCCAATCACCCATGGCCCTCAGACAGTCACGAAGACGCGCCGACGCAGCCATCTGACCCTGGGAAGAGCCCTGAGGGACACTGCATGTGAGAGAGCAGGAAGAAGAGAGAAAGGGAGGCATGGCAAGTTTGTGTGTGGTCCGATGAAAAGGAGGTGAAACAGGCAAGAACCTGGCTAGAGATTCTGATCTGGGCCAGGCAAGACAACATGTTGGGGTGGTCGACCATGTCAAAAGCCGCTGAGAGATTGAGCAAAATCAGGGCTCCAACCCCCCCTGAGTCAACCAATCTGGACATATTGTCCTGTACGGACACCAGCACACTCTCCATGCCTCTGCCAGGTCTAAAACCTGCCTGGGCCGGATTAAGGATATTAGTAGTTTCCAAAAAGGAAGAGAATAGAGGAGCAATTAGTGATTCCAAAAGTTTAGAAAGAAAAGGAAGCAGGGAAATAGGGAGGAAGTTAGCAAGATCAAGCAAGGGTTTCTTCAAAATTTCAGTTCAGGGGGGAAAAAGCCAGATTGGCAGGAGTCATTGACAGCAGAGTCTGGTACATGCACCTTTGAGGTAGCCTCTAATGCCTATCTGCTATATATGTAATGATATGTGCAGCCTTCCCGTTGTGTCAGATCTATCTCCATACTTGAGCACTTTTACATTGTGAGGCTGTTCATCTGAAAGCTCCTTCTATGCTGGTGTATGTGTACCTGGTTCATATGGCTACTGAGCTGTGTCCTGCATCTGCAATACACTTTCCTCGCACCTGCCATTGATAAAGTGAGTCCTGTACCTATGCTGGAACACAAGAACTCTCGCTGAGGACTGCTAATATTACCCTTGAAATGCCACTTGTTTTTTATTCTGATTCATGCAAATCTGGAGAGAGTAAAGGGACCGGAAGGGTGTAGCCACGCATATTTTGATTGCTGTGGGGCAGCATATCAAACCATCTGTTGTGATCACGATGAGGACAGCGCAACCAGAGATTCTGTATGCCTTCATTTCTGTGGTTCGAGGTGGAAGGGCCCAAATACGTCTGTGAACTAGGCCCCAAAATTCCTTAAAATGGCCTTGGCCAGAGGAATAGAGAGTGAGAAGCTAGCTGGCAGCCAAAGCCCTGAATCTGGTGAGACTAGCGAGACCATCAAAGCAAGTAAATAGCACTTGATCATTAAGATCCCAAGCCTGAACCAGGAAGACACATTGAGAATCCAAGCCAGAAGGGATCAGTATGTATCCTATTTAGGAAGGCTCATTGCGAATCCAAGCCAGGAGGGATCACTGAGAATCCTAGCTAGGAAGGCTCATTGTGAATCCAAGCCAGGAGGGATCACTGAGAAACCTAGATAGGAAGGCTCATTGTATATTCAAACCAAAAGGGATCAACGAGAATCCTAGCTAGGAAGGCTCATTGCAATCCAAGCCAGGAAGGCTTCCTGAGATGCTGAGACAGGAGTGCTGAGAACCTGAACCACGAGGTGGGCTCTTGAAAAAGCAAAGCCTGTGCTTGGCTATCCAGCAACCTTATCTTGTAACAACTCATTACCCCACATATCACCCTTAGCTGGGGTGGCAAGGCTATATAGACTTCAGCCTGAAAATCCACCAGGGATGATGAACTTCAAAGCCCGGGAGGGCCAGCTTTTGTCATGAACCAAAGAAGACACCTGGAACCCTTGAAACAAAACAGGAACTGGGAGCAACTTTGAGTAAATCACTTAGGAGCTGGGAGTAAATTTGTGTGAACCACATAGGAAATGTGTATGACAACAAGTGAGTGGGAATGGTCGGGAGAGGAGTTCCACTACTTTTATTTTTTAATGCTAACAGTTTCACTACTTTTTGCAACCATTTTCACCATTCCAGAACTGTTCTTTGTGAAGTACATTTCTCCATTTTACTACCTAATAGCAGTTACAGCTGAACTGAAATCTGTTTCAACTCAATTGGCTGCTAAGCAGCATGGCTACAACCCTTGAAAAATGTATTGCACATTGCTCCCTGCCCGTGGCACAGTTCCACTATTTTTTTGTTACACTTCTACCAATGACTCATCCCAAGATGATGGGCCTATTTTAGGGTCAAGAATGAATATCTTATTCACTGAATCCTGTTCTCCCTGAACCTTGCAACTGTTATACTAAGCTGTATCTGTCTTTTGTGTGTTAATCCCCACAACACCACGGATCTGCAACGTTTTACACTCCATATCTTTTGGGCTTTGATTCCCATGATCCCTCACCATTTAATATGCTGGCTAGGTCTGATGGGAGTTGCAGCCCAAAATATCTGGATAGCCACACATTTTAGATCCTATAGGCCTTATTCCAATCTTTGAGTTTGACATGAATAAATGATAGTGTAGAGGTAAGGTTATTTCTTACACATAACCCAATTCAGCCATCTTTGGCTACAGACACGCAGAGCGTAAGGAACAAAAGTATTTATTTCCCCACCATCAGCTGGGAGCGTTTCTCATGACAACAAGGTGTTTCAGCTGACAAGGAAAGTCTTAATGTTCTTCTCTCTATAACATACATTTATAACCAAAAACTATGTGTGACACACCAGTTCTGTTCCAAGATGAATCTTATTATATAATTGGTCAGGTTTTTTTTAGTAAGATGCATTGCCCTTTCTTATTGGGTACAAATGCTTCATGAAATAAATCATTATTTCCTCTCCCAATGACCTCATACTCTGCTGATCAGCATAACACTTGTTTTTTTTTTTTTTTAAATATTTTTTTATTTTATCTCAACCAAACAACATTACAACGAAACATAAATAAAACACTTCAAACAACAAAACCAAACGAACAAAAAGTAAGGCACTGCAATCCCCATCCCTCCCCCCTATGAGCCTGTAGAGTGTTCGCCATCAGTGTCCGTTCCGTGCGGTGGGGCCTCATCGCTCTCAAGTCCAGCCGAGGCCGATCCCACACAAAACAGCTCAGCTAACAACAACTTCCATGCCATGAGAGAGCCTATTTCTTCCCCATCGCCTGCCATACTGCCATCTTGCCACACTGTCGTTTCAGCATCCGCCCATTTTTGGAGATCCCGCCACCAGACCTCTACTCGCGGCTTGTGACATTTCTTCCACTCCATGGCTATCCTACGTTTGGCAAGCACATAGGCCAGATCTTTAAGTTTATCCACATGTCGAAGCTTACGCGCCCTGGGATACCCTCCCAGCAGACAAGCCCACGCCGAATCCACCTTAAGTGTGATACCCCTTCCTGCCAGCCTCTGCGCCACTTCACCCCAGTAAGTTGCAATCACTGGGCACGCCCAGAACATATGTATCATGTCCGCATTCTCTTCGTTACACTTGGGGCACGCCTGGCGCCCACTACCTAGGAATTTGGAAATTCTAAGGGGGGTCATATATGCCCTGTGCGTAATATAGAGCTGTATCTGCTTGAACCTGGCGTTCCTCGATACCTTTTTATGGTACCCCAGGGCGCGCTCCCACATCCCATCCGACATCGGGGCCCCCACCTCTGCATCCCACTCCAGTCTCAGGTGCCCTAAATCCTTCCCAACCTTTGTCATCAACATCTCGTACAACCTAGAGACCTCGTGTCCGCCCTCTGATGCGTCATACATCGTCTCCAGCGTGGCATCCGGTTCATCGGCCAAAGTAGTTTCGGGCCACGTGCTCCGGACCTCCCGGACCACCCTGTGATATGTTACATATTGACCCCTGTGTAGTCCCGACCCTACCTCCAGTTCATCGAACTCCATCAGGGTCCCCTCCTGCCAGATGTCGCCCATTGTAATCAATCCCACTGACTCCCAATACGTCCGGATAATAGTTCTCAGCTGCACGTCCTCCTTTGCCAGGGCGATCAGAGGGAACTGCGACATACACGGCGCGGGGTCACCCATCATCCGACAGGCACGCCGCCATATGTTCCTGCCAAGGGCCAGCATCTTAGGACGCTCTCTCATCCATGAGCCAGTCACCCAAATCACCTCCCGCAGATAGAAGGGGGAACAGTCTTCCCCTAGCAGCCTATGCTCGGGGGTCTCCTCATCTGAAAGCCACCTGGCCACATATTGCAGTTGCGCCGCGATATAATAGGCCTCAAAGTTCGGCAGCTTCACGCCACCTTTCTCGTAAGAGTTCTGCAATTTCCATAATGCGACCCTGTTGCGCGTGCCGTGCCACAGGAAATTCCTACACACGCTATGCAACCTGGCGAAAAACTTCCTAGGTATCATATACGGGATGTTATTAAAGTAATGCAGGAGCCTGGGCAACACCACCATTTTAAGCATGGCTCCGCGACCCATCATTGCTAAAGGCAATCTTTCCCAGAACCTCATGCACCTCTCAATCTTTCCCACAGCTAGTTCAGTATTATACTTGTGTTCTTCCTCAGTCGTGTGATACACGTCAATGCCCAAGTACCGGAAGGAGCTCGTTGCCCACGGAATCCGCAGCACCGGCAACCTCTCCGCCGGTATCCCCACATAACTGCCCAGCGGGAATAATACGGATTTCTGAGGGTTAACCGCTATGCCGGACAACCAGGCATACCTCTCCAATACCTCCAAGATATACTGCAAGTTCTCTTCCGGGTGTTTCAGGTATAACAGCATATCGTCTGCATACAGGGATATAAGATGGCACTCTCCTCCCACCTCTATGCCCACCGGATCATACTGCTGCCGGAGGTAAACTGCTAAAGGTTCGAGGGCCAGTATGTACAGCATTGGGGACCAAGGACATCCCTGCCTGGTACCTCTGCCTAACTGCCATCTGTCTGACACTACTGCACCCGTACGGACCCTAGCCAGAGGCGCACTATATAATAGCTCGGCCCACCTCATGTAGCATGGTCCCAGTCCAAACTGCCCCAAAGCCGCCAGGAGCCATGGCCATCGGACGGAGTCGAACGCTTTAACCGCGTCCAGCGCCACTATTGCCATTTCGCTGTCATCACTGCCCCCCTTTTCCACCACCCTGTGAAGGCGCCTGTGATTGTGGGTAATATTCCTGTTCGGGACATAGCCCGTCTGGTCAGGATGGATCAGCTTGCCTATTACCCTCCGCATTCTGGCCGCCAGGACCGCTGTCAGGATCTTACTGTCCTGGTTCAACATCGACAGGGGCCGGTAGGAGCCACAGTCGTGCCCCGGTTTGTTGGGTTTGGGGAGCGGTACTATAATCGCCTCCCTGAGCGACTCTGGTAGCCGCCCCACCTCGAACGCTTCGTTAAACATCTCCAGCATGGGCGGGAGCACCTCCTCCCCATACGCTTTATAAAATTCACTGGGGAACCCGTCTGCACCTGGGGCCTTACAAGTGGGCAGCTGCCGCACAATCTCCTGCAGCTCATCCAGAGTGATCTTAGCATCCATTTCCTCTCGCTCTTCGTCACTTATCTTGGGCAGGCCTATGTCTTCAAGTACTACCTCTATATCCTCCCGGCTTCCCCCCTCTCGATCCTCATATAATGCTTGATAATATTCTGCGAATGCTCCATTCACCCCTTCCTGGGTGTTCTGTTCCACTCCCTTTTCAGTGATAACTGATCGGATCGGGGATCTTGGGGTCTCGCTCTTATACAGCCAAGCAAGAAGTCTGCCCGTCTTGTCTCCCCCGGCATGCAACCTCTCAATGTACTTCTTGTAATTCAGGTTACAAAGCCTGTCCCAATGTTCTGCGCACCTCTGTTGCAGTTTAATGACCTCCTCCATGTCCGTCCCCCTCTCCCCCAGCTCTCTCTCCAACTCAGTCTCGGCTCTACGCAGATCTGCCAGGACTCCTCCCATTAATCCTTTGGATTTAGCAATGGCAACCCCCTTCATTACAACCTTAAAGGCCTCCCACAAAGTACCAGCCGACTTGACGCTGCCTGTGTTCGTTTCAAAATAAGCAACAATCTCCTCCCTCACTTCTTCTCTGAAGACTGGATCCCTGAGCGCTTCCGCCCTGAGGCGCCATGTTGGAATACGCGCACGTGGGGGACAAAGCTGCCAACGCATGACCAGGGGCGAGTGGTCCGACAGGACTCTCGCCCTGTAGTCTATCTGGTCACACTCCGCGACAATGTCCGGAGTGGCGAAAAAGTAATCCAGCCTTGTGTGTAACTGGTGTGGGGCCGAGTAATGTGAATATTGCCTCACGCCAGGGTGTCTCGTCCTCCACACGTCTGCCAGGCCAAGGTCTACCAGCAACGCCTGCAGTACCCTAGCCGCCGGGCTGGGCCTGTCCACCCTGTCGTCTGACCTGTCCTCCTTGGGGTCTAGTACACAATTAAAGTCCCCTCCCCAAATCACAGGACCCCCCATCCCCTCACCCAGTCTAGTGGTCAGTGTCCTGAAGTATGTCGCCGTGTCATGGTTGGGGGCATAGGTATTTATAACGCACACTACTTTATTTTCCACAAGCCCCCTTACCATGACCAGCCTCCCATCAGACTCCACAACCTCCCCAAGTAGCTTAAACGGGACATGTGGTGCAACCCAAATCAGCACACCTCTAGCATAGGCAGAATATGTGGATCCAACCACAGTCCCTCTCCACTTTCTCCCCACCAGTTCCAGCTTATCCCGTGTCAGATGTGTCTCCTGTAACAGGGCGATGTCTATCCTTTGTCTTTTTAGGTACAACATGACCTTGTTGCGCTTAAGGTAACTGTTAAGACCTCTAACGTTCCACGTTAGTATCCTAAGGTCCCCCATGACGCATCAGTAGCTCCCATCCCTCTCCCAGGACCCCTCGCCTCCCTCCTACCGCAAGGGCCCCCATCCCCAGTTTCTCCCCCAGGCTCATATAAAAACTGACCCGCCCCACCCCCCTAACCCCCTTAACCCAACCAACTGCCCAGCTCCATCCCTGGATCTCAGGCATCCCTGTGTTCGGTTCTCTCTGGAACCCAAGTAGAGAACCCGACAGGGTGTCACCCTACACACAGTGACTAAACTAAACTCAAACTGGGGTACAAAGACCAGCCCCCGGAGGCTCCCCTCCCGCACTTCCGTATCCGCGCACACGGACCATGTTTCAAAGTCCTAACGCATACACTACCAAACAGAGTCATACCGACTATATTCCAGTCCCAATGTTCATAGCCCAACCGGGCCCGCAGCATCACTTATCTCTTCCCGTTCCATCCGCCGTCCGCTCATCTGGCTCCTGAGGACAGTTTTGTGCATCGAGCCATCCCATGGCCTCCTCCGGAGTGTCAAAGAACAGCATCTTAGTCTTGAAGAAAACCTTCAATCTGGCCGGGTAAAGCAACATATACTTGTACCCTGCTGCCCGCAATCGCCTCTTGACCGCCCCAAAGTTCATGCGACTGCGCTGCACTTGCAAGGTGTAATCGGGGTAAGCAGTAATGGTCGCCTCTCCTCGCCGTATGGTGCCCCCTTTACGAAAGTGCTCAAGGATCCTTTCCCGATCCCGATAATTGAGGATCTTGGCGATCACAGGCCTAGGTGGGTTCCCCGGCGGTGGTCTTCTACTCAAGGCCCTATGCGCCCTCTCCACCGCAAACCCCTGCGATAGGGCTCCCCCAGTGATCTCCTGCAGCAGCAAGTTCTCAATAAACTCCGTGGGATTCTGGCCCTCAGCCCCCTCCGGCAGGCCCACGATGCGAACGTTGTTTCTCCGGCCACGTCCTTCCGCCTCTTCAGCCCTACTTTCCAAGTTGCCCACCCGCTGCACCAGGGCATGGATATCGCGCTTATGTGCAGTGCAGTCCGCCACAGTAGGGCCCATCTCCTTTTCCAGAGTTTCCGCGCGCTCAGCCAGGGCCCGCACATCCTGCCTCAGGAGGTTCACGTCCTCCTGCACCGCCCCAACCTGTAGTTCCAACGCGGTTTTCAATTCGGCCACGGCAAGTTGGAGCCTGGTCTCCCACGTCGCCTTCAGATCCGCGATCGCAGCGAGAACCTCCTGGTTCGCACCACCGGCGACCATCTCCTTGGTCTGAGCCTTATCCTTGCTCCTGGCACCCTCCAGGCCGGGCGACGTCTTGGCGTATTCGTCGAGCGTGGGCTGTTTATTCTTCGCCCTCAGAGGCTTGTTCGACATATCTCCAGTCAGGAGCGTCCCTCCGGTCGCGCTCCGGTCCAAGCCAGGGAGGCACTATGCCCATACGCCACGACTCTGTTGAGAGTCTCAGCTCGCCCAGCAGTCTCAGGCACCGCTGTTGTCCGGCGCTCCCCCCAGATGGGCAGGGTCGCGCTGCCCCCTTCGTGCCGCTGAGAGGGCGCACTTATGTTGTGGTCCCAATCTACCGCTCCTTTGTCTCCTCGTCAAGCGGCGGCGGCCATTTTGTCATCCGTCGAGGTCTGGCCGCCAGTGCTTCATTCGGCTCTTAAGTATCCGTGCGCACTACGAACCCATATAAAAATGTGTCCTCGCGTGCAGCCGGACTTCATGTACACAGTCTTCCAATTTTCGCCAAATCACAGCGGTCCTTGCGCGGTATCAGTCGGATTATGTACGGATCAGCGGGAGCTCCCGTTCAGGCACGTCCTTTCACATGGCTACCAAGCCACGCCCCATTGGCAGCATAACACTTGTTATTCACATTTTCAATTAATCATGGAACTTATTTTGCAACTTAGAGGCTAGATAGAAGCAGTTCTGAGATGACGCAGGCTGTAGCAAACTCTGCCAAGGACATAAGCCTTGCTGTCGCATTCTCATTGGTTCATCTGTCTAGCTTATCTATTTCTTAGTTTACTGCCAGTCCATTTATAAAAAAAAAAGCTCTTTGGAAAAACTGCAAGATCGTGTTATTCTCTGATTTGATTCTGTTTTATTCATAATGTTTTGCCAAAATCTGTCTGCAATTCATTTTGTAATGCATACTGTTGCATCCATTTTGAAAGGAGTATACACCTTTTGCTATAACATTTCTATGTCAGGAGCTATATTCTGCATATATTTCAGCATTACATTATTTATGATATGTTTTTCTAGTGTCTATTGAGTGTGGGTAATATTCTTCACATCTAAATGCAGTTTTACCTAATGTCTGTGATAAATACATATTTTCCTTGTGTCTTATGCGGTATTACCCAAATTGACCTTTCACAATTGACCTTTTGCACAATTAACCTAATTATAGTGGTCTTAATTGACCTTCTACACAATAGACCTTTATAGTATTTTAGTCGTTATATATGTATTGGGTTGGTTTTGGATTATAAATAATATAAGGGGATTGGGTGGGGGTTGCGTTTTATTTTTTAATTGGGTGGGGGATTGCAGGGGGTTTCCCCCGCATACATGTCCTAATTGACCTTCTAAATTAGGTCATTTCTCCCGAATTCAATTCTCCCAAGGTCAATTGTGAAAAGGTCAATTAGTATATAACCGTTGTTAAGTGAGATGACAATTCTTGCTTCTGTCGTGCTTGACTCACACTGTGTTTATCCTCACTGTCTCTGCTTAGGGTATGGATGGTACAGTTGTTTTAAGTAAATAATGCTTTTCATACTTGCAATATTCGACTGGGGGAGGAGCAAGAGCTCTGAGTGACATGTTTATCTGTTCATCATCAGAGGAGGAGGGGAAGTCGCTTTTGGTCTACACCTCTTCAATAGTTTTCACACAACCTGCCTGTCGCATGTCTTCTTTCATTTACTCTTCCTATGGCAAAGCACAAATTGCAATGTCTCTTTAATATGTTTAGAAATAGGTGCTATAACTTGCCACCTCAATGGCCCTAAACATATCTTCTTCAGTAGGCTTAAAGGCTAAGATGCACCTGCAAGGATCCAACCTGTTTCCAG
Source organism: Ambystoma mexicanum (assembly GCF_040938575.1). NCBI lineage: Eukaryota > Metazoa > Chordata > Amphibia > Caudata > Ambystomatidae > Ambystoma > Ambystoma mexicanum. Next base: position 416,777,002 of record NC_090934.1, on the reverse strand, counting down.
AATATTACACGCAGATCTCTGCATTAGTAGTATTATTCTGCTGAGCTATCTTCGCCCAAATTAAAATAGCAACAGAAGAGAGATCAGAAGTATTGTTCAAATAGTTGACAATTCATCATAATTTGCTACAATTTTTGTAAGACAATTCCAACTTGTTATTTAACCTCCTAGATAACATTCATAGCTTTTAAAAAATTGGTCTTTTTTAGTGAAATAATATACATGACATGGAACTTTTTATAAACAGCTTAAATGTATTTAAAGTTACATAAATACAACATTTAGCAATTTATCGGAAACACTAAACAAGGTTTGAAATCAATTTGCTTAATTGGTCAAAAGCAATTTGCACATTTTTGGCCTCTCCTTTTTTTCGAGCAGAAGGAAGGAAGTCAAATGTGTACCTAAAATCAATCTTTATCAGGTGGAGCTATATTTTGAAGTGGGAATTAACCCTGGGGGAAGCCATCAGTAAACCACAGTGGGAGGAGCTCTTGGGAAAGATCCCTAAACTGACCCGCTCAGTCCGAATGAGGGAAATGTGGGTAAAGGTTGTGACCCAATGCTACTACACCCCGGAGAGGTTAAACACGATGTTCCCACATGCGTCCAAACTCTGCTGGAGAGGCTGCACGGGGAGGGCAATTGGAGGCATATTTGGTGGGACTGCAAAGGGATTCAGGGATTTTGGGCTGAAGTGAAGGCACAGATGCAGGGGATGTTTCCAAACATGGCCCAACTGGGAAGAGAGTGTATGGCTGTGTGGGATTAAGGACCCACTAGTGAGGAAATACACAAACCCAAAATGGAGGAGCTTTATGGGCCTGGTCATTGCGGCATGGGCAGATATAGCCCAGAATTGGAAACAACAGGACGCGCCATTGGTGTTTGGCTGGCTACAGAAGGTATGGACATTAGTGACAATGGAAAAGCGAACTCATACTTTGCAAGGTAAAAAGGGATCCTTTATGAAAGAATGGGGGGTGGTGTTGGAATACCTTCAATCAGACTATAGGGAACAATGGTGTCCACACAACATAAGAATCATTTTTGTGGCATGAGCAAAATCCCCACAGGAACAGAGATAGCGATCTTCCGATCTCTCGGAAGGAGGGTAGGGGAGGGGGCGGAGTTGGGGACAGAGGTAATGTTTGTTTTTATTTTATTTGCACTTGAAAAAAAATGTTACAAAAATTTCTAAATCAGTCTTTTTTCCTGGGGGGTGTGGAGGAGCAGAGGTAGAGGGAAAGTGTTGCGCGCACTTGAAGACAGAATTTATGCTCAGCCATCGCTTCCAGACATGCGATTCATTGGCAAAGTGGGTTGTGTTTCAGTCTTATGATAGGGCACTGGTGTCACTCTACCCACTTAGTAAAAGAAAGGAGTTATGTAGAGCCCTTACTTAGTCCCTTTGGCAGGAAGGCAAAAAGATAACAGAAGACATTTTATGTTTAAAATGGATTCTTAACAAGTATGTTAAAGGCGGTAAGACCCCAATTTGGGGTTTATAGATGTTACTGCTGCAGTGGTCGAAGTGGGTGGGTGCGATGCTCCTCTACTTTTTTAAATTAAATTTTACTGTTCCTGTACTTTTATTTTAAAAAGAAACCATACTGGAATGGTTTTGTTATAAAATAAAAGTGTAGGAAGCAGTGGAAACGTGCACTTCAGTGCACTGCACTGAACGTTCCCTTAAACAGCAGGCGTGTTTGTTTGGGGTTTGTATTGTGCATGGGAGGGGTCATGATGATGGGGTTTATGGGGAGTTGGGCAGGCCAGCAGAGAACATAGTTCCACTACTTCTATTCATACACTTAGACCACTGTACCGCTGCCTTAGACAGCACGGGCTCAAGGGGCGCTCAGTGGGTGCTGTGAGAAACCTGACAGTGTCTCCCTGACTGGTCCCCGGGATCTGTCATCCAAGTGGCCAGGACACGGCCATCGCTATTGGATCCAGTTCCTGGGGGTGGACCAGTGAGGGAGAATCACCTGGATGGGGGTCCTCATGGAGTGGAAGTGGGACACCGACAGGTGAGATGCAGTATCACCCTTCTTATAACACCTTTTCCCCATCCTTCCACGTAGGAAATTCAAACACTCTACCCCCCCTTTTCCAACACTAACACTTTCGCACAGCATGAAAGACGATGGACAAAAACAAGAGCTGTTTATATGCCGTGTCCCAACACAAGAGTCAGGCAAAGTCAGGCAATCGGCCAAAACCACCCACACCTTACAGCCATTTCCCTTCCCCACAGGGATAAAAAGGGGAGCACAAGAGCACCATATGAGCAAGGCAGACCGCACAATGAGACAGCTATCCAGGAACGGCAGTTCAAGTGGAGGAGAAAGATGGCGCGTACCAAGAGAATGACAAGGAGAGAAGCGACCTTGCTCTTTCAAACCAAGGCCCGTGAAACCTCTGTGGAAGGAAGTGTAAGACCGTGAACAATCCCAAGTGTGTTGCAGCAGATGTCAACGGTACACAGAGCATGCCTACGCTGATAAGCAGGACAGAGGGAGTCGCTTTCTACCGTGGTACTGGCCTTCATTCCCAATACGAAGAAAGCTAAGTGGTTCATCACAGCTGGTGAGTCGAGGGGAGGACCAATAAAGAAACCGAACTGTGTTGAATAAAATTAGCAAACAGCTGATTGCACTTGTCCTCTTGGTATTAGGTAACCCACCTTTTGATATAGGCCTGTACTACACAAGCTGGTAGCGTGACTGAGCAGCCAGGCTTATCTCAAGAAGGGTAAATGTGGCTATAGAGCTGTAGCAATGAAATCCACAAATACAGGTAGCCAAGTAACACTTACACTCAAGGTTTGTAGATATAAACAATTATTTATTTATTTAACAGTAGTTTTTAAATAAGCATTCCTTAAAAAGGGCAATGTATGTAACAATCAAATATACTGTAAAATACTTTTCCCAGAATCAACGTAAAGCTAGTAGATACTCTTTAGAGATGCTTTTTACACACTTCCTACACCTTGAGGTGACTTCCATAACTAGGACAGTAATGGCAGTTATATATCACGAGTACACTTTATAGATTCTGAGGTTGGTAGAAAGGAAAGGTTAAGGGAAGAAAAAGGGTTCAACAGGTTCTCAGAGCATGTGAGCACTTAAATCTTCCAATGAAGTCTAGATAAAAACCTTTCCCAGCAATAACAGTTAATAACCAAGTTATCACCTCTGAGGGACAGTAAGTATCAAAGTCAAATGGACTAGAAGAGTCTGCAGGGACCCAGGGCAGCCAAAGTCAATTGGAGTACAGTTGATGGAGCTGAAACACTTCTAAGACAGCAAAGTCTTGCACAAAGTTAGAGAGTTTGTTGAAAAGAGAAATTACTGAAGGGTCACAAGCTGTTGCACTTGTGAAGGGTTGAGCTGAAATCAACTCTAGCAAAATAGCTACAGCAAGTCTCAACTGAGAAGAGCAAAGCTAAAGACACTGAGGTAAGTACCCCAAGTCAGAACAATACCTTTGGTTAGAAGAAGAGTGGGCCAGCTGGCTTCTGTCTGGTTGCAGTGATGCAGATTCTGGGTCTCAGTTGTGGGGACAAGAGAGAGGACATCTGGAGGACTCCTGCGGCAGCAATTCTGAGTTTGGTGGCAGCTACAGGCTCCTTTCAGATCAGCAGCACTTTGCAGTTTCAGCGGATCTTGGACACTGGTTGGGCTTCCTTGACTCCTTGGGTCCTGCACTCTGGTGAGGGGACTCGAGCTATGGTCGTCCTGCTTCTCGAGGGTCCTGGGGAGACTCCTCAGCTTCTGGCCGACTTACAGACGTTGCAATCGACTACGGATTTCTCAACCGTTGGCACTTGTTTCCTGCAGCAGCAAAGAAGTACAGCCAGTTGGGGAAGATGTCCCATGGAGTTCGTCTCGGGGTTAGTTGGTCCCACTTACCCAAGGGAAGAAGTCGTCCCTTCCAGAGCTTCTCTTGTCAATCAGAAAAAGGAGTTTCAGCACAGCAGCAGGGCTTCACCAGATAATTCAAAGGTCCAGGTGGATGCAGTAAGCTTCATTCACGGTTTCTTCATCGGGTTGTTCTTCCCAGCGGTCGACTCTGTCTACAGTCCCAAGACTCTCTCCTTTTAAGCAAGTTTCTCCCATTCATGCACAGCCTAGCTGTCACTCAAACAGCAGGGTGGCTGTCCTGAAAACCAGAATGTGGATGTGTACAACTCCATACCAGATAACACCAAAGAATATTATATGGACAGTTTTCTTGTAAATGATCAGGAGACCCCTGCCATCAGAGACACTTGGGCAAGCATTACAGTAGTAGATGCACTTTTTTTGCACCTGAAAGGACAGCCAGCCAGCCAATCAGGACTGGGTGGATTCAGGCATTCCTAAAGACAAAGGGCAGGGGAGTTTTGGGAACCTCCCTCACTTCCTGCCTTTCCAGACACACTGGAGCCAGAAGCGGGTTTCAGTACTGAAGCCTGCCAAAGGCAAACTGAACAAAGGGCTTAATCCTGGCTTGGCACACAGAGTAAAACCCAGAAAAGACTTCACAAACAGAAAATTGCAAACAAATGTAGACCAGGGCCATTTTGACAAAATGGTCACACATGGGTGCTATACTGCAGCTGAGGATTCAGCCTGTGGTAGAAAAGCACAATGGTAGGAAAATTAAACCACTGCCGCCAGCCATTTAAAGTAGTGAAGGTAACATAAAACATGTTACATGAGTAGGTAGGATAAGGGACTACTAAATAACCCTCCAGCATTCCACATAAGATGGTGTGTGCTGGACCCACAAAGAGAAAAGCTAAGTAAAGTTAATTTCACTTTACTATTCTTGGTAACAGTAGTTCACACAAGAAAAGGTATTTAAACCTTAGGAGAAATCTAAAGGATTTCTCTGTGAAACTGCACTGAAGGTGCTTTGTGTCACCATACAAAAAGTAGATGCTTGTGAAGTTTGTCATGCTCCAAACAAAAAGATATAATCCAGATCAGGTCAAAACACATGCGGGAGTGAGAAAAAAAGGCTCACTCACTCCAGGGTTAAAATTAAAAAGTCCTAAAGTCCAGCAAAAGAGCTGGAGGTCTCTAAGGTTGAAGGGAATTAACACAGAAATGAGAATTATCCCTAACACTCGCCCCCCCAGTCTACGGGACAGGTGGTCGGTCATACTTTCTGGAGAGACCATCAGCATTTTGGTGATTATAACCTGACCTGTGTTCTATGGTGAAATCAAACCCTTGGAGGCTGATTGACCACCTTAACAATTTTGGATTTTCCCTCTTCATCTGCGTTAGCCATCTCAAGGATTGGTGGTCTGTCTGAATAATGAAAGTAGAACCATACAAGTATGGCCTAAATGTCTTCAGAGACCACACAATGGCAACACATTTGCATTCAATAGTTGCCCACCTTGTCTCACAGTCCTTCAGTTTCCTACTGATGAAGCAAGTAGGGTGTCCCCTACCTTTCTCATCCAGTTGACTCAAAACTACACCTATCCCTGTGTTAGAAGAATCAGTCTGGGCAATGAAGGATTGGTTGTAGTCAGGAGCTCTCAAGACTGGAGCTTGACAAAGGGCTTTCTTCAGTATCTCAAAAGCCTTAGTGCACTCCTCATTTCACCTGACCTTCTTGGGGAACTTGGGTGAGCAGATCACATTCAAGGGAGAAGCTATGGTCCCATAGTTCGCTATGAAGTTCCTCTAATATCCAGTGAGACCTAGGAAGGCTCACAATTGTGTCTGAAAAGTAGGGGTGGCCCAGTCTTGTACAGCCTGTACTTTGCTTGGCAATGGTCTTAGTGTACCTCCTCCTACCTCATGTCCAAGGTAGACCACTTTACCCGGACCAATTTGACCTTTACTAGCCTTTATGGTCAGATGGGCCTGTTCCAGAGCCTGCGAAACATATCCTAGGTGGTGAAGATGCTCTTACCAATTGGGGCTGAACATTGCAATGTCTTCTAAGTATGCCATGCAAAAGTCCTCTAACCCATTCAGAACTTGGTTCACCATCCTCTGAAATGTAGCAGATGCATTGTTTTTGTCAAAAAGGCATAACATTGAACTTGTAGAGGCCTCCTGGGGTGGAAAATGCAGTTTTCACCTTGGCATGGTCTGTCAGAGAGCCTGAGATCGGGTCAAATGTACTGAGGAACTTGCCTGAACCAAGTTTGTCCACCAGCTCATCTTTCCTGTGTAAAGGATGGACATCAGTCGCAGTGCCTGCATTAAGAGCCCTATAGTGCACACAGAATCTCAACTCTTTGGTTTCTGCTTTTGGTACTAGCACAACCAGACTAGCCTATGCACTTGTAGATAGCTCAATAACCCCAAGATTAAGAATCTTCTTGACATCTTCCTTTATGTGTAATCTTACATGATCTGACATTCTGTAACCCATGCATTTGACAGGGAGACTGTCACCAGTGAGAATATCATGCTGGCCCAAGGGGTCAAGCCTGTTTCCAGTGAGAACAGGGAGGGACACTGATTCAACAGAGCCTTTCAATCCCCCTATTGTTGCAGAGTCAAATCTGAAGAGAGTTTTACTCCTTCAATGGTCTCATCTGAGGTTTGTCCCTTGAGGCGATCAGGGTGAGGCATCCTCTCCTCGTCCTCCTGATTAGAGGCTAGTAGCAAAGCTCCTAGTTCTGGTCTGGAAACATAAGCCTTCATACTGTTAGTGTGATAGACCCTAGGTGCCTCCTTGGGATTGCCCAAGTCCACTAAATAATTGACCTCTCCGAGTTTACCCACAATCTTGAAGGGTCCAAACCATTTGTCCTGTAAGGCCCTCTGCCTAGTAGGCACCATAACCAAGACAAGCTGGTCTGTAGTAACTTCCACCATGTTGGCCTTCTTGTCATGCCAATGTTTTACCAGAGCCTGCCCTGCTTTCAGGTTATCTGAAGCTTCTGTCGTCATGAGTGCCATCCTGTTCCCGAGGCCTAGCACATAGTCAGTGACTCTCACTGGCTGTAGGGAAGGAGAACTCTCCAACCCTTCCTTGATCAGGGCCAAAAGGCATCTGACTGGATGACCATAGAGAAGTTCAAAGGTGCTGAACCCAACCCCTGCTTAAGAGACTTCTCTATAAGCAAAGATAACGCATGGCAGTAGAAGGTCCTGCTTTCTTCTAAGGGGTTCCTCTAAAGCACCTATCATACTCTTCATAGTTATATTAAACCTCTCCACCAACCCATTGATTTGGGGATGGTAGGCTGTTGAGAACTTGTAAGTCACTCCATAGTTTTTCCACATGGTTTGCGTGTAGTGAGACATAACATTTGATCCCCTGTCAGAGATGACTTCCTTAGGAAAACTTACCCTGGTAAAGATACCACGGAGGGCCTTAGCCACAGCCTGAGCATTAACAGTTCTCATAGGTATGGCTTCAGGATACCTGGTAGCATGGTCTACCACAACCAATATAAATCAGTTGCCTGAAGAAGTTGAAGGGTCTGGGGGACCAACAATGTCAATCCCCACCCTCTCAATGGAACTCCCACCACAGAGAGAGGCACTAAAGATGTCACATTCTTGGACCCACTCTTGCCAGATGTCTGACAAGTGTGGCAGCTCTTACAGAATGCCTCTACATCAGCCCCCATGTTGGGCCAGTAGAAGTACAGAGATAACCTCTCTTTGGTCTTCTTGAAACTCAAGTGGCCAGCCTGAGGAATATCATGTGCTAACTGTAGGAACTTCTGTATCACCTCCTGGGGCACTTCCAGTCTCCTGTAGTCCCCTGTGGTAGACTTAGTTGGTTCACTGTAAAGGAGGCCATCTTCCCAGTAAACCCTCTGCTTCCCAGGCTCCTGCGCTTCCAGCTGGGAAGCTGTCTGCTGGTGCAGACCTTCTAGAGAGGGACACTCTCTTTTTACTCTGCTGAAGTCGGTCCTAGAGGGTCCACCTTCTGCAAGTGAAGTCTGCAGCTCATGATGGTGTCTTGGATCTAGATCTCCAACGCAGGGAAGGTTTTCTTCCAGCTCTGTGTCACCAGTAGCTGTCTCTACAGAGTTTGGTTGGTCTTCCCACTCAGCCTCAGCTGGAGAAGGGGTCACTGGGATGACCTGGCACAGTCCTCTCTGGGATGTCCTTGTCCTGTGAACAGATTTAGGTTTGAGACCTTTCTTTCTTCCAGAGACCTTGTATTTCTCCTTTGTCTCTTTCTTTTTCTTGGAAATAGAAGGGTGTCCATCCTGTGGACTGGTGGTATTGGAAATCTCCTCAACCTCAAACCGAGAGTCTCTCAAGGTTGTCTCTCTGTCCAATCTTGTTTGCTCCTGCTTCCTTTTGCTGGGAGGCCTGGGGGTACTAGATACAACTCTAACAGTTTTAAAATCATTTCCCAACAGGACTCTCGCAGGCACTTCATTCTGTACACTAACAGGAATTCTACCAGTCATATTATTGCACTGGATGAGAGCTGGCAAAATGGGAACCATTTGGATAGGGCCTCCTGCACATTTAGTGGGATCCTTGGGTGCCTTAGCTACATCCCCAGGTTTAAAAAAAAGTGCATCTACCACTGTAATGCTTACCCAAGTGTCTTTGATGGCAGGGGCTCCTGATCATTTACAAGAAAACTGTCCATATAATATTCTTTGGTGTTATCTGGTATGGAGTTGTACACATCCACATTCTGTTATTCCAACAGATGCAGGGACACTAAATAAACACTGGCTTGAACTCCAATTGGGTCTTCAGCCAGTAATTGAAAGTGTGCACTTGCCATTTGGGCTTCTCCCTCACGGATGGAGGCTAAGGAGGCACTGTGGGCACTTGAATGTTTACCCTTACATCTGGGATCCCCTTTCACATGATCTACAGACCCACATACAAAACATTTCCCAAATGTTCTCTGGAATGGGGGTTACTGTTGACCTCCCTCTGTTTGTTGGTCATAGGATTCACTAGACCTAAAAGGTTTCCCATGGAATTTACCCTTGCTATGTTCATGGACGTCTTTTGGATGGTTGGAATTAGAATTCTCTTTACTGTCTTTCTTGTGCTGCTTCCCTTCTTCCTTTTTGTGAGTTGCCCCAGAGTCCTTGTGAGTGGCCCTGTTGGCTACTCAAAATTCAGCAGCGTGTGCTAGCTTTTTGGGATCAATCTCTTTTGAGTCAGCTAAGTGCTGTCCCGGCTCAGGAGAGCAGGCATCAAAAATAGATTCTAGCTAAAGAAAATCCTCATTCTGAACTGGATATCCCAGCCCCTTTGATGAGTAGCAATTACCCTGGAGATGGATGGGGATGCAGAATTTATTCATACATCAATAATCGAAATGACCTGAGTCATTTCGATTATTGATGTATGAATAAAATTCTGGCAAAAGGAAATCTGTTTAAATGTCAATTATCTAAAACAGTGAGTACATGAACATCAGCACTTGCTTGATCCTCTTACTCACTGAATCTTACAAAAAACAGAGGTTTTATTAATTAAAACCATCCTCATGACATCATTACCAACGTCATCCTCATCCTGGCAAACTGTAAAACTGTAATGCAATCATACAGCCCGAATGGTATGAATAGTATGTTGGCCAAAAGCAAATCGCATCATGTGACAAACATTGCAAACCATGAAATCCGAATATGACCATTAGGAGTCCTTTTTGTAATTGCCTGCCATTTTGTTTTCTAAACGCTTTTGCAAATATATTCTGTGCTTCAGGTCTACACACGGTGTGAGGCCACAGCTTGAACTTTGAATGCTAACGTAGGCAGGAATGTGAAATCCTGCAGAAATACATTGTTTTTCTTATTCTGTGAAGCCTTGAAGCTGTATATAAGCATTGACTAATCAGCAACCCAGGTGCTAGCCTGTCTTGCAAATGCTGTTGTAGAAGGCAGTTAAATAAGATTTATATGTGACTAACGGTGCACCTTCATGAAAGATGGTATTTTCTCTGCTTCAGAACTGTCTGACCCTTAGCACGAGTGCAGCAAATTGATAACATTAGTTGGAATGTCTCCCTGCTAGAACATGACATCCTTCCCCGTGCCAGTGCCCTGTGTTCCCCAAAACAGTAAGCTGTCTCTGCAGCCTCGGCTAGAAATACCAAATGTTTAGACTGAATGAAGTTACGTGCATAACTGTCAATTACTAAACCCTAGCTTGTATGTCATGTATATGGGCGGACCGAATAATGCTGTACAATGATGATGTGTTATGTATATATATTACTGCTTTACCGATGCTCACGCTCTCTCCTCTCATGGTGTCTGTGAACACACGTCGTGAGGTGTTGAGAGCCGGTCGGCCGACTGAGATACTCTGAAAATAAACCAGACTTGTTTGGGAAATGAACCTCATGACTGGCGTGTCATTAGTATATGGTTATTGTGCCTTTATTCCATGTACGGTCTTACAAAAATGGCACCCGAATAGGGACCCTCCGTGTGATGCTCCATCGCATACATTGAAGGCAAAGACGAGTCGAGGACGAAGCTGTCGGACCGGGATTGGAAGGTGTTCTTGGCACCCCTGCAGAAGTGATTAGAAACTCCTCTGCAGATCGGTACACAGCCGGTCCCTGATCGACGAGCAGCGCCCAGAGAGCATCGAGGCGAGAGTCCTCGAAGCGAGGCAAATTGTGCCAGACACGTTGGTCGTGACGATTCTTGGTTGCGCCTGTATACGGGCGAATTGCATCCTGAGTGACTAATTGATTGATCAGGTGAGTCTTGCCCCGATTCTTAAATGTCCTGATATTGGTTGAGTGTTGCACTTGCAAGTACAAACGCCCAGGTGAAAGAGGTAAGAGTTAACCATGCCTGAGAAATTGACTTCCTGCCTAGTTAGAGTTTTTCACTGCGGTAGACAGTCTTTGGAAACTGGCCAGGCCGCACCACCCGAGGGGTCGCCGGCATATGAAATGTACATTAAGTATGGTATTGGGGCCATTGTGTTTAATGTGATTTGGCATAGGCAGACCAGACGTGTATCAGACCTTCAGTGGCCGAATAATGGGAGCTTCGAGCTAGCACACATAGAACATTTGGAATCAGTACTGCTGAGGAAAAAGGCCAGGCCTGCAGCATTCGACGCTGTTAGGGACTGGAGGAAGGAAGCGAATCAACGCTTGAAAAGTAGAGAGAAACACACACGTAGACACATGTAAAATTCAGAGAAAGCATTAGTGCATGATCAACAGAAGCAGACAGAAGCCATTAGGAACATGGATAGGGCCTTCCAATTAGACATACAGAACATATATCTTTCACAAGATTTGCATACATCAGACGAATTGATAAATAAAATACTGAATGAGTGAAGAAATGATCATCCAAGTACTGACCCAGTTGCACCGCCTCCCTATGTATCTCCTCCTGCTGCTATTCCCCTGCTTGTATCTGCACCTGCAGTAACCATCCCATCTGTGCCAATGACATCATTTCCTCCACCTCCTACAGACCATGTGTTGTACGCTTTAACTGGCAGTTCTGCATCAGTGGGGCCTGAAAGAGGAAGTATTAGACAGACTCGTAATACGATTAGTAAGGAACGGAAAGACAAACTGAAACGGTGGGCTGAGACGTATAATGATGATGGCGATGAAGTGGCTGTGCAAAGTTCCATATCTGATCATAGAGGCTTTGGCGAACAACAGGTATTGTTAGAATACATGGGAGATTATCTTAATGTATGGAGTGACTTAACTGATACAGTGATACCGCAAGAGTTGCGAAATTTGATTGTCCTTTCCTATTCATGAGATAGTGCAGCGAAAATACGAGAACATGTAGGGCGAATATTTGTGTTTAAGGAGAACTTGACCGATTCCATAAAGATATAATGAGTAGGCGTGAACTGCATATGTCATATGTCCAAAAACGATTTCTTCCGCCGTTGAAACCTGTTAGTGAAAAGATGTGAATTTGTACTCGAGATGCGCTTAGATGGATTACAGATGTTGCCATTTCCCTGATTGAAGTGCATGATACTTTTAGTCAATATACACCGGAAATGCAGAGAAAATTGTTACAGGTTATGGTGGAATATTTACAGAATAAATGCATGAAGAAGAAGGTTTGTTCTCCTGCTGATTTGATGATGTTTTATAAAAGAGCATTTTTGTCTGACACCGGAACTGCTGCTTTTCCCCTTGATTTGGCTTTGTTGTTTAATAGACGCTCAGATCCAGAATCCCCTACTTTATAATTACCCATGAGGGAGGTGCTTCCCACGTTTGTCCCGAAAGTAGAAATTCCTGCTAAAAAAAAAACTCAAGCACGTACGATACTAGCCCATTATATCCCACAGTTTGTACATGTCCCCTTTTCTAGGCAAGAAGTGAACACTATGAAACAGTCGGTCCCTGATATTAGAAAAAATCCTGCCTGTTTTATAAGGAAATTGAATCCGTTTTGAATTCATCTGTTTTTACACTGAGTGACATTGATTTATTGTTCCCTGTGATTCTTCCTGCTGACATATGGAAACAAATTAGAAGTATAAATGATGCACCGAAGCTAGGCGATACCTGGGAAACTTTGATTAGAGTCGATATTGAGAGAAAGGCTGGAGAGAAACCTCTGCAAGTCATTTTAACTTTGCCCTCACGGATAGTATCAAAATTGAAAACTTTAGTGCCTGAGAAGAGAATAGTTTGTGATAAATTGACTGGTTGTTTACAAGGTAAATTGGAAGGAGCGACTGAATTTTCTAACCGATTTGAAGAAGTATTTGCAGATTTTAGTGGCCAAGATCTAAGTACCGAACCTGGAAAGAGATTATTTGTTGACAAATTTGTGCGAGGATTGTTATCGGAAATTCAGACATTGATAATGATATCTGAAAGTGCATGGCAAGCAAAGTCACAAAGTGAAGTATTACACATGCCCCAATATTATGAAAACCGAGTAAATTCAGAAAAGGATAGGGTAGAAAGGAAGAAGGGAGATCTGAAAACAAGAGTGTTACTACAACAGGTAGCCAAAGGTGAAAGAGGTGGCGTAAATGCACCATCTATAGTCCAATTTGCATTATCATCCAACATACATGGGGGTCCGATAGGTATAAATCAGTGTGCCTATTGCAGACAGGAAGGCCATTGGCAAGCACAGTGCCCGCAATTACAGAGGTTAGATGGGACTATTTCGAGAAGACCGTTTAGAGGTCATCCAGGAATAGGGGGCCAGAACAGAAGTCCGTTTCAGTCACAATTTCAGGATAATCAAGTTAATCAGAATCAGCAACAGAACACCATGAATGGTGCAAATGTTTTTGATAATCCCTCCAATGCATATTACTCTGAAGACTTTACATCTGATGTTGTTCTGTTCCCCTAGGACAGCCCGAAGCAGGGTTTGGAACCAGTGCCTATTCCCGTTAATCAGAAAGGGCCCTACGTAGAAAGGAAGGTTGGGAATAAGGAGAATATTTTTCTAGTGGAAACAGGTGCACAGAAATGTTCGATCAACCATCAGCGGGTTCCAAATATTCCACTGTCAGGGCATAGCAATGTTTCAGTAGGGTTCTCCGGTACACCTGTAATTAGTCCAGTTTCACAGCCAGTGCCAATCTTGTCCATTTCTTTTGATGACAAATTGCGGTGAGAATTTGTTGGGGTTGAACCTGTTGAAGAAATTGAATGCAGTCATTTATTGTTCTCCTGATGGAGTGTACTTGACGATTTCGCCACAACAAACTCCCGTATTGCAATTCATGTCTTTACCATTACCGACTGAATTAAGTAAAGTACGGACTAGTATATGGGCAGTAAATGATAACGATCTAGGTATTTTAAAAGTGGAACCAGTAAAAATTGTTTTGATAGAAGGAATTACACTACCACCCATTCCGCAATACAAAATTTCAGCGGAAGGTGAGCAAGCTCTGAAATGCATTGTATCCGATTTACTATTCAGAAATGAAATTGAAGACATTTCTGGAAGTATGTGTAATAGTCCGATTCTTCCAGTTTACAAGAAAGGAGGTAATGAAATCCCTTACCGTTTTATAATTGACTTACGCGCAGTGAACAAAATTGTTGCTCCGCAATTCCTGCTAATCCCCTATGTCACCACAATTTTGACTATGATTCCAGCCTCTGCATCACATTTTAGAGTAATTGACTTGAAGAATGCATTTTTTAGTATTCCCGTTCATTCAGACAGTAGATATCTGTTTGCGTTCACAATAGGAGGACGCTCATTCACATTCACACGTATTCCTCAAGGTTACACTGAAAGTCCAAGTATTTGCAGTAGGGCATTGAAGGAACAGCTAGATATGCATGAGTTACCAGCAGGCTGTATATTATTGCAATACAGTGACGATCTGCTTATAGCAGCAGATTCAGATGATATTTGCAAAGAAGGTACTGTCTTATTATTGAAACATTTAGCAGGACACGGACACAAGGCTTCATTGAAGAAATTCCAGTATTGTCGAGAGGAGGTGGCCTATTTGGGCTATCTCCTATCGAAGGAGGGAAGGAGATTGATACCAGAACGCATAAAAAGCATCTCTGATATGCCTATTCCAAATACGCAAAAGGAAGCCAGGGCTTCAATTGGCATGGCTTCATATTGTAGGCAGTGGATTCCGAACTTTTCTATGATTGTAAAACCCATAGTGGCACTGACAAGGAAGGATGTTACCTTGCCTTTGCCATGGAACATGGAGTGTCAAAATGTTTTTGACCTGCTCAGAGCTGCGCTATGTTCAGCTCCGGTTTTGGGCATGCCAAATTATGAGAAGTGTTTTATGTTGTTTGTACACGAGAGAGATTGATGTACTTTGGCTGTTTTGACTCAGGAACACGGGGGCAAAAATAGACCATGCGGTTATTTTTCTTCCAAGTTGGATCCTGTTGCATGTGCTTTACCACGTTGCTTGCGAGCTGTTGCTGCTGCTGCCGCATCAGTGAAACAAACCAAGGGGATGGTTTTAGGTCACTCTTTAACCGTGATGGTACCCCATTCAGTAGATGTTCTTTTAAATAAAACACAGATGCAACATTTCACATCCGCGTGACTAACAAGGTATGAACTGATCCTATTTGCACCGCATATCCAAATTAAGAGATGTTGCTCTTTGAATCCGGCCGAGTTATAGCCGCCTCCAAGTAAAGGAGGGAGTGAGGAGAAATTATCACATGATTACTTAATTATAACTGAGCAAGAGACAAAAGGAAGAATTGATTTAACCAATATACCCCTGAAAGGGCCAGATGGAGAACTGTTTTGTGATGGCTCTTGTTTTAAAAATTACCGAATGGCATATCAACTGCTGCTTATGCCATTACCACACTGAAAACTACTGTAGAGACCAAACGAATCCCAGATAACTCAGCACAAGCTGCGGAAATAGTAGCTTTAACCAGAGTCTGTTACATTTCTGAAAACCTTAGGGTGAACATATACACTGATAGTCAATACGCCTTCGGAGTGGTCCACAACTTTGGCCGATTATGGGCTGAAAGGGATTTTCTGACGTCACATGGAACCACGATTCAACATGGCACTTTAATAGTGAAACTGTTGTCAGCACTTGCGCTTCCTAAGCGATTAGCAATAATGAAATGTAACGCCGATTAAAAGGTAACATGTAACGTAGGAGAAGGAAACGCATTTGCGGACAGGAACGCGAAACAAACTGCTGCTGATTCGCACACCAAAATGTACGTCGAAACAACAGAGAGGGTGTCCTGCATGATAGAGGATGGAATTGGGAATGTAAAAGAAATACAAACAGAGGCTACTCCTGAGGAAATAAAACAATGGTCCGAGGGACCAGCAGAATTATATCCCGACGGTTGTTGGGTATACAAAGTGAACCGTAAATGGATGTTGCTGAATGCGTATGTTATGGCAATGGTTACTATAACCCATGGTCCAACACATATTTGTGCGAAAAAGATTTGTCAGCACCTTGATTCTGCATGGTACAATGAAAATATTACAAAAACTGCTGCAAGGTTGGTTCAAAATTGCACGACTTGTTTACAACAAAACATTTGAAAGGGAACAGTGCACCAGTAGGACGTTTTGTTCCTCCCTCAATGCCCTTCAAAGTAATCCATTTCAACTTTTTAGAAATGGAGAGATGCCACAGCTTCAAGTATGTCCTTGTAGTGGTCTGTGCATTTAGCAAATGGGTAGAGGCCTATCCCATGAAAGATTGTTCAGCCATGTCAACAGCAAAATCCATGTTAAATGAGTACTTTCTGAGGTTTGGGCTACCACGTGTCATATGGTCAGATAACGGCCCGCATTTTATAGCTGCCGTGATACTACAGATCTGTGCAGGCCTCCAAATTGATAAACGATTCCATTCAGCCAGACATCCGATGAGTGCCAGTCTTGTGGAATGGCAAAACGATATTTTGAAAAATAAACTGGCGAAATTATGCACCGAAAGTAATTTGAAATGGCCCGATGCTTTACCGTTAGCCTTTTTATCAATGCGTACGTCTGTGCAATGAAAGACTGGTCTCTCACGCTATGAGATTATAATGGGGAGACCCGCCAATGTATGGAATGTGCCACGTCCAAGAAGGTTCAAGGATATAGAGTATCCATTACTTCCTGAATACTGTAAACAGTTGACTCAAAACTTGCGTTTGATTCATCAGCAGGTGCAGGAGGCTCCTCCTGTCAGATACACGGGCCCAGGCCATCGTCTGCAATTGGGGGACTGGGTCCTGATCAAGAATTTTGAGAGAAAGTCTTTGTTTGCACTGCGGTGTAAGGGACCATACCAGGTACTCCTGGTCACACAGACTGCGGTTCGAGTAAGCAATCGGAAGCATTGGATACATGCAACGCACCCAAAAAGAATCCCGTTTCCTTTGCCACATGAGAAAGAGACCAATGATTCTGATTTCCAGAGTGAACCAGCTTTAATTGATCACAAGGATATCGCCGAAATTCAGCCAAAACCACTTCCTGAGCCCAAGAAGGGGCCTGGGGAGATTGTAATAAAATCTGAAACATCTTACCTCAACCTTGTTTGCCTGCTGCCTCATCATCACCAATTGCATCACCAATTGGCACTGTTTCTGCATCTGCTGCAAACAATGTTAGTGAATTGTTCACTGACCACACCGTACCTGGAGCTTTAAGGTACAATCTGCGTCCACAAATTCGGAAGTAATTGCAACAGCCTTTGTTTCTGTCCCTCGGATGGGGCTGGAAATGGAGGCCTAGGGAAAGGGAGCGTATGAGCTGTATCGGAAGAAAGCACTGACACGCGATTTCCCGGTGCTATTTTTGAAAGTGAAGGGCTTTGCAACCTAGCGCGGACAAGCGGGGGGCAAAGGTACCGACATTATGGAAAACTGATGTTGATACTTGCTCCTATATTTTGGAGCCTTTGAGGTAAACACCAGCTTGCTGCCATCTTAAGCAGGCCGAAATGAACTTGCTTACATTCTACTGACTAAACGTGTGTTGCCGTGTTGCTGTGTGAGTCTTTTCTGGACAGACTCTGAGAAACTTTTGAAATAATCCTTTATAGATCATGCCTGTATTCGCTCCTGCTGCCTCTTGCGCTGATGAAGACATTAATAGAACTATAGACATTGACAATGAATCTGCTCCGAGAAAGACTTGGTCTATTAAGACTAAACTGCTCCTGGCCATCATACTTATCTGTATTGTATTTACAATAATTCCAATGTCCTGGTATTTAGAGGATATACATCCAATGAATACCCTATTGCCCACTGTCATGCTCCCACCATGACCCCAGCTCATGTGCTTTCTTACACTCTTCCTCCACGAGATGTTAAACACAGAAAAGGTTACGATAACAATACTCTGTTATTGATTATGAATATGACACATGCAATCTTGAACCAATCCAATTGCTGGGTGTGCTCGCATTTACCCCAGCATGGGGAAAGAGGAATGGGTTGGTATATACATCGTCTACCCCTGAGTACTGCCTGTTATGCATCACTAAGAGCTCTGTTTTTTGGGAGATTTGAATGATAGTGTCACTGGAAAATTTGATGGAACCAACATAAATGAATTTGAGAGATTGGTATTGACACCGTTGGGTTGTTCCGTGTTTTCAAATAAAAGCAAAATGAACACTGCATCGACCAGCCCCATTGATAGAATCTCTAGACCTTACTACCAGTCGGTGATTACTTTTAAAATGGCTCCTGTAGGTAACAAAGATGCCATGCCTCCTTCCTACACTATTAACTATAGTCCACATTCTGTTTGGGAAATAAGGTTCTCACCCAATGGGTACATTTACCAGGTGTATGAATACTGCTGTACTTGAGCATGAAGAGAAACTGCTATATATAGGAGGTCCTGTCTATTTTGTATGTGGGGATCAAGCCTATCCATGGTTACCTAGAAACTGGGAAGGTACCTGTTATTTAGGGATACATACTTTTTAACTACGACACACTGAATTGAGGCCTTCTTGCTAATGTCCAGCACTGCTTATAATGCGTATTGGAAACATCCACCCTCAAGATTACTTTGTCTGCTTGTGTTTCGTTTGAATCTGAACACGTTTAAACTAATGTCTTCATCTGTTTCTGTGGCATAAGTTTCTTCACCTTGATCCCAAGATGTCACTTATCCTTGATACTTTCTTGATGCCTTATAGAATATCTGCATTCTCTGGTCTCTGCATCTCTTCTACAGATGTCAGCTTGATTCTGTGTGACGTCACCATTCATCTTTGCCATTTATGTGCTCTGCTTCTTCAGGAACCTCATTCAAATGGTCATCATATTTTCTTGTATGCAGGTACGGTTTTCTCAATGGGTACATTGCCTCCCAGATCTTCTTAGGTATTGGTACTTTCACTGGTACTGTGCAGAGTCCATACTCTGCTCTTTGTCTGTTCAACTGCTCCGTGTATGTCTCATACTCTGGTTTCCAACAGACAGGTAATATGGGCGGCGCGGTTGGAGTAAGGGTACTTGGCTCCTACTCTACACTCCCCCCTCGCCCTCTGGGCGATTCATCAACCACTTTCTCATCATCCTTTACATACAAGCACCATCCTCTGAAAAAGAGCTTTTAGGGACCCATATCTTTATGTCTCCTTTCAGGCATCCTGCTGATTTCAAATGCTCATCTTTACTCCATGTCATGAGCATGCATTGTCCACTTGGGCTGCAATATATCCAATGATTCTGATTTCCAGAGTGAACCAGCTTTAATTGATCACAAGGATATCGCCGAAATTTAGCCAAAACCACTTCCTGAGCCCAAGAAGGGGCCTGGGGAGATTGTAATAAAATCTGAAACATCTTACCTCAACCTTGTTTGCCTGCTGCCTCATCATCACCAATTGCATCACCAATTGACACTGTTTCTGCATCTGCTGCAAACAATGATAGTGAATTGTTCACTGACCACACCGTACCTGGAGCTTTAAGGTACAATCTGCGTCCACAAATTCGGAAGTAATTACAACAGCCTTTGTTTCTGTCCCTCGGATGGGGCTGGAAATGGAGGCCTAGGGAAAGGGAGCGTATGAGCTGTATCGGATGAAAGCACTGACACGCGATTTCCCGGTGCTATTTTTGAAAGTGAAGGGCTTTGCAACCTAGCGCGGACAAGCGGGGGGCAAAGGTACCGACATTATGGAAAACTGATGTTGATACTTGCTCCTATATTTTGGAGCCTTTGAGGTAAACACCAGCTTGCTGCCATCTTAAGAAGGCCGAAATGAACTTGCTTACATTCTACTGACTAAACGTGTGTTGCCGTGTTGCTGTGTGAGTCTTTTCTGGACAGACTCTGAGAAACCTTTGAAATAATCCTTTATAGATCATGCCTGTATTCGCTCCTGCTGCCTCTTGCGCTGATGAAGACATTAATAGAACTATAGACATTGACAATGAATCTGCTCCGAGAAAGACTTGGTCTATTAAGACTAAACTGCTCCTGGCCATCATACTTATCTGTATTGTTTTTACAATAATTCCAATGTCCTGGTATTTAGAGGATATACATCCAATGAATACCCTATTGCCCACAGTCATGCTCCCACCATGACCCCAGCTCATGTGCTTTCTTACACTCTTCCTCCACGAGATGTTAAACACAGAAAAGGTTACGATAACAATACTCTGTTATTGATTATGAATATGACACATGCAATCTTGAACCAATCCAATTGCTGGGTGTGCTCGCATTTACCCCAGCATGGGGAAAGAGGAATGGGTTGGTATATACATCGTCTACCCCTGAGTACTGCCTGTTATGCATCACTAAGAGCTCTGTTTTTTGGGAGATTTGAATGATAGTGTCACTGGAAAATTTGATGGAACTAACATAAATGAATTTGAGAGATTGGTATTGACACCGTTGGGTTGTTCCGTGTTTTCAAATAAAAGCAAAATGAACACTGCATCGACCAGCCCCATTGATAGAATCTCTAGACCTTACTACCAGTCGGTGATTACTTTTAAAATGGCTCCTGTAGGTAACAAAGATGCCATGCCTCCTTCCTACACTATTAACTATAGTCCACATTCTGTTTGGGAAATAAGGTTCTCACCCAATGGGTACATTTACCAGGTGTATGAATACTGCTGTACTTGAGCATGAAGAGAAACTGCTATATATAGGAGGTCCTGTCTATTTTGTATGTGGGGATCAAGCCTATCCATGGTTACCTAGAAACTGGGAAGGTACCTGTTATTTAGGGATACATACTTTTTAACTACGACACACTGAATTGAGGCCTTCTTGCTAATGTCCAGCACTGCTTATAATGCGTATTGGAAACATCCACCCTCAAGATTACTTTGTCTGCTTGTGTTTCGTTTGAATCTGAACACGTTTAAACTAATGTCTTCATCTGTTTCTGTGGCATAAGTTTCTTCACCTTAATCCCAAGATGTCACTCATCCTTGATACTTTCTTGATGCCTTATAGAATATCTGCATTCTCTGGTCTCTGCATCTCTTCTACAGATGTCAGCTCGATTCTGTGTGACGTCACCATTCATCTTTGCCATTTATGTGCTCTGCTTCTTCAGGAACCTCATTCAAATGGTCATCATATTTTCTTGTATGCAGGTACGGTTTTCTCAATGGGTACATTGCCTCCCAGATCTTCTTAGGTATTGGTACTTTCACTGGTACTGTGCAGAGTCCATACTCTGCTCTTTGTCTGTTCAACTGCTCCGTGTATGTCTCATACTCTGGTTTCCAACAGACAGGTAATATGGGCGGCGCGGTTGGAGTAAGGGTACTTGGCTCCTACTCTACACTCCCCCCTCGCCCTCTGGGCGATTCATCAACCACTTTCTCATCATCCTTTACATACAAGCACCATCCTCTGAAAAAGAGCTTTTTAGGGACCCATATCTTTATGTCTCCTTTCAGGCATCCTGCTGATTTCAAATGCTCATCTTTACTCCATGTCATGAGCATGCATTGTCCACTTGGGCTGCAGTATATCCAATGATTCTGATTTCCAGAGTGAACCAGCTTTAATTGATCACAAGGATATCGCCGAAATTCAGCCAAAACCACTTCCTGAGCCCAAGAAGGGGCCTGGGGAGATTGTAATAAAATCTGAAACATCTTACCTCAACCTTGTTTGCCTGCTGCCTCATCATCACCAATTGACACTGTTTCTGCATCTGCTGCAAACAATGATAGTGAATTGTTCACTGACCACACCGTACCTGGAGCTTTAAGGTACAACCTGCGTCCACAAATTCGGAAGTAAATGCAACAGCCTTTGTTTCTGTCCCTCGGATGGGGCTGGAAATGGAGGCCTAGGGAAAGGGAGCGTATGAGCTGTATCGGATGAAAGCACTGACACGCGATTTCCCGGTGCTATTTTTGAAAGTGAAGGGCTTTGCAACCTAGCGCGGACAAGCGGGGGGCAAAGGTACCGACATTATGGAAAACCGATGTTGATACTTGCTCCTATATTTTGGAGCCTTTGAGGTAAACACCAGCTTGCTGCCATCTTAAGCAGGCCGAAATGAACTTGCTTACATTCTACTGACTAAACGTGTGTTGCCGTGTTGCTGTGTGAGTCTTTTCTGGACAGACTCTGAGAAACTTTTGAAATAATCCTTTATAGATCATGCCTGTATTCGCTCCTGCTGCCTCTTGCGCTGATGAAGACATTAATAGAACTATAGACATTGACAATGAATCTGCTCCAAGAAAGACTTGGTCTATTAAGACTAAACTGCTCCTGGCCATCATACTTATCTGTATTGTATTTACAATAATTCCAATGTCCTGGTATTTAGAGGATATACATCCAATGAATACCCTATTGCCCACTGTCATGCTCCCACCATGACCCCAGCTCATGTGCTTTCTTACACTCTTCCTCCACGAGATGTTAAACACAGAAAAGGTTACGATAACAATACTCTGTTATTGATTATGAATATGACACATGCAATCTTGAACCAATCCAATTGCTGGGTGTGCTCGCATTTACCCCAGCATGGGGAAAGAGGAATGGGTTGGTATATACATCGTCTACCCCTGAGTACTGCCTGTTATGCATCACTAAGAGCTCTGTTTTTTGGGAGATTTGAATGATAGTGTCACTGGAAAATTTGATGGAACTAACATAAATGAATTTGAGGGATTGGTATTGACACCGTTGGGTTGTTCCGTGTTTTCAAATAAAAGCAAAATGAACACTGCATCGACCAGCCCCATTGATAGAATCTCTAGACCTTACTACCAGTCGGTGATTACTTTTAAAATGGCTCCTGTAGGTAACAAAGATGCCATGCCTCCTTCCTACACTATTAACTATAGTCCACATTCTGTTTGGGAAATAAGGTTCTCACCCAATGGGTACATTTACCAGGTGTATGAATACTGCTGTACTTGAGCATGAAGAGAAACTGCTATATATAGGAGGTCCTGTCTATTTTGTATGTGGGGATCAAGCCTATCCATGGTTACCTAGAAGTTGGGAAGGTACCTGTTATTTAGGGATACATACTTTTTAACTACGACACACTGAATTGAGGCCTTCTTGCTAATGTCCAGCACTGCTTATAATGCGTATTGGAAACATCCACCCTCAAGATTACTTTGTCTGCTTGTGTTTCGTTTGAATCTGAACACGTTTAAACTAATGTATTCATCTGTTTCTGTGGCATAAGTTTCTTCACCTTGATCCCAAGATGTCACTTATCCTTGATACTTTCTTGATGCCTTATAGAATATCTGCATTCTCTGGTCTCTGCATCTCTTCTACAGATGTCAGCTCGATTCTGTGTGACGTCACCATTCATCTTTGCCATTTATGTGCTCTGCTTCTTCAGGAATCTCATTCAAATGGTCATCATATTTTCTTGTATGCAGGTACGGTTTTCTCAATGGGTACCTTGCCTCCCAGATCTTCTTAGGTATTGGTACTTTCACTGGTACTGTGCAGAGTCCATACTCTGCTGTTTGTCTGTTCAACTGCTCCGTGTATGTCTCATACTCTGGTTTCCAACAGACAGGTAATATGGGCGGCGCGGTTGGAGTAAGGGTACTTGGCTCCTACTCTACACTCCCCCCTCGCCCTCTGGGCGATTCATCAACCACTTTCTCATCATCCTTTACATACAAGCACCATCCTCTGAAAAAGAGCTTTTTAGGGACCCATATCTTTATGTCTCCTTTCAGGCATCCTGCTGATTTCAAATGCTCATCTTTACTTCATGTCATGAGCATGCATTGTCCACTTGGGCTGCAATATATCCAATGATTCTGATTTCCAGAGTGAACCAGCTTTAATTGATCACAAGGATATCGCCGAAATTCAGCCAAAACCACTTCCTGAGCCCAAGAAGGGGCCTGGGGAGATTGTAATAAAATCTGAAACATCTTACCTCAACCTTGTTTGCCTGCTGCCTCATCATCACCAATTGCATCACCAATTGACACTGTTTCTGCATCTGCTGCAAACAATGTTAGTGAATTGTTCACTGACCACACCGTACCTGGAGCTTTAAGGTACAATCTGCGTCCACAAATTCGGAAGTAATTGCAACAGCCTTTGTTTCTGTCCCTCGGATGGGGCTGGAAATGGAGGCCTAGGGAAAGGGAGCGTATGAGCTGTATCGGATGAAAGCACTGACACGCGATTTCCCGGTGCTATTTTTGAAAGTGAAGGGCTTTGCAACCTAGCGCGGACAAGCGGGGGGCAAAGGTACCGACATTATGGAAAACTGATGTTGATACTTGCTCCTATATTTTGGAACCTTTGAGGTAAACACCAGCTTGCTGCCATCTTAAGCAGGCCGAAATGAACTTGCTTACATTCTACTGACTAAACGTGTGTTGCCGTGTTGCTGTGTGAGTCTTTTCTGGACGGACTCTGAGAAACTTTTGAAATAATCCTTTATAGATCATGCCTGTATTCGCTCCTGCTGCCTCTTGCGCTGATGAAGACATTAATAGAACTATAGACATTGACAATGAATCTGCTCTGAGAAAGACTTGGTCTATTAAGACTAAACTGCTCCTGGCCATCATACTTATCTGTATTGTATTTACAATAATTCCAATGTCCTGGTATTTAGAGGATATACATCCAATGAATACCCTATTGCCCACTGTCATGCTCCCACCATGACCCCAGCTCATGTGCTTTCTTACACTCTTCCTCCACGAGATGTTAAACACAGAAAAGGTTACGATAACAATACTCTGTTATTGATTATGAATATGACACATGCAATCTTGAACCAATCCAATTGCTGGGTGTGCTCGCATTTACCCCAGCATGGGGAAAGAGGAATGGGTTGGTATATACATCGTCTACCCCTGAGTACTGCCTGTTATGCATCACTAAGAGCTCTGTTATTTGGGAGATTTGAATGATAGTGTCACTGGAAAATTTGATGGAACTAACATAAATGAATTTGAGAGATTGGTATTGACACCGTTGGGTTGTTCCGTGTTTTCAAATAAAAGCAAAATGAACACTGCATCGACCAGCCCCATTGATAGAATCTCTAGACCTTACTACCAGTCGGTGATTACTTTTAAAATGGCTCCTGTAGGTAACAAAGATGCCATGCCTCCTTCCTACACTATTAACTATAGTCCACATTCTGTTTGGGAAATAAGGTTCTCACCCAATGGGTACATTTACCAGGTGTATGAATACTGCTGTACTTGAGCATGAAGAGAAACTGCTATATATAGGAGGTCCTGTCTATTTTGTATGTGGGGATCAAGCCTATCCATGGTTGCCTAGAAACTGGGAAGGTACCTGTTATTTAGGGATACATACTTTTTAACTACGACACACTGAATTGAGGCCTTCTTGCTAATGTCCAGCACTGCTTATAATGCGTATTGGAAACATCCACCCTCAAGATTACTTTGTCTGCTTGTGTTTCGTTTGAATCTGAACACGTTTAAACTAATGTCTTCATCTGTTTCTGTGGCATAAGTTTCTTCACCTTGATCCCAAGATGTCACTTATTCTTGATACTTTCTTGATGCCTTATAGAATATCTGCATTCTCTGGTCTCTGCATCTCTTCTACAGATGTCAGCTCGATTCTGTGTGACGTCACCATTCATCTTTGCCATTTATGTGCTCTGCTTCTTCAGGAATCTCATTCAAATGGTCATCATATTTTCTTGTATGCAGGTACGGTTTTCTCAATGGGTACCTTGCCTCCCAGATCTTCTTAGGTATTGGTACTTTCACTGGTACTGTGCAGAGACCATACTCTGCTCTCTGTCTGTTCAACTGCTCCGTGTATGTCTCATACTCTGGTTTCCAACAGACAGGTAATATGGGCGGCGCGGTTGGAGTAAGGGTACTTGGCTCCTACTCTACACTCCCCCCTCGCCCTCTGGGCGATTCATCAACCACTTTCTCATCATCCTTTACATACAAGCACCATCCGCTGAAAAAGAGCTTTTTAGGGACCCATATCTTTATGTCTCCTTTCAGGCATCCTGCTGATTTCAAATGCTCATCTTTACTCCATGTCATGAGCATGCATTGTCCACTTGGGCTGCAATATATCCAATGATTCTGATTTCCAGAGTGAACCAGCTTTAATTGATCACAAGGATATCGCCGAAATTCAGCCAAAACCACTTCCTGAGCCCTAGAAGGGGCCGGGGGAGATTGTAATAAAATCTGAAACATCTTACCTCAACCTTGTTTGCCTGCAGCCTCATCATCACCAATTGCATCACCAATTGACACTGTTTCTGCATCTGCTGCAAACAATGATAGTGAATTGTTCACTGACCACACCGTACCTGGAGCTTTAAGGTACAATCTGCGTCCACAAATTCGGAAGTAATTGCAACAGCCTTTGTTTCTGTCCCTCGGATGGGGCTGGAAATGGAGGCCTAGGGAAAGGGAGCGTATGAGCTGTATCGGATGAAAGCACTGACACGCGATTTCCCGGTGCTATTTTTGAAAGTGAAGGGCTTTGCGACCTAGCGCGGACAAGCGGGGGGCAAAGGTACCGACATTATGGAAAACTGATGTTGATACTTGCTCCTATATTTTGGAGCCTTTGAGGTAAACACCAGCTTGCTGCCATCTTAAGCAGGCCGAAATGAACTTGCTTACATTCTAATGACTAAACGTGTGTTGCCGTGTTGCTGTGTGAGTCTTTTCTGGACAGACTCTGAGAAACTTTTGAAATAATCCTTTATAGATCATGCCTGTATTCGCTCCTGCTGCCTCTTGCGCTGATGAAGACATTAATAGAACTATAGACATTGACAATGAATCTGCTCCGAGAAAGACTTGGTCTATTAAGACTAAACTGCTCCTGGCCATCATACTTATCTGTATTGTATTTACAATAATTCCAATGTCCTGGTATTTAGAGGATATACATCCAATGAATACCCTATTGCCCACTGTCATGCTCCCACCATGACCCCAGCTCATGTGCTTTCTTACACTCTTCCTCCACGAGATGTTAAACACAGAAAAGGTTACGATAACAATACTCTGTTATTGATTATGAATATGACACATGCAATCTTGAACCAATCCAATTGCTGGGTGTGCTCGCATTTACCCCAGCATGGGGAAAGAGGAATGGGTTGGTATATACATCGTCTACCCCTGAGTACTGCCTGTTATGCATCACTAAGAGCTCTGTTTTTTGGGAGATTTGAATGATAGTGTCACTGGAAAATTTGATGGAACCAACATAAATGAATTTGAGAGATTGGTATTGACACCGTTGGGTTGTTCCGTGTTTTCAAATAAAAGCAAAATGAACACTGCATCGACCAGCCCCATTGATAGAATCTCTAGACCTTACTACCAGTCGGTGATTACTTTTAAAATGGCTCCTGTAGGTAACAAAGATGCCATGCCTCCTTCCTACACTATTAACTATAGTCCACATTCTGTTTGGGAAATAAGGTTCTCACCCAATGGGTACATTTACCAGGTGTATGAATACTGCTGTACTTGAGCATGAAGAGAAACTGCTATATATAGGAGGTCCTGTCTATTTTGTATGTGGGGATCAAGCCTATCCATGGTTACCTAGAAACTGGGAAGGTACCTGTTATTTAGGGATACATTTACCTGGTGTATTTCTCGCTCTGAAATAGCCAAAGTATCCAGATCTCGGCCCTGGCGAGATGATGCTGCTTGGCAAATTTTTGGTGACATAGCTAAATCCTTTATACCTTTTTGGGGACAAGCAATAAATTCATGGAATATTAGAAGACTGTCCAGGGTGTTAGAGAAAACAATTAATGAAACCACTGACATACAATACAACGTGACACTGGAACAAAAAGCAATCAGAATAATTGCACTTCAAAATAGAATGGTTCTTGACATCATTTTGGCTGACCGTGGAGGTGTATGCAAATTAGTGGGATCAGCGTGCTGTGTTTTTGTAAGCGACTCCTCCCCAACAATATTTGAAGCAATTAAAAAATGACACCTTCTAAGTTCTGAAATCCACGTTCCCACAGGTGGCTGGAAGCTAAATTTGAGTACATGGTTCTGGGAACTATTATGATCCTGGGGATGGAAATTGATCGCAATTTTGATCAAGATATTCAGTATCCTCATACTCTGCTGTTGTTGCATACAATGTTTGCCAGTGATTTGCTCCATAATCACAAATGAATGTGTACAGATAATGAGTACAAAGATCCTGAAGCCCAAACCCAATATGATAAATGGTGGTCTCAAACATGAGAATGAAATAATCAAGCAGTTTATGGCAATCAATATTTTTGATAATGATTATGATAGCGACTTGGGTAGTTCGGAATGTGATACTTGGTCTGATGATGACGCAATGTTCGGATGATGCTATTGGCTTAAGGCCAAAAGGAGGGTTTGTAAAACTGTAATGCAATCGTACAGCCCGAATGGTATGAATAGTATGTTGGTCAGAAGCAAATCGCATCATGTGACAAACATTGCAAACCATGAAACCTGAATGTGACCATTGAGGGTCCATTTTGTAATTGTCTGCCATTTTCTTTTCTAAACGCTTTTGCAAATATATTCTGTGCTTCAGGTCTACACACGGTGCGAGGCCACAGCTTGAACTTTGAATGCTAACGTAGGCAGGAATGTGAAACCCTGCAGAAATACATTGTTTTTCTTATTATGTAAAGCCTTGAAGCTGTACATAAGCATTGACTAATCAGCAACCCAGGTGCCAGCCTGTCTTGCAAACGCTGTTGTAGAAGGCAGTTAAAGAAGAATTATATGCGATTAACGGTGCTCCTCCGTGAAAGATGGTATTTTCTCTGCTTCAGAACTGTCTGACCCTTAGCCCATGAGCGCAGCGAATAGATAACATTAGTTGGAATGTCTCCCTGCTAGAACATGATATGTGCCAGTGCCCCGTGTTCCCCAAAACAGTAAGCTGTCTCTGCAGCCTCGGCTAGAAATACCAAATGTTTAGACTGAATGAAGTTACGTGCATAACTGTCAATTACTAAACCCTAGCTTGTATGTCATGTATATGGGCGGACCGAATAATGCTGTACAATGATGATGTGTTATGTATATATATTACTGCTTTACCGATGCACACGCTCTCTCCTCTCACGGTGTCTGTGAACACATGTCGTGAGGTGTTGAGATCCGGTCGGCCGACTGAGATACTCTGAAAATAAACCAGACTTGTTTGGGAAATGAACCTCATGACTGGCGTGTCATTAGTATATGGTTATCGTGCCTTTATTCCATATATGGTTTTACAAAAATACAAAAACCTATTGAGGGAAGTGATAGTCTCTAAGTGAATATCTAAGTATAAGTTCCATATCAGTATAGACCAGTGAAAGAAAGTGATAGGGTACTTAACATCAGGTGGGGAAACTAAACGCTCCCCTTAAGGTGGCCACTATGAACATCACTAAATCCACACCGTCCCATTGGCTACACAAACTATAGGACCCTTAATTACGCTGTCCTTGGCTTCTAACCCCTGTCAGTACTTTTCCACCTACTTCTAGCCGCTTGCAGACTGAACATCCAGGTGTGGGTGAGCTCGTCTTAACACTAGCTTCCCACCAATTAGCAAATCAATCCATCATCACCTCCATGGTCCAGTGTCAATTAGGGCTTTGAAGCCTGGCTTTGAGTTTGTACTGTGCTTTGAGACATTTTAAGGCATGTGGGTACACTCTGCCCTCGTGCGTGGGTGTGACCACCTCGTTCTTCCAACTTTATTCTCCCACGTGACTGGAGACCATGGAATCGAGTCTTTTAGTGTATTAAAATACTATTTTCTAACAATCCTCTGACATTTTTTGTTTTGATCAAGCCTTCTGAACAGGAGTTTCTGTTCTTTCACACAAATTGTATCCAATGTCAGTTCACTCCAGTTTGATAAGACCATGGCTTCTTTGGCTCATCCAACTCCTTCTGCTGAGATTCACTTTGTAATTGAATTTGCTTTTTAACTACGACACACTGAATTGAGGCCTTCTTGCTAATGTCCAGCACTGCTTATAATGCGTATTGGAAACATCCACCCTCAAGATTACTTTGTCTGCTTGTGTTTCGTTTGAATCTGAACACGTTTAAACTAATGTCTTCATCTGTTTCTGTGGCATAAGTTTCTTCACCTTGATCCCAAGATGTCACTTATCCTTGATACTTTCTTGATGCCTTATAGAATATCTGCATTCTCTGGTCTCTGCATCTCTTCTACAGATGTCAGCTCGATTCTGTGTGACGTCACCATTCATCTTTGCCATTTATGTGCTCTGCTTCTTCAGGAATCTCATTCAAATGGTCATCATATTTTCTTGTATGCAGGTACGGTTTTCTCAATGGGTACCTTGCCTCCCAGATCTTCTTAGGTATTGGTACTTTCACTGGTACTGTGCAGAGTCCATACTCTGCTGTTTGTCTGTTCAACTGCTCCGTGTATGTCTCATACTCTGGTTTCCAACAGACAGGTAATATGGGCGGCGCGGTTGGAGTAAGGGTACTTGGCTCCTACTCTACACTCCCCCCTCGCCCTCTGGGCGATTCATCAACCACTTTCTCATCATCCTTTACATACAAGCACCATCCTCTGAAAAAGAGCTTTTTAGGGACCCATATCTTTATGTCTCCTTTCAGGCATCCTGCTGATTTCAAATGCTCATCTTTACTCCATGTCATGAACATGCATTGTCCACTTGGGCTGCAATATATCCATCTTCCCACATACTTCGTATGGTTTTTGGGATAGAGGAACTTCGTTCCCTCAGGTGCATGAATACTGGCCTTCACAAAGTCTCTGATTTCTTCATCTGTCAGGTCTCTAGCTTTCCATTCTGGCTCAACATCGATCATGATCTTCATCCCTATGCCATTCTTTGCTGTCTTCTTGCACTGTGAGATTATTATCTTGATCACACAGCATCCAAGCAACACTATCAGGGCTCCAAGAAACTTGAACATGTCTGCCATCTATTGTGGAACCCACAAAAATAGCGATCCGAACCAGCTATCATCAGCAATGTCTTCCACTTCGTCTATCATCTGGCCATGGAGTTTCGTCAGCATGTCTATGGCCTCTGTCAAGGTTCCATTCTCGTCATCATGAGAAGGTATAAATGTGCAACATGATTCTCCAATCTTTGAATAAACACCTCCATCCACAGCTGTGATCATGTCCAAGATGTATCTATTCTGGAGAGTCATCAATCTTATGGCTCTCATCTCTTCCCTGATTGCATTGATCCCTTTATTGTAGTGTTAATTGTCTTCAGCAATTATCACCTGGTTATCTGTAACCACTTGGTGTTTGCTCCAACCTAGATTCTCGGCATGAAGATCAACGTGAACACTGAAAAAGTCTGTGTTCATACGGGATAGAGTCAAAAGCTTCTATTGATTTGGCTGAGAAATAGTTCTCTCTCTTCATCCTATTTATCAGCTCCACAGATTTCTTCTTCCTCATGTGAGCATCTGCTTTTGGAAAACTGTCAAGATTCAGATCACTCTTTGGAATCACTAATGCTGGAAAATGAGCATATTCCTCCCCAGTCTTTAGGTAACTTCATGTATGCCTTGGATCCACAAGCCCAATAGTGATCCATAATTACTGCTGTCCCAATGTTCATTCCTGGTGCTTCAAATACTTGACCACATTTCTGGTTCTCTTCCATTTTTCTTGTTCCATTATTTCTGAAACATAGCTTTGCAAGTTTCGCCCATAAAGATTTACACAACATTTGTGCATGTTCAATCGTTGGCTGGTAGTGACCCATTATTACCCAGTCTCTGCAGATCACCACACCTTCTTCCCAGCCATCTGGTGATAGGACAGTTCCCCAAATCTGCATCTGGCCTCTGTTCTTCCATCTACGAATGTCTTCTGCAGACTTTCCTGGAACTTTCAGTCTTTTATTCACTTCTCATCTGATTCCAGTTCTTTTTACTCCAGGCTTCTCATATCTGATTTAATGCTTCCTAGTCTGGGCTTTATTCCTTGTCTTTATGTCTTGAATATAGTCATCTTCATCTGGATCTGTCTATTCAGTTGCCCATTTGAGAGAGGCTGTTCGACCCATGAACTGGCCTCCTGTACTACAGAATGCTAAATTCACTATGCAGTGTGCAGTTAGGACATCTATTTCAACAGCTATGAAGATTTTCGACTTCCCCATGCTGAATGGCAGGAGTGCACATACAAAGCATTCCTCCTTTGAAGTTCTTCTCCCAACTTCCTTCATATGTTGATAGCATATGTTATTTCCCAAGTGTGCTATGCTGTCCAGGTAATCATTTAATTCATAATTATCTTCCTGGGTGCTTCCTTTAGGCCTCAATCTTTTCACGTGAGCTTCCATAATCATATCATAAAGTGTACCAGCATAGCCTCTTCCAGCTGGCCTGATTACAGGAACATCCATCAGTGCTCCCTGTATAGAAGTTTCAACAAGTTTCATCCTCTCAACATACCCTTTAGGCATAAAAATGTCTCGCAAAATCTCCATGAGTGACTGTCTTTTGGAGATTATCTTTGGGTCATTTAATACAGGACCAGGTGTATTTGCATGCATTACTGGTGTAGGCCCACCCTCTAACAACCCCTTGTCTTCCCTGTCTTGCCAAGCCTGTCTCTGGCATCCAAAAAGAGTTTCTAAGACACCTTTTGTATATGAATGATTAGTAATTGCACTTATCTCAGGTTTAAGCAATTTGTCATCTTTCTTTGGGACAGGAATGACTACATAGGGTCTGGGCTTTCTAGTAGTTGCCACGTTTACATTTTCCTTGTGCTCAGGAGCATGCACAGGAGTCTTAGCTCCATTTGCACCAATGTAGAACGCTGTGCGTGCAGTCAGTGAAAACAGTACGTTTATGAACACAACGCAACTGTAAATGACACAAAGGTAAGTTACTTTACAGCATCTACTTCGTGGACACTGTAGACGTCTCTCTGTGTTAGGCATGATGATGCTACTATTGATGCTGCCCATCTTTATTGCCTAAGGAAGGGAAAACTCAAACTTTAATACATCAGCATTGTGAACTGCCTCTGGAAGCTGCTGTCTTGACTCAGCAATTCATCCTCAGTCAGCTATCCGCTTATTGGATGATAAGAACAAATTCTTTTACTGTATTTATGGAACCAGTCTTTCACCAGTCAAAATGTAGATGCCTCTCCAGTATGAGAAAACAACCTCAGTAAGTCTAAATGAGCTTAATGACATATATCAGCTCCCAGTCAATGCCTGAAATCTGCTTCAGCCCAGACGACAAGTCGAATTTCTTTCAGCATGAAACAAGTGTCTTTCTTTATCAGCAACCTCTCGATCTGTCCCTTGAAGGAAAGTTTCACACCAATGTGTGATTTTGCTCGGAATAAATGCCCACTTGGATTATAATGCCTTCCAAGATCACATTCAAATGTCCAGTGTTTCTAGGATCCCTCAGAAAGGTGAGCACATCAGTGTGCCTTCCAACAAGATGTGGGTATTCCTCAATCAGACAAAAGAATACCACACTGACTAGTCTATGATGCTGCATCAGTTCATAGGGTCATTTGTGCTCTCCTCGCTGTACTCAGGCAATTGCAAAATGTGTTCAGTGATAACTATAAGCAATCTTCTTATAACTTGGCCATTTTTAGGATCTTGTAAGAAAGCAGGAATGCGATTAGCTCTCCCCACCAGCGAAGGGATAGAGCACAACACCAACTCGAAATAAGTGAGAACAAGCCGAGAAAGGTCATCACTGGGTAACACCATAGGTAAATCCAAACAGGATATCAGCGCAAAATGAATCAGGGTACTGCACCCTCGTCCAATTACTGTAACCATAATCAGAATCTGGCATAATCCTCTTTTTATCAAGGCTTAAGCATGCCTCAGTCCAAAGTTTTTTAACAAGCTTCTCTGTTGCTTAAGAAAAAAGAATGTTTCCTCAACCCTGTAATGACTGCACAGAGTAATTGAAACAAGCCACAGTCCAATTAACTCTTTTTCTTTAGTTGACAGCTTCTGCGTCCTTCTTCCTCGTCATAGATCTTGTCTGCACGTGCTGTGGTTCTTCCCCAATGCTTGTACTTGCTTCTTCTAGGATGTGGGCAGAGGGTTTTTTCCAGCAAAGATCTTTACATCGCCTAAGAAAGTCCAAGCACGCCTTATCTGCACTTTGACAGCAGACGGCGTGGCATCTTCCATGATGAACGGACCGTTGAAGCAGGGTTGATGTAGCTGTTCCAGTGCCACCCTTAATAAGGCTACAGGCATGACCGATTTACCAGTGCTGTCTTGTCAGCACAATGCTTCAGAGGGGTTTAAAGAACGCCCTCTTCGTGTCCACAAATTCGTTTCCTCTTGAGGTGCTTCCCCTTGGACCGCTACCAACTGCATTTTTAACAGGTTATTATAACTTTCAGATAACAACCATCATCATAACAACCATTTTTTCATTTACATTAGGAGTTTCCACATTTATCATTTCTTTATCTGTATTTGCTACGCGCTTGGCCTCAACATCTGCTGCTTGATTTCCACTTCAGATAAAATCTGCCCTTTTAGTGTGAGCTGCACACTTGACAACTGCGATGCTTACTGGGAGTTGTAGTGCTTTAATAAGCCTGTCCAATATGGCGGCGTGCTGTACTGGTGTGCCATCTGCTCGGAGGTAGCCTCTCCTTATCCAACGTGCTAATCCTGCATGCACCCTCAATGTCACATAGGTGGAGTCACTGTACACTGTTACTTCCTGGTCTCCGTGATCCTCGAGAGCGAGTATCAATGCCAATAATTCTGCAGCCAGTGCTGAATAATGAGGCGGCAATCGAGTACTTTTAAGCAAAGTGGTTCTCTGCATGAGTACTGCTGACATAACAGTGCTATCTGTACGTGAGAACAAAAAGAATTCCTCAGTATAATTAGGAATCCCTAAAACTGGAGCTGTGCAAATTGCTTTTTTCAATTCCTCAAGCCCTTCTTCCATTGCCTCAGTCCACTCGATTTTTTCCTGCGTTGCCTGTGCTTTCCTTAAGGCCTGCAACAAAGGTCTTAAATACGAGCTGTAGTTGAAGACCCATGCCCTGACGTAATTACATAATCTCAAAAAACTCTGCATGTGTTTTATCGTGTGTGGCCTTGCAGTTTTCAAAATAGTCTCAGCTCTTTCAGGGCTATCCTTATTTCCTTCATGTGAAATCAATTGGCCTATGTATATCACTTCTTGTTGACAATATTGCAACTTTTCTTTGTCAACTTTATATCATTTGTCAGCGAGTATAATCATCATCTGAACAGAATCGCGCCTGCACTCTTCCTCTGAGGTGCTGCAAACTAAAATGTTGTCTATGTATTGCAACACAACACTTTCTAAAGCAATATTGCTTAAGTCCATCTCAAGGACTCTGTTGAAAATCGATGGGCACTCACAATACCCTTGTGGTAAACAAGTACTTTTCAGACGTGTTTGTCTAAAGGTAAATGACATCAGATCCTGCTAGTCTTTGTGCAATGGGATTGAGAAAAAACGTGTTCTTTAAATCAATCACTGTGAAATATCGTGCTTCAACAGGTATATTACATAAGATTATAGACGGATTAGGAACTAGAGGGAACTCGCCCTCTACAATCTGGTTTATCGCCCTAAGATCTTGAATTAAACGCCACAACTCCCCCTAAGATGTTTTGATAGGGTACACCGCAGTATTACATGTCACTAGAATACCCTGATTCATCATGGTGGAAATTGTCTTAAAAATACCTTCATCTGCTTCACGAGACATAGGATACTGTCATGATCAAGGTAAAATTGCTCTTGGTTTCAATTTAATCTTCACCTCTCCAACCCCCTTCAATAGGCCTACGTCATATGGGCCGGTGGTCCATAATGAAAATGGCACTTTTGCCATGTCTTCATCAAAATACTCAGAACGCCTTTGTGCTATCATCATCTTCTGAGGAACTTCTCTTTTGATTGCTCTCACCCAGTAAGTGATGTCTAGGTTATATATTACTTCTTCATCAGATGGATGATCTCCAAACAGATCTTCATCAGTGACATCAGTCAATCTGTAACCCTCCCAATGGCGATTACTGCACACCATTTTCTGCCTTCATCATCATTTCCATCAAGCAAAACCATTTCTCCTTGCACTATGGCTGTTTGTAGCTTTAAGGGAAAGACTTGTCCCTCCTCTTCAAGCATAGGTATTCTTGGTCTCAGCAAAAACTCATCCGGTGTTCTCTTTGCTCTGCCTGCTAGGCCTGGTATCCATGACAACAGAATGCGTACTCCATGATGAAAAACCTCTGGTTCTAATGGTATTGCTCTCACAGCTATCTGTCCTGAAAAAGCCATCCAAATATCACATACATTTAAATAATGCCTTCCTGGTGTTGAACACACTATGCCTTCATCAGTAAATGAAATGGTCATATTCAACTTTGTCATTAAATCTTGTCCCAATATATTAACAGGTGTTTGCCTCGAATATAGCAACGGCACCTTCATGTCACGTTCTCCTATAGAGATTGGTAATTCTTCAGTGAAAGGAACTCTACTTGTAGCTCCAGTCAATCCATGAGTATTCATGGCATTGCGAGACATTGAAAATGTTCCCTCTCATATACATGAGCGTGTTGCACCCGTGTCTACTAAAAACGAAAAACATTTGCCTCCTATACTGACGTCTACCCTCGGTTCCTCATGAGGATTTGGCATCACGGATAGTATTGAACACATCAGGTCTCCCAGTGAACTGTCCTATTGTGGGTACAGTCTCATCCCATTACTTTGAAAAGGATTCCCTCCATCGACAGTGCCACCCCCTACTCTTGGAGTCATTAACTGTCCTGTGCTTGTGTTTTGCTGAATCTGCATAGGTGACTGCTGTGACTGTCCTTGTGGAGGATTAACTGCTACCTGCTGTGGTTGCAAGCCTTGCTGCACTCCAAGCGCTTGCTGCTGCATCATTTGATTCTGAGCAAATCCATCTCCATTCTGCTGCGAATATGCAGGCGCATTTGACATCCGCCCTCTTAAAAACTGGCCATTTTGCACTAACCCTTGACTTCTACACTTGCAAGCAAAGTGCCCTATCATTCCACAAGTCCAACATATAGGCGGTGCTCTCTCAACCTGCTCATCCTGCATATTCTGAAACCCACGTTGATTATTCTGAAAGTTTCCCTGATTATTCTGCCAATTCCCTTGATTACCTTGCCAACCTCATCCTCGGAATCCTCTTCCTATTAGAGTAAATCAACCATTATTTTGATCGAATCGCCTTTGATTATTCACCTGCAGCATGTTCTTTGTTTGCTGTGAATTCGATCCATTTACACTCGTCAACATTGCCCCTTCAATGGCATATTTGGACAATTCTTTCTGCACTAGCTTTGCCTCTTCGCCCTTCCTAATATCGTCTTTTTTGCAATTCTTTTCCTGCAGGAGTCTGCAGTAATGCGCAATGGTCAGCTGAATTTCCGACCACGGTTTTGCTTCTATACCCACTAATTTCTTGAGTTTCATGTGTACTGGCTCTGGCAGACCTTGGCATAATATATGATAGAATACCAGTATAGATTTTCCCCAAGATTCACGCGTTTCCAAGCTCCACGACTCCTGAAAATGTTGAATGTAAACAAGTGGGTCATCCCTGTCCTTCATCTTTTTCGTCATTTTAGCTCCCATATCGGACGTGTCCGGATACAGTACTCTAAGAGATTTCCAAACTGCCGCCCTACAGTTATTGAATGGTGCTCCATCATGAGCAGTGTTGAGTGTAGTCACACCAGGGTAACCTGCCCTTGTCCACACGTCATCAGCTCTCTCACCAAGTATGGCGATTAGGAGACCCTCAATGTCCCCTATAGCCAACGTGTTTCCTCCCATCATTTTCGATAACTCATGTATCCATTTCCCAGAGCAAGAAGTTAAACTCAGGAGTTTACACCTTAGATTATCTCTATCCATTTGAGGCCATGGTATATATTGTGGTCTCGTTCTTCCTTTCTCTAGCAAGGGAAACTACGAAGCCCCAAACTCATTCTCATCTCTCATCATTTGTCTGTCTACCACAGGGACGATATTCCTGCATCGCCTTCGACCTGGCAATGATCTTAATCTGCTTACCTAAGGCGGCGACTCCCCCATCTTACCATGGAGTCGCCCTTTCGGT
Organism: Ambystoma mexicanum; assembly: GCF_040938575.1. Lineage (NCBI taxonomy): Eukaryota > Metazoa > Chordata > Amphibia > Caudata > Ambystomatidae > Ambystoma > Ambystoma mexicanum. Next base: position 416,738,949 of record NC_090934.1, on the reverse strand, counting down.
CTGTCTGACTGTGTCAATGGTTCTGACGCCCGAGGTATAGGTGCGTTTAAATCTGACCATCTTACTTCCTTATCCATAGGCAAGCATCCCTCAGGACCACATGCGTCATCTCTCTCTTCGCCATGGAAGGTTTCCCTGTCCTCATCTGACATTTCTTGGTCATCTTATCTCTATTTAAAGTCAGTCTATCTAGAGACAGCTCCTTATGCTTTGTACTACATGAGGCTTCCTCTGTCTCATACAACGAAATGCTCTCAAGTCGATAATTTCTTCCCTTCCCCTTTGACTCTTTATGAGCTCTCATTTCATGGTATACTTTATCAATCGCTTTCCCAATGCTCCTAGAGTCAAACTCGTCTTCCAGATTTGCTCTAGACGGGCCTGGAAATTACTTGTATTCTTTATCCTCCCATACTACTTGTGGATTAGGATCTCTTACTTCCTTTTCCAGGCGATCAAGATCGCGTGCTGTCTGCCTTCTTTTGCGTTCCATATCATTATGAAATTCTCTATGCTTTCTCGCTTCCTCTCTCACTCTGTCTTCCTCTTTTTTCTTCATATCCCTTCTCTCATTTGCCCTTTGTATCTCCTCATCCCTTCGTCTCTGTATTCTTTTTTCTCTTATCTTTTGCTCTTCCTCTTCTATTCTTTTTCTTTCTAGTCTTTCCTGGTCATAAATTGTTCTTTGTCTATTGTCATGTTTCCTTTGCTACTCTGCTCTCTCTTGTTTTTTCACTTTCTCATCTTGATATAACTGCTATGTTCTCTGTCTGTCTTTCCTTTTTCCCCCTTCATCTTTCAATCGTTCCTCCCTTTCTTTATCTTTATTATCTTGCTCATCTTGACCTTCTCTTTGTCTTACGTCCTCAATGCTTTTACCATTGAGTTTAAGCAAAATCTGACCACCCATCCATTCGTTCTGTAAGAGCGCTATCTCATCAGCTTTATCTCTTTCTCCTTTCCATCTCTTTATTTCTCTTCTTATATTTAGAGACGTACTTGCTCGATTGCTTCGTTCCTTATTGCGTCTCTCCTTGTCCCTCGATACCATAGAGATGACATCTTTCTCAGTATTTTTCTCTGGGCCGTCGTCACTACTTTGCGCAGGTGACTCATGCCGGGTTGCTTCACCCTGTGGCTGCTTTAAGCTCCCTCAATAGGTATAACCCATCATCTTTCTTCTTCTCATCTTTTATTTCAGACGGGGCGGGTGGAGCAGAGGGCTTTTCACCCCCCTCTTCGCATACATTAAGTATCCAGTCTATAGGAGGCGGATCATCTCGCTCCTCCAGGTACATTTTCCAGACCTCTAGGCTTGCTAGGCGCTTGTCTAGCTTCTTCCCAGTATATGCTGCATGCAAATATGTCGTCATATGCTGCAGTACTGCCTTCGGTAGAGGTACTCCTTGCTGCCACGGCATGAACATTTTATCTGCGGTTCCTTTAACCCATTCTGCACTATACTGTCTATGTTTGGGTGCATGTTTTGGCAATTGCTTGCAGAGGTGCACAAGTGAAGTAACATCCTCCATCCTTAACCCTTTGCTTTAACTTGTTAACGTCCGCTTGCTTTAATCACAGATTTGAAAATACGTTTCAGGAAAACAACACAATATGAGCAAGCACCAACCGTTGCAAGCTCCAATCCCTTTGGTCACAGTTTTTACTTTAATCTTGCTAAAAAACAACCAACAAGTGCAATAAAAACAATCAATTTCTTTTTCAACTTCCCGCTTCTCTATTTATCATCAATTTTCTTCAATTATGACGTCATCATCAATACATTGATACATAAAGCAAAAGGACAAAAAGACATACTCAACCGGTTGCATATATCTATCTCCACAGCCCTTCTCTGAGATCTGTCTTGCCCTCTAAAAATGCTCCTCACGGAACTTAAATCAATCTCTTTAGGACTAGGATTGTCTTAAATCAGACCCGTTTTCTACGTCATCCGTTACAGGACTGTAGATTAAGATTTCTTCTAACATTCTTTAAAACTTAGGTATAGGGCGCATCCCCTTTATCGTGGCCTTTCTCACGATTCTTATTGCTCGGCCACACTCAAGTCAATATATACACTCTTATTCTCATGTTATGTTTATCCTGCCTCCCTCCGTTACCCTCTTTTTCCCTTATCACTTCTCTTTATTTACTACGCATGCATCAATTTGCCACTCTCCTAAGTTTTTACTCACCATTCGCATGTTTGCCTTCTGATTCTAGGAAACGCATGCCTCTTTTACTGCCTCGTCCAATCAGCTTCTCGTAGATATGGGAGGGGATTCTATGGAAACTAGGGGACCCGTCACACCTGCCTTGCAAGGTCTTGATAATTGCACTAACCACTACCTACGGGGAGCTTCACGTCTTGTCAGCCGAATGGGAAAAGTTGTGCGATATTTCCAGGACTCTAAAGTTTACTTATGTCGATGGATTTTTTAATAAACCATCCTATCTCTGCTACCAAGTGAACTGGATATCCCAGCCCCTTTGATGAGTGGCAATTACCCTTGAGATGGATGGGGATGCAGATTTTAGTCCTACATCAATAATTGAAATGACTCAGGTAGTTTGGCAAAAGGAAATCTGTTTTAATGTCAATTATCTAAAACAGGGAGAACAACGAACATCAGCACTCTCTCGATCCTCTTACTCAACGAATCTTACAAAAAACTGAGGTTATATTAAGGAAAATCATCATCAGTGAAGTGTTGACCTGCGTCATTACCAACGTCATCCTCTGTGGCAACTACAAAAACATATTGAGGGAAGTGATAGGCTCTAAGTGAATATTTAAGTATAAATTCCATATCAGTATAGAACAGCAAAAGGAAAGTGATAAAGTTCTTAACATCAGGTGGGGCAACTAAGCCCTCCCCTTAAAATGGCCACTATGAACGTCACTAAATGCACGACATTCCATTGGCTACACAAACTATAAGACCCTTAATCCCTTAATTACGCAGTCCTCTACAATTGGTTGGCTTTTAAACCCCGTCAGTGCTTTTCCACCTACATCTAGCAGCTTGCAGACTGAACATCCAGGTGCGGGTGAGCTCGTCTTAACACTAGCTTCCCACAAATTATCAAATCAATCCATCATCACCTGAATGGTCCAGTGTCAATTAGGGCTTTGAAGCCTGGCCTTGAGTTTGTACTGTGCTCTGAGAAATTTTAAGGAGTGTGGGCACACGCTGCCCTTGTGCGTAGGTGTGACCACCTCGTTCTTCCAACTTCATTCTCCCACGTGACTGGAGACCATGGAATCGAGCCTTTTAGTGTATTAAAATACTATTTTCTAATAGTCCTCTGACGTCTTTTGTTTGGATCAAGCCTTCTGAACAGAACTTTCTGTTCTTTCACACAAATTGTATCCAATGTCAGTTCACTCCAGTTTGATAAAACCTTGGCTTCTTTGGCTATTCCAACTCTTTCTGCTGAGATTCACTTTATAATTTGCTTTTTAACTGCGACAAACTGAAATGAGGCATTCTTGTTAATGTCCAGCACTGCGTATAATGCCTAGCGGCAACAACCATCCTTTACTCGTCCATATGCATATATATATATATATATATATATATATATATATATATATTTCTGAGGCTTGTGGAATCTGCTTAGATCACATGCTGTGCATAGGCCGACATCTAGTGGAAGCTGCGGAGTATTACAGTTTGTTTTTCGAAAGTCGAAAATGGGCGTCGACACAGGCGTGCCAGTAATACTATCCCTAGTGTGACGTCCACTGTACCCAAGATCCCTCACGCGTGTAGGATCCTCAGATTGTTTTTTTCCGCCATACTGGTCGGAAGCATCTTGCGGAGTTCCCTGGCCTTAGCCATACTTTTGCTGTTACTATAACTATAATTATAATTCTTATTCATTCCCTTCCCCACCCCAACGTCGACCCTCAACCTCGACGACGGCTGGAGAAGTCATCGACCGTCGACTGCTGCACGACGGATCTGGGCCTCGGAAGGCCGCTGGCCTCGGCCCGGGCCTAGTAGGCCGCTGGCCTCGGCCCTTACAAGTAGGGAGAGTGGGGGGTGGTACATACTCTTCACTCTTGATATATAGTTACATTTTATATATTCCTACACTTAGCAGCCCGCTGCCTTAAGGTGCGTATGGAGGGTACCCCTTTTCAATTCTGCCCCAAGTGCAATCGCAAATACCCTTGGGTCGACAGGCACGCCACGTGCAATCTCTGCTTGCCGAGGGATCACCCCGAAGCGAACTGCAGAGCGTGTAGTAGGTTTAAACCTAAGACACTTAAGGACCGTTCGACAAAGCGTTGGGCCCACCACGCCAGGCAGGAGGCCATGGCAGCGGAGGGCGCCTTCAGCGATGGCAGCGACGCCGTACTTTCGGACGGCGAGGGCATTACGGCGTCGAAAGACAGCCGGCGAGCGCAGGTCCCCGACCTCGGAAGGTCGTCCGGCAGGGCGGCTATGGGGAAGACCCCCGGCGACGCAAGCGCTACACACCTAACACACACTAAACACACTAAGACCAACCGGACCTCGACGACGTCGACTTCCCGGAAAGAGGCACAAAAAGAACGGTCCGACTCGGTGTCCTCTGGGCGCTCTCGATCGAGATCACCTCACGACGCAAGGCAATCATCCACTCTTGCCAAGAGTGCCTCGCTACACACATTAACGGAAGTTCGATCGTCGGGAGACGAAGACGACTTCCACCCCCAGGCCGCGCTCCAAGATACCGAGACCGCGGTTAACACCAGTGAGGCCCCACGCCCGAAGCACACAGATACCTCTCCAGACCCTCGGCGCCAGGCGTCGAAAGTCTCTGGGGCCTCCAAGGGACAGGGAAAACACTTTTCCACGCACGGGGAGGGGGGGAAACAGCGGAAAGCACAGCCTTCCACCCCTGTAAAGCCATCCTCTCACCCTAGGCAGACAAGTAAACACAAGTCTACCCTTGAAAAGTCCCATAAATCATCACCTGCTAAAGTAATACCCTGTTCCAGGGAATGGTCCAGTGAAGACATAGACAGGGTTATGTCTAGGATGTCTTCCTTGGCTGATTTTTATGATAAGAACCCAGAACACTTTCTTTCATATAACCCTCAAGGGGCCACACCCTCAGGCTCCTCCGATCCTATCCCGCTAAGTAAAAAGCCCCGGGTCAAAAGACCTGAACCCTTCGAGGTTCAGCCTTACTCCACTCCATATTCTACTCCACTCCCCAGTTACCAGGGACAAGTTTTCCCTGAAGAGGACCAGGAGTTTGAAATTATGGAAGAACAAACCGGGACAGATTACTATGCAGAGGATGAGGACCTGGAGGAGGGAGAAGATGAGCAGGAAATTTACAGAGTAGATTCCCCAGTACAAAGCGAAGCCCCAGTTACTGACTCTCCAGTTGATAACCAGCCCCTCCTCAACGAGGTTCTCGCTCGAGCAGCGGAACACTTCCACATCGACACCCACGGTGTACAGGAGGAAAGGGACTTCGCGGAGGAGTTTGTAGGAGAGAGAAGACCGGTCGCTCAGACCATCCCTATCCTCAAATCCATCCAACGAAGAATAGATCCTTCCCTGGTGAATCCTAACCTCACCAGAGCTGTCAACCCCAGAATTGAAAAGATTTTCCGGGCAGCCCAGTCTGACCCTCTGTATATAAGGGGACATCTTAAACCAGATTCCCTAGTGGTGACCAACACTAGAAAAAGGGCTGGCACGCCCTTATCTTCATCAGAAGCTCCTCCCGATAAGGAGAGCAAAAAACTTTACGGGTTTGGCAGAAAGGTAGCCTCAACGTCCGCCTACCAAGCAAGGATTGCGAATTCCACCACCCTGTTGGCTAGTTACAATTGCCATCAATGGGAAGAAGTCGCAGCGCTCATTGCCTCTGCTCCAGAACCATTTAAGAGCCAGCTGGCTCGGATCTCAGCAGAGGGGAGAGCCGTGTCTGGTTGCATTTTAAAAGCAACTTTCGACGCCGCTGACAACGCAGGGAGATTGATAGCAGAAGGTACTGTTATCAAGAGACATGCGTGGTTACGGCAGTCGGGATTCAAGACAGAAACCCAGGCTTCTTTAATAGACAAGCCAGTGGAACCCGACCTATTGTTTGGGAAAGCGGTCGAAGACGCACTTAAAAATGCCAAAGATGAATATGAGACTCTCAAATCCCTTGGCCAGCTTACCAACAAACCCCCTAACCAGAGGGGGAATAATTTTCGTCGCCCACGCGGACAAAATTCACAAAGAGGCAACTATGCCCAGGGACAGGGTACACAATGGAATAACAACCAGCAGGCTACCCAAAGTTACGGCAGGGGTAACAAGAGAGGTCGTGGAAGAGGCAGAGGCAGCCCCAACAAGGGAGGTGGCACGCCTCCACCAAAACAGTGACGCTCAGTTCAGGGTCCCTTGCCACGCAACCCCAGTAGGGGGACGCATTTCCACCTTCACCCAGGCTTGGGAAGGGATCACCTCAGACAGATGGGTGCTGTCAACAGTATCCGCAGGATATTGTATAGAACTACTGCAGCGTCCCCGGAACCATCCTCCACGACAAAGAGTGCACTCCCTAGAGCATCAAAGGATCCTTCTCGAGGAGATCGCCATTCTGCTAGAAAAGGACGCGATAGAACTCGTCCCAGGACACCAGGTAAACAAGGGTATCTATTCAACTTACTTCCTTGTGCCAAAGAAAGATTTGACAATGCGCCCAGTATTGGACTTGCGGCCTGCCAACAAGTATGTCAAGCCCCAAAAATTCCGTATGACCACGCTACAAAAGGTAATCCCCCTCCTAAAAAAGGGGGATTACATGGCAACCTTGGATATGAAAGATGCTTATTTTCATATTTCCATGCTCCCAGCGCACAGAAAGTACTTGCGCTTCAAAGTAGACAGTCGCCACTACCAATTCAAGGTACTGCCCTTCGGGATAGCTTCTGCACCAAGGGTATTCACCAAGGTACTGGCGGTGGCGGCTGCACACCTACGCAGGGAAGCAATCCCGGTGTACCCTTATCTGGACGACTGGCTCATAACGGGGGAAACCCCAGGAATTTGCAGGTCAAACATTCAAAGGACTATCGACCTCCTCCACGAATTAGGCTTCTCTATCAACGAGAAAAAGTCAAGTCTGGTGCCAAGCACCTCAAAACAGTTTCTAGGGGCTATCCTAGATACTCAGAAAGGATTGACCTTCCCTTCGGAAGAGAGAATTCGGAATATACTTCTGCAAATTCCGCATTATCAGTCAGGTCAACAGATAACAGTACGCAAAGCTATGCGGTTACTGGGCATGATGGCGTCATGCATTTACCTGGTCCCCCACGCGCGTCTGCGCATGCGTCCCATGCAGGAATGGTTGGCGAAACAGTGGTCTCAGGCAAGTGGTCATTGGGACGATCTAGTGGTCGTTTCGCCAACACTCGTACAAAGCCTACACTGGTGGACAAGAGAGAATCTCGCAAAGGGGAAACCCTTTTACGATCCCGAAGTACAAGCCGTGGTGACTACAGATGCATGCCTGACTGGGTGGGGAGCTCACCATCTCCACCACACAGCTCAGGGTCTCTGGTCTCACTCAGTAGCCAAGAACCACATCAATCTGCTAGAGCTTCTGGCAGTATTCCGAGCGCTAAAGGCGTTCGAGCCCCATCTACTGAACTTGTCGGTGCAGATCAGGACGGACAGCACGACAGCCATGTTCTATCTGAACAAGCAAGGGGGGACTCGTTCACCAAATCTGTCCAAGCTTGCCCAGAAAATCTGGATATGGGCACTCAGACGGAACATCTTCCTGTCATCGCAACATGTTCCAGGGGAGCTCAATTCCCTAGCGGATGCTCTAAGCAGAGACCCCCTCCCAGAAGAACACGAATGGGTCCTTCACAGAGACGTGGTAGAAGATCTCTTCTCTCAGTGGGGTTTCCCCACTATAGACCTATTCGCCACAAGCGAAAACAAACAATGCCCAGGATTTGCATCCAGGTTCCCCCAACCGGACTCCCAAGGGAATGCCCTGTGGATGAACTGGTCAGGGATGTTTGCGTACGCTTTTCCACCAACTCCTCTCATCAGGAAGGTGGTGTACAAGATGAACAAGGAATCGATGACGCTCATCCTAGTTGCTCCCATGTGGGCGAGACAACCATGGTTTCCACACCTACGCAGGATGGCGGTGTGCGAACCCATCAGACTCCCAGCCTGGTACAACCTACTGTCCCAGCAACAGGGTCAAACAGTGCATCAGGAACCCAACTCTATGAACCTAGCAGCATGGCTCCTGAAGTCATAGAGTTTGGACATCTCAAATTACCACAGAGGTGTATGGACATTCTAAAGGAGTCCAGGAAACCAAATACAAGGCACTGTTACTTTGATAAGTGGAAAAGATTCGTTATCTGGTGCCAGAATAAACAAATCAACCCGGTTGATTGCACTCCTTCCAACGTTGTGACATACATGCTCCACCTGCTGGATGCAGGGTTGGTTTTTAACTCACTGAAAGTACACCTGGCAGCCCTCTCGGCTTACACCACATCCCATAACAAAGTCTCGTGGTGGAAAGTGCCAGTGGTTAAAGCCTTCATGGAAGGAGTAAAGAGACTTCACCCTCCTATTTCGAACCCACCGCCAGGATGGGACCTCAACGTGGTGCTAGCTAAGCTCATGGGACCCCCATTCGAACCCATGCATAAAAGTAGTCTCAAACACCTGACTTATAAAACTGCCTTCTTAGTAGCCATTACCTCCATAAGAAGGGTCAGTGAAATTCAGGCTCTGTCAGTGCAGGATCCTTTCTTTACTATCCACAAGGACAAACTGGTTTTACGCACACACCCTAGGTTCTCTCCTAAATTCATATCCAAATTCCATGTAAACCAGTCCATCGAGCTTCCGACTTTCTTCCAGAACCCGCAAAGCTCGGCTGAGGTGAAACTACACACCCTAGATGTGCGTAGGGCGGTCCTATACTATGTAAATAAAACCAGACCGCTAAGGAAAACAGATCAACTGTTTGTCTCCGTAGCTACAGGCAGAGAGGGGGATCGCGTCTCTAAGGGCGCTATCTCGAAGTGGATTATCAACTGTATACAGCTGTGTTACTCTCTTTCTGAAAAGACTCTGCCTTTTACGCCAAGGGCCCACTCTACTAGAGGCATTGGTGCCACTCTGGCTTTCATTGCAAATGTTCCCCTCGACACCATTTGCAAAGCGGCTACTTGGAGCTCTATTCACACTTTTACTCAGCATTACTGCATTGACACTCATTCCAAGACAGATACACAAGTGGGACAAGCGGTTCTAAGACACCTGTTTGCTCATGACCCTTCTCACATCCCACCTCCTTCTTCTGGTACTGCTCGCTAATCTATGCACAGCATGTGATCTAAGCAGATTCCACAAGCCTCAGAAGGGATACATTACTCACCGTAATCGTATTTCTGATGCTTGTATCTGCTTAGATTCACATGCGACCCACCCTTCCTCCCCTCCGAGAGAAGGCGCATGATTGCTTGTAGTCTTACCTTTCTGTCTATCTGCTTGGATTATCTGTACTCACGCTACTCCTCATGCTTCCTCATGTCAGAAAAAATACAATCTGAGGATCCTACACGCGTGAGGGATCTTGGGTACAGTGGACGTCACACTAGGGATAGTATTACTGGCACGCCTGTGTCGACGCCCATTTTCGACTTTCGAAAAACAAACTGTAATACTCCGCAGCTTCCACTAGATGTCGGCCTATGCACAGCATGTGAATCTAAGCAGATACAAGCATCAGAAATACGATTACGGTGAGTAATGTATCCCATATATGTATATATATATGTATATATATATATATATATTGGTGCTTGCTGCAATCTATTCACTATAAAGCTAGCCTCAAGATTACTTTGTCTGCTTGCGTTTCTTTTGCATCTGTACACATTTAAACTACCTTAATGTCTGCATCTATTTCTGTGGCATTAGTTTCTTTCTCAATGCCTTATAGAATATCTGCATTCTCTGCATCTCTTCTACAAACGTCAGCTAGATTCTGTGTGACGTCACCATTCATCTTTGACATTTATCTGCTCTGCTTCTTCAGGAATCTCATTCAAATCGCCATCATATTTTCTTGTATGCAGGTACGGTTTTCTCAGTGGGTACCTTGCCTCCCAGATCTTCTTAGGTATCGGTACTTTCACTGGTACTGCGCAGAGTCCATACAAGCGACATCTTTCTCATTTCCATTTCATGCTGCATCTCTCTTTCTCTAGGTTTCACCTCTTGATGTTTGGTTTCAGCCTGGACATTTAGTTTCTTGAACTGCAACTCTAGCCTCAATCTTTCAAGATAAATATATTCTGGGCATAAACGTGGACCTTGTGGGGTCTCAATGGGAAGTGGCTGAGGTACAGGGGCAGGCTGTGGCAGAGAGGGTCTCTCTTCCTGAGACTCTTCTACCTCCTCTGACTCTTCTTGCAGACTGGAGCTTGACTCCAAACTATCATACTCATCATTATTTTCCACATTACTTGGGTGAATAGGTGTTACAGGCCTACTACCAAAACATTGGTTGTTCAACAACCTTGTAATCAATTCACATGTTTTTCCTTTCAGAGTCGGACCCCTGGTTTTACACATGTCTTTCAGTTGATCTACTGTCAGGACAATCAGGGCTGCCTCATTAAATGTATCCATATTTGGCACGTTACAATTGCTTCACATTTTGATGGGGCTTAGCCTTGTGGCTGGTTTAGTTGGGCACACGTACAGCAAATAATTAATGTAACCACTCGACGTCTATCCCACTGCCTGCCACCAGTATTAGGCAATAATTGATGTACTAACCCTGTGGGAGACTACACAACACTTGTCCTCTTGGTATTAGGTAACCCACCTTTTGGTATAGGCCTGTCCTACAGAGGTTGGTAGTGTAACTGAGCAGACAGGCTTATCTCAAGAGGGGTAAATGTGAGCTGTAGAGCTGTAACAATGAAATCCACAAAAACAAGTAGCCAAGTAACACTTACACTCAAGGTTTGTAGTTATAAAATATCTATTTATTTATTTAACAGTAGTTTTTAAAGGAATCGTACCAAAATGTCGCCCTCACAATTATGCCGGCCGAAAATGGGACTTTCTTTTTTGGACGCCTCTTACAACACATATATATATGTGGGGGGTATAGAATATAATATTAATATGGGGGGGTGCGATTAGTCTCCCCTGCATAAATATGTTGTGTAAAGGGGTTTAAAAAGAAGTCAGCATTTTCAGCCGTCGCAATAATCACATAGATCCGTTTTTAAATAAGCATTCTTTAAAAATGGCAATGTATGTAACAATCAAATACACTTTAAAATACTTTTCCCAGAATCAAAATAAAGCTAGTAGATACTCTAGAGATACTTTTTACACACTTCCTACACCCTGAGGTGACTTCACTAACTAGGACAGTAATGGCCTTTGTATATCACTAGTAGACTTTGTAGATGTTGAGGTTGGTGGAAAGCAAAGGTTTAGGGAAGAAAAAAGGTTAAACGTGTTCTCAGAGCATGTGCCCACTTAAATCTTCCAATGACGTCTAGATAAAAACCTTTCCCAGCAATAATAGTTAAAAACCAAGTTATCACCTCTGAGGGACAGTAAGTATCAAAGTTAAATGGACTAGAAGAGTCTTCAGGTAACCAGGACAACCAAGGTCAATTGTGTCAGATCACCAATTCCTACTACACGTTCCCGCTTACCTGACAGGCTTACGGTAGTCAATATAGCTAGGGACAGCAATAAGCGCTTCTATTCCTCTAAAGGCTTGTTTCGAAGGCATTGGGGGTTGCCATGGCGACGATGGCCACTACTACGTCTGCAGTCACGTGTTGCTCCGGTTTCCCGGTCACGTGACTCCCGCGTTGTGGTCACGCAATCTTAAGTCCGGCCAGTCCGCTGTTTCGGTGCTTCTGATTGTTTTCTTTGGAATACTACAGTGGCGCTTGCTATTTGGATCTTGTCTCTTCTTGACCTCTGGCCTGTCTTTTGGATTTTGCTCTTGTCTTGCCCTCGGTACTTCTGCTTCCAACTTCAGCTACGAACCCCTGCTACGACCCGGATTTCCTTTTGGCTTCGATTCTTGTCTCATGCTTTGTTTTGTCTGATTACCTGATTCTGACCCGGAACTTTTGGATCCTTCATCCTAGGCGTACGCGTGCCGGCGGGAATAGGCTACGCGTGCTGGACTAGAGACTGCCTGTAGCACGTCTGGGACTATTCACTCTAGGCGTACGCGTGCCGGCGGGAATAGGAGACGAGTGCTGGACTAGAGACTGCCTGTAGCACTTCTGGGATTATTCACTCTAGGCGTACGCGTGCCGGCGGGAATAGGTCTTGCACCGGACTGAGGATTCCTTCAACTCCGTGAGACTGGGCTCACTCTTCTTGGATCCTGGGAGATCGTTATCATCCTACCTTCATCGTTGCTTCCCGTCTCACAGATATACAAGTAAGAGTCCTTATTTCCTGCTCATTTTCCGTTATTGGTTCTTTGCCTTTCCTTGTCTTATATAGTTCCTTTCTCTATTAAGTACCGTACCTCACCCTACTGACAATCACTGAGTGTTCAGTCTATCTTGTGAAATTCCCAGTCATCGGGAAGAAACTTGCAGTCATCAGGAGTTCCAGAGGGTCCTGTTCATTCTTCAAACATCTTTCAACCAATTGACCGCTCAGACTGTTTTTATATACAACTGAGTGTTACATTGGTGGGAAGAATATACCACTGCACTACGGGTTCAACAGCTTCTCTTCGATCACCAGGCGCTTCACCCTGTTTAGGCTCAGATCTCTGACAAATTGGAGCACAGTCTATGGAGATGAGGCACTTCTTAGATAGAAAAGTATTGCACAAAGTTAGAGAGTTTATTGAAGAAAAATCACTGTAGGGTCTCAAGCTGTTACACTTGTGAAGGGTAGAGCTGAAATCAACTCTGGCAAAGCAGCTACTGCAAGTCTATACTGAGAAGAGCAAAGCTAAAGACACTGAGATAAGTATCCCATGTCAGAACAGTACCTTTGGTTAAAAGAACAGTGGTCCAGCTTGCTTCTCTCTGGTTGCAGTGATGCAGATCCTGGGTTCCTGAGTCTCCGTCATGGGGACAAGAGGGGGGACTCTGGAGGACTCCTGCTGCAGCAATTCAGATGTCAATGGCAGCTACAGGCTTTTTTCAGATCAGCAGCACTTTGCGGTTTCAGCGCTCGGTAAACAGCACCACCGTGGATCTTGGACACCAGTTGGGCTTCTTTCACTCCTTGAGTCCTGCACCCTGGTGAGGGGACAGGTTCTCTGTTCGTTCTGCTTGTGGAGGGTCCTGGGGAGACTCCTGGAACTTCTGGCCAGCTTATAGACGTTGCACTTGACTACATTTTTCTCAACCCATGCCACTCAGTTCCTGCAGCAGCAAAGAAGTACAGCCAGTCGGGGAAGATGGTCCTATGGAGTTCATCTCAGGCTTAGTTGGTCTCACTAACCCAAGGGAAGAAGTCACCCCTTCCGGAGTTTCTCTTGTCGATCAGAAAAAGGATTTTCAGCACAGCAGCTTAGCTACACCGGGCAATTCAAAGGTCCAGGAGTATGCAACAAGCTTCGTTCACGGTTTCTTCATCGGGTTGTTCTTCCCATTGGTCGACTCTGTCTTCAAACCCAAAACCCTTGCCTTTTAAGCAGGTTTCTCCCATTTCAAGCACAGCCTAGCTGTCCCTCAAACAGCAGGGTGACTCCTGAAAGGACAGTCAGCCAGCCAATCAGGGCTGGGTGCATTCAGGCATTCCCAAAGACAAAGGACAGGGGAGTTTCAAGACCCTCCCTCATTTCCTGCCCTTCCAGACACACTGGAGCCAGAGGCGGGTTTCAGTACTGAAGCCCACCAAATGCGAAATGAACAAAGGTCTCAAACCTGGCTTGGTGCAGAGTAAAACTCAAGAAAGACCGCACAAACAGAAAATGACATAGAAAGAAGACCGGGGCCATTTTGACAAAAGGGTCAGCCATGGATGCTATACTGCAGCTGAGGATTCAACCTGCGGTAGAAAAGCACAAAGGTAGGAAAATTAAACCACTGCCACCAGCCATTTAATGAAGTGAGGGTAACAAACATGTTTACATGAGTAGGTAGGATAAGGGGCTACTAAGTAACCCCCAGCACTCCAGATAAGATGGTGTGTACTGGACCCACAAAGAGAAAAGGTAAGTAAAGTCAATTTCACTTTACTATTTTTGAGAACAGTAGTTCACACAAGAAAAGGTATTTAAACTTTAGGAGGAATCTAAAGGATTTCTCTGTGACACTGAGCTGAAGGTGCTGTGTGTTACCATACAAAAAGTAGATGCCAATGGAGTTTGTCAGACTCCAAAAACAAAGGAAACACATAATCCAAATCGTGGTTGAAACACATGAGGGAGTGAGAAAAAGTCCTCACTCACTCCAGGGTTAATATTAAAAAGTCCTAAAGTCCAGCAAAAGAGCTGGGGGTCTCTAAAGTTGAAGGGAATTAGCACAGAAATGAGAATTCTCCCTAACAGTGACAAGGAGAGAAGCGACCTTGCCCTTTCCGAGCAAGGCCTGTGAAACCTCTGTGGAAGGGATTGTAAGACCGCGAACAATAGCCCAAGTGTGTTGCAGCAGATGTCAACAGTACACGGAGCGTACCTACGCTGATTAGCAGGACAGAGGGAGACTCCTGCTACTGTGGTACCGGCCTTGACTCCCGATATGAAGAAAGCCAAGCGGTTCATCACAGGCGGTGAGTCAAGGGGAGGACAGATAAAGAAACTGAACTGTGTTGAACAAAAGTAGCAAATGGCTGATTGCAGAGTGTATAAAGAACTGTTGATGTAAAAGGGGCAAGCCAGGCACCACGTGGGTGCTCACTCGAGAAACTCTGGGCAATTACCCGATTGTTAAAACTTCTATTACCAGAAGGCCTTGGGAAAGGCAAGGAGAGGGTCAAAGTGGTGTTACAGGCATCTAGAATAATCCTCTGTACAGTCGAAGGTCTTTGACCGGAAGATAATCGTGAAGAAGGGAAGTGAATCCCACATCATAAGAAAGTAGAAGGAATTGTGAGATGGGCAAGAGTGAACCCAAAGGAGTGATGCCGATGAAAGTGGGCGAAATCTAATGTCCCAAAGGAACAGTGTCTTGACAAGAGTGAACCCGGCAGAGGGTTGTCCACCTTGAGCTGTTTAAAAAGACATTGAGGTTCGTGAATACCAAAGAGGGGGATACAAGAATGAAAAAACATCACCCAACGTACAAGCCGAAAGGAACTTTTATTGTTATTTTGGACGCATCAGGCCCTCAAAGGCAAAATACTTTTTATAGAGCAAGAGACTTGGCCATCGAAGATCCGGTTAGCTGAAAACAGAACTGTCGTCTCGTGCTGGGAAAGCTCGAGCGTGTCCTGTGCTCCAGAGTCCCGCCTTGTCCTGTGCTCAAACGTGGGGAAGGGAGACTACGACTACCGCATCCCAACATATTGTTTGTGAAACGCTTCTTTATTTTCTTATGAGCCCTAGCCCACACTCTTTTGTATTTAGCATAAGATTGGCAATAGGTTTTTCTTAGTATAGGACTTTTATTTGACAAGACGCCACAAGGACTGCCTTATTTTGATTTGACGGTAGTAGCTTGCTACCATCTTAGATTTAGGTTTAGATTAGGCATTTCCCCCCTACCTATACAGTTTAATAAACACGCTTGAACTGTGATCACTTGTGTCTGTCTATTCTTGATACCATGCTTTCCTTAAAGTGCGGCCTCACTGATAGTATCAGCCGAACAACAGAACGGAGCCCCCTGCTGTTCTGCATTGTGGTGAGTTGGCACGATTAGTGACGGACCAAGGACTCTTTGCCAAGGGGTTCCTGATGTGTCAATAATCATGCTGTCGCTGCCTACTCAGAGTCCAGTGTACAAAACACTTAACAGTGAGTACACACACACATATTCACAGAGAACGAGGCTGACAAAAGGAATTCTTTCACTACCAAACAAGCACACATACACAGAGCCTCACATACCAGCAGATGAGTCCACACTATCATGCAGACAGAAACATTACACAGCGGACGGGCCTTTCATGATAAACCAATGAATGCTGAGTGCTATCAACATTTTGTGGAGGGTGGGGTGCGCGTGAGTGGCTGGGGTGCTCAAATCTCGCACAGGGCGCTGGCAGACTTGGGGGAGGCAATGGCCTTAGATAAAGTGAATTGATTATCAAAATGGTGGTGCAGCTTGAAAGCTGTAGGGATGCTGAACATGTTGCTGTCAATTTTGTTTCCAATATACCTGATCCTGATGGCGAGGGGTCACTGTGGTAGCTCTGAAGACATGTCTCAGCCTTTTTTAATCACTCGAGATGTCAGGCAAGATTGGTTGCTGGCAACCCACCTTTTGTGTTTATATATCAACAGCCTTTTTGAGCTTAATAAATGCAGAGCAGGCACCCGTAAGATAGGTAACTGGGATATATGCAGCCTAACATATGCAGATGACTTAGTTATGCTGCCTGGGGTATGCAAAGTCAAAATCACCCAGCAACTTTGATTCATTTAGGCTTCGGGAAGAAAACTGCTATGGGTAAGGAACGTCTGTTAGTTTGAACTGACCTTCTAGAACAATTCGCATCTGCCTTCCCTCCCAAATTGCCCCCTCTTTTTTACAGAGCCAAGTACAATAAGGCCACCAATACTGGTAGACAGGCCCATAAAAAGTCCACTTGCAATACACATAACAAGGGAGTCCTGGGAGACTCTCTGCCAGACATGAGTCCTGGTTACAAGAGCCTTACCCAGAGTCTTTAGCTCACTGTCTTTCACAGAGAAGAAATATCCCAAACATATCAGTCTTTGTCCTGCCCTGGGGCAGTCCAGCACTGAAATGCTAGGCAATTCTCCTCTGAACAAGAGTACCAACAGCAACCCCAGACACGTGTTTCGGTCTGGTTGAACCTCATCAGTAGGGTTTAGCTGTGTCTCTCTAAGAATAGTGAGCAAGGGGTCCACGTCTGGATTCCCCTAGTAACTTAGGGTGAGATCCAAGGTTACTTGAAATATGCAGATAACAAGGGGGTCCTGGGAGACTCTCTGCCAGACATAAGCCCTGGTTACAAGAGCCTTACCCAGAGTCTTTAGCTCACTATCTTTCACAGAGAAGAAATATCCCAAACATATCAGTCTTTGTCCTGCCCTGGGGGGCAGTCCAGCACCGAAATGCTAGGCAATTCTCCTCTGAACAAGAGTACCAACAGCAACCCCAGACACGTGTTTCGGTCTGGTTGAACCTCATCAGTAGAGTGTAGCTGTGCCTCTCTAAGAATAGTGAGCCAGGGGTCCACGTCTGGATTCCCCTAGTAACTTAGGGTGAGACCCAAGGTTACTTGAAATATGCAGATAACAAGGGGGTCCTGGGAGACTCTCTGCCAGACATGAGTCCTGGTTACAAGAGCCTTACCCAGAGTCTTTAGCTCACTGTCTTTCACAGAGAAGAAATATCCCAAACATATCAGTCTTTGTCCTGCCCTGGGGCAGTCCAGCACCGAAATGCTGGCAATTCTCCTGTGAACAAGATTACCAACAGCAACCCCAGACATGTGTTTTGGAATGGTTGCACCTCATCAGTAGGGTGTAGCTGTGCCTCTCTAAGAATAGTGAGCAAGAGGTCCACGTCTGGATTCCCCTAGTAACTTAGGGTGAGACCCAAGGTTACTTGAAATATGCAGATAACAAGGGGGTCCTGGGATTCATGTGCAAAGTTGGTACTTTACCATATGTTCGGCTGGGGTCTTGTTTGTGGCCTCATGGGGAGGATTTCGATAATCTCGAAGCATCCTGCATAAGGCTTGGTGTGGGTCGACATTTTCTAGTCTGGTTCTTTGCAATGTCTTTTTGATCAATGACATGAATCTCTCGGCCATTCCGTTGGCCTGTGGCCATAGGGGTGTTATTTTCTGGTGCTCGAACCCTAAGTGCTTGGCGAATGTTGTGAAATCATGGCCGCAGAAGGCCGTCCGTTATCTGACTTGATGACGTCAGGTATGCCCCATTTGCTCAAGGCTTGCCTCGAAGATAGCTGCGACTTGTGCGAAGGCTGTAGATGAAGACCTCTTTACAATTGGGAACCTTGAATGTTCATCAATGAATAAGAGTAGGTATTCTCCTGACTCTAGGGGACCATAAAAGTCCACCGCCACTTTTTCCCATTGATGTTCTGGTATCTGTGTCGGCTGTAGGGGTACTGGTGTTTCGGCTCTGGCCGTGCATTGACACGCCATGCAGTTCCTTACACAACGGTCGACTAGGGCATCAAGGAAAGGGAACCACACATGGCAGCATTGTTGACATTTGGTGTTGTCTGCTCCCCGGTGTCCCTCGTGGGCTGTCTTGATTATTTCTGACCGCAGGGCCGCCGGGATTACTATTCTGCATCCTTTGAGGAGTATGGTTCTATCTGTCACAGCCAGCTCGGTGTGGACCTTTGCAAACCTCTCTAGTTCGTCTCGGGTTGCCCCCGGATGCATTGACAGTGACCTCCTGTAGTCTTTCCACTTGTTGTGTACAGTGAGTTCAATCGCCAGGCCCATGGATGGATCCGTTGCTGACACAAGTGCGCTGGAGGTAGCGCGCTTGTGGTGACGTAGCTTATGTATTCTATGTCACCCTGTCTTGGTGTTGGCTTTCCTGTGGGGTGTCTCAACAAATAGTCGGCTGGGTTGTGCTCACCCCCCGGACGATGTATGATGTGGTAGTCATACTCTTGTAAGCGAATTGCTCACCGTTCAATTCTGGGGGTCATCTGTTACGCTCACCTGACTCCCACGGAGGCGCTGGCCTGGTTCGCGCTGCTGACCTCTTCTAAGGTGATGCGCAGGGTTCGGAAGACGGACTGGACCGGGCCCCCAAATCTGGCTTGTCTGGCTCGCAGAAGTATCCTTCTGTAGGTGAAAATAGGGGATTAATTGTCTGCGGGGTAATGCAATCGGCCTCACACTTTCCCCTCTCACCCTCCTCGAAACCCTTCTGTGCTTCCTCATAGCGTCTCACCTTAGGGTCTGGAAGGACGAGCTCTCCATCCTGCTTCTGATGCAGGGGCGTGTTGGTATCCAGTTACTTCACTGGATTTTCGGATTGGTGAGAACCAAACTTGCTTGGCTTCCAGGTAAGTTTTTTGATAAGAGGTTTCCTTGTGTCCATGCATTAATGTACTAATGCTAGTGTCTTTTTCCCCATAGGGGCCGGGGTACGGAAAGCCGGGGGACAGGCACCGACCCGAGATGAGAAGTGAAATCCTTGTAGAAATCAGGTAAGTCTTTAATGAGCGTTTTTTGGTAATGTCTTTTCATTCGCTCATTAACGCTGATGTCTTTTTTTCCCCTTAGGGGCCGGGGTCCGGAAATGCCAGGATGCTGCACGACCCGAAATGAAGAGGGAATGAATCAACAGGTAAGTCTTAACATGGAGATTTAGCTTTCCTTATTCCCTTCTCTCTCTCACCTTTTGTTCTGGTCTTTTTCTCCCTAGGCGCTGGGGCGTGACTGCGGATCCGGATGATCGCTGCTGAACATGGAGGCGCCCTGTAAAGGTGAGTGGAATGCGACGCTGCAGCGATCGACGCGATGAGCTTTTAAATAAAAGTTTTCCTTTTCAGGGTTGTCAGCGAGATGTCTCCGGGATGCGGATTTAGCAGGTAAGGACTTTTCCTTCTTCTGTTCTCTTCTTCTCTTCCTTTGCAGGTGATCCAGGATGCTGGCAGGCGTGGCAGAAGTCAGGATGCAGGAGCAGACACGGTGAGCGTCCAGCTGCTAGATGCAGAACAACGCGAAGCACGTGTGGCTGTTCGGGTGGGGTTTAAATAGCCTTGGAAGAAGTTCCAGGTATGTATCCTTCCTCCAATCAGGTATGTATCCTTCCCCGACCACACCCGGATGGTAAATTAGTCCCACAGGTAAAGTAGTTCCTTTCAGGCCTCAAGGAGGCCGGGATCCTGCAGCATGGTCTGCATCAGGTAAGTGCACCCAAGCACTCCCATAATGAGCCTGGCGCCTATGGCGCCAGGACTGATGTCTTTTATGAACCTGGCACCATAGGCGCCATGACACTGTCCAAAGGGCCCCTATATGTGGTTGCTGGGTCCTTCCTTGGGGACTGGATGTCCGCTTTCGGGGACGCAGGGCTTGAACCGGCTCCCCGGGAGCGGGCATCATGACAGCATCTTTGTTTGTGGGTTTCCAAACAGTGAAAGTAGGGCCTGATGGTCAGTAATGAGGGTGAATCTTTTTCCTATTATGAAGTTGTGAAAGTGTTCACATGCCCAGACTGCCGCCAGACTCTTTTTCTGCTTGGGAGTATGCAGACTCGGGGGGTGCCAGTGCCCTGCTGGTGTAGCCACTATGTGCCTCGGGTGGGTGTCAACTCCATTGGTCTGGGTGAGTATAGCTCCTAGCCCCACTGGGCTTGAATCAACTACTATTTTGGTGTGCCAGTCCAGGTCGAAGTAGGCCAGTTTTCTGGCTTCTGCTAGGGACTGCTTGATGGTATCAACTGACTCTTGGCATTCTGCCGTCCAGGCGAAGAGCATGTCCTTCTGGAGAAGTTTACGGAGTGGTTCAGTGATAGTGGCGTAATGTGGTATGTACCTTGCGCAGTATCCTGCCATGCCCAGGAAGGAACGTATGTCTGCTATCTGCCTTGGTGCTTGTAAGTTGAAAATGGTGGCCACTTTGTCGGGGTCTGGGGTCATTCCGTCTGCGGAGAATATGTGGCCGAAAAATGTTAGCTTGCTTTTGCTGAATCAGCATTTTTTCACATTCAAAGTGAGGCCAGCATCTTGGAGGGCCTTGCAAGTAGCCGACATCATGTTCTTCTCGTGAACGTCCATACACTAAGATGTCGTCACTGTATTTCAGTGCTCCTTTGATTGGGCGAATGTTTTGTCTGATGGCTTCATGGAAAATTTCTGCGGCTAAAGATATGCCAAAATTCAGACGTTTGTAACGAAATAGTCTGTCATGCGTAGCAAAAGTAGTGATCCCCCTTGAATCAGGATGAAGTACCATCTGGTGGTAACCTTGGTTGAGGTCTAATTTGGAGAAGAGGGTGGATTTATTCAGTTGGACTATCATGTCCTCAATTCTGGGCACAGGGTGGCGTTCGCGCTGAATAGCGGTGTTGGCCACTCGCATGTCTACGCAGCGTCTGAGTCGTCCTCCGTCCTTTAGCACTATTACCAGTGGGGACACCCATGGAGTCGGGCCCGTGGCTGGCTCGATAATTCCATCTTCTAGAAGTTGGCTGAGTTTGGCTGACACTGCAGCTTGAAGGTGGAAACCAACCCTCCTCGCGTGTTGTGGCACGGGTCGGATGGTGGGATCTATGTGGTGTTTTACTGGGGGTCCTTTTAATTTCCCTAGGCCCTTGCAGATGACGGGAAAGTCTTCGATGATGTTGTCTTTTGACATCAGCTCTGTATGCGTGGATTCTGGTTGGAAGTTGAACACGCTCTCTCTTGTTTCCACTGTTGGTTCCGTCGAGTGGATTATGTCGCCATCTTGCACGTGTATGTCTATGAGCCCTAAGCAAGAGGCAGTCCTGTAGCTGAGGAGGCATCTACCTTTGGTCGGGCTGCGGATGACGTGAATGCTTGTCGTGGTGGAGTGATTGTCGTGGATGATATGACGGATGAAAAATCCAATTGTTTGTAGAGGAGTAGCAGCGCCCCATTGATATATTCTGGAATCAGACAGCGTCAAGTTTGGCTTGTTAGGAATTTGGTGAAATTCTTTCTCACCCATTATGTTGACGGTGGCTCCTGAGTCAATGAGGAAGCAGAATTGCCTCCCTCCTATGTCAACTGGTATCTTGGGTGCCTCACAGGCTTTACCTTCGTCCATGATAAGATTGACGTATTCGTCATGCGGGTACTGATCATATTGATCGACTTCATATTGCACACTTTGTTGGTCCGCCTCATAGTGGGAGTGATGTGTTGGGGGTCCATCGTATTCGTCTCTGATGTGAGATACTTGCTCATACCCTTCATTGCCCTGGTTTTCATCTGTTGGGTAGACATCTTACGACCACTCTGACGTATCTTCTTGGGTTTTGGTGATATGGTCGTGGTTGGTAGGGTTGGGCTTGTGGGTTTCTGTTTGGTATTTTGAATTGGGGAGCAACCGGTGGTCTTTGTGTCGGAAATGGTCTGCCTTCCCTGCAGACTGATTAAAAATGTCCCTCTCTGCCGCAGTTGCCACATCTCTGGGATAGCGTGGGGCAGGTTCCGGCGTGAGGGAAAGCCATCCCACAGCGGTAGCATTGACGCTGAGTTCTCGGTGTCATGGAATAGTTGGGGTTAGTGCCTCTTTCTGCAGGTCTGCTGTTGTTGGACTGCAGTGCCGCTACAGTCTCATTCTTATCTTGTTTCGACTAAGTAGTGCCTGATATCTGAGTCACTTGTTTCCCGACCCTTTCCAGAATCCTAGCCATCTGACTTACTTCATCAATGGTGATCGGCTTTTTGAGGAGTTGCTTTTTTAGGGACTGGGATGTACATCCTTCAATTACTCTCAATCTTATGGCCTTGTGAAGTGAGAAGGCATTGAACTGACAATTTGCTCCTTTTATTCGTAAGCGGGTGATGAACTCGTCTACGGTCTCATCAATCCTTTCCGTGTACTGATTGAATATGTACCTTTCATAGTCCCTGTTGGGCTCAATTACCAGTCTTCTGTTTAGGGCGGCAATTAGTGACGGGAAATCAGCCTGTTCAGCTGTTGGGATAGTCTTTAAAAGGACTTTAATGTCATTACCTGCTAGGTTTAGAAACATACTACATAGCCTTGGTGACTTTTCTTCCCCTGCAGCATCTATAAAGGTATTAAAGTCCTCCAACCACTCAACCCACCGTGTGCCCTTGTCCGCTTGTGGCAACATGGAGAAAGGGGGGGGCATACGCCATGCCGTGGTTGCAGTGTTCCCTGTCGGAGCTGGTGCGTTTGGAGCTTGTTGATCCTGGAGTGAGCTCATGGTGAGGTGGTGGTGGTGGGCAGGGTATGCAGCAGGTGGGATGCGTTTGGGCCTGCTGTCCTATGCGGTTGCTGTCAGTGTCTGGCGTCACCCACCTCTTTCAGGAGTCCTCTGGGCCTTGGTTGTGACCGCTGGCAGATTGCTGTGCAGTCGAGACGTGGGGGCACTGGATGTGCACCCTGGAAGAGTGGTCTTTACCTGTGTCAGGCCGATGCTGGAGGATGGGCCACGTGGAGATGAAGTACGCCTGGGAGTGGAGAGGGCCCAGGCCTGTGGTCGTGTTCACCTTTGCTGGACTAGGTGGGCCCTTGACAGCGTATGTTGCTGTTTATGCGGCCTCCAGTTGGCTGCCTGCCAACTGTGCATTTGTCTGTGGCCGCGTGGCGCTGTTCCTGAACGTGCGGGAGGAGGGGCGGGTGTGGGATCACACGCGCCACTGATGCGGAGCGGGCCGAGGTGGGTCCGTGAGAGGAGGCGAGTCTGGGATGAGGCGCAGTCGCCGGGGGGTGGAAAATGCCTGCAGCGTAAGGAGGAGGTGGGCTTGGGATCAGGCGCGGTCGCCAGCAGACTGGAGATGCCTGTGGCGTTCTGCTGAGCGGGATCGCTGTGAGCGGAGGAGGAGGAGGAGGGCTTGGCGGTCTGGTAGAGCACCTCGTCGCCAGTTGTTATGCCCGGAGGGGGCACACTAATAAGGAAAGACACACCGAGTTGAAATGTACATCCTCTTTATTGCTCGTACATACGAATACTGAATCCCTCTTGCCCCCTCCCCCTTGCGTGCTACGTCACGTGGTGGCGTTCACGTGACAAGGTGTCGGTCTCTTAAGGAGACACTATCACCGTAACACCTTGAAGCACGCATTAGTGATCCCACTTTAAAGAAACCTTCTTTGGCTTGTACTCTTCCAGGTAATATTCAACATATTTCTTTGCTTCAGTTTCTAATACAACGTTTGTAATCTTTGGTTACTCTTTTGTTTAGTACCTTCCTTGAGGAATCTTCCTTTTTGCGGTCCTTTTCAATCTGGTTTCTGCACAAGTTGTGGCATGGAAACTATGCTTGTCTCGGTAGTTGACAATCTTACACGTTGTGTGATCAGGGTGGTGTCGGGCGATGATCTTACTCAATCAGTCAGCCGCTTTTGACACCATTGAGCATTCCATCTTGCTTGATCGTCTGGCAATGACAGGCTTCTCTGGCCTTGTGTCGTTCTGGTTTAGAGCCTTTTTAGCAGACCGGGCACAATGGCTTTTTCTTTCCTCATAGTGATAGGCAGAGGCTCCTCTGGTGTGCTGGTTGCCCCAGGGCTCAGCCCTCTCTCCTATTTTGTTCAATGTTTAAATCCAGCCTCTTGCGAAACTCATATAATATCATGATAATTGATTGAAGCTGAATGGGGATAAGACTGAGGATTTGCTTGTTGGTTATCCCTCTGATGCCTTTTTCTGGACTCCATCCTTTTGGCTGCCTTTGCTCAGGCCTTTCCTGACTCCCGTTTCCTTGGTACAAGACCTCGGTTATAAGATCTCCACCTCTCTTTCCGCAGAATCTCAAATCAGTGCTGTTTGCCAATTGGGTCACCAAAAATGTAAAATCCTTCGGAAGGTTCTTACATATTTGCCAGCCTCTATGCAGGCTCCTGTGGTAGCCTCTCTGGTCTTTGGAACTATGGATTACTGTAACTCCCTCTTCCTTGGGCAACCAGAATATCTTATTCAACGTCTGCAAGTGGCGGCTAGAGTAGCTACAAAATCCCTGTTCTGGGTTCATGTTTCTCCGATTTTGCGATCGAATTCACAGGCTCCTGGTTCAGCGTCAGATCTCATTCTAAGTCTTTATGCATTGTTCACTCTGCATTTTATGGGACTGGCGCTGAATATCTTCAATCTAAGTTTCATCCCTATACCCCCTTTACAGTTCTTCGCTCTCAAGATGCCCTTCTGGTGCAGATTCCTCCCTTCAACCGATCCCAGATGGGAGGACGCGCTTTCTCCGTCGCTGCAGCCATCTTATGGAATCAGCTTCCACACACACTTAGGTCTATTGAAGATAACTTATTGTGTCAGAGTTTCTTAAAAACGCACTTGTTTTAGGTGCAGTGCTGCTGTTGTCTCTGTAGTTGTGTCTGCTGGGTTTTTTTAACGCCAAGATGTCTTTTGGTGTAAGCCGCACTCTACAAGTCGTGCAACAAAGGAGTATCCTACACAGGATGAGATCATGACATTACATTATTCTTAGTATATCTCTTCTATTTTTTTGAAAATCAAACGATAGATTTAGAACGTAGCTAGATGTTCCCTAACCTTGTTATTGGTTGGAGGAATCAATCCTTGCAATTATTCACAAGGAAAGAGTTACTCATCACACAGCTTTATTCAGTTTGCTGGTATCATCTCTATTTTTTAGACCATTTTCATTTGTTAGTGTCAGTACATAATTCGTGACCAAATTAATATACAACATAGTACACAACAGATTATATACAAAACCAAGCAAACATTATTGCATTAGTTCAACAGATACAAAGGAAATGCAACAAATATTACTTCATATTTGTCATTTACATAAAAATACAGATGTGGCTTAAATTTCTAAAGCTTAGGATGCAAGTGATTAGAGTATTAGAAGGAATCAGTGCCTTAGTTTTGACTCTACAAGTAAACTTAACATAACATAAAGGGGGCCATATAATATTGTAGTGGAGACGAAAGGTGATGGGAAAATTGAGCTGAGTGGTGGCATATATTCATAGCGCTGCAGGTGATGTTGGAGTCGTGTGAAGTAATGAAACAGTGAAGGTGAATAAGGGGCAGAGTGGTAAGTGAAGGGAGCAGGGGTGCCTGTTGGATAGACAATTCTAAAACAAGGTGAAGTATGGAATGTTCCAAGGGAGGGGCAGATGGAGCGGGAGGTGATGGTGAGCACTGCACAGGAAATGACGTATGCTTACAACAACAGGTAGGGGAAGGAAGTTAGTGGTGGCATGAATGTGCGGGAGATGGATGGTATGAATACGGAGGTTGATGTTGTGGTTTGTGAAATGATGGTGGAGTGGAGAAGGCAAGAGGATCGTGTTGTGAAGAAAGTGAGCAGAGGCACTTTGTGGTAGGTTGAGCTATGGAGCCATGTGGTGTGCATCGATTTTGGGTGGATCTGGAGTTGCAGGTCGTTTGAAGTGTGGGTCTGAAAGTGTGACATGTGTAAGACGAGCTGTGGAGGGTGATCAGAGGTGCGGCTGGGAGGCATATGGTATGTTCAAAAGTGGGAAGATGGGGCATGTCAATGTCTTCTGTGTGATGAAGTGTATGTAGTTGTGTGGCAATGGGACTGTGTGTGATACAAAGTGCAGGTGTATGACTTCAGGGGCTGGTGTTTTATGGGTGTAGAAGATGATGGGGGCCTGCAGTTCTTAGGTTCGTATGAAGTGTGGTTTTAGTTGTGCCAGCCAAATAGTGGGTTAGTAGGGGTGCGTGATGTGGCTGATGAGTGACATGGCTATGCATGCTGAAAGGGGTGTGAAGGACATTTGGAAACAAGACATACATGACAGAAAGTGCATAAGAATGGTCCAAAGCCTGGATCCTGTGCATTGGGTGAAGAAAGGACACGGGTCCTTGGAACGTGAGGGTGCCAGCACCGATATACTCCAGGATAGGTAATTGTGTGGCGGGTTCTACATGGAAGTTGTCGGGAAGGAGGAAAGTGTCAGTGGTCATTATGGAAGTCTATCATGGGCGATGTTCTTGTCTTCAGATTTGTGAAGGGACTGTTGGGCACTAAGCTTTTTTAATGCAAGGCGTTGCCTGTTCCTAAGGGCAATTCAAACAGGGCAGAGATTTTGTGTGGCTCTGCCCTACAAAAGATAAGAGTTCCATAATCCATCTGCAAGAGCCAAGAATCAGATTCCCCATACTCATTTTATCTTGACGTGTGATACCCCAGGCAGGCTGAAGTTCCTGATCTTAGCAGGGTTTGGGCAGGTATTTAGATATTTTTCTCCTTTAAGACATCAAGACCTATTCAATAGAAAGGCTTTGCAGGTGATATAGACGGTCTTGCATTTCACCTGTTGTTTAATTGAGAGCCAGTGTGGAGATCCTGAGACAGGTAAGCTGTGTTCTCTGTGGCATATGTTCAGAGGTAGTCCGGTGGTGGCGTTCTGTACACTACATCAGTTAAGCAGTGTTCCCTAAGTGTAAGGATTTGGCATAACCCAAGTGAGAAGAGCGCCATGGATATAATGGCCAGCATTCTTTGGGTAAAGAAGTGGTAGGACAGGATACTTGAAAAGCTTGTAGATGACAGAACTTGACTTGTTGATTTGGGGCTCCAGCTTCCATAATTACAGCCAGGTATCACACTGATTGAATAGGGTGTGTACTGGGCCCATGCAGTTGGACAAGACCAAAGAGGTTGAGGATTCCTGATCCTGTGTAGCCAGTTTCCATTTCTAGGTCATCCCAAATTGATGTCACAGTGTCCTCTGACCATTGTTAAGTTCACAAACCTACTTGAGCAGGGTCTATGAGCAAGAATGTTTTGAGGTACTGAAGGAGTTGTTCATACACACATCACTATTGGACATTCACAGAGAAATACCTTTTAGAGATGAGTGGAGTTCTCTAGGTTAAGCAACGTTTTTTCAGGAGTGGTTTTACCTGGTTTTCTGTGTTGGCAGGAAATGACCGTTCCATTCCCAGTTATTACCATCATTTTCTGGGTGGTGCTGTGAGTGATTTTAACTGAAATGGAAAATTGTCATCTTGCGTTACATGGTGGAAGAGTTTTTTCCTGTGTTCTTTAAACGCAGTATAACATTGATGGTGTTGGGTAAACAGTCCCCATTGCGCCAATTACAAGGATGTCAATTACACCAAACTGATTATCCTTAATGAGAGTGAAATGCATTTATGGTTGTTGGACCCTTGCAAGCTGACAGCATTGGGCTGAAAAGCTATGCAAATATGTGATGCCATATAGGACAATCACAAGCTCATGTGGAGCTAAAATGCAAGCACTTCGTTTAAGGCTACATATTGAAAATGTTTTAATCTGTGTAAACTTCCAAAGATGGTGTCTAAGTAGCGCTGTGACATGTGTAGCTTGTTCACTGAATCAGTCTATTCAACTCTCAAATGACATGTCACAAAAGGTTTTTCTTGAATTCTTTTCAATCCACCTTAATATTCATGGTGTTTGGTAAACATCATGTACTGGGCATTGCTCAGTTACCAAGATCACATGACAAGTAATGCCATCACTAACCAGGTATTGCCAAGGAATTTCCAGATACTCATATGTGTTATCATATGGCCACGTGCACATAGTGTTTGCCAGCGATGGGCCGCCCTAAATGCAGCATGCACGCTATATGGCAGGTTTCACTGAGCAACTCACAATATTTGTCAGGTATTGCTATCATTTGCACAGGCTCACATCATATGAATGGGGTTGTCACCATTTGGCAGATGTTGGCCTTATCTGCCAAGGTTGCAGAACATTGATGCCAAGGTACACCATTCGCCAGCTGTGACTATTATATGCCAAAGTAGGCATGTCATTTATCAGCTATTGTTATAATTTGCTCAGGTGCACACACTGTTTGTTAAACAGAAGCATGTGAGATTCTACCCAGGCTAAATGACTTCTAAAAAATGTATTTTGGGAGATAAGTAATACATTTCAAGATGCTCCCTGTACAGGAGCTCTTCAGTCAGTGGGAACACACTCAAAAAATGAAAAAAACACAAATCTACATGTATGAGACACAGGCAAATAACAACATACAAACATCATGACTAGGTGTCTTGGAATGATATTGAAAAATCAAAGATGGAAGTAAAAAGTCCCGGCATATAATGAGCGTCCTTCATGAGAATGAAAAATTCTCAGTTGAGTGCACAAAAACGTTTGGCATACGTAAAAAAGAAATGTAATACATTCCTCCAGAGAATAAAAGGAGGAATCCGAAAAAATTCTCTCATTCCACTGGGGGTCTGAGTCCTGATGCACTAATTCTCCACACTAGAACAGAGCAGATCGACCTTCATGCGTAGTTCCTAATATAGTACTCAATGGTTATGTGAAAACCAATCAGACCACTATTTAAATGAAGGCTAGAAGAGAGCCAATGGGATCTGCATGATCTTTGCAACACATCTGATGTAACTCACGTCCAGCTAGATTTGGACAAACGGGCAATACCTTTCCCATGTATAATTCCCAGCTGATATTTGCCTATGTTTATGATTAGACAGAGCGGAGGCAAATGATAGCAGGTGAATCATTATTGACTCTGTGTCTGCCTAACTTGATACCATAGGGATGAAAGGTGGTATTGCTGGAGTACTTAACCAAATAGAAGCTTCTGCTCCCAGCACAGGCCTGGCTGCTACTTTCGAAACAAGGTAGTAAAGGGGCACACTTTCTTTACTTGTATTTAGTCTCCCTTTACATGTTGTTACTAGTCTTTTCCACTCCCTTTTGTGACAAATTCTGAGGTATCGTAACTGCTTCAGATAGGGGAGCCCCTTTCCATGAGGCCAGGGATGTGAGGCCGCAAGCAGATCGTCCCACTGGAGGTGGTACTCAGCGAGCGGATCTCATGGGGAGGGAGGACCCCATTGAGAGTAGTGACTATCTGGAAGAATGCAGTATCCCTTTTAACCTCCCACCTTCCCTCAAAACACCTACAATCCCATCGGCCCGATGTCCCCATGTATTTTTGTAGCATGTCTCAGACAGGAATTACTGGAAAGAGGAAGAGGCCCTGAGTAATGCAGATCACTGATAAGAACTAATGCATGCATTCTAGTCTTTCAAGTGATCCTATTGGCCAGCTGTCATTCAAAGGCAGCGAGTGAACGGAACAATGGCGTCTTTGTTGTCGGCTCGACAGGAGCCGAGAAAGGGCCCAGGTATACCCAGGAACGCAGAGCAGAGAGGCAGACAGTGTCCAGGAGGGAAGCACAATCGCAGAGGTCCCACGATGCAGAAACCAGACCAGAGGAGTGAAAAAATACCCACCGGTGACTGAAACTGCTGGAGTGCCTCCAAACTGCCAGGGAGCTGCAGGCGATATGCTCAGAGGCCAGGCAAGTTGCAGGGGCTCCTGGGAGACCTGTGAACAAACAGAGGGAGATGGCCAAAACCCTACAGGTGTCAGGGTGACTAGTCGCAGGGTTGGAGAGACCCAGAGAGTGCTTAAAAAGCACAGTAAAGGACAGAAGGAATACCCAATGGGGCAGAGTGACCTACTGTTAGGGGTCTGGGACCCACATCAGGAAGACTTACCCCAACCAATAATAAAGGGGGGATACACACTTTGCAGATGCAGGTGGCATGCACAGACCTTGTCAGGAGAGTAAATCAAGGCTGTGGATCAAAGAGCGATCAGCCAAAAAGAACTTTGTGAACAATCAAGCGAAGGGTGACTGGGACCCGTACCAAGAAGGCATACCCCAAGTAGTGATAAAGGGTAATACGAACTTTGCATATACAGATGATACTCACAGACCATGGCAGGGGAGTAAACCAAGGCTGTGGGTTGAAGAAAGATCCGGATGGGAGAGTAACCAAGTGAAGGGGTCTGGGGCTCACACTGGGGAAACACACCTCAAGCAGTAATAAAGAGGAACATGAACGTTATATATACAATTGACACTCAGAGACCTTGGCAGGTGAGTAAACCAAGGCTGTGGGTGGAAGTGAAGACAGATAGAGAGAACTATGAATCCAAGAATATTGAGTACCATACTTGGAAGGAGAGTGAGCCAAGAGGAGGTATACTGAGAAAGGATCAGAGACCCCCAGAACAGCTTGATATGATATGATATGGCATTTATAACGCGCCTATACACAAGTGTTTCGAGGTGCGACGAGGCAAGGGAGGGGGAACAAAGGGAGGACAGACAACGATCTTACTAGGCCAGGTGTCATTCAGATCGCGCAAGTGCATGGGAAGGGGAAAAAAGTGCGTGGGGGAAGGGAGAGGGGAAAGTGCAGTAATGGGATAGTAGAATAAGTAAGATAAATAAAAGCAGCCAGCTGGTGGCAAGTGCAAGGTAAGTGCAAACATAAGTGCTGGTAGGGGGAGTGCAGGGATACAAAAAACAGTCCCCAGGTGCCGGGGTTGCCAGGGAGGCAGTGCAGGTGTGCAGCTGGCAGGGCCTGGGCACGAGATCCGAAAGGGTGGCCAGGTAGCCAGTGCAGTTTCAGCCAGGAATTCAGCTGGGGAGAGGGGGAGAGAAAGCAAAAGCAAAGAGGAAGGTTTTTAAATGCTTCCGGAACCGGAAATGGTTCTCAAGTTTCAGGGAGGCAGGAAGGCTGTAGAGGGAGGCCCTTGCCGAAGAGAGAGATCTAACACCAACTCATTGCTTGGAGAAGCGACTAACCATGAGGGAGTTGGAGGCGGATGAGCGAAGAGCGAAGAGCTAGAGGCGGAAGATATTTAGGAAGAGAGAGTTGAAGGTATTGCGGCCACAGGCCCCAGAAGGCCTTGTGGACAATGCATAGGGTTTTGAACTTAATCCTTGCTGCCACTTGGAGCCAGTGCAGAGATATCAGTCCTGGAGAGATACGATCCCTGGGCTTGAGGCCAAGGACAAGTCTAGCAGTCCTGTTCTGGATAAGTTGCAGAGGACGGAGAGTAGAGGCAAGCAGATTTAGATAGAGGCTGTCCCAATAGTCCAGCCTAGCGAGAACCAGGGCTCTAGAGACAGTGAACTTCTGGGGGAAGGAGAGGAAGTAAGCATACATCTGAGGAGGTGCAGCTGGTAGTGTGACTTCTTAGAGACATCAGAGATGTGAGGAGAGAAGGAGAGTGTGGAGTCGAAGAGGAGCCCGAGGTTTTTAGCCTTGCAGGTGGGAGCAGGAAGAGGGCCAAGTGAGCCGGCCAGAGAGCTGCAGGGAAGGAGAGAGTGGGTGTGCCAATGAGTAGAATCTCAGTCTTACTGGGATTAAGGCAAATGTCATTGACGGCACACCACTCCTGGATAGCAGACAGACATTCAGAGATGAGGGAAGGAGAGGAGGAGGCTGAGGGTAGCCTGAAAATGAGCTGGGTATCATCCGCATAGCACTGAAAATTGAGGCAGAGAGCGGCGATGCAGTGAGCAAGGAGTGCTAGGTATTGGTTGAACAGCCAAGGAGAGAGGTTAGAACCCTGGGGGACACCACAGGTAGAGATAAAGATATCGGAGAGGAAGGACCCAAGTTGGACCTGGGAGGGTTGGTCAGAGAGGAACAAAGTCAGCCACGCCAGAGCATGACCAGTGATACACAGGTTATCACGGAGACGTTTGAGCAGGATAGCATGGTTGACATTGTCAAAGGCAGAAGAGAGATCAAGAAGAATGAGGACACACAGGGTGTTAGAGTGAAGGTTGGAGAGCAGGCCTTCACGGATGTTCAGGAGAGCAGATTCCGTGCTTCTGGCAGCTCTGAAGGCAGATTGACGGTCATGAAGACAACCAACAGATTCAGTGTGGAGATTAAGCTGGGAGCACTGGCGTAACCGGGGCCCCCACAGCCCCCGCGGTGCCGGGGGCCCCGCCAGCACATGTCCTGGGAGGGAGCCCCACTAAAAAAAAAAGTTTTAAATATTTTTTTCTAAAAAAAAAAAGTTTCTTTTATAATTCACTGCGTTCAAAAAGAACATTTCTGTAACAGAAATCATTTCTTTATGAAGGCAGAGTGACTACAAAAAGAAACTTTGTTTTTGAAGTCTGAGCCTACCCCATGACATGGCAGACCCTAGGCTGGAGGCCTCCATGTCATGGGGTGGAGGGGAGCCCTATGACTTCAAAAAGAAATAGTTTGTTTTTGAAGTCACTCAGCCTTCATGAAGAAATTATTTTGGTTATGGTTCGGTCCTTAACTGAAATAATTTTGTAATGAAGTTATAGTGACTTAAAAAAGAAACAATGGGGCTCATTCTGACCATGCCAGTCCGGAAACAACGGTGCTGGTAAGCTTACAGGCACTGTTGTTTCCAGAGCGGCATATTACCGGTCTGCCTGCTGGGGCTGCCGTGCCCGACAGGTCTGACCCTGCCAGGCAGAGCAGCCGCAGTAGGCAGACCCGTCACGGAAGCACCAACACAGTGAACAACGGTGCAGTTTCTTCCGTGTCCCCATTCCTGTGGAGTCTGGGGATTAACGAAATTACCGGCACTTGATTTCCTGGCCGCCGGACTTGAAATAGCACGGTGGCACCGGGAAGTCAGGCGCTAGTCATTTTTTACAGGTCTGGTGGCAACCCACCAGTAGCACCGGCACAGTTACCGCTGCACCGGTAATGAGCCCCAATTTCTTTTTGAAGTAATAGGGCTC
The DNA here is from genome assembly GCF_040938575.1 of Ambystoma mexicanum. Taxonomy (NCBI): domain Eukaryota; kingdom Metazoa; phylum Chordata; class Amphibia; order Caudata; family Ambystomatidae; genus Ambystoma; species Ambystoma mexicanum. Next base: position 416,705,556 of record NC_090934.1, on the reverse strand, counting down.
CCCTCAACTCCATGACGTGTGCGAGTCTATGGTGAAAGGGTGCACACTCAAATGTATAGATGGCTGTCTGGGTGTGCCTGCATGGTGAAAGGGTGCACACACTTAAATGTATAGGTGGCTGCCTGTGAGAGTGTATGGTGAAAAGATGTACACTTAAATGTACGGGTGGCTGCCTGAGTGTGCCTGTATGGTGAAAGGGTGCACACCTAAATGTATGGATGGCTGGGTGTGTATATGGTGAATGGTGCGTGTGCTTGTGTACAGGGGCACAACAAAACCTTCCTTTCGGGGGGTTAACCCTTCAAATGTTGGGAGAGGCGTTAACTTCACAGGCGGTGGGAGGGGAAAACTTATTTGTGTGGGGGCATCCAACTTCTAGTGCAGATTCAATGTTACGAGCAGTTAACTCTCTCCTTTAACTCTTCTGTTCCCTCCCTACCCTTCCAATCACTCCCCTGGCATGCAAGCACTAAACCCACATCACGATTTCAATTGCCTAAACAATATGGCATTTGAATGCAGGTACTAACAGTGAAATGCTTTGTGTTGGTAATTGCTGGGTTCTTGTTAACAGCAAAAACCAGGTGCCATTTAACATCTGTTTCCTGTTCGGTTCTGCAACTACTCTAAAGGTTAGCCAGGTTGAGTCAATTTAGCCCGAAATTTCAGAGGGGGTAGTGCTGAAGCCCAGTCAACTCAATGGTGTTGCGCCACTACTTGTGTTTAATGCCTTGCCTGCTCCTAGCCATATTCTTGCTGGTCTCAGTACTTATGTATGAGGCAGTACTTGTGTGTGAGGCACTCTGCCTCATACACAAGTACTGGGAAGAGGTAGAGGTACATGGAGGTAATGCCTGATTTAGCTACCTGTAATCTTCATCAATCCTAGTCACACTGTTCCTCATCCCAGTACTTACCTATGAGACAATGAGCCTCATACGTAATCTCTGGGGCAAGGACGAGGGATGTGGAGGTAATTCTGGGCCAAGGAGCTGATTGTGGAGGTTGGGGTAGGAGGTGGGAGAGAGAGGGGATGTGTGGGGGCTATAGAGGCATTTTGGTGCAGCCAGTCTAGTCATTCCTCAGTTTGGTATGACTTTCTTTGAACTGGACATTTCTGATAAAGCAGTCCTGCTAACTGTAATTACCTGGCTAGATTGTCATTTGGGTGCTGCCAGTCTAGCCATTTCTTACTGCGGCATTGTATATTTTTCTGCACATCTGTGATAAAATGATATGATATGATACAAGTCATTTATAACGAGCCTGTACACAAGTGTACACAAGGGAGGGAAGATAGATGTAGGACAAAACAAACAATCTCACTAGGCCTTGTGTCATTGCGAGAATGAGAAGTGCAAGGGGAAAGGGAGGGGGGAAGTGCAAGTGAGAGGGGAGGGGAATCCAGGGCAGCAATGCTCTGAGTAAGTGCAGCCAGGGCAGAGCGGCTATTGGTTGTGCAAGGCGATCAAGGGATTGCAGGGTTACAGTTACAGCCCCTAAGTGCATGGTAGGCCCGGAGGCAGTGCTAGGGTGACCGATCAAGAAAGAGCCTGGACCCAGAGAGACTCTGAGGGTAGCCAAGCAGCCAGTCGGTACAGCAGACAGGTAGGTCAGCAGGGGAGGGAGCGAGAGAGAAAGCAGCGGAGAAGAGGAAAGTTTTGAGCTGCTTCCGAAACTTCAGGTTGTGTGGCTCAAGTTTGAGAGGGGCAGGGAGGCCATTCCAGAGGGAGGCACCAGCAAAGGAGAGAGGTCTACCCCCACTCTCTGCCTGGAGAAACGTCTAAGCCTTAGAGAGTTGCAGCTAGCTGAGTGATGGGCTAGAGAAAGAAGGTATTTTGGAAGAGAGCATTGGATTTAGTGTAGGCCCCGGCCCCAGAAAGCCTTGTGGACAACGCAAAGGTTCTTGAACTTGACCCTTGCAGCCACCGGGAGCCAGTGGAGAGATTTCAGGGCTGGAGAAATACGATACCAGGTCTTAAGGCCAAGGGTACGTCTTGCAATCCTGTTCTGGATTAGTTGCAGATGATGGAGACTAGAGGAAGGCAGATTGAGAAAGTGACTGTTGTAGTAGTCCAGCCTAGAGAGAACCAGGGCTCTGGAGACAGTGAGCTTCTGATGGAAAGTGAGAAAGGGAAGAGTCCCTTTGAGGAGGAGCAGCTGGTAGTGGGACTTCTTGGCAATGTCCGAGATGTGAGGAGAGAAAGAGAGTGTGGCGTTGAAGATGACACCAATGTTTTTTGCCTCGCAGGAAGGTGAAGGAAGAGGACCCAAGGCGGTCTGCTATAGTGAGAGAGGAAACGCAGAGGCAAGGGTCCCAACGAGAATGATCTCCGTCTTACTGGCATTAAGGCAGAGATCGTTGGAGGGGCACCAATCCTAAATAATGGATAGACCTTCAAGTATGAGCAAGAGAGGAGAGGAGGCTGAGGGGAGCCTGAAGGAAAGCGGAGTCGTCCTCATAACACTGAAAGTTAGAGGAGAAGGTAGAGATCAGGGAGGCCAAAGTGGCCAAGTAGAGGTTGAAAAACCAGGGTTAGAGGATAGAGTCCTGGGGAATGCCACAGGTAGAGAGAGGTGGCGGAGAGAATGGGACCAAGATGGACCTGGGAGCGGAGGGACGGTCCAAGTGGAAGGAGGTCAGTCACTCTAGGGTCTGATCTGTGATGCCCAGGTTCTCACAGAGTCAATTGATCAGGATGGCGACGTTGACCCTGAGGGAAAGATAAAGGATGAGAACAGACGGAATGCTGGAATCAAGGTTAGAGAGCAGATCTTCACAGGTGTTCAGGAGAGCAGTTTCCATGCCTCTGGCAGCTCTGAAGCCAGACTGATGGTCATGGAGACAACCAACAGATTCAGTGTGGAGAGTAAGCTGGGAGATGGCAAGCGTTTTCCAAGAGTTTGCTCAAGAAAGGGGTAATGGAGATCGAGGGATAGTTTGCCGGCCAGGTAGGATCGGCAGACGGCTTCTTGAGGAGTGGGTGCAGAAGGGAGTACTTAAAGGGAGAGGGTGAACGTTCCAGTGTCTAGACACCTCGCCAGGTGTTGTCAGAGAGAAAGAGGAAAAAGGAGGAGAGGAGAGATGGCCAAAGGGGGCAGAGAGAGGAAGAGGAGATAGAGGACAGGATGTCCTGAGATTTAGCAGAGAAGTGAGAGGCCAGAGCTGTACAAAGGGTCTGGGAGGGAACAGGAGAGGTATAGACCACAACAGGATTGACCAGTTCCTTGCAGATTTTAAAGAGTTTGGCCGTGTTGTTAGAGGCCGCGGAGACACATGCTTTAATGTGTGCTCTCTTCTTAATGAGTGTTATTTCTTCGACTGGCATTTTGGTGCAACCAGTCTAGGTATGTCTAAATGTGGCCTGGCATGCTTTACTATAATGTTATTACGTGTTTACACTGGTCTACATTGTGCAGGCAGTTGGACATGTTTTCATTGTGGCATGGCATTTTTAATAGAAAAGCATTAATGTTCCTGTGAACTGTTGGTGACTTGCATGTATTGGATTGTGTTACCCTACAAAACAATTGCAAACACTCTGGCTTTATAGCCAAGATATCTCAGAGAGTGTGCTGTATATTGCATTAAAACACTTATTTATATCTTTCTCCTAGTGCAGTGTGTGGCATACCCCTTCAGCCACACGTTCATGCGTATTGCGCAAGCGTGACAATCTAGGCCGGCCCAGAATGTGGCACGACCCGTTATTTGTTGCCGAGTTGGGGGGCCCCCTCAGCATGGCTCGCAGGGGGGCCCCCACATTTTGTGTTACGCCACTGGCTGGGAGATGGCCAGTTTCTCCAGGAGCTTGCCCAGGAAGAGGGTGATGGAGATTGGGTGATAGTTAGCCGGGCAGGAGGGGTCGGCAGAGGGTTTCTTGAGAAGAGGGTGCACAAGGGAGTGCTTCAGAGGGGGTACGAAGATTCCAGTGGCGAAGGAGTGATTGCAGAAATCCGCCAGTGCAGAAGCCAGGGAGTCGATATGGTCCTTGATAGTTTTGGAGGAACAGGGGAGAACCTGTTTCGACGAGACTTTCATAGGTCGGACTTGTCTAGAAACCTTGTCTGCAGAGAAAAGGGGAAAGGCAGAGACGGAGGGAGGAGGTGGCTGCAGAAGGACGAGAGGAAGAGCAGGGAATAGTGGGGGGGGCGATAGGAGGAGAGTGAGGACAGGATGTCCTGAGTTTTTGAAATGAAGTGAGAGGCCAGTGCCACGCAGAGGGCCTGGGAGGGGACAGCAGAGGTAGAGACTGCGGCAGGATTGGCCAGTTCCTTGCAGATTTTAAAGAGTTCAGCAGAGTTGTTAGATGCTGCAGAGAAGCGCGCTTGGATATGAGCTCTCTTCTTAGTGAGGACAGAAAGCCGGTATTACCTTTGCAGCAGGCGGCAGGCCAGCTTGTCAGAGGATGAACATGAAGCACGCCTTTTCCTCTCGGCCACCCTGCACTTGCATACCAGGAGTTACACTTAGCTTTGGGCTTCAGGTGGATTCTCATGACGGGGCAAGGATATCAAGAGTATCAGATATAGAAGAGTGGAGCGTGGAGAGGGCTGTGTCAGGATGAGAGTCAGCCAAAGGGGGAGGCGGGGGTTAGAAGGTGGTGGCGAAAGCCTCAACTGACACACGCTTCATGGGTCGGATGACCGAGAAGGTGAGTAGCAGTGATGGAGGTGGCTTGGCCTGAGGGGTAGGGAGGGTGAGCTGTGTGGATAGGAGAAAGTGATCACCCCAGGAGTGAGGAGTAGAGAGAGGAACAGAGAGGGGAAGTTCTGAGGAAATCAGAACATTGAGAGAGAAACAGGCTATCTTTAACATCACAGTATCTAGGAGTCAGGTCTGCCCACTAAGGGGCTGGGACCCTCAGGACGGCTTGGAAAAGGTGTCCAGGCCATAGCTCCCTGTTACAGGGCCTGGGAGATAGGCCTACTAAGTAAAGATAAAGACTCGTCCTGACTATTATGGATGAATAGACATTCATGGATGAAGTGGAAAGATTCAGAGGAAAGGGAATCAACCCCTTGAGTCTTGTGAAACTTTTGTTTGCTTTTCTACACCTTTTTGAAGCTTTTGTTTTGAGCTACAAAGTCAGGCTGCAGGTCAGCAGTTAGACAGACATTTCCCTTTTCACCTTATGTTTAGTTTAGCTTGTGAGCGATAGGTTAGGATTTGGACACAGGACAGAGAACCATACTTTGGACATTCTCACCCAGACAGTTTCATTAGCTAGTTTTTTTGAGGCATGGAAACCTATCTTAGAGGTAAGGCTAGTTAGGATTTCATCCACACCCCCCCTTGCTTTTGCTATTAATAAATGTATTTGCCAATTAACATGCCATCCTTGTGTCTGCCTCTTACTCCTAAACCCTCGTATATGGTCTCAGTAGTGGGATCAGATCTGATTGACACAAATCAGGGGACCCTAAAATGTACCAAACTCTAAGCTAAAGCCTCCACACCAACTGTTATGTATGTACTAATTGCACGCTGAAGCCCTAAGACCCTGTGGGTACCCGAGAGTCTATTGGCTTTGACCTTTGTACTAGCCAAGAATTGACCCTACAGGCAGGGGAGAGAAAGCTAATTCCAACCGACCTAATATAAACACCACCAGGGGGCACATACATCCGACTAACATCGAAGTCCGGGTTGGCATGGAAGTATGGGTTGGATGTATTAGCAGGAGTAGTGGACCCCCACTATAGGGGAGATGCAAACATTTTATTGCAAAACAATGGAAAGCTCTCTTACCGAATTAAGATAGGGGACAAGATATCTTGGAAAGAGCAGTGTTCCCCAACATAGAGGAAGTCAGTGAAAAAGATGAAATGGACAGAACTACGAAAGTGTTTGAGGAGGTATATCTGTTGCCATCTACCAGCACCAGTGCGCCCAACCCCCAAATTGACCAAGAGGAAACTGAACTCATGGCAGACCTTGCTTTTGCACAAAGGAACGATTCATCTTATCTGAGACCTTCCTCAAGGTAATACCAGAAGAAGACGGAATAGGAAAAGAGGGTTGTTGTTTAGGGGGGATGTTACTAGTGAGGGGATGGCCCGGTCCCAAATAGTAGTTCCCAAGAGTCATCAGGGGGTGGTCCTTGAGGTTGCCCATGCCCATCTCACTGCTGGACATCTTGGAACGTCCAACACCAAGAGTCATGTGGCTGACAGGTTCTATTGGCCAGGTTGTTACGATTCGCTCTCTTCACTCTTTTTCCTGCCAATTGGGGGCCTAATTTGGGGTTTATTCCGTATTGGACATTCCTTTCAAACCTTGCTGTGAAGATTTGGATCACTAAATCCTTATTTTCCATGTCACTTCCCTTCCAGATCCATTCCAGGTTTTTGGCAGCCAGAATGCTGCTTTAATCCAAATACTATGCTTCTCAGAATGCCTGGCCCACTGATTCATCTCCACCCTTGCAACAACAAGGTTGGGTGGAGGATAAGCATCAACTGTGGCTTGCAGGTGCTAGCAAGCAGCACACCTAGCGTGTGCTTGTTAGCCAGCTTTAAAAACCTCAGTTTGCTTCAGTCGAGCGCTGGTCATTGATGCAGTGCTCCTGTTTGTGACCGGACCCTTGTTCCTGGTTCTTAGCTTAGTATCTAGTTCCTAGTTTCTTCTTGCGTGTTACCTTTACCCTGGATTTCGAATTTAGTGTCCTTATTAGTATTTTCTGCTTCCTCGATTCCCTTTCTTGTCTTCTTCTGTTTTGCAGTCAGCACTTCCCAGTACTTTCTTTTTTTGTGCAGCCCAGTTTGTCTGTGGTCTTTATTCCTCTGACTTTGCCTTTTCATGCAATGCAATCTTGATCCTTAGACTCCCCTCATTTATAGATTTTCCATGTCCCATTTTTCTTCCCTGGGTGGGGAGGGGGAAGATTTTGCACTTTTAATTTCATTTTCCCTGCTCATGTTCGTTTACTTTCTTTTGCAGCCTTTTGCAGCCTGTTCCTGGTTTTCCCTTACACTTCCTCCTTTGTTCCGTATTAATTGCTAGATGTAAGCGGGCTGTTGTCCAGCTCCTGTGTGAATGCCTATGTTTTCCTCACTATTCTTTAATCACTATTCCTACTTGTTCCATGTCGGGAGTCTTACGTATTAAGTTATCCTCCCTTTGCTGTTATAGCCTTTCTGGGTCCCAGTTTGATCAGCAGGGTTTGTGGGCTTTGCTGACATTTTAGGTGGTATTTCTCAGCTTTGTGAGTATTGTCTTTAAGTTACCTTACACAATACCATTAAGGGTTTTAGCTCACAGATCCTGTTGTTGCTTGTCCTGTATGTGGGCTTAGTGCAGACAGTACCTGTAACAGCAATTGTGGGTTAGGAGCTTGTCGAATTCTTTGTAATCATAAGGAGTCTTTCAGTTCTTACCCCCACGTCCCTTTTCATATATTTGTATTCTTCTCATGCTCTTCTCCTGGGTTTTAGTGTACATGTGCCTTGGCTCCTGAGTGCATGTTGTTTTACTCAAAGCTATTCACTGTGTGATCTTGTGCACATTTCCCTTGCCATATTCACTGCCTTTGTCCTCTCATGAAAGGGGTATTTTTTCGTGATATTAAAAACTATGTCAAAGCATGTCCATTATACCTGTAGATTAATACGCAAATGCCTCTCCAGTTCCTTTACAACCCTTACCCATTATAGATGTACCATTTTCGAGAATACGAATGGACATAATAGGTCCCTTGGAAACTTCCAAATTGGAAAACTGGCATATACTAATCATTTTAGATTATGCCACTCACTATCCTAAGGCTTTCCCTATGCAGAGACATGCCACCCAGTACATTTTGAAACATTTAATCCATTTCTTGTAGCGGTTGGCTTCCCCAAAGAAATCCTTACTGACCAAGGCACAAGCTTTATAAGTAAAGTTATGCCTGAGGTGAAGGAAGTCCTGCAAATTAAGACCCTTTTTGGAACTTCTGTTTTGAGCTTCAAAGTCGGGCTGCTGGTCGGCAGTTAGAGACACATTTCCCTTTTCACCTTATGTTTAGTTTAGCTTGTGAGCGATAGGTTAGGATTAGGACACAGAACGGCAAACTTTACTTTGGAAATTCTGACGCAGACAGTTTCATTAGCTAATTTTGTGGAGGAAGGGAAAACCCTCTTAGAGGTAGGGCTAGTTAGGATTATATCTAACCCCCCCTTGCTTTTGTTATTATTAAAAGTCTTTGCCAATCAACATGCCACCCTCATGTCCGTCTCTTACTCCTACACCCTCACACTGTATAAAGACAAAGTAGTCACTATCCATGTCCTTTAGTATCCAGGTCACAGACCAAAGGGAGTGGCAAGCAGGGACATTGGTCAATGATGAGGAAGGCTATGACTCAGTGTAATGAAGATTACCAGTAGGTAATCAGGGTATTACCTGCATGTCATTAGTGTCTGATAAATGTAGAGTACAGAGCCCATGCAATGTCTCGGGAGGATAGCTCAGGGGCAACGCGCTCGCCTTGGAAGCAAGAGGACACAGAGCAACACAGGTTCGATCCCCAGGTCCGCACTTAGAAACCTCTGGGTATTAAGCGTGTTATAAATAACCAATTACAATGACATGCTCACGCACTACAGATGTCACAAAAAGAGGCATCCTTCACCTCTTTGATATCATGGATTGAGCAACCCTGAATACGCAAAGGAACATTTTGACCTGTGGAATAATATGGGGTGGATATCGTCAGCTTATCCCAATGTGTCATTGTAACCCTTGATGGTTGTTCACATTGTCTTGATCTGCTAAAAGTCACAAAAAGAGTCTGATTTCCTAAAGGAAGAGTTGCAGTGCAATTTGTGGAAATGGCCCTTGTCAGGTATAGCAGGTGCTGTTCTGTCTGCCTGTCGAAATCCCCATGTCCCCTGAGGACGAGAAGCACAATATCTTGTTCTACATGAAATCTAGAAGACAGTTTGAATGAAAGGAAGGCCCAGTAATAAAATGAACACCCTCAGGGGGAAGATGCAATTATGGAGCTTGATCCTATATAGCACTTATTTTCTGGTGTGATTGCCACCAATCTCACGATGGTACTGGATAATGTAGCCCTGGTCTTTATTCAAAAAAACCTTTGAAACATCTCTGGGCCAGATTTTTCACCCCTGAAATGCCCAGCCCAATTTCCCAGATGGCATGGATAGTTGTCCATTGACCATGTAAGGCAGCCACAGAAACAGGTAAGAGAAACCCGTCTCTTGCAAATTTTAAGATCATCATTTTTGCAAACACCAAGAGGAAAAATGTTTCCAGTTTCGGTCCAAGACAACTTTTGCTGAGGGTTATGGGAGTACTGAATGTCATGTGATTGCATGGATGAGCAACCTTTTTCTAGTATGGTCAGTCTTTCAATTTCCAAACCACCAGGGAGAGTATGCACAACTGTGGTACTGGGAGATGTGAGGTGTCAAAGTGAGTTTGTTCCAGTGTATCCACCATGGAGGGCCCACTAACAATTGTTGGAGGAGCAGGAACCATGTGACTCAGGTTCAATGGAGCATTATTTAGGTGACAGCTGCCTTGTCCTGCTGTATACTAGAAACCTGGGTATCCAGGGTTTTGAGAGAAGGCATACAACTGCCCCTGGAGCCATTGGAATGAGAGTGCATCCTGTTTTGAAACCCTCGGGCACCACATGCCTGTACAGAGGATGGATAGTAAGGCATTCATGTGGTCGGTGAACAACAAACCTACAACATGATTCCTGAGATTCTATGTGATTTTACCAAAATCATTTTCATATAGGTATTTTATAACTAAACAATTATAATGAAAAAACATCGAATTTTGCATTTTTTTTGGGCCCCCTCAAGCCCCTTGTTGTTCAACCCCACCATAACCCCCTCCCCTACTGTTTTAACCCCTTACCCCACCCCATATATATTTCGATAAAATCACTGGATACCAATTTCAGATCTGTTGAAATACCTAGAGATTAAAAGTATAGTGGAATTCGACATAGATAACAACAGAGGTAGAATTTGGTTAAGGCTTTCAGGTCCATCACAGGTCTGTACCTCCCTGGGGATTTTTGCATAAGAAACAGGATTTAGTAAAACCCTGGATTCGCATCAGATTGTGTTACAGGCTCCTTTTTTCAGTAGTCAATGGACTCCAAGGCGCAGCGTCTCCCACTTCTGTTATACCTGATGTGAGTGGGTCTTCGGGACCCTCAGTTCTGATGGAGGATAGTCATACATAGCCTAGCCATGCTTCAGCACCTCCAAGGCCCATTGCTCTTGAGCCCAGGTAGTGAGTCCAGTGGTCTAGAAAGTGTTGTAGACATTCAAATGCAGTTTGCTTTGAATTTAATAGTTATGCTGCATTCTGTTGTGTGTGAGGTGCTCATAGCTGGGGCTGTGGTCTGGGTTTGTGAAATAGAGGGCCCTCTGACCATGTGGCCTTCTCTCGAAAGTGGCATCTATTCTGGGCTCCTGGCTTTAAAGCCATTGGTGGTGGTTTATATGTTGATTTCTTACTGGGCTTTATTGGGTGCATGATATTATGGTAATCTACACATTTCTTCCTTACATTTTCAATTTGTGGAACATGTAGATGTGCTTCATTGAATGGTAAATCTTTTCGCCGTTTAATCTAAGTAAGAGGGTTATCCCAGGTCTAGTGAAATTCTGAGGGTTTTATTAACAGTCCTCATCAAGTGTTCCATGTCACTGCTGGCGCTTGGCCACTATGGTGTTATGCGCTCCTGAAGTCGTCCACAGGCCTCTGAGAAGGCTTTGAATTCAACACCCTAAAATGGAAGCCTGTTGTCCAAATGACAGGTGCCCAGAAAGCCATGGGCAGTAACCAACTTGTCCAGAATGGGCAGTACCACTGCTGTAGGAGCAGAAGAGTGGAATTTCACCTCTGTATCTATAAAGCTTGTCCATGACAACTTTTTATATTTTTATTTTTTATTAATGTTTATGGTTTAAAACCAAGAACCTTTACATATAATAATTCACATACAATTATTCACCACGGGAATATATATTCTTTATGAACACATTTCCCAAGAAATCAGGTTAAATCAGGTTAAAATACCAATCGATCATAAATATAGAATCAAACATCATAAAAAGTACACAAGGATAAAAGGGAAAACAAAACATTATTCATGGTCATCCCAGGACCATTTATCGCCTTTACAATTTAACAGAGTTCAAAAAGGCCACTACTGCCAATTTATCAGAATTCACAGATCCACTAAGACAGAATTTCCATAGGTTTTCATCAGTAATCCATTCAATATTTTTAATCAGTGGGCTCAAATATTTCCTTCTTAGAGAGACCAGGGCAGTACAGTACAATAGTATGTGCTTCATAGTTTCAATGCAATCCGCATTATTGCAAAATCTACACACTTCTGCCTCTTTCTTAATCAAACCCCTTTGCAGTTGAAGGCTTCAAGTTTGGATCAAATCCCAATGGAAACTTAAGTAAATTGATTGATAATGTTGATTTGGAAACAAAATCAGGTAGGGTGCCATCACTCTTTTCTTTTACTCGTAACCCAAATGTCAGAGTGAGGCATAGTTGTGGACACTTTCTGTTGTGATAATCCAATCAGCATAATATAGTACTACCTTAACTTTGTTTGGTCTTATAACCAAATCTTCAATATTAAAATTGAGTTAATTCAATATGGTGTTAGATTTCATATTAAAAAAATTCAAGAATATATTAGGACCTGTGGATTCTAGGACATCCAAGTTTTGTAGCAATTCTGAATATAGTGTATTCCTTGTTGGGTTGACAATACTTCTGAACAAGGAGAGCAGTCACCATAATATTTGTACCCGTCATGACAGCAAGCCTAGTTCATATCTATTAGCAGCCACCAGAACTGCTTTTGGAACTCTCAGTGTATGCCTCCATATCCAAGCTTCGATATGGTCAAGGGTAGGCAGCACATTACCAAACCATAGCTCCATCCCATGCGTAATCTTTGGGACCATATTACCCTCATAAAAAGCGATCACAGACTTTAAAGAAAACCTGCCGTATTTCTCATCCACTTTTTGTAGTTGGTTGCCAAGTGTTTTGGCCTTCTGCCATGGCACTTTAGTGATATCAGTGAACGAAGGGCAAGCTGTAACTTGGAATCCCGAATAGACCACACTAGGGCTACACTTAACAGCGGTTCTCTCAAAGAACCAAACGTTTTGAGATTGCTTTCTACTCATAAATGCCAGAACTTTCATTTTATTTGGATTTATTTTTAGTCCATTCAAGGCAGCATATTCAGAGAAACCGCTTAGCAACCTCTGCAATCTGCTTCTAGCATTATGCAGGAGCAGAAAGTCATCTGCGTACACCATCATTGGAATAGCCAACTGTCCCAATTTTGTGGGGACAAACGATCTGGGGCCAGTTATTCAAATATAACAGATACATAGAGATGGAATAGGGTGGGAGCCAGAAACACAGCCCTGTCTCAAGCCAGAGCTTTTTTAAATATGATCAGACATGCCCCCATCCCTATTCAATCTTAATTAATTAATAATTAATTCCAGAGTCTCTATACAAGCATATAATTAGCTTGAATAAACCAACTGGAACACCCCAGGCATCCAGTTTAGACCAAAGGTGATTTAGATCCACCAAATAAAAGGCAGTTGTAAAATCTACCGAAGCCACTGAGGTACATCTAGTTAGGTCAGACCAAGCATACTCTTGTAAGATCCTACCACCAAAACCACTCAAATTCGTAGAGTTTCCTCGTCTAAAACCTGTTTGTAGTTTGGAGATTATTCCTGTTTCATAAGCCTAGGTTTCTAAATGTCTTATTATACAGTGGTCGGTAGCTGGATGCCTCACTCCTATTTCCTATGCCAGAAGGACGGGAATTCAAGTTTACTTACAAAGCTATTAAATAGAACTATCAGTGTCAGTGCCCAATTCTTAGGAACTCCTTTCAGTGTGTTGTTTGTGAGACCATTTGGCCCTGCTGCTCTTGAGGAATTACATTTCAAGATGGTCTCATAAACCCCTTCCACTTCTTAAGTCATCCTCCAGTTGCTCTGTTTAATTACCGACAATTTCGAATTCGGTATTGTGCCAATACATTAATTCATGGAATACATTTCTTAAAATGTTTCATCCAAACATACTCTGTGACAGAGTTTAACTGTATCATTGCAGTGTTATCCCCTTGACAATTTATTAACACCTAGAAAGAGGAGACATCTCTTTTAATGAAAATATTCAGCATCTTTTCTGCATCCTGCTGCATCAAACTAGCTCTACGCATTCTACAATAATTCCTGTATACCTGTTGAACTTTTTTACACATCTTTGCACTAACTTCGGGGTCTATAATTTCGGTACCTATTAAACTTGCTAAATGTAATTATTACACTGTCCAAATTGAAAACCCCATCTCCCAGCATAAAGAGCTTTTTTGGGTAGTACGCACCCTTTCTACTAAGGATTCTTCTGAAAGTTCTATGCCCTCGTCTCAAGAGCATTCTGACTCTCTGGCTAAGTATTTTATACATAAGATTGTGAATATTCGTGAGAGCATTTTGCTGGTGCATGATCCCCTTGGAGTCAAGCCTGGCTCCCCACTCTCTTCAGCCTATGGGATTATGCCATCTCCCAAGGCCTGTTGGGATTCTTTTCCACTGTTTGCAGCGGCTGACCTGACTCGAGCAGTTGCAGGTATTAGGTCAGCCTCTCCCACTGATGCTATCCCACTGTTTGCGGTAAAAGACATTTTTCCGCTGCTTCTGCCCCACATCACCGCTGCGGTTATTCTGTCGTGTTCCCCTGGGATTATTCCCTCGGTGCTGAAGTGTGCCACAGTTATTCCTCTCCGGAAAAGGCCGCCTCTTGACCCTCTTCCTCCTACTAATTTCCGCCCTATCTCTCTTTTACCTTTTTTCATGAAGTTGCTCGAGTCCTTATGGTCTCTTTTGTTGGTCAGATTCTGCGAGTTCATGGCGGTGCTTGACGTTTTCCAGTTCGGCTTTAGACCAGGCCGGGGCACTGAGACTGTTCTGGTCTTGGTGCTCAATGATCTGATGCATATTGCTGATCAGGGAGGAGTGGCAGCCTTGATCCTTTTGGATATTTCGGCTGCTTTTGATGCCATTGACCACGCCATTCTGATCAATCGGCTGTCAGCTGCTGGTATGTCGGGTTCTGTTCTTTCATGGTTTCTCTTTTTTTTATCTGACCGATCTCAGCAACATCTGCTTTGACCTTTTCTTTCAGAAGTTGTAGCTTTGCTGTTTGGGGTTCCACAGGGCTCTGCCCTGTCCCCCACGTTGTTCAATATCTACATCCAGCCTCTTATAGCCCTGATCTGCTCCCACAGCTTTAGATGCTTCTCGTATGCTGACGATACTCAGATCTTGGTTCGGCTTCATTTACTTCATCCTGCTAATGCCACTCAGCTGCGAGATTGCCTCTCTGCCGTGGGATGCTGGATGAGCGAGAACTGGTTAAAACTTAATGGAGATAAGACTGAGATTATGGTTGTAGGTGCTGACACTGTGCCTTCTCTCTGGACTCCGTCTTTTTGGCCTTCTGCACTGGCTACGTTTCCTGTGGCGGTTCCAACTGTTAAAAACCTGAGTATTAAACTTTCAGCCTCCCTCTCTATGGCCTCTGAGATTGGGTTGATTTGCCAGGCTGCCTATTGTCAATTGCCCTATATTCTGCCCCATTCCACCCATCTGCACGCTGCAGTAGTGTCTGCCCTAGTTATTAGCAGGATGGACTACTGTAACTCTTAATATCTTGCTCCGCCAGACTACTTAGTCCATCATCTACAGGTGCTACAAAAGTCTGCTGCTCGCCTTGTCACTGGCACGCCATATCAGGAGAACATTTCACCAATTCTTAGGTCTCTCCATTGGCTCCCAATGGCTAAGCGTGTATCTTTTAAATCTCTTTGTTTAGTGCATAGGGCTTTCTATACTACTGGCCCGAAATATTTGAACTGAATTTCCGCCCATATGTTCCTACTTGTGCACTGCGCTCTGCGTGCCGCTCTCTTTTGGCTGCCCCCAGAGTATGTTGTGCGAGAATAGGAGGCTGCTCTTTCTCGGTCAGAGCTGCCATGTTGTGGAATGCTCTCCCAATTGCCCTTCAGGCTTGTCCAACTCATATTCTTTTTAGGAAAGCTCTGAAAACTTTGCTCTTTTAGTCTATCACATAGTGTTATCTTTGTTTCAACCATAGCGCCAGCTTGCCTCTTTTGGTGCTTGTGCGCTGTACTTCTGTACGAAAACTGTTAACATAACATAACATATAATTGTCCTTCTTAATATTACAATTTGTTTCCTCATTGCATTTTTCCTGTTTGTCAGCAGTTCATCATACACATTCCTATATCATAATCCAATTTTCTTAGAGCGGCTGGACCCTGCTTCAACCAGAGTAGTCATCAATTTATTTACTGTAGTCTCATATTGAATCACATTGAATTGGGCCAGTTTCCATTCCAAACTGGAGAGTTCCATCATTTGGACCAAACCTGCATTAAGTCGATCAATATTATGAGGGGTCCAGCTATTATGATTTCTTCCTCCATTAACTTGTAAACTCTTTGGGCCACCCTTATTAACAACATACAAATGAATCTCAAAATTAGCATTCAAGATACTATGGTCGCTCCATGTATTATCTACAATGATACATTCATTACATCTTGTTAAGAGTACTTGGTAAACAAAGAAATAGTCCAAAGTGGCTTTGCTCTTTCCTTGATGCTCTGTCCCTTTATTGCACCTTTAAGCTGGCCGTTCAACACAGTTAAGCGAACTGAGGATAGAGATGTTACCCACTCGTATTCCGCTATCTTTTTCAAATTTGAGTAACACGAATCTGGAAGAATATCCCAGATTTCCCCCTCCCCTTCTGGAGTCGTACATGTTGCATTTAAATCATCTGCATAGAGTATGACACTACTATGTGTCTCCATATACCAAGTCATCGTACATTCTGTTATACATTCCAATAAATCATTTAAATCGCCAACCTCTACATGCCAGTAGACATTTACAATTAACACTTAGATTTTATCAGATGGCCTAGAAATAACCACTGCTAATTGTTCGTAGGGAAGACCTGGGATCATATTACAATTGATACGTTTCTGACCATGCCCTGAAATGCTTTGCCTCCTGTCTATCTGATCGCTATCAGCGTGTGAAAATGGGGGGCTTCCTTTCTGATCCCACTTCCATTGGATGTGGGCTTCCTCAGGGCTCTTCCCTCTCACCTTTACTGTTCAATCTTTATCTGCGGCCTTTGTTGAATATTCTGCAAAGGCATCGGATTAACTTTCATTCCTATGCCGATGATACTCAGGTCTTCATTAAAATAGGGGATGTAGAACAGACATTTTTTAGGATTAATCAATGTTTGTAGGAGGTTAGCCAGTGGATGTCAGCTAACCAGTTGCTATTAAACCCAGCAAAGACTGAGGTTGCTCTGTTTGGACCACGGCATCTTCTTAGGGCAGGTAATTGCCCCCAGGAGTTTCATTGTTTGGGGGCTGATCTTAAATTTGCTCCAAAGATAGAAAATCTTGGCTGTATATGGCAAAACAACCTTGGTAGCGAAAGCCGGTATGCTGCAACAAGTCCTGCCGTATGTTCTGAGCAGTGACCATGCTTTGGTGGTGGGGTCAATGACAAATTCACAATTGGATTATTGTAACAGTCTCCTTGCCGAACTTCCCGCCAAACAACTCGAGATTGCAAAAGGCCCAGAACACAGCAGTTAGATTAACCTGTGGCCTGAAAAAATATGATCACATCTCTGGTGCACATCGTGCTCTGCACTGGTTGGCAGTGGAAGACAGGATTAAGTTTAAGTTTGCATGCCTTAAATACAACAGCCTCAATGGGCTTACTCCTACTTATTCTGTAAATAAGCTCAGCCGCCATTGACCATCCAGACCTTTGCATTCAGCGGGTCAATCGTTGCTTAACATTCCCCGCTCTCGATGTGTGATGAGGGTCGATAGGTGATTTGCGGTAGATGGCCCTTGGCTCAGGAATAGCATTCCCCGAGAAATTAAGACCCTGGAAACGATCTATACGTTTTGTAAAGCTCTGAGAAAATCTCTTTTTAGATAATGTGACTTTAGATTACAAAATCTCAGCCCCCAAGCCCTCCTTCTGTTCTAACTTTCTAGGTACTGTGTGCCCACTTCTCATCTGATATCATCGGTGCCTCTATATGATTTATTTCATCCTTGTGCATGTTATAAATCAAATCAAATCAGATACCCGGTCCAGATTGTATGGCTGTAACCAAACCTCCTGCTGGCCTGCCCCTACCACTGTATCTAGCAGTTTGACAGAAGACTTGATACACATCCCGCATTGGGGCCGTACACATCCAGGTTTCCTGCAAAAGAATACATATTCTGTCCCCAAACTTGGACATAACCTCTGGAATCAATCGAAAATAGCTGTATATTACCCTGAGAATTCCACGTGACTTCTGAAAAAGATCGGTACCCTCTCACAATATTTTCCTTACCGGTCATCTCTTGTTTACCTGGGCATCTAAGATCTTTGTTAGTTAACACCTCACCAGTTAGATGTTCGCCCTCAAAAGGGGGAGGCAACGGACCAAACTACTTGCTTTGAGTCCGTTCAGAACGTATTGTTACCATCAAGTCCTCCCCCCATTTTAGATCGAGTCATTTGGTTACCTTTCTCACTCCTGCTCATACTACACTGTTCCCCGTCCATCTCATACTTTGTCAAATCTACTGTAAACCCCAGTTTGGATAAAATTTGCCTTTCAGAATATACAAAGTCAAACACCAGTTTAGATTTAAAGTGGAGAATACAGCAGTTAGTGCCTTTCTTGTTAGGGAATTTGACTCTTTCTATGTCGACTGTAGAAAGAGCCCAGAGATTGGGTAACTCTGCAAATATCAACAGAACATTACTGCTATTCAAGCATATTCTCATTCCATACTCAATCTTTTTCATGAGCGTAAGATGTAACCCAGTCATTCCATTACCCAATCTATTCATGAGCGTAAGATGTATCCCAGTGTCTATCTCTCGATAAGGTACTTGCTTGTTGTATTACATTCCTGGTGGTCTATTGTCATAGAGAGTGACAAAGGAACTTAAGATCATATTAAGAGCTGATAACGTAGAAGAGGTGAGGCGTATGCGTTCATCTGCCTGTTTGAGTGTGTGATGGATATTATTTTCCACATAGGAGCGATCCTCCTTCATTAAATTAGTTGTTGTACTGATCTCACCAGTTTTTTGCAATTAGATTTGTAAGTTCGGTCAGTGACCCTTGAAAGGATGTATCTCAAGTGTGTTGCATTATAGTATTACCATTTGTTTGCGCATTGTCCACCATCTTAGAATCCACATGCATAATTAAACTGAGGTCATTTAAATCATTCATATGCGAACAATCAATTGTAGCAGTTGCTTTCATACATGGCAACTTAGTCACAGTGTTAACATCAACAGTTGAAAAAAAATCAGCAATTGTTTGCCCAGCTATAGGGGGTATTTACGGATGTGGCGATGAACTATGGCCCAAAAAACGGTTTAGAAATCTTATTTGCAGTTCTCCTCCCTTTGGGGCGTGCACCCGTACGCACTGCCACCTCATCCAATTTATCATTAACAGATGGGGAGCCGTGGGTACAATGGCGGTTATCCACCATCCTCCAATAGCTCCTCATCGATTGCTGCCAAGCTGGCCACTCCCAACACTAGGACTCCAGTCTGACTACGAAGTCCTGCTCGCAAAGCCATAATATTCCAATAAGAGAAAAAGCAAAGAATTTCCCCAGAAGTTTCAGCTGGGGTTGTCACAATTAGAATATTCCTCTAGAAAAATCAAGAGAGCTTGACCACGGCTCAAAGACCAGAAGCCCGCCCTCACTCTGTAACAAAGGGATCACACACGGCTCAAAGAGCATACGCCCCGCAGACACTGTTGTACAAGTCAGCACAGCAAGTGAACAATGGCAGTGGTCACGGAGCAAAGCTGGAGGGCAGCCGTAGCATTATAGTATAATATCAAATTGATAGCAGACCTACTGCTGCTCCACACTGCTCCCCCACTGACCCCACAGACCACTTGCGCACACTTCCTCACGTGCTCTGCGCCGGAAGCAGTTTTTATATTGGTCAACCTCCTCTTCCTGATTGCGCCGTCTCACCAGGTCCCATTAAAGGTTCAGCAAGCCAGTAACAGTTGTGAGGCTCGTAAAGAAACTCCTCTGGAAAACAAATCAGAGCGATAGAACAAGGATGAAGCAAGGGTCTCCACAGCTACCACACACTGCTTGTGCACACTTCCGCCATTGATCCTGATTTATGGTGCCAAAGTCCATGCTTATAACTTGCCCTGGTTTCGCACTCCATGCAGGTGTGCTGATGATGTTTTCCTGCAGAAGCCTTTCACCACATGCATGTTACAATGGAATTAGCCGCTTCCTGCTCCAGCCCTGGAAACAACCTTCTCCCTCAAACGGAGCTTGGTTTTGCAGCCCCTTGATGACTGATGTGGGCCAAATAGATAACCAGTTCCAGGATGATGATGGAGCCACATAGCAAGAGGCTTTCTGTCAGCACAGAAGGACTGTCCACTAGCTACACATGATCTATTCATTGCAAAAGCTCTGACAAAAAGTCCTTCCATCTATCACTTCTCAGGTCAGTCACAATTAGTTCCAGAAATTCACCATTCTTGGTGGCTTCCAAGATGGCTTCCAATGGCATTGATAATGGAATGACAGCTTGAGTTATCAGATGTATGTGCTGCTCTGCCTATTCTTCCTCAAACTCTGTGGCCTCAGAGTGGTCTGGGGAGTGCCTGGAAAAATAATCTCCTAGGCTGCCACTGCCTGCCCTATACATCAAGCATCCTCTGTATTCTTGTAGATGCACCAGCTAGCCCTCAATTTGAGCAGATCCCAAATTATAGGCAGAAGGGGTTTGAGATCTGTAACCACCTGTACTGGAGGTCCAGAAGTGTACAAATGAAAATGATTGCAGCCACACCGCATCACTAAATCTTCCCTCATGATCTGGGAATGCTTCTGGTCTGTCGGTGTGAGGGTTCTGCTAACAGATGCAATGGGAACTCAGTCATCCTGCTCATTAATCAGTACCAATATGAAGCCCAGGTCAAATGGACTAGCATCCAACACCACCTCTTTGGTACTGGGCGGATTCAAAAACACCATTGTGGTGTTCGCTATCACAGCCTTCTTCATGTTCTCAAAAGTCACCTGTTTGATTTCACTCCTATAACATTATTTTAGAATCAGTCACCAGAGAGGCTCAGTCAGCACCACCAGATCTTGGATAAAACGTTTTCAGAAATTCACCATTCCCAAGAAGCTTCTGACCTCAGACAAGGGAGGATGCCTGGATGCCTCCAACACTTTTGGGGACCGCTGACATCTCAGACTTTTCAAAGATGTAGCTAAAAAGTCACATTTCTCCTGCCGGAAAACCCACGTACTACTGTTGAGCATGAAACCACGTTCCCTCCACTGCCTGCAGATTCTTGCAGCCTTGTCAAATGTTCTGGCATCGATGAGGTGTGGATAATAACACCATCATTGACTTTAATGACCCCAGGGAGACCTACCATATATGTCTGTTGGAACACTTTGGCCGCATAAGACACACCAAAACTGATTCTATTGTAAAAAAAATAGACTACCATGCAACAAGAACGTTATGTATATACAGTCCTGGTGCAGAGGCACAGGAGGGTATTCTGCATTTAGGTTGCTCTTGAAGAAGATGACTGTGCCTTGTACTTCCGCCATGGTGAAATTCATGGCTGCCATCAGATGATGTTCCTGTTTTATCGCCCTGTTCGACAAACACATGTCCACTGTGATGAATCTGATGGTGTCATTACTTCTTTTCCAGCAGTGACCACTCCCCATGTGGTCAGGAGACGTCAGCCGCTAACTGATCCTAACTGATCCTGACCTAGGGGGTGGCTATTTGAGGGAGGACCACATGGGGGGAGACAACCTCTAGGAGAATATAAAGGTGCCATTGAGACATGGTATTCCCCTTCTTCTTTTGAGGATACCCCAACCCTTCCTAACGCCTTAATGGTATACTGTTATACTTCCCCCTCATCCACCTAGGAAGGATACTGAAGACCTTGTCACAGAGATCTATGTTTAAGTCATCAACGTCTGCCTTACCCTTTAATAGTCATAAAACTACCTTTTCAGACTCTAGCTACAAGTCATCCAAAGATAATTTGCCCTTAAAGCTCACTTAAAACACTTACCCAGGCTTTACATACAAGTTGACAAGAATGGACTTCCATTCCCATACCTACCAGAAAACTACAACGAGGAAGTTGAAGAGAGTAATGAAGATCAAGGAAGACCAGGCACACAGGCTGCACTCTAGTTTTATGAGTGGATACCTGTGACTGGAAGATTTAAAAACGCAAAGCAGCTGACTGAGGTGCACTGCTGGAGGGAAAAAGCTTCTTCTCTCGGTACAGAGAGAGAGAGAGACTGTGAGGCTGGAGCGAGTGCTGTGGAGCCGAATGGCTCAGGAACCAAAGAAAGGGAACCTGAGCATGCGAGGAAACATGCTGCGTGAATGACAGAAGCCAACAGAGTGCACTTGGGCTTTTGAAGGTGCTTGGAGGCAGCCTTTGCCTTGCTGATGCCTGAAGACACAAAGCAGAAGAGCCCCGCAGGGACGAGGAGAGGCAGAGAAGTCGACAAACGGATGCAGCAACAGAGAATGAACGACCGCTACTGGCTTGCCGCGGGAGAAGTAAAATACGCCAGCCAGAGCTGGTGAGTCCACCCAAGGGAAGCGGGGATACTGGGACATATTGGCAGCCATGCCAAAACAGAATAAGTATTAAAGAAGCATATGAGAGATAGAAAGAGTGAGAGAGCATTTCTTTGAAAGGGAGAACTCTATCCTTTTGGATTGGAACATTTGTGTTGTAGTTACGCATTTTCACCATAGAGTTGATTTTATTAGAATGTGAGGGCCAGAATAGTACTTTGGATACAGCAAAGTTTTGCTTTGGACATTCAGACAACCAATAGACCCTTCGTTTTGCATAGCTCTCAACCATTTGTTTCGCAAAGGCGGGTGAAATCACCCGATTTTGTTTTTGGCGGGTGAGACGCCCATTGGAATGAATGGGCATCCAGGAGGCTTGGCGGGTGAGTCAGCCCTTTACAAGGCGGGTGACACCCGCCAAAAGCGTGTGAGTTGAGAGCTATGGTTTTGTTTGAGGTATGGAAACACCTCTTAGAGCAGGGACAGGGAGTCATTTCTCCAACCCCTTTTATATTAATAAACGTTTATGGCAAAAACCATAAGTCTCTGTGTTCGTGTCTCATTCCTGGTTCCACACAATACACATATTTGGACAGCATGCTTTGTCTTGAGAGACAATACAATCATAGAGACCCATGGTGTTCGACCCACCACTCATTCATTCTATAATGCCTTCAGCTTCAAGCTAGGTCATCTCTGTCTCCACCTTCTTCTTTAAGTGAAATGGAAAGAGCCTTTGCCTTACATTCACCTGTTTCATTGTAGGGTCAATGTGTAAATGCACATGTTGGTCACTGTGGCAGCCTGAGCTTTTGAAAAGGCCCTTGTTTTCATCCATGAGCTCCTGGATATCTGCGTTATAGACTTTGAATGCAAAATGACAATTAACAGTACCTCTGCCATGTCACAGCTAAGAAGGATCCTCGTAACGCAATTTAAGAATTAGCTTTGATGGAGTCATATCTGTGGGGATTGTCCTTGATGAAAGACTCATCCAGAAGCTAAGCCATACAGTCTCCGTAGGTGAATATCTATGGAGGTGAGTACCCTGGGTGGTACAAGAGTTGGATTTGGTGACAGTAAAAGTAATGGCCAAAACTCAATGTACAACTCTGATGCTTCCATATCTATGAGCACCACAAGGCTTGAAGATTGTACAGTGAATTGGCATTGTGATTGCTGCCCCCTGCATGTTATTGTGGTTAAATTTGTAGAAACAAATTATATTCTCTCTGCATTTTACTCATCACTATGAACCTGAAACACAGTGTCCATATTCTCTTGTATCACCACCACTTTCTGATGTCTTTGATTGTGTTGGGCAGGTTTAGGCAGGTTTAGGCAGATCCATCACTGGGAGCACTGCTAAGTATAACTTTGCATAGGGGTTGTGTTTTTGGCATCTTTCACAGGTTTGTCCTGTGGCTGGCCTACCCGGCACAAACATCTGTTTGGTTATTTTCTGTGGTTGTGTACATCACTAGCCTGTGCCTCCTTAAGTGCAGGCCCGGTATAGCTTTCACTCCTTTCACCCTGGAGGATTTGAGATTAGCCTCCATGTGGTCGGCCCTGGTGTTTGACAATTAATTAGCCACCTAACTTGCATTAAAAAGCAGCACTTTATCCTCCTCATCCACATAGGGCAATAAAGAGCAGGCAAGCATGTTACACCATGTTAGGTGATATTTGTGTAATGCCTGCTGCCATTGGTATGGCCTTGAAGCGCTGATGAGGATGAACACCCTTTGGAAGACCGTAGTCTGAGTTGAAATGTAATGAAAGTAGTGGTAAAATGCTTGTGTGCATTTTTAGCCAAATTGAAGGTGGGTAGTGATTGGCTAAGTCTCTACCAGCAGCCCATATTGCAATTGCAAGGAGACAGGTGCTTTGTCAGAGTGTCAAAAGCTATCTGAACAGCTGGACCACATTTTTCGTGGGACTCAGCTATATTCTATGGGACGCAGTGCACAAGTGTCTTGTGAGGTAGGTCTGAATTCATTTTTTGTCATGCGGTGCATATCATAGAGGTGTAGGTAGGAGTGATATATTCCAACTAACTGATTCCTCTTGTGTGCCCGATTTCCCTTGAGGGAGGCTGGGCAGCGGTTAGCAGTTGGGCATGCGATGCAGACTAAATGTGCAAGGGTGCTGGGGGAAGAGCCAGGTTCTCAGTGCCTTCCTGAAGGCGAGGTGGTCCTCTATGCGGTGGATGGTTAAAGGCACGGCATTCCAAATAGTGAATGCATTAAATACTAAGAAGATGGACCACCCCATACATGGTTGATTTGTTCGCTGGAATGAGTACAATTGCTGAGCCTGATGTGAGGGTAATGTTAGGCCTGTAGTTTGTAAATGTATGCTACAGGTATTCTTGTCCTTTGTTGTAAAAGGCTCAATGGATGATGCGCATAGCCTTGAAGGAGGATCACACCCAACCGGAAGCCAGTGAAGGAAACAGAGGGCAGGGGAGATGTGTTCTCTGGCACCCAAGGTTAGAAGGAGCCTTGCTGCAGTTTTCTTTACTCATTGGACATTTCTTAGCTGCGATGCAGGGGCCCCTAGGTATAGGGTGTTAGCATAGTCTAGATGGGAAAGGGTGACAGCAACAATCGGGTCCAAATGTGTTGGTAGCCTCATTTTACCACAGTGTTGATGTGACAGGTTCAAGTCAAAGTGCCACAATGCACCTGAGATTCTTTACTGTGTTGAAGAGGTAGGAGGTGGCAGGTGGGCCTAGGGAGAACGAACAGAGGGTGGGTTGAGGGAATAGGGCAGTCTTCCCACATAGCATGATCACGGATTTGCCTAGATTGAGTTGGAGTTGATCGGCCGTCATTCAGCGATCTTTCTCTGAGAGGCATGTAGCGAGATTAGGGGAGGTAGACAGGGGGCTGTTAGGGATTTTGAAGATGGTTTGGGTGTTGTCTGAGTAATTGTTGCATGATAGACTGTGGGATTAAATGAGAGCGGGTAGCAGGCTCAGGTAGAGGTTAAAGACGAGCAGGGTGTGAAGGGCACCTTGCGGTACTCCTTGGGCAACAGAGTGGAGCCGAGGAGAACTGAGAATCTGTTGGAGAGGAAGGAGGATATCCAAATCAGAGATGTATCCCTAATGCTGAGGGTATGTAGTCTCTTGGTGAGGATGAAGTGGTCAATGGTGTCAAACACTGCCAAGAGGTCGAGTATGATTAGGCTGGTGCAGCGTTCTCAGTCTGAGTGTCTTTTAAGATCATCCCAGATGGAGACTAGGCAGAATTTGGTTCCCCGTAAAGGTCTGAAGTCAGATTGGGAGGGGGCGCATATCTTGCTTGATTCTGAGAAGAGACAAAGTTGCAAGTATGCTGCTAATTTAGCTATAAAGCGGTTGTTGGAGATGGGGCTGTAGTTAGTCGGGACAAGAGGGTCGAGGGAGGTCTTTTTTAGCAGATCTTACATTCTGCTGGGATGGTACTGGGAGTGAGTGATGAGTTAATGATAGATCTAGGGAGGTTGCTTGCACAGGTAGCTGTCAAGTTTCATTTTAGCAGTGAGGGAGGCCTGGGGTCCCCGGCTGAGTGACAGTAGATAGAAGAATTCTGAGGGGAGTGTGGTGAGAAGGTAGAGAGAATTGAGGGGGTGGAGGGTGACTCTGATGTCATGGATGAGGTTGGGGGAAAGGGAGAAGATTTTAGAAAGGATGCATGTGTGTCTCTTTTGGGCTATGTTGTGTAAGTGGTCTGAGTGAGAATCATAGTTGGATTAGGCGTGACTGGGTGTGTTTATAGTGCAGGCAGGGGCATTGAATTCATAGATGAAACTGAAGAGTTCCCTCGATGGGTGCAGGGCTTTGGATATTCTGTTCCAATAATAGGATTTTTTGGCTTTGAGTATTTCTGCGTGGTATACTTGCTGGGAGGCGTAGGCCATACTGCTGGCAGACGAAGGGTCTGCACAACATCTACGTTTCAGGATATGGTTTAAGGTTTTCAGGTGAATGGTCATGTCTGTTAGAAAAAATCTTATGGGGGAT
Organism: Ambystoma mexicanum; assembly: GCF_040938575.1. NCBI lineage: Eukaryota > Metazoa > Chordata > Amphibia > Caudata > Ambystomatidae > Ambystoma > Ambystoma mexicanum. The sequence continues at coordinate 416,679,740 of NC_090934.1, read as the reverse complement.
ATGGAGCTGAGTGCTTCTGAGAGCCAGTGATCGAAGTTAGAGATGGTGATCTCGCCCATGTGGAGGGACATGGAGGTCTGCATGTAGGGTTTCTGCAAGGTCAGGATTCACTTTGATATCCTTCCAGAGGTGGGATTGTGTTAGTGTCCCTGGAGCTGTAGGAGGGCAGGTGGGTCCACCGAGGAGAGGGTGAAGAGGTTTGCAGATAGGTCTGACCAGACAAGCGGGCGAGGTGGTAGTGTGGTGAGGACGTCGGGTGAACTGAAGATTGTGTCTAGGGTGTGACCAGCAGAGTAGGTTGGCCCTGAGACTTGTCCAGCAGTGATCAGATCATTGGCTTATGTGGCATATTGAACCAGATGTTAAAATCCGATTCCCATAATGATGAGGGGATGAGAGACCATAATGGCTGCCATCGAGTCAATATGGGATTCCGCAAAGCTTCTATTGTACCCCAGGGGTCAATAGATGAGCTAGAAGCTGTGGGTATATGAGGGGGCGAGCAGGAACTTTACCAAGAGGAATTTGCAGTCTGTGTTGAGGACCTGGTCATCAGTGTGCGAGATGGAAAGACAGGCTTTGTGAAGGTGCCAATGCCGCCCACCCTGCTGGCCCTGTTTTGGACAATATGTTTGTACCCCAGTGGGAAGGCTTCATGCGCAGTTGGACGAAAGGTTTGGGAGAACCAGGTATCAGTGATGAAGGGTATAGTGGGGCATTCTTATGAGATTAGGTCGTATATATTGTGACCATTTTTTGCGACGGATCTGGCAATCATCAGAATACAATTCAGACAACTGGTTAATCGTTTGTTTGAGATGGGAGGGGTTAGATTCTGGGTGGGTGCTGGGAGAGGAGAAGGAATGACCCCAGAGGGATGGAGTTGGTTCGATGCATAGGTGGGAGAGCTTTATGGCCGATGTATTGAAGGAGGCTGTGAAGGGGAGGAAGAGCTGAATGGAGAGGTCAGGCCGTTGGCTGGCAGTGTGGCCAAGGGGGCAGGAGGGCCACGGTGCAGGGTGTGAAACGTGTGTGTGTGAGGGCTGTCCACAGTGGGAGGCAGTTGGTTTCTGTAAGGGGGTGGAGGGACAGAGACCCTACGAGTTATTGGTGGAAGTGTGGTGAGAGCTGGAATGGAGGAAACGTTCTGCATGGTGTATGGTAATGTGGCTACAAGGGATCGGAGTGCATGCGGGGGAGAGCATGAATGAGTGTGCCGGCTGCTGGGCCAAAATGGGTTAGTGGAAGTGGATTCTGTAGTGTTAGAGGGGGGAAGGAGTCAGAAAGTATGTGAGATGGGGTAGGATACATATTCAGGCTCTTAGTGGGGCTCTTAGTGGGGAGATGGGGTCAAGGCAGCTTTAAATGCCTGACTTTCCTGCTCCCCATTAACAAGTGTAAGCCCTGAGCTAAAAGCTCACCTATGCATCCTTGTCCTCAGACTTTGAGGGACCCCAGCAGTATTTTCTTCATCTTGAGGGTCTTCTGCTTCCTAATTTGTTGGCAGTTCCAATCTTCAGTACCTAGTGGCTCTGCCGGCACAACTTTCTGCTAGGCAGTGCAATCATGACATTGTCTGATAAAATTCCTGATTCATCTCTGCAAACTTCTTCAATGGCCCTCTTCTTCATTGACACTTGGGCTGGATCTCCTTTGGTCTGTTCCCTCATCGACATCATCACAAAGATTTTCTCTATTACAGCTCCCCTACGAAGTTGGTAACTTCTGCCAGTTTTAACTAATAAATGGGAGTTGCTTTTTTCCCCTTTGTGGCAGTGATTTATAGAAACAAACTCTAAAACTACTGTACACATTTTTAAAGTATTGACAATTCATACGTGCTAAGATCTTTTGATTACTTGTGTTCGATTTGCTCCATTAATTGTACATTGTTGTCACCCATTTCACATCCCAGTAGTGCAGCATTGACTGCTCTGCCACTATCACTGTCAGGAATAACTTAAGGGAACCCTTGCCTACCACTACCAGGTTAATCACCCAAGCCCTCACCACAGGACATTTACAAATCTTCCCTAATGCGCCACGTCTGGTGTCCCTCCTGCTGTGTCAGGTGGGGAAGAGTGGAATGAGGTGCTTGGCGTGAAGTGCAACTGAGACCAAAGCACATGATATTATGTCTCCAGGGTTCCTTACATAGAGGGTGTCAGCCCTCATTTTACTGATATGTGACCCCTTGTTTTCGATTTCTTGCTGTGACCCTCTAAAATGATGATCATGCAGGCCAATGCATTTCAAAGGTGGCCAAATTAGACCAAAATGTCTATATTACAACACACAAGTCAATTACCCCATGCAATGCCATTATCTCAAAGTGAGCCTCACTTGGAGGATCTGACTATCTATTTCAACAACATTTGAGTCTTCATTTCAGTTACACATTATGATATGATATGGCATTTGTAACGCGCCTATACACAAGTGTTTCAAGTCGCGACGAGGCAGGGAGGGGGGAACAAGGGGAAGACAGACAACGATCCTACTAGGCCAGGTGTCATTCAGACCGCGCAAATGCAGGGGTAGAGGGAAGGGAAAAAGTGCAAGGGGAAGGAGGAGGGGGGGGTGCAGTACAAATAAGTAGAATAGAAATAAAATAATAAATAAATAGGGCCAGCTGGTGGCAAGTGCAAGGTAAGTGCAGACAAGTGCTGGGGGGGGGGGGGCTGTAGTGATACAGAGACAGTCCCGCAGTGCAGGGGTTGCCAGGGAGGCAGTGCAAGTGAAGAGTGACTGGGCCCAGGACCGAGGTCGGTGAGAGTGGCCCAGTTGCAGAATCAGTGCAGTTTTGGTGAAGAATTTAGCAGGGGAGAGGGAGAGAGAAAGCCGAAGTGAAGAGGAAGGTTTTGTGGTGCTTCCGGAACCGGAGATGGTTCTCCTCAAGTTTCAGGGAGGCAGGAAGGCTGTTCCAGAGGGAGGCCCCTGCCGCGGAGAGAGATCTACCCCCAGCTCGTTGCTTCGAGAAGCGGCTGACCCTGAGGGAGTTGGAGACGGATGAGCGTAGGGCTCGGGAAGGAAGATATTTAGGAAGAGAGAGTTGAAGGTATTTAGGCCCCTTCTTATTCCTTACTTAATGATGCCCATCCACTCCTACCTACCACACTGTAAGTAGTTCAGTAGCTTTGAAGTGCATGCATCCCCTTATGTTCAGGAAGCTCAAAACGATAAATCTGCTAGGGCTGATCAGGTCAGAAGACGTTGGAAGGGCCCCGAAACTGGGTACAGTGCCCTTTGCTTCAGCAGTTTTCAGTAAACACCTACTTATCCTCAAGATGATTAGAACAAATACAATTCACTCTTAGGCACTTTGAACAGGGGCAGCTGTGGGCTTTCAGCGCAGTCTCAATGCATGTCACCAAACCAGAGCTGACATAAGCATTTTAAAGCAGATATCTAAGTACCTAATGCAACTGGTGGAGTCCCCACACAGCTGCAGTGCGAAACTTGAGATGGCATGCATTTTAGATAAATTAATTGGTTGGGAGCACATCTTTGCCTAGGAGGCCACTGGTTGCAATTCTGAACTAAATCCCAAATCAATATAATATACACGTCCCTGTTGACACTGTGGGGCTCATTTCCGGCCGGGCGTATCGTTAATGAAAGGCATAAAAGGTTTGCGTAAGACTATACCATCTTTCAATAACGTTATGTCATATTTCCCTCACGTTGTGTGGTGGACGGGAGGGGTGGAATGCAACTTGCATTTCCGCCGCTCCCTTCCTATATGCCATACAAATACTCCCACCATTTGCACAGGCATGGATTTTCACGAGCAAAAAGCAGGCAAACTCTATAGGAATGCATTGCAAATACTGAGTGCCATGCGTACACGACAGGCAGCGTTTACTCAATTTGCAGGGTGGAGTGCAAAAGGGGAGAACAAAAGGCGGTGTGCACACTTGTACATTGCCTTTTTGCCCTCCCTTTTGCCCTCCCCTTTTGCCCTCTTTCATGCAAATGACAAAAATGGGGTGGCGAGGGCAAACCTATGTGTAAGTCTGGACATAACGGATCCACATCGCTGAATACTGCAGAGCTGCAAAATTACCTCCTGTGTGTACAGAGCGCTCGCCTGCTCCGAAAAGGAACTCAAACATGAAGCTTAACGGGTAGGGTGGACATTTTTATCAGAAATACCACTCGTAGTAAATACTAGCTCAACTGGTAGCATTTCTGTAAGTTTGCCCTATTCAGAGTTTACCACAGACAGAGGTGGTAACCTCAGAAGTAATTTAAAAATCTGTTTTATTTCTAGCTTCAATGTGGTGCTGGAAATAAATAATGTACAGTGACTTTTTATGCATTAGATGGTAAAGTGTTGAGGGGTGGCAATAAAGTTGTCCACCCTTTCACCCCCTTACCATGACCCGTTCTAAAAAATTGTTGTTACTAAAGGCAAGTGCTTGCACTTCTCTTTTGTACAGTAAAAAAAAAGAGAATTTTTGGGGGTGCTTGGAATGTTTGCCTCAACATCTGGTTGAGGGAAAAAAACAGATTTTTGGGATAAAATCTACCTGTTTTACCACCAGAGGAAAAGATACATACCTCCCAACCCTGAATTGGGTAAATCCAGCCGTATTTGGCAAACACAACCAGATTTACCATTACCACCCATCTCTTAATGACCCCCGAGTCTTCTGCTGTCTAATGAGAAAGTGATGTGGCAGGTGGTCATCATTCATGGATTGTTATGTATGATGAAGTGGGATTTTATTGGGAAAAGCACAATGGCCCTGGGCAGTGCTTAATTTGTGGGGATGCTTAACAGGGCTGAGCCCCGGGACTTATTTCGGAGCACTGGTACTTATTGGCTCAGACTCAGTGCAATTATGAATTGGTGTTTTGGCAAGTTTACTGTTTAATATGTCAGTCAGTCTTATTCACACAACAAACAACAACAGTTTGGGCCACACTGGAATTGCTGTGCTAGTTATCTAATTCATGAAAAACAATGAACCAGAAAGTGACAGTGCTTGGCACTCATGCTGGTCATTCTAGCACATTTCCCAAGTCAACCTATGTGATGTTGGTGCCACTCCACTACGGTAATAGTTGGCAGCACTGCTGCAATAGGGTGGGTGGCTATGGCATTTTATTTTTAATTTTTTTAAAATTTGATTTAATTATAAAATTCCATTAAATTCAATATGTCAAATTTACAAATATATATATTTTGTACATTTCGATAAAATCAAAATGCATGTATTTCAATAAAATCACTAAAATCTAAATATACACACATATAAAATTGCTTAATTTACTTTTGCACACAATTTACAACATAATATACGTATTATTATATATCTCATGGATCTGCAGTTATTAGCATAGAATGTTCATTTATAATGCTGTTGGAATTTGCATTTATTTATAATGCCCATCTGCCTATTAGTGTTAAGGCTGATAAATCCTTGATGTTTCAAGGATTCCTAGTTTTCCCAAATAGCCAATCATAGCTATATTCAATGATATCCATTGCGTATCACACATTGTAGCCAAGATAGAATCTTGATTAATTATCATCAGGGCCCTGAAATATCTAGCAAAGAATTCACACCTTAAATTACTTTTCTACATTCCAGCATCACGTGCTTTAGCATTTAAGGTTCATTTTCACAGAACCTACACGAAATGGTTGCCTTTTTATTTGCATCCCAAATTACCTGAACCGCTCTATTTGGAACTAAATTAAATCTCGATTCGATATTGTATATTCATGTGTTTTTCCATATATTTCGGGATCTGAGTAAGATTTTTTGAAGGAAAGTACCCAGTTTTGAAACATGTATACCTCTCACAGAGATCTCTAGTTTTAATCCAATCGAACACCCAGAGCTTCTTTTTGGCTCTCACAGGATTCTCTGTTAACAGACTTTTGTTAATTCCTGCTTATGCCATTTGGTCTATGAATCTATTTTTCCAAGTATTAATCATATCAAATCTTTCAGCATCAAATGACTGAGATATGATCTCAATCACCGTGTTTTTATATCGTTCCTCCATTTTACATTTCTCATATAGCATTAATAAACTCAACATTTACAAAAGCCTCAAGGGAAGTGAGACCTAATTTGTAGGGTATTACAGACATCGGAAAGCTTTTTGGTAAATTCAGAAGTGGCTATGACATTTGGTTTAAGCAACAGCCACGGTACTCAGCGCTGCAGATCATTAGTTCATTAGTTCAGGGAGCAGGCAAACATGCACATGTATATGTACCAGTGTCAGTGCAACAATAGCTTTGCTGTGCCTGTCCAGGCGGGCGAACTCAGCACACCCTTCCCCTTTTTCTTCTGATATGCAGCCAACATGGGGTGCACCAATATGCAGGCTTGTGCCAGCTGCCAACTCGCTGAGTCTTAAACACAGTGGAACATGACTGTGATTGGCGCCACATATTTGCCAATGCCAGTGATGGGGTAGAGGGGCAACAGTCTTGCTGACATTTTTGACAGGCAAGTTAATCAGTTTAATACGTATTGTGTCTGCATTTGTCCTTAAAAGTACTATATTAAGAAAGCACAGTTTGCTCTATTTTCTGTGGATAGACATAATGTAACTTGCCATCTATAGAATCAAATGAAATTGATCACAAAGATGATGTGTTTAAAGAAGTAGCTAAACGTTTAGGGCCTAATTTCAAGACATAAGTACTAGATTATGGTATTTTGATTGTTATTTGTAAATCACACGTCTGCCGTGGGTGGTGAACTCATCCCTCACGCTCAATCAGACAGTGTGTGTTGCAGCTGCAACCCATAATATGTTTACACTCTGGGGGGCAGCAGTAGGCAGCCATCTGTTGCCCAACATGAGAAATGCATGCTGGAAAACATTCCGTCCCTGTTACTAATTTCTTTACCAATGAAGCACTTAGGAGCTCATTTTATGAAAAAGTGTAATTTGGAAGTGTGGAGCCGTTATGTTTGCAGTGCAACATAAAAGGCCCCCTCCACCAAATCGTCATTTGCACCGCAGGGTGCAAAAGTGCAGGGCAAAAGGCTGCATGCACGTGTGTATACTGCCTTTTACTCTACACTTTTGCACTACGCTGTGCAAAGTGAGTAAACATGCTAGGCAGCGTCAAATTTCAATTGGGAACACTGATTACCATGCAGGCATTGCAGGCAGTGTGTGCAATGGATCCTCAAGTGGTCCGCCTGGTGCATAAATCTGGCGGACCCCATAGGGGTCTCCAGCATTTGCGCCGGCATGAAAATGCATAACGGGGCAAATGCTGCAGCGTTTGTTTGGTGGAGAAGAAGGGACACGGCGGAAACCGCAAGTTGTGTTCCACCCATTCACTCCGCCATACAAATGAGTGAAAATGGGCTGTGGAGTGAATAGAAAACGTTAAAGCCTTACTCAAGGCTTTCACGCCTTCCATTTATGTTATGGCTCATTAGAACATGAGCTCTCGAGCGTACACTATAGTATGGAACATGGAAATAACAAGGGCCTGGACTTCTCTGAAAGTTTTACTTACATTTATAGAGGCCAACGCTGCTCGCCTCCCTGGGTAGGGATGGAAGAGCTTTGCCACCTCATGAACTATGAACCCCACCCTCTAACCCCCATGACTTAAGCTCATGCTCAGAAGATGGTTGCTTGATAATATCAGAAAAAAACGTCCAAGTGAATATAGATGGAGGTAAAGTCCTCCGGTGGATTTTACCCAAAGTTTGCCTATGTTTTTACTTCACCTCAGTGGTGGAGGTCAAAAGTCCAAATCAGCCCACAATTCCTTTTGACATAGTATTAACTGTTGACAAAGGCAACACAGGCGCTTCCTTGCAATACAATAAAAAATAATGTTTTTAGAGTAGTCCATGGTAATGTGGTGAAAAGGTCCCCATCTCCAATGGCCTGTCCCACCCCCATACAGATATAATACATAAAGGGCCAGTCCTGACCCTTTCCTGCACTAAAACATTGCTAATTTGGGGTATAAAATACTGCAGTACATTATCCATTTTCCACAATCACATTGGCGTCCAAAATGGGCATAAAAGAAATACTACCTCTGCCAGTGATAAGCATTTGACAGTTTGGATTGGCAGCAATACCACCAGCGGAGGCGGTATTTACCGCCAGCAGTCTTTCTACAATAAAGAGTAACATTCTCGTAATTACCGCCCCTAGTGTCTTTAAGGTCTTTGAGCTGTTCCCCCTTCACAAGGTTTGAGATGCGTTTCTTCTATTTTAGATAAGAGTATGTGAAAGGTGAGGTGTGCAGGTGAAAGTATTGAGCTTTCATACCTTTGTGCTCCACGTTTATGCTCATTATTATTGCGCAATGTGGAGGGGCACACGTCATTTGAGGGTTACAGCTGCGGCACCTGTGGTCTCCCTTGCTACACCTAAAAAAAGAATAAAAGAAAATCTTTTTTTCTTCTTTTTTTATGTAAGCTCCTGGGCTGTGGCCAGCACCATGTGTCTCTTTGTTTCTGGCGTGGCTGGATTTCTTGTTCAGGACTCTCAAAAAAAACAGGGGCTTCCACAAGAGAAACACTTTGGGCAGTGACCCTAAATAAGAAAGAATAGGAATAACAAATAACGTGTCTTTCTGGACTTCTATACAATAATTGCTGGACTCAATCAAATGTTTCTTTCAGGCACACTTCAGGGGGTGAGTCACTGATTTAGTCTGTTCTTAAACACCTCAACTCAGCCTTTCATGCTTCTGAGCTCATAAAAGAGTACCAACACAGGTTGGGTGATATTGTATGTATATTTGTTCTATATAAAGCACTTAAGCGTATGTGCTATATAATAACAGACAATTATCATTTGGCCTTGGACGTCTGCTTGCATTCACAGTAATTTGGTAATATGGGTCTATACACACTGATATTAACAATACATATGGTGATCCATTCTAGTATGAAATGAATATCACATTATAGTGATATGTTAACCATATTTTTTGTAGTGACTTAGGAACAATGCGTACACTTCCATCAATAACGCAGTCGCAGGCCATTAACGAATCAAAGCTAATACTGTAAAATGCCATTAGCCTAACGAAGTGGGCTGGCGAACAACCGCTCTGCGCCAGCAGCACTGCAGAATTAACAACAAATGGCCACTCTCGCTCTGTTGTGTTGATAGGTACTTGGTGGTCCTGCGATTAGTGAATTGTAAAGAGGAACTATACCACCACATCGCAATATTTCATGTGCACACAGAGGCTTCAGACAAGGCAGAGCATTTTGATTTTAAGTTAAAATGTCATCAGGGGTGGAGGCCTCCACATCCTCCTTATTTGGAGAACTTGAGGTGGAATATTATTGTGTATAGAAGTCTCTGGTTGCCACAGTCAGTGTGACATGTGGATCTCGCGCATGGACTGCTGGAACACAGCACTCATTTTGATGTTTCGCTGAATCAGAACCTTGAAAAGGTTGAAGACAAAACCTTGAAGATGAAGGAGTGAACTACTGAACAGCTGCTATTGTCTAACACTAATCCCGCTAACTATAAAAGAATCCCTGTTTGACCATGGCACAAAAATCCTAGGATCCATCAGTATACAACATTTACGATCCGATTTCTAGCCTTCTTCTTGCAGTTAGGATACGAGTTAGAATAATGTACTGAAGAGAGCAGCTTTGGGCAAGGTACATTATTGGGGGAAGGAGCAGAGGGAAACTTGGTCCTGGGTCACAGACAGGGCAGATTCAAAATGAACTTTGGATGGCCCTGGAGCCGATTTTATAAGCCACTCTGTTGCCGGTTTTATGAGCCACATTAATATCCATGGAGCTGGGCTGGATTTTAGTAACTGAAGTTGTTCTTGTTACGTTGCTGCACACAGCCTGCCGGCAGCTCACTGCTCAGCGGCAAACGGATGTATTTTTTTTTTTTTTTTTAAATGTATTTTTATTTTATCTCAACCAAACAACATTACAACGAAACATAAATAAAACACTTCAAACAACAAAACCAAACAAACAAAAAATAAGGCACTGCAATCCCCATCCCTCCCCCCTATGAGCCTGTAGAGTGTTCGCCATCAGTGTCCGTTCCGTGCGGTGGGGCCTCATCGCTCTCAAGTCCAGCCGAGGCCGAACCCGCACAAAACAGTTCAGCTAACAACAACTTCCATGCCATGAGAGAGCCTATTTCTTCCCCATCGCCTGCCATACTGCCATCTTGCCACGCTGTCGTTTCAGCCTCCGCCCATTTTTGGAGATCCCGCCACCAGACCTCCACTCGCGGCTTGTGACATTTCTTCCACTCCATGGCTATCCTACGTTTGGCAAGCACATAGGCCAGGTCTTTAAGTTTATCAACATGTCGAAGCTTGCGCGCCCTGGGATACCCTCCCAGCAGACAAGCCCACGCCGAATCCACCTTAAGTGTAACACCCCTTCCTGCCAGCTTCTGCGCCACTTCACCCCAATAAGTTGCAATCACTGGGCACGCCCAGAACATATGTATCATGTCCGCATTCTCTTCGTTACATTTGGGGCACGCCTGGCGCCCACTACCTAGGAATTTGGAAATTCTGAGGGGGGTCATATATGCCCTGTGCGTAATATAGAGCTGTATCTGCTTGAACCTGGCGTTCCTCGATACCTTTTTATGGTACCCCAGGGCACGCTCCCACATCCCATCCGACATCGGGGCCCCCACCTCTGCATCCCACTCCAGTCTCAGGTGCCCTAAATCCTTCCCAACCTTTGTCATCAACATCTCGTACAACCTAGAGACCTCGTGTCCGCCCTCTGATGCGTCATACATCGTCTCCAGCGTGGCATCCGGTTCATCGGCCAAAGTAGTTTCGGGCCACATGCTCCGGACCTCCCGGGCCACCCTGTGATATGTTACATATTGACCCCTGTGTAGTCCCGACCCTGCCTCCAGTTCATCGAACTCCATCAGGGTCCCCTCCTGCCAGATGTCGCCCATTGTAATCAATCCCACTGACTCCCAATACGTCCGGATAATAGTTCTCAGCTGCCCATCCTCCTTTGCCAGGGCGATCAGAGGGAACTGCGGCATACACGGCACGGGGTCACCCATCATTCGACAGGCACGCCGCCATATGTTCCTGCCAAGGGCCAGCATCTTAGGACGCTCTCTCATCCATGAGCCTGTCACCCAAATCACCTCCCGCAGATAGAAGGGGGAACAGTCTTTCCCTAGCAGCCTATGTTCGGGGGTCTCTTCATCTGAAAGCCACTTGGCCACATATTGCAGTTGCGCCGCGATATAATAGGCCTCAAAGTTCGGCAGCTTCACGCCACCTTTCTCGTAAGAGTTCTGCAATTTCCATAATGCGACCCTGTTGCGCGTGCCGTGCCACAGGAAATTCCTACACACGCTATGCAACCTGGCGAAAAACTTCCTAGGTATCATATACGGGATGTTATTAAAGTAATGCAGGAGCCTGGGCAACACCACCATTTTAAGCATGGCTCCGCGACCCATCATTGCCAAAGGCAATCTTTCCCAGAACCTCATGCACCTCTCAATCTTACCCACAGCTAGTTCAGTATTATACTTGTGTTCTTCCTCAGTCGTGTGATACACGTCAATGCCCAAGTACCGGAAGGAGCTCGTTGCCCACGGAATCCGCAGCACCGGCAACCTCTCCGCCGGTATCCCCACATAACTGCCCAGCGGGAATAATACGGATTTCTGAGGGTTAACCGCTATGCCGGACAACCAGGCGTACCTCTCCAATACCTCCAAGATATACTGCAAGTTCTCTTCCGGGTGTTTCAGGTATAAGAGCATATCGTCTGCATACAGGGATATAAGATGGCACTCTCCTCCCACCTCTATGCCCACCGGATCATACTGCTGCCGGAGGTAAACTGCTAAGGGTTCGAGGGCCAGTATGTACAACATTGGGGACCAAGGACATCCCTGCCTGGTACCTCTGCCTAACTGCCATCTGTCTGACACTACTGCACCCGTACGGACCCTAGCCAGAGGCGCACTATATAATAGCTCGGCCCACCTCATGTAGCATGGTCCCAGTCCGAACTGCCCCAAAGCCGCCAGGAGCCATGGCCATCGGACGGAGTCGAACGCTTTAACCGCGTCCAGCGCCACTATTGCCATTTCGCTGTCATCACTGCCCCCCTTTTCCACCACCCTGTGAAGGCGCCTGTGATTGTGGGTAATATTCCTGTTCGGGACATAGCCCGTCTGATCAGGATGGATCAGCTTGCCTATTACCCTCCGCATTCTGGCCGCCAGGACAGCTGTTAGGATCTTGCTGTCCTGGTTCAGCATCGACAGGGGCCGGTAGGAGCCACAATCATGTCCCGGTTTATTGGGTTTGGGGAGCGGTACTATAATCGCCTCCCTGAGTGATTCCGGCAACCGCCCCACCTCGAACGCTTCATTAAACATCTCCAGCATGGGCGGGAGCACCTCCTCTCCATACGCTTTATAAAATTCACTGGGGAACCCATCCGCTCCTGGGACCTTGCAAGTGGGCAGCTGCCGCACAATCTCCTGCAGCTCCTCCAGAGTGATCGGAGCATCCATCTCCTCTCGCTCTTCGTCACTTATCTTGGGCAGGCCTATGTCTTCAAGTACTACCTCTATATCCTCCCGGCTTCCCCCCTCTCGATCCTCATATAATGCTTGATAATATTCTGCGAATGCTCCATTCACCCCTTCCTGGGTGTTCTGCTCCACTCCCTTTTCAGTGATAACTGATCGGATCGGGGATCTTGGGGTCTCGCTCTTATACAGCCAAGCAAGAAGTCTGCCCGTCTTGTCTCCCCCGGCATGCAACCTCTCAATATACTTCTTGTAATTCAGGTTACAAAGCCTGTCCCAATGTTCTGCGCACCTCTGTTGCAGTTTAATGACCTCCTCCATGTCCGTCCCCCCCTCCCCCAGCTCTCTCTCCAACTCAGTCTCGGCTCTACGCAGATCTGCCAGGACTCCTCCCATTAATCCTTTGGATTTAGCAATGGCAACCCCCCTCATTACAACCTTAAAGGCCTCCCACAAAGTACCAGCCGACTTGACGCTGCCTGTGTTCGTTTCAAAATAAGCAACAATCTCCTCCCTCACTTCTTCTCTGAAGACTGGATCCCTGAGCGCTTCCGCCCTGAGGCGCCATGTTGGAATACGCGCACGTGGGGGACAAAGCTGCCAACGCATGACCAGGGGCGAGTGGTCCGAAAGGACTCTCGCCCTGTAGTCTATCTGGTCACACTCCGCAACAATGTCCGGAGTGGCGAAAAAGTAATCCAGCCTTGTGTGTAACTGGTGCGGGGCCGAGTAATGTGAATATTGCCTCACGCCAGGGTGTCTCGTCCTCCACACGTCTGCCAGGCCAAGGTCTACCAGCAGCGCCTGCAGTACCCTAGCCGCCGGGCTGGGCCTGTCCACCCTGTCGTCTGACCTGTCCTCTTTGGGGTCTAGTACACAATTAAAATCCCCTCCCCAGATCACAGGACCCCCCATCCCCTCACCCAGTCTAGTGGTCAGTGTCCTGAAGTATGTCGCCGTGTCACGGTTGGGGGCATAGGTATTTATAACGCACACTACTTTATTTTCCACAAGCCCCCTTACCATGACCAGCCTCCCATCAGACTCCACAACCTCCCCAAGTAGCTTAAACGGGACATGTGGTGCAACCCAAATCAGCACACCTCTAGCATAGGCAGAATATGTGGATCCAACTACAGTCCCTCTCCACTTTCTCCCCACCAGTTCCAACTTATCCCGTGTCAGATGTGTCTCCTGTAACAGGGCGATGTCTATCCTTTGTCTTTTTAGGTACAACATGACCTTGTTACGCTTAAGATAGCTGTTAAGCCCTCTAACATTCCACGTTAGTATCCTAAGGTCCCCCATGACGCATCAGTAGCTCCCATCCCTCTCCCAGGACCACTCGCCTCCCCCCTACCGCAAGGGCCCCCATCCCCAGTTTCTCTCCCAGGCTCATATAAAAACTGACCCACCCCACCCCCCTAACCCCCTTAACCCAACCAACTGCCCAGCTCCATCCCTGGATCTCAGGCATCCCTGTGTTCGGTTCTCTCTGGAACCCAAGTAAAGAACCCGACAGGGTGTCACCCCACACACAGTGACTAAACTAAACTCAAACTGGGGTACAAAGACCAGCCCTCGGAGGCTCCCCTCCCGCACTTCCGTATCCGCGCACACGGACCATGTTTCAAAGTCCTAACGCATACACTACCAAACAGAGTCATACCGACTATATTCCAGTCCCAATGTTCATAGCCCAACCGGGCCCGCAGCATCACTTGTCTCTTCCCGTTCCATCCGCCGTCCGCTCATCTGGCTCCTGAGGACAGTTTTGTGCATCGAGCCATTCCATGGCCTCCTCCGGAGTGTCAAAGAACAGCATCTTAGTCTTGAAGAAAACCTTCAATCTAGCCGGGTAAAGCAGCATATACTTGTACCCTGCTGCCCGCAATCGCCTCTTGACCGCCCCAAAGTTCATGCGACTGCGCTGCACTTGCAAAGTGTAATCGGGGTAAGCAGTAATGGTCGCCTCTCCTCGCCGTATGGTGCCCCCCTTACGAAAGTGCTCAAGGATCCTTTCCCGATCCCGATAATTGAGGATCTTGGCGATCACAGGCCTGGGTGGGTTCCCCGGCGGTGGTCTTCTACTCAAGGCCCTGTGCGCCCTCTCCACCGCAAACCCCTGCGACAGGGCTCCCCCAGTGATCTCCTGCAGCAGCAAGTTCTCAATAAACTCCGTGGGATTCTGGCCTTCAGCCCCCTCCGGCAGGCCCACGATGCGTACGTTGTTTCTCCGGGCACGTCCTTCCGCCTCTTCAGCCCTACTTTCCAAGTTGCCCACCCGCTGCACCAGGGCATGGATATCGCGCTTATGTGCAGTGCAGTCCGCTACAGTAGGGCCCATCTCCTTTTCCAGAGTTTCCGTGCGCTCAGCCAGGGCTCGCACATCCTGCCTCAGGAGGTTCACGTCCTCCTGCACCGCCCCAACCTGTAGTTCCAACGCGGTTTTCAATTCGGCCACAGCAAGTTGGAGCCTGGTCTCCCACGTCGCCTTCAGGTCCGCGATCGCAGCGAGAACCTCCTGGTTTGCACCACCGGCGGCCATCTCCTTGGTCTGAGCCTTATCCTTGCTCCTGGCACCCTCCAGGCCGGGCGACGTCTTGGCGTATTCGTCGAGCGTGGGCTGTTTATTCTTCGCCCTCAGAGACTTGTTCGACATATCTCCAGTCAGGAGCGTCCCTCCAGATGGGCAGGGTCGCGCTGCCCCCTTCGTACCGCTGAGAGGGCGCACGTATGTTGTGGTCCCGATCTACCGCTCCTTTGTCCCCTCATCAAGCAGCGGCGGCCATTTTGTCATCCGTCGAGGTCTGGCCGCCAGTGCTTTATTCGGCTCTTAAGTATCCGTGCGCACTACGAACCCATATAAAAATGTGTCCTCGCGTGCAGCCGGACTTCATGTACACAGTCTTCTAATTTTCGCCAAATCACAGCGGTCCTTGCGCGGTATCAGTCGGATTATGTACGGATCAGCGGGAGCTCCCGTACAGGCACGTCCTTTCACATGGCTACCAAGCCACGCCCCCCCGGCAAACGGATGTATTTATGATTAGAATGCACAGTGTCAGTCAGAGAAAATCATCAAAGAAAAGTGAACACTTAGTTACTAAGTGTTAACTTTGCTTTGATGATGCACCAATAGCATGAGTCAAGGGGCTGCCAGTGCCCCAGCCATCCACTGGCTTGGCGCCAGGCAGGCAGCTTCACGTTCTCTTCGAGAACACAAACAATTCCTGTCGTGGGGGGTGCACTCTACATCAGATTTGCTTTTGCCTGCCTGGGTGGGGGCAGGGCAGAGTAGACCCATGGATGACTCTCAGGGCAGGGTCAGGGGGCCTGTTGATATGTAGCAGGCTGGCAGTGGCAGTCAATCATGCTCAAGACGCATTGGCCGTCAGCATTGGTGTGTTGCTGGGTGCCACACCCAGCACAATGCGCAGATATTCAAAATCAAGTGTTGATGACAGAGGAGGGAGTAGGCCTCAAGCAAAGCACACCTGACAACGACAAGGGGCCTATTTGAGCTGCCTGGCCCAGCTGTAACCTGCAGTGGAGAGTCTCTGGAGACAAAATTTGTGCATGTGGGTTACACACAGTAAGTAATAAAAACCTAAAATTGAATGTGCCAGCGGGGGTCGGGAGTCGGAGAAGAGGCAGTCACTCTGAAACGAGAAAAGTCAAGAGAAGTGCTTGTAATTAATTGTTACTATCTCTGTTAGTCGGGAAAGGGCCGGAGCACTGCCACTCAGTCAGTGTTTGTCACAGCCATGCAATCATCGTGTCCGCATGACTAACAACACATGCAGCTCAAACCACAAGGGGATGGTTGAGCACAGACAAACACATATATGAAAAAAGCACATTTCCAATCAGACTAAATGAGTGTCTTTTGAATGAAGATCAGGTTTTCTAAAACACCTGTTGAAGACAGCAGCATCCCTCCCACTAATGACATATGGTGGTGGGAGCATGAGATGACTTAAACTTGATGCTGTTCCTGGTGTTGTATCCGGAGCTGGTGCAGAAGGGAGCCGTGTAGTGGTCTGCGTGGGTCATTCCATGCAACATCTGGCTCAGTGCGGGATAGACAGCGGTGGAGGGCCGGGCTTGGTAGTAGTCGTAGTCCTTACAAAAGTGCACCATGGGAGAGGGGACCACTGAATCCTAAAATGACCCGTTTGTGTGTACATAAATGTGCACGTGCAGGATTGCCAATTTGAATGAATGCCAGAACAACACGCTTAAAGTAGTGTGGACTCAGCCCACATGGAAGAGCTTCCCTGGACAGACCGGGTGCAGGGAAAGGTGAACGGTCCTGTCCTGGTGGCACATGCAGGGCCTAGGTATCCTGGTTGATGGTTGATGTGAAGATTTCGGAAATAGTAATGTGCAGTCTTTCATTCTACTATTTGAAGCGTCCACCTACTCCAAATTCCCATTCCCCTTTTACCTCTATCTACCTGTCTCCACACTCCATATTGTATCAATCCTGGCCCCAAGTACTCAATTGAAATGGATTTCTCATAATGTGGGCCCAGGAGGCGTTAAGGACCTGGCTGTCCATGTTGCTCGTCTGTACATAAGGCATTTATGGTGCAGCTCAGTTGGTTTGCTTGAGGCAGACCCACTGATGCTCGGGAGTGGGCACTGGGTTTATGGTCGCAAGTACGAGACAGACTGCGCTTGTCTATCCATTTTAAGATAGTCTGGGCCAGACACGAGCCCTCATTTCTTTGAGGTGCTATTCCGTGGGAGAGCTTCACAAATGAAGTAGGTCCGAATACAGTTTAGGAAAATCAGGCAGGACTGGTTCTGAAGTGGTTATCTGCTGCGGCAAAAAGTCAGGACATAGTTACCAAATGTGCAGCCTAATGTATAAAACATGAATACTGCTCTGTGATGCTACTCAGCGAAAGAGATATTTGCGCTGCTCTCAAAGGTGCTACGCTCCTGTCAGTGCTTCTTTGTGTTAAAGGCATGTGAATGTGATGGTGTTCTGTGGTGGAAACACTCAGTGCTGCCCAGTGGTAAAGGCATTTGATGCTACTCAGTGTGTCACTGTTAAACAATCATGGTGAAGCCGGTTAGTTGTAAAGGTTTAAATTAGGGGGGCCTGGGAGGGAATGGTGACGATACAGTATTTCAGAGGATCTAGTGCCACAATAAGTATGTGCTGGAAGCTCTATGTTTTGACCTGGGCTACACTGGGTCTATGTTATCATACCTGCTCTCTCCTTCATGCAGTGAGATAGTATGTATGTATGTGATACTTATCAAGTCTCTGAGAGCTCTCAAAGACTGAAAACAAACTGCATCCATACCACATGTCTCTTTTCAACCCATGAGCGAAAGCTCTTATATCTTTTAAAAATGTGTGAAATTCGACATGGGCAAATTGATACAGGCCAGGACAAAGCTTGATAATTTTAGTTTACAGAAATTGACATTTCCCTTAAACTAGTAGATATTGCTGCATTGATTAGGAGAGTCCAATGCACAGTGCTTCTTGTAAGAGCTGATTTCCTAAGTTCCATTGTACAATTATAGGATACAGACAGTCAATTGTACTTCTGCATTAGGTATAAAGTGTCGGAAGCACAAGTGTGCACCATCATTTGTCATAATGGGGTCCTTTCGCTCTCAGTCAAAACTGTTGGCTTTGGAGCCTAGTGTTTGACCTTGCTTCCAAACCTTGCAGCATACGGCTGTCGCGTTCTGTAAGACCTAGGATTGTATTTCAGAATGTACTATATATCCAGAATATACGGATTAAAGCAATCAGCAAAGCTTATTTAATTTTGAAAAACTATTACCCAGAATGCCTTGCACACTGCTTCCGCCTTACCTTTGCAGGTCAAGGGTGGGTGAAATAAAAAGAACATTTGTGCTGGTAGACAGTTGCATTTGCTCATACCTGAGGCGTACAATCATTATTCTCTCTTAAAAGCTCAGTTTTGTTTATTCCAAAGTTAGTCACGGTCTCTGACATCTAAACGCTGGCCCTTATTCAAAATAGCCTGCTTTACTATATATTGGGTGTATGGTTGAATGTACAGATCCTACCTTTCTTTTATTGTGCCTGTACACTTGCACAGCTGAACCCAATACACAAAATGATACGAAACAATGTTTTCTCTGTGCTTCCCTGTGCATTGGGAGTTTTGTTACAGGTCCCTCAGTAAGGGACTTCTCAGAGGCTGTGTTTGGTTTAGATTCAGTGGCTGCATTGAGGACCCTTTCTGAAGTTGTATCGAGGACTGTTTTCTTGGGCCATTTGTGTGCCTGGGAGGGAGCACGAGGGAGATAATGTTTATGGCACCATGTTTCCTTTGAATACAGGTTTTCGGGTGTAGGGCATGTTTGCTCAGGGTTTTGAACAGAAAACAGGAAGTTGTGGAAAGTGAGAGCTTCTCACTTCACTAAAGTATAAATGCAGAGATCTAAAGCCAGGGTATCCCTAGTGCCAGTTCTGCAGCACACTCTCTGTTATACTGGTATGAGCATCACGTGGTGCACTGAGAAAAGGATTTCCTCTGTAGTTTAGGTGCATTACCCTGATTTAACAAGGGATGATTCTCACACTGTAGAATTGGGTAGGTGGTAACTCTAGTGTGGCATTGCTTTAGATTCGGTATTGTCTGACTGGCATGAGGTGTTGGTGGCACCATGGTTTTGGTGAATTGTGGCATTGTTAAGTCATAGTTGAAACTGCATGATTGCGGACAACACCCTTTCCTGGCAGCTTACCGCAGGACTAGATAACACATACAAGCATTGTAAATCCTGGCCCCTAATCCTAGGAGAGAGCTATACCTAGAAAGACACAGATGTGGGGTTCATGCATGCTTAGATGTGAACTGGATAACCTAGCCCTTTAAGATGAGTAGCAATTACCCTGGAGATGAACGGGGATGCAGATTTTTGTTCATACATCAATGATCAAAACGACTCAGGTAGTTGGCAAAAGGAAGACTGTTTTAATATGAATTATCTAAAATAGGGAGCATAACGAATATCAACGAACTCGCTCGATCCTCTTACTCCAACATTCTTATTAAAAACTGAGATCTTATACACAAAACTCGTCATTAATGACGTTAACCTACGTTTTACTAACGTCATCCTACGTGTCAAAAACTACAAAAACCTATGATTATGTGTGATTGGCTCTGAGTGAACATCTATGTATACGATCCACACTATTCTAAAAAATGTAAATATGTGATTGGTTACTTAACATCAGGTGGGGCAGCTAAGCCCTCCCTGAAAAATGACCACTATGAATGTCACTATTTACACAGTGTACCATTGGTTTACGCAACTATAGGACCCCTAAGTATGCAGTCCTCTACCATTGGTTGGCACACTAACCTCCGTCAGTACTTTTCCATCTATGTCTAGCAGCATGCAGGCTGGCCATGCAGGTGCTGGTGAGCTTGCCTTAACCATTGCTTCCCACCAGTTAGCACATCAATCCATCATCACCTCAGTGGTCTACTGTCAATTAGGTTTTGAAGCTCAGCCTTGAGAGTGTTCTTAGCTCTGAGAAATTCAGGGAGCGAAAGCACGCTCTGCCCTCATGCGTAGGTGTGACCATCCCGTTTGTTCAACTTCATCCTTCCATGTGACTGGAGACCATGGAATCGAGTTTCGAGGGCATTTAATACTCTTTTTTAATAAACCTCTGATGTCTTGTTTTGTTCATGCCTTCTGAACAAGAGTTCTGTTCTTTCACACGATTTGTATCCAATGTCAGTTTACTCCAGTTTGATAAGACCTTGGCTTCTTTAGCTCACCCAGCCTTGTCTGCTGGGATTCACTTTGTAATTCAATTTGCTTTTTAACTGCGACACACTAGAAATGAGGCTTTCTCAGCCTTTCTTGCTAAAGTCCAGCACTGCTATAATGCGTAGTGGAAACATCCTTTACTTGTCCATATGCATATATATATATATATATATATATATATATATATATATATATATATATATATATATATGTATATATATATATATACATACCAGACGAAGCCCGAGCAGGGTGAAACGCGTCGTTCCTTTTTGTTTTAAACTGCTGCTGCAGTCCTTTGTCCAAGTACTTTTAATTAATAAAGGACGCTTTTGGCTGCACTGATTACCACTGACTGTTTGTGGATTTGTGAAGAAGATTGATGTTTTTCCTTACGAGCACAGCCGGAGTGCCGTTGCGCCCTGGATTGGATTCCAGTCCCTCTTTTTGTCTAATATATATATATATATTCAGTGAAAAAACTTTCTTAAAGGGACGTTATGGGTCCAAGTAAAACCGAAAAACCCTTGAAATTCGCCAGTTATGGTAAACTAAGCAACCATAACTCGCGCCACCAACGTGCACTGCTAAGACTAACACCCACGACATCAAAGATGACATCACATGTCTGGCTCACTCTCACTCATGGGGCATGAGCGGGCAGTGGGGGGGAAAGGAAGACACGGGGCATGAGCGGGGGGTGGGGGGAAAGAAGGGAGACACGGGGCATGAGCAGGGGGTGGGTGGAACAAGAGGTCAACAAGGGGCATCATAGGAGGGGGGACAAGAGGAAGACACGGGGCATGAGCAGGGGGTGGGAGGGAACAGGAGGAAGACACAGGGCATCAGCGAGGAGTGGGGGGACAGGAGGAAGACACGGGGCATGAGCGGGGGTGGGGGGAACAAGAGGTCAACAAGGGGCATCATAGGAGGGGAGGACAAGAGGAAGACACGCGGCATGAGCGATGGTGGGGGGCAACAGGAGAGAGACACGGGGCATGAGCGGGGGGTGGGGGTACAGGAGACAGACACGGGGCATGAGCGGCGGGTGGGGGGCAACAGGAGAGAGACACAGGCATGAGCAGGGTGTGGGGGGAACAGGAGAGGGACACGGGGCATGAGCGGGAGTTGGGGGGAATAGGAGACAGACACAGGGCATGAGCGGGGGGTGGGGGGAACAACAGACACGGGGCATGAGCGGGGGGTGGGGGTCAACAGGAGACAGACACGGGGCATGAGCGGGGGGTGGGGAGAACAGGAGACAGACACAGGGCATGAACGGGGGGTGGGGAGAACAGGAGACAGACACGGGGCATGAGCGGGGGGGTGGGGGGCAACAGGAGACAGACACGGGGCATGAGCGGGGGGGTGGGGGGGCAACAGGAGAGAGACACAGGGCATGAGCGGGGGGTGGGGGGTACAGGAGACAGACACAGGGCATGGGTGGGGGGCAACAGGAGACAGACACAGGGCATGAGCGGGGGGTGGGGGAACAAGAGACAGAAACGGGGCATGACCGGGGGGTGGGGGGAACAACAGAGACATACACGGGGCATGAGCGGGGGGTGGGGGGCAACAGGAGACAGACACGGGGCATGAGCGGGGGGTGGGGGGCAACAGGAGACAGACAGGGGGCATGAGCGGCGGGGGGCAGGGGGGAGGGAGAGAGACACACGAGGCATGAGCGGGGTTTGGGGGGAGGGAGAGAGACACACGGGGCATGAGCAGGGGGTGGGGGGAGGGAGAGAGACACACGGGGCATGAGCGGGGGGTGGGGCGGAGGGAAGAGAGACACACGGAGCATGAGCGGGGATGGGGGGAACAGTAGGGAGACACGGGGCATGAGCGGGTGGTGGGGGGAAGGAGAGAGACACACGGGGCCTGAGCGGGGGTTGGGGGGAGGGAGAGAGACACACGGGGCATGAGCGGGGGGAGGGGGAGAGACACACGGGGCATGAGCGGGGGGTAGGGTGGAGGGGAGAGACACACGGGGCATGAGCGGGGGTGGGGGGAGGGGAGAGACACACGGGGCATGAGCGGGGGTGGGGGGAACAGGAGACAGACACAGGGCATGAGCAGGGGGTAGGGGGAATAGGAGACAGACACAGGGCATGAGCGGGGGTGGGGGGAACAACAGAGAGACACGGGGCATGAGCGGGGGGTGGGGCCAACAGGAGAGAGACACGGGACATGAGCGGGGGTGGGGAGAACAGGAGACAGACACGGGGCATGAGCGGGGGGTGGGGAGAACAGGAGACAGACACGGGGCATGAGCGGGGGGGTGGGGGGCAACAGGAGACAGACACGGGGCATGAGCGGGGGGGTGGTGGGCAACAGGAGAGAGACACAGGGCATGAGCGGGGGGTGGTGGGGTACAGGAGACAGACACACGGCATGGGTTGGGGCAACAGGAGACAGACACGGGGCATGAGCGGGGGGGTGGGGGAACAGGAGACAGAAACGGGGCATGAGCGGGGGGTGGGGGAAGGGGAGAGACACACGGGGCAAGAGCGGGGGGGTGGGGGGAGGGAGAGAGACACACAGGGCATGAGCGGGGGGTGGGGGAGGGGAGAGACACACGGGGCATGAGCGGGGGGTGGGGGGAGGGGAGAGACACACGGGGCATGAGTGGGGGGTGGGGGGAGGGGAGAGACACACAGGGAATGAGCGGGGGGTGGGGGGAGGGGAGAGACACACGGGGCATGAGCGGGGGTGGGGGGAGGGAGAGAGACACACGGGGCATGAGCGGGGGGTGGGGCGGAGGGAAGAGAGACACACGGAGCATGAGCGGGGGGTGGGGGGAACAGTAGGGAGACACGGGGCATGAGCGGGTGGTGGGGGGAAGGAGAGAGACACACGGGGCATGAGCGGGGGTTGGGGGGAGGGAGAGAGACACACGGGGCATGAGCAGGGGGGTGGGGGGCACAGGAGAGAGACACACGGGGCATGAGCGGGGGTGGGGGCAGGGGAGAGACACACGGGGCATGAGCGGGGGGTGGGGGAAGGGGAGAGACACACGGGGCAAGAGCGGGGGGGTGGGGGGAGGGAGAGAGACACACAGGGGATGAGCGGGGGGTGGGGGAGGGGAGAGACACACGGGGCATGAGCGGGGGGTGGGGGGAGGGGAGAGACACAAGGGGCATGAGTGGGGGGTGGGGGGGAGGGGAGAGACACACAGGGAATGAGCGGGGGGTGGGGGGAGCGGAGAGACACACGGGGCATGAGCGGGGGTGGGGGGGAGGTAGAGGGACACACGGGGCATGAGCGGGGGGTGGGGCGGAGGGAAGAGAGACACACGGAGCATGAACGGGGGGTGGGGGGAACAGTAGGGAGACACGGGGCATGAGCGGGTGGTGGGGGAAGGAGAGAGACACACGGGGCATGAGCGGGGGTTGGGGGGAGGGAGAGAGACACACGGGGCATGAGCGGGGGGTGGGGGGAGGGGGAGAGACACACGGGGCATGAGCGGGGGTGGGGGGAGGGGAGAGACACACGGGGCATGAGTGGGGGGTGGGGGGGAGCGGAGAGACACACAGGGCATGAGGGGGTGGGGGGAGGGGAGAGACACACGGGGCATGAGCGGGGAGTGGGGGGGAGGGAGAGAGACACACGGGGCATGAGCGGGGGGTGGGGCGGAGGGAAGAGAGACACACGGAGCATGAGCGGGGGGTGGGGGGAACAGTAGGAAGACACGGGGCATGAGCGGGTGGTGGGGGAAGGAAAGAGACACACGGGGCATGAGCGGGGGTTGGGGGGAGGGAGAGAGACACACGGGGCATGAGCGGGGGTGGGGGGAGGGGGAGAGACACACGGGGCATGAGCGGGGGTAGGGTGGAGGGGGAGAGACACACGGGGCATGAGCGGGGTGGGGGGAGGGGGAGAGACACACAGGGCATGAGCGGGGGTGGGGGGAGGGGAGAGACACATGGGGCATGAGCGGGGGTTGGGGGGAGGGAGAGAGACACGGGGCATGACCGGGGGTGGGGGTGGGAGAGACACGCGGGGCATGAGCGGGGGTGGGGGGAGGGGAGAGACACACGGGGCATGAGCGGGGGGTGGGGGGAACAGGAGACAGACACGGGGCATGACCGGGGGGTAGGGGGAATAGGAGACAGACACAGGGCATGAGCGGGGGGTGGGGGGAACAACAGAGAGACACGGGGCATGAGCGGGGGGTTGGGGGGCAACAGGAGACAGACACGGGGCATGAGCGGGGGGTGGGGCCAACAGGGGAGAGACACGGGGCATGAGCGGGGGTGGGGAGAACAGGAGACAGACACGGGGCATGAGCGGGGTGTGGGGAGAACAGGAGACAGACACAGGGCATGAGCGGGGGGTGGGGAGAACAGGAGACAGACACAGGGCATGGGCGGGGGCGTGGGGGCAACAGGAGACAGACACGGGGCATGAGCGGGGGGGTGGTGGGCAACAGGAGAGAGACACAGGGCATGAGCGGGGGGTGGTGGGGTACAGGAGACAGACACAGGGCATGGGTGGGGGCCACAGGAGACAGACACGGGGCATGAGCGAGGGGTGGGGGAACAGGAGACAGAAACGGGGCATGAGCGAGGGGTGGGGGAACAGGAGACAGAAACGGGGCATGAGCGGGGGGTGGGGGGAACAGAAGACAGACACGGGGCATGGGCGGGGGGGTGGGGGGAACAGAAGACAGACGCGGGCATGAGCGGAGGGTGGGGGGCAACAGGAGACAGACACGGGGCATGAGCGGGGGGTGGGGGGCAACAGGAGACAGACACAGGGCATGAGCGGGGGTTTGGGGGAGGGAGAGAGACACACAGGGCATGAGTGGGGGGTGGGGGCGAGGGGGAGAGACACACAGGGCATGAGCGGGGGTGGGGGGAGGGGAGAGACACACGGGGCATGGGTGGGGGGAGGGAGAGAGACACACAGGGCATGAGCGGGGGGTGGGGGAGGGAAGAGACACACGGGACATGAGCGGGGGGTGGGGGAGGGGAGAGACACACGGGGCATGAGCGGGTGGTGGGGGGGAGGGGAGAGACACACAGGGCATGAGCAGGGGGTGGGGGAGGGGAGAGACACACGGGGCATGAGCAGGGAGTGGGGGGGAGGGAGAGAGACACACGGGGCATGAGCAGGGGGTGGGGCGGAGTGAAGAGAGACACACGGAGCATGAGCGGGGGGTGGGGGGAACAGTAGGGAGACACGGGGCATGAGCGGGTGGTGGGGGGAATGAGAGAGACACACGGGGCAAGAGCGGGGGTTGGGGGGAGGGAGAGAGACACACGGGGCATGAGCGGGGCGTCGGGGGAGGGGGAGAGACACACGGGGCATGAGCGGGGTGGAGGGGGAGAGAGACACGGGGCATGAGTGGGGGTGGGGGGAGGGGGAGAGACACACAGGGCATGAGCGGGGGTGGGGGGAGGGGAGAGACACACGGGGCATGAGCGGGGGTTGGGGGGAGGGAGAGAGACACGGGGCATGAGCGGGGGTGGGGGGATGGGAGAGACACGCGGGGCATGAGCGGGGGGTGGGGGGAGGGGAGAGACACACGGCGCATGAGCGGGGGGTGGGGGGAGGCTGAGAGACACGGAGCATGAGCGGGGGGGTGCGGGGAGGGGATAGACACATGGGGCATGAGCGGGGGTGGGGGGGAGGGGAGAGACACACGGGGCATGAGCGGGGGTGGGGAGGAAGGTAACACACACGGGGCATGAGCGGGGGGTGGGGGGGAGGGGGAGAGACACACGGGGCATGAGCGGGGGGTGGGGGGAGGGAGAGAGACACACGGGGCACGAGCGGGAGGTGGGGGAGAGACACACAGGGCATGTGCGGGGGTGGGGGAGAGGAGTAGAGACACACAGGGCATGAGCGGGGGGTGGGGGGAGGGAGAGAGACACACGGGGCATGAGCGGGGAGTGGGGGGAGGGAGAGAGACACATCGGGCATGAGCAAGGGGTGGGGGGGTTTATATGTCAGGAGACAAACAAAAACACGGCATGAGTTTGTGCGGCAGATCCCGCTCCTTGGCCCTCCGCTGGCCACCGTGTGCGATGGCGTGAGCAGGGGGGTGGAGGAACAGGGGAGACACCGAGCATGAGTGGTGGTGGGGGGGGACAGGAAGGACACACGTGGCATGAGCGGGGGTCGGGGGACAGAAAGGACACACGGGGCATGAGCGGGGGATGGGGAGCAGGGGGAGAGACACACGGGGCATGAGCGGGGGGTGGTGGGGAGGGGGAGAGACACATGGGGCATGAGCGGGGGTGGGGGGAGGGGGAGAGACACACGGGGCATGAGCGGGGGGTGGGGGGAGGGAGAGAGACACACGGGGCATGAGTGGGGGGTGGGGCGAAGGGAGAGAGACACACGGGTCATGAGCGGGGGGTGGGTCGGTTTGTATGTCAGGAGACAAAAAAAAACATGGACATGAGTTTGTGCGGCAGATCCCACTCCTCGGCCCTCTGCTGGCCTCCGTGTGAGCGGGGGGCTGGAGGAACAGGGGAGACACGGAGCATGAGCGGGAGTGGGGGGGACAGGAAGGACACACGGGCCATGAGCGGGGGTGGGGGGGACAGAAAGGACACACGGGGCATGAGCGGGGGGGGTGGCAGACACGGTGCATGAGCGGGGGGTGGGAGGAGCAGGAGACAGACACGCTCCTGCTGACCTGACAAAGCCTCTCATGCGGGAAAGAAAGATGGCGGGCATCTCTGAAGCCAGACGCACTGCACACTTTCACCGCATCCAATGAGAGAGCACGTCCGAAGTCCGTGGACATCACGCAAGCTGCTTGCCCAATCACCATCCTGTCCGTGGAGCGAACAGGGTAGTGTGTCCGCGGAGCGAACACAGATATCACTAATTTTTTTTTACCTACTTTTTGGTCATTTTAAAAGAAACGACTGGACGGATTTTCACCAAATTTGTAAAAGCACGCTTTCGGGACCAAGCCGCTGCTCCTGGTCCAAATTTGGTGAAAATCCGTCCAGCGGTTTGGGCTGTAGGCGCGAGCAAATTTTTTTTCCCATTCAGTCTATGGGAAAAAACAGAAATTTTGGGACCCCCCCTATAACTTTTCCCCCCCTAGACAAATCCTCACCAAACTTTGCAAACTCAGAGTGGGCCATATACTTTTTTTGCTAAGTTTGGTGAGGATTTGTCCACAGGGGGCGAAGTTATAAGCCGCCCAAAAAGTGCTCTTCCTATGGAAACACCAACTTAACCATAACTACGTGGCAGTGTAATATATATATATATTGGTGCTTGCCGCAATCTATTCACTAAAAAGCTAGCCTCAAGATTACTTTGGCTGCTTGCGTTTCTTTTGCATCTGTACACGTGTAAAATGACTTGATGTCTTCATCTGTTTCTGTGGCAAAAGCTTCTTCACCTTGATCCCAAGATGTCACTTATCCTTGATACTTTCTTGATACCTTATAGAATATCTTCATTCTCTAGTCTCTGCATCTCTTCTAGGTACGTCAGCTCAGCTCTGTGTGACTATTACTTGGTGATGCTTGGTGACATCACCATTCGTCTTGACCATTCATTTGCTCTGCTTCTTCAGGAATCTCATTTAAACAACTATCATATGTCCTTGTGTGCAGGTATGGTTTCCTCAATGGGAACCTTGCCTCTAGGATTCTCTGTGGTACTGGAATTCTCAGTGGTACCGCACGTGTTTCACACTGTGGCTCCCAACAAATAGGCAATATGGGCGAAGTGGTTGAGGTGGGGATACTTTGCTCCTTCTCTACACTCCCAACTCTGGGGGATTTATCGACCACTCTCTCATCATCCTTCACATCCAGACATCCTCTTCTGAAAAAGAGCTTCTTTGGGATACATATTTTTATGACTCCCTTCAGGCATCCTGCTGATTTCACATGCTCATCCTTGTTCCACGTCACGAGCATGCATTATCCACTTGGACTATAGTATATCCATCTTCCTACATACTTCTTATGATTCTTTGGCTACAGGAACATCATTCCATCAATTGCATTAGATACTGGCCTTCACAAGGTCTCTGATCTCTTCATCCGTCAGGTCTTTGGCTTTCCATCCTGGTTCAACATCGATCATGATCTCCATCCCTATGGCTTTCTTTGCTGTCTTCTTGCATTGTGAGATTATTATCTTGATTACACAAAATCCAAGCAACACCAACACGATCAGGACTCCAAGGAACTTGAACATGTCTGCCATCCATTGTTGAACCCAAGAAAAGAGTGATCCAAACCAGCTATCATCAGCAATGTCTTCTACTTCATCTATCATTTGACCATGGAGCTTCGTCAGCATCTCTATGGCCTCTGTCAAAGTTCCATTCTCGTCATCATGAGAAGGTATGAATTTGCAGCATGATTCTCCAATTTTTGCACAAACACCTCCATCCATAGCTGTAATCATATCCAAGACATATCTGTTCTGGAGAGTCATCAGTCATATGGCTCTCATCTCTTCTCTGATTGCAATGAATCCTTTATAGTCGTGTTGATCGTCTGTAGCAATTCCCATCTGGTGATCTGCAGCCACTTGGTATTTGCTCCAACCTGGATTCTCAGCATGAAAACTAAGGTGAACACTGATGAGGTCAGTCTGAACAGCCTGTTCTCATATGGAATAGCATCAAAAGCTTCTATGGATTTTGCTGAAAAAAGTTCTCTCTCTTCATCAGCTCCACAGATCTCTTCTTGCTCAGGTGAGCATCTGCTTTTGGAAAACTGTCAAGATTCGGATCACTTTTTGGAATCACTGTCGCTGGAACATGGACATTCACTAATGAGCATTGTGCTCCCCAATCCTTGGGTAGCTTCATGTATGCCCTGGATCCACAAGCCAGATAATGATCCATGATTACTGCATTTCCATGTATCATTCCTGGTACATCAAAGATTCTACCATAGTTCTGATTCTCTCCAACTTCTCGTGTGCCATTATTTCTGAAGCACAGTTTTGAACTTTCCAAGGGCACTATCTGCAAGGGTCCTCCTCTGTCTTTGACCCAAGTCAGTAGGTTAGCAAGTCTTGGCCATAATGGCTTACAGACATTCTGTACAATATCATTGGCAGGTTTGCAACAACCAATGACCACTCAGGTTCGGCAGATTACCACACCTTCTTCCCATTTGTCTGGTGATAACACTGATCCCCAGATCTGCATTTGTCCTCTGTTCTTCCATATTCGAATGTCTTCTGCAGATTTTCCTGGACTTTCCAATCTTCTGTTTACTCCCCATCTGATTCCAGCTCCTTTCACTCCAGGCTTCTCGTATCTGATCACATGATTCTTCGTGTGCGCTCTGTTTCTTGTGTTTGTATCTTGGACGTAGTCATCTTCGTCTGGATCTGTCCATTCAGTTGCCCAGTTGAGGTAGGCATCTCGACCTATGAACTGGCCTCTTGTTTTGCAAAGTTCTATGTGTGAAAGACAATGTGCTGTCTGGACATCTATTTTGATAGCTATGAAAATGTTGGATTTTCCCATATTGTAAGGCAGGAGTACACACACAAAGCATTCCCCCTTCGAAGTTCTTCTTCCCGGGATGTCCAAGATATGTTGAGGGAAATTTGGGAGGAGAGAGAAGAGGCCCCAATATCACTCTCCCAAACTGCAACTAGGCATAAAGAACATATGATGGATGCTAGATCTTTGGTACAAACTCACATAGTCAAAGCACAGGGACAGCAGAATACCTATTATGACAAAAATGTCTCTTTAGGGTCTTTTTCAATTGGTCAAAAGGTGCTAATGCTATTACCCACTTCTGAGAATAAACTTATATCTAAGTGGCATGGACCATATGAGGTGCTGGAACAAATGGGTCAGTGTAATTATAAAATCTCACAACTAGACGGTTGTCTAAAAACCCATGTCTACTACAAACATTTGTTAAAAGAATGGACAGAACACCGTTCTGAGTAAAATGATGTCAGATTATCCTGTCGGTTGCCAGAGGATATGGATAATAATGCATTAATCTCCCCTGATGTTAGTAATAACTAAAAGCAACACCTGCAGGATCTTATAAGACAGTTTACTGACGTGTTTAAAGAGAAGCCTGGACAAGTGAAGGATATTCATCATCATATCAAAAGACAAAGTGGTACATTTAAAACTGTACCAATTATCAGAGTCCCGAAAAGATACCATCATCCAAGAAGCAAAGTAAATGCTTGAGGACAACATCATTGATCCTTTTAATAGCCTCTGGTCCTCCCCATGTTGGTGGCACAACCCGATGGAAGCTGGAGGTTTTGTATAGATTTCCAAACGGTGAAGGCCATCTCCGCCTTTGACACCTACCCAATGCCGCATATTGATGACCTTATTGACCGGCTGGGTAATGCTGTCTACCTTTCAACAATAGATCTCACGAAAAGGTTATTGGCAGGTTCCGCTGTATGGGCCTGAGAAAGAGAAAACTGCCTTTGTTACTCCCCTAGGGCTGTTTCAGTTCAAAGTCCAGCTGTTTGGTCTGCATGGTGCTCCCGCAACATTTCAAAAACTGATGGAAAAAATCCTACAGCCTTAGTCTGACTTTTGCAGAGCCTATAGAGACGATATTTTATTGTCTTTCTCGTTTCTTTTTATTGTTATATGGTTATTAAATAGCCATTAACAAAACATCAATACATTAATTTCATTAATAAAAAGAAAGTTAAACAAAGGAATCATTACAAAGATACAATTAAACAGTGTTAAGAACAAACAATGTGGAAGTTCGTTACAATTAAGATAAAAGCGAAGGTGAGTTTGAATTATAATGAGGCAATACATTAAAAAATTAAATCAGTAAAAAAAAATATATAATCAAATTTAACTATTCATGTAAGATAAAGTAACGAGAGTCTAGGAACAAAGAGTCCAGGTGGTTAGTGACTGCAATCACAATAGCAGTGGTTCCACCTGAGAGACAAAGCTGTCAAACAGATTCATAATCACACAGGGCAAATAAATTAACATAACTATTGAAATAGATTAGTCTTTTGGCTGACAATCCAGGGCAATATGTAATTAAATGCTTCAGTGTTTTGATTTCATTCCACACCTGTCCATGGCGAATTAAGATCTCCCTAATGCATAAAGTTGCCTCTAATTCTTATATGGGGATACATTGTTAAATATGGAGCAAGAATACCAGCTTTTTTATAATCTCAACTTATTTGACTCAAAGACTTGTATGTATGCATCTCCTCCATGGTACGAGTCCAGTCATAGCAAAACAGTTTTAGTTTAACTTTCCCTGGGTTTGGGGCCAATTCAACTGCAGAAGACCCAACTTGTTCAAAAAGATTGCTGCAGAAATTTAAAAACTTGTTAGCAAAGCAATCCCCATTATTATCTAAAATAGAACGTGAATCTACAAAGAGAGAGTCCTTAGGTGGATTTAAGATTTTATAATACAAATTTAAATATGTCCAGCTGGCCCTCGCTTTAAGAGAATAATTACCCAACTCATAACCGAATCAGTGCAAGAGGCGTACAATTCGGTAACTGCAACAGCTTTTTCCAAAGAAAACTTTCCAAAGAATGTAAGAAGTCTAATACCCACAAGTCCTGAATTTCCAACCTGTATACCATTTTAGGGACAAATTCCCCTCATATATTCTCATAGCAGGGATCAGGGAAAACTTACCATATCTAATATCAATTCAACACAATTGATTCAACAATTTGATCATCTGGGTTTTTAGCCAAACTTCAACATACTCTTTATGTGGTTTGGCCAAATAGGGAAACCCAAATAGATAAAATTAGCCACCAACTCAACATGCCAAGCATACTTTGTAGAAATCTTACGCAGAGTACATTGCATTGTCTTTGCCTTGTCAGGATTCACCTTGGGAATGAGCATTAGCGAAGTCCAGAAATGCAGTGATCAGGCACTGTAGACTCTATTTGAGTGCTGTTCAAAAATGATAAAATCATTACCGTAGGCCAACCACATGACTTTCAAATTGCAGTTCTTAGGGGCGGTAAAAGTAGCAGGAGTGAATGAATCACCTACATCTCAGAAATTAAAAAAGGGTGGGCGCCAACACGCAGTCCTGCCTCACACCCCAGTAAGCCTTACTTTTACGAGAGAGAGAACTCTGTTGATCCAATCTAACTTGGACAGTCGAGCCTTCATAAAGACCAATAACAAGGCACAACAACCCTACCGGTATTCCCCAATTGTTCAATTTGGTCCATAAAAAGCCCCGGTCAACCGTGTCAAATGCATCTGGGAGGTCAATAGTACCCAAAAAAAAAACCATACTTGGAAGACCATGCCTGATTCATGACACCTTTCAAAACAAAGCCGTTAATACAAGTGTCCAGGTGTTTACAAAACCCAGTCTGCCATTTTGAGATCCTCTCCGTCTTCAACTGCCATTCCTCAAGATGCACCAAAAGCAAGGCCAAAAAGACTTTGCTGTCGGCATCAAGGATGGCAATAGGTCGATAGTTAAGGGGGTCGGATCTCAACCCCTTTTTAGCCCATAACTCGGGCAACCTTTAAATAACAGATTGGACAGCTTATTTGGCCCGCGAGCCCTTCAGGAACTGATGTTCCTTATAATTTCCTCCATTTCTACAGAATTAACAGGTTCCACAATTCAGGCACTATCAACTAGTCCACAATTCTGACTCTTATTCCCAACTAGGCTTATAGGCAAGGCAAAGAGGGTTGTGTAATGGGTCACCCAAGTCTGCTCCAAAATAAGATTGAATGATTTTACAGATTCAAGATTATAAAGGGCATTTAGTACTTGCCAGAAGGCCTGAGAACTTTTATTTGATAAAATAGAGAGCATATTGTCCGCCTCACGCTAAACCCTCAAAAAGCAGTATTCTCCTATGCAAATGTTATATGCCTGTTAAAGTTCTAGGGTACACCTAGACTTTTCAAATATGGAAAGTTCAGAAGATCTGTTTATAATTCGAATTGAGCCCTCAAAGTTATTTTTCGTGCAACAACCTCACCATCATATAAGTGTACTTGTTTCCTTCTCATGTCACTAGAGGTTGTTTAATATATGGACACACTTTGGGCAGTTAAATACTTAAAAGAATCCTCAAAATCCTGAAGAGCAAGAATAATCACTAGCCTGTGTGTTGGAATAAACATAGGTGGCAATGGTAGAATTACTTCTTATCACGGATGAAACATTCCAACTAATTCTATTGCCAGCCACATTCACTCTCAGACCTGTTGTCATATGCCTTTGGTCTATACCAGTAGCTTCCCCCAACCCAAACTTCACAGATAGCGTACAATGGTCACTGGATTTGGTGGGGCAAATGTTTAAAAGACGACATCTCTCCGAAAGACCTTGACTAACAAATATATAATCCAAGGTTGAGTGACGAAAGCCACTGAACCGTTTAAAATGACTTGGTACATCCCCAGAGGTGGCTCCCATCAACATCACAAGGCAGATTCCAGTTAAAGCTTTGGACCAAATATGTTTGAAGTAATGTTTCCCTTCTTTAGTCTCACTTGGTCCCGCTGTTGATCACAAAGGCAAACATGAAGAGTTAAAGTCACCCAAAAAGAGAATAAATCATCTCTCCAAAGAGTCCAACCACTTATTAATACAACCCAATATTTCATCTACAAAACTACTATTGCCGCCATGACCCGCATGCCAATATACATTCAAGACTCGAATATCAATTGTCGAATGAAGTGTAATTCAGATATGTGTTGCCATTATTACAAAACAGACATCAACATGGTCATTTATGGATATTGTACAAGTAGATTTGACTAATGTCAAGAGTGCACCAAAGGGACAGCCAGATAATTCAGAGGTGCATTAACAAGCCATGTTTCTTGTAAATTAATTGCTGAATCAGGTTTGAAAAGGTAATTTACTGCCGGGTTTGTAACCATATGTGACCCCGGGTATAGAAAACACGTGTCATGTTTTTTAATGTTACGACGATTGCAAGGATCCTGCACCATTACCTTTATTTAGTGCAACATTGTGATCCATAGCAGGGCATGGGAAGATCATTTGCACCAGCTTATCATAGTCATGAGAGTGTTAAGAAAAGATGGGCTAACTGCTAACCCCAGAAAATGCAAACTGGCCCAATCTGCGGTTAAATATCTTGGTTTTTTTTTTTAGGGTAACTGTACTGTCCAACCCCAGCAGGAGAAAGTTAGAGCTGTTCTTGATCCCACCACACCAAAAACCAACAAAGACTTGAGAGCCTTTTTGAGGTTGATCGGTTACTACCGCTGGTTCATTCAAAACATTTTGAGTTCTACCTCCTGATTAACTGACAAACTGAAAAAGGCTTTGCCCCAAAAGATCAGATGGCATGAGGAAGATGAGATTTGTTACAGATCCTTAAAACAAACCTTATGCCAGAGCCCCATTTTGAAAGTAGCAGGCTTATCTAAAGAGTTTATCCTCCAGACTGATGCTTCCTTTATGGAACTGGAAGCCGTCTTATCTCAAAACCACGACGGATTAGAACCCCCAATATTCTACATCAATTGGAAGCTGTTTTCCAGAGAGAAGAACTACTCATAGTCATTGAGTATGAGGCACTGGCGATTAAATGGGCGGTAATACATTTCAAATATTGCTACTTAGGCCATAGATTTTGATTAATTATTGACCACTCCCCTTTGGTGTGGATTAGACAGAGGAAGTAATCCAATCCCAGGGTTACGTGGTGGTTTCTGGACCTTCAACCCTATTGCTTCAAAGTGGAACACCGAAAGGGCTGAGGGCAAGGTAACGTGGACTTTCTCTCCCGGTTTCCATTTGAAACAACCAGGTCCACCCTGCATAGGGGAATGGGATGTGAGAAACCCGAGGTCATCCTCACGCCTAGTCCCTTTGGATCCTCTTCTCAGGTGGCATGGCAAAGGCCATCGCTTTTGGATTCTGACCCTGGGGGTTGAGATGTGAGGGAGGATCACCTGGGTGGAGGGTCCTTGAGGTTTGGGGGAGGGGATTTCTACAAGCTAGACATGGTATCCCCTTGTTCCTGGTGCTAACCAACATTACCCTCCCTCCCCTATTGCCAATCCCAGTCTATCATGTTGCCCCAGTCACACCACTATGGAACTTGGACGAGGAAGAGGTGACTAAGAGCAGTCCACAGTCACATGTAATTTCACCACTCTGGTACTGAGACAAGGAAGAGAACTGTGAAACACCACTATACTAGTCAGGCTCTAATTGCGGTCAGGCAAAGGACTAACACCTGCAGCCAGTTGACAAGCTACAGGTGTATACAAGGAGAAATAAATCAGAAGGAAAGGGAATACAGCTGGGAGAGAGAGCCCAGGTTTCCTGTATTCTAGCTGGGAGAGAGAGCCCAGGTTGCCAGAGTTCAGCTGGGAGAGGGAACCCAGTTTGCAGGAGACAGTGTCCCGTGTGGAGAAAGGAGCCCGCTAGGTGAAAAGGATGCTGAGCATTGCAGGAAAAGCAGAGAGACGCTGCAGCCCGATTTGGCTGTGAGAGGGCAGGAGTCCTGCAAAATCCGTGGCCGCGTGTCCCGCACCGGAGCTAGGGGACACTGATGAGTCCACGGAGCCACAGCATGCAGCAGGAAGGTTCGGAAGAGACAAACAGGGATCACAGAGACTTCCGATGAGATGGAAGGGAGCAAGCATTCGCAGAGGAGAGAACCCAAGGCACCCGGAGGAGTTGTCGGATACCTCTGAGTGACAGTGAGGGAAAGGCCAGCCGGGGCACGCTAGGGGCATGGGTTCGGACATGCGGTGGTGCCAATTAGAGAAACGCTAATGCTTATTGTGTCAGGAGACCAAAGGAGAGTTTTATTTATACCCAAAAAACTGCCAAATATTGCCTGCAATTTTGAATATCGAACTAAAGAAAAGTTATGTGAAAAACATGAAAAACACTGAACAAATTAAATGAAAGTGAAATGCAATTTTTCAGAATTGTGAAAGCCAAACCAAGAGTTCAATGGCAATATGCGAGTATGAATCAAAGGAAAGCCAGCAATAAGGGCTTTTGTAAGCAAGTGAAAAGTAAAAGGGATACAACACTATTGTGAAGAGTGAAAGCAAGTTGGGGACAGGAAAGCATTCCCCGAAGTGAATGTTGAAAGTCCCATTGTGGCAGAGTCAAGGAAACTGCCAAATAACAAAAAAGCTGCAAGTAGACAATTGATGCAGGTTCAAAGAGGGACGTCTGCAAGGACGTCTAATGAGAACAAGTACTGTAACAATGTGCCAAGGGTTTTCGGTTGTGTGACCTGTAGTGGATGGTCCTTGTGGTCCGACATCTGTGCCAAGACTGAGTAACCCTACTTGGAGTGCAAAGTTGGTTTGGAAATCGTACTGAAAGTTAAGAGAACTGCTTATAATTTTGAAGATGAAAGTGTTCAACTTGGGGAATGGAACCCCTGAGGGTTTACTTCGAGACTGTGTTGAACTTGGGGAAGGGAACCTCAAGAACCTTGTTGAGACTGTGTTACCCTGGGGAAGAGGAACCCTGAGGTCCTTTTTGTGGAATTGCTTTGAACTTAAGGAAGAGGCGGTAATACAAGCCAAGGAGCTAGGAAAGGCTCTGAACGTTGTTTTGAACACTATTTATGTGGTTACTGACATCCCTACATGTTATGTATCTTTAGATGTGAAGGCAAGCATAGGATTTGGACACAGACAGACTTTTAAGCAGTACTCAAGGACCCAGACGATCCTTAGATTCTTTAGGTAGGTCAATCCCACCTTGGTATAGGGAAGGTTGGCCTTACAACACCCTGACATTTAAGTTAATTAAAGTTTTTTATTTGAACTTTTCAAGAGGAGCAGGTGGATACGTCATCCCTAGCTCCCATCCCCTCACCTCTGTCATACTGGAACAGCAGGAGAAGAGCCTTATGTGGGACACCAGGTATCATTCCAATACCATATTGAGTGCATGAGAGATGATAATAACTCAGACAACTGTACCAAATGTACCCTCGCCTGAAAGGGTGGAAGGATGTCGGACATCATAGAGCTATAAGTGAAATCTAACATGGGCAGAGTGACGTCATGAGGGGAAGACACAAAGACGCACTGAAATGAAACGCAAGGTAGACAAGACATATAGAAGCTTGATGAAGAGGACAACATAATGTGGCTAGAGCGGCCAAGATGGAAAGATGGATGCCAGACTCATATTAAAACCAATCAAGCTACCTCAGAGATAGACCAGGGCTGCAGTCAGGAGACGATGGAAAAATAGCTTTGTGTGAGGATTAAAGAGGAGCCTATTTGACTGGGATCAAGGATGCTACTTCAAGGAATAATTGCAAGGCAAAAGGGGAGTCAAAAGTATAAGTCATGTACGTAAGATATATTTCTCTTAGATTAAGAAAAGAGGAAAACATCTGCAAGAGCCAAGTATTGGACAATTAAAAGTGTGGAAAGCCTACATAAGGAGGAGTGAGAACGTTTCTAGAGGCAGAGAAGAGTAATAACACCTAGTTCAATTGAATCAAATAGCAGTAAATAGAAGGTCCAGGTGGACAAATTCATGGTCTCCTCACACGTGATTCAGAAGTCAAAAACAAGGGCTATTCGTTAAGCTTCAGGTGAAGATAATGGTGTGCCTACACTCCCTTAAAAGTCCTAGAATAAAGAACAGGCTGCAAGGTCAACTATAAAGGATAAGCCTTGGCTTAGGGCCAGACCAATGAGAGATGATGGACTAATTGGGAAAGTGAGGAGTAGTCTGATGTTACTCTCAGGACCTGGGTTTCGTTTTGCTTCTGTGCTGCTAACGAGCTGAATGTCCAAGATTGGGAAAGCATGGCAACCAATCAGAGGTTCTACGTAGCAGTATGCTATACAATGTTGCAAAGACCAACCCACTGCAATTCTTCCACTATAATCTGTATCATACATCTTTGGCAGTAGTTTGAGGCATGCCTAAAAGATAAGGGGCAGCCAATGGGGCCATTAGCACTTATACATGCTATGGGTATATGTTCCCTTAACCAATCCCTCCATTCAATAGCTTTTACAGTTTGCCACGTAGGATGACGTCATAGCTGACGTACACTGAAGTATAATCAAGTTTGGATGTCAGTGTGTGGACTACAGCGTGTTGTTATTCACCAGATTGCACTACTTTATTCTATGCTAATAATAAAGTAGTAGTTTTCCATATTCTTTGAGTCTGTCCGGTTATTTGGGTCTGAGATGTTTATTGGCAATTCCATCCAGCACATGAGATGCTTCAAGGTGCTAGAGCACACTTTGAATCTGTTGTCTTGTTTCATGATGCTTTCACACCGCTCCAAAATTGTAGGTACCTGGTTGCCTCTGCAAAATGCTGAGAGGCTGTTACGGTATTGCTCTCTTTCTTATTTTTTCTTTTACAATGCTCATAATAATGATGTAACTATTTACAATCTTTTGTGAGACAAGAAACCCTGGTCTTGACTTGACTTATCTGTTGGTCATCCAGGCCAAACACACTATACAGGGGTACAGATTCCTTGTTTGAATATATTGTGATTTTCTGAACCAGTCTCAGGTTCTCATCAACTCCACACTTCTCAAACCCCCTTCAAACCTTAAATCACTTTGCATTCACACACTCAGCTGATAGGTAACG
This sequence comes from Ambystoma mexicanum, assembly GCF_040938575.1. Taxonomy (NCBI): domain Eukaryota; kingdom Metazoa; phylum Chordata; class Amphibia; order Caudata; family Ambystomatidae; genus Ambystoma; species Ambystoma mexicanum. The sequence goes on along the minus strand of NC_090934.1, from coordinate 416,640,836 downwards.
TGCTGCTTGTTTTTTTCTCTAGTGTTCACAATGAAGGCCGTCCTCACCCTAGAAAGCTATCCATAATCAAATTCACGCACCGGGGAACCCACAAATCTATGGCTTCTCACACTCTTACAAGGCTCTGTTAATCCATCATGTGTGCACTGTAACTATCACACTCCATCACTCAATGTAATGATATTATTTTCTATAAACGTCTCCCATTGTTCAAGTCTTGTTTTGTAAAGTGTTCCTCAGGAAACAAATATATTAAATTTGAACAATGCTACTACTAACTCTAAGACCTCAAAGTTTCTAAATACTTCAACACAATATGTATGGTTCTTCAAAGTGATAAAGGTCTCTATCCCTCCAGTTGCAGCTGGATCTTGTCCCACTCTGGAATTGAAGAATTCAGCGTACTCCTTTTTCTATAGTTCAGGAGAGGCCCAGTTCAAGAGCTTTTCATAACTGTGGCCTTCTTGTTAAAAAAAAAGAGAGATGAAAGGCAGTTGAAAATGTTGTGCAGGAATCCATACTGCCCTCCAGAAGAGATTCTGACCAATAAATGACTGGCCTCTTCCTTAATATCTTGGATAGGGATTGGAGCCAGTCTCCCAAATGAAATGCCTGTGAAGGAAAATGTTCTCCTTACTAGGTACCCAAAACATTCTTATCAACGAAGGTACCCGCATACCAGCAGCAAATACTAAATATCGCAACTCACCCTTAGCCCCAGTCCTCAATCACACTGCACTTTCAGAACATGTGATACCGTCTTGAGGCAAAACAGCCTCCCACTGTATACACAATTCAAGCCCTCTTCTGGACTCCCTTGCCTCCAAAATGATTGTTTGCCCTAGGGAACCTGAGGGTACCTCCGCCCCTTTTTAAGATCCTGTCTCAGGTCCTGATTTACTAAGATTCGTCTAGTGAAACCTTGCAGCTAAGTGGGGGGCGTGAACATCTTCCACTACTTCTCAGGATCTCTCCTCCGGGACATACCCCTTCCATTCCACCAAATATTGCATCCTTCATTTGTACATTTGTACATTCTAGAATCTATGATTGCTTGGCTTGCACCTCATATTCATCCTCTTGGTTCTTAGTTGCAATTGAAGCTGGAGTTTTCTCAAGTCTATTTCCTTCCATATACGGCTGCAAGAGGCTAATATGGAAAGTTGGATGTCTCTGCATGCTTGTGGTCAATTTTAACATCACTGCCACCTATGTGACTACTCTTTCCACTTCAAACAGATGTACGCACCAAAGACTGAAATAATGTGTTCATTTCAACCTGACTACTGTCCATGGATAGTGTAGTGAACCCAAAGAAGGAATCAGACTCACAGATACATTTCAAGGGTGTTTATTCACTTTTAAAACAAAAAGAATAATACCTAACTATCCCTATTCCTTTGAAACTATTCATATGGATGCTCATCTTAAGTCAAATCAAAATATAGTCCTCAGTCCAAATCCTATCTTCTAACTGGCCTTACCACTTCAACGAAAAAAGAAATCCAAACTGTAGTCAGAGCCACGTGCTCTATGTTCTGACTGCTTCACTTCAAACCCCACTTGGGATCTCAGGCCCCAGCCTAGTCCTGGGTGGTATCTCCAAAACAGGGTTATAATTCCTCAAAGAAAAGGTTCCACAAGTCTCTCTCAATCCGCTCAATGAGAAGTTCAAGTCTTTTAATAAACCAAATGTCCCACCTCTTCTTATTGGAAGTATGCTTTCCTTAATCTCTCTCCACAAATGTATCTATTTATTTTCTCTTGGTTCTACAAAAAGGCTCTCCACAACGTCCTCTTTATTCTGTTCCTGCTTTAACTGACTGAACCCTTCAGGACTCTCCAAGTACCTCTAACTTTCTGTCTTTCTTAGTCCCAGAGACAAATTCCCTTTTATTTACCAATCTCGAATGCACAGGATTTCAGGGTTCCCGTAACCTTTCCGGATAGTCTTTCTCTGAGGGTCTGTCTGTCCCATAGGTGGCTTATTTCAGAAGGCTTCTCTGTTCCCTTTTGGTGTTTCTTCGCTTTGCCTCCCTACAGCCTGGGCAAACCTGTTACCTGTGCTTCTGTCGGGTATGATTCAGTCGGGTAGCATCTCGGGGAACAGGCCACTGCTCTTCGCTCACTCCAGTGTCTCTGAGAGAGAGAGGTGTTTGGCGGGACTCCATTCAGCTTTGCTGTTCACTCCTCTTCGACCTGCTTCACAAATGGAGGATTTGTTCCTCTGTCATTCCCCAGTGTATGTGTTAGTTTGCGGGCTTCAAGCCCCCCACTTCTTCTGCTTGGCCATGTCACAAGCCCACCACTTCTGCTTGGCCATGTCACAAGATGAAGTGTGTTAGTTTTCTACAGCTTTTGACATTGTACTTCTGAGCTTCTCTGTACCAGTCGTTCAGCATCTCTTTTCCGCTGCCAGGTTTCGGCTCACAAGCACCAGCTCTGCGGCACGACCCCTCTAGAACATTCTTATGTCAGGGGTTTGCCTCTGCATAGGATTCTCTCTCCCTCTCCATTTAGGAATAGTGACTCCTTTATTAACGTAGCATCATCTCTTGTGAAGGCATCATGAGTCAGACACAGACAACAGGCTCAAATTTGGTACACAAAGTTTTATTAACTTAAAATGCAGGATGGTGTAAGGCCTAACTTGCCCTATACTGAGGTGGGATTTCCCTACCTAAAGAAAACTAAGGATAGTTTTTGTCAGGAAGTCCAAAGCAAATGTCGGTCTGTGTCCAAAACCTACACTTGCCCTGACTTCTAATTGTATGCAATGTGTAGGGACGTCAGCATCAAAATAAATAGTGTTCAAATAAGTTCAGAGCTTCTTTCAGATCTTCGCTTGTGTTCAGCTTACCCTTCCTCAAGTTTAAAATAGTTCAAAAGGCACAGGGGTTTCCTTCCCCAAAAGTTCAAATCTTTCGGCTTTTCAAAATAACACAATTCCCTGGGACACTTCCCAGCTCTTACGATATTGTTACTTTTCACCAGTTCACATAGGCAGTTCAGTCTCTTGACTTCAAAACACATAAGAGGTTGTTATAAAGCACAGCCTTCTCTATGGGAGCTTTCACTGGCTTTTCATATAGGGGTGCACTCGGCCTAAGCGCAGTTAACACACCACAGGCTCCACCCATTACAGGTCACACAACTGATACCCCGTCTTGGCTTTTCCACCCACACTGTTCCACTGCTTCAACTTGACAGTGATGCTTAATTAATTCATCTGTGTCACACTCTCTTGGCACTGTCCTGTGGCTTGTTTTGCCACTATGCATTTGTTACACTTTCTTGCATTGTCCTGGCTCTTGCCAATATGTGTTTCCTCATGACATACAATTACTTGAATTCTCCTGGTTGCTGCCAATGCTTGTTTTCTCTCATAATGCAGTTCTTTGTATCATGTCGATTCACAACCTTTCTTTCACTTTGTTCAATCTTCAAGAGTGCTCAAAACTTGCTTATACTCCATTCGGTATTCAAAAGTACTTGTATTTGCTTTCACTTCATTCGATATTCAAAAGTGCTTATATTTACTTTCAGTTCATTCAGTATTCAAAAGTACTTATTTCTGTTCAATGTAATGTTCATTGCCTGCTTTGCACATTTGCCTGCCAGCCCAGTGTTTCCCCTTCTTGGTACACTTACCAGTTGGAGCTTAGAGCTTGTTTGCAAGGTCCTCTGCTGCCACAAGGTCTCTACTTCCCGTGCAGTACCTCGTTTCTTCTCCCAGTGGCTCTCCGTGGCTCGGCTGACCCAAAGATGCCCCTCCTGCAGCTTGGGACTCTTGTAACCGCTTCGATCGGTCGTGCCAGTCTCCCTCTTGCAGCCTGCCACCAGCTTCACTTCCCGCTGCTTCCAGAGCTGACTCCATTTCCAAAGGGGCGTTGTCTTTTAAAGTTTCCACACCATGATCCATATTGAAAAGACTAGTCCACTCACTATTGAAGCGGTAGTCCTGCTGTCGTCTTGCTGGCCTCCTCGTCTTAGCACACAGCGGGGGTCGACGTGTGTGTGTGTGTGTGTGTGTTAATAAAATGAGGATGTACCTCTTTAGTTGGTCTCTTCCTTATCCCAGTGTTGGACAGGTGTTTCTTGGGGACTGTTTTAAAGGAAGAATAAGGAAATGGCTGACAGTAGGTGACACATGCTTGAGGGATAGTGGGTTCATTATGGAAAGAAAATGGGGGATACCATGCCTCACTTAAGGGCATCCCCTCCCTGCACCACAAGTCTCCTCCACCAAGGTGATACTCCCTCGCATATTCACCCACAGGGTCAGGATCCAAAAGCGATGGCCTTCCCCTGGCCACCCGAGAGGAGGAAGACAGGGAAAAGAAGTGAGGACGCCCTCAGGTTCCTCACACCCTCCAGGGGGCATGCCGTCTCCTCTCAGCTGTTACTCTATGTTGGTATTCAGCCTTACCTTCAGCCAACAATGCTGAAATGAGATTAGTATGCCTTTGCTTCAAACTTGGGGATCCCACTTCAGTCTGTTCTAGTCTAGTGTAGGCTAATAGGGTATTCGTGACTCAGAGTTCCTTAGAGAAATAGGAGTCCTTGTCCCCTTGAGGGGTGTCACTCCCCATGAGGTCCTGTTCTCCCAACCCCCTAGGGAGGGTTTTTTCTAAGTGGGCTCAGCTCCCTAGCCTCAAAGGGGGTGGCTCCACTGGGAAGAAGGAGTTAATTCAGTTGATTCATCACAACAGCCAAACTAATTCTTGGTACTCTGGAGCTGGTCGGCCTAACCGATCAGCACATGTTTTGTAAGACTCTTAACTCTGCCACAAGGCTTCTATGGCCCTCCTCATATTCTCTCCTATGATTTGCAGTCTTCTATCAATATCTGGGACCTTGTTTACTGTCGACATGGGCTCATGGAAAAAAGAAAGGATGATATCCCAAATTGCAAAAGAAAGGTAGCATAGCCATTGAATCCTTTGCTGTGTTATTATAACATAATTCTTCTAACCAGACTAAATCTACCCAAATATCACCTCCTTAACATAGCAGTGCAAATACTTTTCCAATTCTTGATTTACTCTCTCAGTTTGGTCATTTGATTGAGGATAATAACTTGAGGACAACCTTATTTCTATTCCCAACACTTTACAGAAAACTTGCCAACATTCTGAGATGAACTGAGACCCGTTATCCAAGACTACTTAATCTGGAAGACCATGGTGATGTATTACATGTTGTAGGAAACGTTCAGCTAAATTGATTGCATTAACTGGGGCCTTTACATGAATAAAATGTCTGACCTTGACCAGAACATCTACCATGACCAAAATCACAGGAAACAACCATTATCTCTAGGCAAATCAATGACAAAGTCCACTGAGAAAGTATGCCAGATTTGAGGTGGAATAGAAAGTGAAGTAAGTAGTCCTACTGGTTTCTTCAATTAAATCTTAGCATGTGCACATACCTCATTATTGCTTTAGAAAGTTCAGGGGACAATTTTCATCCCTTCCCACCAAAAGGTCTGTTGCAACAACACAGATTTAAGGCATGATTATTTATTAATCATGCGTCAACCTTCAGAGTATTTTTTATTATACCCTGGAGTACCTCATAACTTAGATGCTAAATAATCAATGTATGACTTTTAAAATGTTGGTTTTGGCCAAATCTTTGCTTTTGCTTTCCATGTAATTTGTGTCATTGTACTATATATTTTTCTTACATTATCATTGTTTTTGATTCAGTATTTTCCCCACAATCTATCTCATACAATATGTTTTGTATGTTTTGTTTGTATGCCTAAACATATAAAAATACAAACATTACTTTTTATTGCATAAATATATATATATAAAATTAACAAAGAATTGAGATATTCTCTGTGACTCTTTTTGCACGAAATGAATCTTTATAAATAATTGTATTATATACAACATATTGAGTTGTTAGCAGCGTGGACATTTCTTTGTTTATTACTGCAACAAATCATGAGTCTTTCTTTGCCCAGGACGTCCAACCAATTGGGAGCCATTGTACTGCCTTAAATTCATCTCCATTAAGTCTTCCCTTGCAAGATATATCTTTTCATCAAAATAGGGGAATCCATCCTTAACCTATCTAATGGAATCTTCTCTCGCCCAAAGTTGCATTTGTTTGGGAGTCATGCACCAACAGATTTCCAATTGAACATCTGAAGATTGGTCTGTATCACCAAACCCAACCTTATTTTCCAAGAGCAGAGGTCCTAGGTCTCAGGAGCTAAGCTTTCCACTTCCTAAAACACATCTGGATAATGTGTCAACTCTACAATTTTAACTTCCCAGCTTGAATGTTATTATAGAATCATATTTAGCAAAGAACAGAGACCAACAAAGTTGTCATGGGCTCAGAGTATTCGGTGATCACAGGAACATCCAATGTCAATTATCAATTAGCATTGTCAGTGTATGTCTAGCTCCCAATAAATAGTGACTTCACTCACGAAATGCTGATTTTATCGCTGGTAACTCCTGTCATAAATAGTATAGATCACCCGTGTTGGAGAAAATTGTGCGAGCAAAAGGCCACTGGATGCAACTGCCCATTAGCGGGATGATGCTGTGACAGGACTGCACCAATTGCCAAATCTGAGGAATCCGCTTCCACAAAAGGGCTGCAATGCATCTGGGGGAAAAGGATGGGACCTGTAGTAAAATTATCTTTCAGAAGTTGAAAGACCTTCTCTGCTTCTGGCATCTGGATAAACTTGAATCCTTTCTTCAATAATATCATAATTAGAGACAATACAGAAGAGAAATCAAATATGATTACTGGTAAACATTGGAAAATGCCAGGAAACTATGTACATTCTTTGCACATTTGGATGTAGGCCGGTCTTGCAAAGCTTGAATATTCCGAAAGTGTATCTGCAAGCTTTTCAGCAAAATGAAAAAACCCAAAAGCTACACCTCCTGTGTATGGAACTGGTTCTTCTCTCTATTGGCAACTGGATGGTTATCCCCTAGTCTCTGAACAACCCGAAAAACATGCTCTTCATGCTGCTCCTGATTCCAAGGCGAAAAATAAACTGCCGTCTAGGTAGCCCACTACAAAGAAGTTTAAAGGTCCTTGAAGCACTTAATTGATATATGATTGAAATGCAGATGGGGCATTAAAAAGGTCAGTGTCACTTGGTACTCATAAAGTCCACATTTTGTTGTGAATGTGGTCTTCCATTCATCTCCTTCTCTGACCCTGACCAAATGATAAGGCCCCCTAATGTTCAACATGGCAAATATTGTTGCATGCATCCAGCCACGCCCACGTTCTTACTAGGAAGACGGCGCTGCACAGAAGGAAGACAGACCGGACCAAGTCTGCGCATGAGAGAAATAACAGTCGCAAGTACTTTCCAAGGAGCAGCCTTATCTACCACGGTTTCCCGCTCCCCGTTGGATCTCGAGTTTTGGGAACACCCACATACCACAAACGATAATCCTTTCTTTGAAGAGTTACTAGTTGAATCGTGAATGTGTTTTCGCCGGGTGAACACCCCGCAGTGATGACTTCAATGCTCTGTGCATTTACTGCTTATAGAGCCCCCCCCTCTATTGGTGTGTGTGTTGGGCCTTCCGGACCATCCTACTGATGGTAACAAGTGGACTCAACAAGGTTGTTGTTTTTGTGGATGTATACTGAATAGGAATTTGTAGTGGCACATTTACTTCATGCCATTATCTGTATTTCTATGTAGATCGAACTGAATTCTTAAAGACCCAATTGTTGTGTTGGTTTCTGTTTTTTATCTACCACAGCACTTTGGGTGCAATGCAGTGCACAAACTGTAGACATAGACGCGAGAGCTCCCTGACGAATTTCCCTTCATTTGGTTTATACCCCTCTTTTTTTGTGTGGTTGACGGAAAGAAACATGTTGGACGATTGTGTGTTGAGAAGGGTGTGTATGGAATATGTTGAATGAGAGAAAGTTATACTGTTTGAGAAAACCCTGTTTACTTTGCTAAAACAATTGCGTATTTGCACTTGCACAAGACACTTTATGCGCAAAATACCTCAAACTCAATCAATGGGAGCGGATACCTATTCTTGATGTTGATTTTATGTCTGGCCCTTGAGTCAAAACAAGCACGTAAAATACCATGCTTTGTTGGTATAAAAACAGCAGGTGATTGGTAATGCCTAATACATCCCATTGCAAGATTTCTGTCTAAATATTACATAAGGAACTAGTTCTCCTGATCAGTTCAGGAGTACATTCTACTACAAAGGACTGCCGCCTCCAGCTCAATTTTATAGTCATAATGGCAATGGGGAGGTAACTCCCCACCTCAACCTCATCAAAGACATCCCAAAATTCTTTATAACAAATAGTCAATTCCCCCAAGGCGGCACCCACAGAATGTACCACACACATTCCTCCAGCCAAACAACCTCCCACTTTTCTGCAGAGACTCAGTAGAAGAAACCTGTCACCACCCATGTGAACAACTTTCCAGACAGAACATGGACTTGAATTTCACCATTCTTCGCTCCCCAACCTATTTTAGGATTATGTATTGTCAGCCATGGCATACACAAGATTATTTTTAACTGTCCTGCATCAATTAATTCGAACACCTTTTTCCCCATTGCCCTCCTGCAACCTCTACCCCAACTGGAAGTGTCTTTTTGAGTTATTAGCTCTGAAGACAGATGAGTTCCTTCCAATGCTCTTATGTTCAGGCATAATTTTTTGCCCAACCGAAATGTACAAAGCTCCCACTAGGGTCCGATTCACATGAGCACCTCCTGTGAGGAATTGCCATCTTGCAGCAGTGTGGAGCCCTTGCTTTTTTATTTTTAGTTATTAATAAAATGATGGGTGTAATTCGATCTCAGAAAGTGTAATCTGCTAATCACATCCCCTTTTCATAAACTCCATATCAAAAGCATAGTATAAACCTGTGCCCTGCTGGATCAAGAGCTTGATCTGCAGTGCTCGTCAGTGGCACATAGCAGGTTCAGGGGCCACAGGTGCCCTCTTGACAGCTGCAATGACAGCCAAGTCTCTGCATCATAGGGGTTGTATTTAAGACATGCATCCTTGTTCCCAAAACGTCATAACTATGAGACTGTTATCCAGGTGGCAAGTTAAAATGTACATATAAGCCATGCCTGAGTTTGCAATATGGTGGCTGACTTGTCATAGTTATCAAAGCCACATCAAACTGATATCACAAGTGTCAACCCTGTGAGCCCAGTTCAGCTGTGGAAGGGTTAAATGTATTCCCCCCCCAGCCAGGCTGTCCTTAAACTGTTAGCATGACTGTAACCCTGGAGGTTGCCTCTCTTTGTTCCTTTGTGAGAGCAGGCAACCCCCTCCCTAGAGAGACAGCCACTCCCTAGGAAGCTGTCCTGGGAACAAGCACCAAAGGACACACAAATTCACAAAGAGTTGCCTCACACCATGGTGCTGCATACTAAAAGGGCCTTCCATTCTATTGAGAAGGGAAGGGGACAGAGTTAGCATAGAGAGAGGGAGCTCCTTATAGCTAGAGCAAGGTTCTAACCAGTGGTGTAGCGGGGGCCGCAGCCTCATGTCCTGGGGTTGGTCCCCTCGGACTTCAGAAATAATAGGTGTATTTCTGAAGTCACTCAGAATCACACTGTACATCAGAGCATGCGATACTGCATAGAAGCAAAGAACCCTTGCACCTTAAACAGAATTAAAGCCCCCTTCTTAACTGTCTTGCCTCTAAAAGAATGTTCTGCCCTAGAGAACATGACACATATATTGTGTGGAAAAGGCATCATGAAAATGCATTGCAAAATGCGCCTGCTCACTGTTGGTGACTTGCAAAGACATCTTCATGGGAGCGCAAAAGGGGCACTTGCGCCAGGCCCCCACCTTGGAGGGGGCCCTCCACAAGCCTGCCTGAGCTAAAGAAGTCAGTTTTCATTGTTCACCAAACTTAAATAGCATGCGTCAGAATATTTTATGGTGTGCTGCTGAGGCTCTAAACCTATTGCTTGTCTGTTGTTGACAAGTACATTTTGCTCTGTTCAATCCATTCTGCAATGCTTTTTGTGTTCACATTGGTATACATAGTTTGTGCATTCACTGTGTCACACCTCCTGTAGTATTTAAACCCTATAGTGGGTATTATATTGATCATTTGCAATAGCCAAAGTTCAAATGCATGTTGATAAATTTGAGTGCCGCAATGGTTCAGAACATAGATCAGTGTGTTAAGCACTCATTACAGAGATCTGTGTTCATATGTAATATCACAATACCAAATTCCAGCAAGGCAGACTCAACCTTTCCTATGTCTGAAGTTGATAAACCTTTATGTACTTTGTTGTATTGCATAACAGGTGCTATTATCAGCAATGCACCTGCACAAGTTAGCGGCTTCTATAAAAACATAGTATCAGTGTGGTGAAGGTCTAAAAATTGGTTTGATCAGATGGGGAGTTGTACAACCTAGGCAGCCACCTCCAATGATGAACATAAAGAGTTAGTCCGAAGAGTGATTAGGTATCCAAATTCAAGACTATGGAACCAAATGTTCATGCTTGTTTACTGTATTTGCCAGCAGACGAGACAGTGATCCTGGACAAATCATCATATCAGTGACATTACTGTGCTGTCTTCTGTGAAATCAGCTTTTGCAGGTCTTGGGTAAGCACATTTGACACAAAAAATGGTTTGCTTTTTGTACAAGTCAGATTATTTTCTGTATGTTATTAAATAACAATTTCACAAGCCTGTTTCTCAGGTGCATTTAAATCTTTAAAATGCAAAAGAAAAATCCAGATGCAATCTTTTAAGGTCTTTTAGTATGTTGGTGCTTATATACTTCCCTTGATCATTCCCGTGTTGCATAATACACTTCTATAACATTTTGTTTTTAAAAATTATCATGTTGGGTTATTTAATATGTGTACTTTCCAAGTCAGTTCTAAGAATGTGATTATTTTAGATCATGCACAAAACTGGAAAAGAAAGCAGTACAGTGAAGAAATTGCACAGTGGGTTCAAATCCCAGCATCACTGCTTAACCAATGTGTGATCCTGGGAACCTTATGTAATCGTGTATTGCTTAATTTGTCAAAATTGGGAGTCCCTAAACCTTTCAAAATTGTCACCCTTCAAAGTGATTTCGATCTATGGGTATGATCTTCAAAGACGCCTCACTCATGGTTTCACTAGCTACAGTGTTGCACACCACAGCCACTTGTTCCTTTGCTCTTTAATGGCAACACTACTTGAAAACCATGTCTCCCTTCTAATCTCAGACTGTCTGGATACAGACCCATTCCTGGTATCTTCTAATCTAAATCCACTATCTATACTATGGCTTGTGCACGTTTCTCGTTTCATCCAATTGGTCTCATGTATAAATGCCGATATACTAGTCATCATCTTTCGTAAAGTTATATTTACCAGAGTAGTACCCAAATCCTGGAACACCTCTATAATTATACCCATATTTAAAAGGGGCATAGGAACTTGCCTGATAATTACCGCTTATTGGCCCTTACAGACATGCCCAGTAAAATCTTTTGTACGTTTGTTCTTCAGGAAATAAACATGCGGATATCCCAAAATAATATTCTGCATGAAGCCCAAACTGGCTTCCAGAAGGGTTATTCCACCATTGATAATATTCCTCTGGTGAATACTCTTATTGAGCAGGCTAAAGTTCCTTCTGGTTTGGCTCTCTATATTCTTTTTGTGGGTTTCTCTTCTGCATTTGATATGGTCAACAGAAATATGCTCTGGGTAAAACTGGAACTTATGGGTATGCCAGTACACTTACTTTACATCTGTAAGTTAATGTATGAACAAAACACCATGCGGGCAAGGCTTAACAACCTGGGACTAATGTCCAATCTGATAGCAACTAGGATGGGAGTTCGACAGGGTTCCGGCCTTGCCCCTATGTTCTTCAATCTCTTCATGGAGGACTTTGGGGAAATATTAATTGATACATTGAATGCTTTCCCTAAGATTGCCATGAATAATCTCGGCTGGATCTGCTATGCAGACGATATTGTCATCTTTGATAATACCTATGTTGGAATCTGCAATAGTGCAAAGGCTGTATGTGCATATGCTTACAAAAATGGCCTAGAAGTTAACATCACTAAAACCCAATTTATGGCCATCGGGCGCAGTCGGTGTAAGAAGACCTCTATAACCTGCCTTATAGGAAATATTAAAAGGGTGAATACCTATAAGTACCTTGGACATGAAATTGGCTCCAAAAATGTTGGTTCTAATGATCATCTGCAACAAAATAAGAGAGCCAAAGTACTTTCTACTATGGGTGCGGTCATAAATATCATCTGGATTGCCATGTTAGTGCTGCAGTAATTGTAAAAAAAGATCTCATAAATATCATGGCTGAGGTTGAAAAAAAGCATGTGGGGTCCCAAACAATGGAAGATCTTCTATTACTTAAGGGAATTCCAATGACGTTTTCTCAAGTAATTCAGCGTAACAAAGAAACAATGTTGCAAAATAGAAGCAATCCTTCGTGCGAGATAATTGACTATCTGGAGGTTGCAAAAACGCAACATGACAGACTTTTACAGGTCAAACAAATCCTTGTACTGATGAACTCAAAAGATACAATTTTGGAGATACTTGAGTCCACAGAAATAGCGTGTTCCATCATGAATACGACTATGGATACACCCGATAGTCCTTCAACACTTTTTCAATCTCATCGAAAAAGATAAATACAGTGAATCACAAAAAGAAGATCTGAATGTAAAAGAGAACTTTTACTTCACATCAAGAAGGGCAAAAAGGAACCATCTGAAAGCAATAAAAAGAAGACATAAAAATAAAGTGGCCCCTGCACGAGTGGAGAAAACAGCAAAAGAGACTTCTTCTGAAACCACTCATGTCATCAAGTCTCAAATAAACACTGATAAAGGCTGCCAAAATTCGACCCCACCTGAACAAATTCTGAATTTGAGTGAGCTGAACGAGGAAAGCAAAAAAGCCTTGCAGCTTAGCTCTGTTACTGATCAAGAAAAAATGTCTAAACACCCGTTAAACTTAAACAAAGATTCTAACCTGATAACTCCTGTTGTGGATGTTGCTAATACAGGAGTAAAACTCTTAAAGCAAGTAGATTCAACGGTAAACATTCCCTTGACGACTCAACCACATTTAACTTCTTTTTTCACACACATCACATTGAAAACAACTGATGGTCTCTTGAGAAAAGAAAAAAGTAAAGAAAAAGAAGGAATAGTGGGGACCGCGTCATCTGTACAGGGGATGGAGAAGAAATGCTTAAATTCTAAAGTTGATGAAATGGCCAAAAAGATCACCCCTCTTTTGGAACCCTGCTCTAATTGTGCCAGTGCCGGGTGTGACCACCTCATGAACCAGAAATCGATTTGCGAACAGGGTGCTATTTTGAATGTACCTCCCCAGTCCTTGTTGTTGTCGACTACAACATCTTTTGAGGAGGTCAAGTGTTTGCAACCGAAGTTGCAAACACCAAATAGTACTCATGAAGAGTATAACCAACGTAAATCTCCATATAAACTCCTTATGAATTTGACATAACTGAAAAAGGAGGATATTAATGATGAAAAGGAGTTAGATAGATCCTCTATTGATGCCTTCCAGAAACCCTCCCTCAACTTTCATACTATCCCAAATGAAATGAAAAACATCATTGGATAGAAGAGCGATGTTCAAGACTAACGGAACTGTTTGTATTAATTGCTCCTTCTTAATGAATGCTCTATTTAAGATTCCATCGCTCAGAAGTCTGGTAACAAATGACATTGAGTGGATTAGGCTTCCTAATGAGAATAATAACTGTATGCTGTCTAGAATGTTATCTCCAATAATCGCGAAATGGATCTGGGAACATCAGAATGATCTTGCGATACTTGGGCTTGAGATGTTTGTCTTTCCGCAAATTAAAGATGCAATGGACTTTTTAGAATTTCATCCGCCCCCAGTGATACCTGTTAGTAATATTAACGAAAATGCAACTGGCCATAGCGATCCCAATAAAAATATGATGGAACAACTATCAGCGCTTACGAACACGCTGAATGGTCTTAAATGGCTTGAACCCCTAATTAAAACAGTAGCTAACATAACCTTACCTCAGGCGCCATCATAATATCACGACTTTAAGGTTGCGACGTGGAATTGCTGTGGCTTCTCGAACCTAACAAAATGGAGAAAAAAGACAAATGTTGAGGCCCTTCCTCACATCTTGTTGGTTCAAGAAACAATGGCAATAGTTAAGATCGAACTTGATGGTTTTGTTTCTTTTACACACCTTACGACTAAAGGGTTAGAAGGTAGACCAGTAGGAGGATTGGCTGTTCCGATTGACACCAAGTTGAATTTCACGATCAACAATGTATACAAATCTGATCTCTGATTGTTGGCGGATATAACATTTAATACAGTAGTTAATGGAAATTTATTGAAAATTTATTTGTATTGGAATCCTTGTCAATATCCAATTGAAAGAGCTTGTGAAATATTAAACAACGCCCTCAGTGAGGCTTACGTTAAGTCACCACTTGCTGAAATTTTAATGCATCTTTTTGGACTGACAATAGTAGAGCGTTCCAGCGTTCATCATACTTTCAGACCTCAATTCAAAAGGGAAATGTGTGGAGCAAGTTTCTCAAATGTTGGGATGTTTATTTGTCACCACCTGCATCTAATCATATGAATTTTACAAGGAAACGGGGGAACCTAAACTCATGGATTGATCACATGTTTGCTTCAAAATCAGGGATGCTTTCAGCTGTAAACACTGTTGAAACTTACTTGGGTGATCATTTAATGATTGCAATATCGATTGTACAGTATTTGAAATTTCGGTCTCCTGAATTCCATCTAGCACTAATTCAGAGTGACAGACCTTGACTATCTTTCAACTGGGCCCCTGCTACATGTAGAAAAATCACTGCCCTTGTTAATAGAGATTTCTGGAAGAGTAATGGGATAAAGTGCCATGACAACGATTTAATTCTAAACTGGAATTTACAGATGATTGCCTCCATCTTTCAGAAATGTCTCAGACATGTGGCGCTCACAATACAATTAAAAATGAGGAGGTACAATATTCTCAAGAAGTAGCCTCTCTTAAAAGGAAGAAAAACGCTGAACTTCGAGAGGCGCGGAAATCCAGGTTGAGCAACAGCAATTCTGAATTTATAACAATGAAAAAACAAATCATACTTAATTACAAAAGCGCACTAAGGCAGATGTGTGCCCTGAATAAAATAAAGCAAAACCAAAAAATAGTTAATTTATTATGTAATGGTAAGAACAAAAGACATCTGGAGAGCTATTAGATTAATAGATAAAGAAGAAGTTTGTGAATTTGATTTGGGAATTGACAGCTCAACCTGGACTTCTTTTTTTCTTGTTAAATTTGCGCTCCCTGAAAAATTTAGGTCGTATGAACATCCCCCTGAGTGTCAACTTATCCCGAACTGTTGTCCTTGGGGGGTTACTGACATACTCTACGCAATCCAGAAATTGAAAGGATCTAAATGTGCAGGACCAGATGGTCTCCCGCCTTGTTTAATCAAGGATGATCTGTTGTTTTGGTCCTCTATGTTTGACACCGTGTTTCAAGAAAATTTTTGTACAAAAATGATTCTGCTCTCTTGGCTCATGTCAATCATTATTCCACTACACAAAAAGGGGTCAATTTCTGATTCTAACAACTATAGACCTGTTGCCATTATTGATGTGGCAGCAACATTTTTTGCATCTCTCATCTTGCAAGAACTAGAAACATTTTCTTGTAATAACAATTGTCTTAGTCCGGCACAAGTAGGGTTTTGAAAAGGTATGGACACTCTTCTTAATGCCTGTACTATTGCCCACATTATTTCTTATGCTAACTGTCCTGCCAATAGTCCCATTTTTGTCGCATCCCGTGACCTAAAGGCAGCTTTTGACTGTGTTATAAGAGGTAAACTTTGGCAAAAAATGCTCAAAGCTAAATTTCCACAGTATTTGATCACTTTAATAGAAATACTTCACTTCAAAACGAACTTTAAAGTACGAATCAATCGAGCAGGTTACTGAAGCGATTCCAAGTTGGACTGGTGTCAAAGAAGGCTGCAACCTTGCAGCCATCTTATTCAACCTCTACTTGGCTGACCTAAAGGAGATATGGAACACATATAAATCTTTTGCAGTTCGTATAGGGTCTTTCACCTTGTCCTGCTTAGTGTATGCAGATGATATCTTGCTGTTCGACCGTACTCAAGCAGGACTTCAAATGAAGTTGGAAAGTTTCTTACAGTATTGTAATATCAATAATTTAACTGTAAATCCTCAAAAATCTAACATCATTGTTTTTTGTAACAAGAAAAGGTACGGCATTTTTCGTGGATGATTGGAGCTTCTATCATAGCAACCTCCATAAACTTACCTTATTTAGGACTAATTTTGATGAACAATATTTCATATAAAAGTATGAAAGAACTTTTAATGGTAAAATTGTTACCTTTAAAGTGCCAAATGAAAATCCTGCTCCATAAAATTTGTACATTTTCGCTCATACTGCTTTTGGAATTTTATCTGAAAAAAGTTGAGGCAATCATGCTGTATGGAGTGGAATTATTTCTATATGATCTGGGGCCCCTATTAAATCAACTTCAAGGTCTTATTTGGAAATATATTCTGAGTCTTCCAACATCATTGCCAAATTCTATTCTTAGGCATGAATTAGGATTAACTTCGCTATCGGCCAGATATAATTGGCGCTTACTTTCTAATTTTGCCAAAATGATGGTTCCTCATAAAAATTCTTTGTATATCAGGTTAAATCACATTTTAGTCAGCAAAAAGCCTCCTTCAATGGTTCAATACAAAGGGTGGATGCTATTGTTGTTGGATAAAATCAATATGTCTGTTGAAGATCTAGATCTGTTGCAAGTAAAGATTAAGAAAAAATAGTTTGAATTGGATTGGGCGGAAAGTTGTTAGCAGATTCAGAGTAATTCCTCATTTGCTGAATATTTCAAATTCTGTCATATGTAATCACCCTGCCTTATATATATTACACTGTGTCCTTGCTCATATGTACCTAGAACATATATTTTGTTTCGATTAGATTTGTTTCACACAAGGGTCAGAATGAAATATTGGTATAAAGATAAATCAGACAGATGCATGGAAATAAGTAGATTCTGTAATTTAACTCAGGAATCCCTCAAATATCTTTTTATTTTTTGTACATATTTTGAAAATGATCGCTGTAAAATAATGAACTCACTCCTGCAAGCAAATTCGGTCCTAGCCAGAAATTGGATCTGGTTAAAATGTATGTGTGGAATAAAGAATGCCTCCATCCTGAATCCAACAAGGTTGGCAAATGTTATCTTAAAGGAACTTGATCGAGTCAACCAGCTGGCATAAACATATTCTTCATTTGATGTTGAGCAGTTTCTAGGTGTTGTTATGTTTGCTGTATTTTGTTGAAAAGCCACAAGAGGATTCGGTTAGTTTATTGATGTCTTTTGTGTATTTTTTAAGTTATTTCTTCAATTTTAATTGTATCTTTCACTGCATTATTTGTACTAAAAACAAATAAAGTTTTAATTTAAAAAAAAAACTATGGGTGCGGTCTTGTCTTTTTCCCAAAGGACTGCAGGATATAGTTTGCATGGCATACGCACCATCTATAGCAGAAACTGTCCGCAGCCTTTCTTTATGCTCTTGAGGCTTCTTATACAGATTGGACCTCTTGGGCAAATAAGACTGAGGGATTAATCTGGCATATAATTTTGGGGATGAGCAATTATACTCTTGTCGAGGCCATTCGACTTGAGGTGGGCCTAATATTTCTTGCCACACTAATCAATTTAAATAGAGCTAAGCTTGATATAAAGATTATTCTACCCCCAACTCTCTTCTGTTTGCCCTTCGAACATCTTGGGAGAACGGAAATGGTATTGGGATGAATATGTTTAAGGCCATGAATGACTGTTTCCATGAGAGGCTGTGTTGGACACCGTGTTGGGAACATGGTGTAGGTGCACTAGTAAAGTCGCTAAAAAACTGTACCGAGAAATGTGACTGGGCTAAAAGCCACGAGAAGGTTGTTGGTATGAAGTCTCTCCAAACCTCCTCTAGGATGGCTTTTAGCTACAAGGAACCTCAAGAATACCTAAAACTCCTCCCCTCTATGGTAACACGTCAGTTTTTTATGAATATCAGACTAAACCGACTAATGTGCTTAAGATAAGAGGTGAATGGGCTGGTATCCCATTAAATGAAAGATCTTGCAGAACATGTCTTGATAGAGAGGAAGTGGAATCAGCAAGACATAGTCTCACTAAATGCTCTGGGATGAGATCTGTATATGAACAATATTAATCCAAATTTGTTGAAGATATTGCTGGTATGGGCTGTGAATCATTTTGGTTGCAATGTGTGTCTGGCTATAGCCGAATGAAGATTATTGCCATAACTCAGGTCTAGAAATTTGCTGATAAACTTTTACGAAAATTTGAAGATGATGTAAAACTGCTGGTGGAACTATAAAATCTGCTTGATTTGCTATATGTCGAGGTGCTACACATACTTGGTATAAGGTATTTTTCTTTTTCTTTCTTTCTTAGACTATCTCATTATTGTCTAAGTTTTTATTTTTCTACTTTGGAGCTGAAGAAGGTGCTGCTAATAATTGTGTATCAATGTCGTTTTTTTAGTCTGGTTCAGTTTTCTGATTATTTAATTAAGAGAAGGAATTTGTTGTATTTTCTTCTTTAATATATGTGATATTATGAAGATGAACTATATGTATCTATATATGTTTAAACGTTTCTTAAACTGTATACATGAATTTAAAAAAATGCTTGAGCACTTTTGCATTCTTTGATGCAGCTAATGTGAGTCCTCTGTCTATTCTGGATATGTGCACCTTTTTCATGCAATCTGTGTCCTGCATTTATACTATGGCTGTTGTAAGTGACTGCTATCGTGTCCTGTACCTATGCTAGAACACAAGTACCCTTGTCCTGGATTGTGAATGTTGCAAAATGCTACTTGGTTATCATTCTTGTTAAAGCAAAGCTAATGATGTATTATTTATATAGCGCCTTCATCCAAAGCGCTTTGCAGAGCACATATTTACATACAATAGCACCCAACCAAAATTGGCACTCATTTATCGACCTCGGAAGGATGAAAGGTTGAGTTGGCCATGCCAGGATTCAAACCTGCGACCTGCAGATCACAATCAGATTGCAGCAGCAAGCGCTCAACCCACTGAGCTATTTTGCCGATCTTACAGGGTAAAGGGATTGAAAGAGAGTACCCCTGCTTATTTTTATTGCTGAGAGGCAGCATAACAAGCTATGGGCTGTGATTGCAACAAAAGGGGGGTGGTTGCAACCAGATATTCTGGATCACTTAATTAATTTGTTTTGGGGGAGGGGGCCTCAGAGAAGTCTTTGCCCCGGCCCCACAAAATCCTTAAAATGGCTTTGATGACTTGCATCAATTGGATTTCTTCATGACGAAATCTTTAGCAAACGGTGGGGCGTTTTGCCCAATTTTGCATAGAACGTGTACTGAAAATTCGCCATTGTAACCCATGAGTTTAAAAATGTTCTTGGGAAAGATTACCTCCCATCCGTCCCCTCCCCCCCCCCACTATTTGAGTGAAACCTTCATGAGCATTCAATGAAAAAACTCACCCCCATCCGCCACTGAGGAATCGCACCTTGAGCAACACAGTAGATAAAAGGCCAGAGCAGGGGGAAAACAGAGACATGCACCTGGCCTGGACTTCAGTACGGCTGCTTAAAGCCACATGAGATTTCGGTCTGAAGCCAGCCCTTTAAACGCCCCCTACCAGCATTTTCCAGCGCCAGGAAATGCAGCATTGCCCTTCTCCTGACTCTAGTCCTGAGCATGAACCCAAGAGCTGTCGCAGATAAGACGGGCTGCTAATCAGTTTAAAATTGAAATCCGCTCAACGGGAAAACATCTTTGTATTGCATTATTTACTACATTGTGTAACCAGCTTTGAATGAATAATCGCAGTTTTCAGTTTTACTGTGTAGTTGCCATGACATTTGCATTCTGGGCTGGGCCATGATATTTGTTTATACATCATTTGTTTTAGGTTTCGGGAAGTTACACAACATGAAGAACACATTTAAACAGCAAGCAAAAGTAATTTCAGTGCTTGCATCTATATGCAGGCTACACGAATGAGGCAAATACATGCACTACAACATAGATTCTGCAATCACAAATCGAGGGGTTAGCAATCTGGGATTGACATGCCAGATGGGGGCTCAAATGGGAATGGGGTTGACATGCCAGTCCTTGGGCCATGAGAAGTAAGTACCACTCTCTGCTCTCAGAACGAATCACAGTGTGACAGTATACAAAGTGAAAAGCCAGGGCTATCTGTTGGCATTATGCCTGACATCATAGTGCCCCAAATGTGAGGCTACACCTTGCTGGCAGACTGGTCTGTAAAAGGCACGAAATCCGAATTAGTCTGAATGAAGGTATTTTGATCAAAGTACAGAGTAGAACGATCGACATTTTGCACAGGATACTCAATAGGAAACCAATTGCAACAATATTACCTTGCGACCCGGGACCCAGCATGGGAGTTCCCTCATTGTCTCCCAGAACCAGTCCCAGGCTGCCAGAGACCCAGGAGTACAGGGCCGCCACAATGAAGGACGGGAGGGAGAGGCAACCTGCCCAGGATCTTGTGCATTTAGCAAGGCCTTGCAGGGCGAAGAGAGCATTTGCTTTCTTTAGTTTTGAAGACTGCATTGTCTCTCTCCCTTATATATTTGATGATTTCATACACCAACTTAACACATTTATACAATAAATGTATACGTCAATTTGATCATTCGATATAAAAAAAAAAATTACAGGGGCGTGGCCTGGCTGGAGACTAATGGCGGCTTAGCCCCATGAACTCTGCAGCCTGTATTAATTGAACCACAAGATGCGGACACCAATAGAGCAAATAAAAAACTCCAAATGGTAGATTCCTGGACCGGAATCTTTCGGGAATCAGATAAATTGACTCTCTAGGATTACGGATGCACCCATACACAAGAACGCAGTCACGAAGTATGAGCCTGCCCGTCCCGGGCAACACAGAAGTAACATGGCCGCCGAAATGCCCCTAAAAGCCTCCTCTGCCTGACGGAGCTGCTGGCCTGTGAATGCGCCACCAACACCTGCTCCAGTACGTTGGCTGTGGATCGCATGGTGAGCACACGTCCCCACCGCTGCTAGACGAAGGGCCTCATCACGAGTTTGGCGGTAACCCTTAAATGTGGCGGTAACGCTATTAACTGCCGTATTTAAGGGTTTGCCAAATCACAGGCTTTGCGGATTTACCCCCAGCTCTGAGCTGGGGCAAATCCCCCGTGATTTTGCTGATTTTCGGAGCGCCAAACAGTCCACATTGGGCCCAATGGGGAATGGGAAATTCCCGAATGGGCCCAATGGGGAATGGGGACTTACCGTGCCGCCAAACCCATGATCCGGTGCTAATAGCGACAGGAGTTTGGCGGTAGGGCTAATAGCCCCGGCGAGCGCCCTACTTGTGATGAGGCCCCAATTCTGGATGGAAAGCGAGCCATACGTTGTTCCCCAATCGTGAAAGGGGTGCCAGGTTGAGGGACACCAGCAGCTTGCGAGACAGTGCGGCCCAGAACAGGGGATCTGGGCCAGAGCAAGCTTCCCCATCTATGAGACAGGACCCCGCATGGCCACTCTTCACCCTGTGCATGGCGCCAGATTGAGGGACGATAGCCGCCCGCAGAGCTAGGCAGCCCAGATCGAGTGACCAGGATCGAGACCGGCTCGCCCCGCCCACTTAGGGGCCCCCAGGAAGCGGTAAGAAGGCTTTGACCCTGCATAACTTAACATTCATTTTATGAGTGGCCCCAGATAGCGGAACAACAGCGGTCCATGAAGCGGCAAAGCCCAGATCTGGTGCACTGAACAAGGGCAGGCTCCCCTCCTTTATGGGCCCCTGAGAAAAGGCAGGTGGGACTTAACCCCCCACAACTTCCCCTGATTTTGAGAAAGGCACCAGATTGAGGGACGCCAGTGGCTCGTGAAGCACTACGGCCTGAAACTGGAGCTCTGGGCCTAGGCAAGCTCCCCCCATCCCCTGTGGGCCTTTAGGAAGCGAAGAGGAATTTGACCACCAACCAACACCGAGAGTCTCTTCCCAGTGGAGCCCACCAGGGAAATGCACACTGGAGCCCTCCAGAGAAGGCATACGACACCACAGGGGGACTTACAGCTGGAAGACCTAGCAAGCGAACACAAGCCCCAGCAGGCAGAGAGGCCAAAAAACTAGGCAATAACAGCAAGTGAGGCGTTTGAGTAAATTGACAGGGGTGTAACCAGACGGCCCGCCATCTGTACAGGTGAGGACCCCCCATCTAGAGCCAGTGCATCAGTATAGTCTCCTCAGGACCCTTTTGGGGGACCCAACAACATTAAACACCCCCTCTTCCCGCATCGAGGCCAAAAGAGGATTAGCTGCTCTAAAAATGAAGTTCGAGAAAACCAGAGAGAAGGGGACGGCCTCAATTAAAGAAATGCTGCAGCAGCAGCCAAAGGCCCCCGCCATCAGCCCTGCCACTGCAGACTTACCCCCTGCTGATGATTCGGACACCCAGCCATCCACAAAGAGTGATGTAACGCGTCGGCTGCAATCAATCCAGGGGATGGCCTTCACCGTCCAAGGAATGAAGGGCTTGTTTCGGATTCAAGATTACCTATATGAAATCCACCATACTCAACATTTCCGAAACGGATGAACATGTACAAATGTTAAAGGGTACTTTCGAATTCGCATGGGCGACAGATTTCCTTAAATACCTGGGGGTCTTCTTGATGGCCCGGTATGACCAACTAAATGAGGCTAATATACTGAAGCTCTTAGCATCAGCCATACGGGAACTGGCAAAATGGGGGAAGATGGAGATTTCCTGGCTAGGTAGAAAGACAGCAGTCAAAATGACATTGCTGCCAAGGCTATTATATATCTTCCAGGCATTACCCATCTGGATCCTCAGATTAGTCCTTAAAGAGCTTCAGGCAAATATATTTAACTATGTGTGGAGACACAGGCTCCCTAGGGTCGCTAGGAAAATTCTAATGGCAGCAAAGGAGAAGTCCTGGATGTGGAAAGTTACTTATATGCGGCACAAATTGCCCCGATTCTGGAAAGCCAAGCTACACAACACAACACTAAACATTGGGCACTTATTGAACAATCTGCCTTGGGTGGACCACTATATGAATGGTGTTGGAACTCACTGGGAGCCAGGAAACACAAAGGGAGCGGACTTCCAACCACTATGATGAGATTTAGATATTGGGATGGGGCGGCCTAGAGGTATGGGACAGTCACTTTCCCCCTACCCTCAACCGAATTTGAAATAATCAGGAATTCCCCTGTAGACAAGACACTAGAAGATTTACCCATTGGGTGGAGGGAGGGCTAATCAGGGCGGGCCAATTATTCACTAATGATCAGCATTTACCATTTGAACAATACAAACAAACCTTCCTGGTGACAAATACGGATAGATTTGGATACGTACAACTCCGCCATTCGCTCCCTGGCACAGAACTATCAACCCAGGTTAGAGGGACACTACACAATTTGAAGATTTATATATCGGAGACCCCTGAAAGGCCTAGTGCCCTCCATCTACAAAATACTTAACTCCAAAAGGTTCAACTCACCCCACACATACATGATCAAATGGGAGGAATATATAGGGAGGCCAATAGATGAGCTGGCCTTATACAATATATGGACCAGGACGGCAAAATATTGTAACTCAGTTAATCTCAAAGAGAACAGTGTTAAGCTGCTACTGAGATGGTATCTAATCCCAGAACGTCTGCACAACATGCACCCCACATACCCCCCTAATGTTCTAATGCAACTGGCACTTTTTTTGTCACATGTGGTGGACATGCCCGATCACACAAGTGTTTTGGAAAGAGGTGCTAGCCCAGATAAAAATAATTACCAATCTGAGTTTACCGGAGGATTCCATGGTGATACTATTAGGGGATGAAGATCCACAAGGTCAGTACAAACTACAGGTGAAAGGATCTAAACAAATAACCCACTTTTTAGTGGCAACTAAAATGGGCATAGCAAGAAACTGGAAGTCCCATCTTTCCCCAGACATCAAAGAATGGTGGTCCAGATTCTGGTATGTAGCTGCAATGCACAAAATTGATGCTGCAATTGGTGGGGAGTCGGCACAATATCTTCAAGAAAGGGCCCTCTTCTTACTTATGTGAACCAGCATGATGGTTCTGGAATATGCCACAAACCCCAATGCGATGACCTCCTTCTCATTGTTGTAATAGCCAATGGACATGCCCAGTACAACCCATCAAATATCCACTCGCTAAGTGTTTGTTGTCCTTTCTTTACATTATTTTTCTTTCTTACATGTCGATTTTGTTAAGACGATTGTTGATGTTAAGTTGATACTGTTTGGTCCTCGAGCAGTAGGGCCAAGAAAGCCTACACTGCAGGCAGATTTTGGAACAATGAGGTAATGCACACTCTGAGATTTTATTTTGAGGTTACACTTGTTAACAGTACATGTATAAGCCTGCAAAATATGCTCTGTTTGTTTACACCAATAAAGAAAATTTTGAATGGGGAAAAAAATTACAATTACACAATAAATATATCATTTTATCATAATCCAGGTTTAAAAAATGGCCTAAAACTTCTTTTTAGGTCAACTTTACCTGTCAAATATCATCTTTATTTGAGTCCATAGCATATATAATGACACTTGTGTATAGGCACGTTATAAATGCCATATCATATCATATCACGTTGTGTTTGGGGTCCGAGGCCAGTAAGCAATGCCTCCAGAAATAGTCACTGCCAATATCCCTTAGTCTATGGACATGTGGCCCCAGATACTAAGTGCATAGAAAATGAAGATGTGCCTCTGTACGCTCACCCCAGAAAAAATAAAACCCGCTATGGAAAAAGACCCAAGAAATTCTTGCAAGGATAACAAGTATTTAATTCCATACAAAAAGGAAAAGCACTAGCAAAGAACTATGCTGTTGCAGAACTTTCTGCCCTCCGTCCGCTTGTGTGACACGTTATAAGCACAAACAGTGTCATTGATGATGCAATTACAGATAGGACAATTCTCCAATCCCCAGTGGTTGGTACATATACATGTAGTGCCTGTTCCACATGGGATACCAGGCCATTGGCCCATCTTCATCTGTCCGTCTTCGCTTGCGTGGGCCTGGCTGTGCTTGTCCACTGATGCGAGGTTGGCGTAACAATCAATGTTGTGCTGGTGATAACAATGTTATTCTATCATGGCACTACACCTGGCAGATACATGAAGGGGATCGTGGGAGAGCTGAGGTCTCCCTAACTCATTCACTTCACTTGTTCCCAGGCAGATCAGCAACTCCCAAGGTCCCCCACCTACGGTTTGTGCTATAATTTGTACGTCACCCTGCACCTCACTGCACAAATAATGTGACCCACTAGTGAAGGCGCAATAGCCTGGCCTTCTGATCTTAGTGATCAATTGGGGGGTGTAAAGGTTTTATGGATGGTGGTCTGAGCTTGGATGGTCCTGTGGCATGCAGGGGTCTCAGGATGAAAGTGCTGCCAAACTCTATTTCTCATGGAGGGATTGTTGGGGGTAGGAGGGTGTTGCTATCTGTTCTGTGGGATCGTACAACCAAGAAGCATGCTGCTCCCTTCAATCATGACCTGCTGGCTGCATTCCTCCTAGGGAGCGAGGGCCTGTAACTTCTGTAGAAAAATTGAGAATTGTATGGACTCTATGAGACCTGTTCAGGATGGGGGTGGTTTTGACACTCTTGAAAAGGGTCTGCTGCTAGAGCTTGGAATATTGTTCACCAAGCTTGGGCCTAAGTTCCAACATTGCTGCTAATTTCTAAGATGGCGTCTACATTCGCATCTGTCTACTACACGCTCTGCTCGGATGTATGTCTTTTGCTACATGCACTCCCTCCCCTCTGCTCCCCGCATGGGCCACTGGCATTTATTTCTTATTCAGTATTGTCTAGGGGGGTGGGAAGACCCAATCTCCTTCCCAACATTCCCCCCTTTCCTTCCTTCTAAAGTAACACACTCCTCTGCGGGTTCCCCAAGGGGCCCATGGGTCCTTCTATATTCTTCAGTATTCCTCCTGGATTTTTCTTCCTCAAGTCTTTTAGCCTCTAAGTACAGTGATGAGCCCTTAATTGGGACCCAGGCCCTACACACATCTCGCAAGCTTTCCCCTGCCTGGGCATATTCTTCTGGGATGCATGTAGATGCAACCCCCAAGCTCAGCTAGGTCAACCCAATGTTCAGTGTAGTTCTCAAGGTCAGGTGGGGGTTTGGTGACAGTACCAGGGGGATGTAAAGGGTGATGAATTTCTATCATGCTGGGTTGGTTTGGGTCATCAGTTTGGGTACCGATTTGTGTGGCACCACAAAGTGCTTTAGGTGTTACCCCAATTGAGACCATCATCATTGTGCTATTAGGCACTGCTTTGATTCAACATCCAAGACCGAACTGGCACGTGCAGAAAATGACCAATACGAAGACTATGACCGGCACCAGCATCTTCACTATCGCCCACATACAGGATGGTGCCCAGGAAAACATCATGTCGAACCAATCATCATTCTGTATTCCAGCCTCTTTCTTCATGCACACACCTAGGTTGTGTACGGCCCCTATTATCTGTGAGAAGGAGCCATTCTCTGCATCTTTGGGAGGTACGAATGTGCAACAGGAATCTCCTATCTTTTTTCACACGCCTCCTTCCATCGCCGTCAACAGATCTAGGACATAACTGTTTTGCATGGTCATTAGTCTCAGCGTGCACGACTCCACCTTTATCAAGTTGAACCCTTGCTCAGTGTCATTCGCCAGCTGGATCTGTTCCCACCTCATGATTTGTAACCACTTGGTATTGTTTGCGGCTTGCACCCCTAGTAGTAGCAATAAGGTGAAGAATGTCTCTGCTTTGCTGAAGAGCTTGTATTCATTCGGTATCTCATCCAGCAAATTCGATGAGTCATTGAACAGATAGTTAGATCGTCTCTTCGTCTCTTCCTTTGCAGGTTTTCGCTTTTTTCTTTCCCAGGGAGCATGTGAAATTCCGGTGGCGCCAATGGGTTTCTCGTTTGGGAGGGAGGTTGGTGCAAAGACAGTTGGTGGCCCCCCTTGCAAATATTCTTCAGGGATTACTAGTAGGGCTGAGTGCAATGTAGCCAGCAAACAATAGCCCCTCCATGATGGCGGGAGGTGCAAGTACGCCTCTAGGCCACACACCCAGTAGTAATCCATTTCTGCTGCAGTGCCTTTCTGGAGGTCAGGAATGAGTAAAGTCTTGTTGCAGTGTTCATTTGCTCTTACAGAAATTGTCCCAGCACTATAAAAGCAAAGTTCATATCTTTCTTCTCTGTGCACCTTCACTGCTTTCTCCATTGCCTCAATCCATGTAAGCTTTGTAATATGCTCAGTCCAGAACGATGCACATGTTGCTTCCACTCGGGCCAGAACTTCTTCATATCCCATGAGGCCTTCTGCCATGCAGCTGACTGTAGTCTCTTGCCACTTGTTGTTTATACACTTTAGTTGTTGTAGAGCCAGGTATGGTCTCTGCAGATATCAGATGCTTTTAGTTTTTTTGCTTTGTAGTCGGTCTGGCTCGATTAATTGAAGTCTTACATGCTGGGGCTGGAAAGTGCCTTTAAGCCTGCATAACGCACGATGTACTAAGCACTGGTCTTCTAAAATTGGTACTTCTTGTGGCACTCGGACCTTGGGTGTCCCTGACGCATGAGATATCAATGAACACACCTAACAGCTGCCATTCACTCTTCCTCTCCCCAGCTCATGTCAGTATACCAACTATTGGACAATTTAGGATGATGCACATCTTCTATGGCGTTGAGACCAAGCCTGTGGTAGGCATCATATTTCGCCATTCGCGCTTGTCTTTTCGTGTGTTTTGTTCTAGGTAAGTACCCTCTAATAACCTTGCTGACATTATCTGTGTATATAACCTTGCTGACATTATCTGTGCTTGTGCCGTGAAAGGAATTGGGAAATAATTTTGGAACCAACAAGGACCTTATAATATCCTCTAGCAATCCAGTGTGGGTGGTGTTGTTATGTACAGTTTAGTTGCTGAAGAGGGGAGTGCTGGTAGACATGGGGGTGCATTTATACCTAGTCCTATTGGGGTGTGAGTTTGTTCTATCATATACTGTTATTCCCCCACCGCCTGCTTGTTTTATATATCATGATAATATAAAAGACACACCTAAATATATTCCTAAACCAAACATAGACATTGCAAAAATACCTGCTATAAAATGTATTGCACACACATACGAATAAGAATACTTATACACACTACTACAACTATACTATTTCTTAATATCTAGTGAGTGATTTGAGAGCGCTGGTACCATGTTCTTCAGTGACCTGAAAAGGAACAAATAATGCACATAAAAAGAAGAAGAGAGGGAAATGGAATGCAAGAGAAAGGGAGAGAGAAAGAGAGGAAGAGAAGAAAAGAGAGAGAGAAGGAGAGGGGAGAGCGAGAGGTATGAAACAAGGGGTGATGACAGAACGCATCTGGGGAGACTCAAGAGAGTGCCTCCTGTGCAAATGTAACTTTAATAGCAGCAATATAGTAATAGGAGTGAAAATAAGGGCTGGCATCAGGGGCTAATGAACAAGGTAGATGAATGCTACCAGTCCTTTAGGGCGTTGGGCAATGTCAGGGGTGCTTTCCGAATGTCTGACAACTAGATCCAGTATCAGAGTCCTTCCACCTTAACAGTGATCAGAGTGTAGTTTATTACTTTGAAGGGTCCATAAAGCCTGGGCTGTCCCACTTGCAGACAAAGAACCGCACATAGACAAGGTCTCCTGGCAGTAGTGGTTGGGTTGGTGAGGAGTCAGTCGTGGAGACAGCTGTGGCGTCTGGCACGTCTTCTGCTCGGGTGGTACGATCTGTCAAGAAAGACATTTTATGGTACGAGTTAGGGTGATGAGGTACTCTTTGAACTTGTCACCTAAAACAGCTGCTGCCTTATGAGCGTCTGATGCCTTTCTGGTGGTGGACAAAGGTGTATGGATTCGCAGAGCCAATGACCACCTCATAGGGGGATAAATAGGGGGATTTTCTGGGCTGTGTGCACATGCTGAAAAGTGCTATTGGCAGGCAGTTCACCCAGTTGTTTTTAAGGGTGGTGCACAGTTGGGACAATTTACTTTTGAGAAGGCTGTTGATCCTCTCGACTATCCCCTTGGCCTGGGTTGGTAAATCGTACACATCCAGTGTCTGATGCCAAGTAATTTAGTGATCTCTTTGAACAATTAATTTTAAAAAGTGTGTGCCATTAGTTGACCTTAAAATGTCTCACACTCCCCACCTGGAGTATAAATGTAGCCACACATTTTGCATCCGGGTGTGCACAAGGTCCCGCCTCCACCCATCATGAGAAGGGGAAAAGGACAACTGTCAAGTATCGTGACCCGGTGTATCTCTTTCCCATGTCCGCGTAGTCAATGTGTAACTCGCAGAATGGCCCAGAGGGGCGGGGTAAAATTCCTCATAGTGTGCACAGTGTCATTCCTGTACTGAAACTTTGGCACGTGGTGCATCGAATGGTCATGCTCGCTAAATGTTCCTAAAGGTTTGGAACAAACCAATCCTCCTGGATGTCAGCAGCAATGTGGTGTTTGGAACAGTGGGAGGTTTGGTGTAATTGGTCAAATCCAACTGTTAACAACTTGGTCAGCATCACTGCCTTCCCAGAGCATTGTTTTCTCCATAATAGGTCAGTTGCTTGCACCCTCGCTTTACCCATAAAACCTTTTCCTCTTCTGGGGCTCTTACTTGTAACACAATAATCTGTGCAGTGGGCAGGGCGTTGTAAGGGATAGGTTGTTGTTCAGAGGTAGTTGTAGTGAGCACATATTCTGTTGGCATGGGTACAGGGAGTTATGTTGCAAGCTTGGCTGCTGCATCTGCAGCAGCATTCCCGAGTAACACCTCCTCTGTGTTGTTAGTGTGTACCGCGCACTTGACGACCACCACTACAGAGGGCTCCGATAATACAAATATCAGTCTGTCTAAAAGCATGACATGCTGAACTGTGGTCCGTCTGCATTCCTGAAGCCCCTCCTCTTCCATCATGAGAGACCGGTATGCACTGTTGAAGGTACGTATGCTGAGTCTGAATAGATTTCCACGTGGCACGTCAATGAGCGCAATGAGCTCTGCCGCTTGAGCTGAGCAGTGCATGGGTAATCTTTTTTGTATCAGTATTTCATATTCGCCATCCACTAATCGCACCATGGATTTGGACCTTTCTAGAATGGCAAACACTGCATGTTCAATGTATAGCATGACAGAGCAACCCATCACTATGATGGAACCCTTCTCTGTAGCAAACGCTTCAGTTGAAAGTGCCTGCTCACATGCAAATTGTCCCTGCATCACTGAATCTAGCATGTCGCTATAATAGGCCAATGGCGTGTGGCCCATAGTGCTCTTTTGTGTCAGCACTGCAGTCATAAATTGGCCATTTCAATGTGAAAAGAAATAGAACTCCTGAGTTTAATCTGGGGTGGCCAACACAGGTGGTAGAAATCACCTCCTTGAGGTCATTGAAACTCTGTGTAATTTCCTCTGTCCAAACAATTTTACTGTCCATTGTTTGCTCCTCCTTGAGGCTCTGTAGGACGGCCTAGTGTAGGCCACATAGTCCAGAATCCACACCTTGCAGTAATTGCACAACCCTAAGAACTTTTGCATATCTTTGACAGTGGTGGGATGAGGGGTGGCACGCACAGATGCAGCGTGCTCTGGTAAAATGTGTTTGCCATTTGCTGATATTAGCTGCCCTTTGTACAGCACTTCCTGTAAACAATACTTTAGTTTTTCCTTGTCAACCTTGTACCCCTTGGGGGCCAAGAGTTGCAAGAGAATGATTGAGTCTTACCTGCACTACTGTTTGTTGACGCTGAAAACTAACAAATCGTCCACGTACTGGATAATGGTACTAGACACCTGAATGTTCCTTAAGTCTGCGTGGAATATTCTGTTGAACATGCTAGGGCTCTCACAGTACCCCGGAGGTTATCACGTGTGTTCGTAGCACCTCCCCCCATGCGAAAAGGCAGTGAGATACTGGGAGTCAGGGTGTAATGGTATTGAAAAAAAAGCATTCTTCAAATCGACCACATTGAAATCTGTTGCCTGTTTGGGGATGCTACATAAAATCATGGCAGTGTTAGGAACCACAGGGAACTCTTGCTGTAATACATCATTGGATCATTCTCCAGTTACCCCCGATGCCTTTATGACGGGGTAGATAGCAGTGCTACACAGGGAAGTGGATGGTACTAATATTACTTGGTTGAGAAAAGCATTTGTTTGTTTGTTTCTCTAATCTTTATTGTGTCTCTAATCCCTTCCTCTGACTTGTTGGAAAATGGGTATTGTTTTACTTGTGTCAGCACTGCTCCTGGTTTTAGTGTCATTCATACTGGGGTCACACTGTGTAGAAGCCCTACATCATGGGGGTTAGTGGTCCACAATATCTCAGGCACCTGTTCTAAATCTTCCTGGACAAATTGGGGTGGGGCTACAAGGGCCATCAGAGGGCATTGAACTTTCCTGTACTGTACCATAATCTCACAGGGTATGCAAATTGCCTGTACAATGTCTCCATCATCTAGCCTGTCCTCAAATAAATCTGTATCAGTCACCTCTTTCAGGAGTATCATGGGGTCAATACTAAGTACTGTGCACCACTTGCAATCATGTTGTTAATTTCAAATCACCACAATGCGTTTAGCAGAAACCATCGGACACTGCAAGTCCAAGGAGAGTATAGTGCCTGGTGCCAACTCAGGGGATACAACTGGTTGAAAAATAAAGTCTGCGGGCACATGCCAACAACCCTCGCCAATCTGAGGCACCGCCTCCACAAGTATCATTATCCCACACATGAACATGTCTGTGTCTGCGGGAATTCTACAAACCACCACTTCATTGCCCGATGCATGAATAATAAGCATGGCCCTGATGACACACATTCCTGGCGTTGCACACACTATGAAACTGTCTGTAAAGGAGATTGTCATGATGAACTTGCTGAGCAGGTCTCTGCCCAACAATTTGACTGGGGAACTTTCAGAATACAACAGGGGGGCCCACGCCACTTTCCCCCCTATCTTTATGTCAACCTCCTTAGTGTATGGAACTGTGGAGACAGCCCCAGAGAAGCCCTGCATGTCGAGAGTCTAGCCTGACATTAGGAATTTTCCTTCACTGATGCATGATATGATGGCACCCGTGTCAACCATAAAAATGTATTGTTTGTTTCCTATCTCTGCGCTCAACAAGGGTTGCTCATCAGGGCGGACGGTCATAGATAAAACTGGGCACACAAGTGCTCTCTGTGGGCTGTCCTAGTCAGGGTACGTGTTCCACCCAGGGAACATGAAAGGGTTGTTCCCCATAACCCTCACTTCCTGATAGGGCACTACAGTTCTGCTCGGCACTTCATTGGGTGTGTTCATATTATTGTTCCCATGTTGTGGCATGGGTTGATGTGTGTAATGCTGTTGGTTGGTGTGGGGAGGTGCTTGTGCTCCCGGGGGTCTGTGTGGGAGCTGTGTGGATGCTTGGCGTATCTCATAAGGGATTGATGTCATCCTTGCTGGGGGAATCTGTTGCACATTTTGGGGTGGTATTTATTAACTGTGTTGTATCCAAGCCCTGACCTGCTTCTACACTCCCTCGAAAAATGGCCCCACTTTTCCACAACTCCAGCATTATGACAGCCTCATACCTGCGCCTCATGGACCCATACTTCCTCAAAACCCTCTTCTACCTCCCTTAATCTGCCCCTCCCACGCTGATGACCTCTTTGTTGACACTCTTGAGTGTAGAACTGCGTTCTGCCTCCCCACTGCCCTTGTCCTCTGTCTGTCCAAAATGCTGCTAACCTGACATCCATGTTCCCTTGTGTGCTCTCATACACCTCTGTTTGTGCAGGTGTGGTCACCACCCCTTCCACAACTACTTTAGCTAATTTCCTCTGCACTAGTTTCGTCTCATTTGCCTGAAGTTTCTGTGCTGTCTCTTTTTCACACTCCTTTATTTGTTTGCAATGGTGCACTATTATACTCTGTATTTCTGGCCACCCCTTCACCTTAATGTACACAATCTTGTTGAACGCCTTCTGTACTTCCTTCAGCAAGCCCCTTGATCACAAAATAGAAAAGAGGAACTGATTGATCCCAATGGTCCCCGTCTCTGCTCTCTACAGCTCTGACTGTATCATCTGCCATGTCAGGATAGGTGTGCCGAAGCGGGCCCCACACCTGCATTCTGATGTTATTAAATGTTGTTAGATGGTGTGCCGTGCAATTATCTAACCTCACTCCTGGGTGTCCTGCTTTGACCCACATGTCTCCCGCCTGATCTCCTACTGTCGCCACTAATAAACATTTCATATCACCCACAGAAAGGAGCACCCCTGCAGTCTGTTTTAAAAATGTATATATCCACTTACCCGCCCCTACTCTCAATGGTGGGTACGCCTTTATCAAATTCTTTTTGTTCATCTGAGCCCAAGGAACATACTGTACTTGGCCCACGCCCTTGTGTATTAGCGGCATCTTTAACCCTGCTCTTTTCTCTACTTTTCACTTTCTCTTGCCACTTCCTTTTTTCCTTTCCACTGCCATCTGGTCGAACCTCCTTACCCTGCTGTGCTTCCTCCTCCCATCTTCTTTGAACTCATCCACAGTACTCCACCCATCTTCTCCCGGGCCCCCTGCTCCTCTGTCGGACCTCATATTTACATACCATGTGCTGGCTGCTCGCACATTCTCTTCTTTCTCTATGTGTACATCTTTTATTGCCATGCTGTATAATCAAAACAAATTGGCCCCTGCTCTCCACTCATGTAAACTGTTCCCCTTCGCCTCACTTTGTGCTGTGCGCAATCACGCTACCCATGCTCATGCCGATTCTAGTGCTTCTTCTAGCTCCCTCTGCCCTGCGCACTCTGAAGAGGAAGTGGTTGCTAGAGTGAGTATATATGGGGGTGGTGGGACACAGGTCCACATAGATATATATGTTGGGTTAGAATTCCCTGTCGCTGGGCACTTTGTCACACCCCCTTATGTGTTTGTTGTACCTTAACCCCTCTGCTTGCTTGTCTACCTAGTGTGAACTTTGTTCCTCCTTTTCATTGGTATCTTCCACATCCTTGATCATTTTCCATATATCTAGAATCTCTTTCCATTTCTGCAGCTGCTTGCCTTTGTATTTAGCAGCTAAAAATTTAGTCGTGGATATGATCGGGGCCTCCCCCCTTGTGTCTCTGTTACCCACTGTTTGTGATACCTTTTGATGTTATCCCTTTAAAGGGGAAAAACCTTGTACATGTACTCTAGTGGTATCTTCCCTTCCATAGCAGCGATTTTACTCGCTTTAAAGCATCCCTACGCTCCCAATTGTGGGTTGCACATGCTGCAAAAATGTCACAGCCAAAAAACGTTCCTGTCTCTTCCAGTCAGCCCACGTTTATTCCCCTCCCCACCTTTTCACATACACTCAATACTTCACTGCATTTACTCAAAACACAATTGAAAAATGCTGCCCATTCTTGGGCTTCTGCCTCATTTAATGCATAGTAGACACTGAAAACAATAAGCTAAAATAACAACCACTACGATATCCAAGCCTGTTAATTATACAGGGCTTCTACTAACCTCTGTTACACGAAAAAGTGGTACCACCATTTCCCCACACTCGGGAAGGCTCCCTACATTCCCGTTTTTCCTTTCCATCCTTAAAAATCACAAAAAATAATAAAAAATACAAATCACATCCACAACTTCATTTTCCATTAACAAAAAATAATAAAAAATACAAATCACATCCACACCTTCATTTTCCATTAAGTCACGTACCACACTCTTCCCCATATACCACTCCCCTACTAGTTTTCACTAGCAATGGTATAATTCCTAAAACTGCCCTGCACTCTCTTTCGAACCGCGCCCCCACTTCAAAGAAGAGACATGACTTCTGTGAAAACAGCTCCTGTAAACCTCTGGGAATTATGCGTTTTGGGGACTGGTTGCTGCAGATGGGCCGGCTCCTCCGGAGAAGTGGCCTGGAAGCCTCCGTCGGTGCAGGGGTCACTGGGATCACGTTGGGGGTCACCAAATTGAAGGCACACCCCTGTACGCGCATACCACAAAAAAAGAAAACTATGGAAAAAGGGCCAAAAAACTCTTGCAAGGATAACAGGTATTTATTTCCATACAAAAAGGAAAAGCGCCAAGTAAGAACTCTGCTGCCCTGGAACGTTCCGCTTGTGTGGCATGTTATAAGCACAAACAACATCACTGATGACGCAATTACAGATAGGAACATTTTCCAAACCCTAAAAAACACGCAGAGGATCTACATACAAGACTGTCTGAAAGAGGATACCCTCAAAGATGCCAGAAAAAGAGCAACTCATACCCCCAGAGACATCTGTTTAGACACAAAGCCTAAAAAAGTACTTGATAGGCTGGTTTGTGTCACAACGTTTAGCCCATTAAGTGATCTTATACATAAGACCATTAAGAAAAACTGGCATTTGGTGAACCAAACAGGATCACTGAACAAAGTCCCTTGTTTTGCTTTTAAGAAGACTCCCTCGTCCACACCTTCCTGGAACCAGTCTCACGCATCAACACACTGTGGAACCTTCCCCCAGTTGTAGGGCATTACAAATGTGGGAAATGCGTGGCATGTACCCTCACCATACAGAAAAAAGTTTTTGAATACAAGAATGTTAAGCGGACTGTTACGCTCGACCTGGTATCCACGGGGACGCCACCCAGCCATAGGGACTCTGGTATCCTTCTCTGCGGTTCCCAGGTGTGACCAGCGGGGGAGTTCTGCCTGGAATACAGGTGAGCAATGTTCAAGACTGGGCAACTGGGGTAATCAGCCCCCCACCACCCTGTATGCCTGCAGCCCCTCTGGGCCTCTCCTCACTTTGTTGTTAATTCAGGTGTGCTCTCCGTCCTGCCTTCTTGGCAGGGGCGCGTTGTCCTTTGTGGGCGAATGCGATCTAGTTACTTCAATGATGCCAGCCCGTTTTGAGTCTTTTAGGTAGGTCTTATTGCTGTTGTATATTGTTGTTATTCTTGCATGCCTTTCTTGGTTTAATAAATGTCTCTTTCTCTTCCTTAGGTGTGCGGAAGTCCAGTGTGATGCATTGGCTGAATTGGGTCTCGCCAGTAAATGATGGCGTGTAAAGAGCGCTATGATGCGCTAAGTAGGCGTTATGTGCAGCGCTATGATGCCTTGCCTTTGCTAACCTGTTGTCTTTTCTTTCCCATAGATCGCGGTGCTCACCCGGTGTGTGGAATTCCTAGGCGATGCTGGTTGAGGGGCGACTTGCGAGGTAAGCTTTTCGCCACAATTCGTTAAGTTTCTAATATCTTGTTTCTTCCTTTTTTTGCAGATCCGTCGGTCCGGGAGACGCACTGATCCTAGGAAGCTGTTCGAAGGAGCTGTAGGCAGCTAACGATGAAAATTACAGGAAGCTGCTGCTGCTAACAATGTCCTTTTGTCTTCTTACAGATGCTGTTCTTCCGAGGTTCGTCGGTACAGCTGAACACGATGAGCGTCACGTTGCAGGATTGCAAAGTAACGCGAAGCGTGTTATCCAAGTCGGGTGTGGTTTAAATAGCTTCAAGAAAGTAGTCCAGGTAAGGTAGTACCTAGGCTACCACACCCAAAACACTGTACCGCATAGCTTGGGTCCTGGATCTCTTCTCCTTCGCCAATGACACACCTTACACCACCTCCTGCCTGCAAAGTCATCCGACCCATGAAAAGAGTGTCAGTGGCTGCCTTTGCCTCCACCTACTCTCCTCCTTCTACTCCTGCGGCTGACTCCCACCTTGAGACAGCCCTCTCTAACTTTCACCGTTCGATCTCCAACACTCTTGACATTATTGCCCCTGTCATGAGGGTCTGACTGAAGCCTGCCAAAAAGTGCAACTCTTGGTACGACTCTGGATGCCCTTAATCACAAGTGCAGAGCAGCAGAACGGAAATGGGGATCTTCATGGGCACCCTCTGACAAACTGGCCTGTCGCCTTTTTCAAAGGCAATATAGACTCTGCATCCGCTCCAAGAAAATAGTCTACATTCAAGCCTGGATCTCAGCGGCATCTGCAAGGAAATGGCCAACCCTACTGTAGATGCATCCTCTACTGCACCCACCCAGGCCCTTTGCTCGGCCCTGGCCGGACATTTCACCACCAAAACACAAGACATCCTGTCCTCTCTTTCCTCTGCTCCCCTTCTTGCACCAGCATCTCTTGGGCCCCATCAGCCGCCCCACAGCCCTCTCACTCTTCTCTCCTCCCTCTCGCCTGTCACTGGAGGAGGTCACTAGACAAGTCGGTATATGTAAGCCTCTACGAATCAGGTGAAGCCTTGTCCCTCCAAAACTATGAAGGACAATATTGACACTCTCGCTCCAGCCTTGGCTGACCTCTGCAACCTCTCTTTCGCCACTGAAGTTTTCGCCTCTCCTCTCAAGCACTCTCTTGTGCACCCTCTGCTCCTTTCTCTCTGATCGGTCCTCCCAGGTGGAACTTGATTCCTTTCTCTCCCCTATCACTCTCTCTCTACTTGTAGTGTCCCACAGGGATCTAACCTATCCCCCTAGTTCTTCAATATCTACATGGCCCCCTTGGCCCACAGGATCTCTACCTTTACCACTAACGTTCAGTGTTATGCAGATGACAGGCAGCTCTCTTTCAGGCTACCCTCAGCCTGCACCTCCTCTTCGCTCATCCCTGGCTGTCTATCTGCAATTCAGTCTTGGTGTGCTGCTAACGATCTCTGCCTGAATGCCAGTAAGACATAGATCGTCCTCATTGGGACCCCTGCTCACGCTTTCCCACTTTCACACTGGCCAGACTCCCTTGGCCCTGTGCCCTCACCTACCGAAAAGGAAAAAAATCTAGGGGTCATATTCAACTCTGATCTCTCCTTCTCTTCTCACATCTCAGACATCTCCAAAAAGTCCCTTTACCAACTGCACCTCCTCAGAGGTATTCTACCTTTTTTCACTTTCCCCCAGAGGCTCACCACTTCGAGAGCCCTGTTTCTCTCTAGGCTGGACTATTGCAACAGCCACTTTCTCAATCTTCCTACTTATACTTTCCATCCTCTACAGATCATCCAGAACAGAACCGGGAAACTTATCTTTGGCCTCAAGCCCACGGACTGCATCTCTCTGGCACTGAAATCCCACCTCTAACAACCCGTGGCTGCAAGGATCAAGTTCAAGACCCTCTGCATAATCTACAAGGCTTTCTGGGGCTGGGACCCGCTCTATCTACAACGCTCTCTTCCTAAATACTCACCCTCTAGAGTCTTCCCCTCGCCCTCCTCCAACTCTCTGCAGGTGAGCCGCTTTCACAAACAGAGATTTGGGGTAGAGCTTTATCCTTTGCAGGTGCCTCCCTCTGGAACAGCATCCCTGCCTCGCCCCACTTGAACCAGAGCACCTTAAGTTCCGGAAACTCCTCAAGACCTTCCTCTTCTCTTCCTCTTTCTCTATCCCTCTACCCTGCTAACCACCGTTCTTTTCCCCTCCACCTTCCTTTTTCCTTTCTCCTCCCTACCTCTGTTCATTTTTTGCTGACTTCGTGCCTGGTCCACCTCCAGAGCCTCACAGGTCCCAGGCCCCCCTGGCAGTCTTTTGCACTTGCAGCACTATTGTACTTTCAGCTTATGCTCCATGAGCCAGGGCAAACTCTCTGCACTTAACCCTGGGCCCTGCTGGACTGAACGCGTTTGTTCCCTCCCAAACCCCCCCTTCATCGCACCTCCGTCTGTATGGAAACTCAAGGCCTAAGAATGATTACTGTACTGCTTTGTTCTCTTCCCGCCTTGAAGCATTTTTAAGCACTCCACCTGTGTATAAGTGCTGAATAAATAAAAATGACAATTACAATTATAATAGCCTGCCCTTCTGATTTTAGTGATCAATTAGGGTGTAAAGGTTTTATGGTCGGTGGTCTGAGCTTGGATGGTCCTGGCATGCAGGGGTCTCAAGATGAAAGTGCTGCCAACCTATATTTCTCGTGCATATTTCTCGTGCAGGGATAGTTGGGGGCAGGAGGGCCTTGCTATCTGTTCTGTGGGATGGTACTGCCAAGAAGTACGCTGCTCCCTTCTCATGACCTTGCTTGGGGCATTCCTCCCAGGGAGTGAGGGACTGTAACATCTGCAGAAAAATTGAGAATTTCATGGACTCTGTGAGACCTGGTTAGGATGGGAGTGGTGTTCACGCTCATGCAGGGGGTCTGCCACTACAGTTTGGAATACTGCTCGCCACGCTTGGGCCTAAATCCCAACATAGGTGCTAATTTCTAAGATGGCGTCTACATTTGCATCTGTCTACTACACGCTCTGGCTCGGCTGTGTGTCTTTCCCCACATGCGGCCCCTCCTCTCTGCTCCCCGCATGGGCCCACTAGCGTTTATTTCTTATTCGGTATCTCCTAGGGCATTGGGAAGACCCTCTCTCCTTCCCAACAATCACGCATACACATACAGGCCATCAGAACATGCAGTGCGGACTCTAGTATGTGGCTCTGTTGGCATAAACTACAGTCTCTCTCATTTCTTGGCTTCCCCATTCTGGGTTCCAAGGTCTGCATTGTAGGTAATTGCTTCAAATGTGAAAGCAATAGAAACCTTCTCATAGCCGGAGAGGGACATTTGATTATGTATTGTTGTGCAGTAAGATAGGCGGTTTGTATTAGGGCAAATTGGTTTTAGTAGCCCCTCCATTTTGTTTAATTGGCTCTTGAGTCTTTCCCACGTATTTATTTATTTATTTATTTATTTATTTATTTATTTGTAAAGCGCGGCCAAACCCTGGGGCAGCTGGGCGCTGAAAGCTTACATGTTACACAACCAATACTGTACATAACAAAGAAATACATGTTAAAGATATAAAGGGAGTGTGGAGAAACCGAAAGGCGGTACAAAACATTCTCATATATATATGTAGACAATATAAACAGTTGCTATACTAAAGGCAAAATAACAATTTACAATACATTACTTAATTTACATAAGACCTGTAGCTATCAGGGACACTGTACTAAAGGTATTCTAGAAGTGAAGTGTCATCTATTATGGGGCGGGCAGGTTAAGATCTTGCTCAATGAGCCATGTTTTGACCTTGTTACGGAAGAGGGAGAAGGAAGGTTCTTCTCTTATGGATATCGGGAGTGCATTCCATTTTTTCACAGCAAGAACTGGGAAGCTTGCTCCGCCAGCTCGTTGTTGATTGAATCATTGGATGGCAACACAGTGTGTTTGTGCTACTCTACTACGTCTTATCGGTAGGTGGCATGAGAAAGTATTGCTCAGGTATATGGGTTCCTGATTGTTAAGGCATTTGTGGGTAAGTGGGAGGGATTGTAGGTCTATTCTTTGTTTGATATTCAGCCATTTGATATTTTGTCTGGTTGCAGTAATGTGTTCTTTGCTAGGTATGTTGCATGAAGATCGGATGGCATTGTTTTGCATGACTTTCATTTTGTTAATATTATGTTGGGAGGTTCCTAGGTAGAGCATGTTACAGTAGTCGAGCTTAGATAGTACTAATGCTCTTGCTACTGAGATGCAGTTAGATGTAGTCAGGTAGGGTCTGCAGGCTGTAATAAGCTTGCAGGTGTTAGCTGTAGATGATGCTAGTGCGTTGGTTTGTCTAATGAGTGAGAGTGCTGAATCAAGGTACATTCCCAATGTTTTGATGTCATTAGCTACTTTAATGATGTTATTGTCGATATTGAAGGATTTGTAGGAGGGTCCTAGTTAATTTCCGTTTTGTTGGGGCACCAAGAAGTAATAACTCAGTTTTATCATCGTTTAAGCATAAGCCATGTTTGGCCATCCAAATTTGAATTGTACTGTAAATGTCATTGAGAGTTTTACTGTCTACAACGTAATCCCCAGTGATAGGGATGAGTATCTGAGGGTCATCAGCATAATTAGTGTATGTGACACCCAGATAGTCAAGTATATCAAATAGGGGTTTGATGAACACGTTGTAGAGAGTAGGGGACACACATGAACCCTGGGGGACTCCACAAGTCACGGGTGTGGGTGGTGATGAGGCTGTAGGTGAGAATACTCTCATTGTTCTATTACTGAGGAAGGATTTAATCCAAGCAGTGGCTTGGTCTGAGAAATGAGCAGCAGATGACAAATGTTTGTAAAGTATTTCATGGTTTACTAAATCAAATGCTGCACATATATCGAGTAGTAATAATAGGGCAGATTTACCTCTATCTTTGAGGATCTGAATTTGTGTCTTTAGGTCAATAAGTGCTGTTTCAGTCCCGTGCCTGCGTCTGAATCCTGATTGTCTTAGTCCTAATAGGTTGTGTGTGTTCTAAGTACTGCTGTATCTGGATGTATGCTGCACGGTCCAAGATTTTAGTAGAAATGGAACAGTCGTGATAGGTCTGTAGTTTGAAGGGTTGGTAGGATCCAAAGATGTTATTTTTTTATTTTGGTTAGGAGCATGCTCATAATATCCATAGGGTATCCTTCGTGCATGTGTCCGGAATAGGCGCAGGTGATTCAAGTTCTTTCAATATGTTGAACAATTCCTTGGTATTGGAATTAGCCTTGGCAATACGGTCATTGAAGTTGTCTTTTTTTGCCTGTATGATGGCTTTTTTGTAATTAAGTGAGGCCACTGTAAACAATAATTTATTGGATTCTGAAGGTGACTTTTTCCAAACTGATTCAGCTGTACGTTTTATTTTCCTAAGATTCTTTAGGTGAGGCGTGTACCATTTGTTGATATGGGCCTGTAGTTTAGGTGTTTACATTTCAATAGGTGATATTGTATTAATAGCCTTGAGGATAGTCTTGTTATAGAGATTCACCAGGTCGGATGGAACTGATGGCAGAGTAGTGGCTTGGGTAATTGTGTGTAGTAGTGGTATCAGGTTTTCTAGTGCAATGTTCTGTTTACTTCTTGCTGTTTCGCCCCTATCAACAGTCATCTTTTTTTCCTTTCTTCTCTTTTGCACATTTTCTTTGTTTCTTATGCTTTCCCCCCTTGGTTGTAATAAGGCTGCACTTCTATCAGATGAGTGCACTGGAAATGGAGATTTCCTTTTCTCAGGGGACATATCTGTTGTTTTGCTCTGCTTTTTGCTTGCCAAGCCCAATATCTCCACTGTAGGCAAAGTCCCATGTTTTGTATATAGTTACGTCTATTCAGGTTACCTGTTTTTCGAACAGGATCACTTGGTTTATGTTTGGTGTCTTCATTTGGGATTTATTGTAAATGATTTGCATTGTCCCCCCACAACTTCAAAGCTAACTGGTTGCAAAATCTCACTAATGACTGTAACACCATGTATAGTGCTTTAAGGGTAGCTGGAGCAGGAGGGGAATGTAAAACATCATCATCAAAAGTGAGATGAGGATTCCCCAGATCGTCTAGGTTCTTAAAAATAGAACTGAGTTCTGGCTTATCGAATATTTACAGGACCAAGTCATTTTCTTCCCATGTTCCTGTGAATTCGCTGCCTCGAGATTTCCCATATCTGCACGCTCTCACAGGACCTTAAAAAAACACTGTCATTTATATATGTTAGATTTTGTTATTTTGTCACAAAACAGGTGCCTAGTTAGAGTCCTGTTGCCTCACCATTTATATACGACTTTTAATTTTAAATACATTTCTGCTGGATGGGATCAATAAAAAAAACACTAAGTGCCTCATCACGAGTTAGGCGGTAACGCCGGTGCTATTGGCACCGGCGCTAATAGCCCTACCGCCAACCCCCCCGGCGCTATTAGTGCTGGATCACAGGTTTGGCGGAAGGGTTATTGCCCATTCCACATTGGGCCCATTCGGGAATTCTTCATTCCCCATTGGGCCCAATGGGGAAAATGTGCGCCGATAATCGGCAATTTTGCTGTGGATTTTCCCCCAGCTCAGAGCTGGGGGAAAATCTGCCAAAGCTATGATCTGGCGGACCCTTAAATGCGGCGGTGATAGCGCTCCCGCCGCATTTAAGGGTTACCGCCAGACTCGTGATGAGGCCCTAAGCCTGTACATGCTTATCTTATTCTGGCAAAACTTCCACTTGCTATGAGAAAAAAAGATATATCATGAATTCTCTAATTTTTCAAATAAAGAATATTTTTTACTTCATTATTCAAATTATACGTATTTTTACACATGAACCATCTTACAGTTCAATCAATGCGATGATTTCAAATTCAATATTCATAAATGTTGAGGTCAGCATTTATTTCCTCATAATGCCAACTATAAACAGTGTATAATATTATCACATTCCGCTTTGACGGTTTTTCTTAGTTGTTTAGAATGTTCAAAATGATTAGCTTTTCCAACACGCGTTTCACTCACAGGTCTTTGTTAATTTATTGGACACCTAATAGTGAGCTTCTTCAGGGCTAATAGTGAATACTTCATAAATGAAATGCTATGAAACGTTCTCTTGTATTGAGACCCACTTTGTTTTTTTTCCAGTGCATGTATTCTATCCAGTTTTGATAAGGATTGAAATATACTTCTTTTCCACTAATTCATAAGGTTTTCCCCTTATTAATTGAGGATATAATTTCTTTCAACTTCTGAAATGCTAAGCCATGTGGAGTTGATCGTGGTTCACAACCTTGAAGACAAGGTGCAGGACAACCAAAATGGCTTTTGAGTTGTGAGGGCTGAGGTGTTCAAGCCTTGCTTTTAGCACACTTCAGTTTTTTGTCTTGTACAGCAATTGTAGTTTTCGGTTTCAGACTATAAAGCCAGGTTTACAAGTACCAAAATGAAATGCGAGGATAAGAACTACTCCGACATGGCATGAGCTAATTTGAGATGTCTTTGATCTTCACATTGCGATAGTCACCTGCTCTTAGCCATGTTAGATGCAGGCAAGCAGCTTGTTATAATGCATGATGTGCATACAACCAGAAGATAGCATACCTTTAATAAAAACATCACTCATAGGTCAACCACCTAATAGTATGCTCCCTATTTATTCAATGGCAGTCCAATTCATAGAATAGATATCACCCAAAGAGACAGTGTGCTGGGGGACAGGGGATGTCAACAGCCCCCTTAGTGCTTTGGCAACAGCAACAGGGACCTCACTTTGCCCCCATAAAGATGTTTATAGTTTTCAGTTTCTGACTGTATATCCTAACTTTGACTGTGGACAGTGCCAGTGGGGCTAAAAAGGATACAATATTGGCTTTAAGC
Organism: Ambystoma mexicanum; assembly: GCF_040938575.1. Taxonomy (NCBI): domain Eukaryota; kingdom Metazoa; phylum Chordata; class Amphibia; order Caudata; family Ambystomatidae; genus Ambystoma; species Ambystoma mexicanum. The sequence goes on along the minus strand of NC_090934.1, from coordinate 416,596,418 downwards.
TACCATAGTAGCTCAGCAGGATGAGTGTCTGTTGAAGAGATGTTATTTTTTTGTAAAGCTGCCTGTAAATCACACGTGTTTTAAATATAACATGCACTGTTTAACCAGGGGCTGGTCGCTTGCTCACATGATGTGTGGGTGTGAGGGCATTTCTGTCCAGATAGTAAAAACCATAAATTGGCACCTATGAACCCAGATCTCATTTTCCTAATACCTGATATCATGACAATAGAAGCATTTCATTTCGATGGAGGCATTTCACAAGCCAATTGCAGCTTCAGATGTATACCTTTGGACCAAATGCTCAAAGGATGGTGAATGAAAATGGCTGGATATTTGTGGGGGAATTCACACACAAAACTAAAGACTAAAGAAATCAATTGGTGGCTTTAAGTGCAAGAAAAGTGTCACTTTGAGAAGGTCTTTTTTTGCGGTTTCATATTGAATTGCAACAGCACTTTTAGCAGTGTGCCCAGCATGTGGGAAGGCTGGTTTTAAAATAGGCATCCCCTTCCTCAATGATATTCATGGCCCACCTATTCCCTGTCTGCTTCAGGGCACATGAAAACAAAAGAGGTTCTAAAAACATGATTTCCGGCTGGTGAAATGAGAAACTTAAAGACTGTTGAAAAGAGCCCTTGCCAGAAGGGAGCTAGTGGACAAATATGGGGGGGCTTAGCACCCATCAGGCAAAGAGTAATTGGCCACCCTTGCCACCTGAGGGAGGCCTAGGAGAAGGCACTTATGGGACTTACTTTTTCTGTACTGGCAAAGAATATATGTTGGGAACCAAAACCAGTATCACGGGATGTCCGTCATCCAGCAGGGTAACACAAAATAAGCTCACACTCCAAAGCGTGGGTAGGGGCCCTTGAGGACGGATATTGCAATCCATAGACACGCAGAGGTCTTGAGCCAGTATAGGGGCCCTTGACTAGTGGGTGCTCAAGTACACCAGTTCCTTTTTTTTCTCCAAATATATCTTTTTATTGACATCTCGATGAACATAGCATTATATCAGCATCAACATGGCTTCTTTATAAAGGCATCAAAACTTCAGTGTACACTTTCTTTAACCCAATTCCCCCCCCCCCCAACAAAAGTGTAAATTAATAAGATTCACAAATAATATGAGGTGTAATGAAATAATAATGGTTGGTTCCTTTCGGTGTTCAAATGTTCAAAGATGCTTTTATGTATCCCAGGTTATGATGTTTCTATTCAGCAAATATTTCTTCCGACATACCCCTCTCCCCTCTACGTTTCCAGTTTGCTCAGTACATTCATTTTGTAATAGATGTTTCAGACTCGGAGGTTTAAAAAACATGTGTTATTTGTCCTGCACAAACCCGTAAAATGAGGCCCAGATTCGGGAAAATCGTGGCATGTTTTTGGTTATATGTGCGGTCAGTTTTTCCATAGCCACTATTTCCCAAATCTTAACGCACCAATATGATAAAATCGGCCCCTCTTTTGTTTTCCAGAAGCGTGCTCGATTCAATTTGGCCACCAGTAACAGCTGTCTTATTAGTTCCGCCCTGGGACCTGACGCCGGGAATGCGCCATCGACAACCACCTCTCCTAGCTGTAAGATACGAGGACACATAGGGAGTGAGGCTCCAGTGATATCTTTTATCTTTGACTTGATTTCTTGCCAGTATGTCTGTTTCGTAGGACATTGCCACCACATATGTATAAAGTCCCCCAGCTGACCACATCCATGCCAACAGTGGTCTGAATAATCTGGTGACATCGCGTGTAGTCTCTGCGGGGTCATGTACAATCTGTAGCACAGTTTGATTGCACATTCCTTAAACACCATGCATCTAGAGCTTTTGGAGGTTCGGGTCCATACTTTCTGCCATGAGTCTATTGGTATCTCTGCCCCTATATCTTTCACCCATCTCGTCATGTAAGGGAGTTTGACATCAATATGGACCTTCTCCAACAGGCGGTAGCAATGGAATATTTTCAGTGTTCCTTGTCCCTCTGAGAGTGTGAGTTCATTTTCTATGGGGAGCTGTGTGCCCACCTGTGTCACTCGGTGGTTGGAAACCCAGCATCTGATTTGGAAGTATCGAAAGCGTCGTTTCAGGTAGATTGAATTGTCTTTGCATTCTATAAATGTGAGGGGAAGGCCATCCCTGTAAAGATCCTTAACGATTATCTCCTTTGTCATGCCTGGGGAGAAATCTGGGTTCTGCAATACCGTAGACATTGGTCGCTGTCGCCCATTAATCCCCAGTTGTGCACAAGCCTTGTCTGGGATGCAGAGGGTAGTTTGAGTGGATTCTAACCCCCCCCCCCCACTGTCCACTCTGGCATTGGCGCAATCTGGTATGCGCGATAATACCTCTATATCGATGGAACCCCCCGTCCTCCCATCCCTTTCGATCTGAGGAGCGTATGATGAGAAATTCTGGGTGGTTTCCTTTTCCAGATGTATTGGCTCACTGCTTTCTGTAAGTCTAACAACTCTTTTTCAGGGATAATGATCGGTAGAGCCTGAAAGATAAATAACAGCCTAGGCAGGACTGTTATTTTTACTACGGTGACTCTTCCCATCCATGACATTTCTTGTGTTTCGCATCTGTTCAGGGTGGCTTTAGTCCATTTCCATAATTGTGGGATGTTGGCCCCTATGAGGGTTTTGGTGACATGCACTCCCAGATATATGAACTCGTCCACCCACTTAAAAGTGAAGGTTGATTGCAACACTAATTGGGTTTCAGGTGAAATTGCAAATGCCATTCCCACTGATATCTGGTGATTAATACGAAATCCTGTGGCTGTATAGTATCTGTCAAGGAGATCAAGGAGCAGGAGTAGGATTGATTGCATGGGTTTTTGAAGGAAGGAAGCGTCCTTATTCCCCATCATTTGAGTTTCCAGGACTTGTCTAGCTATGCTGAGGTCTCGCAGAGTACGCTTGCCACCCTTCTTTGCCTGTACGTTCTTGTGTACCTTCTCTTTCTCTTGTACTACCATCTGTAGCTCTCTCCGGCATAAGTGTTTATTCCTACCCCAGGTTATTGTGTGCCCTATAATAACTCCTCTGAAGACTGCCTTCCCTGTGTCCCATACATTGTGTATATACACACCCTCCGTCATATTCTCTTGAAAGTATTGGGTTATAGCCTCTTCTATTGACGCAATAGTTTCTGTGTCTGTTAAGATCGCCGTGTTGAATCTCCAAGGAAGTTTCTGCTGTGGAGTGCCCTGCCCTAGGTCTATCTCTAGTTTTACCGGGGAGTGATCTGTGAGTGCTTTTGGTTGAATCTCTACTTCCTTGACCAGCGGGATAAGGGTAGAGGAGATCAAAAACATATCTGGCCTTGAAAAACATCCATGTACCGCAGAGAAGAATGTGTATCCCCTCTCCCCCGGGTGAGTAAAGCATCATGCCTCTATCAGTATTAATTCCCTCAGCAACATTGTCATGGCATAATAAATGTTTTTGTCAGTGTTTTGTCCATAGTTGGGTCTACCACGCAATTGAAGACCCCCTAACATTGTGTCACCTTCCATGAAGTTCACTTGTATCTCTGTGAATCTCCCCAGAAATTCTGTCTGTTTCTCATTAAGGTCATATATAACCCCCTGTGTGATTTTACAGCCCCTCAGCTCCACTTTTATTAGGAGATATCTCCCTTGAGCATCTTGCAGAACTTCAATTATTCATAATGGGATACCTTTGTGTACTATGATGGCTACTCTCTGTTTTTTGAGGCCACTAGTCGTGAAATAAGTCCGGGGGTACCTTTTGCTTGTGAGATGTTGCTCATCTTCCCTTAATAAGTGGGTCTCTTGAAAGAACGCAAAGTCCACTTCTACGGATAAGAGCCTCTGTAATACAGCTTTTCGTTTTATTGGCGAGTTTGGACCCTGCACGTTTAGAGTCAGAAATTTTATTTCAGGGTCTACCGCCATGAGATTTAGTAAGGTGCAGACACAATTGAAGCACATAGTGACTGGGGAGCCATATATACGTGGAGCACTTAGAACCAGGAACAAAAGGTATGAATAAAAATAAAATCCTAAAAAAACTGTAACAAACTTATATCGGTCATAACTTCTCGAACAAAAAAAGACCAATTGTTTGCCATTCGAGGTGACATTTTGGTGGGTGCCATTCCCTAATGGCGAGCCCTCCCCCCATCAATGTGTATCCTTTGCGGTAACGTGTGTGTGACTCCTCACCTTTCCAGGCAGTCTCAGTTCCTCACAGTGAGATAGTAGGCCAGGCAAGTTGGGTTGTAACTCGTCCTTTGTTGGGCTTGTTCTAATCATTCCCCTTCTCTAGCCGATAATGTCTCTGGTATTCTCTTCCTCCTTGGTTTCCTTGTACTGCTCCTATTGGTCCAGTCCAGAGTGCGACATGGTCCCTCTGTGCTTATGGCCATGGGGTCTCGTTCATCAACTCTGCCGTGTCCTCTTCGGAGGTAATCACGTTTCTTTGATTTTGAACCTCAAATAGGAGGGAACCCCCATCAATATCTGATCTTCTGTGATTTGAACTAGGCTGTTACTACATGTACCTTCTATTCACCAAAGTGCAAGGCGCTAAGTCTTGATACAGTGAGATATGTGTGCTTTGGAATTGCACTGGTACTTTCTTTCTGGCTGCTGCCATGATCTGATCCTTCTGAAGAAAAAAGTGAACTCTGGACAATACACCCAGCAAAAGGTTGCGGCGTTGCAGCATCGATGTATAGACTCTGTGTGTCCTATACTGTTCTATCGTTGCGCAGTCAGGGAGGTCCAGGAGCATTCAAAGCATCTCTCACACGTAGTCAGCTACCTCTTGATCCGTGACTTCTCATGGTATTCCATGTGTCCTAATATTTTTTCTGTGAGATCCATTTTCAAGGTCTTCCTGTTTCATCACTATCATCTCTAGTTGTTCCACTATACCCAGTACTCTGTTGCTGAGCTCCACCTGATCGTGAGCCTGTTCGCACAGTGTGTATTCGACTTTGTGCACTCTTGTTTCTAATCACATCATGTGGAAGTTTAGCTCTACAACGGCTTTGACCATTGCTTCATTAGTGTCTTTAATCTCTTAGGTGAGGTGCTTCAGCATGGAGAGCATTTCCATGAGGTCCTATTTGGTAAATGAGGACAGTGTATTCATGCCGAGGGGTGGTGGGTGGACCTCCGCCTGCGTTTCTCTGGCATTCCTCTCCCTTTCTTTCTCTCTCTCTTTTTCCTTTTCATGCATGCCCAGTAGTGTTTTGATGTCCCCTGCTCCCTTTTTGGCTTTGCTCCTGCTTTTGACATCTTTTCCTCAAGAGCTCTGCTGTCTGTTTATTCCCTTTTAAGTTTACCTCAGGCTTCAGTTGATTAACCTCTACGGCCCAGCGATATGCAAGGTGCTGCTGCGCTGCCCCTTATCATCGTTGATATAACTGCACTGTGGGAGGCAAGGTGTGCGCGCCATTGCCTGGGTATCCTTAAGTCTTGATGGTCTATCCAGATTTGTAGCATGCAAGCGCGTTAGGCCTGAGGGGTCTGCCCCTCTAATGCTCTTCTGTCCCTCCTCATGTTGGTTCCCCCCAATCTCCAGTCTCACGCTATTGAGGGAGGGGGCGGTGATCCGACTCCTCACCCACAGTCCCCTTGCTGGGCTTCCCTTACCTGGATCAGGCAGTGAGCAATGTGTTCAGATCCCCTCACTATGGGGCGGGTGATGGGGGCACACACTGTGCACTGTTGCTGTTTATAGTTCCACCCTTTCCCTCCTCCTCTCTGCTCCGTTATTATTATTAAGCTGAGTCTGGGGCCCAGCTGGCTCCTCGCCTTGTGATCGGCTACCTTGGGTATGTGCTGGGGTGGGAGGGGTCGTCATCTCGCAGCGGCCACCCTCCTCGAGTCATATGCCTCTTTGGCCTAGATGCCTGGGACCCGTCGCATTGCAGCCGGGGCCTAGGAGGATCGTGGGCAGAGAGTTTGCAGTGCTGTCCCGCTGTGTCTTTCCTGTGTCTTTCCGGAGCGCAGTTCTCTGCCAAACAGTGGTCTTAAAACTCGCTCTTTCGGATTCCGATGCCTGATGCTTTCTGCCACACGCTCCTGTTGTTGGAGCTTAAGAATGTTTAATAAACACACGTTACACCGCCATTGTTTTGCAGGGGATGAGGGAGAAGATGGCTTAAGCGGCCATTTCCTCTGTGCCTCCTCACACCAGTTCCTTTTACACACATACACACACACCCTCACACTTGTATCCTTGTACTTTGTGAGTGAGTGCCAGGAGGAAACCTCTGTGATGTAGTCACATGTAAGGGACCACATTGGGAGGATGGAGCACGAGATACCCGCAGGAGCCACGAAGAGCTGTCCAAAGGAAGTAAAGTGGGTTCTCCCAGACTCTCCCCACATCCACAACCACCAGAGTCCTAGGTAGATAATGAGAGAAACATTGGCCGAGGTTTACAGCAGGAAGAACAATCCCAGGCGCTCGCAGACAGGGGTAGCCCCAAGCATTCCAGTGGTGGATGAGTGAGCCTTAATTTATTTAGTCACCAAGGATCACTGTTGCCCTGCTGAGCTACCGGAGCAGAGCAGGTGTCATGGACCTTTTTCCAGCAGACCACGGGACAAAACTAGAGTGGCAGAGAAACACTTAGAAAGTACCTATATCAGGACACCCCAGGTCCAACAAGCATTCCCTACTTGCTTGCACCTGCAGAAGGTGCTCCAGGTCCCCATGCGCTGAGGAGCATTTCAGAGGTTAACAACTGAGCACAGAGCAGTGCATTGCCGAACCCACCTTCCCCTGATACCAAGATGGCAGATGAAGTCATTAAGACCTCAGTACATACCAGCAACGTTAAGTTAATCAGCTAGTCAACGGGGACAAGCAGGGAGGGAATGAACAGCACCTGAGAAGCCTAAGGCAGGAAAGCGAACCAAATGAAAGGGAGGGGGTTGGTGAACCAACCCTGCAGTAATTGGGCATTTAAGTCAAGGTGGAGCCTTATGAAAGGGAGCAGGAAAGAGCAGGAATTGGCACAGTGAGGACAGTGGTGCAGAGATGAGAAGGTGCAACAAGAGAACTCACAGCTTCTTAAAGGCTCCCACTCAGGATTAATTGCTACAAATATATTAGGGGTAGGGTATGCCCCAGAGCTTGGCAGGAGCCAGAGACCAGAAGGAGAAAGCCAGAGCTTGTTACGTACTTAAGCCCAGTAGGGTGACCCTTACCTGAGGGAGATAATAAGTTCAGTCCAAAAACAGCTCTGGCATGGAAGAAGAAATTATTGGAGGTAAGTTTACTGTAATACCCTAGCAAGGTGGAGTACAATTCTTGTTGGTAAGGTAATTCCCCAAGGCAATGAGGAATAGGAAGTGCTAGCTGGTAGGTGTTATCTACATCAAGAAGCCTAGTAATTCAACCAGCGTCACAAGGCGAGCCAAGACACAGATCCCGAGGAGGTCAAAGGAGCATGCTCTGTGCTAAACATCAGAGACTGTGCATAAACCAAAAACCACGATGGGCACTATATCCCTGACACTGTGCGTCAAGAACCATACTGGGCGCTATATCCTTGGGACGCTCTGTAATAGAGAAGGACACTAGGCCCTTGAACTTGTTTAGTTCTCCAGCCTGACATCCTTGATACAGATGACCCTTTTTGTATTGGCTATGAAGTGGCGCTAAACCGTCCCCTATAAGCTGAAACTATTGCATAGAGTACAACTAGGGAGTAATGGCATATGGTGAGGGACTCAAAACTTGTAGGGGTTGTTTGGTTATTTCAATGAGAAAATGGTGTCCTAAAGTTAAGACTCCCCTGTCCTCTGCACACCTTGCACAACTTTTTGCTGTAAACATAGCCAAAGTGAAAATAAGCAGCCATGCTTTACATACAATCACAGCTTCAGAATGTTTAAATATTTGATTCCTCTTCAAAACCGGGAAACTGCAATATAACGTGGTGAATAGCAAGTTTAACATCACAGATTCTTTTGGAGTTTTTTTTACTATTAGGGAAATATGTCTGTAGGGTTGGAAACATTTATCCTATACACACTTTATCCTATACACAACTATTTGTACTTGTTGGAAAAACTCCCAGGTAGACTAGAGGGCCACTAGGAGTTCGCGGACTCTCGGAAGGCCCAACACCTTCCTCCAAAAAGGAACGCAGACCCAGTCTGACAGCAAGTTCAAACTGTGCTTTATTACAGCCAAACCAACAGGGATCAGTACAAGGATAGAAGAAATCCGTGGACCACTCAACATCCCCTGGCTCACAGGCCACTTGTGTCCTAAAGTTGCATCATAGTGATGTCGCAACCTTGGCCCCTCTCCAGAAAACCTATTGCACTATTGAATTGGCCATTTGACGCCAAATAACCCATATAATCACCTAAATGTGTTATTCTTCTGGCTTTCACATGTCAGGTGACTGGCCTGGTTAATCCCCAAATTGCTATCTCTAACAATATTGCATAGTGAAGGTCTTACCATTGGTTCTTGCCCATTGCTACCCACCCCTGGGAGTCTGAACTGTGATTGGTTAGTGCTGACCTCCCCAGGCCTGGGATCCACAAAGGTGTACCTTCTCAAGGTAATAAGAATAACTGTATGTCTGCATTGCAACTTGTGTGTACCACCTTAGACTGAGAGTGCTCGTTCATCTCGTGTAACACTTGTCTCACATTGTAGCATATTTGTTGCAAGCTTCTGTCTGGCAGCATGAGATCAACTGCCTTTCCCAGCGCTGGTTTCTATCCATTGTCTGAGTCTGGCCGGGTCACATGTTCGGAGACCATGATTTGGAGCTCTGCCGCTCTGAATTATGAAGAATTATTCACATTTATTGCAGCTGGTGTTACTGTTGTTCAGGGAATGGAATGTCATTCGTATCTGGTGGCCTTGGCAGCAGGTCCTGTCTCACACCTTTGCTCTTGTCCAGCCTGAATTCAACTCAGCTCTTGCTGAGGGGTTTGTGGCCTGATGTAATTTTCCTAAACCATTATGTAATTCCTACAGTGTCCATGCTATTCTATGTTCTGTATATGTTAGTCACACTTGGCTATGCCAGGTCCCATAGGCGCTCCTGCAGTTCCATAAGGTTATTTGCATATAAGCATCTGCTAGCTTTACTCAGGATCTCTTGCTTCTTGCGGTTTCTGCATTGCTACATTCGGCTGTTGATAAAATAACAAAAGCAATGACAGTATGTATATGTATCTGTCCTCTATCTATAAAACTTTATGCATATGTTCTTTATGTGTTCGGGTGTGTGTTTGTGTCCTGATGTGCAGATGGCACGTGTGCTTCATGTCTAATGTTGCTAAATTGTGGTGTCTCTAACGACGTCAGTAACATGGCTTCTCAGCGCTTTGGTCAATACTGTCAATTGAGGTCTCTTTGGTTGCAGCCTGATGCTCCTCATCTACTGTGGGGTAGACTTATACTGCACCCCCAGCCTGTAGGGCTGGCTGATAGGGTACCTTTCGACATACTTATCGATCATTGGAGCACTAGGATTTGGTCCGAAATAATATATCCGTTCACTGTATCTCCTGGCCTTCTTCTGTGTCATGTACCTTATAAGAGGGATGGAGGGGGCAAATTTGCCCATCCCTCTTTTCATACTATTACCTGTTATATTTGCAGTTTTGCTCCTAAAGAATGGGGTTTCCCCGAAAGGTGATTAGCGTTGTGCAACACAATTAAAGGAAGCTTCATTGTTTGTTTAAATTTGTATTATTTTTTCTGTTAACTTTCTTTGAATTAATACACCAATGTTTATTTATTGGCTGTGTTCACAGCAAGAGGGTGTGCAGGGGACAGGGGAGTCATGATGTTAGGACATCATTTTCTCTGTATTATTGTTCTTTCAATCTCGTGTTAGGGTTGCATTGCCTCCCCTACACCCAGGTTTCCGCTAGATTGTTCTTTAAATGATGTATACATAAGAGTAGGTCTGGACTTGATACTTTCTTCTTTGCATTTGTTTGGTTATTTACCCACCCATTGACACCCCATGGCTAGGCTAATGCCTATGGCTATTCCCACCCACTTCCAGCCTGGCCCAAACAAAATACATCCTCCTGGGATCTCTTTGAGCTCTCTTTATCAAGCCTCATCATCAAACTGTGTGCTTGAAGTGCTGCCAGTGTTTTTTAAAACCAGTCTTCTGAGAGTTAATGACTTAATTGGAGCTGTAAATGGGGTACGAGTGTAATAAAAATGTATTAACCAGGTCTGCCTTCAACTACTCGATTTACAATAACTATGGGCCTCATTATGAGTTTGTAGGTAGCTATGCCCTTATTAAGGGCATGGCTGCCTCCAAACTCGGGTCCGAGTTCCCTGAATGGGGAAATACTGGGCCATTCTGACCTTGGAGGGCCCGGTATTTCCTCATTCAGGGAACCAGGACCCGGTCCATCCCAATTCCCATTTGAGCCCCCTTAGGGCTCAATGGGATTGGGGAGCATGCTAACAACGGGCCCATTAATGACGGGCCTGTTGTTAGCATGCGGGGCTGCCCGCGGGACCCGCTCAGGACCCCTGGTAAAACCAGGCGTCCTGAGCGGGTCCTGTGAGCAGACCTCGTAATAGGGCGGTAAGGGGTTAACGGCTCCGGCACCTTTACCGACGCCATTAACCCCTTAACGCCCTTCTCGTAATGAGGCCCATTGTGTGTCCTTCACTGAAGTCCTGTTAAAAATAAGCATTGGCAAAGCCAATGTTTTTGGCGTGCATATATGTTATATTATATTATGGGGCATTTGTATAGCGCCTAATGCCATTGGTATAGCCTCAAAGCGATGTGGGTGAACGCTCCTTGGAGGACTGAGGTATGAGAAATTAGTAAGAGGATTTTAGAATGTGTGTGTGCATTTTAGCCAGAAAGAAGGTAGGTAGGGGCAGTTAAGTCCCTACTAGCAACCCATGGAAATCTGTCTAGTGGATGGGTGCTGTGATGGGCTGTTGGGAGAGTATGCAAGTCAAGGAGACTGACTATATGCTCAGCTAGACTGAATTTTTTTGTGGGAGCTGCATTCTAGTAGCAGGGGTGATGTGCGATATGAGTTTGAGTAGTGGATTATTGCAGATGTATGCAGGAGGGTAGCCACGCACGGGGAGGGATACGGCTATCTTCTTTTGAGATGGAGTGCGATACGTACCAGTGAGACATGGCTAATATGTGCTTGTGATGAGTGAATGGAGATCATATCATGCGGGTTGACTGGAATCCTTTCTGTGCGGGATCTGTACTTTCTTGTTATCTCCTCACATGACTCATTGATGCCCCCTCACGTACCTGTCTGGGGGTAATAGTTCTCGCAAGAGGTGGACTAGGTCAGTCAAGATGCAGTAGGGAAGAGTCACATCTTGAGTGACTTCCGGAAGGCAAAGTTATCCTCAATGTGGCAGATGCTGAAAGTGAATCCATATGGTTGTTGCTTGGGTGGAGAAGGAGGATTCCTCCTATTCTGGTTGTTTGGCTAGTGGGATGGCAAGGAGGAGAACTGTGCCGAATCTCAGGTTTTTCTGTTGGGCCTGTAGGGGGTGTGGTTGTGTTGTAGATATTCTGGGCCTTTGAAGTTCAGAGTACGGTGGGTGATTTACATAGCCTTGAAGGTGGACATCACCCGATCAGAAGAAAGTGAAGGACACTTAGAGCGGATGTGATGTATTCTCTGGGGCCTTGAGCAAGACAGAGTCTTACAGCGGTGTACTGGACCCGTTGGAATGTTCTAAGTTGAGATGTAGGGACTCCCAGGTATAGGGTGTTAGCATAGACTAGGTGACAGAAGGTGATGGCCGTGATTGTAGCGACTCTGTGTGGGAAGGTCAGGTAGGGGAACATGCATATGTGTAGATAGGAGGGTTTCTACACTGAGTTGATGTGATGGTGCCAGATCTGAGTCCAAGGTGCATCCAAAGTTCTTTACTGTGTTGGAGGTAGGGGGTGGCCTACGGAGAGTGGTCAAGGGGTGTTTTTGGCAAAAAGGTCAGTCTTTCCGCAGGTCATTAGTTCAGATTTGCTGGGATTGACAAGGCGATGGTTAGCCGCCATCCAGTGGTCCATTTTTGTGAGGCATGAAGCGAGGTCAGGCAAGGAGTTAGAGTGGTCCTTTGGGATCCGGAAGATGATTTGGGTGTCATCTGCGTAGTTATAGCAAGACAGGCCATGTGAGTGGATGATAGTGGGCAGGGGACTCAGGTAGAAGTTAAAGATCAGGGGTTAGAGAGAGGCGAACTGTGGTACACCGTTGGTGGCGGGGAGCAGAGTCGAGGAGAAGTGTGGCATGTGCATTATTTGAGATCTGCTGGAGAGGAAGGAGGAGCGCCACTTCAATGCTGCATCCCTACTGCCGAGGGAATGGAGACTGCCTGTGAGGGTGCAGTGGTCAATTCTGTCAAAGGCCGCTGAGATGTCGAGAAGGATTAGTGCGGCATAACCTTTCAAGCCTGAGGTTCTTTTGAGATCATCCCAGATGGAGAATAGGAACAATTCAGTTCCTCATATGGATCTGAAGCCGGATTGAGCAGGGTGAAGGAGAAGGTTAGTTTCTGTGAAAAGTAATTAGGCATTTGCCAGGCACTCCTATTACATGCCAGGTACTCACACCATTTTGCAGCTGTTACCTTTGATGGCCAGTTAGTACCACTATGACAGTGCCCAGCAAATGCCTTTCCCATTCCTACATAAAAGCTAAAACTGTTGGTATTGCAAATACTTGTCTTGAGTTGTAGTACAAATCACAAAGTCCATCAGGAATTAATTCTTTCCTGTACCTGATCAGAGTATATGGCCACAGGACAGACTGGGAAGTAAAGGAACAAAGAAGGCTGACCCTGTGGCCATAGAAAAGTCCAGGCACATCCCGGAGAACAAGAAACCCTCTCACCTTTATTTGGTTTGCTCCTTTCCTATACCCTTTTTGCATGAGAAATCCACACAGGCCATCCTTTCGTGTTTGGGGTAAGTTAAACCCTCAGGATTGAAAGTGTTTGGAGTAGCCTTTGCTAACCTACCTTTAGAGCAGTGTGTTTTGTGGCGATGGGTGCGTGTGGGTGCCCAGTGAAGACCCACTAATCAGGGTCGTACTAGCCCGTCAGCCCGTCGGCCCACGAACGGGCCGATCCGAGCCCTGGGGGCCGGTCTACTTTAAGTGGGCCCGTGTGCTCAGGGTTGGCTGGCCTGCCCATGGACTGCAGCCCGCTCAGCTGCCAGCTCACGCCTCATGACACACAGTGGATACATCCATTAAAGAAAGATAGTAAAACAAAAGTGTTACCTTTCTTTGATGAATGCATCACGTGCGCGGGCTGGCCCCTGAGCCAACTGCCGGACACCAAGGCCCGGCAGCACCAGCAGTCTTCATTTAATTTTACAAAACACTGGTGTGCACCAGGACCCCAACCGGCCCATAAAGCTGGGGGTTGCCCAATAGCACTTTAGATGAGGTATCAGCACCCGTCAGATGGATGAGGATGCAGATTCTTACTCTAGCATCAAATCAATAATGAAACTCAATGGTTTGGCAAAGGGAGTCCGTTTAATGACAAGTACAAAAAACAGGTCGTTCATGAACATCAGCTGTTGCTTGATCTTCCTTCTCGCTTCAACTCCAACGAACTTCATAGAAAACATATCTTTTATACTAAAAACTTGTCATCACTGACGTGTAACACTTAAAATGTTGCATGCAATTCTATTGGTTATAGGAAGGTAACTTTACTATAGGCACTATATCTGCATGTGCTAACGGGGAGACAGTATTGGGTAATCAGTGTCAGATGGGGCATCTAAGACCATCCTTCTGAATAGCTATTGTGGAGGTCACTAAAAGTATGACGTCCCATTGGTTCTACAAACTATAGGATCCTAGATTACTTGGTCTATTGTGATTGGGTTGGCACCAAGCCTCCTTGTACTTTTCCACTGGCTTAGCAGTGTGAAGAATGGTCGGCCAGGTGCAGGGTGCTCGCCCGCTCTTCCAGCCTTCCCCAACCATTGCCATCATCAATCACCTCCCCAATGGCCATGTGTCAATTATTTCTTGTTAGTTTGGCCTTGAGACTGTATCTCTGTCAGGAAGAGTTCAGATATCTGTGCATGGCACAAGTACACGCATAGGTGTGAAGGCCCCAACTCTTCTTAGTTGGCAGCTTATGTGATTCAGACACCGTGAAATCGTCTCCTTTTCCCTGCAATTCGTGTATTTGATTTAGCTTTCTGCCCACCACCTGCCTTCTTCTGCTTATCTTGACTTCTTTGAACAGGATACTCCGCTCTTTGCTTCATAAATCATATCTATGGTTCGTCTATGTCAGCCGATGTGACATTGGCTTCTTGGTACGGGTTGCATGAGTCTGAGTTTCGTTTCTTGTCTTTTAGCTTACGATTCTCGTGTTGAGGGGCTCCTCTCCTGCGACCTTTTAGTAATGTTTGGTTGATTCTGCTCTTGTGCACAGTGCAAGTATATTTATATAAAATGCTCCTTTTTGAGGTAGATATGTATAGGTGGCACTTGCCGCAACCTATTTTACTACTAAGCATAGCAAGCCGCATGATTTTCTCAGCTTTCTTGCAGTTCCAAGCATATGTACATGTGTAAACTGGCTGCATATCTTCATCACGCTTATGGCATAAGCTTCATACCTTTGACATCGTTATTTCACTTTAGATTCATGATGTCCCTTATCCATGGTGTTTCGTCTCTTTTCGTCATTCGCAGGTTGTCATATCTTCTATATGTAAGTCAATCCGGGTTCTTGTGACATCACCATTCGTCTTCCTTTAGGACTTTCTTGGCTTCTCAGGCATTGTGTTTTGGCAATAGTCAGTTGGTCTCACTTGTAGATATGGTTTTCTCAATGGGTACCTTACCTTCCAAGGTTTCTTAAGTGCAGGTACTTCAATAGGTGTTGTCTGTCTGATAGGTACCGGGCAGAGCCCCACTGCTGCTCTCTGCTGGTTTATTTGCTCATCATACGTCACATACTTCGGCATGAAAGTTCCTGGCACTTCGAAATGGGCGATTTGAGTGTGGGTTGGGCTGGGGCCTGCTCTACACTCCCCCCTCTGGGCGATTCAACAACCACTTTCATTTTTCACTTGGTATCCATCTTTTCTGAATCCTCTGCATTCACTTCTCCTTCATCTTCTGGGTTCACACACGATAGTCTGTTGAAATGTCTCTTTGGGGTCCATATTTTTATGACTCCCTTCAAGTTTCCTGCTGCTGTCATGTGTTCATCTTTGTTCCATGTCATCAGTTGACATTGTCCATTTGGGCTGCAATAGATCTATCTCCCCACATATTTTCTGTGTTTCCTTGGATACCGAAACTTTGTTCCTTTTGGTGCATAAATGCTAGTTTTCATGAGGTCTCTTATTTCGTCATCAGTCAAGTCTTTGGGCTTCCATCAGGGTTCGACATCGATCATGATCTTCATCCCTATGGCTTTTATCGCCGTCTTCTGGCACTGGGAGATTATTCTTTTGATAACACAGAATCCAAGAAATATCACTAGCAGGGCTCCTAGGAATTTGAATGCCTCTGCTATCCATTGTGGAACCCATGAGAATCACGATCCAAACCAACTGTCATCGTCCACTTCGTCAAATTCATCAATCATTTGATTCTGTAATTCCATTAGCATCCCTATGGCCTCTGTTAACGTTCCATTTTCTTTGTCGTGAGATGGCATAAATGTGCAACATGATTCTCCGATTTTTGTACAAGCACCTCCATCCATGGCTGTGATCATGTCAAGGACATATCTGTTCTGGAGAGTCATTAGTCAAATTGCCCTTAACTCTTCCTTGATCGCGTTGAATCCCTTTATGGTTGTGTTGATGGTTTGCAGTAACTCCCATCTGGTTATCTGCAACCATTTAGTATTTGCTCCACCTTGGATTCGTGGCATGAAGATTGCCATTAACACTGATGAGGTCAGACTGAACAGTCTGTGTTCATACGGGATTGCATGGAAAGCTTCTTCTGATTTGGCAGAAAAGTAATTCTCTCTCTTCATTCTATTCATCAGTTCCACAGATCTCCGTTTTCTTAGGTGAGCATCGGCCTTCGGGAAACTGTCAATATTCAGATTACTTCTTGGTATCTGTCATGATCTCTGCTTCCAAAAGATCAGGACTTGCCCGACTCCCTTGGAAGCAGACCCCTAACCCCAGTTCCGAGTGCCAGCCAGTCCCAATTGGGACCTTTTGGACCCTGTCCTGGCGCCAGTGGCACCAGGCTCATAAAGATGCCCAGTCCCAGCGCTGTAAGCGCCGGGCTCATAATGCTTGGGTGGACTTACCTGCAGCAGACCATGCTGCTTACTTACCTGCCAGTTGAACCCCTGATCCTCTTCTGTTTGGGACTACTTTTCCTGTTGGGTGGGGCAGGAGCCACTCCCTAGGTTCAGAACACTGGAACTCTTCTGGAAAGCAGGAACTCTTTTCTTACCTAGGCGTGGCTGTGGAAGGAGACACCTAAGCACTACAGGAGGCTATTTAAACCACACCCGATGGATGAATCTTGCTTTGCGTTATTCTGCATTCTCTGCAGCAGAACGCTCATCGTGTCTTCTGCTTCTGATCCTGGGCCTAAGGGAACAAAGGCTTACCAACCTGGAATCCAGTCTTCAGCAGCACCTGTAAAGACAAAGAAAGAACAGGTTAGCACCACGGTCTTCAGTGGCAGCGCATCTCTTACCTGGTCCATCGGCTGTCACCAACGCCTCGCGCTGCATTCCGGCATCTGAAAGACAAAGGCTTTCCTACTCTTCGCATGCTCCGGAGGTCTTCGCACTGCATTCCGGCATCTGAAAGACAAAAGCTTACCAGCTCTTCGCACGCTCCGGAGGCCTTCGGCGCTGCATCCCGCGTCTGAAAGACAAAAGAAGGTGCGTTTAAAGACATTGGGCAACTTTATTACTCACGTGCCATTACTCCTTCCCACGCCGAATCCAGTGGGTATTCCAGCACCCTTCAGCTTCTCTAAAGCTCCGAACTTGTACCTGCAAGATAAAAGGGACAGTTAGTGCGCATCGTGAAGCAGGCTACAAGCGCTTACTTACGTGCTTCCAGGCGCTTCTATTCCTCACGCGGGTTCGATCCTCAACTCTCATCAGCCCGCCATCGCCGGAACCCTGCAAAACAAGAGATATCATTACAAAAGACTTTTAAGACATTTAAAGTGCCCAGAACTTACCGTTCGTGCAGTTAACGACGGACAGCAGTCCTCTGAGGTCAAGAGGCCTGCACCCTTATCCAGTGAAGAAACTGGTTACGGCACCCTGCCCCGAGGCAGATGGAGAGCTTGGCGTTCACTTACCTAAGGTGAGGGCGTTAACCTTTGGGGTTCTACAGGAGAAGAGAAAGGGAAGAGGAGAGAGGCACCCAATAAACCCAGTTCATTAATCCCATATTTTCTATCTGCAGACATCTTACTCTTCGAGTCAGACATACAGTGCACAGAGGTCCAGCCCAAAGAGCCAACCGTGTGTTACACATCACCTTTGAAGATACGGCATTCACCCAGTCAAGACCGGCACCTCTGCGGGAATCAGGTGAGCGTTACAGTATCACCAATACTTGAACATGGACATATACTATTGTGCATATACCTCCCTAATGCTTCGGCAGCCTGATATATGCCCTGGGTCCACATGCCCAGTAATGATCCATGATTACTGCGGTACCAAGTGTCATTCCTGTGGCATCAAAGATACGTCCACAGATCTGATTTTCTCCCATTTTCCTTGTACCATTGTTTTTGAAGCACAGTTTGGCATTTTCCAATGGCACTATCTGTAGCGGTCCTCCTCTGTCTTCGACCCATGTTAGTAGTTTTGCGAGTTTTGTCCATAATGGTCTGCAGATCTTCTGCGAATTTTCAATTGCTTCTTTGCAGGCTCCAAGGACCATCCATGCTCTGCAAATCACTACTCCTTTCTCCCATCCGGCCGTTGAAAGCACTGTTCCCCAGATTTCCATTTGACCTCTGTTCTTCCATTTTCTGGCTTCTTCTGGAGTTCTTCCTTGGACGTTCAGTTTTTCATTTGCCTCTCTTCTGATCTCCGCCCCTTTATCTCCAGGCATCTTGTAGCTGATCACAATGTGCTTTGTCTTCCATTGTTCCTTGTCTTTATGTCCTGGACATAGTCGTCTTCATTTGGATCAGTTGCTTCAGTTGCCCATTTCAGTGAGGCATCACTTCCCATGAACTGGCCTCTGGTCTTGCACATTGCTATGTGTGCAGACAGTGTGCTGTCTGGACATCGATTTCTACAGCTACAAATATCTTTGACTTCCCCATGCTGTAAGGTAGGAGTGCATAAACAAAGCATTCCTCCTCTGAATTCTGTCTATCAACTTCTTTCATATGCTGGTACCATATGTTACTCCCCAAGTGTGCTATGTTGTCCAAGTAGTCATTTAGTTCACTGTCATCTCTTGTACGCTTCTCTGGATTCTCAGGGTTTTCATGTAGTTTGCTATAACTACGTCTTTGAACGGCTCTGTATGGCTTCTTCTTACTGGAGGTTTCTCAGGTACTTCAATCCAGGGTTCAGGCCTCGTCATCTGTACTAGTGGAGTAGGCAAAAGTCTGGCAATTCTTTCCTTCTCCTCTTGTATTTTCCTGGCTCTGGTTTGAATGGTCAAATTGATTCTGCCATCATCTCTGCACGAGACAGTTTTGCAGGACTCATGCTTGTCAATGCTGTCTAGGTTGGTTTATTCTCCAATGCCTTTTGTTTCTTTAAATGTTCAGCTTTTCCCATTTGCCTTTTCATTTCACTTGTACCATAGCTTCTCATCGTTGGTCGTCCAAGCGTTTCCCCTTCTTTGGCCTGAGGTTCTGCTTTTATTGACACTAGACCTGGTCTGTGTGCACTTATTGCTTGCATGCGTGTTGTTGTCATTAACCCTCTTTCGTTCTTACTCTGCCAACCCTGTCTCCGGCTTTTCAACTTGATTGTCACTCTGTGTGTGTCATTGCTAATCACATTAATTTCAAGTTCACTCACTCCTGTGTCGGACCTTCTAGGAACTGGGATCACTATAAAGGGTTTCGGTGCTGTTGTGGGTGTCATGTGTACATTATTAGGTGGGTGCACTGGACTTGGAACACTTTTTACACCTATAAAAATTGCAGTTTGAATTGTCAGTGATAATAAAACAATGATGAATATGATGCATAAATACATTATGCCCCTATAGGTTAGGCGATGGCACTTAGTTCTGTGACAATAAGTACTTCTCTCCTCCTGGGAGGTGACGATGCTGCTGGTTTGATTTTCCATCTCTATCATTGGAAGAAAAAACTAACGTTAACATATATACTCTATGCAACAATAGCTCTGGATTCTGCAGTCTCTGCTTGTCGGCTGCAGGTACTGAAACAATTGTCCTCCTTTGCCTGGATCACAGATTGTCTATTGTCTCTGGATACAGTACTCTCTTCTGTGTTCGAAAAATGTCAATTAATGCAATAAGTTCGGAAAGTTCTCTTTTACTGTACTACAAGTTCCTAAGTATACTCCTCTTATCTGTTTCACTTCCGAAAGAAATATCGTGTCCTTTATAGTATGAATAAAAGTGAAGTCTTTGGCAATACTTTCTCGATCTGTCCCTTGACGGAACGCTTCACAGTCTTCCCTGGGAATTCTGATGGTGATTATAAAGTTCCAATTTTCATTACAATACCCTGCAGAAGCATGCTCATTGGTGTATAATTTGCTGGGTCTCTGATGAAAGTGAGGACGTCAACCCCGGTGGGCCTCCCCACAAGTTCTGGAAAGTCCTCAATTAGGTGAGCGAAGAAATTGCTTGACAATCTACTATCTTATCTTCTGGTGACAGGGACATTTGTCTTGTTGTTCTTGCTGAATTCTGGAATTGTTCGTAATTCACTGTGAGTGGCTTCTGTGAACCAGGTGTGTGTGGAGAGCAACTTAAATTTTTATTCCATTCAGGATTATACTCAAGCGTTCTGTATTTGCTGGATCTCGAAGAAATGTCAGGACGTCAGTGTGTCTCCCGACAAGATTTGGGCATTCTTCAATTAAACGAAAGAATAGCATGTTGACAAGCATATTCGCTTCTCCTTCTGCTTGGGACATTTGTTTTTTCATCTCTGTATTCTGGAAGCAGGAGGAACTGCTCGGCAATCACGGTGAGCAGTCTTCTTATCGTCTTTTCGTTTTCAGATTCTTGAAGGAATTTAGTGATGCTTGTGAGCCTTCCGACTGGTGACGGGTAGGACCTCAAGACTAGGTCAAAGTAGTTCAGAACGTCTTTAGTGATGCTGCTGCTGTGGGGTGTCATAAGTGAGTCCGAACAAAGCTCCTGTTTTGAATGAGTCTGGATACTGTACTTTCTTCTAATTTTGTGTGTCCGCGATCAAATTTTGGCATATTCTTTTCTTACCAAGGCTTCAGTGTGCCTCTGTCCAAAGTTCAAAGTCAACAGAGTATGTTGTGGCTCATACGTACAATTTTATTCTTCACCCTGAAACTAGGATGCACAGAGTGTCCGTGTTTTATGTCCTTATTCCCTTTTCTGCTCAGAGGAAATGTCCAATTTTAAGCCACAATTTTGCACAAAAGTTCTTTCTTTTTGTTTTGCTGGTCATGCGTCCTTCTTCCTCGTCATGGATCTCGTCTGCACGTGCTGTGGTTCATCCCTGTTGTCAGTAGTCTCTACGCGTTGGAGTGCGGGCAGGGGGTCTTTTCCAATGTACAGTTTGATGTCACCCAGGAAAATCCAAGCTCTTCTTCCTTATAGTTTGACTGCAGATGGGCTAACATCTTCCACTGTGAAGGGTCCGTTGAACCTTGGCTCGTCCCGCTTCTTTCTTGTGTGGTTTCTCACCAGGACCATGTCTCCAGGAAAAATTGATGGCACACGTAAACTCTGAACTGAGTGTGTAGCAATATCTCCTTCTGTGTTCTGTGCTGCCCTACACCGTTTTGTCATTGCTGCAGCTGTCCTGAAATTACAGTAAGACAAGATGTCATGCAATTCAAGTAATTTTGCATTTCAGACCCTAAGATTTCTCCTGTTGGCTGGGCATCATATCTAGCTCTGTCTCGGGGTGTCAGTGGAGTATGCATCCTTCTGCTTGTGGCTATCTTGTGCGGCGTAAGATGATGGTCAGAACCAGGCTGGTTTCTGAGTGTATACAGTGCCAATGGAAGGCAGTGTAACTGTAAAGGAGGGTGAGAAATCCACTGACGGGCCCATAGGCCAGTGCTCACCCTCTTATACTTGTAAGACAAGATAGCTACACCATGTGAGGAATGGGGGTGCAGGATTCACTTACTCCATCAAAACTCAATAAAGAGGACTCAGCAGTTTGGCAAAGGGAAGTCTGTTTAATGACGCGCACATCAAACAGGGAAACAGTTGGTAATCAGCATCCTTGCGATCGCCTGTCTCGCTCCGACTTCCTCGAACTTCAATTGAACAGCAACCTTTATGCATAAAACACATCATCATTGACGTCTAACTCTACAAAACTCGTCATGCAATATAATTGGTTAGGAAAGGTAACTTAAGTATAGGTGCTATATCTGTATATGGTAACAGAGCATGTGGATTGGATAACTGTTATCAGGTGGGTGTCTACGCCCCTCCCTCTACATCACACGTGATAGACGTCACTATAACTATGACGTCTTATTGGTTCTACATGCTATAGGACCCTAGATTATTTGGTCCATTGTGATTGGGTGGGTTACACCCATAGAGATAAATCTCCACTTTAATTAGTAGCATGCAGAATGGACACCCAGATGCAGAGGGCCCCAAGATTCACCCTGCCACCCTTCAATCAATCAGCACCTTTAGGGCTATGTGTCAATTAGTTGGCTGAGGATGGCCTCGAAACTGTAGTCCTTATCAGGAAAAGTTATGGCATCCTCGGGTTCTGGGTGACATCAGACGTTGGTACCCCTTTGCCCTCGGCTGGTCACGTGTCTGTTCACCGTGGATCTGCTTCATTTTCCTTCTTTTCGTAGACTTGATTCTTTGTTCAGTCCAGCCACCTGTCTGGGGCCTCCTTATCGTGACCTTCACTGGCTGGCTGGTATGCTCTTAGGTTTTGCTTTCTCTGGAGTTGGTGCTCTCCTCCCTTCCTGGAGGTGACCTCGAATTCCCAAGCATTGAGCTACTTCTTACTAAGTTTCGATTCCGCGCTTTCCTTTGGCCTTAGCTGGAATATGAATCTCGGCCTTGGTGGCCCCCTTGCAGCCTGGGCTTAGTTCTGCTTTACAAAATGGAGTCACACTTGTATAGTGTGCCTTATTGAGGTAGATATATGGTTGGCGCTTGCCGCTCTATTCTTCTATTAAGTATTGCAACCAGTATGTATCGTTTTGTTAGCTTCTTGCGTTTCAAGCCTATTTACACGCATTAACTGGTTGGTTGCTTCCATCTTGTCTCATAGCGTTTCCTTACGTTTTAACATCGTCTCTTTCCTACATCTATTTTCATAGCTACTTGCACTGGCGTGTTATCCTTTGATAGCAGTTTTCGTTCATCCGTGAGTCTGTCCAGGCCCTTGTTTCATTTCCACTGGCTTTCCATTAAAGCTCTTTTGGTTTCTTTGTGGACTGTCTGTTGGTACTCTTCATTTCGTCTCAGCTGCTGGTATGGTTGTCTAAGAGGGTAATGTGCAGGCCAAGGTTGTCTGGCTATGGGTGCTTCAACAGGTACGGCTCTTCTGATGTACACTGGGCAGAGTCCCAGCGCAGCTCTCTGTTGGTTCATTTGCTCCTCATACGTCACATGCCTTGGCGAGTATGCTCCTGGTACCTCGAAATGGGGGGCATGGGTGCAGGCCATGTCTGGGACCTCCTCTACACTCCCCCCTCTGGTCGGTTCATCGACCACTTCTGCAACCTCTTTTGCATTTATCTCCTTAGATTCTTCGGTGTCTTGTTCATTGTCTTCAGGGTTGGTACATGATGGCGTGAATGTGTGAGTCTTTGGGGTCCATATTTTTATCACTCCTTTCAAACTTCCTGCTGTTTTTACATGTTTGTCTTTGTTCCAGATCATTAGTTGGCATTGTCCATTTAGGCTTGTTATGCTTCAGCTAAAACAAGGCGCTGGTGCGCAGTGTATTCTGGGGGCACTCAGAGCCATAATGGATATTTACTCCATGCCTCAGTGAAAAGCTGTACTTACTTTGCTGAGAGCTGAATTTACTTTGCTGAAGAAAACATGCTTTCCAAACCTGGTATGCAGTCAAGGACATTCTGCTGGGAAAGCTGGTTTTGTTATGAGTTATGGGACTGTTTTCCGTGGCGTTTGTTCTCAAGAGAGGGAAGCGCTTTGCTCCTTGAGGTTACTATCGGTTGACCCAGCTGGCAACCAACGGTTACCCATCAATGCGCAAGTGCATTGCCAGAAGGTTTGAGAAATGACCACCCCTTTTTGAGGAGTGCATATATGCGGAACCCCTCAACGGTCAGACGGGACAAGTACAAATGTGGAATCAGAAAAATACAATATTAAGGTTTTACACCATGCAAAGAGAAATACACTGACACTGGCTTGTAAAAATTCCCAGAATCTTTATTACAAAACTGAACAGTTACAAAACAAAGTACACAAATAGCTATTTGGCCGTCAATACATCACAGAGACCACCAGCAGGGTTCAATGTGAGCAGTGAGCAGGATTTGCTAGCTGGACATCAGCGTATTTATACATTTTCATTATAACGATGTCCAGCCTCTTTCAAGTTAATCATGTACTGGGCTAGGGTCACGCCAGGCTCGTTCCTAATTTACATATCTTGTGCATGCGGTTTACTTTTTAATACATTTACCTACAAACATTATTATTCTCTAAGTTTTACTTTACACTTTTTACACATTGCTTTAATACAGGTCAAACAAGTGTCTCGCATGTCGTATTTGGATAACATTATTGTTCTTGTATACTTGTAGGTTAACATCGCCAATTCAAGTAATCCCCTGATCCCGAGGTCAACAAAGGACAAGGTCTACATGACCCTAACATGTAGCCTGAAGGCACGTTGGACATTAACGCTCCTTCGGAGGTTGAAAAGGTTAAAGCAAGAACAAGAGAACACAAGACGCCCATTTTAGGCTACAGGGTGACTTTGTACAATTAACTAAAATGGCGGCTCTAACCTAAAATGGAGGTTTGATTCACTTAAGGTCACGACCTTGTAATACGGATTTCCTCGCAAAGCGACTGGGCATAGGCCAACATATACAATGAGGACGAAACAATATTATATCAGTTCTAACAAACCATCCTTTTGGCCTATGCCAAGCGCTAAACTAGCTTCAATCATTTTGCGATTAACTCCACATTTCAACGTCTATACACCCCGAATCACTGTCAGACATATCTATTGCCATTAGATCAGACACTAGAGTTTCTTTCAACACATACTCTTTGGAAACCTTATCTGGGGCGTGTATTTTATGCCCCAATACACTTCTTGCTTGCGCGCAACACCCCCCTAATACTGAACATATACCAGGGAGACACTGTATTCAACAACAAAGGAATAGAAAACTTCCCAAGATAATCAGCAGGGCCGAAAACAACTTCCATCCCCACGACCGTAGGAGGTCCCAAAACCATGCACTAAGTTCCCAGTTTCCCTCAGGAACATGCACCTCTGAACTAAGAACATGTAGATTTTGGATAGCCCTAAAGATCGTTGGAGAGGAGTCTGGTACGTAAACACAGCAAGCGGGCCCCACTAATTTGCATACTCCTCCACGCTCAGCCAGAATGACATCTAATGCCATCCGGTTCTGAAGAGCCACTAACCTTATCGCTTTCTGTTCTAACGTCATATTATAGAGTATGTCAGTGGTCTGATTGATGGCTCTCTCCAATACTCTCGCTAGTCCCCTGATATCTTCTGAATTCGTAATTTGCCCAAAAAATGGCACAAAGGATTTCATGATGTCTCCTAGAGTTTGCGCTGGAGTATCCCCTTTCACACCTCATCATGGACGAGTTTTCAAAATCTCTGCAGTACTGGCAATAAATACCCCAGGTAATAGAATCCCTAAATAGCAGGTTCCTTGCCAATCCCTGGGCAACCATGGAAATGCCACATTACCGCAAACAAAATAGAAAGGTTCGCCTACGTACAGAGGTCTGTTCTCACTAGTCAAATTCGCAACGTTGGCGCATTTTCTAAAATTACCCATTGACCGTGTTCCATTCCTCTGTATGCAGAAGGATACTGAATCGGGGATATGATTAACAGAATAAGATGGAGGCGTGGCATCCTTATTGCCTATCAGAGCCATTTTGAAAGAGATTAAAGACTGAAAAGGATGAGACAATCTATCAGAGGGCCTAACAGAAGCAACGTTTGGTTTACTCCTATTTGCAAAAAGCGAGCATCCCAGGGGCATTAAAATACGTTTTTCAAAACTATTCAGATTTGTACCATCAAAGTTCCCTGAGATGCTGTCATTCCATCGGCCAAAGAATAGTGCTCTAAGAGAATCATAACAAGCAGTTGTCAAAGGTAAAGGATGAATATACCAACCTAGCCCCTTATCCCCATGTTGCGGTAGATGTGAACAGATCCAGCAATTGGTTCTATTTAAAATTGCATGAGTGGCATTCATGATTAATAAAGGGTATTATTCTGATAGTTCCGCCTATGCGAAGAATCTCTAGGCGATAAAACATGAAATTGCACGGAAGGAGTGGGTATAACAGATACATTTTCAATAGGTAAAAAGACCTCTAGAGGATATGCTTCCTCCAGATACCATAACCCAAAACCAACAGTTACTAAAAATCCAGTTATTATTACAAAAAGGCAACAATACACTTTGGGGGTCCCATTGCATGCTTGATCATTGTATCTGCTAGTCACACATTTATCTAAAAGTTCGGTACGAGCGGTAGCGGGTGCAGGCATTGTAGTCTTCAATCGGAAAAACGCCAATTGTTCGTTTGCTGGCAACTCCAGTCGCGCTTCTTCTTAATGTCTTTCCCACAACCCTTAGCCAACAGAATCCTTCCATACAGTCGGGCCAAAAGGCAAGGCCTCAAATGATTTTCGCAATCGCACAGTCAAACCGTGCTGTACGTCTATTTCCTTGGACGTAAATTATATTTCACAATTTCTGGTGCTGAAGGATCAGAAAACAAAGTGTCGTCACTTCCTACTGGAGGTGGCGAGTAAACGGAAATGGGATCAGAAAAGGATTGATCCAGAAGTTCCACTGTTGTAGAGTGTGGAGACAAGATGGCCGTTTTGTCTGGCCTTGCGAATTCTGGAACGGTCACCTTTACTCTCTTGTCGGTTGTTGCTGTTTCTGGCACGTTAGTTACAGCAGTGGGAAGGGATTCTGTGTCTTCTGTATCGTATGGCATGGGCTGCGGGATCCGTTTGGTGTACGTCGCATGGATCCAGTTCTTACGACCCGCTACCCGCACAGCAGTCTGGGTGACTAGCAGGACTTGGTAGAGACCCCTCCACCGAGGTGCAAGGCAAAACGACCTCTCAAAAACTTTCGTGAGGATCCAGTCCCCCAGTCGTAGACTGTGACCAGGACCCTCGTATCGTACAGGTAATGCCTCTCGCACCTGGTGATAATTGAAAACAGATTTTTAGTCAACTGGTTACAGTAATCTGAAAGAAGCACATTCTCTATATCCCACAACGAGCTACTTTTTGGCATACCCCAAATATTAGCAGGTCTCCCCATTACCACCTCAAAAGGAGAGTCTTAGTTTGAGGGGTTGTTCTCATCGACAGCAACACGATCGGTAAGGCGTCTGGCTATTTTAACTTGGTGCCAGCACACGGCTTACCGAGCTTGTTCTTTATAATGTCGTTATGCCTTTCCACTAATCCGGCACTTTGGGCATGTCTGGCCAAATGGAACCGTTTATCAATCTGTAATCCTTTGCATATTTGTAGGATTACAGCAGCGATAAAGTGTGGCCCGTTATCCGACCAGAAGACTCTCGGCAGCCCGAACCTAGGAAAAAACTCTTTCAACAGAGTTTTTGCCGTGGTTATGGCTGTTGCATCTCTAACAGGGTAGGCCTCAACCCACTTACTAAAAGCACAAATAACAACCAACACA
The DNA here is from genome assembly GCF_040938575.1 of Ambystoma mexicanum. Lineage (NCBI taxonomy): Eukaryota > Metazoa > Chordata > Amphibia > Caudata > Ambystomatidae > Ambystoma > Ambystoma mexicanum. The sequence goes on along the minus strand of NC_090934.1, from coordinate 416,569,315 downwards.
TATTTAAGATTATTGCAACATTCCATTTCAATAAAATCAAAATGAATAACCGCAAATGGAACAGAAGGTGGAGCGAAACTTCCTCTAGGAGTCGAGGTACCTTTTTCTACATTATGCTGCAAGCAGACCATGCACCCTTGGACAAAGCGCTCAGCAGTTTTGAAAATCTTATCATTGGCCCATACACTGTGTAGCATTTTAGTCAATTTACGCATACAAACATGTGTCGGACCATGAGCCATAATAACCATCATTGTAATGTAGGCGTCAGGGAGTAACCATTTTCCTTCAACATTGTCCACCCAACACCCATCATCATCCAACCTTCCTGCACCCTCAACCCATCTCTTAGTTTCCTCTATAGTAGCATCTGCTTGAATGTCTTTTACAGAATCAATACTTTCACCAAAAGTGCAAATATTTACAGTTTCTCTTACAGCATACATTTCTGAACTAAAATCAGTGGCAGTTTGCTTAGCTATCTGATCAGCGAAAGCATTCCCTTTTCCTATATCATCTGTAACTTTTTGATGTGCTGCACATTTTATGATAGCTAGCTGAACAGGGAGTGCGAGTGCTGAAAGTAATCGCACTATTAAAGTGCCATGCTGAATTTTCGTGCCATGCGAGGTCAAGAAACCTTGTTCTTTCCAAAGTCTACCGAAGATGTGAACCATCCCAAAAGTATACTGACTATCGGTATATATATTTACTGTAAGCCCTTCAGAAAGTTCACAAGCTCGAGTTAGTGCTATAATTTCTGCGGCCTGCGCGGAATTATGCATAATTCTTTTGGTTTCCACAATCATGCTTAAAGTAGTAACAGCATAATCAGCCGTGGATGTACCATTTGGAAATTTAAAACAAGAGACATCACAAAATAGCTCTCCTTGTGGGCTTTTCAAAGGCGTGTCTTTCAGATCGGTTCTAACTTTAGTCTCTTGTTCTGTCGCATAAAGACAATCGTGTGACATTTAGTCACCATCAACAGTATCTTGCGGGACAGGTAAAAGTTCAGCTGGATTTAATACACAACACCTCTGAATTTGAATGTGGGGGGCAAACAAGATCAGTTCATATCTTGTCAATCGTGCGGAAGTGAGGTGTTGCGTTTGAGTTCTATTCAATAAAATATCTACAGAGTGAAGTACCATTAGGGTTAACGCATGACCCTGGACCATTCCCTCACTCTGTTTTACAGACGCAGCAGCAGCAGCAACATCTCTCAAACATCTCGGCAAAGCGCATGCAACAGGATCAAGGGCGGATGAGAAATAGCCGCACGGCCTATTCTTCCCTCCATGTTCCAGCCAAAGCACATCCTTCACATTCAATCACATACAACACAAAGGCCTTGTCATAATTCGGAGTTCCTAAAACCGGCGCTGAACACAGCGCGGATTTGAGCAAATCAAATGCTGTTTGGCGTTCCAAAGTCCATGGCAATGGCGAAGAAATGCCCTTCTTTGTCAAAGCCAGCATTGGTTTAATCGTTAACGAAAAGTTAGGGATCCATAATCTACAGTAAGAAGCCATACCTATCAGAGCTCTAACTTCTTCTGCGTTTTTTGGGACAGACATGCCAGAAATAGTCTTTATTCGTTCAGGTGTCAACAGTCTTCCCTCCTTTGACAGGAGATAGCCTAAATAGGCGACCTCCTGACAACAATATTGGAATTTTTTGAGTGAAGCTTTGTGGCCATGTTTCGCTAGATGACAAAGGAACAAGACGGTGCCTTCTTTACAGGCACTCTCAGAATCAGCAGTCAAGAGGAGATCATCTACATACTGTAGTAACGTGCAAGTAGTAGGCAACTCGAGAGTATCGAGCTGCTCTTTTAATGCCCTGCTATAAATACTTGGACTCTCAGTGTACAAGGCAATTTTACTCCATGTTTCAGAATAATTTTAACAGGTTCAATTTGAAGAATGCCCACATCATTATCATCAATTGCCCATAAGCATTCCGGAACATTACTGAATTCTGGCGGTAAAGGTTGCGTCAAAAACTGAGAGGCGAGTGATTGCTGAGGTGAAATTGTTAACCGAACTCCGTCCGGAGAACAATGTATTACTGCATGCAATTCCTTCAACAAATTTAACCCCAGCAAGTTCTCCCCAAAGTTTGTGGTAAGTAGAAATGGACACTGCTCCGTGAAGGGACCCAGTGTTATCGGTACCGGCAAAGAGACCGGATAAACTACAGGTGTGCCTGAAAACCCTACGGAAACGTTGGACTGCCCTGACAGGGGAATATTTGGAACCCGTGAATGGTCAATGGAACATTTCTGTGTTCCCGTATCTACTAAAAATAGATGCTTCCTATTTCCCACCGACATCTCAACGTAGGGGCCTTTCTGATGAACGGGAATAGGCGTTGGTTCCAAATCCTGCTTCGGGCAATCCTAGCGAAACAGAATATTATCAAAAGGAAGCTCTTCAGAGAGGTACGCGGCAGAAGGGTGATCAAAAATGTTACTATTATCCACATTCTAAACTTGCTTATCTTGTGAAGGAGGTTGCTGTGATTCTGGTGCAAACTGACCTCTGCCAGGGCCCCCTGCACATGGGCGACCTCTGGATCGTCTACCCATGTTCCCAAATGACCTTTGCTGCAAGGTCGGACATTGTGCACGCCAGTGGCCTTCCTGTCAACAATAGGCACACTGGTTAATGGTTACCGGAGCCAGGGGCGTACTTCCCTGTGGAATGTACAGACCTCTAAATTGATTACCCCCTCTAGGGTTTCTAACAATTTGTTGTAATAGGACTTTTGTTTTCAGGTCACCCTTTTTTTTCTCAAGTTTTTCCCACACGATTTTCATAGTACTGAGCCATATGCAATACTTCTGATTGAGACTTCGCCTGCCAAGCGCTTTCGGAAGACATAATCTGTAACTGGATGTCAGGCAGCAATCCACGTACAAATTTGTCAACAAAAAGCCTTTTCCCTGACTCTGTGCCTAAGTCTTGTCCACTGAAATCTGAAAATACCTGTTCAAACCGATTGAAGAAATTGGTAGCACCCTCAGACTTTCCTTGGACACAGGCCATAAGCTTGTCCCAAATGATTCTTTTTTCAGGAACTATAGTTTTCAATTTTACAATAATCCTATTAGGCAAGGTTAATATCACTTGAGGCGGTCGCTCGCCAGCTGGTCTTTCTCTATCTAGCCTAACCATGTTATCCCATGTATCTCCTAACCCAGGTACATCATCTACAGTCCTAATCTGTTTCCACAAATCAACTGCCATGAGTACGAGAAATGTACGGGAAATAATAAATCAATATTACTTAAGGTGAATACCGATGACTGTCAGACCGACTCTATTTCTTTATAGAACCCAGTCGGATTCTTTCGTACATCGGGAATAGATTGCTTTATGGTGTTTACTTCCTGTCTTGAAAACGGGACGTGAACAAACTGCGATACGTAATGTGCAGGGATGTCCACCGCAAGTATTCCTCGCGCAGCATCGGCCGCAATCCCAACTTTCGGCACAAATGTCGGAGGGGCCTCTCTCATAGGCAACTGAGGAGTAGGCAACTTCGAGCGCTTACTAAGCAACAGAGCCAAATCAAGCGCTAAGGCAGTCGAAGAAGTATCAATCGAAAAGGCTCTCTTATAAACACTCAACAATTCTGCAGGACAACAAATCTTTCTTTTTACACACTCATTCTGCAGGTATTCTACCCTAACCTCTATCACTTTCTTTTGCATTTCTAACGTATACTGACTATATGTGTCATATACTTCATCTGGAGTTATCCACATATCCAAAATCCATCTTATCGCATCCTTTGTACAAATTCGTGCTTCCTCACCTTTCAATGAACGGCGAGGAGAAAACCGTTTCTGTAAGAACATAATACCTAAACTTTCACCTTCTGCTTCCACATTCTGTAACTCTTCCAACTCCTTCCTATACACAAAAATCCTCTCAACATGCTCATATACCTTCTCCGCAGTATCTCTGGACAACGCTAAGGCGTTCAAATCCCGTAACCCTTGTGGGAAATCTACATCGCTTAATCTATTCCACATTATACTCAAATGAGTCCCTAATCCTTCAATAAAAACATTTTTCTCAGGAATACCTTTTAAATTTTCCAGTGTGGAAAAAACATCAGCTTGTTCACCCTTCTCCATACAATGTTTAGCCCAAGCGATCAATTCATTATTTTTTTCTGGGGACACAGTATTACGAGTCACAACCCTTGGTCTCGCTCCCTGGTCTACTACAAGCGATGCAGTATCACTTGGAAGAGGAAGAGTAGGCACATTCTGAATATCAACAGGTGGAGGCAAGGGGGCAGGCAAAGGAGCGACGGCTTGAAGAACAGGAAGAACAGCAGGCAGGACCGGAGGAACTATAGGAGGGGGAATAACAACGGAAAGGGGCAAAGCGCCAGGAGGAGGGACGTACGGAGGTGGCGCAGAGGTACCGGGCCTTCGTTCATGCAAAAGTTTATTAATCAATTCATCTGACGTATGAACATCTTTTGAAGGGTAAATTTTCTGAATGCCTAATTGAAACACCCTGTCCGTGTTCCTAACTGACTCCAATTGTTTATTTTGATCATATAACCGTGCCTTTTCGACACTTGTCATATGTCTATGCATATGTTTCTCTCTACTCTTTTGTTGCTGTAAAGCTTCTGTTTTCCAACTATGCAATGCGTCAAACGCTGCAGGTCTAGCCTTTTTCTTTACTAATACAGACTCCAGATATTCTATACAAGGGATTTCAAAGCTACCATTGGTTGGCCACCGAAGATTAGAATTATGTCTGGTCTGTCTGTGCCAAATGTCATTAAATGCTATACTACCAAAGCCTTTCTTACAGTAAATAGTACATGCCGGCGACCCCCCCTGTGGTGCGGGACGGCTATCTTCCAAAGATTTTCTGTCACTGCGGAATAATGCCCTAAAGCAGGCAGACAATTTCCCAGGCATATCAAAGTTCTGGTGTTACCTGGTCAAGTAATTGTGCTTGCGAGTACAATGCCCCAAATTCAAATTGTCAAGGTTAAATTAAGAATCGGGTCACGATTCACCTGACCAAAGGACTGGGATGGCCGATCGGGTTACTAAGTACAATTCTAAGGACCCATGTGTCTGACGATTTCGGCAAATTTACCCACCTCGATATATGGACCCTCGTCAAGACGTCATCTCGGGCTACAGCTCACCGTTCAGGGATCGGATCGTGCAGTATTGTCGAGGAATTCACTTCTCGTCCAGAGGGGCCGCTTCTGTTGGCACCGTCCGATCCCGGTCCGGTAGCCGAGCCAACCTTCAATGAGACGAAGTCGATCTTGAGGGTCCCTATTCGGGCGCCATCTGTGGAATCAGAAAAATACAATATTAAGGCTTTTACACCATGCAAAGAGAAATACACCGACACGGGCTTGTAAAGATTCCCAGAATCTTTATTACAAAACTGAACAGTTACAAAACAAAGTACACAAATAGCTATTTGGCCGTCAATACATCACAGAGACCACCAGCAGGGTTCAATGTAAGCAGTGAGCAGGATTTGCTAGCTAGACATCAGCGTATTTATACATTTTCATTATAACGATGTCCAGCCTCTTTCAAATTAATCATGTACAGGGCTAGGGTCACGCCAGGTTTGTTCCTAATTTACATATCTCGTGCATGCGGTTTACTTTTTAATACATTTACTAACAAACATTATTATTCTCTAAGTTTTACTTTACACTTTTTACACATTGCTTTAATACAGGTCAAACAAGTGTCTCGCATGTTGTATTTGGATAGCGTTATTGTTCTTGTATACTTGTAGGTTAGCAAGAACAAGAGAACACAAGACGGCCATTTTAGGCCACAGGGTGACTTTGTACAATTAACTTAAATGGCGGCTCTAACCTAAAATGGAGGTTTGATTCACTTAAGGTCACAACCTTGTAATACGGATTTCCTCGCAAAGCGACTGGGCATAGGCCAACATATACAATGAGGACAAAACAATATTATATCAGTTCTAACGGGAAGGGGGACGCCTTTGTCCGCATACCTGTGGGCTGTTGTGCTCTCGGCCTGGCTGTTACCTGGGTCTTCCAGCCGCTTCTGGCGAGATGAGGGATTCAGTTACGCCCACGGTGATGTATTTTCTTTTGAATTCTCTGTCTTTTCTGTGATTTATTTCTGTGTTATCACTTGTTGCTTCCAAGCTTTGAATAAATAGCCGTATAAGTGCTCATTATTTTCTAAGCGTGCGTGTGGTTGTAAGTCATTGCGTCGTCTACCTGCGTTCAAAGTATTGGGACGCCCCTGTCATTTTCTCTAATTCATGTATCCACTTCCCGGCTCCCGATGTCAACATTGGAAGCTTGTTTTTTCAGGTTTTCTCGGTCCATGTGTGGCCATGGGGTATATTGTGGTGTTGCTCCCCCTTTCTCTAACAGTGGGAATTGGAACGCACCTTCTTCCTTCTCTCTCGCCATAGCTCTCATGTGTACCACTGGGGTAGTATTCCCGCATTGCCGTCTACCTGGCAGTGTCCTTAATCTGTCTGCATAGGCAGCTGATGACGCCCCCCTCTGACCGTGGGGTGTTCCTTTATGTCGGCTGGGCTGCGCTGCAGACTTCAGTGTCCTATTTGCGGACTCGCTAGTATCTGACCATCGTACCCCTTGGTTCCCTGGGAGCCGCCTTTCGCGCTGTCTCCCTTCTTCATGTGCCTCGTCCTCCGCCTCCCCACCGGAGTCGGATTCTGATTGTTCCCAATTTACGCAACTCCTTGCATCTTCTTCGTTCTGCCCAATCTCCAGTCTGTCTAGGGACAGTCCCCTGCTTCCAATACTTCGAGTTGCATCCGCAGTGTCATATAACTGAGTGCTCTCTAAGTGTTCATCTTCCCTTCCCCCATGAGATATCTGTTCCAACCCCATCTCATCGTATATTGTGTCAATCGTTGGTATCGAAGTCATCCTCAATATTTGCCCCACTCGTACCTGGTACCGAGTCATTTGCAGGAAAGAATTCTTCTATGTCCTCCCACTCTACAACAGGATTGGGTTTTTTGACTTCCCGCTCCAAATATTCCAGATGCCTTGCCCTCTATCTGCGCTTACGTTCTGCTTCCTCATCTACTTCCTTGCGCTTCCTCGCTTCTTCTCTAGCCTTGTCCACTTCCCTCATCCTTTCGTTTCTCCGTTCCTTTGCCCTTCTAATTTCCTCATCTTCTCTTCTCTTCACTCTCTTCTCACGTACCCTTTGCTCTTCTTCCAACCTTTGCTTATTTTGTCTGTACTGGTCGTAGGCTGCCTTCTGTTTGCGATCAAGCTGTTTCTCTTGCTCTTCTCGCTTCAGCCTATCCTTCCTTCTTGTCCTTTCATCCCTTATTTCCATTTCTTTTTCTCTCTCTCTTCTCTGCGTCTCATCAGACCTCTCTCTCGGTCTTACATCATCACTTCCTTTTCCATCAACCTTCAGCAATATCTGACCTCCCATCCATTTGTCTTTTGCGACTGCTATCTCATCAGTTCTATCTTCATTTCCCTTTAGTTTCTTTCCCTCTCTATCCTTATCCGGAGGTGCACAACTCTGTTCCTGGTCCTTCCCTTCATCTTCGCGTCTCTCCTTGGGACGGCGGAGGCAAAATTGTTTCCCTGTTCCTTTCCCTTATTGTCATCACTACTGTACGTAGGTGACTCATATGCAGGGTTGCTATACCCCGAGGCTGCCTTAAGTTCTCTTAGCGGGTAAAGCCCCTCTGTCTTACTCCCCTCAATGACTCAGGTGGGGCTGGTGGCGCGGTAGCTGTCTCACCCCCCTCCGTGCATACGTTTAATATACAGTCTGCGGCGGTTCTTCCTCCTTCGTTTGCTCAAACATTTTCCATAGTTCCAGAACAGCAAGGTGTTTTTCTAGTTTCTTGCCCTTATATGTGGTATGCAGATAAGTCGTCATATGCTGCAAGACGGCTTTAGATAGGGACCCGTTCTGTGGCCATGGCATAAACATTTTGTGGGCGGTGCCCTTAACCCACTCAGTGCTATATTTTTTAAGCTTGGTTGCATGCTTAGGTAGTTGCTTGCACAGATGTGCAAGTGGGGTAACCTCCTCCATTCTCAATTTCGCTACCAACAATACTTATGCAGTTTTTATCCTTCCAATAGTATAAGCAAGCACCAAACAAGCAAGCTCCAATCCAATCTCTTCCCGCCAAAATTCTATACTCTCAATTTACTAAAGAATATCAATCCACTGGCGATTCCCTCTCAGTTACGGAATCGCATAAAACCAAAATTTCATTTCAAGCAATCAATGATACAGTTCTTTTTACATTTGACGTACAACAGAACACATATGACAGACACTTCAGAGACTAGACGGACACCAGCTGGTCATACATGTACCTGCCTTCTAATCAATACCCCGTCATGGAGTTTAAACAAACTCCTTTGATGCGTCTTTAAACATCACCATAGTCTAATTGTGCCTTATTATATGGGCTATGAGTTCACGTTTCTTCTGACCGCTGTATTAAAGCACAGGAACAAGGCGAATCCTTACGTTTTTCTCTCAGGTGCCCCCCTCCCCGGTAACCTTATGGTTTTCTCGCAGGTGCCCCCCGGGTAACCTTATGTTTTTCTCTCGGGTGCTCCCCGGTAACCTTACGTTTTTCTCTCGGGTGCCTCCCCGATAACCTTACATTTTTCTCTTATACTCGAGCCATTAACCCCTTATATTTATACATTCTTCTCTACCTCTTACTATTTTACTTCTTCTCTGCCACCGTCTGTTACATTTCCCTTACTTGTTCTAATGCCTACAAGACATTTGCCAAAGTAACGAGTTTGTTGTTTCACTCACTGATCGCATCTTTTTCCTCTCTGGAGCTTCGGGATCACTGCCCTTTCCTCTTAAGCCTCTTGCGTTTTTTTCATCCGATTGGCTGCCCGTGGGAATGAGAAGGGTTATGCTTGGAAAGGCAGGTTCCTTCAGAACCACTGCAGATTTTTTTTATGGACTTATACTATCATTGTCCACGGGAAGCTTCTCACTCTACTCAGCCGGAATGGCGAAAGGACTCGTGATATTGCCGAAGGCCTAGAGTGACTTTGTGCCGTTGGTCTATATGTGTCTTAAAATATATACATATCAATACTCGATGGCCTAAACCATCCTCACGCTAACAAGTGTAAAGGAGGGCGAGAAATCCACTGACGGGCCCATAGGCCAACGCTCACCCTCTAATACTTGTAAGACAAGATAGCTGCACCATGTGAGGAATGGGGGTGCAGGATTCACTTACTCCAACACAACTCAATAAATAGGACTCAGTAGTTTGGCAAAGGGAAGTCCATTTAATGACGCACACATCAAACAGGGAAACAGTTGGTAATCAGCATCCTTGCGATCACCTGTCTCGCTCCGACTTCCTAGAACTTCAGTAGAACAGCAACCTTTATGCATAAAACATGTCATTATTGACGTCTAACTCTACAAAGCTCGTCATGCAATATAATTGGTTAGGAAAGGTAACTTAAGTATAGGTGCTATATCTGTATGTGGTAACAGAGCATGTGGATTGGATAACTCTTATCGGGTGGAAGTCTATGCCCCACCCTCTACATCACACGTGATAGACATCACTATAACTACGACGTCTTATTGCTTCTACAAGCTATAGGACCCTAGATTATTTGGTCCATTGTGATTGGGTGGGTTACACCCCTAGACATAAATCTCCACTTTAATTAGCAGCATGCAGAATGGACACCCAGATGCGGAGTGCCCCAAGATTCCCCCTGCCTCCCTTCCATCAATCAGTACCTTTAGGGCTATGTGTCAATTAGTTGGCTGAGAATGGCCACGAAACTGTAGTCCTTATCAGGAAAAGTTATGGCATTCCCTGGTTCTGGGTGACATCAGATGTTGGTACCCCTTTGCCCTCGGCGGGTCATGTGTCTGTTCACTGTGGATCTGCTTTATTTTCCTTCTTTTTCTTAGACTTGATTCTTTGTTCAGTCCAGCCACCTGCCTGGGGCCTCCTTATCGTGACTTTCACTGGCTGGCTGGTATGCTCTTAGGTTTGGTTTTCTCTGGAGTTGGCGCTCTCCTCCCTTCCTGGAGTTGACCTCGAATTCCCAAGCATTGAGCTACTTTTTACTAAGTGTAGATTCTGCGCTTTCCTTTGGCTTTAGCTGGCATATGAATCTCAGCCTTGGTGGCCCCCTTGCAGCCTGGGCTTAGTTCTGCTTTACAAAATGGAGTCGCACTTGTATAGTCTGCCTTATTGAGGTAGATATATGGTTGGCGCTTGCCGCTCTATTCTTCTATTAAACATTGCAAGCAGTATCATTTTCTTAGCTTCTTGCGTTTCAAGCTTATTTACAGGCATTAACTTGTTGGTTGCTTCCATCTTGTCTCATATCAACGGTTCCTTACGTTTTAACATCGTCTCTTTCCTATGTCTATTACATCTATTTTCGTAGCTACTTGCACTGGCGTGTTATCCTTTGATAGCAGTTTTCATTCATCTGGGAGTCTGTCCAGGCCCTTGTTTCATTTCCACTGGCTTTCCATTAAAGCTCTTTTGGTTTCTTCGTGGACTGTCTGTAGGTACTCTTCATTTCATCTCAGCTGCTGGTATGGTTGTCTAAGAGGGTAATGTGCAGCCGAAGGTTGTCTGGTTATGAGTGCTTCAACAGGTACGGCTCTTCTTATGTACACTGGGCAGAGTCCCAGCGCAGCTCTCTGTTGGTTCATTTGCTCCTCATATGTCACATACCTTGATGAGTATGCTCCTGGTACCTCGAAATGGGGGGCAGGGGTGCAGGCCATGCCTGGGACCTCCTCTACATAACCATCCCTTCTTTAGAGTAAGCTTCAACTTAGCTATCCTTTCCTTTAATAAGCTGTTGAGCTTCCCACATATCCCATTACCTTGCGGGTGATACGCTAACGAAAACCTGTGCTTTATACCAAGCAGCAGGCTAATCTGTTCGAAGACTGCATTAACAAACTGAGGCCCATTATCTGACTTCATGACCTCACATACTCCCCACCTGGGAAGTACTTCTTTCACCAGAAATGTGGCCGCACAGGTAGAGTCTGGGTGTGTACATGGACCTGCTTCTATCCATCTAGAGAATGGACACACCACAACAATTAAATACCTGTACCCATTACATACTTGAATCATATCAACATAATCGACATGAAAGTGCTGAAAAGGTCCATTTGGCCTTGGGATGACTCCTCTAATCAACTTCATCACAAAAAATGCAACGTGTTCCACTAAGTTCAGTACAAACCAGTCTTCAGTGACAGCTGCTACTAAATTCTCTTTCAACATATGTGCCGGATAATGCAATTGTTCCAATGCTAATTTTAATAGGGCTATAGGCATTACTGGTTCACCAGTGCTGTCTTGTTGCCAGAAGCTTTTGGAAGGGTTTAAAGAACACCTTTCCCGCTTCCAGAGGTTCCATTCCTCCTGTGGGGCTTCCCCTTGGAGTTCCATTAACTTGGTTTGCCCCATGTTGTTATAGCCCTCAGGTTCACTTCGTGCAATGATAATTTTTTCATTTGCATCAGTTATTTCTACGCTCATTATGGTTTCGCCCTTGGATTCTGTATGCTTGGCCTCTGTGTCTGCTGCTTGATTTCCTCATGAGATAAAATCTGACCCCTTCATGTGGGTGGCGCATTTCACGACTGCTATGCCCACTGGGAGCTGTAGTGCGTTAATGAGCCTATCCAATAGGGCTCCTTTTCCAGCGCACTAAGTCTGTGTGCACTGTTGATGTCACATAGACAGAGTCACTGTACACAGTCACTTTCTGGTCTGCGTGATTCTCAATGGCGAATATCAACGCCAATAATTCTGCAGCCTGTGCTGAATAATGAGACGGTAATCGTGCACTAATAAGTACCTGAAATTCTCCATTTGCTGTGTGCTTTACCACAGCAGTGCCTGTGTACCTCTGCCCATCATTTTGATCGATTCTCGATGAACCGTCAACAAAGACAATTTCTCCTTCTGCCAATGCATTTTCTTTCACCCTGGGAATTTCGTCATAGAATTCCTCATAATTTGCTCAGTCATGGATCGGTTCTCCTTCAGTGACTGGCTCTGCTATAAACATAGCTGGGTTCACTATTTTACATCAAACTATCTTAATCGATGGATTTGATATGATCACTTCATAAGCAGAAGCTCTCTGAGATATCAATATGCCCTTTGGTTTCTCTAGAATGGCAAATAGTGCGTGCTCGATGAACAACGTAATTGAGCATCCCATCACAATGGTTGTAGCTTACTCTATGGCAAAGGCTGCGGCAGCTAAACTCTGTTCGCAAGGGAAGTGGCCTCTCATCACTGCATCCAAATTCCCGATGTAGTATGCTAGGGGCTTGCATCCCAAAGTGGTTCTCTGTGTGAGTACTGCTGTCATAAAGCTGACATTTGTGTGTGAGAACAGGCAGAATTCCTCTGCATAATTGGGAATCCCTAAAACTGGTGCAATGCAAATGGCTTTCTTGAGTTGAGTAAACCCCTCTTCCATAGTCTCAGACCATTCAATTCTTTCTTTCGTCACCTGTGCTTTCTTCAGGAAACAAGAGCTTGGTAAATGAACTGTAGTCAAAGACCCATGCCCTGACGTAATTGCAAAGACCTAGAAAACTCTGCATCTGTTTTATCGTGTGTTCCGTATGGCTTCAGCCCTTTCAGGGGTAATCCATTTCCCCTCATGGAAGATCATCTGGCCTATAAACAGCACTCCTTGCTGACAATATTGTAACTTTTCTTTGTGAACTTTATATCCTTTCTAATCAATAGCTGAATAGAATCGTGTCTGCATTTTTCCTCTGTTATTCTGCAGATTAAAATGTCATCCACATATTGCAAGAAAACACTCTCTAATGCAATGTTGCTTAAGTCCATTTGTAGGACTCTGTTGAAAATTTAAGGAGACTCGCAGTATCCCTGGGGTAGCCTCGTGCTCTTCAGATGCATTTGTCTGAATGTAAATGATGTCAAATCTTGTGAGTCTTTGTGTAATTGGATTGAGAAAAACACATTTTTCAGGTCAATCACTGTGAAATATTAAATATAGAGCATCAAAAGGTATGTTACATAGGATCGTGGACGGGTTGGGGACTAGAGGGAACTCGGCCTGAACAATATCATTTATCAGGCGCAAATCTTGAACTAGCCTCCAGGACCCTCCCTTGGATTTCTTGACCGGCTAAACTGTGGTATTGCATGACGACTCTGATGTCATTAAGATGCCCTGCTCCATCATAGCAGAAATTGTCTTGAAAATCCCTTCATCTGCTTCCCTAGACATAGGATACTACCGTACTCTTGGCAAAATTGCTAATCCTTACTTCTCCAACTCCCTTCAATAGGCCTACATCATGGGGGCCTGTAGTCCACACCGAGACAGGCACCTGGGTCATGTCGTCATCAAAATATTCAGGGCGTTTTTTTCACCAACATCCTTCTCTGGGGCACCTCTCTTGTGATCATTCTCACCCAGAAACTGAAATTTACCTCAATTGATGTTTCACCTACATCTGTTTGTTCACCAAATATATCATCATCAATGATGTCAGTTAGTCTGTACCCCTCTTCAATGGCGATTACTGTGCACCATTGTCTGCCTTCTTCATCACACCCATCGATCAGTGCCATTCTCCCTTGCACAATGGCTGTGTGTATTGCCAAGGGAAACATGTGTCCCTTTCCCTCGTGCATAGGTATTCGTGGCCAACATAGAAATTCATCTGGGGTTCTTATGGTTTTGTCTGCAAGGCCTGGTAGCCCTTCCATTAGTATGCGTTTCCCATACACGAATATTTCTGGTCCCAATGGGACAGCTCTCATAGCTGATTGTCATGGGTATGCTCTAATCATTTCACATACGTTCAAATAATGCATTCCTGTAGTCGAACATACTATGCCCTTCTCCGTGAATGAGATTGTCATATTTAACTTCGTCATTAGGTCTCGTCCCAATAAGTTTACTGGGGCTTGTCATGAGTATAACAGTGGCACATTAATGTCACATTCTCCTATAGAGACTGGAAGTACTTTTGTAAAAGGAACATGACTGAGTATTAATAGCATCACCGGACAAGGAAAACTTGCCTTTATGTATACACGAACGTGTTGCACCCGTGTCAACTAAGAAGGAATATTCATTATTCCCTATAAGGACATCTACCCTTGGTTCCTCATGAGGGTCTGGTGTCACTGATAGGATAGAACACATCAGGCTTCCCAGTGAGCTGTCCTAATCCATATATAACTTAGTCCCAATCTGCGTGAATGGACTTCCTCCATCACCAGTGTTAGCTCTCATTCCAGAGTTCGATGCCTGTCCTGCACTCAGTGTCTGTGACAGTTGTATCAGCGAATGTTGAAACTGTCCTTGTGGATAACTTATTAAGTTCTGAGGTTGCAAGCTTTGCTGTGCTCCTGGCGCTTGCTGTTGCACTGTGTGATTCTGTGCAACTCCATTTCCAACCTGCTGAAAAAACACAGGTGGATTCACCATTCCAACTCTTGTCCCCTGGTCGCTTTGCACCATGCCTTGACCTCTGCATGTGCATGCTAGATGTCCTGAAATCCCAAACGTCCAACATATCGGCAGTGGTCTGATTATTTGCCCATTTGGCATATCCTGATTGCCGTTTTGCATGTTTTGAAAATCTCCCTGATTACCTTGGAAACCTCCCTGATTTCTCTGGAAACCTCTTCTGCGAAAGCCTCTCCCTCTGGGGTAGAACCCATTTCTGCCCTGACTAATTTGCTGTTGATTATTGACCTGCTGCATGTTCGGTCCGTCTGTGCTAGTTATCATTGGCCCTTCAATGGCAGATTTTGACAATTTCTTCTGCACTAATTTGGCCTCTTCAGCTTTTCGTGCAGCCTCTTTTTTGCGATTCTTCTCCTGCAGTAATCAGCAATAGTGAGCTATGGTCAAATGTATTTCAGACCACGGTTTGGCCTTAATTCTTAACAATTTCTTGAGCTGCTTCTGAACCTGATCTGGCAGGCAGTCCTTGGCATAATATATGGTAAAACACGGGTATAGGTTTCCCCCAAAATGCACAAGTTTCGAGCACCCACGTGTCTTGGAAATTCTGAATGTAAAACAAAGTATCCTCTGACGAGGTCATTTTTCGTGTCATTATGGCTCCCATGTCAGAAGTATCCGGGTATAGCAATCGTAATGCTTTCCATACCGTAGCTCTGCAATTGCTAAATGGAGCTTCATCATGTGCAGATTTAACTGTAGTCACGCCACAGTAACCTGCACGTGTCCACACATTGTCAGCTCGATCACCAAGTATGGCGATTAGAAGACCTTTAATATCTCCAATAGCTAGCGTTTTCCCTCCTGTCATTTTTTCCAGCTCATGTATACATTTCCCGTCTCTCGATGTTAACATTGGAAGCTTATTTTTCAGGTTTTCTCGATCCATGTGTGGCCATGGAATATACTGTGGCCTTGTTCCTCCTTTCACGAGCAACGGGAATTGTGATACGTGAAACTCCTTTTCCTCTCTCATCATTTTTCTATCCACTGCAGGGATGATAGTCCCGCATCACCGTCTACCTGCTAATGTCCTTAGTCGGCTCACATAGGTTGGTGGAGACACCCCTCTCTGACCGTAAGATACTTCTTCGTGTTGGTCTGATTGCATGGCTGACTCTGATGCCTTAGGTGCAGATTCACTAGAATCTGACCATCTTATTCCCCTTCCCCCTTAGAAGCATTTCTCACGCCTTGTCTCATCCTCCTTTCCCTCATATTCCTCTCTTTCCGCATCTGACATTGTCTGTGCCCAACTCGTGCAACTTCTCTCATCACCCTCGTTCCGATTTAGTGTCAACCCATCTAGTGACAGCTCTCTGTTTCTACTACTTCTAGATGTGTCCTCAGTGTCATACAACTCTCAAGACGCTCGTCCTCTCCTGTTCCTTGGGGTACTTGTTCTAGCCCCATTTCATCATATATTCTATCGATCGTCTCTTGGATGCTTCGGGTATCGAAGTTATCCTCGATATTTGCCCTAGACGTGCCTGGTACTGAATCGTACTCGTGAAATAATTCTTCTATGGCCTCCCAGCTTTACCACAGGATCAGGTTTTTTAACCTCTCTTTTCAGATACTGAAGATCTCGTGCTTTCTGTCTTCGCTTGTGTTCTATGTCATCATCAAATTCTCTGTGCTTCCGCGTTTCCTCCCTGACTCCATCTTCTTCCCATTTCCTTGCATCTCTGTTCATTTGTCCTTCGTGTTTCCTCATCCCTTGGTCTTTTTATTCTCCATTCCCTAATCTTTTGTTGTTCTTCTTCTATCTTCCGTAGTTCCTGCCTACTCTGTTCGTCGGCTACTCTCTGCTTGTGACTGAGTTTCCTTTCTTGCTCCTCACGATACGATTGTTCTCGTCTCTGCCTGTCTCTTCTCGTGATCCTTTTGTCTCTCAATCCTTTTTCCTTTTCTTTCCCACTTCTTCGAAACTCGTCTAGCTCTCCCGTTTGTCTCACTTGTTCGATGCCTTTACCATCGAGTGTCAACAGAATCTGACCTCCCATCCATTCGTTCTGTGTGAATGCTATCTCATCAGTTCTATCCTCATCTCCTTTCCATCTTTTGCCCACTCTCTTGGTGTCTAGAGATGTACTTGCTTATCCCTGGTCTCCTTTCTCCTTTTCATGCCTCTCCTTGTGCCTCTGGACCTTGGAGGTGATATCTCTATTTCTGTCTTTGTCTGGGTTTTCGTCACTACTTTGCGTAGGTGACTGATATGCCTTAGCGGGTATACGCCTTCGTCTTTACTAACTTCACCTTTTGTTTCAGGCGGGGCAGGTGGCGCGGAACGCGTCTCACCCCCCTCTGTGCAATACGTTAAGTATCCAATCTAAAGGCGGCTCTTCCACCTTGTCCTGTTGGTACATTTTCCAAAGTTCTAAACTCGCTAGGCGTTTGTCTAACTTCTTGCCAGTGTACGTAGCGTGCAAAAATGTCATCATGTGTTGCAGGACCGTTTTGGATAGTGACCCGCCCTGCACTGTACTTTTTCAGCTGAGGTGCATGTTTTGGTAACTGTTTGCATAAGTGTATCAATGGTGTAACATCTTCCATACTTAAAATGATCTCTTTTCTTCCTCACACAACACTTAGTCAAATTTTACATTGCTTAAACAATATCAAAAATGCACCAATCGTTGCAAGCTCCAATCCCATTTTTTTCCCCCACAAAATTATTTTTTTCCTTTTCAAACAATAATCATTGATTCATAATATACAGTGTCTTGGCTACACAATCGAACCATTTTCGTGCTCAGTCCTCAAAAATGTCCTTATTTATTATGACGTCAGAGAGAAAAAGAAAAGGAAAGAGAAAAACACAAAACAAATGTGACAGACTAGACAGACAAGACAGACTTCAGCCGGCTACACAGATCTCTGCCCCTATGAGTTACCCCGACATGGAGTGTAAGCCCATCCCTTTCAAAAACGGCTTTGATCTCCTAATTCATCCTATTAATTCAGGACGTTGAATGCAGGCTTTTTCTAGCCGCTATATTAAGCGAAGGCGTATTCTCTCTCTGCTCAGGTATCCTTCTGGTATCCTCCCAGTATCCTCCTCTATGCTCAGGTATCTTCCCGGGAACCTCTTCTATGCTCGGGTATCTTACCGGTATCCTTTTCTATGTGTTACTCAGTCACCCTTGAGTCTTTATTTCCTTCAATTTATAGATATAAATTCTACTCTATCTCTACCTTTATTTTTTGTCCCGCCTCCCACCGTTACCTTCCCTTACTTGTTCTAAGGCATGCAACTTTTTGCCAAAGCGTTCAGTCTTGTTCACACACCGTTTGCATGTTTCCTCTCTGGATCCTCGGGATCACCACCTTCGTTACTGCCTCTCCTGCTGTTCACTCGATCGGCTGCTCGTAGAAGTGGGAATGGGTTTGTGGGTAAAACACAGTGTCCTTCAAACCTTGACCTGCAGGGTATTTACTTAACTAACCACTATCTACGGGGAGCTTCTCGGTCTACTTAGCCGGATGGCAAAAGGACTTGTGATATTGCCGAGGACCCAGAGTTACTTTATGTCGACGGTCAATGGGTGTCTTATCTAATCGATAAACCATCCTCTCTCTGCTACCAAGTGTGCACCAGGACCCCAACCAGCCCATAAAGCTGGGGATTGCCCAATAGCACTTTAAGATGAGGTAGCAGCACCCGTGAGATTTGTACTATAGCATCAAATCAATAATGACAACTCAATGGTTTGGCAAAGGGAGTCAGTTTAATGACAAGTACAAAAAACGGGGAGTTCATGAAAATCAGCTGTTGCTTGATCTTCCTTCTCGCTTCAACTCCAACAAACTTCATAGAAAACACTAAAAACTCATCATCACTGACATGTAACGCTTAAAATGTTGCATGCAATTCTATTGGTTATAGGAAGGTAACTTTACTATAGGTGCTATATCTGTATGTGTAACGGGGTGACAGGATTGGGTAATCAGTGTCAGATGGGGCATCTAAGCCCTTCCTTCTGAATAGCTACTATTGTGGATGTCACTAAAAGTACAACGTCCCATTGGTTCTACAAACTATAGGATCCTAGATTATTTGGTCTATTGTGATTGGGTTGGCGCCAAGCCCCCTTGTACCTTTCCACTGGTTTAGCGGCGTGCAGAATGGTCGGCCAGGTGCAAGGAGCTCGCCCGCTCTTTCAGCCTTCCCCCAACTATTGCCATCATCAATCACCACCCCAATGGCCATGTGTCAATTATTTCTTGTTGGTTTGGCCTTGAGACTGTATCTCTGTCGGGCAGAGTTCAACTATCTGTGCATGGCACAAGTCCACGCGGAGGTGTGACGGCCCCAACTCTTCTTAGTTGGCGGGACACGTGATTCAGACACCGTGTAATCGTCTCCTTTTCCCTGCAATTTGTCTATTTAATTTAGCTTTCTGCCCACCACCTGCCTCCTGCTGCTTATCTTGACTTCTTTGAACAGGATACTCTGCTCTTCGCTTCATAAATCGTATCTATGGTTCGTCTATGTCAGCCGATGCGACCTTGGCTTCTTGGTACGGGTTGCATGCGTCTGAGTTTCGTTTCTTGTCTTTTAGCTTTCGATTCTCGTGTTGAGGGGCTCCTCCCCTGTGGCCTTTTAGTAATGTTTGGTTGATTCTGCTCTTGTGCACAGTGCAAGTATACTTATATAAAATACTCCTTTTTAAGGTAGATATGTATAGGTGGTGCTTGCCGCAATCTATTTTACTACTAAGCATAGCAAGCCGCACATTTTCTCAGCTTTCTTGCGGTTCCAAACATATGTAGATGTGTAAACTGGCTGTCTATCTTCATGCTTATAGCATAAGCTTCATACCTTTGACATCATTATTTCACTTCAGATTCATGATGTCCCTTATCCATGGTGTTTCGTCTCTTTTCGTCATTCGCAGGTTGTCATATCTTCTATATGTGAGTCAGTCTGGCTTCTTGTGACGTCACCAATCGTCTTCCTTTAGGACTTTCTTGGCTTCTTCAGGCATTGTGTTTTGGCAATCGTCAATTGGTCTCACTTGTCGATATGATTTTCTCAATGGGTACCTTACTCTCCAAGGTTTCTTAAGTGCAGGTACTTCAATAGGTGCTGTCTGTCTCATAGGTACCGGGAAGAGCCCCACTGTGGCTCTCTGCTGGTTTATTTGCTCATCATACTACACATACTTTGGCGTGAAAGTTCCTGGCACTTCAAAATGGGTGATTTGAGTGCGGGTCGAGCTTGGAACCTCTTCTACACTGGGAACGGCCAGGTTGGGCGGGGCAGCTGCCTCAGCCAGGTCCACTCCCAGTGAATTCAAGTGGCCGTGGAGGAGGCGCGCATTTGCAACTTAAGTTGCAAATTGCTTTGCTTCCTTAGCCGCCGGGGGGAGCAGGGTGGGGAATTTATCGAACGCGCCACACCAGTTGCACAACCGCGGCTTGGGGAGGTTCCAGCCGTGTGGCAGCGTGAGTTCACCAACACAACACCGGGCTCCGCGCTGACTGTTTGTGTGCAGGAGACAGCTGCTGCAGGGTGAGAGGAACTGCCTGGTACTGAAGGAGGCAATAGACGCCAGGGACCGTGCCTCCCACACAGCAGCAACACCAGGTATGCGTGCACCTTAGAAATGCTGGTTGCACTAATTATGCATTTTAAAGAATATTTATTTGGTAACATGGTCAAAACTACTAGCAGTATGAAGTAACTTATCAAACTGGCCCCAAAAACGTTGCATACTTAGACCAACAAAAAAAAAAAAAACAAGCCCACGCTCGTATCCCTCTCTGAAGGGGAAAGCAAGCACGCCCGGATTTTGGAACAGCTTTCACAGCCTTACTTTGCCTGAATATTTGTTAGACACAGATTTAAAACAAAACAACCTTTTCCGATTCTAGTCTAGAGAACTGCATCGGTGTGACAGCTTTCCGAGGTGGTGTGCATTCAGCAGGCCGTGCTGAGTGCTATCGGTATATCTGCATCCTGCAGGCATGCTTCAGTGCCACACATAGGTGGTTTCTAAAATAACCTTGCAAGGGAACGAACATCCATAAACATCATTTTATCAAAACAGAACATAATGGAAACCTTGGTGAATTTCGATTGAAAACTATGGGCACAGCTTAACCCTTGTTGGCAGCCTTGAACCGACATTAAATAATGACTCAGACTAAAGATATGATTCATGCGGAATCTCTGAAATCTCTGCAAATTAAGCTGATTGAGTGCAAAAAAATGCACTTTTCTTGTCATCTGTCGAACAATGGGTATTTCTCAAGCCATTAGGTTGCGGCCCACGGGGTGTTGAATTTTTAAAGTTGTTTTATGCCGTTGCCAATCGCATTCATAAGGGTTTCATTCAGTAAAGTAACAAGTCTTGGATTTGAGAGAAATGTTCAAAGGCCTTTTGAAGGATGGGAGTAGTCCTGGGCCGCATTCTGTATACAAGTGGAAGACATTGGCAATGCAAACAGTTTGGGCTTTTGTGTAGGCATGGCCAAGGCACTTGCCAAGCACGGTCGTTGTGGTATTAACTGCCCATTCATGGTACCAGGTGCAAAATGGTGCGAGCGACTGGACATATAATAGCAGTGCCTGAGAAATGCCACTTATGCACAGGTCAGGGCTGTTGGCTTTGCCAGTGTTTGTTTTTGACAGGACTTCAGAGCAGGTTACACAGAATGCCTATGGGTCGAGTGGCTCTGGGATGACCTGCTTAAGACATTTTTATTGCACCAGTAGCAGTTTGCAACTCCAATTGAGCTATTGGCTTTCAGTGGACGGCTTTGAGGAACACGCTGGCGGGGCACTTCGGGTGCAAGGTTTGTTGATGGGGCCTCGTTGGGGTGAGCTCGGGGAGTTCCCATGAGTGGGGGCATTGCTGGGGGTCTGGGGAGGCTGAAGCCATTGGCGAAACAGGGGCCCCCGCAACCCCCGCGGTGCGGGGTGCCCCGCCAGCACATGTCCTGGGAGGGGGCCCCAATAAAAAAAAAAAAGAATATATTTTTTTCTACAAAAAAAAAAGTTTCTTTTGAAATTCACTCTGCATTCAGAAAGAACATTTCTGAAACAGAAATAATTTCTTTATGAAGGCAGAGTGACTACCCCCTAGACCCTAGACTGGAGGCATTCATGTCATGGGGCGGGGGGAGCCCAATGACTTCAAAAAGAAATAGTTTGTTTTTGAAGTCACTCAACCTTCATAAAGAAATTATTTTGGTTATGGTTCGGTCCTTAACTGAAATAATTTCTTTATGAAGTTATAGTGGGCCTCATCACGAGTTGGGTGGTAACGCGGTGGTATTACCACTAGTGCTATTAGCCCTACTGCCAAAACCCCCCGGCGCTATTAGCGCTGGATCACGGGTTTGGCGGAACGGTTAGTGCCCATTCCCCATTGGGCCCATTTGGGAATTCCTCATTCCCCATTGGGCCCAATGGAGAAAATTTGCGCTATTACCGCCGGCGGATTTTCCGCCGGCGGTACTAGTGCCGAAAATCAGCTCAGAACTGGGGGGAAATCCACCAAGGCCATGATCTGGTGGACCCTTAAATGCGGCGGTAATAGCACTAGCGCCACATTTAAGGGTTACCGCCAGACTCGTGATGAGGCCCAGTGACTTAAAAAAGAAACAATGGGGCTCATTCTGACCATGCCGGTCCGGAAACAATGGTGCTGGTAAGTTTACAGGCACTGTTCTTTCCGGACCGGCATATTACAGGTTTGCCTGCTGGGGCTTCTGTGACCGACAGGTCTGACCTTGCCAGGCACAGCAGCCATGGTAGGCAGACCCGTCACGGAAGCACCGGCACTGTTAACAATGGTGCAGGTGCTTCCGTGTCCCCATTCCCGTGGAGTCTGGGGATTAACGAAATTACCGGCGCCTGATTTCCCGGCCGCCGGACTTAAAATAGCACAGTGGCACCGGGAAGTCAGGTGCTAGTAATTTTTTAGGGGTCTGACGGCAACCCGCCGGTAGCACCAGCATGGTTACCGCTGGACCCGTAATGAGCCCCAATTTCTTTTTGAAGTAATAGGGCTCCCCTCAACTCCATGACGTGTGCATGTGTGAGTCTATGGTGAAAGAGTGCACACTCAAATGTATAGGTGGCTGCCTGTGTGTGTATGGTGAAAGGATGCACACTGAAATGTACGG
Organism: Ambystoma mexicanum; assembly: GCF_040938575.1. Taxonomy (NCBI): domain Eukaryota; kingdom Metazoa; phylum Chordata; class Amphibia; order Caudata; family Ambystomatidae; genus Ambystoma; species Ambystoma mexicanum. The sequence continues at coordinate 416,546,589 of NC_090934.1, read as the reverse complement.
GTGGCTGCCTGAGTGTGCCTGTATGGTGAAAGGGTGCACACTTAAATGTATGGATGTATATGGTGAATGGTGTGTGTGCTTGTGTACAGGGGCACAACAAAACCTTCATTTCGGGGGGCTAACCCTTCAAATGTTGGGAGAGGCGCTAACTTCACAGGCAGTGGGGATGGGGAAACTTATTTGTGTGGGGCATCCAACTTATTTACGCATTTCAATGAGACTATTCTAGTGCAGATTCAATGTTACAAGCAAATTACTCTCTCATTTAAGTCTCCTGTTCCCTCTCTACCCTTCCAATCACTCCCCTGGCATTCAAGTACTAAACCCACATCACAATTTCAATTGCCTAAACAATGTGGCATTTGAATACAGGTACTAACAGTGAAATGCTTTATGTTGGTAATTGCTGGGTTCTTCTTAACAGCAAAAACCAGGTGCCGTTTATTATCTGTGTCCTGTTCGGTCCTGCAACTGCTCTAAAGGTTAGCCACGTTAAGTCAATATAGCCCAACATTTCAGGGGGGGTAGTGCTGAAGCTCAGTCAACTCAATGGTGTTGCACCACTACTTGAGTTTAATTCCTTGCTTACTCCTAGCCCTATTCTTCCTCGTCCCAGCACTTATGTATGAGGCAGTACTTGTGTTTGAGGCGCTCTGCCTCATACACAAGTACTGGGAAGAGGTAGAGGTACATGGAGGTAATGCCTGATTTAGCTACCTGTAATCTTCATCACTCCTAGTCCCACAGTTCTTCATCCCAGTACTTACCTATGAGACAAGGACCCTCATACGTAAGCTCTGGGACAAGGAAGAGGGACGTGGAGTTAATTCTGGGCCAAGGAGCTGATTGTGGAGGTTGGGGTAGTAGGTGGGAGGGAGAGGGGAAGTGTGGGGGAGCGGGATTGTGTGATAAATCATAATGGATGTCCATGTCCAGGCTAATCAGGCATGATATGTGGTATTAGTGGCTAGAGAGGCATTTCGGTGCAGCCAGTCTAGTCATTCCTCAGTTTGGTATGACTTTCTTTTAACTGGACATTTCTGATAAAGCATTCCTGCTAACTTTAATTACCTGGCTAGATTGGCATTTGGGTGCTGCCAGTCTAGCCATTACTTACTGCGGCATTGTATATTTTTCTAGGCATCCGTGATAAAATGATATGATATGATACAAGTCATTTATAACGCGCCTGTACACAAGTGTACACAAAGGGAGGGAAGATAGAGGGAGGACAAGACAAACGATCTCACTAGACCTTGTGTCATTGCGAGAAAGAGAAGTGCAAGGGGGAAGGGAGGGGTGGAAGTGCAAGTGAGAGGGGAGGGGAAAACAGGGCAGCAATGCTCTGAGTAAGTGCAGGCAGGGCAGAGCGGCTATTGGTTGTCCAAGGAGAACAAGGGACTGCAGGGTTACAGTTGCAGCCCCTAAGTGCATGGTAGGCCCGGAGGCAGTGCAAGAATGATCAATCAAGGAAGAGCTTGGACTCAGAGAGACTCTGAGGGTAGCCAAGCAGCCAGTCGGTAAAGCAGACAGGTAGGTCAGCAGGGGAGGGAGAGAGAGAGAGAAAGCAACCGAGAAGAGGAAAGTTTTGAGCTGCTTCCGAAACTTCAGGTTGTCTGGCTCAAGTTTGGAGGGACAGGGAGGCCATTCCAGAGGGAGGCACCAGCAGAGGAGAGAGGTCTACCCCCACTCTCTGCCTGGAGAAATGTCTAAGCCTTAGAGAGTTGGAGGTAGCTGAGTGAATGGCTAGAGAAAGAAGCTATTTTGGAAGAGAGCATTGGATTTAGTGTGGGCCCCGGCCCCAGAAAGCCTTGTGGACAATGCAAAGGTTCTTGAACTTGATCCTTGCAGCCACCGGGAGCCAGTGGAGAGATTTCAGGGCTGGAGAAATACAATCCCAGGGCTTGAGGCCAAGGGTAAGTCTTGCAGTTCTGTTCTGGATTAGTTGCAGATGACAGAGACTGGAGGAAAGCAGATTCAGAAAGTGGCTGTTGCAGTAGTCCAGCCTAGAGAGAACCAGGGCTCTGGAGACAGTGAGCTTCTGGTGGAAAGTGAGAAAGGGAAGAGACCCTTTGAGGAGGAGCAGCTGGTAGTGGGACTTCTTGGCGATGTCCGAGATGTGAGGAGAGAAAGAGAGTGTGGCGTACAAGATGACACCAAGGTTTTTTGCCTTGCAGGAAGGCAAAGGAAGAGGGCCCAAGGCGGTCTGCTATGGTGAGGGAGGAAACGCAGAGGCAAGGGTCCCAATGAGAAGGATCTCCCTCTTACTGGCATTAAGGCAGAGATAGATCGTTGGAGGCGCACCAATCCTGAATCGTGGATAGACAGTCAGGAATGAGCAAGAGAGGAGAGGAGGCTGAGGGGAGCCTGAAGGAAAGCTGAGTCATCCGCATAACAATGAAAGATAGAGGAGAAGGTAGAGATGAGGGAGGTCAAAGTGGCCAAGTAGAGGTTGAAAAACCAGGGTGAGAGGATAGAGCCCTGGGGAACGCCACAGGTAGAGAGAGGTGGCAGAGAGAATGGGACCAAGATGGACCTGGGAGCGGAGGGGCGGTCCAAGTGGAAGGAGGTCAGTCCCTCTAGGGTCTGATCCGTGATGCCCAGGTTCTCACACAGTCGATTGATCAGGATGGTGAAGTTGACCCTGTCGAAAGCAGAGGAAAGATGAGGGATGAGAACAGAAGGAATGCCGGAATCAAGGTTAGAGAGCAGATCTTCACGGGTGTTAAGGAGAGCAGATTCCATGCTTCTGGGAGATCTGAAGCCAGACTGATGGTCATGGAGACAACCAACATATTCAGTGTGGAGAGTTAGCTGGGAGATGGCAAGCTTTTCCAAGAGTTTGCTCAGGAAAGGGGTGATGGAGATTGAGCGATAGTTTGCTGGGCAGGTAGGATCAGCAGACGGCTTCTTGAGGAGTGGGTGCACAAGGGAGTGCTTAAAGGGAGAGGGGAATGTTGCAGTGGCGAAAGAGTGATTACAGAAATCGGCCAAGGCTGGAGCGAGGGTGTCAATATGGTTTTTGACGGTTCTGGAGGAGCAGAGGAGCACCTGTTTGGACGACACTTTCACAGATCGGACTTGTCTACAAACCTTGTCAGGTGTTGTCAGAGAGAAAGAGGAAAAAGGAGGAGAGGTAGAGATGGCCAAAGGAGGCCAAGAGAGGAAGAGGAGATAGAGGACAGGATGTCCTGAGATTTAGCAGAGAATTGAGAGGCCACAGCTTTACAGAGGGCCTGGGAGGGAACAGGAGAGGTATAGACCACAACAGGATTGACCAGTTCCTTGCAGATTTTAAAGAGTTTGGCCGTGTTGTTAGAGGCCGCAGAGACACACGCTTTAATGCGTGCTCCCTTCTTGATGAGTGTTATTGCTTGGAGTGGCATTTTGGTGCAACCACTCTAGGTATCTCTAAATGTAGCCTGTCATGCTTTACTATAATGTTATTACGTGTTTACACTGGTCTACGTTGTGCAGCCAGTTGGACATGTTTTCATTGTGGCATGGCATTTTTAATAGCAAAGCATTAATGTTCCTGTGCACTGTTGGTGACTTGCATGTATTGGATTGTGTTACCCTACAAAACAATTGCAAACACTCTGGCTTTATAGCCAATTCATCTCAGAAAGTGTGCTGTATATTGCATTAAAACACATATTTATATCTTTCTCCTAGTGCAGTGTGCGGCATACCCCTTCAGCAGCACGTTCATGCGTATTGCACAAGCATGATAATCTAGGCCGGTCTAGAGTGTGGCACGACCTGTGATTTGTTGCCGAGTTGGGGGGCCCCCTCAGCATAGCTCACAGGGGGGCCCCCACATTTTGTGTTACACCACTGGCTGAAGCCCCGGGTCTTCTTATCATTATGGCCCTGGATGCAGGCTCAGGGAGCTGTCGGCCCTGTCACAGAACTGTATGCAAAGTTATGTTATTTTTATGAGTTGTGTTGTAATGTAACAGACACATGGACCCTCCATAAGTAGCATTTTCTGTAAAGCCGTGAATTGACCGAATTCACAGATGATGGTTTTAGGGCCACTTTTTTTGGGGCGCGGGGTGGGCCACTTTTTTGAGCCGAGGTTTGAGCCACTTTTTCTTTGGGTGTCTGAGCATATTTCTTGTCCCAGTCCGACCCTGCTACCAATGCGCACTGCGGGTGCGCTAGAGCTGTTCGAATCCTGGAAACAGCCTGAAGAAGGCATGTTAGCCCAATGTGAAACACCTATGCAGACAAACTCTAAGGAAACATCAGTGGTCTGGGACCAGCCAAAGTTCAAAGTGGCCAACCAAGAGATCAGGTTCACTAGGGAGAGACAGAGGATACACTGTGAAACTCCATCTAACATAGACTGGAGTAATATCAGAATGGCAACAATTGCAGCCACCATAATGTTTCTTTCAATAAGCAATACAGGCGCTTTAAGCATGGTACCATTGGTGCATTTCAAAAGATTCCACGGCAGCCCACTCATGACATATAAAGTAGCGTGTGACAGAGGATACACTGTAGAACCAGTCGTTTTCTGTATACGCATATATTTCCCTGCCTTCCACCTCAATATTTCAATAGTTAGCTAAACCCTGCTGTGCTATGTTCCTAGAAACCAATAAATGATGAAGCCATAGCCTGCTTCTGTAAAAGTGAAATACGTGTCATGTATAAACAAGCGTGCACAGTTCCTGAGTTTCATCTGCTAATCCCACGTGAAAGTCAGAGACCCTTTCAAAGAATAGTGCGAAATGAGGTGGCACATGACACCCTCAAGCTGGGCCCCCTCTCGTAAACATAGGCTGGTTTCATACAACACTTAGTCAAGGCGCGTGTCCATATTCTCTTGCATGTATCCGCATTATTCCTGAGCACAAAATGCACCTGTGACATTTGGGCCAGACTAAACAATGCTCTCAGGCCAGTTTTCAGTTCTAAGTGTAGCTGCCCCTTTCCAACTCTATAGAATCAAAGTTATAGGCCCTCATTGCAGTTTTGCTAGTATCCCGCTGGTAATTCTGGCAGGATACCGGCAAAACTGCTTTACCGTTTCCGCTACCCAATATCCCGGTGTTCCCGGAATATTCCAAGCAGCGGAAACGCTGGTTTGTTCCCATTCCATGTGAGATTGCCAGAATGACTGGCACTGGTAGTACCAGTGCATGTGATTCTGGCATTTATGTGCCAGTAGGGGCCTGAACTACTGGCAGGTCAGGCCTGCCGATAGATCACTGCCCCCACCGGCAAACTTGTGTTTCCCCGGTCCAGCAGAAATGCTGGTGCCGAAATTACTGGCATTTATTCTGGACCGGGGAACTCATAATGAGCCATATAGTAATTATAGGGTATTTTAACAGCCAATGTGCATGGTATTTGCTTAGTAAATGATGCCATTGGACAGTATTGCTTTGTGGTTCAGCCCCAACACCATCTGCATTCTCTCTTTAACTTTGTCCCATATTCACTCCACTTATGGACATTCAGTAAGCATTTGGCCAGCTTTTACATTGTTCAGCAAGTAAACCAGAAAAAGCGGGACTACTGGGTTCCATGTGCTCAAATCACGGCAAAAATGGCCGTGGACACAAAATATTGCGGCAAAAGGGCTGTGGTTTTGTTGCCACAATCCATGTAAAGGATGCGGGGGACACCCCCGCAACCCCCAGACCCATTATGCCATTTAAGGGGAGCAGGGGACATCCCCACAACCCCCACTCCCCTTAAATGGTGTAATGGGGTACACCTTTAACGGGTCAAACCACAGCATTTTTTATGCAATTTTGTGCAGTGGGAAGGAGTCTGCCTGACGGGGATCAGGTGGCAACCCTTTGCACATTCAGGTGAGCGGGAGGCCAGTGCGCTGTCATTCCACGTCACAGTCGCAATGGCAGAGCTTCCTTACGCCTCTACTGCTGGGAATGTTTATGTCAAGTAGTTCAACTACCTTCCCAGTGCTAAGCACGTGACGCACATGTTCTGAAAACATTTTCTTCTAATTGTGCTTAGCACTGCAGAAAAATGCATGCAACTGGAAAAGGGATCAGGTCATGCAAAGGGCAATACTTCTGGGAATCTCTCATCAGGGCGCTAATTAACCACACAGCCTTGATGCCTCTGCTCTTTCCCCACCGTGGGTTATTTTCGGTTCGGTGGCTTTCCTTGCTGGATGACTGTGGAACGTTTTCCAGGCTGCCCAGCATGCAGGCACAGATGTTACTTGTACATTCGGGTATAAAGTTGTGTATGAGCCTCCCGATATTTTACAGCTAATTGCCTCAATCTGTTTTCCTGTGTATGTTAACTGCTCCGCTGGGTAGTGATAGTTTTCCACCCGAGGCAATAAATAAAACTGGAATGCCAAGTGGGAAATGGCTTTGATCACTGGTCTGCGCGCACGCGCGCGCATGGGCAGGTTCAGCTATGGTGGCCATCATGAACAGACATCGCAAATATCAATACATAGATTCCCTATGGATTCCGAAAACAGGCCGCAGTCTATAGGAATTCCAGCCTCTCCACCTGCATGAAAGTCAAAAACCACTCTCTTGGTGCCATCAAATACAAAAAATATAACTAAAAATTCATGGGGAGTGTTACCCAGGCAGGGCCTGGGATTGCTTTAAATAACGGACACTCAGCCGGAGGTAAACGGAAACATGGACCTCTTTATTTAGATACAGCATTCAACTGGCACAACGGCGCCAAACTATTTCCCTTCCTCCCAACGTCATTACTCTCCGCCCCCTATGGGGGGGGAGGCCTCTCTTAAAGATGCAGTGGCAAATAACACTACACCCGAACAAATGTTCAGACGTCTGGCTCAACATTCTTCCACTTATCGCATCAGTCTTTTAGTCACTCGTTGAGGCCTCTGTTGGCGATCACTCAAATCTTCTCCATCAGGTAGAGCGCCTTGACTCTCAGGTCAATCCACATCTCCTGGCGGGACCCACAACTCATTTCTCGGCTCAGGCCCTGTCGGACCTACTTGTGATGGGGGAGACTCACTCTCTTCTTTCTTTACATAATGTTTGAAGAGGGAACTATTCCTTGTAACAGCTTTGTCCCTGTCTTAGGCCATCACCATCGTCCCTTTGATGGCCGTGACTCTCATGGGGCTTGGAGCAAACCGAGAGTCAGTCTTCCGTATCATAGGTTGCTGAACCAACACTTCATCCCCAATCTGGAAGTCTTTGGGAACAGCATGCAGCCTGGCATCTGTTTCACACTTCGTCCTCTCTTTCACTTCGGCGTCTCGTTGGGCTACCTCAGCCTCCGTTTCTCCTGGGACTGAGGAACTGTGCACGATGCACGTATGTACATTGTATCTGACCATCAGCTCGGCTGGAGTTTTATTTGTCACCTCACGGGGAGTGTTTCGGTAGTCTCTTAGGAGCCGGCACAGAGCCTGGTGTGGGCTGATGGCCTCGATGCAAGCCCTGTGTATTGTTTTCTTTATGGAGGCCATGAATCTCTCGGCCATTCCGTTCGCTTGTGTCCAACGAGGTGTTATCTTAAGATGTTTGAAACCCAAATGTCTTGCCAGTACTGAAAACTCGTGGCCATTGAACAGTGGTCCGTTGTCAGACTTAATCACCCTGGGAATACTCCATTCATTAAGCACCTCATCCAGGGTGGCTGCTAGTTGTGGGAATGCTGTGGTGGACAGTCTTTTGAGGATGGGGAATCTGGAAAACTCACCGATCAGTAGGAGGAAGTACTCTCTCGACTCCATTGGCCCATAGAAATCAACTGCCAGCCTCTTCCAGGGGCGATCAGGGATTTGCGTCGGTAGGAGCAGTATCAGTGGTTCCACCGGCATTGTGCACTGGCAGGCCAAGCAGTGTTTTACCCATTCCTCTACAAGTGAGTCCAGGAAGGGAAACCAGACATGGCATCGCAGCTGCTTCTTTGTGTTTTCTGCTCCCCGGTGACCTTCATGTGCTGTTCGAATCACTTTGGCTCTCAGAGCAGCGGGAAATACGACCCAGCACCCTCTCAGCAGGATGGTGTGGTCCTTTAGGGCAAGTTGTGTCTGTATCCGGGCCAATCTTTCTATTTCTTCCTTGGCCACCCCCGGGTGGGCCAGCATCGCTCGCCTGTAGTCCTTCCATTTGTTGGCTGTGGTCAAACTGATGGCCAAGGCAGTTGTAGGGTCGGCTGAAGATGCTCTCGCAACAGTCTCTAGAGATAGGGCCGGCGGTAATGAGTTGGTGGCAATGTAGTCGATGTAGGCGACGTCTCCTTTTCGAGTGACCAGTAGACCTGCCGGATGGCGGGATAGGTAGTCTGCCGGGTTTTGCTTGCCCCCAGGGCGGTGCAGGGTGTCATAATCATACTATTGTAGCCAGATGCCCCAGCGTTCTATCCTCGGGGGGCATCTTCGTGCGGGGGTTGCCGAACAGCGACAGGAGGGCCTGGTGATCTGTGATTAGGGTGAACTTCTTCCCAATTATGAAATGGTGAAAATGTTCGCAGGCCCAGACGGATGCTACGCTTTCTTTCTCAGCCTGCGAGTAGGACGTCACTGGGGGGGGAAGGGCTCTACTCGCATATGGCACCAAGTGTCTAGGGTGGACGTCAGCTCCACTTGTCTGTGCTAAGATGGCTCCTAGCCCTACCAGGCTAGCATCAACCACTATCTCTGTGTGCCAGGAGGGGTGAAATATGCTAATTGATGTGCTTCTGTCAGGGCTTTTTTGATGGCGTCAAACACCTGCTGGCAAGGTGGTGTCCACGTGAAGCTGGCTTCTTTCTGTAGTAATTTCCTGAGTGGCTCAGTGATTGAGGCGTAATGGGGAATATACCTGGCGCAGTATCCCGCCATGCCAAGAAATGACCAGACGTCCGCTACCTGCCATGGTTCCATGAGTTTTGTGATGGTCTCCACCTTCTCTGGGTCAGATTCCATCCCTCCGCTCGAGAAGACATGGCCAAAGAATTCAATTTCGATTTACTGAATCTACAGTTGTCGTGTTCAGGGTGAAGCCGGCAGCTTGGATGGCCTCACAGGTAGCATAGAGTGCAGCATCATGAGCCTCTTTGGACGACCCGAAGACCAGAATGTTGTCACTGTAATTAAGGGCTCCTGTTACGGGTCTGATAATCTGCTGCACCTTAATCTGGGTGCAACTCCAGCTGGTGGTAGCCCTGTATTAGGTCTAATTTGGAGAACATGCATGCATTGTTAAATTGTACAATCATGTTTTCGATGGATGGACCCGGGTGCCTCTCTCTCTGGATGGCAGTATTGGCTACCCTCATGTCGACACACAATCTTAGTCGTCCGCCCTCCTTCGGGATGATGACCAATGGGGACACCCATGGTGTGGGTCCGGTTGCGGGTTCAATTATGCCGTCAGTCAAGAGTTGGTCAAGTTCCCTGGACACTGCTTCTTGGAGGTGGAAACCCACTCTTCTCGGATGTTGCGGTACTGGCCTTACCGTGTGGTCTATGTGTAACTTGATCGGAGGTCCTATTAGCTTTCCCAACCCCATGCACAATTGGGGGAACTTCTGTTTGATGTCAATTACTGAGATGGGGTTCTGGGTGTTGGTGACTGCCATGGCCCGTACAGCTTCCTCCCGGCCTTGGTGTATTGTGGAGGACGTTATCACGTCCTCTGTTCCCACCTTGATCTCAATGAGGCCTAGATATGAGGCAGTGTAATAGCTGAGAAGACACCGACCTTTGGTGTGGCATCTGATGACATGAATGTGTCTGTTTCGGAGGAACAGCCGGCACCTGAAATGTCCAATAGTCTGTAGTGAGGTGTAGTGAGGTGGCTGCGCCCCATTGAAAAATCTTGGATTGTGTCGTCTCCAACACTGGAGGCTGGGAAATTTTCAGGTATTCTTGTTCACCCATAATGTTTACGGTGGCCCCTCAGTCCACTAGGAAGTTAAATAGGGCATTGTCCAGTTTTATCGGAATTTTCGGGGCTTCCCTTGCTTCTTCACTGTCTCCTACAAGGGTGACGTACTCGTCTCGTGATGTTGGATCATAGTATGAGGTGTCCGCATAGGTCACGGGTTCATAGTAATGTTCGTCTTCGACCATACTGGGGCTGCTGTGGGCAGTATGGTGTCCGGGTAGGTGCCTGGGGTCTCATCGTGGGGAATCGTCTCCCTTCCCTGCAGGCCGACTAGAAATGCCCCTCTCTTCTGCAGTTCATGCATCTTTGCGACAGTGCTGGGCAGGCTCCTGAGTGTGGGAATGCCATACCGCAGCGGTAGCAATGACATTGCAGTCTTGGTACTTGGAGATTGAATTGTCTGTATGGATGCGTGTTTCTTTCTCCTTGTCTCTGTGTGGGCGGCTGGATCGTCGCTATGAGCTCTGTGGTGTCTGGTTTCGATGTTGTAGTGCTCCCCATGGATGCAGCCTGGGTGTCTACCCTTTCAGAGATACGGGCGAGTTTGCTGACTTCAGGGATCGTGAGGGGCTTTTTTAGGAGCTGTTTTTTCAATTTCTGCGACAAACACCCTTCTATGACACGCAGACGTATGGCTTCTTCTAGCGAAAAGGCGTCAAACTGGCAGTGGGCTCCTTTCACCCTCAGATGTGTTATGTATTCGTAAACGGTTTCTTGTGGCTTCTGGGTACATTGGTTAAAGAGGTACCTTTCATAGTCCATGTTGGGTTCAATAATGAGTAGCTCATCCAGCGCTGTGATTAGGGCAGCAAATGTGTTCTGGTCGGTTGTCGGGATGGTTTTGACGATTGTTTTCACCTAACCCCCCGACCAGATAAAGAAAAATGTCCCATAAATGGGGCGAGTCTCCGTCACCAGAGCCTCTGACGAAGTGATAGAAATCCTCCATCCATTCTGTCCATCTGGGGCCTTTGTTGGCCTGGGGTATTGTGGATAACGGCAAAGGCATGCGTAGCTGGATGGGCTTGGTGCTGCGGGTGGGTTGGGGTGAGGCTGGGTTACTCATGGTGGTGGGCGCTCTAACAGCGGGCTGCTGGGTGGGGTCTTAATGGTGTTCACGTTGCTGTGAATGATGTACTCTGACCTGGATTGCACCGGGGTCGTGCCGTGGACTGGCAACCTTGGGCTTAGCAGTCGCTGTCGTGCTTCCTTGTCAGGTGTGGCTGTGGGCTTGGGTCAGTTGGAGCGCCGTCTTGGATGTCCCTCACAGTAGTCACAGCAGCCTCTGGCTGGGATGAGGAGGCAGTGTTAGTTCGCTGTGTTGAGACCAGGGCCTGCCACCTGTGCCTGGTTGGGGATGTGGCAGGGTTCTACAGGCTCTGCTGAGGCAAGGAGGTGGCGGGTAGCCAGTCCTGTGGCAGTATGCCACTTTTTTTGGATGCACACTGCAGCTCTGGGTTCCGCGGGCTGCCGCGCGTGTGGCGGGCGGGGCTGATGGGATCTCACAGTGCCCTGCTGGTGCTGCTTCAGCTGGGAGGGCCGCTCTTTGTTGAGACGTGGCGGCTGATGGCTGCGTAAGGCGCGTGGTCAGAGGGCCGCGTATAATGGCCTGGCAGGATGCACCAGAGGGGCGCGGTGGGATCATCGGCCATGGATAAGGATTTGCGTAAGAGGAGCACAGGAGGATGCAGGCAGTGGATGGTCCACTCTGCAGGAGGAGGAGGACGCGTGCAGCGGGATCACCGGACGCACAGCTGTGGACGCTTGGTTGAGTGCGCACCGGCAAAGAGGACTTCGGCTGGTTGGAGAAAGCCTCGTCGCCAGTTGTTACCCAGGCGGGGCCTGGGATTGCTTAAAATAACGGACACTCAGCCAGAGGTAAACGGAAACATGGACATCTTTATTTAGGTACAGCATTCAACTGGCGCAATGGCGCCAAACCATTTCCCTTCCCCCCAACGTCATTACCCCCCCCTTATGGGTGGGGATGCCTCTCTTAAAGAGGCAGTGGCATATAACAGGGAGGTGACTTGATTTTCCTGGGGGTGCCAGTGGTCAGATTTTTAGGAAGTTCCAAAGGCATTTATTGCAAATGGCTTTTCCCAGGAGGAGCCCCAAGCCTCAGCCCCGGAGCAGCTGTGTACTCTGCGCTCTTCCACAAATCCTAATTCTGGCAAAGGCCCATATTTTTTACTAAAAGTTCCTTTCCATGTCTCTCAGCCCACGTGAGTATTAGACCAAACGAAATCCATGCCTGTTCTCTTTCTATATCCTAACAATCATTCAGAACACTTTATGTTTGTCTACAACCCACCAGTAGAGGCTGGTCCCTTCTCCAACGATTTCGCTGATCTAGTCTAACTTATTCTAGAATGCGCTGCATTTACTATTTTAGGTGCTTTTAATGTATATGTTGATTTCCAATCGCTCCCTGGTGTTAGCCACATTATGAGAGATATAGAAAGAATGTCTTCCCCTACACGCCCTCATGACATATTGACATATTTCCGACTTCTTCTTACTCACTGCCAGGGTCAGGGACTTACATCCCGTTCAGTTTAAATGGGCCCCAAGCCTTAGGTTTCCCCCGAGCAGCTGGCCCCATGTTGGCAGCATTGCTACACAGCTACATATTGCAGGCTGCATCTGCTGGCCCCCAGCAGCATTATCAACTCGTTGACTTTTACTCATGGTTTTGACTGAATTAGCACCTTGCTGACAAACAGCAATTACTAGCTTTTCAGTGGGCATTTAGAATTTCAGCTCCTTACTGGCTGCCTGCCCGCCCCTGATAATATGCAGCAATTAACATCCTGGCTGCATTCTATTGTATCCATTATTATTTAAGCAACCCCACGGGTGCGTCTGATTGTTTTCATGACCTGTAGGTAAGGTAATCCTCAAACATAATATTGAAATGTGCCCCCACGAGCCCTGACAAATGTCCTGCTGACCCGTAATGCATAATAATTTCTGTCCCTAAAGCCACTGGTGGTCACTTGGAGCATTTCAGTATTCATTTTCTGTTAAGTGCGAATAAAACTCGATCCGCCTCTCAAGATTCTAATGAGGTTTCCAAACATAATTGGCGAAACGTAAATATTGCACTTGCTCAAAAGGGCCACCACCTGCACAAACACAGTCGGACCTGGAGAGATTTAATGTTTAGCTGACGTTAGGCATTGTCCCTGGACCTAGTATGATAGCAACCTCGTCTGTCTCCTCACCCTCCCCTTACTTGTTTTCACCCACCCCCTCCAGTACTATCTGAAATGTCATCATGCCTAGTACAATAGTTGCATGTTTTGTTCCTCCCCTCCCTTTCTGCACCCCACTCCCTCACCTTTTGTTTTTCTCCGGCTCTACCAGAAATGTCTTCAGGCCTAGTATGGTAGTCGCCTGTCTGTTTCCATTTCCTTCTCACTCTCCTCTTCCTTTCTTATCTATGTCTTAGCTCTTGCACTATCTGAAATGTCATCAGGCCTAGTATGATAGTAATTTCACATACTTACTGCTCATGACCTGTAAGAATGTCATTGTATTTTCCCTTGTTCCCTCCTTTTCCTTGAAGCGCTTTGAAACACATTGTGTATAGGCACTATATAAATAAACTATCATATCATATCATATCATTGACCACTGCCTCCCCTGTAAAAATGATTGCATCGCTGGAAAGAAAATGTCTAATGATAGCTTTACCAGCAACTTAGTAGAGACAGAGAAAACTAAACATTCCCAGGGAGCATATGGAGGAAGAACTAGGGCCCCAGAGGGAAAGAAACGTACCTTAGTTACCCGACAGCATATAAAAGTCTTATGCTTAATAACAAAAATCATATGATCAATGTAAACCCATACAACCACAATTCCTTTAAAAGTATTCTTTTATATTCTTAAAGATCTGTGAAACACTGACTTGCCCCACGATTCTATCACCCATTCACAATATCTATGTGACTCGGTTATGTCTAATTCAATCAGAAGTTTAAACAAATCTACTTGAGCTGAGACTTCTGATGGTTGTGGCAGTGTCTTTATCCTGCCTTCAACGTCCCTCTAGTAGGTCTGAGCCCTCCCTACCATCCTGAAAATGCAGCAGACTGGTTGCTGCTGAGGGTGGCAAGTAGGGACCAGGTCACCTCTGCCCTGCACTTGCTGCACTGGCTACCAATCCTGCACTGTGTAATGTTTAAATCTTTGACACTTGTGCATCCATCGTGCTTCCTATGAAAGCACTTGCAGAGTCATACGTCACACAAGCCCCCTGGCTGCTAACTGCCTTCTTCTTACGCCAAGAAAGACTAAGCAAAAAGCGATTGGTGGCCAAGCTCTCCTAGTACAGACCGCCACCCTCTGGAACACCCAACCGTTTGCACTCATTGCCACTATTGATCATTATATATTTTGCAACTAACTGGAAAAACTGTATTAATGCCCCACAGGAATCTGAGCACTAGTGACAGTTTCAGGGGTGTTCCGTTTGTTGCAGTTCAACGCCATGAGGCCATGTGGTGCAAGTGTGCACCATAAGGTATTTTAAAATCAGCGCATTTGGGAAAGGGCATTGGTTAAGAGCTGTTGTGGCTGGACCTTTGCAGCGGATTCCAGCATTCTGCGAGCTACGGTATGCAAATTTAAGAAACAACCCATTGGAACTGTTATTAACTACAAGAACACACACTGAACCTGTGTTATCCCTTGTTATCTGCAGGTTCTGTGGACTTTGGTGAACTTTGTGCTTTTGCAGCTCCATTCGTTTGTGTACGTGCTTTCACACACACTTGTAGCCCGCCTCTTGCTCCTCCCAGAGACTCCCAGCATTCCATAAAATTCTAGCACGTGCGCATTTGGGAAAGGGCATTGGTAAAGGGCTGTGTGACTGTTTGGGCTGAGTAGGGTGAGTTTAGCTACGGTTCTACCTACCTGCATAATCTTTTAATTTACTATATTTTCTGACCGAATAAGTAAATATGGTATACTCTTATACTCTGTATGAGGGGCTTGTATACACGCTAAAAACAACAACAACAACACATAAGCTGAACGTTGAAGCTGCCAACAGAACACCACTCCTCTCACTATCCTACTCCCGCTTCACCTACTAACCCATCCCACCTTCTCGTTTGCAGATCCGCCGGAGGCCTGGGGGCCAACTCCGTTGGTGACGGTGCACGGTGCAATTACCTTTAACATTTAACATATGCCTGAACACGTGGTGATCTCACGTGCTTCACTCACATTGAAATCGACCCCAAGCAAACCTTCTCCTATTATTGCCAAAAGAAAAAAAAACACGAGTCTAACATCCTTTTTACCTGATTTTAAGAGCATTATGGAAGATATCCGCGGGTACTGCTCGATCACGAGAGTGAAACCCGCGGAGTATCTGGTGTCCGCAAATTTGCCTTCAGAAAGCTTGCCCCCAATAAATAGGGAAATGTTCAATCATGCAGCTGTCAATCATGCCTCTGTAACGGACACGCCAAAATTGGCTAGCATAAACAGCGAGGCTCCCCCTAAGAGCTTAACCCACACTCTGGGAGAGCTCCCACCTAAAAGGAGTGTAGAATGTGAAGCGCCAGCCGTGCCCTTGTTCCCAAAAGTCAACTCAGAAACTATTGACTGACTAGAAGCAGACGGTGTATCAATCAATGCTGACCCGACAGCTTTTCATTTGATCCAGTCGTAACTGAAGCACGCAGGGGAAACAGTGTTGGAGGTGCTAATGATAGCGTTGGGATGCCAGCCTGCTTTCCACCCATTGCAAATGTTTTGCCATGCCCCGGGCTTCTTTTAATGACTCCCATAGCATGTTTGACCAAGATGCACATTCTGTTATTGATCGATCACTTTCGTTCAGTCATCCCACTCCGCGAGACCACAGGCAACAGCTGAAGTGGATGGCTCCGCGTTCAGTAAATCAAGAACATCTACCCCTCCTTGAAATCACTCTTAATGCCATTAACACTACCATGCTTTCATTAATCAAACTCTTTTATTCCCTAGATTCTAAAATCAATGCTGAAACATTGCAGATAGGAAAGATTACTACATGGAGGAAAACGTTGGATTGCAAGTGTATTGGTCAGAGAGAGGTGATTAATGTGAGTACTCCTGGTGTAGCACTGCCAGCGTCTGTAGAATGTGAGCAAAAAGAGCCAAATAACAGTTATTTAACGTCTTCTACCCAAACAGATTGTGTGATTGTGAGTGTGCGTAAAGGGTCTGCCAACATCAATCAAGTTGTGCAGACGCAAACAAGAGCCAATAAGGACTGTATGACATCTAACAGAGTCAAGGAGGTATTTAATATATTTCAGGGTACATCTACAGTCCCAATAGTCGCTGTGGACGGCCCTTCTAATAAAATACTAGTACCAACGAACAATAAGACTAACATGAATGCTAATGCTATAGAGAGCATAATCATGCCTGTAATAAAACCTACGGTCACTTTTGACTTCTCAGCCGGCACTACCAATCAGCAGCTTGTCGATTTGCACTCACTCATTCCAAATAACAACAACATTACGCCAGCTGACACACAGATAAAAAAACACACTTTAACCAGAGGCAAATCGTCAGCCATTAGCCAGCGAAAATTTTCGAAAACTTTTAAGAATGTAAAAACATTATCATATGCGCTGCACAATCTGGTTGCTGGTATTGCAGCAGCTGGGGCCAAGAGTGGCCTGGCAGCCTGTCCCATAATTACTCAACCACAAACCACATTGTGGGGGCTCCCAATTGCCAATCCTTCCATAAAACCTACTGAAAGAAGTCCCAGGCTCCAGAAGAGCATCTAAACCAACTGTGCTGGCGACCGAGCCCCTAGGTGCCCAGGTTGTGGCGCCTCAGATCTAAACAATGATTAAAAACCTCATTGGATGAGTTTTTAAAACAGCAAAAACTAATTGTAGCAAATTATGAAAATGAGCAGAGAGTATTAATGACGGAACCGAGCATCTCCATTAGTGAGCGAACAGCTGCTCCCGAGTTGGGGTCAATAGAAGATCTCTTACCCCAAATTCAGACAACGATAAAAGTATCATTGCAGAACTTTGTAAATCAACAAAAAGAAATTGCAATGATCCATGAAAATAAACAGGGTGTGACAGCGCACTATAGATCGTTATTAAACGGGGACTGGCTCAGCCACCAGCAAGAAAGTACCAAAAGCAAAATGGAGCCAGACAAAAGAACACAAATAGACAACCAGTTTCAGAAAATGTTAATAAGCCAGACTGTGACTGAAGAGATTACAGACAGTGCTTTATTCTAAAGTGCACAGATTCCCCATTTCGAGCTTACGACTTGAATAAAACATCAATACTGGCTATATTTAAAGATGTAGTCAGTTTACAAGATATTACCACCTATGACATCAAACAAGTAGAATTCCTAAACGATGAAGTGCTGTCAACAATTAGACTGTGGACAACCTCCAATATTGTGAGGAATTTGCTTTGGAAAGCGAGTATGGACTTGTTTCTATAGGGTTTATTCTGGCACAAGATCCCTCAGTGACTTCTAGGCTCACACATTTAGCTAATACCGAAAAGTTCCAAAATACCTTGACAGCATTGAGAATTTATAAACAGACCATAGGCAGCGAAAATGCTCACCAGGGAACCAACCACAATAATCCGAGAGCATAACTAGATTTAGTTCAAAATGAGGGCGTGGCTACCTTTGCAAGTTGGAATATGGGTGGCCCAGCGCACATTTTCGGGGTGAGTGCTCCGATTATTGCAGAGTTCAACATAATTGCACTACAAGAAACCTGGTTGACTAATCAGCCAGTATGGGACGGGCATGACATCCTCCTCGTTCCAGCCAAGTCCAGTTCCAAGTGCCGACCGTCTTCCTGTTTGTTGGTCGCTGTTAACGCAAAAGAGGGATTCAAAATATTTCCTTGGGCATCCCCAAATCACTATTTACAACTTGTCAAGGTAAAATATAAAGGAGGACTAATTGCCCTTGTAAATATGTATCGTAACCCCCTTGCTATAGCAGATGACAAATTCTTCCATGATCTAAGTCAATTGCTTGACCTGGTGCTGCAGGAGCCAAAAATTATGAACACAATATTGGTGGGGGATTTAAATTTGAAATGCTTTGTCCCCTCAAACATACAAAAGGATCCTGCTTGCAAGAGGTGGCTACGATTTGTAAACACGCGTCAATTTTGCATGTTGAATGGAGCTTTTTAAATTGATAACCCACCAAAGAGTACATGGCGGCGCGGGTGAAGTGAGTCTATTATAGATTATATCTATGTTGATAGATCGACATTTGCTAGTACCTCTAATTTTGAGGTGAGGCCCAAAGCACACAGTCATCACGACCTTCTGGAAACTCAATGGTCGTCTTACTACTTTCAAGGACCACTGTCTGAAAGAAAACATTTGTTCCTGGTTCCATCAATAAGGCGAAATCACGATTTCGATGGAACCCGTGGACACTGGAATCACTACATTTTAGATTGAGTTCTGGTGATCTTTCTTCACCCTGGGTTGGTGAACAGTATACCTCTCTTCTCAAGCTATATCAGATTAACACAGTAACTCCCCAAAACAACTATCACAATGGAAAACACACATTCGATCCACTGATCCATGTGCGAAAGACAAAACTGCGCAAAGCCAAGATGGTGGCTAGATCGCTTCCAATTACAGAGCAGGTCTCAATAATTAGGGAGCTAAAATGTAAATATAACAATTGGATCCGTTCACATAGAGCTATGATGTATCAGACAGACAGTGAATCAATGTTGAAAGCAATACAGGAGAAAAATAGTGCTGGCATCTGGGCCTTAATGAATGTTGCGGCCCATGTGAGGCAAATACCAATTCAAATCAATGGAGTGCTGCAACATGTATGGGTCTCCCACTTTGTACAATTATTTAAAACACCTGTGTACGGTGATGCAAAGGTTGTGGATGCATACTCTGAGTTTGATAAATTGGCTGTGTTAGAAGAAGACATTCTATATTACATCATGAGGGCGAGGCAATTGCGAGCCCCAGCCCCTGATGGCCTGAGTAATTATATACTCAAAGAACATCTAGAACTATGGGCCAAGATACTTCATAAGATCTTTAAACAAATCTTAAGATCAAATACCATTCCCGAGTCATGGGCGAAATGCCGTAGTAATTCCCATATTCAAAAAGGGTGATCGATCTAGTCCGTCTAACTATAGACCAATCGCCTTGCTCGATGCACCAGGAAAGATCTTTTGAAGATTTATTCTGAGGGATTTCAATGCATGGGCTATAGCGCATGCGCAGAGAGACCCCTGTCAGACTGGGTTTATCCCGGGTATGGGTACAAACAATTAAAGCCATTATTACGCATCACATGGCAAAGAAACAGGCAATTTATCAAACCTTCGTTGACCTGAAGGCAGCTTTTGACTCTGTCTCTAGAGAGCTCCTGTATAAGAAATTAATGAAAGCCAATTGTCCTGTGTTTCTAACAAGCCTTATTCATGCTCTCCATACTAATACAAAGATGCAAGTGAAACTGGATTTGGAGGAACATTTGACACCTACAATTGACACTCAAAGGGGCCTGAGACAAGGATGTATACTTGCATCAGCAATTTTCAACTTCGTTATTGCAGATATGCAGGAAGGATTTGCGATGGAAAGATCTGATGTCCCTAAATTAGACTCTAGAGCAATCCCAGCTCTGTTTTATGCAGATGATTTACTTCTGATGGCAAAAACTCAAGTAGAATGCAGTGCCTGTTACAAGGTTTAGATTCCTATGCTCACTCCAATCTTCTCTCTATTAACCTAGAGAAGACTAAAGTAATGGTTTGCTGTGCTAAAAGAATAGCCGCTACTAAAAGATACAAGTTGCTCTTGCAAGATCAGGTATTAGAGCAGGTCTCCAATTATATATATTTGGGGGTGTCCACTGCTGAACGAGACAATGAAAAAGTGTATGTTAAATGCTTGGAGATCAAGCTTGCTACTTCAATGTCTCAGGCCTCACTGATCCACAACAAATATGGCAAGTTTTGCATCACTCCTGTACTCAAATTCGACCTACAAAAGACAACACCTATATTGATTTATGGCGCAGAGAGCAAAAATGTCATACCAGTCACAGTCTGGAATAGGCTGGAGGCGAGATTCTGGGGACGATTGTTGCATCTGCCCCAATGTGTTCCAGGAGTCTGGATAAGGAGTGAACTAGGTCTGATATCATTAAACAGTCCCATGTCATTTTATGGCGGGATGAAACAATGATGGGTTTTTCTCCGTTGATATTTCAACGCAAAAATTCATTGTTTTTTTTGGGGGGTGTTCCCCAACCAAACCCCATCCCCTTTAATTATTTAACTATCCCCGAACACCCACACCCCATCTATAAATGTTTTTATTAAACCCCCTACAAACAACGATGAGTTTTCGCATTGAAATATCAACGGAGAAAAACCCATTGTTGTTTCATCCCACGATGAAAGGACGGTGTACCCATTAAACATCAGATATATATGGAACATTTTAGCCCTATACCGCAAATGTATACTAGCCATGGCATCTAAAGTCATAATAGGAACTTTGGCAAGACATGTGTCAAGCCGATGATGCATTCATGGGAAAATGGAGATATCAGGTCCAACCGACACTAGAATGTGCTGACATTATTATTGATCTCCTACTCCAGAATCCATCAAAGGAAAAAACTAAGCTGTTCTGGCATGAATGGATTGACCCGAGAGAAAATTGCAGGAAATATAACGACTTTGCAACCCAACCGTTTGGTCATAAAAACTATAGCGAGCCCAAACTGTATCTGATAAAATCGCCTTCTCGAGAACATGAACTCAATTTTATGCGGGTTAGATTTAACCTTTGGCTCTCCAGAGAAGTTATGGCCAAACACAAAATTATACACAAGGAAGACAATAAATGTAGATTCTGTGGATGGGAGAATGAGATGGATTCCTTAAAACATTTATTAGTGGTGTGTGTTAAACTGACATCATTAAGATCACGATTGTTAAAACCTGTATTCAAGGAATTTGGAGATATGTCATCAGAGCTACTCTGGCAACTTATCTTCGCTGGTCAAGTTGCCTCTTACAGGATAGGTGTGATCACATTCTTGAAAGCTTTACAGTTGTAATCTCCCCACATATCGAATGTCTCATGATATATTCCATCACCCTATCAGTAAGGTATATAATATCGAGGACATGTCTAGAATTGTATGCTTCAAAGTGTTATAAATAGTTTAAGTGATGAACGCTCTGACCCAGTTTCCTCGTGTGTTATTGTTACAAAGTTACAGCCAATAGCACCTTGCCATCGTTGTGAGTACTCATGTAAAGGTCTAGTCCATCTTTCAGCCTCTGTACACATTTTTGATTATGTTGTATGTTTGACCCTCCCAGTTCAGTTGCTATTGTGGTGCTATTTTGAGTTTCGGGCTTTAATGTTTTAAATTTATTAAGTAAGATGATTATCAACTGTATTATAATTGACAAAGAAACAAAAAAAAAATTGTATTAAATGTTGAAAAGTTGGCTTAAGCCAGCTGTAACAACAACAATTAAATAATAATAATGTTTTAACATCAGATGCACCTGCTACCACAGGTTTCCTTATCAGCCCTCTTGCTTCACTGCCACACCCCTCTGATGCCTCATCTACAGCACGTTCTGCCTGACATGAGAGTTATTGCTCTTTGTGTTGATAGGAAGGAAAGGGGACTCTTGTCGTGGTCAGCCACACCCTCCTTGTGAAATTACCCAAGCATAAGTGTATAGCAAAGACAAACTCAACCTGGAGACAATAAATAACGTATTTAGTGGCAATAAATATAGTATACATAGGTGTGGGTTAAATAAGGCCTTGCAGAGTGATGTCAAAACACCCGCCATCTCTGACTCAAGCTGTGGAGGGAGGTATCACCCCCTTTGTCCTCAGGCCATGCCCCTCTAATCAGACAAACCCCTAAAAGAGTTGGGTGCCCTGGCCTCCTGGGACATTTCTACCAGGGTGGCTGCCCTCTTCTTCTGCCACTCTTGCCCAGATTCCGCATTCAGCAGCATACTCTGCATTCCTCTACCTCACGCCCACCATTGCCACACCCTTTCACATGAGCAGACACACACATATGCTGACCAATATTTCCTGAAGGGTCCTAGGGCATGCCTCCTGTACAAGCTCTACACAGTATCTGGAGGGAAATGCTGGAGAAAGGAGTAGTAAGGGCATTGTACACATATCTAACCTGCAATCAAAAGGACATATATGGGCCTTCTGACAGGCTCAGTTATACTGATAGAAGTGTGAATTGATGACCACTAGCACTTCTTAGCAGGCTGATGCTGCCTGCTGTGCTTGGTAGTTAGATTTCCATTCAAATGATTGATAGAATGACTAATGGGGGGAGTTTGAGCACTATTGAAGACAGATGGATTCAAATGCTCATTGCTTTGCAACTGGTTAGTGTAGAGCGTGGTATCTTTCGATAAGTAATCCAAAAAGTACAAAAAGTAATCCAAAGAAGAGTACACACTGTGCAAGAACCAACACAGCTTTATTGGCCCAAACAGCTGGGAGAAAAGGTTCAGACAGTCACGTGGAATTGAACTGGGTGATGTGTTTCTCAGCGCTGCCAACTGCAGCTACACTATTTATGAGGATAAGCCACAAAATTAGAGTAAACACAGTAGTTACATTTTGGTGTGGTTTAAATCCAATGATTGGACAAGCATCATAGAGCCCCTAAAGAACTCCATACATTAGTTATCTTTGATTGGGCAAACACATTCCCTGCAACAAAAACCACAACACCCCTCAATTACATCATGATCCTACATCCAACACCCCATAATTACATCATTAAGAGCTGACCAACAGAAAAACTCTCAATTTGGATTAGCTGGTACAGCTCATAATACAACTGGATAATTGGCCGAAAACTGATTGGAACCTTGTGTTTGGACACAGCGCTAACTCCACTGAGCCCAACCAATAGTATGCCCTGTAGACATCAGCAAGGCCCTGGGTACTGTTGCAACCCTTTGCTGCTCTCATTTTCCTGCTCATCTTGAAAAACTAAAACACAACAAGCTGCAGCGCTTTAATATGGGCTTGCTTATTAATGCATTTTGTAAGAGGAGCAGGTGGATACCTCTTCTCTGATCTCCACTCCCTCCCCACCGTCCTACTGGAATAGCAGGTGAAGAGGTACAATTGGGAACCCATGCATGAATCCACGTAACATTCCTATACCGCGTTGAGTGTATGAAAGACGATATTCACTCAGGCAGCCATTCAGAATTTACCCTCACGTAGAGGCAGAAGAAGGATGCTACCAGGAAGGATGTCCACTGCCAACATGCCAGAATGCGACTATGGGTAATTTGGACAAACTCTAAGTTAAATCTCATGAAGACAGAATGATGTCATAAAGAAGATGTATGAACCTATGCCAAAAAGATATGAAACGATTTAAGAATGGCAATGTGACTGAAGCACTAAGACAAACATGTACCTAAATATGAAGTAATCATGAATATAAGCATATGAAGTAAGGTGCTGATCAATAACTGTAAATACGCTGTAATGAAAGCTAGAAAAGTTACATAGGATGGCCATTGGAAGAAAAAGGACAGCGGCCCGTGCTAAGAATCAACACTGTCACCTCAAAAGACAAGCCTAGGATTGCAAATTGAAGAACTGATTAAGAAGCTGTTTTCGTGTACAGAATAAGGGAGTACCTTGGCTTGAGATAAAGAAGGCTATTTTGAGAGATGGGTGCAAGGCACAAAGGGAGTCGAATGAACAGACCATGTGTATAAGGCATATTTCTGTTACGATTAGGAGGCACAAGGATATCTGCAAGTGGCAAGTGTTGAACAATCATGAGGGCAAAAGCCTATGTGAAGTGGAGTGAGCAAATCTCTAAAGGCCAGAAAGGGTAATGGCACCCTGTTTAATAACAATCAAATAGTCATAAATAAGAGGCTGAAATGGACAAAATCATTGTCTCCTAACATGTGACTTATTGTCTCCTAACATGTGACTTAGAAGTCGAAAACAAGGGCTATTCATTAAAAGTCCAGATGGCGATAGCAGTCTGCTCATACTCACTTGGATATTCGAGGACAGTGAGCAGAATACAAGGTCAACTCCAAACTGAAGACCTTGGCTAAAGCTCAGGTCAATGACATGCGATGGACTGATTGGGGAAACAAGACATGACTTTATGCATCTCAAGCACCTTGTTTCATTTTCACTCACGTGCTGCTATACAAGCTGAAAGTCCAAGGTTGGATGGTGTTGCCAACCAATCATAGAGCCCCCCACGCACTTTTACATGCAATGTTGCATTTACCAATACACTGCCATATTCTCTGCTATAATCATCAGTATATTACACATGTAGAAGTAGCTCAGTGCATGTCCTACAGACAAGGAGCAGCCAATGAGATATTAACCAATATATAATTCTATTAGTAGACATATGCAATCCCTCCCTTCAATAGGTCTTGCAAAAGCCATGTAGGAAGACATCATAATTGACATATGTAAATGGAATATAAGCTCTGTACAAACAAGATAAAGTGTGAACACTGTGAGAAACCTGAATGTATCTCCCTGGCTAAACCCTAGGGATCTTTCATCCAGGTGGCCAGGACATGGCCATCGTAATTGGATCCAGTTCCTGGGGGTGGACCAGTGAGGGAGGATCACCTGGATGGGGGGTCCTCGGGGAGTGGAAGTGGGACACCGAAGGGTGATGCGCAGTATCCGTCTTCTTTTGACACTTTTTCCCCATCCTCTTAGCACATGGACTGTGTTTCGTGAAGATTAACAAGAGTGAACCCGGCAGAGAAATGCAAATTGGTGACGATGTGTGCAAGCAAGAAGCATTGCATTTGGGGTCCGAGCCCGATCAAGGGAAATCCAGGGGTGGAAAGTCACCACCCAAAGCTCTTTGAGAAAAAAACTGTTTTAGATAACCCGGAAGAGGGGGACCCAGGGGTGGAAGCATCACCTCATGCGCAATCCGAAAGGAACTTTTGTTTGGTGTTCTTTTTAAAACCTATCAGCAACCACCGACTGCCCTGATATTGAGAAGATTTATTTTGGGATCCAAGCCCAGAA
This sequence comes from Ambystoma mexicanum, assembly GCF_040938575.1. Classification (NCBI taxonomy): domain Eukaryota; kingdom Metazoa; phylum Chordata; class Amphibia; order Caudata; family Ambystomatidae; genus Ambystoma; species Ambystoma mexicanum. Next base: position 416,521,583 of record NC_090934.1, on the reverse strand, counting down.
GAGGGCGATCCAGGGGGTGAAAACTATCACCCAACATCACAAGGAAAAAATGGTCACCGCCCAGAAGAGTGGGAACCAGGGGTGAACCATAAGCACCCTAATCAAGAGCCATAGTGAACCCGACAGAGGGAGACTGAGAATCGAGAAGGGTCAGCACCCAGAAGAGGGGGACCAAGGGGTGAGTTACTATCACTCAAATATCACATAAAAAGAACTTTTTGGTTTGTTATTTTCTGACCCTCGAAGGCAAGAGACTTTTAAGTAAAAGAGATTTGGCCATTATGGTTCTTGATGAGCTATGAACGGAGCTGACATCTCATGCTGGGAAAGATTGAGAAGAGTGCTGTGCTCAGAGGTTCCACCTATACCATGCTCAAAACGTGGGCAAGGAAAATACTGACTACTGCATTAGTGAACACTTCTTTCTTTTCTTGAAAAGTATTCCACACTCTTTTGTAATTAGCATAAGGAATTGGCAATAGGTTTTTCTTAGTATAGGCCCTTTATTTTGACACAACGCGACAAGGACTGTCTTTTCATTTGATGGTCGACGCTTGCTCCCATCTTAGATTTAGGTTTAGATGAGGTGTTTTTCCAACCTGCATACAGTTTAATGTACACAACTGACCTGTGATCACTTTTGTCTGTCTTTACTGTTGTCACTCCTTACAATATGCATGCATCTATTTTGATAGCTGTCATTTCTCCCTGCTTTCTTTTATTGAGATTAAAGCAGTATTTTACCATCTTTTTTGGGTCTGTCCTTTTTTTTGGTCCAAGATATTTACTGGTTATTCCATCTGTCTGGGCCTAAAGAATATGTCTGCCCTACTGCTCTCACATTGCTCATAAAAAACCCTACCACTCTAGTCCATCGTGGCCACCCCACATCCACGTGCCCCTCTACCCCTCCACATTAGTGCAATGCTTCTCTGCTTTTTGTCCTGTTGGTTTCTGTGATTATTTGTTGTTGCTGTTTTTAGTTTGGGCCATTAGGGCTAATTAGGGCTATTAGGTGGAGCTTGTGCCACCTTTAAGCTTTAGAGTAAAGATAGGGAGATACAGCATATAAGGAGGGACACATATCCTGTGTCCCTTCTCCGAGAAGGGAGCCACCTCCTTTGAAGCTAGGGCGGTGAGCCCGCTATGCAATACCCTCGACCATCCCTATGGGTATGGATAAGTGGGACCTCAAAGGGAGTGCTCCCCTCTTGGGGACAAGGACTCTGATTCCTAAATAGGAAATCCCAGTCCGAACCACCCTGTCTGCATACATGAATGTGGAAAAGACTTTGGCATATACTGTTACAACATAAATAACAAAGATCTTTCGTTGACTCTATTGGCTTTAGATAATGCTGAAAAACGCCTGAAGGCCATGATCAAGGAAGACGGACATAGTTCCTTGTTTCTAAATGACGTATATAATGAGAGCAGACTGTGAATGGAAGCAAGACTCCCACAGACGGAGAGCTCACGCTACGCAGAGGCAAGCCTCTGCATTACCGACATCCTGAAGGGGCAGAGTCTCACTGAGCCACAGAACCAGCAGTGGCGTGAGTAGAGAGAAATCTATTAGCCAGAGGCTAGACAGTTAGTACCTTGACAGTGCAAGAGGCTTGGTTCAAGGAACTAGACTCGATGAGAAGACAACTGTCTACCCCGGTGGCGTGACCATTGACTAGCAGTGGTGGGCCTGGGTCCCAGCAACGGACACCAAGACCAGAGAGCAGAGAAAATACCGGATTGCTGAGCTCCACCTGACAAGCGCCTGTTACCGCTGGAAGCAGCACCGTCCAGAACGCTGCTGCTGTGGATTTGGGAAGCCAACAACTCCTAGAAAGGTTGGTTTCACAAAGTACCAAAATCGACACAGGTATGGAAAACAGTGCAAAAACGATATGAACATTACATGTCATGGCTGGAATAGTTGCAAAGAGTATGAGAACGAAAGAGAAGCTCACTGGCCCACAGCCCCACTAAAGCAGGGGGAAAAGGATACAAACATTATATATTTAGGCTGGAAGAGCCGCCTGACGTATGAGAAAGGGAGAGAAGCTAATGGGCACATGGCCCCACTAAAACAGAGTGGAAAAGATATGAACATTGTAGGTCAAGAATTGAGTAGCCGCACAGGCTATTGAATAATGCAATTGGGAACCAAAGGCATCCACGAGAGAACCACCGAACAGTGCGGAATCCCATTAGCCCAAGGTGGGAGACAGAGAAATGTCTTGCCAAGCAATCCTGAAGAGATTTGTACATTTGAATATACAACTTGAGAAAAGTACAAGAAGAAACTGTTTTCTTTTATCAAAGGGGGGGTGAAACCAAACCAGAAGATAATTATCATTTCTATGAAGAGACTATCTGAAGAGTGTGAAACTATACCATTGCGCCATAAAGAACTTTGAGACTGGGAGCAAATCTAGTACAAGTTGGGCCAGGCAGATGCCCACACCGAGGCTGTTGTGCAAATCTTCCCTTTTCCTTTAACTAGCCTTTTCTCAAAAGTGGTAGTGCCAGTTAGTGGTTAGGATTTGGACAGAAGACCTTTACTTTGGACTTGACGTGCACCCTTAGTTTTGCTACGTTGGGTACTTCGCACAAAGTGAGAGGGCTAGTTAGACATTTTTCTTTTAATTTAAATACAAACATATCAGTAACTTGTCCGATTCCTCCTTCTGGGTCGGCACACCACCCATTGACTGCCCATGGCCATGCTAAACCCAGTTCCTGCTCCTCCCCACCCAAAACACCTCTTCATGGGAACTCTTTAAACTTGCTTTATTCAAGACTTACCATCAAACTTTAGCCCTCAAAGTGCCTGTCAGTGTTTTTTCAAAGCAGTCTTATGCGAACTTACTTAATTGGAGCTGTAAACCTGCTACTGGTGTAATACAAATTTCTTTAACTAGGCCTGCCTTCAGCTACTCCATTTATAAGCGAAATGCTTGTCTGTCACCAAAGACCTGTTAAAAACAAGCATTGTGAAAGCCAACAGTTTTGGCTTGCGTATACTTACTAGGCATTTGCCAGGCACTGCTATTAGATGTCCAGGTACTCACACCATTTTGCGCCTGCTACCATCAATTACCAGTTAATACCACAACGGCAGTGTCTGGCAACTGCCTTTCCCGTGCTTACACAAAAGCCCATGTTTCTGGTTGGTGCTGCATCCTGTTGGAACCTGCCTTCATCATCTGCAAAATGGCTATTGCCTGTTGTTTACATCCACAGCACAGCATCTACAGGGTGCTTTTGCTTCGAATGCAGAGGTCACTGCATGTACCTACCTCTGGTCATTGAGCCCTGCACCCTGGTTCAGAGTAGATCCATGGGCATCAAGTCTCCAACATCTAAGATCTGCATTCACCCCGTTTTACCCAGACCCGGAAGCACGGATATCACACCACTGGCATCAACATCATCCGCTAATGCAGATCTTGAGGAAGAGACCGTGATGGATTCTAATCAGCCTTGTCCACTTTCAGCGGGGTTCCCTGCGCAGAGTAGAGAACGAACTGCGCAGAGTGGGTGTCCCGTGCCTTGCCCCGCTGTCTAGGGAATCCAGGCCAAACTGCCACAGATGGGTGAAAACCCACAAAGAGCTTTTTTCGGTATGTCTTTACCCATCCGTTTAATTTTAGATGTGAAGCATAGTGAGGCTGTTGTTGGGTTTGTTTGCACGACAGGGGGGGGGGTGATGTTGATGGGATCAGTATGGGGGAAGTGTGTGTGTATGCTGATGTAAAAACATGTAATTGGGTAATTATATCGTGCTTCATGCCAGACTCCAGGCTCTAAGCACGGTATGGGGTATCGCGGCCTTGTCTTGCTCCCAAGACGAGCGTTGTTAGCGGTGTTCCGACACCGCCTTCCGTGAGCCCCCCACGCCCCATGACACAAAGACACAGAGGCAGAGATGTTGCTCGTGTGGGCTCCACGGTGGTTCTGACGCCACCGGGGAACGCCCTGTTTATTTATGCAGAGCACGCGACGGAGTGAACGTCACCCCGTCGCGTGCTTGCCCTTAAAGGGCCAGCGCCACACTCCTCCGTTTTTATAACAACAACAATTGAAAAGGAGAGAATCTAATTACCAAAACATTTCACAGCACACAATACGAACCTACTACCCCCATTTATTGACAGCCACCCTGGATCCCTCAGCGGTGTTTTCCACGGCTCAGTCCGTCACATAGTAAATGAGACAGGCAGGTTTCCCACGCCCTGTTCTCAGGGGGTACCTCCTGCCGACATCCCTGGTCGGTGTGCTCTGACCTGGTCCGCGCCGGGCGGGAGAGCTTACGGCGGGGGCCTCATCCCCACCCTCGTCCAGTGCCTCTTCGCCCACTCAGTCGTCAGTGCTGTCCATTCTCGGCTCACCCAACCTCTTGAAGAAACTGGCATTCCTGGTCACTGATGAAGTCCCGTCAGAGGCGGGCACCATGGACCCCTTCACCGCCACGACATCCAGGGGAGCGGGTTCATACGTGAGGGAGAGTTTGCCCTGTGGGTGGCGATTCTTCACTAGCACTTCATCACCCAGGGCAATAGTGGGTGGTCTCAGCCCTCTCCGGATGTTTTCTGTCTGCGTTCTAGCCAGTCGGTCCACCTCCACCTGTTCGTTGTCAATGACAGCCGGCTCCCGAACCCCCACCTCAGGAATTATGTCTCTCGGGCACCGTTGGAATAGGGCCTCAGCAGGTGCCACACCAGTTGATGAATGGGGTGTGGTCCGATATCCCCGCAGAAATATGTACAGCGCCCTCTGTAGGCACTCGCCCTTCCCTTGGGCGATCCTGAACACTTTGTTCAGTGTACGCATCATGCGCTCTGCCTCCCCGTTTGCCCTAGGCCCGAGCGGGGTGACCCTTCTGTGTTGAATGCCATAGTCCCTCATGAGTTCAGCGAAGCTCTCGCCTTGGAATGGTGCCCCGTTGTCGGAACACAGAACAGAGGGTAGTCTATGAGTGGCGAAAATGTTCTCCAGTGCTATCACTACGTTGTCAAACGCCACCGACTCTATGAATTCAACCTCAGGATATCGAGACCACTCGTCCACCACCACTAGGAAGTGAGTGCCCCGTGATGTGGACCCCGAGTCCGCGTGCACCACCTCCCATGGTCTTGTCCCTCTCGGCATTGTCTCGATGGACTGCTCCCTCTGGGCCGGTGATGCGGCCTGGCAGCACACGCAAGATGCCACAAACTCCTCCACTCGCCGTTCGAGCTCAGGGGACCACACCTTCTGGCGGAGACGAGCTTTCGTCTTGGGGGCTCCCTGATGACCTTGGTGTGCCAGGGCGATAACCTGCGGGATTTTGGTCTGGGGCACCACGATCCTTCCACCTCTCAGTAAGAGCCCCGACTCTGAAAATGTCAGTTCTTCGTGCACCCGCCAAAGTTGCTCCAGAGCCACTCTGGCCTCACACGTTCTGCGGTCCAAAGCCTCCAAAACCGTTTTCCAGGCACCCTGTTGCATGGCTGTCTTTAGAACGGCAAAGCACTCGTTGTTCTTTGACGCTAGCTCCAGCTCCTCCACCTGCATGGAGTTAGGGATGGCCGTTTCTACGACCAAGCGAACGTGTTCGTCGGCCTCTTCTGCTGAGGTGGATGCGTGAGAGTCCCCTCTTGGATAACGCGACAGATAGTCTGCAGCATTGTTGGCCCCGGGACGATATATTAAGGACACTCCATACTCGAGCAGAGCCAGCATCCAGCGCTCAATTCTCACCGGTGGCCTGGAGGAAGACCCAGCCATGATTGGCAACAGAGGTTTGTGGTCCGTGACGACAGTCACAGGTCACCCCAGAATGTATAGGCGTAAATGTCTACAGCCCCACAAGACCGCCAAAGCCTCCCTCCAATCTGAGAATACCTTTGTTCTGTATCAGAGAGTGCCTTACTTCCATAGGCTATGGGGCGAACCTCCTGGTCACTCCCCACCTGAGTGAGCACTGCCCCCAGACCGTAGGGGCTGGCATCCACGACGATCTCCGTCTGCAGGCTTGGATCGAAAAACGCCATGGTGTCCTCCGCCGCCAAGGCATTCTTGATATCATCGAACGCCGCTTGCTCAAGGGGCCCCCAACGCCACACGGTGTCCTTCTTTGTCAACGATCTTAACGGCTCTGAGCGGGACGCCAAGTTCTGGATGAAGCGGCCACAGTAAGTGACCATGCCCAGGAAGCTCCTCACCTCTGCGACATTTTCTGGCGGTCGAGCCTCTCTTATGTCCTTCACTTTGCGGGGATCAGGCGACACCCCATCCGCCTTGAAGACGAAACCGAAAAACTCAATCGTTGTTTTGAGGAATTCACACTTATCCTTGTGCAAGGTGAGTCCCAGCGAGCGAAGACGCTCGAATATCTTGGCCAGGAGCGCCAGGTGTTCCGTTTCAGACTTGGCGTACACCAGGATGTCGTCACTGATGTTAAGGACTCCATTCAGATCCGCCACTGCCCCTCTTATGATGTTCTGGAACACCTCCGCCGCCGAAGACACCCCAAAACTCAGTCTCTTATATCTGTAAAGACCCCGATGGGTGGTGAAGGTTGTGATGTAGCGGGACTCGGGGTGCAGGACCACCTGATGATACCCCGCTCTTGGGTCCAGTTTAGAGAAGAATTTCGCCCCCTGCAATTCCGCTATGATGTCATCGATGGTGGGGGTCAAGTGTTGCTCTCTCTTTATTGCCTTATTGGGGAGGCGCATGTCCACGCAGATTCTCACGGCATCAGGCTGTTTGGGCTTCCATGCGATGATGATGGGTGAGACCCATGGAGTGGGGCCCTCCATCTTTTCAATAATGTCCAAACCTACAAGGTTGTCGAGCTCTTGATCCACCAGGTCCCTGAGGTGAAACGGTACTCTCCGATGCTTCAGCGCCACTGGTTGAATCTATTTATCTATGTGTAGCCGTAACGGCTCACCCACCAACTGTCCAATGCCTTCAAACAGGGAGGTGTGCTTGGCAAGGAGCACCTGTATGTCGTCCAGGTACACCGAATAGGCGAATGTCACAATTCCAAGGGCTTCTACAGCCGCACAGCACAGCAGAGTGTTGTTGCTTACCGGTGTGATGTAAAATCTAGCACGGATGAATGAATCGTCGTACTGAACTTCTGCCACAAACACACCATCCAGGGGAATGGGCTGGTTGCCTCCGAACGTAAAGATGCGTGCCCTCGGAGCAGTCAGTGTTGGCGGGGCCTGCATTGCGTCGTAATGCTGTCTGGCCATCACATTTACAGATGCACCGGTGTCTACCAGCATTGGTATTGAGTCCCCATTGACCAGCACGTTGCACCTGGGCTTTCTCTTGGAGCGATTTCTCAGCATGCTCACACTTGACACGAAGAAAATGTTTTCTTCATCCTCTTCTTCCTCTTCACCCTCTTGAGGGGCCCCTTCGTCCCCTTGGTCTACCTGGGCAATGTTTGACGCCCTCTGGGGGCGGAAGAACCCGGCCCGGACAGGCCCCCTGGGGACTATCTTCGGAGCTGTTGTCCTGCACATCCTGGCAAAATGGTCTGCACCCCCACACCGACCACACTTCACTCCCGTGGCTGGACATTCCGCTGGGTGCGGGAGGTCGTACCCGCATTTTTGGCACGAGGATTGCGCTGCTTGTGGTCGTGTACCCTGGGTGTTCATGGGGCGTCTAGATCCACGGCCCCTGCTGACTGCGCAGATCTCCTCCACCTTGCCGGGGCGCACGCCCGCTTCCATTCTGGTGGCCCGCAGCTCGGACACCTCGTGGCATCTTCGAAGTTCCAGTATGCGGGGAAGGGTGATGCCAGGCTCCCGAAGTATTTGGCGCCGCACTTTGCCAGAGGCACACCGTTGTATGAGTTGGTTACAGATCATAACATCCGGGTCGTTCCACGCACATGGCGCCGCCAGTCTGTGCAGCCGCCCATATAAGACATCAAGGGTCTCGTCATCTTTCTGCCGAGCAGTGCCCATAAGGAAACGTTCATAATCTGCATTCGCCATTGGCAGAAAATGGTTGTGGAGCGCATCCTTCGCTGCCGCAAACTACCCATCCGCAGGTTGCAGGGACAGAAATATCTCATGCACTGCCGGGCCAGCAGAATATAGGAGGGTGGCCAACTTACTGTCATTGCTCGTCTCCATCGTGGCCCTGAAGTACATCTCCAGTCTGTCCATCCACATCTTCCACCTCTGTCCCAGACTTGAAGGTGTGCCCGAGACATCAAACTCAGGCATTGGCTGTAGGGAACCAGGTGGCTTAAGCAGAGGTCTTGGTGGCAGGACAGGCGGAGGCTGAACTGCAGGAGCAGCCTGTTGTTGCGCAGCTTGGCTCATGGTGGCAAGCGCACAGTCACCCCGAATGTACCCAACTGATGGGGCCGCAACTCACCACCAGACACAGCCAACACCGATGGCCCCTTTTTTCACTGTGGCCAGGCACATGCAGATCCAGGAAGCACAGTCTTGGCCAGCCGACAGACAATGGAGGTTCCACAAATTGAGCAGGGTAGGCCCCACTTTGTAACCAGCAGTCTTCCAGAGGGGTCACACCCACAAACTCGGTGAAAAACAGTGAAACTGTCCATAGGTCATTGTAAAAATGACACGTGCTGCATTCAGTGGCTATTTGCCACTAAAATATCCAAAAATTGGGTCCGGATGGCTCACGGATGCCTCGTTACGAGGCTGTGAACATCCAAGGCCTATTCAACAAAATGGCCGCCGGCCGCGTGTCTCTCTCCCCTCTCTGCGGTCAAATATCGCCGATGCGCTCACTTACGATCATCCGCGCACTGAGCGAAGTTTGCCGCCTGTCCCAGGGAGTGATCCGGTCTTCGTCGCCACTGTTAGCGGTGTTCCGACACGGCATTCCGTGAACCCCCCACACCATGTGACACATAGACACAGAGACAGAGATGTTGCTCGTGTGGGCTCCACGGTGGTTCTGACGCCACCGGGGAACGCCCTGTTTATTTATGCAGAGCACGCGACGGAGTGAACGTCATCCCGTCGCGTGCGTGCCCTTAAAGGGCCAGCACCACAAGCGTGGTACCCTACTGTGTGTGTAAGTAAATGGTCCAGTGGAGGTGGACAAATAGACACGGGCGTTGCTGTGTTGGTACCAGATGAGCCAGCTGGCTAAAACAACTCGAGGGGAGTCTGCGCTTCTCCCTGGAGGTGCCATGGAGAACAGTCTGACACAGGTTTAGTGTATAGAGGCTGTCATGTAGCTCTTGCAAACGCTGAGGCTGGCAGCCAGGAGGGCCCAGCTAGCTGGGTGTAGGAGGGGAAGTCATGTGTCCGTAGAGTACTGCCGCAAGCAAGTGACCTGTCAAGGTGCTACTCCCATATCATTTGGCCCTCTGTCAGAAATAAGGTTGCAGCTTTATTTAACCCAAACCTAGGCATAGCATATTTATAGTCTCGTTGGCCATTATTTCACGTGTCTCCTTACTGAGTGTGCATTGAATCTCTCTTATGGGTCATTATCGGGGAGTGGGGCAGCCAACCACAACGGGGCCACGCATCCCCCACCCTGCTAGCAAAATGGGTGATACTTGAAGGAAGTGGACTGATAACTTCCTTTCTTCAATGTACTGCTGGCAGCGCCCAACAATACTGCGACCCAAGCCTTCTCCTGGGGACTTGACTCACCTTGCAGGAGGAGGTGGACTGATAACTTTCTTCCTTCAATGTACTGCTGACAGAGGCAGCAGCGAGAAGTGAGGTGATCTGCACACAGCCTCGAAGAGTAACCCGTTTCATTAGTGCTGGGCTTGGATACAGTACAGGTCATTATCCAGTGCTGTCGGGAGGGGGGCCTCAGGAGGAGGGAGGCTTTGGCTGGATAGGTGTACAATGCTTTGCATCAGCTCTACACTGCAGCAGTCTGCAGATGCCTGGCCTGCATTCCCCAAACAGCCCTATCGCTACCTGTTCTCTAGCTCTCCTGGAATGTTGCCCAGGTGTAGCCTCAGCACCACTACAGGGGTCTGCAGAAGCGAGAAGAGCCAACTCGTTCATCAACAAAAAATGAAAAGCTCTGGCAAAGTCAACAGTTTTCAAACAGTTTCAGTACCTGGTCACATGATGTCAGTGTCTGGCAAAAGCCCAGTATAGGTACACAAGCCAAAGCTCGTTTCTAACAGGACTTTACTGTGAGGAACAGATCTGAAGAGAGGTATTGCTAAAATAATGGGACTGAAGGCACACTTGGTTGTGAGATTTTTATCACACCAGAAGCTCCATAAAAGAAGCAATTAAAACATTGGTGCTCGGAAGACTGCTTAGAAATAACACAGACTTGCCTTATACAGCACAAATGTTGCTGCATGACGGAGATAGCGCAACGAGTTCCCAGGAACATGTGTTGTAGGTAGGGAGGGGGCGATAGTGGGTGGGAATGGCCATTAAGATTTACATCAATCCCACTTGCTCTCACAACCAGCACAGCTGAGGCACACTACAGTACAATTTTCTTAAGTGAAGCTTAAAGGAATAGTGCGCTCAGAAATATTATTGTCCCAAGGGTTCGGGCATGTGTTTTCAAGCATACGTTGATCGATCGCACAAACATTTCCAATGCACCTTACTGTAGTTTTCCTCTTTTGTACACATGAAAAATCAGGCAGCAGGGCACGGCCATCTTGTGATAATCTTATCCATGGCCCAAGCAGGACTGCCCTTGTGGCACTAAATCATATCCCCCGCCTCTGAGCCTGACATCACCAAACCTAGTGATATTCTCCGCCTTTCTACGTGACGTTACTGGGCAGCATAGCCAAACGCGCCCAGTCATCACCTACGTGACGTGACACAGAACCCGGAAATCAACACACATCGTCTCACAACACACCGTGTCACAATTCAGAATATAAAACTGTACTTTAAAAGGAATCAGTAAGACTATACAATTTGTAAAGTACTTTTACTTCACAATAAACGCTCCAAGAACAACCGGCTATTGCCATATTCAATCAAATTGGATTTATTTTTCTTTGCTCTCGATCCAAAAATGTTTTTGGTGAGTCACGGTGTGTTCCTTTTGGTTACACAAGGTGTTTGTTTTGGGTAAAAGAAGCGCTTTGGTCACATAGTGAATTGCAGGTCTTGTGCATCAACTTGGGGCTAGACAACCGTAAAGGATGTTATGTTGCTCCTAATGGCTGGTACCACGTAAGGGCATATCGGCCCTTGGCGATCGTCCCAAAAAAGAGTCAAATATATCCAGTTATTGACATGTATCGGCAGCTGCCGGTTGAAGAAACCATCAGTTGGTATCTGGAATCGATGACAATCGTAGAATGGCAGGGTGTACCTGTTTGGAAACATAATAGAAATGTGTCTCAATAGCCGATCTTTATTACAATTTATCATTTTACTTATTAATTCAGCATCAAGTTAAAACTAACGATTAGCACAGATGTGAAACAATGTTAACAGAGAGAAAACAACGTGGAAAGTACTACACAATGCGCTTCCGAGGATAGTGCTATGGAGTATGTTCAGCTCTAAACGGGAAAGGGAAGCTGCCGCTACAATTTGAGGTGCAGATAGATGGCATTTTAATGAAATATTAGCGTTGAACCTGGGGGAACCGAGTGGTGGTCTACATGCATCTCGATGCTGGACTGCCCATGTGCCCGGTAGAAAGACCAGTACACACAAAGGTTGTACTTGTGTTTCATTGGAATATGCTACACAGAACAAACAAATACAATGTAACCCAGCAATAACGGTCAGCTAATGATAAGTTGATGCTCGTTCGGGTATAAAATCGTTGAACGTCAAACTTACATTATATTCGGCATTTCCATTCTCTTGGCGTAACTCAGACCGTAACGCAGACTCCGTTCGCATCAATGATTTTTCATAAACTGAACTTACATGTTCCTTAGTCCAGTTTTGGAAATGAGAACCTTATCATATCTTACATTATTACACCCCTCCTTTGATTCAATTCCTTTCGGAATGGTCCCTTTCCCTCAAGGTCAAAAAACAATTGAACCTTATACTGTGTGTGCGATGCGTGGGCTTCCTCAGCTCACAAATTCAAAGCTGGTGACCTTCACTCAGAATGAAGATACATTCTTAGTTTGCAACATCTTGGCTCAGTGCATCCATGAGAACTGGAATTGTGATGCACGATGACACAGGAGGAAAAATGTGGGGGCTGTCCTTGCTCGATGATCATGGCGCAGCTGAGGGGTAGGGGAAACTTGGCAATGACAGAATGCGCCCTACTCCAAAATTGGAGTCGAGGGTACACAAAAAGGAGTCAAAGGGCCTCATTACGAGTACGGCAGTAAGGGATACCGGGCACCGGTAAGGAGACCGGTGCCGGTAATTCCTTACCGCCCTACTACGAGTTCCCTTAGTGGGTCCCTCCTTTAACACCTGGTCTGACCAGGCGTTATGGACAGGACCCGTTAAGGGAATTCAGAGCCAATAACGGTATCGCAATTTGCCGGACACGTTATTGGTGGCAGTCATGGCACAAATAGCACCATGACTACCACCAATCTCGTAATGAGGCCCAAAGTGTGTCTAGCAATAGCCCCACCTCTGCTTATGTCATGGCCTCCTTCCCTTATGTAGCCTAGGTCTCATCCCTTTTGTGGGATGAGCAGTTATTCAGCTATTTGGGCAACTGTATGGTAATGCAACTTCCACGATCAGTGAAGGTCCCACAGTAGCTCGACGAAACTGTGAACTGTGAAAGCACAGCGTTACATTGAAAAAAAAAAATAACAAAGAGGATACATTTTTTTTTTTAATTTGCTTTTATTGGTTTTATCATATACGACAAAAAAAGAAACAAGAAAGAACAATAAAGAAAAATCAAGATACATACAAAATAATGCACCGGTTGACACAATTCCTTCACAGTGTCATACAGTTATCTCAGTTCTCAATGAAGGTGCATTTCCTAATACTCAAAAAGAAAAAGAAAAAACAACTCCCCTTTCCCCCCCCCTCCCCTTATTTAACTTGGCACCAGTCCGTTCTTCACAATTAGAACGCCGAAACGTTGATAGGGCAATGTTTCTGACTCCAGTGTCTGATCACACAGTGCTCACTTGTATCAAGAGATTTTTCCATTTTTTTCTTTTTTTTCCAGTCACTGCTACCTGAGCATTGGATTTCCATTAGGTCTCCTCAGGTTTGTTTGATAGGGACTCATTATCTGGCGTTAGGTGTCGACTTTTAATGCCCATCCATAGGGTTTCACATTGGGCTGCCCTTCCGTGCAGAGCGGCCGTTATGGTTTCCATCAGATAGATGTTGGTGGCTAGGGCAATACATTCACTCCTCCTAGGGACTGTACCGGATTTCCATTTGATCGCCAGGAGCGCCCTGGCAGCCAGAAGTAGATAGGGGGTCAAGCCTTTCACTCTGTTCCACTCGTCCGCGTCTCTCTCCAAGGCAAAGAGCACCAGATAGGGGTCAGCATCTCTCTGAATACCATCAATTTCCTTGATCCATCCCAGTACTTCGTTCCAGAATACTTTGATGCGCGGGCAACCTCACCACACATGCCAGTAGTTAGCCGTTTGACCACATCTCCTCCAGCATGTCGGGCTCATTGACTGAGACATTTTGGATAGTCTGAGGGGGTCGCATTGCCACCTATGCAGGAGTTTGATGGCATGCAATTTGTACTGACACGATAGCGATGTTCTAGAGGCGGCCCTGCACATTAGGTTCCATTGCTCGGGGACTATTTCTTCCCCAAAGTCCTTTTTTCACCCAGACCTCAGAGGCTCCGTGGAGCTGTCTCCCGCTGCTATTAGTTCCTGGTACATTATTGATATGAGACCTTTCCTCTCCACTCTAGAGTCCAATATTTTCTCGAATGGGGTCAATTCTCTGCTCAGTTTGTCCTTCCATCCTGCCTTCGTCAGGACCAGTTTCAGTTGGATGTACTGAAATGTGGATAGTGGGCCTATGCCCAATGCATCCGTGAGTTCCGGAAGAGTGATATAGGAATCCTTCCTCTGGAGCTGGCCCACTCTCTCCATTGGAATCTGCCCACCTCTGGTATGCGATCGTTCATGCCAGGAGATGGCTGAGCGGGGATGGCCAGGTGGTGATCCCGCGCATCTCCCGATTTGCACGCCATACACTCCAGATCGTGCTCAGTATAGGGTGGCCCTTGATTTTCTGTAGTACCCTTTTGTGCGGGGTCCATAGCCATTCTAATACTATGGCCGGTGCAAAGTAATGGTTGTCCATTTGGACCCATTGAAGGTCATGGTGTTCTCTGAGGTGGGGAATCATGACTCGTAATTTGGAGGCAATGTAATATGATCTCAAGTCCGGGAGCCCAACCCCTCCTCTGTCCTTGGGGAGTATCAACGTGGTGTATGCAATTCTATGTTTCTTACCCTGCCATATAAATCTCATTAAGATATTTTTAGCTTCACTGAAGAACGCTTTGGGTATTTCGATTGGCAGCATTTGGAATGGCTACAGGAAGCATGGGAGGCATGTCATCTTAACCGCGTTGATGCGGCCAAGCCAAGAGATCGTAAGTTTACCCCATTTCTTGAGGTCCGCAGTAAACCGCTGGAGGAGTGGAGGGAAGTTAGCTTCGAATAAGTCATTCAGGTTCCTAGTAATCTGTATGCCCAGGTATTGTAGTGTGAGGTGTTCCAGCTTAAGGCCTAGTGGAAGAAACTTAAGATCATTTTCTGTCCTAGTTCTCTGAAGGGGGAATAGAATGGATTTTGCCTTGTTTACTCTAAAGCCGGAGAATTGGCCATACTCGTCCATTAGTCTAAGGACTTGGAGAATTGACTCTGCGGGATTGGTCAAATGTAAGAGAATGTCATCCACATATAGCGCTATTTTATATTCCACCGGGCTTAGTCGGATCCCTTCTATCGCAGGGTCGGCTCTTATCCTTTGTGCAAGGGGTTCTAATGAAAGGGCGAAGAGGATCGCGGAGAGGGGACATCCCTGTCTAGTCCCTCGTTGTTATTCAAATCAACGGGAATATTCACCGTTTATGGATATCGATGCTGTAGGAGATGTATATATTGCCTGTATTCCCCTCCTAGTTTTGGGGCCTATTCCAACCTTCTGCAGGACGGCTCCCAGAAAATCCCACTCGACTCTATCAAAGGCCTTTTCGGCATCGATTGATAGCAGGACGGGGTCCCCAGGGAGGTCACGGGCCACATGAATGAGGTGCAATGTTTTGCGCATGGAGTCAGCTCCCTGTCTCCCGAGTATGAACCCAACTTGATCTGAATGGACCAGGCGGGGCACTAGCGTTTCTAATCTAGCCGCCAATACCCTGGAGTAGATTTTGGCGTCAAGGTTGAGAAGGGAAATAGGGCGATAAGATCTGCAGCTTTTGGGGTCGCTACCCTCTTTGGGAATCACCTGTTATCAAGGCTTTTTTAAAAGAGTCCGGGGCCTGACCTGTCTCTAATATTTCATTAAATAGAACCGAGAGGAAGGGGGCTAGTTGTTTGGCAAACGTCTTATAGAAACCGGCGGTATAGCCGTCTTCACCCGGGGACTTACCTAGTGTTAGCCTTTTGATCGCTTTGTGCACTTCCTGTTCATTAATCGGGGAATCCAGAAACTCAGTTTCTGCGTTCGTTATCATGGGCATAGGGATTGAAGATAGGTAGGCTGATGGGTCAGGTTGGTCAGGAATTATCTCAGAGGTATAGAGTTTCTCATAAAATTTGGCAAAGGATTCTGGGATATTGGGGGGGTAAGGGGAGAAGGGACAGGATCCTCGATGATTTCGTTCACTCTACGATCAGCTCTTTGTTCCCTAAGTCTGGCCGCCAATAAGGCGTCGGCCTTATCACCTTTCTCATAAAATTTCTGTTTTAAAAATTGCAATTTACGCACCACTTGATCGTGTTCCAAGAGCCGCAATTCTTCCCTTTTCAGCTGCGCAGTTTTCACTTTATCGGGGTCAACTCTATGTTCTTTTTTCATCTCCGCTTCTAATAGACCTATATCGGCCCTCAACTTTTGCTCTATAATTTTCAGTTCCCTTTTCTTTGCGGCTCCCTCCCGTATTAGGGTCCCTCGCCATGTGGCCTTCCCTGCCTCCCAGACCACTTGTTTGGAAACCTCCCCATTGTCATTAATTTTAAAGTACTCTTCGATTTTGGTCTCCATAGTTGTCTTGAAAACCGGGTCCTTCCAGAGGGTTTCGTTGCACCGCCATTTCCCTCCCATGGTGGGTAGGTCTGCCCAAGAAATGTCAGCCAGAACCATGCCGTGGTCCTACCAGGTTATTGGAATAATATCAGAGTGTTGTATATACATAGTCAATACGCGTAAAAGTGTGGTGGGGATTTGAATAGAAGGTGTATCCAGCTACACCGGGATGCATTATTCTCCAAATGTCACTCATGTTGTACAGATCCGTTATCTCGACAAGGTCGGTACGTCCCTCTTTAATCTGATACCTTGTGTCTGGATTCCCCGGTTTCCAGTCAATACCTGGGTCAGCCCATTGGTTGAAGTCACCCCCCAGGATTACGTGCCCCATTGCATCCATCACTATTTTTGGGATTACTCTCTAGAGGAATGCAGTCTGACCAATGTTTGGTGCATATACAGTGGCAATAGTCACTTTTACTCTGGCTATTTTCCCCGTGATCAGGAGGGCCCGACCTGCCACATCAGACCATGTCTTTTCTACCTCAAATTGGATGCCCCTCTTGAGCAGGATGCCAACCCACATTTTCTCAGCGGGCCTGAGCCCCAGAATTCCAGACCCCCCGCTTCCCGATGATGCTTCTTTCTTCCCCTTTGGCAAACTTGGTCTCTTGTACGAGCATTATGTCAATGTTGGATCTGCGGAATTCCCATGCTACTAATGACCTCTTAGTTCAGCCCTTTTACATTGATGGACGCCACTCTGAGTGAATCTTTCTTTCTTGGGCTATCAAGAGACGCCATCTTCGAATGTCTCTGAGGTGTCTTTCAAGACTGTCGGCCAGACAATTGCTCGCTTCTCAAGGCCCATATCAACGTTGGTGTTGCAAACAAATTCAAATGGTGCTTTCATTATTCCCACATCCCTTTCCCTCAGAAGTTGCTGAGGCTCAAAGAAGCCCAGGAACTGAGGGTGCTGCATTAGCAGCTTTTGGCGGCTTCCGAAACAGACTTGGTGACAGTGTTCCGTCCATTGTCGGACCATCAATGGGGACCGTTACCTCACGACCCCAGTCAAATTTTCCATCTCAACATAAAGGTGAGCCCCCGTCCCACTCCCCCCCCTTCACTTCATGTAATACAACAGTAGTAACAACAATAATCATACAAAGATATAACAATATAACGTTACGTGCATTCCCGGGGTCGTCTCACTCGGGTTCCTACCCCCTCTTACTTCAGAGGGGTGTTCTACTTCCGTCGTCCCCCGAGCACTTGACGTCCAAGGTCTCGGTCACCATATGACCAGCGTCCCGTGCTTCAACCATGGGTACCAGTGCTTCTGGTCATGGCATTCAGGAGGAACATCCTCATTTTCTGTTATCGAGTGTGTTATTGGGGCGTCTGTATTTTCTGGATCCTTTTACTCTTTTGCGCCCAGGTCCCTGTTGTTCCCATTGCATTCCGTCTCGTCCGTTATCCTCATTTTCGTTGTCTTTCGGACCTGTACTCAGAAGGTCAGCGATGCATTCTTTTATGTCATCCTCTGATCTAAGGACAATTTTCCTACTTCCAAGTTCAAAGGTTAGTGAGAACGGGTAGCCCCATCTGTATCGTGTGCCCTGTTCCTTGAGCCATTTTGTCAGGGGACTGCAAAGGTGTCTAAGCGCTAACGTAAGCGCAGATAGGTCCTGAAAGACTGTAATTTGAGCCCCTCCCATCGTGAGTGGGCCTCCGGATCTGGCCTTCTCAGGTCCCTGCTCGGTCCTGGAATTTGGCCAGGACCGAGCAGGGACCACCGGGGGGTCCCCCAGCTCGGTGTATTCTTTCAGTTTTGGGCTCATCGATTTCTTCATCGGCCGTTAGAATTTTCATAAAATCATGGATCATGTCCTTGAGGTCCTTTTCGGTTTCCCCTTCATGTTCCGGGATTCCAAAAAAGCGAAGGTTATTCCTTCTTTCCCTATTTTCCAAATCATCCATTTTAAGGCGCATCTCCTCTTCCTTTTTCTCAATGTTACGTATCCTCATGTCCATTTGTATCTCAAGTGTATCGATCGACGTCTGATTGTTTACGACACCCTCCAATCTCTCTTCGAAGCTGTCCATTCTCTGGGTGATCTTATCGATTTTGCCACCAAGGTTGGAGCCCATGCTTTTGATCTCACTTAGTAGTGCCGCAATGTCCCCCCTAGAGGCCGCGGCTCCCGCCTCTGAGGCCTCCAGCGACATGGTGGAGATGTGTCGAGCAGTCGGAAAGGATGGGGTGTATGCGAATCTGGAAATTCTATGTCGCAAGTTCATAAAATGGGCCCACAGTCAGAGGAGGCACATGCCCCTGGATCGGGGGCCTTACCATCTGCGGGGTCACGTGGGGTCCTAAGAACAGCACAAACTCGAGCGCTTCGCTGGTGATGTCGGGGTGGTCTTCAGTGGGGATGCAGAGGGGTATCAAGTCGTGAGCGCCGGGGCTGTGCCGGCCTACCCTGGGTTGAGTTCTGCGTATCACAAGGCCGTGGTCCCTCTTCCCCGGTTTAAGGCCGTTGACTTAAGCGTAAGGGCGCTCCGAGCGCTCCGAGCGCGTATTCGATGCGGGGCCTAGTAGTCTCTGGGTTCGGGGGTCTAAGGCACGATGGTAGTGTAGTGCCGTAGATTTTCAGGCTTACTGATCGGGGAGTGGGTCCGAGGTTAGAGGAGGCACACGCCCCTGAGTCGGGGGGCCTTAACCTCTCCAGTGTGGCACAGGCGAGTAAGTTCCGGGAGCGCTCATACACTGATACAAGGCTGGACTCTCCTTACTTACTACGTTCCGTACCCGAGGGGCACATCCATCCACATTCAGCGGGGGCTGAGAAATTCGCCTTCCAAGCGCCACCCACACAACTCGGGATGTCTTCCGCCGGATTGCCGCAACGTGAGGGCGCGGTTTCACTGTCGCTGCTGGGCCGCCTTTGGGCTTAGATGTTCACACGGTGATATCTCCACTTCTACCGGTCCGATTTTGATCGCGTTTGTTCCCAGGTGAGGGGGGCCCTCATACAACTCCTCAGCACTTCTCAACTGGTGGGGGGGTCGTGAGACGGCAGCTCAGGTCGCCTCAGGGACCATGGGTGCTGGAGCTCACGCGGAGGTGGTGTTCATCCGCGCGCCCCCTGGTGGCCGTCCGAGGATACATTTTAACAGACAAATTGGATGCTTTATTTGGACACTTCATAAAAACATTGTTGATTAAAAAAAAGATGGTAATCGTGTGTACCTGGATTTTAACTGTTCCACAAGCTCTGCTTTAGGTGGACAGGGCACGTTGGCAAAGTTTTGTGGCAATGTATGTGTACTCAGAACAAAATCGCACGCAATTCCATGATTATGCATCTCCAAAACATTAATAATAAGATCTTTGACAAAATCAAATTCCATTTCCTCATATACTGGCTTGACCACCAATTTCTTGCTTCTTTTTGTAAAGGCCATAGTGTAGCGAAGCATCCCAAGGTTTCCCGCAGTCCTCGATTGTTATTGGCCTACATTCTCGTTATGCGCTAATACCGCTAGTACTGTCCTATATTTCATCCCTTGAATGCCGAAATGCAATCTCTTTGGCCTGTACTTTAGGCACATATTGTGGAACACCTCCAAAAAATCTCCCGTGTGACAGAATGCTGTGAGGCCCTTCAGATCTCTTGATAGAGTTTTATCAAACACAATCTTCTCAAGGGCTTTGTGTGAAGGCAAAGATGGAATCAACCACTTCTTCCGTTCCTGCTCCGGCGACAAAGTGCCATGTTCACATTGGCGGAAATGTTGGTTTTCTGTCCAAGGGTGAACGTTAGAACAGTGGTGCATCAGTGACCGCCATTTTTCTAGTAGAATCTCCACAGACCCATCACAAGCTTTGGAGCTCCACCAAAGATGTTTGCTGAAAGACTGGGACTACTGTGAAATACTTCCAGAACCTTTCTTTTTCCCTGCAACTGAGATTTTTTTATTGATGGATTTGGCAACATGCCATACATCAAATTGATGGCGAATATTTGGAAACTGCTCTCTCATTGTCTTGGCTATTGAAACGTGTCTATCCGTGGGTATGAGGTCAATTTGTATTCCCCTCGATTGTAGATCTTCCAGTGATTTCTGAAAACCAAGTTTCTCCATGTCCACTGAGGATTTACATTCGGACACCTACACGACCATCGAACTCACATTTTTTTACTTTCTATGTCCAGAAAGTGGTATGTGCAGTACTTTGCTGAAAATCCGGGGCTGTCACAAAGTCCATCGCCAGCTAGCCTGAACCGTTTTTCGGTGAATGTACTTTGAATAGACAATTGTTCAATTTTCCAAGCTTCCTAATGGCAGGGAATAGATATTGACGTTGATATTTGTAGTACTGCGTTTTAGAAATGAAATGGAGTCCCACAAATTGACAGAAACTGGACAACTTAATGAAACCAGAGCCACTGAAAAGTAAAGCTGCTGCACATAGTAGATTGGCAGCTGGCAGTTTCCCCAGTATTGGTTGAGCGGACCATGAACATTTTTCATGGAACATTTCACAGGTGGCATTTTGAGGTTACTGTCTTGTGATACACGAGTCACATTCACCAATGGCTTCCCACATATTTCCCCTCTCACTGAATGTCCACATTTCAGCATTTTTATAATCTCCATCAAACTGCTGTTGAATACTATGTATTTGGCCTCCTTTATTAGACTGTCATCCAGCATTAATGTTGTTTCTGACTGAACTGTGGTTGACATATCAGCCAAACTGGACATACTGTAGTCGAGATCTTTTTCTAGTTCCTCGTTCAATTGTATTGATGCTTCAGTCTCTGTCATTTCAGCGTCTGTTGCTTGAACCTGAATCGGAGAAAACATCAATGTCGACTGGTTTTTGGGTGGCCCTTTTTTGGTGGGTGTGGATTGTGTCAAGTGGTCTGCGACTAATTCAAAAGCATCTTCAATACATTCAGTTTCATCTTCATCTGGTGGAGCAGACGCATTGTAGCAATGGTCCAAAAACACTTTGCTGGCTTCGCCGGTCACTTTAAATTCATTTTCTGGCCATTGAGCAAATGCATCTCGAGTCTGAACATGCTGCACCTCAATTAATAGTTTCTCTATGGTGAAATCAGTTTGGCAAGCAGCATCTCTCATTTGTGTCGCTGTCTGTGTCTGCATGGTCCGTACACCATCAGGCAACTAGAAGACAGGTTGGAAAAAGATGTCAATGTGAATCCAACATACAGTATTGGACAGTTTACATTAAAAAAAAAAACATAATATGGAGGCCCCAGCACAAAACACTGGTTAAAAATTGAAATTGTTTATAAATTACTTTATTTTTCTTGCTTTTCATTGAAACTTTCTTTACTGTAATGTCAGCAACAGCAAGCTGGTCCACCGACTCAGATCCACGTGCGTCCTCTTCTATATCTGGATCATGTATACATCCCTAGAAAAGAGTATCCATTTAAAATAAGTCATTTGTTAAGTCATTTGTATTCAAAATCAAATTACTCCTTCGCACACATGGCTTAGACAGATAAACCCGTACATCGTGTACATCATTTAGTCAAAATATACATTTGGGATTTCACCTGATTGATGGCTAGTTTACTCGATCAAAGTTGACTGTCCGAAGCACACTCTTCGAAATGTTGCACTCAAGCAATTTGCAAAAACTGCTTGTTTCTAATACTGACACTGTCTAATAGTATCAGATCTAGGACTGACTTTCATTCGAGGGAAATGTCAGTACGCATACCTCTGGCTCTGGATCAACTACAAGGGATAATGTAATTATAGTTGAAGCTTCATCATCTACCTGTAACACAGTACTTGTATTAGTATGGATGAAACAATTGAAATTGAACACACATTGTGTGACGCAGACATTGGTGCATATCAATAGCAATCCACAAATGAAACATTTTGTAAACGAATGACACGGTACGTAATATGATCAGATTATCTCAAATTCCATGCATAAAACAATTCTGAGACTGAATAGCTAAGTAAGACTACCTGATACAAGTTCGAAGTGGTTGTTGACTCCAGGCAAGAGATGGGGCCTCATTAGGAGATTGGTTGTAGTCATGGCGCTATTTGCGCCATGACTGCCACCAATAACGTGTCCGGCACCGGTCTCGTTCAATGGGGACTTACCGGTGTAGTCCGACTTTTGCAGGACCGGTAAGTCCCCATTGAAAAAGCCATTCTCCTTTCCCATTGGAGCCCCCATAGGACTCAATGGGAATGGGGAAGGCGCTAATAACGGTACCGCAAACTGCGGTACCGTTATTGGCTCTGATTTCCCTTAACGGGTCCCGTCCATAACGCCTGGTCAGACCAGGTGTTAAAGGAGGAAACCGCTAAGGGAACTCGTAGTAGGGCGGTAAGGGATTACCGGCACCGGTCTCCTTACCGGTGCCCGGTATCCCTTAGCGCCCACTCGTAATGAGGCCCATGGATACTGAATCTTGCTCCTTCATATGCAGTGCATAGTCATGGAGTTTTAGAGGGAAAATATTATTTGATTTAGAAATGCTAATCTTAAAAATTGGCATGTAAGTAGACAGATTATGAAAACATTATGCTTAGTTCAAAGGACACTATAGCATAGTTATCTGTGCCCATAAATCAATTTTCTATGAGGCTTCTAAAACCAAGGACAGATGTTTAGCAAAATGGTCTTTATTTAAAAAGCAATACAATCTTACTAATATGAAATGTATTAAAAGGGACAAAAACACCTAAAACACCAATCCGTCTATTTAGTTACCTGTTCATGACCCCAAGGGTTACAGCTAAATCCGGAACCGTGACTCACCTGAGTCGGCATGTGAACAAACAGAGTCGGTATTGCGTTTGGGAGCAATTTTCGAGTCGTTCTGAATTGATTCTTCTTTGTGTACATGGATGGGTTGTACATATTCTGGGTAAAGTGCAGGCTGCAGATGAGGAATCGATCACCCCTCTTATCCTCCAAGACATCTTTGACTCTACTTTCAAGCTCTTCCAGCGCATATCTGCAATATCTGACCCATTCTCTTATTCGATCTACAGTTTTTGGGAATACATGCATTGTAGTGCCTTCAGATTTCTCATGGGTCTTAGAAGGGCAACCAAAAATCGCACATGCAGGCATTGTAAATTCTGCAACAAAAAAAAGGTCAACATTACTCGAAAATTACTTTGCATAAAAACGTGCGAAAGAAGGATAATACCAAACATTCTTCTATGCAAGGTATGTTTTGGTCACCACAGCAAAGCCAGTGTAGCGTGGCGGCTGTATTATAGGATAACTTTCATAAACAATTCTTTGATGTGAGGAAAATCAAAACATGTTATTTTATTTATTTTTATTTATTTGCATTTGTATAGAGCACATCGGCCCTAGGGCATCGTGGCGCTTTTTAAGGATACTTGCTTAGACAAAGAGCATAGTTTATAGGGTTACAAGAGCATAAAGCAGTTTAGACATACATTCCAGTTACGGATTGAGCAATTAACATGGATGAACCCACAGGTCAGGTAAGGTATGTCTGAAGTGTCTAAGGTGGCTGGCCTAGTGGAATAGTTGAGTTTTCAGAAACTGCGGAATGCTGAGTGTGAGGTCTCTTTCCTGAGTGTTGGTGGTAGTGAGTTCCAATTTTTTTGGTGCTAAGACTAAAAAGCTGGCGCCTCCAGCTTTGGCTCTTTTAAAGGTTGGGATGGCGAGCAGGTTGCAGTGTTGGGTGCGTGTAGGTCTTTCTGAAGTGGCGCGGTGAATGGTTTCTGAGAAGTATGGAGGTGCTGTGTTTGCTAGGCAGGCGTGTGTAATGGAAAGGGCTTTGAATAGGATGCGCTCTCTGACTGTGAGCCAATGGGCGTCTTTCCGGGCTTGGGAGATGTGCTCCCTTTTAGGAATGCTGAAGGAAACATGCTTATAAAATTGACACGGTCCTCTAAAGATGCAATTCGATGCCAATTGACACTGATGACAATTGATATATCGTTAACATAACAAATTTATGACAAATATAACAAATTAAAGTCAATGGCAATGATACGAATGAATATAACACTACTGGGTATGTTCGCTCGAAATAGATAGAAATTTAGAGATCAAGGAGCTATGAGTAAGAGACATGCTCTTACCTTGACCAACAAACAGTTAGATTCAACAAGCAGGGTAGTCAGTGGAAAGGAAAACAGGGAGATGTTCACAGGTTGCACGACAACGAGTAGAGTCGCAGTGGTCACAGAAGTTCTCAGGTAGCACGACGATGAGCAGATTCGCAGTGATCACCAAGGTTCTCAGGTAGGACGTTCACAAGTTGACTTGCAGTGCTCAAAGATGCTCTCATGATAAATATCAAGTGGTTTATAAAGAATTAGAAAAGAGGGTGTGTATGTGAATGAATGACGTGCATGTCGTGGTTTTATGTGGATTGCAGGGGCGCGGCCTGCTTCAGGGGATCCTGCCTGGAGACACAGGTCTGTATAGGCCA
This sequence comes from Ambystoma mexicanum, assembly GCF_040938575.1. Classification (NCBI taxonomy): domain Eukaryota; kingdom Metazoa; phylum Chordata; class Amphibia; order Caudata; family Ambystomatidae; genus Ambystoma; species Ambystoma mexicanum. Next base: position 416,496,952 of record NC_090934.1, on the reverse strand, counting down.
TGTGTAGAATGGCCCCTGTGCAGAAGATACCTTTGAAGTGTACATGGTGTTTGGCACCTTAGCCGTTCCCGCCCCTGCCAGCCCCCTTTGGCAGCGCACATCCACTGGGGCCAAATGATTTTGATAATGGAGGGGGGATGGATGGGCCTGAGGCGTTCCAACAAGGGCCGGAACACTGCAGAAAGGAGACACACTTGATTCATTGAAAAACTGAAACAACAATTGATAAAAATTCTGTAGTGCTTTATTTTGTTTCTTAATTTTATGGCACAAATGTACTACACATTATAAAGTTCAGGTTGCAGCACAGTGAGGGAAAATCCCCTTTATTGACCGCTGTCACTGGGGAATGTGTCTCTAATGGCACCAACGGCACAGGCGGGTATTACTCATCGAACGTGGTGTCCAAGCCTCCCATGAAGCCATCATGTGTATGAACGATAGGCCACCAGCCTGTACCACCTGTGAAAGAGAAAGATACAAACTGTTTTAAATGACCAAGATAAGAGTATTAAACCTTAGTTGCCAATGACAATTCTTGTATCCAATGGCATTGTTGCCAGTGCAAATGCTACCTAAACACTGTACAATATTGAACAACTATTATATGAATATTACTAGAGAATTGCAAGACTAAATTGGTTTGACAATGATATATTGAAGTTGCGACAATATAGCAGACAACCTTGAAATAGTAGTGGCCTAAGTGACATCACAACCAGAGTATACTTACTCGTTACTTGAATTCCGAGGGCGAACTGTTGCGCGAAGTTTGTGCATAAGCACCATCAAAATCTTCAACACGGAACGTGTGAGGCAGGCTGCCCTGAAGTCTGGCAGCTCGGTAATGCATTGCGGCCGTGGCTCGCCTTGCGATATGTAGGACAAGCATCCAGAGTTTTCTCGGCAGTAGCAGTTCTCCTTGGTTGGCATTAGCGCGCACCGATTGCAGGTACACTAGGTGGAAACGCCGTCCATGCGACTAGGACCAGGCTCTTCATCTGTTGAATCGTCCTCCCAACTGTCGTTCGAAGCCCCATCGTTTCTGCATCTTTCACTTTCGAGTAATTCCGCCTCGGAATACTCTGGCTCGTACTGGTAGGGCTGTATTGTTGACATTGTGGGGGAAACAAACGAAAATAATTTATAGTAATGGTACTGGTATCTGTCTGCACGGCTACAAGCAACGAAGTTAGCTGACCGGAGCACAGAAACGAGGCACAGAATACTCAAAGAAATACAGTGAGAGGAATGGAAAAGAAAATCTGATGTTGTCGGTTGTGAAGCGATCAGTTTATACTTATTGAGGAAAGAGGCATCCTGCCATTTCCATGGCGACATGTCATTAGCTGAGGCGCAGAGAATGTTGACATGAGACGTGCTTTGGCGTTGTGAAATGGGCAGTACGCATCTAGTGATGTCAGGCTTAGGGGCGGGGGATATGATTTAGTTGCTGCGGCAACTGATCAGATTATCACAAGATGGCCGCACCCTGCTGCCTGATTTTGCATGTGTACAAAAACGGAAAACTACGGTAAGGTGCATTGGAAATGTTTGTGCGATCTGTCAACGTATGCTTAAAAACACATGCCCGAACTCTCGGGACAATAATATTTCTGATCGCACTATTCCTTTAAACACAAATCCCTCTTTGGTCCGTTAAGGTGCAAAAGAAGCTGTATTCATAAATACGCATATGCAAATGAATGTTGAGACAGATGAAAGCAGAGATAACCGCTATTGTATTTCATATAGAACTTATCCTTCATCAGGGCACATCTGTCTCTCATGTCGTACAAACAACTTTTGTTTCTTGGGCTCGCTCACAGACAGTTTCTTAATAAGCAGTCAGTGACACGAGAAACTGCCCGGCACAGTGGCCTGGCAGCAGGAAGCGGAAGATAAAAGCAACGCCAGGAAACTGGAAGTGAACCAGCGTTGAACCGGCGTTGCTTGCATCTTCCGCTTCCTGCTGACAGACCACTGTGTCACTAGCTGCTGATTAAGAAACTATGAGCGAGCCCAAGAAACAGAAGTGAATTGTTCTGACATGATATGTAACAATATATTGGGAGACATTGCTTAGCATAGGGAGTTCCTCCACCCACCCAACTAAGATGACCCAAAATACACCATTGATCCCTCCCCCTGTGCCAACAATGAGCCACGAACCAGGCCTGGAATAGAGGGAATATATATTTATTTAAAGTTCATGTTCAATTAATATCCATTTATGGTTACACACGCCACCTTCTCTGTGGCACAAAACACAGCTTCAAGGTAAAACACACTTTGTGTTTCCTTTTTCTAATAAACAGGCAAATATCACTTGATAAGGTTTAGATTTATAACAAAGCACAGTTTTGTTTTTCACAAAAATAAAAATTACACATGAAGTGCTTGATACATGTGGTTTCTATGCACACTTGAAAATGCAAGCAGTTTGCAATCACAGAGACTTTTGAGGATGCCTTTTGATAGATAGAACCTTTCTTTTTTCACCCCAAAAAGCAATTCAAACATTGTTCTGCTATCAGGGTCCCTTACTCAATCTCAGGAAAGAGTGTATATTTTTCAATGGAGAATGACACTGGGTTTCACTTTTGCAAAGCACTTCTTCCCGCAACACCCAAAACTCAGGCATCAATTACAGGGAGCTCTGTTTAAAGGCCAAATCTAGGGAGTGGAGACAGTTTACAAATTTCGTTTTCAGAACGGAATACCCCTTTGTTTCAAGGCAAGGTTAAGGAGTGGTGACAGTTGGGAAGTTCATTTTGGTACTAGAACACCTTTTTGTTTAAAGGCAAGGTATGTGAAATGGTAACAGTATGGAATTTCATTTTGGGCCAAGGGAACCCCTGTTCTTTAAAGAAGTCTGGGATGGACAGGAAAAAATAAATGCACCCAATACTTTAATGACAATAACTTAACTTCTGCTGGGAAAGAGGGCAGAGGTTTCGAACTCCTCCAAGTTCCCCCCTGCATCAATCTATTTGGGAGTTAATTTAATTAATATTCAGTCAAATATGCTAAGGGTCTACACAATTCACCACTGCACCCACTATTAAGGGAAAACATTAAGGAAGGCAGGTCCCCCACACCTTTGTTGTCATTTGGATGACATTGGAAACCAGTGTTTCTAGGCACCGAGGAAAGCCGGCAGATCTCTTCTTTGGGACAGCACACGGTCTGGCCACTTCAGAGATCGTCACCAGCTTTCATCCCTCATATGGCTCTCCATAATAAAAGTGTCCAGTCACCTTTTGGAATTCACATTTTCTCTCTCCCATGCAAGGTTAAGAATCCATCAATTTGGGGCCTCTCCAGCCAGGTAAATTCAGGCAGCTGTATCAGCATTCACCCAGATAGATTATGGCAAGTCTCCTTCCAGATGTTGTGGCAGCTATTTCCCTGTAAGATCTGTGGGTATCTCTCCCCTTCTCAATAGAGCAAAGGCTTTTTACCCTAAAAGCCACACTTCCAATTATTAAGATCAGAAGATGGCAACTTATTAGCACTAAATTTTCATTGGACCCTTACGTTTTCTTTTTTCTTTAGTGCGCATATCATTCTGGAACCAAGCAGGAAACCTGCATCTAGGTGCAGATGTTGACATTCCTTCCCAAATAAAATAGTAAAGGTTTTCTGGAACAAATGGGTTTTCAGGTTTTTCCGAAAAGGAGCAATAGACCTGCTATTCCGCAGATTGTCTGGAATTGAATTCCAGAGACAGAGACCCTTGATAGAGAAGTAGCAGTCACCCCAAGAGACATAACGAGAAAAGGGGACAGGCAGCAAATTCTTTCCAGAGGAACAGAAAATCTTTGAGGACGAATAGGGTTTTATTTTAGAAATCAGATACTCATGGGCTGTTCAATGGATGCACCGATGTATAACACACAGTGATCTAAATTCAGTTATCTGCCCAACTGGCAACCCGTGTAGTCTCCTCCGATAGGTAGAGATAGGAGCCATTTTTGGCAAATTATATATCAGTCTAACAGCGGCATTCTGGCTCACCTGCAATCATTAAGTTGGTTCTCAGGTGCTCCCCGAAGGAGAGTGCCACAGTAGTCCCCACGACCACAGCCCGAGCCAGTTCAGGAATGAGTGGCAAAATAGGTTTAAGGAGCCTAATTTGATAGAACACAGATTTAACCACCTCTGAAACATGGGCATTACAGCCAGAGATGTTTGCCAAATGCAGCCAAGATTTTTTTACCTTATCCGAGAAGGAGATTGTTATGTCAAAAATGGCTGAACAGGAAGTAGTTTCATGATAGTTACTGAGATGGTGTGTTGAACCAAACACTATCGCCTCTTTTTTGAAGGGGTTGAGCCGGAGCTTGCTTTCAATCATCCAGTTTTTGATTTTGTTAGCACAGGCTAAAATATGTTCAATCTCATCCCATACTGTTTTAATTCAGACATAAATTTGCATGTCATTTGCATAGGAGTGACATTTCAGTTTATACTTTGAAAAGATATCCATCAGGGGTCTAAGATAGATACTGAAAAGATTGGAGATAAAGATGATCCTTGAGGTACTTTGCACATGACCGGGCAAGCATCAGAATAAAGACCTCCAATTTTAACTACTTGGGTAAGAAAAGAGGAAAACCATTTCAAGGCTCCTTTCAAAAACCTTGGCCACCTTAGTGAGTCTGGACAATAAAAGATCAAAATCAGCTGTATCAAAAGCCACTGTCAAATCGAGCATGATTAACATGCTTGGATCGCCTTCATCAGCAGCCCTTAAGATATCGTCGCAGACAGCCACCAAGACTGTCTCAGTCCCATGTCCAGGCCGAAAGCCGGACTTAAAAGTGTCCACGATGATGTTTCCTCAAATCGTTCTGCAGCTGTCAGGTGACAATCTTTTCCAGAATCTTAGATGGCCAAGAGAGACCAGCAATTGGGTGATAGTTTGCCAATATCTGATGGTCCAGTGTGGATATTTGTAATAACAGTATCAAAACGGGTTTCTTAAATTCTACTGGCACAGTTCCCTGAACCAATGCTGCATTCACGAACTATGTTATAAATGGCATAAGAGCAGATGCATGCTTCACAGCCAAATATGCTGGAATAGGGTTATAGTCATGATTCGTGGGTTTATGTTTTTGGATCATGACTTTGATATCATTTGGATCTACCGGTGAAAAGGAGAAAGAAGACACCGGAGAAGTAAAACATATTGAAGGATTTGGGACCTGGGTAGGGCACTCTACAGTGGTAGTTTGAGAATCAATATTTCATTGAATGCAATTAACCTTTTCCTTAAAGAAAACATTGAAGTGATTAACCAAGGTGGGAGAAGGGGGTAACTTAGATACACAGGATGGAGAAGTAATATTTTTAATTATGGCAAATAGTTCTTTAGATTGATTTTTTGAGGATTCAATTTGATTTTGAAGAAACTGTGATTTTTCCAATAATATTGCTTGTTTGTATGCCGCCCATGCCATTTTAGCGTTTTGGCGAGAAGGTATATCTTGAGATTTCCACCAAATGTTTTCTTTTCTGCTATTATTTTGCTGTAGTTCTTTTAAGCACTGTGAGAACCAGGGATTATTGTTATTTGTGCTATGATTTTTCGCTTTGAAAGGGGCGTTTACATTGCAGCTGTTCATCAGGAATTGCATATTGGTCCGATAGAATTTCTTGCATCCTTTATGTAAAAGGTAACAGTTTGGCAATTAAAAGTAGTCCTGTGATTATATCCATTGCCTTTTTACTACAGGATAAGACCAACTTTGGAGGAGTATCTATCGAAATTAAATGGCAATGGAAAATAACACAACCAAGTGGTCTGACTATATAACTGCCAGAATTTCAGTGTGGATGATGTTCAGGCCGCTAGTTGAAACTAAGTCAAAACAATGTTCTAATTTATGGGAAGCTAAAGCAGTTATGAATGATAAATAATTAGCTATAAGTAGTTCACTCAGTCTTAGCCAATCTGAATCTTTAGGGACATTGCACCAAACGTTAAAGCCCCAGAGGACCATCGGTTTATTGCATTGTAAGGCTTCTGACCCCAGATAGAGTTTTAACTTCTCCAGAAACGACCCAATAGAGCCTGGCGGCCGGTAGCATCATACAACCCTCATGGATTAATTTGCTGAGGTACTCAATGTACAGGCAAAGACCTGAGCTTCATCATCCCATTTTAGGGCCTGGAAATTCGACATGTCTAAAATTGATTTAAAAATAATGGCAGTCCCCCTCCTTTTTTATGCGCACAGTTTTCTAATGTAATCAAAAACCCAGTAGGGACAAGTAAATGAAAGTGTTAGGTAGAGATGGCCTGAAACCATGTTTCTGTAATGAAAATACAGTCTAACTTGAGTGTAATAAGTAATTCATTCAGTGCCACAGCGTTTTCTATTGCTGATCTAGCGTTGATAAAAGCTCCCTGCAAGTCAATAAGTTGCCCACATAAAGTCACCCTCTTAATCAAATTTCCCCACTGTAGAAAATAAAAAAAACGTCTTTTTCAGGGGAGAAAGCCCCTCTCAGGAAGGACAGTTCAGAACCTCCTGTTCCTTTCGTGGCTCATGCGATGATTCACCATCCTCCTTCTGGTTCGATTATCGAGGAATTTAACACACCTCAACCACAGAACATTGTACCTGATGCACTTGCAGCCTGTAGTGATTTGTCCTCTAATGCCAACTCTCTCACTTGTGTTCCCTTACAGGATTTGCATTCTGCACCGCCACTAGTAGAGAACAGTGTTAAACCACTGAATTTGGTGCCGACAATTCCACTACCACTTCCATTAGTTGTGAATAATGAATCACTCAAATCATTTTATGATATTCCTGTGGAAACGCAAACCATAATTGGGTGTACTAGTAATCCCCAAATTAATGGAATGGCATCCATCAACCGCACTTTTCTGATGAATGCACTTTACAAAATTCCATCTTTACGTAACTTGATCTCTCAAGATGTAGAATGGATTAAGTTACCATTTATTAACAAAAACCGTATGCTTTGTAAAGTTCTTTCTCCCATTATAGCAAAATTACTATGGGAACATAAATCAGATTTGGTTTTTCTAGGACTTTAATTGCAGGCTTTCTCTTCTTTTGATAAGGCAATGGCCTTCTTGGAATTTAAACCTCCAGTACTATTGAAAGACAAAAATGGACAAACTCACGCTGTTATAAATCAATCTGATAATTCACAAATCTTAGAACAATTAGCTTCTCTTACATCTGCGCTGAATGGTCTTTTGGGATTTTACCCAATGCAAAAACTCCACTTCAAAATACTGTTGTAAATCCACCACCTACCACGAACTCATAATGCAATAATGTGTTTATCCATTCGTGTAATTGTTATGGATTAAAAAATCTTTCAACATGGATTGCTAGCACTGACATTTGGGACCTTCCTTCAGTTTTTTTCATTCAAGAAACAATGAGCTGTAATGATTTCCAATATGATGGCTTCACAGCCTTTCACAATCCGGCTACTCAGAAGATATTGGGTCGTCCAACTGGGGGTATCGCGATATTGCTCAATAATAATCTTCGCTTCTCTGTAAACAATACTCACTCTACTCAATTGTTCCTACTAGTTGACTTGAAAATTGACGTGTCATGTCCTAAAAATATTGTACTCATATCTATTTACTGGAATCCTTCTTCCTTACATATTGAGGACACAATTAGCATCGTAAATGACACCTTAATTGATATCATAAGCAAACATCCTCTAACGGAAAACATCATAGGTGGCGATTTTAACGCTTTCCTTTATGCAGCATCTCAATTATATACTCCTAGTGATACAACTATGCACTTTAAGCGCTCTTTATCGAACCGGTTTGAGATGGTCTGATTTCCTTCTGTGTTGGGACCTGTATGTTATCGAACTAAAACATCCTGTTCGATTTTCCACCTGGAAAAGAGGAAGTGCAAGTTCTACAATTGACTTCATAGTTGCCTCTAGAAAATTGATCAGGCATACTTTCTCCTATTACTTCTTTTTTTCCATCTTATGGAGATCCTTCCTTGCTCTCAAGTACTATGATGTTGGTAATAGAATCTTTCTCTGTGCTGCCGACTTTGGCTTTAGTCCAAATTGATAGAGCTATGCTCTCAATCCACTGGAATATCTCCACTTGTCGTCGATTAACATTTTTAGTTAATCGTGACTTATGGCCCGATTTGAATATTGATGACAAGTCATCACAGACGATTCTCACTTGGAATCTACAAATGATTCAGTCACATCTTTCAGTCTTAGCTGAATCTGCGAACAAGAGCCATGCAGTCGCAGGAACTCGTACTGCTCTTTCAAGTACTTTTGCACTATTGAAATTAAAAAAAAACTTGGATTTGAGAAACTTTAAAAAAAGGTTCTTTTCTCTCGATACCCCAGGATATTGTGCTGCGAAAAAAAACTTCCATTAGGAATACATAAAAACAGAGTAAAAGCAGCCAGTTTTTCCTGTCACCTTGCGGAAAATCAAAATATGGTACGACATATATGTGTCATGATGCCTACCCCCAGGCATCCGGACCAAGCCCATCAGCCCCGGGAGCAGGCATCTAGACCTTTAGTAAAACCTCAGCAGCCCCAGCTAGGGGCTATCTGGGTTCAGTGCTGGCGCCTTAGGCACCAGGCTCATAGTAGGAATCAGCCCTGGCGCCTAAGGCGCCAGGCTCATAGTCATTACTTACCTTAGGCAGACCATGCTGCAAATGACTCCAATCCAACATGAAGCCTGAAAGGGACTATTTTTCTACAGGGACTATTTTTTACTCGGGTGTGGTTCTAGGGACTTCTTACCTGGGACTACTTTTGAGGCTATTTAAACCACGCCCGACCAGTAACACATGCTTCTCGTTATTCTGCATCCAGAAGCGTCGCACTCACCGTGCCTGCAGCCTGCATCCAGTCTTCTGCCACGCCCGCCTCAAATCCGGAGCTCCTAAAACAAAGAGGAAAGAATGGGACAAGGCTAGAAAACAAACTTATTTCTATTCCACACCTGATTCTGGATCCATCTTGTCTCCGGACCTGTAAAGAACATCATTTCTGCACACGCCGCACCTCCAGCTGCAGCGCCATACTCACCAGTCTTCACAGCATCCTTCGGGTCGGCGCTGCCTCCATCATTTCTTCACCGAACCTCGGCACCTAGGAGACAAAAGAAAACCACAAGGTGAGCCGAGGGAACCAACAAATATAATTCTTACCACCATAGACCTGCCTGATTTACCACCGGAGGCATCCTTTTGTGACTCTCCATATTTTCACGTGCCGCATCTGTAAAGAGAGACAAAACAACATGTTTTCCTCGTGCAACATTTACCGGACAGCGCTGGGTAATACAGACTCTTACCTGAGCGCCACCAGCTGCCACAAGAGCATCTTTTCACGAGCCAGCTGCAAGACAAGAAAGGAAGGTGGGAACAAGAGTGAACATCGGACATATTGAACTCTATGAACTTAATACTTACTGGTCCTCACCAGGAACCTCAGAGTCAATACTCTCCGGAACTCTCCCGAGCCTTCAAACCAGTGAAGTAACTGGAATTGACGCGCCCCTGCAAATCCACGCAGGATGGAGAGCTCATCTTTCAAGAATATAAGGTGAGATTGCTGTGAGGGCATTTCGGAGGTGATTAGTTGGGGAGGACTGTGGGGGTGCCATCAATTGAATCCACAAGTGGCTAAATCCATTTCTCCACTTGCAGGAGAATATTTCTACGGGTTAAGCAGACAAGATTAGGAGGGCAGATCTAGTCAGTCATCGCTGCACTACTCATCACGTGGGTGGAGACCGCAGCTGTCCGGGTCCGACCGACGCCCCTGTGAGAGCCAGGTGAGTGTAACAATATGCAACCATAGCACTAGAGATATCTGGAGGATATTACACTGGTCTAAAAAAGCCTCTTACACCTCATTAGAATCAGCTATTGATGGCACGACCTGGTTCACCTTCTTTGAGCAAAAATACTTACTTCCCTCAAGATTTGTACACTTTGACATCAGTAACATAATTTCACAAATACCATCTTCATGCCCCTGGTCAAACGAAGATATCTTATTTGCAATTACAAAACTTAGGTCATCTAAATGTGCTGGACCTGATGGCCTTCCACCTTGTGTCATTAAAGACGACCCTCTTTTTTGGGCAACTGTGTTTATAAAGATCTACAAATCGATCTTTAAAAATAAATGCCTGCCCCAATCATGGGTAACATTGATTATAATACCCCTACATAAAAAGGCCCATTGAATGATCCACTCAATTTTCATCCAATTGCCCTCATAGATGTTGCAGCTAAAATCTTTGCGCTTCTATTATTAAAGGAGGTAGAAAGTCATATTTCTGAAAATTGTACACTCAATAAAGCTCAGACAGGCTTTAGGAAATCAATGGGGACTCAGTTGAACGCTACCATTCTTGCACATCTAACTGCTGCCTCATACTCTTCAGTTCATAGGCCCATTTACATCACCTCTTTAGATCTCTCTTCCACTTTTGACTGCGTGATCCGTGGCAGACTCTGGCAAAACATGCTAGATTACAAATTTCCGTCTTTCATAGTTGCACTTATTGCATTACTTCACCACAACACAAACTTTAAAGTATGCATTTCTAATGCCGGTCATTTTACCAAACCTATCCCCACTTCCATCGGTGTCAAACAAGGGTGCAACCTTGCCGCTATTATTTTCAATATGCACCTATCCGACATCGATGGAATTTGGGACAACACCAAATCCTTTGCAGTACTCCTTGGCAAGCTACATCCCTCATGGCTCGCCTACGTGGATGATGTCCTTCTTTTTGACAGGACACACTCAGGACTTCAGAGCAAATTGGAATGCTTTTCTTACTATTGTAAAGTAATCAATCTTTCGGTGAATTTGGTGAAATCCAACATCATCATTCTTTCATCGCGGAAAAAACTACGTAAATTTCATTGGCACATCGATTCACATGATATCCAGTTGGTCAACCAGATAACCTATCTAGGCTATAATTTGGCAAATAATTATTTTTTGTTTTTTTGGCAAAAAGCTTTAGCGGAAAAAGTATTCCCACTATATGGCCAAATGAAAATAATTTACCATAAATACTGTACGTTTTCTTTGATGCCTCTTTTTGAATTTTACTTAAAGAAGGTAGAAGCGATTATCCTATATGGATAAGATCTCTGTTTATCTGATCTCGCTTCTTTTCTCAATAAACTACAAGCAAAGCTCTGGATATCTACCTTATGCCTACCCAATTACTTACCTAATTCAATACTCCGTCATGAGTTGGGTCTAAATTCACTCGCTTCACGCCATAATTGGCGCATTCTCAATGTATATATAAAGATGCGTTATCCTCAAGCAAACTCTTTGTACATAGACTTCCTAAACATGCTGAACGAATCACAGCCTTCGTCTATAGCTAGCTTTAAGAAGCGTACACTTGCAATACTGTCTGAGAGCAACATTCTTCCGGAAGAATTCCAAGTTAAATGGAGATTGGCACATAAGCGATTGTTTCTAAATGACTGGGCTGCAACTTCTGATCAAATCATTTCTTATCCCTCTTTTTCTGAATATGCTGTGTTTAGACAAAAGCAAGATCCTCGCTTGCAGTACTTAATCTTATGTCCTTGTGCTGAATCTTGCACATTGTACATGAGATTCCGTTTGGACTGATTTCATATCAAATCGAGAATCAGGCACTGGTCCAATTATAGCAACACACTTCTGAATTTGTTTTGTAGATTTAGTAATAACACAGAGTGCATAGAAACGTTAAAACATCTTTTTCTTGTCTGTCCTTATTTTGAAGAACATAGGCTAAAAACTTTGAAATCCTTTTGCTCTACGTACACCGAGTTAGTACATGAACTCATATGGGCAAGATGTATGTGGGGTACTACCTTCTCCATAATACTTGCAACAGTACATCTGTTGCGGATTATTGACTCCGCTCTCATTTCTCACAATGTTCTGTCAAGGTAACATAACAAAAATGTGTTCCTCTGTTCTTGTAATCCACTCACTGTTGTGGATGGGCCCGGGACAGAAGTATACTTGATTCTTTTTCTTCTTTTTAATATTCTACTTTTCCAAATATGTTTAACAATGTTTTAATGTGTGTTACTATGTAAGTTACGAGGCATTTCTATCTTATCTTTTCTGGTTGTAAAAGATTTGTTTTTAATTGTAAAAAAATTATGTTTGAAAAATGTTGCTACGATGGCATTAAGCCCTTGTTAAAAAATTTTGTAAAAATGCATAAGCATCAAAAACAAAAGAAATAAAAATGGCAATGGAAAATAACACAACCAAGTGGTCTGACTATATAACTGCCAGGATTTCAGTGTGGATGATGTTCAGGCCGCTATTTAAAACTAAGTCAAAACAATGTTCTAATTTATGGCTATAAGTAGTTCACTCAGTCTTAGCCAATCAGAATTTTTAGGGACATTGCACCAAACGTTAAAGCCCCAGAGGACCAATGGTTTATTGCATTGTAAGGCTTCCGACCCCAGATAGAGTTTTTACTTCTCCAGAAACGACCCAATAGAGCCTGGCGGTCGGTAGCATAATACGACCCTCATGGATTCATTTGCTGAGGTAATTAATATACAGGCAAAGACCTGAGCTTCATCATCCCATTTTAGGGCCTGGAAATTCGACATGAAAAATACTAATTCGTCTGAATTCTCATCTCCGAACAACTCCTCATCTTTCCAGTCGCTAGTCTATTCCCCTCATCAAGAGCTATTACTGTTCTCCATGCTCTTCCTTCATCATCTGTCCCATGACTAATCACCCTTTCCTCTCTCGCTATCACTTCCTCCAGTTCTATGGGAATAACCTGTCCATTCTCATCATCCATAGGTACTTCTGGCCTAAACAAAAATGTGTCAGGTATGCTCAGTAATTTACTTACCAATCCAGGAAGCCATGTCAACAAAATATTTACTCCAAACAAAAACACCTCTGGATCTAAAGTGACACCTCATAATGCTTTTTGGCCTGTGAATGCTAATATAAATGATCTTGCATTCATGTAATGTATCCCTAGAGTGGAACATATTATCCGTTTGGCTGTAAAAGATATCATATTAAGTTCCTTGTCATCAAGTCACGCCCTAATAGGTTAACTGCTGTCTGTCGAGAATACAATAGTGGCATAGACTCATCTTGTTCTATTGAAATTGCTAATATATCAGTAAACTGAAACAGACTCATAGCCCCAGAGAGTCATTTAGCATCCATGGTGATGCCAGACATTGAATACTTTCCCTCTCAAACACAGGAACAAATCGCCCTGTGTCTACAAGAAACAAAAATATCTGCCTCCTATCATTACCCTGACCCTCTGTTCCTCTTGGGGGTCTGGTGTCACAGATAGTCCTGAACACATCAGGTCACTATGTGGGCTTTCCTACTGTGGATATAAATTCATCCTTGTATCCGTAAAAGGATTCCCTCCCTCTACTGTCACACTCACTGTCCTGGGTGTAGGTATTTGTGGGGATCCTGTATTCACCTTCCATTGCGGCATTGTCGCATGTTGCATCGGAGTGTGCTGTTGTGTCTGTACTTGTTGTGTTTGCACATGCGCATGCTGTGGTTGCCCTTGTGGTGACTGTGGCTGCAGTTCATCTGCAGTACTTGCAGCACATTTGTCTGATACTGCGTTTGATCTTGGGTACAATACTCCAGTGGTTCTGTATTACACTGCGGGAAATAACCCGCCGCCCCTTGGAGCTTGCCAGTTCTGCTGCATGCCCCCTCTACTTCTACACGTTCGGGCCATATGTTCGGGCCATATGTCCTATCCTGCCACAATTCCAGCATTGTTGCGCCTGTCCTCCATTAAGTCCCGCCGTTGAGGGTTTTAAAATCTGCCTCCTCGTCCTCTAGGTTCATTCGCTCTACCTTGTGGCCAATAATAGTACCCGCCCTGATCTACGGAGTACCCTACATTGATCGGCTGTGAAGGTGGCAACTCTTGTGTGACCATTCCTTTGCCGCACGTCAATACTGCTCCTTCTATAGCAAATTCTTCTGAACTAACTTTGCTTCCTTGAGCTTACTATTCTCAGCTTTTTTCTTATTCTTCTATTGCAATAATCAACAATGATGTACGATAGTCAACTCATAGTCAACTGTACATTTTATTAATTTTTGATTGTATTTATATGATTGTATTTAATGCTTGTTTTTATAGAATATAAGAGTATATTAGAGATATTGATGTATTTATTTGGCAAAGGGTTTGTTTTTAACCACATGCTCTAATAAAGGAAAAGAAACATCTGGCCATGGCTTCGCTTCCTTCCCTACCTGTTTTTCCATCTGCATTTTCACTGGCTCGGGCAGTCCCTAACATAAAATATGATAAAAGAACACAACAGTTTTATCCCACGGTTCCCTCGTCTAAGGACACCAATGTTCTTGAATTTCCTGAATATAAAAAACAGGATCTTTGTTCTCTCCAATTTTCTGTGTCATAATCACGCTCATGTCTGGTGTAGCAGGATATTGCACTCTAAGTGCCCTCCTTACATCTGTAATTATTAAATCGTGCTCCATCATGTGTCGTGTTTTGTGATGTCACACTTGTATATCCCGCTCGTCTCCAAATGTCGTCAGCTCTTTCCCATAGAATAGCTGCTAGTAGTCCTTTTACGTCACCCACTGCTAATGTTATTCCCGCTATCATTGTTTCCAACTCATAAATCCATTTACCCACTCATGAAGTCAAACTGGGTAATTTACATTTAAGATTATCTTTATCCATTTGCGGCCACAGTATGTATTTTCGTCCTCGTCCTCTTTCTCTAATAACTGGAATTGTGAAAATCCTGTTCTACAATTGTATCCACCCATGCTTCTTGTCTTCCAGGTGGGGCTAGTTTCGCCTGCTCGTTTTCGTCCTGGCAATGATCGCAATCTACTTACATAAGGCAGGGACATTTCCACTACTCTATGCGACCGTCTGTTTGGTCAATCAGGATATGATATTGGTTCTGGTGTTTTTCCTTCCGGTTCTCCTAAATCTGACCACATTACCCCTCTTGCTATGTTTGGGTCTGTCAAGGAGCCACATGCGCACTCTCCTCGTGCGCTCTCATTTTCTTCCCTGTCTTCATCTGACATCATTATACCCCAAATGGTATGGCCGTTATCCCTTTCTTTGTCATCAAGATGTAGTCTGCTTAAAGACAGTGTTCTATGCTTGTCCATCATTACGTCATACGATCTATCTCTTGTTTCTCTCGGTGGAGAACCTTCGATACTCTCTCTGGTCTCATAACCATCTTTTGCCCTCATCTGCCTATATAATTCCCCAATCCTTTTCCCTATGCCTTCTGCCTCATGCTCATCAGACGATGTTGGTACTCTAGGTATCCCATGCAGCTCTCTACAAGGCTGTTGTGACCTTCTCGCTTCTCCCATCGTTCTCGTTCTTCAACTGGAATTAGACATCCATTAACTATGTGATCTATTTCGTCATCCCTCTGTCCTCTACTCCATCTCATTTCCTCCTTTCCTTCCAGTTCCTGTCTTCTCCTCTCCCTCTTTTCTTCCTGTTCCCTTGTTCTCTGTAACCTTAATTCTTGCAATCTTTGTGTTTCTATTTCCACCCACTTCTCCTCCCCATCTTTTCTCTCTCTCTCCTTTACCTGCACTTCATATCTTCTTCATTCTTCCTTTCATTTCCTCTTTTTTCTCCTCATCATTGTATGCCGTTTCTTGTTCTTTTATCCTTTTATTTCCCATTCCTCTCTTTATTTTCTTTCCTTAACATCATCAATACCCTTCCGTCTAACTTTGAGTAGTGTTTGTCCTCCCATCTGGCTTTATTTTTCTCTCCTTTCTGTCTCTTAGTCTCTTCTTCTATCTCTATCAGTTTGTCCCTTCTCTGGTTACGCTCTTCATGTTTACTACATCTGCATATATATTTGCATTTTTTAATCTTACTTTCTTCTGTACTATCTTCACTACTATAAGCGGGGGTATATCAGATCAATATACCCGCTGCTGCTTTTAACTCCTTTAGAGGATAAAATCCTTGTTTCTCTGTGGTTGTACTATTGTCTTCAGAAGGAGAAAGTGGAGCCGAGGGCGTTGTGCCCTCTCCGGCATGCTGATTAAGCATCCACTCTTCTTTGTCGCTCTGATACATTTTCCATACCTCTAAAATAAGTGACCTTTTCTGTACCTTTTTCTCTGTGTACGCAGCATGTAAGTATGTTGTCAGGTGTTACAATACTGCTCTTGATAGGGAACCCTATTGAGGCCACGGCGTGAGCATTTTGTCAGCCGTGCCTTTTTCCCATTCAGCGTGATATTTCCTAATCTTCAGTGTGTACCTCATTATTGTTTTGCATAAGTGTAGAAAGAGAGTGTCCCCCATAATGATAAGTCGCTTTTAACTGTCAATACTAATCAGATCTTTTATTCTGCTGCTACTTTAATCAATTAATATTATATCAACGTTATTCCTTCCTTCTTTTACTATTCTTCAAATATCACAACAATCAATTCTGGAAAGCAGCATCAATCGCCACACATTCCTAAAAAACGATTTCTTCAAACAATTTCCAAGCCTACACAATAATATTCTCTTTGCTTTATCGCTACAATTCTATCGATTCTCACTATACTGTTATTTTACTATTGACAATCTAAGAATCTTAGCTTGCTATATTTTTCCTTCAACTGTTACCCTCATGTGATTGGCACCAATTACTTGTTTTTAGGTTCTGATAAGCAGTCAAAGTATTATAATCCTTCTATATTTCCAATCTACAACCTAAATTATCACAACTAATAAAAACCATGTGTTTTTCAACCAAATCAACTTCTTACACCAACATATTCATAACCCCAAACAAATGTGCACAACAAATTCTACGATCGTCTTCATTACTTGATCTAGTAAAAGTATTTCATCTCAATTTTACCTCATTTTGGAGTGTAAAACGCATCCTTCATGTTGGCCTTGCCTCAGGAATCCTCTACTTAATAATCTGTTCTGGAGTATGATGAGTTTTCTTCTATCTCCTTGAAAAAAGGTATTCAAGGTATCTCTTCTTAAATCAATCCTGTTATGTTTTTCCTCACTATACATATTTACACATACAATACGACCCCTCCCCTTTTATTTGCCACTTTTAATGTTCTACTTATGTCCATTGCTCAGTTCGAGCCCTTCAGTATCGACTCTACCCAATCGACCACTTTGCCTTCCATCCGCGGGACACCCGTGGGGACCGGACAGAAATTTCTTCAAAGCGGTACCTGCCAACCGTCTCGATTTACACCTGTGATTTTTCCGCTCTCCACAGGAAACGCTGCGATTGTCGGCTGATGGAGGAAGACGTCAAAAATCAGAGTGTCTGGATCTGAACCATCCTCACTGCTACCAACTGAGAAATAACACCTGGAGTGTTCCAAATGCTGAATGAGATTACCACAATAAATGATCTCAGCCCAAATAACCGAACAGACTCAAAGAATATGGTTGTGAGGAGCATGCAAAGGCTTGGGGCAAGAACCATACTTGGGACAAGGATATGAAGGTGTGGTGGTCATCAGACAGTGGCTGGTTGCTGGGGTAAAGGTCAAATGTTTTCCTTAATGGTCATTTTCAGATGTCAGCTGGCTTCAAAACGCAAGATGGAGGATTGGTTTCTACCCCAGGGCAAGCTGGTGGGTCACCTCAGCAGTCATCTAAAATGGAATGTTGAGGGCAGATTGGAAGTGGGCACAGTTCTAAACTGCCTTTCATCAATTCATTCATCGAAGACCCGACGTGCTTTTCAGATCTGCTCCACAGAGGCCTGTTTAAGGAAAACCATGAGAATTTTATAGAAATACTTGAAGGTCAGGAGCAGTCACTACTTAAGGTGAGAGTGCAGCATATTAGAGAGCCTTCTGCAAAATTGTTTGTTACTTAAAAAGACTGAAGCTATTTTTTATGTCAGCTGAAGTAGGGAGGTAGACGTTTGCAACTGAGATGTAAAGCAAGTTAAACTTTTATACCAGAATTTTGCGAGCAGCCGCAGCTTAGTTCGTATTTGACTGCATGTATTCGCGTTGGGCTGAGCTGCGAGAGAGTTGTAGAAAGTCTTCAGCCTACAAACTACCTGGTGGCAGCGGAGTAGGTCTCTGATTGAGGTTAACCGAAATAAAAACTCATACGAGTGACATTAAGAAGTTTAGCTCTGAAGCTGTGACGCACATTACAAAATGCCATTTCTGGTAGTTGCAGTTTAGAGATGCGCATCGTAGGTAGTTTCAAGAGGAACATACGTTTTTACAAGACAAATTTACTAAAGGAGAGCAACACTTGGAATTAGAAGAGAAAGACTTCCAGTACAACACAAAATTTCATTAACCAGTTAAGTTTTAATTTATAAAAATTAGCAGATGGGAAGTACCAATTCAATTCTACCTGGACAGAACTGGAAAACGAAGCCAAGAATTAAATACACAGAACTACAAGTAGGGTTCGTTTTTAAGGCAAGACAGGATACATTTCTTTCTGCTTCTATGCAAGGTTAAGCAGAGAATCAAATCCTCTGGGCGGGGGGCATAGGAAAACCAGGTAACAAAAAGAGGGTAGATGATTCAATTTAGTTGTTGATGGCTTATAATCTAATAACACATATTTAATTCCTGTGCAGGTACAAAAGCAAGTAATAAGAAGAGCTCTGGTGTTGTTTATTATTTTCTCCAATTACCCTTTCCCCTCAGCCTGATCTGTATCAGACAGTAAATACCATCAGTGGGGCACAGAACAGTCATCGAGGGACCATGGGTTTCAGCAGCTGCCACAGAAGGTGAGAGAGCTAGAACCATGACGATGACAAAATACTACTTTATTATCAATTCAATTAATTAAGGAAACCTGGCGAACAAACAGATTGCAGATCACACACTCTCAATGTATTTTGGTTAAACAAAAGGTTTTATACCTTGACATATGTCAGCCATGACATCATCCTACGTGGACTACAGTAAAAACCTGCTTGGTAGAGGGTTTGGTTAAGGGAAATGTATACATATAGTATGTGTAAGTGTTAATATCATCATTGGATACCTCTTATCTGGTAGGCACGCCTTGAGCAAACTATACGTAAAATACAGATAAAAACGTAATGTCAGCAGTGGATAGGCCCATGCAACAAAGTATAATCCACCATTACATTGGCCCTCTGATTGGTTGCCACTCTCTTACAAACCTTGGACATTCGGCTTGTTAGCAGCACGTAAGCAACAAAACCCATGTGTGAGGGAACGTCAGACAACTGCCTTTATTAGCTAATTAGCCTACCATCTCTCATCAGAAAAGCCCTAAGCCAAGGCTTCTTCTTTGTAGTTCACCTTGCTGACTGTTCTCTTCCTCAGAAATTTAAAGGAGGTGATGGTACATTGTTATCATCACCTGAAGCTTTATGAATAGGCATTACTTTCCGGTCATGAATCATGTGTAAGGAGGCCATGATTTTATCCATTTATACCTTCTATTTAAAGCAATTTGATTAAATTATAGTGGGTTATATTACTCTCCTTGGCCCCTGCAGACTTGGTTGCTGCATTCTGCATGAGCTTTCTACATCATTAATGGAACTATAATTGGCACTCACAACTGTTCACTCATTTACTTAATATAAGAGAAATATGTCCTGCGTATGTAGCTTATCCTCTTCAACTCCTTTCGAGCCATGTAGTTGCTCTTGCTGCGACATCCTTGATTCTGAGCCAAGCAAATACTCTTTGTTCTTGCACAAATTTGTATTCCAGTACCTGTAAGTATGACAGCCTTGATTTCCCTTCTCGAGGCTTCTTGCTTAATATTACACAATGCTGACGTCCATTTTCTTAGTATGGCTGCTTTACTCACATTTTATTTCCTACTTTAGCAAGCTTTTATGCTGTCTTGTCTACCTTGCATTTCTGCGTATATACATTTATTACATCCATTATCTTCTTAATGTATATGTTTTTTTTCATATTCGCACATATGTTTACTTCATTACGTCAATCACATCTACATTCATTAGATGTCCATACATGGAGTTCAGTTTGTCCACGCATCTTCTCTCTGCAGTGGTGTCACTTTACATCTGCCAGACTTTCTTATAGTTCTTCTATGTGCAATGGTGTCTGCAGGCTCATGTCTACCACATCAGTTCGAGGATACATTCGATATGGTTGTCTGAGCACATAACGCTTCTCATACCTTTGATGTGGCATTGGGATGATACCAGTTGTCAAACACAGTGCTTTCTTGTTGTTATTCCAGTATGGCAGAGGTGAGGGGGTAGGCTCTATAAATGACGTGTACATCTCCCTCTCTATAGAGCACACAACAACAGGAATACCTCCTTCGCCTCTTTTAATTACATGTGTCAAGGACAGGTGATATCTTTAAGAGTGGTGTGAGCTGGTACATAAGCAACACAAACAACAATAGTTGGACAGTGCAGTAAGTGTTGGGTGTTGGAGCATACACTCGCAAACTTTCTTACTTTGTGGCTAGAGCAGAGCATTTTCATAGAGTCTTTCTTCACTTTTTCTCACACCGTGAAGCAACCTCAAAAGGGTAATGGACAAGTGGAGCGTGGCGGAGAGTGCAGTGAGTGTTTGTTGTTGGAGCAATACACTCCAAACTGTCTTACTTTGTGGCTGGAGCATAGCATTTTCGTGGAGTTGTTCTTCACTTTCTGTCACGCAACCTCAAAAGGCTAAGGGACAAGCAGAGCATGGCGGAGAGTGCAGTGAGTGTTTGTTCTGCGGAGGGCGGCGGCAAGGTTCATTGGAGTAATTGTAGATCTTTCCATATGAGCTGCGCACTGCACACGTCGACTGAGAATTTGCTGCATTCTTTCTCGGGTGAGCGCAAGCGGATTGTCACGTTTTATATTAAGACAAATTTGTGAGCTGAGCCACATGGCCATAAAATCTATAAAAACTACACAAACTACATAAATGTTGGCTACGAGAGTTCCATTGCAAGCGACGGTGTGAAAATCTATTAGGTCTCGTAAAAACAGGATCTATTTTAGCGATAGCGCAGAGGACTAAAAAGTTCTGTGATCAAACTTACATAGACGGCACCCAAATGTGGGGGACTGTGTATATTGCAATAGACTGCTTTTGTTGACTGTTTCTACTGATTGATTGACTGCGGGGCAACAGCCTTGGAGCTCGAAGCAGTTGTATTGTTGCTAGGCCTTGTAAACTTCATTTTTGGAACGCTTTGAGAGCTTATATCACCATTCCGTTTGAGTGACTGCAGGCAAACAGCCTTTGAGCTCGATACAGAGGTATCTAGGGTGGTAAGGCCTCAGGATTTGTACCTTTGGTGCGCTTAGAGTAATTGAGTGTCACTGTAAATCTCACAAAAACGTACAAATGACTGCAGGCAAAAAGCCTTTGTGCTTGATACAGGAGTCATTTTTGTCACAATACACTAGGATCCTTATTAGGGGATCGCGTTGTGCGTAACAGTGAACTCTGTCAACATTAACATCAAACCGATTGAGTGACTGTGGGCTAATAGCCTTTGAGCTCGATACAGTAAAATACATTTTGCAGTAAGGGTGGAGCAATTTTACCACTGAATTGTTTGCTTCTGCAAATATTTACATACCAACTTAGTGATGGTGGGCTAATTGTTTTGTAGTCTGGAGTATTGATAATATTGTTCACTAAATCGTTGTAATCATTCTTTTGCTGGTCTGCAGAATACAGCATTGAGTAAATGGGATATAGGTACCAGATTGTGCGGGCAGAAATATTCGAACCCATAGTTTCTGTGAGTTCTATGTCAGGGTAAAAAACAAAAAGAAATGCATTTTTTTATTTTTTTGGCATATCCTTTGTACATAGTACGTGGGATAAAATGAACACCCGGAGGGGCTACTTGACACAGTATTTATTAAATACACATGGTAACCTGTTCATATTCTCAAAGGTGTTCCTATGCCATCAATAACCAGGCACAAACAGAAACCTAATGGTTTAGAGGAAACACAAAGCACTCCACTGCCAAACAAAAATGTCAGAGGACAAACATTGAGTAAAGAAGCAGAGGAACACATTCTTACATTTGAAAGTGATGAAAAACAAAACAGGTTATTCACTCACAGATAACGAAGATGACTTGGTAAATTCTATCAGATGTGATTTAACAATGAATAATCAAGTATTACATGTAAATAATGAACAGCTGCTACGCACTGATAGTATCACCAACCCACAAAAAGACAGGACAACGGTAGAGGGAGGGGAAAAGATTTACCCTGAAAGTCTCAAGGGCAGTTCAACACAATAGCAGGTTCCGATCCAAAAATTACAGATTTTTAAACACAAGTGGGAAGCAGTACAGACCTTAGAAGTTCAAAGAATCTTAATCTATGTGTTATGGGTTTCCGCGGGCGATTTAACAGACATCAGCATACTGGAAGGGGCAGGAATCTCTAGCCGCAAATTGGTGAACAGTAATGCAGAAAAAAATCTTGAACCATTGCTGATCGCATATCCAGACATTCTCTGTCCTAACCCCCTTAGTTCAAATTACGGTTCCACTCAGGAGAGCAGTGATTTGTTGGCAGGCTCCCCCTCACAACTTCTGGATCAACTCACCAGAATTAATATAGCTAAAGATGCAGAAATTCTGGGTCCAAGGATCCGGCACCACACTTTGAGGGAGGCTGACGAGCAAATCGAATTAACTTCAGTGTCAATATCAACCTTAAATACTTTCATCAGTGCCTCAGTGGAACTGTATGACAATATAAAGGATGACGTGAAAACATCCTGAGCTAAATGTGAAAATAGATATATTGAGCAATCTGATGTTAGAACAGTCTAAAAAGGCACCAAGAACTATGAGTGACAAACAAACAGCAACAGACGAGGCAGAACCTCAACAGCTGACTCTGAATATGTCCAAAATGCTGCAGCTTCAAGCCCCCAGCCTTGAATTTCCCAAAAAGGGAAAGGTATTTGAACAAACAGGAGAGGTACATAATGATGGAAGCACTACTGTAAAAAAGCTATATAAAAAAGCTCCAAAAAAAATCAAAAAACGGTAGGAGAATTCAGATGCGATTAGACTCTGGAAAGTACCTTAGAAATGTTCTAATAGAAGATTATTGCCACCCTGCAGGGCCAGGATACTGTGGAAAAAGAAGTAGTAATACCCAGGTCTCAAAATATCAACACTCAACCGGTAAAAGATGGCCAGGTCTATATAGATGAGATAAAATCACTGATTGGCAGATTGTCCCTACTAAGGGATAGTTTAAGCAACATATATGTCATACGTCTAGTCAAACAACACAGAGGAAAGAAATCACAGGGCCGAGTAGTAATGTAAGTACTTCTAAGTCAGTTGTACTGCTAAGCCCGAATTATACCTCATGAAAAAGAAGGATAATTAATTAGAGAATTCAAAATCATAAATTCCAGATGATACAGCAAGACAGTGAAAAGATGTTACAATCACTCAAAGTAACGCACAAAACTTCTGGTATATTATTTAAAAAAATGTGTTTTATTTATTTGCGTTTGCAAATCGCCTAAGCCCATAAGCATCGGGGCGCTGGTGCGAACCTGTTACATGATGCATATACTTGGCAAAGGTAAAAAGAACAAACTTGAGAAAGAGGATTTTAACAGAGAATAGAGGGTGGGGCTCAGATGAGCAACAGAGAGGGACTTAATGCTTCTGCGGTCTGTGGTTTGTCAAGACAAAGTCAGGTAAAGAGGAACATTTTTAGTGTTTTTCTGAATGCCCAATGTGAGCTCCCTTCTTGTACCACGGGTGGGAGGGAGTTCTTTCGGGACAAAGCTACGGAAGGGAAACTCGCCCCACCTCCTCTGGCACGCTTGTATTTCGGTGGGATAATCCAGTGGGCGTAGGGGGCTCTGACCAGTCTGGTATGGTTAGCCTTGATGATTTTTTTGATCCGGATAGGCCAGTGCTGTGTTATGAAGGCATTTGTGAGTGATGGTGAGGATTTTGAAGTTGATCCTTTCTTTTATCGGGAGCCAATGCGCGTTTTTTCTTGCTGCAGATATGTGGTCTTTTGTGGCGATGTTGAGTGCCAACCGTAATGCATTGTTCTGTATTATTTACATTTTGCAAATGTTTTTCTTAATTGTGCCTGCAAACAAAGCATTGCAGTAGTCGAGTCTTGCTCCGGTTATCAATTTGGAAATGGCCAGACAGCTAGTTGGTGTAAGGTATCGTCAAGTTGTATTGAGAAGCTTAGCCGGGTAAGCGGCCAATGAGGCAATAGCATTTACTTGTTTAGCGATTACATTTACTGGTTTAGTAAATAATGAGTTGGTAAAATTGAGACACAAATTAATGGAGTTGGTGAGTCTGAGTGGCTTTCACATTGGGCGAAAATGTTTGACATAGTGCCAAACAATGTGAAGGGATTCCGTATCCCCACCTCTTGGGAAGTAGAGTTTGAGCAAGAGGAAATCAAATAGCTTATTACGAAATCATTAGCATCTAATGCTGCAGGTCCAAATGGGCTCACCAATTCGTTGTTTAAACTGAATGTTGACTTGTGGTCATGGGTGCTGACACTACTGTTTAAAGATATCCTTCGATCTTGCAGTATGCCAATGTCCTGGAAAGAATCCATAATTATTGCAGTATTTAAAAAGTGCAATCGATCCAATCCCAATTACTATCGGCCCATTGCCCTATTGGACTTTGACAGCAACATTTTTTGCAAGCCTAATTCTGGAAAAACTGGAGACCTGGATCACAGAAAATAACATCTTACACAGGTTTCAATGTGGGATCAGAAAGTGGCTATCCACCACATTAATTGGGTTGATTCTGTCTGCAATTAAAGATGAAACCAGACAATCGGGGAACGGTATACTACACCATGAATATGTCTCTTTAAAAGATTTCTCTAAGGCTTTTGACCTGGTGAATCGCCACTTGCTTTGGGAAAATGGGGGATTCCCTCACCCTTGCTGGCAATCGTAGAATACTTCCATGAAGGGAGGTCAGTGAGGGGTAGGCTAGACGCAAAGGGATTTCTCTCATACTCCTTTCCTACATTGAAAGGGCTGCGCCTGGGCTGCATATTGGCCCTGTGTTTACTCAACCTGTAAACACAGATCTGGATGAATTGGGGGCCAAGGAATTAGCTGGTTATCCTATGAGGATGACGTGGCCCTCTTGGATGGTTCACCAATAGGTCTAGAGAGGCTTTTAACAGCTCTGCATAAATATGCTAAGAAGAATGATTTGGTTATAAACCAAAATAAATGACATCATCACATTTAGTAACGTCAGGAAGGAAACCAGCAGAGTAAAGTGGTCTATTGATAATATCTGCATTGAAACCAAAAAGGAATTAGTCTATGCAGGGTTTGACTAATATAAGCAATCCAATAAATCAGGGACAGTTCATAGAATCAAGAAGAAAATAGACCAGATATCTTTTCAGATTAATCAAATTCATGCCAAATTCTGCAAATTTTCTATTAAACCTTTACTTCATTTTGACATAGGTAAAGTCATTGCAAAGGTTTTGTATGGCACGGAAATAAAGAGTTCAACATGTGAGATTCAGTGGGATAGACTGGAGGGCAGACTGTGGAAGAGGGTCTTGGGGAGCCAGCTTCTTTTCACATGGCTTTATTGTGCTTTAAATTGGGTTTATTGTCACTTCTCTATTAGTTTAATTGGCTTGTACTATCTATTGCTGGAAAAATTGAGTCGCCAAAACCAAATCCTTTGATCATAAACTTGCATGACTGTATGAGGAAAAGAAGCATCTCCATTCTTGACTGTAATGATGTCATTCTCTGATAAACTGCTTTATGACTTGGACAAAGAGCATACGGAGTTAGTGACCAATCCTCTCAGCGTAAAGAAACCCCTAAAGGAAATGGATTGGATTGCCACAATAAGACAAACAAGAGGATACAAAGTCCACTCAACTTTTAAAATAGTTGATAAAGCACTTGGAGATTTGCCAAACTACTTTCTTCAATATCCGTGCCCTGCCGCAAGAAATCAATTTTTAAGATTTCAGTTGCATCTTCCACCTTCAGGGGCAATCAAATATGTTTGTTCTAAAAAGGAAGATAATCTGAATAACATCTGTACCCATTGTAATAACCCAAGTAAGCTACAAACTTTGCAGCATCTGTTGGTGAAATGCCCTAATCTGGGCGTAATTAAAGAAAGAAAATGGGGTATTTTTTAGTAATCAAATTGAATATGTGCTTCTAGACGATCTGTGGAATCGTATGTGTGCAGGTTCTGAATTATTCTTAACGTTTGCCATTGTAAAAATGCTGGATGAATTAGGCTTGTTAAATTTAAGAGATGATTTTTAAAAGAATGTAAATTCTCTTTCTTTTTTTCTTGTTTTCTTTATTCTGGTGACATCTTTTTTCTCTTTTGTGGTGATTCTAACTGCTTAAATATTGTTTTTTTAATCAGGTAAAGAAGGTGTAATATATTTGTTTTTATGTGTATATCTCTCTTTTGTAATGTTTGTAAGAGCAAAAGTTTGATCAACTCACAATAAAATAAAAAAATAGTACGGGGACCTTAAAAAAATAATGTCTCGATATGTTTCAATAAAAATAGGATTTTTAAATAAACCAACGGCTAAACCAGCCCTATTTTGAGCCAGATTGTGGAAACAACTCGATCTCCAAATTTATCGGGATGTTCTGCTACACCTTATGGCTATGGCAGGTGATAATCCCCTTATTTTTACCCCATCTATGAATACAAATCGGAAAGATAATGCTAAATTGAGAGCTTCTGAACCACTGATAGTTGAAGCCACTAACCTGAAGCTGGGCCCCGATTTCCTAGAGATTAGGACCCTACCAGGTTATATATCCCATGTGCACGTCATGTCTCCTCCTTTGCAGAAAGCTCTTTATTTGCCATTCAGATTAGGTATAATTCCTATGGAGTCCTTTACCCAAAATTGGAGGTCGTCGAATGCGAGCTTGTGCCCACTATCTGGGCCTAACAAGGAGACAATCTAGCACTTCATGTTGATTTTTACTAGGACCGTGCATTTAAGAAGAATGTATTTGAAACCAATTTTGAAGGGGACTGGGATTCATTATCCTATTATGGGTTTGAAATTCCGGGGTCAATGTCTAGATCTGCACAAAGTTTATGCATCTATCCAATATATTCATAGGGCATGGCTGTTAAGAACAAAGACCCTGAAACAGGCTAGCCCTAACTCTGAAGACTGTTGACGCTTTGGCGAGGCTGCGAGTTCTTTGCTCCTCACCTTGACTATATTCTGCTGCCCGAATGCTTCGCTCATATGTTCTGGAGAACTGTCTTTTTAACCAGTGTCCTTGAGCACTTGCTCTTTGAACTGATGAATCTGTTGTTTTTTTAAGAAAATTCTAGTTTATCTTTTTAACCGGAACAATTGTTTTACAAAGGTTCTGACAGGATTTTATTAATGTGCAATGTTGATGGGAAGTTCTATTTGTTTGTATTGTGGTAACTTATTAATGTTAAACTTACATTTTCTTAATGAATTCTGATGATGTATTTGTACTTGTTTTTATGGTATATTAACTGAAATAAAGCTGAAACGAATGAATGAAATACACCAACAGAAATGTACACAACTAATAAAATGAGTACTATCCTACTCCTGTGAAGAAAAACAATCAGAAAGCAGACTTTAGAATAAATGGGCAATCTGGGTTAGTAGGTAGCCATGCTCAGGCAAGTATTTCAGCAGCAAAATGTCAAGTTCATGAAGAAGGTAGAGATGCAGGACTTTAAAGTCACTAGGACCCTCTAAGGCAGACCAGGGGTGGCAGGGCCTCTTCAAATAACTTATGTTCTTGTCCTCAACAGCATTAATCTGGGCTTCTAAGATCTTCATGAGGCAGTGATTCATAATAGGGTCGGTGAGATGGTTCACTTGGCGTCTGAAGTATTGGAATATTTAATGTGATCCCCTACACGACTTTCTGTAAATTGGCTTTTTATCCAATTTTATCCACATATCATTACATTTGTTGTTGTTGTATTATGTTATATGGCATTTGTATAGTGCCTACTGGTATGGCCACAAAGCACTGTGGGGATGAACACCCTTTAGAGGGCCGTGGTCCGAGATGTGAAATGTGGATGTAGGATTCTAAATTGCATGTGTGCATTTAAAAAAATATCTTTTTATTGACATTTTGAGATAATGTACAAACTGACAAACCAAATAAAGAAACAACCCAAAAGAACACCCCACGCCCTCCCTCCGACCCAAAAACCCTTTGCCCCCTATCCCCATTACCTGGAGAAAACATCTAACTGTAATGTTCAAATAATCCCCAAAATACGTAACTTCTACAGGCAGTAGGCGATTCTGTAGTCATTATGAAGAAAAGTTAATACCATCTCTCATTCCTCCGTACATTTATGCTGATCTCCCTGTAACTGGCGCGTGGCCCACTCCAGTGAAACAAAGTTCCAGGCTTTAGTAAACAGTCATTCTCGTGTGCGGGTTCAGAAAATTTCCATTTCTGTGCAACTACTAGTAGTGCTGCTAAACTTGGGATCATATAGGCTTTACTTTTGGGTTTCAACCATGTCCTATCGGCTTGGCCCCTCAGGCACAGCAGACTTTCTTTCGGTCCACTTACACGGTGAGTCCCAAGTATGCCTTGCATGTTCCTATTGATTAGTTTCCAAAACTACTAACTTTGAGCATTCCCACCAGATGACCAGATGTGCAGCCAATTCCCCACCTCCATGCAATAGGGTCCATACAGTTGATGACCTTTCCACGTAGGTAATGTTACTAAAGCAACAAGTCTGCATTTCTTCCGTCCTCCTATTGACAATTTACTGTCTGGGAGCAGGGCAAAACAGTGCGTGGGAGCATATTGTGTTCCCTGGTACAAGGTAACATTTACTGTACAGTTTATCTGTATTGCTTCCAAGGCCTAAGGCCAGTCTGCTCTACAGCCTGGGAATAGGGTTTTTCTCTAGAAGAGCACATAGCAGCAGCACATTATTACAATTAATAGTTCAGTGGAGGAAACATGGTTGAGACAGGCGGGCACCTAACTTATAGATTAGCAATGCTTCTGCAGAGACTTCAAGGTTCTACAGTGTAAGACAAAAAAAATGCTAAGCAGAATGTGCATTCCAAACTCCTAATTAACAGAATGTTCATGCCACAGTCTTTCACCACGTTCAGAGTGAGGAAGGCAAAATGAGCAAGGAAATGAATGGAAAATTGCACCCAAGATGGCGAATAAAACAAAATGGCTGCGTGGCCACCATAAGTATGGCAGTAAGTTCGTAGCGCGATGCGAATGTGCTTAGGTCAATATGCATACCTGAAGGACACTGAAACTAAATATATTTTCACAAACCAACCTTTGGGCCTAAGCCAAGAGCATCATCCAAACATGGCATCCTCAGACGACCAAGTAGCAGAGTCATCATCGGAACACCCTGAGCCATCACTATCATAAACATCGATGACCATAAGCTCTTTTATAGTAACCTCCTGCATGACCAGTGCATTGGTGATGTGTGCCGGTAAGTGTGGGTTCGGTTTCAATTTGACTAATGAACGTGCACAGCAATCCCCTACCATGGAACCCAGGACAGGCAGACATTAGATACAGCAGCAACAGAATAGAACTATACCAAGGATTATAGCCAAGACAGGGAATATCTTCCAACCCCAAGTTCGTAGTAGACTCCCAAACCATGTACTAAGATCCCAATCCCCTCGGGAATATGTACCTCTGAACCCAAAATGTGCAGTCTCTTTATCGCTTAGAAAATGGTGGGGGTGCAGTCAGGTATGCAAATGCAACACGCGGACCCGACCATTTTGCGTACACCACCACGCTCAGCCAGGATGACGTCTAACACCATCTTGTTCTGAAGGACCACTAGTCTAATGGCCTATTGCTCCAGACTCATACTGAACATGATGTTGGTAGTCTCATTGATAGTTTTCTCCAAAATCCTAGCCAGTTTTCTAATGTCTTGAGAGTTAATTATTTGTCCCCAGAATGGAATCATGGATTTAGCAATGTCCTCCAGTACTTGCAGGGGGGTGTCACCTTCAATTTCCCTTCTAGGACGAGTTTTCAGGATATCAGCAGTGGAAGTGATATATACCCCAGGCAAGAGAATCCCCAAATAACATGTACCCTGCCAATCTTTTGGTAACCAAGGATAAGCTTCACTTCCACATATGAAATAGACTGAGTCCCCTACATACAGAGGCCTATCCTCCTTCACTAGAACAGCTGTGTTCATACATTTATAATACAAGCCCATAGGTTGGGAGCCTTCTTTCCGTATACAAAATGGGACCGAATCAGGATTGATGGTGTATGATGGTGGAGCAACCCCCATATTACTTACTGGAGCCATTCTAAAAGAAATCATAGATTGGTAAGGTCTGAAATATTTGTCGGAATGCTTTGCAGTAGCAGTATTGAATGTACTTTTGTTTGCAAATACTGAACATCCCAGAGGTAATAATACTAATCGATCAAATTCATTTATATTTGTACCATCAAAATTACCAGTGGAACTGTTGTTCCATCGTCCAAAGAACAGTGCCCTAAATGTGGCATAACATGCAGTAGACAAAGGGAAAGGATGAATATACCAACCTATCCCCTTCTCACCATGCTGTGGTAAATGTCTGCAAACCCAGCAGTTGGTTTTATTTACAATAGCATGAGTTGCATTCATAACCATCATGAGGGTGTTGTTATGATAACCCCCTCTATGATTGAGATCACGTGGACGAAGAGTGTGTGCGTACACATGTAAGGGAGACTTGTAGATGCACTGACAGTTGTCAATAGAGTATTAAGTGGATGTGCATTTTCCAAATACCATGGCACCGGTATCAATATGTCCATAATACAGGTTATCAACAGAGTAATTATCCTTTTTGTCCTTGGGGACCATGGTCCTTGATATACAGGCTCATCAAACTGCAAATGGACCAAGTCTTCATTTAAACGAGCAGCCCAAATGAGGGCATAGTCCTTCTGCATCCGTTAAGAAGCCTCACTGATAGGCTTTATAAGTTCATCCATTGGTGGCACCTGACCACATGGCCAATCTTGATTGTAGTCTTCTTTGCTGCTCCCTGCCCCTTAGCTTGTCTGGAGGGGAATGACGAGGAAATGGCACAACGTTGGTTTCTTCGTTGGTCGAGCAATCCTACCACACTTTCCTATTCTATTACAAAACGTAATGTCAATCCCTGAACTAAATCCGATTTCGTGGTTGAAGGTTGTACCTCAAAACTCCAGGTACTGAATGGTTGATGAACAAAGGATCATTTATTTATTCTTCTTCTGAATCATCTGACATCTCTCAATGTCAGATGATTCAGAAGAAGAATGAATAACTTTTCCCCCCAGGTCCCACGGATCCAGGAAGTGGTTTTGTATCACTCTTGGCGTCGATCAGAATAGGCACATGGTGATCGGTCTCCTTCTTATCGCTCTGATCGAGAGGCAATGTGCGTTGCGTGTATCCAATGTTTCTTGCCAGACACACGTACCGCTGTCTGCGTAGCCAATAGCACTTGGTAAGCCCCCTTCCAGAGTGGTGCAAGGCACGTTTTCCTCTCGAAATTCTTCAACAGAACATATTCCCCAGGCTGGAGTCGATGGCCTGGGCCCGCGTATTTTTCAGGCAGGGCTACTCAAACCTGTTGGTGAATCAAACACAAGTTTTGAGTCAACTGGTCACAATAATCAGACAGTAAGGGATACTCGATGTCGGCCACCTTCTAGGTCTCAGTGCATTCCATACATTTGCAGGTCTTCCCATAATGATTTCGTATGGGGAAAGTCCTATTTTCGACTGTGCGGATGTCTGCATTGAGAGCAAGGCTATTGGTAAAGTGTCAGGCCATTTCAAATTACTGTGCGCACACACCTTCGCTAGTTTATTCTTCAAAATACCGTTATGGCCACCAAACCGGCACTCTGAGGATGTCTCGCTGAGTGAAAACGTTCATCAATCTGTAATCCCGAACAGATTTGCAGAATGACATCAGCAATAAAGTGCGGTCCGTTGTCGGACCAAATGACTCTCGGCAGACCAAACCTAGTAAAATATTTCTTTAACACGGCTTTGGCCGTCGACAGAGCAGTATTGTCTTTCTGGGGGAAAGCTTCAACCCATTTGCTAAAGGCACAAATCACAACTAACATATCTGTACTTTGGGCAGCATTCCATCTCGAAAAAGTCAAAATGAATTACTTCAAATGCCATGGAGGGAGGTCCAAAATTACCTTTTCGGTGTTGCTGTGCCCTTCCGAATGTTGTGTTGCAGACATATACAATTCTTAACTAAATGTTTGGCAATTTTCAGGATATTGTTATTGTACCAAACGTGGTCTAAATGCTGGCATATCTTTTTCGCACATATGTGCACTGGACCATGAGCCATAGTGACTACAGCAGTGACATAAGCATTGGGCAGCATCCATCTTTGCTTTTCATTGTCCACCCAACACTCACCAACATCCAATCCTGCCAGACCATTCCCTCATTGTTTGATCTCTTCTGTTGTTGCTTCAACCTGAATTTCTTTCACACTGTTGACCCCTTCTTCCACTGAATTAGTGTCAGTAACCCATTTAGCCACATCCAACACAAACATTCCTAAGTGTGGATCGGTGGCAGTCTGTTTGGCAATTCTGTTGGCAAAAGCGTTTCCTTTTCTTACATTGTCCGTCACTTTCCGGTGTGCAGCGCATTTCATTATCGCTAACTGTGCAGGAAGCGCTAATGCTGACAACAATTGTACTATATAGTACCATGTTGAATTTTGGTGCCATGTGATGCCAAAAATCCCCTCTCCGCCCAGAGTCGCCCAAAATTGTGAACCACTCCAAACGCATACTGGCTATCAGTATAGATGTTTACACTAAGTCCCTCAGAGAGTTCGCACACCCTAGTCAATGCAACAATCTCTGCCGCCTGGGTAGAAATATGCAGTATCTTTCTACTTTCACCGATAGTGTCTAATGTGGTAATTGCATAGGCAGCGGTGGAGGTACCATCAAGTTGCTTAAAACAAGAACCATCACAAATTAGTTCCCCATCCCGAGACTTCAAAGGTGTATCCCTCAAATCAATTCTGCCTTTTGTTTCTTGCTCTGTAACATATAGGCAATCATGGGACATGTCATTGGTGCGGTCATCCTCTTGTGGAGACAGCAAAAGTTCAGCCGGATTCAAAGTACAGCATCTCTTAATTTGGATGTGCGGTGCAAATAGAATCAACTCGTATCTTGTTAATCGAGCAGAGGTGAGATGCTGTGTTTGTGTTCTGTTTAATAGAACATCAACATAGTGAGGTACCATCACGGTTAAAGAATGACCTAAAACTGGAGGGGGCACTGTTGTGTGACAAAGATGGCCGCCTGAGTGCCAAGCTCCTCTCCGGCAGTAATTCTGTTATAAATTATATCCAACTGCTGAGTCCCCCCGAACCGTTAAAATAGCAGAGCTGCAGTTACAAGACCTCCTGAAACCCCTAGAGGAAGAACGGAAGAAATCGGACCAGGATTACACAATTCCCACCCGAGGTCACGAGCGAAAGGCTCCGTACCACCCTACAGCTCCCGAGATCCTAACTCCAAGACCGCGGCTCCAAGACGGGTGCAGGCCTCAAGGTTGCCGGGGCCCGCGATCTGGGCTGCATTCGTTAGCGGCGAAAACTACAGACCGCTTGAGCAGATCCCAGGACCGAGACAGCCCAAGGACAACTACGACCCTGGCGGCGGTGTGAGTGGCGAGCCTGGCTGCCTGTGGAGGGATTCATGTGCCCAAGTCTGATGGTAAGGATGCTGACATTCTTCCTGTAATACAAGTGGAGAAAACTGAGCGCCGACCACACGCGCCAGCACCCGCACCGCGTGCACAGAGCAACCCTACTGGGAATCCGGTCCGCCGGGGCTGGTCCTCGCCGCCCCCCTCCTTCGGGCCATAAGCGGCTCCTGCATAAACTGGCAGTTGCGTCTGCCCTCCGACCGCATGAAATAGCACCCGACAGAAGGCAGGCGACAGGGGAACCATACCCAAATGGCAAATAAAAAGAACACCAATAAATAAAAGAGGACTGAGGCCCGCCCGTGCCACACAAAGACAACGACACACGCGGCTGGGGTGGGTCGCCTTGACCCGAGCCCCGCAGAGACCAGCCGGCACCGTGCAGACCCGATGCCACAGGCAGCATGAATCAGCGCTAGGCCTACCCTCCGGAACAGCCTCACAACCCGCACCTACCCTCAAACTAAGCACACCAGGTCCAATATTCACCTGAATTATAACCAACGTGCCCACGGCAGTTCCATACGCGGATATAATTCTTTTATGTGGAACAGTAAACCAAGGACATGTGACTATGTGGGAGGGCACAGTCCATTCCTGGAAATAAATACGGGACAGACAAACTGAACCCTCAATCATACGGCTTGCTGACATTTGCCAAACGACAGCGCCAACATCTCATGGAGTATGCTGGCCCTAAAGCCACAAACGACTGTGAATAGCCACCCGACGCTGAACTCCTTAAGTGGCAGAGGATCAACTACCCGGTGATCAAGCGCAACGAGGAAGGGAAGACGACCATCACGTCAAAATTGGTTCTCCCTAAATCACCACATCCTTCAGCACGCACCTACACCGACCCAGATCCCGGTAGAGGTGTAAATGGATTTAATAGGGCGCCCAAACACAGCATCCTAACAGGATTACACAACATAGACATCCTCGGGATGCCGGGAAAAAATGTGGTCAAAAACAGAAAGACAGGCCCAATGGACTCTTACACGAACTCACAAACACCCACGGATGGCCCGGACCCATCTACTGCCACCTCATCGGCGACCGCAGAGGACACAAAACTTGACCATCTCCTCACCACGGTGCAAAACGGATTCCTAGCAGTCAATTTCAAATTGGACGACATCGTCTCAACGATAGGCTCACTCAAAGCCTGTGTCGACAAAGAAAGTTCCAGGATTAAGGAAACTGAGAACAGAATAAGCGCCAACGAAGATTCGACTCACCAAAATACCCACGACATAACAAGCCTGAAAGGTGAAATGACCAAGCTCCGAGGCAAGTGTGAAGATTTGAAGTCGAGATTGCGCAGTAACAACATACGGATCCTCGGGCGCTCTGAATCCTTCTGCAAGGGCCCAATGGAATCACAATTTGAAACCCTGCTGAAATCCCTGCTTGGCAAAGACTCCTTTTCCCCACAATTCTTGGTTTGGTTGAACGGGTGCATCGCACCTTGCCCCGGTACCCAAACCGGGTGCCCCCCCTTGCACGGTCATCACCAAATTACTCAACTATAGAGAGATAGAGACACTGCTTTGAGACTGGCAAGAGAGATGGGCCCCCTGAGACACAGTAACGACAATATCCATATTTACCCCGACTTTTCAGCTGGAGTCCAAAGTCAGAGGCAATCCTATGAAACAATCAAACGCCAACTCAGGTTAAGGTGAGTACCTTATGCTCTATTGTTCCCCTCAAAGCTGCGCATGCAACACGGTGGACGGGCACTTCTTCGAATCCCCTGCAGAGGCAGTGGCCTATGTCGAAGCCTCAATCCCCCTTCCTCCCGGAAGAAATGAACACAATCAAAATGACCTGCAACAACCAGTGGAAGAACTGAGAAACCATAACGACTAAAGGCAGCTTTACAGTATCCGTTATTCACTCAATGATGCAAGTGTAGCGGAAATGGGGCCTCGGCTCCCACAATTTTAACTGAGCCGGATGAGATGCGCTCAGCCACAAGGGCGGTGCTGCAGCACTCGTGCCCCTGGGAAGAACCACAAGTTTGCAACAACTTCATGATCATCATCATGTTGGGGTCGATGGTGTGGGTGGGGGTCGGCACAGGACACAAGGGACTGTTTTGTTGTTTGATTACCTATTCACTTCCTGATAAAGCCCCAGTTGGGCACCAGGAGTCCAGTTTAACTGGTTTGGATGGCCTAAAAATTGCAATCACTTTATCACAAGCTGCACCTCCCAAACAAATGGCCCCTCTCTCCATACATCGTCTAATCTTGAAGAAATGGCACAGACTACAGATACATCCACAGGGTTGAAACTCAAACTACTTACCTGGAATATCCGTGGGCTGAACAGGGCAAAAGCCAATAAAGTAGGGGCATATATCAATAGACATCGCCCGCACATAGCCATGCTACAAGAAACCCATGCACTACGAGGGGTTAACGATAGTATTCTACGACAATGGGGGAGCAACAAATATTACACTGAATACTCATCCCACAATAGGGGAGTCCTTACACTGATACACCCTGCCCTGGGGTTTGGAACCGAGAAAAGTAAAATCGATCCGCAGGGCAGATATGTAGTCGTCTGGGGCACAATGGCGGGTGAGAAACTGATACTGGTCAACACTTATGGGCCAAACACGGATGACCCCAAATTTTATATCAATGTATTAGCTGAAATTGGCCCCACCATAGACATGTGTGTGTTATGGGAAGGAGACTTTAACACTATACTCGATGTCTCCTTAACAGATCATCAGATAAACAAAGGAACCTCACCAGATCGGCCACTGTCCTTAATCAAGCCCTAGTGGAATTAGGCCTGATAGATACCTGGAGAGGGATACACCCGATAGACAGACAATACACGTTCTATTCGCCAGCACATGGCACAGAGTCAAAAATAGACTACTGGTTTATCTCCTCCCACTTGATCAACTCAGTGCTGCGTTGCGATATACTACCCCGCACATTATCAGATCACTCTCCAATCATGCTTGAAGTGATGGTCCAGAGCATAAGACCACCAACCAGAAGGTGGAGAATGCCCCCCTAATATCCCAAACGTAGTAGAAACGTAGTAGAATCCTTATATATTGAAATGGAGGACTTTTTCCAACTGAACAAAGGGACAGTGGACAAATGGTCGACCATATGGGAAACATTCAAGGTGTGGATAGGATGCAAAATAATCTCTAAAACAACTGGACTTCTTTAGGCGTCAGAGCTGAACTGACCGAAACGGAAACACGCCTGAAAACACTTGAAAATGACTATAGCACAACACACAACGAACAGACATTAGCTGACATCAACGCACTCCTTCAGAAATGTAATGAACTGGCAACAAAAGAACAGCAATATATGGCCATACCAGTCAGGGCACGCAGATACGGTGAAGGTAATAAGGCAGGTCATCTATTAGCACACTTACTAAGAAGTGAGTACAACCATACCCCTATCACAGGCATTGTTACGGAAGCTGGGGAGACTGTACATGGAGAAGAAGAAATAAATTACATATTTACCAAATTCTATGATGATCTATATGTGAACCATGATACATGTTCTCGTGAAGACATCAGGGGATACCTGAACAAGATCACACTCCCTAAACTCTCGCCAGACAACAACTGGTCCCTTGAACAACAGATCATTAGTGAAGAGATCGCTGAAGCAATCAAATCACTGGCAACCGGAAAAGCCCCGGGCACGGATGGATTGAGCTCATAATTGTACAAAAAGTATTCCAAAATACTATCCTCAATGCTAACTCTAGTATGGGAAGAGGCCATGAGTACCGGCTCACACCCAGACACAATGACGGAAGCTATCATCATGGTGCTATTAAAGCCTAGGCGCCCATCCCATGAACTGTCCTCCTATCGGCCCCTCTCATTGATTAACACAGACGCTAAAATCTATGCAAAAGTGCTCGCAACCAGATTATTACCTAAAATGACCACCCTAATACATCCCGACTAATGCGGCTGCATTCCTACAAGATCCACGGCCCTAAACCTGCGCAGATTATTTGGGATCATGGCACAGATTAAACCAGAGGCATACTTCTTCGAGGTCCTAAATAAATTCAGATTTGGCCCATACTTTATACAATGTGTTTGGCTACTTTACACTTCGCCCAAAGCCATGGTCCTCACGAACCATACGCTCTTCGACCAGTTTAGACTAAATAGGGGAACCAGGCAGGGATGCCCCTTCTCTCCCATTCTTTTTGCTCTCATTATAGAACCAGTGGCAGCAGCAGTTAGACTAGATCAAGAGGAGAGGGGCATAAGGATGGCCGGTATTCTTCAATCCATATCGCTTTTTGCGGATGACACACTATTGTATATACGCAAACCTGAGAAAAATCTTACCCCCACACTGGCAGTAATAGAAGAATTCACTATACACTCAGGCTACAAAGTAAATTCTGCAAAATCGGAGATCTTTCCACTAACACCAGCCACTACCTGCCCTACGCGTACACATGGCCTTAGATGGTCTCCTAACCATATCAGATACCTAGGAATTCTCGTTTCCCATGATAGAATGTCCCTATATGTAGACAATTATGAATTCCTGTTACAGACAATCGACACTAAACTACAGCTATGGGCCAGGCTCCCTCATCGGCCGCAGAGCAGTACTCAAAATGGTGGTTCTCCCGAAGCTCCTGTACGTGTTCAGCAAAGTTACAATATGGCCAGGCAGGCCCTTCTTTGAAAACCTGTGATCCATGGCAACACAATTTATATGGAACGGCGGAACTAACAGAATGCAATGGGAGAAACTGGTGGAACCCTATGAAAAGGGGGGCATTGCTGTACCCGATTTCGAGCTGTACTACCTAGTGGCGCAAGCACAATATGCTAAGTACTGGCAGGACCCAACAGACAGAACACCTCATGTCCCTATTGAGCGACACTCGGTTCGGCCTACCGACCTGTGCTCCATAATATTCATGAAAACCCACAGAGATTAATGTAACTTCGACCCAGCAAGCTCCACAATTGCTAAAAGACACTCCTTATGATTCGCAGGCCCTGCTATGGAACTTCCCAGGCATCAAACCCACATACGATGCCAGCATACATAAAACCTGAGTCCCGGAATACGAAATCAAAATGAGAAACATGTTCCCAAATGGGAGATTTCCTATACACAGTGGGGAGAATCCAATTGGTGACTCTACAATACCACCGCATGAAGGCAGCATTCAAGAAACGATGGCCAACATACCCAGAAGAACCACCTGAACATGCATGCTTCCAATCACTATACTCACAGACTGGTACAGGGGTGTCTAAGTTATACAACATAATCCAAAGCCATTCACAATCGTCAAACAATATCAAAGCCTCATGGGAGAAGGACATGGGCATAGTCATAGAAGAGGGGAAATGGTTGAGATATTGCCTTCTGTCCAAAAAAGTCTCATTGAATGCTGGCCTCAGGCTGATACAATTTATAATACTGAATAGGCTCCACTACACCCCAGCTAAAATGGCGAAATTCTATAACACAATATCCGGAAATTGCTCAAAATGCGATACTCCTGGAGCGGATGCGCTCCACATGTACTGGGCGTGTCCCCTGATAGCTGGGTTCTGGCGGGAAGTCGCGAGTATACTAGAGGACATAACACAGATTCCGGCACAGCTCAGCCCCCAAAAATACTTGTTTGGAGATATAGGGAAAATCTCAGAGAAAACTTGAAGGCTGTTCAATGTTGCATGCGCAGTAGCAAAGAAATGTATCCTTCAAGCATGGAAAAGCAGTCATGCTCCACGCACAGAACATTTCCTTAAAGGACTAACGTATGTTAATGAATGTGAAGAAACTTATATAGGTAAGACGCCTACAACAAGCAGACCGAAAGATATTTTGGTACTGTTCAGAACATACCTAAATAGATCTGTATCTGACAAAGAGAACCCTAATAGTGAATAGACTCTACCTTTGTTCTGAAATCCCGCAATCCTGGTATCGCTCACAACACAGAGACTGTGAACATGTACTTGATTGATGTCTAGATGGATGAGATGTAAGGGCTTTGTATTATTATTTTGTATACCCTGTTATTGGTTGAACTGTGGAGCAGCTGTGATATGACAAGCAAACCCAAAAAAAAAGTAAAAAAAATAAAGAATGACCTAAAACCATATCCTCACTTTGTTTTACTGATGCAGCAGCCGCAGCTCGCAAACATTTTAGCAAAGTGCATGCAACAGGGTTCAACATTGAGGAAACATAGCCGCACGCTCTGCTCTTTGCCCCATGTTCCTGTGTCAATACAGCCAAAGTGCAACCCTCTCGCTCATGCACATACAAAACAAAATTCTTCTCATAATTTGGTGTGCCCACTACTGGTGCTGAACACAACACAGACTTAAGCAGATCAAAAGAGTTCTGGCAATCCATGTCCCAAAGGAACACCCTTTTTTGTCAATGCCAATATGGGTTTGATCAAAGGCGAAAAATAAAAGATCCACTGTCTACAGTAAGAAGCCATGCCAATCAGGGCTCTGACTTCCTTCTGTGTGTTTGGAACAGACATGTCAGAGATGCTCTGTATACGTTCAGGTGTCAGACGTCTTCCCTCCTTTAACAGGATGTAGCCTAAATAGGCAACTCCTGTCTACAATACAGAAACTTCTTCAATGATGCTTTGTGTCCATGCGTAGTTAAATGAATAAGCAATAAAACAGTACCCTCCTTATAAGCGTCCTCAGAATCTGCAGCAATGAGCAGGTCGTAAATGTACTGCAGCAATCTGCAGGTTGACGGCAGCTCAAGCATGTCAAGCTGTTCTTTCAATGCCCTAATGTATACGCTCAGACTTTCAGTGTAATCCTGGGAAACGCATCTGAATGTGAAAGAGCGTCCACCTAAGGTAAACATGAACAAATACCTACTATCTGCGTTTACAGGAATACTAAAGAAAGCATTCTTCAAATCAATAACACTGAAATGTGTGGGCGTAGCCGGAATCATAGTTAAAATAGTCGTAACATCAGGAACAATCGGAAACTGTGGCATGACAATCTTGTTCATTGTGAGCAAATCAATTATAATACGGTAGGGTAAGACATTATCCCCTTTCTTATATACAGGATGAATCAGACTATTACACACACTCCCAGAAATCTAGTCAATCACACCTCGGTGTATAAAGTCTGAAACAATGCTCTTCAACACACGCGCACCCTCTACTGATATTTTGTATTGTTGAATACGAGGCAGTGTAATACCTGCTTTCCAAATTATTCGGACTGGCTCAAAGTTCAAAATCCCGACATCGCTATCATTCACTGCCAATAAGAGTGTTGGCACCTTACTGAACTCACTTGGCAAAGGCATAGACAAAAATTGTGAAGCGGAATTTTGTTGGGGAGAAATCGTCAAGTACACTCCATCTGGGGAACAATAAATCACAGCATTCAATTTCTTCAACAGATTTAAACCCAACAAATTTTCGCTGCAATTCGTAGTCAGCTAGAATGGAAATTAATTGGTAAACGGTCCCAATGCAATCGTTACCAGCCGAGAGACCAGACTAACTACTGGCATACCGGAGAACCCTACTGAAACGTTCCTCTGCCCTGACAGTGGGATATCTGGAACCCGCATATGATCAATGGAGCACTTCTGTGCCCCGGTATCCACTAGAATGATATGCTCTCTATTCCCCACCTTCATCTCAATGTAGGGTCCCTTTTCATCTACGGGAATAGGTTTCGGTTCCAGACTCTGCTTCGGGCTGTCCTAGCGAAACAGTACATCATCAGATGTGAAATCTTTAGAGAAATATGCATGAGTAGGATTATCAAAAACATTTCCACTATTCGCATTTTGTGGCTGTCCCCCCCCCCTGACTACCCACATTTGTATCTTGCAGTTGGCTCTGCTGATTCTGGGCGAATTGGTGTCTACTAGGACCCTTAATTCCAGGGCGACCACTTGCTCGCCTGCTCATTGTGCCATATGGGTAATTTGCTTGCTGTTGGCGGGATGGACACTCTGCCCTCCAATGGCCTTCCTGTCTACAATACGCAGATTGATTCATGTGTGGAGGACCCAATGGCGCTCCCACTTGTGGCACGAACTAACCTCTCGATTGCGTGTTCCCACCGTTTGAGCACTGTGCTATTTGGTGTAAAAGGACCCTAGTCTTCAGATCACCTTTCTTCTTTTCCACCTTTTCCCTCTGCCTGTTTACCCTGGCCTCATAATACTGGGCCATGTGTAGCACTTCGGATTGCGATTTTGCTTGCCATGCACTTTCAGATGTCATAATCTGAGTTTGACTCTCAGGCAACAATCCCCGTACAAATCTGTACTTAAATCTTGCCCACTATAATCTGAAAATACTTGTTCAAACCTGTTGAAATATTCAGTTGCACCCTCAGTTTTACCTTGCATGCATGCTGTTAATATGTCCCATATATCAAGTGACACGAGGTTAATGTGGTGTCAGGTGAAAATGCTCTTTTGTAAATCACCATCATGTCTCCAGGACAACACAAATTTCTTTTCATGCATTCATCTTGTAAATAATTAACCATCACTTGTAACACCTTCCGTTGCATATCCAGAGTATACTGGCTAAATGTATCGTGCACTTCAATAGGGGGAATAGAGGCATCTGAAAACCTTCTAAGCGCGTCCCTTGTGCAAATACGCATTCTTTCACTAACAGGTTTCAATGGAGGCAAGAATCGCTTCTGTGCATACGATGTGTGTTGCTTATCCATATTCAATTATGCTTTGTGTAAGCGATAGAGTTATCTCCTATATACAAACAGTTTCACAACATGCTTGCATATTTTAGTCACGGTATCCTTTGAAAGAGCCAAAAAATTCAAATCCCGCAATTTTTGTGGAATAGCTGAACCAGTCAAATCACTCCATATTTCAGCAAGATACACTCCCATTTGTTCTATCAACACTTTCTGTTCAAGAATACCCCCAGGGTCAGACATTGCACTTACGGCAGCAGTTTCATCACCCCCCTCCATATATGATTCAGCCCACTCACGCAGCTACTCCTTTTTCTCTGCAGATATCGTACTACGCGTCCCTTTTCTCAATTCAGTATCAATCACTGGTCGGGGAGTGGAAGTGGAGGCAGCCGCTAAAGAAAGTAAAAATAAGTAATGCGCACTCGGTGTTGGAGAAAATGCTGGTACAGTGGGAACAATGGGTGTAGCGGCAGCTGTTACAATTGAACCGGGCATAGATGCGGGGGGAATGTACATAAAGAGGCAGTGCAGTTGAATCAGCTGCTGAATCAGATCTCCGCTCATTCAGTAATTTATTCAGCAACTCATCTGATACATGCAAGTCTTGTGATGGATATATTTTCTGCACGTCTAATTGAAAGGCCCTACCCATGCTCCTAATGGCCTAGCCCTGTTTCTGCTGATAATGTACTAAAACCTTCTCAGCATTTGTCATATATCTATGTGCATGCTTCTCTTGACTTCAGAGTCGCTTATTCGCTTCCTTCTTCCAATCTCTAACAGCGTCAAACGTAGCTGGTCTAACTTTCTTATGCAATAATACAGATTCCAAATATTCTATTCTCGTCAACTCAAAACATCCCAGCACTGGCCACTGAAGGTCCGGTGCATGTTTGGTTTGTCGATGCCAAACATCATTAAATACAAACGCGCCTAGGCCATACGAAATATACATGTCATACGCTGCCGACCCCGCGGGTGGTGTAGGTTGACTATGTTTCAAATTCTTCGATTGTCTTCCTCGGCAACAAAACATTGCAAAACAGGATGACAACTTACCAGGCATACTAAAATCACAGTCTTACCTGGCCAAAATATTTATGTGCAAATATTCTACAAATCAATTCAAAATCACCAGGCCGTTCCCTTACTGAAACATGCTCACCTGATTTCCAAACAAGTCCAATGAACAATCGTCGCGGCTGGCAATTTCTCCAAGCAGGCAGAACAAGCCTCGATTCCGGAACCCTCGCCGCAAAGTCCCGTCGGCGCTGCGATGGGCCAGAGATCAGGCGCAGCAGTCTGCAAGGAATCACGTCTCTTGTGCAGGGGCCCCTTTTGCTCACTGATCTCGATCCGATAGCTTTGCCTTCATCCAACATGAATGGAATAACAACGGGAGGGTCCCTGTTTGGGCACCATCTGAAAGACCACAAAATTAGGCTTACTACAAAGAAATGGAAATAGCCAGTCACAAGGTTTTACAATATCATTTATTACAGCCCGGACTGGGGTCTCAGCACCCCATGATGCATGCGTACAGACACTGTGGTGGGAGAGAGCCCCGAACAACCAATGTCTCTTGCATATATATAATACAGGAATAGCATACGATACATTTGTCCAGCCCCCTCATGCAATAGGGTCCATAGGGTTCATGACCTTTCCACGTAGTCTGCATTTCTCCCGTCCTACTATTGAAAATTTACTGTCTGGGAGCAGGGCA
This sequence comes from Ambystoma mexicanum, assembly GCF_040938575.1. Lineage (NCBI taxonomy): Eukaryota > Metazoa > Chordata > Amphibia > Caudata > Ambystomatidae > Ambystoma > Ambystoma mexicanum. The sequence continues at coordinate 416,452,597 of NC_090934.1, read as the reverse complement.
AAACAGTGTGTGGGGGCATACCGTGTTCCCTGGTACAAGGTCAAATTTGCTATACAGCTTATCTGTATTGCTCCCAAGTACTAAGGTCAGTCTGCTCTACAGCCTGGCAATAGGGTTTTTCTCTAGAAGAGCACGTAGCAGCTGCACATAATTACAATTAATAGTTCAGTGGAGGAAACATGGTTGAGACAGGCGGACACCTAACTTATAGATTAGCAATGCTTCTGCAGAGACTTCAAGGTTCTACAGTGTAAGAAAAACAAAATGCTCAGCAGAATGTACATTACTGTCTCGTAATTAACAGAAAGTTCATGCCACAGTATTTCACCATGTTCAAAGTGAAGAAGGCAAAATGAGCAGGAAACTGAACTGAACATTGCATCCAAGATGGCAAATAAAACAAAATGGCTGCATGGCCACCATTAGTATGGCAGTAAGTTCGTAGCACGATGCGAATGTACTTAGGCCATTATGCATACCTGAAGGACACTGAAACGAAATATATTTTCACAAACCCTGCTTTTGGCCTAAGCCAAGAGCATCATCCAAACATGGCATCCTCAGACGACCAAGTCGCAGAGTCGTCATCAGAACACCCAGAGCCATCACTATCATAAACATTGATGGCCATAAACTCTTTTATAGTAACCTCCTGCATGACCAGTGCATTGGTGATGTGTGCCAGTAAGTGTGGGTTTGGTTTCAATTTGACTAATGAACGTACACAGCAATCCCCTATTATGGAACCCAGGACAGGCAGACATTGGATACAGCAGCAACAGAATAGAGCTATACCAAGGATTATAGTCAAGACAGAGAATATCTTCCAACCCCAAGTTCGTAGTAGACTCCCAAACCATGTGCTAAAATCCCAATCCCCTCGGGAATATGTACCTCTGAACCCAAAATGTGCAGTCTCTTCATCGCTTGGAAAATGGTGGGGGCGGAGTCAGGTACGTAAACGCAACACGTGGACCCGACCATTTTGCATAAACCACCACGCTCAGCCAGGATGACGTCTAACACCATCCTGTTCTGAAGGGCCACTAGTCTAATGGCCTTTTGCTCCAGTGCCATATTGAGCATGATGTTGGTAGTCTCATTGGTAGTTTTCTCCAAAATCCTAGCCAGTTTTCTAATGTCTTGAGAATTAATTATTTGTCCCTAGAATGGAATCATGGATTTAGCAATGTCCCACAATACTTGCAGGGGAGTGTCACTTTCAATTTCCCTTCTAGGACGAGTTTTCAGGATATCAGCAGTGGAAGTGATATATACCCCAAGCAAGAGTATCCCCAAATAACATGTACCCTGCCAATCTTTCGGTAACCAAGGATAAGCTTCACTTCCACAGATGAAATAGATTGAGCCCCCTACATACAGAGGCCCATCCTCCTTCACTAGATCAGCTGTGTTCATACATTTATCATACAAGCCCATAAGTCGGGAACCTTCTTTCCGTATACAAAATGGGACAGAATCAGGATCATGATTGATGGTGTATGATGGTGGAGCAACCTCCTTATTACCTACTGGAGTCATTCTAAAAGAAATCATAGATTGGTAAGGTCTGGAATATTTGTCGGAATGCTTTGCAATAGCAGTATTGAGTGTACTTTTGTTTGCAAATACTGAACATCCCAGAGGCAATAATACTAATCGATCAAATTCATTTATATTTGTACCATCAACATTACCAGTGGCACTGTCGTTCCATCGTCCAAAGAACAGTGCCCTAAATGTGGCATAACATGCAGTAGACAAAGGGAGAGGATGAATATACCAACATATCCCCTTCTCACCATGCTGTGGTAAATGTCTGCAAACCCAGCAGTTGGTTTTATTCAAAATAGCATGAGTTGCATTCATAATCATCATGAGGGTTTTGTTATGATAACCCCCTCTATGCTTGAGAACACGTGGACGAAGAGTGTGTGCATACACATGTAAGGGAGACATTGTAGATGCACTGACAGTTGGCAATAGAGTATTAAGTGGATGTGCATTTTCCAAATACCATAGCACTGGTATCAATGTGAACAAAATACAGGTTACCACCAGAATAATTATCAATTTTTTCCTCGGGGAACATGGTCCTTGATATACAGGCCAATCAAACTGCAAATGTATCATGTCTTCATTTAAACAAGCAGCCCCAAACGCGGGCATAGTCCTTCAGCGTCCGTTAAGAAGCCTCACTGATAGGCTTTATACGTTCATTCATTGATGGCACCTGACCACATGGCCAATCTTGATTGTAGTCTTCTTTGCCGATCCCTGCCCCTTAGCTTGTCCGGAGGGGAATGACGAGGGAATGGCACCACATTGGTTTCTTCGTTGGTGCAGCAACCCTACCACACTTTCCTATTCTATTACAACATGTAATGTCAATCCCTGAACTAAATCCGATTTAGTGGTTGAAGGTTGAACCTCAAAGCTCCAGGTACTGAATGGTTGATGAACAAAGGATCACCTGTTTCCGAAGGAACATTGTCAGAGAATTCAGAAGAAGAATAAAGAACTTTTCCCCCAGGCCTCACGGATCCAGGATCTTGGCGTCGATTAGAATAAACACATGGTGATTGGTCTCCTTCTTATCGCTCTGATCGAGAGGCAATGGCACTCGTTTCACGTGCTTTGTGTGTATACAATGTTTCTTGCCGAATACACGTACCGCTGTCTGCGTAGCCAATAGCTCTTGGTAAGGCCCCTTCCAGTGGGCTGCAAGACACGTTTTCCTCTCGAAATCCTTCAACAGAACATATTCCCCAGGCTGGATTCGATGGCCTGGGCCCGCGTATTTTTCAGGCAGGGCTGCTCAAACCTGTTGGTGAATCAAATGCAAGTTTTGAGTCAACTGGTCACAAAAATCAGACAGTAATGGATCCTCGATGTCGGCCACCTTCGAGGTCTCGGTACATTCCATACATTTGCAGGCCTTCCCATAACGATTTCGTATGGGGAAAGTCCTGTTTTCGACTGTGCGGATGTCCGCATTGAGAGCAAGGCTATTGGTAAAGTGTCAGGCCATTTCAAATTGCTGTGTGCACACACCTTCGCTACTTCATTCTTCAAAATACTATTATGGCCACCAAACCGGCACTCTGAGGATGTCTCGCTGAGAGAAAACGTTTATCGATCTGTAATCCCGAACAGATTTGCAGAATGACATCAGCGATAAAGTGCGGCCCGTTTCGGACCAAATGACTCTTGGCAGACCAAACCTAGGAAAATATTTCTTTAACATGGCTTTGGCCGTCGACAGAGGAGTATTGTCTTTCAGGGGGAAAGCTTCAACCCATTTGCTAAAGGCACAAATCACAACTAATGCATCTGTAATTTTGGCAGCATTCCATCTTGGTAAAGTCAAAATGAATTACTTTGAATGCCATGGAGGGAGGTCCAAAACTACCTTTTTGGTGTTGCTGTGCCCTTCCCAATGTTGTGTTGCAGACATATCATACAATTCTGAACTAAATGTTTTGAAATTTTCGGGATGTTGTTATTGTACCAAACATGGTCTAAATGCTGGCATATCTTTTTAGCACATATGTGCGCTGGAACATGAGCCATAGTGACTACAGCAGTGACATAAGCATTGGGCAGCATCCATCTTAGCTTTTCATTGTCCACCAAACACCCCTCAACATCCAATCCTGCCAGACCATTCCCTCATTGTTTGATCTCTTCTGCTGTTGCTTCACCCTGAATGTCTTTCACGATATTGACCCCTTCTTCGATTGAATTAGTGTCAGTAACCCATTTAGCCACATCCAACACAACCATTCCTGAGTGTGGATCGGTGGCAGTCTGTTTGGCAATTCTGTCGGCAAAAGCGTTTGCTTTTCCTACATCGTCCATCACTTTCTGGTGTGTGGTGCGTTTCATTATCGCTAACTGTGTCGGAAGCGCTAATGCTGACAACAATTGTACTATCAGAGTACCGTGTTGAATTTTGGTGCCATGTGATGTCATAAATCCCCTCTCTGCCCATAGTCGTCCAAAATTGCTAACCACTCCAAATGCATACTGGCTATCGGTATAGATGTTTACACTAAGTACCTCAGAGAGTTTGCACGCCCTAGTCAATGCAACAATCTCTGCTGCCTGGGTGGAATTATGCGATATCTTTCTGCTCTCAACCTTAGTGTCTAATGTGGTAATTGCATAGGCAGTGGGGGAGGTACCATGAGGTAGCTTAAAACAAGAACCATCACAAAATAGTTCCCCATCCGGAGACTTCAAAGGTGTATCGCTCAAATCAATTCTGCATTTTGTTTCTTGTTCTGTAACATATAGGAAATCATGGGACATGTCATTGGTGCGGTCATCCTCTTGTGGAGACAGCAGAAGTTCCACCGGATTCAAAGTACAGCATCTCTTAATTTGGATGTGTGGTGCAAATAGAATGAACTCGTATCTCGTTAATTGAGCAGAGGTGAGATGCTGTGTTTGTGTTCTGATTAATAGAACATCAACAGAGTGAGGTACCATCACAGTTAAAGAATTACCTAAATCCATACCCTCACTTCGTTTTACTGATGCAGCAGCAGCAGCCTCAGCTCACAAACATTTCAGCAAAGCGCATGCAACAGGGTCTAACATGGAGGAAAAGTAGCCGCACGGTCTGCTCTTTCCCCCATGTTCCTGTGTCAATACAGCCAAAGTGCAACCCTCTCGCTCATGCACATACAAATAAAAATTCTTGTCAGAATTTGGTGTGCCCAAAACTGGTGCTGAACACGACACAGCCTTAAGCAGATCAGAAGCATTCTGGCAATCCATGTCCCACGGCAAAGGAACATCCTTCTTTGTCAATGCCAATATAGGTTTGATCAAAAGCGAAAAAATAAAGATCCACTGTCTACAGTAAGAAGCCATGCCAATCAGGGCTCTGACTTCCTTCTGTGCGTTTGGAACAGTCATGTCAGAGATGCTCTGTATACATTCAGGTGTCAGACATCTTCCCTCCTTTAACAGGAGAGAGCCTAAATAGGCAACTCCTGTCTATAATACTAAAACTTCTTCAATTATGCTTTGTGTCCATGCGTAGCTAAATGAATAAGCAATAAAACAGTACCCTCCTTACAAGCGTCCTCAGAATCTGCAGCAATGAGCAGGTCGTCAATGTACTGCAGCAATGTGCAGGTTGATGGCAGCTCAAGCATGTCAAGCTGTTCTTTCAATGCCCTACTGTATACGCTCGGACTTTCAGTGTAACCCTGTGGAACGCGTGTGAATGTGAAAGAGCGTCCACCTAAGGTAAACGCGAACAAATACCTACTATCTGCATGTACAGGAATACTAAAGAAAGCATTTTTCAAATCAATAACACTGAAATGTGTGGCCGTAGCCAGAATCATAGTTAAAACAGTCGTAACATCAGGAACAATCGGAAACTGCGGCACAACAGTCTTGTTAATTGTGCGTAAATCAATTATAACATGGTAGGGTAAGACATTATCCCCTTTCTTACATAGAGGAAGAATCTGACTATTACACACACCCCCTGAAATCTTTTCAATCACACCTTGGGGTATAAAGTCTGAAACAATGCTCTTCAATGCACGCTCACCCTCTACTAATATTTTGTATTGTAGAATACGAGGCCGTGTAATACCTGCTTTCTAAATTATTCGTACTGACTCAACGTTCAAAATCCCGACATCGTTATCATTCACTGCCCATAAGTGTGTTGGCACCTTACTGAACTCACTTGGCAAAGGCGTAGACAAAAATGTGAAGCAGAATTTTGTTGGGGAGGAATCGTCAAGTACACTCCATCTGGGGAGCAATAAATCACAGCATTCAATTTCTTCAACAGATTTAATCCCAACAAATTTTCACCGCAATTCGTTGTCAGCAAGAATGGACATGAATCAGTATACGGTCCCAATGCAATCGGTACCAGTCAAGGCGTACCGGAGAACCCTACTGAAGTGTTGCTCTGCCCTGACAGTGGGATATCTGGAACCCGCATATGATCAATGGAGCACTTCTGTGCCCGTTATCCACTAGAATGATATGCTCTCTATTCCCCACCTTCATCTCAACGTAGGGTCCCTTTTGATCTACGGGAATAGGTATTGGTTCCAGATTCTGCTTCGGGCTGTCCTAGCGAAAGAGTACATTGTCAGATGTGAAATCTTCAGTGAAATACGTGTGAGTAGAATTATCCAAAACGTTTCCACTATTCGCATTTTGTGGCTGTCCCCCTCCCTGAATACCCACATTCGTATCTTGCAGTTGGCTCAGCTAATTCTGTGCAAATTGGTATTTACCAGGACCCGTAATTCCAGGGTGACCCCTTGATCGCCTGCTCATTGTTCCATATCGGTTATTAGCTTGCTGTTGGAGGGACGGACACTGTGCCCTCCAATGGCCTTCCTGTCTACAATACGCACATTGATTCATGTGTGACGGAAACAATGTTGCTCCCATTTGTGGCACAAACTGACCTCTCGGTTGCGTGTTTCCACCCCTTGAGCCCCGTGCTATTTGCTGTAAAAGGATACTAGTCTTCAGATCACCTTTCTTCTTTTCCACCTTTTCCTACTCCATGTTTACCCTGTTCTCATAATACTGGACCATGCGTAGCACTTCAGATTGCGATTTTGCTTGCCATACACTTTCAGATGTCATAATATGAGTATGAATGACAGGAAACAATCCTCGTACAAATTTGTACTTAAATCTTGCCCACTAAAATCTGAAAATACTTGTTCAAACATGTTGAAAAATTCAGTTGCACCCTCAGTTTTACCTTGCATGCATGCTGTTAATTTGTCCCATATATCTAGTGACAACGAGGTTAACGTGGTGTCAGGTAAAAATGCACTTTTGTAACTCACCATCATGTCTGCAGGACAACACAAATTTCTTTTCATGCATTCATCTTGTAAATAATCAACCATCACTTGTAACACCTTCCGTTGCATATCCGGAGTATACTGGCTAAATGTATCATTCACTTCAATAGGGGGACTAGAGGCATCTGAAATGCATCTAAGTGCGTCCCTTGTGCAAATGCGCATTTCTTCACTAACAGGTTTCAATGGAGGCAAGAATCGCTTCTGTACATACGATGTGGGTTGCTTATCCCTATTCAATTCTGCTTTGTGTAAGCAATTGAGTTCTCTCTTATATACAAACAGTTTCGCAACATGCTCGTGTATTTTAGTCGTGGTATCCCTTGAGCGAGCCAAAAAATGTAAATCCTGCAATTCTTGTGGAATAGCTGAACCAGTCAAATCACTCCATATTTCAGCAAGATACACTACCATTTGTTCTATCAACACTTTCTGTTCAGGAATACCCCCAGGGTCAGACATTGCACTTACGGCAGCAGTTTCATCACACCCCCCCATATATGTTTCAGCCCACTCACGCAGCTCCTCATTTTTCTCTGCAGATATCGTACTACACGTCTCTATTCTCAATTCAGTATCAATCACTGGTAGGGGAGTGGAAGTGGAGGCAGCCGCTAAAGAAAGTAAAAATAAGTCATGCGTGCTCGGGTGTGGAGGAAATGCTGGTAGAGTGGGAACAATCTGTGTAGCGGCAGCTGTTACAATTGAACCGGGTATAGATGCGGGGGGAAGTACATAAGGAGGCGGTGCAGTTGAATCTGCTCCTGAATCAGATCTCCACTCATTCAGTAACGTATTCAGCAACTCATCTGATACATGCAAGTCTTGTGATGGATATATTTTCTGAATGTCTAATTGAAAGGCCCTATCCATGCTCCTAATAGCCTTGCTCCGTTTCTGCTAATAATGTACTAAAGCCTTTTCAGCATTTGTCATATATCTACCTGCATGCTTCTCTCTACTTCTGAGTCGCTTATTCGCTTCCTTCTTCCAATCTCTAATAGCGTCAAACGCAGCTGGTCTAACTTTCTTACGCAATAATACAGATTCCAAATATTCTATTCTTGTCAACTTGAAATATCCCAGTACTGGCCACTGAAGGTCCGGTGCATGTCTGGTTCGTCGATGCCAAACATCATTAAATACAAACGAAATATACATGGCATACGCTGACGACCCCGCAAGTGGGGCAGGTTGACTGTGTTTCAAATTCTTTAATTGTCTTCCTCTGCTACAAAACATTGCAAAACAGGATAACAATTTACCAGGCATACTAAAATCACTGTCTTACCTGACCAAAATATTTACGCAAAAATATACTACCAATCAATTCAAAATCACCAGGCCGTTCCCTTACTGAAACATGCTCACCTGATTTCCAAACAAGTCCAATGGACAATCGTTGCGGCTGGCAATTTCTCCAGTCAAGCCGAACATGCCTCGATTCCAGAACCCTCGCTGCAACGTCCCGTCGGCGCTGCGATCGGCCAGAGATCAGGCATAGCAGTGTGCGGGGAAACACATCTCTTGTGCAGGGGCCCCTTTTACTCACTGATCTCGATCCGACAGCTTCGCCTTCGTCCAACACGAATGGAACATCAACGGGAGGTCCCTGTTCGGGCACCATCTGAAATACCACAAAATCAGGCTTACTACAAAGAAATGGAAATAGCCAGTCACAAGGTTTTACAATATCATTTATTACAGCCCGGACTGGGGTCTCAGCGCCCCATGATGCATGCGTGCAGACACTGTGGTGGGAGAAAGCCCCGAACAACCAAAGTCTTTTGCATATATGCAATACAGGAATAGCATGCAATACATTTGTCCAGCCCCCTCATGCAATAGGATCCATAGGGTTCATGACTTTTCCACGTAGGTAATGTTACTAAAGCAACAAGTCTGCATTTCTCCCGTCCTCCTATTGACAATTTACTGTCTGGGAGAGGGCAAAACAGTGCGTGGCGGCATATCGTGTTCCGTGGTACAAGGTAACATTTGCTGTACAGTTTATCTGTATTGCTCCCAAGGCCTAAGGTCAGTCTGCTCTACAGTCTGGGAATAGGTTTTTCTCTAGAAAAGCACATAGCAGCTCCACATTACTGCAATGACTAGTTCAGTGGAGGACACATGGTTGAGACAGGCAGGCACCTAACTTATAGATTAGCAATGCTTCTGCAGAGACTTCAAAGTTCTACAGTGTAAGACAACTAAAACTCTCAGCAGAATGTGCATTCCTGTCTCGTAATTAACAGAAAGTTCATGCCACAGTCGTTTACCGCGTTCGAGTGAGGAAGGCAAAATGAGCAGGGAACTGAACTGAACATTGCATCCAAGATGGCGAATAAAACGAAATCGCTGTGCGGCCACCATTAGTATGGTAGTAAGTTCGTATCGGGGGCATCAGCGTCTTGAGCGCTACTCACAAGGGTTTATTGTTCCAGATAAAAGTAGTGATCAATTTATTGAGTGTCTGAAAAAAAGAGTGCAGGACAGTAGTGGGGAGTGCCTGGAAGTAATACAGAATTTTGTATAGATCTGGCCTATCCACGAGAAGGAGAGCGGCCCCCAAAGTATTTAGTTGCTGTTTAAATGTTGCTAGCAGGGTCGAGTAATTAGCGTTGAATAGTTCTGTCAAATTTTGTGTTAGTCTAATCCCCATACATTTTATGCCCCCAGCACCCATCTAAAATGTGTGGCAGCATTGGTTCGCCTTAAGCCATCTCCCTCTAGTGACAAGTTTAGCATTTCAGATTTATTGATATTAATCTTTAACCCTGCTACTGTACCGACTGCGTCCAGCTCCTTGATTACTGCTGGAAGCAAGTCCTCGGGTTCCGTCAGCGAGAGGAGCATGTCATCAGCATATGCCATAATTTTATGGGCCTCCCCTGAAGGATATACTTTGAATTGGCCGTGTGGCTCTTATTTTGGCCATAAAGGGTTCCTGATGTATGGCATATAGTAGTGGCGAATGGGGGAATCCCTGTTTTGTACCTTTATTCAGCGGGGCCAATTGGGATAGTTGGTTGTTAATGCATAGTCTGACCCGCATGTCTTTATAATTTGCGCAAACTTTGCTCATGAATGCCGGCCCAAACCCCATTTTATCCATGATCTCAAATAGATTTGATGCTTTTTCCGCGTCCAGTGAGAGGAGGACCGCATTTTCCTATGAGGTGAGATGCTCTCTGTATGTTAGCGTGTGTCTGCCATTGCTTGATGAAGTCAGCCTGAACAAGGTATATTCTTATTAGCATTATTGTCTCTGGTTCTTTCAAATACATTTTAGTGTCGACATTTATAAGGGCGATTGAGAGGTACGAGCCACATAATGTTGGGTCCTTTGCCGGTTTGGGGAAGAGGACCAGTTTTGCCTCTTCCATCATGGGGGTAATCTGGCTTCTTTTACCGAAGGAGTTGTATAAGTTGGTCAGATGGGGGCCAGGACTGATTGAAAGGTCTTGTAGAATAATGCTGAGAACCCGTCCGGACCCAGGGATTTGTTTAGAGGGAGGTGTATGTTCACGTGTCGCACTTCTTCAGTCGTTATGTCTGCCTCTAGTGCAGTTCTCTCTTCAGGGGAGATCTGGGAAGCAGGACCGATTGCAAGTATGCCCTTTGCAGGGGCTGTGCAGGGCAGTCTGACTGATAGAGCGCAGAGTAAAAGAAGACAAACTGTGATTTGATTTCAGGGGTGGTAGTCACTTTGACCCCTTCGGAGTCCACGATCGCTTGGATCGTTTGCGATGTCATCTTTTTGTTTTAATTGTCTAGCTACGAGACGGTCAGCCTTATTAGCTTTTATATAGTACTTTTGTTGCGTCCACAGCAAGCATTTCTCAGCTCGCTTCATATGTAGAAGCTTTACATTTCCTTTGATATTCCTATATTGTTTGTGGAGCTTTACCCCTGCATTAGTTTCCATTTTTGAAAACACCGCCTGCAGTTCTTGTTCTTATTCTATATCTAGGGTCCTCTTTTGTTTCCGCAGGCGGGCCGTCATAGCTATCAGGTCCCCTCTACAAGTGGCCTTAAAGACGTCCCAAATTATACCCCCTTCCATATTCGCAGCTATATTCATAGTGAAATACTCTTATTTTTAGGTCTTTTTCGCCCCGCATTACTGGGTCAGTGAGTACATCATTCGGGAGTACCCACTTTCACAGACCAGTTATTTTTTTGCCCGGGTCCTATTGTCAATGTTATAGGGGTATGATCAGAGATTGTGATATTATGCAGATCTATTTGCGTAATATTTCCCGTTAGTGTGGCTGACGCCGAAATGTAGTCAATCCAGGAGAAAGAGTTGTGGACATGCGAAAAAAACGTATAACCTGTTTCATTCCCTCTTAGCGATACCCACACATCTGTCAGGGTCAGGAGCCCTATCATGTCCTTGAGCGCCTGCGAGGGAGGTGTTTGCCCATATGTTGTCTTTGCGCTCCTATCTTTTTGGGGGTCCCATGCTAAATCCCCCATCACCGGGGTTTCACCCACAGCAAATGTTTATAGCTTTGTAAGCGTATCTCTCAGGAACCCATCTTGGCCAGTGTTTGGGGTGTAGGCCAAAACTAATATATATGTGGTGTCCCCCACCTTGAAGGTTACAAACAGGTACCTCCCCTCTTTGTCTGCCTGTGTGTTCTGTATATGTACCATGAACCCCTTCTGGCAGGCGATAATGACTCATGCTACTTCCCATGGGCATTTGCCTGGATTATTTGCAGGTAGTGTCTCAATTTAAGTTTCGATCTGTCCTGTTTCCTAAAGTGGGTTTCTTGCAGGGCTAGAAGGTCTGGATGGTGGTTCGATAGGAGCTGTTCTAGTTTCTTCCTTTGAGCCCCCGTATATTAAGTGTTAACCCTTTAATAAAAACGGTATCTATGTTTGGAATTTAAGTGCCCTCTAGGCCGCAGCTGTATCTTGAGAACCTTCCTTGGTCTGTTGAAGCCCACAGGACCCCCTTCCTCCCTTTGCCCCAAACCTCCTCTCTCCACCTCGGATTCCCACCTCACTCTCCAACCCCCTCAAACCACCCTTTACCCCGCCACACCCTCCTGGTGCAGGCCGAAGTCCCTAAATTGTCCACAGGCGATACGCCTTGGGCCTAGGCTCCCCTAAAACTCCAGGATCCTCCTGCTGGGTACTCCAAGACCCAAGTCATGATTCCAGTGGTTGCCCGGTCTGCTTGCAGGATAAAATATTTTTGCGGGTAACTTGCTAATGCTGCTAGCGTATCTCTTGGCCATGTGCCCGGTTCTTGTCTTGTAGGGTCTGTTCTGTGAACCCTGTCTATAAGGATGACCGATTGTTCATCTGCCCCAAGAAAATCAGTGAAGACCTGTAATACTGCATCTGTTAGCTCTGAGTCCCCTACTGTTTCTGGCAGATTTCTGTTTGGAATGTTTGATCTGCGGCACCTATTTTCCAGTTCTACGCATTGCAGTTCTATATTACAGGAAATCCTTACTAGGTCTTCCACTGTCTCATATGTTTTCCTATTATCCTCTACCAGCTCTTGGAGCACCTTTTCCATGGTGTCTGTGCGTTGGTCCAAGGGGGCGATGTCCTTCTTCATCTCATTGAGAGCTTGTTTAACCTGTGTGGTGAAGGTTGTGAACTGCACTTGAAAGGAAGATGGGAAGCCATTGAAGCATGCCTCTAGATCCGCTTTGGACACCGTTGTGTCCTGATCAGGCCCGTCCCCTGTATTTTCTACTTGCTCCTAAGAGGAGTCGGGTTCTTTAGACCGGCAGTGTTTAATTGTATTATTGCGTAGTGACATCGTCAAAAGCCGTTTACTGGGAGTGCCTTTCCTTTACCCCCCAGCATTGGACTCCTTACAAACACTTTATATGCCTAATTGAGTGTGTCTCGTGTTCCGGGGGTTACAACTGTGCCACTTCAAATGCCAAACAGGGGGGCCTGGTTGTCTCTACTATTGATACCCGGCACTCCTTTCACAGATTATTTTGAGTTTCTCACCCAGCTTTTCCATCCGGTTTGGAGCCTGAACCATTTGTGGGTATTAGGGCCAGGTCATGCCTTTTATATTACGAAGCTCCACCTCCCTTTCCTTGGGTGGAACAATGTGGCACCTTCTCCCTCCCAGTGGTGGTAGGGCATCGTACCCGCAGTACCTTCCCGTTTATCTGATCAGGGAGGCCCCACCTGGAGGGTACAGTGGTCTTAGGTTTCTGGGTGGCCAGTCCAAGTGCTCTTTGTGCTGCTCAGCGTGCCCACCTATTCTTCCCTGGCCCTGATGTTTGGCCCTGGATGGAGGGTGGTCTCTACGCTTCAAACCCAGGGTGAGGGGAGCCCCTGTTCATCTGCTGCTGTCCAGCTGGGCTGTTTCTGCTATGCGGTCTTCCCCACTCTCCCCCTGCTTTTGTCCTTGTATAGGTGAGGATATCATCCCAGATCCGGGGGGGATGGGTGCCAGTCCATTGTTCCCCCAGGCCCCTGACTTACTGTACTACTCTGGGGCACTGCTCTCCATCTCACCGCCGCTGGGCTGCCAGCCGCCTTTCATGTGATATCCTCCGACTGGGCTGTGCAGTATAGCTCTTTTGGATGCATGCCTCACTGTGCGACTTTCTTGTATGCCGCCTCACTCCGGAGCACTCAGGTTGGATCGCAGCCAATATTCCTGCTTCCCTGTGATCCTGCTCGCTGAACTGCCGTCTCGGTATTGGCAATTGCACGTCGATGTGTGTCGGGTCTCAGTGCCTCATTCTATGCCGTTCATCCCCACAGTGTTTGTTATTGCATTAATTTCGCCTCCCCAGTGTTTACAGGCCCCGGTGGGGACGGAGCTTGACTAACTAAACTCTTTTCTTCTCAGCTGCCATTTTGAAATCCATTTGTGCATTTCTAGCCAGCACGAATGTAGGTAGGGAGTGGCTAGGTCACCAATATGAAATGCGTGTGTGCATACCAAAGGCAATTGGGGACTGGCTAGGTGTGTGTTGCCAGCCTATCAGAATAGAGGGTGGGTACTGTGCCGAACTGTCAGGGCAGAAGGCGAATCAAGGAGACAGATTATTTGCACAGCTGGACCATATTTCTTGTGGGGCTCCACTTCTATTCTATTGGAGGTAGTGATGTGTGTTGGATGGGTGAAGTCGAGCAGTGTTTATTGCAAGCGTATGGGGGTGAGTGCCCTTGGCCGGGGGGGAGGGGGAGCAAGAGGGAGGATTTGAAATGTACCATAGCCACCTATTGTTTACAAACTGATCTTGTGGGGACCGCACCAGCCCCCCTGCGTGGTCTTAGGTTTGCTCACTTTGCCTGTTTGCAGCAATCTACACCACTCCACCAGCCACAACATTATTATGAGGTGAATTTTCATGTGCAAGATTGTTTGACGCTGCTGATGTAGATGTAAATAGGCTTTACTTTGCTATTCATTTTAACTTTGGAAGTAAGGGCGATGCTAAAGAAAGGAGCCATAGAGCTCGTCCCAAAGAGGCTCCGGAGTGTACTCACAATACTTACTTGTAAGAAAGAAGACCTGCGGTTGGCGACCCATCCTGGACCTTCGTCGTTTAAACCAGTACATCAAGGCCCAGAAATTCCGGATGGTCACCCTCCAGCACGTACTGCGGCAGCTGGAGGAAGGCGACTTCCTATCGTTGCTGGACTTGGAGGATGCCTACTTTCACATCCCCATTCTAAAAGGACATCGAAAGTTTCTCAGATTCGTAGTCCAAGGGCGGCACTACCAGTTCAAGGCCCTTCCTTTCAGATTGAAGTCGGCGCCCAGGGTATTCACCAAGTGCCTAGCACCAGTGGCGGTGCGGCTGCACCTGCAGGGGATCCACGTCTACCCCTACTTGGATGAGTAGCTCATCCGAGCAAGGACAAGAGAACCCGCCGTCGGACACACAGCAAAGACCGTCCAACTGCTCACGGATCGGGGATTTTCCATCAACTTCTCGAAATCCCACTTGGTTCCGTCGCAGGTTGCACTGTTTCTGGGAGCCAAGATCGACACGGTGGCGCAACTGGCCTCTCCGTCGGAGGAAAGGACAAAGGCCATCCTGGGCAAGGTGCAGCGGCTGTTGGCCATGGACGTGGCGAGGGTGAGGTCCATCAAGTCCCTTCTCGGCATGATGTCCTCTGCAAGAGTTCCTCGACGCCCGTTGGATGCAAGCGACGGGCAGCTTCGAAGACAGGATCTCGCTCAACAAGACCTTTCGACAAGCGATCCGGTGGTGGGGCACCTGCGCGCATCTGGCGACGGGTACAGACTTCCAGACCCCGGTATATCAGGAGACGATGACGACGGACGCCCCCGTGGAGGGATGGAGAGTGCACACCGGAGATCTCCACGCAAGAGGCCCTTGGCTCCCGGAGGAGAGGTCACTACACATCAATGTCCTGGAGCTCCGAGTCGTGTTCTGGGCCCTCAGGTCATTCCTCCCGTCCCTCAAGGGCAAGGTGTTGAGGATCTTCACCGAGAACACCACCACATGTTCTACATCCGGAAGCAGGGAAGCACCAGATCCCCATCCCTATCCAAGGATCTGTGGCACTGGGCCGTCGCCCAGGGGATGTTTCTGGTACCCCTCCACCTGGCAAGAATAAAGAACACCATCGCCGACTCACTCAGCAGGGAACTGCACAAGTTGGAACTGTGGCAGGATCGAGTGGATCTGCTATTCCAACGATGGGGCAATCCCCAGATCAACCTATTCGCGACAGCGACGAACACCAAGTGCCGGAGGTTTGCCAGCAAGTTTCCCCAGCCGGGGAGCATGGACGATGCCTTCTCATTCCCCTAGGACGGCCTGTTCCTGTTCCTGTATGCGTTCCCGCCATTGCTGCTGTGACTCATCACCCAACTCAGATGGTCCCGGTGCAGGATGATCCTTGTCGCACCGGCATGGCCGAGACAGATCTGGTTCCCGGACCTTCTGGACATATGATCTTCCTCCCAGTCAAACTGCCGACGGACGTGGATCTCCTCTCCAGAGAAGGAGGCACGATCCTCTACCACGACCCGAGGTCGCTGAACTTGCAGGCCTGGCTCCTGCAGCACTAGAGTTTGGAAGGTATGATATCCCGGTGGACTGCAAGGAGGTGCTTGCAAAGGCTAGGGCGTCCTCAACTCTCAAGTGCTATGGACACAAATGGAAGAGGTTTTCTGTCTGGATGCCGGGCACAGAAGATTAACCCTTTGCGGATTACGGCCCCTCAAGTGCTGCCGTACTTGCTATCGCTGGCCAAGGCAGGGCTGGCCCATGCCTCCATCAAGATCCATCTGGCTGCTATCTCACGCTACACCAGAACTCTGGGCCGCTCATGCCTGTTGTCCCATCGCCTGGTGAAGGAGTTCATCAAGGGACTGTTACGATTGTTCCCGCCGGTGAAGGCTCCGGCCCCGGGATGGGAGCTCATCGTGGTGCTGACCAGGATCATGGGGCTGCCATTCGAGCCTCTGCATTCAGCACCGTTGAAGTTCCTGTCGTGGAAAACAGCGTTTCTTGTGGCCATCACCTCTGCACGACGAGTGGGAGAGATCCAGGCCCTCTCCTGCAAGCCCCCATACCTGACTTTCCACGAGACGAGGGTGGCGCTGAGGACACAACCCTCCTTCATGCCCAAGGTGCCGTCGGACTTCCATCTCAACGAGCCCTTGGTGTTACCTGTTTTCTTCCCATCGCCTTCGTCGCCGGCCGAGAGAACTTTGCACTTGCTGGATGTAGCTAGAGCGCTGAAGTTCTACGTGGACCCCACAAAGAGTTCTCAGAAGACTTCACAGCTGTTTGTGAACTTTGGACCTGTGACCCAAGGGAAGGCCATCTCGAAGGCTTCCATTTCCAGATGGCTCTCCGGCTGCATCATGCATTGTCACTGGTTGGCAAACCGACCGTTGCCTGGCCGTCCGAGAGCCCATTCGACCAGAGCGATCGCTGCTACCACGGTGTTCCTGTCTGGTGTGCCCCTGCTGAACATCTGCAGAGCTGCTACGTGGAGGTCGACGCACACCTTCACGAAATTCTACTGCGTCGACTGGGATTCCAGGGAGGAGTCCAGAGTCGGCCAGGCAGTGCTGCGCAACCTGTTCGCCTGAAGGTGGGCCTGGTGAGGAGGTAAGAGATGCTTAATGTTGAGTTGAGGAAATGCTTAATGTTGAGCCTTGCCACCTCCCGTGGTTGTGCATGTGTGTACTGCTATGTATTCTTGTATTCATGAGCATGTGAATCCATGCCGGACCCCATGCTGGGGAAGGAACAAGTTACTTACCTGTAACTGTTGTTCTTCAGCATGGGTCTGGCATGGATTCACATGCAAACCCTCCCTCCTACCCCTCTGCTGCTCTTCACTTGGTCCTACTGCCACTTTTACGTGCTACCAAATCTGAGGATGGCTGCCAGAGGAGGGGCTTAGGGAGAGGGCAGTCATTGGCTGGGGGCAGTATGACCCAGAGACCAGTGATTGGTTGTTAGGAGAAACGAAACTGAAAATGATTTTTTCTCTCTCGAGGATTCCCAGCCTGACGACGGGGAATATTCATGAGCATGTGAATCCATGCCAGACCCATGCTGGAGAACAACAGTTACAGGTAAGTAACTTGTTCCATATTCCCACAATATGTTTCTTTTGGGCCCACTAGGTGGCCATGGTCTTCAGCCGTGGCCACTATACATGTCTTTTGTGCCGCCTGTATATTTTAAAAGACTACCGGGTCACTAGCCATGGCCTTGAGCCGTATCCACTGTACATTTACCCCCAATATATTTATTTTAGACCCACTGAGTCACCAAAGCCTTTGGCCGTGGCCAGTATACATATCTTTCAGTCCCACTAGCTAGGGCCTTTGGCCCTGGCCAGTGAGCATGTCCTTCGACTGTGTCCACTGTATATTTTAAAATATTACCTGGCCACTAGCCACTGGCCATGGCCGAACATGTTCCCCCAATATATTTATTTTCAACCCAGTAACGCGAAGCACCGGCCTTAAGGATGGAGCAGCATATATAGCTGAGCTTCTGAAGCCAAGCCCACCAGGTTCAGCCTGCCTGCCACACCCTGCCACACCGATGAGTCAGCATATGAAGACCAGGGCTAGGGAGCCACACCCGATGAGTCAGCACATGAGGATGTTCTCTGGAATAAAGGCTTTCAGCTCCTGGAAAGTTCTTGTAAAATAAAAGCACTCCTGCACTGAAATAAAGTAAAAGCACTTCTGCACTGAAATAAAGTGTTCCTGCTCACATATCTATATGAGCCTGGCACCAAAGGCGCCAGGACTGGGTCCAGCCAGGGCCTCTGTGTTTATAGGTCCCAAAGGGACATAAGTGAGTAAAGTGACCCATTGCCCCCATCACTAGATGGTGTGGTTTTTGTGTTCTAGGGCCTGTGGCCATGAAATCACTCCCCCTTAAGGCCCCTCTCATGGGTGGTTTCCCCCCTGGCCCTGGTTTAGTGAGGTTATTGCGGTGGAACTGCCTGATTAATCGTGGAGCATGGACATGCTCACTGGGTTCCCAGGTCCGATCTTGGGGTCCATAACCTTTCCAGTCTATACGGTAGTATAACTTGGACCGGACCATCTTAGAGTCTAGGATTCTTTGAACTTCGTATTCTAGTTCTCCTTCAACTATTTCGGGATCCGGTGGAGAATTGATCTGCGTACCTGGTCTCAATGGTTTTAGGTGGGAGACATGAAACACCAGGTGGATCCGCATGTGGGCCGGTAATTCTAATTTCATGGCCACAGGGCTGAGCACAGCCTTGATAGTATAGGGTCCCAGATATCTGGGATGGAAGGCCTGTGTCCTTTCAGGGGGATGTTTTTGGATGCTAGCCAAACCTTGTCTCTGACTTGGTAGTTGGGAGCTTCCCTTTGGTGTTGGTCCGCAAACTGCTTCTGTTTCTCTTTGACTCTGGCAAGATGCTCTGCTGCTTCATTAGAAACCTTGGTGATGGTTTTGTGTAAGGTTGCTACAGCGGGCATTTCTAATGATTCAAGTGGGTCGAAAACGGATGTCCGTGGATGCCGACCGTACACTATGTAGAATGGGCTTTGTCCTGTACTGGTGTCAATGGAGTTGTTATATGCATATTCTGCTAACCAAAGGTTCCAAAGGTATCCTCGGTTTGTTGCAGCATACATCTTATGTTTTGCTTGAAGGTCTGGTTAGTCCGTTTGGTCTGGCCTTCGGTTTGGGGGTGATGGCTTGTAGATAACCAGAGGTCGATTTTGGCAATTTTATTAAACCTTTTCCAGAATGCAGAGACAAACTGAGTTCCTCGGTCTGATATCAATATTGATGGGAACCCGTGTAGCCAGAGTAGAAGCAGTTGGGAGACCTTTCAGGGGAATAAAGAGGGCCATTTTGGAAAACAGATCTACGACGACTAAGATGGTATTGTATCCATTACAGGAGGGAAGGTCTGTAATAAAATCCATTGATAGCGTATGCCAAGGTGCTGGGGGTACTTCTAAAGGATGTAACAGACCTGCAGGACTTGTGTTGTGCACAGGTGCCACAGGTTGCGATGAACTGGATAATGTCCTTTCACCAAGCTGGCCACCAGCAATTTTTCTTTATTTAAGCTTGGGTTTTGGCCATTCCGGGATGCCCTTCTACTAATGAATCATGATAGTTTGCGATTATTTGATTCTGTAATTTCTTATCTGGGATGTACAATCGTCCTTGGTAGTATGGTAAGTTGTGCACGATTGTATACCGGTCTCCCTTCACTAACCATTCCTGTTGCGCTGGTCGACTCATGAAGTGTTGCAGGTCAGATTTTAAGTTGTCTCGAGTGGTGGTTGCGGCAATCATGCCTTGGATTCGTCCTTCAGGGATGATGGCCACGGGGTCTGGTGTAGTGAATTCCTTTTCTCCCTCACTCATGTGAAACAGCGTGCCCGCTTTTCCATTGTGTACTCCGGGTCTATAGGTGATGACAAAGTCGTATTCTGGAAAGAAGAGAGCCCAGCAGAGTTGGCGTGATGATTGCGCTTTAGCGGTCGTCAGTTATTGTAGACTGCGATGATCCGTGATGGCGGTGACTGCATGTCTAGCTCCAAGAAGATAATGTCTCCAGGCTTTGAACGCTGCCTTAATTGCTAGCAGTTCTTTATCAGTGATTGCATAATTCATTTCAGGGGCTGAGAACTTGCAAGACCAGAATGCCACAGGATGCAACTGACCTGTTTCGGGGTCTCGTTGTGACAGGGCTGCTCCCATTGCTATGTTGGAAGCATCAGTTTTGACCACATATGGTAGTTCTGGTCGAGGATGCCCTAGAATTGGTGCTGTGGTAAATGCTTGTTTTAGCTCCTGGGAGGCTTTATCTGCCTCTGCGGACCAATTAAATTATTTATTTTTCCGTAGTAAAAAAGTGGTTGGGTGGACGATCTGGGAGAACCCGGGAATGAACCGGCAATAAAAGTTGGCGAACCCGAGTACACTCTGTTCTCCCTTTATGGATGTCGGTGAGGGCCAGTTAAGGATAGTGTCTACCTTGCGTGTGTCCATGCGTACGCCCCGTGGTGTGAGAATGAAGCTGAGGAATTCTACCCCTGTCACATGAAAGAAGCATTTCTCCAATTTGGCATATAGCCGGTGTTGCCGCAGTTTCTCCAAAACTGCCCGGACATGGTTGATGTGGTCCTCCTTGGTGGTCGAATAGATAAGAATGTCATCAATATAGACAAGAGCGCAGACGTCCAACAGTTCGCGGAGCACGTCATTCATGAAAAATTGGAACGTCGCCGGGGCATTACATAGTCCAACAGGCATAACCTGATAGTCATAAAGGCCATATTTCATGCGAAAGGCAGTGTTCCACTCGTCTCCTTTTTTTACTCTTACTACATGGCAGGCCCCTCGTAAGTCTAGTTTTGTATATATATGAGCGTTTTTGACTTGATCCAAGAGCTCCGGGATAAGCGGTAACGGGTACCCGTTTTTTACCGTGATCTGGTTAAGTGCTTTGTAGTCAATGCAAGTTCACAGGTCTCCCTCCTTTTTAGCCACAAAAAAGAGGGGCGAGGATGCAGGGGACTTGGACGGACGAATGAAGCCATTTGCCAGATACTGATCGAGGTTTTTAGATGCTGGTTTTCCTGTTCTGTTAGGACATAAATCCAGCTCCAGGGAACTTGAGCTCCAGGTACCAGATCAATTTGGCAGTCATACGGTCTGTGCAGAGGTAGGGTGTCTGCTTGCTCTTTTTGAAAGACAATTTGGTAATCCAGGTATTCAGGTGGTGGTGAACTGGTGAGGCCCAGTATGGTTTCTTTCTTCAACAAGCCTGGGTTGGTAAGACCTTTTAATGAGAATCCCTTGCTATAACAGGTGTTGGCACAGTCTTGGGGAAAGGTCAGAACTCGTTAATGCCAGTCAGTCCTGGGTTTGTGGGTCTCCAGCCAGGGTATTCCCAATATCATCTGGAACTGAGGAGCACCGAGGTGATCGAAGGTGATGTCCTCTTGGTGACCGTCCTGACACAGAAGCGTGACCTTCTCATTGTAATGCGTCACTGGGCCGGATGATAGCTGAGATCCATCAACTGCTGTGACGTTTTCCGACACCTGCTTCAGTCGGAGAGGAAGGCCTATCCGGGTAGCGAGATCTTGGTCCATGTAATTTCTCACACCCCACTGTCAATGTATACCTGCAAGGCATGTATTTTCGACGGTTGCTTGTGGTTTACCAGGAGCACTGGGATAACTAGATGTGAGGTCTGTATAGGTTCTTTTTCACCGCTCGACAAGTGGACCCCTACGCTTGCCGGGCATTGGAGTTCCCGAGTCCTGTTCTTCTTCTTCACCCTTGTCAGTTGCTCCAACTGCTTTCCTGGGTGGTTTCACCTGGCATTCTCGGAGATAGTGACCTGCCTTACCAGAGTACAAACAAAGCTGCTGCTGTCTCCTTTTCTCCCTTTCTGCCTTGGTGAGTGGGCTCCGCAAGCTTCCGATTTGCATTGGCCCGGAATGATTGTGTGATTTGGTTTGATTCTCAAGGGGTCGCACGTAGACCGACCGCCCCTCAGCCTTGGCCCGATCCATCTTCCGATCCTGCAATCTGTGATCGAGCTGCACTGTCAGGTCTATGTATTCAGCACATCTTTCCTGGGATTTACTACTTGGGCTAATACGTCCTTAAGTTCCTCTTGCAAGCCTCAGTAAAAGAGCGTAGTTATTTTCTCCTCTGGCCAGTTAGTTTGTGCTATTAGACAATTGAAGGAAATGATATATGTTAGTAGGTCTTGATTACCTTGCCGTAATGATAACAGTTCATTGTCCAGAGCCCGCCCTTGAGTATGCCATGCAAATAGTTTCTCCATTTCACGCTGGAATCCTCCTAAGTCTCCAAGCAAAGGATCATCCTGGTCCGCTGCACTACCTCCCAAATATGAGAGTACAAATGCCCCTCTCACTTGATCGTTGGGGAATGCCCCAGGTCTGCACAAGAAATGTAGGCGACATTGATTCATAAAGATGGCGTACTTATTCGGATCGCCTGTGAAGCGTTCTGGTGAGGCCAGGGGAACCCCCCCTGGAAGAACCACCTGTACTGGCGTGGGCTGTGGAGGTGCAGCAGGAGGGGCATACCCCGGCAGTGGGACCTGACCTGCCTGTGCCTGGAGCATTTGCCTTGCTAGTTCATCTGTCCGCTCCAGGTTCACAATTAGATCCCTCCTTAGGGCATTGGTTTCCTGTCGTGAGGCATGAACTTCAGCCCGTAACTCTCCCAGTAATTGGGCCAACTGGTCTGTTTCAGAAGTTTCCATAATGCCCAGGCAGAGATTCGAAGAGGCTTTGCGTTCTGTTACACTCACCTGGTCTCTGCAGAGGCTTTGGGGCATGGTTGCAGCCCTCACGGGGGTAAGGTTGCTCGGGTCCGACTTCGCCCTCTGCGCTTATGTGATGACTGGTGGTAATAGGTGATGCTGCTCTGGACTGCTCCTGTGTGGAGAATAGGGGGCGTGAGTATGCCAGCTTGTGCGCCTGATCCCCTTCCGGACCCCTGCTCCCAAACCGTGTTACCCATGGGATGCGCTGTACCTGGAAAGCTCACCTGTTGATTAGTTTTGGCGAGCACTCCGTCCTGCTGCTTCTGGCAGGGGCGCTTGTATGGTCTGGACTGAGTTCCTTCACTGGTCCCTTGTACGTGGTAGTCCAGTCCTGCTGCGACTAAGCCACTATACTTCAGGTAAGTGTTCCTGTTTGCCTTTGTCTTTCCTCGTCTGTTTCTGTTGTATTGTAAAGTTTGTTGTCTTGCATTGCTGTCTGTTCCACTTTTGATGTTTGCTCTTTTGCTTTCTTCCCTTGCAGGTGATGTTGCAGGCCCGGCAGAAGCTGCGGTGCTCGAGGCGACAGCCGGCGGGAATGAGAAATGAAGCTGCAGCGGTAAAGTAGCTGGTAAATTGTTAACTAGGGGACACGCAGGGTTCAAATGCGGTGCGGCCCTAGGACGCATGTTCTAACTTTGTCTTTCTTCTTCTTCACAGGGTCCGAGTTCGTGGATGCGGAGTGCGGTGCTGCGGTGTCGGGCTCAAGATCACTGGATGTCAGGAGATGAGTCTGCAGATGAGGAACCGGTTTCCTGGAGGTGAGTATGCAGGAGAACGCCTGGTTTCAAAGGTAAGTAAACTGGTCCAAGCGGCAGTGAGCGTCACGTTGCACACGAGTGCACAGTAACACGAAGCACCAGCCTTAAGGATGGAGCAGCTTATATAGCAGAGCTTCTGAAGCCACGCCCACCAAATTCAGCCTGCCTGCCACACCCTGCCACACCTGAGGAGTCTGTACATGAAGACCAGGCCTAGGGAGCCACACCCGATGAGTCAGCACATAAGGATCTGGAATAAAGGCTTTCAGCTCCTTTCAACTCCTGGAAAGTTCTTGTAAAATAAAAGCACTCCTGCAATCCTGCACTGAAATAAAGTAAAAGCACTCCTGCACTGAAATAAAGTGTTCCTGCTTACATTTCTATATGAGCCTGGCGTTGAAATCAGGCAGAAAAAGTGGCTAAAAGCTAGCGGTAAATCTCCAACTTTCCACCCAAACTCGGGATTGGGCAGAGCGGTAATGCAGTGGTAATAGCATTAACGCCACATTTTTACTGCTCCGCCCAACCCCTGATGAGGCCCAATGTCTTTGTGCATACACTCCAGACACCCACTCTACACCCATCCACATTCATGCTCGAAATGGGTGACTAGCAAGGACTTGGCCAACCCTTTTTACCTTCATGTTGGATAAAATGCACACACACATTCTATACATCTCTGACGAATTTCCCATACCTGGACTTCTGTCCTCCAAGAGCGTTCAACCTAAAACGCATTGAGATCATAAAAATGGTGAAAGGAGCTATAAAAATGGCAATTACATTACATGGTGTCCTCTTTATCAGTCCCCCCCACCCAGGCTGGACATTTTGGGAAAGATCTTTTAAAAAATGAAAAAGTTATTAAGATAGCAAAAAAAACCCACTGTTTTCAGCCTACTCTCATTACTTTTCCCATACAGAAAAAGTCCAAATGTCTGCACAGCGCACAGCAAAAACCACTGGATACAATTGGACCAGATACGAAACATCTTGGGCACAAACCCCTGACTCAATTTTGGAGAAGGGTCTGGGGTTATTACGTCCAGTAACTGTTCAAATATTTGACTCTGTACCCTGACCATCCCAACGCCCTCAATTTCACACGGTATCCTCTTTCCCCATGCCAACCTCTAGCCTGGTGCCAGTTCACCCTTTTGTGCACTTTTCATTTTCGGCTTAACCAGCTTATAACTGCAGTTATCTCTCCCATCAAGCAAAAAACAAATGGTGGATTTTTCATTTCTGAAAATCCTCCTTGATGCCTTTAGGGACACATATATAGCTCTAACTTCTGACATCCGCTGAATTTCAAAAGTTTTGATGCGTTAAATCTGATCACCTTATATATATATACACACAACATATCCCCCATTGGAACACTCAAGGGCACTGAGAGGAAGAGAGTGTAATTAGCTAATTAGCAGAGAAGGGAAGATGCAATAAGCAACAAGAGGCCAAGAAAAAGACATAAAGGCCTCATTACTAATTTGGCGGTATTTTGGCGGTACCGCCACTTGGTCCTGCGGATTTACAGCAGGATTACAAGTGGTGGTAGAGTGGTGTAAATCCCTATGTTGGAAATTATGCCAATTTTATATATTTTTTTTCCAAACTCTGAATTTCAACTGTGCAGTAAAAAGAGCAGTAATTCTGCTACTATCAATAAAAGTTGCGGTAACGGAATCACCACCACGTTTTTACTGCTCTGCTGAATTCATAGTGAAGCCCATAGTAACATAACATATGCAAGCATTGAAAAAAACAATGTATTTGGCTTTGTGTTTTTGATTTTAACACTACTACTTTAATGAACACACATAGGGCCTCATTAGCCCTTAAATGTGGTGGGAACGCTATTACCGCTGCATTTAATGGATGGCCTAATCATGAGTTGGCAGTAAGTGGGGGTTTCACCTCCAGCTTTTTGCTGGAGGTAAAAATGTCCTCTTATTGCCCGTTTTCTGCATTATTACCGCTGGCACAATTACTGTCGTAGGTTATATTGCCTCCAACCCCATTGGGTCCGATGGAATGGGAACTTATCACTGTACCGCTACTAGTGATCTGGCGCTAATAGCACCAGACCGAGTAGCGGCAACACTATTTCTGCTGACGGTATCCTGGCAGTATTTCTGCTGCGGTACAGCCAGACTTCTGATGAGGCCATAGTATTTTCAGCCCGATACACACACAGATTGCAACCTGCACCATTTAGATAATGGGCCTCAGCCCGGCTGTAATACCGCTCAACTGAAATAGTGTTAGCACCAAGCGGTCCGGCGGTATTACCAATGGATCAAGGGTTGGCCGTTAGGTGTAAATCCCCATTTTCGGTGCTAATACCAAACGCTAGTACAGCCAGCAGTAATTATGCCGAATACAGGACGCTAAATGGCAGTTTCAGCTCCAAGAAAAAGCTGGAGGTAAAACAGCCCATTTAGCGGCCAACTCGTGATAGGGCCAGCCCTTAAATGTGGCGGTAATACAGTTAATGCCACATTTAAGGGCTACCGCCCAACTCGTGATGAGGCCCAATGTGCTTAGTGTCGGAAGCATGCAGGAATAAAAGGGATTGTCAATTGCTCCCGCTAGATGCCAGGCCTCCCATGAACCTGTGCAGTGCAGTATAGTGTCCTGGGCGATGGAGGCCATCTCTACAATGAGCACATCTGGAGGGGTGGACCAGGTGTAGAGTGCAGAGGGAGAGAGCACACACTCCGTGGCAACACCTTTGCTCTGGCACAGTCATCAGGCTCCTTCCACCAGCACTCCACCATTGGCCCCATTGCTCAGCTCCACAAAAGCGCCTCACAACTGGCAGGCTTTTTTTGCCTCATGTGGTGCACCTTCCAGAGCTCCAGAACCTTACCGCTTGCCATCTTTTTCAGGTGGCTGCAGAGATTTAAGTGGGCCGGGGCTAACCGGGGAGAAGCCCTGGTATGTTATGTTATGTTAATTAGATTTGTAGCGTGCCAAAGCCTGCAGGCATCCAGGTGGCGAGAGACAGATATAGGGCAGGAAGCTGAGCAAATCATTCTAATAGAACAGCATTGTCTTCAGCTGTTTGCGAAAGGCGAAATGGTCCTCTGTCTTTCGTAGCTGAGGTGGGAGAGCACCCTGAACATGGAAGGCACGACCTAAACCACGAGATTGTTTTATCCGCGGCAGAACCAGCAGGGAGCCTTCAGTGGATCTTAAGAATCTCTTAGGTCGGTAAATGCTGATCTTCTCCTTCAAGTATAGGGGGGCGTTTGCAAAGATACATTTGTGACAAGTCGTGAGCAGTTTAAATTGAATGCGAGCTGCCACCGGGAGCCAGTGGAGTTTTTTCCTGGCAGCACTAGTGGGTTCTGAATGTTTCATCTGAAAGATGATCCGTGCAGCAGCATTTTGTATCGTCTGTAACTGTTGGATGTCGGCCTTATTGGCACCTCCCAATAAGGCATTACAATAGTCCAGGCGTGGCAAAATCACTGCCCTTACAAGTTTTATACGGTTTTCCATCGAGATTAATCGGGCCACTTGTCTAACTACCTTGAGGTGATAGTGTTGGTAGAAATTTCTGTGACGTGTGCCGCGCAGTCCAGACTTTCCTCCATGTGTGTACCTAAAGTCTTGACTTTCTGCACAATTTTAATTTGAATGCCCTCAATGGTGAAATAGGCATATATATGGCCTAGTTTAGATTGGGTATGTTGGGGGCCGCAGAGCATTATTTCAGTTTTGGCAGCATTTAAACTAAGCCAATTCAGGGACATCCATTGCTTTATAACATGGTAGGCTGCTGCTATGTTTTGTTGGTCTACATCGTGATTCCGAGTAATGTTCAATACCTACTGGAAATCATCAGCGTAGTTACAAAAGAAAATCCCCAAGGATTCTAGTTCAACACACAGAGGAAAGATGTAAATGTTGAACAGCAAGGCGGAAAGACATGCCCCCTGCGGGACTCCACATGTTGTGGTCTATGACTCTGAGGCACAATCGCCCCAATAGACAGGTGACTGGCGGCCCTCCAAGAAGGATCTGAGCCAGGTGATGGCATTTTTGGAGAGTCTGCCGACAGTGGACATCCGGTCAAGCAGGATTTTATGGTCCAGCAAGTCAAAGGCTGCTGATAGATCTAACAGCATCAGCAGCCCCGACTTGCTCTGTTCCAATTTAGAAAGCATATACGTTTGCAGATCTAACAATGCGGTCACGGTGCCATGAAAACTACGGAAGCCAGATTAGTTCACGTGCAGTTTACCAGTGTCCAGTACATATTATATGATTGCAATTGTACGGTAGCTGCATTGTCAATAAGTTTGAGGAAAAATAGGATATTGGTGATTGGTCTTAAATTTGCTGCATCCAGTGGGTCCAGGCCTGGCTTTTTTAGCAGGGGGTAACCGCCACATTTTTAATGGAGTGGGGAATAATAATAAAGGGCGCAAACAAATCCCGATGCTCCAGTACGTATTTGGAAGGTAAAATTTCCCCCGGGCAGTTTGTAGGCTGCATATTTTTAAGTAAGACCAACATTTCAGTTAGAGTGGATTCTTTAAAATTGAAACCGGCTAACAGGTTAATAAAGGTGGCTGTTTTAGACGGGTTAGGTTTAGGTGGGAGATATAACAGTGGGAGTGTTTGTGTCTGCTGTCTGATTTTATTTTGAGCCTTCAGGAGCTTCTCAGCAAAAGCCTTCTGGGCTCTATTACAGTCGTCAGCTAGTTGTAGTCTTGTAGTCTAGCTGGTAGTCTCCATAATGTACTCCTGATCCGGGGCTGTTCCGGGATCCCCCAACTAGCCCTTGACGCGCCACCCCTATAAGGCAGCCCTTTGCCATCACAGAGCCGCATGATTAAAAGGCTGTTTGTGGGGGTCGGTGCTTCTGGTATTTTTATTGGTATTTATTTTATTTGTATAGCGCAGACCAGGCCCGGAGGCTACCGGGTGCATTTCTTAAGGCAATGGTTACATAAGTTGCATACAATGATAATATATCAAACAATAAGTATGGCATAGAGATAGACATACGATACATGGTTTGTCAAGTAGTACATCCCTACATAGGTTATTGCAACACGTTTTCAGAGTGTAGCTTAGGCATTGGAAGAGGCAAGCCAACGTTTGGCTCTATGTTTGAAAAGGTTGAGGGAGGGGAGGTTTCTGATAGTCAAGGGGACAGCATTCCACAGTTTGGCTGCCAGGACTGGGAAGCTAGAACCACCAGGTGTTTGGAGCTTGTATCTAGGTAGCCGTAGGCTCTGGTGGGGTAGATCTAAGTTAGCGAACTGGAGTGTACAGCGTGAATCGTGAGGAGAGATAAGTGGGGGCCAGGTTGTTCATGCATTTGTAGGTAAGGGCAAGCGATTTTAGTGAGATCCTTTGGGTGACTGACAACCAATGAAGGTTCTTCCTGGTATCCGAAATGTGTGCGGATCTGGGGATATTGAGGGCTGCCCTGATGGCGTTATTTTGTATGATTTGGAGCTTGTCTAGGTTACCCTGATTAGTGCCCCTGTACAATGCATTGCAATAGTCTAGTTTGGACATGACCAGGGTCCTAGCAAGGGTAGTACAGTTGTGCGAGGAGAGGAAAGGGCGACATGCTGTGATCAGCTTGCAGGTATAGGCGGCGGCGGCCGCAACTGCATTAGTTTGTCTGTGAAGGGAGAGGGTGGAGTCGAGGTAAATTCCAAGCGTTTTTGTGTCTTTGGAGACTTTTATTATATTTCCATCGATGTTAAAGGAGCTGAACATAGGGTTCAGCTTGTTTAGTCTTTGCTGAGTACCTAGGATGAGGAGCTCTGTCTTGTCGTCATTGAGACAGAGCTCATGTTAGGCCATCCATGTTTGAATGACATGGTAAATGTCGTTCAAGGCTTTTGAGTCTAATGTGTAATCACCCGTGATGGGGATGAGTATCTGGGTGTCATCCGCATAGTTTGTGTAGGTGACACCCAGATAGTCGAGAACATCAAATAAGGGTTTAGTAAATACATTGTAAAGGGTCGGGGATACACACGATCCTTGGGGGACTCCGCAAGGGACTGGTGCAGGGTCAGCCGCGGAAGTGGGCAAAAATACCCTCATCTGTCTGTTATCCAGGAAGGATTGAATCCAGTTTGAGGCCATGTCGGAAAAGTGAGCTGCAGTTTTCAGGTGGTGACAGGGGATTTGGTGATTAACCAGATCAAAGGCAGCAGATAGGTCTAATAGTAGTAACAGGGCTAGTTTACCTTTGTCTTTCAGATCCTCAATTTGGGTCTTGAGATCGAGGAGGGCTGTCTCCGTACCGTGCTTCGGTCTAAAGCCGGATTGTCTCGTGCCTAGAAGGTTGTTTGATTCCAGATAGTTCTGTATCTGAAGATATGCTGCTCTATCTAGGATCTTTAGCAGAAATAGGACCGTTGTGATAGGCCTATAATTGGTTGGAACCTCCGGGTCTAAGGTGGGTTTTTTTAGGAGAGGGATAACCCAAGCATCCTTTAGGTTATTGGGGACCACTCCCGATTGAAAGGAGGCGTTGATGAAAGAGGTGATAAAAGGAGCGAGGTCGTGAGCAGACTCCTTAATGATCGGGGCTGGACAGGTGTCCCCTTGGCAGTTTGAGGGTTTTAAGTTGCAGATGATTTTTTCAACCTCCAGAACAGTGAGTGGTGTAAAGCTGAACGGCACAAGGGAGTCGGGGGTTGTTAATTTAGGTGGCCTGGTATTACTAAATGTAAGGGTGTGGAGGGTATTTTGTTTGGCGTTGATTTTGGATTGCAAGGTGGATATTTTGTTGAGAAGGGCATTTTGTATATTGTTGCACCAGGTGCTGTCCTTGGTGCACGTGTCCGGGGCAGGGGAGGGGGATTCTAGCTCTTTGAGGATTTTGAATAATTCTCTAGTGTTCGATTCTGCCTGGGATATTCGTGAGTTGTATGTCTCCTTTTTGGCTTGTAATATGGCCTCCTTGTAGTTAAGAGAGGTGATTAGAAGGGAGGCTTTATTGGCAGCATTAGGGTGGCTTTTCCAAAGGGCTTCAGCCTTGCGCTTTTCTTTGCGTAGCACGTTGAGCTGCGGGGTGAACCAGGTGTTCAGGTGGGACTGTTGTTTGGCTTTACGGATTTTTAGTGGAGCTAGGCTCTCAATGGCATTGGTCATTAGGCTGTTATAAGTGTCTACTAGGACAGTGGGGTCCTTGTCCTTCTGTTGTGCAGCAAGAGTGTTCAGGCAAGGGAGGATAAGAGGAAGCAGTTTCTCCCTGGTGATATCTTTTTTATTTCTGGTAGGTATAGCGAGGGCTATGGTAGGTATGGGCTAAGAAAAACAAAGAGACGGGAGCACCAAAAGTATGATAACATTGCCCACATCTCATTTAGTTTCTTAGGCAGATGTGCCAACCACGCACACACCTCTTTAACCACTTGGCTATGCGGAGCTAAAAGGCTGTTCGAGGGGGTCGGTGCCTCTCCAGAAGAAATAAATGGTGGGACAGGGCAGGTTGTTACCATTGCTTTTGGTGTGCGTCCCTCTCCTTTAGTTTCTTAAACACAGGATTCGACCCCAGCAGGCAGACGGCTTGCAGGGGTCCGAGGCTGTGTTTAAAAAACAAAAGGACAAGGGCGAACCAAAATGAACCTTAGTGAGCCCCATCTCCCTTGCTTGGCTCGCACTGCCAAGAGGTTTTGCCCCTCTTCCCACGTAGGACATGCCCTCTTAATTGAGCACCCCCTTCATTCCTCCTCCCACTTAAAGCACTGGGTGAATCGCTGGCAGTATATTCGGTCTGCCCCTCCAGAGTTCCTGGGACACCCAGCATTCCACGCTGATTTCCCTGTCGCAAGCTAATCCTGGGTTCTTCCCGCCAGCACTCTTCTTTACTGCTCCAGCAACACGCCCACGGACAAGTGTGTAGATTGTACTGCTTCTCACATTTGCGAACGTCTGTTTTTCCCCACCTGTTTACTTTCTACTAGCAATCTATGATACAGCCACTGCTTTCTTTCCACCAGTAGGTACCCTGCATTAGTGCCTGCTGAGTGTCTATTCTGTGGGTTCCCTTAGGTCCTCTATAGGGCGTCCAACAGAATTCTGAGGGGCCCTGTATGAGTGCCCGAATGAAGACACAATTCACGCTGGTTGTCTGTGTGGGACTGCCCTTAGCCGAGGCCACCCCATTTATTAATTTGGGATGACGAAGGTCACGTCCCATGATGTGGGACGTCCTGGTCACAACAGGTTCCAAGTGGAGTCCTGTACAGTGCTTTAATTCCATATACCTTCCTATGCTTGGACCTGTCTAGGTAGTGGAGTCACCCGCTGGACCACCACTCTAAGTCAGAAACTCTCCCCGGGACACAGAGGAAGGGACAGGAGAATCGTGGGCAGCACCTGTACTAATTTTCTGCTCCCTGTCTTCACAGCACCCCTAATCACAGTCTGGTTTACTATCCTGCTGTAGCTAGTTGCAGGTTCCTGCCTATAACCTGTTACCCTGCCCACCTCCTGCTCCCCGGACATTCCTGTTAGCGGTCACAACCTCTGGATGGGTCTCGCTTCTTTGAATTCCTGTGCAAAGTCTGGTGAATCCGTTCCTTACCGTACCCAGTGATTTCATTGATAATATTCACACCACACGTGTCAGTGCAGAATATTCTTAGCCAATAATTTCACCTACAAGATATAATAATAATTATTATTATTTTTAAAGAGTACTCAGGCTAAGACAAAGCATCAGCCTTACATCTATCCCATGCCTTTGATAAGGTCAACAGTGAAAGGCTGTGGATTGCATTCAGATCCATGGGTTGTCCAGTGCATTTGATTACCATTTTAAGGCTTCTCCAAACTAACACAGCCATCCAAGTCCACTTGAATTTGAAAGGTGTATTGACGGAACCAACACCATAGTATAGAGATCTCAACCATGGATGTATCTTAGCTCCCACCATTTTCAATTTATACATATCTGACATTGGAAACTAGTGCCTCCTATCCTCCGAAGTTGGGCCATTTGCCTTTACAATATATGGCTTATAAATGACATTATATTAGTGGATTTAACTCCCATGGGTCTTCATCACTCTCTGAATACCGCTATTAACTTTGAAATGACATCCACTCAGAGAGCAGTGAATAAGGAATTGGTGTTGAAAAGAAAGCCATTCATTTCTTAACTGAAAAAAAATTGATAATAGATATGGAAAGTTCTCTGTTTTGCCTCCGATTAAATTTTACAACGGTATGGTTGTTCTGACTTTATCCTATGGTGCAGAGGTGAAATTTAAAAGAATTCAATGGGACAGGTTGGAGGGAAGATCTGGAAAGGGTTCTTAACTTACCTAGAGGTGTTCTGATCCACCTCATTATGCTGGAACCTGGTCTTAAATCCCTAGAATTGTATAGTATATGGAAATCCTTATTATTTAATAAGTTATTGTCTAACACAAAAGCTCACTGTATAAAATATTCCAGTGTCGGCTATCGGAAACGAATTGGGAATAGCATCCTTGGAGGCCTGGGTGAGATGGAGATTGTTATCCCTATTTTGTAGTTTGATAGACCCACTGTTGAATACGCTCTATGCTGATCTGGGTTTATTGGTGCCAATGTGTGGATCGGTGCATGATTCAAGTACGTTTTTTACTGTAATTCGGGATATCTGCGACCAGTCTGTGTGTGACCTTAATACTGATAGGGAAACACTGGTCACAAATCCTGAAAGGGTGAAACAATTATTATATGATAAAGACTGGATCACAACCACAGATAGATTCCACTCTTATCCCTCTTTGAGTCATTTACAGTGGGATCATAAGAGACGTGGGGTTATTTCACCCCTTCTACTAGAGTTTCCAAACCAATAGTATCAGACTATTCTTTTAAAACTGCGTTGGAACATTTTGCCAACCCGGTAGGTGTTACTGTGCAGGAAAGCGATAGTTTTGAAAGATTCATATTGCCGATTTTGTGAGAAGGAGGGTGAAACTGAAATTGTGTGGCACTTACTACTCTCTTGTCCGGCACTATGCGAATAAAGGTCTACCCATATGACCACATTTGCTAAATGGGGAGTCAGGGGGGAGGATAACTATATATGGTCCCAGTGTATTAACATTCAGAACACCTCAGAGGGTTTAGTGATTGCGTCATTCATTAAATCCCTGGACTTATATAATGAACAGGATATAGTATGCTCTTCTATCCTAAAAACACAGTAATTAATGTATTGGCTCCCTTTATGAAACCTTATCGGGGCCGAAATACTGTTGTACTCTGTTCCTATGACTTTTTTCTCTTTTTTTTTATCTTTTATCGCTAGTTCCTATGCAATTTGTGATAGAATGGGTGGAATTTAATGGTTTTTAATACTTGTTTTTTATAAATGTTGATTATTTGATATGGATAAAATTGGTGAAATGTGTTAATAATGTAATTTGTGATAGAATGGATAGGATTTAATGATCTGCTTTACAAATGTTGATTGTATGATATTGATAACATAGGTGAAATGTGTTAAAATTGATGATTGCTGTATGCAATTGTTTTAGTATTCAGGTCCTAGGAATTGGCAATATTTATGAAAACGTTTGTATTTGTTTTATTATTCAGGTTCTATGAATCGATAGTATTTATGAAATTGTTTGTTTCTGTGCAAAAACTCTAACTATGATGAATTGAGATGCATGTAACTGTTCTAATATCTATGTTTGTCTCGTAAAACTGTGTAATAATTTATTTCCTTTTATTTCCTTTATGTATTTTATTCAATACTAAATGTTGTAAAGGTTTCTTTTGTAAACCATATACAATCAAAATAAAATAAATACATAAAATTAAAAAAACAAGCTGTGTATAAGGGAATGGATCAAAACAAGTGAGGATTCTATGAAATATAAATATTGTCAGTTGTCCCATCTAATAGAAAAAAGGCTTGGCTTTCTTCCAAATTATCTTAGGAAATGATCTTAGGAAACCTGCTTACACATAAAATCAAATGTATAAGATCTAAATTATGGGAAACGCCAAAACTTTGTAGATAGTATGGCCAATACACATAAGTTGAAACTCTGGAACAGCTTTGCATATTTTGTCTGTATCTCACTCAGCAATACACAAGGCAATTAAAAAAATATATAGAGACCTTCCAGTGTATGGAGACTTCAGAAATGTTGAAATCCTTAATACGTGGTAATCACATTCCACTCTGCATAGCGACATAGAATGTTTAGGTGCGGTTTTAACTGAACCAGACAATATTCATATTGTGTAATGTAAGCTACGCTTGAATGTGATCTTCAATATGCTGCTATTCATTGTTTTGATATTCATCTTTTTTGCTGTTAAATGTGAAAGGTTTACTTAAAGCAAAACACAATTAAAAAAGGTACAGATTAGTTAGGGAAAGGGAAAAATTATTTTTCAGGCGTTTGGTTGGGGGCACATGGGGAGGCTAAGGGGGCTGCCATGTGCATTGTACCGCTGCTCTGAAAAATGGAAAATTCAAAAATGAAAAATATGGAGATATACAAAGAGGTAAAAACGCATGGAAGGTGTCCCAATGGGTAAGAATTACTTGCTATAGCTCATCAGGCATGACCTCTTAAAAACCATTGAGGTTAACCATAAAGGCCTGAGACAGACATGTATCATTATAATGCTTCAAAGTTGTTTATTGTTATCTAGTCATGTTTCAAAGGTTTCAGGAAGGATGCTTTCAAAAGCATTTTTTGCTATTCATTAAACAAAATTGTACTCAATGGTGGAGGAATGGCACTCAGTATTTAAACTTTATGAGTGTAACACACTGGCTACGATCATTCAGGAAATGAGAGCTCTAGAAAAGTGTGCGTGCTGGTACATTTGCATTACCACAACAAAGGTTCGACTGGAACGCAAAGTGCTACAGTGAGATCGGATCGTTATTGTCATATGGAAGGTTATTGGTTGCATATAACGCAGCTGATGGCATTGGCAGGGTATTTTGGCACTTTGGCGCATGCAGGGGAATGGGTTGGGTTGGCAGGAGAGGGAGCGGTGCAAGATTGCTTTGCTGTTGTGTTGTTGCGTGCAGATTGGAAGGAACCATGATCTGTGTGCAGGGTAAGCTTCAGATCTTTTTGGCCAGTAATCCATTGGGACATTGCCTAGCTGTAGCCTGAGGTGGACACATACTGTGTCTGTCTGGTTGCTGTGTGCATGGTATGTTTGTGTCTTATGGTCGTGAAACATGGTCAGTGGGTACGCAGGACTGTGTATGGACCCCGATCGGATTATGTGTGTCAGGTCTCTGCTTTATGGTCCGGGTCACGGTCGTTATGTTATGTGTAGATTAAGTAATATCGGCTATGGCTAGCAATTGAACAAGGTGACTAGTAAGGTGCAGTTTAGGTACCAATCATTAACAGGAGCATAAAATGATGGGGTACAGTCAAAGGAGCGAAATACTGATGAGTGTGGTGTGTGCCCCTTTAATATGTGTGACATGGAAAGTCACAAGGTGCAGACAATAAATAGGGGCCGCCCGTTCTGAGAGTTAATCAACACGGGGACTCAGTGACAAGTGCATCACTGTCTCCGTATTTGTTGTTACGCGGGGAGGCCCAGCCCTGTCCGGGCCATTCGCCACTACACTGGCGATGAGCCGGTTGCCGTAGTGAAGCCACTTCACTCGGCGTTTACCGTTTCTGCTCTGCAAGGGGTGCATCCTCCCCCTTATAGCGCGATCATCACTCACTGCCTGAGCCTGCATCAAGGCTTGGCACCATTGACCACTCCACGGGGAGTGAAGGCCTGCCCCCCTCTTTATCCAGGGCCACCGGTGAAGCGAGCTGTTCCAAGGCCTTGCTCTGGTCGCCTGCAGAGTGCAGTGCCGAGCGGGCCAAAAAAAAGAAAAAAAAAGAGAGACAACATCAGAGACAGTGGCAAAGAGACCGCGTGAAGGCCACCAGCCCTCAACATCCCACATTAAACCTGAGGACAATCTGCTGCAACCAAAAACAAGGTACTGCCATATAAAACTGGGAACCCAGTTCGGGCAACAAGAAAAAAAAAGCAGGTACAAGGATTGCAGCTTTCAATCTGGAGTGCTTGTGTGCCCTTAA
Source organism: Ambystoma mexicanum (assembly GCF_040938575.1). NCBI lineage: Eukaryota > Metazoa > Chordata > Amphibia > Caudata > Ambystomatidae > Ambystoma > Ambystoma mexicanum. Next base: position 416,416,066 of record NC_090934.1, on the reverse strand, counting down.
TCTCTGAAAGTGAACCCTGCCCACATATGTCAGTAAATCACGCCAAATGATTACTCATAACCATCACTGATCCAGCAGTTGGGTTAAAGTTCCTACCAAGAGTGCTTGTGCACCCTACCTGCCTCATGCCTACACGTGCATGGCATTGAAGAGTTGACAAACCAATGACCTACCTACTTCAATCTGCCCACGATCACCACGCAAGTGAGCATCTATAATGGTGGACAAGGCTGCTGCTATCCCGGCTGCGGCCAGAGTGCCTCGCACACCAGTGTATTTTGCACCTTTTCAGGAATTTGACGTTTCTGGAGCTCCGCCAGCCCTCGGTCCTCGATGGTCTGCCTGGGTAAAACGTCTGGACATGTTTCTATCCGCCATTGGCAAAGACGACGATGAGACAAGGAAATCAATCATGCTGTACTCAGCTGGCCCTGCAGTCTGTAATATTTTCAAAAGACAGTCTGCAAACGTCAAACAGGAGCAAACCATCAGAGGGTGAAACGAGAGGAGCCAAACACCAACAGCGAGCAACATATAGCTGGCATGCAATCGGAGCAGCCGCAGTCTCAGTCCTGGTGTAAAACATAAAATGGAACATGATACCACAAGGAGCAGTCCAGCAGAGGGATCATGATTTGCGTTGCACTGTCATTGGTGTAAAATATAAAGCAGTACCAAACACCTGAGGCAGACAAGCCATAAAATGTAGAATAGCAGCAAACATCACCAGCTGCAAAATAAAAGGTGCAGATTGATACAGATAAAGTGCAAAATAAACATCAGCCGATATCTCAAAGTGCAGGTAAGTTGCAAAAGACAAAGCAGCAGCAAATATGTGAAGGTGTCGACGGGTGAACATAAGGTAAACAAATATAAATACATTTTAATCTTAAAAAATAAATAAAAATAAACACCAGTAACTTTCATAAGGCATGGGCAAGGTGCCTGAGGGTTAGCAGTGGGTTGATGAGGACGGCAGTGGGCTGATGGCTTTCTGCGGCTGGGGGCTGCACGATCTACAACTCTCTCTCGCTAAATACTCTCCTTCTAGAGCCGACCGCTCGTCCTCCTCCAACTCTCTGCGGGTGAGCCGCTTTCACAAACAGAGATTTGAGGGTAGATCTTTATCCTTTGTAGCCTCCCTGCCTCTCTCTCTGTCTTGAGCCAGATCTCCTTAAGTTCAGGAAACTCATGAAGACCTTCCTCTTCTCTTCCTCTTTCTCTCTCCCTCTCCCTGGCTAACCTCCTCTCTATTCTCACCTACTTCCCTCCTCCTTCTCTTCCCCAACTCTGCTCCGTTTTGCTGACTGGTCATCTGGTGCAATTCCAGAGCCACAGAGGTATCAGGCTCCCCTGCCAGTCCTCACACTTGCCCCTAGGCCTCTGCACTCTGCTCATCACTATTGCACTTCTGGAATGCGTTCCATGAGAAGGTAACCTCTCTGCACTTAACCCAGGGCCATGCTGGACTGGGCGCACTTGTTCCCTTGCCCCTCCCATTCACTCCCTGTCTGCGCACTTACATTACCTAGAATGCAACAGGCCTGGTTTGCCAGGCCTAGAATGGTAGTTTATTGTTTCTGTATGTTCTTCTCCTTCCTCCTCCCCCCTCTTATCCTCTCCTCTCCTTCCCCCAGAAGCTCACTGTCTCCAGAGCCCTGGGTCTCTCTAAGCTGGACTGTTGCAACAGCCTCTATTTAAACCTGCCTGCCTCTATTCTCCGCCCTCTGCAATTTATCCAAAACAGGACTGCAAGACTTGTCCTTGGCCTCAAGCCCAGGGATCGTATCTCTCCAGGACTGAAATCTCTGCACTGGCTCCCAGTGGCTGCAAGGATTAAGTTCAAAACTCTCTGCATTATCCACAAGGCCTTCTGGGGCCTGGGGCCGCATTATCTTCAACTCTCTCTTCCTGAATACCTTCCTTCTCGGGCTCTCCGCTCATCTGCCTCCAACTCCCTCAGGGTCAGCCGCTTCTCCAAGCAACAAGTTGGTGGTCGATCTCTCTCTTCGCAGGGGCCTTCCTCTGGAACAGCCTTCCTGCCTCCCTGAAAATTGAGGAGAACCATCTCCGGTTCCGGAAACACCTCAAAACCTTCCTCTTTGCTTCTGCTTTCTCTACCTCTCTCCCCTGTTGAACCCCCCGGCCGAATCTTCACTGGTTACCTGGCCACTCTTCTGACCTTGGGGCCAGGTCCTACCCTTTGCACTCCTGCCCTGCCTCCCTGGAAACCCCCGCACTTAAGGAATGTTTTCTGTATCCTTCAGTCACCCCCACAAGCACTTGTCTGCTCTACCTTGCACTTGCCACCATTGGGCCGCTTTTACCTATCATATTTATTCCCCTATCCCATGTACTGCACTTCCCCTTCTCCCTTCCCCAGGCACTTTTCCCTTCTCCCTACCCTTGCACTTGCGCAATCTGAATGACGCTTGGCCTAGTAGGATCATTTGTCTGTCTTTCCACTGTTTTTCCCTCCCCTGCCTCGTCGCGCCTTGAAACACTTGTGTATAGGCACGTTATAAATACCATATCATATCATATCATATCATATCATATCACCTCATTCTTTGTCATGCACTTGCACTATCTGAAACGTCATTGGCCAAGTATGGTAGTTTATGGACCGTATGTTCTTCACCCTCTCCTCCCCCCTTTCTGGTCTTCCTTCTTGTCATGCACTTGTACTATTAGTAATGCCGTCAGGCCTAGTTTGCTAGTCATTTTTTGTTAGATCATTCGGAAACTTCAAAGTCCAAAGAATGACTGTATTCCCTTGTTCCCTTCCCGCCTTGAAGCATTTTGAAGCACTTCACTTGTGTATAAGCGCTTTACAAAGAAACAATTACAAATTACATTTACAACCAAAAATCACAAAATGCAGGGAAGGCGCAGTTATAATAAAAAGGATGCACGCAATGATGAGTCTGGAGCAGGACCTCATGTAGGACTGTACACAAGCAGGTAAAAAGGTAACTTCCAGTAGCATCACATAATCACGTACATGCAGCGGTACATGATGACTCGACATTGCTAGTGAGAAAAGGCCACAGAAAATGCCAGAGTGCCCTTAGGCCTTACAGTCGGCCTCACAAACTGTGAACGGATCCTCGCCATGCCACTTAGAAACTGAGCTGCACCATGTGGGATGCACTGCACGCTTTGCAACAGGGGACTATGGTGGCTCCTGTGATGATTCAGCAGACCACTACTGCTACTGAGGTGCAGTCTTTGTCCTTCCTCCACAGGGGATCAGCACAGCGATTACCTCTGATGAGGACCCCTACAGCCGTGAGGCTGCAGATCAACCATACCCTCATACTCCCGCATTGGTAGGTTCAGGGCCCCACTATTGTAACTCCCATTGGATTTTGCATGGTGATAGATGTTATGGCTTAGGGTCACCACTTCAAGTATATACTAAAATGCTGGCGCAACTAGTGGGCAGCCCTCCTCCTGCCCAGTTTGCCCAGAAACAGCAGTGACATGTGTGTTCAGTACTGAGCTACCAACACCTACAACTTTGCCACATATAGTTTGTATACGGCTGCGGTCGAGCTGTTGGTGAACTCCGAGGACATGAAACTAAATTGGCAACGCCGGATGAGATCAGTGGCCAGGTCCTTCAGTAATGGAGCTGCATGTAAGGGGTCATGCGGCAGGCCCACCGGCAGAGAGTGAGTGCAGCCTCTGTGGTGCTTCGTCGACTAACCCTTACTAATTCCACAGGGATACTTGCACCTGGTGCATCACTCCAGTGCAGTAGGACATAAGAACTCCTGGTCCTTCCCACCTCATCGGATGAGCGGACCTGTGATTTCCCTGCGGGTGGACATCTGCAGCAGGGAGGCTACGCAACTCCATGGAATATAACAGACCCCAGCATTGTAACTGTGCATGAATTTGAACAGTGTGGCAAGCAGTAGACTGGCACACCCCAGGCATATACTACAACCTCTGATGTGCCGTTGATCAGCCCAGTCCAACTCCTTTCAATGCTTAAATAGCAGGGTAATCTATGCACTATACTGACTTATTGGCACCAAAAGCTGCTAGCGAATCAATATATCCTCTCATTACTTGTCTGAAAACTACTGGACTGCACCCTTCCTGCTACTCCACACCTTGTCCTTTCACATCATGACAAGGGTGTCAAGTAAGAAACAGGGTCCAATGGATTCCTTCAGGAGTACACCAGCCAAGACATATTCCACATCAATGGTGACAGATAAAGATAGGGCATGTGGCGCTATACCACAGAATCAATTCAATCCAACCATGGAAGCAATGCAAGATGGATTTGCATCTTTTAACTATAAACTGGATGACCTAGCAGACAACATCAGCTCACTATGCACTAAATTGGAGTAGAGGGGCCACATCACACAGGCCAAAACTATGATTGAAGATGTGGAGTATACATGACACCACCATACGTTCACTTAAGAAGGATTTTCGACCATCAAAATGAAATGTGTAGACCTGTAATCCAGGTCAAGACACAACAATATATGTAAATGCTGGATACCTGACCCACTGTTCTCACCACAATTCCTCATAGAAAGGGCTCATAGATCATTACAATTGGGGGTTGCCAGAGGTAGCAGCTCCCGTCACTGGTGACCCTTGCGACCTCTGGCACTGCCTCTTAAATTCCTGGTCCAGATTTCACAGAATTAGTGCAAAATGGAAAGCAAAGAGGGATCTTTGGAGCCCTATTTACCTTCAGCAATTATTCCAACCTCTTCTCTTTCCCCCATAAAACCCAGAGCTTGATCCTATTGGCCGCTAATGAGTTGGGAAGGAAAAGTGGTGGCAATTCCTGTTCCGTAAAACATGCAGAAAATGGCCATGGAAGAGAAGAAACCAGGTAACGCCTGATGGTGTTACCCGGGGCCGGGAGGTGGAGCTCCAAGTGGCTGTCGGGCCACTTAGATCCAGAGTGCCAGGTGTTGTGCAGGTAAGCGAGAGGCAGGAGAGGGTGTGGGTTGTTTATCCAGGAAAGAAAGGTTGTGAAGCAAAATCAATGGTTTTGTGGTTTTAAACATTAGTCTCAATTCTGTTATGTGCTACTTTTGAACCTGGTACTGGTGGCTCATGCAAAGAGGAGTAACTGAGCAAACCACTGCAATGGCCGGGGATGGACAGAGGCAAATCTATATACTGGCCTGGCCACATAAAAAACGAGCAAGCCTCAGCCATTATCCGGGCTGCATGGTTTAGTATTAGATGCTGGGCCTTAGCATCAGGGTGCTGGTGAGTATGGATCATCAGGATTTTTGGGGTAGTGGCCAGATTGTGTGTGATAAACTCCCCTGGTGGGCTTCCCACAATGAGATACAGTGACAAGCTGCATGCATGAGGCTAAAGCAGCGAGCCACTATCTCTTGGGGACTTTCTCTTTTCCGCATTCAAATGCCTGCTTTTTAATTTGCACTTGCTGAAGTACTACGTTGTTATAATAAAGCAAGGTGAAGTCAAGGCGAAGAAGAATGACATTGCGAACTGTGCGGGAGGGGAGGAGTGGCATCATCCCTTTTCCTAATCCCGTTCTATCCTACCTCCCCTCTAGTGTCATAGGATATTGTCACGCATATCCTACCCTACCCCAAGACCTTCTGTTGAACACTCACACTCTGAGGAAAGCAAAGGAATATACACCCCATTTTTCTAAATACAACACATACTTATCCTCCTGTCCCTTTAATATCATAAACTACTGTGAGACCCAATATTTTCCTTCCCTGCTAACCTCATTCCCTAAAAGAACCAGAACCACCTTCTTATCATAAGACACACAGGTCCTCATTCCGAGTATGGAGGTAGTCGTGGCGCTATTTGCGCCATGACTGCCTCCCATACTGGTACTGACTCCGGTTTGGTGAAAGGGGGACTTACCGGTCCAGTCCGACCTTGGCGGGACCGCTAAGTCTCCATTCACCAAACCATTCCCCATTCCCATTTGAGCCCCCATAGGTCTCAATGGGAATGGAGAAGTAGCTAATAACCTTACCGCAAATTGCGGTACCGTTATTAGCTCTAAAGTCCCTTAACGGGTCCCGTCCTTAACACCTGGTCAGACCAGGCGTTAAGGAAGGGACCCGCTAAGGGAACTCAGAATAGGGCACAAAGGGATTACCGGCACCAGTGTCCTTACTGGTGCCGGTAATCCCTTTGCGCCCAACTCGGAATGAGGCCCACAATCTTCTTTTCCCTGAGTATCACTCAAGTACTGTGACAAAGAAGAGGAAATGAAGAGGAGTACAGATTTCCAATGAGAAACACCACTTTGGTACTGGAACGAAGAAGATGCAGATACAGGCATATCAACATTTTCATAGGCCATGTCCCACTACCAAGGCCAGGCGGGGTCAGGCAATTGAAATCAACCATACCCACCTGCCGCCTATCAAGTCTTCAGGAGAGTACAAAAGGAACACTGGCAATTAGCAAAGAGAGAGAGTTGGGAGAAGAACTGAGTAGCTGTGGCTGCCCAGGACCAGCTGGAAGAAACAGGGACCCCAGACTCTGAAGGTCTGTGTGAGGAAGCATCTGGGAGAAGCGTGTCTAACAACCCCTAGTTCCAGCAACGAAGAGAGATTCAAAGAAGGGAGCCAGGAGGCGTGCTGATCCCTTATTACATTGGTAAAATTAAATGCTTGTTCTCCTGGGCCAGGACAGGAGACCAGGAGTGTCTGAGGGGCAGGTGGGGAGACCCTGACCTCAGAAAACAAAGACGTTAACCCAAAAACGAAGAAAACATCACTGGTGAGTGAAGTGCAGTGAAAGCCCAGTGTGTAAGTGAGCAAGATACAAAGTTGCAGCCAGAATGCGTAAGACTGGAGACGCGTCGGGTGAAATTGACAAATGGAATTATAAGGATATATAGTGGCAGAGTGGTCTCGTGTAGGATTACATGTTCTCGAATGACTCTGTGAAAAGGAAGCAACTGTCTGCAAAGAGGTGAGCTGTGCGCAGAAACGAAAAGTGAGCAACATATAGCTCCTAAAAAGGGGGAGCTGCGCAAAAAATGAAGTGGGAGCAAAATTCCCCAAACTGATAGAAAAGTGTTGACAACAAACAAAGTGTGTTGGAAAAGAATTGGGGTGTTCACCAGGTGGGCGATTGATCCAGGCTAGCTACAGAGATGCCAGAATAAGGAAAGAAAAGCATTGGGGTGGCCAACAGGCATTAGATTGATCCAGGCTGGCCGCGAGACCCCAGAATAAGCAAAGAGTGTTGGAAATGCATTGGGGTGGCCACCAGTTGGGAGATTGATTCCGGTTGGCCCAAGAGACCCAAGTATAAGGAAAAGAGAACTCTATTAAGGTTAAAGCACCTGGCTGCACGACCAGGTACAGTGGACCGTGCGGTCTGACAACTGTGCCACGACCAGGGGAGCCCAATTGAAAGCAAGGAGCTGCATGATCTAATAAAGGAAAAGATAAAAGTTGGCCAAATCCCATTCAACCTATTATTCAGTAGAAGTGAGGACAAGCATAGGTTTTGAAATAGGCAGTATTTTGTTTTGGGCAGACTCACTTAGATTTCCTTTAGTTTTCTTTCCGTTAGGGAACATTCTCAGCTTAGAGTTAGGGCAAGTGAGGCGTTACACCATTCTGACCATTGAGAATAAAGGTTTTCAAACTGTGAAACTGTGTTTCACTTGTCTGCGTCGTCTCTTGATACCTGGCCTGTCTTACAGTATGCACCAGAAATCAGAAACATACATGGCAGCAGCATACAGAAGCACAAAAACATATTCAAATGCATATTACATGCCCTTTTTGGAGTGGGACCAAGCCTGATTTATATATGGTCTGTGCCCTTCTGTAATGGCTTGGCAGGCTGAAAAACGATTGTCTGGAGGGTTGCCCAGAGGGTTGCCCAGAGCTATGCTTGTGGTTATGACTGATTTAAAACCACCTAGCCATTTAAAACTACCTAGCCATCACCCTTTGGTTTTGCTTAAGGTTTTGCTTAAGTCACCCTGACTGGGAGAGGTATGCCCAGACTTGTGTCCCGAGCCTAGAGGCCCAAGCTATGTCTCATTGATGACCAGTGAGGCTGAAACATGTCTGGGGATGCTTGTGGTCTTGTGCAAAATGTATGTGGCCTAGTATTTCGGGCTGGACTATCCTTGTTGCAGTGGGACCAAGTCTGATTTACATATGGTTTGTCCCCTTCTGTAAAGGCTTGGCAGGCTGAAAAGCGATAGTATGGAGGGATGCCCAGGTCTCTGCTCATGATTATGATTGATTCAAAAATCTTCCAGCCATCACCTTCTGGTTTTGCTTAAGTCACCCTGAGAGGAACAGGTATGCTCGGACATGGGTCTTAAACCTGCTGGGCCTAGAGACCCACGCTACACCTCACTGATTATGTCCAAAGTAGCTGAATCATTTCTGAAGATGCTTGTGGGATTATGCAGTGGGGATGTGACCTGGTAGTCGGGCTAAACTATCTGTTTTGGAGTGTCACCAAGCCTGATTTGCATATGGTCTTTCCCGTTTTATAATGGATTTGCAGGTTGAAAAACAATGGTTTAAAAGGTTGCCCACAGCTATACCTGTGATTATGATTTATTCCAAACCTTCCAGCCATCACCATCTAGTCTTCCGTAAGTCAACTGTAACAGGGACAGCCATGCCTGGATGCAGGTTTTGGATTTGTTTGGGTTATGATGGCAGCAATTGCACCTCAGAGGCTGAACACTAAATTTGGTACCTGACACCATCCATTTGAGGCATAAATTGGCACTGAGTGCCAATATTGGGTACATAGGTTTGCGTTCGGGTTATGATAGAAATTATATATTTGAGATTGAACGATAGATATGGTGATTTACACCATTGATATGGGGTCATAAGGGCATTTCATGGCATTACTGGTGCATTTGAGGCTGTCCTTGGCATATAATTAAAGCAACTACACACAGTATGCTGGTGCCTTATGCCATCTATAAAGGACATTAACTGGCATTGAATTGCATTCGATTATTTGAGGCAGTGTCTGGCATATGGTAGCAGCAATTAGACATTTAGGCTGTTTAATACATATGGGTACTTTTAGCAAACATACAAAGCCTAAGGCGCTTTGATTGGCATTATTGGAGCATTTGAAGTAGCTTTTGGCATGTGATGGCAGCAACTGAACATGCAGGGTTGAGCACTGCATTTGATGCCTTACACCATGTATATGATGCCCTAACTAGCCTTGAATGCCTTTGTTGGGTTATCTGAGCCTTCATTTGGCTTACTGTGGCAGCAATTGGACGTGTGGGGCAAAATAGCCGATATTAGTGACTTAACCCATGCATATGAAAGGTAAGGGCACTAGATGGCATTACTCAGGTATTTGAGGCAGCACTTGACACATGATGGCAGCATTTACACAGAAGTCAGATTGCGCATACATTGCCTTACACAATGCATAAAAGCTATTCAATGAATGCCATTTCTGGGGCATGTGATACTGCACTTCACATAATGTACAACAGCAGTAATTAGAAATCTCTCTTACATATGGTGTTTATATTAAGTGATACTGGATGGCATGGCTGTTCATTTGATGCTGTGCTTGGCACATGATGGAAGCAACTGTAAGGCTGTAGCGTACTTATTCTGCCTGTTAAAGGCATAAGATGGTAGTATCTGCACATAGGAGGCTACACTTGCTATACTGTATTATGGCAGCACATGGGAATGTGGGGCATTACTTAGCATATGACTATGACGTGTAGGTATAATGGGAACAAGATGGCAGTAAATGGCCATATAACACTAGAGTTGCATATGAATGGCGGTGCCCCTGGTCTATAATGGTTCTGCTGGTTGAATTCTTGTCATGTCATGCTCTGTGAATGGCAGTAAAGGCAGTAACTTAATTAAAATATGATTGGTATCTAAAAAAGGATCTAAAGCAGACATATAACTATTTGGAATTTTATGACTCATGAGCCTATGTAATGTAATGTAACAGCATTTATAAAGCTCTTACTACGGCACAAAGGCATCTAGGTGCTGAGCAAGCAAGGTAGAAAAATGGGGGGGGCACTAGAGCGCCCAATCAAGATGGCAGTGCGCCCGTGAGCGCTCTGCACTACCATGAATATCAGAGCACAATCCGGCCGTTCGACTGCCTTCTACTCGCAATCTGAGCCAGGCACCCTGTGTGTGAAGGCCCCCTGCACAGAATAGTGAAACTCTGGAGTTCCAACTCCTCCCAACGGCTGCGCTGGAGGCGAAGACCTCTACACTATGGGCCGATTGAGACCGCGAGTGCTGGAGGGGGAGGGAATCCGCAGCACACTGTGAGCAGACGTCGGGGCCGCCCCGCCTCTGCGGCTACCAGTGCTGGTAGAAGGAGGAGGCTGTCCCTGGGGACCCCTGCCAGGCTTCGCTGGCACCAAGGACTGGCTCCGGAAACTGGGAAACTGGGAGCCAGTCACCACCGCGGAGTGTGCACGACCCACCTACCACCTCCAATCCCCCATGCACAACCGCACATCCCCACACTCATCCGCCTGGGGACGTTACCAGCGCTGATACACTAGGGCACAGTGGCAGCAACACTCCATGCCTGGACCAGGCCGGAGCTCCTGCTTCGGAGACTCAAACAATGCAGGCGCTCGCTGGACGGCGTCTCCCGGTGCGCCTGACCTCGGCGACTACAACAGAGCACCTCCTTGGATGCACAGCTGGATGGGACCCAAGACTGGCGCGACAACCGGTCAACAAGTCATATCATCAGAAGGCAACAGAGGGGCAATAGCGGGTCATTAGACGAGATGCTCGCCTCCTCGGCCTGCAGTCTCAAGGCCTATAAGAACACCAGGGGCGCTACACTTACACAGGGAACCAAATAAACTGGGCAACCTCTCACTCCACCCGATACAGTCATGAGAGTGGAGGGGGTGAGTGCCCTGAACGTTAGAGCAGCTACCCCCCCTGAGTGCACAGGAATGCCAACTGATCAGACCCATACTGGCGCACAGCTAACTCTGAGCGAAAAACACTCAAACCTCAGGTCGTAAGCACGGTGTGCTTAAAGGGAGAGAACTGTGAATCAGAGGAGTCACTGGGGGATCGAAATAAGGAGGAAGATGTCAAAGGCTAATAAAGGCAGCAAACACCAGGCCAAACTTCGATTTGAGGCTGCTCCACACCCCGACAGGCCGAGATGATGAATTCATCAGAGGGTGACAACCCACAGGCTAGACTTGACTCTGCAACAGCATTCTACAACATAAAAGAAATGTTTAGTCAACTGCAAAGCAGTATACAGTCCCTGGATGGAAAGATAAACACATTGACCTGTAAAGTGGATCACATGCAGGTCCGCTTGGACAAGCATGTGGAAAGACTAGACAAGGTGGAAGGCCAAATCTCAGTAGTGGAAGACGAGGCCACTACAACATCACAGGATCTGCAGCAGATGAAAAGGACTCTCAAAGACCTCACAGAGAACCAGGATGACCTGGAGTCCAGGTCTAGAAGAATGAACCTGTGACTTGTTGGCGTTTCCGAGGCACTCGACCAGCGAAACATGGAAACGATGGTGCAGGAAATCCTGGGAGAGGCTCTGGGACTGGAAGATCTCTCAAGCATATTCGTAGTGGAAAGAGCTCACAGTATCCCTAGGGGCCGGAGACCAATACCGGGGGCTCCACCACGGCCAATAATTGCATGTATGCTGAACTATCGAGACCGGGACACAGCGCTGTGGAAGGCAAGAGAAAAGGGTCAGCTAGCATACAAAGGAGACACGATAAAGATCTTCCCAGACTTCTCCGACAAAGTACAAGTGCCACGCAGAACCTTTAAAGACGTGAAAAAAAGACTGCAAGATCATGGGCTACGCTATGCCATGCTGTTCCCGGCCAAGCTACGAGTGGAACACGAGGGTGCATGCTGTTTTTCACCACCCCGGCAGAATCAGGTGAATTCCTTGAGCATCTGCCCACCAGGCACAGGGGGAACAACGACTGAAAAGGTATCGAACCAAAACATGTATCAAGGGGTCAAGAACACAATGGATCATTGAGAAATGATTGGAGGACAGCGACGGGCCCTATGAATGGGGTTGTGGAGTCGTGGTCGGGCTTCCAGCTGCAACCCAGGCGGAAGCAAGTTAACAGCTCTGTACGCTGGCAAGTTGGGGAGGCCAGCCAAGGGCAGGAGGGGGGAAGGGTGTAACTGACAGGTTGTGGTTGTTGGTGGGGGAGGGTAACAGGGGGGTGCTTACATCAAGTTGAAGCATCACGATATATCAGTGGTCAAGGTATGGTCGATGAGAGAGGTCGGGCAACATGCCTCAGAACACGCCTGTGTCTAGAGATTCAGGCAGGGAATAGCAGGAATGGGATGTCCGGGTCGATCAGATACCTGACATGGAATGTGCGCAGGCTGAACTGCCCGTCAAAATGCCATAGGGTCCTGCTTTGCTTACGACACCACCAGTTTGGAGTAGCATTTTTACAGGAGACACATCTCATGACCACAACCGCAACTAGTTTTGGCAGGTCCTGGGGCTGCCATCATTACTCCTCTGACTCGTCCTATGCTAGGGCTGTGTGCACGCTTATCCACAGCACAGTGGGATTTAATTTTATCTCAGTAATTAGAGATAGTGAGGGGAGGGGACTAATAGTGCAGGGTACAATACAGGGTAGCCTATGCAGCTTGGTTAACTACTATGGTCCCAACCAAGACACACTAACAACACTGGAGTGGCTCAACTGTCAGCTGGGGGGGGGCATCACCTGAGGATATAATATGAGCCGGGGATTTCAATGAGGTCATGACACCCACATTAGACCACACAACGGGCCCAATTCAGTCCCCGACATTAGGGCAAAATGAGATAAATGCAAAGAGTCAGACATGAGAACTGGAAGATGTCTGGATGTTAAAGAACCCAACGGAACGCCAATATACCTTTCACTCCTCATTCCATGGTACGGCATCTCGCCTGGACTTCTTCACGATTTCCCAGGCACTTATGGGGTCTGTTAAAGAAGTCACTATCCTGGCTCGCACTCTGTCCGATCATGCCCCGGTATTGATGGACATTGAACTGGTGGGGAGAGAGAGGGGAAGGAGGTTGTGGAGGTTTAAGGGGGAGGCCCTGGTGGACGTATTGTTCCGCGATGGAATCTCATAGGCTATAGACACCTTTTTTGAGACTAATGAGGGCTCAGTGGAGTCAGCGGGTACTCTCTGTGAAAGCTTTAAATGTGTAGTTTGGGGGGAGTGTATTGCCAAGGAGATGGGGATACTGAGACAGGTCAGACAAGAACTGAACACTGTTGAGTCATAATTAAGTGAGCTACAAACGCTGGGAGACCTAGGGACCCCGGGGCAACAAGAAGAAGTTAAGCAACTCTTGGAGCAGTTCAAGACACTAGCGCACAGGGAGGTGAGACTACTGGGGTGGGGGGCAACTGTGAGACAATATGGAAAAGGACAGAAACCGGGGAGGCTGCTGGCAAGAGCGGCTAGATTTGAGGCGCACAAGGGGCAGGTCACATCCATACCAGATGCACAGGGGGTGGAAACTTTTGATGATGCAGCGATCACACAGGGGTTTGGCCACTTCTATGCAGACCTATACTCATCCCACGCAACGGCCTCTCACACACAACTGGAGGCATACCTAGACCAGACGGCCCTATACTGGTGCACAGATGAGTACAGGGCAGGGCTGAACTGCCAAATAACCCTAGAAGAAGGGACTGTGGCCATTAAATCTTTGCCGTCTGGAAAGGTTGTCTGGGCCTGGCAGGTTCAGTGCCAAGTTTTACAAATACTTTGCCCCCAAATTAGGCCCATATCTCTTGCAAATGTACCACCAGAGCACCCTTGATGGCAGACTCACTGTCTCCTTAAGGGAGGCTCTAAGTCACTGTTCTGCCTAAACCCGGCAAGCCGTTAAACGATTGTGCATCATATAGGCCGATCGCCCTCATTAATCTGGATAACAAGATACTAGCGAAAATCCTGGTGTCCAGAGTGGCGCCTTTGATGACAAAGATGGTAAAAGATGACCAGGCAGGATTTGTTCCGGGCAGATCCACGTCCTTCGGGATAAGGAGGCTGTTTGGGATAATCTTGGTGGTCAATAAGGAAGACCGCATGGTCGCAGTATTACTCGACGCCACCAAGGCATTTGATTCGGTGGAGTGGCCCTTCATTTTTGCGGTTCTATGCAGAATGGGGCTGGAAGCCAATTTAGTGCCACGGTGGCGCTGCTATACAAGTCACCCACCGCTAAAGTAAAGGTGAATGGCCAGCTCACCCAAAATATAATTCTTAGCAGAGGCACGAGACAAGGCTACCCACTGTCTCCACTCCTGTTCACCCTGGCCATTGAGCCGCTCGCAGAGAGGGTTCGTGAGGTCCACACACATAGGGGCATTCAGCTCTTCACCCATCAAGTGGTCATCTCACTGTATGCTGATGACATGGTGTTGTTCATCAGGGACCCAGAGCAGAACCTAGACCCTAATGAATGATGTCGCAGTGTTTGGGCTTTTCTCGGGCCTCAGGATCAATGCGACCAAATCGGTTCTCTTCCCACTAAAGGACGGAATGGCGCAATATGAGGACAAATGGGGGTTCCAATGGTACATCACACAGACCCGATACCTGGGAGTTATGATTGCCTGAGATGCGCCCACAATATTCGAAGCTAAAGTACTTGACCTGGCAATAGAGGCACCCACAAGGTGGAAATGTCTACCTTTGAATTTATACGACAGGGTGTCTCTGATTAAAATGGTGTTACTCCCCCGTTTCTTATATGTGTTTCTCAATGTCCCCATACAGGTCTCAACAGATTATTTCTGGGAGGCAAAAACCGTAATCACCCAATTTATCTAGTCTGGTAAGCAACCAAGAGTGGAATTGCATAGGCTGGCGGCACCTGTACATAGGGAAGGGATGGTGCTGCTGGATCTGAAACCTACTATCTAGTGGCAAGGCTCGGTATGCCCTATACTGGTTTGGGGTCAGGGTGAGCAGAGGCACGTGGAGGTTGAGAGGGCACTTGCTGCTCCCTTTTTGTTGCGATCCATTAGTCTCATGGCCCCTAGCCAGAGACATAAAGTGGCGAACATGGTTCATCTCACCTGTAAAGCTTGGCCACCTACAGAACAGAGGACAAAGTCGGAAGTCCTCTACAACCCTGAGCTGCCGATTCTGTACACTCCAGGGATCGCACTCACCTCTGAGAGGGGTTTTGTAAGCCTCATGCGGAAGCTGGAGATACGCAGCTGCAGCGACCTGTTCCCAGAGGGGAAGTTCATTGAGTTAGATGAGCTGAAAGCTAGAGGAGCCCTCAACCTGCTAGAGGTATTTCTGTATTACAGGCTGAGGACAGCATTCCAGACAATGTTCCCAACCTTCCCCAAACAACGATTGATAGCCCTGATACTTGACAGAATAATCACTGGGGGGCAACAAAGGAGAGTGGTCTGGACCATGTATGCCATGAGTCAAGAAACCAAAATACAGGAGACGCCACCCAAGGGGCGGTGGGAGCGCTCATTGGGGCATGAGATCACCGATGAGGAGTGGAAATATTCCTGTGAGGGCACTAAAAAATGTGCAGTAAATGCCAGATATAAACTGATAAACTGGAAGTTTTTACACCAATTCTACTACACACCCAGTCAGATTAATAGCTTCTTTTACTAAGGGACGCCTACTAACTGTATTAGATGCAACACACCAGGAGCCAACTTCATACAAATGGCGTGGGAATGCCACACGGTACACGCATATTGGACAGGTACACTCGAAACCATTGGCGATATTATAGGGGTGCTACTTGACATGAACTCTATGACAGCGCTCCTAGGATATACCAAGATTATACCCCCGGGCAGGCGGTGTCTAGCAGGGTTGCTTCTGTTACTGGCCAAAAGAAGGGTCTCTATGCACTTGAAAGGCCCAGCATGTAACAGAATAGAGGACTGGCACACAGATGGGCTGAGATGTAATGATATTGAGGCAGGATACCGGAGTCTAACGTCATACCGTTCTGCTTCATCTACGATATGGGACCCATTCATTCATTATCTGCTGCAACGAGCAGGCGCAGATGGTCTAGAATCACAAACAGCAGTGAGCCAATCCAATGTGTAATCGTATGGCACCCCAATTAGCGGACAACTGGACAACCTATATCAGAACACTACTCAGATGCCCAAACGCTTACCATTTATGATCGGAAGGCTGAACTGTTCGCAGTCCCCCAAACACCCTGCTAAGGCGTGGACAATGTGAAAACCTGCAAAGTGAAGGACCACCCCACAGATTCACTGCATTGGAATGCGAACCATAATAATTGACCTTGACATGGGATGCTTCTTACAACCCACTCACTGAACATTCTTACTTATCGTAAATGTATTAGTGTAATGTTACTGTTGTGTGTTTGTATGTTTATAAAATGTTTAATAAACAAATACAAATAAAATAAAAAAGCAAGGTAGAAAAAGAAACCGTGCATTTAATGCGACTGCTCACTGGAAGCCAATGAAGCTGCTGAAGAAGTCCCTGGGAATGCACAAGATGGTTGGCTCCGAGAACCAGCTGGGCTGCAGCATTTTGGAATAGCTGCAACCGCTGAATCAAAAAAGCTGGTTGACACAAATAGATCCCGTTGCAGTAATCCAAGGACCGCAAAATTGATGCCGTCGCCACTTTAGCTCAGGACCCAGATGGAAGAAAAGCTGCTATTTTTGTGAGGTTTTATGCCATATTCCACTGTGTCATAATTGAAATGTATTTTTGTATTCTGTATTGTTTTTATGGCTTTTATGGATTGTTTCCATACATATCCGAAATAAACATGATCATGAAAATGCTACTTTTTAAAAAGTTTTTTCAATTTCAGAAAGCCTGTATTACATGCAAACAAAATTTGCCGTTCCCAGGAACCAGAAGGTAAGAGTTTGACACCAAGACTCTTGACTGAAGTACTATGTTTGGGACAAGGTCCCACGAAAACCAGCCAAAAATCTGTGGTCCAGGCTGTCTCCGTAGAGACAGAGAGAGCTATCATAATCTCTGTTTCCTCTCCATTAAGCTTGAGCCTATTTTTGGTTTCTGAGTTTAGAAAGGTGATCGGATATGAGGGAATCCAGACAGAAAAGCAGCTGGGACACATTAGTATACCTGTGAGTGATGCCTGGTTAAAAGCCATTTAATGTTATTACCTATGATGTAATCAGAGGTCATGTGGCATCACTTCCTGTGATATCACAGGGTGTATCATGTCACATTCGGTAATCCTGCCATTTTGGTGAATTGATGTCACTGATGATGCAGTATCAGAATAACAGGGGTGTGTGTAAGGAGCTTGATAGTATAGTGTGCAATTGTGGTGCAGAATATCAGGTGGCAATAAAGTATCTCACTTACAAGATGGAAATATCACAGGCACTACGTTAATTGAAGTGTTCCTTAGATGGTAAGTGAGGTTTGTGGTAGCAGAATGGGTGGCAGGCCTGGGACGAGTCAGTGAATAGGCATCACCTTTCGCCACTTCAGTCCCCCAGCTGCCTGGTCAAGGCTGACCTAAAGTGTTAGGAGATCTAAAGTGATTCCTGGGTCACACACCAAATATGTCAACCATGGAGCTGGAAATCCAGGGAATGCAGCAGTGAGTAGGGTGGGCAAGCAGCAGGTAGGGAAGGGGGAGAAGGGGTTGAGTCACTGATTCTACCAGAAAGATGTGGTTACTTTTGAAATTCATGTACCTTATTTATGTAGGATATCACGCAAGACAGAAAAAAGGACTGTGATTATTGCCAGCATTTCTTGGGAGGAGCAATACTTGTATTGTGTTACCTATTCTAATCCTGACTGGAAGGACACCCTGACCCTGCAGAGTATCCTGTCCCTAGTGTGCGTGTGGTGGACCGCCTATCTAAAAGGGATAGACGAAAGAGGGAAGCTGGCCTTTACTCTACAATGAGCAAATGGTCAGTATTGCCAAGGTCTCGCCTGCACTATCCCAGACGAGAGCACACAAAATAGGGTTAAAAAGGGGTAAATTGGGAAAGGACACATGGCGGGGGATTTCCAAAGCTTCAGTCACCCTCCGTAGTGTGTGCTATCCCTACCCTTCTATGAACATGCATCAAGCAAGTTTCAATTGCAATTGCAACAAAAGGTATAAAAAAAATATACATCAACTACTTTTTGTTTGGTTCAAAAGTTAGAATAGGTAACACAATACAAGTATTGCTCCTTCCAAGAAATGCTGGCAATAATCACAGTCCTTTTTTCTGTCTTTTGTGATATCGTGATTGAAAGTGACAGAAAAGTCTATGCATCCCTTGAGGATGGGCTATAAACAATAATTTCTTCCCCTGAGTGTTTGTTTCCTTATTTATGTAGTGCATCCATTAAGTCAGCCTCAACAACATATTCAGAGAGTAAAATAAAATGAACCACGATAGAAAATTAGGTTTTGTGATGGATCCTCCACCTCCATATTCTAAAGAAAAAGAAAACAAATTGTAAAAAAATGAAGGTACATGTCAACCAACATTACAACGCATCAGCAGCCTGGTAATCAACTGCGATCTGCAAAAGAGTTGTAGAGGAGCAGATGTACACATCTGCAGGAGATCCCACCACCTACCTCCTTGCCGGACACCAGCTATCATGCCAATACTGCAGAAAGTATTTGGAAGACGATATCTGTTGAGACAACCCTATCAAATGTATTCTCAAAGTGATGACAACCTACAGGAGGAACTCCCTGAAGAAATATGAGAAAGAGCAAAGAAAATGAACTGACAACGTCATAAGAAAGTGTGCACAAAGTCCCAAGATACTGAATGAAGACAATGTATGGATCCTAAAAGACAAATGAGAAGTAAAGGATTGAGTGAAATCTCAAATGAAAAAAGGAGGCGATTACACGCAGAAAACAGAAGTTAAATAAATGTACAGACACTGAATGTGTAGTGAATAGAATGCAGGCGAAGCCACCATTGTACAGAAACTGGACGTTGGAATCATGAAATAAGTAAGCCAAAAACCATGAAGGGCGGATGGAAAGCTGTGTCACAGCAAAATAGCAGGCGAAGCTGCCTGGCCTGAAAACAAGATTCTAGAAATCAAGGACCGCTATCTACTCTGAATAAGAATGAGTGTGCGGAGGACAAACCTTCTGACATTAAGGTGCAAGAAATAACACAAGGGATTCCAAGTTTTAATTCATTTAGAGCATTTAAAAACTGCTAAATGGACCAGATTGTGGTCTCCTGTCACGTGAGCCAAGGATGGAAATAGAGCTTGAACTGGGAGTTCCAGACACAATAGCAAATGCCCTCCCTCCCGTGCATTTCCAAGACAAGAACAATCTGCAAGGCCAAGTACAAAGAGAATTTCATGGCACAAGGCATGGTTGATGAGAGATGCTAGGCTAATTGGGTAGTGAGGTAGCTTTATGTCCTATCCCCCTGCACCTGGTTCTGGACTTAGGTGTTGCTAAATGAACCAAATGTTTCAGACATGGCACAAGCATGCAACCAATGGCATTAGTCCATATAACGAAGGACATTATAGCTTGTAAGACCAATGATAAACTGTGCATCTAATGTTTCTGAAATTACATGTTTTAAGAGGTAGGTATAGGATGTCAACCTGATATTGGACAGCCAATAACAATCCTAGCTTCTATATAAGTGTATATCTAGATGTTTTCCCTATCCAAACCCGACCCTTGTTTTTCACTATTGCCACGTAGTATGATGTCATTCCGACACATTGACACATAATTGAGTATAAGAATTGTATTTTTTGTGGAGATCAATGAGAGACTGAGCGTACGTCCATTGATGTTCGTTGTAACCTCCCTGTTTTAGATAATTGTTAATAAAACAGTAATTTGCCATCTTCTTGAGTTTGTCTGGTTATTTGGACTCAGAATTATTCTGGTGTAATCCTATCTATTACATATGCACGTTCCAAAGGGCCATAAACTCATGTAGTAGCAAAGGATGTTTCCAGATCCAAACTAGTTTGACTCCAGAGTTTTGGATGATCGGGTATCCTCTGCCATTAGCTGGAAGATCGTGGAGTTTCCTGTGTAGAGTGGTCAATAGAAATAAACTTGCAAGAAGAACCAAGATGGTGGACAGGTTCCTCTTTAAAGAAATCCTTGCTCGGTTTCCACGGGCACTCTGGGGACGGCAGGCAAAGTGGTCAGATTGGAGGAGTCGTCGATACCGAAGGCCTCGAGTTGATTAACGGATGTAAGTAGACTAAGGGAAATGGCAATATAAAGCGGTGGGATTGTGATATTTGTGGGTGACAGGAAATTTTGTGTAGATAAAGAGCACCTAAGTAATCCTATTTCAAGGGAAATAGAAGAAGACGTTTCAAATTCCAATCAGAATATTAAGAGCGAGTATACGCACAGTCACGATTGTGAAAGGTGGCGTCTTAAACCCTGTGTAGGGTAATATAATTAAAGGCAGGGGAAGTATACCTCTAACTGTAAATGGTTATAGAAAAAGGGAAGGTGATCACAAGGGTTATTAATGTGTATTGTGTTATTATTTTGAGTATCATTTGTTGGATGAAGTTTTGAGAGGTAAGAAGTTGTAAATGTTGGAAGTGACAATGTTTTGAGTTAAGGTCTAATAAACGATTGGCGCCAATCAGAAGACAGAAAGGTGGTGACAACAAAAGAGGAATGAGCGGCGATTTATGGTGCTTGCTCATATGTGTTGTTTTGAGATTAAAAGTGGTGACCAATAAGCATTGTGATAGATAGAGATGTATTAACGATCTGTTAAGTATCAACAGTCAATTGCGACTTGTCATTATGGAGAACACTCCTCTTGTACACCTTTGTAAAACACTACCAAGACATGCTCCTAAGCTCAAACAGTACAGTGCAAAATGGGTAAAGGGCACAGCTGATAAAATGTTCATGCCATGGCCACAAGGGGGGATCATTGTCAAAAGCAATATTACAACACATGACCACATATGTCCGTGCTGTGTGCACGGGGAGGAAATTAGAGAAAGGACTGGCAGTTTTAGAACTTTGCAAAATGTACCAAGAGGAGTAAGAGAACACGCCACCGGAGAAGTGGACGCTTAATCAGCATAAAGGGATAAGACATTGAACCCTCAGCTCCTCTTACTTTGCCCGAAATTAAAAGCGCAGACACAGACGAGATAGGAGTCTATCCTTTAAAGGAATTAAAAGCACCTTCAGGGTACAGTTACCCAACATATGAACCCCCCACTTACAGTAGTGATGACAGTCCAGAAGAGAGTAAAAGGAAGGAAGATGCCTGTAAGTCTGTACGAGAAAAGGCGAGAGATCGAATATATTGACAGATATAGACAGAGAAATTAAGAGATGGAAAGGAGAATGGGATAGGGCTGATGAGGTAACGCTCATACAGAACAAATGAATGGGAGGACAGATATTACTCAAGTTAGATGGGAAAAGCATCGAGGAGGTTAGGCAAAGAGAAGACAAAGGCAAGCATGAAAAGAGGGATAGGGAAGGTAGAAAGATATTGAGGGATGATGAGCAAGGAGAAGAGGCAGGGATCGATGGGAACAGATATACATAGAAGAACAAGAAAAACACCAAAAACGGGTAGAGGAGAAAAAGAAGTATGACACTAGAAAGAAAGATAGAAGAAAGAGATAGGAGAGAAAGAAAGAGAGAGGAAGAAGAGGCACAAAATGTGAAGGACAAAAGATTACAGAGGAGGAGAGAAGAAGAACAAAGACAGGAAATGAGATGGTAAGAACGAAGGCAAGAAGAAGAAAGGGTAAGAAGGGATGCGAGAAAGAGAAGGGAAGTGGGCGAAGAGATAAGACAGAATAGAAGGCAGCAAGGTCTGGATGCCAGTCTCATTCTAAAAGAACGAATAAGGCAGAGTGAGAAAAAATGATGGGATAAAACAAGAGAGATTCTCCCGATAAAAGAATAGCGTCAGAAACACCCAGAGTAGCACTAGAAGAGGAACAATATGATGTGGAAAATATTGGAGAAAGGATCAATAAAATATACCAGCAAATGAGACAGGATAGCGAGTATGGAACATGAGGGGGCGCTAACCAGCCACAGTCATTAATGACTGTGCTTCTGAACTCACTGCTTTTATTACAAGCTAAATTAACGCCTCCTTTGCTAACAATACGGTACCCACTGACCTAAAAAATGCATGGGTACTCCCACTTCTGGACTTTAATACACCAACCAACTACCGCCCTATCACAACAGTGCCTTTCCTGATGAAAATAATAGATATAGTGGCTTACCTGCAGATACAAAACTTCCTGGAAGTTAATAATCCCCTTGGCCT
The DNA here is from genome assembly GCF_040938575.1 of Ambystoma mexicanum. Classification (NCBI taxonomy): domain Eukaryota; kingdom Metazoa; phylum Chordata; class Amphibia; order Caudata; family Ambystomatidae; genus Ambystoma; species Ambystoma mexicanum. Next base: position 416,393,706 of record NC_090934.1, on the reverse strand, counting down.
TCGCCAATCGGGCTTCCGTCTAAGACATGGAACGGAAACATCTCTTTTGGACCTAAATATCCAAATGGATGAACTAAAGGACAAATGCAAACTAGCCTTACTTCTCCTACTTGACCTGTCAGCAGCATTTGATCTTGCTGACTGCAATATCCTAGGCATACACCTAGAGTCAGCAGCTCACTATAAAATCATTCCCATCAGATCGAACAAGGAGAGTCTTCTCCCCTAGCGCGGAAGCATTACCCACCCGAGTAACCTGTGGAGTACCCCAAGGTTCATGCGTCTCTCCTACGCTATACAATATTTTTACCAAGCCCCTTTTTGATCATCTCGACGACTTGGGTGTCACCTATACTAACTATGCAGATAACACCCAAATCCTAATACCTATTACAGGCGACCATGCTATAGACTCTGCCACGCTTAATGCCATCTACCTAATGATCCAAGCCTGGATGGCCCACAATGGCCTCTGCCTTAATGACGATAAGACGTAGCTCTTTTTCATAGGATCACAACTCCGCCTTACCAAACTAAATAAAGCCTTCCGATCCTTTGAGATTGATGGTAACATTATTAAAGTATCTAAAGAAGTAAAACCCCTCTGTTTTTAATTGGATTCCTCTTTAATTGTAGACAAACAGGTAAATGCCCCTGCGTCAGCAACAGCTTATACTTGCAAGCTGATCAACGCATGTAGACCCTTCTTGTCACCGGGAAGTTGCATCACGTTGGCTAGAGCGCTTATCTTGTCCAGATTGGACTACTGTAACACCCTCTATGCTGGCATCAAAACTCAAAACATAAAAAAAACTGCAGGTCCTACAAAATAATGCCTTGAGAGCGGTGCTTAACATTCCCAAATCTACTCACATATCCACCACCTGACAAAAGGCTTGCTGGCTCTTGGTGCAACAACGCATCAGTTTCAAAACCCTGACACTAACACACAAATGTCTGTTCAAAGTAATACCTACAAACATAGCAGACACAATGAACAGAGCCCATTCTAACTGGCCCACTCACTCAGCTAATCTGAACCGTCTAGCCACACCTAGATTCAAACTGCAAAAAGCCAGTGGCAGCAGCTTCCTTACAATAGCTGTGAAACAATGGAATGCCCTACCAGCCAAATTTAGAAATTAAAACTCCTTCTGGACTTTTTGCAAACTAGTGAAAACCCAGCTCTTCACACAGGGAACAAATCACTAACTCATGCTACACAACATGTGAACAGCTTGATCCCCTAATCACTGAACAGTACTCTCTAGGTGGCAAGCTCTGCCCACGTATGTATGTGAACAACAGCATTATTATAATACCTGTGTATGAAATTATGCCATGAATGTATGTGAATAACAGTACTATTTCTGAGTCTTGTATATTTACTACTGATATAAATGCCAAAAGTAATGGAAACTAAGAAACGTGCGTACCACTCACCTATTTGTAAGAGGCAAATAAATGTGTAACTAAGTCACTGTAACTGAGTAATGTATGTACTTTACCCCTGTAAAATAAGCGCCCAGATGCCTACGGGTTAGGTGCACTATATAAATAGCAAAATAAATAACAAATAAACCAATCCCGGTACCTAAACCACGGGATGAGGAGGAACACATGTTTAGTGATGAACGCTGAGCACTGTCTTTGAGCAGATTAAATTTAGATAGGGAAGAGGAGGATGATAGTCACACCAGTTGGGGTCTAGCAATGTCAGACGAGGAAAGAGAGTCAGGTTGTGAGACAGAAGTAGAGGGCATATGCATCCTCCTGGGAAGTCAACAGATGAATAAAGAGGTAAAATTGTCAGATCTGGAACACCGTAAGGAAAGGACACCAGATCCTATACCATATCCTGAATTTCCCAGAAGATGATCATGTTGTGAGAGAGGAGAATCTGGGATGGAGTTCTCACAATTCTCCTTGTTAGGGAAGGAAGAGCAAAACTGCAATATATTCCATGGCCTCAGATGGCTAAGGATAACTTAAAATGCAAGCTCCCTCGTTTGACTTTGGGGGTTGGGAAATGGATATACGAATTAGAGAAAATGACAGGAGGAAACATGCTGGCCATAAGCGACATCAGGTCTATTGGCAGCTATTCTTGGAGAGAGAGCGGACGACATTTGGAGATGAGCGGGATATGCGGGTGTGACAGCACAGAACACGGTGCATGATGGAGCACCATTTAACAATTGCAGGGCAAATGTTTGGAGGGCTCTCAGGGTACAGTATCCAGACATATCAGATATAGGTCTGATTATGACACGTAAAATGAAGGAAGATTAAGACCCTATTGCTTATATTCAGGATATTCAGAAGAAATGGCAGCTTGAAACACATGAACCATTGGAAAAAACAGTGGCACTATTTTATCATATTTTGTGTCAACGATTGCCAGAAGTGGTACAGAGACAAATGAAAAAACAGGTACGGATGGAAGCAAAGCCATGGGCCGAGATACCGTGAACTATTGTGAGGGGGCGTGGCTTGGCAGCCATGGAATAGGCTGGAAACCCTGCGAGCTCTGTGATCCGACAACCTGATCCGACCAAGAAACGCATATTCTTTTGATCAGTGGCGGCCCAAAAAGGATGTGCAGGCGTGGGAAGGCACAGAGCAGAGCATGAGCAGGTTGACTGCAAATTTACAGCGGAGGAACGACCGCTTTGTTACTTTGTTCTGAGAGGCTGGCCGCAGAGAGGGCATCAAAATGGCCGCGGACGAGAGCAAAGAGGTCCCGAGGGGAGCAACCCTGAGACAGAGGAGCTGTCTCCGTTCGACGACAGCAGAGGAAGATCGCTAGGGATACGAAATATTTATCACATTGCCCAGTCCGGGTGGCCGTGGAGAAAGAAAAGCAAAAGGAAAAACGCTGGTGCAGTGCTCTGAACGAAGAGTGGACGATCGAAGGAACTAGCAGATATCACCGGCCCTTTGAGGAAGGTGAGAACCCATCCTTGCTGGGACTGAGAACCACGGGTGAAGGGGCTGATCCAAGACTCATAGGCACAGCGCCATGTCTAATAAACCTCCTAGACTGTAGAGTAAGCAACCCACATTAGAGGAATACACAAAGACGCCACCAGGCCCCGAGGGAGCCAGGAGCAAAGACAAAGCCCAAGTTGGGAGCAGTGCCACCATGGGCACGAATCAGGTGGTCCTCAAAGCGATTGCCGATATGAAGGCGGCTTGGGAGACCAAGCTCGAACTGGCGGTGGCAGAACTAAAAACAGCACTGGAGCTCCAGGTCGGGGCAGTGCAGGAGGATGTGAATCTGCTACGGCAAGACGTAAGGTCTCTGGGGAGCACACAGAGAACCTCGAGAAGGAGATGGGCCCTAACACGGCGGACTGTGTTTTCCACCGGTCGGAGCTTCACGCCCTGGTACAATGAGTGGGTAATCTGGAAAGTAGAGCGGAGGAGGCAGAAGGACGGGCCCGGAGGAATAATATCCGTATTGTTGGACTACCAGAAGGAGCGGAAGGCCATAACCCCACGGAATGCGTTGAAACAATGTTGCTACAAGAAATCACTGGAGGAGTGCTGTCTCAGGGGTTCGCGGTGGAAAGGGCACACAGGGCCCTAACGAGGAGACTGCCACCAGGAGGCCCACCTAGGCCGGTGATCGCTAAAATACTTAATTACAGGGATCGAGAAAGGATCCTGGAACACTTCCGCAAAGGTGGGACAATACAAAGAGGTTTGGCAAACATAACGGCTTGCCCGGATTACACCCTGACGGTACAGCGGAGCAGAATGAACTTTGGGGCAGTCAAAAGGAGATTGCGAGAAGCGGATCATAAATACATGCTGCTTTACCCGGCCAAACTGAATGTTTTTCACAAGCACAGAACCTTGTTTTTTGAAACTCCGGAAGAAGCCATGGGATAGCTTGACACGCAGGGTTGCCCCCAGGAGTCGGACGTTCGGACAGGAGAAGGAGGTGACGCGGATAAGTAATGAACGAGAGGGGCACCAGGGGGTCTCAGAACTTAAGACTATGGGACTTGAATATAGTTACTCATGGTCCGTGAATACTGCGATTTAGACTTTAACTAGGGGCCTTGCAGGACCAACCTGTACATCCCCCATTTAGGTTTAGTTAGGTTGCCGATAGTGCGGTGACGCCCTGCTGTGGTCTTGCCCGCGGTACCAGGGTAGACCCAAACGCGGGGGAGCCTGAGATCCAGGGATGGAGCTGGGCAACTGTTGTGGTTGGGGTAGGGTGGGGAGGAGGGAGGGAAGGGGTTGTGTGCTGTGGTTTGTTATAGTTGGGGACGAGTTATGGGGTAAGCCTACACTTCACGGAAAACGAGATGAACCATGGGAGACCTTAAGATAGTCACTTGGAACGTTAGGGGGCTCAATAGTTATCTAAAGCGGAACAAGGTAATGATGTATCTACGCAGACAGAAAGTGGACATAGCCCTGTTACAAGAAACTCATTTAACGAAAGACAAACTAGAAGTGATATGGAAAAAATGGAGAAGGACAATGGTGGGGACAACATACTCCGCCTATGAAAGAGGGGTAATCACATGGGTAGCCCCACATGTTCCGTTTCAGTTGCTGAGCTCGCAGGTAGAGGTGGATGGTAGGATGGTGATTATGAGAGGGATGGTGGAAAACAGAGAGATCTGCATTGTGAATACTTATGCTCCGAACCAAGATACAGCTGCATATTTTAGGACCCTGTATAGTAAAATCAGTGGCAGCATGGGGGGGGGCATATTGTGGCGGGGAGACTTCAACTGTGTATTGAAGCCCACCATCGATAGATCAGACACTAAAATAGTTAGACCCACCCCAGCTGCAAAAGCACTACATGCACTATTGGCAGAGTTTGGGCTTACAGATGTATGGAGAACATGCCATCCGCAGGATAGACACTATTCACATTATGCGGCCCCACAGGGCCTACATACAAGATTGGACTATATATTTGTAACGCAGGAGTTGCTGACCGAAATACCGCAGGCGGAATACAAAGCTAGAGTCCTCTCAGACCACTCGCCACTGTTGCTAACATGGCAATACCGACCCCCTAGGGGAAGGATACGCACATGGCGATTGCGCGCAGAAGCTCTTAAAGACAGCGTATTTAGGGACGATATGCGAGAGGAAATAATACGTTATTTCGAGATAAATACTGGCAATGTAAAGACAGCAGGCACACTCTGGGAAGCCTTTAAAGTGGTAGTGAGAGGAATAGCCATAGCCAAGTCTAAAGGACTGCAGGATGGGATTCTGACCGAATTGCAGGACTCTGAGAAGGAATTGGAGAGGGTATTGGAACGGGGCAGTAACACTAAGGCAGATATAGAAAAGGCTCTGGGCCTGCAGCAGAAATGTGCAGGATACTGGGATAGATTATGCAATCTTTAATTATAAAAAATACATAGAAAGACAACATGCTGGAGGCGACAAACCAGGAAGACTCCTCATATGGCTTTACAAAAACGAGACTCCTGGGACCCCAATCAGAACAATGGTGAGAGATAATGGTGATGTAGTGGATACGCAGGAGGGGGATAACCAAGAAGTTGTAGACTATTATAGACGCTTGTACGGAGACGAGGCGGGAGGCAAAAGGGGGGAAATAGGAGACATATTGGAAGATATTGGGCTACCCCAAATTAGTGTAGAAGAGAGGGAGGAGCTAGATGCCCCGATCACTGTAGAAGAGTTAGAAGAAGTGGTGAGGCAGCTGCCCACGTGTAAAACCCCGGGAACTGACGGACTCCCGTGTGAATTTTATAAGGCACATAAAGCAGAGATTCTTCCCCACTGCTGGAAATGCTTAACGAAGTATATGAAGTTGGGAGACTAACGGAATAACTGCGCGACGCGGTTATTGTACCACTCCCCAAGCCCGACAGGCCTGGTAGCGACTGTGGTTCCTATAGACCCCTATCGATGTTAAACCAAGATAGTAAGATCTTAACAGCGGTGTTAGCAAACAGATTGAAAAAGATCATAACCAAATTAATTCACCCTGATCAAACAGGATATGTTTTTTTTTTATTTTATTTAAAGTGCATTAGCCAAAATTTGACTTTTAACACATTTCACACACAATATATTACGTAAACAATAAAAACAGACATTTGCAGTTTTTAAGTACACATAACTCATAATAAAAGAAAAAAGAAAATAAAATAACATGAAATGAGAAAAAAAAAACTCTAACCAACAAATTTTACAAAAAGAGGATTCAAGTTGTTACTAGCTTCCATTCCTTTAAAACTCTACCCACTTCAATTGATAAAGCCATCTCATTGCCAGACGATAACCTCGCCCAAAAATCATCAGTATTTAAATGGGACTCATTATGAACCAATCTGCCAAAAGAACTGGCCCTGAACCTCCAAGTCCCTGAGCACTTAGAGAGTAAATACTTAGTAGTCTGAACTTCCATAGTTAAGCATCTATCACATATTGGAGCAGTGCCCCCTTCTTTATCCCTTATAGCAAGAAATTCCAGGGTAGGGAGTACATTTAAACGAAATCTCAAAAAAGCAGATCTAAACCAAAAACTAGGGGACTTCTTGAGATAAGCCGGGAGGAACGATAGACGCTTGTCTGAAAGTGTAAAGGAGGCTGATCTTTTAGTTCTCCTTATCTCATCAATCGTATAAATCCAATGAACCAGTTTCAATTTTTCTTTCACTTTTAGAGGGTTCTGTAGGAGGGACTCAACATCAGAATCACAGCAAGACAATAGTTCCAAACATGTTAATTCTAGCCTACATAGAAAAACATTTTTACCTTGTTCCCGCTCTACATCAGTTTCTTCAAAAAGTGAATTCTTAGGGGGATCAAGAATTGACCTATAGAGAGTAAGCCATTTCCAGGCCAGCCATGATCTAAGTGAGGACAGACCTAACTCATAACGTAGGGAGGCAATCGGAACACAATCAGGGAGTCCCAAAGTATGTTTCCAAATCTTTGATTCAAAAACATCCCAGTCTAGGTCAAAGGCAAGAGGATTATAGTCCATACCATATAGAATTATGGGAACTACCTTCCCGATATAAAATCTTATAAGGGAAATGATGGTAAATCTGCCAAACTTAAAATGGATTTTTTTCATCTGGGCTCCCAATTTGATCAATTTTAAATCCATAGAAGCCATCAAAGTAAACCTAGATAGGAGAGATCTTAATTCAGCTCCCAAATAGGTTAATTCGGAGACAACCTCTACCTGAGAGTAGTCTAACTTACAACTCAAATTCTTCACTATTTTGTTGGGTCTCCTGAATACGAGAATCTTAGATTTTGAGGGATTTATTCTTAATTTATTAATCCTAGCATAAGATTCTAGAGCACTTAGCAGACGCTGGAGCCCCACTTGTGAGTAGTCCAACACTACTAAATCATCGGCATATGCTAGCCAATTAATTTTTGCATTACCAATGGAAGGAGATATTAACCCAATATTCTGTAGCCAAGCAGCTAGGTCCGCCATAAAAAGGATGAAAAGCAAGGGAGCTAATAAACAGCCTTGGCGAACCCCTCTAGATATCCTGATTTGGTCAGAGAGGAAACCGGACCTACCCAGTCTAACCCGCATATGGTTGTTAGAATGCAACTCTATTAGGATAGAAAGTAAGCCGGCGGGAATATCCCAGGCCGCCAATTTGCACCATAACAGATTTCTATCAACCATATCAAATGCCTGGGATAGGTCAATCCAGGCTCTAAAGAGAGGAGGGCCTCCCTTGGTGAAAGACTTCGCTGTTAGGCAACTCAAGACTAACCCATTCAGCGATGTCGACAGACCCTTTCTGAATCCAGATTGCTGCTTCGGAATAATTCCCTTAGTTTTTGCCCAGAGTTCCAACTCACCTAAAACAATGCCTGAAAAGATTTTGCTATCGGCGTCTAGGAGAGAGATTGGATGATAATTAGAAGCCAATAACCTATCACCCTTCTTATAAATAGGAATGACTATTGAAAGCCTCCAAGAATCAGGGATTTTCCTCTGGACAATAATATTATCAAAAAGGGCTTTAAGGACCTTCGCCCATGTTTCTGGATCCGATTTGAGGATTGAATTACTTAAACCATTTGGACCAGAAGCTCTGGACGCTGAAGATTTTTTAATTAACAATTCAATATCCAGCACGTTAAACTCAAGAACCCAACTATGGATAACTTCAGCAACCGAGCATATTGAGGCGTCAAAACCATAAACCTTTGAAAAATGGTCAATCCACACCCCATCTGGAATAATAGAATCTTGTTTATGATATTGAGAAACCTCATTCAGATTGACTAAAGTCCAAAAATTTCGGGAATTCCTAAGAGACAGGGCGTATAGCATTCTCTCAGCGTCCTGCTGTAATACCAGATGATTATGTGCGCGAAGCCAATTCCTATAGTTATTTTTCAGCTTAACCAACCCCTCCCCAAAGGCCTTCTCACATAGGCCTGCTCTCTTTAGGATAGATATCTGGGACCTCAATTCCTTTTTACGAATTATAATTTGAACATTAAAAGAGTGTTAATGCAGCTTGTGAATTTTCTGCGCGGGGGGCTCCACTAATGCCTGTACAGACAGGAAATTCAAAAAGACACTAGGAATACAGAAGTCAGACAGAGACTGATTAGATAAATGGCTCGTCCTAGAGCGCAGCTCACTATTTAATAATTGACCTCCTTTTTGAAATGTTCTAATGGCATTACCTGAGTTATTAACAAAGAGCTCATGATCATAACTAGAAGTTACTGGAGCACCATCATAAGGAAAAGTCACCTTCAGCATAGCATGGTCATCAGGATTCCCGTCTCCAACTATCAAACTGTTACAATTTTCAAAAATATTGCTAGAAACAAAGAAATAATCTATCGTGGAGAAAGAAGGACCTCTGTGCCAGGAGGGGGAATTAGGAATATCCCCACTAATGTTTCCATTCAACATAGATAGATTCCAATCCTGCATAAACTTTAACCATATTTTTCCATTCATAGACTTCTGCTTACAATTGCCTGATCTAAGATCCACAGTGTAGATACATTGAGAATTTATGTCCCCGGCGATAAGAATTTCATCCGCCGGGTAACGGATTGAGCAATCGAGTAAACCCTCCGAGAGAGCACTCAGAAACTCACAAAGTGGAAAGACACCCGGGTTCCAATAAAGGTTTACTACAATCCAACTTGAACATTCATTAGAGTTTCTCAAAGATACTCTCACCATGTAGATCCCTTGGGTACTATTTAAGACACTCACCGAGGATTTAAACATTTCATTACTAGAGGCCACCAACAAACCCCCCATTGGTCTGCCCCTCCCAGGAGCCAGAGCCAACTGTTGAAAAATTGAGTAACCATCAATACCCAGTAAATCAGTTAGCCAAGTTTCTTGAAAAAGAATTAGATCGAAAGTTTTAAAAATTTCCGATCGCCTGGGCTCCTCAGAAAAGGATGTGTAGCCTCTAGTATTCCATGATAAAACATTTACCTGAGGCGACCCTAGAGCTTCGGATGGGTCATCCCCATCTTAAGAAAGACTTGAGAAATCACCTCAGGTAACATCTCCCACATATTCGTTGAAACAGTTGGGGAAAAATCCTTACTGATTGCACCCCGCCGGTGATCTTGATTAACTAACTGGTGGGAATCGGAGGCAGTAATTGTCAGGCAAGACCGAGAGATCTTCAGACCTCTCTGCTCCCATGCCACCGCCTCACCCATAATTAAATTCAAACCCAGTCTCGATTCCAGTTCTATTGCAACTATATTGGTGTCAGTGTCATATGGGAAGCTCACTGCTTCAATATCATTTGAAGAAAAGTGCTTCAAAGCTGGAATTATCTTTGATTCCATTATTATTGCAGAACGATTTAATGGAGAGTCAACACATGAAGATGCAATTTTTCTTGATAAAAAAACTGTTAGATCTAGGTTCTGTTTGTACAGTTCATCAGGCATCTGGGATGCTGAAAGAAAATTTCCATTCTCCGTCAAAGAACCTAAACCAGATGAAGCGTCAATTCCTACAGCCAGTGGTGCACCATCAGACAAAAGACAAGCCGATCCGTCAAAAGGGCGCTTTATTACAGCAGCAATATTTGCTTGAGAATTTTCAAAAAGATAGGAGCGATTTTTACCAAAGTGTTAGACAGCAGCTTTTTTTGTTTAGCCATTAAAAAGATTGGAGCAATTTTTTTTGGTTGGTACACATAGTCAGTTTGACTTCCAACAGTAAATTTGCCTCCAGGCACTATCGTTTCATCCATAAAATGTACTTTTTGGGATTTTAATTTAGGAATTTTCTTCCCTTTTTTGGAGCAAGGAGTCTTCGCCAAACCCTTTTGGAATATTTCAAGGATTTCAGAGCCATCATTTGATTTTCGTGGATGCTGATTAGATCCAGAATTAAACTGATTTTTCTTTCCTTTTCCCTTTTTAATTATAGGGGTGGTGGCTTCGTTGGCTAATAGCCTCCTATTTTTTCTCTTTTTTTTGGACTTCCCGTTTAATTTCTTTTTCCTAGTGACTACTAAAACCGAGTCCGAAGAGGAAATATCTATTGGAGAACCCTCAAGTGGGACCCCCACTTGAAAGTCACTATCAGCCAAAGCAGGCAATCTCATAAACTCCTCCATCACAGATATCGAGAGGGGAGTATCATCAACCATGGCCTCAACGAGAGGAAGAATGGGAGGACCTACCGGGCCTTCCTGTGTCTGATTGTCAGAGCGATCGGCTTTTTCTAATAAGATCAGAGACATCTTTTTTAAATCCCCACATAAATCAGTCAAATGGCCCAATTTACATGATTGATCCTTTACTTCTTTATGGAGTTCAGTCAAAAACCCTCCCAATGATTCATTAACTGCTGATTTTAAGGCTATCATGGCAATTTCATTTAGTTCCAAATCCTTGTTAATCTCCATTAGTATACCCGTATGCTGGTAGACCTCAGTTTTCAAATTTTGGAAGACTTTAACCAAGGAGGATAGAACGAAGTTTAAAGCTGTTATTGTCGGTGGCACAAGTACTTCGGGAGAATTCTGAGCAGAAGCAGCCGGCCCCTCTAGTTTGGATGAAGAAGTAGGCTGCTCCTGAAGGATCTCCCGAGAAGTTACTTCAACCGGTGTCAAAGACCTTCCCATATCAGGAGCCAAGACTACCGCTTCTAGCTCCAACATATCCTCATCTCTAGGCTCATTAAAGACCTCACACTGATCAATCGAAGAGTACTCTAATTGGAATACACCAATCCTAGGGACTAACAAGTGAGGCATAATATTAGTCAAGGGAGAGTCATCCAAGGAGCCCAATTGATTTAGAATCACGTTCTTCATAGTGGAGGTCTTCAGGGTGAAGTCAATATCACCTTGGAAGAGCGTACAGTGTGTTGGTTTAAGGGCGTTGACAGATCCTCCATGTGCGATACAGAATATGGCAAAGCCGAACCTGCTGGTACCTGATCGTCTGATGGGTACACACTCAGAGGAAGAAAAATTCCACCACCTGATTTATAGGATTTGAAAAAGGTTTCCCTCGCTCTTGCCTTCTGTTTACGTGGTGCCTTCTTTCCTATATCCACCGGAGTAGAGTGTAATGGTCTCAGAGCTTCTGAGGGAGCAGCCGCACTACGAAGATCATACATGTCCCCCTATTTGATTCATGGCTAGATTTTTCTGGAAGTAGAACTTCTTCAAAATTAGGTCAGACACCCCCAAAGGGCAAAAAGGAGCGGAGCACCAGTGTAAACAGACGGCTTGCAGACTTGAAACCTGTCTGCTATCTATCCGCTACCTCCCTCCACTCCTGGTAACACCTATTCAACATCTTTGTCACTTATTATAGCCACAAAGGTAGTAATGAGGTAAACTGATTACCTCAGTTCGCAAAGTGATTTAGATTAGAGTAGGGTTGAGGTGGTAAGTAAGAGTGGGTCAGGTAGGAATATGTAGAGATATGGGGGGATCGGGCAAAGGGCGGCTTCTTTTGTAGAAACTCTTTTCACCATCTATCAGCCATTATCAGATACAGAAGTTTTTTTTTTTTAAGGCTGTAAGAGACACCCCACACCCCCCACCTTTGCCTTGATCCTTCACCCTTTGTTATTTACCAGTTAACCATTAGCAGTTACCCATTAGCAGCAGATAGTTAGCAGTTGTCAGTTGGCAGTTGGTAGTTATCAACAGCCCTACTGCCTTTCACACTGGCCCCCTGCAGCACAACTCACTCTGAGCGGGTTAGGCAAGGTCCCGCGGGAAAAACAGCTCCGCCCGGAAGCGTCCCGAGGAATCCAGGTGAGGCCCACGGGACCAGCTGCACAAGCAGCGCGAGCAGGGAAAGCAGATGGAGGACAATCAAAATGAGCGGCCGCAACAGCACCCAGCACCGCAGTCCCAAGCCAACGCTCGGAGTATTTTGAATAATTTGAGGCGACTCCACCGAGTGATTGAACATATTGATCAAGGCATTTGACTAGGTCAGGTGGCCCTGACTGAAGGTGGCCCTAGCCAGCTATGGTATGGGACCAGGATATCTCCACTGGGTGGAACTTCTATATAGCGAGCCATTAGCGAGAGTGAAGACAGGAACTGTGATTTCTGAAAGGTGGCAACTTGGTAGAGGGACCAGACAGGGATGCCCCTGGTCCCCCATGTTCTATATTCTGGCTTTGGAACCTCTGGTGATTTATCTAAGGCAGCAATATGACGAAAAAGGCATTGTAGTTGGGGAAACATCACACTTAATTTCTCTATACGCAGACGATATGTTATTGTTTTGCGCTACCCAGAGAAAAATCTGCAGTATGTATTAGAAGTGGTAGATAGGTTTGCGGAATAACTCTCAGGTATAGCCGTGAACCCAAGTAAATCCTGTGTGTTTCCACTGGGCAGATATAGAGGGCTCATGGCGGAGAATTTGCCGGTACTTCAGATACCGTGGGAGACCACAACCTTTAGGTATCTTGGGATAGGTATAAATCATACAGTAGAAGACGAACATAGGCATAATACAGTTAGAACGGTTCGGAAACTGGAAAATAGCATGAATTTCTGGGCGAAACTCCCCTTGGCAATGATGGGACGGGGGGCTATGCTCAAGATGGTGGCATTGCCCAGACTGTTGCATTGCTTCGTGAACATCCCATACTCAATACCCCGGCAATTCTTTACTAAGCTGGATAGCATATGCAGGGAATTCCTATGGCACGGGATGAAGAACAGGGTAGCCCTATGGAAACTCCAAAACCCGCGTGAGAAAGGAGGAATCAAATTACCTAACTGGGAAGTATATTATGTAGTGAGCCAGTTGCAACATGTAGCCAAATGGCTCTCTGCGGAGTCCACCTTAGAACATAGGCTGCATCAGGGTGATTGCACCCCATACTTTTTGAGAGAAATTATATGGTTACCCAAGAGGGAGCTAAGAGGCTGCCCGGGGATGTTGGGTCTGGGGTGGGGGATGTGGCAGAGGGCGTGCCGGTTGATGGACAAGCCGGCCCTGTGCTCGCCGCAAATCCCACTGGTTACAATGACGGGAACAGATGTGAAACTTAGGTTAATGATTAGGAAGTATTGGGAACCGGTGGGAATAGCAACATTGGGGGATGTGTGGCAAGAGGGGAAAATACTGGAATTTGAGGAGCTGGTGGAGCAAACAGGATTGAGCACTGGGCAATATATTACATACCATGGGATGGTGCAACAAATTAAAGATACCTGGTTCGAAGTGGAACTTGCAGAGGAACCGGACGCCACATTAGATGTGATATATGATATAGCGGAAGGTGGGCATGAAATGTCTAGAGTGTACGAGATGATGATGACTCAAGTGGGCAAGGAGGTGACGCCACTAAGACTGGCCTGGGAGGAGGAAGTAGGAGATGTGATGTGTGACAGGATGTGGGAAAGGGCTCAGGGGTATCATAAGAAAGTGTTGAGAAATGCTAGGCTGCAACAAATACAGTTGTATATAACGCACAGAGCATATCTGACGCCAATGAAGGCAGCTAAATTTAAGAATGCTGGAAGCCAAGGGTGTCCCAAATGCAATGAGGAAAACGCAGGAATGGTGCATATGTTCTGGGCATGTCCACAGATAGCGGAATATTAGAGAGATATAGCACAGAAAATGGAAGACAAGGGAATCCGCATGAAGGTGGATACAGCGTGGGCTTGTTTGTTGGGAGGGTTCCCCAGACCGCGGAAGCTTAAACATGTGAGCAAATTGAAAGATCTGGCATATGTATTGGCGAAGAGAAGGATTGCAATGGGATGGAAAGCGTGCCACAAGCCCAAAGTGGAGACGTGGTGGAGGGACTTGCAGAAGTGGGCGGAGGCAGAAACAGTGGCATGGCAGGAAGCGTGCAAAGGGGACATAGAGGGTGAAGCCGGAGCCCTAGAGGGTTGGAGACAGCTAATAGCAGAGCTATTTGGGCCCACGTATGATGGACCAAGTGATGATGATTCAATAAGCATGGCGGGAGAGGTCTCCTCACCACAAGAGGTGGAGACTAACAATAGGAGAAAGTAGGCTTGGGTGGGGGGTGGTACGGGAAATACAGTGGGAGAAAAAGTAACAATGTATGTGTATCCACGAGCAAGATATGTAACCACTGTAAGTTGAGTTGGGTTTGTTATTTGTTGTTTGAATAAAATCAATAAAAATTGTTTAAAAAAAAACTATTGTGAATCATTGTTGGTTATTACAAGAGAAGAAGAAAAAGAAAGATGAGAAAAGAAATATTGAGGAAGCCAAGTTAGTTCGGAAGAAATTTACAAAGTTTGCTATAGAAGGGGCACTATTCACAAGTGGAGAAGGAGTGGGAATGCAAGAAATAATGGGTACGTTACAGGTGAATAATGTACACCCAGTGGAACAAAGTGGGTATGGGTTTTGGACACAAGGTAGTGGTGTAGGTGTAGGTTTAAGAGAAAGTGGAGGTGGATTTCAGAACACTCAGAATGGAAGTCAGAATACAGAAGGAGGATATAATGGAGGGTTTGCCAGAGGGCCACCCCCAGTATGTTGGAATTGTGGGATAACAGGGCATATTGTGTGCATATGTAGACGCCGAGAAAATGTGCAACAAAATTGACAACCTTTAAGAGGGGGGACAGCTTATCCACCACCATATAGTACACAAACACAAGAGGGCTTTGTCCAGGATCACTCATCCAATCAGGCACAGGTGCTGCAATCCCAGCAGGCACAACAGCAAATGCACCCACGACAAGGGTAATCACAACAAGCACCTATGCAAACACAACAGAGTGCGAACACAGGGCAAATACTGACAGCTAGGATAGGGGGTGTCGCTGTGGTCGGAGGGAACCCTTTTACGGGGCCAGGGATGAATGTATACCCTCAATAGGACAGCTCACAGGGTGACTTGATGTTTTCAGTACTATCAGTAACACCAGACACCCAAGAGGAACCAAGGGTCGATGTGACGATAGGAGGAAAATCCTTTTCTTTTCTTGTAGACACTGGAGTGACCCGAGAGGGAAAATATCCAATGTCATGTATTGTCCTGAATGCTCAAGGGTTCTCTGGAGCTATGAATTTAGTTCCTTTTACTGATAAGTTGCCTGTTTCAATAGGGGAATGTGACATGTCTGTCCCCTTTCTATATTCATGACAGATACCAGTTAACATCCTAGGATGAGATTTAATGACAAAACTTAACATGACGATTTAATTCACTGAACAATGAATAGTGTACTCCACTCCAGGAATACACTATTTAAACGTAGGCAAGATTATATTGGTATTTACAGGGCAAGTGGTTCTACGAGGAGTCCCAGTAGATCCGGAAGTCTTCTTGTATGGGGTGAGCATTCTATTGACATGGCTACGTGGATTAGTAGGGAAGAGTGTGAGGATACCTGATGAGTTCTTATTCAGACCAAAAGTACCTATGGATGACGAAGAGGGACAGACTATTCCCATAGAATTGGAAGCAGCTATAGTACAAGGATAAACGGCAATGCTTGAAGGAGTAGATGACAAAGGCAGAGCACGGAGGACAGTGAAAGCGCTTGAGGAGGGATACAGATTGACTGACATAACAGATGAAGATATGTTCAGAGATGAACGTACAGACAATGAGGTAGTGTTTTTATATGCATTACATACATGATAAAGATCTAGAAGAGGGAAGTCCCATAGCGAATGGCGCTAGTGTGGCAATGACCAGCATTTTTTCAAGAAGACCTAGAAAAGGTGCCAAGTGTCCTTTGTACTACGGGCCAATATGATGTAGTCCTATTGAAGGGAATAGGAGAGGTTAACATAAAACTTAAGCCACAAGCTATTTTACCATGAGCAAAACTGTACCCTATGTCTCAAGAATTTGATGAAGGCATATTTAAGACGATTTCAGCACTGATGAATCAGGGAATCCTAGTGCCATTTGAATCCCCATGCAATACTGCAGTGTAGCCGATTAAGATCTCTAAAGGGGGGTCGTGGAGACCTATCCATGACTTGTGCCCTCTTAATCAGGCTGTAGAAGCTGAGTTTCCATTAGTTCTTAATCCTACGACAATATTGTGTAGTATCCCAGTTGAAGCTAAGTATTTCACCTTGATTGATTTGAAAAAAGCATTTTTCTCGAAACATTGCACAAGGACTCACAGGACCTTACTTCCTTTACATTCAGACAAAAGAGACTAAAACATACTTCTTTACCTCAAAGGTATTGTGAGTCCCCATCGATCTTTAACAGAGTCCTACAGATGGATCTAGGGAACATTGAACTCAAGAGTGCGGTAATTCAGTATGTAGATGTCATACTAGTCAGCAGTGAAACAGAGGATGAATGTTGACAAGACTCTGTTCAGTTAATGACTATATTGGCAGACAAGGGATGCAAGGTACAGAAGGAGAAATTACAGTATTAACAGGAAGAGGTGTTGTACATAGGATAGTGTCACAAGTCTCTCCCCTTCTCACCTGTCTTTGTTGTGTACTTGCGACCTTCTGCGTTTTCTTCTTCTTCACGGCCCGGGATTTGTATAGACCGGAACGCTGGTCCTCGGCGTCCAGTGTGAGGATATCGGTTCAGCTTCCAGGAGTCTTCATAAGTCCAGGGTAATACCAGGATGTAAATAAATACGCTCAGAGACACGGAGGTCCGTGACTCGAGCGCGGAAGGGTTTCCAGGAGTTTTGGAGAGGGAAAAGGAACAGGATGGGATTCAAGGAACTGGGAACAGGGATAGAAGTGAGAGCCCTGATCGCACTCCGGCTAAACATGTCCGACTACAGGTAGCGGCAGCGTTGAGATGCGCTGAGCCGCGGGGGTGTGTCTCTCTTGTACGATGAGCAGCGTGAAACGTATAGACTGGCCAGTAGCGTTCTGTTCCGGGCGGCCATGTTGGAAGGATCACTGCATTCAATCCCCTGCGAGTCAGGGACCAGGAGGTCCAGAAGGGACGTAGACGACGGTTCATGACAGATAGTTAATTTTGCATGAAAGAAAGAAAGTGACACCTGAAAGAGCAGAGGCTATCATGAAGACACCAAAGCCAAACACAGTGAGGCAGATGCAGCATTTTCAAGGTGTATGCAATTATTACAGGGCCAGAATGTTTGATTACCGCACATATACCAAACTGCTTTTGCAAGCACTTAAGAAAGCACAACTTGGTAAGTCAAAGATAGAATGGACTGAAGAAAGAAAGGACGGATTTGAAGAATTAAAAAGAGCAATCTGTAGAACTCCAGTTTTAGGGATCCCCAACTATAGAGAGGAATTGCATTTGTTCTCACACACCAATGGGTCAGTAATGACAGAAGTACTCACACAAAAAAAAACACTAGGGTATAAACCTTTGGCATATTACAGTGGGATTCTAGACCCAGTTATAAGAGGACATTTTCCATGCAATCAATCGTTGGCTGCTGCCGCATTTGCAATTGAGAAATCCACAAGTATTACCATGGGCTGTTCCATGTGGAACATCCCGGGAGGATAGCTCAGCGGCAACATGCTCGCCTCGGAAACAAGACGACACAAAGCAACACAGGTTCGATCCCCGGGTATGCGCTTGGAAACCTCCAGGTATTAAGTGCATTATAAATACGCAACTAAGAGACATATTCCTGTAACAGCGCCTCGATGACCCCGGGCTGTGTGAGCACTTTAAAAATGCAAATAAATAAACATGCCTTATTTGTCATTTTAGAGAAATCCAAGGCTACAGTAACGTCACGAAGAGCTTCAGTTTATGAGGTGATGATTTCTAATTCAGCAACTAAGGTAGTGAGCTGTAAAATAGTGAACCCAGCCACGGTTGTAGCTGAACCTATAGAAGAAGGGGACCATGTGCATGGCTGTTCAAATGATGTCAAATGATGTCAAATTCTATGATGATATACCCTGTGTGGAAGAGATTGCTCTTGCAGGAGGCGAGATATTTTTTATTGATGGCTCTTCGAAAATTGACCAAACTAGTGGGGCGAGGCATTCAGGCTCCAGAGTTGTAAGGCACAGATTAAATGGTGAATTTGAGATAGTGGCAAGTGCAAGACTACCATCTAATTTTTCAGCAAAAGCAGCAGAATTGGTAGTGCTTATTGCTGCGCTTGAGAAACAAGAAGGGCAGGAAGTGACGGTGTACCGTGACTCCGCCTATGTGACGTGAACCGTACATGCAGGGCTGTCACGCTGCAAAAACGGAGGCGTTATCTCTGTGCAGACGTCACTCCAGTGCTACATGCGTCCTTATTGGACAGGCTCATTACGGCACTGCAACTCCCAGTAGCCATAGTGGTCATAAAATGCACAGCCCATACTAAACTAACAGACTTTATCTCTTGCGGAAACAAAGCCGCAGATTTGGAAGCCAAAAGAGTTGCATATTCTTCAGAGATTTTCAGTTTTGATAATGAAGATCCTAAAGAAATGGTCACAGGTTTCCCCTTTTCTCACCTGTTTTCTCTGTTTTGCGGAGTCCTTTGTTGGTTTTTTTTTTTCAAGCAGTTCGGGTCTTGTACAAGCCCGCTTGGCCGTCTTCGGATTCCAGGATTCGTTCAGCTTCTTCGTCCGGGATCTAGGAAACTCCAGGAAGCTTGGAATGGAGGCAACACATGGAGGCAGTCTGCGTGGAACGCAGAAGAGACAGGATCAAGTAATGTAGTAGGAAAGGAGAAGGAGGAAGGTCCGGGAACCAGAAAGCAACACAGTTCAGGAGAATGAACTACGGAGCACGTCAGGCCACAGCTATCGGTAGCGTTGAGACGCGCGGAACTGCAGAGGAGTGGCTAATTTATAGAACATGCTGCATAGGACGTAAGGGTCGATAGACCGCGTTCCGTGTATACGGCCATGTCGGGTGTACTACAGCGAGTAACCCCCGATGTGCCAGGGACCAGGAAGACCAAAAGGGGCGTGATCGATGAATCATGACAGCATGCCCCCTTCTAAAACCCGTTCCACCGAGTTTACCTGGATGTATTCGGTGGAACCTTCTGAGCAAGCTGGGGGAGTTTAAATTCGAGACTGGTTCCCAGGTACGTTCACTGGGTGGATAGCCCTTCCATTCCACCAGGTATTGAAGTTGGCCTCGTCTATATCGGGAGTCACAAATGCGAGAAACTTCATATTCCAGCTGGTCATCGACAATCACAGGACTAGGTCTAAGAGTAGTCCGGGTGGTTTGGATGAATGGCTTCAACAGAGATTTGTGAAAAACTGGATGTATCTTCTTACAGGAGTCCGGAAGTTGGAGTTGAAAGGCCACAGGATTAATGATTTCTTTTATAGAGAAGGGCCCATAATACCGGGGAGCCAACTTATTCGGTCTGAGATGTCGGGGCAGTAGTTTCGAGGATAGCCATACTTTATCCCCAATAGAGTAAGAAGGTCCTGGTCTTCTCTTTGAATCTGCATAGTGCTTGGTTTTGGCACACACTTTCAAGATGTTCCTTGGCGTCTTTCTGTACATTGATGAGTGTTTCGATCCAGGAATTGACAGTTGGAACAGGTGTTGGGTGTGGAAGAACAGAAGGTAAGACTGAAGGGTGGAATCCTTGGCTGCAGAAAAAAGGGCTGGTCTTAACGGCTGAATGATCCGAATTATTGTAGGCGAATTCGGCCACTGGTATTAAAAGTGACCAATCATCCTGGACTTTGGTAGAGAAGCAACGAAGATATTGTTCAAGGGTTTGATTCACTCGTTCTGTGATACCATTGGTTTCGGGATGATATCCCGAGGAAAGAGCTTGTTGGATCCCTAATATCCTGCAGAGGTGTTTCCAAAACTGAGAGATATACTGTGGTCCTCTGTCCGATATGATCTTGGAAGGAAGTCCATGCAGTCGGAAGATGTGTTCCAGGAAAATACCAGCAAGTTCTGATGAGGATGGTAATTTATACAGAGGAGTAAAGTGAGCCACATGAGTGAATAGGTCGATGGTGACCATGATAGTGGTATAACCTCTGGAAGGCGGCAATTCCACAATGAAGTCTGTAGCTATGATTTCCCAAGGTCTTCTCGGTGGAGTTGGCTGTAATAAGAGACCTGCTGGCTTCTGGGTATCATGTTTGTTTTGATTACAGACGAAACAAGATTGAATGTACAGTTGTACGTCTGTCTTCATCTTGGGCCACCAAAATTGTGTTTGTATTAGACTGAGGGTGTTGGAAATACCACGATGACCGGAGTGAAGAGTATCATGGCAGAGATTTATTATTCTTTGTTGTAGTTTCTGTGTGGGGATGACCAGGTTAGTATCCTTGAACAAGTATCCGTCCTTGATTCTTAAGTCCCATTGATTCTTCTCTGAAAGTCCTTTCCAAAGTTCCGAAGTCTGAGTTTGCACGCAAATCTCTTCCAGGAGATTGTTTGCTTGAGCTACAAATATGGTATGAGGAAACATCTTGGGCTACGTCCGATCCTCCGGAGGTTCATAGTCTGGACGACGAGAAAGTGCATCAGCTATTACATTTTGGGTTCCAGGGACATGGTGAATCTGAAATTGATATTGGGCAAAAAAGAAGGCCCACAGAGCTTGGCGACTATTCCTACATTCCAGGGCTTGCAATACTTGTAGTTTTCGATGATCCGTGCGGACATGGACCGGAAATTTGGCTCCTAGAAGTAAATGACGCCACTCTGTGAAGGCTTGACGGATGGCTAGCAGCTCTTTCTCTAGGACGGAGTAATGGGTTTCACTAGGAGTTAATGTCCGAGAAAGGTAGACGATGGGATGTTCCAAGCTATCCTCGAATTGCTGTTTTAGAACGGCTCCAATGGCATAATTGGAGACATCTGTCTCCACTATGAATGGTCGATTAACATCAGGCTGAGCAAGAATGGGAGCTTGTGTAAATTCAGACTTTAACTGTTAGAAGGCTTTCTCTTGGGCCATGGTCCAATGAAAGGGAACATCTTTTTTTCAATAAGGCAATTATTGGTTGGACAATCTCGGAAAAGGAAGGTATGAATTTCCTATAAAAATTAGCCAAGCCCAGGAAGAATTGTATCTGTTTCACTGAGGCGGGGCTAGGCCAGGATAAAATAGCCTTGACCTTGGACTGATCCATACCGATACCATCGGGAGTAAGGACAAACCCTAGGTAGTGAACAGTAGAAGTATGGAAGATGCATTTGTCGGGCTTCGCCAGGAGTTTATTTTCGCATAAGCGTTGTAAAACTGCTTTCACATGTTCTTCGTGCTTGAGAGGGTCCTTAGAAAATATTAGAAAATCATCCAGATAGACAATCACAAAAAGGAACAGCATGTCAGAGAACACTCGATCCATGAAACGTTGGAACACCGCTGGGGCATTAGCAAGTCCAAAGGGCATGACTAAGTATTCAAAATGCCCAAAGGGTGTTCTATAGGCTGTCTTCCACTCGTCACCTGCCCTGATACGAATCAAATGATAGGCGCCCCTGAGATCCAGCTTGATGAACACAATTGCGCCTCGTACTGCCTCCAGGATGTCTGAGATGAAGGGCAACGGATAGCGGTCCTTGAGAGTACATTGATTTAGACCTCGATAATCCAGACACGGTCTGAGTTCTTTAGTGTCTTTTTTAGGAACGAAGAACAGGGAGGCCCCTGATGGAGATTTAGATGGTCATATGGTGCCATTTGCGAGATTAGTATCCAGGTATTCACGAAGGGCTTTCTTTTCAGGGTCTGATAGGATGAACATCCTTCCAAATGGAATCACCGCGGAAGGTTCTGTCTCAATAGCACAATCTTCAGGTCTGTGGGGAGGTAAGGCCTGAACAATTGCGGAGGATAAAACATTGGAATATTCCTGGTAAGCCTCCGGGACCCAGATGATGTTTGAAACTGAGATTGTGTTCTGATGAGTTGTAGGAAATTCCTTAGATGGTGTAGGATCAAGGTCTGGATGTAAGCAGTGGGACATACAAAACTCTGAACCCAGGAACAAGGATCCCGCTGCCCAATTGATATAGGGGTTGTGTCTTTGAAGCCAGGGCATTCCCAAAACCACGGGGTAATGGGCAGACTTGAGGATGTCAAATCTCATCCTTTCTCGATGTTGATTTATAGCAAGCTCGATCTCCTTGGTCTACAGGGTTATAGGTCCGGAAGAAAGGGGTCTTCCATCAATTGCTTCCACAGGTTGCATGATAGTCCGGGATTCGTAAGGAATATGGTGTTTTAAGACCCATTCATGATCTATGAATACCCCCATAGCTCCACAGTCGACCAGTGCCAGGATGGGGTATATTTCTTTCTTGGATGTTGTCAAGAAGGCCTGTAAGATTACCAAGGATTTTTTTCCAGGAGAGTTCAAGGATGGAATAGAGGTGGAGCAGACATCGCCCTCCCGAACCTGCGCTCCGTTTAGGATCGGGAGCTGGCGTTTCCCGAGCACTGTGGGGGGGCAATCGGACATTCTCTTACTAAATGTTTGTCGGATGCACAATACATATATAATCTAGTATGAATCCTTCGCATCCTCTCTTGTGGTGTAATGGGCCCACGGGAGGCCCCTAATTGCATAGGTTCAGGCTCATTGCTTGGAGTAGAAATGCCTTCTGAGCTCGAAGGGGTTCCAATGGGGTTTTTCTGGAGTGGTAACTTGGTTTTCTTCTTTTCTGCCTTTCTCTCCTGAATGTGAAAGTCAATCTGTAGAGCGGGATCCATTAGGGCTTGAAAGGAACCCGGGTGTGCCACTCTGGCTAGTTCGTCCTTGATCTCTTTGTTTAGCCCTCTTCGAAATTAAGTAAAACAAGCTTCAGGGGACCAATCCGCTTCCTTAGCCAGCTGTTTGAAGCATGTGACATACGTGAGCAAGTCCTGGGTACCCTGATGAAAGTCGAGTAGACGTTCCTGGGCACTATAAACTTGTTCCGGGCGTTCGAACATGGTCTTCAGGGCCTCTATAAAGCCATCGTAGTCATCCAGGAGAGCATCACCAGAGTTAATAATAATAATAATAATAATAATAATAACAATTAACCAATGGGGTGGCCCAGATCAAGGCATTCCTGGAAAGATGCGAGATTACGCCCACTTTAGCCCTGGGCATAGAAAAATAATAAGGCTTAAATGTAAAGTGGACCAAACAAGAATCTAGGAATCCACGAAGGCTCTTTGCTGAACCGTCGTACTTATCAACGACGCTGCCTAGAATTACACTCTCCTTCGTGGCGGAATCACGGGATAACACCAATTGTTTTAACGCAGCGTTTTCCGCCTTTAAGTTTTGCACTTCGGTCGTCAGCTCTTGCATGCCACGCATAAGATCCTGGACGGCCGCTTCCATGTCTGTATCGAGATCGGTCAGGTGGCGTCTCAATCTGTCACAGGTTTCCCCTTTTCTCACCTGTTTTCTCTGTTTTGCGGAGTTCTTTGTCAGGGTTTTCTTTCGAGCAGTTCGGGTCTTGTACAAGCCCGCTCGGCCGTCTTCGGATTCCAGGATTCGTTCAGCATCTTCGTCCGGGATCTAGGAAACTCCAGGAAGCTTGGAATGGAGGCAGCACATGGAGGCGGTCTGCGCGGAACGCGGAAGAGTCAGGATCAAGGAAGGTAGTAGGAAAGGAGAAGGAGGAAGGTCCGGGAACCAGAAAGCAACACATTTCAGGAGAACGAACTACAGAGCACGTCAGGCCACAGCTATCGGTAGCGTTGAGACGCGCTGAACCGCAGGGGAGTGGCTAATTTATAGAACGTGCTGCATAGGACGTAAGGGTCGATAGACCGCGTTCCGTGTATACGGCCATGTTGGGTGTACTACAGCGAGTAACCCCCGATGTGCTAGGGACCAGGAAGACCAGAAGGGGCGTGATCGATGGATCATGACAGAAATATTGAATAGAAGCATGCTAGTACGAGAAGGATCTAAAATGCTGTCAATTAGGCAAATAATACAGATTCAGGGTAGAGCACCACAAGAAGAGCAGCAGCTATGGAAACATGGCTGGTGTTCTTTATCCCCCACAGAAGCATTATGGAAGCAGGAAAGCACTGGAAGGCCACTGATGCCAGCGGCATTGTTGAAAGTCACACTTGAGCAATTGCATTACACCACGCATATAACGCGAGAAAGTCTTGCTGCCACCATTGTAGAAGACTGGTTTGTTCCCAATCTATTGGAACCCGTTGCACAATTCATTGTGAATTGCATCGTGTGTCAGAAGTTTACTGCTGGGCATACAATGAGAACAATCAGAGGAGTAATACCTAGACCGAATGGTCCATTTCAACATTTGCATATCGATTACGTTGATATGCTGCAGACATGTAGTGGATACAGGTATCTATTAGTGGTGGTGTGTCCCTTCACCAGGTGGATCAAAGCCGGTACTTGGTCAGACCCTGATGCAATTTGCACAGTGTAGTTTCTAGTGTGCAAAGTATTTCCAAGATAGGGTGTGTTAAGTACTAAGATATGATAATTGGACACATTTTGTCAATGAGCTATTTGAAAAAATAGAACTTCAATTAAGCATGAAGCATATGTTTTCTTCTGCTTATCATCCACAAGCAAACGGATATGTGAGAGACTCAACGGCCTCTTAAAGGAAAGGATAGTCAAGATCAAATTAACTCTAAAGAAGGGATGGATATATTGCCTACCCCTAACCTCATATGCCTTTCAAAATCAGCAAGGTTCGGACCATCGTCTTATGCCCCATGATTTAATGACAAGGTGTTGCATGAGGACAACTCTTACACCTCCAACTAGAGTCAGGAGTGATGCCCAGAGTGTAGCACAGACTCTAGGTGATGAAATGCACTTCTATGCCTGATCTATATATGCTTGTGTATTTTCTTTTTCTTTCTGTACCTTACAGTTCGAAGTCTCTATTATCCTAATGGTCCCATTGAAAAAACAACACCTATGATTTTTCCGAGTATGAGTACAAACAATGATAATTTCTTTAACCTCTGTGGGCATGTCAGGCCACATAAGAGGGATGTAGAGAAAATAACCAGCTGATAAATACATATATTGATGAATCAGCTCACCTGGGGAATAATATATGGTACCAGCACATGAAAAAGGTGGGGGAGAGAGCATCTGATGAGAATTGCTATGTCTGCTCTCTCATCCCTTATTCCATGAATACAGTAAAAAACTTCATTTCAAAGGAGATGTCAGCATACGATGCAAAGTGCCTCAATCATCTAGTAGCATGTACTACTAGAGGACAGTTTCAAGGGAACTGGGCAACCTTGCGATGGAGATCAAGACAGTCATTTCCATACCAGGATGATTATATCAAGACAACACAAATGTAGAAAGAGCTTGTATGGACAGACAGGATGCTTGTGTTTCCTGCTGCAGAACAAGACAAGGTGATCATTAAAAAAATGAAGAGAATGCACTGTTCTGACATGACGGAGAAGATTGGAATGCCTGGAAACTGGGAACGTTCACAACTGTTGATCTATGGATGAGTGAGTACAAACAAAGTATGGGAAGATGGAATGATGTCCTGTGCAGCTTATCTGCTAAGGAAGGAAGCATTGCAGGAGTACAGAAGGCGAATGATGAGTGTCTGAGGTACTGGGCCAAGTACTCCAAACTGCTGACATGGGTGCAAGATGAAGCAGGCCCGGCGTCTGTAGTCCCACTGGTTATTTCGACACTGTGCTTTCGTAGCCAAGGAAAAATTACTTTTGACACAAGAGGTGCAAGAAAATAATTGACATTCCAGGAATGAGGAGAGGGACGGCTGTCTTAATGGATAGATTTTGGGCCTGCAGATCTAAAGCATATTTGAAACTGCCCAGCAATTGGGGTGGAGTGTGTTCCTTGGTACATATCCATGTTCCAGCATTGGTGATGCCACAAAGTGACATGAAGATTGAAGAATTTCCAAAAGTGGACAATCACCTAAGAAAAAGGACGTCAACCCTGGCGGATGAAGAGATCAAAATATTTCTCACAAAAATCACTAACGGCTTATGAAAACATTCTGTATGACCACAAACTGATCAGCAGAACGGCAGTGATGTTCAGATCTATGTTTATGCATGGAATCCAAACAGCGGTGAATGCCAAATGGCTACAGATCACCAGACGGGACCTGCTGCAAACAATCAATGCTACAATAAAAGGATTTAACGCCATAAAAGAAGAGCTGGGGGCCATAAGGTTGATCACCCTCCAGAACAGATATGTCCTTGACATGATTAAAGCAATGGAAGGAGGTGTTTGCGCCAAAATCGGGCCATCATGTTGCACATTCACACCATCTCATGATGGCGAGAACGGGTTTTTTATCAGAGGCCATATCAATGTTGACAGAGCTACATGTGAAAATGGTGGATGTGACAGAGGCCATTGGAGATGACAGTTGGTTTGCACGCCTGTTGTCATGGATTCCTTATTGGATGGCCAACTTATTCAAGTCACTTGATCAGGATAATAATTGGGCAATGTAAGAAAATGGCAAAGAAAGTACTGGCAATTAAGATCCAGATTGACGCAAAGGATGAACCAGAAGCCAAAGTGCTGACTGATGATGCCATCAGAGACTATATAAAAGCAAGTATTGTGGTACTTGAAGGAACAGAATTCTGGTATCCGAAAGGATCATAAAAAGTATGTGGGACGTTGGGTCGTCTGTACCCTGAATGGACAACAACAACAAAAGCCTAAGGGTTCTAATAGGCTTTTTCTATGATAGAGTTGTTGACAATTAACAACAGTGCTCTGCTCTTGTGCCTGTATTTTGGTTATTAATTAAAAATAAGACACAATATCCACGTACTAACCCCACCTTTTAATGTTATTTTACTAGACCTTATGCCTGTTTCTTAGCTTTGTTTAATGTCTTTTCAGTCAAAGATCTTTTTTATAAAAATATATTGATTTGTTTATATGCTTCACTGAGAATTAAATAAAATATTTCTATTTTGTTATTTATCAGGTTGGTTCTTAAATTTGCTTTTGGTATATATCACATTTGCCTTAGTCTTACTGGTTGTTCCATGAACATTGATTGAAATGTCAATCTTTTTCCATGATTAATTGACCTCTTCTGGTAATAGGTACATCCACCGCTCGGTTGTTTTTACAAAAGACAGGGTCATCACCTTCATTGTTCCTCTCTCTGTTACCTTTACGCAATCCCGAAGGTGTTCTTTCCCGAAACAGGATCCTCCCCTATTCCCTTCACACAGTGTGGACAACCCTTTGGTTGTTAGGGCCAAAACACAAATGGTACCTAGAACAGTACCATATTGTTTTCCAATACTAAAAATAGTGTGACGTTCTTTTTATAGCATATCAAAAAATTATAGCATATAATTGAGTTGCTGCCATCTTTCTCAGTTAAAAAATGGAAGATGTCAATACAGTCTCCTTCTTGGATGAACTATGCAAAAGACTGATGGAATTACTGTCAGCCTTCACAAATGGTGATGGTGCTCAGGCCCCTCCCAGTGACAACAAAGTTGATTTATTGACACAGAAAAAGAAAAAATTGATTAGAACCGATAGCCACGGCCAACTAATGCTAGCATACTTGAAGGCCGGCATTATCCCCTTAGGCCTCCAAGTTAGAATAATCCCTAGGGTTTTTACAGACAATACAAAATTTAAAAACACCTTCAGTGGATTGAGCAATAAATGCTCTCATGATCTTTTGATCCTTATCATCCAAACGGCAGAGGAAGAATCCACTGCACAAAAACTAGAAATTGAGACAATGGAAAACACAATCAAAGCTGATAAAGACATTGCTGACATCAAAACAATCCTTGAAAAAATGGAAGATGAACTGAGTAAGTTTAAAAAAACAACTTTAGATAAAAGAATCTGGAAACTTAAAAAAGATATAGATACCTATAAAGAAACGAAAACATATCCATATCTGATTGAATCCTATTACGAGGACCAAAATAAACTCTCGCAGAATCCCCTAAGAAACAACGGATTTCCAAGGAAGCGTTTTGTTACTTTTTCAAACACAAGTAAAACCAGCTCTAATAGCGACCCAGATCTTACTACTAGCAATAGCACTAATAACACACATGGCAGCAATGCCCAAAACCAACAACAGTTTTTTCAAGGGCGGGGAAGAGGCGGCTGCAACCGAACATTGGGCCCCCCACGAATGCGGACTCGCAACTGGCAGGGCCCTCCTCAGACTTGGTAAACTCTATACCTATCTTTAACCTTACCAACTACATCTTGTCACAAGAAGAAACTGATATTCTAAGTAAGGGCCTGTCCTTCGTCACCACCAGAAAAGCTGACCCTTTCCAAACAGCCCTGGAACTACAGAGGTTCTTTAGACTAGTATGACTCAAATACTTCTTCAGAGATTCAGAACCAAAGGATGATCATGATAATATCACAGGTTTCAAACCTCCCTCCACCTGCACACCACTGAATAATATGGTCAGCCCTGCCATCCTGGCATTTGAAAATAAGATTCCTCATGAAAGCGAATGTCTTCTCCAGAACAGAAATTATCAACAAGATAATCTCTCTAACAAAAAAGGCATAGCCCTCCGAAATCTGCAGAACAATGACTCTTTTATCATTAAGCCCGCAGACAAGGGAGGAGGGATTGTCCTTTGGGACAAACTAGCATATGACGAAGAAGTCAAGAAGCAACTTGACAATACCATTTTCTACCGCCAGATCGACATAGACCCCACCCGTAGACTAACTGAGGACATTACTAGCCTCATGAATCATGCTAACCTTGAGGGGTGGATAAGCAATGATGAACAGCAGTTCTTGATCGCAAAAAATCCGACCATCCCAGCCTTCTACTTTTTACCCAAAGTACATAAGCATTCCACCAGGGAGGCCGATAGTCTCTGCTCTCAATTCTATTCTCGAGCCCCTATCGATATATGTAGATTGGTTTCTCCGTCCATTCATCAAAGAAATGAGGTCCTTTGTTAAGGACTCTACCAATATGATCCAAATAATAGCAGGCCTGAACACTGTGAGTACTGACATCCTGGTCACCCTAGATGTCACCTCTTTGCACACCAGTATTCCTCAACTTGACTGTATTGAAGTCATCGAAATATACCTAAACAAAAGAACTTCGACTCTACACACGGTACCCACTCCTTTTCTTCTAGAATGTACCAGAATTGCATTAATGGAAAACTTTTTCCTATATGACGGACGTTTCTACAATCAGAAACACGGGACAAGCATGGGGGCAACGTTCACCCCTGATCTTGCTAATCTTTTCATGGACAATCTAGAAACCAACTCGATATACCATCTAGACAATCCATGCACACATAACATCTTGTGTTGGCATAGGTATATCAATGACGTTTTTATGGTCTGGAGGGTCTCAGCAGTTGACCTTTGTTCCTTTACTGAATGGCTGAATCAAAGAAACTCGCATATCCAATTCACCGGGACCAACAACTTCAACTCGTTCACCTTTTTAGATCTTGTAATTAAAAAATCCCAAGATGGACGTTTAGCAACTACGCTATATCGAAAAGAGACCGATAAAAATATGCTTTTACGCTTTGATAGCTTCCACCACTCTAGCCTAAAGGAGAATCTCCCGATAGGACAATTTCTCAGAATCCGACAGAATTGCACCGATATTTCGGAGTTTGAAAAACATGGCAAAATTCTAAAAACCTGCTTACAAAATCGCAGGTATCCCAAAAAAATCATTCAAAGGGCATACAGAAGAGCCAAACATACTGATAGGCAGATTTGCCTTTCTCCATCGGCTAAAAATAAGCTAGACAAGCTCACATGTGTATCAACCTTTTCACCCATTAGTCATAATTTAAGGAAACTAATACTAAAAAACTGGCATATTGTCAAAACCCCTGACTTCGACTCCACGCTTCGCATGTAAAAGACAAGCCAACCTTAGGGATAAACTTGTACACACGTACCACCCCCCACAAAAAATCTGCCAAATTCTCAGCCAACCCTTTGGTCCCTACCACCAGTGATAGGCCACTATAAATATGGCTCATGCTCTGTCTGTGCCTTGACCAAAAATTTAAAAAGGATCGAATTGTATGAATTAAAATGGACTTTTACATCTTTCACCAACTGCACTACCCCATGGGCCATTTACGGTATCAAGTGCCTCTGTGACTTGATTTATATTGGAGAGACCAAATGTACAGTAAAACAGAGAATCTGTGAACATCGTTCCTGTATTAAAAAATAAATAGAAAATAAACCCATGGTGTCCCATTTCACCGAGATGAAACACTTTCACAACAATCATTTTTGGTTCATTATCCAAACCATCCCTGCACCACCAAGTGGCAACAACAGAGACTTAATTCTCACTAGACAAGAACAAAAATGGATCTTTAATTTAAAAACAGCGACACAGGGTTTAAACTCCACAGTAGAGTGGTCTTTGTTTTGGTAACAACCTGATTTCATCGAGATGCCATTCAAATCTGTACCACCTCATAATAAGGGTGCCCTCTATGCAACATCACACATGGATCATAATGTGCATGATACCCATGTAAGCAGCGCTCTGGGCTCTTTTTGGCAATGTACACACATAGTGATCATTGGACGAACAACTAATCATGTATTTAATTGGAAAATCATTTCATCTAACGCCAAGTCTTTTCCTGTACATGACTGGATATCACATTCACCCACTTATTAACAGCTGGTCTGTGCTTGGCAATTGCTTTGCTTAGGCTCTATTATGTTGCCCCACAGCCGCAAATGCAGGACTTTAATATATATATAAAAAAAATTGTTTCAAAAAATGGTGTTTTTTAAAACCTATTGTTTGCCACATAGTAATTTCCCACTAACTCAGAAACATTTCTGCAATATAGTGCTGCATTTCACAAGAAAGAATATATCATATTACGCTCTTTGTTTGATGCAACCCCAGTTCAGGTTTGCCATACATGTAGGACAGAACGGATGAGAGTTTGGAGGTCTAGTGTTTTGCCAACACTGCACGCCACTTCAGGCTTTTAAAACCACAGTGTTTCACGCCCCCTAATAAGGAAGCATTCGCCGTTGCTCGATTAGGATTCCATTGCGCATTTGCAGACTTTACCCGCATGCACTCGGAATAGAAAGGTAAGAACGGCTCCCCTTTCCTTATCTAAGATCCGTTCCACACGCCCAATACACTATAGTGACCTCCCTCTCTCTCACCCCTTTGTTTCCAACTCGAGACACCTAAAGGCACTCCGCAAGCCACAATCTAAAGAGTTTCTGACTACTCCACAACAACATGTTTTTTAGCACACGATTCACAACGTGACATAAAAACGAGACGTTTAAAGGTAAATGCTTCAGTTTCATCAGTCTTTCACTTTTGGTTATGTGCAATTTAGAAAAAACAAGGGCTCACAATAATTTTATGGCACCTCCTTTTCTCTTGTGTAACGCCCACCATGTAGACTTTACAACTGTGAATCGAGCACCTTTGAAAACAACATCCTGTCATTTACAGACATATAATAGCACTCCCCGGCTCACCACCTAGCCAGGAACCTCCTCGCTGATGAGAATTCCAAACAGGTATTTTAACTTAAAAACCTGGACGCAGGCTTTCCCTATGCTTGTTTTTTCTGGTAGTAATTACCTTAGACTTTCGCTATTAGAAACTAGTGGTTTCCCCTTATTTGCCTAGATTCATCTTGAAAGAAGTAAAACATTGTACTATTGAAACAACAAAAGGCAGCACCACGCAACAAAAAACTTCTCTGCCACAACTTGCTTGAATAGGTGAGCAAAAGTTATTAGCACTTACTGATAGTATACCTTCACAGCACTTAAGACAAAGGTTTTTTATAGTAAACATTGGACAACATTAACAGTTTTAATACTAAATAAGAATCTTTTGGAGCTGGAATCACAACTGTTCCTTAAGTATGCACGATAAAATAGAAATATCATGCGTGTCTCTGCACAATAACCGGTAAAATAGGTGCAAGTGATGTATACTATGAGGGAATGTCTTCTCTCATTAACAACATCTAAATGTGATTATGCCTTCTTTTTACCAACCTGTTTTTATTTGTTTATGTTTATTTGTAGTGGGTTAACACTTACAACATGTACGACTAATTTAGAAGTACTTACCACAAGAAACACCTTTGAAACAACATCTTCTCTCTGTCCTGAAGATGGCTACACTTGCGACAACGGACATATTGTGGAATTGTCTGATTCTTTCTGCCACCTTCAGCCGAAACATATGTCGACCATCGCAGCAAAAGCCTAAGGGTGCTAATAGGCTTTCTCTGTGATAGAGTTGTTGACAATTAACAACAGTGCTCTGCTCTTGTGCCTGTATTTTGGTTATTAATTAAAAATAAGACACAATATCCACGTACTAACCCCACCTTTTAATGCTATTTTACTAGACCTTATGTCTGATTCTTAGCTTTGTTTAATGTTTTTTCAGTGAAAGATCTTTTCTTATAAAAAATATATTGATTTGTTTATATGCTTTACTGAGAATTAAATAAAATATTTCTATTTTGTTATTTATCAGGTTGGTTCTTAAATTTGCTTTTGGTATATATCACATTTGCCTTAGTCTTACTGGTAGTTCCATGAACATTGATTGAAATGTCGATCTTTTTCCATGATTAATTGACCTCTGCTGGTAATAGGTACATCCACCACTCAGTTGTTTTTGCAAAAGACATGGTCATCATCTTCATTGTTCCTCTCTCTGTTACCCTGAATGGACAAAGCAATTACATGACCTGGAGTGTGGATGAAAACATTAAAACAGCAGGCACCCTGAGGGGGGTGATGAAGATATGGACACCCAAGAAACACTTCTTCAAGAGAAGATACAAAGAAGCAGAAGAACGTGAGGAGGTGGGCAAGGATTCAACCAGAGGGGGGAATGTAGAGGAGCAGATGTACACATCCACAGGAGATTCCGCCCCCTACCTCCTTTGTATTGGAGACATGAGGCCGTGCCTTTCCAGACACCAGATTTTGTGACAATACCTCAGTAAGTATCTAGAAGAAGACATTCTTTGAGACAACCCTATCGAATGTACCCTCAAAGTGATGACAACCTACAGGAGGAACTCCCTGAAGGAATATGAGAAAGAGCAAAGAAAATGAACTGTTGACGTCATAAGAAAGTGTGCACGACGTCCAGGGACACTGAATGGAGACAATGTATGGATCCTAAAGGACAAATGATGTAGTAAAGGATTGAATGAACTCTCAAATGTAAAAGGAGAGATTACACGTTACCAAAGTGCTGCAGAAAATAGAAGTTCAATAAATGCACCAAGCTGAAACACAAGGTAGATCAAGTCATCAATCCCAGCCCTTGTTTTTCACTATTGCCATGTAGTATGATGTCACTCTGATGCATAATTGAGTATAGGAATTGTATTTTTTGTGGAGATTACTGAGAGACTGAGCATACATCCGTTGATGTTTGTTGTAACCTCCCTGTTTTAGATCATTGTTAATAAAACAGTAATTTGCCATCATCTTGAGTTTGTCCAGTCATTTGGACTCAGAATTATTCTGATGTAATCCCATTCATTACATATGCACGTTCCAAGGGGTCATAAACTCAGCGTGGAACACTTGCCAGCAGGAAACAGAATAAAGCTGTTCCATAAAGTCCATATCCAGACTTTCCCCAAACTAGACACTCCAACGACAATTGGAATTCATAGTATACAATACTCCATTATTATACAATCATTTTTAAAACACCAAAACCTCAGGCAGGTTTCCCATTGCTAAGATATGAGATAGGGATGAGAAGATTTAAAAGAGGGGATTTGATAAGGATGGGAGGGTTCAGAAGAGATGATTTTATCCACTTCCTAAAATTTAAAAGAGAAGTGTTACCTATTTGATCAGAAAAGCAGTTGTACATTCATTGTTCTGGCAACTTCGAGACTTTACTTTGCTAGCAGGATTTCCCAGAGGATCGCAGCTCTTGGCCCGGAAAATAGTTGGTTCACCTTTTGAACCAATGTTGGCTCCTTAATTATATAATCCTGGCAGCCAATGGCAAACCAAAGAAGCCTTTCCAGAACTAGAGATCCATGTTCCAATCCATCCTGGAGTGTTTATTACAGGCACGTTCAGTTAAGTCCTAATCACTTTAGTGATTAAAATGCAACATTTCATGGGTAGAAAGGGAGGAATATGACTAATGTACATGCAGTCTCCTACGCCAACATGCCTGTTGCCATAAACTATTTATGAGGTTCTCACTCTCTGAGATCAGCCAGGAGAATAAGATCCAAATCTCTCTCATGCTTGATGTTCTGTAAGGCTTTGGCTCCCTCGCTGTGCAGTTCTTGCACAGTGGACGTCTGCATGGATTATGTTTCTCTTGCACGCACTGACCCCAATCAGGAGCCTTCTGGACATGCTCTCTTAGGGTTTCTATATTCTGCATTGCCTAAAGGGTTTCTTAGCAACTGCCATATAACACCAGCTTGATGAGGTATGGGTTCAAAATAAGAACTATAGGAAATGGATACATGATGCATTCCCTCTAGAGAAGATCAAGGTGTACATTAGGTGCAACCAGTTGTACCAATAAGCAGGCTACCAACCAGTTTTACTCCCCGAAGACAGGCAAATACTGCAAGGGAAAGAAAAAAGAAAAAAATAAGAAGTAAAACTACTCCAACAAAAAATAAGAAACACAAAACAAGTAAGAGCTTGCCCCCATGATGCCACCCCACATCTCTCCAGCTATTTTAGGATGATTGGTACCAGCAGAGCGGCGCCACTGAAATGAGGCCTACTATTACCACTGCCTAATCTGAAGAGGGAATGTAAGGTAGAAATGTATCTTTACATTTGCATGAACTACTAGGTGTAAAGACGCATGAATTACAAAATGAATGACAGTTATTTAAAATATAATTGCATTCAGGTAAAGTAAATCCCTCCATTAAGAATTATGTTTTTTTTGCTCCCTAAAAAATGTTTACTACCAATTTAAATCAAATTGGGAGAACAATACTCCAACTTCTGAGCTGTACCATTCCAGAAACCCACATGCACACGATTGCAAAAGTCTCAAAGCAGCAAGAACTTACACAGTGTAAATGGGGATTTCTGTCAGCTATAGATGTACAGCTTATTCTTGAAGTTCCAAACATAAAGCTCTAAAGTGCACAAAAGAAAAAGGAAATATTGTTCCCTCCCCCTATGTTTCTTCTGGATTCTCTCAGTCAGTTTGGTGCTTCTAGTGCACCAAGCTACAAAACCATTCTATTAAAAAAAGACAGTCACAAGTTTAATAGTTTACTCTCCACCAAGACCCTATTTGTCTTCTGGTTTCTTTTAATCAGTTCAGTGTTTCTGGTGCACCCAATGTTCCATTTTTTCCCAAGAAAATGCTTCTCTCCTTGAGGTTTCTTTTATATCCACGTTGTCACTTTCTCTCTCTTTCTTGCCTCTTTCAAGGGTTATGGTCCCCCCCTTGTGTCGCTATACCACAACTTATTTATTTATTTGTTCTTCTCCCCCTGGTTTACTTCCCTACCAGGGTTTCACTATTTTGCTTCTTCTCTTGGTACTTCTGTTCCTTTCAGGGAAAAGGCTCTTCCCTTTCTGCCTCAATAATTATATCCACTTTTCACATATAGTACTTCCAACACCTGCAAATCAATAGTTCAAAACACATGGTACAGAATCAACGCTAACGAAGAAAAGAAAACAACCCTTGCCAACTGCCTCACGGGAATAAACCATTGGATGAGTGCCAACAACCGTAAACTCAACATGGATAAAACGGAAATCATGATCACGCCCAATGACCCGCCAAACCATCACCACAGTCCACAACCTACTGAATTGGGAAACCGACCAGAACCATCCAAAGTGGTCAAAAATCTCAGAATATTAATGGACAACAATTTAACACTCGAACCGCACAATCTTACGTACAATCAAAAAGACACTTCCCTTTTTCACCTTCCCACATAGAACACTCGCCATCATTTCTCGCGTCATGTCAAGAATATACTATGCCAACAGCATCTATCTAGGAATGCCAGGCTACCTTATCAAAAACTAAAACGAATACAGAACGCAGAAACAAGACTACTCCTCAGACTCACTATTAGAGTACACATCACACTGAGAACCCTACATTGGCTGCCGTTCGAGAAACACTTTTTCTTCAAAACACTCTGCATAACACACAGAGCAATCCATGGGCAATATTTATACAGGGAAAAATGTCCATCTACAAACCAAACTGAACACTAAGGTCCAGAAAAACATTTGCCTCGAACCTAAACAATACTGAAAGCGTAAATATGGGGGAACAGCATTCTCCTCCAGAGCACCAAGACTTTGGAACTTTTGGAACCTAAAGGAAATACGAGAAATAAAAGATCACCTAAACCAATCACACGCAAATCACCCCATACACATTTATGCACCAAACACCACATAACGTCTAGCAACTAAAAAAGGGACTGTGTTTTCTGAGCTGAAGCTACCAACAGCACATCAAAGTTCTCTTGCACTTTTCCCTCTCAATCCGCCTCCCAATCCTCCTTCCTTTTCACATCTACCAGAGCACATGAAGACCATGAAAATGGCAGCAGTGTGTGGTATAAATTACAATAACATAACACAACCTAGGAGAGAAAAGAGGGTACGTTTAAAAAAGAGGGGGGGGTTTATAAATAAAGGGGAGTCCCCATTGGGCTCCCTATAAAATTAACTCTGCTTTCGGTATCCATTGGTAATCTAAGAACTCAGGATGTGGCCCATCTCCTGTTAACAGTGATTTTCTTTGGCGCGTGCAGCGCCGCTACCTACCCAGAAGGTAGTGGGGGTGGCGGTACCTATGGGGACTGTTCCTGACATAGGCCAGGAATGGGTGCTCCTTAGCTTGGATTAGGGCCAGAAAACAGGGGCTACATAATGAAGCACCAGAATTTAGAAAAGTGATATAGTAAAGATGCATCATTGCTCCTAAATGTTTGATATTAGGTTCCTGCAGATTTAGTGGGGCATATTAGCGTTAACCTGTGTGGTAAAACGGGAGAGGGGTACACATCATCACCTGAACATAAGAGATGTTTACCTACAACAAACACAGGGCGCTGTCTCAGCAGGGGAGTGGAATAAAGGTTGGAATGGTCTATTATGACTAAACATGTGTCTCCTACTACCAAGTATACATATGGTGGGCTGGTAGGTGCCCTAAATATTCCTGCCACGAACAGACATTCAGGTGACTCACTAAATAGGAAATACTCCACATATTGCAATAAACACAAGTGAATTCATCATTTAAACAGGAGGCTTTGAAAAGGATGATATATGTGTACATAGATTATAGGGTGGCAGTCGTCGCCCTATAGCTAAGGAGATTTTTCACAAAGTTCTATTGCTAATACATATCTCTGATGGTGCTTTGCAGCATAGAGGATGAGAGACTATTTGAAAAATGAAAAACCCCTATTTTCTTTTGTTTTGATGTGGGCAATGCCCGCGATAGTATCTGGGAAAGCCAAAAATGACAAGTGCTCAAAAAGTTATTTGGAAGATGAAAGTTGATTTAATTGCATTAGGCTAGAGGTGGGGTGGGAAAAAGAAGATACTATGTGAAGTTGGGAGTTGAGGGTGGTCTGGGGATTGAATTCCAGTTTCAACTTTATTGGCTAATCCGGGGAATGCTGCAGGAATACCGTCAGACACGCTCAGAAAAGCAACTGCGTCACACGAAGCAAGGAGTTAACAGGGGTAATTTGAGAGGGCCAGGGAGGGGGAAAAAGCAACTGAGGGGAGTATACGGAGTGAAAATAAATGTAAAACTGCAGAGATCACAACTACTAGACAGCGGAAATGGTTTTTGGTGAAAAAGGTATTGTTGTACCATGTGCAATGGCCACGGCCGAAGGCCATGGCCAGTGGGCCATATAGAAACCTATTGGGGGGCCCCAAAGACACTATAGTATAACAGAATCCTTGAAATTCTGTGAAACAAATTTCATTTAAGACTTAATTAATATGAATTAATGCAACAAAATCCCTGAAATTCAGCATTTGCATATCAAGCAAGTCCCCCTTAACTATGTGCTCCCCTGTTGCACAGCATATGACCTGTTGCGTCATGTGTTTTGCATATACAAAGGCAGCAAGAGTGCTAACACTGCTCAATTTGTATCTTAATGAGCACTACGTGTATCGTATGTTAAATGTAGCCACACAAGTTAAGCGCAGCACACATCCTCAAAATGCTACTCTTTTGGTATCACAAGCCTAGTGTAGGCACACAGATAGCAACAAGGTCCATGTTCATACACTAATAGTGTAAGAGCCCGTGTACAAGGGGCCAAAGTGCAGGATTTCACTATACATCCTAAGGCAACAGCTTTCTCTAGCAGTGACAACAGACGAAACTACTGGATTGGACAAACATACATCTGCCCTTTTATTATATTTTTAGATTAGATGCTTAGTATAAACAGACGCTGATGCTAACTTGAAACACTTGTGTATAGATGCATTATAAATGACTTACAATACCATATATCAAATACTTCCCTCCATGCAGCCAGACTCGATTGACAGCCTTTGAAATGGTGCAATTAAGAGGCACTGTTTTTGCTCAGAATTAGGCAAAGCACTAGAAAATTTACAAATAATTCTCTAACACATGGAAAATTCCAATAGATGCTTGGTCACCAACAATTGGTGGGAAGTGTCGGCACTGCCACTGTAAAACAAATGTGGATGCCATTGCAAAAAATGTGCCTCATTACAAGTTTGGCGATATTCCAGTGGTAAATCTGCTTGAATACTGCCATATGGAATTACTGGTACTGCCACTTGGTCCGGCGGAATTACCATCAGGTTAACGGTGATGGTATGGCAGTCTTAGTCCATAGGACTCCTCAAGGATTTTGGCAGAATAAGAGCTTGCTGGAGGTTTTTCCTCCGCCTCACCACAAGTTGTAGTACGGCAATGCAGTAATTGCAAAGGGCGCAATGCCTCATGTAGCGTAGTCTCTTGTAAGAGATTTTAAACACTGTGCTGAATTTGTCTGCCATTTCAGCTGTGCAGTTGGGTGCAAACACTAAGACAAGGAGGGTCTCTGAACCATCAGCCAATGAAATTGCCTATCTCTGAGAATCTGCCTTTTTCAGACATTAACTTCCTGAAATCAAAACATTTATCCCGGCTAAAAGCATCCAAGTGCTGTTTCGAGCTACACACATAATTACTAAGCATTGGTGGATAGCATGTACTGTCAGCCTTCACATTCAATGTCTCGATTGGTTTCCTACATTCTGACATGCTTGACAATTTTTAGGAGACAGCTACTAATACAAAATAATGAAATAAAGATGTTTTTGATGTTATCAATAATATGTTTTTCTTTTTTATACAAAACGCAAATAAACCACTCTAAAAAATCTTGGTACAAAAACTCTCATACTCATGGACATCACCACCCTAGTAACTATCGCCTGTAGCTCCCGCCTATTGGCCATTAACTACAAGTAGCTCTTGGTAACGTAAAGGTTGGAGACGCTGCTCTAAATGCTACTCTTTTTGTATAGCGAGCATAGCGTTGGCACACAGATGACAACAAGGTCCCTGTTTCTACCCTATGCTTAGTATAAGCAGACACTGATGCTAAATAATGCCCTAGTTTCATGTACTTAGTGCAGCCAGAGAACTTCCTATTAACACCGTACTTCCTATTGTAGGCAGACACACAATGTAGACATGGTGGCATTTGTATTAGGAGCGTAGACCCCCCCTTGACCCTCCACCCCCTCAGACACAAGGAACAATCGGGTCCTAGCAGGGAAGGGGTGAGTATTAGGACATCAGCTCCCAGCGCTGAATCCTGAGGCTGTGGCATGAAACGGACCCCCTACCTGTAAGATAACTACTGCTAAATGAAGCATTGCTGAGGTAATTTTATGTGCCAATCTAGCAGCTGATCTTTTTGCCCCATTTAAAGCATTTAAAGGAAGGGTATTGGACACGGTCGGTTTGGGGAAAGGGAGGCAGTGTTATAAAACAAATGTGGGAAGGGACATTGTGTTGCTTTTTGTGGTGAGAGCATGTGTGGGCTGTAGGTGCTAAGTGGTCTTTTAGCACCTGC
The DNA here is from genome assembly GCF_040938575.1 of Ambystoma mexicanum. Classification (NCBI taxonomy): domain Eukaryota; kingdom Metazoa; phylum Chordata; class Amphibia; order Caudata; family Ambystomatidae; genus Ambystoma; species Ambystoma mexicanum. Next base: position 416,353,180 of record NC_090934.1, on the reverse strand, counting down.
ACTGGAACTTTGGAATCCTGAGAGCCCATCAGGATCCATGCCACTCAGGCATTCTCAGGTGTGAACATGGATCCTGATGGCTCTCAGGATTCTATAACCAAGATGGAAGGTTTTGAATACATCTGAACCACTGGTACTGCTCTCGACAACCTTGCACACCACCTTTTTTTCAGCCCGTCTGCCCCACTGCAAAGGCGATCCAGCCATATGCAAATCAGTCAGGTACTGACACCAATGGGAGCAGCCCAGCCCAAACTACTATGCCAGGTCGCCCCCACAAATAAACACAAGCGACACAAGACATGTTTTGCCTTTTCAGGCCTCATCAGTGAGGTGCAGCTTGGTTCCCTATGGTGCAGCATGGACCCACGTCTGGGAATACCCTCTCTCACATAGGGAGGCAAACTAGAGACCCACCCTACTCCTCACTGATAACAACCATTGAGGCTGAGACATGTGTGGGGATGCGTGTGGTCTTGTGCAGAATGGATGTGACCTAGGAGTTCAGGCTGACTGCCCCTTTTGAGGTGGCACCAAGGCTGATTTGCATATGGTCTTTCCCCTTCTGTAGTGGCTTGGCAGGCTGAAAAATGATGGTCTGGAGGGTTGCCCCCGGCTGTGCCCGTGGTCAAGATTAATTATAAACCTTCCGGCCATCACCTTTTGGTTTGGTTCTCAGGATTCCAACAGCATGGCTTGGCCAATAAGTTGTTCAGCAGCTCCCCACCTCTCCCCTCTTATCTTCCGCCTCCTTATTCATCATCCTCTACTGTCTGCCTTATGTTCCCCACGTGCGCCCCAGTTGCCCATCCGCGCTTTAGGCTGCCAAGTATCAGTTGCTCCACAGCCATGACAGAATGTTTCTTTCCATTTATCTAGCCATAGCTTGCCTAGCACGCAGCCAAGTGGCTGAGTACTAAAAGCATTATCACCCAGAGCCACAAGCAATACAGGCAGTTACATTCCACAAAATCTCCCTATGCACCTTCACTTTGCTTGGGCTCTTAAGTCAGGCTTTCGGGCACATGGCTACCCTGATGGCCTGCGGTGCAGGGCACTAATGCATAATTAGCACATGGAAGTCGTTATTGACCCCCTCTCAGTCAATCTGAATGCTTGGAGTGCAGTCAATAACTACTGGTATTGACTGCATTCTTAATATTCTGACTTCAAAAGGAGAGAGCAATGCAACTTCCAGGTAGTATTTTGTTTAAAAAAACACTCTTTCTTCTGTGTGGATCTTTTCCCTACTACAACATCCAGTTTCCTACACTTTCTTATAGAGAAACAGTTTATTTTTACCCTAGACATAATGCAGGTTCATGGCAAAACTCTTCCAGTTGATCCAAGTTTACAATTTAAGTGCTTAACTTCTGAAGACACCGTTAAATATTGCAAAATAAAAGCTCTTTAATTTACTAACACGGTTTGAGTATTTGTTTGACTCACTATTACAGATTTTCCACTTAACCACAACTCTGAAACCTATATTGTTATCCTGGTAATAGCCTTATAGACCTCGCTTGGGATAATGACCTTGCATCCTGTCATAATGGGCCTCATTACGAGTCCGGCAGTAACCCTGCCGGTGTTACAGATGGGCTACCGCCGGACCCGTGACATTTTACCAGCATCTGACCTCCCGGTGCCACTGGGAGATTACAAGTCTGACGGCCCGGAAAGTCAGGCACCAGTAAAATGTAAGTCCCCACTGGACACACTGGAGATAACCAAAGCATTGAACTGAGAAGGAAGGTTTCTACTATTAGATCCATATGTAGGAATCAAACGTTACCTCAGACTTCTGACAAACAGAAGGAGCTATCCCAAGGTTTAATCCTTTTTTTGTCACGTGCTACTTTGAATAATGGAGACAAACCTCCTCTAAATCGTTGTCTTATTCTTTCTGAGATGAAAGCCATCCCAAGTTTAAAATATATCACTACTGCAGACATTGAGCGGGTTGGTTTCCTGCACCTATCGAATACTGATATTGCTGAACTGGTGTTGAGATCAAGATTGGGGTTGGAGTCCATACTAGGGGAAAAGTCAGAGTGGTGCCAGAGGGGTTTGATGATAACAAAAGATCTGCGAGATTTTGAAGGGCTAACCCCAGTTCCCCAACTCAATGTAGCTCAACCAGCTCATTCCCAGGTGAAAGCTAAAGCCCTGTCATTACCTCCAACAGTACTTGAATTGGTACCAGAGTTAGTGTCTCAGATCTTTTTTAAACTTGGGCTTGCTGAGAAGAATCTCTAACCAACTTGTTGATAAGAACTTTGTCCTGGAATTCGAGAGGTTTCAACTCCTTTTGCAATTAACCTATGAAATGTCATGTGTTTGGATCTTTTGATTACATTTTTTTCCAAGAATCTTGGTTGAGATCTGCTTTTGACATAGATGTTTTTTCCTCTTACCATCAGTTGGCCAGTGGATCAGGCGTGGGGCGGCCTGCCGGTGGCCTCTGTATATTATGTAGAAATTTGATTTTTGATGCTTCAGGTCTCATCTCTGAGGAGGTTCTAGGCATCATGATTGTTGGAGCCATGATGAAGCACAGATTTGGTACTCAAGGATAGTTACTAGTAAATATTTACTGGAACCCTGCCCTAACGTCGCTTACCGCTTTTGTACAAATCACTGTGGGATAACTTATCATGGCTACAGCTTGCTTCCCAATGGATGACATAATCATCATGGGTGACTTTAATTCATACTGTCTGGGAACTTTTCCCATGGTAAAAGGCAAGGGCAATCAAAAGATACTGGGTGGTAATGTTTGGAGTCAGTTCATGGAGGAGTGGGACCTCCGGGCACTAAACGGAAATGTCTGTGGTGATATCCATGTGGCTCCAACTTGGAGGAGGGGAACGCTCCACTCAATTATCGAATACGTTTTTGTCTCTAGGGGTCTGATTGAGAGCTGCACTAAGTTTAAAATTACAGATGGTGAACTCAGTGATCATGGTATGATGGAGGCGTCATTTGGGGTGGCACGGGAGTATGGGGTCCGATGATCATTCTAGAAGATAGTCCTAAATTCGGCAGGAAATAGGTTTGTAAGATTTAGTAAAGGGGGACAAACCTTGAATGAGAACTTAGTGAATTATGCCAAAAACCTTTCTGACCAAGAGCTGTCTTTACAATGTGTTCCTGGGCCTTTGTGGAATTACTTTGGAAACTTTATTCCCCCAGCACAGCTCCCCAAAGAATAGGCCACCCCCATAGACATCATTTCGACCTACAGATTTTGGTAAAAAAGAGAGAGAGGAGAAAATTGCTGAGGTTCATAAAAAGACATTCTAAGAACAATGGAATCCAACGAAGGGATGAGGCCAGAGCGATCAACAATTCATATAGGAACTGGATGAGTTCTCATAGGACTCTAAGGTTTCAGAAAGACAGGGAGGAAATGCTAAAGGCTGTATGCCTTAAAAATTCACTGCATTTTTAGTCACATGGATAAACCCCAAAGTCAATCAACCGCAGGATGCGATAATTCAAGTACAGGCCTTGGTTGATCATTTCGACAAAGTGTATGTCTGTCCTGAATACATAGAACCTAGGAATGAGATTGAAACACCCTGAGCTTTGAGTATCCCAGGAGGATAGCTCAGCAGCAACGTGCACACCTTGGAAGCAAGACGACACAAAGCAACACAGGTTCGATCCCCGGGTTCGCACTTAGAAACCTCTGGGCGTGTTATAAATATGCAACTAAGACAAAAAAAAATATACAATTACGCAACTAAAAAAACAAAACAATTCCTGTAACAGCGCCTCGATGCCCACGGGCTGTGTGAACGCTTTAAAAAAAGTTATCAAAAAAGAGGAGATCATGAATTTATTCACTAAATCATCTGTGTCATGAGCCGCAGGACCTAATGGTCTCACTAATGCAATACTAAAGACTAATACCATAATCTGGGCGAGAATGCTTAAGGGCCTCTTCGATCAAATAGTTGAGACTAGAAGAAGCCCGGCTTTCTTGAAAAAGCTCAATCATCTTACATATATATAAGTGAGGTGATCGTTTAGCCTCATCTATTTACTGGCCAATCTCTTTATTACATGCAGACGGTAAAATATTTGCAGGTCTTGTCTTGAGAGATCTGGAAGGTTGGGCAAAATCAAAAGGGATCATCAAAAAATTTCAAACAGGATTTAGGAAAGGTTTATCCACCTCTCTTAATGGTTTGGTTTTCAGTTGTGCCACCTCAGGCTGCTTTGTGAAGAATGGGAATCCCTTGTTCGGAGCCTTAGTTGGACTTATCCCAGGCTTTTCACATCATCAATAGAGATCTGCTCTGGGGCAAATTGAAGAGTTGGGGTTTGCCCAACAATTTGTTGGCAATCTTGATTGAACTCCACCATAATTCTACTCTTCGCGTCAGATTATCTAAATCTGACGATTTATCGCAAAAAATCGAGATAAATAGAATCGCTCATCAAGGTTACCTAGTCGCCCCATTTCTCTTTAATCTGTCCTTGGTGTGCCTCTTCTATTGGCTCCAGAATTTACTCTTGGCCAGCCCCAAATTGGGAACAACAAAAATATCCTGGTTAGCCTATGCTGACGATATTGCCATCCTGGATTACACGCAAATTGGTCTACAGCGTCTTCTTAACGCTCTTGCACATTATGCTAAATTAAACCAACTAACAATAAACCCACGTAAATCCAGTATCGTAATATTTAAAAAACCTCGGAAGAGGATAAAATCCTTTACTTGGCAGATGGATAACCAAGCTTTGCCGATAGTGAATGGGATCATGGATCTGGGCTCAAGGATTAGTGCGTATCCCTCCAAAAAGTCCTTTTTTGATCATTTGGATATCAATATTTTGAACCTAGGTTCTCAGATGATTAAAATTCATGATAAATTCTGTAAATTCTCAACTATCCCCCTAATAAAATGCTATGTAGGAAAAGTAGTCCCTTCCCTGACATTTGGTGTGGAATGCAGTCCCCAGAGTTTCGCTATCGACTGGGATAAATTGGAATCAAAATTGTGGAAGAGAGCACTCAACCTTTCTAATTCAGTCCCTATAGCCTCTATCTGCAATGAATTGGGCCTGACATCACTTTTGGCATGGATGGAATGGAGATGGATCTCCGAATTCAGACAGGTTCTTGAGCCCCCTCTTTATCTCTCTACGAAAATGTGGCAACACAGCTCCAGAAGGGAGACAATGGATTTCTAAATACACCAAGGGATAGATCTACTGAGATTCTATCTAAAGTAGATTCTGATGTAGATAGTTTGGTGATAACCCGTTAAAATCCAAAGAGAGTTTGAAAAAGGAGACTGGATCTGATTGATTGAGAGAATGAGAGCACTAAACCTGTCTTCCTCCCTTTCTGAGTTTGACAAGCCTAGATCCTCATTGCCTACTTATCTGAAGAGGTCTCAAGATCTTAGTGTGAGGGTTGACTTCCTCAGATTTAGACTGAACATCCTCCCAATCCTAGAAATCCTGCATGTGAAAGATAGGGAAGCATCCCCTAAGGACATCTGTCAGGAATGTGATCTTCAAGGTCTTAAAACTTACTAATAAGAGTAGAATTTCATTAGAGAATCGAAAGCGAGATGATGGTGAGAATAGGTGAGGGAAAAAGTCCTCTAACTTGAACCCTTTGGTCCATTTAGGTAGAGAGTTTAATTTGTTTTTAGAATCATCAGTTGTTTATACTTGAATATTTTGTATGTTTATTTACGTTTACCATGAATTGATGCATTTCTTAATAATTTAAATAATTGAATGTTATATTGTTTATTATGAAGTTGTCTATTATTGATATGTGTGTAAAAAGTCAAGATTTGTCTTGGCTAATTCACAATAAAGAAAAAAAAAGAAAAAGAAAATTTAAGTCCCCATTCCCATAGAGTCGCATAGGCCTCTATGGAAGTGGGGACACGGAAGCACCGGCACCGTTACTTCCGTGACCTGTCTGCCTACCGGGCCCACTGTGCCTGGTAGGGTCAGACTTATTGGGCACAGCGGCTCCAGCAGGCAGTCTCATAGTTTGACGGTCTGGAAATAAGGGTGCTGGGGAGTTTACCGGCACCATGGTTTCAGGACCAGAAGATTTATAACGAGGCCCAATGACCCCCTTGCTCGTCTATAAGGATGTATTACATGCTGGCCATTGACCAGGTTCAATGAGTTTTAAAATGCACCAATTTCGCAAAATTTCTACAAGGAGAAAGATTTTTGTTGTATTGTATAACCACACTCCTTCCACACACACGTAGAACATTAGGATTTGGGGAATTCTAGGCAGGGGTGGCATCAGAGCCTTTCAACTTTTTCATTTGAAAGGGGTCTCAGCATGGCCCCCTGCAACTTCCCCCATGTTGCCAGTATCAGAAACAACTTGAATGTGTCTCTCAGTGTGATAATTTGATTGAAAACACCATTGTACATTAAACTTGGTATGGAGAGTCGTCCATGGTACTTTTTGGTCTGATGCATCACGCAGAGGTGACCAGTCACTTGATTTCTTAATGCACAAGTTACAGCGGGTCTCTGGGAGTAACCAGGTGGTGGTGGTATATTGCATGATAGCGTATTCTCTGAATACATCAAATGCGCTTTTATTATTTGAATGCATTTCATTCTTTTTTAATGCATTTTATTGACAATGGATACATGTTGTCTTGGTAGGTAATTGCGATGCAACCTGAGGACGAATAGGAAAAACTGGGGGGCGTAAGTTCACTAGGGGGCGCCAGTGGAAGGGTGCCAATGCAGCAGGCCATATTATCTCCCTATAGTTGTGGTATCAACTAGCGCACTGTCTACTTACGACCGCCAGTTTTTCCAAGATCAAACTATAGGCAAGATGGAGTGTACACATTTCAAACTATATATGATACTGTTCCATCTAGATCACGAGGAAGCACAACCAATACGAGTCTGACTAGCTGAGATCCTGATTCTGATGCAGAAATTTCACCCTCCAGCCCTGAAACTCCCAAATCCGATACTGCCACTACCAGTGGCAGTTTTTTTTTTAGAGCAAATCAGACGCTACAAAAAAGGGCAGCCTACCTACTACCAACTCCAAACAAGTAAGATTTCGAGATCCCCCGTTGCAAAATATGCAAATACCTATTTCCATGCCAGGGGTAGCAGGGAAGTAAATGCAAATCTAGAATAAGGCCGGACAGGAATTCTAACAAGGGCCAACGCCAAGAAACAGTTGAGCAGGTGACTTAGGCCAATCTAGTTGTCAACCTGTCCAACCACAATTTGACTAATGATCAAATAAGGGTTCTTAACAAAGGACTCTCATTTGCTCCTTCCAAACGTACAGACTTCATCCAATTACAGATAGACTGCTTTAAGTTCACTAGGAAACGGAAATTAAAAAATGTTTTTGCTACTCAGGTGAAAACATTTGTTCCCAAACAACCAGTACCTCCGCTTAGCCAACGTACCATGCTGGATATTGATCATATTGAGAGACTGGTATCTCTCACCACAGATTCACCTCCAGTTAGAGAACAAATCATGTCAGACATTCATGTTCAAACTAGACATTTAGACATCATGGAGTTCAAACCGAAATCCAAATGTACACCTATCTTTGGCACTGACAATATCATTGACACTTTTCATAAGGCGATGCTTAAGGATTTACATAGTCTTTTGGATAATCCATCTAAAAAAGTTCACTGTTGTAATTTGGATACACGAGAGATATTAGCCTTGAAACAACTAGAGGAAAATCCTACCATTACCATCAAGGAAGCCAATAAAGGTGGCAATATTGTGATACTAGATACAGCGGATTATATTCAGATGGGATTGAAACATTTACAGATACCAGGCTGCTACGTCAAATTTAGCAAAAATCCCACAAAACAAATTGTATTGGAACTTCAATCTCTAATTAATCAATGGCATGCATCAGGATTTCAAACAGATGATGAGAAAAAATTCCTTAGCATCACTGACCCTGCGATGCCCACTCTGTATTTTTTGCCAAAAATACACAAGCATTTTAATGACTTGCCGGAAGTGAGGCCTATTATGAGTAGCATCGGATGGGTCACTGAAGCTATTTCTCAGTATCTTGATGAGAGTTTTCAACCTTTTGTCATAAAAATGAGTACCTAAATTAGGGATAGTGCATAAGTTTTACAATATCTGCAAACTGTTGTATGGCAACCCTCCTTTCGTCTGGCTACCCTTGATGTCTCAGCCTTATATTCTAATATCAAACATGATCTAGCCATTCAGGTAATTGATTATATCTTCCGCAATGCATCAGCATCTTACCATTGTCATATTCAAATGGTTAAATCATTTCTTAAATTTACCCCCGCAAACAATGTTTGTCTCTTTAATAATGTGTATTATTTACAGTCAAAAGGTGTTGCCATGGACGCCAAATTTATACCGTCTTTGGCTAACTTGTTTATGTCACACTTTGAAGAAACTTGTGTTCTTGACAAACTTGAATTTAAAAACAAACTGGTGTGTTGGAAAAGATACATAGACGATGTTTTAATCATTTGGCAAGGCACCAATAGCTCATTTGAAGATTTTGTCATTCATATCAATATTAACAACTTTGGAATTACTCTGTCTGGTCACTCAATCCCCACTATGATTATTTTTTTAGATTTGGAAATTTTTATCGAAGAAAACAAATTGCAAACCAGAACTTTTCACAAACCTACATCTATTGATGCCATATTGCATGCGAAAATCTGTCATCAAAGAGACACTATACTTAATATCCCATGTGGTGAGTTTTATAGAGCCAGGAGGAACTGCCCAAAGTATATTGATTTCAAGACTGAATGCACACAGCTCACCACTCATTTTAGGTAACAAGGTTATCCAGCCTCTTTATTAAGTAAAGCATTCTGGATATATCAATCTGTTAAACAGGTGGATTTGTTGGGTACCAAATCTCATTTGGACATCAAGCAAAGACCTGTTTCTTTAATCACTCAGTATACAAGTGACTCTTCAACTTTGTACAAACTTGCCTCTAAACATTGGCATTTGTTAAAATTGGACCCAGATCTTACACCATATGTCTCTGACAGGCCCAACTTCATCTTTACTAAGGCCAATACTCTTCGCAATAGACTCAATCCTTCCTTTCTTGATCCTCCCGATACAGATACATAGACAAACAACATGGTTGCAACCCACAAGGATTTTTTCAAATGTGGCAATTGTAATCAGTGTCAGTATGCCCATCCTAGCTGTCAGACTTTTGCAGATCAGAATGGGATCTCATTAATTGCAAAACCAAATGTGTGGTCTACGCAATCATATGTGTCTGTAAAAAACTATATATACGAAGCACGATCAGGCAGTTGAAAATTCGTATAAGAGAACATCTGTCAAGCCTTAACAAACTGGTGGTACCTTACCATTAGCTTTGCACTGGCAAACAGAACATCAATTAGCTAATAAATTAGATATACGTTTTTGGGTCTAGCCAGAGCATCAACTAGCAAAAGGGGTGGCGACCTTTGTATGAAACTCAGGAGGCTTGAATGCAAACTTATTTGCCATTTCAGATGCACTACACTTGGATTGAATTTGGATCATGAAATGCATGTTTTTCTATGAGTATGTACCAGATGCCACTGTTGACACTGTTCTATGCATTTCACTTTTTATTCTGTTTGCCTTGCCAGCTGATATCACATGCTTTGTTCTTCAGCATTTCTGTAATTTATGGATGTTCACTATATTTGCCATGACGTGATAATGTCAAATTTCAGTTCTGCCTCTGTTCAAGCTGTACACATTTGAACCATTTGGCATTAGTATTTAACACACGTCATATGTTGTCAATGAGAGCTCATGTATAGATTGTATGATTTGTCTTATCAGCGCCTGCATTCGTTGCAAATCTTTGTTATCATAATCAACTGTGGCCACAGTGTGTTTTGGGAATCTGCACATTTACCTTTCATTTTCGTTTACTTCTGGCCTCACCATTCACATTGAATTTAACTAGCCTTGAATGCTACATAATATACGTGAAGTATGCTAATTATACTAGCTACGTACTGTGTCCAAGTTGAGATCAATCACTCAATGTCTGTTGCTTTTGAAACATTTACTTCAGAGACTTTGAACCTTCTATTATACTTAGCTTTGAGAAGACACTAATACTTAATTCTTTTCTCATGTTTCTTTTCTGTTTACACATAACATGTACGGGCTGCACTTGAAGACGTGTGCGGTGACGTCAGTCGCGGTGCATGCACACGTGACGTCACACGCGCAATCGCATAGCGCATTTTAGCAGCCCCATACTCTGGGTTTGCCGGACGGCTCCCAAGCTGATTATTTGCTGCTACTTTGTTATTGGGATTTAACCCCTTTACATCCAAGAGCAAATAGCTTCAGGTATAGTCAATTTCTCTGACTTTTTGATTATTGACAGATTTTTATTATACATTATGACCAGCATTTACATTGTTATAAACAATTTTACTCCCTAGATACTTCAATTCAGTCTAAAGACACATACCCATTGGAGGGTAAGACGATTTGCTTCCATCAGTAACATTGCATATTGCCTTAATTTACCGTAAATAAATGTTCAATAATATTTATTACTTTAATTGAATCAGTTACGCATTTGTACACACTATTAAGGGTCATATTATTTCACCATTGATTTAGGCAACAAACTTTTGCTTCACATACCAATCTGCTCGTCACGACTTTGGAACCACGGTATGTTGCAGTTTCCCACATGCGCACTATCACTAATTGTGAAAACCTAATTTTTCTTTTCTTTTTAATAACAATGATGCTTAATTAAGCTCACACTAATTTTGATTTTCCCTTTGTTTTATTTTGGATCAACATTGTTCTTTTCCATTGGCTTCAACCATTCACTGAATACTGGTATGTTATTATTTTTTCATGTGCTTTACTATGTTATATGTTAAAAATATTTCTGTTCATGTACTTTTATTTCAATACACGAACATTTTATTTTTATTTTTATGATTAATGTACAGCCATGATAACGACCTTAAGGGTCGAAACACGTGTAGGCTGTTTTGTTAACAATAAATTGGGACTTTAAGCCAAATCAATACGCTGTCTTATGAACTTTCAATGAGGACTTTGGGATCTGCACACTGAGCTTACCTTCCCTCTTCAGCTTCTTCCTGAGGAAGTCAGCCAGATATAGTGGGCAAAGCCGACACTAGTTGGTGTAAAATGTTTATGTTTGAAAATACCTCCAGAAGGCCTCAACAACCCTGGATTATGAACGATTGTCATTATTTCTGAACATTCCTTGCTGCTTACAGGCTTGAGCAATATGTATTATAGTTTGTGGTGGGATACGATTACACATATTGGTGGTTTTTATGTTTAATATGAGTCTGAAGATATTCAACTCATGTCCATGTAATGCTTTTAGATACTCTATAAAATCATCAATAAACTAAGCCAGCAGACTATATTTGAACATTGCATCCAGCATTCTATCTCTGAGCACATATATTTTCTTAGACTAGCAATGACCTTTATTTAGGTTTTATCAGACATTGATATTGTATTTGTGTATAAAGATGTATCCATAGTATCACTTTTTGATAAGCCCATGTTGCCAGTCGCAGTCTTTTTACCCAGCATTAGCACCCTAGGCGGGGGAGCCAGACAATCAAGTGGCTAGGAGCGCAGGCTAAAAACCTACGTTGCAAGCCGCTTAATGGCTGGCACCCCCGCTCGCCATCTTCCCCCGCAAACCCTGTTTTTTTTTGTTCCCTCTCCCTTCCCCCCTCCCACTTACCTGATTGCGGCAGCGGGGATCTGCCGCTGCAGCCCCTTTCCCGAGTGACCTCCATGGAAATGAAAAAGGGGCTCCATATGGAGCCCTGCCTTCCAATCCCCTGGCGGCCATGTTGGTATAGTATTTTCTCTATGAGAACCGGACACCGCAAGGCGTTCCGTTCACGAGTGAAAATTATTTTTTTTTAAACCATTTAGCACCCGTGTAACCAGGGCTTTGAGTGGGCTAAGAAATCGGGGGGGGCTCTCATTTGGGGGCATGGCTTGTGGGGAGGGTCGTGGCCTAAAAAGTACGCAAATCGTAGGGTACACACACAACTATATATAAATGTTATATATTTGTGTGCGTATCTTACTATGGTTTGTGTACTATGCAAGCTATCTTTTCTAAACATAGAAATATATTTCTACGTTTAGAAAAGATGGCTTGCATAGTACACAAACCATAGTAAGGTACGCACACAAATATATAACATTTATATATATTTGTGTGCATACCCTACGGTTTGACTAGTTTTCAGCCCATCTTTTTTAAATATTTCGGGTTTATAAAAGATGGCTTGAAATGTGTACTTTCAAAGCCATCTTTTATAAACCTCGAAATATGTCGAGGAATCCCCAGGTTCCGCGAGAGTTAAAGACGCCTTGGCAACCTGGGGAAACAAAGGGACAGTAAGTGAGTAACTGACTGTGGTGACCTCTCGCCCCAGGGGTCACCAGATGCAGTTACTATGACTGACGGAAGTGGCAGCCAGTCACAGCGTTGCTGTGGCTGGCTGCCACTTCTGTCAGCTTGCCTGACTTCATTGCAGGCACATCTCCATCGCAGCTGCGGCCGCGACGGTATAATGCATCCCACGATTCCCGCCAATGTTGCTGTAGGACGGGGGCCCTGGCAGGGCCCCGGCAGGTCCCCGGCTCAGTCCCACTAGGCCCCGGCCCACTTTAAGCACTGCGTGTAGCGCACTACATGGGTGCTAATGGCGATATGACACCTCGTGGCATATCGCATCAATATATTCCAATATATCACTATTGTTCTGGGGCTTTATATATGTGCTTTGCGGCACTCCCTCAGGGTATGCAGAAGTGTTACCACCTCGTTGCCTTTCAACGCTGGTTCCTCCACATCAGCTAATTCCTTACAAAGGAGTTATAGCTTTCAGTGGGCTTTTCGTTTTTCAGTTCCCTGCTAGTTGGCCGTCTCATGATAAACGGCAGCTATGACTACCTGCTATATTTATTCATCTTAATTATATTCAGACCGTTTTCAGCTCTAAGCAAAGGGAGCCCCCAACTATCATGTTGGAGTGCGCCCCCACATATCTTCAGCCGGGCTTCATTCTAGGCGTGATGGTTGCAGTGGGTCAACCAGCATTCGCGAGTCCGGCAACACTGCAACTCGACAAGCTACTTACATGCATGGACAGCGCCAAGGTCTTTTAATAATTTCTGTTGAAGGAGACTTCGAGCCTAGGGGGGAGGGCATGAGCAACTACCCCCATGTTGCGCGTCAGCAGTGTTATAACACAGCAATATAATTACTTTCTATATTACTTTCGTTCTGGGGTTTTAAAAATGTGATTTGCAGCTCTTGTCTTATAAGCTGCATTTGCTGGAGCCCTTCCAATTGTCACTTCCCTCGTGCACAGAGGTGATATCACCTCAGTGCTTTCTAACAACGGTTCCTCCACATCAGCCGCTTACTGACAAAGAAGAATGTACAGCTTTTCAGCAGGCATTTAGTGTTTCAACTCGCTGGTGGCTGCTCCTCTCATGATAATCGGCGGCTGTATTTCTTCGTCTCCATTATAAGGTATGCACCCCACGGGTGCCTCAAACTGTGCTCCAATCATGTTGAAATGTGACCCCACACTTCTTCAGTCGTGCATGCTTACCTGTGAATAAAGCATTTAAAATTATCTCTGTGCTCGCCTCATTCATTGTTCGTCTGCAATAGGTAGGGTATGTAATTTCAAAATGTTTTCAGAGAGTTACTACCTTGCCAATGCCACGCTCATTTGAGGTTGGAAAGGCAACTATGGCCTGTATGTTCAGGGCTACTCATGGGCAGCGAGGATGGCTCAGGCGATAGATCCCAGAGTACGGCCACCGCCATCAGCTGACTTTTCCCTCTGCGCCTATTATCAATCCGGCCCGTACGTCCCATTAAACGGCTCCAAATTGGAAAAAAAAGACCCTAGTCAGCCTGATGCCTTGAAGCCTTGCTGGCGCCCTAATGAGCCTTGTCTGACCCGTGGATAGATACGGTCTGGGAAATAGCAGCAGCGATGAACTGCCCGCCCGCATCAGGACTCTACCTCAGTTACAGGGAAATCAATGAGATGGCGCCCGACCTCTGACCCCAGCACCTCATCAGCGCACAACCCAATTAATACACGAGGAACCGAGGGAGTCTGCCCTTCAGAGAGGGCACTTACTCACGCTTTGGGATGGCATTGCCAGCTCATCGTTTCTCTGGCAGCTGGTACATAGTACAAACCGGAGAACTGGCATGTGCCGCTCAGCCACTAATAGGCTGACATTGAAGCTATAATTATACAACAAAAAAAACCTTAGCATAAATGCCAACATTTTGCGTTCAATTTGGCTATAATAATCCAGTACCAGTTTTTACTTTGCCTTCTGGCACTTTGTGACGAATCAACTTCCCGTGCACCAGTGATCCAGGGTTGAATATCAGTTTCTAAACCATCAATCAGCCCCACACCTCTAGTACACCAGAAGGGATTCTAACACATTGTAAACACAAGCAAATTATGAACCTCCCTTTCCATTTTCTGGTAACCCGGACAGAAGGACAGGCTTATCTCCGTAACGTCGTGGCTCGTTGGTTCGTTGTAACACAGATAAAATACAATTATAACCCAATGGCCTCATTGCGAGTTTGCCGGTACAGCAACAATGGTACTGGTAAGCTTGCCGGTACCGTTGTTACCGTACCGGCAAACTACGAGTTCTGCTCGCGGGTGCCTTTGCAGCCTCCAGGTCTGACCTGGTGGCCGTACCGGCACCTGCGAGCAGAACATGACAGTAGCACCGGTACCGTTATTAACTGTACCGGTGCTACCACTTTCTCCATTCCCATTAAGCTCTACGGGGCTCAAATGGGACTGGGGAAGAATTTTTTCCGGGGCCCAGAAAAGGCAATTACCGGGTCCGGCAAGGTCATAATGACCCGGTAATTACAGTTTTCTGGGTGCTGTAAAAAAATGAATACTGGAGGCAGCCGTGCCTGTACTACAGGCACGGGTACCGCCAGCCTCGTAATGAGACCTCTCCAGTCAAGGCTGTATAAAAAATATCTACTTTATTATTATCCAACAGACAATTCTAGCACACTACAAAACATAACCTACCCTGTGAAGGAATGCAGGGTACAGACAGTTTCAAGAAGGAAAAGGGATGCACTCTGGATTCTGGCAGGTGGGTAGTCAGTAAATTAATTAATCGCACTAGTTCAAGGATACTTCTTTTCAACACAAAGAGAGCAATGGGTCGTAAAATGTCACTAGGGACCTTCGGAGAAGGACCAAGGGCACACAACTACAATGTACCTTGCGCTTGTAGAAGCTCTTGGTGTCTCAGCAGGGTGGAGTCGGTTTCAGGGCGCTTTGCGGCTCCTGCGCAGAGTTCAAAACATGAAGACAGCTGTGGGTATCAGGCGGCAGGCAGTTCGGCAAGTGAGGCTGGGCAGACAGCTGCAGGCTGGCCTACACGGTGGCTCAGGGTCAGGAATCATTGCGTCAGTGCTTATTGGCAAGTCTGAAGCACTGGTCGAGGCGTCTCGGATGACATTAGCGACTACAGAGTTACAACAGTCAGCGGTGCAGTCAGTTGCAGCCCGAGGGGCTCGACTGGTTCCAAAATGTACTTAAAGGTGGACACTGGTTGATGCTTGTCAATGCACTCCTCCTAGCTTTCACTGGGCTTGTGTCGTCCTTTAAGGCGAACGGCAGAAAGCTGAGGAGGGTGTTTCTGGCACCGTCCTTGTCCTTGGTTTGGTTCAGAGACTCTCTGGCACTTCCCACCTAGGAAGCTTGCTTGCAGAGCCTTGCAGGGCACGCTGGGTGCTGGCTAGGTACCGGTTCTGGAGCTGCTGGAGTGTCCTCTGTATTCAGTATCTCCCTTTGTTACCTGGCAGATGCTTAGGGGAGGGATCCTACTTCCCTCTTTGGAAATCCTGGCCTTCCTTCACTGGTGGAAGTCATAAGGCAGACAGTACCTTCAGCCAGGGTCCAAATGAGTTGTACTGATGATGCTTTTTTTTATTTGTATTTGGTTAATTCAAACCTTTACAAAAAACTTAGAATCAATAACAAACAGAAAACCACATAAAAAATCAACAACTGTTTCATAACTGAGATAAAAGAAACGGAAATACCACCATAATAAAAGGAAAAAGCCAAAAATTAGAAATTTCACATTTAAAAAAGTAGCAATTATTTGATCCGGTGGTACAACCAATCGAAATATTCCCTAAAATCAGAGCTCTGTAGTCCAGAGTTCCCAAAAATAATCAAAGAGCAAACTGGTACAAAAAGGCTTTGTAATAACATGTCCCAATACTTCTGGTCGAATTCTTCCAGCCTATAAATGCAAAGACTTAATTAACCCAGCTAAGGCCAGCCCTACACATATGTTGTAATTGTGAAGGCAATGTTTCCATATTAAGTCTTCGTCATGAAGATAAGGAGACATAGCCAGTTGCTTTAGGAAATTAGCTCTAAGGCCCTGTAAGGAGGAGCATTCAAAGACCAGGTGCCTACGAGTTTCCAATTTACCACGGCAGAACCTACAGGAGGCATTCTCCAGAGCGTAAATACTCCTGAGTTGGATTTCTCGAGTGGGGAACAGGTTCCATTTTACCCTCAGGAGAATACCTCGATAGAATCTGTTAGGGAATTGTATCAGTATCCTAGATAAAGTACCACGTCTTCCATGCTCATTTGTCAGATGACTCATCAATGGGTAAGAGTGGAATTGGTCAGTGTTCACTGTCCAATCATGGTCAAATATGGGCCCGCTTGGTCCTCACCGGATTATTAAGGTTTCTACCGTCATCCCAATATCAGCCAGGATTAAGTCTGCTCGTAGTCTTAAAGCCTTTAGTACCTGGGAATTATCGAGATTTCGCCACATTAGCTGATAAAGAGAATCGGGTACGGGCGAAATAATTTTAGAGTAAAGAACCAGCAAAGCCCATTTAACCCGAGCCCATAATGACACTAGTCACAACTCAAAACGAATGGCTGCGTTTGGTACTGCATTCGGGACTCCCAAGATGTGCCTCCAGCTTTTCCCCTCAATTTTGTTCAACACATTACTGAGGTTCTCAGATGTTAGCTCCAGTCCATAGATCATCTTAGGGACTATTTTTCCTTCATAGAACATCCTCGAAGGCTTCAAGGAAAATGTACCAAACTTACGATCAATTCGGAGAACCTGGGACTGCATGATTTTTGCCTTATGTGACAAGATCTCATTCGCAGATTTAATGTACCTAGAGGCAAAAACCTGAAAGCCCAGGTACCGGATTGATTCAACCAGCCTCAGTGGCATAGCTCCCACTGAACACACAAAACCTTTAGTTGGGCCTTTCTTTTTTTTAAATGCAAGGATCTTTGTTTTCGTCGGATTGATAACTAACCCTTTATCATTAGCAAAAGTTTTGAATTTCTTCAGCGATCTATGTAGCCCTACCTTAGTCCAGTCAAAGATCAAAATATCGTCTGCATAAATTAAGCAAACAATTTTCTCATTGCCAATTTTTGGTACAACTAGGCCCTCATTGGCCAGGGATATAGTTACTTCCGAGAAATACTGATTGAAGAGCCAAGGCACTAAAACACAGCCTTGTCTCACCCCTCGGAAAGAACGGATTCTTCAAGATAGATCCCCTTTCTGATTCAATCGGACCTGGATACCACAGTTTTCATAGACCCCCACAATAAATCTTAGTAGACCCTCCGGCAACACCCACTTTTTTAGTTTGGGCCAAAGCCTTTCTCAATCAATGGAATCAAATGTGGCAGTTAAATCAATTGATGCCATAAACATGCAACCCCTTGGTAGATTCCAAGCCTCCTCTTGAATACATTTCAGGGCCAATCCGTTGATGTTAGTTGAGTGGCCCTTTCTAAAACCAGTCTGGAATTGGTTTAGCAGATGGTGGATAGATGACCATTTTTCCAAGTGTGAGAGCAGGAATGCCGAGAAGATTTTACAGTCAGCATCGTTCAATGATATTGGAAATCGGGACCACGTGTGCCGTATTCCATAAAATAGGAGTAGTTCCTGTGCTGATGATATCCTTAAATTCCAAAAACAGGAGATTGGAACAGAGGTTACGGTCACCCTTAAAGGTAGCATTAGTTAGGCCATTAGGGCCGGGTGCCCGGGAATACTTTGATCTCGTTATTAGACCATGGATAATGGCCAGATCTAAATAAGGGTCCCAGCCATCGTTTTTCTTAGCTGAGGTTAGAGTTAGGATATCACTAGTCAACACAGGGGGCACAAATATATCTTCAAAGAACTTGACCCAAGCACATTCAGAAATGCAGTTGAGCTGGGATCAAGCGTAATTAGGGTCTTAGCCATTCACAAGAAACCAAAACAATCTCACAACAGCTTTCATTGGTATACCAAGCATCAATTCTGCGTCCTGTTGTAAAACAATATGCTTGTGTGATTAACAACGGTCCCTGTAAGCCTGTCTCACCTTTCTAATTAGGGCATTGCATATAGCTTGCTCAAGGTGATTGATCCTTATCATACGGATCTCTCTCCTCATAAATTCTTTTTCCTCAGCAGCTACTGAAATAAAGACATGGGTATGTCTAATCGCTGATTTACATCTGTTCCCCTGGGCAGCCCCAATATCAGTCAGTGACTATGCCCTCCAAAAGGTTTTGAAACTCAATAGAGTTAAAACATCCCATCTTCCATTCATAGGAGGACTGGTCAAGGGCACTCCTTACCCTTGAATTTAGCTTGAGTATATTCTGATTAGACCACTTGACTGCATTCTCATATAAATGTCACCTTGTTAGAAGTTACAAGATGGTCTTCTGAGCACCCCATTATGGTTCTTATGGACTATATAATCGTGCATCTCCTCACCAAGAGTCTGTGCTACACTCTGGGCATCACTTCTGACTCTAGATGGGTGTGTGAGGGGCGTCCTCATGCAGCACCCTGTTACTAATTCATGGGGCTTAAAGTGATGGTCTGTACCTGGTTGATTTCAAAGGGTATACAAGGCTAGGAGTAGGTAATATAGCCATCCCTTTTTCAAAGTTAATCTGATCGTTGCTATTCTTTCCTTAAGGCCATTGAGCGTTTCACATTTCCCGTTAGCTTGTGGGTTATAAGCAGAAGAAAACATATGCTTTATGTTCAATAAAAGCCCTACTTTTTCAAATAGGTCATTGACAAAGGTGGCCGATTATCAGACCTTAATACTTCGCACACACCCCATCTCGGAAATACCTCATGCACTCAGAACTTTGCTGCACAGGTGGCATCAGGATATGTACAAGGACCGGCTTTGATCAATCGAGAAAAGGGACGCACCACCACCAATAGATTCCTATATCCATTACATGTCCATGTCTGCAGCATATCGACGTAGTCAATATACAAACTCTGAAACTGGCCATTCAGATGGGGTATTACTCCTCTGATTGTTCTTAGTGTATGCCCAGCTATAAACTTCTGACACACAATGCAATTCACAATGAACTGTGCAACGTATTCCAATAAATTGGGAACAAACCAGTTCTCCGCATATAGTGGCAGCAAGACTTTCTCGGGTTACATGCATGGGGTAATGCAGCTGCTCAAGTGCATCTTTTAGTAAAGCCACTGGCATCACTGGCTTTCCAGTGCTTTCCTGTCTCCATAGTGATTCTCTGGGGTTAAAGAATACCGCCTATGCCTCCATAGCTCCCACTCTTCTTGTGGGGCTCTACCCTGTATCTCTATTAGTTGCGTAATTGACAGCATCATCATGCTTTGTATTGAATACTTCTTTAACATTTTCAGTTTCGAAACTTGAAATTGCTGAGGAATACGCAACCCGTTTAGCTTCCAAATCTGCGGATTCGTTTCCGCAAGAAATCAAGTCTGTTTGTTTAGTGTGGGCTGCACATTTTACAATCGCTATGGCCACTGGGAGTTGTAGTGCCTTAATGAGCCTGTACAATAAAGACGCATATTGCACTGGAGTGCCGTCTGCATGGTGATAACCTGTCACGACGCCCACTGGCAAGCCCATCAGCCAGGTGGAATCAGGACTCGGGTCTCTAGGGCCTGACATCCACTTCAAAAGCCCTCTTGGGGCCAGGCTCATACACCATGAAGGACATGTGTTCAGGGAACTACTTTATTGAGGCTTTCAGCCAACATGGAGGCATCCACATAGCTTGGTTCCTAGGAACCAAGCTATGCGGTATAGTGTTTTGGGTGTGGTGGCCTAGGGACTATTTTACCTGGACTACTTTGTTGGGGCTATTTAAACCACACCCGAGCAAGACAACACGCTTTGTATTACTTTGCAGTTTGCAACGTGACGCTCACCGTTTCCAGTTATACCCACGAGCCTCGGAGAAGCAGAACCTGCAAGGAGACAAAAGGAACACCGTTAGCAGCAGCATCTTACCTGCAATCTTCATCTTTATCGTCTCGCAGCTCCTGTGAACAGCTTCCTTGAATCCACACGCCTCCTGGACCGAATGACCTGAAAGAGGAAGGTAGAGGCAACATTAAAGAAGGAATTAGAGACATTGCAAATTACGAACTGCTCAAAAGGCTTACCTGGTTGGTCGCCTCTCGTCTGGCATTACACTGGAAATTCCACATGCGGTGGGAGAACACTGCGACCTACAAGAAAAGAAAGAAAACAGGTTAGCAAAGGCAAGACATCGCAGCGCTGCGCATAGCGCTTACTTACCGCATCATAGTGCTCATTATGCGCCATCATTTACCAGCGAGGCTCAACAAAGCCAGTTTGCCGCACTGAAGCTCTGCATAGCTAAGGGAGAAAAGAGACATTATTAAACAAAGAAAGGCATGCAGGAATAACAACAATACGAAAGAACAGCAATAAGAACTACCTGAAATACATCAACCGGGCCGGTGTCAGTGAAGTAACTAGACCGCACATGCCCATGAAAGACAATGCGGCCCTGCAAAGAAGGCAGGACGGAGAGCACACTTAATTCTACCACAAGGTGAGGAAAGGGTCCAGAAGAGCTGAGATCATATGGGGTGGAGGGAGGATACTTACCTCGATCGGTCAGTCTTGAACACAGTCCTCCTGTACTTTCAGGCAGAACTGTCCCTGCAGATCACATCTGGGAAACACTGAGAAGTATACCACCGAGCACCCGGCTGCGTGACGTCCACATGGATACCAGGTGAGCATAACATAACCCCTCCTTTTCCAATATGACAGCCGTGCGTGTAAGGTTGACATCACATAGGCAGAGTCACTGTACACCATCACTTCCTTTGTGTTTCTTGAGCGCAACAATAAGCGTTACAAATTTTGCTGCCTGTGCTGAAAAATGGGATGGTAGTCTTGCACTCAACACTACTTCAAATTCACCATTTGATCTGTATCTTACAACTGCGGATCCTGAATGCCTCTACCCACTACTTTGAACAATTTTTCATGAATCATCAATAAAAAGAATCTCCCCCCCATTAAAGCATTTTCTTTCACACAGGCTATATCATCATAAAATCCAACATAGTTAGTGCAATCATGTACATGATCACCTTCTTTTGTAGGTTCAGCTACAAACGTGGCTGGATTCACTATTTTACATCTCACAATTGTAATCGCTGGATTAGAAATCAATACTTCATATGCAGAAGCTCTTTGTGTTGTCAATGCCCCTTTGGGATTCTCTAAAATGGCAAATAAGGTGTGCTCCACATATAGCGGCATTGCGCAGTCCATAGTAATACTTGTGGGCTTCTCAATCGCAAATGCGGCAGCAGCCAAAGATTGTTCGCATGGAAAATGTCCTCTCATAACCGGTCTAAAATCCCACTGTAATACCTTTGTGTTTTTCTTTGTGCAAGTACTGCTGTCATTACTGATCCATTGGTGTGCTAAAACAAATAGAACTCTTCACCATAATTGGGAATTCCCAAAACTGGAGCTGTATACATTGCTCTTTTTAATTCCTCAAAACCTTCCTCCATTTCTTCCGTACCAGCGTGTGCTTTCTTAAGTGCTTGCAAAAAGTGGTGTTGTGCATGTGCTGTAATCCAACACCCAGGCCCCGCATTAATAGCATAGACCCAGAAATTGCTGCATTTGCCTCACTGTATTTGGCTTTGTTGTTTTCATGATAGCCTCAGGTCTCTCAGGTGTCACTTTCGTTCTTTTATGTGAAATTAACTGGCCTATGTAAAAAAAACCTCTTCTTGGCAATACTGTAATTTTTCCTGATCTACTTTGTATCCCTTGTCTGTCAATACAGTAATTAACTGAACAGAGTCCTTCCTACATTCATCCTCTGTTTCACTACAGATTAATATGTCATCTACGTACTGAATTGCTGCACTTTTGAATTCAATGTTACCAAAATCCATCTGTAGGACCCTATTGAAAATCAACGGGGACGGAAAGTAGCCCTGAGGCAAATGAGTATGTTGTGGTCTTTTTTGTATGAACGTAAAAGTAAGTAAGATCTTGTGAGTCTTTGTGCAATGGGATTGAGAAAAACGCATACTCCAAATCGATCACTGTGAAATACCTAGCTTTAACTGGGATACTTCACAATATTGCTGAAGGGCTGGGAACTAGTGGAAATTCTGCTTCTACAATCTGATTAAGAGGGTGCAAGTACTGGATAAATCTCCACGACCCCCCTTTTGATTTTTTATTGGGATACACTGCAGTATTGCATGAGGAGTCTGATGGCACCAGGATTCCGTGTTTCATCAATGCTGAGATAGTCTCAAATATGCCTTCATCAGCTTCTTGAGACATGGGGTACTGTTTTGCTCAGGGTAAAATTGCTCCTGGCTTGAGTTTTATTTTAACCTCCCCTATTCCCTTCAATAGGCCTACGTCATATGGGCCAGTAGTCCAAAGGACACTTGCCACCTTTTCTATGTCTTCCTGAAAAAACACTGGTATTTGACGCATCAGTACCATTCGCTGTGTAACTTCCCTTTTATCAAACTTTATTCTTTGTCCATTATGTAATGCTTATAAAAAACACTAGCTCAACATCTATACGTTCATCTCGGAACATATCTTTATCTGTTATATCAGTCAATCTGTATCCTTCCTCAAGAGCTATCACTGTTCTCCATGCTCTGCCTTTGTCATCTACTCCTTCAAGCATTGCTTTTTCCCCTCGTACTATAGCTGCTTCAAATTATATTGGAATATTCTGCCCTTCTTCCTCATCCATAGGTACCTGTGGTCTAAATAAAAAGTCATCAGGTATCCTCACAATCTTCACTACTAATCCAGGTAGTCATGTTAATAAACTGCTCACCTCATACATGAAAAGTTCCGGATCTACTGTAACACGTCGTAGAGCCACTTGTCCTGTAAATGCCAGTATAAACTCTCCTACATTCAAATAGTGTATTCCTGGAGTGGAGCACACTATTCCTTGATCAGTGAATGAAATAGCCATGTTAAGTTTCATCATCAAATCTCTACCCAGAATTTTAACTGGCGATTGTCGCAAATATAACACGGGGACAGACATGTCACATTCCCCTATAGAAACAGGTAATTTATTAGTAAAAGGAACTACATTTGTAGCTGCAGAGAACCCTTGAGCATTCCTGGCAATACCAGACATTGGGTAATTTCCCTCCCTTATACAAGAGCAAGTCACCCCAGTATCTACAAGAAAAGAAAAAGATTTGCCTCCTATCATCACATCGACTCTTTGGGGTCTGGTCTTACTGATTGTACTGAACCCATCAAGTAACCCTGTGAGCTGTCCCTGTAAAAGGGTTCCCTCCTACCACAGTGATACCCACTATCCTAGGTGCTAGGTCCTAGAACAGTGTTTGCCCTCCGTTCATTGTATCTGCATAGGTGCTTTTTGCGATTGCCCTTGCGGTGGGTGCATTTGCACTGGCCCCTGTTGTTGGTCCTGCTATGCGTATGGCACCTGTGTCTGATAGGATGTCTGATCCTGGACACAGCCAAAATGTGGTGTGCAGGGAATGCGAGCGTCCATTAGTTCAGGACACTTTTTTCTCCTGTATATACTGGCAACTTGTTGTGCCAGAGTCGCATTTCCTCCCTTGCACCTAAGAATTTCCCAGGGGTGGATGGCAAAGGGCAAGGGCCAATGGTAGTCCTGTGACCCTGCAACAATGTAATAGATTGTTTTTGGGGAAGTCTCAGGCGAGACCACCTGATATGCAAGGATCAGTCAGCTAACCTCTATAGGTGCTGTCTATAGGCACTACCACCCTAGCCACCCAATAGTATGGGCTCGTAGGTTTTGGGTAATGGTTCTATGTTTTGACGTCGATTGGTAACAAAAACTCCTGAGACGAGCTCAGGAGCTGTGATTGCTCGAGAATTATTTTCCTTTATGATCCCTGTCTGTTATGGAAAATAAAGGAGAGTTCTAACTTGCCCTCGGCTGAGTCCTCAGTCATTTACCGGGGAGGGTTCCTTGGGCCCTTGGTACTTTGCTGAACAGCAATTGTGAAGCATGAACCTCAGTCCTCCAGTATACCATAGTTTACAAATTAGTAGCAGGGGATGCTTCACTGTGCCTGTTTCGGCATAGAGCCGCCTCATCCGTCGCAAAGCCTGGATGGCTGTGAGGTGACCCAAGAAACACATGGAGGTGCACTCCATGCAGAGGCCATCAGAAGCCACCTTGGAAAATATCCTTCCTACGGTCTGTGAGGAGCCCAGCAGACTAGAAGGGCGGTGTGGCAGTTTTGGGGAGAGCCGTTAGCCGAGCAGCCTCATTGGATCACAGAGTGTAAGTATTGACTCAGTCACAGAGCAATTAATGGGGGCGGTAAAAGGATGTTGGGTGCGGGGTGATCATGAGTATTGTTTAGCATTGTTGTAAGTATTGTTGAGTATTGTGAAGTATAGTTGGGAACGGAGCAGAGGTAGATGTAATTTGTTCATGGTTAGGGAACATTTGATCTTGAGGTAAAAGGTTCTGTCAGTTGGCCTAGACTATTCACTTAAGGGTACAGATGACAGAAGTTCTGTAAATATTGGATTTCCTGTGGATGGGGCGTTTTAGCTCGGGTCATAGACGATGGTACCCCCGTACATAGGGTTTAGCAATAGAGGCTAGCTTCAACTGTGGAAGTTGTTCTTCTGGTTAAGTCTCTCTGAGGCATTTTTTCTACAAGGCGACGCTGTAGGTACAGATTGAGCATGTAAAATATTGATATCCCCTGTTAGGAGGCAGGACGACGGCTGCAGATATATGTTGGGTGTGTTTTTAAAAATATCAGTATACTGTGACAATGTCGTTGTGAGCTCTGTTAGCGATTTCTATCTTTCACTTACTCATAGTAGAGGCGACATCACCAGTAGAGTCTGTGTATAGGACTAGGAGAACACGAGGAGATGCACAATTCATTTTTGACAATCGAGGAGTGATGGAGTAGGTTGGTCTGTGGTGGTGCAAGGAAGGCACATGCACAAGATTGGTAGGTGTGCCGAAGGAGGCAGAGAATTTCAGAATGGTGGTGTGTGTAGCCCCCCTAAGAAGTTGGTTGGGAGCCAGAGAGGCTCGTGATGTTGTGAAAAGAACTGGGATCTGTAAAATTGAAGAAAAATAAGATAAACTGTATTTCATTATGTGAATAACAGCGGAAGTGTCGAAAACCTCGAATTGAGGTCAAGTAAGTACTAAAGCAATGTATTGTGGAAAAGGTGCAGGGGACATGCCCCTACAGCATCTTTGCAGTGCCTTTTCCACAATATAAGGACAAGATCTGTAAATATAGCATGGAATGGACACAAAGCACAGAAGGTACATTGTCTAAGCCACGGCCAAATGGAAGGAGATTCTCCAAATATGTGCAGCAACCGTCGCACACACACACATACAAGAGGTTTAAAAGGGAAAAAAGTTAAGCAATCGTATGGCAATATTCAAGCTCTGGAAGATGTTCCAAGACGATGGAGGATGGGATGTGGCGCAGTATCAATGGATGCTGAGCCAACAAGGGACCCCAGGAGAAAAGCCCTTGCCCCCCATTTCTGCTCCTCCTCCTGAACATGGGAACAAAGGGGCAGCAGCAGGGGCACAGGGAGTATACCCAATACAGGAATTGAGAGCAGCGGCATGGCACACCCAGACACTGGTATCAGCGCCACGATGGCACGCAAAATGGGGGAAGACAAAGACCCCCTGCAATATATTCAGGCTATTCAAGAGTTATGGAGACATGAAACGTGAGAACCGTGGGACAAAACCGTGGCTTTATTTTAACATGTATGATGTCAAGGGTTACCAGAGCAGGTGCAAAAGCAACTGAAGAAGTTGGTGGGGATAGAGGCTAAAGCATGGTCAGAAATTCAACTTACAATAGTACATTAGTGCAGGTTAATGCAAGAAAGCGCAAGGAAAAAGGGCGAAGAAAGCAGGAGGAGGCGAAGTTAGTGCAGAAGAAACTGTCTAAATATGCTATGGAAGGGGCAGTGTTAACAAGCACGGAAGGATAAGACGCACCACAGAGACACGCACCAACGCCCATGGGAGGAGGTTTCATGGGATGAGGGGATGCACAGCATGGGTGCCCAGGAAGAGGGGAGCCACCTAGGGGACATGGGTATGGGCATCAAATGCAACAGACCCAAGAGGGGTTTTCAGGAGGGTATCGTGGATATGGGCAACCAGCACAGAAAAGCCAAGAAGGGTTCGCTGGGGGGTATCAGAGGCAAATGAGGCAACCACCCCAGTGCTGGGTATGCAGACAGGTAGGGCACATCTCCAGAATGTGCAGGAGTAGAGGGGGGAAACAGCTGAATGGGGGAGTGCAATATCAATATCAGCCAACATATCAGGGGAAGCAGAATGAACACTATGCCAAGGCCAGACGCAATGACAAGGACAGACACCAAATGCATACTCGCAGACATACCAGCCCATGACACAGACACCACAAATGCAGGCGCCAGCGCAGACCTATCCACAGGCACACCAGGCACCACAGATGCAGAATAACATGGTGAGCATGACCTAGCTCTACCCTTACTGTATTCCTGACAGCCACCTGTAAACATAATGGGAAGGGACATTATGAGCAAACCTAACATGACCATCTCATTCACTGACAAAGGGATAGTGTGTTCCACACCTGGGATACACCTTCTAAACATGAGGGAAATTATTCAAGCTATTGTGGGCGTACAGTACAGAGGGGGGCACCATAAGATGAGGAGCTATTTCAGTATAGCACTGAAGTAATAATAGCATGGCTCCCAGGGATTCAGGGGAAATTGTGGTGCCTTCCAAATGAGTACAGGTTTAGACCAGAACTACCACTGGATGAGAAGGGATGACACTACCACTAGAATTAGAGGCAGTAATAGTGGGAGATGACAGAATACCAGTACATGGGACAGATGGCACAGGACGAGCATGGGGGTCAGTGATCGCAGTAGCAGAAGGCTATAGGCTAACTACAGTGACAGACGAAGAACTGTTCAAAGGCAACCGCTCAGATCATGAGGTAGTGTTTGACATTAGCATTACATACTGGGTGAAGATACACTACAGGGAGGTACCACACAGGATGGCGATGATGCTACAAGCACCGCTGGCTTTTCTCGAGGAAAACTTGGCAAAGTTCCCCAGCATCTTATAGACCATGAGTCCCTATGATGTGGGGCTTCTGAAAGGAATAGGAGCAGTGAAAATAAAACTGAAGCCAGGAGCAATTTTACCATGAGCTAGGCAATATCCCCCGTTGAGGGAGGCAGACAATGGTTTTTATGATACAATTGCCTCACTGGTAAAGAAATGTACCTTGATACCATCAGAGTCACTGTGCAACACAGCGGTCTATCCATTCAAAAAGGCAACAGTGAGGTCATGGTGTTTTATACAGGACTTGCGCCCTCTGAACCATATTGTCAAAGCAGAATTTCCTTTAGTTCCAAATCCAGCCACAATTCTATGTAGCATGCCTACGGAAGTTACCCACTTCATGGTTACAGATTTGAAGAATGCTTTCTTCTCTATACCACTACACCCAGACTCACAAGACTTAACTTTGTTTCTATACAGAAATAAAACATGGAAACACACTAGACTTCCTCGAGGGTACTGTGAATCACCTTCAATATTCAACAAAGTCCTTCAAATGAACCTAGGCAAAGTACTGTTGGAGAGCGCTGTTATGCAGTAAGTAGACAAAATTGATTTGCAGCAAGACAGAGACACAATGTAGAGATGACTCTGTGCACATGTTGACTGTGCTAGCAGAAAAAGGGTACAAGGTAGACAAGGCCAAATTACAATATTGCCAGAAAGAAGTGTTGTACATTGGATAACTGATGTCACAATATGGGCGAAAAAAGTGACACCAGAAAGAGCAGAGGCGATGCGCCGGACTGCGAAGCCCACAAACATAAGACAAATGCAGCAGTTCCTAGGACCAGGTAATTACTGCAGAGCATGGGTGTTCAACTTCAGCATGTACAGTAGACCCCTGTTAAGTTCACTGAAAGAAGTACAAAGAGCGGTGGGCACTTGACTGTGGACAAAACAAATGACAGAGGCATTTGAGGAGCTGACGGAAGAAATTTGCACAGCTCCTGTGTTAAGGATCCCAGACTATCAAATCAAATTCTTCTTATTCTTGCACTCCAATGGAGTGGTTATGACTGCAGTACTGACACAAAAGACGACCATGGTGCAGAAACCACTAGCATATTACAGTGAGAAGCTAGTTCCAGTGATGAGAGGACACTACGAGTGTGAACAGGCACTGCCTGCTGTCACATTCGCGGTATACAAGTTAGCAAGTATTACCATGGGATGCAGCACCACTCTTTATGTGGAGCATGCGCTCTTTGCAATATTGGAAAGACCCAAAAGTGTATTGACAACACAGAGAGCCTCGGGGTATGAGGTGTTGATGTCAAACCTGGGCCTAGTAGCTAGTAGCTTTAATATTGGCACTAGAAAACAGCAGAAACAAGGAAGTGACAGGGTTCTCAGATTCAGCCTATATGACATCCACAGTGCATTCTGGGCTGTCACGTTGAATGAGGAGTGGCTTCAGACACGCTGATGGGTCACTGGTACAGCATGCACTCCTATTGGGCAGACTGATAGGGGCACTCCAATTCCCATGGCGTATGGCAGTGGCAAAGTGACAGGCCCACATGAGATGAGAGGACCCCATCTTTAGGGGCAATGAGGCAGCGGACGCAAAAGCAAAATGTGCCGTTCATTTGGTGGACATTTCAGAAATGGATGCTATGTCCCCAGCACACAATCATGTACGAACAATGATATTAAAAGAAGGATATAACACATTACCACATCACCAGTAACACAGATTATGGAGTTGCAGGGAGCTGTACCCAGGGAAGAAAAGGAATTATGGATTAGAGGGGATGTACAGTGTCTCCGACAGGCGCCTTATGGTGGCAAAACAGCACAGAAAAAGTGGTAATGCCATTCTCATCATTGCACACTACACTGACACAGTTACACCACTCTACCTATATGGGGCAGGAGATGCTTACTGTTCATATTGGAGAAGATTGGTTCTATCCTAATTTGGCAGAACACATGGCAGAATTCATGACTAATTGTCTAGTTTGTAAAAAATTTACAGAAGTTCTTATTTTCTTTCATTAGCAAAAACGCATAAATGCAAGAAAGCAAGAGTGCAGAGCAAGCTTGCAGCTGCTTATTGCAACTAACATATGGAACTACAGGATCGTATAAGGAGCCTGAACGAGTCATGTACTACTAACGCCTAAGGAAAATAGCACAATATAGAGATATAGAATTAATAGCATAACTCTAACAGAGTTACATGAAGCCACAGGCCTCATAAAAAGGGCTGAAGGAAAACAGATTGTACAGATTATGTAGCCGGTCAAGTGGCACAGCGAGTAGAGCGCTCGCTTTGACATCCGTGCAGAGCCTGCTAATGCAGGTCCGTATTCCGGGAGGGGCAAACTCAGCCTTTCACCCTTCCGAGGTCGATAAATGAGCACCACACACTGTGGATAATAATAAGCAGTGCTCAGATACCCGAGGGTTCGTAGCGCTATATAAATGCCAAATTATTATTATTATTATTATTATTATTACAGCACTCTGCTCAGAACTGGTGCTCGCAGCCAAGGTCAGAGGCGAGCAGAACATTCCTGGCTCCAGGAAAAAGGGAGTCACCTGGAAAATAGCAGAATAAATACTCACTAATTGCAGACCAAAAAGCTCAGTTTTGCGAACCTCATCCATGTGGTGCTGTCGAGCCAAACAATAGCCATTTACCCACGGTGGTAAGAGGAGGAGTTCCCAGCGAAGAAGACAAGAACTGATACATGTGTTGTCTTACAACGCTGCAACCTGTAGGCACTCTCTCAGGCTAGGGGGGTATACCAGTGGCAACAATAGGGACACATAGGCCCTCATTCCCAGTTTGGAGGTAAGTCACGTCCCTTACCTGCATGGCGTGTCCGAGCAGTCACCAGTCCGCTAATAACAGACGATTACGACTTTGCGGGCACAAGCTTTGCGCCATGCCAGTAAGGGACGTAGCGTCATGCCACAAAAGGCCCCCAAAAAGCCCTTACCGGCATGAAGCTAGGCGCAGATTACACCTCCGACATAGTCCAGTGCGACATTAGCGGTGACTGTAAATAGCGGTGACCGTAATTATCGAACACCGCTATTTATGGTCACCGTTAAATAACGGAACCGGAAATAGCGTCATCGCATAGGAGCGGGAAGGAGCACAGTGGCCATCTTTAAAAACACAATCCATTGCCATCCTCTGCACACAGGACCCCTGGGACACTGGTGATCGACCGAAAAGCACATGCCACCACCCAAGAATGCCCAAAGCACCCAAGAAGGGATCTGCCCACCTCCGAAAGGAGCGATTCAGCCAGGATGAACTACAGATGCTGGTCGACACCTTGCATGAACATGCAGGGACAGTGTTCAACAGCAACCTGAGGAGGGAGGCAGTGTTGCGTAAGAAGGAGATTTGGGCACTAGTTTGCCAGAAGGTCAGTGCAGTGGGCAACATCCCCCGCACGGTGAAGGATTGCCGGAAGCGGTGGGATGACCTGCGGCAGAGGGTGAGGAACATTCTTTCGGTAAACCGTACCCAGTCCCTTGAAACCAGAGGAGGACCAAGTTCTCCTATTAAGCTCACACCGTGGGAGGAAACATGTGCGAGCATGATTGGCCCAGAATCTATAGAAGGCGAGGAGAGATGGAGTGTGGCACCATGACATCTGCAGATGCAGGTGAGTGTCCAAAGTAAAAACTGCTAAGCCAAATCTGATGAAAGTCAATGCCAATGTCTGTCCTAAGAGTGACGCCATGGTCGGCCACACACACTCCCTGTAAAGCAGTGGTCTTCAAACTTTTTTGGGCTAGGCCCCCCTTGAGCATAGTTTGGGCAGGCTGGGCCCCCCCAAAAGCGCCAGATGGACAGTATGTAGAAATCGCTATGAACGTTTGCGTGCCGTCACCGCACCCTACTCCCAGTACAGACCCTGGGCTCCCCCCACCCTACTCCCACCACTATCCCAATGCTGCTGCCCATCCTGCTCCCACCACAGTCCCATAACACAAGCATACACACATCCATACACATTTAAATAAAAAATAAATCGCCATAAATGTACCTTCTGCAGGGGCCTGCGTGTGGTTGCTAAAATGCCCCGCTCCAGGTTGCTCTGCCCGTATGTGCGAGGAGGCGCAGGAACACCACCTTGCACATACATACATGCAGGGAACTAGCCAGCATTTCCAATGAGCTATGCAAGGCTGGCGAAGCAAAACACCCCCAGCGTTGTATGGCTCATTGATCATGTGCAGCTGGGGAAATTAACTGTCAAAGGCAAACAATGTTTCCCTTTGACAGTACAGCCAGCCCAGGAGCACTCCCTCAGCTGGAAAAAGAAGCTGAGGGAGTGCTCAGTGTTTCACTGGGCTGGCTCCTTGGCTCCTCCATAATGGGTGAGGTGGCCAGTGGGTGGACGTGAGCAATAGGGCGATGACCGTACCAGAAATGCAAAATGCTAATGTAGGCCAGCCAAAATGGGGCACTTTTTTGGCCAATGTGGCCCAGTTTGAGGAGTTACTTCACTATACAGCTAGTAGTTTTGACCATTGTTGCTGAATAAATATTCTTTAAATATCACCATTTGTTTACATTTGAACAAAAAATAACCCCTTGTGTACTATTCAAACAGTCTGACTAAAGGACTGAATATTCATTTGTAACTGCTGACCACTTTTTCATTGGTGCCTTAGACCGTTTTATGGTCCAGTCTGACCATGTGAGCTGCCCCTTCCCATTTCCTCCAACCTAAAAATAAATTTAAAAAAAGTTTTTTTTTTTTTTTACATTTCATGCTGGGCTTTGGCATCCCTCCCCCCCCCCCCCCTCCCCCACGGGATGCATGCAGCGCGCCCCACAGTTTGAAGACCTCTGCTGTAAAGTATGCCACTGCAAGCGAGACACATGCCGATGCCTGGTGCAAGGCCGTAACGTACCTGACACATACCACACAAAGTAGGAAATTCCATGAGGCACACAGCGTGCATGACCTAAATTGTGAGCATGCATGTCAGACAGCACAGTATCTGGCCAACATGAGTGACACCGAAATATGGCTGCATTTACCACCCATGTATGAGATGACTTGCCCTTCCCAACACAAAGGGCTTTTACCCACAATTGTGTGGAAGTGCAATCGTACCAATGTATGTATGATGACTATCCAAACATCACTCATGCTGTCCCCCACAGGCTGCGAGCATGACAGTGAGGATCAGGGCACCACCCCTGCACAGGACAACAACCGCCCGTCCACATCCAGGGGCCAAGCCAGGGGGCGCTGTGTCCCAGCAAGGAAGCCACCACAGGGACACATACCACCTGCAACACCAAGGCTTGTGGAGGGCACACCACCCCCACCCTCCTCTGTACTGCCTGCAGACACCTGTCCGGCACCCCGTTCGGAGGAGTCCATTGTGGCTGGGGAGGTGGCAGACACGGCACCCCTCAACATCGAAGACAGCCCCGATGACATCTGGGGCACCATTAAAGAAGACTCAGTGGATGTTGTCCACACCCCAACACAATTGGCATCCCCCCAGGTATCCATGAGTGACAATGTTGATACCAACACCCCGGAGCAGGCTGGGCAAGACCACACCCAGGGACATATCAGTCCGGTATTCAGTCCCAGGGAGGATGAGCAGGCTGGGCATGCTAGCCAGATCCCCAGCACGGCCACAGGTTCAGCCGCAGGAGCACAGCGGCCTGACCAGCTCACTGCACTAATCCAGGAATTTGTAGAAAGACAACCGTCAGGCCAGGGAGGAGCGGCGCACGGAGTTGAGAGCACTGGGCCAGTCCATCACAGATAACACGAACCGCCTCTGCGAGGTGCTAGGGCGCATCGCAGATGCTCTGGAGGCAGGCCTTCCCACCCAACAACCTCAGCATGAGGCCACACCATCCACCATTAGTTCGACACAGACCAGCCCGCTCCGCCGGTCAGTCCGTGCGCTGCGCCAACGGGACATGCCACCCCCAGCTCTGGGAGTGCTGAGTGACTGATCTGGCAGCCTCATGTAGGCTCCGTGGATCCTATGGGACTTGTGTGGGGGAGTTATGGGGGAGGGGTGAGGGTGTGTGGGGGAGTTGTGGGGGGAGGGGGAGGGGAGTGAGGGTGTGTGGAGGAGTTGTGGGGGGAAGTGGAGGGAGGTGAGGGTGTGTGGGGAGTTGTGGGGGGAGGCGGAGGGGGAGTGGGGTGAGGGTGGTGGAGGGTTTTGTTATTCACATTGCTATTGTTACTTTCAATACACCGGTTGTGTAAAAAAAGAGACCAGAGTGGACATTCCTTATTGCGCATGTGTCATTTAATCTTGCACAGTGCATAGTGTACATGTACCCCCACACCCAGTGCCCTATGTCCAACCATCACCCTCTGCTGACATGTATGTCAGAAATATTGTGCGATCACTGACTGGCGCACAGCACGTCCCTCCTGTGCATCGCTAATGTGATGAGGTCCTTCCACATCTTCATCATCCCCTTCATGATCATCAGGTGGTATCAGTTCCATGTCAGGGGGCAGAGGCACGTTCCGGCAGATGCATATATTGTGCAGCATTACACATGCCATGGTGATCTTGGCCACCTTCTCATGTCTGTAGAGGAGTGCCCCACCCGACCGGCTGAGGCAGCGAAATTGTGCCTTCAACATGCCAAAGGTCTGCTCAATTACCACACGTGTACGGGTATGGGAACGATTGTAGTCCTCCTTGGGCCTGTTCTGTGGGCTTCAGACAGGGGTCAGGAGCCACGGCTTCAACGGATAGCCACCGTCACCTGCATTAGACGGGAATGAAGGTAATTGTTTGAAGAATCATGTTGGACAACTGTACTAGTCTAACATGCCCGCAGGTAATCGTTACCCACATGCACATGTCCCTGGAAACATTGACCCCATTTCAGGTCCCTATATGTGTCCTGTGCCGTGGACTAATGGTGTGAGTTGCATCTCCAAGATGATTAATGGTGTGCCCTGACATCTTGTTGCACGTGCATCGTATATGATAACAGCAGTGTTGAAGTCAAATTAGTGATGTGTTTTGTTCTGTGAGATATACTAGTACGGAGCGTTGGCAGTAGTCTGTACAATATTGGGCATTCTGCGCTGATCATTCCCATGGTGACATGCAGCACTCCTATGGGTGTGGTGACCCTGTGACACACTGTGGAATCCCTAGTTGGCTCGTTCAATGCACTCCCAGGGATTATTGTCCTGTGTGGTGTTGTGCTGGAGACAGCAACATAGTGCATATGCACTGTATGGTGCAGGATGGCCTCAAGGTGGGTGAGGGCCGCTGATGAGTGGTGCATGTGTTGTGGGATGTGGGCTGGTTACCTGTTGGTCATGTAATGATAGGTGTCGACCTTACTTCATCACCATGGGATTTGGGTGTCATGTACCGTTCTGATGCTTTGGGGCACAGTGTTCGGTGATGTGCACATCATGCAGTCACATCAACATTCCCATCCAGGTGGAGTATGCATCCCCCCCATCCCCACCCAGGTGGAGTATGCATCCCCCCCATTCCCACCCAGGTGGAGTATGCATCCCCCCCATTCCCACCCAGGTGGAGTATGCATCCACCCACCTCACAACCCCGATGCATTGCCATGGCCCTGTCAGGCAACTCACCAAGCAGCCAGGCATGTCGTCCAGCATGTCGCTCCATGAAGTGTGGTAGCATGGAGTTCCGCAGGACCATAGAGTCATGGGTTGGTCCGGGATATCGGGCACAGCAATGTGTGATGATCTTGCTGGCGTCGCATACCATCTGCACATTGATGGAATGGTATTGCTTGCGGTTGCGATACACCAGCTCCATGGCATGCGGGACCACCAACTCCACGTGGGTGCAGTCGAGGGCACCTACACAATTTGGCATGCCTGCCAGTGCATGGAAGGCGACTTTTGTATTGAATATCTACTGGGGAGTCCGTGGTAGGGATATGTAGTCCCTTGTGTGCTTGAGGAGGGCATCCAGCACTTGGTTCAGAATCCGGGAAAATAAGGGTTGTGATATGCCATGCATGTGCCCCACTGTGTGCTGGTAGGTGCCGGTGGCGAGGAAGTGGAGCACAGACACTACCTTCAGTAGAGGTGGGATGGCGGTGCGTATTTCTATGAGGCTCACTATGTCGTCGTGTATCAGGTCCACTATGGTGGTGATGGTGCCCCGGCCAAGCAGGTACAGGGTGTGGATCTGCTCAGGGGTTAGATTGAATGGACTGGCTCTGATGCGTTGGATTGGGGGCTGCCTGCGTGGTAATGGTGGCTGCACTGGTGGGGCATGCTGGCCCTGTCTCACCCTCCTTCTCCTCCTGCCTCTCCTCTGTGGTGGCGGCTGTTGTTGTTGTTGGTGTTGAGGCATTGCAAGCAGGTCCTCCAGCTCCAGTAATGCTACTACTATTGGTATCATCTTGGTGTGGGAGGGGGTGTGGTGTGTGGATGTGCTCCTTTTTTACTGGGCCTGACTCCATTGCCTCCACCTGTGCTGATTATGTGCACCTTTGGCAGTTGGAAACACTGCTCAGGGCTCTTTACGCCTGGTCGGCGATGCCGGTATTTACGCTATGCCAGTAGGCACTTTTTCCGCCTTCATGAGGCAGTTATTTGCATGTCCGCCTCACTTGAGATCTTCTCCGGTTTACGGCATGCCACTAATGCCAGCATGGTGTGTCGCGTGCACGCGCCCAGTCCGCTATTACCGGCATCGTACTTTACGATGCCGTTAATAGCGGTCTGGTTGGTCAGAATAGCCGTAGCGGTAACCGATGCAGGTAATTCTTTACTGGCATCGTTTTTCCCTTACCTCCAAACTCGGAATGAGGGCCATAGTCTTTCTCATCACCTTGAGAAAGTACACGGAACGCTGAGTACAGAGCAGGGTTCCACACATGAGGAGACCCACTCCGGACAATCAGGGAACACAAATCCAGGGGTGGATGGCAAAGGGCAAGGGCCAATGGTAGTCCTGCAACCCTGCAACAATGTAATAGATAATTTTGGGGAAGTATCAGGCGAGAACACCTGACATGCAAGAACCAGTCAGCTAACCTCTATAGGCACCACTACCCCAGCCACCTAATAGTACGAGCTTGTAGGTTTTTGGGGAATGGTTCTATGTGACGATTGCTAACAACACGGCTCAGAAGCTGTGATTGCTGGATAATTATTTCCCTGTATGATCCCTGTCATGGAAAATAAAGGACAGTTCTAACTTGCCCTTGGCTGAGTCCTCAGTCATTTACCGGGGGAGGGTTTGTTGGGCCCTGGGTACTCTGCTGAACGGTGATTGTGTAGAACAAACATCATTCCTCTGGTATACCAAAGGGTATATTTCTCCTTCACTTACCGGATGTAAACCGTCTGTGTTGAATGACACAATAATAATGTTTTAAAGTTATCGAGGGTCTATCAGGGGATACCGGTTAGTTTGGGGTGGCTATACAGATATAAGGGGACAGGCAAGCACACATACAGCAGGATGTATCAAGAAAGAAGAACAGACAAGATAAATTGGAACAACAGAACAGGAACAAAGGGCAGACCTTGATGTTGAACAAGAAGGGATTGGAACCATGCACTGGACGATGAGAAATCCCACTAGGGTTGTACACACAGGTTGGACTTGAGACTGCCCAAAGAAATAAGGGAGGCTCAATGCCTCTATGCAGGTTACTCTTACAGGCACTGTTAGTCCAGAAACGACCCTATAGTATTTGTAGTATGTACATTATGTTGGCCGGAAACCAATCGCATCATGCGACAAACATCGCAAACACAGAATCGTCAATGTAACTAGAGGGCATCCATTTTGTGAAAATATCAGCCATTTGCTTTTTTCCTTTCTGTCAAAACGCTTTGCAAATGTATTCTATGATTCAAGCTCATACACGGTGCGAGGCCACAGCCTGTATGTTGAAACATCAACCCAGACAGGAATGGCTAACGATACAGAAATACATTGTTTTCCTCCCTCACAAAGTCCTTGGAGGCGAGCAGAAACTGCATTTAATCAGCGGCCCAGGTGCCAGCCTGTCTTACAAACGCTATAGCAATAGGCAGTTAAAACATGAATTATATTCTTTCCGCGCTACTCCTTCACGGAGACTGGTATTTTCTGCCTCAGAACTGTCTGACCCTTGGTTCATGAATAGAAACAGATAGATAACGTGCTGAGGAATGTTTCTCTCTTACGAACATGATATCCTTGCTGAACTAAGAGCTTTATGTTCTCCATAACAAACAAACTGTCTCTGCAACTGTTGCTAGAATAAGTATATTTAGACAGAATAGAAACTTTTCATAATATGTCATAATTGTCATGATTGTCAATCACCGAACCCTAGCCTAAAAGATACATTGTGGGCAGTTTGAATTGTCTTCAAAGATTACATTTTATGTATATATGTTGCTGCTTGAGCGTTGCTCGCTCTCTTGCGTCTCACGTGGTCTGGGTACACACGTTGTGAGACGTTAGACCCCAGTCGGCCGACTGAGCATACTTTGAAATAAACCAGACTTGTTTGGAAAACCGTATCTAATGTCTGCCGTGCCACTAGTATATGGTGATTGTGCCTTAGTTTCCATATGCGGGGTCTTTACGGCCTAGCAGCATCACATCATTCAAGCCCATGGAAGAGGGTAGAAAAAGTGACTTTTGCATCTGGATCCTAAGGCACAAACAAGGAGTGTACCTTCACGGGACAAGCCGGTGGGGGTCCAGCCGGGAAACATACTGTGGCTGCCTTCTGTGGGAAAATAACGCAACACAGTGAACCCTTATTGTCCTTTTAATTAAGGTAACACATTGTACGATGGATGGGATGCAGAATAACTCTTACACCAAATAAGACCAACTCAGGAAGTTGGCAAAATGACTCTGTTTTATTCTCAATTATTTAAAACAGGGAGTTACAACAGACATCAACGGACGTCGCACAGCATGGTCTCAAAGTATTTCATAACAAACAAACTTATATAACAAAAATTCATCATACGTGATATCATACTATGTGGCAAACTAAGAAAACCTAAGCGGGGTTGTGGTTGGTTCAAGGGGAATATCCAAGCATACTTTCTATGATTCTAGGGATTGGATTGTTATTGGGTACACAGCATGTCATTTGCTCTCAAACTAAAAGGCCTTTTGTTACATGGCCCTCAATAAATGGTTGGCACAGTTGTACCCTTCTGGAACATTCGATTCACTAGCAGCCCGTAAGATGGTACACCAGGTGCTGGTGCTTGGACTTGACTGTACATCTCCACCCAATTAGCCCACCATCTAGCATCACTCATGCTTTCTGCCATTCAGATTGTATTTGAACTTGGCCTTGTAGTAACTTTTCTTCTCTAGGAATATAAGGGAGTGTGAGCATGTTCTTATCAAGGTTCAGGTCTGCATGCCCACTTCTGTTTCCATCCTGGACTCACGTGACAGGAGACAATGAATTGGGCCATTTTATAGCACTTAATTGTCTTGAATAAAGAAACTTGCCACTCATGGTGTACTCTTTTTGCAAATTAACAAGGACTGCCTCAGCGTCTCACATTCACTGTTCTTCAAGGACTGATAACTAGTTTTGGCTGCCTTAGCCTTTGACACCAGGCCAAACCGCCTTCCTTTGGTCCATCTTCAAGCTTCATCTTATTTCTTTGCTGCGACACACATATAGATATCGATCCTTCTTTCTCTGTGGGTTCAGCGTACTAAGATTGTGACATCAAATATCCAGATTCTATATAATGGCTACACCGCCTGCAGTCTATTCACTACATATAGCCAGCCTTTACGATTACTAAGTCTACTTGCGTTACAGCATCTGTACAGTTATAAAACAGCTTGCATTTTCTGCCGTGCTTCTTCACATGTGCAATCTTCATTCCGCACATGAAAGTCTTCTCGATTATTTACTTTGCCATCAGATTCTATAAGGTCTATGCATTCTCTTCTTCGGTCAACATTCCAAGTGTGTCACGCTAATTTCTTGTGACGTCACCAGCACCTCCTTTTCACATCTTCACACTTCTTTGGGGATCTCCCTCAGTAGACCGTCATCTCTTTGAGGATATGTCATATAGGGTTTTCTCAGTGGATAGCTTGTCTCAAAGGCCCTTCATGGGATAGGCACCATTACTGGCGTTGCATGTGTCATGTGTCACAATGTCCGGTTTCCAACATATAGGCAGAATAGGACTTCCTGCAGAGCCATTCAGCTGCTCCTTTACACTCCACCCTCTGGTTTATTTATCCACCACTCCTTCACCAGTCTCCACATCTCGGTATCCTCTTTTGAAAAAGTGCTTTTTTGGAGTCCAGACCTTCACCACTTCAGGGATCCTGCTGATTTCACATGTTCATCAACACTCCAGGTCATGTGGCTGCATCGTCCAGTTGGATTACAGTAGATCCATCGTTCCACATACCTCCTGTGATTTCTTGGATGCAGGAACTTCGTTCCCTCAGGTGCTAAGATGCTGACCTCTATATATTTTCTGATGTCTTCATCTGTCAACTCTTTGGGTCCAAACCCGACATTGATCATGATCTTCATTCATACTGCCTTCTTTGCTGTCTTCTTACACTGTGCGATTATTATCCTGATCACACAGAATCCAAACATCACCATCACCAATATTGCTCCCAGGAGTTTGAAGATATTCGCCATCCATTGTGGAACCCACGAGAAGATAGACGCAAACCAACTGTCATCTTCAATATCTTCTGTCTCATCTTCCATTTGATCATGTAGCTTCATTAGCACCGTAATAGCCTCTGTCAAGGTCCCATTCACATCATCGAGAGAAGGTATGAATGTGCAAAATGATTCTCCGATTTTGGTGCAAACACCTCTATCCATCGCTGTGATCATATCTAGGACATATCTGTTCTGGAGGGTCATCAGCCTTATGGCCCTCAATTCTTCCTTGATCGC
This sequence comes from Ambystoma mexicanum, assembly GCF_040938575.1. Taxonomy (NCBI): domain Eukaryota; kingdom Metazoa; phylum Chordata; class Amphibia; order Caudata; family Ambystomatidae; genus Ambystoma; species Ambystoma mexicanum. The sequence goes on along the minus strand of NC_090934.1, from coordinate 416,312,611 downwards.
ATTCAATCCCTTTATGGCAGTGTTGATTGTCTGCAAGAGCTATCATCTGGTAATCTGTAACCATTTGGCGTTGGCCATTGTCTGGATCTCAGGCATAAAAATAGTTGTGAATACCGATGAAGTCTGGCTGAACAACCTGTGCTCATATGGAATAGCATCAAAGGCTTCTGTCGATTTAGCTGAGAATTTTTTTATTTTTTTATTTATTGTTGCATTATTAGTTTATAAGAAACCTTACACAACATAATACACATTCTAGAAATATACAGTCCATTCTCACACGCAATACATTGTACAAATACAAAAATCAGCAACATACATATAAATAAATCCTTAACTCCCCAATGTCAATTCATCTAACATTAAAAACTATCACAACCCTTTGTTTTTTATTGAGAACCATTGCGTAATATATTCATATTTTCCAGTTCCTCCGTAATATCCTGGACTAATAAATTCAAAGCTAAAATTAAAGAAATGTTTGCGCCCCACATACAACAGCTCCAAAACAGATGCCTAGCCATTTCGAGATCCCTATTGAATCTATCTTTCAGGTAAACCGCGTGTTTAGGCTCAAAATACTTACAAGATAATGGCAGAAAAAGTCACGAGTCCACAGCGCTTATACAGTGATTAAGAAAATAAACATGAAGGCTGCGGGTATCTGGGCGTTGTGGGTGTACTGCCAATACACATCCACAGGAATAGTTGAAGAAAAACAAAGATGTTCCCAGTCTCACTGCGCCAAGAAATTATAATTAGTTGTTTGTGCAAAGAAAAGCCTTTATTGTTTGTGCAAAGAGAAGCCTGACACGTGTTTCAAGCTGTGTACAGCTTTTCATCAGAGGCTTACATTGCATAGTACATCATTTCCATACAAATTGGGTAAAGTTAAAAATAAAACATACACATGATTATTTTGTGCAAAGAATTGTTACATAAAGAACATAGGCACAAGTTGTGAGCAAGCAGTCCAGGGCGCGATGCAACCACAAAAAATATAACACATGTACATCACATGTAGGAAGAGTAAAAAAGTAGAAATTAAGTTACCACAAATTAACCAATTTCATTCGTAGTAGTCCGTTGACAGACAAACAAAAAAAGAAGAAAAAGAAACATGATTTTAGAAACAAAAGTTGGCCATAGCAGCGCAATCAAGTTCCACTTAGTAAGCTAAGTATTAAATCAAAGACTGTAATGTATTCCAAAAATAAGTACCTTAGGTTGCAGCAATAAGAACTCCACATTTAGAGTAGGACAATGCCAGATACAGTTCTGTAGGCAGATAGATTAAGTAATTACTGGAAGGCCAATTGCAGAAAAATATTACGTAAGTTACCAAAACAAACCGTAATGCTGTCAATAAAATCAATAAAAACATACCTCAAAATGCCTCGCAGTTGCGGAAAGCTAATTTAGCCAAAGAAACCAGGAAAAGAAAATAAATCTCAAATTAGTATTAAAAAAACCACCAAAGTACCCATTAGATTAACTCCAATTAACCCGTGATTCAAAAGGGCTGTGGACAATTCCTGAGTGGTTAACCAAAAAAGCCAATTAAAAGTTAAAACTACAACATGGGGAGGGCAAAATAAACAGACCTACCTCAATGACCGCTTGTTTCAGTCTACTCATGTTACCATTGCACAATGCACAAAAGAAAGGTAGGACTAAATATACTGGAATGCAGTATAGCACAATGCATGGCCTTCCAAGTAAGACAAACAGAAAGGGGCAAAAAGGATCGCCATGTTGGGTGAACTAAACACACCTTTAGAAAAGCCTAACTTAGTGAAACCGGTCCATAAGCCCAAATTAGCCAAAAAATAAAAAGGAGAATTTAGCAAACAATTATTACTCATGTTTTGCTGATGAAATGTATTTATTTATTTAAATATATATGTATATATATATAGATTTTTTTTAATTTTTTTTTTTGAGACAAAATTAATTTAAAGGTAACAAGCCACCGCTAGTCAAGAATAATTGAAGTGGTATTTAAATAAACCAACAATTCCAATGCACTAAAAAAAGTGTGGGGCCTGAATGCGCTGCTACTGAAAAACATTACAAATAAAGGCACATTGCACAGTAATAATACACGTGGAACAAGAATATAATTAGAGGAGGGGCTCCCACCAAGAGGACAATTAAAGGCACTTGTCAACCCCAACAGAGGAAATATGAATTATAAAAATATGGCAAACTCATGACCTGAATTAAGTCCTTCAGAAACAGTGCGATATTTACAAATTAATTTGGCCTCCAATTGTCATAATTTTAGTGTAAGGTTACCACCCCGTGGGGGCAATGACACTTTGCACATCCCCACAAAACAAATGTCATTTTTGCAGTCCATTTGATGAGATTTTTGCCAATGATAGGCAAGGGGGTATTTAGCATCTTGGCTCCCACTGGAAGCCAGATGTTCACGAATTCTAATTTTAAGTGGGCGAATAGTGCTCCCTATATATTTCAGGCCACAGGTGCATATAATGCAATACACTACCTTAGGTTGCAGCAATAAGAACTCCACATTTAGAGTAGGACAATGCCAGATACAGTTCTGTAGGCAGATAAAGTAATTACTGGAAAGCCAATTGCAGAAAAATATTACGTAAGTTACCAAAACAAACCGTAATGCTGTCAATAAATTCAATAAAAACATACCTCAAAAGGCCTCGCAGTTGCGGAAAGCTAATTTAGCCAAAGAAACCAGGAAAAGAAAAGAAATCTCAAATTAGTATTAAAAAAAACACCAAAGTACCCATTAGATTAACTCCAATTAACTTGTGATTCAAAAGGACTGTGGACAATTCCTGACTGGTTAACCAAAAAATCCAATTAAAAGTTAAAACTACAACATGGGGAGAGCAAAATAAACAGACCTACCTTATTACAGGGCCATTCTTGGGATCCTGTAAAAACATGTGGATATCCACGTCTCTTCTAATAAGGGCAGGATAAGCTCGAAGAATAAACACAAAAATAGCAAGCACAATACGATGCACATTACTTTCGGGGAGAACCATAAATTCAGTCGAACAAATATTCAGTAAGAAATGAATTGGGGTACTGCTCCCGCTTCCAGTTATGAAAGCCGAATTCAAAATCCAGTTGAGGCATATTTATTAATTAACTAATTCATTCATTTTGGCATTTATATAGCGCACAAAGCCCAAAGGCATCTAGGCGGTTTCTCTTAGGAAATTAGTTACATTTGAAAGTTACAGTTGCAGTTACATTCATAAATGGCACCAGTGAAACAGATTACAGCCTTATCTTACAATATTTACACATTTTCTGAGGCAGTTCTTTGTTACAAGCGTTACATGTGTTGTAGGTGATGGAAGGTAGCAGACAGGAGCGTTAGGACAAAGAGGATGTGCAGCCATTACGTTGGTAGTGTCCTAGTAGACTACCTGTGAGAACCCCATGCTTATGTTTGGGTTAGTTTCCGGCTTGGGTGAACAACCAGGTTTTGAGGTCTTTGTGGAAGGACCATAATGATGTGTCTCTCCTCAGTGGTAGGGGCATGGAGTTCCAATGTTTGGCAGCAAGCACTGGGAAACTGGAGCAGCCAGCTTTCTGGCGTCTAAATCTGGGAGTGGTGATTAGGTGGATCAGGTAGGCCTGTTGGATTGAATTTTTGAAATTTGATTGATTAGATATGCTGGGTCACTGTTAGAGAGGCATTTGTGTGTCAGGGAGAGCATTTTGAATTTAATTCTGTCTCGAACTGGGAGCCAATGGAGATTGCGTCTATTTGACGAGATATGTTCATGTTTCGGTGTGTCGAGTACAGCTCTGATTGCATTGTTTTGTACAACTTGTAATTTGTAATTACTTGTAATGTAATTTGCTGATGTTACGGGTATTCGATCCTGCAAAAAGGGAGTTGCAGTAATCAATCCTTGATAAGATCAGTGCTCTTGCAAGCGTGATACAGTTGTCAGGAGAAAGGAAGGGTCTACTAGCTCTTATTAGTTTGGCAGTGTAGGCTGCCGAGGAGACTATGGGCCTTATCACGACTTTGGCGGTAACGCCAGCGGTATTACGCTAATAGCGCCGGATCACGAGTTCGGCGGTAATGTAATTCCCCATTCCCCATTGAGCCCATTCGGGAATGCCCCATTCCCCACTGGGCTCAATGGGGAAAATTCGCGCTCTTACCGCCGGCGGATTTCCCGCCGGCGGTAACAGCGCGAATTTTCAGCGGGTTTCCCCCCAGCCAAGAGCTGGGGTGAAATCCGCCAAAGACCTGATTTGGCGGACCCTTAAATCCCGCGGTAATAGCGCAACCGCCGGATTTAAGGGTTACCGCCAAAGTCGTGATGAGGCCCTATGGCTTGCCTTGTCATTAAGTGCTGAGTCAATATAGACACCTAGAGTTTTTATCTCCTTGGCCACGTTGATGATGTTGCCGTCAATTTTGAAGGCTTTGTATATTTGGGGTAGTTTGTTCAATTTAGCTTTGCTACCTATGATGAGCAATTCAGATTTCTCATCATTGAGACATAACTCATTTTGCGCCATCCAGGCTTGGATGGTGAGGTAGATTTTGTTAAGTATGTTAGAGTCAGTGTCATAAAAGCCTGTGATAGGTAAGAGTATTTGTGTGTCATCTGCATAGTTTGTATACGTAACACCTAGTTTATCTAGACTGTCAAAAAGAGGCTTGGTAAATACATTATATAATGTAGGTGATAGACATGCTCCCAGGGGCACCGTGCAGGAAACTGAGGTTGGGTTGGCTGCTGAGGAAGTGGAGAAAACTCTCATTGTCCGGTTAGAGAGAAAGGATTCGATCCACTATATGGCTTTTGGTGAAAATTGAGCGGCTGTTGCCAGATGTTGGCATAAGATTGTGTGGTTAACCAAGTCAAATGCTGCAGATAAATCACGCAAAAGGGGGATTGCTAAGTCTCCTTTGTCTTTGATTTGATCCATTTGGATTTTAAGGTCCAGACGTGCTGTTTCCGTTCCATGGCCCGGACGGAAGCCAGATTGTCTGAGGCCTAGGAGGTCATTAGATTCCAAGAATGTTTGTATCTGTAGGTAGGCTACTCAGTCTAATATGTTCAAAAGGAAAGGAACTGTGGGGATAGGTTGAAAGTAAGAGGGGATGTTTGGGTCCAGAGTCGGTTTTTTCAGCAATGGGAGTACCCAAGCTTCCTTTAGGTCATCAGGCACTTTGCTTGCGGCAAATGAGCTATTGATCAAGGAGGTAAGGAGTAATGTTCTCCACGACATAAGGTCCAATGAATCTTGGCTCATGCCACTTCCTAGTGAAGTTTCTGATCAGCACAGTGTCACCAGCAAACCGTCTTGGTGATGATAGTAATTCTGAATATCCAGTTGCTCAATGGTCTCCATCTGTGCTCTGAGACCGACCCCCCTGACGCTTGAGTTAATCTGAAATGACAGAGATGCTAGCGGTCATACATGTCATGTATTCATTTATTTAATTTCCTCAAATTTTTGCTGTATTCTGGACATCACTTCTACTTCTCGATGGAGGAGTTAAAGGCATTCTCATTTGTCTTCATGTCACCAGCTCGTGGGGTATGAGGTGGTGGTCTGACCCGGGCTGATTCCTTAGGGCATATAAAGCTAGGGGTAGGTAATATAGCCATCCCTTTTTCAGCATCAATTTAAGCCTGGTCGCTCTTTCCTTAAAAAGGCTGTTGAGTTTCCCACATATCCCATTCGCTTATGGGTGATAAGCAGAAGAAAACTTGTACTTAATGCTCAACAATCCTGTTTGTTCAAATACTTCATTAACAAAATGTTGCCCATTATCGGATCTCAGCACCTCACACACTCCCCATCTTGGAAAGACTTCACGTACTAAAATCTTTGCTGCGCAAGTGGCATCACGGTGTTTACAAGGACCTGCTTCAATCCACCTGGAGAAGGGACACACCACCACTATCAGATACCTGTATCCTTTACATACTTGCAGCATATCAACATAATCGATATGTAAATGCTGAAAAGGACCATTTGGACAAGGAATTACTCCTCTAATCGTTTGCAGTGTATGCCCAGCGGTAGACCGTTGACATACAATGCAGTTTACTACATAAAATTCAACGTGTTCTAATAGGTTTGGCATGAACCAGTTTTCTGCAATTGTTGCAGCAAGAGTTTCCCTAGTTACATGCGCAGGGTAGTGCAGCTGTTCAAGCGCTACCTTGAAAAATGTTACTGGCATCACTGGCTTTTCAGTACTGTCCTGTCACCATAATGCTTCTGTGGAGGATAAAGAACACCCCCTTTGCTGCTATAATTCCTGCTCTTCCTGTGGTGCACTGCCTTGAATCTCCATTAACTGGGCTCTTGGTAAATGATTACATTCTTCATTCACTACCATAATCATAACTACCTTCTCCTTGACATCTGGAGTATCAAAACTTAAAATATCTTAAGAATATGCAACCCTTTGGGCTTCTGCATCTGTGGCTTCATTCCTGAAAGAGATAAAGTCAGTTTGTTTAGTATGCGTTGCGCATTTAAATATTGCTATGGCTACTGGGAGTCGTAGTGCCTTAAGCCTGTCCAATAATGATGTATGCTGCACTGGAGTGCTGTACTCTCAGAGTTAATATCTCCTTTTCCAACGTGCAAGCCCTGCGTGTATGGTTGGCGTCACATAGGTGGACTCACTGTACATTGTCACTTCCTGCCCTTCATTTTTTTCAAGCATGACAATAAGTGCTACCAATTCTGCTGCTTACGCTGAAAAGTGAGACAGTAGTCTTGCACTTGCTACAACCTCAAATTCACCCTTTGCTCTATGTCTCACTACAGCTGTGCCAGAATTCCTTTTTCCACTTGTTTGATAGATTTTCGAAGAACCATCAATAAAGGAAATGTCCCCTCCTGACAATGCGCTCACTTTTACGTGCAGTATATCGTCATAATATTCTACATAGTTTGTGCAGTCATGCACATGCTTGCCCTCTGCCACTGGCTCAGCTACAAAGGTGGCAGGATTAATTATTTTACATGTGACAATTTTAATCGCTGGGTTTGAAATTATCACTTCGTAAGCAGAATCTCTCTGGGATGTCAATGTACCCTTGGGTTTCTCCAAAATAGCAAACGAAGCATGTTCCACAAAAAGTATCATAGAACAACCCATTACAATACTTGTAGATTTCTCAATTGCGAATGTGGCGGCTGCCGATGACTGTTCACAAGGAAAATGCCCTTTCATAACCGGGTCGAATCCCACTGTATTATGCCAGAGGTTTGTACCCTAAAGTAGTCCTCTGTGTAAGCACTGCTGTCATAACTGTCCTATTTGTATGAGAAAACAAGAAAAACTCCTCAGCATAATTGGGAATTCCTAAAACAGGAGCTGTACAAATTGCTTTCTTCAATTCTTCAAACCCTCCCTCCATTTCCTCAGTCCATTCTATTTTCTCCTTATTTACCTGTGCTTTCTTTGAAGCCTGCTAAAGGGGTCTTGTGTATGAACTATAGTCAAACACCCATGCTCAGGCATAAGTACATAATCCCAAAAACTGTTGCATCTGTTTCACCATGTGTGGTTTTGCAGTTTTCATGATCGCTTCATCTCTTTCAGCTGTTAACCTCTTTCCCTCATGTGAGATCAACTGGCCTATGTACAACACATCTTCTTGACAGTACTGTAACTTCTCTTTGTCTACTTTGTATCCTTTGTCTGCTAGAATAGTCATTATCTGAATCAAGTCTTGTCAGCACTCATCTTCTGTTGTGCTACAAATCAAAATGTCATCAACGTACTGTATCACAGTGCTTTTCAAATCAATATTGATCCACCTTGTGACCATGCCATGAATATCTTATCTGCCTTGCATTTCAACCATTCGGCACTGTACTGTTTGAGCTTGGGCATGTGTTTTGGCAATGTCATATATAAGTGCATCAGAGGAGTAATATTTCCCAATGTGACAAGTCTCAATTGACTGTCAATACATATCAGTGTTTACGAAAATACCTTTATAAAAACAACAAATATGAGCGTGCTCCAACAATTGCTGCTCAAAACCTCTATTTTTCAATAATCTCAGTCTACCTCTGAGTCGGTAACGACAGTTTCTCTAGATGGACACTATGGGCCTCATTACAAGGTTGCCGGTCCGGTAACAATGGTACCGGTAAGCTTGCTGGTACCGTTGTTACCGGACCAGCAAACTACGAGTTCTGCTTGCGGTAGCCTTTCTGCCCAGCCAGTCTAACCTGGCGGGCGGAATGGCACCCACAAGCAGAACTCAGTGGATGCACCGCCACCATTCATGAATGGTGCCGGTGCATCCGACCTCCCCATTCCCATTGAGTCCAATGGGACTCAAATGGGGATGGGGAGTAAAAATTACCGGCACCCGGCAATGGGCAATTACCGGGTCCGGCAGGGCTGGAATGCCCTGGTAATTGCCCATTGCCCGGTGCCGGTAAATTCATGACTCCGGCGGCAGCAGTGCCGTATTTACCGGTACGGCTACCGCCAGGGTCATAATGAGACTATATGTCTCCTTAACCTTTTCTCAATTTTCCTTACACAATTGTCGCTCTTCGACACCTTAATTTGCCACAAATACACAAACAGACAGACTAGTCGATTCTTCTCATTAATCCTTAGTGATCACTCTTTATTTCCACCCTAATAATACCCAGATTACAGGATTTAAATTGTTATCTTATACATACCTGTCCTGTACGTAGCCTAGTTTACTTCAACTGAAATGTGTAACAATTTCTTCTGAGCCCCCTTCGGTTAGGAATCTTGGGCTCTCTCTCGCTCTTTCTCATTACACAAAATAAATCTGCTGTTACTTTACTTGTTACTTTCTAAATTACCATAATCCCATCCCCTTAGTTTGCCATTCCCCTTAGTCTACTCACCATTAGTTTGTTCACCTCGAGGCCTTCGGTATCGACTCCCTCCTCCAATCGACCACTTTCGCCTTGTGGGCGCAATGCGCCTGTGGAAACCAGAAGGGATTTCATCAAAGAGGGACCCGTCCCACCGTCTTGATTTTCTTGCAAGAATTCTTTATCGGCCGCTTCCCACAAGAAACCCTGCGATCTCCCGTTAGATGACACAGGGTGTCCGATCGTCCAAAACACTGGAGTCTTACTGGTCGATGGGTCTTACTTGCAAACCATCCGACATGCTACCAAGTGAAACCTTATGGTCCTTTTAATTGAGGTAACTCATTGTACGATGGATGGGATGCAGAATAACTCTCACACCAAATAGTAAGACCGACTCAGGAAGTTGGCAAAATGTCTCTGTTTTATTCTCAATTATCTAAAACAGAGAGTTACAACGGACATCAACGGATGTCACACAGCATGGTTATTGTTATTGTTATTGTTATTTTGCATTTATATAGTGCCTTATATACCATTGGTATGGTCTGAAGGCGCTGGTAGGTTGAACGCCCTTGGGAACCGAAGTTCGGGTCAGTAGAGAGAGTGAAGAGAGTCAAAAGGTGCGTGTGCGCATCAGGTATATGTGCAGCTGGTGCAGAGTTCATGTGGTAGCTGCTTCTTAGCGGTAGGTGTGGTGGTTGAGAGGTCAGGAGAATGTGTTCGCTCTGGCAGAATTTATCCAGCTCGAGTGTGGCTGCGTTAGGCGTGAGGAGAAACGCCTGGCTGGGGTGTTTAACCAGCAATGTTTACTTAGGGTGATGGGGAGTGAGCTGGAGATGTTGATATGAGAACAGTTATACCGAATGGTGTCATAGTATCCCTGTGTTCTATTTGAGTGGTGGTGTAAAGGAGAGAGTAGGCGTGGGGTGTGGTATGATATACGTTCTTTCAAATGTTCCCACATACCAATGCATATTATGTTCGTCACGCAATTTATGCGATCAGGTCCGTTCTATGCATTTTATTCATTTCAGGCGTTCAAGATTGTCCTACACACTCCTGCCTGCTCGGCACACTCATGCATTCTAGTTCACCTTGCGTGCTCTAGTTTATCCCTCATTTTCCAGTGTGCTTCATGCATGCTCTCATGTATTCCATACGCATGCACTCCTGCCCTCCCCTCGCATGCACTCCAGTCTACCCCGTGCATGCACTCCAGTCTACCCCGCGCATGTACTCCTGTCTGCCTATGAACTCATCCGCTCTGTATACTCTTCCGCTCTGTATACTCATCCATTCTGTTCACTCATCTGCTCTGTACGCTCATCCGGTCCGCACTCTCATCGGGTCCGCACTCACATTCCGGTCCACATACTCATCCGGTCTACACACTCATCCGGTCCACACACTCAACCGCTCAACATACACTCATCCGCTCCACACAGGCATCCGCTCACACAGGCATCCGCTCCACACACTTTCCTGCTCCACACCTTCGTCTGCTCTACACCCCCTTCCGCACCACATATGCTCGTCCGCTCTACATACATTCATCCGCTACATACAGTCGTCCGCTCCACATACGCTCGTCCGCTCCACACACTCGTCCGCTCCCCACACCCGTCCATTCCACACACTTGTCCACACACTCGTCTGCTCCATACACTCGTCCAATCCGCACGCTCATCCGGTCCACACACTCATCTTGTCTATCCACTCATCGGCACAACATACTACTCGTCCGCTTGATATATTACTCGACCGCTCTACGTATTCATCCGTTCCATACACACATCTGCTCCACACATTCATCCGCTCCCCCCACTCATCCGTTCTACACACTCATCCGTTCTATGAATTTATCCGCTCCACCTATTCATCCGCACCACGTACTCATACGCTCCACATATTCATCCGCTCCACCCATTCGTCCGCTCCACACACACACATCTGTTCTACGAATGTATCCGCTCCACGTACTCACCCGCTCCACGCACTTGTCGGCACCACATTCACCCGCTCCACATATTTATCGGCACCGCAGACTCATCCATTCCATACACTCATCTGCTCCACCTACTCATTTGCTCCACACATTTGTCCGCTCTACGTACTCGTCCACTCTATGTACTCCGCTCTGCTCTGCGTACTCGTCCGTTCCACTCATTCATCCATTCCACAAATTTGTCGGCTCTGTTCTACGTGCTCGTCCGTTCCACACACTTTTCCGCTCTACGTACTCGTCCGCTCTGCTCTACGTACACGTCCATTCCACACACTCAATCGTTCCACATTTTTAACTGGTCCAATATACTCAGCCGCTCCCCACACTCAGCCGCTCCCCACACACTCAGCCGCTCCCCACACACTCGGCCGCTCCCCACGCACTCGGCCGCTCCCCATACACTCGGCCGTTCCCGACAGTTGGCCGCTCCCGACAGTCGGCCGCTCCCCACACTCGGTCTGCTCTCCACTCTCGTCTGCTCTCCACTCTCGTCTGCTCTCCACTCTCGTCTCCTGCTCTCCACACTCGTCTGCTCTCCACACTCATTCTCTCTCCACACTCATCTGCTCTCCACGCTTATTCTCTCTACATGCTCGTTTGCTCATACACGTTCGTCTGGTCAAAACGTTTATCCAGTCTATACGTTTGTCCGTTCAGTATAGTCAACAGTTCTAGCGCTCTTCAGCGTTCTATTAGTTTCTCTGTATTTTCGTACTCATCCACTCTACACGTACTCATCAACTCTACACGCTCGTCCGCTCTACACACCCAACCACTCTACACACTCATTGGCTTTAGTATGTTCATCTATTCCATCCAATCTCCATTCCCATTTGATCTATCTAGTCGTCTGTCCATCCATTCATGCACTCATACACTTATTCGATTCATCTGTTCTATACTCTTTATCCATTCTAACTATTTCATCTATGTCATTCACTACTTTCCCTCCTCATTCATTACGTCCATTTCATCAGTTTAGATCTCCTTACTTTCATAATGATTTATTCCTATTATCCACTTCACTGTTTTGATCTACATTACTCATTTAGTTCTGTTTGTTTTCTAGTTTACATTCGGGTTTATTAGCTGTCAATTTCTCACTTCAGGTAGTTTGTTGGGTCAGTGTTATTGTGATGATGCTAGTTTGGAAAACCGGTTGGTTTTAGGGGAAGAGCCAGGTTTTCAGTAGTTTGCGGAAGAACGTTAAATCCTCAGTTAAGCGGATGTGGGATGGGAGCGAGTTCCACAGGGTTGGGGCTAGGGCTGAGAATGATGAACCGCCTAACCTGACTGAATTTGTCTTAGGAATTACTAGGAGGCCGGCTGAGCTTGAACTTAGAGTGCGAGTTGGACGATAAGGTATTAGCTTGTCTTGAAGATATTGAGGTCCAGTTTTATGCAGTGCTCGATGGGAGAGGCATAAGGTTTTGAAGGCCACCCTACGGGCTACTGGAAGCCAGTGCAGTGTCTTAAGGGCTGGGGATACGTGGTCTCTAGGACCAAGCACAAGTAGCATTTTGGCCGCCGCGTTTTGTGCCCTTTGGAGTTTATTCAGTTGGTAGGCATGGATTCCGAGGTATAGGGTGTTTGCGTAGTCCAGTTTTGATATAACGATTGATTGGACCGCGGAGCGTTTGTTGGGAAATGAGAGATATGGAAAGATGCGCCTAAGGTTTTTAAGGTGGTAGTGGCAGGACTTTGAGACATTGTTGACTTGGTGCGATAGTGTTAGGTCAGAGTCCAGGGTGCATCCAAGATTTTTCACTGTGTCGGAGGTTGTTGGTGAGTTGCCCAAGGCGGGTGGCCAGGGTAGTGGGTACCGAAGAAGATTGCAGTTGCCGCAAACCATGATTTCTGTTTTGGAGGGGTTTAACAAGAGGTGGCTTTGGGTCATCCAGCGTTCTATGTTAAGGTGGCAGGATGCCAGGTCAGGTTGGGAGTTGGGTTTTGAGTTCAGGAATTTTAGAATTAGTTGAGTGTCGTCGGCGTAGTTGTAACACAGGATGTTGTGAGAACAAATTATCGGTGGGAGGGTGATCAGGTAGAGATTGAACAGGAGGGCGGATAGACATGCTCCTTGTGGGACTCCCGTGTCGACTGGTCGGGCTTGGGAGGTAAAGCTGGAAAGTGTTGTTGTTTGGTGCCTATCATTGAGGAATGAAGCTATCCATTTAAGAGCGGTTCCACAAATTCCTAGGGAGTGGAGGCGGTCAATGAGGATTGAGTGATTGATCGTGTCAAAGGCGGCCGATAGGTCAAGAAGGATTAGTGCGGCGCATCCAGCGGAGTCTGCTGTCATTTTAAGGTCATTCCAGATCAATGTTACCGTAGTTTTAGTTCTGTGACGTGTTCTGAAACCTGATTGGATGGGGTCTAGGAGATTGTTGGCTTCGACAAAGGCATTTAGTTGAGAATAGGCGGTTCGGTCAATGAGTTTGGCAAGGCACCTGGTGTTTGAGATGGGGCGGTAGTTTTTGGGCTCGAGAGGGTCGAGCGAGGGTTTTTTAATTAGAGGTTTGAAATGCACCATTTACCGGAGGAAAGGGAGGCATTTATGATAGATCTTGCGTGTTCTCCTGCGCAGGTGGAAGCAAAAATGTCTTTAAGGGTTGTGGCTGGGCAAGGGTCCAGTGGTGATCCAGATGGTTTGCGGGCAGATAGAAGTTTGAGAAATTTTTCTGGTGATATTGGACTAAAGGATTCGAACGTTGGTTGCGTGGAGGTCGCAGCTGATGGGCTGGCCGGTAGGGGCGGAGGATTGCCTGGTGGCTGTAGGAGAGCCAGTTTGGTGGTTAGAGTTTTTGTCCTTTCGATAGCCGTGGTGTAAAAATGGAGGGAGAGTGAGTCACACAGTGATTGTGATGGGGTCGGGACGGTCGTGTTACAAGCAGGATTGGTGAATTTGGAGATGATTTTGTGAAGTTCTTTGCTGGGGTTATTGCAATTTAGGATTCAGGTGTTGTAGTGGGCTTTTTTTGCTTTCCGGATTTCGACCTTGTACCGATACAGGTGTCGGGCCAAGGTGGTCCTGCTCTCGTGGGTTTTCTCTTTTTGCCATTTGCGTTCTAGGTATTTGTATTGTCGTTTAGTGGTCTTCAACTCAGGTGTGAACCATCTGGGGAAAAGGCCACGGCGGGTTAATCGTTTGCATGAGGCAGTGAGCCGTGTTAGAGATGCGTTGAGCCATGTATCAAAGGCTTCAGGGGTTAGTTGGTTGTTGAGGCAGCAGGTAGGTGGTGGAGACTGGAGGAGTGCATCGGCTAGGTCCGGGGTGATTATTAGTTTTTTCCAGCATTTGTGTAGATTCGGAGGTTCAGATACGGGTACCGGAAGGGGGTCGGGTGCGTGGATGGCGAACGCGAGAATGAAGTGATCGGACCAGATGATATGGGTGGGGGGCTTTAGATGAATCAATGTGTTGGAGCTAAACATGGCATCAAGAGTGTGTCCTTTATAGTGAGTCGGGCCGTTTATGTGGGGTTGGAGATTAATTGCATCTAAACCGTCAACCAGGGAGTGTGTCATGGGCTTGGTGGGGATGTCGAGCCATATGTTGAAGTCTCCAAGAAGGGTGAGGTTGGGATGGTTTAGTTGGAGGGTGGCAATAGAATCGCAAAGGTTGTTCGCGAAATATCTATTGTAGCCAGGGGGCCTGTAGATTATTAGGAAGCTGTGTGAGAGCGACAGGGAGAGGGATAGTTTAACGAGGAGAGATTCGCAGGATGGAATGGAGGGTTGGTTGTCGATGATTGAGGCGCGGAATAGAGATTTGAAGACGAATGCTACCCCCCCTCCTCTGGACGGACAGTTCAGTGGGATGAGGGAGTAGTCAGGTGGAAAGGCTTCATTAGCGATTAGGCCGAAGTCGTCAGAGAACCAGGTTTCGGTGATGAAAGCTAGGTCTGGTTTGACAGAGGCGAGGAGGTCAAAGATGCAATGTCTGTTTTTTGCTGCAGATCGGGCGTTAAATAGGATACAGTTCACATCGGCGGCCATGGGTGGTCTCGGTGCTGGAGCGGGATGGGGTGGTGGGGGAGATGGTGGAGGGAGAGGGGTAGGGTGGATGATGCTGGATGGAAATAGTGGGCGAGCAGAAATTTGGCAGGCTTCGGGCGGGGTTGGGTGGCTGCGTGTGATAGGATGTTCGGGTTTGGGTTGGGGGATTTGAAGGTGGGGTGTGGGCGGTTAGGAGTTTCAGTTGTAGTTGATGTGAAGTCAAGGGAGAGGGGTTTCAGGAACCGAGAAGCCACGGGGGAAGGAGGAGATTGTGGGAGAGAGGTGGTGGGTCGAGACAGGGAAGGCGAGGAGTGCTGAGAGATTGAGGGGGACCAGGAACGTTTCCTCTTTAGTTTCTTTGCTGCGACTGGTGTGTGAGAGAGGGTAAGGGGGTCAGAGGGGGAGAAGGAAGCAGCTTCGGTTCTTGCTAGGGCTAGGCGTGCAGTTTTTAGGGAGGGGAAAGGGTGCGGTCGGGGGGGAAGGTGGCAGGGGTATGAGGGCAAGGCTGGGGTTGGGTGATTGCAGGGAGGGGTGTGCCAGGTATGATAGTGAGGGGAGCGGGTATGGGTAATGCTGGTGGGTCGGGCGAGGGGTTTGGGGGATGACTGGTCTTAGGGTGAGTGGCTCGCCATCGTGCCCCCCTTGCTTGGTGTTTGGAGAGGGGAATGGCGGGAGTGCGAAGGAGGGTCGGGTGATTTGGGAGTGGGGGGACGGGAGTGAAGGCAGATCGGAGAGTGGGGGTGGTCCACGGGGGTCGTTTCTGACAGACTCTGGTGGAGTGGGTGCACTCATGATTGGTGTGAGTTTTAGGTTGATTTAGGAGGGCTTTCTGATTGTAGTTCTAAGATCGGAGGTGACACACTTTTAGGCACAGTTCCAGGTTCAACTGCTCAAAGATGATACTAGACTATTTAGTGTTTTCTAGATATGGTTGTAAACAGAGATGATATTAGTTTATTGGGAGCACTTCTAAGTTCATTCAATATTCAGTCAACCTCTAGATTCAATTTACTTAGAATGGGTATTATATTATTAGTCACCGTTTTGAATTCTACATTACACAGCTATACTGTTAGTTATACTAATAGGATTGAATAGAGCACGCTAGTTGGTGGACTTCTTTCAATTCACCTTTATACTGGGGGAGTATTAGGCATGGATCTAAATCAACTTTGTATTAGATTATTAGTTACCGTTTCACAGGCACGTTTCTAAATTCAGAGAGAGGCTATTGGGCACATTTCAAATGCACACCTAGGCTAAACGGTACACTTCTAAAATGCAACTTTTCTCAGAGAGGCTATTGGGCACAACTTCTAAATACACACCTAGGCTAAAGGGTACACTTCTAAATGCAACTTTTCTCAGAGAGGCTATTGGGCACAACTTCTAAATGCAGACATAGGCTATTGAGCACACTTCGAAATGCTATAGGGTAAACTTCTAAATGCAACTTTTCTCAGAGAGGCTATTGGTTACAACTCCTAAATACACTTATAGGTTATTGGGCACAGCTTCTAAATGCTGTTGGGCTCAGACGGCTATAGGGTACACTTCTAAATGCAACTTTCCTCGGAGAGGCTGTTGGGCACAACTTCTCAATAGACACATAGGCTATTGGGTACACTTTTAGGTGCAACTTTTCCGGGTGGCTATTGGGTACACCTTCTAAATGCAGCTTTTCTCCAAGAGAGAGGCTGTTGGGCACAACTCCTCACTAGACACACAGGCTATTGGGTACACTTTTAGGTGCAACTTTTCCGGGTGGCTATTGGGTACACCTTCTAAATGCAGCTTTTCTCAGAAAGGCTATTGGGCACAACTTCTAAGTGCAGTTTTTCTCTGAGAGGCTATTTGGCACACCTTCTGAATGCACACATAGGCTATTGTGCACAGCTTCTAAGTGCTGTTGGGCTCAGAAAGGCTATAGGGTACACTTCTAATGTAACTTTTCTCAGCGAGGCTGTTGGGCACAACTTCTAAATACACATATAGGGTGTTGGGTACACTTCTGAATGCAACTTTCCGGAGAGGCTATTGGGCACAACTTCTAAATGCACCTTTCCTCAGAGAGGCTATTGGGTGCAACTTCCAAATGCAACTTTCTCAGCTTTTCCTCTGAGAGGCTATTGGGCACAACTTCTAAATACACACATAAGCTATTGGGTACACTTCTAAATGCAACTTTTCTCAGAAGAGGCTATTGAGCACAACTTCTAAATGTAACTTTCCTCAGAGAGATTATTGGGCACAACTTCTACATACACACGTAGGCTATAGGGTACACTTCTAAATGCAACTTTCCTCAGAGAGGCTATAGGGTACACTTCTAAATGCAACTTTTCCTCAGAGAGGCTGTAGGGTACACTTCTAAATGCAACTTTTCCTCAGAGAGGCTTTGGACAGAACTTCTAAAATGCAACTTTCCTCAGAGAGGCTATTGGGCACAACTTCTAGATGCACACATAGGCTATAGGGTACATTTCTAAACGCAACAGGGTACACATTCTCAGCAAGGCTATTGGGAACAACTTCTAAATGCAACTTTCTCAGCAAGGCTATAGGGTACACTTTTAAATGCAACTTTCCTGAGCAATGCTATTGGGCGTAACTTCTAAATGCACACATAGGCTATAGGGTACACTTCTAGATGCAGTTTTCTCAGAGAGGCTATTGGGTACAACTTCTAAAAGCAACTTTCTAAGGGAGGCTATTGGGCACAACTTCTAGATGCACACATAGGCTATAGGGTACACTTCTAAATGCAACAGGGTACACTTTCTCAGCAAGGCTATTGGGCACAACTTCTAAATGCAACTTTCTCAGCAAGGCCATAGGGTACACTTCTAAATGCAACTTTACTGAGCAAGGCTATTGGGCGTAACTTCTAAATGCACACATAGGCTATAGGGTACACTTCTAGATGCAGTTTTCTCAGAGAGGCTATTGGGCACTACTTCTAAATGCACACATAGGCTATAGGGTACACTTTTAAATGCAGTTTTCTCAGAGAGGCTATTGGGCACAACTTCTAAAAGCAACTTTCTAAGGGAGGCTATTGGGCACAACTTCTAAATGCACACATAAGCTAAAGGGTACACTTCTAAATGCAACATGGTACACTTTCTCAGCAAGGCTATTGGGCACAACTTCTAGATGCACACATAGGCTATAGGGTACACTTCTAAATGCAACAGGGTACACTTTCTCAGCAAGGCTATTGGGCACAACCTCTTAATGCAACTTTCTCAGCAAGGCTATAGGGTACACTTTTAAATGCAACTTTCCTCAGCAAGGCTATAGGTACACTTCTAAAATGCAACTTTTCTCAGCAAGGCTATTGAGCGCAACTTCTAAATGCAACTTTCTCAGCAAGGCTATAGGGTACACTTCCAAATGCAACTTTACTGAGCAAGGCTATTGGGTGCAACTTCTAAATGCACACATAGGCTATAGGATACACTTCTAAATGCAACTTTCTCAGCAAGGCTATAGGTACACTTCTAAAATGCAACTTTTCTCAGCAAGGCTATTGGGCACAACTTCTAAATGCAACTTTCTCAGCAAGGCTATTGGGCACAACTTCTAAATGCAAATTTCTCTGCAAGGCTATAGGGTACAATTTTAAATGCACCTTTCTCAGCAAGGCTATTGGGCACAACTTCTAAATGCACACTTAGGCTATAGGGTACACTCCTAAAATGCAACTTTACTGAGCAAGGCTATTGGGCGCAACTTCTAAATGCAAATTTCTCTGCAAGGCTATAGGGTACACTTTTAAATGCAACTTTCTCAGCAAGGATATTGGGCGCAACTTCTAAATGCACACATAGGCTATAGGGTACACTTCTAAATGCAACTTTCTCAGCAAGGCTATAGGTACACTTCTAAAATGCAACTTTTCTCAGCAAGGCTATTGGGCGCAACTTCTAAATGCAACTTTCTCAGCAAGGCTATAGGGTACACTTTTAAATGCAACTTTCTCAGCAAGGCTATTGTGCGCAACTTCTAAATGCAACTTTCACATGCAGAGGGCAGAGTTTCTGAATGCAAATATAATGAATTTACGGTGGTGATGCTTTGTTAGTTGAGTGGTAGGGTAGTATGGAGTGAAGTAATTGCTTCTGGCCCCGCCCTTTCCACACTTACTTGATGTTGGCTTCTTGCTTCTCCTGCTGATACCTGCAGATGCAACCTGGAGCCGTCTCTGTAGGAGCCGTCCTTTGCCTCAGGTCCTTAGCCGATGGGCTGCCGGGCAGAGGGCTGCCCTGGGGGGACTGGTAATGAGTGCAGATCTTCTTGTCAGGACCTATCAGTGGAGGGGGGGGGCTGGGAGGCGGGTCAGGAGGGGAAGAGAGAGAGCGAGGGCCGGGACAAGCTACGGTGCACACAGGTGTAGGGGGCCTCTACAGGGGCTGGATGGAGTCAGGATTAGGGCCCAGAAGGGTCTTGGGTGTGCTGCACTCACCTCGATGCGTCCAGATGGAAAGTGGCGCTCAAGGTGAGATGCAGAGGCATAGTTCCTACAAGGAATTCAGGTAGCCTATCAGGGGAGGGGGCGGGCTGGGAGGCGGGTTAGGAGGGGAAGAGAGAGCGCGAGGGCCGGGACAAGCTACGGTGCATGCAGGTGCAGGGGGCCTCTACAGGGGCTGGATGGAGTCAGGATCAGGGCCCAGAAGGGTCTTGGGTGTGCTGCACTCACCTCGATGCATCCAGATGGAAAGGGGCGCTCGAGGTGAGTTGCAGAGGCCTAGTTCCTACAAGGAATTCAGGTAGCCTATCAGGGGAGGGGGCGGGTGTAACGCTCACCTGATTCCCGCAGAGGCGCCGGTCTTGACTGGGTGAATGCCGTATCTTCAAAGGTGATGTGTAACACACGGTTGGCTCTTTGGGCTGGACCTCTGTGCGCTGTATGTCTGACTCGAAGAGTAAGATGTCTGCAGATAGAAAATATGGGATTAATGAACTGGGGTTGTTGGGTGCCTCTCTCCTCTTCCCTTTCTCTTCTCCTGTAGAACCCCAAAGGTTAACGCCCTCACCTTAGGTAAGTGAACGCCGAACTCTCCATCTGCCTCGGGGCAGGGTGCCGTAACCAGTTTCTTCACTGGATAAGGGTGCAGGCCTCGTGACCTCAGAGGACTGCTGTCCGTCGTTAACTGCACGAAAGGTAAGTTCTGGGCACTTCAACTGTCTTAAAAGTCTTTTGTAATGATATCCCTTGTTTTGCAGGGTTCCGGCGATGGCGGATGGCGGGCTGATGAGAGTTGAGGATCGAACCCGCGTGAGGAATAGAAGCGCCTGGAAGCACGTAAGTAAGCGCTTGTAGCCTGCTTCACGATGCGCACTAACTGTCCCTTTTATCTTGCAGGTACAAGTTCGAAGCTGAAGGGTGCTGGAATACCCACTGGATTCGGCGTGGGAAGGAGTAATGGCACGTGAGTAATAAAGTTGCCCAATGTCTTTAAACGCACCTTCTTTTGTCTTTCAGATTCGGGATGCAGCGCCGAAGGCCTCCGGAGCGTGCGAAGAGCTGGTAAGCTTTTGTCTTTCAGATGCCGGAATGCAGTGCGAAGACCTCCGGAGCCTGCGAAGAGTAGGTAAGCCTTTGTCTTTCAGATGCCGGAATGCAGCGCGAGGCGTTGGTGACAGCCGATGGACCAGGTAAGAGATGCGCTGCCACTGAAGACCGTAGTGCTAACCTGTTCTTTCTTTGTCTTTACAGGTGCTGCTGAAGACTGGATTCCAGGATGGTAAGCCTTTGTTCCCTTAGGCCCAGGATCAGAAGCAGAAGACACGATGAGCGTTCTGCTGCAGAGAATGCAGAATAAAGCAAAGCAAGATTCATCCATCGGGTCTGGTTTAAATAGCCTCCTGTGGTGCTTAGGTGTCTCCTTCCACAGCCACGCCTAGGTAAGAAAAGAGTTCCTGCTTTCCAGAAGAGTTCCAGTGTTCTGAACCTAGGGAGTGGCTCCTGCCCCACCCAACAGGAAAAGTAGGCCCAAACAGAAGAGGATAAGGGGTTCAACTGGCAGGTAAGTAAGCAGCATGGTCTGCTGCAGGTAAGTCCACCCAAGCATTATGAGCCCGGCGCTTCCAGCGCTGGTACTGGGCATCTTTATGAGCCTGGTGCCACTGGCGCCAGGACAGGGTCCAAAAGGTCCCAATTGGGACTGGCGGGCACTCGGAACCGGGGTTATGGGTCTGCTTCCAAGGGAGTCGGGCAAGTCCTGATCTTTTGGAAGCAGAGATCATGACAGCACCACCCCTCAAGGCCCCTCCCAAACCGGGCTTCTCCGGGGGTTTGGGCTTGTTAGGAAATGTTCGATGAAATCTTTTGATTAGACGAGGCGGTGGGCATTTTCTGCAGGTTCCCAGGATCTTTCTTGGGGACCGTAGCCTTTCCAGTCAATCAGGTAAAATAGTTTAGATTTGGAGATCTTGGAATCCAGGATGCTTTTGACTTCAAACTCGAGTTCTCCATCAACTAGAATAGGTTTTGGAGATGTAGTTAGTCGGGTTTGAGGTTGCACAGGTTTTAATAGAGAGACGTGGAAGACCGGATGTATCTTCATGTGAGGGGGCAAGTCCAACTTGACCGCTACTGGATTTACTATGGTAGTGATGGAATAGGGACCAAGGTATCTTGGGTTGAATGTGCGTGGTCCTTTTAGAGGTAGATATTTGGTGGATAACCAGACTTGATCTCCTACTTGATATTGGGGGGCTTCCTTCCGATGTTGGTCTGCTCCTTTCTTGTATTGTTCTTTAGCCCTTTGAAGGTGAGAAACGACTTTCTTAAAGGCTTGGGTGATTGTAGAATGCAGGTGGTCTACTGCAGGTGTTCCAAGATCTTGGAGTGGATCTAACTCCGAGGTTCGAGGGTGACTACCATATAAAAGAAAAAACGGGGTCTTCCCAGTTCCCGAGTGGACAGAGTTATTGTAGGCATATTCGGCTATCCAAAGGATATCTTTCCAAGTTTTTTCAGTTTGTTGTAGCATGCAGCGCAAATACTGTTCCAGAGTTTGATTGGTCCTCTCGGTTTGTCCGTCGGTTTGAGGGTGGTGGCTGGTCGAAAGTCTCACATCAATTTGAGCCGACCGACAGCAACTTCGCCAAAAATGAGAAATAAATTGACTACCTCGATCCGAAATTAGAACTGAAGGAAAACCGTGCAGTCGGACGATGTTTTCGAGAAATTCTCGGGCCAGAGTTGCTGCTGTTGGTAAGCCTTTGAGTGGAATGAAATGCGCCATCTTGGAGAATAGGTCCACGATTACTAGGATCGTATTGTATCCGGAGCATGGAGGTAGATCGGTGATGAAGTCCATAGAAAGCGTATGCCAAGGGCGAGGCGGGATGTCAATAGGGCGTAAGAGGCTTGCTGGTTTTTCCTTTTGACTCTTGTTTTGGGCGCATACTCCACAGGACATTATAAAGTCTCTGATATCTTTTATCCAAGACGGCCACCAGAAGTAGCGCTTGATATTTTCCGAGGTCTTGGTCATACCGGGATGTCCTTCCATTAAAGAATCGTGATAACAAGAGATTACCTTTTTCTGTAAATCTGTGCTGGGCAGGTATAACCGTTCTTGGAAATATAATAGGTTGTCCTTCACCGTAAAGTCCTTTCCCTGCAGATGCCAATTCTGTATGTCTGCTGGAGTTACCAGTAGCCTGGCTTTATCCTTAACTTCCTCTATAGATTGTGTGGCGATTACACCTAGAATTCTTTGTTCGGGAATGATAGGTACAGGTTTAGGATTGAACAAATGTTCTTCCACTCCCATCCGAGAAAGGGCATCAGCTTTACCGTTTTTTGTACCAGGTCGATAGGTAATTATGAAGTCAAACTCGGCAAAGAATAGTGCCCAACGGAGTTGCCTAGAGGATTGAGCTTTTGCGGTTTTCAAATATTGCAGGGTTCGGTGATCTGTAATCACAGTAATGGTGTGTCGGGCCCCCAGAAGATAATGCTGCCAAGCCTTAAAGGCGGACTTGATAGCTAGAAGTTCCTTATCAGTAATAGTGTAATTGATTTCAGGAGGCGAGAATTTGCGGGACCAAAATGCCACGGGATGCAACTGATTGGTTACTGGGTCCTTTTGTGATAGAACTGCCCCATGGCAAGGCTCGAAGCATCAGTTTCAACGATGTAGGGGAGTTCTGGGCGAGGATGTTTTAAGATCGGTGCAGAGATAAATCTAGTCTTCAAATTCTGGAAAGCTTGTTCCGCCTCGGTAGACCATTCAAAACATTTGTTTTTCTTTAACAAGGCGGTGATGGGCTGGACTATTCGAGAGAATTCGGGGATAAACCTGCGGTAAAAGTAAGCGAAGCCTAACATGCTTTGAACACCTTTTACGGAGGATGGCGATGGCCATTTGAGAATTGCATCGACCTTCTTTGAATCCATACGCACTCCGCTAGGTGATAATATGAATCCCAAGAATTCAACTTCAGTCACGTTGAAAACACATTTTTCCAACTTAGCGAAAAGTTTGTGTTGACGCAATCTCTCGAGGACCATTTTCACGTGTTTCCGATGTTCAGTTTCCGATGAAGAATAAACGAGGATGTCGTCAATGTAAACAACAACACACACATCTATGAGCTCTCTGAGGACAGCGTTCATAAAATATTGAAAGGCGGCCGGGGCATTGCAAAGTCCGAAGGGCATGACCTGATATTCAAATAGCCCATACTTGGTGCGGAAGGCCGTCTTCCATTCATCGCCCTCTTTTACTCGTACCAAGTGGTAGGCTCCTCTAAGATCCAGCTTTGTATATATGCATGCTTTTCTGACTTGGTCCAGGAGTTCAGGGATCAAAGGTAACGGATATCTATTCTTAACGGTGATCTGGTTCAGGGCGCGATAATCTATACAAGTTCTAAGGTCCCCTTCTTTTTTTGGAATGAAGAACAAAGCTGAGGAAGCAGGGGACTTGGAAGGACGAATAAACCCATTCGCTAGGTATTGATCCAGGTATTGTCGGAGGTGAAGATTCTCAGGCTCGGTGAGGGCATAAATTCTACTACAAGGAGGAGTAGATCCAGGTATCAGGTCTATCTGGCAGTCATAAGACCTATGAGGAGGTAGAGAGTTAGCCTGATCCTTCCGGAAAACATCTTGGAATTCTAGGTATTCAGGAGGTAACTGGGGAGCCTCCGAGGAAATTGTTGCCAGTGCAACACCAGGTCGAGGGTGACAAGTAGAGACACATTCTGAAAACTGAACCGTTCTTGCTCGCCAATCGATCTGAGGATTGTGCTTCTCTAACCAAGGATTTCCTAGAATAATCTGGAACTGAGGGGCCTTGATCACATCGAACACGATCTTCTCATGGTGTCCATCTTGACTTACTAGCGTCACTTCTTGGGTGGTATGCGTTACTGGTCCGGAGGCTATCTGCGTACCATCCACCGTAGAAATGACGTCCTTTACAGCCTTTGGACAAAGAGTCAAATTCATCCTCAAAACCATTTCATGATCCACATAATTGCCGATGGCACCGCTGTCGACGTAAGCTTCAATCGCATGTAATCGATCCAGATGTTCAGGGCTAATGAGGACCATAGGTATCACGAAATGCGAGGGCACGGAACTGGTTTTAACGCTCGGCAAGAGGACCTCTATTCTTGTCGGGCGAGGTCGTTTCCCTGCTCAGAGTTTGTAACCCTGGTAACTGCAGCTCCTACTGCCTTCTTGGCTGGTTTCACCGGACAGTCTTGAAGAAAGTGCCCCGAGTTTCCGCAATAGAGGCATAATTGCAGCTGTTTTCTCCTTTCCCGCTCCTTTTGTGTTAGTGGTCCTTTCAGGCCCCCTATTTGCATGGGTTCCCCGGAGTCTACTCCTTTGGTAGGAGTTGGTGGTTTGGAAAATACTCGAGCATCAAACTTGGAACGATCTGCCTTCCTGTTCTGCAGTCTGTGGTCAATTTGAACGACTAAGTCAATATAGTCCGAACAGTCTTGCGGGGGATTCACTACTTGGGCTAACACATCTTTGAGCTCTCCACGTAGACCTCTATAAAACAGCGTAATCCTTTTGTCCTCAGGCCATCGAGTTTCCACTATCAGTCTGTTGAAAGACGCAATATAAGCCAAAAGGTCTTGATTACCCTGTCGCAATGAAAGGAGCTCATTGTCCAAGGCCTGCCCCTGTGAATGTCTTGCAAACAGTTTTTCCATACTGAGCTGAAAAGCTTGAAAATCATGGAGAACCGGATCATCTTGATTAACTAGAGGGATCGACCAGTCTGCCGCATTGCCACTAAGGTACGAAAGCACGAAAGCTACCTATGCTTGATCAGTTGGAAAGGCTGCTGGCCGGCATAAGAAGTGCAACCGGCACTGATTAATAAATACTGCAAACCTCTTTGGGTCACCAGAAAATCGTTCGGGCGGAGCCAGAGGTACATTCCCAGGTAGGTTGATCTGCACTGGGTTCGTAAAGGATGTTGAAGGAAGATTTGCCCCTGATGCGGGTAACGGAGTTTGTCCGGCTTGTGACTGTAGCAATTGTCTAGCGAGATCGTCTGTTCGCTCCTTGGAAATAATCAGTTCCCTTCTTAGAGCATTCGTTTCCTGACGGGCTGCATGCACTTCTGCTCTTAGTTCCCCAAGTAACTGGGCTAGCTGGTCGGTATCCGAGGTTTCCATAGCGCCTGGGTGGGAGTTTTGCGGTAGGCTTTGCGTTCTGTAACGCTCACCTGATTCCTGCAGAGGCGCCGGTCTTGACTGGGTGAATGCCGTATCTTCAAAGGTGATGTGTAACACACGGTTGGCTCTTTGGGCTGGACCTCTGTGCGCTGTATGTCTGACTCGAAGAGTAAGATGTCTGCAGATAGAAAATATGGGATTAATGAACTGGGGTTGTTGGGTGCCTCTCTCCTCTTCCCTTTCTCTTCTCCTGTAGAACCCCAAAGGTTAACGCCCTCACCTTAGGTAAGTGAACGCCGAACTCTCCATCTGCCTCGGGGCAGGGTGCCGTAACCAGTTTCTTCACTGGATAAGGGTGCAGGCCTCTTGACCTCAGAGGACTGCTGTCTGTCGTTAACTGCACGAACGGTAAGTTCTGGGCACTTCAAATGTCTTAAAAGTCTTTTGTAATGATATCCCTTGTTTTGCAGGGTTCCGGCGATGGCGTATGGCGTGCTGATGAGAGTTGAGGATCGAACCCGCGTGAGGAATAGAAGCGCCTGGAAGCACGTAAGTAAGCGCTTGTAGCCTGCTTCACGATGCGCACTAACTGTCCCTTTTATCTTGCAGGTACAAGTTCGGAGCTTTAGAGAAGCTGAAGGGTGCTGGAATACCCACTGGATTCGGCGTGGGAAGGAGTAATGGCACGCGAGTAATAAAGTTGCCCAATGTCTTTAAACGCACCTTCTTTTGTCTTTCAGATGCGGGATGCAGCGCCGAAGGCCTCCGGAGCGTGCGAAGAGCTGGTAAGCTTTTGTCTTTCAGATGCCGGAATGCAGTGCGAAGACCTCCGGAGCCTGCGAAGAGTAGGTAAGCCTTTGTCTTTCAGATGCCGGAATGCAGCGCGAGGCGTTGGTGACAGCCGATGGACCAGGTAAGAGATGCGCTGCCACTGAAGACCGTAGTGTGTAGGGGAGGACTGGTCCAAAGACGACCCCCCCTCGCCTACACTTTCTCCCCAGGTGAGGACTATGGCTCTCTTGGGCGTCCCCTCCTGCCGCCCGGGCCCAGGTGGTGGAGGGCTCGCCCACTGGAGACATTGCCCGCACGTATTAATTGCCCGCACATATCGAATGCCCACATCTATTGATCACAACACAAATTTAGTTAGGCCCAAAAACCATTCTCTGCCCAGTAAAGATGGTGTGAGCTCAGCGCACTGTAGCGCGGCCCCCACCCTTGGAGAACATCCCTGCTGCCGCAGCACCCTGGTAGATCCGCTGCGAGCACGTTCCCACGAACAAGACGGACATGAGCTAGCGTAATAGCCTAACATTGTAACAGTTCACCTCCCGCAGTGTATCTTCGTTCCCAGCATGACCCGGCCAGCAGGCCTAGACAAATGAAAAGAACAGTAAAATGGTCGATTATATGCCAGACAATCTTTGTATATTAATGCTGAGACTACTTGCAAAGGATGCTTTTCTCTTTCATAAAACCCCTTATATTACAAAAAGCCTGTAGGACGTATGATTACAAGAGATCATGCCCCCACGATATAAGCGATGGTGAGCATATACCATTGCAGTTGGATGCTAATAATGAAGGAACGCACCAAGAATCTATTTGTTACACGTATTGCTGAGATACTTACACCCCATGGGCTCGCGCCATAACTAAAGCTAATGCTGCTAGAGTACACGAGAAAGCGGATGCAACTACACTATGAACTTATTAAAGAATGCGCGAGAGTGCACGTATCATGTGTGAATGTCTGAGCCTCTCATATACCACCACCGTCACGAACGGTGGCGGGTCGTTCTCTATGTACTCCACTGATCTAACCACTACCTCATTTACCGCGAATGTATATGCATGTAACCGAAACGCTGTAGCTGCTAGAGTGTAATGTACAAATATGATGCTCGATCTGGGTATAATCAAAGCGCACCCAGCAAAGGTTAAAAGCATGTTTTGACGTGATGTTAAATAAGTATTATAGAAAGTGTTCAAATATTTGCAATGTCTTTTACTTGTATTCAGCAACGCACGAGGGAGATACCTTTGTGAAATACTTGCAAGGCCATTCCCCCTCCCACCCTGTGAAGGCTGCCAAAGGCATGAGAGCAGAGACCGCGCCGCGCTGCTTTATCTCCCCCAAACCAGACTGGAGCCGCTTCAAAGATTTGTAACCCCCTCTGTAGCACCCAAGGCCACCACCCGCCACCTGCATTATTTACAGCACAGCAGTAAACCTCTGCCTGAACGCATGCGCCCCCTCGTAAACCTTACAACCCACCGGACCATCTCAGACTTATGGCCCTGTGCAATCAGGACACCCAACACTTTGACAACACACAGCGGAACATCCATAACAACTTCTAACAAGGCAGAAAGGCATGTACCGCCCGTGCCAGGCCCTGAAGCTTAGCCCCTCGACCTATGGCCCCGGTCAACAGGACACTAGTAACCATGCCCTGACGTATTGCCTCCAGTCCCCTCACAAGGTGCATTCCTCCTGTGTTGCATTAACCTGTAGTATAACCTATTGGAAGATTTACTAAAGAAGATAATATTGAAACGAGTGAATGACTGCGGTGTGCATGGCCTAGGGCAAATAAGTCAGGAAAGGACATTCATCTCTGACATTGGCCGCGATGGCACGACAACACCAGCCGGATGAACCCCGCCACCCTGCCAGGCCAAGCCCAACCCACGAGGCTGCCCAGTGACGTCTTCCAGCCAAAGCCAACCACATCACAGCAGCACCTATAGTTAGTCGTCGCCACCCAATCCCCTTGAACTTGTGCCCCCTATAGTATGTAGGTTCTTATGACGTTTTTTGTAAATATATACGCCTGTCTTTGCTATTGTCGGACAGAGCGCTCTCGGAGTTTGCAGAGTTCTTTGCATGCCCAATTCTGATTGATAAACTCCCATTTACGCTCACCCGCACTCTGTCTTGGCCTTATTCCCATTTTGGGAGAGTCCTTCATTGTCTCTCATTGCGGGGAGGATCGTGCTGGTTGGGGACGCTTGCCTTCAGTGGTGACCCCGACGTGATTTTTTCTTCCTAAACTCCTTATAACCGTCCCCGTTTGGCACGAGAATCTCCGGTCGAGAAGGGATACGCACGGTGAGCCGGCTCCGGGAGGCTGCCCGCCAACGGCGACCGGCACACTAAGAAGTGCGCACTCAATGAGAAAGGGTACGGGATCCCGATTGGAAAAAAATCCCCTTTGAGTGCCGCTCGCCGGAGCCAGGGGCTGACCGTTGAGTTACCGGTGACACTGCCTGGACGGACCCAGTTTCGGAGACTATCGGTTCAAGACGGGCACGTGAGTACTGAGTGTGAGCGATTGTAAAGGGAGCGGGGAGAGAAGCGTAGGACAGGGAACGACAAGGGGGTACGAAGATATACTAAAGATCATTCTAAAATTTCCTTTCTTTTTCTTTGCATATGGCCATTAGGATTACGAGGTGAATAAAGAGATAGAAGTGACGGGAACCTAGCTCCGAAAGGGGGTGGAAGGCGGCGCCGCATAGTGCTATATTGACTAGTGCTGGGAATATATGACGAAGTGAAATACAAGATAAAAGTGTTCAGCAAAAGGGGGCACTGAGAATATATTAGTGATCGCTACTACTTCTTTTTCTTTTTCTTTAGGGGTAGGGGGAGAATAACAACGGAATTAGCACAAACTTGGGAGAAAAATAAGAGAACAAGGGTCCTACTAGGGGGGGAGAGAAGGTTAAAACCTATAAATATATGCACATGTGCTGAGCAAGATAGACAGGGACAGCCGGCTAGGGAGGAAAGGGAGGGCAGCGTGACTGGTGTACGGAGTGTTACCAAGAGGTGTGTGCACCTCGTATGTGTTAAGGGATAACTTTGTCATTTAAGAATGTGTAAAACGGCTATGAACGTGTAATTGTTAAATGGTCATGGTAAGTGTGACCGGATAAAAATTCTTTTTGAAGCAACGCTGAGAAAGTGACGTGAGTGGGTACCCTTTGATTTCCGGGTTGATAGTGTCAAAATAAATGATGGATTGCTCTTGTATGTGTCCCCCGAAGAGAACAAAGTAGAAATTGTGTACAGACAGTTTTTGTATTGAACAATTAAGGGAGGGAGAGCCCAAGCGAGCATAATACTGGGAGTGGAGTAGAATACAAAAAGTAATATCTATACTATAGTACCATTGGAGGTGTAGAAATAGACACATAAGCACCAGCGGAGCACACAAAGATGGGGCCTGAAACACCATTATCACATATTTGTAAAAGCCTTCCAGGGCACGCGGAGCGGATCAAGAAATACCACGACCAATGGGTAACCGAGCTGAAAGGAGAGGGGCTACCCCAGATATGGCCAGAGGGAGGGTCATTTGACAAAAGCGTTCTAGATATGGTGATGACATGCATTTTCTTGAAGTACCGAGGGAAACAGCTGCAGAATAGGAGGGAAATATTAGATCTTTGGCGGTTATTCGAAGAAGTGCCACCGCCTAAAGCGCCAGCACCAAATCCTGATCTCCCATCTACTACAGACAATCCACTGGTATTACAGAAAGATATCAAAGAATTGCCAGGTGTCACACCACCAGTGGAGGTAATAAGTTTATACCCGATATTAAAGAAACCTGTACCCGCAGAAGGATACAGTGATCCAAAGTATGTACCTCCCCCGACAACTACCACACCCCACCGGCCCACTGCACCCCCACCATATGAAAGTACCAGGGAGCGAGGCCAGGCGAGCACACAAAGGGTGGACATAGAGAAACTCACAAATGATCTAGAATCAAGACTGTCTATAGCAAAAGATGAGCTCTCGAGGATAAAAAACATATGCGAACGGACAGCACTGGATACAACTAGAGCTGGACGTACGTCTAGAGCATCGGATGAAAGCAGACGGCCCGAAGAGGGGTGGAAGAAGGGCGAGATCCTGTTTAGGATTGAGGAAGAACCAACACGAATAATAGAAGTAGGGACCCGAGAGGAAGATGGTGGTAACGAAGAAAGGCTTGGGGAACTTAGAGAGGAATTACTTTGTGATATTAGAGAAGAGCTAGACGAAAGCGACAGGTTGAGTATGGCAATAGGAGGGGGAAGCGAGGGGGAGGAAGGTGCATGTTCTATGAGAACTCTAGATGATGACTGGTCGGGGCGACTGAGGAACAGAGTGGGAAAGATGGCATCACTAGGAACATCAGCAGCCAAAACGGGTCCAGATGCAACAACGAAAGGAAAGCTACAGCTCCCGTTGATACATAGGGGAGGAGGGAGGCCTAACTATATCCCATGGGCACAGATGGATAAAGCTAATTTATTAAAGCTATTGCCCCCGTTATCAGGCGGGGCAAGTAAGTGGATATATGCCTTCGAAAAACATACAGCTGGGGTACCCCTAGCTGTAGGAGATGTGAAAAGTCTGCTCGTATCAGCGGTGGGCGACCAGGCTGAAAGAGTATGGGTTAAAGCCGGTTTCCCGGGAGTAACGTTAGACTGCGACCGCCATGATGGGGCCTCATTTAACACAGTGCGGGCTAGGGTGTGGGACGCCTTACGCGAAACATTTCCAGACACACCTGACTTACAGTCCGTGATGCAGTGTGCAATGAATGACGGGGAGGAGGCTATGGATTACATATTTCGGGTCCAAGAGATGTGGAGAGCGGAAACGGGCACGCCCTGGTATCAATCGACATCTTTATTTTACTTCATTATAAAAAGAGGGCTCCCAAAGGAAGTACAGAAGGCGCTTGACAAGATAGCAGGTATTGAAGCAAAGGGATGGCCAGAAATTCAAAGCATAATAGTACACCATTGTAAAAGAATAAAGGAGAGGGAGAAGGAGGTGGCGCAGAAAAGATTGGCAGACGAGGCGAAGTTAGTACAGTCAAAGTTAGTGAAGGTTGCAGCAGCAGTAGCCGCACTCCCACACAGTAGGGAGGGAGATGAGGAAGAGGAGGGGCTGATAGCAATACAAGGAAGGATGGCAACTAATTGGGCGGGAACAGGACAGCGGCAGTGGGACGAGCAGGGTGGAGGTCTGCAGTGGCAAGAGAGGACCCCTCGAGGGGGACGAGGTGGGTACAGGAGCAGAAGAGGAGGTGGACCACAGGGGTACGGAGGAATGGGAGGAAGTGGATGGCAGGGTCCCCGGGGCCCCCAGGGGAGTTGCTGGAACTGTGGGCGATGGGGACATTACTCCAGGGAATGCAGAAGTAGACAAAACAACGGGTTCCAGGAGGTGGAACAGTATGGCCATCCCCACCCGGGAAGCCCATATGGCCTTCCGATGGGACAACAGCAACTGAGAGACCCAAGCCAGGGTAACACGGGCCAGCAACAGGGACCCCATTATAGAACACAGAACCACCCACAAAACATGCATAACAACGACAGCATGCAATATACACCAGGTAACCCTTTCGCGACAGCAGCTAACGGGGCCCCCGCACCAGCACCCTACAACGGCATGTCAGTGGTTTCAGGTAACGTATTCAATGAGGGGGGGGTGATGAGACACCCCGCATAGGACAGCCCACAGAGAACACTTGCGTGTCCAGTTCTATCTACCTCCCACAATGCAGCAGAGGAACCATTGGTAGGGGCGCAGATAGGAGACAGGCAATTTATATTCATGGTTGATTCGGGAGCGGAGAAACCTAACCTGTTCTTTCTTTGTCTTTACAGGTGCTGCTGAAGACTGGATTCCAGGATGGTAAGCCTTTGTTCTCTTAGGCCCAGGATCAGAAGCAGAAGACACAATGAGTGTTCTGCTGCAGAGACTGCAGAATAACGCAAAGCAAGATTCATCCATCGGGTCTGGTTTAAATAGCCTCCTGTAGTGCTTAGGTGTCTCCTTCCACAGCCACGCCTAGGTAAGAAAAGAGTTCCTGCTTTCCAGAAGAGTTCCAGTGTTCTGAACCTAGGGAGTGGCTCCTGCCCCACCCAACAGGAAAAGTAGTCCCAAACAGAAGAGGATCAGTGGTTCAACTGGCAGGTAAGTAAGCAGCATGGTCTGCTGCAGGTAAGTCCACCCAATCATTATGAGCCCGGCGCTTCCAGCGCTGGGACTGGGCATCTTTATGAGCCTGGTGCCACTGGCACCAGGACAGGGTCCAAAAGGTCCCAATTGGGACTGGCTGGCACTCGGAAGCGGGGTTATGGGTCTGCTTCCAAGGGAGTCGGGCAAGTCCTGATCTTTTGGAAGCAGAGATCATGACAGCGGGCTGGGAGGCGGGCTGGGCGGCGGGTCGGGAGGGGAAGAGAGAGCGCGAGGGCCGGGACAAGCTACGGTGCACGCAGGTGCAGGGGGCCTCTGCAGGGGCTGGATGGAGTCAGTATCAGGGCCCAGAAGGGTCTTGGGTGTGCTGCACTCACCTCGATGCGTCCAGATGGAAAGTGGCGCTCAAGGTGAGTTGCAGAGGCCTAGTTCCTACAAGGAATTCAGGTAGCCTATCAGGGGAGGAGGCGGGCTGGGAGGCGGGCTGGGAGGCGGGTTGGGAGGGGAAGAGAGAGCGCGAGGGCCGGGACAAGCTATGGTGCACGCAGGTGCAGGGGGCCTCTACAGGGGCTGGATGGAGTCAGGATCAGGGCCCAGAAGGGTCTTGGGTGTGCTGCACTCACCTCGATGCATCCAGATGGAAAGATCTCAAAGTATTTCATAAAAAAACATTCTTATATAACAAAAATTCATCATACGTGATGTCATACTACGTGGCAAACTAGGAAAACCTATGTGGGGTTGTGGTTGGTTCAAGGGGAATATCTAAGTATACTTTCTATAAGGGATTTGATTGTGATTGGGTTTCTACAGTCAAGTGGACAACGTATGCCCTCCCCTAGCGCACGTAATCTTCAACAGTTATTAAGTACATAGCATATCATTGTCTCTCAAACTATGAGGCCCTTTGTTACATGGCCCTCTATAATTGGTTGGCATGCTTGTACCGTTCTGAAACATTCAATTCACTAGCAGCACGTAAACTGGTACCCCAGGTGCTGGTGGGTAGAATTGACCGCACCTCCCCACCCAATTAGCCCACCATCTCTCATCACTATTGCCTTCTGCCATTCAGATTGTCTTTGAACCTGGCCTTGTAGTAGCTTTTCTTCTCTGGGAATATAAGGGTGTGTGAGCATGTTCATATCAAGGTTCAGGTCTGTATGCCCTCTTCTATTTCCATCCTGGACTCACGTGACAGGAGACTGTGAATCGGCCCATTTTACAGCATTGAATTTTCTTGAATAAAGAAACCTAGCACTCATGGTGTTCTCTCTTTGCAAATTAACAAGGACTCCCTCAGCGTGTCACATTCACTGTGCTTCAAGGACTGATAACCAGTTTTGGCTGCCTTAGCCTTTGACACTAGGCCAAACAGCCTTCCTTCGGTCCATCTTCGAGCTTCAGCTTATTTCTTTGCTGCGAAACACATATAGCTATCCATCCTTCTTTCTCCACGGGTTGAGCTTACTAAGATTGTGACATGGAATATACAGATTCTATACAATGGCGGCACCGCCTAGAGTCTATTCACTACGTATATCCAGCCTTCACTATTACTTTGTCTACTTGTGTTACAGCTTCTGAACAGTTATAAAATGGCTTGCATTTTCTGCAGTGCTTCTTCACACGTGCATCTTCATTCCACACATGAAAGTCTTCTTGATTCTTTACTTTGCCCTCTCCTCTGAGGGAACAGAGGGAGAAAAGAACTTGGAGGACCCTCCTGCCGCACCAGAATCGGGTCCAAGCCAGCAAACAGCATGCTCTGCTAGGCTCTGCAGCAAGATTCCTGGATAGGGAGTGCCAGAAGGTCTCTGAACCTACAACCAATGGCAAGGCAGCTGCCTGCAACACACTCCAGAGCTTTGGGCCATCAACCTAAAAGGACGACACAAGCCCATTAAAGAAGCTGAGAGAAGTGCTTCGATGAGCATCTGTCGCAGTCCGCCTTAAAGGAAATGTTCGACCCAGTCGAGTTCCTCGATCCGCAACCGACTGCAATTCTGATCATTGTCAAGCCACAGTCACTTAAAGACATCCAAGACATTTCGACAAGTGCTTCAGAACTGCTGATCGCACTGATACAAGGATTCCTGTCCCCAAGTTGCTATGTAGGCAAGCCTACAGCCATTCATCCAGCACCGCTTGCTGAACCGTCTTGCCGCATGATACCCACAGCTGACTCCCTTCTCGAACTCTGTCACAGAAGCCTTGTGACCCTGTCGAGCACCAAGAACACATACAGCACAAGATACAATGTGGTTCCGTCGACACTGTTCCTTCCCTAAAGGCTCCTAGAGTCATATTAAGACCCACTGCTCCCTTTCTGATGAAGCCAAGAAACCTTAAACTGTTGTGGTTATTACCCTCCTGTCAGTATCCAGAGTGCGTCCCTTTTCCTTCTTTAACTGTCTGTCCTCTGCATTCCTTTATAGGGTGGGTTGTATTTCGTAGTGTTGTTAGACTGTCTGTTGTGATTAATAAAGTAGGAATTTTTAATACAACCTTGACTGGACACTCCTTTTATCATTGGGTAATAATTATATTTTCACTATGTTGCAACTAACCAACGATCCATGACCTTTAGGAGATAAACCTGCCGTTTCGTCCACGTTACCGAAATTGGACAAGGAGGTTTATAATTTGCTTCTTATTCCAATCTGTTCATATCTCTTCTGGTGTACACTAGAGGTGTGGGGCTGATTGATGGTTTAGAAACCAATATTCACCCCATAACCACTGGTACCCCGGAAGTGGATTCATCACAGGGAGAGATTGCCTCCTAGAGTATAGGACCCAATCTCTGTGCAAAGGGATACACAGAGGCATGGGTGAGGACACCATACAACACTTACCAGACACTAAGAGTGCCAAAAGGGAAACAAGAGGTCAGAACAGGAAAGTAGGAAAGCAGAACACTGTAGTACGGAACTGGTGCAAGGTAATAGGGGCAAGGAGCTGAAACAAGGTAACATAGACAAGGAGCTGGTATAAGGAAACAGATACACAGTACTGGTAGAAGGCAACTGAGTAGTATACTGGAACAAGGTAAATAAGCAGGGAACTGGTACAAGGTAACTGATCAGGGAACTGGTACAGGCTAACTGAGCAGGGTACTGGTACATGGTAACTGAGCAGGGAACTCGTACAAGGTAACTGAGCAGCGTACTGGACCACGGCTTAAAGAATTGGAGTGAGGTTAACATCGATAGAGCGGCTGCAAACACAGAGAAGGATTAATAATGGAGAAAATAACAAACATGACCATTGACTGTTAACAGAATAATAAGAACTAATATGAACATATTGGTAATTGAATAAGGGCTGATAATCAACTGCTTGGGTTAACTTGTGAGGATAGTTTACCTATCTGCCTATTACGAACAGCCTACATAATGTGATTTATATGGCTACCAATCAGCAGAGGAGGAGTCACAGGCAAAGCACAAGGCAGAATAGTCAGCAAGGCAGAGAGAAATTCGGAAATGTTACAGCTGCACGAGGTTAAGAACGTGATGCAAGAACAAGGAAGCTTGAGGGTGTAATGCTAGCATTGTCACGCCATTTTTTTGTTTTGATTATCAGCGTCACCTATGAGCTGTAACTGTATCCATAGTGTAAAGCTAGGGACAAATGGCATATGAAGAGGGACACAAAGCTTGTAGGTGTTGTTTTGCACATTCAAACTCACTTCCTGCCCCTTCCAGCACCTTCCCGCCCACAGCACATCCTCCTGGCATCTCTTTGATCTAGCTTTAGCAAGCCTTATCATCAAACGTTTTGCTGGAAGCACATGCCAGTGTTTTTTTTTAAACAGTCTTCTGCGATATAATGACATAATTGGAGTTGTAAACAAGCTACTGGTGTAATAAAAATGCCATAACCAGGTCTGCCTTCAATCATTATGTGTGCCCTTCACAGACGTTCTGCTAAAAACGAGTCTTGGCAAAGCCAACAGTTTTGGCTTGTGTATACTTATCGGGACTTTGCCAGGCACTGCTGTTAAATGTAGAGGCACTTGAACCTTTCTGCAGCTGCTGCCATGGATGCCCAGTTAATACCACTAGGCAAATGCCTGACAAATTCCTTTCCCATGCCTACACAATAGCAAAAACAGTTGCCATGCACAATTTATTTCACTCTGCTTACCCACCTCATAACATTTGTCATGTACCAACCCCTATCTGTTTCACCTAATCTATAAATTGGTAAATCCATGCAGTACATCGATTGAAAATAATTTGTGAGATACCGTAGTTGGCTCATGCACCTGCTGCATGTCTCTGTGTGGCAACTGTAAGTTACAAATCTGCATCCTGGATGAGCCGGCAAAGCATTTCCTCATTCTGAGGCCGATGAGTAATCCTGCATTGGCTCATGCCCTCTTCTCTGGAGAGGAGGAGGGAAAGAGGCAAACAGAGCTTCTGGCGGGCTTAAGCCATAGGCTGAGTAGTGTGGGCTCGCTTTGCTCTTCTTACCAGATCCCTACCTAAATAATAAATCACAGACCAATTATGTTTATGGAAAAGTTGTAGGCCGTAGACATTTTATTTTCTTACAGAAAATACAAAACAACAAAAATCAATACACTGCCATATGCTTTTGGGCACCTTGTGTCCAGTCTCGAAGTTCCCCAAGGCTCCTCCTGAATCCTTGCTATCCCTAGGCCTTCGTTCCTGGGCACATGCCGCCTACGACATGCTTTGGACCATGTACCGAAAGAGTACTCGGCGTTCCCACTTCTGCCTGCTCCTTCTTTTTGGACCGTGTACCGAAAGAGTACTTGGCGTTCCGGCTCCTGCCTGCTCCCTTCTTCTTCCGTTATTCTTGAAGGGTGGGTTGGGTGGCAAACGTTTTTCCTTCCCCTTATCCAGGCACTTAGAGCCTACCCGATAGAGGTGAGCTCTTTTCCTGGTTTGTGCCGCTTCTCCTTTTCCTGGCTTACTTATACACCCCAGGCCTTTTGTTCCTTCTTGGGGGCCGGGTTTCCCCCCAGCCCCTTGCTGTTATATTTCGCACCTTCCCCAGGTGCTGTTTCCTGCCTTTTCCTGGGCTTTTGTTTCTTGTGGCACCGTTCGGACGCCCCTCCCCACTGCTTTCGCGCTGTTTCCCCCCACCCTGCGCCTAAACTCCCAGGCCCTCCATCGGCCCGCATTTCATGCGGCCCGGGACCTGGGGCATAGGCTGAGTAGTGTGGGCTCGCTTTGCTCTTCTTAACAGATCCCTACCTAAATAATAAATCACAGACCAATTATGTTTATGGAAAATTTGTAGGCCGTAGGCATTTTATTTTCTTACAGAAAATACAAAACAACAAAAATCAATACACTGCCATATGCTTTTGGGCACCTTGTGTCCAGTCTCGAAGGTGCCCAAGGCTCCTCCTGAGTCCTTGTTATCCCTGGACCTTCGTTCCTAGGCACATGTCGCCACACCTGAGCGGGTGTTATTTGCGCCCATTCAGGTCCCCCCCAAAAGCACCCTACCTACAAGCCTGTTCCTGGAGTGCCCTAAAAATGTTGTAAAAAAAAAACCCCCACCCCCTTCCTTGATAGGTGTACCCCATCCTGGTGAAACATATCCGGATTGTTCCGGTCTAGTCCATGTTTTATGAAGTGTAACCCTGTGCTCTTGCAATACTTTTCTACTGATTTATTTAGTTTCTTTCTGGATATTTCGATTGCGTGCCTCCTCTGTGCCCCATACCAGACCCTTCTTGGTATTATTTCCGACATGAAAATCCCGGTTTTCCACCAACTGTGGGCTATGCTTTGTAGCGACTCGCAAATGTTCCTCTGTAATTTACCCCTATTTGTGCTCACCAGGTCGTTCCCTCCGAGGTGTATAACCAGGTACTCGGGGGGGGTCCCTGAAACCTATCAGGTCCAACAGCCTGTCGTGAATGTCCTTCCAGTGCATCCCCGGGAGGCCCCACCAGGATGTAATTGTGTTTTTGAAATGTAGTCCTTGCTTCACTTCCTCCAGCCACCTGCCTGCCCGGGTCACGAAAGAGTGCCCCACTATCCATGCCGATTTGTAGGGTCCAGCCTCTATGGAAATGGGGGAGATAAGCGTTTATATCAGTTCCTCCCTTATGTATTTTTTAAAGCATTGCGACTTCCACCCCCCAATCCCTTTCACTCCCTTTGCTCCCAGGCCCCCCGCCCACGCAGAGGTTGCCGCCCCTATCCTGAATGAGTTGTTCCAGATTCGGCTAGATCCCATTGCCACCGCCTGTTTTAATACACCTGAAACTGGTACCTGCTGAGTGTGCTGCCGTCCCTATGTATTAATAGCTGCCCGTCGACCTCTGGTCAGAGATCTAGGAATTCTTAGGTGATGAATCTGGGACAGTGGTCCTTCTCTCTGATGCAATTGAGGTCTATTGCTCTCCCCTTCCCCGTTTGGTCTGTTTTAGATTTCTTTAACATTATAGACATCCCCTTGTTTCCCATACTAATATGCCTCCTTGCCAGGCCGTCTCCTGCCACCGTATTACTGGCCACCAGCTCCCCTACCCTGAAAGCCCCGTAATATGCCAGCGCAAATGCTGCCCTGAACAGCGCGGTTTCGTACGTGCTGCTGCATGTATCTCGTAACACTTTTAACAGAATTATTAACTTCCCAAAGTTCACCGGCCTTCTGCTATCTGGTTTCTTCCCCTCTAATTTAGCTTATCCTCTCATAGCATATTTTATTCTAGCGCTGTCGGTTGGGTCCGGTATGCCCGACACTTTTGTGGTATATGCTACCGCCGCTAGGTGCGCTGCCACCCAGCTTTTCTTTTTCCCTACCTCTTGCACGCCTGTTTCCACCAACACATCTTTTACATGCTTTTCGTACTGCTTACCTGTTTTGTATGTTAGGGCATTCCTGGTCAGTTTGTCAATGGCCCGTTCCATTCTCCATGCTTCTCCCACTTCTTTAGAGTCGACCTTGTAGCCAACCGTGCTTTCCTTTCCAGTGCCTCCAACGGGACCCATGCTTTCCGCGGCGTGGGTGTTCTTTCCTTGTCGGCGTCCGGTCTCAGCTCCCTGAATCTCTCCCACTGAAAGTGAGAGATTGCAACAGCCACCACGTTTGCTTCCCCAGCGATGTGCCTTGCCCTTATGCATGTATTCATTTTTAGGCTTTCCAGAGTGATTGCCCGCATTAATTCCAACATTATTATATGCATGACGCACTTCCTTTATTTAACACGCCACACCACCGCCATGTTATCCGACCATACTGCCAACTCCTTGTTTCCTAGCTCTTCCCCCCCATGAGCATAACGCGACCCATATTGGGAAGAGCTCCAGCAGCGTTATGTTTTTTGTCCATTCCGCCACCTGCCATGTTTTTGGCCATTTGCCTGCACACCACTGTCTCCCCAGTATTGCGCCAAACCCAATGCCACCTGCTGCATCGGTGAACAACACCCGTTTCCCTTCCTCGTTTACAGGTGAGCGCCATATCACTGACCCATTGAAGTACCTCAGGAATTCTGCCCACACTTCCAGATCTCTCTTGATTCCTCCCCCTACCCTGACTCTGTGGTGCCCCATTGTAGCCCCTCTTGCTTTTAGCTCAATGCCTCTCTGGAGCACCATCCCTTGTGGTATGACTCTTCCTGCGAAGTTCAGCTTTCCTGCCAGCGCTTGCAACTCTCTCACTGTCACTTTCTTTCTTCCTTGCAGTTCCTTTATTGTCTTCTGCTGATCCGTCACCTTGTCATCCGGGATCCGGCACACTCCCATGCTTGAGTCAATTTCTATTCCTAGGAATTGGATGATCTGCGTTGGGCCCATTGTTTTCTCCCCCCCCAGCGGAAAACCCCACTCGCTAGTTTTCTCCACAAATGTATCCAGGGTTGCTTTGCATAGCTTTGAACCTTAGGGCCCTACGAATAAAAAATCATCCAGGTAATGTACCATCATGGCCTCCCACATCTCTTCCATGACTGCCCACTGCAAAAATGAACTTACCCTCTCAAAATATGCACATGAGATGGCGCACCCCATAGGGAGACATTTGTCGATTAAGTATTCCCCCTCCCAATGCATACACAACCACCTTTGAGATCTGCTGTTGACTGGCAACAGCGGGAATGCTGATTTAATGTCTGCTTTCGCCATCCATGCCCCTTTTCCTGCTTTCCTGACTAGTTCTACTGCCTCCTCGAAGTCTGAATATGATACTGTTGCATCGCTTTGGGCAATGCCATCATTCACCGAGGCCCCCGGGGGGTAGGATAGGTGGTGTATCAGCCTGTATTCCCCTTCTTCCTTTTTTGGCACCAGCCCCAGTGGAGAGCATATAAATTCTTCAAATGGTAAGGCTGTAAAATGACCCTCCACCCTACCCAGTTCTACCTCTTTTCGGAATTTACTAGTCACTATATCTCTTCTCGGTTGCAGATTTCAGGTTTCTGGGAATGTCCTGCGCTCCTTGCCCGGTAAACGGGATGTTAAAACCTTCTCTAAAGCCTTGCCTGATCTTATCTGCTGCTTTTTGGTCTGGGTATTTTTGGAGCCACACTTCCATCCTCTCAATTTTTACTGGCGTGGCTCCCTTCCCATCCCAGCTCTTATTTTCGCTTCTCATTGCTTCTGCCGCTAGGCGCTGCGGCCCTTGTGCACTTGGAGCTGCTGTGGTCACCCTTACATCTCTCGCACTTGTGGCTGAACTTGCACTTCCATCCCCAGCTACAGGGTACTCCCTTCTCAAAATTCCGACATTGTCCTGGTTCTGCCCGTGTTGCCCCCGTGCTCCCACTGCCCCACCCCCTACATGGTTGGGGGCAGGCTGCTCTGCCACCCTCTCTGTGACCCATAGTTGCTGCTCCGAAAATGTTGGTCTCTATTTCTCTCATAGCTGTATTCATATCTTCTGTTATTGTATCTATAATCAGCTTTGTACTCATTCTGCCAATACTGCCTTCTCGGCTGCCCTCCTGCGCTTCGTTCCTTGGAATCCCATTTCTCCTTCAGCACATTAAATATGTAGAGATTAAAATTCTCCTCATCCCATCCCATATCCGGAAAGCAGTCCATCTCCTTTCTGAACTCGTGATCGTACTCCAGCCATGCGTCTCCCCGAAATGCCGCGTGTACCTTCAGCACCCTCTGCTGATACGCAACTAATGCTACCCCGTCTTCTGGGAATTTCTGTAAT
Organism: Ambystoma mexicanum; assembly: GCF_040938575.1. NCBI lineage: Eukaryota > Metazoa > Chordata > Amphibia > Caudata > Ambystomatidae > Ambystoma > Ambystoma mexicanum. The sequence goes on along the minus strand of NC_090934.1, from coordinate 416,270,918 downwards.
ATAATTGTAGACATTATGGTAAAGGCCGCCATCCAGTTGTCAAAATTCCTTAATACTGGCCCCTTTTTCAGTAAGCTTTTCTCGTCCTCCTTAATGTCATCTAGTGCCACATTCATCCCCCTCTTTTGACAATCTAACAATGTGAAAATATCAATCAATTCCTTCCTCCATATTTTCTCCTTTACTTTGTCATTTATATACCAAGCCATTGCCTTCATTGACCTGCCCTGTGCATCTTCACCCATGGTTGGTCTGCCATATTTCGTCATGAGTGGTCCCCCAACTTCCGCTGCTGCCACTGGTGGTACTGCCCCCGGCGGTGGGTACCCTGCTACTGGTGCCGCTGGTGTCCCTGTTTGCACCACCGGTTATGGGTTGGGTCCTTGCGGTGCCCCCCCTGTGTTTGGCCCTACCGGTGCACCTTGTGGCGCCGGGACTATTGGTGCCCCCTGTGGCGCCGGGACCGGGGTTTCCCTGGGTTCTGCCCCTGCCCCCCCTGCCCCTCTCTGTTTCTCCCTGCTCACCACCCCTCTCCATTTTACCCAAGCCCTTAAATGATCCCTTTCTTCGGCATCACTGCTCTCTTCAGTTGAAGAATTCCCTTGCTGCTCCTCCCTGGATCCCTTATCCCGTCTGCTCTTCTTGCCATTGGTTTTGGGCGACTTACCCGAAACCGTGACGCAATTTTTTTACATTTTTACGATTTTATTCCCCACATCATTATTTACAGTACCTTTGTTTTTCTCTTTTCTTTTCCTCCTCTTGGTAGGTGCCTCTGTCTGTTCCTTCAATCTCCTCGACTCCTCTCTCCCCCTCTACTGTCCTTGCGGTACCTTGTCTTCTCCTTCGCTGCTGCTGGGCTCTATGAACAGCAAGGGTGACATTACCTTCACCCTTTCTTCCTTCTGCATTATCTCCAGCACCCATTGTGCCCCATATTCTTTCTCTGCCTTCTTTGCCCATTCTGAGAATTCTTGGGCCCTTTTTGCTCTTCCTTCCACCATCCTTCTCGTCTGAATTCTGTCAGCCATGCCTTCCTGCTCCTGCACGCTGTGCGCCCTCTGCTTCTCCTGGTCTTCTTTTACCGATCTTTCTTGCCTGTCTCGCCTGTCCGCGGCGAAAGTGCTCTGTTCACTTGTGTCCTCGTGGTCCGGCGCACTGCCCCGTCTCCTCATCTGTCCTCTGGCTGGTACTTCTGCGTCGCTCCTGCTCCAGCACGGCTGGGTGAACTCGCAGCCACAGCACTTAGACCAAATTAAGAGGATGTGGAAAATGCGTGAGCACGCAAGAGCAAACGTTTTTCCTTCCCCTTATCCAGGCACTAAGAGCCTACCCTAGAGAGGTGAGCTCTTTACCTGGTTTGTGCCGCTTCTCCTTTTCCTGGCTTACTTATACACCCCAGGCCTTTTGTTCCTTCTTGGGGGCCAGGATTCCCCCCGGCCCCTTGCTGTTATATTTCGCTCCTTCCCCAGGTGCTGTTTCCTGCCCTTTCCTAGGCTTTTGTTTCTTGTGGCGCCGTTCGGACGCTCCTCCCCACTGCTTTCGCGCCATTTCCCCCCACCCCGCGCCTAAACTCCCAGGCCCTCCATCGGCCCGCATTTCATGCGGCCCGGGGCCTGGGGCATAGTGGAGTTTCACACAGCCATCCTGCCACGTAAGTGGGATCATCAGGCAGCAGCCAAATGTCGTGGATGATGGGGGAAAAAACATGAGGCAGTATGTGCTAGGTGGCAATCTCCAGTCTGTCAGAACAAAGCACTTATTTCAATGGACCTTGTTTTCTTAGACCTGCAACCCCTTCCTGTGTAGTGCTAGTGGGATGTCCCACCAGTACTGGACGCAATGAGGAACCTTTTTCACAGGCATTTTCCAAGCTAGGATATATGGATAGCCTTGCCTGCACACCTGGGTACAATCTTGCTTTACCAGACTTCACTTCTGTCCACTGCATAGATAGAAATGCGCAAAGAACAGCAGGACAATTATTTTCCACAGGCCTTGAAGGCTGGCTCTCTACCGATTATCAGAAGAGGACAAGATTAATTTCATGGTACAATACCCAAGCCTTTGTTTTCAAACCATGCTGCAACATGACTTCTCCCCCCTAAACCTACCCTTATTTCAAGAGGGAGGGCCGTAAGGCTATCTCTGTGGCCAGGTGAACACAAGCAGCCTGTGACTATAAAAGTCCCCCCTACCCCACCCAAGAACCGGAGAGGACAGGGCCAGATCACAAATCACAGATCACAAGCCTGAGTAGCATCACCAATCCAGTCACTATCGCCCTGAACCAACTGCCGGGTCACAGAACTGCACTCACAAATACATTTAAAAAACAGCTGGGAAAAGTGTGGGCTTAGGAGTGAAAGAGTCGCATCTTAGATCTCTTCCTTCAACTAATAGGAGCCTGAGCATTAGCGTGTCCATATTGCCTATCCTAGCATAGGCTATCCTGAAGGCAAAGGAGAATGGGGCCGAGGGTCCTCTTACCAGCAGGACAATGCTGTCAAGCGAGCATTCGCAAAGAGGTGGAAGGTCCTGGTTTAAAACGCGTGGGGGCAAGGAGGAATCTAGTGCCAGGCGAGCCAGACACCGGACTGGTACATACATTGCCTGGTTTTCTCTGGACAACATCGACACACACTCCATGCTCAGCACGACCCTTGTGAAACTGAGCACACTCAAGATTTAGGCCAGACAGGCTTTACTGGCCCGTTCTATTCTAGCCTGGCCCCTGACTGTGTAGAGGTGTCATACACAAATGAGGGACCTCGTACTCAGCACCGATTTCGCAGGAACCACAAATTCATTAAAACAATTGTGAAGGGCTGGGAAACAAATGCTTCATTTCCCAAAGAACAACATTGGATTCAAACCTTCTCAAGTAGAATACATCAGAAGTTTAGTTGGTGAATACACAACCTAGTTTTTCTTCCAGACCTATAGTCATATACAAAACAATATGAATAAAAACCATCTAAAAATAATTATGGGAATAATCACAGTTGCTATTAGAACGGACATCATTCTGGCTCTGTCACACGAACAACACAGTTCGCTTGTACTGCTTTTCACAATTTTACAAACACATGTTATTGTGTGAAAAAAGTAGCTAATCATTTTCAAATGAAAAAGTGTCGACAGTCGGGCCTCATTACAAGTTTGGTGGTATTTTGGGGGTAAATTTGCCGAAAATACCAAAAACTGGATTAACTGTTAACAATATGTAAATTCAGGCAGGAATATTAATTTTCAACTCTTCACTCTTTTTATTAGTTTACACAACCATAACAAAAACAAAAAGGACAGCAGTTCTTCAAGTATCCAGAATACAGCCCTAACATCAATGTTGGAGCATGCAGTATTGTTGACATTAACCACTGTGAGAAACCTGTCAGTGTCTCCCTAGTTAGTCCTTGGGGATCTGTCATCCAGGTTGCCAGGACACGGCCATCGCTGTTGGCTCCAGTTCCTGGGGGTAAACTAGTGTGGGATGATCACCTGGATGGGGGGGGGTTGTCGGGGACTGGAGCGGGAACACCAACGGGTGAGATGCGGTATTCCCCTTCCCATAACCCCTCTTTCCTATCCTACTACATAGGGTACTCAGCCTCTCTACTCCCCCCTTTTCTAACACAAACACTTTTGCACACCGCAAGAGACAGCAAACTAACTTTAGGGCCCTTTATCTGAAATGTCCCAACACAAGAGTCAGGCAAAGTCAGGCAATTGACCAGAATCACTCACACCTGACAGTCCTTTCCCTTGCCCCACAGGGATAAAATGTGGAGCATGAGAGCACTATGAGGGAGTTATCCCAGGGCAGCAGTTCAAGAAGAGGAGAAAGGTGTCGAGAACCGAGAGGATGACAAGGAGAGAAGCGACCTTGCCCTTTCTGACTCAGACCTGCGATTCCTCTGTGGAAGAAATTGTAAGACCGCAAACAAAAGCTAACATGTGCTGCAGCATATGTCAACGGTACATGGAGCGCGCCTACGCTGATAAGCAGGAGAACAAAAGGCACTTGCTTCCATAGTACTGTCCTTGACTCCAGATACAAGGAAATCCAAGCGGTTCTTCACAGCCAGTGAGTCGAGGGGAGAACCGATAAGAAACCGAACTGTGTTGAATGAAAGTTGTAAGTTAAGGAAAGTTGAAAGAACTGTGAAGGTTGCAGGGGAAAGCCAGCTGAAAGGGTCCGTCATCACGTGGGTGTACAGGGAGAGACTCTAGTTGGTACCCCATTTTTGTTGAAACTACCAATACCCAAAGGCTGTGCGAGAGCCGTGAGAAGAGTGTCACAGTGGTCATACAGAGGTCTAGCAGAATCCGCTGTCTTTGATCAGCAAGTAATGGAAAGCTAAGGGAAATGAATCTTGCATGGTGAGAGAAAAGATTGGCAAGAGTGAACCCGACGGAGTAATGCCGATAAAATGGGGGCAAAGCCTGATGCCTCAATTAACACTTGTGCTGAGAAGAGTGAACCCGACTCACAGTAAACCGTTTAAAAAGACATTAAGAATCGTGATTGTAACTGAGAAGATTGTTTAAAATACCTTTCAATATACGCCATAGTGAACCCGGCAAAGGGGGGATAACATTCAAGAGGGGCCTGAGCCCAGAAGAGGGGTAGCCAGGCAGGGTCGGACGGGGCCATAAAATAGTCTCGGGCACCAATGAAAAAGTGGGCCACAGTTGCAAATGGCGATTCATTCCTTTTGTGACACTGTTTGAATAGTACCCGCGGGGGAGTTTTTTGATAAAACGTGATGCAAATTGTGCATTTAGAATATTTATTTAATAGCACTGGTCAATACTACTGGCCGCATAGTGAAGTAACTCATCAAATTGGCCCACTTTGACCAAACAAACTGCCCACACCAGCATTTTGTGTTTTTGGTTTGGCCATGAGCCTATCGCCCTATAGGCCAATCCAAGCATGTAGCCAGGTGTAAAGAAACATTATCCAAAGAGTGTAGCAAAAAATAGAGAAGGGTCTGAGCCTGGAAGAAGGGGACTCAGGGGTGAAGAAGCATCACCCTAAATGTAATCAAGAAATAACCTTTTGTTTTGTTATTTTGGACACATCATGCCCTCAGAAGCAATATACGTAACCGCTGAAGGTCCTGATAGTGTTAGAAACTCTTCGTGGATCTGAGCCAGGAAAAGGGGGATCAAGGGGTGAAAGGTCATCACCCAACATACAGACGGAAAGGAACTCTTTGTTTATTATTTTGTATGCAGCATGTCCTCGGAGGCAAGAGACTTTTGTAGAAAAGAGACAACCACCAGAGGTCCCGATACCTGAGAATGGAACTGTAGGCTTGCACTGACAAAAGCTTGATTGTGTGCTGTGCTCTGCAATCCCACCTTGTCCCATGCTAAAAACGCGGGGAAGGGAGTCTCCCAGCTACCACATCCTGAGTTATCATTTGTGAACACTTCTTTCTATCTCAAAAACCTTATCCCACACTTTTCTGTATTTAGTTGTAAGGATTGGCAATAGTTTTCATTTAGTATAGACCCTTTTATTTTGACATGACGCCACTAGGACCTCCTTATTATTATTTGATGGTCGTAGCTTGCTCTCTTCTTAGATTTAGGTTTAGTTTAGGCATTTTTCGAACCCATTTATATAGTTTAATAAACACCCTTGAACTGTGATCACTTGTGTCTGTCTTTACTGTTGCCACCATGAGTTCCTTACACCATCAACCAAAGTCTCTGGGGTATTGGGGGCACGACATGCCCTGGACATTAGGTATGCTACATAAGGCCCCCACATATTCCTCAGTCTCTTTGAAGGGTGCAAAGTGGCATAGTATTCAGCTTCTACATCATGGTAGTGCAAAATATCGGTTTTCCACAGATCATGCAGTGGAGAGCGTCCCCTACCCCACATCATGGCAATTCTCCTTCTCGCCAGCACCAGCAAGAGACCAAGGAGATGTGTAACGTACCCTGCCACCTCTTTCGTGTACCCTAACAGGGCGACCATAGGTGGAGGAGCAACACTTTCTCTCACAATCTCACTTATAGTATCAAAGACTTGAGACCAAACAGCAGGAACTCAGGGGCAATGCCACGATAAGTGCATAAATGCGGCCGGAGAGAAACCACATCTCAGGCATGTTTCGGATGTCTCAGGGAAGAACTTCTGCAGGTCAGCCATGGTGAAATAAAACTGGTGCAAGAATTTAAAGTGGATCAACTTGAATCTGTTGTTGAGTGCAACCCTTTTTGTCCCGGCATAACAATAGTGCCATACATCATCCGGGATGGGGACACTGAGGCAATTCTCCCATTCTTTACAGGATTTGTCCGCCCAAACCACTGCAGTATCTGTTATTTTTACATACAGCTCAGATATCAATCTCCTGCTACTCTCAGCACTAACCACCCCTTGCAAAACAGGGGCAATATGGGGCACCATGGGAAAGGAGGGAAACCATTCTTTCAGCACATTCCGCAACCTTAAATAAAAAACACATCAAGTGCCGAAGTGCAACCCTTATTTCTAAACTCGTCAATCACAAAGAAATGCCCCCTAGGAAAGATGTCCTGCCAACAAGAGCTACCCAACTTAGCCATGCATTGTATATAAAGCCTTTCACTAGTCAGTTGGATCCCAGGGACCTGCGTAGCAGGCAAGAGGGGGGTGTATAACAGCTCCTGTCGCGATTTACCCTCAATGCGTCGCCAAGCCTTACAGGTAATCTCAACCAGGTTTCTGGCCTAAACTACGCATCATGGGGAAGTCAGTATCACTGCCCTCAAGAGTGCAGTAGACGCAAGTGCTCTTTCAAGCTGGACATGCAACCTATCAGGTCATATCAATAAGCAAGGAACGATGCTTGCGCAGCAATCCAATAGGATTCAAGATCCGGAAGAGCCATCCCACCCCTGTCCAATGTAGCAATTAGCTTATTCAAGCGTATACTAGGCTGTTTACCCTGCCAAACGAAACCAGAGATCAATGACTTTACATTATTGAAAAAATACGAAGGAGCAACTATAGGCACATTTAGAAACATGTAGAGAAATCTAGGGTGGATGACCATTTTAATCAAAGATATCCGTCCATACAATGAGAGTGGTCGATGTCTCCACTTCTCCAGTGTTGACTCAGCATGAGTGAGTTTCGCAATATAATTATTTAAGTATTAGGACTTTGCCAGGCACTGCTGTTATATACCCAGGCACTTGCACCATTCTGTATCTGCTACCATGGATGGTCAGTTAATACCATTAGGGCAGTGCCTGACGCCTTTCCCATGACTACACAAAAGAAATGCGTGTTTTAATTTTACTCTGTTAACCCCTGCGTAACATTTGTCATGTACCAACCCCAATTTGTTTCACCTAAACTATAATTTGGTAAATCAATACAGTACATCAATTGGAAATAATTTGTGAGATACCGTAGTTGGTTGATGCACCTGCTGCATGTCTCTGTGTGCAAGCTGCACATTACAAATTTGCATCCTGGATGAGCTGGCAAAGCATTTAATCATTCTGAGGCTGATGAGTAAACTTTGTACTCCGGGACCCCCAACTGGCCCATAGAGTCGGGGTTTGGCCAGAAGCACTTTAAGACAAGATAGCAGCATCCTTGAGATGGATGGGGGTGCAGATTAATACTCCAACACCAAATGAATAATGACAACTCAACGGTTTGGCAAAGGGAGTCCGTTTAATGACAAGTACAAAAAACGGGGAGTCTCATGAATATCAGCGGAGGCTTGATCTTCTCTCTCGCTTCACAACTCCAACGAACTGCATAAAAACATAACATTTATACTGAAAACTTGTCATCATTGACGTTTAACGCTTAAAAGTTGGCATGCAATTCTATTGGTTCAGGAAAGGTAACTTTAATAAAGGTACTATATCTGTATATGGTAACAGAGTAAGGGGATTGGATAAACACTGTCAGGTGGGACATCTAAACCCTACCTTCAAAATGGATACTGTAGACGTCACTAAAATTACGACGTCCCATTGGTTCTACTAACTATAGGACCCTAGATTACTTGGTCCACTGTGATTGGGTTGGCACCAACCCCACTCATACTTTTCCACTTTGCTTAGCAGCACGCAGAATGGTCGGCCAGGTGCAGGTTGCCCCTTAGCTCCCCCGGCCTTCCTCCAATTATTGTTACAATCAATCGTCACTTTAGTGGCCATGTGTCAATTATTTCACTGTGGTTGGCCTCGAGACTGCATCTCCTATCTCGAAAAGTTCTGATATCATTGCCTGGTCTGCGGCCATGCATAGGTGTGAAAGTCTCACTTCTTCTTGCTCGGCTGGTCACGTGTTTCAAACACTGTGACTTTGCCTCTTCTTTGTGTAATTTGTGTATTTGATTTTCGTTTCACCCACCACCTGCCTCCAGTTTCTTATCTTGACCTTTCTGAAGCAGGATATTCTGTTCTTAGCTTGAATTAATTGAAGCTACTGTTCGTCTTTTCTACTGATACGACCTTGGCTTTTCTGGCATGATTTGCCTCTGCTGAGTTTCGTTTCTGCCGTTTATTCTCGATTTGTTGAATACAAAGCTCTCCTCGTGTGGCCTTTAGTAACCTTTGGTTAATTCTGCTTCTTGTGTAAAGTGGAAGTACCTTTATATAACGTGCTTCGTTTATGGTAGATATGTATAGGTGGTGCTTGCTGCACTATCTTTCTACTAAGCATAGCAAGCTGCATGGTTTTCTTAGCTTTCTTGTGGTTCCAAGCATATGTACATGCGTAAACTGGTCTAATATCTTCATCATGCTTACAGCTTAAGCTTCTTATATTTGACATCGTCTTTTCACTCTAGGTTCACAATGCCCCTTGTTCATAGCGTTTCATCTCTTTACATCATTCTCTGGTCATCATCTCTTCTACATGTGAGTCACTCCGGGTTCTCGTGATGTCACCATTCGTCTTCCATTAAGACCTTCTTGGCTTCTTCAGGGACTATACTTAGACGATCTTCATTTCGTTTCATTTGTTGATATGGTTTTCTCAATGGGTACCGGTACTTTAATGGGCATTGTTCTTCTGATAGGTACTGGACAGAGCCCCACTGAAGCTCTCTGCTGGTTTATTTGCTCATCATACATCCCATATTTTGGCGTGAACATTCCTGGTACTTCAAAATGGACGGTTGGAGTGCGGGCTGTATTTGGAACCTCCTCTACAACTTGCATTGGCAAGAGGGTGGGGGAGTGGGGAGAAAAGCACAGATGGCAATCTGCAGTCTGTCAGAACGAAGAGATACTTATTTCAATGGCCCTTTTTTGCTTAGAACTGCAACCCCTCTCTTTGTAGTACTAGTGGGATGTCCGACCAGTACATGACACAATGTGGAACCTTTTGCACAGGCATGTTCCAGTTTCAGAAGCCAGTATATATGTATAGCCTTGCCTGCACACCTGGGTCCCAATCTTAGTATGACCTCTGGCTTTACCAGGCTTCACATCTGTCCACTGCGTAGATAGAAATGTGCAAAGAACAGCAGGATAATTTTCCACAGGCCTAGAAGGCTGGCTCTTCACTAATTATCATTGGAGGACAGGATTAATGCCATGGTATTAGGCACACTGCACAAGTATTTTTGGAATGGGGGAACAAATTACTTCAGCAAACTGGCTTTGCCATATGCTCTCAACCCCACAAATCTATTTCCTTTCAGTCCTTCCTGAAGGCAAAGGTCAAGCATAGGAATCGTAGAAGATCATTGAGCATGCTAGGGACCTCACTGTAGAACATGTTTCTGAAACTGACAACAAAAGTGCCAAAGGTCTAGAAGGTACAATAGGCCTATGTTTTCAAAAAGGCTCTGTGGTAACTGCAGCCACGGGACCTCACCACCCAGCCCCCAAACTCTGCACTTATTTCAGGAGAGCGGGCCATAAGACTAACTCTGTGGCCAGGGGAACACAAGTAGCCTAACACTAGAAGTCCCCTCCCCTAGAAACTGAGAGGACAGGGCCAGATCACAAAAAGCCTGCATCACAAAAAGCGTAGCATCACCGATCCGGTAATTATCGTTAACACCCTGAACCAACTGCGAGGTGACATAACTGCACTTTATCAAACTCACAAATAAATAAAAAACAGCAGGGAAAAGTGTGGATGTAGGAGTGAAAGAGTCACATCTCAGACCTCTTCCTTCAACTTATAGTAGCATTTTTAACATTCTGTAAAAATACAGATCTCTATCAATTAGGACCCTCAAAGAATCTTCAATCGGCAGTCCAGACACTTTGCTTTGCTACAGCACCTGAGGGGATCGTACAATCAGCACTCCCAAATAACAAGTACTCTCCTCATGCCACTGGATGCCCAAACCCCCGTAATACCTCTCCACGCTATCAGTCAAAGGAGACAGCACCGACTTTGCAGGGTTAACGTTAAGCCCAGAATATTGCCCAAACTCTAGGACATCTACCATAATAGGTGCCTAGTTCGTCATAGGGTCGGTGACAAACAAGATCATATCATCAGCGTATAGCAAGATCACCAAATAATGCGTGAACAGGCTTAGCCCCCTGTGAATGTGCTGGGATCTGACTAACTCCGCCAAAGATTCTACTGCCAAGGCGAACAAAAGGTGGGATAAGGAAGCCCCCTGTCTCGTTCCACGCCCCCTTCCGAATGGGGTTAGACATTCAACCATTCACTCTCAGCCGTGCTACTGGAGTCTTGTATAACAGGGTGACCAATTAAATAAATGCCTCACCAATCCCCATGCGCCTGAGCACCGAGAACAAGAAGGGCCACACCACGGAATCAAACACCTTCTTGGCATCCAGCAGGGCTGCTACAACCGGGGACAGGTGTTTCAGTACCGACAGAAGGCCATACATCCAAAGCAGCCCATACGATGTGGACCTCCTTGGGATAAATCTCGCCTGATCCGCCTTAACGCTCTTAGGCATCAGTGGAGCAAGCCTAGTAGCGAGAACGCTTGCTAATATTTTATTATCCAAATTTAAAGAGAAATCGGTCTGTAAGAGAAACATTCTGCAGCAACCTTCCCAAGCTTCAAAAATAAGGTAAGAACAGCCTCACGCATGGATGCAGGGAGACTACCATCCTCCAACTCCTGCTGATAAACAAACGTTCAAGAAGTGAGGCACCAGAATCATCACAAACGCCTTATAAAAGTCAGCAGAAAACTTGTCTGGGCCCAGTGCTTTCCCAGAAGGAAGCACCTTAATGGCAGTGTGGATCTCCTGCGCAGAAACCGGGCTATGCAAACAGTCTCTTTCCTGAGTAAGCCAATACAATCCGACCCGATTCAAGTAGTCATCGATGGTGGGCTAGCTCACCGAGGTGTTAAATGAATACAGTACCTTGTAATATTTCACAAGAGCCCCAGCAATTTCCTCATCAGTATGTAGTAGGGCCCCAGCAGGGGACCGAATGCCAGAAATATGGGAACCAGGAGTCTCCACCCTGACTGCACGTGCCAGCAGCCTGCCAGGCCACTGTCCCTCACCATATTGATGCACCAACGCTCGTTGGTGCAAAATCCTCACCTTCCTCTTCGCTATTCTTTCTGAACCGCCCAAGTTCAGTATGGTCTTGCGCTTGTAATTCGGGATCAGTAAGGAACCCAGCATCAGACTCCACACCCAATAGGAGAGACTCACTATTGACCAGCTCTTATGGTCTTGTGGCAATGCAAACTCTGCGAATTACACATTTGAAGGCCTCTCTAGGCACGGAGTATGAGTAAGAGACTACCGTCCCTTCGTTTTCCCCCAAACAATTAATAGCATTTTCCTGAATAACTTCACGAAACGTCACGTCAGTGAGAATCTCATTTTTGAAAAACCAACTATTACCACCCCACCTCCTGACGGGAATTACCACAGTTGCCACCGCTGGTGCATGACCTCATTCAACTCTTAATTCTTGAGGTGAATTTCATCTGTCAATCTTAATATCAGCGTTTATTTAAATTGAGCGCCAATGCAGCTCATTAGTTCAATGCAGACTCTTGCTATTCTTACTGCACGAATGGTGTTTGTTTCTCCAGAATAACAAACTTTTGTGTTAGAATGGCACCAGTGGTAGCCACCTAACTCAGACGAGGCCTTACAGCATGAGGTCGTTTGATGCTCGTTTGAAAGGACATATGTGTAAAGGTGTTGTCTGGTGTGCACCCCGTGCATGACCAGGAAGTGAGCTGACAGCCTACTTGCTCTATCTGGTCTGTGTTGATTTTCAGGATCTGGAGTCGGACAGTAGCAGAATTTAGAACATATTAGTCATCATGGACCACTTCACAAGCTATGTACAGGCATGCCCCCATGAAGTACCAGAACGCCACTACCATTGCCATGGTCTGTGGGAGATGTTTTGTATGCAATACTTCTGGCCCGCCTGACCACAATCAAACCAGGGGCCTGGGTTTGAGTACAGTCTAATAAAGGAATTGAAGACGCTGCTTGGGTTGAGGAAGGCACAAATGTACCCATATTAACCTCAAGGAGACTTTACGGCAGAGCGATTAAATCAAACTCCCTTAGACATGCTGGGGACCTTGTGAGCACATGACAAGTAAAAGTGGAGCTAGCATATTGACATCCTGCTGCATGCCTATAATTTCACAAAAAATGACAGTACCGGAATCTCTTCATATTTCCTCATACTCGGGCGAGGTTTCCATCTACCTCTGCTTCAGCATCTCCCTTTATGGAGCCAATGCTGGGAACTACCTAATGTACATCAAAAACCTACTAGACTAACAAAACCAGGCACAACCTGACACTGTTGCCAATTAGCAGAGGACCAGAACAAGAAGCAGTATGACAGCAGGCTCCACTTTGAAGTCTTCAAGCACTGAGATAGAGTCCTCAGAAGAAGTCTTATCAAGAGAGTCAGTGATTGAGGGAGTCCCAGCTGTGTGTTACAGATCATCGGTTTACCAGTTTACCGGCTGAAAGAAGAAGGCAGGAATAGAAGTATTAATATCCCACATTGCAACCACCACCTGCCTCTAGGGGGTGAATTTGAGTTAGGACCTGGCGTCTCAAGCTAAGATCCTTCACGGATTCCAAAACAAAGAGGCCCACAAATAAATCGGACGTCCCATTGGTAATCCAATAGAATGTGAAGCACAGATAAAACTCATCAGCATTACAGCCGAGAATGGACCCCACCCAGAGCCTAATGAGGAGGCGAGGAGCACAACCATGTACAACACCTGGGATCAACGGGGACACCAAGAGCATTTACTGTCATTCTATTACTTTATTTGGGGATTATATACAAGTAGGGGCCAACCTGAACGTGAAACAATCACCTTATCTCCAAATGCCTCTCCTGCCAAATACAGATTCCTAGGGCTTCATGGCCTATAAAAATAACTGTCCCAGCCCATACAGTTGACCCAAACCCTAATTCCCAGCCTGAACTAGCTGCAAACTTTCCAGGGTCCCATTCAACAAGACTGGCTTCAGTACAAAGTTCTGTGGGCAAAGAGTTCAGTGGGCCTAGCCATCAGGGGAGATAGAGAGTTCTCTGTGGTTTGCCAGGGCATTCCCTTGATTCTTCTCCATTCATAGCTTTCTGTTCAGAACATTGTCTCCCTGTCCCAATCTTGTTCGTCCACCCACTGACTGATCCTGCCAAGGGCCATCCTGGTGGGCCAGAACCTTTCTGCTCCGGCTATATAGGTACTGGGCTTCCTCAGTCTCTCCATCGCCTGCTCGCCTTATCCTTTTTTCCATTTCCAGAGATGTTATCTTCTGGTGGGTACCTCCTTTTCTCCATAATGTTGTGTCCCTGATAACACTTCCACCATCACCTTCACAATTACCTCTAACCCATGGCATGGTGTACCTCCTTACACCTTCTCCATGCTACTCTCTTTCCCTCTCTTGTTCCTCCTTGCAATGTTACCACATTCTCTGTCACACCACTTCCCACCACCCCCTTCTGTCCAATCTCAGCCTCTGAAATTATGGATTCCATCTTCACCCTCTAAGTTCACACCACCACCTCCACCTCCACCTCTTAACAGCTGCAACCTCTCCTGCCTCTTCCATTGCTCCAGCCTCTGCTCCTTCCATCAGTCCCCAGCCTTCTCCAAACACAAGCGTTCTGCTGATGCCACGCATCCCGGTTGACTGAAACACATAGAATATATAATGAAAACACTGTCTTTATAATAAAAACACACACACTGCTTAAATACTTTAAAAGTGTTCATGACGTGGGAATAGAAATGGCAACAAAATGCAGGGCAAAAAGCGTGGCAATGCACATGAAACTATGACTGTTTTAAAGTGTACAGTGTCAGTAATGGTTACATGTAATACTTAAAATGAAATGGCCTTCCTTGGACTGGTCCCCGACAGACGGACAACAGACTAGCTCTGAGGAAATACCACAAGTAACCCGTCAACCCACTGGTGCCTCTGCACACGGTGCAGCCCTGCAGCTGATTATAATATACCACATCATGCCAAAACCTAAAGGAGTGCTGAGAGGAACTTGATGTGAGAAGGACAGCTGCATCCTATCAGTCCTTCCAGCCCCTAATAGGCCTCCACGAGCATGCCCTCCACCCCTCTGAGCCCACAGTGTTTCAGCACAGTGTGCTTTGACAACCGACGAAGAGTATGCATTCTGGACTCTGAAATCATGGTGTATGTCACACTAATAAGTGTGAGATAAACGTACTTTGACAGGCTACGCTTTATGCTAAAACAACATGCAAAAAAATAATTTGCCAAAAAACATCAGTTTAATCATTTCAAATGAAAGTTAAAAAATGATTAAATCAATAAACAGATAGAAAAACACTTGAGTGCTAGTGTAGTTAATAAAAAATGATCTCTAGGAATACAATACAGAGCTTACAAGTGGTTATTGTTCAAGAACCACATCAGAAGATGCAGACATACAGAGCTTATAAGTGGTTATTGTTCAAGAACCACATCAAAAGATGCAGACATAATATCAATGCAAACAATAGTCTGTATGTTGACTAGTGCTGTTAGTTAATGACTCTGTTAGACTGCAGAGATTATGATCTCAACTAGTTTCTGTTCTTTAGGGTGAAAAGTACTGAATATTCTTCAGGAGAGAAGATTCACATTCAGCGGGTACAGCTAGAGTGGAAGTTAAAACAACCATAACCTGTCGGGTTAAAAGAAAAAGGAGTAGAGTCAGCTATAAAGGCTTAGGTACTCTAATAGTTGTAGAACTGAACACTGAACCAATATCAAACGGTTTCAGTTACCTTGATAGGTTCATGTGGGGGTAAACAACTTCTTGGCTAAGTTATAGAGGGACTTGTAAATAATCAGCTGTTGCGAAACTGCAAGAAAAGCATGAAGGTTGCCTTTCAATCACATATAGTGCTAATAAACTCTCTCAACACATAACTGGCATTAAGTCATGGCACAGCACTTGGAAATGGCGGGCAACCCACCTGTTGATTAGGATTGTGTTCATGATGTGCTCTCAGTCATGCATCGACAAAAAATTCTTCTTTGCGTGATCGGTCAGACGGGTGCCTCATAAGTAGTTGAAAACTGGGTTTCTGGGGGTGCTTTGTGGATCCCTGTGATTGAGGCGTCCACTTGGTTAAAGGTTGGCCCACCGAGTGGTGACATAGCCTATGGGTATAGAGAGCGGATAGCCATCAGGGTTCGGCGTAAAACTAGTGTAATTCAAAAATTATGTTATTGGGAGAACATTTGTATGATGAGCAAGACATTGGAGGTGACGAATCAATTACCTGGCACCCGATGTCAGGAGCTGCATAACTCTCTGAGTCCGACCGGCCTTGAGGATCGTCACATTTAAGGTAAATTCACGCTCGGGAAATGTCTTTCAGTTCTCCTCCTACCGCAGCAGCCTCGACACATACTTACAATGGATGTTTACTGAACAGTCACCGTTTCTGTCACTACTTAGAGTCCTGATCCTGCTCTACTCATCTTGACCTAGCATTCTTGCAGAACGCCTCCACAACAATGTCAATGGGTTAGATACAAAATTACTGTGCGCTATTCTCCATATCTAAATTATAAAGAGTTTTTTAGAATGGTTACCAGCAGTGAAACCTCCAAAATTTGAACCAACCCACCAGGGTTCAAGTTACATGAAAATGTTAAATGTGAGTTTTGAAGATGATATTCGCACTCAGTACATCCGTAAGTTGGACCATGAAGGAAATTTAACAAATCCCATACCAACGGAGAGAGGAGTGAAACAGGGGTGTCCACTAGGTGCTACCCTTTTCAATTTCTATATATCAGAAGTAGGAATGGCATTGGAATCTGTGGTGTCATTTCCGCCACTTATAAACGGAGTTCAGATAAACCATATCTTGTATGCGGACGACATGGTAATCTTAGACCGTACGCACATTGGCCTCCAGAGAAAACTGACAGCCTTAAGAACCTTTATTGAAAAACTGGGGCTGGAAATCAATGTGGCGAAATCGGAAATCCTAATATTAGAAAGCCAAAGAGGAAAGAAGACCAACAATCTAAGATCAAGTTGGCCTATAGGATCCAAAAAACTAAACAAGGTGCCACATACAAGATACTTAGGAACAGTTATCAACTCCAGTATAAATGATGATCCAATGACAAAAAAACTCATAAGCACCTGTAAACAACTAATCTCGCAAGGTATCATCATGCAGAAAAAATATGGGAAATTCTCCTACGATCCTGTAAGAAAATTCTATCAAGGCAAAGTCACGCCGATCCTAACATATGGCGCAGAAAACATGTTTGGGTGTGACCACAAAGTTTGGTCAAGATGTGAAGGGCTCTTTTGGAAGAGAATTCTACAGATTCCGCAAAGTACACCAACCGCTTGTGTCTTGTATGAAATGGGGATCGCCTCACTCAACGCAAGAATTACCTGGAATAAGCTGGCACTGTTCAGATAGACACACGAAGATGCAAATCTGCCTCCGGTCAAAATTCTGATAGAAAAGAACATACAAAGGCAATCAGCACTGAGAACATTATGGTACAACCCAGAGTTGGTGAAAAGGAAACTACTGGACTTAGATTGGATAGAGATCTGTGAAAAAAGATCAACCCAAAAATCCATGCAAAATACACCAGCAGAAGCTAAAAGATGCAACACGCTTCCGAAGTATCTGATGCTATCACTGTGTAAACAATTAAGAAGATTGTATTCAAAATTTCGTTTGTCAAAAGAAATCTTACAACATCGAAGGATGATTTCGACAAGAAACTCGAAATGCAGGATGTGTGCAAAAGAAGATTAAAACCTAAAACATCTCGTTCTGTATTGTGAGGAGCTAAATGATCGACGTGAAAAATGTTTAGGGAAGGAGATGAGCCAGCTTCAGACTTACAACTCTGAGGAGTGGTGGAAACATCTTCACTTAGGCGAAAGCAAAACACTGATGATTGCAATGACGAGATTTCTGGAGCAAATACAAAAACGTATAGATGTGACGTCTGCACACTCCGAGAGTGAGGACTTTATGCAAACCTAAATGATGGTTGCCGATGATACAAAGGACATAGATGACAACCATCAAGATTACATAGAGCGAAAATGTCAGATGTCTTCAGAGTTTTTAAAAAAAAATAAAGAAACTGAAGAAATTTTAGTATTTATGAGTTTAGAGGAAATGTGTTGAGTTTAATTTTTTTCTTTCTTTTGTTGTTTCAAAATGTTTGTCAAAACTAAATAAAATTAAAAAAAAAGCATGCTTCACTGCGCCTTTTCTTGATGCCCTGGCACCACGCTTATTCTCAAGTAGTCCTGGGCATCAGCACAGTGCACGACAGAGAAGTGTCATGAACTGTTTGCAATCCACCTGTTTTTGTAGAAAACAGCGAATTTCAATCTCTGCAGCAGTTTTGGTAAATAGTGAGGTAATCACAAATTTAACAAAAATGCTGCTGAGTACATTATATATATCGATATAATTATATATATATATTTTCAATGAAAAAACTTTGTTAAAGGGATGTTATGGTGAAGTTGCTCTAATAAAAACCTATGAAATTCAATGAAAAAACGTTGTTAAAGTGACGTCATGGTTACACGTAAAACCGAATAACCTCAGAAATTTGCAAGTTATGGTAAGCTAAGCAACCATAACCCGCGACACCACTGTGCACTGCTAAGACTAACACCCAGCACATCAAAGATGACATCACAAATGTTATTGATGACATCACTGATGACATCACATATCTGGTCCACTTGTTTTTATTCACTGACATATCTAGGCCAGGTGATTTTGTATCTAGACCTTAACCTTGTCATATGTTCTTAAAGTACGGTCCATATGGTTTAGTCTCAGCTGATGGTGCACATACATGAGGAAATAAGCAGGCCTCAAACACACATTTCATTTGTATACATGAACATAAACTTTAATGTTCTTAACATTTTCTAATTATGCTGTTTCTTTCTTCCTTACTTTAGTTTCCCTGTATGTGCCTGATTTGTATGCATTGTGGTTCTTCATATGTATTGTTTGTACTAGCAAAAGTGTAGTAAGTCTTGAATTGTTAGCTAGTTATTACATGTTTATCATTACTGAAAACTCGCATAAGGTAGCATTCATTATTGTACTTTCCAAAATTACAAGATTATAAATATTGTACTTCTATGATGCATGCTGTAGCCGTTGCCTATGTTTATATATGATTAGGTTCCTGTATTAACAACACTCAAATACAATGTTGTTTAGATGAGTACATTCTTTAATACATTAAGTAGTTCACGATAGGTCTCCCGATCACCCCTGACATCTTGTTACCAACATTATATACACAACACCTTTTAGGGACTTTCATCAAAATGAATTTCACATGTGATGTCATCAGTGATGTCATCAATGACATTTGTGATGTCATCTTTGATGTCCGAGGGTGTTAGTCTTAGCAGAGCACGATGGTGGCACGAGTTATGGTTGCCTAGCTTACCATACCTCGCAAATTTCTGAGGTTTTTCGGTTTTACTTGTAACCATAACATCCCTTTAACAAAGTTTTTTCATTGAATTTCATAGGTTTTTATTAATGCAACTTAACCATAACATCCCTTTAACAACATTAAAGGGACGTTATGGTTAAACTTATAGGTTTTTATCAGTGCATGCTATTTTCCTACAACTTACAAGTATCATACTTACCCCAATATAGCAACACTTCTGTCCAATTTACAATGTTTCACCTTAAAACTATGCCATTTCCCACCTTCTGGCATCATTTTTATCTCTTCTATACACTTTTTGAAACTTCCTCCACTGTTTTTGCATCTGTTGACGTCCGCAAACGTCTGATATCATCAGACACCTTTCCGGACAGTGCCACGTGACCATGCTCTTGCATGCAGCATTATGACGTGTCTGCGAAGGCGTCCGCACTTTGCGATTGTGTCCATGCTTCGAAGACTGTTTGGAACTGCATTTTTTGACTGATCTAGGAACTTTCAAGCTCAAAATTTACCCTTGCACAGCTCCTACACCTATACTTACTCATTATCCATTAACAATCTAGTGCAAAGCACATACTTTGAAGAATATTAGTAAAACTGCTATTTCTCTTAAAAATGGCATCAGCTATTGACCTCCCTCCTCCACAAGAGCCACCACCACCACCACCAGCTGGAGGACATAGACAACGGAAAAAGCGCAATACTTCCAAAGACAATGAAGAGGACCAAGAAGATGAGGTAGAGGACGCTATAGCACCCAGAGAGAATCATGTGTGTGGCAGTTCTTTACCACTGTTGGGAGTGTACCAAATGCTTAAGATACCAAAGTGAAATGCACAAAGCAGGAACCCGGGTACTAAAAAATAGATTGTCCTGGGGCTTCCCACTGTAGGACAGACAATCCTTTTCCAATACGGCCACCATGGAAATAAAAGGCGGTGCTCCGTACAGAGCCACTCTTCCATTTTAGCCTGCAGAACACTATGAACATATTACCACGAGCACATTTGTTTTCCCTTTCAAACCTATCCTACTTTCGAATAACTTTACCACATAGTCCCAGGTGGACATGGCCACTTTAACACAATTTTTCATCCACAACAGGGGATAACAGCATGGCAGCCCAAGTTATCGCCCCAAGCGAAGTGTGTCTGTGTGCGCCCTGATGTCTGCGGGCTTCAGCGTGTTAAAAATAAATACATAACAAGGACTCTGGACCATTATCTTCAATTGCAGCCCCTGCAATGGGGGATTAAGGCCATTAGCAACCCTGGTTCCTAAAGCGAAAAGCCGGGGTGATAAAAAATAGATTTTTCTTGCTATAGCGGGACTCCTCTGGTGTCCCGCTGTCTGAAGGAAGGATTTTCCTTCCGCAGTCAGAAGGACAATCCCTTTCCAAGATTGCCACCATGGAAAGAGAAGACTGGGCTCCGTGCAGAGTCCCTCTTCCCTTTCTATGGCAGCCTGCGGAACCCTATGACCATATTACCATGAGCACATTTTTTTCCCTTTCAAACCTATCCTACTTTAGAATAACGTTACCACACAGCCAGTCCCAGGTGAACATTGCCACTTTTACACCATTTTTCGTCCCTCACGGTCATGGCCAGTAGCCAGATTGTCCGCATCATGACCTTATGCCATGACCCAGAAAAATCGGCTACTGCCCACAGCCACAGGCTATACCTCAGTCACCAAAGGTATATGACTATTTTTTGTACCTACATTATGACACTTGTCAAAAAATAAAACACGGGCACCGTTGCAAAACCATGCTTTAATGTATGTACATACAATAGTCATATAACTTAGCCCCCACTTGACAAAATCCATTCAGTCTTTACAGAAACATTGAAGGTTGGGTCTATAATCTTTCTCAAAATATTTGTCCACATTCATCAAATGGCAACAAAGTTATAAGCCATCTAAAAATGTTGAGACCCCCCCTCTAATTCCGCCCCTCTTGAGAAAATCCCACCAAACTTTAGAAAACATTTATATCTAGATCCAAAATCGTTTTGCCAAATGTTGTGCAGATTCGTCAACTGACACCACATTTATATGCCTATACAATATTTTGTGACCCCCCCTCTAATTTTGCCCCTTCTTGACAGAATCCCACAACACTTTGCAAAACCATTCTGGATTAAGTCTAGAATGAAATTGCTAAATTACATGCAGTTTCATTGAGTGGCACTAAAGTTATAAACCATCCAAAAACTGCTTTTCCACAACCCTGTAATGCAGAAATAGGTACAGATGTCCTGGACATCTGAAGTGTCCGTGGACACCACAGGACTGCCGCAGGACATCTCGAGTGTTTGCGGACTGTTAGGAATGAAACAACTCGTTTTTTGGCTTCTTATGGCCATATCCATCCCA
Organism: Ambystoma mexicanum; assembly: GCF_040938575.1. NCBI lineage: Eukaryota > Metazoa > Chordata > Amphibia > Caudata > Ambystomatidae > Ambystoma > Ambystoma mexicanum. The sequence continues at coordinate 416,249,579 of NC_090934.1, read as the reverse complement.
TCCTCATCCCCATCTCCCCAGAGATTGTTTGTTGAGTTTGACAAGTGCAATGATGCTTTTTTCTCTTTTTTCGTCGCGCTGTCCACGGACCCCAAAAAAGTACGCAAATCCAACATGGGGGGCAGAAACCAATGCATTTCATGTTTTCTCACCACCCAATCAGCGGCCGTGACCCGATGTTCACAGGCGTCGCAAAAGTTTGAAAATTTTTCTGGGCCAATCAGAGGCCAGTCCACGGACCGAACAGGGAAATGGGTCCACGGACCGGACACAGATCACACATTTTTTTGCCTTACGTTTTGGTCATTTTAAAAATAACTACTGGATGGATGTACACCAAATTAACAAAAGCACTCTTTCGAGACCAAGCCGCCGCTCCTGCCACAAATTTGTTGAAAATCCGTTCAGCGGTTTGGGCTGTAGGGGTGAGCACATTTTTTTCCCATTATGTCTATGGAAAAAAACTCACTTTTGGGAACCCCCCTAGAACTTCTCCCCCCTTGATGAAACCTCACCAAACTTGGCAAAAGGAATTCAGAGTGGGCCAACTACTTTTTTTGCAAAGTTTGGTGAGAATTCGTGCTCGGGGAGCGAAGTTATAAGCCGCCCAAAAAGTGCTCTTCCTATGAGTTGAGCAACTAACCATAACTACATGGCCGCTACTGCGGACATGTAATATATATATGCAACAGTAAAATATATATCACAGGTGTGATATACATACATATATATATCTCACGTGATATATATATTTGTGTGCTACAAACACCACGCACCTGCACAATGGTGGGCAAAGGAGCACAGAGCAAATTTGTTCAAAGCCCCCAGCTTCGCTGATTGGTCACTCAGTGAGGCTGGGGTCTTGTCATACTAGCAACCGTGGCATTCCTCCACAACAGCGACCCGAACGGTACCATTTTGGTATCATATATGGGCGCCACTTTTTTGCTTTTGCAAAATTGGAGGAGTGCCACAAGAAAGGGCTTAAAAAATGAAACATTCTGAAAGTGCTGGTTGCTAGGTTAGTTTTCTGCCCTTCCTGGCAACCCGAACACATATTCCGAAAGTGGCGCATTCATTCCGACTTCGGAAGAATGAAACCCCTTCATAATAGGTGTTAAGTAACGAAAAGGTTGCTAACACTTTCTGCAACCATTCACTACTTAACACCTTGATGAGAATCAATCCCCAAGTATGTTGATAGCCGAATCAGTGAAAAGTAAAAAAGAAAACACCCTCACTTTAACTACTGTGCCCCACTGTCAACATTCACAGCTTCTATGTAGACTGAGGAAAGAACCTGGGAAAGAAGACTACAAAATAATTAAAAATAAATAAATAAAGATTACTTGCTTTTCCTTTCCTTGTCCTGCCTGTGTGTACCCAGAGCCCCGGTTCTGTCGTCGAGAGCTCTGTCACTCCCACACCTGTGAGGATGCCGGCTTGGGCCCTGGCACCACCTATTCTAGTAGAGCAGGCCAAGAGGAAAGACAGTACCGTCCCGTTGTACAATGGGAGAAGAAAACAAACTTCACTGGTTTCTTCTTCATGCTACAACCACCAAATAGAGACATGAAGCCATTTTAATGACGTAGTGACCGGGCTCCTAAGCACAAATTCGGGACAATCCTTTACCTAAGGGTCACACCACAGCACCAGTTATCTCCTCTTGTCTTCCCCTCGTCAACAAACAACTCAGTACTTGTAACAAATAGGTACTAAGTCACAATCACACTTTGTACAACACAATTTTAATTCCATATAAATCACAATACATTATTCAATTCTTTAAAACATCGTCTTAAAATTGTAAAAAATTCATAAAAAACTTTTTATAATATTCTCATAAAACAATTCTCATATATAAAACAACCTGTGTTATGCTCACCCCTGTGTCAACCTGCCTATACAAAACTCAATAATGTGTAGTGTTAGGGTGAACACTCTACCTCAAGAGACCAAATGGTCGGTAGCTACTTGGTTCACTTTTACTAAAGGATACCACTATACACGTAATTAATCTGTTTACTGTATTCCTACCCCCTGCAGTGCTACCCTGGGGTGGATACCAGTCCGATATATCAGAAAAATTAATATATTGTCACTAAATCACAATGGCCCTCATTACGACCCTGGCGGAGTGGGTTTACGCCAGCGTTATTCGCGGCGGACCCGTCCGCCCTACTACGAGTTCCCGTAGCGCCATGGAGCGTTTTCCGCCTGGTTTTTCCGGGCGGAGAAATCCATGGCGCTATGGGACCTTGTTGTTAATTACGCCACCGTATTTTACGGTGGCGTAATTAACGCCTTCCCCACTCCCATTATACCCTATGGGGCAAAAATGGGAATGGGGAAGGGTAAAATGGGGGATGGGTATTTACCGCCCCACCAAGGTCGGCATGGGGCGGAAAATCCGCCAACCCCCATGGCGCTATCGGCAGCTTTCCGCCGTGCTCCGCGGTGCATTTAGCACCGCGATTTCCGCCAGGGTCGTAATGAGGGCCAATAACTTTAGTTGCCCAACATGTTTCGTTCCTCACTCATTTATTCGACCAAGTGTTAAAGAACTTCATCAGGGGGACCATCTGTACCCTTAAACAATATCTCTTCGCCTATGGTAGATCCCACATTTTCAAAACTCTTTACTGTGCATGATTAACTCAGCATCACACAATCCCTGACCTAGGGAAACACAATGGAGGAAAGATAACCAGAAATAACAGTCAGTACCTTCAGAATTACTGTTATTCTACTCAGTCTGCTCCTAAGTTAGCTAAACTAAGGCTTACCGTGTCACTCTTTTCAAAGGTTAATTGAACGACGGTTCCTGTAGGGGAGTATCCAAACAACAATATCGGACCGCTCAAATCCTGCAAAACACAAGACAATCCAAACGACTAAAAACGGTGCGTAATTTCCAAATGAGACAATGGGCCTCATTACACGGAAGGCGGTGATCCAGGGTGCTACTAGCACCCTGGACCATGGCGGTAAATTACCGGCACCGCCTTGGCGGAAAGGGGATTTACCGCCCCATTCCAGGGTTGGTGGGGCGGTAAATCCCCCTTCCGCCATTGCCCTTCCCCATTCCCATTTCTGCCCCATAGGGCTCTATGGGAATGGGGAAGGCGCTAATTACGGCACCGCAATTTTGCGGTGCCGTAATTAGCTCCGAGGTCCCTTAGCGGGTTGGTTTTTTACGCCTGCAAAAAGCAGGCGTTAATGCACCAACCCGCTAAGGGACCACGTAGTAAGGCGGTAATGGTTAACGGTCACCGTTACCATTAACGGTGGCCGTTAACCATTACCGCCTTCCGTGTAATGAGGCCCAATGTCTCTACTATTTTCAATCTCGCAGTGTATATTATACTCCTAATGTACAGATCTAATTACATTAGTTCAAACCTCCTTTTTACTCCTTCTCCAGTCTCATGGAGCAACAACCAGTAATACCATCTCTTTAGTATATTCATAGTTGTTACCTAAGATGTCATTCCATTCCAATCCTATCTGACACTGTCACTATGTTATAGCACCCGTGTCAGATCAACTGCCCTTATAGCTGGTAAAAACACTCTCAAGTACCAACTCGCCGGTGTACTCATTACCTGCTTTCAGGTGATCCCATCATTCTTCAAGGTAGAAATTTAAGCGCTCGTGGACCTGACTCTCTCGTTGCTAACATCACATGGGGTAGTTCTCCATATCAGTAGTAGCGTTGTAGAATCAACTGTTGTGATTCAATCACACCTGGAAACCTAAGTAAAGGAAAACAAACGTTCTGATTGTGGTTACTACTTCACCCGCGTCGTCAATTTCAAACAGCGCCTCTCACTAATCAAACACCTCGCACTCGGGTGCAACAATGGACATACCCCTTTCGTAGCCGGTACACTGCCTCTCTGTCTTCCGTCACTCTCTCTCTACGCTGCGGCTCATAGCATTGTTGATGCCAGACTGTTCTACTATGTCGCGTAGCTCATATCACGTGACCGCCACTTCAGTCACATGAGCTCCACCTAATCACGTGACCACAACCAGTCCCGCGTCTCTCACGTCACGTGTTAGATGTGTAACGCGGAATGCTAACCTACAAAGTGTAAATTGAACGCACTACTAATACCAATTGTACGAGTTCCAACACAGGACTCCAACCACGCTCCACATCGGTAAGCTTATCTCAAACAATGCGGTGTAACTTCCCGCTGTATGAAATCACCTGTAAGAACTGCCCATCTTAATCACCTTCGATCTAATGTATGGGTTATACAACCGCCACGCATACAGCCAGTGTGAAAAGAGTTAAATATCTTAATTCTACCTGATAAAACTCTTGATCTCATGTCAATCATATCCACCACACTTCAGAACTACAGGAAAACATCATCAGTGCTTCCAATTGACCTCTTCATTGAGTCATTTGACTGTTGATCCTGTTAAAAAAATCAACCACTGTTCTTTGTATTGCAGTTTTCTTCTTAAATCAGCCTCTGCATTACTTGTTCTATCTACTCACCACAAGACAGTCCATTTCAATTGTTCTTCATCATGTCCCATCACTAGGAAATGGCTTACCATTGGTGCCTGAACATTCTGGTTACGAATGCAACTCCTGTGTTCTCCTATACGTATGGTCACCTTTCGTTCTGTCATGCCAATATAGATTTTGTGGCAAGGACACCACACTGCATAAACAACATGTGTTGAATTGCAATTTGTGAGATCAGTTTGTTGCCACATCCTTGAAAGTCCCAAATCAACCTCTTTTGTTCTACTAGTGTATTTACAGTTGACATATTTGCTGCACGGTACGTGTCCTATTGCTGAGGGTAAGCCCCAAGCCTGTGTAATGCTGATTTGCTCTTTCCCTTTCAGAGCAATATCATTTTTGGTCAATAGTTCTTTCAAATTTGGTGCTCTCTTATAGGCACACACTGGACTTTCTAACGGGCTCTCACCCCCTGTCAGTATGTGCCAGTTCTTTTTAATGATTTTAATGACCTCATTCGTTCTTTCATTGTAAGTGCTTACAAACACAATGTTATTATTGTCTTGTTTTATTGAACGGTATTCAAGCAGGGCATCCCGGTAATTATTAATCGATCTTTTATAAGCTTTTTTGACAATTTTCTTGGAATAATGCCTATTGATCAACTTCACCTTCAGATGGTCAGCTTCTGTGTGGAAAGTAGAATTCAAGGTACTATTTCTTTTCAACCGAATGAACTGTCCGAACGGTAGATTTACGCGGGTGTGCCTAGGATGGAAACTATTGAAACTCAATAGGGCGTTCTTGTCTGTCGTCTTATGAAATGGTTTGACTTGTAATATCCTATGTTCTTTATCAACCCAAATAGTTATATCTAAAAAATCGATTTTCTCTGAGCTATAGGTACAAGTAAACTTCAAATGTCGATTCTGTTGGTTAATCCACTCGAAAAATGCTAAGAATGAGTCAACTGTGCCGTCCCATTTTATCAGGATGTCATCAATGAATCTACGCCATAAGGCAATTTTCGAAAAGTACGGATTGGAAATCTGGTAAATATAGTGCAATTCAAAATTTTCAACATAAAGATTTGCTGCTGTTGGTGCCACTGGTGAACCCATGGCAGTGCCATGAATCTGATGGTATAGATCATTGTTGAACATAAAGTAATTTTCCGTAAGTGCCATCTCTGCGCACCACAGGATGAAGCTATTAGGTGTCACTCCTGAGCTTCTTTTGGCAAGCAGTACATTCTCAAGTACCTCTAGTGTGTCGTGCTGAGGTATACACGTATATAGTGCAACTACGTCTAAGCTGACTAACCGTTGGGTTTGGGGATCAAAGGACATATGCTCTACACTGTTTATTACTTCAGTAGTGTCCTGCAAATAGGAAAACATATTGAGGACAAATGGTTTTAGAAATTTGTCAGCGAATTTAGCAAGTGGTTCGAGCAGTGATCCAGTTCCAGAGACTATAGGGCGACCAGGGGGTTTGAGTAATGCCTTGTGAATTTTAGGTAGGGTATGGAATTTAGGAACAGTTGGTCTAGGTATGATGAGATAATCATATTCCTGCTTACAAATCCATTCCCTCTCTAATGCTTTCTCAACTTTCTCTCTGATAAGTACTGATAATCTTGCAATAGGATCATCTTTCAACAAGCAATAGTAAGAACTATCACACAGCTGTCTTTTGCATTCATCAATGTAGGCTTCCCTATACTGAATAACAACTGCCACTCCTTTATCTGCCTTACGGATTATAATACTCTGATTCTTAGCCAAAGATGTTATAGCTTTCTTCTCAGTGTTACTCAGATTCTGAAATTTGAACAGAGCTTTCTCTCTCTCCAGAACACTCAGGTCGTGCCAAACCCTCTTGGCAAACACCACAGCCTCAGGAGTATAACTTGCTACCGGGGGACCAAAATTGGATTTTTTCTTTAAACCACTCTCATTCGAGGTTTTTTCAAACTCTTTGTCCATAAAATACTGCTTTAGGTGAATCTTACGAATGAGTTGCTCAATCTCAGTTCTAGTCTGGAATTTATCATAATGTGTGGTTGGAACAAAACCTAGTCCGTGGTTCAAAACTGTCATTTCCACACTACTAGGACTATACCCAGACAGGTTAACTAATAGGGATGATTGCTCTGGGTTCTTCGTTCCTCCGATCCCCACTGGTTCTCTTCCTCTCGTTCGTCCAAAAAGAAACCACGGAAGCCGATGTTTGTTGTTGCTGCGGTGGTGGGCCTGAATTGTATTGGTTATTTCTGCCTCTCCTTCTTTGTGCTCTCCTATTGCGAAAATTCCCTCTCTGTTGTCTGCCCCTACTCCTGTAGGGTATTTGGCCCTGTCCACTCTGAAAGCTGCCGTCATTGGAACTGCCTGAGCTATATGACGTGTAACCATTCTTCTTTTGTTTTTGTTGTCCATATGCTCTCTGTTGTTGTAATCCTGGGGGTATATACCCATCCTTAATATACGGATATGCTTCTTCATGTGAAAAATGTATCAGGTCCATTTTCATCCGTGCAATTCTATCCTTCGTACAAAAACTTTAAACTCTGTCATTTCACGTGTGATTTCTTCCCGACGTTTTTTATATGTATCTAGCGGTACCGATTTTTTGATGGCTTCTCCCATTTTGTCAAGGACTCCTGTGATTTTTAATGTCATTTCTCTTGCCGTGTCAATTTTAAGGATTACCCAGTCTCTGCCACATTTGTTGGCTATGTAGCTCCATTGTATGATGAAATCTTTGTTGTCTAAAAATAAACGTGGTTCGTTCCGTACAATTAAACCAGTAGGAAGGGTACCTGACCGTAGGTACTCAATCATAATAGAACCATGCAGTTCTGTACGAATTAACCTTTTTTTCATTTGTACTAATTCGTCCCAATTACTAAGATTGACCGACAAAGGACCTTCTCCTTCCTCTGAGAAAAAAGACGCCTGTGCTAATAATTCTTCCACGTATTTCTCATCATAGCTCTTAGTTTTGTCCGCCGCCATAGTGAAAAAGTGCGTCCACTCATCTACCCAGAACTCCCTGTTAAAGAATCCAATAAACTAAAAGTTGTCTGGAATCTGTCAAATCACTGTCCACCGTTCGCGTTTATTACTTCTTGTGTTAATCAATTTACTTTCACCGTACCCTACTTAAACAAGTCTCACGGGAACACCCGTGCTTACAATACAACCACCAAATAGAGACATGAAGCCATTTTAATGACGTAGTGACCGGGCTCCTAAGCACAAATTCGGGACAATCCTTTACCTAAGGGTCACACCACGTCACAAGTTATCTCCTCTTGTCTTCCCCTCGTCAACAAACAACTCAGTACTTGTACAAAATAGGTACTAAGTCACAATCACACTTTTTACAACACAATTTTAATTCCATATAAATCACAATACAGTATTCAATTCTTTAAAACATCGTCTTAAATTGCAAAAATTCATAAAAAACTTTTTACAACATTCTCATAAAACAATTCCCATATATAAAACAACCTGTGTTATGCTCACCCCTGTGTCAACCTGCCTATACAAAACTCAATATGTGTAGTGTTACGGTGAACACTCTACCTCAAGAGACCAAATGGTCGGTAGCTACTTGGTTCACTTTACTAAAGGATACCACTATACACGTAATTAATCTGTTTACTGTATTCCTACCCCCTCCAGTGCTACCCTGGGGTGGATACCAGTCCGATATATCAGAAAAATTAATATATTGTCACTAAATCACAATAACTTTAGTTGCCCAACGTGTTTCGTTCCTCACTCATTTATCCGACCAAGTGTTAAAGAACTTCATCAGGGGGACCATCTGTACCCTTAAACAATATCTCTTCGCCTATGGTAGATCCCACATTTTCAAAACTCTTTACTGTGCATGATTAACTCAGCATCACACAATTCTTGACCTAGGGAAACACAATGGAGGAAAGATAACCAGAAATAACAGTCAGTACCTTCAGAATTACTGTTATTCTACTTAGTCTGCTCCTAAGTTAGCTAAACTAAGGCTTACCGTGTCACTCTTTTGAAAGGTTAATTGAACAACGGTTCCTGTAGGGGAGTATCCAAACAACAATGTCGGACCGCTCAAATCCTGCAAAACACAAGACAATCCAAACGACTAAAAACGGTGCGTAATTTCCAAATGAGGCAATGTCTCTACTATTTTCAATCTCGCAGTGTATATTATACTCCTAATGTACAGATCTAATTACATTAGTTCAAACCTCCTTTTTACTCCTTCTCCAGTCTCATTGAGCAACAATCAGTAATACCATCTCTTTAGTATATTCATAGTTGTTACCTAAGATGTCATTCCATTACAATCCTATCTGACACTGTCACTATGTTATAGCCCCCGTGTCAGATAAACTGCCCTTATAGCTGGTAAAAACACTCTCAAGTACCAACTCGCCGGTGTACTCATTACCTGCTTTCAGGTGATCCCGTCATTCTTCAAGGTAGAAATTGAAGCGCTCGTGGACCTGACTCTCTCGTCGCTAACATCACATGGGGTAGTTCTCCATATCAGTAGTAGCGTTGTAGAATCAACTGTTGTGATTCAATCACACCTGGGAACCTAAGTAAAGGAAAACAAACGTTCCGATTGCGGTTACTACTTCACCCGTGTCGTCAATTTCCAACAGCGCCTCTCACTAATCAAACACCTCGCACTCGGGTGCAGCAATGGACAGACCCCTTTTGTAGCCGATACACTGCCTATCTGTCTTCCGTCACTCTCTTTCTACGCTGCGGCTCATAGCATTGTTGATGCCAGACTGTTCTACTATGTCGTGTAGCTCATATCACTCACGTGACCGCCACTTCAGTCACATGAGCTCCACCTAATCACGTGACCACAACCAGTCCCGCGTCTCTCACGTCACATGTTGGACGTGTAACACGGAATGCTAACCTACAAAGTGTAAATTGAACGCACTACTAATGCCAATTGTACGAGTTCCAACACAGGACTCCAACCACACTCCACATCGGTAAGCTTATCTCAAACAATGCGGTGTAACTTCCCGCTGTATGAAATCACCTGTAAGAACTGGCCGTCTTAATCACCTTCGATCTAATGTATGGGTTACACAACCGCCACGCATACAGCCAGTGTGAAAAGAGTTAAATATCTTAATTCTACCTGATAACACTCTTGATCTCATGTTAATCATATCCACTACACTTCAGAACTACAGGAAAACATCATCAGTGCTTCCAATTGACCTCTTCATTGAGTCATTTGACTGTTGATCCTGTTAAAAAAATCAACCACTGTTCTTTGTATTGCAGTTTTCTTAAGTCAGCCTCTGCATTACTTGTTCTATCTACTCGCCACAAGACAGTCCATTTCAATTGTTCTACATCATGTCCCATCACTAGGAAATGGCTTACCATTGGTGCCTGAACATTCTGGTTACGAATGCAACTCCTGTGTTCTCCTATACGTATGGTCACCTTTCGTTCTGTCATGCCAATATAGATTTTATGGCAAGGACACCACACTGCATATACAACATGTGTTGAATTGCAATTTGTGAGATCAGTTTGTTGCCACTTCCTTGAAAGTCCCAAATCAACCTCTTTTGTTCTACTAGTGTATTTACAGTTGACACATTTGCCGCACGGTACGTGTCCTATCGCTGAGGGTAAGCCCCAAGCCTGTGTAATGCTGATTTGCTCTTTCCCTTTCAGAGCAATATCATTTTGGTCAATAGTTCTTTCAAATGTGGTGCTCTCTTATAGGCACGCACTGGCCTTTCTAACGGGCTCTCACCCCCTGTCAGTATGTGCCAGTTCTTTTTAATGATTTTAATGACCTCATTCGTTCTTTCATTGTAAGTGCTTACAAATGCAATGTTATTATTGTCTTGTTTCTTTGAACGGTATTCAAGCAGGGCATCCCGGTGATTATTAATCGATCTTTTATAAGCTTTTTTGACAATTTTCTTGGAATAATGCCTATTGATCAACTTCACCTTCAGATGGTCAGCTTCTGTGTGGAAAGTAGAATTCAAGGTACTATTTCTTTTCAACCGAATGAACTGTCCGAACGGTAGATTTTCGCGGGTGTGCCTAGGATGGAAACTATTGAAACTCAATAGGGCGTTCTTGTCTGTCGTCTTATGAAATGGTTTGACTTGTAATATCCTATGTTCTTTATCAACCCAAATAGTTATATCTAAAAAATCGATTTTCTCTGAGCTATAGGTACAAGTAAACTTCAAATGTCGATTCTGTTGGTTAATCCACTCGAAAAATGCTAAGAATGAGTCAACTGTGCCTTCCCATATTATCAGGATGTCATCAATGAATCTACGCCATAAGGCAATTTTCGAAAAGTACGGATTGGAAATCTGGAAAATATAGTGCAATTCAAAATTTTCAACATAAAGATTTGCTGCTGTTGGTGCCACTGGTGAACCCATGGCAGTGCCATGAATCTGATGGTATAGATCATTGTTGAACATAAAGTAATTTTCCATAAGTGCCATCTCTGCGCACCACAGGATGAAGCTATTAGGTGTCACTCCTGAGCTTCTTTTGGCAAGCAGTACATTCTCAAGTACCTCTAGTTTGTCGTGCTGAGGTATACACGTATATATTGCAACTACATCTAAGCTGACTAACAGTTAGGTTCGGCGATCAAAGGACATATGCTCTACACTGTTTATTACTTCAGTAGTGTCCTGCAAATAGGAAAACATATTGAGGACAAATGGTTTTAGAAATTTGTCAGCGAATTTAGCAAGTGGTTCGAGCAGTGATCCAGTTCCAGAGACTATAGGGCGACAAGGGGGTTTGAGTAATGCCTTGTGAATTTTAGGTAGGGTATAGAATTTAGGAACAGTTGGTCTAGGTACGATGAGATAATCATATTCCTGCTTACAAATCCATTCCCTCTCGAATGCTTTCTCAACTTTCTCTCTGATAAGTACTGATAATCTTGCAATAGGATCATCTTTCAACAAGCGATAGTAAGAACTATCACACAGCTGTCTTTTGGATTCATTAATGTAGGCTTGCCTATCCTGAATAACAACTGCCCCATCTTTATCTGCCTTACGGATTATAATACTCTGATTCTTAGCCAAAGATGATATAGCTTTCTTCTCAGTGTTACTCAGATTCTGAAATTTGAATGGAGCTTTCTCTCTCTCCAGAACACTCAGGTCGTGCCAAACCCTCTTCGCAAACACCACAGCCTCAGGAGTATAACTTGCTACCGGGGGACCAAAATTGGATTTTTTCTTTAAACCACTCTCATTCGTGGTTTTTTCAAACTCTTTGTCCATAAAATACTGCTTTAGGTGAATCTTACGAAGGAGTTGCTCAATCTCAATTCTAGTCTGGAATTTATCATAATGTGTGGTTGGAACAAAACCTAGTCCGTGGTTCAAAACTGTCATTTCCACACTACTAGGACTATACCTAGACAGGTTAACTAATAGGGATGATTGCTCCGGGTTCTTCGTTCCTCCGATCCCCACTGGTTCTCTTCCTCTTGTTCGTCCAAAAAAGAAACCACGGAGGCCGATGTTTGTTGTTGCTGCGGTGGTGAGCCTGAATTGTATTGGTTATTTCTGCCTCCCCTTCTTTGTGCTCTCCTATTGCAAAAATTCCCTCTCTGTTGTCTGCCCGTACTCCTGTAGGGTCTTTGGTCCTGTCCACTCTGAAAGCTGCCGTCATTGGAATTGCCTGAGCTATATGACGTGTAACCATTCTTCTTTTGTTTTTGTTGTCCATATGCTCTCTGTTGTTGTAATCCTGGGGGTATATACCCATCCTTAGTATACGGATATGCTTCTTCATGTGAAAAATGTATCAGGTCCCTTTTCATCCGTGCGATTCTATCCTTCGTACAAAACCTTTTAAACTCTGTCATTTCACGTGTGATTTCTTCCAGACGTTTTTTATATGTATCTAGCGGTACCAATTTTTTGATGGCTTCTCCCATTTTGTCAAGGTCTCCTGTGATTTTTAATGTCATTTCTCTTGCCGTGTCAATTATAAGGATTACTCAGTCTCTGCCACATTTGTTGGCTATGTAGCTCCATTGTATGATGAAATCTTTGTTGTCTAAAAATAAACGTGGTTCGTTCCGTACAATTAAACCAGTAGGAAGGGTACCTGACCGTAGGTACTCAATCATAATAGAACCATGCAGTTTTGTACAAATTAACCTTTTTTTCATTTGTACTAATTCGTCCCAATTACTAAGATTGACCGACAAAGGACCTTCTCCTTCCTCCGAGAAAAAAGACGCCTGTGCTAATAATTCTTCCACGTATTTCTAATCATAGCTCTTAGTTTTGTCCGCCGCCATAGTGAAAAAGTGTGTCCACTCAGTCTACCCAGAACTCCCTGTTAAAGAATCCAATAAACTAAAGGTTGTCTGGAATCTGTCAAATCACTGTCCACCGTTCGCGTTTATTCCTTCTTGTGTTAATCAATTTACTTTCACCGTACCCTACTTAAACAAGTCTCACGGGAACACCCGCGCTTACAATACAACTACCAAATAGAGACATGAAGCCATTTTAATGACGTAGTGACCGGGCTCCTAAGCACAAATTCGGGACAACCCTTTACCTAAGGGTCACACCACGTCACCAGTTACCTCCTCTTGTCTTCCCCTCGTCAACAAACTACTCAGTACTTGTAACAAATAGGTACTAAGTCACTATCACACTTTGTACAACGCAATTTTAATTCCATATAAATCACAATACATTATTCAATTCTTTAAAACATCATCTTAAAATAACAACATTCTCATAAAACAATTCCCATATATAAAACAACCTATGTTATGCTCACCCCTGTGTCAACCTGCCTATACAAAACTCAATGTGTAGTGTTAGGGTGAACACTCCACCTCAAGAGAACAAATGGTCGGTAGCAACTTGGTTCACTTTTTTACTAAAGTATACCACTATACACGTAATTAATCTGTTTACTGTATTCCTACCCCCTCCAGTGCTACCCTGGGGTGGATACAGTCCGATATATCAGAAAAATTAATATATTGTCACTAAATCACAATAACTTTAGTTGCCCAACATGTTTCGTTCCTCACTCATTTATTCGACCAAGTGTTAAAGAACTTCATCAGGGGGACCATCACTACCCTTAAACAATATCTCTTCGCCTATGGTAGATCCCACATTTTCAAAACTCTTTACTGTGCATTATTAACTCAGCATCACACAATTCTTGACCTAGGGAAACACAATGGAGGAAAGATAACCAGAAATAACAGTCAGTACCTTCAAAATTACTGTTATTCTACTCAGTCTGCTCCTAAGTTAGCTAAACTAAGGCTTACCGTGTCATTCTTTTCAAAGGTTAATTGAACAACGGTTCCTGTAGGGGAGTATCCAAACAACAATGTCGGACTGCTCAAATCCTGCAAAACACAAGACAATCCAAACGACTAAAATTGTGCGTAATTTCCAAATGAGACAATGGGCCTCATTACACGGAAGGCGGTAAGGTTTTACCGGTACCGGTAAGGGTACCGGTACTGGTAAAACCTTACCGCCTTACTACGAGGTCCCTTTGCGGGTCCTCCCTTAACGCCTGGTTTTTCCACGCGTTAAGGACGGGCCCCGCAAAGGGACCTCAGAGCTAATTACGGTACCGCAATTAGCGGTACCGTAATTAGCACCTACATCATTCCGATTGAGCCCTATGGGGCTGACTGGCTATGATGTAGGGGGAATGGAGGATGGCGGAATTAGCGCCATCACCCACCTTGGAATATGGCGCTAATTCCGCCATCCACCAAGGCGGACCTGGTAAGGGACCGGCGGCAGCCATGGCGCTAATAGCGCCATGGCTTACCGCCTTCCGTGTAATGAGGCACAATGTCTCTACTATTTCCAAACTCGCAGTGCATATTATACTCCTAATGTACAGATCTAATTACATTAGTTCAAACCTCCTTTTTACTCCTTCTCCAGTCTCATGGAGCAACTATCAGTAATACCATCTCTTTAGTATATTCATAGTTGTTACCTAAGATGTCATTCCATTCCAATCCTATCTGACACTGTCACTATGTTATAGCACCCGTGTCAGATCAACTGCCCTTATAGCTGGTCAAAACACTCTCAAGTACCAACTCGCCGGTGTACTCATTACCTGCTTTCAGGTGATCCCATCATTCTTCAAGGTAGAAATTTAAGCGCTCGTGGACCTGACTCTCTCGTCGCTAACATCACATGGGGTAGTTCTCCATATCAGTAATAGCGTTGTGGAATCAACTGTTGTGATTCAATCACACCTGGGAACCTAAGTAAAGGAAAACAAACGTTCCGATTGCGGTTATTACTTCACCCGCGTCGTCAATTTCCAACAGCGCCTCTCACAAATCAAACACTGCGCACTCAGGCGCAACAATGGACATACCCCTTTCGTAGCCGGTACACTGCCTCTCCGTCTTCCGTCACTCTCTCTCTACGCTGCGGCTCATAGCATTGTTGATGCCAGACTGTTCTATTATGTCGCGTAGCTCATATCACGTGACCGCCACTTCAGTCACATGAGCTCCACCTAATCACGTGACCACAACCAGTCCCGCGTCTCTCACGTCACGTGTTAGACGTGTAATGCGGAATGCTAACCTACAAAGTGTAAATTGAACGCACTACTAATGCCAATTGTACGAGTTCCAACACAGGACTCCAACCACGCTCCACATTGGTAAGCTTATCTCAAACAATGCGGTGTAACTTCCCGCTGTATGAAACCACCTGTAAGAACTGCCCATCTTAATCACCTTCGATCTAATGTATGGGTTACACAACCGCCACGCATACAGCCAGTGTGAAAAGAGTTAAATATCTTAATTCTACCTGATAAAACTCTTGATCTCATGTCAATCATATCCACTACACTTCAGAACTACAGGAAAAGATCATCAGGGCTACCAATTGACCTCTTCATTGAGTCCTTTGACTGTTGATACCGTTAAAAAAATCAGCCACTGTTCTTTGTATTGCAGTTTTCTTAAGTCAGCCTCTGCATTACTTGTTCTATCTACTCGCCACAAGACAGTCCATTTCAATCGTTCTACATCATGTCCCATCACTAGGAAATGGCTTACCATTGGTGCCTGAACATTCTGGTTACGAATGCAACTCCTGTGTTCTCGTATACGTATGGTCACCTTTCGTTCTGTCATGCCAATATAGATTTTATGGCAAGGACACCACACTGCATATACAACATGTGTTCAATTGCAATTTGTGAGATCAGTTTGTTGCCACTTCCTTGAAAGTCCCAAATCAACCTCTTTTGTTCTACTAGTGTATTTACAGTTGACACATTTGCTGCACGGTACGTGTCCTATTGCTGAGGGTAAGCCCCAAGCCTGTGTAATGCTGATTTGCTCTTTCCCTTTCAGAGCAATATCATTTTTGGTCAATAGTTCTTTCAAATTTGGTGCTCTCTTATAGGCACACACTGGACTTTCTAATGGGCTCTCACCCCCTGTCAGTATGTGCCAGTTCTTTTTAATGATTTTAATGACCTCATTCGTTCTTTCATTGTAAGTGCTTACAAACACAATGTTATTATTGTCTTGTTTTTTTGAACGGTATTCAACCCAAATAGTTATATCTAAAAAATCGATTTTCTCTGAGCTATAGGTACAAGTAAACTTCAAATGTTGATTCTGTTGGTTGATCCACTCGAAAAATGCTAAGAATGAGTCAACTGTGCCGTCCCATATTATCAGGATGTCATCAATGAATCTACGCCATAAGGCAATTTTCGAAAAGTACGGATTGGAAATCTGGAAAATATAGTGCAATTCAAAATTTTCAACATAAAGATTTGCTGCTGTTGGTGCCACTGGTGAACCCATGGCAGTGCCATGAATCTGATGGTATAGATCATTGTTGAACATAAAGTAATTTTGCGTAAGTGCCATCTCTGCGCACCACAGGATGAAGCTATTAGGTGTCACTCCTGAGCTTCTTTTGGCAAGCAGTACATTCTCAAGTACCTCTAGTGTGTCGTGCTGAGGTATACACTATATAGTGCAACTACGTCTAAGCTGACTAACATGGCGCCAGGCTCATAAGAATAAAGTCAGTCCTGGCGCCATGGGCGCCAGGCTCATTACAGAAATCTTACCTGTTGCAGACCATGCTGCACGAAGCCACAAGCCAAATGAGGCTTAAAGGGACTACTTTACCTCAGGGACTCCTTTCCTCTCGGGTGGGGCTGTGGAAGAATACTTACCTGGGACTTCTTCCAAGGCTATTTAAGCCACACCCGGACAGCCACACGTGCTTCGCGTTATTCTGCTCGCTCTCCATGTAACGCTCACTGTGTCTTCAGCAGCTCCAGTCTTCAGCCACGCCCGCTTCAGCCCTGGAACACCTGGAACAAGAAAAGGAGAAGGAGAAGAGGTCAGAACAAAACCCTTACCTGAATCCTTGATCCAGCACATCGTCGATCTGGAAGAGAGAAGCCTTCTCAGGTGCATTGCCACACACCTCGCAGAGCTGCGCTGAACTCACCAACCGGGGCTGCATTCCTTTACTCCATCGCGAATCCAGCATCTCCAGGCCATTCCTCAACACCTGGGGGAGACAAGAACAGATAGGTGAGCAAGGGCAATACAAACCACCCCCAAAGACTTACCTGATTTACCACAGGGTGGTACTCACCTCATCTCGGGTCGGCGTAGTCAATTCTGCATCATTGCCGCACCCCGGCCCCTAAGGGGAAAAAAAACAAGGACAATACAACCTACCCCCAAAGACTTACCTGATTTACCACAGGGGGCTACTCACCTCATTTCGGGTCGGTGCAGTTAATTCTGCATCATCACTGTACCCCGGCCCCAAAGGGGAGAACCACAATAGATTTACCAGGATCTTACCAATTGCCACTTGGAACTCTTCTGGTGGTTTAAATCCGCAACCTGCAAGGAATCTGGCAGAGTGAAGATCAGACTTTTGAACTCTTACGAACAATTGGACTTAGAGTCGCTACTGGAATTCACCAATTCCTCCACGCCAGTGAAGTAACTGGTCGTCTACGCACCCCTGCGCTCGACGCAGGATGGAGAGCTCATCTTTCCAAATCTTCAGGTGAGCTTAAGAGGGAACTTCAGGAGTGTTCTGTGGGTAGACAAGGGGAGTGGGAAGGCGGGTTAACGCTCAGGTTACGGGAGGTTAATTCCCTTTCTCCATTGCAGAAAGATATTCGTACGGGTCCAACAAACGAAGCTAAGTGGGTCTGTCCAGTCTGTCATCTCGGCTCTACGTGTTACTCTGGTGGAAGCAACAGCAGGCCAGTCCAGATCGACGCCCCCGTGGGAATCAGGTGAGCTTAACAGAACGCAAAGCCTACCCACAAATACCCACCTGGGCGTCATGGAGACCTCGGAAACCGATCAGTTGGCCCAATTATTAGGGGAACTAAGGGCCGAAGTGCATTCCGCCCGCCAGGAAACCAATGCCCTCAGGAGGGAATTGATAGTGTCAAAAGAACGAACTGATGATTTGGCCAGACAGCTATTACAAAGCCAGGCTGGACAAACACCTCTACCTGGACTCGGGGCCAGCCCAGCTCCGGTGCCACCGAGTAACCAGGTGCAGATAAACCTTCCTGGAGCCGTTCCCTTGGCTCCGCCTGAATGCTTTGCCGGAGACCCTAAAAGGTTTGCTATATTCATGAATCAATGTCGCTTACACTTTTTATGTAGACCTGGAGCTTTCCCAAACGATCAAGCCAAGGTAGCTTTTGTACTGTCATATCTCAGCGGCAGTGCAGCGGACTGGTCCATTCCGCTAGTAAATCAGGATGACCCGATTCTTCGAGATTTCCAAGGTTTTCAAACCAGCATGGAAAGACTGTTCGCCGACATTCCCAAGGACAGGCTTTGGATAACGAACTTTTATCCTTACGGCAAGGTAATCAGGATATTTTATCTTAAATTGCAACTTTCAATAGATTAGTTGTGGAAACCGAATGGCCTGAAGCCAAGCGAATTACATTATTCCATCGAGGGCTTCGGGGAGAACTCAAGGATGTTTTAGCCCAAGTCGTGAACCCGCCTTTAGACTGTGCTGAATATATAGATTTTGTGGTCCAGTTAGATCAGACTTCAAACCAGAAAGGCTGATCAAACCAAGTTTGAAAACAAGGTCTTGGTTAAAACCTACGTACCCTCGAAGGGGGTAGATGCCTCAGAAGCCATGCAAATCGGGGGGGTTAGAGGACCCTTAACCCAGAAGGAAAGGGAAAGAAGACGGCAACAGCAATTATGTTTATATTGCAGAGCTACTGGTCATTTCCTTCGGAACTGCCCTGTAAAACCACCCAAGAAAACTATAGAAGTAGCAGACGAAAACCACTTGAAACCTGACTCGGGAAACGATCACGCCCGGCAAGCGTAGAGGTCAGCTTGCCGAGCTTAAAGAAGGACACTCTGACCTTGCATTTCACCATACCCATGGTCCTTATAGATCCAGAACAGCCATCACGCATGCACGCGGTAAAGGCGTACGTAGATAGTGGAGCCATAGGAAACTATTTGGACTACGGATTGGCTTCCAGGATGAATCTACCTCTCACCCGAAAGACCACTACCGATGTCGTCACCACTGTTGATGGAACTGAAATTGCCCCTGGGCCCGTAACTCATTCCACTGCAGAGATGACTTTGCTGGGTCAGGATGGACACCGAGAGGTTATGGTGTTTGATTTAATCAAGGCTCCACAGTTTCAACTGATACTGGGAATCCCTTGGTTGGAAAAACACAATCCCTGTATTGATTGGCGAGAGAAGAGACTAACCTTCCCAGAATGTGCTAACACCTGTTACCCAAAGAGAACTCTAAATTCAGTACTGGCCCCAATAATCCCAGCTGCCATACAATTACCTGCTGAATACCAAGACTTTCAGGATGTCTTTCAAAAGGAGCAGGCAAACACCTTACCACCGCACAGATCGTATGATTGTCAAATAGATCTCATACCAGGAGCACAACCACCTTGCAGCAGAATCTATGCCCTCACGGAACCTGAAAATCTCCACTTGCGCCAGTACCTAGACCAGTATCTCGCTAATGGCTTCATCCGCCCATCCAAGTCCCCTGCATCTTCCGCTTTGTTCTTCGTGCCAAAAAAGGAAGGCGACCTTAGAACATGCATTGACTACCGCGCGCTGAATCAGATAACTATCAAGAATCGGTACCCATTGCCTTTGATCCCTGAACTACTAGACCAGGTAAAGAACGCTTGTATATACACAAAACTAGACCTTCGGGGGGCATATCATCTGGTACGCGTCAAAGAGGGTGACGAATGGAAGACTGCTTTTCGCACCAAGTACGGATTATTTGAGTACCAGGTGATGCCTTTCGGACTGTGTAACGCACCAGCAGCCTTCCAGTTCTTCATGAACGATGTCTTCCGAGAGCTCATCGATGTTTGTGTAGTCGTTTACATCGACGATATTTTAGCATACTCCCTATCAGAATCCAATCATGTAAAGCACGTCCGAGCAGTCCTAGAAAAGTTACGCCAGTATAAGTTATACGCTAAACTGGAAAAGTGCATCTTTCACACTACG
This sequence comes from Ambystoma mexicanum, assembly GCF_040938575.1. NCBI lineage: Eukaryota > Metazoa > Chordata > Amphibia > Caudata > Ambystomatidae > Ambystoma > Ambystoma mexicanum. The sequence continues at coordinate 416,229,460 of NC_090934.1, read as the reverse complement.
GAAGTAGAGTTTCTTGGATTTATTCTGACCCTGAAAGGAATACGGATGGATACACGGAAGGTGGACGCAATTCTTAATTGGCCTTCGCCAAGCTCAGTCAAAGGAGTTCAAAGCATGCTCGGCTTTGCCAATATCTACCGCAGGTTTATCCTGGACTTCTCACACATTGTACATCCCATTACAACACTATTGCGAAAGAATAAACGCTTTACATGGACAGAAGAAGCCGAGAACGCCTTCCAAGAGTTAAAAAAGAAATTCACGTCCGCTCCTGTATTACGACACCCGCGCCCAGAGCTTCCCTACATAGTGAAAACAGATGCATCCAGTTCAGCTATGGGAGCAGTGCTCTCCCAAAAGGATCCCGAAACTAACCAGCTGCACCCAGTGGCGTTTTGGTCAAGAAAGTTTTCGGCTCCCGAATTAAATTATGCTATAACCGACAAGGAACTGTTGGCCATCAAGTCCGCCTTCAAGGCTTGGCGGCACTATCTGCTGGGCGCCAGGCATACCATTATGGTCATCACTGATCACCGCAACTTACAATACCTAAAGTTGGCCAAGGCCCAATCTTCACGCCAACTCTGTTGGGCATTGTTCTTCGCCGAGTTTGATTTTGTAATAACCTATCGACCAGGTTGTAAAAATGGAAAATCTGATGCCCTGTCCCGAATAGGAATGGGAGAAACTGAAAGAGCTTTAGAACCTGTACCCATAATTCCTGAACAGAGGATCCTTGGTCTGACATCCATACACTCTCTGGAGGACATTCAAGAAAAGGTCCATCAACTCTTTGATTCTGATGCCTTACAGGGCTGGGCAAGGAAAGGCCCAGAGTATTCTGTCACGAACAATCTACCTTATTACCAAGGCCGGCTATTTTTGCCACTAGAGGAACTACAGAAACTTGTCATTTCTCATTACCACGATACCTTGATGGAAGGACATCCTGGCATTGCTAAAACTGAAGCCAAAATCAAGAAACAGTTTTGGTGGCCCACCTGGCAAAAAGATGTCAAGTTGTTTGTCATGTCTTGTGGCATTTGCACTCAAAATAAAGGGGAAAAGAAAAAACCCGCTGGATTATTACAACCGTTAGACATACCACCTACTCCTTGGCATACCTTGTCATTAGACTTTATCACGGATTTAAACCCGTGCAAAGGTTATAACACCATTCTAGTTATTGTAGATCTTTTTTCTAAAATGGCCCATTTCATTCCTTTAAAAGGAATACCTTCAGCTTCAATCCTGGCCAAGGAGTTCCTTGAAAATGTTGTCCGTCTACATGGCTTTCCTTCCGTGTTAATTTCAGACCGGGGAAGTCAATTTATTTCACATTTTTGGAGGAAGTGCTGCCAGCTGGCACAAATTGATGTTAGACTTTCAACCAGCCACCATCCCCAGACCGACGGTCAAACTGAGAGAACCAACCAGACTCTTGAGCAATACCATGTTGTATGCTACATCAATCTGAGGAGGATTGGAAAGACATTCTTTGGATCGCTGAGTATGCATACAATAATTCTGTACACTCAGGAACTAAACAAAGCCCTTTTTTTACCATATATGGTCACCATCCTCGAACCTCAGACTTAGATTCTCCCTAGCATTTAGAGATGCCTGCGGTGGACCATCTCCACGCTGTTATCACACAAGCCTTTAAAGAGGCGACTGCACATTTACAAAAGGCTAAGGATAAATACAAGAAGGATGCTGATCAACACAGGAGTGAAGCACCGCAATACCAAGTAGGGGACCAAGTATGGTTAGCCACCAAGTACTTACCACTCAAGGGAACACGGACTTTTAACCCCAGGTACTTGGGACCTTATTCTATTAAGGCTATTATTAACCCAGTGGCCGTCAAGTTGGACCTGCCTGGTCATATGCGTGTTCATCATGTTTTTCACATGTCTCTTTTGAAGCCTGTGCAACCTGGAACTAGACTAACCACCCCACCTGAACCTATCCTCATAGACGGGGAACCCGAATTCGAAGTCAAGAATATTTTGGACTCTAAAAGGGTGAGATCAAAACTCTTTTATCTCATTGATTGGAAAGGTTATGGTCAACAAGAAAGATCTTGGGAGCCTAGTGACCATGTGCATGCACCTCAATTAGTGAAAAGGTTCCACCAAGAATTTCCAGACAAACCAAGGCAGAGAGGGAGAACAGCTTAAGGAGGGGCCTTGAGGGGGAGTGCTGTCACGATGCCTGCCCCCGGAAAGCCAGACCAGGCCCAGCAACCCCGGAAGCAGGCATCATGCCACTTGAAGCATGCCCAAAAACCCCAGTTAGGCGCCCGGCTCATAAAAATAAAGTCAGTCCTGGTGCCATGGGCGCCAGGCTCATTACAGAAATCTTACCTGTTGCAGACCATGCTGCACGAAGCCACAAGCCAAATGAGGCTTAAAGGGACTACTTTACCTCAGGGACTCCTTTCCTCTCGGGTGGGGCTGTGGAAGAATACTTACCTGGGTCTTCTTCCAAGGCTATTTAAGCCACACCCGGACAGCCACACGTGCTTCGCGTTATTCTGCTTGCTGCAGCGTAACGCTCAGCATGTCTTCAGCAGCTCCAGTCTTCAGCCACGCCCGCTTCAGCCCTGGAACACCTGGAACAAGAAAAGGAAAAAGAGAAGAGGTCAGAACAAAACCCTTAACTGAATCCTTGATCCAGCACATCGTCGATCTGGAAGAGAGAAGCCTTCTCAGGTGCATTGCCACGCACCTCGCAGAGCCGCGCTGAACTCACCAACCGGGGCTGCATTCCTTTACTCCATCGCGAATCCAGCATCTCCAAGCCATTCCTCAACACCTGGGGGAGACAAGAACAGATAGGTGAGCAAGGGCAATACAAACCACCCCCAAAGACTTACCTGATTTACCACAGGGGGGTACTCACCTCATCTCGGGTCGGCGTAGAAAATTCTGCATCACTGCCGCACCCCGGCCCCTAAGGGGAAAACAAGGAGAATACAAATCACCCCCAAAGACTTACCTGATTACCACAGGGGGGTACTCACCTCATCTCGGGTCGGCGCAGTCAATCCGCATCACCGCCGCACCCCGGCCCCTAAGGGGAAAAAAAATCTAATGTATGGGTTACACAACCGCCACGCATACAGCCAGTGTGAAAAGAGTTAAATATCTTAATTCTACCTGATAACACTCTTGATCTCATGTCAATCATATCCACTACACTTCAGAACTACAGGAAAACATCATCAGGGCTTCCAATTGACCTCTTCATTGAGTCCTTTGACTGTTGATACCGTTAAAAAAATCAACCACTTTTCTTTGTATTGCAGTTTAAGTCAGCCTCGGCATTACTTGTTCTATCTACTCGCCACAAGACAGTCCATTTCAATTGTTCTACATCATGGCCCATCACTAGGAAATGGCTTACCATTGGTGCCTGCCTGAACATTCTGGTTACGAATGCAACTCCTGTGTTCTCCTATACGTATGGTCACCTTTCGTTCTGTCATGCCAATATAGATTTTACGGCAAGGACACCACACTGCATATACAACATGTGTTGAATTGCAATTTGTGAGATCAGTTTGTTGCCACTTCCTTGAAAGTCCCAAATCAACCTCTTTTGTTCTACTAGTGTATTTACAGTTGACACATTTGCCGCACGGTACGTGTCCTATCGCTGAGGGTAAGCCCCAAGCCTGTGTAATGCTGATTTGCTCTTTTCCTTTCAGAGCAATATCATTTTTGGTCAATAGTTCTTTCAAATTTGGTGCTCTCTTATAGGCACACACTGGACTTTCTAACAGGCTCTCACCCCCTGTCAGTATGTGCCAGTTCTTTTTAATGATTTTAATGACCTCATTCGTTCTTTCATTGTAAGTGCTTACAAACACAATGTTATTATTGTCTTGTTTTTTTTAACGGTATTCAAGCAGGGCATCCCGGTGATTATTAATCGATCTTTTATAAGCTTTTTTGACAATTTTCTTGGGATAATGCCTATTGATCAACTTCACCTTCAGATGGTCAGCTTCTGTGTGGAAAGTGGAATTCAAGGTACTATTTCTTTTCAACCGAATGAACTGTCCGAACGGTAGATTTTCGCGGGTGTGCCTAGGATGGAAACTATTGAAACTCAATAGGGCGTTCTTGTCTGTCGTCTTATGAAATGGTTTGACTTGTAATATCCTATGTTCTTTATCAACCCAAATAGTTATATCTAAAAAATTGATTTTCTCTGAGCTATAGGTACAAGTAAACTTCAAATGTCGATTCTGTTGGTTAATCCACTCAAAAAATGCTAAGAATGAGTCAACTGTGCCGTCCCATATTATCAGGATGTCGTCAATGAATCTGCGCCATAAGGCAATATTCGAAAAGTACGGATTGCAAATCTGGTAAATATAGTGCAATTCAAAATTTTCAACATAAAGATTCGCTGCTGTTGGTGCCACTGGTGACCCCATGGCAGTGCCATGAATCTGATGGTATAGATCATTGTTGAACATAAAGTAATTTTCCGTAAGTGCCATCTCTGCGCACCATAGGATGAAGCTATTAGGTGTGACTCCTGAGCTTCCTTTGGCAAGCAGTACATTCTCAAGTACCTCTAGTGTGTCGTGCTGAGGTATACACGTATATAGTGCAACTACGTCTAAGCTGACTAACAGTTGGGTTTGGGGATCAAAGGACATATGCTCTACACTGTTTATTACTTCAGTAGTGTCCTGCAAATAGGAAAACATATTGAGGACAAATGGTTTTAGAAATTTGTCAGCGGATTTAGCAAGTGGTTCGAGCAGTGATCCAGTTCCAGAGACTATAGGGCGACTGTCACGATGCCTGCCCCCGGAAAGCCAGACCAGGCCCAGCAACCCCGGAAGCAGGCATCATGCCACTTGAAGCATGCCCAAAAACCCCAGTTAGGGGCTCTTTGGCTACAGTCCTGGCGCTTATGGCGCCAGGCTCATAAGAATAAAGTCAGTCCTGGCGCCATGAGCGCCAGGCTCATTACAGAAATCTTACCTGTTGCAGACCATGCTGCACGAAGCCACAAGCCAAATAAGGCTTAAAGGGACTACTTTACCTCAGGGACTCCTTTCCTCTCGGGTGGGGCTGTGGAAGAATACTTACCTGGGACTTCTTCCAAGGCTATTTAAGCCACACCCGGACAGCCACACGTGCTTCGCGTTATTCTGCCTGCTGCAGCGTAACGCTCACCGTGTCTTCAGCAGCTCCAGTCTTCAGCCACGCCCACTTCAGCCCTGGAACACCTGGAACAAGAAAAGGAGAAGGAAAAGAGGTCAGAACAAAACCCTTACCTGAATCCTTGATCCAGCACATCGTCGATCTGGAAGAGAGAAGACTTCTCAGGTACATTGCCACGCACCTCGCAGAGCCGCGCTGAACTCACCAACCGGGGCTGCATTCCTTTACTCCATCGCGAATCCAGCATCTCCAGGCCATTCCTCAACACCTGGGGGAGACAAGAACAGATAGGTGAGCAAGGGCAATACCCCCAAAGACTTACCTGATTTACCACAGGGGGGTACTCACCTCATCTCGGGTCAGCGTAGTCAATTCTGCATCATTGCCGCACCCTGGTCCCTAAGTGGAAAAAAAACAAGGACAATACAACCTACCCCCAAAGACTTACCTGATTTACCACAGGGGGGTACTCACCTCATTTCGGGTCGGCGCAGTTAATTCTGCATCATCACAGTACCCCGGCCCCAAAGGGGAGAACCACAATAGACTTACCAGGATCTTACCAATTGCCACTTGGAACTCTTCTGGTGGTTTAAATCCGCAACCTGCAATGAATCTGGCAGAGTGAAGATCAGACTTTTGAACTCTTACGAACAATTGGACTTAGAGTCAATACTGGAACTCACCAATTCCTCCACGCCAGTGAAGTAACTGGTCGTCTAGGCGCCCCTGCGCTCGACGCAGGATGGAGAGCTCATCTTTCCAAATCTTCAGGTGAGCTTAAGAGGGAACTTCAGGAGTGTTCTGTGGGCAGACAAGGGGAGTGGGAAGGCGGGTTAACGCTCAGATTACGGGAGGTTAATTCCCTTTCTCCATTGCAGAAAGATATTCATACGGGTCCAACAAATGAAGCTAAGTGGGTCTGTCCAGTCTGTCATCTCGGCTCTACGTGTTACTCTGGTGGAAGCAACAGTGGGCCAGTTCAGATCGACGCCCCCGTGGGAATCAGGTGAGCGTAACAGCGACCAGGGGGTTTGAGTAATGCCTTGTGAATTTTAGGTAGGGTATAGAATTTAGGAACAGTTGGTCTAGGTACGATGAGATAATCATATTCCTGCTTACAAATCCATTCCCTCTGTAATGTTTTCTCAACTTTCTCTCTGATAAGTACTGATAATCTTGCAGTAGGATCATCTTTCAACAAGCGATAGTAAGAACTATCACACAGCTGTCTTTTGCATTCATCAATGGAGGCTTCCCTATCCTGAATAACAACTGCCCCTCCTTTATCTGCCTTACGGATTATAATACTCTGATTCTTAGCCAAAGATGTTATAGCTTTCTTCTCAGTGTTACTCAGATTCTGAAATTTGAACGGAGCTTTCTCTCTCTCCAGAACACTCAGGTCGTGCCAAACCCTCTTCGCTAACACAACAGCCTCAGGAGTATAACTTGCTACCGGGGGATCAAAATTGGATTTTTTCTTTAAACCACTCTCATTCATGGTTTTTTCAAACTCTTTGTCCATAAAATACTGCTTTAGGTGAATCTTACGAAGGAGTTGCTCAATCTCAATTCTAGTCTGGAATTTATCATAATGTGTGGTTGGAACAAAACCTAGTCAAAACTGTCATTTCCACACTACTAGGTCTATACCCAGACTGGTTAACTAATAGGGATGATTGCTCCGGGTTCTTCGTTCCTCCGATCCCCACTGGTTCTCTTCCTCTCGTTCGTCCAAAAAAGAAACCACGGAAGCCGATGTTTGTTGTTGCTGCGGTGGTGGGCCTGAATTGTATTGGTAATTTCTGCCTCCCCTTCTTTGTGCTCTCCTATTGCGAAAATTCCCTCTCTGTTGTCTGTCCCTACTCCTGTAGGGTCTTTGGCCCTGGCAACTCTGAAAGCTGCCGTCATTGGAACTGCCTGAGCTATATGACGTGTAACCATTCTTCTTTTGTTTTTGTTGTCCATATGCTCTCTGTTGTTGTAATCCTGGGTGTATATACCCATCCTTAGTATACGGATATGCTTCTTCATGTGAAAAATGTATCAGGTCCCTTTTCATCCGTGCGATTCTATCCTTCGTACAAAAACTTTTAAACTCTGTCATTTCACGTGTGATTTCTTCCAGACGTTTTTTAGATGTATCTAACGGTACCAATTGTTTGATGGCTTCTCCCATTTTGTCAAGGTCTCCTGTGATTTTTAATGTCATTTCTCTTGCCGTGTCAATTATAAGGATTACCCAGTCTCTGACACATTTGTTGGCTATGTAGCTCCATTGTATGATGAAATCTTTGTTGTCTAAAAATAAACGTGGTTCGTTCCGTACAATTAAACCAGTAGGAAGGGTACCTGACCGTAGGTACTCAATCATAATAGAACCATGCAGTTCTGTACGAATTAACATTTTTTTCATTTGTACTAATTCATCCCAATTACTAAGATTGACCGACAAAGGACCTTCCTCCTTCCTCCGAGAAAAAAGACGCCTGTGCTAATAATTCTTCCACGTATTTCTCATCATAGCTCTTAGTTTTGTCCGCCGCCATAGTGAAAAAGTGTGTCCACTCAGTCTACCCAGAACTCCCTGTTAAAGAATCCAATAAACTAAAGGTTGTCTGGAATCTGTCAAATCACTGTCCACCGTTCGCGTTTATTCCTTCTCTACTCCTTACTTTCACCGTACCCTACTTAAACAAGTCTCACGGGAACACCCGCGCTTACAATACAACCACCAAATAGAGACATGAAACCATTTTAATGACGTAGTGACCGGGCTCCTAAGCACAAATTCGGGACAATCCTTTACCTAAGGGTCACACCACGTCACCAGTTATCTCCTCTTGTCTTCCCCTCGTCAACAAACTCAGTACTTGTAACAAATAGGTACTAAGTCACAATCACACTTTGTACAACACAATTTTAATTCCATATAAATCACAATACATTATTCAATTCTTTAAAACATCGTCTTAAAATTGCAAAAATTCATAAAAACTTTTTACAACATTCTCATAAAACAATTCCCATATATAAAACAACCTGTGTTATGCTCACCCCTGTGTCAACCTGCCTATACAAAACTCAATAATGTGTAGTGTTAGGGTGAACACTCTACCTCAAGAGACCAAATGGTCAGTAGCTACTTGGTTCACTTTTACTAAAGGATACCACTATACACGTAATTAATCTGTTTACTGTATTCCTACCCCCTCCAGTGCTACCCTTGGGTGGATACCAGTCCGATATATCAGAAAAATTAATATATTGTCACTAAATCACAATAACTTTAGTTGCCCAACATGTTTCGTTCTTCACTCATTTATTCGACCAAGTGTTAAAGAGCTTCATCAGGGGGACCATCTGTACCCTTAAACAATATCTCTTCGCCTATGGTAGATCCCACATTTTCAAAACTCTTTACTGTGCATGATTAACTCAGCATCACACAATTCTTGACCTAGGGAAACACAATGGAGGAAGGATAACCAGAAATAAGAGTCAGTACCTTCAGAATTACTGTTATTCTACTCAGTCTGCTCCTAAATTAGCTAAACTAAGGCTTACTGTGTCACTCTTTTCAAAGGTTAATTGAACAATGGCTCCTGTAGGGGAGTATCCAAACAACAATTTCGGACCGCTCAGATCCTGCAAAACACAATACAATCCAAACGACTAAAAACAGTGCGTAATTTCCAAATGAGACAATGTCTCTACTATTTCCAATCTCACAGTGTATATTATACTCCAAATGTACAGATCTAATTACATTAGTTCAAACCTCCTTTTTACTCCTTCTCCAGTCTCATGGAGCAACAATCAATAATACCATCTCTTTAGTATATTCATAGTTGTTACCTAAGATGTCATTCCATTCCAATCCTATCTGACACTGTCACTATGTTATAGCACCCGTGTCAGATCAACTTCCCTTATAGCTGGTCAAAACACTCTCAAGTACCAACTCGCCGGTGTACTCATTACCTGCTTTCAGGTGATCCCAGGCGCTGAACTCACCAACCGGGGCTGCATTCCTTTACTCCATCGCGAATCCAGCATCTCCAGGCCATTCCTCAACACCTGGGGGAGACAAGAACAGATAGGTGAGCAAGGGCAATACAAACCACCCCCAAAGACTTACCTGATTTACCACAGGGGGGTACTCACCTCATCTCGGGTCGGCGTAGTCAATTCTGCATCACTGCCGCACCCCGGCCCCTAAGGGGAAAAAAAACAAGGACAATACAACCTACCCCCAAAGACTTACCTGATTTACCACAGGGGGCTACTCACCTCATTTCGGGTCGGCGCAGTTAATTCTGCATCATCACTGTACCCCGGCCCCAAAGGGGAGAACCACAATAGATTTACCAGGATCTTACCAATTGCCACTTGGAACTCTTCTGGTGGTTTAAATCCGCAACCTGCAAGGAATCTGGCAGAGTGAAGATCAGACTTTTGAACTCTTACGAACAATTGGACTTAGAGTCGCTACTGGAATTCACCAATTCCTCCACGCCAGTGAAGTAACTGGTCGTCTACGCACCCCTGCGCTCGACGCAGGATGGAGAGCTCATCTTTCCAAATCTTCAGGTGAGCTTAAGAGGGAACTTCAGGAGTGTTCTGTGGGTAGACAAGGGGAGTGGGAAGGCGGGTTAACGCTCAGGTTACGGGAGGTTAATTCCCTTTCTCCATTGCAGAAAGATATTCGTACGGGTCCAACAAACGAAGCTAAGTGGGTCTGTCCAGTCTGTCATCTCGGCTCTACGTGTTACTCTGGTGGAAGCAACAGCGGGCCAGTCCAGATCGACGCCCCCATGGGAATCAGGTGAGCTTAACAGAACGCGAAGCCTACCCACAAATACCCACCTGGGCGTCATGGAGACCTCGGAAACCGATCAGTTGGCCCAATTATTAGGGGAACTAAGGGCCGAAGTGCATTCCGCCCGCCAGGAAACCAATGCCCTCAGGAGGGAATTGATAGTGTCAAAAGAACGAACTGATGATTTGGCCAGACAGCTATTACAAAGCCAGGCTGGACAAACACCTCTACCTGGACTCGGTGCCAGCCCAGCTCCGGTGCCACCGAGTAACCGGGTGCAGATAAACCTTCCTGGAGCCGTTCCCTTGGCTCCGCCTGAATGCTTTGCCGGAGACCCTAAAAGGTTTGCTATATTCATGAATCAATGTCGCTTACACTTTTTATGTAGACCTGGAGCTTTCCCAAACGATCAAGCCAAGGTAGCTTTTGTACTGTCATATCTCAGCGGCAGTGCAGCGGACTGGTCCATTCCGCTAGTAAATCAGGATGACCCGATTCTTCGAGATTTCCAAGGTTTTCAAACTAGCATGGAAAGACTGTTCGCCGACATTCCCAAGGACAGGCTTTGGATAACGAACTTTTATCCTTACGGCAAGGTAATCAGGATATTTTATCTTAAATTGCAACTTTCAATAGATTAGTTGTGGAAACCGAATGGCCTGAAGCCAAGCGAATTACATTATTCCATCGAGGGCTTCGGGGAGAACTCAAGGATGTTTTAGCCCAAGTCGTGAACCCGCCTTTAGACTGTGCTGAATATATAGATTTTGTGGTCCAGTTAGATCAGACTTCAAACCAGAAAGGCTGATCAAACCAAGTTTGAAAACAAGGTCTTGGTTAAAACCTACGTACCCTCGAAGGGGGTAGATGCCTCAGAAGCCATGCAAATCGGGGGGGTTAGAGGACCCTTAACCCAGAAGGAAAGGGAAAGAAGACGGCAACAGCAATTATGTTTATATTGCAGAGCTACTGGTCATTTCCTTCGGAACTGCCCTGTAAAACCACCCAAGAAAACTATAGAAGTAGCAGACGAAAACCACTTGAAACCTGACTCGGGAAACGATCACGCCCGGCAAGCGTAGAGGTCAGCTTGCCGAGCTTAAAGAAGGACACTCTGACCTTGCATTTCACCATACCCATGGTCCTTATAGATCCAGAACAGCCATCACGCATGCACGCGGTAAAGGCGTACGTAGATAGTGGAGCCATAGGAAACTATTTGGACTACGGATTGGCTTCCAGGATGAATCTACCTCTCACCCGAAAGACCACTACCGATGTCGTCACCACTGTTGATGGAACTGAAATTGCCTCTGGGCCCGTAACTCATTCCACTGCAGAGATGACTTTGCTGGGTCAGGATGGACACCGAGAGGTTATGGTGTTTGATTTAATCAAGGCTCCACAGTTTCAACTGATACTGGGAATCCCTTGGTTGGAAAAACACAATCCCTGTATTGATTGGCGAGAGAAGAGACTAACCTTCCCAGAATGTGCTAACACCTGTTACCCAAAGAGAACTCTAAATTCAGTACTGGCCCCAATAATCCCAGCTGCCATACAATTACCTGCTGAATACCAAGACTTTCAGGATGTCTTTCAAAAGGAGCAGGCAAACACCTTACCACCGCACAGATCGTATGATTGTCAAATAGATCTCATACCAGGAGCACAACCACCTTGCAGCAGAATCTATGCCCTCACGGAACCTGAAAATCTCCACTTGCGCCAGTACCTAGACCAGTATCTCGCTAATGGCTTCATCCGCCCATCCAAGTCCCCTGCATCTTCCGCTTTGTTCTTCGTGCCAAAAAAGGAAGGCGACCTTAGAACATGCATTGACTACCGCGCGCTGAATCAGATAACTATCAAGAATCGGTACCCATTGCCTTTGATCCCTGAACTACTAGACCAGGTAAAGAACGCTTGTATATACACAAAACTAGACCTTCGGGGGGCATATCATCTGGTACGCGTCAAAGAGGGTGACGAATGGAAGACTGCTTTTCGCACCAAGTACGGATTATTTGAGTACCAGGTGATGCCTTTCGGACTGTGTAACGCACCAGCAGCCTTCCAGTTCTTCATGAACGATGTCTTCCGAGAGCTCATCGATGTTTGTGTAGTCGTTTACATCGACGATATTTTAGCATACTCCCTATCAGAATCCAATCATGTAAAGCACGTCCGAGCTGTCCTAGAAAAGTTACACCAGTATAAGTTATACGCTAAACTGGAAAAGTGCATCTTTCACACTACGGAAGTAGAGTTTCTTGGATTTATTCTGACCCTGAAAGGAATACGGATGGATACACGGAAGGTGGACGCAATTCTTAATTGGCCTTCGCCAAGCTCAGTCAAAGGAGTTCAAAGCATGCTCGGCTTTGCCAATATCTACCGCAGGTTTATCCCGGACTTCTCACACATTGTACATCCCATTACAACACTATTGCGAAAGAATAAACGCTTTACATGGACAGAAGAAGCCGAGAACGCCTTCCAAGAGTTAAAAAATAAATTCACGTCCGCTCCTGTATTACGACACCCGCGCCCAGAGCTTCCCTACATAGTGAAAACAGATGCATCCAGTTCAGCTATGGGAGCAGTGCTCTCCCAAAAGGATCCCGAAACTAACCAGCTGCACCCAGTGGCGTTTTGGTCAAGAAAGTTTTCGGCTCCCGAATTAAATTATGCTATAACCGACAAGGAACTGTTGGCCATCAAGTCCGCCTTCAAGGCTTGGCGGCACTATCTGCTGGGCGCCAGGCATACCATTATGGTCATCACTGATCACCGCAACTTACAATACCTAAAGTTGGCCAACGCCCAATCTTCACGCCAACTCTGTTGGGCATTGTTCTTCGCCGAGTTTGATTTTGTAATAACCTATCGACCAGGTTGTAAAAATGGAAAAGCTGATGCCCTGTCCCGAATAGGAATGGGAGAAACTGAAAGAGCTTTAGAACCTGTACCCATAATTCCTGAACAGAGGATCCTTGGTCTGACATCCATACACTCTCTGGAGGACATTCAAGAAAAGGTCCACCAACTCTTTGATTCTGATGCCTTACAGGGCTGGGCAAGGAAAGGCCCAGAGTATTCTGTCACCAACAATCTACCTTATTACCAAGGCCGGCTATTTTTGCCACTAGAGGAACTACAGAAACTTGTCATTTCTCATTACCACGATACCTTGATGGAAGGAAATCCTGGCATTGCTAAAACTGAAGCCAAAATCAAGAAACAGTTTTGGTGGCCCACCTGGCAAAAAGATGTCAAGTTGTTTGTCATGTCTTGTGGCATTTGCACTCAAAATAAAGGGGAAAAGAAAAAACCCGCTGGATTATTACAACCGTTAGACATACCACCTACTCCTTGGCATACCTTGTCATTAGACTTTATCACGGATTTAAACCTGTGCAAAGGTTATAACACCATTCTAGTTATTGTAGATCTTTTTTCTAAAATGGCCCATTTCATTCCTTTAAAAGGAATACCTTCAGCTTCAATCCTGGCCAAGGAGTTCCTTGAAAATGTTGTCCGTCTACATGGCTTTCCTTCCGTGTTAATTTCAGACCGGGGAAGTCAATTTATTTCACATTTTTGGAGGAAGTGCTGCCAGCTGGCACAAATTGATGTTAGACTTTCAACCAGCCACCATCCCCAGACCGACGGTCAAACTGAGGGAACCAACCAGACTCTTGAGCAATACCTACGTTGTATGCTACATCAATCTGAGGAGGATTGGAAAGACATTCTTTGGATCGCTGAGTATGCATACAATAATTCTGTACACTCAGGAACTAAACAAAGCCCTTTTTTTACCATATATGGTCACCATCCTCGAACCTCAGACTTAGATTCTCCCTAGCATTTAGAGATGCCTGCGGTGGACCATCTCCACGCTGTTATCACACAAGCCTTTAAAGAGGCGACTGCACATTTACAAAAGGCTAAGGATAAATACAAGAAGGATGCTGATCAACACAGGAGTGAAGCACCGCAATGCCAAGTAGAGGACCAAGTATGGTTAGCCACCAAGTACTTACCACTCAAGGGAACACGGACTTTTAACCCCAGGTACTTGGGACCTTATTCTATTAAGGCTATTATTAACCCAGTGCCGTCAAGTTGGACCTGCCTGGTCATATGCGTGTTCATCATGTTTTTCACATGTCTCTTTTGAAGCCTGTGCAACCTGGAACTAGACTAACCACCCCACCTGAACCTATCCTCATAGACGGGGAACCCGAATTCGAAGTCAAGAATATTTTGGACTCTAAAAGGGTGAGATCAAAACTCTTTTATCTCATTGATTGGAAAGGTTATGGTCAACAAGAAAGATCTTGGGAGCCTAGTGACCATGTGCATGCACCTCAATTAGTGAAAAGGTTCCACCAAGAATTTCCAGACAAACCAAGGCCGAGAGGGAGAACAGCTTTAGGAGGGGCCTTGAGGGGGAGTGCTGTCACGATGCCTGCCCCCGGAAAGCCAGACCAGGCCCAGCAACCCCGGAAGCAGGCATCATGCCACTTGAAGCATGCCCAAAAACCCCAGTTAGGCGCCCGGCTCATAAAAATAAAGTCAGTCCTGGTGCCATGGGCGCCAGGCTCATTACAGAAATCTTACCTGTTGCAGACCATGCTGCACGAAGCCACAAGCCAAATGAGGCTTAAAGGGACTACTTTACCTCAGGGACTCCTTTCCTCTCGGGTGGGGCTGTGGAAGAATACTTACCTGGGTCTTCTTCCAAGGCTATTTAAGCCACACCCGGACAGCCACACGTGCTTCGCGTTATTCTGCTTGCTGCAGCGTAACGCTCAGCATGTCTTCAGCAGCTCCAGTCTTCAGCCACGCCCGCTTCAGCCCTGGAACACCTGGAACAAGAAAAGGAAAAGGAGAAGAGGTCAGAACAAAACCCTTAACTGAATCCTTGATCCAGCACATCGTCGATCTGGAAGAGAGAAGCTTTCTCAGGTGCATTGCCACGCACCTCGCAGAGCCGCGCTGAACTCACCAACCGGGGCTGCATTCCTTTACTCCATCGCGAATCCAGCATCTCCAAGCCATTCCTCAACACCTGGGGGAGACAAGAACAGATAGGTGAGCAAGGGCAATACAAACCACCCCCAAAGACTTACCTGATTTACCACAGGGGGGTACTCACCTCATCTCGGGTCGGCGTAGAAAATTTTGCATCACTGCCGCACCCCGGCCCCTAAGGGGAAAACAAGGAGAATACAAATCACCCCCAAAGACTTACGTGATTACCACAGGGGGGTACTCACCTCATCTCGGGTCGGCGCAGTCAATCCGCATCACCGCCGCACCCCGGCCCCTAAGGGGAAAAAAAATCTAATGTATGGGTTACACAACCGCCACGCATACAGCCAGTGTGAAAAGAGTTAAATATCTTAATTCTACCTGATAACACTCTTGATCTCATGTCAATCATATCCACTACACTTCAGAACTACAGGAAAACATCATCAGGGCTTCCAATTGACCTCTTCATTGAGTCCTTTGACTGTTGATACCGTTAAAAAAATCAACCACTTTTCTTTGTATTGCAGTTTAAGTCAGCCTCGGCATTACTTGTTCTATCTACTCGCCACAAGACAGTCCATTTCAATTGTTCTACATCATGGCCCATCACTAGGAAATGGCTTACCATTGGTGCCTGCCTGAACATTCTGGTTACGAATGCAACTCCTGTGTTCTCCTATACGTATGGTCACCTTTCGTTCTGTCATGCCAATATAGATTTTACGGCAAGGACACCACACTGCATATACAACATGTGTTGAATTGCAATTTGTGAGATCAGTTTGTTGCCACTTCCTTGAAAGTCCCAAATCAACCTCTTTTGTTCTACTAGTGTATTTACAGTTGACACATTTGCCGCACGGTACGTGTCCTATCGCTGAGGGTAAGCCCCAAGCCTGTGTAATGCTGATTTGCTCTTTTCCTTTCAGAGCAATATCATTTTTGGTCAATAGTTCTTTCAAATTTGGTGCTCTCTTATAGGCACACACTGGACTTTCTAACAGGCTCTCACCCCCTGTCAGTATGTGCCAGTTCTTTTTAATGATTTTAATGACCTCATTCGTTCTTTCATTGTAAGTGCTTACAAACACAATGTTATTATTGTCTTGTTTTTTTTAACGGTATTCAAGCAGGGCATCCCGGTGATTATTAATCGATCTTTTATAACCTTTTTTGACAATTTTCTTGGGATAATGCCTATTGATCAACTTCACCTTCAGATGGTCAGCTTCTGTGTGGAAAGTGGAATTCAAGGTACTATTTCTTTTCAACCGAATGAACTGTCCGAACGGTAGATTTTCGCGGGTGTGCCTAGGATGGAAACTATTGAAACTCAATAGGGCGTTCTTGTCTGTCGTCTTATGAAATGGTTTGACTTGTAATATCCTATGTTCTTTATCAACCCAAATAGTTATATCTAAAAAATTGATTTTCTCTGAGCTATAGGTACAAGTAAACTTCAAATGTCGATTCTGTTGGTTAATCCACTCAAAAAATGCTAAGAATGAGTCAACTGTGCCGTCCCATATTATCAGGATGTCGTCAATGAATCTGCGCCATAAGGCAATATTCGAAAAGTACGGATTGCAAATCTGGTAAATATAGTGCAATTCAAAATTTTCAACATAAAGATTCGCTGCTGTTGGTGCCACTGGTGACCCCATGGCAGTGCCATGAATCTGATGGTATAGATCATTGTTGAACATAAAGTAATTTTCCGTAAGTGCCATCTCTGCGCACCATAGGATGAAGCTATTAGGTGTGACTCCTGAGCTTCCTTTGGCAAGCAGTACATTCTCAAGTACCTCTAGTGTGTCGTGCTGAGGTATACACGTATATAGTGCAACTACGTCTAAGCTGACTAACAGTTGGGTTTGGGGATCAAAGGACATATGCTCTACACTGTTTATTACTTCAGTAGTGTCCTGCAAATAGGAAAACATATTGAGGACAAATGGTTTTAGAAATTTGTCAGCGGATTTAGCAAGTGGTTCGAGCAGTGATCCAGTTCCAGAGACTATAGGGCGACTGTCACGATGCCTGCCCCCGGAAAGCCAGACCAGGCCCAGCAACCCCGGAAGCAGGCATCATGCCACTTGAAGCATGCCCAAAAACCCCAGTTAGGGGTTCTTTGGCTACAGTCCTGGCGCTTATGGCGCCAGGCTCATAAGAATAAAGTCAGTCCTGGCGCCATGAGCGCCAGGCTCATTACAGAAATCTTACCTGTTGCAGACCATGCTGCACGAAGCCACAAGCCAAATAAGGCTTAAAGGGACTACTTTACCTCAGGGACTCCTTTCCTCTCGGGTGGGGCTGTGGAAGAATACTTACCTGGGACTTCTTCCAAGGCTATTTAAGCCACACCCGGACAGCCACACGTGCTTCGCGTTATTCTGCTTGCTGCAGCGTAACGCTCACCGTGTCTTCAGCAGCTCCAGTCTTCAGCCACGCCCGCTTCAGCCCTGGAACACCTGGAACAAGAAAAGGAGAAGGAGAAGAGGTCAGAACAAAACCCTTACCTGAATCCTTGATCCAGCACATCGTTGATCTGGAAGAGAGAAGACTTCTCAAGTACATTGCCACGCACCTCGCAGAGCCGCGCTGAACTCACCAACCGGGGCTGCATTCCTTTACTCCATCCCGAATCCAGCATCTCCAGGCCATTCCTCAACACCTGGGGGAGACAAGAACAGATAGGTGAGCAAGGGCAATACCCCCAAAGACTTACCTGATTTACCACAGGGGGGTACTCACCTCATTTCGGGTCGGCGCAGTTAATTCTGCATCATCACAGTACCCCGGCCCCAAAGGGGAGAACCACAATAGATTTACCAGGATCTTACCAATTGCCACTTGGAACTCTTCTGGTGGTTTAAATCCGCAACCTGCAAGGAATCTGGCAGAGTGAAGATCAGACTTTTGAACTCTTACGAACAATTGGACTTAGAGTCAATACTGGAACTCACCAATTCCTCCACGCCAGTGAAGTAACTGGTCGTCTAGGCGCCCCTGCGCTCGACGCAGGATGGAGAGCTCATCTTTCCAAATCTTCAGGTGAGCTTAAGAGGGAACTTCAGGAGTGTTCTGTGGGCAGACAAGGGGAGTGGGAAGGCGGGTTAACGCTCAGATTACGGGAGGTTAATTCCCTTTCTCCATTGCAGAAAGATATTCATACGGGTCCAACAAATGAAGCTAAGTGGGTCTGTCCAGTCTGTCATCTCGGCTCTACGTGTTACTCTGGTGGAAGCAACAGTGGGCCACTCCAGATCGACGCCCCCGTGGGAATCAGGTGAGCGTAACAGCGACCAGGGGGTTTGAGTAATGCCTTGTGAATTTTAGGTAGGGTATAGAATTTAGGAACAGTTGGTCTAGGTACGATGAGATAATCATATTCCTGCTTACAAATCCATTCCCTCTGTAATGCTTTCTCAACTTTCTCTCTGATAAGTACTGATAATCTTGCAGTAGGATCATCTTTCAACAAGCGATAGTAAGAACTATCACACAGCTGTCTTTTGCATTCATCAATGGAGGCTTCCCTATCCTGAATAACAACTGCCCCTCCTTTATCTGCCTTACGGATTATAATACTCTGATTCTTAGCCAAAGATGTTATAGCTTTCTTCTCAGTGTTACTCAGATTCTGAAATTTGAACGGAGCTTTCTCTCTCTCCAGAACACTCAGGTCGTGCCAAACCCTCTTCGCTAACACAACAGCCTCAGGAGTATAACTTGCTACCGGGGGATCAAAATTGGATTTTTTCTTTAAACCACTCTCATTCATGGTTTTTTCAAACTCTTTGTCCATAAAATACTGCTTTAGGTGAATCTTACGAAGGAGTTGCTCAATCTCAATTCTAGTCTGGAATTTATCATAATGTGTGGTTGGAACAAAACCTAGTCAAAACTGTCATTTCCACACTACTAGGTCTATACCCAGACTGGTTAACTAATAGGGATGATTGCTCCGGGTTCTTCGTTCCTCCGATCCCCACTGGTTCTCTTCCTCTCGTTCGTCCAAAAAAGAAACCACGGAAGCCGATGTTTGTTGTTGCTGCGGTGGTGGGCCTGAATTGTATTGGTAATTTCTGCCTCCCCTTCTTTGTGCTCTCCTATTGCGAAAATTCCCTCTCTGTTGTCTGTCCCTACTCCTGTAGGGTCTTTGGCCCTGGCAACTCTGAAAGCTGCCGTCATTGGAACTGCCTGAGCTATATGACGTGTAACCATTCTTCTTTTGTTTTTGTTGTCCATATGCTCTCTGTTGTTGTAATCCTGGGTGTATATACCCATCCTTAGTATACGGATATGCTTCTTCATGTGAAAAATGTATCAGGTCCCTTTTCATCCGTGCGATTCTATCCTTCGTACAAAAACTTTTAAACTCTGTCATTTCACGTGTGATTTCTTCCAGACGTTTTTTAGATGTATCTAACGGTACCAATTGTTTGATGGCTTCTCCCATTTTGTCAAGGTCTCCTGTGATTTTTAATGTCATTTCTCTTGCCGTGTCAATTATAAGGATTACCCAGTCTCTGACACATTTGTTGGCTATGTAGCTCCATTGTATGATGAAATCTTTGTTGTCTAAAAATAAACGTGGTTCGTTCCGTACAATTAAACCAGTAGGAAGGGTACCTGACCGTAGGTACTCAATCATAATAGAACCATGCAGTTCTGTACGAATTAACATTTTTTTCATTTGTACTAATTCATCCCAATTACTAAGATTGACCGACAAAGGACCTTCCTCCTTCCTCCGAGAAAAAAGACGCCTGTGCTAATAATTCTTCCACGTATTTCTCATCATAGCTCTTAGTTTTGTCCGCCGCCATAGTGAAAAAGTGTGTCCACTCAGTCTACCCAGAACTCCCTGTTAAAGAATCCAATAAACTAAAGGTTGTCTGGAATCTGTCAAATCACTGTCCACCGTTCGCGTTTATTCCTTCTCTACTCCTTACTTTCACCGTACCCTACTTAAACAAGTCTCACGGGAACACCCGCGCTTACAATACAACCACCAAATAGAGACATGAAACCATTTTAATGACGTAGTGACCGGGCTCCTAAGCACAAATTCGGGACAATCCTTTACCTAAGGGTCACACCACGTCACCAGTTATCTCCTCTTGTCTTCCCCTCGTCAACAAACTCAGTACTTGTAACAAATAGGTACTAAGTCACAATCACACTTTGTACAACACAATTTTAATTCCATATAAATCACAATACATTATTCAATTCTTTAAAACATCGTCTTAAAATTGCAAAAATTCATAAAAACTTTTTACAACATTCTCATAAAACAATTCCCATATATAAAACAACCTGTGTTATGCTCACCCCTGTGTCAACCTGCCTATACAAAACTCAATAATGTGTAGTGTTAGGGTGAACACTCTACCTCAAGAGACCAAATGGTCAGTAGCTACTTGGTTCACTTTTACTAAAGGATACCACTATACACGTAATTAATCTGTTTACTGTATTCCTACCCCCTCCAGTGCTACCCTTGGGTGGATACCAGTCCGATATATCAGAAAAATTAATATATTGTCACTAAATCACAATAACTTTAGTTGCCCAACATGTTTCGTTCTTCACTCATTTATTCGACCAAGTGTTAAAGAGCTTCATCAGGGGGACCATCTGTACCCTTAAACAATATCTCTTCGCCTATGGTAGATCCCACATTTTCAAAACTCTTTACTGTGCATGATTAACTCAGCATCACACAATTCTTGACCTAGGGAAACACAATGGAGGAAGGATAACCAGAAATAAGAGTCAGTACCTTCAGAATTACTGTTATTCTACTCAGTCTGCTCCTAAATTAGCTAAACTAAGGCTTACTGTGTCACTCTTTTCAAAGGATAATTGAACAATGGCTCCTGTAGGGGAGTATCCAAACAACAATTTCGGACCGCTCAGATCCTGCAAAACACAATACAATCCAAACGACTAAAAACAGTGCGTAATTTCCAAATGAGACAATGTCTCTACTATTTCCAATCTCACAGTGTATATTATACTCCTAATGTACAGATCTAATTACATTAGTTCAAACCTCCTTTTTACTCCTTCTCCAGTCTCATGGAGCAACAATCAGTAATACCATCTCTTTAGTATATTCATAGTTGTTACCTAAGATGTCATTCCATTCCAATCCTATCTGACACTGTCACTATGTTATAGCACCCGTGTCAGATCAACTGCCCTTATAGCTGGTCAAAACACTCTCAAGTACCAACTCGCCGGTGTACTCATTACCTGCTTTCAGGTGATCCCAGGCGCTGAACTCACCAACCGGGGCTGCATTCCTTTACTCCATCGCGAATCCAGCATCTCCAGGCCATTCCTCAACACCTGGGGGAGACAAGAACAGATAGGTGAGCAAGGGCAATACAAACCACCCCCAAAGACTTACCTGATTTACCACAGGGGGGTACTCACCTCATCTCGGGTCGGCGTAGTCAATTCTGCATCACTGCCGCACCCCGGCCCCTAAGGGGAAAAAAAACAAGGACAATACAACCTACCCCCAAAGACTTACCTGATTTACCACAGGGGGCTACTCACCTCATTTCGGGTCGGCGCAGTTAATTCTGCATCATCACTGTACCCCGGCCCCAAAGGGGAGAACCACAATAGATTTACCAGGATCTTACCAATTGCCACTTGGAACTCTTCTGGTGGTTTAAATCGGCAACCTGCAAGGAATCTGGCAGAGTGAAGATCAGACTTTTGAACTCTTACGAACAATTGGACTTAGAGTCGCTACTGGAATTCACCAATTCCTCCACGCCAGTGAAGTAACTGGTCGTCTACGCACCCCTGCGCTCGACGCAGGATGGAGAGCTCATCTTTCCAAATCTTCAGGTGAGCTTAAGAGGGAACTTCAGGAGTGTTCTGTGGGTAGACAAGGGGAGTGGCAAGGCGGGTTAACGCTCAGGTTACGGGAGGTTAATTCCCTTTCTCCATTGCAGAAAGATATTCGTACGGGTCCAACAAACGAAGCTAAGTGGGTCTGTCCAGTCTGTCATCTCGGCTCTACGTGTTACTCTGGTGGAAGCAACAGCGGGCCAGTCCAGATCGACGCCCCCGTGGGAATCAGGTGAGCTTAACAGAACGCGAAGCCTACCCACAAATACCCACCTGGGCGTCATGGAGACCTCGGAAACCGATCAGTTGGCCCAATTATTAGGGGAACTAAGGGCCGAAGTGCATTCCGCCCGCCAGGAAACCAATGCCCTCAGGAGGGAATTGATAGTGTCAAAAGAACGAACTGATGATTTGGCCAGACAGCTATTACAAAGCCAGGCTGGACAAACACCTCTACCTGGACTCGGTGCCAGCCCAGCTCCGGTGCCACTGAGTAACCGGGTGCAGATAAACCTTCCTGGAGCCGTTCCCTTGGCTCCGCCTGAATGCTTTGCCGGAGACCCTAAAAGGTTTGCTATATTCATGAATCAATGTCGCTTACACTTTTTATGTAGACCTGGAGCTTTCCCAAACGATCAAGCCAAGGTAGCTTTTGTACTGTCATATCTCAGCGGCAGTGCAGCGGACTGGTCCATTCCGCTAGTAAATCAGGATGACCCGATTCTTCGAGATTTCCAAGGTTTTCAAACTAGCATGGAAAGACTGTTCGCCGACATTCCCAAGGACAGGCTTTGGATAACGAACTTTTATCCTTACAGCAAGGTAATCAGGATATTTTATCTTAAATTGCAACTTTCAATAGATTAGTTGTGGAAACCGAATGGCCTGAAGCCAAGCGAATTACATTATTCCATCGAGGGCTTCGGGGAGAACTCAAGGATGTTTTAGCCCAAGTCGTGAACCCGCCTTTAGACTGTGCTGAATATATAGATTTTGTGGTCCAGTTAGATCAGACTTCAAACCAGAAAGGCTGATCAAACCAAGTTTGAAAACAAGGTCTTGGTTAAAACCTACGTACCCTCGAAGGGGGTAGATGCCTCAGAAGCCATGCAAATCGGGGGGGTTAGAGGACCCTTAACCCAGAAGGAAAGGGAAAGAAGACGGCAACAGCAATTATGTTTATATTGCAGAGCTACTGGTCATTTCCTTCGGAACTGCCCTGTAAAACCACCCAAGAAAACTATAGAAGTAGCAGACGAAAACCACTTGAAACCTGACTCGGGAAACGATCACGCCCGGCAAGCGTAGAGGTCAGCTTGCCGAGCTTAAAGAAGGACACTCTGACCTTGCATTTCACCATACCCATGGTCCTTATAGATCCAGAACAGCCATCACGCATGCACGCGGTAAAGGCGTACGTAGATAGTGGAGCCATAGGAAACTATTTGGACTACGGATTGGCTTCCAGGATGAATCTACCTCTCACCCGAAAGACCACTACCGATGTCGTCACCACTGTTGATGGAACTGAAATTGCCTCTGGGCCCGTAACTCATTCCACTGCAGAGATGACTTTGCTGGGTCAGGATGGACACCGAGAGGTTATGGTGTTTGATTTAATCAAGGCTCCACAGTTTCAACTGATACTGGGAATCCCTTGGTTGGAAAAACACAATCCCTGTATTGATTGGCGAGAGAAGAGACTAACCTTCCCAGAATGTGCTAACACCTGTTACCCAAAGAGAACTCTAAATTCAGTACTGGCCCCAATAATCCCAGCTGCCATACAATTACCTGCTGAATACCAAGACTTTCAGGATGTCTTTCAAAAGGAGCAGGCAAACACCTTACCACCGCACAGATCGTATGATTGTCAAATAGATCTCATACCAGGAGCACAACCACCTTGCAGCAGAATCTATGCCCTCACGGAACCTGAAAATCTCCACTTGCGCCAGTACCTAGACCAGTATCTCGCTAATGGCTTCATCCGCCCATCCAAGTCCCCTGCATCTTCCGCTTTGTTCTTCGTGCCAAAAAAGGAAGGCGACCTTAGAACATGCATTGACTACCGCGCGCTGAATCAGATAACTATCAAGAATCGGTACCCATTGCCTTTGATCCCTGAACTACTAGACCAGGTAAAGAACGCTTGTATATACACAAAACTAGACCTTCGGGGGGCATATCATCTGGTACGCGTCAAAGAGGGTGACGAATGGAAGACTGCTTTTCGCACCAAGTACGGATTATTTGAGTACCAGGTGATGCCTTTCGGACTGTGTAACGCACCAGCAGCCTTCCAGTTCTTCATGAACGATGTCTTCCGAGAGCTCATCGATGTTTGTGTAGTCGTTTACATCGACGATATTTTAGCATACTCCCTATCAGAATCCAATCATGTAAAGCACGTCCGAGCAGTCCTAGAAAAGTTACACCAGTATAAGTTATACGCTAAACTGGAAAAGTGCATCTTTCACACTACGGAAGTAGAGTTTCTTGGATTTATTCTGACCCTGAAAGGAATACGGATGGATACACGGAAGGTGGACGCAATTCTTAATTGGCCTTCGCCAAGCTCAGTCAAAGGAGTTCAAAGCATGCTCGGCTTTGCCAATATCTACCACAGGTTTATCCCGGACTTCTCACACATTGTACATCCCATTACAACACTATTGCGAAAGAATAAATGCTTTACATGGACAGAAGAAGCCGAGAACGCCTTCCAAGAGTTAAAAAATAAATTCACGTCCGCTCCTGTATTACGACACCCGCGCCCAGAGCTTCCCTACATAGTGAAAACAGATGCATCCAGTTCAGCTATGGGAGCAGTGCTCTCCCAAAAGGATCCCGAAACTAACCAGCTGCACCCAGTGGCGTTTTGGTCAAGAAAGTTTTCGGCTCCCGAATTAAATTATGCTATAACCGACAAGGAACTGTTGGCCATCAAGTCCGCCTTCAAGGCTTGGCGGCACTATCTGCTGGGCGCCAGGCATACCATTATGGTCATCACTGATCACCGCAACTTACAATACCTAAAGTTGGCCAAGGCCCAATCTTCACGCCAACTCTGTTGGGCATTGTTCTTCGCCGAGTTTGATTTTGTAATAACCTATCGACCAGGTTGTAAAAATGGAAAAGCTGATGCCCTGTCCCGAATAGGAATGGGAGAAACTGAAAGAGCTTTAGAACCTGTACCCATAATTCCTGAACAGAGGATCCTTGGTCTGACATCCATACACTCTCTGGAGGACATTCAAGAAAAGGTCCATCAACTCTTTGATTCTGATGCCTTACAGGGCTGGGCAAGGAAAGGCCCAGAGTATTCTGTCACCAACAATCTACCTTATTACCAAGGCCGGCTATTTTTGCCACTAGAGGAACTACAGAAACTTGTCATTTCTCATTACCACGATACCTTGATGGAAGGACATCCTGGCATTGCTAAAACTGAAGCCAAAATCAAGAAACAGTTTTGGTGGCCCACCTGGCAAAAAGATGTCAAGTTGTTTGTCATGTCTTGTGGCATTTGCACTCAAAATAAAGGGGAAAAGAAAAAACCCGCTGGATTATTACAACCGTTAGACATACCACCTACTCCTTGGCATACCTTGTCATTAGACTTTATCACGGATTTAAACCCGTGCAAAGGTTATAACACCATTCTAGTTATTGTAGATCTTTTTTCTAAAATGGCCCATTTCATTCCTTTAAAAGGAATACCTTCAGCTTCAATCCTGGCCAAGGAGTTCCTTGAAAATGTTGTCCGTCTACATGGCTTTCCTTCCGTGTTAATTTCAGACCGGCGAAGTCAATTTATTTCACATTTTTGGCGGAAGTGCTGCCAGCTGGCACAAATTGATGTTAGACTTTCAACCAGCCACCATCCCCAGACCGACGGTCAAACTGAGAGAACCAACTAGACTCTTGAGCAATACCTACGTTGTATGCTACATCAATCTGAGGAGGATTGGAAAGACATTCTTTGGATCGCTGAGTATGCATACAATAATTCTGTACACTCAGGAACTAAACAAAGCCCTTTTTTTACCATATATGGTCACCATCCTCGAACCTCAGACTTAGATTCTCCCTAGCATTTAGAGATGCCTGCGGTGGACCATCTCCACGCTGTTATCACACAAGCCTTTAAAGAGGCGACTGCACATTTACAAAAGGCTAAGGATAAATACAAGAAGGATGCTGATCAACACAGGAGTGAAGCACCGCAATACCAAGTAGGGGACCAAGTATGGTTAGCCACCAAGTACTTACCACTCAAGGGAACACAGACTTTTAACCCCAGGTACTTGGGACCTTATTCTATTAAGGCTATTATTAACCCAGTGGCCGTCAAGTTGGACCTGCCTGGTCATATGCGTGTTCATCATGTTTTTCACATGTCTCTTTTGAAGCCTGTGCAACCTGGAACTAGACTAACCACCCCACCTGAACCTATCCTCATAGACGGGGAACCCGAATTCGAAGTCAAGAATATTTTGGACTCTAAAAGGGTGAGATCAAAACTCTTTTATCTCATTGATTGGAAAGGTTATGGTCAACAAGAAAGATCTTGGGAGCCTAGTGACCATGTGCATGCACCTCAATTAGTGAAAAGGTTCCACCAAGAATTTCCAGACAAACCAAGGCCGAGAGGGAGAACAGCTTTAGGAGGGGCCTTGAGGGGGAGTGCTGTCACGATGCCTGCCCCCGGAAAGCCAGACCAGGCCCAGCAACCCCGGAAGCAGGCATCATGCCACTTGAAGCATGCCCAAAAACCCCAGTTAGGCGCCCGGCTCATAAAAATAAAGTCAGTCCTGGTGCCATGGGCGCCAGGCTCATTACAGAAATCTTACCTGTTGCAGACCATGCTGCACGAAGCCACAAGCCAAATGAGGCTTAAAGGGACTACTTTACCTCAGGGACTCCTTTCCTCTCGGGTGGGGCTGTGGAAGAATACTTACCTGGGTCTTCTTCCAAGGCTATTTAAGCCACACCCGGACAGCCACACGTGCTTCGCGTTATTCTGCTTGCTGCAGCGTAACGCTCATCATGTCTTCAGCAGCTCCAGTCTTCAGCCACGCCCGCTTCAGCCCTGGAACACCTGGAACAAGAAAAGGAAAAGGAGAAGAGGTCAGAACAAAACCCTTAACTGAATCCTTGATCCAGCACATCGTCGATCTGGAAGAGAGAAGCCTTCTCAGGTGCATTGCCACGCACCTCGCAGAGCCGCGCTGAACTCACCAACCGGGGCTGCATTCCTTTACTCCATCGCGAATCCAGCATCTCCAAGCCATTCCTCAACACCTGGGGGAGACAAGAACAGATAGGTGAGCAAGGGCAATACAAACCACCCCCAAAGACTTACCTGATTTACCACAGGGGGGTACTCACCTCATCTCGGGTCGGCGTAGAAAATTCTGCATCACTGCCGCACCCCGGCCCCTAAGGGGAAAACAAGGAGAATACAAATCACCCCCAAAGACTTACGTGATTACCACAGGGGGGTACTCACCTCATCTCGGGTCGGCGCAGTCAATCCGCATCACCGCCGCACCCCGGCCCCTAAGGGGAAAAAAAATCTAATGTATGGGTTACACAACCGCCACGCATACAGCCAGTGTGAAAAGAGTTAAATATCTTAATTCTACCTGATAACACTCTTGATCTCATGTCAATCATATCCACTACACTTCAGAACTACAGGAAAACATCATCAGGGCTTCCAATTGACCTCTTCATTGAGTCCTTTGACTGTTGATACCGTTAAAAAAATCAACCACTTTTCTTTGTATTGCAGTTTAAGTCAGCCTCGGCATTACTTGTTCTATCTACTCGCCACAAGACAGTCCATTTCAATTGTTCTACATCATGGCCCATCACTAGGAAATGGCTTACCATTGGTGCCTGCCTGAACATTCTGGTTACGAATGCAACTCCTGTGTTCTCCTATACGTATGGTCACCTTTCGTTCTGTCATGCCAATATAGATTTTACGGCAAGGACACCACACTGCATATACAACATGTGTTGAATTGCAATTTGTGAGATCAGTTTGTTGCCACTTCCTTGAAAGTCCCAAATCAACCTCTTTTGTTCTACTAGTGTATTTACAGTTGACACATTTGCCGCACGGTACGTGTCCTATCGCTGAGGGTAAGCCCCAAGCCTGTGTAATGCTGATTTGCTCTTTTCCTTTCAGAGCAATATCATTTTTGGTCAATAGTTCTTTCAAATTTGGTGCTCTCTTATAGGCACACACTGGACTTTCTAACAGGCTCTCACCCCCTGTCAGTATGTGCCAGTTCTTTTTAATGATTTTAATGACCTCATTCGTTCTTTCATTGTAAGTGCTTACAAATACAATGTTATTATTGTCTTGTTTTTTTTAACGGTATTCAAGCAGGGCATCCCGGTGATTATTAATCGATCTTTTATAAGCTTTTTTGACAATTTTCTTGGGATAATGCCTATTGATCAACTTCACCTTCAGATGGTCAGCTTCTGTGTGGAAAGTGGAATTCAAGGTACTATTTCTTTTCAACCGAATGAACTGTCCGAACGGTAGATTTTCGCGGGTGTGCCTAGGATGGAAACTATTGAAACTCAATAGGGCGTTCTTGTCTGTCGTCTTATGAAATGGTTTGACTTGTAATATCCTATGTTCTTTATCAACCCAAAAAGTTATATCTAAAACATTGATTTTCTCTGAGCTATAGGTACAAGTAAACTTCAAATGTCGATTCTGTTGGTTAATCCACTCAAAAAATGCTAAGAATGAGTCAACTGTGCCGTCCCATATTATCAGGATGTCGTCAATGAATCTGCGCCATAAGGCAATATTCGAAAAGTACGGATTCCAAATCTGGTAAATATAGTGCAATTCAAAATTTTCAACATAAAGATTCGCTGCTGTTGGTGCCACTGGTGACCCCATGGCAGTGCCATTAATCTGATGGTATAGATCATTGTTGAACATAAAGTAATTTTCCGTAAGTGCCATCTCTGCGCACCATAGGATGAAGCTATTAGGTGTGACTCCTGAGCTTCCTTTGGCAAGCAGTACATTCTCAAGTACCTCTAGTGTGTCGTGCTGAGGTATACACGTATATAGTGCAACTACGTCTAAGCTGACTAACAGTTGGGTTTGGGGATCAAAGGACATATGCTCTACACTGTTTATTACTTCAGTAGTGTCCTGCAAATAGGAAAACATATTGAGGACAAATGGTTTTAGAAATTTGTCAGCGGATTTAGCAAGTGGTTCGAGCAGTGATCCAGTTCCAGAGACTATAGGGCGACTGTCACGATGCCTGCCCCCGGAAAGCCAGACCAGGCCCAGCAACCCCGGAAGCAGGCATCATGCCACTTGAAGCATGCCCAAAAACCCCAGTTAGGGGCTCTTTGGCTACAGTCCTGGCGCTTATGGCGCCAGGCTCATAAGAATAAAGTCAGTCCTGGCGCCATGAGCGCCAGGCTCATTACAGAAATCTTACCTGTTGCAGACCATGCTGCACGAAGCCACAAGCCAAATAAGGCTTAAAGGGACTACTTTACCTCAGGGACTCCTTTCCTCTCGGGTGGGGCTGTGGAAGAATACTTACCTGGGACTTCTTCCAAGGCTATTTAAGCCACACCCGGACAGCCACACGTGCTTCGCGTTATTCTGCTTGCTGCAGCGTAACGCTCACCGTGTCTTCAGCAGCTCCAGTCTTCAGCCACGCCCGCTTCAGCCCTGGAACACCTGGAACAAGAAAAGGAGAAGGAGAAGAGGTCAGAACAAAACCCTTACCTGAATCCTTGATCCAGCACATCGTCGATCTGGAAGAGAGAAGACTTCTCAGGTACATTGCCACGCACCTCGCAGAGCCGCGCTGAACTCACCAACCGGGGCTGCATTCCTTTACTCCATCGCGAATCCAGCATCTCCAGGCCATTCCTCAACACCTGGGGGAGACAAGAACAGATAGGTGAGCAAGGGCAATACAAACCACCCCCAAAGACTTACCTGATTTACCACAGGGGGGTACTCACCTCATCTCGGGTCGGCGTAGAAAATTCTGCATCACTGCCGCACCCCGGCCCCTAAGGGGAAAAAAAATCTAATGTATGGGTTACACAACCGCCACGCATACAGCCAGTGTGAAAAGAGTTAAATATCTTAATTCTACCTGATAACACTCTTGATCTCATGTCAATCATATCCACTACACTTCAGAACTACAGGAAAACATCATCAGGGCTTCCAATTGACCTCTTCATTGAGTCCTTTGACTGTTGATACCGTTAAAAAAATCAACCACTTTTCTTTGTATTGCAGTTTAAGTCAGCCTCGGCATTACTTGTTCTATCTACTCGCCACAAGACAGTCCATTTCAATTGTTCTACATCATGGCCCATCACTAGGAAATGGCTTACCATTGGTGCCTGCCTGAACATTCTGGTTACGAATGCAACTCCTGTGTTCTCCTATACGTATGGTCACCTTTCGTTCTGTCATGCCAATATAGATTTTACGGCAAGGACACCACACTGCATATACAACATGTGTTGAATTGCAATTTGTGAGATCAGTTTGTTGCCACTTCCTTGAAAGTCCCAAATCAACCTCTTTTGTTCTACTAGTGTATTTACAGTTGACACATTTGCCGCACGGTACGTGTCCTATCGCTGAGGGTAAGCCCCAAGCCTGTGTAATGCTGATTTGCTCTTTTCCTTTCAGAGCAATATCATTTTTGGTGAATAGTTCTTTCAAATTTGGTGCTCTCTTATAGGCACACACTGGACTTTCTAACAGGCTCTCACCCCCTGTCAGTATGTGCCAGTTCTTTTTAATGATTTTAATGACCTCATTCGTTCTTTCATTGTAAGTGCTTACAAACACAATGTTATTATTGTCTTGTTTTTTTTAACGGTATTCAAGCAGGGCATCCCGGTGATTATTAATCGATCTTTTATAAGCTTTTTTGACAATTTTCTTGGGATAATGCCTATTGATCAACTTCACCTTCAGATGGTCAGCTTCTGTGTGGAAAGTGGAATTCAAGGTACTATTTCTTTTCAACCGAATGAACTGTCCGAACGGTAGATTTTCGCGGGTGTGCCTAGGATGGAAACTATTGAAACTCAATAGGGCGTTCTTGTCTGTCGTCTTATGAAATGGTTTGACTTGTAATATCCTATGTTCTTTATCAACCCAAATAGTTATATCTAAAAAATTGATTTTCTCTGAGCTATAGGTACAAGTAAACTTCAAATGTCGATTCTGTTGGTTAATCCACTCAAAAAATGCTAAGAATGAGTCAACTGTGCCGTCCCATATTATCAGGATGTCGTCAATGAATCTGCGCCATAAGGCAATATTCGAAAAGTACGGATTGCAAATCTGGTAAATATAGTGCAATTCAAAATTTTCAACATAAAGATTCGCTGCTGTTGGTGCCACTGGTGACCCCATGGCAGTGCCATGAATCTGATGGTATAGATCATTGTTGAACATAAAGTAATTTTCCGTAAGTGCCATCTCTGCGCACCATAGGATGAAGCTATTAGGTGTGACTCATGAGCTTCCTTTGGCAAGCAGTACATTCTCAAGTACCTCTAGTGTGTCGTGCTGAGGTATACACGTATATAGTGCAACTACGTCTAAGCTGACTAACAGTTGGGTTTGGGGATCAAAGGACATATGCTCTACACTGTTTATTACTTCAGTAGTGTCCTGCAAATAGGAAAACATATTGAGGACAAATGGTTTTAGAAATTTGTCAGCGGATTTAGCAAGTGGTTCGAGCAGTGATCCAGTTCCAGAGACTATAGGGCGACTGTCACGATGCCTGCCCCCGGAAAGCCAGACCAGGCCCAGCAACCCCGGAAGCAGGCATCATGCCACTTGAAGCATGCCCAAAAACCCCAGTTAGGGGCTCTTTGGCTACAGTCCTGGCGCTTATGGCGCCAGGCTCATAAGAATAAAGTCAGTCCTGGCGCCATGAGCGCCAGGCTCATTACAGAAATCTTACCTGTTGCAGACCATGCTGCACAAAGCCACAAGCCAAATAAGGCTTAAAGGGACTACTTTACCTCAGGGACTCCTTTCCTCTCGGGTGGGGCTGTGGAAGAATACTTACCTGGGACTTCTTCCAAGGCTATTTAAGCCACACCCGGACAGCCACACGTGCTTCGCGTTATTCTGCTTGCTGCAGCGTAACGCTCACCGTGTCTTCAGCAGCTCCAGGCTTCAGCCACGCCTGCTTCAGCCCTGGAACACCTGGAACAAGAAAAGGAGAAGGAGAAGAGGTCAGAACAAAACTCTTACCTGAATCCTTGATCCAGCACATCGTCGATCTGGAAGAGAGAAGACTTCTCAGGTACATTGCCACGCACCTCGCAGAGCCGCGCTGAACTCACCAACCGGGGCTGCATTCCTTTACTCCATCGCGAATCCAGCATCTCCAGGCCATTCCTCAACACCTGGGGGAGACAAGAACAGATAGGTGAGCAAGGGCAATACCCCCAAAGACTTACCTGATTTACCACAGGGGGGTACTCACCTCATCTCGGGTCAGCGTAGTCAATTCTGCATCATTGCCGCACCCTGGTCCCTAAGGGGAAAAAAAACAAGGACAATACAACCTACCCCCAAAGACTTACCTGATTTACCACAGGGGGGTACTCACCTCATTTCGGGTCGGCGCAGTTAATTCTGCATCATCACAGTACCCCGGCCCCAAAGGGGAGAACCACAATAGATTTACCAGGATCTTACCAATTGCCACTTGGAACTCTTCTGGTGGTTTAAATCCGCAACCTGCAAGGAATCTGGCAGAGTGAAGATCAGACTTTTGAACTCTTACGAACAATTGGACTTAGAGTCAATACTGGAACTCACCAATTCCTCCACGCCAGTGAAGTAACTGGTCGTCTAGGCGCCCCTGCGCTCGACGCAGGATGGAGAGCTCATCTTTCCAAATCTTCAGGTGAGCTTAAGAGGGAACTTCAGGAGTGTTCTGTGGGCAGACAAGGGGAGTGGGAAGGCGGGTTAACGCTCAGATTACGGGAGGTTAATTCCCTTTCTCCATTGCAGAAAGATATTCATACGGGTCCAACAAATGAAGCTAAGTGGGTCTGTCCAGTCTGTCATCTCGGCTCTACGTGTTACTCTGGTGGAAGCAACAGTGGGCCAGTCCAGATCGACGCCCCCGTGGGAATCAGGTGAGCGTAACAGCGACCAGGGGGTTTGAGTAATGCCTTGTGAATTTTAGGTAGGGTATAGAATTTAGGAACAGTTGGTCTAGGTACGATGAGATAATCATATTCCTGCTTACAAATCCATTCCCTCTGTAATGCTTTCTCAACTT
This sequence comes from Ambystoma mexicanum, assembly GCF_040938575.1. Classification (NCBI taxonomy): domain Eukaryota; kingdom Metazoa; phylum Chordata; class Amphibia; order Caudata; family Ambystomatidae; genus Ambystoma; species Ambystoma mexicanum. The sequence goes on along the minus strand of NC_090934.1, from coordinate 416,196,164 downwards.
TCTCTCTGATAAGTACTGATAATCTTGCAGTAGGATCATCTTTCAACAAGCGATAGTAAGAACTATCACAAAGCTGTCTTTTGCATTCATCAATGGAGGCTTCCCTATCCTGAATAACAACTGCCCCTCCTTTATCTGCCTTACGGATTATAATACTCTGATTCTTAGCCAAAGATGTTATAGCTTTCTTCTCAGTGTTACTCAGATTCTGAAATTTGAACGGAGCTTTCTCTCTCTCCAGAACACTCAGGTCGTGCCAAACCCTCTTCGCTAACACAACAGCCTCAGGAGTATAACTTGCTACCGGGGGATCAAAATTGGATTTTTTCTTTAAACCACTCTCATTCATGGTTTTTTCAAACTCTTTGTCCATAAAATACTGCTTTAGGTGAATCTTACGAAGGAGTTGCTCAATCTCAATTCTAGTCTGGAATTTATCATAATGTGTGGTTGGAAAAAAACCTAGTCAAAACTGTCATTTCCACACTACTAGGTCTATACCCAGACTGGTTAACTAATAGGGATGATTGCTCCGGGTTCTTCGTTCCTCCGATCCCCACTGGTTCTCTTCCTCTCGTTCGTCCAAAAAAGAAACCACGGAAGCCGATGTTTGTTGTTGCTGCGGTGGTGGGCCTGAATTGTATTGGTAATTTCTGCCTCCCCTTCTTTGTGCTCTCCTATTGCGAAAATTCCCTCTCTGTTGTCTGTCCCTACTCCTGTAGGGTCTTTGGCCCTGGCAACTCTGAAAGCTGCCGTCATTGGAACTGCCTGAGCTATATGACGTGTAACCATTCTTCTTTTGTTTTTGTTGTCCATATGCTCTCTGTTGTTGTAATCCTGGGTGTATATACCCATCCTTAGTATACGGATATGCTTCTTCATGTGAAAAATGTATCAGGTCCCTTTTCATCCGTGCGATTCTATCCTTCGTACAAAAACTTTTAAACTCTGTCATTTCACGTGTGATTTCTTCCAGACGTTTTTTAGATGTATCTAACGGTACCAATTGTTTGATGGCTTCTCCCATTTTGTCAAGGTCTCCTGTGATTTTTAATGTCATTTCTCTTGCCGTGTCAATTATAAGGATTACCCAGTCTCTGACACATTTGTTGGCTATGTAGCTCCATTGTATGATGAAATCTTTGTTGTCTAAAAATAAACGTGGTTCGTTCCGTACAATTAAACCAGTAGGAAGGGTACCTGACCGTAGGTACTCAATCATAATAGAACCATGCAGTTCTGTACGAATTAACATTTTTTTCATTTGTACTAATTCATCCCAATTACTAAGATTGACCGACAAAGGACCTTCCTCCTTCCTCCGAGAAAAAAGACGCCTGTGCTAATAATTCTTCCACGTATTTCTCATCATAGCTCTTAGTTTTGTCCGCCGCAATAGTGAAAAAGTGTGTCCACTCAGTCTACCCAGAACTCCCTGTTAAAGAATCCAATAAACTAAAGGTTGTCTGGAATCTGTCAAATCACTGTCCACCGTTCGCGTTTATTCCTTCTCTACTCCTTACTTTCACCGTACCCTACTTAAACAAGTCTCACGGGAACACCCGCGCTTACAATACAACCACCAAATAGAGACATGAAACCATTTTAATGACGTAGTGACCGGGCTCCTAAGCACAAATTCGGGACAATCCTTTACCTAAGGGTCACACCACGTCACCAGTTATCTCCTCTTGTCTTCCCCTCGTCAACAAACTCAGTACTTGTAACAAATAGGTACTAAGTCACAATCACACTTTGTACAACACAATTTTAATTCCATATAAATCACAATACATTATTCAATTCTTTAAAACATCGTCTTAAAATTGCAAAAATTCATAAAAACGTTTTACAACATTCTCATAAAACAATTCCCATATATAAAACAACCTGTGTTATGCTCACCCCTGTGTCAACCTGCCTATACAAAACTCAATAATGTGTAGTGTTAGGGTGAACACTCTACCTCAAGAGACCAAATGGTCAGTAGCTACTTGGTTCACTTTTACTAAAGGATACCACTATACACGTAATTAATCTGTTTACTGTATTCCTACCCCCTCCAGTGCTACCCTTGGGTGGATACCAGTCCGATATATCAGAAAAATTAATATATTGTCACTAAATCACAATAACTTTAGTTGCCCAACATGTTTCGTTCTTCACTCATTTATTCGACCAAGTGTTAAAGAGCTTCATCAGGGGGACCATCTGTACCCTTAAACAATATCTCTTCGCCTATGGTAGATCCCACATTTTCAAAACTCTTTACTGTGCATGATTAACTCAGCATCACACAATTCTTGACCTAGGGAAACACAATGGAGGAAGGATAACCAGAAATAAGAGTCAGTACCTTCAGAATTACTGTTATTCTACTCAGTCTGCTCCTAAATTAGCTAAACTAAGGCTTACTGTGTCACTCTTTTCAAAGGTTAATTGAACAATGGCTCCTGTAGGGGAGTATCCAAACAACAATTTCGGACCGCTCAGATCCTGCAAAACACAATACAATCCAAACGACTAAAAACAGTGCGTAATTTCCAAATGAGACAATGTCTCTACTATTTCCAATCTCACAGTGTATATTATACTCCTAATGTACAGATCTAATTACATTAGTTCAAACCTCCTTTTTACTCCTTCTCCAGTCTCATGGAGCAACAATCAGTAATACCATCTCTTTAGTATATTCATAGTTGTTACCTAAGATGTCATTCCATTCCAATCCTATCTGACACTGTCACTATGTTATAGCACCCGTGTCAGATCAACTGCCCTTATAGCTGGTCAAAACACTCTCAAGTACCAACTCGCCGGTGTACTCATTACCTGCTTTCAGGTGATCCCAGGCGCTGAACTCACCAACCGGGGCTGCATTCCTTTACTCCATCGCGAATCCAGCATCTCCAGGCCATTCCTCAACACCTGGGGGAGACAAGAACAGATAGGTGAGCAAGGGCAATACAAACCACCCCCAAAGACTTACCTGATTTACCACAGGGGGGTACTCACCTCATCTCGGGTCGGCGTAGTCAATTCTGCATCACTGCCGCACCCCGGCCCCTAAGGGGAAAAAAAACAAGGACAATACAACCTACCCCCAAAGACTTACCTGATTTACCACAGGGGGCTACTCACCTCATTTCGGGTCGGCGCAGTTAATTCTGCATCATCACTGTACCCCGGCCCCAAAGGGGAGAACCACAATAGATTTACCAGGATCTTACCAATTGCCACTTGGAACTCTTCTGGTGGTTTAAATCCGCAACCTGCAAGGAATCTGGCAGAGTGAAGATCAGACTTTTGAACTCTTACGAACAATTGGACTTAGAGTCGCTACTGGAATTCACCAATTCCTCCACGCCAGTGAAGTAACTGGTCGTCTAGGCACCCCTGCGCTCGACGCAGGATGGAGAGCTCATCTTTCCAAATCTTCAGGTGAGCTTAAGAGGGAACTTCAGGAGTGTTCTGTGGGTAGACAAGGGGAGTGGGAAGGCGGGTTAACGCTCAGGTTACGGGAGGTTAATTCCCTTTCTCCATTGCAGAAAGATATTTGTACGGGTCCAACAAACGAAGCTAAGTGGGTCTGTCCAGTCTGTCATCTCGGCTCTACGTGTTACTCTGGTGGAAGCAACAGCGGGCCAGTCCAGATCGACGCCCCCGTGGGAATCAGGTGAGCTTAACAGAACGCGAAGCCTACCCACAAATACCCACCTGGGCGTCATGGAGACCTCGGAAACCGATCAGTTGGCCCAATTATTAGGGGAACTAAGGGCCGAAGTGCATTCCGCCCGCCAGGAAACCAATGCCCTCAGGAAGGAATTGATAGTGTCAAAAGAACGAACTGATGATTTGGCCAGACAGCTATTACAAAGCCAGGCTGGACAAACACCTCTACCTGGACTCGGTGCCAGCCCAGCTCCGGTGCCACCGAGTAACCGGGTGCAGATAAACCTTCCTGGAGCCGTTCCCTTGGCTCCGCCTGAATGCTTTGCCGGAGACCCTAAAAGGTTTGCTATATTCATGAATCAATGTCGCTTACACTTTTTATGTAGACCTGGAGCTTTCCCAAACGATCAAGCCAAGGTAGCTTTTGTACTGTCATATCTCAGCGGCAGTGCAGCGGACTGGTCCATTCCGCTAGTAAATCAGGATGACCCGATTCTTCGAGATTTCCAAGGTTTTCAAACTAGCATGGAAAGACTGTTCGCCGACATTCCCAAGGACAGGCTTTGGATAACGAACTTTTATCCTTACGGCAAGGTAATCAGGATATTTTATCTTAAATTGCAACTTTCAATAGATTAGTTGTGGAAACCGAATGGCCTGAAGCCAAGCGAATTACATTATTCCATCGAGGGCTTCGGGGAGAACTCAAGGATGTTTTAGCCCAAGTCGTGAACCCGCCTTTAGACTGTGCTGAATATATAGATTTTGTGGTCCAGTTAGATCAGACTTCAAACCAGAAAGGCTGATCAAACCAAGTTTGAAAACAAGGTCTTGGTTAAAACCTACGTACCCTCGAAGGGGGTAGATGCCTCAGAAGCCATGCAAATCGGGGGGGTTAGAGGACCCTTAACCCAGAAGGAAAGGGAAAGAAGACGGCAACAGCAATTATGTTTATATTGCAGAGCTACTGGTCATTTCCTTCGGAACTGCCCTGTAAAACCACCCAAGAAAACTATAGAAGTAGCAGACGAAAACCACTTGAAACCTGACTCGGGAAACGATCACGCCCGGCAAGCGTAGAGGTCAGCTTGCCGAGCTTAAAGAAGGACACTCTGACCTTGCATTTCACCATACCCATGGTCCTTATAGATCCAGAACAGCCATCACGCATGCACGCGGTAAAGGCGTACGTAGATAGTGGAGCCATAGGAAACTATTTGAACTACGGATTGGCTTCCAGGATGAATCTACCTCTCACCCGAAAGACCACTACCGATGTCGTCACCACTGTTGATGGAACTGAAATTGCCTCTGGGCCCGTAACTCATTCCACTGCAGAGATGACTTTGCTGGGTCAGGATGGACACCGAGAGGTTATGGTGTTTGATTTAATCAAGGCTCCACAGTTTCAACTGATACTGGGAATCCCTTGGTTGGAAAAACACAATCCCTGTATTGATTGGCGAGAGAAGAGACTAACCTTCCCAGAATGTGCTAACACCTGTTACCCAAAGAGAACTCTAAATTCAGTACTGGCCCCAATAATCCCAGCTGCCATACAATTACCTGCTGAATACCAAGACTTTCAGGATGTCTTTCAAAAGGAGCAGGCAAACACCTTACCACCGCACAGATCGTATGATTGTCAAATAGATCTCATACCAGGAGCACAACCACCTTGCAGCAGAATCTATGCCCTCACGGAACCTAAAAATCTCCACTTGCGCCAGTACCTAGACCAGTATCTCGCTAATGGCTTCATCCGCCCATCCAAGTCCCCTGCATCTTCCGCTTTATTCTTCGTGCCAAAAAAGGAAGGCGACCTTAGAACATGCATTGACTACCGCGCGCTGAATCAGATAACTATCAAGAATCGGTACCCATTGCCTTTGATCCCTGAACTACTAGACCAGGTAAAGAACGCTTGTATATACACAAAACTAGACCTTCGGGGGGCATATCATCTGGTACGCGTCAAAGAGGGTGACGAATGGAAGACTGCTTTTCGCACCAAGTACGGATTATTTGAGTACCAGGTGATGCCTTTCGGACTGTGTAACGCACCAGCAGCCTTCCAGTTCTTCATGAACGATGTCTTCCGAGAGCTCATCGATGTTTGTGTAGTCGTTTACATCGACAATATTTTAGCATACTCCCTATCAGAATCCAATCATGTAAAGCACGTCCGAGCAGTCCTAGAAAAGTTACACCAGTATAAGTTATACGCTAAACTGGAAAAGTGCATCTTTCACACTACGGAAGTAGAGTTTCTTGGATTTATTCTGACCCTGAAAGGAATACGGATGGATACACGGAAGGTGGACGCAATTCTTAATTGGCCTTCGCCAAGCTCAGTCAAAGGAGTTCAAAGCATGCTCGGCTTTGCCAATATCTACCGCAGGTTTATCCCGGACTTCTCACACATTGTACATCCCATTACAACACTATTGCGAAAGAATAAACGCTTTACATGGACAGAAGAAGCCGAGAACGCCTTCCAAGAGTTAAAAAATAAATTCACGTCCGCTCCTGTATTACGACACCCGCGCCCAGAGCTTCCCTACATAGTGAAAACAGATGCATCCAGTTCAGCTATGGGAGCAGTGCTCTCCCAAAAGGATCCCGAAACTAACCAGCTGCACCCAGTGGCGTTTTGGTCAAGAAAGTTTTCGGCTCCCGAATTAAATTATGCTATAACCGACAAGGAACTGTTGGCCATCAAGTCCGCCTTCAAGGCTTGGCGGCACTATCTGCTGGGCGCCAGGCATACCATTATGGTCATCACTGATCACCGCAATTTACAATACCTAAAGTTGGCCAAGGCCCAATCTTCACGCCAACTCTGTTGGGCATTGTTCTTCGCCGAGTTTGATTTTGTAATAACCTATCGACCAGGTTGTAAAAATGGAAAAGCTGATGCCCTGTCCCGAATAGGAATGGGAGAAACTGAAAGAGCTTTAGAACCTGTACCCATAATTCCTGAACAGAGGATCCTTGGTCTGACATCCATACACTCTCTGGAGGACATTCAAGAAAAGGTCCATCAACTCTTTGATTCTGATGCCTTACAGGGCTGGGCAAGGAAAGGCCCAGAGTATTCTGTCACCAACAATCTACCTTATTACCAAGGCCGGCTATTTTTGCCACTAGAGGAACTACAGAAACTTGTCATTTCTCATTACCACGATACCTTGATGGAAGGACATCCTGGCATTGCTAAAACTGAAGCCAAAATCAAGAAACAGTTTTGGTGGCCCACCTGGCAAAAAGATGTCAAGTTGTTTGTCATGTCTTGTGGCATTTGCACTCAAAATAAAGGGGAAAAGAAAAAACCCGCTGGATTATTACAACCGTTAGACATACCACCTACTCCTTGGCATACCTTGTCATTAGACTTTATCACGGATTTAAACCCGTGCAAAGGTTATAACACCATTCTAGTTATTGTAGATCTTTTTTCTAAAATGGCCCATTTCATTCCTTTAAAAGGAATACCTTCAGCTTCAATCCTGGCCAAGGAGTTCCTTGAAAATGTTGTCCGTCTACATGGCTTTCCTTCCGTGTTAATTTCAGACCGGGGAAGTCAATTTATTTCACATTTTTGGAGGAAGTGCTGCCAGCTGGCACAAATTGATGTTAGACTTTCAACCAGCCACCATCCCCAGACCGACGGTCAAACTGAGAGAACCAACCAGACTCTTGAGCAATACCTACGTTGTATGCTACATCAATCTGAGGAGGATTGGAAAGACATTCTTTGGATCGCTGAGTATGCATACAATAATTCTGTACACTCAGGAACTAAACAAAGCCCTTTTTTTACCATATATGGTCACCATCCTCGAACCTCAGACTTAGATTCTCCCTAGCATTTAGAGATGCCTGCGGTGGACCATCTCCACGCTGTTATCACACAAGCCTTTAAAGAGGCGACTGCACATTTACAAAAGGCTAAGGATAAATACAAGAAGGATGCTGATCAACACAGGAGTGAAGCACCGCAATACCAAGTAGGGGACCAAGTATGGTTAGCCACCAAGTACTTACCACTCAAGGGAACACGGACTTTTAACCCCAGGTACTTGGGACCTTATTCTATTAAGGCTATTATTAACCCAGTGGCCGTCAAGTTGGACCTGCCTGGTCATATGCATGTTCATCATGTTTTTCACATGTCTCTTTTGAAGCCTGTGCAACCTGGAACTAGACTAACCACCCCACCTGAACCTATCCTCATAGACGGGGAACCCGAATTCGAAGTCAAGAATATTTTGGACTCTAAAAGGGTGAGATCAAAACTCTTTTATCTCATTGATTGGAAAGGTTATGGTCAACAAGAAAGATCTTGGGAGCCTAGTGACCATGTGCATGCACCTCAATTAGTGAAAAGGTTCCACCAAGAATTTCCAGACAAACCAAGGCCGAGAGGGAGAACAGCTTTAGGAGGGGCCTTGAGGGGGAGTGCTGTCACGATGCCTGCCCCCGGAAAGCCAGACCAGGCCCAGCAACCCCGGAAGCAGGCATCATGCCACTTGAAGCATGCCCAAAAACCCCAGTTAGGCGCCCGGCTCATAAAAATAAAGTCAGTCCTGGTGCCATGGGCGCCAGGCTCATTACAGAAATCTTACCTGTTGCAGACCATGCTGCACGAAGCCACAAGCCAAATGAGGCTTAAAGGGACTACTTTACCTCAGGGACTCCTTTCCTCTCGGGTGGGGCTGTGGAAGAATACTTACCTGGGTCTTCTTCCAAGGCTATTTAAGCCACACCCGGACAGCCACACGTGCTTCGCGTTATTCTGCTTGCTGCAGCGTAACGCTCAGCATGTCTTCAGCAGCTCCAGTCTTCAGCCACGCCCGCTTCAGCCCTGGAACACCTGGAACAAGAAAAGGAAAAGGAGAAGAGGTCAGAACAAAACCCTTAACTGAATCCTTGATCCAGCACATCGTCGATCTGGAAGAGAGAAGCCTTCTCAGGTGCATTGCCACGCACCTCGCAGAGCCGCGCTGAACTCACCAACCGGGGCTGCATTCCTTTACTCCATCGCGAATCCAGCATCTCCAAGCCATTCCTCAACACCTGGGGGAGACAAGAACAGATAGGTGAGCAAGGGCAATACAAACCACCCCCAAAGACTTACCTGATTTACCACAGGGGGGTACTCACCTCATTTCGGGTCGGCGCAGTTAATTCTGCATCATCACAGTACCCCGGCCCCAAAGGGGAGAACCACAATAGATTTACCAGGATCTTACCAATTGCCACTTGGAACTCTTCTGGTGGTTTAAATCCGCAACCTGCAAGGAATCTGGCAGAGTGAAGATCAGACTTTTGAACTCTTACGAACAATTGGACTTAGAGTCAATACTGGAACTCACCAATTCCTCCACGCCAGTGAAGTAACTGGTCGTCTAGGCACCCCTGCGCTCGACGCAGGATGGAGAGCTCATCTTTCCAAATCTTCAGGTGAGCTTAAGAGGGAACTTCAGGAGTGTTCTGTGGGCAGACAAGGGGAGTGGGAAGGTGGGTTAACGCTCAGATTACGGGAGGTTAATTCCCTTTCTACATTGCAGAAAGATATTCATACAGGTCCAACAAATGAAGCTAAGTGGGTCTGTCCAGTCTGTCATCTCGGCTCTACGTGTTACTCTGGTGGAAGCAACAGTGGGCCAGTCCAGATCGACGCCCCCGTGGGAATCAGGTGAGCGTAACAGCGACCAGGGGGTTTGAGTAATGCCTTGTGAATTTTAGGTAGGGTATAGAATTTAGGAACAGTTGGTCTAGGTACGATGAGATAATCATATTCCTGCTTACAAATCCATTCCCTCTGTAATGCTTTCTCAACTTTCTCTCTGATAAGTACTGATAATCTTGCAGTAGGATCATCTTTCAACAAGCGATAGTAAGAACTATCACACAGCTGTCTTTTGCATTCATCAATGGAGGCTTCCCTATCCTGAATAACAACTGCCCCTCCTTTATCTGCCTTACGGATTATAATACTCTGATTCTTAGCCAAAGATGTTATAGCTTTCTTCTCAGTGTTACTCAGATTCTGAAATTTGAACGGAGCTTTCTCTCTCTCCAGAACACTCAGGTCGTGCCAAACCCTCTTCGCTAACACAACAGCCTCAGGAGTATAACTTGCTACCGGGGGATCAAAATTGGATTTTTTCTTTAAACCACTCTCATTCATGGTTTTTTCAAACTCTTTGTCCATAAAATACTGCTTTAGGTGAATCTTACGAAGGAGTTGCTCAATCTCAATTCTAGTCTGGAATTTATCATAATGTGTGGTTGGAACAAAACCTAGTCAAAACTGTCATTTCCACACTACTAGGTCTATACCCAGACTGGTTAACTAATAGGGATGATTGCTCCGGGTTCTTCGTTCCTCCGATCCCCACTGGTTCTCTTCCTCTCGTTCGTCCAAAAAAGAAACCACGGAAGCCGATGTTTGTTGTTGCTGCGGTGGTGGGCCTGAATTGTATTGGTAATTTCTGCCTCCCCTTCTTTGTGCTCTCCTATTGCGAAAATTCCCTCTCTGTTGTCTGTCCCTACTCCTGTAGGGTCTTTGGCCCTGGCAACTCTGAAAGCTGCCGTCATTGGAACTGCCTGAGCTATATGACGTGTAACCATTCTTCTTTTGTTTTTGTTGTCCATATGCTCTCTGTTGTTGTAATCCTGGGTGTATATACCCATCCTTAGTATACGGATATGCTTCTTCATGTGAAAAATGTATCAGGTCCCTTTTCATCCGTGCGATTCTATCCTTCGTACAAAAACTTTTAAACTCTGTCATTTCACGTGTGATTTCTTCCAGACGTTTTTTAGATGTATCTAACGGTACCAATTGTTTGATGGCTTCTCCCATTTTGTCAAGGTCTCCTGTGATTTTTAATGTCATTTCTCTTGCCGTGTCAATTATAAGGATTACCCAGTCTCTGACACATTTGTTGGCTATGTAGCTCCATTGTATGATGAAATCTTTGTTGTCTAAAAATAAACGTGGTTCGTTCCGTACAATTAAACCAGTAGGAAGGGTACCTGACCGTAGGTACTCAATCATAATAGAACCATGCAGTTCTGTACGAATTAACATTTTTTTCATTTGTACTAATTCATCCCAATTACTAAGATTGACCGACAAAGGACCTTCCTCCTTCCTCCGAGAAAAAAGACGCCTGTGCTAATAATTCTTCCACGTATTTCTCATCATAGCTCTTAGTTTTGTCCGCCGCAATAGTGAAAAAGTGTGTCCACTCAGTCTACCCAGAACTCCCTGTTAAAGAATCCAATAAACTAAAGGTTGTCTGGAATCTGTCAAATCACTGTCCACCGTTCGCGTTTATTCCTTCTCTACTCCTTACTTTCACCGTACCCTACTTAAACAAGTCTCACGGGAACACCCGCGCTTACAATACAACCACCAAATAGAGACATGAAACCATTTTAATGACGTAGTGACCGGGCTCCTAAGCACAAATTCGGGACAATCCTTTACCTAAGGGTCACACCACGTCACCAGTTATCTCCTCTTGTCTTCCCCTCGTCAACAAACTCAGTACTTGTAACAAATAGGTACTAAGTCACAATCACACTTTGTACAACACAATTTTAATTCCATATAAATCACAATACATTATTCAATTCTTTAAAACATCGTCTTAAAATTGCAAAAATTCATAAAAACTTTTTACAACATTCTCATAAAACAATTCCCATATATAAAACAACCTGTGTTATGCTCACCCCTGTGTCAACCTGCCTATACAAAACTCAATAATGTGTAGTGTTAGGGTGAACACTCTACCTCAAGAGACCAAATGGTCAGTAGCTACTTGGTTCACTTTTACTAAAGGATACCACTATACACGTAATTAATCTGTTTACTGTATTCCTACCCCCTCCAGTGCTACCCTTGGGTGGATACCAGTCCAATATATCAGAAAAATTAATATATTGTCACTAAATCACAATAACTTTAGTTGCCCAACATGTTTCGTTCTTCACTCATTTATTCGACCAAGTGTTAAAGAGCTTCATCAGGGGGACCATCTGTACCCTTAAACAATATCTCTTCGCCTATGGTAGATCCCACATTTTCAAAACTCTTTACTGTGCATGATTAACTCAGCATCACACAATTCTTGACCTAGGGAAACACAATGGAGGAAGGATAACCAGAAATAAGAGTCAGTACCTTCAGAATTACTGTTATTCTACTCAGTCTGCTCCTAAATTAGCTAAACTAAGGCTTACTGTGTCACTCTTTTCAAAGGTTAATTGAACAATGGCTCCTGTAGGGGAGTATCCAAACAACAATTTCGGACCGCTCAGATCCTGCAAAACACAATACAATCCAAACGACTAAAAACAGTGCGTAATTTCCAAATGAGACAATGTCTCTACTATTTCCAATCTCACAGTGTATATTATACTCCTAATGTACAGATCTAATTACATTAGTTCAAACCTCCTTTTTACTCCTTCTCCAGTCTCATAGAGCAACAATCAGTAATACCATCTCTTTAGTATATTCATAGTTGTTACCTAAGATGTCATTCCATTCCAATCCTATCTGACACTGTCACTATGTTATAGCACCCGTGTCAGATCAACTGCCCTTATAGCTGGTCAAAACACTCTCAAGTACCAACTCGCCGGTGTACTCATTACCTGCTTTCAGGTGATCCCATCATTCTTCAAGGTAGAAATGTAAGCGCTCATGGACCTGACTCTCTCGTCGCTAACATCACATGGGGTAGTTCTCCATATCAGTAGTAGTGTTGTAGAATCAACTGTTGTGATTCAATCACACCTGGGAACCTAAGTAAAGGAAAACAAACATTCCGATTGCGGTTACTACTTCACCCGCGTCGTCAATTTCCAACAGCGCCTCTCACTAATCAAACACCTCGCACTCGGGTGCAACAATGGACATACCCCTTTCGTAGCCGGTACACTGCCTCTCCGTCTTCCGTCACTCTCTCTCTACGCTGCGGCTCATAGCATTGTTGATGCCAGACTGTTCTATTATGTCGCGTAGCTCATATCACGTGACCGCCACTTCAGTCACATGAGCTCCACCTAATCACGTGACCACAACCAGTCCCGCGTCTCTCACGTCACGTGTTAGACGTGTAACGCTGAATGCTAACCTACAAAGTGTAAATTCTTCACGCTGCAAGGTGTGTGTGTTGGGACGGGGGAGTCAAATTAATTTTGACAAAAGGGGAAACGTAGAAAGAAAACACATTCAAGCCCACGCTTGAAACCTGCCCATGGATAGACATGTGCTGGCACAGGAGAGAAAACCAAAAGGAAAGATGAACCTCTGGTCGGCAGATGGCATCTGCACTCTAGTGTCCCTTACGTGCTAAGGGCACGCATGTTCATCCTATTTTCATAGGAATGAATGATAGCCCAGCATTTATGGGGAAGCAGCTGGAAATGGTTTTTCAATACGAAGGTGCCATTTGCTTCACTTTATGAAGGACAATAGTAGTACATGGGGCCCCCTTTTTGAAGCGATACAATTTTGAGAGGTGAGCACGCCCCCTTTGTGTGCTTAATCCTACCCCATTTTGGTAGGGTTTTGATATAAATTTAATAGAAAAATGATATCAAAATGATATCAAATGGATATCAGATTTATATAAACGGCTATGAAGTGCGTTTATGTGTTTTGATATGTTTTGATATAAAGTGATTCTAAACTTTATATAAAAATGATTTGCTCTTGCATGGTCGAGGGCATAGTGAGTTGTGAGGAGTTACCCAGCAAGTGTTAGGTGGTGGTGACGCTTTGATGGCGCAGTAGTGGGTTGGGGCCTTTATGGTATGATGTCATCATTATATATAGATTTTATACAAGGTTGTTGTATATTTGATAAGCCTTTGAACAATGTTTATATAAACTTTATATTATTTTTATATAAAGCTGGTGTACATTTTGATAAGAACTTGAAGAATGTTTATATAGACTTTATATGTATTTTATATTATTTTTATATAAAGTTGGCAGACATTTTAAAAATGCTTGATATAAAATGGATTGAAAGGGCCGGCATAAGGCTGTGATGGCGTTGTGGTGGGCTTTATACCCTGGATATATAGCTTTTTGGGACAGGGTGGAAAACACTGCTTTTTGAGCGAACCAAGGGCTATTCAGAAAATGGCGACTTTGATCAGCTATAGCTACGACGAGGGGAGAACAACCCCAGAAACTCCAATAGATTTTATGCTGTATGAGGGGATGGAAGATGCTCAACATTCATTGGCCTATTATGAACCCGAAGAGTTTTGGGACGATGATGATGCAGTTATGGAGCAGCCATTTGCGGCCAATGCAAGCTCTGAAGATGACTGTGAAGCTATGACGCTGCAGGCGGATGCGGCGATGACACCAGAGACAGAAGCCACCCCCCGGAACCATGATGAAAAACAAGATTGCATGTGCAGTGGTGGGTTTATCGAGGTGGTGGCATAGACTATTAACACATTTTGTGTCGGTTGTTCAAACCAGCTTGAAAACACAGGTTATTGTGAAAATAGCCTGTTTAAGACTTGTCTTCTGCTAAAAGAGACAGTGCTATTATTCAGAGGGCTTGCTGTTCAAAACAAATTGAAAGCCTGGGGGATAACAGTCTGTTTAAGGCCTGTCTTATGCTAATGAAGACTCACATGGGCACAACGGCCCCTCTTCGCGCTGATATTCAAGCCATTCAGGGGGTCACGGCTATAGTGGCTGAGGCATGTTGAAAACAACACTTTTACAGACATAAAATGAATGATCCCCAGCAGGATGCTCACAAATGTCTGGAACTATCTTACGCAGATAATTCTCTACATAAAATATGTTTTCTGTTGAGCTCTAAACGCATTGCAGATTTGCTGCGCCTGACGCAGCCAGTGACACAGATAAGGATCGGTGGCGGGACTGAACAAGGTGCATTTAAAACAAAATGGGCTATAGAAGCTGCAAATATCCCGCTCTTAAAAATGGAGCAGTTAGGAAGCATGTGTTCGATAGGCGTTAGAAACATCACTGAGAAAACAGTTCCCAATTGGGCGGGGATGAAGTATATAGAAATGTGTGCCTAATGGAATTTAACATGCACGCTTAACGAAGTGACTGCATGCAATGTGTTTCTGTGGTATTCACATGTATTATGGATTCTATAACAGGGTTGATTACTTTAGTATTTTAATATGAATATATTTAGAATAAAAATTACTGTTTTAAGTGCGATTAAAAATCTGTCGCTTATATAAAAACTTTCGGCCTCATTACAACCCCGGCAGTAGCCGTGCCGGTAAAAAACGGCAGGCTGCCGCCGGAGTTGTGTATTTTTTCCGGCACCTAGCTTTAGGGAATCACTGGGGCATTACAGCCCCGGCGGCCTGTGAAGCCAGGCGCTGGAAAAAGTAACTCCCCATTCCCATTTGAGCCCCATAGGACTCAAATGGGAATGGGGAGGACGGAAGCACCAGCACTGTGCACAGAACTCGGAGTGTGCTGGTCCGGTAACGGTGCCGGTACGCTTACTGGCACCTTTGTTACCAGACTGGCATATTCATAATGCGGCCCTGTGTCTTTATGTTGAGCTGTTATGGGCTTACATGTCTGCCCTGAATCTGTGAAAATATATTATGATGAAGAAGATGTTGGCAGTTATAGAGGGGTTGACAGCCTGTATTGTAAACTGTGAAGCGATGGTGAGAATGTGGCACGGGGAGCGGTTAAGATGTGGCTTTCAGAGGAGGAGGCATACATGCTACACAAACTGGCCTGAAAAATGTTTAAACAGTGAATAACCGTGGTATGTGATATCAATCAACAATGGAAGGCATATATCATGGATCTGAGTCAGTTTCGCGAAGATAACGACGGCTCGCTATATTCTAGCCGCCATCGACTTTCTATCAAAATATGGCTATGTTGAGGCATTGAAGAGCAAGGCGGGCCACAGCGTGGTGACGACTTTTAGGCATATATTTAACAAAGGCAGAGTTCTCACTAAACTACAGACAGACGCTGGTAAACAGTTTTTAAATAAGCCATTGCCGAATCTTCTAAAGCAACACAGGTTGCACCACTTTGTGACACACTCTGAAGTGAAAGCCTCTGTTGTTGAATGTTTTATACAAACATTTCAAACCCGGCTCTGGCGATTTTTTACAGCTTAAAACACCCAAAGATATGTGGAGGTGCTACCCACATTTATAAATGTATATAACAATACGCATCATAGATCTATTAAAACCATCCCAGCTGATGTAATGTCACAGAATTCCCTGGAGGTCAGGAAAATACTGGACAGTGAAATACATTTTAAAAAGAAGAAGCTTATACTTCTTAAAAAGGGGGATCATGTGCAGATTTCAAAACACAAGGCCATCTTTATGAAGGGGTATGACCAGAACTACAGCGACAATATCTTTATCGTAGAAGGAGTGGTTCAAAGGGAGGGTGTCTATATATACACACAAATTGATT
Source organism: Ambystoma mexicanum (assembly GCF_040938575.1). Taxonomy (NCBI): domain Eukaryota; kingdom Metazoa; phylum Chordata; class Amphibia; order Caudata; family Ambystomatidae; genus Ambystoma; species Ambystoma mexicanum. The sequence continues at coordinate 416,179,990 of NC_090934.1, read as the reverse complement.
ATTCGGGCAATGGTGTTCAAGGTGTTTTTATATAGGGAGGTGATCCAGAAAGTCAGTAAAGACCACCAGCAGGTTTATAGAATCAAAAAAAGTCGTAAAAAGTAAAGGCCGTGGACCTTGAAAAGAATATCTAGTTAAATGGCTGGGCTGGCCTGACAAATTCAACAGTTGGGTGTCTGCCGGATCCCTAGAAACCACTGGTGTGTAACGGTGATCAAAATGGAGTCTGCATCTTTTTATATTATGCTTCCCAGCAATGCTTCAGCCGAGACATTTCCAGGGAGCAAAATATCCAACTTTACCATGAAGCTGGCCAAACCCATATATCTCGAGGGGCAATGAACGGTGGCACTCACTGAAGTTCAGTACGTCTCATCGTGGGACACTTTAGCGCCGGGGGAACCCACCAGTATTTGATTTACTAGGCCGCCTACATGCTCACCTTTTCTTTCAGGATTAACTATTGATCAACAGCGTTGATCTTAAAGTGAACCTATCCAGAAACACGGATGCTTTTTGTCTCATGAGCGGGGACGCCAACAATACAAACTAGTCATCGGATCAGCCAGTTTATTCTGTAAACATTTAAGCGTCTCTCCAACTATTAGACTGGCACATACAGAGGTGCTGCAGATATCGAACTTGAAATATCCTATGGAGAGAGTCGCTCTTAAAGTCTTCAGCATTCCTACCGGTAGCCGTGGCACAAGTCAGGACAACCTGTTTCTGGGGCAGCTCCCAAAAATAATCATCATGGGAATTGTTGAAACAACAGTGCTTACCGGTGCATATGATAGAAACCCCTTCGACTTCAAGCACTGTAACATGAACTATGCGGCGCTGCATAAGGACAGTGTTCTGATTCTTGCCAAATCATATACTCCCGATTTTGGACTGCCAAACATAATCAGAAAATACATGGGGATGGTGGCTGTCACTGGAAAACACATTTGCGATGTACCGGTTCCATTCACACGCAACGAGTATGCTCTCGGCTATACCTTACTGGCCTTTGATCTAAGAAACGATAACGCATCAGCCGGGCATTTCAACCTCATGAGGAGCGGCAACCTATGTGCTGAAACAAACTTTGAAAGAAACCTAACTGCCACATATTCTCTGCTAGTGTGGAGCGTTTTCGATAGCGTTCTTGAGATCAATGCGCAAAGAAACATACTTTTTGATATTTAATGGCTACTCTACAGATAAATTGATTTCTGCGTAAACATAGACACACTGGAAGAACATTTCATGGTGTGTATGCCAGCGATACATGTCCTAAGCGCCTACCCAGAAATCGCCCGGTTAGACTGGTGGTGAACACTGATCCTCAGGCCCGGGGTGGAACACATTGGGTATCTCTGTGGCTGGAGGGAGATGTGTTGACAGTGTTTGACAGTTTGGCGCACTTCCCGCAACATCCCATATGCGCCAGAGTTTTAATGGGCTATGTAAAAAGCATTGCACAATATTTACGTTATAATACTGTACCGGTTCAAGACCCTAAGGCCATGACCTGTGGTCAACACTGTATATTCTTTATCAGTCAAATGTCAGAATGGAAATCGCTGTCAGCTGTTCTGAAAATGTATTCGAACAATTGCATGCAAAATGATCAAATGGTAACCAGATTTGTTAACAAAACGTTATCTAATGTGTATAGATCTCACAAAATGTTTACTGTGTGTCAAAAATGTAAATGTGGATCGTTGTAGCAATAAAATAGCTTTAAAAATAAACATGCATTGTGTGTTATTTATTATACATACTAAATAATATAACATAATAAACAACCAGTCGGTTTTATGAATTGAAAACATCAACAAAAAAATACATATTTAATACAGCAAGAAAAAATGTCACATCACAATAAAGCAAAGAAGAAACGGATACATTCAACAATTATGGGGGTCTCCTTATTCAGGTACCCATATGGGTAAGGTTCCATCTTCGGCATGGCCAAGACAATTCAGAGTCATGTATTACAGGGGTGGGTAACGATTCCATAAACCAGCTGGTATTCCACTTCTTTTCGGGGTTAGGGGAGTTATAGGGGTGACTAAAGGGCTGTGTTGTTGGTGAGGAGTTGCAGGAACCCTCGTTTTTAGACACTCAGAAGGCGTTGTAGGGCGACATTACCCACAACCCAAGTCAGAATATTTAAATCTGCGACTGCTTGCATAAACTCATTCCAGCCGATGGGGGCACTTATTGTAGCCCTATGGTGTCAGTTTGTAGCGACCTGTACTAGATTGTGCAGGTTCGAACCCCTGACAATCCCTGACAACCCTGCCTCTGTAAATAAATTTGCCCATATCGGTTCAGCCGCCCACATCCTTTGCAAGTTCCATCTTATGTACCAATAGTTCCGCATTATGTTTATAAAGCTGGTTAAGAGTGTTCATCACATCAGCCACAACCGGATCTGCCTCTGGTGGATTCTTCAGGCAGCATGTATAAAGTTAGTTTTTCTCTGCATCGCTGTGTCTGTTTGTTTGTTTTATTTGCTTATATAGCGCACCAAACCCAGGGGTATCTGGGTGCTTTTTCTTAGGGTACGACAAGATTACAACAGTGATACAGTAATATATACAATAATAGGTACAGTAATATACATATATATACAAGATGTGGAAATAAACATTATGTACAGGGTACGTAATATAACTTAGCACAAGCTTGCAAAAGGCCTAAGGCAGCCAGCTGGTGGGGCATACTTAATCTATGGGCATGGTCGATAGGGCAACTGGGTCATAGAATTATGATAGTACATAGTGGTAGTTAGTGACTTTGAGACAACAGCCAAGCTTTTACTTTGTACCAGAATGAGAGGAACATTGAGTCTGTCCTTAGTGCAGGTGGTAGCTTGTTCCAGGACTTGGCCGCAAGCACTGGAAAACTGTATCCTCCAGCTTAAATAAGTTTGAATTTAGGTAAGTTGAGGCAGTGGGCATGGTTAGCTGTGGTGGGTCTAGTGAACTCTTTTGTAGAGAATATGTCCATCAGGTACTTGGGGGCTGAGTTGTTTAGGCACTTGTGAGTAATCATGAGCGTTCTAAAGGTGATCCTATCTTGGATTGGGAGCAAGTTAGTATTGCGTCGGATTTGTGAAATATGATTGGAGCGAGGAATATTTAAGGCAGTTCTGAGTGCATAGTTTTGCAATTCTTATAACTTGTGGAGGTTCCTCTGGCTAGTGCCAAGGTAAAGAGTATTACAATAGTCCCATTTGGACAATATAAGGGCTCTTGCCAGGGTGATACAACTACTTAGGGACAAGCATGGTCTACAAGCGTTTATCAGTTTTGATGTATGGGCCATTGAGGATGAGGTGGCATTCATTTTTCTTTGTAGAGTTAGGGCAGAATCTAGATAGAAGCCTAAAGTTTTAGCTTCCTTGTCAACTTTGATGAGGTTACCATCAATATTGAAGGAGGAATATTTGGGGCCTAGCTTATTAAGTCTTAACTTAGATCCAATGAGTAGAAGCTCAGTTTTTTCGTTGTTGAGACAAAAGCCGTGCTTGGCCATCCAAGCCTGGATTTTGCTGTAGATGTTGTTTCGCAGTCTAGAGTCTGATTGATAGTCGCCTGATAGAGTGATGAGTGTTTGCGTATCATCTGCGTAGTTTGTATATGATATGCCAAGGTAATCTAGATGGTCAAATAAGAGCTTAGTGAATATATTGTAGAGGGTAGGGGAGACCCATGATCCTTGTGGGGCTCCACATGTGATTGGGGAGGGATCAGCTGAAGCAGTGGGGGAGAAAACCCTCATATATCTGTCAGAGAGGAAGGAGTTGAGCCGGGCAGCAGCTTTGGTGGAAAAAGAGGCAGCTGCGGTGAGGTGGTTAGTTAAGATGCTGTGGTCGACTAGAGCAGGCTTTCCATTGTCCCTTGCCTCATCCATTTGAATTTCCAGATCCAAGTGGGCTGTTTCTGTCCCATGTCTTGGTCTGAAACAATATTGTCTGAGGCCTATGAGGATATTGGCCTTGAGATTATTTTGAATCTGGACATATGATGCCTTGTCTAGGATTTTTAGGTGAAAAGGCACTTTGGTGATTTGTGTGAAGTTGGTAGGAATATTGGAATCGAGGTTCGGTTTTTTGATGAGTGGCATGACCCAGTCATCTTTAAGATTTTTGGGAGCAGTGCAAGAGAAAGATGAGGAGTTTATAAAGGATGTGATAAAAGGGGCACATTCTTTGGCTCCTTCTTTTATGATTGAGGCTGGACAGATGCCTCCTTGGCACCTGGACGGCTTGAGACTTCTGATAATGGACTCTACCTCTGATGTAGTTACAGGGGTGAATTCAAATACTTTGTTTTGATGGGGGGCGTGGGGTGCTGGGAACTTAGATGAGGCAGTGCATTGTCTGAGTTACCAATTTTGGCAGTGGTCGCCAAGCTAGATCTTTTTGCTTCAATTTTATATTGAAGTAATGCAATTTTGTTAGGTAGGGCCTTTTGGATGTTTGTGTACTAAAGGGCATCCACATTACAGGAATCTGGAGGGGGGATAGGAGATTCCAATTCTTTGAGGATAGTGAAGAGCTCCTTGGTACTAGATTTGGCATTGAGGATTCTGTTGTACTTTTCTCTTTTTGTTTCTAAGATAGCAGTTTTGTATGCGGTGGAGGCAGTTATGAACTTGTCCTTGTTCTGCGTTGATGGGTTTTTTTTCTAGGATGTCTCTGCGTCTCTTTTGGATTTACGTAGAGTTTTCAGCTCAGAGGAGAACCATTTATTGAGGAGTGCCAGAAGTTTGGCTTTCCTTAGTTAAGTGGAGCTAGTTGGTTAAGGGCCTTAAGTTGATTCTGATTGTATAGGTCTACCATTTTTGAGGGGTCTGAGTCAGAGGCCAGCTGTTGATGGGTGATGGGTTGAAGTAAGGGGAGTATGCTTTCTAATGAGATTAGGCGGTTCCTTAGGTGAAGGTTGTTTATGGTCATGGATTCCGAAGGAAATAACGTTGTGGTCCGTTGTGTGTCCATTCACAAGACGTATTAGAGAGGATTTAGTATTAGATAAAGTCTGCTATCCAGTCTAAAATGTTGCCTTTGTAATGTGTGGGGTCTGATATGAGCAGTGAAAAGCATAGTTCTGATATCGTATTTTGGATGGCTAGGGCGTTGGAATCTAGGTTGTCATGTAGGCCGAGATTCACATCGCCTAGAAGCAAAATTTGCGATCCACGTTTGGTGTTTTGTGTGAGGAGCCATGTGATGTCTTCCTCAAAATAGGATAACTGGCCAGGCGGTCTGTATAGGATGTGGATGAGGAGTGTCCACTCTGATGAGAGGGGGAGTTTCACGGAGAGGAGTTCTCCAGAAGGGAAAGGTGATCTAGCACTTTCTCTAATGGCCAGAGTGTTTTTGGCAAAGATAGCTACCCCACCTCCTCTATTGGTGGTTCTATCGGTTCTGATAATATTATACTCGTCTGGGACTGCTAACATAAGCGCAGGACCTGCAGCCAGATGTAGCCATGTTTCTGTGATCGCTAGAAAAACTAGTTTATTGGCGGTGTACAGGTCTAAAATGTCTAAGGCATGAGCAATTAACGACTTATTCCTGATGAGGGCTCCTTTAATAATGGCAGCGTCTGGCTGTGATGGTACTAAGACGGTATTAGGCAACAGTATTTGTGGTAAGGGAGGCAAAAGAGTGCGTGGATCTTTACTGGTGGTGCTAAAGCTGTTGAGCATTGAGGTCTTATATTGTGAGCAGTGTTTTGTTGTGGTGCGGGAGCCAAGTCTTTTGTTCCTGTGGGTGGTGGAGCAAGGTAGGTTCATGGTATTGTATGCAGTAGCGTGCTTGATAGGACTGTGGAACAGGGAAGGGTGAAAGTTCAACTTGTAGAACAAGATACTTAGATCCTGTTGTACTATTGCAAGCATATGTGTATAGGGGCTTTTTGTACCTGCGATAGAGATGAGGTGAGTTGGGACCAGTGACCAGATTTGGAGGACAATCCACCAGGTGTAGAGGACACTCCATCAGGTCACCATGGAAGTAGTTTAGCGCTTAATAATAACTAAGAGTTAGGGGTCAGGCATCCTGATGCATGCTGAAGAGGGGGTCAAAGAGGGAGCTGGCGTAGCTAGATGTGAGTGCCAAATTTATCTGAGCAGGTATTATTTGCAAGGTGACAATGGGCGGATAGTCATATATTAGTAGGTGTAACACTGTTAAGGCTAAATACTTAACTAATGTACTACAGTATAGCAGCGACAGGTGGGCCTAGGCATGTAGTGCCAGGAGATAATAGTCGGTGACTAGTACACATGGTGATGGTGGGAGTCTGCCAAATGACACCAATAGGCATGCTGTATTGATAAAAGTCAGACAGTCAGCATCAATAAGCATTCAATGGGAATAAGAGACATGCAACAACCTTGACATCAATAGTAAAATTGGTAAGGCTGGCTATCTGCTGCAATGGGTAAGCACAGATGGTAGCAGCACATAGCAAATGAGGCAGCTAGTACAATTGGTAAGGAAGGCTATCTGAGGCAATGGGTGAGCAAAGACGATGGCAGCACCTGACAGATGAGGCGGCCAATACGTTAATCAGAGGCAGACAGTCAGCAGCGGTAAGGCAAACATTGTCTTATGGTGGACATGGATGGTTGCATATACAAGCATTTTCAACAGCGCAATGTTTCTTCAAATGTGTGTCGACATGGTGAAAGCGCGATTGGCGACTGAAGCAATACTGCGCTCAATGTTGCTTTTTAGATGTCTTTTTCGAGATATAAACAGCGGCTAGCTCCGGCAGAAATATATCGGGTGCAATCTATAATCCTCTCGAGTGGTTGTTTTTAAATCAACCAGGAGATATCCATAGGGCTTACTGGTCACGTCTTCAAAAGCCTCCATGAATAAATGCATTTTGGTCGGATACATCAGGTAGGCTATCACAGCTAATTGGTGTTTATCACGGGGGTAAATAACATTATATAACTAGTGTTAGCATTATATATCTGTTGCTCTTGCCCTTGTTGAACAAGTTTGCATGATATACAAAATACTCAGAATGTGATGATGGGAATATTGAGTAAATGCTTTTTCTAGTTTGGCGTTCTGACTCCCCCCCCCCCCCCCTTGGTCTTCAAATCGTCCATGATCATATTCACCATGCTTAGCGCTAATAAACGATCATCGTTGAGACTCTCAGACATACCTTCTACAAACCAAAGGTGTTACTGTTGTTGTGAGGTGTTATAAACAGGTTGGCAAAAAAAAACACATAATATTATCTGGGGCATGTGATATTGCAGTGTGTGTGTTTTCTAAAGGTTTTCTTACAAAATAACTCTTGCCGCAGTTAGAAGGGCCAGGCAGCACAAACAAAGGGGTTGTTGTAGCCTAGTATCCATAATGACAAATACTTTAACAAAACATGTACAGATATCTGTGTGGGCGCTTCTTGGGCAGGGTTAAATCACAACCGGTGGTTGGCCTTTCAGCCTTCTAGGAGTTAATAAAACAAACATTGCTATATTTCCACATCGATATGTGACATTTAAGTGCTACATGAATACTTACAAATGAATTGTCAATCTTAACCTAACAATAATCTGTAAATAGAAAACATGATATGCCGCTTGCAAAACTATATAAAACACATATAGTATATATCACACACAGCATATCTTTAGAAGTTATAATAAATCATTCAGCATATAGCGACCCATCCATCACCCCTGTAAAAAGATATTGGGTTGGTATTTGTTAACCGTTTCATGACACCGATTTTCAAAAATAATAGAACAACTTTGCTCGTTGGGGCCTCGGGCAATCCATCGACCCACTAATAAATCAGAAGAACAACTTCGATCGTCGAGGCCCCCCAGACATTCCTTGGGCCCCTATGGATGAATCAAAAACCAACAAGAAAAAAAGGACTCCTTGTTTTGGGGCCCTCCAGACATTGATGGGGCCTCTCTGGATGAATCAAAATTACAACTCCATGTTTCGGGCCCCCCAGACATTTCTCAGGCCTCTCTGGATGAATCAAAAACAGAAAAGAACTCCAGGCATCAGGACCCCCCCAGACATTCCTTGAGCCCTTGCTGATGAACAACGACAAAGATATCCCATTGATGAATAAATAAAAAGAACAACTTTGATCATAGAGGAACCCACACCGAGACATTCCTTGGGCCCTTATGATCAACAGCCAAGATGACCCATCCTCTGGGCCTCACATTCTGTAGCGCTGGTTGTCAAAATTTAGCGCTTGATATCTTGGTAGCAGCAGCTCCTCTGGTGAATAACCCCTGTTAATCCATGCAAAACAGGCCCCATCGCAGTGCCCGCAGGAGATCCAGTAGAGACAGGAAAACCCATACCTGTGCTGTCAAAACATTCAGAATTTGCTGATCTACACAAAGCAGCCTGCCCCTTGGAGAGTTTTTGTATCACTTATTAGGCCCCCAGACATTCCATTGGGCATTGATGGCTACCTCCAAACTCATAATGAGGCCTCGTATATTTTCAAATGGTTTCACGTTTGCCTATGGACCTGCAGCGGTGTAGCTGTGAACACTGTGTTTGGCAACCTAGGCAAAAGCCAATGCGCTCCAATATTCTTGCCTGTCTATTCAACTTTTATTGTTGTTTAAATAGCCACAAGCCTCCCAGAACTATCCTTCACGCTATAAAATGATAATGGCATGTCTAGAAAAACTCCAAACCCTTTTTATATTAACTATATATAAAATGTGTTATAAAACTCATATAAAGGGTCTCATGACGAGAATGGAGGTAGCCATGCTGTACTTACCGGCATGGCTACCTTCATTCCGGGTACCGGGTTCCCTGAACGGGGAAATACCGGGCCATTTCCACCTAGGATGGCCCGGTATTTCCCCATTCAGGGAACTCAGGCCCGGTACATCCCATTTCCAGTTCTTATCAAAATCCCCGCCAGCTTTATATAAAAATAATATAAAATGTATATAAAATTATTCAAAGGCTTATCAAATATACAACAACATTGTATAAAATCTATATAAAATAATGACGTCATACCATGAAGGCCCCAATGCACTCCTGCTTCATCAAAGTGTCACCACCACCTAACACTCACCGGCTAACTCCTCACAACTCACTATGCCCTCGACCAAGCAACAGCGCTAACACGCTCTCCCATACTAAAATCCTTTTAATATAAACTTTATATTAAAATAATTTTTAGATAAAGTGTACATTCACTTTATATCAAAACACACACACTTTATAGCCGTTTATAAAAATCGGCTATGAATTTGATATCATTTTGATAGTGTTTTTATATTAAATTGATATCAAAACCCTATAAAAAGGAGCAGGACTAAAAACACAAAGGGGCTGTGCCCACCTGTCAAAATTTGATTGGTTTAAAAAGGGGGCCCCATATATTACCGACAATTGTGATATAAGCTGGAAGAAGCCAAAGAAGAGGCAACACTGGTCTGGGATTTCTAAACTGGAAGACAATCCAGCTTTATTTTATGGGCCAAGCGCCATAGTAATGTGTGGGGCTAAAAGTTATCACTTGACCAATTTTTTCAAATTCAAATTTCTTTACTATTGTTCAGAGAGGCTCAGCTAGGCTGAAATATGTGTCTGGGGTTGCTGTTGGCAGTCTTGTTCAAAGGAGGTTTGCCAGGCATTTCAGTGCTGGACTGCCCTTGTGGGCGGGACAAAGACTGATATGCAAATGGATATTTGTTAACAAAACGTTATCTAATGTGTATAGATCTCACAAAATGTTTACTGTGTGTCAAAAATGTAAATGTGGATCGTTGTAGCAATAAAATAGCTTTAAAAATAAACATGCATTGTGTGTTATTTATTATACATACTAAATAATATAACATAATAAACAACCAGTCGGTTTTATGAATTGAAAACATCAACAAAAAAATACATATTTAATACAGCAAGAAAAAATGTCACATCACAATAAAGCAAAGAAGAAACGGATACATTCAACAATTATGGGGGTCTCCTTATTCAGGTACCCATATGGGTAAGGTTCCATCTTCGGCATGGCCAAGACAATTCAGAGTCATGTATTACAGGGGTGGGTAACGATTCCATAAACCAGCTGGTATTCCACTTCTTTTCGGGGTTAGGGGAGTTATAGGGGTGACTAAAGGGCTGTGTTGTTGGTGAGGAGTTGCAGGAACCCTCGTTTTTAGACACTCAGAAGGCGTTGTAGGGCGACATTACCCACAACCCAAGTCAGAATATTTAAATCTGCGACTGCTTGCATAAACTCATTCCAGCCGATGGGGGCACTTATTGTAGCCCTATGGTGTCAGTTTGTAGCGACCTGTACTAGATTGTGCAGGTTCGAACCCCTGACAATCCCTGACAACCCTGCCTCTGTAAATAAATTTGCCCATATCGGTTCAGCCGCCCACATCCTTTGCAAGTTCCATCTTATGTACCAATAGTTCCGCATTATGTTTATAAAGCTGGTTAAGAGTGTTCATCACATCAGCCACAACCGGATCTGCCTCTGGTGGATTCTTCAGGCAGCATGTATAAAGTTAGTTTTTCTCTGCATCGCTGTGTCTGTTTGTTTGTTTGTTTTATTTGCTTATATAGCGCACCAAACCCAGGGGTATCTGGGTGCTTTTTCTTAGGGTACGACAAGATTACAACAGTGATACAGTAATATATACAATAATAGGTACAGTAATATAAATATATATACAAGATGTGGAAATAAACATTATGTACAGGGTACGTAATATAACTTAGAACAAGCTTGCAAAAGGCCTAAGGCAGCCAGCTGGTGGGGCATACTTAATCTATGGGCATGGTCGATAGGGCAACTGGGTCATAGAATTATGATAGTACATAGTGGTAGTTAGTTACTTTGAGACAACAGCCAAGCTTTTACTTTGTACCAGAATGAGAGGAACATTGAGTCTGTCCTTAGTGCAGGTGGTAGCTTGTTCCAGGACTTGGCCGCAAGCACTGGAAAACTGTATCCTCCAGCTTAAATAAGTTTGAATTTAGGTAAGTTGAGGCAGTGGGCATGGTTAGCTGTGGTGGGTCTAGTGAACTCTTTTGTAGAGAATATGTCCATCAGGTACTTGGGGGCTGAGTTGTTTAGGCACTTGTGAGTAATCATGAGCGTTCTAAAGGTGATCCTATCTTGGATTGGGAGCAAGTTAGTATTGCGTCGGATTTGTGAAATATGATTGGAGCGAGGAATATTTAAGGCAGTTCTGAGTGCATAGTTTTGCAATTCTTATAACTTGTGGAGGTTCCTCTGGCTAGTGCCAAGGTAAAGAGTATTACAATAGTCCCATTTGGACAATATAAGGGCTCTTGCCAGGGTGATACAACTACTTAGGGACAAGCATGGTCTACAAGCGTTTATCAGTTTTGATGTATGGGCCATTGAGGATGAGGTGGGATTCATTTTTCTTTGTAGAGTTAGGGCAGAATCTAGATAGAAGCCTAAAGTTTTAGCTTCCTTGTCAACTTTGATGAGGTTACCATCAATATTGAAGGAGGAATATTTGGGGCCTAGCTTATTAAGTCTTAACTTAGATCCAATGAGTAGAAGCTCAGTTTTTTCGTTGTTGAGACAAAAGCCGTGCTTGGCCATCCAAGCCTGGATTTTGCTGTAGATGTTGTTTCGCAGTCTAGAGTCTGATTGATAGTCGCCTGATAGAGTGATGAGTGTTTGCGTATCATCTGCGTAGTTTGTATATGATATGCCAAGGTAATCTAGATGGTCAAATAAGAGCTTAGTGAATATATTGTAGAGGGTAGGGGAGACCCATGATCCTTGTGGGGCTCCACATGTGATTGGGGAGGGATCAGCTGAAGCAGTGGGGGAGAAAACCCTCATATATCTGTCAGAGAGGAAGGAGTTGAGCCGGGCAGCAGCTTTGGTGGAAAAAGAGGCAGCTGCGGTGAGGTGGTTAGTTAAGATGCTGTGGTCGACTAGAGCAGGCTTTCCATTGTCCCTTGCCTCATCCATTTGAATTTCCAGATCCAAGTGGGCTGTTTCTGTCCCATGTCTTGGTCTGAAACAATATTGTCTGAGGCCTATGAGGATATTGGCCTTGAGATTATTTTGAATCTGGACATATGATGCCTTGTCTAGGATTTTTAGGTGAAAAGGCACTTTGGTGATTTGTGTGAAGTTGGTAGGAATATTGGAATCGAGGTTCGGTTTTTTGATGAGTGGCATGACCCAGTCATCTTTAAGATTTTTGGGAGCAGTGCAAGAGAAAGATGAGGAGTTTATAAAGGATGTGATAAAAGGGGCACATTCTTTGGCTCCTTCTTTTATGATTGAGGCTGGACAGATGCCTCCTTGGCACCTGGACGGCTTGAGACTTCTGATAATGGACTCTACCTCTGATGTAGTTACAGGGGTGAATTCAAATACTTTGTTTTGATGGGGGGCGTGGGGTGCTGGGAACTTAGATGAGGCAGTGCATTGTCTGAGTTACCAATTTTGGCAGTGGTCGCCAAGCTAGATCTTTTTGCTTCAATTTTATATTGAAGTAATGCAATTTTGTTAGGTAGGGCCTTTTGGATGTTTGTGTACTAAAGGGCATCCACATTACAGGAATCTGGAGGGGGGATAGGAGATTCCAATTCTTTGAGGATAGTGAAGAGCTCCTTGGTACTAGATTTGGCATTGAGGATTCTGTTGTACTTTTCTCTTTTTGTTTCTAAGATAGCAGTTTTGTATGCGGTGGAGGCAGTTATGAACTTGTCCTTGTTCTGCGTTGATGGGTTTTTTTTCTAGGATGTCTCTGCGTCTCTTTTGGATTTACGTAGAGTTTTCAGCTCAGAGGAGAACCATTTATTGAGGAGTGCCAGAAGTTTGGCTTTCCTTAGTTTAAGTGGAGCTAGTTGGTTAAGGGCCTTAAGTTGATTCTGATTGTATAGGTCTACCATTTTTGAGGGGTCTGAGTCAGAGGCCAGCTGTTGATGGGTGATGGGTTGAAGTAAGGGGAGTATGCTTTCTAATGAGATTAGGCGGTTCCTTAGGTGAAGGTTGTTTATGGTCATGGATTCCGAAGGAAATAACGTTGTGGTCCGTTGTGTGTCCATGCACAAGACGTATTAGAGAGGATTTAGTATTAGATAAAGTCTGCTATCCAGTCTAAAATGTTGCCTTTGTAATGTGTGGGGTCTGATATGAGCAGTGAAAAGCATAGTTCTGATATCGTATTTTGGATGGCTAGGGCGTTGGAATCTAGGTTGTCATGTAGGCCGAGATTCACATCGCCTAGAAGCAAAATTTGCGATCCACGTTTGGTGTTTTGTGTGAGGAGCCATGTGATGTCTTCCTCAAAATAGGATAACTGGCCAGGCGGTCTGTATAGGATGTGGATGAGGAGTGTCCACTCTGATGAGAGGGGGAGTTTCACGGAGAGGAGTTCTCCAGAAGGGAAAGGTGATCTAGCACTTTCTCTAATGGCCAGAGTGTTTTTGGCAAAGATAGCTACCCCACCTCCTCTATTGGTGGTTCTATCGGTTCTGATAATATTATACTCGTCTGGGACTGCTAACATAAGCGCAGGACCTGCAGCCAGATGTAGCCATGTTTCTGTGATCGCTAGAAAAACTAGTTTATTGGCGGTGTACAGGTCTAAAATGTCTAAGGCATGAGCAATTAACGACTTATTCCTGATGAGGGCTCCTTTAATAATGGCAGCGTCTGGCTGTGATGGTACTAAGACGGTATTAGGCAACAGTATTTGTGGTAAGGGAGGCAAAAGAGTGCGTGGATCTTTACTGGTGGTGCTAAAGCTGTTGAGCATTGAGGTCTTATATTGTGAGCAGTGTTTTGTTGTGGTGCGGGAGCCAAGTCTTTTGTTCCTGTGGGTGGTGGAGCAAGGTAGGTTCATGGTATTGTATGCAGTAGCGTGCTTGATAGGACTGTGGAACAGGGAAGGGTGAAAGTTCAACTTGTAGAACAAGATACTTAGATCCTGTTGTACTATTGCAAGCATATGTGTATAGGGGCTTTTTGTACCTGCGATAGAGATGAGGTGAGTTGGGACCAGTGACCAGATGTGGAGGACAATCCACCAGGTGTAGAGGACACTCCATCAGGTCACCATGGAAGTAGTTTAGCGCTTAATAATAACTAAGAGTTAGGGGTCAGGCATCCTGATGCATGCTGAAGAGGGGGTCAAAGAGGGAGCTGGCGTAGCTAGATGTGAGTGCCAAATTTATCTGAGCAGGTATTATTTGCAAGGTGACAATGGGCGGATAGTCATATATTAGTAGGTGTAACACTGTTAAGGCTAAATACTTAACTAATGTACTACAGTATAGCAGCGACAGGTGGGCCTAGGCATGTAGTGCCAGGAGATAATAGTCGGTGACTAGTACACATGGTGATGGTGGGAGTCTGCCAAATGACACCAATAGGCATGCTGTATTGATAAAAGTCAGACAGTCAGCATCAATAAGCATTCAATGGGAATAAGAGACATGCAACAACCTTGACATCAATAGTAAAATTGGTAAGGCTGGCTATCTGCTGCAATGGGTAAGCACAGATGGTAGCAGCACATAGCAAATGAGGCAGCTAGTACAATTGGTAAGGAAGGCTATCTGAGGCAATGGGTGAGCAAAGACGATGGCAGCACCTGACAGATGAGGCGGCCAATACGTTAATCAGAGGCAGACAGTCAGCAGCGGTAAGGCAAACATTGTCTTATGGTGGACATGGATGGTTGCATATACAAGCATTTTCAACAGCGCAATGTTTCTTCAAATGTGTGTCGACATGGTGAAAGCGCGATTGGCGACTGAAGCAATACTGCGCTCAATGTTGCTTTTTAGATGTCTTTTTCGAGATATAAACAGCGGCTAGCTCCGGCAGAAATATATCGGGTGCAATCTATAATCCTCTCGAGTGGTTGTTTTTAAATCAACCAGGAGATATCCATAGGGCTTACTGGTCACGTCTTCAAAAGCCTCCATGAATAAATGCATTTTGGTCGGATACATCAGGTAGGCTATCACAGCTAATTGTTGTTTATCACGGGGGTAAATAACATTATATAACTAGTGTTAGCATTATATATCTGTTGCTCTTGCCCTTGTTGAACAAGTTTGCATGATATACAAAATACTCAGAATGCGATGATGGGAATATTGAGTAAATGCTTTTTCTAGTTTGGCGTTCTGACTCCCCCCCCCCTTGGTCTTCAAATCGTCCATGATCATATTCACCATGCTTAGCGCTAATAAACGATCATCGTTGAGACTCTCAGACATACCTTCTACAAACCAAAGGTGTTACTGTTGTTGTGAGGTGTTATAAACAGGTTGGCAAAAAAAAACACATAATATTATCTGGGGCATGTGATATTGCAGTGTGTGTGTTTTCTAAAGGTTTTCTTACAAAATAACTCTTGCCGCAGTTAGAAGGGCCAGGCAGCACAAACAAAGGGGTTGTTGTAGCCTAGTATCCATAATGACAAATACTTTAACAAAACATGTACAGATATCTGTGTGGGCGCTTCTTGGGCAGGGTTAAATCACAACCGGTGGTTGGCCTTTCAGCCTTCTAGGAGTTAATAAAACAAACATTGCTATATTTCCACATCGATATGTGACATTTAAGTGCTACATGAATACTTACAAATGAATTGTCAATCTTAACCTAACAATAATCTGTAAATAGAAAACATGATATGCCGCTTGCAAAACTATATAAAACACATATAGTATATATCACACACAGCATATCTTTAGAAGTTATAATAAATCATTCAGCATATAGCGACCCATCCATCACCCCTGTAAAAAGATATTGGGTTGGTATTTGTTAACCGTTTCATGACACCGATTTTCAAAAATAATAGAACAACTTTGCTCGTTGGGGCCTCGGGCAATCCATCGACCCACTAATAAATCAGAAGAACAACTTCGATCGTCGAGGCCCCCCAGACATTCCTTGGGCCCCTATGGATGAATCAAAAACCAACAAGAAAAAAAGGACTCCTTGTTTTGGGGACCTCCAGACATTGATGGGGCCTCTCTGGATGAATCAAAATTACAACTCCATGTTTCGGGCCCCCCAGACATTTCTCAGGCCTCTCTGGATGAATCAAAAACAGAAAAGAACTCCAGGCATCAGGACCCCCCCAGACATTCCTTGAGCCCTTGCTGATGAACAACGACAAAGATATCCCATTGATAAATAAATAAAAAGAACAACTTTGATCATAGAGGAACCCACACCGAGACATTCCTTGGGCCCTTATGATCAACAGCCAAGATGACCCATCCTCTGGGCCTCACATTTTGTAGCGCTGGTTGTCAAAATTTAGCGCTTGATATCTTGGTAGCAGCAGCTCCTCTGGTGAATAACCCCTGTTAATCCATGCAAAACAGGCCCCATCGCAGTGCCCGCAGGAGATCCAGTAGAGACAGGAAAACCCATACCTGTGCTGTCAAAACATTCAGAATTTGCTGATCTACACAAAGCAGCCTGCCCCTTGGAGAGTTTTTGTATCACTTATTAGGCCCCCAGACATTCCATTGGGCATTGATGGCTACCTCCAAACTCATAATGAGGCCTCGTATATTTTCAAATGGTTTCACGTTTGCCTATGGACCTGCAGCGGTGTAGCTGTGAACACTGTGTTTGGCAACCTAGGCAAAAGCCAATGCGCTCCAATATTCTTGCCTGTCTATTCAACTTTTATTGTTGTTTAAATAGCCACAAGCCTCCCAGAACTATCCTTCACGCTATAAAATGATAATGGCATGTCTAGAAAAACTCCAAACCCTTTTTATATTAACTATATATAAAATGTGTTATAAAACTCATATAAAGGGTCTCATGACGAGAATGGAGGTAGCCATGCCGTACTTACCGGCATGGCTACCTCCATTCCGGGTACCGGGTTCCCTGAATGGGGAAATACCGGGCCATTTCCACCTAGGATGGCCCGGTATTTCCCCATTCAGGGAACTCAGGCCCGGTACATCCCATTTCCAGTTCTTATCAAAATCCCCGCCAGCTTTATATAAAAATAATATAAAATGTATATAAAATTATTCAAAGGCTTATCAAATATACAACAACATTGTATAAAATCTATATAAAATAATGACGTCATACCATGAAGGCCCCAATGCACTCCTGCTTCATCAAAGTGTCACCACCACCTAACACTCACCGGCTAACTCCTCACAACTCACTATGCCCTCGACCAAGCAACAGCGCTAACACGCTCTCCCATACTAAAATCCTTTTAATATAAACTTTATATTAAAATAATTTTTAGATAAAGTGTACATTCACTTTATATCAAAACACACACACTTTATAGCCGTTTATAAAAATCGGCTATGAATTTGATATCATTTTGATAGTGTTTTTATATTAAATTGATATCAAAACCCTATAAAAAGGAGCAGGACTAAAAACACAAAGGGGCTGTGCCCACCTGTCAAAATTTGATTGGTTTAAAAAGGGGGCCCCATATATTACCGACAATTGTGATATAAGCTGGAAGAAGCCAAAGAAGAGGCAACACTGGTCTGGGATTTCTAAACTGGAAGACAATCCAGCTTTATTTTATGGGCCAAGCGCCATAGTAATGTGTGGGGCTAAAAGTTATCACTTGACCAATTTTTTCAAATTCAAATTTCTTTACTATTGTTCAGAGAGGCTCAGCTAGGCTGAAATATGTGTCTGGGGTTGCTGTTGGCAGTCTTGTTCAAAGGAGGTTTGCCAGGCATTTCAGTGCTGGACTGCCCTTGTGGGCGGGACAAAGACTGATATGCAAATGGATATTTGTTAACAAAACGTTATCTAATGTGTATAGATCTCACAAAATGTTTACTGTGTGTCAAAAATGTAAATGTGGATCGTTGTAGCAATAAAATAGCTTTAAAAATAAACATGCATTGTGTGTTATTTATTATACATACTAAATAATATAACATAATAAACAACCAGTCGGTTTTATGAATTGAAAACATCAACAAAAAAATACATATTTAATACAGCAAGAAAAAATGTCACATCACAATAAAGCAAAGAAGAAACGGATACATTCAACAATTATGGGGGTCTCCTTATTCAGGTACCCATATGGGTAAGGTTCCATCTTCGGCATGGCCAAGACAATTCAGAGTCATGTATTACAGGGGTGGGTAACGATTCCATAAACCAGCTGGTATTCCACTTCTTTTCGGGGTTAGGGGAGTTATAGGGGTGACTAAAGGGCTGTGTTGTTGGTGAGGAGTTGCAGGAACCCTCGTTTTTAGACACTCAGAAGGCGTTGTAGGGCGACATTACCCACAACCCAAGTCAGAATATTTAAATCTGCGACTGCTTGCATAAACTCATTCCAGCCGATGGGGGCACTTATTGTAGCCCTATGGTGTCAGTTTGTAGCGACCTGTACTAGATTGTGCAGGTTCGAACCCCTGACAATCCCTGACAACCCTGCCTCTGTAAATAAATTTGCCCATATCGGTTCAGCCGCCCACATCCTTTGCAAGTTCCATCTTATGTACCAATAGTTCCGCATTATGTTTATAAAGCTGGTTAAGAGTGTTCATCACATCAGCCACAACCGGATCTGCCTCTGGTGGATTCTTCAGGCAGCATGTATAAAGTTAGTTTTTCTCTGCATCGCTGTGTCTGTTTGTTTGTTTGTTTTATTTGCTTATATAGCGCACCAAACCCAGGGGTATCTGGGTGCTTTTTCTTAGGGTACGACAAGATTACAACAGTGATACAGTAATATATACAATAATAGGTACAGTAATATAAATATATATACAAGATGTGGAAATAAACATTATGTACAGGGTACGTAATATAACTTAGAACAAGCTTGCAAAAGGCCTAAGGCAGCCAGCTGGTGGGGCATACTTAATCTATGGGCATGGTCGATAGGGCAACTGGGTCATAGAATTATGATAGTACATAGTGGTAGTTAGTTACTTTGAGACAACAGCCAAGCTTTTACTTTGTACCAGAATGAGAGGAACATTGAGTCTGTCCTTAGTGCAGGTGGTAGCTTGTTCCAGGACTTGGCCGCAAGCACTGGAAAACTGTATCCTCCAGCTTAAATAAGTTTGAATTTAGGTAAGTTGAGGCAGTGGGCATGGTTAGCTGTGGTGGGTCTAGTGAACTCTTTTGTAGAGAATATGTCCATCAGGTACTTGGGGGCTGAGTTGTTTAGGCACTTGTGAGTAATCATGAGCGTTCTAAAGGTGATCCTATCTTGGATTGGGAGCAAGTTAGTATTGCGTCGGATTTGTGAAATATGATTGGAGCGAGGAATATTTAAGGCAGTTCTGAGTGCATAGTTTTGCAATACTTATAACTTGTGGAGGTTCCTCTGGCTAGTGCCAAGGTAAAGAGTATTACAATAGTCCCATTTGGACAATATAAGGGCTCTTGCCAGGGTGATACAACTACTTAGGGACAAGCATGGTCTACAAGCGTTTATCAGTTTTGATGTATGGGCCATTGAGGATGAGGTGGCATTCATTTTTCTTTGTAGAGTTAGGGCAGAATCTAGATAGAAGCCTAAAGTTTTAGCTTCCTTGTCAACTTTGATGAGGTTACCATCAATATTGAAGGAGGAATATTTGGGGCCTAGCTTATTAAGTCTTAACTTAGATCCAATGAGTAGAAGCTCAGTTTTTTCGTTGTTGAGACAAAAGCCGTGCTTGGCCATCCAAGCCTGGATTTTGCTGTAGATGTTGTTTAGCAGTCTAGAGTCTGATTGATAGTCGCCTGATAGAGTGATGAGTGTTTGCGTATCATCTGCATAGTTTGTATATGATATGCCAAGGTAATCTAGATGGTCAAATAAGAGCTTAGTGAATATATTGTAGAGGGTAGGGGAGACCCATGATCCTTGTGGGGCTCCACATGTGATTGGGGAGGGATCAGCTGAAGCAGTGGGGGAGAAAACCCTCATATATCTGTCAGAGAGGAAGGAGTTGAGCCAGGCAGCAGCTTTGGTGGAAAAAGAGGCAGCTGCGGTGAGGTGGTTAGTTAAGATGCTGTGGTCGACTAGAGCAGGCTTTCCATTGTCCCTTGCCTCATCCATTTGAATTTCCAGATCCAAGTGGGCTGTTTCTGTCCCATGTCTTGGTCTGAAACAATATTGTCTGAGGCCTATGAGGATATTGGCCTTGAGATTATTTTGAATCTGGACATATGATGCCTTGTCTAGGATTTTTAGGTGAAAAGGCACTTTGGTGATTTGTGTGAAGTTGGTAGGAATATTGGAATCGAGGTTCGGTTTTTTGATGAGTGGCATGACCCAGTCATCTTTAAGATTTTTGGGAGCAGTGCAAGAGAAAGATGAGGAGTTTATAAAGGATGTGATAAAAGGGGCACATTCTTTGGCTCCTTCTTTTATGATTGAGGCTAGACAGATGCCTCCTTGGCACCTGGACGGCTTGAGACTTCTGATAATGGACTCTACCTCTGATGTAGTTACAGGGGTGAATTCAAATACTTTGTTTTGATGGGGGGCGTGGGGTGCTGGGAACTTAGATGAGGCAGTGCATTGTCTGAGTTACCAATTTTGGCAGTGGTCGCCAAGCTAGACCTTTTTGCTTCAATTTTATATTGAAGTAATGCAATTTTGTTAGGTAGGGCCTTTTGGATGTTTGTGTACTAAAGGGCATCCACATTACAGGAATCTGGAGGGGGGATAGGAGATTCCAATTCTTTGAGGATAGTGAAGAGCTCCTTGGTACTAGATTTGGCATTGAGGATTCTGTTGTACTTTTCTCTTTTTGTTTCTAAGATAGCAGTTTTGTATGCGGTGGAGGCAGTTATGAACTTGTCCTTGTTCTGCGTTGATGGGTTTTTTTTCTAGGATGTCTCTGCGTCTCTTTTGGATTTACGTAGAGTTTTCAGCTCAGTGGAGAACCATTTATTGAGGAGTGCCAGAAGTTTGGCTTTCCTTAGTTTAAGTGGAGCTAGTTGGTTAAGGGCCTTAAGTTGATTCTGATTGTATAGGTCTACCATTTTTGAGGGGTCTGAGTCAGAGGCCAGCTGTTGATGGGTGATGGGTTGAAGTAAGGGGAGTATGCTTTCTAATGAGATTAGGCGGTTCCTTAGGTGAAGGTTGTTTATGGTCATGGATTCCGAAGGAAATAACGTTGTGGTCCGTTGTGTGTCCATGCACAAGACGTATTAGAGAGGATTTAGTATTAGATAAAGTCTGCTATCCAGTCTAAAATGTTGCCTTTGTAATGTGTGGGGTCTGATATGAGCAGTGAAAAGCATAGTTCTGATATCATATTTTGGATGGCTAGGGCGTTGGTATCTAGGTTGTCATGTAGGCCGAGATTCACATCGCCTAGAAGCAAAATTTGCGATCCACGTTTGGTGTTTTGTGTGAGGAGCCATGTGATGTCTTCCTCAAAATAGGATAACTGGCCAGGCGGTCTGTATAGGATGTGGATGAGGAGTGTCCACTCTGATGAGAGGGGGAGTTTCACAGAGAGGAGTTCTCCAGAAGGGAAAGGTGATCTAGCACTTTCTCTAATGGCCAGAGTGTTTTGGCAAAGATAGCTACCCCACCTCCTCTATTGGTGGTTCTATCGGTTCTGATAATATTATACTCGTCTGGGACTGCTAACATAAGCGCAGGACCTGCAGCCAGATGTAGCCATGTTTCTGTGATCGCTAGAAAAACTAGTTTATTGGCGGTGTACAGGTCTAAAATGTCTAAGGCATGAGCAATTAACGACTTATTCCTGATGAGGGCTCCTTTAATAATGGCAGCGTCTGGCTGTGATGGTACTAAGACGGTATTAGGCAACAGTATTTGTGGTAAGGGAGGCAAAAGAGTGCGTGGATCTTTACTGGTGGTGCTAAAGCTGTTGAGCATTGAGGTCTTATATTGTGAGCAGTGTTTTGTTGTGGTGCGGGAGCCAAGTCTTTTGTTCCTGTGGGTGGTGGAGCAAGGTAGGTTCATGGTATTGTATGCAGTAGCGTGCTTGATAGGACTGTGGAACAGGGAAGGGTGAAAGTTCAACTTGTAGAACAAGATACTTAGATCCTGTTGTACTATTGCAAGCATATGTGTATAGGGGCTTTTTGTACCTGCGATAGAGATGAGGTGAGTTGGGACCAGTGACCAGATGTGGAGGACAATCCACCAGGTGTAGAGGACACTCCATCAGGTCACCATGGAAGTAGTTTCGCGCTTAATAATAACTAAGAGTTAGGGGTCAGGCATCCTGATGCATGCTGAAGAGGGGGTCAAAGAGGGAGCTGGCGTAGCTAGATGTGAGTGCCAAATTTATCTGAGCAGGTATTATTTGCAAGGTGACAATGGGCGGATAGTCATATATTAGTAGGTGTAACACTGTTAAGGCTAAATACTTAACTAATGTACTACAGTATAGCAGCGACAGGTGGGCCTAGGCATGTAGTGCCAGGAGATAATAGTCGGTGACTAGTACACATGGTGATGGTGGGAGTCTGCCAAATGACACCAATAGGCATGCTGTATTGATAAAAGTCAGACAGTCAGCATCAATAAGCATTCAATGGGAATAAGAGACATGCAACAACCTTGACATCAATAGTAAAATTGGTAAGGCTGGCTATCTGCTGCAATGGGTAAGCACAGATGGTAGCAGCACATAGCAAATGAGGCAGCTAGTACAATTGGTAAGGAAGGCTATCTGAGGCAATGGGTGAGCAAAGACGATGGCAGCACCTGACAGATGAGGCGGCCAATACGTTAATCAGAGGCAGACAGTCAGCAGCGGTAAGGCAAACATTGTCTTATGGTGGACATGGATGGTTGCATATACAAGCATTTTCAACAGCGCAATGTTTCTTCAAATGTGTGTCGACATGGTGAAAGCGCGATTGGCGACTGAAGCAATACTGCGCTCAATGTTGCTTTTTAGATGTCTTTTTCGAGATATAAACAGCGGCTAGCTCCGGCAGAAATATATCGGGTGCAATCTATAATCCTCTCAAGTGGTTGTTTTTAAATCAACCAGGAGATATCCATAGGGCTTACTGGTCACGTCTTCAAAAGCCTCCATGAATAAATGCATTTTGGTCGGATACATCATGTAGGCTATCACAGCTAATTGTTGTTTATCACGGGGGTAAATAACATTATATAACTAGTGTTAGCATTATATATCTGTTGCTCTTGCCCTTGTTGAACAAGTTTGCATGATATACAAAATACTCAGAATGTGATGATGGGAATATTGAGTAAATGCTTTTTCTAGTTTGGCGTTCTGACTCCCCCCCCCCTTGGTCTTCAAATCGTCCATGATCATATTCACCATGCTTAGCGCTAATAAACGATCATCGTTGAGACTCTCAGACATACCTTCTACAAACCAAAGGTGTTACTGTTGTTGTGAGGTGTTATAAACAGGTTGGCAAAAAAAAACAAATAATATTATCTGGGGCATGTGATATTGCAGTGTGTGTGTTTTCTAAAGGTTTTCTTACAAAATAACTCTTGCCGCAGTTAGAAGGGCCAGGCAGCACAAACAAAGGGGTTGTTGTAGCCTAGTATCCATAATGACAAATACTTTAACAAAACATGTACAGATATCTGTGTGGGCGCTTCTTGGGCAGGGTTAAATCACAACCGGTGGTTGGCCATTCAGCCTTCTAGGAGTTAATAAAACAAACATTGCTATATTTCCACATCAATATGTGACATTTAAGTGCTACATGAATACTTACAAATGAATTGTCAATCTTAACCTAACAATAATCTGTAAATAGAAAACATGATATGCCGCTTGCAAAACTATATAAAACACATATAGTATATATCACACACAGCATATCTTTAGAAGTTATAATAAATCATTCAGCATATAGCGACCCATCCATCACCCCTGTAAAAAGATATTGGGTTGGTATTTGTTAACCGTTTCATGACACCGATTTTCAAAAATAATAGAACAACTTTGCTCGTTGGGGCTTCGGGCAATCCATCGACCCACTAATAAATCAGAAGAACAACTTCGATCGTCGAGGCCCCCCAGACATTCCTTGGGCCCCTATGGATGAATCAAAAACCAACAAGAAAAAAAGGACTCCTTGTTTTGGGGCCCTCCAGACATTGATGGGGCCTCTCTGGATGAATCAAAATTACAACTCCATGTTTCGGGCCCCCCAGACATTTCTCAGGCCTCTCTGGATGAATCAAAAACAGAAAAGAACTCCAGGCATCAGGACCCCCCCAGACATTCCTTGAGCCCTTGCTGATGAACAACGACAAAGATATCCCATTGATGAATAAATAAAAAGAACAACTTTGATCATAGAGGAACCCACACCAAGACATTCCTTGGGCCCTTATGATCAACAGCCAAGATGACCCATCCTCTGGGCCTCACATTCTGTAGCGCTGGTTGTCAAAATTCAGCGCTTGATATCTTGGTAGCAGCAGCTCCTCTGGTGAATAACCCCTGTTAATCCATGCAAAACAGGCCCCATCGCAGTGCCCGCAGGAGATCCAGTAGAGACAGGAAAACCCATACCTGTGCTGTCAAAACATTCAGAATTTGCTGATCTACACAAAGCAGCCTGCCCCTTGGAGACTTTTTGTATCACTTATTAGGCCCCCAGACATTCCATTGGGCATTGATGGCTACCTCGTATATTTTCAAATGGTTTCACGTTTGCCTATGGACCTGCAGCGGTGTAGCTGTGAACACTGTGTTTGGCAACCTAGGCAAAAGCCAATGCGCTCCAATATTCTTGCCTGTCTATTCAACTTTTATTGTTGTTTAAATAGCCACAAGCCTCCCAGAACTATCCTTCACACTATAAAATGATAATGGCATGTCTAGAAAAACCCCAAACCCTTTTTATATTAACTATATATAAAATGTGTTATAAAACTCATATAAAGGGTCTCATGACGAGAATGGAGGTAGCCATGCCGTACTTACCGGCATGGCTACCTCCATTCCGGGTACCGGGTTCCCTGAATGGGGAAATACCGGGCCATTTCCACCTAGGATGGCCCGGTATTTCCCCATTCAGGGAACTCAGGCCCGGTACATCCCATTTCCAGTTCTTATCAAAATCCCCGCCAGCTTTATATAAAAATAATATAAAATGTATATAAAATTATTCAAAGGCTTATCAAATATACAACAACATTGTATAAAATCTATATAAAATAATGACGTCATACCATTAAGGCCCCAATGCACTCCTGCTTCATCAAAGTGTCACCACCACCTAACACTCACCGGCTAACTCCTCACAACTCACTATGCCCTCGACCAAGCAACAGCGCTAACACGCTCTCCCATACTAAAATCCTTTTAATATAAACTTTATATTAAAATAATTTTTAGATAAAGTGTACATTCACTTTATATCAAAACACACACACTTTATAGCCGTTTATAAAAATCGGCTATGAATTTGATATCATTTTGATAGTGTTTTTATATTAAATTGATATCAAAACCCTATAAAAAGGAGCAGGACTAAAAACACAAAGGGGCTGTGCCCACCTGTCAAAATTTGATTGGTTTAAAAAGGGGGCCCCATATATTACCGACAATTGTGATATAAGCTGGAAAAAGCCAAAGAAGAGGCAACACTGGTCTGGGATTTCTAAACTGGAAGACAATCCAGCTTTATTTTATGGGCCAAGCGCCATAGTAATGTGTGGGGCTAAAAGTTATCACTTGACCAATTTTTTCAAATTCAAATTTCTTTACTATTGTTCAGAGAGGCTCAGCTAGGCTGAAATATGTGTCTGGGGTTGCTGTTGGCAGTCTTGTTCAAAGGAGGTTTGCCAGGCATTTCAGTGCTGGACTGCCCTTGTGGGCGGGACAAAGACTGATATGCAAATGGATATTCCTCCTTGGTGGAAGGTACAGTGAGCAAAAAGCGATTGCTGCAGACTCTCAAAGCGGAAGAAAACGCAGAACAGGTTATCATGCCATGTTCTTTCTAGAGAGAGGCGCCTGCTACCTTTTTTGTATTTTGCAAGGAACTTGGGGTTGGTCACATGACGTTACCTTGGGGGACCCAGATGTGGACCCCTTCCTCACTGTGCTCAGTGAGGCACAGTTCCCCCTCACTGATGAGGCCCGACTAGGCTAAAACATGTGTGAACCCATGGGGTCCTTAAATCAGTAACGAGTCTTTCATGGAAGGGATGCAGAATAACTCTTGCACAAATAATAAGACCGACTCAGGAAGTTGGCAAAAGGTCTCTTTCAACAGTTTTATTATCAATTGTCTAAAACAGGGAGTTACAACAGACATCGACGGACGTTCAATTGTGTTCTCTCAAAGCATTTCATAAAGAACAACATTTTTATAGTAAAAACTCATCATACATGACGTCATACTATAAATTAGAAAAACCTACGGGGGTTGTGATACATTCAAAGGGAACATCTAAGTATACTTTCCATATAGGGACAGGTTGTGATTGGGTCTTCACATAAGGTGTACAAATTATGCCCACCCCTAGTGCAAGTCATCTTCAACAATTATTAAGTACACTGTATATCATTGGCTCTCAAACTATAAGGCCCTTCATTATATTGCCCTCTATAATTGCTTGGCAAGCTTGTACCCTTCTGGAACATTCGGCTCACTAGCAGCATATAAGCTGGTACCCCAGGTGTCAGTGGGTGGACTTTGACCATGTGTGCCCACCCAATTAGCCCAACATCTCTCATCAGTCATGCCTTCTGCCATTCAGATTGTCTTCGAACTTGGCCTTGCTCCTAGGAATAAAAGGGAGTACAGGCATACGCTATCTCAAGTCTAGAGCAGCATGCCCACCTCCTATTTCCAGCCTTAGCTCACATGGCAGGAGACTGTATTTGGGCCTGTTTTACAGCATTCAATTACCAGTTCTTGGCTTCTTCATCCTTTGACACCAGGCCAGACAGCTCTTCCAGGTTTGTCCATGCTTTTAGCTTCATATTGCTGCAACACAGCTTTTCGAACCTTCCTTTTCCGTGGGTCTGAGTTTACTAAATATGTGACACCGATGTCCAGCTTCTATATACTGGCGGCACTGCCTGCAGTCTATCCGCTATATAGAGCTAGCCTTGAAGATTACTTGCGTTGCTGCATCTGTACAGTTATGAAACAGCTTGCATTTTCTGCAGTGTTCTTCACACGTGCAATCTTTATTCCAAATATGAAAGTTTACGCAATTCTTTAGTTCATCATCAGATTCCATAAAGTCTATACATCCTCTTCTTTAGCCACTCTTCTCAGTGCATCACGCCCGTTTCTAGTATGTCACCAACTTCTCTTTCTCTCATCTTCATATTCCTTCGGGATCTCCTCCAAGAGATTGTAATCTCTATGGGGATACATCAGATAGGGTTTTCTCAATGGATACCTTTTCTCGAAGGCTCTCCTTAGAATAGGCACGATCACTGCTGTTGTACATGTCAAGATTTTGCTTCCAGCATATAGGAATGATGGGGGCGGGGCTTCCAGCAGAAGCATTCAGCTGCTCCTCTACACTCCCCCCTCTGGTTGATTCATCGACCACTCCTTCGTCAGTCTTCACATCTTGATATCCTCTCTTGAAGAAGTGTTTCTTTGGAGCCCAGATCTTTATTACTCATTTCAAGGATCCTGCCAATTTTGCATGTTCATCAACACTCCAGGTCATGTAGCTGCACTATCCATTCAGGCTACAATAGACCCATCATCCTACATACTTATGATTTCTTGGCTGTGGGAACTTTGTTCCCACAGGTTCTGAGATGCTGGTCTCTATGTAGTTTCTGATCTCTTCATCTGTCAACTCCTTGGGTCCAAACCCTGATTCAACATTGATCATGGTCTTCATTCCGACTGCCTTCTTTGCTGTCTTCTTGTACTGTGTAATTATTATCCTGATCGCACAGAATCCAAACTTCACCATCACGAGTATTGCTCCCAGGAACTTGGGGAACCCATGAGAAGATAGGCACAAACCAACTGTCATCTGCAATGTCTTCTATCTCATCTTCCATCTGATTGTGAAGTTTCATCAGCAATGTATGGCCTCTGTCAAGGTGCCATTCTCATCATCATGAGAAGGTGTGAACGTGCAACATGATTCCCCGGTTTTGGCACAAACTCCTCCATCCATCGCTGTTATCATATCAAGGACATATCTGCTCTGGAGGGTCATCAATGTTATGCCCCTCAGTTCTTCTTTGATAGCATTAAATTCCTTTATGGTAGTGTTGGTTCTCTGCAGGCGCTCCCAGCGAGTGATTTGCAACCACTTCGCATTTGCCTTTGTCTGGATCCCTGGCATAAAGCTAGTCATGAATATCGCTAAAGTCTGGCTAAACAACCTGTGCTCATATGGAATAGCATCAAAGGCTTCTAACAATTTAGCTGAAAAGTAATTATCCCTCCTTCTTTGGATGGGAACTTCGAGTGATCTTCTCCTCTTGAAATGGGCACCTGCTTTTGGAAACTCTCCAATATTCAGGTCACTTTTAGGAATCACTAATGCTGGAACATGGGTAAGCACTATGGAGCACATCCCCCCCCAATCTTTGGGCAGCTTCATGTAGGCTCTAGACCCACAAGCCCAATAGTGATCCGGTAAGACAACTGTTCAATCCTTCATGTAACACTTGTGTATAGGCGCGTTATAAATGCCATATCATATCATATCATATATCATCCCTGGTACACCATATATTACGCCACACTGGTGATTCTCTCCAACTTTCCGTGTACCATTATTTCTGAAACACAAGGATGCACTTTTTAGAGGTATTATCTGCAATGCTCCTCCTTTATCATCGACCCATGTGAACAATTTTGTAATCTTTGACTATTGATCCTTGCATTCTTTTTCTGCAGTTAACACAACTTCTTCCCACTGTCTGGTTATTGCTGCTGCTTTGCACACAACCAGTCCTTCGGCCCACCCTTTGTAAGTGAGCACTGTTCCTTTGATTTGTAGTTTGCCTCTTTTCCAACATATCCATATCTCCTCTTTATCCTTGCCTTGGCAATTTAACATCTTGTTTTCTTCCATCCTGATTCCTGCTCTGCTCATTCCAGACTGGTCAAATCTTATTACTAGATTCCTTGTTTCTGGTCTTACTCTTGTCTTCAAATCTTGCACATAATTATCTTCTCTTTGATTTGTTGCTTTATTCATCCACACTAAGGATGCTGTTCAACCCTGGGACTGTCCTCCTGTCATGCAGAGTGTGAGAAGCATCAGGCAATGAGCTTTTTTCACTGGTACTTCTGTAGCTATGAACAATTTGGAAGTTCCCATGGCATAACGTATGAGAGCGCAAACATAGCTTTTTCACGTACTGGTACTACCTGTTATTCCCCAAGTGTGCTGTACTACCTAGATAGGTGTTTATCCCATCATTGTCTTCCTCTGCACTCCTCCTATGTCTCCCTAACAAAATGTTTGCAGCCCAGGGAAACAATTCTAAAACAGCCTTATGATGGGGAGACAACACAAGAGACCTTGGCTTATCGGTAATAGGCAAATCTACAAGAGTTCTTGTAGTGGGGAGGATCAAAGGGACTTCTGCCTTGTTTGGATCAATGAGACAGAAAAGGCAATCAGAAGAAACAGAAAAACACAAAGCATAATGTTGTATATGTATATCACGAACCAACATATTAATCCCCAACACTTGTGGCACTATGGACCTTCTTGAGCTTGCTCATTCTCTGAAATCGTACCAGCTTCAGGATTCCTCATTTTTACTGCAATTTAAGGAAGGAAAAACACTTTACTCCGGTAACCTTAATGAATTTGGCAGCTGCAGTAATTCCTCTACTATTGCTACAAGCAGCTTTCTGATTACAGGTCCATTCTTAGGATCCTGTATAAAAGTGTGGATATCCACGTCTCTTCTGACAAGAGCAGGATAAGCTTGAAGGATAAAAACAAAAACAGCAAGTACGAGTCGATGCACATCTCTTTCTTACAAGACCATAGAGCTAGCCAAATAAATGCTCAATGAGAAACAAGTCTGGGTACTACTCACGTTTCCAGTTCTTAACCAAGTGTTGTCGTTTAGGCATAATTGTGATACATCAACATTTCTCTAAAGTTCATTTTAAAAGATTCCTGTGACTCAAGTAATGAATTGCACGCCTTCTATAATATCTATAAGGAGTGTCCACGGGGAGTCACAGTTGAAATGCAAATCTGCATTTATAACTTCATAGCCTTATCAGCCTTCTTTGTCATCGATCAAGACTGCACACGTTGAAATTCTTCTTGTATTGCTTCTGGATTGATAGCTGTTTGGGCTGCGGTCTCGCCGGCATATAGCTTGACGTCATTCAGATGTATCCATGCTCGTCTACCTTTGACTTTTACTGCTGAAGGAGAGATATTTTTGACAAGAAACAGACCATTAAATATCGGCTTGTGCCACTTCCTAGTGAAGTTTTTAATTAGCACGGTGTCACCAGCAAATAATCTAGGTTTTGGTAATAGCTCACTTGATCCCATTTCGGAATGGTTTTCATCTGTGTTCTGAGACCGACCCTCCCCCCCCCGCCGGCACTTGTGTTGATCTGAAATGAGAGAGATACTAGCGGTGAATAAATAATAACATTTCCTAACATATTTACGGTACTCTGGGCATCACTTCTAATCCTCGATGGAGGTGTAAGAAGCATTCTAATTTACCTCCCAGTTACTAGTTCATGGGGTGTAAGGTGGTAGTCCGAACCAGGCTGATTCCTTAGGACATGGAAAGCTAAGGGCAGGCAATATAGCCATCCCTTTTTCAATGTAAGCTTGAGCTTGGCAATTCCTTCTTTAAGGGGGCCGTTGAGTCTCTCACATATTCCGTTCGCTTGTGGGTGATAAGCAGAAGAAAACGTGTGCTTAACATTCAATAATAGTGCTATTTGTTCAAATACTTCATTAACAAAACGTGGCCCATTATCGGATCTCAGCACTTTACACACTCCATATCTTGAAATGATTTCTTGTACTAAACACTTTGCTGCGCAAGTGGCGTCAGGATGTGTACACGGACCTGTTTCGATCCACCTAGTGAAGGGACACACCACCACTATCAGATACCTGTATCCACTACACACCTACAGCATATCAGCATAGTCAATATGTAAATGCTAAAAAGGACCATTCGGTCGAGGAATTACTCCTCTAATCGTTCGCAGTGTATTCCCAGTGGTAAACGTTTGATATACGATGCAGTTTACTACATAATATGCATCGCAGAGGCAGCACAAACTCCTACCTCGCCTTGAAGGTCTTGGGACCTTTTGTAGTGAAAACATAGGCCTCCATAACCCCCATGGGGAAAGAGGGTTAGGGTACACAGATTGGATGGGGATAGGGAAGTAGGTACACCAGAAAGAGGGTTAGGGAGAGGATATGGATAGGTAAGGGGGTTAAGGGTAAACATGAACCTTGGCTCTTGTCATGCAGGTTTCCTTCAGCTAGTTTCTTGTAAAGGCGCACTCTGGTGCACAGAACTCACAGTACACTCATGCACACATACATTCAAGCTTCTCTCAGAATGGGGGATAGTTGTGGTGTCACTGAGTTTTCCCCCAATGCACACTTGTTTGGTATGCGCTCTGCAATTGCCCCTTACTGTCTTGTGGAGCTTGTGGGTGCCCCTTGACTCTGATTCTAGAACCAGAATTTCTGACCAGGATGTCGGGATTCAGCACCCTGCCTTAGTTTTAAGCACTACCCTGAACATGAATGAGTACCACCCTGAAAATGAATAACCTAAAACATGGCTATACAGCATTAACTACTTTGCAAGTAATCACAGCATGAGAATTACACTTTGCACACATTATGTAATGTCATTAAATAAATCTTCACTTAGCTTCAGCTGTCTGTGCATTCCAGAGCCTGTCCTGGTAATCTGCTATCTCCCTCAGCTTCAGGCTAACGAGTTAACGGCATCTGTGGTCTGGCAAAGAGCGGAAAGTTAGTACGTGCCTCAGACTGATTGCGCTCTTAGTTTACGGTACATCAAAGGCATATGCAACTTAAGTGGTGCGAGCCCCGAACACTTGTCATGCGTGTTAATTGCTTGGAGTTAACTGCTTCCCCCGGTGCCCGCTCCAGTTTCCAACTGCATGCTGTTAGATTTCCATTTTGCTAAGCCGTTAGCTAGGGCTCCCCTTGATTGCTCAAACACCCCATCCCCTGCACTTATCTGTGAGCCCACGGGGCCAGTGTGGGCTGCTGCAGGCAGAGAAATGGCCCTGTGAGGTAGTCTGCCTGCCGGGAGCTTCTCTCTTGTGCGTCCGTGCCGGTGAAGCTCTGAGCGCGAACATGCGTTCAATGCGTGTGCATGTCAGGGTGTTGGTTTGGGCGTTGCCCAGAGGGTTTGTAGACTATGTGGGCTGCTCCTGTTCATCTTTTGCAGAGTTGGGGCTGCTGGGGATTGTAGTCCCTCCCCCAGTGGGCTTTGTTTTGGGTTTTCTGTTGGCCTGTGTTGACTGCCAACACCTGGTGCACCTGCAGGGGGGACTAACATGGCACCTGCTATGATTTTGGCCCCTCACGGTGGCTGCACCTCTATGTCTCTATGTGCCCTAATCTGTCTAGTATGTCTCTTGACAGCGTTCTAACAAGTTTGGAACAAACCAGTCTTCTGCAATCGTTGCAGCAAGACTATCACTAGTTATATGTGCAGGGTAGTGCAGCTGTTCAAGCGCGACCTTTAACAATGCTACTGGCATCACTGGCTTCCCAGTGCTATCCTGTCACCATAATGCTTCAGTGGGAGATAAAGAACACCCCCTTCACTTCCATAATTCCTTCTCTTCCTGTGGTGCACTTCCTTGAATCTCCATTAATCGGGTTTTTGACAAATGATTACATCCTTCTTTCACTACCATAATGGTGACTACCGTCTCCTTGACATCTAGTGTATCAAAACATGAAATAGCTGGTGAATATGCAACCCTTTTGGCTTCTGCATCTGCGGCTTCATTACCACAAGAAATAAAGGCTGTACGCTTAATAAGACTGTCCAATAAAGATGCGTTTTGCACTGGAGTGCTGTCTGCTCAGAGGTAGCCCCTCCTATTCCAATGTGCTAGCCCTGCATGTACGGTTGACATCACATAGGCAGAGTCACTGTACACCGTCACTTCCTGCCCTTCATGATTTGGGAGCACCAATTCTGCTGCTTGCGCCGAAAAGTGAGACGGTAGTCTTGCACTTGCTGCAACTTCGAACTCGCCATTTGCTCTGTGCCTCACTACAGCTGCGCCAGAATACCTTTCTCCACTAATTTGATAATTTTCAAAGAACCATCAATAAAGAGAATTTCCCCTCCTGCCAATGCGTTCTCCTTTACGCGCGGTATATCATCATGGAATTCACCGTAGTTTGCACAATCATTCACAATTGTGAACGTGGCGGCTGCCAATGACAGTTCACAAGGAAAGTGTCCCTTTATAACTGGGTCTAGAATCTCACTGTAATACGCTAGAGGTTTGTACCCCAATGTAGTTCTCTGCGTAAGCACTACAGTCATGACTGTCCCATTTGTGTGCGAAAATAAGAAAAACTCCTCAGCATAATTGTGAATTCCTAAAACAGGAGCTGTACAGATTGCTTTTTTCAGCTCTTCAAAATCCTTCCTCCATTTCCGCAGTCCAGTCTATTGTCTTTGGTTGACTTTATCTACCTGGGCTTTCTTCAAAGCCTGCAAAAGGGGTCTTGTGTATGAACTGTAATCAAACACGCATGCTCTTCCATAATTACATAATCCCAAAAACTGTTGCAACTGCTTTACTGTATGCGGATTTGCAGTTTTCA
The DNA here is from genome assembly GCF_040938575.1 of Ambystoma mexicanum. Taxonomy (NCBI): domain Eukaryota; kingdom Metazoa; phylum Chordata; class Amphibia; order Caudata; family Ambystomatidae; genus Ambystoma; species Ambystoma mexicanum. The sequence continues at coordinate 416,146,186 of NC_090934.1, read as the reverse complement.
TAATCGCCTCAGCCCTTTCAGGTGTCACCTTCTTTCCCTCATGTGAAATCAACTGTCCTATGTATAACACCTCTTCTTGACAGTACTGCAATGTTTCCTTGCCTGCTAAGATAGTCATCAACTGAATCAAGTCCTGCCTGCACTCAACGTCTGTGGTGCTATGAATTTAAATGTCATCTATGTACTGTATCATGGCACCCTTCAAATCAATAGTACCTAAATCCACCTGGAGGACTCTGTTAAAGATTGATGGAGACTCACAGTCCCCTTGGGGCAGACAAGTGTGTGTCAGACAAATCTGGTGGAACATAAATAAAGTCAAGTCAAGAGGTCAAGAAAAATGCATTTTTTAAATCAATCACTGTGAAACATCATGCTTTTACTGTGATACGGGATAGTATAATCGCCGGGTTAGGAACTAAAGGAAACTCTGCCTCTACAATCTGGTTAATCGGTCTCATGTCATGTATGAATCTCCAAGACCCTTAAGCGGTCTCTGTCGAGAATACAACAATGGAACAGACATATCACACTCTCCTATAGAGACTGGTAATTCATCAGTAAAAGGAACTTGATTCGTAGCTCCAGAAAACCCTTGAGCATTCATGGCAATTCCCGACATTGGCTATTTTCCCTCTAGTATGCATGAACGAGTAGCCCCAGTGTCTACTAAAACACAAAAAGATGCCTCCTATTGTCACAACGACCCTTGGTTCCTCTTGGGGGTCTGGTGTCACATATAGTGCTGAACACATCAAGTCACCCAGTGAGCTGTCCTAGTGTGGATACATGCATACCCCTGTACCTGTGAAAGGATTTCCTCCCACCACAGTGACACCCCCTATTTTAGGTGTCACTAGTTGTCCTGTGTTTGCATAGGGGTGTGCTGTGACTTCCCTTGCAGTGGATTGATTTGTACTTGCTGCGGTTGCTGTGCCTGTTGCATTTGCAGCATCTGTGTTTGATACACCGTCTGATCTTGGCCAAACCCTTGCCTAGCTTGTGAGCTATATGCTGGAGGATAAGCTGTCCCCATCCTGAGAAATGGCCATTCTGTACATTCCCCTTGGCTCCCGCATACACACGCAATGTGCCCTTACATCCCACAAGTCCAACATAGAGGAGGATCCCGTCTGATTAGACCCCCTTGGTTAAATCCTCCTTGTGCATTCTGATTCTCATTCTGTGGTCTTGCACCCCCTTTTTCCAATAAGGGATACTGTGTAAACCCTAAACTGCAATCGCTGCCATCGTCTGCCTATCACTAGTGAGGACAATAGTAAATGGCCTCCTCCTCCCTGGCAACGATCTCAACCCGCTCACATATGGCAGTGATTCTCCCTTCTCACTATACAATGGTCCTCTGGGACGTTCTGGGTATGCTATGGGATCTAGCGTCCTATCTTTAGGTTGCTCTAGTTCAGACCACCTTACTTCCTTGTCCGCCTGCAGGCTTCCCTCAGGGGCACATGCACCTCCACCCTCTTCCCCATGGAATGATTCCCTCTCCTCGTCAGACATATCTAGTTCCCAACTAGTGTGACTCTCGTCCCCTTTAGCCTTATCTAAGGTCTGTCTGCTTAAGGATAAGGCCCTATGCTTAAGACTGAATGGATTTTCCTCTTCACTTTGCGATTGGAAGACTAAGGATTGATCTTCCTTCCCTCGGCTTCCCGATTTGCTACCTTCGTTCAACTCTTGATAGGCCTTATAGATCCTTTCTCTCATACTTCCTATATCAAAGTTCTGTTCTAAGGTCACTCTAGATGGCCCTGACGTTGCTTCCTTTAAGTGGAGGAACTCTTCTATTCTGTCCAATTATATTGTAGGACTTGGCTCCATTAGCTCCTTTTGAATGTGGTTAATATCAAGTTCCCACTGTCTCCTGTTGCGTTCTAATTCTCTTTGCTTTCTCACTTCCCATCTAACTCTCTCCTCTTCTGGTCTTATCTCTTCTCTCCTTACTCCTGCTCTTTTTTCTACCTCTTCTCTTTGCCTCTGTGTTCTTCTGTCCCTTAATTTTTGCGCTGCCTCCTCTTCTCTTTTCCTTTCTTGTCTAACCTGTTCCTCTATTGATCTCTCCCTGCTGTCATGCTTTCTTTGTTCCTCTGCCCTTTCTTCTTTCTTTTGTTGCTCCTCCTGATACATCTGTTCTCGTCGTTGTCTGCTCTTTCTTTTATACTTGTCTTCCTTTAGTCTCTTTTCTCATTCCCTGTCTTTCCTATCCTGTTCGTCCTGATCTTCCTTTTGCCTTAATTCCTCGATGCTTTTCCCATCTAGCTTGAGTAATATCTGTCCTCCCATCCATTCGTTCTGTACAAGCGTTACCTCGTCAGCTTTATCCTTCTCTCCTTTCCATCTCTTAATCTCTCATTCTATCTCTGTCGATACATTTGATCGCTCACTTTTCTCTTCCCTCTTTTGTATGATCTTAAAGATCTGCTCTTTTCTCTTACTCTCTTCTGGACTGTCGTCACTGCTATATGCGGGAAGTTCGCATATTGGGTTACTATACCCCATCACAGGTTTCAGTTACTTTAGAGGATACACTCCTATTTCTTCCGCACTATTGCCTTTTACTTCCCGCGAGGTAAGGGGAGCTGAGGGCTCAACACCTTCCTCCGTGTACTAATTAAGCATCCACTTTTCAGGTGGTGGATCTTCCCTTTCTTCATGGTACACTTTCCAAAGCTCTAAAATAGCAAACCTCTTCTCTAACTTATTTCCCGTGTACGCAGTGTGCAAGCATGTGGTCATGTGTTGCAATACTGCTTTTGACAATGATCCCCCTTGTGGACATGGCATGAACATCTTATCTGCTGTGCCTTTCACCCATTCCGCACTATACTGTTTGAGCTTGGGCATGTGTTTTGGCAATGTCTTACATAAATGCATCAGAGGAGTAATATCTTCCATTGTGATGACTCTCAATTGACTGTCAATTCTTACCAGAACTTATGAAATGCTTTGCTGCTTTTTGATTCTTAGAAACAATAAATATGAGCGCGCTCCAACAATCACCGCTCAAATCCTCTATTTCTCCAATTTTTTCTGTCTACCTTTGAATTTGTACCAACCCTTTCCCTAGAAAGATAGTATAACTTCTTGACTTTTTCTCAATTCTTACACAACTGTTCGTGTTGCTCCTTGACCCCTTTAGGGATGTAACGGTATAACGGTATACCGTTAAAGATACCGTGACCCACTTAATTGAACAATAATAACCGTCACATTGTTTATACCGTTATACCATTCATACCGTTAAGTGTGCTTTTCAATCTGATTTGGAAAGGCTGCAGTAAGCAATTGCTGTGCAGTCTTGGTTTTGCACTGTTGGATGTGCCGTCTACCAAGTAGTTTCAGTTGGAGCAGTTTTTAATGCCATTCCATAAACCACACGTGCCTTATACAAAATCAATATGTTAGCAATAGGAAGAATAGATACAGTGCCAAGAAGGAATAGGGTTTACTTTGGGGTGGCGGCTTTGGGGTTTATATATTTATAATGGATAATATTCTCTAAACATATGGCAATGGGGGATTTCGCTGGTTCTATCATTGAATTTACATATAATAAGCCACAATGCGAAATTCACTCATCTCTGTGGGTATTCCCTGCTGCCATACCAAAGGGTAACATGTCAGTGATTATTGAACACCTTTTGGCCCGCAAGTAAACTAAAGGCTGTAACGTAAAGAGAAAGTGCGTGTGTGTGTGTTTGTGTGTGTGTATGTGCACAAGCGTATACTACATCAGCCTCCATTGATCTGTGGCATGCAGGTTATCAAGATGGCAACATGTTCATCTTCACCAGTGCCAGTGGGGAAGCAAAAAGCCTAAATGACCACTTAAGAAAAGCTATTCAGTTTGCTTTGCCAGTTGCAGTAGGCCTCCACCCCACCCCCTCCTCTCCGCACGTGTGTTTGTGTTTGGTGGAAGCAAGGCATTTCAGTGGAAAGTATGTTGAAAAGCCCAATTCTGGCCCTGGGTGCCTGGTTTTGTTTGTGATGATACATCTGTCAATTTATGACCTTTTAGAAAATATTTGTTAAGATCAGTTAACTCCACCTGCTATACCGCGATAACCATGATATACCGTCATTTGGCAAGAAGGTTATTGTACCGTCATAAAACGAATACAGTGACACCCCTAGACCCCTTAATTCAACATAAACAGACTGACTAGTCAACTCTTCACATAAAAGCCTCGGTGATCACCCTTACTCCTCTTGCCCCTACTTAATACTCTGATCACAGAGTTTAAGTTGTCACTTTATGCAGACCTGTCCTGCACATAGCTTAATTTACTCTGATTGGAGTGTGAGACAACCGCTTCTAAACCCCTTGGGTTAGCACTCTTTTGGGCACTAGATCTCTCTCTCTCTCTTTACACAATATTTGCAGTTAGTTCTGTTACTCTTTTTACTTTTGTTGCTTTTTAAATTATCACAACCCTGTCCCCTTAGTTTGCCATTCCCCTCAGTCTACTCACCATTCGCTCATTTGGCTTGATGCCCTCGGTATCGTATCCTCCTCCAATCAACCACTTTCGCCTTCCATCCGCAGAGTGCCTGTGGAAACCAGGTAGGGATTTCATCAAAGAGGAGCCCTGCCCACTGTCTCAATTTTCTTACAAGATTTCTATTCAGCTGTTCTCCACAGGAAACCCTGCGATCTTCCGACTAGATGGCGGAGGATATCCGATCATCCGAAGCTCTGCAGTCAACAGGTTGATGGGTCTTTTTCAACCATCCGACACTGCTACCACGTGAACACAAGGGGTCCTTAAATCAGTAACAAGTCTTGCATGGATGGGATTCAGAATAACTCTTGCACAAATAATAAGACTGACTCAGGAAGTTGGCAAAAGGTCTCTTCCAACAGTTTTATTATCAATTGTCTAAAACAGGGAGTTACAACAGACATTGATGGACGTTCACTCGTGATCTCTCAAAGCATTCCATCAAAAAACAACACTTTTATAGTAAAAACTTGCCATACATGACCTCATACTATGTTGTAGGGACGGGTTGTGATTGGGTCTCTACAGTCAGGTGGACAATTTATGCCCACCCCTAGTGCAAGTCATCTTCAACAGTTATTAAGTACACAGTACATCATTGGCTCTCAGACTATAAGGCCCTTCGTTATATGGCCCTCTATAATTGGTTGGCATGCTCGTACGCTCCTGGAAAATTCTGCTCACTATGCTCACTAACAGCATGTAAGCTGGTACCCCAGGTGTCAGTAGGTGGACTTTGACCATGTATTCCCACCCAATTGGCCCAACATCTCTCATGCCTTCTGCCATTCAGATTGTCTTTGAACTTGGCCTTGCAAAGTATCCTTGTTCCTGGGAATAAAAGGGAGTACAGGCACACGCTATCTCAAGTCTAGAGCAGCATGCCCACCTCCTATTTCCATCCTTAGCTCACGTAACAGGAGACTATATTTCGGCCTATTTTACAGCATTTAATTGTCTTCAATTAATAAACTGGCACTCATGGGGCCTCATTACATGGTAGGAGGTAACCATGGCGCTAATGGCGCCATGGCTGCCTCCAAAACCTTACAGGCTCCACCCTGGTGAATGGAGCAATTACCGGTCCATTCCAAGGTTGGCGGGACCGGTAATTACCCATTTACCAGGGCCCATAGGGCTCAATGGGAATGGGGAAGGCGCTAATAACGGTACCGCAAATTGCAGTACCGTTATTAGCTCTAAAGTCCCTTTGCGGGTCCTGTCTTTAATGCCTGGAAAAACCAGGTGTTAATGGAGGACCCGCAAAGGGAACTCGTAGTAGGGCGGTAGGGGATTACCGGCACTGGTGCCCTTACCGGTGCCGGTAATCCCCTACCGCCTACCGTGTAATGAGGCCCATGGTGTTCTTTCTTTGTACCGTAACATGAGATGATTCAGCATCTCTCAGTTTCTGTTCTTTGTAGATAGATAACCAGTTCTTGACACCAGGCCAGACAGCTCTTCCAGGCCTTTCCATGCTTTTAGCTTCATGTTGCTGCGACACAGCTTTCTGATCCTTCCTTCTTCGTGGGTCTGAGCTTACTAAATATGTGACACTGCAATCTTTATTCCGCATATGAAGGTTTACTCGATTCTTTATTTTGTCATCAGATTCCATAAAGTCTATACATCCTCTTCTTTAGCCACTCTTCTCAGTGCATCATGCTCACTTCTAGTATGTCACCAACTTCTCTTTCTCTCATCTTCATTTTCCTTCGGGGATCTCCTCCAAGAGATTATCTTACAGGGATACATCAGATGGGGTTTTCTCAATGGACACCTTTTCTCAAAGGCGCTCCGTGGAATAGGCGCGATCATTGGTGTTGTACATCTCGAGATTGCTGGCTTCCAGCATATAGGAATGATGGGGCTGGACTTCCTACAGAAGCATTCAGTTGCTCCTCTACACGTGTCTGAGATTGCTGTTGGCAAACTTGTTCAAAGGAGATTCGCCAGGCATTTCGGTGCTGGACTGCCCTTGTGGGCGGGACAAAGACTGATATGCAGATGAATATTAGTCCTTTGTGAAAGGTACAGTGAGCAAAAAGTGATGGCTGCAGACTCTAAAAGTGGAAAAGACCACAGAACAGGTTATCATGCCATGTTCTTTCTAGAAAGGGGCGCCTGCTACCTTTTTTAGAAATTCTTTACTATTTCAATATTTTGGGGACTGAAATAAGTCTTTTATCCTCATTTCTGAAGTGTGTTTTTATTTTCCTTGGTTACAAAATTAAGAGACACCTTGCTGTATTTTTGCTAAGTAAGACTTTCAACTTTCCCTGTGCTGGTGACACACCAGTTTAGTGTGGTACTGAGTTTCAACACAGCGCCCAAAGATAGCCTGTACTGCACCTCATATTTCTTTGGCCAGGATAAGTGGATTAATCACAGCCGTGAGTAATCCTTGCAGGGGGGTTTAAAGTGCTTTACCTGTCATTTTTATCCATGGCAATTAATTGCTTTTAGGTTGTTCTTAGTTAAGTGCCCATAGAAGCCATGGACCTTTAACAGAGTTGTTAACCCTTTCCATCTAATGGGTTATTCAGGGGTAAGTATGTCTAGCCTCACATGTCCCCTGGCTTGCACAATTGTAAATATGCTTTTAAGTTTAACTGTGCTGGGTGTTAGGTAACATTTCACTTATTGCTATTTTACATTGTTTCACTTATTCTTATAACTCTGTTGCCTCCTTTGGCAACTGTATTTTAGTGTGCAAAGTACATTACAGTACCGCGCACTGGGGTCCTTGCATTTTTGGGCCCTAGACATCCCTTACAGATTTTTGGGTAACTGGAAAATGTGCCTAAGAGTAGACTGGTGGAAGCAGAAGCTTTGTCATGTATTTTTATTAACTTTTGTTGAGCCTTACTGAGCTTACAGCATGTGGCTAATGACTCAGGCTAGTGTCCGTCATGGCCATGCACCAAAGTCTTTTGTCTTGTCCTTTGGCCATTTTGTTCATTGGCCTTCCCCTTGATCTTTGTGGCCTTGGGAGTCCATATTTGGGCATGCATTCTCCCGCAAAAGCCAGCGCTTTTCACTGGCTAATGCATGTCACTTGTGTGAGAATGAGAGCTGCAGTGGTACCTGATTGGACCACTGCTGGCGTGCATGAGTGAGGCAGATCTCCTCATTGGCCAGCTGGGTGCGAGCACTCACTGGACTTTAAGATATGAGGAGGGGCTCAGAGTGCAGACTCGCAGATCACCCTTAGGTTGGAATCGACCGAGACATGGAGCCAAGTATCCTGAGAAGCAAAGCAGATCCACGCACTGTATGGATCCACGCGGAGAAGGTTGGGCACCCTGAGCCCGATGTTGTCCCGGTAGAGCCCTGCTTTGCGCTTGATCTCCGAAGACCTGCAAAAGTGTGTCAACCCTTTTGAGTAGTGGGGCCAATCATTCTCAACGCCTCCTTTGTGCCCTGCAAATGAGCCTTCTCTGAAGTGTTCCTGGGCCCTCTAGTGGATTGACCAGCTTTTACCATGGCACCCGTGCCGTAGTGTTGCTACATCGAGGTTCAGCTCGAGTTTTGGGAGAACCCTAATTCACACTACAAAGCCTCTTTCTTCTTGCCAAATCTCGTCATCCCCACTGCATAGGGCCACGAGAGAGAAGCGTGTGTCAGTCTGCGAGACTTGGGTGCTCCTGCATCACTGTGCGACAGTGGCGGTCACTGCTGGTGACTTTCTCACCTTTATTTAAGTGTCCTGAGACCAGCAGCATCAGTGCTTTCTTTGTCCTGCATTCGTGACGAGAGATCTAGCTCCAGATGTAAATCAGACCTGCATCTGCACCCGCAGATACTGTGCACTTTGAAGCATAACCAGGGAGGGGAGTTCGTAGTCCAGGCGACCTTCTTCAAACCTGCCAAGTTTGAACCCGGAGTGAGCTAAGGGTGCGGTGCGAAATCATACCACTTACCGGTGGCCCCTAGTTCATCCATACCGTTTTTACTCACAAAGGATCCCTTGTGGTCTTTGCTTTGACTTAGGTGGCTCTTTCTTCCTATAGTCGTCCGAAAGTTGGAGACAGCTTTCTTATCATTAGCAGACCTGCCTCTGGCTCTTTGATCCAAATTCCTCACACTCCAGTGTCCTCTTCTAACGTTTCCTCCTCATTGAAATCTGTCTCTTGTGAAATGTACGCATCGACAAGCACATTTACGCACAAACATAACATTAAGCTCAAGGATTCAATGGTCGAAGGGCTAGACTTCTTAAGTTAGGGATACCCATATCTGGAGATGGCCATTGTGATAAGGTTTGTTTGCTTTCCCTCCTTACAGGTTTTGGCGGGAATCTGCACCTTACCGCATTGAACGAAAAGTGATTGTATATATATTTTACATAGTGTGCGTTTAAGCAGTAGTATTACTGTGTTCTTCATTATTCACTTGTGTTTGTTCTGGGCCTAATAAATTGTATATTTTTGATATAGTACTGTCTAAGCGTAATTCTTGTCATCCTATTGTGTGCGCTCATCCAAGCCCTCAAATCACCCCTAATACTCCTGAGAGGTAACCTTGACTGGTCTCCAAGCTATCTTGAATTGTCCTGGATAACCTTGTAGACGTGTTCCCTGTTTCACTAAACAAGGTGGCTTCCAAAACATCAGAGCAGAGCTCACAAATCCATTCTAACACTGGGTCCCTTCTCACCTACTTTATTGCTCATGTTAGGAATTGTATGTTGTTTGACTATACTTTTTCGATGCGCATCATCTCTGCAAGAGAATGAATATACATAAATGCTAAACAAAAGAATAAGAGCATTCTTGGTGTCTTTCTATTTATGAGGACAAAAGACAGCATATTGAAGGTGAAAATACTCATTGGTTTAGTGATACAACTGTGTAGGGAAGATATGTATATCATACATACAAAGGTAATAAGCCTTGGTTCCTATATACCCTACAGGTAGACCTACAACAACATTGCTCTCTGACAGTAAGCCTCTCAGGGGTAGTAGTTTCCCTTGCACTAAGAGCAGAGATTCAACTCTCTCCAGTGCAGCACTTATCCTCTCAGTCAAAAACTGCCACAGCACCAGGTAGGATTTGGACTGCCATTGGGGTGTAGGTTAGGCTCTGACATGCAGCGTATGAAGGAAATCATGACAATACGAGAACTATATCCCCAGGTTCAAGTGCCAATCACACCCTGGCTCACTGTCTTGCATAAACACCTGTGAGCTTCCCTGCAGAGGCATTCCGGGTTCTGCAGGTGAGTGCCCAGTAAACGGACACAGGTTCCCATTCTCTAACAGACCCCTATTCAATTGATAATACTGACCACAAACAGACCCATAGGGACTGCCGCTGAAGTGGCTGGTCCACTTTCTGTTTCTAGCAGTGTAAGGAGCAAACACGCCAACTGGGAGATAGGAGAAAATAAAGAGAGGCCGTGCTGGCATTAAAACGCATGTGTACATGTGTGAAGAGCCAAACTGTAAATTAATGCAGCGTGTTTTGGACCAGAAATAAAACCATGCATTCACCACTGACTGCCTCAGTGTCTTATTTCATCTTCACATGCACATAAACCATCCCCATAGTCCCCATTGTGTATGAGACATGTTGCCTCATACACAAGTACTGGGATGAGGTAGAGGGACGTGGATGAAATGCCTGGCTTAGTTACCTGTAATCTTTATTGCTCCCAATCCCACTCTACCTTGTCCCAGTACTTAACTATGAGGCAACGTGCCTCATAGTTAAGTACTGGGATGAGGAAGAGGGAAGTGGAGGTAATGGTGTGTGCTTGTGTTTAATGCCTGGGTTACTTATTGCTTTCTTCATTACGCCTAGCCCTTCTCTTCCTCTTCCCAGTACTTGTGTACGAGGGTTGCTCATACACAAGTACTGTGACGAGGAAGAGGGACGTGGAGGTAATTCTGGGCAGAGGAGCTGATTTTGTCGATTGGGGTGGTAGTCTAGGCCAGCCCAGAGTGTGGTGCAGCTGTGATTTCTTGCCAGGGAAGTGGGGGCCGGCCCTCAGAAAGGCTTGCAGGGAGGCCACCACATTTTGTGCTATGCCAGTGACCAGGTTGGATCCTAGCTGAAGTCATTGCCTCAAGTGCACCGCAGAGTATAGTGTGAATTATATGAATGTAATAAATTAACTTGGGTGCCCAAAAACAAAAACGGAGATTATGCCATGATGTGTTCACTTTTAGAGTAGACGGATCGGGCTGGGGCATAAGGGACCAAAACCTATGGCCTGTGTAACCATGTATGAACTCTTCTCAAGAAGGCGGCATACTTTCTTTCTACTAGCAAAAGGTCTTAACAGCAACACATTTGTTGTCTTATAAATATCCCTAATTAGGAAACAAATTGACCTGACTCATCAGCAAATACCCATGGTCGTCACGCTTCACAATCAACCTCCTACACAATTCTCACTGATGGCAAATTCAAAATAACTTCTTCTAACTTTCAGAAACAAATCCAGATTTGAGCAGGGTATACAGAGAAGTGCCACAAAAGGTCCCATTAGCCATGAAGAGAAGAGTGTGAAACATCCTGGAAGAAGCATGATTCTCCCAGTGGCGTCAGACAGAATTAGGTGGAGGCTCCAAAATGTAGTGAGTGGATCCTAAGTTTCCCAGCACCCAGGGACATACACCGGCACTGGGTCTCTGTGGGGGTACTGACTAGTTTGCCACTACCCCTGGCTAGCAGGGGTTGCAGGTGTGTCTGTTACGCCCCTGACACCTCCTTACTGTGTATGGGTATCTGTCATGATTGGTCTGCTGCATCACACAAATGTCGGTGTAGGAGGTAGATGTTATGTCATGTTAATAACACTCCTAGAGCGCACTATTTGCCAGCAATCTGGCTTCACAGCACTGTTTGCTGGAGACAAAAACACATAGGGAAAGACGCTAAAGGGGAAAAAGCAAATTCTTCAAGGCTTTCCTATAAACTATGTGTGGGTCGATGTCGCTACGGTGCTGGGGGATGGATTTCTGCAACAGCGCGGTCTGATCGGAGAAGTACCAACCTATCACCCAAACAAGCCAAATGAGGGGATTAAGACCAGTCTGTTGCCCCCAGAGTGGAGTGCTGCAGCAGGATTATAGGGTAGAATTTTCTCTGAAAAAACTCAGGCCCTTCATTATGCATGGCCTCGAAGTGAATGCACAAGGACTTCAATACACATATTTCAGAATGGGGATATGTGGTCAGTCCGTCTAGTGTGAGTGTTAAACTGTGCGGCCACATTCTGCAGCCGAGTTGCGGGGTTAGTGCTTAACGGAACTGTGGATCTCTGCGCTAGCAGAAACACTTGGATTTATCCATTAATTTCGGATAAAACCGAAATTTATCCGAAAAAAACCTGTTGTTTGTCCTTCCTGCTGTATGTGCATAGGGGTCCAAGGGACAGAGTTCCTGCAATCCCATTTTGGTAATGTACACTTTATTGGGGGGTTGGAACCTTGTTGTACAGTGGTGCTGGATCCGGTTTTCACCTATTTCAATTTCGAGTACTCAGGGTTCATTGGTCAAATGATAGTTGACACCATCAGGGTCGGATTGTCCCCTCGGCCTTTCGGCCTGTGGCCAGGCAGAAATCGTCCATGGGGAGTGGGGGCCAGTTTCTGGCCATGCCTGGGCTGGTTTGGAAAATAAAAATTTAAAAATAAAATATTTATTTTTCCATTTTTTTCTTTTGTTTAAAAGGCCTTCTTAGGTCGATAAATGAGTACCAACACAGGTTGGGTGATATTGTATGCATATTTGTTCTGTAAAAAAGAGCTTAAGTGTAAGTGCTATACAATAACATATTATCATTTGGCCTTGGACGTCTGCTTGTATTCAAAGTAATTTAGTGTACTTAGGAACAATGCTATTTGATGACACTTCCTGTTTTGTTAAGGGGTGAAAGGTCATGTTTCATGGCTTCCCGGGATGTCACTTTGGGGTGGGGTCAAGTGACATCACTTCCGGTGATGTCATCAGAGGTCAAGGGTCGTGAGGCGAGGGGTGGACCACTTTATTTTGGGTGACCTGGCCTATTTCTTGTCCCAGTCCGACCCTGGACTCCATGATTGGGTTTTTGAAAACCCGTTATCTTATTGTGCCAGAAGGTCATGCGCACGTTTCGTCAGATAGTATTTGTTACAATTGTAACATGTATCCTAGTGTACAATTTCCTTAGGCAGAGTTTTTGAGCTGCATGATGATAGTCGACTACCAGACTATCGCCGTGAGACTCAACTACACTCCCATCACCCAGATGGGCATGGATGTTATCCAGCTATCCATATAGGACCCACACTTGACCCAGACCCACACGGGACAGGAAATAAGTTCATGCCTTGACAAAAACCTAAGGTTGAAACACGAGTCGGCACTGAAAGTACAATCATGCAGCCCAAAAACTCTGACTAAGGAAATTGTATCCCCATATCCCCATTCCAACACTGCCGACAAGGAATGGACTATACCTAGAGCCTGCCAACAGACTCATATTCGGACCGGTGACACTGCACCGCAAGCAACTGCTGTGGAGAGCTACTGGGCATGTTGACACACCACAACAACATCACAAAGGTAAGAAGAGTTTATCACATTCGCACATCACCTGTGGCAGTCCAAACATCAGCAAAACATGGCAACGGGCCTGTCCACACCCAGACCTGGCACGCCATCAAGGATTGCAGCGTCACTATCACCGGCAAAGCCACCGCCACGACCGCAGGGAGGAACAACAATGGCATTTGGACCTTTCGACCCATATACTGACCCATCATCAGTGTGCCCCCGTTGGTTGTTGTGGATCCAGAAGTTCGAAATGGCAATGGACTGCAAAGACATCACAACTCCCAGGAAAATGAGGTCACACCTTCTACTTAACGTGGGTGACGACGTCGTGCGCATCTTCAACTCGCTCGTAATCGGAGAGGGCTCAGACATCTACCAACTAGCAAAAGACGCTCTCACAGTCTATTTCATGCCACAACTGAACCCGGACTACGAGACTTTCATCTTCTGTGCCACCATCCAGCTCGAAGAAGAAACGCTTGACGCTTATCACACAAGACTCAGAAAGCTTGCACTCTCGTGTGAGTTCGACAACGTCGAAAAAGAGATCAGACGCCAACTCATCAATGGCATTCACTCTGAAAAATTACGCAGGATGGTGTTGAGTGAAAAAGGTATCTCGCTAGCAAGAATCCTTGAATATGGGCGTCAAAGAACTGTCGCACGCGAGGGCGGCACACATGATCACCACACTGCAGAAGCTCCAGCTAATGCTGACAACGGCGACAATAGGACAAAGCACCAACCGCCAACAGCTGAAAGAAGACCCCAACGACGCAAACACCTCACCTCGGTGGCAGTCAAGGGTTCCAGGGCTTATTGAATGTGGATGGTACGGAGATGTGCGTCATGGAAGACGTAATTGCCCAGCACAAGGAACAACGTGCAGTGCATGTGGCCGGAAGGACCATTACGCAAGAGTCTGCAGATCGTCAGGGCAAACACAACGCCCCCTCCCACAAAGGCCCAGAGGAAAACGAAACAGGCCAACGCCCGCCACGTCGACACAGCCAACTCGTCTACCGACGAAGAAGGTGATGATGGCAGCAACATAACGAAAGAGACAGAAAGCAGACAATTGAGAAAGGGGAGAAAAGTCTACCTATCCTCGGCACTCGAAAACGGAGGCGCAGTGGCAGTAAAGAGGCAAAGAAGAAGAAAATGCCTAGTGGCCATACAGAGCCAAGAGACACAAATGACAATTGACACTGGGGAATCAGTAAACGTCATGCCAGCAACCATGTTCCGAAAACTACACCCCCTCCCTGACCTAAAACAAACGGACATGCTGCTATTCGCCTATGGGTGTAAAATCCCACTACCAGTGGTAGGACATTTCCAGACAACACTCAGCAGAGGCGACTGAGTACTACAATATAAAATATACGTCGTCAACGCAGGCATCGAATGCCTACTGAATGGGGATGCAGCAGAAGACCTGATGCTAATCTGTTTCATCTGTGACATAACAGCCCCGACGGACATTGCCAGCCTCCTCAAGAAGTACCCAGGCCTCCTTAAAGGTATCAGATGCCTGAAAGGAAAACTTATAAAGCTCCACATTGACAAATCAGTACAGCCCCGAGCAGTGTGTCACAGAAGGACACCATTCCACATGAGGGACCAAGTCAAAAAGGAGCTGCGAGAACTTGAAAAGGCAGGAATCATAGAGGAGTTAACCGGGCCAACACGGTGGGTATCACCCATGGTGGTGACTAAAAAGCTGAAGCAACCGGGGAAGGTGAGGAACTGCATCGCCATGCGCGTTCCCAAAGCAGCAATCAAGCAGGAACGACACATCACCCCTATACTCGACAAAATCATTACAGACGTCACAGGGTCGAAAGTGTTCTCCAGGATCGATCTCAACGCTGGATACCATCAGTTAAAACTGCATCGCGACTCCAGATATATCACAACTTTCTCTACACACCTAGGCCTACGCTGATACAAAAGGCTAAGCTTTGTATCTCCTCAGCAGCAGAGGTTTTCCAGCAGGCCATTCAAGAGTCCCTGGAGTACTCAATGTCAGGAATGACATTCTCATCCATGCCAGCGACAGACAAGAACACATGCGTCGCCTCGAGATGGTGCTCAGCAGGCTGGAGACCGCAGGACTGACCATCCACCGGGAGAAGTGCGAATTCATGAAGGAAGAAATCACTTTCTTCGGATATGTGTTCAACAGCGCAGGGGTATCAGCTGACCCATAGAAAGTTGCGGACATCAAAGAAGCCTCTCCACCAACCACACCCACAGAGGTGCGCAGCTTCCTGGGGATGGCAACATACTATGGGAGGTTCATCCCCAACCTGGCAACAATGTCCGAGCCGCTCAGAGAACTTACAAAATCCAACACAAAATGGGTTTGGAGCCCTGACTGCCAGGAGGCATTAGAGCAGATCAAAACGTCCCTCTCAGCCAAGACAACAATGGCCTACTACTACCCCCACACTGTCGACAGAGCTATACATTGATGCCAGCCCCGTCGGCCTCGGGCGATCTTGGTTCAAGTTGCTCGGACAGGAGAAACAAAGCCAATCACCTATGGATCCCGCGCCTTGACTCCAACCGAACAACGGTATTCGGACATTGAGAAATAAGCCTTTGCAGTATTGTGGGGCTGCTGCCATTTTCACATATATCTATATGGACTAAAATTCAAGGCATACACGAACCACAAGCCTCTCATCCTGATATTCACAGGATCCTCTTTGCACCCCCCGCCAGAATAGGGAAGGGGCTGTTACACCTGGAACAATACGAATTTGAGTTAACATACCAACCAGGAACCACAAACCCTGCAGACTTCCTATCCAGGCATCCGAGGGCTGCCATGCCAAGGGAAGTTAATGTGACAGAAGAAACCGAGGAGCCATCTGCCAGGTTGTCCACATGATGAAACCCAAAGCGGTCGGCATTGAGGACATTGTAGACGCCACCCAAACTGACCGCTGCTGTGACCTTGTCAAGGACTCCATCATATCAGGCGAGTGGAAGTCTTTCCTCCGAAATCTACACAACTGCACACCTGAAGCCAGAGACTTCCTCACGGGCATATACCCGGTACGACAAGACCTACTTGTCACCAAGGATGGACTAATCCTTAGAGGGGCACGGATCGTAATCCCTAACAGTCTACAAGACAGAATCATAGCACTGGCCCACGAAGGCCATC
Organism: Ambystoma mexicanum; assembly: GCF_040938575.1. NCBI lineage: Eukaryota > Metazoa > Chordata > Amphibia > Caudata > Ambystomatidae > Ambystoma > Ambystoma mexicanum. Next base: position 416,129,936 of record NC_090934.1, on the reverse strand, counting down.
AAGGTATGGTCAGGACCAAAGCCAGAATCTGACACCGAGTGTGGTTCCCACACATTGACACCAAGGTGGAACAACTCATAACAGCCTGCCTCCCATGCCAAATCAAAAGTGCGCCACCGAACCCTGAACCCATGCAAGCGGCAGAGCGGGAGTCCTCAAGACGTGAATGAAGTCAGAAAATTCCCCTGATCAGGGTGCTGGACCGTGAAAACGACGTGAATCCGACTGGCGATATTCAGGTTTCTTCTAGCTCCTGAAAAGGGTGCCAAAACCACCAAGCCGCATCCAGCCATGAGGAAACTCTTGCCTGTAGCCTTCTCCCATGATCCCTGCTACAAAAGTCATTCCAAAGTCCTGTCTTCCATCTTCTTGACAAAGGAATCCATTGACTGGGTTTTTGGCTGCAGATCCTGAAATCTTCCTGCTGCAACTCTTCTTCTGTGCTGAGGTACTGTGATGGCTGGGGTATTAAGCCTTTGTGAATTCTGTATAGCTTTGGAGTGTTTTATGTGATAGGGAGGCCACTCATCCAGATCACCCAGGCCCACTGCTGAATCCTCCTAGGGTGTCTTCTCTGAAGTCCCTGGACCCTAATTATCTTTAAAGTGAACTACTTCATTTATTTGAACAGCCTTCCTCTGAAACTCTGACTTTGCCTGCAACTGAACCCTATCTCACCCTGTCTACAGCTGGCACCTAGACCACTAGGTCTCTCTTTTGCCTCTAAGTGATCTCATGCTATAGAATAAGGGAAGGACTGGATAGGAAAAGGGTTCTGCCTTGAAAAGAATAACAAGTGTTCAAAAGTTACTTGTAAAAGAAGTTAGTTGGTTGGTAACTATCTATGAGAGTGAACATCTACAAAGTTCTTAATTACCTTGAATGTGTGTTGCACTATTCTGAAAAGTATATATAAGGTTAATTTACTCACCTGTGAATTGGTTGTGCCTCGTCCCCAAAAGTAATACTGTTGGTTTCTTTTTTTTAAACTTTTTATTGTGACTTAGTTTTAAAACAAGAACCTTTAACACATTTCACATTACCAAAAGTTGTTCCTCCATTTTCCTTTATTTTCTCATTATGTTTCCCAAAAATCTCACAAAAGTCTCACTTTTCTTTGAGTCCATCCAGTCTGCAAATGTCGTCAATGTTCTTTTCGATGGATATATAGAGCTTATTTCTTGTGCTTTTCCTACGCTGGATCTTGCTTTCATTAATTTATCTAGAAGGTTTATTCCAGCACATATAAATCGCAGGTTCCTTCCTTGCACAAAGTCACTCCACCATTATTCATCTGCTTTAGTTTTGAAGGCTACCATGTAGCTGTTTAGTCAATGTACTTTTTCATCCGCTACTGCTACACACTCCAGTAGCAGATGTCTCGTAGATTCCAAGGAGCCTTGTTTTTTACAGAATCTAAACTTTCCCTTGTTCGTCCCTCGTTTACCTCTGTTGTGATTAAACTCATTAGTGAGGTAGACATCTAATCTTATTTGCATCAACCTCTCCCAGGGATGTTTGGTGGGAAAATTCATCAAATATTGCGGCATGGTGTCTCTTTTCCAATATTGATTTGCCGCATTTTTTTGAGATTTGTAGGAAAGCTTTGATTCTCTTGTTCTTATCCAATCCTGTCTTTTTAAATTTTCTTTTACTTATTCTGGGTTTTTTATCAGTTCTTCCAGTGATGAGTCTAATTTGTGTAGTTGTTGAGTCCATTTATCCTTCCAACTACTAAGCAAGACTGCACTTTTTCCATGCTGCATTGTTAGAATTGTGTAGCCAACCACCGGTTCTAAAAGCGAGATCTTTCTCAAAAGGGCTATGGACTTCCATCTCACTACTAAGTAGAGGGATTGAAGACCTATCTCAGTTCTTATGGCGGCAATTGGGGTGCACCTGGGAAGATTTAGTATTGGTTTCCAAAATTTGCTTTCGAGCTTTGCCCATGTTCTCAATGACAGGTTCAAGCCTGCTTCCCCACTGTATGCCAGGATAGGCATCACCTTCTGCAAGTAGAAGGATCGCACAGGAGCTAAAGAGAATTTTTCAAATCTCCCATTCAGTATTACTCATTGTGAGCTTAGCCTTCTTGCATTTAAGGAAAGTTTGTGCTCCCAGTTTTTTTCAGGAACGGACTGGTTGAATTTTATTCCCAAGTATGATATCTCTTTCACTTTTTCCAGTCTTTTCTCTCCAATTTTCCATTTAAATTTCTTCTCACTGATCTTATTTTCTCCTCCTATCGTTAGAATTTTAGATTTATTGGTGTTTATTTCAAGGTTCTTTGTCTCCATGTAATTTTGCAGTTTATTTAACAGATGCTGCAGCTGATTTGGGTCTGATCTATGAGAACTATGTCATCTGCATAGCATATCATCGATATCTCACAGTTTTGAATTTCCGGGGGCGGGGGGAGTGCCTTGTATGTCTCAGAGCCTCTGCTAGTTCGGCGATATATAGCTTGAAGAGGGTGGCCACAAGTGGGCAACCCTGTTTCACTCCTCTCTTAGTTGCTATGTCCGCCGATAAGTTTTCTTAATTGTTGATCCTTATTCACGTAGATGTACTCTCGAGAAGGGCTTTAATGGGCTGTAGTATTTTCTCAGGACAATTCCAGTTCTGTAGTTTCATCCATAGTTTGTGCCTGTTCACTCTATTAAAAGCTTGCCTCAGATCTGTAAAGGCTAGATGTAATTTCTGTTTAGCTCTGGTGGAATTCAATTTCAATAGTGAGAGGATGAACAGTTTTAGTTCTGTTCCGGTGCCCTTCATAAAGCCTGTCTGATGGGGGTCTATGATTTGGTTGTTAATCGCCCATTCAGTTAAGCTTCTCTGCAGGTCTGAGGCGAACAACTTCCCAATTATATCGAGTAGTGCTATAGGCCTGTAGATTATTGGCTCATCTCGTTTCCCTTTCTTAAAAATTGACACCGTTATACTTGTTGTCCAGGATTTTGGTATTCGTTTTTTGTTTAACGATGTTCTTAAATACCTTGTTGATAATTACAGCCCATTTTGTTGGATGGGAGTCATACGATATGTCACAATTGTCTTGCCTTATTTGTTCTTCATACTTGTCTGTCATTGCTAAGGTATGCATTCTTCTTCGCCTCAGGCGATTAGAATCCCTGGTTTATTTCCAAAGGCATTATTCTGTCGCGGACCTTTTTTATCTTTTGCCCCCGACCAAGTTAGCCTTAGGATGTTATGGTCGCTGACTTGTTGTGGTAGTACCTCAAAATGTCCAACCTTGTGCAGATAGATCTTTAAAATCTGCAAATAATGAACATAAATAGGTTATTTGTTTTGGTCATCTGTAGCCACTTTTCTACGTCCGTCTCACCTGTTCTCAATTTGTCAAGGGTTGGGAGACCCTGTTTTTTTATACATTTTATATTTAGATCTCCACATAAAACTGCGCTCAGACAAGGGTCTTTTACCATTGCTTCCTTTATTGTTTTAGAAATTCCACATAGCAGCTTCAAGGTCTTAATTCTCACTGGATTCCAGTAAATGTTTATTACCAGTATTTTTTTTTATCTTTTTGGAAAACCTGTTTTTTCATTTCAATTATTGCCCATTGCATGCATATGTCTAAGTTTCCTTTTTTTAATATAGCGTTTCCTGGAATTTGTTTTGTCAGCATCAGGAGACCTGCATAGGGTCTTCCGTTAATTCCTTTTTGCGCTGCATTCATGAGTACCTTGTAGTTTTCACATATTGGCATCTCCTGGATCCAGGTCTCTTGTAGACATATGATTGTTGCACTCTCAAATGTTTATCCGATTTGTTAAACAGATGCTTAAAATCTCTTCTGTTCCATGAGATTAAGGGGTCGTGTTGGCTTTCCTCGTCATTCCTCTGCTAATCCTCTGGATTAGTTAGTGACTTTGCCAACCACGACTAGTCCTTGGTGTTTTGCGGTGGTTGCTTTTTGTCATCCTTTGGTATGCTGATTTTCCGATCTGATGTTCTCAAACGTAATCTTTATATTCTGTCTTCCCGTTGGCTCCATGTCACTTTGTTCATTTCCTTGATCTTTTCTTTCCGCTGTTTTGTTAACTCTTTTTTTGAATGTTTGTGTTGGACTTTCGGACTGCTTACCCTGTGCTTGTTCAATTCATATCCTAATTTAATTAGTTTTGTGCTTCCTTTCATCATTAAGTTTTTTGTTTTGAGTGAGTTGAGATGCAAAATCACTCTGTCCACTCTGTTTTCATCTATATATTCAACAACAGCAATGTCGTCTGTTGAGATGTCCTTTAGTGATGGTACACAGTGAAGTAAGTAGAGCACTTTTTTCCGGTTTAAGTTTGTGTCAGTCCTTTCTTTAAAATATTTTCAATCCTCACTTTTGGTATATTATTGGAACTAGTTGGTTTGTTGCAGTCATTTCCCTTCCTTGGATGAGTGTAGTTTGTTTTTTTCACTGGTCTTTTGGGGTTTCAATTTTTGAGATTTGTTTCCTTACTTTTTACCTGATCCATAGTTGTTTCCTTTTCATGGACCCAACTTGGTTTCTGTTTCTGTTCCATCGTGAGGAAAGGTGTGTCTTCCAGAGAGCTTTCCTTGTCAGTTTCTTTGTGTTTACTGGTCGTGTTTACAGTTACATTTGGTTCTCTGTCATTGATGTCTACTTCAAATGACTCTTTTTCCGACACTTTCTTTACTTCAGTGTCTGACTCAGGATTCGTTTCCTTCGATGTATGAGGACGCATCGTCTATCAGATCGTGTGTCACCTCCTTATCCTCTATGGCTGTGTTGTTTTCGCTATCATCTGTTGTGTCTAAGTTTATGGCGACTTTTCTTATTTCTACAGGTTTTATCCCCCGCTTCTTTGCCTTCTGCTGGTTGTTTTGTTGCAAGGGTTTAGCGCCTGGCAGTGTTTGAATGTTTCGTAAAAAAATGCACTTGACCCATTTGTTTTTTTCTGGCTCCACTTTTGATGTTTTTTGTTTTTTTCTCTCTTTCTTTTTCTGCCCCAGTCTTGTTTTTACAATGTGTTTGTTGTTCGGAAGTTCCTTCTATTTTTTTCCTTTGCATCAACTGCCCTTGTTTTGTAAGAAACACTGGATAGATACTGTTGATTCCTCCAATTTTACCTTTTGTTCATTTTTTTCTGTTCGTGTTCATGTTGGGACAGGAAATTTCTTCTCTGTTTTGCAATTTGTGCATTGAATTCTCCTTGTTGTTCCCATTGATGTCTTTACGTTCTGTTGGCTCTATGCTTTTTGTTGTTTGGTTTTTATACAAGTTTGTTGTCTCAGTGCCTTCATCTATATCCAGTCTTAAGCTGCCTGGTTATTTTCATTCTTTTTTCCTCTTAAGATCTAAATTACCTTCTTCTGTTGTTCCTTATCTTGTTTGTGTGGAGATTGTCTTTAAGTTTCTTTTTGATGTGTTAGAGCCATCAGGCACTGCCACGTGAGTTTCTCGATTCCCTACTGTCCTTGCAGTATCTATTTTTATTTCTATTTCCCTTTGGCGCTTCCGCTCTTTATTGTCTACCAATTTTATCAAGTTCATCAGTGCATGCATGGTGGTCATTTTTTCTCCTTGGTCGCCACTTGCAAAATCGCATAGCCTCCTCTGCCATGCGGCTGATGTTTCCACCTCGTAATTTAAGTGCTCCTCAACTTTTGTTGTGAATGCTTCCAAGTAGACTAATTCGGAATGCAACAACGCAAGCATGGTTGAGTTGTCCTTTACATTGTCGTTTATCATCTCGTAGAGCATGGTATAGGGAGCTAGCAAGATAGTCATTGCTGCCATAACATTGTTGTGTATCTGTATATGAATATCTCCTCATTGGCGACTTCAATTTAGGCTTTAATGACAACAATGACCCTCATGCCACCCTTATCGCAAACACCTTAACAGAGCTTGGATTAGTCCCAAAAAGTGGCCTTCCCACCCACAGCAAGGGCAGAACCCTCGACTGGGTGGCAGACTACAACTGCACGGTGACCATTATTTCATCTCCCCCCAAGCCTGGTCAGACCAGTTTCTTCTCTCATTCGCTCTCGATGCCGCAGCCCCCACCCCCCTAACAACATGCTCGCCCCAGCCACCCCAACCAGAAACAAAAAAAATATATCGGCTGACAAGCTTATCCCCCTCATCCTACCTAACCTGAATGCGCTTACCGAATCCACATACAACACAAACCCCTTTACCCTTGTAGACATCTACAAAAAAACCATGACATCAGCACTGCACTCCATTGCCCCCCTTAAACTCAGAAAAAGCAAACAGAAAAAACACCTGAACTCCTGGTTTTCCCCACACTTGAAATCACTCAGATTTCAAAAACATAAAAGTGAACAGGCCTGGAAACAATCGCCCTCAGACTCAAACAAGACCACTCTCAACAAAAGCACCGCCCTCTACAAAAAAGAAATTATTTGGACCAAGCATGAATCATATAACCTAAGAATCTCACAAGCTAACAGCAGCACCAAAGAATTATTTACCATCCTTAAAGAGTTGGAAAGCCCTATCTCAACCCCAGACACTTGTGTGAAAGACAAACAATGGTGCGCCAGCATTCAAAACGCCCTATCCAACAAAATAGACCAGTCAACATCACCACAGGGACCTACTCCCTCTTACAAAAACCCACATCCTGCCCACCTATCCGCTTCAACTTTTCCAAGGTATCTACACTAGAGGTTGAAAAAGTCATTCTTACTCTTAAACCTTCCAACCGCCAAGGGGACCCTTGCCCCGCTCAAATCATCAAAGACGCTGCTAGAGAATTATCTCCTTTCATCACCAAACTCATAAATGCCTCCTTCTCCACTGGCATCATTCCCAGCAACCTCAAGCAGTCCTGGGTCCTCCCACTGCTGAAAAAAAATCACTAGACCCCATGATACCCACCAACTATAGGCCGATCACCACGGTTCCCTTCTTGCTTAAAATTTTAGACAAGGTAGGGTACCTTCAAATACAGCAATACCTAGAAATGAACCACCTCCTAGGAATCAGACAATCAGGTTTCAGACCGCACCATGGGACTGAGACAGCACTGATCGACCTCAAAGCCCAAATAGATACTCTAAGAGACGCTGGGAAAACTGCCCTACTCCTTTTCCTCAACCTCTCAGCTGCGTTCGATCTAGTAGACCAAACAATACTCTGTAGCCACCTAGACTCAGCAGCCCACTTCTCTCAAGAAGCTATTGGTTGGATCGAATCATTTCTCTCCAAAAGAACTATGCGTGTCTTCTCGTCTTCTGCCTCCGCTGATCCTATCCCCATCACCTGCGGGGTTCCCCAAGGATCTTGCGTCTCTCCCACATTGTACAATGTGTTCACTAAGCCCCTCTTCGACGATCTAGATGGTCTTGGTCTCACCTACACCAATTACGCGGATGATACCCAGATCCTCATTCCGCTGACGGGAGATTATGACAAGGATTTGGCCTTGGTGAACAAGGTGTACCTCAACATCCAGGCATGGATGGCTTCGCACAGTCTATGCCTGAATGATGACAAGACGGAGCTGATAATCATCGGGACCACCCACAACCTCAACAAACTTAACCCTAACTACTAGAGCTTCATCATTGATGGCAATACCAACCCTGTAGCCAAAAAAGTCAAAACGCTAGGCTTCTACATAGACTCCACCCTATTGTTCAACAAACAAGTCAACTCCATGGCCTCTGCCACAGCCTACACATGCAAGTTAATCAGAGCAGCTAAACCATTCCTTTCCACTGACAGTTGCACTACCCTGGCAAGAGTCCTTATCCTATCCAAATTGGAGTATTGCAAAGCCCACTACCTCGGAGCAAACAAACACATTACTAATAAAATTCAGGTCCTGCAAAACAAAGCCCTTAGAGCAGCACTGAGTTTGTCAAAAAAAGAACACATCTCGCAAACTAGAAGAGCTAACGACTGGCTTACCACAACTGACAAAATCTGCCTCACTCACCCACAAATGTTTGAACAACGCCACCCCACCCAATACCTCACAGATAGAATCAACAGACGTCCTTCCAACAGGCCCACCAGAACTGCCAATGCTAACCTCCTCACAGTGCCAAGATTTTATACAAGCCAAAACAGGTGGCAACAGTTTCCAGGTGAAAGCTGCCCAGCATTGGAATTCCCTCCCACCCCACATAAGGGCAGTCCAAACCTATCCACAATTCAGACGCAAATACATCCACTGGTTAAAGGAAAATGACCACTAACACCACTCGACTTACACCTCTGCCTCTGTATACATTTGTTCTCTTGCCTAGTGCACTTCAACTGTATAATTCTGTACTCTTGCTTTGGAATTTACCATGTCTGTATATACTTGTTCATTTCAGTACTATACTGTAACCAAGCCTTGAATATTCTTGTTTTTCTGCGCCCTGTTACCTTTGGGTCTGGTGCGCAATATGAATAAACAAACAAACAAACAAACAAATGGACAGATGGTTTCTTCCTGTAGTTTGTGTATTAGAGTCTACCTCCTTTGTTTTTATTCCTGTCGGCACCTTTTGGACGCATGCTTCACTGTTTTTGACGAATTCTTCCATGTTGTCTATGTCACTGGGGTCTCTATTCCGCAGTTTTTCTTTCACACCAATAAGAGTTGTATGGCAGTGAATCTCTTTGAGGAGATCTGTTTCATCTGCTCCGTTTTTGTCTCCACCTATCGGTTTATGATGTTTCTTTCTTTCCTCTATTGTGTTCTGAGCCCTTCTAAGCCTATTCACTAGACTTCCATCTTATTCTTGCTCGTCGATTGTATATATCGTTTGTGCTCACTGTGCTAGGCTTCCCTCATATTCTAGATGGATTTCTGTAGCATTTTGGTTGTGAGCATTTCCTTGGAATTCTTTTGAACGTGTCATGTTGGTGTTCAGCTCTATGTTACTCATTACGCTGTTCTGGTGGTGTCTATCTGATGTCGAGCTGTCTCTCGCTTTCATCTTGTTTATAAAGCTTTGACGCCATTCAAATTCCAACATTCCCTCTGCTATCAATGTTTCTTGGAGGCTCATACATTGTGTTTTCATCCTTTTTCCTACCAGTGGGGTTGATAGTTGAGTCCTTGACTGTTTGTTCGCTAGGCCATCTCGCTCCACTGCCTTCTGTAGTTGGCAGTGGATGTCCTCCATGTAAGAATGCTCCTTAGAGGGACCTTTAACTTGTGTCTTAGCCACTGGCCAAACATCTTCCTCCTCATAAGCGTTAAACGTTTCTTCATTTGCTTCATCATTCAGTGTATCTATTGAGTAGTTTATTACCATTGGAGCGTTTGTTACCATTCTGCTCTTTTCATTTAGATCAATTTTGTTCTTTTCCTTTTTTTCCGCACTATCGTGTGCAGCCTGTTTTTCTGCCCCTCTACTGATGTCACTACTTAGAGCATTTCCTGGACCAGTCTGTGCATTCTGTTCATCTTCATTCACTAAAAGTTCCCCGTCATCTCCATTGTTTGCGGTGTAGGGGAAGTTACTGTCACAAAGTTCCATTTCTACTGTTTCCACTACGATAGGATCTCCTTTAGTTATATCGTAGGTAATTCCATGTACAGTTTCACCATTTGATGGATTGTAACAGTTTTTTCTTGGTATTTCATTGTCTCTTTCACTTGTTGGGAGATCTCTCCCTGTGTTCGTCACGGGGCCTTCCACATTCGATACGGTAGATAGTTTTCCTAAGATTTTGCTAGGTATCTTTCTTAGAGTGTGTGGTGTTACCGGTACTGCTGAATTTTGCACATTCATCCATTCCCCCTTGTGAATGATGCACCCCGATGCCGGCTTTCCATGAGGCGGGTCTATGAACGACACAATCTCGTTCATCTCGGCATCAGTCACATCAAGACTTTCTGTCTGGTCGTTCGCTGTATCGGGGCATTCACGGCTTACGGCTTTCTCATTACATGCATGCACTCTCACTTCTGCATTTTCATACACAACACTCTCGTGGTTAACTTCCATTCTACAGTTTATGTCAGTTACTGTTTGCCGCCGGGCACTTAATTTTCCTTTTGGCTTCGTAGTCAGCGATGTGTCAGGCAGAGTCTTTCCCCATGGCGCCACAAGGCACAGCTTCCCTCTGGTGGTCGGCCGGTTGGAATTTTCTTGCGAATCTTCTGCGTCCATGACACAGGGTACTCCTGGATTATGACTGGAGTATGACTGGACTCCAACACGGACTCACGCACGGCGTTACACGCTTGAAGGGAGTTTTTAAAGGAGGGGCCTCGAGTTAAAGGCACAGTCGTCGTTTAACAAGAGATCGCAATTCACAGGTCCAACGCTCTGCTCACACTGCTCACTGGAGTACTACTGGATCCAACACGGACACTGTTGGTTTCACTTTAGTATTCCTGCTAGGATATAAATGTATGATTGTCCCCAATTGGGTCTTCCTTCCCCAGACTTGCTGTTAGCCTGTCCAGAATAAGTATGCCTGAGGTTATACTTACCTCTTAAAGTTGCTATTAGCTCCTTTAACAGGTATATGGATTTTACTTACCTTGCGTTAGCTCTGTGCCATCCTAAAACAAGTTAAAGAGTTATTGTTTACCTCATTCTGTGTTGCACTAATCGGAAGAGCAACTGTAAATAGTATATTTCAACATGGGGTTTACCTGCCTAAGAATAGCTGTGTGTCATTCCTGAAAAGTGTTCCTTTATGTGTAGCTGCCCTTGGTCTGCCTGTTGCATCCAACATTATTGTAAAGAGCTCTTGCTCATCTTAGACTGTGTTCCACTGAGCTGAAAAGCAACTGTAATTTTATATTACACAAAAAGGTCTTACCTAGTATAACTGTGTGTTATCACAAAAGTAGTAGAGGTATTTACTGTTCCTTGAATTTGTGTTCCACTATTCAGAAAAGTATATGTGAAAGTTGGTTTACTATGTGATTTCCTTGTTGAGTGTCACTGCATAACTGACAGGATCTACTACCCTTGAATTACTGTTAGCTAATTTGAAAGTAATTTATGGTTTTACTCCCCATGAATAGGTGTACCCTATTCTACATGTGTTTGATAAGGTCTGACCTACCTAGAAATACTGTTAGTGTTCTAAACATGGTCTATGCTTTGGTGTGTGTACTTTAAAGCACAGTGCTGTGTTTTTATAATTGTGGTTATGTAAAATGTGATAGTACTTATTTACCCAAGATTGACCTTGGTCTACTTGTATTTAAAGAAACCCTTTATTTTCACAATACATCATGTTTCAGTGTTTGTTTTGGACCAAATGTGTACTGCAATTTCTTTGTACTGATTCTACAGCTCTCTCTCCTTACAAAGATAAGCCTGGCTTCTCAGTATGAGCAACCATATACGCAGGTGGTACAGCCTTATACTAAGAGTGGAGTCTTGTACTGTCCCAGTTGAATGGTTTTATTAAGCCCTTAGTTGGACTTCAGAAAAACTGGCCTAATAGCAATAACAACTGTGTAGCAGTCCCCCTCTACGCCCCAAACACGCAGGGGTGGAAAGTCATTAAAACGTGGCTACATCAAACATACAGGTTAAAAGCAGATAAGTACAACAATAAACTGATGAAAAAAAGTGCTCATAACCTTGGAGGGACAATGGTCCAAGTGGAATATTGCCTTAGGGTGACACAGAGCACTGAGGAGGGGGTGTTGGGAGAGATACAACACGTGTTGCAACAGTATCCAAGGCCCTCTCTGCAGAACCACTGTTTACAATGGTTTGGGGACTTATGGTTAGAATGAAAGTAACATATTCTTGTAATGGATGCCTTCCATTCACAGATCCCCCTCCTTTCTTGAAAGACTCCCCAGGCAATAACAGGTATGAATGAAAGGACGATTGTGAGGAACCAGAAGGTCCAACACGGGTACCCCCACCCATCCCCAAGCCAGAGTGTCGGGCAATGATGCTTGACAAAGGCAGACAGAAACACCAAATAAGCTGTTCGACAAATATCCAGCAATGGCAGCCCTATCTGCAGAGCTGAGTTTGCCACTTGACTCCTAACCGAATGGACTCTAAGGCCTGGAGGCTCCTCCTTGGGAGCCAGATTAGAAAGTGCCTTTTCTTTTTCATAAAGAAAATGTATTGCATATTAACTAGAAATAATGACAGAAGAAGAATAAAAGTTCGTAGAAAAACGCTCATATCCAGCCTCTTCCCGTTTCCCTTCTACTCGCTGCTCGCTATTTTCCAGCAATACTAATAAACTTAATCAGAGGGTAGGTCCTATCACAAACAACGTGAAAGTACCTTCCTTAGCATTACCCCTTGTACGAGCAATATTCTCCAGTCGTGTCCCAAGCACAACTACCACCTCCACCAAACAAGTGCAGTATTCAGAATCTTTGTGGACAAATTAATGCGGTCTTCAGTAAACATAGTCCAACAGTTTTACAGGACTTTGGGCATTTCCAGTGCAAGTCACTTGTTTCGAAAAGAGAGATTCAATCAACACAAAAGGAAGGGTATATTCCCCTGCTTCCATCTGGGTGTAAACACCAACATGGCCTCTGTGGTCAGGTGAGCCAGAATCCTCCAGTCCCCACCTCCACGGGCGTCATTTGGGGGGTAGTTAGGGGTGGTAGCAGCTGCTAACATTCTTGCTTCTCCTAGTGAAAAAGGCATTGTCCTTTGGAAATGGGTGGCTCTTGGAGGCATCCACTTCAATATAGACAGAAAACAGCATGATGTAAAATGTTTTTTGAAAAGACAACACACCCATTCTGTGAAAGATAAATGCATCAAGATGCTGCTTTGTTAAACATCTGTGATTTTGAAGGACGCATATATTCTTAAACTTCTTAAATATGGAGCAGACTGAATCACTAGGACTGCAAAGTTTAGCCATTGCATCCTTTTTGTAACATGATGTTGGCAAATTCTTCATTTTTGATAGATTAAATGGACACAATCCAATAATTAGAGGGCTTCACTATTAATTTATAGGAATTACAAAATTACGCTTAATGATATTGAGACAGGAATCTCCTTTTGTGCATGATCTATCGTCTTTTTTCATTTTGGCGTTTGTAGTGGCCTATTTATAATATGGAAAATAAAATGCCATGTAGCGAATGCAAGGAAAGAAACAAAGATGGGATAAACTATTCACACCTGATATAGAACAATGTCTGGCATGGCTGGCATGTACTCCTGTTGACTATCGATGTACTAAGCGCATACGTTCCAGAGAAGAGCAATCATTTTAATATGGTGCAATAGCAAATATTCAATAAGTCTTAGAACTAGGAACATATAAAACAGTGCTAAGAGGAAACAGTTCAGCTTCACACCAGAGTCAGTGAGAACATTCACTGATATAAGAACTTGCACCAGAGATGTGTGCAGTGCTCAGTCATGTAACGTATCCCGGGCCAAAGCCGATCAACTGACTATCATTCGACTGGGTACCAACGACACATATTACTGCAGTGATTGGAAGTGGTTTTACTCCATTATGCAGCACTATATAAAAACTTGCATTCTGTTTAATATGCTAGAAGGCCTGTGACACATGTCAACATTGCTGCACCATTTTAGGTAAGGGACTCTATGCACACAAGCCCCCGAAATCGCCGGGCATTGAGGCTCAGCCTCTTCAGATAGAGGGGCTGGAGGTGCAGGTCAAGCTGTATCCGTGTAAACAAAGCACACCTAGCAGTACCTGGGCATGGGAGGCTAAACCTTGCATGAATGACAGTAAAGCACAGGATGTGAGGCTGTAGATGGCATAAGATCATCTATGATGCTTCTGTTGGGAATACCATTTGCATATCATGACCGCACCCATGGAATAGCAAGGCACCACTTTAGTTTACATATGGTTGGCCACAAAAATAACCTTTTGACTACTTTTAAAACATTCCCTACATTGTTAACGTATGCTTCCTATATTTTTTTTTTACACCGGAGATGACACTTTATTTATCATTTACGATCAAAGACGTCCTGCAATGCATTTGAGATAACATTTCATGCAATGTCACTTCCTGAAATGACATGCCTGCCTTCCTCCCATTTTCGCCAAAGTAAAGGATCTGATTTCCAAAATTAAAATGGATAGCTCTTCCAGCAAGAACCATCCATTTAAATAAGGTTTGTTGTGTAGGGATTATTACACCATTTTTATGCAATTATATGAGTTCAGAGAAATGTGTATTTTTTCCTTTCTCTTTTTACATTTTTTCTAACACTATCCAACAGGATTCCTTGTTTTTTACTTGTATTCTGAATTTCCAGTCCAACTCTGTTGATTGTTGGGCTACCTTCTTAGTTGTTCTGTCAGTACAGTGCACAGGTAGCAGAGAGACCATGGTCCATGCCAGAATCACCCCCAATATTCACTGTAGATGGTAAGGGACAGAGATTTCCTCTGCCTTGGACCTCTTGGTCTGCACTTCCAGGGCAGAGGACTTTGGAATAGTTGAATTTCCTAACAGAGTTACAGTGAATCATTATTCGTTTGAGAGTCCAAAGATGAACCAAACAAGGACAGGGTTTCCTGTCCTTGGTAAGGCAAAATGCTACAGCGGATTGGTTCAAAACAAGCCTGCTGTTGAGAAGTCAATCCAGGTGTCATTTGCCTTTTTGACATCATATCCAGAGTGCTTTGCCTGCAGGAAATGGTGACAGGAAGTGTAGCAAGCCCTAAAAGAAACCAACATGGCGGAACCCTCGATCAGCCTACACCTCTCCTCTTTGGCATAGGTACATAGATTGTTGCATTTCTTGTGTCTTAATGTCTGCTTCACTAACCTATCCCTCAAATGTTTTGGCCTTTTGTAGGCGATACATGGAAAGTCCTTACAGATGTTAGCTAAGGTTGCATCAGTTTGCAATATTGGCCAATGCTTCTTTATTGTTTTGATGACATTCGGTATGGTCGGGCAAAATGTGAGGGGTAAAGTCAACTTTTGGATGCCTCCTGTATAGTCTCTCGATATTGCAGTAATTAATTTCTAGTTTTTGTGCTGGCCCGATTCAATGCCCCTATAATCACTTGCTTGGGATATCCTCGATTCTTAAGTTTGAAATGTAACATGGAAGCTTTGTATTCAAAATTCTGTCTCTCTGTACATATTCTTCTTAGTCTCAGAAAGTGTGCATATTTATTTATTTAAATTGATAAATATATGGTACATTTGACAATAGATGTCTCGGATGATATGTTTCCAATGCATTATTGTATGCATTATTGTCCGTCGGTTTATGGTGTACCATAAATCGTAACCTATTTTCTTCAGTAACCCCAACATTAATGTCCAAGAAATGTATCTGTTCCTTCGAATGTTAAACATTAGCTCAATAGAATCATGCACGAATTGACAAACTCAACAAATTCCATTAGTTTCAGATTCATGTCCTTCCCAGAGACAAAAAACATGATTGATGTACTTTAGCCATAATTTGCTGTACTGTTTTCAAATTATTGGACAGAATGCTGGTCGTTTGAAACTCTTGCATGAAAAGATTAGCATAGGATGTTGTGAATCTAACTGTCATAGAAGTGCCTTTTAATTGTTTCAAAAATCCCTTTCCAAATTTGAAAAAACTATTATTTAGCACAAAGAGTAGTAAATCACATAGAACCTGATGTGGTACATTTTAGCAACTGCCTCAATCCCCTCCTCATGGGGTATATTAGTATATAAACTACAAACATCAAATGTGACTAACCAACGCTGTGCCAAAAGAGTATCTATCCGGTCTTCTTGACTAGTTAGAAGCAAGACATTCAATGCACAATTATTGACTATCATCCTCCATTTTATCAAGAAGTCTTTGCTGCGATGGCATAACATTGGTTGTTGTTTTTTTTAAATTGTATATGGATTATAAAAACCTGTACAAAAATACAGTTCCTTCAAAACTATTACAATTCCTTCCTATACGAATTGCAAAGTCATCCTTTCCATAAAAGTCTGAAAAGTTATCTCAATATAACAACGATCTACAATATTTACACAAACATACATTTTGACAAATTCCTCCTTTCCTTATTAGATGAAAAGAAATTTCTCAATTTGACAACGATCAACACTATTTACACAAACAAATTTCAAATTACAACCAATACCGAATACACTTGTCTCAATTGCAATTGAAAAGAGTTTTCTTAGAATACCCATGTATTGTTAGTTATATAAAATGTCAATCAGTCATGAAAACGATAAAAAAAACTCACAGTAGACATTTCTCTCTTGTAAGTAGACAATCTAAATAAATACACCTCTTTTCTTGTCCACTATGGTCATATTAATCCATATTGCATTCACTTTTTTAAAAAAGACAGTACCCTCAACTTTAAGGGCAAAGTCCCTGTGCAAAATGTTTAACCAGAAGTCATTGTGCAGTATATATTTTAACTTTACATATTCTCTAAAATATCGTACCAGCATATTGTGCAGTGCAAGGCATAACAGTAATAGGTGTAATAATGTTTCCACCCCTGGTGGTATTTTACAATGCCTGCAGCCACCTTTTGTTTCATCCAAAAGATTAAAAATGTAATTTATTTGATTAGTTTTCATCACGTTCAAACAAAACCTCATTATATTGTTCCTTAGATTTTTATTCGGATATTTTAAGAGGTAGTTCTCCCTATCTCCTGGGCACTTTTGAGGTGAAACCACTTGGGCATAAAGTTGAAAGCCCAATACTTCCAACATGTTCTCTTCCCAGTCCCCCCTCTATTATTTTCTTCACCTTAACTGATTTGGACCACAGAGTATTGACCAATAACCCCAATTTCTCCAGGGCCATCTCACAGACCTCACGTAGATCCTTCATAAAACCTACTTTATCGGGGTCTCCCAACAAGATATACAGACTCCCCTCTGGACTAGTGTAACATTTTCTGGACAAAGACAGTTTTTTCCATAAAACAATACTAGCAATAGACTGAAGGCCCAGCTCGTATCGGAAGATCTGTAGAGGGAGGCATTTAGGCAGATTATACAAGACCGACCTCCAAATCGTACTCTCAATTACCTTAAACTCTGTTATAAACCATTTTGGAAAAGATCTGAGACCATAACACATGGAGGGCAGCACTTTGAGTCTATGGTTTTCACAGCATGGTATAAACCATAGAACTTTCCAAACTTTCTATCCACTTGACGCAATTGTCTTATCATCCCAGCCGCTTTTGCTTTCAAATAGTTTCTAAAAAATATTTTGTTATGATTCGCTATGACTGGATAGCCTAAATATTGCATATTATCTTTAATAGAAAGCTTGCATGATTTTAATCGATGCCCTTTGTAGCTCTATTGAATTCATATACTCACCAAAGGCATTTATCAGTCATTGAAAACCATTAGGTGTTGAGTCTACCAAAATAAAATCATCGTCGTAAGCCGCCCAATTGATTGTCAAGGACCCAATTTTGGGGGGAACTAAGGATTTATAATCCAAGACCGTTCCCACATCTGCCACATAAATATTGTACAATGTAGGGCCCAAAATACACCCCTGACGTAAACCATTGTATTAGTTGAAGATATGAGACACCAAACCTTCTGAGTTTAGTGGAACTCTATTTTTTGAGTCCCTGTGTAAGTGGATCGAGATACTCAATAGGCCTCTTATCATACCATAACTCTTTAATTCTTTCCACAAGATCTTTCCGTTAGCAGTTTCAAAGGCCACACTACAATCCATTGATGCAAGATACACAGGGGTAATCAGCTTCAACCATGCTGGACCCAGTAGAGAACTAAGTAATAGACCTCCACAGTCCATACCAATATTCCTCCTGAACCCCATTTGTCTATAATCCATTATTCGATTTGCTGCACCATTCCTCTACGTGGTCCAGCATAATTGCAGCAAATATTTTCGAATCCACTTCCATTATGGCTATAGGCCTATAGTTAAATGGTAATAGTCTAGAGCCTTTCTTATATATAGGAATCATATGTGATTTTTTTCCAAGACTCAGGTATCTCTTGTGTTTCCACAATATTAGTGAATTGAATATACAAAATTGTGGCCCAAAGACCCGCATTTACTTTTAGAAGAATATTAGTTAACTCATTTGCCCCACCCCTCCCCCCGCTCTTGTTGGATTTGAACTGGTAATCTTTGCCACAATGTTCCCAATAGAGGTATCAACACTCCAAGTGACAGTCTGACAATTGGCATTATGCCCTTCCATTTTAGGGAGTTGATAAATATTCGCAAAATTAAATGCTGTTGTAGTTCCTCTGTTTGATTTACTACTTCCCAAAATAATCTCTCTATGTAAGGTGGTTTTCCTCTCCTTTACTTCCTGATTAAAAACATGCCTGTTCTTTACCACCCAGTTTTGTTTTTCCCCGATATCACCCACCTTGCCAAATTATTCACCAAATCATTGTTGAATTGAATTTACCCATAATAGATGGTGTCCACCTCACTCTGTTTCCTCTAGAATTTACTGAAATGTTGCTCAAACTTTCGGTTCCTTTTTCAGCTCCCACTGCAGTTGTAGACAAAGCATGGTCACTGTATTTACTCAGCCTAATTTCAAAACTGTCAATTGTAGAGAAGAATTTATTTGGAAAAAAGACATAGGGCCTCATTACGAGTCCGGCAGTAGCTGTGCTGGTAAAACTGCCAGCCCGCCGCCGGACTCATGAATTTTTCCGGCACTTGGCTTCCCGGAATAACAGGTGGATTACGAACCCGGCGTTCCAGGAAGTCAGGCGCTGCAAAAATGTAAATCCCCATTCTCATGTGAGTCCCACAGGACTCAATATGAATGGGGATGATGGAAGCACGGGCACCGTTAATATTCTCCCATGAACACACCTCTGGGTATATATTCATCGCGTTGTTAAAGGTCGCAATGTCGTACCCGTTTTTCTGGAGTTTGGCTGATTCTTTTAACAAGATATTGCGTACCATTGGGGAGTGGATTACCAATCTTACGTAATCATAGCGCATAGGTTGAATAAAGTCCACCAATTGAATGTCTGCAGAAGTAATTGGGCGGCGAACAGGAATCTCATCAAAGAGGGCATTCTGTCCCATTCTGTGAAGTGAGTCCGGACCACTTTCATCAAATAGATGATTCAAAATGAGGCTAGGTGCCTCTGGGTATATTGGGTCATGCAACATAAGAGGTTGCCCCTTAGGCATTACTGCAGCCCCTCCTTTATGCGTTACTTTCTTGCTACTAACCTGGTCTACTTCCCAGCCTTCAAATATCCCCCCCCCAGCATACCCCTTCCATATTTGAGGTGCACTCTAAAATCCGTCGTGGACTCTTTCTCACCAAAAGGGTTCTACACGGATCCTCACCTTCAATTGAACCTTCAATGTTCTTCCCCGCAAAAAGATTTCTGACTATATTTCTTACTTCACCTTCTGAGATAATTTGAGCCTGGGCTGGTTCTCCCACAGCCCCCCTAGCGGCTCTGCAGGTACCCGGGATACTGAAGGATCTGCCTCCATATTATTGATGTTTTAATTGCTTAAGTACTGACTAATGTAGTGGGGCCTTGGTAGCTCAATCTGGTGACGAGCTATGGCTTTGTTGAGAATTTCAAAAGTTTGTTTAGGAATTACCACCAGGTCCTTCATTGTAGTACGAGTTTTACTCTGTTTATGTTTCAAACCATCTGATAATCTTACATCAGAATTAAAATACTCACTTTGCCCATTGGCTATTATCCCAGGTTGACCCTTGGCAACTCCCCCTGCCACCTTATTTTGACCTCCCTTCTCTCCTTGCCACTCTTCCCTTCAACACGTTTGCACTCGTTCCCCGTCATGAGACTGGTCATTGAGATCTTGAAGAGCAATATTACGAAGGTATTTACAGGATGAGGCTTTAGAAACTTTTAGGTCGAATGCCATATTAATCTTTTGTTTTCTTTTTTCCTGCTTCGTCAAATTTTTCGAGCCCACTGTGATAAACAGATCCTTAACCTCCTTCTCTATTTGTGGATCACTTGGCTCACCCGAGGGAACTAGAATCACTTCCCTGTTACCATCCCTATCCTCTTTTTCCATGTTAGCGAGAGACCCCATGGATACTCTGTCTACCAGGTTGTGAAGAAGCTTTAACAGTTTTTTGGGGCTCACCGTCATGCACTCATTTTGGGCTGCAATTATTTTAAAAAGACTACTAGAGATCTCTTTCAGATATCCTGATTGCTCAGTTAGTTCTTTCATAAAGGAAGTTTTGATCCCTTCCAAAGATTCAAGTATCACATTTTGGTTTAGGCATTGATAGGGTTTACTTCATGAGATCGAACTTTATATGCCTTCCGGCCCCACCTCTTGTAAATGCTCATTCCCTACGGGACGTTGCAACCCGTCCTGCCCCACCTCTTGTAGGTGCTCAGTCATAGCCAACATCGTTATTTCCACACTAAGAAAAATAGGGGGAGTATCCAAGAATGAATAACCATGGTTACCTTTGACACCCCTCTCCCTGCCCCGGTGGGTCATACAACTCGACCCCAGAATTGTGTGGCTCCAAATCCTCTGCATGGAGGGATTGCGAGTGAACTGGAATGGACCTGGGTTTCCCCGCCCCCACCCCTACCTAGTATGTCATCTGATTCAGGCTGCACATCCCTTATTTCACTTTCCCTCTGTAGCATACTACATGAGTTTAGTTCAGTCAATCCTGGTGATAGGGGCAACGGCATCGCTATGGCCCTAGATAGGCCATAGGCCAACAGCACTCTCTGGCACTCCCTCAGTGCGCACCAAATGTAGCAGAATTCTTAAGTACATTGGTATGCGTTTCAATTGATGGCATTTGGCTAATGTTCTAGCATTTATAGTGATATTAACTTGTCATTTCATGAGATATTCAAGTTGTTTCACATAAATCTGTTTAGGTTGATCTTTAGATAGCAAACCTGGATGATCCATCATTTTTAAGATTTGAGCCTCTTCTTCAGATAATGGACAGACATCAGGAAAAAAAAGATGCAACAGGTAGAACAAACTGGAAAATATGCAGAGGGCCTTGCACCAGAGAGCAAGACAACACATTGAGCCACCAAAAAATTATCACCACAAGGTTCCTTTCCAAGGTGGAACAACAAAGGAATTTCCTGCAGAAAATTATTACAATCATGCTACTAACTGCATTGAAATGTGAAAAATTGAAACATTAACCAGGTATCGTCCTCAGGAAAAAAATAGCTGGCAAGTAAAATCTAGCTTCATCAGCCTTTAAACCAGCTTTGACCAAGGACAACAGGAGATAAAGAACAAAAGAAGTAGGGCAAGGCTACATGTGAAGCCCGTATTGGCAGCACAATACCATCAATTTCATTCACATTCAAGCGTATTTATTGTATGGTCTAAGTACTGTTATGTTATGTTATATGGCATTTGTATAGCGCCCAATGCCAGTGGTATGACTTCAAAGTGCTGTGGGGTGAAAGCCCTTGGAGGACCCAAGTACTAGGTATGAGAATTGAATGCATGTGTGCATTTTAGCCAGCACAAAGGTAGGGAGGGGTGGCTATGTCATTGATAGCGGCTCATGGGAGCGGGCTAGTGGGTGGGTGCTGTGATAAACTATAAGGAGGGTCGGCGAGTCAAGGAGACTGATTACGTGCCCAGCTGGAGCAAATTATTGTTGTGGAACTCAGCGGCATTCTAATGGCAGAGGTGATGCGCGTTCTGAATTTGAGTAGGGAATTTCTGCAGATGTGTGTGGGTGAGTGGCCGTGTGCTGGGCGGGATACGGCTATGGTCATTGATATAGAGTTCTATACGTATCATAGAGTCCCTGCAGGGCTTCGAATTGCAAGCCTACAACACTGTCCCTGTGGGAAAAGATGCAGGGCAGTGGCACAAAACAACAGCAAGCTACACAATGCAAGCCTACAACACTATCCCTGTGGAAGAAGATGCTAACTAGTGGCACAGAATGGTACCTACATTCAAAATACCAGCCTACAGCACTAACCCTGTGGAAAGGATGCAAAGCAGTGGCACAAAGCAGCTAGGCTCAAAATGCAGGCTTAGGGCACTAAACAGTAGCTAGGTTCAAAATACAGACCTATAGCACTAAACAATAGCCAAGTTCAAAATACAGGCCTACAACAGTACTAAAGGGTACAAAATTCTGTGTCCTTGATTGTTGCAGCAGACAGGGGTCGAGCCTGGCATGGCTGGGGAACCCATGGTGAACAGGCAAACAGGTGATGGAGGTGCCTAAGGAGGTGCCCTTTGCTTGGGCCCTTCTCCGTAGCTGGGGGTTCAAATAGGCGTCCCTGTTCTCGTGGCCCAGAGCACCCATCGGAGGCAGCGAGGGAGTGCAGTGGGAGGAGAATGTGTGGCTGTGGCTCAGCGCCAGGGTCCTGAGCAGGTGCTGCGGCGCTCGAAGTATGCCAATGAAATTACATAAAACAAGCTCCAAGCAAGACTGTTACCTGGTCTGGAGGACTGCTGTGCCTGGTGGAGTGCAGTGGATGCTGGCTCAAAATGCATTCTGGCGCATCACAATGGGAGGTTTGCCTGCCCTTGCGGCGTCTTTTGGCATCCTGGGTCTCGTGGCCCAAAGCACCAATCAGAGGCAACGAGAGTGGGCAGTGGGAGGGGGAGGTGTGGCTGTAGCTCGTGCCAGGGCACAGAGTGGGCACAACAGCGCTCAAAGCGTGTTTTTTGTTTTAGATAAAACAAGCCCCAAGAAGGGCTGTTAACTTGTCTGGAGGACTGTTGGGCCTGTTGGAGTGCAGTGGATGAAGGGCATCTCAAAATGGATTATGTGCAGAAAGCATCCCTCCCAGCGCGTCTTCTAAATATTGCATTTTATAATGGTTCCGATATTTTATGTTTGAATGAAGAATTTTTGAATAAACCTGAACAAGAAGTCCTCCTTCAACATTTGCTGGCCAAGAAGTCCGTTATCATGTCCGCTTCCCCCAAACTGGACCCAAGTGGGTCACCCTGGTCTTGAACGTCCTAAACCTCCTCAACATAGTGTGAAAAACTCATGGTGACAACAGGTAAAACAGACACAAGTGATCAGAGTTCAAGGGTGTTTATTGAACAATGAAATGCTGTGTGTAGGTTGGAGAAACGCCTAATCTAAACCTAAATCTAAGATGGGAGCAGGCGTCAACCATCAAATGAAAATAAGGCAGCCCTAGTGGCGTTGTGTCAAAATAAAAGGGGCCTATACTAAGAAATCTAAGAAATCGAATGCCACACCTCACAACTAATACAAAAAAGGCTGTCGGATAGTTTGCAAGGAAAAGAAGTGTTCTCAAATAATGTCAGGATGTGGTAGCCTTGGTCTCTCCTCCCCCCAATTTGGACAAGGGGTCGGGGGAGGGGGAGCTTGGAGCACAGTACAGTAGCGGGTTTTTCTGAGTCAAGACGGCACCAAACAGTGGCAGATTCTGAGATGAGGAGTCCTTTTCTAAAATACATGTATAGAGGTATGCAACCTCAGTGGTCAAAGTGGGCGGGAGCAGTCGGGAGCGGTGCTCCTCTACTTCTTTTAATTAAGTTTTACCGTTCCTATACTTTTTTTAAAAAAAGAAACCGTTCCGGAATGGTTTCGTTTTAAAATAAAAGTGTAGGAAGCAGTTGAAACTTGCACTTTCAGTGCAATGCACTGGACTTTCCCTTAAAGAGCAGGTGCATATGTGTTTTAGGGTTTGTATTGTGCATGTGAGGGGGTATGGCGATGGGGTTTGTGGGGAGTGGTGCAGGCTAGTAGGGAACATAGTTCCACTACTATAAGTAATTCAATGCTCTGGCCACTACACTGTGGAATGAGGTAAACTCACCTTGAAGGCAACTTCTGCCTCAGACAAAGCATCATTAGCACTGGCATCATGCAAGCATTTAACTTGGACCCCACAGACTCCGAGCTTGGGAGCTTCTGGTTGGGGGCACTGAAGACGGACGGGTAGTAGCCTGAAGTGGAGCCGCTATGCACAAGAAACAGGACAGGCACATGTTATGCAACCGGCTATGGTGCTGACGGCCCACAGTGAACCATGGCATCAGCCTCAAAGGTGACGTGGCGAAGAGAATGACATTAAGGAAAGAGCAGCACTGTGCTGGCATATTTCCCAACAGTGGCACCGAGCCCAGAGGCATGCAGGCGATAGGTATGCCGCCATTGTCCAGTGAAAGGTAGAGTCAGTATTGCAGACCAGTCAGATTCTCCCCAATCAATCGGGTTGCTGGCTTTGGCAATGTGTGGTTAGGCTGTACTGTCAGACATGTGGCATGTAAAGAGCATTCCAGTATGACATGCCACATGACAAAACAAGCAATGACCCATTGCACAGTGTATTGTTGCGGCCTCGCTGGTTCCACTAAACAGACTGAAGTGTCCCTCACGCCCCCCCACCCCATCTTGTTGGAGGCAGAGGCCTCTTTTTCTTTAAAGTTAACTGCACTTGCTCTGCGGCCTCCCTAGAACCATCAGGGCAAATTGCCCTAGCATTACAGTTTGGCTCATTGGTATCAAAAGGAACAGTTGTACTGATGGTGCTAAGGAGGCCCCCTGTAATATGAGCTTGCAGGTAGGACAGCGGCTGCTCCCCAGCTTGGTGCCATGCACCGAGGGGCTCTCAGGGGCTTATCTTGCACCTGTAGAGCGGACATGACTTCTGTACATCCATGTTAAAGTTTCGCTCTGTGCATATGTGTTGTCTGTCGAATGTTGCCCACAAGTGCTTCAGAAATTCAGGGGGAAATGCCTGCGACAAGTTCATCTTCAGTGACCCTTTAATTTGTTAAATTCCTAATATTCCTGGAAAGTACTAATTGTCACTGTATTTGTTTTTTTTTTTTAGATGATTTGGTTTTGACTACTAACCCGTTCATCTATCCCCACCATAAAACAATATTCCTACCTCACCCTGCAGTTAAGTTGCAATTTCAATTTTTAAAGCAATTTCATTTTTTTGCCCTTTCACACTGAAGGATGCTTGCTTTGCCCAACATGTTTCTATCGTGAACGTGTGTATATTGTAAGGTTGATTTGCCATGGGGTTTAATGCTTTGAATATAGCTTTATTAAACAGATGATAGCTTTTGAAAGGCAACTATGCAGCTTTATATGTGGAGGGACAGCTAAAGAGTGGATGTGATGGCATAGCGGCACTGCTTAAATTGCAAAATGTGGAAGAAAGAAATATGGGCTCAAATTTCGGTTTATCCACTTGACCAAAGAATGTGATCCTGGGCAAACCACTTTACATTGCTGTGTCTTATTGCTCTTAGTTGCCGAAATTGGAGTCACCTAGAAGAGATATTCTTAAATGTGCGTTATAGAAAAAGACTTTATGATGCACAGTTTAATAGACTGCAGCGTGGTGTGCAGTTATATTTTTGAATGTAATAATTTCGAAAGTCAAAATGTTGAAAATATTATTTTGAAAATATAAATGTCGAATAAACAATAAGTCGAATTTTTTTTAATTTTTAAAAAAATAATTCTACATACAAGGTAAGTGTTAATATATATTCCATATTTTATTCATCAGTAAAATTGGTAAATAGTTTATTAAAAGATAAATAATTTCATAAATAATTATAAGTGTATTGGTGATTTGCAACTTGGAATAAACAGTATATGTTTTCACCGCTAGATGGTGCTATTGGATAACAAATTGTAATGTAGATTTTGATGTTATTTGTTAAAATTATTGACGTAACATAGCGTAGCGTTACGTTGACGTGGGCGCCATTTTTAAAGTCCAGGTCGTATACGCTTTCGTTGCGTTCGGGTCTCCGTGCTGCGTGTTCCTAGATTTTTTGTTTTTGGATGGTTTTTTTCTTCGATTTCTTGGACCTTATGGATTTTTTTATCATATGGATTGTTACCGTTGGATCATGGATTGGAATCGGGTCTCTGTGCTCGGGCTTTTTGGATTTTTACACTTTTTTTTGCTGGATCTACCTTTTTCACCGTGGATTGGGATATGATTTTCTTTTGTTTTTTTCCTTGGCTGGTGTTGACTTTGATTATGGATTTCGACTTTTTCTTTGGTGGATATCATTTTTTTTTTCCTTCGGACTGGGATATGGATTTCGGAATCGTTGGATGTTGGGTTGGCGTCATTGGTTACTTTTGGATTCGCTATGCTGGATCGTGGACTCTTCAAACGGTGAGTTTTTTTAACATTTTAAATTGTATGCAATTGAGTCTAAGTAGTTTTGTTTGTCTTCTTGGTTAAACTGTTTCACTATTTGTTAAATTTTTTGGTCATAATCCCGGTATTTTCTTCTTTTTAAATGGGTGTTTGCAAGCAAAATGCTATGAGATAGTCTAAATTATTTTCTTGATGGGATTGTTCACATAATAACTCTTTTAAAAAGTTCCACAAATTTGGGTTTTTAGTGTTAAAATTCTTGTTAATCCTGGATTTATGTGTCTTTATATACGGATGAGAATGCCTTAATTTGAGCCATTTCAAGATCCATGATGATATTTGTAGGTTTTGTTTCTGGTATGGCGTCTTTAACTTTTTGAAATACAATTTTGTAGGCATCTTCCGTTTTTTTGGGCATCAAGACGTAGACTAGGGGTATGAGATGGCTATTTACGGAGCTACGTATAGTAAAAAAAAAACTATTGGAAAGGCTGGGGGCATGTCTTGAAAGTTGCGTCACTATGCCACATTTCGCAATCACCAAGTTGTTTTAAATTGCTTGCTGTTGAAAATATAATTTTTTTTCATCTTTTATTTCTAATGTTGCATGATGAAAATGTTCTCCTTTTTTTGTTGTTTTAAATATATCAGGGATGTTTATATCGCTGTAAATTCTTGGTGCTGGCGGAAGATTTTCTTTCTGTTGTTTTGTCCTGTTTACTGTACGTTGCATGTGCTTTTCTGCAGGCATTTGTGCCGAGATGTGCATTGGCAT
Source organism: Ambystoma mexicanum (assembly GCF_040938575.1). Classification (NCBI taxonomy): domain Eukaryota; kingdom Metazoa; phylum Chordata; class Amphibia; order Caudata; family Ambystomatidae; genus Ambystoma; species Ambystoma mexicanum. Next base: position 416,103,104 of record NC_090934.1, on the reverse strand, counting down.
TTTGTCACAGACTCTAGCAATTACAGACCAGCTGGCCTCAGTTGGGTTTTCTACTGCTTTTCTCTTTAGTTCATTCAGAGTTTTTTAATTATTATACTGGTTCTGTCAGGACGATGGTTGTGTTCTCCTTTTAATTTTACAACTGAAGTCTCAGTTATTGTCATGATGCCTACCCCCGGAGCACCAGGCCAGGCCCAGCACCCCCAGGAGCAGGCATCTCGCCCCCGGATAAAAGCCCAGCGGCCCTTTATAGAGGCTCTTTGGACTTTGTCCTGGCACCGCTGGCGCCAGGCTCATGTTGGGCATCAGTCCTGGCGCCATAGGCGCCACGCTCATAAGGGGAAGTGTTTGGTGCACTCGCCTGAAGCAGACCATGCTGCACACTCACCTGATGCAGACCATGCTGCATGAAGAACGAAGCCAAATGAGGCTTAGGAGGGACTATTTTTCTGAAGGAACTATTTTGTTAATTGGGTGGGGCTGTGGAAGAATACTCACCTGGAACTTCTTCCAAGGCTATTTAAACCACGCCCGGACAGCCACACGTGCTTCGTGTTGTTCTGCATCCCAGCAGCTGAACGCTCACCGTGTCTGCTCCTGCACCTGGACTCCAGCCACGCCCGCCTCGAACCTGGAACACCTGTAAGGGAATAAGAGAAGAGAAAGGTGAAAACCAAGAACTTATTCAACCTTCTTACCTGCATCCGGAATCTTCACGCCAGCATTCCTGAAGGAAGACTTCCATTTAAAGGCACTGCGTTGCTCGCTGCAGCGCCGCGCTTCACTCACCTGTTCCCGAGTCGCCGCCCGGCTCCATCGCAGCTCTCAGCACCGGTCGCCACATCTCTGCACCTAGGGGAGAGAAGAAGAGACAAAAGGTGAGCAAGGGAACACAAGAGGAAAGCCGAATTTTCAGCCATATTACTTACCGGCTTTTCTTGGTGGGTGAACCATTCCACATCTCGGGTCGGCGTCGCATCTTTGGCAGGTACCGCACCCCGGCCCCTATGGGGAAAGGACAAAAGACATTACTGGGGAATTATAAAGACATTTAGAGGGGTCGCCCTCATCACTAACTCACCTGATTTTACCACCGGCAATTTAACCCCTCAACGCATCGCCTTTGTTCTGCACCTGAAATAAAGGACAGAAAAAACAACATAAAAGAAGGCTCACACTTGAACTTTTGCATCTTCATACTTACGGCGTATCGCTCAGAAAAGTCAAGTGGATTTGCCAACGCCATTCTGAAAACCAGTGAAGTAACTGGACGAACGCGCGCCCCTGCACCAGAACAGGATGGAGAGTTCATCCTTCCAAACCATAAGGTGAGCTTAAACCGGGGGTTTGGGAGGAAGTCAGAGAAGAACGAAGGGGGAAAGGGGGGAGCAAGCACACTATTCAGCAGACAGTTAATCCCCTTTCTCATCTGCAGAAGGATATTCCTACGGGCCAGACAAGCAAGATTTGGGGGTCCTGTTCAATCGGTGGTCCGAATTCTGCGCATCACGCTTGAAGAGGCCACAGCAACCCAGACCAGACCAGCGCCTCCGTGGGAGCCAGGTGAGCGTTACAGTTATTACCCTTTCTGTACATTTTGTTTTTGCATATTCCGTGCACTTCCAATATGTTCTTTCATTTTCGTGGGATTCTTTATTATAACACCCCCTCCCATAAAAACGTTACTATTTGTGACATTTTACATTGGTATGTTAGCATTGCCTGTTCGAGGATTTTTTCGACCTTTTTTTTCCGAATAAGTGTCTTTTTCTATTGTATGCATATGATTTTGACATATTTACATTCAACATTATTTTTTCGACATTTTTGTTTTTCGGCATTATGTTTTCGATATTATCACTATAAACCCTGCAGCGTTGCTCCAGGTATAATATTAACTGTCTATTTCAGCACCCAGAGGCCTATATAGAATAGAATAAAGCATACAAGATGTGAGAAACCTGAGGGTATTCTCCCAAGCAGACCTCGAGAACCCCTTATTCAGGTGCTCAGGGAAGGGCTGGGGCTCTCAGATCCCAATACTGGGGGTGGACAAGCGTGGGAGGATCACCTGAGTAGGGGAGCCCGGAGTTATGCCCTGGGGAATGCCCCAGGTGAGATGCAGTATTATACCGGAGAAAGGATGAGGAAGACGAGGTCCTTGAGGCTTTTATAGGCTGGGACAACTCGACCACGCTTCCACCCAAGGAATCTCCTTTACCAGAATCCGACATCCCATCCACATCTGGTAAATCCATTAGAAACCCTGTTGCACTCGAAAATCATATCTTTCAGAATCCCTGTTACCTTGTTTTCTACCCTAATACTCACAATCATTCTTCTCCATGTCCCTCTGATAATTCATTCCCGAACACCCAGTCTACTTTCACAAAACACTACTGTTCTCACAATACCCTCCTTCATTTCCCGATAATAATCCCAGTCATTCCCCTTTGTTTCACAAACCCTACCAATCTAGTCCTTCTGAGTTTACCAAACACCCTAGTATGAGGATTATAATTCAATATAACACCTCTTCCCCATCCTACTCTGTAAGATACTTAGCAACTCTAACCCCCCCTTTTCTAACACAAACACTTTTCCATACCGTAGAAAACAACGGATTAGCAACAGAGCCAATTACCTGACATGTCCAAACACAAGGGTCAGGAAAAGTCAGGCTATTGAGCAGAACCACACACACATGATGGCTCTTTCAATTCCCCACAGGGATAAAAAGTGGAGAACAAGAGCACATGGCAAGCAAGGCAGACCGCACAACGAGAGAGCTATCCCAGGACGGCAGTTCAAGAGGAGGAGAAAGGCGGCGAGAAGTGAAGGGGTAACAAGGAGAAAAGCGACCTTGCCCAGACCCGCAAATTCTCTGTGGAAGGCACCATAAAACCGCAAACAACAGCCGCTATGTGTTGCAGCAGAGGTCAATGGTACACAGAGCACGATAATATGCTGCTAATCAGAACAGAAGTAGACGCTTGCTACCATTATACCGTCCTTGACTCCATATACAAGTAATGCCAAGCGGTTCATGACAGCCGGAGTGTCGAGGGGAGAAGCAATAAGAAACCGAACTGTGTTAAATGAAAGTGGCAAAAGACAAGTTAAGAAAAGTTTAAATGACTGTTAACGTCTTAAGGGAAAACCAGCTGCACAAAGGTCCAGCTCATTTGAGTGACTATGGTTGACTCACCGTTTTGTTGAAACTACCGATACCAGAAGGCCCTAGGACAACCGCAACAGAGGAGGTCACATTGGTCATACAGGGGTCTAGCAAAATCCCCTATACAGTCGAAAGTCTGTGACGGGCACATAATTAGAAAGCTAAGGGAAAGGAATTCTGCATAGTAAGAAAAGAGAAAGAACTGAGTGATTGGCAAGTGTGAACCCGACGGAGGGATGCCATATAAAGGGGTGAAGCCTTGTTGGGATGAAAATGAGCCTATCCCACCACCCTAGGCACTTTCAGATAAGTCGAACACCAAATGAGATGATGTAACATACAACAGGGAGCAATCCGCACTATGATGGGACATATAGAGGCACTCTTATAGCCAATAGCCAATGACTCCATTTCATATTAGGCCCAAAAGGAATACGTTGCAGGCTCGAGCTGTTCACCATCTCTGCTCACTAGGCTCAATCTCTGTATGACAGAATGAAGCTGCAGAGCCACGTTCCCATGGAAGGCCACTTCCCCCTCGTCCCTCTAGTGTTGTGAATATTTAGTATCTTCCAAAGGAATGTGCCCTGCAGGAGTGTGAGAATACACCAGGCTCCTCACTGCGTCCATTCATCTCAACTAAACTGCCACTTGGTCTCTAACCCCCACCCAGCCGGTCAGGAGCCAGCCCCACGCCCCTGACCTGACCACCCCACCTTTGTATCCCCCAATGTGTGCACGATACCCCTGACCCACCACAAATCACATGTCTGCAGAAGATCTAAGCATGCGCGGCTGTATTCTTCCAAGCATGAAAACATATCTCTTGTAACACGAGATACAGGGAGGGGTAAATTAAAGATCAAACCCCGGGTGGAGACCTTGAGTGCAGGAACTGTGGTATCAACGAAGCCCTGAATGTGTGGGTCAGCTTGACTGTACTTTATCCTCCCTTTCCCCTGGCACCATTTCCTGTGCCACCCAGGTGCCTGCCAGAATGATATAATAACCAGGCTAAGCATGTTTAGTTTAGCAAGAAACTATTTATTAATGTGTGCCCTGACCTTCACCGCGAGGGTGAGCCCAGCAGACCCACATGGATCCAGACCGACGGGAAAGAACTAACCATTTACAGCCTGGCATCCCCTATGAAGCAGGCACACGTGTAGGGTGCCTCCCATCAGTGGCACCCATTAGAACTGTATATGATGATGATTGTGGGGTTTTTAAGCCCTTGTTTGTGGAGAAATCAGTCAGAGCACTCTCGAGCAGCGGAGTCCTTCGCTGATATTTGTGTTCTGTACAATTAAACCTTGTTATCCTTGCAACGCTATCTCCTGGCCTATTTCTCTAGCGTGTTGTCTTTATTCTGAAGTGTGCGTAAAAAGGGACTTGCCTTCATTTGGTGACCCTTAAGACGTGATTCCATAGCCCCCGTACTTTCAGAAATATCCAGGTGGGCGCTCTGGGAAGTCTGTGCCCAATTACGGTGACTAGTCCCAAAACACATACGCTGAGTGGCCCTTGCGGGTGCCGCCTTTGCAGAAATTCCCACCTGCTCGTTGAAGCGGGCTATGGCCCAGGGTGAGGCACAGGTCTGTTGTGGATTTTCTGTCAATGGAGGCTTTCGGAAGAACGTGAACATGTCAGTATAGCCTGCAAGGGATAACAAAGTACCTTTGGGGATGTAGAGCAGTATGAAATGGATGAACACGTGGCAAAGGGGAGTGAGAGTGTATATTGGGTTGCTGATTGTGGAAGTTTTTATAGCCATTTTTGCTCATTTATTTTTTAAGGAATATGAAGAATAAGGAAAAAGGAATACGGGAGCTTCCCTAAGTAAGGTGAGAAAGGTGGTGCCACGTTGCACTGTCCCGACCAGTGCGAGAGAGAAATACAAGAAGAAATATAGGAGCTCCATATAATTAGAGAGCTCGGGAAAGTAGTGGTCGTTGTTTTAGCTTGTTATTTTAGTTTATTTTGTTAGTGTATTTTTATGTGTACGGAGGAGGGCCAGGAGGGGCGTGTGTGATGTGTGTGTGTGTGTGCGTATAAGGGGAGCATGTAGGGAGTGAATGAAGACGCTCTAGTGGGGAACAGCGGAGGGGGAAACGTCAATTGATGTTTTCTTTTTTATGAACGATTTGACAGTATTGACTGGTAGTAGAGACACGATTATAGTGCATATGTTTTAAGTGATATTGAACGTATCATATCACTGGTTTAATTGTGGTGCAGCTGTAAAAACATAACCCGACACAAGATACTGACTGGATGTAGCCCTGGGGATAGACACACCCTTATACCATATACATAAAGCCCTGCCCTTGTACTGTGAGAAAATCAAGAAGTACCGACTGGCCTGAGTGTGGGTCTTTTGACAGATGCGCTTTGGACCATATGTCCACGTACATGACTGCAAGTTATAAGCGGAGACCATTACAGAATAGGAGGGAAATATTAGACCGCTAGAGAATGTTCGAAGAAACAGAGGTGACAGATGGGGATGGGGTGACACCTGACAATAGTAAGAAAATGAGTACAGAGGATACTGGGAAAAGTGGGGAGACGAAGAAGGGAATTTATCTGCTCACCACACGGCCAGCAGAAGGATACACTAACCCAACATATGTGTCAGGGGGTAAGATGGTGGCCGGCCCAGTTAAGGCTCTCACCCCCACCATAGGTTGCACCCCCTGAGGTGTAGACCCATACAGGGGTAAGCGCGAGAGACCTCGAGGTAGCATTGGCCTCCACACGCACAGAATTGGCAAGGTTGAGAGCAGTATATGAAGCAACACGGGTGACAGAGGTTCCAATGATGCCCTCAGGACCACCCACCCCCACAACCGCCCGGGGACGGATGGAAGACGGCCGACTTCCTGTTCAGGAGACACAGTACACCCATAAGAGCTGTTCATGTTGAGCGAGGGAGAAACAGACAGTCTGGGGTATGAGAAGGTGGGGTCCCGACGAGGCGACGAGCAGTAATGGAGTGACTTCGATGATACAGAGGGAGAGGCGAACAAGTACCCATGACCACACCGGGAGTAGACAGCCTATGGGATGGAAAATTAAGGGAAAGGCTTGGTAGGATAGCATTGGCAAAGAAGAAGGGAAGTGCTGTTAAGGACGAGAAAGGGAAGGTGAATCTACAAATGTCCATAATACATAAGGGCATAGGGCGACCGCATTATGTCCCTTGGGTGCAAATGAACAAAAACAATCTCCTCAAGGCCCTCCCAAAACTTACCGCGGGAGAGGGGAAATGGATTTATGCATTTGAGAAAAACAATGCAGGGGTACCCCTAGCCAGAGGGGACATTAAGTGCTTGCTGGTAGCAGCGGTGGGAGATCAGGCAGAGACAGTGTGGATTAAAGTGGGCTACCGGGAGTAACACTGTGTAGCGATGCCCATGATGGAGCATCATTCAACAAGATTAGAGCGCAAGTATGGAATGCACTGTGACGAATGTTCCCAGACACCCCAGACTTACAATCAATAATGCAATACACAATGGGGGACGAGGAAGACGCTGCACAGTACATTCTCAGGGTTCAAGAGATGTGGAGAGCAGAAACGGGCAGTTCCTTGGATCAATCAACGTCCTTGTTTAATTTTATTGTAAAGAGGGGACTACCTAAGGAAGGGCAGAAGGCGCTCGATAAGATAGCTGGGGTGAATGCAAAAGGATGGGCCGAGATTCAAAGGATCACAGTGAACCATTGTAGGAGGATCAAAGAGCGCGAGAAAGAAACTATCCAGACGTGGCAGGCAGAGGAAACGAAACTAGTTCAAAATAAACTAGTAAAGGTAGCAGCGGTATCAACAGTGTCGCCCATAGAACAGATGGGAGAGGAAGGGTGTGCCTCCATCGCAACACAAGCAAGGATGGCGGCAGTATGGGCATACAACGGGCAAGGGCAGTGGGGAGGAAACCAAAACATTTTGGGGCACCAGTGGCAAGGAGGGCCACAGCGAGGACAAGGTGGGTCCCAAGGGCAGAGAGGAGGAGGATTTGGTGGACAAGGACCAAGGGGTGGCGAGCCAGGACAGTGCTGGTCATGTGGGAGGTGGGGACACTTTCAGAGAATGTCGCAGAAGACAGCCACCCACCACACCAGCAACAGAGCGTGCAGCCACATCAGCCCTCCCCAACCAACAAGCAATGGAAAGCAGCCACCCATTTGGAGCAGCAGCCCCATACCAGGGAGCAACGGTGGTAGGAGGGAACACTTTCTCGTTCCGTGGGACAGACACATACAGTGACTAGGACAGCCCACAGAGAGCACTTGCGTGTCCATGACTGTCAATGACCTTACATCCAGAAGAGGAACCACTGGTGGGGGCAGAGATAGGAAATAACAACAAATCTTTTATGGTGGACTCAGGAGTGGAGGAGTTGTGCATTAGTGAAGGAAACTTCCCACTATCAGGAAATACTCTTGACACGCAGGGATTCTCTGGGGCTGTCTTAACAGTTCTTTACACAAAATACTTAGATGTCAAGGCGGGAGGGAAGGTTGTACGAGCACCCCTCCTTTATTCCGAGAGCACTCCTGTCATCCTGCTTGGTAGGGATCTGCTTAGTAAATTAAATATGACCATATCCTTCACAGACAGGGGGATTGTCTGTGCCACCCATGGCATATGCTCCCTCCAAGTGATGCTGGTAATACATGCTGTGGCCAGCGAGGTGGTAGTGAGGGGCATCCCTGTCAACCCAGATATGTTTGTTTATGGCATCAAAGTACTTGCCCGAGCTGTCCCCCAGATTACAAGAAAGGAATAAAGAGTACATGCAGACTTCATTTTTCGACCTGTGGCACTCTGCGAAGTGGTTGCTGGCACAATCATGTCATTAGATCTAGAAGGCTTGCTTGGGTCTGCAAAAAGGATTGTAGTGCTAGGAACTGACCCCCACGGGTGCCAATGGTACTGTGTTGTTTATCAATCCCAATGTACCCCTACAAGAAGTGACAGATGAGAACCTCTTTGAAGATGGTAATAACGATGGAGAAATAATACTCGGAATGTGTTTACATTGTGACTTAATGGTACAATACAGGGAAGTGCAGAGCCCCCTCTTGGCCGTTGTTAGTGGACCACCCCCATTCAGTGAGAGTGATTTGCAATATGTCCCTACACATTTTTGGAAAATAAACCTGCATGATGTAGGAATGCTAAAAGAAATAACACCTGTAAAGATAACACTCAAATCAGGAGCCATACTCCTGTGAGTTGAACCGTACGCCCTGTCCAGAGAGGCAGAAGAAGGGATTCAGGAAACACTGCAGGCCCTGTTACAATAAGGGATCATAGTTCCCTCCACCTCACCATGTAATACGGCTATATACCCTATTAAAAAGGCAACGGGGCAGTTAGAGGATGATTCAGGATTTAAGACTCCTTAATGACATTGTACAGAAAGAGTTTCCATTTGTTCCCAACCCAGCATTCATTTTGTGTAGCATTCCCAAAGAAACCACCCATTTCACGGTGGTTGATTTGAAGAATGCGTTCTTTTCAGTACCCCTCCATCCAGACTCAAAGTACCTTGCAGCATTCACCCTGTGAGGAAAGTGCAATGAACACCGTTGCTTGCCCCAGGGGTACTGTATAAGCCCCAGTATTTACATTGCAGAACTCACAATCATAGCCCGGCGGGTGATATATCAGGAGCACAAATAAAGTACCTGTAGCAGAGAGGGGGCTACGAACAAGAATCCATCTGAGGTGACTAAATTGAATGGGGACGGCCTTAAGGATAGATTTAAAAATGACAGCCACCCCGCCACCCAAACGAGGCGCGGCACGCTCCCAGCGCACCAACTCATAATTGGGAGGAAGTGATTAGATCACTGCAGGCCCAGCATGAGGGCCAAACTAGGTTTCAGAGATGAATACACAATCTGGGGCTAAATCGTCAATAAGACTTTTTCAATTTTCAGCATGTGCCACCAAGGACGGGCATTAATCAGGCAGCTTTTCAAATGATTAGGGACTTTTTCCAAGATCACTGCGGGAGTACGGCCTCTATCAAATTCAGGAGGAAGAATTGTGGTCTTGGGGGCAAGAGCAAGGAGCTCAGCCTGAAATAAGTTATTGGCTGGCAAAGAACACCAGGACCCACTGACAACAGAGGTCCATGGCCAGGCCTGTGCACAAAGGCACAGAGACAGGCTTACCTTAAGCGCTCCATTGGTGCGCTGATGGTCCGCCCGCTGTGCCTGTCTGCTGCGTGGGCATTCTCTCCGGCTACTTTGTACTTCAAGTGCCTGCCAGTGCTATTTCTAATGAGTCTTCTGAGAGTTAATTGGAGCTGGAAATGCACTACAGGTGTTATAAAAATGTCTTAACAAGGTCTGCCTTCAGCCACTCGATTTATAAGCAGAATGGGTGTCATTCACTGAAGTCCTGTTTAGCATTGGCAAAGCCAACAGTTTTGCCTTGTGTATAAGTATTAGGCATTTGCGAGGCACTGCTATCAGATGCCCAGTTACAAGCAGCGCTTTGCACCTGCTACCATCAATGGACAGATAATATCAATAGGCAAGTGCCTTTCCCATGCCTACACAAAAGACCAAACTGTTGCCATTATCAATGCTTGTTGTCCTTTGTGGGATGGCGCCAGTGCTGATCAGTGTTCATAAACAGAACAATATTGCTCCTCATGCCGGTGGGCTCCCTCAGTCAAAATACAAAAGTCAGAGCTAGAAACCCTGGTGTAAGAGGGCCTGCTCTCATTACAGAGAAAGTTTTTTTTTTTTATTTCTAGCTTGAGCAGGTACTCAAGTTTAGAATAGAATAAAAACAATGTCCTGAGGGGGACCGCATCCTGACCTCCCCTGAATGGCACTTGCCTGCTTTAAAGCCTTGAACTTGTTCAGCCATATGTAGCTTAAAAGGTTTGACAGTTATAGGGACTGTGGTGCTGGCCCTTTAAGGGTGTGCACGCGATGGAGTGACGTTCACTCCGTCGCGTGTGGGTATAAATAAACGGGGCGTTCCCGGCTGCCTCAGAGCCACCGGGGAGCCCACACGAACAGCACAGAGTCTCTGTGTCTTGTGTCTGGGGAGTCGGGGGGCTTGCAGTGCGGCAGTGTTGGAAGACTGCCAACAGGGGCAACGAGCATCAGATCCTCACACGGGACAGGTGGTGATCTTTGAAAGGTGCGTGGATGATCATAGGTGAGGCGCACCTTCTGAAATATGCCGCGGAGAGTGGAGTGACACACGCAGTCGGCAGCCATTTTACACAATAGGCTCTGGGAGGTCCCGGCTTCATAACGAAGCAACGGTCAGCCATCCGAGCCTAATTTTTGGACAATCCAGTGGGGGATAGCTACTAGAAGCAGTACATGTCATTTTTAGAGTGATTTCTTCGCTGTTTCACTGTTTTTCACCGTGTGATTGGGTGTGGAACCAAGGAAGGCCTGCTGTGTATGCACTTTGGGGCCCACCCTGCTCAATTTTTGGATCCTCTAATCTGCCTGGTTAACTGATCTGCAACAGTGTGGAACTGCTTATGACTTGCTGCACCTGAGGAACTTTGGCATCTGTGGGTTTGCCAGTGGCCCCATCCATGGCTCATCTGCTGCAGTGGAATACAGATTGGTGTGGTGGTGACTTGCGGCCCCATTTTCTTTACATCCCTGGGGTGCCTGTGCGCTTGCCACCATGAGCCAAGGACAAGCTGCAGCCGCTGCCCAACAGCCAGCCGCTCCTGCAGCTGCCCAACAGCAGTCTCCCATCCTGCCACTAAGACCTTTACCAAAGCCACCTGGCGCCCTATAGCCAATGCCTGAGTTTGATGTCTCGGGCACTCCATCAAGTCTGGGGCTGAGGTGGAAAATGTGAATGGACAGGTTAGAGATGTACTTCAGGGCCACAATGGAGACGAATGATGACAGTAAGTTGGCCACCCTCCTTTATTGTGCAGGCCCTGCGGTACATGAAATATTCCTGTCCCTGCAACCAGCGAATGGGTCATACAGAGCAGCAAAGGATGCGCTCCACAATCATTTTCTGCCCATGGCGAATGCAGACATGAACGTTTCCTAACGGGGACTGCATGATAAAAGGATGATGAGACTCTGGATGTGTTCCATGGGAGGCTGCGCAGACTGGCAGTACCATGTGCATGGAATGACCCAGACACCATGATTTGGAATCAACTCATACAGGGATGTGTATCTGGCAAACTGCGCCTTCAAATCCTGTGAGAGCCGGGCATCACCCTTCCCCGCATCCTAGAACTGGGGAGGTGCCATGAGGTCTCTGAACTGCGTGCAACCAGAATGGAAGCTAGGGTGCGCCCCAACGAGGTGGACGATATCTGCGCAGTTGGCAGAGGCCGAGGGTCTAGACACCCGGCGGGTGGCCAAGGACTAAGAGGACAAGCAGTGAACAGCTCATGCCTGAAATGCGGATTCGATCTCCCACATCCAGCGGAATGTCTGGCCATTGGAAAAACGTGTGGCCGGTGTGGGGGAGCTGACCACTATGCCAGGATGTGTAGGGCCGTAACTCCGACAGTGGTTCCAAGAGGGCCCGTCCGGGCTGGTTTCTTCCGCCCCCAGAGATCATCAAATGTCGCCCAGGTAGACCAAGGGGATGATAGTGCCCTTCCCCAGGGTGACGAAGAAGAAGAGGACGAAGAAAACGTGTTCTTCGTGTCCAGTGTGGGCGTCCTGAAAGCTAACTCCAAGAGACAGCCCAGGTGCAACGTGCTGGGGAACGGGGACTCAATACCAATGCTGGTGGACACTGGTGTGTCAGTTAATGTGATGGCCAGAGAACACTATGACACTATGCAATCCCCGCCAGCCCTGGCTACGGCAAAGGCGCGTATCTTCACTTTTGGGGGTGAACAGCCGATTCCCCTCGACGGTGCACTTGTGGCAAGTGTCAAGTATGGTAATGCATCAGTCCGGGCCAGGTTCTACGTTACAACGGTGAACAACAACATCCTGCTGTGCTGTGCTGCGGCAGAGGCCCTTGGCATTGTGACGGTTGCATACTCTGTATACCTGGACGACATACAGGTGCTACTGGACAAAAACGGTCCTTTGTTTGAAGGCATAGGACAGATGATGGGTGAACCTGTACGGCTACATATAGATTAGTCTATCCAACAGGTGGAGCTCAAACATCGGCGAGTGCCCTTCCACCTTAGAGACCTGGTGGATCAGGAACTGGATAACCTTGTCGGGGTAGACATCATCGAAAAGGTGGAAGGCCCCACCCCATGGGTGTCTCCCACTGTAATTGCCCGCAAGCCCAAACAACCCGATGCAGTGAGAATTTGTGTTGATATGCGCCTCCCCAACAAGGCAATAAAGAGGGAACGGCACCTGACCCCCACCACTGATGATATTATAACTGAACTACAGGGGGCGAAATTTTTCTCCAAGCTGGACCTCAGAGCTGGGTAGCATCAGGTGGTCCTGCACCCAGAGGCACGCTATATAACAACTTTCACCATGCACCGGGGGCTGTACCGATAAAAAAGGCATCAGCGATATCCTGGTGTTTGCAAAGTCAGAGGCCGAACACCTGGCACGCCTGGCGAAGACATTCGATGCCTTCGCTCGCTAGGACTCACTTTGCACAGGGACAAATGCAAGTTTTTCAAAGCTACAATTGAGTTTTTCGGGTTTGTCTTTAAGGTGGATGGTGTATCACCTGATCTGTGCAAGGTGAGGGACATAAAGGAGGCTAGACCACCAGAGAATGTAGCCGAGGAGAGGAACTTTCTGGGCATGGTCACGTATTGTGGCCGCTTCATCTGCAACTTGGCTCTGAGCCATTGAGGACACTAACGAAGAAAGACACTACATGGCAGTGGGGGCCCCTCGAACAGGCAGCCTTCGACAACATCAAAGGCGCCCTTGCTGCTGAGGAAACTATGGTGTTTTTCGACCCGGGGCTACAGACTGAGATCATTGTGGATGCCAGCCCCTATGGCCTGGGGGCGGTGCTCACGCAGGTTGGGAATAACCAGGAGGTCCGCCCAATTGCCTACGCCAGTAAGGCGCTCTCCGAGACAGAGCAGCGGTACTCGCAAATCGAGCGAGAGGCCCTGGCTGTGCTGTGGGGCTGCAGACACTTCCGTCTGTACATCTTGGGAAGACCTGTCACCGTAATTACGGACCACAAGCCCCTGCTGCCCATAACGGCTGGCTCCTTTTCCAACCCACCGGTAAGGATAGAGCGGTGGATGCTCGCGCTCCTCGAGTATGGAGTTTCGCTGATATACCGCCCGGGAAGTAACAACACTGCTGACTAGAGGGGGCTCCCAACCATCCACATGTGCAGAGGAGGCGGATGAGCATGTCCGGCTGGTCATCGAAACGGCCACTCCAAACTCGATGCAGGTGGAGGAACTAGAACACGCGTCAAAGAGCGATGAGTGTTTTGGAATACTGAAGGCAGCTATGGAACAGGGGGCCTGGAAAACCGTGTTGGAAGCCTTAGGCCGGAGAACAAATGAGGCAAGGGTGGCTTTGGAGCAGCTCTGGAGGGTGCATGAAGAACTGACATTCTCTGACTCGGCTCTCTTGCTAAAAGGAGACAGGATTGTGGCCCCGCAGACCAAAGTTCAACAAGTTATCGACCTGGCGCAATAGGGACACCAAGGAGCACCCAAGAGGAAAGCTCACCTCAGGCAAAGGTGTGGTTCCCTGAACTAGAAAGAAGAGTGGAGGAATGTGTGGCATCCTGCGTGTGGTGCCAGGCAGCCTCAACAGCACAATGTGAGCCATCCATCGAGAAGATGCCCCGAGGGACGAGACCATGGGAAGTGGTCCATGCAGATTTTGGGTCAACAACCAGAGGCACCCACTTCCTAGTGGTAGTGGACGAGTGGTCCCGATACCCGGAGGTAAAGTTTGTGGAGTCGGTTGCCTTTGATGAGGTGGTGGTAGCACTGGAGAAAATCTTTGCCACCCATGGACTCCCCACGGTCCTGTGTTCTGACAATGGGGCGCCCTTCCAAAGAGAAAGCTTCGCTAACCTCATGAAGGACTACGGCATACATCATAGAAAGGTCACCCCGCTCTGGCCTCGTGCAAATGGGGAGGTGGAGCGCATGATGCGCACACTGAATAAAGTGTTCAGGATTGCTCAAGGAAAGGGCGAGTGTCTGCAAAGGGCACTATATGTGTTCCTACGGGATATCGGCCCACACCCCACTCATCCACAGTGTGGCACCAGCAGAGGCACTGTTTCAGCGATGCCCGAGGGACATAATACCAGAGGTGGGGGAGCGAGAGCCGGCTGTCATCAATAACGACCGGGTGGAGGAGGAGAGAAGGGCGAGAACAGAAATGGAAAACAACAGAAGAGGTCTAAGACCGGCAAGAATTGCCCCGGGCGAGGAAGTATTAGTGAGGAATCGTCACCCGCAGGGCAAGCTGTCTCTCACCTATGAACCGGCTCCATTGGACGTGGTGGCAGTCAAGGGATCTATGGTGACCGCGTCCGACGGAACAGCATCTGTCACCAGAAATGCCAGTTTCTTTAAGAGGCTGGGTGAGCCCAGGGCTGAGACTATGGAGGACATGGACCCAGAGGAAGCACCGGACGAAGGAGGGGGTCGTCCCTCCCAAGTGGAGTCTCTGGCCCGCGGTGGGCCAGGCGAAGGGACACCAGCCAGAGAGACAGGCAGGAGGTACCCCCTGAGAACAGGGCGTGGGAAACATGCCCATTTTACGGACTATGTGACTGAGACGGCGGTACTGGGGGGCAAAGACTCTTATACCGTTATGTGGGGTGCCATCTGGGGATCGAGGGTAGGCACCAATAAACGGTGGACTGTTGGGTTCTTAATGTGTGATGTTAATGTGTGGTAGCTTAGATCCTCTCTTTTCAGTTTGTTGTTATGGAAAGGGAGGAGTGTGGCAGTGGCCCTTTAAGGGTGCGCACGCGACGGTGTGACGTTCACTCCGTCGCAGGCGGGTATAAATAAACGGTGCGTTCCCGGCGGCCTCAGAGCCACCGGGGAGACCACACCAACAGCACAGAGTCTCCGTGTCTTATGTCTGGGGGGTGGGGGGGCTCACGGTGCGGCGATGTTGGAAGGAAGACAGCCAGCAGGGACCTCGAAACACCTGAGATTTGAGTTTTGAATTTCCTTCCAACTGGTTCATGCATCAATAATTAAGACAGATATGTATACCACAAATGTAGAGCAATATAATGGATGCTATGAAGGCACATGCCATTGAAGCAGAATAGCTCAGTGAAAGCCTTGGAAGCAAAACGACACGAAGTAACAGAGGTTCACTTCCCGGTCTGTGCTTAGAAACCTCTGGGTATTTAAGCGCGTAATAAATACGCAACTAAGACAAAACAATTACGCAACCAAAAAAACAATTCCTGTAACAGCGCCTCGATTGAGCGCTTTAAAAATACAAAATAAATAAAATAAATATTATTCTATTTAAAAGTATATACAAATGTGCCAGTTGTCTATTCGTCACACTATCCTTTTAAGTTGGGTACACCCCATTGCATGTTGCAAAATCTCACAATCATCCCCCTCCCAATCCCCCCAATATTAGAGTAAGCTAGAAACCCCTGCCGGTATCAAGCACCGTTTCACTCTTGACATCCTTCGCGCCATACAGGCTGATCAAGCTGGTCCACTTGCACGTTTAACGTTAAATACACGATCTCACCATAGCTCTCAACTCACACGCTTTTGGCGGGTGTCACCCGCCTTGAAAACAGCTGACTCACCCGCCAAGCCTCAAGCATGCCCATTCGTTTCAATGGGCATCTCACCTGCCAAAACTAAAATCGGGTGTTTTCACCCGCCTTTGCAACACAAATGGTTGAGAGCTATGTCTCACTCACTAAGCTTTTATAGAGTAACCAGGCCGTGCAGGTAGTATTTGGGCCACATTATTACAACTGCAGTACTGGTTTGCGGAAAAAAAAAATTCTGAACTCTGGTCTGCAGCCCTCGTATACTCCCAGTCAAAGGAGACACCGCTGCATAGTATACGGTGACCGCATTGCCCGAGACCATGGGGGCATCGACGCTGCCGCTTCGAGATGTTGGTATTGTGGTGGAACACGTACAGGGAGGGGCATGAACTGCTTTCATTGGCAGTTTTATGCAATGTGGTTAAAACGAACGATTTAACTGAATCGCCTCTACTTCAAGTATCAGCCCGCCCCCTCTTATGCCAGCTTTCACCTCGCGCCGGTAAAGTCACGTGGGCTATATGTCACCTGTGAACGCACGCAGTGACGCAGCTCAGGAGAGACGCGGGCGGTACAGGGGATTCTCAGAGCCCCTGCTCTTGCCTAACTGCTTGACAGTTGAGCGGCACTGCGCTACACACCTCGAAAGGCGAAGAATATCATGATTAGTGCTGATTTCGGTCCCCTGGAGTCTGATTGAGTGCCAAGCGCGCAAAAGAGGAGGAAGTCATGCTATGGCGAGTGATTTACAACTGGTACAAGGCAATAATTGCATTCTGATCAAAATGTCGTGCACCCAAACATGCCAACATTCCGCGGAGACAACAATGTTCCCATAGGAATGTATTGGGGGAATAATTATTTTAGGCTGCACCCAAACATGCCAACATTCCGCGGAGACAACAATGTTCCCATAGGAATGTATTGGGGGAATAATTATTTTAGGCGGGAGAACGTGAACAATAGCAGTATTTTTAAGTCAAAAATCGGGAGTCTCCCACCAAAATCGGGAGGGTTGGCATGTATGCTGATAACCAGCGGGGAGGCAGATGTGTTGCCAGCATAGCCAACAGGTGCTGTTAATTACTGGGCCGCAGTCACCAGGTGAATGCAGCCTGACAGCTCGGGGCCACCAGGGCTTCCTCCAGAGCACGATCTACAGCTAATTGCTCCTCTTCTAGGAGGCTGAGCTTTGAGAACCAGGTCGGACATGCCCCCTGTCCCTTCCAGGCCACCGCAGCCAAAGACTGACATTTCCACTACACGGCGAGTTTCCAATTAGAGCTGCAATCGAATCTCCGCTTACACTAATTTGTTGTTCTACCAGGAAAACTGCATCCCTGACAGACCGGGGGCCGCTCTGTGGTTCGTGGCACTGGGTGGGCAGTGCTGACCACGAATTACTGGCAGGGGTGGACACTACAGTTCCAATGGTGAGGCTGGCTGGCGAACACCCTGCGTCCTTGACAGACTAGCTGGGTACATTTATGCCGTCAATATAGACAATGTGTGAGGTGCACAACCATATATTTTGATAGATGTTCAATCTCAAGTACCTCTTTTTACCTCTTCTTAAAAGTGTATAAAATTATTTCAGGTGAGGAGGACGCAATAAGCAAAACCAAAAAATAACCCACTGTTGCCAATCAGTACCCCAAATGCAATCTAATGGAGATGACTACCCAGAATTGTGTTCAAAATTAATCCTTTAAACCAAATAGAATGGTAACCTTTTAAAGTTAAAAAAAGACCTGTTTCAATTACTTTCAACACATGTTTATCTTTGCATGTCAAAAACATACTCAAAATAAAAACTTGTTTATGTCTGCACACAGAGTACTGCTATTTTTGTGTCAAAAACAAATTACATTCTTCATTGAACTCAATTTCCTCAGATGTTTACCAACTACACTAGTAATGTTTTGCCCTTTCCTTCATGAAACAGAAAACAATTCAATAATGGCAGTGTGTCTCTTGATGTAAATTTTAACGCCTCCAAATCTAGCCAACACGTTTCGGATTACTAACCCATCCACACTGATCTTCTGATATTCAAATTCCTCAATTTTACCTAGAAAACAAGTATAGCGTTGCCTTTTAAGGGCCTCTCTTTTTCTTCTCCTTTTAACTTACTCCAGTAAATCAACTTACACTGAGCTTTATTGGAAATACGATGCGCTTGTGGTCGTGCACCTATAAACAAAACTAACAGAATATACTTGTAGGCATCTATTTTATATGGGTAAGTACCATATATCTTATATGGACCAGGGAGATCAAGTTATCATTTACTCACTCAGATTCCCCACAGGGCTAACCAAGACCCATTCATGATTATATCTTCCACACTTTTCTATGTTCCTCCTGTAATGACATACCAGGACCTAATGTCAGTTACATCATTATTATTAGTCCGATTTCCATCCCCTAGCTTAGTTACTTAAAGTAGGAGCCTTGTCTTTACAAACACAACCATGCTCGACCGGATAAATCAGGCGTGTGCTGTATGCTGGCCTAATCTAACATTCCTATACTTTTACGCCATCGCCAGCAGTGAGTCCGGTTGGAAGTTTGCTCCAGTAGTCAGGCTGGGGGCGGATTGAGAAACGCCGGTTTAGCAGATCAGAAGCAGTCCTGTCCATCATAGGCTCCTTGCTCCATTTCAAATCCACCACAATTTGTCATTTTTTAATACAATCTCTTCCCTTCCAGGAAAGGGTTGTGAAAATTCCAGTCAGAGAGAGGTTGTTTCTGTATTCAAATATTTTCGATTCTCTTCCTTGAAAGGGGAGGCTCTGTATCAGAATAAAAAATCTGCTTTAAAGAGCAGGCGGGCTCTATAGAAATAAAACATCCACCAGGAAGGGAAAGACCAACAAAATGAACTCTCCCGCTTGAAGGACATTTTCCATCAAACCTCTGTGAGAAACTTGAGGGTATTCTCCCAGTAAGGCCTCGGGAATCCCTTATTCAGGTGGCCAGGACACGGCCATTGCTGCTGGGTCCAGTTCCTGGCGGTGGACCTGTGGGGGAGGATCACCTGGGTAGGGGAACCCAGGGTTATACTTGGGGGGAATACCTCAGATGAGACACAGTACCATCACGTGGAAGATGGTGAGGGGAACGAAGTCCCTGAAGCTTTTATAAGCTATTCCCTCTCATCATCTCTTCCACCCATTAAATCTCCCTTACACACAGGTAAAACCAACAACCCATTCATATCTGATAAATACCCTAGGAGCACGAGCCCCATCAGAATCAAAAACCACCTCTCCCAGAATCCTTGCTTTCCTGTTCCCTATCCAAATACTCTCAGCCATTCTTCTTCCCGTCCCTCTGCTATCTCCCGCACTCCCAACCTGCTCAGATAGAATACTACAATTCCCACAATCCCCTATGTTCTGCTCTCCATCCCGGCCATTCTCGTCCATTTCACAAACGTTCCCTGTCCCGTCCCGTAGGATATTCTGACATTCCAACCCCCACCCCTCCTTTTCTGCCACAAACACCTTTACACACCCAAGATAACAAAGTAACACGTTTGTGAACTGTAATCAAAACCGGACTAATGTTAAACCTGTTTACCTGACATGTCCTAGCACAAGGGTCAGGCAAAGTCAGGCAATTAACCTGAATCACACATACCTGATGGCTCTTTCCATTCCCCACAGGTATTAAAGGTGGAGCAAGAGACCGTAGTACGAGCAAGGCAAGCACAGCAGACAGCACGAGGTGGCTAATCAGGTGCGACAGTTCAAGAGATGGGAGAAAGGTGGCAGGAATCGAGAGGGTGGTGAGGAGAGAAGTGACCTTGCCCTTTTCTTCCCAGACCCACGGATCTTCGTGGAAGAGAGCCTAAGACCGCCAGCAATAGCACAAGTGCCTTGCAACAGGTGTCAACGGTATATAGGGCAAGCCTACATTGATAAGAAGCAGGAGCGAGGGATGCTCCCGCAACCATGGTACCGGCCTTGATTCCAATGAAGAAGAACAGCCAAGCGGTTCCACAAAGCCGGTGAGTCGAAGGGGAAACTATAAGAACCGGGCTTTGTTGATTGAGAATCGCAAAGTGGCAAATTTGAATCAAGTTCAATGAAATGTGTAAATAGCTGTATTGAAGGGGCGACCAGCTGCAGAGGGAAACTGGCACCACGTGGGTGCTAACTCGAGAGACTCTGGTCAAGCACCATATGAGAGAAACTACACACACCAGAAGGCCATAGGAGAGCTTGCAGAATAAGTGAAAGTGGTCATACAGAGTGTAAGCAAAATCCCTGTACAATCGAAAGACTTTGATCTACAAGCAGTGTGAAAGAGAGGGAGGTGAATCCCAAAAACATTGAACCGTATAAAAAGAAGAACATTGAGAGTAAAGAGGGGTCAGCACCCAGAAGAGGGGGACCCAGGGGTCAGCCACTATCAACCGGATCGAGAGCCACAGTAAACCAGGGGAAGGGAGGCTATGACTAGAGAGGGGTTGGAGCCCGGCAAAGGGGGATCCAAGGGTGAAAAGTCATCACCCCAAGATTGAAAAAAGTGAAAGCAAAAGTCGTCACCCCAAGATTGAGAAGAGTGAAAGTAAAAGTTAAGAGAAGGCAAGAGTGAACCCGAAGGAGGGATGCCAGAGAAACGGGTGGGAGCCTGGCAGAGGGAGAGCCAGACATGAAGCTATCACCCAAGCACTAGCAATCAAGAGAGGTCTGAGCCTGACCGAAGGAGATCCAGGGTTGGAGCTATCATCCAAACTGCAAGTTAGAAAATAACTGACATAGGGGGGGCGCTGTTGAGCAGCCGAAAATGGCCACCTAGCTGTGGAGCTCTGTGTGGACGGGACCTCGAATCCGACATCATCAGCGGAAAGCCTCGCTCTTGTAGCACTACACCGGCCCAGATTGAAGCCAACATCGTTCTCTACATCCTGCTGTGTTTTCGACCCGAATCAGGTGCTGGGTGACCAGCTGCTCCGTGCTGGAGTTTTTGGCCTGCGTCCCTGTGCGGACACCGGCATTGCCTGAGGCCCGGCAGGGGCCCACCCCTTGGGTGCTCCCCACCATTCGGCTGCGGCGCGGGATGGCGCCCGTGCCTGCCGACTTCTGTGGGAGGTGACTTGTTTCCCCCTCGGACCTCTCTGCGTACTGGGGCCTCCCCTGTGTCTGGCCGTGCTGCTCCGGAGGACTGGAGCGACACCCGGGCTGGTGCCTGCCTTCGCCCTGCCTCCCTGCCTCGACATAGCACCATCGCTCTGCCGCTCGGGCGGGTCAGAGCCTACAGCGGGGGAGTGACTCCGGCCGGCCGCGCGTTGGGACCTGGAGCGGCCGCTGGATTCGGCGGGCTGACGACTGGGAGGCTCTGGTTGGCTTCCCTTAGGCGGCGGCCTACACCCCAGACCAGGTGAGGAGCTGGGTGGGGTGGGGCCCCGCCCCCCATGGTGTTTTCCGTATCCCTGCCCCGGCATACCAACCACCGACGCGGGAGCTCCCCCTGCCGGACTCTCTGCACCACCTACCCCACGGCCCACTCCCTGGCCCCCTTTAGCCGTTGGACCTGCGACACAAGTGGGCGCACTGAGCCATTGGCTCCACCTGGCTGATCTACATCGAACTGGGGGCTCCATCAGCCACGCTCCCCCATATTTGGTGCAGTCCGCCCTGGAGGGCACTACACCATGCTGGAGCCCGGGCCCCTGAACCCAGGTCCCGCACATACCTGATGCATACGGATGGCCATAGACTCCTTGATCTAGCCAGCACTAGTTTCGGGCAAACTCTGACAACGCCCTACTTCACAGCGGCCATCCTGCATACCCCACTGAGACTAACTCCACGCTGGCATCGCTCTAAGGCGGCTTCCCCCAGTCCTTGCACCTCCCACACTGGGTGACTGTGATGTCTACTGTGACTGTCTTGCTCACACGAAGGCCCGGCTGCTGCATAGTCTACAAACACTTTAGCGCTGTCCCAGCTCATTTCCACCCTCGCTCAACCATAGAGACCCGCAGCAACTGGGGAGTGAACCTAGCCATTACATCCCTGTGCTTCACATTAAAGCGGACCGGACAAATTTGCAAAGGCGGCCCCACGTGCAGACCAGGGCGCTGCGTCATCCGTCCAGGAAGATCCTGAATCCGAGCTCCCCGCTGGGGCCGCTGCCCCGGACCTCACAGCCATGATGGAGTCGATGGGCAAGAGCTTTCCTCGTTCCATGAAAAACTGGACGATATTAACACCAACGTTGCCTCCCTTAAATCCCGAGTCGATCAGGCAGGAACAAGAATAACCGAGGCGGAAAACAGAATTGGGGCGAATGAAGATCATCTCCACACCTTGCAGGACGCAGTGGCCACTCTGACTCGCAACATGAAGGTGGTGAAGTCAAAGTGTGATGACCTTGAATCCCGCTCGCGTAGATACAACCTGTGCATAATTGGGGTCCCCGAAAATGCCCTGAAGGGGCGCATGGAGTTGGCAGTTGAAAATCTGCTCAAAGACCTATTGGGAGACCCTGCACTTTCCCCCTTCTTTACAGTAGAGCGGGCTCATGGGGCCCTGTCCCCGCGCCCCAGGCCGGGAGATTTCCCCAGACCCATCATAGCCAGGATTCTCAACTATAGGGATCGAGACCTCATGCTGCACCTGGCACGCCAAAAGGGCGACCTTCGCCTCGACTCAAACACCATTCGGATATTCCCTGACTTCTCCGTCAGGGTGCAACAGGAGAGACATCAATTCCTGGGAGTCAAAAAACTACTACGGGAGCGTAATGTCCCATATGCCAACCTCTTTCCAGCCAGGCTCAAAATCACCTTTTAAGAAAAACTGTTCTTTTTTACGGTGCTTGAGGAGGCTGTCAAATTTATAGAGTCACAGATACCACTGCCTAATCCCAGCGCAACCCTATGGCCAATGACTGAACTTAGACTGCTTCTTATTTCAGCTATTTGTTTACCATTGCTTATTCCTACATGTGCTGATAGTAATACGGCCTCATTGGCTCACCAGTATGCACGCATTGAATATTTGTGTCGATCACCCATGCATAGTTCACCACCGGGGACTGGGGGCGGCTCCCCACCATGCACACCGGCCTGCCATTACTGAATACCCACATGCGGATTGTTGACCCACTTTTGTCTACAGGCTGGACGCGGAGTGCAGGGCGCGGCGGGCTTCTCCCCCCAGTTGGCGTAACCCCCCCTTTTTTTTTCTTATTCGCACAGACTCAACCCGCGTGTGCCTGGTGAGATCAGTCTACATATGTGTTGTTTGAGGTACCGCTGGTAACCTATCGTCATTTCTATACCTTTAAGTGTCCACCACACGGCAACGGCGCACCCCACTGCAATTGCAATGTTTAATTCTGTTAATTTGAAGTTGGGTGTTGGCCCCGGTTGGGCCAATGGGATTCCGGACCCACGTTGAGAACCGCCTGTTGTCCCTCTTATTGTGGGACATGTTGGTATTAATTGGTGGGGGCAGGGGGGGGTTACACTGCCTGCTTGGACGGGGTGGTGCGGGAGGGGGGTGGAATGGGGTTGGTGTGTGTTATGGAAAATGGCAGAGGCAGATCAGCAGACCACAGTGCATCGGAGGGCCCCAGCGGGGCGTCCTCCGCCCTGGATTCACTTTACGACAACGGTTGTGGGATGTTACTTAGATCATTAAAATGCCGGTAACAGTGATCTCCTGGAATGTGCGGGGCCTGAGCAACTACACCAAGGTTCGTAAAATTATGGCATACTCCAACAGATTTGGGTGCAAAATACTGCTCCTGCAGGAGACACGTTCAACAGGCCCTCTGACCAAAAGTATACCACCAACATGGGGCCCGCACAGATATTTCACCTCATATTCGATGCATACCATAGGGGTGTTGACGTTGACCCACAAATCACTTACGTTTGTTCTCCACAGGAGCTATATAGACCCCGAGGGGAGGTACATTGTGTTGCCTTGCGCCATAGCCAACAGGGATTATTTGCTGGTGAATACCTACGGCCCTAATGTCGACTCTCCCGATTTTGTCGACCAGGTGGTATCCATATTGCTAGGATACGTGGGAGTGCAGATCATCTGGGGTGGGGATATGAACTTCATACTTGATACCATGATGGATTGGACTGGCACAGCCCCTAGGCCCCTGTCCGACGCAGCACGTAGACTACTGACCCACAGCGCGACACTTGACATTCACGATGCATGTAGGGCACTACATCCGCAAACGCGTGAGTTTACTTACTACTCTTCAGTGCATGACAGTTCTTCCAGGATCTAAATGTTCCTACTCTCCGGCCCTATGCTGGGCAGGGTCATGGAAACACGGATATTCGCACGCACATTGTCTGATCACTCACCGATTCTGATAACCCTGGAACTGGGAATACCTGCTCCTACCATTAATACCTGGCGGTTTAAATCGGCCGCTCTGCAGGACATTGTGTTTAAGGCGGACATCCTCGCTGACATTCAGTCTTATTTTGAGCACAATGCGCCACAGTCCACCACCCTGGGGGTCCGCTGGAATGCTTTCAAAGACTTCATTAGGGGAGCGTCCATCTCCAGAGAGTCAGGGTTCTTCAAAACTATAAGAGCTGCCCTGTCCCGCACCGAAACTAAACTACGGGACCTGGAGCGAGCCCACCCGGCCTCGATCGCCCCGGGTGTCCTCTCCCAGATCAGTGAGGAACTCAAAATCTTTAATGAACAAGCCACTAGGGAAGTCCAGTACTTTAGCCGTCCACAGGCTGCCTCGGAAATATGGCGAGGGTGACAGACCCGGCAGAACGCTAGCTGCGTTAGCGAGGGGTGAGTGGGGCCATTCCCAAATTACCTGTGTCAAGGACAATCAGGGGACAATACAGTGGTCCGACCAGCAAATCCTTGAAGTCTTCATAGGCTTCTGCTCTGAACTATACTCTCATCCCCCCGAACATAGTGACTCTCAGATGCGGGAGCTCCTTGAGCAGATACCCACCACGGTTGTCTCCCCCGCAACGAGAGACCAATTAGATTCCCCTATTACATTGTATGAAATAGTGGAGACCATATCTAGTCTCCCCAAAGGAAAGGCACAGGGCCCCGACGGGCTAACAGCTGAATTTTATCAGGAGCATGTAGCTATATTGGCCCCCGAACAGCTGGGGGTATGGAATGAGTCACTCCAGCTAAGATCCCTTCCCCCGACACTACGCGAGGCCGTCATTATGGTCCTGCTCAATCCCGGTAAGCCTGGCGATGACTGTGGATCATACCGGCCCCTTTCCCTAATGAACTTGGATACTAAAATCTTTGCCAAGGTGATTGCTAACCGCTTCCTACCTGTCATGTCATATATGGTGCACGATGACCAGTTAGGCTTTCGACATGGTGTCCTGGAGGTATATGTGGCTCGTCCTTGAGACCATGGGCATTGGATCCAGGATGAACGCTTACATCAAGCTGCTATACACCTCTCCGGTTGCCAGGGTTCGTGTCAATTCCCAAACGTCCGCTCTGTTCCCTCTCTTCAGAGGCACCCGTCAGGGCTGCCCGTTCTCCCCGATCCTATTTGCCCTGGCCATCCAGCCCATGGCAGACTATGTCAGGGAGCGCCACTCACACAAAGGGATGCGACTACAGGATACCCCCGAAATTATCTCACTCTGCGCGGACGATGTGCTGCTGTTCGTCAGAGACCATAACGTCCACCTTGACCCAATCCTGCGCAACATCACCCGCATTGGCACATACTCTGGTTTCACTATCAATTATACCAAGTCCGAACTCTTACCTCTCACAAGCTCCACAGTACAACTTGCCACTGAATACCTGCTCCGTTGGTCCCCTGAGAAGATTAAATACCTGGGAATCCAGGTGTCCCTGACCAGAGACACTCCTAGCTAACAACTACCTGGCCGTGGCAGAACAAGCGGAAGCCAAGATAGCGCGCTGGCGCTCTCTCCCACTATCACTAGCAGGGAGACTATCACTGGTGAAAATGATACTGCTCCCTAAGCTGCTGTATATATTCACTAATGTGCCTATATGGCCCGGCAAGAAGTACTTTGCAGAAATTAAATTCTGTCCGGTCAGGTTTAAACATCTGCGTAGAGTGGAAACACTTCTTGTAATTGAGACAATGGATCCACTCCTAATTGACCTCATGTGGCACCGCTGGACTTTGTAAACGCCACCCTATTTGGTTAATATGTGCCTTTTTCTGTGTCACTGTTAAACATAACCACTATCAATTGGGCATTTCCTGTAAATATGTATCATGATATGTGTCACCCAAACATGTTGTTATGCTCACATCATCCATTCCATTTCTTTACCCCTCTTTAGCAGTTCTGGGCACCATTACCACCACACACTTGACACCGACCAATCAGCATCCTAGCCTGGCAGTGAGGTGTCCTCCGCCCGCCTGCCTGTAAATGGACTACCCACCTGAGCCACGCATCTATTCATGAGTATGCATACACATCAGTATGCTCCCCCATCGCTGAGTGTGTGTTTTACTTTGCCTTTGGAACAAAGCGCCATTTCTGGTCAGGCACCCTCACGGGCACCCCGGCTTCGCGCACCTCATCATGGCCGCTCACCCCATTTAATCACAGTCAGCTCCCAAGCTCACTCTGTGAGCAGCCAGGGACCGCGACCGCTGACTGCTTGCTCTGCAGCGCTCATCCTTCCTTTAACCCTAGGTGAGTACACGCGCATGCAATCACTGCAGCTATGTGATCTCTTGCACCTATTTCTCGGCTGCATGTCTCACTCAAGAACGGGAGCCTAGCCTCCATTTTTAGACCTTCTTCACCCCAGCATGACATCCTGCACTGGCAATCCCGCTAATCCGCCGCCTGGTTTTTAAGGTTGTAATTACTCCCCTTTTTAGCATCACGGACGTTTCTGTCCATTTATAAGTCATGCTCAGTCCTACGTCCTCGTGGGACACACGTTATGTTACCCACTTGTGATTTTATCCGCCACACCTCATCCGTGGCCATCTGTGACCTGCACACCTCACCAGCCCTCGCGTGCACCATGACACTTATTACACTCCGAGGCCCGCAATCTGAGCCCCGTGTGTCCTTTTTTCTGCAGTACCTCATGCTGGCGGTTGATTCTGCATATTCATCACGTCAGCCTGTTCCACCCATATTTTGCGCGATAACAGGCCTCTTCAAGATAAGCTTTGCTCTTACCCCTTTTTTACCCTTAGTTGCTCCCCTACTCTTTATGGCTTAATACAGCCTCCATGTCCTTCCTACTTTCACAGGAACGGCCACTTCTAGGACCTCGAAAATTCCCCAGTGTACGTCTGACACTGCTACTCCCTGAGCCACTGCGCTCCCAAGTTCCGGTAAGCACCGGTCCTTCATGTACTGATACCCCTACCTGTGCTAGATACCCACGAATGTGCCCACTCCTATAACACCTCGTCTGTTTATCTCAACAGACCTCACAAGATACTTCCCGCTTTGGAATATCTCGTCATGATGAAAGCCACACCATCAGAGCTCATCCCAGCTCACCTTCTGGCCGAAACACTGTTGTGTTGACTGTTATATTGTCTGCGTTGTCCTTGTTCAACCCCACATTGTTTTGATGTATATGTGCTGATTATTACAGGCTATCACCTCACTAAATACACTGGTCTCCTTCCCAAAGACCCCTCAGTGGATGTGTAAGCATTGGAAAGACGTGACAAATATTTGAAATTTGTCACTTACAACCAGGTTACTATACCTGAAAAATGTATGAATACTGTTGTATCTTGTGTAACTCCTAGTTAAGTGTATCTACAAACACGTAAACGGCAGTTTTATTAAAAATCTGACTGCAGTCCTCATAATTGTCCTGATACATTTTAGTCATTTACAGTAACGTGTACACACTTACCAAGGTGTAACCCCCATAGATGTGTGTTCACCCTTCGTTCATCAGCCAGGTATCCCATGACCTTGCTCATTTTTGCTCTTTAATACTTACTTTGCAGATTTACACAAGCTGTGTGCTCAGTTTCTATGGCACTCAGGAGCCGTGTGTAAAAAATGGCTTGCTATGACACTCCCCTACAAAAAAGGTGGGTTCACTGCCCCTGATTTGATGCAGTACTGGATCGTGGCGCAGGAACAGTTTGTCACCTATTGGTATCCTGGACCCCGCCCTTCACCCTCATGTCAAGCTGGAAACCCTTGCTGCATCTGGCACCAATATAATGTCTTTAATATAACACCGGCGGTACGAGCCGGACTCACTCACTCATAGACCCGGTCCGAACCACTCTACTGGCCTGGGGGCGGATATTCGCTGCAGGGGCTGAGGAACACCCATATTACAAGTGGCTTCCCACCTGGCGGTTCCCCGGGTTGGAACCCACAAACGACATAGCCCTGGCACGACAATGGCAGTCCCTGGGATACCTTGCCCTAACTGACTTCTACCCGGACGGGCAATTCATAACACCGCACACTTGGAAACCGGGCCACTTGGGGTCGCCACTGGAATTATTACAATATTACAGACTCCGCTCTGCCTTCCGTAGTGCTTGGCCTGAGTTCCCCAATGAACCCCTGGACTCCCCTGGGATTTCCTACATCGCCAACTCGGGTGGGACCCACGGGGTGAGGTCTTCATTATATAAACTCCTCTTCGCTGTTACCCCATCACAGCCCTCTAGGGCTCGGGACGACTGGGCGTCCGAACTGGAGTTAGAACTCACGGACCAACTGTGGGGGAAAATGTGCTCCCACACTAACAGAGTCTCCCTGAACTTTCGATATCACACCATCCAGTATAAATTGTTGAACAGGCTATATTACACCCTGCGCAGGATCTCCAGGTTTGTCCGTTCTGACCCGCGGCTCTGTCCTCGCTGCGGTGCAGAGGATGCGGGCCATTTGCACATGTTCTGGGACTGTCCGAGGCTGGCTGCGTTCTGGGATGAGGTCCTGAAAACTCTGTCAGAAATCTTTGACACTGTTATAGAGCCTGACCCGCGGGGGGTACTGTTTGGGATGTGGGGGGCGGAGGGAGCCAGAGGTGCGGCTAAATTCTTAAATGTGGGATGTATAATTGCTAAGAAGTGTGTTTTACAGAACTGGAAGTGCTCCTCCTCTTCCACTTTCCAGAAATGGTTGAATTTATTAACCTGGTCTCGGAACTGTGAAGAGGAGTACCTCAGTATCCTCCCGGCCCGCTCCCGGCCCAAAAACATCTGGACCGCCTTTAACAGCTATCTCAACAGCCTAGACACCCCCTCCTCTTCGGACAACTCACCGTAATCATCTCTGTTATGTGCCACAGCTCCAGACGCACTGTGTTGCTACATTCTTTACTCGCCTTTCTTTTACCGTTCATATGTACCACTGGATTCAGTTGATTATGTATTTTGTCACCTTTGGCTGCTCTGATGTATGTGTATGTTATTTGCCTCTGCCAACAAAAATAAAAGTAAAAAAAAGAAAATAACTGATATATAGATACGTGAAGGGTCAGTGCCCAGACGAGGGGGCCCAAGGGGTGAAACCATCACCCTATCTGAACTGTGGATTACAATTGAGAAGGGTCAACGCCCAGAAGAGGGGGACCCAGATGGTGAATCATTATCACCCTAAAATGAACTTTTGTTTAGTTATCGAATGCATCAGGCCCCGAAGGCAAGAGATTTTCAAAGGAAACAAGACTTGACCATCAACGGTCCTGAGAACTGCCATTGGAACTGTTGTCTCGTGCTGGAGAAGCCCAAGACTGTACTGTGCTCCAAGCTCCCATCTTACACTGTACTCAAAACGTGGGTAAGGGAGACCCGCCTTGGATTGTTGGGGATTGGCTCCCATTCAACTTCCTATATAACGTGCATGCACGCGCACAGTGCTTGCGCTCACAGGCAAGTACTCGTTAAGTACCGCTTTGCCGCTTCGCCACGGTGGTGCGGTGGACAGCCCCTGGGCATCAACAGCGCTCAGTCTTGTTGGTCTTGTTGGTCTTGTTGGTCTAATTTAGGTTAAAAATTGTTGATTCTTTGTCGGCTTTGTTTGAGTACGATCTCTAACATGTATAATCCAACATGCCGCAGGTGTCTCAAATGCATTACCATTGGCAACACTTTCTAAACTGTCTCACTCCTCACATACTGCAATCACCTTAACACCATTCAGTGCACGTATGTCAGCTCAAGGGTGGAATGCTGCAAGTTTACCCTCTAACTCTGGCAAAAATTTGGCGTGCTGTACTCCGTCGTCTCTAAATAGAGTCGGTGTGTTACCCCTTCAACCAATTAGGCCTTACAACATAACTGCTATGCAACAAGGTTCTCCTATGAGTGATGCTTGTAATGGTCACACCGTGTTAGATCAAACCATCTTAGAGTCAGTTAAAGCCAATGGCATCAAAAATGTTAATCACACATTACCTGTTTTATCACCAATTCCGTTTACAATATATTGTGGAGATAGCACAGGTATTTCGATTTATGCTAGCCAGTGCGAGTCTCCGATTTCCATCATGGATGAAATGGAAGCGCTTAAAGAATCAGTGGAAGAGTTGACTTGCCCACTTTCACTCTCTCAATCCACCTCGCTTTCTTTTGCTCAGCCTACACCTCAGGCGAATAGAAAAACATCTCCGGTACCTAAAGCCCAGGTGCATGCATTATCCAATCCCACCATGATGGAATTGGCCCTACCAGCTATTAATACTTCTGTCCTGAGTCTGTTTAGACTTTTTGAAACATTAAATGCGAGAATAGCAAAACGAGCTGACCTCTTAGAAGATTTAACATGTGGGCTTAATGCCAACCACAAACTTCTTGTTGACCATAATCTGAGGTGTTTCAGATTGAATCAGGAACTTTTCACCTCACTGCCTCGGGAGCTCGATAATGGTCAACTGTTGCATGGCTCTGGCGTACATGTTAAGTCACCTTCTGTGGCGCAGGTGCCCCTTTTGCCAGTCTTTGTGGACATCATTCACCCCGCAGGTGCATCCTCGGTGGACGAGATCATACACGTAGGAAAAGACACATCATACATTGACCTCTCGTCTGACCCGGATCACCTTGCCGAAGAAGGTGCGGTTCTGGAGCTACCTCCTTCAACTAACAATAACGCTGGTCACGTAGCAAAAAAGAAATAATCTACACGGAACCAAGTAAAGGCTCCTCGGGCCATTGCAAAGAAATCGAAGAATATGCCACGAGTCAGAGGCCCTAAAAACACACTCAATGCATTCTTTAAAATAATTGGTGGTACAGTCCCGCCACCTACCACACGTATTCCAACAGCTTGTGGTCAACTTGGTGGCGCAAATCTTAAAGTGATTCAACCGAAAGACTTGCCTGTTTGTAGCCACAATGTCAATGATGCTGATGGTTCATCAGGCTCGTCATTCTTGCCTCCTGCTTATTCGCCGCTGAACCATCTTGTACAGTCACTTGAACAGGCAGAAGCCCCAAATCCGAGGACACCTCATGAGTGTTCTACCAATAAAAGCGGTCAGTTTTCAACCTCCGTTGAATTGCCCTCAGTTGCATGTGATGGACAGTCTCAGGTTATGGTTGCGACAATAAAACAAATGATAGATGCCTATCTGGCAGAACATGCTCCAGCGCCAGTAATACCTTTGCCCCAACCGTCACTGTGTAGTCTGACAACTCAAGGGGCGAGTGGAACAGTTAACTATCCACCACCTCTGACCTACGCTGGTGTCACTGGTGTACTCTGCACAATAATCCTAAACCATCCATGCAGACTCCACGTTCACATAATGTCTTCACCACTCCTTTTTTGCCTTCTTCAGCAAAACCAGCACAACAAAGGTTTGGGAGTGCCCACCCCTTCATTTTGAAATGCAGGGAAGGTAACTTTCCTTCCTATTTTCTGAACCGAATGAGTGTTCTGAACATCTTTAGTGATGTGAGTGCCCTCCAAGACATGTTCACTCAAGACATCAAACAAGTTGAATTTATTTCGGACATCACGTAATCGATAATTAGATTGTGGATTCCGTCAAGAGTGGTGGCAAATCTTATATGGCAGGCAAAAATGAGGTTGTTTGACATGGGATTTCTGTTAGCGGAGGACCCCTAGCGTGTATCCCCTCAATTCCAAAGCACAGCTTCCAAATCAAACATCTATCAAACCGTACAATTAAGCAAGACAAGAGACAGTTTGGTTCCCTCTTTGGTGGGCAAGTAACCACAACTGTTGGCATCAACAACAGCTCTGAACATTGAGAGCTGGAACTCAAGAGGTCATTCCCATCTCCAAGCCTCGATTCAAAACTTTCCACAAGTATTTCACATTATTGCCCTTCAAGAAACCTTGTTGACCACCACACCAGCTTGGGATGGATATGATATTATTTTACTTCCACCTTTACCTACAGGAGGGAGGCCGTCATCTGGCCTGCTGGTTGCGGTAAATTTAAAAATGGGCTTTGCTATTACCGATTGGGCAGCTGAAAGTGCTTACATTCTTCTGAAAAAAAATCACCCGTGGCTCTCAAATAATAGCCCTAGTAAATTTTTACCGTAATCCAGCGGTAATGGTGGACAAGGCATTTTATGCTGGTCTGGGTCGCATATTACATCTAATTAACATTGCCAGCAACATAACCTACACCATTATTATGGGTGATTTGAATTTAGACTGTTGGAATACAAAGGGTGATGCGAAAGATGTGCGTACATGGACGTCTTTCATGGCAGAAAGACAGTTCCACATGGTGAATGGGGCCTCGATGGTGATAAGGCCAAAGGGAAATTATATAATGCTGACTGGATCAGAACCTGCGAGTTATGCATGCAATATGAAGGTGGTGATATTCGTAGGTTCCCCCCCAGGAAAATGCGCATGCTACCGCCCTATTTAGAGAGAGCTCCAACAGTCAAATACAAGCTTGCAATATTACGTGTACGCTTCATCTTATTGTATACAAAAGAGGTCCTCACAAAGCGTCAGTTGCTGCGACCTCAAGATAACATCTGTCGATTTTGTCATAAAATTAGTGAATTAGAAACATTAGAACACTTGATAACCCAGTGCCCTAAATTAAGGGATCTTAGAGAAATACATTTAGCTAAACATTGTAAATATCTCGGAAAACTGGAATGGAATGAGTGTTGGACAATAATTCTGGGTTGTTTTCATCTGCCTATTCAGTTAGCTACTGTGCATTTTTTGGAAAGTCTGCAACTAGAGCCAAAAACTGTTGAAAAGACCTAAGATGGGCAGGTGTCTTTTCACATTGTTTTATAGGTACTTATTTTTTTCTTTTTTTGTTGTTTGTAGTCTCTTTTGGTATAGTTGTTAGTTATTGTTTGTTGTACATTACTTGATTATATGTAGTCACTATTTTTAATGTATATGAAAATGGTTTTACACTCTTGTAATGATATTGAAAGATTGATTAAATTCAACTAAATAAATAAAAATATATTTTTTTTTAAGAACACTTCTTTCTTTTCTTGAGAACTATCCCACAACCCTTTTTGTATTAGTTGTGAGGTTTGACAATAGGTTTCTTAGTATAGGCCCTTTTTATTTTGACACAACGCCACTAGGACTGCATTAGTTTTCATTTGATGGTTGACGCTTGCTCCCATCTTAGTTTTAGGTTTAGATTAGGCATTTTTCCAATCTGCATACAGCATTCATTGTTCAATAAGCACCCATGAACTGTGATCACTTGTATCTGTCTTAGTTGTTGCCACCATGGGTTCTTCACACCTCTCCCTTTGAAAGGATGCCTCTTTATCAGAATAAATCATCCCTCATGAAGGGGGAAAATCAAAATAAGTGATTACATCATCTCCTTCGAAGGGGAGATTATCAGTATAAACTCTTCTCCTCCAAGACATTAATTCAAAGGATTTCAATCCAACAGAAAACTTGGACATTTAGTCTATTAATTGAAACAATAGAAACCTGCACAATCAGCAATTCAACCACAATCATTTAATGAATATGTATATCCGAAGACAATTTTGCAATCTAAATAAAAGATGTATGAACATAATATCGGCATGATGGCCTATCAACTAATTTATTGCAAATTTATGAAAGTGCACCTGATAAGCAGAGCTCACATTCTGAGGCAGAATTACCAGTATCATTTTGTATTAAACAAATCGAAGGATCTCAGGATTGCTATCTGCTGTAATGTCCTAACTTGCTTCCGGTTTCCAGGGGCGTTGTGGATCTCAGTCTGTTGTCCTGATGGGTGCCTGTGCTTTTCCAACCCCACCCTAACTCCCGGTCTCCTGCAAATGAGCACAGCTGTATAGGTGTTCAGCGAGGAAATCAAGAGCTTCTGCTTCCTTTTGGGATGAGGGCAGTGAGGTGATAGATTCCCCAGCACTGTGTCTTGCCTCTTTGGTTTGTTGTAAGGATGAAACAAGGAATGGCTTAGAAAATCCCCTTCAGAAATAACCCATCCACCGCCAAATCCCTGATAACTGCAATATACCTGTGATATTTGTTGGAGGTGGCCATGAGGTCTGTTTCACAACAATGAAAATAGTCTTGTCAAGCAGCGACTGAAATATACCTCTTCCGTGAAGAGAGTTGTAGTCACTCCTTCACTTGGGTAGAGTGCAGCGGTTGAACTGCACCCCACGGCCTATGAGATCATGAATATCTTTTCCTTTTCCCTTTGTGTACTATGATTTATGTTATCTTGTCTTTTCCTCTTTCGATTTTCTCCTATAGGAGTGGAGCTCTCTTAGCAGTAAGGGTGTGCAGTAAGCTTCCCTTCTGTACATTCTTTACTACAGTTTTTTTTAAGCGTAGACTAACCTTGTTCTTTTCTCTTCAAGTTGCAGGTACACTGACTCTTAGTGCTGTGTGCACAGGAACACAGACATTGATCCGGTGAGTATGGTGTCTGGCTCTCTCTCTGTTCTTGCCTTTGCTTTTCTTCTTGGTCTTCTTCTTCTTCTGGGCGCTGGTATCTTGGGAGTCTGCTTAATTCCAGACAGGCTTCTTGGAATGTCTAACAGGTGTTGCCGATGGGTGGGGCTTTAAATAGCCTTGCAAGTGTAATCCCTTGAGATTTCAAACTCTCACAGGCTTTTGCTTGAAATCTCGTGGCTCGGCAACAGAGTTTCTCCTGGTACAAAGGAACGACAGTATGAAGAGATGATATGAAGTTTCTTTGAGACCCATATCTTTGTTACACCCCTCAGGTTACCTGAATTCTTTATATGTTCATCCACACTCCAGGTCATGTGGCAGCAATCTTCTGATGGTGGACAGAATATCCATCATCCTACATATTTGTTATGATCCTTATGGTAGTAGAACTTCATTCATGGAGGTGCAAGGGTACTTTTCTTTATGTTCTCGTGGGTACTTTCCTCATTTTGCATCTGCTCACCAGTTCCAGCATCTATATCAATCATCCCAATAACATTCTGGCATTGTCCCAAGATGATCCTTCTGAGACAAAATCCTAGCAATACCAACACTAGTACTGCTCCATGTAATTTGATGGTATTGGCCAACCAAGTTGGAATCCATGAAAACAGAGCCGAAAACCAGCCGTCCTCCTCAGCCTTGGTTACTTCATCCACCATTTCTGTGTGCAAGGTTGACAACATTGTTATTGCTTGTGTCAAAGTTCCATTCTCTTCATCATCATGGGCAGTTGTAAATATGCAGCAAAGCCCAATCTTGGCACACACTCCTCCTTCCATTGCTGTAATTAAGTCCAGGACATACCTGTTTTGGAGAGACATGAGCCCAATTGCCCTCAACTCTTCTCTGATCGCATTAAACCATTTTATTGTTGTATTTATAGCAGCAGCTCCCATCCGGTTATCTGTAACCACTTAACATTTACTGCAGTCTGAATTCCTGGCAGGTATATAGCTGTATATCACTGCTGTTCTGCTGTACAACGTATGCTCATCTGAAATGTCATAATAGGCTTCTATTGATTTCGCTGAGAAGTAATTATTTCTCCACTTTCTGCTTCAATGAAACTATCTTTTCTTCCTCAGGACCGTGTCCATTTTTGTGAAGTCTGGAATCTGCAGGTCACTTTGTGCTACTACTAAAGCTGGTATACTTATCAGTACCAATGAACAAACTCCTCCCCATTTTGAACAAACTCCTTCCCATTTTGGTGGAAACTTTATATACGCTCTTGTTCCACAGGCCCAATAATGGCCAACAGGACTGCTGTTCCTTCCTTTATGCCCGTTACATTAAAAATATAGCCACGCTTGCGGTTTTCTCCAACTTTCACTGTGCCATTATTTGTAAAGCATGAAGACGCATTCTTCAGGGGTAGTATCTTCAATGGTCCCCTCTCATCGTCGACCCATGTCAACAATCTTGCAACCTTAGGCCATTGTTTTTTTCATTCCTTTTCTGCATTTACAACAACAACTTCCCATTGTTCCCCATTGTCTGGTTAATGCTGTTACTTTGCACACAACGAATCCACCAGTCCATCCTTCAGGAGTAAGCACTGTTCCTTTAATTTGTTGTTGACCTCTTTCCCAGCATTCTTGTATTTCCTTCCCATTCTTATCCTTGCATTGTAACCTCTTAATTTCTCCAATCCTAAATCCTGCTCCATTTATTCCAGGCTGTTTGTATTTTATTATTTGATGCATTGTTTCTTGTTTTTACTCTTGATTTTATGTCTTGTACATAATTGTTTTCTCTTTCAGACATCGCTTTATTCACCCACACTATGGATCCTGTTCTGCCTTGGAACTGTCCTCTGGCTAGGCAAAGTGCAAGGTGTGTCAGGCAAAGTTCCTTTTTCACTAATACTTCTGTTGCTATGAATATTTTAGAGGTCCCCAAAGCATAAGGTATAAGGAAACACACATAGCCACTTTCATGTTACGGTCTTCTTCCCACCTTCTTCATGTGCTGATACCACAGGTTATTCTTTAAATGAGCTGAATTATCAAGATATGTATTAATATCTTCATGATGTTCCCCAAAATCCCTTTTAAATCACAATAAATGACTAATGAGATTATAAAAAATGCTGTTTGTGATTTCATCAGGGGCAATTATAAATGTTTCATTGTCACACAACATATCTGTATTGTTTCTTATAATATGGCTAAATGTCATAATAATCAGGAGCAAAACACAAATCATAATGCGGAAAGACACCACAATTATTATTCCATGGAACTCATTGATTTTCTTGATGGCAATGAGCCTCTTATATTCTGAAACCTCCTCTTTTTTGCTCAGACCTTTAATATGCAACTCTGTAAGTCTCTATGAATCACACCTTTATAACAAGAACTGCAAGATGATTGCAATAATTATTCCAAAAATGATAATTGTTTCCAAGATGTTTCTTCTTATTAGAGCTGGATAGGACTGTAAATATGTAGGTAGAAACAGCATACAAGAATGTGTGTACTGTTATTGCAATAGGTAACATAACTCATGAGGAGTTATATGGTGATCTGAGCCAGGCTGATTACTTAGGGCATATAAGGCAAGGGGTAGGCAACGTAATCATCCCTTCTTCAAAGTTATTTTTATTTTTGCAATGCTTTCCTTCAATAATCCATTTAATCTCTCACAGATGCCATTCACCTGTGGGTGATATGCAGAGGAAAACCTATGTTTGAAGCCTAATAGAAGATCTATTTGTTGGAACAGCTCATTTACAAAATGAACACACACACCCAATCTTGGGAACACTTCATGCACAAGGAACTTGGTAGCTTATGTGGCGTCAGGCTGTGTGCATGGACCTGCCTTGAACCATCTAGAAAAAGGACATACCACGACCACCATATATCTTTAACCATTGCGTGTCTGCAGCATATCTACATAGTGTATATGTAGATGCGGAAATGGGCCATTCGGTCTAGAAATTGCTCATCTCACTGTTTGCAAAGTGTGCCCTGCAGTATAAGTCTGGCACATTATGCAATTTACAATAAACTGTGCCACATGCTCTAACAGATTTGGCGAAAACCACCCTCCTGCTATTGTAGCAGCTAGATTCTCTTGAGTCACATGCGCGGGGTAATGGAGCTGCTCCAACGCTACCCTCAATAATGCTAGAGGTATAACTGGATTTCCAGTGCTATACTGTTTCCAGATTGCCTCAGCCGCGGATAAAGAACCCCACGTTTGTTCCATAAATCCTTCTCTTATTATAGTGCTCGCCCTTGTATCTCAATTAACTGGTCAATAGGCAGTATGTTAAAGCCCTTGTTTACCAACATGCATCGTCCTGTCATTTAACACTTTCTATTTCAAAATTAGAAGTAGTTGGGAAATAGGCTGACTTTTTTGCTTCTAAATCTGCGACTTTATTTCTGTGAGAAATTAAGTCCTTTTAGAATTTGCTGCACATTTTACGACTGATAGAGTCAATGGGAGTATTAGTACTTCAATAACTTCATTCAATAGTGCGTCTCCATGGAAGAAGTCCCTCCTTTTCCAGCCTGACAGACCTGTGTGTACGGTTGACGCCACATAGGCGGAGTCAGAGTACACAGTCATTTCCTCATCTTTGAATCTCTGAAGCGTGGCGATAAGCGACATCAAATCTGCAGCCTGTGCTGAGCAATGCAAAGGCAATCTTGCACTTGTCACTATTTCAAATTCAGACTCTCGGTTCAGCTTCACTACCACTAATCCAGTATGTCTGTTGCCGGTCGTTTGATCAATTTTTAAAGAACCATCATTAAAAACAACTTCCCCCTCTCCTGGGCGCATTTACTCTAGCTTGAGGAATTTCATAATAGTTTTCAGTATAGATTGTGCAATCATGTACATAATCATCCCCCTCTACTGGTACAGATACGAACGTTGCTGGATTCACCGTCTTACATCTGGCAAATTTAATCGCAGGATTCAATATAAT
This sequence comes from Ambystoma mexicanum, assembly GCF_040938575.1. Classification (NCBI taxonomy): domain Eukaryota; kingdom Metazoa; phylum Chordata; class Amphibia; order Caudata; family Ambystomatidae; genus Ambystoma; species Ambystoma mexicanum. Next base: position 416,064,367 of record NC_090934.1, on the reverse strand, counting down.
TACCTCCTATCGTGATGCCCTTTGTGTGGTCAATGTACTTTTGAGTTTCTCTAAAAATTGCAAATAATGCATGCTTAACAAATAATGTTACTGAACACCCTCTTGTTATACTTGAAGCTTTTTCAATCATGAATGCAGCAGCAGCTAAAGACTGCTCACAAGGATAATGCCCTTTGATAACTGGATTTAAAATCCCACTATAATAGCTAATTGTTTATGTCCATGTCCTAATGTCGTTTTCTGTTTAAGGACTGCTGTCATGACTTCTCCATTTGAATGGGAAAATAAATAAAATTATTTTATGATAATCTGGAATTCCCCACACGGGGGCTGTACTGATCACCTTTTTTAATTCTTCAAATTCTTCAGTCATTTCATCTGTCCATATTATTTTACTATTTCCCACCTGTGCTTCTGTAAGCCCTTTTAAAAGTGGTCGAATATATGTACTGTAATCAAAAACCCAGGCCCTGAAATAATTACATAGGCCTAAACACTGTTGTATTTATCTCACTGTTTTAGGTCCATAATTGTTTCTGCTCTTTCAGGCATCACTTTCCTCCCCCCATGAGAAATCATCTGTCTTATATACAAGACCTCTTCCTGGCAGTATTGTAGCTTCTCCTTGTCCACATGATATCATTTCTCTAAGAGGATCGTCATAAGCTTAATTGATTCTTCTGTACATCTCTCCTCTGTCTCACTGCACACCAAAATGTCAACAATATATTGAAATATTGCACTTTCGAGCTGAGTCCATTTGGTGGACTCTATGAAAGATTGAAGAGGACTCACTGTACCCATGGGGCAAACGAGTATGTTTCAGGTGGATTTTGCCACACGAAAAGGAAGTCAAATCCTGTGAGTCTTCATGGGAGGGAATTGAAAAGAACACATTTTTTAAATCTATGACTATAAAATATTTGGCCTTAGATGGGATATTGCACAATATTGTCACTTGATTTGGAACTAAAGGAAACTCGGCTTCGCTTATACTGTTTAGAGGGCGAAGGTGCTGTATAAATCACTGCTGCCCCCCGTCAATTTTCTCACTCGGTACACAGCAGTATTACATAGAGATTCAGATGGTACCAATGTTCCTTTGTAGAGGAGCAGCTGTATACATCTGCAGGAGATCCCACCGCTCCTACCTCCTCTGTATTGTAGACATGAGACTGTGCCGTGTTTTACAGCAGCTGTTGTGCCAATACAACAGCGAGTGTTTGGAAGAAGGAACCCATTAAGAGAACCTTATCGAATGTACCCCCGTAGTGACGATAACCTGCGGGAGGAACTCCCTGAAGGAATATGAGAAAGAGCAAAGAAGAGGAGCTAGTGACATCATAAAAAGTGTGCATGACGTCCCAAGATACTGGCTGAAGATGATGCATAGATCCTAAAGAAACTAATGATTAAGTAAAGAATCGAGTGAACGCTCAACTGTAAAAGAAGATTACATGTGCACAAAGTTCTGCAGAAAACAACCATTCATTAAATGTTCAGACGCTGAAACTCAAGGTCATCATAGAAGCTGGCAAAACCGCCATTGTACAGAAACTGGACATTGGTATCATGAATACCAGAAACCATGAAGTGGTAATGAAAAACTGTGCCGCAGCAAGAATAATAGGCTCATGGAGCTGTGTGGAGAGGCTGCTTGGCCTAAAGTCTAGATTCTAGAATCCGAGGTCAGCTATCTCCTCTGAAGAAGGATGAGTGTGTGGAGGTTGAACCTTCTCATGGTAAGGTGTGAGAAAGAACACAAAGGACACAAATGATGCCAAGATTTAATTCATTTAGAGCATTTAAAAGCTGCAAAATTGACCAACTCATGGTCTTCTGTCACGTCAAGAATGGAAATAGAGTTTGAACTTGGAGTTCCAGGCACGATAGCGAGTGCCCTCACTCCTGTGCATTCTCAAAGATAAGGACACTCTGCAAGGCGAAATACAAATACAATTAGGTGTAACGCTCACCTGATTCCCATGGAGGCGCTGGTCTTGGCAGGAAGGTGTCTGTGACTCGAAAAGTGATGTGCAGGACTCGATTGGCTTCTGGGGTCGAACCTCTCCGCACTGTGTGTCGAACTCGTAGGGTGAGGTTTCTGCAGGTGAAAGAATATGGGGGTTAATGGTCTGGGTTGTTGAATGTCCCTCTCTCTCTCTCTCTCTTCCTAGCTTCTCCGTAGAGCCCCCAGGTCAACGTGCTCACCTTAAATAGGTGAATGCTGGACTCTCCATCTGCGTCTGGTGCAGGGTGCCGTTGCCAGTTCCTTCACTGGTGAAACAAAGGCCTCTTGAACTCAGAGGATCGTTACCGTCGTTAACTGCATGAGCGGTGAATTTCCAGACACCTTTTTAGTCTTTATAGTCTTTAGGTGCGTGGCACGTTAATATTGAACAGGACTCTGTATAATGCTTGTCCCTTTTTGTCTTGCAGGACTCTTGAGATGGAAGATGGAGTGAAGCACCTGGAAATGCGTAAGTAAATGCAAGCGCTTTAACTGTCTTTTTCCCTTGCAGCTTAGTTCGTGCTGAAGAGACGCCGGAGTATTTGCAGGCGTTCTATTGCGACGAGCGCGATGGGCGTGAGTAAATACCTGTCTAATGTCTCTTCTTTTGTCTTTCAGAAGTTGGGTTGCAGCGCCGGAGTCCGCGGAATGCCCGTAAGTACTAACAATGCTTTTGTCTTCACAGGCGGCGATGCAGCGTGAAGAAATCCGGAATTCGCGGAGTGCCGGTAAGTAATAACAATGCTTTTGTCTTCACAGGCCGAGGTGCAGCGTGAAGAAATGGCCGCAGCCGCTGGATCAGGTGAGTAAGCACTGCGAGTAAAGGTTGCCTTGCTAACCTGTTGTTTCTTGTCTTTGCAGGTGCTGCTGTTGACTGGATACAGGAATGGTAAGTATAATTCTTGCAGGTTCAGGATCGAAAGAAGAAAGGCTGGAACAGACTCGGTGAGCGTTCTGCTGCAGATGCAGAATAACGCGAAGCACGTTTCATCTATCGGGTGTGGTTTAAATAGCCTTGGAGTGATGAGGCGTCTTTCTCCACGGCCCCGCCTAGGTAAGAAAAGAGTTCCAGTTCCAGAAGAGTTCCAGTGCTGTATCCAGGGAGTGGAGCTTGCCCCACCCAGGTAAGAAAGTAGTTCCTGTTCACAGAGGACTTCTAAGTGGCTGGTAAGTAAGCATCATGGTCTGCTGCAGGTAAGTCCACCCAAGCATCTTCACACATATTATGAGCGCGGCGCTTCCAGTGCCGGGACCGATGGTTTTGATGAGCCTGGTGCCACCGGCGCCAGGACAAGGTCCAAAAGGTCCCAGTGGGGACCGGCCGGTGCCTAGGATTAGGGTTAGGGGCCTGCTTCCAAGGACGTTGGGCTGGTCCTGGCTCCTTGGAAGCAGTGATCATGACAGCACCCCCCCTCAAGGCCCCTCCTAAGCGTGTCTTCTCCGGGGGTTTTGGCTTGTCGGGGTGATTCAGATGGAATTTCTTGACCAGACGAGGTGCGTGGACATATTCTGAGGGTTCCCAAGACCTTTCCTGGGGGCCGTATCCTTTCCAATCAACCAGATAATATAACTTAGATTTGGAGATTTTGGAGTGTAGGATGTTCTTTACTTCGAATTCAAGTTCTCCATCTACCAAAACAGGTTCTGGGAGTTCAGTCAATCGGGTTCCTGGTTGTACTGGTTTTAATAAGGAGACATGGAATACTGGATGTATTTTCATATGCGCAGGTAATTCCAATTTGACAGCCACCGGATTAACTATGGTAGAGATGAGATAGGGTCCAAGGTATCTCGGGATGAAGGTGCGGGGTCCTTTTAGAGGCAGGTGCTTAGTGGATAACCAGACCTGATCTCCTACTGCGTAGTGAGGGGCCTATTTACGGTGTCGATCTGCTCCTTTTTTGAAATGAGCTTTAGCTCTTTGTAGATGGGCAGTGGCTTCCTTAAAAGCACGGGTGATCTCCGAGTGCAAGTGATCCACAGCAGGTGTTTCGAATTCTTGGGGAGGATCCAGGTTAGAGGTTCTAGGATGGTGTCCGTATAATAGGAAGAAGGGAGTCTTCCCGGTTCCAGAATGAGTCGAATTGTTGTAAGCGTATTCAGCGATCCAAAGAATATCCTTCAAAGGGTTTTCAGTTTGTTGGAGCATGCAACGTAGATATTGCTCTAGAGTCTGATTTGTCCTCTCGGTTTGTCCGTCAGTTTGGGGATGGTGACTGGTTGAAAGTCTTACATCAATTTGGGCTAGACGACAGCAACTTTGCCAAAAGTGGGAGATGAATTGACTTCCCCTATCAGAGACTAAAACCGAGGGAAAACCGTGTAACCGAACAATGTTTTCTAAGAATTCTCGGGCCAATACTGAAGCTGAAGGTAGGCCCTTCAGGGGAATGAAGTGAGCCATCTTGGAGAATAGATCCACGACTACTAAAATGGTATTATACCCTGAGCATGGAGGTAAGTCCGTGATGAAATCCATGGTCAGGGTATGCCATGTACAGGGAGGAATGTCTAGAGGGTGTAATAGGCCGGCTGGTTTCTCCTTCTGACTTTTATTCTGGGCACACACACCGCAGGAGATTACAAAGTCTCTAATATCCTTCTTCCACCAGAAATGTCTTTTGACCTTTTCCATGGTTTTGGTAATGCCAGGGTGACCCTCCATTAGAGAGTCGTGATAACAGGAGATTACTTGTTTTTGTATTTTCTCACAGGGCAAGTACAATCGTCCTCGGAAATATGGTAGGTCTTGATCCACTGAGAATTCTTTTCCCTTTAATTGCCAGTCCTGCAAATCGGCCGGAGTTAGGAGTGATTTGACTGTAGTCTTGATGTCTTCAAAGGATTGAGCGCTGACCAAACCCAAAATCCTTTGTTCTGGGATTATGGGTATTGGTTCTGGATTGGTCAAATGTTCATCTACTCCCATCCGGGAGAGGGCATCTCCTTTTCCGTTTTTACTGCCTCGTCGATAAGTAATTATGAAGTCAAACTCAGCCAGAAACAGAGCCCAGCGAAGCTGTCTGGAAGACTGAGCTTTGGCCGTCTTCAGATATTGTAAATTGCGGTGATCAGTCATTACGGTGACTGTGTGTCTGGCTCCCAAAAGATAATGCCGCCAGGCTTTAAAGGCCGATCTGATAGCTAAAAGTTCCTTGTCTGTAATTGAATAGTTAATCTCGGGAGCCGAGAATTTGCGGGACCAAAAGGCTACAGGATGTAATTGGTGTGTGACCGGATCTCTTTGTGATAAAACTGCCCCCATAGCAAGACTAGAAGCATCCGTTTCCACGATGTAGGGGAGTTCTGGGCGAGGATGTTTTAGAACAGGTGCAGAAATGAATTTAGCTTTTAAGTCCTGAAAAGCTTGTTCTGCTTCAGTAGACCACTCAAAACGTTTGTTCTTCTTTAACAGAGCGGTGATGGGCTGGACTATCCGAGAGAATTCAGGAATGAATCTGCGGTAAAAGTTAGCGAAGCCTAACATGCTTTGAACTCCTTTTACAGAGGTTGGTGATGGCCACTTGATGATTGCATCGACTTTCTTTGAATCCATATGGACTCCGTTAGGTGACAATATGAATCCCAGGAACTCAACTTCAGTTACGTTGAAAACGCATTTTTCAAGCTTAGCAAAAAGGTTATGTTGACGCAATCTCTCGAGAACCTTTTTAACGTGTCTCTGATGTTCCTCTTCAGATGATGAATAGACAAGGATGTCATCAATGTAGACAACAACACACACATCTATGAGTTCTCTAAGGACATCGTTCATAAAATACTGGAAAGCGGCAGGAGCGTTACAAAGTCCAAAGGGCATCACTTGATATTCGAATAGCCCATACTTGGTGCGGAAGGCCGTCTTCCATTCATCGCCCTCTTTTATTCGTACCAAGTGGTAGGCTCCTCTGAGATCCAACTTTGTATATATACATGCGTCTTTGACTTGGTCAAGGAGTTCAGGGATCAAAGGTAATGGGTATCTGTTTTTAACAGTGATTTGATTCAGGGCGCGGTAATCTATACAAGTCCTAAGGTCTCCTTCCTTTTTCGGAACGAAGAACAAAGCCGATGAAGCTGGAGATTTTGAAGGACGGATAAACCCGTTAGCTAGGTATTGGTCCAGATATTGTCTGAGGTGAAGATTCTCTGGCTCGGTGAGGGCATAAATCCTACTGCAAGGAGGAGTTGTTCCGGGTATCAGATCTATTTGACAGTCGTGAGACCTATGAGGAGGCAGGGTATTTGCTTGATCCTTCCGAAAGACATCTTGGAATTCCTGGTATTCGGGAGGTAATTTGGGAACCTCAGAAGAGATTGCCGCCAGTGAAACATCAGGCCGAGGATAACAAGTGGTCAAACATTCTGGAACTGAACTATCTTTGCTCGCCAATCGATCTGCGGATTGTGCTTCTCTAACCAAGGGATTCCCAGAATGATCTGGAACTGAGGGGCCTTGATCATATCGAACACGATTTTCTCCCGGTGTCCATCTTGGCTCACTAGCGTCACTTCTTGGGTGGCGTGCGTTACTGGTCCGGAGGCTATCTCCATGCCATCCACTGTAGTAATGACGTCTTTTACTGCCTTAGGGACAAGGGGTAGATTCATCCTTGATACCATTTCACGGTCCACATAATTACTGATTGCTCCGCTGTCGATGTAAGCTTCAATTGCATGCAAACGATCCGGACGTTCAGGACTAATGAGGACCATGGGCACCACGAAATGCGAGGTCACGGGACAGATCTTAACGCTCGGCAAGAGGACCTCTACACTTGCCGGGCTAGGTCGTTTCCCTGCTCAGAACTTGTGGTACAGCTATCTGCGGCTCCTACAGCCTTCTTAGCTGGTTTCACTGGACAGTCTCGAAGAAAGTGCCCTGAGTTCCCGCAATAGAGGCATAATTGCAGCTGTCTTCTTCTTTCCCACTCCTTTTGGGTTAAAGGACCTTTCATGCCCCCTATTTGCATGGGTTCCACAGTGTCAGCTCCCTTAGTAGAGGTCTGTGGTTTAGAAAACACTCGGGTATCAAATTTAGAACGATCAGCCTTCCTGTTCTGTAATCTGTGGTCCAATTGGACAACTAAGTCAATATAGTCTGAGCATTCTTGTGGAGGGTTCACAACTTGAGCTAACACATCCTTGAGCTCTCCACGCAGGCCTCTGTAGAAAAGCATTATTCTCTTATCCTCGGGCCATTGAGTTTCCATTATAAGTCTGTTGAATGAGGCTATATAAGTCAAGAGGTCTTGATTACCCTGTCGTAATGAAAGAAGTTCATTGTCCAAGGCCTGCCCTTGTGCATGTCTTGCGAACAGTTTCTCCATGCTGGACTGGAAGGCCTGGAAATCATGTAAAACCGGATCATCCTGGGTGACTAAAGGGATCGACCAATCTGCGGCGCTGCCACTGAGATAAGAAAGCACGAAAGCCACCTTGGTCAGGTCTGTTGGGAATGCAGCTGGTCGACATAAGAAGTGTAGGCGGCACTGGTTGATGAACACTGCAAATTTCTTTGGGTCACCAGAAAAGCGTTCGGGCGGAGCCAAGGGCACATTACCGGGTAGATTGATTTGCACTGGATTTAAAGATGATGCAGAAGGATAACTTCCTCCTGGAGCGGGCAGAGGTGTCTGTCCTGCCTGCGTTTGTAGCAATTGCCTAGCGAGGTCCTCTGTTCGCTCCTTGGAAATTATCAGTTCTCTTCTTAGAGAGTTTGTTTCCTGACGAGCTGCATGTACTTCTGCTCTTAATTCCCTGAGCAACTGGGCTAATTGATCAGTGTCTGAGGTTTCCATTGCGCCTGGGTAGGAGTTTTGCGGTGGGCTTCGCGTTCTGTAACGCTCACCTGATTCCCACGGAGGCGCTGGTCTTGGCAGGAAGGTGTCTGTGACTCGAAAAGTGATGTGCAGGACTCGATTGGCTTCTGGGGTCGAACCTCTTCGCACTGTGTGTCGAACTCGTAGGGTGAGGTTTCTGCAGGTGAAAGAATATGGGGGTTAATGGTCTGGGTTGTTGAATGTCCCTCTCTCTCTCTCTCTCTTCCTAGCTTCTCCGTAGAGCCCCCAGGTCAGCGTGCTCACCTTAAATAGGTGAATGCTGGACTCTCCATCTGCGTCTGGTGCAGGGTGCCGTTGCCAGTTCCTTCACTGGTGAAACATAGGCCTCTTGAACTCAGAGGATCGTTACCGTCGTTAACTGCACGAGCGGTGAGTTTCCAGACACCTTTTTAGTCTTTATAGTCTTTAGGTGCGTGGCACGTTAATATTGAACAGGACTCTGTATAATGCTTGTCCCTTTTTGTCTTGCAGGACTCTTGAGATGGAAGATGGAGTGAAGCACCTGGAAATGCGTAAGTAAATGCAAGCGCTCTAACTGTCTTTTTCCCTTGCAGCTTAGTTCGTGCTGAAGAGACGCCGGAGTATTTGCAGGCGTTCTATTGCGACGAGCGCGATGGGCGTGAGTAAATACCTGTCTAATGTCTCTTCTTTTGTCTTTCAGAAGTTGGGTTGCAGCGCCAGAGTCCGTGGAATGCCCGTAAGTAATAACAATGCTTTTGTCTTCACAGGCGGCGATGCAGCGTGAAGAAATCCGGAATTCGCGGAGTGCCGGTAAGTAATAACAATGCTTTTGTCTTCACAGGCCGAGGTGCAGCGTGAAGAAATGGCCGCAGCCGCTGGATCAGGTGAGTAAGCACTGCGAGTAAAGGTTGCCTTGCTAACCTGTTGTTTCTTGTCTTTGCAGGTGCTGCTGTTGACTGGATACAGGAATGGTAAGTATAATTCTTGCAGGTTCAGGTTCGAAAGAAGAAAGGCTGGAACAGACTCGGTGAGCGTTCTGCTGCAGATGCAGAATAACGCAAAGCACGTTTCATCTATCGGGTGTGGTTTAAATAGCCTTGGAGTGATGAGGCGTCTTCCTCCACGGCCCCGCCTAGGTAAGAAAAGAGTTCCAGTTCCAGAAGAGTTCCAGTGCTGTATCCAGGGAGTGGAGCTTGCCCCACCCAGGAAAGAAAGTAGTTCCTGTTCACAGAGGACTTCTAAGTGGCTGGTAAGTAAGCAGCATGGTCTGCTGCAGGTAAGTCCACCCAAGCATCTTCACACATATTATGAGCCCGGCGCTTCCAGTGCCGGGACCGATGGTTTTGATGAGCCTGGTGCCACCGGCGCCAGGACATGGTCCAAAAGGTCCCAGTGGGGACCGGCTGGTGCCTAGGATTAGGGTTAGGGGCCTGCTTCCAAGGACGTTGGGCTGGTCCTGGCTCCTTGGAAGCAGTGATCATGACAGAAGGCATGGGCGATGAGAGATGCTGGGCTAATTGGGTGGTGAGGTAGTTTCATGCCCTATTTCCTTGCACATGGTTCTGGGCTTACGTGCTGCTAAATGAAAGAAATGTTACAGACATGGCACAAGCCACTACTCGCTGATTCCTTGTCTCGTAAGACTGAGTGTCAACCTATTCCAAAGATACCTACAGAACGCTTGTTGGCTAACAAATCCTTTGTCTTTGTGATACAACTGTTCTTGCAAAAAGTGAGACTAGCTAAATCCACATTTCAGAACTCCCTGCAGCATCAACATAGTATGAAACTTCCGAATAAAAATTGACTCTTATTCAAAGACCACAAATTGTTCTTTCTTACAGCTTCCATAGAAGAGTGTATACTGCAGCTCTGTCATGACGCCCCTTCGGCAGGACATCGTGGACAAAAAAACACCCATCACTTGATTTCGAGAAAGATCTGTTAGCCTCAGTGGAAACAAGACATTGTGGAGTATGTGGTATCCTGCCCTGTGTGTGCACAAAGTAAGCATAGTCATTCCTCTCCAGTGGTGAAACTGCAACCTCTTCCTATCCCTGCTAGATCTACGGACTCCAACAGAACTGATTTTATCATGGATCTTCCATCCACACACAGTATGACCACCATAATTGTCACTGTGGACTGTTTTTCTACGATGGCCCATTTTGTGACCATAAACAAGGTGCCTACAGCATAGGAGATGTCCCATATATTTATTAAGGAGATATAAAGTTGCATGGCCTCCTGTCCTCGATGTCGGACCGGGGATCGCAGTAAATCTCATGCTTCTGGAAACATCTGTGCAAGTTACTGCAGATATAATGTTCGTTATCATCAATATACCACCCTCTGTCCAACGGTAAAACTGAGTAAACCAGTTGTTGGAACAATATCTCAGATGCTACACCACTCATTTAGCTGACAACTGGTGCACTCTACTACCACTAACAGAGTTTTCATACAACAGCTCTACACATGCCTCATTGGGTGATTCCCCATTTTATGTCACCTATGATTACGATCATCGCTCCTTCCTCATGGATCTCAGCGAGGAACTTAAGGGTTCCTTCCACAAACATTTTGCTCAAACATTTACACACCGGCCATTCGATTGCCACAACATGCTTGCTTAAGTCCAAGATTATGAAAAGATTTGCCGATGTACATAGAACGTCAGACCCTACATTGCACATTGGGTTCAAGATCTGATTATCATCAACATACTTATAACGACATTTGGATCCTTCCAAGTCGGCACCCAGGTTCTTTGGGCCCCTCAAGGATCAATCCAGTGGCCTTCAAGATTCAACTGCCCCTGGCATGGTTCAGGATGCATTCCGTCTTCCACTCCTCTCTTCTACAGACCTGGCTACTGGACCATTTCACACGAGTGCCATGAAGACCTCGTCCCAACACGGAGACAAGAATTCCATAATATAATGACTCTGGTATATGTGATTCCTGATACCTTCGGGGATCAGTGCAGTATTTGGTGGACTGGATGGGTTACCCTGCCTGTGACTGATGTTGGGAACCCACCAGTAATGTCCATGCTCTCCATTTAGTTTTCAAGCCAAAGGGCCGGCTCCTTAGAAGGGGGGCATACTGGCATGATTCCCTGGTATCGGGGACCATTAGGATCCTGTCAAGCAATTCTACGTAAATGCGGGAAATGGTCTAGATGTTCTACGCTGAATCACGCTGCGTGGTGCATCATCCAAAATGGCCGTATCCTCCTCACCTGAGAAACCTTTGAACATATGGTTCTTAATCAGTAACATGTCATGCAAAGAATGGGATGCAGTGTAACTCTTACACCAAATAATCAGACCGACTCAGGAAGTTGGCAAAGTCCAATTTGGCTATTTGAATATCAATTGTCTAAAACAGGGAGTTACAACAGACATTGACGGACATTCACTCGAGGTCTCAATACATTTTACATAAAAACACAAAAAAATTCATCATAAGGGATGTCATAATACCCAGCAAATAAAAAAGACCTATGAGGGATTGTGGTTGGCTCAAGGGGAACATCTAAGTATACTTTCTATACAGGGTTGGGTTGTGATAGGACATCTACTGTCAGGTGGACAGCTTAAGCCTGCCTCTAGTGCAAGCCATCCTCAACACTTATTAGGTACACAGAATACTATTGGCTCTTAAACTATAAGGCCCTTCGTTATACGGCACTCTGTAACTGGTTGGCACGCTTGTGCCGTGTCTGCAACATTTGTCTCCTTAGCAGCACGTAAGCTCATACCAAGGTGCCGGGAGGTGAACATGACTTTGCTTCCTACCCAATTAGCCCAACATCTCTCATCGACCATGCCTTCTGCCACGCAGACTGTCTTTGCACTTGGTCGTGCAGTAGATTCTCTTCTCTTGGTAATAAAAGAGAGTACAGGCACACACTTATCACCGTTCTGGTCTACATGACCAACTCTTAATTCCATCCTTGGCTCACATGACAGGAGACCGCAATTCGGTTCATTTTGCAGTAATTAATTGTCTTGAATTAATCAACTTGCCCCTCATGGTGTTCTTTCTTTGCACCTTAACACGGGATGGTTCAGGGTCTCATGGTTTCTGTTCTACATAGATAGATAACCAGCCTTGGCTTGCTCCAGCTTTGATTCCAAGCCAAACAGCTTCACCCTTCAAGTCTGCGATCTCCAGCTAATTCTTTGCTGCCACACACAGCTCTCGATCCTTCTTTCTCCATGGATTTGAACTTACTAAAATGTGTGCCACTGATGTCCAGACACTATACAATGGCGGCTTTGCCTGCAGTCTGTTCACTACGTATAGCTAGCTTCTATGATTACTTAGTCAACTTACGTTGCTGTGTCTGTACATTCATTGAACAGCTTACATTTTCTAGAGTGCGTCACACACACACATGCAATCTTCTTTTCTGCATAAGGATGTTTGCTCGATTCCTTATTTCGCCATTAGTTTCTATAAGATCCATACATCATCTTCTTCTTATCTTCTTTGTTCGTCATTCTCACTTCTTGTGACATCACCAGCTTCTCTTTCTCTGTTTTCATATTCCTTCAGGGATCTCCTCTACGAGATTGTAATCTCTTCGGGCATACATCTGGTATGGCTTTCCTAATGGATACCTTTTCTCGAATACACATAGCGGTATGGTCACGACTACTGCTGTCAAGCATGGTGCAGTTTCAGGCTTCCAACATGCAGGCAGTAGGGGGGCAGGACTTCATGTAGAGGCATTTGGCTGCTCCTCTACACTCCCCCCTCTGGTTCAGTCATCAACCACACTTTCATTAGTCTCCACATCTTGGTACTTTCTCTTGAAAAAGTGCTTCTTCAGAGACCGGATCTCCATCACTCCCTTCAGGGATCCGGCTGATTTTACATGTTCATCCACACTCCAGGTCATGTAACTGCACTGTCCATTTGGACTATAATAGATCCATCTACCCACGTATTTCTTGTGACATTTTGGATACATAAACTTTGTTCCCGCAGGTGCTACAATGCTAGCCTTTATGTATCCTCCGATTTCTTCATCAGTCAATTTCTTAGGTCCAAATCCTGATTCAACATCAATCATGATTCTCATTCCCACTACTTTCTTGTCTGTCTTTTTGTACTATGTATTTTTTTTATTGTGTATTTAGTCACAAACAAAGAAAATTACTTTTTACACATTCCATCATATTTATGAGGTATACAAAATTTCTTTTAAAAGTAATAAAAAGTTCTCATTATGTAATGGAGGAATTGAAAACAGATACTACATAAAATTGATCAGCGTAAGTTAAAAAGTTACCACAAGACTCGAGTTAGAAAAACAAACTTAGGATGCAGCATTAACATTTCAGAGCAATTATCGTGAATTAATCTTAATGCAATTCAATTAGTTTAGCAATTTTAACAGTGCAATTGACAGTGCAGTTTCTTTGCCAGCAGGTAACCTTTGCCAAAAAAATGTGTGGTAATGTGTGATATGTCATGCACAAAGCTAGCAAAATGTTTTTGCCTCAGAGATAGCGTGGAGGGACAGACTGCTAATAAATGTTTTAAGTCTTGCATGAGGCCTTCTCCACAAGGATTACAATTTCCAGCTGAAGGGTCTAATTTGTTCCATATGCGATCCGTCTCATTGGTCTTTATTAAGTGTAGACGAAACCGTAACAACTCTTGTTGCCAAAATGGATTTGGAAATCGCCTAATATATGGGAGAACATAGGAACAGAGCTTTTCACACAAGGGAAATGATACAGTACTTTTTAAATTGGTTAGAGATAATCTGGTTTTAATCCAGTCGTGCCTCATCAATAGTAGTTTAGCTTTATTAGGATTCTCATTAAGAGTCTGTTGTGTACAATCACATTGTGCCAGCATGGTTTCTGCATTTTCACGAAGAGCGAGTAGAAAGTAATTGGAATCTCTGTTAGTAAGTTCATAAAGGTCTAAATAGAATGACTGGTCTAAGGGCATGATAATTGATCTATGAAGTGATAACACTTTCCTGCAATAGTGAGATTGTAAAGAGTGTAGACCAAGTTTGTATCTTAGAGGACAAACAGGGAGCGAAAACGTGCTTCAAGGAGGTCCCAGTTACATTTACGTGCACAAGGAGTACATTCCATTCCATACAGGAGAGATGGAATAATTTTACTCTTGTATAGCTTTATTAGTGGCATCAGTGAAAAACGACAATACGAACTTAGTAATTTCTTTTAATTGACACATATATTGATGTGTTTTACAATCTAGTTCTGCTGTTAGGGCTTGTAATGATGTCTTGGCTCTGAGGGTGAAACCCAAATATTTTACTTTTTTAACTATTTGGATTTCTTGTTTGTCGTTTTTCCACAAAGATGTGGAAACCATAAATAATAATGTTAGATTTGGTCGGATTGATTTTCAAATCATTCATCTTGGCATAGGCTTCCAATGCTGTAATGAGATGATTTAGCCCTATAGGCGTGTTGTCAATAAGGGATATATCATCAGCGGATGCCAACATATGAATTTTAGATTTCACAATTACAGGTGAAGAAAAAGTGTGTTTTAATAGAATCGGGGCGAGATCAGCAAGATATAAATTATATAGGAATGTGCTAATATGCACCCTTGTCTAACACCGGTGTTCACAGGTATAGTGGAAGAAAGATCACCCAGTAAATTTAATCTGACTTGCATGGAAGTTTGTTTGCGAAGAGCGATTATGATTTGCAAAAGGCCTGATGGAATATTCCAGGATTGTAGTTTTTCGCATAATTTTGTTCTGTTAACTAAGTCAAAAGCCTTAGACAGATCAATTAAGGCTATGTATGTCGGAATGGAGGACTTTTTTTTACTGTGAGCTTGCAAGGCACTAAGAATTGGATCATTCAGAATTGTTGAAAGTCATTTCCGGAATCCTACTTGATATTTAGATAGGACCTTGAGATTATCCACCCATTTTTCCAGGTCATGTAAGACCAAACGTGTAAAGATCTTGGAGTCACAATCCATTAAGGTGATCGGTCGATAGTTCGCCGGATCGGGTTTATCGCCTTTTTTATGGATAGGTATAATTATGGCTCTTTTCCAGGACATGGGTATTTTTTTGGTTTCTATTAATTTTTTAAAAAGGGTGGTAACAAGTGTGGCCCAGGTCATATGGTAAGATCTAAACATGTTGTTGGTTAGACCATTTGGTCCAGCTGCCCGTGACCTTGAAGTTGACAAGATGACGCTTAAGATGTTGCTTTCTTTCTTCTATGTAATGACCATTCAGTATTATTTTTTGTTAAGGAATCAGAGGGATATTCGTTGTCTGTTGGTTGTTAAAGTATGCTTCCCATATGGCGGCAGACAAAATATTTGTTTGACGGGCAGTTTGGTTAAAATGTTGGTTATTTATTAATGCCCAAAAATGTTTTGTTTGTGTTGGTAATAGTTTCAGTAAAATATTTTGCCCATTTTTAATATGTCGCAATTGTCTATGTCCTTGTGACCAGTGTTTGTAGGCATTTTGCAATTTGTGCTTTTCAGCAAAGAAAATGGTGTGTTCAAGGTGTTGGGCTTTTAGCTCACGAATAGTTTTTTTTAAGATGCTTTTTATGTAGATGAGTTGTTTCATCAAAGGTGTTTGAGATTTTCTGAAAACAGTTTTTTTAGATTGAGTGGGGGTTTAACTCGCATAGGACTTCTGTGAAACTGCCAGGACAGCTAAGCCTTTCAAAGTCTTGGTCCAACCCAGAATTAACTAGGTGCTGTAAGTTTGTATTTAGCATGCGTCCTCTATTTTGAGAGCAGAATATGCAAGCTACTTGTCTATTTACCAATACACTATGATCATATTTCTGGGTAGATATTATCCTGATCACACAGAATCCAATCATCACCATCACCAATATTGCTCCAAGAAACTTGAAGCTGTTTGCTATCCACTGTGGAACCCATGAGAAGATAGATGCAAACCAACTGTTGTCTGCAACATTCTCTGTCTTGTCTTCGATCTTGTTATGGTTTGTCAGCAAAGTTATGGCCTCTGTCAAGATCCCATTTTCGTCATCGTGAGAAGGTGGGAATGTGCAACATGTTAACCCCGTTTTGGCACAAACTCCTCCTTCCATCGCTGTGATCATATCTAGGACATATCTGTTCTGGAGGGTCATTAGTCGTATGGCCCTCAATTTTTCTGAACAGCCTATGGTCATACGGGATAGCCTATGCTCGCATGGGATAGCCTCATATGCATCTACTGATTTTGCTGAGAAGTAATTCTCTCTTGATTCGATTGAGAAATTCGAGCGATCTTCTCCTTCCCAAAAGGGCATCTGCTTTTGGAAATTCTCCAATGTTCAAGTCACTCTGAGGAATCACTAACGCTGGAACATGGATAAACACAATCCTTGGGCAGCTTCATGTCAGCTCTGGACCCACAAGCCCAATATCGATCCATCAGGACGGCTGTCCCTGCTCCCATTCTGGAAACATCAACTGTAGTCTTGCAACCTATGTTATCGCCCACATGCCTCTTTCCTTTTCTTCGAAAGCACAGTGTCGCATTTGCCAGTGGAATCACACCCACTGGACCTGATTCATCTTCTACCCATGTCAGCAGCTTGGCATGTTCGGCCCATGACTTCAAACACCCATCATTTCCTTTTTGCACTTCTCACACGTATTCTGGCTTCAAAAGATGAGCTGCACAGAACATCAATCCTTCTTCCCATCTTTTCTTGGTCTTCACTCGTCCGTAAACTAGCAGCTGAGATCGTTCACAGCATCCAGGCGTCCAAGCTAGTTCCGCTCTATCAGGACAGTCCATTCTCTTAATTTCTTCTATGACCACTTCATCCTCTCCTGCCCTAGGATACGTGAGCATCTTTCTCTTCCATGCAGGCTCCTTTTCCATTTGTGTAGTCTTGATATAATCATCCTGGAAAGGAAATGACCATTTCGATCTCCATTGTAGAGTGGCCCAATTTCCTTGGCACTGTCCTCGAGTCATGCATGTTGCGAGGTGAACAAGACATCTGGCATCATGTTCTGGCACTTCTCTGGAAATTAAAGTTCGGGCAGCATTCTTGGCACAGGGTATGAGAGCGCAAATGTACAACTCTCTTTAGACGTTCTTTCCCCAACATTTTTCATCTGTTGATACCACATGTTGTGACCCAAGTGTGCTGCATTATCCAAGTATGTATTTATCCCCTCATTATCTTCCTCCACGCTTCTCCTTTGTCTCCCTAACAGAATGGTTGCAGCCGATGGAAACAGCCCTAAAGCAGCTTTACTAAGGGAAGACAAAACAAGGGTTGTTGGCTCATCGGTAATGGGTAAATCAACAACCGTTCCTGGAGTGGGGGATCAAAGGGACATCTGCCTTATTTGGACCAATGAAATAGAGAGTGTGACCCAGGAGAAAGAAAAAGACAAAGATAGAAATTGAACATGCATATATCATACACCACAATAGCAATATCCACCTTACGTGGCATTTTGAGATAGGTTGGGCTTGTTCATTCCCTAAAATCCTGTTTCCTTATCATTTCTATTGTAATCAATTAAGGAAAAAAGAAACACTTTTACTGCTGTAGTCTAATACTTGTTCAATAAATGCGAATTGCAATCTTCTAATCACTGGCCCATTTTTAGGATCCTGTAAAAAAGTGCGAACATCATAGGGGTATCCAAAAAGATACTCAGTGAGAAATGAGTCGGGGTATTGCTCTCGTTTCCAATCTTCAAACTCAAAATCAAGATCAGGCATATTTGTGATACATCAACCTTTGCTAAAGTTAATTTAACAAGATTCCTGTGTCTCTTGGCAAAGTGGTTCATGCCTGCTATAATATCTATAAGGAGTGTCCAAGGTGTGTCATAGTCCAAATGCAAATCTGCATTTATCAGCTAGTAGCTTTATCATCCTGCTTCCTTGTCATCGATCGAGTCTGCACACGCTGAAATTCTTCTTCTTGTCTTGCTTCTGGATTGGCAACGGTGGTAGGTGCATTCTCGCCTCTGTACGGTTTAGTGTCACTTAAATGAAGCAAAGCTCATCTGCCTTGAACTTTTACTGCTGATGGGGTTCTGTTTTCAATGATAAAGGGGCCATGGAACCGTGGCTCGTGCCACCTACGGGTAACATTTCTGATTAACACAGCGTCACCAATAAACAGTTTAAGTTTAGATTATAGGTCAGTTGATCCGGTTGCTGAATGGTTTTCATCTGTATTCTGAGACCGACTCTATTGGCGCTTGAGTTGATCTGCAAAGAGAGAGATACATGATGTCAAACATGCCAAATATTCATGCAATTCATTTCCTAATGTTTTTTCTGTGTTTTTTCTGGGCATCACTTCTACTACTCGATGGAGGTGTAAGAGGCGTTCTCAGCCCTGTTACTAATTCGTGGGGGGTGAGGTGGTGGTCTGAATCAGGCTGATTCTTTAGGGCATATAAAGCTAAGGGCAGGCAGTATAGCCATCCCTTTGTCAAAATCAGCTTGATCTTGGCAATCCTTTCTTTAAGGAGGCTGTTGAGTCTCTCACATACCCGGTTCACTTACGGGTGATAAACAGAAGCAAACATATGCTTAATATTTAATAAAAGCCCTATTTGTTCAAATACTTCATTGGCAAAATGTGGTCCATTATCGGATCTCAGCACTTCACACACACCCCATCTGGAAAGACTTCTCATACTAAAACTGTTGCTATGCAAGTGGCATCAGGGTGTGTACACGGGCTAGCCTCGATCCACCTGGAGAAGGGACACACCACCACTTTCAGATACCTGTATCCACACCTGCAGCATATCTACATAGTCAATATGTAAATCCTTAAAAGGACCATTCGGTCAGGGAATTACTCCTCTAATTGTTCTCGGTGTATGCCCAGCGGTGAACTTTTGACATATGATGCAGTTCACTACATAAAATGCAACTTGTACTGACAAATTTGGAATAAACCAGTCTTCCGCAATCGTTGCAGCAAGACTTTCCCTAGTTACATGCGCAGGGCAATGCAGTTGTTCAAGTGCAGCCTTTAATAATGCTACTGGCATCACCGGCTTTCCAGTGCTGTCCTGTCGCCATAATGCTTTTGTGGGAGATAAGAAACACCCCCTTCGCTTCCACAATTCCTGCTCTTCCTGTTGTGCACTTCCTTGAATATCCATTAATTGGGTCATCATTAATTTAATAAACGTTTCTTGCATCACCATAACTGAGACTACGTTCTCTTTGATACTTAGTGTATCAAAACTTGAAATGTCTGGAGAATATGCAACCCTCTTGGCTTCTATGTCTGCGGCTTCATGCCCGCAAGAAATAAAGTCTGTTTGTTGTGTGAGCTGCACATTTAACGACTGCCATGGCTACTGGGAGTTGTACTGCTTTAATAAACCTGTCCAATAAAGATCCATGCTGCATTGGAGTGCCGTCCGCACAGAAGTAGCCCCTCCTTTTCTTACGCGCTAACCCTGTGTACGGTTGACATCATATAGGCGAGTCACTGTAGACCGTTGCTTCCTGCCTTTCGTGTTCCTCAAGCCTGACAATGAGCGCTACCAATTCTGCTGCTTGCGCCAAAAAGTGAGATGGTAGTCTTGCACTTGCTACAACCTCAAATTCCCCATTCAGTGTATGCCTTATTACAGCCGTGCCAGAATCCCTTTCTCCACTAGTTTGATACATTTTTTCGAAGAACCATCAATAAAAATGATTTCCCCTCCTGGCAAAGCATTTTCTTTTATGCAAGGTATATCATCATAAAATTCAACATAATTTGCACAATCATGCATATAGTCACCCTCTGCCACTAACTGAGCTATAAACGTGGCAGGATTCACTATTTTACACCTGACAATTTCTATCGTTGGGTTCGAAATCATTACTTCATAGGCAGAAGCTCTCTGAGATGTCAATGTGCCCTTAGGTTTCTCTAAAATGGCAAACACAGCATGCTCCACGAAGAGAGTCATAGAGCGGCCCATAACAATACTTGTAGACTTCTCAATTGCGAATGCGGCGGCTGCCAATGACTGTTCGCAAGGAAAGTGTCCTTTCATAACTGCGTCTAAAATCCCACTGTAATACCCTAGAGGCTTGTACCCCAATGTGGTCTTCTGTGTAAGCACTGTAGTCGTAACAGTTTCATTTGTTTGCGAGAATAAATAAAAATATCATCTTCTTTCCCTCATCTGAAATTAACTCTCCTACGTATAACACCTCTTCCTGGCAATACTGCAATGTTTCCTTGTTGACCTTATATCCATTGTCTGCTAGGTAGCCATCAGCTGAATCGAGTCTTACCTGCACTCATCTTCTGTAGTGCTACAAATTAAAATATCATCTACATACTGTATCACCACACTTTTCAAATCAACATTTCCTTAGACCATTTGTAGGACCCTGTTAAAGATCGATGGAGACTTGCAGTACCCTTGAGGCAGCCTAGAATGTTTCAGTCGAGTCTGGCGGAATGTAAATGAAGTAAAGTCTTGTGAGTCCTTGTGCAACGGGATTGAGAAAAACACATTTTTTGAATCAATCACCTTGAAATATCGTGCTTCCACTGAGAAATTGCATAGTATCGTTGCGGGTTAGGAACTAAAGGAAACCCTGCCTCTACAATCTGGTTAATCGGTCTCATATCCTGTATGAATCTCCACGACCATCACAGGATACACCACTGTGTTGCACGATGATTCTGATGGTACCAGAATGCCTTGTTTCATCAGTGCTGAAATAGTCTTAAATATGCCCTCATCAGCCTCTCGATACATGGGGTACTGTCTTGCTCCAGGTCAAATCGCCTCTGGCTTAAACTTTATTTTGACTATGTCTATCCCCTTTAATAAACCTACATCATAGGGGCCTGTAGTCCAAAGGATGGTTGGCACCTGGTCTAAGACTTCTTCAAAAATGTTGGACGCTGCCGCATTAATGCCATTCGCTGTGCGACTTCCTTTTTTTCTATTCTTATCCAGTATGTGATGCTCATAAAAAACACTACTTCATCGTTTGTTGAGTCATCCCTAAACATGTCATCATCAGTAATGTCAATCAACCTGTTCCCTTCTTCGATGGCTATCACTGTTGTCTATGGTATGCCTCATCATCTGTTCCTTCGAGCATTGCCATTTTTCTTCATACCATGCTTGCTTCTAGCTCTATAGGGATAGTCTGTCCCCCCACTTCGTCCATAGGTATCTGTGGTCTAAACAAGAATTTGTCAGGTATTCTCACAGTCTTCCCCACTAAGCCAAGTAACCATGTTAATAGAATTCTGACCCCACAAAGAAAAACCTCCGGCTCAACTGGAACTCCTCGCAAAACCACTTGCTCTGTGAACGCCAGTATAAATTTGCCCATGTTTAAAAAGTGTATTCCAGGAGTGGAGCAAACTGTTTCTTCATCATTAAATTAAATTGTCATGTTAGTTTTGTCATCAAATCTCTTCCCAAAATGTTAACTGGTGTGTCGTTAATACAACAATGCAACAGACATATCACACTCTCCTATAGAGACTGGTAATTCATCAGTAAAAGGAACTCGACTTGTAGCTCCAGAGAACTCCTAAGCATTCATGGCAATTCCCGACAATGGATATTTTCCCTAACGTGTACACAAATGAGTAGTCCCAGTGTCTACTAAAAAAGAAAAAGATTTGCCTCCTATTGTCACATCGACCCTTGCTTCCTCTTGGGGGTCTGGTGTCACAGATAGTACTGAACAGATCAAGTCACCCTGTGAGCTGTCCTATTGTCTGTATGTGCATACCCCTGTACCTGTGAAAGGATTCCCTCTGACTACAGTGGCACCTCCTATTCCAGGTGTCAATAGCTGTCCTGTGTTAGCATACTGCTGTGTGTCTGAATGGTGACGTGTTGCGACTGTCCTTGTGGTGGATTCATTTGTACTTGCTCTGGTTGTGGTGTCTGTTGCATTTGCGACGCTTGCGTCTGATACACGTTGTGATCTTGGGAAAATCCTTCCCTAGTTTGTGTACTATATTGTGGAGGATAAGCGGTCCCCCCTCTTGTGAATTGTCCATTCTGTACATTCCCTTGGCTCCCACAAAAGCGTGCAATGTGAACTATCCAAGTCTATCAATGTCATCCCACAAGTCCAACATATGGGAGGAGACCGCCTGACTAGTCCCCCTTGGTTGAATCCTGCTTGCACATTCTGATTCTCATTCCGCGCATTTTGAAATCCACCTTGATTATTTTGGAATCCACTCCTTCCTCTATAATCCGTACCTCTGCCTCGTGGCATGAACCCATTCCCTCCTTGTTCAATTAGGCATTGATTATTCGCCTGCAATGCACCCACTGTTTGCTGTATCCCCAATCATTCTCTGCTTGTCAATACCGCCCCTTCTATGGTGTATTTTGGCAATTTCTTCTGAACTAATTTAGCTTCCTCAGTTTTCCTAGCCTCATCTTTCTTCTTATTTTTCTCCTGCAACAGCTGACAGTGATGCACTATTGTCAACTGTATCTCAGCCCACGGTTTGGCTTCCATTCCCACCTGTTTCTTCATTTGTCTCTGTACTGGCTCGGGCAAGCCTTGACATAAAATGTGGTAAAATAATCCCACTTTTTTTTCCCACGGCTCTTTCGTTTCAAGTTGCCACCACTCTTGAATATTCTGAATGTATGCAATAGGGTCTTCATCTTCCTTCATTTTACGTGTCATATTTGCACCCATATCTGATGTGTCAGGATACTGCACCCTGAGAGCCCTCCATATGTCTGCTCTGCAATTATTAAATGGCACTGCATCTTGCATGGGTTTTGTACTGTTACACTTGCCTATCCTGCTCTCCACCATATGTCATCAGCTCTCTCTCCAATAATAGCTGCAACGAGACCCTTAATGTCCCCTATGGCCAACGTGTTTCCCCCTGTCATCTTTTCTAACTCCTATATCCATTTCCCAGCACCCGATGTCAAACTCATGCAATTGCACCTTAAATTATCCTTGTCCATGTGCGGCAATGGAATATACTGTGGTCTTGTTCCCCTTTTTCTAGTAAGGGATACTGCGTAAACACTAACTTGCAGTGGGCTCCCATTGTCTGTCTATCCATTGCGGGGACAATCATTCCTGACCGTCTCTTCGCTGGTAACGATCTTAACCTGCTCACATATGGTGGTGATTCTCCCTTCTCACTATACGATCGTCCTCGGGGACGTTCTGGATATGGTATGGGATCTGACGTCCTGTCCTTAGGTTGTTGCAGATCCAACCATCTTACTTCCTTGTCTGTCTGCAGGCTGTCTTCGGGGGAACATGCACTTCCTTCATCCCCCCCACCCCCAGGAAAGATTCTCTTTCTTCATCCGACATGTCTTGTCCCCAAGAAGTATGACTACTCTCCCCTTCACCTTGGTCCAGGTTCAGTCTACTTAAAGACAAGGCTCTATGCTCAAGAGGAAACAGATTTCCGTCTTCGGTTTGTGGTTTAAACACTGGGCACACATCCCCTTTCCCTCAACTTTCATAGCTGCTACTTCCCTTTAATTCCTGATAGGCCTTATCAATCCTATCTCTGATGCTTCCAATGTCAAAGTTTTCCTCTTCTAATGCTACTCTAGATGCACCTGGCGTTGCTTCCTTCATCAGACGAAACTCATCTATTCTGTCCCATTGTATTGCTAAACTCGGCCCTACTGGTTCCCTTCGAGCAAGGCTAAATTCAGAATCCTGCTGTCTCCTTTTTTGTTCTAATTCCTCATCTAATTACCTCTGTCTTCTCACCTCCCTTCTGATTCTCCTCTCCTCTTCTCTTAGCTCTTCTCTCCTCACTCCTGTTCTCCTTTCTTCCTGTTCTCCTTTCTTCCTTTTCTCTTCATCTCTGTATCCTTTTGTCTGTACATTTTTGCGCTTCTTCCTCTTCTCTCTTCCTTTCTCTTCTATCCTCATCTTACAATGCTCTCTATTATCATATTTTCTTTGCTCTTCTGCCCTTTCTTCTTTCTTTGATTGCTCCTCCTGATACATCTGTTCTCGCTGCTCTCTGCTCTTTCTTTTGTGTTTGTCTTCTTTCAGTCTTTCTTCACGTTCCCTGTCTTTTGTATCCTGTTCATCTTTGTACTCTCTTTGCCTTACTTCCTCAATGCTTTTCCCATCTAACTTGAGTAATATCTGTCCTCCCATCCATTCGTTCTACACAAGCGTTATCTCATCAGCTTTATCTTTTTCTCCTTTCCATCTCTTAATCTCTCTTTCTTTTTCTGTTGACACATTCGATCACTCACTCTTCTCTACTTTATCTTGTATGATCCTGAAGATCTCCTTGTTTCTCTTACTCTCCTCTGGAATATCGTCACTGCTATAAGCGGGCAGTTTTCATATCGGATTACTATACCCTGCCGTGCCTTCAATTCTTTTAATAGGTACAATCCCTACGTCTTCCATATCAACGCCTCTCACTTCAGGCGGGGTAAGGTGTGACACCTTCCACCTTTCTCTGACTAAGCATCCACTCCTCAGGTTGCGGATCCCCCCTCTCTTCCTGATACATTTTCCAAACCTCTAAAATAACTCATCTTTTGTCTAATTTCTTCCCTTTGTACGCAGCGTACAAGTATGTGGTCATGTGTTGCAATACCGCTTTTGACAGTGATCCCCCTTATGATCATGGCATAAACATCTTATCTGCAGTACCTTTCACCCACTTCGCACTATACTGTTTGAGCTTGGACATGTGCTTTGGCAATGTCTTACATAAATGATCAGAGGAGTCTCAATTGACTGTCAATACTTACCAGATTTTATAAAATGACTTTCACTGCTTTTCTATACCTTTAAAACAACAAATATGAGCGCGTTCCAACAATCGCAGCACAAACCTCTACCCTTTTCAATTATTTCTGTCTGTCTGTGGATTGGTACCAATCTCTCCACTAAGTTATCTACTTATAGCTTCTCAATTCTTCTCAACAATACCCTCACGGCTTCTACTGCCTCCTCAATATTTTTACTTCAATAGACAAACATCAAACTAGTCGACTTTACACACATACTAAAAATATCCTGTGATCACCATTGTTTCTCTTTGCCTCTAATCAAATTCATCATGTGATGTCATACTATGTGGCAAATAAGAAAAACCTATGAGGGATTGTGGTTGGCTCCAGGGGGAACATCTAAGTATACTTTCTATACTGGGTCAGGTTGTGATAGTGCAAATCATCCTCAACACTTATTAAGTACACAGATTACTATTGGCTCTTAAACTATAAAGCCCTTTGTTATATGGCCTCATATAACTGGTTGACACATTCGTGCCATGTCTGAAACATTCAGCTCCTTTGCAGCACATAAGTTCATACCCAAGTGCCAGTAGGTGGACATGACTTTTCTTCCCAACCAATTAGCCCAACATATCTCATCACCCATGCCTTCTGCCATGCAGACTATCATTGAACTTGGCCTTGCAGTATATCCTCTTCTCTACCCTGCCATGTAGAACCGCTGCATGACAACTACCCCCAAGTCACCCTTGCATATTCTTTTGTGGTATCAGCCTGACAATGGTTAGGCTTCTCTAGCTCCATTAGCCTTTGTTGGCAATGTAAGGGTTGGGGTAAGCTGGATGGCTGTGAATGGGATGTTGTCCCCACACATGCCAGAGCAGACTCCAAAGTGAGGACGTGACCTTGCCCCATGCTTGCAACAACTGTGCTCCATGAAGTGAATGACATGGCATAAACCTGAGAGATGAAGTCTCAGCCCACCTTGAAGTGCCAATTGGGGCGTGGGCCAATGACAAAATGAATAGCCAAGGTTTAGCAACCTACATGCAGTCACTGCCATAATTCAGGGGCCTGCAACTTCTGCCTCTCCAGATATTTTGGACCACAACTCCCACTGACACTTGGCTCTGCTGGCTAGAGCTGATCATGGTTGTAGTCCAAAACATCTGGAGAGCCAAAGGTTTCAGACTACTGCCATAAGTGAATTGGGATGCTGACCTAGTCTTTGGCTCGGGCTGGTACACAGTGGATTGGTGCCCTTGGGCCTCTGGTCTCCCGGGAATGTCTGGTGAAAGCTCTATCTTCCATTTCACAAGGTATAAGCACTTTGGTCTGACTCTTGGGAGGCAGCACCACAGCATAAAGGCACAGACTCTGACCGCTGTTGTGGTAGTATAAGTGGGTAACCCATGTATGAGATGGACAGGAACACTGCCATCATCTCGAATGGGGCACATGCTTAATGTCTTTGCTGAGTGATCGTCCTTGGATCAACCTCATAATTGCCCATTCATTGCACCAAAGAGTGAATCACCTTCTGAAAAGGAGCATTACCTTGAAATACTCAATGGGTTGGATGAAGAAATCAGATACAGGCTAACATCTCTACCCCCTGACCCCCAGACCTCTCTGAGCCAATCCAACTTATTCTGGCAACACAACAATGACACCATGCCAACAATGCTCGCATCTTCCTGATGTCCCCAGCTGGGGACAAGGCAGCAAGGGCGACCTGGGTCAGACCCGTTTTGGAGAGCAATCGTAAATTCAAGGTAATGCTGTTGGAAATTTAATAATAAATACATCCAAGCAAAAGATAACTATCCAAGTCTATCAATGATCTCAGCAACAATTTACTATCAGTGAAGTGAGTGCAAGAGCTCAACAGCAATCATTACAAAATGGCACTTGACTCCACCCAGCTGGTCAAGAGAGCTCTAACCACAAACACACTACAAAATCTTGAAAAGCAAGTGGATTTAGAAAACTGGTCACTGCAGAATAATATCTGTATCAAGGATATACCTGGCCATCTTGAGATTCAGATGCAGGAATTCTTCAAGGAGGAACTAGGGCTTCATTACGAGTCTGCCGGTACAGAAATAAGGGTACCAGTAGCAATTGACCGGCACCCTTTCCGGACCGGAAGACTACAATTCTACTTTCCTGAGCCTGTGCGCCCAACAGGTCTGACCTGCCGGGTGCAACGGCCCCGGAAAGCAGAGTTGTCATGGAAGCACCGTTAGCAAAGGTGCTGGTGCTTCTGAGTCCTCATTTGCGTAGAGTCCTATGGGACTCCATGGGAATGGGGACTAACATTTGCCACTGCTTGATATCGTGGGCTGCTGGGACTTGTAATGTCCTGGTGGCATCAAGATATCAGGCAGCGGAAACAGTGTTTCAGTCCGGCGGCAACCCACCGGTAACACAGGCAGGTTACGGCCGGACTTGTAATGAGGCCCTATAGCTCACAGATGACTCAAATTTGATTTTCATTTTGTGTGCCTCTGGTTATAAGACTGGGGGCCTCATTCCGAGTATGGAGGTAGCGGCATGGCTATCCCCATACCAGGTACCGGGTCCAAGTTCCCTGAATGGGGAAATGCCGGGCCATTTCGACCTTGGAGGGCCGGTATTTCCCCATTCAGGGAACCCGAACCCTGTACATCCCCATTCCCATTTGAGCCCCCATAGGGCTCAATGGGGAGCATGCTAACAACAGGCCCGTTAATGACGGGCCCGTTGTTGGCATGGTGGACCGCTCGTGGGACCCGCTAAGGACGCCTGATAAAACTAACGGTTCCCGCAAGGAGGCCTCGTAATTTATTTTATTTATTTATTTATTTTACATTTATAAAGCGTTCACACAGCCCGCAGGCATCGAGGCGCTGTTACAGGAATTGTTTGTATTTCTTAGTTGCATAATTGTGTTTTTTGTCTTAGTTACGTATTTATAACGCGCTTAAACACCGAGATGTTTCTAAGCGCGGACCTTGGGATCGAACCTGTTGTTGCTTCGTGTTGTCTTGCTTCCAAGACGCGCACGCTGCCCCTGAGCTATCCTCCCTGGGGCGGTAGGGGGTTAATGGGGCCTGTAGCTCTACCGGCCCTGTTAACCCCCTACCGCATACCTTGTAATGAGGCCCTGGGTCTTGGTTTTATTCTTTACACTGCCTTGCTTGTTGGTAGGATATGCATATCTCATAAAAAGCTCCTCCTTCAGTATCAGGCACGGAGAGTGGAAGGGTTGCATTTACTCCCTGGATCAGTAATGTAATGTGGGGGAATATTTTGTTTTTAACAATCTGAATGCCTCAGTGGATTTAGAAGGGGGTTCTCCAAAAGTCATCCCAAATTTGATTCCTGTTAATCGGCGCACTTGGTTTACCATTCCTACTGATCATGTGTTCCGCTGTGTGGAATTTCTTGGGTAAAGAGTGAAGGTTCATTGTTATGGGAATAAGAGGGTAGTCAGATGGGGTAACATCCATTCCAACACAGTGAACAAACAACCTGCTATGTTTCACATTCAAGGGATCCCAAAGGGCTACACACTATGCAAATTCCAGCTCAGGCTTGGAGAATTGGTAAGAGGGGGAAGCTGTTTCACATTCATTATGGACTTATGCTGGATGCTCGCTACCCTAAACAGTTAAATGAATGATGCTCGACAGAGGTCATAAACATGCAGGGCCTTGATTTGACCTTCAAACATCACTCAATGCAGAAAAGACTGCCAGACCCGTGATCAACATTGGTTTGTTGCAGTAAAGTCATTTAACTAGTAAAGACACCAAAAGGTTGACAACAAAACAGTTTCAGTAACAAAACTTTGCCTCAGTCGAAGAAAACAAAAAGAGGGCTGGCGATCCGGTTTAGGGGCTCTTGCCCTTTCCAGGAAAATGCAGTATTGGGAGCCCCTAATTACTGTTCCTTCCTCATGAAAAGGGATTAACTACAGGAACAAAATCCCCTCTATTCTCAGTATGCCCCCAATGAGAAACCAGATACATTTTCCTTGAGGTGTTCCCTACAATAATCAATTGATCAGATTGCAAATTATTTATAGGGGGTATTTCGACATAATCCTGGACCCACACATGGACAAAACCCACATGTGTGCACAAAAAAAGTGCCCATACACTTATCTAAATTCTCCATGAGCAAGGTCTTCTAGAGTCCTCGGCACCTAGGAGAAAAAGATTTCTCACGTTTCCCATGCACACAGGTGGTTTTCCAGAGTCAATCATGTCATCATTCAAATGCTGTGTAAGGCGCAACATGCCAAATAAATAACCGACAAAAAAGAAAAAACGATCTCACCAGAGCACTCCCCAATTCACCTGCCTTTTGAAATGGGACCAATCAAACCCTAAGCAAAATAATGTATGGAATTTGAACACAGTTCTAAAGGGCCAGCTCACAGTAACTCACATTTCAGCTTAGTGGGGGAGCGGATTATGAATTCTTAAATCGGTAGCTCTTTGGATTTTAAGAACTCTGATTTTATTCAGATCTGAAGGTTGCCACTGTCACAGTTTATTGAAGGCTCCAGACCCGTATAGTTTACCAGTGGACCTATATAAGTCTGATCCACCGATATGGGTACCTTTTTAACCAAATGGTTTGAGTCTGTTAATAGGAACTATTGTCCCCCAAGATCATGGTGCACAGCAGAGATTGTACCTATGTATACAAAAAGGTGATTGTGGTGAACCGGCAAACTATGCAGGCAAATCAAATTGATCGATAGTCTTGGGAAAGTTTATGGCAACGTTTTAACAGGACATATTGACCAATGGGTCCTAGAAAATAGCATTTTCAGTCATACCCAAGCAGGTTTTAGTGTAGGATATGGAACTATAAAAGAGGTATGTGTGTATCATTATGCATTCAGAAACAAGTTGTTCTAAAAGGAGAAGCTTTGTATTTAAATTGTGTTGATTTGAAAGCTGCCTTTGATGGTGTGAATTGCCCATTATTATGGGGTACACACCTTGAAAGTACAACCAAATTTGCTAAGTGCTAAAATTCCACGTTATATGGAACATTCTGCAATGGTTTGATGGGGCGATGGGGGTTGAGTGAATGCAGCTGTTCCGTATTCATTTTAGGGGTAGGGGGTGGGGGTCAGGGTTGTGTCCTGGCTGCTCTATTTTCCATCAATCTTTGTTAATGACATCACAACCACTCTTTTATCCCTTCGAGCAGATCCTCCCTCACTTAATGAGGAAAGAATCCCCAGTCTTATGTTTGCTGATGACGGGGTTCTGTTATCCAAGACCCCAGTGGAGCAGTGAACATTTTTTGGAGTTTGCTAGGAACTTTTATATGAAAGGCTTTCTTATGAAGTCATCTAAAACTAAGGCCATGACTGCCATAAGAGGAGATCTTGAAACTATTAAGATTCAATGTGTAGAACATTTCAGTTATCTAGGAGGGTACTTTAATTGCAAAGGTATTTGGAAATCCAAATTACCCCAAAGTGAGCTTTAGAAGATTGGTAGGGAGGACATGGGATTTTTTAGAAACGTTATGGGGGCATGCTGTTTCACATACACTCGAGGTGTATAGAGATCAAGGACAGTCAGATTTAAGATATGCAGCACAACTCCAGGGTTATACCAGTATTGGGGACCCTGTGGTATGTGAAAATCATTTTTGTAAGAAACCTTTCTCACTCCCAGTAGTGGCACCAAAGGTACCCCTACACTTAGAAATGGGCCAGTTTGGTATAGACTATAAGGCTAAATTGAAGTCTACATTGTATAATTTATAATGGCTTGGATCGTGGTCTAACCCAATCTTCTGATATATAGAGAAGCTCTGTTCATGGTCCTGAATCACCCACTTTAAGGTAGTCTTCGCAAAGATAGGTATGAGCTGTCTGTGGGACAATCCTGGAGAAAGAGTGCTGATCTCTCGAAAAAAGGAAATATGCATACTGGGTCTGGGTTACAGTAGATATTTTGGGGATATCAGGTGAAACCTACTTCCGGAGCATTTTTCAGCAAATAAACAGGTCATGGTTTTTTATCCTATCTAGATCAGATTAGGCAATATTTGATATATATTTGAAATTTTGGTTAAGATTTCTTTCGCAAGGTTTACTGTAAATTGGACTGGTGCCCCTTCCTGGATGATCTGAGCACCAGGGGACCACTCCGGTGGGGATAGTGCACGGTACAAATATCCTTTAACATTAACATTAGCATGTAAGAAAATGCTGGCTTGTTCCATTGTTCAAGCATGACACAATTGTAAGTTTGCAAGTGGCATTCATTATGTGTAGATCCACAATGACAGATTGTGAGCTTCACGGTTTGTGGGAGAAGATGGAAGTATTTGAACTAGTTCTGTGAACAGCGAGTTTGGTTGGGACCATTTTAAAATTAATCTAGCAGCACTATTTGATGACTCTTGATGGGTTTCAGATTATGAATTTGTATCCCTTGATTTAAGTATTAGTAATATATTATGCATATATTATATATATTGTGGATTTTAACTTTTTTAAGATTCGTTTGACATTGTTACCCATGTGTTGTGTTTTACTTGTAATAACTGAAGGGAAAGCATTTCCGAAATAAAGCATAGATGATGATGAATATGATTTGAGGTGCGAGGAAGACCATGTTGTGTCGGGGCATTATCAAGCAACCACATAATACAAAATGTCCCAAAAAGTGTTCAGGTAGCAGCTGGAGGTCAATAAGTAAGCTCTTGAAGTGATGCATAGAAATCAGGTTGCCTCAAATGTTTGAGGAGATGGAATGTAACAAGAAACAATCTAGAAACTGTTCCAGTAAAAGGACTTGCACCCCCCAACATTACTACACCAGTGGGAATAAGGATTATTGCTGTATTGCCTATAAATTCAGGATTCGGAATCACACAAAGTTCAGTGATGCAAATGGGACGCTAAAACATAGGAGCAAGACCGGACTAGTATTACTGAGAAAAATTACACTAAACTTATTGGATCAGAACAGAGGGAGAAACCCACTGCAACTCCCTTGGATTAATGAAACGGAAGTACAGAGACTAGATCTTGTGACACTTCTTTTCCCATCAGCAATCCTCTGGGACCGGACCAGATTTAATTCTATAAAATATCATTAAGGAATTGAGTGGCTGTGATGCTGGAAATGCATCGGAGGGACAGGGCTTCCGTATCCTTGTCCTTTACTGCTTTTTATCGTGTGGTCTGTCATGTTTTCCACGCAGGAGTTCATGTGAGACTCTTGGAGGTGCAGCTCTCTCTCTTTTGGTTTGGTGAACAGACCCATGGGATACCCTTATGGCACCCATGGGTAGGGGTACAACCCTGTGCCCCTAGTGTATGTTTTTGGGCACCTGTGCGTGACCCACAGAGCAGGGTACGGGCTGGTGGCAGCTCCGTGCTGAAATGACTGGTACCCTGAGCGTCCTCCATTTTGTGATGCCCAGGCCCTGTCATGGGGAATCGGTAGATTCCGGATGGAGACAAAATGGCCCCCATGGCCTCTTGCCTTGCAACACCTGTTACCTTGATCTTCCCGAAGTCCCGGGAAGCCCTGCCTCTGTCCCTTCCCCCTGACTGGCTGTTGGGTGGAAGTTCTGTATATGGTAGTGTGGGGAAGTGCCGACCAGACTGGCTGGAGCCTTCTCAACCACCGTATGTTGTGGTTACGCCAGTGGGTGGGACCTGGGTGAATGGAGTGTGTGACGAATATACATTGTATGTTGTGGCTGTCTAGTATCTGGTGTGTGACAAAATGGTTGAGACAGCCCTGCCCGAAACCGGTATGAATGCAGCTTGGAGTGTTGAATGGCTCGGTACTTATCCCAATACACATACATTGTTGTGAGTGTCTGGAGAGAAGTGAATGGCCTGAATACCTTGTGTGCCTGATTGGCTGCCTGCCTGCATGAATTCCCGTAGTCGTGATTGGATGCTTGAGTGTGATCCAGCGGGATGAATGGGAGATCAACAATATATCCGGGGACCTCTCACTGCTAGGAATCGTTTTCCCAAGCCGAAGTCCACTACGACGAGTAACTGGAGTAACTGAAGCTTGATCCTGAAGCCCTGCTGGACGAGAAGAATTGCTGTTGCTCTCCTTCGCAATCTGAAAGCTGCTGTGCTTCAAGAACTGACCCAGAGAGGACCTGCTAAGGAGCCCTCTTCCCGAGCTGCGAGGGACCATCGTGCACAGCTGATCTTTGCCTAAGCTCCCTGGTAGACAGACCTTCGACAGGCTGCCGACCCGATATGGGGACTGCTGCGGAACTCCAAGGAGAAGCGCCCGGACTGTTGCCCGCCACTGTCGCCGACCGCCGTCGCCGACTGGAGCCGCCGGGCTCCCGTTGCCTAAGAACTTCCTGATCCAAGGATGCTCTCGTCCGCATCGTCGCCGCTGTATCCTGCTGGAGAAGGCCTGACCGTCGACGCACTGAGGAGCATCCACCGGTGGGTTTCCCGCCACCCAAAGACCACAGAGATGCCGACGACTCGATGCCCTTGCTGGGCCACAGTTCTTCAACTCTTGCACGCAGGACATTTACGCTTCCCTGTCAACGAGCACCGCTAGGAACGACGCGGCCACTTCACTGTCATAGCTCGACCAGTTTTCCGTCGGACGTTCGATGACCCGTGACTCCTGCCTGAAAGGGAGGACACTCAATAAGGCTTGTCGATTTCCCCGACGAGAAACGCTACAACGCCAGGTACTTTGGAGTTGCAGAACTATTGGAAAGTCTAGTGTGAACAATATATGGACTGGGCTTGTATCTTTCTTCTTCAGGTTGCCCAGGTGGGGGGGATCTCCACACAGAACTGTGTCTAGTGGTAGGGGCCAGTATTTTGTCAGTTGTTCATCCATCTTGCTTTACTTCCTCTCTCTACTGCTGGTTTCCTCTTTATTTTGATCTGTGTGTCATTCTGACCATATGCACTTGAATAAGATCTAATAACGTTAGTGGTACCACTTTAGAATTGTACATATTTACCATTGTTGATTTTCGGAGTACAAAGTGAGTTATCGGGATCGTGTAAATGACCTTGAATATTAATTATATAAAGACTGTGTTTTAACCGATACAGTGTGTGGACATTCCTTTGTGGGTGCTCGGGGACTACACTGTACTTTAGAACCAGCTTGCATCACCTCCCGAGAAGCTAGCCCTTGATTTCTGATCCATTGCTATCGTAATAGAGAATCTTGGCAGGGGTCTCTGTGCCTCCCCTCTACCATATAGAGAGCGGAAGTGCAGACCCCCCCTCTGGTCTTTACAGCGGCATAATAACTAAAACATAAAAACTGTATGCTGAAATCAAGTATCCGTTTCCTCCTTCATGGTTGAATAGGTCAGATTCCAAATTTTCTTCTTAACTCCATCCCAAGATTCATGGTCAAATCTTGGTGAGTTAACTGAGGAAGTTTCTTCCGAAGTTGGTCTCTACACACGAAACCTGATCTATAAACAACAGGAGCACTCTGAACATACAGCGAGAGGGATCATTCATATTATTGAATTCTGCCTATGGAAAAAACCCAGTTCTCCCAACTGACTTTAGATACCAACAAAGTTTTTAGTAAGCTAGACTGGAGCAATATCAAATCAATAACTTTACCGGACTTTCACCTAGTTAACTTTGCCAATCCTGCACCTAGATCAAAGGTTAATAGGATGCTAACCCAAAGGTTATTGGTCTCTGGAGGAACCCAACAGGGCTGCCCGGTGCCAGTCCTGATTTTTTAATTTTTCATGGAACCGCTTCCTCTGAAGTTCAGGGCCTATAACAAGGTACAGAAATTGCATTGTATGCAGCTGACGTCAAACTGGCACTTACAATACACAATCCCATCCCCTCTGGTAATGCAGGAGCTTGTACAGTATCATTCTTCTCTATAAACCACTACTGGGGGTTACACTCTTGTGTGCTTGGCTAGCATTATGATTTTCAATGTGACTAGACTAAACTTACATACATCTGCATATACCTTAACAATTCCCCAAACACACTAAAGAAACCTAGCTTTCTGAAACTCTGGCAGAACTACTGAAATATCTTCATATGTGCAGAAAATGTAATAAATTGTGGATGGATAGAATATCTACAGTAAACATGAATTCAGTACCAAGGGTTATGTATTGCAGACAATCTCAATCTGCATTCCTCGCAAGAACATACAGCTCCTTCAAAGGCATCCATTTGACTTCATCTAGAACATAAAGCTCCCAAGAGTACCACATGGAATACATATATGAGCCTCCTTAATTAGGGAACTGGATGTCCCAGATATCAGAAAATACATGTACACCATGGAATTTGTACCAGCGTTTGACATGTGTGCTTACACATCAGAAAATGGACAGTGTGAGATTGAAGGTAGTGTCCCGGTTTCCAACTCACAGGAAATGTTCACTGGGGTCATATATCTAATTTATTATGGTTTTCACTATTACCCAGTCCCCTAACTGGAGTTCATCTAGAGGAGCACAATCAGAGGTCTAAATTATCTGGAAGTGCTATACGTGGCAGGATATTCATTCACTTTCAAGCAATGGAGTGTTAAATGTAACCTATCGGAAACAGAAAGATTCAGATACACACAACAGCATCACCGGATAACAAACTACAAAATCCATATCCGTGGCTCCCATAAGCTTGAAGCCTAAAAGAAGGATTAACATAATGAGTGGGAAGGAAAAAGAGCTCATACTTGTACAAATGATTAGATCAGGACACAACAGCACATGGTCTGAGGAAATGGAAGAAAGCATCAAATACCAAAATATCTGAAGATTCCTGTTAGTGAGTGCATGAACCCGCAAAACATTCACATGCCCAACAGCCAATAAAATGCATATACACTCTTTATAGAGAGGTACATTACCTCATACATACCTAGTGATATGTGACCACAGTTCCCCATCATGCAGGAGGGAGTGTATCATTTAGGCTACCCCACTGCACGTCTAGTGGCAATGCCCAAAAGCCTACATTTACTGGAACAAGGTTCTCTTAAAAGTGTAAGATATTATGGGCACACATTCCCTTATGTAATAAAGTAATGGGTATAGTGAAGGGCTATGCACACCTAATGTAGTAGAGAGACTATTAAGCCCCTCAAATCACACTTTGCTGAAGCATTGCAGCAAAGACTGAAGACCTGTCCTCTTCTTGAATTCTGACAACATAACATAATACTATACACAGTTAACTTGGCCATTAGACTCTCCATCAAACTACAGGAGTAATTAAATATAGCTGAAAGGCAATTTTTGAATAACCCACTTATGACAAATGTTAACATGAAATGTGCAACTATTAATAAAGAAACTGAAGATTTTAGAAATTGTCGTTTTTAGAAAAATATTTAATAAATATAAAAAAAGACATCACAAGCTTTTCAAAATAGAGAGTCTGTGCGTAGTTAGCTGCAGATTACATATCAAGACTAAGATATACTCCTAATTATCAAAAGGGAGGACAGATACCAAATGAGAAGGTCACCAAGTATTTTACAGCTTGGAACAAAACACCCTTTTTAGGAAGAGGTCAATTTAGGGACAGGAGACAATTCCCAGAAGGGAATAGTCCCAATCAAGGATCTACAGGAGTGTTCTTAACCTGGCAGACAGCAAATCAGTGTTTGCACCACCCATTTTTATGAACTGTTAAAGTTACTGTGCACATATGTTAGCATTATCAAAAGGTGTGTCTTTTGTTCCAACACAGTCTGTTTATGCAGACCAAGTTGGAATAATGTTTTGGCAAAATGAGGCTACAGATCTACATTACTGATAGAGAACGTTCCATAAGTGAAACATCAACTAATTCGAGGAATAAACCAACGTTCATACCTTTGGAACAAGACATGCCCCTAAATATTAACTTTTGAAAAAAGTCTTTCCAGGTCTCACTGAAATCTTTCAGGCTCCAGTTTATGCTTCAGCATACCTGACTAAACAGGAAGGTTTAGCTCTGCAATCTCTCCATAACAAAGGCCTTATCACAATAAAACCAGACAATAAGGTTTGGGTCATGTTCTGGATACTACACATAATAATGACAGGACTAAACAACTCTTTAAAACACTAGCCACTATTCTAAATTAAATAAAGCTCCAAAGAAGCAATGATGCACATTTAAAAACTTTGTGAAACAGGCATAGAAGGGAAAACAAAAAGCGATGTACTTAACACCTCCTGATACCAGGAATCTGCTTTTCTGTGTTGCTGAAAATTCAAAAGCATCCACCGGGGCTATCTACTGTTTTGGTCTGTATTAGAACTGATCTGTATTAGAAATGAAGGAGGCAAACATATTAGGGAGAAGTTGATACAAACAAGATTTAAAAAGATCAGCATCACTAGCACTAACCACCCTGACATTACCACGAAGAGTGGGCACTTTGCATGTGGCCACTGTGTTACCTGCCCATTCTCAAAGAAATTTGATGACTTGACACATGATCATTCAAATGGTAACTGAAGAACCACACTAATTTCCAAACAAAAAATGCTGTCTAGTGTCCATGCGCTAAATTACCTGTCGGTGTAACTACTAAAAGTAGCTCTATACAAATTGGGGAATACAGGACTTAAACAAGAATTTACAGGCAAATCGGGGGAAGAATGTTGTACTGCATAACCATACTGTTGTCCATTGTGAATTGCTCATTGTAGACCTATTGAAAATGGACCGAAATAATGTTTACACTATCAAAAGGATCCACAAACTGGTATAGAACTGAACGCATAGATCAAATCAATCACATTTCAGGACTCAATGAATACATTAATGGTTGCTCTTACTATGTGACCATTACTGTTTTATGTACTACGGATTGGGTCCTTTCCTTTGGCTGACAAATCAGTTTGCATTGTACATTTCCCATCTACTTACAACATTAGGTGAGCTGTCTTAATGGCAGATTGCAGTACACATACGGTCCATCTTTATTTCCAAGGTGGCACCTGGAAATGCCAGCTGTAGACTATGCATAAAATAGTCTACTTGCTGTAAAGTACCACTGCGGACTGGTGCCAAACACTTTGTGAACTATTTAGCTCATTAGTGGTCATAATGAAGCTAAGGCCCCAATGTCTTAGACAAAGCTTTGCCTAAATACCTCATTGAGATAAGACATTGTTTGCATGATGAGGTGTACATTTAATTTGAATAACTAGGTAATTTATAAAATGTAATTATTTTCTTTTTCCCCCTTTTCCCCCCTTTCCCCTCCACTACCCCTGTTCCTTTCACTCTCTTCCCACCACTTTCTTCACCCTTTTTCTCTGATCTTTTAATAGAGGGTCACTAACAGCTGTGAAGATTAACAGCCTTTCTTTTCCTCATTTTGTTGACAAGAATTGCGTCATGTTTCTTACTACATGTTAGCTAAAATCCTGATTGATAAAGAAAATATAGTGGCAGTATTTAGGCTAGTCAATGTTTTTTAAGATTACTGTTATATTCCGTATTCAATTGCAGAGTGAATTTATTGTTGTTAAGCATGAGAGTCAGTAGGCTCTGTTGAAATGGCCGAGTTTCATTTATTGAATATAATTTAGCTACCATTTACTCCGGTTGGTGTATTACTTTAAAAAACAATAATTCAAGAAGATAGCGAATTATATTCCTAAAACACTTAAATGATTTCTCTGTATGGCCTGCATTTCCGATTAATAGTATGTTGGAATATATACTGAATAGTGCTTTCAGTCTGACGGGGGCTTAGCCATTAACCATGGCCTTTAAGGCTGAAACTTTAGTTTACTAGTTTAAAGATGATTACAGTGGTGTAACTAAACTAAATTATGATGTAGTGCTGGTTTGACCACATTATATCAAAGTTACTTATTTGATACTTATGGATCATGTTTCATCTGGTCTTACTTTTCAGTGAGATGTCAGATTGTAGTGTTTTGTGTAATTATGTTGATTGTTTGATCATTTCTGTCTGTGTCTACATACGTTCACATTAGGGTCGTCTATGTAAACTGTTTTCTCTTGACTAGCAATTTTCTATTTAATATTTTCTATACAAAAATATTGTTCCTATATGGTTGTCATTAAAGAACATGGCTATAAATGTGTGACATTTTATATATGATTTATGTGTTAAGTAAATGCTATACATTTGGGAAGTGTAATTTATGCATTGGCTCTCAGAGAGAAATAGTTTTTATGGGGATACACCTTTTTGCTTGTGACATTGCAAGGCTGCCATCCTTTCCTCACACCTTTTTGATTTGCTGAATGCAATTAATGAATTACTGATGTGATGATTGATTTTATTTGAAAAAGTGAAAACAGTTGGAAAAAAAAACATAAATATAAAAGGAAAAGAGTAGCGGATGTCTTGGCTTAGCTCCCACAAACTTGTTAACCTGCTAAAAGTGTTCGCCCCCACAATCGGAATTCCTGCTACATAGTAGAAATATACATCGCAAACTGGCCCAAATTGGGAGGTCATCAATGGCCAATCTGCAATCCAAACAGAGGGCAGATGGGGAATGTGTTACCTGTTATTTGTTCATATAGAACATGACTGTGGTGCGGTCTGTAATGGTTCACACCTTGGCTTTCTTGAGTGAAGGAAGACCGGCATGAGACACTCAGTTAATTTCAGCACACTGATGTTCAACTTGCACTCATATGCCTCAGGTTATGAAACCTGAGCGGTAAGAGAATCATTCCCCTTTAAGAAATCCAGTTAATGTTGCAAAAGAAAGACCTTGGGCTGTGGGTTGTGAAAGGGGAAATCCATCAGAAACCTCTACTCCTAGGGGCCACCACCAAATGTCATCTTAGATCTTTCCTGGTATGGTAATCGAGAGGAACTGTGGTTGAAAAGATTCTAGCACAAATAGAAGAATTTATATGCAAGCCCATTGCTTTCCAATGAAGGACAACAACAGCACTTTTTGGATATAGCAGGAAAGACCAGGGCGATGATTGAAGACCCGGCATACCATGAGCACATGAAATTCATTTTAATAAGGGGGATAAAAGAAAAACAATATTGATGATTAGAAGCATTGAATCCACTTGAAGAGTGAGTTAGAAATGTCAAGGTAGCTGAGAATTAAGAAGAAAATAAAAAATGAAAGGCTACCATCGAAAGAGAACAAATTATCTTATTGTTAAAAGTTGGAAATATATTGTTGACCCCTGAAGAAAGTCTAAATAAGTTAGGATGAGGAGCATCCCCTCCAGCATCGAATGGAAGATTCCAGATACATAGTGTGCAGCCTTTCCTGAGTGTAGTGCCATTGGGTAACTATTTTTAGCCACATTTCCCTGGTTTGCACTGATCAGGTCAGTTTTGGTATGCCGATCCAGAGATCCACCCACTGTTGTTTTGGAATCTCCTCCCTCAGTGTTTTCCCCCATTTGATCATGTAGGCCCATTTAACTTCTTCTTCCTGTGAGTTGATAAAGTTATAGAGAGAGGAAACTAACTTCTTGGATCCAGAGTTGGTTATCAAGTACCTTTCAAATGGAGTGAGGTCCCTTGTAGCCGCTTGTTTGACTTCTGGTGTCGCCAGCCAATGTCTGAGCTGATCATACTTGTACCTGTCCGCCTCTGTCAGGTTTAGTAGAGCTTTACACTCTTCGAATGATCTTATTTCTTTGTCTTGGAAAATGTCCCTGATTTTTGTGCACCCTGCGGCTTCCCAATTCTCAAAGGCCCCACGTTCCATTCCCGGTGGGAATTGGGGGTTCCGACCAATGGGTGTGAAGGGAGCTTCCACTGTGGTCATGATGCCCCTCTGCGTTTGTTCACCCCTACGCGTTTGTTCATCCCCGGCTTCCTGTGTAGTCTTCATGACCTCACTTATACTTAGATTTGGGTGCCTTATGTTGCTTTGATTTCCATAGACTGTCCTCCAAAGGAGATCTGGCACCCATATCGTTTGTTGGTCTTCCCCCAGCCATTCCTTCAGTACCCTTAGTTGCGCTGCTTGATAATATTTTCTAACTTGAACTTGCCCCTTCTGGACTTCCTGGTTCTTATCGCGACGGGGGTTGTATTCCTTGTTACTCCCAACATGGCCGTGCCAAGTGACTTGCCTCGCACGAGCCTTCACGTCGCACACGGCACGTTCTATAAATTGGCCATGCCCCCGCGGCCCCGCGTGTCTCAATGCTATCATTAGGTAGTGACTTGACGTGTGTGTGCTGTTCGGCGAATCCGCTATTACTAGTTTCCTGGTTGCTTCTTCCTTCCTTTTACCCCTTCCCTCTAATTCTGCATCCGGAATCCTCATCCCTAGCGATGCTACCTTTTTCCTGGACATCCTGGAACTGCGACCTTCCCGGAACTCTGAACGCGCTCTGCAGCCGGACGAGACTCGAGCGAGCCTATACAAGACCCGATCCGTCCACAAGAGGAATCCTCCCGCGGAACAGAGCAAGAAGCGATCCCAGGTGAGACGGGGGGAGATTTA
Organism: Ambystoma mexicanum; assembly: GCF_040938575.1. NCBI lineage: Eukaryota > Metazoa > Chordata > Amphibia > Caudata > Ambystomatidae > Ambystoma > Ambystoma mexicanum. Next base: position 416,023,354 of record NC_090934.1, on the reverse strand, counting down.
CAACAGTGTGGTAGGGACATTCCCCCCACTCTGGTAGGTGCCGTGAGGGTAGCTCTGGCAACCCTTGGGGGTTTCCTCTTCCAAATATAGTACGAGATTGCCTTTGACAGTGCCTTGAAGAAGGATCTTGTGACTGTTATTGAGAGAGCGTGAAAATAGTATAGTAACCGGGGGAGAATGTTCATTTTCACCGACTGAATTCTACCCCACCATGAGACCATTAGCGGGCACCAGCGTTCCAGATCCCTCTTTACTCATTCCAGGAGTGGAGGATAGTTTCCCTTATATAGCATGTCCACCTTGTGTGTGAGCCTTATACCCAGGTACTTGATTCCCTTATCTGCTATTTTTAGGTCTAGCGGTGCTACCTCCCTTTCCAGTTCCCTTCTCTCGCCTGCCAAAAGTAGTATCTCCGATTTTTTTCTGTTTATTGTAAGGCCTGAGATCGCCCCAAAGTCTCCAGTTCTTTTATTGCTAACGCTAATGTCCTCCCCGGGTCCTCTAGGGCCAGTAACATGTCATCTGCGTAGGCCATTACTTTGTGCTGTCTGCCTGCCATCTCAATCCCCTTTATAAGGGTTGACTCCCTGATTCTAATTAGTAGTGGCTCCAAAAAAATGGCATATAGGAGGGGGGAAAGAGGGCATCCCTGTTTGCTTCCCCTTGTTATCTCTACCCTATCAGTGACCTCTCCATTTACTGCTATCCTGATTGATGGGGAGTTGTAATTGGCTCTAACCATGTTTATGTATTGATCTCCAAATCCCATGCACTTCAATGTTTTGAAAAGTATAGACCACCCAACCCGGTGAAATGCCTTTTCGGCGTCTAGTGAGAGCAGGATTGCCGGCGTGTGCTTGATGCCTATCTTTTCCACTAGGTGTATTAGTCTTCTTAGATTGTCGTGCGTTTGTCTACCCGGTATAAAGCCAGATTGGTCAGTGTTTATTAGGGTGGGCAATAGTGGGGATAACCTTGCAGCCAGAATTTTTGTGTAGATCTTAGAGTCCAAATTTATCAGGGCAATGGGGTGATAAGAAGGTGTTTAAAAGTCTTGTCAAAACTGGGGTAAGTATGTCTGCATATTTTTTATAAAAAGGGGCTGTGAAGCCATCTAGGCTTTGTTGTTTCGGAGTTCTGCTATTGCCCTCTTCACTTCTTCTTCGCTAATCAGGGTCTCTAATGCCATTTCGTCCTCCTCTGATATTTTTGGAATGGGCAGGGATTGTAGAAACCTGTCTTGGTTGCCTTCATCTGGGAGCTCCGTAGCGTACAACTTTTGGCAGAATGCCCTAAAGGCCCCCCCATATCCTGGGTACGCGTTTGAGTCTCACCTTGTGCGTTTTTAATGTTCATGATGGTCATTGACTTTTGTTTTACGCAGAGTTGCCTTTCCAGGTATCTATCTGCCTTATTGGCTTTGACGTAGTATCATTGCTTGAGATACAGGAGGGATTTCTCTGCTTTTTTAGTGCGCAGCATTTCCAGTTGCCCCTGCGCGTGTCTCAGAGCCTTCTTGAGACTTCTGGTGGGGTGAGTCAGTAGTTCCTCCCGAATGTCTGTTACTTTCTTTTCAAGTTCTCTTTCCCAGCAGTGCCTCTGGTTGTCTTTGGAGGCTTCCAATGCTATCAAATGTCCACAAATTACCCCTTTGAAAGCCTCCCAGACTGTTCATAATGGGACATCCCCTGTATCGTGTTGTGCAAAATATTCTGTGATTTTGTCCCTTATCGCTTCTCCCGTTACCGGGTCCAGGATAAGATCCTGTGGGAGCCTCCACCGCCATAGTCCTCCCCCCTTCCCCGGGGTCAGAACCTCCAACCATAGCAGGGCATGGTCCGACAATGCTATGGAGCCTATGTCCATTCCTTGAATTTTGCCCATCAGCCCCACCAACACCCAGAAGTTGTCTATTCTTGACATCGTATTATATACATGCGAGTAATATGTGAATCCACTCTTTTGGCCCTTTAGTTCCCTCCATACATCACATAGCGCCATCTGGTCCCATCTTTTGTTTAAGATGCTTGGACGGTGCCCCCTGACTTTGGGATTCCCCCCGTGCTCCTATCTATTTGTGGGTGCCAAGCTATATTGCCTGTGTCCCCCCTCCCCGCTGGTCGCCTGTGTCTGCCTGTGACCCCCCTCCCCGTTGGTCGCCTGTGTCTGCCTGTGACCCCCCCGCTGGTCGCCTGTATCTGCCTGTGACCCCCCCTCCCCACTGGTTGCCTGTGTCTTCCTGTGACCTCCCCCCCGCCCCGCTGGTCGCCTGTGTCTGCCTGTGACCTCCCTCCCCGCTGGTCGCCTGTGGCTGCCTGTGACCCCCCCTCCCTGCTGGTCGCCTGTGTCTGCCTGTGACCCCCCCTCCCCGCTGGTCGCCTGTGGCTGCTTGTGACCCCCCTCCCCGCTTGTCGCTTGTGTCTGCCTGTCACCTTCTCCCCTCCCCGCTTGTCACCTGTGTCTGCCTGTGACCCCCCTCCCCGCTGGTCACCTGTGTCTGCCTGTGACCCTCCTCCCCGCTGGTCGCCTGTGTCTGCCTGTGACCCCCCCGCTGGTCGCCTGTGTCTGCCTGTAACCCCCCTCCCCACTGGTCGCCTGTGTCTGCCTGTAACCACCCCCCCACTGGTCGTCTGTGCCTGCCTGTAACCCCCCCTCCCCGCTGGTCGCATGTGTCTGCCTGTAACCCCTCCCCATCCCCGCTGGTCGCCTGTGTCTGCCTGTGTCCCCCCCTCCTCGCTGGACGTCTGTGTCTGCCTGTGACCCCTCCCCTCCCCGCTAGTCGCCGGTGTCTACCACCAATGTTGACCTCATGCATTACCTTGCTGCTGCCGCCTTTTAAGATGGGGCTGGCACTCATGTTCTATGCCACTAGTGTTGTCCTCATGCACTCACCAAGTTGCTGGCGCCTTTTAAAACGGGGCTGGCACTCATGTTTTAGGCCACCAATGTTGACCTCATACATTCCCTTGTTGCTGCCGCCTTTTAAGATGGGCTAGCACTCATGTTTTATGCCACCATTGTTGTCCTCATGCATTTACCTTGTTGCTGCCGCCTTTTAAGATGGGGCTGGCACTCATGTTTTATGCCACCAGTGTTGTCCTCATGCATTCACCTTGTTGCTGCCACCTTTTAAGATAGGGCTGGCACTCATGTTTTATGCAACCATTGTTGTCCTCATGCACTCACCAAGTTGCTGCCGCCTTTTAAAACGGGGCTGGCACTCATGTTTTATGCCACCAATGTTGACCTCATACATTCCCTTGTTGCTGCCGCCTTTTAAGATGGGCTGGCACTCATGTTTTATGCCACCATTGTTGTCCTCATGCATTTACCTTGTTGCTGCCGCCTTTTAAGATGGGGCTGGCACTCATGTTTTATGCCACCAGTGTTGTTCTCATGCATTCACCTTGTTGCTGCCGCCTTTTAAGATAGGGCTGGCACTCATGTTTTATGCCACCATTGTTCTCCTCATGCAATCACCATGTTGCTGCCGTCTTTTAAGACGGGGTTGGCACTCATGTTTTATGCCACCAATGTTGACCTCATGCAATCCCTTGTTGCTGCCGCCTTTTAAGATGGGCTGGCACTCATGTTTTATGCCACCATTGTTGTCCTCATGCATTTACCTTGTTGCTGCCGCCTTTTAAGATGGGGCTGGCACTCATGTTTTATGCCACCATTGTTGTCCTCATGCTTTTGCCTTGTTGCTGCTGCCTTTAAGATGGGGCTGGCACTCACAATCTATGCCACCAATGTTGACCTCATGCATTCCCTTGTTGCTGCCGCCTTTTAAGATAGGGCTGGCACTCATGTTTTATGCCACCATTGTTGTCCTCATGCATTTACTTCGTTGCTGCCGCCTTTTAAGATTGGTCTGGCACTCATGTTTTATGCCACCATTGTTGTCCTCATGCATTTACCTTGTTGCTGCCGCCTTTTAAGATGGGGCTGGCACTCATGTTTATGCCACACTCATGTCTTTGCCACCAATGTTGACCACATGCACTACCTGTGTTGCCACCTCTCAAGATGGGGCTGGTGCTCATGTTTCTTGCCACCTATTTTGACCACATGCATTACCTGCTGCTGACACCATGTTTTGCTACTGATTTGACCACATGCACTTACGTAACCAAGCAAGTTTTCTTAACAGTGCCACGATGTCCGAGGACAGATGTGCGCTCTACAAATGCAAATATATAAAATAAAATAAAACAAATATTAAGGTCTCCCCCATTATCACCTCTCATTTTGCAAAGCCCTCGAGCTTCCCCATCGTATCTTGCAAGAAGCCATCTTGACCCGTGTTGGGTGCATATATCGGCGCCAGGGTGAGACGGCTACCGTCTAGCACAAAGTTGGCAAACACAAACCTCCCTTCCCTATCCATTAGCTTATCTGTGAGTACAACGTCCGCTCCCTCTTTTACTGCATCCAGCACCCCAGCCCTTTTATGTACAGCATTGGATTGAGCCCATATCTTGTACCCTCTGAGATGTACCTTCTTTTTATCCTGGGCTCTTATGTGGGTTTCTTGGAGCAGAAGAATGTTTGCCTTTTCCCTCCTGACCATGCTCTCTAACTTTTTCCTCTTCACAGGGCAGATGATAGAATTCTAAGGTTCCCCATCTTGTCTTAGCCCAGATTGAATGTCATGAGTTCCCGACTGCAGAGATCCCTTCCTTCTTCCGGAGTTCCCCTCCCTCCCCCCAAATCCCTTAACTCCCCCCCAACTATGAACTTTGAACCAACTATTATCCCGAGGAAGGCCCGGGTACTTATGGATGCTAGGGCGTTGAGCCTATCGCTCCCTGCCCTCAATGAACTCGGGGTGAACTTCGCAGGGGATCCTAAACCCTGCATCTTCCTCAGTCCTTACTGTGTACCCGTTCCGGGTCACCTACCGGGCCACTGGGTATTGCGTTCTCTGGATATCCTTAAGTGTTCACCTCACCAACCTCCTGTAGTTCTGGCTTTGTCCCCTGCGACTTGGTCATGACTGCATTTCCCCCTCTACTCAACTGTGGTCTTTGTGGTGTTTTCACTTCCATTTTGCTTCTTCTTTTGTCATACCTCTTCCCATCCTCTCGGCCTTTTGTGGTATTCTCCCCTTGCCTTGTTGCCCCTTTCTTCTATCCCCTCTACATGTATGTCCATAATGTGGAGCCCTTCTTCACAAGTTGTCGCTCTTCTTTGTTTGCCTTCCCACTCGAACAGCAGTCCAAATGGAAACATCCATTTGTATCGTATTTCCTTCGCCACCAGTTCCTTTACCAGTGGGGCCATCTCTCTTCTTTTTTGTAACGTCACCAATGCCAGGTCCTGGTATAGCTGAATGTATGCCCCATTTATCCTTATCCTGTGGTCTAACTGCCTCGCCCTCCTTAAGATTTGTTCTTTTTGCTGGTACGAGGAGAGGGCTACCAGCAAATCTCTTGGTCTTTCTCCTGGCGCGCCAGTTCTTTTTGAGCCCACTCTATGCACTCTGTCGATCCCAATGGTTTCCGCTTCTTGCGGCTCTATAATGTCTTTAAACACCTCCTGGACAGCATTTTTAAGATACTTATCCAGTACCGACTCTGCCATATTCTTAATACGGATATTGGATCTGCGGGACCGATTTTCTTGGTCCTCACATTGGATCTCTAGGTTGTGGGTCAACCGCACCAGGTGTTCCTGCGTCTTACTGTTTTGCTGTTCTTCTTTAGCGTTCTGGATGATTCTCTCGAGGGTGTCTATCCTTTCTTCCGTCTGGCCACATCTAACTTCAGTTCTTGGACCACCTGCTTCATTTCATCCCTCATCGTGGCAAACTGGTCCTGCACCATTGACATAAACTTGTCCTGTACCTCCACGAACCGTGCATGCATGTCATCCCTTGATGGAGGTAGATTGCACGTGTTGGGAGGGTTGCGGTCAACTGGGGTGTCCTTCTGTACCCTTCCCCTAGTTTGTACCGGGGTATCCGATGACCACATTTGCAGCAGGTTCACGTCCTGTTTGGCAGATTGTGGGTTCGTTTGGTTCGAGCCCCCTTTCCCCTTTGCCTTGGACATGGCCTCCGTGGAGTGGCCCCGCGATGAGAGTGGGCGCCTTTAGGTGACTTCACTGCCTTGCCCTCGGTTTGTTGTCCTTGCTGCCCTCCACAGACTGCGATGGGAGGGAAACTAGGGGGGTAAGACCTTGTCTTAGTGGTGGGGGATGCTGTCTCTCTTGCCCCTTGGGAGTGCTGGGCCTGTGTTTCAGATCCGGGGGCTGCAGTCCAATACCCCCCTGCCCGTGGAGGGCATGAACCTGGGGGGAGAGTTCTTCAATCGGTGCTCCCTCTGTTCCCCTCCGCCCTTCCCCCGCAGCGTGTGGCCTTGATGATTGGCTTGGGGTGGTGCCTCCCACAGGGTAGTTACCCCCTTGCCTTCTTTGCAGGGGGAGGGGTAATGGGGGAGAGCTGCGCACCTTCTGCGGCCCCCGGCGCCTGCTAATGGTGTGTCCCGCGGTTCGGGCTCCGGTGCTCTGGGTGCTCTGTTTCCTCCTCCCTGCGGTGCACTATGAGCTTCCCTGCGGTGCTCTATGAGCTCCCTGGTGTTGCTCTCTGCCGGTCGCCCCAGCAGCGTGGGTCCTCCGCGGCCGGGATGGGAGGTGCACCACCCCTCGCGGGTGCCGGTCTGCACGTACCGCACTGCAGGTCTCCCCGCTGCTGCCTCCTCCTCCGTCCACGGTCGCCCTTCTCGCCACAGCTTCAGCGACGTTCCTCGGTGGGGGGGGGCGCCCGTGCCTCTTCGCTCCCGTGTCTCCTCTTGTCTGCTCCACGGGGGCGATTTTCCCTCTCCTGTAGCGCCGCCCACCTCTGCGGAATATTGGTGGTGTTTATTCCGTGCTGATCATCAGTTATCCTGCTTTATTGTGGTGCTTCATTGTGGCCCGGCAGGAGTGAGACTTAGACGCATATCCCTGCGCCAGCGGCCATCTTGGGAGTCTCTCTCTTGCCCCATACCTTGATATGGTGAGGACCTCTTTTATCTTTCCCCTATTCATGCCTTTACATTGACAGTGCTTTCTCCGACTTTCACTGTGCACTTATGACTCAATTTGACCAACAATATCCTGCTCCCACATTCCCACCGCCTGTCCCTGTCCTCAGCCTTGAATCACCAATCAAAATTCAGACGCTCAAAACAAACATGGCATGACCTACAATGCTGGCGTACATTGATTTATTTAATTTATTTTTTACATTTCTAGAGCGCATGCGAACCCTGAGGCATCTGGGCGCTGGAGAAGCTGGTTACATACAACCCATATGCTAGGGTGGAAGTGTGAATTAGTTACAGCATCATTAAGGAGCATACATTTTGATACAGCATTTTAGTTATTTTGAACTCATGAGCAGAAGGAAGCAAGAGTCAGTTACATGAGACAATGCCCTGGGTGGGCCGTTCTATCCGTTGGTGTTAGCTATGCTAGTTGAACCAGATGGTTTTGAAGATGCATCTGTGTGTGATAGTGAGGATCTTGAAGGCGATACTTTCTTTGACTGGGAGCCAGTGGGCAGCTTTGCAGGCAGCAGAAATGTGTTCTTGCTTAGGGATGTTCACGGCAGCGCAAGGGCATTATTTTGGATGGTTTGGAGTTTTGTAAAGTTATGGACTAAGGTACCAGCTGTTAGGGAGAATTCTCATTTATGGCTAATTTCCCTCACCTAGTGAGTCCCTCAGCAGCTTTGCTGGATTTCTGGGGTTTATCTTTTCCACCTGGTAAGAGTGTGAGCCTTTTTCCCACTCTTACAGTGTATTTTTGTGTGTGTTGTACTTTTTGTGCTCATGGCCTATGGAGTGTCACCAACTCCCTAGGTATCATCGTTATACTTGTGTGTCACACAGCACCTTAAGTGCAGTGACACAGGGATGTCTTTTAGACTTCCCTTGTGAACTCCATTTCTGGGGATGACTACTGTCCCCCAGAACCCTGTAAAGTCACCATTGGCTTTACTAGTCATTTTTAATAGAGATCTAGTACAAACCATCTTACCATGGAGTACTGGAGGGGAATATCTTTCCCCTGTCCTTCTGTACCTCAATGGGCACTTTGTGTCCCCCATCCCGACTCGACATGGCTGGGGCAGTGTTAGCTATCATTTTTAGGGGCGTGGCTAACTGCCATGTAGAGCGGACGTGTCTCCTGTGAGCTCCGTGCCGATGTGCCATCATAAGCTGTTTTTCATGCATTTCTGCTAACTTTTAAAAGCTGCAACTTGCACTATTCGTTGCCGGATCTCATCAGCAGTCGTTTGATCCGTCTTTCAGACGGTTGGAGACAACCAACGTCGACATACGTCGAGCGAGAAGTGCCGGAGCCGAGAACTAAAATGGCGGCTCCCGCGTCCTGAGTTTCGAGGGACCAGAGCGCGCCTACACCGCGGAGGACGTTGTCCATCGGGGCCTGCCGGGGAGCCGGAACAACCAGCCAGCCTGCACCGGGGTCGGGAGAGAGAGCAACCGTGCTCGTAGACAGAGCGAGCCGCCCCCTGAGCCTCCATCCAGCAGCGTCCTGCCCGCGACCGCGGAGCCCAGCGGAGCCCTGACAAGACCTGCGGCCGGCCGGAGCCGCGAAGGTGAGCGGGGCGGGGGGTAACCAGTGATAGAGGACCTGCAACCGCATATTACCGGGGCCTCGTCCCCCCCGCCAACGCGTAACTGCGCCTGGGAGTGTCACCGAAGCTGACCCCACCACCTTGCGCCCTTCAGCCGACACCGAGGGCGACCCAGGCCCGACGCACTGTACATCCACAAGAACTGGTGATCCCACGGGCGGCCATAGCTTACCCTCCTCCCATGTGGACTTCACCCATAGGACGGGGTGCGGGCACTGCCGAATCCTGACGCCTGCCTCTTCGGATGTACGGAGCCCCACCTCGGCGCCCAGATATCACCGCCTATCTTTGGCCCCGGGCCCCGCAGCAACAGTGCAGCGCACCCCTCCGCGCCCCTGACTAGCGGCCTACCACCCACGCCCCTGGCGCGAGAAGACTGTGTGCTCACAAGATGGCTGGTAAAAATAGCAGGCCCAAGCAACGACAGACCACCTTGGATACATACGCAGCCAGTGAATCTCCAAACCCTGAGAGTATGAATTGTGTGCCCACAAATCTTCAACCGGACCATACTGCACCGATGATACCCGAACCCAGTAACACCCAGCTCCTCGAAGCCATCAGACTTCTCCAAACAACGATGGAGCACAGGTCAAAGAAAATACCGAATCCAAAACGCAACTCCTCTGAGACGTAGATGAGCTCCAACAAAAAGTCAAGAACTTGGAAGACTGGGCAGAGGAAGCGGAGGGGAGAGCCCGTCGCAACAATATTTGTCTCCTTGGGCTACCTGAGGGTATCGAGGGCTCCGACCCCACTAACTATATTGAGAACCTCTTGCTGCAGGAGGTGGGAGCTGGCAAACTCTCCCAAGGTTTCTCCATTGAAAGGGCCCACAGATCCCTTGCTAAAAGACCTCCGCCAGGCGCTCCACCCAGGCCGGTGATAGCAAAGGTCCTTAATTACAAAGACTGAGAGGTGATCCTAGCCTTTTCCCGAGCAGGTGGCCAAATCAAACGAGACTCCGCCACAATTGCCATCTACCCTAACTACACCTTCCAGGTTCAAATGAACAGAGCCCAGATTATACACACAAAGGCCAGATTGAAGGCAGCTGGGTTGCGTTACATGCTCCTGTACCCTTCAAGACTCAAAGTGCTACACAACAACAGGGCGCACCTATTCGACACTCCGGCACAGGCCAGAGACTGGATGGATGGGCAGCAAATACCTGATATCGAAGAAAGAAAGCGGAAACCTAGATAACGTTTCTCCCGTCATTTCGAGAGGAATCATGCAGCCTTCACCCACCGCCGGCGGGTGAAATGAGCCCCTACACAGCTGAATGGATCCTGATATGGAGACACTCGAGTCAAGGTCCACTCCACCCCCTGGACATTTCTTTCCTTTTTTGGGTGTACATACCCACCCGTAGGGCACCTGGTGACCTATGCACGGTCCTACGGAGCGGAAACGGGTTTGTCATGACGAGGGTAACCTCGCTGGGCTAGTTCTATGCTTGGGTTGTTTACAGTTAAAGGGGGAGGGTGGGAAAAAGGGAGTTATCACTACAGTTGGGAACTGCAAACGGGAATTACCAAGACCACGGAAGCACTCGTCATGCATTTCTGCATTAATAAGACTCAGAGTCCTGCTGGCCCCACACGTCCGACTACGCAACACCTATGGCTGACACAGTAAAGATCGTTACGTGGAACGTTAGAGGCCTGAACAGCTTTGTCAAACAACGACGCGTCCAATCCTACTTGAAGAGATGCAAGGTCGGAATCGCCATGCTCCAATAGACTCACCTATCTGCCAAAAAGCTAGATGCCCTGGCCAAAACTTGGCGCGGCACCCTAGTGGGTTCCACATACTCCTCCTATGCCAGAGGGGTCCTGATCTGGATTGCCCCCACGGTCCCCTTCAGGCTCACAGCACTAAATCAGACAACGAGGGGAGAATGGTTGTGGTTTGTGGTTCTATTGAAGGCAAAGAGCTATGCCTTGTCAGCACTTACACACCCAAACCACGACACAACTACCTTCTTCCACTCCCTCTACACACGGCTCACCCCTTATACGGACAGAATTATGATTTGGGGGGGCGATCATAACTGTACCCTTGACCCTTTGCTGGACAGATCCGACGACAAACACGACCGCCCCTCCCCTCCGACCAAAATACTTTCCAGACTAGTCCACCAGTTGCAACTCAGTGACATTTGGAGGGACCAGCACCTGGGGCAACGCGAGTACTCCTTCTACTCCCCCCCACATGCCGTGCATACCAGGTAAGATTATATCTTTCTCAGCCAGACAAAGCAGTCTGTGTTTGTTGACGCGCATTATTTGCCGAGGGTGCTGTCCAATCATTCACCCCTGCTGGTCACCTGGGAGGTGTTCCCGCCTAGACCCCCCCATACCCACATGGAGATTGAGAGCCGAAGCTCTGCTTGATACAGCATTCAGAGAGCACATTAGAGACGAGACCGAAGAATATTGGGAGAACAACCTACATAGTGTTAAATACATAAGCACCGCCTGGGAGGCATATAAGGTGGTCATGCGTGGTGAGATAATCGCAGCAGTTGGGGGTGCTCAGAGATCCATCACTACCCTCTTGGAACAAGCCGAGGGAGACCTGCGCGCCCTCGAGGGCAGGGCTGACTCATCTCCCGATCATTTACTTAAAATTTGTGAAATCAGACAAACCTGCCTAAAGCACTGGGAAGCCCTAGGTAAACTAAGCTACGCCAAGCACACGGAGAGAGTCCATGCCCTGGGGGACAAGCCCGGAAAACTCTTAGCTTGGCTCTACAAAAGGGAAACCCCCAGGCCGCCCATATGCCACATACTTGCACCGGATGGCACTACCGTGCATACCCAACAGGAAATTAACTCGGTTTTCTCTAGCTACTACCATAATTTGTACTCCGAGACCCCCCCCCCCTCTGACACGGGGATCGAGGACGCCCTTGACGTCATCGATTTGCCAAAACTGGACTCGCATATGGCCGAGACCCTCGATGAGCCCATCACTCCCGACGAGGTCAAGGTGGTTATCAGAACGCTACCAGCTGGGAAGACCCCAGGCTCGGATGGCCTCCCAGGGGAGTTCTATAAAACCTACAAGGAATCACTCGCCCCTATATTGGCCCAGGTCTATAATGAGGCCTTCGAGCGTGGCACCCTCCCGGATACCCTGAGCGAGGCCGTGATAATACCCCTACTCAAATCTGGGAAGGACGGGGCAGATTGTGCCTCATACAGGCCCCTCTCCATGCTAAATGTAGACTGCAAGATCCTCACTGCATTGCTCGCCAACAGACTACGCAGAGTGATCCCACTGTTGATCCATCAAGACCAAACTGGATACGTCCCCGGACGATCCATTACTGAGAACCTGCATAGGCTACATCACGTTATTTATAGCACCGAGGGAAGACCACAGAAACTCGCGGTGGCGTCACTGGATGCCACCAAAGCTTTTGATTCAGTGAGGTGGGAATGGCTATATGTTACTATGGCAAAGATGGGAATAGGTCCCGTATTTCTGAAATGGACCCAGTTGGTTTACGCCAACCCCACGGCAAGGGTACGAACCAATAGAACCTTTTCCGCGAAATGGTCCCTACACAGAGGCACCCGTCAGGGCTGCCCCCTATCCCCCATGCTGTACATCATCGCCGCCGAGCCTGTAGCAGCCTACCTGAGACAGGAATATGGAGATGGCGGCATCACTATAGATGGGACAACTCATCTCGTCTCTATGTACGCGGACGACACCCTCTTATATTTGCAAGACCCTGAACACCTCCTACCCTACATTCTCGAAACCCTGGACAGCTTTCATAAGCACACCGGGATCCAGATTAACAAAAATAAATCTTGCCTCTACCCCCTAGCCGCACTACACAGTGATTATTATGGGTCCCTCCCTCCCCTAGATCTCGAATGGCAGGCGACATTGTTTAAATATTTAGGGATAAACATACATCGAACCCCCGGCATGGAACATATATTTAACACCGTAAAGGCCAAAGACTCTCTCTTGAAGTCCATGGAATTTTGGGGGCGGCTCCCGCTCTAGGTGGCCGGGAGGGCGGGCCTCCTTAAGATGGTCGCCCTGCCCCGCCTATTGCATAACTTCACTAACATTCCCTTCTATATCCCCCCTGCGTTCTTTAAAGACCTCAACAAGCTCTGTAGGAGCTTCCTTTGGCAGGGATGCAGGCATAGGGTGTCATTGCAGACCCTCCAGAGACCATACGAGAGGGGTGGGCTGAAGATCCCCAATTTTGAACTCTATTTCCTAGCCAGCCAGCTGAGACACATTGTGCGGTGGATGGCCGACGAGAGCACAACAGACACCCGCCTCCTCCAACCGGCCCTCCCCTAGCTATTACTCAGGGATCTGCTGTGGACCAAGAGGAGTGCCCTCGAACACTGCCCTTACCTCGTCAAGCTGGGACTCCGACTCTGGAAAAGGGCCTGCAAACTGGTCTGGTCTGAAGACCAGTACTCCCCACAGATCCCCATTGCAGCACTCATGTCCAACCATTCCTGGGGGCAACTTGAGACCCGTACACAATGGGAGCCCCTCGGGGTGGCCACACTTGGGGACCTGATCCAGCAGCAGACGGTTTTAGCCTTCCCGGACCTTTGCGACGCCACTGGCCTCCCGGCCGGGCAATTCCTACTGCACAGAGCGGTCATACAGGCCCTGACTAGCAGGTGGCCTGTCGCTGGTGACCTGAATGATGAAAACGAATGTATTGAAACGATACTTAATGCCGCCGAGGGGGGCCACGAAACCTCACATATTTATGAGGCCCTACTATGGGGCTCCACCAAAGACGACCTCAAATGCTGGGACAAATGGGAAACCGAACTGAACTTGGTTTTCGAAGACAAAGCCTGGGGTGATATAACCCACTACCATAAAAAAGTCTCCCGAAACGCCCGCTTACAGCTCATCCAACTGTACGTCACGAACAGAGCGTACCTCACCGCGGAAGCCATATCCAGATTTACCGGTGCGACCACCCAATCATGCCTCGGCATGCATCCTGGGCAGGTATGGGTGCAGCAGGGAGAACAAACCCCTCAACAGGCTGAGAGACCTTATTTACATAACTGCCAAGAGGCGTATAGCCATGGGGTGGAAGAGCCCCAAAGGCCCGCCTATGCCCCTATGGTGGGGGGACCTTACAAAGTGGATCGCAGCGGAAACTGCGGCATGGGAGACTGCGATCCAAGTGCAGAGGCTTGACTCCAGCGAAGAGCTACACCGCTGGGTGGCCTTAACAGTACCGTTACTATACCCAGAATCACAGGAGAGTGAGATAGCTGGGGAAGGCGACCCAGGCCCGAGCATGGACTCATGACGAACTTAGAACTTACCGTGGTCTTGGAGGGGGAAGGGAGGGGGAGAGTTGGGGATTTATTTTTTCTGATCTGCTCAACCATCACCATTGATGCATGTTTTTCTCTTTGTTATCGTTTGTAATTAAACTAATAAAATATATTTAAAAAAAATATATATATATCATTTTTACATGGATTCCCGTGTTAGTGTTCTGGTTGTGGTGACAGATGTGGACATAAAACCCACTACCCCATATCATTTTTATTTTTGGTCCCAGCATGGTTTTTTCGCCATTTCGTGTTAGAAGGGTCTTTCTTGTTGTTTGCTTTTTGCGCCAAACCAGGTTTGGTTTCCTTGTTCTCTGTCCTTTGGCAGGCTTCTGCGAAGAAGCCCTCCTTTGGCATCTGGGTGTCTAGGTGGGCTGAATGTGAGGGAGGGTTGTGTTCATTGGCTGAGGTGGTTGTCCGGGCTGGACAACCCCCCTGCTTTCTGATTGACAGCCAGGCTGTGTGAATGGGGGAGTTTGGCATAAAAGGCAGGACTCTTGGGCTGGAAGTCAGAGTCGCCACTGGAACTACAAGAACCAAAGAGAAGTGGAGAAGAAGACGGCTGCTGCAACTCCTGGATCCCGGTGAAGCCCTGCTGCAGTCCTGAGCTATCTACCCTTCAACGACAGAGAAGATCCAGTCCAGAGTCTTCTTCCCTTGAGCCTGGTGTGATCAACCAGCTCACCTTCTACAGCCAGAGACTCCTCTTCTGGGTCGAAATCGCTGCACTGAGCTGTAGTCGTCCGGATAGCCATCAGAAGAGCCCTCTCCTGTTTTTAAGGAGCGCACCTTTTATTCATTGTTGCTTTGCTGCTGCTGGCCTCATCCCTGGGTAGTACAGATCGCTCCAGACGTCCTCCTTCTTGTCCCCAACGACTGAAGCTTCAGGAACCGTGAGTCTGCAGGAACTACCAGGAACAACTGCTGTAGCAAAAGCTTTCTTCATCCGACTAAGGTACTGTGTCCGACCTTGAGGAATCGGGGTGAACCCTTTTCCTTTCCGAAGGCTTGTCCTTTCTTCCTTCCCTCTTATAACTTTTGCCTCCATTTGACAATATCCAGTACTCCTGGCAGCGTTAATCTTGAACTGTTCTCACCATGTGATCCTTGACAACAGAGCCCTGCTCCATTTGACACTGGCACAGGCCTATTGACTATTATCTGCTTCTTAGAACACGTTTTCTGATTCTATTGCCTTGACATGGCTATGATTTTTATCCATTATTCCCTTGTTTTAATTCTTTGTGCTAAGTGTGTTTGACTATGGTTACATTTCTCCCCGTGTGTACGCTTTTCTTTCGTAAGACCGAACTGTCATTACTGTCAAAAAGTGATCGCATAAGAAGCCACGGTAACATCTTTGTTTCAAAACACTGGTCTGTCAAATCCTAATGTACTTACCTTGAATTGACCTGAACAAGAGGAATTGGTTGTGTGTACTATATTTAAAGTGTGGTTTTATTTAATAGAAGTGAAGTGTTTTGTGAACAGATGGTTTAAAAATAAATGTACTTATACTTTTTTAACCAGAAACCTTGAGTCAGTGTTTGCTTGAGTCACAGTAATTGTAGCCCTTTGTGTAATTTCTATTACTACTCATTTGCTCTTGAGATAAGTCTGGCTGCTCAGCCATCGCTACCACTTTACTGTGTAGTACGGGCTTGTACCAAAGGTGAAATTGTACTATCACCTGTAGTCTTAATTGTCTGTAGTGTTCCCTAAGGGTACTGCAGATGATTCTGCCTAACACCAGCGACTAGTGCATTGCAGTAATCCAGCCTAGCGCCCACCACTGCATGTGCAATTGTCAGGCTACTGTCTCTAGAGAGGAAGGGTCTTGGCCGCATTTAGTAATTTCGTTGAGTGGGCTGCTGAGGAGGATATGGCATTTACATGTCTGCGGAGAAAGAGAGAGAGAGAGAGAGAAAGAGAATGAAAGAGAGAGAGAAAGAGAAAGAAAGAGAAGGAGAGAGAGAGCGAGAGAGAGAGAGAGAGAGAAAGAGAGAGAGAGAGAGAGATGCGTCGAGATAGACTCCCAGAGTTTTTAATGCTGGAGAAACCTGGATAGTGGATCCATCAATGTTAAAGGCTTCATATTTTGGGTCAAGTTTTTTTCAGCACTGCTGGAGGTCCTTATGATGAGTAATTCAGTTTTCTCATCGTTCAAATAAAGGCCTTGTGTTGCCATCCAGGCTTGGATGGTAGAGTAGGTGGCGCTAAGCGTGGCATTGGTGTTGGTGTTGTTGGGATGGAAATTAGTATGTCCCACCCCCCCTAGGCGCTACAGGTGAGGCAAACCCCATATGAAATAGTGTCATGTTCATGGGGAGAGAGGACCGCACTATGAAACTCGCTGCATATATTATATAGTGTAAACAGCAGACATATAACCTCAGAAGGCTCATATAAAAAAACGCCATTTTGTATTTGTAGGCTTGCATGGCTGTGCTGCACCAGTCATGCTTCATGGAAGGATTTCACGAGAACCAGATCAGTAAGGCAGACTGAGGCCATACCACCTCTTCTCACAGAAGCTCGCTTCCCCCTTGTCCCTCCACTGTTGCAAACATTTAGTATCATAGGGAGGAATGTGCCCTGCAAGGCCGTGAGATAACTCCAAGCTTCTCGCAGTGCCCATTCATCACAACCAAGCTGCCAGCAGGCCTCTAACCCCCACCCAGCCAACCCAGAAACAGAGCCCACACCACTGACCCAACCCCCACACCCTAGCATTCCATGATAAGCAAACGACCCCCTATCATAAACCAAGCAACCATAAATGATGTAAACATGCACTACTGTTTCGCCCCTCAGCATAGAATACATCATAACACGAGGTACAGGGAGGGATAAATTATAGATCAAGCAAGGGTGGGGGCCTTTGGTGCGAGAGGAGTGGTATCTAGGTAAGCCTAGAATGTGTGGGTCAGCGTGGCTGTATTTCTTTCTCCTTTCCCCCTGGCACCAATCCGCAAGCCTCCCAGGTGCATGCCATAGTGATGTAGTAGTAGGCTTAGCATGCTAGCATAGATTTAACAATGTAAATTATGAGAGACCTGACCTTCACTCTGTGGAAAGATGAGCCCAGCTGAGCCACGTGGAGCTTGCTGGATGGCGAAGAGACCAACCAATTGTAACCTGGCATCCCCTATGGAGCAGGACCATGTATACCCTTTTCTACCAATCAGCAGTACGGGTTTAGATCCTGTATGTGATGTCATATGTGACCCTGTGGCCCCTTAAAAGTTACCGATATTCATTCTGAAGGAAGAACGTTCTCGAGCAGCAGAGTCCTTTGCTGATATTTGTATTCTGTACAAATTAAAACTTGTTATCCTTGCAAGCTAACTCCTGGATTATTTCCCTAGTGGGTTGTCTTCATTCTGGAGTGTGCGTAAACAGGGACAAGCCTTCATTTGGTGACCCTGCCGATGTGATCCCATCGCCCAGGTACCTGCAGAGGTATCCAGACGGCCTCTCCGGAAGGGCCATGCCCACCTCCATTGACCAGTCCCAAAACGAGTACACTGAGTGGCCTTGTGGGAGCTGTCTTTGCAGAATCCCACCTGCTATTTGGAGCGGGGTGCGGCCCCATGGAGAGGTGCAGGCCGGTTGTGGAACCCTGTGAATGGAGGCCTTCAGGAGAACGTGAGCACATGAGTGTAGCCTGCAGGGAATAACAAAGTAGGGTTGGGTGTATGGGGCAGTGTGAATAGTGTGAACACGCAGTGACTGAAATCGAGAGTGTGAAAGGTTTATGGATTGTGGTGATTTTTTGTCCTTTTCAATACTTTAAGGATATTAAGTAAAAAGGAAAAGGAATAAGGGAGCCCCCCACCCCCAAGTATGGGTACTCGACCAGTGCAGGAAAAATATAAGGAGAAATATAGAAGCTCCATATAATTAGAGAGCTCGGGAATAGTAGCGGTTGTTGTTTTTGCTTGTTATTTTATTTTGTTTTGTTGGTGTATTTTAAAGTGTAAGGAGGAGGCCCAGCAGGGGCATGTACAGTGTGTGTGGGCGTGTCAGGAGAGTGTGTGGTGGGTGAGTGAAGAAGCTCTATGGGGGATAGCCGGTGGGGAGAAATGAATTGATGATTTCTTTCTGGGAATTTACTGGCAGTATTGACGTGTGCTAGAGACAATTTTTATAAGAAAGGGCGCCTGGTTACGTCCCTGTTCTACCCAGGTAGGTAAACATTTATACAATACAATTGAGCAAAGTCATGGGAACCCACATGGAGAGGAAATACTAGATCCTGATAGTCAATAGACGAACAAATGGTGACAATGACTAGTGCATGTGATTCTACTTTAAATCATCAGAGCATATGTTGCGTATACATAGGAAAGGAGCATAGGATATTCAATAAAATATATACAACATACATAAAACAGTGTACTACATAAAACAGTGTACAAATTCATGTACCAAAATGACTTCTTTAGGACAAGTTTATCAGCAATTACAATCTCTATGGTCCCTTGTGGGGGATAACATGAGGTAAGATAGTACAATTGCAATACACATGGTACAAGTCAATAGACTGGACTGTTGGTGGGTGACATGTTGTGACACAGAGAAAAGTCTACACAACTGTGTTTCGACCACAGAGCTGTTCTTGTGTGGCCCTTACTTGGTGGGCCTTCATCAGGATGAAAAAGATTGACATATAAAAAGATCCTATGTGATCTGTCAAAACAATGGACAGAGCAGGAAGTCAGGAGTGTGTGGGGTTCCGCGTAGTTAAAAACAATTTCTAACACATCAAATGCTGGCTTCTCAAGAGAGACTGTGTAGATTATGGATCTTACTCTAATGTGTTGCACGAGGGCTAACAATCTGAATGTTTAAGTCATCAGATAAATACCAGAGAATTCCAGAATGGGTCAAGTCTGTGAATAATCACTTCAAAAAGGAGGGGTGTAAGGAGTATATCAGACATCTGAGAATGTGTGTTGCACTAAGTTACAAAAATGATTTGAAAATGGCTCTTACCAGCAGTCAACCTGCGACCAGCACCGCAGATGGGTCGGAGAAAGTAGGTCGGGACTGGTGGTGACCTGGAGGAAAGACTGTGAGTGGAGGTCCAAAAGCTGGACTGTGGAAAGATAGAAAGATGGACTACTCTAACATCCACTGTTCAGTGTCTGAAAAAACAAGAGGGTGATTGCTCAAAGTAAAATCTACCTTTCTACCCCCGTCACACACGATTTGAGACATTTGAAAACTTCGTCACCAAGACTATCACCATGGGCATAATGAACAAGAATTACTACCCTAACAATCTACAGCAAGAAGAGAGGATAGCTTTAACGACACTGAAGGACAACAAAACTCTTACGATCAAGCCTGCCGACAAAGGTGGTGGGATAGTGATCCTAGAAACAGAGGACTACATTGAAGAATGCCTGCGCCTTCTTGGTGACAGGAGTGCATACTTACTACTTCAGCGAGATCCTAAGAAAGTGTAACGCTCACCTGGTTCCCACGGAGGCGCGGCGTCGAAGGCGCAGAACTCTGAAGATGGACAGGAAGGGCCCCTCTATTCTGGCTTCCCTGGCTCGTTGGATACCCTCCTGTGCGTGAAAAGGGAGCATTACCAACTGTGGAACAATGCTCAAGCCTCCCACTCCCTTCCACCCCTCCACGATACCTCCTCCACGATTCCCCGTGAAGCCTCACCTTAGGGTTTGGAAGGATGAGCTCTCCATCCTGCTTCTGATGCAGGGGCGCGTTGAAACCCAGTTACTTCACTGGATTGAGGATTGATGGGAGTTCAGGTAAGCTTGACTGTTCAGGTGAGGCGCTGTAAAAGTTCTGTTCAAAAGTTCAAGCTTAATAATAATGTTCGTTGTCTAATTGCAGCAAGCGCTAATGCTTATGTCTTTTTCCCCTTAGGGGCCGGGGTTCGGAGTGCCGGAGATATGGCGCCGACCCGAAGTGAAACAGTTCTGGATGAGCGCTCAGGTAATATCTTTGCATTCGCTCATTCAATGTCTTTGTCTTTTTTCCCCATAGGGGCCGGGGTCCGGAGATGCCAGGAAGCGGCAGGACCCGAAATGCAGTGGGAATAATCCAACAGGTAAGACTTAAAAGGAAACTGAGCTTCCTTATTCCTTTTCTCCCTCTCACCTTTGTTCTTGTCTTTTTTCCTCTAGGCACCGGGGCGTAGCTGAATCCGGAAGATCGCTGCTGAAGATGGAAGCGCCTTGCAAAGGTGAGTAAAATGCAGCGCTGCAGCGATCGAAACGAAATGCCTTTAAAATGATGTCTTCCTTTTCAGGGCCGTTGGAGAAATGACTCTGGGATGCAGATTTAGCAGGTAAGGGCTTTTCCTCTCCTATTCTCTTCCTTTCTCCCCTTGCAGGTGTTCCAGGGTGCTGGCAGGCGTGGCTGAAGTCAGGATGCAGGAGCTGACACGGTGAGCGTCCAGCTGCTAGGTGCAGAACAACGCGAAGCATGTGTGGCTGTTCGGGTGGGGTTTAAATAGCCTTGGAAGAAGTTCCTGGTATGTATCCTTCCACCAATCATGTATGTATCCTTCCCCGACCACACCCGGGTGGTGAAGTAGTCCTACAGGTTAAGTAGTCCCATTCAGGCCTCAAGAGGGCCTGGATGAAGCAGCAAGGTCTGCATCAGGTAAGTGTGCACCCAAGCACTTAAACACATATCCTCTTCTATGAGCCTGGCGCCTAAGGCGCCAGGACTGGGGTCCGCTATGAGCCTGGCGCTTAAGGCGCCAGGACTGAGTCCAAAGGGCCCCGACTTGGGCCCGCTGAGACTTCCCTGGGGAAAATGATGTCTGCCTCTGGGGTTGCTGGGCCCGGCCTGGCTCCTTAGAGGTAGGCATCATGACAGAAAGATCTACAGGAGGAAATTAGAAGCCTCACTCGAGACGCCCACCAACAAACATGGATATGCGATAAAGAATACGTTTTTCTGAACAAGACACATCCGCGTACCCCAGCTTTTTATATCTTAACCAAAATACACAAAAATGCTGAAAAACTGCCAGGTAGACCGATCGTGTCAGCCTGCGACTCATTTGTGGAACCACTGTCCCTGTATACCGACTTGTTCTTGAAACCATTTGTCAATCAGATGGCATCGTTTCTGAAAGACAGCACTGACACTATTCTCATGTTAAACAACATTACCATCCAACAAGTTTGGTCACCATGGACTTTGAGGCTCTGTATACCTCCATACCTCAATGCAAAGGCTTGGAAGCCCTCAAGATATTCCTCGATCAAAAGATTGACACCACGTCCACTCCCACTAATTTCATACTTGAATGCATCAGACTAGCTATGTCCGAGAACTTCTTCCTATTTCAAGACCAACTATACAAGCAGATTAAAGTGGTTAGTATGGGGGCCACTTTCGCTCCCGACATTGCCAATTTGTATATGGCACAACATGAGACTGACTACATCACAGCTCAACAAAATCCCTACAGAGAAAACATCATTTTATGGAAAAGATATATAGATGACGTCTTCCTCATCTGGCATGGTAACCAACAAGATCTGGCCTCATTTCACCAATGGCTCAACCAATGCAACCAACACATACGTTTTACTATGCAGTGGGATTTCCACTGCATCCATTTTTTGGATTTACACATTTACATGTCAGGCAATTCCTTAAAAATGGAACTATACTGCAAACCAATAGACCGCAATTTTGGGACAATAACTCCTGCATTTTGGTAGTTACCACCCTGAAGGACTTAAGATAACCCAACTTATGGTCAATTTTTACAGGTGCAGAGAAATTGCACTGATACTGCCACCTACAACAAACATGCACTGACCTCCAGAAACGACTGCTTCAAAGAGGATACCCCAAAAAGGCGGTGAAAAATGCTCATAAACGAGCAGCAAACACTGAAAGGACCATCTGTCTCACCAGAAAACCCAAAAAGGACCTAGATAGATTGGTTTGCGTGACAACCTACAGTCCACTCAGTAATATTGTGTGGAGCACAATCAAAAAGCACTGGCATCTCATAAAGTATACAGGAACCTCGAATAAAACACCACTTTTCGCATTCAAGAAAAACCAGAACCTCAAAGACTCTCTCGTCCACACCTTTATTGAACCGGCTATTCCTCAATCTACACTGTGGAACCTTCCTCTGATGAAAGGTCACTACCGATGTGGACAATGCCTCACGTGCCAGTTCACTGAGACCAAGACATAACATAACATCTCATGGACAATACATGATCATACCAACTGTAACACCAAACAGGCCATCTATGTCATTGAATGTCACTGTGGCCTACTCTATGTTGGCAAGACAATCCAGGCCATTAAAACAAGAATATCGGAGCACAGATCGTGCATCAAGAATAAAGTGACCGACAAACCGGTGGTCGATCATTACAACCAAAATAACCATACTAACATGGATTTGAAGTGGTTTGTGTTACAGAAATTGTCCCCCACACGACGGGGAGTGTAACGCTCACCTGATTCCCGCAGAGGCGCCGGTCTTGACTGGGTGAATGCCGTATCTTCAAAGGTGATGTGTAACACACGGTTGGCTCTTTGGGCTGGACCTCTGTGCACTGTATGTCTGACTCGAAGAGTAAGATGTCTTAGGTAAGTGAACGCCGAGCTCTCCATCTGCCTCGGGGCAGGGTGCCGTAACCAGTTTCTTCACTGGATAAGGGTGCAGGCCTCTTGACCTCAGAGGACTGCTGTCCGTTGTTAACTGCACGAACGATAAGTTCTGGGCACTTCAAATGTCTTAAAAGTCTTTTGTAATGATATCTCTTGTTTTGCAGGGTTCCGGCGATGGCGGATGGCGGGCTGATGAGAGTTGAGGATCGAACCCGCGTGAGGAATAGAAGCGCCTGGAAGCACGTAAGTAAGCGCTTGTAGCCTGCTTCACGATGCGCACTAACTGTCCCTTTTATCTTGCAGGTACAAGTTCGGAGCTTTAGAGAAGCTGAAGGGTGCTGGAATACCCACTGGATTCGGCGTGGGAAGGAGTAATGGCACGTGAGTAATGAAGTTGCCCAATGTCTTTAAACGCACCTTCTTTTGTCTTTCAGATGCGGGATGCAGCGCCGAAGGCCTCCGGAGCGTGCGAAGAGCTGGTAAGCTTTTGTCTTTCAGATGCCGGAATGCAGTGCGAAGACCTCCGGAGCATGCGAAGAGTAGGTAAGCCTTTGTCTTTCAGATGCCGGAATGCAGCGCGAGGCGTTGGTGACAGCCGATGGACCAGGTAAGAGATGCGCTGCCACTGAAGACCGTAGTGCTAACCTGTTCTTTCTTTGTCTTTACAGGTGCTGCTGAAGACTGGATTCCAGGATGGTAAGCCTTTGTTCCCTTAGGCCCAGGATCAGAAGCAGAAGACACGATGAGCGTTCTGCTGCAGAGAATGCAGAATAACGCAAAGCAAGATTCATCCATCGGGTGTGGTTTAAATAGCCTCCTGTAGTGCTTAGGTGTCTCCTTCCACAGCCACGCCTAGGTAAGAAAAGAGTTCCTGCTTTCCAGAAGAGTTCCAGTGTTCTGAACCTAGGGAGTGGCTCCTGCCCCACCCAACAGGAAAAGTAGTCCCAAACAGAAGAGGATCAGGGGTTCAACTGGCAGGTAAGTAACAGCAGCATGGTCTGCTACAGGTAAGTCCACCCAAGCATTATGAGCCCGGCGCTTCCAGCGCTGGGACTGGGCATCTTTATGAGCCTGGTGCCACTGGCGCCAGGACAGGGTCCAAAAGGTCCCAATTGGGACTGGCTGGCACTCGGAACCGGGGTTATGGGTCTGCTTCCAAGGGAGTCGGGCAAGTCCTGATCTTTTGGAAGCAGAGATCATGACAGCACCCCCCCTCAAGGCCCCTCCCAAACCGGGCTTCTCCGGGGGTTTGGGCTTGTTAGGAAATGTTCGATGAAATCTTTTGATTAGAGGAGGCGCATGGACATATTCTGCAGGTTCCCAGGATCTTTCTTGGGGACCAAGCCTTTCCAGTCAATCAGGTAAAATAGTTTAGATTTGGAGATCTTGGAATCCAGGATGCTTTTGACTTCAAACTCGAGTTCTCCATCAACTAGAATAGGTTTTGGAGATCTAGTTAGTCGGGTTTGAGGTTGCACGGGTTTTAATAGAGATACATGGAAGACCGGATGTATCTTCATGTGAGGGGGCAAGTCCAACTTGACCGCTACTGGATTTACTATGGTAGTGATGGAATAGGGACCAAGGTATCTTGGGTTGAATGTGCGTGGTCCTTTTAGAGGTAGATATTTGGTGGATAACCAGACTTGATCTCCTACTTGATATTGGGGGGCTTCCTTCCGATGTTGGTCTGCTCCTTTCTTGTATTGTTCTTTAGCCCTTTGAAGGTGAGAAACGGCTTTCTTAAAGGCTTGGGTGATTGTAGAATGCAGGTGGTCTACTGCTGGTGTTCCAAGATCTTGGAGTGGATCCAACTCCGAGGTTCGAGGGTGACTACCGTATAAAAGAAAAAACGGGGTCTTCCCAGTTCCCGAGTGGACAGAGTTATTGTAGGCATATTTGGCTATCCAAAGGATATCTTTCCAAGTTTTTTCAGTTTGTTGTAGCATGCAGCGCAAATACTGTTCCAGAGTTTGATTGGTCCTCTCGGTTTGTCCGTCGGTTTGAGGGTGGTGGCTGGTCGAAAGTCTCACATCAATTTGAGCCGACCGACAGCAACTTCGCCAAAAATGAGAAATAAATTGACTACCTCGATCCGAAATTAGAACTGAAGGAAAACCGTGCAGTCGGACGATGTTTTCGAGAAATTCTCGGGCCAGAGTTGCTGCTGTTGGTAAGCCTTTGAGTGGAATGAAATGCGCCATCTTGGAGAATAGGTCCACGATTACTAGGATCGTATTGTATCCAGAGCATGGAGGTAGATCGGTGATGAAGTCCATAGAAAGCGTATGCCAAGGGCGAGGCGGGATGTCAATAGGGCGTAAGAGGCCGGCTGGTTTTTCCTTTTGACTCTTGTTTTGGGCGCATACTCCACAGGACATTATAAAGTCTCTGATATCTTTTTTCCAAGACGGCCACCAGAAGTAGCGCTTGATCTTTTCCGAGGTCTTGGTCATACTGGGATGTCCTTCCATTAAAGAATCGTGATAACAAGAGATTACCTTTTTCTGTAAATCTGTGCTGGGCAGGTATAACCGTTCTTGGAAATATAATAGGTTGTCCTTCACCGTAAAGTCCTTTCCCTGCAGATGCCAATTCTGTATGTCTGCTGGAGTTACCAGTAGCCTGGCTTTATCCTTAACTTCCTCTATGGATTGTGTGGCGATTACACCTAGAATTCTTTGTTCGGGAATGATAGGTACAGGTTTAGGATTGATCAAATGTTCTTCCACTCCCATCCGAGAAAGGGCATCAGCTTTACCGTTTTTTGTACCAGGTAGATAGGTAATTATGAAGTCAAACTCGGCAAAGAATAGTGCCCAACGGAGTTGCCTAGAGGATTGAGCTTTTGCGGTTTTCAAATATTGCAGGTTTCGGTGATCTGTAATCACAGTAACGGTGTGTCGGGCCCCCAGAAGATAATGCCGCCAAGCCTTAAAGGCGGACTTGATAGCTAGAAGTTCCTTATCAGTAATAGTGTAATTGATTTCAGGAGGCGAGAATTTGCGGGACCAAAATGCCACGGGATGCAACTGATTGGTTACTGGGTCCTTTTGTGATAGAACTGCCCCCATGGCAAGGCTCGAAGCATCAGTTTCAACGATGTAGGGGAGTTCTGGGCGAGAATGTTTTAAGATCGGTGCAGAGATAAATCTAGTCTTCAAATTCTGGAAAGCTTGTTCCGCCTCGGTAGACCATTCAAAACGTTTGTTTTTCTTTAACAAGGCGGTGATGGGCTGGACTATTCGAGAGAATTCGGGGATAAACCTGCGGTAAAAGTTAGCGAAGCCTAACATGCTTTGAACACCTTTTACGGAGGATGGCGATGGCCATTTGAGAATTGCATCGACCTTCTTTGAATCCATACACACTCCGCTAGGTGATAATATGAATCCCAAGAATTCAACTTCAGTCACGTTGAAAACACATTTTTCCAATTTAGCGAAAAGTTTGTGTTGACGCAATCTCTCGAGGACCATTTTCACGTGTTTCCGATGTTCAGTTTCCGATGAAGAATAAACGAGGATGTCGTCAATGTAAACAACAACACACACATCTATGAGCTCTCTGAGGACATCGTTCATAAAATATTGAAAGGCGGCCGGGGCATTGCAAAGTCTGAAGGGCATGACCTGATATTCAAATAGCCCATACTTGGTGCGGAAGGCCGTCTTCCATTCATCGCCCTCTTTTACTCGTACCAAGTGGTAGGCTCCTCTAAGATCCAGCTTTGTATATATGCATGCTTTTCTGACTTGGTCTAGGAGTTCAGGGATCAAAGGTAACGGATATCTATTCTTAACGGTGATCTGGTTCAGGGCGCGATAATCTATACAAGTTCTAAGGTCCTCTTCTTTTTTTGGAATGAAGAACAAAGCTGAGGAAGCAGGGGACTTGGAAGGACGAATAAACCCATTCTCTAGGTATTGATCCAGGTATTGTCGGAGGTGAAGATTCTCAAGCTCGGTGAGGGCATAAATTCTACTACAAGGTGGAGTAGATCCAGGTATCAGGTCTATCTGGCAGTCATAAGACCTATGAGGAGGTAGAGAGTTAGCCTGATCCTTCCGGAAAACATCTTGGAATTCTGGGTATTCAGGAGGTAACTGAGGAGCCTCCGAGGAAATTGCTGCCAGTGCAACACCAGGTCGAGGGTGACAAGTAGAGACACATTCTGGAAACTGAACCGTTCTTGCTCGCCAATCGATCTGAGGATTGTGTTTCTCTAACCAAGTAATTCCTAGAATAATCTGGAACTGAGGGGCCTTGATCACATCGAACACGATCTTCTCATGGTGTCCATCTTGACTTACTAGCGTCACTTCTTGGGTGGTATGCGTTACTGGTCCGGAGGCTATCTCCGTACCATCCACCACCGTAGTAATGACGTCCTTTACAGCCTTTGGACAAATAGTCAGATTCATCCTCAAAACAATTTCATGATCCACATAATTGCCGATGGCACCGCTGTCGACGTAAGCTTCAATCGCATGTAATCGATCCGGATGTTCAGGGCTAATGAGGACCATAGGTATCACGAAATGCAAGGTGACGGAACTGGTTTTAACGCTCGGCAAGAGGACCTCTATTCTTGTCGGGCAAGGTCGTTTCCCTGCTCAGAGTTTGTGACCCTGGTAACTGCAGCTCCTACTGCCTTCTTGGCTGGTTTCACCGGACAGTCTCGAAGAAAGTGCCCCGAGTTTCTGCAATAGAGGCATAATTGCAGCTGTTTTCTCCTTTCCCGCTCCTTTTGTGTTAGTGGTCCTTTCAGGCCCCCTATTTGCATGGGTTCCCCGGAGTCTACTCCTTTGGTAGGAGTTGGTGGTTTGGAAAATACTCGAGCATCAAACTTGGAACGATCGGCCTTTCTGTTCTGCAGTCTGTGGTCAATTTGAACGACTAAGTCAATATAGTCCGAACAGTCTTGCGGGGGATTCACTACTTGGGCTAACACATCTTTGAGCTCTCCACGTAGACCTCTATAAAACAGCGTAATCCTTTTGTCATCATGCCATCGAGTTTCCACTATCAGTCTGTTGAAAGACGCAATATAAGCCAAAAGGTCTTGATTACCCTGTCGCAATGAAAGGAGCTCATTGTCCAAGGCCTGCCCCTGTGAATGTCTTGCAAACAGTTTTTCCATACTGAGCTGAAAAGCTTGAAAATCATGGAGAACCGGATCATCTTGATTAACTAGAGGGATCGACCAGTCTGCCGCATTGCCACTAAGGTACGAAAGCACGAAAGCTACCTTAGCTTGATCAGTTGGAAAGGCTGCTGGCCGGCATAAGAAGTGCAACCGGCACTGATTAATAAATACTGCAAACCTCTTTGGGTCACCAGAAAATCGTTCGGGCGGAGCCAGAGGTACATTCCCAGGTAGGTTGATCTGCACTGGGTTCGTAGAGGATGTTGAAGGAAGATTTGCCCCTGATGCGGGTAACGGAGTTTGTCCGGCTTGTGACTGTAGCAATTGTTTAGCGAGATCGTCTGTTCGCTCCTTGGAAATAATCAGTTCCCTTCTTAGAGCATTCGTTTCCTGACGGGCTGCAAGCACTTCTGCTCTTAGTTCCCCAAGTAACTGGGCTAGCTGGTCGGTATCCGAGGTTTCCATAGCGCCTGGGTGGGAGTTTTGCGATAGGCTTTGCGTTCTATAACGCTCACCTGATTCCTGCAGAGGCGCCGGTCTTGACTGGGTGAATGCCGTATCTTCAAAGGTGATGTGTAACACACGGTTGGCTCTTTGGGCTGGACCTCTGTGCACTGTATGTCTGACTCGAAGAGTAAGATGTCTTAGGTAAGTGAACACCGAGCTCTCCATCTGCCTCGGGGCAGGGTGCCGTAACCAGTTTCTTCACTGGATAAGGGTGCAGGCCTCTTGACCTCAGAGGACTGCTGTCCGTCGTTAACTGCACGAACGGTAAGTTCTGGGCACTTCAAATGTCTTAAAAGTCTTTTGTAATGATATCTCTTGTTTTGCAGGGTTCCGGCGATGGCGGATGGCGGGCTGATGAGAGTTGAGGATCGAACCCGCGTGAGGAATAGAAGCGCCTGGAAGCACGTAAGTAAGCGCTTGTAGCCTGCTTCACGATGCGCACTAACTGTCCCTTTTATCTTGCAGGTACAAGTTCGGAGCTTTAGAGAAGCTGAAGGGTGCTGGAATACCCACTGGATTCGGCGTGGGAAGGAGTAGTGCTAACCTGTTCTTTCTTTGTCTTTACAGGTGCTGCTGAAGACTGGATTCCAGGATGGTAAGCCTTTGTTCCCTTAGGCCCAGGATCAGAAGCAGAAGACACGATGAGCGTTCTGCTGCAGAGAATGCAGAATAACGCAAAGCAAGATTCATTCATCGGGTGTAGTTTAAATAGCCTCCTGTAGTGCTTAGGTGTATCCTTCCACAGCCACGCCTAGGTAAGAAAAGAGTTCCTGCTTTCCAGAAGAGTTCCAGTGTTCTGAACCTAGGGAGTGGCTCCTGCCCCACCCAACAGGAAAAGTAGTCCCAAACAGAAGAGGATCAGGGGTTCAACTGGCAGGTAAGTAAGCAGCATGGTCTGCTGCAGGTAAGTCCACCCAAGCATTATGAGCCTGGCGCTTCCAGCGCTGGGACTGGGCATCTTTATGAGCCTGGTGCCACTGGCGCCAGGACAGGGTCCAAAAGGTCCCAATTGGGACTGGCTGGCACTCGGAACTGGGGTTATGGGTCTGCTTCCAAGGGAGTCGGGCAAGTCCTGATCTTTTGGAAGCAGAGATCATGACAGGGAGGCAACACTGACAAGACCTTCACGAAACTGGACCAGAAGTGGGTCCATCGGTTGAACACCATCAAAAAAGGCCTCAACATCACTGTGGAATGGAAGCATTTTATGTAAACATCCATCCCTTGTTCGATATCCTAATATTTTCAAACTGAAGTGGATCCTGGACAATAGCTCATACTCAGTGCAGACACATAAAGTGAAATCAGCTCCTTCCACTTGCCTTTAACCATTCCAGCAAGGGGGCTCTAACTCCCACATATCAAATAGGCAAGGTCTATCTGTCCACTATTTTGATGGGTTTTGTGAACTGCTTTGGAACTGTTTTGTGAACAGCTTTGGAACTGTTTGTGATGCTAGATCTTTTGTCTGCACAATCGTCCAAGTGTATCCTGAACCATGTGATAACATGTTGGTTGACCTATACAATACACCAAGGGCCATGAGACTCTCCATGTGCAACTAGGCTCTGTATAATTGTGTAGTGAATATCTGTCATTAAGGATCCTATGTACTCGCTAACATCAGTGCTGCTGACAACCACGCCTATGATTACTGATATATGTTTGATTTTCTGTTGCACAAACACAGAGCACATGGTGCATACATCCACACCATAGTGATTCATTTCATTTATATGTGTATTTGTATTTATTGTTTTATATAGCGCCTTAATCCAAGGCGCTTTACAATGAACGACAAGATATACATTAAACATGGAACAGTAGAAGCAATAACGGTAAATATAAGTAAAACCAGAAAATCAGCATGTAGAACAATTTAGATATGAGAAAGAAGAGGAGAGGAGGGGGTGGAGAAAGACGAGGGAGAGAGAGTAGTAGTAGAAAGAAGGGAGATTTAGAAGAGAAGGGGAAGATAAAGAACACAGAGAAGGGTAGAAGAAGGAGGGAAAGAAGGGTAAGAGGGGGAAGGGGCAATGGGAGGGGAATGAAAAAGAAGAGATTTCAATGAGGAGCAGAAGGAAGAATAGGAAGGGGAGGAATGGATACAGAAAGGTGGGGAGTTCCAGTGTAAGGGGGCAAGGAGCTGAAAGGAACAGAAACGAGAAGAGGCACAAGGGGGTGGGAGACCTGAAAGTAAGAAGAGATTGGCAGAACGAAGGGAGCGAGAGGGGGTGTAAAATGAGAGAAGAAAGGAGAGGTAAGGAGGAGCAAGGTCATGAAGAGAGCTAAAGACCAGACAAAGGAAGTGAAATTTAAGTTGGGAATGGAAAGGAAGCCATCCTAGCTGAGAAAGTGAGTTGGAAATGGAGTCATAAGGAGAGTGAAGACAGAGGGTGTGGATGGCAGAGTGATAAAGGGATTTGGGGGGGGCAAGAGTGGGAAGCAGGAAGACCAAAGAAGAGAGAAGAACAATAGAAAAGACGAGAAAAGATGACAGAGGAGATTAAAAGTGTGGTAGCATAGAAGGTGAGAGCGGAATGAACTTTGCGCTGTTAAAGAGATGATAGCGACATGCCCGAGAGGTGTGGGAGATACAATGAGTAAAGGAGAGGGAAGAGTCAAAATAAATGCGAAGATTATGAGCATGGTTGGAGATAGGGAGACTAGATGGGGGAAATTGAATAGAAGGAGGGGGAGAAGGAGGAGGAAGTGTGTTAGATGGAAAGAACAAGACTTCAGTCGTGTCAGTGTTAAGCTAAGAGACACAAGACCTCACTGGTACTTGTGATGGAAATACGTTACACGAATCCACGTGGTCCCCACCATGAACCACGGTCTGGTGGGTTCCACTTATGACACTTGCCCCTGGCTCCCACCCTGCTGTGGCTTGTTCTATATTTTTAATAGCCAGGCATTAACACAAACTTCAGCTCTTGTCCACCCATTCCTGGCGCTGGCTACTTTGACCACTAATCACGTATCTGCCGTCTCCACTACCAATTGTTGTGAGACTCCATAACCAATCATGCAGGACGTCGTACTCAGTCCTCCGACATCATGCCAGATTTTGGTACATCGGTTGCCATGACAACTCATTTTTCAAAAACTATGTTTTATTGACACTACAATTGTCATTTTGCTAAATGATTGCTTCTAAATTTTATTAGGAGTCGCAACTGTACTCCTATCTTCTACGGTACCCATCCGTATCGTACGGTCTCTGAGTGCCACATAGGCATATCAAAATGGCCGTCACTTATCGAAGCATCCCGCGGGTCCCTGGACACACTATCAAACATGTCAGGTAATTTGTTTTGATTAGCACTGTTATTACGTCTGTGCCGCATTAGATCACGGCTCACATTGGAACGTCAGACCATCCGGCAGACACGCTTTGTATAAGCCACACTGCACGGGTGGTCGAAGCGGTGTAACAGCATATTGCCACTAATCCAGCTGGATCACGGTCACCCTTGCACTGAGGGGGGCACCTTTGTGCGTCTGAATTAACGTGCATATTTAGTTCTTGGACTGCATTAGACCACGGGTGTCCATGATTAATACAACACTGGCACTCCTTTTATAGATGCGCACTCTCTTTATAGTTGCACATGCATGATGTAGTGCACTATTATACTGTGCAGACTCCGGTCTCCACCAATAGCCATCACTCCTATAGAGCAATCAACCACTCGTTTTTTTAGACACTGGACAGTGGATGTTAGAGTAATCCATCTTTCTATCTTTCCACAGTCCAGCTTTTGGACCTCCACTCACAGTCTTTCCTCCGGGTCACCGCCAACCCCGACCTACTTTCTCCGCCCCAACCAGGGCTACTGGTCGCAGGTTGACTGCTGGTAAGAACCATTTTCAAATTATTTTTGTAACTTAGTGCAACACACATTGTCAGATGTCTGATGCACTCCTTACACCCCTCCTTTTTGCAGCGATTATTCACGTGCTTGACCCATTCTGGAATTCTCTGGTATTTATCTGATAACTTGGACAATCAGATTGTTAGCCCTTCTGTAACACATTACGGTAAGATCCGTAATCTACATAGTCTCTCTGGAGAGGCCAGCATTTGATGCGTTAGAAATTATTTTTAACTACTCGGAACCCGAGTACACGACGACTACCGGCCGCAAACACCCCATGCCCAGCCAACTGACCCACCGGGCTGAGGCCGCCAACAGCACATCACTGCTCTCTTGCACTTTTCCTGCTTCCTCCCACTAACTCAACCTCCCCTCCTCTTTCAGAGCCGCCAGATCGCCAAGCGACCACTTGGGTGGTGATAGTGCGTGGTACAAATGTCCTTTAACATTAACATTAACATTAACCCCACACACTCCTGACTTCCTTCTCTGTCCATTACTTTGACAGATCACATAGAATCTTTTCATATGTCAATCTTCTCTGTCCTGATGAAGGCCGACCAAGTAACAGCCACACAAGAACAGCTCTGAGGCCAAAACACAGTTGTGTAGACCTTTCTCTATGTCACAACATGTCACCCACCAACAGTCCAGTCTATTGACTTGTACCATGTGTACTGCAATTGTACTATCTTACCTCAAAGTTATCCCCCACAAGGGACCATAGAGATTGTAAATGCTGATAAACTTGTCCAAAAGAAGTCATTTTGGTACATGTATTTGTATACTGTTTTATGTATGTTGTATATATTTTATTGAATATCCTATGCCCCTTTCCTATGTATACGCAACATATGCTCTGATGCATTAAAGTAGAATCACATGCAGTAGTCGTTGTCACTATTTGTTCGTCCATTGACTGTCAGGATCTAGTGTTTCCTCTCCATGTGGGTTCCCATGACCTTGCTCAATTTTATTGTATAAATGTGTTAGAGACAAGACTGAACTGTATATGCTTTAAGTGTTTTAAACAAACTTCTGTGGTGCAGTAGCTTAGGCACAGACCCACTGCAAAACACACACAAGACACGACTATGGGGGTAGGCACACCCTTAGACAATATATGTAAGGCCCTGCCCTTATACTGTGAAAACATTAAGAAATATCACTATCAATACGTGACTGACACTAAAGGGGGAGTTATGCCCCACTCCTGACCAGAGCCGGGATCTTTTGAAAGATGTGCGCTGGAGCACATATCCACCTTCCTGACAGCAAAGTATAAGGGGAGACTTACAAAATAGGAGGGAAGTATTGAACCTATGGAAGATGTTTGAAGAAACAGAGGATCTGAAGGGAGAGGGGGTGACAGATGACAGTTGCAAGGAAACAGGGAAAGGGGAGGCTGGAGAGAAAGGGGAGACAAAAAAGGGGACATAGCAACACGCCCAGCGGAAGGATATACAAACCCAACATATGTGTCAGTGGGCACAATGATAGTAACACCAAGCACAGCCCCACCCCGCTGTATGTCTCACCTCTGGAGGTTACTGCCCACACCGGAGTGAGTGCAAGAAACGTATAAATAGCATTGGCATCAACACGCACAAAATTAGCCAGGTTCCGGGCAGCATGCAATGCCACCAGGGTAGCAGAGACACTGATGCCAATGTCGTCCCCAGGGGCGCCCCCACAACCACCCGGGGAGGAGTGGAAGTCTGGTGACTTCCTATTCAGAATAGATAGTGCACCTATAAGAACCATTCATATAAAGCGTGGCGGAGAAACAGACAGCCTGGTTTATGAGAGTGTGGGGTCCCAAAGAAGGGACGAGGAATAGTGGAGTGATTTCTATGACACTGAGGGAGAAAGGGAGGGAGTGGCTGCACAGGCACCCCAGGCTACACCAAGGCAGAAGGTTTATTGGATGGAAGGTTGACGGAGAGATTTGGAAGGATAGCTTTAGCACCGCAAAAAGGAAGTGCAAACAAGGGCGGGAAAGAAAAAATGAAAATGCAGATGCCACTTATACACAAGGGTGCAGGATGGCCTCAATATGTACCCTGGGCACAGATGGACAAGAATAACCCCCTTAGAACGCTCCCCCAACTCGCAGTGGGTGGCGGAAAAGTGGATTTATGCCTTTGAAAAGAATCCAACAGGGGTGACATTAACAATAGGGGATATCAAAAGTCTGTTAGTAGCCGCAGTCAGAGACCAAGCCGAGACAGTGTGGATTAAAGCAGGATACCCTGGAGTAATGATGCTGATGATGGAGCATCATTCAACAAGATTAGAGCACGGGTATGGCACAGGTATGGGATGTGTTGTGGCAAACATTCCCAGACACCCCAGATTTACAATCGATCATGCAGTGTACAATGGGAGATGACGAAGATGCTGTGCAGTGCATTCTTAGGGTTCAGAAGATGTGGAGAGCGGAAACGGGCAGTGCTTGGGATCAGTCAACATCCCTTTTCTATTTTATAGTAAAGAGGGGTCTACCCGAAGAGGTACAGAAGGCGCTCAACAAGATAGCCAGGATGAAAGCTAAGGGGTGGCCCAAAATTAAAAGTATCATAGTCCACCACTCTAGGAGAATAAAAGAGCGAGAAAAGGAAACGGTTCAGAGGCAACAGGCCAAGGAAGCAAAACTGGTTCAAAATAAACTAGTAAAAGTGCCTGCGATAATGACAGGGCCATCGCCAGAGCAAACGGAAGAGGGAGGGTGCATTTCTAATGTAGCACACGCAAGAATTGCGGCAGTATGGGCTGAAGGAGGACATGGGCAGTGGGGAGAAAACCAGCAATTTTCAGGACCACAGTGGCAGGGAGGACAACAACGAGGACAAGGTGGGCTCAGAGGTTCTAGAGGAGGAGGATTTGGAGGTCCGGGACCAAGAGGAGGGGGACCAGGACAGTGCGGGACACGCGAAAGGTGGGGTCATTTTTCAAGAGAGTGTCAAAGCAGGCAGGGAGGGAACTACAACTATAACCAGCAGAATTATGACTGCCCCCATCCAGGTAGCCCCCAAGGGCCACCTCCCAGAATGACATCGATACCATATGAGATTCACAAGGCTTACACACAGGTACCCCCACAGATCCCCGGCCCCTGCCACCCACAACATCAGCAGCAGGCTGTTCAGCCTTATTAAGCCTGCCCTAACCCACAGCCAGCGGAGAATAGAAATGTTTTGGTACTGTGCCTAATGATACAGTGGCCCCATTTCAAGGTGCTACAGTAGTAGGGGGGAAACCCTTTTTCTTTCCCGGGGACGGACACATCCCTGACTACTACAGCCCACAGAGAGTGCTTACATGTGCAGTCCTGTCACTGACCCTAAATCAAGAAGAGAACCTGTTGGTGAGGGCAGAGATAGGGAACAAACAATTCATCTTTATGGTGGACTCAGGAGCGGAGAAGTTGTGCATCAGCAAAGGTAACTTCCCGCTACCAGAAAAGACTCTCGACACAGGGATTCTCTGGGGCTGTTTTAACAGTTCCATACACAAAAGATCTAGATGTCAAAGTGGGGCGGGGGGTCGTCAGAGTTCTCCTGTCAACTTGCTCAGTAGAGATCTGCTGAGTAAGATGAACATGATGATCTCTGCTACAGACAGAGGTATCGTCTGCGCCACACCTGGCATGTGTGCTGGCATGTGTGTACTAAGATCAATGCTCGTGATACATGTCATGGCCGGTGATATAGTGGTGCGAGGCATCCCTGTTAATCCAGACATGTTCATTTACGGAATCAAAATTCTTGCACAAGCCGGCCCTCAGATTACCAGAACCTGCTGGAGAGTGCCTACTGATTTCATTTTTCGCCCTGTGGTGTCCCTCGAGTTAGTTGCAGGCACGATACTCTCATTAGCTCTATAAGGTTTGCAATTATCTGCCAAGAGAATTGTGTTAGGTACTGACCCCCACGGGTGCCAATGGTACACCGTATTATATATTGATCCCACTGTACCCCTGAAGGAATTAACCAATACAGAGCCTTTTGAGGGCAGCAACAATGATGAGGAGATCATCCTCGAGATTTGCATACCCTGTGAGATAATGGTGCAGTACCGAAAAATCCAGAGGCCACTCATGGCAGTTGTTGCACCACCCCCATTCAGCCAGGCAGACTTACAGCACGTCCCCACACACTTATGGACAACAAACCCACACGATGTAGGAATGCTAAAGGAAGTGACCCCTGTAAAAATCACACTGAAAGTGGGGGAAGTACTCCCGAGGGTGAAACTATACCCACTGTGCAGCGAAGCCGAGGAGGGGATCAGAAAAACAATACAGGCATTATGTCATGATGCCTACCCCCAGGCATCCGGACAAAGCCAATCAGCCCCGGGAGCAGGTATCTAGACATTTAGTAAAACCTCAGCAGCCTCGGCGAGGGGCTATCTGGGTTCAGTCCTGGCGCCATAGGCGCCAGGCTCATAGTAGAAATCAGTCCTGGCGCCTAAGGCGCCAGGCTCATAGTCATTACTTACCTCAGGCAGACCATGCTGAAAATTACTCCAATCCAACATGAAGCCTGAAAGGGACTATTTTTCTACAGGGACTATTTTTTAATCGGGTGTGGTTCTAGGGACTTCTTACCTGGGACCACTTTTGAGGCTATTTAAACCACGCCTGACCAGCAACACACGCTTCGCGTTATTCTGCATCCAGCAGCGTAACGCTCACCGTGCCTGCAGCCTGCATCCAGTCTTCTGCCACGCCTGCCTCGAACCCGGAGCTCCTAAAACAAAGAGGAAAGAAAGGGACAAGGTTAGAAAACGAACTTATTTCTATTCCACACCTGATTCTGGATCCATCTCGTCTCCGGACCTGTAAAGAACATCATTTCTGCACGTGCCGCACCTCCAGCTGCAGCGCTGCGCCATACTCACCAGTCTTCACAGCATCCTTCGGGTCGGCGCTGCCTTCATCATTTCTTCGCTGAACTTCAGCACCTAGGAGACAAAAGAAAACCACAAGGTGAGCCGAGGGAACCAACAAATATAATTCTTACCACCATAGACTTACCTGATTTACCACCAGAGGCATCCTTTTGTGACTCTCCATATTTTCATGTGCCGCATCTGTAAAGAGAGACAAAACAACACGTTTTCCACGTGCAACATTTACCGTACAGCGCCGGGTAATACAGACTCTTACCTGAGCGCCACCAGCTGCCACAAGAGCATCTTTTCACGAGCCAGCTGCAAGACAAGAAAGGAAGAGGGGAACAAGAGTGAACATCGGGCATATTGAACTCTATGAACTTAATACTTTCTGGTCCTCACCAGGAACCTCAGAGTCAATACTCTCCGGAACTCTCCCGAGCCTTCAAACCAGTGAAGTAACTGGAATCGACGCATCCCTGCAAATCCACGCAGGATGGAGAGCTCATCTTTCAAGAATATAAGGTGAGATTGCTGTGAGGGCATTTCGGAGGTGATTAGTTGGGGAGGACTGTGGGGGTGCCATCACTTGAATCCACAAGTGGCTAAATCCATCTCTCCACTTGCAGGAGAATATTTCTACGAGTTAAGCAGACAAGATTAGGAGGGCAGATCCAGTCAGTCATCGCTGCACTACACATCATGTGGGTGGAGACCCCAGCTGACCGGGTCCGACCGACGCCCCTGTGGGAGCCAGGTGAGCATAACAGAATGCGATGCCTATCTACAAATCCCCACCCGGGCGTTATGGAAACCTCAGAAACCGACCAACTAGCCCTATTGTTAGGGGAACTTAGGGCAGAAGTGCACTCCGCGCGCCAAGAGACTAATGCCCTCAGGAGAGAACTGATTGTGTCAAAGGAGCTCACTGATGATCTTGCTAGACAATTACTGCAAAACCAAGCTGGGCAAACACCATTACCTGGATTCGGGGGGAATCCAACTCCTGCTTCGTCGAGCAATCCTGTGCAAGTGGTTCTACCAGGGAGCATTCCTTTAGCTCCACCCGAACGTTTTGCTGGGGACCCAAAAAAGTTTGCCGTGTTTATGAACCAATGCCGCTTGCACTTTTTATGCAGACCTGGAGCTTTTCCGAACGACCAAACCAAAGTATCCTTTGTACTATCATATCTTACTGGCAGCGCGGCGGATTGGTCAATTCCATTAGTTAACCGGGATGACCCTCTTCTTCGGGATTTTCAAGGTTTTCAATTGAGCATGGAAAGACTATTTGCCAGACATTCAGAGGGACAGGCCCTGGATAACGAACTTTTATCATTACGACAAGGTAACCAGGATCTACTAACCTATCTCCCAACTTTCAATAGGTTAGTGGTGGAAACCGGATGGCCAGAGGTAAAACGAATTACATTATTTCATCATGGACTTCGGGGTGCACTCAAAGACTTTTTGACCCAAGTTGTGAACCCACCTCAGGATTGTGCAGAATATATAGACTTAGTGGTCCAGTTAGACCACCGACTTCAGAATAGAAAGGCTGATCGAGCTAAGTTCGAGAATCGGGTATTGGTTAAACCCAATGTTACCCTCAAAGGAACAGATGTATCAGAACCGATGCAGATCGGCGGGGTCAAGAAACCCTTAACTCAAAAGGAAAGAGAAAGAAGACGACAGATGCAATTGTGTCTGTACTGTGGGGCCTCAGGACATTTTCTAGGGGATTGCCCTATAAAAACATCTAAAAGAGTAGTCAGAGTTGCTGATAAAAATCAAACAGAGCCTGATTCGGGAAATGACCACGCCCGGCAAGCGTAGAGGTCCGCTTGCCGAGCTTGAAGAAGGATACTCAGACCTCGCACTTCATCATACCAATGGTCCTTATAGATCCAAGGCAGCCATCACATATGCACGCAGTGAGGGCATACATTGATAGCGGGGCCATAGGAAACTATGTGGACCACGAGTTGGCTTCTAGGATGAATCTATTTCTCTGCAAAAAGACCACTTCGGATGTCATCACCACAGTCGATGGAACTGAAATTGCCTCTGGGCCTGTAACTCATTCCACCGCAGAGATGACACTATTGGGTCAGGATGGGCATCGAGAGACTATTGTGTTTGATTTAATCAAAGCCCCGAATTCCATATTATACTGGGGATACCTTGGTTGAAAACACATAATCCTTGTATTGATTGGCGAGAGAAGAGAATAACCTTCCAGGATTGTGCACATAATTGTTACCCGAAAAAACCCTTGAACCAAGGCCTGGCCACAGTCGCTACTCCAGTCGTGCAGTTACCTAAGGAATATCAAGAATTCCAGGATGTTTTCCAAAAGGAACAGGCAAACACCCTACCACTTCACAGATCATACGATTGTCAAATCGATCTCATACCCAGTGCACAACCTCTGTGTAGTAGGATCTATGCTCTTACGGAACCCAAAAACCTTCACCTACGACAATACTTGTACCAATACAAGCTCCCGCCAACTCACTAAGGAAAGGCTACTGCCTTTCCTCCAAGGCCCAGCCTTCAGACCCCCTTTCTCCACAGACCCAGAAACACTCGCAACAGCCTACGAAGCTGCCATCAAAGCAGCCATTAACTCCATTGCCCCCTTAAACCCCGTAAAGCCAAACCCACCACCCATTCCAACTCCTGGTTCACCCCAGACCTCCTCGCACTCCGCACTGAAAAAAGGATGCCCTCACTCAGTGGCAAATGTCTCATTCTGACAAAGACAAGATGACTTTTAAATCATGCTCCACTAGATATAAAAAAGCAATCACCCTAGCTAAGGCCAAATCCTTTGAATCCAGAATCTCTGAAGCCCAATCCAGCACTAAAGAAATCTTTGCCATTTTCAGGGAGCTAGAGACACCCGCGCCTGCCCCCCAGAACTTCACCAAAGACAAGGCCTGGTGTGATGATATACAAGCAGCCATGAAAAATAAACTGAGTCTGCTCCAAAACAAAATACTAGCCACCAAGCAAGCCCTACCCAACACACACACCCCCGTCCCACCACCAGCCCCGGACACCCCCCAACCCTTTTCATTCAAACCCATTCTAGAAAAAGACATCACCAACATAATGAGGAACATCAAACCCTCCAATTGCAAAGGTGATGTATGCCCAGCCACCATTATCAAAGACTGCGCCGAAGCATTAGCTCCCTTCCTTACAGCCTTTGTAAACGCCTCCTTTGCTACAGGGAAAGTCCCTGCCTCCCTCAAGGAAGCCTGGGTCCGCCCTCTCCTAAAAAAACCCACCCTTGACCCCACCTCCCCTAACAACTATAGACCCATCACCACTGTCCCCTTCCTCCTCAAAATACTGGACAAAGCAGCATACCTGCAGGTTCAACATTTCATTGAAGAGAACAAACTCCTAGGACTCCGACAATCAGGCTTCCGCCCCAGACACGGGACCGAAACCGCCCTACTTGACCTGAAAAACCAAATGGACGATGCCAGAGACATGGGCAAACCAGCACTTCTCCTACTTCTTGACCTATCCGCGGCTTTCGACCTCGTGGATCATGACGTCCTATGCCACTACCTCTCCTCTACGGCCAAATTTTCCCCTGAAGCCACAGCATGGATCACTTCCTTCTTACAAGACAGAACCATGCAAGTATTCTCGGACCTAGCATCCGCCTCACCTACTATCATACTCTGTGGTGTGCCCCAAGGCTCCTGCCTCTCACCCACCCTCTGCAACATCTTCCCACGACCCCTTTTTCTCATCCTTGACGCCATGGGCATTTCATACACCAACTACGCTGATGACACACAGATCCTCCTCACCCTCACTAGCAACTACGACACTGACTCCATGACCCTCAACAACCTCTACAACACCATCCAAGCCTGGATGGCAGACAATGGACTATGCCTCAACTCAGACAAGACTGAACTCCTCCTGGTAGGCTCACCCGACACGCTGAAAAATCTAGACTCCCAGTTCAGTCACTTCACCATAGACTCCATCAAAATACCTGTCTCAGAATCAGTCAAAACACTTGGCGTCTACTTAGATTCCAACCTATCCATGGTTAAACAAGTCAACGCTATAGCCTCTGCAGCTGCATATCATGCCAAACTAATCAACGCAGTCAGGCCCTTTCTCTCCAAAGAGAACTGCACTAACATAGCCAGAGCCATCACTGGATCTAGGCTTGACTATTGTAATGTACTCTTCCTAGGTACATCCAACAAAAACCTAGAGAGGTTACAAATCATTCAGAATAGCGCTCTCCGGGCAGCCCAAGGCATTGCCAAACGAGAACACATCTCGGAAGCCAGAAAATGAGCAAACTGGCTCCCAATAAAAGAAAGGATCATCTTCAAAACACTTTCACTGACTCACAAGTGCTTTCACCTTACTGCCCCCGACTACCTCTCCCAAAGGATCCACCCTGTCTCTACTACGAGGCCAACCAGATCACCATATACTAACATGCTTTCTGTGCCATTAGTAAAAAAAGCCAGAGCTGGCGGCTCCAGCTTCCCATATCTCGCACCCACTCACTGGAACGCCCTACCTCCTATAATCCGAGGTGAGGCCTCCCTTTGCACCTTCCGCAAATCCATAAAAACCATCTTAGTCACATAAGATTCCTCGCACCAGCTGAATACATCTCCTATGTTCCAGTGCATAAACTGTTTGTAATGACCAACTGTACCAACCAAAACAGCAGCTCTATGCCTGTTGAATACATAATGTACTGATGAATGCTTCTTTGCCTGTAACTAAGCTCTTGCAAGTAACAGCGCCTCAATGCCCATGGGTTACTTGCGCGCTATATAAATTTAAATAAATAAAATAAAATAAATAAATAAATACCTTGCTAATGGCTTCATTCGTCCATCCAAGTCCCCTGCATCTTCAGCTTTGTTCTTCGTGCCTAAAAAGGAAGGTGACCTCAGAACGTGCATAGACTACCCCGCATTAAATCAGATCACGGTTAAGAACCAATACCCATTGCCTCTGATCCCCGAATTACTAGACCAAGTAAAGGACGCTTGCATCTACACTAAATTAGATCTGCGAGGGGCATATCATCTGGTACGTGTAAAGAAAGGCGAAGAATGGAAGACTGCTTTTCGCACTAAGTATGGGTTATTCGAATACCAGGTGATGTCCTTCGGGTTGTGCAATGCACCAGCAGCCTTCCAGTATTTTATGAACTATGTCCTTCGTGAATTCATTGACGTCTGTGTTATTGTATACATAGACGATATTCTAGTGTACTCCTCTTCAGAATCAGACCATGTGAAGCACGTTCGTGCAGTCCTTGAGAAACTACGCCAGCACAAGTTATATGCAAAATTGGAAAAATGTGTTTTTCAAGCTACGGAAGTTGAATTCCTTGGAATTATCCTGACTCCAAAAGGAGTCCGAATGGACTCTCGAAAGGTGGATGCAATCCTCAAGTGGCCATCACCCAGTTCAGTTAAAGGGGTACAAAGCATGCTCGGATTTGCTAATTTCTATCGCAGATTCATTCCGGATTTCTCACATGTTGTACACCGTATCACAGTACTTTTGCGAAAAAACAAACGCTTCTTGTGGACCGAAGAAGCTGAAAAGGCCTTCCAAGAGCTGAAAGCGAAATTCACGTCTGCACCTGTCTTAAAGCATCCACGCCCCGAACTTCCATACATAGTTGAAACTGATGCATCCAGTTTAGCCATGGGAGCTGTCCTGTCCCAGAAGGATCCTGAAACCGGTCAACTTCACCCAGTAGCATTTTGGTCCAGAAAGTTCTCGGCACCCGAGTTAAACTATGCGGTTACCGATAAAGAATTATTAGCCATCAAATCCGCCTTCAAGGCTTGGCGGCATTATCTTCTCGGTCCCAGGCATACCATTACGGTAATCACCGATCATCGGAACTTGCAAAAAAAACAGCCAAGGCCCAATCGTCGCGTCAACTTCGATGGGCATTGTTCTTTGCCGAGTTTGATTTTGTGATCACTTATCGACCAGGTTGTAAAAATGGCAAGGCAGAT
The DNA here is from genome assembly GCF_040938575.1 of Ambystoma mexicanum. Taxonomy (NCBI): domain Eukaryota; kingdom Metazoa; phylum Chordata; class Amphibia; order Caudata; family Ambystomatidae; genus Ambystoma; species Ambystoma mexicanum. The sequence continues at coordinate 415,980,239 of NC_090934.1, read as the reverse complement.
GCCTTATCCCGAATAGGGATGGGAGAAGCATATGCGAACCCAGAACCAGTGCCTATAATTTCAGAACAAAGAATTCTTGACATAACCATTCTACAGACACTAGAGGATATTCAAGTAAAGATCCAACAACTCTTCGATCCAGAAGCCCTGCAGGACTGGGTGAAGAAAGGCTCGGACTACTCAGTCATCAATGACCTACCTTATTATCAAGGGCGACTATTTCTACCACACAAGGAACTACAAGAACTAGTCATCTCCAATTATCATGACACCCTGATGGAAGGACACCCAGGTATCGCAAAAACTGAAGCTAAAATTAAGAGACAATTCTGGTGGCCAACCTGGCGAAAAGATGTAAAGTCATTTGTAATGTCTTGTGGCATTTGCGCCCAAAACAAAAGTCAGAAGAAAAAACCAGCTGGCCTCTTACAACCTTTGGATATTCCACCTACACCATGTCACACCTTATCGTTAGACTTTATTACAGATCTACCTCCATGTAATGGATTTAACACCATTCTAGTTATTGTGGATCTTTTTTCCAAGATGTCCCACTTTAATCCTCTAAAGGGATTACCTTCTGCTTCAATTCTGGACTAGGAGTTCCTCGAAAACATTGTTCGAATAAACGGATTTCCTTCCGTATTGGTCTCTGACCGAGGTAGTCAATTCATTTCACATTTTTGGAAGAAATGTTGTCAACTGGCGCAAATCGACATGAGGTTATCAACCAGTCACCATCCCCAGACCGATGGTCAGACAGAGAAGACCAACCAGACCCTTGAACAGTACCTACGTTGCATGCTACACCAGACCGAAAGTCATTGGAAAGATATTTTATGGATTTCTGAGTATGCATACAATAACTCTGTACATCCAGGAACCGGAAAAAGCCCCTTTTATACCATATATGGACATCACCCTCGAACCGCAGAACTATATTCGCCTCAGCATTTAGAAATGCCTGCAGTTAGTCATTTGCATTCTACTATTACACAAGCCTTTAAAGAGGCAACAGAACATTTGAAACAAGCAAAAGTGAAATATAAGAAAAATGCTGATCAACATAGAAGTGAAACTCCACAATAGTAGATTGGGGATCAAGTTTGGCTGGCTACAAAACACATACCTCTGAAGGGAACTCAGACTTTTAACCCTAGATATTTGGCACCTTACACTATTAAGGCCATTATCAACTAGGTAGCCGTCAAATTGGAATTACCCTCTAATATGCGCATTCATCCTGTTTTTCATGTTTCACTTTTAAAACCAGTTCAACCAGGAACAAGATTAACCAAACCACACGACCCCATCTTGATAGATGGAGAACCTGAATTCGAGGGAAAAAATATCCTGGACTCCAAGATGGTTAAATCAAAACTTTTTTATTTAATCGATTGGAAGGGCTACGGACCACAAGAAAGGTCATGGGAACCTAGTTACCACGTCCATGCACCTCGGTTGGTGAAAAGATTCCATTGGAACTTCCCAGACAAACCAGGGCCCAGGGGATGAACAACTTTAGGAGGGGCCTTGGGGGGGGGGGGGGAGTGCTGTCATGATGCCTACCCCCAGGCATCCGGACCAAGCCCATCAGCCCCGGGAGCAGGCATCTAGACATTTAGTAAAACCTCAGCAGCCCCGGCTAGGGGCTATCTGGGTTCAGCCCTGGTGCCTTAGGCGCCAGGCTGATAGTAGAAATCAGTCCTGGTGCCTAAGGCACCAGGCTCATAGTCATTACCTACCTCAGGCAGACCATGCAGCAAATGACTCCAATCCAACATGAAGTCTGAAAGGGACTATTTTTCTACACTGACTATTTTTTACTCGGGTATGGTTCTAGGGACTTCTTACCTGGGACTACTTTTGAGGCTATTTAAACCACGCCCGACCAGCAACACACGCTTCGCGTTATTCTGCATCCAGCAGCGTAACGCTCACCGTGCCTGCAGCCTGCATCCAGTCTTCTGCCACGCCCGCCTCGAATCCGGAGCTCCTAAAACAAAGAGGAAAGAAAGGGACAAGGTTAGAAAACAAACTTATTTCGATTCCACACCTGATTCTGAATCCATCTCGTCTCCGGACCTGTTAAGAACATCATTTCTGCACGCGCCGCACCTCCAGCTGCAGCACCGTGCCATACTCCCCAGTCTTCACAGCATCCTTCGGGTCGGCGCTGCCTCCATCATTTCTTCGCCGAACTTCGGCACGTAGGAGACAAAAGAAAACCACAAGGTGAGCCGAGGGAACCAACAAATATAATTCTTACCACCATAGACTTACCTGATTTACCACTGGAGGCATCCTTTTGTGACTCTCCATATTTTCACGTGCCAGACAAAACAACACGTTTTCCACGTGCAACATTTACCGGACAGCGCCGGGTAATACAGACTCTTACCTGAGCGCCACCAGCTGCCACAAGAGCATCTTTTCACGAGCCAGCTGCAAGACAAGAAAGGAAGGGGGGAACAAGAGTGAACATCGGACATATTGAACTCTATGAACTTAATACTTACTGGTCCTCACCAGGAACCTCAGAGTCAATGCTCTCCGGAACTCTCCCGAGCCTTCAAACCAGTGAAGTAACTGGAATCGACGCGCCCCTGCAAATCCACGCAGGATGGAGGGCTCAACTTTCAAGAACATAAGGTGAGATTGCTGTGAGGGCATTTCGGAGGTGATTTGTTGGGGAGAACTGTGGTGGTGCCATCACTTGAATCCACAAGTGGCTAAATCCATCTCTCCAGTTGCAGGAGAATATTTCTACTAGTTAAGCAGACAAGATTAGGAGGGCAGATCCAGTCAGTCATTGCTGCACTATGCATCACGTGGGTGGAGACCGCAGCTGTCCGGGTCCGACCAACGCTCCTGTGGGAGCCAGGTGAGCGTAACACATTACTGCACCAGGGGATCATAATACCCTCTACTTCACCATGCAACACAGTGATATACCCCATTAGAAAGGCAACAGGGGGATGTTGAAGGATGATCCAGGATCTCTGCCCCCTTAATGACATAGTACAGAAGGAGTTTCCACTTGTCCCCAACCCAGCATCCATTTTGTGCAGCATCCCCTGTTGTGGATTTGAAGAATGCCTTCTTCTCAGTACCTAACAGCCTTTAGTCTGGGCAGAAAGCACTACGAGCATGCTCGGCTGCACTCAGGGGTACTGCGAAAGCCCCAGCATATTCAACAGGATACTGCACTAAGACTTAGGTAACATCCAGGTTCCCAGCACAATAATGCAGTATGTATATGATTTACTAGTGTACAGTGACAGTGACAGTGAGCAGAGCTCCCGACACGACTCAATTGAACTATTGCAATTGCTAGCGAGGAAAGGGTACAAGGTAGACAAGGCAAAACTCCAGTATTGTCAACTTGAACTACTTCATCTCGGGCAACTCATCTCCGCAGAATCATCCCTGACAGGACAGCAACAGGGCGTGCAACGCCTAAGCCACTGACAGTCAAAGAGATGCAGAAATTCTAAGGATTGTCCAATTATTGTAGGGCATGGATTTTAGATTATGCAGCATACACAAGGCCACTCCTGCAGGGCCCCAAGGAAGTACATAAAGAGAACATAATAGAATGGGCCCCTGACATGGTCAACAGCTTTAATTACCTAAAAGAAGTAATCTCAACAGCTCCCGTTCTTGCCACCCCAGACTACACACAGGAATGTTACATTTTCTCACACTTAGATGGCACACTCATGACAGCAGTACTCACGCAAAAGAGCACAATGGGCCATAAGCCTTTGGCCTATTATAGTGGCACACTGGACTCTGTGATGCAGGGACAATTAGCATGCGACCAAGCTCTTGCAGCTGCAGCTGAAAAGAGCTCTAGAATTGGCATGGGGTGCTCAGTAACACTGTATGTGGAGTACTCATTATTTGCGATCCTGGATCGCTCAAAATCCACCCTCAGCAAACAGAGGGCCTTCGCCTATGAGATCATACTATCAAGCCCTCACATACATGTTGTGCGGTGCAAAACAGTGAACCCAGCCACATTCCTCATAGAACCATGCACTGCCAAAGATTTGCAACAGCATGACTGTGCATTTTATGAAGGCGATGATATCCCCAAAGACAGCCCCCTAGAAGAAGGAGAAATCCTCTTCATTGACGGGTCAACATCAATTGATCAGGAGACAGGGAAGAGACATGTTGGAGCAGCAGTGGTGCAGCTAGAAGAAGGTGAATATGAAACACCTGTGATGAAAAGATTGCCCATACATTATTCAGCACAAGAAGCAGAGCTGGTAGCACTCATTGAAGCCCTGCGGGCATCCAAGGGGTGTTCTGTCACCATTTATTCAGACTCTGCTTATGTCACCACGACAGTGCAGGCAGGTCTGTCACGCTGTAGAAGGAGGGGCTTCAGATGAGCCGATGGCTCACCAGTACAACATTCCACCCTGCTCAATGCATTGATTTCTGTCCTCTCAGAGCCATCTGTAGTAGCGGTTGTTAAATGTGCAACACATACACACAATACTGATGAAACCTCACTGGGAAACGCAGTCGCTGACCAGGCAGCGAAAGCTGCAGCATATCTATCAGTACCCCCCGAAGCTGGATATGTTGTGACCACAACGACCGCCTGTAGTGCGTGTGCAAAAATAAGCTAAATCATAAGGCGCTGGTATGCAGCCATTTTGGACATTCACTTCCATTACCACAATGAAAGCCTACGTTTTCGTGGGCTCAGTAAGCAAACGTGAATTCTGCAACGGTTGCAAGGTCACATAATGATGTCAGATGAGCTAACTGTGGAGGATAGTTGTTGCATTGTCCGCTGAAGAACGAGCCATAAAGGGAGTCAGAGATTTGCAGGTACAGTGATAAGGGGTGCTGGGGACAAAGGCGAGGGAGAGAAGCTGGGGTTTTCCACTTCTAGCTGGATTTTTCCACTCTTTGCTCCCAATGCTTGCTGCCTGCTCTTCGGCCGAAGGCAGTCTGGTAACCAGGAAAAGGCAGCAATTTTCCCATAAAGAGAAGAGGTTTTTCCTCATGGAAGACAAATCGAGTTGGACAACCGGGTGATGCAGTCTCGCTGAGAGGGAGGACGCTCCGCTCCAGAGCTGTTAGCATGAGTGATCTCTCTGCCTACCTGCTCTGGCACTAAGCAGTGTCGTGGTGGCCGAGATTAAGGTTTCTTCTGCAACCATACTAACAGTGATGATTTTCTTCTATGCTTATGTATGAACTGTTTTTAAAAAAATTATTACATTTGTTTATTGGCATTTGGAAACAAACACTGACACCGTACATCTTGTGCATTAGGTTTGATTGGTGCATTGTGCCAAAATATTACAAACTAACAAATCAAACAACATGACAACAGTTTTCCGTGCATGTCAACTAGGTCTCAGCATTACCATAATTGTGGTCAGGCCCTGGTCTGGTTAAAGACCAGCAGCATTCTAATCCTGCACAGTTGGGCCATAGCAATTAGGTTCTACTTGGTCTGGGAGTGTTAAAGCCTGCGATAGGGGTGAAAGGAGTAGCAAATTCGACCGTTTATGCAACATATCAAGCTATGACAGGGTGCTCACAGTGGCTTATCATCTGAGGGGTGAATCATATCAATCATATCCCACATCAGTTGCTTCCATGACTTGTAGGCTCCACTCGAGGCCGAGTCTAGGCACTGCACTGACTTGGTCCACACTTTGGTCTCTGCCTCAGCCCAGGTCTCAAAGTCCCTATACCAGCGTGAATACTGCGATCCCCCAGCAGACTAACAAGACATGGCAATGCAACGTTTAACAAGGATGCACGCCAGGTCCATACACTTAATAACATGTTTGTGCTTACTAGTCCTCGGGTATGCACCTAGTATATGATATGATATGATATGGTATTTCTAACATGCATATACACAATTGTTTCAAGGTGCGACGCGGCAAGGGAGGGGGAACAGGGGGAAGACAGAGACAGCGATCCTACTACGCCAAGTGTCATTCAGATCGCGCAAGTGCAGGGGAAGGGGGAAGAGGAATAGTGCGGAGTGAGAGAGGGGTGGGGACAGTGCAGTACATGGGTTAATAGAATAAATAAACAATAAGAGAATGAGGGTCAGCTGGTGGCAAGTGCAAGGGTAAGTGCAGACATCAACTGTCAAGTGCTGGTAGGGGACTGTAGGGATACATAAAACAGTCCCAAAGTGCGGGGGTTGCCAGAGAGGCAGTGCAGGTGTGTAACTGGCGGGGGAGGGGATCTGGGCCCGAGATCAGAGGGTGGCCAGGTAACCAGTACAGTTTCAGCCAGGAAATCAGCAAGGGAGAGGAGAAGAGAAACCAGAAGCAAAGAGTAAGGTTTTGAGGTGCTTCCGGAACCGGAGATGGTTCTCCTCAAGTTTCAGGGAGGCTGTTCCAGAGGGAGGCCCCAGCCGATGAAAGAGATCTACCACCAATTAGTTGCTTGGAGAAGCGACTGACCCTGAGGGATTTGGAGGCGGATGAGCGAAGAGCTCGAGATGGAAGATATTTAGGAAGAGAGAGTTGAAGGTATTGAGGCCCCAGACCCCAGAAGGCCATGTGGACAATGCAGAGGGTTTTGAACTTGATCCTCGCAGCCACTGGCAGCCAGTGCAGAGATTTCAGTCCTGGAGAGATACGATCCCTGGGCTTGAGGCCAAGGACAAGTCTTGCAGTCCTGTTCTGGATGAGTTGCAGAGGGCGGAGAGTAGAAGCAGGCAGATTTAGAAAGAGACTGTTGCAATAGACCAGCCTAGAGAGAACCAGAACTCTGCAGACAGTGAGCTTCTGGGGGAAGGAGAGGAAAGGAAGAATACCTCTGAGGAGGTGCAGCTGGTAGTGTGACATCTTAGAGACATCAGAGATGTGAGGAGAGAAGGAGAGTGTGGAGTTGAATATGACCCCAAGGTTTTTAGCCTCGCAGGTGGGAGCAGGAAGAGGGCCAAGAGAGGCTGGCCAGAGAGCGACAGGAAAGGAGGGAGTGGATGTGCAGATGAGGAGAATCTCAGTCTTACTGGCATTAAGGCAGAGATCATTGGCGGCGCACCACTCCTGGATAGCAGACAGACAGTCAGAGATGAGAGACGAAGAAGAGGTGGCCGAAGGTAGCTTGAAAAGGAGATGAGTGTCATCCGCATAGCACCGAAGGTTGGGACAGAGAGCGGCAATGCGGTGAGCAAGAAGTGCCAGGTATTGGTTGAAAAACCAGGGAGAGAGGTTACACCCCTGGGGGACACCACAGGTAGAGATAGAAATAGAGGAGAGGAAGGACACAAGTTGGACCTTGGAGGGTCGATCAGAGAGGAAAGAAGTCAACCAAACCAGGGTCTGACCGGTGATATCCAGGTTATCACGGCACTCCTATGGATTCCAAGAGTATCTTGTAACCCCGGCTTACCTACATGCTTGTTCAACTAGGGCCCAGAGACTCTGCTTTCCTGTGCAACTCCAAAACATATGTACTAGATCAGCCCCCTGCCCCTGACACCAGGAACAGGTTGACTGTTTACCTCTATTAAATTTAGCAACTTTACTGGGTGTCATGTAGGTGCGGTGAAGCACATTTATTTGGACCAATTTAAAGCGGGCATTCCTGGACACCTCATTGGGAAACCTGAGAATACGTTCCCACTCCTTCTCCCCAATCACCGCTCCAATATCGGATTCCCAAAGTGTTTTCAGGTTAGAACTCTGGGGGTTGGGTCTATCCATTAAGGCACCATATAGTCTAGACACCAGCCACCAACCATCCTCCAGAGAGTACATTAAGACCAGCAGCGACCCAGACCATCTCTGTTTAGCCATCCCTTCTATTCTCATATATTGCAGGAACTGCCCGCCAGGCAGTCCCGTTTGTTCAACTATTGTGTCCAGCTATTTAAATGTACCATTTACGAACATGTCGCCCCAGGTAGAGACGCCACAGCCCTCCCAACGTCGTGCCACCGCAAGATCATCTCCAATATACAACAGGACATCGTCGGCATGTCATTTCTATTAAGTGTCTAGTGCCACCAACCCAAAAGCCTACCTCTAAGAATTCTTGGCGCAAGTAGACCGGCAGTGGCTCTAGCACCAGTACATACAACATGGGTGACAGCGGACATCCCTGTCGCATTCCCCTTTGAATGCTTTGAATGTCCCACTCCGCAGACACCTGCCTCCCAGATTTTGCAATGTATACAGGACATGGGGAAAGATGCAATGTGGCACAATAGCTGACTTTGTTGGTGTTTCTATTTTCAAGGTGGGTTGAAGCCGGTCCATGCGCTCACCCAGATGCTAAGGGTGCTGTAAAATTCCTCATAGGAGAGGTATTCCCCCAATGAAGTGTGTGACATCTTAAGATCCGATAATGGAACACATTTTTTCAATGAGCTCTTCAAGGAAATAACAGCCCACCTAGGGATCAAGCATCTTATATGTTCGATTTATGAATCACAAGCAAATGGGATAGTGGAACGAATAAACGGCCTACTGAAGAGCAGAATCTCCAAGCTATGTAACACCCTGAAAAAAAAATGGGTGTATTGCCTGCCCCTGGCCCTGTTCCATTTGCACACACATCCCAGAAAGGAGCACCACCTTTGCCCCCATGAAATAGTAACTGGCCGACGCATGCAAACACCAATCTCCCCTGTGAGGAGAGCGTCAGATGCCCATAGAGCAGCAGCAATTCTGGGGGAAGATTTCAAGCATTATCTGACCCAATTAACATGCGCAATAAGATGTATCTCAAAGCAGATGGCTATGCCAAATGCAGAAGATGCGAAAACATCAACTGCCCCACAAACTGATACCACACCCACTCAACCACTGTTGCTGTAGGAGCGGGTCTATGTCAGAAGTTTTGTGTGATAGTTGAACAACCCCAGGTTCTATTGGGCCCTACGAGGTCATGTTTTCCACCCCTCTCGCAGTAAAAGTGAAAGGGCTCAGATATTGGATACACCTCTCAGACATTCTTTAAAGACTTAAGACTTTTGAAAGAGAAGAGAACAATCTAAAAGGAACTTAAATACTTACAAGGCACGCTTGTGCAATACCGGCGTCTACGCTCTCAGCTAACCCTCTGCTATCAAGAGGCAGAGCTCGCATCCAGTGAAGCAACTGGACCCAGCGCCCCTGCACAAGACGCAGGATGGAGAGCCCGGCATTTACCTATCTAAGGTAAGCGCAATTATCAACCCAGTTCCACGGGGAAAGAAAGGGCGAGAGGGGCTAGGAACTTTCCCAACCTTCCAATCACTAATACCTTGGTTTACCCTTGCAGACACCTCACTCTTCAGCTTAAACTTTCGGTGAGAAGGGGGCCCTGTCCGGGAGCAAAACAAACCCTGCGCCTAACACTGAAGACGGTATCCCCACCAGATCAAGGCCCGCGCCTCTGAGGGAACCAGGTGAGCGTTACACCCACCCAATTCGACACCAGTTGCCCAGGGCTAATACAACAAAAAGACCTCAGTGTGTGTAGCTTCATGTTGACCATATGAGTGCATGTGAAAGAGGTTAAAGTACATGCATTGCTGCTAGAGCGTGAGCTACTCAAAATTACAACCCTTTCTTTCTCTCTCACTCTCTCTCTATCTCTCTTTCGTTCCCCTCCTACTCTTCACCTCGTTTTCCTGAATTCCATCCCTCTATACTACGCATTTTTTCCAAACCACAGGTTTTGCTACAATGGAAATGTCCATGCCAAGATGTTCTTCAACTGTGAATAGACGTATTTATTTATTTATTTACATTTTTAAAGCGCTCACACAGCCCGCAGGCATCGAGGCGCTGTTACAGGAAATGTTTTTGTTTATTAGTTACGTAATTGATTGTTTTTTATCTTAGTTGCCTATTTATAATGCGCATAAAAACACCCAGAGGTTTCTAAGCGCAGATCCGGGGATCAAACTTGTGTTGCTTCGTGTCGTCTTGCTTCAAAGGCGTGCACGTTGCCACTGAGCTATCCTCCCGAATACATAGTATTAGTAGCACTAGAATGTATAGTTATGATTGTGGCGTTCACTTCATAGCCATTTTGTTTACAATACTAATGTTTTTATTGGGGATATATTGGGGAATATCTTTTATGTGAGCTGGCCATCTAAAAGAAGGGGGAAATCATGGAGAGTTGAAATACAGGTGTAACCCCTAATGTAACTGAACTGCTCTAAGCCCAGATCCAAATGAAAGCGTGTAGGTTTCAATCCAACAGAACCAAACAACATAACCAGAACCATATATAACGTTACCCCCATATATAGTAGCAACTCCCATACAACTGTATGTGCATGTAAAAGTGTAATGTAAGCAATAGTTAAATATTACAAAAAGCAAAAGCAGGGTAGCAAAAAGGCACGTACTACGCCACGATAGACAAGCACGTAAACTCAAATATGATGCACACCATGGCTTAGATGTAGATGCAGTTGAAGTTATTCGTCATCCCGAACACTCCAACAGTTGGTATTCAGAAATGAGTGCAGTGGGAAGACTAACAACTAAAAGGAGTTGCTATGTCTGCTCCTGAATACTGCATCTGGGGCACCCAAGGCTTTAGTACCACAGGAAGTACCAATGTTAGAGGTATAATGCCTAATTCATCTTGTGCTATGTAGGATGAGAGGCACTTTCCAGGCACGCAACGTTCACCTAGAACTTGTTGATCCAGATGCCCAGAAATGCAGAACGAGTTTGGCAAACACCCACTACCTGAAGCAACCCTACCTGGCGATTGAAGGGGCGAAATACACTAACAACAAGTGGCAAGAAACAACCCTCACATGCAAAGCTGAAGGGCTTTTAGGATTAACCAAAAAGATTGCGGCACTTGTATAATGGACTTGTGCACAAGCATGGGCAGAGCACATAACCAAGCTAACATGGATTGCAGCCATAAAGAAGCCAGTACAAGTGCACCAAGAAAACAATTATGAACTATGTTTTACAGTGAAGGAATGGTTTCTGTAGGTTCAAACGAATGGTGTAACAGAACAGTGATAATTCCACACCTCAAGAGAGGCACCGCAGCACTGAAGCGCCTATGGAATACTACTGGGTGTGTGACAAACAAGCTTACTTGCCCCTCCTACCTTCTTGGAGGGGCTATTGTTCGCTAGCTATGCTGCACTCAGCCCAGTTAGTAGTCCCAGAAGAACACCTGAAAGGGGGCCCACTGCCTGACGAAGTACCCAGAGTGCCCCCAGCAGTCGAGGCACAGCGTGCGATCCCGCCACCAACCTTTTGCATCCTTCCTGAGAAAGAGCAATATGATCAACTGCGAAGAAGGAAAAGATCATTGAATTACATATCATCAGACTCTTCTGAACTGCTTGTGCAAATACCTAATGAATACAAGCTCTATAGTTCTGCAGAGACATTTTTGCATCTCTAATACCCAGCATCCAGACATGAGCCAATACAAAAAGGCTACAAAATTGTGAGATAGGAGCTGATCCAGTTTGCTAATGACACCGATCAAGGGTTCAATGTCATAAAAGTAGAGCTGAGGGCCCTTTCACTAATGACAATGCAGAGCAGGTATGTGCTGGATCTACTGACAGCCATGGAAGGAGGTGTCTGCAAAAAGATCGGGAGTTTATGTTGCACATTCGTACCTTCTGAAGATACTGAAAATGGGACATTATCACGCATTATTGCGGCAGTGTATGAACTAGGGGTGAAGTTGAAAAGAGAAGCTGGCATTCAAGAACATGATTGGTTTTCCTGGCCTTCAGTTGGGCCCGATCATGCCTTGGAACATTGGTGAAGATGCTGGTTCCCATTATCGTATTTGTTTTGGTGATTTTCTGTACTTGTGAATTGGGTCTCGGGTGTTGTGCCAAAGCAGTACCTAATAGTGCCATGATGATGATTTCTATTGGCAGTCCTACGGTGCTAGGCAGAATCCCGTGCAGTGCCCTTAGGGGCCACTACACACGATTAAGACTACAGGTGAAAATACAAGTTTTACCTTTGGTACAAGTCTGTACTACTAAGTTATAGTGGTATCAGTAGCAGAGCAGCCAGGCTTATCTCAAGAGTATAGGAGCAGTAGCACAGATTACACAAAGGGACCACAATTACTGTGATTCAAGCAAACACTGACTTAAGGTTTCAGGTAGAAAAATATAAGTGCATTTATTTTTAAACCATTCGTTATAAACACAACACTTCTATTAAACTTCAATAAAAACCACACGTTAAATATACTACAACTAACCAATTCACTTTGTATAGTAAGTCTCAAGGTAAGTACCCTGTGTTGAATGCACCGGTGTTAAGAACAAAACACGTTACCGCGAATACAATTGCGATCACTTTTTGACAGGTCTGTCTACTAACTAAACGCGTATCCGTGACATGAAATGCTACCGGGGTAAAAACACACTTAGCAATTGAGATACCCAGAGGGAGTTGGAGGCAAAAATCACAGGCAATATTTTGGTTAGGCAGGCAGAATCAAAAAATACTCAAAGACAGGAGTTCGAAAGTCAAATGGCCGGAGCCAAGGTTGAGAGACACCGGGGCCTGTTGCCGAGGATCAGTTCGAGATTCAACGTAGCCAAAAGTACTTCGATATTGTCAATGTTCGGAAGCAAAAGTTATAAGAAGGAGGGAAGACTAGGGCAAGCCTTGGAAATGAAGAAAAGGGATTCACCCAGTTTCCTCAAGCAGAACACAGTACCTTGTTCCAAAGGTGCAGCTGGTGCCCTGGCAGATGTTCCTAGTGGTTTCCCGCAGACCCACGATTCCTGGAGCTTCGTTGTGAAGGAGGACGTCTGAAGGGGGTCTGCACCACACAGGGATGAGGCCAGCAGCAGCAACACGGAATAAAAGGTGCGCTCCTTGAAAACAGGAAAGGCTCTTCAGTTGGCTATCCGGACCACTACAGTTGTGTGCAGCGATTTCGACCAAGGAAGAGGATCCTCTAGCTGTGGAAGATGAGCTGGTTGTCCCCACCAAGCTCAAGGGAAGAAGACTCCGGACTGGATCTTCTCTGAGTCGTTGAAGGTAGATAGCTCAGGACTGCAGCAGGGCTTCACCGGGAAGGTAGTTGCAGCAGCCGTCGTTCTCTCTGCTTCTCGTCGGTTCCTTGTAGTTCCAGTGGCGACTCTCTCTGACTTCTAGCCCAAGAGGCCTGCCTTTTATGCGCAAAACCCCCATTCACACAGCCTGGCTGTCAATCATGCAGCAGGGGGGTTGTCCAGCCCGGACAACCACCTTGACCAATCGTAACAAAGTGCGACTTGGGTTTCCTAGGAGACCCTTTGCAGGGCGTGACTACACCCCTCCCTCACATTACCCACCTAGACACCCAGGCGCCTTGAGGAGGGCTTCTAGGTAGAAACCAGCCAAAAGACAGCAAACAAAGAAGGCAAACCTGGTTTGCCACGCAAAGTAAAACACAAGAAGGAGTTTAACAAAAAGAAATGGCGAATAAACCGCACCGGAGCCAAAAGAAAAAAGGATTTGGTCAAGCGGGTTTAAGTTCTAGGCTAACACAATAGCCTACAATATTACCACGGTTATATAAGATAACCGCGGTAGAAAGTTAGGGTAGATACCACTGCCACCAGCCATGTCTAAATGTTAAAAGAGCGAAACAATGCTCTAGGAGGTACAGATCAAAAGGGATACAAATTAACCCTTTTCCAGTACTGCATGGAAGATGGGGTATACTGGATCTGTGGTAGATTGACTAAATAAAGTTGATGGTAACTTTACCCTTTTCTGGGGGACAGTAGTCACCTCAGAAATGGAGTTGGTGGGAGTCTGAACGACAACCCAGTGCCACTGCACAAAAGGTGCTGTGTGACACACACTAAGAAGGGGGCTACTGAAGTGGTCTCCTTCAGAGCCCACAATCACAAAAACAGGTGGAAACGCATAGCAAAACACAGGTAAGAGTGGGGGAAAAGCTCTCACTCTTACCAAGTGGAAAAAAATAAACTCCAGAAGTCCAGCAAAGCTGCTGGGGGACTCACTAGGTGAGGGAAATTAGCCATAGATAAGAATTCTCCCTAACATAAGGTACCTCATGATACAAAGGAAATAGAAGTACAAACTGACCGTCCTGTTCACAGCATGGTCCCAATTCCTTTTGCAGATATAATTGACTGATTATACCACACAACCATTGGCCAGCCCTCCGACCGCGAAAACTATAAGAAAGTATGGGTTGACCTGGCTGGGGATGGGGGTTCAATTTATATGTCATGTAAACCTGAGGAGTATGTGCGATTAGGAGAAAGCTTATGACATGTGTGCAGGGCCTGGATGCCAATAAAGAGGACACCCACATATGAGGAAGCAGTAAGGCAAGAAAACTAGCGTAAATATGGAGGAGGAGAATTTGTTACTGTAGACGTAACGAAAGGGGGGAATGTTGGGATGGAAAATATATCCCACCCGCCAGGCGCTTTCAGGTGCGGCGAAACCCCTATGAAATAGTGTAGTGTACAAGGGGGAGAGAACCGCACCATGAAACTTGCTGCAGATATAAAATAGTGTAAACAGCAGACGTATAACCTCAGAAGGCACACAGAAAGGAACGCTATTTTGTATTCGCAGGCTTGCATGGCCGCGCTGCACCAGACACACTTCATGGAAGGATTTCACGAGGCCCAGATCAGTAAGGCAGACTGGGTCGGCACCACCAGTTCTCATGGAAGCTCGCTTCCCCCTTGTCCCTTCATTGTTGCAAAGATTTAGATTCATTGGGAGGAATGCGCCCTTCAAGGACGTGAGACAACTCAAGCTTCTCGCAGTGCCCATTCATCACAACCAAGCTGCTAGCAGGCCTCTAACCCCCACACAGCCAATCCAGAGACAGAGCCCACACCACTGACCTGACCCCCACACCCTTGCATTCCATGATAAGCAAATGACCCCCCAGCCCCTATCATAAACCAAGCAACCATAAAAGATCTAAGCATGCACCACTGTTTCACCCCTAAGCATAAAAAAACATTCTTTATAACACGAGGTACAGGGAGTGATAAATTATAGCTGAAGCAAGGGTGGAGGCCTTGGGTGCGAGAGGAGTGGTAGCAACAAAGCCTACAATGTGTCGGTCAGAGTGGCTGTATTTCTTCCTCCCTTCCCCCGGCACCAATCCCCAAGCCTCCCAGGTGCATGTCATAGTGATGTAGTGGTAGGCTGAGCATGCTAGCATAGATTTAACAATGTAATTTATGAGAGAACTGACCTTCAATCTGCGGAGAGATGAGCCCAGCTGACACACGTGGAGCCTGACGGACAGCGAAGAGACCAACCAGTTGTAGCCTGGCATCCCCTATGGAGCAGGACCATGTATATGTTTTTGCCAATCAGATGTGTGGGTTTAGAACCTACATGTGATGTCATCTGTGACGCTGTGGCCTCTTAAGAGTTACCAACATTCATTCTGAAGGCAGAATGTTCTTGAGCAGCAGAGCCCTTTTGCTGATATTTGTATTCTGTACAAATTAAACCTTGTTATCCTTTCAAGCTATCTCCTGGTTTATTTCCCTAGAGGGTTGTATTTATTCTGGAGTGTGCGTAAACAGGGACATGCCTTCATTGTATATGCAAGAGAGGGGGAGGGGATTTGTTTGTCATCAGCATAGTTTGTATAGGCTATGCTGAGGGAATCCAGGAGGTCGAAAAGTGGCTTAGTGAATATATTATAGAGGGTCAGCGAAATGCAAGAACCTTGCAGAACACCACAGTTGATAGGAGGCAAGAGCCGCACATGCATGCTCAGAGAAAACTCTCATTACTCTTCCTTCAAGGAATGAGGCAATCCGGGATCCTGCTTCCTGTGAGAAGGACACTGAGACGGCGAGGTGATAATATAGAATCCTGTGGTCGACTAAGTCAAAGGCCACAGATAGATCTAAGAGGATCAATATTCCTAATCACATCCATTTGATTGTTCAGATCTTTCAGAAATTATGGACACCTTCGCTGTTCCTAGCCTACAAAGAGGCTCTTTTTGCCTTAACCTCTCCACTGGACTCTGCCTAATCATCCCACTTCACAAACCTAATATCGTCTCTTCACAATCACCCCGCAAACTTTCATCTAGCCTCCAATCTTTGCTCATACCTCCCAAACAAAAATCTATCGTCTCCTCCCTTTCTGCTAATAACTTTGGTAACAACTTTTCCTCTAAAATCTCTAAAATTTGCGACATTTACAGCCCTCCTCTCTACCCCTCTCTAACCCTCTATTTTTCCACTACCTCTCCCCCTATCTCTTCTATGCTCCACTACTTCTCCCCTACCTCTCTTATTGAATAAGCACTCATCCTTCACAGTGCCAACCCATTTTTCACTCCTATCAACCCTTTTGCCCCCCAAATGGTCAAAGGCTTAGTCTCAATCACTACCCCTTACCTCTCTGAGCTATTTAACCTCACTATCCCCACTGGGCTCTTCCCTACATCCTTTAAATCTGAAACTGACTACCCCTATTGAAGAAACCCTCTGCTGACCCAAAAGTACAAGCAAAGTATTTCGCAGTTTCTCTCCTTCCCCATTATTCAAAAGAACATGGGCCTCATTACGAGGTTGGAGGTAGCCATGGCGCTATTAGTTCCGACTCCGGTCTGGTGGATGGAGCAATTACCGGTCCATTCCGAGGTCGGCGGGACCAGTAATTCCCCATTCACAGAGCCATTCCCCATTCCCATTTGAGCCCCCATAGGGCTCAATGGGAAGGGGGAAGGCGATAATAACGGTGCCGCAAATTGCGTTACCGTTATTGACCCCGGTATCCCTTTACGGGTCCCGTCCTTAACGCCTGGAAAAACCAGGTGTTAAGGAAGGACCCGCAAAGGGAACTCGTAGTAGGGCGGTAAGGGATTACCGGCACCGGTGCCCTTACCGGTGCTTGTAATCCCTTACCGCCCACCATGTAATGAGTCCCCATGAATGTGGTATTCAACTGGATCACGAAGTACCTTTAGGATAATAGAGCACCTGGAGACTGCCCCTAGGTGATAGCGGTGCAGGGTATAAATGAACATAACATAATGGCCTTGGAGCTCCACTTCAATCTGGCTTCCGTAGGAAATATGCCACTGAGACTGCACTCGTGCATGTCTCCAACTTTATCTCTAATGCTCACCACTCCAAACGCTCTTCTATTTTATTCCTTTTAGACCTTTTTGCTGCTTTGGACATGGTCAACCACTCCTCTCTCCTCCTCACTCTCCAGGACATTGGGTTTTGCAAATCTGCTCTTGCCTGGATCGCATTCTACATGGAAGGTCTATCCTTTATAATCTCTTTCAAATCCCTGATCCCACATATTCCCCCAATGATCAGTCCATGGACTTCTTCTCTTCACCCTCTATCCCTCTACCCTAGGAAAACTTGCCTCATCCTTTGGCATTCACCATCATTTTTTTGCTGATGACACTCAAATATTTTTCTCCTTTCTCTCCTTCACCCTACCCATCTTGGAACATATTATAAACTGTCACTGTAATTTGTCACTGGATGGCTCTCCGACTGCCTCATGCTGAACTCTTTCATAAATGCCAGTGAGTTTTCTCCCAGCTTCCAATGCCAACTTTACCCTCCCCTCTCCGGTTCTATGTAATTTTAACAAAGTAAATTACTTGGGGGTAATTTATTTCATTAGAATTACTTCAACGTTTTCTTTTTTCATTGGGGATTGCCCCATCCCTGTATACCTATCACCCCCACCCCTCCCCAACCCCCATGCCTCCTAACCCTTAAAACACATTTAAGCAATAGAACCTGAGGTTCTGCCCACCCTCCGAGGATTCTATTGCTATTAGTAGCCCTGCATGTTGTTCCGGGGTACTAATAGCAATTTTTGTCAAGTTGCGAAACAGCGGTGCAACCATTTCTCGACTCGAGAGAAAAAAAAGCAAATAAAATGGCCCACAGGGATCGGGGAGAAGGGACAGCAGTTAGTCCCTTCTCCCTTTCCATGGCGCCCATTAAAACAAATGAAACAAAAGTAAAACAAAATGGCCCCCGTGGAACAGGGAAAATGACTACATGTAGTCCCGTCTCCATTTGCATGGCGGCCTGACAGGAGAAAGAAAAGGAACTGCGAGGGAGGCGTGCCACGTCCCTCATCAGGTAAGTCTGTCATGCGGGTAAGGCCCCGGCGAGGGCCAATCAAATAATTTGTAACAATCTGACACTCGCCGGATACTAATTACATTTACTTCCTCACAAAGTAATTCTGATGAGATAAATTAACTCAAATTCATTTACTTCATTAAAACCACGATATATGCCCCCCAAACTCCTTTACTCCTGACCTTCTTGCTTCCTCACCCAAGGCTCGCAATCTTGGGGTTCTCTATGATAGCGCAATGTACGACTGCAACATTTCATCACTGCTGTCGCTGCTCATATTAACCTCTTTAACATTCAAAAAATCATCCTTTTCTTACTAACTACTCTTACAAAAACTCTAATATCCGCTCTTGCGCTCAGCCTACAATCTACTTAGATCCTCCTCCACTTCTACCTACAGACCGCATGCTAGATGGCTGTCTTTGCAGAACCACTCTCTTTTTAAGTTCCTTCTCCTAGTCTACAATGCTATCAATGGTCTTGCGCCTCAGTTGCTGTCCAATTGTATCTCCGTTTACTCACCTACTTGTTATCTCTCTCATCCTCCTCAGCGCTCCACCTCGCCGTCCGAAACCCTCCCTGTGCCTCTCTCACTTCCGCTCTTTCTTCCTATTCGCCCCCTCCATTGGAACCGGCTGCCCAAAACAATCAAAACCAGCCCAACGTTGGATCTGTTCAAAGCTTGGCTTAAACTTCACTGACTTGCTAAAGAGTGAACTCCACCTGCTCTCCTCCAACCACTCTACCTGACCCCACCACTTCCTCCAGTGACACTTAATAATGTATTTGTGTATATTTAATTAGTAGTCTTTCGTTTGAAGCACTTACACCCGTAGATTAATGTTACCTTTATAAGTCATTGGTTTCCTTATATACCTTTTGCTTCTGTTTGTTTTGTCCTGGAATATTTCCTAATTGTTTACACCCTCAACCTGGCTCTCTACT
This sequence comes from Ambystoma mexicanum, assembly GCF_040938575.1. Classification (NCBI taxonomy): domain Eukaryota; kingdom Metazoa; phylum Chordata; class Amphibia; order Caudata; family Ambystomatidae; genus Ambystoma; species Ambystoma mexicanum. Next base: position 415,961,200 of record NC_090934.1, on the reverse strand, counting down.
TGTTTTCGTATTTATGCTATTGTACAGACACCCCTTTGTAGGAATGATTTCCCCATCTCTAAATGTGTTATTGTAAGTAATTTCTGATCGAAACTGACATCCCTGTCCTTCAAGTAAATACAAATGGTGATTTTATGATACAAGGAGTGTTATAGCTGATGACATACAGTGCCATGATCATTCCTAAACACACACAGTAAACCTCTAGAGTAAGCATACTTCAGACATACATGAGGTTGAGGAGGTCTGGTTAGAATTTCAATATTTTTAGGATACAAATGCCATGGAGTAACTTTTTATAGCACCGAGCTTTGTTTTTTAGTTGTTGCTGTTACTATAAATAGATGCGTGCACCATGTGTTATTTTCCAAACACATGTTGCAGCAGAGATGCAAACTATCCACGCCAAAGCAACCCTTATAATGAAAAGTGCATGCAACTCACGTGTAATACGCCAGTTGAAACTGTGACAAGAACCAAAACGGCTAGATGAGAATCACACTATTTTAATGGATTTAAACGGGTTGATTAAATAAAGTGTCATTAAACTTTGCTTAGATGAGAGCTAAGAAGCATAAGAGTTTGAAGCAATTAGCTTAAAGCCAGAAGTTACAGTGCCACACACACCTGCTGCTCTAGGCTAGGATGCGTAATCATATCGCCACCTGGCAGTGTTTTCTTTATATTAAAATGTTACCGTCAGAAGTATCTAGACAGCTGCCATCAAACTCCAGAAGTCCTATTTCATTTCAAAGATCAACACCTGTCAAGAGCGCTGGCTGTAGGTGGTTTAGGCTCAACACCAGCTAACAGTATAACAGCAGCCCCTTAATTAGGCAGAGTACAGAGACCAGATGGGAAGGCATAGAGGTTGCACAATAGACCGGGGAGGTGAGGGCTACAGAAAGAGCGAGGGACAAGGCACAAGACAGCCTAACAGATGCTAGCAGGCAGAGACACAGCAGAAAACACAGGTGAGAAAACGGTGTTTTGTGTGATAAGCAATTATTACATTTGACATAATGAAGGCTTCATTAATTTAATAATGTTAGCATAGCACTTGCAAGCAAGTAGAAAAACAGTGCTGTATCTGAAGAGAGAGCTAGACTACTGAATTGACGTAGCACCTAGAAGCACAGTAAAGCCAACATAAATAATTGTGACATTTGGTGAACAAAATAATTGTCGTTTTTTGTAAGTCCAGTTTTTAACTAATAACCACTCTAGGAATTAAGTTGTATTTTTGTGACCTCCATTAAGTACATTTATCTGCATCCAGCTGCTGTTGTGGCACTGTCCGAGGGAACACCGAGGCCACTTGCTGCTACTGCAACTCGGGATCCTGATCACCACTGGAAGATGACCTGGCTCTCATTGACACTTTGCCCAGGATGGTCAATGACTACATGGCAGACACTTCAGAGCATTCCATGAGAGAGTCCTTAGATCTAAAAGAGTCTGATATCCATTCCAAAGCACCAGCCTAGGACCCCACCACCACCACTTTGGAGAGATATAGCCTCGTTTTTACAGGCCTGAGAAATCAATGGAGTTTACTTTTGGAAGATGAATAAGTACATTGCATATATTTTTAGATAAAATGCAAAAACCCACCCAGTGTGTTTTAAAAAGAAAGCGAAAAAAAATGGCAGTCGTGTATATTGAATTCATACAGATGTCTCATATTTGTAATGCTACAATTGTTCAATTCATCTATTACATTCATGCTCTTCTAAAGAAGATTAGACATGAATTAGTTCTCTAGCTATAATGAGACTTACGAAATATCACTGTTGTGGATAGAACTTCATACCAGGTACAGAGGGAAGGTGTCCTGGCTCCTCAGCACAATATATTGCCCTTACACAGAGCCTTGTGTTTTGAATACAATACTTTCTCTGCCTCCAGTGTGCATTGTTGGCAACGTCAGGGGGGTGTATCTGCGTGTGGGAGTGGAGATAGATGCGCTACAGATAGATGCATCTTCACTTCCTTTGTATCAATGAAACTTGGATTCTTCCCCGCAACTCTACTGTAGCTGCCTCTCTCACTTTCATCCTTTGCCCATGCACCTCGTGCCAATGGACACAGTGGCGGTGTTGGTGTTTTATATCGCTCTAACTATTTAACTATCCCTTCAACTATCTCGTTACCAGAATACTCCTCATTTGAGTTCTTGTATAAGATTTTTTCTGTTCCTCATGCCATCTCCTTTCTTATTGTTTACCGTCCACTTTGGTCATTCTATGAGTACATTGACCACCTTCTCGGTCACATCCAACCTAGCCCTACTCCACTTGTCTTACTTGGGGACTTTATTCTCCATCTATCCTCTACTCATTCTGCCTCTCCCTTTCTAGCCATACTTGATTCACCTCTGCTCTCTCCACTCCCCACTTCTCCCACTCACACTTCTGGGTTCCACTCTCAATTTGATTTTTATTTCCTCATTCACTGTTTCCTCTTTATCTGGTCTACCTGTCCACTTATCCGACCACTCCTTACTCTCTGCCTCACTGCTCCCACTCACTTCTCCTACTATCTCTAGTTCTCCCTCTTCCAATACATTCTTTATGCATGACTTACGTAAGTTCAATTCCTCCCGCTTCTATGAAACCTGTATTAACTCCCTTCCGTCTCTTCCAAACCTTTCTGCTCTTTCCGCAGAAGAAGCAACGTCCACTCTTTCTTCATCTCTTGCTTCTAGTTTTGATCAACTTTATCCTCTCTCACCTTTCCAGCCTACTAGCAAACCTGCCCAACCCTGGCTTTCTCCCCATCTCTGTGCTATGCGCCGCCTTCTTCGTCGCCTTGAAAGGCGCTGGCTTAAACTCTGTTCTCCTACCAATCACGCCACTTACTTCTCTTATCATGCTCTCTATGTCAACTGCATTAACCCTGCTAAACACACTTATTTCTCTGATCCTCTCCACACACAATCTACTCACCCTCTGCGTCTTTTTCAAACATTAACTCGACTTCTTTCTCCTCCTCTTCCAGATCCTCCTGTTAACTCATCCTTATCAGCATCTGTTCTTGCTAACTTCTTTTCCTCTAATGGTCACTCCTTGCGCCAAGATATTCTACTATCACCCTCTTATAACCTCTCCACTTCACCAGCTCACCCCAAAGCTGCCCCCACTGACTCTATTCCTTCCTCACTCATTCCCAAAATCTACCCGCTGTTCGTACCTTTCCTTACCTTTTTTCAATATATGTCTCTCCACCTCTACCTTCCCCTCTGTTTTCAAACATGCCATCATCATTCCTATCTTTAAAAATCCTACAGCTAATCCCCTTCTTGTCTCAAACGTTAGTCCTATATCTCTCTTACCTTTCCTATCTAAACTCCTTGAGCGGCTTGTATATTCACAGATCTCCACATTCGTCTCTGGTCTATCTCTTCTTCCTCCCACTCAATCTGGCTTCTATCCCTGCCACTCCACTGAAACAGCCCTAACTTGCATGATTAATTCTCTTCTCACAGCTCATTATTCTAAACACTTCTCTTTCCTCATTCTTCTTGACTTATCTGCTGTTTTCGATACCGTTGATCACTCATTTGGCTTTTGTGGCTCTGTTCTATCATGGTTTTTCTCTTACTTATCTAACCGCACTTTCGCTGTCTCCTGGGGTGGTAACAGCTTCTCGCCTTTTCCTCCTAATCATGGTTTTCCTCAAGGGTCAATTCTTGGACCTTTTCTATTCCCTTTATATACTTCTTTCCTTGCCCCTATAATCTCTTCTGTTGGACTATCTCACCACTTCTATGCTGATGACACTCAGCTTTTTCTATCCTTTTCCTCTCTCATACCTGACATTCACTCTACTCTCTCAATTTGCCTGTCTTCTATCAAATCCTGGATGACCTCCCATTTTCTCATTCTGAATGCCAGAAAAACTGAAGTATTATTCTTTCCCGCTAATATTCTCTCACCACAGTCCCCTCGCCCATTTATTTCTTTTCCTCCCTCCAATTTACCCATCTCTTCTACCGCCCGCAATCTCGGTCTCTACTTCAATTCTAACCTTTCCTATGATCACCATATCTCTCTTACATCCCCTACCTGTCGATTTCATCTCAACAACATTGGCAGAGTCCGCCCTTTTATCACTTTCCATGCCGCAAAACTTCTTATCTCTTTGTTAATCTTTTCCCAACTTTTCTATTGTTCTGTCACCTTCTTTGGTCTTCCTCAATCTCATCTAACCCCTCTTAAATCTATCTATCACTCGTCTATTCGATCACTTTGTCTTCTTTCACATCGTGACTCGATCTCTTCTGCTATTACCTCACTTGGTTGGTTGTCTTTCCACTCTCAACTTAAATACAATTTTCTTTGCCTTGTGTTTAAATCTCTCTATTGTCTTGCCCCTGACTATCTTGCATCACTCCTTTAATTTTGCTCTCCTTCTCTCTAATCCTCGGATCTCTTTAGACTGACCGTTCCCCGCCCTCCCTGCGCTCAATCCCACTTTTGTTCTTTTCAGCTCATCGCCCTCTTCACTGGAACCTGCTCCCTCTGTCGCTTTGTTCTATTACTTCTTACTCCTTGTTCCGTTCCTCCTTAAAAACTCACCTCCTTTAGTACCCTGATTGATTATCACCAGCTCTAGCTGAACCATGATTCGCACCACTGTTTTATGTACCATTTATGCACCACAGTATTACCGGCTGTACACACCCGCTGTATGCCGACTGTATTCATACATATACCGGCTGCATGCATGTTATGTACCATTACGCACTACTGTTTATGTACCATCTATGTGCCACTGTTACTGGCTGTGCCTGTCCCATGATTGCACCACTGTTTTATCTACCGTTAATCTTCTATGTAAAGTGCTTTGAATAAAGGCGCTATATAAAGCACAATAAAAATACAAATACAAAAACATGGGAAGTAATCATACTGATTAAATCACACTGTGGCGAGATACCAGACCCCCAAGAAAGTCTAGGACGGTCAGGGGCTAGAAAAGACACAGGAAGACCCCAGGGTTTCTACAGGGAGATAGAAGAAACCGTGTTATTGAAAATAACAGTATAGACACGTCCCCAGATCAATTGCAGGTGTCCCAAGCAGGAGAGACCTTGTCGTACTGGAGAAGACACCTCTGACAGATGGCCAGTAAACAAATTACAGGAGGAATTTAAGGGAGATTAGGCAAAGCATTATTAACTGCTTGGAAATGAGAGCAGGGAGTGTTGGAGAAAAAGACCAGTGCAAATAATAGCAGAAGTAAGGTGAAACCTGCGCAATATAAACAGTTGCAAGAAAGTGCTCCTGGTGGTCTTGCATAGCATTAAGTGCACGACAAAAACCAGAAGGAGTATCATGCAATTTTTCTAGGTTTGGCTGCCACATTGTGCATGGAGAACTGCTGCCATTTCAGAGAGGGACTGGATCTTCACTGCCACAGTCTCCATGTGCACTGGACTGTATTGTGGAGGAGCATACTGTGCAGTATTTACTCCTCAAATAAGCATGCAGCATCCTTGTTATGCGGCACAGGAGAGTGGGTACCACCCCTAAGGATACATGTTTCTAGCCTCAGCATTGTACATGGAAACAGAACACGTAACATAGAATCAACGACAGTAGGCGTGTGAGGCAGAGGACAATTGCAATTGTGACAGCCAGTGAATTTCAGGATGCAAATATAATGTTGGGGGCACTCGAGAGCTTGCGACCAAGATGGCCGCTGCTCACTGAGCTGCATAGGTGAGGACCGGGAGGAGGAACCCAAGTCCCACTCTGGCCCAACAGTGGGTGCTCTAATTTGCTGAAAATAAGCAGATTGCGGAGGGGCTCTGGTGGCCTGAGTTTGAAAGTGGGCGTGCGCACCCTTGCAGAGTTCCAGTTCGGTGAAGGGGCTGCTCCTACGCTACTGAGGGGGTGCAACAGCTGTGTGAAGCAGCACTGCAGGAGGAGGGGGTACCGAGTGCTTATGCCGTGGACGGAGGGCCACGGGGATTACGGCATCTGTGTAGTGCGACTCTGACTAGCTGCAGAGAATCCCGAGATGAGGCGGCAAGGCCAGCAGAGCGCCGGAGTGTGGTGGCTGACAGGGAGGCACCGGCACTGGTCAGAGCGGGTGTGCCTCCCCTCCCCCACAGCACAGATACTGCTGCCCCCAAGTGTGCACCGGGCTGGGAGAGAGAAGCAGAGGCCTGCTGCCGGGGACACAGGTGCGGGGTTCTCGGAGTGCCCGTGAGACACTGAACTTGGAAGCTGATGCACGCGCTGCTTAAGATTGGGTTCCCAGCAGCGGCAGAGTGTACGAGGGGGAAAGTGGCAGAACCATAGACAATCAATGAATTGCAGCAGACAGAGCTCTATTGTCACATCAGAGGTGGGGCCTGGAGCACAACAATTGTAGTTGCTGGTGGGGGAGGCAGCCTGGCCATTTGGCTGGCCCTATTGTTTCATCAATGCTGGTAGGGTTTGCTGAGTTTTGGTCTGGTGAGATGGTCCCTCCAGCTGGCTGTGGATACCTTTTGAGACCTCTTCTGGGGCACACAGACAAGACATGGACCAGTTGGCTAAGTAGTTGGGGGGGGCGCTTAGGCTCCAGTAGTGCCCAGATGACTGACCAGATCTGCTTAATTACTGGCATGGGGACAGTGGGGTGACACACGCCACGAAACTGGACAGTGTTGCTGAGTGGATTAACTGCTAAATGGTAGAGGTGAAGACAGCTGAATACAGAGTGCTGAACACAGATTTGGAGTGGCCCTTCCCTACTCTTATAAAAGACGGTTAGGTGAAGACATGCTGAGGAGGCAAACTCCAATTGTGGAGATCAGTGAGAATCTACTGATGGTCAAGGGAAATATGAAGCAGCAGCACCCGCAGTTCACGCAGGAGTGATTGGATTTATGTAAGGGCGCTCTGACTGCTTCTAGGGCAACCAGGCAGGAGCAGGTGGCATTGCCTGGTTCAGCCACGGCTATGCCTGGAGGGACAACGAGCCAGTCCTCGGATCCGAGCTTAATACTGGCTGAAATGAAGAGTGGCTTTGAATCTGTGAATACTAAACTCAATACTATGGAATATAAGATGGACCGTATGCAGGAGCGGATTGAGAAGGAGAGAAGTCGCCTCAGCAAGGCGGAGCATAGAGTGCGCTACTAGAGGACACAAGCAGTGAAGTGACTCGGGCAATCCGCAGGGTGCAGAACAAAGTGAAGGAAATCCAGGACAAGAACGAGGATCTGGAAGCAAGGTCCCAGCGCAATAACATTGGACTGGTGGGTATTTCGGAGTCGCCGCCAGCATAGAATATGGAACTGTTCATGTAAACCTTTATTAAAGAGATCCTGGGAGATCCCCCGTTGTCCCCTCAATTTTGGTTGAGAGAGCACACCGAGTGTCAGTACAAAAACCTAGACCAGGGCAGAGCCCGCACCCGGTCATTGCGAGAGTTGAATTAACAAGACCATGATACCATCCTGCATAGGGAACGTGAACTCCGAGACTTGCACTATAAAGAGGCCAGAGTGCCGTTCTACCAGGATTTCACCCCATCCGTGCAGCAGGCACGACTATCTTTCTTGGCTACGAAGCACTTGCTGAGGTAAAGAGGGATGCAGTATGCAATGCTGTAGCCGTCTAAACTGCAAGTTATTCATGAGAACATGACACATTTTTTCACGGATCTGCGGAAGTGACAAATCTTTGTCTAAAGCCTGAGGGGGTGGAGGCCTAAGTGAGCACATTATTATATGGGAATGATTGTGAATCGGTATATGGCTATGATTGTGATTTAAATTGATCTGCTAAATGTGATAACAAGGGGAGGGTGCGCAGATGGAAAGACAGTACTTGGAATAGCACCCACGTTGCTATTTTGATTGTTTGGGTATGTAAAGAAATGGGCAAGTTGCTATTTATCCTGGTGTATGGGGGTCTCCTCCTCTGGGGGGGTTGCTCATAGTGGCGTCCGGTGCCCCGGTTAAGTGCACAGCTGGGGGGGGGGTTGCTGAGTTATGATAGGGATGGGGGGTCACTGCTGGGTGGGGAAGTTCTACAAAGTGGAAGATGGGGACAAGGTTCAAAGTTGGGAAGAACAGAGAGGTGGGGCGGTTGTCTGGGGGATTTTATGATTCAGGGAGTGCAAGTAAAAATGGTTCATGTGATCTTTGGAAACTGTGCAGGGTACACATGTTTTCTTTTTGGTACACTTAATCTTGAGGGGGCATGTAATTGAGGATGATGGCTAGGGACCCGGCACAAGAGCGCTGCACTCTTCTCAACTGGAATGTGAGAGGTTTGAATAACCATGTCAAAACACTCAAAATTATAGCATATGCGGAGAACCACAGTGCTAAGATTCTGTTTCTACAGGAAACGCATCTGATGGGAAAGCTGAATGATGGGCTAGCAAAGGCCTGGGGCGATGCCCGGTTCTAAATGTCTCATTCCTCTTATTCACACAGTGTTTCGATTATTATTCACAAATCATTAGGATTTAGGCTATTGCATCAAGAAAGGGATCCCCGAGGGGAGGTTTGTTATAGTGAAAGGGACATTGGCTCAGAACTTAGTTACTTTGGTCAATGAATATTAGCCCAAATGTGGATGTTCCAGAGTTTTATGACTCTCTCTGGGTTAAGTTTATGACATACTAACATACGCAATTGATAGTAGCTGGGGATTTTAATACGATCCTACATGCGGAGCAAGGTAGATTACTGGAAGTGCAAGATCATTACCGTTGGCTACTAGAGCAATACTGGGGGGAATGGTGGATCTTGGGTTGGTAGACCTGTGGAGAACACTACATCCTGATGAGAGAGATTAGTCATATTAGTCTTCGGTACACGACATAAGATCCCGCATTGACTATGTATGGGTAGGGCCGGCATCAGCACGTAGTACTGATGAATGCAGAATGCTTCCGAGGACACAATCTGATCATTCCCTCATGGTGGGACAGTTCTGGCTGGAGAATCTAGTGGTTGTCCAACCACACTGGCGCTTCAAGAGCTAAGCATTACTGGATGTGGTGTATCGAAGTGAAGTGCAAGAGATTATAGTGTCTTTCTTTGACTGTAATGTGGGATCAGTGGTTTCAGATGGAACCCTCTGGGAGGCGTCCAGAGTGAACCTAAGAGGGTGCTGCATCTCGATGGAAAGCTGGGTACTGAGGGAGATACGTGGGAAGCTGGGCAAACTAAAAGATTAACTTAGAATTCTACTGTCCGGGAAAGGAGAGCGTTCCTCTGATGGATCCTTGGTGGCAGCTTGCACCGCACTAGACCGCTTTAGAGAGGAGACGGACAGGGAGGTGTGTTTTCTCACAATTCCACGGTTGGCGCACAGTTATGGGGAGGAGCAGAGACTGGACAGGTATCTACCTGGCTTGGTGAGAGGTGTCAGGGGTCAGATGGATACTTCCGCGAATCGGTGTGTGGACGGCACCCTGGTTAAAGAACCTTATTTAATACTGGCAACTTTTACAGGAACCTATATGCCGCTAGAGGCAGAGCAGATCAGATGTTTTGCAGCGCTTCATAGGGGAGGCTGCGTTGGAAGAGTTGAGCAGACAGTCAGGAGAAGTGTTGGGTGTGCCTTTAACTGTGGAAGATATCATGAGAGCAAATAAAGATCTCCTGACTGCTAAGGCACTTGGGTCAAATGGATTACCTCTGTGTTGTTTAAGGGGTTTGGCCCCAATGTAGCAGAGTACTTGCTTCAGGTGTGGCAAGAGGGCCTTGAGTTGGGATCTCTGCCTCCTATGATGCGTGAGGGAATAATTTCTGTGATATTAAAGCCTGATAAGGACCCGTTACATTGTGCCTCTTACGAGCCAATATCCCTTATCAATATGGACACGAAAATGTTCTCCAAAATATTAGCTGATAAATTACTTCCCTACCGTCCCTCTATTATGCAGCTCTACCAGACCTATTTTATTCCGGGTCGATCCATAGCCTGGGGTCTGTTTGGAGTGCTGGCTCAGATTGATCGCTCTGTACAGGCGATTGGGGCACTTTTATATGGAGAAGGTGTTTGATTCAGTCGCCTGGGAATATTTGTTAGCTGTACCAGAGAGGGGCCCGAATTCTGTCGTATTTTCTAGCATGTGTTAAGGTCCTATATTCTGGGGTAACCACGAGGATTGGTCTTTCTGGGAGTTACTCAGCAGCATTTGAAATTGGCCAAAGGGACACTGCAGGGGTGTCCGCTGTCCCCGTTCTTATTTGCAATTGCGATGGAGGTGTTAGCTGTTCACTTGAGGGCGTTTTTATGAGCATCAGTGGCTTGCTCTTGGGGGGGCCCGGAAATTGATCTCACTTTAAGCTGATGACATTATTTTGTATACGAAGGACCTGAGTAAAAATCTGCAGCTTCTTTGGCAAGAAATAGAGGAGTTTGGAGGAGTTTCTGGACTACGAGTTAATTGGGCTAAGTCAATCTGAATGAGGTGACTCTGCAGCCCCCGGGAGCAGAGAGGTTGCGTTGGGAGCAAGTGTCAACAAAGTATTCTGGTATATCCATGAGGAGTTGTCTCACTCAACTACTTAAAGAAAATCACAGGGCTTATCTGGAGATGCTTCAAAGTAACGTTGATCAGTGAGTATCCCTTCCAGTTTCACTCATGGCGAAGGTAGCGATTTTAAAAATGATTACTCTCGGAGGGGTGTGGCCAGGCAGGGCACCATGAAGACGTGCCTGCTGTAAGCTCCGAGACGGGCCCCAATGTAAAAGCTTTGAAGTTCCCTTTAATCCCCTAAATTTCGACATAGAAGTTGCGGAGAGTGCCTGGTGGTGTGGCGGTGACGGGATGTGTAGCTTGCAGTCGCTTGCGAGCTGTTTATTCCCAGATTCGGAGCCAAGCAGAGGGAGGCTGATGGCGCGCAAGATGGCGGGCGCGCGGGAGCCGTGGCAGCTGAGTTCGGCCGGGAGCCCTGAAGAAGTAAGCAGGGCCTGAAGATTATGCAGGGTGGTGGGAGAGGAACGCTGCTGTGAGCTGAGGGGCACCGAGGCAGAGAGCAATTGCCGGGGAGGGGACTGCTCCCTGCAGACCGATCGTGCAGCCCGAGGAGAAGGTAGTGAGTAGCCGCGGGAGATGTGGAGAAGCCGCGGCGCCCCGCGACACCCTGTGAGCCCAGCATAAGCAGAGCCGGAACGAGGAGGCAGATCCCCAGCAAAGCGGGTCGGAGTATTGGAGGAGTCTGCGGCTGGAGGAGCAAAGGTTGGGAGAGCGAGACGGCGGAGACTCGCGGGCTGGCCGATCGGAGAGTGGGAGCCCAGGAGAGAGAAGGGACGCTCGAGCGAGTAGCCCGGGGAGGTGTAGCGGTGGAGTGCTGAGGCGCGGATCGGGCCGGGGCGCACCTCCGCTTACCTGCGGGCTGTCGGCTCAGGGGGAGGTGGCTGCGGGCGGCTCGCACTGGGCTGCCTGAGGCCACTGACTCCACGGAGCTGGAGTACGCCTACGCCTGAAGTTGAGGAGCGGTGTGGCGATGGACGACAGAGGAACCGCTGGTTGTATTGCGGCCTAACTGCAACATTTTGAAGCCTAACCTGGAAGCTGAGACCTTGACAAAACGGATTCGACAAGCTGGCTGTTTTAGAAAACGAGACCCTGATGTAACCAGGCGTTTGGGTGCTGGATGAGAAGCTAGTGTGGTAAGCGCTCACGCCTCTGGGCACGGCTTTCAAGGGAACTTCGAGGGGCACTCCATTGACTTGAGCAACCTCTCCCTGGCGATGCCCAAAACAGGAAATAAGAACAGAGGGAGTAAAATCACAAATTACCTGACTGCAGCAACGCCTACCCCACAGAAGATGGAAACGATTGTGGCTGAGGTCCATGCCTCAGAGGGGTCTGATTCAACCCTCGACCCGGCCCTATCCAGACACGAACTAGAGGGAATGCTGAGAACACTTAAGCAGGACATTACGACAGCAATAACAACAGAGATTCAGTCCTCAATGGACTTGCTGGCACGGTCTTTTGCGGAAATGAGCTCCAACTTGAGTGGTCTCAAGACTAGGGTTGATGAGCTGGAGAATATGGCATGTGTGCACGAGAGGGACAATGAGGACCTCGCCAAAAGGATGCAGAATGTGGAGAGCAAACTGGAGGAAATGGCGGCAAAGCAGGCGGATCTGGAAAATCGCTCAAGGAGAAATAACATTAGGATCTGAGGGGTGCCGCGACAGGTCCAGGACCAGGAACTCGCTGAATATGTGCGTGATCTCTTTAAGACTTCGTTAAAAATTCCGGATTCTGAAGAACTGATCCTGGACAGGACCCATCGAGTATATTCTTCTATCCAGCAAAAGCGTAATCTCCTCCCGGATGTCTTGACTAGGGTCCACTTCTTTCGGCAAAAAGAGGAGATAATGGTGGCGGCTAGAAAGGTGCAAAAGGTGGAAATCCGTGGCTCTACCATATCATTGTTTCAGGACCTCTCACCATACACCTTAGCAAACCGCAGACGCCTCCAGAAAATCACCACCTAGCTGCAAGCGAAAAAGATCCGCTACAGATGGGGATACCCGTGTAGGATACTGTATAAATATCAGAACCGCCCCTGCAGCATCGGCTCCGAGGGAGAGGCAGAGGAGTGGTTGCAAAGCACTGCGGGCAAGAGATACAGCACAGGGACTGTCACGGAGAGAGGGCTGATGGTCAGCCCCACAGTGAAGGATAAGAGGCGAAGACTCAGGGGTTGGACACTGGTTAAGGCACGCAAGATACCGGAGTACATGGAGCAGAAGGGCAGCACTCCCCCTGGAATGGATGATGAAAGTTAACATGAAGAGTTCATACGCCTCAATATGGAGTTTAAAGGGATTATGGGAATACTGCAAGCTGGATGAGTGATGATAGACAGGTGCTTTACTCAGTGGCACATAACTGCACTCATACATGAAAGATGCCAGCAGGATGACCGATAGAAAGTGAGTGGACATGGTCGCGGAGTTCCCCAGGGGTGATGGCCACTTGAATAAACTGGGCTAATACTGACGTACATTCGCCGGCTCCGGGCACGGCCATTTGGTGTCTGCAGAAATGGGACAGGGAGTGGACCCTGAAATGACTAAATAAGACAGCAGTGCAAGTACACTGATAGGAGGCAGCCTGTCCCAGATCCTGGCATGGGTGTTCTAGAACATGTAAAGATGGAAAAAGGTTTAAGGTGATGTATATGTACGCTCATTGGTTGCGCGATTATCGCAAATTGGGGGATATATGGGAACGATTCTGGGAGCCGGAGGTTGGGCCCGTCACACGGATTATGCCTGACATTGTTACCCTGGAAGGGTTACTGTTCGTATCATTTATGTTACGAGTTTGGCAAGCATTTGATAATCTATATTTAGTTATTTTTCTTCCTTTCTTTTTATGTCTTTTGGGGAGCCTGATCATCGAAGGTTGTGGTGAGGTTTGCATTGGTCTGCAGAGTTTGAGGTGTTATGGGAGCTCCGCAGAATGCCTGATTTACAGCAGGGGGTAAACAAATGGTGGAGTTGGCGACAGATAGGAATTTGCTCCTGGTTATGCTGGGAACTTTCGAGTCTGAGGAGTTGGGAGACTGGGGAGGGAATGGAGAAGGGGCATTTATGTCTAGTCAATTCGACTGGAGAAGGAAGAGGGGCGATCACTGGAGGGAGATAATGATAAGACTATGACCACCCCAACTTGTTGCTGTCTCTCCCTGAATGTGCAGGGGTTGAATTCTTCGATTAAAAGAAGGGCATTGATGCACCGCATGGCCACCTTAGACTCCTCGATCCTGTTTCTTCAGGAGACTCACTTGCTCCCGTCGGATGAAACCCGGCTTAACGGTGAATTATATCCCACAAAATTTTGCGCTTCTTCAGGGAGTAAGAGAGCTGGGGTGGCCAACCTGGTTCGCAGAGGAATCTCGTTAGGGGTCTGTAAGATGCTGAAGGATGTGGGAGCCAGATATGTCTTAGTAGTAGCCGATCTACAGGGGAGGAGGGTGACACTGGTCTCTCAGTATGCGCCCAACGCACAGCAGGACATGTTTTTTGAATCTGTCTCGAAGCTACTGTTTGAACATGCAGAGGGTGAAATAATAATTGGGGTGATTTCAATGCTGTAATTGACCCTCTGATGGATAAAACCCTTCCCCCAACTAGCGCTGATAAAAGGAATTTTTTGGCACTTACTACGCTTCTGCGGGAACATTCCCTTATAGAGGTATGGAGAGTCTGCCATCCAGAAGAGCGAGAATACACATATTATTCTGCGGTGCACAGGGGATTCTCCAGGTTGGATATGTTCTTAGTGTCCGATAAGTTAATAGCCCAAGCAATTGACATAGATATACTGCCCAAGGGCTTGTCAGATCACGCTCCGGTCCTACTCACGTTGGCCTCTTTTCAGGCCCGGCCAAGCCCACCACGGTCCTGGCAATTAATGAATTCCTCCTGGAGGATCCCCAGTTCCGCTCATGTATTTCAGAGGCTATTAACATTTATTTTAATGAGAATGAGACAGAGGCACTGCCGTATACAAAGATATGGGATGCAGCGAAGGCTGTGCTTCGGGGACAGGTAATTGCTTACTCGGCAGGAAAAGGTAGGGCCAGGAAACAAATACAAGCCCAGCTGGAGCTGGAGCTCCAGAAGAGGGAAGAGGCACATAGGTGTAGACCTACTCAGAGTGGGAAACAAGAGGTGAGGATAGCCCAGAAAGCCCTCGAGACTCATATGAGCCGTGCAGCGTATAGTATAATGAGAGTTAAGCAATACTACTATTCTAAAGGTAACAAGGCCAATCGGCTATTAGCAGCCAAGCTGAAACAACGGGCGAGCCGCAATAGGATTGAGGCACTGGTGGATGGGGAAGGAAAGAGGGTCACATCAGAGAGAGAGAAACTTTGCGTAGTGGACGAGTACTTTAGGGCTCACTCTTCCCCCCACCAAACAGATGTACGTATGGCGGAGGGGTTCATACGAGATGCGCATTTGCCACAGTTGCCTCAAGCAACCCGTGAGCTTTTAGAGGAGCCAATTACAAGGGAGGAGATAGAAAACGTGATTCGCTCCCTTCCTCTGGGTAAGGCCCCAGGACCTGACGGGTTCACAAATAAATTCTATAAGACCTTTAGGGCTGAGCTTTCCCCTTATTTAGCAAAACTCTTTAATAACATCTGGGCAACATGGTCGGTCTCGGAGTCTATGGCAGATTCCATTGCGACATTGGTTTTGAAACCCGGAAGAAATACGCATCTCACCGACCAATTACTTTACTAAATACGGATGCGAAACTACTAAGTAGGGTGATAGCAGGGCGCCTTGGGGAGGTTCTTCTGACGCTAGAGGAGAAAGACCAAACAGGGTTAATACGGAACCGTTCGACTCAAGATAATATACGTCGGACGATAGATTTGATAGCTCTGGCCCCTAGACTGCCAGGTAAATTGTCGCTGTTATCATTAGATGCCCATCGGGCTTCTGACAGTATGTCTTGGAGTTACTTACAGTTGGTGCTAGAGAGATTCGGGTTTGGCCCCAGATTTTTGAGGTTGATTCTTTCCAATTACCAGTTTCCCTCCACTAAAGTCAAAGTGAATGCGAACATGACCCCAGCGATCCGTTTGTAAAGGGGCACTAGGCAGGGTTGTCCCCTGTCCCCTTTGGTTTTTGCATTAGCTTTAGAGCCCTTAGCACAACATGTCCGATTGAGTAGGGAGATCATGGGCTTTGAATTTGCAGGACAATGCCATACGATAGCGTTATACGCTGATGACCTGCTATGTTTCCTGAAGGATGAAACTAAGTCCATCCCGCCCCTGATGCGCTTATTGTCCAATTTTGAAAACATTTCTGGCTTTGGGGTGAATGCAAATAAATCGGTCAGTATGGCATTAACTGAGCCCCCGGAGAATCTGGCAGAGATACAAGCAGCCTTTCCCATTCCCTGGTCTTCTACAAACATTCCCTACTTAGGTATTAAACTGATCCCGACCTATGCAGGCCTATTTAAGGCAAATATACCAGCATTATTTAGAGAGGCTAAAGAATGGCTTTGTCGATGGGATTCGCAGGAAATGTCCTGGTTGGGCAGGGTGCCGATACGGATTCCCAAGAGGGATCTTATAGCTATGCAGAAGGAGATAGGATGCTTTGTGTGGGGAAACAAGAGGCCTAGAATACCCTATAAACTCTTCACGAGAAAGGCGATACAGTGGGGTATAGGTCTGCCTTCGGTTCAGCGCTACTACAGGGCCGCGCAGGTGGCTCCTATGTTAGCCTGGGGGAGTTCCACTGAAACTCCTAAATGGCAGGAAATAGAGCAGGAAACCTCTCCATTGCTGTTAGAGCATTTCCCTTTCCTTCCCAAGGAGGCGTGAAACTATCAGGGAGGACCTCTGCCCACAACGCTTGCTACGCTTCAAAGCTGGGATAAGGCGAGAGTGCAAAGGGGGATAGCTCTGGGTCTGGGTCCGCTGTCCCCTGTGGCACAAAATCTAGCATTTACACCGGGACTAGCTCCCAGCTCATTTCAAGGGTGGGAATCAAATGGACCATTGAGGCTTAGGGACTTATATGTAGACCAGGAACCACTGACATTCCAGGAGTGCACGGAGAAGTTTGGGCTGTCGGAGGGGAAACGGTTTAGGTACATACAGCTACGACACTGGTTGACTAATAGGGAAACTCGCCAAGCTGTCAGCAGATCGCCATTTGGTAAAGAACTGAGAATTCTTGAGGGGCAGAGCTCTCATAGGCTGGCGGCTTGTTATGGCCTTCTAGAAAATGTCTCTGAGGGTGAAAAGCTCCCCTACATGTTATTGTGGGAAAGAGAGTTAGGGGTTGAAATCCCAGAGGAATCCTGGCAGCGCATATGGCATAGAGCCCACAAGAGCTCCAGATGTACATTGGTAAAATAAAATGCAATTAAGATATGCTTCCGTTGGTACTTCCCACCGACGAGATTGCATGCCATGAACCCCAGGTATCCGGATACATGCTGGCATGGGTGTGGATAAAGGGTGATCTAGAGCATATGTGGTGGCATTGTGCGGTCATCCAGGAATATTGGTTAGAGGTCCGTTCCAAGATCAAGGATGTTACTGGCACGCTGCTTCCTATGGACCCGCATATACTAATCCTTGGTGATGTGCCGGAAGATGGGTCATTCCCGATGACGGGGTCCAGAGCAGCCCTAATTGCGCAGTTACTTACTGCGGCACGAATCACCTGGGCCCGATTTTGGAAGGCGGTGGAGGGACCACAGGTGGCTTACTGGTGGGTGAAGGTGTGGGAATTGATGGGTCTTGAAAAGCTCACTGCTATGCTAGAAGAGAAGCTATCGAGGTTCAGACGGATCTGGAACCCTTTCTTGGACTATGTTGAGGATAGGGAGCAGATGTACTTTAGGCCAGATCTGATGAGGCACTTTATGAACTCCTGACAGACTTGAAACTGCGTACTTTGCACAGAATGGATATTGCTACGAATTGCACAGGCTCCAATTTATTGAATGTTTATTTATTTATTTGTTTTCTTTCTCTCACTTTCCCGCTTCTTCTGTTTGTTTATGCTTGCATTGTTCTCCAATTGATTGTTGACAAATGAATTTGTTCATGATCTAGTTAAAGTTGAATTGATGAATTGATAATGCAACGTTATATTTCGCTGAATGGCAATGGACTCAAGGGAAGGTACTCTGGACTGAAAATTTGATGAATTGATGTATGTACTCATTCCCCTTGCATTATTACTGTTGGATCAATTGGTTTTCTTGAAAAATGTATAAATAAATAAAAATAAACATTTTAAAAAATGATTACTCTCCCTAAATTATTGTACTTATATCTTAATGTCCTGGTGTGGCTTGGTGCCCAACTCTTCACAACGCTGAGGTCACTAATGATTAAGCTGGCGTGGAGTCAAAAGACACCCAGTCAAATGGGAAATGCTTACCGGAATGTGGGAGAAACAGGGTCTCAGCGTCTCAGATTTGGAATTGTATTATCTGGCAGCGCAGGTGTCGTTCACGTCATACTAGATTCCAGGTTCCCAACTGTTCCCGCATGTCAGGATTGAAAAAGGTTGGCTTACCTGTACTCTTTGCAAAATACCCTTCTTTCTAGACAGATCAACGATAGGTGTCCTTTTGAGCCAGCGGGATGCACAGTCTATGCATGGCGGAGGTTGTGCCAAAGAATTTTGCTAACTGCCTTATACCCCTGAACTCAGGGTCTGGAATAGTCAGTTTCTGGCCCGTCGTGCGACAGAAGGATTAAGAGGGAGTGGTCTCAGTTTGGAATGAATAATATGTTTGATTTTTTTCCAGATGGGCAGTTTGTGTCTTGGGAGCAAGTCAAGGCTAATTTGGGTGATGCATTTGGGCTGGTGTTTCAATTTTTTAGCCTCTGTGAGGCCTTTTGGGCTTGGTCCGTGTCTTTCTCCATCGAGCCAGTTTCTGGTTAACTCTACCAACACCAAGGGAGTGCTTTCAACAATTTTTTGGCTGGTGGAAAGTTCAGCCCCCATAGAGTCACCTATTGGCAGGTCAATGTGGGCAGCTGATATTGGATACGATTTAGGAGATGCGAGATGGAAATATATGTGTTAATATACTAGAAAGTTGGCGATCAACTCCCGGTTTAAACTTATACAATTTAAAATTCTTCACTGGGCTTATATGTCACCTGGGGTGCAGAAGAAGTTTGACTGTGCCTGCGATGGGAGGTGCCTCAGGTGTACAGTGCTGACTTTATCTATACCCTATGGAGCTGCCTGCTCTTCACAACTTTTTGGTAGCAGATGATTGAAATGACAGGGAATATGATTAGTCCTGCTGGAGGCCCTTTGTTGTTTGTATGGGTGGCTGCCAGGAATTCCAATGGGAGGGAAGAAGCTACTGTTCATTTGTATGTTGCTTGCGAAGCATTGCATTTTAATGCTCTGGTCAAGCCCGGTAGCTCCAACGGTGGCAAAATGGCTGAAAGACCTGACGTGGTGCTGCGATATTGAGCAAGACTACTGTAGACTGCATCCTATCAGATCTAAGCCAGGGGATATATGGGACGCAGTGCGCACACTGTTGCTGTCAAGGGATGCAACCAGTAATGGTAAAGTAATTGGAGGCGAAGCCACAGGGCGTTACCCCACTCATAAGACTGAAGAAGTATGGCACTTGCTAACTCTTATGTGGGTGTTTCTCCAGTAACATAGGGCTCGGGTGAGGTAGGTTGTCACCATATGGCCTCCATGATTAATTGCGTGGTTTACTGTATGTGTCCTAATTGTTATTTAGACCACTGTGTACTCTTTGCCTATTGAAGTGTACGTGAACCTATCATAAATAACGTTAAAAAAACTATAGATTGCGTGGCTTGCTGGATGTGCAAGGGACATACATAGGGCATGACAACCGACAACTGAAACTGTGCCAAAATTCACACCTACTTAGACTGTAAAGTCTTATATTTGGCATTGACGTTCTACCAAATCTTTATGCCAGTTTCTGGCTGTACTTAAACATCTGTATGATCTTTGCCTCTGGCCTAGAGGCCTGTGACAAAGAGGCTCTATCTCTCCAAAGTGGTGATGGGTTGCTAGGCTGGTGCTGTGAAAGGGTTATCAGAGGCTTTTAGATCTAGGAAATCTCTCATGGAATGCTCTGAAGTGAGAGGGGAGATTATCTGCCTTGTAGTCATTGGCCATGTGGGAAAAGTGTCAATGAGAACTAGATCAGCTTCTTATTGTGATCAGGATCCTGAACAGTCGCAGCAAAGGTGGTCTTGGAGTTCCCTCGGATAGTGCCACAACAGCAACAGGACGCAGATATATCTCCATGATGGGGGTCATGAAAATAGAACATCAATTCTAGATGTGGTTATTAGAAATAATGTGCCCTTCGGCGTCTGATGTGGTGCTCCAGAATGTGACTGGCGAGTGCCAAGGTTACAATGGTGTTAGGACCTCCCATAACTGTACAGATATCTGATATGCAATGGTCTAAGGCCAGTTAAACCTGAAGTGAGACAGTTTAGGAGGGAGTAGAGGAAGAAGCAATGAAGACAAGCCAAAATGATCCAATATGCCCTTATTTAAGCAAGAGCCAGCTCAGAAGAAATTCTCCAAGTTCTGATACTGGAATCAGAACCCTGACTTGTGCTGGCAGTGTGAAACCAGGGTGCTTATACAAGAGGTATTTTTAGCTTCATGTTCTTAAGGGAAGGTCTAAAGGTCTGAAATGCACCCCCTCCACAACCCTGTAGGCATTCCTCTGAAATTCCCATCACAGTGTATGGGACACTAGACCTGGGGGCAAAGTTTGAAGCTAGACAGAGCCCCCAACAGTCTCCCAAGGGATTATGAAGATTGTGCATGAATGTTTTGGATTGTCACCACGCAGAGATGCGTAGCTCAGCACTGAATATCATGAGTCCTTAGCCCTTCTCGAGCACTTGAAAAAAAGGTGTATGGTACCCTCGAGGTGAACCCTGATTTTAGACTTATATCATCCTTGAGGTGAGTCTCCAATAATGTGACCTTAAGACACTACCTTACAAAAATGTATGGTACTAGAACCTAAACGGCTAAATGCATGGCACATAGGTATAAGTCCCACAGCAAGAAGTCTCTAGGGTGAGCTTAGTGCCATGTGATCCACTTTGGCCATGGGAACTCGGCACAACCCCAGCACCCTCGCCAATTGTAAAAAACCTGGGGGTCCTGATCGACAATAATCTCACACTAGAGCCACAAGTAAACGCTCCTCTCAAGAAATGCTTCTTCCTCCTGCGAGCAGCAAAGAGGAGCCTACCGTCCCTATCATTTGCCAACAAAACAACCACCATCAGAATCGCCCTTGTCATGTCCAGAGTAGACTATGGCAAGAGCCTATACTTAGGTATGCCTGAACGACTTTTAAAAAAACTACAACGCATACAAAATGCAGCAGCCAGACTGCTTTTGAAACTACCTCGAAGAGAACACACCACACCAGCGCTGAAAACACTACATTGGCTACCAATAAAACAATGAATAAAATTCAAAACAATGTGCATCACGCACAAAGCAGTACACAACCAATGCGCTGAGTTCCTGAGAGACAAACTGCATCTACATCAACTGACAAGAACGCTCAGATCAAGCATTGCCATCCGCCTGGAACCAAAACCCTACAACAAAAGAAAACTTTGAGGATCTTCCTTCTCTCACCAAGTGCTGAAAACCTGGAACGACTTTCCACAGTACATACTTAACACAAGAAACCACCTACTATTCAGGAAACTTCTAAAAACTTGGCTCTTCACGTTATATCTAGAAAGACCGGCCACAGGGGCACACTCACAACTAAAACATCGATTAACGAAGAGACAAACCCTGATCCACACCAAGCAATCGACAGAAAAACTCTAAGGAAATTACCCCACGACATACCAAACAACTAACCGAGAGACAGCCGTAATAGGACCAAAGACCCAATACATAGCAAGACGAAGACAGAAACACTGGGACGACTGATCAATAGGACCCTGACCCTAAACTATAGCCATTCCCAACAGATCTAATCATGGTACACAGCAAGGGAATGGAAACCCCTTACCATTAGCTCATATCCAGAGGGTGAGAAAAAGAAATAGGCACCCACATTACACAATACTCATCAAGATACAGCGAGAAGCACAATGCGCCATCATACGCAAACTACAACTAAACAACAGCCCTAAGGATGTCACCCCACGTAAATCAAAGAACACATTAGATAACAAGAGAATGGATAGTACTAACCCAGCTCCACACCCGAAGAAAATGTACAGACACACCTATCACTCCATACAATATTCACTATGATACAGCTGGATCTGCACAGCACCACCTCAACGAGACGGCCCATAAGGAACCAGCAACAACCCCGCCCACAGGGATACAGCTCAAACGGAACCAGAAGTACCTGAATCGGGATACAGACCCCCACTAATCCCAACCGTCAATTTTCTGCATACTCAACCCACACAAAACTCACACAACCATTTCTCTCCCAGCAATCTGCAGGCACTTTACCACACTGCATCAACAACACATAAACAGCACCTCTCCCACTCTCCTACTCGCCTTCTCCTGACTAACGCTACCCGCCCTCTTTCCTATTTACAGATCCACCAGAGCACCTGGGGACCAATTCCGTTGGTGACGGTGCGCTATATAAGTGCCTTTAACAGAACATAACATAACATTAAAGAAGTGTGATAATCCCTGTTCAGGTTCTTGGTGACACATGAAAGCATGCCAATGGAGTGGGTTAATGTAGAGAAGAGCAGAGTCACTCACCATGCACATCTGTCTTCTCCAAGACTGTCATGGTTGATGTAGGTTTTCGGCCAAAGTGTTCTTCCCACCGCTTATGGCTTGATTTTAGGCTTCTGAAAAAAGTGTGTCAAATGGAATACACAATTACCTGCAGGGAACCTTATTTGGTTTGATTCTTGCAATAGAGCTCTGTAACACAATGTTGTTGTACAACAATATGTAATGCATTGTAAAACATAACTGTAAAAGGATTTTAGAAAATTTTGCCCCGATGAGAGCGTTGGTTTGAAACATGTGTTGGCAAGTCAAGGTAGCAATGACATGTTTAAACAGATAGGGAGGTAAACGTCAACAGCATTTAGTTTAGGCAGAAATAAAGAATGGGTTAGTTTAACCTAAAAGTGGTTAAGTTTACTGTTGCAAAAAGTGTACTAAACTGAGTATTTTGAGGTATATGCAAGTGGTTTCCAAATACCAATCAAGAAATTGATAAACAGAAGACCTTTGCTGCAGTCTTGAGCCAGAGTAGAAGGCTTCCTGGCTGCTTGAGTCAGGTCTGGTTTGTCCTGAAAAAGACCCAGGTGGCAAAGAATCAGATGCACAGGAATCAAGCAGACAAGTTGAGTGACAGAAGGGAGGGATTAAGCCCCTGAATGCTCTGTTGTTCAAGAGATCTGTTGACAGAGTGAGAGGGGGAAGGTTGGCCTGGTTCACCAGGTCTGAGAAGCAGAAGCTGGCTGGCTAGTGGTGTAATCAGAATTAGAGTTCCTGATCAGCGTATCTATCTGTTTATAATGATTGCAGCAGGGTTTGCCATGACTATGAGCAATTCCTCCATTTCAACTGAAATCCCAGGAAGGAGGTGCAGGGGAGGTTATTTGGTGCCATCTGCTTGTTGCTATAGCACATTGATGTGGTGTGAATGTTTAAGTTCACAGTTACTAGCTATTGCAGAATCTTGGTTACACCCAGCGTCAGGCCCTTCCCTTGCGCTTGCTGTCCCACCTGATTACACCATCCTTAGATTGGACTGCCTCGACGCTAAAGGTGGTGGAGTGGCACACATAATGAAAACCTCCTTGCAAATCAGATCCTGCCCCTCCCCTTCTATCACAGGATATGAAACCTTCCTTATGAAGCTCTCCACCAACCTTAAAACCACGTATAACATACTGTTGATTTATTAACAACCTAATAATGCCAATCGACCAGACCTGAACCTTCCCCTGCTCGTCACACCACTAATGAAGCAATTAACTAAATGTATTATCCTAGGTGATATGAACCTTGGATTCAATGACCCAAGCTGACTCTAAAGCCACTGCACTAGCATCAGCCCTTCAAGACATGCATTTCTCCCAAATCATTGACTCACCCATGCACAACAAAAATAGAATTCTCGATTGGATCCTTACAGCCAATTCCACCAATAACATTGAGTCCAACACTGAAGTACATTGGTCAGATCACTTTATGATTATCTTCGCTCTCTTTACCACCAACGTCCAGACCATCCCAACTCACACACCTATTCCCATAATGGTCAGAAATACCTACAAATTTACACACCAATATCCTCAACCCCTCACTCACAGCCTCACCCAGGAATCACAACCCCACCAATACTAACCCTAACGACATTGCTGCCCTCCCTCTATCATGCTTGACTTCAAACAGCATCAACACCCATGCTCTGCTGGTCCATAAAACCCATAAAAAACATAAACCTGTCAACCTATGGTTTGACGAGGAGCTGACCAACCTACGTCTTAAGAAAAGAGCCCTAGAACACCTCCACAACAAGAATCCTTCCACTACCACTGTTACAGCACTAGCCTTAGCCACCAAAACTTACAAAACAGCAGTAGTGGCAGACAAGTCCAACTCCAAGGGACTATTCTCCATATTCAGAGAATTGGAATCATCCATCCCTACCGGACCCCCTACGCAAGCAGATAAAACGTGGTGCATGACCATTCAAAATGCTCCGACACACAAAATTCTATCCCTCAAGGAAAAAAATCAAAGCCAAATTAGAGACTCTTGCTACCAAACCCACCTCACCAAACATGGTTGACCACGGCAACCTCAAACCTCCACACCTTTGTACCCAGTTCAATTTCAACAAAATCACTCAAGAACAATCTATGGCAACCATCCTGGTGCTAAAACCATCAAATTGCAAGGGAGACATCTGCCGTGCCCGACTGACGAAACTGCACAGCCACGTTAGCCCCTATCATCACTGACTTCATCAACCCCTCGTTTGCCTCCAATTCAGTTCCTACCAACATCAAAGCAGCTTGGATAAACCCACTACTCAGAAAACCCACCATTGACCCTACCATTCCCACCAAATACAACCCCATCACCACCGTCCCTTTCCTACTGAAGATAATAGATCGGTTAGCCTACACCCAAATCCAACACTTCTTGGAGAGTTACCATCTTCGTGGTAACAGACAATCAGGCTTTCGCCCGGAGCACAGCACCGAAACTGCCTTACTGGACCTCAAAATGCAGATGACAGTATTGGGGACGCTAGAAATATAAGCATCCTCCTCCTCCTCCTCGACCTTTCAGCCGCCTTTGATTTAGCCGACCAAGAAAAACTGTGCCAATCCCTTAGCCAAAACTTCCACTTCTCCCCAGAAGCCGCACTCTGGGTCAAATCATTCCTATCAGAACGCACTACCAGAGTCTTCATTGATGAAGAGGTAGTGGATCCCATCCCTGTACCACTCAGGGTCTCCCAAGGATCCTGCCTCCCTCCAACACTCCAGCACTCCCTTGTGCACCCTCTTCTTAAGAAACCCTCTTCTGACCCCTCCTGCCCGGCTAACTATCGCCCAATTTCCATCACTCCCTTCCTGGGCATGCTCCTGGAGAAACTGGCCATCTCCCAGCTTAACCTCCATGCTGAATCTGTTGGAAGTCTTCATGACCATCAATCTGGCTTCAGAGCTGCCAGAAGCATGGAAACTGCTCTCCTGAACATCCGTGAGGACCTGCTCTTGAATCTCGACTCCAACACTCTGTGTGTTCTCATCCTGCTCGATCTCTCTTCTGCCTTTGACACTGTCAACCGTGCCATCCTGCTCAACCGTCTCCGTGATAACCTGGGTATCACTGGTCAGGCTCTGGCGTGGCTGACCTCTTTCCTCTCCAATCGACCCTCCCAGGTCCAATTGGGGTCCTTCCTCTCTGATATCTTTTTCTCCACCTGTGGTGTCCCCCAGGGATCTAATCTTTCCCCCTGGCTGTTCAACCAGTATCTGGCACTCCTTGCCCACCGCATCGCCGCTCTCTGCCCCAACTTTCAGTGCTATGCCGATGATACCCAGCTCATTTTCAGGCTACCCTCGGCCTCCTCCTCTCCTTCCCTCATCTCTGACTGTCTGTCTGCTATCCACGAATGGTGTGCCGCCAATGACCTCTGCCTTAATGCCAGTAAGATTGAGATTCTACTCATCGGTACACCCACCCCCTCCTTCCCTGCAGCTTTCTGGCCGGCCTCTCTTGGCCCTCTTCCCGCTCCTAGCTGCAAGGCAAAAAACCTCGGGGTTATCTTCGACTCCACACTCTCCTTCTCTCCTCATATATCTGACGTCTCTAAGTCACACTACCAGCTGCACCTCCTCAGAGGTATTATTCCCTTCCTCTCCTTCCCCCAGAAGCTCACTGTCTCCCGAGCCCTGGTTCTCTCTAAGCTGGATTACTGTAACAGCCTCTATCTTAATCTGCCTGCCTCCACTCTCCGCCCTCTGCAACTCATCCAGAACAGAACAGCGAGACTTGTCCTTGGCCTCAAGTCCAGGGACCGTATCTCTCCAGGACTGAAATCTCTACACTGGCTCCCAGTGGCTGTGAGGATAAAGTTCAAAACCCTCTGCATTGTCCACAAGGCCTTCTGGGGCCTGGGGCCTAACTACCTTCAACTCTCTCTTCCTAAATATCTTCCTTCCCGAGCCCTTCGCTCATCCGTCTCCAACTCCCTCAGGGTCAGCCGCTTCTCGAAGCAACGAGCTGGGGGTAGATCTCTCTCCGCGGCAGGGGCTTCCCTCTGGAACAGCCTTCCTGCCTCCCTGAAACTTGAGGAGAACCATCTCCGGTTCTGGAAGCACCTCAAAACCTTCCTCTTTGCTTCTGCTTTCTCTCTCCCTCTCCCCTGCTAATTCTTCGCTGAAACTGCACTGAATCTGCAACTGGGCCACTCTCACCGACCCTGGTCCTGGGCCCAGCCACTCTCCACCTGCACTGCCTCCCTGGCAACCCCTGCACTGCAGGACTGTCTCTGTATCCCTACAGCCCCCCCTTCCCAGCACTTGTCTGCACTTACCTTGCACTTGCCACCAGCTGGCCCTCTTACTTATTTATTTATTTTATTCTACTTACCTTGTACTGCACTTCCCCCCCTCCCCTTCCCCTTGCACTTTCTCCCTTCCCCCTACCCCTGCACTTGCGCGATCTGAATGACACCTGGCCTAGTAGGATCGTTGTCTGTCTTCCCCTTGTTCCCCCCTCCCTGCCTCGTCGCGCCTTGAAACACTTGTGTATAGGCGCGTTACAAATGCCATATCATATCATATCATAATACTTATACAAAACCACTCTTCGCGGTCTTGGACTCCTTGGGCATTACATATACAGTCTTTGCTGATGACACCCAAATTCCCATCCCCATCATGGGGGACTACAAGCAGGACACTATCACAATCCACACAATCTATACACCATCCAAAACTGGATGGCTACACACAGCCTGTGCCTCAATAATGATAAAACTGAGATGCTCATTGTGGGCAACCCTGCCTGTCTGAAATCTCTTGATAGCAATTAGTCTTCTATACTCATTGATGGCACTAACATTCCCATACTAAAAACGTAAAAACTCTAGGTGTTTACCTTAAAGCTGATCTCTCAATGGCAAGACACATCAAAGCCCTATCATCCTCCACGGCTTACACTTCTAAATTCATTTAGCTAAGTAGACAATTCCAATCAGCACACAACTGCCTGACCTTAGCCCAAGCTCTGATGCTTTAAAAATTTGACTATTGCAATGTGCTTTTCTTGTGTACTTCAGCTACTAACCTATCCATACTACAACTTCTACAAAATAAAGCCCTAAGAGCCGCTCTGGGCTTAGTTTGCAGCGATCATATCTCCGCGACCAGACGTGAAGCGCATTGGCTGCCCATAAAAGCAAGGATTCTCTTTAAGGCCCTGGCTCACATGTGCATTTACAAGGATGCACCTGCATAACTCAATGACAGTATCACCCTAAAATCAACACCACAGTCTTTAAGATCTAGTGCCATCATCTCACTCAACATTCCTTGTTAGAAGAACAAAATAGCAGGAGGCGCCAGCTTCACAGTTGCACCTCCCTCTCTCTGGAACGCTCTGCCTGCAAATCTCAGAAATGAATAATCTTATCTCATGTTAAAAAAAAAACTGATCAAAACAGTGTTTTTTGACAAATTTGATTGATGCCATCCGTGTATGGTCACTTGAAACTTCACTTGTACTTGTAGTTGAATAATATGTTGTAACTAACGCTGTGATACCCCTGGGTTTGAGTGTTCAATAAATGTCATAAACAAATGAATAAACTAGCAGGAACGCATTGAGGGCCACGAAGATTGCGTTTTCATATAAGTATTATAGAGAGTTGGAGAGAGGCAGGATGCTTGGACAGACCAAGAACCCTTTACTCTGAGGTCTGCCAGTGTAGCCTTTGGGATGAGCCCATGGTCCATGTTTGAGAGGACTCCATATTCTGCAACAGAAAGCCCACAAAGAGGTTGGATTACTAAAACCACTGCTGCAAGATCGAAATTCTGGTGGAGTGGGGCTGCAGACTGTTTCCAATCAGCTGTCAATTGTAGCTGTAGGTGGCTCATGTGGAGAGTTTTGCTGAAGGCACTGCCAAAATGCAAGATGTCATGAGTCGCTGACACCACAATGCCATCATAATTTTACAAAAGATGATGTGGTGAACCCTAGTCTGGTGATCCCAAATTGTTTCTGGGGTTGTGGGAGACATAGGATTACCTCATGTCTGAGACATAACAGATGGTCTGCCTCTGAGATGGGCTCAGGAAGAATGCCATCTCAGGTTCCCCTGCAAATAGATCCTGAACCATCCAGTCATACAAGTAGCAGTAGAGGTGTATTCCAATCAGATGAAGATGTCTTGCCTTGGGATTGGTGGAAACTGGGTGCTGTGAGCAGAGGTGAAACAATAAGACTGTATGCCATCGAGGAGGATATAAGGAGGAGTAATAGCACAAATGCCCATGCCCACCACCACCCAAAGGAATGGGGGTTCTAATTAAATATTGACTATGCCTCCAGATGAACAAGAATGATTCGGCCCCTGCCCCCCACCCCACCCCTTGGGATAAATGACCCGGTATCTTCCACTTATTGCTCGGATTTACGTTAGGCACCAGAGAAGGTAAATGATTTGGTCACTGGAGTGGCTTGGCTGCATGTTTCTTAGTTCCTCATTGATGGGGGAATGGAATAAATCTATCCCTTCAAAAGTAGAAGAAGCACTTTCTTGCACATCCCACTGAAACG
Source organism: Ambystoma mexicanum (assembly GCF_040938575.1). Taxonomy (NCBI): domain Eukaryota; kingdom Metazoa; phylum Chordata; class Amphibia; order Caudata; family Ambystomatidae; genus Ambystoma; species Ambystoma mexicanum. The sequence continues at coordinate 415,932,347 of NC_090934.1, read as the reverse complement.
TTGTTGCTCTTATGCACTCGTCACTGCATTCATCTGCTCCGGTACAAATACCATGATTTGAGGTGTTGGAAACAAACCATTATTCCGACTACCACCGATTTGCTCTCATTAAATCAGAACGGAAAATGTCTTGCCTCACTGGAGGGAGGTCCTTCTCAAAGTCAGCCACTTCTTTCCAAAGCTTTAGATTGCAATGTGCCAGATTGGCATAGCAACTGAAGGGTATATTTCTTTTTTATAAACTTTAATAGTTAACTTGGCATCACAACAGAGAACAAACTTAACATTTCAGAACACTAAAGCATTTGTAGCATATTCAACATATCGCAAATCCATCAGCAAGGCCCTGTCACCTTGAAACTCACGAGGGAGGCAAGCATCCGGTTAAACATGTGGACCGCACGTATTGCTGCTAGCTAGTAGCGGGAGGGAGAAGAGGCGGTGTGTCCATATCTTCCCCTGACTCTTCAGACGTGGAGGAAACATATTGTCGGAAGGGCCCCCAAATGGTTTTCGGTCTGGATCTGCTTGGTTGTGTCAGAATCCAGCAATCTTCGGTGTCTGATGCCCACGTGCGAGCGCAGAGTCACTGTTCGTGTGTGGGGGGTCTGGGTTGAAGCCACACCAGGAGAATACAGCGCGTTGCGAGGAGGAGCCCCAGACTTGCCAATTTCTTGAGGCCCCGGCTTAGTGGTGGTAGTTCGTAGAAGTAGCAGGTTAGCGGGGATGGAGAAATGGTGCATTACACCATGTCTGATAGAGCCATGCACAGTGAGGCCCAGAACTGGGCTATTTGAGGGCACGACCACATCATATGCATGTAGTCGGCATTTGCAACATTGCATCTAGGGCACTTATGCGGGTGTTCATGTAACATACGGTGTAGCCTTGTCAGTGTGTAGTGGAATCTATGTAACAGTTTACATTGAATTAATTTGAAACGGGAGTTGAATGAGATTGTACGTGAGTGGGCACACATGAAATCCCAGCGTTGGTCGGTCAGCTCAACGTCCAAATCCCTGGCCCAGGACTCTAAGTTTAGTGAACGCGGGGGATGCTTGTGTTTGGAATGTGGTGTATAATCTGGAAACCTTACCCCTAGTGGACGCTGTGCCAATGATTTCCGATAGGATTGGATCATCTTGTGCGATGATGGGGAAGTCAGGCAGCCTAGTTTTCAACATTCGCTGCAGGCCGGCATACTGTAACCAACAAGTCTGTCTTCCTCGCAGTTGTCTAGGGAGCTCAGTCCATTCTGTAAAGCTGCCTTGTTCGAATACATCTTGGGTAGTTAAAAAACCTCCTGCTGCCCAGCGGTCCACCATCTTGGAGATCACCCAGGGGGAGTTAGGGAAGAAGTTCCAGAGGGGAAAGTCCCCATGAAAGGGGTGCATATTGCCTGTTTGTTTCCATAGCCTGGTTAAGGCCTGGACAGTTGCTCCCATCGGATCCAGTGGTTCAAACCGAACCGTGCTGTTGCACCAGAGCACGGATATCACACTCATCCATAGCTAGGCGTTCTAATTTAACATGTGGGGGAGGATCTGAGGGGACAAACCAGAACGATGCATAATGGGCTTGGGCGGCTATCCAGTACCCCTCGAAATTGGGGGCTCCAAGGCCCCCCTTGATCGTCGGGGTCGTTAAGGACGTGAGCTTCAGGCAGACCGCACCCGAGTGCCAGAGAAAAGAGTTAGTGGTTTGGGCAAGTATTGTAAAGAAGTCTCGGCCAGGCCGGATTGGGACATTTAAGAATCTGTAGAGTAGCTGGGTAATACCACCATTTTGAGAACAGCAATCCTGCCCGCTAGGGTCATTGGGAGGTTCCCCCACCCAGCACCCTTCCGAGCTAACTTGGCTAGATAAGTACCATAGTTGTTTTCATATATAGAGACAGGGTCACATGTCATTCCTACCCCTAGGTACGTGAAGTCAGATTGGGCCCAGGCAAAGCCCTGAAGGTCTGGGGGGCGGGGGTGGTGGCTTCGGTCAGTGGAAAAATGATAGATTTATTACAGTTCACTCAGAGACCCGATAATTTACAGAAGCGGATAACATCCTCTAGTATTGGGGATACGTTGGTTTCGGGTTGTCGAATGAAAAGAAGGGCGTCGTCAGCATATAGCGAGATTATCTTAGTGGTGCCAGAGAGGCACAAACCCCGGTGCGAGCAAACCCGGTGCGAGTATCACTGACGTATGTTATCAGCCAGTGGCTCTATGACCAGAACAAATATCAGTGGTGAGAAGGGGCATCCCTGTCTCGTGCCTCTCTCTATCTGAAATTGCATCGAGCAAAGATTGTTAGTGCAGACCCTCGCCACTGGGGATGAGTATAATAGTTTAACCCAAGTTCTAAATTGGGGGCCGAAGTTGCACCTCTTGAGCACCTGCCACAGAAACCACCACGAGACTGAGTCGAATGCCTTTTGCATGTCTAGTGTTGCTGCGACTGCCAGGGTCGATGCGGCTTAATATATTGTTTGTTTGTTTGTTTGTTTGTTTATTTATTTGTATGGCGCACCTTACCCAAGGGCAACAGGGCGCAGGCAAAAGATAATTGGAAGCTTACAATGTTGCAGAAATATACACTTTGAGGTAGTAATAAAAATAATCAGAATTACAGGAATAAAAAATATACAAATCTTCATACATACAAAGTCAAATAGCTGCCGCAAGTTATGGGAGGTAGAACGGCCCGGGATGAACCCCGATTGGTCCGGGTGTATGATGTAGTGCATGTAAGGGGCTAGTCTAAGGGCCAGGACCTTGGCATAAATCTTAGCGTCGCAGTTGATAAGTGAAAGGGGTTGGTGGGAGCCGCTCTGCGTAGTGGGTTTGCCTGGTTTAGGTAGCACCGTTATTATTGCTTCACGGAGGGAGGGTGGTAGGGTACCCAAGAGACATGCTTCGTTCCAAAGGGCAAGTAACTGGGGAACCAGGCGAGATTTGTAGTTTTTATAAAACTCAATAGGGAAGCCATCGGATCCCGGCGCTTTCCCTGAGGCCAGTGAGTCTATGGCATTTGATAGTTTGTCAGCAGTGATCGGGGCTTCAAGGGCTTCCTGGTTTCTGCGGAGATAAGTGAGAGCGGAAGACTGCCCAGGAATTTACCAATTTCGTCGTCTGTGGCTGTGTCAGCATTGGTGTACGGTTTCTCATAGAAAGAACGGAATTTGTCTTTGACCTAGCGAGAGGCCAGGGCTAGGGTGTCATCATTCCTTTCTATCGCTGGGATATGTGGCGTTCCCCTTCTCAAGCTGGAACAGTCTGGCAAGGGCACGACCAGGGTGCTCGCCTTCACCATATCTACGCACTGCCTGTGGTTTATCAAGGAATTTGCGCTCCCTCTCAGTATGTGCACGAAATGTGCCCAGTTCGCTACTTATGTCAGCCAGCATGTCAGATAATTGCGTAGCCGTGTATTGTGCTTCTAAGTTGGCAAGCCTATCTTCACTTTTTGCTATGTCTCTCCTAATAGTTCTGAGCACCCCCGCCTCTCTGGAGATTGCCATTCCCCTAATGTACGCTTTGAACGCCTCCCACAGGGTAGTCTGGGACGAGACAGAGCCAGGGTTTAGAGCAAAGAAATCGTCAATATCCATCCCTAATTCGGCTTTGTATGCGACATCTAATAAGGAATGTGACTTGAATCTCCATGTACGGGTCGTAGGGGCATCCATGGCCCACCAAAGGGTTACCGTGATTGGTGAGTGATCAGAGAGTGTCCTGGCAAGGATGGAGGTGTGAGTGATGGTTGCTAGTAGAGTATCAGTAAGGAGCCACTTATCAATGCGGGAATGGGAGTCGGGTACCAATGAATAAAAGGTAAATGTACGGGAGTCAGGGTGAAGTATCCGCCATGGGTCGACCAGTTCAAAGTGGGCCTGTATATTCAAGATGGTTTTGGCTGCTTTGGTTAGTTGGGCGGGGCTTGGAGCCAGATCTGTCGTTTTGGAAGTCGAGAATAGTATTGAGGTCTCTCCCCCATATTAGCGGGACAAGAGGGAATCCGGATAGGAGAGTAGATAGGTGTTCATAGAAATCAGGATCATCCACGTTTGGGCCATATACATTTAAAAATACCACCTCCTTCCCCTGCAAGGTGCCAAACAGTAGTACATACTGCCCTATGTGATCAATATGGACTGCCTTTTGCTTAAATTGGAGACTCTGGGAAGAGTAAGTGGTATAGTACCGTTGAGAGCCCAATGCCTTGGCAAATGTCTCACTTGTGGGCGCAAGGCTATGCGCCTCCTGTAGGAAGAGCATGTTAACGTGATGTCTTTCAGCGTAATGCTGTGTTTCCGCATTTTGGCAGGGTTACCCAGCCCCCTAACATTCCAACTCATGCAAGTCACAGTATCAGACATCATCCCCCCACATGACTGTTACCAGCAGAAGGAGCTGGACCAACATATACCCACCTCCATCCTAGGTTGTGTGCGTGCAGCAATGAGTCCACGGTCGCCGTGAGCACAACATGCAAGTTGCAGTTCTCCAGTGTTCGCCAAGCAATTTTCTTAATATAACTAACCACCCCCCGCCACCCACATCCCTCCCCCAATCGGAGGAATGGTCCCCATCCCAATACTAAACCAACACATAAACATAGCCAGGGTGACTTCCCCTGGGGGCCTTAGCGCCGGTCGAGCCTGGGTGCGCTCGTGCTGGGGTTGTGACTAGATCGTGTGGCATATAAGCACTGAATCAATACTTCATTGCAGAGATTAGAAATGATCACAGGAATCAGGTCACTGCATGACTGGGCAAGCGTAAAGGAGTGAAGTTAGACAGTGACCAGGTCAATGTGACATATGAGTGTGGTAGGTAGATATAACGAAGGGCCAAGGGCCCAGTGCGCATAGAAGGAAACAGACACTGAGGTATTCAAAATGCCAAGGTCAGCCATGGAAATGTTCCTCTATGAATCTGGTGGCTTCTTCAGGGATAGTGAAGAAGAAAGTCCGGTTTTTGTGTTCCACCCTGAGCTTGGCTGGGTAAAGCATGGAGTACTTTAAACTCAGATCACGTAGCCGTTTCTTCACCGCTTGGAAAGGTTTGCGTTCCTGTTGGACTGTGGCAGAAAAATCTCGGTAGAGATGAATCCTCGAAGATCCCAGGAGCAGTTTGCCTTTGGCTCTGGCAGCCCGCAGTAGAGTGTCTCTGTCTAGGTAATTCAGCACCCTTGTGATAATTGGACGGGGGGCTCCCGGTTTAGGTCTAGCAGTGAGGGCGCGATGGGCCCTCTCAATAGCAAACTGAGATGAGAGTTTGGGGGAGTCCAACAGGGAGAGGAGGGTCTGCTCTACATATTCTTCCATAGAGCCCTCAATGCTGTCATCAGGAACCCCAATTATACAAATGTTATTGCACCTGGAACACGATTCGCGGTCGTCATTTTTCTTACTGATCTCCTCAACCCTAGCGGAGAGTGTGTTTACCTCGGCTCTAAGGGAGGTGACATCGTCCTCGGTGTCACTGACTCTATTCTCGACCTCGGTGATGCGGCCGTCAGTCCTCTCGAAGTGTGCCTTGGTAGAGCAGATAGTCCCAATCATGTCATCTAGTTTGGAGTGGAGCGCGGTGAACCCCTCCCGCATGTACTTGAACATTTTAGCCGAGTCTGGGTTGTCTGGAGCAGATGACGAAGCCACCTCAGGTTCTGGCCCCGACTCTGTTGCCTTCTGGGAGGGTTTTGAAAACATATTGATGGAGCTTTGTTTCTTAGTATTCTTCCCGGGCATACATGGCAGGCGTGTTATCACCAGGGGTGCTCTGATAGAATTCCAGAGGAGAGTCTGTTAAGGGCTAATTGTAGATATACGGGCTAGAGTCCCAGGAGAGTTGGCCTATGCTGGAAGGGGGAGAGAGCACTGGGTCGTGAGTACCACGTATCAAAATGTGCTAACAGTGTCTCAAGGATGTACGTTGCCACTCCATTGAGTGTCCATTATTATGGAGTGGATTGTGTCCTCCCACGTCTGTATCATATATAGTATATGCACAGGGAATGTCGTTGGCCTTTAGCCGAGGCGTTCAGCAGATTATGTATAGACCAATGATCATACCGGACGAGTACAGAAGTACAGACAGAAGGGGCCTTCGCTACCTAGTATGTTATTATTCATACACCCACCATTGTACCGGTTAATTGAGTCTCTTGTGGAGAGCGTGTGGATGTCGACCGAGTGGTTCACTCTCTGGTACAGGATAGAGAGGAGAAGGAACCAATTGCGTAGTTATGGCTGGATACGTGGCTCTGGGGTGCTCCCGGTAGTTGCCTGGGACCTTCTATGACTGTAGATCCTCAGATCACATATGGGGGGGCAGTGATTCCCTCGTAGGGTTCGTAGTGCCCGGGTTCAGTTGCATCGCAGACCATCAGGCAGTCCCTCATAGAGCCGAGGGTAAGTAGTCGGTGGATTGAGCCGCCAGTGGGGAGCGGCACACTCAAGGCGAGACCCCAGGGAATGCGGAGAAGAGTGTGCTGCCTTTGTGATAGCCGGAAGGAAGCGGTACCTTCCCCCCCCGGTTCCAGGTGGCGAGTGGGTTGGTAAGGAGGGATGAGCGAGCCGGCCCACGCCGCGGTTATCTTTCAGCTCCCACCTACGGCGTAGCCAATGCAGCTCTTACCTTGGCACGTCCCACCAATGGCGGGCTGATGGCGGCCGAGAGGAGCAACACCGCAGGAGGCTCACACCGCTGTTCAGGGCCCACCCGCGGTGCTCCCAGTTGCAGACAGTCCCGGATCCAGGAGCAAGCAGTAGGGTACAGGAGGAACCCAGTCACCGTCCCAGCCCGGAGCGGCATCAGGCGGCTGCAGTGGTGGGCCACCGGTGATGTTAAGGGAGGGCAGCGACGGGGATGCCAGGAGTCTGGTCCGCGATCCAAGCAGCGGAGGGGGACTTGGTTATGTTAGGAGGCTGCCTCGTCCAGGATAGTCGCCAGCCGAACAAAGGTAGAGGTTGCAAGTGCGGAGAGTAGTCGGCACCACTCCTCCAGCCGGCCTGTAGCGCCCCGTCGTAGATTGGTGGTCAGAGTGTGCAGTGTGGAGCCGCAGCACGGCCAGTCCCGAGGTGTTCTGATGGGGGACCGCGCTCGGCAATATCTGTGCATCTGTAGGGCATCCAAGAACAGAAATCAGCCAGCACCCACTGACAGCTCTCATGCGGTGTTCAGTGCAATGTTGGGTAGATTTGCAGCGCCATAAAGGAATTATTGAAGATAAGGATGTTCCCAGCACAGAGCACTTACACTATACAGCCATCTTAATCCAGCGCAACAGCGCCCCCTGAAGGGTAGATTTCTGATAGGCCCTCCTGTCAATGGATTCCAGGGGTTTGCCCTCTTTACTCAATGATGTGGCTTTGTTGTTGGTTGAGGAACATTTGTCCCCATAGCATGTCTGCCACTATAACAGATGACTAAGTCTGCAAGTTAAGGGACAGTTAAAACCTAGTTTATCTTTATTTATTTTGGGTAAAACCAGCTTTGGTAAGCAACGAAATGCTGTCCATCAGTAGGCTTTACAGGCATCACACTTTGAGTGTTACAGGAGGCAACAGTCCTTACAACGTAGTATTTATTTCTTGCCCATCATTTAGTATAGCCGGCAATACTTAACATTTACATTTAAGGGGCAACTTAAAGTGATGAAATAGACGAGGGTCTTCAGCAGGGATACTGGCGTGCAAGGCAGGTATATAAGGTGTTCCTTATAGAGGAGGGGCTTGATTTATGTTCTTATTTGCACGATGGTGCAGAGGAGTCTGAGGATGAAGAGAATGACATTCTACAGTGTGTGGCCTTAGACTGAGAATTCTTGTTTACTGGTTCTGTCTTTTGGAATGTCTGCTGCTCTATCCTGGCCAGGTTTTGATTGCTGGTGATATGCTGACTACCAGAGATGGTGCCTTTGTCTTCCAGATAGATAGAACGGAGCGTGCATGCTGAGAGCTCTCTACATGATGCTGCTGCTTTGAAGGTGATCAAGCTTCTACAAGGTAGCCTGTGAAGTTTGATGAAGGTGAGCGTTATGTGGCTGTATTTGTGGAGACCTTGAAGGGGTGCAGAGCGGTTCGGAGGGTGCATCCTATAAGGTGATGATGGGTGGTGTGAGCAAACCATGGTAAGATCCGTAAGAATATTAGTTAATACCATACTGACAGAGAGAACAGGCGCATAAAACCATCTGGTGGTTAATTGGTACCTCTTGAATGGGCTTCCCCTAGAATATTATGACCTCTAATATGGTAATATGTGTACATCCACGCTGATCTCTGTTCAGGCCAGCCAGAACCTTGGTAACACAACGTGACGCTCCTCTAGAAATCCATGAGCCCTAACATGAGGTCAAATACTGGGCTGGAAGGTCATCATCCATCTTATCCCCACCCAGAGGCAGGTTGTCGCTCAGCAGATCAGCTGCTGGCTGCTGAGGCTCTCTCCCATCCTGAGGGTGGGAAGAAAGTGATGGTAGCATGAGAGGAGGATGGGGATAGAAGAAGAGGACGAGGGAAGAAAAGGTAGGGGATCCACTGGCACTAGACGAAGCCCTGCAAAAGAAGGCCCTCCCTCACAGGCGCACAGTTTAGTGAATACTCCCCACAATGCTAGCATGGACATGATTCGCACATCAAGCTCTTGTTTCTCTTCCCACTTTTCTGCAATCAGCAACAGTCTCATGTTGAAAACTCCAATTACTCGAACCACACAACAGTTCCAATAGGGCATCCTTGGCCGAGGAGCCTGAAATAGGCTGTTGCTAATGGTAACACCTGATTGCAGGCTATCACTGGCCTTGCCCAGCCACCCATCTAGACCTGCGGAATCCAATTACCAATCAAGAGAGATTTCCCACAAAGGATCATGCCACTCCTTGAGTATCCCACAATATAGGAGCTCCTCTATGTACCTTGCTCCCAAGTTGAGTCCTGTTGTTTTCGGTCGGGTCCACTGCCATGTTTGAAATGTTATTGTTGCTCCTTGGTGGGGGTCCACTGTTTTTGCTCCTAGGTGGTGTTGTCCATAAAAAGCAAAACAGGGTTATTTGCAAAATACTGGTTCATCCAGACGTCTTCCTTAGCTCTCTATAACAAATGTCTATTACCCAACTCAATAGGTCTCATCCAATAGACCTCAGAAATATTAACTGCTCAGTGGAACTGATGGGATTCAAGCCGCCGACTACGACATTAAAGACAACTCCCTTTAGTAGATACATTAGACTAAGGAGCCACAGTGATTGTAACTGCTGGGTGGACTATCGAAAGAGCTACCTGCATAATGGAACAGGAGAAAGAAGGGTTACAAGTCCTGCACACCTGAGTACGGAGTATTTGAGAAATGTTTGGTTTGCCTTCTATGCACAAGTGTGGCGCAGTCTTTTAAGTTATTAATATGGTCTAAGTGCTACAGTGCTTCGACTTTTTCGATAGGGTGGGTAACTCTCCCATAAAGCTATCATCGGTTTGTCCGGACGTACACACTTAATCAAATGGCAGAGTCAATTATTACGAACTACAAACTGGAGTGAAATTATCTTTCTTTGCACTGTAAATGTCTTCAGTAGTTTTCAAACAGTATTGTGGTAGGAAATCTATCCAAAACACAAAACTGCACCCCATATCTTTACGACGAGATAGGGTCTCATCATATAGTACTTGGAATCTACTAACATATTGCTCTATAGGTAATATTTACATGGAAAACCTATCAATGTCTAGGCAGTATGGAGGATCTACCTGGGAGAGCTACTTAAACCAAATGACACACAAGAGTTTTCTCAGAACCAGTGAGAGAGGGGTCCTATTGAAATTCTACCTACTGAAATTTCCATAGGAATCCTGCGCCTTCATCAGGTGCCCTGCAGCAATTTGCATGTGTGTCCCTAACATAACTTGCCGCTAGAAGACGCATTGGAAAATTGCTCACTATCATCAGCAACTACATGTCCCAGCATCACGACTGTCCACTGCAATATTAGCCTGGTGTCCATGCTGTGATTTAACCCGGAATGAATACCTCCTCATTATTGTCTTGGCACCAATACTTCCTGCTTCAGGTCTTTTCCCCTCTATTTCCACTGTGATTTAGGATAAGACACTACCTAGAGCCAACTGACAAGGGTGCCAGAGGACCTCAGGACCGTGCCTCAAGGTTAATGCACCAAGGGGCACCCTCACCACCAAGCCCTCGACACAACCAATCATATGGGTAGTTCTGGATGCCCACTGGGGCCTCCGCTCACGGCTACCCTCACAATCACACTCGGATTCTGTGCTCATTGATAGGACACACATACCAACTAAGTCATCCACATGCAGCAATTCGGATAACCCTCCCAAAAGACATCCAACATCAGAATGGTACACCTCTCTAAACAATTTATATACCACAGTCTCTTATAGAGCTGCATCCTTGCACCAGAGGCTACTCTCTGAAAAGATACCTAAAGGGCTCTCGACACATACAACCTAGAAACAAACCCACAATCTGTAACCAGGGACTTTAGAACTGCAAGAATCAACACAACAATTAAATGTACATTGCATCTTCCTTCTCCCCCCACTAATCATCCCACACCTCCAGGCCTGTCAGTGCACCCACAGCCAATGCAAATGGAAGGAAAGCGTTTTATTGTTTTACAATAACCCTACCTTTTGTTATTGTATAGAAATAACAAGACTAAGGGTGAAGAATTGCTCTGGGGGAATTATCTCTTAGGGGGCTCATCCATTTAGCTGAAAGGCGTACAGTCAGTGTGTGGACCTGTATGAGGGAACTATGGGATCTGGCCATGTGAAAGAAGGGAACAATTCCAGCCATATGCAGGCTCCTACTGAAGCACTAGACGGACTGGCCTTAGAAAGTTGCACATGCAGGGCAAACATGGGAGATGATTTAGTAACACATATATTCTTCTGTTTACAAAAAGGGATGGAGAGGAAAAGACTGAAAGACTGTGGGTCTCCTCTCACCCTTATTTCTTTGGGGCTCTCATTTGTCCAAATCCTCTGACAGAATCCCACCAGAAACTCTGCCTCCCCTAGTTTCTCTGTTGGGTAGCTGCAGAATAGAATCCAGAGTCATCTTTTTGGTGTCAGCATCGACATTATGTGTGAATCTTCATTGCACTAGCTGAGAGAGGAGCCTAGGAGCCCCTTAAGCAGGGGGTCCTCTGACAAAATCTGTACATTCTAACTCTTATCTTGAAATGGGTCTGGATCCCAGGAACTTAGCAGAAGGGACTTTTCTGCTCTCTCTTTATCATAACACAACAGTCAATTCCAGCTTCTGGAACAGACTGGGCTGCCCTGCCACTCATCTCTCCTGGCTGTTGCCAGAAGAATGATGTCACTGTCAAAGTCTGATGCAGAGAGTACATGGAGAAACACGGTTTACCTTGAGACTACAAGCAGCTTTTACCCTTATTTTCTATCACAGACGTCTGTTGGCATAAAACACGTATATAACACAGATATTACGGTAGGTTTATTTATTGATCCACCACATCCTACAGAGGGTGGTTATATTTTCTCTGAAGGTCCACTGCCCTTTTACTCCTAGGTAGAGTTGATTGGATTTGCTCCTCTGTGGGTGTCATTGTAATAGCTACCACTGTGGGGTCTGTTTTTGTTGCTCTGATGTGAGAACCACTGTCCTATTCACCAAAGCACTGCACATAATTATAGAAATGGTAAAAATGTAATATGAATGATGAAACATGATGCTAATCAGAATTTAAGCAGAAGAAGAAAGAGGCGGTTTTAGGAGTGAGCAGAAAGACGAGAGAGAGGTAATAGATTGAACGGACAGGGAGAAGGGTGTGCAAATAATTAAAACGTGACTGGGCACGAGAGGGACGTGGAACAGAAAGCAGAAATTGGGACTGAGAGTGAAGGGAACGTGAACCATGGTGCCAAGAAATGAGAGAGGAAAGGTATGGAGGGGCCATACTTTGTAAACATTTAAGAACAATGCAGAGAAAATGACATTGAAGACAGTATTCAAAATATAACCAGCCAAAAGAGTGAAGATCAGTGGGTATAGAATCAAGAGCAGAGCAGTGGCAGAAGAGACAAATGGAAGCATGATAACTACAGAAAGAATAGAGTGGTGAACCATATCGAAAGCTGCGGACAAATCTACTAAGACATGAAGAGAACAGTGTTTAATGTAATGGGCAGAGATAACAGAGTATGTGACAGAGTAGCACTGCTTTGGTTGAACAAAGCAGAAACCTGACTTAAGAGGTGGAAGAATTAAGGGGGGAAATTAAGGTACAGGAGTGAGAGATTGGATATCAAACCTAAAGAACGACAACGGAGTGTTTGCCGAGTGTTTGGCAGCGGAGAAGGAGAAGCTCTGTTACCCTTACCCTGAAATAAGAAAGCCCTCTTTTGGAGTCTGTTGGAGTCTGCTCTTTGTTTCTATTATTGGAAATCATAAAGAGCACTCACAGACGCGGAGTGTTTGCCGAGTGTTTGGCAGTGGAGAAGTAGAAGCTCTGTTACCCTTACCCTGAAGGAAGAAAGCCCTCTGTTGGAATCTGTTGGAGTCTGCTCTTTGTTTCTATTATTGGAAACCATAAAGACCACTCACAGACACGGAGCGTAGCGGAGTGTTTGCTGAGTGTTTGGCAGCGGAGAAGGAGAAGCTCTGTTACCCTTACCCTGAAGGCAGAAAGCCCTCTGTTGGAGTCTTCTCTTTGTTTCTATTATTGAAAACCATAAAGACCACTCACAGACGCAGAGCGTAGCGGAGTGTTTGCCGAGTGTTTGGCAGCGGAGAAGGAGAAGCTCTGTTACCCTTACCTTGAAGGAAGAAAGCCCTCTGTTGGAGTCTGTTGGAGTCTGCTCTTTGTTTCTATTATTGGAAACCATAAAGACCACACACAGACATGGAGCGTAGCAGAGTGTTTGTCGAGTGTTTGGCAGCGGAGAAGGAGAAGCTCTGTTACCCTTACCCTGAAGGAAGAAAGCCCTCTGTTGGAGTCTGCTCTTTTTTTTTGAAAATCAAGTTTTATTAAGTTTCGTGCATGTATTACAACAGTACATAGTATGTGTTAGCATAGATTAACAGAAAACCAATCTTAATACACCACCCCACTCCAATCCCTCCCCCCACCCCCCTACAGTTCAAGTTCTCATTAGTTGCTTGTCGCTTGTTTAACGGGTTCATAGAAAACATAGCAGTGTCATTACAAAGTGCACTTGGCGCGCCAAAGTCATGGGTCAAACTGGGAGAGATTCGCGTTCAGGTCACTGGGCAGTGGCTCATTGCCCCTGCGGGAAGACCCCCGGTCTAGGGACAGAACATTAAACTGGCCGGCCATATTTGTCGAAGAAGGGGAGCCAGATTTCCTCAATATTGGACTTGGACTCGTCGAGTAAGTGTGTGAGAAAAACTCCATGTTGTAAAAGGCCCGCACCTTGGTCACCCACGTTTTTTCCCCCGGCATTCCAGGGCTCTTCCATTTTTGCGCCAGGCAGCATCTGGCTGCCACCAGCATGACCTGGAGCATATGATCTTGAGTGTCCCCCTGTCCATCACCGATGTCAATTCCAAAAAGGAGAAGCCAAGGGCAGGAGGGCCGCTCAACCCCGTCCACCCCCTTGATCCAGGCCAGTACCCTTTCCCAATAATTCTAGACCACTGGACATCCCCATCACATGTGGAAATAATCCCCTCTCTCAGTCCTGCATTTCCAGCAGTGTGGGTTATATCCCGGCTTCATCCTTGCAATCCTCTGCGGGGGGTAGTGCCATCGGTGTAATACCTTAAGGGCTTGATGGCGATACTGGAGGGAGGCTGTGGACCGATTGGCCCGCCTGCACATCTCTGCCCACCTTTCATCATCAATCACCTCCCCCAGGTCCCTACCCCATTGTGTGCGTGCAGGTGGAGGATCTCTGGGGACAGAGAACAGGAAGAGCTTGTAAAGGCGAGATATTATCCCCTTAGAGCCCCTCGCAGATAGGAGAAGCTTTTCAAAATCCGTGAGATCCCTCCTGAGGGTGTCACCCCAAGATGGTTCAGTAAGGACCCCCTTGAGCTGAAGGTAGCGAAAGGGGGACAGGGTACCTATTCCCAGGGCCTCCTCCAAGTCACTTAAGGGCAGGAAAGAACCCCCCACCCAAAGATGGCCAGTTCTGCTAAGGCCTGCCTCAAACCATGTCTGGTATGCCGCTGGCTCTGCTATTTTGGCCAGGAAAGGGGGGGCCCAAATGCAACTCAGCGGAGAAGGCCAGGTTGTAAGCCACCGGTAGTAACCTCCTTCCCTCCACAGGGACCACAGCACCTTTAGTATCAGATGGTTTAGAACACTTCTGGAGATCTCCTTTCTTGGGACCCAAAGCCATTCCTCTATTGTGGCAGGGGCAAGGGGTCTGTTATCCATGGCCACCCACTGCTTTTTCGTACCTGGAGAGAAGTGATCCACCAAAACCCTCAACTGGGATGCTCTGTAATATGTCTCCAGGTCGGGAAAACCCACCCCCCCTCCTCCTTAGGTCTAGTCAACACCTCATAGGAGATGCTATGTTTTTTCCCCGCCCAGAGGAAGTTGAGGAGGACTCGCCTCGTTCCGTAAAGAATGTTTTGGGGATCAGTACCGGGAGCATTTGAAAGAGAAATAAGAACTTGGGGAGGAGAACCATTTTTATGAGGTTGAGGCGCGCCATCCAAGAGAGACCCGACCCCGCCCACCTCTCTACATCTCTCCTGATTGCGGACCAGAGGGGGGGGGAACTTGGCCACGTATAGCTCATCAAGGTCGCGTGTGACCTGTACTCCCAAATAGCGGAATCCCTCCTCATTCCTTCTAAAGGGGAGCCCATTCACAAAGGCCATCTCCGGATCCGACAAATTCCCGCCTATAAACGCCACCGATTTTTCCAGGTTGACCTTGTACCCTGATAGCTCTCCATAGCGCGAGAGGCCCTGTAAGGCCCTGTAACAACCGGGGGACCGTTTGGGACGGTCTGGTGACATAGAGTAATGCGTCATCAGCGAATAGGCAGATTTTGCATTGCATGTTCCCCATCTGTACTCCCCTAATGGCGGCATCATTGCGGACCGAGATCGCCCATGGTTCCATTACCAATGCATAAATTAGCGGGGACAGGGGGCATCCCTGCCGTGTGCCACGTTCGAGGGGGAACACTCTAGATTCTGTCCCGTTTACCACCAATCTAGCCGAGGGGGAAGAGTAAAGCGCGGACATCCACCCCAGCCACCTTGGACCCATCCCCAGGGATGTGAAAACCTCCCCCATGAAAGCCCAGCTAACCCTGTCGAAGACTTTCTCCACATCGAGGGCCAGCAGGAGAGCGCCCTCGTCTCGGACCCCCGCTGTGGCAAGTATATGGAGTGTCTTCCGCAAGTTATCGGAGCCCTGCCTATTTAGGACAAATCCAGTTTGGTCAGGGTGTATCAGGCGGGGGAGGCGGCCCTCGAGTCTAGAGGCCATGATTCTAGCGAAGATCTTGGCATCCAGGTTAAGGAGCGAGATGGGTCTATAGGACCCGCATTCCGTCTGGTCTTTACCTGGCTTGGGTATCATGGTGATAAGGGCTTGCAGAAACGTCGGCGGAATCGAGTCTCGGTTCCTGATCTGATTAAACAATTTGGCCAGGGGTTTTAGTAGAATCGATTGGGTCTGTTTGTAAAAGTCAGCCGTATAGCCGTCCCCCCCAGGTGCCTTCCCCGCCTTCAGTCTCTTAATAGCGCCCTCCAACTCCTCCTCCGATATCTCCTCCTCGAGGGCCCCCAGATCCTCATCAGATAGCTTAGGCAGGGGATGTTCCGCCAGGTAGGAAGAGATATATTCCATTGATTCGCCTGCCTGCCTGGAATAGAGTTTACCGTAGTAGTCAGCGAAACACTCTGCTATTTCCTCCCGGCCCCTGTAAATCCTACCCTCCCTGTCATTGAGCTGGGCAACCCCCCTTTCAACCCTACAGCCCCGGCCCTTTGTGCCAAAAGAGTCCCCACCCTGTCTCCCCGTTTGTAGTATCTTTGATTGGTATACCGCATTTTCTTAATAACCTCCCCTATGAGAACCGTGTGGAGCTCTTGTCATTTGCCCTGCATCTCCTCCAGAAGAGCTTCTCGGTCTACCCCAGGAACGCCCAGTCTTGCTCGCAGAGCTCCCAATTCCGCACGGAGATTGCCCTCGACCAGGGCCCTCTCCTGCTTACGCCTCGAGCCCTCTGCTATGAGGAGACCCCTAAAAGTAGCTTTTGCGGCTTCCCATACCATAGATATGTCGGTCTCACCATTGTCATTCGTCTCAAAGTAGGCCGACATTTTTTGCTTCATAAAGTCCCGAAACACAGGATCCCTAAGAAGCGTATCGTTGCACCGCCATCGGGAAGGTCTTGGAGCGACGGGCAGTGACCAGTTAGCTACTAGTAGTTCATGGTCCGACCACGTTATGGCCTCCACCTTCGGCTGTTGAACCACCCCGTTCCCTTCCTCCGAAATTAGCAGGAGGTCAATTCTGGTGTAGGTACAGTGTGGGGGAGAGAAGAAGGTGTAACCACCCTGGCCCGGATGTGCTTTGTGCCAAACGTCCACCCAGTAATGGTCCCTCAGGAGGGACCGCAGGGCCAGATTATCTTTGGAAGTTGCCTTGGGTGCCCCCCTCGCAGACCACCAGTCCAGGCGGGGGTCCGCCACGAGGTTAAAGTCCCCGCCCAGTATCATGGCCCCCTCTGCCCATTCATCCATGACATTAAAGATCTGATTAAGGAACTGTACCTGACCTGAATTGGGTGCGTACAAGGTGGCCAGGGTAACGCGTTGTCCCTCACAGAATCCCTTGACCCCCAAGAATCGACCCCCAAAACCCCTCTTGGTTTCTACCCCCGTGAGGTGAAATGCCCTGCCCAAGAGAATACCCACCCCCTCCTTCTTGGAGCTTGCGTGTGAGGCCCAGTAGTTGCAACTGATCTCCTTTCCCTTAATTCTCGATTCCCTTCCCCGCCTGTAATGTGTTTCCTGTAGAAAAAGGACTGTTAGGTGTTGTTTGCGGAACATGTTGCTGGTAAGGGACCGCTTATTTTGGGAGTTGAGGCCCTTGACGTTCAGCGTGCCTATCCTCCCCTCAATCATTATCGTCTTTTAGTTTGTGCACCTTGAACCCCTCATGGCATCTAGATTTCAGAGCCTGTTGACAAGCAAGTGTCTGTGATTTGAACTGGTTTTCCCCCACCCCTTTAAACCTATAAAGAACCGCGTCCCCCCTCCCCTCTCCTTACCCATTGTGTAGGGCGTTCGTCGCCGACACCCCTGATGGGGTTGTAACTGGCTACGAACTGCCAGGGTCGCTGCCCCGGCCCCTGGAAAAAAAAGGGGAAATTCTCATTATAACGCCTTAAATTGTGCCTTTCTCCATTTGTTGGCGGCCCTTCGTGATTGGTAGCAGAAAGCTGGTGGTGGTATTCCCCCCTAAATGCACCCCCAAGCCTTAGTACAGGGTCGGCCTCCCTAGCCCCCCTGTGGGGCGCGCCGTCGGGGGGGGCCAGAGGCCCCCATCACTTCATGGTGGGGAGTTACAGAGCAACATCTCTGTGGAACCAAAGAAACAACCTTATTGCAAACAACTTCTCAACCCTGGCTTAAGCCAGTTGAACAATGAACTCCCCCTAAGGTGTGAAAAGAACACATTTCGTTCTGCCCGGTCTGTCCGGGCGCCGTGGGCTCGGACGGGAGCTCAAGTTGGGCCTTGCCTCGAAAAGTAAGCCTTGATTGCCATATGTGTAATCATGTGGGGTCACCCTGGTCCATGGCGGGGTGTCTGGTTTTCTGGAATTTGCGTGAACCCTTGACCTTTGACTTCCCCTGGGAGAGGTCCGGGCCCCGAAGGGGGAAGGTTGTGGTCTCCGCCGGCCGCAAATCGGTCTCCGGATGGTCCCGCGATGCCTCCCGTGAGGTCCTCCGTGGCTCTACGAATGTCCGCCTCTGTGACCAGCTGGTATCTCTGACTCTGCCACTCGAACGCCAGATGGAATGGTTGCCGCCAGCGGTACCGTACCCCCTTCTCCTGCAGCCATCTGGTGATGGCACTACAATTTTTCCTCATCTGGAGTGTGAGGGCTGAAAGGTCCTGATATATCGTCACCCTGGAGTTGCCGTGTTGAATGTCACGCAGGGTTCTCGCTCTCTCCAACACCCTGGCTTTGTCTTTATAATAATGAAACCTCGCCAGAAACGAGCGCAGGCCCCTGCCCCCACCACCGGCCCGGTGGACCCTGTCGAGCAGGAGGGCCTCACCCGAGTCCGACCCCAGAACAATTCTGATTATTTCTTGGACTTTACTTTCCAGTCCCACCAGGGTCTCTCCTTCCGTTTCTTCCAGGCCAAAGATTTGCAAATTGTTCCTCCTCTCCCGATTTTCCATATCGTCAACTTTTAGGTGGAGATCTTCTTCGCGGCGGTGTAGTTCCTGGAATTTGGTGTCCATTTGCGTTACCAGGACAGCCGTCGACGCCTGATTGCATTCGACCCCTTCCATTCTGTCTTCCAGCGTAGAGACCTTGGCCGTGAGGTCAGCCAGTTTGGCCCCCATGTCCGTCCTCATGCCTCTGATCTCCTCCAGAATCATTTGGATATTAGACTGCAGGGCGTTCATGTCCGGGGGCTGTGCTGTGGGAGGGCCAGTCTCCATTTTGCGGTGTCCTGGGGTAAATTGGTATTGTGCGAGAGTTTCTCTCCAGCTCATGGGGTGTGGGGACCTCGTGGAGTATCTTCTGGAAGGGGCCTGGGGTCTTGAGTCGATGGGCCTGCTGTATGTGCCAGGTCCTTGGAGCGATTATCAGATGATTATATAGATGTGACCAAGCTCAATTTGCGGGGGAACCCCCTTGGTGTCGGCTGGAGCGCAGTCTCCCGCTACCCAGTCCCCGGCCGCCCAGGGTCTCTGGCCCTCACTGGTGGTCACTGGTGGTCTCTCTGGGTGGTCCTGGGGGGGCCCGGGCGGCGATACCACCGGGAATGGGCCGGGCCTGGTGTCCTTTTGGTGCGGCAGGACCTTAGTGTCTGAGCCGTCGTTACAGGGGGACACCGGGAGCCCAATGGAAGCCCCTTCTCACCTGATCAGAAGCTCCTCCGCAGCCAGAACCAGGGTGTGGGCCGCACACCGCTGTGCTTAAGCTTGGTGCCAGGGGGTGCAGCCGCGACAGGTGGGCCGGCCAAGAGATGTGGGGGGCCCCAGGCGCGCTCCCGAGTCGGCCCGAGCCCGGCTCCGGTGCCCTTTTCCATGAGGTGCAGTCGCCGGGTGCTAGGTGGAGGTGCGCCCACGGCGCTGCTTAGGCCTGGTGCTAGGGGGCTCTCCCCCCGAGGGGGCGGCCACGGGAGGTGGGCCGGCAAAGAGATGTGGGGGCCCAGGCGCGCTTCCGCGTTGGCCTGAGCTTGGCTCCGGTGTCTTTCTCCGTGGGTTGCGGTCACCGGGTGTTGGGTGGAGGTGCGCCCACGGCGCTGCTTAGGCTTGGTGCTAGGGGGCTCTCCCCCCGAGGGTGCGGCCACGGGAGGTGGGCCGGCAAAGAGATGTGGGGGCCCAGGCGCGCTCCCGCGTCGGCCTGAGCTTGGCTTCGGTGTCTTTATCCGTGGGTTGCGGTCACCGAGTGGTCCCCAGGGGTTCCCCTCGGGAACGGCCTCCAGTGATCTCGGCGAGGTGGTGAGATGCGGGGGTGTGGGGCCGTCCTTGGGCCGCGCAAAGCCACGACAGCGCGTCAGGCTCCGTTTGGTGCTCCGGCGGGGCTACCTGGCTCGAGGTGCCAGGGGGAGGCGGGAGGCCGTGGATCTTAGGCCGCCAGTGGGAAAGCAGGGCCGTCGGGCGTTCCGAAGTGTGTTTTCACAAGGCCCCTCAGTCGTGAGCTGTTGATGACGGCGGCCGAATGTCGCCCGTCTCCTCCGTGGTGGTGTGCGTTGTGCTGTGTGTTCCGTGAGGAGGCACAGGCAAGGGATCTGATCCCTCCTCCCTCAGCGCGGTCCGGGAACAGGGATCACCCGGCGCGAAGCTTCTGCGAGGGTGGTTGGGGGAGGTGGGAGGGCTGCCGTTCACTGGCCGTCGGAGAGAGAACGAAGGCATCCTCGAAGTCCGGACCAACTGCCGAGTGTTCCACGTTGGTTCTCCTCTGTAGATTTTGCTGTCATGTAGGATTAGAAGGCATTTAAGGCATGGTTTTTGTCTTGTTTCCCGGGGCTCTGCGGGGAGCTTAAGTTTCAGGCAGCCATCTTGCTTGCGCCCCCTGGTGGCGTCCCAAGTCTGCTCTTTGTTTCTATTATTGAAAACCATAAAGACCACTCACAGACGCGGAGCGTAGCGGAGTGTTTGCCGAGTGTTTGGCAGCGGAGAAGGAGAAGGTCTGTTACCCTTACCCTGAAGGAAGAAAGCCCTCTGTTGGAGTCTGTTGGAGTCTGCTCTTTGTTTCTATTATTGGAAACCATAAAGACCACTCACAGACGCGGAGCGTAGCGGAGTGTTTGCCGAGTGTTTGGCAGCGGAGAAGGAGAAGCTCTGTTACCCTTACCCTGATGGAAGAAAGCCCTCTGTTGGAGTCTGTTCGAGTCTGCTCTTTGTTTCTATTATTGGAAACCATAAAGACCACTCACAGATGCGGAGCGTAGCGGAGTGCTTGCCGAGTGTTTGGCAGCAGAGAAGGAGAAGCTCTGTTACCCTTACCCTGAAGGAAGAAAGCCCTCTGTTGGAGTCTGCTCTTTGTTTCTATTATTGGAAACCATAAAGACCACTCACAGACGCGGAGCGTAGCGGAGTGTTTGCCGAGTGTTTGGCAGCATAGAAGGAGAAGCTCTGTTACCCTTACCCTGAAGGAAGAAAGCCCTCGTTTGGAGTCTGTTTGAGTCTGCTCTTTGTTTCTATTATTGGAAACCATAAAGACCACTCACAGACGCGGAGCGTAGCAGATTGCTTGCCGAGTGTTTGGCAGCAGAGAAGGAGAAGCTCTGTTACCCTTACCCTGAAGGAAGAAAGCCCTCTGTTGGAGTCTGTTGGAGTCTGCTCTTTGTTTCTATTATTGGAAACCATAAAGAACACTAACAGGCGCGGAGCGTAGCGGAGTGTTTGCCGAGTGTTTGGCAGCGGAGAAGGAGAAGCTCTGTTACCCTTACCGTGAAGGAAGAAAGCCCTCTGTTGGTGTCTGCTCTTTGTTTCTATTATTGGAAACCATAAAGACCACTCTGAGACGCGGAGCGTAGCAGAGTGTTTGCTGAGTGTTTGGCAGCGGAGAAGGAGAAGCTCTGTTACCCTTACCCTGAAGGAAGAAAGCCCTCTGTTGGAGTCTGTTGGAGTCTGCTCTTTGTTTCTATTATTGGAAACCATAAAGACCACTCACAGACGCGGAGCGTAGTGGAGTGTTTGCAGAGTGTTCGCCGATGTGCAAGCAAATGGACCTTGAAACATCAGGAGAAAGGTACTCAAGAACTCGGAGCAAGGTACGTGCACTAGATGCTCCTGCTGAAAATCAGATTTTTGCTATACCATCAACCCTAACACCTACTACATCTACCACAAAGACTGTCATGAAAGTCACTACAAAACAAATTAAAAAACCAATTCTAAACTTAAACCCACATTCTAACAAAGTTTGCGAATTGAATATAAATAGAACGCTAATGCCAATCTCACCCAGAGACTGTTCCTCTCCAATGCTTGGTGTTTGCCTGGCGCCTGAGGGATCGATGGCGCATCGTGAGGAGGCGTTTTGTGGCCCCCGTGGCTTCGACGGCCCTTGTGGTGCGGCGTATGTAGCCGTGGTGGACAGTGATTTGCATGCCCAGCGTGAGTTTGGGTGTGCTGGTGCCGCGGTAAATGGAGGTGCGGAGGCGCTCGTAGATGCCGTTGTGTTGGCGAGCGCATTGGGGCGCCCTCTCCCTGCGGCGTATTTCGGGCGGGAGGGGGTGCGCTGTGGGGAGGGAGCGACTGGGGAGCCCCCCCTGCCTGCGGCTGGCTGCGGGCAGGAGGGGGTGCGTAGTATGGAGGGAGCAGCGTTTGAGCCCCAACGCCACGGGCTGGCGAGCATCCTGCTTCCTGGTGTGGGAGGAGCCTCCAATGAGGACGAGCCGGCTCGGCCGCTCGTGGGCGTGGAGAGCAAGACTCGTTCTCTGTTGCCTGAGGCTGTGGCCGGTGAGGCCGGAGAGTGTGTTGCCCAAGAGAGGCAGGGGCAGAAGCAAACACTGATTTGTTAACTGACACAGTGGAAAATCAGAAAATTATATATATACTTGAAACAGAAAACATAGTTACATCTGAAGCCCCAAGCAAGTACAAAAGTAAAGCTGAAAGCATGCAAACACAAAAAGAAAATACGAACAGCAAATCATCAAAAAATACCGGTATAAAAAATAAGAATACTTGCATAGATGGTGCGCAAGTAAAAGGCCTAGAAGTATATGGAATACATAATCAGATGAAACATGTGAAAAAAAGGTGCCACTCCAGTTTCGATATAGGAACATTAAGATGTCACTTCAATGGAAAATTGGTGCAAACTGATGTGAATAAACCCATAAATAAGGGCAAAATGCAAATATGTAATAACAGACAAGAAATCTTAACAACAAAATGAGTGCTAGATGACAGAAGCACAGGCTCAAAAGGAAATGTCACTTTAGAAATAACAGACGCCGATCTATTATCAAACACAGTGGAGATGATAGACATGCAAAAAACAAATCTAACCGTAGAAAAAGTCAATTCTAAGAATATTAATTTAGAAAAAATTCAGAATGAAACAATCCGAAAAGAAGGCTCACTAAACCAAAGTGTGGAAGAGGCACAAAATGAGTCATGGGTTCCCAAACGCCCCCGGATACATTCACCTGCTCAAAGCATCTTAACAAACACACAGGGCGAATTCCCAGATCCTGTTAAAGAAGTAGCCTTGATAGTCAGAACTACAAATAAAGTCAGTTCCGAATTTGAAAGCCAAAGGACCAAGTCTTTTGAAGAGAGAGAGATAAATAGACAACGTGCCCTAGAAATAAAAGCATTACAAGAACAAATTAAAAATGTTCTACCACATACAAATAATCGCCCAAAGGAGACTATGCCATTTGATGTCAATACTTCATCATCATCAGAGTATAGCTCAAATGAGAGCAATAGAAATAAAGTAATTAACCCACAAAGACTCAGAATTTTTGCATTCAATAGGGCAACAAAAGAAACTAGGTGGTTGAAAGAGGCACAGGAGGCGATTATCTCCTCTGTATCAATAACTATGGCTCCTTTTCTAAAATTGTATCAAAGCTTAAATGAAAATCAACAAGATCAATCAACAATGATTGCATTAATGAACCGCAAAATGATCTATGTAGAATCAGTTATGGAGGCAATCAAAGAAAAGCGAAGCCCAGAGAAAGAAATGGATGGAGTCATTCTAAAAACATTGATTGACTTATTACAAGATGCAAAATCTGATAAACATCACTTCCTAGAAGGAATCTGAGAAATCATCATGAGGTTAGCACCAGAAATAAAAAGGGGTGAAACTAGATCTGATACTATGCAGCCCACGGCATGCGAAGAACAAAGAGCTGCCCAATCTGTCTCACTTGTAAGTGAATTTGATACCATACAGCCCCCAGCATGTGAAGATCAAAGAATCGCCTCCACTGTCACATCGAGTGTGAAAACGATTCGAAAGCCAATACAAATTGAAAATGAAAACGGCCAAAAAACTCCAGGTGAGACTTCTGACAAATCGATGAAAATTATAGATAAAGCAGTTACAAGTGCCTTTTCAATGTTCGATCAAAACGTCAGTAAAAAGATAGACTAAATAAAATCAACAAGCACACAAAAGAAAAGCCTAAAAAGCGTAGGCAAAACAAAAATTGTGAATAATAAAGAAAAGAAAAATATTTGTGGGTCCAGGAGTTTCTTACGAAATTTAAAAGTTACAGCGGAAGATGAGATACCAAGCACCTCTGCTATGCCTCATTTTAGCAGCAAACTTGTAGAGACTCCGACCCAATTGGACCCTGGCAAGTCCCTGACTGTATCGGTGTCCTCCGAAGATTCCAGTATACATGATGGCAGCCTACAAGAACTCCTGGACTGCTCGGTCTATGATGATGAAAACTCGCAAGTAAATGAAACACAAGAACGGGTGATTATGGATTTCAATATATACAAAGCCAAAGAAGTATGTATTGACCTCAAGGCTTCAGATGAAGAAAACTTCCTAACCTTAAGTGATAAACTAAGAAAATGTACAGCCAAATATTCCGAAATGAAAGGATTTAAGGAAATTCCCATACCGAAAGAGTCACCACCTGAAAATTGGAACAATGTTCAACAAAAAGATATAAGAAATGAGACAAGAACATCGAGCAAAAGACAAGGAATCTTAAGAAAAACTGGCCAAAACAACAAATGGATGAAGCAAAAACCAAAACCTCTGAAAAACACGGTTGTAATACTTGAGAAAAGGGTAAGAAACTTGAACGGGCTGATACTAAATAGATCAGTAGTCATGAAACTTCTACAATATATTCCTCAATTAAAAATTATAAAATCAGAGGAAATTTTGTCAGTAAGTTTCCCCGATGAAGCACGTGTTGATCTAGTTGAAATTGTAACAAATTCGGTGATACTCGCTTCTATTATGCTAGAGGATTACGAACATTTCAGAGTACTGGCCTTTAAGATCACAAAACCAGCAGAAATTCAAAACCTCGATGAAGAGACAGGGGCTCGTGGCAACAACAAGATGAGGAAGTGCAACATAACAAATCGAGAAATGAAAATGGAAAGCCAAAACAGAAAGAAAACTCTGAATATGATCAGAGGCATCTGGTCAGTAGTAATGAACCACCAAGGCTGAGCACAGAATCAATGAACCAAAAATTAAAGGAAAATGAAAATGAAGAACAAATTCAAAAGCATGAAAAGGAACAATTAAACAAAATAAAAATACCCATAAAAAGAAATAAAAAAATGGTTGATTCAAACAATACAACACAAATATTAAAAGAGGATCCGAAGTACTGGAATTGGCTATCTGGTACTCTTGCTATAAAACCGAAATTGTAGCCATCCAAAAAAAGCCCAAGCAGATCAACGGAAAATAAGAATTTGGAACACTAGAGGATTCCGTCATCTTTTAAATGACTTCAACTCATCCTTAAACGATCTTGAAATAATATGCATACAAGAATCATGGCTAAAAATTGCTCGTTATAAGGAAGGATATACTGTGTATTGCAATCCAACAAAAGGAGGCTTACTTGGAAGACCATTTGCAAGTCTACTAACCTTAATTAGAAATGGGTCTGGCATAATGGTGCTTGAATCTACAAATATCAGTTCGTACATACAGGCAACAGTAGTACAATTTCAGTCGGAAGCTCCAAAATCTACACAAAAATTGCTAATACTGAATGTTTATTGGAATCCTTTAAAAAACGAATGCGAACACTTCATAGACCAAATAATGGAATGCCTGGATGGCAAAAGAGAAGCGCGCCAAGACTTGAATATTATCATCTGTGGTGATCTCAATGCAAACTGCTTTGAAGAAAAGAAATGAACACAAAATTAAATAAATCAAAAAAATGACCAAAAATGCAAACGTGGGAAAATGTGGAATGATGAAATGGAAGCGAGGAGACTGCATAGATAAAACGGAAATACGAAGACATACCACCATCTAAGACTTGGACTAATGGCAATGTGAGAAACATACTGGATTATATGTTTGTCTGTGAACAGCTGTTAGCGAAAATCCAAAGTTTTAGGTTAACACCATCAATTTACTGCGACCATGAATCAATTATCGCTGCAATTTCTGATTAGAAGACCAGAGCAAATCCGATATGGGATACCAAAATAGAGCTGGAACATGGATTAAATCGTCTAAGGCTGAAAAGAAGTGACTTTGATACTGTATTAAAAAAACTGGAAAAGTGGCAAGCCAAAGAAAAAATGTCTGTAGAATATGACACATCGCTACAGACATTCAAACAAAGCACTGGAAAATATATAAATCCAAGAGCCAAAATAATACATGTATATGATCCAGAGGTGATGACACAAAAGAAACAACTGAGAAAGGATCTATACGTATTAAAAACAGAAAAGAACAAAGGAACAAAAGAACTGATCCAAAAAAGAAAACAAAAATACAAAAATTGGCAGAAATCCCATAAATCACAATTGTTACAACAGGATGCTGAAGCCATGCAAAAAGCCATGAACAACACAAATAGCAGGACATTATGGGACCTGCTAAACGAAAAACAATCATCAACAGCGGCGCTCATGAACCCAATATCAGAAACTGTTTGGATGGAGCACTTCACAAAATTGTTTAATGAGATAGACAAATCGGACTTCGAAACTAATACCAACGAAAATGAAGCAGGATCCTGGAAAATCCCATTTGATAAAGAGAACATAAAGTTGTTAATTTTAAAAGCAAGCTCCTCAAGAGCCCCAGGGCCAGATGGCCTATTGAATGCGGTGCTAAAAGAAGATCCAGAGAAATGGGCAATTTTTTGTGAAAGACTGTTCAAGAGAATTGTCAAGCGGGGACAAATCCCAAAATCCTGGAAATCGGCTATTGTTGTTCCAATTTTTAAAAAAGGCAATAGGATGGAACCTAAAAACTACCGGCCAATTGCTTTGCTAGATTGTGTTGGAAAAATCTTTGCTACCTTCTTGTTAAAACAATTGAAAAAATGGATCAAAGATACAAACACGTATGACAAACGGCAGTCGGGCTTTGTTGAAAATGTAGGGTGCAGTTTAAATCTCCTGATATTAGGATTGCTGAAAAAAAGAGCTTATACAAATAAACAAAAACTATATACAGCCAGCATTGATTTGCGCCAAACCTTTGACAGCGTAAATACAAGACTTCTTTGGGAAAAATTGGCCTTTAAAGGTTGCCCCACAGATCTGATAAATGCAATTAAGGAACTATATGCCAAAACTTCAATAAGAGTTCAATTAGATCAAGGCGGCAACCTATCAAAGGATATAAAAACAACAAAAGGCCTTAAACAAGGATGCCCATTAGCAGTCACTCTATTCTGCTTTTACATCGAAGATATGCAATACTGCCTGGAAAACATTAGAACTTTTCCACCAAAATTAAACGGCAGACCGATCAATCATCTACTATATGCAGATGACCTGATAATATTAGACCACACACAAATTGGACTACTAGCTCTAAATCAGGTCGAAAAATAGATAG
This sequence comes from Ambystoma mexicanum, assembly GCF_040938575.1. Taxonomy (NCBI): domain Eukaryota; kingdom Metazoa; phylum Chordata; class Amphibia; order Caudata; family Ambystomatidae; genus Ambystoma; species Ambystoma mexicanum. Next base: position 415,905,115 of record NC_090934.1, on the reverse strand, counting down.
AAAAAAATGGCTTAGAAATAAATGCAGATAAGACCGAAATCGGTGACAAAAGATGGGAAAAAAGTAAAAACGAGGAATGGACTGTGAACAAAACGCTAATAAAACCATGCAATGAAATGAGATACTTGGGCATCCAATTAAGTGGAATAAAAAATGAAGAGCCCTGGAAAAGGATGCTAAGAATGAAAACAATACAACTAACAGCTCAAGCAAATATTATTAACAAAAGATACGGAAAATTTTCCCTCCGACCTGTTATAACATTCTACAGGCTCAAAGCAATTCCAACACTAACATATGGAGCAGAGACCTGTACGAATATTCCAGAGGAGTTTTTAAACACTTTCGAAGGGCTTTTCTGGAAAAACATTCTACCGATGCCTAAAGCAACACCAATGACAGTAATTTGCAATGAACTTGGCCTGATAGCTCTATACGTATACATCCGCTCTAATAAGCTGATGTTGTATAGGAAAACAATGATCAACTCGAGGCCTCCCCAATTCGAAATTTTCTGCGAAAACAACAACTACGAAGAAAAGGTAGTAGATGATTGGAAAAGAGAAAATGAACGAATTTTAAAAGAGTTAACTCTAAAAACTCAAACATTGGCAGAAAATCCAATAGCTGTTAAGAGAATGCTATGGGCAGAGGACTGGTCAAACACTGAAACAAAAAGAGCATTGTCAAAAACCCACACACTCTTGAAAACAAATTGCGGTGTGATGTCTGTTATACCGGACTATTTGAGAAAATTCCCAAATTGCAAGCAAAGAGATCTGCTATTGCGTTTTAGATTGAATGTCCTCCAAAACAAAACAACAAAGGCAAGATATACCAAAGAAAAGATATGTACAAAGTGCAGATTGTGTAAAGGAAGTGAAGAATCTCTCAGTCACCTGGTGTTATTCTGCACAAAGCTAAGAGATCTCCGAAATTTGTATCAAAACAGCAACATTGTTGATTTATGTGGCCTAGACTCGGAGAAATGGTGGAGTCTAATATATGACTGTTGAACTCCAAGAGTGAACTTTGTAACGGACACATTTCTAGAACAAACCTTTAAAAGGCTAGACCATATCGCCAAAGAAGATGCAATGTAAAAAGCTAATTTGTTATAGCTAGGAAGATGTACTGTTTTATCGTAAAATGTGTTCAAAACTTGTTTTTAAATACTCTTCAAGTAATTCTTGCTCATTTTGGAGGACTTTTTAAGTTAGATTCTATTTTATTAAGGGTTTGTTTGTTCTTGATTTTTCTTTCCCTTCCTTTTTTCTTTTCTCTCTATTTTCTTATGTTTGATCTCTTATTTATGCTTGATCTCTTTTTTAAACAAATTTGTTCTTTGATAATCGTGAAAGGTTTGTAATAAACCAAATACAGTCAATAAAAAAAAAGAACATCATCTTGGAAGGATGTGGTAGGTGTGAGGATAGAAATTGTAAAAGAGCAAAACATTATCAGAAGGAAGGGACTAGCAGAAACATAAGAAAATTATGATTGTGTCTCCTAAGTGCTGACCACAGATATATTTGTAATGTGGTGTGATGGCTGCTTATAGGTGGAGTCCATTCTGATATTTGCAGGGTTGAATTAATATATTTCTGGTGCTTTTTTTGACATCAGAAGTGCCTCCATACAAGCGAATGCCTTTGCAACAATAATAAATGAATGGGGTCATGCCTAAGAAAACCCCAATTGTGGGAATAGCCAAACAGTAAACCAACCTTTGACCAGCAAACAGCCTTGGCAAACAGACATTCCAAACCGAAACGACAACCGAGAACAGTTGACCTAACTATCTCTGGTGACAACCCCACATGCACCAACATAAGGCACACCAATCGACTTACACGCTTGCAGAACCATGATATTGCACATACACAGAAACACACTACAGTGCACCACCAGGAAAGATGATACAATAGGAGATACAGTAACCTTAAATGAAGCCACATAGAATATCCAAAGCCTCTAACAGCAGCTCAATGAAGACGGTACGACACATAGAAAACTAGGGAAAGTCATCCTGTTCTCAAGATAATCCCCCTACATTAGAAGAGGGCCAGAAGATCAACAAAGGGGATACACGTTGAAACACCAACAGCAGCACAGAACTCCAAAGCAAATATGAGAGGACTACCTGCTGCTGCCACAAGAAAAACATGTTCCTCATCAACTCACACCATGCCTCTAAACACAGAAGTGATGTACCATTGAGAAGGGCCGCAGAATTCCTTTAATTGTGGAAAAGATAGCGGTCTTCTAAAGACTATGTGGTGGTAGCACACACATCCATCCAAGTTTTAAGCTCCTACAGGTCATTCAAGAAATAAAAAGAGGGTGGGTAGATAGCTCTTGTACACAAAGAACAGTACATCACAAGAACATCAGTTAACATCCAGGACTGCAAAACTCTCTGTTCCACCTCAACCCTCAATCAAGGCAATCTAACCTTTCTATTAATATGCTAACCAATTTTTTACAACCCCACTTCTGAGACATTTGCAAGCACTGTCATCAACCTTATGTGGAGCATAATCATCTAATCCTACTCTGAGATGTCAACAACTGGTTTGAAAGACAGATTGAGCTAACAAGATGTCACTTCTCACAGAAACATTGTTCATAGGACTTAATATCGAAAAAACAAAGGGGGTGCCTTTACAATCAAGGTGGATGAGTATTTGCTGAGGAAACCAGGTGATGATGTGTTGGAAAAGTGGGACAAATACCAGGGATGAACAGGAGAACAGACGTATGCAGGAAGCCCTTAAGCCAAAGTATGTGGTTCCTAAACATATGCACACTAATAACAGGGAAGTGAGGGATAGTATGAAGGTGTGGGCTGTGATCATTGCATGGTTTGCGCTGGGAGTGCAGGGGTAACCCCTCACTGGATAACAGGTGAAGTTTGAATGTGGTCTAAAATGCTTCCACTGTTAGACTATCTGTGATGTCAGTATGGAGGAAATTCCAGTGGAGAAGGGCTAGCAATGAGAATGAGCGAAAAGTGGGAGGAGGCACAACAGGGGGGGGGCACAGAAAGATTGCACAGAGGCGAAGTGTACGAGAAGGAGCACATAGAGAGACACAGTCATTGAGAGAAATGGGTGAGGGGCAGGTATTGGATAGATTTGAAGACATGTATAAGAAATTTGAAGAGCGGGTGTCCTACATTGATGGGCATCCCACAAGGTGGCAGTGGGACGAGGTCAGAAGGCCCTTGGTAGGCTGTAGATGGAGTGAGTAGCGAAGTTAAGAACTTTGGTGGATTTTTCTTATGTTAAGTAAGTTAATCGCAGTGGCCATGGCAGTAGCCATGATGAATTGTTGGAGTCTTAGATCACGGTCAAATAAGACATTCAAGGGTGTAAGCTTTGAGAGTTGGAGATCAGGAAGGAAGGAGATGGTGGTAAGGATGGTGAGGTTGGTATGGGGCTGTCTGATATATAACGTCTACCTTGGTGAAGTTAAGCATTAGGCAGCGTAAGGGCATCCAATGGGGGATTCCTGTGAGGGAGCTGGTGATGTGATCTGAGATATCGGAAATCCAGAATGAGAAGGAGAAAAAGCTGACGGTGTCATTGGCAAACACCAACGTTGAGAAGAGTTTGCCTAGGGAGGAGGTACACAGATGAATGGGCCAAGGACAGACCCTTGGGGGACTGTCACAGGGAAGGGGGAGTGGTAGGAGGCAATCAGAGAGGTAGAAGGTCACCCAGTAAGTTTTGTGTCCTTGAACCTGATGGATGACATTGTTTGGATGAGGGATGATTGGTCAACAGTGTCAAAAGCTGCAGAGGGGTCAATTAGTATGACGATGGAATATAGGCGAGAGTGGTAAGCAGTTGTTAGAGGTGGATACATAGGTGAGATGAGTTTCAGTAGAGTGTTTGCTCTGGAAGCTTGATTTGCATCAACCAGGACACTATGCTCCTCCATGAGAAACCTCCATCTCAGACATTTGGTTTGGTAAATGGAGCAACACATATTTAGGCACATCCAAGATGCCATTGTCTGCAAGTAGGGCCAAACAACTGACCCACCACTCCACTTGCATAGGGACTAATTCTCCATCCCCTTTGTGGTATACATGGCAATAAGCATCCTCCCAATGTACAAACAAATAACACTAAACAGCTGGAGAGTCATGAAAAAACGAAGCTTAGAAGAACCTGACACAATGCAGAATGTGGTTGTGTGTGAGGATGTGATGAGTGTTGTAGCTGGTGATTTAGTTGGTAACTAAATGTTTGTGATGTGTGCAGAGTCTAAGGAAGGATGAGGCGTTATGCCCTGCTCTGCCTGCTCAGCAGGACCTCAAATGTGTTAGCATGTGCAGTGTGTATGGGAGCTCAGAAAATGTTGGTTGATTAGTTTGATTGAAAGTTCCATGTAAAAGTCATTTGAGGTGGAGGGTTTTACTATTGCTTTGCATTGAGGGTGTTCCCTGCAGTTGACATGCAGAATGCATTTGACTAGCAGGGACACATGCCTGCTTGAGTGCATATTCTCGGTTTCATTGACACAGTGTACTTTCTGAAGTGCAATGTAGACATGCAACCCCTTCAGTGTGGCACACGATCTGTCCGAGCTACTCGGTTTAATGCTTGTCCTCTCTTTGGGGCTGGGCTTCTCTGTTATTTCCAAATGAGCCTCCGCCCTGCTGCATGCGTTAACCTTTTTCATTGTGCTATACATTAGGAATGTTATTAGTATTACCTGCCAAGTTTTGGGTTATGAGGTTTATTTGCCGTACGCTTTGGTGAGTTCTGCCTTGCTGAAAACTGTTTACAGATTTGGTTGTACTACTGTCCCACTTGACTGTGTTAAGTAGTGTTACCAGGCATACTTTACAGTGTGTAGTTGTGGATGGAAGGGAGAAGTGTGGTATCCTGAGTGCAGGTGTCGGTGTGATAGGTTGTGTGATGTCACTGCACTGATGATACATATAACGCTGGAAGTTTAAGTGTGAATGTTCTGACTGTTTCTGTTGCCAATGTATGCCTGCCCTGGGTATGTTTGGGGTAATTATAAGACCTATCCTCATTATACCCCTCTTGGGATACATAACAGTATTGAGAAGAGGAAGAAACAACTGAGGATTATGAACAGTATATATGTTCCACCCTGTAGTACCGAGATGAGGAAGAGGCAACTGAGAGAAATAGACAACAGGTCCTCTCACCACTTTGGCACTGGGACAAAGACGATGAGAGATCAGGCACATCCTTGAAATGAGAGCCAGGCAGCCTTTAATGAAAAACACCTGCAGCCCATCACCAGACCACAGGTGTATAAGAGGTGGAATGCTGCCACAGTGAAAAGAAGCCAGGAAACAGAGAGAATGCGGGAAAGACAAAGACACAGCAGAAGCAGCCATGCGGAGCGACAGAGGCCCAGATGCTGGAATGCCGAAAGAGAACCTGGAATTCCGGCTGGAGTGATGGTGCAGGACGGAGAGTCCACAGAAGGAAAGGCTGGCAGCAGGTGCTGCTGAAGAGCGAGGGCAACCCTGGGTACAAGAGCCTGAGCAAGGTGATTGAAGCACCCGGCGATCAGGCTTTCCCGCGAAGAGGGAGAAGCCATTATGAAGAGCTACAGAGTCCTGGTAAGTGTCTGGGATACTTAAACACTCTGAGGCGCTCTGACCGTACACGTAGTAGCGCTCTACATAAAGAAGCATAGTTGTCTTTATTGAATACCGGAATTAATGAAAGCAACAAAGTTACATCCATTTAATACCAAAGTGAATGGAATTAAGCAAAGTTGCCGTAATTGAATACTGATGAGAATGAAAGAAGCTAAGTTGCTTCTATTGAAAACCGAACTGAATGAAAGAAGCACAGTTCTGTTTATTGAATACTGGATTGAAAGAAACAAGCAAAGTGGTGTTTATTGAATATCGAATTGAATGAAAAAAGCAAAGTAGCATTTTTGGAATACCAAATGAAATGAAATAAGGAAAGATGCTTTTATTGAACACTGAATGGGAGGAAATAAGAAAAAAGGCACATATTGAATATTGAACGGAATGGAATAAGTAAATATGCACCTGTTAAATAAAAGTGAAAGCAAAGAACAACCCTGTAGCACTATGGCACAATGAACTGCAAGCCAATAAAAAGTTAAGGTTAATGAAAGATTCTGAGTGCAAAGTTGAAGTGAAGATTGAGAAACCACTGATATGTGAATGGGTGGACCTTTGGTCTAACACTGTGTCAAGACCAGAGAACCCCTATATGCTAACCAGGTGTGGAAGAAAGAAACCAACCATTGGTGTATGCCAGACTTGGGCAAGGGAACCCTAAGGAACTATTGAAATATGAAACCAAAGCTCCAAGATACTTCGTTTTGTGTCATCTTGTTATATTGATATTGGGGAAGGGAACCCAGAGACATGTTGCCCTGAAACTGCATTGAACTTGTGGAAGGGCATTTTTACCTTTACAAAGAGTGGAACTTTATTGCTTCAAGTCCAAAAGAAGGTAATTGAACATTGTAAAGAACTTATTGACATTGGGAGAAGAGAAGCTGAAGTGTAAGCCCAAGCTGGAAATAACTTAGAACTTGGAACACAATTTAGTTTATGGTTGACATCCCAACACATTGTTCTGTTTTAGTTGTGAGGGCAAGTACAGGTTTTGGACACAGACATACTTTTCACTTGGACATTTTGACAAAGACATTCCCTAGTTTATTTAGGTAGGAAAATCCACCTTAGCATATGCCAAGTTAGGCCTTACTCAATTCACTGGCTCCTGGTTGCTGCATGGATTAAATTCAAATCCCTCTGCATCATCCACAAGGCTGTCTGGGGCCGGGGACCACACTATCTTCAACTTTATCATACTAAATACTCTCCCTCTTGACCACTTTGTTCCTCTGGCACCGACTCTTTGTGTGTAAAGCTTTTTGCTAAACAGAGGGTAGGTGGTTGATCGCTTTCCTCAGCTGACTCCCTCCTACGGAACAGCCTCCCTCTATGCCTTGAGCAGGACTTTCTTAAATTCTGGAAGCTCCTCAAGACTTTCCTCTTTACCTCTTCCAGCCCTTCTTCTCTCCTCTGCTAATCTCACAGTTGCTGTGATTGGTGTCCTGGGTTCTTATGCATCCTCTGGGCCCTGACCTCGCACATCAATTTCCCCAGCTCCTGTTTACCCTTAGCACTTGCCTTGGCACACCCTCCGACCTGGAGGTTCGCAATTACACTTAACGGGGCTCCGGCCGTGTAGCACTCACCATACCAGGCACTTCATCTACGGCTCACCCATGAGCCCAGATACCCCAGCACTAACCCCCTCCACCCTCTTCCTTGTTGCATTTGCATGTTCTAAACACTCACAAGGCATAGTAGGTTTGTCTTTTTTCCCTTCCCTCCACTGCTTTCAAATATTGTGTTTCACTCCCTTGTTCCCTCCCTTTGCCCTATGGGCATTTTGAAACAGTATTTTACTTGCTGTATAAGTGCCTAACAAGCTAACAATAAATAAATAAAGACAATGGGCCTCATTACGAGTCTGGTGGTAACTGAACCGGAACAACTGGCAGGTTACCGCCGGACTCGTATTACCATTCCACCTCTGTGATTCCCGGAATTACCGGGGCATTACAACCCCGGTGACCCGTGAATTCCGGAGGCGGAATTCTGTAAGTCCCCATTCCCATGGAGTCCCTTAGGACTCCATGGGGGTGGGGACCATGGAAACACTGGCTCCGTCTATGACAGAGCTGGTGTTTCCATGTCTGCCTGCAGGCGGGTGTTGTTAAACCCGCCAGGTCAGACCTGGCGGGAGTGACACCTCCCGCCTGCAGAACTCGAGATCAGCCGGTCCGGAAACAATGGTGGCGGCGGGTTTACCGCCATCGTTATTTCCGGACCGGCTGACTCGTAATAAGGCCCAATTTCATTAATAAAAGCTTTTTGTTATATTGAATCTGTTGTTTGTACCTACTTCCATGATGCCAATCTCACACTGCTTCCAGATGGACAATTTGTTGTGCACTTCTTGGACATCTAGTTGGCCACACCATTAGCATCCACATACTGTCAGTTGATGTTTGATTTTGGGGAGCTAAGATTTTTACCGCCCAATTTCTAATGTGAACCTAAGGTCTCAGACTCTTTCTTTCCATTGGTTATTAGTTGCTCATTTTCGTTATATGAGGTGCTTTTACACATCTTTTTGAAAAAGTTTGATTTGTGTATGTTATTTGACATGTATGTTGTTTTTAACTTTTGTAATTAGAACTATTGTAAGTGAATTCTGTTTTTAACCACTTCTGATTGTTTAGGTTATGTGGGGTACATGATGCGTTGGTTCTCGGTGAGCAGGCGCTGGGCTTGTCCCCTGTTTTATGTACTTAGGAAAGTACATGCTGGTACACACACATTGATTGGAATATTATGTATTCATTGCGTACAAAGGTTTTTTTTCCAGAAATCTTTGTATTGTATGGATTGTTGTCCCTTCCTTTCTGGTTTAACAGGGAACCCTGGTGTTACGTAAGACATCAGATCCGAGCAGACATGCCTCTGAAAGCTTTCACTTTTATGGTGTGCACATTGATCCCTGCCGGCAGAGCTCTTTTCTTACCACCACAATCTTAGCCAACAACCACTTGGGGATGGAAGTCTTAGATGCTTGGGTGTGCTGCGCGTTGATGCCCATCGTCTCGATGTCGATTTCATCACTGGTACACATAGCACACGGAGCGACCGTTGGCTTAAGTTCTATTTTTCCACGGGAGGTATTGCTTCGGAAGATCAGCGGGCTTCAGTTCCTTTGTGAAACCTGCTGTTATTTTCCAAAATATCACATCTTCGTCGATATCATCGACTCCCAAATCGAAATTTTAAGAAATGCCACAAGTGTGGGATGAAGATATCCCTTACGGACCCCCATCGGGTGTGTCTGTGGTGTTTTGGGATCTGATCATAAGATATCAGAGTGTGGATCCTACCTTCCGATGACAGTGAATTTCCTGAAAGAACGTAAAGGGAAATTAGTTGCAGGTAGGTCACATAAATCCCTTTCGACAACTCCATCGAAAAAGCGATCTCTGATGAGTCAAGGGGTGACTAGCCTCGTCGGAAGAAAGCTAAAAGACGATCTCGATCTAGAAGTGGGTCTCACCACTTGTCTTCATGACGTGCATAGAATAGGCATCACAGGTCGCCATCTTCGTCATCTAGTTCCTCCACTGAACGTGTTACTTGCCCAATGAAATCGACCTGACCAGCTGAATAGGAGAGAGAATGGGAGAGATTCAGACTGAAAATGCTTCAGGTCTTTGATAATTGCGGGCTCGACCCTCTTGAAGAAGAGTAGGGTCATGCCCCTGTCGAGGGAAAACCAGACAAAGAAAGGGCAAATATCAACCCCTGTGTGCACACGAGCCACAGTGTCCTTTGAAGGTTCGATTGTGTCGAGAAGCTACTCATTCAAAAGAAAAAACGCTGACGTAAAACGCAGAAATAACACCCTTGTCATAAAAATCTTCGACACCACAATTATCGATGCCCTGAAAGTCGACGGCGGTGAAGACTTTGAAGCCATCATCGATGCAAGTGACAAAGTCATCGAAGGAGGTTGAAAAAAACTAGGGATTCTTTTCTTCCACTACCAAGAAAGGAATTTTTTAAGTTACTTTCTTCTGTATATGAGGAGCATGAGCCTTCATCTGATGAGGCACAATCCTTTGGGATGCAATATGGGACACAAGGGGCCTCATTACGAGTCCGGCGGTAACCTTACGGTTTTTCCAGCTCGGTTACAGCCGGACTCGTATTACCATTCCGCCTCCGTGATTCCCAGAATTACCGGGGCATGAAAACCCCGGTGACCCGGGAATTCCGGAGGCGGAATTCGGTAAATCCCCATTCCCATTGAGTCCCAGAAGAGTCAAGGATGAAAGATCGATATGAGACTCTGCAAACTGCAAGTGGGATAGACACTTCTCCCCGAAACTGAATTTGGAAGACCAGATCCCTTAGACCATGCTGATGGGTCGTATAGACAATTAATGTCTAGAGTAATTGAATATCTAGGTTGGAGTAGACCTACACCAAATTTTGAGCAGGATGATCTAACAGATATTTTAGATAAGGAACCCCAGGAGGACCCTAGTCTTCCCTTCAATGTAGCCTTACAAAGGCGGGTGCCAACTGGGAGACGCCGCAATTAATTCAAGCAATAAATACAAAATTGACAAGCAGATACAGGACTTCAAGTCGTGACCCGTTTTATCTAAGCAAGAATCCCACTGTCCGGTACAGGCCACCACATCTACATCAAAACAAACTGCATACCCAACGATTCCCCCTGACAGAGATGACAAACGCTATGATGCCATGGCAAAGAAAGTCTTCTCTGCTGGGAGTATGGCCCTTAAATCGGCAAATGCCACATGTGCACTGGCTAAGTTTACATTTACTCTATGGGAATGCATAGCAATGGTAGCTGAACATATCTCCAAAGGGGAAGAAAGAGATGTTTTTTTTTAATATTGTTAAGGATGGGAAGGACGCCATGTGAGAGCCCTTCAGACTGGTCTCGACTCTGCGGACAGTATCAGTAGAGCTATGGCGGCTAGCACTCTAATGCACAGATTTTCTTGGTTAAGAAAGTCTGGGTTTGCTCCAGGTATACAATCAAGACTTCTTAATATGCCCTTTGAAGGCACACATTTATTTGACAGCAAGGCTGATGAGAGCCTGGAGAAGCTGGAGACCTCCAAAGTGGCAGCCAAGTCCCTTGGTGCTGCAATCAGACAACCTCAAACTTGCCCCAGTGTGACAGATTGGAGGGGCAGGTCCATTCACTTTTATTCCTCGGTTGGAAGAGTGAGAGGACTGGCGAGTCAAAGAAGTCAGAGAAGATTCACCCGTGGTGGACAGGGGAGAGGTGCTAAGATCGCCCAGGCAACGGCTACTTTACTGCATCAGCCACCTCAAAACCTCTCTGAGACCTTAATCCACAAGACCCCAGTGGGAGGCAGACTCTCACTGCATCTGCAAGAATGGCAGGGTATTACTTCAGATGCGTGGGCACTGGAAATAGTAGCCCAGGGTTACTTGCTTCCCATTCAAACAAGGCCTCAGGATTATCCCCTGTGGAGCAACTATTTGAAAATTCCAGATCCGCTCCTTGCGCAGGAAATGTGGACCCTGCTGGAGAAAGGTTCTATTGAACCTGTAGAAGAGAGGAACAAGGGTTGGTACTCCCCTTACTTCCTAATCCCCAAGAAGGACAGTGGATTGAGATTCATCTTGGACTTGAGATACTTGAAGAAGTTACTCAGGAAGAACCAGTTGAAGATGGTGACACTTTCACAGATCCATCAGTCATTGGACCTTCGGGATGCTTACTTTCATGTGCCTATCCATCACAAGCACAGGAAGTACTTGAGGTTTGCCGTTTATGGTTCTCATTATCAGTTTTGAGTTCTGCCTTTTGGGCTGACCTCTGCCCTGAGGGTTTTCACCAAGTTTATGGCGGTGCTGGCACAAAGTCTCAGGAGAGGGGGGATTCACGTCTACCCCTACCTCGACGATTGGCTGATCAGGGCTCGATCTATTGAACAGGCCTTGAAACATCTCAGCATCACCTGCCACACTCTCCATAGACTGGGCTTCTGACTCAATTAAAAGAAGTCCCATATGATACCATCGCAAAGACTCCAGTTCATAGGAGCAGTCTTGGATGCATTCTTGGAAAAGCCTCACCACCCGAGGTGTGAGCCTAACACATTCTGCAGATGGTCACCAAATTCCAGAGTAGCCAGTGTTTTACAGCCTTCGACTTTCTAAGGTTGCTCTGCCTCATGGCATCCAGCATTGTTCTAGTGCTCCAGTCTCGCCTGAGAATCAGATCTCTCCAATGGGCTCTCAGGACTCAATGGTCCCAATTCCCAGGCAGGATGTCAGACCTTCTTCAGGTTCCAAGCAAAGTCTCACAGGAACTTACGTGGTGGGTATGTGAAGGCAACATTCTGAAGGGAGAACCTTTTTGGCAACCATGGCCGGAGATAACAGTAGTTACGAATGCCTCACTCATGGGGTGGAAAGCCCATACCAAAAATTTGACAATCAGCGGTCGTTGATCTCCATCGGAGTCCAAACTACACATCAACCATCTGGAGCTGAGGGAAATCAGACTAGCGCTGAAGGCCTTCCTGTCCTCTATACAAGGAAACAATGTCCTGATAATGACAGACAACACAGTGGCCATGTACTAACTCAACAAGAGAGGAGGAGTAGTGTCACTATCACTGTGAAGAGAGGCAATGCAGCTGTGGTTCTGGGCAATTCAAGAAGAAGTCACCCTATCGCCAGCTCACCTAGCTGGAGAGGAGACCACGGCAGCAGGACACTCTGAGCAGGCAGAGTACAGTCTCCCACGAGTGGGAACTAACGCAGGAAGTCCTTCAAGAGATCTTTGCCCGTTGGGGAACCCCTGAAGTGGATCTGTTCGCAACCGGAAGTGCGCGTAGTACTCGCTATACTACTTCAGGGAATTTCCCCCAACAGGAGCTCTATGGGACCCATTCGTAGTGGACTGGGAGTTTCACTCCTATAAGCATTTCCTCCAGTCCTCGTCATTCCTCATGTAATCAGGAGGTTGAGAACGTTTGCAAAATCCATGATCCTAATTGCTCCGGATTGGGCCAGGAGGACGTGTTCCCTGGACCTTATGGACATGTCCATCTGCCCTCCAATACGTCTCGCAAGAGAGGACCTTCTTTCGGGAGAGGAGGTTCGGGTTCTCCATCCAGAGGTCAAGACACTCAACTTTCACTCCTGGTTTCTGAGTGGTTGAGATGTAAGGATTGGGACCTCCTATTTGACGTAATGTAGATTTTGCTTTCGACCAGAAGGCCAGCAACAAAATCCTTGTACCGCTGCTGCTGGAACAAGTTCTGCAGCGGGTGCAGGGACAAGAATGTGGACCCTTTTACATGCAGCACACCTATGGTTTTATCCTTCTTGTTATACCAGGCTAATCTGGGGCTCCAGGTTGGCACAATTAAAGGGGATCCAGCAGCACTGTCTATTTTTAAGCGCTGCTCTGAAGAGGTATCTTTCTTCAAAATACCACTAGTGATACCATTTCTGAAGGGTTTGGCAAGTGTGTTCCCTTCGATCCCCTTTCAAGTCCTGGTTTGGGATCTCAACTTAGTTTTGAAATATCTCATGTGTACTCCCTTCAAACCTATTCATTCCTGTCCTTTAAGGGTCCTAACCCTCAAAACCATTCTTTCCGTCCCTGCCCGAGATCTAACAGGTAGTTAATCTGCAAGAACATCAATTCTACAGCCATCGTGAGATCCTGACGAATAGAAGAACGCTGGCGGCTGAGGAGAGTACACCACAAAGCATCCGGAAGCCGAAACGAAGAGGAAACGCAATGATGGACACCATACCAGGACCAGCGGGTGCCAGAGACCAAGGTGCGGAACCACGAGGAAGGCCTGGGAGCAGACACAGATCGATCCTGAGAAGAGGAGCAGAGGAGGAGCCAAAGCAGAGGAAGTCATGAGGCGCTGCAGGACGTATCCTGCTCCTGTGCGGGACCGTGCATCCAGGCGGCACAAGGAGGGCCTGCAGGGAAAGAGGTGAGGAGTGTAGCAGAGCGGCCAGTGGGGGACACCCGAACTGTGAGAAGAGGAGGAGGAGGCATCCTGAAGAGAACACGATCCACGGGGAACGAGAGGCGAGGCGCACCTGGGGCCATACTGAACAGCACAGTGCCTGCTGGGAAGCGCCAGCCTGCAGGGATATCAGAGGGACAATGAGGAAGTGGCAGAGGGCTACTGGACAGCAACACAGCCTGCAGGGTCAGGAGAGAGACTATGGATCAGCAGCAGGAGACTGCCACAAAGTGAGAAAGAGAGGAAAGAAGGTGGTAGGCCTGGGGGCCTGGAGACTGACCTGCTCCCCAGCAAAGGACAGCCAGCAGCAAATGGGATAGCAGAGAGAGGAGGGGATTGAAGAGTTGAAGGCCCCGGGGAAACAATTGAGGCTCCACACCCAAAGCAGCAAGGCAATGTGGTGATGGGAGAGCAGAGTTTCCTTCGGCGCCAGAGGAAGTTCTCGGGTCAAGCTGGGCCAGAATACAGAGTGGAGAGGAACACCAAAGGAATAAAGGGAGAGCACCTCCATGGGCAAAAAGACCCGACAAAGGTGGATAAGATCAAGTGGGGGGCTATCCACGACTAGTATGAGAGGATCAAGAAGACAGAGAGCCAGCAGAGCAATCCCAGGGGAAGTGGTGCAAAGGTCCTGAAAGGAGTGAACAGGAAAATGTAGATGGGACCAAAAAAGAAGGGCACCACACCCAGAGTTTGAGAGCAGGAGAGGCACCAGAAGGGACATACGCAAACAAAACTTCTCTTCAGTAACCTGACGGCGCAGAGTGGTGAGGAGATGTCACTCACCAAGGAAGATCTGCTTGCAGCCCTGATGAAGTTTAAAGGGGAACTAACAGAGACAGTCAAGGCTGAAGGAACTAGCAACCGCACAGACATAGACTCGCTGGGTGACCGAGTGATGGAGGTAGAGGGTCACATAACTGACCTGGAGAAGAGAGTACCTGAACTGACGGAGCAGGCAAAAGGAGCAGAGGAGAGAATAAGGGCCTTGGAGCAGAAGTGTGAGAACCTCAAAAATAGGTAATGGAGGGACAATATTCAGATCAAGGAACTTAAAGAGGGGGCCGAAGGCTCCAACCTAGAAGACTGCATCCGAGAGATGTTCAAGGACATAATGGAGGGAGATCATGGCCGAAACATGGAAATAGAAAGAGTGCACAGAGTGGGCCCCCAAAGAGCTAATACAGGAGCAAGGCAGCGGATCGCCTGGTGAAAATGCACAGCTACAAAGATAAAACACGGCTTATGGGAGCAGCCAGGGAAAGGGGAAGCTCCAACTGAGAGGGTGTGAAATCCAACTTTATGATGACTTATCGTAAGCCACATTGGCAAGGAGGCGGATGTTCAGGCCACTCACAGAAGAACTGAATAAAAGGAAGATGAGGTACAGATGGCTCTTCCCAACAAGGCTCCAATTCTGCATGGGTAACGAGGAAAAGACAGTCCCCCAGGTCGAGGATGGACTAAGGCCACTGGGGATGTCCCTGCGAGTACCTTGGGGGGACAACGTGGAGAACCACCAAGGAGGAACATCAGGAAGAGTGCAAACTAGCTCCCAATGGTAGAGCACAATGCAGGCAAAAACTTGAAGTGGCTAAATGAAGCCTAGAAAGCTGTACACCGAATCTGGCAAGTCTACGGTACAGACTACTGCAGGGTATGGAAAGGAGGAAAAGTTGGGCGGGGATAGTGACGATCACACAAGCCTCGAACAAGGGGGCCACGTTGAGAATGTGGACAATGGTTCCAGGGACAGTTAAGAGTTGGGGACTTACAACCAGACCGAGGGGCAACCAGGGGCATCGGGATAAAACAAGGCTTGGTCAAGGGGTGCAGATGCATCCGGGTACACTGAAGCAATTACCAGCAATAACAAATGTATAGGTTGGACTCTTGGAATGTAAGGGGACTGAACAGCCCGAACAAAAGGGTCACAGTCCTGCTGGAAATTAAGAAAGAGGGTGCAGGAATAGTCTGTCTTCAGGAGACATATTTGATGAAGGGAGACGAGCGTTGCCTACACACCAGGGAGTACCTACTCCAATAACATGCATCCACTGGAGGCAAACTGGCAGGGGTGGCAATCCTCCTTCACAAATCTCTACGGGTAGAGGGGACAAAGGTGAAACGCGACCTAGAGGGGAAGTTTGTCCAGGTAAAGGGGAACATGGGAGGCCTAACATACACATGGATATCAGTGTATGCCCCCAACCAGGGATAAGGATTTTTTGAGAGGTTCCTGGAGGAGCTGAACAGATTTAGAAAGGGGGAAATAATAGTGACTGGCGACTGCAACCTAGAAGCCGACTTGGCAGACTCAATCTTGGATAGATCAGACGGACCGAGGGGGCATGCAACAGGGCATGCAACCGGGACAATGTCCAAACAACTGAGAACAAGGTTTAAGAAAGAGGGTCTTAATGATGTGTGGCGGAGTCACCACCCATGGGAAAAAGACTACTCCTTTTACTCACACATCCAGAAGACATATTCCCAAAAAGACTATATTATGGCAACGCAGAGGGTGGTCCAAGCGACTAGAAGGGTTCACATAGGGAATATGACAATCTCAGACCATGCCCCAGTCTCACTGGAATGGGAAGGAGAGGACGCAGGGGTGAGGTGTGCGGGATGGAGACTGGAAGAATACCTCCTCAGAGATCATGAAATAAGGCAGCAGGTAGAGAATGAGATATGCAGATTTACGGAGGAGGGGAGAGATAAGAGAGGCCCTCCATGAGAGCGATGGGATGAGTTTAAATGGCAGATTAAGGAACACTTCATAAGGGAAGCGATGCGGTTACAGGAAGCATGGTTTAGGCAGAGAGGGGGTTGGAAAGAGAGATACAGGAACTGGAGAAAACCCACAAGGAAAGGGGACAAACAAGGTTGCCAGGAAGCTAGCACTCATTAGAGGACAACTCAAATAACTAACCAATAGGTCAGTTGAGAGTATTTTCCTAAGAAGCAGGCAGATGTTCTATGAACATGGGAATAAAGTGGGGAGGATAGTGGGGGCGATACTGGCGAGACAGATAAAAGCTAGAGAACAGAAGGCGTTTATAACCACTTTGGAGGATAAAAGGGGCAAACAAGTAGGGACGGAAAGGGCTAAACGCAGGATAGTCAGGGAGTTCTTTGCCGACCTCTACGGGGAACAGTCATCAAATAGGGAGGAGCAAAAATCATACCTGGCCAAGATTGTCCCCCGAGCAAAGAGACCAACTAGAGAAACCCATCACATGGGAAGAGGTGCAGAGGGCAATAACTCGTCCGTAGCCGCATAAGAGTTCGGGGGAGGGTGGGCTAACATTGGCATTCTACACAACATACAGTGAACTACTAGCCAAAGGCCTGGCGGGAGTATTCAATGACTTCCGAGAGAGGGTGAGATATCCCTATCCATGAACATAGCGCACATCACTCTTATACCAAAGCCAGGAAAGAACCCACAACTATGCTCCTCGTACCGACCAATAGCACTCATTAATGTGGATGCAAAACTTTACACAAGAAGGGTCCTGCACATAATTGATAAGGCCACAAGGGAGGATGCCATGCTCACATGCCTATAAATGCTAGACGTGGAGAAGGCATTCAACCGTGTTAACTGGGATTTGTTTCCATGTCATTTCGCTGACACCCTTTTTTCGACGGGTGTTCTGCCACAAAACTTCCATCAACATAGTTTTAAAATTATTTTTGGGGGGGTTCTCCCCCCCAAACCCACCTTAATTTATTATTTATATTTACATTCCCCCCAACAACTTATTTACCCTTTACCACCCCCCCCCCAAAATGCTGATGCTAATTTTTGGCAAAATACCAGTCGGAAAAACGGGTGTTGGCAAAAATATGCGATACCTGGGATTTCATGGTTCAAAAACTGAGCGGGGTGGGAGTGAGACCGAGCTTTCTAAAAATGATTTGAGCAAACGATCAGAATCCCCAAGCCAAGGTTTAAGTGAATGAGGGGCTGACCAACCCGTTCTCCATAAGAAGGGGAACAAAGCAAGGGTGCCCACTCCCCCCGCTGCTTTTCGCTTTGGTAATGGAGCCCTTTGCACAGCGGATAAGGGAAATCGAGAGATACAAGGAGTTAGATGGGCAGGAGCACATCACAAGATCGGCCTGTTTGCTGACGACGTGTTTCTGATGGTCACTAGGCCGGAGACCTCACTTGCAGCAATAATGGAAGAGATAAAGGCCTTCTCTGAGGTATCCGGGTTCAAAGTAAATTACTCGAAATCAGAGATCCTAAATCTATCGGTTGGGTAGAGAAAGCGGGAATGCTAAGAAAATAACACACCATTTAGGTGGGCAATGGGATCGGTCAGATACCTAGGGGTGAACCTGATGCACACCATTAAACAAATAGTCGGGGAAAACTATGTCCTGTTAGTGAAACAAATCAAAGCAGATCTCACGAGGTGGAAAGGAAGGTAAATATCATGGCTAGGGAGGATAGCCGCTGCTAAAATTAATATACCCCCCCCCCCGACTGCTACATCTCTTCCTGCCTGTGCCAGGGAAGCTGATGAAAGAAACCCAAGAGAGCATCATGGGCTTTATCTGGAATGGGGAAAAAATGCGGTTAGGGAGAAGAATTCTATACAGACACAAGGGCCGGGGGTGTGGGGTGCCCCAAAGTGCTAAGATACCTCCAGGCAGCGCAAATGAGAGTTATAGCGGAGTGGGGGTGGGAATATAATCAAAAGCACTGGGTGAACATGGAACAAGCAGTGGCGGGAGAATATTTTTGGAAAATACTGTGGCTGAGAAAGGAGGACAGGCCAGGGGTTATTATGGAAAACCAGATCACAAGAAACTACCTTACGATCTGAAACCGACTAAACAGGAAACTCAAGTTAGCACCAGGGCCATCACCGCCAACACCTATCTTTCATAATCCTGATTTCCCGCCAAGTATGGATTGCAATAGGTTCAAAGGATGGATAGCGGGAGGGATGAGGGAAATAAGAGATCTCTATGAAGGGAATCACTTTAGGCCATTCGAAAACTGCCTTAGGGAGTTGAACCTGGATAAGGGGGACCTATTTGCTTATCAGCAGATAAGACATTGGGCTGGTGCCCCCACAATGATGGAAGGGGCCACAAGGGAACAGACAGAATGGGAAAAGCTAATGTCTTCCACCGTGAACAACAGGGGGTTGATATCAGCCATCTATTCTGTCAGGGTGGGGAGGAACTGGAGAACTGGGCAATGAGGAGCAAGTAGGAGAGGGCTTTGGGAAGGGTGCTTATGGATAGGGAATGGAATAAAGCTTTAAAGAGTTGGTACTGCCCAGACACCTCGGTGCAGCATCGTGAATTACAGTACAAGCTGCTACACCAATGGCACTACACCCCAGAAAAACTCCACAAAATATTTAACTCCATATCAGCAATGTGCTAGAAGTGGTGTGGGGAAGTGGGGACGATGGAACATATTTGGTGGGGACGTCCGCAGCTCAAACACTTCTGGCAGGAGGTGAAGTTAAGGGTGGGTGGGATATTAGAAGTAGACATAGAACTCGACGTGCCTATGGTGCTCCTGAAGTAGGAGGTAAAACTGTGATGTTGTGGGCAAATCTATTGATGTGTGTGAGGTGTTGCATAGCAAAACAATGAAACCGGCATCCATTATACAATGGTATTATGCAATTTAGGACACTGAATGTGGAGACGATGATGGCAATAATATGTGGAACACTCGGGAAATTTAGCAAAGTTTGGTCACCCTTTCTTACATATGCATTTAAGGATAGTCCACACCTATATATTCCGAAGAGACTGAGGATGCTGTGGATTTTGCAGGAGGAAGAGAACTAAGCCAATGAAGGGAGGATACAGGGGGGTTGGTCTCATAGGACTGATTGGGGGGTTTTGGGAGGGGACGGTTTTGAAGTTACCACATTATGAAATGTTAGATGGAATTGAGATGTGCAAAAGGAATTTATGCAAATGCAAAACTAAATGTACAAGTGAACAATTCTGAGTTAATAAAGATATGGTTAAAAAAACAAACATTCTTTTGGTTGATTTTACATCAGCCCGTAGGGTGAATGAACTTGTCTTGCAAGCTTTGTTACACAATTTTCTTTAAGGATAGAGTGGTCCTTAAGATTAAACCCACATTATTGCCAAAGATTCTGTTTGATTTTCATTTAACTCAAAAAATTATACTACCATCTTCTTATGCTCCACCTCATCCTGGGAAGAGGAGAGATTACACCGGCTTGACCACAAGCGTGCACTTAGCTTCTCCATTTCCAGGATGCCTAAGTTAAGATAGGGTGATCAACTTTTTGTTGGCTACGCTGGATTAAAGCGCTATATAGGCCTTAAATTGGGTATGGCGGTCACAAAACAAACCTTATCTAGGTGGATTATTTTAGGAATTTCTGAATGCTACAGATTAGCTGGGAAAAATCCTCCTGAGGATCTAAGGGCTCATTCAACTAGGGCCATGACTACTTTCTCTGTTTTATAGAGAGGAGTCCCAATTCAGGATATTTGTTCAGCGGCCACATGGTCTTCCGCTCACACATTTACAAAGCATTACTGTCTGGACTCTTCCTCAGGCCGGGAAGGTGCATTTGGGAAGGCAGTGTTACATTCAGTACAAACAAGCCATAAGGTATACCTATATTTTTACTCCGTCCTCCAAATATGCAAAACTGCTTTGGGAGTCTAGCAAAAGATGAAGAATACGTTGGAGGACACAATCTATTTGAAGAACAAGTTACTTACCCGTGGTAACGTTCTTTCGATTGGATGTTCCTTCCACGTAGTCCTCATCGCCCGTCCCAACCTACCTCGCAGTAGAATTTCCTTGTTATTGCAGTTTACGTTCTTTCAGGGTAAAACACCGTCTTACGTCAGGTACACCCAAAAAGAGTATTGAAAGTGCACATAAAAACGGAATTGAAGTCAACGGTCGAGTGCTTGCTATATGTACCGGTGATAATGTCAACATCGAGACGGAGGCCATCGAGGGACATCGAGTCAACAGGCATCGACCTGCAACACCCCCTGCTGGAAAGATTTTCTGAAGTAGCTAAAGCTGGATATGGATATATCAAAAGATGAGGAATATCTGGGAGGAACATCCAATCGAAAGAACATTTCCACGGGCAAGTAACTTGTTCTTCTGTAGTCTTTAATTCTGTGGAGGTAAAATTTCAGCAAACTTCTAACATCACAATAATGCAGTGTTTTGTCAGCATCATATGGCACGTTATAAATGCCATATCCTCTCATATTATATTGTGGGTTAGGAAAAAACATTGGCAGCACAACCTCCTGAGTGATATGGAATGCAGAGGCCCTTAGACTGAACATTTTACCACCATGGATGTCATAGGACCCAGGGCCAGCATTCCAACAGAAGCAAGAATATGTAGATTATGCAGTGAAAACGACAACATTTTAACATCTTCTTGTGGAATGCATTATAACTTCCCACTATAGGAATAAACATCTGAAGACGTTTTTGTAGGATTTGCACATCTATGCACTAATGCACTTTTGGCGTAGAATACTAAGTAGGAACCAGATTGCTTTATCTTTAGCTGTATTAATGAAATACTAAACCTTATAGAAGGGAATACATAATTTATAATGGTGGAGTTCCTTTCTTACGTCATGTTGTGATCAATTGTACTGTATTTCAAGATGAATTGTGATGTTCTGGAAGGTTAAGTAAATCCAAGGCGGGCCATAATGTTTGTACCCCAGATATTACTCCATAGTTATCTTTGTTTTTTTTCTTTTAACAACCTTGACATATAATACGTCTTACTCATTGTTTAACTATTTTTAGTGCTTTGTAACTTTGTATTTTATATTTATCTGTATGTATTTATAATGAATTGTGTTAGGTTTGTGAATAAACCAGATACACAAATAAAATAAATAAAAAAATAAGTGAAGTAGAAGCAGCACGGTGGGGAGGAAGGCAGAGCTGGAACCCTGCAGAAATCATGGAAAGAAGCCAGGGACCTTGAAACAGGTGACGCCAATGCTCTGAATGCCAACCCAGCCTGCCCAGTCTAGGTAGTGGTGAACCTGAACACGGCCAATTCTCATGGCTTTTAGGTTCAGAGACTGGCGAAGAGGAGGGGGTGAATAAAACCCTTTTACAGTTGTACTCTGCTGCTTACGCCTATGCATACTAGTAGACCTCTCTGGTTGCCTTGATCTCCTTTCCCGAAAACCTGTCACGGTTCATAGGGAGGCTGCACAAATTGTGTGGTTTACTCTATCCCCATCTGCGTTCCTGGCAGTTGCCATGGCGTCTCCACCAACGCCAAGAACACAAACAGCAGACATGTGACAGCGCGCTCGCAAGGCGAAAGTGTTCCCATTGCCAAGGAGAGCCTGACGCACGACGGTACGTCAACACGTATCATTGTGCGTTCATAAAAAGAAACACCTTCGTAACGTTGGTGCTTCTAATTGAAGTTGTTACTCCGACGTTCCATTTTTGTTTCCTGTTTCCTGCTTGTTGGACGAACTTGGCTTCTGTGTTTTTGGAATGCTTTTCGGATTGCCCATTAACCTGTACTTCGCTGCCAGCACGTTCAATGACCTCAGTTTCTGATTCTACGAAATGCCTTTCTATTTATTTTTTATTGTGTATATATTTCAAAAAAACTTTTACACATCATACATATACATAACAACAAAAGAAATAAAAGAAAAACAAAATAATCAAAACCAGAATCAAAAAATCTGAAATTATCATAAAATAAGTATCATAAAATATGCACTTTGTAACGGACAGTACGCAGAGTATCAATAGTATGTATGTCATGTTGACGTTTCCAGGACAACGTGGGCGGGAGGGACAGGGAGCGGGAAGGAACGGGAAGTGACGTGGGAGGGCAGGGACAAAGCAGTACATGTTGGGAAGTGAATAAAGTTACACGCAGCTTGCAGCTCCCCGTGTCCGCCTGTTTCTTTGCTGCCCAATGCGCCGGCCTCGAGCAAAGACCCGACAATGGCGACGAGGATGTGATCAGGGGCAGCGCGCCTCTCTTGGTGAGAGTGACGCGACCCACCCACCACAAACCCACAAAGAAGAGCAGAGCGCTCGAAGGTGCAAACACCCACAGCAGAACCCTGACACGCAGCCTCAGGCTGAGACGAGAAGAACACACAGAGGAGAAAGGAGCCCCGCCCGCGCTCTACACCTGGTAATCAGGCTGCGATGGAGAACACATGCAGAGGAGCCGGGAGCCCTGCCCGCACTGGGAAGGCCCACACGAGGAAGAAAGCACTGATGCCGCCCCAGACCCACTGAGGGAGGAAACATTGTGCACCAACACCACGTGGTGAGGGAGTAGGGATCCCACGTGGCACCCCAAGCCCTCAGGACAAGGGAGGGGGGCAGCACAAAGCGTGTGCACGCACACCAGAAAAGGACACAGGCAAGTGCCCAGGACACAAGATCACAGCAGGTGGTGCTGTAAACACCCTGTAAGGGGGAGGACAAGCTGATGGTGCTCGTGCCTTACCAGGCGGCCATCCAACACCAGTGAAGGAGGATACCACTGGCAACTCGAACACCGGAAGCAGACACACGTCTAACAGAATGTCAGGTCAAGACGACAGGCAAGGAGCACAAGCTCAGGGGAATGGGCCCCCAGCGCCAGAAGCCCCAACGCCCGATCATGTGCCATACCAAATACCAGACGCACTAGCAGCCCAGATGCCAGGTGCATTTGACATGACGGACACAAGCAACATGGGTCCCAGATGGACCAAATGGATCAGGGACTTTGATCTCTACATGGGAGCCACGGGACCAGTCGCAGGCGCAAGGCAAGTGTGCCTCCTGAAACTGGCTGTAGTCTCTGCCACCCGCGACATCATTGATGAGATGCCCCAAGATTCCATAGACTCAATACAAGATCTCAAAGACGCGCTGGCAGCCTATTTTGCACCGCACAGTAACGATGACGAGCGGCATCTGTTTCACAGCACGAAACAGGCAAAAGGGGAGACCATGGATGCCTATGTGATGCGATTACGCACTAAGGTGAAACACTCACTGCGATTTCGCAAACTACTCGAATACTGAGGCCCTCAGGTCACAGATGATATCTGGGTGCGAGTCTCAAGTGTTCCTCAGGAAACTGCTCCAGAAATCCTGCACACTTGAAGAAATACTAGCGCTGGCCAGGGTTGAAAGGGCAATTGACTCTCAAGTAGAAAGCTTCGGAAACACCACCGCCGGAGAGAACCTAAACAGATTGCAGCTAGAAAAGAAATCAGAAGAACTTTTATGTTACAAGTGCGGATTTGAATATCCACACGAATGAACATGCCCCGCCGTCGGACAACGCTGCATGTCTTGTGGCAAGGAAGGACACTTCAAGGCGGTGTGTAGGCTAATCCGAGACCGAGGGAGAGAGCGACCCAAAGACAACGCATCTCGCACCAGAAGTCGATACGGAGGGCCGTCCGACATCATTCCAGCCCTAAGCACCTCCAACACCCAGAATCAGCATCCGGGTGACCAAAAGGACAGAGACTCTGGAGAAGACCGGCAGAGAAGGAGAGAGAGGTTTGTGATGCGCGCGCGACCTGAACAGAGATCAAGACGACATGTACGCTACTTAGTAGAACAATCCCCTACCGAGTCAGATCCCAGCTCATCGGGGAGTGACCAGAAAAAGAAGGCATACGTCTACGCCCTGGAAAACCCCATGGCGACTGCTCACAGCCCGACACTCATCATTAAACTACAAGAACGACCAACAAAGTTCCTCAGAGACACCGGCGCCACCGTCAATGTGGTGAGTGAAAAGATATACTCTGAACTAACCAAGAAGCCCAAACTCCAGCCGGCTACGGTCGACATATACGCTTATGGAGCCAAGACCCTGTTGAAATGCCTGGGACAATTCAGTGGGCTCTGCCGCGCTAAGGGGCAGGAAATGAGAGTTCCAATACACGTTCTGGCCACAGAGACAGACAGCGGCTGTGTTCTGAGCTTCATAGTGGCTGCTGACATGGGCCTAATACACATTCTCTACAATATAATGGTCCACAAGTACATAGACCCGATGGAAATGATAAATAACTTATACCCTAAGATATTCAATGGAATCGGAAGACTCAGGAACAAGCAAATCAAACTTCACATGGACAACTCCATATGCCCTGAAGCCCAGCCATACCGCGGAATCCCCGTCATCATTCAAAAGAAGGTGGAGGATGAGCTAAAAAAATTGCTGGAACAGGGCATTATCGAGAAGGCCACTGGACCCACCACATGGGTTTCTCCAATTGTCCCAGTCCCGAAGAAGGGATCCGAAGCCATTAGACTATGCGTCGACATGCGGCGCCCGTACCAAGCCATCAAAAGAGAGAGATACCCTGCCCCCCGAATCACTGATATGATTCATCAATTGAATGGGGCAAAAGTCTTCTCCAAACTGGACTTACAGAAGGGATACCACCAGCTAGTATTGCATCCTGAGAGCCGCAACATAACTACTTTTGTCAGTCACGTCGGCCTCTTCAGGTACAAAAGACTAAGTTTCGGGGTGTCCTCGGCAGCAGAGACATTCCAAGCAGAAGTCCATAACATAATCAAGAACATCCCGAACTGCCTCAACTATTCAGATGACATCTTAGTCTTCGGAACCGATGTGAACAAACACGATGAGACCCTCATGAAAGTTTGCAAGGCCCTACATGATGCCAATCTCACGTTGAATAAGGACAAATGCAAGTTCCGGAAGAACACCCTAAAATTATTTGGCCATGTCTTTTCGGAATCAGAGATGACCCCAGACCCAGACAAAGTGTCAGCCCTGAACGAGCTTTAGTCTTTTCTGGGCCTCGCCAGTTGCTGCAACCGATATATTCGTGACTTTGCCTCAGTCAGTGAGCCGTTAATGAAACTAACTCATCAGGATGAAAAGTTTGAGTGGTCCAGCGACTGTCAAAACGCCTTCGAGATAATAAGGGAGAGAGTCGCGAAGGCAGAAAACATGTCATATTACGACCCCAACAGGAGGACGGAATTGACAGTTGACGCCAGCCCCGTAGGGCTGGGAGCCATCCTTGCACAATTCGATCCACGAGACCCCTCACAGAAACACGTAGTGGCCTATGCCAGCCGCAGCCTGTCAACCACCGAGCAGGCATACTCCCAAGCAGAGAAGGAGGGGCTAGCCGTTGTATGGGCATGCAAGCATTTCCATCTGTTTCTGTACGGGAAACCATTTAAAGTTGTCACGGACCATCAGGCTCTACTATTTCTATATGGCAACCCACAAGCCAAAATGCCTCCGCGGATCGCCCGATGAGGGTTAAGAATTCAAGACTACGCATTTAACATCATCCACAGGCCAGGGAAAGGCGAGAACCCAGCCGACTTCATATCAAGAAGACCAAGGGGAGAGAGCACACCAGAACCATCAGTGGCTGACCTATACCTAAGAAACCTAGTCCATCAGACCACACCGGAGGGTGTCAACTCGGAGGAACTCGCTAGAGAGACGGAGAATGACCCGGCCTGCCGCATCATCTGCAAAGGACTAGAGTCTGGACAGTGGCGAGGAGCCACAGAAAGAGAGGAAGCAGTGGGAGGTCAAGTATGGGAAGAGCTGGCAGAGTCGGACGATCATCTACTAGAAATTTGATCACAAATTCACTATGAAATATGAGCACATCCAGCCCTGAAGTTAGATTAGTTTAATCCGAAACGCGTTGGCACCAAACATCACCTAGGAGTGCTTTTTTATGTTGAAACTCTTTATGTTGAAACTTCTAAAGTTATTACCAATTATGTAATTGTGATATACCTCTGTATATATCTTTTTGATTTACCTTGGTTGGTTTACCCGAGCACTTCTACAGCTCAAATTGTACCATTGTTATTTTAAATCACTGTCTTTTGACAACCTCTACTATTTGTACACTGCACTGTGGAGTTAACAGTGCGACACTGAGAGACTTGTACATACAAATATTTGTTTTACCTGTTTAACCAGTCGTGAGTCAGTTTGGTTGTTTTCCTCTCTTCACTCCAGCAGGTAGACAGAAATATTGAAATCTGATTATACTTTAATTGTTATGAGATGGTGAATAACCTATGAGCACATGTACACAGTGCTCACCACAAAATTACAAACTTCACTGCCTCAACTATTAGGGATGACTGACTCAATGTAGTAACGGATCAACCCTCTTCAGTTGAGATATTTGACCTGGGATACTATCCCTCAAGGAGTGCAGCATTGGGTTCCTGGTTGTCAACGTCCAGGGTGTGTTCTGTGACTATCGAGGAAAGCCTCATAGCACAACAGGAAAGACCCCTGCCAAACTCATGTTCGGGCAAAACACACAAACACGCATTCCCCAAGCTGAAGTGATCAGCCCACGGCCGGCATTAGACCTGGAGGTCCGAGAGCGAGATGAAGCAGCCAAGGCCCGGATGAAAGAGTACGCCGACGGCCGACGGCAAGCGCAACCGTCTCGAATCGAAGTAGGTGATGTGGTAGCAGTTCGTCAACCAGTGACCCACAAACACACGGCAGCCTTTCGAGAGGAGCCCTTTCTCGTCACACAAAAGAAAGGGTCGATGATAACGGCCCAAGGGTCCGCAGGATCTGTCACCCGAAATTCATCCCACTTCAAGGAACTTCCACCAACAGAAACGAGACGTCTGAGTGGGAGAGTGCAAGCTGCCCTGGACTATGAGTCCGATGACCCATACTTAAGCGACCAGTGGGACTCGGACAAATCTGAGCTGGAGGGAGGACAAGGAAACGCCAAAAGTGAAGCGTCACTGAAGCCAGGACTGGCACAACCGCAGCGAGCCCGGAACAGACCTCGTCGATGGATTGAGGAAATGGACTAGAGGCCCACCAGACCGCCGCCTGTTGTGAAGAGTTTGGTAACTGTTTAAAAAGGGGGGAGATGTCATGTTGACATTTCTAGGACAATGGGGGCGGGAGGGACAGGGAGCGGGAAGGAACGGGAAGTGACGTCGGAGGGCGGGGACAAGGCAGTACATGTTGGGAAGTGAATAAAATTACATGCAGCTTGCAGCTCCCCGTGTCCGCCTGTTTCTTTGATGCGCAACGCACCCGGCCTCGAGCGAGGACCCGACAATGTATGCTTCCTAATATCCAAAATATATATTAAAACACAATATATCAAAATATCAATCAGTTTATCAGTATATCAGTAGTAATGACCTCCTAACATACCATCACATAAAAATCTGACTTTCCAATTCATAAATTCTCAGCAAATTTAAAATCAGCATCAAAGAGTAAAAGGTGTTTTTTGACAGTCTTCCAAACTTGAGTAATAGCTATCATCAGACCTTGACAATAGCTTGACAAACTTCTCATCCAAAATACATCACTAGTGATATTCTCGAGATCATTAACGTGCTTATTCAGATAGCATTTGTATTGCTTTCAATATTGGGCACAAAGTAAGTACATGACTTGCTGTTTCAATACATTTCTCATCATTACATATGCGACACATTCTTTTTTCAACAGGTAGCCCCATCAATGCTTCAGTAATTTCCAGAACCTTCAGCCTGTTCAATCGAATATTTAAGAATATTCTTCGTACCACTGGTGAAGGTAATATCTTAAAATAGGCCTGGGGCTTTTTAAGAGTGAAATGAAGCCTAGAGAAGGTACTAAGGGATTTCATCCGCCCTATCTTCTCGTGGTTTATAGCCCAATCCCACTTATCTGCACAATTCTTAAAGGATTTAAGGAGGGCTCCTTACCCTTCTTCCCAGTGGGAACACCATCCCATTTTTTCAAAACATTTCTCACATCTCTTTCTGAACCTCTGAAGAGCATCACATTTAATTTCTACCAAAGCACTTTTCATAATTGACATAAACGATTGAGTATTGGCATACATGATTCTTATGAACATTTTCCCTCTATTTATTTTGCTCTGAGTCGCCAGGGAAATCAAACCTAATTCTAGGCATATCGCTGCTATAGGTGTATAGTTAGTCATTCCCAGAACTTTTCTCCATATCACCCCCTACAAACGATCTGCTCATTCTCCCCACTAATCTGCAGACGTTTCCAGACCATACAAAAAGGCAGCAGAACGTTTTTGCTTGTAAATGCTCAGTATGCCAGATAGCGAATACTGTGCAGTTTGTTTTTAGAAAATCCTAATGGCTGCCATAATGGACAATGCCTTAGCTTTTTTTGTTTTGTTGTGCAATAAGATTTCTCTTATTTTCACAGAAGAGATCAAATCCCAAATTCAGTTATAGAAATCGACCCAAGCTAACTCCCAATATAGTTTCTACCAGAGCGCTTTGACCCCACCCCACAGCCATAAACTGGGTCTTAGTTAGATTCATCTTTAGGCCATTACTTTCTCCATATTTGCACACTTCCAATGCACTTCTTATGATACCAATATAAGTGTTATCCATAATAATAAGGTTGTCCACATAACCAATCCAGCCAACCTTATTGTCTCCTATTTTTGGAAATGCATTGCTTCACATTTATCGACAACGAATCTACCAAAATCAGCAAGAAACAAGTTAAACAGGGTTGGCGCAAGAGCCCAACCCTGTCTAACTCCCTTTCTGATGGGGATCAGTTCAGAGAGCTTGCCACAGCTGTCTAATCGCACTCTTGTTGTGTTATTCTTATTAATCATTTTACAGGCGTAAAGGAGGTGGTCGGGCATGCCCATTTTCTGCATTTTATTCCATAACAAGTCTCTGTCTATAGTATCGAAGGCCAAAGAAAAATCGACAAATAAGATATATAAAGGCATACCTTTCTTTGACTTTGCTTCCTCAATAATCAAATTTGTAATTAATATGTTTGTATTTGTGGAGCAGCCCTTTCTAAAGCCAGTTTGAGACAGACTGTATATATTGTTTTTGCTATACAAAGGTTAATTTCTTTAAGGATTAAAATAGAGAATACCTTTCTGGTGATGTCAGTCATAGCCAGTAAGCGATAGTTCCCTGGGAGAAGTCTGGAACCCTTCTTGAATGCTGGAATAATATGAGATGTCCTCCAGGATTCAGGTACCACCCTGGTAGCTATTATGTTATGAAACAACATCAAAAACATATCTGCCCAAAAATCGGGCTTATCTTTAATTATCATGTTGCAAAGACGATCTGGGTCGGGAGCCCTTGAGGATTTCATTCTTTTAATGATATATCTTCAAACCTGAAGTTTAGTTCAGGTAATGGTCTTATTTCCAGAGGGAAATCACTACCATCATATTTGTTGATGAGAATGGTTTTCCAAATAGTCTCATCAATGTTACAGATGAGTGTCTCCTGGGCACCTCCAATCACTGTTTTATATTTAGTCCACATTTTTCTGGAATCCCCGTCAAGCAAGATTCTGATCATGCTTTGCCATGTTACATTATTTTCAGATATAGCATACCGCTTTCTCCAATTACGATATCCATTTCTTATTTTTCCCTTTCTAATCTGAGCATCCTCAGGATTTAAATTCAGACAATCTATAGCTCTGTATGCCTGAGCCTTCATTTGCTTTTTAATGCTATAATTATCGTATGGTTTATCCATTTTGGACCCTGATTTCATAGCAGCCATTTTTTCCATTGGCATAAAACCATACATACACAAAGAGATCCACATTACTAGCTCCTCAGCTGTCTTCATGTATTTATATTCACTTCTCTACTCCATTTTGCCACCTTTTCAAGATTTTTTTCCGACCACCCTAGTCTATTATCAGCAGAATTCACATTTAATGCACCAACCCTGTCCCTATATCGCATTTATTTGTGGCCAGGGCCAGTCTTGTGCTTATAATAGCATGGTCGCTAAATTTGTTGAAACTGGCTTGAAATTGAAGAAATAAAGAGTAGATCTCAATATTAGCAAACATATAGTCCAACGTGGAAAAATAACGGCCGTTAGACCATGTATGAGCCATAGATTTATTATTATTTCCTACTTCGTTGACCATCTTTAGGTCAATCTCATAGAAAAAAGTTTTCCACCTTAGATCTTTTAAGTTGTTTTTACAACAAAACACATAATTAGATTTAGAAGAAACTTTGTCTAACACAATTTTGGCATTCAATACACATGCTATTACTATATCAACATTCCTATCCTCAGCAAAATTACTCGCAAGATAGTCATATACACTAAGTTGGATCCACAATGTGCATTCATCACCGGGAGAGTCATAGATGTTAATTAATAAGATTTTTTGATCAGCTCCCAGTTGGATTTCAACCCCCAATACATTTTGATTAGGGACATCAAGGGAACAGTCCTCAGAGGGAATATCATTGGCTA
Organism: Ambystoma mexicanum; assembly: GCF_040938575.1. NCBI lineage: Eukaryota > Metazoa > Chordata > Amphibia > Caudata > Ambystomatidae > Ambystoma > Ambystoma mexicanum. Next base: position 415,874,133 of record NC_090934.1, on the reverse strand, counting down.
TTAAGATTACTAATCTGCCATATAGTTGCCCTTTTATCCCTCTCCCGGCCATCCGGCAATATGTGGTATAACCATCGAAATAAGCCAGGGTCATAAGCCATGTTTATTGAAGAAAAACAATAGATGCATTACTTATCAGATTAATAGAGCCTTCGACATGGAAGAGGTGTTCCATGAAATTATTTTAATATCATCTCAGTTGTTATTAATAATTGGGGGCAAAAAAGAACATAGCCACTCCCAGTGAGATCTTACATTGGCATCACTGGACACTCCAGAGTTAGATCTTTCTTTCTGGCCTAATGTTCCAGTCTTCATCAGTTCATACTTAACAGTATTAATTGATTTGATCTTTTTTGGCGTATCTACCATACACTCACATTCCAACTCATAGCCTCTCATATTTTACTCAACGGTGTATAATCGAATTAGCTTGACAACCTCATCCAAATAGCAGTGGACTTTAGTGATCAGACTTGCACACTGTTCAACAAATTTGAAATCTTCACTCTTAATTAGCCTCAAAGGCAAGAGATAACCGAGTATCTCCATCAAGTGACTTCTGTTAATTTGTCTTTTTTTTCCTTTAGTCAGTCCCCTAATGGTGAATGATTTCTGGGAAAGATCACTTTTCTTTGGTGCTCGTATGGGTGCCTTCATATTCTGTCTGCCAACATTATTATTTGATATGGGCATCCCGGATCCTAATTTAGAGTCACTCATTGTCTCATCCCCTTTAGATTACAATGAAGTACTATTACAGTCAAGGGACACTCTCATAGATTCCATAGAGCTTTCCGAGGTGACCTCTTCGATCACTTGTGGAGTCAAAGACACTTTTGCTTTTCCCATAGTGGATCTGAGTAACCACTCTTTAAGGTTCCCTGATTTTATTGCCTCTCTCTTAGCTCTCCGCGCCACCTTCTTCCTTGCACGTTTTGATGAACGCTGCCCTTTGACCATCAGGGCAATAGTCTCCATTTCAGTCTGGTCCTCATTTGTCTGTATTGTCTTCTCAGTATTTCAAGCAACCTTACGTTTCCTTCTCTTTTCTCTCTTTGTTAGATGGCCATCTTCACCTTCTTCCTCTTCGTCACTCCCCAACAATATCTCCACCTTTGTGGATTCCAGGTTGCCAGGCCTGTTAACCCCCTGGGCTTCAGGCTGTTGTTTCTGTGGTTTTGAACTGGGGACACCTCCCAATCCAATGTTTGGAATGTAGTTCCCCAGACTAGGCAACAGTTTAGCATTTATTTGAACTTGGCAAGCTATGTTATGCGTGATTGTAAGCAATATTTTTAAAGCAAAGCTTGTCGCCACATTGTGTGCCTCAATGTCTTTACATTTGTCATCATACAGGCAATCCTCGCTGTCTTGGTTATTGTGTGTTATTAATAGCTTGGTCATCACTAGTATTAATGAGAGTTTCATCAATTAGACCAGTGAGATGTGGGGAACAGGATAGCCGTGTTAACGGCAGATGACATTTCAGACTATTGTTCTTCTTTGGGCTTCTACCAATATCCGGATCCTTGTTATTTAGTTGGAGGGTATTTTCTGCCGTGGACTTTTCTAGGTCTATAATTTGGCCCTCTAGACTATAGCAAATAGTTTGTAAGGAATTGTTGTTATCCAATTCCGCCGTTGTACACGCTCTTTCTTTTGCCGACACTACGGGCTCCTGAGTGTCCTCATGTATTTCTATTTCTACACTTGGGCCAAAAAAGAAATCAGCTTCTATGTGTTAATATCCCCGCAAAAATATCGCAATACAAAAATATCACCATATTTTTGCAGCAATATTGACCCATGGACCCTAAGGGGGACACCCCCGCATCCCTGCATTATTTTAAAATGTGCGGGGGACACCCCCGCAAACCCCGCTCCCACAAAATATCCTCACCAAAAATATCGCCTATGGCGAGACAAACTGCCATATTTATGGCGATATTTTTGGGGGGGATATTTTGTAGGCATAACAGAAATCAGTAATCTTTGGCATAGCAGGTTTCGTTGCTGTCTCTTCAACCACCGGGACTTGATTTAAAACTCCCTTTGTTTTACCACCAATCTTATGTTTATTGCTTAATTTCATCCGGAATGCACATCCTGGGATGGTCTTATAGTGAGGAACTGAAAACAGCTCTACAGACTATCGTTTATTTCTGCAAATTCCTTGCTAGTATCAATATGCCTCTCAAAGCACAAACGTGTGGAGAATCCTTTTAATCAAATACTTGATACAGTTGGGCCAACTCAAAGGCACTTCTATCAGCAGTCAACGGCTGTTCGCGTGTCTCCAGTTTACAGTTTATCCATGCGTTATATACTAATATGAAGTTACAATGCAGCACAATAGCTTTCAGACTTTCTGACTTTCAGACTGTGAGTAGGCGTCTACAGAAAGCTAGCACACACTCACAAAATACTGTAGATCTACTAGAGAGGGGAGCAAGCTGATGTTAACGAAGTGGGGGGGGAAACTACCTTGCACCCAGGTCGAGGCAGACCACGGGTGTGTGCGCAGTGCACACCCCGCCTTGCTTCTGCTGTAATCGACCAGGCTTGCCCCAAGAACAGCTGCTTAGAAATATTTTCACGCCAAGAACAGCCAGCGCCACTCACCCTGTGCTCCTTATTAACTTGTTGAGATTAGTGGCCACCAGCCACCTACTATCACATCACAGTCACTCCCTCGATCTACCCCAATGGCCCCACATGGGGTACAAATGGGGGCCACTGAGTTCTCCGACAGCTGCTGGAGATCACTGAGACCGCAGCAGGCAACCATGAGAGCGAGCGAGTGAGGAGGAAATTCTGAGGAAAGGACCCACACAGCGTCCTAGAGCGTGTCTGGATTACCCTCAATCTGTACTTTACAGCCAGCATGTTGAATGACCTAAGTTTCTGCGCCTAAGGATTGCTTTTTGGATTATCCTTGACCTGTACTTTTTCTGCATACTCGTTTGGATGTTACCTGCAACGTCGTGCACAGAACTCAATGAACGCTATGCAGTGACTCATCAAGTGCACTATCCTGCGTCGGTTAGTGCGTCCTTGTTCCGTCCGTGGGCAGGTCCTTACTAACCGACTATTCTACCATATCCCATCCATTTCCGGTTTACTTCCCTTATCCTTCATTCCATTTCCTTGGATCTTTCTCTGCTACTGAGTCTGAATCTAGAGGCTTCTCTGCCAGACAGATCCTTCACATTAGAATGATCCACGCCAGAAAAAGCAAGGTTAGTGCCCTTTCAATCTCAACTAACATACGCTACTGTAAGGAACTCATGGTGGCAACAGTAAAAACAGACACAAGTGATCACAGTTCAAGGGTGTTTATTGAACTTTATAATGGGTGAGATAAATGCCTAATCTAAACCTAAATCTAAGATGGGGGCAAGCTACGACCATCAAATAATAAGGCAGTCCTAGTGGCGTCTTGAGAAAATAAGAAGGGCCTATACTAAAAAGAAAACGACTGCCAATCCTTACCAGTAAGTTACAAAAAGAGTGTGGGATATTGTTCACCAAAAAAAAGAAAGAAGTGTTCACAAAATGATTAGTCAGAATGGTATGGCTGGGTCTCCCTTCCCCACGTTTGAAGCACGGACAAGACAGGACTCTCGAGCACAGCTCACTGCTTGGCCTCGTCAGCCGAGATTCACAGTTCAAGTTCAACTATGCCAACACCTTCAGAGGCCAACTCTCTTTCCTGGAAGTCTCTTGCCTTAGAAGGCCTGCTGGTTCAAAGTAACAAACAAACAAACAAAAGTTCCTCCGCTACTCTTGTACCCTGGGCGATTGCTGTTCGCCCCTTGAATCTCTGTCTCCCCGAGTTCGGATTCCTCCTTGAAACTCAGGCCTCCCTCCGTCGGGTTCACTACGGCCTTCTTTAAAACAGTTCATGTAATTTTAACACAGGTCATGTTTTTACTCAATTTCATCAGAAAGCGTCCGTTCCCTTCTCCTAGCTTTCTTTCGGCATCCCTCTGTTGGGTTCACATGTGCCGTATTCCTCAGTTCGCAAACTTATCGGAAATCGGGGTACCCTTCCCCTAGCTTCCCTCTGGCAATGGGTCCGAGACTTTCGATTGCACAAGGGAGTTGACGTGACCCTTGTACGACCACTCTGATGCCTTGCGCCACCATTTCCTCCAGGACTTACTGGTTCTTGTTGTTTAAAAAACAGGTACCGGTCAGAGTCTTTCGTATGAGCACCCATGTGGCGCCGGACCCCTCTGCACCTGAACCTCAACTGAGCTTTGTTAAAAAGATGAAATACAAACACAAAGTCTTTCTTTTGCAAATTCCTTGCGTTCAAAAGAATTTTGCTACTTGCAACCTTGGGCTCAACCCAGTTCGGTTCACTATCAGGCTCCTCCAACTGACCGACTGTGCTGAACCCGTTAGCTTCTTTAATCTCTGGAGTCAAGGAAAGTACCAGCTTGCCTCTCTGCCTGCATTGTCAATGCAGGAGGCCCTCGTGTACCATTGTCGTCTGTTGCTCCGCACACCAGCTGCAACTCCCGGTCCTATGCTTTCCCCTTCGGAGGCTTTGCAGTCAGAGTTGAAAAGGGCAAGGGCAACTCCCCCTTCGTCGTCCTTCCAGGTTTCACCGCCTTTCTTCTCCTTTTGAACTGCCGGTTTGGTGCAAATGTCTCCTCATGCTTTCGACCTTGCTCAAAGTGCGCTTTCGTGCTTCGCCTTTTATCCCTGTAGGGAAGGTAAAGGGCCGCCAGGTGTGCGTGATTACTGTCAATTGCCTGACTCTGTCTGACCCGTGCGTTGGGACATGTCAGGTTAACGGCTCTGGTGTTAGTCCATTGTCTATTATAGTGTGAGCAAGTGTTTGTGTGGGAAAGGGGGGGGGTAAAGCTTACAAATATTCTACATGGTAGGATGGAGAAAAGGTGTTACAAGGAAGGGGATACCACGTCTCAACCCTCAGTGTCCCACTTCCACTCCCCACAGACCCCTCGCTCAGATGATCCTCCCCCACTGGTCCAACCCCAGGAACTGGATCCAATAGCGATGGGCGTGTCCTGGCCACCTGGACGACAGATCTTCTGGGACTAGCAGGTGAGACACCTTCTGGTTTCTCACACTACCAAGGGACTGTAGCTAATACTGTAGCTAATACCCTGTTTTCTTTCCCACCGCTTGGCGCGTACCTGGTGGCTTTTGCTCTTTCACTTGAACCACAGTGGTGTCTGTCATATAGTAACGGATAGCACAGTGTCTTATAAGAAAGGTTGCGCTTGTTCGAGGAGACCCTTATTAAGGGTTAACATTGAGACTACCGGACCAGACGCTCCGGACAACCTCTTGGCGGTTACGATAACCCTGAAGACCTGTCCACATTATTGTGAGTACTGACAAAACCACCAAAGGCTCTGGGTTTGTTATCAGTTCTGGATTAGGACTATCCAAAAGATTTTTCTCTCGGTAAAATAGCCAGTGATTTTGCAAGCTTGCTCTTTTCTGCCTCATGTGTATGTTAATGCATTTGCCCCAACTCACTGAATCAATGTGTGCCACCAATGATCCAAGCAGATCATGTGCCACTATCTCTGCCTTGGCAAGGCCTACCTCGAATGCTGCCTGGCAATCCACCAGCAGATCTGGCAAAATATCCGCAATCTCCCATGAAAGCTTTTGGTTAGCTGCACAGAGGACAGCATCTGCATAAACCTGCCTTAAATGCAATCCTGTATTCCAGGACTTAATCTTCTTTAGAAAGGAAGATGCTGAAGCAGCCATGGATGTCACTGAGGCCGGCATGGAATAAAGTGAAGCCGCCACCACAGCCAAGGAAGGAGACTGCTTGAATCTAGCAAGTAGCTTTTTGTTGACAGGCTGGGTGGAATTCAGCTTCTGCTAACCATTCTAGACCAGGGCCAACACATCCTTTTGCAAAGAGGTTCACAAGTGGTTAGTCATGAACAATTAGAATTCCAGCAAAGACCACTGCCTGTGGCTTTTCTTGCTGTAAAGTGGAACCCCGCCAATCCCTCCATTCAGTCATGGAACAGGGGGTTTCACCCTCATCATCATATTACAGAACTATTGATTTGTGGGGCTGCTGATTAAGTGCTGGGGACGCCATAAATTGTGCGGATGCGGTAATGGAGCAGTATTGCAAGGGACTGTGGTTGCCGAGTCACAACCTCTCAAACTGGTAATTTGTGGAGATTGTATTAGCCCCATAAACCTGTAAAGAACTGCTCTTCGCTGTCTGCTTGTGAGGGCTGAGTAGCCGGATGCCGCATAGCAGGATTTGGCATCCAAGTAGCTGAATGCGGCACCCAGGCGCTGTGTCTAGGTTGGTAAGCACATTGCTCTGAATACCTACGGAACGAGAGATAAATCATGCCTAAAGTAGTGCAACCAGACTGAACAGAAGGTCAAACTCTGCTATTTGATTTGGTCGCCACCTCCCTGGGGGAGGATCCAAAGAGGTTCATCATCTGTTGTGCGTGCCTTGGAACCCATGTGACTTGCAGCTATTTTGACAGCTCTGACTGGATTTGAAGGAATGTGCGGGAAACCTCCCTCCTATCCAGAGCCTTAAGAGAGGACCACCCTGATCCCTCGAGCTGGGGCTCTGTGCCCTTATGAACCACTAAGTATGCTTCGGGAGACTTTGCGCCCTTTGGTCTTGCCCCAGTAGTCCTGTGTTTAGAAACTCTCTTCAGCATAGTGACAGTATTGGAGCTCCTAAACCCGTAGGACTTTTGTCTGATAGAAGAACCATGAGGCCGATCAGAGCCAAGGCAAGTGCAGGTAGCCCTTATCGCCTTGGAACAGGACTCAGCGCAAGGATCAACTGGACCCCTCCCTGCCTAGAAGCTCCCAGGGAAGGAGATCTCTCCCTGAGGTGTCCTAGAAATAAAGTGACCACTTACCTTATCTGAATTTGCCTTCTGTTGCACAAAAGCCTTTAAATGTTCCCGAGGAGATCTAGGAAGCCTATTTTCTTTAGAGACGTCAGGGTGTTGCACACTGTACAGGAGTCACACCAGTGGTCAGATCCCAAGCACTCCAAATATGTGTGTTAGTATCTGAAGCCAGAAAGGAGCACTCATATGACAGACAGAGACCAACATGTGCCATGGGAGCATGACACTGGAGACAGGGAAAGTTGGACTTGAAGAAAAAAGGGCTGGGCTAGCAGTGTGTGGCCAAGCGCTGCAAACTTATGGAAAATGCAAAGGTTTTGCCTTTCAAAAAGCTGCAGTCCAGTTTCCCATACGCCCATAGAGTGTGGCGAAAAGGGGACAACCGTAGGGTGTGGAGAAAAGGGGAGAGGACAAAGGAGTAAGCACAAATATAGGCTTTCATAATATACCTTGCAAGTTGATACTGAGGTAAAGCTAGACACAAGTTGAACCATTAGATCTAGGAGAACGATTTGTTTAGTTCAGGGCTACAAATTAGTAGCCGCTAATTTGAATTTTGAACATATTCAATAAAAAGGAGCCATGTTGAAATATTCATTTTTTAGATTAGGTGAAATTTGATCCATGGCCAATGTGTTCCATAATTAGGATCACGATAACTGAACTGCAGGAGCATTTGGGAGCTTTCGAATATTGAGCGACAGCCTAGCAGTGAATAGCATGTGAGTGACTACTCTGGCTTAAGGCCCAGATGGCTTTTAGGAATCCTCCTCATTAACATCTCCCAGGAGATTCACCCTAGAGTTCCTCTGTAATTCGAACCCAGCAGTTTGCTTTATTCATTGAAGCACCTCGGACCAAAATGATTGCATCAAGCAGTAGGACAACCTAAGATGAATAAAGGACCCTATATAAGAAGGCAACACCTGCTTAAACAATTTGTAAGCATTTTCTTTTAATTTGGTACAGCTCGAGATTTTAGACCCCCTAACCCAAATGTCATTCCAGGATACCTTATTCAGGTCTAATCACAGTTGTGTTGAGATTTTCAAGGTTTTAGGCCACCTACAACTAATTTGAATTTTATAAACTGTCAGTCGCATACCAGCAAAGCTGGTTGACTCAAAGATACACAAATGCGCCTCCACCAGGACTATGAAATGGAGCCAGTCCAAACAAGGAAGACGTTTTTCCCACCCTGTTCCAGGCTACATGAACTTGAGAGCAAGTTCTGCCTAGAAGTCCCTCCCACCATCAAGATCTCTTTAAACAGGATCTCAAACTCCTTCAAAGATCCATCTACCCTGTTGAAATTAGAAGGTCAAAGCAAACCAGATGCATCGGAGCTCCTGACTGACCCACTGTGAATCCTACATTATGTCTTCAGCCCTGATTTCCTAGAGTAGTTAAATGTTCTAGCTAGCCCAATTGTTGTACATGGTGATTGGGTTGAAATGTTTTGCTTCTTATATTGATTGATGTTTATCATGTTTACCATAATTCCAAGTCATTGACTGTTGCACTGTTGCACAGATTCCCTCTGTAACTGCCACCATCGAAATGGAGATGTGCATAACAATTATTTCATCTGGTTTCCAACACGTTGTTTGGATTGAGAGGCAATGAAAGTTGAGGGGCGTGAAAGAAACTGAGCTCAACCAATAGAATTTCAAATAGTTGCAAGGAACAGAGGCAGTTTATTACAGTGCAATGCAATAAAAAAAAACTGGGAGCATCGGGGGTGTGACCAAGGTGGCACAGAGTACAGAACTGCTTCTTTCAACTCTGGGCTGAGTCACCGGTTACACCCTTTACAATGAAGAGAAGTCTGGCATACCAGTACCCGGACCCGGACCCAGTAACATGTGGAAATCAGCAGCCGTGACAGAGGCTGCTCCAGCTGAACAGTACAGCAAGACCGTGACCGAGATGGTAGGGCCTGTAATGGCGGCCATGGTACTTGCACAATGAGGAGGGTAGCCAGGGGACAAAGGCACTTTAGAGCGACTGGGAGGCCTAAAGACAACTTGAAACATGGACTAGTGCAGTGATCTCCCCGCTCTCTCCATCCCTAGCTCCCAGGGAAATAATAGGTTTTACTTTATTGCTTTCAATTGCCACATAACAGATCTGAGGGAGTGCACAGGGTGGTATATCAGTGGGCGGTTTTAAAAGCTCTTTTCTTGATATCAAATGTAATTTCTATGAGTTGTGTTTGCCTACTTGTGTCAAAGATGTGTTGGACCTGGGGCTTGATTTCGAAAAAGGTTCAGGAAGCGATGGGGTAGGCGAGCTGACCTTTGAAGGGAATATCAGAGGCAAGACCTAGAAACATTTTCCTTTCTGCAAGCCAAAAAACTTGCTTGGAGATTACATCTGCGGAGGGATTCCACTGACCCCAAAACAACTTTTATTTACATTAAATTATTTGACCTGGCTCTAATTGTTTGAACACCAACTGGGATGGTTTGAGTCACCACAGCTGCCAAGTTGTTCCAAGGCCAATACAGACATCAGGCGTTCTCTCTGGGGCATGGGGCATTGAGCATGAATCTGGCAGGATCTCCAGCAATCGATGTACCACACATCACAGTGAACAATCCATTTCCAGGAGCCCCCTGCCCAAGGACCAGGCATCATTTGACTGGTGGAGACCCAAGTTTCTTCAATGGGCCCACATGTTTAGAAAGGAGCACTGCTTTCGTTGATAGCTTCAGTTGCCGTAATTCCAGAACATTCTCTATGACCAGAGCTCAGAAGGAATGCTGGAGTCTTCACAGATTATTAGCAGCCACACATTCAGAAATTACTTGACTTCCGCATAGGCAAGGTCTTATTCCATTGCTTCTCAAGTCATGATGACATGTCAGATCAGGCACGTCATGAGTTATTTGATGACAGTGCTCAGAACAGTGATGATCCGAAATGCTTTAACATTAGCACTGACGTTCGACATTTGTGCCCCAGTGATAAGGCCAGGTGGATAAGGATAGGCGACCCAAATGGTAAGCAAGTGACTGGCCCTTGCAGACACTAAGTTCCAAGCACATATTTTTCCCCATTCCATACATGACCTCTATGTCCCTCTTACTTCTCATGGTGCATAAGGCTTTTTTTGTGCCTTATGTATAGCTGCACCCTTGGAACAATTGAGATGCCAAGGCAGACAAAGGCAGTGAGAAACCGATAATGCTTAAAATTATATTTAAGAGGTTAAACATGTACTCCAACGCAGGGCCGGTCTTTGTGTCAAACAGATCAGGCGGCTGCCTGACATCAGTGCTGGGGGCGCCCCACCAGCACTCCGCCCAGAGTCCACATCTAATTAAAAAAATAATTAGTTAGTGAATAAGTAATCTTTCACTGTTTTGTAGTACCGTATGCTTTTATTAAGTGACACTGCGCTGCGTGGCACAGTCAGACCCTGGGCCAGTGGCCACTGACTGAGTGGCGAGCATGCAAGTAGAGACAGCAGTATCTGCATTCCATCTTGTGCGGTGCTCATGCAAAGCCAGGCCGCACCAGCTATGTTGATTTTTATATTGTATATTGCTAGCACTAAGCAGCCTCAGCTCAGGGCAGCAAATAGCAAGATTTGTTGCTTGTTCTTCCCTGGGTGGTGCCAGCCAGGCACCAGGCCTGGGCACACGTGCCCTCCTTCACCCAGCGCATCCGCTGCACAGTGCACTGACACAGGGGGTTGATTAATTGGACAGCCTGCCCTGCTGTGACCCTGTGTCAGTTAGTGCAGTAATTGCAGAGGAATCAGGATCAAGGCCCAGCCAGGATGTAGGCAGGTGCCCAGCCAGGAGGAGCCCAGGCCGAGCCCAGAAGACACCCTGACCCGTGTGCCGGCTGCCCCAGCCAACCAAGACTGGCATAACAGTCCTGTGGGGTGTATACCCCGCACCAGTGTCTCCGCTGTTATCCTAGCCCAGGCTCCGAACTGCCCATGCAGGTGCTTATGCAGGGCCAGAGAACATGCTCCCAGAGGAAGGACAAGTACGTGGCCAGCCACGAGCGAGCTGCAGGTAAGGAGGTGCTGGCGGCATGGCCAGGAGGACGGGTAGGTGGCCAGGCCATTTGAGGTAATCTATGGGAAGGTGGCATGGAAACGTCTGGTGTAAGGGGAGCATGGGACTACTTAGCAGAAAGGAGGCTTGGAGTTGGAAACACATGTAAGTAGAGGGGGCATGAGAGAGCCCCCATGTTAAGTAAAGGGAGTGAATGGTTTTCCTGGCTGAAAAGGGCAAGGCTACATCTGCTGTGAGGGGACCAGACTGCATTGTCTGTTAACCCGATGTAATTGTGGCCATGGGGACAGGAAACTCGGGAAAAGCGCCTTCATAGCTGGTAAGGTGCCCCATGACTTTTTAGCCTACTGCATGTGACTTTGTGGTAGACCGATACCTGTATGTGGAACACATGAGTTCTCACTCAGGAATTTTGGCTGGGGCGGACCCCCTTAATTCTCCAAAAACTGCTCCCTTGATCTTCCACTAACAGGGACTTGACTGCAATTTCTCCTGTGCACCGTTTGAACCTTGAATTTGCTGTGTAGGAGATGAGGTTGGCTTGTTTCACTCTTGTGATGCCTTCAAGCTTAAACCAGGGTGTACGTTTGAATTGCGGTGATGATTGGTTCAGGGATTCAGTAGCCTGTCCTTGGGTCATGTGCGCATCCTTTTATATGTATGCGGTTTGGCATGTGAGAAGTGTTCTGATTCCCAGTTAGGATCTCCCTTGTTAAAACCGTGAGGTACTTCCAATGGGCCACTGTCTTGTAGTTTGTTTGTTTATGTTTTGTGGCCTACCCTACCCACCCTCCTTTATGCAGCTTGTTACTGTTGTCCATCATGTATCTGGTGGCACTGGTGCTGATCATCATCATTGTGTTGTGTTTTAGACTGCTTAGGCCGTGGCTGGTACACACGATTTTAGGTATTGCCACTAATCGCGAAGTGTTGTGCCTCATGTGATGCTTTTGGCTTGCTTTAAGTGTGTGTGTAAATGTACATACCCTAGGTCTACCCGTGCTCAGTTTGATTAGTTAGATCATATTATTGTATGCAAAATGTCTGACCCTTATTAAGCCTGTGAATGTGAGGCTACTGAGTGCACATTTTCCTCTCACAAGTGATGCTTGTATTTGAGTTTAATCCTAAGAATGGTATTAGTCTTATTTGCACCTGACATGGCATACTCTGTATGCATATGTGGGTTTTGAGTGTGTTAGGGCATTTAATGTTGTAAGTTGGGGGCCTGCTGTAACTTGTGCATTTTTAATGACACATGGTCAACTGTTTAAATATTTTGGTAAGTCCTCATCGTTGGATTTGTTCTCCAAAGTGTGCAATTTGTGACTGTACGTGTCTCTGTGATATCACTGCATGAAGTGGGCCTGTCCATGGATTAACAGTGACTTCCAGTGAGATGTCAGGGAAACCTAGGCCGTCAGATGACCTCACTGTATTAAAGTCTTCTCCCAGTGTGATGCACCTCTCTAATTGTGATGTCACTTCCATCTTGGCATCTCAGCACACATTGTGATGTCATTACTTTAAGGGCAGCATCAGTTATGATGACACTATAGTAATGGCTTTCCCCATTAGCATGTGGCAGCTGTAGGGATATGTCCTGAGCAATCACTTCTCACGTTTATAGTTTAATGTTTTTCTAACCCCTTGCACAACTGACCCCACATCTTTGGGTTTCTTGTTACCACTTATGATCACACTGCCACATACGCACTCATTTTATCACACTAAGAAGGATGAATGGACGACTTGGACCGACTGGGATTGAAAATTCTGACCTGAAACTTGCATTTGTGATTTCCCCAGCCATCACATCAACCCTCAGATATTCAATGCGCTCAGCCCTCAGAACAATCTATGACCTTCTAAGCTGTATTGCCTGCAACCTAATTCCAAATGGCAAAGGTGGACGCAGAGTACATTAAAGTTTGTTTGAGAAGCCAGCCGGGGGTGGCAGTGGATGGGTGGTCAGAGGTCAGTTGGATGGTGGATGATGGAATAGACGTTTGGTAATATAGATGGTTAGACTAAGTATGAGAGATAGACACGTAGACAAATAGACCACCTACAAGACAAAGGTATGCAGAGAAAGAGAAAGATCAATGTGGAGCTAGATATCTCTATTGAATATCTCTTTTAAATATTTGACCGGCAGGGTTGATTACAAATCATCGTTTGTTAATTATTTATTTTGAAGATCTTGCACAGTAAATCTCAGCCATGTGCATTCATTTGAAACTAGAAAACTACTGTTTGCATGAAACATATTTTGTATATGTCAAAATGCTGCCCATTAAAACTTCCCTGTCCAGAGGCCTCTCCACATTCACAGGCACACAGTGCTTACTAACTACTCTCACCTTTCATAAATAGACTCCTCCCACGAGTTGTTGCTTTGAATACACAGTTTTCATGGCAGCACCTGTCGCTGGCTGTGTCTAAAAAGAACATCTTCAGGTGGATTGTTGTCTGCATCAGGCTTTGCTACGAGGCAGTGCTCATCACCTCATTGCCTTCTTACACGTGTTCCTCCACATCAGCTATTTTCTGATATGACAAAGAAGGGTTTAGGGATCTTCAGTGGGCATTTCGTGTTTAAGCTCCCTGGCGGGTATTAACTGTATCTTTGTCGCCATTGTAATGTATGCTCAATGCACCCATGGGAGATTCAGACTGTTTTCGCTCTAAGGAGGGAGCCCCTAACCATCATGTTGAAATGGGCCCAAACACATCTTCAGCTGGGCCTGCTTGAGTAGAGTGATCATGATCACCACCAATCTGTGGTGTGGGTGCTTCTATTCTATAGTGGGGTACTAGAAGAGGGTGTTCAGTGGGCAAGTTTTGCAAATACAGTAATCATATGTTGTTTACATACAGTATCACCCAACCGAAGTTGGTACTCTAAAAAGCTGACGAATACATGTAACAAAATACCATGAAGGGGCCCTTTTTTTAAAAATAGCATACTACTCCATGCAGGCCAACATATCTATTCCATTCAAGAAATGATAGGCCAGTCCTGATTCTAACTTTGCATTCTGGTACTTGTCGTCCTGGATCTCCCCATTATAAATCCAGGACTATAGGTCACAGAATGCAAAGTTAAAACCAGGACTAAGCTAGCATCTCCCTAATATAACGGATAATGCTGGCATGTATGGTACAGTATGAACTGAATAACGTCTAGGCTCTTTGGATTTTGGCAGATAAACCACAGTGAGTTACAATCATGTGTCCAGGATCACACTTTGTGGTGAAGCTGGCATTTGAGACAAACCTGTAACCTAGGCACGTAAGCATATATGTTCTCATGTTTAATTATTAGAAATGTGTTCTTAGGCTTGGCTTTTAAGAATACTCTGTTGTATAAAAATTACTTGAAAAGTGCAAACAACAAATCGATGCATAACATATTGAAATATGTTAAGCAAAAAGAGTGTGATTATTTTCCTCCTCTTGCGTAGAAGCCTAAGAAGGCTGAGCCTATTAGGACACCTGGAAATGATGGGACTCAAGGATAGAAAAACCAGGTTCTTCATGTCAAAGTATTCCTTTTAGTCAGTCCTGATGGCTTTTTGGTGGGTGGATATAGGGGATGTTCGCTTTCCTGCCCCTACTGAAGTTCAGGGACAGACAATCAGTGTGACCCATTTTTTGTGGGGATGTTCGGGACATGTATATGAAATGTGTCATAACGCAAGGTAAAGCAGACAGGCCCTGCCTGTGCTCATTTAAGTTGCTTCTGCCATTTAATTGGCACATGACTTACAAAGCCATTTGTCAAACTTTCACAATCTCTGTTTCACCAATGTTAGAATACTGCAATGTTTGCTGGCTGGGGAACTTTTCATGGTGCCTAGCTGGGTACTGTTTTGTTTCTGAATCCATATTTATCAATACACTGAAAAGTTAAAATAATGGTGTCTTGTTTAATTTAAGAAGAGAGAGTATAGAAGATACCTCCAAAGAAACTGTCAGGAACTCAGAATTGGAAGCGAGGTGCTCAATTTGAATCTGATTTGCAGAAATCTGCAAACCTGATGAAAACATTTTTGGGTAAGTCAGAGGACAATACAGAGGAAATAGTCAGTGGTGCTCAGCCTGGAAATGATGCACATCATCACATTTACCATGCAGCTTGATTGAGAATCATGAGGACAATACAGAGCAAATAGTGAGCGGCGCTCGGCCCAGAAATTATGCAGAATCATCACATTTACCATGCAGCTTGGGTGGGAATAATGAGAACAATACAGAGCAAATAGTGAGCAGTGCTCAGCCCAGAAATGACGCAGAAGCATCACTTTTACCATGCAGCTTGAGTGAGAACAATGAGGACAATACAGAGCAAATAATTAGCAGTTCTCAGCCCAGACATGATGCAGAATCATCACTTTTACCATGCAGCTTGAGTGAGAACAATGAGGACAATACAGAGCAAATAGTGAGCAGTTCTCAGCCAAGAAATGATGCAGAATCATCACTTTTACCATGCAGCTTGAGTGAGAACAATGAGGACAATACAGAGCAAATAGTGAGCGGTGCTCAACCCGGAAATGATGCAGAATCATCACATTTACCATGCAGCTTGAGTGGGAATAATGAGGACAATACAGAGCAAATTATGACCAGTGCTCATCCCGGAAATGATGCAGAATCATCACATTTGCCATGCAGCTTGAGTGGGAATAATGAGGACAATACAGAGCAAATAGTGAGCAGTGCTACACCTGGAAATGATGCGGAATCATCACATTTACCATGCAGCTTGAGTGAGAATAATGAGGACAATACAGAGCAAACAGTGAGCGGTGCTCAGCCTGAAAATGATGCAAAATCATCACATTTACCATGCAGCCTGAGTGAGGATAATGAGGACAATACAGAGCAAATAGTGAGCGATGCTCAGCCTGGAAATGATGCAAAATCATCACATTTACCATGCAGCTTGAGTGAGAATAATTTGGACAAGACAGAGAAAAAAGTGTGCAGTGCTCGGCCCGGGAAAGATGCAAAATCATCACATTTACCATGCAGCTTGAGTGGGAATAATGAGGACAATACAGAGCAAATAGTGAGCGGTGCTCAGCCCAGAAATTATGTAGAATCATCACATTTACCATGCAGCTTGAGCGGGACTAAAGAGGACAAAACAAAGCAAATAGTGACCAGTGCTCTACCTGTAAATCATGCGGAATCATCACATTTACCATGCAGCCTGAGTGAGGATAATGAGGACAATACAAAGCAAATAGAGCCTGGAAATGATGCAAAATCATCACATTTACCATGCAGCTTGAGTGAGAATAACGAGGACAAGAGAGAGAAAAAAGTGTGCAGTGCTCAGCCTGGGAAAGATGCAAAATCGTCACATTTACCATGCAGCTTGAGTGAGAATAATGAGGACAAGAGCAAATAGTGAGCGGTGCTCAGCCCGGAAATGATGTAGAATCATCACATTTACCATGCAGCTTGAGCGGGCTAATGAGGACAATACAAAGCAAATAGTGACCAGTGCTCTACCTGGAAATGATGCAAAATCATCACATTTACCATGCAGCTTGAGTGGGAATAATGAGGACAATACAGAGCAAATAGTGAGTGGTGCTCCGCCTGGAAAAGATACAGAATCATCACATTTACCATGCAGCTTGAGCGGGACTAATGACAACAATACAAAGCAAATAGTGACCGGTGCTCTGCCTGGAAATGAGGCAGAATCATCACATTTACCATGCAGCTTGAGTGGGAATAATGAGGACAATACAGAGCAAATAGTGAGCGGTGCTAAGCCTGGAAATGATGAAGAATTATCACATTTACCATGCAGCTTGAATGGGAATGAGGGCAATACAGAGCAAATAGTGACCAGTGCTCCACCTGGAAATGATGCAGAATCATCACATTTACCATGCAGCTGTAGAGAGAATAATGCGGACAATACATACAGAGTAAATAGTGAGCGGTGCTCAGCCTGGAAATGATGCAGAATCATCACATTCACCGTGCAGCTGTAGAGAGAATAATGCGGACAATACAGAGCAAATAGTGAGCGGTGCTTAGCCTGGAAATGATCAAAAATCATCACATTTACCGTGCAGCTTGAGTGAGAATAATGAGGACAATACAGAGCAAACAGTGAGCGGTGCTCAGCCTGAAAATGATGCAAAATCATCACATTTACCATGCAGCCTGAGTGAGGATGATGAGGACAATACAGAGCAAATAGTGAGCGATGCTCAGCCTGGAAATGATGCAAAATCATCACATTTACCATGCAGCTTGAGTGAGAATAATGAGGACAAGACAGAGAAAAAAGTGTGCAGTGCTCGGCCCGGGAAAGATGCAAAATCATCACATTTACCATGCAGCTTGAGTGGGAATAATGAGGACAATACAGAGCAAATAGTGAGCGGTGCTCAGCCCGGAAATGATGTAGAATCATCACATTTACCATGCAGCTTGAGCGGGACTAATGAGGACAAAACAAAGCAAATAGTGACCAGTGCTCTACCTGGAAATGATGCGGAATCATCACATTTACCATGCAGCCTGAGTGAGGATAATGAGGACAATACAGAGCAAATAGAGCCTGGAAATGATGCAAAATCATCACATTTACCATACAGCTTGAGTGAGAATAAGGAGGACAAGACAGACCAAATAGTGAGTGGTGCTCAGGTAGGAAATGATGCAGAATCATCACATTTACCATACAGCTTGAGTGAGAATAAGGAGTACATACAGAGCAAATAGTGAGCGGTGCTCAACCCGGAAATGATGCGGAATCATCACATTTACCATGCAGCTTGAGTGGGAATAATGAGGACAATACAAAGCAAATAGTGAGCAGTGCTACACTTGGAAATGATGCGGAATCATCACATTTACCATGCAGCTTGAGTGAGAATAATGAGGACAATACAGAGCAAATAGTGAGCGGTGCTCAGCCTGAAAATGATGCAAAATCATCACATTTACCATGCAGCCTGAGTGAGGATAATGAGGACAATACAGAGCAAATAGTGAGCGATGCTCAGCCTGGAAATGATGCAAAATCATCACATTTACCATGCAGCTTGAGTGAGAATAATGAGGACAAGACAGAGAAAAAAGTGTGCAGTGCTCCGCCCGGGAAAGATGCAAAATCATCACATTTACCATGCAGCTTGAGTGGGAATAATGAGGACAATACAGAGCAAATAGTGAGCGGTGCTCAGCCCGGAAATCATGTAGAATCATCACATTTACCATGCAGGTTGAGCGGGACTAATGAGGACAAAACAAAGCAAATAGTGACCAGTGCTCTACCTGGAAATGATGCGGAATCATCACATTTACCATGCAGCCTGAGTGAGGATAATGAGGACAATACAGAGCAAATAGAGCCCAGAAATGATGCAAAATCATCACATTTACCATACAGCTTGAGTGAGAATAAGGAGGACAAGACAGAGCAAATAGTGAGTGGTGCTCAGGTAGGAAATGATGCAGAATCATCACATTTACCATACAGCTTGAGTGAGAATAAGGAGTACATACAGAGCAAATAGTGAGCGGTGCTCAACCCGGAAATGATGCAGAATCATCACATTTACCATGCAGCTTGAGTGGGAATAATGAGGACAATACAGAGCAAATTATGACCAGTGCTCAGCCCGGAAATGATACAGAATCATCACATTTGCCATGCAGCTTGAGTGGGAATAATGAGGACAATACAGAGCAAATAGTGAGCAGTGCTACACCTGGAAATGATGCGGAATCATCACATTTACCATGCAGCTTGAGTGAGAATAATGAGGACAATACAGAGAAAAAAGTGTGCAGTGCTCGGCCCGGGAAAGATGCAAAATCATCACATTTACCATGCAGCTTGAGTGGGAATAATGAGGACAATACAGAGCAAATAGTGAGCGGTGCTCAGCCCGGAAATTATGTAGAATGATCACATTTACCATGGAGCTTGAGCGGGACTAATGAGGACAAAACAAAGCAAATAGTGACCAGTGCTCTACCTGGAAATGATGAGGAATCATCACATTTACCATGCAGCCTGAGTGAGGATAATGAGGACAAGACAGAGAAAAAAGTGTGCAGTGCTCGGCCTGGGAAAGATGCAAAATCATCACATTTACCATGCAGCTTGAGTGGGAATAATGAGGACAATACAGAGCAAATTATGACCAGTGCTCAGCGGGGAAATGATGCGAAATCATCACATTTACCATGCAGCGTGAGTTGGAATAATGAGGACAATACAGAGCAAATAGTGAGTGGTGCTGTGCCTGGAAAAGATACAGAATCAACACATTTACCATGCAGCTTGAGCGGGACTAATGAGGACAATACAGAGCAAACAGTGAGCGGTGCTCAGCCTGAAAATGATGCAAAATCATCACATTTACCATGCAGCCTGAGTGAGGATAATGAGGACAATACAGAGCAAATAGTGAGCGGTGCTCAGCCTGGAAATGATGCAAAATCATCACATTTAGAATACAGCTTGAGTGAGAATAAGGAGGACATACAGAGCAAATAGTGAGCGGTGCTCAACCCGGAAATGATGCAGAATCATCACATTTACCATGCAGCTTGAGTGGGAATAATGAGGACAATACAGAGCAAATTATGAGCAGTGCTCAGCCCGGAAATGATGCAGAATCATCACATTTGCCATGCAGCTTGAGTGGGAATAATGAGGACAATGCAGAGCAAATAGTGAGCAGTGATACACCTGGAAATGATGCGGAATCATCACATTTACCATGTGCTTGAGTGAGAATAATGAGGACAATACAGAGCAAACAGTGAGCGGTGCTCAGCCTGAAAATGATGCAAAATCATCACATTTACCATGCAGCCTGAGTGAGGATAATGAGGAAAATACAGAGCAAATAGTGAACGGTGCTCAGCCTGGAAATGATGCAAAATCATCACATTTACCATGCAGCTTGAGTGAGAATAATGAGGACAAGACAGAGAAAAAAGTGTGCAGTGCTCGGCCCGGGAAAGATGCAAAATCATCACATTTACCATGCAGCTTGAGTGGGAATAATGAGGACAATACAGAGCAAATAGTGAGCGGTGCTCAGCCCGGAAATGATGTAGAATCATCACATTTACCATGCAGCTTGAGCGGGACTAATGAGGACAAAACAAAGCAAATAGTGACCAGTGCTCTACCTTGAAATGATGCAGAATCATCACATTTACCATGCAACCTGAGTGAGGATAATGAGGACAATACAGAGCAAATAGAGCCTGGAAATGATGCAAAATCATCACATTTACCATGCAGCTTGAGTGAGAATAATGAGGACAAGACAGAGCAAATAGTGAGTGGTGCTCAGGTAGGAAAGGATGCAGAATCATCACATTTACCATACAGCTTGAGTGAGAATAAGGAGGACATACAGAGCAAATAGTGAGCGGTGCTCAACCCGGAAATGATGCAGAATCATCACATTTACCATGCAGCTTGAGTGGGAATAATGAGGACAATACAGAGCAAATTATGAACAGTGCTCAGCCCGGAAATGATGCAGAATCATCACATTTGTCATGCAGCTTGAGTGGGAATAATGAGGACAATACAGAGCAAATAGTGAGCAGTGCTACACCCGGAAATGATGCGGAATCATCACATTTACCATGCAGCTTGAGTGAGAATAATGAGGACAATACAGAGCAAATTATGAACAGTGCTCAGCCCGGAAATGATGCAGAATCATCACATTTGTCATGCAGCTTGAGTGGGAATAATGAGGACAATACAGAGCAAATAGTGAGCAGTGCTACACCCGGAAATGATGCGGAATCATCACATTTACCATGCAGCCTGAGTGAGGATAATGAGGACAATACAGAGCAAATAGTGAGCGGTGCTCAGCCTGGAAATGATGCAAAATCATCACATTTACCATGCAGCTTGAGTGAGAATAATGAGGACAATACAGAGCAAACAGTGAGCGGTGCTCAGCCTGAAAATGATGCATAATCATCACATTTACCATGCAGCCTGAGTGAGGATAATGAGGACAATACAGAGCAAATAGTGAGCGATGCTCAGCCTGGAAATGATGCAAAATCATCACATTTACCATGCAGCTTGAGTGAGAATAATGAGGACAAGACAGAGAAAAAAGTGTGCAGTGCTCGGCCCGGGAAAGATGCAAAATCATCACATTTACCATGCAGCTTGAGTGGGAATAATGAGGACAATACAGAGCAAATAGTGAGCGGTGCTCAGCCCAGAAATTATGTAGAATCATCACATTTACCATGCAGCTTGAGCGGGACTAAAGAGGACAAAACAAAGCAAATAGTGACCAGTGCTCTACCTGGAAATCATGCGGAATCATCACATTTACCATGCAGCCTGAGTGAGGATAATGAGGACAATACAGAGCAAATAGAGCCTGGAAATGATGCAAAATCATCACATTTACCATGCAGCTTGAGTGAGAATAACGAGGACAAGAGAGAGAAAAAAGTGTGCAGTGCTCAGCCCGGAAATGATGTAGAATCATCACATTTACCATGCAGCTTGAGCGGGCTAATGAGGACAATACAAAGCAAATAGTGACCAGTGCTCTACCTGGAAATGATGCAAAATCATCACATTTACCATGCAGCTTGAGTGGGAATAATGAGGACAATACAGAGCAAACAGTGAGCGGTGCTCAGCCTGAAAATGATGCAAAATCATCACATTTACCATGCAGCCTGAGTGAGGATAATGAGGACAATACAGAGCAAATAGTGAGCGGTGCTCAGCCTGGAAATGATGCAAAATCATCACATTTACCATACAGCTTGAGTGAGAATAAGGAGGACATACAGAGCAAATAGTGAGCGGTGCTCAACCCGGAAATGATGCAGAATCATCACATTTACCATGCAGCTTGAGTGGGAATAATGAGGACAATACAGAGCAAATTATGAGCAGTGCTCAGCCCGGAAATGATGCAGAATCATCACATTTGCCATGCAGCTTGAGTGGGAATAATGAGGACAATACAGAGCAAATAGTGAGCAGTGATACACCTGGAAATGATGCGGAATCATCACATTTACCATGTGCTTGAGTGAGAATAATGAGGACAATACAGAGCAAACAGTGAGCGGTGCTCAGCCTGAAAATGATGCAAAATCATCACATTTACCATGCAGCCTGAGTGAGGATAATGAGGAAAATACAGAGCAAATAGTGAACGGTGCTCAGCCTGGAAATGATGCAAAATCATCACATTTACCATGCAGCTTGAGTGAGAATAATGAGGACAAGACAGAGAAAAAAGTGTGCAGTGCTCGGCCCGGGAAAGATGCAAAATCATCACATTTACCATGCAGCTTGAGTGGGAATAATGAGGACAATACAGAGCAAATAGTGAGCGGTGCTCAGCCCGGAAATGATGTAGAATCATCACATTTACCATGCAGCTTGAGCGGGACTAATGAGGACAAAACAAAGCAAATAGTGACCAGTGCTCTACCTTGAAATGATGCAGAATCATCACATTTACCATGCAACCTGAGTGAGGATAATGAGGACAATACAGAGCAAATAGAGCCTGGAAATGATGCAAAATCATCACATTTACCATGCAGCTTGAGTGAGAATAATGAGGACAAGACAGAGCAAATAGTGAGTGGTGCTCAGGTAGGAAAGGATGCAGAATCATCACATTTACCATACAGCTTGAGTGAGAATAAGGAGGACATACAGAGCAAATAGTGAGCGGTGCTCAACCCGGAAATGATGCAGAATCATCACATTTACCATGCAGCTTGAGTGGGGATAATGAGGACAATACAGAGCAAATTATGAACAGTGCTCAGCCCGGAAATGATGCAGAATCATCACATTTGTCATGCAGCTTGAGTGGGAATAATGAGGACAATACAGAGCAAATAGTGAGCAGTGCTACACCCGGAAATGATGCGGAATCATCACATTTACCATGCAGCTTGAGTGAGAATAATGAGGACAATACAGAGCAAATTATGAACAGTGCTCAGCCCGGAAATGATGCAGAATCATCACATTTGTCATGCAGCTTGAGTGGGAATAATGAGGACAATACAGAGCAAATAGTGAGCAGTGCTACACCCGGAAATGATGCGGAATCATCACATTTACCATGCAGCTTGAGTGAGAATAATGAGGACAATACAGAGCAAACAGTGAGCGGTGCTCATCCTGAAAATGATGCAAAATCATCACATTTACCATGCAGCCTGAGTGAGGATAATGAGGACAATACAGAGCAAATAGTGAGCGGTGCTCAGCCTGGAAATGATGCAAAATCATCACATTTACCATGCAGCTTGAGTGAGAATAATGAGGACAATACAGAGCAAACAGTGAGCGGTGCTCAGCCTGAAAATGATGCAAAATCATCACATTTACCATGCAGCCTGAGTGAGGATAATGAGGACAATACAGAGCAAATAGTGAGCGATGCTCAGCCTGGAAATGATGCAAAATCATCACATTTACCATGCAGCTTGAGTGAGAATAATGAGGACAAGACAGAGAAAAAAGTGTGCAGTGCTCGGCCCGGGAAAGATGCAAAATCATCACATTTACCATGCAGCTTGAGTGGGAATAATGAGGACAATACAGAGCAAATAGTGAGCGGTGCTCAGCCCAGAAATTATGTAGAATCATCACATTTACCATGCACCTTGAGCGGGACTAAAGAGGACAAAACAAAGCAAATAGTGACCAGTGCTCTACCTGGAAATCATGCGGAATCATCACATTTACCATGCAGCCTGAGTGAGGATAATGAGGACAATACAGAGCAAATAGAGCCTGGAAATGATGCAGAATCATCACATTTGCCATGCAGCTTGAGTGGGAATAATGAGGACAATACAGAGCAAATAGTGAGCAGTGATACACCTGGAAATGATGCGGAATCATCACATTTACCATGTGCTTGAGTGAGAATAATGAGGACAATACAGAGCAAACAGTGAGCGGTGCTCAGCCTGAAAATGATGCAAAATCATCACATTTACCATGCAGCCTGAGTGAGGATAATGAGGAAAATACAGAGCAAATAGTGAACGGTGCTCAGCCTGGAAATGATGCAAAATCATCACATTTACCATGCAGCTTGAGTGAGAATAATGAGGACAAGACAGAGAAAAAAGTGTGCAGTGCTCGGCCCGGGAAAGATGCAAAATCATCACATTTACCATGCAGCTTGAGTGGGAATAATGAGGACAATACAGAGCAAATAGTGAGCGGTGCTCAGCCCGGAAATGATGTAGAATCATCACATTTACCATGCAGCTTGAGCGGGACTAATGAGGACAAAACAAAGCAAATAGTGACCAGTGCTCTACCTTGAAATGATGCAGAATCATCACATTTACCATGCAACCTGAGTGAGGATAATGAGGACAATACAGAGCAAATAGAGCCTGGAAATGATGCAAAATCATCACATTTACCATGCAGCTTGAGTGAGAATAATGAGGACAAGACAGAGCAAATAGTGAGTGGTGCTCAGGTAGGAAAGGATGCAGAATCATCACATTTACCATACAGCTTGAGTGAGAATAAGGAGGACATACAGAGCAAATAGTGAGCGGTGCTCAACCCGGAAATGATGCAGAATCATCACATTTACCATGCAGCTTGAGTGGGGATAATGAGGACAATACAGAGCAAATTATGAACAGTGCTCAGCCCGGAAATGATGCAGAATCATCACATTTGTCATGCAGCTTGAGTGGGAATAATGAGGACAATACAGAGCAAATAGTGAGCAGTGCTACACCCGGAAATGATGCGGAATCATCACATTTACCATGCAGCTTGAGTGAGAATAATGAGGACAATACAGAGCAAATTATGAACAGTGCTCAGCCCGGAAATGATGCAGAATCATCACATTTGTCATGCAGCTTGAGTGGGAATAATGAGGACAATACAGAGCAAATAGTGAGCAGTGCTACACCCGGAAATGATGCGGAATCATCACATTTACCATGCAGCTTGAGTGAGAATAATGAGGACAATACAGAGCAAACAGTGAGCGGTGCTCATCCTGAAAATGATGCAAAATCATCACATTTACCATGCAGCCTGAGTGAGGATAATGAGGACAATACAGAGCAAATAGTGAGCGGTGCTCAGCCTGGAAATGATGCAAAATCATCACATTTACCATGCAGCTTGAGTGAGAATAATGAGGACAATACAGAGCAAACAGTGAGCGGTGCTCAGCCTGAAAATGATGCAAAATCATCACATTTACCATGCAGCCTGAGTGAGGATAATGAGGACAATACAGAGCAAATAGTGAGCGATGCTCAGCCTGGAAATGATGCAAAATCATCACATTTACCATGCAGCTTGATTGAGAATAATGAGGACAAGACAGAGAAAAAAGTGTGCAGTGCTCGGCCCGGGAAAGATGCAAAATCATCACATTTACCATGCAGCTTGAGTGGGAATAATGAGGACAATACAGAGCAAATAGTGAGCGGTGCTCAGCCCAGAAATTATGTAGAATCATCACATTTACCATGCAGCTTGAGCGGGACTAAAGAGGACAAAACAAAGCAAATAGTGACCAGTGCTCTACCTGGAAATCATGCGGAATCATCACATTTACCATGCAGCCTGAGTGAGGATAATGAGGACAATACAGAGCAAATAGAGCCTGGAAATGATGCAAAATCATCACATTTACCATGCAGCTTGAGTGAGAATAACGAGGACAAGAGAGAGAAAAAAGTGTGCAGTGCTCAGCCTGGGAAAGATGCAAAATCGTCACATTTACCATGCAGCTTGAGTGAGAATAATGAGGACAAGAGCAAATAGTGAGCGGTGCTCAGCCCGGAAATGATGTAGAATCATCACATTTACCATGCAGCTTGAGCGGGCTAATGAGGACAATACAAAGCAAATAGTGACCAGTGCTCTACCTGGAAATGATGCAAAATCATCACATTTACCATGCAGCTTGAGTGGGAATAATGAGGACAATACAGAGCAAATAGTGAGTGGTGCTCCGCCTGGAAAAGATACAGAATCATCACATTTACCATGCAGCTTGAGCGGGACTAATGACAACAATACAAAGCAAATAGTGACCGGTGCTCTGCCTGGAAATGAGGCAGAATCATCACATTTACCATGCAGCTTGAGTGGGAATAATGAGGACAAAACAGAGCAAATAGTGAGCGGTGCTAAGTCTGGAAATGATGAAGAATTATCACATTTACCATGCAGCTTGAATGGGAATGAGGGCAATACAGAGCAAATAGTGACCAGTGCTCGACCTGGAAATGATGCAGAATCATCACATTTACCATGCAGCTGTAGAGAGAATAATGCAGACAATACATACAGAGCAAATAGTGAGCGGTGCTCAGCCTGGAAATGATGCAGAATCATCACATTCACCGTGCAGCTGTAGAGAGAATAATGCGGACAATACAGAGCAAATAGTGAGCGGTGCTTAGCCTGGAAATGATCGAAAATCATCACATTTACCGTGCAGCTTGAGTGAGAATAATGAGGACAAGACAGAGAAAAAAGTGTGCAGTGCTCGGCCCGGGAAAGATGCAAAATCATCACATTTACCATGCAGCTTGAGTGGGAATAATGAGGACAATACAGAGCAAATAGTGAGCGGTGCTCAGCCCGGAAATGATGTAGAATCATCACATTTACCATGCAGCTTGAGCGGGACTAATGAGGACGAAACAAAGCAAATAGTGACCAGTGCTCTACCTGGAAATGATGCGGAATCATCACATTTACCATGCAGCCTGAGTGAGGATAATGAGGACAATACAGAGCAAATAGAGCCTGGAAATGATGCAAAATCATCACATTTACCATACAGCTTGAGTGAGAATAAGGAGGTAAAGACAGACCAAATAATGAGTGGTGCTCAGGTAGGAAATGATGCAGAATCATCACATTTACCATACAGCTTGAGTGAGAATAAGGAGGACATACAGAGCAAATAGTGAGCGGTGCTCAACCCGGAAATGATGCGGAATCATCACATTTACCATGCAGCTTGAGTGGGAATAATGAGGACAATACAAAGCAAATAGTGAGCAGTGCTACACCTGGAAATGATGCGGAATCATCACATTTACCATGCAGCTTGAGTGAGAATAATGAGGACAATACAGAGCAAACAGTGAGCGGTGCTCAGCCTGAAAATGATGCAAAATCATCACATTTACCATGCAGCCTGAGTGAGGATAATGAGGACAATACAGAAAAATAGGGAGCATTGCTCAGCCTTGAAATGATGCAAAATCATCACATTTACCATGCAGCTTGAGTGAGAATAATGAGGACAAGACAGAGAAAAAAGTGTGCAGTGCTCGGCCCGGGAAAGATGCAAAATCATCACATTTACCATGCAGCTTGAGTAGGAATAATGAGGACAATACAGAGCAAATAGTGAGCGGTGCTCAGCCCGGAAATGATGTAGAATCATCAGATTTACCATGCAGCTTGAGCGGGACTAATGAGGACAAAACAAAGCAAATAGTGACCAGTGCTCTACCTGGAAATGATGCGGAATCATCACATTTACCATGCAGCCTGAGTGAGGATAATGAGGACAATACAGAGCAAATAGAGCCCAGAAATGATGCAAAATCATCACATTTACCATACAGCTTGAATGAGAATAAGGAGGACAAGACAGAGCAAATAGTGAGTGGTGCTCAGGTAGGAAATGCTGCAGAATCATCACATTTACCATACAGCTTGAGTGAGAATAAGGAGGACATACAGAGCAAATAGTGAGCGGTGCTCAACCCGGAAATGATGCAGAATCATCACATTTACCATGCAGCTTGAGTGGGAATAATGAGGACAATACAGAGCAAATTATGACCAGTGCTCAGCCCGGAAATGATACAGAATCATCACATTTGCCATGCAGCTTGAGTGGGAATAATGAGGACAATACACAGCAAATAGTGAGCAGTGCTACACCTGGAAATGATGCGGAATCATCACATTTACCATGCAGCTTGAGTGAGAATAATGAGGACAATACAGAGCAAACAGTGAGCGGTGCTAAACCTGGAAATGATGCAAAATCATCACATTTACCATGCAGCTTGAGTGAGAATAATGAGGACAAGACAGAGAAAAAAGTGTGCAGTGCTCGGCCCGGGAAAGATGCAAAATCATCACATTTACCATGCAGCTTGAGTGGGAATAATGAGGACAATACAGAGCAAATAGTGAGCGGTGCTCAGCCCGGAAATTATGTAGAATAATCACATTTACCATGGAGCTTGAGCGGGACTAATGAGGACAAAACAAAGCAAATAGTGACCAGTGCTCTACCTGGAAATGATGCGGAATCATCACATTTACCATGCAGCCTGAGTGAGGATAATGAGGACAATACAGAGCAAATAGAGCCTGGAAATGATGCAAAATCTTCACATTTACCATGCAGCTTGAGTGAGAATAATGAGGACAAGACAGAGAAAAAAGTGTGCAGTGCTCGGCCTGGGAAAGATGCAAAATCATCACATTTACCATGCAGCTTGAGTGAGAATAATGAGGACAAGAGCAAATATTGAGCGGTGCTCAGCCCGGAAATGATGTAGAATCATCACATTTGCCATGCAGCTTGAATGAGAATAAGGAGGACATACAGAGCAAATAGTGAGCGGTGCTCAACCCAGAAATGATGCAGAATCATCACATTTACCATGCAGCTTGAGTGGGAATAATGAGGACAATACAGAGCAAATTATGACCAGTGCTCAGCGGGGAAATGATGCGAAATCATCACATTTACCATGCAGCTTGAGTTGGAATAATGAGGACAATACAGAGCAAATAGTGAGTGGTACTGCGCCTGGAAAAGATACAGAATCATCACATTTACCATGCAGCTTGAGCGGGACTAATGAGGACAATACAGAGCAAACAGTGAGCAGTGCTCAGCCTGAAAATGATGCAAAATCATCACATTTACCATGCAGCCTGAGTGAGGATAATGAGGACAATACAGAGCAAATAGTGAGCGGTGCTCAGCCTGGAAATGATGCAAAATCATCACATTTACCATACAGCTTGAGTGAGAATAAGGAGGACATACAGAGCAAATAGTGAGCGGTGCTCAACCCGGAAATGATGCAGAATCATCACATTTACCATGCAGCTTGAGTGGGAATAATGAGGACAATACAGAGCAAATTATGACCAGTGCTCAGCCCGGAAATGATGCAGAATCATCACATTTGCCATGCAGCTTGAGTGGGAATAATGAGGACAATACAGAGCAAATAGTGAGCAGTGCTACACCTGGAAATGATGCGGAATCATCACATTTACCATGTGCTTGAGTGAGAATAATGAGGACAATACAGAGCAAACAGTGAGCGGTGCTCAGCCTGAAAATGATGCAAAATCATCACATTTACCATGCAGCCTGAGTGAGGATAATGAGGAAAATACAGAGCAAATAGTGAACGGTGCTCAGCCTGGAAATGATGCAAAATCATCACATTTACCATGCAGCTTGAGTGAGAATAATGAGGACAAGACAGAGAAAAAAGTGTGCAGTGCTCGGCCCGGGAAAGATGCAAAATCATCACATTTACCATGCAGCTTGAGTGGGAATAATGAGGACAATACAGAGCAAATAGTGAGCGGTGCTCAGCCCGGAAATGATGTAGAATCATCACATTTACCATGCCGCTTGAGCTGGACTAATGAGGACAAAACAAAGCAAATAGTGACCATGCTCTACCTTGAAATGATGCAGTATCATCACATTTACCATGCAACCTGAGTGAGGATAATGAGGACAATACAGAGCAAATAGAGCCTGGAAATGATGCAAAATCATCACATTTACCATGCAGCTTGAGTGAGAATAATGAGGACAAGACAGAGCAAATAGTGAGTGGTGCTCAGGTAGGAAAGGATGCAGAATCATCACATTTACCATACAGCTTGAGTGAGAATAAGGAGGACATACAGAGCAAATAGTGAGCGGTGCTCAACCCGGATATGATGCAGAATCATCACATTTACCATGCAGCTTGAGTGGGAATAATGAGGACAATACAGAGCAAATTATGAACAGTGCTCAGCCCGGAAATGATGCAGAATCATCACATTTGTCATGCAGCTTGAGTGGGAATAATGAGGACAATACAGAGCAAATAGTGAGCAGTGCTACACCCGGAAATGATGCCGAATCATCACATTTACCATGCAGCTTGAGTGAGAATAATGAGGACAATACAGAGCAAATAGTGAGCGGTGCTCATCCTGAAAGTGATGCAAAATCATCACATTTACCATGCAGCCTCAGTGAGGATAATGAGGACAATACAGAGCAAATAGTGAGCGGTGCTCAGCCTGGAAATGATGCAAAATCATCACATTTACCATGCAGCTTGAGTGAGAATAATGAGGACAAGACAGAGAAAAAAGTGTGCAGTGCTCGGCCCGGGAAAGATGCAAAATCATCACATTTACCATGCAGCTTGAGTGGGAATAATGAGGACAATACAGAGCAAATAGTGAGTGGTGCTCAGCCCGGAAATGATGTAGAATCATCACATTTACCATGGAGCTTGAGCGGGACTAATGCGGACAAAACAAAGCAAATAGTGACCAGTGCTCTACCTGGAAATGATGCGGAATCATCACATTTACCATGCAGCCTGAGTGAGGATAATGAGGACAATACAGAGCAAATAGAGCCTGGAAATGATGAAAAATCATCACATTTACCATGCAGCTTGAGTGAGAATAATGAGGACAAGACAGAGAAAAAAGTGTGCAGTGCTCGGCCTGTTAAAGATGCAAAATCATCACTTTTACCATGCAGCTTGAGTGAGAATAATGAGGAAAAGAGCAAATAGTGAGCGGTGCTCAGCCCGGAAATGATGTAGAATCATCACATTTGCCATGCAGCTTGAGCGGGACTAATGAGGACAATACAAAGCTAATATTGACCAGTGCTCTGCCTGGAAATGATGCGAAATCATCACATTTACCATGCAGCTTGAGTGGGAATAATGAGGACAATACAGAGCAAATAGTGAGTGGTGCTCCGCCTGGAAAAGATACAGAATCATCACATTTACCATGCAGCTTGAGCGGGACTAATGACGAAAATACAAAGCAAATAGTGACCGGTGCTCTGCCTGGAAATGAGGCAGAATCATCACATTTACCATGCAGCTTGAGTGGGAATAATGAGGACAATACAGAGCAAATAGTGAGCGGTGCTAAGCCTGGAAATGATGAAGAATTATCACATTTACCATGCAGCTTGAATGGGAAGGAGGGCAATACAGAGCAAATAGTGACCAGTGCTCCACCTGGAAATGATGCAGAATCATCACATTTACCATGCAGCTGTAGAGAGAATAATGCGGACAATACAGAGCAAATAGTGAGCGGTGCTCATCCTGAAAATGATGCAAAATCATCACATTTACCATGCAGCCTGAGTGAGGATAATGAGGACAATACAGAGCAAATAGTGAGCGGTGCTCAGCCTGGAAATGATGCAAAATCATCACATTTACCATGCAGCTTGAGTGAGAATAATGAGGACAAGACAGAGAAAAAAGTGTGCAGTGCTCGGCCCGGGAAAGATGCAAAATCATCACATTTACCATGCAGCTTGAGTGGGAATAATGAGGACAATACAGAGCAAATAGTGAGCGGTGCTCAGCCCGGAAATGATGTAGAATCATCACATTTACCATGGAGCTTGAGCGGGACTAATGCGGACAAAACAAAGCAAATAGTGACCAGTGCTCTACCTGGAAATGATGCGGAATCATCACATTTACCATGCAGCCTGAGTGAGGATAATGAGGACAATACAGAGCAAATAGAGCCTGGAAATGATGCAAAACCATCACATTTACCATGCAGCTTGAGTGAGAATAATGAGGACAAGACAGAGAAAAAAGTGTGCAGTGCTCGGCCTGGGAAAGATGCAAAATCATCACATTTACCATGCAGCTTGAGTGAGAATAATGAGGACAAGAGCAAATAGTGAGCGGTGCTCAGCCCGGAAATGATGTAGAATCATCACATTTGCCATGCAGCTTGAGCGGGACTAATGAGGACAATACAAAGCAAATATTGACCAGTGCTCTGCCTGGAAATGATGCGAAATCATCACATTTACCATGCAGCTTGAGTGGGAATAATGAGGACAATACAGAACAAATAGTGAGTGGTGCTCCGCCTGGAAAAGATACAGAATCATCACATTTACCATGCAGCTTGAGCGGGACTAATGACGACAATACAAAGCAAATAGTGACCGGTGCTCTGCCTGGAAATGAGGCAGAATCATCACATTTACCATGCAGCTTGAGTGGGAATAATGAGGACAATACAGAGCAAATAGTGAGCGGTGCTAAGCCTGGAAATGATGAAGAATTATCACATTTACCATGCAGCTTGAATGGGAATGAGGGCAATACAGAGCAAATAGTGACCAGTGCTCCACCTGGAAATGATGCAGAATCATCACATTTACCATGCAGCTGTAGAGAGAATAATGCGGACAATACAGAGCAAATAGTGAGCCGGGCTCAGCCTGGAAATGATGCAGAATCATCACACTCACCATGCAGCTGTAGAGAGAATAATGCAGACAATACAGAGCAAATAGTGAGGGGTGCTCAGCCTGGAAATGATGAAAAATCATCACATTTACCATGCAGCTTGAGTGAGAATAATGAGGACAAGACAGAGAAAAAAGTGTGCAGTGCTCGGCCCGGGAAAGATGCAAAATCATCACATTTACCATGCAGCTTGAGTGGGAATAATGAGGACAATACAGAGCAAATAGTGCCCGGTGCTCAGCCCAGAAATGATGCGGAATCATCACATTTACCATGCAGCTTGAATGAGAATAATGAGGAGAAGACAGAGCAGATAGTGAATGGTGCTCAGGTAGGAAATGATGCAGACTCATCACATTTACCATACAGCTTGAGTGAGAATAAGGAGGACATACAGAGCAAATAGTGAGTGGTGCTCAACCCCGGAAATGATGCAGAATCATCACATTTACCATGCAGCTTGAGTGGGAATAATGAGGACAATACAGAGCAAATTATGATCAGTGCTCAGCCCGGAAATGATGCAGAATCATCACATCTGCCATGCAGCTTGAGTGGGAATAATGAGGACAATACAGAGCAAATAGTGAGCAGTGCTACACCTGGAAATGATGCGGAATCATCACATTTACCATGCAGCTTGAGTGAGAATAATGAGGACAAGACAGAGAAAAAAGTGTGCAGTGCTCAGCCCGGGAAAGATGCAAAATCATCACATTTACCATGCAGCTTGAGTGAGAATAATGAGGACAATACAGAGCAAATAGTGAGCGGTGCTCAGCCCGGAAATTATGTAGAATGATCACATTTACCATGGAGCTTGAGCGGGACTAATGAGGACAAAACAAAGCAAATAGTGACTAGTGCTCTACCTGGAAATGATGCGGAATCATCATATTTACCATGCAGCCTGATTGAGGATAATGAGGACAATACAGAGCAAATAGAGCCTGGAAATGATGCAAAATCATCACATTTACCATGCAGCTTGAGTGAGAATAATGAGGACAATACAGAGAAAAAAGTGTGCAGTGCTCGGCCTCGGAAAGATGCAAAATCATCACATTTACCATGCAGCTTCAGTGAGAATAATGAAGACAAGAGCAAATAGTGAGCGGTGCTCAGCCCGGAAATGATGTAGAATCATCACATTTGCCATGCAGCTTGAGCGGGACTAATGAGGACAATACAAAGCAAATATTGACCAGTGCTCTGCGTGGAAATGATGCAAAATCATCACATTTACCATGCAGCCTGAGTGAGGATAATGAGGACAATACAGAGCAAATAGTGAGCGGTGCTCAGCCTGGAAATGATGCAAAATCATCACATTTACCATACAGCTTGAGTGAGAATAAGGAGGACTTACAAAGCAAATAGTGACCAGTGCTCTACCTGGAAATGATGCGGAATCATCACATTTACCATGCAGCCTGAGTGAGGATAATGAGGACAATACAGAGCAACTAGAGCCTGGAAATGATGCAGAATCATCACATTTACCATGCAGCTTGAGTGGGAATAATGAGGACAATACAGAGCAAATTATGACCAGTGCTCAGCCCGGAAATGATGCAGAATCATCACATTTGCCATGCAGCTTGAGTGGGAATAATGAGGACAATACAGAGCAAAAAGTGAGCGGTGCTCAGCCTGAAAATGATGCAAACTCATCACATTTACCATGCAGCCTGAGTGAGGATAATGAGGACAATACAGAGCAAATAGTGAGCGGTGCTCAGCCTGGAAATGATGCAAAATGATCACATTTACCATGCAGCTTGATTGAGAATAATGAGGACAAGACAGAGAAAAAAGTGTGCAGTGCTCGGCCCGGGAAAGATGCAAAATCATCACATTTACCATGCAGCTTGAGTGGGAATAATGAGGACAATACAGAGCAAATAGTGGGCGGTGCTCAGCCCGGAAATGATGTAGAATCATCACATTTACCATGCAGCTTGAGCGGGACTAATTAGGACAAAACAAAGCAAATAGTGACCAGTGCTCTACCTTGAAATGATACGGAATCATCACATTTACCATGCAGCCTGAGTGAGGATAATGAGGACAATACAGAGCAAATAGAGCCTGGAAATGATGCAAAATCATCACATTTACCATGCAGCTTGAGTGAGAATAATGAGGACAAGACAGAGCAAATAGTGAGTGGTGCTCAGGTAGGAAATGATGCAGAATCATCACATTTACCATACAGCTTGAGTGAGAATAAGGAGGACATACAAAGCAAATAGTGAGCGGTGCTCAACCCGGAAATTATGCAGAATCATCACATTTACCATGCAGCTTGAGTGGGAATAATGAGGACAATACAGAGCAAATTATGAACAGTGCTCAGCCCGGAAATGATGCAGAATCATCACATTTGCCATGCAGCTTGAGTGGGCATAATGAGGACAATACAGAGCAAATAGTGAGTGGTGCTCCGCCTGGAAAACATACAGAATCATCACATTTACCATGCAGCTTGAGCGGGACTAATGACGACAATACAAAGCAAATAGTGACCGGTGCTCTGCCTGGAAATGAGGCAGAATCATCACATTTACCATGCAGCTTGAGTGAGAATAATGCGGACAATACAGAGCAAACAGTGAGCAGTGCTACACCTGGAAATGATGCGGAATCATCACATTTACCATGCAGCTTGAGTGAGGATAATGAGGACAATACAGAGCAAATAGTGAGCGGTGCTCAGCCTGGAAATGATGCAAAATCATCACATTTACCATGCAGCTTGAGTGGGAATAATGAGGACAAGACAAAGAAAAAAGTGTGCAGTGCTCGGCCCGGGAAAGATGCAAAATCATCACATTTACCATGCAGCTTGAGTGGGAATAATGAGGACAATTCAGAGCAAATAGTGAGCGGTGCTCAGCCCGGAAATGATGTAGAATCATCACATTTACCATGGAGCTTGAGCAGGACTAATGAGGACAAAACAAAGCAAATAGTGACCAGTGCTCTACCTGGAAATGATGCGGAATCATCACATTTACCATGCAGCCTGAGTGAGGATAATGAGGACAATACAGAGCAAATAGAGCCTGGAAATGATGCAAAATCATCACATTTACTATGCAGCTTGAGTGAGAATAATGAGGACAAGACAGAGAAAAAAGTGTGCAGTGCTCGGCCTGGGAAAGATGCAAAATCATCACATTTACCATGCAGCTTGAGTGAGAATAATGAGGACAAGAGCAAATAGTGAGCGGTGCTCAGCCCGGAAATGATGTAGAATCATCACATTTGCCATGCAGCTTGAGCGGGACTAATGAGGACAATACAAAGCAAATATTGACCAGTGCTCTGCCTGGAAATGATGCAAAATCATCACATTTACCATGCAGCTTGAGTGGGAATAATGAGGACAATACAGAGCAAATAGTGAGTGGTGCTCCGCCTGGAAAACATACAGAATCATCACATTTACCATGCAGCTTGAGCGGGACTAATGACGACAATACAAAGCAAATAGTGACCGGTGCTCTGCCTGGAAATGAGGCAGAATCATCACATTTACCATGCAGCTTGAGTGAGAATAATGAGGACAAGACAGAGAAATAAGTGTGCAGTGCTCGGCCCGGGAAAGATGCAAATTCATCACATTTACCATGCAGCTTGAGTGGGAATAATGAGGACAATACAGAGCAAATAGTGAGCGGTACTCAGCCCGGAAATGATGTAGAATCATCACATTTACCATGCAGCTTGAGCGGGACTAATGAGGACAAAACAAAGCAAATAGTGACCAGTGCTCTACCTGGAAATGATGCAGAATCATCATATTTACCATGCAGCCTGAGTGAGGATAATGAGGACAATACAGAGCAAATAGAGCCTGGAAATGATGCAAAATCATCACATTTACCATGCAGCTTGAGTGAGAATAATGAGGACAAGACAGAGAAAAAAGTGTGCAGTGCTCGGCCTGGGATAGATGCAAAATCGTCACATTTACCATGCCGCTTGAGTGAGAATAATGAGGACAAGAGCAAATAGTGAGCGGTGCTCAACCCGGAAATGATGTAGAATCATCACATTTACCATGCAGCTTGAGCGGGCTAATGAGGACAATACAAAGCAAATAGTGACCAGTGCTCTACCTGGAAATGAGGCAAAATCATCACATTTACAATGCAGCTTGAGTGGGAATAATGAGGACAATACAGAGCAAATAGTGAGTGGTGCTCCGCCTGGAAAAGATACAGAATCATCACATTTACCATGCAGCTTGAGCGGGACTAATGACGACAATACAAAGCAAATAGTGACCGGTGCTCTGCCTGGAAATGAGGCAGAATCATCACATTTACCATGCAGCTTGAGTGGGAATAATGAGGACAATACGGAGCAAATAGTGAGCGGTGCTAAGCCTGGAAATGATGAAGAATTATCACATTTACCATGCAGCTTGAATGGGAATGAGGGCAATACAGAGCAAATAGTGACCAGTGCTCCACCTGGAAATGATGCAGAATCATCACATTTACCATGCAGCTGTAGAGAGAATAATGCGGACAATACATACAGAGTAAATAGTGAGCGGTGCTCAGCCTGGAAATGATGCAGAATCATCACATTCACCATGCAGCTGTAGAGAGAATAATGTGGACAATACAGAGCAAATAGTGAGCGGTGCTCAGCCTGGAAATGATGCAAAATCATCACATTTACCATGCAGCTTGAGTGAGAATAATGAGGACAAGACAGAGAAAAAAGTGTGCAGTGCTCGGCCCGGGAAAGATGCAAAATCATCACATTTACCATGCAGCTTGAGTGGGAATAATGAGGACAATACAGGGCAAATAGTGAGCTGTGCTCAGCCCGGAAATGATGTAGACTCATCACATTTACCATGCAGCTTGAGCGGGACTAATGAGGACAAAACAAAGCAAATAGTGACCAGTGCTCTTCCTGGAAATGAAGCGGAATCATCACATTTACCATGAAGCATGAGTGAGGATAATGAGGACAACACAGAGCAAATAGAGCCTGGAAATGATGCAAAATCATCACATTTACCATGCAGCTTGAGTGAGAATAATGAGGACAAGACAGAGCAAATAGTGAGTGGTGCTCAGGTAGGAAATGATGCAGAATCATCACATTTACCATACAGCTTGAGTGAGAATAAGGAGGACATACAGAGCAAATAGTGAGCGGTGCTCAACCCGGAAATGATGCAGAATCATCACATTTACCATGCAGCTTTAGCGGGAATAATGAGGACAATACAGAGCAAATTATGACCAGTGCTCAGCCCGGAAATGATGCAGAATCATCACATTTGCCATGCAGCTTGAGTGGGAATAATGAGGACAATACAGAGCAAATAGTGAGCAGTGCTACACCTGGAAATGATGCGGAATCATCACATTTACCATGCAGCTTGAGTGAGAATAATGAGGACAATACAGAGCAAACAGTGAGCGGTGCTCAACCTGGAAATGATGCAAAATCATCACATTTACCATGCAGCTTGGTTGAGAATAATGAGGACAAGACAGAGAAAAAAGTGTGCAGTGCTCGGCCCGGGAAAGATGCAAAATCATCACATTTACCATGCAGCTTGAGTGGGAATAATGAGGACAATACAGAGAAAATAGTGAGTGGTGCTCAGCCGGGAAATGATGTAGAATGATCACATTTACCATGGAGCTTGAGCGGGACTAATGAGGACAAAACAAAGTAAATAGTGACCAGTGCTCTACCTGGAAATGATGCGGAATCATCACATTTACCATGCAGCCTGAGTGAGGATAATGAGGACAATACAGAGCAAATAGAGCCTGGAAATGATGCAAAATCATCACATTTACCATGCAGCTTGAGTGAGAATAATGAGGATAAGACAGAGAAAAAAGTATGCAGTGCTCGGCCTGGGAAAGATGCAAAATCATCACATTTACCATGCAGCTTGAGTGAGAATAATGAGGACAAGAGCAAATAGTGATCGGTGCTCAGCCCGGAAATGATGTAGAATCATCACATTTGCCATGCAGCTTGAGCGGGACTAATGAGGACAATACAAAGCACATATTGACCAGTGCTCTGCCTGGAAATAATGCAAAATCATCACATTTACCATGCAGCTTGAGTGGGAATAATGAGGACAATACAGAGCAAATAGTGAGTGGTGCTCTGCCTGGAAAAGATACAGAATCATCACATTTACCATGCAGCTTGAGCGGGACTAATGACGACAATACAAAGCAAATAGTGACCGGTGCTCTGCCTGGAAATGAGGCAGAATCATCACATTTACCATGAAGCCTGAGTGAGGATAATGAGGACAATACAGAGCAAACAGTGAGCGATGCTCAGCCTGGAAATGATGCAAAATCATCACATTTACCATACAGCTTGAGTGAGAATAAGGAGGACATACAGAGAAAATAGTGAGCGGTGCTCAACCCGGAAATGATGCAGAATCATCACATTTACCATACAGCTTGAGTGGGAATAATGAGGACAATACAGAGCAAATTATGACCAGTGCTCAGCCTGGAAATGATGCAAAATCATCACATTTACCATGCAGCTTGAGTTGGAATAATGAGGACAATACAGAGCAAATAGTGAGTGGTGCTGCGCCTGGAAAAGATACAGAATCATCACATTTACCATGCAGCTTGAGCGGGACTAATGAGGACAATACAGAGCAAACAGTGAGCGGTGCTCAGCCTGAAAATGATGCAAAATCATCACATTTACCATGCAGCCTGAGTGAGGATAATGAGGACAATACAGAGCAAATAGTGAGCGGTGCTCAGCCTGGAAATGATGCAAAATCATCACATTTACCATACAGCTTGAGTGAGAATAAGGAGGACATACAGAGCAAATAGTGAGCGGTGCTCAACCCGGAAATGATGCAGAATCATCACATTTACCATGCAGCTTG
This sequence comes from Ambystoma mexicanum, assembly GCF_040938575.1. Lineage (NCBI taxonomy): Eukaryota > Metazoa > Chordata > Amphibia > Caudata > Ambystomatidae > Ambystoma > Ambystoma mexicanum. Next base: position 415,834,633 of record NC_090934.1, on the reverse strand, counting down.
AGTGGGAATAATGAGGACAATACAGAGCAAATTATGACCAGTGCTCAGCCCGGAAATGATGCAGAATCATCACATTTGCCATGCAGCTTGAGTGGGAATAATGAGGATCATACAGAGCAAATAGTGAGCAGTGCTACACCTGGAAATGATGCGGAATCATCACATTTACCATGCAGCTTGAGTGAGAATAATGAGGACAATACAGAGCAAACAGTGAGCGGTGCTCAGCCTGAAGATGATGCAAAAATCATCACATTTACCATGCAGCCTGAGTGAGGATAATAGGGACAATACAGAGCAAATAGTGAGCGGTGCACAGCCTGAAATTGATGCAAAACCATCACATTTACCATGCAGCTTGAGTGAGAATAATGAGGACAAGACAGAGAAAAAAGTGTGCAGTGCTCGGCCCGGGAAAGATGCAAAATCATCACATTTACCATGCAGCTTGAGTGGGAATAATGAGGACAATACATAGCAAATAGTGAGCGGTGCTCAGCCCGGAAATGATGTAGAATCATCACATTTACCATGCAGCTTGAGCGGGACTAATGGGGACAAAACAAAGCAAATAGTGACCAGTGCTCTACCTTGAAATGATGCGGAATCATCAAATTTACCATGCAGCCTGAGTGAGGATAATGAGGACAATACAGAGCAAATAGAGCCTGGAAATGATGCAAAATCATCACATTTACCATGCAGCTTGAGTGAGAATAATGAGGACAAGACAGAGCAAATAGTGAGTGGTGCTCAGGTAGGAAATGATGCAGAATCATCACATTTACCATACAGCTTGAGTGAGAATAAGGAGGACATACAGAGCAAATAGTGAGCGGTGCTCAACCCGGAAATGATGCAGAATCATCACATTTACCATGCAGCTTGAGTGGGAATAATGAGGAAAATACAGAGCAAATTATGAACAGTGCTCAGCCCGGAAATTATGCAGAATCATCACATTTGCCATGCAGCTTGAGTGGGAATAATGAGGACAATACAGAGCAAATAGTGAGCAGTGCTACACCTGGAAATGATGCGGAATCATCAAATTTACCATGCAGCTTGACTGGGAATAATGAGGACAATACAGAGCAAATAGTGAACGGTGCTCAGCCTGAAAATGATGCAAAATCATCACATTTACCATGCAGCCTGAGAGAGGATAATGAGGACAATACAGAGCAAATAGTGAGCGGTGCTCAGCCTGGAAATGATGCAAAATCATCACATTTACCATGCAGCTTGAGTGAGAATAATGAGGACAAGACAGAGAAAAGAGTGTGCAGTGCTCGGCCCGGGAAAGATGCAAAATCATCACATTTACCATGCAGCTTGAGTGGGAATAATGAGGACAATACAGAGCAAATAGTGAGCGGAGCTCAGCCCGGAAATGATGCAAAATCATCACATTTACCATGCAGCTTGAGTGAGAATAATGAGGACAAGACAGAGAAAAAAGTGTGCAGTGCTCGGCCTGGGAAAGATGCAAAATCATCACATTTACCATGCAGCTTGAGTGGGAATAATGAGGACAATACAGAGCAAATAATGAGCGGTGCTCAGCCCGGAAATGATGTAGAATCATCACATTTACCATGGAGCTTGAGCGGGACTAATGAGGACAAAACAAAGCAAATAGTGACAAGTGCTCTACCTGGAAATGATGCGGAATCATCACATTTACCATGCAGCCTGAGTGAGGATAATGAGGACAATACAGAGCAACTAGAGCCTGGAAATGATGCAAAATCATCACATTTACCATGCAGCTTGAGTGAGAATAATGAGGACAACTCAGAGAAAAAAGTGTGCATTGCTCGGCCTGGGAAAGATGCAAAATCATCACATTTACCATGCAGCTTGAGCGGGACTAATGAGGACAATACAAAGCAAATATTGACCAGTGCTCTGCCTGGAAATGATGCAAAATCATCACATTTACCATGCAGCTTGAGTGGGAATAATGAGGACAATACAGAGCAAATAGTGAGTGGTGCTCCGCCTGGAAAAGATACAGAATCATCACATTTACCATGCAGCTTGATCGGGACTAATGACGACAATACAAAGCAATTAGTGACCGGTGCTCTGCCTGGAAATGAGGCAGAATCATCACATTTACCATGCAGCCTGAGTGAGGATAATGAGGACAATACAGAGCAAATAGTGAGCGGTGCTCAGCCTGGAAATGATGCAAAATCATCACATTTACCATACAGCTTGAGTGAGAATAAGGAGGACATACAGAGCAAATAGTGAGCGGTGCTCAATCCGGAAATGATGCAGAATCATCACATTTACCATGCAGCTTGAGTGGGAATAATGAGGACAATACAGAGCAAATTATGACCAGTGCTCAGCCTGGAAATGATGCGAAATCATCACATGTACCATGCAGCTTGAGTGAGAATAATGAGGACAAGACAGAGAAAAAAGTGTGCAGTGCTCGGCCCTGGAAAGATGCAAAATCATCACATTTACCATGCAGCTTGAGTGGGAATAATGAGGACAATACAGAGCAAATAGTGAGCGGAGCTCAGCCCGGAAATGATGCAAAATCATCACATTTACCATGCAGCTTGAGTGAGAATAATGAGGACAAGACAGAGAAAAAAGTGTGCAGTGCTCGGCCTGGGAAAGATGCAAAATCATCACATTTACCATGCAGCTTGAGTGGGAATAATGAGGACAATACAGAGCAAATAGTGAGCGGTGCTCAGCCTGGAAATGATGCAAAATCATCACATTTACCATGCAGCTTGATTGAGAATAATGAGGACAAGACAGAGAAAAAAGTGTGCAGTGCTCGGCCCGGGAAAGATGCAAAATCATCACATTTACCATGCAGCTTGAGTGGGAATAATGAGGACAATACAGAGCAAATAGTGAGCGGTGCTCAGCCCGGAAATGATGTAGAATCATCACATTTACCATGGAGCTTGAGCGGGACTAATGAGGACAAAACAAAGCAAATAGTGACCAGTGCTCTACCTGGAAATCATGCGGAATCATCACATTTACCATGCAGCCTGAGTGAGGATAATGAGGACAATACAGAGCAACTAGAGTCTGGAAATGATGCAAAATCATCACATTTACCATGCAGCTTGAGTGAGAATAATGAGGACAACTCAGAGAAAAAAGTGTGCATTGCTCGGCCTGGGAAAGATGCAAAATCATCACATTTACCATGCAGCTTGAGCGGGACTAATGAGGACAATACAAAGCAAATATTGACCAGTGCTCTGCCTGGAAATGATGCGAAATCATCACATTTACCATGCAGCTTGAGTGGGAATAATGAGGACAAGACAGAGAAAAAAGTGTGCAGTGCTCGGCCTGGGAAAGATGCAAAATCATCACATTTACCATGCAGCTTGAGTGAGAATAATGAGGACAAGAGCAAATAGTGAGCGGTGCTCAGCCCGGAAATGATGTAGAATCATCACATTTGCCATGCAGCTTGAGCGGGACTAATGAGGACAATACAAAGCAAATATTGACCAGTGCTCTGCCTGGAAATGATGCGAAATCATCACATTTACCATGCAGCTTGAGTGGGAATAATGAGGACAATACAGAGCAAATAGTGAGTGGTGCTCCGCCTGGAAAAGATACAGAATCATCACATTTACCATGCAGCTTGAGCGGGACTAATGACGACAATACAAAGCAAATAGTGACCGGTGCTCTGCCTGGAAATGAGGCAGAATCATCACATTTACCATGCAGCTTGAGTGGGAATAATGAGGACAATACAAGCAAATAGTGAGCGGTGCTAAGCCTGGAAATGATGAAGAATTATCACATTTACCATGCAGCTTGAATGGGAATGAGGGCAATACAGAGCAAATAGTGACCAGTGCTCCACCTGGAAATGATGCAGAATCATCACATTTACCATGCAGCTGTAGAGAGAATAATGCGGACAATACAGAGCAAATAGTGAGCCGGGCTCAGCCTGGAAATTATGCAGAATCATCACATTCACCATGCAGCTGTAGAGAGAATAATGCGGACAATACAGAGCAAATAGTGAGGGGTGCTCAGCCTGGAAATGATGAAAAATCATCACATTTACCATGCAGCTTGAGTGAGAATAATGAGGACAAGACAGAGAAAAAAGTGTGCAGTGCTCGGCCCGGGAAAGATGCAAAATCATCACATTTACCATGCAGCTTGAGTGGGAATAATGAGGACAATACAGAGCAAATAGTGCCCGGTGCTCAGCCCAGAAATGATGTAGAATCATCACATTTACCATGCAGCTTGAGCGGGACTAATGAGGACAAAACAAAGCAAATAGTGACCAGTGCTCTACCTGGAAATGATGCGGAATCATCACATTTACCATGCAGCCTGAGTGAGGATAATGAGGACAATACAGAGCAAATAGAGCCTGGAAATGATGCAAAATCATCACATTTACCATGCAGCTTGAATGAGAATAATGAGGAGAAGACAGAGCAGATAGTGAATGGTGCTCAGGTAGGAAATGATGCAGACTCATCACATTTACCATACAGCTTGAGTGAGAATAAGGAGGACATACAGAGCAAATAGTGAGTGGTGCTCAACCCCGGAAATGATGCAGAATCATCACATTTACCATGCAGCTTGAGTGGGAATAATGAGGACAATACAGAGCAAATTATGATCAGTGCTCAGCCCGGAAATGATGCAGAATCATCACATCTGCCATGCAGCTTGAGTGGGAATAATGAGGACAATACAGAGCAAATAGTGAGCAGTGCTACACCTGGAAATGATGCGGAATCATCACATTTACCATGCAGCTTGAGTGAGAATAATGAGGACAAGACAGAGAAAAAAGTGTGCAGTGCTCAGCCCGGGAAAGATGCAAAATCATCACATTTACCATGCAGCTTGAGTGAGAATAATGAGGACAATACAGAGCAAATAGTGAGCGGTGCTCAGCCCGGAAATTATGTAGAATGATCACATTTACCATGGAGCTTGAGCGGGACTAATGAGGACAAAACAAAGCAAATAGTGACTAGTGCTCTACCTGGAAATGATGCGGAATCATCATATTTACCATGCAGCCTGATTGAGGATAATGAGGACAATACAGAGCAAATAGAGCCTGGAAATGATGCAAAATCATCACATTTACCATGCAGCTTGAGTGAGAATAATGAGGACAATACAGAGAAAAAAGTGTGCAGTGCTCGGCCTCGGAAAGATGCAAAATCATCACATTTACCATGCAGCTTGAGTGAGAATAATGAAGACAAGAGCAAATAGTGAGCGGTGCTCAGCCCGGAAATGATGTAGAATCATCACATTTGCCATGCAGCTTGAGCGGGACTAATGAGGACAATACAAAGCAAATATTGACCAGTGCTCTGCGTGGAAATGATGCAAAATCATCACATTTACCATGCAGCCTGAGTGAGGATAATGAGGACAATACAGAGCAAATAGTGAGCGGTGCTCAGCCTGGAAATGATGCAAAATCATCACATTTACCATACAGCTTGAGTGAGAATAAGGAGGACTTACAAAGCAAATAGTGACCAGTGCTCTACCTGGAAATGATGCGGAATCATCACATTTACCATGCAGCCTGAGTGAGGATAATGAGGACAATACAGAGCAACTAGAGCCTGGAAATGATGCAGAATCATCACATTTACCATGCAGCTTGAGTGGGAATAATGAGGACAATACAGAGCAAATTATGACCAGTGCTCAGCCCGGAAATGATGCAGAATCATCACATTTGCCATGCAGCTTGAGTGGGAATAATGAGGACAATACAGAGCAAAAAGTGAGCGGTGCTCAGCCTGAAAATGATGCAAACTCATCACATTTACCATGCAGCCTGAGTGAGGATAATGAGGACAATACAGAGCAAATAGTGAGCGGTGCTCAGCCTGGAAATGATGCAAAATGATCACATTTACCATGCAGCTTGATTGAGAATAATGAGGACAAGACAGAGAAAAAAGTGTGCAGTGCTCGGCCCGGGAAAGATGCAAAATCATCACATTTACCATGCAGCTTGAGTGGGAATAATGAGGACAATACAGAGCAAATAGTGGGCGGTGCTCAGCCCGGAAATGATGTAGAATCATCACATTTACCATGCAGCTTGAGCGGGACTAATTAGGACAAAACAAAGCAAATAGTGACCAGTGCTCTACCTTGAAATGATACGGAATCATCACATTTACCATGCAGCCTGAGTGAGGATAATGAGGACAATACAGAGCAAATAGAGCCTGGAAATGATGCAAAATCATCACATTTACCATGCAGCTTGAGTGAGAATAATGAGGACAAGACAGAGCAAATAGTGAGTGGTGCTCAGGTAGGAAATGATGCAGAATCATCACATTTACCATACAGCTTGAGTGAGAATAAGGAGGACATACAAAGCAAATAGTGAGCGGTGCTCAACCCGGAAATTATGCAGAATCATCACATTTACCATGCAGCTTGAGTGGGAATAATGAGGACAATACAGAGCAAATTATGAACAGTGCTCAGCCCGGAAATGATGCAGAATCATCACATTTGCCATGCAGCTTGAGTGGGCATAATGAGGACAATACAGAGCAAATAGTGAGTGGTGCTCCGCCTGGAAAACATACAGAATCATCACATTTACCATGCAGCTTGAGCGGGACTAATGACGACAATACAAAGCAAATAGTGACCGGTGCTCTGCCTGGAAATGAGGCAGAATCATCACATTTACCATGCAGCTTGAGTGAGAATAATGCGGACAATACAGAGCAAACAGTGAGCAGTGCTACACCTGGAAATGATGCGGAATCATCACATTTACCATGCAGCTTGAGTGAGGATAATGAGGACAATACAGAGCAAATAGTGAGTGGTGCTCAGCCTGGAAATGATGCAAAATCATCACATTTACCATGCAGCTTGAGTGGGAATAATGAGGACAAGACAGAGAAAAAAGTGTGCAGTGCTCGGCCCGGGAAAGATGCAAAATCATCACATTTACCATGCAGCTTGAGTGGGAATAATGAGGACAATTCAGAGCAAATAGTGAGCGGTGCTCAGCCCGGAAATGATGTAGAATCATCACATTTACCATGGAGCTTGAGCAGGACTAATGAGGACAAAACAAAGCAAATAGTGACCAGTGCTCTACCTGGAAATGATGCGGAATCATCACATTTACCATGCAGCCTGAGTGAGGATAATGAGGACAATACAGAGCAAATAGAGCCTGGAAATGATGCAAAATCATCACATTTACTATGCAGCTTGAGTGAGAATAATGAGGACAAGACAGAGAAAAAAGTGTGCAGTGCTCGGCCTGGGAAAGATGCAAAATCATCACATTTACCATGCAGCTTGAGTGAGAATAATGAGGACAAGAGCAAATAGTGAGCGGTGCTCAGCCCGGAAATGATGTAGAATCATCACATTTGCCATGCAGCTTGAGCGGGACTAATGAGGACAATACAAAGCAAATATTGACCAGTGCTCTGCCTGGAAATGATGCAAAATCATCACATTTACCATGCAGCTTGAGTGGGAATAATGAGGACAATACAGAGCAAATAGTGAGTGGTGCTCCGCCTGGAAAACATACAGAATCATCACATTTACCATGCAGCTTGAGCGGGACTAATGACGACAATACAAAGCAAATAGTGACCGGTGCTCTGCCTGGAAATGAGGCAGAATCATCACATTTACCATGCAGCTTGAGTGAGAATAATGAGGACAAGACAGAGAAATAAGTGTGCAGTGCTCGGCCCGGGAAAGATGCAAATTCATCACATTTACCATGCAGCTTGAGTGGGAATAATGAGGACAATACAGAGCAAATAGTGAGCGGTACTCAGCCCGGAAATGATGTAGAATCATCACATTTACCATGCAGCTTGAGCGGGACTAATGAGGACAAAACAAAGCAAATAGTGACCAGTGCTCTACCTGGAAATGATGCAGAATCATCATATTTACCATGCAGCCTGAGTGAGGATAATGAGGACAATACAGAGCAAATAGAGCCTGGAAATGATGCAAAATCATCACATTTACCATGCAGCTTGAGTGAGAATAATGAGGACAAGACAGAGAAAAAAGTGTGCAGTGCTCGGCCTGGGATAGATGCAAAATCGTCACATTTACCATGCCGCTTGAGTGAGAATAATGAGGACAAGAGCAAATAGTGAGCGGTGCTCAACCCGGAAATGATGTAGAATCATCACATTTACAATGCAGCTTGAGTGGGAATAATGAGGACAATACAGAGCAAATAGTGAGTGGTGCTCCGCCTGGAAAAGATACAGAATCATCACATTTACCATGCAGCTTGAGCGGGACTAATGACGACAATACAAAGCAAATAGTGACCGGTGCTCTGCCTGGAAATGAGGCAGAATCATCACATTTACCATGCAGCTTGAGTGGGAATAATGAGGACAATACGGAGCAAATAGTGAGCGGTGCTAAGCCTGGAAATGATGAAGAATTATCACATTTACCATGCAGCTTGAATGGGAATGAGGGCAATACAGAGCAAATAGTGACCAGTGCTCCACCTGGAAATGATGCAGAATCATCACATTTACCATGCAGCTGTAGAGAGAATAATGCGGACAATACATACAGAGTAAATAGTGAGCGGTGCTCAGCCTGGAAATGATGCAGAATCATCACATTCACCATGCAGCTGTAGAGAGAATAATGTGGACAATACAGAGCAAATAGTGAGCGGTGCTCAGCCTGGAAATGATGCAAAATCATCACATTTACCATGCAGCTTGAGTGAGAATAATGAGGACAAGACAGAGAAAAAAGTGTGCAGTGCTCGGCCCGGGAAAGATGCAAAATCATCACATTTACCATGCAGCTTGAGTGGGAATAATGAGGACAATACAGGGCAAATAGTGAGCTGTGCTCAGCCCGGAAATGATGTAGACTCATCACATTTACCATGCAGCTTGAGCGGGACTAATGAGGACAAAACAAAGCAAATAGTGACCAGTGCTCTTCCTGGAAATGAAGCGGAATCATCACATTTACCATGAAGCATGAGTGAGGATAATGAGGACAACACAGAGCAAATAGAGCCTGGAAATGATGCAAAATCATCACATTTACCATGCAGCTTGAGTGAGAATAATGAGGACAAGACAGAGCAAATAGTGAGTGGTGCTCAGGTAGGAAATGATGCAGAATCATCACATTTACCATACAGCTTGAGTGAGAATAAGGAGGACATACAGAGCAAATAGTGAGCGGTGCTCAACCCGGAAATGATGCAGAATCATCACATTTACCATGCAGCTTTAGCGGGAATAATGAGGACAATACAGAGCAAATTATGACCAGTGCTCAGCCCGGAAATGATGCAGAATCATCACATTTGCCATGCAGCTTGAGTGGGAATAATGAGGACAATACAGAGCAAATAGTGAGCAGTGCTACACCTGGAAATGATGCGGAATCATCACATTTACCATGCAGCTTGAGTGAGAATAATGAGGACAATACAGAGCAAACAGTGAGCGGTGCTCAACCTGGAAATGATGCAAAATCATCACATTTACCATGCAGCTTAGTTGAGAATAATGAGGACAAGACAGAGAAAAAAGTGTGCAGTGCTCGGCCCGGGAAAGATGCAAAATCATCACATTTACGATGCAGCTTGAGTGGGAATAATGAGGACAATACAGAGAAAATAGTGAGTGGTGCTCAGCCGGGAAATGATGTAGAATGATCACATTTACCATGGAGCTTGAGCGGGACTAATGAGGACAAAACAAAGTAAATAGTGACCAGTGCTCTACCTGGAAATGATGCGGAATCATCACATTTACCATGCAGCCTGAGTGAGGATAATGAGGACAATACAGAGCAAATAGAGCCTGGAAATGATGCAAAATCATCACATTTACCATGCAGCTTGAGTGAGAATAATGAGGATAAGACAGAGAAAAAAGTATGCAGTGCTCGGCCTGGGAAAGATGCAAAATCATCACATTTACCATGCAGCTTGAGTGAGAATAATGAGGACAAGAGCAAATAGTGATCGGTGCTCAGCCCGGAAATGATGTAGAATCATCACATTTGCCATGCAGCTTGAGCGGGACTAATGAGGACAATACAAAGCAAATATTGACCAGTGCTCTGCCTGGAAATGATGCGAAATCATCACATTTACCATGCAGCTTGAGTGGGAATAATGAGGACAATACAGAGCAAATAGTGAGTGGTGCTCCGCCTGGAAAAGATACAGAATCATCACATTTACCATGCAGCTTGAGCGGGACTAATGACGACAATACAAAGCAAATAGTGACCGGTGCTCTGCCTGGAAATGAGGCAGAATCATCACATTTACCATGCAGCTTGAGTGGGAATAATGAGGACAATACAGAGCAAATAGTGAGCGGTGCTAAGCCTGGAAATGATGAAGAATTATCACATTTACCATGCAGCTTGAATGGGAATGAGGGCAATACAGAGCAAATAGTGACCAGTGCTCCACCTGGAAATGATGCAGAATCATCACATTTACCATGCAGCTGTAGAGAGAATAATGCGGACAATACAGAGCAAATAGTGAGCCGGGCTCAGCCTGGAAATGATGCAGAATCATCACATTCACCATGCAGCTGTAGAGAGAATAATGCGGACAATACAGAGCAAATAGTGAGGGGTGCTCAGCCTGGAAATGATGAAAAATCATCACATTTACCATGCAGCTTGAGTGAGAATAATGAGGACAAGACAGAGAAAAAAGTGTGCAGTGCTCGGCCCGGGAAAGATGCAAAATCATCACATTTACCATGCAGCTTGAGTGGGAATAATGAGGACAATACAGAGCAAATAGTGCCCGGTGCTCAGCCCAGAAATGATGTAGAATCATCACATTTACCATGCAGCTTGAGCGGGACTAATGAGGACAAAACAAAGCAAATAGTGACCAGTGCTCTACCTGGAAATGATGCGGAATCATCACATTTACCATGCAGCCTGAGTGAGGATAATGAGGACAATACAGAGCAAATAGAGCCTGGAAATGATGCAAAATCATCACATTTACCATGCAGCTTGAATGAGAATAATGAGGAGAAGACAGAGCAGATAGTGAATGGTGCTCAGGTAGGAAATGATGCAGACTCATCACATTTACCATACAGCTTGAGTGAGAATAAGGAGGACATACAGAGCAAATAGTGAGTGGTGCTCAACCCCGGAAATGATGCAGAATCATCACATTTACCATGCAGCTTGAGTGGGAATAATGAGGACAATACAGAGCAAATTATGATCAGTGCTCAGCCCGGAAATGATGCAGAATCATCACATCTGCCATGCAGCTTGAGTGGGAATAATGAGGACAATACAGAGCAAATAGTGAGCAGTGCTACACCTGGAAATGATGCGGAATCATCACATTTACCATGCAGCTTGAGTGAGAATAATGAGGACAAGACAGAGAAAAAAGTGTGCAGTGCTCAGCCCGGGAAAGATGCAAAATCATCACATTTACCATGCAGCTTGAGTGAGAATAATGAGGACAATACAGAGCAAATAGTGAGCGGTGCTCAGCCCGGAAATTATGTAGAATGATCACATTTACCATGGAGCTTGAGCGGGACTAATGAGGACAAAACAAAGCAAATAGTGACTAGTGCTCTACCTGGAAATGATGCGGAATCATCATATTTACCATGCAGCCTGATTGAGGATAATGAGGACAATACAGAGCAAATAGAGCCTGGAAATGATGCAAAATCATCACATTTACCATGCAGCTTGAGTGAGAATAATGAGGACAATACAGAGAAAAAAGTGTGCAGTGCTCGGCCTCGGAAAGATGCAAAATCATCACATTTACCATGCAGCTTGAGTGAGAATAATGAAGACAAGAGCAAATAGTGAGCGGTGCTCAGCCCGGAAATGATGTAGAATCATCACATTTGCCATGCAGCTTGAGCGGGACTAATGAGGACAATACAAAGCAAATATTGACCAGTGCTCTGCGTGGAAATGATGCAAAATCATCACATTTACCATGCAGCCTGAGTGAGGATAATGAGGACAATACAGAGCAAATAGTGAGCGGTGCTCAGCCTGGAAATGATGCAAAATCATCACATTTACCATACAGCTTGAGTGAGAATAAGGAGGACTTACAAAGCAAATAGTGACCAGTGCTCTACCTGGAAATGATGCGGAATCATCACATTTACCATGCAGCCTGAGTGAGGATAATGAGGACAATACAGAGCAACTAGAGCCTGGAAATGATGCAGAATCATCACATTTACCATGCAGCTTGAGTGGGAATAATGAGGACAATACAGAGCAAATTATGACCAGTGCTCAGCCCGGAAATGATGCAGAATCATCACATTTGCCATGCAGCTTGAGTGGGAATAATGAGGACAATACAGAGCAAAAAGTGAGCGGTGCTCAGCCTGAAAATGATGCAAACTCATCACATTTACCATGCAGCCTGAGTGAGGATAATGAGGACAATACAGAGCAAATAGTGAGCGGTGCTCAGCCTGGAAATGATGCAAAATGATCACATTTACCATGCAGCTTGATTGAGAATAATGAGGACAAGACAGAGAAAAAAGTGTGCAGTGCTCGGCCCGGGAAAGATGCAAAATCATCACATTTACCATGCAGCTTGAGTGGGAATAATGAGGACAATACAGAGCAAATAGTGGGCGGTGCTCAGCCCGGAAATGATGTAGAATCATCACATTTACCATGCAGCTTGAGCGGGACTAATTAGGACAAAACAAAGCAAATAGTGACCAGTGCTCTACCTTGAAATGATACGGAATCATCACATTTACCATGCAGCCTGAGTGAGGATAATGAGGACAATACAGAGCAAATAGAGCCTGGAAATGATGCAAAATCATCACATTTACCATGCAGCTTGAGTGAGAATAATGAGGACAAGACAGAGCAAATAGTGAGTGGTGCTCAACCCGGAAATTATGCAGAATCATCACATTTACCATGCAGCTTGAGTGGGAATAATGAGGACAATACAGAGCAAATTATGAACAGTGCTCAGCCCGGAAATGATGCAGAATCATCACATTTGCCATGCAGCTTGAGTGGGCATAATGAGGACAATACAGAGCAAATAGTGAGTGGTGCTCCGCCTGGAAAACATACAGAATCATCACATTTACCATGCAGCTTGAGCGGGACTAATGACGACAATACAAAGCAAATAGTGACCGGTGCTCTGCCTGGAAATGAGGCAGAATCATCACATTTACCATGCAGCTTGAGTGAGAATAATGCGGACAATACAGAGCAAACAGTGAGCAGTGCTACACCTGGAAATGATGCGGAATCATCACATTTACCATGCAGCTTGAGTGAGGATAATGAGGACAATACAGAGCAAATAGTGAGCGGTGCTCAGCCTGGAAATGATGCAAAATCATCACATTTACCATGCAGCTTGAGTGGGAATAATGAGGACAAGACAGAGAAAAAAGTGTGCAGTGCTCGGCCCGGGAAAGATGCAAAATCATCACATTTACCATGCAGCTTGAGTGGGAATAATGAGGACAATTCAGAGCAAATAGTGAGCGGTGCTCAGCCCGGAAATGATGTAGAATCATCACATTTACCATGGAGCTTGAGCAGGACTAATGAGGACAAAACAAAGCAAATAGTGACCAGTGCTCTACCTGGAAATGATGCGGAATCATCACATTTACCATGCAGCCTGAGTGAGGATAATGAGGACAATACAGAGCAAATAGAGCCTGGAAATGATGCAAAATCATCACATTTACTATGCAGCTTGAGTGAGAATAATGAGGACAAGACAGAGAAAAAAGTGTGCAGTGCTCGGCCTGGGAAAGATGCAAAATCATCACATTTACCATGCAGCTTGAGTGAGAATAATGAGGACAAGAGCAAATAGTGAGCGGTGCTCAGCCCGGAAATGATGTAGAATCATCACATTTGCCATGCAGCTTGAGCGGGACTAATGAGGACAATACAAAGCAAATATTGACCAGTGCTCTGCCTGGAAATGATGCAAAATCATCACATTTACCATGCAGCTTGAGTGGGAATAATGAGGACAATACAGAGCAAATAGTGAGTGGTGCTCCGCCTGGAAAACATACAGAATCATCACATTTACCATGCAGCTTGAGCGGGACTAATGACGACAATACAAAGCAAATAGTGACCGGTGCTCTGCCTGGAAATGAGGCAGAATCATCACATTTACCATGCAGCTTGAGTGAGAATAATGAGGACAAGACAGAGAAATAAGTGTGCAGTGCTCGGCCCGGGAAAGATGCAAATTCATCACATTTACCATGCAGCTTGAGTGGGAATAATGAGGACAATACAGAGCAAATAGTGAGCGGTACTCAGCCCGGAAATGATGTAGAATCATCACATTTACCATGCAGCTTGAGCGGGACTAATGAGGACAAAACAAAGCAAATAGTGACCAGTGCTCTACCTGGAAATGATGCAGAATCATCATATTTACCATGCAGCCTGAGTGAGGATAATGAGGACAATACAGAGCAAATAGAGCCTGGAAATGATGCAAAATCATCACATTTACCATGCAGCTTGAGTGAGAATAATGAGGACAAGACAGAGAAAAAAGTGTGCAGTGCTCGGCCTGGGATAGATGCAAAATCGTCACATTTACCATGCCGCTTGAGTGAGAATAATGAGGACAAGAGCAAATAGTGAGCGGTGCTCAACCCGGAAATGATGTAGAATCATCACATTTACCATGCAGCTTGAGCGGGCTAATGAGGACAATACAAAGCAAATAGTGACCAGTGCTCTACCTGGAAATGATGCAAAATCATCACATTTACAATGCAGCTTGAGTGGGAATAATGAGGACAATACAGAGCAAATAGTGAGTGGTGCTCCGCCTGGAAAAGATACAGAATCATCACATTTACCATGCAGCTTGAGCGGGACTAATGACGACAATACAAAGCAAATAGTGACCGGTGCTCTGCCTGGAAATGAGGCAGAATCATCACATTTACCATGCAGCTTGAGTGGGAATAATGAGGACAATACGGAGCAAATAGTGAGCGGTGCTAAGCCTGGAAATGATGAAGAATTATCACATTTACCATGCAGCTTGAATGGGAATGAGGGCAATACAGAGCAAATAGTGACCAGTGCTCCACCTGGAAATGATGCAGAATCATCACATTTACCATGCAGCTGTAGAGAGAATAATGCGGACAATACATACAGAGTAAATAGTGAGCGGTGCTCAGCCTGGAAATGATGCAGAATCATCACATTCACCATGCAGCTGTAGAGAGAATAATGTGGACAATACAGAGCAAATAGTGAGCGGTGCTCAGCCTGGAAATGATGCAAAATCATCACATTTACCATGCAGCTTGAGTGAGAATAATGAGGACAAGACAGAGAAAAAAGTGTGCAGTGCTCGGCCCGGGAAAGATGCAAAATCATCACATTTACCATGCAGCTTGAGTGGGAATAATGAGGACAATACAGGGCAAATAGTGAGCTGTGCTCAGCCCGGAAATGATGTAGACTCATCACATTTACCATGCAGCTTGAGCGGGACTAATGAGGACAAAACAAAGCAAATAGTGACCAGTGCTCTTCCTGGAAATGAAGCGGAATCATCACATTTACCATGAAGCATGAGTGAGGATAATGAGGACAACACAGAGCAAATAGAGCCTGGAAATGATGCAAAATCATCACATTTACCATGCAGCTTGAGTGAGAATAATGAGGACAAGACAGAGCAAATAGTGAGTGGTGCTCAGGTAGGAAATGATGCAGAATCATCACATTTACCATACAGCTTGAGTGAGAATAAGGAGGACATACAGAGCAAATAGTGAGCGGTGCTCAACCCGGAAATGATGCAGTATCATCACATTTACCATGCAGCTTTAGCGGGAATAATGAGGACAATACAGAGCAAATTATGACCAGTGCTCAGCCCGGAAATGATGCAGAATCATCACATTTGCCATGCAGCTTGAGTGGGAATAATGAGGACAATACAGAGCAAATAGTGAGCAGTGCTACACCTGGAAATGATGCGGAATCATCACATTTACCATGCAGCTTGAGTGAGAATAATGAGGACAATACAGAGCAAACAGTGAGCGGTGCTCAACCTGGAAATGATGCAAAATCATCACATTTACCATGCAGCTTGGTTGAGAATAATGAGGACAAGACAGAGAAAAAAGTGTGCAGTGCTCGGCCCGGGAAAGATGCAAAATCATCACATTTACCATGCAGCTTGAGTGGGAATAATGAGGACAATACAGAGAAAATAGTGAGTGGTGCTCAGCCCGGAAATGATGTAGAATGATCACATTTACCATGGAGCTTGAGCGGGACTAATGAGGACAAAACAAAGTAAATAGTGACCAGTGCTCTACCTGGAAATGATGCGGAATCATCACATTTACCATGCAGCCTGAGTGAGGATAATGAGGACAATACAGAGCAAATAGAGCCTGGAAATGATGCAAAATCATCACATTTACCATGCAGCTTGAGTGAGAATAATGAGGATAAGACAGAGAAAAAAGTATGCAGTGCTCGGCCTGGGAAAGATGCAAAATCATCACATTTACCATGCAGCTTGAGTGAGAATGATGAGGACAAGAGCAAATAGTGATCGGTGCTCAGCCCGGAAATGATGTAGAATCATCACATTTGCCATGCAGCTTGAGCGGGACTAATGAGGACAATACAAAGCACATATTGACCAGTGCTCTGCCTGGAAATGATGCAAAATCATCACATTTACCATGCAGCTTGAGTGGGAATAATGAGGACAATACAGAGCAAATAGTGAGTGGTGCTCTGCCTGGAAAAGATACAGAATCATCACATTTACCATGCAGCTTGAGCGGGACTAATGACGACAATACAAAGCAAATAGTGACCGGTGCTCTGCCTGGAAATGAGGCAGAATCATCACATTTACCATGAAGCCTGAGTGAGGATAATGAGGACAATACAGAGCAAACAGTGAGCGATGCTCAGCCTGGAAATGATGCAAAATCATCACATTTACCATACAGCTTGAGTGAGAATAAGGAGGACATACAGAGAAAATAGTGAGCGGTGCTCAACCCGGAAATGATGCAGAATCATCACATTTACCATACAGCTTGAGTGGGAATAATGAGGACAATACAGAGCAAATTATGACCAGTGCTCAGCCTGGAAATGATGCAAAATCATCACATTTACCATGCAGCTTGAGTTGGAATAATGAGGACAATACAGAGCAAATAGTGAGTGGTGCTGCGCCTGGAAAAGATACAGAATCATCACATTTACCATGCAGCTTGAGCGGGACTAATGAGGACAATACAGAGCAAACAGTGAGCGGTGCTCAGCCTGAAAATGATGCAAAATCATCACATTTACCATGCAGCCTGAGTGAGGATAATGAGGACAATACAGAGCAAATAGTGAGCGGTGCTCAGCCTGGAAATGATGCAAAATCATCACATTTACCATACAGCTTGAGTGAGAATAAGGAGGACATACAGAGCAAATAGTGAGCGGTGCTCAACCCAGAAATGATGCAGAATCATCACATTTACCATGCAGCTTGAGTGGGAATAATGAGGACAATACA
Organism: Ambystoma mexicanum; assembly: GCF_040938575.1. Lineage (NCBI taxonomy): Eukaryota > Metazoa > Chordata > Amphibia > Caudata > Ambystomatidae > Ambystoma > Ambystoma mexicanum. The sequence goes on along the minus strand of NC_090934.1, from coordinate 415,816,977 downwards.
GAGCAAATTATGACCAGTGCTCAGCCCGGAAATGATGCAGAATCATCACATTTGCCATGCAGCTTGAGTGGGAATAATGAGGATCATACAGAGCAAATAGTGAGCAGTGCTACACCTGGAAATGATGCGGAATCATCACATTTACCATGCAGCTTGAGTGAGAATAATGAGGACAATACAGAGCAAACAGTGAGCGGTGCTCAGCCTGAAGATGATGCAAAAATCATCACATTTACCATGCAGCCTGAGTGAGGATAATAGGGACAATACAGAGCAAATAGTGAGCGGTGCACAGCCTGAAATTGATGCAAAACCATCACATTTACCATGCAGCTTGAGTGAGAATAATGAGGACAAGACAGAGAAAAAAGTGTGCAGTGCTCGGCCCGGGAAAGATGCAAAATCATCACATTTACCATGCAGCTTGAGTGGGAATAATGAGGACAATACAGAGCAAATAGTGAGCGGTGCTCAGCCCGGAAATGATGTAGAATCATCACATTTACCATGCAGCTTGAGCGGGACTAATGGGGACAAAACAAAGCAAATAGTGACCAGTGCTCTACCTTGAAATGATGCGGAATCATTAAATTTACCATGCAGCCTGAGTGAGGATAATGAGGACAATACAGAGCAAATAGAGCCTGGAAATGATGCAAAATCATCACATTTACCATGCAGCTTGAGTGAGAATAATGAGGACAAGACAGAGCAAATAGTGAGTGGTGCTCAGGTAGGAAATGATGCAGAATCATCACATTTACCATACAGCTTGAGTGAGAATAAGGAGGACATACAGAGCAAATAGTGAGCGGTGCTCAACCCGGAAATGATGCAGAATCATCACATTTACCATGCAGCTTGAGTGGGAATAATGAGGAAAATACAGAGCAAATTATGAACAGTGCTCAGCCCGGAAATTATGCAGAATCATCACATTTGCCATGCAGCTTGAGTGGGAATAATGAGGACAATACAGAGCAAATAGTGAGCAGTGCTACACCTGGAAATGATGCGGAATCATCAAATTTACCATGCAGCTTGACTGGGAATAATGAGGACAATACAGAGCAAACAGTGAACGGTGCTCAGCCTGAAAATGATGCAAAATCATCACATTTACCATGCAGCCTGAGAGAGGATAATGAGGACAATACAGAGCAAATAGTGAGCGGTGCTCAGCCTGGAAATGATGCAAAATCATCACATTTACCATGCAGCTTGAGTGAGAATAATGAGGACAAGACAGAGAAAAGAGTGTGCAGTGCTCGGCCCGGGAAAGATGCAAAATCATCACATTTACCATGCAGCTTGAGTGGGAATAATGAGGACAATACAGAGCAAATAGTGAGCGGAGCTCAGCCCGGAAATGATGCAAAATCATCACATTTACCATGCAGCTTGAGTGAGAATAATGAGGACAAGACAGAGAAAAAAGTGTGCAGTGCTCGGCCTGGGAAAGATGCAAAATCATCACATTTACCATGCAGCTTGAGTGGGAATAATGAGGACAATACAGAGCAAATAATGAGCGGTGCTCAGCCCGGAAATGATGTAGAATCATCACATTTACCATGGAGCTTGAGCGGGACTAATGAGGACAAAACAAAGCAAATAGTGACAAGTGCTCTACCTGGAAATGATGCGGAATCATCACATTTACCATGCAGCCTGAGTGAGGATAATGAGGACAATACAGAGCAACTAGAGCCTGGAAATGATGCAAAATCATCACATTTACCATGCAGCTTGAGTGAGAATAATGAGGACAACTCAGAGAAAAAAGTGTGCATTGCTCGGCCTGGGAAAGATGCAAAATCATCACATTTACCATGCAGCTTGAGCGGAACTAATGAGGACAATACAAAGCAAATATTGACCAGTGCTCTGCCTGGAAATGATGCAAAATCATCACATTTACCATGCAGCTTGAGTGGGAATAATGAGGACAATACAGAGCAAATAGTGAGTGGTGCTCCGCCTGGAAAAGATACAGAATCATCACATTTACCATGCAGCTTGATCGGGACTAATGACGACAATACAAAGCAATTAGTGACCGGTGCTCTGCCTGGAAATGAGGCAGAATCATCACATTTACCATGCAGCCTGAGTGAGGATAATGAGGACAATACAGAGCAAATAGTGAGCGGTGCACAGCCTGGAAATGATGCAAAATCATCACATTTACCATACAGCTTGAGTGAGAATAAGGAGGACATACAGAGCAAATAGTGAGCGGTGCTCAATCCGGAAATGATGCAGAATCATCACATTTACCATGCAGCTTGAGTGGGAATAATGAGGACAATACAGAGCAAATTATGACCAGTGCTCAGCCTGGAAATGATGCGAAATCATCACATGTACCATGCAGCTTGAGTGAGAATAATGAGGACAAGACAGAGAAAAAAGTGTGCAGTGCTCGGCCCGGGAAAGATGCAAAATCATCACATTTACCATGCAGCTTGAGTGGGAATAATGAGGACAATACAGAGCAAATAGTGAGCGGAGCTCAGCCCGGAAATGATGCAAAATCATCACATTTACCATGCAGCTTGAGTGAGAATAATGAGGACAAGACAGAGAAAAAAGTGTGCAGTGCTCGGCCTGGGAAAGATGCAAAATCATCACATTTACCATGCAGCTTGAGTGGGAATAATGAGGACAATACAGAGCAAATAGTGAGCGGTGCTCAGCCTGGAAATGATGCAAAATCATCACATTTACCATGCAGCTTGATTGAGAATAATGAGGACAAGACAGAGAAAAAAGTGTGCAGTGCTCGGCCCGGGAAAGATGCAAAATCATCACATTTACCATGCAGCTTGAGTGGGAATAATGAGGACAATACAGAGCAAATAGTGAGCGGTGCTCAGCCCGGAAATGATGTAGAATCATCACATTTACCATGGAGCTTGAGCGGGACTAATGAGGACAAAACAAAGCAAATAGTGACCAGTGCTCTACCTGGAAATCATGCGGAATCATCACATTTACCATGCAGCCTGAGTGAGGATAATGAGGACAATACAGAGCAACTAGAGTCTGGAAATGATGCAAAATCATCACATTTACCATGCAGCTTGAGTGAGAATAATGAGGACAACTCAGAGAAAAAAGTGTGCATTGCTCGGCCTGGGAAAGATGCAAAATCATCACATTTACCATGCAGCTTGAGCGGGACTAATGAGGACAATACAAAGCAAATATTGACCAGTGCTCTGCCTGGAAATGATGCGAAATCATCACATTTACCATGCAGCTTGAGTGGGAATAATGAGGACAATACAGAGCAAATAGTGAGTGGTGCTCCGCCTGGAAAAGATACAGAATCATCACATTTACCATGCAGCTTGATCGGGACTAATGACGACAATACAAAGCAATTAGTGACCGGTGCTCTGCCTGGAAATGAGGCAGAATCATCACATTTACCATGCAGCCTGAGTGAGGATAATGAGGACAATACAGAGCAAATAGTGAGCGGTGCTCAGCCTGGAAATGATGCAAAATCATCACATTTACCATACAGCTTGAGTGAGAATAAGGAGGACATACAGAGCAAATAGTGAGCGGTGCTCAATCCGGAAATGATGCAGAATCATCACATTTACCATGCAGCTTGAGTGGGAATAATGAGGACAATACAGAGCAAATTATGACCAGTGCTCAGCCTGGAAATGATGCGAAATCATCACATTTACCATGCAGCTTGAGTGAGAATAATGAGGACAACTCAGAGAAAAAAGTCTGCAGTGCTCGGCCTGGGAAAGATGCAAAATCATCACATTTACCATGCAGCTTGAGCGGGACTAATGAGGACAATACAAAGCAAATATTGACCAGAGCTCTGCCTGGAAATGATGCGAAATCATCACATTTACCATGCAGCTTAAGTGGGAATAATGAGGACAATACAGAGCAAACAGTGAGTGGTGCTCCGCCTGGAAAAGATACAGAATCATCACATTTACCATGCAGCTTGATCGGGACTAATGACGACAATACAAAGCAAATAGTGACCGGTGCTCTGCCTGGAAATGAGGCAGAATCATCACATTTACCATGCAGCCTGAGTGAGGATAATGAGGACAATACAGAGCAAATAGTGAGCGGTGCTCAGCCTGGAAATGATGCAAAATCATCACATTTACCATACAGCTTGAGTGAGAATAAGGAGGACATACAGAGCAAATAGTGAGCGGTGCTCAATCCGGAAATGATGCAGAATCATCACATTTACCATGCAGCTTGAGTGGGAATAATGAGGACAATACAGAGCAAATTATGACCAGTGCTCAGCCTGGAAATGATGCAAAATCATCACATTTACCATGCAGCTTGAGTTGGAATAATGAGGACAATACAGAGCAAATAGTGAGTGGTGCTGCGCCTGGAAAGGATACAGAATCATCACAATACAGAGCAAACAGTGAGCGGTGCTCAGCCTGAAAATTATGCAAAATCATCACATTTACCATGCAGCCTGAGTGAGGATAATGAGGACAATACAGAGCAAATAGTGAGCGGTGCTCAGCCTGGAAATGATGCAAAATCATCACATTTACCATACAGCTTGAGTGAGAATAAGGAGGACATACAGAGCAAATAGTGAGCGGTGCTCAACCCGGAAATGATGCAGAATCATCACATTTACCATGCAGCTTGAGTGGGAATAATGAGGACAATACAGAGCAAATAGTGAGCAGTGCTACACCTGGAAATGATGCGGAATCATCACATTTACCATGCAGCTTGACTGAGAATAATGAGGACAATACAGAGCAAACAGTGAGCGGTGCTCAGCCTGAAAATGATGCAAAATCATCACATTTACCATGCAGCCTGAGTGAGGATAATGAGGACAATACAGAGCAAATAGTGAGCGGTGCTCAGCATGGAAATGATGCAAAATCATCACATTTACCATGCAGCTTGAGTGGGAATAATGAGGACAATGCAGAGCAAATAGTGAGCGGTGCTCAGCCCGGAAATGATGTAGAATCATCACATTTACCATGCAGCTTGAGCGGGACTAATGAGGACAAAACAAAGCAAATAGTGACCAGTGCTCTACCTGGAAATGATGCGGAATCATCACATTTACCATGCAGCCTGAGTGAGGATAATGAGGACAATACAGAGCAAATAGAGCCTGGAAATGATGCAAAATCATCACATTTACCATGCAGCTTGAGTGAGAATAATGAGGACAAGACAGAGAAAAAAGTGTGCAGTGCTCGGCCTGGGAAAGATGCAAAATCATCACATTTACCATGCAGCTTGAGTGAGAATAATGAGGACAAGAGCAAATAGTGAGCGGTGCTCAGCCCGGAAATGATGTAGAATCATCACATTTACCATGCAGCTCGAGCGGGACTAATGAGGACAATACAAAGCAAATAGTGACCAGTGCTCTGCCTGGAAATGATGCAAATTCATCACATTTACCATGTAGCTTGAGTGGGAATAATGAGGACAATACAGAGCAAATAGTAAGAGGTGCTAAGCCTGGAAATGATGACGAATTATCACATTTACCATGCAGCTTGAATGGGAATGAGGGCAATACAGAGCAAATAGTGACCAGTGCTCCACCTGGAAATGATGCAGAATCATCACATTTACCATGCAGCTGTAGAGAGAATAATGCGGACAAAACATACAGAGTAAATAGTGAGCGGTGCTCAGCCTGGAAATGATGCAGAATCATCACATTCACCATGCAGCTGTAAAGAGAATAATGCGGACAATACAGAGTAAATAGTGAGCGGTGCTCAGCGTGGAAATGATGCAGAATCATCATGCTTACCATGCAGCTTGAGTGAGAATAATGAGGACAATACAGAGCAAATAGTAAGCAGTGCTCAGCCTGGAAATGATGTGGAATCATCACATTTACCATGCAGCTTGAGCGGGAATAATGAGGACAATACAGAGCAAATATTGAGTGGTGCTCCGCCCAAAAATGATGCAGCATCATCACATTTACCATGCAGCTTGAGCGGGACTAATGAGGACCATACAAAGTAAATAGTGACCGGTGCTCTGCCTGGAAATGATGCAGCATCATCACATTTACCATGCAGCTTGAGCGGGACTAATGAGGACCATACAAAGTAAATAGTGACCGGTGCTCCACCTGGAAATTATGCAGAATCATCACATTTACCATGCAGCTTGAGTGAGAATAATGAGAACAATACAGAGCAAATACTGAGCGGTGCTCAGCCCGGAAATGATGCAGAATCATCACATTTACCATGCAGCTTGAGTGAGAATAATGAGGACAATACTGAGCAAATAGTGAGCAGTGCTCAGCCTGGAAATGATGCAAAATCATCACATTTACCATGCAGCTTGAGTGAGAATAATGAGCACAATACAGAGAAAAAAGTGTGCGGTGCTCAGCCTGGAAATGATGCAAAATCATCACATTTGCCATGTAGCTTGAGTGGGACTAATGAGGACAAAACAAAGCAAATAGTGACCAGTGCTCTACCTGGAAATGATGCGGAATCATCACATTTACCATGCAGCCTGAGTGAGGATAATGAGGACAATACAGAGCAACTAGAGCCTGGAAATGATGCAAAATCATCACATTTACCATGCAGCTTGTGTGAGAATAATGAGGACAACTCAGAGAAAAAAGTGTGCAGTGCTCGGCCTGGGAAAGATGCAAAATCATCACATTTACCATGCAGCTTGAGCGGGACTAATGAGGACAATACAAAGCAAATATTGACCAGTGCTCTGCCTGGAAATTATGCGAAATCATCACATTTACCATGCAGCTTGAGTGGGAATAATGAGGACAATATAGAGCAAATAGTGAGTGGTGCTCCGCCTGGAAAAGATACAGAATCATCACATTTACCATGCAGCTTGATCGGGACTAATGACGACAATACAAAGCAAATAGTGACCGGTGCTCTGCCTGGAAATGAGGCAGAATCATCACATTTACCATGCAGCCTGAGTGAGGATAATGAGGACAATACAGAGCAAATAGTGAGCGGTGCTCAGCCTGGAAATGATGCAAAATCATCACATTTACCATACAGCTTGAGTGAGAATAAGGAGGACATACAGAGCAAATAGTGAGCGGTGCTCAATCCGGAAATGATGCAGAATCATCACATTTACCATGCAGCTTGAGTGGGAATAATGAGGACAATACAGAGCAAATTATGACCAGTGCTCAGCCTGGAAATGATGCGAAATCATCACATTTACCATGCAGCTTGAGTGAGAATAATGAGGACAACTCAGAGAAAAAAGTGTGCAGTGCTCGGCCTGGGAAAGATGCAAAATCATCACATTTACCATGCAGCTTGAGCGGGACTAATGAGGACAATACAAAGCAAATATTGACCAGTGCTCTGCCTGGAAATGATGCAAAATCATCACATTTACCATGCAGCTTGAGTGGGAATAATGAGGACAATACAGAGCAAATAGTGAGTGGTGCTCCGCCTGGAAAAGATACAGAATCATCACATTTACCATGCAGCTTGATCGGGACTAATGACGACAATACAAAGCAAATAGTGAGCGGTGCTCAGCCCGGAAATAATGTAGAATCATCACATTTACCATGCAGCTCGAGCGGGACTAATAAGGACAATACAAAGCAAATAGTGACCAGTGCTCTGCCTGGAAATGATGCAAAATCATCACATTTACCATGCAGCTTGGGTGGGAATAATGAGGACAATACAGAGCAAATAGTGAGAGGTGCTAAGCCTGGAAATGATGACGAATTATCACATTTACCATGCAGCTTGAATGGGAATGAGGGCAATACAGAGCAAATAGTGACCAGTGCTCCACCTGGAAATGATGCAGAATCATCACATTTACCATGCAGCTGTAGAGAGAATAATGCGGACAAAACATACAGAGTAAATAGTGAGCGGTGCTCAGCCTGGAAATGATGCAGAATCATCACATTCACCATGCAGCTGTAAAGAGAATAATGCGGACAATACAGAGTAAATTGTGAGCGGTGCTCAGCGTGGAAATGATGCAGAATCATCATGCTTACCATGCAGCTTGAGTGAGAATAATGAGGACAATACAGAGCAAATAGTAAGCAGTGCTCAGCCTGGAAATGATGTGGAATCATCACATTTACCATGCAGCTTGAGCGGGAATAATGAGGACAATACAGAGCAAATATTGAGTGGTGCTCCGCCCAAAAATGATGCAGCATCATCACATTTACCATGCAGCTTGAGCGGGACTAATGAGGACCATACAAAGTAAATAGTGACCGGTGCTCTGCCTGGAAATGATGCAGCATCATCACATTTACCATGCAGCTTGAGCGGGACTAATGAGGACCATACAAAGTAAATAGTGACCGGTGCTCCACCTGGAAATTATGCAGAATCATCACATTTACCATGCAGCTTGAGTGAGAATAATGAGAACAATACAGAGCAAATACTGAGCGGTGCTCAGCCCGGAAATGATGCAGAATCATCACATTTACCATGCAGCTTGAGTGAGAATAATGAGGACAATACTGAGCAAATAGTGAGCAGTGCTCAGCCTGGAAATGATGCAAAATCATCACATTTACCATGCAGCTTGAGTGAGAATAATGAGCACAATACAGAGAAAAAAGTGTGCGGTGCTCAGCCTGGAAATGATGCAAAATCATCACATTTGCCATGTAGCTTGAGTGGGACTAATGAGGACAAAACAAAGCAAATAGTGACCAGTGCTCTACCTGGAAATGATGCGGAATCATCACATTTACCATGCAGCCTGAGTGAGGATAATGAGGACAATACAGAGCAACTAGAGCCTGGAAATGATGCAAAATCATCACATTTACCATGCAGCTTGTGTGAGAATAATGAGGACAACTCAGAGAAAAAAGTGTGCAGTGCTCGGCCTGGGAAAGATGCAAAATCATCACATTTACCATGCAGCTTGAGCGGGACTAATGAGGACAATACAAAGCAAATATTGACCAGTGCTCTGCCTGGAAATTATGCGAAATCATCACATTTACCATGCAGCTTGAGTGGGAATAATGAGGACAATATAGAGCAAATAGTGAGTGGTGCTCCGCCTGGAAAAGATACAGAATCATCACATTTACCATGCAGCTTGATCGGGACTAATGACGACAATACAAAGCAAATAGTGACCGGTGCTCTGCCTGGAAATGAGGCAGAATCATCACATTTACCATGCAGCCTGAGTGAGGATAATGAGGACAATACAGAGCAAATAGTGAGCGGTGCTCAGCCTGGAAATGATGCAAAATCATCACATTTACCATACAGCTTGAGTGAGAATAAGGAGGACATACAGAGCAAATAGTGAGCGGTGCTCAATCCGGAAATGATGCAGAATCATCACATTTACCATGCAGCTTGAGTGGGAATAATGAGGACAATACAGAGCAAATTATGACCAGTGCTCAGCCTGGAAATGATGCGAAATCATCACATTTACCATGCAGCTTGAGTGAGAATAATGAGGACAACTCAGAGAAAAAAGTGTGCAGTGCTCGGCCTGGGAAAGATGCAAAATCATCACATTTACCATGCAGCTTGAGCGGGACTAATGAGGACAATACAAAGCAAATATTGACCAGTGCTCTGCCTGGAAATGATGCAAAATCATCACATTTACCATGCAGCTTGAGTGGGAATAATGAGGACAATACAGAGCAAATAGTGAGTGGTGCTCCGCCTGGAAAAGATACAGAATCATCACATTTACCATGCAGCTTGATCGGGACTAATGACGACAATACAAAGCAAATAGTGACCGGTGCTCTGCCTGGAAATGAGGCAGAATCATCACATTTACCATGCAGCTTGAGTGGGAATAATGAGGACAATACAGAGCAAATAGTGAGCGGTGCTCAGCCCGGAAATGATGTAGAATCATCACATTTACCATGCAGTTTGAGCGGGACTAATGAGGACAAAACAAAGCAAATAGTGACCAGTGCTCTACCTGGAAATGATGCGGAATCATCACATTTACCATGCAGCCTGAGTGAGAATAAGGAGGACATACAGAGCAAATAGTGAGCGGTGCTCAACCCGGAAATGATGCAGAATCATCACATTTACCATGCAGCTTGAGTGGGAATAATGAGGACAATACAGAGCAAATTATGACCAGTGCTCAGCCTGGAAATGATGCGAAATCATCACATTTACCATGCAGCTTGAGTGAGAATAATGAGGACAACTCAGAGAAAAAAGTGTGCAGTGCTCGGCCTGGGAAAGATGCAAAATCATCACATTTACCATGCAGCTTGAGCGGGACTAATGAGGATAATACAAAGCAAATATTGACCAGTGCTCTGCCTGGAAATGATGCAAAATCATCACATTTACCATGCAGCTTGAGTGGGAATAATGAGGACAATACAGAGCAAATAGTGAGTGGTGCTCCGCCTGGAAAAGATACAGAATCATCACATTTACCATGCAGCTTGATCGGGACTAATGACGACAATACAAAGCAAATAGTGACCGGTGCTCTGCCTGGAAATGAGGCAGAATCATCACATTTACCATGCAGCTTGAGTGGGAATAATGAGGACAATACAGAGCAAATAGTGAGCGGTGCTCAGCCCGGAAATGATGTAGAATCATCACATTTACCATGCAGTTTGAGCGGGACTAATGAGGACAAAACAAAGCAAATAGTGACCAGTGCTCTACCTGGAAATGATGCGGAATCATCACATTTACCATGCAGCCTGAGTGAGAATAAGGAGGACATACAGAGCAAATAGTGAGCGGTGCTCAACCCGGAAATGATGCAGAATCATCACATTTACCATGCAGCTTGAGTGGGAATAATGAGGACAATACAGAGCAAATAGTGAGCAGTGCTACACCTGAAAATGATGCAAAATCATCACATTTACCATGCAGCTTGAGTGTGAATAATGAGGACAAGACAGAGAAAAAAGTGTGCAGTGCTCGGCCCGGGAAAGATGCAAAATCATCACATTTACCATGCAGCTTGAGTGGGAATAATGAGGACAATACAGAGCAAATAGTGAGCGGTGCTCAGCCCGGAAATGATGTAGAATCATCACATTTACCATGCAGTTTGAGCGGGACTAATGAGGACAAAACAAAGCAAATAGTGACCAGTGCTCTACCTGGAAATGATGCGGAATCATCACATTTACCATGCAGCCTGATTGAGGATAATGAGGACAATACAGAGCAAATAGAACCTGGAAATGATGCAAAATCATCACATTTACCATGCAGCTTGAGTGAGAATAATGAGGACAAGACAGAGAAAAAAGTGTGCAGTGCTCGGCCTGGGAAAGATGCAAAATCATCACATTTACCATGCAGCTTGAGTGAGAATAATGAGGACAAGAGCAAATAGTGAGCGGTGCTTAGCCCGGAAATAATGTAGAATCATCACATTTACCATGCAGCTCGAGCGGGACTAATAAGGACAATACAAAGCAAATAGTGACCAGTGCTCTGCCTGGAAATGATGCAAAATCATCACATTTACCATGCAGCTTGGGTGGGAATAATGAGGACAATACAGAGCAAATAGTGAGAGGTGCTAAGCCTGGAAATGATGACGAATTATCACATTTACCATGCAGCTTGAATGGGAATGAGGGCAATACAGAGCAAATAGTGACCAGTGCTCCACCTGGAAATGATGCAGAATCATCACATTTACCATGCAGCTGTAGAGAGAATAATGCGGACAAAACATACAGAGTAAATAGTGAGCGGTGCTCAGCCTGGAAATGATGCAGAATCATCACATTCACCATGCAGCTGTAAAGAGAATAATGCGGACAGTACAGAGTAAATAGTGAGCGGTGCTCAGCGTGGAAATGATGCAGAATCATCATGTTTACCATGCAGCTTGAGTGAGAATAATGAGGACAATACAGAGCAAATAGTAAGCATTGCTCAGCCTGGAAATGATGTGGAATCATCACATTTACCATGCAGCTTGAGTGGGAATAATGAGGACAATACAGAGCAAATATTGAGTGGTGCCCCGCCCAAAAATGATGCAGCATCATCACATTTACCATGCAGCTTGAGCGGGACTAATGAGGACAATACAAAGCAAATAGTGACCGGTGCTCCGCCTGGAAATGATGCAGAATCATCACATTTACCATGCAGCTTGAGTAAGAATAATGAGAACAATACAGAGCAAATACTGAGCGGTGCTCAGCCCGGAAATGATGCAGAATCATCACATTTACCATGCAGCTTGAGTGAGAATAATGAGGACAATACTGAGCAAATAGTGAGCAGTGCTCAGCCTGGCAATGATGCAAAATCATCACATTCACCATGCAGCTTGATTGAGAATAATGAGCACAATACAGAGAAAAAAGTGTGCGGTGCTCAGCCTGGAAATGATGCAAAATCATCACATTTGCCATGTAGCTTGAGTGGGAATAATGAGGACAATACAGAGCAAATAGTGAGCGGTGCTCAGCCCGGAAATGATGCAGAATCATCACATTTACCATGCAGCTTCAGTGGGAATAATGAGAACAATACAGAGCAAATAGTGAGCGGTGTTAAGCCTGGAAATGATGCAGAATCATCACATTTACCGTGCAGCTTGAGTGGGAATGAGGGCAATACAGAGTAAATAGTGACCGGTGCTCCACCTGGAAATGATGCAGAATCATCACATTTACCATGCAGCTGTAGAGAGAATAATGCAAACAATACATACAGAGTAAATAGTGAGCGGTGCTCAGCCTGCAAATGATGCAGAATCATCACATTTTACCATGCAGCTGTAGAGAGAATAATGCAAACAATACATACAGAGTAAATAGTGAGCGGTGCTCAGCCTGGAAATTATGCAGAATCATCACATTTACCATGCAGCTTGAGTGAGAATAATGAGGACAATACAGAGCAAATAGTAAGCAGTGCTAAACCTGGAAATTATGCAAAATCATCACATTTACCATGCAGCTTGTGTAAGAATAATGAGGACAAGACAGAGCAAATAGTCAGCGGTGCTCAGCCTGGGAACGATGCAGAATCGTCAAATTTACCATGCAGCTTGAGTGGGGATATTGAGGAATGTGGCTCACCCAAAAGGAAGGATAATGCAGAAGAGGAATCTATTCTAGAGGAAAATGAAAGGGACTCTGAAAAAGAGTCCAACTCACCCAGAGAAGGAACCAGCATTAAAGCAAATTATACATCAAGCTTTGATACATCAGATCCTGCTTTGTGGACACAGATCCTACTTTCTGCTGATATAGACCGGATAATTTTGAATGGACCAAGTAAAATCAAAGCCATGAGATTCCCAGTGAATAAAAAAAAGCGACACTTCTCAATGTCACACTGTCAAAGAGTGCATGAGAGGGGTGAGATAATACATAGACCTTGGCTTGTTTACTCAAAATCAGTTGATAAAGTGTTCTGCTTTTGTTGTAAAATATTTGATAGGGCTGCAAAATCAATGCTTGTACTTTCTGGTTACAACTGTTGGCATAACATTGCTGATCCTCTAAAAAATCACAGTGTCACGTGCTCATTTTATCACATACTCAAAATGGACAGATACAGGGTCTAGACTCAGACAGAACAAATGCATAGATTCAGAAAACTAGCTGATAATTAATTCAGAAATCGCTCATTGGAGAAATGTGCTTCAACGTTTAATCTCTATTATTCTCTTCCTTGCAAAGGATATCTTAGCTTTCAGGGGCTCATCAGATAAGTTGTTCACTGATCATAATGGCAATTTCCCAGGTTTGCAGAGCTCCTTCGGAAATAGGATGATGTCATGCGTAAACATTTAAAAGGAGTAGTTCCTAAAGAAGTCAAAGATCATTACTGCAGCAAAATAATTAAAAATAAATTGCTTGACATTATGGCAAGTAAGGTGCTTGAGAACATATTGATGCGACTTTGCAAAGCAAAATTCTACTCAGTTATCCTGGACTGCACTTCCGACATAAGTCACAAAGAACAGATGTCACTGACGGTGAGATTTGTTGATGACAGTGATGGACAAACGAAAGTAAAGGAACACTTTGCTTTAAGCCTGTGGACGACTTTATTGGAAAAGGCTTAACTGAACTGTTTATTAATGTCCTGAATGAAAATAAAGTACTGCTTGAACACTGCCGTGGTCAAGGACATGACAATGGCGCAAACATGAAAGGCAAACACAGTGGGGTTCAGGCTAGGATTCTTGCTCTTAATCCAGGAGCATTTTTTGTGCCTTGCGGCTGCCATTCCCTAGATCTGGTTGTATCCCATGCAGCATTGTCATCTTTGGATTCAGTAACTCTCTTTGGATTACTACAAAGAATATACACTCTTTTTTCAGCATCTACTATTAGGTGGAAAGTCCTCACAAAGAATGTTAGAAATCTCACTGTAAAACCACTAAGCGACACCCGTTGGGAGAGTCACATTGAGGGCCTGAAAGCAGTAAGGTTCCAAGTGACTGACATCTATGTTGCACTAATGGAATTAGCACAGTTAAGCAAGACTGATGCTGGAATCAGACATGAGGCCCAAAGTCTGGCTAACCAGATAACTGACTTCAAATTTCTGATTTCACTTGTAGTTTTGCACGATATCTTATTTCAGATTAACATTCTGAGCAAGACATTACAAAATAGGTCTGTGGACATTTTGACTGCTACTTCTTTGATGAGAGGATGCCTTCAGTTCTTTGTAGTCTACAGAGACAATGGATTTGAAAATAACAAAGAAATGGCAGCTGACCTAGGAGTTGAGTCTGCCTTCAAGGAGATCCGTATTCGTCAAAGAGAGAGACAGTTTCATTATGAGGGTAGAGATGATATAACACAGACCCAAAGTCCATAAGAAAAGTTCAAAAGGGAGTTTTTTTGTGTGCTTGTTGACAAAGCCCATGGTTCAATTGAAGAAAGGTTTGGACAAATTAAGGATCATGAAAGATGCTGGGGCTTTCTGTATGACCTTAGCAAGCTTCCTATGGACAAAATAACACCATGACACCATGAATCTTCTGACATCAATGGCAAGGACCTTCATGTTGTATTGGACAATATACGCTACATGTTACCGAGAGGGACAGTTACACCACTAGCTGTTCTCAAGTATATTCATGATGTTAAACTGATGAACATTTTCCCAAATGTCTGGATATGATTTAAGATTCTGCTCACTCTGCATGTCACAGTAGCAAGTGGTGAGCGCAGCTTCTCCAAACTAAAGCTCATTAAAACGTGCATTGGCCAATCCCTGCATCAATCCGATGCTGTGCTTCAATTTGCAAGGGCAAAGTCAAGAAAAGTTACTTTTTGAACACATGAGACAGGCACCATTCAAAAACTGCCACCTATAATCTAATGTATGCATTTTCTTTTGCATTTGTATTTCCATCTTGTTCATTATCAAGTGCACTATTTAAAACATCACATTTTTTTGGTTGTCATTTTTTTTTGCGGGGAGGACGGGCACCAACCATGCTTCCCACCTGGGGTACAATCTGTTGTAAGACCGAAACCGGCCCTGCTTAAACGTAGCTAAATTAGCTGCTATTGCCTATCATAGCTTCTAACCCACTACAGTTGTGAGGTTATTAAACTATCACACTCATAACATGGCAATTAGAAAACTGCATAATAGAACAATAGGCACTTTTTTGCATATATGTGTGTGTACAATACATGTGGTATCTCTCTGAATAAACTCACTATGTAGTGGTTTCATTTTTCATTGGTAAACGCATGACCAGAAAGCAATGGGGTCCATTAAAAAGATTGATTCCTCATTCATTATCGCAATACCCAGTGACTGCCACCACGCCCACTGCTTATAGGAAGAGTACCCTATATCTAGCAGTGCCTTTGTGTTCCTCAACAGAAGGATTGTCCGTTGCTATTACTTGAACAGTGTTGTTTGAATACCACCGAAGGACTTGCTCATGAAACCATCCATTCTTTGTAAAATAGAGGTTCTTGACACAATAAGAAATCGGGTTTGTCATGTGCAATGACGTAGACCCTATGGAATCATCAGGCACAGTAGGAAACATGTGAATGGTAACAGGGGCAGTTGTTTTAAACTGTGGCGCTAATTCTCACTTTCAACCATCCCATACCCAGGGAAGTACCAACTACAAAGGAGAGACACCCCTATTCCAGGTTCCTCTGAGACAAAGGTGCAGATAATCTGGTTACTATGCAGGTCACATGCTCCCCAGGGGATCTCAAAGATCTAGTGCAGGACTTGCCAAACATTAGAGCGGAACCCAGAGAATCACTGAGGAGCCTCCGACTGGTATCCAGCATTACAACCCCATACCAGTTCAGGCAAGTAACAAGGACCGCTGAAGTGAGAACACCTCGCCAAACAGGGCGTATGGCCAGTAGCTGATACTGGGATAGGTAAAGACATAACACAAGTGTTGGAAAGATTAGTAAATGTAATCCCTGAGGTGTTCCCTCGAAAGAGACTGGGGCAAGATCCACAATTGTAAGCAAAACAAGGGAGACTCTGAGGTGCTATTTCTGGTGGACCGGCTTAAGGTCATTTTCACTCAGCATTCAGGCATATTGAAACTTGCACAAGAAACTGACGCAAATAAAGCTATTCAGGGGCTACAGCCAAAACCGAAACAGCAACTTAAAATGAGTTGCTTTGGATGGCAAACCAAACTCTTGTTAGATTTGTTTACAGTAGCAAACCACTGTCATCCTGCAGGCAACAAAAGAAAGAAAACAAGCTCATGGCCTTGCACTTACAAAATCGCCAATGGCAGACGTATCAGACTGGTGTAAGAGTTTCACCAGGAAAGTGGGAGTGGAGGGTATTACAGGAATGAGCCCCAGGGACTTGGGCTTGGGAGCCGTATAGCTTGTAAATATAGTAATCAGGAGCGTCCGCAAATGCACCAGCTGTCATGCTGAACAATGTAGCTCCTATCACCCTGAATGAGGACCAGTATTAGGATAGGCTGAGAAAGAAAATGATCACAAATCTAGTAATAACTGTAGTTCAGCTGGTACATGTGCTCAGTGTGCTCTAAAAGGACAGTGTGTCATGGTGGGTTGACATAGGGCCACAGTGTTTCCCAACTATGCCTCCTTCTTCCCCAACTGTCAGTGCCGTGTAGACATCTCTAACAAACCTGTACCCCATCTAGTTACTAAGCCTACATCTGTTACTATGCCAGTAAGATAGCTCAGTGGGTTGAGCACTCGATGCTGCGATCTGTGTGTGATCTGCATCTCGCAGGTTTGAATCCCAGCAGGGCCAACTCAGCCTTTCATCCTTCCGAGGTTGATAAATGAGTACCAACCCCAGTTGGGTGATATTGTATGCATATATGTTCTATGTAAAGTGCTCAGGCGTAAGCGCGATATAAATAACACACATAATTATTACACTGGTTCTCTTCACAAACATGTCCCAGTCAATCTATCATGAACAGTAAATTGCACTGTATAATGTAAACGAGGTGGAGTATTGAAAAAAAGCCTCCATAATAACACTGAAGCTGTGTGAGTGACACTACATGAGGCCCCACCCAGACTGCAAAGATGACCATTTGTTCCCAGAGCACATCAAATGATTGTCCCAGGTCTCAGATTGTCTGTGGAAATCATATGATAATGAGGTAGGCTATATTCATAATTATTAGCCCACCGTAATGAGAGTTAATCATTATTCAGTTGCTCTTGAGGCATGAAATTAGTTACAAAAGTAGTCTGTATAATGGTCCCATTCCCTCTGTGAAGAAGCCAAGAAAATACATTTACCAGTTTGAACAAGACCTTCGTGCTGCCAATGCTTTTGTGTTGACATTATTCCCAATAGGCCTGAATTCTGCAACCATACTACACTTCCTTGTAATGTCTGCTACTCGGCTTGCGTGAATGGATTCGCTTCGTTCTGTCATCCATTCTCTGGTTGATATGATAGTTTATTTATATAGCGCCTATACACAATGTGTTTCAAAGCACTTCAAGGCAAGGGAGCGAACAAGGGAAAATACAACAACATTCTTACAGGCCATGAACAGTAAGTATGTGAAATTAACTATCGTACTCGGCCTGACAACATTTCAGATAGTGCAAGAGCTAAAACATAGACAAGGAAGGGAGGGGGAGTGGGAAGGAAAGGGAAACAGACAGGCGACTACCGTAATAGGCCTGACGACATTTCTGGTAGAGCTGGAGGAAAACAAAAGGTGAGGGAGAGAGGTGCAGAAGGGAGGGGAGGAACAAAACAAGCGACTATCGTACTAGGCCTAACAACGTTTCAGATAGTGCTGGAGGGGGTGGGGGGGACAGTAGGGGGATGGGGGAGCAACAGACCAGGTTGCTATCATACTAGGTCCAGGGACAATTCTGATAGAGTAAGTGCATAGAAGAAAGTCAGGGGAAGAGGGGAGGAGATAGGAAAAGGGAGAGGGGAGGGGAGGTGAGAACAGAGAGTAAGCAGTCAAAAGGAGTGGAGAAGCAAGAGGGGAGAGCGAATACAATTGCAGAAGTCAGTAGTAACACATAATGTTGCAAGCCAGGATACAAGATGAAGATGGGAACAGCATGATTCAGGGCCACCATGAGTACAAGATGCAAAGGAAGTCCAGCACGAGAGTTGAGAAAGGGTGACGCACCGTGAATAAATGAAGTCCATAAAAGTAAAATCCAGCATTGGCCACAAGACGGTGATGGTGAGACCAGAATGTATCAGGACAGACTCCTGTGTGCAGGAAGGGTGGGGGCACAATGGAACAACATGGGGGGACCAGAGAGGGTGGGGATGGCCTGTGGGGACAGAGGGTGTGAACACATGTTGGTGCATGCTTACCTGCTGTCTTAGCAGGGGGTGGGACCCTGGATCCCCCTTGTCCAAACAGGTCCATTCCCTTTTCTTTGACTGCCCTTCACTTTGAACGCCCGGGCGAGAGACGCCCTTGATCTAAGAGTTAAGAGCAGGAAAGAAGAGGCAGGACTAAGAAGGTGGGTGGTGCTTAGGCCAGGTGACCTAGATCCAATTACACCTGCTCTCCAGTTGCAGAGGAAAAGAAGCTGGAGGGCTACTTAAGTAGGGAAAAGAGTGGCAAGCAAGAAGGCACCAGGTGGGCGGGGCTTGCTAAGTGGTGAAAAAGTGCAGCAACCAGGAAGGCACCAGGTGGGCGGGGCTTAGGCCAGGTGACCTAGATCCACTTACACCTGCTCCCCCTTTCCATCCTTTGAGTCTGCCACGCTCCTCCAACACTGCTTTCCAGACTTCTGTGTAGGTCTGATATCGCTGTCGGTACCGCACATCTCTGTGTTTGCCCTTGTTCTGTCCTTTACATCACTTTCCTTCTGAAAGTGGAATTATTAACCCTTTTAGAACACCAATTCCCTCAAGGTTACGACTCATGTGTTTCCTGGACTGTGGATTTACCCACACTGATTGGATTTCCTTACCTGGACACACATTTGGAACTTACCTGGATTGCTGATTCCCTTGTGTCCTCGTGCCATCAGGCCTGGATGACCTGTCTGGTTCGGACTCTGGACCTGTACACTGATTGGACTTCCTTACCTGGACACACATTTGGAACTTACCTGGATTGCTGATTTCCTTGTGTCCTTGTGCCATCAAGCCTGGATGACTTGTCTGGTTGGGACTCAGGCACAGACACAACAAAGTACATATAAGTAATTACACTTTTGCACACACTTTAATACATACTAACATTAATAAACTCTCTCCCTTGCTCTCCTGTCTGGGGTTCTGGGGTTTGCCACATCTAGGGAGACCTTCCTTTCCAGGGGTTACCACCCCTGTCCTGGGGGTTCCTTATAGCTCCCCAGCGGGTTCTGGTGAATTGTGGATCGCTGAGAGTGACACAGAAAGACTAACCTGACACTGCTGTACAAAATGATAATGTGTACTTTAGTTTAGTTTATTTTCTTATATAGTGTGCCTAACCCAAGGGTATCTGGGCACTTATACTTGGGTACACATGGTGGGTTATAGATCACCACACAATCAGTTACGGAATATATTTACAAGTCACAAATGCAAGTATAAACAGCACATATTTATATGAATACAGGGTTGAGGAATATTCACAAATTTACAATAGATTTACAATCATTACAATAGTGGAGTGCAGAGTGTGCAAATTAACTATACAACGGTAGCCAAAGTGTTGTGTAGCAGGGAGAGAGTTCTGCTAAACTGTAGTTTTGGCGAGAAGCCATGATTTGGCCTTGGCTCTGAAGGACCAAAAAGAGGGTTCTGCTCTTACGTCTGGGGGCAGAGAGTTCCAGCATTTGGCCGCTAACACTGGGAAACTAGATCTTCTTGCTTTTTTTAAGTTGTATTTAGGGATGGTGAGTTGGTTGAGGTAGTTGGATCTGGTCGGTCTGTTCGACTGATATCTACAGAATTTATCTGTCAGGTATTTCGGGGCCATGTTAGAGAGGCATTTGTGTGTGATGACTAACGATCATAGGGTGATTCTATCACGCACAGGTAGCCAGAGTGCCTCCCTACGAAAGGTTGAGATATGGCTGTCGCGAGGGATGTTTAAGGCCGATCTTAGAGCATTGTTCTGGAGAACTTGGAGTTTATTTAAATTCCGAGAGGAAGAGCCAATTAATAGGGTATTACAGTAATCCAGTTTCGAGGGGATCAAAGCTCAGGCAAGTGCAATACAGTGATTAGTGGATAAGAACGGTTTACAGGTATTTATGAGTTTGTTGGTGTAGGCCCTGGATGAGGCTGTAGTGTTGACTTGTTTTTTTAGTGATAAGGTGGAGTCTAAGTAGACCCGAATGTAGTAATGATGATGAGGCATAGTTCATTATGATTTATATAGTTTATTGGGAGAAAGTCCCCAACAGCCAACCTCCTTCATGCAGGCATCTTCTTGTCTGGTTCTGAGCACAGGTTCCAGAACCAGACAAGAAGAACACTCTTAAATGGAACCAAGTAACACTCTACATCATAACATCTCCTCCTCCGCATTATTTATGAAGGATATGATTATAAAGAACTATATACATAAATATAACATGCAACCTAATAAGGCTAATAACTCGAGAAGAAACTATATACAGGAAACATCAATATGTAACACATGTTTTTAAATTTCCTTTCTACCATAAATGAATTCTTATTAAAAGGATACATGCTGTGACTCCATAGCAATGTCCAGGATGATGCAGTCCATGTTTGTGACTGTATATGAGTATGTTAACAGTCTCAGTAGTAAATAAAATATCTCTTGAAATTATGTACAATTCTCCTAGCTCTCGAGGAAAGGTTATTGTTTTCACATGGATTTCTATAAATCTTTCCATCGACATAGTTCTCCACCGTACCACCATCACTTGCAATTGTATTACTTTCTTCGATATTCTTGCTTGTCGATTTGTCCCTCCATATTCCTTGTGTGAAAGACTGATCAGTACCATTCCTCATCTGATCTTCTTTCTTCGCCAATATGATATCATTGCATGACCATTTGTTGCCATCTTCCAAGATTACTGACTTATTGGAACATTTAATCACTCTCTGAGGAGATTGGAATTTGGATTCCCCTGTCATAACCCTCCTGGGTTCTCTTACCCTAATCCAGTCTCAACTCTCAACCTTACTTTCTTTTACACGCTTTTGCCTATCATAGCATTTCGTGTATTGATCTTGCCTCCTCGTTACTTTCCTTACTATTTCATCCTTTTTTCTCTTCTTTATAGTCATTCAAGCAGGTCTAAGTCTGTTATTGGCAATTCTCCCTCTCATCAAGGTGAAAGGTTCCACTTCAGTCACTGAGTGTGGAGAGACTTTATACGTGTTCAGCGCTTCTTTGAGTGTTTCTTTCCACGGCAAGCTATTGGCAACAGCTAATTGAATTACGCCTTTTATGAAACGATTCATTCTCTCCACTAAGCTATTTCCAATAGGGTGGTATAATGCTGTCGTGCTGTGTTTGATGGCTCGTTCTTTCAGAAAACATTGAACTTCCTGCGACATAAATTGAGCTCCATTGTCCGATATCAACTCCTGTGGTTCACCCTCTCTACAAAAAATGTATTCTAAAAATTGTGTAACTTTCCTGGCAGAAACAGATTCCTCAATAATTCCACACTCCGCCCATTTGGATATAGTCAATCAACTCATTAAAATATACTTTTGACGGTTCTAGTATCTCATATGGACCAGCTATATCAATAGCCAGCTTTGCCCAAACTGAGTCTGGTATGGCTATTGGTTGTAAGGGTGTGATCCTGGTTAACTTTCCTTTATCACTCACTGCGCAAGCGGAACATTCTTTGACAAATGTTTCTAAATTGCTCCACATGTTGCGCCACCAATAAGTATCTCTGACCCTTCTTTTTGTCAAACTCCTCTGCCCATAACCCTCATGGGCAATATCCATGATTCTCTCTCTTAATGTTACAGGAGGAACAATCCGATCTCCTCGATAAACACATGCATCATCACATGAAATTTCATCTCTTATCTTCTCCCAGGATCTAATGTCCACATTAACATCTTTCCAACCACTTTCCACCGCTTTCCTTAAATGTCTTTGTTCTGGATCCCGTTTGGTAGCCTCAATCCATTAATCTCTCCCAAAACGAGTATGTACTTGCGCAATAATGCAATCCATGTCTTGATCCTCTTCCACTTCATCACTATCACAGTGATCTTTTTCCTCATTGTCGCATGGCATTCAAGAGAAACAATCAGCCACTATGTTTGTTCTCGCGGAGTGTACTTTATAATCAAATTATATTGCATAATAATCAAACTCCACCTACTAATGCGTGGGGATGTCAAATGAGGGTTCTTTGGATTCAAAATATTATATTGCATAATAATCGAACTCCACCTACTAATGCGTGGGGATGTCAAATGAGGGTTCTTTGGATTCAAAATCTGTATATGTGGCTTGTGATCCATCTTAAGTTCAATGGGAACTCCCCAAATAAGCCCTTTGAAATGTTCTAAGATCCATTTGACTGCCAATGCCTCCTTCCCAACAGTTGAATAATTCCTTTCTGCCCCTTTTAAAGTCCTGGAAGCAAAAGCAATTGGGACTACCAATCCATTTTGCACTTGTTCCAAAAGGCCTCCCAACCCCATGTTGCTCGCATCCACTGATATTATGGTTTTGGCACTATAATCAAACATTTTAAGGGCAGACGCTTTGTTGATCAACACTTTAATTGTATCCAATTTCTTCTTGCACTCTTCAGACCACTCAAATTTTGTAGGGAAAACAAAGGAACACAAGCTCAATTACCCCTCTTTTTGTCCGCCTTGCAAGGGAACAGGGACAGAGGGATTTTTTGATAGATCTATTTCTTATCTATCTAGAAGTCGCTTTTTTTCAGCTCAATCACCCTTTAACAAAAAATTGGGACTTACCCTCTTTTATACACACTCAAATTTTGTGCCTTTAGTCATCAATCTTCTCATCTGATTTGTCTTATCTGCATAATGGTCCACAAATTTAGAATAATATTCTGTGAGTCCCGGCAAGCTCCAAAGCTGGTCTTTGTTGATAGGATCAGGAAGTTTGAGATTAGTATTCATAAGGGCTTCCTTGGGTTTTATTCCTTCTTCATTAATGCGATGACCCAGATATGTCACTTCTTTTTGTTTTATCTTACATTTTTCAATCTTCAGGGTAAGACCTTTCTGCTGTATAACTTGCAACACCCCCAATAACTTAGCATCATGATCTTCTTCTGACATGGCAGACACTAATATATCATCCTGAAAATAGTGTACCCCTTTGAAGCCACTAAAAAGATGTTGCATCAGTCTCTGAAAGACGGCGGCTGCTGACACTAAGCCAAATGGCATTCTTTTGCATCAAAATGCTCCCAAGGGTGTTACAAACGATGTAAGGTGTCTGGACACTTCCTCTAACACGACCTAGTGGTATGCAGAAGCCAAATCTAGTGTAGAGAAATACTTTGCTGGTTCCATGGTGGTGAGCATTTCTCCAATATTGGGTAGGGGATGACGATCAACCCAAATACTATTGTTAAGATCTCTGAGGTCAACGCACATTCTAATCGACCCTTCCGGTTTTCTTACTATAACAATAGGAGATAGCCAATCAGAGCTCTCTATTGGTTCAACGATGTGCACATAACTTCTCCAATTCTCTCTGTAATGCCTCTCGAGTGCCAATCGGAATGTTCCTTACTTTGTGCACCACAGGTTTTGCACCTCTCTTAAGTATTATGCAATGATTGAATCATTTAAGGACACCAATGTTATTGTTGAAAACTTTGGGAAAACTTTTTGCCAAATTCTCAGCAGAATCACAACTATTGTTCATTATACTCAAAATTGGTACATTCTCGCCAGGGTGTATTCTAATCTTCAATGATGCCTGTTCCCACCAGCCAACTATTGAAAAACCATCTTCAGCCACATACAATTTGCAATATGTTTTCCTTCCTTCAAAGTCCAGGTGCACCCAGGTATATCCTACAATATTGATTGGTGTCTTACCATACCCAGTTGCCCTAACTTTAGTCATTTGCAAGTCATCCATTTTCTTCTTTAAGACATTCAGATTTGTTTCCATATGCACCATTGTATATGGTGACCCTGTATCGACCATCAATTGTTACCTTATGCCATTGATGTCCATGGCCACCCATGGGCCAACAGTGCTTTCAGTTGGAGTAAGGGCCAATATCTGTACTTCATCCTCAAAGCCATCCGTGATCGCCACTAAGTCATTTGAGCCATCAACTTCCTCTAACGCTCTTACACTTGTTGTGGCTCCTCTTCCAAAATGGCTGTTATTCCTTGTTGCATTATAACGTGAATTGAATCTGCCCCTTCCCCTAATGTTGCGACAGACCTTACCAAAATGGCCCACCTGTCCACATTTATAGCATTCAGCTGATTGGGCTGGACAATCTTTCTCTGTATTTGCATGCCTATACCATCCACATTTAAAACATCTGCTTTGTGGTCTTTGGAGTGTTTCTCTACTCTTTCTGGGGTCCATACCAAAATCGGATTTCACTATTCTCTTCACAATGGCAACCAAAGCTTCTTCATCTTTATTGAACCCTCCATCACTTATGTCCTGTACTGACTTTATGTCAACACTTTCTGGCTTACTTTAAACTTCCTTCATGCACTTATCTCCCAGTTCAAACGATCTTGCCATCTCTATTGCCTGTTCCAATGTTGGATTTTTTGCTTGCCATAGCCGCTTTTGAATTTGGGTATCTGCCACGTGCAGAACCAGTTGATCCCTCAAATACTCATCTGCCACACCTCTGAATTCACACGTTCATATGCGGCCTCTTAAAGCAGCAATATAAGTGTCTACAGACTCATTTTTGTTTTGCTTTCTAGAGAGGAATCTGTACCGTTCCAGAACAATGTTTGTTTCATTACCAAAATGTTTGCTCAGTTTTGACAGTGTAGTCTCATATTTCCTCACACTAGCTATAGAATCTCCAGACCCTTCCTCTGTGTCATTGCAATCTGGTAAAGTTCTAAATATCCTCGGTGCCTCTGCACCCACACAATTGAGCAAGGTGGCTTCTTTCAGATTGTCATTGTACTTAGCCCCTCCAATTGCCCTCAAGTAAACTTGGAAGTTGTCTAGCCATTGTTCCCACAGGCAAACAGGATTACCAGACTGTGCCAAGAATTTCATTGGTGCCACAATGTTCTGCATGGTGAAATGATTGCTGTTCTATGAGGGCAGTTGCACAGCAATAAACCTCCAAAAAAAATATGAATCTCTTTAATTCCTTATTTTTTCCTTTTGAATGCAGGCAATATCATATACACAAATGAAATACCCTTAAACTGTCCAACAGAGTCCTCGTTGTGCTGCTATTACATTGAGGTACTTATTGCCATATTGCCCTTATATTATTTCAACTGTCTTGAGAAATTGTCCTTTTACTTTTCCTGCAGAAATCTGATACGATTCTATATCACATGAAACAATGTGCTGTGCCTCGTATGCCCATCACGTGCGGCGCGATCCTTGTAACATTGTATCACCAGCGTTACCAGCAATATCATTAACTGATCATGCAGAGCAGTCACACTCGTAACGGGTCAGCATGCATACCTTCATGAGTTTCTCTTTTTTTTTTGTTGCTCCCATGATACGCGCTATTCGTAACGTTGCTGTCTATATGTTACCATGGAAGTTACAGCCCTCCAAGATGGCGACACGTAATGCACGCACGTAGGTGCCTTACTCGAATATGTCACTGTGGCACTTCCTACGTTATGACGTAGAGACGTGCTTACATAACGGGTGCATTGTTCGGATGTCTGCTTCGGTTGGCTGCTCAGCTTCCGCACAGCTCGTTTGAAGCAAATCACTTTTACGTTAATATGAGGTTATCCATTCATAATCCACTGTAAGAAACATCACCGCTACTTCAATCGATCAGTCTCCTTACTTCTTTTGTGTCCAATGGTTCTAGCTGTCTTTATCTCACATCTCGATGACCACAACCATCACGAGTTTGTGCTGGTACGGATCTGGGGACGACTTCCTCTAGAGACAGCTCCTCGTCGCCAATTGTAGTAATGATGATGAGGCGTAGTTCATGATGATGTATATAGTTTATTGGGAGGAAGTCCCCAACAGCCAACCTCCTTCATGCAGGCATCTTCTTGTCTGGTTCTGAGCACAGGTTCCAGAACCAGACAAGAAGAACACTCTTAAATGGAACTAAGTAACACTCTACATCATCATAACACCGAAGCATTTTGACTTCACTGGAGACTTTTATGCTGTTCCCATGTATGATGAATGCGGAGTAGCGATTATCTAATTTCTTTAGGCGGGCTTGGGAGCCAATGCTCAAGAGTTCAGTCTTGTCATTGTTTAAATATAGACTATGAGTAGCCATCCAGGCTTAGATTTCAAGATAGATGTCGTTGATCATCTTAGTGTCTTTAGTGTAGCAGCCAGTGAGAGTGATGAGGATCTGGGGGTCCTCTGCATAGTTAGTGTAGGTGACACCCAGATTGTACAGATGGTCGAAGAGAAGCTTTGTAAATATATTATAGAGCGTGGGCGAGATGCAAGTGCCCTGCAGCACTCCACAGTGGATGGGGATTGGTGGTAAGGTGTTTAGTCAAGATTTGATGGTCGAACAAGTCGAAGGCTGCTGAGAGGTCTAATGGAAGGAGAATGGGCAGCTTACCTTTGTCTTTCGCTACGTCAATCTGTATTTTTATGTCTAAAAGAACTGTCTCAGTACCGTGTCTGTGTCTGAAGCCGGACTGTCAGAGGCCTAATAGCTTGTTGACTTCCAAGCATTTTTGAATTTGGATATAGGCAGCACAGTCTAGAATTTATAGGAGAAAGGGAACCGTTGTAATAGGCCTATAATTAGTAGGAATGTTGTGGTCCAGGTTCGGTATTTTCAGAAGCAGCATGACCCGCGCCTCTTTGAGGTTATCCGGAACTGAACAGTTTTTGAAGGAGGAGTTTATCAGAGTTGGTATGAACTGTGCTAGTTCTTTTGCTCCATCCTTGATGACCGGCACTGGGCATAGGTCACCTTGGCAGTTGGAAGGTTTTATCCCACAGATTATATTTTCCACGTCAATAGTGGTGACAGGAGCGAAGTGGAAAGGTATTGTTGGAGCTGGGGGTAGGTTGTTTTTCTTTTGTATCAATTTTAGTTTGAAGAATTGTTATTTTATCTGAGAGGGCCGTCTGGATATTAGCACACCAGGCAGCGTTTTTCAGGCACGATTCAGTAGGTGGAGCTGGAGACACTAGTTCCCTTCGAATAGTGAAAAGTTCCTTTGTACTCGACTTAGCATTCTGTATTCTCTCGTTGTATATTTCTCTTTTGGTTCTGAGAATGACTACTTTATAGGAGGTGGCTGCACTTCATTATTTTGTTTTACTGGAGATTAAAGAATACATAGACCTGGGGGGGCGTGGCCAGCGAGCACGCAATGTAGACGTGATTCCTAGGTGCTTCTGTGGCCGCCCGAAATATCCGGCTAATATCCTTTGATTTGGGAAGTTGATTCCACGAAAAAAGATATTTTCCTGCAGAGGAACCCAGTGGCAGCATACGACAGAGAAGTGGACCGAATCCGCTGCGTGAGGAGCAAGATATCTGTGCCGACATGTGTCAGACACAAGGAAAATGGGGATTGTTTAGCGCTAATATTAATAGGCTAATTCAAAGTCACCCATGTGCTACTAACATCACTTTTTTTTACAACATATCATGTGAATGAACACAAAGATCCAAACTATTGATTAATTGTCTCTTTTTATGTTTTATGTTTGATGAGATTTGCAAATGTGATCGAATGGTCGGTTTTATTACAAAATATAATAAATATATGAGATATTTTTGTTAAAAGTGAGCCCTCCATCTCTTTATATTTGCTAAAAGACTGATAGTTTAGGAATACATGGACATGTTTTGAGATCCAGTTTTGTAACCTCTGGTGAAGATATCGAAAGGTAGCTTGTTGGTATTCCCCCTTGTTTCTCGGGATTCTACATCATGGGCAAAGAAAGAAACAAGAAAACCACGACGCAAAGCACCATGGATCAATACGCCACAAGCACACAGCCAGCACCAAACGCGGAGGACCCTAGGGCGACCCCCCCTCCACTGGAAGAACCCCTGTCACTAAAGGACGTGATGACCGCAATCGCCAGTTCGCGCTCCTCAATGGAGCAAAAAATTGACACTATCTCCACCAAGGTCTCGTTCCTTCGCCATGACCTCCAGAAATTCTCATCCCAGACGGGAGAAGCAGAGCAACGAATATCTAGCGTGGAGGACGACCTAAGCGGTGTGCACCAGCAACTCACACAAACACTGAACCGCCTGAAAACCTTGGAAGCCCGAGTGGAGGAGGGAGAAGGCAGGTCCCAACGCAACAACATTCGCATTTTAGGCCTGCCGGAGCGCACAGAAGGTCCCAGCATGGAACTCTTCCTGGAGGAATGGCTGGCAGATCTCTTCACGCCGAAAACCTTCTCGAACTTCTTCTCGGTGGAACGTGCACATCGCGTGCCCACAGGTCGCCCAACCCCAGGGGCACCACCAAGGACAATTATCGCGAAAATTCTAATTACCGCGACAGAGACGGCATCCTGCAGATGGCCAGAACACAAGGCACGGTGATATATAATGGATCCATGATCGCTTTCTTTCCGGACTATACCCGCGAAGTTCAGAAGGCCAGACAGTCCTTTGAACACTTGAAAAGGAAGCTCCACTCTATGAATGTGAAATATTGGCTGCTCTTCCCGGCACAGCTGAAGATCCAACATGAAGGCAAGACAGTCCACTTCACTGATCCACAGGAGGCATGGAGATGGGCAGAGACCCACATTGGAGGAGACTGGACCAGGGCCGATCAAAATCGCAGAGGAAGACCGAGACCAAGACCAGGGGAGGAAAGACCCGTCCGACAACCTGTACTGGAGAATCAGAATGAACCTAATGGGGGCCCCGATCCCTAACGCGGTTAACAGAGACATTGGCCAAACGAAACAACGGAAGGAAACGTCAAAAGAGCACACTGACCGACTGCCTTCTAGGCAGGCACCTGTGACAAACACCTTGCTTGGACTGTTACCAGAAAGGGGTCGCCGCTTATGCACGAAGGATCGAACGCATTGTATGTAATCATAATCAACACACCATGCCATCGGAGAATGCCACGCCCCCGACTCCAGACACTCGACCCAAGAAGGAGTAGTAAGTCGGTGGGAAAGTAATAACAGTTTATATCAAGTTGATCTGGCGACATAGTTTTTCAGCGCCAGTAGAGTTCGGCCGACAGATACTTCATGTTGGGGAGGAGTATGGGGAGGGGGGATGGGGAGTTGTTATATGCTAGAAATTTTCCGGGATGTTACACCACTATAATTTTCACCAAGAGACCGCGAAGCTCATCATGCCCAATACCCATGCCTCCACCCGGCACGACCACTGTACTTTCACAGTTATATATATCACACACGCATCTGGCACAACACACTAGATTCCCAGACAGAAATGCTCACACAACAACATAATGGCTTCACAGGTCGAGACGCACATGCCCCAACGGTAGTCAATGAACGTCATAGATCCCGAAGGATCCTCACATGGAATGTAAACGGCATGGGCTCAAGTATTAAGCGTCGGCTTATAATGCAATTTCTAAACAGGCGTTCCCCTGACATGGCTCTTCTTACGGAGACACACCTAGCGGGTTCGACCTGCCGATTCTTCCTCAGGACCAACTATCGACTATCTTATCACGGAGGGTACACAATGGGTTCCCGGGGTGTCTTGATCCTCGTACACAAACGGCTCCCCTTTGCACTGACGGCAGTGGAACTAGACCCCAGCGGCTGTTTTGTGCTACTTAGAGGCACACTGTGGGGGGAGGTGGTGGCTATTCTGGCGATAAACTCCCCACCGGGGCTGGGGGATGCTCTCTTGAGGGATGTCACGGCATTGATGGCGCAACAACAGCCTGATCTATGGATCCTTGGGGGGGACTTTAATGATGTTATGTGTAATACACGGGACTGGACTCACATACGGAACCGAAACCCAAACTAACCACACGGCTAGCGACATTTGCAACAGCTCTATGCTTAAGTGACCTGTGGAGAGACCTCCACCCTACAGATCAGGGCTTTTCCTTTCACTCGGGAGCCCACGCGTTCCTGTCCAGGATGGATTACTTCTTCCTTACGAATCCCGAAGCGTATACGGTAAAAGCGGCAGAATTCCTTCCCCGCGGCATATCTGACCACTCTCCCCTGGAGGTACTGCTCCAGACAGATAGACCTCTGCCTCCCAGGACTTGGCGGCTAAATAATTATTATTTAGGCCTTCCAGAATTCGTGGAACACATCACCGAAAAATGCAACAAATTCTTTGAAATAAATGCGGGTTCTGTAGAGGATCCGGTGACATTATGGGAAGCTCATAAGGCGGTACTTAGAGGGGAAATAACGGCCTGGACGTGTAATAAGCAGCGAGAACACCATAAGAAAGTAATGGAAGCAGAGGAAGCCGTAAAGGAATGGGAAAATAGATATGTCTCCAACCCCACCCCTGACGCCCACCACTCCCTCGTGAAGGCCAGAGCAACCCTTCACAACACAGCGCTAGATAACGCAAAGCAAGCGCATAGGGAGTCAAGGACCAGAATCTATGAACACGGCGACAAAGCCGGCAAACTATTGGCCTGGCTGGAACGTCGGGAGGAAGGGCACAGGCACGTCAGGCAGATCACATTAGACCCCAACGGACCGGCCCAAACAGACCCGGAAATAGCGGAGGCCTTCACTAAATTTTATGCCGTACTCTATGCCGCCCCAACATCACCGGTAGACCCGTCCCCTCTGGACGAGATCGTGCTCCTGCACCTCTTGGAGCAGCAGAAAACACATCTGGATAGGGAACTGGATGAAGCCGAAATCACAGAGGCCATGTCCCAGCTACAATCCGGGAAGACACCGGGCCCTAACGGCTTCCCGGCCGAGACCTGGAGGAAGCTGGACAGCAACAGGATGGCGGCCCCCTTCCGGGATTTATTCCTGGCGGCCAAAGAACAGGGTACCCTTCCGTTGGACCTACGAACGGCCAATATTGTGGTTATTCCCAAACAAGGAAAGCCCCCTGACTGGTGCACATCATACAGGCCTATATCGCTTATTAACAGCGAAGCAAAGATTTTGGCCAAGGTACTGGCCAATAGACTTCAACCGGTCATATCCTCACTGGTTCATCCGGACCAGTGCGGCTTTATGCCGCAAAGATCGACCAGAATGAACCTACGCAGGTTGCATCTACTCCTGGAAAAAGCCCCAAGCCTCGATGCGCCACTTGCTATTTTAGCAATTGATTTCGAGAAAGCGTTCGACTCGGTGGTGTGGGAAAGCCTGTGGGCGATAATGAGACGCATGAGCATTGGTGAGACTTTTCTCAGCTGTGTTCAGCTGCTATACGAGGTGCCAATGGCTGCAGTCAGGTTAAATGGCTGGACCTCTGCGACCTTCCACTGGGCAGAGGCACCCGACAGGGCTGTCCTCTATCCCCCCTTCTATTCGCCCTAGCGATCGAACCGCTTGCCCAATGGCTCCGACAGGTTACTACATGGTCAGGCTTTTGTTGGCCAGATGGACAAGAGGACAGGGTATCCTTATATGCAGATGACCTGCTACTCTATCTCAGCAACCCAGACCACGCATGCCCAATCATAACCCAAATGCTGACAAATTTTGGGGAATTCAGTGGACTCAGAGTTAACTGGGGTAAATCGGTCCTGTTCCCAGTGAAGGGGGAAGATCTGGCAGTCCCCCGGGGCGTACCATATCGGGTGGAGAGGGGAGGCTTCCGCTATCTGGGCATATGGGTCACAGGGACTCTCTCGGAATATGTGGCACACAACCTGCATCCACTAATCGACCGCTTTGCCGGGGATGTACAGCACTGGATGCTCCTTCCTCTCACACTAATGGGCAGATCGGCCCTCTTTAAAATGATGGTGCTTCCACGCTTCCTTTATGTACTGCAGAATGCCCCATTGGCCATACCAAACGCGTAATTTAACCGAGTAGAGCGCCTAGTCAGGAAACTGATATGGAAGGGCGGGCAGCCTCGAATCACGTTTACCACGTTGCAACGATCCATCTGGGAGGGGGGCATAGGACTCCCACACCTCAGGTCCTACTACTGGGACTGTCAACTAAATGTAGTTAATGACCTCCTTCATGGAGACCCCAAACAACCACACATTAGAGCGGAGGAACCCATTATCCAAGGCACCCCACCACTAGCAACACCATACCAGACCCTAACCAGGCCCCCCGCACAAACAATGTCCACCCATATTGCGATGATCGGGAGGCAGGCACACACCCACATAGGCTGGGGGAACAGGATCACTATGGCACAACCACTATGGCACAACTATGCGTTGAAGGAGGTATGGAAGTTGGCTCCATGGACCCGGTGGGTGGAGGATGGGATAATAACAATTGGAGACATTATTGTTGATGGTTCCATCCTCCCATTCAAAACCCTGCAGCAGAGATTTGGAATATCTGCCACAGAACATTGCCACTACCTACAACTAACACACGCCATTAATGCACATGGGCAAGAGCTTGACGACATACCAGATTACACACCTCTGGAACGCCACTTACCGCCACAGCACATTCCTGCCAAGGTTACCACTATTCTGTACAAGGAGATTAACGCATTCGCCACTCCGGATTTGGTCAGTCTTAAAAATAAATGGGAGGGAGAGGTGAGGCCCATTGACCCAGAGGACTGGATCCAAATACTTATGCACCCACGCGAAATCGCAATAGACTCCAGAATTAGACTGGTACAACTTAAGATACTCCACAGGGTGTACTACCCCCAAGGGGCCCTATTTGGCTGGGGAAGAGCGGAGGACCCTAACTGTTCGAAATGTCGGAGGGAGGAGGGCACTTTCATCCACCTTCTCTGGGAATGCCCTAAAATCAAGACCTTCTGGGCGCAATGCTGTCAACTGCTAACGAGAACCCTGGGGCGCACAATAACCCCACAACTTGCAACAATATTACTGGGGGCCCCAGATGAGAATATCCCGAATAAATGGGAGGGTATTTTTCTCTCCACTGCAGTGGACCTGATGAAACGCGATATAGCACAGAAGTGAGGGGCCCCGGAAAGCCCATCAGTGGCCCAGTGGTCAAACGAAATGGACATATGTGCAGCGAAAGAGCATAGAATCTATACAGCACGGGGGTGCCCGGCAAAAGCCATCAAGATCTGGGGAAAGTGGGAAGACCATGTGATGTAAACCCTGCCGGTTAAAAAGGAAAAGAGATGGACACGACCACTATACGGGACATGGTGAGAAATGCAGATCTTGAAAGCAAAGTGCATAGCGGCAAGACAGGAATGGAGTGATGAACCAACCCGGGTGTTGTGGGGAGGGAGGGTGGGGGGATCTGTTGGTGTATTGTATGTATGTTTAAAAACCAATAAAAAGTGTTATGAAAAAAAAAAGAATACATAGACCTGCCTTCCTCAGGGGTCCAAACAGTCCATCATTATTTTCAGAGCAGTTAAAGGTTTGTTATAAGGCCTGCTGTCTGTCTGGGCCTGTCTGGGCGAAAAAGGCACCTCTTTCTACCAAGGTACTTTTTTGACCCGCATCCGTTTGCTGAACTTCGTGACAAAATCTGACTTCAGTTCTGCTCTTTCTGCCTAGTGAGTTACTTTCTCATGCATGTGCCTTGACTTTTTCCAGTGCATCAACACTTTTGCTCAGCTCTGGTGTCGGCAACACTGTTTCTTTGTCTCCACTTCCTCCGTTCGAAAATGACTCATCTTAGCTGCACATGAAACTCTTTTCCATGGGTCTAACCACATGCTCTGCCTTTTCCCTCTGCCGTTACTGCCACCACATCCATGTAAAATGTGCCATCCTTGCTGCACGACTCTGATACAGGCTCTAATGGTACCCCATTTCCGCTCGCCATGATCGCTAGCCGCCCTCACCTACCAAACTGTGAAATGACCTCAATAATCATCCACTCTCACCCATGACATATCCCTGTTTTTCCCTATTGCCTGCAGCCTTGCAATGTATTTGTATATCCCACGCCCATTTATCCACGCCTTGTACCAGCATCTTTACATATCTTTAACAGCCTTGCATTGTAACTACATCTAATTTGTGCCACCAACTTCGCATGATACACTGCATTGTACCGGTTTCTAAGTGCCTTTGCTCCATCTACCTCGCACTGTAACTTGTAATTTTTATTTTCTTTACATTTTCTTCTCGCATTGTAATTCTATGTCAAGACGGACGTGAGCATTATGCTTCATCTTCCATTTATTTCCTCTCTTCAGCAGTTTCAACAAATAACACAAATTTAAATCTTTTCATTTGAAATAACTTTTTTTTTCTCTCCAAAAAACTACTTGTCCCATCAGTCTTAGGGGCTTGTAGTCCCAGTGTCCTGGTCACGTGACCTAATCCCTCTACTTCCTGTGCTCTTCCTCTTCTTTCCTGCTCTCCAGAGATAAGTACCTCTTCTTCGTGGCTGCGTAGTAAATGTAGTTTAAGTAGAGGCCATAAGCGTTAATTTTGATTGTATACTGTTTATTGTCTGATTAATATCCAGCGTATTGCAAGCGTTAGATTAGATTGATAAAGAGGATCCGGCGGCCCCATGCCGCACTTTCGCACCTCAGGGGCTCGCCGGCTGCCTCTCGCAGAAAGCAAGCTGCGCGCCCGGCACAGTGAGGAGCGAACAGCCCACACCTTTGTGGGCAGAGCGCGTCCCAGCGAGCGGGATGTTTTCGCTCTCCGTAGATGGAGAGAGCAGCCCCCACCTTTGTGGGGGCAGGACTTTCATCGGGAGGCCGAGAGGAGCGCATTGGTAAAGCAGAGCCCCCACCCTTGAGTAGGAGGGGCCGGAGTGCGTAGCAAACGTAACGCTCCGCTCGCAGAGATCGAAATCACTACGGTAATTTAGCCCAAGTCAATTACAGGCTGCCTCAAGCTCATGGAGGAGATTTGAGCATCAAAGACCACGTCTGGCAAGTAATGAACACTGTTTACACAGCTTGAAGCAAGCTCATTGCAGCTTTTTCATACGCAGAAGCCTGCCTAGCAGACCAGGGTGCAGCCTCATCCACACAGCCAAGTGAGTCAGTGGCACTACACCTGGAAGGGTATTTGTAAGGCACCTACCAGCACAGAAGCAAGCAGATTTTGAGTGGAGTGAAGAAGAACAGGAGGCAGTCTATTCAGAAGACCTTGCCTATAGTTTTAAGGAGGTGCTGGGGGACTCACTCATTGAGGCAGTGGCTCAAGGAGTCAAGCCCCTACAAGACAGATTGGAAACGATCGAGTTGTTTCTGAGCCAGAAAGATAAAAGCACCATAACAAAAGCAAGCATGTCCACAAGGGTCACGCCAAAGGACCCACAGTGGTGTATGAAGGCCCATAAGAGCAAGAACTCTTGCCAGACAGACGGGGCTGATCTAAGGGCCCCATAGGCTACCGACACATTTAATAGATTGTGAGAAGCTTTCATGAGTAAATCGGGGGTGCCGAGCCTCAAGACCCCCTACCCAGGGGAGGATAATATGGGTGATAAGGAATAGGGATTCCCTGAATAGGAACCCATAGAGTCTCCAACCTCCTTGCAGGAGAAGGCAGACAAAGAAGGAGATGAAGAGAGGCTACCTCCGCCAAAGAAAAGGTTGAGGAAGCTCAACAATTTAGAGGACGAGGAGACATCAGATATGTTCCACCCAGAGGACATCCGTAATCCAAAGTCTTAAGAATTGGTGCCATCCCAGAGGGTCTCGAAGTACATGACCCAGAGACTCCGAAAGGCACTAGGGAAAGAAGTGAGACAAAGAATGAGGGCGGAGTGCCCAAAGCCGGAACTGCCAGGGAAAGTGACAGAGGCCCCGGAGATAGATCCGAAGATGTTAGCCTTCGTGGCCAAGTCCAACAGAGATCCCAGGAAAGGGATAGATCGGTCATGGCAAAGTTGCCAGGAAAAGGTCCTAGGTCTAGCAGGGCCACTGGCAAAAATCATGGACCTGGCCGAGCGAGCAAAAGACACAGGAGAGGAAATAGACCCAGGAGTACTAGCGAACTGGGCGCAAAGAGCCGTATGCCTCTTAGGAAACGCCAACTGCGCCATCTCATCCGAGCGCAGAAGAGGGCTGCTACTCAAAATAGCCCCTAAATTAGGGGACGTGTCATCCTACAAAGCAGGCGAGGTAGCACAAGGACTGTTATTTGAAGAGACCTTCAGGAAGGAAATGGGAAGGTCAGCGGGAACCTATACCTCCCTGGAGAAGACACAGGCCTCCATAAAGAAAATCTTCCCCGGAAGAGTTTTTGGCAGGCCCGGTCGGTACAGAGGCCGAGCGACCGGTCGCTACCAAACCTCCAGAAGGCCTCAAACTAACAAAGCCCATTATTGGGACAACAAACAGCAAGACACCTTCTTTCCGGCAAGCTGCTGTTTCCCTAGAGGAAGGCAAAGCAGGGGCCAGGGAAAAGGACAGAACTTCCTCACAGGTGAGAACTTTCGCATATCCGCCGGTAGGTGGGAGAACAACAAGATTCTGGAAAAATTGGCGCGCGCTTTCCAGCGACGCTTGGGTGGGTATTGCAGACAGCCAAAGGCTTGCGCATAGAGTTTATAGAGACCCCAACTCAATCCCATGCCCCTGACCTCTATTCTCAGTGCAAGAAGAGAAGGACTCATTACACGCAGAGCTGCAGAGTCTAGCGGAGAAGCGAGCAATTGAACCCTGCAAAGTAAACCCAACATTTTTAAGCAATATGTTCCTGGTACAAAGGAAGGACAAAGTGAGACCAGTGATAAATTTGAAGGATATGAACAGCTGGGTGGTTTACCACCATTTCAAGATGTAAAAGACCCACCAGCTCAGGGATACGCTCAGAGAGGGCGACTGGCTCTGGAGGATAGATTTGAAAGATGCCTATCTTAGGATACCAGTGCAAGAGGAATACCGTCCCTTCCTGGCGTTCAACTGGGATGGGCAATTATGGCAGTTTGCGACAATGCCGTTTGGACTAGCATCGGCGCCATGGGCGTTCACTAATCCCATGAAGCCCGTAGCTGCAGCGATCAGAGAGAAAGGGATCCGAATCATAATTTACCTAGACGATATTCTGCTGATGGCAAACAGCAGAGACACGCGCCGGTACCAGACCAACTAGGTGGCGAGCCTCCTGACCTCCCTCGGGTTCCTAGTGAATCAAGAGAAGTCGGAGATGAGGCCAGCAAAGAGGATAGAATTCCTAGGTTTCGTTAAAGACACCAGGACAGCTACCCTGGAGGGCCGAACAGGAAGATAAGAGATATAAAAAGAGAGATAGGAGGCTGTCTCAGCAAACCAATTATCTCGCTTCGGATGATAGCGCAAGAAGTAGGCTTACTGGCAGCGTCAATACAAGCGATATTCCCAGGACCAGTGCATTACTGAGCGCTTCTGCGGCTGAAGATAAGACACCTACAGCAGGGCTTGCGCTACCACCAACTAGTACCCCTAGATCGAGAGTCCAGAACGGAACTGGCATGGTGGTTACAGAACATGGAAGGGACGGGAGAGCCATTTTTGGTGACTGGCCTGACATAGTGATAGAGTCGGACGCCAGCAGAGCGGGCTGGGGAGCTTGTTGCGGAGAACTGCAAACAGGGGGCAGGTGGAGTTCGGAGGAACTCAAACTACACATCAACTGTCTAAAGCTGTTAGCCTGATCATTCGCGATCAAGGCTTTCATGAAAGACAAAGTGAATTCATGTATTCTGCTGAAAATTGACATTTCAGCAGTCAGGTACATCATTTAGGAGGGACGAAGTCCAGATTATTAGCGGAAATAGCCAAGGACATCTGGCATTCCTGCCTAGAATCAGGGACCTCAGTAGTGGCAGAATATCTCCTAGGTTCACTGAATATTGTAGCAGACTGGAACTCCAGACATCTAGCGAACTGCAACGACTGAATGTTGGACAGGGGGATATTTCGGCAGATAGAAGAGATCTGGGGACCAGCTCACATAGATCTGTTTGCGTCCAGACTGAACGCTCAGAAGAAAAGATTTTTCAGCTGGAGGCTGGACCCAGCAGCAGCAGGGGTAGATGCCTTTCTGCAAGACTGTAGAGAGAGCATTCCCACCTTTCATGATGATGAGCAGAGTACTTACAAAAATGTGCTCAGAGATGCAGCGACTGTGATAGTGGTAGCTCCGATATGGAAATCGCAAGTATGGTTTCCGGCACTCATGGAGCTAGTGACAGATTACCCAAGAATTCTACCGCCAGGAGAGAATCTTCTCACAGTCTCAGCTGGGTCGTTTCACCCTCTGAGAGTGAGGGGCATTCTCCCGTTGATGGCGTGCAGGATAGAAGGAGACGCTTAAACCGCCCGGGAATTTGGGCGCAGGCTGCAAGCCTCATTGCTGAGTCATGGGCACCGTCGACTAGAAGGAGCTACGACGCAGCTTGGAACAGATGGTCGAGATGGTTCAAAAGGAGAGGTGTTCATCCCGTTTCAGCCCCTTTAGTAGAGATACTACATTTTTTAGTAGAACTTCTGCAAGATGGCAAAGCCTATAGAATGATAGGAGTGTACAGATCCGCGATATCAGCGGGTCAAACGCCCATAGAAGGGATTCCAGTAGGAGAGAATGTAGCAGTGATTCGGCTACTGAAAGGAATAAGATTTAGAAAACCGCCACAACCGAAGTATGATTCATTATGGGACGTGTCAGTCGTGCTCAAGTTGTTCGCGGATTGGCCCATTAACAAGTACCTGTCGTTAGGCCAACTGTCAGGAAAATAGGCGATCTTGCTATGTATGGTATCATGTAGGAGAGTAGCAGATGTCGGAGCGCTGGAAGTGGATAGGAAAATATATGGACCAGAAGGAGTGACAGGAGAACGAAGACAGACTCTTCCACAATAACTTACCCATATATGCAGGAGCATCCAAAGTGGTGCGTAGCAGCATGCATAAAGAATATGAGAGTAGAACAGCGGAGCTGAGACCGATGGGGATAACCCACTTGCTAATAGCGTGCAGGAAGTCGCACAAGGGTGTAGCAACACCCACCATAATGAGATGGGTCAGAGAGATTATGGGCCTAGCATGAATAGATATGACTAAATTTGGAGCAGGTTCAGTTAGAGGCACAATAGCTTCGAAGGCTCTGAGGCAAGGCGCGACTTTGCAAGATATTCGAGAAGCAGCCGATTGGGCTAGCGATACCACCTTTAGAACGTTTTACTTTAGACCTGTTCATACAATGGCGGAGGCAGTGGTAAGAAGCTTTGAGCAAGCATAATGTTCGCCTCCTTCTTGACATAGAATGAAGATTCCCCCAGCTAATAGCGCAGGGAGCTCTTGATTCTATTAAAGACAAGGAGGCGAGCATTACTTTCCCGCCCTAGATACACGGGAGAGTTAAGGTTGTTTTGGATAAGATTGTGTGATGTATAACAATGTGACTGACATTAATTTCTCCCAGAATAGGGTGTGTATCCGCCTCCCTAACATGTGCTGGGGTTTCTGTCATTAGGAGATGAGCAGAAGAATGGTTGAGTCTGACCTGGAAGTAAGCGAGTCATGGTGAGCGAGACCGCAAGTTGGAATGCGGGAGACCAGCTCAACAGAGAAATCGAAGTTCAGAGACTATTTTGGTCTAGTTGACAGTTCAGTTTTCGGTTGAATTACAGTTGGGAAAGCAGTCAAGAAGAGGAAGAGCCCAGGAAGTAGAGGGATTAGGTCACGTGACCAGGACACTGGGACTACAAGGGCCTAAGACTGATGGGACAAGTAGTTTTTTGAAAGAAAAAAAAAGTTATTTCAAATGAAAAGATTGAAATTTGTGTTATTTGTTGAAGCTGCTGGA
The DNA here is from genome assembly GCF_040938575.1 of Ambystoma mexicanum. NCBI lineage: Eukaryota > Metazoa > Chordata > Amphibia > Caudata > Ambystomatidae > Ambystoma > Ambystoma mexicanum. The sequence continues at coordinate 415,776,511 of NC_090934.1, read as the reverse complement.
GAGAGGAAATAAATGGAAGATGAAACATAATGCTCGCTTCCTTGTCTTTAATAGAATCAAGAGCTCCCGGCACTATTAATAGGGGGAATCGTCATTGCTTCTAACAATTGCCACCAACCTTGCACTGTAATTTGCATTGTACTTGCATTTACTAGTCTCTCGCTGTGCTTATAACCCCGCCTCCAATCACAAATAGCACCTACTCTTCCTGGTTGCCTGCCCGTTCTGCAGGCTTCTATGTCGTATTGGTAACCTAAGCAGAGGGATACCGACTTATCTTGATAAATCATTCTTGCACAGCTGATGTAGCTGCCTCGTACCATGAGGCGTGGCTTTACCAGATAATGCACACCCACTGATTTTGTCTATTGCTTGTCTGCACACCAGACACAAGATGACGCACACAATGTAAACGATCAGGAATTTACTAGAATGTACTCAGAGATCAGCAGTTATGACAACCTTGAAAATAGTGTGAACCGAGCAGGACATAACATCCCATTCAAAGAAAATAATGCAACTTGTGATAATGTTCCTATAGAACAAGAAAGGCGGAGGGGAACACACAATAGGAGAGAATCACATCAAACGTCTTTTTGGAGAGATTTTGATTCAACAACTAGCTTCAGCGGAAATCAAAACAAAACACATAATTAACAACGAACCACAGACACCAAAGCATTGGCGATATGTTGTTCATGGAATACACGTGGACACTTAAATCTTTTTCACAAAGAACATCCGGATTTGAACGCAGCCAATATAATTTGTTTACAAGAGACTTGGCTCATCGAGCCGCCAATCTGCGAGGGTTTTTTCACACAAACAAACCCGGCAATAGCAAGAAAAATAGGTAGATCCTCAGCTGGTCTCCTTACCCTCATTAAACAAGATTTGCCCTATGAAATAATTGAATATATAAATATTGGCCCTCATTCCGAGTTAGGAGGTATGTAACGTTCCTTACCGGCATGGCGTAAATAGCGTGTCCGGGCTATCATCAGTCCGCTAATAGAGGACTATTATGACTTTGCGGGCACGAGCTTTACACCATGCCGGTAAGGTCATTTGTGCCATGCCGTTAAAGGCACCCAAAATGCCCTTAGCGGCATCAAGCATAGCGCAGATAACACTACCAACATTGTCCAATGCGGCATTAGCAGTGACCGTAAATAGTGGTGACCGCTAATAACGGTCACCGCTATTTACAGTCACAGCTAATAAGCAGAACCGGAAGTAGCGTCATCGCACAGGAACGGGAAGGAGCACAGCGGCAATCTTTAAAAACACAATCCATTGCCATCCTCACCACACATGACCCCTGGGACTCTGCTGATTTTTGGAAAAGATCCACCTCTAACACCACTATGCCCAAGGCCCTGAAGAGGGGAGCTGCCTGCCAGCGGAAAGAAAGGTTCAATGAGGATGAGCTGCAGATGCTGGTAGACAAACTGCAGGAGCCTGCTGCCATAGTGTTCTCAAATAACATGAAGAGAGAGAGAGAGGCAGTACTTAAGAAGAAAGAGACCTGGGCACTTGTTGCCCAGAAGGTCAGTGCTGTGGGGAACACCCCACGCACGAATAAGGACTGTCGCAAGCACTGGGACGACCTGTGACTAAGGGTACGAAACATCCTCTCAGTGAACCGCAGCCAGGCCATGGGAACAGGAGGAGGTCCCAGTTCCCTGATCAAGCTCACCCCATGGGAGGACATCTGCACCAGCATGATAGGGATGGAAGGGATCTAAGGTGTTGGAGAGATGGAGTGTGTCGCCACAACATCGGGCGATGGAGGTGAGTGTCCAAAGTAAACATTGCAATGGCAAATCTGATGAAAGTCAACCAGTATGTCAGTTCAAAGAATCAAGCCATGGTCCCACACACACACACACACACACTCCCAGCAAAGTAGGCTGACGCATTACAGACACATGCAGATGCCTGGTGCAAGGCAATATTGTACATGACACATACCACACAAAGATGTAAATGCCATGAGTCACACAGCGTGCATGGCCAAAATACTATGCATGTCAGATAGCACTGCTCTTGGGCAACATGAGTGACGCCGACGTATGCCTGCATAAACCACCAATGCATCAAAGAACGTGCTCATCCAAACACAAATGCCTATTACCCCCAATTGTGTGGATGAGCAATTGTCCTAATGTATGTGTGATGCCTATCAAAACAACACTCATGTCGTCCCTCTCTTCGACCCCCACAGGAACTGACCATGACAGCGATGGTCAGGATGCAACCCTTGCACAAGCCACACCCCGGAAGAGGTCCCGGGATGACAGCAACCGCCCTTCGACCTCGAGGGGACAACCCAGGGGGCGCTGTGTACCAACAGGCAAGCTACCCCAGGTACCCATTATACCGGTGCCACCAAGGCCGTAGAGGGCGAAGCACCACCACCACCACCACCCATTGGCCTTCCTGATGATTCATGTGAGGCACCACAATCCGAGGAGTCGAGTTTGGCTCGGGTGTTGGCAGCCACAGCACTCCTGGCTGTGGAGGACACACAGGACGACATATGGGTGCCCAAGGAGGACGATGTTTTGGAAGTGGTCCATACCCCAACTCCACCGGCATCCCCCCAAGTATCGTCCCTCGATACAGCGCACGCCACCACCCCGGAGCAGTCTGGTTAGGAGCAGACGGAGGGACACTTCAGTCCAATTTTCACGACTAGGGAGGCTAAGCAGGCTGGGCAGGACAGCCAGGGGCTGACTACCTCCACAGGTGCACCCGCAGGGCCGCAGCATTCTGACCTGCTTACTGCCCTTGTGCGGGAGTTTATCCAGGACAACAGACTGGCCAGACAGGAGAAGCGTCAGGACTTAGCCACTCCAGGCAGGTCCATCACGGACAACACTGCCTCCATGGCCGAATCATTCGCTGACAACACCAGCCGCCTCTGCGAGGAGGTCTCGGCCCTCCGGCAGGTGTTAGGTCGCATAGCGGATGCCATGGAGGCAGGGCATCCCGCTACACAATCACAGCAGGCAGCCACACCGTCTTCCTCCAGTTCTACACAAACAAGCCCGCTCCGCAGGTCGTCACGTCCCCTGCGCCGGCAAGACATGCCGCCCCCTGGACCAGGGAGTGCCAATTAACCATCATGGCAGCCTCATGTAGGCTTTGGAGACTCAATGGGACATGTGTGGAGGAGTTGTGGGGGAGGGAGAGGGGAGAGGGTGTGTGGCGGAGTTGTGGGGCGAGGCGGAGGGGGGTGAGGGTGTGTGGGGGAGTTGTGGGGGGAGGGGGAAGGGGTGAGGTTGGTGGAGGGATTTTTCACTTACGTTTACATTGTTACATTTAATACACCGGTTGTGTGAAAAACAAGACCTGAGTGGACATTCATCATTGCGCATGTGTCATTGATTCATTTGCAGTGCATAGTGTAAATGTACCCCCACACCCAGTGCCCTCTGTCCAACCATCATGTCACCCTCTGCTGCCATGTGTGTCAGTAATATTGTGCAATCACTGACTGGCACACAGCACGTCCCTTCTGTGTATCGGCACCGCAATGATGTCCAGACACATCATCTACTTCCCCTTCATCATCACCAGGTGGTAGCAGTTCAATGTCAGGGGGCAGGGGCACGTTCCGGCGGATGCACATATTGTGCAGCATGACACATGCCATGATGATCTTGGCCACCTTCTCGTGCCTGTAGAGGAGTGCCCCACCCGACCGGCTGAGGCAGCGAAATCGTGCCTTCAACAGGCCAAAGGTCTGCTCGATGATCACACAGGTACGGTTATGGGAACGATTGTAGTCCTCCTCGTGCCTGTTCTGTGGATTACAGACAGGGGTGAGGAGCCACGGCTTCAAGGGATAGTCACTATCACCTGCATGAGAGGAAATTAAAGGTAAATGTCAGGCGAATCATGATGGACAGCTGTACTAGTCACACATGTCTGCAGGTTTACGTTGGCCACATGCACATGTCCCTGGATGTATTGACGCCTTTTTCAGTCCCTCAATATGTACTGTGCCATGGACTGATGGTGTGGGTTGCATCTTCAAGATGATACATGGTGTGCACTGACGTCTTGTTGCACATGCATCGTATACGCATACAGCTGTGTTAGTGTCAAATTAGTGAGGTGTTGTGTTCTGTGAGATTTACTTAGAGGGAGCGTTGGCAGTAGTCTGTGCAATATTGGGCAATCAGCGCTGATCATTCCCATGGTGACAAGCAGCACTCCTGTGAGTGTGCCGGCCCTGTGCCAGACAGTGTATTCCCTAGTAGGTTCAGTTTGATGCACTCACACGGATGCTTGTCCTGTGTGGTGTTATGCTGGAGACAGCAACATAGTGCATATGCACTGCATGGTGCAGGATGGCGTTACGGAGGGTGAGGGCCGCTGATGAGTGGTGCACGTGTTGTGGGATGTGGGGTGGTTTCATGTTAGTCATGTAGCGATAGGTGTCAACCTTACCTCATTCCTATGGGATTTGGGTGTCATGTATGGTTTGTGATGCTTTGGGGCACAGTGTTCGGTGATGTGCACATCGTGCAGTCACATCAACATTGTCATAGTGTATAGTTGTATAGTTTCTGATTTTGTACATCGTGGAGTAATTGAGGGTAGCATATGTAACAGCCCCATTTTGCCAGTATACAAAAAAGGTGATAATGCGATTCCCTTTAGTTTTATAATTGATTTACGCGCTATTAACAAAATTGTGGCTCCTCAATTTCCTATTGTACCTGATGTTACAACGATATTAACCATGATTCCGGCTTCTGCCACTCACTTAAGCGTTGTTGATCTTAAAAATGCGTTTTTCAGTATTCCTATACACAAGGATAGTAGGTATTTGTTTGCGTTTACCCTAGGTGGACGCTCGTTTACATTCACTCGTGCACCATAAGGGTACACTGAGAGTCCAAGTATTTATAGTAGGGCATTGAAAGAGCAGCTTGATACCCTCGAGTTGCCTACTACTTGCACGTTACTACAGTACGTAGATGACCTCCTCTTGACCGCTGATTCTGAGAGTGCCTGTAAAGAAGGCACCGTGTTGTTGCTTTGTCATCTAGCAAAACATGGCCACAAAGCTTCACTTAAGAAATTCCAATATTGTTGCCAGGAGGTCGCCTATTTAGGCTATATCCTGTCAAAGGAGGGAAGACGGTTGACACCTGAACGAATAAAGACCATTTCTGGTATGCCTGTCCCAAATACGCAAAAGGAAGTTAGAGCCTTGATAGGTATGGCTTCTTATTGTAGATTGTGGATCCCGAATTTTTCGTTAACGATTAAACCAATGTTGGCTTTGACAAAGAAGGGCATTTCTTTGCCATTGCCATGGACCTTGGAACACCAGACAGCATTCGATTTGCTAAAATCCGCGCTGTGTTCGGCGCCGGTTTTAGGAACCCTGAATTATGATAAGGCCTTTGTATTGTTTGTGCATGAACGTGATGGATGTGCTTTGGCTGTGTTAACGCAGGAACATGCAGGGAAAAATAGGCCGTGCGGCTACTATTCCTCCGCCCTTGATCCTGTAGCATGTGCTTTGCCAAGATGTTTGCGCGCTGTCGCTGCTGCTGCTGTGTCTGTAAAACAGAGTGAGGGAATGGTCCTGGGTCATGCGTTAACCCTAATGGTACCTCACTCTGTAGATATTCTATTGAATAGAACTCAAACACAACACCTCACTTCTGCACGATTGACAAGATATGAACTGATCTTGTTTGCTCCCCACATTCAAATTCAGAGGTGTTGCGTATTAAATCCGGCTGAACTTTTACCTGTCTCACAAAATATTGTTGATAATGACGATACGTCACACGATTGCCTTTATATGACAGAACAAGAGACTAAAGGCAGAATCAATTTGAAAGACACGCCTTTGAATAGCCCTCAAGGAGAGCTATTTTGTGATGGCTCTTGTTTTAAACTTCCAGACGGCACATCCACGGCTGCTTATGCTGTCACTACTTTAAGCACGGTTGTGGAAACCAAAAGAATTGTGCATAACTCTGCGCAGGCCGCAGAAATTATAGAGTTAACTCGAGCTTGTGAGCTTTCCGAAGGGCGTACAGTGAATATATATACTGACAGTCAGTATGCCTTTGGGGTGGCCCACAATTTCGGTAGACTTTGGAAAGAACAAGGTTTCTTGACCTCGCACGGAACGAAAATCCAGCACGGCACTTTAATAGTGCGATTGCTTTCAGCACTTGCACTCCCTCTTCAGTTAGCTATCATAAAATGTTCAGCACATCAAAAAGTTACAGATGATGTAGGAAAAGGGAATGCCTTCGCCGATCAGATAGCTAAACAGACTGCCACTGATTTCAGTTCAGAAATGTACGCTGTAAAAGAAGTTGTAAGTGTTTGCACTTTGGGAGAAAGTATCGATGTTGTAAAAGATATTCAAGCAGATGCTACCATAGAGGAAACTAAGAGATGGATCAAGGGTGCAGGAAGATTTGATGATGATGGTTGTTGGGTAGACAATGTTGAAGGGAAATGGTTACTCCCTGACGCCTACATTACAATGATGGTTATTATGGGTCATGGTCCGACAAATGTGTGTGTGCGGAGACTAACAAAAATGCTACACAGTGTATGGGCCAATGATAAGATTTTCAAAATTGCAGAGCGTTTTGTCCAGAACTGCATGGTTTGCTTACAGCACAATGTAGGGAAAGGTACCTCGACTCATAGAGGAAGTTTCGCTCCACCTTCTGTCCCGTTTGAGGTTATTCACTTTGATTTTATTGAAATGGAACGGTGTAACAATCTTAAATATGTATTGGTTGTTATTTGCGCCTTTAGTAAGTGGGTTGAGGCCTACCCGGTTAAAGATGCAACAGCCATAACCACGGCAAAAACTCTGTTGAAAGAGTTTTTTCCTAGGTTCGGGCTGCCGAGAGTCATCTGGTCTGATAATGGGCCACACTTTATTGCCACTGTAGTCCTGCAAATTTGCAAAGGACTACAGATTGACAAACGGTTCCATTCAGCTAGACATGCCCAGAGCGCCGGATTAGTGGAAAGGCACAATGGCATTATAAAGAACAAACTCGCTAAGACGTGTGCTGGCACCAAGCTAAAATGACCAGACGCCTTACCAATCGTGTTACTATCGATGAGAACGACCCCTCAAACTAAGACTAGGCTCTCTCCCTTTGAGGTGGTAATGGGGAGACCTGCTAATATTTGGGGTATGCCAAAAAGTCGCTCACTACGGGATATAGAAAATGTGCTTCTTTCAGACTACTGTAACCAGTTGACTAAAAATCTGTTTTCAATTTATCACCAGGTGCGAGAGGCATTACCTGTACACTACGAGGGCCCCGGTCACAGTCTACGACCGGGGGACTGGATCCTCACAAAGGTTTTTGAGAGGTCATCTTGCCTTGCACCTCACTGGAGGGGTCCCTACCAAGTCCTGCTAGTCACCCAGACTGCCGTGCGGGTAGCGGGTCGAAAACACTGGATCCATGCGACGCACACCAAACTGATCCCACAGCCCGTGCCATACGATACAGAAGACACAGAATCTCTTCCCACTGCTGTAACTCGCGTGCCTGAAACAGCAACAACCAACAAGGGAGAATCGGAGACCGCTTCAGAATCCGCAGGGCCGGACAAAACGGCCATCTTGTCTCCGCACTCCCCAACAGTGGAACTTCCGGATCAATCCTTTGTTGATCCCATTTCCGTCCGTTCACCACTTCCAGGAGGAAGTGACGACACTTTGTTCTCACCAGAAACGGCAAAATATAATTTGCGCCCAAGGAAATAAATGTACAGCATAGTCTGACTGTGCGACTGAAAAAAATTATTTGAGGGCTTGTCTTTTTGGCCCGATTGTACGGAAAGATTCTGTTGGCTAAGGGTTGTGGGAAAGACATTAAGAAAACGCGCAACTGGAGTCGCCAATAAATGAACAATTGGTGTTTTTTGATTGAAGACTACGATGCCTGCACCCGCTACCGCTCGTACTGAACTTTTAGATAAAAATATGACTAGCAGAGACAATGATCAAGTATGTAAGGGGACCGCCAAAGTGTATTGTTGCCTTCTCGTACTAATTACTGGATTTGTAATGACTTTTGGGTTTGGGTTATGGTATCTGGAAGAAGCATATCCGTTAGAGGACTTTTTACCTATTGAAAATGTATCTGTGATTCCCACTCCTTCTGTGCAATTGCATACTTTGTCGCCTAGAGATTCTTTGCATAGACAGAATTATCAGAATAATACTCTTTTATTAATAATGAATGCCACTCATGCAATTTTTAATAAGACCAATTGCTGGATCTGTACACATTTACCGCAACATGGGGATAAAGGGCTAGGTTGGTATATTTACCCTTTGCCTCTGACAACTGCCTGTTACGCTTCTCTTAGAGCACTATTTTTTGGTCGATGGAATGACAGCATTTCAGGGAACTTTGATGGTACAAATTTAAATACTTTTGAAGAAAATGTTTTGATGCCCCTGGGATGCTCGCTTTTTGCAAATAAAAGCAAGCCAAACTTTGCTTCTGTTAGGCCCTCTGATAGATTGTCTCATCCTTTTCAGTCTTTAATCTCTTTCAAAATGGCTCCTATAGGCAATAAGGATGCCAAGCCTCCATTCTATTCTGTTAATCACAGCCCCGATTCAGTATCCTTCTGCATACAGAGGAATGGAACACGGTCAATGGGTAATTTTAGAAAGTGCGCCAACGTTGCGAATTTGACTAATGAAAATAGACCTCTTTACGTAGACGAACCTGTCTATTTTGTTTGCGGTAATGTGGCATTTCCGTGGTTGCCCAGGGATTGGCAAGGTACCTGTTATTTAGGGATTCTATTACCTGGGGTATTTATTGCCAGCACTACAGAAATTTCAAAGACTCGTCCACGACGTGGTGTAACAGGGGATACTCCAACGCAAACTCTAGGAGATATTATGAAATCTTTTGTACCATTTTTTGGGCAAATTACGAATTCAGAAGATATTAGGGGACTAGCGAGAGTATTGGAGAGAACCATCAATCGGACCACTGACATACTCTATAATATGACGCTAGAGCAGAGAGCGATAAGATTAGTGGCTCTTCAGAACCGGATGGCATTGGATGTCATACTGGCAGAGCGAGGAGGAGTATGTAAATTAGTGGGGTCTGCTTGCTGTGTTTACGTTCCAGACTCCTCTCGAACGCTCTTTAGGGCGATCCAAAATCTACATGTCCTTAGTTCAGAAGTACATGTTCCTGAGGGAAATTGGGAACTTGGTACATAGTTTTGGGACCTCCTACGGTCATGGGGATGGAAGTTGTTCTCGGCCCTACTGATTATCTTGGGAAGTTTTCTGTTTCTTTGTTGTTGTATACAGTGTCTCCCTGGTATATGCTCAGTATTAGGGGGATGTTGCGTGCAAGCAACAAGTGTATTAGGGAATAAAATATACACCCCAAAGGAGCTCTCCAAACAGTATGTGTTGAAGGAAACTCTGGTATCAGACCTAATGGCAATAGATAGGTCTGACAATGATTTGGGGTGTTTGGACGATGACGCATGGAGTTACTTGCAATCAAATCAGAAATAGTATTAGCACTTGGCATAGGCCAAAAGGAGGGTTTGTCAAACCGGATATTAAATTATGCCTCTTATTACAAACGATTTGTATGTATATTGGCCTACGCCAAGTTGCTTAAAAAATTGTACGCGAATAACTCTCTGCGGCAAGGTCTTGACCTTAGAAATTGATGTAAGCCGCCATCTTGAATCAAGCCTCCATCTTAGGTTAGAAACCGCCATTTTGGGGTTTTACACAAAGTCACCCTGTAATCTAAAATGGCCGTCTCGTGTGTCCTTGTTCTTGCCTTAACCTCCCAAACCTCTGTAGGGGAGTTAATGTCCAACCTGCCCTCAGGCTACATGTTAGAGTCATGTAGACCTTGTCCTTTGTTGACCTCGGAGCAGGGGATTACTTGAATTAGCAATGTTAAACTACAAGTATACAAGAACAGTAATACTATCCGAATATAATATGCGAAACATTGTTTGGTCTGTATTAAAGCAATATATAAATAGTGTAAATGTTAAATTGAAGAATAATGGAGTGTGTTAGTAAATGTATTGAAAAGTAAACCGCATGCATGAGATATGTAAGTTAGGAAAGTGAACCTGGCGCGACCCTAGCCCAGTACATGATTAACCTGTAAGGGGGCTGGACATCATTTTACAGATTGTATAAAAGCGCCGACGTCCGGCTAGGAAATCCCCTCACTGCTCATATTGAACCCTGCTGGTGGTCTCTGTGATGTATTGACGGCCAAATAGCTATTTGTGTACTTTGTTGAATACTGTTCAGTTTTGTAATAAAGATTCTGGGAATCTTTATAAGCCGTGTCGGTGTATTTCCCTTTGCTCGGTGTAACAGTCGTAATATTGTATTTTTTCTGATTCCACAGCATGTCCTCCAGCTTCAGTAATGCTACTACTATTGGAATAATCTTGGTGTGGGAGGGGGTGTAGTGTGTGGGTGTGCTCCTTTTGTACTTCCAGACTCCATTGCCTCCACCTGTGCTGATTGTGTGGACCTGTGGCAGTTGTGAACACTGCTCAGGGCATTTTACGGTAGGTCGGCGATGCCGGTATTTACAGCATGCGGGTAACCACTTTTACCGCCTTCATGAAGCCGATATTTGCATGTCCGCTTCACTTGTGATCTACTCCAGTTTACGGCATGCCGCTAATGCTGGCATGGTGGGCCGCACGCCCGCGACCAGACCGCTATTAACGGCCTCATACTTTACAATGCCGTTAATAGTGGTCGGGCTGGTCAGAATAGCCTGTAGCGGTAATCGATGCCGGTATTCCTTTACCGGCATCGTTGTTCCCTTAGCACCAAGCTCGGAATGACCCCCATAAACGGGTGGGCTCAAAATACAATTCTTAAGAGGCAAAACATCTCTAAGCATGTGAAAAATGCAACTGAACCGCACTCAACTGGAAACTATCTCAGTATTACCAACATATATTGGAACCCCAGAAATCAGGAAGATGAACATGTAATTGACACAGTGTTATCTGTAATCGACATCAATTCACAGCAATATGAAGGCATAGAACAAATCATATGCAGTGATTTTAATTTCCACCTATTTGATGAGGTGGCAACAAGTTAGAAGAACATCTTTTAGAACATCGATCCTATAGATGGTCAAGTGAAATAAGTCATAGGAACTTTGACTGAATAGATGTATTCCAGAGAACTACAACGATTCCCACCTACACCTGGTCGTGTGGACAAAAGAAATCAATAATTGATTACTTTTATGCAACGAACGGAATATCCAAAGCTATGAAAAATACGGAAAACATCCCTAGTAATCTCAGCGATCACTACATCTTGAGACGAACTTGGGAAATAACTGACTCTGTTCCAAGAAGAATAAACACCCCGTTAATTAAGCTGAATTCCCGAATTAATCGTCTCAAAATAACTCAAGATAGTTAAAAAAATCTGACAACAACACTTGAGAACTCTGAGCTAGAAGAAATTACTAAAATAAATTACAGATGGATCTTCAATCCATTTAAATTGACGATCGTTCTGAAAACGCACCAACAACAAATGCACAAAAATATTTACAATAAGTCTGTCCCTGTAAAAAAAAAAGGAAATGAGAAAAGCAGTGAAAATGGCAAAATATGAACCTACGCGGGAAAAAAAATGACAAAAATCCATATTGCAAAACAAAAATACAAAAACTGGTTAAAAAATGCAAAAATGTTACAGGAACAAGAAAATGCTGAAAACATGATGGCTATGATTAAAAACCAGAATATGCGACACTGGGAATTGCTAAAACTAAATTTACACACAAAAGAGAGCATGATAGTCGATGTACCGGAGGCTGTCTGGAATATATATTTCACTGAATTATATAAAGAAAGGAAATTATGTAAGGATGAAAAATCAGATTCAAAAGAAACAAGATGCAATCTGACCTATGAGATCATTGACCTTGAAAATTCGATTAAAAAACTGAATGCTTCCAGAGCTCCTGGTCCTGACGGACTTTCAAATGCGATATTGAAAAAGAATCCAAAAATTTGTGCCGAATTTTGTGGTGCAATTTCAAGTTAATCAATAACACCAAAAGTATACCAACATCTTGGCAATTGGCAACTATAATCCCCATATATAAGCAGGGTTCAACCAAAGATCCCATGAACTATCGCCCGTTGGCACTTTTGGATCGATTGGGAAAAATATTTGACAATCATTTACTCACCAAACTCAACGCTTGGTCGAAGCAGACGAATCATCAAGCAATTCGCCATACGGGATTTATTCCAAGAATCGCTACAGGCATTAATTTGCTAATTATGAATCTGTTGAAACACGTAGCTGCCAATTCAAGAACACAAATATACGTTGCATACGTGCTATAACCTTATGGAGTGGCTAGCGAGGCTGCCTGAGTGGTGGTATCACTCAGCCATGTTTCCTTAATTGCCAAAAAAAGATATGATGTTCAATAATAAAGTCTGCCATTGCTACTGCACTTTCAACCAGTGAGCAAGGGTGTAATAATGTGTACTTCAGTGCACGTCTCTTGATGGTTGACAAAGTAATGGAAGAAAAAGCTTTCGCTTCATCTGGTGTGAATCTCAGTGCTTAATTTGTGGCAGCATTTGCCAGGTCTAAGCCCTGCCACTTATTGTCTCAGACTCATATTGATTATGAAGTGATGATAATGAGAGCATCCATCAACCCCAAGGAGCAGTTGCGAGCTGTAGTTCAACCGCAAATGTGCCGATACTGTGGCGAGAAGCTGTGGGTGGTGGCAGCCATGGTGGGGAACTGCCCGCCCACAGTGTCACAAGCGTGCTAGAAAATATTTGGCCCACTACTTATTTTCTTACAAATGGATCAAGCTTACATCAGGCTGATGTGTGACATTATCTATATTAGGAATTATAGTTTTGTCCATATTCCAAGTAGTGTCTGACCTTGTTCTCACCTCCTAATCCGCGGCAGGTAATAGATTAGCTGATACTGATTCTATGCTAGACTGCAAGTTATTTATTAGTTTATAAGTGATTGGTAGAATACTAAACGTGTCAATCTGAGCAGGAGGCCTAATTATATTAAAATGCATATTGTTTTCATTGGAACATTGGCCGGACGAGTCGTCAAATGAGACATTGAATGACTACCAATGACTAGATATTGTAGTTAACAGACGGTCATAGGTGTGATGAGTAGCCGCAGCAGGGCCGGGCTACGGAGCAGGCCGCATGCGCTGCGCGCGGCGGAATGATGCGCAGAGACAGCTCGGTTGTTGCCTGGAGCGGGAACTGCCTTTTGCCGTGCTCCTCCTCCTTTTATTCACTCGTCCATGTGACGAGGGTCATGTGGCCATTAGGCGGCCGGTGCACTGAAGAACAAAATTATACAGTAGGCATTAGTAAGAAATAATGACATTTATTTATTTATTTATTTGTTTGTTTGTTTGTAAGGTACCGGTAACTTGCGAGTCTCAGGGCGCTGAGACAGGACACGAAAGACAAAACATAGATGTGACAGGACAATTCACTAGGAGAATCTCAAGATCGGTGGGTCATGGGTGGCTATATCAGTCAAAGAGGTGAGTTTTCACTAGCTTACGAAAGCATAAGTAGTTGGGTTCTTTCCTTATGTGTACTGGCAAATTATTCCAAATACCTGCTGCGATAACAGGAAAGGATTTTCCCAGGCCCAACATGCGTTTGTGTGGCACTACTGAGATCCTATTTTGATCCATGGATCTTAGGGTGCGGCTAGGATCATAGGACCGCATTTTGGATTTCAGGTAGCCTGGTGCTTTCCCATGGATGCATCTATGAGCTATTGTAAGAGCCTTGAAGTGGGTTCTGCTTTCCACTTTAAGCCAGTTTAGTTCCTTCCTAGAGTTACTGATGTGGTCGGATTTAGATTTGCGTTTGATTATCCTAACCGCGTTGTTTTGGATAATCTGATACGCCTGTAGGCTTTTTTTGTTAGCTCCTACCATTAGTGCATTCCCGTAATCTAATCGGAATAGGTTTGTTGCTCTGGCCACTCTGGCATAGTTGTTCTCTGATAGATAGGGTCTAATGGCTCTGAGAAGTCTCAAGTAATAATTGCATGTTTTTTTTTTAATGTACTGAGTCTGAGCTTCTGCTCCTAGAGATGCTTCCAACATCATACCTAGGGTTTTCACCTTCTTGAGTACTTTGATGTTTGTGTCTTCGATCTTAAATTTTGCACAGTCTGGGGTTAGGGAGTTTCTGGCTTGGGTGGATCCAAAGACCATCAAGACAAAAGCAGAAGAAACCAGTGTATGCTAACACGCCTAGTAGGCGTATATATACTGAACAGAGGTGCTTGGATTGCTGGGGTATGTAGTTCACAAGACTACCAAAAATGGCAATGCAGCAAAGCAAAACACATAAAATTGTTAGTTTGGTTAAGGCAGAGTCAGTGAAAACAGTACTAATGAGTACAAGAGGAGTCCATCTCGGAACAAATTGTGTACAGTAACTGTTTGGATACAAGGTAACTTAGTTAAGCACTTGGGATATTGGTTTCCACAGTCTGCAATTAATGAGAGGACGGGGCTGCTGATCAGGCTCCAGCTATACCTGGAGGAGCTGTGCTCGTATCTACAAAGAGAGCTGGGCCCTGGTCAAGCAGGTTTCAGTTCTCCAACCTCCTTGAGGGTGCTCTACGAGCGGCGAGCCCCATGAAACATAACTGGTGTAGGCCCCTGGATCTAGGGGCATGTGGGCGAACTTCCCTTCTGGTGGTTTGATGGCCATCCAGGCGGGGTACAACACCAGCAGGTGGCGCTCCAGCACAGGCCTCTCTGGAAGCTGGCCTGGTGAACAGGAATCGGGTGGCCGCCTTGGGTGCATCTGTGTTGGATACTGGCTTCCTCCGTCCAGGGAGGAAAAGAAGTTTGTTGTTGGTGCCATCAGTCCTGAGCTGATGACCAGGCTGAGTACTTAAAGTGAGGCTGAATACTGGCAAATGCCCTGGCTGTCGCAACCCATTCATTTCAATCCGTCTTTATCTCACACAGCGCAAACATGGGCAAGCATAAGAAAGGTCAAGTGCAAACTCTCCTTCGAGGTGGAAGCCTATGGCAAGAAGCTAAAAGCCTCGGGCTCGGCCCCACATGAGCAGGCATCCTCCCTGGAGTCAACCGAGGGGACGGTAGTAGAGATGGGAGAAATCAGGGAGATGTTTGTGCAGCTACAGGCGAGCATACACATGCTGGATACTAAGCTCAACTCCCTTATGTGCAAAGTAGATCACATGAAAGAACGCCTAGACAAGCATGGGGCACGCTTGGACATGGCAAAGGAACGAATATCAACTGCAGAAGATGGGGCCACGTTGATGCTATCGGAAATGGCGGTAGTCAGAAAAACCCTGAAGGACCTTACAGACAAGCAGGAAGATCTAGAGTCGAGGTCCCGAAGAAATAACACCCGGATTGTGGGGTTTCTGAGTGGAACTATGTGAGATCTATGTAGCTGTTTATGGTGCAGCTGCAGAGAAGTGCTAGACCCTGCCTGTTTCTCTTCTGTCTTCCTTGTAGAGCGAGCACACAGAGGGCCTCATTACGACCCAGGCGTTAAGGGTTAACGCCGTCGTTAACCCTTAACGCCTATTCTGATTTTAACGGCTGCTCTTAGCAGCCGTTAAAATCCATGGCGCTAACCTGCCATGATGCTAATTACGCCATCGTAATTTACGGTGGCGTAATTAGCGCCTTCCCCACACCCATTATGCCCTATGGGGCAAAAATGGGAATGGGGAAGGGAAAATGGGAAATGGGGATTTACCGCCCCACTCACCTTGGAATGGGGCGGTAAATCCGCCATCCACCATGGTGTAAATGTAGTTTACACCATGGTGGTAAAGTTGGCGCAATTAGCGCCTGGGTCGTAATGACCCCCAGAATCCCAGGCCGGACACTGATCCCTGGGGCTCCTCTGAGGTAGATTATTGCCCGCCTACTCACCTACAGAGACCGTAACACTACAATACGGCTGGCTCGTGAGAAAGGGCAACTGAACTATAAGGGAGACCAAATCCGCATCTTCCCAGACTTTTCCACCACGGTCCAGGCCTTGAGGAAATCCTTTCTGGATGTTAACCAGGACATGAGGTCCAGGGCCGTAAAGTATCTGATGTTTCGAGCGAAACCTAGGGTAGAGTATAAGGGTATGACTCTTTTCTTTGTCTCACCTGCAGATTCCCAAGACTTTCTGGACTCGGTGGACTTTCTGCCGCCGGTGTCACAGCGAGGCCCTCGCCAGACAGGTGGCGGGCACTCAACATCAGTGAGAGTACAGGACTGATTGGCACCGGGGCATAGAGCGCTGAGTGCGGGCAGGAATGAAATGTTATAAGCCGGTTCCTTGTGGGTTCACCTTGAGATAATGGGGGTTTCTAGGCCAACAGCTCTGAGCGGCCCCCACGGTGAAGTAAACATGCAGTGGGGTTGGTTTTTAAGGTGGGATTTAGTGACTGGCATGGTGAGGTTGCCAGTCGGGGTGGGGGTGGGCAAAAGAGAATGTTCTCTAATATTGGCATTGTTAAGGTTTGTTGTTTTACGTTTCATGACAGCCTATGCAATGATTGGGCCGCATGGTAGGGGCAAAAGAGATCTCTAACCTCGGGTAGTGATGGGCCGTCAAGCAGGGGGTTCTCAATGGGTGGCAACCTCATCACAGGACAGAAGGGTCTGTATGGCGGTGCATAATAATAAGGACATTCCTCTCCTTTCGTGGAATTTATTGGGGCTTAACTGCTACTCCAACACGCACAAAACCCTGCTATACCTCAATAGATGCCATGTAGATATGGCCTTTTGACAGGAGACGCACCTGCTCCCAGATAATGAGGCACGATTTGCGAAGCAATGGGGTGGCCACCGATACTACTCCTCATATTCCACATACTCCAGGGGTGTGTGTATCCTGCTCCACAAATCATTGGGATTTTGATTTATTGAGTCAGTCAGGGACCCAGAGGGTAGGGCGCTGGTGATTACGGGGAGCATACACAACTGTACATTTAGACTGGTTAACTGTTACACCCCAAATACAGATACCCTAGATTATCTGGAGTGGATTGGTCAACAACAGATATGGCCTAGGGATACTGTAATTGTCTTGGGTGGTGATTTCAATACAGTGCTGGACCCTGAGCAAAATAGTTCTTTGGGCAGACTTAGGCCACACTCTAGGGCCACAAGTAAGATTGGGAAAATGAGTGAGCTCTACAGCCTTACAGATGTGTGGAGGGTCAGAAATCCACTAGAGCAGGAGTACACATTCTATGGCCAGTGCATCACTCTACTTCCCGCATCAATCTTAGTCCTTTTCCAGCCACAGTGCCAGGTGGTCTACAGCGTGCGAGATACTGGCATGTATGCTGTCTGATCACTAGCCTGTCCGCTTGAGGTTTGAGATCCCAGTGAGACTAGCGGGAGGCACTAGATGGAGATTCAAGCAGGTGGCCCGGTCAAACACCTTTTTCCTGGCAGCCGCCCAGGAGGGGATTGATCATTTCTTCAATGGAAATGAGGGCTCAGTAGCTTCCACCTCAACGCTGTGGGAGGCTTTCAAATGTGTTATTAGGGGGATTTGTGTCTCCAAAGAATGTGGAATAGAGGGCAGGGAAAACACTTGCTTTGGTAGCCTATTCAGAGATGCAACTTTACACACTATAAGAGACTCGTGGGGGTGCTCTACCGTATGGACGAGTATATTTCAGAGGCCTTACTCAGCTTTTATACTAAGATATACACTTCGACACTGGCTGTGTCCCCACAGCAGCTGGAACAGCACCTTAATCAAGTCACACTTTACTGGTCCACACCCGAAGAAAGGGTGCCCGTCACGACCAGGGAAATTCAGGTGGCCATGCCGGACATGCAAAGGGGGGAAGGAGTGTGTCCCCAGAGCCAGATGCCTCTTGGCAGATTTTTATGAGGCATATGCGGTGTCCCTTGCTCCAGTCTACAAGCATGCAATGGAGAGTGGCTCACTGCCCATCTGGATGAGGGAGGCGATGATCACCCTGCTTCTAAAACCTGCAAAGGACCCCTGTACTGCCCGGCGTATAGACCAATCTCGCTTATAAATACGGATAATACAATTCTTGCAAATATCTTTGCGACTAGATTGACACTCTTTATGCCAGGGTGTGTGCTGGCAGACCAAGCAGGATTTATACAGAGTAGATCCACGTCTTATAGTGTCCGACAAAGCAATGGCCTCATTAATGCTCTGACCTGCCAGCGGTGGCCACACTACTGGATGCAGAGAAGGACATTGACTCAATACAGTAGCCCTTTATATTAGCAGTGCTTAGATAGATGGGGTTGGTGCTCCGTTCCTTTCTCTGGAATAGCTGTTATACACCCAGCCCACAGCCGGATTGATCAATAATGGTATCCTGCCTGGCAGTTTCCCTATTTATATATTGTATTGTTCATTTATAAGGTGCTTAATACCAATGAGTGATTTCTAAGTTTTGCCTTGCTTCCAAGACAAACACGTTGCCCCTGAGCTATCCTTCCTGGGTAGAGGCACAAGGCAGGCTTTTCCCCTCTGCCCCCTGCTAGTCGCACGGGCTATCGAATCACTGACAGGGTTGATAAGGGAACACCACGTGCACGGAGGTATTCAGTTATACTCACACAAATTAGTAATCTCCCTTTATGCTGATGACATGGCTCTCTTCATTAAAATCAGGAAGATTTGGTTGACACAGCTTACTTGATTGAATCTGGAAGATTTGTGGTGAGGGAAATGGAAAAGCTCCACTAAGTGGTCATGAGCAGTAAAAACATTCACGCATGAGTCTCCATAGACGTGGACGGGATAGAAAGAAAGCTGTTCAGTCATTTGGTTTCCCCACCGGATCCTCCCTTTCCACTGCCAGATGTGTCCTCTGTGCAGCCAGAACTACTGAGAAGTAAAGGTAGTCTTAGAACAGGACAGCTTCAAACACATGCATTCACACAGCTCTGGTGAGCCTCTGCCAGCTCATCCCTCTCACTATCTGGCCATCAGGAGCTGAAAACTTTAACTTACTGACGTGAGTCTTATTTCTCAGTAACTGCATACCCCACCCCCGACTGAGAACCTTTCTAAAAGTGTTGTGTAATATTTTTCAATACCCTGCGCATGTGCATTCTCTTAAACCTGACCACACAAAACCATTATAGATTCCACCAGACCCCTACAATTTATCAATCCTATTACCAAGTTCTCAAACTTGCACCCACAATTGCTACTTCATTAAAATATGGTCCCCTGTATGACCCAAAGGGGTACACCACTTATGGTCAGCCCTCTTCCGACTACCCCCCAGGAGTTTAGAAAGGACTCCTTACCTGTCGGATACAGCGCCACGTGCGTTTGGAAGGAGGCTGTGGTAAGTCGTGAGGTTCCTGTCAGGGCAGTAACCGATCTGTGTCGTAGGAACAATTAGTAGAAGAAACTGAGCTCACACAATAAAAGATAAGCAAGAGACAGTTTAAGACATTGCAATATAATACAAAAAAGGCAGTATCTCCCTGTCTATACTTCCATCAATAACCTGGAACCACCCCCTAACAGTGTTTTACAGGAAAGGCTATTGATGACAACGAAACTCATGAAGCCTTGGCTGTCCTTTCACCCTCCGAGAAGCAAATCCTTTTGTTTTCTCCATCGTCATTCACAAATGAACCTGCTACACCTAATCACATGACTTTAACCTTCTCAAAGCATCCAGACTGTAACTTTCGGCATAACTGCCAATCTACTACCATCCAGAACAGTCAGTAGATTTCAACATGGCCCTACTTCTGAATAACAACAGTGTTGGGATGAACATCATACATCCCACACGTGAGAGGAAATACAAACTAAAAAAAACATGAAGCACGAGTCAGAATGCACATTAAAGGTGAAAGGTCCAGGCCGCAAGCAGATCTCCCTGTCATTCCCAACATATCCCTTCACCGAGAGATACAATGGAGAGCGGCACACATACATGCGCTGTAGGTATAGATATAGATGTGCCAAAAGAAGGCAGACACTATGAACCACACTCTCGGGAGGATAGCTCAGGGGCAACGTGCTCGCCTAGGAAGCAAGATGGCACGGAGCAACACAGGTTCAATCCCCAGGTCCGTGCTTAGAAACCTCTGGGTATTAAGCGTGTTATAAATAACCCATCATATGATATCATATCAAATATGCCCCAAGAGTAAATGAGGCATGCAAGTAAGTAGGCCGAAGAGGCAAGAAGCGTGATAGGAGCTGGAGTAGACATGTATTGGTTAAAGCAAGCTGTAATAAATTTAGGCTATGAACATGACACAGTAGTAGGGGAAGTTCTCTTTGTTACACGAGAGGGGTAGCAGTCAGCAAAACACATATGCACAGATAGATGCATTTGTAGGCAGGCTAAGCCATGAAAGGAATGGCGATGACAAGCCCCAACCAAACACACACACGTTAGCACCCACTAGAAAAACTGAGAAACACACTAGGTTGGTAGGAGTGTGTGGTAGTAACAATAAGTAACAGAGAATAGAACACACAATACATATGCATACACATATACGTGCACACATTAATGCTTTATAGGTACATAACAATGAGTACGTCTCAAGACTGAAGTCTGTGCATAAGCCATGCGAATAACAGGCCTCAGAGTATTAGAAATAGTTTCACACACCAAAGGGCAGTCAGTTCAGGACATTGGAAAGGAATGCAGTGGCAAGGTCAGCAGCCGTGAGCACTGTGTAAAGTCGCGCAGCAATTGGTCAGAAGTATGAGGGGAAACCCTTTCCCAGCCAAAGTACAAGGAAACATGACCTAATAAAATGTTACCTAAGGAAGCAGGGTCAGTGAGGAGAAGGGGTAGAATGCCACATAGTGATTGGCTGCGAAGGAGACAGCTCATTCCAGTCCAACACATCCAACAAGTGAAAAATAACCAATAGTAGTTCTGCCATGTACTCAAAACTAGTGGAAACTGGTTTCTTTACTATTGTTGCTACGCAACCCAGTGCCGGGGTTACTTTCCTCCCCATTACCCGCCTACCAATATAAATATTATTTAGTGATTATTTAGTGATTCCTTAACACCTGGTGTGCACCTGTACACTAGATCTTATGTACTCAAAACTAACCAAGACAAGGTCATAGCCCTGGTGGAGAATACGACCACGTGCAGATACATGCACAAGACAAAGTAATTCAGACAGAAGAGACACATAACCCTCTGTAGGAAAATATCCTTCCAGACTAGTGATACGTACAATGAGAAGTCAGCTTCCCGCCCAAGTAGAACTCAATATCGAAAGGTTCAAAGGCCTTAGATAAACACCAAGGATTCCATGAAGATTGTGCATCGATTAGGACCTATCAACGAACTATAGGAATGATTTTAAGTAGCCATCTCACACGTTCATATAGAATTAGTCCCAACAAGTGTTCAGTCCAGAGCAATGAGCCTAGGAGCAGAGGTCATGCACATGAACCATGAGAATGGAAGCATGTACTGTATGCCTATCGGGTGCCGTGCATGTTGTAAGTGGAAAAAGGACAGAGCCCCTTTAAGAAGGAAGCCCAGGACTATGGGAGGGAGCGGGAGGCAGGAGGAAGGGGAGGAGCAAGGGAAGGGAAATGGCAGTAAGAGGATGGAGGAATAAAGGGAAGGTTGGAGAGGCAATGGCTCCTGTGTCTGTCATTCGGTGTGCGTGTGAATGGCCCACCTCAGCAGTATAACAGTGCAGAATCGTCCATCCCTCTGAAGGACGGCCACGTGATCCAAACCGCTCCTTCCCCAAAGTAGCACAGTATAGTATGAACAAACCCTGTGTAATGTGTTGCAGAAGGGGTTGGAATGGTTACTCTGGTCCCCAATGATGGATGTGCTGTGTCCTCAGTGATGGACGAGTTGTGTAGTAAGACCTAAGAGCAAGGGCAAATGAAAAGTCACTATGTGGTCCTACCTCCTTCCCTCGCTATACCCACTAGCCCTATAGGACTGTAGAGAAGGCTGGGCTCACCCTATAGTTTGTTGGTGTGCACACACATGAGCAAATGGGAAGTGCACCAAGGACCAGTTTCTTCACTGGTGATATGTGGTCCATTCCAGCTGCGAATCGTGTGGTGTTGAAGCAAGGTGCCCTTCTTAGTCTTGGTTTTGTGTTATGCGGTGATGATTAGCTCATGAGTCTCATAGGTTCAATGTTGAAGAAATTGTTGTGAGCTTTCTGTAGGTTTTAGTCTTTCATGCACAATGCACAATGTGCCGTACTCCAGCGCTGCGCGGTGGTGATGATCATGTCTCTTTCCTAATCCATCCTTCTTCTTTGCAGGTGCTGCGGGTCGGCGGGCCAGCAAGGTGCGCACAACAATGGAGCAGCTGAAGAGGAGCGAGGACATGGCAGAATAGCAGGTATGCTGGGGCGCGCATGCCTGAGATGGACTTGCAAGATGTGCAAAGCGTCTCCTTCGTGCAAATGGTGCGTGATAATTTAACTTGTATTTCTTCTTGCAGGAACAGGAACATCAAGGGAAACGCCTCTGGAATCCAGAGGCTCGGTAAGTACTGTGATAGGCGCGGTGCAGTGATGCTAGACAGGCAGAAGTGGTAAGCGTTAAGCTGCTTACTGCCAGCAGAATTAACGCAAAGCAACGGATGAGGCTATGGACGTGGTATTTATAGTCCTGGACCACTCCTAGCGTGCCTAGACTGTGTAGCCTGATGGATGCAGTGGGGTGCTTGGGGGCCATGTTTGTTTCCGGATTGCATCCATCCTTGGTGGCCATCTTGGAGGGGGCTGGACTCATGTGTCCATGGTGCACCTACACCAACCATGGCACACTTACACCAGCCTGCAACCGAGGTGGTCCAGCCTCCCCACATGTCTCTTCCCTTGTGACTGCTGTATCCTGAGGATGTGTTCCGTGTGATCATGACAGTAACTCTGCTCCTTCCCATCTATGACGTAGCTGCCAACATTTAGTTCCCATGAGAATAGCATGTACAATATACAACTGTTGCCACCCTGTTTGCAACTCACAATTTCATTGGTCAATGACGTTCAAAGTAGCCCACTCCAGGATGGCTACAGGAGCTCCACCAATTAAACACTAAGGACTGAAAGCAATGACTGTCCAATATCAAACCTGAGAAAGTAGATGATATGAACGTGAAGTTATTTTATGAGGTAATTAACAGCATGGTCACAAGGGATACAGTAAGACATAGGGCTAGGAATTGGATAGATTCACATATAGAGCAACCATGATCAACCAATCAGCAAATGATATTGTCTGAGTAGTCTGAAACATTGTATATGATGAAACTCCACTCTTCACTATAAAACTCCAACATTTTGTATTGATCGCTGAATAATGTTTTTCCATTGTTCCCAACTGCCGTTGCATGCAATACATTTTTGTTTTTCATGCTCCCGTGACTTTACTGACTCATTTGAATTACTTTTATCATTGATTTTTGGGTCTTTTCATGGTCAGCCTAATTTCACCAGGAGTTATAGAAATGAACCATTAGCTGTGGTGTCATCTAAATGTGGCAGAAACTCTAATGGAAGATATCTCAAGATAGTGGGCCTCATTACGAGTGAGGCGGAACGTGTTAACGGGCTCCGCTAAAGGAGGAGGACCCGTTAAACCCGTTCCGCCTCATTACAAGCTCCCCTCGCGGGACCCGGTAAGTAACGCCTGGTCAAACCAGGCGTCCTTACCGGGTCCCGCGAGGGGAAGAGGGAGCAAACAAGGGGCCGCTCGTAATCGGCCCGTTGTTTGCACCCCCTCCCATTCCCATTGAGCCCTATAGGGGCTCAGATGGGAATGGGGAAGGTCCGGGCCCGGGTTCCTGGAGGGAGGAATTACCGGGCCCTCCAAACTCGGAATGGCCCGGTAATTCCCCATTCTGGGAACCCGGACCTGATTTCGGCGGCAGCCATGCCGCCAATAGCGGCATGACTACCGCCGAAGTCGTAATGAGGCCCCGTATATATACTATATATTAGTGGCAATACATGTGTGTGTTATAAATCCATAGTTAGAAGAAGAGTTGCAAACCCAATGAATGGAATTAAAGAAATATAAAAGAGTAGGATACTTGCCTACTAACGAAAATAACAAAATGATCAAATGGCATTAGATTGACAGAGGAGTGAGATGATGGTCTACATGGCCCGTGTGGAAAGGGGGATCAGGAGACTCGAGACTAATGGAAGCTGCCTGGTTTGTGATGCAACCTCTGAAGGTGGCACAAGTAGGATTCCCCAGCGCATGTCTACCCTTCCCAATCGAGTCACATCAATGGCCCAGATACCCTGTAAGGGAAAATTAGAAACTGAACCTGTTGAGCCCAAAAGAAAAAAGATACTCTGTAGTGATTTCTTTATTCCTATTACACAGTCCCTTTCCTGCATACTATACATGTCCGTTCAATGGGAACGGAACCTTTTGCACAGCAAAAAAATTGAACTTTTCCTTTATGTTAGTTGCGAAACAGGATGTGGGAGTAGGGTGTGTTGCTAGTCCTGCTAACTCTGCGCCCAGCAACATCCATCCTTCCCTTCCATCTGCCCCTCAGGTAAAAGTATGCACACGTTTTAGAGGAGCACAGGGTTGGGCACAAGGAGAAAAGGGGATGATGGACTAGGAGTACAGTGGTCACTACAGTGACTGACATACTCTGATGTCCCATCCCCTTTCTTCCATACTTTTAGGGTAGCAAAAAGACCCAGCAAGGTGGACCCGGAAGTATGGGCCTACCCGGATAGGTTCTGATGAACTGGCTGTCCAATTTTAGTCTTTGCTCTGGGGATCACATACATTTATTAATGTTTGCACAATGCCAAAGAAAAAGCCAATGTTTTTAAAAAAATTAAAATGCATATGGTTTATGTTTTTAAACCTTACATTTATACAAAACTGAAGTTCATTAAGTCAAAAGAAAGAACAAAAAACAAAGAGGGAGGAAAAAAACAGAAAAAAGAAGAAGAAAAAAAAACACATATATAGAAGAGGAATATCAACATATCAACACTTGTGACTCAAGGGCCAACCAAAAACGAATAACGTCAGTTATCATCTTTTTGTTGTTGCCAGAAAAAATGAGCGACCAGCACTCTTCAGGGTCCAGAGTTTTTGTTGCCTTCAGGTATAGGCGTGCGATAGCGATACGCTTATCTGCCAGTGCAGTGCACTCCATCAAGAGATGGTATAGTGTTTCAATGGTTTCAATTTGCATACAGAATCTGCAGTTTTGAATGCGGGTTGCAGTTTGTGTGTTGTTAATAACATGAGTTCGAATTCCAAGGACTTCCTGGGTCGGAAGTATGTTGAGTCTAAGTCGCAAAAATAGGTCACGAATTACACGGTCTGGGAAGAGGTTAAGATAGGGTGGCAGTTCGTTCAAGGCTCTAGCATTACCTGTACAGATCTACGTTAATTTATACTTATTTTTTTCGATTTGTGTTGTTATCCAGTCCAGTCTTGCAATTTAGACTTTCGCTCGTTGGGGTCTATTGAGCAAGGTGTCCATGGAAATATCACTTGCAGTTCGTTCGGCATTGATGTAGTCTTTCCATTTAATCAGTGCTGTAGCATTGATGTTACCAGGATGGGTTCGTAAAATGTCCCAAGCTGGGATCAGATCTGTGTTAAGTAATTTCCTGAGCAGGTCCAATTGTTTACATCTTATTATTGAGTGCAATGATTGCAGACCTAGTTTGAATCTAATACACAAAGATGGAACAGAATTTGGAAGGGATAGCACCTTTGTCCAGAATATTCGTTCTAATTTGTCCCATATATCTGACTGTAAATTGATCATCGTCTCACCACCGTATGTCAGGATTGGTGTAACTTTCTGTTTATAGAATAGGATGATGGGTTTCAGGGAGAATTTCCCAAATGTTTTATGTAGTATTAGGTCTTGTCGTGCTAATGTTCTTGCTTTAGTTTTCAGATGGTCTGACCAGGGTTGCTCAATCTCGGATTAGTTAATCCAGACCCCCAGGTACTTAATGGTTTGAACTTGGTCTATTTTTTCTTTGTTCAGATTGAAGGATGGTGTTTTGGCTCTTGAACCCATGGCACGGGTTAAGGTCATGACTTTGTTTTTTTTAACATTTATTTCTAGTTCATTATTATCCATATACACCTCTATTTTGTTAAGCACTGTTCGAAGCCCTCTAGGGGTTTTGGCAAAAATGACAATGGGCCTCATTACGAGTCCGGCAGTAACCGAGGCGGTAAAACCACCTGGTTACCGCCGGACTTGTATTACCATTCCGCCTCCGTGATTCCCGGAATTACCGGGGCATTACAACCCCAGTTTTCCGGGAATCATGGAGGCGGAATGGTGTTAATCCCCATTCCCATTGAGTCCTATAGGACTCAATGGGAATGGGGATCATGGAAACACCAGCAGCATCTCGTAATGCTGCCGGTGTTTCCTCGTCCGCCTGCAGGCGGGCGGTGTTAAACCCGCCAGGTCAAACCTGGCGGGAACATCACCTCCCGCCTGCAGGAGTCGGGATCAGGCGGTCCGGAAACAATGGTGGCGGCGGGTTTACCGCCACCGTTATTTCCAGACCGCCTGATTTGTAATGAGGCCCAATGTCATCAGCATAAAGAATTGATATAACTGGTGTTGAGTTCAGTTTCGGTGGATGTATTAATACCGGGCCACTGATTCTTCAAAGTCTGAGGTAAACAAATTGTACAAGGCTGCAGCGAGCAGACAGCCTTGTTTCAGCTCGTGCCATGTTTTTATTGGGTGTGTTACCAGGCCGGTCTTACTCAGGCGAATCTGGACTTCAGTGTTCAAATAGAGAAGCTTTATGGGTTCGATGATGTTGCTTGGACAACCCCATTTCGTCAACTTATGCCATAGCATCTTTCGCCTGATTTTATCGAAGGCAAGATGTAAATCAATGAACACGGCATACGTCTGGGTTTTTGATATTAATGTTTCATGCTTCAATAAGTTCAGGATAAAGAGATTAGTAGGTGTCCCAACCTGTTTGACGAACCCTGTTTGCCTGATGGCTTGTCTCTTTGCTTTTTCTGCCCAAGTGTTTCGGTTGGATAGCAGAATATTTGCGAATATTTTCCCCAGCGGATCTAGGAGAGCGATTGGTCAGTAATTTAGAGGGTTTCCTGTCGGGCCTTGCTTGAAGATTGGAATTAGGACACATTTTTGCCATGAACATGGAATACTATTTGTTCTATTTATCAGATCCAGAAGTTGAATGAACAAGGCTGCCCAAATGTCAGGGTCTTTTTTTATGATGGAATTAGATAGCCCATCGGGCCCTGGTGCCCGTGATACGTTCAATTTACGTATGGCATTGTTTATATCAGATGGATCCCAATCAAGGGACTATTTTGCTTGTATAATGGGTGTCTCCTCCATAATCACAGATGGTCATTGCTGGTAAAGTTGTTGAAAGTGCATTGTCCAGCTAGCTTCTGAGACCTCAGAGATCAAATTGTCAGTTGGAGATGTTTGTTGATTTAATAGTTTCCAAAGATCTCTGGTGTTCCTTACACCCATTGCTCTCAACATTGTCGCAGCATCATTTTGTTCAAGGGTCATCTTCATATTTTTTAACCAGTTTTTATGTTTTTGTTTGGCTTTTTTGATGTTCATTTGTTGCCCCGACCAAGGTTCTTTTTTTATTTGTTTTATTTGCTTCCTTAGGGATTTCTTCCTTGCAGCTATTAAGTAGCTATAGGAATGCCGATGTTCATTTTTCAACACCTTCATGAGGGCTGGTCTCTGTTGGAAATTGTGTAGGATCCATTCGTAGTTTAACTTACTTTCATCTGCCATCTTTGTGTGCGTGAAGGTGTCAGGGAGATGTTTTAGTTGGTCTCAGGTTATGTCCTTCCTCGTAGCAGCCTTGTTTAATTCTAGATCTGGTTGATTAATGCGGGTTAGGGTCTGTCTTGTAAGTTGACCATGCTCGGATCAAGATGCAGTGATCACTATCCTCTATATGGAGGATGTCGGCTTGTTGTATTGGGGCTTTTATTGACTCTAAACGGTATATATAGTCGATGATCCCGTGCTCTGGCCGCACGACCATGTCATAGTCGGGATCTTGGTTATTTCATCAATGGCATCGAGTCGTATCATATTTCTGTGGCGCATCTCTTTGGACCATGTCCGGGCACACTGTTCCAACCTATGTTCGTCAAGCTCTTGGCCATTTTTAGAGAAGAAATTAATGTTCAGATCGCTGCATATAATAAATGCAATACCTGAATATTTAATTGCTGCTTCGTCCATTGCAGTTAAGAATGCGTCGATAAAGGTTTCTTCCCGTATTTTTAGGGGATTCCAATATGTATTCAGAATTCCCAAGTACTGTTTCTGGGAACTTGTAGAAAGGTTGCAGTTGGCATTGCTGGGGGTTAGGGCTTGTAACAGTATTGCCATATGGATCCATGGGTTAATATTCTGACCATCAATTACTTGCAATTGTGCACCCATCTTGATTAAAATAAGAGATCCTGCAGATGGTCGTCCTTTCTGCCTGCGAATGGCCGGGTTCGTATATATGGTAAATCCATCGCACACCGGTTTATGGTGCAGCCATCTCTCTTGCAATCATATCACATGAGCGTTTGTTAGATCTTGTCTATTCGTCCGGAAAAGATGCACATTGCCACAAGTATTCCATGAGCATACGATCAAGGTACAACTTTCTTGAGTGGTTCGCTGCTAATAGTTTCCTTGGAAGCTAAAATGCGATGTTGTTTTAGAGTTGCTCATCTCTC
This sequence comes from Ambystoma mexicanum, assembly GCF_040938575.1. Lineage (NCBI taxonomy): Eukaryota > Metazoa > Chordata > Amphibia > Caudata > Ambystomatidae > Ambystoma > Ambystoma mexicanum. The sequence goes on along the minus strand of NC_090934.1, from coordinate 415,747,642 downwards.
TCCAGAACGGTTGGCGATCTTTCTGCCAATAAGAGTTGTCTTGTCGGTATTCTCTAATAGAGGAGCGTATTGTATTTTTACCAAAATTGAAAGCCAATGTATCTATTTATGCCATGACATGTTTCTATGAAAAGCCATGGTGACAGCTTTATCTCTCATTGCATGAGCTTGGAGACCATTTGGAGCATGCTTTCCTTGTGATCTGTAGGCCCCTAGAATACAAGTCACATTCCACTGTATGACCGACAACTTAGAGACTTAATATTGGTCATACTGATTTCTGCAAAACAAAACAAATTGTTGCGTACTTAAGCTTATCTCTGTGGTTCCGAAGCAGACCGAGCCTTTATCTTGCCGATTCTTCTAGCTGACATCTTAGTCACAAAGGACATTTTCAAGTGATCATTTGCTGGAATTGGGGCTCCTAGAAGGGGACCCCCAGATGAAGATTGCGGGTCTGGTACTACTGTAAACCAGCATTGCATGTGGTTTTTCACATAAAGTGCCCTGGTTTCATGTTTTCTGTGTTATTTGGGCCTTTCTCGCTTCCCGTAGCGATGAGCACAGGAGAAGCTGCCAGGGGACTTGGTGTGCTCCACCAACAGGGGGATTGTGTTTGAGGCGGAGGAGTTTTGTGAATTATTCCTCTCACCAGACCCCTGCGAGATAGCAGCTGGTGGGCAGGCCGTAATTGTATAAAATGTATCCCAGTGTGGCGCAAAAGTAAAATCTCGCTGGAGATCCAGAGAGAGCAGACCGACTCTTGGCTGCTGGAGGGGACGCCCTTCCAGATGTCCTTGCTGCCGGCCTGCCTGACTTACTCTCGCCAATCGTGGGTTGAGAGTTTGGGCCCAGCTGGAGGTGAGGGATTAAGGTCGGAAGGAATGCATCTCCCCTGCTGGTGCTGCTCTGCTAGAGCAGAGCCTGTGCGGTGTTACAAGTGGCTCCATGAGTTGCTGTCGCTGAGGTAGGAGGTGGAAAGTGAGGGAAAGGAAAAAACAATATTGAACTGTTTGGAAGTTAACCTCACGCGCCAGCAACACACAGGCGGGCAGTGGCTAGTGTACATTTTTTTCCTGTCAAAATGAGGGAACGAAGAAACAATATTGAACTGTTTAGAAGTTAACCTCACTCGCCGGCAACACACAGGCAGGCAGCGGAAAGTGTACATTTTTCTTCCTGTCAAAGTTGAAGGGGAACGAAGAAACAATATTGAACTGTTTAGAAGTAAAATCACTCGCCAGCAAAGCACAGGCGGCCAGTGGCTAGTGCCCATTAATTTTCCTGTCAAAGTTGATGGGGAACGAAGAAACAATATTGAACTGTTTAGTAGTTAACCTCACTCGCCGGCAATGCACAGGCGGGCTGTGGCTAGGGTACATTTTTTTTCTGTCAAAGTCGAAGGGGAATGAAGAAACAATATTGAACTGTTTATAAGTAAACTCACTCGCCAGCAACGCACAGGCGGGCAGTCGCTAGGGTAAATGTTCTTTCTGTCGAAGTTAAAGGGGAACGAAGGAACAATATTGAACTGGCTAGATGTAAACTCACGCACCGGCAACGCACAGGCGGGCTGGGGCCAGTGTACAGTATTCCTGTCAAAGTGAAGGGAGCAGTCACGTGCCCCTTTGGTTTCGTTTTCCCCCTGGGGTGACTACAGAGGCAGGCAGGCTTCCATAAGTGTGGTGGTTTAGTCACTATGTGTTGTAATGTTCTCGGCCCCCTCCGCCCCCAAGGGGAAGATTTGCTATAGTTACATTCACAGAGGAAGTAGGGAGAGCCAGGTTATGCGAACCGCTTAAGCTAGGAGAGGTTAAGGACTCTGCCTGATTCCAGTGTTAATAATTAATTCTTTATTTATCGGAGGTGAATTGACTCACTCCCAGGTGATCTAATGTATGATGCTCAACCCTTCATGTAACAAATGTGAACTGGCTGTCTTACCTTGAATATTAGGACATGTTTAAGGTGACACTGAATATTGTCCAGCCTTACAGCTCAGGCAGTCTTGATTCTATTAAAGACAAGGAGGCGAGCATTATGCTTTCTTCTTTTATTAATGCTCCCACAGCAATTCAACTTAAATATTTGTTTCACTTTTTTTTAAAACTTGATAACACTTTTTTGTTCCCTTACAGAACCTCTGGAAGTCTAATGACAAACATAGGGGTAGCATAGTTTTGAAAAACTCCATCAAATGTCTCTGAACTACAAATGCCCATAATCCTCTGTGTCCAGGTAGTTCTTGCAAGATCACCTTGTCCAATCATGGCTAACCCCTATCTATAAGAGGGAGTCTTGATGACCCCAACTCCTCTTTCTTTGGCTGCTAACCAATGACCATATCAACTCCAACAGTCAACTTTAACCCACTGAAAATTTGAAACAGTCCATCTTTGCCGGAACCTTGGCTCTGAGATGGTGAAAAAGGAACCTCACTCTTGCTCCCCACTTCATTCGTCTGTGACCTTCCCCTCGGGTAGCCTTCTGGTCTTGCCCTGGAAGGAATGGAGATGTGATCATAAGGGTGGGTCTTTCATTAACATATGTTTCAATACAGACAATGCTATCATCATGTCCCATCAGGGTGGAATATAATGCTTGCCTCCTTGTCTTTAATAGAATCAAGACTGACTAAGCTGTAAGCCTGGACAATCTTCATTCTATGGCAAGACGGAGGCGAGCATTATGCTTGTTCAAAGCTATTAATCACTCTATTAGGTATCTGTGAGACAGGCTTGAAATAGAAGGTCTTAAAAGTACATTCATTAGACCAGTCGGCTGATTTCATGATGTCTTGTAATGACACACCTTCTGCAAACGCGCTAGATGCCATTGCTCCCCTCACTGAATGCGCGCCAAACTGGGATAAATCCACCCTTGCCCAGTGCATTATCTCTCTAACCCACCTCGCTATGGTGGCTGTTGCAGCTGCATGAAAAGGCTTCCTACGCGCAATTAACAATTGGGTAACTCCCCTGGGCCTCAGATCTGCTGTGGCTGACTCAAAGTCTTTTATACACTGCGCTACGCATAGCTTAGCGTTATCTGGAAAATAAGGGTATGAAATAATTGAAGAGTCTGATTTCGTTCTGTTTGCTATATTAAAGGCTACTCCTTCTGGGTAGAAGATCTTCCTGTCTATCTCTAGAGCTTTAACGTCCAACACTCGTACATGCTATGAGACACAGAAGCATGGCTAATTTTCCTGATAACTGGGAAAGCAAAAGATCTTTTTTATCTGGTCAGGATAAGAATAGTTGGAAAACCACCCGGGCGTCCCAGAGCACCGAGTATTTGGGTTCAGGCGGTTTCCATAGTTTCACTCCTTTCAGAAGTCGTACTACGGTGGGGTGCTCCCCTATTGGGTGTCCTTCTACTCTCTCATGCCCGGCAGATATCGCAGACCTGTACACTCCTATCGTCCTGTGGGCGCAGCCTTCCTCAAACCTTTGCGCTAAAAAGTTCAGCATGTGCACTAGAGGTGCTGAAACGGGATCAATACTGATGCCTGTGCAATACGATGACCATCGCTCCCAAGCGGCACCATAGCTCCTAACGGTGGAAGGCGCCCATGAGTTCCTAATATAGTCCACAGTGAGCTGGGAAATGCCTGGCAGTTCCGAACGTTGCCTGAAACCCTACAAGCCAGTAGGCTCAGAGTGCGCTCAGCGATGAGCGGGTGGCACTGACCATTCGGGCCCTGGAGCACGTCCTCCATGTGAGGAATCACTCTCGGGAAATCCGTAGAAGGTTCCATCACTACTGGAAACCATGGTTGGGACTTCCACATCAGCACTATGAGCACTAGCTCTGCCTGTTCCCTCCTCACTTTCGCTGCTACTCTGATCAGAAAGATAAATTGAGGGAAATCGTAGTGGCCTGCTCCTGTCCACTGCTGCAGGAACGTATCCGTCTTTGCTGCCTCCGGGTCTATCCTCCAGCTGTAAAATCTGGGTAACTGGGTATTGAGTCTGGTGGCAAACAAGTCTATCTCTAGGGGCCCCCACAACTGCCAAAGCTGGTTTAAGACGGTCGGGAGTAGCCTCCAGTTGCTGGAGTCTACCAGATATCGCGTATTCCAGTCCATTACTACATTTTGAGCCCCTGGTAAATATTCTGCTGATACTGATATTCGCTGCTGCAGGCAATGATGCCAAAAATCCTTTGCCAATACTGCCAACATCCTGGCGGAAGTACCTCCCAATTGTTTATATATCGGACTGCTGAAATGTTGTCCATCTTGAGCAGAACGCAGCAGTTTGCTCGATCTCTGGTGAACGGTCTCACCGCAAAGGACCCTGCTAAGAGTTCCAGGCAGTTTATGTGAAGTTGGAGCTCTTCCTGAGACCATTTCCCTCCTGTTTCTAAATCTCTGCATCGAGCCCCCCAGCTTGCTCTGCTGGCGTCCGACTCCATCACAATATCTGGAGTGTCTTCGAATATTGCCGTGCCGTTCCAGGCTTCCATGTTTTTCAACCATCAATGGAGCTCTCTAATGGCTTCTTGGTCCAGTGTAACAAGCTGATGATACCCTAGCCCACCTCTGAGTTGTCTGATCTTTAACCTCTGGAGGGCCCGGTAGTGCAAGGGGCCTGGCAAGATCGCCTGAATCGAGGCCATTAGGAGACCCACTATGCGAGCTAGATTGCGAAGCTAAATAACTTTCTTCGCTAACACTGACCTTAGGTCTTTCCGTATCGCTCGAACTTTCTGAGCTGGTAACTCTAGCGTTGCTTTCGTGGTATCTACCACGAAACCCAGAAACTCTATTCGCTGTGCGGGGCAAAGATCTGACTTCTCTGTATTGATGATGAAGCCGAGGGAGACTAACAGGTTGCATACCCATGCTGCCTGATCTCGCAGCTGGGCTGCACTACGTCCCAGAATCAGTATATCGTCTAGGTGTACTATTATTCTTATCCCTCTCTCGCGAATGGCTGCCGCTACTGGGCTCATGATCTTGGTGAAGGCCCAAGGGGCGGATGCCAGCCCAAATGGGAGAAATGTGAATGTCCATACTTCTGTCCCCCACCGGAATCAGAGAAATCTCTGATGTTCGCTTGCTATGGGGATGGTAAGGTAGTGTCATTGAGATCTAGACGGAAAAGCCAATCCCCTGTCCTGAGAAGATCTCGAAGAAGGTGTATTACTTCCATTTTGAAGTGTCTGTATATTACCCATTCGTTTAGAATCTTCAAGTTTATAACTGGCCTGACCTTCTCTCCCCTGTGGACCAGGAACATGTTGCTGATGAATCCCTCTCCTTCCTGAACCTCCCGTTCTATTGCCCCTTTCACTGCTAGGTCGTGCAACTCGCTGAAGAGCCGAGCCCTTTCATTCTGTGTTTTGAACATGCGGACTGGCTCTTGTGGCTGAGAGGGGGTACCTACAAACTCCAGGCGCATGCCTGATACGTCTTGCAACACCCACGCATCGTTGGATAAAATGCACCATGCTTGCAAAAACCAGGCTGCTCTGCCCCCTACTCTGCAGGGCGGAGATATAGTACTCACCGCCTGGCGTGCTCTGCTGCCTGAAGGCTCCTCTCCCTCTTCTGTTCCTGGGGAAACGGCTTCTTGCTGGGAAGAAGTTGTCCTATTGGCAGGTTTCCCAGTACTGAGATCTTGGTCCCTGGGGTCTTCAGTGCGTGGAAAAGCGACCGGACGCCCGACCCCTCTGTCACCCGGTCCCGGCCAAATCTCAGCTGAGAAATATTCTCCTTATAGAGCTTTGAGGCTTCTCCAGGGAGGAATATGTCCCTACAAACTGATTCATCTCTTTGGGGCGAATGCATCACCGACTAGCATGCCTTTCGCCCCTTCGCCTGCTTCATAAGAAGAGAGGTCGCTTAGTTTACTGTCGATTTTCAATAGCACCCCTCTTCTCCTTTCTGAAGAGAGTGTGCAGTTTGCATTCCCTAATAAGCAGACTGCGCGTTGAGCCCAATTTGCTAGGACTCGGGGTTCTACTGGAATTCCTGTGTCTATGGCCCTTTCGGCCAAGTACATCATTTTTGCGAGGGGACCAGAGAGGTCCAGGAGCTTATTCTGACAGCCTCGCCATGCCCTGTCCACCCCTTTCCTCACATCTTTGGACGATTTTGTTACAAACGTGACCATTTTCAGGTCGAGGTCTGGGGTGTCCTTTACTTTGCCTGGTAGCTCAGGCCTGGGGCAATCTGCCCTCATTTTTTACCTTATTTCTCTGTCGAGCGGCTTCCTAATGTTGTGAGTCATGTATTGGGCTACTCTGGGTGATGGCACGCAGTCTGTAGATTTTGGATGTCTCATGGCTTCTGGATCGAACATATCACCCAGGCCCTTGTCGTCTGGAGGTTGCTCTGTCAGCTCGGGTTGATGAGGGGGTACCTCTTCCTTTCTGCTCTCTTCGCCTGGTGTGTATCCGGCATCCTCTTCCTCCCCTGTATTGTACACCTCTGGGGCAGCGGGTCGATAGCCTGGCACTGATGCCCTTCTCATAAAGGCTTCTTTCAGCCTGCTTACTGGGTCAACCGGCTCTTGGGGTATCAAATCTACCCCTTTTGGCTGACTAGGAGGCATCATCAAGTTCTTACTCTTCCGAGTCTTTTTACTGCTCTTATTTTCAACCCCGGAATCGGGATGTCGCGCTGAGGTTCCCTCGCTGGGGCTGAGCGCCCTCCTTTTCTTAGACTTCTCCTGTTCAGCCTTTTTCTTATTCAGCATGGCCTCTAGATGATCTAATCTTTGGGTTAGAGGTAGAACTCCCTCCGAAACCGCTTGAGTTAAAGAGTCTCCCAGGACCCTTTTAAAACTTAGGGAGAGATCTTGGTCCTCCTCTATGAGCTTTTCTGCCCATTCTTCTGAGCTCCACTCTGGAGATGTGGATTGTGCCATGATATTATGGATGCTCTGGAACCTCAGCAACTTTATCCCACGAGGGTGTTCCAAAATATATTGCCACACGACTCACAACACCACTTTTCTTTTTTCTTTTTTTATATGCTAATTAGAGACCAATACTTCACTTGCGCCGGAGCGCACCGTTCGTTCCCTAGGATTAGTGAAGTAACGGCTCAGCACGCGCCTGGTGCCTGCTGGGGCATGATTGCCCTCTTCTGCGATCCCGCTGGGTCCTAAAGACCGTGCGCAGACCGTTCAATGCGTTCGAGGAGGCGGGCCGGGAGCTTTGTGAGAGTGCATTCGCTCGCGGCTCCGGCCCCTGTTCCTGACAGAAAACTATCTCTGTTCCTAATGCTGCCGGCCCGTGAGACGAAGCAGAATGTTGCCGGCCGGCACAACGAAGTGAAAACGCTTCGAGTGGCTCTCGTCGAAACGCAAGGTAATGCTGAATGAACTAACACATGAAATATTCAGGAGAGCGGAGTACAATGCATGCGCTTTACTTAAATCAATTTCTTCCTATGTTTACCTCAATGCGAGCGTGATAGCACGTAACCACACAACCTTTCAGATATTAGATTGAGAAAAGGTACTAAACTTTGGAGCAGCACAAATAAAGAGGAGTTGGGGTCATCAAGGGTCCTCTTATAGATGGGGGTTAGCCATGATTGGACAAGGTGATCTGGAGAGAACTACCTGGACACAGAGGATTATGGGCATTTGTAGTTCAGAGACATTTGATGGAGTTTTTCTAAACTATGCTACCCCTATGTTTGTCATTAGACTTCCAGAGGTTCTGGAAGGGAACAAAAAAGTGTTATCAAGTTTTTTAAAAAGTGAAAAAAATGTTTAAGTTGAATTGCTGTGGGAGCAATAAAAGAAGAAAGCATAATGCTCACCTCCGTCTTGCCATAGAATATGCCATTTGAACCAAATGTACCATATATAAAGCAAGCTATCAATCTGGTAAACTGGAAATAAGTCTGTGACTGTTTTGTTTACCTTTGGGGCACCATAACCAATGTTAGCAACCAGGTCTACCACATCTAATAGAAAAGGGCCACGCTGCCCAGAGCCCACTATTGTCTCTGGGGTGGGACATGGTCATCATAAGAGAGCCCACTCATTGACCCCTCGGATATCATTTTGCACATGTGTGCGGTAAGGTGTGAGTATCCCATTCTCAGGACCCCTACAGGTTGCAGCACATGATAAACTGGGGAGTAACACCTTAAACTACCATTCCAGTTCTAATCTGACTTCCGGTGGAATAGCTTGTCTATTGTCTGTCCAACTCCTGATTCCAACTGGGAGATAGGTAAGGCCGATGCATCATCTTCAATCATGATTGCAGGACCGACAGTATGATGGAGGCCAGAAAGCATTGAAACCACTAAGTCTTATGATGTGAGAGAAAATGTTCAATCATTGATTAATCTGAGATCCTACACTTTTCCTGAGTGAAAAGAACACACAGAGCTTAGAGTAACAATGGTATGCAATACATCTGATATACTGAGACAGAAAAAGGGATCACGGCCCGATTGCCGCACACAAAAATCTGACTCTGCAGCTCTCCTGCATCTCCCCTCCACCTCTCCACTTACAGGCTGTGGATCCAACTTTCTCAATCAATCTGCAGCCCGCGTACCAATAAGCCCAATGTACTGCATGTTGCACTTCTGTAAGAAACCTTCTCTGCACCTGTCTTGCAGCTTCACGGCTTGCAGACCATGAGCAGGCAAAAGGCATGGCTTTTCTGGTTGACTGTGTGACAGACAACACTGGAAAAAAGGAGTGCGGTCAAATAAATACAAATCCTTTATTCAGGAAGACAGATTGTTAGATACGACTCCAGAAAGGTAACTCAAAAAGTCCTTAAAGTCAGGGAAGCTGTCCCTCCTTGGTGGAAGTATGATGTTTTCTTTTTCCTTGATTGAAGAGACTGAGGCTTTTAATAGGCCCATGGATATGTCCTTCCCTCGTTCGCTACGTGTGCCTCCTACAAGAATCCGAGACAGAATCCCTTTCAGAAACGTTTCTCATAGTGAAGGCTTGTCTCATTGACTAATCAGGACCCTTGTTGCTGGTGACTTGAAAAACCATATCCCGACCTCTTCCTGAACCATGGACTCCCATGGCCGCCATAGCCCTGTACTGCTGTTGCCATGCTGCTGAGGAACCGATCCCTCCAACCTTCTATTGTAGCCGCCGCCCGGTTGCTAGGTTTTGCTACGGTCCTCGTTGTAAGCAGAGAGCGCGAGTTCTGCTTGAGTCGGAGTTCACGACTCCGATTCCAGGTAAATGTGGCCATAATTTGTACTGTTCCCAAAATGGGAGGGTGCCGCTCCCCTTCGCTGTCCTCCTCACTCAACCGCATGCATTTCCTTTCTAGGCTCTCTGACTGCAGCCTCTCGTGGCCAGGGAACACTGCTGATTCAAACCGCGGCATTCTGTCTTCTTCGCGCCTCGTGACAGAGATGTTAGTCCTGCCGACCTGACTCCTCCGATCTGCACGCAGCTCTGACTGGTAAAGGGACCCCCTCTCACAGACTGAAAGATTCATACTGAACAACAGATCTATAAGTTGCTTCTCTGCAGCAAGCTTGCACAACTCTTGCCAGAATCAGCCAATCTTCTAAATATGGATAGATGTCCAAGCCCCTCAGATGTAGGTTGGTTGCATCAGGAGAATCACGATAAACATTTGGGGTGCAGCCTGGAGTCCAAACAGGAGAACATAATATTGAAGGTGCCTCTTTACCATGAACCCTGAAGAACTGACAGTGAGCTTTCCAAATAGGGATGTGAAGGTAGGAATCTACAGAACACCTCCAATCTCCCTGATAAAAGACTATCTGGATTTGAGCAGGAGTATCCATCTTGAATTTTTCTAAGGGAAGGAAAAACTTGAGGGAGGAGAAGTCCAAGACCATTCCCAGGCCAGCCTGATCCTTCAGAACAGTGAAAAAGCAGAAATAAAACCTGCATCCTCTATCTATAAAGGGAACCTCCTCTATTCCTCTCATCATAGAAGGGCACTATCCCGTAAATGTGGAGGTAACAGTGTTACCGCCTAATTTAAGGGCTGGCACTTTCACAAGTCTTGTGTGTTTCTCCCAGACCACAGCTGGGGTAAACACGCTGAGAAAATGCCCATTTTAGGCGTAATTACTGCGGCGGTATTACCACACAGTAATTGCACCGAACATTCGGCCAAACTGACCCACTGGGGAATGAGGACTTACAGTTACTGCCCAACCTGTGATCCGGTGGTAATACTGCTGGACGAGTGGGCTCTAACGCTAATAAAGTTGGGTGGGATCCTAGCCAGGATACCGCCCAACTCGTGATCAGGCCCAAAGAACTTTGGAAAAGGCAAAGAAGGCAAGTGGAAGAATATAAGACCTACAAGTAACATGAGGCATTGGTGCTATAAAAGAAGATTGTTAATTGAAGGAACATGGAAAGAGAGGTCGAAGTGGTCATGCAGAGTCTATGTAAATTACTTGCAGTTTAAAAAGTCTTCAACAGTGAAAGAGATCTAACATAAAACGTGGGAAGAGAACCCCCACAAAGAACAAGACAGGCTCAAGCCCAGCAGAGGGAAGCCTGTACAGAACTGTAAGACATTGGGCCTCATTACACGGACGGCGGTAAGGGTTAACGGTCACCGTTAATGGCAACGGTGACCGTTAACCCTTACCGCCGTACTACGAGGTCCCTTTGCGGGTTGGAGGAATTAACGCCTGCTTCTTGCAGGCGTTAAGTACCAACCCGCTAAGGGACCTCGGAGCTAATTACGGCACCGCAAAATTGCGGTGCCGTAATTAGCGCCTTCCCCATTCCCATAGAGCCCTATGGGGCAGAAATGGGAATGGGGAAGGGCAATGGCGGAAAGGGGATTTACCGCCCCTCCAACCTTGGAATGGGGCGGTAAATCCCCTTTCCGCCAAGGCGGTGCCGGTAATTTACCGGCATGGTCCAGGGTGCTAATAGCACCCTGGATTACCGCCTTCCGTGTAATGAGGCCCATTGTGTGATAAAGTAAAACCAGACATGCTTGAGCCTGGCAGTGGGAAGCCTGTGCAGAACTGTGAAAGGTTGAGAGCATATGAACTGTGTATTGATGATAAGACACGTGGTGCCTAAGGAAGGGACTGAACTACTAGAAATTGAAAGCTTAAAGATTGAACTGTTGAACTGTACCAGTAATCCATAGTGTGCAAGACTGATAGAACTGTGCCATCCACCTATCCTCTGTTTATTAAGAGACTCTCTAGACCCTGTGGGGTTGAACCTGGGGAAGGGAGTTGATGCTGAAGCCATTCTTATATTTCTTTTTGACACACTATTTTCCTTTTTGTATTTCCTTAACACATTTGTTAGCTAGAGAAGGAGGGAAAGGTTAGGAATTCTTAGTATGGGCCTTTTTATTTTGACCAGGCGGACTTGGACGGACTTGGACTTATTTGCTATTGTTTAATGGTCGAGATTATTCCCATTAGTTAGGGCCAATTAGGAATTCTACCATACCAAGCAAATTCGTAAATAAAGGTTTATGAAACTTGTTTCCATTGGGTCTGTGTCTGCTGCTCGATACCATGCCTTCCTCACAGGAAGCACAGGCAAGATCAATTGGGGGAAGGCGGCCAATGGGATTAGGAGGCAGAGAAGGGGGGACAGGAAACATGAAGGTGTGATTTGTTCAGGTGAGGTGAAAAGATGAGGAGGTGACAGACCAAGAGACCAGCAGGAGGAAGAGCGTGGACTAGAGCGTGGAGGCGTTTTGGAGAGAAGGGGAGGTACTGGTTGGTAAGAGCAAGTGGTAGTATGTTGAGAGTGTGCATGCAAGGTAGGTGGGTGGGAGTATTGGAGGAAGTGTAGAGAGTGAGTGAAAGGAGGGTGACTGTTAGGCAGAAACCTGTGCAGTTCCCTTAGGGAACACTGCAAAAGATTTAAGACTACAGATGTTGGCAGTAAACCCACTTGGTAGCAGTCTGCACCACCCAGATTTACATGGTAGCTGTGGCTGAGCAGTCAGACTTCCCTCAAGAAGAGTTAGGCAGTATGCAAAGTATACAAAATAGGCACTCAGATACAACAATACAAGCAAACACTGACCAGAGCTTTGGTATCAAAGTATATCATTATTTATTGAAAAACACACGGTTTGAAACACTCCAGCACTCTTGTTGTAAAATATTCTAAACACAGTTACTATTGTAATATATACACCCCCTTTTTCCTCATCAGATAAATCACAGTAAAACACCACTTATTTTCATACAGAGGTGAGCGCTTAACTCGATTGCACTCCAATAAGTTTGTGAGAAAGGGAGGGAAAAAGACAGAATATGGAAAGGTACACCACTCTAAGATTTAGGAACACTATTAGCAAGGCAGAAGAGCAAAAGTCACTGGTGAGCCAAAGTCCAAAGGCTGGGCCCACTCTTAGAGAGAGCAGAGCACAAATGTGCCCAAGATCACACAGTTACACTAGGCTTAGAAAGTATTGCAGAGGGTTCAAAAAGAGTTTAGAGAGGCTTAGGAAAGTTTAGCCAGGGTGTCCCAGGCTAACCCAGGTTCGAAAGCTGGGGGCTAAACCTACCCCGTACAGTTGGTAGCAAGGGAAGCCAGGCGGGACACGGTACCTTAAGTGGGAAGGATCCTCCAGCGGTGGCAGTTGTTCCTGGTAGTGGGTGCAAGTTGCGTCGTCGTCCAGGGGAAGAGAAGATCTCGAATTGAAGGAAAGATGAAGGTCGTTGCACTACCAGGGCAGAAACCAGCCGCAGAGTTTTCCAGTTAAAGGTAGTACCTTTGTTTCGCGGTCGTGGTAAAACGTGGTATCCCGGTTGCCGGGGTGCTTGGCACAGGCAAGGCAGCCACGAGGTATGTCGGGAAAGCGAAAAGACGGTGAAACTGGTTATCCCCACCAGTCAAAGGAAGAAGACTCTCCGGCGGGAGATCTCCTCTGTCGTTGGGAAAAGTGGTGAGGCAGTCCAGCAGGGCTCCACCGGTGGTGGTGTCGTGGGAGGTCGGCTCAGCTTCTCCCTCGTCGGATTCTTAGGTCCTGTGGCGACTTCTGAAGTTCCAGTCCCGAAAGCCCTGCTTTTATGCAGCAAACCCCCATTCACTCAGCCTAGCTGTCACTCAAACATGCTAAGTGGTGAGCCGGGCGGCTCACCACTTGGGCCAATCAGGATGGAGTGCGACTTGAGTTGCCTAGGCAACTCAGGCCAGGGTGCCTAAATTTCCCTCCACCCCTCCTAAGTACCCCAGACAGAGTGGCACCACTTTGGAGGGCTTCTGTGGAGAAGCCCGCCAAAAAGTGGAACAAAGGGCTCGACTTGGGTTGGAGTCACAGAAGAGAACACAAACGCCATTTTAGAATCAAGTTTTGGCAAAAAATACCAACCGGAGAATTAACATTAATTAAATAAACCGGCGGTATGTTCGAGGCTACCGTAAATAATTAAATAAAGATAGTAGCCTAAAACAATGGGAAATCCCATAGGAAAATATTTGCGGTTGAATATAAAAAGTAGTATCCACTGCCACCAGCCAAAACTCGATCAGGGGTGACGGAGACGTGCCCCCTCGACTAACAGACCCCAGGGCAATTGAATTCCCCCAGCCAGTACGTACACAATATGATGGTTTGTACTGGTTCTGTTCAGAATTTAAGACTAGTAAAGTCAATGGTGACTTTAATTGCCCTGGGAGACAGTAGTCAGTCCCAGGGTATGGAGTCTATACTGGGGGGTCACGATGACACCCCTGTGTTACTGCACGGAGGGTGCTGTGTAACACACATCACAAAAACACATGAAGCCCTATGGAGTAAAAGACCCCATAGCCCATTAAACACATCTAGATTCAAAGAAACACACTCAAATCATGCCCAAGAATGAGGGTAAAAGAGTCTCACTCTTGGCAGGAGAAAAAAAAAATCCAGCAAAGCTGCTGGGGGACTCACTAGGTTAGGAAATTCAGCCTAAACAGAGAATTCTCCCTAACACTCGCCCCCCCCAGACTAAGGGACAGGAGGATTTAATCCACTCCTGGATGAACTTCATACCTCTAGTCGATGACATACATCCTAGAGAGTCCATCAGCATTTTGATGGTGACACCCTGACCTGTGCTCAATGGTGATATCCAACCCTTGCAGGCAGATTGACCATCTCAATAGTTTTGGATTTTCCCCCTTCATTTGCATTAACCATCTCAAGGGTTGGTGGTCAGTCTGAATGACAAAAGTAGAACCATACAAGTATGGCCTAAACTTCTTCAGTGCCCACAAATTAGCAAAGCATTCTCTTTCTATTGTTGCCCACCTTGTCTCAGGATCCTTCAGCTTTCGGCTGATGAAGCAAATGGGGTGCTCCCTGCCCTTCTCATCCAGTTGGCTTAGAACTGCACCTATACCTACATTGGAAGCATCAGTTTGTACAATGAAAGTTTGGTGGTAGTCAGGAGCTCTCAATACTGGAGCTTGGCAACGAGCTTTCTTCAGTTTTTCAAAGGCCTGATTGCACTCCTCATTCCATTTGACCTTTTTAGGGAATTTTGGAGAGGAGATTACGTTCAGTGGAGAAGCTATGGTCCCATAGTTCTCAATGAAATTCCTGTAGTACCCAAACTTGGGTTTGAGTAGTAGGTGTTGTCCAATTTTGCACAGCTTCAATCTTGCTGAGCAAAGGCCTTATTTCTCCACCTCCTACCTCATGCCCAAGGTAGACCACCTTACTTTGATCTATCTGGCATTTACTTGCCTTGATAGTCAAATTGGCCTTTCCAAGAGCCTGCAAAACATGTCCTAGGTGGTTCACATGATCTTCCCAGGAGTGGCTGAAGACTCCAATGTCATCCAAGTATGCCATGCAGAAGTTCTCCATCCCAGCCAGAACTTGGTTCACCATCCTTTGGAATGTAGCAGGTGCATTTTTTAATCCAAAAGGCATGACCTTAAACTGGTACAAGCCAACTGGGGTGGAAAATGCAATTTTCTCCTTGGCATGGTCTGTCAAGGCTATTTGCCAATAGCCTGACGTAAGGTCAAATGTGCTGAGGTACTTGGCTGCACCAAGTTTATCCACCAACTCATCTGTCCTTGGTAAAGGGTGGGCATCAGTTTTGGTGACTGCATTAAGAGCTCTATAGTCCACACAGAATCTCAAGTCTTTGGATCCTGCCTTTGGTACTAACACAACTGGGCTAGACCATGGACTAGTAGAGGGTTCTATTACCCCGAGATCAAGCATCTTCTTGACCTCCCCCTTGATATGGGTTCTCACATTTTCTGACATTCGGTATCCTCTGCTTTTGACTGGCAGACAGTCACCAGTGAGTATCTCGTGCTGTCCCCAAGGGGTCAAGCCTGGTGAGAGAACAGGGAGGAAAACTGATTTAACATAGATTTGCACTCCTCTTGTTGCTCAGGTGTCAGATCTGAAGAGAGATTGACTCCTTCAATTTTTTCATCTAAAGGTACACATTTGAGGAGATCAGGGAGAGACTCACTCTCTTCTTCCTCTGCTGCTGAAGCTAGAAGCAAGGCTCCTACTTCAGGTCGGGAGATGTACGCTTTCAGTCGGTTGGTGTGGAAGACTCTAGGAGCTTCCCTGGGTCTGCCCAGATCCACCAGATAGTCCACCTCTCCAAGTTTTCCCACAACTTTGAAGGGTCCCGTCCATTTGTCTTGCAAGGCCCTCTGCCTTGTTTGGAGCATAACGAGAACTAGCTGGTCTTGAGTGAACTCAACCATGTTAGCCTTTTGATCATGCCAATGCTTGACCAAAGCTTGTCCAGCTTTCAGGTTATCACTAGCTTCTGCCATCATGTGTGACATTCTCCTTCGGAGACCTATCACATAGTCAGTCACTCTGACTGGCTTGAGGGGAGGAGCGCCTTCCAACCCCTCCTTAATCAGGGCCAATGGACCTCTGACCGGATGGCCATAGAGAAGTTCAAAGGGAGAATAACCTACTCCCTCCTGAGGTACTTCTCTATAAGCAAAGAGAAGGCATGGCAGTAGAAGGTCCCACTTTCTTTTCAGAGGTTCCTCTAAAGCACCTATCATGCTCTTCATGGTTCTGTTAAACCTTTCTACCAACCCGTTGGTTTGGGTTGGTAGGCGGTTGAGAACTTGTAAGTATCTCCACAGGTTTTCCACATGGCTTTCATGTAGTGGGACATAACGTTTGACCCCCTGTCGGATATTACTTCCTTAGGAAACCCAACCCTGGTAAAAATACCAAGGAGGGCCTTAGCCACAGCCAGAGCTGTAACAGTTCTCATAGGAATTGCCTCAGGGTATCTATTAGCATGGTCTACTACAACAAGGATAAACCTGTTGCCTGAGGAGGTAGGGGGATCAAGGGGACCAACAATGTCAATCCCTACCCTCTCAAATGGGACTCCCACAACTGGGAGAGGCACTAAGGATGCCACATTCTTGGCGCCAACCTTACCAGAAGTTTGGCAGGTATGGCAGCTCTTGCAAAATGTATCTACTTCTGCCCCCATTTTTGGCCAATAGAAGTAGAGTGAGAGCCTTTCCTTGGTCTTCTTGAAGCTCAAGTGACCAGCCAAAGGAATCTCGTGGGCTAAGTGCAAGAACTGTTGTCTGTTTTCTTGAGGTACTACAAGGCGTTTGTAGTCTCCAGGTTCAGACTCAGTTGGTTCACTGTAGAATAGGCCATCTTCCCAGTGCAACCTATACTTCCCAGGCTCTTACCCATCAGCCTGAGCAGCTGCCTGTTGGCGGAAACCCTCCAGAGTTGGACATTCTCTTTGTCCCTTATGGAAAGCTGCCCTGCTGGGCCCACCTTCTGCCAGTAAAGACTGCAGCTCAGGATGGTCCTCAGGGTCTAGATCTCCAATAAGTTCTTGGCCTCCCACTCGCTCTTCTTCAGAGTCTAGTTCAACCATACAGGGTTGTACCTCCCTCTCAGCCTCAGCTGGAGGTGGAGCTACAGGTGTAACAGTTGGAAACACTGGAGTGCTTGCTGCTGACTTTTTCCTAGGAGTCTTGGGTTGCCCCTTTGCTCCTGATCTGGTAGTTACTGCAGTGAGTTGCTCCAGTGGTAAAGGAGTGATCTCTGTCATCATCTCCTGAGATAACCCTCGCAGGGTTTTCTCTCTTGCAGGTTTTGTGAGCTCCTGTAACCTTTTACTAGGTGGTCTGGGGGTATGTGACACAACTCCAAGAGCTTTTAGGTCATTACCCAACAGAACCCTACCTGGCACTTCACATTGTACACTGACAGGTATTTCTACAGCCATGTCATTACACTGGATGAGAACTGGTAACTGGGGACACATCTGCACAGGTCCTCCAGCTAACTTGGTGAGGCATTTGGGTGCCTTAGCAACATCCTCTGCCTTGAAAAATAATTCGTCCACCACAGTTATGCTGGCCCCAGTGTCTCTAATGGCAGGAGTCTCCTGACCATTCACCTGAACACTGTCTTTATAATACTCTTTAGTATTATCTGGGATAGAATTATACACATCTAAATTCTGTTGTTCCCATAACCCCAGAGAGACTAAAGAAACACTGGCTGAGACACCAATGGGTTCATCAGCCAGCAGTAGAAAGTTTCCACTTGCCATTGGGACTTCCTCTTCTGGAGCGAAGGCTAAGGAGGCAAGTTGGATCCCTGAAGGTTTACCCTTGCATCTGGGATCTCCTTTCACATGGTCAGTAGAGCCACAAACAAAGCATTTACCAAATGCCTTCTGAAATGGAGGCTTGTTCTGACCTCCCTCTGGTTTGGCACCAGAGGAGACACTATTCTGCTGTGGTTTCCCTGGTGGCTTACCCTTCTGGTTTTGTTTGGGGCCCTCTTTGGAATTTGCAGTATTAGAATTTTCTTTGGAGTCCTTTTTAGGCTGTTTCCCCTCATCCTTTTTCTGAGTTACCCCAGAATCCTTGTGAGTGGCCCTGTTGGCAACCCACAAGTCAGCAGCCTTAGCTAGTTTTCGGGAATCTAATTCCTTTGAATCAACCAAGTGCTGTCTGAGCTCAGGAGAGCAGGCATCATAAATTGACTCCAACATAAAAAGATTCTTCATACCTTCATAAGTGTTCACCTTGTAACCCTTAATCCATCCCTCTAAGTTTTTCAACCCGTCCCTCACCCAGGTAGCCCAAGGGGTACCATCATGCTTTTTGAGGGTTCTAAACCTCTTAAGATACTGGGAAGGGGTCTTCCCAAACCTAGCTATCAGAGCTAGTTTCACACATTCATACTCTTTCCTATCCTCCTCCCCCAACTCCATTACCACATCAGTTGCAACAGGGGGAAGCCTAGAGAACAACCAGGTGAGTAAGTCATTTCCTGTGATGTTCTGGAGCCCATGATTATATTCAAACAGAGACAACCAATCCAACACATCCAACTTAGGCTCACACATACCAACCAATTCTTTAGGCATCCGGGGTCTTTTAGGACTGGAACTTCTAGAGGAGCCAGAGAGAGAAGCATTTTCGACAGATAATTTCTTCATTTCTAGCTCATGCTTGAGCTCCATTTCCCTTAGCCTTAGTTCTTGATTAATTTCCTGATGTCTCTGTTCAGCCAGAGTATTCAGTCTCTTGAACTCTAGTTCAAGTTTCATTTTCTCTAATTCGAGATATTGAGGACTTAGTGTGGGACTTGGCAAAGGCCCAGTAGGTACAGCAGGTAGAGCAGACAGAGGCCTAGGGGGGACAGTCACAGCAGCCTCACCCTCCTCTTCTGACTCTTCCTCAAGATTATCAACATTCTGATCAATATCAATTTCTATACTGTTATCTACATTTTCTGGCATGGTAGGTTCCTCAGACCCATCATCCAGACTTTGGTTAGCTAACAACCTTTCTATTAATTCAATTTTCTTGCCTTTAGTCAGGAGGTTCTTATGCTTACATAGTACTCTTAAACAATCAGCAGTTTTTGTAGCAAGGGATTCTTGACTATAAGTTTCCATAGTTGACATGTTAGAAAGATTACTTTTTCAGTGCTAAGCTTTGTGGTTAGTTGTACTAAGGTATCCTCAAGCACTCTAAAGTGTATACTCAATACAAATCCCACCGCTGTACACCAGTGTTAGGCAGAAACCTGTGCAGTTCCCTTAGGGAACACTCCAAAAGATTTAAGACTACAGGTGTTGGCAGTAAGCCCACTTGGTAGCAGTCTGCACCACCCAGATTTACCTGGTAGCTGTGGCTGAGCAGTCAGCCTTCCCTCAAGAAGAGTTAGGCAGTATGCAAAGTATACAAAATAGGCACTCAGATACAACAATACAAGCAAACACTGACCAGAGCTTTGGTATCAAAGTATATAATTATTTATTTGAAAACACACGGTTTGAAACACTCCAGCACTCTTGTTGTAAAATATTCTAAACACAGTTACTATTGTAATATATACACCCCTTTTTCCTCATCAGATAAATCACAGTAAAACACCACTTATTTTCATACAGAGGTGAGCGCTTAACTCGATTGCACTCCAATAAGTTTGTGAGAAAGGGAGGGAAAAAGACAGAATATGGAAAGGTACACCACTCTAAGATTCAGGAACACTATTAGCAAGGCAGAAGAGCAAAAGTCACTGGTGAGCCAAAGTCCAAAGGCTGGGCCCACTCTTAGAGAGAGCAGAGCACAAATGTGCCCAAGATCACACAGTTACACTAGGCTTAGAAAGTCTTGCAGAGGGTTCAAAAAGAGTTTAGAGAGGCTTAGGAAAGGTTAGCCAGAGTGTCCCAGGCTAACCCAGGTTCGAAAGCTGGGGGCTAAATCTACCCCGTACAGTCGGTAGCAAGGGAAGCCAGGCGGGACACAGTACCTTAAGTGGGAAGGATCCTCCAGCGGTGGCAGTTGTTCCTGGTAGTGGGTGCAAGTTGCGTCGTCGTCCAGGGGAAGTGAAGATCTCGACTTGGAGGAAACATGAAGGTCGTTGCACTACCAGGGCAGAAACCAGCCGCAGAGTTTTCCGGTTAAAGGTGGTACCTTTGTTTCGCGGTCGTGGTAAAACGTGGTATCCTGGTTGCCGGGGTGCTTGGCACAGGAAAGGCGGCCACGAGGTACTTCAGGAAAGCGAAACGACGGTGAAACTGGTTATCCCCACCAGTCAAAGGAAGAAGACTCTCCGGCAGGAGATCTCCTCTGTCGTTGGGAAAAGTGATGAGGCAGTCCAGCAGGGCTCCACCGGTGGTGGTGTCGTGGCAGGTCGGCTCAGCTTCTCCCTCGTTGGATTCTTAGGTCCTGTGGCGACTTCTGAAGTTCCAGTCCCCAAAGCCCTGCTTTTATGCAGCAAACCCCCATTCACTCAGCCTATCTGTCACTCAAACATGCTAAGTGGTGAGCCGGCCGGCTCACCACTTGGGCCAATCAGGATGGAGTACGACTTGAGTTGCCTAGGCAACTCAGGCCAGGGTGCCTAAATTTCCCTCCACCCCTCCTAAGTACCCCAGACAGAGTGGCACCACTTTGGAGGGCTTCTGTGGAGAAGCCCGCCAAAAAGTGGAACAAAGGGCTCGACTTGGGTTGGAGTCACAGAAGAGAACACAAACGCCATTTTAGAATCAAGTTTTGGCAAAAAATACCAACCGGAGAATTAATATTAATTAAATAAACCGGCGGTATGTTCGAGGCTACCGTAAATAATTAAATAAAGATAGTAGCCTAAAACAATGGGAAATCCCATAGGAAAATATTTGCGGTCGAATATAAAAAGTAGTATCCACTGCCACCAGCCAAAACTCGATCAGGGGGGACGGAGACGTGCCCCCTCGACTAACAGACCCCGGGGCAATTGAATTCCCCCAGCCAGTACGTACACAATATGATGGTTTGTACTGGTTCTGTTCAGAATTTAAGACTGGTAAAGTCAATGGTGACTTTACATGCCCTGGGAGACAGTAGTCAGTCCCAGGGTATGGAGTCTATACTGGGGGGTCACTATGACACCCCTGTGTTACTGCACTGAGGGTGCTGTGTAACACACATCACAAAAACACATGAGGCCCTTTGGGGTAAAAGACCCCATAGCCCATTAAACACATCTAGATTCAAAGAAACACACTCAAATCATGCCCAAGAGTGAGGGTAAAAGAGTCTCACTCTTGGCAGGAGAAAAAAATAAACCCCAAAAATCCAGCAAAGCTGCTGGGGGACTCACTAGGTTAGGAAATTCAGCCTAAACAGAGAATTCTCCCTAACAGTGACTGAGTAGAAGGTGGGGTGAAGTAGTAGAGAAGTTAGGAGAGTAGTAATAGCGTGAAGAGGGAAGAGTAGTACTAGTGTGTAGAGGGAAGAGTAGTGGTACTGTGGAGAGGGGAGAGTAGTAGTGGCGGGGGATGAGTACTAGTAGAGTGGGGAGGGGAGATTGGTAAACACGGCTAGGGAGAGTCGGAAAGTAGAAAGCGAAATCGGACGGTACAATAGTTGAAAGTACCAGGAGAGAAGACAGGGTGGCGTTGGAAGGAGAACAGTCACGGGAGGAAGATACAACAGCAGTGAGTGATATGGAGAGGAACATCAGGGCCTGAGAGGAATGAGAAAGTGAGGTTTGAGCGTCTGAAAGGCACAGCACTACACGCCCTTAGAACTAACATGAACAGTAGATTTGGTCTAGACCAGGAAGTCCAGGAAGGAGATTAGATAGATAAGGTGATTGCCGTTAGGCCCCACTAACATACCCCACCGAATCTGGAGGCACTGCAACATCAGAGAGAGGCTTATCCTGTCTTCTGCTTGACTCTTTAGGAAAGGTTGGAGCATTGGCTGCCTCAGGTTGCAAAGGACCTGGTACTAGGGCCCGCTGCGGAGGACAGGAGGGGTGAGTCAAGGGGGCTGCAGAAGAGGAACCATTTGTGGGGCTGCAGGCAGAGATGGTTGAAAAGGAACTAGCTGGGGAACAACCTCCTTCTGAGTTTCTAAAAGCAGTGTAGCGTGGCATCAGAGGGCATAGGATGTTCAAAGTGGTCAGAAAAGTTATCCTCTGCTGCTGCCATTTATAGAGAAGCGGAGGATGTAGTCCAAGTAGATGTGACCATGAGGTATCAAGTAAAACGCTGACAATGATTCAGCCCAAAATCTTACAGAAGATGGCAGCACTGGGTAGGAAGAAGGCAATGAGGTTGACCTAGGATACCATTGCACAGGAACAAAAGCATCCTTGCTGATCATAGGGGAAAGTGTTATTGGAGTCTCACTAAGAAAAGACGATCTTGAATGGGTTTCAGAGTGATGGGACCTTGGAGAAAGTATTTCCTTAATGCCCTCTGCTGACCATGTCATCGGAACCTATGAATCACGGCCCTTCTCAGGATGTGGTGCTGCCATTTTAGCATGGTTATGATGCACTTTTTCTGAGGTGCAAGGAGCTCTGATGCTCAGGACTGAGCTTGGCTCATGAAAATTGCTCCTGTGATACACTTTGTGCGAGTCGTGGGGAAACTCGGTGGTCAAACAAAAAGTGCCCACAAGCACTAGGACACTTGTATCCCCTGCACACCTATAATAACTAGATACCAGTCAACATTTCGTTTTCTAATTGCAGAACTTAAATAAATGCTTCCCTGGGCTAGATAATCTAAAGTCCTAATTGCATTAGCTATTTGAAATTGATCTTTATAATGTATTCCATAAATGTTTACCAAAAGAATCACCTTTTCTGTATACTTGTAACCCAATCAATGGATAATCTGTGTATTTTAATAATTTAGAAAAAAGATTTGAAAAACATTTTGAAAAAATATGAATGCATATTTCATTATTCAATCATTAATCAAAGCTGTATACAACAAAATTGATCCGTAAACAGTCCAATTTGCAGCAGCTAATCCCCTTAATCAGGAGCAATTCATATTTCACCAAAATTCTTCCTATTATGGTAATATCTGAAAGAAATATTTACATTTTGTTAGGGTTTTATATCACTTTTCAATTTATCTTATTCTGACTGCTGATTTTATTGTCTGTCATGATTTGTATGGAATTTATTTACCTGGTGAGGGTCCGAGGTAGAATTTATGTCAGAGGTTGTGTAGCCCACCACTCATGTGAAGCCCAAAGGAAGCAAACAAGTATCTTGTTAGATATAAGGTTTCTCACTCTATAAGGTACTAAGGTATTATTGAATGAACGTCTCGAGACTCGTACCTTGTTTTGAGGTGTTGCAGCTATTTTCCGCATAAGGCATGTAGTCTGTGGTTACCCGGTCTAATCCCTGATCGTAATCCCTTTCTGAAAGGTAATTTACGTACGAGTATAAATCAGTGAAAATAAGTAACCTGCATGTTTAATCTGACAATGTAAGTGTATAATAGTGTTGTAAACCTACTGGCAACATACCATGGGTAAAAAGATTGCCTGCTATAAATTCGATGTGGTCAGAAGTGTCTGCAACTGTCATGCGCAGTTGTGCATGTCGGTAGCGTTGCTATGACCACTTGTGAACGTAAATGCTTCTGCATACTTACTAGTGTCAACAATGCACGCAACGTGCATTATCTTGTAGTTTTTCCTAACTTGTTTCCACGAGCAAGAGCGCTCTGTAATTCGATTGTCTAACGCAGTTCTCTCTGCGTGATGGTAGCGTTGCTATGACCACTCGTGGACGTAAATGATTACGCCTAATCACTTGTGTCAACCATGCACGTGACGTGCGTTCACTTGTAGTTTTTCGTAACTTGTTTCCGCAAGCAAGTACGCTCTATGGTACACTCATAGACAAACATAAATTCACAAAATGTTAATGACATTAACGAGCCCTATGTGGTGTCACGTGCCCGTTAGTTCCGGGTCACGTGACAGGAAAAATAAAGGAACCACCGGAACTGGCGTCACGGCGCCAGTCCGGGTTTAAGCACCTACCAGAGTGGTCGTGTCGTTTGTGCCTGCGTCCCCGCTGCGCTGCGACCCTCATCCAGCCCTGACGCGGCCTGATCACTAGCAGACGGGGAAGCCGAACATACACCCCCGTCCATAACATCACACTGGCGACGAGGCGGTGCTACTACCTACGTGCCCTGCACATGTCTGCTGACCCGACGCTGGCCGTCTACACGGGACGGAGCGTTCTTCGAAACAGAGAATCATCAGGTCAGGGCACCGCGTCCGCGCATTGCGCGCGGCTTACCAGCACTAATCAGCCCCACCTGTGCAGAACGTTCCGCGAGGCCATGAGTCGGCCGAATCACCACTGCAAACCGCGTATCATACGCGCTCCGTTAACGTCGGAGAATTCACGCGGGCCGCGTAGTACACACGTACAACTCAGGAGAGTTTACGTGGACCACGTGTCATACGCGTGTAGTCCTCCTCTCTCCCAGCCACCTGTATATAAACTGCAGAAACATCCAAGTGCCTACCAAAGCTCCAGTTTTCCAGCGTTTTTCTGAAATCACCTAATATCATGCCAACTGCGTCATAATCACAGAACAACCCCAGTGCAGAAGAAGAAAAAAAAAAAACAATATAAAACTAAATGGGAAAATGAACTTAACAGCAAGAACCTCGGGCTACTAATGAAGACTGACAATATCTTCACACGACACGCATGATCAACCTATACCATCTGTGTGAACACCATCTGTGTGAACAAGACATACCAGTGAGTACCCAGTTGTGACATTTCCCAGCAACATGTCCAGCTCAGGGTCCAGTCCCGTGAGAGCCAGCACAAGCTCATCTACCAGACTTAGCATCACCACGGACCACCCAGACCCTGCACTAACCGCGCTGATGCCACCGTTCGACCCATTCACCACAGGAGCAGCCATCAGGTGGGAAATCTGGCTGCAACAGTTCGAGATGCACCTTGACGCCAGGGACATCACACTGCCAAAGAAAAAACGCACTTTTCTTCTACTCAACGTTGGAGCTGCCACCTTGCGGCTTTTTAACGCCGCCCCAAACCGAGGAGACAACAACAACTACGACGCCGCCAAAACAATACTCACAAACATGTTCAAACCTGACCTCAACCCTGATTACGAACGCTTCCATTTTTGCATGGCCAGGCAGCGGGAGAAAGAGACGATAGACAAATTTCATGCTCGGCTCCATGAGATGGCTGTTGGCTGTGAATTCCCGGATGAAGAATTCGCAATCCGCCTCCAAATAATCAATGGCATATCCTCAGAAAAGCTGAGAAGAGCAATACTATTAGAAAGAAACATACGCCTATCACGCATACTCGAAATGGCGCGCCTTCGGGAACAAACCGAAGACCAAGTTGCGGTGATTGAAGCAGCGATTCAAAGACTCCCGCTAGACAACTCAAAGCCGTCAGAAGACATTGTGGCCATATCCAAACACCAGAACACTCGCACGAGATACGGCCAGAGAACACAGAAACCGCAAGAACGAAGCAGATCCTGCAAGTGGTGTGGCGGCCCATGGCACAAAGGAGAACCCTGCCCAGCATGGGGGTCCACATGCAGAAAATGCAACCGTCTCAACCATTACGCGGCAGTCTGCATGAACCCACTGAATCGAAGCGCCGGAGAAACGACATCGCGACCAACACCCGAACGCCGGAAGAAGTTTGCACCGAAAGGGGCCTCCTATCAACAAGACAGAAAAGGGAAAGCTAGAGCCGTTGATCACTCTCTGAGATCCCCAGTCACGAGCGACAGCGACGACAGCGATGACAGTGAGTCCCCTGAGAGGAAAGAGAGACAGAAGAGAAAGAGCAACAAAACACACCGCGTACACCTCATATCAGCCGTCGAACCACACAGGTCACGACAAAGGAAGAGGCCATCGTGTACCGTCATCGCCAACGGCGAACCACTTAAAGTAGTCATCGACACTGGCGCAACGGTGAATGTAATGCCAGCAACTAAATTTGACAAGCTTCGGCCGCAACCCATGCTCCACGAGAAGAAAGTCCGACTATATGCGTACGGATGCAAGAAACCACTCCCCATACAAGGATCTTTCAAGGCAAATTTCGCCCACAAGAACACTAACTGCAAGGCGCGCATCTATGTTGTGGATGCTGGCTGTGAGACCCTGCTCAGCTGCAAGACAGCAGAAAAACTAAAACTGATCCATTTTGCATTCAACCTCCGACACAGCAAACTCGATGATCTATTATGCCTACACAAAAAACTATTCCAAGGCATAGGATGCCTAAAAGGACGCACCATCAAGCTCCACATAGACCCCACCATAGAGCCCAAAGCCGTGCGACACCGGCGGATACCCTTCCACCTAAGAGAAGCAGTGGAGAAAGAACTAACTAAACTCGAAGAAGCAGGCATAATCGAAAAGACATCAGGACCATCCCCGTGGGTGTCGCCAATGGTGGTTGCCCAAAAACCCAAACAGCCCAACGCAGTAAGAATCTGTATAGATATGAGACTTCCCAATGCCGCGATAGGAAGAGAACGCCACGTAACCCTGACCATAGACAAACTCATTGTAGATCTCACTGGAGCTACCATCTTCAGCAAACTAGAGTTAAGATCTGGCTACCACCAACTCAGACTAGCCAAAGACTCAAGATATATCACAACGTTCTCGTCTCACCTGGGGTTAATGAGATACAAGCGACTCAACTTCGGGATATCATCAGCCGCTGAAGTATTCCAGCATGAGATCCGCAAAGTAATCACTGGCCTAGATGGCACTACGAACATCAGCGATGACATCCTAGTATTTGCATCAGATGAGAGAGAACACCACAGACGCCTGGCAGCCATCCTGAACAGACTGGAAACAGCAGGCCTAACACTTAATGCAGAGAAGTGTGAGTTTGAAAAGGAGGAAATAAGTTTTTTGGATACATCTTCAGTGCCAAAGGCGTGTCCCCGGATCCCTCCAAAGTAAGTGACATCAAAAGCACGAAGGCCCCCCAATCCGCGACAGAAGTGAGAAGCTTCATGGGGATGGCGACATACTGTGCGCGATTCATTCCGGACCTGGCCAACATTGCAAGCCCACTCCGAGAACTGACCAAGAAAGACCAGAAATGGGAGTGGACACCAATCCACCAACAAGCATTCCAGCAAATCAAAGACACCCTGTCAGCGTACACAACCATGGCGTTTTTCGACGTAGACAAACAAACTGAACTACTGGTAGACGCCAGCCCTGTGGGCCTAGGAGCTGTTCTAACCCAAACAGACAATGAAGGCAACACATTCCCCATTGCTTTTGCCAGCCGAGCACTCACCAAACCAGAACAAAACTATGCTCACATAGAAAAAGAAGCCCTCGCCATCCTCTGGAGATGTCGCCATTTCAAGGTGTACCTACTCGGAAAGAAAGTCTAATCTGATCACAAGCCGCTAATCCCGATATTCCGGGGTTCTGCTCCCCATCCGCCAGCACGCATTGAGAAATGGATGTTGCAGTTACAGCCATACAACATAGAAGTTGAGTACCGCCCTGGGACCGACAACCCGGCAGACTACTTATCCCGCCACCTGAGGCCTGCCACCGAAGGAGAGCAACACCACTCGAAGGAAACCGATGAACACGTATGCCACATAGTGGCCTGCGCCCGTCCGCGTGCCCTCACCGTACAGGAGATAGCCGAAGAAACTAAGGCAGACGCCATCCTGCAGCTCACCACAGCTGCCATCCAGTCAGGCAACTGGAGAACATACCTCACGTCCCTAGCTCAACGGACCACATCAGCCCAAACCAAACTCTGAGCACTATTTGGGATACAACACGAACTCTCCGTTGCCCCCGAGGGCGTGCTCCTCAAAGGCCATCGCATTGTGGTACCCGAGGTGCTAGAGAAAAGAGCCATCCAACTGGCTTACAGCGGACATCAAGGAATCATCAAGACTACAGCATACCTTAAGTCCCGGATGTGGATGCCCAACATATAGCAGGAAATGATAGAGCTAGTGGAATCATGCGCTGCATGCCAAGCATCCAGAAGACCAGAAAACCCAGAACCCATCGGCAGTGCTCCGAGAAGCCAAAGACGATGGGACGCAGTCAGCATGGATCACTGTACGATTGCGGGAGAAGGATATCTACTCGTGGTAATAGATGAGTTCAGCAGATACCTGGAAGTAGAACACGTTGCATCCACAAACGGGGAGACCACGATCCTCACGCTGGAAAAGATCTTCGCGACGCAAGAATTCCAAGAAAGGTGAAGAGCGACAATGGTCCATCGATCACCAGCCAAGAACTACGAGATTTCTTCAGAGACACTAACGTCAAACACCAGCGTATCACCCCAAGATGGCCTCAAGCAAACGGGGACGCAGAAAGATTCATGGGGTCGTTGAACAAGGTAATTTGCATTGCCAAAGAGAAAGGACATCCCTGGCTAAGAGCCGTCTACCGGTTCCTAAGAACACACCGACAAACCCCACACTCGTCCACCGGTGTCAGCCCCGCTGCCCTCCTGCTAGGAGTACCGATACAAGCAGAGCTTCCCATACACCCCCTATGGGTAGCCCCCGAACCAGACATCCCAGCCATGGACGCGACGCGACGGAAGCGAAACGACCAAGAAAGCCTTGCCAGGAGAGCCCGTCACAGAGAGCTAACACCAGGTGACACAGTCATTGTCAGGAACCGAGCAGCACCCAAGAAGATGTCGCTCAATTTTGAACTACAACCATGGACAGTCAGCGCAACAAACCACAGTATGGTCACTGCCACCCGAGGGAGCGAGACCGTGACGAGGAATGTATCACACTTCAGAAAAGTGCCGGCTGAACTCTGGGAAGAACAACCAACGTCCCCAAGGAGCGATGCATCCACACCTCACACTCCTCAAAACCTTGCATTGCCTAGGGCCCGGGCCACTACACCAACATCCGAAGCCCGGCTCCAGTTGGGCGACCCGGACGAGCATGTAACCCCAGAGACAAAAACGCCTGAGAGGAGCAGCACTCGATATCTTCTGAGAGAAAGACCCCGACCGTCAACCCGTCTTCAAGGATATGTGGTGGATGGAATCTTCAGACGGAAAACCCGCTAACACAGACACTGAAATGGTTAAACAAGTTATGCCTTATTACTAATGTTGTTGTTAAACAGTTGTGCAGAAAACATCTCCAAGTTGGGGAGGAATGTGGTGTCACGTGCCCGTTAGTTCCGGGTCACGTGACAGGAAAAATAAAGGAACCACCGGAACTGGCGTCACGGCGCCAGTCCGGGTTTAAGCACCTACCAGAGTGGTCGTGTCGTTTGTGCCCACGTCCCCGCTGCGCTGCGACCCTCATCCAGCCCTGACGCGGCCTGATCACTAGCAGACGGGGGAAGCCGAACATACACCCCCGTCCATAACATCACACCCTAGATGTTTGAGTGGCTAATTAGCAGCGTGTTATTGCTGTACCTACTCCAAATCTACGGGAAATGTCCAAGAGTGGATATGTCCTCTTAAATGAAATGAACATTATCGGAACGTGATGTCCTTTGACTCCCTATGTGTAATGTAGACTGTAATCCATGTTGTTTCCGTACTTGTGTCATTCATTGGCTGAACATGTAATGACCTAGATCAGCAGGGATCCCTAATGAATGCTGCCTCTAAGGTGCAAAAAGTTACAAAAGTTTCAAAAAGTTTTATTAGGACTACTGTGTGTAGAGATATCGCGAGAGCCGCAACTCTCGCGAGATCTCGGCCGCGGCCACTAGGGCCAGCCCCGCGCGCTCGGCGCGCATTACGGGAGCAGCAGAGGACGCGTGAGGACGTGTCCTCCCAGCTCCTCCGAGAATTAGGCCCTCAGCCTAACAAGAGACAAGACAGCCTCCCAGCTGCAACACATTAGTTAAGAGGCACGTTGCCCAGTTGGATTTCCCCACATATACATCTATATGTGACAACTGATGTCGTATGCTGAATAAAGGACATCACAATAACTAAGACGCCTCCTGTCATCCTTACAACTATTATACAACATAAATTGGCGACGAGGATCACCGCTACAACCCACATGAACCATGCAAGGCGCGACACCACCACCGCCCTTCCTACAAACTCCAGGTAGACCTGCCATCCCGTGGCCGCAATGGCAACCCTTATTTACGACGTACGTAGAGGCTGTGGGCGGTGCAGGATTCTCGGCGGCACGGCGCAGGGCAATGTTACTTAACGCCCTAGGGGTAGAAGGACAGAGGGTGTTTGAAAGTCTCACCCCGAGCCCGGTGGTTGGTGACAACGATGACGTCTTCAAGGAAGCTGTAAGAAGAATTGTAAAAAGGTTTGCCAGTAAAGAGAACACGGTTCTGCACAGAATACGTTTCTATAGCCGCAAACTAGAAGCCTCGGAACCCGTTGACGACTACGTTACCAAGCTGCGGGAATTGGCAGCGCTGTGCAGCTTTGGTAACAATGCCGAGAGCCTCATCTGCGACATGCTGGTAGTTCACACCAACAGCAGGAAAGTGCAAGATAAATTCATTATGGAGAAGGAACTGCTGCTAGAGAAAGCGATTGAGATTGCCAGAGCAGTTGAAGAAACAGCTGGGAGATGAAAAGAACTCACGGGAAGCCATAGTTCCACTGAAATACAAGCAGTGGTGTTTCGCCCGAAGAAAGAGAGACAGGTATCGAACACGAAAGAAGAAAAATGGAGCAAGAAAGAACCATTGAAATGCCACAAGTGTACAAGCACGAAACATTTGGCGTTTGACAGGGAGTGCCCAGCCAGAGATAAAGAGTGCTCTATCTGCAAACGTATTGGCCATTTCTCGATTGTATGTCGGTGGAGAAACAAGAAAGTCACAAACGTCAACATGGATCGCAACACGGAGAGAGATTGGTCCTCGGAAGATGAAGGGAGACCCACAGTCATCATGGTGAACAGTACACGGGCCAGAAGAGAAAAACCCCATTGCATAATCAAAATCGACGGGGTGGAAACAAAAGTCATGGCGGACTCAGGTTCTGACCTCACCATAATACCCCTACGCACATACAAAGAAATGTTGGGGACGGAAAAGGTTTGAGTGCTCACCACACGGCACAAACCCACGGTTTTTGGAGGGGCGTCAGTTGACCTACTGGGCTATATCAATGGGAAGGTGGAGTTTAAAGGAAGAGAAACCACCACCAGAGTATATTTCAGCCAAGAAGGCCCAGCAGTATTAGGAAGGGACGACCAAGATAAATTTAAAATCAAACTGGATCCCAGCACAGAAGATCAGGTACTCTCTGTCTGCGGGAGGAGTGTGCCAATAGTCAAATGTGATTATCCTAAACTCTTCTCGGAGGAGCCGGGACATATCAAAGGCTTCGTCCACAAAATAATGCTTAAAAGGAATGCGGTCCCAGTCAAACATTGCGTGAGACCAGTACCAGCAACCGCGAGAGACACACTCAGGAGTCAATTGGACAAAATGAGGATGGATGGCGTCATTGGAGAAATTGAAGCTTCGGAGTGGCTAAGCCCTGTCGTGCTCATTAAGAAACCCAACTCGCAAGAGCTAAGGGTTTGCATTGACCTTCGCAGTTTAAACTTGGAGGTCATTACGGACAGTTACCCGCTACCGAGCATAAATGAACTGATTCTTATGATGAAAGAAGCCAAAATATTCTCAAAACTGGATATGAGAAACGCGTACCATCAAATACAATTGCACAAGGAATCCAAACCCCCCACAGCATTCATCACTCCGTTTTGGCACCTATCAGTTCACCAAGATGCCATTCAGCTTATCTTCTGCTGCATCAGCTTTTCAACGAATGATGGATGTCCTACTACGGAAAGTCAAAAACGTGGCCTATTTTCAGGATGACATCCTTGTCTATGCAAGGGATGAACAGACACACAATGCCACATTGAGAACAGTCATAACTAAGCTGCAAGAAGCGGGGGTGAGGTTACGCTACGAGAAATGCGTATTCAAAGCGAAAGAAGTTGAGTACTTAGGGTACAAAATATCCGAGCAAGGGATAAGTCCCAAACAAAATTTAATGCAAGCCATAATTAAAGCACCGGAACCCACCAGCAAAGATGAAGTAAGGTCATTCCTTGGACTGGCGGAGTACTATGCAAAATGTATCCCCAAGTTCTCGGAAACCTCAGCACCCCTCCGCAAACTCCTCAAAAAAGGGTCGGAGTACTCGTGGCAAGAACCCCAAAAGAAAGCGGTAGAAAGCATAAAACGCCACATAATGGAAGCGCCGTGTCTTCAACCATTTAACCCCGAATGGGGTACAGTCATCACCACAGACGCCAGTGCGTACGGATTAGGAGCTGTCCTAACGCAGAAGAAAGGTGACACGGAACATGTGGTAGCCTTTGCCTCGAAAGCTTTATCCTAGGCCGAACAGAACTACTCCACCATAGAAAAGGAAATGTTAGCGTGTGCATGGGCGGTAGAACATTTCAGAACATATGTGTGGGGCACAAAATTTAGGTTGGTAACCGACCATAAACCCCTCATCCACATGCTCAGCCCAGGAGGCACTAAAGTGTCAACACCCAGATTGGCACGCATAGCAGCCAAACTGCAGGAGTACACGTTTGAGGTACAGCACATCTCAGGATGGAAGAATTTGCAGGCAGACTGCATGTCAAGATTGCCAGAGGGTAAAGACAAGGCCACCACGTTTCTACAAGAGGAATGCATCGTGGCATCCATCACAGATCTCAAAGCACCAGACTACTTGGAACTCAGTGAGAAGCACTGGTTGGAAGAAGACGGAAAGGACCCAACCATGGCGAGAATACGAGAGTGGATCAGGGAAGGGTGGCCGAATGAAAAAGCGATGCCAGAAGGCATGAGGAAGGTGGTAGATGAGATATCAGAAACCGATGGAATAATATTGAAAACGGACCAGATAATCCCACCCGTAGGTATGAGGAAGACCATTCTCTGCAGAGCCCATGCGGGCCACCTAGGGAACACTATGACCCGTCGCAGAGTGAGAGAAGCCTACTGGTGGCCGTCCATGGATCAAGAGATTTGCACCATGATAGAGAGATGTCATGAATGCCTCAACAGTGACAAGCGCTTAAAGGTTAGACAGGCGCCTCTGATTCCAACAGAAGTACCAGAAGCGGTGTGGTCAAAAGTAGGTATAGACTTTATAAGACCCTTGGAGGCGATGGCGCCCGAACATCGCTATGGCATAGTGCTAGTGGACTACCTATCAAAGTGGGTTGAGGCTGAGTTTGTTCCAAACATCACCACCGCGACAGTAATCGAAGTCCTCACCAAAATTTTTCAAAGGGAAGGACTCCCCAACGAAGTAGTAACGGACAATGGAGTACAACTAATTTCAAGGGACATGGAACAATTCCTGAGAAAGCACCACATACACCAGAAGAAAGCAGCTTTGTATCATCCCCAAGCCAATGGGCTGGTAGAGAGAGCCAACAGGTTTATAAAAGGTGCTATCCAGCTAGCAACCGCTTCCGGAATGGACCCGCTCAAAACAACCAAAGAAGCCATAGCGACCCACAGGCTTACTCCCAACGGGATCACTCAAATATCCCCGTTTCGAATGTTGAGAGGGAGGAGAGCAGCTTCAACGCTTATACCACCATGGTTGACCAAAGTAAGAGAAGATGAAGAAGTAGACATGTCAGAGGTGGTGTGGAGAATTGAAAACAGCAAAGCACGCATGAAAACATGGAGTGACAGAAGAAGAAGGACTAAACAAGCGTCAGACGTTAGAGAGGGAGATTGGATCAAAATACGACTACCGACAAAGGATCAAATCACGGGCTCTCGGTTCAGCAGACCCATAAAAGTGATTCACAGAGGAACCAACCACGTCTGCACCAAAGACGGGCGCACTTGGAACCTGGAAAGAGTAGCCCTATTCCAGAAGAGACAAGAGAGAGCAAGGACCCCAGAGAGATCAGAAGCGGAAGGAGGAATGGACTACGAGCGAGAAGAAGAACGTGAGCCAGAGAATGATGACAGAGAAAGGGAAGAAACAGAGATGGAACCGGATGCACCCACAGCAGAACGAGAACTGGAACATCAGGATGCCCACAGCGAGAAAAGTGACCGGCCAAGAAGAGAACACAGAAGACCGGTGAGATACAATGACTATGCATTGCAATGAACTGCCTTTGCATTATCAGGGGGAGGTGTGTAGAGATATCGCGAGAGCCGCAACTCTCGCGAGATCTCGGCCACGGCCACTAGGGCCGCCCCTGCGCGCTCGGCGCGCATTACGGGAGCAGCAGAGGACGCGTGAGGACGTGTCCTCCCAGCTCCTCCGAGAATTAGGCCCTCAGCCTAACAAGAGACAAGACAGCCTCCCAGCTGCAACACATTAGTTAAGAGGCACGTTGCCCAGTTGGATTTCCCCACATATACATCTATATGTGACAACTGATGTCGTATGCTGAATAAAGGACATCACAATAACTAAGACGCCTCCTGTCATCCTTACAACTATTATACAACACTGTGCCCGTTATGCCATTCACATTCTATGGCAGTAGGGGTTGGAGCCGAATATGGCATGTGTCATATG
Organism: Ambystoma mexicanum; assembly: GCF_040938575.1. NCBI lineage: Eukaryota > Metazoa > Chordata > Amphibia > Caudata > Ambystomatidae > Ambystoma > Ambystoma mexicanum. The sequence continues at coordinate 415,713,331 of NC_090934.1, read as the reverse complement.
CCAATGACACGTGCCACTGCATGTCACCACTACAAGTGACACGTGCCACTGGCAGGTGTCACATGCCATGCCCCAAAAATGGTTTCACGTGTCACGGTAAATCTGTCTCTTCGTTTTTCAAATTATAATCCTCCTTTTTAAAAAATAAAAATACGAAACACCAATTTTAATCCTTTTTTGTAAAAATAAAATTGAAAGTCTCCACGGAAAATTCAAACTCATGACCTCATGTTATCGGGCCTAGCTCCTTTAACCACTGCACCATTACGTCTCACATTTCGCGTTCAAATTCTACCTCTAATGTGAACTCTTACATGGTTCAAAGCTGCTCTTTTTCTTATTTTAAGTCACATCTTAAAACAAACTGCATGTGAAATTCTGAAAGTTTGTAGGATTGAAACAATTTACTGAAAGTATTTGCATCTTGTGCTTTTATTGCATAATACTAAATGTAAAAAACAGTTCAATCCAAAACCTGTTACTGTGTAATGCTTTAAATGTCAAACATGTATTGTGTACATGTTTTCCAAAACAGTATGGTTGCAATATTAAAGTGTGTGTGTTTGTACATTAATTCATGTGTTTCACACTTGACTGTACGAACTGTGATAAATACAGTACAACCATATCCTACTGATAATATGTATAACTTATATATCAGAGTATATACAGGATCATGAAAACATAATTTACAAATGTTGCTAAATCTTCAGATTTAGGGCCCAATTCATAGAATCCAGCGCAGAAGCAGCACAAGTGCTGCATGCCGAGAAGGAGCGTGTGCCATGCGTGCACCAGCTGTGGCACGCGTATTCATGGATTTTCTGAGGCATCAGTAACCGTGGCGCAGAGAACATCAAGTACCGCCAGCAACGCCCCCAACACACCCCCATGCGCAGGCAAAAGCCAGTGAAATGCCCAACACGGCGCAACGCCCCAACCATCCGTGACCCAGCACACATCCCCCCATTGTAATTGCGTGAAAAATCAGAGCGTAACGCGCTCGCACCAGCCAAATCACGTGAAAAGGCCCATGCGTACCCCGTCCGCACCCCTGCAAAATCGCATACCCCGCTCGCACCAGCTAAATCGTGTGGGAAGGCCCGCGCGTACCCCATCCACACCCCAGCAAAATCATGTACCCCACTCGCAAAATCGCGTGGGAAGGCCCGCGTGTACCCCGTCCGCGCCCCAGCGAAATCGCGTACCCCGCTCGCACCAGCCAAATCACGTGGGAAGGCCCCCGTGTACCCTGTGATACATGCACAACTCCCCTGGAAGCAGACGCCTCCTCAAAGGACAGCCAGACCCCAGCAGTGGACCATACCCCGCAGGCAGCCCATACCACATGGTCCCCCCATCACCCGTGACCACACCCCGCAGGCAGCCTACACCAAATGGGATCTCCACCATCACCCGTGAACATACCCTGCAGGCAGCCCACACCACATGGCCACCCCATCACCTGTGACCACACCCTGCAGGCAGCCCACACCACATGAGACCCCCACCATCACCCGTGACCATACCCCGCAGGCAGCCCACACCACATGGGACCCCCACCATCACCTGTGAACATACCCCGCAGGCAGCCCACACCACATGGGACCCCCACCATCACCCGTGACCACACCCTGCAGGCTGCCCACACCACATGGGACCCCCACCATCACCCGTGACTATACCCCGCAGGCAGTCCACACTACATGGGACCCACACCAGCACCAGTGAACATACCCCGCAGGCAGCCCACACAACATGGGACACCACCATCACCCGTGAACATACCCCGCAGGCAGCCCACACCACATGGGCACCCCATCACCCGTGACCATACCCTGCAGGCAGGCCCCGCCTCATGTCCCCACCTGTGACGGCAACCTGCAGGCAGGCCCCGCCTCATGTCCCCACCAGTGACGGCAACCTGCAGGCAGGCCCCGCCTCATGTTCCCACCCCCCACCAGAGACGGCAACCATCAGGCAGGCCCTGCCACATGTCCCCACCAGTGACAGCAACTGCAGGCAGGCCCCGCCTCATGTCCCCACCCCCGACCCCCCACCAGTGATGGCAACCTGCAGGCAGGCCCCGCTTCATGTCCCACACCCCCACCACTGACGGCAACCTGCAGGCAGGCCCTGCCACATGTCCCCGCCCCCCACCCCAAAACACATTGGACCAACATACAATCACGCAGCACATGCCAACTAAAATGCCACCACACGCTGCATCCCCCTGGTGCACCTCAATACCCATTCATTAGTCATGCTCCCTATGTCATGTGAATCCTAACATCACACATGCATGCATGTGCACACACATGAACAACATTGGTGAACAGCAGGGACACGCAAATGAGTCAAGGAGGAGTGAAACATGCACTAAACCGTTGAGACCAGATACCACTTCGATTTCAATGTCAAAAAATTATATTAAAAAACATGTATCTAAGTCACACACAGTAAAAACAACAAATTAAACATGCATTAAATGAATGAAAAATCAAAATAAAGTGAAAACCAAAATCAATGTGATGTAAAGAATGAAAGAGTCAAAAATGTGGTCCTTGTCCATTAATGTATGTGCAAATGAAATCACATATCATGTGAAAACCATTCCAAATTAAAATTCAAATATTTACAAAGATCCAGGGTCCATGGTCCCAAAACATGTAGAAAAATCCTAAAAATACAATACAAAAATAACTATATACAAGATGCGGAGCAAAGTCCAGGAACTCCAAATAAAAAGAAAAAAACAAATGAAACCTACTCCTAAAGAACTATATACAAAGGCAGCAGGCTTGTCCATCTCCTCACCATGCTCTCTCATAGTCTCCGCCAGGGCGTCATCGAACACTGCGTCCAATTTCAGTAGGCGGGCCTCGGCTTCCCCCTCGAGGGATTGCAGGGACTCCTTCATGCTCCTCTCGAACTCCCTGCGAGTCTCCTCGAGGACCTCCGCCTGCCTCTCTGCCCGACGCAGTGAATTCTCCGCCCTGGCCATGGTGAGTTGCGCCTCCTGTGCCCGCTGCCACTCTTCCCCGTTTTGGCGGTCCAAACGCTCCAACACGGAAGACCTCCTTGTCGTAAGGTCCACGTTTGTCTTCTGCCCGATGGCCGATACCTGCCCCTCTGATGATGAACGCCCCGAGTCCTGTTGCCTCCTTTCTTGAGCCTGCTGCTGCCAAAATGCCCAGAGCCTGCACCACAAGGACAACCTCCGGGATGATGATACAACCCGGGGCTGTCATGCACGTGCCCTCCTTCTTCATGCCTGCACTTCCTCCCTTGCCATAGCTCCTGTCGCTGCAGTGACAACCTCTGCTGATCCTCCTTCGACTCCCGACTGTGGCAGGGATGTGATCTCCACCAGACTGGCCGCCGGGGTTGGGACAGGTACAAAGGGGGCCCTGGTGGTATTTGGGCCAGAAGTCGGCATGGTGGACGACTGGCGCACAGAGGATTAAAAGGAAGAGGGGGTTGCAGCATTGGCCAGCACATGTACCAGATTTGTGACCAGGAACTGAACTAGCCAGTTAATGAGGCGAAAGACCTCATCGTGATGATGTGCAAGCCCCCGATTGGAAGCCTGAACATCATCACGAATGTTGGCTGTACGCCTCGCATTACTGGATAGCAACGGTTCCACCCTGTGACAAATTGCTTTATCCGCAGGTAGTGGAGGATCTGTTTGCGTGGATACATCTGCCACCTGTGGTGCATACTGGTGCAGTCTCAGTTCCAGGGACAAGATCAGTCACAGGCCCCTCCACGGTGACCTGCACTGCCTCCGGCCCCTGATCCTGGACTGCACCACTCACTCCTACCTCATCACCCCTGCCGGGCCTCATGTGCTGGGCTGATATGGCCTCCTACTCCTCCACCACCACCAACCTTGATGACTCCCCACTGTCTTCTGCATCGGATTGCCCCTGTGTGGGCTCACCTGTCCCTCCCACTGCCGAGGTGCCCACGACCAGCTTCACCCTCTTGGGCCTCCCCTCAGCAGCTGAGGCCATTGTCATGGACGCAGCACCAGTCTCCTCGCTCCCGGAAGATGACGGTACCTGGGAGGAGGACTGGGCCCTGGGTCTGTACCTGGTGGAGGCATTCCTGCTGCGGTGCTCCAGAGCGCCTTCTCCGCCCTCTTCTTCCATCGTCACTGTGGATAGGGAAACATAGAACACAAACATCAGGCTACTGAACATATGTGTGTATGTGTGTTTGTCACAATGCAAATGTACATCAGTGGCACTGTCAAAGGTCACAACCATCATCACCCTCCACTACACACAGGGAAGTGCCATTCACACACATTCACAAACATGTCTATCATTCACAACAGACATTCACATCCATGGACAAGGCACTGACACAAGATCATAATTCTGTATTCAGCTCACACACATCATGGGACATACACATCTCATTCACACACATCACCTGACAGTCATGAGGCAGGCCATGGAGCTATCACGTCACAGTGCACTCAAGGGCAAATTGGCAGCGTGAGGCAATCACAAATCAAGAACTCAAGTAACATACGTGCGGAGTGTTGGGCAGTTACACACTCACTACTCAGACACACACACATGTACACCATGCATGTCCATGATGATGACATAAGCACCCATGTGTCACACCTCTCGCATGCAGCAGACCAGACACAGGTATGCAAACATGTACGCATCATTAAATGCCGGTGCGCAACACAGACACCATTGATGTGGGACACGCTTGAATGGACTCTCATGCAGCACTGTCAGGGACATGCACACAGACATCTGTACAGGAGGCATGCCAGACATAAGGCCAAGGTGCACACTCCAGCCACATGTCAACATGCACATGCTCAATAGTGGGCAAGAACACATGAACCATTCGACTCCAGATGGAGCACCAACTCCTGGGGGTACAGCACTGGGTAGACTCCAGGACCCTCATCTCGTCGGTGATCAACCGGCCCTGGCACCTCACTCGATCATCACCAGCCTTAATGAGGCACCGGGCCTTGTTGTGGGTCCTGGACTTGAAGTCTTCCCAGCACTTGTGGACATGATGGTAGTCGCGGGGTGCCAGCCCCTCTGCATTGATGGCACCCACGATGTGCCCCTAGATCTTCTTCCGTCCTTCATTGCCAACTTGCGATGGGCCGTGGAAGAGGGCATCATGATGCCCAAGGACTTGCTCTACCAGGATGCCAACTTCCCTGGGTGTGAAGCTGACAGCCCTCTTCCTCTCTGCCGGGGGGTTGCCACTTGCCTCAGATGGTGTGGTGTCAGACATGGCAACCCCTGAGGCAGGTGTCGGTGGGCAAGGTGGTCCTGGGGCTGAGCTGTGGAGCGGTGGTATGACAGTCAGGAGTCTTCAGGATCAGCAGAGGTGGTCACAACGACAGGATCACTGGCAATGGCTGATGAGCAGGCACCAAAATGCAGGGCATGTGGGCAGCAGGCACACAGAGTGGGCTGGCATCAGCAGATGGCTCGTAGGAGGCAGCTTGGGCAGTTGGAGGCAGGTAAATGGCCTTGTAGGCAGGAGAGTGGGTTTTCCATATTCTTTCGCTTGGCCAGCCGGAAACAGAGTGACTCCGCACATGCGTAAACAGCTCGTTAGCGTGTAATCAGAGGAAAGACCCTAAGCGCGTAAGTTACGTGACATGCGCTGGACGTTGAGCGTTGTCATTCAGTATCGGGTTAAAGGTCTGCGTAGGACAACAGTGCACTGTACATGCTTTTCGTGGGGACGGATGCGTGAACTTCATATTTTTGTGGGTTCACACGCAAATAGTTCACTACTGTGGCAGTGCATACTTCTTGTTTTGGTGCAGGAGTTGCCTACACGCACATACACGTGTGATTTTTTTTCATTCTACGAGACAGACGGTGAGTTGTGCACACGTTTTTCCCACTGTGGTTGCCCCTGTGTGACGCGTACCCCATTTACGAGGTCATAGTAGCCTATGTGTTCCTCGCGTACACATTTTTTGTGTTGCTGGGTGCCACAGTGTACTGCAGGATGTTTTTTACTCAACGTGGGCTACCGAGGGGTCACGTACATGTTGATTTTTGTTTTTCGGGTGCCTGAGCATTGCGTGACCCGTTATTTTTTCACCAGGGGTCACAGAGAGCCTTTCTGGAGCTCAGTGGTACGTTTTCCATCACGTACCCTTGCCCCTCACTCCAATTGCCCAGGACAATTGTTGGCTGCACCTCCCATTGCGCTAGTCCATCAGTGCCATGACTGGGAGGGCAACAAGTAGGAAGGGAGGCAAAGGTGGGCAACTTGGCCAGGGTGGCCAAGCTGGCCAAGGTGGGCGACATGGCCAGGGTAGCCAAGGTGGCCAAGGAGGTCCACGTGGGCAAGGTGTCCAGGACCATGCAGGGAGAACTATGCCCCACACCCAACCGGGCCAGGGAGATGCAGTAGCTGCTGACATACCCAGCACCCGTGGTCCCGCACAAGCAGTGCCATCTGCTGTCCAGAGCAGCCAGAGTGTGGAAGCTGCAGGGGCAGCTGTAGCAACCGGCACCCTGTCTCAGGGTCACCCAGCCAGGAATGGATTGGTCCCGGCCCAGTGTGACTCAGGGGCCAAGTCCCTTGTCACTAAGGCCAAGACACGTGTGGCGCAGAGTCCTGGCAACAGCACCCAGCTACTGATACCTGCAAGCTGACCTTCTGTAGTTACATTGGTGGCTGATTTCATAGGCCGGTCCACCTGCACTCCAGCCCCTACTGACGAGAGCAGTACACGCCACTCAGGGTCTGCACAACCTCACAAGAAGCAGAAGCATGCTCCAGCAGTACAGGCTAAGACCCCAGACACGGCACAGGAGTCCCACACGTCGAGAAAGAGGAGTTTCTGTGATGAGGAACTGGAGATGCTTGTGGACTACATGTTGGAACATGGCCGTGACATGCTGGTGCAGGCAGGGAGCACACATACGCCTGCACAGCGTATGACCCACTGGCAGTGCCTCGCTGACTGCATCAGTGTCTTGGGCTATGAGAGGCGCACAGCTGGTGATGTTGTGAAGCGTTGGAATGACTTCCAACACCGAGCAAAAGACAAGCTGGCTACAAAGTTCGCCTCTACTCTGGTAACTGGCAGTGGGTCACCACCAGAGGACAATTAACTCACTGGACATGAGGAGATCGCTAGTGTGACCCATGTGATGATGGACTGATACGTGCTTGTTGTCATGCAGACTGCATACAAACCATATGCTGCACACAGAGGCAATCCTCATCACCACACCTGCTCCCTCCTTCCATGACACTCTCTGTCCAGCCTCTCTTGGCCCTATTCTTGCTCCAACCTGTGGTTGCGGATAGCCTGTGATGATCTTCCACTCAACAGTCGCCTTCTATCATCACAAAACTGACGTCTCTGTGAGGTCACCCTGCAAGTTGCTCATCCTCAGAGGCATTCTTCCTTTCCTCTCCATCCCCCAGCAGCTCACTGTCTCCAGAGGACTAGTAATTCCTTTGATGGACTACTGCAACAGGCTTTACCGGGATTTCTATGATTCTACACTCTTCCCTCTGCAACTCTGCCAGTCCTGGACTGTGTGAAAAGTCCTTTAGGCTTGGTGCAAGGTATCTCCCTAGGACCGTGATGATGGCACAGGCTCACAGTGGCTATGAGTGTTCATTCCTGAACCCTGTGCATTCTTAGCAAGTCCCTATGGGTCCTGGGCCAACAATTCCTTCAACTCCACCTCCAGTATTTACTTCATTCTCATTGTCTTTGATCATCCTTTCTTACTCCCTCAGGGTCAGTTGCTCCTCATGGAAATTAGTTTGTGGTTCATGTCTGTGTTGAGCTGGGGCCTCCCTCTGGTACAGCCTCCCTGCCTTTATGTAACTGGAGGTGTAGGTTCTTCAGGTCTGCAGGCACTTCTGATGCTTCCTCCCAGATGACTGAGAGAATGCACTTGCCACCTGCCCACACTGTCTGCTACGACACGGTACTCTGAGCAACCATTTTAACACATGCACTGCCTCCCAGCCAGCCCCCGCCCTTGGGGGTGGGGTTTACTGTATCCCTACAACCCACTACCAGCACTTTACACATGATGACGGCACTTACCCTTACACTGCCATCAGGCCATGACATTGACATTACTGGATCTGTGTTTTTATTCATAGTTGAGGCCGTACCCATGTACTGCACTGCACCCACACACTTCTAAACCCTGTTATCCCCTTCAATATGCCTATTCACTTGCGTGATGTCAATGTGACCTAGCATTATTGAATCTATATGCCTGCCCTCATTGTATTACAACACCCTAGCGTTGTTGCACCCTGTGACACATGTGGGTTTTCTAATAGTGAATTCCATGAAATGTCATCTGACATGCATTGTACATGGCTCATGGTCAGTAGTATTCAACTTCCATCTGAGGTTGGTTGACAATTCTGGCATGGCTATACTACGTGCCATCTGTGTATTGGCATCAGTCATGTTTGTGGAAGGACTATGCCAGTCACATGCTTGTGTGTGATGCAGGTGCTATGCAGTATATGTGTTATTTTGCCCTTTGACACGCATCCATGTCTGCTTTCAGGCGCCCCTTCCCTTTCATTGGCACTGCGTGCGTGCCTGACTTTGTGTCATGTGTGGTGGATGGTGCGAGCTGATGGTGCGAGGTGGTGGAGGAGGCTGCGGTAGGGTTGGCTAATTCCTTGCAGACTTTGAAAAGTGTGTCCGTGTTATTGGATACCGCAGAGATGCAGGCTTGTATAAAGACTCTTTTCTGGGAGCAGATGCAGAGTCTATACTGCCTTTGGAGGAGGCGGCAGGCCAGTTTGTCAGAGGGTGCTCCAGAGGAATCCCATTTCTATTTGGCTGCCCTGCACTTGTGTTTAACGGAAGCTGATTTGGAGTCATACCAAGAGTTGCACTTTTTGGTAGGCTTCAATCGTACCCTCATGACAGAGGCAAGAATATAAAGAGTATTGGAAACAGAGAGGTTAAAGTTTGAGAGGGCTGTGGCAGGGTGGGAGTCAGTCGCAGGAGTGGAAGGAGTATAATAGGTGGAGGCAAAGGCAGCTACTGAGACTATTTTCATGGGTCAGATGACCTTGTAGACAGGAGGCAGTGCCGGGCTTACCTATGCAACGGGAGAATTGAGCTTCAAGTGAGAAGAGAGGAGAAAATGATCAGTCCAGGAGAGAGAAGTAGTGAGAGGGATAGATAGCGGAATATCAGTTGAGAAGAGAGCATCCAAGGTGTGGCCAGCGCTGTGCGTTGGACCAGACGGTAAGATGGAAAGAAAGGAAGAGTCGCAAAGGTTGCATAAAGGTCTTAAGGAATCAGGTGAGTCGAGATGGATGTTGGGATCAACCAGTAGGAGGAGATGAGAAGAGGAGGAAAGGAGAGAGGAGGCCAGGTCAGCCCATTACGAAAAGAAGAGGGAGGGCTGACTAGGTGGCTGATAGAAGGTGGACAGCAGCGGTGAAGAGCTTGGAGAGAGGAACAGCCTGCAGATCAGGGACTCAAAGGATGAGTAGGCCTGAGTGGGAATGACAGACACAGGGATACACTCAGGGAAGATCAATGCTACTCCCCCAACTGGTCTGTGTGGTCTAGGAAGAGAGAGTATTGTGTAGCCTTCTGGGAGAAGTGTGTCAAAACTTGTGACAGAGCAATCCTTGAACCAGGTTTCAGTGATGGCAAGAACATCACAATCCAGGAGTTCAAGGAGGTTGCCGATGTCAGAGGAGTGTTTGACAGCTGAGCGAGTGCTTACCATGGCAATGTGGAACAGATTGCAATCAGTGAAAGACTTACGGGGGGAGCAGGGGACAGTGGGCCCCCCTAAGTGACGATAGTACCTGAGGGACAGAGGTAGAAGGGGGCAGAGGAGCCAAGTCCGGTAAGGGGGCCGGGACCATAATGGGTGAGGAGGGAGCCAGTGCGGGAGGTACCACAGGGGGCAAGGGAGCCCCAGATACAGTGTTAGTGGGCGACTGGTTCACCCAAGGGGAGAAGGCAGATGGGGTTTTCAATGTGTGGGGTGGTGGCAAGAAAGCCATGGTGAGGGTGGTTAGGAGGTGGCAAGGGTGCCAAGGTGGGCACAGCAGGAATGGGAGCCAGGGCAGTTGAAGGAGCTGGTGCAAAAGGCGGAGGGAGGTTGATAAGGTGGGGGAGTAGCCTATGAAAGAGTAGAAGGTTGGTTTGAGGACCCTGGACCATGATGGTACCATTGCAGTAGACATCGATGATGACCCTGGAGGTGGAGAGGGCAAGAAAACCTTGCAGCGGGTGCCACCATTGATGGGCAAAGAAGAGAAAGGAGAGAGAAGAGCAATCATATGGAGAGTCCATAGGACGGGTGAAGGAACAACAGAGTATGTCTGTGAGAGTCTCTCTGGCAGAGGCAATGACGTAGGTGCCTGCAATTGAAGGCCTGGGTTAGAGCTCATTATGTCCTTCTTGAGGTTCCTCCTGACAGACTTAGTAAGGGGTGAAGGATAAGAGATAGAGAAGCAGTTTGAGAAGATAGGAGAGATAGATAGCGCCGTAGCAAACTGCAGAGAGTGAGGTACACTTAACCAGGCTGAGGCCACAGAGGCGCAGCGAGAGCAGAGGTAGAGGGGGGGAGACAGGGAACAAGACTGGGAGAAAAACAATGGGAGCTGGGGGAGGTAATATGCACAGAAAAACAGTGAACACGCAGAGGAAGGAGACGTAGTGGGTGTATGGCTGAGGGGAATAACAGCACAGAGGGACAATGGGACTGAGGAAGGGTGAGGGAACCGGTAGCAGACTAGACAGAGTACAGAGGGGTGGACTTGTTAACACATTCTCATGAAAAGCAGGTTATGCACACAGCTAAAAACAAATGTAAACAGGAGCAGGACAATCAAGATGGGCACACAGCTGAAAATGAATTTAAAAAGCAGCAGGACAATTGCGATGTGCACACAGCTGAAAACGAATTTAAATAGCAGCAGGACAATCAAAGTGATAAATATTTTAGAGGAGTCATCCATCTGACCATGCTAACCAGAGCTTTCGCCTCAACTTCCACTGCCTCTGATGTCGATGCCCGAAGACCTGCATAACCCAGCAGGTAGTCCATGGGGTTGCAAGCCAGTGCATCGAAATGGACAGTGACCATGTAAACTGACAGTTGCAATCAAGTGCTCTAATGGGAGTGGTGTGCGAAGAAATGACCCTTGGAAAATTGGCAGTAGGGGTTTTGGGTCCATCACGATCATGAGAGGATGATTAAAAATGTAAAGGTGGACATGACAACACCACAACAGACTAAGGAACACCTCACACTCTATTTGTGAATGTCGCATTTCTGTTCGTATCAATGCTTTGGGAGCCCCCACTCTCTGCATCCCCTATTCCAGGGTAAAGGGCCTTCCTTCTTTCCTTATGTGGCTCCTGAAATGCCCGGCCTGTTTAATATACCTGGGGACCCCAGGCTCCATCTAGCCCATGTGTCTCTGGAAATATTGTTTTTAACTACACCCTGTCATGCTTTTCTTCTATTGTTTGACCCACTGCTGAGATCCCACACAGTAACATGTAAAATGTGACTCGGAAGCAATGGGCCTCACAAAATGAACAACTTATCAAAATGCAACACATCACACACATCTATGACTCCAAGAAATCAACAGCCTACAGAAGGACATACATAGATTTTAAGAGAAAGCTATATTTCACATGGGCCTGCAGTATAAGAATATTGTTACTCTCTTGCCAACATGGACTAGGGGAAAAGCCATATAATTGCTGCCATTTCTTCCATAAAGCTGTGCCCCTGAGGGCAGTTGTCCATTTCATGCATGCCTTTGAAGGACAATAGAGGTCGTGCAGAGTGTGAGACATATGAGCCACAGCGACATTCAGAGGGACCAGTCTGTTGGGAAGTGTCTGGATTTTCCTCGGGCTGAGGCTTAAGGAAAGTAGACATTAAGGTGAAATAGTCCCTCCGTGAAGCCTATCCCTTGACGTTGACTGGGGTCTGCAGCAGCAACCTGGTAGTGATGAACTTGCACATGAAATCAATAAGAGAATTGCAAGGTCCTCTCCTTTCCTGATGTAACATTAAACAATGAAAGGTCTGGCTTAGAAACCCTAAACTGTGCTTCATATGAGACTGCAGGATGTGGTTTCTAATCATATTTAGAAGCAAAGCAAGAATATGTCCTGTCAGTCATGTTTGTGTGCCAGAATATTCTGTTTGTGTGCCAGAATATACATGTCAGACCATCACATGGGCTGTGTAGCCTCTCGCACACCACCTGTGCTGAAATTAAACACGTGATCATCTTATCTATCCCGTTTATCCCTCTTTATCCAAAGTTGCCACTGAGATCAGCTGGAAATTCAGCAGTCGAGGTGCACAGGACACAGCTTAGCCCCAGTCAGACCAGCATGTCCTTTTGAGTGCTGTGTTCAGCAGTGTGTTACTTACTTCACCCCAGTGTTGCCACAAACAAAGGGACTGTCTGAGGCACAGCTGAAGATCTTTGCAGATGTAGAAAGAAAATCCTGCTCAAATACGAGAGTGCAGGTGTCCGTCTCCTTTTGCTCCCACGATTTTAGGGACACTTGGCAGCTCTGTTGACAGAGAAATGTAGGGGGCACTCCATGACACGATATGGAATACATTGCCAGAAAAAAGGGACTAGCCAGAAATGCTGTCTGATGGTAAACTCCATTGAGGCAGTTGGTACTGTGGTAGAGTCCAGATTGTCAATACTTTCTTTCAGGAAAGTCATGATTCTATTAAAGACAAAGAGGCTCGTATTATGCATACTCTTCTTTATTAAAACTCAAGCAGCAATCTTAAAAAGAAAAAAAAACATTAAACAAAAATCAAAGAAAAAAACATTTTCTGTGTCAATGTAGTCTTTGCAGTTTGAAACTCTATTGCCCTCAGGCATGACACTTGTCGTAGTCCATGAATCACGACGTTATGGTCCTATCACCTCACAATTCCTCATCCCCAATTCATCTTTCTTTCACTGTCTCGCTGTAGCTTTCTAATGAATGACTCCATCTGGAACAGGGTATAGCGAAGAACAAAACCTGTAATGAACCGCCTCCAACTCCAGCAGGGATGCGCCGTGTGTTGTCTGCCTGTTTAGTGTCTGCACCTGCTGTCAGGTTCCCTTGGAGGTTCAGCAGATTCCTTCTTAGATAAGTGACTGTAAAATTACTGACAAATGCAACTTGTTATGACATATGATTGATGGGAAATTGATCAGTTAGTTAAAAGAACTTTTAAACAGAAGAGGTGATTGAGCAAACATAAGACTGTTAAGTAAAGTTTAGTCTTTAATGGAAAGTCAATACTGTGATGTTTCAAAGGGTCGTTCATTTTCTACAGGGGCAGAGACAGTGCCCCAGCTTTGAGTCTGTGATAAACCACAGGAACTCCATTCTCTGCTGTGGTGGTCTCGGATTTCTCCCAATTGTTGAGAAACCCCAGTTTCTCTAGGTGACCCGTCATTGGGACCATTTGCTCTGGCAGCCGCATCGGATCCTGCGCCATGAGACAAATATCCTCGATGTATAAAATCAGTCTGACTCCTGAGTTGCTTTTTGAAGCACCACTGTGCTGAAGTTAGTCCGAAAAGGGAGACACATAAACTCCCACCTTTGCCATCACCAGAGGAATCCTAAAAATTGCTGGTGCATCTCAGGAATGGGTACTGCTAGATAGGCATCCCTCAAATCTATGCAGGTTAGCCAGTGCTTTTTCTGCAAAATGTCCCTGAAGAGATGGATTTCCTCCATCTTGCAGTGTCGTTACACGAGAAAGGCGTTAAATTGTCTGAGATTATCACCGGCCTGACCTTTTGCTTCTGTTCCACCAGTAAGACATTGTTTAGGAAGCATTGCGCCACCTGCTGCGCTGGCCTTATCGCCATTTTCTTTAGAAACTCTCCTACTTCCTTGTCCATGAGGCTTTGTTCATCCTCTGTGTTTAGGCAGAATTCTCAAAATGTTCTCATTTCACTTACCTTTTGAGACCCCCAGCAACTTTGCTGGATTTCTAGGATTTGATTTTTCTACCTCGGAAGAGTGTGAGCCTTTTTTCCCACTCTTCCATGTATTTTGATGTGTGTTTTACTTTTGTGTTCTTTGGTTATGGTGTTTTAAAACAACTCCATAGGCATCATCTTTTTCTTTGTGTCACACAACACCTTCAGTTCAGTGGCAAACGGGTGTCTTTCAGACTCCCCAAGGTTTAAACACTTCCTCTGGGTCTGACTACTGTCTCCCAGAGCATGTAAAGTTCTAGTCTCTTTTTATTTACTGACCCAGCACGCACTATCTTCCTATAGAGTTCTGGAGGGGTTGCCTAGCATCCCCTGAGTCAAAACACTCATGTAACAGTCAAATGTTACCCTTTCCTAGTTTAAATGACTGGTGGCAGTGGTTTAGATCAAACTACCATGATTTTACCAGATATTTGACCAGGTAGCAAAAAATTGGGTGAGCCATGTTTTTCATGATGGCGCCCAAGACCTATCTGTAAAAACAGACTCTAGTCGACTTTTTTCGCCGTTTCTTTTAGGAAAGGTCCTTCTTCTGTTTAGCCAGGTTTGGTCCCTTTGTTCGTTGTCCTTTGGCGGGTTTCAGTGCTGAAGCCCTCCTCTGGCGCCTCAGTGTCTGGGGTGGACAGGATGTGAGGGAGGTGCCCGAAACTCCCTGTGCTTAGTCTCCTAGGAGACCTGAATGCACTCTGGCATGATTGACTGGCTGGCTGTCCAGCAACAACAGCCACCCTGCTGTGTGAGTGACAGCCAGGCTGGAATGAATGGGGGAAAACTGTTTAAAAGCAGGTCTCTGGGACTTGGAAAGCAGAGTCCACCACTGGAACAAAAGAACCGAAGACGAGCTGAAGGAGGAGGACTAGTGCAACTCCTGGACGACTGGTGAAGCCTTGCTGCAGGTCCGAATTGCCTGAAACTCCATCGACAGAGAAGCCCCTCAAGGTCAACTTCTTCCCTCGAATTTGGTGGGACCAACCAACTCACAAGCCGCCTGGAAACTGTCCCCTCCTGGTCGAATTTTCTACAGAGTGCTGTGGAAAACCAGATAGCCAGTGGGAAGGATACCAGTTTGTGTTCTTTAAGGCACTCATACCTTAAACCGATGTTTAGCGAAGCTTGTGGCCTTGTCCCTGGGCAGTGCAGGAACCTCCCGACATCCTCCTTCTTGTCCCCACGACTGAAGCACAGGAACAGCGAGGTCTGCTCGAACTGCCAGGAACAACTGCTTCAGCTACAGCTCTTCTTCACTTTAAAGGTACTGTGCAAACGCGGTCCGGAAATCTTTTCGACCACAGAGAAAGTGTGTGAAACTTTCCCCTCTTTGAAGGCTGGTCCTTCCCTAAACAGTTGTCTAACTTTTCACCTAGCCAAATTCTTCTAAAAACCGTGGCAAAGACTTAACCGTTATCTACCAGAACTGTGCTATCCTATACAAAGACTCTGAACCATTGACTTTGACCCAGGCCTATCGAATTGAATTGCTGCTTGTTGTTAACTGAAACCCTTTGCCCTACCTATGAATGTATTTGGGCTGCATTTCTTATAACCTTGTCTTTTTACCCCTTTTTAAAGTAACTGAAGTGCCATTTTGCTCCCACTTCAGGGGAGCTGAACTTGTTCAGTAACTTATTGGTTGTGTATTGTGGTGTATTAGTGTATGATATTAAGCTGCTTTTGCTAGTGTGATGTTTTCTAATTGGCTGTGTAAATAAATGTGTATTCTTTTACCAAGAAACCTTGAGTTGAACCACTGTATTTGTTGGTCCCTTTGTGTAACTTGTTCTGCTGCTCACTTCAACTCTTGAGATAAGTCTGGCTGCTCAGCCAATGCTGTGAACAGAGAGTGTGTCAGCGGAAACAAAATTCAAGTTAAAGTGGTGACCGGCAATGGGTTGGGGAGAGAGGGGGCCCCCGAAATTCGGAATCACAGATCAGACCATATAGACCAAACAATAATTGAAAAACATGAATATTTTATTTAAATTCCATTTGTTAAAACATACATATTAAATTTTAAATTTTGTTACGAGCTCATCTCTAAATAGCAGCAGATTGTTGTAGAATAAAGTGCATAGTGAAACAAAGTGCCAATATAAAACCAGACTGAAAATTCAGTCAGTATTAACTTCATGTTGCCAAGCTGTCTGAACCTCAAGTCGGCTGAAGGGGGTCACCCGGCTGGTGGTCAGAGGCTATGGCCGCATTTAACAATATAGAGAAAACCCCAAAAATATGTGGACAAGGCAATGGTAGTTCCTAATTAGAAAAAGGGGTGCCATACGTCGACTACTGTACTGTCATGACCTACTATATACACTAGCTCTGACATATACACAGGAAGTAGTTTCGATGGTGCGGAGCATCTAGGCTGTTTCACGGTTGATGCCCATCTTCTTCAGGACGGCGCACTCCCGTTGGAATATTTGCCACTTGAAGGTTTTAATGTAGCAATAAGGCAATAATACACACAGGAATACAGAATTATGCAAAATGAATCCATAATTTTACCTAAAAGAACCAAATAAAAAAGAGGGAAAAACAAAATAAAAGAACAGTAAATACATAAACAAAACAACACCAAGGATACATTGTGTATCGACCTGCAAAACTAAATCAAATCAAGAAAACAGAGGGCATAACGATTAAAACATACTGATCTGTGATTGACGAACAGGATTACCCCCTCCCCGCCCCCATAGAACACTGTCCGGAAAAACACCTCCTTACTAAATAATGAGAGATAACATGGTTAAATAATTAAATTATCAAATTTACCAATATCTCAATTTTGAAACTGGCCACTTGTTCCCGAATGTACATCCTGGGAAATGTGTATGGACCTGTAGGGCAAGTTCTCAGTCAAGTAGAACTGCAGAAAAACAAAAAGGAGAGACAGGAACATATTATAATACAGGAGGGATCATCAGTAGCTGATATCCACTCCAAAAAACCAACAACCAAGGGTGCACGCCATACGGCAGTCCTTCCTAATGTGACAATAGAAAAAAGGGTAAACGCAAAGCCAAACATTAGAGTCAGCATTCCCTATGGCCAATTTTTACGGGCTAGGCGCAATTGTACTGACAAAAAAGATTTTGCCAAACAGGCCGACATCATTGAAGATCGACTCATGAAACGCGGTTATCCACATCATGTATTGCGTCAATCTCGTAAGAGGGCACGACATCAGCATCGAGAGATTCTTTTGACCAAGAACCCTCGCGAGAAATCTAACCAGTCGAGAATGGTTTGTGCAATGACCTATAACACTCACCATTCGGCCATTAAGAAAGCAATTAACAAGCATTGGCATCTTTTACAGTTGAACCATTCCGATCTGGCCCTTCCCATGTTTGCGTTCAGAAAAGGTAAAAACCTTAAGAGTTGGCTTTCTAAGGCCGATAGGTCCTTGCCTCTGTCAGGTCCTAAAACTATTACTGAGATGTGGGGGATGAACAAAGTCCATGGCCACTTTCCATGTGGCTATTGTTGCCATTGCGGGTCAACCACAGCCACTACAACTGTGAACATCAACAACAGGGTATGGAACCTCAGGGACCATACAACATGTAATTCGAAGAACGTCATATATGCGATTACATGCCCCTGCGACAAGACCTACATAGGCAAGACATCGAGACCTGTGAAACTCAGAATTTCTGAACACAAGTCCAAGATTCGTACGGGCAACCTCACATCTCCCCTTGCACTCCATTTCGTAGAACACCACCACGATTGCAATGATCTACGTTGGTGGGCGCTAGAACAAATAAGAGGTTTTGACTCTAATACCTCTGCTAATAGACTATCCACTCGAGAAAACTGGTGGATTTATAACACCCAAAGTCATATAGTGGGCCTGAATTCACAGGAAGAGTGGGCTGCCATCACCCACATATCTGTACAAACTTAGAAGACTCACTTTGGCAGCCTAGATTATTTGACTTTCGTTCAGAAGAATTGCTGTTCCTGCCTATAGCACTGAGCTTCTAATTTTGGTTGCATTATAAACCTACTGTGCTATGTTTTCATATACATTCCATAGTCCCTTCTTGAATTCACAGGAAAAGTGGACTGCCACCACCCATACATTTGTACAAACCTAGAAGAACTGTTTTGGTAGTTCAGATTACCTGCGTTTATTTATTTAGAAGATTTGTCGTTTCAGCCTAAAGCATTAAGCTTTTAATTTTGTTTGCATTATAAATGTATTGTGTTACGTTTTCGTACACATTTCATAGCTTTCTCTTTCAGCCTGTGGGTGCTTTTCAGTTTTTTCTTCTTATTTTTAGAATTCTAATGCCTTCTTTTATTATTTGGCGCTTTCATTATTTGAGATTACTGTCGCATTGCCTATTGGGTTCACATTTTATTCCATTGCATTCATTCATTTTATTTAACTTTTGCAACCTAGTTTGTGAGCTTCGAGCGAGCAGCGCAGTTGCCTCGGCCCATTTTGTTCATTTTGCAACTTGGGCTGTGATTTAAGACTCTGCAACACCAGACACGGCTTGCTCATTAAAGCCAGCTGGAAACTGTTTGAGCCTGGCACTGGTGTGCCTTGTGACCCCTCCTCCCCCTCCCCTCCCTTCATTTGGCTATTTAAAGCCGTTCCATCCATGTTCTGTGGGAGAGCTATTGAGGATTCAACGAAGGCGGGATGGTTCGCGCACAGACTGACGGTGAGTTGGGATGCTGGGCCAGCTATTTGAACATTTAGAAATTGCCCTTGAGCAGTCATTTGCTGCGAACCAGGACTCAATTGGGGGGTCTTTTTGGAGTGCTAATTTAGACGCCCAATTAATATATTAGGCTTCCAGTGCGGCTGCAGCAGCTAGTAGCACTGACGTTCTGCTGGCAGCTATGTCTGCCATTAATCAGCAGGGTACACACCGATCTCGGCTATATGCTGAGAATGATGCTAATTTCCTGCATGTTCACTCTAGCTGCTAAATATGCATTATATTGGTCGCAACTCTTTAGCATCTGCTACTGTAGCGGCTACACTGTCTTTATTATTAATTTTAGCACTGCTTTTATTAGTTTCCTTAGCATTGAAGCAATCTGTTTAACATCATGGGGCGAGCGATGTATTCCATGTTGGAGGACTATTTGTCTCGTAACCCTCTATTCTGACTGCTCACACAGCCTCTTTATTTATTTATCTAATTATTTATGTTACCACAGCTATCTGCGCACGAATCATAACGCGGTGAACAACACTAGACTCCAGTAGGACAGATCTTTTCAGATGCCTTATTGTGACTGGTCGACCGTGACATAATTGTGCGATTGAACTCCTATGCTTGTGATCCGTTCCCAATTTAGGTGAGCTCTAATGTTTGGCTTTGCGTTTACCCTTTTTTCTATTGTCACATTAGGAAGGACTGCCGTATGGCGTGCACCCTTGGTTGTTGGTTTTTTGGAGTGGATATCAGCTACTGATGATCCCTCCTGTATTATAATATGTTCCTGTCTCTCCTTTTTGTTTTTCTGCAGTTCTACTTGACTGAGAACTTGCCCTACAGGTCCATACACATTTCCCAGGATGTACATTCGGGAACAAGTGGCCAGTTTCAAAATTGAGATATTGGTAAATTTGATAATTTAATTATTTAACCATGTTATCTCTCATTATTTAGTAAGGAGGTGTTTTTCCGGACAGTGTTCTATGGGGGCGGGGAGGGGGTAATCCTGTTCGTCAATCACAGATCAGTATGTTTTAATCGTTATGCCCTCTGTTTTCTTGATTTGATTTAGTTTTGCAGGTCGATACACAATGTATCCTTGGTGTTGTTTTGTTTATGTATTTACTGTTCTTTTATTTTGTTTTTCCCTCTTTTTTATTTGGTTCTTTTAGGTAAAATTATGGATTCATTTTGCATAATTCTGTATTCCTGTGTGTATTATTGCCTTATTGCTACATTAAAACCTTCAAGTGGCAAATATTCCAACGGGAGTGCGCCGTCCTGAAGAAGATGGGCATCAACCGTGAAACAGCCTAGATGCTCCGCACCATCGAAACTACTTCCTGTGTATATGTCAGAGCTAGTGTATATAGTAGGTCATGACAGTACAGTAGTCGACGTATGGCACCCCTTTTTCTAATTAGGAACTACCATTGCCTTGTCCACATATTTTTGGGGTTTTCTCTATATTGTTAAATGCGGCCATAGCCTCTGACCACCAGCCGGGTGACCCCCTTCAGCCGACTTGAGGTTCAGACAGCTTGGCAACATGAAGTTAATACTGACTGAATTTTCAGTCTGGTTTTATATTGGCACTTTGTTTCACTATGCACTTTATTCTACAACAATCTGCTGCTATTTAGAGATGAGCTCGTAACAAAATTTAAAATTTAATATGTATGTTTTAACAAATGGAATTTAAATAAAATATTCATGTTTTTCAATTATTGTTTGGTCTATATGGTCTGATCTGTGATTCCGAATTTCGGGGGCCCCCTCTCTCCCCAACCCATTGCCGGTCACCACTTTAACTTGAATTTTGTTTCCGCTGACACACTCTCTGTTCACTACATTTGTTACTTCCTCTTTGTCAGCGAAGTAGAGGTTTACCCATCTTTTGTTTTGCTTGCTCAGCCAATGCTACCACATAACTGTGTAGTACAGGCTTGTACCAAAGGTGAAATTGTACTGACACTTGTAGTCTTAATTGCATGTAGTGTTCCCAAAGGGTACTGCATGTGATTCTGCCTAACACTGAAATTGCGAAAGCGTGCTGCAGTTTAGTTTGTGCTCTTTAAAAATTACAGACAACACTCCTGCACAGTCTCTGTGACCCAAGAGTCCACGGTAAGCTCCTCCCAAGCGCTTAGGTGCATCGCTAGCCTACCAACTAGTGTGGGAATTGCATTGCTTGCTGCTGCGCTGTGTTCATACGACTGTACTCTCACCTGCTGCTGCAGTGCCAACCCCGACCCCTGCCTCTTCCACGGGAGGGGAAGGAAGGATTCAGCCTTCTGTCTTCCTGCTGTCACCAGTTGTTTCCTCTTTAGGGCCTCTGGCCTCCTCAGTGGCTGGCAGAGACGCCTCTGCTTCTGCCGCTCTGGCGGATACACAGGGCACAAACACTCTTTTTAACAATGCCTGACCTTTGTCCAGAGCAGCAAAGGTGTTAACAAATCTGGACATGTCTTTGACAAAAGCTTCTCCAAACAAAAGCCCTTTAGCTGCTGCAGTGGGCCTCAGAGGATGCCAACGCCCTGAGTTTCAGGTCGATCTTTACTACAATCAATCGTCTGCTCTCTGCTGCTATTGTACAGTTGGTATTACTTATTAAACAAACTGCTCATTGTGCCCAATTAGCCAGAATATGCACATCCGTAGGCAGGGCCTCTTTGGTCCCTTCGACCATTTTAATGATCTTGGCCAATGGACCTATGGAATCGGGGAGCGTGTCCTGGCATGCTATCCATGAGCCGTCAATGCCCTTTTCAGGTCCTTGGTGTGCTTCACCATGAATGAGTCCACCTCCAGAGTGTCCGCTACTTTATCCGGCAGAGAAGGTCTGGGATATTGTGCCTTCAATTAGCCTCTCACCTCCTTATTTAGAGGCGTGCGCAGTCACTTGCTCAAGTACCTTTTTGGCCTTAAGTGGGGGCTTCCCCTCCGAGGGTCTCGGGTGGAGTAGCAGGTCTGGATGAAAGGGGTCGACCAGGGAACTCTCTCTGCATTTCTAAACGCTCTTATTGTGCCTTTTGCACGGTTCTCCTTCCTGAGGAGTGGCCAAGCTTACAGAAAGGTGAGAACTCTCAGTGCTGCTGGAATCCCATTCAGTGCCCTCTTGGTCTTCCTGTGGGCTAAGGGGTATGTCACCTTGTCCCTTCCATCACGACTTTCCCTTAGCATGCCTCTCTTTTGTGTGTCCTTTGCGTGATTCGGACAGTGGTTCGCCACTGGCTTTATGTTCCTCCTGCCATTGTCTCTTGCGGGCTCTGGGCCTCACAGCTGTCAGCCCTTGCGAGAAGGCAACCCAGCCCAGGAGACAGTCCAGTTTATGGGATAGCGGCCCTAGGCCTGCCCATGCTGCTTTGTCCATCAGCTGTCCCAGAGAGGGGTCCTGCTGAACGTTTGAAGGCCCTTCTCTGCTTTACTCGCTGTCAGAGGATTCTACTTATACCCAGGCCATACTGTGTAATGCACAGGAGACAGACAGCTAGCAGCCGCAAGGTGACGTACAGGGTTGTTATTATTAAATTTAATTTATAACATCTCTCAATGGTGGTGAGGCTATTTCTTCACTTGTTTAATGTCTTTGAAGTCATTTAAACAGTACATTTTACATCAGCTAGTCCAGAGATTGGTGACATGCTGTGGCATGCTGGAGTTCCAAGTGGCTGAAAGTTATGAAATATAACACAAGAGGGAGGCTAAGAGGTAAGATTCCTGAAGTAATTTTGAAGCAATGAAAAAACTGATTTGAAGCAGATATAAAGAAATATTTAGGTGGCATGCCACATTATAATTGACACTGAAAAGGGACTTTCAGTTTCAGGCCCTGCTGTTTGAAAAGGTCATAAGAACTAACACCAGAAATGTTTCCATCTGAAGCATTGGTGCAATGGTAGAACATCAGATTAAAGTGCATGACGTTATAAGTACAAGGGAGCTGTCAGAATCCAATTTTTTATTATTTTTTATTTGATTTATAACATCTCCCAATGATTGTGAGGCTTTTTACTCACTTGTTTAATGTCTTTAAAGTCATTTAAACAGTAAATTTGACATCAGCTAGTCCCGAGAGGGGTGACATGCTGTGGCATGCTGGAGTTCCAAGTGCTTTCAAACATCCAATTGCAGAAAGGTATGAAACATAAGACAAGAGACTAAGAGGTGAGATGCCTGAAGTAATTTTGAAGCAATGAAAACACTGATTTGAAGCAGATATAAAGAAATATCTAGGTGGCATGCCATGTTAGAATTGACACTGAAAAGGGACTTTCAGGGCCTGCTCGTTGAATAGGTCATAAGAACTAGCACCACAACTGTGCCATTTAATGCAATGGTGCAATGGTAGAACTTTAGACTACAATACATTAAGTTGAAAGTTCTAGGAAGCTGTCGGAATTAAAACTTTTCTTTTTTTTTTAATTTGATTTATAACATCTCCCAATGATTGTGAGGCTTTTCTAGGTGGCATGCCACGTTAGAATTGACACTGGAAAGGGACTTTCAGGCCCTGCTGTTTCAATAGGTCATAGGAACTAGCATGTGGCGCTGCCCCGTGTGGGACGCGCAAGCGGCGGTGTGACATTGCATGCCGCCGCGTGCTGCATAAATAAACGGGGCGTTCCCGGCCGCAGTAGAGCGACCGGGAAGCCTGAACTGGAAGGACGTGTGAGCTGTGTGGTCCTTTCAGGGTGGGGGCTTGCGGGCACACATGGGTCCAAGGACAGACACCCAACAGTGGCGACGAGTGTCAACGGATGCCCGGGCCCGGCGGTGAAGGCATTCCGGAATTTTTCCCTGAAACGGAACATTCGGATGTTTCGTCTCACGCCGTGGCTGCGGATCGTACACGGGGCTTGTGGCCATTTTGTCTCTGAGGCCGTGGAACTTCATCAGGCTCCGATTTGGAGGGTGAAGGTGATCCACGTCTAATTCTTTGATATGCTGCTGGCAGGCAGACTAACCTACACGCCCATGCCTGGTTTGTGAATTTTACTCCAGTTTTGGGACTCCTACGTCGAGTGAAAGCTAGGGGAGGGACTAACATGGCAGGGCCTGTCTAGTCCACTCCACAATTGTAGCTTAATTTTTGGAACATCTACACCCCTGTGGACTACGGCAAGGGGGAAACACAGCGTTCTTCTTTGTCCCCTTCATCATCAGGACGCTGGGGATTCTTCTTTGTCCCCTTCATCATCACAAGGATGGCTGCAGTGGGTGTCTTCTTCTCCTCCATGGGTCTTGTGGCTGGAAGCTGTCCCAGGTGAGCAAGGGACAAGTCACCACCGCCTCTCCCTCAGGTTGGACTGTTGCTGTGCCTGGAAGAGGAGGGGAGGCTCCGGACACTAGGTGGGGGTGCCTGTGCGCTCAAGCGCATGAGTGACATTGATGATCAGGAGGGTGAGGCCGCCGTAGCTGCACAGCTTCCTCAGGACGGTGGCCAAGCGGCGCAACATCAGCAGGTTTTGCAGCCCCCAGTGCTTTCAGTTCAACAACCAGCGGCGGCTCTACAGCTTCCCCCGCAAGTAGGTGTTCAGGCTCCTGCACCCCAGGTGCTGCCGGTGGCACAGACAGGTGCTCAGCAAGGACTCCCTGTCATGGCTCAGGCACGAGCCCAGGCTGCCCTGCAGCCCATCCCCGAATTTGATTCATCGGGCCCACCTTCCAGCATGGGGCCGTGGTGGAGGAGGTGGGTTGGCCGCCTGGACATGTATTTCAGGGCTGCTCAGGTGACGGACGACGGCAGCATGGTGGCAACTATGCTGTACTCGGAGGGGCCTGCGGTCCAGGAAATTTTTGAGTCGCTTACTCCGGTGGACCAATCCTATGATGCGGCCAAGGCGGTGCTCCTTGTGCACTTTCTGCCCCTTGCCAACGTGGACTATGAAAGATTTGTCATGCTGTCGGCCAAACAAAAGGAAGATGAGTCACTAGAAAACTTTTATGGTCGCCTGCGCCGCCTCTCCCTGGGCTGTGCATGGGGGGACGCGGAGGACATGATGCGCACAATGTTGATTCAGGCGTGCTCGGGAGGCAGGTCCTGAGAGAGCCGGGCATTACTCTGCCCCGCATATTGGAACTGGGCGGATGTCATGAGGTGGCAGAGGCTCGCGCAAGCAAGATGGAGGCGGGGTCCTGCTCAATAAAGTCGGAGGAGGTGTGTGCTGTGTGGCGAGGCGGCAGAGGAATGAGAAGGCCTGGCGGAGGACCCCGGGACAAAGCAGGAAGATCAGGGGAGTCGTGACAGAAGTGTGGCTATGACCTTCCCCACCCGACGGAGTACCTGACAGCCGGAAGAACATTTGGCAGGTGCGGCCTGCCTGACCACTTCTCTAGAGTGTGCAAGGCGGCCCTGCCCATGATGGTACCGAGAGGTCCGGCCCGGACATGGACTCCGCGCCAGAGCCGACCACCAAACGTGGCCCAGGTAGAGCAAGGTGAAGAGGAGGCCCAGGTGGACGAGGCAGATGAGGAAGAGGAAGAGAACTTCTTCTTTGTTTCGAGTGTGGAAGTCCTGAAGGGGAAGAGCAGGAGGCAGCCGAGGTGTGTGGTGGAGGTTAACCACTCTCCGGTCCCGGTGCTGGTGGACACAGGGGCGTCGGTCAATGTAATGGCCAGGGGACACTATGACGCCCTTGACCCGCCCCCGGACTTGGCTACGCCGAGAGCCCGCATATTCGCTTTTGGAGGACTACAATCAATACCGCTGGACGGTGCCTTCGTGGCAAGTGTGGAGCATGAAGGCTCCCGGATCAGGGCTCGGTTCTATGTGACCCCTGTGAGTAGCAACACTCTCCTAAACTGTGCTGCTGCCGAGGCTCTCGTAATTGTCACTTTCGCGAACTCGGTGTACTTGGAAGACATCAATGACCTCCTTGATAAGTACGCTGCCCTCTTCAACGGCATTGGAAAGATAACCGGTGACCCGGTCAGGCTGCACATTGATGACTCCGTACAGCCCATTGCCCTGAAGCACCGCAGGGTACCGTTCCATCTGAGGGAGCAGGTGGACAAGGAGTTAGACAACCTGGTGTGTCTGGACATTATCGAGAAGGTCGAGGGACCGACGCCCTGGGTATCCCCCATTGTGGTGGCTAGAAAACCTAAACAACCTGACTCTGTCCGGATTTGTGTGGACATGAGGCTACCCAACAAGGCCATTAAAAGGGAGCGGCATCTCACCCCTACCATCGACGACATTATTGCTGAAGTACAAGTGGCCCGTTTCTTCTCCAAGTTAGACCTTCGAGCAGGATATCATCAGGTTGTCCTCCACCCAGAGTCCCGGTACATAACAATGTTTACCACCCACCGTGGGCTATACAGGTACAAGAGGTTGAGTTTTGGGGTGTCATCGGCTGCAGAAGTATTTCAGAACATTATCCGCGGCGCCCTAGCAGATATGGAGGGTGTCCTTAATATCAGCGATGATATTTTGGTGTTCGCTAGGACAGAGGTGGACCATCTGAGGAGGCTTGGAAAGACTTTTGAGAGGCTGAAGTCACTGGGCCTCACCCTTCACAGGGATAAATGTGAGTTCCTGCGCCCCTCCATCAAATTCTTCGGGTTCGTGTTCAAGGAGGGGGGGGTGTCGCCCTATCCGAGGAAGGTTCAGGACATTAAGAAGGCGCAGCCCCCCAAGTCGGTGTCCGACGTGAGGAGCTTCCTTGGTATGGTGACATACTGTGGGCGCTTCATTCAAAATCTAGCGTCGAGGTCCGAGTCGATCTGGCAGTGGGGCCCACTTGAGCAGTCTGCTTTTGAGGACATTAAGAGCGCCTTAACAGCAGAGGACACCATGGCATTCTTCGACCCGGCGTTGGCGTCCGAGATCATTGTGGACGCTAGTCCGTTCGGCCTGGGGGCTGTACTGACTCAGGTGGACCGGGACAGGAGCGTCTGCCCAGTGGCATACGCCAGCAAGGCGCTCTCGGAGACGGAGCAACGATACTCCCAGATCGAGCGGGAGGCACTGGCGGTCCTCTGGGGTTGCAGACATTTTCGACTCTATGTCTTGGGGCGTCCAGTGACCGTGGTAACAGACCACAAGCCATTGCTTCCCATTCTGGCTGGGTCATCCTCGAAGCCCCCAGCTAGGATTGAGAGGTGGATGCTTGCCTTGCTTGAGTATGGAGTTACCCTGGTGGATCTGCCCGGGGCCAATAACGCAGCTGACTACCTCTCTCGGCATCCTGGAGTGTGCAGGGGAGAGGAGTACGACACCTGTGCGGAGGAGGCCGACAACCATGTTCGAATGGTGGTGGAGGGAGCCACGCCGAATGCAATGCCCCTGTCGGACCTGGAGGTGGACGCGGCCGAGGATGAGTGCTTCCAGATCCTAAAGCACTCAATGCAGCGCGGCTCCTGGAAATCCATCTTGGAGGCTAATCACCTTGGCCCACCATGGACATTAGGGCGCCGCCAAGACCAAGGCGAGACTGCGGCTGAAGGTCTGGTTCCCGGAACTGGAGAGAAGGGTGGATGACTTTGTGGTGGCCTGTGTGTGGTGCCAGGCGGCTTCTCCCGTGCAACGAGAGCCAGCCATTGAGGCGATGCCCCGGGGGACCCGGCCCTGGGAGGTAGTCCATGCGGACTTTGGGTCGATGTCTGTAGGCACCCATTTTCTCGTAATCGTTGATGAGTACTCACGATACCCGGAGGTGGAGTTTGTGGAGTCGGTGGCCTTCGAGCACGTGGTCGTGGCCGCAGAGAAGGTGTTTGCTGCCCATGGCTTCCCCATCACTTTGTGCTCGGACAATGGGTCACCATTCCAAAGTGAGCGGTTCTCGGAGTTCCTGGAGAGCTGCGGGATTCAGCACAGGAAGATATCCCCGCTGTGGCCCCGAGCTAACGGTGACGCTGAAAGACTGATGCGGACACTCAATAAGACCTTCAGGATTGCCCGGGGACAAGGGCAGCCACTCCAACGAGCCCTCTACCAATTCCTGCGAGTGTACCGCACCACCCCACATGCCTCCACAGAGGTAGCTACAGCGGAGGCTCTGTTCAGGCGATGTCCCCGCGGCCTACTGCCCGAGGTCTGGGAGAAGGAGCCGGGAGTAATTGACAACCACCAGGTTGAGGCCGACAGGCGGGTCAGGATTGACCAGAAGAACTTGCGAAGAACTTGCGAAGGGGTCTTCACCCCAGCGGCTGGAACCGGGAGACGAGGTGCTCATTCGAAACCGACACCCCCATGGGAAGCTCTCGCTCCCCTATGAGCCGGAGCCATTGGACGTGGTAGCCGTAAAGGGGTCCATGGTGACGGCCTCGGATGGAAAATCTGCCGTCACCCGAAACGTCAGTTTCTTTAAGAAGCTGGGTGATCCACAAACTGAACCACCACTGGACCCGAATGTGGCAGATGTGCCAGAGGACGCCGGAGGTCCCTTGGGCACCCCGCTTTCCCCTGTCCGGGGAACTGCTGCGGAAGGACTTCCTGTGCCGGAGGTAAGCGGGAGGTACCCCCAGAGGGCTGGGCGAGGGAAACCTGCTTACCGCAGCGAATACGTGCTGAGACATGTGGACAGTATGCCAGAATAAGGGGGACCCGGGCGGCTGACATAAAAGGGGTATGGGGGTAAAATGTTGCTGTTATTGTGTTGTGCTGTTTGTAGTGTTTAGTAATAAAATCAGTTGTGTGTCCTCCCGAAAAAGGAGGAGTGTGGTGCTGCCCCGTGTGGGACGCGCATGCGGCGGCGTGACGTTGCACGCCGCCGCGTGCTGCATAAATAAACGGGGCGTTCCCGGCCGCAGCAGAGCGACCGGGAAGCCCGAACTGGAAGGACGTGTGAGCTGTGTGGTCCTTTCAGGGTGGGGGCTCGCGGGCACGCATGGGTCCAAGGACAGACCCCCAACATAGCACCAGCAATTTCCCATCTAAAGCATTGGTGCAATGGTAGAGCTTCAGACTGCAGTGCACGAGGTTGAAAATTCTAGGAAGCTGTTGGAATTCATATTTTTCTTGTTTTTTTAATTTGATTTATAACAACTCACAATGATTGTGACGCTTTTTATTCACTTGTTTAATGTCTTTGAAGTCATTTAAACAGTAAATTTGACATCAGCTAGTCCCGAGATTGGTGACATGCTGTGGCATGATAAGTGCTTAAACTATACATTTGCTGAAAGTGTTACAATATAAAACAATCCCACAATGATTGAGAGGGTATTTTTCCCTTGTTGAATGTGTTTGAAATCCTTAAAACTGCACATTTTACATCAGCTAGTCCAGTGATTGGTGGCATGCTGTGGCACGCTGTGGCATGTGCCACATGTCACATTCGGCTCCTACCCCTTCTCTTCTTTGGTGTGCCACCCTCTCCACTTAAGTCCATGCCAACTCATGCTCACATTTTATTTAATTCAAACTATAGTGGTAAACGTTAATAGTATCATGCAAATCGTGTTACTCATAGATTTACAGCTATTTCCATAATCAACCACGTTAGACATTTATGATGACATCATCCAGGAAGGGAACATACTCTACTCTGTTAGCTACATAGTGATATTCCTAAATGCCAGTTTGGCATTAAAATGATTACTCATAGACTTACAGCTGTTAGCATTATCAATCATATTAGGCATTTATGATAACGTCATCCAGGAAGGAAACATTCTCTACATTGTTAGACATATAGGGCCTCATTACACGGTAGGCGGTAAGATACCGCCTTTACCGGCCTGGAGCTAATAACGTGTCCGCGTAGTCGAGAGGCCGCTAATTGCGTGCCATTACGAATACACGGGCACGAGCTTAGCGGCATGCCGGTATTGACACTATCCCGATGCCGTTGAAGACCCCGTAAAGATCCTTAGTGGCACCTATGAAAGCGCTGATAGCACTTCCGACCTCATGCAACACGGCGTTAGCGGTGACCGCTGTTAGCGGTCACCGTAAATAAGCAGAACCGAAAGTAGCGTCATCGCACAGGAACGGGAAAGAGCACGGCGGCCATCTTGAAAAACACAATCCATTGCCATCCTCTGCCCCCAGGACCTGCATCCACACCAGTGCCATACAAAAACATCCAAGAACCCCTGACAATGCCCAAGGCAATCAAAAAAGGAGCGGAGCGGCAGCGAAAGGAGAAATTCACCAATGAGGAGCTCATCATGCTCATGGACACGCTTGCCGCCAACGCGGAGGTGGTGTTCGCAAATGACATGCGGCGTGAGACCCTAATTAAAAAAAAGGCCATCTGGGCAGAGGTGGCCCAGAAAGACAGTGTGGTGGGCACCACCCGCACTGTGAAACATTGCAGGAAACGGTGGGACGATTTCCGCCTCAGTGTCCGCAGCATACTGGCTGCCAATCGGAACCTGGCCATGGCCACAGGAGGTGGTGGAGATTCTCCTATCAAACTGAAGGAGTGGGAGGAAACCTGCGCAAGCACCATAGGTGAGGGAGTCGGAGAAATGGAGCGTGGTGCGCCCACAACGTCAGATGGAGGTGAGTGTCCACATAAAACACTGCACTGTGAAAGATGAGGTACCCCCCAAATGTGAACCCCAAATCAGCTCATGGATGTGGCCACAAACATACATACACACAATCCTGCCCATGTGAGGGTCACATCCCAACACACACACATGCACGCATCACCACAGACACGTGCCACCCAGACCCATGCATGAATGACCCAGCCAACAGTCCTACGACCTGAATGCCCACAAATGAAGTCCCAATGCATAGAACAGCATGATGAACAACATCTGCATGAAGAACGTTGACCTATCACCAATGCCATCACCCTCTCTGTCCCCCACAGGCTCACAGACTGACAGCGATGAGCAGGACACTGCGACACAGGCTCTCCCTGTCAAGAAACAAGCCAGGGGAAAGGAGTCAGGGAACATTGCCAGGACATCAAGGGGCACAGGGAGGAGTGCACTCTTGCAGAGGGCCAAACACAGCAAGCCACCCACATCACCAAGACATGAACCCACGGCAGAAACAATTGCTGCACCCATTCCAGTGATCCCCCCAACGCACGAACCACCCACGGAGGGGCCACTGTCAGCTGCCAACAGTTCCGTTGGCGAGGCAGCAGCCACCGCACCGCTGTCCGATGTGGAGGACACCTGTGACTTGGCCATGCAAGAGCACACCCCCAGCCCCCAACAATCAAAAGAACCAAGCCCACGGCCAACATCACAATCCAGCACCCATGGCCAGTCTGGAGATTAAATCGTGGCAGGGGGCTGGAGCCCACCGGTGTCCTCACCTGATGCTCGACCCATGGAACAAGGTGCGGCACCCACCCCACGAGCAAGACACAGTGGCCATGACATGGCCATCATCAGGCAACGCCAGGAGGACATAACAGCGCTGGTTGGCCAGCATGTTGATGAGGCAGCACGTTTGAGGGAGGAGTGCAGGGAGAATGCAAGGGAGATAAGACAGGGCATGGAAGCCTGCACCAACAGGCTCTGTGAGGAGATGGCACTGGTGAGGCAGGTCCTCACCTGCATAGCTGACGCTATGGACAGACAGTACCCCCCCTCGGCCACAAGAACAACCATGCACCTCCTCCTCTGCCAGCTCAAGGCAGACGAGCCCCCGGCGCTGGTCCTTGCGATCTATGCGGTGCACACCCTTCCAACCCCCTAATGGTGGTGGTGGGGATGGGAAGTAGGGCCAGCCCGATGTAGCCGACACATGTACAGCAAGACAGCAACGTTGTACCAGCCATACATGGGGTTGTTGTGGGGGGTGGGGGGAAAGGGTGTTTTGGGAGTGTTGTGGGGGGTGGGGGGAAAGGGTGTTTTGGGGGTGTTGTGGGGGTGGGGGGATAGGGTGTTTTGGGTGTGTTGTGGGAGGTGGGGGGAAAGGGTGTTTGCGTAGTTGGGTCCATGCACTTCTTTACCGCATAATATATTAAACACACTGGTGACAAGTTAAAACACAGGCTTGGACCTTATCATTGAATATGTGAGCTTTATTGGGGGACAGGGCCCAGTGTGCGCTTCACCACAGAACCCAGTGGACAAATACCCACATTCATTCAACAAAGTAGGACCATGTAATTCAGAATATTTGGTTGATCAGATGCTGACGCACATCGCGTCCCTCCTGGCCATCGCCTCCTGCATGATCTGCAGCCCCATCTCCTCCCTCCTCATCCCCATCATCATCGTCATCAGGTGGTTGCATTTCAATGTCAGGGGGCATTGTGCACATGCCATGGTGATCTTGGCCACCTTCTCATGGCCGTACAGGAGTGCCCCACCAGATCTGCTGAGGCACCGGAACCGTGTCTTCAAAAGGCCAAAGGTCTGCTCAATTACCACGCGGGTACGGGTATGTGCACGATTGTATTCCTCTTCGTGCCTGTTCTGTGGGTTCCGTACAGGGGTAAGAAGCCACCTCCTCAGGGGATAGTCAGCATCACCTGCATGGGTGCAACAATGGGGACGTGTTACTGTTCACATCAAGTGCAACCTGTACATATCACACAAATCAACTTTGCATTGTGGTTGGCATCCACGAATCCCAGCATGCATGGAGACGATCTGTGTAATTGCAATGTGAGAAGGTGAGCTAGTCCTTGCAAGTGGACACGCACCATGCATGCCTCTGACAGTCATTGCCATGCCCTGGGTGAGGACAGGTCTTAAGTGTTCCTGGGCCCAGGCAACTTTTGTACCACACTGCTAGTGTACTGCCATTCTGAAATCGATGTTGCCTTGCTGTGAAGCGGCACTTCAGTAGTGGTGTACGGGTGTGGTTCAGTGCAATGGCTACAGGTGATCCCTTTGCATGCACTCAAGGGTGAATATCTGTTGTGATGTTGTTCAGCGCACATTTCTATTTGGCATATTGGCTCCATGGTGCAGATTTGTGTCATATGGGGTATGGTATGATGTGCAATGTGCATGTGGATAGTTGTGTCATGTTTGGCATATTGGATTAATTTCAATGTTGTGCAGCTTCAAAAATGCATGTGTTTTTTTTTCCATTCCATTGTGGCCTGCCTTGGTGAACATTGGCGTACATCTGTATGTCCATTTATTCTACGGACGACAGTCCACACCCAGTATGAGTATGCATCTCTTCCCCCCCCAATCACACCCAGTTGGAGTATGCATCTCTTCTCCCCCCCAATCACACCCCACATCACACTGCCATGTGCTTGGCCTGCTACTCACCAAGTAGCCCAGCATGTCGCTCCATGTAGCGTGGTATCGTTGAGTTCCACAGGACCATTGAATCATGGGTTGATCCGGGATATCGGGCACAACAATGTGTGATTATCTTGTTTGAGTCACATACCATTTGGACATTGATGGAGTGGTATTGCTTTCTGTTTCGGTGGACTGCTTCATTGTGCTGTGGGACCACCAATTCCACATGGGTACAGTCGATGGCCCTGATGCAACTTGGGATGCCTGCCAGTGAACAGAAGCCAACTTTGGTGTTGGAGATCTCGTAGGCAGTCCATGGAAGGGATATGTGTTCACTTGTGTGCTTCAGGAGGGCATTGAGCACCTGGGTCAGCGTGCGTGAGAATACTGGTTGTAATATGCCATGCATCTGCCTTACCGTATGCTGGTAGGTGCCTGTGGCCAGGAAGTGGACCACAGTTACCACCTTCAGTAGAGGGGGGGTGGCAGTACGAATGTCTATGAGGCTCACAATGTCGTCGTGTATCATGTCCACGATGCTGGTGATGGTATCCAGGTCCAGACGGTACAGGGTGTGTATCTGCTCAGGGGTTAGGTTGAATGGACTAGCTCGAATCCTGGGGATTGGTGGCTGCCTCTGTGGTATTACTAGGTGCACTGGTGGGGCTTGCTGGGCCTGTCTCGCCCTCCTCCTCCTCCTGTGTCTCCTCTGTCTGTTGTTGTTGGTGCTGCAATGCAATCATGTCCTCCAGCCCATGTAATGCTGCTAGTATTGGAACCATCTTGGTGTGAGAAGGGGTGTGGTGTGCTCCTTTTGTGCTGCCCCTGTCTCCATTATCTCCACCTGTGCTGATTGTGGCCACCTGTGGCAGGTGGGAACACTGCTCATGTCTCTTAACGGGTGGTTCTCGATGCCGGTATTTCGCCATGACGTATGGGCTTTTTGGGCCTAATCCATGCCGCTGTTAGCATGTCCGCATGGCTTGTGATGGTCTGCTATTAGCGCCATGGTGCTATTTCCGACATGTGGGGTCGCGCGCCCGTGGAGTAGCCGCTATTAGTGGCACCATTCTTAGTCCCTTACCGGTATCGTTATTCCCTTACCGCCATCCGTGTAATGATGCCCATAATCATTCTCATAGTTGTCGATTTGGTATTTATATGATTATAGAAGGGCCCCCAAATGGAACTTCTCATTCATCACATTTGGAATGAGGCTGTCTAATTTCTTTATGCAGTAGAGCTCCCTTTGATTTCGTTTTTTGTGGATGCTACCCCCCTTGGTGGTGTACCGACCAATTCTGGTATGATGAATTTCAGCTGTGATATATTGTGTCTCATGGTAACTAAATGTCTTGCTACAGGGGACTTGCTGTTTCTTGTACGGATGTTACTTTTATGCTCATTTACACCTTGTTTGGCCTTATGTGTTGTCTGCCCCACATAGTAGATCCCACAAGGGCAACTAAGTCCATAGATCAGTGAGCTTGAATCGCCCTTGGCAAAATCCCTTACTCTGATTTTTTCTCACGAGCGTGGGTGTTTGACATATTGCCTTTCATAACATTATTGCCGTTACTGCATTGAAGACACAGGAAAGTGCCACATCTCTTCTTTCCCAATGTAAATTGATTATCTTTTGGTCTTCCTTCAGCTTGTACCAATTGGTCACGCAGATTTCTGCCCCTTTTATAGGCCATCAGAGGTGGTTGTGAGAAGAGTTTGTGTAACACAGGATCTAGTTCAATCAGCCTCCAATTCTTCTTGATCAGTCTTGTAATCTTGTGATTTTGGCTAGAGAACTTTAATGTGTATAATAAAGGTATTTCGCTCTCTCTTTTTTTAGTCGTCAGAAGGTCCTCTCTCCTGAGACTAGCACCTCTATCCTGCGCTTTTCTCATGACATTTGTTGGGTATCCTCTTTCTTTATAAAGATTAGTAATTTTATCACATTTCCTTCTCAAACTCAAACTATCTGTTTCAGTCATAAGAATTGGCTGTTGGAAGATTATTCTTCAGATGTCTAGGATGTTGGCTTAAGTAGTGAAAGGAGTTGTTCACATCTGTGGGTTTGTGAAATATGTTGGTTATTTCTTCCCCATCCTTTAGTTCTAGCTCTACATCCAAAAAGTGCAATTTGGGTAGTCCAACCGCCATCGTGTACTTGATATGGTCATGTATGTTGTTAATGAAAGTCAATAATTTGTTCAGCAAGTCTCTGTTCCCTCCCCAAATTACGTAAATGTTGTCTTTGTAATGCTTCCACAGTACCAAATTGGCCGTCCATTCTGGGTGTTGTAACACAGTTTCTGTTTCCAGGTGGAACATAAAGAGATTAGCGTAAGCTGGAGCCATGTACGACGCCATCGAGGTGCCCGATGCTTGTAGAAACAAAATTGTGTCTCATATCAAAAAAAATTGTTGTGTGGGATGATTTTTTAAGTTCACGTATAAATTCCTTGGGTGCCTGGCAATTCTCCTCCCTCAATAAGGGCCACTCTAATGCCTCAATGCCCCCTTGTTGAAGCATTGAGGTGTAGAGGCTCTGTACAGCAAACAAAACCAAGTTGTCATTGTCTGTCAAAGGACCAATCTCTTTCAAAATGGTGAGGAAATGAGCTGTATCTCTGATTTCTGTGATTGTTTTCTGTACTATACGCTGTAAGACTTTATCCAAGTAGATGGCCTACGGATCAAAGATACTGTCTGTCCCAGCTAGTATGGGTCAAAGCGGGGAGTGTCTATTGTTCTTATGAATTTTTGGGAGACCGTAGCAGACTGGTGTAATTGGGAAATCTTTTGTCAGAAGCTGGTGTGTCTTATCCATTATCCATCCATTGTCATGTGCTGTTTCCGCAGTATCTGCAAGGAGTGTCCTGATCATATTGGTCAGATCCTTGTCCTTCCTGATATAGGTGTCTGTGTCATTCAAAAGGGTCATGCACTGGTTATTATAAAAGTAAGTATCCATGATGACAATGGCCCCTCCTTTATCAGCTGGCTTTATTGTAAGTGTCATATCATCCGCAGTCTCTTTCATGAGCCTACCCTGAGGTTTCCTGATGTTATAATGTTTGATTTTATGAAAATGTATTTTCATCAGGTCCTATGTCATTTGATTTTCAAAAGGATTCAAAGCCATATTGTTGATTTGTGGATCAAAGGTACTCTTAGGGTTGAGTTCTAGGTAGTCTGAGGGTATCACAGGCTCTTCTTGTGGGGGTTGCAGGTCAAAAAACACTGTCAGTCGCATTTTCCTCACAAGTCTACAGATGTTAGTTCTTTCTTCTAGTAAGGTAGATCCTTGTGTGGGTATAAATGACGGACCCGGATGCAACGCACACGACAAAGCAGAGCCAAACAGAACCTAACCGCATGAGTCCAGAAACTAACATGCTGGGAGAGTGGTGTTGCCCCTGCCAGGAACAACAAACACAGAAGGGGCAATTTGTCCACCCACTTACACTCTCACATTCACGACACACGCATCTACAATCGGGTCCCACTTATCGCCCAAATACAAACATCCCACCAGAATATCAACCACAATTGTACAAATCAAACTTCCAATCAAAACTTCACCCGTGTGCCTACAACTATCACACAACTCAGACAGTAACGCCTCTCAGGCAATGCATGCACTCACACTCAATCATACCGGGGGGATGGTGGAGCGAGGCAGCGAAGCAACACATGCAAGTGACCTCCCACAATAGTGGGCATGTAAACATCCATACTCACCCGCGCCATGTACATCCATATTAATCAACTGCATGCATACAGCAAACATACCACACGCTTCACCATAATCACAACAAATTCAACAAATAAAGTGCTGCTGGAAGCACCAATAACCAACTATAAACATCACATGTCCTTTTTTTTTAACAACCTAAGAAGCTATATTGTAAAACATGGCCAACGTTTATATAATCTAATTAGACATTTCAATACCTGTGCACTGTTTAATAATTCTATACCCAAGTGGGTGCTCTGCAACCATTTTATTTAAACCCCTATGGAGAATTTAATATCGCGCATCTCGAGGTGGTGTGACTTCATGACCTTTATCCAGGAGATCCAAGATACGAATGATCACAGGAAAGGTGTAAGGACCCTGCAAGTCAGGTGTGGAAGATAGATTAAGGGCAGGGGAAGGACACTGGGGATTATCATATGGACCTTCATCTCCTACCAGGGGGGAATTGTTTGGGTGTTGCATTTTCTGCCCTGAGACGTAATCGTCAATTGTGCTTTCATGATGGCGAGGATCGATGGAACCCTTCCCCTGTTTACCGCTCATTAGTATAGACATAGCCGCAGAGCTTCTAGGGGGAATGAAACATGGGCTTTTCCCAGAAAAAAGACTGAGGATTATAAGACTGGTTGATAACCTTACTCGTTTATCCAATTCAGCTATCACACCGGGTCCTACCATTGATATATCATTCACGGACTCATTATTCAAGTATTTGGTGAACAGAATTTTTGAAAGTGGGCAGAAGCATATTCGGGAAATGCGAAACATTCAGATCGCTCCAGTTCTTGGATTTCCTGCAGGGAAAATGAGTTTGCAACCGCATTAGAGGTTTTACCTGCAGAAAGATGAACCTTGGCAGTGGTAAAGGTCTGGATATTTGGAATATTTGCTGACTGTTCCTTATCATCATCGTGGATAGGGATGGCGGGAGGGACACATTTCCCATCCTCGATACCCAAGGAGCCTGGGACATGATTATCATCAACAGTAATTCTGCCCATATTTGGAACGCCTCTAGCTGCGCTCGAACTAATGTCTAGATCCACTAGGGTATCAATAATACTGCCATGGGACAATGCCGGCTCAACACATCTCCTGCTTCGTAAGCCGCTTGCCATGGTTCTAAGTAAAGTAAATTTCCTTCTGACAGAAATGTCTAGTACCAATGCCCTTAATAATCGATGTGATCACAGACAACGCAGTAGTCAAAAATGGATACAGAAGTCAATTAAGATCACAAACAATGCTATGTTATAAGTTCGGATACAAGAGTAAGCTAATTTTCTGACGACGGTCTCAATAAGCTCAATACAAAGTTGCAGCAACAGTAGAGGCTACATAATTATGAGTCTTGTCAAATACACGTAAGAAAATCAATCAATTTGGCATACCTCAGATCTCTGCATGCCCGGCCCACACCCTAACAGCCCAACAGCCACACTTGCAGCACATTTCCGATGCACGAGCATGGAAGTTAATATGGAATGCTGGGTACAGGAGGGAGGAGACAATCCGGCGGCCAAGCGGCGGGGCTGCAGGCAAGAAAATCAGAGAATTTAGTTGCAGTGCATTCCACCAAAAATGGTCCGAAGCAAAGCCCAGTAGGTCCAAAGCAAGAGTCCAAGTAATTACTTTAGTGTCACAGCAGCAAGGTTCAGCTGGAAATCAGCAGACACAGCGTTTCGACTCCAACTCTTCTCCTTGCCGACAGGGCAGTGCAAAACAGCATAGCATTCCTCAGCCCAACAGCCAAACTTGCAGCACACTTCCGATGCGCGAGCATGGAAGTTAATATTGAATGCTGGGTACAGGAGGGAGGAGACAATCCGGCGGCCAAGCGGCGGGGCTGCAGGCAAAAAAATCAGAGAATTTAGTTGCAGTGCACGCCAACAAAAAAGATCCAAAGCAAAGCCCAGAAGGTCCAAAGCAAGAGTCCAAGTAAATACTTTAGTGTCAAGGCAACAAGGTTCAGCTGGAAATCAGCAGACACAGCGTTTCAACTCGAACTCTTCTCCCTGCCGACGGGGCAGTGCAAAAAAGCAGAGCATTCCTCCGCCCAGCAGCCACACTCGTGCACACTTCCGATGCATTGCCTCTCTGCACAGTGGTAGTGACCCTACACCTCTTCTATTGTTGAGGTAGTACATGGCCAATGTGTTGTCAGTCATTTCAGGACATTCTTTCCCCATGCAGAGGGTAGAAAGGCCTTCAGCGCTAGTCTGATTGCCCTCAGCTCCAAAAGGTTGGTGTGTAGTTTGGACTCCGATGGAGACCAACAACCGCTGATTGTCAGATCATTGGCATGGGCTCCCCACCCCGTGAGTGAGGCATCTGTAACTACTGTTATCTCTGGCCATGGTTCCAAAAAGGTACTCCCTTCAGGATGTTGTCCTCGCTGGCCCACCACAGGCGATCCTGTGCTACTCTGCCTGGAACTTCAAGGAGATCTGACATCCTGCCTGAAAATTGGTACCATTGAGATCTGAAGGCTGATTGAAGGGATATCATTCTTAGGTGAGCCTCTGACACCAGGAAAATGCTGGATGCCACGAGGCCGAGAAACCTCAAAAAGTGGAAGGCCGGAATACGCTGGCCACCTGAAACTTGGTGACCATCTGCAAAATGCATTGAGTCCTCAACTCGGGCGGCGAGTCTTTTCCCAAGGGTGTATCCAAGACCACTCCAATGAACTGGAGTCTCTGAGATGGTGTCATGTGGGACTTGTAATTGAGGGAGAAGTCCAGTATGTGGAGATAGTGGCAGGTTATGCCAAGATGTTCCTGGGCCTGTTCGGGTGAACGTGCCCTGATCAGCCAATCGTCTAGGTAGGGGTAGACGTGGATCCCCCCCTCTCTTGAGACTCACTGCCACCACCGGCATTAACTTGGTGAAAACCCTTGGGCGGAGGTCTGCCCGAATGGCAGAACTCAAAACTGATAATGAGAACCACCAAAAGTGAACCTCGGGTACTTCCTGTGCTTGTGATGGATTGGCACATGAAAATAAGCATATTGTAACAGATAAGCATCCTGAAGGTCCAATGATACCATCCAATCCTAGAGCTGGAGGGCCTGAAGGATCTGAGAAAGTGTGGCCATCTTGAACTTGTCCTTCCTGAGGAACTTGTTCAAGTATCTCAAGTCCAAGATAGTTCTCAGTCCTCCGTCCTTCTTGGGGATTAGGAAATAGGGAGAATACCATCCTTTGTTCCTCTCCATCACACGTACTGGTTCTATAACACTTTCTCTAGCAGGGTCAAATGTTTCCTGCAACAGCAATGGATCTGGAACATTCAGCAAATGGCTTCCCGGTGGATGATCCTGAGGTCTCTGTATGAAGTGGAGGCTGTAACCGTGTGCTACTGTTTCCAGTGCCCATGCATCCGGAGTAATACCTTGCCATTCCTTTCAGTTGTTGTGACAGTCTGCCTCTCACCGGGGTGTTGTGAGTCAAGACCTCAGACGTTTTGATGCAGCTGAAGTAGCGGCTGCTTGGTCGGGCTTTGCACTTCTCTTTCATCCACCACAAGGGAATCTTCTTTGTCCTCTTTGACCAGCCTGTCCTCTCACTCTTCCAACTGACGAATAGTAGAAAAAAGACCTAACCCTCCAAGATGATCTGCTGGGTTCGAAAGGCAATGGCTGGCTGATGGCGGCACCTAGGGACTTGGCTACCATCTTTGAGGTTTGCAGCTTTTCAAGGCTTTCGTCAGGCTTATTACCAAATAAATGGGAGCCGTCAAAGGGCATGTTAAGGCGTCTAGATTGTACGTCAGGTGCAAACCCTGACTTCCTCAACCACGCAAATCTGCATAGGACAGTGCTTGCCAACATGGCCCTGCTGATGCTGTCAAGAAGTGTCCAGACCTGCCTGCAGAGACTCGACTCACACATGGCCTTCTTGCCATCCCTTATCAGGTTCAAGGAGCCGTCTCTTTCCTCACCTTCAGGGATATGATCAGCCACCATAGCTGCAGAGTCCCACAGGGTGAATGTGAATTTTACAACAGCACCTGTGGAATTAGCAGACTTTAAAGCCATGATGCTAGCAGAAAAGACTTTCTTTGCCCATGAGTCAACACATTCATCATCCCAATCAGGGGGTATGGTTGGATACACAGCTTGCTTAGAGACTGATGTAGCTGCTTGCACTATCAGACTTTCCGGAGTCAGACGTTTTGACAGGTAGCCAGGATCGCTACTGGATGGCCTGTATTTTTCTTTTTTTTGTGAGATTTTTATTTATTGCAGGGCTGAACTCTGGAGCCTCCCAGTTTGCCATAACCCTTTTTTAGAGTGCCACATGAAATGGTAGTATAGGGTCAGATTGAGGACCTTTGTCTGATAAGTATGTAAGGTCGTCTTGCTCAAATGAAGGAGCTGGTCTACTCCATCATAGGAACTCTACAACTCTGGACATTATGCTTCTCTATAATGCATCCGCATGATCAGCCGGGTCCGGTTTCCCAAAATCTAGCTCTGGATAGGTGTCTAACCCACTAGCTGTCTGTAGGGTGTCATGTTGCTCCCTAACACAGGTCTCTTCTGAAACGAAGCATTCAGGGACATTAGTATCTTTATGAATACTATCGAATTGAAGACCACATAGAGGGGTTTCATCTGAAGTTTCATAGCCCTCATATATTGAGGATAAGGACCTGAAAAATTCCTTTTTATGTAGAGGTTTATAAACCTTTTCTTTTTCTTGACTTTTTTGAGGCAAAGGTGTCGATGGATGCATCAATGTTTTTTGCATCAACGTCTATGGTATCGACGATTTGTCCATGGACTTGTGATTCGATGGACTCGACCCTCGACTCAACTGTTTCTTCAATGATTTCTCATCTCGTCGAGTACTCAAAGACTCTCAAGAAGTCTTAAGCTTATGATCCAGGCTTGAGGGCACGCAGGGTTTTGCCTTGGTATTATGCTTGACTTCGACCATAGCATGGCCACTTTTCTTATGTTGTGAGGAGGACGGGGCATGTTTCCTTCAAGATTTTAAACATTTTTTTTCTAAAGAGGTCCTACTCCTCTTTGGAGGAGCATTTAGTCAGGCAGACAGACTATGCTCCTTTCCTGAGAGTTATCTGAGGAAGAAAGAGAAGGAGAAGAAGAAGAGGGTGATCTATGCCTTCTCTTTTCGATTTTCTTGAGGAGTGTGTGATCCTTGAGTGGGATTATGTTTTCAACCTTTTTTTGTGAGATGAATCTCTCGATTCGCGGAATGACCCACATTTCGAAGGAGTGGACCGGGATTTGGGGACAATACTACCAACTTACAGTGTAGCTTTTCGCTCTTTTAAGGCCTTACCTGTCATCGACTGACAGCATCGACAGTCAGCGGTTTCGTGCTTGACGCGCAGGCACCAGATGCATATTTTATGCAGGTCTGTGATGGACATTTTTGGCGCCGCATTTTGGGCACTTTTTAAAGCAGTCTTCGGAGTAGTAAGAGTCAAAGACTAGGTCTTTTCGGAACATTTTAGTGGAAAACTGAAGCGTGCTGTAATTCTTAGAAGCAATTGCAATTGCAGAAAAGTGGAACTGAAGCAAACGCGCGCTGCGCCTGGTTTATGTACTCGACTATGCCGTCAACCGAGATGGAGGCCCTCAAGGGACATTGTGGCAATGGTCTCGACGCACAGCGCCCTCTGCTGAGAAAAACATTTTTTCCAAAGCAGCTGAAGCTGGAAAAGACGATATCATAAGATGAGGAGTATGTGGGAAGACACAATCCATTCGAAGAAAGTATTCTGAATGTAAAACACAGTTTATTGAAATTACCACTATTACAGTCCATCTTTCCATGCAAATGTTTTCATGTACAGTTGCTATCTGATAAACTCATCCATAATAGTGACTATGTCCAAAAAGTGCAGTATATCAGAATTACAATTTCAAATCAAGAAATGCTGACGACCCAAAATATGCCCAAAAGAAGGAAGTGGGATAGGCCATAATGCATGCCCAATCAAGCCACGGCCTCACAGCTGTATGCAGTAATAAAATCACAGCAAAAATGTCACCTATACAAAAAATCGTGGCAAAAATGCTGTGGTTTGAACCAGTAAAGGGGAACCCTGTTATACCATTTAAGGGAAGCGGGCCCGCATCCTTTACATGGATTGCGGCGGCAAAACCACAGCATTTTTGCTGCAATATTTTGTAACCAAAGCAATTTTTCCCACGATTTTAACACATGGAACCCTCACAGCTGAGACAGTAAACACAGAGGTTCTGGGCAGTAACAATGTGCTGCGATTTGATGTAAGCTCAAAATGGAAACTTGTGTCGCACATAGAATCATTCCTGAGTAACACCAGTAACCATGGATGTAAGGGTCGGAGGGTTAGAGCAAGTTAATACAAAGCAGTAGGAAACTGCAGTGCTGTCTGTAAATCTGTCAGGGCTGGTGGGGGCTGTAAAGACCGGTAGGGGGTGTCTGTACTTCTGCTCTCTATATGGTAGAGGAGAGGCACAGAAGACCCCAGCCAAGATTCTCTATTATGGTAGCAATGGACGAGCAATCAAGGCCTAGCTTCTCAGGAGGTGATGCAGGCTGGTTCTTAAGTACAGTGTATTCCCCAAGCCCCCACAAAGGAATGTCCACACACTGTATTACTGAAAACACAGTCTTTATATAATTAATTCAAAGGTTATGTACACTTATCACAATAACGCACCTTGTGCTCAGGAAAATCAATAATGGTAAATATCTACAATTCTAAAGTGGTACCACTAATATTAGACCTCATTAAAGTGCATCCATCAAAAATGTCACACAGATCAATAAGTGAAACTAGCAATAGAGAGAAGAGAGAAAATAAGGTGGTTGAACCATAGGCAGAATACTGGCCCCTAACACTAGACACAGTTCTGTGTGGAGATCCCCCCACCTGGGCAACCTGTAAAAGAAAGAGATCTAACACAAGCCCAGTCCATATGTTGTTCAATAGTCTTATTCTCTCCTACAATGTTTTTACCCCCCCAATGTACCTGGTGGAGTCGAGTCCTTCGAAGAGGCGTCGACGGATCCTTCTTGAGCGACCCCCTTTCAAGCGGGAGTCACGGATCGTCGACAGGCGTCGAGAAACGTCGAAGAACTCGGGGTTCGGCGACGGGGAATCGACGGCCCTTCTTGAATGCCTTCCCTTTCAAGCGGGAGGCACGGGGCGTCGAACGTCCGTCGACGAACGAGGTAGAACGATGTCGAAGAGGCGGCAGCTTCGTCCGAGCGGTGCTCGTCGGCGTCGGGGCGTCGGCGTCCTGCAAGGCG
The DNA here is from genome assembly GCF_040938575.1 of Ambystoma mexicanum. Taxonomy (NCBI): domain Eukaryota; kingdom Metazoa; phylum Chordata; class Amphibia; order Caudata; family Ambystomatidae; genus Ambystoma; species Ambystoma mexicanum. The sequence continues at coordinate 415,669,435 of NC_090934.1, read as the reverse complement.
GAGGTGTGCGGGGCACCTCGACGACAATAGTTCTGGACCGCAAAGATTGTAGAGACGGAAGCCCAGCAAGGGCGTCGGGTCGTCCGAGTCTTTGAGGTCGTTGGGTGGCGGGAAACCCACCGGCAGGTTTCTCCTCGGCGCGTTGGTCGTCCTCGACTTTCTCCGGCAGGATAAGCGGTCGACGATGCGGTCGAGAGAGTCCTTCGATTGAATGTTCTTAGGCAAAGGAGCGGACGGCTCCGGTCGTCGGCGGCACGGCGTCAAGTGGTTCCCACGGCTGGGCAACACAACTTCGACGGGCCTCCAGCGGTTACACAAACCTGCGAACCCTGGTCGACGGCAATGGACTTCGACGGCGTCAATGTCCGGGTGCTTCACTTCGATCTCCTCGGAGGTCCCGTCTCGGGTCGACAGCCTTTCGAGGGTCTGTCTTCCAGGGTGCTTCGGCGAAGATGGAGCGGTGCTCGATGGTCCCTCGGAGCACGGGAAGAGGGCGCCTTACCAGGTCCTCTCTCGGGTCAGTCGTCGACGATTTCGACAGCCTTCGGATCGGTCGAAGCAAATGCCACAGCAAGTCTTCTTCTTCCAGCTGGACGTCGAGGATCAGCAGTTCCAGTTACTCTTAGAGTGGAGACTCAGCTCCAGGATGCTTCTGAACGTTCCTGAACCTCCTGAACAGTGGTGAGAGGTCCCCAGATATACTATTCTGTCTCTCATCCACACTGCTGGCCTACACTCAGCAGCCAATCATACAGAGGGGCATTCATGCAGTCAGTCAGCCAATCAGGCACACAGTGCATTCAGGCCACACTCCTCCCTTTCAGACACTCACAACAAGGAATGTGGATTGGGACAAGTACCCAGCCATTCAACACTACACACTGCATTCAGGCCAGTTTCGGGCAGGGCTGTCTCAGTCTTTGTCTCTCATGCCAGAAACCAGACAACCACAACAAGGAGTGTATGTTGGTCACACACTCCATTCACCCAGGTCCCGCCCACAGGAGGTACCCATAACATACAGTCACTGGGAAGGCTCCAGTCAGTCTAGCTGGGCCTTCACAACAACACCATATATGGAACTTCCACCCAACAGCCAGTCAGGGGGAAGGGACAGAGTCAGGGCTTCCCAGGACTTTGGGAAAACAAGATAACAGGCAATAGAAAGCAAGAGGCCACAGGGGCCATCTTGTTTCCTATCAGGAATCAACTGATTCCAATGGCAGGGCCTGGGTATCCCAAAATGGAGGACACCCAGAGCACCTGTCAAATTCAGCATGGAGCTGCCACCAGCCCATACCCTGCTCTGTGGGCCACCCACAGGTGCCCAAAAACATACACTAGGGGCACAGGGTTGTACCCCTACCCAGGGGTGCCATAAGGGTATCCCATGGGTCTGTTCACCAAACCAAAAGAGAGAGCTGCACTGCCAGGAGTCCCACATGGACTCCTGGGCAGAAAACATGACAGAACACACGATAAAAAGCAATAAGGGACAAGGATTCAGAGGCTCTGTCCCTCTGATGCATTTCCAGCATCACAGTCGCCCCCCCCAGACTGAGGTGGAGGGTGTCTAATCTCCCACGGGATAGACACCCTCATCCAGACGGTCAACATACCTTCTGGAAAGGCCATCTGCATTATCGTGACTCTTCCCTGGTCTGTGCTCTATGGTGAAGTCTAGCCCCTGCAGGCTAATGGACCACCTGAGCAATTTCGGATTCTCACCCTTCATCTGCATAAGCCACTTCAGGGGCTTATGATCTGTTTGGACCTTGAAGGTAGACCCCGTAAGGTAGGGCCTAAAACGCCTAAGGCTCCAAACTATGCTAAAACACTCCTTTTCAACAGTAGCCCACCTAAGTTCTCTACCCTTGAGTTGTCTACTGATGAATATGATAGGATGTTCTCTCCCTTTGTCATCTAACTGGGACAAGACAGCTCCAATTCCGGTGTCGCAGGCATCCGTCTGGACGATAAAGGGTCGGCTGTAGTCAGGTACACACAACACAGGTGCCCTACACAGACTTTCTTTCAAGCCATCAAAGGCCCTCTGACAGTCTTCGGTCCAATTAACCTTCCTAGGCTGTTTGGGTGAAGTTAGAGCTGTCAGGGGTGCAGCTATGGTTCCATAGTCTGCCATGAAATTGCGATAGTACCCAGTGAGGCCCAAAAAGGCTCTCACCTGGGTTTGAGTAGTGGGAGTCTCCCAGTTCTGTACATCCTGTACTTTACTGGAGAGAGGTTGGATTTGACCCCCTCCTACCTCATGACCAAGATAGGTAACTTTCCCCTGAGCTATCTGGCACTTGGTGGCCTTGATAGTGAGGTTAGCCCTTTTCAAGGCCTGCAACACCTTATCCAGATGTGTCAAATGCTCTTCCCAGGTGGAACTGTAGACGGCAATGTCGTCTAAGTAAGCCACACAAAAGGCTTCCAGCCCACTGAGCGCATGGTTGACCAATCTCTGGAAGGTGGCAGGGGCATTCTTCAACCCAAAAGGCATGACCCTAAACTGGTAGAGTCCCTCAGGAGTTGAGAAAGCCGTCTTTTCCTTGGCATGGTCCGTCAGAGCTATTTGCCAATAGCCTGAGGTAAGATCAAAGGTGCTCACAAACTTGGCAGCACCTATGGTGTCCACGAGCTCAACAGCCCTGGGCAATGGGTGCGCGTCAGTTTTGGTGACGGCATTGACTCCTCGGTAGTCCACAAAGAACCTCCAATCTTTGGTACCCGCCTGGGAACTTGCCTTGGGGACAAGGACCACTGGACTGGACCGGGGACTGGTTGAGGGTTCAATAACACCCAGATCCAACATCTTGGCGACCTCAGCCTGGATGTGGTTTTTGACTGTATCTGACATACGATAGCACCTGCTTTTGACAGGCACACTGTCACCAGTGTCAATTTCGTGCTTACACCACGGTGTAAGGCCCGGTGTCAGTGAAAACAGAGAGGCATACTGCTGGAGCAAAGCCCTGCAGGCCCTCTGCTGCTCTGTTGTCAAATCTGGAGAGAGATGTACTCCCTCCACTGAGCCATCCTGAGGGTTGCTATGCAGCAAATCAGGAAGGGGCTCACTCTCATCCTCTTCTTGCCCTGAAGCTAGCAAGAGACATGAGACCTCTGCTCGCCTGTGGAAAGGCTTGAGCCTGTAGACATGGAATACCTGGGGGGCTACCCCAGAGGCTCCCATGTCAACCAGATAATTGACTTCGCCCATCTTGGAGATGATCCTGAAGGGTCCAGTCCACTTGTCTGCCAAAGCTCTAGGCTTGGTAGGCTCCATCACAAGGATTTCCTGTCCCGGAGTCCAATCCACTTGCGAAGCTTTAAGGTCATGCCAGTACTTATTCAATTCCTGGCTGGCCTTGAGATTTGCTGTTGCCTGACCCATCATTTGTGTCATCCTCCGCCTGAGGCCTAACACATAGTCCCCCACTTGCTTGGCGGGACCGGGAGGGGTGGCTTCCAAGCCTTCTCGGATCAAGGCGAGGGGCCCCCTCACGGGATGTCCAAAGAGTAACTCAAAGGGGCTGAAACCAACACCCTCTTGAGGCACCTCTCTGTAAGCAAACAGCAGGCATGGCAGGAGGAGATCCCATTTCCTCCTTAGGGGTTCTTGCAAAGCCCCTAGCATGCCCTTGAGAGTTTTATTAAATCTCTCAACCAGACCATTGGTCTGGGGGTGGTAAGAGGTGGAGAACTTGTAGGTTACCCCGCACTCTTTCCACATGGTTTTCATGTAACTAGACATGAAGTTGGATCCTCTGTCAGAGACAACCTCCTTGGGGAATCCAACACGGGTGAAAATGCCCAGGAGAGCCCTGGCAACCACCTTGGCAGTAACAGTCCGAAGGGGTATTGCCTCAGGGTACCTGGTGGCATGATCTACCAAGACCAGGATGAACCGATGTCCACCTGAAGTGGGAGGGTCAAGGGGACCGACGATGTCGATGCCCACCCTCTCAAATGGTGTGCCAACCACTGGTAACGGCTGCAGTGGGGCAATGACCCTGCCTCCAGTCTTGCCAGACAACTGACAAGTGGGGCAGGTCCTGCAGTGGGACTCCACCTCTACTCCCATCCGTGGCCAGTAGAAATGGGCAGAGAGCCTCTGCTTAGTCTTCTTGGTCCCAAGATGACCAGCCAAGGGCACCTCATGCGCCAACTGCAGAAGGAAGGGCCTGTAAACCTGGGGTACCACCAACCTCTTGCGGGCACCAGGTTCAGGCTTAGTGGGCTCACTAACAAGGAGCTCACCCTCCCAATAAATCCGGAAATTCCTAGGCACTTCTCCTTGTGCCTGGGACAGGGCCTGTTTCCTCAGACCCTCGAGAGAGTGGCACTCCCTCTGTCCCCTACAGAAGTCTGCCCGGGAGGGTCCCCCTTCAGCTAACAAGCATTGAAGGTCGGGATGATCCTCCGGGTTGAGAACCTCTCCCACAGGAGAGTCTTCTGCCTCTTCTCCCAAAGGAGTTGAGTTTGGGTTTTCCACTGGACCCAGCCCGTCCGGAGCATGGATCCCGATGGGTGCAGCAGGAAGAGAAGGTGCTCCCTCCACAGAGGTGGCCTTCTTGGTCCTCCGCCTTCTTGCCTTATACCTCGCCTTTGGCTCGGGTATCTGACCCACAGCCAGACCCGGTGTCACCTGTGACCTAGTGACTGCAGCAGCAGTCATGGGAAGACCATCCGAGATCAACCCCAACTCTACTAGATCATTCCCTAACAAAATGTTAGCAGGGACATTGTCCTGAACCAGGACAGGAAGCTTCGCTGTCTTGTCTCCAATCATGAGTGTGACTAAGGCTACAGGTGATAATTTGGGAGGCCCACCAGCTAACCTAGTGGTTTGCAGAGGAGCACCTTCATAGTCCTCTGGCCTGAGCAGGGTCCTGTCCACCACTGTCATGCTTGCCCCAGTGTCTCTCAAACCAGTAGAAGGCTGGCCATTCAAGAGGACACTTCTCAAAAACCTACGGGTGTTCTGTGGGATAGTCGCCAGTACTTCCGCGTACTGGTCCCAGGCCCCAAGGGATACTAAGGAAATCTCTACCGGAGCACCAAATGTGATCCCGGTAGAGGAGGGGAGGACAGTGGCCTCCACCTCAGACACGGGGTAAGGGTAGGTCAGGCTGACAGCCTGTACTCCAAGTGCCTTACCTTTACACTTGGAGTCACCCCTTTTGTGATCCAGAGCCCCACAGTCCCAACAAGCGCCAGGAGTGCGGGGTACGGTACTGGAACCACTGGGCGCCTGCTTTGCAGCAGGTGGACCACTACTCTTATTCCCACCCACAGATGACTTATCCCCACTAGATTTTTGGGTCTTAGGAGAGGAAGGTTTTGGTTTACCCGACTGTGATTGCTTGGGGGACTCCTCAGCTTTCTGAGAGGCCCCCTTCTCTTTGTCCTTGTCCTTCCCACTGGAGTCCTTAGGGGACACCCGGTGAGAGACCCACTTGTCAGCCAACCTAGCCAGCTTAAAGGGGTCCAAAATGTTCTGGTCAGCGACATACTGACGCAGCCCTGGTGAACAGGCTTCAGAAAAATGCTCAAAAAACAAGAGGTGGGACAATTCAACAAAAGTCTTAACCTTGTACCCATCGATCCACCCCATCATGTTCATGTGCGCAGCACTCACCCAGTCAACCCAAGACACATTCTCTCTTTTCTTAAAATCCCTGAACCTTCTAAGGTATTGGGTAGGTGTCTTGCCAAACTTGGCAATCAAAGCAGACTTCATACACTCATACTGACCCCTTTCTTCCACACTCAGCTTCAGAATACAGTCATATCCAGTTTGAGGCACTCTGCTTAACAAACACTTAGCCCAATCTCTTTTATCTACATCATGAATCGCACAAGCCATTTCAAACGCTTCAATCCATTGGAGGATATCTGAGCCCTCCACAAATACACCAACCAAATCTTTCATAAACTTGGTGGCTGGGGACCTGACACTCTCACTGGTTTTAGCTGAAGTCTCCACTCTAGCTTTCTCTAGCTGGATTCTCTGACATTCAGTGTCCTTGTCTTTGAGCGCAAGATCCCTATTCTTGAGTTCCACTTGCTGTGCCAGCTCCTCTTTCTTAAGCTCAGCTTCTATTTCCAACTTGCGATATTCAAAGGCCAATTTCATCCTTAATAACTCAAGTTCCATGGAATTGCTGGGGTTTGGAACAGAGGCAGCAGGAAGGGTAGCATTCCCAGAAACAGATTCAGCGACAACCCCATTGGCAGAGTCCTCATTGGTTGCATCCCCCCCTTCATCAAGAGTTTCACCATCAGTCTGGTAGTCCACCAGGGCAGCTATCAGCTCAGCCCTAGACTTATCCACAAAGTCTAGCTCCCTGGCTTCACAAGCACTCTGGAGAGCCTCTAAGCTCATCCGAGTCAATTTACCATTTGCAATGGGCTCCATTGCTTGTAATGCAGTTATTTGGTACACACCCAAACCTTAATCTAATAAAGTGCGGATATTTTGTAAGTGGCACGGTTATACACTGATTCTTAAAACCATAAGCATCCCACCGCTGCCACCAGCTGTAAAGACCGGTAGGGGGTGTCTGTACTTCTGCTCTCTATATGGTAGAGGAGAGGCACAGAAGACCCCAGCCAAGATTCTCTATTATGGTAGCAATGGACGAGCAATCAAGGCCTAGCTTCTCAGGAGGTGATGCAGGCTGGTTCTTAAGTACAGTGTATTCCCCAAGCCCCCACAAAGGAATGTCCACACACTGTATTACTGAAAACACAGGGGGTAATCCATAGAATTCAGCGCACAAGTGGCGCACGCGGCTGGCGCACAGTGTGCGCGTGCGAATCCCTGCGCCAGCCGCGTTCGCCAAAACCCATTTCCGCGCACAGCGTATTCATGGATTCCAGCCACCAAAACCAGCCGTGGCGCATAGTGGCGCAGCGACCTTGCAGCAGCGCCAGTTACGCCCCCAAGAACGCCTTCCGCGCAGGGAAAAGCCATCAAAATCCCCAATCCAGCGCAAAGGGCTGCGCTAACCCTGTACCAGCACGGCAAGCGGGCTACGTGTATTCCAGGGGTTCACGTGAAGTCACTCACGCGATCGGGCCTGGGGGAGCGGGCTACGTGTATTTCAGGGGTTCGCGTGAACTTATTCACGCGATCGTGCCTGGGGGAGCGTGCTACGTGTATTTCAGGGGTTCGCGTGAACTTATTCACGCGATCGGGCCTGGGGGAGCGGGCTACGTGTATTTCAGGGGTTCGCGTGAACTTTTTCACGCGATCGGGCCTGGGGGAGTGTGCTACGTGTATTTCAGGGGTTCGCGTGAACTTATTCATGCGATCGTGCCTGGGGGAGCGTGCTACGTGTATTTCAGGGGTTCGCGTGAACTTTTTCACGCGATCGGGCCTGGGGGAGCGTGCTACGTGTATTTCAGGGGTTCGCGTGAACTTTTTCACGCGATCGGGCCTGGGGGAGCGTGCTACGTGTATTTCAGGGGTTCGCGTGAACTTTTACACGCGATCGGGCCTGGGGGAGCGTGCTACGTGTATTTCAGGGGTTCGCGTGAACTTATTCACGCGATCGGGCCTGGGGGAGCGGGCTACGTGTATTTCAGGGGTTCGCGTGAAGTTCCACACGCGAATAGCCTGGGCGCGTGTATTTCAGGGGTGCGCGTGAAGTTCCACACGCGAATAGCCTGGGCGCGTGTATTTCAGGGGTGCGCGTGAAGTTCCACACGCGAATAGCCTAGGCGCGTGTATTTCAGGGGTGCGCGTGAAGTTCCACACGCGAATAGCCTGGGCGCGTGTATTTCAGGGGTGCGCGTGAAGTTCCACACGCGAATAGCCTGGGCGCGTGTATTTCAGGGGTGCGCGAGAAATTCTACACGCGATTGGCCTGGGTACGTGGATTTCAGGGGTGCGCGAGAAATTCTACATGCGATTGGGCCTGTGCGAGTGGGGCAGTGTATTACGTGGGTGTGCGGGAAGTTGAAGAGGTGAATTGCCAGTGTGGGTCCTCCCAGGTCTCCCCTCTACCCCCTCCACGACCTCTGCAGGCAGCCCACACCACAGGGGACTACCCTGCACCCCTGGTCATGTCCCGCAGGCAGCCCATCCACCATGGGCATGCCCCCCAGCCAAGCCACATGTCCCTTTGCACCCCCACCCCCCAGCAGGCCCCCACTCATGTCCCCTTGCACCCCCACCCCCCAGCAGGCCCCCACTCATGTCCCCCTGTACCCCCACCCCCAGCACTGTGGGGCACCTGCCAGCAGGCCCCCAACCATGTCCCCTTGCACCCCCACCCCCCAGCACTGTGGGGCACCTGCCAGCAGGCCCCCAACCATGTCCCCCTGCACCCCCACCCCCCAGCACTGTGGGGCACCTGCCAGCAGGCCCCCAACCATGTCCCCTTGCACCCCCACCCCCCAGCAGGCCCCCAACCATGTCCCCCTGCACCCCCACCCCCCAGCACTGTGGGGCACCTGCCAGCATGCCCCCAACCATGTCCCCTTGCACCCCCACCCCCCCAGCACTGTGGGGCACCTGCCAGCAGGCCCCCAACCATGTCCCCTTGCACCCCCACCCCCCAGCAGGCCCCCACTCATGTCCCCCTGCCCCCAGGTCCTGCGAAACACAATCATGGCAGTAATGGGCAGCATACCCAGCACAAACACCCAGCCAAGGATTGCATCCACCCACATAGTAGATGCAATTACATGATACAACCCCAATGGCAAGTATGTAAATGAACACATGTCCGTCACACACACATACACAATGGGTGCAAGTGAATGTCAAAACCCATATCATGACATGCATGAAACCAATGAGAAAATACCACAAATGTAAGTAATAAATATATGTATTAAAGATGAAAATGAAGTAAAGAAAAAAAACACACAACAATGGGGATGACAAAACAAATGGTCCATGTCCGAGAACTAATAGAAAAAATCAAAAAACAAAGGAATCCAAAAACTAATGTAGTCCAAAGCAAAATAATGGGGCGAAAAAATAAGGAAAAACCATTGCCTCATGGTAAACAGAAATATAAATCCAACAAATGTTTTCCTAACATCAAACTATGTACAAGAAGATCCCAGGGTCCATGAGCCCAACACCATAAATAAAACCTACTACTACTAACTAATGAAAAAAATATATACAGAAAAGTGGCCATTGTCCGAGCGGTCCAAAAAAAACTTAAAAAATAAAGGAAACCTAACACTAACTAACTAAAGAACTATATACAATGGCAGCGGGCAAGTCCTGCGGCTCACTCTGTGATGTTGCCGGCCAGGGCATCATCGAACTCCATGTCGATGTCCCGGAGGCGGGACTCTGTCCTGGCCCCGAGGTCTCGCAGGGACAACCCCGTGTCCAGCTCAAACTCCCTGCGAGCTTCCTCGAGGCACTCAGCCCGCCTCAACGCCCGACGCATGGAGAACTCCGCCCTGACCATGGTGAGCCGCTCCTCTTCCGCCCGCTGCCGCTCCGCACCTATCCGCTGGACCAACTGCTCCCACACGGAAGACACTGCCATCCCAGGGTTCTCCTGCCCTCCGGCCGATGCCTGCCCCTCTGATCTTGATGGCCCCGAGCCATGATGCCTCCCACGTCGAGCCTGCTGCTGCCTCCGACGCCACTGCCTCTGCCAGCACGACGGCATCCAGGCTGATGGAATCCACCGATGCCGTCGTGCACGTGCCCTGCCAGATGATGCCGGCACATCCTCCATCTGCAGGGGGACAGTTGCTGGTGTGTCCACCCCTGCTGGACCTTCGACTCCCGACTGTGGCAGGGATGGGGTCCCCACCGAGCTGGCTGCGTTGGTCGGGGCAGGTCCACAGGGGGCCCTGGTGGCATCTGGGCCGGAAGACGGCATGGAGCACGACTGGCGCATAGCCCCCACAGAGGAGGAGAGGGTCGCCAGAAGGCCACACACATGTAGGAAACCCCCGACCATGGCGGCTCCCAAATGGTTCACGTACGCACGGTGCTCTTCGTGATGATGTGCATGCTCCTCCCGTGAAGCATGCACCTCATCACGAATGCCAGCCGTGCGCAACGCGACACCAATCAGGACCCTCTCCACACGGCCAGGGGTCCCCTCGTCCGCAGGTAGAGGAGTGTCAGATGACATGGACATCTCCCCTACCTGCGGACGGGCCTGGGATGGGGCATCCCTGCTGGTGCAAGGTGGTGCAGTCACAGTGTCAGGGACAGTGACATGCACAGGCACCTCCACGGCGACCTGTGCTGCCTCCTGCCCCTGGCCCTGGACTGCACCACTTGCACCAGCGGGGATGCCCCCACCAGGCCCCATGTGTGGCTCAGTAGCGGCCTCCTCCCCCTCTGTGGAAACCACCAACCTGGATGTCTCCACGCCGTCTTCCGCCGGTGCAAGCCCCTGTGGGGGCTCACCCACCCCTTCCGATGCAGCCGTGGCGGCATCCCCGCCGCTCTGCTCCACAGCGCCTTCTCCGCCCTCTTCTTCACTTGCCACTGTGTAGAGGGAGACATAGAACACAAGCATCAGGGTACTGTACAATGGTCCCCTAGACAGGAAGCAACAGCAGATGAGTGGCACTGTCATACATCACTTCCATCATGTCCCTCCACAACACATGGGTCAGTGCAGGCAAAACACATACAGTAACAGGCATGGCGCATGCCATGGACATTGGCATACATGACCAAGGGACTCATGATTCATACAATGTTGGTTTTAAACTCACATGCATCATGGGTCTTGCCATCACATGCACACACCTCACCGTAGTTCCATCCATCTGGCCTCGTACACCACAGACGCAGTGGATACAAGGATGACTAGGCTGCATCAGTGAATCTGAACATTGTCACAGACATGTGTCATGCATCCATGGCATTTACAAGTCACAGACACGCAGGTCAGACACACACACATGGACACCATACGTGTACATGGGACCAGCACCCATCCCTCACCCCCACCCATGTCCAGGAACAGAGACTGCCATGCTTCCATGTGTCCATTCCATACAGAGCCCCCCATGTTGCAATAGAATACATCACTGTACTCACATGCCTGACCATGATGTCCCTGCACACACACATACGTACATGGCCTATGTCATACATACAGGTTGGTATCAGACAACCAGCACACTGCAACATACCCTGTCTCACATAGCAATGCTTGGCCACTTACCGGCCAACTCCAGATGGGTCTGCCTCCGAAGGATCTGGGCGTGGAGCGCTGGGTCTACGCGTTCCAGGACCCTCATCTGGATGTCACTCAGGCGTGCCCGGCCCCCCTCCGCGAGGGGCCGGGCCTTATTGAGGGTCCTGGACCTCAAGTCCTCCCAGCGCTTCTTGATGTGCTTGATGTCGCGGGTTGCCACCCCCTCCGCGTTGATGGCAACCACTACATCGTCCCAGATCCTCTCCCGTCCTTCCTTGTTGGCGCGTGGTCTTCCGAAGAGGGCATCATAATGCCCCAGGACATGCTCCACCAGGACACCAACTTCCTTCTCACTGAAGCTGGTGGCCCTCTGCCTCTCTGGCTGGGGGTCGCCACTGGTCTCAGATGGTGCTTGCCCCGACATGGCGACCCCCGAGGCAGGCGTGGGTGGGCAACTGGGTCCTGGGGCTGGGCTGTGGAGCGATGGTATCCCAGTCGGGAGTCTACTGTTCCAGCAGGGGTGGACACAGCAACTGGACCCCTGCAGATGGCTGATGTGCAGGCACCAAATGGCAGGGCACGGTGGCAGCAGGCAGGCAGGCAGCAGCAGATGGCACGTGGGAGGCTGCTCGGGGCACTGGGGGGCAGTAATTCGGCCTTCTGGGCAGGAGCGTGGTCTTCCGTGTGTTTTCGCGTGGCCAGCTTGATACGGAGTGATTTGGCACGTGAAAAATCTGCACGTCAGCGTGTAATTCGAGGAAAGGCCCTTAGCGCGTAAGCCCGTCAGCACGCGTACGCGATTTCATTGGACCAAAGGCCCTTACAGCGTAAGCGCGTCTGTGACGTTTTGCGCACGGGCGTTGCCCTGGCAGGGCTTGGAGATCCCGCGTGCCTTTATGTTCTGTACGTGCTTTTCGTGCGGTGCGTGTGTTTTCCATCCGTTGGGGTTCACACGCTATTACTTCACAGCGGGTGTTGGCTACGCGTTCTACTACACACAAGGCAGACGGTGAGTGGTACCCCGCTCCCCCAGGCCCGATCGCGTGAGAAAATTCCCACGCACCCCTGAAATACACGTACCCTGCAGAAATCGCGTGTAAGACTTCCCGCGCACCCCTGAAATACACGCGCCCAGGCTATTCGCGTGTGGAACTTCCCGCGCACCCCTGAAATACACGTAGCACGCTCCCCCAGGCCCGATCGCGTGAAAAAGTTCACGCGAACCCCTGTAATACACGTAGCCCGCTCCCCCAGGCCCGATCGCGTGAAAAAGTTCACGCGAACCCCTGTAATACACGTAGCCCGCTCCCCCAGGCCCGATCGCGTGAGAAAATTCCTGCGCACCCCTGAAATACACGTACCCTGCTGAAATCGCGTGTAAGACTTCCCGCGCACCCCTGAAATACACGCGCCCAGGCTATTCACGTGTGGAACTTCCCGCGCACCCCTGAAATACACGTAGCACGCTCCCCCAGGCCCGATCGCGTGAAAAAGTTCACGCGAACCCCTGTAATACACGTAGCCCGCTCCCCCAGGCCCGATCGCGTGAAAAAGTTCACGCGAACCCCTGTAATACACGTAGCCCGCTCCCCCAGGCCCGATCGCGTGAAAAAGTTCACGCGAAGCCCTGTAATACACGTAGCCCGCTCCCCCAGGCCCGATCGCGTGATGAAGTTCACGCAAACCCCTGTAATACACGTAGCCCGCTCCCCCAGGCCCGATCGCGTGAAAAAGTTCACGCGAGAACCCCTGTAATACACGTAGCCCGCTCCCCCAGGCCAGGTCGCGTGTGTGACTTCCCGCGAACCCCCAAAATACACGTGCCCCGCTCGCACAATTGCTGTATGTTGCCACTTTTGTAATGCGCAGGGACGCTACCGCCTGCCTTCGTGTGGCGGACGTGTATCGGCTTGTGCGTGTCTTTCGCTGTGCGTGGCTTTGCCCTATTCGGTTCCATGAATACGTGTGGTTCGGGTGCGTGTGGGCGTTCCCTCTGCTTCCCTGCAGTACATCCCCAGTTACGCCCTTGTTTTCGCAAGTTGTTCCCCATTCCGCGCGTTACGCCCCGTGTTCCGCCCACTTTCTAGTGTATGCGCAGAGGTTGTGCGCTTTCACTGTGCGCGTCGCGCACGTCTATCGGGATGTTGCAGTGACGTGTGCGCCATGCACGGGTTTGGCGCACATCCCGAGGAAGACACGCGCAGGGACTTCCATGAATCGCACGCGTGCGCCTCTTTTTTTCCGCTTGCCCCTGCTTGCGCCTGCTTGCGCGTAGATTTTCGGCGCACGTTTGTTCCATGAATCGGCCCCACAGTCTTTATATAATTAATTCAAAGGTTATGTACACTTATCACAATAACGCACCTTGTGCTCAGGAAAATCAATAATGGTAAATATCTACAATTCTAAAGTGGTACCACTAATATTAGACCTCATTAAAGTGCATCCATCAAAAATGTCACACAGATCAATAAGTGAAACCAGCAATAGAGAGAAGAGAGAAAATAAGGTGGTTGAACCATAGGCAGAATACTGGCCCCTAACACTAGACACAGTTCTGTGTGGAGATCCCCCCACCTGGGCAACCTGTAAAAGAAAGAGATCTAACACAAGCCCAGTCCATATGTTGTTCAATAGTCTTATTCTCTCCTACAATGTTTTTACCCCCCCAATGTACCTGGTGGAGTCGAGTCCTTCGAAGAGGCGTCGACGGATCCTTCTTGAGCGACCCCCTTTCAAGCGGGAGTCACGGATCGTCGACAGGCGTCGAGAAACGTCGAAGAACTCGGGGTTCGGCGACGGGGAATCGACAGCCCTTCTTGAATGCCTTCCCTTTCAAGCGGGAGGCACGGGGCGTCGAACGTCCGTCGACGAACGAGGTAGAACGATGTCGAAGAGGCGGCAGCTTCGTCCGAGCGGGCCTCGTCGGCGTCGGGGCGTCGGCGTCCTGCAAGGCGGAGGTGTGCGGGGCACCTCGACGACAATAGTTCTGGACCGCAAAGATTGTAGAGACGGAAGCCCAGCAAGGGCGTCGGGTCGTCCGAGTCTTTGAGGTCGTTGGGTGGCGGGAAACCCACCGGCAGGTTTCTCCTCGGCGCGTTGGTCGTCCTCGACTTTCTCCGGCAGGATAAGCGGTCGACGATGCGGTCGAGAGAGTCCTTCGATTGAATGTTCTTAGGCAAAGGAGCGGACGGCTCCGGTCGTCGGCGGCACGGCGTCAAGTGGTTCCCACGGCTGGGCAACACAACTTCGACGGGCCTCCAGCGGTTACACAAACCTGCGAACCCTGGTCGACGGCAATGGACTTCGACGGCGTCAATGTCCGGGTGCTTCACTTCGATCTCCTCGGCGGTCCCGTCTCGGGTCGACAGCCTTTCGAGGGTCTGTCTTCCAGGGTGCTTCGGCGAAGATGGAGCGGTGCTCGATGGTCCCTCGGAGCACGGGAAGAGGGCGCCTTACCAGGTCCTCTCTCGGGTCAGTCGTCGACGATTTCGACAGCCTTCGGATCGGTCGAAGCAAATGCCACAGCAAGTCTTCTTCTTCCAGCTGGACGTCGAGGATCAGCAGTTCCAGTTACTCTTAGAGTGGAGACTCAGCTCCAGGATGCTTCTGAACGTTCCTGAACGTCCCTGAACCTCCTGAACAGTGGTGAGAGGTCCCCAGATATACTATTCTGTCTCTCATCCACACTGCTGGCCTACACTCAGCAGCCAATCATACAGAGGGGCATTCATGCAGTCAGTCAGCCAATCAGGCACACAGTGCATTCAGGCCACACTCCTCCCTTTCAGACACTCACAACAAGGAATGTGGATTGGGACAAGTACCCAGCCATTCAACACTACACACTGCATTCAGGCCAGTTTCGGGCAGGGCTGTCTCTGTCTTTGTCTCTCATGCCAGAAACCAGACAACCACAACAAGGAGTGTATATTGGTCACACACTCCATTCACCCAGGTCCCACCCACAGGAGGTACCCATAACATACAGTCACTGGGAAGGCTCCAGTCAGTCTAGCTGGGCCTTCACAACAACACCATATATGGAACTTCCACCCAACAGCCAGTCAGGGGGAAGGGACAGAGTCAGGGCTTCCCAGGACTTTGGGAAAACAAGATAACAGGCAATAGAAAGCAAGAGGCCACAGGGGCCATCTTGTTTCCTATCAGGAATCAACTGATTCCAATGGCAGGGCCTGGGTATCCCAAAATGGAGGACACCCAGAGCACCTGTCAAATTCAGCATGGAGCTGCCACCAGCCCATACCCTGCTCTGTGGGCCACCCACAGGTGCCCAAAAACATACACTAGGGGCACAGGGTTGTACCCCTACCCAGGGGTGCCATAAGGGTATCCCATGGGTCTGTTCACCAAACCAAAAGAGAGAGCTGCACTGCCAGGAGTCCCACATGGACTCCTGGGCAGAAAACATGACAGAACACACGATAAAAAGCAATAAGGGACAAGGATTCAGAGGCTCTGTCCCTCTGATGCATTTCCAGCATCACAGGGGCCCATTTCAAAATTATGTTTTGGAGCCCCCTTGCCTACAGCTGTGAAACACAGTCAGAAGCACCTGTGGGGTGCTTAAATCATAATGGAGTCCAACAAATGCAACAAGGGGGTTAATATCTGCAGATTATCATGGACAAGCAGCCAGTGGGGAGCAAAAACACTAAATGTCCACTGAAAAGCTATTAATCACTCTTTGACAGCAGGGCGGTAATGTAGAGAAAACCGGAGCATAAATGCAAACTGGTGATAAGAAGGGTTTTGGATATTGCAAGAGGCCCAAGGGAGGCGATGACCGGAAGGCACCAGCAAAGGCAGCCGGCAACGTGTGTGCTGCAAGGCACACATTTAATTTCCAGAAGTAAAGGGGTTGCTGGTTGCTGTGACATAAGACTGCCAACACAGGACAGCTTCTCAGGGAGCCTACAGAGGATCAGTCCCCATTTCAACTGAAAAGATTGAAAAGCACTGATGCTGTCCCTGGGAGACTGACAAGAATATCTGGTAGTCATTCGGGAGCTGGGGTGAACAACAAAAGGTTTGGTTGCCATTTTCTCAGCCTTGTTACAAGGAAGGCCTCAGAGAGGCCTTGCACTTCAGAGGGCCTGTGATTCTGCTGCACCGATTGGAGGGTGGCAAATTCCTTCATGGATCACGGTGTCCTCTGCAGAGGTATGGATTGTGTCTGAGGGTATAGTACCTGTACCATGAAGAGCCAAGTCATGTTTCTACATAACTATATAGAATATGGGTACGTCACTCATTTTTTGGTTTCGGGAGACCGGTCTCGAGCAGGGAAGACCTGAAATACACTGTATAAGTCATCTAGATGACTAGAGAATATACCTTTGTTTAGTCCCCCTTTTTTTCCACAGAGTACACTGCAACATCGAGGTCCTCATACCACAGAAATGTTATGTCTGTGCAAAGTCAGCCTAGGCCAACTATCTGACTAAGTTAATCTTGTGTAATTTGACCTCCCGTGGTGGAGGAACAGACTGTAGATGTGGGAATCGTTTTTTCGTAATGAAAACGACAAAACAAGCAGTTTAGAGCTACTTATAGAAAAGAGTGTACTGGATATGTTTGAAGTCACTGTGTACTAACCTCCATGCACAAACCGTTTTTTAGAATGTTTTTGTTGTTGATTACTGATGAGTTTGATGATATGATTATGATTATTGTGTATAATTTATGAGAGATACAAACAAAAATGAACTTTTTTGATAAAAAAAATAACGAAATTATAAATACGAAGTTTTGATACAAATGATAATCTGGTGCTTAATGCTGTTTATTGATTAAGCATTGAGACGGGTGGGGGTACAATCACAATTGATGTGACAGTGGAAGAGAGGGGTAACCGATTTCCACGCTTTATACAGTGTTTCTACATAATCCTTGCATCCGCTCCTCTGCACTTGAATTCCCTTACACTCTCTGTAAGTGAAAGAAAAGGAAAAACTATCTTACCCTATTTCTATGAGGGGTTGCTCTACCTCAACAAAAATACTAAGGACTCTGTCAGGATGTCCAGTAAAGTAAAATGGTCGCTGTCTTGTGTCCAAACCTATTTCAATCCCTTACACTCTAGACTAAGGGAAAACTGGGCATCTTCTTTATTTGTAAGGAGGTTTCTCTCGTTCTGGATACAGGTTTCAAATGGTCAGTTCTTGCTGAAAAAGAGTGGTTCTTTAACTTAAAAGTTCTTGATTTTAAATGTTGTTCCAAATGTATACAAAACAGTTTCCAAGTATCAAGTGAGGGGGGACTCTTCCCCCATTCCTTTTCCAGCTCAAAACTGTAGCACTCTCTTCCCCAGCTCATAAACATAGTGCCAAGTCTGGCTCACTATCCTGCCAGACTTGACTATAGATCTTACAATTCCAGAAATTGTTTCTTCTTTCACTAATGGGTCCTCGACCCCTTATTTTTGCTTCTTGCACCTTTCTTTATCTCTTTTGGGTCCCAGGCCCCTCTGGGCTGTCTCGGGATCTCCACGACTTATCCAGCGGTTTGTTTCTCTTTTGTGTGGGTCCCAGACCCCTTTACATTGTTTCAGGATCTGCTGACTCACTCTGGGTCCCAGCCCCTTGACTGTGTGCTTCTTTGTACTTGTGTGTGTCCCTGACCCCTGAGTGTTGCTTTCACAGACCTTACCCGACTTCGTATGGGTTCCAGACCCTGGCATGCTGCTTTTGCAGGCCATCTGTCAATGCTTCACTCAATGTCCACTTGAGCAGACCTGGTGTACTCTCCTGCTAGGTACTGTTCCACATTGGATATTTCGTAAAGTTCAGTTTAGGTTTTACAGTTCTTTCGCTATTCCTTTCTGCTTCTCTGGATATTGGTATGTGTCTCTTTAATGTAATTGATGCCTCCATGTCTCACCAGCCAGCCCAATCCTTTGCCTACCTTTGGGAAATGTTGTTGCAGCCTCAGTCTGTCCTGGGAGTCGAGCAGGGCTTCTGTACTGCTTCCACGTTCGCCGTTCTGCTATTGGTGGCTCTTTCTCATGTCCTCGACTGCATGCCTTTTGCTTGCTTTGGCTTCGCCGGTCAGGTTTTTGCTTTCCCAGTCACCGGACAGGCTCCTGCACTGTGGAGCTACTGGAGACACTCTTCGCTCCTCGACAGAGTCTCCTTCTCGCCTATTTGGGTCTCTCGCCACGGAACAGGCCTGTGGTTCCTCACTCCCCCAGAGCTGGCTTGACAAGGTACACAGTCCTTCCTTGCTTTTTATCAGCAGGGCTGCCTCTAATAGACTGTACCGTTTGTGTTGGTCCATCTGTGGCTTTTTGCCTCCTTGTCTGATCTTCTTCGTCTCAGTGATTGTATGTACTCCACCTAGGTGAGCCTCACTCTTCCTCGTTCCAATATGATCTGTATGAATTAAGCCCTCTAGCCTACAGAGATACATAGATGTGTGGGGGATAACAAGGGACTGAGTGGTGTGAGAGGAAAGAGGGGACAGAAATGGGGGGGGGGGTGAATACCAAATTCTCCCAAGGCCATCATCACTGGTCCATGGAGGGCTTCCAATATCTACCTGCTGAGTACCATCCCCAGGTGGACTATCGGATAGCAGCCTCACCTCCCTGGCCTCATGGGAAGGGGCTCCCCCCATGGGAGCAGTGACAACTGGGATTCATCATATCTACCATCTCACTCCTCTTTCCAATATCCCTTCATCCTCCCACTTCCTACCCTCTACCAACTCTCTATCTTTTCCCATTTGTCACTCCCTCTCTCCATCCCACAAATGCTTAATTTTGTTTCCTCAATCCGCCTCCTCTCTTCTCTCTCAACACATGTATCCTCAATGAGTCCATCATTCTTTCTTCCTTGCGCGCCTCTTCCCAAACCCAGTTACCCATGTGCGCTCTCTTCCACTCTCCACATTTCTATCTCTAGCACACTGCCTAACTTTCTTTCCTTTCCACTTTGTTCCCATGTCTTTGCCTACCTTCCTCCCTCTCTTTCATTCTTCCCCTCCTCTCCATGTTTCCGTCTCTTCCAGTCCTCTGTGCCAGGCTCTTATGCAGCTGGACCTTCTAGTTGCATTCATCATTCCACGGCAGGTGCATTAATATGCTGAGCTAACTTATTGGAGTTTGAATCAGTGGCCTCTGGCTTAAAACAGCCATGGACCTGTGACTTTGGAGAGAGTGTGGCTAACTTGAGCAATTAAGAGAGTGCGGGGGACAGAGAGAAATCAGCAAAATCATGAGAAAGGGCTGGTTGAAGCAGATGAAAGAGTCAAAAAAGGGAAGTTTCACAGGTGAGAGGGCTGAAAAAAGATTCAGAGAGAAAAAAAGAGTCAGGAAAGGAAGAATGGAAATAAAGTAAGACGCACAATGACAAAGCTAGAAAAATAAAACAAATTAAAGAGAAAAAAGTAAGAAATAGCAAAAAGACCATAAAGTGTCCACTGTCCCCACAATCAAGGCTGAGGTGATAATGAGGCTGGATTGCACACCTACTGAGAACGAGATACTGCTTGGGCACCACGCCTTTAAGAAGCATTACTCAGTGCACCGAAACACCACTGGCAACATGCCTTTTCATCCCATGTTCAGGAATAATCACTATTGCCTTGATAAAGACCCTGGAGTGGGCAAAACACGTGTCGGGACCTACCTGCGATAATAAAGACCTAATGGCACAAATACATAACGAGTGGAATACATCTCTAGTATTACTGTGATACAACAGAATATGGGAAAGTTCCTATAAAATATATCACCTACGTACAGAGCGCCTATATCGCAGGAATCCAACACACACCGATAATGAGGCAGCCGTACCACTTTGAAGTGCGCAGCACTTACTAATTTTTGCAAGATGCAGGCAAACACTTCACCAAACCTTAGCACAGCAGAGAAGGAGCCAGAAGCCCTTGATATGCTCAGTGAGGGTGTACACGGTCGCAACTTGCTTGCCTTTTAAGACTGCCTTGACTCAGTCCGTACTTTTGTTATTTTCGTTTTTGGTCGTACTTACAAAGATCCCCATGCAAATACTTACATAATCTCCAAGAGAGCAAAATGACAGTCCTGTCCCCGTTGTTGAAGGAGAACGGGGGCAAGTGCCCCTTGTTGCCCCTGTGTACTCAGCGCCTATGGACATTTGTCAAATGTAGACTTCATGCGGTCATTCTGATATTCACAAAGTGCTCTATGATTTATGCAAAACAGCTTGGTGCCACTTCTTACACTCCCCTTTCCCATAGGTTATTTATTTACAGAATGTGGGTAATTTGCTCACTGGGGCTCACTCTAAAAGCCACATTGCAGTAAAATAAGTGTACAAATAAGATGTAACAGGCTTACGTAATTTTTTTTTACCATTCATTGGAATTTTTAAAATGACTCTGCTGGGGAACTTTTTTTTACCTCACCCTTACTCCACCTGCTAAACCATCTAGTTTTATGCCTTTATGATAATTTCATGCAGGCATAAAACTAACGGATTGATGCACAATCTGCCCGCATTTAGCACTTGCTAAAATAAAGTGGATTACATAGCAAACCATTGTAAATGCTGGCCTTTGCTAGCAGTTTTTAATTTTTTTTACAAAATGGAGAGTAACATAACAGTAAATGTGATTTCACCTATATCTACAATATTAGCACCCGTCTTGTAAAAGTGGAAACTAGCAAGTGCTGGGTTTGGCTGTGCCCTACATACAATGACCTCTTAACAAAATAAGCCTGTCTGATTCTATTGTTTATATATAGAGTGAGAGAGCACTTTATATAAGGACATGGATTTATTTGCAAACTGATCAAGAGAGAGTTATTTACAATATACAGACTGGATGCAAACAAAGCAATGGAGGTCATGTTTAGTGACCCAAAATGCATGTTTGCAGGATCTCATGATAGTTTGTGGCATGCACCCCATCTTAAGGCATGGCCCATCACTCTATCATTACTCTTTGTTAGAGCCCCCTCCTTCAATTTGGCATCTACTGGATTTTTTCCTGTGTTACCCTAGAGAATCAATTGGTAATTATATGGCCTTATACCCAATTTTGCTCCAAGATAATGTTGTAAAATGCACCCTTCCAACATCTAATGTATTTATATAAAATGCTTAGGTATGTGTCCGTACTCAGCTGATGCAATTTATCAGTGTTAGTTTGCCCTCTGCTGTCCAAATGGCAAAGTACACCCACTTCAACAACAGCTATCATTTCAACATAAGGATGAAATACAAATGCAATTTATCAGTGTTAGGTTGCCCTCTGCTGTCAAAATGGCAAAGTGCACCCACTCAACAGTAGCTACCATTTCAACAAACAAAATGAGCATGGTTCTACACGGTCACTTTCGCCTTCCACTATCGCAAACATTCGGAAGTTACTTCTTTTCACCCCCACTTCTCTTCACAGCGGTCACTGCAATTCCAGTGTCAATGAACAGTTAATTACCAGCTCAATGTTTCAGTCTCTAAAGAGCAAAACGCTGTAGGACGAATGCCTCTTCATGAGCTAAAACAGAAAGTAGGTGCTGTAATTATGCACCCACGCAATGTTATGCCAACACAGGGACTCAGCAATGTTAATAGCCATGCACAGGGGCAGCTGGTACGTTTGGGCACCAGGGCCCAGGACCCCTCACCCCCTTGTTTCTGCACTAGGTGAAAGATGTAAGGTTTGATTAAAAAGACATACTTTCATCTAGTGCAGCAAGCTGCATGCCCTTCGGCCATCGTGTCCAGTGCGCATGTGTGATGACCCAGGGTGGTATAGGGGTCTGTGGCATGGCGTCCGCTTCTTCAAGGAGCATGGCAGGGTCTTTCAGCAGAGCTTGCATTGGACCCCCCTCATTTTATGCTACCCCACTGTACGATCCTGGTGGTTACCCAATATTTGAGTTGGCTCTTTTTTAAAAACACTCCTTAATAAAAATGTTGTAAGTGAAGTTGAGTCTTGCCTTGTCTGTGGACCTTGTCACCTATGTGACACCAATCATTTATATTCATAGTTCGTGTAGTTAGGTTCTGACACCATAAACGTTTTTGAGAGAGATACCACTGCGTATAGATCACCTGAGTTCAAATCGTTTTGGAGATAAAAGCCCCTCTCGCCAACCCACATGCATCAGTTTTAACCACAAATGGGAAATACGCATTAGGGCGATGCTGATGGGAGAGGAAATGTACTTTTCAATATGTTCATGACTTTTGCCAGCTCTATGCTTCATGAGCAGTGCTGACAGGGGGACTCCCTGATTTTTTAGCACTGATAGACTATCATTTTAATTGGAATCCTGTGATGGCCTGGCAATAATGCAGTCAGGATGAGACTAAATCTCTTCTTCTGGCTTTTAACATGATGCTGCCTATATTTGATTTATGTTGACTGTTTTATTTCTTGGGCCTCGCCTGTTGCAGTTGACTGTTACTATAAAACTCAACTTACAGCATGCTGCCTAGTGGCCTGCCCTAGCAGCAGCCTGAGCAAGGTAACATTGATACACATGTTTCTAAATTGGGCAGGCTCATGCTGCACTGTCTACTGGCGTGAAGGTGCCAGCTGCTTGCCCATATGCTAAGTGTGCATACCACCACAGTGAGGGCCCATAGCCAGAGAGAGAGAGAGAGTCAGTGTCAGGCAGTAGAGAGCAGTTATCTGTAGCCTACAACTCAGCCAACATCACTAATCCCCGAATTGAAAAAAACGCACCACAAAAAACAAACCCTATAAAATGCTGCCTGAGTCAATTGTCCCTCTCATCAGACCATGATCTTTGTTTTTGAGTTTCTCCAAGGGACTCCCAACCCCTATGGCTAGTATACTACTCTCACCCACGGTATCAGCTGAGCTCATAAAGCAAGACTGCTAGGGTCTAATAAGAGCAACACCTTATCCCACCTGCTAAGCTAGATTGGACCAGGTAAGTCCACTGAGAGTAATGCTAATGGATCATGCAAGGGGGACACAGGAGTGGTGGGGGCATGGAGTAGAATAGGGAAAAGATCGAAGAGGGCTGCAGTTATGGAGGGAGACATCCCACAGATGGGAATATTAAACGATATATGAGGAAATAGAGTGTACACCTCATGTTTGGATGGGATCTCTCCAGAGAGAGGACAATGATTGAATGTGCATGAATACAGACACTGTCATCACTAGAGGAGTGTTTGCAGTAAAAGGCCAGGTACTGAACTGGCCCAGTATCCAAAATCACTCTGAGAGTTCACCCCTTTACAGATAGGCCAAAGTATTGATGACCGGTTAAATTCAATCACCTCAATACGAGGCCTCCAGAAAGAGACCAAGAAGCACATGACTGGCCACTTCTGTTCTTGAACCTCTCAAATTGTTTTGAGTTGAGCATCTCATTAATTTCCCACACGTGCATCCATTCTTAATTAAGAGGTGTTTATATGGATGTTGATCGCTTTGCCAATTTCTCAAACCTCATGTTCCTGAGCTCTGAATCCATCAAGTCCAAAAGATAAGTAGTTGTTTCTCGGTTACATCCAGTCTTATTGCACCCATCTACTATATTAGGTGAATGACTTTGGTCAATGACTTGTCTCATCCTGCACTTCAGGTGAAAGGCTGTGCGTCCCTGTGGTAGGCACTTTAGCCCATTCTGTCTTGGAGGGTGAGGCTTTATATCCCTGTGGCAGTACTCTGGACCATCCCGCCTGGGAGATGTGAAGCTCTGTACCCAGATGCTAATTCCAAAGTCCTATACTGTTTGACAGGATCTCTTGAAAATAATGTTTTTCTAACACTTTCTGCTGGTTTCCTCATGCCTCTAAGCCCAGTAATAATAGGTGCTGTTATTAGCGACTGTTATAATACTCAATGTATGCACCGCAAAAAGAAGAAGTGCCAAGTTGGCGTTACCAGGCTTTGAACCAGTGTTCTATAGACTAGAGATACAAATGTTTGTGGCAAGCACTTAACTCACCAAACTATCTTATTGGCTTGATCAGAATAAAACATCCTTTCTGCATGTGACCAGTTCTATTTTCCCTAAGTGACTGATCGGACGCCCATCCTTCCTTTAGGCAAAGCTCCCAGTCTTCTAAGAGAATGTCCAGACCCATTATTTTTACAGATGGCAGATTCTCTTCCCTTCCTGAGCCCATCCATTCTAGGGTCAACAGTTTTCCCATCCCAATGAACCATAACACCCACCTTTGATACATTTGACCAGGTCTATATCCCTGGGTGACTCACCAGAGCCTGTCATTACTACAGGTGACATGTTGCTTGTCTTTAGTCGAAGACACAGAACAGTTTTCTCCTCTGAGTGGCATGTTGTATATCCCTGGGAATAAGAATGCCATAATCCATTCTTCCCACAGATAACAGAAAATATTACTTGTGTTAATCTCATTAATCAATTCTTGATACTTTTCAAAGTTCCAGGTCATTAATCTCCAGCACATCTGGTAGTGATATGTTTTGAGGGTGGCCTATGCTACCCCTGTATAAGCTAGGAGTACTTTGTGGAGGAACATGGCCTGTCTTTGGTTGGTTGTGTAGGGTGTTGTCAGAGCTCAGCTTGAGTCATTAGGCTTACGCCACTTTGTTTCTTCCTCAAGGGTTCTTGATCGCCGTTTCAATGCCCACAACCCATCCTTCTTCAGACAACCAATTAACTAGATGATTATCCTGGGGCTACATTCCAGAATCATATGTTTCTGTAGGTGACTGGCACATCACCTTTGCAAGTCATCAGAACCCATTCTTCACACATAATAACTTGCGCTTGTATAGGGCTTATGGGCACAATTTCAAATTGTAATGGCCTGTCCTCTTTTCATATTGTTCTTTATGGGTGAGTGAATCGGCCATTCCTATCCTTCAGGAAATAAGCCATGCTTTGTTCCTTGGACTCAGCAATATCGCTGAACCATTATTTCAATGGGTAAATGTGTGCTACCCACCTTTCATATGGATGAGACAATACCCAGAATTTAAAAGTAGTGTTTTGTCCCTGGGACAATGGGCAGACTCTATATACGTTGAGGTGAAATGTTGTGTTTTGTCTTGGTGATAATGCCCAGAATTCATCCACCCCATATGGGTGAGAGGTAGTTTGTCCATGAGCAGATTTCCAGAATCCAACCCCTAAAAGTGATGAATCTCAATCCACAGGCAAACTCCTAGAGTCCATCAATCTTTCAGGTTATAGTCCATGGTGATAAGTGATTCCCCTTAGCGCATGTTTTTCACAGGTAAAAATGTATTTAAAAATCGCATCCTTCCTAAGTGAAAGGTAGTCAAGTGAAAGGTAGTCCTCACAAGATTGATAGTTCCATCATTCCTTCATGCAGGCTGAAACCATATCACTATATACTTGTTATGTACTTTGCAACAGAGATTACTGAGTCATTTTGGGAAGTAGTGCTTCTTAAATGCACTACACCAAACACCCAGACCTGGCAGCCATGCACCTCGAGAGCTTCACACCCAGTGGACCACCTGTGCCACGTCCATTGGGTTTGACATCGACAGACATCTCTAATTCAAACTGCACATAGCCAGGAAGACACAATTGGCTTGGAACCAACTTTCTCTCCTGTGGAAAGTCAA
The DNA here is from genome assembly GCF_040938575.1 of Ambystoma mexicanum. Lineage (NCBI taxonomy): Eukaryota > Metazoa > Chordata > Amphibia > Caudata > Ambystomatidae > Ambystoma > Ambystoma mexicanum. The sequence goes on along the minus strand of NC_090934.1, from coordinate 415,643,708 downwards.
CCCTTCATCCCAGAAAACAACTTGAGATCTGTTGCTCAATCCTTGGTCCTCTTCCACCTGGATGGTGCCAATGTCCTTAATTGAAGATATTCCTGTGAGTACCCTGGTTTCTCCTGACATGTGTCCTTCATGCCGAAGCACAATTCATCAAAGGACTCTGCAAATTCGACCACATCACAGTGACCCTCATTGAACTGCACTCGCTCCCGGTGTAAGCCTGTATCCTCTTCAAATCCTGCTGCATCATCTACAAGGTTGTCACCCTAAAGTCCTCAAGCTACCCCGCTGAGAAACTCTGTTTCTCTGGAGGCCTACAATCTACCAGAATTAAGGACATGTGCAGACTTTAACTCCACCGGTGCATGAAGAAAACAACCAAAAGACAGGCATTTTTTGTCTAAGAGAACCCACTCCCCATCAACATCAGACTCGACTCTCGCTTCTGCAGTTCGGAAAGGAGCTCAAGGCCCTCCCCTTAAAGGAATGGCTCCTCCCCAACACATAGGTCCATACAACATCCACTTCACACCACACATCACCCCACCTGATACTGGGGGATCTGCATCCCATTATTTCCTCACCTGGTTTCTTCTAGATCCCTTGCTGCCAAATTGCCTGTCCTCCCCCTCTTTCTTTTCTCCCTGCTCCCTTGTTTCTCTGCTTCCCACACTGTGTTCTTCCCCCAATGAATGCAAAGCGCTTCGTTGCTTTCTGAAACTAGGGCTCTGCTTAATAAATACCCTAATAATAATGGCATGAGCTATAGCCCCCTGTCTCTTTTTAACCTCTTTAGGAGCCCTAGATAGCAGTGTCCCAGAATACAGAAAACACATAAGATTCAACAATTAGTGCCATTTGGACAAACAAACACAAAGGAAAGAAAAAGGAAATCAAAATATAAGTACATGGTCCCCAGTACATAATCTAATAGCCTGTTACGTTACTTGATCTCATCTATACCTTAACTTTCCTGTCAATCTCCTATTAGTGTAGAGAACAGGAAGGTGAAGCTCCCAACCCAAAAAAGGATAAAACAAGGCATGAATAGATCTCAGACCTAAAGTTACACAGGTGCCTATCTTCGTCAGTAACATAATGCCCCAAAGCTTCAGGTGCTCCTAAAAAGGAACCTTCATCCCAGAAGTGGAAGAAAGAAGAATAAATTACAATAATAGTCCCAAAGTCTGGAATCAACAAAATCACCAACACTATATACTCTCCGCCATGTTAAGTTGCCGTTTGTAAGCACCTAATATGAGTGTTAAGAGCACCACCACCGACCATACAAAAATACTCCTGAAGTAATAAAAAACACTACCTGTTTCACAACTCAATTCCGATGTAAGTACTAAATCCAAAAAAAGATACCAACTCCTGTAAGAACAAATCTAAACCGTTCACTCTACAATAGCATGTGCCCTAAAGGAACAACTCGATCATCTGCACAAGATTACTCATATCACTGAACATCAGTGAATGAATGAAACGGGCCCGTCTGGATGTGTCATCAGAGAAATCTAAATGGTCACTGCACTTATAAGAGAAACAGAAGCCTGAAAATAAATGCTATGATGGCATGTAAATAGTCGCGATAACATCATACCAGTAACGCGATTCATGTACACAGCATCTCAAAAGTGTAAACTATGGTGCAGTAACTGCTTACTGCTGTTTGGACATTTACCCACAATCCGAAAAGTAGTTCATGAATTCCTAGACAACCCTCAGTGGTCTATGTATATACAGAGAAAATGGTCCTGATGTCATCGTATAGAACTTATAACGCAGTCCCCCCTGCATGCGGTACAACAGTGTAACCTAGGTATTGGGTAAATTAAAACACAGTGCAATATGTAACAAAGAAAAGTAGTTGTGTTAGGGTATAGCCATTGGTTGGTGCGCTAGGGCCGTTGGTATTCTGGGTTGGCTAGCTGCGTTTCCAGCACTGGGAGGTATTACCCTAAACCACTCACGATAAAAGATTGTGTTGTGCTGGTGAATTGTGCTATACCAAGAAGAGATTTTCTATACAGTCCATAAATTAGCAAAGTCCAGTTTTGTTGTGCTCTTAATTTATTTTTTTGTGACAGCCGATGCGTGTTTCGACACTGGCTTGTTTTCAAGGCTGTGTATTGGTGCATATTGATATCAAAATTATAACACATGATTACAATATCAGAAAGAGAAGTTGAAATATTAATATAGACATTTTACATAACAATTCATAATTACAGGGCAGGTAGTTGAAACATGAGAAAAAATTTACAAGAGTATGGTGTTATTCAAATATTTTTTGATAATCATTTCATCAACATCAACATTAAACATATTAATATATGCTTTTGTACTGTTGGAAGGGTTGTGCAGAGCCCCCAATACCCGTGCCAGGTGAATGCAGTACACATTTCTCAAACCTATAGTGGGAGATATGAGTGTTTACTTGCTAGCATCCGAGTGTAATCGGTGGGAGTTGTTTGCGATTGTGAGGTGCTACCTGATAACTATATTTGTGGTGAGATCCTCTCATGTGATTAGCAAAGTCCAGTTTTGTTGTGCTCTTAATTTATTATTTTGTGACAGCCGACGCGTGTTTCGACACTGTGTCGTTTTCAAGGCTGTGATTTGGTGCAGATTGATATCAAAATTATAACACATGATTACAATATCAGAAAGTGAAGTTGAAATATTAATATAGACATTTTACATACCAATTCATACTTACAGGGCAGGTAAATTGAAACATGAAAATAAATGATCAAGGGTATGGTGTCATTCAAATACTTCTTGATAATCATTTCATCAACATCAGCATTAAACATATTAATGTATGCTTTTGTACTGTTGGAAGGGTTGTGCGGAGCACCCAATAACTGTGCCAGGTGAATGGAGTACAAATTTCTTGAACTTGTAGTGAGAGATATTAGTGTTTACTTGCAAGCATTCGAGTGTAATCAGTGGGAGTTGTTTGCAATTGTGAGGTGCTACCTGATAGCTATATTAGTGGCGAGTTCCTCTCATGTGATTATTGTGGTGGGTCTTATCAAATAGTCTTGGGTCTGGCACTCTGTGGGTATGGGAGAAATGAACTGGGTTAGGTACTGGCATGTTCTCTTGGCTAAGGCCATGACTGGTGTTAGATCACTAAATGGGAAGCCGAATTGGGCCACTTACCAATTTGGTGTTTATCCCTTAATCTTTATGGTCCGATTGTCCTTAATCTTCTATTTTAAATCATCTTTCAGATAATGTCAAAAAATTGTCATAGAATGGGGGGGCGCTGTTGCGTGCAATGAAAATGGCCGCCTAGAGTCAGAGCTCCGTCCTGGCGAATATCCTAATTAAAATATCCTACTCTGGAGCACCCGCGGACCGGGAAAAAAAAGCGGAGAGTGTGGCTGAAGATCCTTGCTATTGGCAGAAGAAATCCTGGTGAGCAAGGGTAACGTGGAAAAGAGATACGGCGGATTGAATCGTGAGCGGCGGAGGGAGGTAACACGAGCCGCATCCCAAAACCGTGTGAAAGCAGGAAATAACCGTAGACACTCTGGCCAACAGACCATAGAGTTCTAGCGGCCTAACGAGAGAGGACTTGCGGTTCTGGATGCAACCCCCATAAGCGAGGAAGCACCCGATCAAACATCACTGTTCAGCGCAACAAACCTGCGGCAAAAGGGGGAAACGAAGAGGCTTGAAGTAGAGAAGAGAAGGTGAGCGGCGGGAGAGGAAACCCATGGCATCACAATCCATACGATACCCAACCAACCCGGATTGCGCCTGACACGCAGACAAATTGAGGAAGGGCCTGAACCGTGTCGGCGTCTCCTCCTCCAGGATTCTGTAAATCTCCAGCGGAAGGAGCAGAACGACCGCAGCGAGGTAGGGGCGCCTGGCGAACACGCAGCAACGAGACGGCTGCCCACCTCTAACCTAGATCTGCTACGACGGGGTACCTACGGGCGATCCTCTTACGTCCCTCCCCCCACCACCCCCTGCAAATGGAACAACATTGGGCTTGAATTGCAGGACAAGGGGGTGAAGATAGAACGCTCCTGTGGTGCGACATGGCTGCCCATACTGGGGGGTAACAACCGGACCCCATAATCTGCAGTAATAACAGATGTGAAGGACAAAACTTCTCAAAATACGTGGAGTACACAACCCACTCACAAATAAACGCAACGAAGATCCCGCTTCCCCCCTTGTAAGCAGACACGTGAGGTGAAAGGGGGTAAATAACCCGAAATATAAACACCCTACCTCTGGGGGCAAGAACAATCAACAAATAGCAGCTTGATGAGCGCTAGGACTGTAGCTGTCGTACACTGTAAGCATCAAGTGATCACGACCCTCACCTAGCAAAACACGCAGACTTGAACGTAGTGCGAACAGAATATACGCTGCTTTGGGGAAGTAACAAGCTAGCAGGCACACAAAGTGTGGACACTCAGACTAAGGTGGAGAGTATAATACTAAAAAAAAATAAGATAAAGCTAGTGCCACGACTGGGAGCAGATGAACTAAAAGGCACACTACACAATCCCCTGCATAACTAAAGGTGGCACTCTGAAAACACCATAAAACAACCCTGAGAAGCAAATCGACCCCTCGCAACAGAAACCTGGGTCTCTGTGCAGAACAATACATCCGATAAACACAACAGGGACAGAGAAAACGCTGAAAATTACTGGACACTCCTGAGCAACACACTGGGGGAAAAAATACATAAGGATAGCGTGAATGCCTGACAAAATGTCAAAAGGAGCGGCGGCCAGGAAGAAAGGGCCAATGGGCTCATTCACTAACAGCCAAACGACAGACTACGGGCCAGAAACGTCGGCTACCTCAAATCCCCGAAACGAAACCCAAAAACTAAGACAGAGTTGACAGGCTAACTACGATCGTCCAAAACGGATTCCTTGCGATAAACCTGAAACTAGATGATATTGTTTCAACTATTGGATCATTGAAGGCAAGGGTAGACAAAGAAAGCTCCAGAATTACAGAAGCAGAGGCAGAATTAGCACCAACGAAGACACTATTGCTAACCATGATCGAGACATAATACAATTGAAAAACGACTTTCTAAAAATACAAACCAAGTGTGAAGATCTTGAATCTGGCTCCAGGCGGAACAACATCAGGATTGTTGGTGTATCTGAAAAATTCGGTAAAGGGGAAATGGAACCACAAGTCGAAGCCCTCCTGCGGACCCTCTTTGGGCAGGAAACTTTCTATGAACACTTCGTAGTTCAGAGAGCACACCGCACACTTGCTCCGCCGCCAAAACCCGGGGCACCACCCCGCACGATCGTAGCACGCCTCCTCAATTACAGGGACAGAGACATGATTCTTAAGAAGGCCCGGGAGCAAGGCACACTGCATTACGAAGAAAATTGGATTCACATATACCCAGACCTTTCAGCAGGAGTCCAGGCCAACCGGTGATCCTATGAGCCAGTGAAAAGGCTGCTGAGAGCACGACAAGTCTAATATCCACTAATATTCCCTGCTAAAATGCGAATCCAGCACGGGGGAAGAGCACATTTCTTTGAGAACCCGGCAGCTGCAACAGCCTATATAGAAGCTCATATACCTCTGCCCCCGGCAGGCCATGGCCCGGATCAAAATGGCAGACCTCCCCCAGAGGAGAACTGACACTACCCAAATACTGGAGGAATCGAAGCGAACACCATCTACAAAGATGAAACAGAAGAAAACAGAAATAAGCGGAGGTGCACCACAAGCGAATGAAGACGCCGGGACGTGAGCCTGGAACTGGTGGCCATACAGCGACAGCATGGCAACCCCAGGAGATCTTCAAAAGTTTGTAAGGTTCAATCATCAAGTTCGGGCAGATGATGGGGGTGGTGGGCGGGAGGGATGGGGAGAGGACGGAATACAGGTTGAACTGTTGAAGAGTTATAAAAGTTGTTTTGTTAATGGTCTAACAGAGAATTGCGCTATGTATACTAAAAGATACTTACACAGCAGTGCAAGGGTGAATGGATACAATGACTGGGAATGCTAACATGGACAGCGGGATGAAAATTAAATTACTATCATGGAATGTGAAAGGCCTGAACAATCCTTCAAAAACCAGAAAAATCGGAACATATATTAACAGACACTCACTCCATATAGTTATGCTACAAGAAACACATGCACAGGGTCCCAACAATGCAAATATACTCTCCACATGGGGCAAGCAGAGATACCACACAGAATACTCCACCTAGGCGTGAGGAGTCATAACAATCCTGCATTCATAGCTGGGATCCCAGACTAAAGGACATAAAATTGACCCCCTGGGAAGATATGTGGTGGTTTGGGGAGAAATGGCAGAAAAATCAATTGTATTAGTTAACACATATGGTCCAAATATAGACGACCTAGATTTTTACCTCAATATACTGGAATTACTGGCAACACTCGACACCTCCAGCATAACATGGGTTGGGACTTTAACCTGGTGCTAGATCTTGATATGGATCGGTCCTCCAAGGTCAAATGGACACAATCCAAAGCATCCAGTATATTAGATTATATCATGCCACAGTTGACACTGAGGGCTGCCTGGAGGGCACTACATCCATGTACAAAGGAATATACATATTATTCGAGCGTACACGACTCGGAATCCCAAATCGACTATTGGTTAGTGTCTGAAGACATACTGAGCATGCTTGAAAACTGCAAGATACACCCTTGAACAATGTCTGATCACTCCCCAGTGTCCCTAGACCTAATATTTAGAAATGTCCCAAAACCTCAAAAGAGATGGAGAATGCCCACGAACATACCTGAAGATCCAAATGTTTCAGATGTATTACATATAGAAATGGAATAATTCTTTAATAACAATGTGGGGACAGTAGACAGATTCTCTACCATATGGGAAACTTTTAAGGTATGGGTAAGGGGGTCACTGATTTCCAACTCTACAGCACTGTTGAAATCAGTAAGGCTTGAATTAACCGAATTGGAGGCACAACTCTGTCAGTTGGAAAATTCCTATAGTGAAACCCGGAACACAGACACACTAGCAGAAATAAATCTTCTTGTAAAAGAATTTGACAAACTGGCCGCTAGAGAAGTGCAATACATAGTAGCCCCAGCCAGGGCGCGCGGATACGGGGAAGGGAACAAGGCAGGTAGAGCCTTGGCCAACATCATCAGAGTAGACCGCCAACACTCTCCAATTACAAGCATTCAAGACACGGAGGGAGGGGTGGTCACCGGGAGCCGTGCTATAAATCACGCATTCTTGAAATTCTATCAGAAACTATATTCGAATAACGACAAGAAAACAGCACCAGAAATACAAACATACCTAGACGGCCTGGAATTCCCAACCCTCCCACTAGAAGCTAAAATGGCCCTTGAAAGCCCAATTACCGAGGAAGAACTTACAGAAGCCATAAAAGCATTGCACTCTGGAAAGGCCCCGGGATCAGATGGATTGGGGGTGGAATTATATAAGGAATTCGGAAAAAGAAATGGTCCCAATTATGCTAAAAGTATGGGAAGAAGCATTGGAATTGAATGAGTTTCCCGAGTCAATGCGAGAAGCGATAATAACAGTACTGCCGAAACCTCGCCGCACTCCACAAGACATGTCATCGTACAGACCGCTATCACTCATAAATGTTGACGCCAAGGTTTTCGCCAAAGTCCTGGCAAACAGGCCGTTACTGAACATGCCGTCTCTGATCCATCCAGACCAGAACGGATTCATCCGCACCAGGTCCACTGCGCTGAATTTACGCAGATTCTTCGCAAAAATGGCACAGATAGACCCGGATGCGCAGGCAGTGGCGATATCCCACGACGCCGAGAAGGCATTCGACTCGGTGTCCTGGGTGTATCTCCTTGAAGTACTTGTAACGGGACACATACGATACTTAGGTATAATGAAATCCCGTGACATACAAACACTGTATACTGAGATCTATGAACTAATAATACAGACACTGAAAGTAAAGTTTCAAACATGGGCCAAGCTTCCTATATCTCTGAATGGCCGGGTTGTCATCCTTAAAATGGTGGTCCTCCCCATGTTACTCTATCTGTTTGTTAATATACCAATCTGGCCATGTAGGACCTTCTTTGATAAAATAAGAACAATGGTGATATCCTTTGTGTGGGATGGGAAAACCCGCAGGATGAAATGGGAAAAGCTCACTGAACCTTATGGTACTGGAGGGCTAGCGGTACCTGACTTCGAACTATACTACCTTGCGGTGCAAGCGCAATTTGCGAAACACTGGTATGACCTTGAAGACCGTTCACCCCACATATGGCTCGAAAAGTCCGCTGCCCATCCCATAGACCTCCGTTCCATTATATTCTATTCCCAATACAAAGACTCCTGCCCCTATGATTCAGTGGGAACCACAGTGCGCGCATGGACGACACTGTATAAAAAACTGAAAATTGAAAAGCCATATGACCCGGATGTTCCATTGTGGAAATACCCCGGTATACCGCCCACACTGGACAAAACAATACAAAGACACTGGGACCCGAACAAAGAAATTCGAATGCGAGACATGTTCCAGAACGGGAAATTTGTAACAAGGGAGGAATTTGGGGAGGCAATAGGACGGGGCCCACTGAAAATGCTAGAATATCATAGAATGAAATCGGCATTTAACGCACACTGGCCACTCTTTCCAGATGAACCACATCGGGGGCGGGGTTGGGAGTTTCCAAACTATACTCATTAGTACAAACACACACCCCCACTATGAATCATATCAAAGCCAAATGGGAGGAAGACCTAAATTTGAGCATCCCTGATGAAAGATGGAACAAATAATGTATGCTCACAAAATCGGTGTCTATGAACGCGGGCCTTCGACTTGTCCAGTTCAAGATTCTCAATAGGCTACACTATACTCCCGCAAAGATGGCTAAGTTCTCTGCGGCCCACTCGGGAGAATGCCGAAATATAAAACTAATCAGGATCATACCACATGTACTGGGAATGCCCCCTAATTGCTGCATTTTGGAAAGAAGTAGCAGAAATACTCGAAGATATCACGCAGTTCCCAGCAAGCATGCCTCCGCAGAAATATCTATTCGGAGACATAGGCAAACAAAATGAAAAGACCAGGAGATTATTTAATGTCTCATGTGCTGTAGCCAAAAGATGCATATTGAAATGCTGGACAAACACTTTTGCTCCCAAAATTGAACACTTTCTCTGGGACTTGGCCTATGTAAATGAATGTGAAGAACAGTACAAAATGACTGTGACACCGAGCTGCCGCCCAAAAGACATATGGGCCCCGTTCAGGATGTACCTTTGTGAAATGGCCTCAGATGAGGACACTTCTATGTAATGGAATTGTAAACGATTAAATATTTATCCATTGACATGTGTATTATGTGTATCAATGTATGCAACGTGCAATGTGTTGAATCTGTAATGACCTTCAATAAAAAAAGTTTTTTTTTTTAAACAAATTGTCATAGAATGGACTATGGGTCACTTGACTTCTATGTCTAGTTGGTGTAGATAATTATGATAAATGTTGATATTGCTTACCTCAGTTGTTATCACTCAAATAAAAATATACTTCATGAAATTGTACCCAAGCGGTGACCAACAAACTGGTATATTCACTTCAAATAAAAAAAACTGCATCTTTATGATTGCTTTAACAAATACAGTGTAATCTGGCCAGTATTGTGTCAAAACTTCAGCCATCAGTCCTTAGTAGTCCTTCCTAGTAAAATACAATTCAGAGAAAACATGTCCTGTTCCTAATTGATTCCCCCAAGCTGCATGGGTCCAACATCTCAATCCATAGAGATTCCCATTGTTTCAACTTCTTTTCCACAACCATGTCAAAATTCCTGGTTCAATCCTGTCCACAATCTGAAACAGCATTTGTGAGATATTATTTCTGGCTTCTCAGAAAATGATGAGCCACTGCTGATCTTTTGCTGTCAGTCCGTACGTTAAAGCGAAGTTCATTCCACTGTATCTTCGCCTTTCTGGTGGTATAACCAAAGTAATGTATGTCACATGAACATTTTATGGTGTATATAACATTCTCAGTATCACAATTAACAAAGCATTTGATAAACAGTTTGTTTCCTGATTTCGGATGAAAAATGATATGTCCTCTAGTCATATTGTTAAAGTTGTTGCAATTGTGACATGGAATTGTACCTGTTCTTCCCCTCCCGTCTATCCTATTCTCCCTTTCGTTTGTGTGTACCAAGATGTCACGTACATTATGACTGCGTTGATAAGCAAATACATGCTGTTCATCAAAAAGTAATTCTAATTTCATATTTTAACAATGTCCTAATGTCTGAGGATGGGTCTTTTTATCCTGTTTCTCTGAACGCTATATTTAGAAACAAAATAATGGAGGTGCTGGTTTGACTTGTGCTGACTCTAAAAGATTTTCCCTTTCTCGTTCAGTGATACATGCCAATGCTTCCTCTAATTCAGCTTGTCCATAGCCTCTTGCTGAGAACTTGTCAAGAACTTGTGCCACCTGACTCTCTTCAGCTTTACTATTTCTTTGATCCTCAGTAGTTGGATGAAGGGTAAACCTCTTAGTGTGGATGGTGGATGAAAGCTCAGTCTATGTAATAAACTGTTCCTATCCATGTCTTTCCTGAATACGTTTGTGGTAAACCTATTGGCATTATGTGAAATGGGAACATTGAAATAAATGTGTATCAGGATTACTAATCTCCGTAGAAAATTGTATACGCTCATCAATCGTATTAAGGTATTCAAAAAAGTTATTCATCTTCTGTCTTGTCCCTCTTCATACACCAAAGATACCATCTACATACCTACCCCAAAAGCAGATATATGTAAAAGTGTAAACTATGGTGTAATAACTGCTTTCTGCCACGTAACGGTTGTACATTTGCCGACCATCTGAAAAATAGTTCATGAATCCCTCGACAACCCTCGGGACAATCCCCAAAAGCAGATATATTTGTGCCAAACTGGATGGTGTAATTTGTTATCAGTTTCAATCTTGTACATAAAACCATTTGCATAGGAAGGGGGCCATGGGTTGCTCCCATGGAGGTCCCTGAAATTGGTAGGAAAAAAACCTGTCCTTGTATGTGAAATAAGAATTCTCAGAAATGAACATGCAAAGGAACATAATACATTCCTTTGAAGCTCCTATTTCCTCCTGCTGTGGCAGTAACCACTCTATTGTTTCAAGTCCAAGTGAGTGTGATATAGATGTATATACACTGTTTACATCAATTGTGAAAAGGATATCATCATCCGTTATGTTCACACTTTTCAACTTGCTCAATGCGTTGTCTCTTTGATGTATGTGGACGTGTCTTGTGTGATCGGTTGAAAGAAAGAATTAATGTACTTTCCTAAAGGTTGTGGAATGCTTTCCACAGCAGACACACTTTGTCTGTATCAATGGGTCTTGATGTCTTTTTAGTAAAAGGTGTGGTGATTTGGGTTATAAAGTAAATTCCTATGGTGTGTTTTTATATGGTTGGTGGTTGAGTGCCTTTGCACTCAAATTAGGTGCATCCATCTCGCTTTAAAAACGGTAGCTTAACATGGCGCATAGTATATGGTGTTAGTGATTTTCTTGATTCCAGACTTTAAGACTATTGGGATTTAGTGGGCTTTCTTCCACTTCTGGGATGAAGGTTGGTTTCAGCGAGTACTTAAGGTTTTGGGACATTATGTTACTGACAAGATAAGCACCTGTGTTACTTTATGTCCGAGATCTATTCATACCTTGTTTTATCCTTTTTAGGGTCGGACGTTTCGCCTTCCACCTGTTCTCTACACTATTATGTGATTAGCAGGACAGTTAAGGTATAGATGACATCAAGTAACATAACAGACTATGAGATTATGTGCTGGATACCATGTACTTATATTTTGATTTTGTTTTTATCTCCCCTGTGTTTGTTTGGCCAAAAGGCCACTAACTGTTGAATCTTATGTGTTTTCTGTATTCCTCAAATGTTTGATTTAACATGTTTTGTATACTTACTGGCAACTTTGTGTTAAGGTCCCAGATGAAGGACTAAGAAGTCTGAAATACACTGGACATGCTCCCCATTCCTGTTTCCACATTAAAATATCAATTGTTTGCAAAATAATGTTGTATATAAGTCTTCAATTACATTTGATTGAGGAATGTAATTTAAGTTATAATACAAAACTATTACAGCACAACTTTTTTGCAAAGGATACATAGTGACACCTTGTATTATTCATGTGTCAGTCCGCCACTGTGGTGCGACACTGGATGCCACCTGGTCCAAATAATGTGTTATAGTTTTTTCTAAGGTTTTGAGTACTCCACAAGGGGTGCTCGCCTCACCTTTATTGCATGTAGGCAGTGATGTCATTATCCGATGGCAGCGGTGCTGGGCTTTTCTATACAACGTTGCACTCCCATCCATATTGTGGGTTATTTAGGACTACTCTGGAGTTTCCAGATACACTAAGGCGTTCAGACAGCATTTTTCCTCATATCTAGCTTTTGATCATTTGGGGACTTTGGCAACATGCAGAATGTTTGGGTTAAGGTCACAATCAAGTATCTTGGAAGTTCACTCTGCAAACAATATGGCAGCCTAAATCAGTGATAACCAAAGGTGCATCATAATAATCGAAGATACCATTTGAACATTCTTCCGATTCCCTACTCCCAAAACCTTCTTTAAGGAGGAAAACAGGAAAACATCAAAGTTTATTTGGGGCGGGATGCAACCAGGAATTGAGGGTATTCACCTCTCCACTCCTGCTCTTACCTTCACGCATTCCCCATGAGGAAAGGGCATGTCATATGCTGACTTTACTCCTAACTCTTTCATAATATGACTGATTATGGAGAAAAGACTAACCAGTAATTGAACCCCCTTAGAATTGGCAGCATGCCATCAATATATTAATGAAACTTCCCCTTCGGACTTTAAGGAGTCCAGAGGGACCTGCGAGAAGTAAATATCACATTAGAACATCCTATATGTTTTCTCTAAACACAGACGTGTGTTGTGAAAGAATACATGAGGCTGATTTATTAGGCAGGTAGCCCTGGCGGTCAACCTCTCAGTTTAAGCAGGCCTGACCAACTCCCCAAGAATCCCTTAAATCACAACAAGCAGAACTACATGACTAGGGAATGGAAGGGACCGGTTCAGGGGTGAGAGGAAAAAGGAAAAAGGGGCAGTGGAACACAGGCAATAATCACCTAACTTCTCCCCCTTATACACAATGAAACACATTTGGTGTAAAATGTGCTGGAAAGGCATTTTGTCGCCATTTCAGCATTCCAAATGTTGGTGTCCACAGTTGGGAATGCACGCTCCAAGATCCAATCTATCCTGATTGAATCTGGGAAACACTTTCTCTAAAGGACCAGGGAGCTTAATGTGGTCCAACTTGTCCTCATTGAAGTCTGGCATTTTTGTATTTTTCTTGGCATCATAGAGGCACTTGTTTCTCAGATATCTTTCGCTGGTTACATGCAGATTGACTTTGGGCAAGAGGTTCATACATGCCTCCCTAACCTAGCATCCATTTAGCAGGGCGGCTTGTCTGTCATTTTTCAGGAATTACTAAACCTTTCAACAAGGTCATTGGCCTGTGTATGGAAGAACTCTGCTGTTTGATCCCCATGCCACTCAAAAATGACTATCTCACGAGGTACCATTTGGACCCCATTGTCGGTCATAGTGGTTCCTGGCTTCCCTTCTCTCAGGAAAATTCTTCAGCGGATCTTGATGGTGAAAGTGAAAATGTAGCCCATGAACTCCACTTCAGGCCATCTGTAAAAGTAGTCAAGTCTGATGGCATACTTCATGCCCTGTGGCAGTTTGTTGAAGATTCTAGTCTGGTCCAGGGCCACTTTTTTGCCAAAGCCCTTCTGGAATTCTGATGGGTGTCACGGGGGCCGTATAAGTACAATGTTTTTTTTATCATTCTCCCAAATTGGTCTACTGCAGAGTCCATGGCAGACCACCAGAATTCTAGGCAGGCAGTTATTGTACTCAGATTCATGACTGGGTGTCCTTTGTGGGTACCTTGTATAATTATGCACTGTAGTGTCAAGGGGGGAATGATGTGTTGCCGCAAGTACCAGGTTGTTTTCAAAACTTAGTCTGCCACGTTTCAGGTATGGTTTTAAATCTTTGCTGATGAGCTTTGCTGGGGGGGATCCCCAGCTATTATGTGATGCTTGGCTTTCACTAGTGTTACTTCAAACTTATCGGCACATGCCTATTCACTTTTAGTGAAGATCTTAGCTTTTGTGTGGTCTATGAAAGCTATTATGCCTTTTTTGTCTTCTGACTTGCTTCCATTGGCAGTTTGGCAAAAGCGTGAAAGGCAGTAGGCTGGAGTGTTGGACTTTCCAGGTTTATACTGCATTTCATACACAGACTCCAGCAGGCTTGCAAAATGCAGGCTAATCTAGGCGAGGCCTTGTAGTCAATGCATATGTTAGAATGTGCACCAAAGGTTTGTGGTCAATTTATAGGGTAGCTTCTCTCTGGTGTTTTCAGAGTACAGGGGGGAAATGTGACTATATCCTGAGGCTTGCCGTTGATTTGGTATAGCACTGCCACCAGGCCTTTGTTACATCAACTTTTTTGGCAGTTCCTTTGTGGGTGTCAATCTGTTTTTGTGTTGGTGCCTGACTAATGGCCCCCTTAGCATCTTCAAATGCCCCTTGTTGGCTGGGACCCCAAGAGAAAACCGTGCCTTTATTTAAGAGGTCAGGCATGTCCTGTGCCCTTGCAGTGAAATTGCACATATATTTTCAGCAAACCCAGAAATAATGTGTTTTTTCCTTTGGCCTCTATGTTCATCATCATCAAACATCGAACAGACTTACCGCAGTTAGGTCTATTGTGATGGCGAGACTGGACTATGCCAATACACCTAGGAGCTCCTGCATACCAACTCAACAAACTCCAAAGACCCCAAAATACTGCAGCAAAATTGCTCCTCACCCTGGGTCAAAGAGACCATATCTCAACAGCTCTCCGAACCATCCACTGGCTCCCAGTTGGACGAAGGGCCACCTTCAAGACCCTATGCATCACTCACCGAGCGGTGCACAAGACCAGCCCAATGTACCTACAACAAAAAAATAAAACCCTACCTCCCACCTCGCACCCTAAGATCAAGCACTGCCCTCCTTCTAGTGATTCCAACCTCTAACTCCGTCAGGATCGGAAGATCCACCTTCTCAACCTTGCCCCCAACTCTGTGGAACTCACTCCCCCCACATATTCGACACACCCAAGACTATATCACCCTCAGCAATATTGTAAAAATGTAGCTCTTTCCATAATGCCGACCACGGCCATCTGAGACGAATGAGCCCTGCAACCTAATGACAAATGCTCAATGTGATCCCAAGCAATGACGCCGCTGAATACGCTTATTAAGTCACTGAACCGAGGAAGAGGAGGTCTAAGAGGAAAAAGAGTAACACTCATAGATTACACTTGCCACGTCCCGTTAAGATGGTCAGGCAAAGTAAGGCAATTGACCACAATTGCACATATCTGACTCACATTAACTCTCCCCACATGAAAAAAGGCGGAGCACTGGGACACACTCTGAGCAAGGTGAGACATGGAATGAAGCAGTACTTCCAGGGCCGTGGCAAACCAGGTGGAGCAGGATGACAGACCGAGGGACGGAACCAAGGGGGAGTGAAGCCCTGAACCTCCCTGCGAGAGGTCATTACCTTTCCGGAACCCTGTAGGTTGCGGATGAAAGGCTGATTGAAAGGAAATAGAAAGCTTGCATAGTGTTTCCACGTTATCAGCCACCATCCCGGGTGAATGACAGAGTTGGGGAGGTGAGGCACCAGCTGCGAACTACAAACCTTGACTCCAGGAACAGAGCCGCAAGCAAACGCAAGGAGTTCACACAGCCTGTGAGTGTAGTGAATGCCATGAAAGTCCGGTCTCTGTGAACAAATATTGTAGCGGCAACAAAGTGGCAAGCGAAGGTTGCACGTAAGACGGCAACCGTGAGGAAAGCGATTAAAGACTCTTGTTTGTGGGTAAAGGCGCAGCACACTACCAAGTAGCAAAATGGTCAAACCATAAGGAACAAGAGCCGCAAGCAAACACAAGGAGTTCACACAGCCGGTGATTGAAGTGAATGCCCTGAAAGACCGGTCTGTGTGAAACAAAGATTGTATTGGCAACAAAGTGGCAAGCGACGGATGCACCTAAGACAGCAACCATGAGGAAAGTGATTAAAGACTCTTGTTTGTGGTTAAAGGCGCAGCGCAATACCAAGTAGCAAAGTGGTCATAACGTAAGGAACAAGTTACTTACCTGTTACTATTGCTCTCCAGCATGGGTCTGGCATGGATTCACATGCTCATCAATATTCCCCGTCGTCATGCTTGGACTCCTCCGTAAAAGAAAAACAGTTTCACTTTCACTTACAAACTGTATTTCTCCTTTAAACCAATCACTGTCCTCTGGGTCATACTGCCCCCATCCAATGGCAGCCCTCGCCCTAAGCCCCTCCCCTGGCAGCCATCTTCATATTTGGTAAGCACGTAAAGTGGCAGTATGACCAAGAAGAGCCGCATAGGGGGGTTGGAGGGAGGGTTCACATGTGAATCCATGCCAGACCCATGCTGGAGAACAATAGTCACAGGTAAGTAACTTGTTCCTTCTCCAGCATGGGGTTTGGCATGGATTCACATGCTTATGAATAATGAATACATAGCAGTAGAACATTACACAACCACAGGAGGTGGCAAGGCTCAACAGAAGAAATTACACTTACCCCTGGAACAGACTCACCTCAAAAAAACAGGTTGCGTAGCACTGCTTGGCCGACTCTGGACTCCTCCCTGGAATCCCTGTTGACGCAGTAGATTTTCATGAAGGTGTGAGTAGACCTCCAGGTAGCAGCCCTGCAGATGTCGAGCAGTGCTACACCAGACAGGAACTCCGTTGCCGCAGCAATCGCTTTGGTGGAGTTGGCTCTCGGACGGTCGGGCAGTGGTCCGTTAGCCAACCAATGACAGTGCGTGATGCAGCCGGAGAGCCACCTTGAAATGGAAGTCTTGGACAAGGCCTTCACATGGTTCAGCGGACCAAAGTTTACAAACAGCTGTGAAGTCTTCCGAAAACTCTTTGTGCGTGTGATGTAGAACTTCAGGGCACGAGCAAGGTCAGGCGAATGCAAGGCCCATTCGGCCGGAGACAAACGTTTTCGAGAAAAAACAGGCAACACCAAAGGCTTGTGGTGGTGGAATTCCAAAGGACTCTTCGGCATGACGGACAGGTGCGTACGTAGCACCACCCTCAATTTGTGGAAAGTCAGGCATGACTGTTTACAGGATAGGGCCTGGATCTTACCTACCCTCCTGGTAGAGGTGATGGCTGCTAGGGAAGCCATCTTCCACAAGAGGAATTTGAATGGAGCTTGATGCAGAGGCTCAAAAGGGGCCTCCATGAGCCTCGTCAGAACCACGTTGAGTTCCAACGCCGGGGCAGGAGCCTTCACCGGTGGGAAAGAGCTGGAAAGTCCTTTGAGAAACTCCTTGACGAGTCGATGAAACCAAAGCGACGATCTTCTTGTCGATCTAGTGTAGCGGGAGATGGCTGCTAGATGCACCTTGATGGAGGCATGCGACGAGACAGCCTTGGCCGAGGATAGCAAGTACAGCAGGATCTGTGGGGCGGTGACCCTCTAAGGAGCAATCTTCTGTGACTGGGACCATGTAGCAAAACACTTCCACTTGTGACCATAGCTCTTCAAGGTCAACGATGCCCTGGCTTTTGCAAGGACCTCCCTGCAGTCCGCTGGCAACTCATACCCTATATATCTAAGGCTGCAGGAGAAAAGCCCTGCGGTTCAGCGATCTCGGGTCGTGATGCAGGATTGTGCCTCCTTCTCTGGTGAGAAGATCTGGGACCACTGACAGCCTGACCAGAGGGGACGCCGACAGGCTGAGAAGGTCTGGGTACCAAATCTGCCTTGGCCACGCCGGGGCAATGAGTTTCATCCTGCATTGGCACTGTCTGAGTGTGCTGATGACTCATAGCAGGAGAGGCAATGGAGGAAATGCATAAAGAAACAGCCCTTCCCATGGGAAGGAGAATGCGTCCCCCAGGCTCCTCGGTTGGTGGAATTGGCTGGCAAACCTCTGGCATTTGGAGTTCGCTCCCGTTGCAAACAGATCGATCTGGGACCTGCCCCACTTGACGAAGATGTGGTCCACCTGGTCCTGCTGCAGCTCCCACTCGTGGCAGGAGCGCAGCTCTCTCCTGAGGGAGTCTGCGATGGTGTCCATGACTGCCGCTAGGTGAAGAGGAACAAGGAACATGTCTTGTCCGACAGCCCAGCGCCACTAGTCCTGCGCTTTCCTGGAAAGCTTTGTGGACCGAGTGCCCCACGGTTTCCTAATGTAGAACATGGTGGTGGTGTGTGTGAAGTTTCTCACCACCTTGCCTTTCAGAGACGTAAGGAAGGACTTGAGGGCCCAGAATACTGCCCATAGCTCCAGGATGTTGATATGGATGCCCTTCTCTGGCAGCCACAGGCCTCTGGGGTGCAGACGTCTGGTGTTGGCTTCCCAACCTTCCAGGGAAGCGTCCGCGTTGACCGTTTCCTAGAATGGAGGGTTTTGAAACCCTGTGCCCCGGGATATGTTGGAGTGGGCGCCCCACTACCTTATCGCCCGACGGAACTCGTAATTGAGCGGGATCTTGTCTGCAAAGCTTCCAGACACCTGTATCCAGCGAGCGTCCAGGAACTCCTGAATAGGTCACATTTGCAATCTGCAGAGCCGAATAAGGTAGTTGCAGGGCGCTATCATGCTGAGCAATGACTTGATGGTGTGTACCGTGGCCACCATCATCGACAACAGCCGCTGGCATCTTCCCTTGAATAGCCGCTACCCTCTCCTCTGAGGGTGATGCCAGGCAGGACAACGTATTGAGCCTGGCTCCTAAGAACAGCATGTTCTGTGATGGTGTCAAGCAGGACTTTGGATAGTTGCTGAACAATCCCAGATCCGTTAGTAGTTGGACAGTCGTCTCGGTCTGTCTGACGGCCAGCTGCAACGAACAGGCCCGGATGGGCCAGTACTTGAGGTACGGTTACACGTTTATACCCCACAGAAGTGGATGGGCCACCACCAGTGCCAGGCATTTCGTGAAAACACTTGGGGCCAACTTCAATCCGAAAGGTAGGACCTTGAACTGGTAGTGCTGGCCCTGCATTATGAAACGCAGAAACGTTTGATGTTTCTTGTGAATGGGTCCATGGAAATAGGCGTACTCAGGTCCAGCAACGTCAAGAAGTCTCCTTCGTCCAGTTGGCCGAGCACATGCTGCAACGTGACCATCCTGAACTTTTGGCACTTTAAATATTTGTTGAGACGTCACAGGTTTATGATGGGCCTCCAGCCTCCTGTCTTCTTCCTGACCAGAAAGTATCTGCAATAGACTATGGGGTACAGAACCGCTAGGGAACTATCGACTCCTTTCGCAGCATGGCCCACACCTCTTTCAGGAGCTGAAGAATGTGCTGCTCCTGACGGGACACCTGAGGGATCCACTGACACCTGCGTGGAAACTCCAGAGTGTGTCCTTGGACGAGAGCATCCAGCACCCAACTGTCGGTGGTGATCTTCTTCCACTCGCTGACAAACCTAGTCAGCCGGCTGCCCACCGGGGTGCAAGAGTGGGGGAGCAACATCCCGGTCGGTTCAGGCCTGTTTCGGAGCCAGTGTCCTGCCCTGCGGATAACGGCGGTGCTGTCCTCCATTATCGTAGGCCTGGGAATGGCCTATGTAGGCTTCCTGAGTCATGGATCTCGAAGGTTGGCGGTACGACAAGGAGAAACCTTTGTAAGACCTGCTCGACTTTCCCCTGGAGGAGCGAAAAGAAGAGTGCTGCTGTTGTAGGGTGCCCAAGGAACGGGACGTCTCTGTATCCGCCTTAATGGCATGTAGGGACTCATCGACGACCTTCCCAAACAAGTTCTCTGCGTCGAAGGGCATGTCCAACACCTTTGCCTGGACTTCCTGCTGGAAATTCGTGGCCTTCATCCAGCCTTGTCGACGAAGGCAGGCACCGTTCCCCACCTGCCAGAACCTCATGTCGGTGACGTCCAACGCCACAGTAATGGCGTGATCAGATGCAACTTCCCCCTCCAGAATAGATTCTAGCTTGTACCACAGCTCCGTGTCGTACCTGGCCAGGATCGCCAGTGCGCTGGCCGCCTTGATAGTGGATGCCGCAGTATTTTTCTTTTTTTTATTGTTTTACCTGATTCAATCAACTTTTACAATTTGCATTTAAATACATTCACATATACATAAACAATAACATGTACAAACAACTAAAAGTCTTTAAACAAGACTATACATCTTTCATAAATGGATAAATGAATAGGGCTATACCAGAATATAACTTTTAAAGGAAAAAGATAAAAACCATGTAGTAATAATATCACAAAGGAGAACAATCTAAAATCATTTCACTACTAACATTCATATCTTCCAGTTTTAGTGCTTTAAAAAAATAAATTGTAGCAATTTTAAGCGTTAACAAAAATCCAGAGAAAATCATTTGCCACAGAATTTCTGGAGATATATCTCTATAAATGATTAAAGTTTTATGAAAATGTAATTTACGTAAAGAAGTCAATTTCATACAAGTTGTCAATAGATGTTGTAGAGTTTCTTTATCATACTGCCGCACAAAACCGACACTCGAAATCTCTAATTGCTATCAAATGCCATCTAATTTGAATTTCTCTAGAAGGCCAGAGGTTGAATCTCACCTGCATAAAGTCTGCTCTATGTTGCGGAGAGGGAGATTGTTTTAAATACATTTCTGGTTCACTACATTTCTTGTGACCAAAAGGGTGATTTCGGAAATCCTGGTAATTCATACATTTGCTTTGTGTGTGAATCCAATCAAGTTGGAATAATAATGTTTTCGCCTTGGTTGGCTTTTGAATCAACATATCTAAAGAAATGTTTGCATTCGTTAAAGCCTGAATAACAGTCAATCTCCATCTCCTAGCGAACAGAGCATCTGAACCAAACATATGCTTATATAAGTTCCCTATAAGCATTGTTTCTTTAATGGCCATATGGAACTTTCTAAAGAGTGCAATTACTTGCCATACGTGTCGGGCATGTAAGGAAATTATCCCCAGTTCATATCTGATCAATACCCCGGCACACATCCTGGTAACCTAAGCAGACGTTTCCAAAATTTGAATTCAAGCCTGTTCCACATAATTTCAGTTATGGGTTCTTTAGTTTCAGGCCCATATAAAACAATGAGAGTTGTCTTCTGGAAAAAAAAGGTAGGGATCGGTGAAAGCGAAAATTTGCCATATTTTCCTTCAAGAATAGTAGCCTGTGAGATGGACCTAGCAATTTTAATTCTACGCATTGAAAGTGCGCTTTATCATCTGCTCGATCTGACAAGGTTACAACGAGATACGTATAATGATTTACACATTCTAAAACTTGACCCTGGAGTGTCCACCTGTAATTTCCTCTTGACTTCTTGTTTTTTTAATGACAAATCAGGATCTTTGTCTTCTTCAAATTCATAGAAAGCAGATTTTCCTGAACATAGATGGAAAGCACATTTAGCAATCTCTGAAGACCCTGAGGTGATTTAGAGATCAAAACTAGGTCATCGGCACCTAAGATTGCCGAAACTGGTTTAGATGTCACGGAAGGCATCCTGGATATCGGATATAAACAATTTGAAGAGGGCCAAGGCAAAGATACATCCCTGTCTCAGCCCCCTTCTCATCTCAATATATGGGGTCAAGGAACCCTGTAGATCAACTCTAACTTGCATTTTAGTATTTGTGTGTAGATCTCTTATAAGTTGAATCAAGTGAGAGGGACACTCAGCACCGACCAGTTTTTGAAATAGAAGTTCCCTGGACACACAGTCAAAAACCGCTCTCAGATCCACAAAGATCAAAAACAATGACTGATTTACAGGAATATAATGGGTGATGATGGGTTTAATAGTTAACAAGTTAATTGGCGTCCCCATCCCTGGAATAAAACCAGTTTGAAACAAATCTCGTTGGGCATACCTCACAGACCATTCATTAAATTCCTTCAGAATAAATCTCGAGAAGAGTTTTCCAGGTGCATCAAGAAGGACGATTGGTCTGTAGTTGGTTGGACAAGACCGTTCGCCCCCCTTGAAGATAGGCACCACAACTGAGCATCTCCATGACTCAGGAAGGCAGTTGGTTTTTATAATTTGATGGAATAGGCTATACAAAATTTTAGCCCATATGTGGGGATATTGTTTTAAGGTCCAATTATTCAGGCCATCAGGACCTGGGGCCCTCGAGTTGCTGGATTTATTCATGTAGAATAAAATATCTTCCTCTCAAATCTGAAAATTCGCATAACTCTGGTTAAACTTTTCCATGCATTCAGTATGGCCATTCAGACGTTCATACATCTTCAGGAAATATGCCATCCATTAATGTTGGGCAACTCCATTTATCTGCACTGTCACTTGTTTAGACTGAGTGACCGCATTTATCAATGACCATATGTCTGCTGTATTTTTAGCACGGATGCTTCTTAACATGTCCTCACCATCACGTTGATAAAGAGTTATTTTATGCGTACGCATTCAATTCTATGTTTGCATTTTAATGACTGAATTGTTTGGTAACGTGAGGAGAGCGGCAAACATAAAGCACATTTTTTATCTTTGCGTAATTGCAATTTTCGTGCTTGTACCTCAGGATCAAAGCTGCGTTTTGGTTTAATAGATTTATAATAGGACTTACTTGTTTGTCTTTGATACAAAAGCAAGGTATCTGTATATTGATCATTCTGGTGCAGGGAGTATAAAGTTTGTTCATTCCACCGAATCCGATTGCCAGCATTATTTATATTTATTGTGAATTTGTACGGATTTGGCTTGAAAAGAGGCGCAGCAGAATCCAAAGACCATTTAGCCACCAGTAGCTCCTGGTCACTGATGACATGCGGGACAATCTCAAAATCATAAGTTCGGCTGAATGTGCCTTTGTCCATAAAGATGTAATCAATGATGGACTTGCTTTTATTTCTCCGCCAAGTACTCTTTGGGGGAATGTCCTAAGGAAAGGCTCCATTAAGCATTACGAATAGACGATCTTTCATTAGTGTTAGCCACCTTTCTACAGGCAAATTATTTTAAAGAGGCTTTAGTGTGAAGCATTGCAAATTCAAAACACCAGCCATGATTATACCTTTGATCTCTTGGGCTTCACTCACCATATCTAAAAGAGATTCTAAATCGCTAAAAAATATACTATCCGGGACTGCTGCAGGATTTCGATAGATGTTAAATAATGCAATATTACTCTCATTATGTGTGATCCTAACAAGTTGGTTATAATGATTAGGGGCAGGCCAGGGAAAGAGTTCTAAACCATTTTTGTTTGCTACCGCAACCAAGATGCCTGAAGAGGCTCGACCTTCACTATTAGGTTTTGCTAGTTGTAAGATAATGTCATAGCCATTCTACACCGGGGGTACGCTCAACCAGGTTTCTTGTAATGCAAGGATCTGGAGTGAAGACAGAATATTAATACTTGAGCCTGGCAGATGTGAGGAGCCAAAGGTGTTGCAACTAGCAAATGCAAAACTTGTATTGTGTATCTGATTTGCTAGTTACAAGGCTGTTGAGGTTTGATGAAATGTAGGTCCCTGAAGTTCTTTTCATTGCTTATATTCATAACTTTGCAATGATCTTGTACCCGACTCTGCATCTTGTCTCTTTGGGGAAACACCCCGTGCAGTTCTTTTTACAGCCGACAGATCTTGTGCAAGCACAAAGCCTAAGGCAAAAAACTCTAATCTTGCCTTCCAAATAACATTTCTAACAACATTAGATGGAAGCCATATTCTCACAATTGACAAATCTACGTCATTCAGAAATTCAACTTGAGAGATATCAGTTGTATTTATGTCTTGAAGACTCTGGATTTCCTCAAAAATTGCAAGCACGGATGCTCTATTCAAGTCATACTCAGGGAAAGGGGCAGGACCACACTGCAAGATAAAAGAGTGATCTTGTCGAGGATTTTTTATCATGGGTAAATTTCAATTAAGCCTCATTTGTTTTAGTATTTTCATAATTAGCTGGAGCATCATGAATTACATTCTCCTTTGTAGTTTGAACACTATGATCACCTTTCGTGATCATGTTAATTTTTTGGGACTCGCCCTCCCTGTTCCTTAACTGATTTTGAGACATCAGCACTTCTTTAAGAGTGGGCTGAAGGGGGCATGGCTAGCCAGCACGCCATGCGGCTGTGTTTCCCGTGAGCTCCAGGGTACGGGGCCCAAGTCAAGTAATTTTCGCCATGAAATCTAGGAAATTTCTGCCCGATCTTACTCTGGGGGCAAAGCGGAGGAAGTGCTGATGGTTTTGGAGGGCTTCACCACCTGAAACCCCCTATATGAAGCATCTTCTTGGGCGGCGGATCCAGGCGGCGAGGAAAAGGAAAATGGCGGTGTGCGCCAACTGGCAAAACTGGTGAGAGGAGCTGCCCCGGACGGTGCTGCGCCAACCCTGGGACCTCTCGGCCCGTCTCTGCAGCGGCTTGGTGCAGCGAGGAGATTTACCCGTCGCTGCGGGGAATCCCGTGGGAGTGCCGAGACGCAGCACGACAGAACGAACCAACAGCCTAGAGACCTCGGTGAGGAGGAGGAGCAGCGCCTGGAGTGGCGGCCACCCAGCAGCTTGACCAAGAAGTGAGTGGACCCCCCCGTCGGTGCGGCTGGAGTGCCGGGGGTGCTGTGCAGTGGTCCCTGCCTGCCGGCTCCCGCTGCACTGCGCCTGCCTCTGGAGGACCGCTCGGTGTGGCGCATGTGGCAGAGAGCTGTGACCAGGGGTCAGCCTCGCTGGAACAACAGTGCCCAGCCTCCTGCCCGCCAGGCTGGAACTTGGTGGGAGGGAGCCAGAATATCCTGAGATCTGAGCGGACTTCCGAGCAGAGGAGAATTCGCAGAGGAATTACAGAGCAAGGTCTTGGTGAGTGCAGGGGACCCGGGGGTGCGGAGCGGGAACCCCAGTGCCCACCAGGAGACCATCTCCTTGTTTTTGAGAATCGTAGGGAGACCCCAGGGGCCTGCGATCAAGACACCACACTACTGCAGGGGCCTTCCACACTCTAGAGGGCCCATCTGACCAAAGAGCCCAGAAGGGAGACCCAAACGGCTAGGAGGGGGCCCACAACAGCACAACAACAGCACTGAAGCCTATCACACCATATAGTGCTGAAGGGAACAAAAGTACACGCAGCAAACCCCTACGTGCCTTTCCCCCAGGGGGATCCAGGTCCCTGACAAAATCAAGTGGGAACACTTACAACCTCGTCGGGGATGCCCAAAACAGTGACCAAAAAGAAACACCACAGCATTCAGGCCTACCTGACACCACAACTGGGAGACCCACCCCTCACACAAACTACCACGGCTGAAATCCACAAAGCCCCAACCCTGAAGCCGGACCCCATCATGGCTATGTCCAGAGAAGATCTAGAGGGAATGCTAAGGGCCTTTAAACAGGAAATCACCCAGGAAATAAAGAAAGAAATCAAGACCTCCAAGGACTCGCTGGCCCAGTCACTTGCAGACCTCACGTCCCACCTTGGGGGGCTGAAATCTAGAGTTAATGACCTGGAGAATGTTACATGTGTGCAATCCCATGATAATGAAGCCCTGGCAGGAAGGGTAAAGGCCATTGCACCTTGAGGACATTTGGGTAAAACAGGCCGATATGGAAAATAGGTCAAGACGAAACAACGTGCGCCTCGGTGGGGTCCCCCGGCAGGTCCCCGACTGAGACTTGACAGAATACGTAGAGACGCTGTTTAGGGCTCTCCTGCAACTGCCACCAAATGAAGACTTAAAGCTAGCTAGAACCCATCGTGTATATTCTTCAGCCCAGATGAGGAAAAAACTTACTCCCAGACGTGCTCACCCGGGTGCACTTCTATCGCCAGAAGGAGGATATCATGGCTGCAGCCAGGGACTCGGACTCAATACAATCCCAGGGCGTAAAGATCCAACTGTTTCAGGACCTGGCCCCCTACACTTTGTCGTGCAGACGGCATCTGCAGAGGGTGACATCCTGGTTGAGGGCCCGAAAGATCCGTTATCGCTGGGGGTTCCCATGTAAGCTGATGTTCGAACTCCATAATCAACACCACATAATCTCCTCGGAGGAAGAAGCGAAAAGCCTGATGGCTGAGACGCCCGATGAGGTAGACCCTAACCCACGATCTCAAGAGGAGAATGGCTCTGCCTTGCGCCCTCCGCCAGAAGCTGGGCGGGGGAGGTCCCGACGTCGGCCACAACCCACAACAATCCCAAGCCGAGAACCCGATCTAGGGAAAGCAACCAAAGCCCCAGAAGAGGCTTCACCTCCAGCATCATTGGAGGGAGAGAGCTGGGCAGCGACCTGAACAGTTCAAGGGCAGGAGGTACAATTTTCACTGAGGAGATACGTCCACCTTTGGGCCGTTTGGCTCCCACTATTACCCGGAGAAGGAGATTTTCTTGGCGGGGTGGGATATACTGGACAGCATCGGATGCCTCTCTCTCTCTACGCCTGAAATGCGCCTAAGGACGCTCCACCTGCAGCCTATACCGAGGTAGCAGTAAGGGACTAATCCACCTCAGCTGAAGCTCAGAAGAAGTTACGGCACTCCCTTGCCGCCCTTGAATTCATGTTTAGCTCGACTTCGGGCATTGAAAATTCTGTTTAATAGCTGACTTGGGTGCCGGAATGGATGGCGCTTGACATATTTCGTACTTGGTTTAAATTACCTTGGGGACTGAGAATAATGCAATTTTTGATGAAAGTAGCTTGCTTATATGGCATCATCTGTTTCTATTATAATTCTTTCTTTGAGGGTTTTTGTGTATACCCCCACCCTGCAGCTGGTAGGGGGAGATTATGTTTTGACCCACCACAGTCCCCATTCGGTTGCACCGCAATGTTCGATCTAAAAAGTTATCCTACCCCTGACTTGGCTAGGAGAGCCAGTTTAAGGCATAGACCTGAGCAACCGTACCATGGCAACCCCTAGTTATAAATTCATCTCGCTCAATGTACAAGGTTTGAACTCCCCCCTGAAAGCACTCCTCCACAGACTAAAGTCCTTAGACGCATCATTTCTGTTTCTCCAAGAGACCCATTTACAACCGGCTGATGAATTCCACCTAAACGATAGGCTCTATCCCACCAAATTCTTTGCCTCAAGTGGGTTGAAGAAACGAGGGGTTGCCATCTTGGTGCGCAAGGGGATTTCCTTTAGGACTGAGGGAGTGGTCTGAGATGAGGAGGGAAGGTTTTTGCTGATCAACGCCACACTAAATGGCCGTAGAGTCACTCTGGTCTCCATCTACGCCCCAAACACTAACCAAAACCAGTTCTTTATGAAGTTGTCAAAAGCCTTATTTGATCATGCAGAGGGGGAAGTGATTCTAGGGGGGGGGATTTTAATGCAGTGATCAACCCCTTGGTTGATAAAACATTACCGCCAACAGCAAATGATGGGAACAACTTCAAGGCTCGCACCTCACTGTTGAAAGATCATTCCCTGATTGAGGTGTGGAGATACTGCCATCAAGAAGAAAGGGATTACACATATTTATCGGCAGTTCATGGGGGATTTTCAAGGGTAGACATGTTTTTTATAGTTGACTCGCTGATCCAAAATGTATTAGAAGTGGACATTCTCCAGAAGCACTTGCAGACCACTCCCCGGTTTCACTGTCCATAACCCCTCTCCGAACTATCCCCCCACAAAACCCCCTTGGAGACTAAATGACTTCCTGCTAGAAGACCCAGTGTTCTGTGCCCACATTAGAGAAACCATGGAGTTATAGTACAGTGAGAATGACATGGGTGACGTGAGCTGGGGTACGATTTGGGAAGCAAGTAAAGCGGTACTTAGGGGCCATTTTATAGAACAGGCAGCACAACGGGGGAGAGCTAGGAGATTGTTGCGGGAGCAATTAGAAGGGGAAGCCCTTAGACTAGAGGAAGCGCACAGGAAGAAACCCTCCCGGCGCTCACTAAGAGACCTGAGGATGGCAAAAAAAGCGCTCGAAGCACATCACATGGGGAGGGTGGCCTATGGTATGATGCGCACCAAGCAATTTTTTTTACACAAAAGGAAACAAGGCTAACAAATTACTGACGGTCAAATTAGGTAAACATACTAAGCAAAACAGAATAGATTTCCTGAGAGATAAATCAGGCAAAGGCACATACTCTGAGGAGGGTAAACGCTGCATTATAGAAGAATTTTTCAGGGAACATGTGAGGCCACATAAGGGAGACCGCAGTCTGTCAAAGAGTTTATATTCAAGGCAGACCTTCCACAGCTGCCACAGTCCTCACTAGATTCCTTAGAAACCCCAATATCGGTGGAAGAAGTTGAATTTGCCATCAAAGCCCTCCCTATTGGCAAGGCTCCGGGCCCAGACGGATTCACAAACAAGTTTTACAAAACTTTTGCAAAAGAACTCATACCGCACCTCACAAAGCTATTTAACGTCCTATGGGAAACGGGTTCTATTACACAATATATGGCTGAATCAAACACAACCGTACTCCTAAAACCCGGAAAAGACCCGGCAGATAGTGCATCCTACCGGCCCATAGCCTTGCTCAATACCGACGCCAAGTTGTTTAGTAAAATCATCTGGGGAAGTGTTACCTACACTAATAGACAGGGATCAGACGGGCTTTATCCAGGGCCGAGCGGCCCACGACATCATTCGGAGAGCAATAAACCTAATAGCTCTAGCCCCTTCCATACCAGGTCCCCTTTCTTTGCTATCCTTAGATGCCCACCGGGCCTTCGATAGCATGTCATGGGACTACCTACATTTGGTCCTGAAGGGTTTTGGTTTCAGCCCACAATTCTCTAAATTGGTCCTGGCCAACTTCCGGATCCCCTCCACCCAAATAAGAGTCAACGCTCACTGGCACCACAGATACCCCTTGGCAGGGGGACCAGGCAAGGGTGTCCCCTATCGCCTTTGGTTTTTGCACTAGCAATGGAACCACTAGCCCAACACATCCGTCTCCACCCCGAAATCCAAGGGTTCGAGGTAAGAGACCAGAGCCACAAAGTAGCGCTCTATGCGGACAATGTGCTTTGTTTCTTGAGAGAGGCTCAGACCTCGGTCCCCCCGCTCATGAGCCTGCTTGATAGTTTTGCGCAGATCTCGGGCTTCACAGTAAACATGGCCAAATCAAGGGGTCTGAATTTATCTGAAACACCGGAGGTGCTAAATGCCTTACAGAACACCTTCTTCCTTAGCTGGGTCAACTCCAAAATAACATACCTTGGTGTGCACTTAACGCCTACATACTCAGGACTAGTGAGAGCCAATATTCCTCCGTTGATAAAAGACGCGAAGGAATCTCTACAAAAATGGGCCCCCCAGGAGATATCATGGCTGGGGCGCATAACAGCCGTCAAAATGACCTTGCTACCCCGGCTTCTTTATGCATTCCAGGTGCTCCCAGTCCATATTCCAGAGCAGGATTTACAAGATTTGCAGAAGGAGATATGCCGATTTATCTGGCAGTGTAAAACACTTAGAATTCAGTGCAGGATTCTCATCAGAAGCAGGCAGCTTGGATGCCTGGGGCTCCCCTCCATCGTAAGATACTAACAAGCAACTCAAATTGCCCCAATCCTGGGCTGGGCTATTCAAGGTGACCCCCCCAAATGGCGGGACATCGAACAACTGTACTCCGGGGCTCCTCTCTCTCACCTCCCCTTCCTGGCACGGGAGACATGGGCCTCTTGGAGGGCCCTTCTCCCAACTACGAGCTCCACGCTCCGATGCTGGGACAGGCAGTGTACCCAAAGGGGGATCACTCCGGGACTGGGTCCTCTAACCCCAATCACACAAAACCCAGCCTTCACTCCACGGCTCCAATCCAGTTCATACCAAAACTGGACAAGAACGGGGACCTTGAGACTGCAGGAGCTCTATGCCGACAATAACCCCTTGACCATCATCCAGTGCAAGGAGAAATTTAACCTCCCAGAGACAGAGAGATTTAAATATATACAACTCAAGGACTGGGCCACCAACTCGACCATTAAAAAGGCTGCCACCAGGCCTCCCACAGGCCTAGAGATAACTGTCTCAGAAGGACAACGCTCACACAAAGTGGCAACGTGTTATTGCCTTGTAGAAAACGTCCCAGAGGAGGAAAAACATTCTTACATGTTGGCATGGGAGAGGGAACTGGGGAGAGAGATAGCTCCAGAGTCATGGCAGAGAATATGGGACAGAGCACATAGGTCCTCTAGGTGCACAACTGTCAGGGAATGCGCACTTAAGGTATGCTATCGATGGTACTTCACGCCGCAGAGGCTGCACGCAATGAATGTAGACTATCCTGATGTATGTTGGCATGGTTGTGGGGCAAAGGGAGTCTTGGGGCACCTGTGGTGGCATTGTCCGATCATTCAATCCTTTTGGTTGGAGATCAGGTCCAAAATTAAGGACATTTGCGGAACCCTCCTCCCCATGGACCCATTAGTGATGGTGTTGGGTGACACCCCAGATGATGGATCCTACCCACAGTCTGGTCCCAGAGCGCGACTAATCACACAACTAGTGATGGCGGCCCACCTTATGCGCGCTCGATTCTGGAAAGAACTGGAGGGCCCCCACACTGCACACTGGTGGGTTAAGGTTTGGGAGCTTCTGGGAATAGAGAAGCTAACGGCTACAATGGAAAACCAGACGGACAAATTCCAAAATATCTGGGGACCATTCCTAGACCATGTGGAGGAAAAGAAACACATGTTCTTCCAACCTCGACTGGTTAAATACCTCCTCCAGCCCTGAATAGCTTGGGAACGAAGGAAAGACCTACTGACTTGAATCAGAATGGGGGGACGCTGCAGGGCACTGAGGGCAATACCCAGAACTAATGGTGATTCTGGTGAGGGTTGCAAAATTTGTTTTTTTTTTCTCTTCTCTCCCCTTCCCATCCCTTCTCCTTTTTCTCCAACTAAGAACGCTACAGAACACAAAGCCACAATACTACACCCCCAAGGGTTACTTATGAAATATATTCACTAGAAGAATCATAAAGACGTTAAAATGAAATGTTGATGCATTGTTAAAATTAATTGAAGTTGGAAACACAGTGACAAATGTTGAATTTTATGAATTCGGTAAGCTGACTCAATGGATGAGTGTCATTGGGGCGGTTGACCGCCTATTTGTAATCAAGTAAAATTGCCACTGATTTGTTAATCAATTCAATGTTTATTGATGTTTCAATAAAAAGATTTTGACAAAAAAAAGAGTGGACTGAATTAAATCTCTAATCTGAGGAAGCATATCCCCAACAGTATTTGAGTGTTCTATTTATCTTTTCACTCCCATCTCGGGCACCAGTGTGGTAGATGATTTATTGTTCTCTAACAGAGGAGCATCTTCAGCCGTATGTTGTAAGGGGATAACAACCTGATTTCTAGATATACTAACAGCAGGTGGTGCTTGACTTATGACTGAACTGGATTTAACTTGTGCATGTTTTTGTTGCCGCTCTTCACCTGCTAGGGCCGCAATCAAAGCATTTAGTGGAGCGTAATCAGGGGAGCAGCTTTCTGAATCTGAAAATTCCCTGCTCTTTCTTTTGCCCATTTGTCGGAATCTTTTAACTGCTGGTTGTCCCACTTCAGGTGTCATATGCATTACAACTCGTTTTACAAAATCCTTTACACTGGTATTGATGTGAGTAGTATTATTCTTTTGATTCTTCATTTTTTTGACCTTATTCATTTTGTTCTTAGCATTTCTGATGGATTTAATTTGAAACATATAATAAGTGGGGGCTAATTCTCCACCTGCAATGTTGGTCTGTACATCTGGCAGCCCGATTGAATGAGGCCCCACAAAGTTATGACACATGTCTACTTCAGTATTGATACTGTGATGTAAATCAAGGACTGCTTTTACTCCCTCGCTATCAGATGGTGCCAAATTTTGGCCTGGCCGGGGCAAGTGCGAGATTGAAGTGTCATCATTTATTACAACAGATGTAAGCACCGGCCTAATTATAGGAGTGATACTAGGTATCACGCACCAAGTAGATTGTGAGGTGTCAATAGGTTGTGAGCTAGGTGCATTATATTTATCAGCAATAGATGTTTTTTCGCCTTGTTCTTGTCAAGCTTTTAGTTTCCCCATGAACAACTTTCATCCATTAAACCAGGCTGTCAATCTGCTTGGATTGACGTGTGATTTTGTATTCTAAATTTTCAAACAATTTCAATAAGGAAAAAATAGATGTGTTCATGGCATTGAGAGTAATTTGTAGCAATGGTGTCAACTCTTGTGTTACTTTAGCAAGCTCCTGTGAACTTGCTTTGGGTGAGAAGACTTGCTGCGGTCGTCGAGGAGTTGGGTTAGTAAATGATAAAGAAAGGTTACCTACCGTCTGGTTTATGTTTTCAAATAAACTCTGTGAATGATTTAAAGAGCTCTTTCTCTTTCCAGAGAAGACATTTATCGGCGAGAAGCATTCTGGGACTCCAATAGTGGAGTGCCTCGAGGCATTACCATGATTGCAATTAGAGGCTAAATCAATTATGACAGACGACTCACAATCAACCCGGTCTTCCATTGAATTAATATGACTTGGTTGTTGTTGAAAACCTCATCTATGGTGGGCTGACTTGTTAAATCTATGGTAGGAGCAACAATAGCACACCCAGCCAGTGGGACAACCGCCCCCAAAATTAATTGTGTATCAGTGTGAGAAATATTTACAACTTATTGGTGGCTCATCGTCATCCACATGCTGGGTGTGTGCATCATTAACTTCCTCCGTTGCAACGCCCAGTGTGTAGAAGCGGGGCCGACAAAAGTCGTGGATGTCTCGTATATGTGGGACGGCATACCAGATTTAAGCGTGTATAATCCTCTGCGCATAAAATATAATTTTATCAACCAAGTGCAGCAGGGCTTATTAATCACAAAGTATGAAATCCGCCTCTCTCAATGTGTCAACGCATTTGAAGAATTATAACGCTAAAGGTGAAATAAGACTTTTTCACTGTGAGCTTGCTGGTGAGCTACGAGCAGCCAAACAGCATCCACCTTAGCATGCAACTTCGCATCCCAATCATGTTCCAATAGATATTCCTCACAGCCAAAGGAGGCAAGGCAGGCGAAATTGGAGAGAAAACAGCAAAATAGGTCTACATATAATTTAGAGGACTTGCCATGTAAATAGTGGACGCCGCAGTATAAATCACCTTCCTTCCCACAGCGTCCAACTTCTTCCCCTCGCTGTCCGAAGGGACCGAAGATGACGAGGACAGGTTAGTCAGCGGCTTCATTGCGGACGTCGATACCACAGAATCCGGCGATGGTTGCGACCTCAGGCACTTGGGTGCAGAGTCCGGCACCTGATAATTCTTCTCCAGCCTATCCCGTTTAGCTGGAGCCATGCAAGGGTTCTCATGAGGGCCAGGTCCTCTTCCCACACATCATCTAGAAGGGGAACCACCATTATTTTCTTCTTCCTGGTCTCGCGCCTCTGGTACAACAAACCAACTTTCCTGGTTTCTAAGAGCACAGGCTGAAAAAGCTCATATGCTCTGGCGATCATGGAGTGGAACGACCCCACCTCATCCGGTGGGGAAGCTCTAGGCAAACACAAAACCCACTGCCCACATCGACGATATCCTCGTCATCGTCCGTGGTCGTGGCCGTATCTGTCCCC
The DNA here is from genome assembly GCF_040938575.1 of Ambystoma mexicanum. NCBI lineage: Eukaryota > Metazoa > Chordata > Amphibia > Caudata > Ambystomatidae > Ambystoma > Ambystoma mexicanum. The sequence continues at coordinate 415,609,904 of NC_090934.1, read as the reverse complement.
GTACCTGTATCTGGGTCCACTGGGGGAGATGGTGACCAACACAGGTGTGCATGCTGAAATGGGGGCATTGGACGATGCTTCCTTTTCTTATCTGGAGGCTGAACGGGGGGCGTGGAGCACCACTGGAACCGAGCCCTGCAGCATCCTCTTCTGGATCTCTGACACCAAGGTATGAAGGGTCGACAGAATGTCCAGAGACACATCCCTCGGCTGAACTGGCGGGATCAGAAAACTAGGCCCCATGCCATCGTCTCCGTTATCGCCGACGCAGTGTGCAAGGACTCCTGGTCCTCGTCGTCCGTGGACGAGACCTCTATGGCTTGAGCCAAGGCCTGGGAGGGCTGTTTCAGGACTCCTGGCCCCCCTTTTTTTTCTTCCCCTTGTGGCTGGAACCGGGATCTGAGCCGGTTTCCCCCGTTCCAGCATGCCCACAGACTTTCCCAAAGTCACTGCAGCGGTCTCGCGCCTAGGGGCCAAGGTTACTTTCTGTGATGCTGGGGCTGCATTCACAGGGTCAGCTCCCTTAGCCGTCGAGAGAGCAGCTGTCACCAATCATCGACAAAGTCTTAGCCTGTGCCAACTGTGCCTGCTTAGTCAGTTCAGCCTTCTTCTCCTCTGTCCGCTGCTTCTCAGACTTCTCCCGCAGTTTAGCCGGGGTGGATGATTTCATTTTTGAGGAGGAGCTCGATTACCAGCTGGGAATGGAAGCTGAGGGTGACGTCAGTGATGTTGATCGTGCCCTATCCACCTTGGGACCCGCTTCCACTGCGAACCCGGTGGACTCAGAGTTGCAGTTCTTGGCCTTGTCTTGGGCCTCGACAGATGAGGTGCCCTCAAAGGACTTATAAAACCGCTTCTCGGACCGGCCGGTCCTGGGTGAGGCATGGCCCTGCTTGGAGCACGGGGTAGAGGCCTTAGCGTTAAGCCACGCCGACAGTCTACTGTGCCTGTCCTTCGTCGTCTTCTTGGAGAACCCCAGCATATTGCGCACTCCACCTCCTTATGGTCCGGGTGCAGACAGTAGAGGCATTGTATGTGCTTGCCTTCCACAAACATGTTCTATAGTTTGCATTTGATGCAGGGCTTGAAGAGGGACCTTCCCTCTTTCTCCTCCATCATGGTTGGATGGCGCAAAGTAGGCCTGATGTCCTCCTGGAAACTTTGATGATCTTTGCCCTTGAGGGGCAGTGCAATTCACTGACAACAGATCCCTGCTGTTGGCAGATGGAGAAAAAAGCACACTGGCTCTTTTGAAACAAAAATAGAACCTTTTTCCATCAAAATCACGAAAAAAACATAGAAGTAGCCCGCAGAGCAAAATTCGAGGGGCTCAGGGAGATGGGGCTAGTAAGACATAGAGGATAGTGATTGGTTTAAAGGAGAAATACAGTTTGTAAGTGAAATGGAATTGTTTTTCTTTTTCCGAGGATTCCCAGCCTGACAGGGAATAGTATGAACATGTGAATCCATGCCAGACCCCATGAGGGAGAAGAAGTGGTACAATCAAAGGGCTTTGTGATTTCGCGCAGACAAGAAATACATGGAGAAAGTGGTAAACAAGGCGTGCGCCCGATTGAGGGGAGCCTGAGAGTGAAAAACTGCAAGTATCAGAAGGCACTGCAAGAAAGTGTCATTTGGTGAAGATTTCGTTGAACTTTCTTTTTGTATGTTTGCGAACTTAGAAGGAATCAAGGAACTTTTGTTCTATAAGGGAAAAGCAAATGAGAAGAGAAGGACGAAGTGGTCATGCAGAGGTCTTAGAAAAATCCTTGCACATTCAAAAGTCTTTGACAGAAGAAAAAGTAAAAGAGAGGCTTGAGCCCACCAAAGGGGAGCCTAGTGAATGTGGTCGAAGTGGTCATGCAGAGGTCTTAGAAAAATCTTTGCACATTTGAACGTCTTCGACAGTGGGAAAAGTAAAAGAGAAGCTTGAGCCAGACGGAGGGGAGCCTAGTGAATGTGACACAAAGTTTGGGGGAAGGGAACCCATGAACTGTGATGTAAAGGTCCGAGCCTGGCAGAGTGAGACCTGGGTGAAATTTGACTTTTGGAGAAGAAGCTGAGCTGTGATTGTTGAACTGCCAAAGAAAAGAGCTTGATCTTTAAACTACATCCGTGTGTCTGGAGCCAGAGTGGGTCACCCAAGCCAAGTGTGCCACCTTACCACATGCTGCCAAACACGGGGAGAGGTGGTTGCTCGCTACACTGACATTTGTTTTTTCACACTGATTTTCTTTTGACCCAATACATATCCCTTCACCCATTTGTTATCTTAGAGTAAGGGCAGGCATTAGGTTTTTTAGCATAGGCCATTATTATTTTGACAAGAATGACCAGGACTGTGTTTTCTTTAGTTTGTGTTTGAGATTACTCCCATTTTAATAATAGCGCAAGCTAGGAGTTCTCCCAACCCCACCATTCAAATGATATAAAGTTTTTGAAACTTGCAATCTTGTGGCAGTGTCTGCTTGTGGCACAATGCCTCCCTTACACCAGAAATTGGTGAAAGTAGTAACATTTAAAATGTTAAGTCTCTATTTTAAAAATAGTGCCTGTGCTATAGGTGGCCTAGCCTCATCCAGGCATTTTGCAAAACCTAGATCAGTTTTACATGCTAAGTTATTCTAGACCCGTGCCAAGTAGGCTGCATGCATAAATCAATTTCCACAAAGTGAAGTCCACAGCTGACCTTTTTACGCTAAACAGGTGTGCTTTATTAATTTTTTTTTTTGTTTTTTTTTTGTTTTATTGGTTAATCAAATTTAAACCTTTAACACTCCTTCATGTCAGTTCATCAATATTAGATGAGTGCATGTCCAAAGTTACGTAGATGCAGTGACTTTTCCCAAAACCAATTCTCTTGGTCTGTCCAGTTTAGTCAATTTAGCTCACACTTCAGGATCGTCAACCTCCCGGTCCAGTTTTAGTGCTTCGACAAATTTCAATGCATCTAAGGTCTTACCAACCTTTTCGACTGTCATTAGCCGCACCCAGTAATCCTCTTCCGTCTCCTCAGTAATATTGATGGTATGGCTTCCCATGTATACTTGTCGTTTCAGTGCGAGCGTCGGACAAACTAGCATCACATGTCTGATAGATTCTATTTGGGTCCTGTTTTTACAGAACCTGCAGTATGCCATCGATTTGTCAATAAGTCGTCTTCTCCATTTTACCTCTCGGGAATACCATACATTAAGCCTGCAACGCATGAGCAAGTCTCTGTAATGGGCAGATGTAAATTTCAGCAAGTATGGTGGGAGCATATTTAAACCCTTTCTTTCCCAGATGATGTTGTGGCACAGATTCTGTGACAGGCTTTTCTCCTGTGTTTCTTCCCAATCCTTTTCCCGAACAGATCTTTTGGCCTTATCTGGATTACACTTTAAGGTCTCTTCCGAGATGTCTAGCTTTTCCAAAGTCGCTTCACATCTTATCTTCCATTCGTGTAAGATCTTATCTCCATTTTGCGTCTCGGTCTGTATTAAGATTTTAAACGGCTGGGCTGGGCTGTCAAGGATGCACTTTCTATAGAGGGACAAGGTTTTCCATATTGCGATTGAAGCCATAGATTGGAGCCTTAATTCTGTCCTTATGATCTCTATTGGGAGAGAGTTTGGGAGGCGTAAGATCTTTTGCCAAAAGTAGGCTTCGCATAAATTCCAAACTTCCCATCTTAGGGCTAGATGTGCCTCTGCTCCATACGTGATTACTGCCACCACCTTTTGTTTATAAAAAGTTGTTACCGGAGCCAGTGAGAATTTGCCATATCTGCGGTGTAGAAGTATTCCTTGGTTGGTCAAGGCTGATAGTTTTTCTCGGATCAGCATGTAATGTGCCTGTTCATTGCTGTTTTTATTAATCCTTATCCCAAGATATATGGTGGTATCCACCTCCTCCAGTTTTTCCTTGTCTAAGGACCACGTCTGGATTTTTCCTGATGATTTTTTTCCACGGCAGGCCCTCATGGCTAGAATCATCGATTTTTTTACATTGATCTTCATGTCGTTGTTTTTTAGATACTTATTAAAGGCCACAATCCGTCGCTGCAGTCCTATCAGCGTTTGATCTGCGAATACCGCGTCATCCGCATACATCATCCATGGTACCTCAGTTCCGTTGATGTTCGGAGGGAAAGCCCGGATCTGATCCTGGGTGGTCTTCATGTCTGCCATATATAGGACAAAGAGGAAGGGGGCTAGAGCACATCCTTGTTTTATGCCTCGAAAAGTTTTTATCTTCCTGGAAAGTCCTCCATTAGCAGTAATTTGGATCTGTATAGAGGTATCGGTGTATAGGGCTTGGATAGATTCCAGCAGATCCTTTGGGCACCCCCAATTCCTCAATTTTGACCACAGGCGCTCTCTATTTATACCGTCAAACGCCTGTTCGAGGTCAATGAAGGCCAGGTAGGTCATTTTATTTCCTTCCAAAGCCTTTGCCTTCAATAAGTTGATCAGAAATAAGTTGAGGGCGGTGCCAACACCGCTTACGAAAGCTGTTTGTCTCTCATCCAGGATGTTAATCTGGGTAGCCCATTTTTTTAGATCCCTTAAGAGGATAGACGCGAATAGCTTGCCGATTGAATCTAACAACGCTATCGGTCTGTAATTCCTGGGATTCCCTCGATCCCCCTTTTTGTAGATAGGCACAATAGAAGCCTCAGTCCACATGGTTGGAATTTGCCTTGCTTTTATTATTTGTTCGAAGAGTGCATGTATTAAATCGGACCAGTCTTCACAGTTGTCTTTCAGCATTTTATTCGAAATGCCATCTGGGCCTGCCGCCCGAGAAGTGCTAAGTTTTTTAATTAGCATAAGGATGTCATCTCTATCGAATATCAAGGCCCATGGGGTAGCAGCCGGGATCTTCTCTATGGTTTTTCCTTGGGTTTTCCCTTCATATAATGAGGTATAGTGCTGAAACCACTTTTCTTCTGAGACTTGGTTCACACCTATAGCCGATTGATTCAGGTCCCTGTTGTTAATTAGGTCCCACGTACTTCTTGTGTTATTAGTCGATAGTGCAGCTAGCATCTTCTCTGCATCTCTTTGTAGTCTCAGATGTCTATTTGAGCGCAGCCAGTTTTTATATCTTTGCCGGCATTTTCTCAGAAGTTCACATTTCTCAATGCTGTTGGTCTGGTGTGTGAGTCTGAGGTCTGCTCTATATTGTTTTCGCCTGGCAACTACAAGTTCATCAAAGGCATGCTTTTTTTCAATTTGTTTTACTTTAGTTGGATCGTGCTTCACCACAAAGGCTTCCAATAGCCATTTGTATTCGACCCTCTCGTTTCGTAGCTCTGTAGCTTCCTTATATTCCTGTACCAATTTTGGTATGATCTGATTTTTCAGCCTTAGTCGGTTTCTTCCCCACGATACTTCAGTTTCCATCATTCTTTTGTTCCCTGTGATCACTTGTTTTTCCCAAGCAAGTTCTGTTGCAAGCAAGCTATGATCACTATTTGCTTGTTTGATTATTGTAAACAAATTTATCCAGGCGAGTGTGTTACCACCCACAAAGCAGTAGTCGAGGCATGCTCCAGATTTTCCGCTGTGCCATGTATTAGCGCCCGTTAGGTCTCCTCTTGTTTGGCTATTTAACATCCTCATATCTCTAATTTGCATTTCCTTCATCCATATTTTTTCTTTTCCCAGTAGATTTTCTATTTCTTTAATTTTTCCCTCTTTGTCCAACAATTTGATATTTAGAACCCTATTTAGCAATATCAATTGATCTTTTTCCTCGATCATAGATTTGTCAATTTCATTCATGTTGGATTTTAAGTAGGTTGCCTGACTGCATTTTTTCGCTCCAGTAGGTGTTTATGAGGAGCATTTTTGCCAGCTCCACCTTTTCTTCTATTTTATATGCTATTTTTAGTATTTGCACATAGGGATTTGGGATGGAGTGTTCGAGGATTTGCAAGGGGCTATCCAATCTCTTCATTATCATGAGGCCCGCATATGGTCTTCCTTTTGGACCCTTTTTGGCTGGATTAATGTAGACTTCATAACCTTCACATACAGGTGGCTCACAAAGCCAAGATTCTTGTATGGAAATAAGGTCATATTTGGCCAGGAAGCTACTATCCTTTGTGAACAAATGATGGAAGCCTCTGGTGTTCCAAGAGGCACAATGGATGGGTCCAAGTTGGCCCTCCTTATTCTATTGTTTCTTCTTAGCGTTTAAGGGATTCGCCATCCATGACCGATCCTTTCCTTTGTTACCTGCTTTGTTCAGTTTGAGTTCGTCTTTCTTTGGGTTCTCTGAATTGTCGATTGTAAACCTCAAGGTTTTCAGTTTGTTATCGATTTCCTTTGTTGCAGATGACTTTGCATTTTGACCTTCTTTCCCATTTTTTTCCTTTTCTGTTGAATCCTTTTTTAGGACATCCTTATTAGTTGGTCTGTCTTTTTTGCCGATGTTTTTCCCAGTCACTTTATCCTTAGCGCCTACAGAGATCAGCTCCTGGGGTTCCCCTCCCTCTCTCATTGTTGATTTTGGTTCATCTTGCTTGGAGCCATCATCAAGATCCACGATTCGGAAGCCCTTTTTCCTAAGGATATCGCTTGCCTCTAAAAATTTCTGCTTGATCCTCTTAGAAGTTAAGTGTAGTATAACTTGATCCAACCTCTGTTCCCTTGGGAATTCCACTACTTTTATATCATCCTTTGATATCGAGCGTAGGGCTGAGGTTTGGTTACACAGTGACATTACAAAACTTCTGTTTAACAGTGCCCGTCTGGGGCCATTGGATGCCGTTTCTAGTTTTAAGTAGAATCCTTTTGGTAGGCTAGATTTGTTTGGGCTTAGGGCAGACATTCTTTGCCTTTTCTTGGAGACATTAGGTTCTTTTTCTCTGTTATTATTATTTTCTTTTTGCTGGCTTGGTCCGAGGTTTTCCTGATGTGTTTTTGGATTGTTCTTTTTGTTGGCCAGCTCTTGCCTTTTTTGTTCAAGAGTTCTAAAGGGGGTAAGCTCTCTTTCATCCTCATTCACCAACTTACTTTCTGTCAAATCAGTCCTTTTTGCTGATTTTCTGGGGGTCTTAAGAAAGGCCTCTCTTTGAGAGGTCTTACAATCTCTAGGTTTTGAGGCCAATTCAGCAGTATCCCAGTTATCAATGGTTTGCCACTCCGATATGCTAATACTTTCCCAGTCCTCATCTTCACTATTTTCACTCATTCATTCAATCAAATTGCTTAAATCAGTTGGGTGTTCCCGTTCATCCCAATCTTCATCTACTGATTGAGCAGTATGGCCTAGGGCGAGTTCCCCCTCAACCTCTAAGCTTTCCACATTGCCCATTATCAGTTCTCTTCTGGGCTTCTTCGCGGGCTGTATGGTTTCTCTTCTGGGCGGTGTTCTTAGATTTCTCAGGAATGCTCTTGAGCCATTTACCTTGCGTTTTAAGGCTTCATTTTTTGGTTTCTTCTCATTTTCATGTTTTTTTTGTCCCACCTTTGTCTTCTGCTGGACTTGCGGCTTGGGCGTTCCTCCAGCAAAGATGGCAAAATTGGATTGTTCCGACTGAGGTTTTTGATCATGTTTCAACCCCCTCTCTTTCCTCGGGGAGATCACGATTACTTCCTCGCATGGTAGCTCAGTTTGTTTGGGTTTGATGACATTCCCTTGTTTCAATTTCATAGGACCTTTTCCTCCTTTGTGGTTTTCTCTTACAAGGTCACCTTCGTTGTTTCGTTTATGCTGGGCCCTCATCCATTTGCAGTCCTCAAGAACAGCCTCCATCAATAATGATTTGTCATTGGCATCTCTTCTCGCTAGTTCGCCCAATCGATTTTGCCAAATTTGCGATTGCTCAGCTTCTTTATTCATTTGTGCATTCAAACCCTGCAAAGACATATCCATTTGCACAGAGGCCTCCTTTATTTGTATGTTAGTGGTAGTCACTTCTTGGATCGAGTCTTTGATCACTTCATACAGTTTGAGAAAGGGGGCCATTGCAATGTTTAGTGAGGCCATGATCACAGTTTGTATGTGTTCCATATCCTTACCTCTTTCTAGTTTACAGGTTTCGCTAATTGTAGATGCAACTTCATCTTTCGACCAGTCATCTGGATGTACAGCTGCATCATTCATGATTGTAGTCTGAGTCATTTTCCTTGCCGTTTGCACCTTACAAGCTGACAATTGCGGGCTTAGCTCCCTCAATGGATTTCCAGATCTTAACTTTCCCTCATCAAAGGTTAGAGGCATTTTCGATGGTAAATGACCTCCCTGATGGTTTGTTGATATTTTTCGGGGGGTCTCCGCCTCAAAAGATCTCCCTGTTGTTTGTTTTTTGTCCAATGCTGCCATCCGCTCGTTAATTAGAGAGAAGCTCTTTCTTTTCTCTCTTTCAATTTTTCCCGTTAATAATGTTATGTCTTGCATGATTTTATTTGCTAGACATGAGTTGCTTAGCCTGGCAGGTGTCGGTACGATCTTTTCATTAGATGCTGGACTCCCCAATGAAGATGCCATCTCCGAGTGACTCTTACGTAGCTTTTCCCCTAGGCTCTTGGCGGCCTTATCCAGATCTCCAATCCTGTATGGCTGGAAGATATCGAAGTTTTCTGGGGCCACCTCCTTAGGGATTAGCTGTTGCAATGTCTTCCCTGTGTCGATAGATGAGTTCTGTAGGGCTTTATCCCATTGGGTCAGCTCATTCACATCCCACTGATCTCCCTGTTCCCAAGAGGTCTCCGGAGCTGGGTGGCATCTTGGGATTTGATTAAGGGGAGCCAACACATGGTTCGAGTCCTTTAGGTGTCTCTTTGGGCTCTCCCTTACTCTGCTTTCTTTTTCCACCTCTGGAGGGTAGTCATGGTGCTCCGTCATGGACTCACTAATTTCGGGGGTATCGAGATTAGTACTCCCGACTAATTCACATTCCGTCTTGTCCAGTGAGCGCTGTTCTCCACTTGAAGGCATCAAGGGTGGTACAGAATTAATCCAATCATCTCTCACATAAATTTTATCACTTAATTCTGTCCTCTCGGTATCCTAGTCAGAGTTCTGATTCTCTGGGATTTTCTCAACGGATTCCCCCAAGAGTGCGGTAGTTTGCTCCAGGGATCTCTCCAGCTCCTTTGAGGGAGCAGGGCAGCTCGTGGGGGTAGTTACATCCAATTCCCCAACCTTTGAGCCAACCACATTTCCCTGTTCAGCCAGCTTGGATGGCATAGGGGTTTTGGGTGGCTCATTAAATGGCCCTACTACAGCAGGTATTGTACACAGCATGGGTAATTCAGGGGATTTTGGGGCCAGCCGTACTGTGTCCTCTTTTCCCAAGAATAGTGATTGATTTGTGTCCATTTCCATACTAGCAATGTTAGCTCCCACTGAAACGCTCTTGCACTTTTCAGCACAAAAGGGCTGGCGGGACTGTTTATACATTGTTATTTTTGATGCATGATCAGGACTTCCATTTGCCTCTGGAAGTGAGGCGAATCTTTGCCTTACCTGGAGGCGAGTTCTCAAACTTGGTGCTGATGGGTCTTGAGGAGTCGTCATGGTGTCGTGCAGCTCCTCTGTTTGGTACGTTATTAATTTTGACGGGATCTGGGGACTGACTGGTTAGGTTACTATCACATCCACAGCCAAGCAGCTAAACAGCACAACAGTGCAGTAATCCACAGTTCCGATGCCCTTTGCGCGCTCAGGCTTAGCGCCGCAAGGGTGTCTGGGTAGCTGTTAAATAGGACTTCCTGGAGGGGGCGGTTGAATCAGGGGGCGGGCAGGGGGTGTGGCCAACCAGCGCAACGGCGCGGCTCTCTTCCCTTCGTCCACACCTTCCTGACCTTCGTATCTCGCGGCTTTCAACCGCTGATGCTGCCTGGAATCAGGACACGAGCGTTTCGTAAAGGTTAGTGCTTTATTAATTGTAAGTGGGCTTGTCCACAAGGATTCATAGCCCAGTTTGTACAAACTAGCTTTTACATGGCGCGGCCAAGGCAACACTTTCCCTCCTTCCAGACCCATTACGTGAAGACATGCTGCTCTATACTTGGTTAAAGATAGCGTATACCAAATCCTCAATCAAATGATGACTGGTCTAAGGCTGGCCTCTATCGCAATCGGACAGAGTCCCAGCTCCACATGGAGCGATGCATTTGGGCAGCTGTGTGGGAGCACAAGCAATTTCTTTAAAAAATTGTTTTCGATGGAGCCAAGCTTCACAGGGTTTGCAATTCCCCAGATTTCTGCAGCATAGTCGGAGGGGCACCTGCTTGGGTCCTGTATAGAGTTAATGCTGGTGAAACCACCCCTCTCCCGTGGGAGTTAAAAAAACCTCAGGATTGCACCACTATGTTTACTGAGGCTAAGGCAGGACTTGTTGATTTGGGCTGACCAAAGGCCATTATCAAAGAATCTCACACCAAGGTAATCATAGAATTGTACCTGTTCCAAAACACAATTGTTAATACGAACAGTGAGTTTGGGAGATTTGGAGACTCTAGGTCTGAACACTAATACCTTGGTATTCCCAGTTCTCACTTCAAAATGTAACTCTCTGCACTTGTCTAAAAAGATATTTAAGTTTGCCCTATAATATCCCATACCCCCCACAGGTGGAGAATAACACTGCATCGTCCACAAAGAAAAAACCTTGCACCAATTACTCACCCAGTCGTGGCTGGTCCAAACAGTTCACACAAAGTGCTCCAATGAACTCATCAATGTATATGGAAAAAAGGAGGGGGGGTAAGGACACAGCCTTGCCTCAACCCTTTGCTTACCAAAAAAGGTTCAGTGGTAGCACCCCCAGATCCCAAGGCACTGATGCCATGTTGTGTGAGTACAACTGCTGTATTATAGCAAGTAGATCTTTTGGAACCCCCCTTCTTAACAGTTCCTGCCACAATATTTTCAGGGGACCCCATCAAAAGCCGTTTTGAGGTCTATAAAGATGGTGTATTACCTTAACCGCCTCAATGTTGTAACGTACTATTGCACTATTAGGTGCCATTTGTGCTCCTTTCCTTTCAAAACCCAGCCTGCAGAGGGTGGGGGGTTGATGATATCGTTAGTGGCTGCCCAGGCCTGTAACTGCTTCATAAATACCTTTGCAAATATTTTGCATGTAATATACATTAGTGATCAGGTCCTGTAATTCCCTGATTCTTCCCTACCACCTTTTTTGTAAATGGGAACTATTATAGCATTCCTCCAGGATGGGAGAACTATATATCTTGATGGATAAGCACATTAAACAACTGCCATAAAATAGGGGCCCAAACAACCTTTTTGTCCCTATATATTGGGATATGGTCTGGGCCGGGTGCCTTCCCCCCATGTTGCGACCAGATTGCTTCCTCTACCTCGCTCTGGTTTATCTCAAAGCTGGGGACATCAACATTCAATCAAACCCCCTGCCCGTCCAAGGCAAAACAGGACCCAACAGACACAAGATCACCTTGGTTGTCGGCATAGAGATGCACAAAGTGAGTCCTCCAGGCAGTTGGGGTAATGCAGCAGGTCAAGCAATTCCCTCCTTTCACTCTATTATGTCGAATCAGCTTCCAATAGCACTGCATGTCTTCCCGGTCCACGGCCTGTTGTAAGGTAGCCCATTTTGACCTAACAAAGGTCACCTTCATTTTAATAAGCAATTTATAGGCTCCCCTTTTTTGCACGCACAAGACAGATGTCTACTTTTGGGACTGCTCTCAGACATCCCATGAGATCCAACTTAGATGACCTACATTCGGGGTCAAACCATTCTTCCTTTTTGATGGAATTTTTCTTTATGCTTGCCATTATGGTTGTTAAAAGTGGTTTGAATTCACCAAGGATTACAATGTCCCCTAGATCAACTAAGGACAAAACTTCCCGATTTTCTAGGATGGTCTTATAAAGTGGAGGTTTAAATAGAGGGGTGATAAGCTTGGCCCATTTAATGGCACGTCTTACAGTACCCATTACATCAATTGCCACTGCTCCAACATAGCCTAGTTCTAATCTTATTGGTCCAATTGGAGTTTTTAAAGTTACCTTGACCGGTCTATGGTCACTTTCAAAGCATGCAAGAACTTTGCAATCATAAAAGCAGCTCCCAGTCTTTGGTTAAAAGCAGGACACAATCTATTCTAGATGAACAGTTAACACCAAAGTAAGTGTCCTTGGCTGGTTGCTTGCCCGGTAGATGGCCATTACATGCCCTTAGTTGGAGTTCATTGAATGTCCTTGAAGTTTTAATTGCTTCAAGGCGGGTCCTCCTGGGAAAGTTAGGAACCAATGTAAGGATGTCCCAAGCATCATCTTGATCATCCCAAAATCCCACAAGATCCTGCTCAAGTTTGTAATGTAGATTTAAATCCCGTGCAAGCAGAATGGGTGGTTTTGCACTAATGTACCAATATTTTATCAGCTCTCAGACTGTAGCTATCATGTTAGATTTCAGTTTGTTACCAGAGTGATTGTAGATGCTAAAGAGCAACAGTTTGTGCTCTTTACTAAAGCTATTTCTTGGGTACTGCCGGTTTAGCCGCGTTGATAGCCCTCCCGAAGGTCTGCCCTTGGCTCCTTTAGAAGCATTTACAGAGAAGACCTGATCCCCTTGGAAAACCAACTGCTCCATTGCCCAGGGTTCTTGGGAAACGATCAGGTAAAATCCCTGGATGAAGTCACACCAACTTGGATCCCCCAGATGTTTAACCCCCATAATGTTCCATCACAGCATCTTGATGGTACACTGGGAGCTGTAATTCACGAAAGTGGGGGGACATCCTGTCAGTCTACTTCGTCGATGTCATAGCCCCCCAGAATGACAGAACCTTCTTCCTTCTCCATACTGGTCCTACTTCCCATTTCGTCAAGAGCAACGACAGGATAACCCAGGGACCTTAAACCAGCAGGACCTAAAGGTGTACGGGTTGGTTCGGAGCAGATGGAAAAGGACGACCCAGGGAACTTGAACCAGTAGGGCCTAAAGGTATGCAGGTTAGTTCAGGGGCAGGTGGAAAGGGATGTATAGTGATCTTTGAGCGCTCAGGCGGGTAAGACCAGAGTTCAGTAGCCAGGAGCCCTTCGATCACAGTATTGTTTTTTTAAGATGACCTGAATAGCATCATCGTCACAGATTGGCATCCTCAGTCTTAAGCAATACTGAATGTCATCTATGTGATGCTGGAAATGTGTTGGAGTGACAGGGCCCCCTTGTCCTTGTCCTATACCTCCTTATTCTGTGCGTTCTGCTCATTTTCTGCACTGGAGTCCAGTTTTGACCCCTGGCAGTGAAGTTCTTCATTTTGTTCTTGGTGGCCAAAGACCAATGGGATACCCTTAGGGCACCCATGGGTAGGGGAACAACCATTTACTACTCGTGTATGTTTTTTGGCACATGTGTATTGCCGACAGAGCAGGGTATGGGCTGGTGGCAGCTACATGCTGATGTGAGATTGGCTATAGTATCCTCCATTTTTGTGATACCCTAGCCCTGCCATAGGAATCAATTGATTCCTGCACAAAGGCAAGAAGGCCACTGGTGGCCTCTTGGTTTACTTTGCCTTTCCCCCTTGTTTCCCAGGGTCCTGTGAAGCCCTGGCTCTGTTTCCTTCCCCTGAATGGTTGTTCGGTGGAAGGACAATATATGGCCCTGGGGCTCCCTCTTGCCAGACTGGCTGGAGCCTTCCCAGAGGCTGCTTGTTATGGGTCTTGTCATGATCACCAGGGGGTCCCCTCATCACCCCTCATTACCCTAGCAAACCCTGCATCCTCATAACTACACTACACCAGGTACTAGGAAAAGGGAAGGCTCGACATCAGTGTTGCGCACCTGGCGGAAACCATTGCCATAGGGTTTGCCTTGCACACTGTATGGGGCTGTTCCTCCAAGATGGCAGCCCTCTGTGCCCATCCGGATTCACCACCAATATGGCCGACGGCAGGGCCACAAACCTTCTTGCAGGTATGCAGACTAGTGTGCATGGGTAGGTGACTATAAGAACCACACCCATGCTTTCCTCCTCGCTTTGCATTTCTCTGCTATCAGCAGCGTGATGCTTACCGCAGGCTCCCGGAAACCTACTCTCAGCTTCCAGCATCTCCAGTCCTAGGAGAAAGAAGGAAGAGCACAGATTAAAGCAGATCAAAGCAAACTACTACAAAGGCACAGACTACTCACCACACCACGCACTCATTCTCCAGCCTTTCCAGTGATCCAGGTGCCGCATCTGTCCCTCAGCAGCTCCCGGATCCCTCAGCTCTGTTCCAGGTGCCACATCTGTCCCTCAGAAGCTCCCGGCTCCCTCAGCTCCAATCCCGGTGCCACATTTATCCCTCAGCAGCTCCCGGCCCCCTCAGCTCCGGATACCATGGCTCCGGCATCTACATTTAGCGTGTGGGAACAATATGAAGCAGCAGTCAATAAAGCAGCACTCAAGGGCATGCATGCACGCAAGAAGCAGCAGCGCATGCAAGCTAAACGGACTAAGAAAGGAATAGCGCAGAGCAACACGGGTACAGCGCAGAGACAATAGAGACAAAGACAAGAGACTTAGAAGTGAAGCAGACATTAGCCAACCCCATCCAACAAGTCACAGCCGGTCTGGGCAGAGCCAGTGAAGCAACTGGTGCAGATGAAGAGTAGGACCCACTGTGACATTCAACAGATGAGTCCAGCCTTCCACGGGAGGGGTGATAGCCAGGGTGCATTGCCACTGTGCATTATACAGGCATATCACACGCATGGTTTGTTGTTAGGAAGCCAAATCCTACACAACGCCAGCTATCCTTGGGTTGCCGCATCCTACACAACACTCATGCTCCTTCCACTCCACACTCGGATGGTCTTCAATTAGCGCTACATGGGTGTTGGGCGACGTGAGGCGTGCAACTAGCATCAGAGTGTCCAGGCACTCCTGCAGAGTCCAAGGTAAGCGGTACAGGCCTACCCTTGGGGTGGAGTGTACCTGAATGGAGTGAGTCAATATGCATTCTGTGTTGTGTCTGGTTTTGGTTGTGACACACAATGCCTGAGCCAGTCCTGAATGAAACTGTTATGAATGGAGTGTGGTGCACTGAAAGGCTGGGGAGTAGCCCCCAAACCACATGCTATGTTGTGGGTGTCTGGTCAATAGACTAAATGGAAATGGCCCAAAATGTTGCCCTGACAATTGCGACAGCCAAAATGCCAGATTCCTTTTTTTTTAAACACTGCCTTTACACCACATATATATGTGGGGGGTATGGGATATTATAATAATATGGGGAGTGTGCGGGGGGTTCCTCCCTCATATGTATGTGTTGTAAATGGGGTGTAATTAAAAAATAAAATTAAGAATAAGTTAGCATTTTCAGCCGTCGCAATTATGTGTGGTTGCCGTGATCACATCCGCCTGAATGCCTATGAGCCTGATTGGCTCCTGCCTGCATGAATGCACTTCTATGTGATTGGCTGCCTGAGCGTGGGTCAGCCTTAGTGAATGGGGAGTGTCTAACAAGAAACCTGAAACTGAAGTTATCTTAAGCTTGCATCCTTGACTCCAGCTGGAGAAAGTAGTCTAAGGCTGAATAGCTTCAAGCAATTCGAAAGCTGCAGTGCTGACTTAAGGACTGAACTAGAGAGACCTGGATAGTGACCTCTTCCAGAGCTATGAGGGAACATCATGCAACTGCTGCTCTTCACCCAAAGTGTCCTGGAAGCCAGTCAGTCCTGTGTGCCTAGCGTCCGGAGAAGGCATCATTGTAGGTCCAGAAGAGGAGTGCCCGAAACCCTTGAAGTCAAGAAGTGTATCTGTGTCAGCCAGGGTTCACAGGAATGTTTGTGATTGCTAGAAGCCAGGTTGCTGAGTATCACTCAGAAGAGGGGGTACCCTGGCCTTGTGCTGCTTGACACACAGACCTGCAAAAGTTCCAAATCATTGAAGAATCCTTCAAAGGGCCTCCCTGCCACGACATCTGTCCATTTGTCCACGCTGGAAAGACTGAAGAAGGTCCCCCGCCTACAGTGCAGTGTCCACAAGTGGGGTTCCCACCACCAAAATCCAAAGAAGATGTCCGAGTGTCCAGACTTGGTGAGGCTCTGTAGTCTAGTCCAGTATTCGTGCCCAAGTTTCCAGAAGCCATCCAGAGGTCCGTGTTGCGGCTGCAGCACCAAAGAACTGGAATGCGGTAAACTGCAAAATCCCAAAAACTGACACCTATTTCTCCCACTGCACCAGTCACCACCGAAAGTCATCCAAGGCCACCCAGGGTATTATCTTCTGCTGCCATGCCTTGTCGAGGTCCACGGCAAGTTTCAGCTTGGTGGGATATCCACAACCAGAGTAATGACCTGCTAACAGAGACCACTGCCGAGACCGAAAGTCCTGCCTTCCCGACACTGTTTGGTTCCCTTTTTCTTCTCGAAATCCTAGCGACTCCTTCTTCCAAAGGGGGTCCATCCTCAAGGGGTCTCGTCAAGTAAGGCCATGAAACTCCACCACTTTGCCTGCCAAGAAGCATCTTCCATCCTCAGGAATCATCCAGGGGTCCCATATTCATCTTGGATCCTGTTGTCCTCTGGCTTCTGTAATGGAGGCATAGTATCACAGTAAAACAGACACAAGTGACCACAGATCAAGGGCATTTATTTAACTTCAAAAAGGGTTTGAAAAACACTATTTAATCCTAAATCTACAGATGGGCGCAAGCAACGACCATGAAATAATAATAAGGCCTATTTCCAATCCTTACCTCTAAATACAAATAGTGTGGGAAACAATGTTACGCAAAAGAAAGATTTTTCCAGGATATTCAGGCCGTTGGTCTCCCTTCCGCACGTTTTCAGCATGGGACAAGGTGGTACACTGGAGCTTAGCACAGCCTCTGGCTTCTCTAGCACGAGGATGCAGTCCAAACATTAGCATCAGGGCCTTCAGTGCCCAAGTCTCGTTGCCTTTCAAAGTCTCTTCTTTCAGAGGGCCTGATGCGACAAACAAACAATGGGCCTCATTAGGACCCTGGAAGTAGCTGTGCCCTTACTAATGGCATGGCTGCCGCCGGTAATTATTTTTTACCTGCGCCCAGGGCAATTACTGGGTCATGCCGACCTTGGCGGACCCGGCAATTGCCCTTTTCTGGGCGCCGGTAAAAATTATTCCCCATTCCCATTTGAGACACATTGGGCTCAATGGGAATGGGGAGGATGGCAACAACAGCCCCATTAATAACGGGGCCATTGCTGCCACCAGGTACTGCTCACAGGTGCGCGCTCTGCACGCCTGGTCTGACCAGGCATTCCAGAGCGGCACCCGCAAGCATTCTCAGAAGCATTCCGCAACATTTGTAATGAGGCCCAATAAGTTCTTTTCCTCTTAAGATTTCACAAGTATTCAATTTCTCAGGTGATTCACTGTTCACCTCAGATCCCCCTCAGCCGGGCTCAGATCCCTTTCAACGCAATGTTCAATTAGTCTCCCTCCGCCAGGCTCGGACTAATTCCAATTTACTTTGCCACCAACTTTCTTTACATTTATTAACATTGAAGAATTTCAATTGTTCACAGAATGTTGCTTTACCGTTGCAGGACCACTTCGATTCACAATGTCACACTCTGTCGCTTTTGCCACCTTTCAGTTGGATACCACAGAGACTTTCGAATGAGCACCTATGTGGTGCCGTACCACTCTGTCGAAGGTATCGTATCTTGGCTTCAAAGTTCAATCACTCATCTGTTGTTCAATTTTGCTTGCGTTGATTATCACATATGCTTCATACACTGTTTGCTTCAGCATGCACTATGCAATGTTGCCGCTTGCAACCTTGGTTCAACACAGGCCGGCCTGGTATTAGTCTCCCCAACTCACCGGCTGTGCCGACTTCAATGGTGCTGCTTTGTTGCAGGAGCCAAGGACAGTACCACAGCAGCAAGCTATTCTCCCTGCCTTGACTATCGACGCAGGAGAGCCCTGGGTAACTCAAACACACAATGCCAGATTCTTCAACCTTGTTTCCTGGTCTTATGTTTCCTTTTCTCGAAGGCTCGTGAAGGTAATAGTTCCTTGTCAAAAAGGTCAAGGGCGCTTGCCTCCTTGCAATACTATTCTGTTTTACCGTCCTTCGTCTTGTATTAAACCGCCATCGTGGAATTGCTGCTTCTTCGTATGCTTTGCTTCACTCAGAGTGTGCTATCATGCTCCGCCTTTTATCCTTGTTGGGAAGTATAATGGAAGTCAGGTGTCTGTAATGGTCAGTAATTGCCTGACCGTTGTATTGAGACATGTCGGGTATACGGCTCGAAGCTAGTCCGTTTTCTCTTATAGTGAGCTGTGCGTGTATCAGGCAGGTAGCTGGGGCAAGCTGTTTGGAGGGTTGGCAGGCCTGGCATAGGCACACAAAGAAGCCATAACAAATCCCTCCATTCATTCCTTCCTAGTGTTTGCAGTAACTTCCTGGTTACCACTTCCTGTTGCCAAACAGGAAGTGCATTACCACTTCCTGTTGCCAAACAGAAAGTGCATGATAATTCATGAGCTCTCTAGTGGTTGGGTGTGACTGGCTATATAAGTCACACCCAAGATTCTTCCAGTGCTTTGTGTTGCTTACTGTGAGCTGTATCAGCGACACACTTCCCGTGCTCTGGATCAGCCAGCATCTGCTTAATTGCTCCGGATCATCCTGTTTCTGCTTACCTGCTCTGGATCATCCTGCTTCTGCTTACCTGCTCCGGATCATCCTGCTTCTGCTTACCTGCTCCGGATCATCCTACTGCTGCTTACCCGCTCCGGATCATTCTGCTTCAGCTTACCTGGTTCTTACTCCACGCCGCAGCTATCTCCAGTCAAGAGGGGACTTCTACACCGGCACCTGCAAGAACAAAGAAGAACTGCGTTAACACGCACACATCAGTAACGCTGTGCATACTCATCGAATCTTCCCGTGACGCTGGAATCCAGGTTAGTTGTACGAGTGCACAAACCCCTGTAAAAGAAAGAAGAGACATTATTCATTGCGCTCGCCCCAATAACGCGGACACTTATTTCACTGCGCTCTCTCTCTCTACGCGGTGCATACTTACCAAAAGCCTCCGTGCAAACTTACCTAACCACCAAGTCTCTGCAGCATTGAACCTGGACTTGAGGCGCTAATACCACATCATTTCTCCTGCAAGGGAAAGGGAGAGACATTACCAGGTGCGCTCGAATTGAAGGCGATGTGCAAATCTACCAGCAGCTAGCTTCTACACGCAGCGCTTCTCACCCACAAAAATACCGGCAAACAAAGACAATACAGACAATTTTGGACACTCAACATTCTCCGCGCAACGTTCAATTGTGGGAAGGACTTTCTAGCCAGTGAAGAAACTGGCACCTTCAACTCTCGGCCTCACTGTGAAGGCATAAAACAGCATTTGGCATCTGAACTCATACCCTACTAAAGATCAAGGTAAGCCCATAGGGGGACATCCCAGCACACAGTAAAGAGAAGGGAAGGGCCCAGGGGAATTGCGTGAATTCAGGTCTGAGTGTACACCTTGTATTTGACAGGTATTCCTCCAGGTGAAACAGGGGAAGTGAAGACTCGGGGTCAAGGGAGGCTCGTCCATCGCTCCTACAGAGACACAGGTGAGTTTGACAGAACACAAAGCCATCCTCAATACCTCTGCCCGAGCGATGGAAACCTCCGAGGTAGACCAGCTTTCCCTATTGTTAGGTGAACTACGGGCCGAGATGCATGCAGCCTGCTCAGAGACAAATGCCTTAAGGCGTGAACTGGTAGTCAAAAGAGACAAAACAGATGATTTGGCAAGACAGCTCCTACAGACTCAAGCTGGTCTAGCACCCCTACCAGGTGGAGTTCCACAGGGGAAGCCTACTGTGGCACCTGTAGCCACACCCGTTCAGGTATTGCTTCCAGGCAACATCCCTTTAGCACCCCCAGAACGCTTCTCTGGGGATCCCAAGTAATTTGGAGCGTTCATGAATCAATGCCTGCTACATTTCATATGCAAACCAGGCACTTTTCTGAACGACCAAGCTAAAGTAGCTTTTGTCCTCTCCTATTTAGGAGGGCATGCGGCGGACTGGTCTGTCCCGTTAGTGCTCCGGGATGACCCTTTACTGAGAAATTAGCCAGGTTTTCAGCGTGAACTGGAAAAACTATTTGCCCATCGGACTCGAGGTCAGGCCCTGGATGATGAGCTACTCTCTCTGCGACAGGGTGGTCAGGATCTTATCTCATATGTTGCCACATTCAATCACTTAGTAGCTGAATCAGGTTGGCCAGAGGAGAAACGAATAACATTATTTTATCGAGGACTGAGAGGTGAATTAAAAGATGTCTTGGCGCAAGTAGTTAATCTTCCCAAAGATTGCAGTGAATACATCGACCTAACTATGCAACTAGACCACCGGTTACAGGATTGCAAGGCCGATAAAAACCAGATCAGAGCATAGACCAGTGTATGTCCAACCAAAGGAAGAATTCCATCGACATGCCTCAGAGACACACTCAGAGCCCGTGCAATTGGGTGTTCTAAGGGGGCCACTCACCAAGGCAGAGAGAGAACAGAGGCGTCAGGAAAAACTTTGCTTATATTGCGGCCAATCTGGTCACTTCCTCCGGAACTGCATGATTAAACCCCCACGGAAGACAATGGGGGTACTAGATAACACAGGGGAAGGCACAGGTGCGGTAGCGGAAAACTCCAATGCCCGGCAGATGTAGAGGTTGGTCTGTCGAGCCAGGAACGGAGCACTCAGATCTCACATTTCATTATTCCTGTGATTTTGGTAGACCCTTCACAGCCCACCCGAATGCATGCCTTCAAGGCTTTCATAGACAGTGGGGCTATTGGGAATTACCTGGACATAAACACTGCAAAGACCTTGGGATTGGCATTCCACCGTAAGGACACCGCAGAAAGCATGAACGCTGTGGATGGCACACAACTCTTTTCGGGACCAGTAACACAGTGTAGTTCCACCATCACCTTAATCTGCCAGGATGGCCACAGAGAAAGTATTAGATTCGACCTTATCGCTGCACCCCAATTCCAGCTGATTCTTGGGATACCGTGGCTAGAGACGCACAACCCAAAGATAGATTGGCGAGCTCAAACCTTACTCTTTTCCATGGAATTCGCCTCTTGTTACGACAACAAAGGGATCAAAGGAAGCCCATTGTTAGCTTCACAGGAAAAGATAGCAGGTTTAGGCCTGGTGGGCACTTTACCAAAGGAATACCAGGAGTTGCAGGATGTGTTCGAGAAGGAGCAAGCTAATACACTACCACCACATCGAGTTTACGACTGCCAGATCGACCTGCAACCAGGGGCGCAAGTACCGTGCAGCCACATTAATGCATTAACCGAGGAAGAAAACACTCATCTGCGGACCTACTTGGATCAATACGTGGCCACTGGCTTCATTAGACCATCTAAGTCACCAGCCACCTCCCCACTCTTCTTCGTACTGAAGAAAGAGGGGGACTTAAGAACGTGTATTGATTACCGGGCCCTAAATCAAGTTACCATAAAAAATAAGTACCCGTTACCTCTGATACCAGTACTCATAGACCAGGTGAGACAAGCGAAGATTTTCACCAAGCTAGACTTACGCGGCGCATATCACCTGGTACACATGAAGAAAGGGGACGAGTGGAAGACTGCGTTCGGTACCCGCTAAGGCTTGTACTAATACCAGGTCATGCCCTTTGGGCTTTGCAATGCCCTGGCTGCGTTCCAGCATTTTATGAATGATGTGTTACGGGAACTCCTCGATATCTGCGCAGTCGTCTACATCGATGCCATTCTGATCTACTCCACCACTCCCCAAGAGCACGTAACCCATGTGCGAGCTGTAATCCACAAACTACGTGAAAACCAACTGTACGCAAAGCTAGAAAAATGCTCCTTCCACGTCACCGAGGTGGAGTTTCTGGCATATGTACTGACACCGCAGGGGATCAAGATGGACAATAGAAAAGTGGAGGCAATCCTCACTTGGTCCTCACCCACGTCTGTAAAGGGAGTAGAGAGTTTCCTAGGGTTTGCAAACTTTTATCGACGCTTAATACCAAGATTCTCACATATTGTACATCCAATAACGTCCTTGCTATGCAAACACCGAAAGTTCGAATGGACACCAGCGGCAGAAGAAGCTTTCCAAGCTCTCAAGGAAAAATTCACCTCAGCCCCAATACTGCAACACCCACAGCCCGATTTACCGTACATCGTGGAAACGGATGCTTCAAGCATTGCCATGGGGGCCGTATTGTCTCAACCAAATCCTGAAACCGGATGCCTTCATCCCATTGCCTTTTGGTCAAGGAAATTTTCCCCAGCAGAATTAAACTATGCAATTTCTGAGAAAGAACTCCTAGCAATCAAAAGTGCACTGTGTGAATGGTGACATTACTTACTAGGAGCAAAACACACCATCACAATAATAACAGATCATCGGAACTTGCAATACTCACGCTCTGCAAAAGCTCAGTCTTCTAGGCAGTTCCGTTGGGCCCTATCCTTAATGGAGTATGACTTGGTAATCACATACCCCCTGGAGTTAAGAATGGGAAAGCGGATGCGTTATCCCGCATTTTGGGTCCTCCAGTACACTCCCCCGTCTTGAAAGTTTTTTTGTTTGTAAAACAACAACTTTAAACCATATCCAATGTCTATTCTCCTTAATATTTATCTAAAAACATCTTAACACAATCTTACACTTTGGTACATACTAACGTATTGTCATTCTTAAAACAAACATGTGCGTGTCATCTCTTTCCATGTAAGCCCTACTTCCTGTAATCGTGTGCCTCTAATCTAACTGTATACCTTGGACGATTCACAGCCATTGTGAGACTCGAGAGGTTTAGTCAAGCTTTGAGGCAACCCATTAGCCCATTGTCTCTTCGTATATCACACCTTGTCTGCAACTCCCACACCAACAAAGTACAGTCTCTCCTTGATCACCTTCTTCTGGCCATATTGTTTTCACTTTGTCCTTCCCTCTTTTCCACACTCTTTCCTTTTCCGTATCTTCCGTTTTATTCGTCTTTTGTTTGGCGTTAGTGGACCGTCTGTGTTCTGTCGCCTTTTCCTTTTCATTGTGCTGTTTTCACAGTCGGTCTCCCAGGTTCTTTTGATGCTTAGACCAGAAGTCCATTGTTTTTTCCTTTTCAGAAGACATTCAGTTTATTTTTCCTCCCAGAGTGTCTCTCTTTCAAAAATAAGGGTTCATTGTTCAATGGGTCCACAAGAGGGCACGGTACAGCATGGGGATGCAGGGTTGGGGGAGTCTTTTTGCAGACACAATTCAGTGTCAGGCTTTCACTGGGTTTCTCTATGACCCCCCTCTCTCCTCACGCGGTTCAACGTTAATTTCCCAAGGCATACAGGTCCCTCTACGTATACCTGTAATATAAAACAGAATGAGTTTCTTTTATAAAATAAGGAAAAGGAAGTGTCCACTGGCTGTGGATCACTCGCGTCCCCTGCAGACTCAGGTTATTGCCAGTGGCAATCAATTGTTCAAAATGTTTCTCTAATACTCTTGAGGATCTGTTTCAGTACTCCATTTCTAGTCTGAACTGCTTACACAGCAAAGAGGAACAACTTAAAGTTGACTTAGAGTAACTGGCTAATTAGCCACCAACTGGGGTTATCTCAATCTGCACTTTGGTAATAGTCATTTACACACTTTCTTAATCTGTAGAGGTAATAATCATGCAGTCACTTGGTTATTGATTTCAGTAGAAAAATACAATGTATTAATACATGCCAGTCTATATTCAGCAATATTACCAATTGTTGATCATCATATAGTGTCATGTCTTCAATCACAAAATATATACATTTTAGGTACAGTAGAGGCCTAACTACTGTTCTAAATAGCTCAACGCGTTTCGGGAAGTCATTTTCCCTTCTTCAGGAGCAAAATATTCTATGTTAATAACTTTCAAACTTCATGTTTTCATAATCTGGGTTCTTCCGGACAATCTGTTTCCCTCTAGAGAGAAAATCACAGAGAATACTTTTAGTCCATTGTTCTCCAATTGCAATGTGCGTAAATATTTTGTCATTTTTACATTTTTACAACTCAAATGTGTCTCTACCTCTCATTGGTGCCCCTTCGGTGTGTCTCTGGCTGGAGTAGTCAGTAATCAGGGTAGGTGACCCCTCTAGTATAGTGATTTGGTCCCGGGTAGAGGCTGGAGCTGAAGAGTTCTATAGGAAAGGAAATGGGTACATAATTCTGCTCGTTAAAGTTTTACAAAATGTCTTCAAGGCTGAGTAATTCTCAGTTATTACTATCAGAGTCTTGTATATGTAAAAAAGTGAGTTACTCGCCCCTTCATGCGAGTGAGGTCAGGGTATGCAGTGATCAGCCCAGTACCCAAATGGTGGGGGGAGGTGAGCTTGTCAGAGCAGGTGTTACCTGTAGGTAAAAAGCGAAGTTGGGTCAACCCTTGTCCTGTACACACAATGTGGAAGTTAAATCAAAGGAAATCCTCTAACCTTATATATTTTGTTGGGCTTCTTACCTCTCAGTTGCAGGTAAGTGTTCTGGGAAGGAGTCCGCGAATACAATGGAGCGCTGACATCCCGTTGTTATTACCTAGACGTGGCGTCGGTGCACGTCAGCGCGATGACGTCAGATGTAAACATCTGACGTCATCACACCGCGCGCTACCAACCGCGGGTCATCACTCCAAATCTCTGCTAGGGGGTTAGGCCTGGAAACTGAGTATACAATTTCATATAACCAATGTCAAGGCCATCTTGGATGATGG
This sequence comes from Ambystoma mexicanum, assembly GCF_040938575.1. Lineage (NCBI taxonomy): Eukaryota > Metazoa > Chordata > Amphibia > Caudata > Ambystomatidae > Ambystoma > Ambystoma mexicanum. Next base: position 415,585,187 of record NC_090934.1, on the reverse strand, counting down.
TATGAATCAGTCAGGTATGGAATACCTTACATGGAAAGTTGCTACAGACACAGAGCCCGCCGCATAGAAATTTGCCTGCGCGGCAAGCCCACTTGGAACCCCGGCCCTCCCAAGTGACATTCCATAGCCTAACACCCGCCGAGGCCTGCAGAAACCCAGCGGCCAAGCCCGCACGCACGGCAAGGGAGTGCGCCACCTCTACATAGCCCGGAACATTATAAAAAAAGAAAAAAAAACACTCCCAGCAGCCCAAATAGAAGAATTAACGTGGGTGCTTGAGGTCGGCACAAACGTGCAAATTAGAGACGGATGCCCAGCTGGAGATAAGGTACAAGCACCCCACAGAGCCACAAAGGCTTCAGCCGACGCGGCAGACCCTCTTGGAACCCCGGTCCTCCCAAGTGACATTGACTACCTTAATAGCCGCCGAGACCCATAGGACCCTGCAAGCCCAAACACACGTTGGGAGAGAAAGCTACGCCCGCATAGCCTGGAACTGCCCCATAGATGTTCACATCAACACCCGGGCAAGGCGGCACAAATGACGGGTACCGTGAGTACCCGAGAACAGCGTAATTGTTCTCTTAAACCCACCACTAACTTGCCAGGCAGTGAGCTGTCGAAGTGTAAGCCACAACAAAGCTGCAAATCATCACAAGTTGGTGAAACAGCATCAGAGAAACAGGGCAACATAGACCTAAGAGAATCACCCCGGCCCTTCCCACGTAACCCCGCCATCGACATACCGGCTAATTTGAGCCCCACACCACCGGAGGCTCCAATATAGCACCCAGCGGACAACCAACTGGCGCAATCAGAGGCGCAACTCAGACGTCACTCTGTAGAATAACAATTTGGTGAGTGCAAGCACCTCACCGATCCAGTTAGAACGTGATATTGATCTCGGGATAACCACATTCTTCAAGCTGAGGTTCCTCGGCCTGAACCACCCCGCCCCCATCGTTCAGCAGCATTCACACCTACACTGATCATGGGGAAAACCGACAAGGCGCAGAGAAAGTTGAACTTTGAAAGCTGTCCCTCTGCCAAAATTCCTCCTACTACCAGTAGATCACAATCACCCAATCAAGCACCAGCCCAGGAGGACGATGAAACGCACGACTTTGACATCAGGGAAATTCTTCTCGACCTCAAAGCTGGCATAGGAGGCCTGGGGTGCAAACTCGACTCACTCTCCTTTAAAGTAGACCAGCTCCAACACCGGTTGGACAAACACGCTGACAGGCTGGATACAGTCGAGCAGAGAGTATCAGACCTTGACGACGGCACAACAGCCCTGACTTCAAGAGTGTCCGCACTAGAAGCTCAGATGAAAGTAGTCAGTGCTAAGAACGAGGACTTGGAAGGTCGTTCCCAACGTAACAACATAAGGATAGTTGGAGTCAGAGAACAACAACTTGCGACTAAAATGGAGGATTATGTGGAGAAGTTATGTACAGAATTGTTCGGAACAGAAATCCTCTCCAAATTGTTCGTCATCGAAAGAGCCCACAGAGTTCCCAACATAAAACCGATCCCAGGAGCCAACCCCCGCCCAATCATAGCGAAACTGCTAAATTACAAAGATCGAGATGCAATCCTGAAGGCCGCCAGGGATAAAGGTGAACTCCAATACGATGGTGACAAAGTCCAATTCTTTATAGACTTCTCACAGGCAGTACAGGCACAAAGAAGATCGTTTGCAGCAGTAAAACGTAGACTACAAGAAAATCAAATCCAGTACTCAATGCTCTTCCTGGCGAAACTTTGCATCCAGCATGAAGGCAAAACCCAGTTCTTTAATACTCCAGAAGAAACCAGTGACTTCCTCGACTGCTCCGGTTGTAGACCTGCCACAAACAACAGCAGACCACAAAGGGGCGATCGGCCAAGGAGAAATCCACCGTAAAACTCATTCCAAGAGGATCGCAAAACAACAACGTACCAGAATCAAGAAATTATCGTGACCAATGCCACAGATCTAACCAGTATTAGTAGTAGGGAGCTAGCCTCCTCTTGGAGGGTCACTAGCGCCCCAAGCAAAGCAATGTTGTCTGTCATGTTGACAAGGGACCTTTTTGTGGGCCATTTGGGGGTTGCCCACCGTGAGGGAAGCCGTACGGGCCAGTTTGGGGTTGCCCGTGTTCAAAACTCCCAGAGGGAACTAGGATGGAAGCGCGCCACCCATTCGTTGCCACCCGCTGACCCACCACTCCTAATCTCACCATTAACGCTGCTACTCCACCCAGCAAATGTACTCCCATACAACGACTATAGCGCCAGGACAAATCTAGCCACGATATTACCGATCATTGAGAACAAAACGCGAACCAACATATGCTCTAACCCCTCCAATTCAAAGTCATAACTTGGAACATAAGAGGAGGCAACATCCCATCTAAAACCAGGAAAGTCCTGCAATATCTGAGAAGGCATGCAGTGGACGTAGCCATGCTCCAAGAAACGCATTTACTCCCAGGGAAAGGTCACCAGTGGGCTAAGAGTTGGGGTTGCCATAGATACTTCTCCTCATATTCATCTTACTCCAGAGGAGTCACAATCCTCATCCAAAAAAGAACCAACTTCCGGCTAGTTCCTACAGCAAAAGACACCGAAGGGAGAGCCATCCTAGTATGTGGCATCTTAGCAGGCCAAAAAATAACCCTTGTCAACTCCAACGCACCAAACGTCGACGGCCCTGACAACTTTGGTTGGGTACTAACCCATCTCTCCGCTCAAGACCAGACAACCATAATATGAACACAGTACTGGATCCGGCAAAGGACAGATCACGAACCACACCACAGCTCTTATCCAAAGCCTGCCTTCAAATAAAAGAAATCTGCAGGGCATTAGACCTAAAAGACGCATGGAGGGCATCCAACGGGGAGCTACGAGACTACACCTTCCACTCGGCGGTATTCGTATCCGAACTGAGAGAGGAAATCTCCATGTTCCTGGAAGCCAACAAAGGCTCAGTTCCCTCCGCCAGCATGGTCTGGGAAACGCTAAAGTGCTTTACAAGAGGTGTCTGCCTCGCCAAGGAAAACGGTATCCTCAAACTCATCAGGCGGGAACTAGCAACCAGCGAAGAACGTCTAAAGGACCTTGAACTTCAAAACACAAGCACTGTCGACCCAAAGCAAAAGCCGCTCTAAAAGAGGAGCTACTGAAGTTCAGCGCCGCAGCAGATCGCGAAATTAAATTTCTAAATCGCAGGGGGCGTGGCCAGCAGCCATCCGATGAGGACGTGAGCCCGTGCTGCTCCCGCGCCACTGGCCTTAGCCTGCTGAAATCCTGCTAAAATATATATCCGAGCAGAACCCTGAAATACTCCAGCGGTGTGTGAGACTCTCCTACACCGAATCATGGTGCTCCGACGCAAATCCGTAAAAGGAATCGCCGTCCAGATCGAGTGGAAGCTGCAGGAACCGTGACAAGTGCGGAGACCAAGATGGCCGCCATAACTGCGAGCGCGCACTAACTGTCGGCCGGCGGCCGGCGCACGAACAGCTCCACCGGGCTCTGCAGTCAACATCCTGACCGCGGTGGCGGGGCGGTGCAGCGATCGCAGGTCCAGCCCGCCTGGCGAACGCCTCTGCCTGCGCGAGAACCCCTTCGAACCGGGGGCCTGAAGAGGGCCCGGAGCGGGAAGCTTGGCGTGTCAGTGTTGGCGCGGAAGAAGACGCACAGCGCACCGACTAGCGCGCCCCCTACAACCGGAGACGTGGACCCGCTACTCGAGGCCTGGAACATCCGGCGATGTGGTAAGGAGTGGGGAAGGTGGGATAGAGAGTGCTAGCGAACCACCTTCCCTCCCCCCACGGGCGAAGGACCTCCAGACGGAGCTGCGATCTCTACCGGCGCCTGCTGACAACTTGGGCTGTGAACCCCCTCTCATTTCTGGGACACAACAGGCGCCCCCACAGCGACGTGCAGCCCAGTGCGTGTGGCCGCTACCAGGGGATAGAACCACAGGGCCCCGGTTGACCGACTCGCATATCACGCACCCACACCGTCTTGGCCCACAGAGCTGCTGAAAGTGTGGCTAATAGACATTGTTTGGACAAGGGAACTGTAAAGCTAGCACAAGCATAAATACCCGCGGGTCGCAACGGGCCCGGCACCACCATTAGTGCCTACCCCCAGCACCTGCCGGCCCCCCATCCCCCGGGACCAGAGATCAGCACACTGCAACAGTACCACAACAAGCAGAGAATGGGTAAGGAGAAGCCCAGGAAAACATCCACACAGAGCAGGATCGAGCAGTATGCAGCCATGCCACCACCCCGCTCACCAGAGAGGCCACCGTCGGTCGACCCGGATCATGTGGACAATATTTCTCTAAGAGATATCATGAGCGCCCTCACCAACTCCAGGACCTCGATGGAAAAAAAGATGGACAGTATTGGTGCAGACGTGTCCCTGCTACGCCATGATCTGCAAAAGCTGACCTCCCGAACAGGAGAGGCAGAGGCACGAATCTCTGAAACCGAGGATAGCCTGCGAGGTGTAAATTGGCAAGTGGCGAGTATGCTAGCACGGATAAAGACCCTGGAAGCAAGAGTGGACGATAGCGAGGGTAGATCCCGGCGCAATAATATCCGCATAATCGGCCTGCCGGAAAAAGCCGAAGGGGAATGCATGGAACTCTTCCTTGAGGACTGGTTGACGAATATCTATGATGGAGAGGCATTCTCTAAATTCTTCTCTATCGAGCGGGCCCACCGCATCCCAGCTGGCAAAGTGACACCAGGAGCTCCACCACGCACAGTAATTGCCAAATGTTTGAACTATAGAGATAGGGACACGGTACTCCAACTGGCAAGATCGAAGGGCACGGTCACATTCAACGGATCCAAAATAGCCTTCTTCCCCGATTTGACCAGGGAGGTACAGAAAGCACGACAGTCATTTGACCCGCTCAAGAAGCGTCTACAATCAATAGGTGTCAAATATGGACTGCTCTTCCCTGCCCAACTCAAGATATTCCATGGGGGCACGACCGTGCATTTCACCAACCCCAGAGAGGCGTGGAACTGGGCCGAACGGCACATAGAAGGGGACTGGAACACGGAGGGAAGAAGGAGAGATAGACGCAATAGTCCTCGCCCAGAACGTCCGCCAGAGCAGGGCCAACAGCAGCGGCCACAACCAGGAAATCCGCTGCGGGAAGAAATATGAATTGGGAGCAGTTTTGGGCAGAATGCCAAAGCTACTAAGCCTAGGAGCACCACAAATCTCTCACCCCCCACGCCGATCTACGCACGGAATACAACCAGGCCAGTGGCCGAACAGCCACCCGCCCCACGAGCTAATACTAAAACCAAAGAAGTCCGCGACAGCACCACAGACAGGTGCTGTGAAATCTACGAAGTTCATGTGCCACTGAGGGTGGCTTAGTTAAGGTTTACTTGTTCTGTTCAAATTTCGGGCGACAGATACTCCAGGTTGGGTGGGAGTATAGGGAGGGGGGTTAGGTAACACTACCGGGGCAGTAGCTGCCTCCAGGGGAACGAGGGATGGAGTTGAGGGGAGGGGGAGTTCTTATTCTTGCTCTGGGTTTTGTCTTTATTTTTGTTCATGTATGGTCCGACAACACTAAATATTCACTCCTACGAACCCGCATCACATGGCGAAACAACAGACCATGCATCTTCCCGGAATCCTACATATACTGCCCAACAGTAACCCGCCCCCCAACCAGATGACGAATGCTAGATCTGATACAAAATCATTACGTCTCCTGACATGGAATGTCAATGGGCTGGGTAGTGGGATAAAACGCAGACTGGTCACCCAAGCGTTAAACAGGCAAGCGCCGGATGTGGCGTTGCTCACAGAAACACACCTGGCGGGCACCACATGCAACCTATTTAAACGTGGTAACTATCGCACAGCACTGCACTCGGGTTTTACTTCAGGCTCCAGAGAGGTCCTCATACTGATCCATAAGAAGCTGCCGCTCACACTTTCCAGTGTGTCACAGGACACAGGAGGCAGATTCGTGCATATGACAGGAACCCTATGGAATCAAACCATAACAATACTAGCTGTTTATGCACCACCCGCGCTGTTGCCAAATCTCATAGAAGAGATAACTCCCCTGATAGTACAGGACTCCTCAGACACACTAATCCTTGGTGGCGACTACAATGATTTTATGAACCTGGGTATGGACGGTACACACCTAAGGGGCAAGAATCCTGACATGCACACAAGGCTAGCCACCTTCACATCAGCACTGGGACTGAGGGATGTATGGCGTGACCTTCACCCCAAGAAGCGAGAATACTCTTTCCACTCGGGCGCCCATGCATCCGTCTCTAGACTGGACTATTTTTTCGTTCCAACCACAGAGGTGCATAGAGTACTTAACGCCACCCTACTCCCGCGCGGCATCTCTGACCACTCGCCCCTACTAATAGAACTATCAACGTCAAGGCCAATCCCTCCACCTTCATGGCGCCTTAACAACTATTACTTAGGCTTCCCGGAGCTTGCAGAGCGTATTCAAGAAACCACAACCAATTACTTTGAACTAAACGCAGGGTCAATTGATAACCCAGGATTGTTGTGGGAAGCGTATAAGCCGGTATTGCGGGGAGAGATTATCTCCTGGACAACGGCGCACAAAAAGGCTCAAATGCAAAAAGTAAAAGAGGCTGAAGAACAGGTGGAACGTGCAGAGCGTGCACATCTGGCGCGAGACCTGCCTGAAACGAACCGAGCACTGGTCCTTGCCCAAAAAAAAATGCACAATGTAGCCCCAGACAACGCTAAACAGGCGCACAGCACGATGCGCGCCAGATTATATGAGACTGGAGATAAGGCGGGTAAATTGTTAGCCTGGCTGGAGCGCAGGGATGAAGGGCACAAACAGGTCAGGATGATCAAACCCGACAATTCGGAACCGCTGTGGACAGATCAGGCTATTACAGAAGGCTTTGCAGCTTACTATGCAACGCTCAATGGGTCAGCGGAAGCCCCCACTAACCTCTCCGTGTTAAACAGGATCACCCTTCCTAGCCTAACGGGCACACAGAGAGATCTACTGGAGGCAACCATTACTGAAGAGGAACTAGGGTTGGCCATGTTACAATTACATCCCGGGAAAACACCGGGGCCGAACGGCTTCCCGGTGGAGACATGGAAAGGGATAGAACCAAGTGCGATACTTCCATATCTCCTGCAGATGTACACACACTCGAGGGAGCAAGGACAGCTCCCCCCAGACCTAAGGAGGGCAACTATAATAGTGATCCCCAAACCAGATAGGCCTCCAGAGAAATGTAGTTCGTACAGGCCGATTTCGCTAATCAGCACTGAAACCAAAATCCTGGCCAAAGCATTAGCAAATTGACTGCAGAAAGTTATCCTGTCACTTATACATCCAGACCAGTGCGACTTTATGCCCCAGAGGTCTACGCGTATGAACATACACAGACTGCACGCTGCACTCGAAAAATCCTCCCTCCTGCGGGGTCCCTTGGCGCTTTTAGCAATAGACTTTGAGAAAGCCTTCGACTCGGTGCACTGGCCAGCACTGTGGGAAATAATGCGTCGAATGGGTTTCGGTGACCAATTCCTGGGATGGGTGCAGTTGCTATATAAGTCTCCAGAGGCCATGACCAGAGTAAATGGGTGGCTCTCGCAGCCACTTAAATTGGGCAAGGGGACACAACAGGGCTGCCCCTTGTCTGCAATGCTTTTTGCGCTTGCCATAGAGCCGTTGGCGATTCTGCTAAGAGAATCACAAATGTGGAAGGGCTTCCGGTGGACAGATGATTGGGAGGATACGGTCTCACTATATGCGGACGACCTGCTCCTGTATCTATCAGACCCCATAACCTCTTGTCCTGCAGTTTTACGCTTACTGAAGGAATACGAATCCTTTAGTGGTTTGAAGGTAAACTGGTCAAAATCCACACTGTTTCCACTGAGAGAGATGGGTAGCGTAGGGATACAGAATTGCCCCTTTCGTATAGAAGTTGACCAGTTTCGCTACCTGGGGGTTCAGATAACAACGAACTTAAACGATTACGTAGAAAAAAACCTCCACCCAATCATAAACCGCTTTGCAGAGGACGTCAAACACTGGAACGCCCTGCCACTGACCCTACTGGGGAGAGCAGCACTATTTAAGATGATGGCACTACCTAGATTCCTGTACATACTCCAAAATGCCCCGTTACACATCCCCAGATGGGAGTTTCACAAAATCGACAGAATCCTCCGGAAACTCCTGTGGAACAATGGACACCCGAGAATAGCGCTCCACATCCTGCAGCGCTCCATCTGGGAGGGAGGCATAGGATTGCCGCGTATACAGACGTACTATTGGGCGAGTCAGATGGCAGTAATAAACGACCTATTACACGGCAACCCCTCGCTACCTCACATTAAATCTGATACCCTGGATGGAGCGAGCATAACCCCACTAGAGTCCCTATACCAGAAAACTAATATCAACACTACCAAAACAATGGCTGCTCACCGGGCATTAATCTGGGCAGAGGCTCATAAACATATAAACTGGGAAGGGAAAACCACACCGGTACAGCCACTGTGGGTAAATAAACACATCCCTGAGCTGGACAGGCTCCCAAAATGGCAGAACTGGATAACTGCGGGAATAACAAAAGTGGGGGATGTGATTCAGGATGGGGTAATTGTGCCATTTGAGAGGTTGGTGGAGGAGTTCAACCGCCCTGTCACTGACCGATACCGGCATATGCAATTAAGTCATGCCCTACAGCGGTACTTGCCTGACCTGCGGGACATGGCAGACTGCACCCCCATAGAGAGGAACCTGGTCCTAGTTAGCATAGACGCCAAAATCACCTCGGTGATGTATAATGTTCTCACCTCGTTTGCCACACCGGAGCTATCGAGTCTAAAGTCTAAATGGGAAAGGGATGTGGGAGAAATACTGCCTGAAGACTGGATAACAATCCTAATGTACCCAAGGGAAACCGCCATTTCGGCCAGATTACGCCTTGTCCAGCTCAAAATCCTGCATAGAGTCTACTATCCAAGGGTCGCATTGTACCGATGGGGTAAAACCGCAGACCCGAATTGCCTGCGCTGCCACCAGGAAGAGGGCACCTTTTTCCACATTATATGGGGCTGTCCGCACATCACGCTATACTGGCAACGCTGCTGCAACACACTTAGTAAGGTACTGGGTCGGACTGTGCCCAGAGATCCGAAATTGATGTTGCTGGGTGTCGAGGACGAGGGTGAGATGTCTCGCACTGATAAGCTACTGTTTGCAACCACCACGGCACTGATCAAGCGCAACATTGCCAAGCTATGGGGTTCGGAGGTAACCCCTGAGCATGCACAATGGATAGATGATGTAGATGCATGCATTGCGATGGAGCGAAGAGTATATGCGGCCAGAGGATGTCCTGGGAAAGCGGGGAAAATATGGGAAAAGTGGGAGAACGCACAATAAGACTATTGTATGACACAGGCCGGTGGCCAGAATGTAATTGCAATGCAAGAGTGTACAAGTAATTGTTAACATATCCTTAAGTTGTTGAAAGACGGACCTTATTTTCTTTTGTGATGTTATTGGTTGTTGGACCCCTTCATGGTCATTGTTTATTTTTGTGTATTATGCAATAAAATCAATAAAAATGTTTAATCAAAAAAAAAAAGGGGTCGAATGACAAGGGGGTCGAGTCAATTCGACTGAGGAAAAGGATCGATTTTTTTTTTGGGGTGTAAAAACACCTTTTTTAAGCTAAACTAGAGCAAAAAAAATATATTTAAGAAGAAAGTTGATCCTTTTGTTTTCGGTCGAGGCACTCTCACCTTTGGCATTCGATCCTTTTGTTTTCCAAACTTTAACTGGACAACTCCTATGACTTCGAGCCTTAGTTTCAGGACTGCTCCGTTGCAACGTCAACTACAGAATCAACCATCAGGTTCCAGTGCAGATTTGAGACCTGGGAGGACGACTCCTCACAGCTGTCCCCTAGCAGCACACACATATTTCAAAGGAAGCTACAAATACCAGGCACCAATATTATAAAATGAAACAAGGAGAACAATGAGAGACATTTTTCTTGGACATTCTAAGTTTTTATTTGGGACACATCCCCTCACATTTGTCTTTTGCTATGCTAATCTGCTAGGAGGACCAGTAACCAGCTCAAACAAGAACTGCAATGTTTATTAAAAAAAATGTTGTAACCTTCATGAAAGACATTGACACTTACTTTAGTGCAAGACAACCCTGACCATGTTTGAAATACTTGTATGCTTACTCTTGCCCCCTAAGGGAATTGCTTACGGTTTGCATTACAGCTCACCTAATGAATTGTTGAGAAACATTAAAAAAAAAAAAAAAAAAAATTCTAAATCGCAACAGTCAGGTCCGACAGTATGGTGAGGGCCAAAAACCTGGTGCCCTTTTGGCTAACTTAGTAAGAGCCGACAACAAACTGCCTCCGATAGAAGGTATCCATAACAAACAAGGTGAGATAATTCACAGCGACGAAGGAATGGCAGAGGAATTTAGGCTCTTCTACCAAGATCTTTACAGCACTAAACGCAACAAGGACTCAAACACCCCACTGGAGTACCTGGAAGACACAGAGTTGTACTGGGTCGAAAGTCATCTGCCTGAACCATTGAACGATATGATCACACAAGAAGAGATCATCGAGGCCATTAAGGCCCTTCCTAACTCCAAGGCTCCAGGCCCGGACGGCTTAACAGGAGAGTTTTATAAGGCATTTGCACCTACCCTAGCCCCCCTCCTGGCGGCAGTATACGAAGAAGCGCTGGAAAAAGGTACCCTCCCCCAATCCTTATGTGAGGCCAACATTATCCTCTTACACAAACCCGGCAAGCCACCAGAAGAATGCGCATCCTATCGACCCATCTCCCTACTCAACCTCGACAACAAAATACTAGCAAAGGTACTCACGAAGTGGTTGATGCCGCTGATGCCCGCCCTGGTGCTTGCAGACCAAGCATGGTTCATACCTGGCCGCAACACGACCTTTGGAATGAAAGGTTCAGCGTCATCGAAGCACTGGACCCATCACAACAGGCAATCGCGGTCCTTCTAGATGCCGAAAAGGCATTCGATTCGGTGGAATGGCCATTCCTATTCGCTGTACTCACCAGGATGGGACTGGGCGCCCGATTTATCAAACTTGTATCCCTACTATATACCAAGCCACAAGCCACTATCATAGTCGGAACAGCAAAATCGGCCCCTGTGAAACTGCAACGAGGTACCAGACAAGGATGCCCCCTATCAGTGCTGATCTTTGCCCTGGTAATGGAGCCGTTAGCTTCCAACCTACGAGAACAAAGACAACAAAGGGGACTCATTATAGGGCCACACAAACTCATCATATCCCTGTATGCAGACGATGTAGCACTGTTCATACGCGACCCCGAAGACAATCTGAACCCAGTCATGAGGGAAGTCATCAAATTCGGAGCAGCCTCCGGACTAAAAATCAATCAATCAAAATCCATCATATTCCCGCTAACCCCGACAACTAAACCATTTGCAGACGACTTTCAGCTCACATGGAAAACATCCAAAGTCCGGTACCTGGGGATACAGATGTCGCTGAGCTATCAAGAGGTTTTTCGAGACAACTATGAAGAGGTGGCCAAATCCCTACAATAAAAAGTGATGCGTTGGAAGACCCTACCACTAACTCTCTGGGGAAGAGCCTCCTGGTCAAGATGGTAATCCTACCAAAACTCTTATACCTATTCACCAACATTCCTATATTATTGCCTCAACCCTTCTTGAACAGATTGAAAAGCATGGTCCTTAAGCTATTGTGGGCAGGCAAACTGGCCAGAGCGGCACATGCAACCCTATCACTTCCGGTAGCAAGAGGAGGCCTGGCCCTACCAGATCTCGAGAAATATTTCTGGGCGGCGCAAGCTCAGTTCCTCAGTCACTGGTACGCCACACAAGCAGTCAGACCTTGCGCACAAGTGGAACGGGCCCAGGCAACACCCAATCTGTTAAAGGCCGTCATCTTAGGCCAGACCCCTGTCCCCAACACCACCATGAACGTGGTTCTCTGGACTTACAAGATATGGAAGAAGCTCGCCCAAAAGTATGGGGTACAAACACGTTACTTGCCCCTTCTTCCCGTCAAGTTCATACCGGGAGTTCCGCTGACATCTGAAAAAGTATTCCACCAATGGGCTGATAAGCTACATATAAATACCCTAGGAGATCTCTTCACCGACGACGGCTTCTTAACTCCACAACAAGCAAAATTGAGAGGCGGTAATACCGCACTTGACATATTCATCTACTTCAGGACTCGGTACACCTTGCAAGCACTCCTGCCCGACTTCCCACGTCAGCCTCTGACCTGGCAACTGCTGCACAACGCAATACAAGCACAAGGCGAAGGCAGGCTAGTGTCGCAAATTTACAAGTCTATCATCACCGATACCACCCCCAACAACACCCGGGCAAAAGTCAGATGGGAAAAATCTCTATGCATAAACATTCCAGAAGGTGACTGGACCTACATCCTAAAACAAACACAAAAAATTGCTCTCAACTCGCGCTTTAAGCTAATTCACTTCAATTTCCTTCACCAAACCTATTACACACCAGCCAAAGCAAACAAGCATCATCCTGAAGCATCTGCAAAATGCGAAAGATGTGGGTCACACTCAGCCGACTTTGCCCATCTCGCATGGGATTGCCCCAAACTAACCCCATTCTGGAACCAAGTTCTAGAGACAACAGCTGCAATTGTGGTGGAAGAGATACAACCTGCCCAGACAGCAGCCCTACTCGGAATGACAAAACTGCAATCAGCACCAATAAGGAAACTAGCATGACTATTGCTGACACTTGCCCGTAGAAGAGTTGCCATAGCCTGGAGCCGAGGCCCCCTCCCCACGGGCGCTGCTTGGCGCAAGGACATCCTCTACTGCCAAGATGTTGAATCAGACTTTGTTAAACAGCTGCCTCTTCATGCCCGTCCACCAGACATCTGGGGCCCTCTGATACTATTTCTGATGAATGAAGCAGAAGATGCCCCCTCCTCCCCAGCAGGCACTCAATAGGCTGAGGACACGTTCCGGTAAAGACTCAGACCTACAGCCTCTATCTCCACGAGACCTGGAGCAGCGCTATATGTACAAGGGAAGATACTGAACTATAGGGTGGGGAAGTGGGAGGGAGAGGAGGGAGGGAGAGGAGGGAGGGCGGTGAGTGGGGTTCGCGCAAAGTTCAAGTTCACCCTAATGTGGGTGTGAAGTTGTATTATGTTTTAAAAAAAATAAAAAAATAAAAAATAAAGGTTTTAAAAAAAAGAAAACACCAGAGTAAAATCATCAAAGATTTATCGGAGGACAACACCTTCACTCTTAAACCTGCAGATAAGGGAGGAGCTATTGTAATCATGGATACCACCTTTTACAGTACCCAATGTCTCGCACTTGTGAACGATAGGGACACCTATATACCCATTGATGAAGATCCTACTCCAAGAATACTCACTATGATTGAATCAACATTGGAGAAAGCTCTTGAGAATGACTGGATTACCTTTAAAATGAAGACATATCTACTCAAAACTCATCCTATCACTCCTGTATTCTACGGACTCCCCAAAATTCACAAACAACTGACCAAACCACCATTAAGACCAATAGTAGAGGGAAAGGACAGTGTTTTTGACCCACTAGCAATTTATGTAGATCAGGTTTTACAACCAATAGTACAGAAGACTAACACCTACCTTCGAGACACCACCCATTTCCTGAACATTATATGTGATATACAGAATCTAGAAAGTAATGACATTATAGTAACTCTGGATGTACAAAGTCTGTACACTTTTATCCCACACGACAAAGGAATTGAGGTGCTCGAATTGGCACTACTGCAAGAAAATGAGTGTATAGCAGAAAAAAACCTTTGTACTAGAACTGGCCAAAATCATTTTACACAACAACTTCTTCAGATTCAACAACCAGTTTTACCTACAATCCTCAGGCACCTCGATGGGCTCGGCTATGGCCCCGGCCTATGCAAATTTGTTCATGCATCACCTAGAACTACAACATGTTACCACCCACGAAGAATGGGGGCCCAAACTGATATGCTGGATGAGATACATCAATGATGTTTTTGTAATTTGGAGAGGAGACAGGATACAACTTGAAAGATTCCTGCAGTACATTAACTCAGTCAATGAGAGAATAAAGTTTACAATGGAAATTGGGACACCTAAAATTCATTACCTAGATGTGGAATTGGAACTGGTTGAAGGAGTTATCATTACTAACCTATTCACCAAACCCACTGATGTCAACAACAGCCTACACTATAGAAGTTCACATCCTAAACACCTAAAGAATAATTTGCTCTATAGCCAATTCCTCCGGGCCAAAGAATAACATCAGTGGATGCCACACTAATGGTTGAAATGGAGAAAATATTCGAAGAGAGGATACCCGGAAAATGTGATACTGGCAGCTAAAACAAGATCCACCCTCATATCTAGGGAAGACCTACTGAAGAAAACACCAGAGAAAAAAGAGATTCCATTCTTGTATTCTTTGACATACTCTAGCCAAAGCCATCAAATGACTCGGCTAATCAGAAAGAACTGGAGGATAATACAACTGGATCCACATCTGAAGAAGCTTTTCCCAGAACCACCCCTAATCGCCTATAAAAGAGGGAAGAACTTTAGAGACCGATTGGTGAGGGCAGAACGTATTCAAGATCAACGACAAAGGGTACTACATACTAAAAAACTAGGCACCTTTGCATGTCTACACTGCAATAAGTGCAACAACATCACAAAAGGAGACTATGTGAGGCATCCTCGAACAGGTGCCAAAATTAAACTTCAACACTTTGCAACCTGTGATACAAAATCTATAACCTATGCCTTGAGTTGCCCATGCGGCATTTATTACGTCGGTCAGACCAAACGTAAGATGAAGGAGAGATGCAACGAACACAAAAGCAACATTCGTACCAAGAATGAACGATCGCCAGTTGCGAGACACTTCAGTGAGAAAAAACACACAGTAGCCCAACACGAGATATCAAATCTTGGAGGTGGTACATAGAGCACCAAGAGGAGGCAACCACGCAAAAAAGATGGACCAACGCAAGTTGTACTGGATAGATAAATTGGACAGCATGTGCCCCTATGAGCAGAAACACTAACGGTGGATGCATAAACGTAACTACCAGTTCAACGAAAATGTCTTAACATTTTTACCAGACAGCATATGATCAGGCCTTAATCCCATTAGGTATAGACCGACATTGAATGATCATACTGTTTAAACATCCCTACTACACCATACCAATAATGACTCATAAACATTACACTATCAGGCTGCAGACTCATCAGGTTCTTTAATTCTTAGTGTTTATTCGCAAAGGTGATTACCATGACTAGCATAACTCTAAGGATCCATGTATGGAATATTTAATTTATCTGCCATGCAAATTTCGAAAAAGCATAGTCTAAGGACAGCATTATGTAATGCACTTCAGCATCTCGTAGCCTTTTTGACTGCGCTTGAAGGAAACTGTGACTGAATCATATGATTATAATAAAACCAGGTTATCCACAAATAAATGTACTGTCATGACAACGGATGAACTTAGTGAGGCTGTGAGCAGAGGTGCCTCGTTCGATATCTCCTCAATATCCTAAATATACTATCACTGCACTTAAAAGTCTGTAGCATCTTTCCATGTAAGGTATTCCATACCTGACTGAATCATACCATCATCCAAGATGGCCTTGACATTGGTTATATGAAATTGTATACTCCGTTTCCAGCCCTATCCCCATAGCAGAGATATGGAGTGATGACGCGCGGTTGGTAGTGCGCGGTGTGATGACGACAGATGTTTACATCTGACGTCATCGCGCTGATGTGCACCGACGCTGCGTCTAGGTAATAACAACGGGATGTCCGCGCTCCACTGCATTCGCGGACTCCTTCCCGAAACACTTACCTGCAACTGAGAGGTAAGAAGCCCAACAAAATATATAAGGTTAGAGGATTTCCTTTGATTTAACTTCCACATTGTGTGTACAGGACAAGGGTTGACCCAACTTCGCTTTTTACCTACAGGTAACGCCTGCTCTGACAAGCTCACCTCTCCCCACCATTTGGGTACTGGACTGATCACTGCATACCCTGATCTCACTCGCATGAAGGGGTGAGTGGCTCATTGTTTTACATATACAAGACTCTGATAGTAATAACTGAGAATTACTCAGCCTTGAAGACATTTTGTAAAACTTTAACAAGCAGAATTATGGACCCATTTCCTTTCCTATAGAACTCTTCAGCTCCAGCCTCTACCCGGGACCAAATCACTATACTAGAGGGTCACCCACCCTGATTACTGACTACTCCAGCTGGAGACACACTGAAGGGGCACCAATGAGAGGTAGAGACACATTTGAGTTGTAAAAATGTAAAAATGACAAAGTATTCACGCGCATTGCAATTGGAGAACAATAGACTAAAAGTATTCTCTGTGATTTTCTCTCTAGAGGGAAACAGATTGTCCGGAAGAACCCAGATTATGAAAACATGAAGTTTGAAAGTTATTAACATAGAATATATTGCTCCTGAAGAAGGGAAAATTACTTCCCGAAACGCGTTGAGCTATTTGGAACAGTAGTTAAGCCTCTACTGTACCTAAAATGTATATATTTTGTGATTGAAGACATGACACTATATGATGATCAACAATTGGTAATATTGCTGAATATAGACTGGCATGTATTAATAAATTGTATTTTTCTACTGAAATCAATAACCAAGTGACTGCATGATTATTACCTCTACAGATTAAGAAAGCGTGTAAATGACTATTATCAAAGTGCAGATTGAGAAAACCCCAGTTGGTGGTTAATTAGCCAGTTACTCTAAGTCAACTTTAAGTTGTTCCTCTTTGCTGTGTAAGCAGTTCAGACTAGAAATGGAGTACTGAAACAGATCCTCAAGAGTATTAGAGAAACATTTTGAACAATTGATTGCCACTGGCAATAACCTGAGTGTGCAGGGAACGCGAGTGATCCACAGCCCGTGGACACTTCCTTTTCCTTGTTTTGTACCATTGCCTAGTGTCAAGGCAGTGTTTTTCTCCTCTGCACCTCACTAAATATCTACTAACCCTGTAGAAATGTTTGTTAAAACTTGGTGTGCATACTGTGTTCCCATTATTTGTGCATTTCTTTTGTAAAATAACAGGTCTCTACTGTTTAACACATTTCCTACCAACCCATTTCCTTAAAATCTCTTTTCGCATTTGCTCTTATACCTTATTCCCTAGAAATTGTGAGGCATTCCCTCTTATTTGACACCCCTGCCTCCTAGAAAAGCTACAAAACATTTTCTTTCAAACATTTCCCTTTTGTGGGTCATTTTCACACCATAACTAAAATACCCCCCATTCCTAGCTCTGTGTCAGCTGGCTTAGAAAATGATTTTTTGTTTTCAATAACACAAAATATATCTCGTCCTTCATGGCACACATGCAACCCTAAGGAGACAAAACAATTAAAGAAAGATGTCTTCTTCTTTCCTGGACTTCTAAGCACGTCTGTAGTAGATGACAGAAATGTCCTTGGGGATCCCCGTTGTCTGTAGAAATTCAAAATAAAGACAAAAGTCATTTGGGCATCGGCAAGGGGTCAGGTTTTCTTTCTGACTTTATCCCCCTTCCTCCTTTTCTGCTATCCAAAAATACTCTCTGGGTCATTCTTCCCTATTCGTTGGTGCACATAAACACTATTTTCCAACCACCCCGCGGGGCTACTTAGTTTCAGCTGGGTTCTTTGGTCAGCTTAGCTGCATTCTTCCAGATTAGCAGTAAATACTTGCTGGTTAGCTGCACATACTTCCTCAGTTTAGCAGTAAATTCTTGTTGGTTTTCTGCACATACTTCCTCAGCTCAGCTGCCATTCTTCCTATTCTTTTCTTGCCGTTAGTTGGACCATAGTCTATGCTTGTGCTTTGTGTTCATCCTAGGGAGATAAAACAGAGGCGTTTCGCTGCACACCGTCCCTGTCTAGCTTGATCTAGCCTACCCCTGTCTTCTAAGACTATGGCACTAATTCTTACTACGTGCCTCCACCATTATTATTCCCATTAATGTTTGCCTATTCTAACGCTTGCATACCTCTATCATAACAATCCTTTTGATATTATGAACATGAAAATGATTACTCACCTTCAATTTTACTTCTGTTTTCTGTGGTCGTCTGAAATGGCCATGTTGTTATCTATTTTCTACTCTTTCCACACCTGTTGTACCTGTCTTGGGACAAACAGCTAACTTTTGAAGATCTTGTGTCTCTTTCTCCCATTTTCCTGTAACTCACCTGGATCTTCTTACCTTTAGTATTGATCAATTGTGTGTTCACACCCTTTTGACGTGAACTAGTACTTACCTTTTCTCTTTCTCCCTAATTTAAGGCCATGTAGACAATTTCTTGTGCTTCCACGCAAGAGGTCCATAGCTTGTCTGTAAAATAAATCAAAATTGTTACAAGCATTCACAAGTCGTTTTGCTTACTTCACCATATTTACTAAAAATGGCTTGTGCAAGTTTCCTTTGTTTAATTGACCCAATTTTATCAGCCATACTCCTTTCCTTGGTCTTCATGGTCTCTTGATGTTTTTTATTGCCCAGCGCTCCTTTTTTGCCCAACTGTTTCTATTTCTCAATTTTCCCTTTATTCATTTTTTGTTCAAGATAACCACTCATTTTCAGTATTTCCTGATTTATTTATTTATTTATTTCTGTGACCAATCCTTTTGCGCTTTCTCGCCTCTTCTCTGACCCTACCTTCTTCCTTTTCCCTTTATTTCTGTGTTCATCTGTCCTTTGAACTTCCTCATCCCTTCTTTCACGTACCTTTTGCCTTTCCTCTAACCTTTACTGTTTTTGTCTGTCTCGTTCATAGGCTACTCTCTGGTTTGCGATCGAGCTTTTTTTCCATCTCTTCGTGATATAGCTGTTTCCCCCTTAGCCTAACTTTCCTTCTTATCCTTCTGTCCCTTAACTCCTTCTCTTTCTTCTTTCCTCTGTGCCTCATCCACCTTCTTTTTAGGTCTCCCATCATCACTTTCCTTCCCATCGTGTTTAAATGAGATTTGTCCTCCCATCCATTCGGCCTTTGTAAATGCTATTGCATCAGTTCTGTCTTCACTTCCTTTCCTCTTCTTTCCCTCTCTCCCCTTATCGAGAGATGCACTTGTCTGTGCCTGACCCCCTCCTTTATTGACTCATCATCGTGTCTCCCCTTGTCCCTTGGGGCTAGGGATGTGAGATTCTTGTCCTTATCCTTCCCTTGATTTTTGTTACTGCTGTATGTAGGCGACTCATAAGTGGGGTCGCTATACCGTGTGGCTGCTTTTAGCTCCCTTTAATGGGTAAAGTCCCTCAGGCTTACTTCCTTCGGTTCCTGTTTCAGGTGGGGCAGGCGTTGCTGCAGGTGTCTCAGCCCACTCAGTGCATATTTTTTGCAACCAAGCTTCTGGAGGCTCTTCCTCCTTTCCTTGTTCTTATATTTTTCACAATTTGAGAACAGCATAGCGTTTTCTGACTTTTCTTGTATATGCGGCATGCAAGTAAGTTGCTGTGTGTTGTAAGATGGCTTTAGATGAAGACTCAATTTGTGGTCGCGGCATAAACATCTTGTGGGCGGTACCTTTAACCCACTCCTCTAATTGGAGCAATGTTTTCCGGGCTTAACGCTGTTTCTAACGATATCCTTATGTGAGTCCAACACTCCCATTTCTATGAGCGAGCATCAAATACCGCAAGCTCCAATCCAGTCTCTTCCCGCCAATTAATTTATACCGCCAATTTACTCAAAGGACATCAATCTGTGTGCGATTCCCTCTCAACTATAGAATCGCATAAAACCCTTACTTTATTTCAACCAACAAGGAGACAAAATTCCTTACATGTGACATACAACAGGACATGTATAACAGACACTTGACGAACTAGGCAAGCACCAGCTGGACACACGTATACCTGCCTTCTAATTAATACCCCGACATGGGGTGTAAACAAACCCCTTTGATGCCGTCTTTAATCGTCACCGTAGCCTATCGTCCCCTATTATGTGGTCTCTGGGTTCACGTTTCTTCTGACCGCTGTATTAAAGTGCAGGAACAAGGTGAATCCTCTTACGTTTTTCTGTCGGGTGCCCCCCCGGTAACCTTACGTTTTTGTCTCGGGTGCCCCCCCGGAAACCTTACGTTTTTCTCTCGGGTGCCCCCCTGGTATCCTTACATTTTTCTCTCGGGCGCCCCCCGGAAACCTTACGTTTTTCTCTCGGGCCCCCCCCGCTATCCTTACATTTTTCTCTCGGGTCCCCCCTGGTAACCTTACTTTTTTCTCTCAGGGTGCCCCCCGGTAACCTTATGTTTTTCTCTCGGGTGCCCCGGTAACCTTATGTTTTTCTCTCGGGTCCCCCTGCCCCCCCCCCCCCCGGAAACCTTAAGTTTTTCACTCGGGTGCCCCCCGGTATCCTTACGCTTTTCTCTCGGGTGCCCCCCCTACCCCGGTAACCTTATGTTTTTCTCTCAGGTGCCTTCCCGGAAACCTTATGTTTTTCTCTCGGGTGCCTGTGACTGTTCATTTAATTACTGAATAAATAATACTCTAAGCCAATGAGTATTTTGTATGGATTACAACGAGAACCCAAATATTTTATTAACAGATTTATCTTTTTTTTTTTCTTCTATTTAGATTTAAAGGAAAAGGATACGCCTTTCAGGCCGGTTCTTCAAAACGTGCTATCAGGATTGACATTTCAAGTGGATCAAGGTAATTCTCTTTAATGTTCATTAACCCAATCCTTTGTTGTCTAACTATGTTTCTTTTCCATTCATTTAAGCAGTTCTGAAATGTCTCTCTTTCCCTTTTGCTTAATGTTCTGTTCTTATCCCTTTGTCTTCCTTTCTTTCTTTGTCTACTCTCCCTTGCTTTAAGTATCTTCTTATTGTTCTTTTATACTTAATTCAGACACGCTTAATTTCTGTTTAAGCAATGGAGTTTGTTTTCAGAGTGGCCACTGCTTTATAAACGTTCGTTTAGAACGTATAATGATAAAGTATGTACAGCCTCTTTCAAACTCGGGCAGTCTCTTTAGTACGATGCTGTAAACATTCCTTCAAGACCCACATATGTTTTAAGTAGAACTCCTGTTAACAGCGTTGCTTTATTTTCAGCGTTTCTCTCTCTCTCTCTCTCTCTCTCTCTCTCTCTCGCTCTCTATTAAAATATTAGCGTTTGGTGTCTTTTCTGTACTCTTGGATCGTGTCTCGTATCATACAGGATGCCACTCCCCCTTCTTTCTGTCAAGGCACTTAAAATCTCTTCAGGTTGCTGTCTAGCGTTGCAGCCGTACGTTTATACCTTTCCCATCAGGCACTCGGCACCCTTTAGAAAGTCACTCAAGCACAACGGCTCCTGTACTTACAGTTTCTCAAAGCCGGTAACTTTATCCCTCATTCAGAGGCCAGACACCACGGCATCACATCGATCGGCAATTTCATTTGTTATGTGTGTTTTCTACGGTCTGCTAGCGCAACGGCACCAACTTCTTTCCTCTTCAAGTAACGGCCACGATCAGCTGCTCTCCTTCCAACTCGGCGGTCTTCTTCTCTTCACCGCGGTGATTTCCCCGCTCGAATAAGCGACCACGATCGCTTTGTTGAAAAATAAAAACAAAATTCTCGTAACGGCGCAACGGCATAACTTTGTAACTCTTTCAGCTCGAAGCCATCAGCCTCTTCATTTCACGTCTCCTCCTCAATACGCCCAAATATAAACCGTCGTTCTCCGGTTCTCCTTCAACGACGCTTGTTCCCTAGGCAACCAAAAAGCAGAAGCAAACATTAGAGGAACGTCCATACATGCAGGACTTCCTGTATTTACAACTTAGGTTTTTTTTCTACCATTATGCCTATAATCCTAGCCAAGTAGGTATCTACATTGTCACAGTGCACGCCCCCCGGAACCCTTACGTTTTTCTCTCGGGTGTCCCCCCGGTAACCTTACGTTTTTCTCTCGGGTGCCCCCCCCCCGGAAACCTTACTTGAACCACTACTGTCCTTCATGATTCTTATTTCATTCTGCTTGCTCTTTATTTATTTGCCATATTTCCCTATTTTATGGCTGCCTTTATTTTCCTGGAGGTCATCTGTTTCTACCTCGTGTCTGCAAACGTTCATAATTTGCGGCCTGCGCCTGAATTTCTAAAATCCTTCCTCTCCTTTTTCGTTATTTCTTTACCAGGTCATGTAGCTAGCTGTTCTTTACCATGCTGTCATGATAATTAAATCTTTTAGTTTTCACCCAAACATTCTCATTGACCTTCTGCCGCTTTCATGCCTCAAAATCATGCTTATCCCGAAATGGGGCATGTTCTATATCAAACATGCCTTCCTTGGCAATCTAAACGCTATCATAATGCTTTCACATATTGTCATTCAAACCTTTCTTCATTCAGCTAAATCCTATAATACCTGAATCACAACTGCTCGTCTCAAATCACAAAAGGGTTTTCCTTATTTAATAAAAATGTACTCCACTCTGGCCGTCGAGGCCTCAAAATTATAAAATACCAACCCTGGTATGACTCAATGCAAACTGTCCTACCCCTCATGGCGGAGCTCCTAGAAAAAGCCCCCTTCACTACATGTGTGCTATCCCCAAAATTCCCTAAAAGCAGGTCGCAGATGACCCAGTTACCTCCTTCAGTTACAGGGGGCATTCTAAGTCAAAAATGATAGAACTCATGAATGGCAATGGACCATTCAGCTACAGGGCAGTGCCTGCACCTGCCCACTCGTTGATTTAAAACCCCATGTAAAATCGCTTGCTTCTCATCTCATGAAGTTTATCACTACCCTTTTTAATTCTAACACTACTTCTGTAGCTGTAAAATAACCCTTGCTCATGTCATGCCAGGTTACATGCTACACTCTGCATTGTTGCACTTATCGTTTGAGTGTCATTGCAGGAACATCATTTGGGGATTGCCAGGGGTCGTGGCTGCAACCCCTGAGGTATCCCTTGTTGCCCCGCAGTCTCCTTTGCTACCCTAAAATAAAAAATGTTTAAAACTTTTCCTACCGTCATATCATCAGAGGTCAAGGGTCATGAGATGTCACGTCCGCTATCTCTATCATTTTGGTGGAATGACGTCCCTGTGTCATTACTTCCTTTTCACTACCACATATGCTAATGCCTCCGGCCCTTTCCTTTCCCCGCCATACTTACAACACCTTGCTCATTAATTTCTCGTATCATTATCAGTGTTAAATTGTATTACTACACTGCCACTCTTGCAGGCACCTTACAAAATCTTCACAAGCTCTTAAAGTGCGGTGTACTGCTGTTCGCAACACTCAGTATTCATTGAAAGAATGCACATGATTTTGCGTCAGACTAGCTGCGCACTGGCTACCCATGGGGGAAAGGCTAATTTTTTAAAATCATGAATGTAAGTCTTACACAGCGCTAGTTTATTTAACTGATGCTGCTACTAGGGTCGGTTCAGTCCAGTGACGGCTGGTGACTTTGGAAGTTGGTGGGGCGTACATATCTTGGCGGGAATTTGGGAGTGAGCTAGGCCACCTCACACCAATCAGTGTGCCGGTGGCTTCTCCCTCTGCAAGGCATTTTGGAAAAAATGGCTTCCAAGATGTGCAATTTACTGTCCAAGCCCGCAGAAATATGACATCACAAATCCTGGTCTAATTATGAGTCGGAACCAGCTTGGAATCCACTGAAATGTCAGCTATGGTTTTTTCCAGCTCAGGGACATCTGGACTGGACTAATGTAAAGGCATTAACAAATAATGCATACAAATACATTTTTCTAAAATGAAGCACCTATCAACACCATCAAAGGCAGTTCACAAAAATGGGCCACAGTTCACAAACACTGTGCCTCTACCATACAACGCACATACACAATTGACTTAACTAAAAGTCCACATATCAGAAATACAAAGCAATATCTGTGCCAAGGTGTCTGCAAACAAAGGGTATGAAAGCCAAGTGTCCAAACAGCACACCATTGAGTGACATGTATGAGACTGGTGGCATTCACAGCTATGCACAGACACAGATTCTGCCCTTTGAAGGATCTCTGCCAGCCCAGAAAAGGGGTTGAGAGCGAGGAGGCTGCTAGATGAGACTATATCCCCCATTCTCTAGCTCTTTCAGAGCCACACATGCTATAGGGAGCAGCATTCATACTCTGACTGCCATATTCCATTTGCCTAAGTTGCTGGTAGTCCTGCATGCATGCGTCACTGGGACTGCAGGCACACTGACCCAGCCAATATATTCTGTGATGCTCAGCCAGGGTCAGGTTGCCTACCTGCACCAGGCTGCTTGTCACCCCACAATATAAAGAAATAGAAATGGAGCTAAGACCTGTTTCATTGTCATCACTGGTTCCCCTATTGGGTGCGCAGGATGGTCATACACAGCCTTAAATTCCCCCTCCCCATGCAAGGAATAAAATCCCAATTTAACAAGTCAATGAGGCGCGATCACCCTGCAAAATCAGTGTTAAAATTCACCACTACTGCTAGCATCCGGTTTCCATACAGCACTTAACAATACATAAACACATGCACACACGTCGCAGCAGGGCATACCTAGGTGAAAAGCTTTTCCGACATGCAATGCGGGAGGCAAGCATATCTTAAATCCTGAGCTACCACCCAATGCTCATGCTCATGGACTCCTCGTCATCAGCTGCTGTCCCCATTGACCAAAGGAGCTAATGCTGCAGGGCTAAGCTCCCCCGTCTTGTCCCCAAACCATGGAATGCTTTCTCTAGCGACCATAGAGCGGAGCCATTCCTCCTCAATTCCCGCAAAACTCTCAACCCTACTTTGGTTACCTACCTCTATCAGTTCCCCCAGCGGTGTCTGTTCTCATCCCCCTTTTGCTAAATTAACCACTATGCTATGTTTTACTTAATATACTCCATCCAGTGTGAGCTTAACGTGCAGCTCATTCATAGTAATTACAATATATATCTATTTTTCTTATAACTACAGGCGATGCTTCATCACGCAGCCCCGGTGTGTATGCTTTTTATTGTGATCTGCAAGCCCCTTCCTTGTAATAGCACCACAATGCCTACGGGCTTCTGTGTGCTCCATGCTACTAGGAATTGCTCATTCCTTGCAGACGACAGTAGACCCCAGAGACGTTTTTATTGGAGGGCACATGGGGTGGCTGCCCAGGGCCCCCCACGATGCTGCGGGTCTGAAGTAAGATTCCAGTTTACATCAGGCTTAAATAGCACATGCCAGGAAAATTTGATTGCATGCTGCTGAGGCTCCAAACCCATTGCCTGTCGGTTTTGACAAGTACATTCTGCCTTGATCAATTAAAACATGCAATGCCTTTCGTTTTCATTGTGGAATACATACTTTGGGTAACACGACCTCTGTAGCGTTACTTCCCCCCTGTGGGAAGTTGCTGATCGTGTGCAATAGCCAAAGTTCAAATCCATATTCATCCACAGAGGTTCAGAAGTTGTCTCAGTGTGTTAAGCACTTATTGTAGGGCTATGTGTTCATGTGAAAGATCAGAAGGGCACATCCCAGTAAGACTGGCTGAACAGTCTTTAAATCTGAAGTTCACAAACATACCTGCACATTTACTTGGGTTTGCAGCACAAGCGGCGCGATTAACAGCACTGTTCCTGCACCAGATAGGGGTTGAAATTAGTTTGCTTAGCTGGGCATTCTCAAAACCTAAGCAATCCCTTAAAAGATGTGCATAGAATATCCATCCAAGTGGCAAACAAGCATGCAAATTCGAGACTGTGCAGCCAAATTGTTCATGCTTGTATCCGGGCTATGTCAGCAGACGGCACAGTGATCCTGGTCAGATTATACAGGATCCCTTGCATTAATGTGCTGTCTTCTGTGAGGCTTTACCTACTTGCATGCTGGAACTCCCCCTGATAATGGAGAAACTGACGCTAAAATCATTCCCACGTTGTGCAACCCCCTTCTGTACTATTTTGGTTTAAAAATTGTCAGGTTTGGAAATGCGGTTTTGCGTACTTTTGCAAGTCAGTTTTATAACATTAGATTGTTTTAGTTCATGTTAAGAGCTGGAAGAGAAAGTGCTCAACTGCAAGAATTGCAATATTGGCGCAAATCCCAGCTTCACCCCTTAAACACTTTGTGATCCTGGGCATCTCATTTAATCTTTTATTGCCTAATATTTCTGAATTGCCATTCCCTAAACCTTTCAAAACCGTCAGCCCTTCAGGGTGATTTTCTTCTCAGGGTATGTTTTTCATAAAAGCGCCACTCACAGTTTCACCGGCTATGGGGTTCTTTCCACTATGATACTGAGCATTGATATATTGCACACTACAGGCGCTTGTTCCCTTGATCTTTAATGGCAACGTAATTTGAAAACCATGTCCCACTCCTACTCTCAGTCTGCCTGGATAGAGACACCTTCCCGGCAGCTTCTAATCTGCCTTCACTATTTATGCCATGCTATGTGCAGCTTTCCCCTTCTTTACAGTCTATTCTATCCATACTTGAGCTCTTTTGCATTCTCTGAGGCAGCTAATGTGAGTTCTCTGCCTATTCTGGATTACATGTATCTTTCACATACAGTCCTACATTAATACCGCAGACTGCATATTTTTCCCGGATGCTATTTGATAAAAGTATCTTGTTTCTATACTAGAAGAGAAGTTACCCTTTGTATATTGCTAATGTGGGCCTTCAAATGTTTACTTGTTTATCATTCTACTTGAAGCAGGAATGGAGAGAGCAGGGGATTTAGAAGGCGTAAAAATGCTTATCTTAAATGTTGCACGGCAGCATAAGTATGTTATCACAGAAAATAAGGCTTCTAGGCAATACTGAGTGTTCCTACACAGATGCCTCTCATAAGCCAGGTGAGACGCGCAGAGGCTATCAGAAAACTAATGCATTTCTTTGCCAAAACTCATTGCCATGACGCAAAGATGTCTTTTTGCCCATGCCTGTTCATACTTATCAGAATGCATCACTCTTGTTGGCCCATCGGACCCTTCTTGTCAGTCCCATATACATATCTGCCTTTAAAATTCACAACTGGGCTGTTCTACCATGGAACTCACTCATTTTGTATATAAAGCACCTTATTTCCAAAAAATACATGCAATGTATAAGACGCATTCACTCGAGCATTTTCCAGATCACTGAAATAGCCTGACAATTACATCGGCTGTTAGCCTGTCTCTCTTTCCATACAGCTTTGCAAGGCAGGGTCATTTGCCGGGCAGTGTTTATCTCAAAACTGTCTTTGCACATTCCTTTCTTGACAAATCACTGCTAACTTTCGCGGGCTATAAAGCAAGCATGTTTCATTTCTCTTGTACTGGCTGCTTCTGATGTTAAAAATAAAACCCCACGATCTTTTAAATCACTACCTGCAACCTCATACACACATTTTAACAAAACCAGCTTATAATATATATTTTATTCTTTTGAATTTAGGCGCACATGCGCCCTCAATTACATTCAACTAAGCTCTGTCTTTGCTTTAAAAATCTTTCAATCATTTCTTATATTTTACACACTTTAGGCTCACAGTTCCTGGTTCTAGCCGGACCTCCCCTGCAGCTCAGAGTTAAAACATTGGCACATGTTGCATTCCTTTTCGCTCGGCGCACGCTTAACACACGAGAACAGTACTTCTGTAAATCATTATAACTCAGCCATTTTAATGTGAAAATCTATCGTTCTCAGCACGGTTTATCAGTTATCTTGTCTACTATGAGGAAATCACAAATTTAGCTCCATAGTTGCAGGTTCGAATTTTTTGTCTTTGCTTAAAGTGCCACAGCTTTTTTACACTTATCTTGGGACTGTTAAAATCTTTTTGGGGTAAAATCACCACGAATTTGTGTGCCTTAAACCATAATATCTGTCCGCCTATCAAAATATAATTTTTCACAATTTCAAAACCTTGGCTTGACGCCAATTTTTTTATTTAGCTTAAAATATCATTTTATACTAATTCCAATATTTTTACAGTGCACATGCAGTTATGCCATAAGATAAATCACATGAACAGCCGTAACATACAACAATTAGACACACAACATAACATGACGTGTCAAAATCAGACACAATCTGGTCGGCTGCATGCAAGCCCCTCATGAATATTTTACTCTTGTTATTGATTTTTAAATGCAGTTAATGTTTTTGGTTTGTTCCCAAATCTTGACTGCCATTATTCTTTTTCCCTGTGTCCCTGTCTCTATCGGCTAGGGCACTCACCTTTTTGTTCTTCTCGACCCTCGCGAATGGAAATGGAGATGTTCATAAACACGTGCTCCTTCAGATCCCGACTGCAGTCTCAATTACACTGCCATTGTCTACAGGGAGCTTCACAGTCTATTTAGCCCGAAATGGCAAAGAACTCGTGATTTTGCTGAAGACCTAGAGTTACTTTGTGTCAACGGCCATTAGTTGTCTTATTTTAATCAATAGTTGATGGTCAAAACCACTCTCCTCGCTACCAAATGTAAACGAGGACTGATTGACCTCTAACGGGCCTCGAATACCTTAAGATAAGATAGCTGCACCTCGAGGAGGTTGGGGTCAGGATTCACATACTCCAACACAGTTCAATAAGGACAACTCAAAGATTTGGCCAAAAGTCCGTTAAATTCATAGAGGTTTATTTCATGCTAATGCTGGCACAGAGCAGCCTTTGTGCCGCGGTCAAGCTCCCAGCCTCAACCCCCCTCAGCATCAGACAGAGCTAATTTTTATAGACAAATGTGAGGGAGAAATCAGCCCCCACCGTTCCTGCACAGTCTTAAGCAACTTCAACATCAAACATTAGCTCATTGGGCAATTATTTTTAATTAAACTAAAACTTCAGAATGAAATACGCTCTAGCATGCATTCCTGACTCTTCTTTGGTGCTCTGCTCAATTATAATTGGTGCAGCTGGATTCTTCAGATAAGGTTCCAGACAGGGCCTAATTAAGAGTCTAGGTTCTGCCCATCCGTCAAGTTTCTGACTGCATGCTAGCCTTGAATGTCTCAACCTTAAAATTACCTCATCTGAGCACTACTCAGTTTCTTCTCATTTTAGCCACATTTTCAATTACATGCATTTCATTAAAGGCATTAGGCAGTGCTATTATCTGTCTGTATACAGAAAATCTGATTGTCCATTCTGTGCCTTGCCACCTTACCACATCATGAAAAGGACATTTTCGACATTATAACCATGATGCTTTTTGACTACTTGTATATACTAACATTATGAATACCATTTTCACATAATTACAACACCACATTAGTCCATACAAATTTCTCTGCTTAGGTTTAAGTGGGGGGGAGCCCTCCACTTCATTCAGCTGTTGATTCAATATATTTTTAATTCGGGTCCTCCAGTACAACAGTAAAGAGAAGGGAAGGGCCCAGGGGAATCGGGTGAATTCAGGTCTGAGTGTACACCTTGTATTTGATAGGTATTCCTTCCGGTTGAAACAGGGGAAGTGAAGACTCGGGGTCAAGGGAGGCTCGTCCATCGCTCCTGCAGAGACACAGGTGAGTGTGACAGTGTGAAAGTGTTTGTGTTAGGGAAAGGGGGGTTGAGTTCCTAAGTATTCTATCTGATAGGATGGGGAAAAGATGTTACAGGGAAGGGGATACTGTGTCTTGCCATCCGGTGTCCCACTCCCCAAATACCCCCCCACCCAGGTGATCCTCCCGCACTGGTCCACACCCAGGAACTGGATCCAAAAGCGATGGCTGTGTCCTGGCCACCTGGTTGACAGATCTCTGGGGACTAGTGGGTGACACATCTTCAGGTTTCTCACACTTCCCAGGTACTCTATAGTAAAAGAAGCAGAAAATTGTTGTAAATATTTGGAAAGAGCTGTAATATACAAGATAAGGTACACCTTGACCTTTCCCTTATAGTTTGCCCAGGTAGGGGGGGATCCTCACACAGTATAACCTTAGAAGGAACTCATGGTGGCAACAGTAAAGACAGACGCACGTTGTCACAGTTCAATGGTGTTTATTAAACTGTATATGCGGGTTGGAAAAATGCCTAATTTAAACCTGACCCTAAAATGGGAGCAAGTTATGACCATCAAATAATGAGGCAGTCCTAGTGGCGTCTAGTCAAATAAAAAGCCCTATACTAAGAAAAACCTATTGCCAGTCCTTTCAAATGCCAGTAAATACAAAAGGGTGCAGAATAGGATTCACAGGAAAGAAAGATAACTTTTCACCTTTGGATCCCCCTCTTAAGGGTCTAAGATCCACAAAAGCTCCTACCATATCAAGACCTTCAGTGGTTAAATATCTTGCTTCCGAGGGCCTGGTATGTTCAAAATCATAAACAAACGGTTCCTTTGTGGTTGTACTTGGGTGCCGATTCTTCACCCCTGAGCCCCCCTCTTCCGGGCACAGTCCCCTCTCGAATATCAGCCTCCCTCAGTCAGGTTCATTCTGGCTTGTATTCAAATGGATTCCTTGCTCGCATTTACATGTCGGTGGGGTGATGGTTTTCCACCCCTGGATCCCCCTCTTCCGGGCTCAGACCCTTCTCGAATGCTTGCCTCCTCTCCGTCGGGTTCACTACAGCTTTTGTCAACTCAATTTCACTTCTGCTATTCACAAATCTTAATGCCTTTTTAAACAGTGTACTATGGACATCTCTCTGTCGGGTTCACCTTTGTCAACACACTGTTCACTGGGCCATTAGGCTACGCCCCTTTCCATCGGCATCCCTCAGTCGGGTTCACTCTCACCAACTTTACATTTCCTTCTACTTTCTCATGATGCAGGATTTACTTCCCCTGGGTTTTCACTGGTTTGTCGGTCAAAGACTTTAGACTGTACAGGGGATTTTGCTAGACCCTTGTCTGAGCACTTTGACTTTTTCCTTGTGGCTGTCCTAGGGCCTTCTTGTATCGGTAGTTTTAACAAACGTGGGATCAACCAGAGTCTCTTGAATGAGCATGCAAGTAGTGCCGGAACCCTCTGCAGCTGGTTTTTTACTTAATGATAAGTTCTTTGAACGTCACTTATTTTGTCAGTTTGCAACATTTATTCATCACAGTACGGTTGCTTATTGGTTCTCCCCTCGACTCACCGGTTGTAATGAATCCCTTGGCTTTTCTTGTCTCTGAAGTCAAGGACGGTACCACGGTAGCAAGAGTCTCTCCCTGTCTTGGTTATAAGCGGAGGAGGGCTCTGTGTAACACTTGCATCTGCTGCAACACACGTCGGCTATTGTTCGCAGTCTTATGCTTCCTTGCACAGAGGTTTTGCGTGCCTGGGTTGGAAAGGGCAAGGTTGCATCTCTCCTGGTCACCCTTTCGGTTGTTGCCACCATTCTCTTCCTCTTGAACTGCCGTGCTTGGATAGCTCTCTCGTCGTGCGGTCTGCCTTTCTCGTAGTGTGCTCTTGTGCTACACCTTTTATCCATGTGGGGAAGGAAAGAGCCGTCAGGTGTGTGTGATTCTGGTCAATTGCCTGACTTTCCCTGACCCATGTTTTGGGACATGTCAGGTAAACGGCTCTGGTGTTTGTCGTCTTTTGTGGTGTGCGTAAGTGTTTGTGTCGGAAAAGGGGGTGGGGAAGAGTGTTTGAGTATCCTATGCGGTAATATGGGAAAAGGTGTAAGAAGGGGGATAGCGCGTCTCATCCTTCAGTGCCCCCTTTCCACTCCCCAAGGAACCCCATCCAGGTGATCCTCCTCACTGGTCCGCCCCCAGGAACTGTATCTAATAGCGATGACAGATCCCTGGGGACTAGTAAGTGATACACCTCTAGGTTTCTCACATACACTTCTCCTATGCGAGGTGGATATGTCTGTACTTCATCCAGGTTCCTTGTTGTTTAAACCTGGAAGGGGACAGGGACGAGAGATTGTATATTCCACTGATTGATTTTGATCGGTATAGATGGAGATGAAGTAGTTTTACTAGCCTCACTACAGTAAACTTTGAGGTGGGATTCAAGGGACGACTGGGGTTTTATTGGTTCAGAGTTTTCCCAGTCCCATATTGGGGAATTTTGGGAGTAGTTGTTTGCCTGCCAGGATCTCTGGGGTAGAACATTTCCGAAGGGGGTGGAGATTCCTGTAAGAGAGTAGAGAAGATGGGAAAGTGCTGCCCCAGAATAACTTCTTCGGGGACTCCAGGAATTATGGCTGATGTTATTTAGCGTGATTCGCGCCGGATCTCAATGTGTACTAGTATTTTAGGGTATACCTCATTGTCTACATGTACACATGTCACTCTAACTAGGGCCGCGTTATCTAGATCTTTGGTTGGAACTAAATTGACCTGTACAGCGGTTTGCTTACTACCTGATACGATCAAGGCCCTTACTTGCCTTCCATTAACCCAAGCCTTTTCATATGTGAACTCGGTAGGAGTTTGAAACAAACAAATGCTAAAGGTCTCCAGCTCTTCCTCTGGTTCTTCCGATTCTTCACCCTTCAAACAGCCTATTTCCATAGGTTCGTCTTTTATATTCTTTGGACACTGTTTAGCTAGATACCAAGTTTCTCTACAGGAAAACCCATCCAGAGGAAATGGTTTGCTTCCTTTTAACTCCTCCTTTCTACTTTCATCCCTAGTCTTCGGATCATTTTTTCTGAATTCTACTCTTTCTCAGGGTATCCCTTCCTTGGTCCTATGTGACTCCCCTGGTTTATCTAACCCATGAGGTTGAGGTCGATGGGTGGGCTTAGGATCCTTCCGTTCTTCACATCGATAGGCCAAAGGTAAGTGTTTAGCTGCATCCGAGTCTTTCTGTGCAGTCTCAGTGGCCATGGCTAGGGTAGGTCGATTTAACTGAAGAATGGATTTTTGCAAAAAAAGGGGGCAAGGAATTCATAAATTGTTCTAAGGTAATCATCTCCCGTCAGTTCTTCCAAAGACTTGTTATTGACCCACATGGCCAATGTGTTTTTAACCTCTTCACCTAGCTCTGAAGGTGTTTCTCCCGGGTTCAACCTAATGGCTCGTAATTTCTGCTGATAAAAATTGCAGGTCTGTCCCACTCTTTTTAACAACCCTTCCAATGTTCCTAATCTAACTTGCCTATCTACAGTAATGTCTATGCCTTTATGCAATGTTTTATGATTCACATGTTTTTTAATAACTGTCAGCAGTTGGTGCATTCGAAATTGAATCTAAAGTATATTATGGAACCACATAGATGTGTATATATCTACTATTAGGATAGTGTTATTTATTAATGTATATATTTCCTTGAACCTTATATTATGTAAAGGAACGGTGGTATCACATAACCGTGTGCGGACATTCCTTTGTGGGGGCTTAGGGATTCACAGTACTTAAGACCTAGCCTGCATTACCTCCATTGAGCCTCAGCCTAGGTTGCTCGCCCATTGCTACCATTAGAGAACCTTGGCTATGGTGCTCTGTGCCTCTACCCCAACTGTATAGCGGGCAGAAATACAGATAACCCCCTCAAATCTTTACCATTTCTTATCACAGATACACAGCCTCTGACATGTCCAAACTAAAGGGTACATTTGTTGATCAGGGACTCAGGATTTTTGTAGCCACATTTTCCTAAATGAGGCACATTTAAAAAAAATAATGTTTTATTGGTTTCATAGTCAAACAAACAAATAAATGTTAGTAAAACAAGAAAAAAAAAACTAACATTACAACGCTAAATAATCCTCCAACGATCCCTCCATATCCAACACAATGGGCCTCATTACGAGGAATGCGGTCCCGTAATGAACGGTGCCAGTAAGGGGCCGTCACCGTTCATTAGTAGCCACCACATTACTGGTCTGCTCGCGGGTGGAGGTAAGGACGTCTTGTCCAGACCAGACGTGCTTACCGCCACCTGCGAGCAGACCAGGATGCTAACAACGGGCCCATCATTAACAAGCCTGTTGTTAGTATCCTCCCCATTCCCATTGAGCCCTATGGGCGCTCAAATGGGAATGGGGATGTACTGAGTCCAGGACCCGGTAATGGGAATTACCGGGCCGGCTAAAGTCGCATGGCCCGGTAATTCCCTATTTCTGGGACCCGTTACCCAGTATGACGGTAGCCATGCTGGTAAGAACGGCATGGCTACCTCCATACTCGTAATGAGGCCCAATGACATTTTTTAAAACAAAATCAGAAGAGATCAATACTTCAAAATTCTTTTCATCACTCCCCTTTTCTTGGGTGCGTCACTTCATCTCATGGAGACAGTTCAATTTACACATTCACAGATTTCCCATTCACTCATCCTCAGTCTGAAAGAACCCCATCAATTTTCCTATTCAGGCTCTGCAGTTAATACAAATTCCAGCATTTTCATAACTGCAATTACCAATCTGGTCTGTTCCCCTATTAACACCCATTTCCACCATTATAATGGACTAAGGGTTTCCCCCATTGATTTATGTTCATCTAAAAAGATGCTTCTAATCTGTAATAGGGGTTCACAGGCAGCGATCAGATGCGTTTCCACAGTATCTCTGTTCTTACAATATCGGCACTGAGAATTTACCACCCGCTGTGTTTCCGTAGCCACTGAACTGAGTAGCACATTTCTATACCTTAGGGATGGTAGCAAATTCAAACCGTTTCCCTCCAGAACTATGGATCTCCTCAATTTAAGACTCTCACATTGCTCTATGGTAACAATCCAGTCCCGTGCCACCAATTTCCTTTTTACCTTTACTGGATTTTGCATTAACATTTCCAACTCTATATTGTTACCCTTCAAAAGGGTCTCAACTTTTAATCTCCAGTTCTAGGTGTTGATCTTGTTTTTTTTACCTAAATCCAAGATTGCGAAAAGCACTACCACAGAGTCCATGGCACATTTCCTATATAGTGTGACTGTTTTCCATAGTGCCATAGACTGTAGTCCAAGCTCATATCTTATTGCACAGGATGACAGGCTATTAGGGAGTCTCAGCACCTTCCTCCAAAACTGGCCCTCCAATTTCTCCCACCACAAGCAAGATAGATGAAGAGTTGTTTCAGCTCCATAGGTAAACATTTGGGCCACCCTTTGCTTGTATAAAGAAATTGTTGAGAACAGTGTAAATTTCCCAAATTTGCGATGAAAAGCTCTACCTTGGTTTGTTAGCGTTATCAACCTGGATCGCAAATATAGGAGGTGGTCCACCTCATTCCAACTCCTATTTATCGTCACTCCTAAGTACACCATAGATTCTACTGTTTCCAATGGGATCCCCTCAACCCTCC
Source organism: Ambystoma mexicanum (assembly GCF_040938575.1). Classification (NCBI taxonomy): domain Eukaryota; kingdom Metazoa; phylum Chordata; class Amphibia; order Caudata; family Ambystomatidae; genus Ambystoma; species Ambystoma mexicanum. The sequence goes on along the minus strand of NC_090934.1, from coordinate 415,549,872 downwards.
ACTTAAACACCTCCATCTTCTTTTTACCTGCCCACCTCATAGGCAGAATTTTTGATTTGGCAATATTAATCTCATGCCGTTTTCTCTTAAATAGAGTTCAAATGCTCCTAATCTCCTCTGCAACCCTATCGGATTTAGGTCTAAAAAACCCAAAATCATCTGCAAAGAGAATCCACAGGTAAAGCTCTTATCGCTCTTTGTGACTCTGCCAAATCCGCTATGTAGAGGCAAAAGAGCAGAGGCGCCAAAGGGCACCCCTGCTTTAACCCACGAAAGGTTTAGATCTTTTGAGAGAGTAGCCCTTTAGCTGACAGCTGAATTCTAAACCAAGTGTCGGTATATAGGGCTTCCATAGCCTCCAACAAGTCCCATGGACATCCCCAGGACTTAGTTAAGCCCAAAGTATTTTTCTGATGACACCATCGAAGGCCTACTCGAAGTCCATGAAGGCTAGGAAGAGGGTATTTCCTTCCTCAAAGGCTCTTTCTTTTAAAAGATTTATAATGAATAGATTAAGGGCCGTACCCACCCCCTTTACGAATCCAGATTGTCTGAGATCCAAGATCCCACTTCTCTCAGCCCAGTTTCTTAAATCCCTTAGAAGAACTGTTGCAAAGAGCTTGCCAATTGAGTCCAATAGGGCAATAGGCCGGTAATTTCTAGATTCCGCACTATTGCCTTTTTTAAAGATGGGAACAATATTTGTCTCCCTCCAGGAGGCCGGGATTGCTTTGTTTTTCATAATTTGAAAGAACAGGGTTACCAGCAATTTCCCCTATTGTTCTTTATTTTCAGTTCATGATTTAAGAGGCCATCTGGCCCAGCCGCACGAGAGGCACTCAAATTACCAACCATCATAATGGTATCATGTTCGTCAAAAGCAAAATCCCATGTTAACGAGCTGGGTTCCCTTTCCACATCTGTTACTCATCCTGGATCAGCAAATAGGTTGGAATAGTGCTGTATCCAGTCACTCTCAGAAACCATAGCCAATGTATTCGCTTGACGAAAAACCCCACCATTATTAATGAGCTCCCAGATATTTCTGGAGTTCTTAGCGCAGACTGCTCTAAGAGTAGACTCAGCATCATTCTGAGTATGTTTTATCCTAGAGCTCTTGCACCAATTTCTGTAAGCCTGGCGGGTTTTAGTTATCCTATCTGTTTTTTGCTCCAACTCATCTCTCCCAATCATTTTTTATCATTTTTCTCATCGATCGTCTCCTTTTCACAATCTCTGGAAGAATACACATGTTTCAGTGCCCAATTCATTTTAGGCCTCGGGTATCCTTTCCGACAAAACTCCCTTAGGAGGCCAGAATAGTCTATATCAAGGGGGTCTTCTCAGAGTTGAGCCTGATAATGACCACTGACTTTGGTAACCTCCTGCGGTTTCAATCTCAAATGAATTCCACCCAAACCTAATTCAACCTCTCCCATCTTTTCCCATGGTTCACCCACATTCCACACAGAAATATATATATAGCTAACAAATCGTGGTCACTAAAGTTCGGCGGCATGATTGAAAATCTCTCTATCTTCTCTCTGAGGTTCTCTGGAATGAAGCAATCTATACAAGACTCCAAGTCCCAACATCTCCCTGTCAAACAACCAGGGATGTCCCCCTCCATTTGGGAATTTAACATGTGCATTTCTCGTATCCTCATGCTAGACATCCACTCCCTTTCTCTTTCTTTCCATTTGCTCTTCTTTAACAACCAACCAGTTTTGTCAAGCAACATAATATTTAGATCTCTACGCATCACAATCTTCACTGCATCCCATTTGCACAGTGCTTCATCAATAAAGCTTGTTATAGAGTCCATAAATGTAATCTCTTTCCCCATATTCACTCGCCAATATATATTCATTAAAATCAGCGAAAAATTGGAAGTATCCGTCTTTTGTTTCAGAAGGAGAATCTGGATATAAGGGTTTGGACATTTGACTTCAACCACAGACCAAACTGATTCAATCTTGAATAACGTTAGAAGGCCAGCAAAGGGACGACCCATTATACCCTAAGGGGCAGAATTCAATAGAGCCAGGTAACCTTCACATAGGGGAGTTTCCCTTAACCAGGTCTCTTGAAGGACCAAGATGTCGAATAAGTCTAAATCCAGGACTTTTTCACTAAAGAGAGACTGACACCCTCTGGTATTCCAACAACCGATCTTCAAGAGGACAGGTCTCCTTTCGCCATGAGTCTAACTAGCTCTTGGGTTACTTTGAGCTCCTGCCAACCAAGACCAGGAGCTCCCATCGCCCACCATATCATCATGATTAACTAGCTCTCCTTCCTTTGATTTGTTTTGATTTGCAATAGTGAACTTTATAGAAGATAGGTCCTTCTTTATCATCTCTATCACTTCTTCATTCCTTTCATTTGGCAATCTCTTCTTTTCCCTTTTGTCTTTTCTGTGGGGACCAACAGTGGGCACAACCTTCTTGATATCTATGGAGATCATCACCTCTCTCCAGTTGGCTTTAATTTGTGCATGATAATCACTAATTTCGTATCCCAAGTGCAAGAACTTCTCTTTAGATGCCAACACTACGTCTTTCTTAGATTGAGAGATTAGATAATATAACCCAATCAGTCTTTCTCTCCTCTACGAATTCCACAATCTTGATATCCCTAGTGGCAAATTTATGGGCTGGTAGGATACAGTTAATCAATCTCAAGACATTCCTTCTATTCAGCACTGTAATTTTTGGATCAGTTTTGATTCTTTCCACATACATTTTTGCACTCATCTCTTCCTTCATAATAGAGTCATCGTTCCGCTTATGTGACCTTGGCCCTCATTACAAGTCAGGCGTTAAGGGTTTAACGGCGCCGTCTGCGCCGTTAACCCTTAACGCCTGATTCACACTTTAACGCCTGCTTTTTGCAGGCGTTAAAGTCCAAGGCGCTAAGCGACCTTGGTGCTAATTACGGCACCGTAATTTACAGTGCCGTAATTAGCGCCTTCCCCATCCCCATCATGCCCTATGGGGCAAAAATGGGAATGGGGAAGGGCAAATGGTGAATGGGGAATTACCGCCCCACTCACCTTGGAATGGGGCGGTAATTCCGCCATCCACCATGGTGGAATCCGGCATGGACCATGGTGCTAATAGCACCATGGTCCAACGCCTGACTTGTAATGAGGGCCCTTGTCTCACCCACCTTCGGTCTCATCTCCTTACCACACACTTTACTTTCATCCCTAGTTCATGGGACCTTCGTGGGGTCTAGTTGAGCACCACCATTTCTTTTTTCTACTAGTGTCTTAAACACAACAGGAGGGATTTGGGGCACTTCCGAGGCTTTCATAGGGGCACGGTGAGCACAGCCCTTTCTTTTTTCTTCTGCTGTTTTAGGCACAATAAGGGGCCTTTGGGGCTTTTCCAAGACCACTTTTCCACCAGAATTACACCTTATCTTTGCAGCAGGTTTGGGAACATTGTCTAAAAGGCTGTCTATATTTTCCCATTCCAAATTACTCACTTCTTTCCATCGTTCATCATCCTCCACTCTCTCAATTTCTTCTATGAGATCACTTAGGTCCTCGACAGGAGATATCTCACACCCGACTCATTCACCACCTCAGCGACCGATGGTAGAGCTAGGCTTACTTCTTTTGACATGGACAATGCCCTTCTGGCTTTTTTGGGAGCCGGAAGATTGTCCCTTTCGGGGGGGTGCAGGGAGGGGGGCGAATATGCCTTAAGAAAGCCCTAGAGCCACTAGATTTCCTTCTAGAATTAGACGGCATAGCTTTTGATTTTTTCTTAGGCTGGGGTATTTTCTTCCCAGCATCATCTTGTACTTTACTTACATCACCTCCTTTCTTTGATTTGAATACTGAGAAGATGTTGTTTTCAGGGAGGTCGTACCTTGGTTTATCACACACCGAGGCCACCATACCAGCCTCATGCTCTGCGTTTACCATCCGCGATTTAGTAAGTTCAGATTTCTCACCCCTTACTTCTCGAGAAGGACTTTATGTTTGAAATGAGTCCTTAAAGTGATTTCTCATCCATTGACAGTCTTGAAGCAGGGCCTCCATCATCAGAGACTTGTCCATAGTTCCATGCCTGGCAAGATCACATAACCTATTTTGACAAGCTGCAGAGGTTTCAGCTTCCTTATCCAACTTCTTTTCCACTCTTGTGGCTAGGGATTGAAGATCTTTCAATTTGCTGGACAGGTCTATAATCAGAGCAGAATGGTCTTGAAGGTTATTTATTCCCTCATACAACTTCGTAAAGGGGGCTAACGATGTTGATAGTGACGCCATCACTAGCTACTGAAGATACATCTTATCCTCGGAATCCAGAAAGACTGTATCTCTTCTGTTACTTATTGAACTCCTGGGCTCCGAGGGAGTATACACAGAAGATGAGGAAGCCCTTGAACCAGTCTCCACAAGCATTTTAGAACTTTAACTGTCATCATCCGAATCCCACCCAGCTCCCATGCACAGATCGGGGATGAACTATCACTCTTCCTTCATTCCTCTTAAGAGGGATCTTTTTGCTCTGCGGCAGGCCCTTGTCCAGCACCTCATCAATATTTGCCCCCGGGTTCATCACCCCTTGATGTGGTGTAATCCACTCCCCTGCTTTCTGTTTATCCAGACCTCCATTTCCATCCTTTCGTGTCTCTCCACAGCAACAACCGCCTGCAATAGTGACTGATCTAGCATTCTTAGGCAGTCATTTACCCGTAGACAGGCTTAGCCTCTTTTGCCGAGCAATTTTCACAGTTAAGTCAGCAAGATCCTTTGCCAATTGGTTGGCTAAACCTTCATTAGCACTTATGCTATTAGCCGGACCTTCCATAGTTAGTCCCCCCAGAATGCTTAAGAGGTTCAATTCCGCCACCAGAGGGAAACAAATCTTGATTAGCCCCTATGCAGGGGACAGATTCCAAGGGAGGTCTTTTAGGCTCATAGAGGCCATCACCCAATGTGCTGTCCTTCGCGCAGTCTAAAGATCTCTGCCGATTTTTTGGAGAAGTAGATCTTGGCGGGAAGCATTCACCCCCAACCTCAGGATGCAAAACAAGCGGCAGGGCGGGATGTTCTCTTTAATTTCCCTGCCGGAATTTTTCATTTGCAGGAGCGGGGCATCCTCCCTTAGATTTATGTCCCTTTTATTGACACCGTCCACCTGCGGCAGCCTCTCCGCCTGGCTCACCTCGGCCACCAATCCCAGAGGACCCCAGGCACCACCTCAGTGTCCCCACAGGACTCCCCCCTATCGTGATCATGGACAGCGGCTGGGATAACCAACATCTCCGCCGCTGGGGTACAGCAGCACAGGAGCAGATTTTCCAACCGCGCCCCATCCCTCCTTACCTGCAGCCGTGTTCTAGCGATCGGCGGGCAGGAGCTGGAGATCGTTTCCATCACGGGGACCACAGTGCTTGTACCCACTGGCATCGCGCACCAAGAGTAAGCGCCCCCACACCCCAGCGAACTCCAGATAACTCCACTTGCCTCCACTTCGCGCAGGAAGTGAGGTTTTATGGAGAGGAGTTTCCGAGTGCAGGCAGGGGGGTAGTGGGGTCAGAGGGCTCGAGCGCTTCTCATTCCTTAAAGCAGCAGCGCACCAACGCCTTTGCAGTAATTTCTTGACTTTCCAAACACTGTCAGTGTCACAGAAAATGAACCGATGTGATATAGCCAGGCAGCAGGAGTTGGGATCAAAATGGTGGATGTTTTCAAGATGGCAGCGAAGTCAATTCTATCTAAATTGAGTTAATCATAGATTTTAATACAAACACGATTGTCTTAGGCCAATGTTCATAATCAGGCGGTATTTATGCAAATATAGTTTCACATTTAGACCTTGTCCAAGCATCTTCCTTGGCATTACTTGACTCTTTGTACTTCCATTTGTTAACGTTATATCCAGTCTGTCTCTTCCTTCACCGGGGTTTGCAGCCTTTAGGTTCTCTTTTGCTCCCACTTCACTGCTTCCCCTTCTGCTGTTCGCCAAACCCCTTTTAAACACTTTCTCTTCACTTTTAGTGCTGTAAACACTTTTTTATTCATCCTCAGATATCTGGAGACTTTTGAAACGGTTCCCTTTGCCTGATTTAAGGAAGGCATGGTATCCAAGTAAGACAGACACAAGTGATCACAGTTCAAGGGTGTTTATTCAACTTTTCTCAAGGGGGTGGAAAAGCGTCTATCTAAACCTAAATCTAAGAAGGGAGCAAGCTACAATCATCAAATAATAATAATGCAGTCCTAGTGGAATCTAGTCAAATAAAAAGGGCCTATGCTAAAAAAAAATACAAATAAATCTATTGCCAATACTTACCTCTATGCTACAAATAGTGTGGGATAATGTTCACAAAAAAGAAAACTGTTCACAAAATAAGTCAGGATGTTCAGATCCCTTTTTATACAATTAGTCCCCCTCAGCCGGGCTCAGACCAATTTCAATTCACAGGCATCCCTCATTCGAGTTCACACTTGCCACATCAATATCTTCTCGGGTGATTTGTGGATGCACCCCGGATCCACCTCTTCTGGGCTCAGTTCCCCCTTTTTTACAATTAGTCCCCCTCAGCCGGGCTCAGACCAATTTCAGTTCACAGGCAATCGAAGACTTTCGAATGTGCACGGAATTCAACTTAACCCACTGCAGGACCACTTCCATTTCACACTTCAATAATTCTCACACGCTCAGTTGGATACCAAACAGAGACATTTGAGTGAGCACCCACGTGGCGCCGGACCACTCTGTATCTGGTACCTATTTCAATTTCATAAAGTTCAATCGCATACAAGTTTTCTTTCTTCATACAATGTTGCCGCTTGCAACCTTGAGCGTAACACAGTCCGGTCTATCAGTTTCTCCAACTCACTGGCGTTGGCTGCTATCAGAGTCAAGGGCAGTACCACGGCGACAATCGCTTCTCCCCGCCGTGGCTATCAATGCGGGAGGGCTAAGTGTACTTTTGACACACACTGCACTGTTCGTCAGCTGCAATTCCCAGTCTTATGTTTCTCTTCCTAAAGGCCTCTTGAAAGTCTCAATCCACTGAAAAGGGAAGGGTAATTCCTCGCTGTTCTCGCCACTTTTCTCCTCGGTTTAAACTGCCAACTCAGAATTGCTGCTTCCTCGTGCATTTTGCCTTTCTCAGAGTGCGCTTTCGTGCTCTGCCTTTTATCAGATGGGGACGTAGGATTGAAGTCAGATGTGTGTTATTATCAGTTATTGCCTGACCCTTGTGTTGGTGTTAGGGAGAATTCTCATTTATGTGCTAATTCCCTTCAACTTTAAGAGACCCCAAGTTCTTTTTCTGGACTATAGGACTTTTTAATTTTCACCCTGGAGTGAATGAACCCTTTTTCTCACTCGCTCATGTATTTTGATCTGATTTGGATTATGTGTTTCCTTTGTTTTTGAAGTCTGACAAACTCCATAGGCATCTACTTTTTATATGGTGACACACAGCACCTTCAGTGCAGTGTCGCAGGAAAATCCTGTAGATTTCTCTCAATGTTTAAAACCTTTTCGTGGGTGAACTATAGTTCCCAAGAATAGTAAAGTGAAATTGGCTTTACTTACCTTTTCTCTCTGTAGGTCCAGCACACCCATCTTATGTGGACTGCTGTGGGCGTTACTTAGTCTACTCTTTTCCTACTTACTCATGTAACATTTTTTATGCTACCCTCACTACTTTAAATAGCTGGTGGCAGTGGTTTACTTTTCCTACCATTGTGCTTTTCTACCGCAGGCTGAATCCTCAGCTGGAGTATAGCACGCATGGGTGACCATTGTGTCAAAATTGCCCCTGTCTTCTTTTTTGCCATTTCTTGTTTGTGAGGTCTTCTTGGGTTTTACTCTGTGCCCCAAACCAGGTTTGAGCCCTTTGTTCATTTTGCCTTTTGGCGGGCTTCAGTCCTGTAAACTGCCTCTGGCTCCAGTGTGTCTGCCAGGGCAGGAAGTGAGGGAGGTGCCCGAAACTCCCCTGTCCTTAGTCTCCAGGGTAACCTGAATGCATCCAGTCCTGATTGGCTGTCTGGCTGTCCTTGCAGGACAGCCACCCTGATGTGTGAGTGGCAGCTAGGCTGTGCATGAATGGGAGAAACCTGCATAAAAGGCGAGGCTTCTTGGACTAACGAGAGAGTCGACCCATGGGAAGACCACCCCGACGAAGAAACTGTGAGCAAAGCTTGCTGCATCCTCCTCGACTGTTGAACTCCCAGGTGAAGCCCTGCTGCTGTTCTGGAACTCCTTTTTGTGATCAACAAGAGAAGCTCCGGAAAGGGCGATTTCGTCCCTTGTCTTAGTGGGACTAATTAACCCAGAGACGAACTTTGCTGGAAGGCCTTCACCCACTGGCTGTACTTCTTTTCACCGGGTTTCTTTATGCACAGAAACTCGCTTGTCGCTTTACTTGATGCCGTAGCTCCTCCGCTCTCACATCTTCTCACAAACTGAGGTCAGGGTTTCACCACCTGCCCCTCAGGCCTCCTGGGCCAGCTCCTCCACCCAGAGGAACGAGCACTTGCAGAACCAAACTGGAAGGGCCGACACTGCATACCGCTTCCTTCCTCAGACCTCACCAGCTCCCTTGCCACGCTTTCGCAGAGCGCCCTGCTCTGCAACCTTCCAGTGTTCTCCCGTTCCGCTCTCCTCCAGTTCCCAATGGTCTGTCTGGGCTGCTCTGCTCCCCTTCTGCTGTTCTCTTCTTCCTCCCTCCTGCTGCTGCCACGCCACTGTTTTATACACCTGTATCCCAATCCCATCAATAGTGTTCAGGTGTGCCTGCTTTGCCTGATTCCAATTAACCAATTACTGGAACATGCCTGACCATCAACTTTGTTGTGTTATGACTTCCTCTTCTTCGTACCAGTACTTATAGCAGTGTTTCCAATAACAAGTGTGCATTACTCTTAGTTGCCTTGTCCTCGTCTCAATACTTGATGTGAGATTACAGGGAAAAGCTGGAAAGGACTGACAATATCCCATAAAGAGTGAGGGAGGGTCTGATAGGTCAGTGTTAGTGAAGGGGGGGATACCATGTCTCTTCCTCAGGTACACTCTCTCCAATCCCAAGGACCCTCCACCCAGGTGATCCTCCCTCGCTAGTCCACCCCCAGGGTCGGGATCCAAAAGCGATGGCCCTTCCCTGGCTCCTGAACAGAAGATCCCTGGGAAGTAGATGTGAGAGTACTTTCAGGCTTCTCACATTATATATACCAGATCTCTTTATACAAGAATACCCTATTTCCTTTGAAAAATTCAAGGAGTAAGTCACTAACTTTGTTCCTCCCAGCACCTCCCGAGCGGTTACTCCAAGCATGAAATGGACCTTGCTATGTGGTTCCAACCGACGACACGATACAAAGACTGGAAGACAGAAGGAAGACTATTGGTAGCTGCAACAAGAATACAAATATTGTGGAGCAAATGCTAAGCTGATTTCAAAATTACTCTGAGACCTTGACACCCAGAACAAGTTCTGTCAATCAGCTACAGAGTCAATGATGGCCCCAAAAGAAAAATCATCCGAAACTTTCCATCAGCCTTTATCGCAATGCTTGGCAGACAAATCTGTTTCAAACATTATGTACCTTGCATCATTGGTTGCCGGCTGACCAAATTAACTGTGCAGGCTAGATTAAAATTGAGAAGGAATCTGTCTAACCCACAGCCCTAGATGTTATGTTTGTGGACAAAAAGTTGCTGGTTTGGTACGACTCCACCTTTCATAAAACATGTTGTGAAATAATGGTGTAAATGTAATGAGATTGGAGATGAGAAATATCTTCTGTTTGCAGACTCTAGTTTGTGGAAAAACCCAGCTGTGAAACAGGGTAATCATGTTTTATCCTGGATTTCATGGCAAAAGTAGGTATCTGGAGAATTGGGTAGGTCCATGATTGTCAGAATATGGTTGACTTTAAGTTCTTGCACTTTAAATATAAGCTGAAAGCAATTGAAATCTGTTGTTAAAATGTTTTGCATGAACTTCACCAATGAATGCTACAATGCACGTGTCATGATGCCTACCCCCAGGCATCAGGACCAAGGCCCTCAGCTCCGGGAGCAGGCATCCAGACATTTGTTTAAACCTCAGCAGCCCCGGCTAGGGGCTGTCTGGGTTCAGTCCTGGCACCTTAGGAGCCAGGCTCATCATAGAAATCAGTCCTGGCGCCATAGGCGCCAGGCTCATAGACTTTACTTACCTGATGCATACCATGCTGCAAAAGAGTCCAAGCCTACATGAGGCCTGGATGGGACTATTTTGTTACAGGGACTATTTTTTACTCGAGCGTGGCTCTAGGGAACTTCTTACCTGGAACTACTTTGGAGGCTATTTAAACCACACCCGAACAGCAGCACATGCTTCGCATCATTCTGCATCCAGCAGCGTGACGCTCACCGTGCCTGCAGCCAGCATCCAGTCTTCTGCCACGCCCGCCTCAAATCCGTAGCTCCTAGAATAAAGAAGAAGAAAAGGGCAAGGTTAGAAAATGAACTTATTTCAAATTCCTCACCTTATTCCGGAACCATTTCATCTCCAGACCTGGAAAGTACATCAGTCCTGCACGCGTCGCTTCGCCAGCTCCAGCACGGCGCTATACTCACCAGTTCTCACAGCATCTTTCGATCCGGCACTGTCTCCATCATTTCTTCGCCGTAATCCGGCACCTAGGGGACACAAGAAAAAACAAGGTGAGCCAAGGGAATCAACAAATACAACCTCTTACCACCATAGACTTACCTGATTTACCACCGGCGGTATTATTCCATAACTCTCCACATTTTCATACGCCGCATCTGTAAAACGGGAGAAAAACAACACGTTAACGCATGCAATAGTTACCGGACAGCGTTGGGTAACACAGACAGACTCTTACCTGAACGCCAGCAGCAGCTACGAGACCTTCTTCTCACGAACTCAGTTGCAACTTAAGGAAGGAAGGGGACAAGAGTGAACATCGGGCACATTGAACTCTTTGAACTTGATACTTACCAATCCCACCAGGGACTTCAGAGTCAATACTTACAGGAACTCTCCCAACGCCTTCAAACCAGTGAAGTAACTGGTATCTACGCGCCGCTGCAAGACACGCAGGATGGAGAGCTAATCTTTTATGACCATAAGGTGAGGTTACTAAGGGGATATCGGAGGTGATTAGTGGGGGAGAGCGAGAACAGTTGGGAGGCCAACACTAAAACCCACAGGCGGTTAATCCCTGTCTCCACTTGCAGGAAAATACTTCTTCGGGTCCAGCAGACAAGACTAGGCGGGCCAGTCCAGACAGTCATCTCTGCACTACGCATCACGTTGAAGGAGACCGCAGCTGTCCAGGTCCGATCGACACCCCTGTGGGGTCCAGGTGAGCGTAACAGCACGCTCCGCCTGCATTGTTACTACTCTCCAAGCCCATACCTCTATCTGTATGAACCTTATACAAATTTGTTACTCCTTCTACGTCTCAGTTAACAGCGCAATGTGGTAGAGGAAATTGGGATTCGGATTTAGGTTGCTTGTTGTCGGATATTGAATGGAACCGCATATGTACAGGTCCAATCAAATATAAAGTTGATTTAGAACTGCGGTATACACAACAAAGGATTAATCATTGCCTGTACTGGTCTCCCTGGAAGATGAAATTGTGTTAGTTTTGTAATGAGGATGTTTGCTGGAACTGTAAAAGAGAGGTGTGCACCACGTCCCATATGTTGTGGTTGTGTAGAAAGATCCAATTGTTCTGGGATGGGGTTTTTCCAGAGAATAGACCTGGTTTTGGGTCTATCTCTTCCAAGGCTCCCACTTCTTGGTGTGTTGGCTTTATTTCCTCCAAATATTGTATTGTCTAGCAGTAAACTGTTCTGAACATATAGAGCCCTTCTTCTTGCTAAGAGACATATTTTGAAATTTTGGAAAAGCGACACTTCCCCATTGTTGATGATTGGTTGCAGAATTTGTCTCTCCTGTCTAGGAGAGAGAAAGTGTCTTTTAATGCTAAAGATCATCATAAATATGAGATGATCTAGGGAGCATTTAATGACATTTATGCTTGGTTATTTTACTCACATTCTAGGGGTTTTGTTTTTATTCTCTTAATTTTGTAATCTTATTTTTCTTTTTTTCTTCTTATTCCTACTCTTTTTTATTTTGTATTTTCTCACTTTTATTCACCTCACTTCCCACCTTTTCTCTTTTGTTTCCTTTGTAGATCGGACTGTTATGATGTGTTTGAATAAGTGCTACTGTGTACATATGAATTATTGTATTTGACGTATTGTTTATGTAAGTGTTAAATGAACAAATACCACTTGGGAAAAAACATTGGATTGTGCTCAAACCCAATTCATTGACAGTCAAACATAATGCAAGGAAAGTCCCCCTCTGTCTAGAATTAGAATGTAAAGAGATCCTCACCAAGATGAGAAAGGAAGGTATAATACTGGCTGCTGATTTCCAAAGAGTGCCTCGTCCCTAACGTTCTGGCCAAAATTGTCTTGTTTTAAGAGGACATCCATGTCTTCTTGAGGAGAGTATGGAAGCGGAGACATACATTGATGGGCATCCTGCAAAATAAGGGTCTTGCTTTCAAAGAGGAGAATTGTATGCTGTTTTGCCAGGAGATTGTCTTCCTAGAGCACTCAGTCTCTGCAGCTTTGACTTTCTATGATGTGCGAAGTAGAGACAAGTGGAGTTATCTGGAGGTGAGACTGAGATACTCTTTGCTGACTCAAGGACTGAACTAGAGAGACTTGGATAGGTGACCTCTTCCCGAGCTATGAGGGAACATCATGCAACTGCTGCTCTTCACCCAAAGTGTCCTGGAAGCCAGTCCTGTGTGCCTACCGTCCGGAGAAGGGATCTTTGCAGGTCCATAAGAGGAGTGCCCAAAACCCTTGAAGCCAAGAAGTGTATCTGTGTCACCCAGGGTTCACAGGAATGTCCGTGACTGCTAGAAGCCAGGTTGCAGAGTATCACTCAGAAGAGGGGGTACCCTGGCCTTGTGCTGCTTGACACACAGAGCTGCAAAATTTCAGAATCATTCAAGAATCCTTCAAAGGGCCTCCCTGCCACGACATCTGTCCAGATGTCCACACTGGAGAATGTCCCCCGCCTGCAGTGGAGTGTCCACCAGTGGGTTTGCCACCACCAAAATCCAAAGAAGATGTCCTGAGTGTCCAGACTTGGTGAGGTTCTGTAGTCTAGTCCAGTGGTCGTGCCCAATTTTCCAGAAGCCATCCAGAGGTCCATGTTGCAGCTGCAGCACCAAAGAACTGGAAGGCGGTAAACTGCAAAATCCCAAAAACTGACACCTATTTCTCCCACTGCACCAGTCACCACCGAAAGTCATCCAAGGCCACCCAGGGTATTATCTTCTGCTGCCATGCCTTGTCGAGGTCCACGGCAAGTTTCAGCTTGGTGGGATATCCACAACCAGAGTAATGACCTGCTAACAGAGACCACTGCAGAGACCGAAAGTCCTGCCTTCCCGACACTGTTTGGTTCCCTTTTTCTTCTCAAAATCCTAGCGACTCCTCCTTCCAAAGGGGGTCCATCCTCAAGGGGTCTCATCAAGTAAGGCCATGAAACTCCACCACTTTGCCTGCCAAGAAGCATCTTCCATCCTCAGGAATCATCCAGGGGTCCCAGATTCATCTTGGATCCTGTTGTCCTCTGGCTTCTGTAATGGAGGCATAGTATCACAGTAAAACAGACACAAGTGACCACAGTTCAAGGGTGTTTATTTAACTTCAAAAAAGGGTTTGAAAAATACTATCTAATCCTAAATCTACAGCAACGACCATGAAATAATAATAAGGCCTATTTCCAATCCTTACCTCTAAATACAAATAGTGTGGGAAACAATGTTACGCAAAAGAAAGATGTTTCCAGGATATTCAGGCCATTGGCCTCCCTTCCGCACGTTTTCAGCATGGGACAAGGCGGTACACTGGAGCTTAGCACAGCCTCTGGCTTCTCTAACACGAGGATGCAGTCCAAACATTAGCATCAGGGCCTTTCGTGCCCAAGTCTCGTTGCCTTTCAAAGTCTCTTCTTTCAGAGGGCCCGATGCGACAAACAAACAATGGGCCTCATTAGGACCCTGGAAGTAGCTGTGCCCTTATTAATGGCATGGCTGCCGCCGGTAATTATTTTTTACCTGCGCCCAGAAAAGGGCAATTACCGGGTCACGCCGACCTTGGCGGACCCGGCAATTGCCCTTTTCTGGGCGCCGGTAAAAATGATTCCCCATTCCCATTTGAGCCACATTGGGCTCAATGGGAATGGGGAGGATGGCAACAACAGCCCCATTAATAACGGGGCCATTGCTGCCACCAGGTACTGCTCACAGGTGCCGCTCTGCATGCCTGGTCTGACCAGGCATTCCAGAGCGGCACCCTCAAGCATTCTCAGAAGCATTCCGCAACATTTGTAATGAGGCCCAATAAGTTCTTTTCCTCTTAAGATTTCACAAGTATTCAATTTCTCAGGTGATTCACTGTTCACCTCAGATCCCCCTCAGCCGGGCTCAGATCCCTTTCAACGCAATGTTCAATTAGTCTCCCTCCGCCAGGCTCGGACTAATTCCAATTTACTTTGCCACCAACTTTCTTTACATTTATTAACATTGAAGAATTTCAATTGTTCACAGAATGTTGCTTTACCGTTGCAGGACCACTTCGATTCACAATGTCACACTCTGTCGCTTTTGCCACCTTTCAGTTGGATACCACAGAGACTTTCGAATGAACACCTATGTGGTGCCGTACCACTCTGTCGAAGGTATCGTATCTTGGCTTCAAAGTTCAATCACTCATCTGTTGTTCAATTTTGCTTGCGTTGATTATCACATACGCTTCATACACTGTTTGCTTCAGCATACACTATGCAATGTTGCCGCTTGCAACCTTGGTTCAACACAGGCCGGCCTGGTATTAGCCTCCCCAACTCACCGGCTGTGCCGACTTCAATGGTGCTGCTTTGTTGTAGGAGCTAAGGACAGTACCACAGCAGCAAGCTATTCTCCCTGCCTTGACTATTGACGCAGGAGAGCCCTGGGTAACTCAAACACACAATGCCAGATTCTTCAACCTTGTTTCCTGGTCTTATGTTTCCTTTTCTCGAAGGCTCGTGAAGGTAATAGTTCCTTGTCAAAAAGGTCAAGGGCACTTGCCTCCTTGCGATACTATTCTGTTTTACCGTCCTTCGTCTTGTATTAAACCGTCATCGTGGAATTGCTGCTTCTTCCTATGCTTTGCTTCACTCAGAGTGTGCTATCATGCTCCGCCTTTTATCCTTGTGGGGAAGTATAATGGAAGTCAGGTGTCTGTAATGGTCAGTAATTGCCTGACCGTTGTATTGGGACATGCCGCGTATACGGCTCGAAGCTAGTCCGTTTTCACTTATAGTGAACTGTTTGTGTATCAGGCAGGTAGCTGGGGCAAGCTGGGTGGAGGGTTGGCAGGCCTGGCATAGGCACACAAAGAACCCACAACAAATCCCTCCTTTCATTCCTTACTAGTGTTTGCAGTAACTTCCTGGTTACCACTTCCTGTTGCCAAACAGGAAGTGCATGATAATTCATGAGCTCTCTAGTGGTTGGGTGTGGCTGGCTATATATGTCACACCCAAGATTCTTCCAGTGCTTTGTGTTGCTTACTGTGAGCTGTATCAGCAACACACTTGCCGTGCTCTGGATCAGCCAGCATCTGCTTGCCTGCTCCGGATCATCCTGTTTCTGCTTACCTGCTCCGGATCATCCTGCTTCTGCTTACCTGCTCCGGATCATCTTGCTTCTGCTTACCTGCTCCGGATCATCCTACTTCTGCTTACCCGCTCCGGATCATTCTGTTTCAGCTTACCTGGTTCTTACTCCACGCTGCAGCTATCTCCAGTCAAGAGGGGACTTCTACACCAGCACCTGTAAGAACAAAGAAGAACTGTGTTAACACGCGCACATCAGTAACGCTACGCATACTCGCCGAATCTTCCCGTGACGCTGGAATCCAGGTTAGTTGTACAAGCGCACAAACCCCTGTAAAAGAAAGAAGAGACATTATTCATTGCGCTCGCCCCAACAACGCGGACCCTTATTTCACTGCGCTCTCTTTCTCTCTACGCGGTGCATACTTACCAAAAGCCTCCGTGCTAACTTACCTAACCACCAAGTCTCCAGTAGCACTGAACCCGGACTCGAGGCGCTAATACCACATCATTTCTCCTGCAAGGGAAAGGGAGAGACATTACCAGGCACGCTCGAATTGAAGGCGCTGCGCAAATCTACCAGCAGCTAGCTTCTACACGCAGCGCTACTCACCCACAAAAGTACCGGCAAACAAAGACAATATGGACAATTTTGGACACTCAACATTCTCCGTGCAACGTTCACTTGTGGGAAGGACTTTCTAGCCAGTGAAGAAACTGCCACCTTGAGCTCTTCGCCTCGGTGTGAAGACATAAAACAGCGTTTGGCATCTGAACTCAGCCTACATACATTGGCACCAAACACATGAGTGAATCGCGCCCCTGCAAATGCAGGATGGAGTGCACACCCTACTAAAGATCAAGGTAAGCCCATAGGGGGAAATCACAGCACACAGTAAAGAGAAGGGAAGGGCTCAGGGAATCGGGTGAATTCAGGTCTGAGTGTACACCTTGTATTTGACAGGTATTCCTTCGGGTGAAAGAGGGGAAGTGAAGACTCAGGGTCAAGGGAGGCTCGTCCATCACTCCTGCAGAGACACAGGTGAGTGTGACAGTGGGAAAGTGTTTGTGTTAGGAAAAGGGGGGTTGAGTTCCTAAGTATCCTATCTGATAGGATGGGGAAAAGGTGTTACAGGGAAGGTGATACTGTGTCTTGCCATCCGGTGTCCCACTCCCCAAAGACCCTCCCCACCCAGGTGATCCTCCCGCTCTGGTCCACACCCAGGAACTGGAGCCAAAAGCGATGGCCGTGTCCTGGCCACCTGGTTGACAGATCTCTGGGGACTAGTGGGTGACACATCTTCAGGTTTCTCACACTTCCCAGGTACTCTGGGGTAGTGGCTCCTATAGAAAAAAAAGCAGAAAATTGTTGTCAATATTTGGACAGATCTGTAATATACAAGATAAGGTACACCTTGACCTTTCCCTTACAGGTTGCCCAGGTAGGGGGGATCCTCACACAATATAACCTTAGAAGGAACTCATGGTGGCAACAGTAAAGACAGACACAAGTGATCACAGTTCAAGAGTATTTATTAAACTGTATATGCGGGTTGGAAAAACGCCTAATTTAAAGCTGAATCTAAAATGGGAGCAAGCTACGACCATCAAATAATAAGGCAGTCTTAGTGGCGTCTAGTCAAATAAAAAGCCCTATACTAAGAAAAACCTATTGCCAGTCCTTTCAAATGCCAGTAAATACAAAAGGGTGCGGAATAGGATTCACAGGAAAGAAAGATAACTTTTCACCTTTGGATCCCCCTCTTAAGGGTCTAAGATCCACAAAAGCTCCTACCATATCAAGACCTTCAGTGGTTAAATCTCTTGCTTCCAAGTGCCTGATATGTTCAAAATCATAAACAAAAGGTTCCTTTGTGATTGTACTTGGGTGCCGATTCTTCACCCCTGGGCCCCCCTCTTCTGGGCACAGTCCCCTCTCGAATATCAGCCTCCCTCAGTCAGGTTCATTCTGGCTTGTATTCAAATGGATTCCTTGCTCGCATTTACATATCAATGGGGTGATGGTTTTCCACCCCTGGATCCCCCTCTTCCGGGCTCAGACCCTTCTCGAATGCTTGCCTCCTCTCTGTCGGGTTCACTACAGCTTTTTTCAACTCAATTTCACTTCTGCTATTCACAAATCTTAATGTTTTTTTAAACAGTGCACTCTGGACATCTCTCTGTCGGGTTCACCTTTGTCAACACACTGTTCACTGGGCCTTTAGGCTACGCCCATTTCCATCGGCATCCCTCAGTCGGGTTCACTCTCACCAACTTTACATTTCCTTCTACTTTCTCATGATGCAGGATTCACTTCCCCTGGGTTTTCACTGGTTTGTCGGTCAAAGACTTTCGACTGTACAGGGGATTTTGCTAGACCCTTGTCTGACCACTTTGACTTTTTCCTTCTGGCTCTCCTAGGGCCTTCTTGTATCGGTAGTTTTAACAAATGTGGGATCAACCAGAGTCTCTTGAATGAGCATGCACGTAGTGCCGGAACCCTCTGCAGCTGGTTTTTTACTTAATGATAACAGTTCTTTGAACGTCACCTTGCAACATTCATTCATCACAGTACGGTTGCTTATTGGTTCTCCCCTCGACTCATCTGTTGTAATTAATCCCTTGGCTTTTCTTGTCTCAAGGACGGTACCACGGTAGAAAGAGTCTCTCCCTGTCTTGGTTATCAGCGGAGGAGGGCTCTGTGTAACACTTGCATCTGCCGCAACACACGCCGGCTATTGTTCGCAGTCTTATGCTTCATTGCACAGAGGTTTTGCGGGCCTGGTTTGGAAAGGGCAAGGTCGCATCTCTCCTGGTCACCCTTTCGGTTGTTGCCACCTTTCTCCTCCTCTTGAACTGCCGTGCTTGGATAGCTCTCTCGTCGTGCGGTCTGCCTTTCTCGTAGTGTGCTCTTGTGCACCACCTTTTATCCACGTGGGGAAGGAAAGAGCTGTCAGGTGTGTGTGATTCTGGTCAATTGCCTGACTTTGCCTGACCCATGTTTTGGGACATGTCAGGTAAACGGCTCTGGTGTTTGTCTGTCGTCTTTTATGGTATGCGAAAGTGTTTGTGTCAGAAAAGGGGGTGGGGGTAGAGTGTTTGAGTATCCTACGTGGTAGTATGGGGAAAAGGTGTAAGAAGGGGGATAAAGCATCTCATCCTTCAGTGTCCCACTTCCACTCCCCAAGGACCCCCATCCAGGTGATCCTCCTCACTGGTCCACCCCCAGGAACTGTATCTAATAGCGATGGCCGTGTCCTGGACGCCTGGATGACAGATCCCCGGGGACTAGTAAGTGATACACCTCTAGGTTTCTCACATATACTTTTCCTATGCAAGGTGGATATATCTGTACTTCATCCAGGTTCCTTGTTGTTAAAACCTGGAAGAGGATAGGGACGAGAGATTGTATATTCCATTGATTGATTTTGATCGGTATAGGTGGAGATGAAGTAGTTTTACTGGCCTCACTAGAGTAAACTATGAGGTAGGTTTCAAGGGTTGTCTGGGGTTTCATTGGTTCAGAGTTTTCCCAGTCCCATATTGGGGAATTTTGGGAGTAGTAGTTTGTCTGCCAGGATCTCTGGGGTAGAACATTTCTGAAGGGGGTGGAGATTCCTGTAAGAGAGTAGAGGAGATGGGAAAGTGCTGCCCCAGAATAACTTTTTCGGGGACTCCGGGAATTATGGCTGATGGTATTTAGTGTGATTTGCCCCGGGTCTCAATGTGTACTAGTATTTTAGGGTATACCTCAATGTCTCCATGTACACGTCACTCTAACTAGGGCCGCGTTATCTAGATCTTTGGTTGGAACTAAATTGGCCCGTATAGCGGTTTGCTTACTACCTGATACGATCAAGACCCTTACTTGCCTTCCATTAACCCAAGCCTTTTCATATGTGAACTCGGTAGGAGTTTGAAACAAACAAATGCTAAAGGTCATCAGCTCTTCCTCGGGTTATTCCGATTCTTTGCCCTTCAAACAGCCTATTTCCATAGGTTCGTCTTTTATATTCTTTGGACACTGTCTAGCTAGATGCCAGGTTTCTCTACAGAAAAACCCATCCAGAGGAAATGGTTTGCTTCCTTTTAACTCCTCCTTTCTACTTTCATCCCTAGCCTTTGGATTGGTTTTTCTGAATTCTTCTCTTTCTCAGGGTATCCCTTCCTTGGTCCTATGTAACTCCCCCAGTTTATCTAACCCATGAGGTTGAGGTCGATGGGTGGGCTTAGGATCCTTCCGTTCTTCACATCGATTGGCCAAAGGGAAGTGTTTAGCTGCATCCAAGTTTTTCTGTACAGTCTCAGTGGCCATGGCTAGGGTAGGTCGATTTAACTGAAGAATGGATTTTTGCAAAAAAAGGGGGCAAGGAATTCGTAAATTGTTCTAAGGTAATCATCTCTCGTCAGTTCTTCCAAAGACGTGTTATTGATCCACATGGCCACTGTGTTTTTAACGTATTCACCTAGTTCTGAAGGGGTTTCTCCCGGGTTCAACCTAATGGCTGGGTAAATTTCTGCCGATAAAAATTGCAGGTCTGTCCCACTCTTTTTAACAACCCTTCCAATGTTCCTAATCTAACTTGCCTATCTACAGTAATGTCTATGCCTTTATGCAATGTTTTATGATTCAAATGTTTTTTAATAACTGTCAGCAGTTGGTGCATTCTAAATCGAATCTAAAGTATATTATGGAGCCACATAGATGTGTATATATCTACTATTAAGATAGTGTTATTTATTGATGTATATATTTCCTTGAACCTTATATTATGTAAAAGAATTGTGGTATCACATAACAGTGTGTGGACATTCCTTTGTTGGGGCTTGGGGATTCACAGTACTTAGCCTGCATTACCTCCATTGAGCCTCAGCCTAGGTTGCTCGTCCATTGCTACCATTAGATAACCTTGGCTGTGGTGCTCTGTTCCTCTACCCCAACTTTATAGGGGGAAGAAATACAGATAACCCCCTTGAGTCTTTACCATTTCTTTTCACAGATACACAGTTTCTGACATGTCCAAAATAAAGGGTACATTTGTTAATCAGGGACTCGGGATTTTTGTAGCCACATTTTCCTAAATGAGGCACATTTAAAAAAATATTTCTTATTGGTTTCATAGTCAAACAAACAAATAAATGTTAGTAAAATGATAAAAAAAAACTTTAACATTACAACGCTAAATTATCCTCCAACAATCCCTCCATTTCCAACACAATGGGCCTCATTACGAGGAATGCGATCCCGTAATGAACGGTGCCAGTAAGGGACTAGCACCGTTCATTACGGGCCACCATATTACGGGTCTGCTCGCGGGTGGAGGTAAGGACGTCTGGTCCAGACCAGACGTGCTTACCGCCACCGGCAAGCAGACCAGGATGTTAACAACGGGCCCGTCATTAACTAGCCCGTTGTCAGCATCCTCCCCATTCCCATTGAGCCCTATGGGCGCTCAAATGGGAATGGGGATGTACTGGGTCCAGGTCCCAGGAATGGGAATTACCGGGCCCGCTAAAGTCGGCATGGCCTGGTAATTCCCTATTTCTGGGACCCGATACCTGGTATGGGGGTAGCCATGCCGGTAAGAACGGCATGGCTACCTCGATACTCGTAATGAGGCCCAATGACATTTTTTAAAACAAAATCAGAAGAGATCAATACTTCAAAATTCTTTTAATCATTCCCCTTTTCTTGGTTGCGTCACTTCATCTCATGGAGATGGTTCAATTTACACATTCCCAGATTTCCCATTCACTCATCCTCAGTCTGAAAGAACCCCACCAATTTTCCTATTTAGGCTCTGCAGTTAATACAAATTCCAGCATTTTCATAACTGCAATTACCAATCTGTCTGTTCCCCTATTAACACCCATTTCCACCATTATGATGGACTAAGGGTTTCCCCCATTGATTTATGTTCATCTAAAAATATGCTTCTAATCTGCAATAGGGGTTCACAGGCGGTGATCAGGTGCATAGGAGTTTCCACAGTATCTCTGTTCTTACAATATCAGCACTGCGCATTTACCACCCGCTGTGTTTTCCGTAGCCACTGAACTGAGTAGCACATCTCTATACCTTAGGGATGGTAGCAAATTCAAACCGTTTCTCTCTAGAACTATGGATCTCCTCAATTTAAGACTCTCACATTGCTGTATGGTAACAATCCAGTCCCGTGCCACCAATTTCCTTTTTACTTTTACTGGATTTTGCATTAACATTTCCAACTCTATATCGTTACCCTTGAAAAGGTTCTCAACTTTTAATCTCCAGTTCTAGGTGTTGATCTTGTTTTTTTGTACCTAAATCCAAGATTGCGAAAGGCACTATCACGGAGTCCATGGCACATTTCCTATAGAGTGTGACTGTTTTCCATAGTGCCATAGACTGTAGTCCAAGCTCATATCTTATCACACAGGATGACAGGCTATTAGGGAGTCTCAGCACCTTCCTCCAAAACTGGCACTCCAATTTCTCCCACCACAAGCAAGATAGATGAAGAGTTGTTTCAGTCCATAGGTAAAAATTTGGGCCACCCTTTGCTTGTATAAAGAAATTGTTGAGAACAGTGTAAATTTCCCAAATTTGCAATGAAAAGCTCTACCTTGGTCTGTTAGACTTATCAACCTGGATCGCAAATATAGGAGGTGGTCCGCCTCATTCCTACTCCTATTTATAATCACTCCTAAGTTCACCATAGATTCTACTGTTTCCAATGGGATCCCCTCAACTCTCCACTTAAACTCCTCACTCTTCTTTTTATCTGCCTACCTCATAGGCAGAATTTTTGATTTGGCAATATTAATCTCATGCCGTTTTCTCTTAAATAGAGTTCAAATGCTCCAAATCTCCTCTGCAGCCCTATCGGATTTAGGTCTAAAAAAAACCCAAATTATCTGCAAAGTGAATCCACGGCACCTCCACTCCATTTATTTTTTGGGGTAAAGCTCTTATCGCTCTTTGTGACTCTGCCAAATCCGCTACGTAGAGGCAAAAGAGCAGAGGCGCCAAAGTGTAACCCTGCTTTAACCAACGAAAGGTATAGATCTTTTGAGAGAGTAGCCCTTTAGCTGACAGTTGAATTCTAACCGAAGTGTCGGAATATAGGGCTTCCATAGCCTCCACCAAGTCCCATGGACATCCGAGGACGTAGTTTAGCCCAAAGTATTTTTCTGATGACACCATTGAAGGCCTACCCGAAGTCCATGAAGGCTAGGAAGAGGGTATTTTCATCCTCAAAGGCTCTTTCTTTTAAAAGATGTATACTGAATAGATTAAGGGCCGTACCCACCCCCTTTACGAATCCAGATTATCTGGGATCCAAGATCCCACTTCTCTCAGCCCAGTTTCTTAAATCCCTTAGAAGAAATGTTGCAAAGAGCTTGCCAATTGAGTCCAATAGGGCAATAGGCCGGTAATTTCCAGGTTCCGCACTGTTGCCTTTTTTAAAGATGGGAACAATATTTGCCTCCCTCTAGTAGGCCGGGATTGCTTTGTTTTTCATAATTTGAGAGAACAGGGTTACCAGCAATTTCCCCTATTGTTCTTTATTTTTTTTCGGTTCAAGATTTAAGAGGCCATCTGGCCCAGCCGCACGAGAAGCACTCAAATTACCAACCATCATAATGGTATCATGTTCGTCAAAAGCAAAATCCTATGTTAACGAGCTGGGTTCCCTTTCCACATCTGTTACTCATCCAGTATCAGCAAATAGGTTATAATAGTGCTGTATCCACTCACTCTCAGAAACCATAGCCAATGTATTCTCTTGATGAAAAACCCCACCATTATTAATGAGCTCCCAGATATTTCTGGAGTTCTTAGCGCAGACTGCTCTAAGAGTAGACTCAGCATCATTCTGAGTATGTATTATCCTAGAGCTCTTGCACCAATTTCTGTAAGCCTGGCGGGTTTTCGCCTATATGGTTTTTGCTCCAACTCATCTCTCCCAATCATTTTTTATCATCTTCCTCATCGATCTTCTCCTTTTCACAATCTCTGGAAGAATAAACGTTTCAGTGCCCAATTCATTTTAGGCCTCGGGCCTCCTTTCCGACAAAACTCCCTTAAGAGGCCAGAATAGTCTATATCAAGGGGGTCTTCTCAGAGCTGAGCCTGATAATGACCACTGACTTTGGTAACCTCCTGCGGTTTCAATTGTAAATGAATTCCACCCGAACCTAATTCAACCTCTCCCATCTTTTCCCAAGGTTCACCAACATTCCACCCAGAAATATATATATATAGCTAACAAATCTTGGTCACTAAATTTCTGCGGCATGATTGAAAATCTCTCTCTTTCTTCTCGCTGAGGTTCTCTGAAACGAAGCAATCTCTACAAGACTCCAAGTCCCAATATCTCCATGTCGAACAACCAGGGATGTCCCCCTCCGTTTGGGCATTTAACATGTGCATTTCTCTTATCCTCATGCTAGACATCCACTCCCTTTCTCTTTCTTTTCTTTCTTTCCATTTGCTCTTCTTTAACAACTGACCAGTTTTGTCAAGCAACCTAATATTTAGATCTCCACACATCACAATCTTCACTGCATCCCATTTCCACAGTGCTTCATCAATAAAGCTTGTTATAAAGTCCATACATTTAATCTCTTTCCCCATATTTACTCACCAATATATATTCATTAAAATCAGCGATAAATTGGAAGTATCCGCCTTTTGTTTCAGAAGGAGAATCTGGACATAAGGGTTTGGACATTTGACTTCAACCACAGACCAACCCGATTCAATCTTGAATAACGTTAGAAGGCCAGCAAAGGGACGACCCATTATACCCTTAGGGGCAGGATTCAATAGAGCCAGGTAACCTTCACATAGGGGAGTTTCCCTTAACCAGGTCTCTTGAAGGACCAAGATGACGAATAAGTCTAAATCCGGGACTTTTTCACTAAAGAGAGACCGAAACCCTCTGGTATTCCAACAACCAATCTTCAAGAGGGCCGGTCTCCTTTCGCCATGAGTCTAACTAGCTCTTGGGTGACTTAGAGCTCCAGCCAACCAAGACCAGGAGCTCCCATCGCCCACCATATCATCATGATTAACCATGTCTCCTTCCTTTGATTTTTTTTTTTATTTGCAATAGTGAACTTTATAGAAGATAGGTCCTTCTTTGTCATCTCTATCACTTCTTCATTCCTTTCATTTGGCAATCTCTTCTTTTCTCTTACGTCTTTTCTTTGCGAACCAACAGTGGGCACAACCTTCTTAATGTCTCTGGAAATCGTCACCTCTCTCCAGTTGGCTTTAATTTGTGCATGATAATCACTAATTTCGTATCCCAAGCGCAGGAACTTCTCTTTAGATGCCAACACTAGGTCTTTCTTAGATTGAGAGATTAGATGAAGTATAACCCAATCAGTCTTTATCTCCTCTACGAATTCCACAATCTTGATATCCCTGGTGGCAAATTTATGGGCTGGTAGGATACAGTTAATCAATCTCAAGACATTCCTTCTATTCAGCACCATCATTTTTGGATCTGTTTCGATTCTTTCCATATACATTTTTAAACTCATCTCTTCCTTCATATCAGAGTTATCGTTCCGGTTATCTGACCTTGCCTCACCCACCTTCGGTCTCATCTCCTTACCACACACTTTACTTTCATCCCTAGTTCATGGGACCTTCGTGGGGTCTAGTTGAGCATCACCATTTCTTTTTTCTACTAGTGTCTTAAACACAACAGGAGGGATTTGGGGCACTTATGAGGCTTCCCAGGGGCACGGTGAGCGCAGCCCTTTCTTTTTTCTTCTGCTGTCTTAGGCCCAATAAGGTGCCTTTGGGGCTTTTCCAAGACCACTTTTCCACCATAATTACACCTTATCTTTGCAGCAGGTTTGGGAACATTGTCTAAAAGGCTGTCTAATTTTCCCATTCCAAATTACTCACTTCTTTGCATCGCTCATCATCCTCCACTCTCTCAATTCCTTCTATCAGATTCACCACCTCAGCGACCGATGGTAGAGCTAGGCTTACTTCTTTTGACATGGACAATGCCCTTCTGGCTTTTTTGGGAGCCGCAAGATTGTCCCTTTCGAGAGGTGCAGGGAGGGGGGGTGAATATGCCTTAAGAAATCCCTAGAGCCACTAGATTTCCGGCTGGGATATGTTCTTCCCAGCATCATCTTGTACTTTACTTACATCACCTCCTTTCTTTGATTTGAATACTGAGAAGATGTTCTTTTCAGGGAGGTCGTACCTTGGTTTATCACACCCCGAGGCCACCATACCAGCCTCCTGCTCTGCGTTTACCATCCGCGATTTAGTAAGTTCAGATTTCTCAGCCCTTACTTCTCGAGAGGGACTCTTTGTTTGAAATGAGTCCTTAAAGTGATTTCTCATCCATTGACAGTCTTGAGGCAGGGCCTCCATCAGCAGAGACTTGTCCATAGTTCCACGCCTGGCAAGATCACATAACCTATTTTGACAGGCCACTGAGGGGTCAGCTTCCTTATCTAATGTCTTTTCCACTCTCGTGGCTAGGGATTCAAGCTCTGTCAATTTGCTGGACAGGTCTAAAATCAGAGCAGACTGGTCTTGAAGGTTATTATTTATTCCCTCATACAGCTTCGTAAAGGGGGCTAACGATGTTGATAGTGACGCCATCACTAGCTACTGTAGATACGTCTTATCCTTGGAATCCAGAAAGCCTGTATCTCTTCTGTTACTTATCGAACTCCTGGGCTCCGAGGGAGTATACACAGAAGATGAGGAAGCCCTTGAACCAGTCTCCACAAGCATTTTAGAATTTCAACTGTCATCATCCGACTCCCACCCAGCTCCCATGCACAGATCGAGGATGAACTATCACTCTTCCTTCATTCCCCTTAAGAGGGATCTTTTTGCTCTGTGACAGGCCCTTGTCCAGCACCTCATCAATATTTGCCCCCAAGGTCCTCACTCCTTGATATGGTGTAATCCACTCCCCTGCTTTCTGTTTATCCAGATCGCTTATAGCCGCCGTTTCCATCCTTTCGTGTCTCTCCACGGCAACAACCGCCTGCAATAGTGACTCCCAGCATTCCTAGGCAGTCATTTACCCTAGACAGGCTTAGCCTCTTTTGCCGAGCAATTTTCACAGTTAAGTCAGCAAGATCCTTTGCCAATTAGTTGGCTAAACCTTCATTAGCACTTATGCTATTAGCCGGACCTTCCATAGTTAGTCCCCCCCGGAATGGTTAAGATGTTCAATTCCCCAACAGAGGGAAACAAATCTTGATTAGCCCCTATGCAGGGGACAGATTCCAAGGGAGGTCTTTTAGGCTCGTAGAGGCCATCACCCAATGTGCTGTCCTTCGCGCAGTCTAAAGATCGCTGATGATTTTTTGGAGAAGTAGATCTTGGCGGGAAGCATTCACCCCCAACCTCAGGTTGCAAAACAGGCGGCGGGGCCAGGATGTTCTCTTTAATTTCCCTGCCGGAATTTTTCATTTGCAGGAGCGGGGCATCCTCCCTTAGATTTATGTCCCTTTTATTGATACCGTCCACCTGCAGCAGCCTCTCCGCCTGGTTCACCTCGGCCACCGATCCCAGAGGACCCCAGACACCTCCTCAGTGTCCCCACAGGACTCCCCCCCTATCATGATCATGGAGAGTGGCTGGGATAACCAACATCTCCGCCGCGGGGGAACAGCAGCACTGGAGCAGATTATCCGACCGCGCCCCCCCCCACTCCTCCTTATCTGCAGCCGTGTTCTAGCGATCAGAGGGCAGGAGCAGGAGATTGTTTCCATCACAGGGACCACAGCGCTTGTACCCACTGGCATTGCGCACCAGGAGTAAGTGCCCCCATACCCCAGCGAATTCCAGATAACTCCACTTGCCTCCACTTCACGGAAGAAATGAGGTTTTATGGAGAGGAGTTTCCGAGTGCAGGCAGGGGGGAGTGGGGTCAGAGGGCTCGAGCGCTTCTCAATCCTTAAAGCAGCAGCGCACCAAGGCCTTTGCAGTAATTTCTTGACTTTCCAAATACCGTCAGTGTCACAGAAAATGAATGTGATATGGCCAGGCACAGAGTATCTCAGAGTCTCACCTCCAGATAACTCCACTTGTCTCCACTTCACACATCATAGAAAGTCATTGCTGCAGGGACTGACTGCTCTAGGAAGACAATCTACTGGCAAAACAGCATACGATTCTCCTCTTTGAAAGCAAGACCCTTATTTTGCAGGATGACCATGAATGTGTGTCTGTGCTTCCA
Source organism: Ambystoma mexicanum (assembly GCF_040938575.1). NCBI lineage: Eukaryota > Metazoa > Chordata > Amphibia > Caudata > Ambystomatidae > Ambystoma > Ambystoma mexicanum. Next base: position 415,521,958 of record NC_090934.1, on the reverse strand, counting down.
TACTCTCCTCAAGAAGACATGGATGTCCTCTTAAAACAAGACAATTTTGGCCAGAACGTTAGGGACAAGCCACTCTTTGGAAATCAGCCGCCAGTATTATACCTTCCTTTCTCATCTTGGTGAGGATCTCTTTACATTCTAATTCTAGACAGAGAAGGACTTTTCTTGCATTATGTTTGACTGTCAATGAATTGGGTTTGAGCACAATCCAATGTTTTTTTCCAAGTGGTATTTATTCATTTAACACTTACATAAACAATACGTCAAATACAATAATTCATATGTACACAGTAGCACTTATTCAAACACATCATAACAGTCCGATCTACAAAGGAAACGACAGAGAAAAGGTGGGAGCTGAGGTGAATAAAAGTGAGAAAATACAAGATAAAAAAAGAGTAGGAATAAGAAGAAAAAAAGAAAAAGAAGATTACAAAATTAAGAGAATAAAATCAAAACCCCTAGAATGTGAGTAAAATAACCAAGCATAAATGTCATTAAATGCTCCCTAGATCATCTCATATTCATGATGATCTTTAGCATTAAAGGACACTTTCTCTCTCCTAGACAGGAGAGACAAATTCTGCAACCAATCATCAACAATGGGGAAGTGTCGCTTTTCCAAAATTTCAAAATATGTCTCTTAGCAAGAAGAAGGGCTCTATATGTTCAGAACAGTTTACTGCTAGACAATACAATATTTGGAGGAAAAGCCAACACACCAAGAAGTGGGAGCCTTGGAAGAGATAGACCCAAAACCAGGTCTATTCTCTGGAAAAATGCCATCCCAGAACAATTGGATCTTTCTACACAACCACAACATATGGGACGTGGTGCACACCTCTCTTTTACAGTTCCAGCAAACATCCTCATTACAAAACGTACACGATTTCATCTTCCAGGGAGACAAGTACAGGCAATGATTAATCCTTTGTTGTGTACACCGCAGTTCTAAATCAACTTTATATTTGATTGGACCTGTACATATGCGGTTCCATTCAATATCTGACAACAAGCAACCCAAATCCGAATCCCAATTTCCTCTACCACATTGCGCTGTTAACTGAGACGTAGAAGGAGTAACCAATTTGTATAAGGTTGATGCAGATAGAGGTATGGTCTTCGAGAGTAGTAAAATTGCAGGCGGAGCATGCATTGTAGGATTCATTGGTGAAGTTCACACAAAACATTTTAACAACAGATTTCAATTGCTTTCAGCTTATATTTAAAGTGCAAGAACTTAAAGTCAACCATATTCTGACAATCATGGACCTACCCAATTCTCCAGATGAACAAGTTACTTTCTTACCTGGTAACGTTGTTTCGATGGGATGGTCCGACGACGTATTCCATATCTATGACATGTAATCACCACAGCTGTGCTGCTTCGGAAACTTTTTTCAGCATCTGCGTCCTGCGTCGATGACGTCGATGCGCTGTCGTCGAGGACCTCCTCCGACGTCTGACGTCATCCGATGTGATAAGTAGGACGCACGACGCACGTAGCCTCAGTTGTAGTTTTTTTCCCCCAGAACGTGTGACACTAGTCAACTGCCAGTCAGACACAAAGCCTTGCGGAACGTAAGCTGCAATCGCAAAGAAATTCTGCAGCGGGGAAGGCAGGGCGGGAGCGAAATGGAATATGTCGTCGGACCATCCCATCGAAAGAACGTTACCAGGTAAGAAAGTAACTTGTTCTTCGAGGGGATTGGGTCCTCCGAAATATTCCATATCTATGACAGACTCCCAAAGCAGTACCAGAGCAAGGAGGAGGGAAAGAATTTAGAATCAAAATTTAGAATAGCCAATCAAATAGCAGAGCAAAGGACCGCCTTGCCAAAGGCCAGATCCTGTGCTCGGATGGAATTGAGGGAATAGTGACGTACAAATGTATGTACTGAAGCCCAGGTGGCTGCATCACAGATGTTGCGAATAGGAACACCCCTCTGCAGGGCAGTAGATGCAGCCATACCCCTGGTAGAATGGGCCCGCAAGCCAGCCGGTGGGTCCTTACCCGCCAAGCGGTAGCACTCCGAGATGGCCAAAATAATCCAGCGAGACAAAGTCTGTTTCGTCACAGCTTGCCCTAAACGCTTTCCAGCGTAACCAATAAAGAGTTGATCGTCCACTCTGACCCGGGACATGCGTGAAACATAAAAGCTTAAAGCTCTCCTACGATCAAGCCTATGGAGCCTCTCCTCTTTCTTACCAGGATGCGGAGGAGGATAGAATGCCGGAAGAACAACCTTCTGGGCCAAATGAAATTCGTCACTACCTTCGGAAGAAAAGAAGGACGAACTCTAAGGACAACCCTGTCCTTGTGAAATACAGTGAAGGGTGGCTTAACTGAAAGTGCCTGTAACTCACTCACTCTGCGAGCGGAAGTAACCGCAACTAAAAACACAGTTTTCAGAGTTAACAGCCTCAAAGGGCAAGAATGTAAAGGCTCAAACGGAGCACCCATAAGAAACTTAAGAACAAGGTTAAAATCCCAACCGGGCACCAGGAAAGGTGACGGAGGGAACACATTAGTGAGCCCTTTCAGAAACTGTGAAATTAAAGGGATTTTAAAGTAAGAACACTCTTCAGACGAGCGCTTAAAGATGGACAGCGCCGCCAGGTAACCTTTAATGGTACCCACTTGCAAGCCCCTGTGGGCCAAAGAAAGTAAAAAGGACAGAACCATGGGGATGTCACATGCAAAAGGATCCACATTCTGAACTCGGCACCAGTCGCAGAACTTACGCCAACGGCAACGGTACAGAGACTTTGTTGCCGGCCTTCGGGCCGAAAGCAACACCTCCATCACGTCTTCAGGGAGGTCCCAATCCTTATACCTCAACCTTTCAGAAGCCAAGCATGAAGGTTGAGGGATCTGACCTCTGGATGGAGAACCTGACCCCCCTCCCGTGAGAGCAGATTGTCTCGGTAGGGAAGACGACGTGGAGGGCAGATGGACAAGTCGAGAAGGTCCGGGTACCATGTCCTCCGAGCCCACGCCGGAGCAATGAGGATCATCCGGGAACCGAACTTCCGTAACCTCTGCAGCACTTGCGGGATGATGGGGACTGGAGGAAACGCGTACAGCAGCGGGAATGACCACTCCACCGTGAACGCGTCTCCTAAGGCTCCTTTTGGAGGAAATTTCCGCGAGCAAAACCTTTCGCACTTCCGGTTGACACTGGAGGCGACAAGATCCACTTGAGGGGTCCCCCAAAGGGCGAAGATCTCCAGGAGAATCTCCTGAGCCAACTCCCACTCGTGAGAGATCGTGCTCTGCCTGCTCAGAGCGTCCGCCTTCACGTTTTCGTCTCCGGCCAGATGAACTGCCGAGATCGAAACTTCCTGCTGGATGGCCCAGAACTCGAGCTGCATCGCCTCCCTGCACAGAGGAAGTGACCCTGCCCCCCCCCCCTTTTTGTTGAGGTAGTGCATGGCCACTGTGTTGTCCGTCAGGATCAGGACACTCTTTCCTCGTACAGTCGGCAGAAAAGCCTTCAGGGCTAGCCTGACGGCCCTCAGCTCCAACAGATTGATATGGAGTCTGGACTCCGACGGAGACCAACGACCGCTGACTGTCAGCCCGTTGGCATGAGCTCCCCATCCCGTGAGGGATGCATCCGTCATGATCGTCACCTCCGGCCAGGGAAGCCAAAATGGAGCCCCCTTCATCAAGTTGCCTTCGACGGCCCACCACAGAAGATCCCGGGCGACCGAGGGCGGCACCTGAACCGGGTCCGACATCCGGCCGGAGGACTGCGATCATTGCGTCTTGAGTGCCCACTGCAAAGATCTCATCCGCAGGCGAGCCTCTGGCACCAGAAGAATGCAGGATGCCATGAGGCCGAGCAACCTCAAGAACTCGAACGCTGGGAGCGTCTGGGCATGCTGAAACTTGTGCACCATCTGCTGAATGTGAAGAGCCCTCACCTGGGGAGGAAAACACTGCCCCAGGGAAGTGCCGAGCACTGCTCCGATGTACTGGAGCCGCTGTGTTGGCGTCAAATGGGACTTCTTTAAATTGAGGGAGAAGCCCAGCCTGTGAAGGGAGTGGCAGGTGACGGACAGATGATCCAGGACTTGCTCGGGAGAGTTTCCCCTGATCAACCAATCGTCCAGGTAGGGGTAGACGTGAATCCCCCCTTGCCTGAGATGCGCTGCCACCACCACCATGAGCTTGGTGAAAACCCTCGGGGCGGAGGTCAATCCGAACGGCAGGACCCGAGAGAGAGTAACCATCTTGAACTTGTCCTTCCTGAGGAGTTTGTTCAAACCGCGCAAGTCCATGATGGGTCTCAATCCCCCGTCTTTCTTCGAAATCAAAAAATAAGGGGAATACCATCCCTTGTTCCTCTCCGCTACAGGCACCAGTTCTATGGCGCCTTTCTCCAGCAGGGCTTGAATTTCCTGCGCAAGGAGCGGATCCGGACTCTGCAAAGAGAGGTTCCCCGGTGGATTGTCACGAGGCCTGTGCCGAAAGGGAAGACAGTAGCCGTGGGTTATGATCTCCAGAACCCACACATCTGAAGTAATGGCTTGCCACTCTACAAGATGCTGCGCCAGCCTTCCCCCAACCGGCGAACCATGGGACATGGCCTCATGACTGAGTGGGAGCGGCCGCGGCGTTACCTGAGGGCAAAGAGGCAACTGCCCGAGCGGCCTTGGCACCACGGGTACCCTGTCGTCCACCTCTGGTACCCCTGCATTGGCCTCTTTGACTGCCAGCTCCTCTCGCTTTACTGAAGGACGAGTAATAGCGAAAGGAACCACCCCTCCACTGCTGTCCCCTAGGACGAAAAGGCAGAGGTTGGCGAACTGCAGCGCCCAACGACTTCGCTGCAGCTTTCGAGGTCTGCAACCTCTCAAGGCTCTCGTCAGCCTTGCTGCCAAAAAGGTGTTCACCGTCAAAGGGCATATTGAGGAGCCGGGACTGCACATCAGGAGCAAACCCCGACTTCTGCAACCACGCAAACCTGCCTATCACGGTGCTCGCCGCCATGGACCTACTGACGCATTCAGCTAAATCCAAACCCGACTGAACGGACTCACACATGGCATCCTTAACATCCTGGACCATAGCAAGGAAACCATCCCGTTCGTCCCCTTCGGGAATATGTTCAGCCGCTAACGCAACACAGTTCCACAGAGTGTGTGTGAAACGAGACAAGGCACAAATGGAGTTGGCCGCCTGAAGCGCCATACCACCAGAAGAAAACACTTTCTTCGCCCAGCCATCAAAACGTTTGTTGTCCCTATCAGGAGGGATGGTAGGGTACGACGCCTGCTTTGCCGGGGCCGTGGCCGCCTGCACCACCAAACTCTCCGGAGTGGGGTGCCTGGTCAAGTAGCAGGGGTCGCTACTGGCTGGACGGTATTTTCGCGACAAGGATCTGCCCACCGCCGGGAGACTCTCCGGAGCAGTCCAAGCCGCCGCCCCCACCCTTCTCTGTAAAGCCATATGAAACGGCAGTACCGGATCAGTTGGGGGACCAACATCAAGGATGTCCGTCAGATCATCCTGCACAAACTCCCCTGGGGGAGCAGACCATCCGAGGTACTCAGAAACCCTAGCCATAAGGCGCCGGTATGAGGAATCGGCATGAGAGCCAGGCTCAGGCCTACAATACTCCACCTCCGGAGAGGTGTCCAGTCCACTGGCATCATGCAGTGACTGTCTCAAATCGTCAAACTGACTATGGCCCGAGACAATTTCATCTGGAACCTGACTAGGAACCAGGCCATCAGAATCCTCATCCGCCTCTGAAATATAGTCTAGGTGGCGAAAAGAAGGCACCCGAGAGTGCTTGCTCTTAACCAGAGCCTTCCTAGGGGGTTCACCCGTGCCACGGGGTACCTCCGACACGAAAGGCGTCGATGGCGTAGAGCGAACCGGCACCAGCGTCGAGAGAACCGGCATCGGCGCCAAGAGGATCGGCGTCGACGTCGAGGAAATCGGCGTCGACGTCAGATGCAGCGCCTCCAGCATCGGCGGCGTCGACACAGCCCTCGAGGCCGGAGTCCCAAGCATGTCCCTCGACGACCTGAGCGTCGACGGCTTTGACGACTTCCTCGGAGCCGGAGCCTCGAGAAAGCCTGTCGACGCCCTCGACGCCTCAGACGTTGATGTCTTCCTCGAAGACCTCACAGATGCACACGGTCTCGAACGCGTCGAGGACCGGGACCTGGAACGGGTACGTTGAGAACGAGTCTCCTTGTCCGAACGGGACCTCTCCCGTGACTCGTGCCGACCACTCGCGAGCGGTGTCTCTCGACCTCTCACGACCGACCCCACTCGGGGGGGCGGACGGCTTAGTACCCTGCGACTCAAGAATCACCAGCATTTTCTTCCCGAAGGAAGCCCATTCTTCCGGCGTCGCACGGCTGGTGGGGTAAGCGACGTGCCGGGCAGAGTCCTCCGAAGAGGACCTGGAAGACGACCGTTGTCGGCGCTTCCGAGAATGCCTCGAAGAGGCTGAGGAATGGCGAGACCGACTCCTAGAAGGAGACCCACGAGACTTCCGACGATGACGCGGAGAGTCACCCCTCGAATCATCCGTCGAAAGCCCCGCAGATTTCGACTTCCGGGGCTTGGACACCCGACCTACCGACAACTTCTTCTTACGTTCGCGTAAGGCTTTGGACGTGAGTGACTGGCAGTCGATACAGTCATCCGTGTCGTGGGCCTCCCCGCACCAGAGGCAGGCGTCGTGCGAGTCCGTCACCGACATCTTGGACCCACACTCCCCGCACTTCTTGAAACCCGGATGCGGGGTCGAAGACGAAGTAGAAGACATCTTCACACGAAGGATTGTCATGAAACGAACAGGTTCGAAGAACCGAGAAGAACAGAACTTCAAAGAGTTGAGGCATGAACCGAGAATCACAAAGCAACACGTTCGCGGAAAAAACGGAACTGAGGCTACTTATCACATTGGATGACGTCGGACGTCGGAGGAGGTCCTCGACGACGGCGCATCGACGTCATCGACGCAGGACGCAGACGCCGAAAAAAGTTTCCGAAGCAGCACAGCTGTGGTGATTACATGTCATAGATATGGAATACGTCGGAGGACCCAATCCCCTCGAAACCTACTTTTTGCCATGAAATCCATGATAAAACATGATTACCCTGTTTCACAGCCGGGTTATTCCACAAACTAGAGTCAGAGGTATTTCTCATCTCGAATCTCATTACATTTACACCATTATTTCACAACATGTTTTATGGAAGGAGGAGTCATACCAAACCAGCCACTTTTTGTCTCTAAACATAACATCTAGGGCTGTGGGTGAGACAGATTCCTTCTCAATTTTAATCTAGCCTGCACAGTTAATTTGGTCAGCTGGCAACCAATGATGCAAGGTACATAATGTTTGAAACAGATTTGTTTGCCAAGCATTGCGATAAAGGCTGTTTGAAAGTTTCGGATGATTTTTATTTTGGGGCCATCATTGACTCTGTAGCTGATTGACAGAACTTGTTCTGGGTTTCAAAGTCTCAAAGTAATTTTGAAATCAGCTTAGCATTTGCTCCACAATATTTGTACTCTTGTTGCAGCTACCAATAGTCTTCCTTCAGTCTTCCAGTCTTTGTATCGTGTCGTCGGTTGGAACCACATAGCAAGGTCCATTTCATGCTTGGAGTAACCGCTCGGGAGGTGCTGGGAGGAACAAAGGTAGTGACTTACTCTTTGAGTTTTTCAAAAGTGATAGGGTATTCTTGTATAAAGGGATCTGGAGTATATAACGTGAGAAGCCTGAAGATACTCTCACATCTACTTCCCAGGGATCTTCTGTTCAGGAGCCAGGGAAGGGCCATCGCTTTTGGATCCCGACCCTGGGGGTGGACTAGTGAGGGAGGATCACCTGAGTGGAGTGTCCTTGGGGATTCGAGAGAGGGTACCTGAGGAAGAGACATGGGGCCTCATTACACGGAAGGCGGTGAGCCATGGCGCTATTAGCGCCATGGCTCATGCCGGTAAAATACCGGCACCGCCTTGGCGGAAAGGGGATTTACCGCCCCATTCCAAGGTTGGAGGGGCGGTAAATCCCCCTTCCGCCATTGCCCTTCCCCATTCCCATTTCTGCCCCATAGGGCTCTATGGGAATGGGGAAGGCGCTAATTACGGCACCGCAATTTTGCGGTGCCGTAATTAGCTCCGAGGTCCCTTAGCGGGTTGGTTTTTAACGCCTGCAAAAAGCAGGCGTTAAAGCACCAACCCGCTAAGGGACCTCGTAGTAAGGCAGTAATGGTTAACGGTCACCGTTACCATTAACGGTGGCCGTTAACCATTACAGCCTTCCGTGTAATGAGGCCCATGGTATCCCCCCTTCACTAACACTGACCTATCAGACCCTCCCTCACTCTTTATGGGATATTGTCAGTCCTTTCCAGCTTTTCCCTGTAATCTCACATCAAGTATTAGACAAGGATGAGGCAATTAGGCAATTAAGAGTAATGCATACTTGTTATTGGAAACACCGCTATAAGTACTGGTACGAAGTAGAGGGAGTCTGAACACAACAAAGTTGATGGTCAGGCATGTTCCAGAAATTGGTTAATTGGAATCAGGCAAAGCAGGCACACCTGAACAGCATTGACGGGATACAGGTGTATAAAAGGGTGGCGTGGCAGCAGCAGGAGGGAGGAAGAAGAGAGCAGCAGAAGGGGGAGCAGAGCAGCCCAGACAGACCATTGGGAACTGGAGGAGAGCGGAACGCGAGAACACTGGAAGGTTGCAGAGCACGGCGCTCTGCGAAAGCATGGCAAAGGAGCTGGTGAGGTCTGAGGAAGGAAGCGGTATGCAGTGTCGGCCCTTCCAGTTTGGTTCTGCAAGTGCTCGGTCCTCTGGGTGGAGGAGCTGGCCCAGGAGGCCTGAGGGGCAGGTGGTGAGACCCTGACCTCAGTTTGTGAGAAGGTGTGAGAGCAGAGGAGCTATGGCATCAAGTAAAGCGACCAGCGAGTTTCTGTGCATAAAGAAACCCAGTGCAAAGAAGTACAGCCAGTGGGGGAAGGTCTTCCAGCATAGTTCGTCTCTCGGTTAATTGCTCTAATTGGTTAATTGGTACGTGTATAACTGGGGTGCGTGGGAAGTTTCACATGCGATTGGAGCAGGGTTGGGTGTATTACTGGGGTTCGCGGGAAGTTTCACATGCAATAGGCCGTGTGCGAGTGGGGTACGTGGATTACTGGGGTGCACGGGAACTTTCACACGCGATTGAAGCAGGGCACGTGTATTTCGTGGGTGTGCTGGAAGTTTCACACGCGATAGGCCCTGTGCCAGTGGGGTACATGTATTACTGGGGTGCGCGGGAATTTTGACACGCGATTGGCCCAGTGCGAGAGGGGTACGTGTATTACGGGGGTGCGTGGGAAGTTTCACACGCGATTGGCCCAGTGTGAGCGGGGTACGTGTATTACGGGGGTGCACGGGAAGTTTCACACGTGATTGGCCCAGTGTGAGCGTTGTACGTGTATTTCAGGGGTGCGCGGGAAGTTTCACACGCGATTGGCCCAGTGCGAGTGGGGTAAGTGTATTACGGGGGTGCGTGGGAAGTTTCACACACGATTCGCCCAGTGTGAGAGGGGTACGTGTATTTCGGGGGTGCGCGGGAAGTTTCACAAGCGATTACGCTGTCAGAGCGGGGTACGTGCATCCAGTGGGGTGTGTGTGGAGTCCCACACGTGAATTAGCACTGTAGGTCCTCCCAGGTACCCCTCTACCCCCTCCATGGCCCCTGCAGGCAGCCCACACCACAGGGGACTACCCTGCACCCCTGGTCATGTGCCGCAGCCAGTCCATCCACCATGGGCATGCCCCCCAGCCAGGCCACATGTCACCTTGCACTAGTGATCACCAACTCATGTCCCCCAGCACCCCCACCCCCCAGCAGTCAGGGGCACCTGCCAGCAGGCCCCCACTCATGTCCCCCAGCACCCCCAACCCCCAGCAGTCAGGGGCACCTGCCAGCAGGCCCCCACTCATGTCCCCCAGCACCCCCACCCCCCAGCAGTCAGGGGCACCTGCTAGCAGGCCCCCACTCATGTTCCCCCCCTACATGGACCCCCTACATGAAATACAGATGCACAATCATGTCCCACTTCTACACCAAAATACCACAGCACGCCACCCCATTCTTGAGACGCATTGATTTCCCAATCCACCCCACACTGACATGCCTATCTCAAGACACAAAACAATAGTCAACTATGTACATCAACACATGTCGGTCACACAAACACACTGGTTGGCATTGATTGTGTAAACCCACATTGTCACATGCATCAACCCAATGAGCGAATCCCACACATGGAACTAAAATATGAAAATGTATTATGTACAAAAAAAATCAATGACATGAAAGCATAAAAAACAGCAAACATGAAATGAAAAGCATGTGCAAAAGATGAGTAAATGAAAAGTATAACCAATCCAAAGAAATCCGAAAGAAAAATAGTCCAAACTCTCCCTCCAACAACGCAAATCCAAAGGAAACGTAAAAAGAAAAATCCATTGATCCATGGTGAAATCAAAGGAAAAAGGTCAAAATAATCCATTGTCCAACTATGTACAATCCATTGTCAAGGGTCCATGAGCCCAACGAAAGAAATGAAACCTACCTAATAAACTACCTGATAAAAAAAAACTATATACAAATGTGTGTGGCATAGTCCCTTCACTACAAATCAAAGAAAAAGGAAAAGGAAACCTAACTCTAAAAACTATTTACAATGGCAGCGGGCTAGTCTGACGGCTCACTTTTTGATGTCCCGGGCCAGGGCATCATCGAACTCCCGCTCAATGAACTGGAGGCGGTCCTCTTCCATGGCCCTGAGGGTTCGCAAGGACGACGACATGTTCACCTCCAACTCGCTGCGAATTGCCTCGAGGCACTCGGCCTGCCTCAGTGCCCTCCGCATGGAGTTCTCCGTCCTGACCATTGTGAGCCGTGCCTCTTCCGCCCGCTGCCGCTCCGCATCTATGGCGTGGCCCAACCGCTGCCACATGGAAGACACTTGAAATCCTGGGTCTTCCTGCCCTCTGGCCGATGCCTGCCCCTCCGATGTTGAAGGCCCTAGCCATCATTGCTCCCACCATGTTGCTGCTGTGCCTGCACCCTGGCTCTTGCTGCCTGCATGTCCTCCTCCAGCTGGGGTGCAGTTGTGGTGGCCACTCCTGCTGGACGTCCGACTCCCGACTGTGGCAGGGGTGTGTCCTCCACCAGCCTGGCCGCTGGGTCAGAGGCAGCTCCACAGGGTACCCAGGTGATACATGGGTGGGAAGATGGCATGGTGGACGACTGGCGCATAGGGGGTTCAGGTGAGGAGGGGGTCGCAAGAAGGTCCAGCACACGGAGGCATCCAGCACCGGTGACCCGTCCCAGCAGGTCAAAGTGGTCAAAGAGGCATCCGAGATGACGTGCAGTCTCTTCACAAAAAGACAGCAGGTCACCTCGCATGCCCCGTTGACGCAACACTATCCCGGCCAGGACAGGCTCAACACGGTCCCGGTAGCCACGTCCGCAGGGAGAGGAAGGCCAGTTGTTGTGTGTTCATCCCCTCCCTGAAAATGGGTCTGGACGTAGGCATCCCTGCTGGTGCCAGATGATGCAGTGACAGTATCAGGGACAGGATTGCACACAGGCACCTCAGTGGGGGCCTGTGCTGCCTCCTGTCCCAGCCCCTGCACTGCACCACTAGCACCAGTGGAATCCCCACCTCCAGACCCCGTGTGTGTCCCTTCCACGGCCTTCTCCTCCACCAAACCCCCCACCAACCTGGATGACTCCGTGCCATTTTCCTCCGTTGGACCCTGTGGGGTCTCAGCTACCCCTTCTGCTGCCGAGGAGTCCACCTCTGACCTCTGCCTCTTGGACCTACCCTCGGCAGCTGCGGCCTGGGACGCGGCACCAGACTCCTCACTCCCCGACGAGATGACAATCTGGGAGGGGAGCCGGGCCTTGCGTCTCCAGCTGGTGGTGCAATCCCTGCCGCTGTGCTCCACAGCACCCTCTCCGCCCTCTTCATTAGTTGACGCTGCAGACAGGGAGAGATAAAACACAGACATCAGGGCACTGTACAATGGACTGATACACACACGACAGTTGCACATGAGTGGCAGTGTCAAACTTCAGACATGGCTTCACACTCCATGACACACATGTCATTTCAACTCACACACATGAGCATTTCCACAGCAATATTGCACCAGGCAGCACCATCCATACACATACAACAGCATGAACAGCCAAAGGTGAGCCTGACATCACATGAAACACAGGGAGTGCACTAGATATGCACACACGCCACCACACTTACATGCATGTCTACACCTCCTCCAACTGTTGCAGTGATGCGATCGCCATACATGTCACATCTGGCATTCAGCCTTCTACATATCAGTGTCACGTGCATCCATGTTGCATCACAGTTGCACACTTGTCAAATACACACACATGCACATGTACACGGTGCAGATACATGTAGCAGGAACAACCATCCGTGTGTGACACCACAACCATGCCAACGTACATACACAGAAAATCAAACATGTGTGCTACCACACCTGCATTTGCACAGCATGCTTACCAACACATACACCATCAATGTGTCTCACACCTAAGAGGACTCACATGTGGCAGCCTCACGCCCCTGTTCATACACATCCCTACATGGCCCTACGAAAACACATGTGCAACCTGCACACTACTGGCACACCACCACACGCACAGCGTCCAATCAGTATGCATGTACACTTACCGCTCAACTCCAGGCGGGTCTGCCTCTCAAGGACCTGGACGTGGAGCGCTGGGCATATGTGTTCCAGGACCCTCATTTGGTGGTCGGACAGGTGGCCCTGGAGCCCCTTGGCATCTGCTGCCTTCAAGAGGCGCCGGGCCTTGTTGAGGGTCCTGGACCTGAAGTCCTCCCAGCGCTTCTTGACATGTTGTAAGTCGCGGACAGCCACCCCCTCTGCGTTGATGGCAGTCACGATGTCCATCCAGACCCTGGTCCATCCTTCATTGTCGGCGCGCAAACTTCCAAAGAGGGCATCATACTGCCCCAGGACTTGCTCCACCAGGACACCAACTTCCCTGGCACTGAAGTTGCCTCTCAGGCTGGGGGTTGCCAGTGGTGCCAGATGGTGTTGTACCCGACATTGCAACCCCAGAGGCAGGAGTGGGTGGGCAACTAGGTCCTGGGGATGGGCTGTGGAGCGATGGTTTCCCAGTCGGGAGTCTTCGGTTCCAGCAGGGGTGGTCACAGCAACTGCACCAATGGCTGACGTGCAGGCAACAAATAGCAGGGCACGTGGGCAGCAGGCAGTCAGGCAGCAGCCGATGGCAGGTGGGAGCGTGCTCTGGGGGGCAGTAATTCGGCCTTCTGGGCAGGAGCGTGGTCTTCCGTGTGTTGTTGCATGGCCGACTTGATACAGAGTGATTTGGCACGTAAAAATCCAGCTCACGTACGCGGTTTCATTGGACCAAAGGCCCTTAGTGCGTAAGCGCTTCTGTGACGTGACTTGCGCGGGCGTTTCCCTCGTGACGTGGGCATAGTGGTTCAGCGCGCGTGAAAAAACTGCACGTCCGCATGCAAATGCATGTAATCCAAGGAAAGGTCCTGCACGCGTAAGTGACGTTACGCACGCGTGCGTTTCCATCAACACGGGTGCATGTTCATCGTACACGTCCAAAAACTCCACGTCCGAGTGTCAGCTCGTGTAATTGGAGGAAAGGGCCTTAGCGCGTACACACTTAAGTGACGCTGTACGTGTGGGCCGCTTTAAAAGGTACGTGTAGGACCCCTTTCCCTTGTACGTGCTTTTCGTGGAGAGCGAGTGGGTGAATTCTGTACTTCTTGTCGGTTAACACGCGATTACTTCACAGCGTTTCAAGTTCGTACTCCCTGTTACCTCTGACAGCGTTCTTTATTTTTTTTGGGCCTGTTTCCTCAAACAGCGTTCACTTCTTCTTTTGTCCTGTCTCCTCAGACAGCGTACAATTCTTCTTTTGGCGGGGGTGTTGCCTACGCGCACAAGTGCATTTTTTTCACGTTATTTTTCCAGGCAGACGGTGAGTCGCGCACGCATTTACCAACTGTGCTTGCCCCGTGTGTCGCGTAGCCCTTCAGAGGTCATTGTAGGCTGCGTGTAACACGCGTATGCTTGTTTTTGTGTTTCTGGGTGCCAGAGCGTAGTGCGGGTTCATTTTTCCACGCACGTGGTCTACGAGGGGTTGCATGCACGTTACTTTTTGTTTTTGGGGTGCCTGTGCGTTGCATGACCCGTCATCTTCCCCCAGGGGTCACAGACAGCCTAGCTAGAGCACTAGGGTACAAAGTCCATCTAGTACCCTACCCCTTTCACCCCCAATTGCCCAGGACAATTGTTTACTGCAACTCCCATATGCACAACAACATCAGTGCCATGGTTGGGAGGCGACCAAGCGGTAAGGGAGGCAAAGGTGGCCGAACTCCAAAAGGTGGGCGTGGTGGGCACGGTAGGGGATGTGGCCAGGATTTGCAGGGTGCCCCTAGACCCCCATATGTGGAGGACCAATCAGGGACACCCATGCCCCCCCCCCATGGTTGAGGGAAACGTGGCTGACACCATCCCAGCTCAGCCCTTGTTGGACCAGCCCATTGTGGCACCTGACCCGGCACAAGATGACTCCCAGGCTGACTTCCAGGTCAGCAAGTCTAAGCCACATGCGCCGGTGCAAGTTGGTGTCACCAGGCCATGTGGATCTGGGGCAGCGATGCCATCTGCTGTCCCAAGTAGGCAGGGTGGGGAGGCTGCAGGGGCAGCTGCAGCTCTATCCACCCCAGCTCTGAGTCTCCCAGCCAGGGCAGTGTCGGTCCTGGTCCATCAAACTGACGTTGCCCTTGCCAACATCAAACTTCAGCCAAAGCCTGCACCAAGACCTATGGTCATTGTGCCTTTGCACACTCCCAGTACCCAGTCCACCTGCGCTTCTGCCCCTACTGACCAGAGCAGTGCAAGCCACTCAGGCTCTGCTCCACCTTTGAAAAAGAGGAAGAAGGGTGCTCTGGCACTACAGGCTGAGACCCCAGACACGGCTACACAGTCCAGCACGTCAAGGAAGCCTAGCTTTAATGACCCCGAACTTGATGCACTTGTGACCTATGTGTCGGCACATAGCTGCAAAATGGTGGTGACTGCAGGGTGCAAGACCACACCTGGTCAACGTAGGGCACACTGGCAGACCATCGCGGACCGCATAAGTGCCCTTGGATTTGTGAGGCGCACAGCTGATGATTGCTACAAGCGGTGGAATGACCTGAAACGCAGAGCAAAGAACAAGCTGGCCTCAAATCATGCCGCTACTCTGGTGACTGGCGGTGGGTCTCCACCAGAGGACAACAAACTCACTGAACATGAGTATGTTGCTGGGACCTTCATCACAGAGGAACAGATCCAAGGCGTGGGAGAGCTAACTGATTACGAGGCATTGTCCAGTGAGTGCCCATGCATGTGTGTGTAATCCATGTGTATGTTGTTTGGGTGACGGGTTCTGATTGAGTGCCAGGTGAGGGTGTGTACTCCTGAGTGTAATGGGTCACCCATGTGCTTCCTCCAATCCATTCATGTGCCTTTGATTTGGGTATGACAGTATCCCTTCTGCCCACAGTAGCCAATTAGCCCCACATTACTGCTGTTGCACTTGAACTATCATCTTGCAACAACATTATTCTGATTTTTTCTGTGTTCATTCAGGCTGATTGTTTAGATTATCCCATTTTTCATATGCTTTTTTCATCCCTAATGCCACATATGTGACATGCTTCTGTCATTGTTTACACCCCACATTGTGCCACTTTTGTTACCTGGTTATGTGAATGTTTAAACCATTCAGGGCGAGAGAGTATTGGCCTGCTGAAATGTATTTTTAGGGCCTGTTTGCATGTGGAACATGATAGTTGTTTCCTGTCATGTTGAAGTGACCAACCATTGATGTGTACATCTGCCTACAATCACTGTCTAATTGTACACTGGATGTGTTGCAGTGTGCGGCACATGCATATTTTGCAACACTATTCTGCATTAATCTTCTCATCATGTCCATGTGAAATGGATGTGTGACAGTACTCATTCACTGACATATCGCTGTAGTTGTCTAATTTACCATGGCTATGCGACATGACATCTGTGTGCTGACATGTGTCATGTATGTGTATTGGACATGCCACTCAAAGGCTGATGTGTGATGCCAGTGCTACACGACATGCTGCGATTGTGTTGCTTTTCCATCTTGGTGTCCTCATTGTCTGCCTTTTTGACTCCCCTTCAGAATCATTGACAGTGCATGCATGCCAGGGTTATAGTCATGTGGGACATGTGTTAACCATGTACAGGATCTCTGTCTTGTCAGGCCTATGTGTGTGCTATGGTGCTCATGCCTGTTTCCATTTCTTATGTTTCATGTTTTTGCAGGTGACGACGCACTTGATGCTGGTGAGGTTCTGGAGATGGTGCAGACCCAGGAGGATTCTCAGCCATGACCAGGCCCCAGTGTGGGACGTGGTGTTGTGGTGGGTGAAAACACTTTGGTGGATTCAGGGATTCTGTTCTGTCCAACCCCCCTGGACCAGGGGTAGAACCCTTTATGGGGATGTCAGTGTTGGTAGGTCCGCCTTTGGTGGTTACGGATGCAGGGTCACACTCCACAGCATCTGATCCTGTTCCTGGGCCAGCAAATCAGAGGGGGAATGCAGTCCTGCAGCCTCAGGCAGTGCCAGCACAGCAAGGTGCAGATCGCCTTGCCCCAAACAGGTGTGGTGCCCGCCGACGCGGTGGCCGTGCGCCACCAGGCAATACTGTATGGGAAAACTCCATGTACGGTATGGCAACCCAACAGGCAGCATCAGTAGAAATGATTGCTCAGGCAATGGAGAGGGTGGCCACTTCCATTATCCCCCCTAAAAGGCAGGTGGACAGACTCCATTTGCCAATCACACAGGGAAGACATGTTGGCGTCCAACAGGGACCGACGGGCAGCACTGCAGACTCTGCGTGAATCCATATCAATAGATTCACAGGGCCACAGGGAAGCCCTGAGGGTGGAACTCCATAACCTCAGGCAGAGTCTGCTTGAACTTGAGGCTTCCTGAAATGTTAGGGCAGAACAGCAGCTGGAGCAGCTCACACGTTCGCTCTCAGCTGAGCTGCAGGCAGCACGTGAGGAGATCCGGGCATCCCGCGAGGCCATGTGTGCAGAAGTGCAGACAACCCGTGACGTGCTGCATGGGGATCTCCGCACTTTAATCCTCCAGAATCAGACCTTCCAGACCCGCATGCTTGCTGCCATGGAGGACCATACCAGGGCTTTGCGTGGGCTGCCTCCCATAGTGCCACCACCTCCTGATGCAGCAGCAGAGGGTGAAGAGACCGACAGCAGTTCTCCCACAATGGCATAGCCGTGCAGGCCATGAGCCCATAGAGGTATTTTTTTTGTTCGCAACATCCACGCAGGTGGGTTTGGTGTGCACCCTGTCCTCGAACCTCCTCGGTGGCCTCCCCCCTCCAGCCTCCACATCTTTTTTTTTTATTTTTTTAAAGTGTGTTGCCTTGTGTGGCTCCCGTGGGCATCCACTGGATTCCGGCTGGGCACATGCAGGCTTGTCAGTTTGGGTTAGATGCTTGGGTTCATGACACACACACCCCTCCTGCTTCCCATTTCCATGGGCTTGCAAACGGTGTGACCAAGTGACAGTGACTTACACAGTGACATTGGGCTCCCATGAGCTGTGTGGGCAGTCAGTAGTCAATACTGTGTGTACATCGCTAGTGGGTCTTGTTGTTGTATTGTACACTGCATGGTGTATTGATATGTGCTTGTGCATCCATGACTTCCTCCTAATTTGGAGGTTCCTTCCTCATGTCTTCACAAGGACGTCTCCTTTGCAGATGGAGTTCATGTTGTATGCAGTACACTGACACATGTGCGTGGCAGCACCACTCTACAGTTGGAAGGGGTCGATGTGCTGGCTTATTCAGGTTGTAAGACTACCACTACTTTGACTTAGTACTGTCATGTTTTTGCAATGTTTCATGGTCTGTTGCTGTATTGTGTTGGTGGTAAGTATTTGTTCATGTGTGCTGTTTGTTCTTGATTACTGGGAGCATATTGTCTGTGGGCAGTTTCCATTTGGGACAGTGCACTTTGTGACACTTGTGTCAGGTCTTGTGCATTGCTTTGTTTGCTTTCACATTGCATGACATGCCATGGTGTGTTGGGTGGCAGAGCTGGGGTGGGGTTGGGTGACATGGCACTATTTTCATGTTGTATTTTGCAAGGGGGTAGTCATTCATGCAGCATAAATGTGTTTTTTTTGTGACACAGCATTGGTTGTCTTTCGTCAGGTAGGGATGCACACAATGTAACAATTCCAGGTGACCAATCTCAGGCTGGTATGGTTGTGACAGTTGACTGTCCCTTATGTCAGCATCATTGATTGTCAGCTGGTATGTGCCAGGGCTGTGTGCACTCCACAGGGGTGTGATTTTAGGTGAAGTAATTAGCCACCAGCTGCGTACGGGCTGCCTCACCACGTGCCGTTTCCCCTCCCATGCGCAGCAGCCGTGCTTGTGGTTGGGGATGTGGGGGCACCACCATGTCCAGGGGCAGGCCCGGGCGTGTTGCAACGTTGTGCAGGACACATGCTGCCACTATGATCCTGCACACTACTGGGGCGTGTATAGGAGCTGCCCACCAGAGCGGTCAAGGGAGCAAAAGCGTGACTTGAGCACTCCGAATGTGCGCTCCACTATGCCCCGGGTTGCAATATGGCTGTGTTGTATCTTATCTCGGGTGGTGTGGTGGGGTTCCGAATTGGCGTCATCATGTGGGT
The DNA here is from genome assembly GCF_040938575.1 of Ambystoma mexicanum. Lineage (NCBI taxonomy): Eukaryota > Metazoa > Chordata > Amphibia > Caudata > Ambystomatidae > Ambystoma > Ambystoma mexicanum. Next base: position 415,503,087 of record NC_090934.1, on the reverse strand, counting down.
GCTCAGTGGGTAGGCACTGTCCCCTGGGGAGGTGATGATGGGTATCATTAGTGGGGTTGTGACATTACTCAGTATCTGACATGCATGCATGTGCAGGGGCATTTATACTCACCAAGCAGCCATGTATCACCATGCCACCCAGCTTCTAGATCCCGGTTTAGGGTTGACATTCTGTAAATGAAACTATCATGGGTGGACCCTGGATAGTTGGCATATACTGAGATGATGATTCCCTTGGCATCACATACTACCTGCACGTTGATGGAATGCCAATGCTTGCGGTTTCTGTAGATGTGCTCAGTTGCCCTGGGAGGATGTAGAGCCAAATGGGTGCAGTCAATGGCACCTAGCACTTTGGGGAAGTGTGCCACCCCGTAAAAATCCTGGACGACAGCCTGCCCTTCTGCAGGTGTTCTGGGCAGGTATATGTGCCTGCGGACTGATGGGCATGCAGTCATGATGGCCAACACCTGGTGCAGGCAGAGTGACTACGTGGCCTGTGAGACCCCTCCCCCACGATGGCAGTTGTCCGCTGGAATGAACCAGTGGCCAAGAAGTGCAGTACATTGAGCACCTTTTCCAAGGGGCTCAGTGCTTGGGAGCACAGGGTGGGTGATGTGAGGTCATCCTCCCACTCACTCACCAGGTTGAATATTATGTGAGGTGGAAACATGTACCTCCCATACAAATGGTCATCAGGCATCCCAAAAAGGCTGGTTCTGGGTGTAAAAATTCTGGGCCTGACTATCCTCCTCCTCCTCCTGCGGTATCCCACAACCACTGCTGCGAGGAAAGGTATATCAATCTTGGCGTCTGAGCTTGTTTGTTGTTTGCATGCACTTTTATGCTGCGCGGGTCCACGTATGCCTGCTTCCTGCTGGCGTACGTGTTTCCGGATTAGCGCGTCTTTTTTGGCGCACGCATTGGCCCCGTTCGATTCCATGAATACGTGTTGTAGACGTGCGTGTGGGCGTTCCGCGCATTTGGCTCCTGTACTTCCCCCGTGACGCCCACATTTTCATGCGTTGTTCCCCATTCCGCGTGTTACGCCCCCTGTTCCGCCTACTTTAGTTGTGTGCGCTGCGCTACGTGCGCTTTCCCTGTGTCCGTAGCGCACGCTGTTTGGAGACGTGTGCGCCAGCGTGCGCCACGCAGGATTTTAGCGCACATCCAGGGATTGACACGCGCACGGACTTCCATGAATCGCTGTGTGCGGGTTTCTCTGCGATTTTCACACTTGCGCTGCGTTTCGCACGCTTTCGCACGCTTGCGCAGGAATTTTCAGCGCACATTAATTCCATGAATTGGCCTCTTAATGTTTTCTGGTTGTTATGCTGTAAAGCGCTTTGGTGTAAAGTGCTATATAAATAATAAAATACAAATACTATGGGCCAGGGTAGCTCTTCCTGCTCATGGAACATAAGTATGGCATTATGTAGGTCATCCCTGTATTGATCAACATTGCATTTGCTCCGGTCATCAAGAAGGGTGACTCTGTTGTACTGGCACAGGCCTCTTTTGTTCTGTTGACAGACTTCAGCATAGAGGTGGTTCTTCTTTCAGGCAAAGAACCATTTACCCCATGCTGGACAATTTCATGGATACAAGTTGTGTGATCTGCTCCTACAACAGTGGTACGTTTTTTTTTTCTGAAATAGCAGTTTGTTCTCCATTAGTGGTTTGGTTGGTGTGGTGCCGCAGGGTTTGATTATTTTCAGAGGCTTTTTAAAGGGGTGTGATGAAGTGGGGAAAGAAGAACAAGATCAGAGCACAAGCCAGAGCCAATTAGACACCGGTTCACTCAGCCCTGAAGACTGAATGCTATTATGATGTCATCATGACTCTAGAGGGGAGGGCGTTTGAAGTAAAAGACATGTACAAGCTCCAATGAGAAGTGAAAGAGTGCCTTATGAGGTACTTCCCTCTGACTGATGGAATGTTCTCTGTTTTCTTTTCTATCTTCGTGTGTGGGGAAAAACAAACAGCCGTTGGAGGAGGAAGAGGAGGAAGTCTCTCAGGAAGGCGAGCCCGTATACGAGTGGGCATACTAGCAGAGGAAGTTCGCCAGAAAAGTATGTTGTTGTATAAGCTCCTGTTGAGCGCTGAGGTTAAAGAGTTAATCGTGCCAGAGGGCCGGAAAGACTTTACACTGTTGAAATAGTTTCGGAACCGGATGAGAGTTCCGAGCTTGGGTCCGTGGATGCTCTGCTAGGAACGGAGAGCGAGTGAGACTGAAGGCCAACGAGGTGAGCCACTGATAGTCTTGTGTGGCCTTGGCAGACGAGCCACGGAGGACTCGCTCACTGCACCAGCCCCGCCGTTGTGAGGGAGGAGTCTACCGGCGACAGACAGAGACTCCGTGGAGAGCTGCTAGAGCGCGGCTCCGGAAGCAAGGGAGAGTCACAGCTGCTCCGGCGATCGATGTCGGGGCCTGACACCAACACGGATGGCAGCTGAAGGTGAATCCGAGCGGAGATACGGAGGTATGTCGGCGAGACAAGAATAGAAGGTGAGAGTGATAAGTAAAATATAATCTCAGATAGACAGAAGGGCGAATGACATTGCTTAACCAGCATAACGCTTAACAAGTGAACTGATATAAAGGTGATGGACCATAACTGATGCACCTAAGCTACGAACTAACGTTATCCTGAAAGGGCATAAAGGCGAAGAAACCCAATGAGACGTTAACACATGTGAAAGGGGGAACCTGCCCAATTCCAGTTTCGCTCTGCATAATACTTATAGGCACGCCTGTCTCTGAGAAGGGGATTACGAGCAGGGAAGAGAAGAAACTCTTGATAGGGACCTTTCCCTGCATATAAAGGACAAGGTGTTGCACCAGACTGTGGAGATTGGAGAAAGGATTAGCAAGCCCGCTTAGAGGTTGGAGCCTTTGCACCTGCTGTTATACACCAAATCCTCAATTCCTGATCTAAGGAGAATAAAGTTGACTTCAGTTCCTACTAACTTGTGTCCAGAGTGGCCATTTCCCGCTTGACTCGTTACAATTTGGTGGCAGCGATGGGATTTGACCGATCCACGATGGAGGAACTGATAAAGACTCTGAGTAAGGGGCAACAATTACTTCAGCAGGCCCTACAGTTGCAAAACCAGCAGGCACAAGCCGATAGACAAACTTTCCAACAGGCTTTACGGGTCCAACAGGCCCAATTGTTGGGAGGCCATAACCCTAAGGAACCACCCAGCCCTACCAACCTCAGTACTACAAAGGTTCTCCGCCGGCGAAGACCCAGTGCATTTCTTTGTCAGTTTTGAGAGAGTCGCCAGAAATGCGCTGTGGCCCCCCGAGAGGTGGTGCCATTACATCGAACCACTGATGACAGGGGAGATGCAGAGCGCGTATCAAGCAGCGAACCCGGCGGGAGACACCGCCTATACCGACATGAAGCGGGTGGTACTGGAACGCCTGGGCCACGACGAAGAGGCATGCCGAATTAAATTCAGAGACACTAAACTTATGCCCAAAGAGACTCCTCGGCAGCTCTTTTATAGAGTGAAAGAGTTAGGGGAAAAATGGATGCAGACAAATCTCTCTACTGTACAGGAGGTGGCCGAGAGAGTTATATTGGAGCAGTTTGTGGAGGCTTTACCGGCGCCAATGCAAAGATGGGTCATACAACACCACAGGCCCACTTTGGTTCACGCCGTCAATATAGCCTCAGCCTACCAGAAGGCTGGTCAAGCCAAGGTGTTGGTTTATCCGTCCACTCCCAAGACCGGAGGGACTCAGTTGGCCGTGAGCAGTCAACCCATACCTATATCCCGATGGCCAAATTCAATGATAAGGAAACCGGAGGGAGAAGGAGGAAGATTCAGACCAGCAATTGAGAGCACTGGGGTGACCCACCTAACTAGACCGCCCAGCCTTACAGCTAGGGGGCCCCTGTGCTTTGACTGCGGAGAATGGGGTCACCTAGCGAGGATGTGCCCAAGGAAGACCAAGGCAGAACCCATGGAGGTGGGAGTTTTCAAACCAGTGAGAGAGCTTAATATAAGTGGACCTTGTCCAGTTCGAAGAAACACGTATCCATATGTGTGTGACGCAGAGGTAGAGGTAGAGGGTCGAGCCACCAGGGCCATGCTAGATTCCGGGAGCTTGCAAACGGCAGTGAAACCAGAACTGGTAGGTGATCTGAGAAATATGGAGGAACGAATGGCCATCAGATGTGTGCATGATGATGTAAGGAGCTACCCAATCAAAGATATTCGAATAAAGTTAGCAGGGGAAAGAATGACAGTAAAGGCAGCGGCGATGCCTATGCTACCTGAACCTTTGTTAAATGGCTCGGATGTGCCTGATCTTCCTGGTCTGATACAAAAACTGGAAGGTCAGTGGTTGATGGAGGCCCCTTTCTACGACTGTGAGGTTGAAAACACACTGAGGAAAACAAGACAAAGTAAAAGTCAGAAGAGGGGGGAGAAACGCCGCTGGGTTGAGAAAAACATGGGTCCCGTAGCCGTGGACTGGAAATTAGACGAACAAGGGGACGGTTTCCGTATGGCCCCAGAACTTGAACCCTCCTGAAAAATGCCAGAGATTCAGTGGGATCAGAGCAAAAGGGGAACAATCCCTATTTCCTCAGGGAGAATGGTTTATATTACCGGGTGACAAAGGCATCCGACAAAGAACCCATCCGGCAATTATTGGTTCCCAGCAAATATTACCGGCCAGTTCTTGAAGTTGCACACCTCCAAATAGGGGAAGGTCATCTAGGGGTTGAAAAGACCACGAAGAAGATTCTGGCCAGATTTTATTGGCCGGGAGTTTTCGGGCAGGTAGCAAGATTCTGCCAACAGTGTCCTGAGTGTCAAAAGAAAAACCGACCGAATGTGTGAAAAGCTCCACTTCAATCAATGCCTCTGATACTAGAGCCGTTCCAATGGATTGGGATGGATATAGTGGGACCGTTAGATCCCACTAGTAGAGGGCATAAATACCTGCTCGTTATCATGGATTATGCAACCAGATACCCGGAGGCTTTTCCTTTGCGCTCTACATCTGCGCACCAAATTTGTGATGTCCTGGTCCCCTTCATTTCAAGAGTGGGCATACCTAAGGAGATAGTGACGGACAGAGGCAGCAACTTCATGTCAGCAATACTCAAACAAGTTTGCAAAACCCTGCACATCCAACAGCTTCGTACGGCAGTCTACCACCCTCAAACCGATGGCCTCGTTGAAAGGTAGAACCAAACAATAAAACAGATGCTGAGGAAGACGATTCAACCAGGGGAGCGAAATTGGGACAGAGTTCTACCATGGACCTTAATGACACTAAGAAATACTCCCCAATCATCAACGCGGTATGCCCCGTTTGAACTTTTGTTTGGGAGACCCGTAAGAACACTGAAGGATATCCTAAAGGAAGCATGGGAAGAACAACCCACAACAGAGATCACATTGACAGAATATGCTTCAGAGCTGAAAGCGAAGGTGGAAAAACTTCAATCACTCACAAAAAGCCACCTGTGGCAGGCTGCCGGAAAACAAGAACAATATTACAATCAGAAGTCGAAGGTGCGAACGTTCCAAGTGGGAGATCGAGTCCTCGTGCTCTTACCCACAACGGAGAATAAACTATTGGCATCCTCGAAGGGTCCGTTTACCATAGAGGAAGTTCTGGGGCCGGTAACCTATAGAGTTCGCCAACCAGAGAGTAACATACCTCTTCAAACCTATCATGTCAACTTGCTAAAGAAATGGGTGGAGCCAGAGGCAATAATAGCAATGGTTAACCTGGAGGAGGGTTCAGCAGAATACCTGCCAACAACTGAGTCTCTGCTTGGAAGAGAGACTCTCAATATTAATCCAGAACTGAACACTGATCAAAAAGAAGGGCTGTCCAAGTTGCTGGAGCAATACGGAGACTTGTTTTCATCAATACCAGGAAGGACAACGCTGACTAGTCATCACATTCAGACCAACCCAGGGGCAAAAGTAAGATTAAGACCATACAGGATCCCAGAGGCCAGATTACAGGCGGTGGAGAAAGAAGTACAGGAGATGCTTCGTTTAGGGGTGGTGGAACCCTCCCACAGCGATTGGTGTTCTCCGCTGGTGATGGTACCGAAGCCCGATGGGAGCATCCGCTTTTGCATGGATTTCCGAAAATTAAATGAAATATCAAAATTCGATGCATACCCCATGCCCAGAATCGACGACCTTCTGGAGAGGCTGGGGGAAGCTAAATATTTATCAACTATTGATTTGACCAAGGGATACTGGCAGATTCCATTATTTCCGGAGGATAAAGAAAAGACTGCTTTTGCTACACCTCAAGGTTTGTTTCAGTTTACTGTTCTCCCGTTCGGACTTCATAGTGCTCCAGCCACCTTTCAAAGATTGATGAACCACCTGATAAGGGGCCATGAAGGCTATGTGGGAGCGTATTTGGATGATATTGTAGTGTACAGCCAGAATTGGTCTGATCATCTGAATCACCTAGCCGCAGTTTTCCAATCGCTGAAAGGGGCAGGATTACACATCAACCCAAAGAAAACGAATTTAGCAAATCCACACACCAAATACCTGGGATATTTTGTGGGTCAGGGATACGTCCTCAACAAGAAAAGGTGGAAGCCATAAGACAACTCCAGTTCCCTGCCAATACCAGGCAGATTAGAGCATTCCTTGTGTTTGTTGGGTACTATCGTCGTTTCATACCACATTTTTCAACTCTTGCAACCCCCCTGACTAACTTATTGAAGTCTAATGCCCCACCAAAGAACGAATGGAGAAACACTGAGACGGAGGAAGGGTTTGAAGCCCTGAAAACAGCTCTATCAAACAAAGCTGTCCTGCACTGCCCGGACTTCAAGGCACCTTTCTTTCTACACACGGATGCTTCCGGAACGGGTCTGGGGGCGGTGCTGTTCCAAAACAAAGGAAAAGATGATAGACCCATTTTATTCATCAGCAGGAAGCTGATGCCCCACAAACTGAAATATGCGACGATAGAAAAAGAGTGTCTAGCTGTGAAGTGGGCAATAGAGTCCTTAAGGTACTACTTATTGGGCCGAAGGTTTACGCTGATGACGGATCACGCACCACTATCATGGTTGTCTAGGAACAAAGAAACAAATCCAAGGGTCCTAAGATGGTTTTTATCGTTACAGCCATATTCATTCCAAACTGTACACCAGCCTGGTCAAAAGATGACTCAAGCAGATTTTCTCTCACGAATACATGCCCTTCCCGAGCGTAAGGGCTTAAGGGGGAGGATATGTGATGAAGTGGGGAAAGAAGAACAAGATCAGAGCACAAGCCAGAGCCAATTAGACAACGGTTCACTCAGCCCTGAAGACTGAATGCTATTATGATGTCATCATGACTCTAGAGGGGAGGGCGTATGAAGTAAAAGACATGTACAAGCTCCAATAAGAAGTGAAAGAGTGCCTTATGAGGTACTTCCCTCTGACTGATGGAATGTTCTCTGTTTTCTTTTCTATCTTCGTGGGTGGGGAAAAACAAACAGCCGTTGGAGGAGGAAGAGGAGGAAGTCTCCCAGGAAGTTGAGCCCGTATACGAGTGGGCATACTAGCAGAGGAAGTTCGCCAGAAAATTACGTTGTTGTATAAGCTCCTGTTGAGCACTGAGGTTAAAGAGTTAATCGTGCCAGAGGGCCGGAAAGACTTTACACTGTTGAAATAGTTTCGGAACCGGATGAGAGTTCCGAGCTTGGGTCCGTGGATGCTCTGCTAGGAACGGAGAGCGAGTGAGACTGAAGGCCAACGAGGTGAGCCGCTGATAGTCTTGTGTGGCCTTGGCAGACGAGCCGCGGAGGACTCGCTCACTGCACCAGCCCCGCCGTTGTGAGGGAGAAGTCTACCGGCGACCGACAGAGACTCTGTGGAGAGCTGCTAGAGCGCGGCTCCGGAAACAAGGGAGAGTCGCAACTGATCCGGCGATCGAAGTCGGGGCCTGACACCAACACGGATGGCAGCTGAAGGTGAATCCGAGCGGAGATACGGAGGTATGTTGGCGAGACAAGAATAGAAGGTGAGAGTGATAAGTGAAATATACGCTCAGATAGACAAGTGAACTGATATAAAGGTGATGGACCATAACTGATGCACCTAAGCTACGAACTAACGTTATCCTTAAAGGGCATAAGGGCAAAGAAACCCAATGAGATGTTAATACATGTGAAAGGGGGAACCTGCCCAATTCCAGTTTCGCTGTGCATAAGACTTATAGGCACGCCTGTCTCTGAGAAGGGGATTACGAGCAGGGATGAGAAGAAACTCTTGATAGGAACCTTTCCCTGCATATAAAGGACAAGGTGTTGCACCAGACTATGGAGATTGCAGAAAGGATTAGCAAGCCCGCTTAGAGGTTGGAGCCTTTGCACCTGCTGTTATACACCAAATCCTCAATTCCTGATCTAAGGAGAATAAAGTTAACTTCAGTTCCTACTAACTTGTGTCCAGAGTGGTCATTTCCCGCTTGACTCGTTACAAGGGGGCATTCTGAGTTGCTGCTTTCTGACATTCTTTTCTTCTCTCATGATAGCACAGCTCCTGACCAAGGATTGGACTCAGGTTATTGTATGTTCAAGTGAAGGGTCTGCTGCCTGCCACCGCCTATCCTTTATGTGGTTGCAATTGGTGTGGACCCGAATTTGCTCCCATATTAAACATATTCTTCACTAGTTTCACCTTGTTGTTGGTATCAAGTATAATAGATGTCTCCTCATAACAACATTGACTTTGGCTTGGTTTATTAGGCATGCAGCCCGAGCTGAATGCTTCCCTCCACTCTGGCACTCCCAACAAACTCCACAAGAATCCCATGATGTCATAAGAAGTAGAATTGCATGGGTGGTGCATGGAAGGGACTAGGTGGAAAAGGGCGGGGGACAAAGTGGAAAGGGTCCAATGCAACTAGCACAACATGTGGAACAACCCATATTGACGAGAATCGTATAGATGGGATAATAGGAAGGAGGTTTTCATACTTTGGCGGTTATTCAGCACTGAGAAAGGCACACAACTATGGTTGAGCTATATTAGTCTTTTACTCTGCCAAGTGGGAAACACTTATATTCTTTTTAGTTTTCAAAAATGCGAGCTGAAACCCACTTTACTTACAGTGATTTTGAACCGGCTGAATATTAAAATAGCCCCTGCGCGTGATGGAGGGAGACTGACGCATGGAATGCGAGGTTCAAACCTGCATTTGTCAGTTGCTGCCCGAGGTCGGTGGGGCCTGTACACTCTCACTGAGTGACTTATGGTAATGAAATAGCTTGTAAACTACTCACTTTTCCTCACGTATGTTAACCACTACAAGTGGCGACGAGGATCTTAAGGCCCCACCGCCCCCCCCTATCTCTCCCAAGCGTTCTGCTCACTGATCTCCGTGACCGCATCCATCACGAGTGCGCAGCAGGCCGTGCAGCTGTTCCAAAAGCTGTGGCCGCTCCGCTCGCTGATAAACGAAAATATATAGCGTGAGCAGGCCGTGCAGCTGTCCCAAAAGCTGTGGCCGCTCCGCTCTGCTGGAGATTATTTGATTTTCATCAACGCCGAGCGAGCAATGTATCACGTGAGTGCCCTGCGTGTATTTCTTACTGCATATTTTATCCTGACACGCCTCCTGATCTGTCTCCACAATTTCCTACCGTAGTTCTCAGTGTATAAGCTCATGTGACTGTTTTAAAAAAATTCCTACTGTAATTCTCTGCATACCTGTGCAAGTGAAATTACACAAGTAGCTGGAGTGTCAATTTACAGTTACCACAACGGAACGTATTGTGGCTATACGCATTAAATTATATCAGGACACACTATCCGCTGTAAGCAAATCAAAATAAAAGGTCAAGAAAAAGACTGCAACCACTTTCACAAACCTTTTGCCATGAACACCAGCATATGAAACATGTGCACAGGAAGTGATAGCATGCAAGTATGAATTAAAACAACAGTTTTATGTACTTATGTGCATTGCAAGAAGTCAAAAATATTGTGCAATATTCATGTTCAATTTGGACCCATTTTTCCAGTACATTTAAAGCTTAAAGAGACAAAAGGAGGAGTGAGATTATACAGTTGAATATCAATTCTCAGCTGTGCGAGAATTATTCCATCTCCATCGTGATGTCTTTCAATAGTGTCCCACCACCCATGTTTTTCCTGCCTGATGTTGGGGAACCAGCTATTCCATGGAAAAGATGGATTCAATCATTTGAACATTACTCTGGTGTTGTATGCGGTCAGAACTGCAGTGTGGCGAAGAGGAAATCCCTTTTGATGCATTGTTTGGGTCCAGCAGGACAAGAAAAGTTTGAAGACCTGCCAGATCTGTTACCTGATGAGGAAGTTGAACTGAATGAATATGAGAGATCAGTGAAGAAAATGGATAAACATTATGAAAAGAAGTTGAGTACTATTTTGGAACGTTATAAGTTTGGGAAGAGAACGCAAGGGGATGGAGAGAGCATAGAGCAATACATCACTAGTTTGAGGAAACTTGCAAAAACATGCAATTTCAATACTCAATTAGATGAAAGATTAAGAGATCAATTCATGTTGGAACGTAGGAGCAGTAAAGTAAGAGAAAGGCTATTGGCTGAAGATGACCCTAACCTCGACTCTGTCCTACGTGTAGCCAAGGAAGTAGAACACACTGAGAAATGTGTCAAAGAATTAGAGAACAGAATGCAGGCTACTGATATTAAACAAGAAGTCTCCAAAGACAAGAATGTAACATATACTGCAAGCAAGGATAATGAATCCGTAGCTAAGTATCAGGAAATCCCAATAGGAGGTACAAGTCAGAAAGGAGTGGGAAATTATCTTGGAATGATGATAAAAGGAAGAAAACGAATTCCAGAGCTAATAACAGTGATGGGCGGAAAAAAAGCCCAGGCAGGCGTGGAGATGATGCCAGGAAGCAAAGTACAGGAAGATGTTTTAGATGTGATAGCATGGATCACTGGGCAGACAATCCAGAATGTCCTGCTCTAAAAATGATATGTGGGAAATGCAAGGGCAAGGGGCATTATGCCCGATGTTGCAGAATGCCAAATGCCTCCACTAACTGGATAGGTGATGATGAGTATACCGATGAAGATGGAGAAGAGTGCGTGTTTGTTGTGACTGATGAAGAAAATGATCAAGAAATGGAAAGTCCTAAAGCTGTAGTGTGTGTAGATGGAACTGACATGCACATGATGATTGATTCGGGAGCAAAATATACTTTAATACCACAAACTCTTTGGGACAGAAAAAAACACGAATATCTACATGAGCCAGACATAAAACCCAGAGCGTATGGCGAAGTTGAAATAGATGTCATAGGTTGGTTTTGGGGAGCACTCAAATTTAAGGAGAGAAAAGCCAATGGAAAGATATATGTAACAAAGAAAGGTAGAACGCCATTGTTAAGCTGGACTCACCAAAGCAAACTCAAAGTAAAGTTGGATGCCGCATCGGACGAATCTGTATATTCTGTTGAAGGCATTGCTGGGAGAGTTCGAGGAAATAAAGGAGTCACCGGAGATGTTGACATAATAGAAGAAATTTTCAGGAAGGAAATTGGATGTTTACATGGGTTTGTTCATGAAATCAAAATGAAACCAGGACATGTTCCTGTAGCGCAGAAGTTACGAAATATTCCACTCTCGATGAGGGAAGAAGTGAGGAAGGAGATCAAATTGTTAGAAGATCAGAAAATTATTGAAAGAATAGATGCCAGTGGATGGGTTTCACCATTAGTTGTACTGAGAAAAAGATCAGGGAAACTAAGAATATGTGTGGACATGAGAGAATTAAATAAGAATGTGATCCCGGATAGACATCCACTCCCCAATATACAGGAGATTGTTTCCACCATTGGACCCTCGAAGTATTTTTCCACCCTGGATCTAACGTCAGCGTACCATCAGGTTAAGCTTCACAAAGAGTCCAGGAAAATGACAGCGTTTATCACGCCAGATGGATTATACCAATACAGAAGGCTACCATTTGGGCTGGTGTCAGCTGCCTCTGTATATCAGAGAATCATGCACAGGTTGTTTAAAGGTGATGAAGGGATCATTTGCTTTCAAGATGATATATTGGTGCATGCCATTGATCAGAATGAAAGATTACAACATGTCTACAAAATGTTATATGAAGCAGGTATGACTCTCAGTAGAGACAAATGCAACATCAATTGCAGTGAAATTGAATATCTAGGACATACCATTTCTGCTGCCGGAATAAAGCCAAAGAAACAACTGGCGGATGCCATAATGAATATGCCAAGACCAGAGTCAAAGGAAGGAGTACGTACGTTCATTGGCATGGCAGAGTATTACACGAAATTTATAAAAGATTTTGCTATACATACAGTTCCGCTCCGTGAGCTCCTGAAAAAGAAATCGTTCGAATGGAGCAAGGAGTGTGAAGAGGAATTCGAAAATATAAAAGATGAACTGAATAAGGCACCTTCGTTGAAGAACTTCAAGAGTGGAAGGATGACCATAATAACAACAGATGCGAGCAACCTAGGATTGGGAGCTGTTGTCACCCAAGAGGCTGACGGGAAAGAAGTCCTTATTGCATTTGCGTCAAGACTGCTTAAAGGTGCAGAAAAATCTTACGCTGTGATAGAAAAAGAGATATTGGCCATCAAGTGGGCGACAGAAAAAATCAGAAATTTCATCTGGGGAGTGGAGGTAGAAATTTGCACTGACCACAAGCCGTTAATACATGTTATTATGAATAAAGGTTTGGACAATGTATCCAACAGGGTCAAGAGATGGGTTGTACTCCTGCAAGAATACAACTGTACAGTGCAATATGTACCAGGAGTGAAAAATCGCGCTGCTGATTGCCTATCGAGGCTTACAAAAAATTCAGAGGCTGATGTTGATAGTGAAAACAATCCAGAGGTTGTTTTGAATATAGAAATGTTGTCCATATCTAAAGCTGAATGGGAAGAAGCTGAGAGACAAGATGATGATATATGTCAATTGAAACAAATTATACAAGGCAACAGAGGTTTAAAAAGGGTTCAATTTGAGGAATCTGGTGTCATTGAATACTGGAAGGTTGCAGATGAACTCAACATAACAAATGACAGAATGATGAGAGGAGATCGAATAATCCCACCAGGGAGTCTACGACAAAGGGTCATCGATTTGGGTCACGAAGGCCATCAAGGAATAGTTAAAACAAAGCAGAGAATACGTGACGATTTCTGGTGGCCAGGATATGACCTACAAATCGAAAGAACCATCAGAGAATGTATCCTTTGTAATCAGAGTGATAGAGCGTGCATGAGTGTGAAGTACCCGATGGTAATCACGAACATTCCAGGGAAGGTATGGGAGGAAGTACGTATGGATATATTAGGACCTATTCATTGTGATGGTAAGCAGCAATTTTGTTTAGTGGTAATTGACCTTCTTACCAGATGGGTAGACGTTTTAATTAAACGTCACATGAATGCCAAAATAGTAGTAGAATTCTTGTCAGAAATATGTGCCAGGGAAGGTTTCCCAAGAAGCATATTGACAGATAATGGTGTACAATTCAGGTCAAAGGAAATGGAGAAGTTCTGTATGAGCCATTCCATCACACACAAAACCAGTGCCATATACCATCCTCAAACTAATGGAGTAGTTGAGAGGTTCAACAAAGTGCTCAAAGATGCTATCCGCTGGGCCTGGGGAAACGGGTTTAGCTGGGAGGAAGCAGTACAAAAGAAAGTAATTGCTCAACGGTTTTACCCCACATGGTACAACAGGGTTATCACTGCAGAAAAAGGTGGAATGACCTCAAGGTCAGGATCCGCAGCCTCCTGTCAAAACACCAGTGGGAGACATCTGCAACAGGAGGTGGCACTGTGGACCCCCTTGACCTGACCATGTGGAAGTAGAAGGCAGCAGAAACCTCCATATGGAGGGATCAAGGGTGGTTGGGAGTGCTGAGGTGGGACCCAGCAGCCAAGGCGAAGATGGTGAGTGTTCCATGTCACCCCTCCTGGGCAACATGGTACCTCCCAAGGATCTATGTGTGGTCACAATGTGACTGAGTCAATAAAAAGAACGAGCCGTCTCCAGCTTGTCAGTCGATCCAATCCTGACTCTGGTGTCGTTCTTGTGTGCACCCTGCTGGTGAAATAATCTGTGCAGTAGGCCCAGGGACGGGGCCCTGCACAAGGTCGGCACCCCTGCTGGGCAACGCCGTCCTCCTCCAATGGTACAGCCATGTGATCATGGCTGACGGTGCAACCCAGGTCTGGGTGCCCCCAGAGCCGGGGCTTCTGTGAGCTGGGTGTCCCCAGCTATGTGGACTGCTATGGTGAACCAGGACGAGTGGGGGTGCCCCCTACTCCTGTGTTTGCTGCATGAGTGCAGCACTGGCAATCCATGTCGGGTGATCGCGACACTGGCGGAAGCCCGCATGGTGACCCGAGGTGGGCCCCCCAACAATGGCGACAAGGGACGTTCCGCCCACGGGCTGGAGCTTGCAGGCTGGGAGTCTGCATGTGTGGAGGTGGCATTGGCTGCTCTGCCGTGGCTCAGGGACCCTTGCTGCCTTCGGGCATGGGCCGCCTGGTGTCCGAAGGTCGGTGTGCGGCATTGGCTGCTGAGGGAGAGGCGCGGTGGGTGTGCCGTGTTGTGATGGTGCTGTTGATGCGGCCTCGGCTGCGCTGGTAAGGAGGCGTGGCTGAGAGGACCTCACTCGGAGGAGCAGGCATAGGAGGCGTGAGGAAGAAGGGGGCCGCCGAACAGCTGAGGCGGCTCCGAGGACCAGCGGCGTCGGCCGTGGCACTGAGGAAGTGCAGGGACCACCAAAAGAGCTGAGGTGGCCCCCACGGGTGGCGGGCCCGTCATCATCTAGGCTCGCGATCCAGAAAAGAAAATCTTTTTGCAATCAGCCGCAGGAAGCCCGCGCTCCCCGAAGTGAACAATGGAGTGGCAGAAGCGGGGCCCCCTCCAAGAAGGGAGAAGATGGCCCTGCGGCCTCGGCCGCAAAACATGGAAGAGCGGCATCCGCCGCATGGAGGAGGTGGATCTGGCACCCCCTCCCTACAAGAAAAAGAAAATCCCTGGTGGCCTCTGCGCCACAAAAGATGGGGAAGTGGCGTCGGCCAGCGGGAACAAAGGAATGGGGCGGGGCCAACCCTCCGTTGGACTCCCGCGTGCAGGGGAGCAGTGGGGGACTGCCCGGGAGGGGACAGATGGCCCATTTCAAAACCCGGGCCGCACAGTGAAATTTAATAGTAATCACAATTGGGTCCAGGCCATAGGTACGCCCAGAAAAGGGGCCGTGGCCAACACTGTAGCTCGCCCGCCACAAGACAAATGAAGCAGGGTGGCCTAAAACACACGGCCGGGGCAGTGAAAGGGGAAAGACAGCTGACCCCACACAGGGCTGCACGGAAGTGGCCCAGCAACACCGGTCCACACGAAAGAAAAATTGGGAACATTCAATGGAGGCCGCCTAAGGAGCAAAAAGGTGGGGGCGTGGCCTATGATTGCCGAACTTTGCGGCGTGGATACATCAAAGCAGTCGCCCGCAACAGAATAGGGCTGCAGCGGTATATGGAGAAAGGAAGAGTGTTTTTCCCGCAACAACGTGAGGGGGGGGCTACGGACAACCCAGGCCTGCCAGGGTGAAAAGACCAACAGAAGAATAGCGAATGGAGGGTGCCACAGGTCCCAGACAACCCCGCAGAGGCCGCAGGTACCCACCCCATCCCATCAAGAGTAAAGGGGGGGCATGTGACAGGTGCTGTCTGGTGCTGCCCATCAGCCCATGGGCCCATCCAGATCACACCGCGAGGAATCATCATGAGGGTTGCAGCTCTCATGAGTGCTTGTGTGCCATAGAGGCCATAGAGACTCCTGGTTCAGAAGCGGAAGAGGCACACTGCATACATGCCAACATTCTGAGGCACCTAGGAGGGAGATTTCACGAGAGAAATTAATTTCCCCATAGGCATGCATGGAGGCTAGAATTATTTTAGGCGGGAGAATGTGAAAAATAGCACTATTTTGCAATATTTTTCAGTTCAAAATTGGGAGTCTCCCGCCTAAATCGGGAGGGTTGGCATGTCTGACACTGGCCCAGACAACCCATCAACAGGGCCTCCCTGCCAGCAGTCCCGGAAAAGGAGGGGAAGTGAAAGGAGTGGCGCGTCATCCTGCCCCCATTACCCTCTAATGGTGAGCCTACACCATCCAGGAACAAGGCCGAGATGGCCCTAGGTGTGGTGTTGCCAGCCCCTGAATATTGCAATCATCTGGCTACCACCGGCTTCCTGTCACAAGGTGTGCCCACAAGCTACGGACTAGGCCGATGTGGCCCCTGGTAACCCCAGGTGCGGCCTTACCCGTCCGTGAACCCCGAACTGTTCCGAAGAAATTCTCGGTGGAAGTTGGACTACTAACCCGCAGGCCTGGACTGGCCCGGCTGAAATATTGGGTGACACAGTATCATTGTATTTGGGGGGTGCGGGGTGCCAGCCATGAGTGATGGTATTGTGTCAGGGGTGGAAGATCCCCTCACCCAGGTTAATAAAGGGTGTGCCTGGATGTGGAATGTTAATGTGCCCCCAGTACCCAACCCAGACCGTCACCCGGTGGACAACCTGGGCCCCCCAGAGTGTAAAGACTAGTGGGAGTTATAATTGTAGTGTTATTGTGTGCAGTGTGCTGTAATCTTGCAGTTTGTTTTGTTGTTATGAAAAAGGAGGAGTGTTGCATGTCACCCCTCCTGGGCAACATGGTACCTCCCAAGGATCTGTGTGTGGTGACATGGTGGTAACCATGTGATCGAGTCAATAAAAAGAAGGAGCCATTTCCGGCTCATCAGTCGATCCTATCCTGACTCCGGTGTCGTTCATGTGTGCACCCTGCTGGCGCAATACCGTGTGCAGTAGGCCCAGGGACGGGGCCCTGCACGAGTTTGGCGCCCCTGCTGGGCAATGCCGTCCTCCTCCAATGGTACAGCCATGTGATCATGGCTGAGGGTGCAATCCCGGCTTGGGTGTCCCCAGAGCTGGGGCTGCTGTGAGCTGGGTGCCCCCAGAGCCAGGGCTGCTGTGAGCTGGGTGCCCCCAGCCACGTGGGCTGCTTCAGTGATCCGGGGAGAGTAGGGTGCCCCCTGCTCCTATGTTTGCTGCATGAGTGCAGCACTGGCACTCTGTGTTGGGTGATCCCGACACTGACTGAGGGCCGCCCGGTGACCCGAGGAGACCCCCCAACAGTGAGTATGAATGTTTCCTCCTCCCTTGACAATGCACTAGCCAAATTACCATCCCATGCATGCGTCCGCAAGCACAGATGGACCCAATGGACAGTGGAATGGGCAACCTCATGCCAATGTACCCAAAGGCAATGCCACCAAATGCATATGCAAGGGAAGGTGGGCAACTGTGCACATACCCGGCTTTGCCGGTCCTGAACTCTCATCTGGCCGCCAGCCTCCAGCCCCAATTATGTTCCACTGTCCAGAGACTGGGCTGAGGTGGTCCCTGGTACCCTCGGGTGCGGCCTTACCCGTCCGTGAACCCCGAACTGTTCCCAAGAAATTCTCGATGGAAGTTGGCCTAGTTACCCGCAGGCCTGGACTGGCCCGGCTGAAATATTGGGTGACACAGTATCATTGTATTTGAGGGTGCGGGGTGCCGGCCATGAGTGATGGTATTGTGTCAGGGGTGCAAGATCCCCTCACCCAGGTTAATAAAGGGTGTGCCTGGATGTGGAATGTTAATGTGTCCCCAGTACCCAACCCAGACCGTCACCGGGTGGAAAACCTGGGCCCCCCAGAGTGTAAAGACTAGTGGTGTTATAATTGTAGTGTTATTGTGTGCAGTGTGCTGTAATCTTGCAGTTTGTTTTGTTGTTATGAAAAAGGAGGAGTGTTGCATGTGACCCCTCCTGGGCAACATGGTACCTCCCAAGGATCTGTGTGTGGTGACATGGTGGTAACCATGTGACCGAGTCAATAAAAAGAACGAGCCATTTCCGGCTCATCAGTCGATCCTATCCTGACTCCGGTGTCGTTCATGTGTGCACTCTGCTGGCGCAATACCGTGTGCAGTAGGCCCAGGGACGGGGCCCTGCACGAGTTCGGCGCCCCTGCTGGGCAACGCCATCCTCCTCCAATGGTACAGCCATGTGATCATGGCTGAGGGTGCAATCCCGGCTTGGGAGCCCCCAGAGCTGGGGCTGCTGTGAGCTGGGTGCCCCCAGAGCCAGGGCTGCTGTGAGCTGGGTGCCCCCAGCCACGTGGGCTGCTTCAGTGATCCGAGGAGAGTAGGGTGCCCCCTGCTCCTATGTTTGCTGCATGAGTGCAGCACTGGCACTCTGTGTCCGGTGATCCCGACACTGACTGAGGCCCGCCCGGTGACCCGAGGAGGCCCCCCAACAGTGAGTATGAATGTTTCCTCCTCCCTTGACAATGCACTGGCCAAATTACCATCCCATGCATGAGTCCGCAAGCACAGATGGACCCAATGGACAGTGGAATGGGCAACCTCATGCCAATGTACCCAAAGGCAATGCCACCAAATGCATATGCAAGGGAAGGTGGGCAGCAACTGTGCACATACCCATACACTGTAGTATGAATTAGCACGTGAGCCTGTGCACCCATGTGTGCTGGGAAAGGCCAAGTGAAAATAATTAACCCCCAGCACGTACAGGGCACATCACCAGCCCAACATGCAAGGGGCCCATACCAATGGGGTGTACAACCTCAGCAGACACTTCCCCCCCACATTGCATTAGCCATATTCATTGGCCTGCAATCAGCCCTGCCCATCAGACCACATGTGTATGGCCTTCGCATGAGCGACTTGCAAGCCCATTTTCAACTATGCATAATGATTTACAGCATTTCATTGTCCGCCCAACAGGTTCACAGTAGACTCAGGGGCAGGAGGCAGGCCCATCTACCTCCCATTGTAAGGCCACCAGTGGAACGATAACCACCACTGCCCAGCAATGGAAAAAGCAGGAGCGAGGTGCCAGGGCCCAGCAGCGCCAAGCCAGCTACAAGGAGTGGAGACACCGCCACAGTCCACACAAGTGAGGCAAGTGGCACATCCAGCAGCATAGCACATACTACTGCTGGCACTGCACCTGATGGCAGCACTACCCATGCAACTACAGCTGCCACACCCCCTCGTTACCTGAGCCAGGCACATGTGCACAGTGACCTTGAATCAGAAGGTCACACAGATGCAAGTGGTGGTCACAGGGGTTTTGGGTCCTCCTGTTTCAGTACCAGCCCTCCCCATAGTCCACCACCAATTGCACAGCATTCTCATGAGGCAATATGGAAAAGGCTGGACACGATGGAGCGGTGACAGGCGAACATGGAGATACTTGCAGATACCCAAGTCCACTACCTAAGAGCAATCTCTGACTCGGTTCAGGGCGCCTCACGGAGGATTGCAAGGTCCTTCGACCAGCAGCGATGACAATTGTCAATCAGTGGCAACTGCTGCCCTGACAGTGGTGGGACACAGGAATAGAGCTCACAGAGGGCATATTGCCCTTCACGGAGTCAATGCAGGCCAGCATGCACCTGACCCTCCAGCACATCCGGGGGCCAGAGTCTGACCAGTCCATCTCAGTGATTCCCACAAAGGGATCTGCAGCTGGCAGACCACAGCACCACTCCATGCGGAATGTGGCCCGCCCAAAGCCAGAACTGCCTGGCAAGGGCAAGAGGCCAAGAAAATAAGTGACACACTGCCTTTCACCAGACAGGTGGGAGGTGGATATGGGTGTTGGAGAGGGAGGAGGGTGTGTTGAAGATGGGTGTTGGGGAGGGGGGAGATGGGTGGGGAGGGTGTGTTGGTGATGGGTGTTGGGGAGGGAGGAGGTGGATGAGGGTGTGTTGGAGATGGGTGTTGGGGAAGGGGCAGGTGGGTGGGGAGGTTGTGTTCAGGATGTCTTCTCACACTTAAGTATCACTTGAAGCAATGCTAGGACATTCCTCATTTTGTGAATGTTATTTCACAGTGTCTGTGCTATTTATTTTAAAGTCCGTTTGTTGGCATTTTTGGTTATCACATTACATCAGGATTTAAATGCATCTCATTTCACATAAACTAAACTAATACAATGACACATAAACATGTAACTAAGGTTTGAACGTACGATACATTAACAAATAATCTCTGCAGTATGGGGGGAACGCCAGGGATTCTGAGCCCTCAGCCGATCTTAATTCTATGACAAGACTGGAGACTTCTTTTATTACTACTCGTCAGCAGTTTCAACAAACCAATAACAAAACACTGTAAAATGTTCAAAGGGACTTTTCCTTCTTGAAACCACAATCCCCAGTCTCTGTAGTCCATATTCCTCCATGCTCAGCTATGACCACATCCTGTCACTGAGCTCCTCCTCTTCTTTTACTGCTCTTCAAGCAGATAAGTAACGTTTTGCTTACCACCCTATATACTTCTAGTAGGGTAGTTGTGACAGCATATTTATAAGCCAAATATTTAAAGAATGCTATGTAGGACATACCAAGTATACAGCATAGAGCACGTTTATCTGAATAGTCAGATAAAGTAATAACGTGTGTGCAGGGCGCCGCGCTTAGAGTTATCAAACGGAATACTTGCTTTCAGCATTTAATTAGGCTGCGCATCACGCGAACATTCGGAGCCAGGACTATCCGTAGATTCTTCATTCGGCTCCCACTGTGCATTGACCCTGTGCCGTATGACCGGCACCTCGGGGTTTCAAATTGCCCGCAGAGCCCTCGAAAGAGGGAGAGGAAGCGCTGGAGCATTCCGACTCCCACCTTTGTGGGGGCGTGGCCGGAGCTCAGTGCGCATTCCTCTGCGTCGCATTTCAACTGCGACGCAGAGAAGAAAGGAAGCCGGGCCCTGCAGTGAAATCTCCCACGTTAAAGATAATAGCGTTAGTCGGGAGTTAGCGAATTATCAAAGTAACTGCAGCACGCTAAGCAGGTGTGCTCGCGGCGAGGCAGTGAACATATGAACGACCCATTGAGTCGGAAAACCTGATTGCAACACGATCCAAGGGATTAAGCCGCAGCTACGACACAAGCCTCACCAAGGGGCAAATTGAACAGCAAGCCCGTCACAGGCATTATAATACAGTTTAAGTCCGGTGCTGCCACATAGATAAGTGAAAAAGAAAAAAAACATTATTTTTATTTTCTTTGATAACAATATAAATTCAATCGATAGCATCATTGGACTAGCGAAGTTGGCGTGCAAAGACACCTACATCAGGTATAATGGCATACAGCACGCTCCCAAAGATGTCTGAATTCGAATGGAGCGAAGAGGAGCAGTCATTAGCTTAGCTGCCAGCTTCAAGGAGGTGCTGGGGAATTCGCTAGTCGATGCAGTGGCGCAAGGGGTGAGACCCCTGCAAGAAATGCTGGAGACCCTAGAAGCTACACTGAACCAGCCCAAAGATAGCACCGCAGGTACAGAATGCACACCCACCGAACCCTCTGAAACAGGGTCTAAGGGGAGTACTCTGGCCTGAAAGAGGAAATCCTCTTATGACCCCCAAGGCCCTTCGGATGGGGTGAAAGAAAAGGCCCCGGAGATTGTGCCTTCACAAAGCTCAGAGAAGCATATTTGCAGCGCCAGGCAGTGCCAAGCCTCACGACCCCCGCTCCAGGGGAAGACATTGGTGGAGGAGATGACCCAGGCTCGGAAGAGGAGCCAGGGGACGGAGACCTGTCCTCGCATGATGTCGAGGGAACAGTAGAGGAAGATTGGGCTAAGCCCAGCGGGGGAAAGAGAACCCGCAAGGAAAAACACCTCGAGGAGGATCAGGAGGACATGTTCGAACCGGACAGTATCCAGAATCCGAGATCTTCAGACTGGCAGCCATCTCCCAGGGTGGCACAGTACATGACCATAATATTGAGGAAGGCCCTCGACAAAGAGGTCAGACAGCGCTTTTGTGTAGAATGCCCAAAGCCGGATCTTCTGGGGAAGTTGCAGAGACACCCGAGCTAGACCCCAAAATTTTAACTTTTGTATCCAAGACCAGTAAAGATCCCTGAAAAGGCATTGACAGCTCATGGAACAGCTGCTAGGGGAAGGTATTGGATTTAGCTGGCCCGCTAGCAAAGATCATGGACCTTGCGGAGAGAGCCAAAGATACAGGGGAAGAAGTGGACCCCGACGCCTTAGCAGGCTGGGCACAGAGGGCCCTCTGCCTGCTGGGGAATGCCAACTGCGCCATTGCCTCGAAGAGAAGGAGAGGCTTGCTGCTGAAAATCGATCCCAAGCTCAGCGATCTTGCTTCATACGAGGCAGGAGAGGTGGTGCAAGCTCTCCTTTTTGGTGAGACCTTTGGGAAAGAGATGGGCTGTTTAGTCGGCACTTATACCTCCCTGGAGAAAGCACAGGTGTCTATTCGTAAAATCTTCCTGAAAAGAGTTTTTGCCAGGACAGGCCATCCCAGGGGTCGCACGGCTGGTAGAAATGAAGGAGGCAGACACCCAGTTTTGTGAGTAACATGTTCCTGGTACACAGGAAAGAGAAAGTCTGACCAGTGATAAACCTGAAGGAATTGAACGGCTGGATAGTCTACTGCCATTTCAAAATGGAGGGCATCCACCAGCTCAGAGACTCCATCAGGGAAGGGGACTGGCTGACGAGACTGGACCTGAAGGATGCGTACCTGACGGTTCCAATGCTAGAGGAGTACAGGACATTCCTAGCTTTTCTTTGGAAGGGGCAGTTCTGGCAATTCCAATTCAGGACAATGCCCTTCGGTCTTGCATCAGCACCCTGGGCTTTTACCAAACTGATGAAGCCAGTAGCAACAGTGATCCAATAGAAAGACATAAGGTTGATCATTTATCTAGACGACCTGCTGCTGCTGGTGGAGGACCGAGAGACGCTGGTCTACCAGACGAGATGGGTGCAAGATCTTGTCCCTAGGATTCCTGGTGAACGTGGAGAAGTCAGATACCACTCGAGCACAGAGACTAAACTTTCTAGGGTTTGTCCTAGATACCAAGAAGGCCACACTAGAGCTCCCGGCCCGAAAGATATGAGATATCAAAAGAGAGATCAGAGGCTGTCTGACTAAGCAAGAGGTCTCACTCAGAGTGCTAGCAAGGATCGTGGGGCTGCTCGCAGCCTTCATTCAAGCCATATTTCCGGGTCCTTTGCACTATCAGGCACTGCAAAGGTTGAAGATACGACACTTGCAACAAGGCTTGAAATATCATCAGTTAGTGCCTTTGGATCAGGAATCCGTCACGGAACTGGAATGGTGGTTGAAGAATATGAACGCCTGGAATGTGTGAGCCATTTATGGAGATCGCCCAGACCTGATCATAGAGTCAGACGCCAGCCAGCTGGGCTGGGGAGCTCGATGCGGAGACCTACAGACAGGAGGGAAGTGGAGCGAAGAGGAGTTTCGTCTCCACATAAACTGCCTGGAACTCCTAGCAGGGTCTTTCGCGATCAAGGCATTCACGAGAGGGAAGCTGAAGTCGTGCATTCTGCTGAAGATGGACAACATCTCAGTAGTTCGCTACATAAACCACCTAGGAGGGACAAAGTGCAAGATGCTTGCCGAATTAGCGAAAGGACTTTTGGCATTTTTGCCTCCAGTCGGAGACGTCAGTGACGGCAGAGTATCTAACGGAACACTGAACGTGGTGGCCGACTGGAACTCAAGTTACCTCACAAACTCCAGCGATTGGAGATTGGATCCAGCAGTGTTTCAGATACTGGATCAGAGGTGGGGTCCAGTACACATAGACCTTTTTGCGTCTCGCCTCAATACACAGACGGCCAATTACTTCAGCTGGAGGTTGGACCCCGGAGCGTGGGAACGGACGCAGTCCTACAAGAATGGTCGAACGGGATGCACTACACTTTTTCCCCCTTCGTAATGCTGAGCAGAGTTCTAGCGAAGTGTTGGAGGCAGAGGGCGGAGTTGATTTTAGTCGCACCACTGTGGAAATCTCAAGTATGGTTTCCGACACTGATGGAGCTAGCGGTAGACCTGCCGAGAGTACTTCCCGAAGGAGACCGACTGCTCACGGACCCAGCTGGGTCATGTCATCCTCTGAGAGTGCGAGGGACACTCCCGCACATCGTGTGCAGGATATCAGGAGACGCCGGGCGCTGCCAGACATTTTGACGCAAGCTGCAGAGCTTATCGCAGAGTCCTGGGCACCTTCCACTAGGAGGAACTATGACGCGGCTTGGGCCAAGTGGACTAATTGGTGTAAAAGGAGAAGTGTTCATCCAATTTCAGCCCCTGTAGGGGTCATCCTGAATTTCCTAGCGCCGTTATTGCAAGACGTGAGAGCATTCTGCACTATAGGGGTGTACAGGTCTGCAATTTCAGCAGGGCATTTTCCGATTGAGGGCATGCCAGCAGGAGAGCATCCAGCAGTGGGAGGCTCATCAGAGGGGCCAGATTTAAAGTTTGGGACGTGTCAGCGGTCCTGCGTCTCATGGAAGACTGGCCATCAGACAGATACTTGTCCCTTAAACAATTGTCAGGTAAACTGGCAATGCTATTGTGCCTGATTTCTTGCAAACGCGTGTCAGACGTCAAGGCACTGGAGGTGAATAGGAGATCCTTCGGTCCAGAAGGGGTTACCTTCTCCATAGTCAAGAGGACAAAGACAGGTACTTCGTCAGTACACTATCCTTATTTTCCGAATGGTGTGTAGCGAGCTGCATCAAAGCGTATGAATACAGGACAGCAGAGTATGAGCAGCTGGTACAACACAATTGCTCATAGCTCGTAGAAAGCCTTTCCACGCTGTAGCGACGGCAACTATTGCTAGGTGGGTGAAAGAGGTCATGCAAGCAGCGGGTATTGACTTAAGGAGGTACGGAGTGCAATCTACACGGGGAACAATGGCATCCAGGGCCTTTACAGTAGGGGTGTAATTGAGAGAGATTATGCTAGCAGCAGATTGGGCTAGTGATCGCACTTTCAAGGAATTTTACTTTAAGCCAACAGAAAGTCTGGCAGTTGCAGTGGGGAAGCTTTGAACAAGCATAATGCTCGCCTCCAGTCTTGTCATAGAATGAAGATTACCCCTGCTAACTGCGCAGGGAGTATTAATTCTATTAAAGACTAGGAGGCAAGCATTAATTTCCCTCCCGTTCATGTATTGATGATGAAATATTTTGTATGATGATGACAATACATGGACGCCACCCTGATTCTTCTGCTTTATATTGTCCTTAGGAGAGGAGCAGAAGAACAAGTGAGAGGAGAGGCTAGCTGCCATGGTCGATGGAAGTCGAGGAGGATCAGTGTTTCAGTTTGGAGTGGTTTAAGTCTTCGCTCTGTTGGCAGGACATAGTGTGGAGTTGTCGAGTGTCAGTTCAGAGCATGTAAAAGAGAGGTGGAGCTCAGGGACAGGATGTGGTCATAGCTGAGCATGGAGGAATATGGACTACAGAGACTATGGGGATTGTAGTTTCAAGAAGGAAAAGTCACTTTGGACATTTTACAGTGTTTTGTTATTGGTATCTTGAAACTGCTGAGGAGTAGTAATAAAAGAAGTTGAAGCATAATGTTCGCCTCCTAGTCTTTAATAGAATTAATACTCCCCGCGAGTTAGCAGGGATAATCTTCATTGGGAGGTAAAACTCAAGTGCGCTGCTACATACATGTCAAACACAGTATCTCAAACAGTAATGGTAATGGCATTCAGGAAGGTTTATTATCGGAAGGATGGAACATTCTTAAGGTGAGCTGCTTCCAGAGTGTCCATGGAGTAATTGTGGAGTTGCACTGCACTGAGCCACGCCTTTGCTTCAGCCTCACTCCAAAGACGAAAGTCAAGGAGCCACAGTGGATATTGCAGCCCTTTTTTGAGTTTCCAAGCCATGGCTATTCGTCTTTTCGCCATGTCCATAAACTTCATAATAGGTTTATATTTACTAGGCTTAGGATACACACACAGCAAGCATTCAAGCGGATTCCAGTGGTACCCAGTGACTCCAGCTGCAGTGCAAGCCAGTTCAATCTGAGCCCAGAACCCTTACACCTTCACATATTTCCAAAACATATGGATCATGTCAGCACCCTCTCGTTCACACCATGGGCAGGTCGATGTAGAATTCAGATTAAATATAGCCAACCTGCAAGGGGTCATGTATGTACGATGCAACACATTGTTCTGGCGCAGTCGAAATCTATCATTTCGGGAGACATGCTTGGTAAAAATAAGCACACTGTCTCACTGCGTGTAAGATATTTCGGACTCAACATCGACCTGCCAGTGTGATTTTAATGCAATGTTTCTGGTGATAATCCCCTTTAACAAACACTCAAAGTCTAGCAACAGGTCTCCATCCATCTTCAAGGCTATACAGGAGGGCCAGGAGTGGATTTACCTCTGGTTCAGCAGGCCACGACTCTCAGTGACGTTTAGCAAACTCATCACCGGCATGTACCTCAAAAACTGATGCCCTGGAAGACCTTCCCATTGGGCCAGGCTATCCAGCTCTCTGAACTTCCCGTCTACATACATATCCACCCAGGTGGATATACCCAAGGCCTCTCAGGACCGCACAACCCTCAGCTCGCTCATATCCAAGCTTTTTCCCACTATGATCGAGGCATTTGATGAATAGGGTTGACGGACTTGCAGTAACTTCAGCACTCTGGCCCAAACCCGGCTGCTCAGGTCCACCAGTAGAGGGTAGGGGGAATAGCTCACCGGAATTGGGCCACCACCTCACAAGCTACCATCCTGACCAGATTGGAATACTGCAATCCCCTACTAAGTGGAGCTTCACTCTCCAACCTTAAGAGAAGTCAGGTGATCCAAAACGACATGGTTTGTATTGTCACCAACACTAACAGAAGAACACACATTTCAGACCATAATAGGAAACTCCACTGGCTGCCCAACCGGGAACGTATCGGTTTCAAAATGGGCACCCTGGTTTACCGTTGACTCTTTGGCCAAATACTGCAGTATCTCAAATCAGTGGCACCATTGTACCAACGCAGCAGGTCCCTTCGCTCTTCCAGCATAGGGCTGATAGAGGGTCCCACGGTCAAACGTACCAAAGGTCTTGGTAGATCTTTTTCTGCAAAAGCGGCCTATTTTTGGAATGCCCTGCCTCCGACATTGAGGCTCAAACCAGCTAAACTTTTCAGGAAAGCTCTAATAACCTTCCAAATGATCCATCAATCTACCCAGACAACTATCTACCTCTGCCTGTCTTGTTTTTTATATGTTTAGTCTGTGTTCATGTCTGCGCCGATGCCTGCGAGCTGCCGGCGCAATACAAATATACAAATAAATAAATAAAATCCAAAGGATCTCCCTGAGCCAGGCCGATCTCACTAGTGGTAGTAGGAGTTCAGATTTAGTGGTAAGGTCGTCAGACTGCCATTTTGCGACAAAGCTCAGTTGATCTGCGAGGTAGTATGGTTCAAATTTCAGCAACTGCACCGCACCATCGCTATAAGGCAAGCACAGCACCTTTAGAGCAAATTTATGTCACCTCGCGTCCCACAGTAAATCTCTTAGAAGCACGTACACGGAGCGAAAGAGCACAGTCTCAATCTAATAGTGTACATTGGTGAAGAAATACAGCAATTTGGGGAGAATGATCATTTTAACCATAGCTACCCTGCCCATAAGCGAGAGTGGTCGTTGGTCCAGAAAATCATAGAGTTCCTAACATCATCTACTGCTCCGAGTGTGTTGCAGATGTGTGTTTCCCCGGTAGTGTGTGTGATGTGAACACCCAAATATCAAAAGGAATACTGCTCCCATGGAAATCCTAAATCGGGGGAGTCCCCTCAACCATCCGGCGCAACCCGGCTAAAGGAAAGAGGCAGGATTTATTATTATTAAAAAGAATCCCAGACAACGCAGCAAACTCATCTAAGACGCCCAGCACACCAGGCAGGTTGTGCTGGGGTTCACACAGGTAGAGCAGTAAATCATCGGCATATAGTGATATAAGGTGGGTAGTGTCACCAAGACGGATGTCTGCTTCCAGATACCCCTTTGTATGTTCCACGAGCCTGACACCTGTCTACCTGACTTCACTCTGGCCATTGGAGAGGAGTAAAGCAGTAATACCAGCAATCAAAGCCCTCCCTAAATCCAAAGCCTCTCAAGGCTGCAATCATCCACTCCCAGTAGACTGAATGAAAGGCCTTGACAGCATCCAGAAACGCAACTGCAAGGAACTCGTTCCGGGGGTTAGTCTGGTCCATGACATGCTGTAAGTGGAGGAGATTCAGGGTAGTGTTATGGCCAGGTACAAACCTGGTTTGGTCCACATGTATTAGGGAGCTGATGATCCTAAGCAACCAGGTGGCCAGTATTGTTGTGAGCAGGTTCACGTCACAGTTTAGCACAGCCAAGGGGCGATAGGAATCCCATTGTTCCACAGGTTTCCCTTGCTTAAGAATGAGTATTACTAAGGTTTCCCTCATGCTAAGCGGGAGTAATCCATTTTCATACGCCTCTTCAAAAATACTTTCAATAAGGTCGGCGCCATACTCTTTGTAAAATTCCGCCGGGAAACCATCGCTTCCAGGCATTTTACCACTAGAGATGGAGCCAATCTCTTCACCAAGTTCTTCCATAGTGAGAGGTTTGTCTAGGGAGGCACTCTTATCTGCATTAGGTTTTGGGAGACGGATCAAGGCAAGGGCCTCAGATATTCTATCCGGGGACACCTGAGTGTTGTGTGTGTACAGCCGTGCATAAAAGGTCATGAAGACTTCATTAATCGCTGCTTGCTCACCGCAATCATCTTGCAACAGCGTTATCTGAAGTCTCGGTCTTTTGCACCTGCAAAGCCAGGCCAGAGTCTTACCTTTCATATGGGAACATGCTATCTTAGTGGCATAGTCGAATTTAGACAGCCTCTGCCAAGCCTGTAGGCATTGAGATTGTACCAGAGCTGGTTCCCTCTCAGTTGACCTACGCCCTGGATGCGCAGTCTACAACGTCTTTATCATATTTTCCATGGCTTCCAGTTCCCCCTTTATCTGTTTGCGGATTCCCCCTGCACCAGCAATAATCTCAGCCCTTACAACCACCTTCTTGGCTTCCCAGACCGTGCCCCAGCTGCTCACACTGCAGACATTTTCTTTAAAGAAATTAACTATAATATCCTGCAGGGTGCCCCTAAAGAGCACATCTCCCAGCGCCTCTGCAGGCATATGCCACATCGGGATAGGGAGCCATGGTCCCCTAAACTCCCATAGTACCACCAAGGGGGAATGATCCGAAATTGTGCGGCCCATGTATTCTGCGCTAACAAATTCGGCCAGTTGCTCAGCACAGACAAAAAAGTAATCTAACGTGGTGTGCAATTTATGGGTGGAGGAGTACAAAGAGTAACCCTGTGTGTTGGGGTGCAATTCTCACCACACATCTACCAGGTGAAGTTCAGACAATGCCTCATTCAAGGCAGTAGAGGCCAGTGAGGGACCAGAGTGGCTAGTGTGGGTTCTATCAAGCACATGGTCCTTCACACAATTAAAATCTCCCCCCCATATAAGAAGGGTGTCCTGTCTGGGCACAATATGACCGCAAAGAATACATATATTTCCGATATTTTCTGTTTTGGGAAGTGAGAATGAACTGTGCATACTTCTCTATGCTCAAGGTGACCTCGCAGGATAAAGTATCTCCCTTCTTTGTCT
The DNA here is from genome assembly GCF_040938575.1 of Ambystoma mexicanum. Classification (NCBI taxonomy): domain Eukaryota; kingdom Metazoa; phylum Chordata; class Amphibia; order Caudata; family Ambystomatidae; genus Ambystoma; species Ambystoma mexicanum. The sequence continues at coordinate 415,473,434 of NC_090934.1, read as the reverse complement.
CTCACCACCTCTAACAGCTGAAATGGTAACTTTGGGTCTATCAATGTAAAAACACCTTGGGCAAACCTGAAGTATGAAGGCCTGTAACCAGAACCCCCCAGCGGGCTATAATAGCATCCTGGTCTGCAGCCAGCAAGTGCGTTTCTTGAAGTAGGACTATTTTAATCTTCCTGCGGATCAGGTAGGATTTTACCCTATTCCTTTGCATGTATGACCCCCCCAAGGCCCCTCACATTCCAAGTTATGCTGTAAGTCATCATTTGAGTCATGGTCGGAGTACCCTCACACCCACCCTTTCTGTCCTAACTCGGTTCGCACAATGGGGACTGCAAACTCACCAGAAACACTAGTTTCCCGTCCACCTTGCCGTTGGAGACAATGCATACGAAACTAACATACATTCCCCCCACAGGCATATTTTTCCCTTCTCAACCATAATGTACCGTAAGCCTTTCAACAGTAACCAAATCACAATCAAACAACAGCGTCCCAAACTAAGGGACAGCAACATAGACATTGGCAACCCAACCTTAACTTGTGGCTCAACAAGTTAGTCGGTTCGGGCCATCCCGTAGCTCCAAGGTTGTGGGTGACCATTGAATACCAGGTAGGGGCACCAGCAACAGGCCTGCGTCCAGTGTCAACTGTGAGCGGGCAAGAGACCAAGTGTGGGCAGCTGGGTCTCACTCCCACTGTACATGATAGGATGCAGTCTACAGCAGTTAGTGCTTTATCTGGTAGTGCCTGAAATGAGAACCCGGGGCGTCCCTTCCTTCCTGTGCTGATATTTCGGCAGTAGTTTCTGAGTCATCTTAGTGCAGTCCCCAGGTGGCGAGTGGTGGACGCCCGTAGACTGGGCTCAAGCTTTATGGCGGGGAGCAGTACCCACCAATATGGCCACTAGTCAGGATAATCTTTGCTAGATAGGTTATTATAGTCCACCCACATGGATGCAGCTTCCGGGCTATCTAGGAACTGCATCCTGCCATTGTGTATGATCTTCAACCTCGCTGGGTATATGAGCATTTACTTTACCCTCAATTGCCAGAGCTGCGCCTTTATAGGCACAAATGTGTTCCTAGCTCTTTGAACTGCAGGAGTGCACTCTGGGTATATGACAATCCTGGAGCTGCCCCGCAGTATCTCGCTGCCCTCTCTGGAGTATTTCAGTATCACCTCCCTGCCACAGACATTGAGGATCTTGGAGATCATGGGTCTAGGCTGTGACCCCGCTGGGGTTTTCTTCTGTAAGGACCGGCGGGCCCTCTCAACCACAATACCTGCAACAGATTACCAGGGCCGATCTCCTGTAGTAGCAAGTTCTCAATGTAAGTGGTCGAATCATGGCTCCCCGCACCCTCGGGTAAGCCTAGCAGCCCCAGGTTGTTCCTGAACGATCTGCCCTTGGCGTCCTCAGCCCGCAGCTCCAGTGATGCGCTCCATTGTTCTAGTGACTTGACTCTTGCCTCCAAGTCCTTGGTGGTAGTCGTAGTTTCCTTCATTAGGCCTTCGGCAGTGGTGACCCATTCTGCTAATTGTCTGTTGTCCTGTGTGAGCAGCTGTACATCCACTTTGACGACATCAATCCTAATTTCAATTGAGGAGCGAAGGACTGCAATTACTGCTAGGACTTGATCTTCACATGGTTCCTGTGTGGGCTCTATCAGTTGCTCCTCGCTTCCGGCTTGTAGAGTATTGCCTTGCTTAACATTCGCAGTAAACGAGTCCATGATTGTGGGCTCCCATTTATTTTTGGTGAACGACATGACGTATGAAGATGGTCAATGCCAGGCAAAATACCCATTTCACTGCACTGCATCCAACAGACTCCGATCCAGTTATAAGCAGAACTCCTTGGGTCACCCGTCATGCCCCCAAATGGAACGTTTATCCGTGTCTTGTGGCTGTTAGCAGGTTTTATACCTCAATGTTACTCAGGGGGGGCAAGGTCTAGGTGTAATCAGGCTCCCCATGTGGCCATCGCATAAGACCCAGTGTTGAAAGGGGGAATCAATGAAATGCAACAGGCGAGGTATGCTCCTCGAAGGCACAGAGGATCTTCTCCCAGGAAGGCGGGCTGCAGGTGATGCACCTTTTTCAGCTTAGCCAAAGGATTTAGGGGGCCATTTTCCCCAGGCACAGTAGCGGGCGTACCTTATGCACTGCTGGAGTCAGCTGTGTCAGCTGTGTCACCGTCAGGCGCGCCCCATAGAGCATTCAGTGCAGGAGCGAAATCGTAGATGGGGAGCAACAGTGCTGGAGCAAGGCGTCTGCAAATGCAGCCCATGCCCCTGCATGGCCTCTCCAGCAAGCAGAGTGCCCCGCTGTGTCTAGTGGTGTCTCGCTACTACTCGCTCCAGGATCAGAGACAGTCAGGCATGTCCTGCTGTGTCGCAGTCATCCTGCTATCCCTCATCCAGCACAACATCAGGTCCCCGCAGGGAGTCAAAGGGCCGTCGCGTCAGCCATCTTGGAGCGCCAGGGGTCGGCTTCCGACACAAAATCACAGCCAAACAGGGTCTTAATTGCAGCTGGGTTGTAATCCGGAGGGTTGACAACATGTTTATTTGCCTGAAAAGGCGCTGGAATTTTACGGGCGTGTGATATTGCTGCTGCAGGAAGGATCGCAGAAAGGATCACAGCGGGAGCTCTTCTCAGCCGTGACCTACCACATGAGCTCGGGCCACACCCCCCCCATAGTGTCTCGGCTATGAGCGCTGGCAACACCATCTTGAACTTCTGCAGGGGTAGGTAAAGATTCAGGAAAGACAAATCCAACACTACTTGCAGGCCTGCGTGGTTCTTCTTTTGAATAGCAAAGATTGAGGCGTTAAAGCCCTGCCCCTGCGGGGGGGGTTTGAGGGGATGGGCCTCCTCTACCACCTCACTCTCTAAAAGGGAGCTAATCTCTGTTAGGAGTGATGGTGTACTGATCTGTGGGAGAGGAGGAGAACTTGGGAGAGGAGAAGACCCATGTGTCCGGGAACTTCGCCCGCCAAGCCCGACTGTGCCGTGGACCTGAAAAGAATTGTCATTGTTTCTTCTGGTCAGAGGCTGATGAGTTGTAGGGGGACTGGAAAAAAAACCTTATTTGAGGCTCTGTGGTGTTTTCACCTGTGCTGACTGGGAGACCCGTCAGGCTGCCTGGCTTTGTGGTCCTGGAACCCGTGGAAATCACCAAACGTTTGCCCCTTATCTGAGTGAGACTGTGCCTGTGAAAAAAGCTTCACTGCTCGCTTGGTAAGAATCACCAGCGACTTGGCTGTCTGAGACCTGCTCTTATTCTTGTCCAGCTCTTCATCAGTTGTGGAGTGGAAAGGATCACCCCCTTCGAAGGGAAGGTCCAGAATTCTATCCTGGACATCCTGGTTCAAACTGGAAGCCATTAGCCAGGCTGTGCATCTCATGTCCATTGCGAGTCAGATCGCTCCGTTAGCCATGTCGATGTGGCCTACCGTGGCCTCCAGAATGTCCTGTGCCACGAGTTTCACCTCAGATAGGCCCGCTTTGAATGAGGCTTGCTTGTCCTTAGGGATTCCAGGCAGGAAGTCCCTCCAAAGGAATTGATGAGCCGCATCCAGGATGGCGTCTGTATTGGCCTGCCTGAGGTGTAGAACAGCATTGTAGTAGAGCTTCTTGCCGTATGATTCAAGAGTCTTTTATTCCTTGTTCAAGAGGGCTGCCATGGCAGTGCTAGACGAGGTCCGCTGGTGCTTGGCATACATGGATGCTGCAGTGATAACCTATGGCAGAGGTTGCGGGTGTGGCAAGAGTAGAATGTTGACCCCTTGACCTGTCTGAACTTAGCATCAAACCTTTTGTTAATGGGTTGCGTGGAGTGTGGCTTGAGCCACACCTATTTGGCCAAGGTATGCACATACTTCTGTAGGGGAATGCCAGAACTTGCCTCCGCCCTGATGCTTAGGACCTCTGCCAGACTTCTTGCTTCAGGAAGCTCCTTCTGGGGCTGGGGAATACCCAGGTATTCCGACAGGCCAGAAATCCTGTCATGGAAGGCTTTTGCTGAGAAAGGTGTGTCCTGTCCCTCCTCGTCTGTGTCCAGCTGGTCATCTGCCCTGTGAGTGGTAACGCACAGCATCCTCGGTAGGTGCTTCCGGTGTGGGGATTTGCACCTGCACCAGGGCTACTGGAGCCTCAGCAACGGGCTGCTGCAGAGGCAGAACTGGAGGTGGAAGCATGTGCTGTGTTGCGGTGGGCTGTGCGGGCGTAGCCGGAGACTACATGTCCTTGATAATGCCCCTGAGAATGGAGCACATTTGTGGAGATTGCATGTAAGACATGAATTTATTGAAAAACCTGTCCTCATAGGCTGGCTGAGCGCAATCTGCACTAGGGCCGTGGCGAATATGCCTGCTGCCTCCCCAGGCCTTGTCCATACATACGGTCACTGTACCTGGAATCCGAGATTTTGGGGTATGACGTGGTCCAGGTGACTGGCGTCATTGGTACCCAGTCTGACCTTGGAGTAAAGCTCTGTTGATCGTCTGGCTGGCGAGGCTGCACACCTGCCTGCGCGGGTTCCCGCCTTGGAGGATCGGTAGTGGCGGCAATCTTGTCTCGTGCCTCCGCCATTTTGTCCGTGCCTTGAGCATGTGGACCTGCAGTCAGCGTGTTCCCGGGCTCGGCCTACATGCCTGTCTGCACCGGCTCTGCCCTGCACCTCAGGTGTACACCCGGTATACGTATAAGCGCCCCCTCGAGTAAGGACCCGGTATCAGGGCAGGGCCCCTCAGAAAGAGTCCCGGTAGTGGTAGAGCTCACAGGCCCCTTGGTTTTGGACCCGGTGGGGCCCTTGGACCACTCAGCCGTGAGGCCGGTAGTTGTGTGAGCCTCAGTGTTCCCTGAGCCGGAGCGAGGGCCGGATTGAACCCTCCTGCCAGAGGGCTTCCCCAGGAAGGAGTTGCCTCTGTGGGTTTTTAAAAAAAATAAGGCACCTACCTTCTTTGTCTGCCTCTGGACATAGTCCTTGATGTTCTGTTGAGGTGTCTTGTTGAACCAGCGCGCGAGCCAGTGTTTAAGCGACCTGGGCGTGAAAGCGGTGCACGTGGAGCACCCATCTCATCCATGGTCTTCACCCATGAACCAGAGACAGGGTGCGTGCAGGTCTGCTGTGGGGAAGGAACTGTCGCACTACGGGCACCTGCTAAAGCCTGTTGATGCCGACATGTGCCGGGGACAAACTAGGTCACCGGTGGACGGTGTTCACAAATCTGCAAAAGAAAAAGAAAAGATTTTGGGGAAAGCATGTGTAATTATGAGGCCTCACCCAGGAGCGCTGCTGGTAGCAGTCCGTTCCCGTCAACGCGGAAAAGGGGACTTAGGTGAGGCAGTGGGGGGTTAAGGGAGGCTGCGCACCGCGCACCAGTACATTTAAAAGGGAAATGTCTTTTTCTTGCTGGAAAAGAAGCTCTATTCCCATCCCTCACGAGGGACGCCCATACAGGAGGGAAGAAAGCGGATGGGACGTAGGAGTACAGTTTGTGTGATGGCACTTGTACTCATCCAGTATTCATGTCCGTTGGCTTCTGTGGCTCTCCATGTATGCAGGCATGTGCTTTTCCGCATGAACCATAGCATCATGTGAGGAACCAGGAAAGTGGGCACATCAGTGTGTGATCGCGAGGTCAGCATCATAAGTGACCTGGAAATGTATGGAGTGATGCTGCTTCTGGTTGCGGTATAAGTCTTCTGATGCCTGGGGGGGCGACCAACACCACATGGGTGCAGACCAAAGCAGCTATTACACTGGGCAGGTGGGCTGCTGTGTGAAAACTTTCCTTTGTGCCATTTATCTGTGCCAGAGTAGTGGGCAGGGAGATGTGCCAGGTGGCATGGGGCAGCAGTGCTTCCAGCACAAGCCCATATGAACATGTGGGCTGTGACATGACATGACATGCAGCATGCGCACAGTGTGCTGGAACGTGCCAGTTGTAAGGAAATGTAGGACCAAAACAAGCTTCAGCAGGGGTGGTAATGCAGTTCTGATGTTAACCCTGTTCTATATTTGTTGTCATGGATCAGGGCAAATAGCTCTACTATGGTATCCCTGTTCAGCTGGTACAGGTTAATCAGCTGGATGTCAGTTAATGCTCAGGGTTGAGGGCCTGACCTGGCGAACGTGCCCTCACCTTGCATGGCATCTCCTCCCCCTTTCTGCACCTGTGCTGCTGTTCCTGCCTCTGTAGCTCAATGTGGAGCAGGAGGAGCCGCATGACTCAGTTCGTGGTAGCGAGTGGCAACATTGTGTTGGGAAGTGTGTTTGGGTCAAGTGCAGGCCTTTTGCAGTCTTTCAGAGTGCATTGGGTGCACCTGTGACCTGTTTGCATTTACCTCCACTTTTTAGTTGGAGGTAACCACTGTATTTTGGCAGAATTACCACCAATTTTTTTGTTGTATTTCGATTTGTAATACGGCAGAAATGCCGTTTTCACTCTTGATGGTAATTCCGCAAGCGGAGGGAGCACCTAGGCTAATTAAGATGTTTTTTGGCAGTAATATCGTTGATGGAATTAGCGCCAACTCCTTATTCGGCAGTGTGCTATAAGTGTGTAAAAAAAAAAAAGAAGAGTCCTTAAATAGTGCACTGTAACTATATTACAAAAACCTTACTTGGGAGACAGTCTGGCAAGGGCTGTCGCAAGGTCCTTTCTTACTGCAAGTATTTTCTGCTCCTAGATGGTCAGCTGGCAGGCATGGCAGCAGCAGGGCGTTGAGGCCGCAAAGTCCTTGTAGGATGGGCAGGAAATGCAAGAAGCAGCCCTGCAATCCAACAGCAGCATATGGGTGTAGGGGGTTGCAGTAAACTGCAGCTATGGGGAGGCTCTACCCAAGAGGCTTGGGGAGTCTGGTATGCTTTAGCAGGGGAAAGGGCCTTCATGAATCGCAGGGTGCTCCTCACCCCTATTAAAGGGATGCTGCATATGCCAGATGCAGAGAGGGAGGCTGTGTCGTTGGGTGCTCCCTGCCCCACCGGAAGCGCTAATTACTGAGCCTACACCCACTGCGGCGAGATCAGGCGCCCCCAGTGATGCAGTGAACAACTGGCAGACCCCTCCCTCTCCCAGAAAGTGCCATGCTTCTTACTCGGCCGCACCAGTGAAAAAAGGTGTGGTGCTTCTCCTGGCAATGAACCCCACACTCAACAGAGCAAGCAGGATCAACCAGTTAATCTATTTTATTTATTTTTCGGCACTAAGCGGAGCAGTAGTTCAAACGTCTGGAGTGAGGATTGGGCTTAACCACTCTAATGGTGCAGCGTGAGCAACGTTCTTTTTTACATGTATGATGGGTCCCCCACGCAGCATCAAGACCCAGGGGATCCTTCATATTTTTTCTCTTTGATTTATTTTCTTTTCGGGTGTTGCTCATCCCCTTTCTTCCATACTTTTTGGGGATTCCCAACCACTGGAAGAAATGTTTTGGGGTGAATGGTCTAGGTTGCTGAGAACCGCCTGTCCGAACTAGATATCTGCTTTGTAAATGAAGTCAAGACATTAGGTGTTGTCAAAAAGCATATTGGGAAGTCTTCCCACAGGATTCTCAGGGAAAATGTTTCTGAAAGGCAACCAAGGCCGCCTACTAGTTGTGCATGAATCCTTTTCGGTTGAGAAGAGTATTCTTTTAGAATACAAGATACAACCCAACTGGAGATGGTGGCTGTAGAAGCCTGGGCGCCCTTATTCACGTAGCCAAAAGTAAAGAAGAGCCTTGAATAATTCCTAAATTCTTTTGAACTATCAAGGTAGAATTTGAGGGCTTTCATAACATCTAGGCAGTGAAAGACACTTTCCACTCGAGAGGAAGGCTTGATATCCCTTGATTAATTTGAAAATCCTTAGCAATATTCAGTAAAAAATGTGTGAGTCCAGAGGGCCACCTTATATCTCTTAAAATAGCAAATGTTTCTTCAGTGCAGAGAGCCTGTAGCTCGCTGACTCTTCTAGCGGTTATGGCTATAAGGAAAGCCACCTTTGAGGAGGCAAGTTTACTATCTGCCATTGCCATAGGTTTGAACGGCTTGTGATAAATTGCTGTTAAAACTGTTACTGATGATGGCCACCAGGGGGCACGCAGGTGATGGAAGCCTGAGTGTGCTCTGCTCCCATTGAGATGCCGAAAAGTATTCTGGGCCCTTCTTTCCGCCCCACCATCCCCGGAGCAGGCAGCACCTGGCCTGAGGCGTTGTGAGGGGATTCTGCACAAGTGGGTCCAACAACGATTGAGAACGGCCCAGCTAAAGTGAAGTTCTGTCCCGTGGCGGCAACAGAAAGAAAACAAAAGTGTTTCCTCTGACTGGAAAGTCAGGCGGAGGTAGCAGTGTGCGGCCTTCCAGCCCACCCAGAACCCACTGCCACACATCCCAGCTCAGTGGGGAAGGAGTCAATTGATAGACGCAGTAGAAGGCGGTGAGTGCCCCCACCTGAAGCCTCCATTGTGCGTCCTAACATTAGAGGGCTGGCAACATCTGCGGGTTGCACAGCAGATCTTGGGGGGCACCCTGAACTGGCCGGGGCCCTCCCACCTACACCCCCTGCCAGGGAGTGGTGGGAGCCGGTGGGCCCCGGAGGAGAGGTGAGCATGAGGCTGCGCCTGGGCCTGCGTCTCCAGCTGACGCAACGGGCTCCGGCCTGATCGCAGAGGTGGAAAGGGGGAGGCAACCCATGTGTGCTCCCGCTGTGTTACCGAGGAAGCAGTGGGACCGGTCAAGACAGTAGATTCAAGCCCACCATCAAGTAGCAGGTGGGGCAGATCACGACGCCTGCAATAAATAGGCCCCTCGCTGCAGCTAACGGGCCCTGGGAAGGCCCCCTTCAGTGTTCAGAAGTGTATTAAGACGGTGAAAACACTAGAGGAGGCCTAGAACTTCCATGTTAAACTTACGTTGATCCAGCCAAGCAGGCAGTCACAAGCCCTGCATAGGCCATAGCAGTGGAAAGAGAACGGCTGAAAGACCTTGGCCTGGCTTCTGTAACCCACGGCTACCAGACCCACTGCTGCAAAGCCCAAAACATAGAAAAGGAGTCCCCCTTCAAGACGTAGCAACCTTAGCCGAGACCCCCTAATGTCTGTGACACCAGGAAAGTACCCCAAGGGCCCCCGGTTGGTACCCAGAGGCGGTAAACAGGACCACTACCTGGGCACACTGCAGGTGGCAGAGATCACCCAACCACCATCCGAGGGAGAATGTTCGCTTGCAGAGTGGCGAGACCAGGAGGTGAGGGCCCCCTATCCTGGGGCATGTGCCCACCTTCCTGCCCCCAAGAAATTAAGAGGCAGCTCATCAATGGAGAGAAGAGTGGACAGACGGGTATGAAGGCCCCCAGCATTTTGCTCCTGCTCTGAGGAGTACCCTACAACCACCATGCTCCAATCACCCACAAATGACGATCCTGTCTGACAAGTGGCTGTCCCCTTGGTACCCACGAGACACAACGGTGGGCCGGCAAAAGCTTATTGGGTAGCATCAACCCAAAGCTGAGGCTGCCCCAGTCTGGGGCGGGGACGTCTCTGCATACACTTAGGCACACATGTCATTCAGTGGCGGCATATGGATGGGAGAGCGAAGCTAGCCAGCTTGGAATACACACCAAGGAAGAAGGTGGGAGTGACCGCCACGTGGGACATCATGGCTTCTGGAGGAAACAAGGCAGCGGCAACTAAGTAAGCAATCACAGCAGTAATGGAAGAGATTAGAAACATGAGGGTGGACATTGGAGGGAAGGTTGATAAAATCACCCAAAGGAGAGATTCCCGATAGGTGGAGTGGAGTACAAGGTCGCACTTTACACAGACTACATGCTTTTACACATAAGGAACCCCCAGACCTCCATACCAGAGACAATACAATTAATAGAACAATATGGTTCTATGGCAGGATTCAAGATTAATAAGTCTAAATCAGTCCTCTTCCCCTTGGATAGGAGTAGAGACAGGGATATAGAGAGGTTCAGACCCCTGGGTGTCCAGATCAATTTGGGTACCTTAAGATACTTGGGAATCAATGTCACAAATGCCATAGCGGACCAATACGAGGCTAACTTTACTCCCTGGAAGAACATATTTAGGACAGACTTGGAGTAGCAGAGCAAACTAACAATATCTTGGTTAGGCTGCCTCAATACTCTTAAAATGGTCTTTCTCCCCAGGATCCTTTATATGTTCCAGATGTGCCCCATCCGGGTCCCAGACTAATTTCTTCTGAAGATAAAGGGTTCCCTTTTAAGATTTCTCTGGCAGGGGAACAAGGCCAGGGTATCCAGCGAGGTGCTGATTCTACCCAAGGACAAAAGAGGAGTAGGCCTTCTGTACAGCTGCCCAGTTTAGGGTCCTTATACTCCATCTTCAGGCCCATACAGATCTCCAATGGATCGCTCTGGATAACCTTCAGTTACACCATGCCACAGTTGGGGAGTGGCTGTGGGTACTGCGAAATACGTTCCTCTGCAGAATTCGGGACCACCCTATAGTGGGGACCATATGGGATATCTGGAGACAAGGTGCAGAAACGAAAGGAGTAATGACATGGCCCTCACCGCTTGGCCACCTCTGGGTGCTGGGAGTAAGGGACGCGATCCCGAATAATTTCAGAAGTGATTTGAGGTGGGATTGGAACAGATAGGCCAACTCTGGAGGGAGGGTAGCTTCATCAATATAATCGACCTGGAGGAGGTGCTTAGCATACATAAAATCTCAAGTCACAGGAGGGGATTGGAGGGAACAGATTCCGAGAGACCTTACCCCTTTTGAAATACTCCTAGATAAAGGAACGGGTATGAACGGACTGATCTCAGCAATGTATGGGGCTCTTGTGGAATCCAGGTTTTAGCCCACCGAGAAAGTTAGAAGGAGGTGGGAGCAAGACATGGGTGTGGATATGGATCCTTTTCTCTCGGGTAGACTATGCAGGGTAGTTTCACAGACATAGATCTCCAGTCAATACAAGCTGCATGCCATCAAGCTTCTACATAGGTGGCAATATGACCCGGTCAGACTCTCCAAAATGTTTCAGAATGCTGACCCTACGTGTTGCCGTGAGTGTGGAGCGCGGGCCAATAACTGGCATATGTGGTGGGGATGCCCACGGGTGCCATTATTTTGGGATGAAGTCCTGGGGTGGATCAAGGAGTTGGATGGGCTCGCCCGTATTAAATCGCCCATGCTGTTCCTGTCTGGTCTGGAGGGGGAGGGTGGTGAATATGTTAGATTGCCGAAAATGGCTGCGTCTTTGCTTTTGGCTGCAAGAGCTTGTCTAACTATGAAATGGAAGAGTGTAGAACCTCCAAGCAAAATGAATGGACCTATGTGGCCACGAATATATATGTATAATGGAAAGAATAACGGCAGGACTCCACTGACAGGCAGCTTCCCAGGAAGGGGAATGAGGTGAATTTATGGACAAATACTTGAACTCGTGATGCGATCCTGTCACTGGATAATACAAACAACTGAGATGTGAGGAGTTGAGAGTGCCTGGTGTAAATGAACAAGGGCAGTGCCAAGTAAATCATCTCAATCACACTGAAATGCACACCTGTAATGCGTTGGCCAGGAGCCAACTGTTAATTTTTACAGACTATTAATCTGAAGAGACAAGGAGGTGGTTTAATAAGGGAGAAATTAGTACCAAGGGCGAGGAGGGGGCAAGGGGGTGGAGGGTTGGAGACAGTTTGGGGAAGTTAATGTTGTATTGGGGCGAGGGGGAAAATGTGATTAAGATCTGATGCCAAATCTGTTCATAAACTTATTTTACAGTATCAAAACTTATAATAAAGGAACATTTAAAAAATAAAAACTATATTACTGTCCCATTTGACGTGAGGCATGTACACTAGAGGGTAAAGAGAACATAGGCCATCAAAATTACACTTCACTACTGGATTAGTCAAGGAGAATGTATTATTTTCAGAGCTTATGTATTCACCTAGAGCCGACATGTAATTCCTATGAGAACCTATTTAAATTATTGTGGCAGCTAGTTTTGAAATGAAAAAGTATCTCCTGCAGAGAGGATTACAGGGGGTATATTGCTTTGTCTAAGTACCAGTCGCAAAATCTCGGCAACCTACTCTTGTATTGAGCTCTTTTAGGTTTACGGGCTGCTAGGATGATGCACTGATTTTCTTCCGATATTCTTCAGTGACCTATGGAACTGAACTCAGGAACCACGCCACTTAGCTCAGCGATCTTGGAGATTGGTGTAATACTAAGTTGTTCTCCTTATTTAGAAAGTCTGGGAGATCGGGCAGTCAAAAGGGAGGACAGGTCATGAGATTCATCAGGCCGGAGAACCTGATACTCGCTGGACACAAAGGCGTAATGAAATATAGAGTGTAACTGGTAGTCCTACGCAATGTCAGTAGTCCTCGAATTAGTGGAAGAGCAGAGAATGCCAAAGCAGTCATCCTATCCCACAATATTTATAGTGTGTCTCCTAAAGAGTTTAGTCCTCAACCCAATCTTGAAGCAAGGAGCAAGCTTTTTGTTCCGGTCTGTAGCAAATAAGTCGACCTGGAAAGCTACCACTAATTGAAAATGTTACTCAGAAAGTCATTCTTCAGTTCCCACTTGTGGTTAGCAGTTGCCAAGCAACAGTCTGCTGATGAATTCTCTGTTCCAGGAAGATGAACTGTCTGAAGACAGATCACTCTTTGAAGGGCCTATTCACAAATCTGTACCATCATCAAGATGAGGGAATGAGACTTGGTGCTGACCTGCTTTTTTTGTAAATCACTGAGACCACGTTATCGGTTCAAATATGGACCATCTTGTTCAGAATGTTTAGTTGAAAGGCTTTCAGTGCTAGAAGTATCACAGTTAATTCCAGAATGTTGATATGCTCCTTTCCTCTCCAGGGGTTTCCACATATCAAAGAACTACAGGTTTTCACAGGTTGCACCCAACACAGAAGAGTTTACTGTGATTGTCACCTGAGGAAGAGGCTCTGAAAGGTGGGGATCCTCCAACAGATTCCTCAAATCGGACCACCGTAGAAGGTCCTGGCTCATGTCTGCCGTCACTGGAACTAGCTGAAACAGAGGATCTGACACTTAAGACCATGCTCTTATCAAAGCAATCTGAGTTCTATGCATCTTAACTCTTGCTAAGGGCACTGCCAGAACACAAGAGGCCATGAGAGCCAATAACGTCTGAAACACCATGTGCTCATGAGTGTTGAATTGAGACAAAATTGAACACATTTCTTGCACACCCTGAATCCTCTCTACAGAACTGAATACCCTAGCATGGTTGGTATTGTAATGCTGAACTGTGCTCTGGTTCTTGCAGGGGCATCGTGGAGGTCCCAACCACTCCCACACAGATCCCAGGATAGGCAACTATAAAGGCGCAAGAGGGATGTGCACCAGAGGTGCAGGGTTGTGCCGGTCCATTCTCCCTCAGTTCCAGTGATGCAGTCTGGTTTGGTTTTCAGAAAGGTAAGACAGGGATGTGAGTGGGTGCTGTGCGGATTTGTCCCCCACCACCCTGTATGCCGGGTGTAGTGTGAGGTGTGAGCATACCTTGCTGGAAGCTGAAGGCAACCTGGAAGCTGGCTTGAACCAGTTACTTCACTGGGTCCAACGATGCAGTCCTGCTGGTGTCGGCTTCGTGCGGCACAGGATTGAATACGTGTTTCTTTGTTGTAGTTTCATCTTGTTATGTATGATGGAAATGTCTTTTGTGTTGAGTCACGATGGACTGCTCTTCCTTCTAAGGTCTTTCTTCTTCTTTCTTTGCAGGGCAGTAATCACGAGGAGGAACACGAAGAAGCCCGACACTCTTAGCCAGGAAGGGAGCCGGATCAGGTTAGTAGGAGTCCCTACTTGCTTTTCCCAGTGTGTCTACTTGTGTCTTAGACCAGTGTACTCCATACCTGGTGCCAATATCTTTCCTTTAATGTTCTTGTTTCTTCTACACAGGGAGGACCCTGGGACTCACCGGTGTCGCTAGCAGTGTCGGGAGCAAGAGCGGGTGGAGCAGGCGTATCCAGAGTGGGAGTTGGTAAAGTTCCAGGTGGAGGGCACAGGAAGCTTCGTCCCATTTGATGAGCATTATGTGGCAGACCGCTAAGCACGGGCTGAGGAGTGGGCAAGGCTTATATAGCCTTGCCCAGCGAAATGGACCCCAAGACTTCCAAATCGTGCGAGATTGCAAAAACTCGCAGGATTATGGCAAAAACATGTTTTGGCTTCTCGCACTGTTGCTGAGGGGCTCGCCTTGCCCAGAAGGCCCACCTCCAACCTCTCAAAAGGTCCTACCATGGCCTGACCCCAAGGGGGCTGGTCAGTGGTTGTGCGAAGGGATAGGGGAAGTCAGTGGTTGTGTGAGCAGGGATTGTGCTGTCTGGGGAGCCTGGGACCATAGTGACAGGACAGGTATCACAGGGAACACCTCTGGAATTTCAGTCCTAAGAGTCAGCCAAGGATGTTTTTTCCCAGTTTACTGACATGCCCAAAAGATACAGAAGATCTAGAAGAATTCTGAACTGATGTCCTGCCAGATGAGGGCAATGACATCTCAGGAGCCAATCATCCAAGTACGGGTGCACATGGACTCCCGGAAGCTTGACACTACTGCTATCATCTTTGTGGAGACTCTTGGAGCTGAATTCAAGCCAATGGGTAGAACCCAGTACTGAAAATATTAGTCTCCTATTGAGAAGCAAACACATTTTCAATGAGGGGTACACGTAAGTAACCTTTTATTAGATCCACTGCACCGATCGAATCTGTTGAAAAGTACACCGAACCAGGGCAGGATTGATCTTGTCTTTTTCTTGGTGAAGGTGCTGATTGAGATCCAACAGGTCAACTATAGAGCGCCTGCCAGCCTGGCACAGTTTGCACACTGTAAAGATGTCAGAATGAAAACCATTGATCCACTCTGGTCAGGGGTACCTCTTGAATGGTCTTCATAGAGAGAAGATTCTTGATCTCTTCTTTGAAAAAGGGGGATCCTATCTGCTGAAGTGAAGAATGGAAAGGCAGAATGGAAGGAAGAGAAAAGTTAAAGCCTTTCAAGCTACTGATAGGACATTTAAATCCCATGGGTTGGTCGACCAGGATTCCACACAGTGAGAGATGCAACCCGACTGTAGTCCCATAGGACAAGTCCAGACCCTCACTTCAATGATTTATCATGGGAGGTCGAGGATATTCCTGATGATGTGGGATGAGGGAAGAAACTTCCTAAATAGGTCTTCTGTTTCCTTCGATCGATATGTGCTTGGCAAACAATCTGTTTGCCTGGATTTCCTTTGATGTAAGCCATGAAATTCCACAAAGAAGTGGGTACGAAAGTGATCTCTGAGGCATTGATGTAGCCAGGACTGACGGGGATTTAGCTGTCAAAGCACCAGACTTTCTGTTAGTCAATTCATCAGCCGTTTGGTGATGGAAACGTTATTTCCTGTCAAACAGAAGGTTGAGAACCTTTTCCTAAATTTATTTTGTAAAGTTTGTGGTGTGAAGCCATACTTGGTGACACCCATCACTACACCTCCAGCTGAGTTATCAACATGGTGTGCTACAGATTCCATTATATACTGGGCAATAACTTGCATCCGGAAGACATGCTTTAAAATGTTACATTTTGTCTGTAGGCATGCACTGTTAGGTCCCAAAGCTCTTTCCCTAGCGCACAATACGCAGCCACCAATTACGCTTCAGTATTTGGTTTTCTGAGCCGAAACACCAAATTGGAAAAACCCTTTTCCCACAGCTCCAAGAGCCTTATTCTCCTTGCTGAGTAACTGTGCTGCCGAAAAGGCAGAAGACCATGGTCTTGAACATATTTGTAACGCTCACCTGATTCTCGCAGAGGCGCCGGTCTTGACTGGGCGACTACCGTATCTCCAAAGGTGATTTGTAGCACCCGGTTGGCTCTTGGGCTGGACCTCTGTGCACTGTATGCCTGACGTGTAGAGTAAGATGTCTGCAGATAGAAAATATGGGGTTAATGAACTGGGGTTATTGGGGTGTCCCTATCTCTTTCCTCTTCTCCTCTCCTGTAGACCCCCAAAGGTTAACGCTCTCACCTTAGGTAAGTGAATGCCGAGCTCTCCATCTGCCTCGGGGCAGGGTGCTGTAACCAGTTTGTTCACTGGATAGGTAGCGCAGGCCTCTTGACTTCAGAGGACTGCTGTCCGTCGTTTACTGCACGAACGGTAAGTTTTGAGTCATTCAAATGTCTTTAAAGTCTTTAGTAATGATGTCTCTTGTTTTGCAGGGTTCCGACGATGGCGGATGACGGGCTGAAGTGAGTTGAAGATGGAGCCCGTGTGATGAATAGAAGCGCCTGGAAGCACGTAAGTAAGCGCTTGTTGCCTGCTTCACGATGCGCTCTAACTGTCTTTTTATTTTGCAGGTACGAGTTCGGAGCGGCTGCAGGGTGCCGGAATACCCACTGGATTAGATGTGGAAAGGAGTAATGGCACGTGAGTATTAAAGTTCCCCAATGTCTTTAAACGCACCTTGTTTTGTCTTTCAGATGCGGGATGCAGCGCCGAAGGCCTCCGGAGCGTGCGAAGAGTTGGTAAGCTTTTGTCTTTCAGATGCCGGAATGCAGTGTGAAGACCTCCGGAGCGCACAAAGAGTAGGTAAGCCTTTGCCTTTCAGATGCCGGAATGCTAACCTGTTCTTTCTTGTCTTTATAGGTGTTGCTGAAGACTGGATTCAGGATGGTAAGCCTTTGCCTTTCAGATGCCGGAATGCTAACCTGTTCTTTCTTGTCTTTATAGGTGTTGCTGAAGACTGGATTCAGGATGGTAAGCCTTTTTCCTTAGGCCCAGGACCGGATGCAGAAGACACGATGAGCGTTCTGCTGCAGAGGTTGCAGAATAACGCAAAGCAAGATTCATCCACCGGGTGTGGTTTAAATAGCCTCCTGTAGTGATTCGGTGTCTCCTTCCAAAGCCACGCCTAGGTAAGAAAAGAGTTCCTGCTTTCCAGAAGAGTTCCAGTGTTCTGAATCTAGGGAGTGGCTCCAGCCCCACCCAACAGGAAAAGTAGTTCCAAACAGAAGTGGATCAGAGGCTCAACTGGCAGGCAAGTAAGCAGCATGGTCTGCTGCAGGTAAGTCCACCCAAGCATTATGAGCCCAGCGCTTCCAGCGCTGGGACTGGGCATATTTATGAGCCTGGTGCCACTGGCGCCAGGACTGGGTCCAAAAGGTCCCAATTGGGACTGGTTGGCACTCGGAACCTGGGTTATAGATCTGCTTCCAAGGGAGTTGGGAAAACCCTGACCTTTTGGAAGCAGAGATCATGACAGTACCCCCCCTCAAGGCCCCTCCCAAACCGGGCTTCTGCGGGGGTTTTGGCTTGTCAGGAAATGTTCGGTGAAATCTTTTGATTAGGCGAGGAGCGTGGACATATTCAGCAGGTTCCCAGGATCTCTCTTGGGGGCCGTAGCCTTTCCAGTCAATTAGGTAGAATAGTTTAGATTTGGAGATCTTGGAGTCCAGAATGCTTTTAACTTCAAACTCGAGTTCTCCATCAACTACGATAGGTTTTGGAGATTTGGTTAGTCGGGTTTGAGGTTGCACGGGTTTTAATAGAGAGACGTGGAAGACCGGATGTATCTTCATGTGCGGGGGCAAGTCCAACTTGACCGCTACTGGGTTTACTATGGTAGTGATGGAATAGGGACCAAGGTATCTTGGGTTGAATGTGCGTGGCCCTTTTAGAGATAGATATTTGGTGGATAACCAGACTTGATCCCCTACTTGATAGTGAGGGGCTTCCTTCCGATGTTGATCTGCTCCTTTCTTGTATTGTTCTTTAGCCCTTTGAAGGTGAGAAACAGCTTCCTTAAAGGCTTGGGTGATTGTAGAATGCAGGTAGTCTACTGCTGGTGTTTCAAGATCTTGGAGGGGATCCAACTCCGAGGTTCGAGGGTGACTGCCGTACAAAAGAAAAAACGGGGTTTTCCCAGTTCCCGAATGGACAGAGTTATTGTAGGCATATTCGGCTATCCAAAGGATATCTTTCCAAGTTTTTTCAGTTTGTTGCAGCATGCAGCGTAAATACTGTTCCAGAGTTTGATTGGTCCTCTCGGTTTGTCCGTCGGTCTGAGGGTGGTGACTGGTCGATAGTCTCACATCAATTTGAGCCGACCGACAGCAACTTCGCCAAAAATGAGAAATAAATTGACTACCTCGATCCGAAATTAGAACCGAAGGAAAACCGTGCAGTCGGACGATGTTTTCGAGAAATTCTCGGGCCAGAGTTGCTGCTGTTGGCAAGCCTTTGAGCGGAATGAAATGCGCCATCTTGGAGAATAAGTCCACGATTACTAGAATCGTATTGTATCCGGAGCATGGAGGTAGATCGGTGATGAAGTCCATAGAAAGCGTATGCCAAGGGCGAGGTGGGATGTCAATAGGGCGTAAGAGGCCTGCTGGTCTTTCCTTTTGACTCTTGTTTTGGGCGCATACTCCACAGGACATTATAAAGTCTCTGATATCTTTCTTCCAAGACGGCCACCAGAAGTAGCGCTTGATCTTTTCTGAGGTCTTGGCCATACCGGGATGACCTTCCATTAAAGAGTCGTGATAACAAGAGATTACTTTTTTCTGTAAATCTGTGCTGGGTAGGTATAATCGTTCTTGGAAATACAATAAATTGTCCTTTACTGCAAAGTCCTTTCCCTGCAGATGCCAATTCTGTATGTCTGCTGGAGTTACAAGTTGCCTGGCTTTATCCTTAACTTCCTCTATGGATTCGGTGGCGATTACACCCAGAATTCTTTGTTCGGGAATGATTGGTACAGGTTTGGGGTTGATCAAGTGTTCTTCCACTCCCATCCGAGAAAGGGCATCAGCTTTACCGTTCTTTGTACCAGGTCGATAGGTAATTATGAAGTCAAACTCGGCAAAGAATAATGCCCAACGGAGTTGTCTAGAGGATTGGGCTTTTGCGGTTTTCAAATATTGCAGGTTTCGGTGATCCGTAATCACAGTAACGGTGTGTCGGGCCCCCAGCAGGTAATGCCGCCAAGCCTTAAAGGCAGACTTGATAGCCAGAAGTTCCTTGTCAGTAATCGTGTAATTGATTTCAAGAGGCGAGAATTTGCGGGACCAAAATGCCACGGGATGCAACTGATTGGTTACCGGGTCCTTTTGTGATAGAACTGACCCCATGGCAAGGCTTGAAGCATCAGTTTCCACGATGTAGGGGAGTTCGGGGCGAGGGTGTTTTAAGATTGGTGCAGAGATAAATTTAGTCTTCAAATCCTGGAAAGCTTGTTCCGCCTCGGTAGACCATTCAAAACGTTTGTTTTTCTTTAACAAGGCAGTGATGGGCTGGACTATTCGAGAGAATTCGGGGATAAACCAGCGGTAAAAGTTAGCGAAGCCTAACATGCTTTGCACACCTTTTACGGAGGATGGTGATGGCCATTTGAGAACTGCATCGACCTTCTTCGAATCCATACGCACTCCGCCAGGTGATAATATGAATCCCAAGAATTCAACTTCAGTCACGTTGAAAACACATTTTTCCAACTTAGCGAAAAGTTTGTGTTGACGCAATCTTTCGAGGACCATTTTCACGTGTTTCCGATGTTCAGATTCCGATGAAGAATAAACGAGGATGTCGTCAATGTAAACAACAACACATACATCTATGAGCTCTCTGAGGACATCGTTCATAAAATATTGAAAGGCGGCCGGGGCATTGCAAAGTCCGAAGGGCATGACCTGATATTCAAATAGCCCATACTTGGTGCGGAAGGCCGTCTTCCATTCATCGCCCTCTTTTACTCGTACCAAGTGGTAAGCTCCTCTAAGATCCAGCTTTGTATATATGCATGCTTTTCTGACTTGGTCCAGGAGTTCAGGGATCAAAGGTAACGGATATCTATTCTTAACGGTGATCTGGTTCAGGGAGCGATAATCGATACAAGTTCTAAGGTCTCCTTCCTTTTTTGGAACGAAGAACAAAGCTGAAGAAGCAGGGGACTTGGAAGGACGAATAAACCCATCTGCCAGGTATTGATCCAGGTATTGTCGAAGGTGAAGGTTCTCAGGCTCGGTGAGGGCATAAATTCTACTACAAGGAGGAGTAGATCCAGGTATCAGGTCTATCTGGCAGTCATAAGACCTATGAGGAGGTAGAGAGTTAGCCTGATCCTTCCGGAAAACATCTTGGTATTCTAGGTATTCGGGAGGTAACTGGGGAGTCTCTGAAGAAATTGCGGCCAGTGCAACACCAGGTGGAGGGTGACAAGTAGAGACACATTCTGGAAACTGGACCGTTCTTGCTCGCCAATCGATCAGAGGATTGTGTTTCTCTAACCAAGGTATTCCTAGAATAATCTGAAACTGAGGGGCCTTGATCACATCGAACACAATCTTCTCATGGTGTCCATCTTGACTTACTAGCGTCACCTCTTGAGTGGTATGCGTTACTGGCCCGGAGGCTATCTCCGTACCATCCACCGTAGTAATGACGTCCTTTACAGCCTTGGGACAAAGAGTTAGATTCATCCTCAAAACCATTTCATGATCCACATAATTGCCGATGGCACCGCTGTCGACGTAAGCTTCAATTGCATGTAATCGATCCGGATTATCAGGGCTAATGAGGACCATAGGTATCACGAAATGCGAGGTCACGGAACTGGTTTTCACGCTCGGCAAGAGGACCTCTATTCTTGTCGGGCGAGGTCGTTTCCCTGCTCAGAGTTTGTAACTTTGGTAACTGCAGCTCCTACTGCCTTCTTGGCAGGTTTCACCGGACAGTCTCGAAGAAAGTGCCCTGAGTTTCCGCAATATAGGCATAATTGCAACTGTTTCCTCCTTTCCCGCACCCTTTGTGTTAGAGGACCTTTCAGACCCCCTATTTGCATGGGTTCCCCGGAGTCTACTCCTTTGGAAGGAGTTGGCGGTTTGGAAAATACTCGAGCATCAAACTTGGAACGATCGGCCTTCCTGTTCTGCAGCCTGTGATCTATTTGAACAACCAAGTCTATATAATCCCAACAGTCTTGTGGGGGATTCACTACTTGGGCTAAAACGTCTTTGAGCTCTCCACGTAGACCTCTATAAAACAGCGTAATCCTTTTGTCCTCAGGCCATTGAGTTTCCACTATTAGTCTATTGAAAGATGCAATATAAGCCAAAAGGTCTTGATTACCCTGTCGCAACGAAAGAAGTTCATTGTCCAAGGCCTGCCCCTGTGAATGTCTTGCGAACAGTTTTTCCATACTAAGCTGAAAGGCTTGAAAATCATGGAGAACCGGATCATCTTGATTAACTAGAGGGATCGACCAGTCTGCCGCATTGCCACTAAGGTACGAAAGTACAAAAGCTACTTTTGCTTGATCAGTTGGAAAGGCTGCTGGCCGGCATAAGAAGTGCAACCGGCACTGATTGATAAATACTGCAAACCTCTTTGGGTCACCAGAAAATCGTTCGGGCGGAGCCAGAGGTACATTCCCAGGTAGGTTGATCTGCACTGGATTCATAGAGGATGTTGAAGGAAGATTTGCCCCTGATGCGGGTAACGGGGTCTGTCCGGCTTGTGACTGTAGCACTTGTCTAGCAAGATTGTCTGTTCTCTCCTTGGAAATAATTAGTTCCCTTCTTAGAGCATTCGTTTCCTGACGAGCTGCATGCACTTCTGCCCTTAGTTCCCCAAGTAACCGGGCTAGGGGGTCAGTATCCGAGGTTTCCATAGCGCCTGGGCGAGAGTTTTGCGGTAGGCTTTGCGTTCTGTAACGCTCACCTGATTCTCGCAGAGGCGCCGGTCTTGACTGGGCGACTACCGTATCTCCAAAGGTGATGTGTAGCACCCGGTTGGCTCTTGGGCTGGACCTCTGTGCACTGTATGCCTGACGTGTAGAGTAAGATGTCTGCAGATAGAAAATATGGGGTTAATGAACTGGGGTTATTGGGGTGTCCCTATCTCTTTCCTCTTCTCCTCTCCTGTAGACTCCCAAAGGTTAACGCTCTCACCTTAGGTAAGTGAATGCCGAGCTCTCCATCTGCCTCGGGGCAGGGTGCTGTAACCAGTTTGTTCACTGGATAGGTAGCGCAGGCCTCTTGACTTCAGAGGACTGCTGTCCGTCGTTTACTGCACGAACGGTAAGTTTTGAGTCATTCAAATGTCTTTAAAGTCTTTAGTAATGATGTCTCTTGTTTTGCAGGGTTCCGACGATGGCGGATGACGGGCTGAAGTGAGTTGAAGATGGAGCCCGTGTGATGAATAGAAGCGCCTGGAAGCACGTAAGTAAGCGCTTGTTGCCTGCTTCACGATGCGCTCTAACTGTCTTTTTATTTTGCAGGTACGAGTTCGGAGCGGCTGCAGGGTGCCGGAATACCCACTGGATTAGATGTGGAAAGGAGTAATGGCACGTGAGTATTAAAGTTCCCCAATGTCTTTAAACGCACCTTGTTTTGTCTTTCAGATGCGGGATGCAGCGCCGAAGGCCTCCGGAGCGTGCGAAGAGTTGGTAAGCTTTTGTCTTTCAGATGCCGGAATGCAGTGTGAAGACCTCCGGAGCGCACAAAGAGTAGGTAAGCCTTTGCCTTTCAGATGCCGGAATGCTAACCTGTTCTTTCTTGTCTTTATAGGTGTTGCTGAAGACTGGATTCAGGATGGTAAGCCTTTGCCTTTCAGATGCCGGAATGCTAACCTGTTCTTTCTTGTCTTTATAGGTGTTGCTGAAGACTGGATTCAGGATGGTAAGCCTTTTTCCTTAGGCCCAGGACCGGATGCAGAAGACACGATGAGCGTTCTGCTGCAGAGGTTGCAGAATAACGCAAAGCAAGATTCATCCACCGGGTGTGGTTTAAATAGCCTCCTGTAGTGATTCGGTGTCTCCTTCCAAAGCCACGCCTAGGTAAGAAAAGAGTTCCTGCTTTCCAGAAGAGTTCCAGTGTTCTGAATCTAGGGAGTGGCTCCAGCCCCACCCAACAGGAAAAGTAGTTCCAAACAGAAGTGGATCAGAGGCTCAACTGGCAGGCAAGTAAGCAGCATGGTCTGCTGCAGGTAAGTCCACCCAAGCATTATGAGCCCAGCGCTTCCAGCGCTGGGACTGGGCATATTTATGAGCCTGGTGCCACTGGCGCCAGGACTGGGTCCAAAAGGTCCCAATTGGGACTGGTTGGCACTCGGAACCTGGGTTATAGATCTGCTTCCAAGGGAGTTGGGAAAACCCTGACCTTTTGGAAGCAGAGATCATGACAATATTATAGCAACGGTGTCCAGTTAAAGTACCGAATTCAAAAGGATCGAATGCCAAAGGTGAGAGTCAATTTGACCTAAAACAAAAGGGTCGAATTTTTATTTTTTTATATATTTGTTTGGGGTTTCCATTTTGGAGAAAAAAAATGTGTTTTTTACCACAAAAAAGGGGGATTGGACGGGGACACCCCAAAACAACAAAAAAAACATTCGACCATTTGGTTTTCAGTCCTTTTGATTCGACCCTTTGCTCATTCGATCCTTTGCATTCAAAACTTTGACCTAGAACCTATAGCACTACAGGTGCTACAGGTTGCACTACAATAGTGCAAGATGGAGTAGTGCAAGTACTGAGGTCACTTCTTCAGGGGATAATAAGTAACCTTTACCTTGTGTCAATTTTAAGGTTGTGTGTTCCAGAATGGGACTTTTCCCACTGTCTTCTGGCTTCTGATGAGACATGCTTTTGGAGCTAGAGATATGAGTGCTTCAATGCCTTTAAAGGCTAATCTCCCCCTAATAAGCCTGTTTCCACAGGAAGAGTTTCCGGGTGTTATGCTTGAACTAAAATGGGGCTGGTGCGCAGTGTATTCTGGGAGCGCTCTGAGCCATGATGGATATTTACTTCATGCTGCAGTAAAAAGCTGCACACATTTTGCTGAGTGTTAGATTCACGGTGCTGAGAAAAACATGCTTTCCAAACCTGGTATGCGGTCAAGGACATTTCTGCTGGGAAAGCTAACTTTGTTATGATTTGCTACTGTTCTCCGTGGAGCGTGTTTTTAGAGAAGGGAGGCACTCTTGGGGGTAGCTCTCGATTGACCCAGCTGGCAACCGATGGCTGCTCATCAACTGCGCAAGTGCAATTTCCAGAACGTTCGAGAATTGACTCCCCTTTGTGGAGTATGTATATATGCAGAAACCCAGAGGTGGTCAGGTGAGACTTCAGCCGGAGAAGGACGGTTACGTCTGGCACTCCTGTGAGCTGTGGTGCTCTCGGCCTGGATGTTCCCGGGGTCTTCCAGCCGCTTCTGGGCGAGATGAGGAATCCTGTTACGCTCACGGTGATGTATTTCCTTTTGAATTCTTTGCTTCTTCTGTGATTTATGTCCATATTATTTTTGTGAGTTATTTCTATGTACTTCTAAGCTTTGAATAAATAGCCGTATAAGAGCTGATTATCTTCTAAGAATGTGTGGCTGTGAGTTATTGTGTCTGTCTGAGTTCAATGTATTTGCTCTGTAATTGCATTGGTGATTTATGTTTTTTCCGTGCACTTTGGGGAGAGTAATACACCAGGAGAGGAATATCTGGATAGCCTAAAAAGCACACAACTCTGCTGTGGAATGCATGTACAGAAGAACAAATTACTTACCTCTATTAATGTTCTTTCTGATGGATGTTGCCCCCACAGATTACTCATCTTAGATATATTATTTCTGTGGTAGCAGATCATGGAAACATTTGGCAGCAGGGAGCACACCATGCAACTCTGCCGTCTAGGAACCTCATCGCTGTTGCAGAGTCTGACTGGGATGTGGGCGTTGGTCCATAAAGCCTGCACCATGCCCAGAGAATTTGTTAACCCTTTCAGGAACTGTATAATGATGGGGATCATGAAGAATAACTTCTGTCGGGGTCATGCTTGAAGATGGACGGTGTCATGATGCCCGCTCCCGGGGAGCCGGTTCAAGCCCTGCGCCCCCGAAAGTGGACATCCAGTCCCCAAGGAAGGACCCAGCAACCCCATATAGGGGCCCTTTGGACAGTGTCCTGGCGCCTATGGCGCCAGGCTCATAAAAGACATCAGTCCTGGCGCCATAGGCGCCAGGTTCATTACGGAAGTGCTTGGGTGCACTTACCTGATGCAGACCATGCTGCAGGATCCCGGCCTCCTTGAGGCCTGAAAGGAACTACTTTACCTGTGGGACTAATTTACCATCCGGGCGTGGTCGGGGAAGGATACATACCTGATTGGAGGAAGGATACATACCTGGAACTTCTTCCAAGGCTATTTAAACCCCACCCGAACAGCCACACGTGCTTCGCGTTGTTCTGCATCTAGCAGCTGGACGCTCACCGTGTCTGCTCCTGCATCCTGACTTCTGCCACGCCTGCCAGCATCCTGGATCACCTGCAAAGGAAGAGAAGAAGAGAACAGAAGAAGGAAAAGTCCTTACCTGCTAAGTCCGCATCCCGGAGACATCTCGCCGACAATCCTGAAAAGGAAGACTTTTATTTAAAAGCTCATCGCGTCGATCGCTTCAGCGCCGCATTCCACTCACCTTTACAGGGCGCCTCCATGTTCAGCAGCGATCATCCGGATTCGCAGTCACGCCCCAGCGCCTAGGGAGAAAAAGACCAGAACAAAAGGTGAGAGAGAGAAGGGAATAAGGAAAGCTAAATCTCCATGTTAAGACTTACCTGTTGATTCATTCCCACTTCATTTCGGGTCCGCGCTGCATCCTGGCATTTCCGGACCCCGGCCCCTAAGGGGAAAAAGAGACATCAGCATTAATGAGCGAATGAAAAGACATTACCAAAAAACGCTCATTAAAGACTTACCTGATTTCTACAAGAATTTCACCTCTCATCTCGGGTCGGTGCCTGTTCACCGGCATTCCGTACCCCGGCCCCTATGGGTAAAAAGACACTAGCATTAGTACATTAATGCATGGACACAAGGGGAACCTCTTATCAAAAAACTTACCTGGAAGCCAAGCAAGTTTGGTTCTCACCAATCCGAAAATCCAGTGAAGTAACTGGATACCAACGCGCCCCTGCATCAGAAGTAGGATGGAGAGCTCGTCCTTCCAGACCCTAAGGTGAGATGCTACGAGGAATCACAGAAGGGTTTCGAGGAGGGTGAGAGGGGAAAGTGGGAGGCTGATTGCATTACCCCGCAGACAGTTAATCCCCTATTTTCGCCTACAGAAGGATACTTCTGCGAGCCAGACAAGTCAGATTTGGGGGCCCGGTCCAGTCCGTCTTCCGAACCCTGCGCATCACCTTAGAAGAGGTCACAGCAGCGCGAACCATCCCAGCGCCTCCGTGGGAGTCAGGTGAGCGTTACAGACAGTGCTGCCAGATAGTCCTTTGTCGTCATAATCCGTAGACCTTGCATGGCAAGGTGTAAGAGGAATGACAAGACCTTTAAAGTGTCCCGCAGAAAAGGATCAATGTCACTGGTTCTGCATCAGCTACACATTTTCTTCCAACAGCAGCAATCCAGACCGTTTGTTGCCACCCTTCTGGCTGAAAGCAACCCATCCATTATGTTTTCCGGAAGAACCCAGTCACTATACCTCAGCCTTTCAGAAGCTAGGAGTGTTGGTTGAGTATGCCCACGGTGATGCAGTCCCTTTTCTTGGGATAGTAGGTCTGTTCTCTGTGGAAGACGTAGCATACAACAGTTGGTCACGTCCGGGTACCATCTCCACCTGACCCAGTCTCAGGAAATAAGGTTTATGGTTGTTCTGTACCTCTTCAGCCTCCTGATCACTTGGGAAATAACATGAATTGGTGAGAGTGCACACAGCAGAGCAAAGTTCCTGTCCACGATAAAGGCGTCCCCCAGTGCCCCTCTCAGCGAAATTTCCATGGAGTAGAAAATGATAAGTTACTGAACGTAGTGACTAACTTACTCCTAGTCCATGGTCCCCTTTTCTCCATACTGCGTGGCGTCCCTCGCTAGGGAGGGAGACGGAACCTTTTTCACCAGAAAAAATGGTCTTCCCCTTTAAATTTAGAGGCGTGCAGGGGTGCAGCACTGGGAGCATGCGCTCCCCTGACTCCGCCCACCAGCACCACTCCTCAGTCCCCTTTGATGCATCAACAATATTACCATTGCCTAATGACACCAGTTTCATTAAGGGGGACGACAGTGGGACGTATAGAGGAAAGGGGACTATGGACTAGGAGTACGTTAGTCACTACAGTGAGTAACTTATAATTACTCCTACGTCCCGTCCCCTTTCTTCCATACTGCATGGGCGATTATAACTGAATGTAGCCCCAGGTTTGCGAGGTGACCCTCCTAAGAAAACAAGTTCATTAACACTGCCTGACCAAATGCCGCATCCGACCTGGAGCTGGCATCCAAGCAGTAGTGCTTGCATAAGGGCGTAGCCCATGTAGCCGCCCTGTTGATGACCTGCCACGGAACGTGCCTCTGAAAAGCCATAGCTGTAGCCTTGGCTCTGATAGCATGTGCATGCATATTTGCTGGGAGCGGTTTGTGCTACCCCTCATAGGCCTCCTTGATGGTCACTACCATACACCTTGCTATGGAGGCTTTGGAAGCTTGATAGCCTGGCCTTGACCCACCGAAGGTGACAAAGAGAGCCTCCAATTTGCAGAAGCTATTGGTCCTGTCCAGGTAGAATTTTAGAGTGCAGCTGACATCTAGACAGTGCAGAACCCTCCGAGCATCGTCCTTAGGGTCCCCGAAGAAAGTGTGTAACACTAGATCCTCATTCAGGTGAAAAGAGGAGACCACCTTAGGTACGAATGCGGGGTGAGTTCTAAGAACCACCTTGTCCTTATGAATAGTAGTATAAGGCTCTGAAGACACCAGTGCCTATATTTCACTGACCCTGCGTGCATATGTAAGGCCCACCAGTAGGGCTGTCTTAATAGTGACTAGCTTGATGTCCGCGGACGCCATGGGTCGAATGGTTTATGCGCCAGGGCGCCCAAGACCACATTAAGGTCGCACACCGGGTGTGGCTTTTTGATAGGTGTGTAGAGCATGCTGAGGTCCGCCCGATGTCTTTTAACCACTGGATTAGAGGAAGAAAATATCTCCTCCTCCGAGATCTGCTAGCCTCTGATTGCCACCAGATAGGTGCGACATGTGTTCACCTGCACCTCTGAGTGTGCGAGGTATGCATAGAAGGATAGGACATCGTCCAGAGTGCAGGTCAATGAATCAGCCTCCTTTGATGCAGCCTAGTGGCAGTACCTAGTCCACCTGCTTTTGTACTGGTTCCTGGTAGCATCGCTCCTAGCGCCCTGTATAATGTCTAGGTTAGCCTGTGACAGATGTAGATGCCTTAGTGTGACCTGTTCAGCAACCACGCTGCGAGGGCTAGCTTCTGGGGGGGGGCAGGATGGATGACAGTGCCTCCCCTGCTGTGAGAGTAGGTGAGCTGGGCCCAGCAGAAGGTGCACCAGGGCCTGTTCGGACAGGCTCAGTAGGTCCGAGAACCATGGCATCATGGGCCACCACGGAGCTATCAGGATGACACGGGGTGCCAGGCCTCCCTGATCTTGCAGATGACTCTGTGAACCAGGGGAGTGGGAGGGAAGGCATACGCGTTCATGTTGTCCCATTGTATCTGCATAGTGTCACCCAGAGAGCCTCAGCCCTGTCCCTGCCAGGACGTGAACTGGGGGCACCTCCTGTTGGACTAGGTGGCAAAGAGATCAACCTCAGGATGACCCCATCTGTTGATATCCGGAAGGACTGGTTTGTTAAACTGCCATTCGTAGTTGTCTGCATCCAGTCTGCTGAGCCTGTCCGCCTCCAGGTTGGAATTCCCCCAGAAAGTGGATTGCAATCAAGTGCATGTTGTTCTCCAAAGCCCACTCCCAAATGCTGACTGCCAAAGTGCATAGGGGAGGAGACCTGGTGCCACCCTGCTTATTGATGTAATACATGCTGGTGGAGCTGTCTGTTTGAATGAGGATCGTCTTGTCACTGATAATCAGAAGGAAGGCTTTGAGAGCAAGCCAGATGGCCATCAATTGGAGCCAGTTGCTGTAAGCCTCCTGCTCCTGAAGAGACCAAACTCCATGGACACTGGTTGTCCAGGATGGCTCCCCAGCCCTCCAAGGAAGAGTATGTGGTGAAGGGCCTGCCTCTCCTCAATTTGTAGTCCGTGCTCCACCAGACTAGGTCCTGGTGGAGATAGGGAGGAATGCTGACAAGTTCCACTTGGGAACCCCTCTCCGGACTCTTTGAGGCTGCGAAGTGCAGTTGCAATCGTCTCATTTTGAGCCTCATGTATGGCACTGCCAGTATATATGCCGCCATGATACCCAAGAGATGTTGGTACCACCATGCCGAGGTCCCAGCTCTGCTGAGAAAATGCCCTGTGGCCCTCTTGATGGCTGCGATCTTGTCCTCAGAGGAGAAAACTCCTGGAGCCTGTATCCCAGATGAAGCCTAGAAACATTCGATTCTGCATAGGCTGCAGCTGTGACTTCTTGAGATTGATGGAAAATCCAATTCGTGGAGCGTACTCTTGAGGGTGGAGGCGGTGCGATGGAACGCCTCCGGGATCTCGTCCTGATGAGTCAGTCGTCTAGGTATGGATAGAGATAGTGATCCTGGGCCTTGAGAAAGGCTGACACTTGGGGCTGAATTGGGGCCAAAGGGTAGAACCTTGTATTGAAAATGAAAGCCCATGATCCTGAAGCTCAGGAAGGATCGATGAGGCTGTCAAATAGGGACATGTAGGTATGCATCCTTCAGATCCAGGGAGCACATCCAGTCTCCCCTGCACAGTGTCTCCATTAGCGCTGGGGTAACCATCCTGAACTTTTAAAGAGGGAGGGGAAGGTTCAAGGTGGAAAGGTCCAACACAACTCTCAGGCCAGCCTGGTGGTTCTTGTGTATGGCGAAAAATCTGGGAGTAGAAGCCATACCATGCTGGGAGGCTAGGACTTCTTCCACTGCCTGACTCTCAACGAGCGATCAAATTTCTGCCAACATAGTTGCCATATCAATCTGTGGGAGCGGAGTGGAGGGGGGGACCAGTAGGCGGTAGACCGTAGACACTACGGAAAGGATCCAGGGGCCTGTGAATCTCGTGCACCAATATTGTGCGTGAAGGGCAAGCCTGCCCCCACCAGAGACACGTGGACCTGGAGGAGAGTGTCATGCCTTTTTTCCCTCTAATGCTGGGGCTGAAGAGGGGGACTGAAAGACGCCCTTATGCCCCGCCTTGTGCCGCTTACAGCAGTGCTGACTTGGAGACTGGTCAGGCTGTCTTGACCTTCATTCCCGGAACCCGCTGAAGGCCCGCCCCTTGTCGGAACACTGGTGCTTTTGGTTGCAGGTCTTGGGCGTGGACTTCGTGGGGATGGATAAGGATTTTGCAATCTGGGAACAGTTTTTCTTCTCATCAAGTTCCTCGTTGGTGGTGGAATGAAAAAGGTTGGAACCCTCGAACTGAAGGTCCAATATGCACTCCTGGATGTCCGGGTTGAACTTGGTAGCCCGTAGCCAGGCAGTTCTCCTCGTGTCCGTAGCGATGCAGATGGCACGGCCTGAGGTCTCCATGTGAGCCACCGTGGACTCCATGATGTCCTGCGCCACCATTTATGCTTCTGCCAGCCCCGCCTTAAAGCACACCTGACTGCAGCAAAAGTTCCAGAACGAATTTCCCACCAGCTCATTGGATTTACAGCAGTGAGCATAGCATCCACATTAGACTGACGAAGGTGCAGCAAGGCGTTGGAATAGACCTTTCCATATGCCTCCCAAGTACTTCTCCTCCTTGCCTAGAAGCTCTGAGGACGAGGTAGCCGAGGAAGACTGCAGCTTGGAGTAGAGTGAGGCTGCGGCAATCACTGAGGAGTGTGGTTGAGGGTGTGCTGACAGCAAGAGTGGACCCCCCCCCCCAATTGTCTGTACTTGGCGTCGAGGCGCCGATTGGTAGGCTGTGCCAAATGGGGTTTAAGCAATCTCTTTTTGGCCAAGGCCACAACGTCCTTCTTCAACGGAATCCCCGTTCTAGCTGCGGGGCGTAGAGTGAGGACCTTTGCCAGGACCCCGGCCTATGGTTGTTCAACCTCGGGTTGTGGAAGTCTCAAGTATTCGGCTAGACCTGTGAGCCGTTCATGAAATGCCTTGGCCGAAGACGGTGTTTCGGGGTCCTCCTCCTCATCAGTGTCCACCAGTGTACCCTGCTGGTCCGGAGCAGCTGGAGGAGTACTGGGCAGCGAAGGCTGAGGTGCGCTGACTGGAGCCGGAATCATCTGTGGAGGCTGGTGCGGAATTGCCAGGGCTGCAAGAGGCAGGGGGCCGGAACCATGGGGCCCGGCATGGGCAGCTGGGGCTGCGCGGGAGCCTGAGGTGCTGGAGCCATAGGAGGAATGAACGTGGACGCTAGTGGCAGGACTGGAGGCATGTCCCTGATCACATCCCGAAGGATTGCTCCCATCTGAGGGAACCTCATAAGAGTGAGGAACGTTTCAAAAAACCTGTCCTCACAGGCCGGTGGGGTGCTTGGTGGCGCAGGAGTAGGAGCAGGATCATGAAGGTTACCGATGCCTGGGCGTCCTCTGCCTTGCTTCCTGCGGGGTGGATCTGCCCTGCGACGCAGAAGGGTATGCTGTAGGCCACGTACCTGGTGAAGACCAGTCACATCTGTAAACTAGTTCCCTTACTTTGTCTGGCGCAGCGGTCATTTTGTCGGACTGCATGCCATGCACCTGTGTCTTGGTGCTTGCTGGGTTGGCCCCGGCCTCCTCCTGGACTCTTGGCGGTGGAGCTTGAGGCCAACCCTGCACCTCCAGACAAGGCCTGGTAGGCGTCGTGCCCTTGGCTGTGTCACCGGTAGTGCTGCATACAGGCGCCCCCTCAGACATCTGTACGGTCGTAGGGCGTAGTCCCTCGGGTGGATGCTCGGTAACAGAACCTTCTGGTCCCTCAGCGACGTCACTGGTAGGATCTAGCGACCCCTCGGCCTAGTGGCCGGTAGCTGAAGCAGTCTCGGTACCTGGGCTGGTGTTAGGACCTAACTGGTACCTCCCGCTCAGGCGTTTCCTAGGGAAGGAGTTGCCCTTGCAGGATGCAGATGAAAACAGTGGCCTTGGGCCTTAACTTGTGCCTGATGAAGTCCTTCAAGTCCTCTGGAGGCGATCGTTCAAAGAGGTCTCTCCACCGAGATAACCTGTTCTTCCGAGCGTGCGGAGTAAGCGCGTCACATGCGGTACAACCCTCCCAGCTGTGATCGGGGCCAAGGCAGTGGAGGCAAAGAGCATGGGGGTCGGACGTAGGGAAGGGCCCCTCGCAGGCGGCGGGGAGGAACATGGCGCCAGAAGACCAAGAACCTGATTAAAGACAAAAAGACAAAAGACACTTTCTGGGGAAGAGCGTGTGGAATTACAAGGCCAAAGCCAAACCCAGGAGCGCTGGTGAAAGTGGTCCACTCCTGTCGATGCGAAAAACAGGACTAGGGAGTGGCACCAGTGGGTGGAGTCAGGGGAGTGCATGCTCCCAGGGCTGCACTGCTAAATTTAAAGGGGAACAAGATTTTTTTCTGGTGAAAAAGGTTCCGTCTCCCGTCCCTAGCGAGGGACGCCCATGCAGTATGGAGGAAAGGGGGCGGGACGTAGCAGTAAGTTCACAATTCTTGTTGTAACTGGATGTGAACAGGTCCATATTAGCTATTCCCCAGAGGGAGAAGATTTTCAGAAGGACTTTCTGGCAAAGATACCATTCGTGGATGACAAACCCAGCCTGCTCAGGGCATCTGCTGTCATGTCCTCCATCCTTCAGGTGAATTGCAGACAGAGATTCTTTTTCTGTAACACCCAGAATCAGAGCTGCATCACCTGTCTGTACACCACCTCTCTTATTGATGCAGTGGATGGCCACCATGTTATTCATGATCAGGAACATTTTCTCATGTACAGAGGGAAAGAAGGCCATCAGCTCTAACAGGTTTATGTGGAGTTCCTCCGCCAGGGATCATAGCCCGCTCACTGTCAACTTGTTCAGCTGAGTGCTTCAGTTTTTCAGCAAGGTATCTAACTACTGTTGCCTTTGGCCACTGTTGCCAAAAAAGGTTGTCCTGCCATCAAGTTCTCCCTGCGAGTCCACCCAACAAGGTCCTGCGCGACTCTGGTCGGTGTGATGCTGGAAATGCATTGGAGGGACAGGGCCTTTTTCATGTATGTTCTGTGTTATTTTCTGCCCGGAAATCCATGTGGGTGTACAGACCCATGGGATACCCTTATGGCACCCATGGGTGGGGGGGTACAACCCTGTGCCCCTAGTGTATGTTTCTGGGCACTTTTGTGTGTCCCACAGAGCAGAGTTTGGGCTGGTTACTGGCGTAACAGGGCCCCCACACCCACTGCAGTGCAGGGGCCCAGCTACCACATGTTCTGAAAAAAAAGAAAAAGGTTTCTTTTTTTTCCATATTTTTTTTTTTACATTTTCTTTCTGAATTCACTCTGCATTTCTAAAGAAATGATTTCTGTAACAGAAATAATTTCTTTATGGAGGCAGAGTGAATACAAAAAGTCCTGGGGGTTCTCCCACCCCATGACATGAAGACCCTAGTCTGGAGGTCTCCATGTCATGGGGTGGGGGAAGCCCTATGACTTCAAAAATAAATAGTTTATTTTTGAAGTCACTCTGCCTTCATAAAGAAACTATTTCCGTTATGGTTCAGTCCTTAATGGAAATAATTTCTTTATGAAGTCAGAGTGACTTCAAAAAGAAGCAATGGGCCTCATTACGAGTATGGAGGTAGCCATACCTCTATTAGCAGCATCGCTACCCCTCTACCGGGTACTGGGTCCAGGTTCCTGGAATGAGGAATTACCGGGCCATTCTGACCTTGGAGGGCCCGGTAATTCACTTTCATGGGAACCCAGACCCAGTACATCCCCATTTGAGCCCCCATAGGGCTCAATGGGAATGGGGAGGATGCTAACATCCTGGGCATCTGGGGGTTAGCATCCTGGACCGCTCGCGGGTCCCGCTAAGGACATCTGGTAAAACCAGGCATCCTTAGCGGGTCCCGCAAGCAGACCTCGTAATGAGGCGGTAGGGGGTTAATGGCACCAGCAGCTCTACCGGCGCTGTTAACCCCCTACCGCCTTCCTCGTAATGAGGCCGAATGTGTTTTTTAAGTATTATGGCTCCCATCAAACCATGACGTGTGCGTGTGTGAGTGTATGGTGAAAGCGTGCACACAAATGTATGGGTGACTGGGTATGCGTGTGTGCGTGTACAGTGAAAGGATATACACTTAAATGTATGGGTGGCTTCGTGGGTGTGCCTGTATGGTGAAAGTGTCCACACCTAAATGTATAGGTGACTGTGTGAGGGTATGGTGAAAGGGTGCACACTTAAATGTATAGGTGGCTGCCTGTGTGAGTGAAAGGGTGCACACCTAAATGTATGGGTAGGTGCCTGAGTGTGTGTGTGCCTGTATGGTGAAAGGTTGCACACTGAAATGTACGGGCGGCTGCCTGGGTGTGCCTGTATGGTGAAAGGGTGCACACTTAAATGTATGGGTGGCTGCCTGAGTGTGCCTGTATGGTGAAAGAGCGCACTCTTAAATATATGGATGGCTGGGTGTGTGTTTGTATGTATGGTGAATGGTATGTGTGCTTGTGTTCAGGGGTGTAACAAAACCTACATTTCAGGGGGGCTAACCCTTCAAATGTCGGGAGAGGCGCTAACTTCACGTGTGGTGGGGAGGAGCAAACTTATTTGTGTGGGGGCATCTAACTTCTTTACACATTTTAATGAGACTATTCTAGTGCAGCTTCAATGTTACAAGCAGTTAACTCTCTCATTTAGGTCTGAAAGCACCCCTTTATGGGCTGCTGTGAGAATGACTGGTCTCCTGTTTCCTCTCTACCCTTCCAATCACTCCCCTGGCATGCACGTACGTTAACAGCAAAACCCAGGTGCCGTTTAACATTGGTGTCCTTTTCAGTCCAGCAACTGCTCTGTAGGTCAGCCAGGTCAAGTCAACATAGCCCACAATTTCAGTGTGGGCTAGGGGGAGAGTGCTGAAGCCCAGTCAGCTCAATGGTGTTGCACCACTACTTGTGTTTAATGCCTTGATTAATTATTGGTAATCTTCTTACACCTAGCCATATTCTTTCTCATCCCAGTACTTGTGTATGAGGCAGTATTTGTGTATGAGGCATTATGCCTCATACACAGGTACTGGGATAAAGCAGAGGTACATGAAGGTAATGCCTCACTTAGCTACCTGTAATCTTCCTTACTCCTAGTCCCACTCTTCCTCATCTCAGTACTTACCAGTGAGGCAAGGAGCCTCATACGTAAGCACTGGGACAGGGAAGATGGATGTGGAGGTAATTCTGGGTCAATGAGCTGATTTTGGAGGTTGGGGTGGGGTATGAGAGGGAGAAGGGATGTGTGGGCAGTGGGGTGAGGTTGTGCAATCAATCCTAATGGTCGTCCATGTCCATGCTAAGCAGGCATGATAATGTGGGATTAGTGGCTAGAGAGGCATTTTGGTGCAGCCAGTCTTGTCATTCCTCAGTTTGGTATGACTTTTTTTAACTGGGCATTTCAGATAAAGCAGTCCTGCTAAGTGTAATTACCTGGCTAGACTGGCATTTGGGTTCTGTCAGTCTAGCCTTTCCTACTGCGGCACTGTATATTTTTCTGGGCATCTGTGATAAAATGATATATGATAAGTCATATATAACGCATCTGTACACAAGTTTGTTTAGGCACGACAAGGGAAGGAAAACAGAGAGAGGACAAGACAAATGATCTTACTAAGCATTGTGTCATTCAGATTTTGCAAGTGCGAGAACGAGAAGTGCAAGTGGAAAGGGAGGGGGAAAGTGCAAGGGTGAGGGGAGGGGAAAACAGGGCAGCAATGCTCTGAGTAAGTGCTGCCAGGGCAGCGTAGCTCTGGGTTGTGCAAGGAGAACAAGGGACTGTAGGGTTACAGTTACAGCCCCTAGGTGCGTGGTAGGCCTGGAGGCAGTGCAAAGGTGACTGATCAAGAAAGAGCCTGGACTCAGTGAGACAGAGGGTAGCCAAGCAACGAGTTGGTACAGCGGACAGGTAGGTCAGGTAGGTTAGCAGGGGAGGGAGATAAAGAAAGCAGAGGAGAAGAGGAACGTTTTGAGCTGCTTCCGGAACTTCAGGTGGTCCGGCTCAAGTTTGGGAGGGTCAGGGAAGCCATTTCAGAGGGAGGCGTCTGCAGGGGAGAAGGATCTACCCCCCACTCTCTGCCTGGAGAAGCATCTAACCCTTAGGGCTCGAGAATGAAGGTATTTTGGAAGAGAGTGTTGGATGTAGTGTGTATCCCAGCCCCAGAAAGCCTTGTGGACAATGAAAAGGGTCTTGAACTAATCCTTGCAGCCACCGAGAGCCAGTGGAGAGATTTCATGGCTGGAGAGATACAGTCCCTGGGCTTGAGGCCAAGGATAAGTCTCGCAGTCCTGTTCTGGATTAGTTGCAGAGAGTAGAGGAAGATAGATTGAGAAAGTGGCCGAGATGTGAGGAGAGAAAGAGAGAGTGGAGTTGAAGATGATACCAGGAATGAGCGAGAGAGGAGAGTAGGCTGAGGGGAACCTGAAGGATAGCTGAGTTTCATCTGCATAACACTGTAAGTTAGAGGAGAAGCTAGAGATCAGGTGGGTCAAAGGGGCCAAGTAGAGGTTGAAAAACCAGGGTGAGAGGATAGAGCCCTGGAGAACGCCACATGTAGAGAGAGGTGGTGGAGTGAAAGGGACCAAGTTGAACCTGGGAGGGCCGGTCCAAGAGGAAGGAGGTCAGCCACTCCAGGGCCTTATCCATGATGCCCAGGTTCTCACAGAGTCAATTGATTAGGATGGCGTGGTTGACCATGTCGAAAGCAGAGGAAAGTTCCAGGATGATGAGGACAGAAGGAATTCTGGAATCAAGGTTAGAGATCAGATCTTCACAGGTGTTCAGGAGAGCAGTTTCTGTGCCTCTGGCAGCTCTTAAACCAGACTGATGGTCATGGAGACAACCAACAGATTCAGTGTGGAGAGTAAGTTGGCAGTTGGCCAGCTTTTCCAAGAGGTTGGCAGAGGGGAAAGTTCCAGTGGCAAAAGAATGATTATATAAATCAGCCAAGGCTGGATCAAAGTTGTCAATGTGGTCCTTAATGCTTCTGTAGGAGCAGGCGAGCACCTGTTTTGACAACACTTTCATAGATGGGACTTATCTAGAAACCTCGTCAGGTGTTAGAGAGGAAAAGATGGCCAAAGGGGGCCGAGAGAGGAAGAGGAGATAGTGGACAGGATGTCCTGAGTTTTAGCGGAGAAGCGAGAGGCCAAAGCCGTACACAAGGCCTGTTGGGGGAACAGGAGAGGTAGCAACCGCAACAGGATTGGCCAGTTCCTTGCAGATTTTAAGAGTTTGGCTGTGTTGGTAGAGGCCGCAGAAACGCAGGCGTGAATGTGTGCTCTCTTCTTGATGAGTCTTATTGCTTTGACTGGCATTTTGGTGCAACCAGTCTAGGTATGTCTTAATGTGGCCTGACATGCTTTAGTGTAATGTTATTATGTGTCTACATTGGTCTACATTGTGCAGCCAGTTGGACATGTTTTCATTGTGGCATGGCATTTTTAATAGCAAAGCATTAATGTTCATGTGCACTGTTGGTGACCTGCATGTATTGGATTGGTATTACCCTACACAACAATAGCAAACACTGTGGCTTTTTAGCCAATCTTTCTCAGAAAGTGTGCTGTATATTGCATCAAAACAGATTTATATCTTTCTCCTAGTGCAGTGTGTGGCATACCCCTTCACGTTTGTGCATATTGGGCAAGCGTGGTAATCTAGGCCGGCCCAGAGTGTAACGCGACTAGTGATTTGTTGCTCAGTTGGGGGGGGCCTCAGCATGGCTCGCAGGGGGGGCCCAGATCTTGTGTTACACCACTGGGGCTGGTGGCAGCTCCATGCTGAATTTGACAGGTGCTCTGGGTATCCTCCATTTTGCGATACCCAGGCCCTGCCATTGGAATCAGTTGATTCCTGATAGGAGACAAGATGGCCCCTGTGGCCTCTTGCTTTCTATTGCCCGTTACCTTGTTTTTCGCAAAGTCCTGGGAAGCCCTGACTCTGTCCCTTCCCCCTGACTCTCTGTTGGGTAGAATTCCATATATGGTATTGTGGGGAAGTCCAGGCCAGACTGGCTGGAGCCTTCCCAGTGACTGTTGTGGGTACACCCTGTGGGTGGGACCCGGGTGAATGGATTGTGTGTGACCAATATGCACTTCATGTTATGGGCGTCTGGTCTCTGGTATGTAATACAATGAATGAGACAGCCCTGCCCGAAACTGGCATAAATGCACTGTGGAATGTTGATTGACTGGGTACTTGTCCCAATACACATTCCTTGTTGTGAGTGTCTGGAGGGAGGAGAATGGCCTGAATGCATTGTGAGTCTGATTGGCTGCCTGACTGCATGAATGCCCTTCTGAGTGATTGGCTGCCTGAGTGTGACCCAGCAGAGTGAATGAGAGACAGAACAGTTTATCTGGGGGCCTCTCACTGCTAGAAATCATTCAGAAGCGGAAGTCAAAATTGATGCTTGATCTCGACCGCCGAACCTGAAGAATATGGTTGGCTGCTGTTACCTTCACAGCAATCTGAAAGTTGCTGTCACGTCGAGACTGATCCAAGAGAGGACCTGGCTAGGAGACCTCTTTCCGAGCTATGAGGGACCATCGTGCACTGCTAACCTTCGCCGAAGCGCCCTGGAAGCCATCCTTCGAAAGACTGTCAACCGGAGACGGGGACCGCCGAGGAGAACGAAGAGAAGCACCAGACATTCCGTCCACTGTCGTCAACCAGGGTTCGCAGGTTTGCTATAACTGCTGGAGGCCCGTCGAAGCTGTGTTGCCCAGAAGCGGGAACCGCTTGGCACCGAGCCACCCACAACGGGAACCGCACCGCTCCATTGATTAAGACACTTTGAATTCAAGGGCGCTCTCGTCAGCACCGCCGACCGCTTTGTCCCACTTGAGAAAGTCGAGGCCACGGACGCACCGAGGAGCATCTGCCGGTGGGTTTCCGGCCACCCAAAGACCACAGAGCACTAATGACTCAACGCCCTTGCTGGGCCAAAGTTCTTCAGTGACTCTTTCCGGCAACAAACTATTGTAGTTGAGGTGTAATGCACGCCTCATCCTGGCAGGACGTCCCCGATTGATCATCGACTAGCACCACCAGGACCGGAGCTGCTGCCTCAACGCCTTTGTTCATCATTTCTTCGAGGGATCTCAACGATCCGTGGCTCCTGCCTTAAAGGGAGCTGCTCAAGAAGGATCCGTCGACGACCCGACGTCGAACTCTGCTATTCAGGTACATTGGGGTGGTAGAACCATTTTAGAGGGAAATAAGACTCATATAACCAATATATGTACTGGGCTTGTGTTATATCTTTATTTTACAGGTTGCCCAGGTGGGGGGATCCTCATACAGAACGGTGCCTAAGTGGTAGAGGCCCAGTATTCTCCCTATTGTTTTAACCAACCTGCTTTCCTCCTAGCCTATTGTTGGTTCACTTTATTAACTGATTTGAATGACATTTGAACTGAGTACAGTTGATGCATTTTAATGGAACCAGAGTCATAGTGGTACCACATAGAAACTATATCTATTTACCATTTTAGAATTGTCGGAGCACAAAGTGTGTTATTGTGATTGTGTACATAACTTGAGCCTATTCATATAAAGAACCGTGTTTTCACTAACATAGTGTGTGGACATTCCTTTGTGGGTATTTAGGGACTAAACTGTACTTAAGAACCAGCCTGCATCACCTCCTGAGAGCTTAAGCCTTGGTTGCTCAACCACAATACCAATATAGAGAACCTTGGCTGGGGTGCTCTGTGCCTCTACTCTGCCATATAGAGGCCAGGAGTACAGATAACCCCCTCCAGTCTTTAAAGTCGGGACTTGTAGCAAGTCCGTTATGCTGCCTGGGAACTATGACCACTGAGATCTGAGTGGCAACTGGAGGGACCTCATGTTCAATTGGGCCTCTGACATCAGGAAAATGCTGGATGCCATGGAACCCAGTGACCGTAAGAAATCCAGGGCTGGCAGATATTGGGCGTTTTTTAAATTTGCCGACCATCTGTTGGATATGCAGAGCCTTGTCCTTAGGAGAGTCCGGAACTGTTCCATCAAACTGAAGCGTTTGGGAGGGTATCACCTGGGACATCTTGAAGCTGGGGGAGAAGTCCAGTCTGCGAAGGTGGTGTCAGGTGCGATCAGCCAGTCGGCCAAGTAGGGAAAAACGTGAATTCCTCCACTCCTTGGAGTGGCTGCTACCACTGGCAACATCTTGGTGACAACACTTAGGACGGAGGTGAGCACAAAGGGCAGGACCTGGAACTGCCACTGACAAACCTCAGGTACTGTCTGTGCTTTGGATTGTCAGGATTATTGGAGAAATGGATGAATTCAGTAACTAAGCGACTCTGCGTTGTAAAAAAAAAGAAATAAAAAAATGCATCTGTGCTTGTAACTTATGTACTAACCCACTAATAATAAATGGGCTGTGCTTGGGAGGAGGAGGGTGGGGGGGACTAACTGCTTTAAAAACATGCATTTTCTAGAGACACAGCAAAAAGGAAGAGCTCTAAGATTCTGAACCAGTGCATGGGTCTCTTAGCCATGGTAAGGGTTACAAATTGCAGGCAGTTAGTTATGACATGAAGCGTTTAGTGGAGATCATGATGTTGCAAAAAAGAATTATGTCACGCAGAGCAAGGATGTACCAGAGACGAAACGTTGAAGGATAGGAAGTTTATATCTTAGGTAACAAGGCACAGTAAGCCTCAATACAAGTTTGACGGTAGCCTTGCCAGTAAAACCAGCAGGCCGCTGCCAAACTTGCAAATTTTTCCAGCGCCTGCGAATGGGCAATTACCTGGTCATTACGGCCCTGCCGGACCCGGTAATTGCCCATTCGCGGGCGCCGGGATGAAATGCTCCCCATTCCCATTTGAGCCCCATAGTGCTCAATGGGGATCGGGAAGTCGGATGCACTGGCACCATTCAGAATGGAGGACAGTAATTTCTCCAGCTCCAGGCTGTCATCTGCTTTAGGGCCAAATAAGCGAGGTCCATCAAAAAGTATATCCAGAAGCTTGGCTTGCACATCTTGTGTGAACCCCGACTTCTTGAGCCAGGCAAACCTCTAAAACTGAGCTTTTGGCAATTGCACTCTCAACGCAGTCTACTGCGTCGAGGCCTGACTGGGGTGTGTGGAACATGCCCTCTTTGACCTCCCCCAGAATATTCCTGAATCCATCTCTCCCTCTGGGAACATCCTCTGCCACATATGGATGTATTTATCAAGAGCACATTTGGTTAACAGCTTTTAGAGCCATGCATCCTGACGCGAAGAATTTCTGCTGGCTTTTTCAGGCACATTGGGCTTGATAGTATTTGATGGGTTTTTACCTGAATGAGAGGCATGGGGACCCACTTTTTCGAAGACCTTCAACATCTTAAGTAAGAATTCTTGCCACTTTCCCATCGAGAAGGTTTTCGAGGGAAAACATACCAGTCAGGTAAGGAGTCTGATCAAGAGTACATCCATCTCCCCTTATTCTTAGACAAAGAAGACTAATGTCGGGATTTTCTCCTTGAATGGAACCTTCTTTGGTGTTTCTTTGAACTCTCTTTTTAATTTCTCTGGCAATTGTTTGACCACGTAGCTCTTGCCCTCATCAGATCTGCGTTTTCGAAAGGAATTGTACTGGGCGACTTCAATGGCGAATGCCCAAGAGCCAATTTCAATGCCCTCTCATTTAAAGCCTTAGGCGTCAGGTATAGATGCACCAGAGACAAGCCTTACAATAGTCGGTTAATGACAGTTTTGTGTCAGAGTCTCGACACTTTTTGAAATTGGAGGGTTTTGGAGTCCAGATAATGGTAAAAAATGTGGCTTATTGTCAAGTGGGTCCGAAAATTCTTCTGAGGTGAAGGAATGTTCCAGAGGAGCGTACTAACTATATGAAAAAAAGGAATTTAGGTCATGGGCCATGATGTGGGCTATTTGTACCGACGCCAATGTCACATCTAGATTTGACGACAGTGCCAAGGTTCCTTGACGCTAGAGCTGCACGTTGTCAAAATGTTCAGTGATCTGCTACGGCAGGAAGAATATATGTAAGGGGAGTAATCAGTGGGAAGACACAATCCAATAGAAGATGAGGGTTCAGATTATTCCTCTCGTGTCTCTTCATCATCCTTAGCAAAAGGGATGTCAGGTGGCTCTCTAAGCTACTGAGCCTAAAGTGGGGGATCAAGCGGGCAATCTTGACATTCTGGAGGACACTTCTACCGTTTGGAGGAGTGGGGAGGGTCTCACAAGGTCTAGAGCAATCTTGAGGGATTAACTTCCTGAAAGAACCTTGAAATAAGATTTCTTTCATCGAATCTGAATGCATCACGGATGGACGTTTTGCAAAGAAAACATCCTCAGATGATTGACGTGGCTGAAGAATAGGTGACGGTCTAGAAATAGGCATTGGTCTCTACTGAAGTGGGCTGCCACCATGGCCCTCCTAGCCAAGAATCAACACAATAGAGGATGTAGTGGCAGAGACAACATGTGAGGCAAGGACAACCACTCTATTCTCAGTGCAAATGGATCTCTTCCTAAGAAAGTGCCAATCATGCACTTTAGTCTGGATTCTGTTGAAGAGGGAATAGCCACTGACAAGGAAAAGTCTGCCAAGGCACTATCACCTGGTGAGCCAGCAATTATTTTCCTGATGAACTGAAGTGCATTATAATCGTTTACATCCTGAATATTCCAACTTATCTATAACCTTCTCCTGAGGCTTCGCAATTGGATTGGAAACTTTAGTCAAATCTCTTGTCAAAGATGTGTTTTTAACACTCTTAGAGGGATGCTCAGCAGTGCCAGTTGAAGCGGTCTTGGGCCGAACCCCCAGACTTTTTAGCCCCTGTTAGGGGATCCTCTGTGTGGCCGGCGATTTTGTTGGCTCCTGATTGGGGGCCATTGGAGAACTCTACGGTAATCTAAGCCACTACCAGGGTATCCCCGGCCTTGTCGGTAGACTTTTAAGGCACTATAACGGGAACTTTAAGGTGCCCTGGTACCTTTAGACCCTTTATGGTAACCTCTGAGGTAACTACAGTTGTCGGCTTGGACCGTTTGTGGGGTACCTCAACCACACAAAACCCCAGTAGCGCTATGGTCCACTTCACCCCCTCTTGAATTAGGGGGAAGACATCATCAAGTCAAAGGG
Source organism: Ambystoma mexicanum (assembly GCF_040938575.1). NCBI lineage: Eukaryota > Metazoa > Chordata > Amphibia > Caudata > Ambystomatidae > Ambystoma > Ambystoma mexicanum. Next base: position 415,430,212 of record NC_090934.1, on the reverse strand, counting down.
TGTGTGTGTCTACTTCTACGTAATGATGATTATACAAAGCACTCAACACAAACCCTTTATTCTTCACCATAGGCAGAGGGAAAAGGCTGACGGTGAGAAATGGGTAGGAAGTGTAGAAAAGATATGACAAGTAAAAAAGGCAAGAAAATATGTATCTGCAGGCACTACCATGTGTCTGATCCCGACCACGCAGAGAAGAGGACTGAAGAGTGAGGGGTGGGACCAAGGCCTTGCATACGCCAACCCTGCCATACAAATAAAATACACGATTATTTGGTGCTACATAAACGTGTGCCAGTCCCATCTCGAAGGATGAAATGTCCCAAAAGTATGGAGGAAAGGGGGTGGGACGCGGGAGTAATCTGTGTTCCAAGCCTGTGCATCACCTATTGTTTTTGTTTCTTTTTTGTACCATACACCCCACCACTCTCTGTACTCTATGAATCGGTTAAACTGTTTGGACTGAAGCATCTCCTCAACCCTTGAATTAAACAATCCTTGAGAAATGTGTGGAGATTGTGTATTATCTTTTATCCACTTCAATAAACATTCGACATCCTGTTAAAAACCGAGTAGCTACACTTGCCTATCCATTAGTCCCCATTCTACCAGGGTTGTAGTGTTGCTTTTGGGATACTTTTAAGATGCACTTGAGCTTATGTGTTATGTTCATTAGGTATTTTAACCCTATTTCACAATGCATTCAGTTTTACATATCTGATCAACTCTCTCAAAACGCTTTGAGATTTGTATATGTACTCTAATATTAAATAAAAAAGAATACAGCTAAAAAATATGAGCAAACAAAAGAATACAGCTAAAAAATATGAGCAAACAAGCATGCTACACAACATTTGGGCAAACACTGTATGAAGCAAAAGTGGAAATGCTCGTTATAAAAACAGGAAGTTATCAAATATGCTGCACACAGATGTAAACGTATACATTTTAATGTGCCTAGTTAACCAGAGAATGTCCTGCAAAAAAACACAGTTTTTATTATATAGGTTCATGTTATCCTTAAAAGAAAAAAAAAGTGTTCAAACAGTCTCCTTAAGGATGTTACAAATTCTGGCCTAGTTTATTTGTTTTATTAATGATTTTTGGTACTGATCTTTCTGTTTCGTTTTTCTTAATTTTCTTAATCATGGTGCAATCCCCATTCTGAAGACCGTAGAAGAAACTGACTGTCGTGTTTGATTGCAGTGTCAATGAGCTTGTGCTACTCATCGTCGAGTCTTTGTGGATGTGTATCTCATTGAAGTCTGGCATCAACATGACTGTCAATGGGTGGGTGCCAATGAGCCATCACATCATGCAACATGGAGATGTCCCTCAAGGTTTGCGCATGAATAACCGTCTAGTGCTCGTAGAGTCTGTCTGATGGGGAGGCCTCAGAAATGTTCTTTGACGGAGTCCGGGTTAGGCCTTCCACCCTGCTTACCCCTTTACCTTAGATGTTTTTTTAGACGTGTTATGTGATCTGCTAATCAGTCCACCTCTCCCGAAAGGCAAGGCAGACTCTGCAAGAGATTTTCCCCCTAGAGGAAATAGATGTGCCATCCTTTAAGTAGAAAATGAAGGTTAGGTTTCTCTGCCCATTCTTTAGAGTCTCGGGTGGTGCAGAGTGGCAGGCATCATTGTGGCTGTGACATAAAAACACCATCTATGTCAAGGGAGGTGATGTGGACTGTTTAGCAAACGCACAAGTGCCCAAAAGGCAGCAAAGGATGGCTAAGAACCGGGACAGCGATCATGTGACTGTGGAGCCTGTAGTTTTGATACCATTAGGTGCAGTGCAAAACTCCTGGAGAGAAGCCTGTTTATGTCACGTGGGTGGATCAACAACATCTCAAGCTCGGATAGCCTCCTTAAGTCATGCCACCAGGATGCATGTTTAATGTAATAAACTAATGCTATCTTACTGATCTTTATGCAGGAGGTTCATTGAGTAAAACTGAAAAGCCCAAGAGGTTGCATTGCTGGGGGGGCTCAGTTTTGTGACTGCGTTTCCAGAGCCATTTCTGCACAGCTATATGGAATAAAGCTGCCGGTTTCCTTATTGGCTGATGAACCACAGGTTCCTGCATTTTGTGCCGTCACACCTCAGAATCGCTTCCTTCGAACCCCCCTATGCACAGAGGACAGATTGGTGAGAGGCCTAACCTGAAGGTTGGTGTTTCTCTAGAGGCTATGTGAAAGTCCCAATTATTAAAGCATGAAGCAGTGGGGCTACAACGGGATGTAACAGCAATTTAAAAGGGGGTATAATTAAAAACATGGATAGAAGACTTAAGATTCACCAAATAATAATGGGAAACTTAAAATAATGCGGAGTATCTGGACATAATGGAGGAAAAATTAAACACATTAGATGGCGATGGAGGTCGGGGAAAAAATGACAGAGGGCAGAAATCAAATTACATCCTAATGGAATAAAAGGTATGCCAACAAGTACGGAAAATAAAATGAAAAACTATTCAAAAGAACTGGAACCCCGGGATAAGGGGTGCAGCTGCATGTGATCTGTTGATAAGCTACCAACCAGAAATATGCAGATATCTAGAAAAATACAATATATATTAACAAAGGGGGATAGACATAGACAGTTTCCTGTAGACAGGACATTTAAAATAATGAAAATGTTTCACTTGAGTGTCCTGGGGGCCAGGGGCCCTTGATTAAACCAGCAGAATGGGAAATCTTTCTTGAACGTGTTTGGAGGAGTATCAGACAACCAGAAAAACAACTAATGTACAACAAGTGGCACACCTGCTCCTTGCGCAAATCTAGTGAGACTTTATTCAGATACCGAAAGTGGCATGCCTGGAGTTTTGTTCGTCAGAGTAGACGCATTGCCTTAATGGGCAGAGGCAGACTTACAATCTGACTTGTGCATGCCCATCTCACTCACAAGGCAGATGGGCATGCAGTTCTGAAAGCATTGATTTGAGATTTAATTCGTAGGTTTGGGGTACCAATAAGTGTCAATGGTAATTGAGTGACCCACTTTATGGGAAAACGAATGCTATAGTTATGCATAATATTAAATATATAACAGACACTCCACTGACCGTACCACCCACAATCAACAGGGTTAGCGGAATGCCAAAACAGGATCCTTAATGGGAAAATAGCTAATATACATGTGGAAACCAACTAAAGTGGTTAGAGGCACCACTTTTAGCGCTAATGAATATGAGGGGGAGCTGCTGGTAGGATAATGGGACTAAGTCCCAATGAGATACTCACAAGTAGACCGATGCGTTTGCCAGATACCGCACAAATGCTTTTGAATGGGGGCATGGTACTGTTAGTGGATGATGCGGTTCTAGAATACTGTAGAGTTTAGTGGAAAATGTTTGGTCCTTTTATCAGCAGGTATTTGAAGCCCTGACCAAGGATTCTACTATTTGCTGTTACACTTTCCAACCAGGCCAGTGCATCTACATGAAGAAGCACAAGAGGAAGATCTGCTTAGACGAAAAAACGACAGATGAAGGAACAAACTCCTTTGAAGTCATACTGCAACAGGATCCACAGCTCGATGCAGACATGTTCCCACTTGGATGCAGGCAGTGCACTGCTGCATAGCCACACCACAGACAATGATATGTGCAAGATTGCGCATCATCTTAATTTGCTTATTTGGTTTGCTGTGAGGATCATTTCCTTAACACGCTTGTGACTGGTATGCTCACTGTGAAAATGGGAGAGAGGGATGTTGTCTAGCAACAATTGACCACAGTACGGATCAAAAACCGGCCAGGTTGGAAACTCCACAATAGGATTACCCGGCAGGCACTTGTGGTTCACTCTACTAAGAGTGTGGCGTTGAATATTGCACTGGGTTAATACCTAGTGCAAAGGAAGGCACCTGTGTGCAGGCTCTATTCTGTATGTACTTCTCTTCCACCATAGGTTCTCGAATAGTAAATGTTAAAACATACTCTCCCAAACGTAATTCAGAAGCCAGAGAATAAGCCCACAAAACAGCAGTGAAAATGAAACATTTGAAATGCTAACCTAACCGAATATTGTACAAAATATGTATACTTTCAGTATATACTTTGACAAGTGGACAGCAGAACCGTATAATGGATGGTCAATGGAATAGCACGATTGCCATTGATTTAGAGGTACTTTGAATGAAAATGAAATGAAAAAGTTCAAACAGCAGTTGCACCTGGAATATCTTGAACAGCCCACATAGGTTATAGAGCAGGCGATCAGTATTATGCTGTCATAACAGAAGAGCATATGCAATTAAGTCACAAGAGGCAATGTTTACATGGCAAGTTGATAAGACTGTCGGCACAGGATGCCCTCCAAAAGAGCCCTGATACATACAGTGGCAAAGAAAGTGTTTTGTGTTTCTTTAAAGCAACAGACTACTTCGCAGCAATCGCCAACTCACCCTCAAAGGCCATTGTACGCTAACGTGCATAATGAAACAGGCCCAGAAAAGTGGACTGTTCTGGACGCTGGATTTATAAAGATTTTATTGTCTATTGTCTAACCTACATTTTCAAGTGACATCTTATTTTCAAAACAAGACAGCAATCAACAGGTGCAACAATCAGACTTGCCTACAGGAAAGACATGCTGCAGAGAAGGGTACTGAGTAAAGAAGTCTGAAGGCGGAGTTTGGGATGGCCTTAATTTAATGAACTTTACACAGTTCACGCATATGAGCAATGTGAATCAGGAAAAATGGGGAGAGTGGAGAAAACTATTTGGATTATTACTTGGATCTCAGCTGACAGAAAGATGCAAGTTTAGGAGAATTAAAGATAATGGATGTTTTGACAAGTATCAGTACTTATTAACAAGTCAGGTTTTCAACATCACAGATGCAGGCAGGAATGAAAATGGAATGGGATTTTGTTTGTGAAGTGCCGGATTACCTGAATGAACAGATAAAATCCATGCAAGATTACGTAATTTGTATTTATTTGAAGAACAGGGATGTCAATTTCAATCAGATATTACTTATAATAACACATGTACAGATGGCGGAAGACAGTAATCTATGCTGAGATGGCTGGGGTGAAGGAGGGAAAGGAGTACAATATTTGAGTATTATCAGCAAAAAGGGGATAGTGAAAGCCAACAGATAAATCTCCAAGAGCAGAGGTATAGAGAGTAAAGAGAAGAGGTCCGATCCTTGGGGGGACTCTGACAGTGAGAGTGATGGGTTTAGGAGTTTGTGAGTTCCAACAGATTTTAAAGGATCATCCATTGGACATGGCAAGAGGCACTGAAAGAAGATACAGGAGTCGCAACCGAGCTGCGGCTGTAGAGACTGGAACGGAAATACACCTGTTGGCAATGCAACATTGGAGAGGCAGTTTACTAGTTCAATGCTTATGGGCCCATTGGAGATATATGGACCTCCAATTTATAAAGGGACAACAGGAATATGGGCAGGGTGTGGCTATGACTGGGTTCTTAACTGGAATATCTGGGAACTGCGGATCCTCAGAGAACAAAATGGTACCTGCTAAGCATACCTGAACTGAGGCCAGACCTATGGATAGGAATTGGCGTCCATTGGACTTCCTGGCCTTGGGAACTTCTACTTGTCTAATGTAAGAAATAAGTAAAGCTTGGTTACATAATGACTTGCACAGTAAAGATATGATGGGAAGATGCAGAGCAAGGTTTGACACCAAATGGCACTCGCCTATTGTCTCTAAGTGTCAGTTGCGTGTACCCTAAAGAAAATCTAGAACATGATTTAAAGTTTCCTCGTATCACTTTCACTTAATAACATTCATCTGCCTACAGTGTACACAATTGGGATACAAAATGAGCAACAATTGGGTACAATTGGTTCCATTCGGTTTTGAAGATTTGAGAAGCTTACTACCAGAAATTCGTGAATGCAATGATGTTATAAAGCAGCGGTCATAGGAACTAAAAATAATCAAGAAAATAATGCTTTTGAACTGGCTAAGAGAACTCCTACAATATGCACAACCTTAGATGTTGTCAGTCATGTTACAGAATGGGTGAAATCGGTTGCCCCTATATTTCTCATTGTTATTACTGTTGTGATAGTCATGTTCTCATTCGGTTTCTGGTGCTGTCGTAAAAGGGTAATTTATAGTCATAATGAAGAATACATTACTAGCCCGCAGTAATGTGTTTCTGACGTTCCTCCGACGGACCCCTCATCTTAAATCATAGATATATTGTTCTGCTCTGCAGAACTCGCAGAAATATGTTTCCTGCAGGTGGTGCCATGTAGCCTGGTTTAGAGGATCCTCGAGTCATGGGCTTCGGAACCGGACATGATGTTGACTTTGGTATAAATACATGCATGGCACCCTGTGACCTCCGTTGCCACGTTTTCCCCCTGCACAGCCAGGTCTGGGATTTAAGACAAATGTACGGATGCTTAAGCGTTAAAGTAGAGAGTCATAGTAGAATCATAGGAGGAAGCTCCTTAGGCTGGGAGCGTGATGAGGGATCCATTGGAGAAACATCCATCAGAAAGAACATTACCTGAATGAAGTAACTTGTTCTTCTAATGGAGTGTGTCCTCTCACGGTTTCGTCACCCTAGATAGACCATAGCAGTAAGATATCATGAAGGAGTGAACTTTGCAGCAAATATGTGACCACTGGTTTGAGGACTACTCGGCCAAAACGAGACACAATGGCAGATAGGGTATCAATGGCGGATAGGGTATCAATGGCGGATAGGGAATCGAGGCAGCAGTGTTTTGTGAACGTATGGATAGAAGCCCACATTGTGACCTGACAAATATCCTTCACTGCCACTCCTCTTTGAAGAGCAGAGGTAGCTGCCGCACCACTCAAGGAGTGCCCTGAATCCATCAGGGATTTGCTTACATGCTCTACTGTAACATTCAGGGACCCAAAGCACAATCCATTTGGAAATGATTTGTTACTCCTTTGCCTGTTTCTGGGTCGGTCTAACCAATGAAAAGTTGGTCTTCAAGTCTGAATTAGTTTGTCCAAGCAATATTGAAGCACCAAGCCGTTGTGGGGTCGAGTCTATGCAGTCTCTCTCTTCCCCCTTCAATGGATAAGGAGGTAGATAGAAAGCTTACAAACAAATGGTTTATGACAAATGAAACTCAGATATAACCTTCGGAAGAAACGAAGGAAGTACCTTAAGAGTCACCTTGTCTTTGGTAAAAATCGTAAATGGTGTCTTACAGGCAGGGCCTGCAATTCGCTCACCCTTTCAACTGAGGACATTGTGACCAAGAAGGCCGTCTTCCATGTAAGGCATCTCAGAGGGCACGAATGCAATGGTTCAAATGGAGACACCATAAGCAATGTCAACACCAGGTTAAAGCCCCAGGCCAGTATCACGCAGGGGGTCAGAGGGAAAGTGTTGGTTAGGACTTTAAAAAATTGGACCACCACAGAGATTGTGAAATATGACTGCTGCTCTGACGTGCACTTAAAAATAGAGAGCACCAGTAAAAACCCCTTGCCAATAGCGACCTGTCTTACTAAATGAAGCAGTAAAGACAACACTTTGAAGATGTCGCCTAGGAAGGGATCCACATCCTACAGTCTACGCCAGCTTCAGAACCTTTTCCAATGGCGGTGGCGCAACAATGCCTTTGTTGCTGGCCTTCTGGCCCAAAGCAACACCTTCACCACATCTTCTGTAAGGTCCCAATCTCTGCAGCTTAGCCTTTCAGAAACCAGGCGTACAGGTTGAGCGTGTGCACGCTCGGGTTAAGAACCAGACACCCCTCTTGAGAAAGAAGGTTGGCCTCCTGCAGTTTGTACTTCCCGTTCACACTGGATGCAGACAGATCCACTTCTGGAGTTCCCAGAGGGCAATATCTCACAAAGGACTTCCTGGCACAGCTCTCACTCATGGGAGACCGAGCCCTGCTTGCTCAGGGCATTCACAGTTGTATTCTCCTTCCCAGAGAGATGAATGTCTGACAAGGAGATCTTGTTCTGGAACACCTAGAACCAAAGCTGCATCGTCTCTCTGCACAGATGGCGTGACCCTACAACGCCTCTCGTTGACGTAATGCATAGCCACTGTGTTATCCGTAATGATCAGGACTGTCTTCCCTTGTATGGAGGGCAAAAATGCCATCAGCGCCAGACTGATTGCCCTCAGCTCCAAAAGGTTTATGTGAAGCTTTGTCTCGCCAGGGCTCACAACCCACTCACCGTCTACTCATTCAGGCGAGTTTCCCAGTCTTACAGAGAAGTGTCCGTTACTATGGTTGTATCTGGCCACAGTTTCCAAATCGGTTCTCCCGCCATAACACTCTCCCTGCAAGTCTACCACAGGAGATCCTGAGCAACTCTGCTCGTGATTTGAATCAAGTGTCTCATACTGCCAGCAAACTGCCACCATTGAGATCTGAGGGTCCATTGGAATAATCTCATTCTCAACTGTGCCTCTAGCACCAGAAATATGCAGAATGTCATGAGGCAGAGCAACGGTAGGTATTGGGCGTTTTGGAATATGGTGACCATCTGCTGGATGTGTTGAGTCCTGACCTCGGAAAGAAAAGCCTTGCCTCCACACTTATCTGCATCCTTGGAGACCTGTAATTTCTCCAGGCCATCGTCTGCCTTGGGCCCAAAGAAATGTGACCCATCAAAAGGCATATTGAGCAATTTCCCTTGTACATCTTGTGCAAAACCTGATTTACGAAGCCAGGTGCTCTTCTTATAACAGAGCTTGATGTCATAGACCTAGAACCCGTCCCTCATTTAACCCTTTGTTCTGCTGCCTCAGAGCCACAACAGACAATCGGGTATACGTGTACTTAGTAAGTGCACAAGACGTGTTTACTACTTAAGTGCCATGCTGCTTGAGGCAAATACTTTTTGGGTCAGAACGTCATACTTTTTATCGTCCCTGTCTGGGTGCAAAGGGGGGTAGGAGCTTGCCTTAGTGCCAAATGTAGCTGCTTGCACCACCAGACTGTCATGTGATGGGTGTCAAGTGAGGAACTTAATGTCGGACGAAGCAGCTTTGTATTTCTAGGTACAATCCTTATGGACAGTTGGCCGCAAATATAGGAGTGTTCCACAGCTCTAAATGAGGATGTTTTATAGCATTGTGGAAAAGGAGGACAGGTTCAATATTTGTACCCTTGTCCAGAATGTCTCTGAGATCACATTCCACAAACTCGTTTGCTGGCGGACCTCAGACTAAACCATTGGCCTTCATCCTCCTATATGTCACACTAGGGTGGGCTTGAGGATCACCTTGAGGAAGCGCAACATCAGGGGAGGTGTCCAGACTATTTGCATCATGTAAGATGGAAGCCAGGTCAGTCAGTCTATTTTCTTCAGCCTGAAACTCCTCAGGCTATTGGGAAAGGCCCATGGGTTCGAATCCTAAGGGCACCGGGTCACTGTCCTCCTTCGAGGGCATCTTTGGTGAAGGTAAAGTCCATTCTTGACTTCAGTGCAAACTTTGAAGTCAAGGGCTCTTCAACACTGAGGAGTCCTTTGAGGCCGACGCAGCGTCGAAGAACACAGCAGCCAACGAGGACATTGGTGGAGTTGTTAGGTCTCAAATCCTTGCAGAGGACTAAACCACTCCTTGGCTCTTTGCTGCACGAGGAGACTGATGATCGGAGACCCTGCCAGCTTTATCGGGTGCGGTGGGCTCTTTCTCCCAGAGGACCCAGAAGCAGGCGGACCCATCTTCTTGAAGACCCGTTACATTTTGGTATATGATATTATATTATATTTATGGCACGCCCATACACAAGTATTTCAAGGCGCAACAAGGGAGGGGTACAAAGGTGGACAAAACAGCGATCTTACTAGGCCCAGTGACATTGAAAACCCACAAGTGCAAGGCAGAGGGAAAGTGCTGAACATGTGATCAAAAACAACAACAGGGGAGGCCACCAGGGAGCGCACAGGTAATGGCAGCCTGAGTGCGGTGCTCCTGCTTTGCCAGAATGTTAGGGGACTTGAGCCCCCCCTATCAGTTCTAAAAGGGGTGGCACGGGCCTTCTCTAAGTGGTTTTTACCAAAGGAAACAGGGTGGAATTATGAGAGCAGGCCGCCTGGAGCCCCAAAGGGAGGAAGGTGTAGAGATATGGGAGGATGGCTGTAGTCCGAGGAAATACGGGGGGAGGCCTTTGAGGGTGGGGGAGCTGAATGTGAAGGGGATGAACACACCAAACTAAGAGGTCACTGGTAGCTAGGGAAGTCTGCAGAAGTGGCTTTGATGTATTGTTCCTGCAGGAGACCAAGTATGCACGAGGGGAAGAACAGAGCGTCCCGGGTGGAGCATTGGGCCAAGAATACTGGGGGTCAGGCACCCTGAGGAAGGCTGGGGTTGGAATCCTTTTTGGCAAGGGGCTAAGAATGGAGGCCACAGAGGTCTGGGCAGATGAAGAGGGATGGGCCCTCCTGATATCGGGGTCCATAAATAGGGTGCAGTTTACATTTGCAACAATCTATCGCCCAAATATGGGACAACAGAGATTCCTGCTGAAAACTTTCCCAAAGATAATGCTCAAGGCCTCGGTCCACATAATACTGGGGGGTGACTTTAACATGTGGGCAGATTCAGATATAGACAGGCAGGCCCGGGAGAGGGGTACAGGGGAGGGGAAGGCGCCAAGATGGACACAAGAGGAGGTGTTGACGATGCTGGAGGTTTATTGGTTACGGGACATATGGAGACACCTGCACCCAGAGGAGAGGGGTTATACGTTTTACTCTGCCTCACATGGTACTTTCATGAGGATAGATTAATTGTTCATTTCAAGGGGTCTCTGGTAGGAGGCCCTGAGCTCTGTGATCTCTCTGATCACATGATCAGAACACGATTTGGCCATAGTGGACCCAGACAGGAGAGGGATGGTACCCCGGGGGGCGAAAATGGAGATGTAATGAATCACTCTGGAAGGACCCAGTGTTCAGGGAGGAGCTTTCCCAGGATATTTGTGAATTTTTCAAAACAAACAACACAGGGGAGGTCCACAAGAGGACTGAGTGGTATGCTGATAAGGTGACATGGAGAGGGATCCTGATTAGGGAAGGGGCACGTAAAAAGAGCGGTACCTTACTGAAATTAGGCTACGCCATGAAATTGCCCAGTTAGATAAGAGTGCAAGGGATGCCGAAGAGGGGAAGGCGGAAAGGGTCATGGAGGCTAGGGCGAAATGGGAGGAGCTCCGTCTTCTTGAGGAGGGTCAAATAATTAGGAAGCTACAATTTTTTAAACAAAACTTTTATCAAAAAGGAGATAAAGCGGGCGAAGGGAGGGACGGCGTACAAGAGGTATTTGCATTTTTCTATGAAGACCTCTATAGAAGAGGCACCAACGCAAACACTGTAGTAATAACAAATTATTTGGAGGGGATTCGGATGCCTAGTCTACCCCCAGAGGTTACAGAGGTAATGGAAGCTCCAATAACATCTGACGAAATACGGGCGGCAGTGGGGAGTATTCCAACGCGCGAGGCCCCAGGGAAAGACTGCTTCTCAGCAGGTTTTTATAAGTCCTTTCTCACCCCCCTCATCCCATTGATGGTTGATCAATTCAATGATATTTTGGAGATGGGAGAGGCTCCAGAATCCTTTGCACGAGCATTGATCACAGTCATTCCAATGGAGGGCAGGGACCCCAAGAGATGTGGTTCTTACCGCCCCATTTTGCTCTTCAATAAAGACACTAAAATGTATACGCATATTTTGGCTGCAAGGCTGGAGACACATATGCCCCAGTTGATCCGTTCGGACCAAGTGGGATTTATAAAGGCCCGCCAGGATTCGGATACGTGTAGGAAAACTTTGCATTTGATCCATGAGGCGCGAGGAATGGAGGATGACCCGGTCCTCCTTTCAGTAGACACGGAAAAGGCCTTTGATAGGGTGGAGTGGGGTTTTCTAACTGGGTAATGGGTAAGGTCGGAATGGGCCCCAGATTATGCAGGGGTATCATGGCAGTCTACGGATCCCCCCCAGGCTTGTGTCGCGGTGAACATCGGCTTCTCCCCTTGGTTTGCTCTGAGCAGGGGTATGAGGCAGGGGTGACCTCTCTCGCCGATCTTATTTGCGCTATCATTAGAACCACTAGCGTAGAAAATCTCAGAGGATCCAGGAGTAGAGTGATTCACGGTGGGGGGAAAAGAATATAAGGTAGCACTATATGCGGATGATATGCTCCTGCATATTAAGAACCCCCTATCCTGCAATCCCAGGGTAATCGAACTGGTTGAACAATATGGAGTACTCTCTGGATTTAAGATTAATAGGTCAAAATCAGTGCTCTTCTCGCTGGATATAGAGACAGAGCCGTACAGAGGTTTTCCCCATTGGGATTCCTTGTAAAGCAGGGCACAGTGAAATACCTGGGGTGAACCTCACAAGGGGCCTGGGTGATTTATTTTGGGCCAACTTCCCTGCTCACTAGATTTCACGCTGACCTAGAGAAATGAGGACAGTTGACAATTTCGTGGCTGGGTCGCCTCAATGCCCTGAAGATGACGTGCCTACAAAGATTTCTTTATGCCTTTCAAATGCTCCCCATCCGAGTCCCTGAGACATTTTTCTTAGAAGTAAAGGCGGCCACGCTAAAATTCCTTTGCCTGGGGAACAAATCAAGAATCTCCTGGGATGTTCGCGCTCTCCCGAAGGAGAGGGGGGAATGGGGCTTCCAAATGTGAGACTGTATTACAAGGCCGCACAGCTACGGGTCTTTGTCCCGCACCTCAGATCGCAGAGAGAGTAGCAATGGGTGGATTTGGACAATCTCCACTTGTCCCCCGCTTCCATCAGGGAGTGGCTGTGGGTACCTAGGGACAGGTTCCCACGCAGAATTCATGACCACCCCATCTTGGGAACACTGTGGGATTTGTGGAGACAGGCCACCAAAATGCAGGTGGTCATGACATGGCCCTCCCCGCTGAGCCACTGTGGGCAGTAGAAATACAGGATGCAATCCTGAACCCAGAGAGATTTCAGACGTAGCAGGTCTGGAGCAGGTGGGCCAGTTATGGAGAAGGGGCACCTTTATCTCGATAACAGATCTGGAAGAAGAATTGGGGTTGGGCACCCTGTCAGCCTTCTCCTACCTGCAATTGAAGGGAGTACTCGCAAGTGGGAAATGGAAAGAGGGTGCAGAGGGACCCTACTCTTTTTGAGAAGATCTTGGATAAAAGGACAGATATGAACAGCCTGATTTCGGCCATGTTCAGGGAATTGGTGATTGCAGAGAAGGGATCCACTGAAAAAAGGAGACAAAAATGGGAGGGAGACCTAGAGAGGGAAATAGAGCAGGCAATGTGGTTGAGACTCTCTAAGGGGGCCTTGCAGCCTTCGATTTCTTCCCAGTATAAGCAGAACACCATTAAGCTCCTTCGCAGGTGGCAATATGACCCTGTTAGGCTTTCAAAGATGTTTCAGACTGTGTGCCCAGACTGTTGGCGCTTATGTGGAGATAGGGCCGATTACTGGCATATGTGGTGGGGATATCAGCGGATAAAGGTCTTTTGGGAGGAGGTGCTTGGCTGGATCAAGGACCTAGACGGTGTCTCGCATATCAGAGATCCTCTAGTGGCTCTGTTTGGCTTGGAGGAAGTGGAAGAACTGGGCAGGGTTGGGTGGTTGATGGCGCCACTGCTGCTCGCAGCAAGGGCCTGCCTGGTGATGAAATGGAAGAGGGCCAGGACCCCAAGTAAAAGGGAGTGGATCAATGTAGCACTGAATATATGCTCCATGGAGAGGATCACGGCAGCACTACACGGAAAGGCAGCTTCCCATGAGTCAATGTGGGGGGAATTTTGGACTAAATATGGGAAGGAATGAGGTGATGAGACTGTGTGTACAAGATCGGGGGCTCGGTGGTGCGAGATGTACGAACTATAAACAGAGGGGGTGAGGCCTTCCAAACCCTGGAAGGAGGACTAAGAGCTTGAGAAGGGCTCAAGAGGCAGCCATGGATTTAGAAGGGACTCACTACTTTACTTCAATCAGACAGCCGATATAATTGACCAATCGGTCAATTATAAAAGACACCGGTAGTAGGGGGTGGGTGTTAGTGGGGAAGGTGGGGGGTTGTGAAAAAAGGGTTTCCTCTTTAGCCTTTGTTATCACAAAGTTTGCTGTTTGTATTATGTGAAAACTGAAATAAAATAAAAAAAATAAAACAACAGGTAGTGCAGGTGGCAAGTGCAAGAATTAAGCGCAGAAAACGGGTGTCTGATAAGTGCAGGTTAAGGGGTCTGTAGATTTGCAGATACAGACCCAAGTGCAAGGGTTGCCAGGAGGCAGTGAGGGTATGCAGCTGGGTGGGCAGAGATCTGGGCCCGAATTCAGAGGGCAGCCAGGTGCCCAGTGCAGAAACAGACAGAACAGCAGGGGAGAGGCAGAGAGAACGCAGAAGCAAAGAGGAAGGTCTTGGGGTGCTTCCAGAACCGAAGATGGTTCTCCTGAAGTTTCAGGGAGGCAGTGAGGCTGTTCTAGAGGGAGGCCCCAGCCGAAGAAAGAGATCTACCACCAACTCGTTGCTTGGAGAAGCGACTGACCCTGAGGGAGTTGGAGGAGCGAAGATTTCGAGTAGGAAGGTATTTCCGAAGCGAGAGTTGAAAGTATTGCGCACCCAAGCCCCAAGAGACCTTGTGGACAATGCAGAGGGTTTTAAACTTAATCCTTGCAGCCACTGGGAGTCAATGAAGATATTTCAGGGCTGGAGAGATACGATCCCTGGGCTTGAGGCCAAGGGCAAGTCTTGCAGTCCTGTTCTGTAAGAGTTGCAGAGAGTAGTAGCAGGCAGATATAGAAAGAGGCTGTTGCAGTAGTCCAGCCTAGAGAGAACCAGAGCTCTAGAGACAGTGAGCTTCTGGGGGAGGAGAGGAAAGGGGGAATACCTCTGGGGAGGTGCAGTTGGTAGTTTGACTTCTTAGAGATGTCAGAGATGTGTGTAGTCATGGAAAGCATGGAGTCGAAGATGACCCAGAGGTTCTTAGCCTCAGAGGTGGGAGCAGGAAGAGGGCCAGCCAGAGAGTGACAAGAAAGGCAGGTGCAGGAGTGCTGTCTCACTGGCATTAAGGCAGAGGTCATTGGCAGCCCACCACTCCTGGATTGCACACGGTCTGAGATGAGAGAGGGAGAAGAGGTGGCAGAGGGGAGCCTGAAAACGAGCTAAGTGTCATCCGCATAGCACTGAAAGTTGGGACAGAAAGCAGCAATGCGGTCGGCGAGGGATGCCAGGTATTGGTTGAAAAGCCAGGGAGAGAGGTTAGACCCCTCAGGAACACCACAAGTAGAGATTAAGGTAGAGGACACGAAGAACCCAAGTTGCACCTAGGAGGGTCGGTTGGAGAGGAAAGAGGTCAGCCAGGACAGGGCCTGATCAGTGATAGCCAGGCTATCAGAGAGGCAGTTGAGCAGGATGGCATGGTTGACCGTGTCAAAGGCAGAAGAGAGATTGGGTAGGATGAGGACAGAAGATAGATTAGAATCAAGGTTGAATCAAGGTTGGAGAGCAGGTCTTCACGGATGTCCAGGAGAGCAGTTTCTGTGCTTTTGGCTGCTCTAAAGCCAGACTGATGGTCATAGAGACAACCAACAGAATCAGTGTGGAGGCTCAACTGGGAGATGGCCAGCTTTTCCAGAAGTTTGCCCAGGAACTGAGTGATCGAGATAGGGCAATAGTTAGCCGGGCAGGAGTGGTCGGCAGTGGGTTTCTTGAGAAGAGGGTGCACAAGAGAGTGCTTCATGGGGGAGTGAAAGGCTCCAGTGGCAAAGGAGTGGTTGCAGAAGTTGGCTAGGGCAGGAGCGAGGGTGTCAATATGGTCCTTGATGGTTTTGGATGAACAGGCAAGAACCTATTTTGACGAGACTTTCATAGATCGGACTTGTCTAGAAATCTTGTCAGGGGAGAATAGAGGCAAGGAAGAGAAAGAGGGTGGAAAGGCAGCTGCAGGGGGGCCTGAGGAAGCAGAGAGAGAAGTGGGAAGAGGAGGAGAGGACAAGGGGATAAGAGGGTGGACAGGATGTCCTGGGTTTTAGAGATGAAATGAGAATCCAGGGCCGTGCAGAGCGCCTGGGAAGGGATGGGAGAAGTAGAGACTGCAGCAGGACTGACCAGCTCCTTGCAGATTTTAAAGAGTTTGGCCGAGTTGTTAGATGCTGCAGAGACGCAGGCTTGGATGTGGATTCTCTTCTTAATGTGGATAGAGAGCCAGCATTGCCTTTGGAGCAAACAGCAGGCCAGTGTGTCAGTGGATGTACAAAATGCCTGCCATTTCCTCTCAGCCACCCTACACTTGCGTTTAAGGGTGACAAGGTCAGAGTTGTACCAAGAGTTGCACTTGGCTTTGGGCTTCAAGCAGATCCTCATGACAGGGGCGAGAAAACCCAGAGTATCAGAGATAGAGTGGAGCTTGGAAAGGGCTGTGTCAGGATGAGAGTCAGCCAGAGGTGGAAGAGGGGAAAGGTGGCAGCGAAAGCCTCAACTTGCACACACTTCATGGGCTGGATGCCCGAGAAGGTAGGTGGCAGTGCTGGAGCTGACTTGGTCTGCAGGGTAGAGCAGGAGAGATGGGAGGAAAGAAGAAAGTGATCGCTCCAGGAGAGAAGCATTTGAGAGGGTCAGAGAGGGGACAGTCAGAGGAGATGAGAAAATCCAGAGTGTGCCCTGCAGAGTGAGTCGGGCCAGAGGGAAGAATTGAAAGAGAGGGAATCGCTGAGGTCACGAAAGAGTCCAGAGGAGGGACAGGAAGCATCCAGGTGGATGTTGTGGTCTCCAATTAGGAGTTCAGTGATCGAGGTCAGGAGGAAGGATTGACAAGGGTAAGACAGGCCTCCTCGTTCTACTCGACCTCAGCGCCGCATTTGATCTCCTCGACCATAACCTACTCCAGAATCCGCTAAAAAAGACCACCAACTGCTCTGATGAAGCCATCAGATGGATAATGTCCTTTCTAAAAAACAGAATATCCAGAGTGCACTGGGGGGACAAGTTCTCCCTCGAAAAAGAAATCCTCTGTGGAGTTCCCCAAGGGGCCAGTATGTCACCCCTACTGTTTAATCTTTACTTAAAGTACCTATGCCTTGTTCTCGACCACATAAACACCTATTTCACTAACTATGCTGACGACACGCAGCTTGTATTCGAACTAAGTGGCAATTATCAGAAAGATAGCAAGCAACTTACCACGATATACAACCACGTGGAGCAATGGATGGACTCCAATTGGATGTGCCTAAACGGAAAAAAAAACAGAACTCATGATTTTCGGCTCATCCTCTGCTCGTGCTAAGCTACCCTCATCCTACACATCCTTCCACATTAAAGATACCCCCATTCCGGTCCTAAGCAAGGTTAAAACCATAGGTATGCTGCTAGAAGCATTGTTGGGTGCGGACGCCCAAGTACAGTTCATCAAAAAAAACTGTGCCTACCACCTCCGTCTAATAAAAGCCATCAGACCTTTCATATCCGAGGAAAATTGTGCGACCATAGCAAGAGCCACCATCTTGTCGCGCGTTGACTATGGCAATGCTCTAGTCCTGGGTGCCTCCAAGCAATGCCTACAAAGCTACCAAATTGTACAGAACAACGCGGTAAGAATTGTCAAGCTCAAAACTAAAACAGAGCATATCAGCAACTCCAGAAGGGAGCTTCATTGGCTGAAAATCGAAGATAGGGTGCATTTCAAAACCTTAACCATCGTTCACAGATGCATCTACGGAAAGGCACCAACCTACTTAAAAACTAGGATCAAACCATACGTTCCTAATAGAACACTGAGATCATCCCAACTTGTTAAAATTGCTACGTCACCTCACAAACTCAAATGTGGCTTAGGTAGAGCCTTTCCAACCCTTGCAGCCAACCTTTGGAACAACCTACCAGACCACCTTAGACTGGAAACCAACTACTCGCGTTTTCGCAAACAGGTAAAAACCCACATCTTCAAATAAACGGCCATCACGGCATATACCTCAGTTAGCTTAATTCTATGTGACTGTCCCGTCTGCTCTGTCTAATCACTATCTGTTCCGTCCATTCTCGTGTCCTTGTTTCTGCGCCCCGAGGCTCGCAAGCTACCGGCGCAATATAAATAATAAATAAAATAAAAATAAAATAAAAAAGGAGAGGGTCAGCCCACTCAGAGAGGAAAGGAGATAGTCTGACCAGGTGGCCGATGGATAGTAGCAATGGTGAGAGAGAGGCCAGGAGAGCGAAAAGGCCTGCAGACAAGGCATTCGAAGGAGGAGTAGGCCTACATAGGAATCACAGAGGCAGGAATCCACTCCGGGAAGATCAAGGCTACACCCCCACCAGGATGGTTGGATCTTGGCACGGAGAGGATCTTGTAGGGAGGAGAGTGTCGAAGCTTGGGACAGACCTGGCCGTGAACCATGTCTCGGTGAGACCGAGGACATCGAGGTTGAGTTCTTCCAGGAGGCAGCAGATATCAGATGAGTGTTTAACAGCCGAGCGAGAGTGGCAATATGGAGAAGGTTGCCAACCTTGAAAGACTTCCGGGAAAGGAGACAAATCAGAGGTACGCCCTGCAGAGGTGTGAAAGGAGCGCAAGAGGGGACAGAAGAGGATGGAGGAGAGGGCAAGGTAGCCAAGGAGGAGGCAGAGGTGGGAGGCAAGGAAGCTGGAGAGGAGAGAGAAGGCTCAGCAGGATTAAGAAGTTGATGAGGCGCGGACAGCATCTATTAAAGAGAGGAAGGTTGGCCTGAGGGCCTTGGACCATGATGGTGCCATTCAGGTAGACATTAATGATTACCTAAGAGGAGTGGAAGGGGGCGGGGCAGGAGGGCCTCCCACTGGGTGCCACCATGGGAGAAGATGAGAAAGGCAAGAGCACAGAAACCATAGGAGTCCATAGGTCTGGCAAAGGAACGACAAAGAGGATGTCAGTGAGGGTCTGTCTGGAAGATGCGGTGGTGTGGGTGTCAGTGATAGGGCGACCATGGTTAGAGACCAAGATATCCCCTTTGTACTTCTTCCTACCAGACATAGTAAGAAGGGTAGGATAGTCAATGGAGAAAAAGTAAGATGGGAGAAACAGAGAGTGCCATAGGTGATGTGGAGGAAGAGGAGAGAGGGGGGGTGGGAAGGGAGTGAGAGAAGAGCGCCGGGGGGGTGGGTACACTAGGGGAGAGCGCGGGGGTCAAGAAGAAGAGGCAGAACAAGCCAGGAACAGCAGGACAGAGTAGCACAATACAGTCACTGGACACATCCAAAATCGCAAAAACAGTAAGCCACAGGGCACAGCTAAATTTGAAATTTAGCAAAAGGTGAAACACAGTAAGCCACAGGGCAAAGCTAGATTCGAAATTTAGCAAAAAAGGTGAAACACAGTAAGCCACAGGGCACAGCTAGATTCAAAATTTAGCAAAAAGGTGAAACACAGTACAGCTACAAGGCACAGCTAGATTCAAAATTTAACAACAAGGTGAAACAGTACAGCCACAGGGCACAGCTAGATTCGAAATTTAGCAAAAAGGTGAAACATAGTAAGCCACAGGGCACAGCTGGAGGCAATAAGAGTGGGAGTCCAGGTGAGATGGAGTGAGGGTGGGAAAGTGAGAAGGGTAGGAGCACCTATGGGTAGAGGCGACTAACCCATGGGGCAGTGATGTGAAAGTGGCACGATAGTTCCAGCTTCTCCAAGGAGCGGGCATACACCTGTATTCATACCTCGATGATTGGTTAGTACAAGTACCATCTTATGCTGTGGTGATACAAATGGACCCCATCCAATACCTACAGTCCCTCGGCTTCTCCATACATTTCACAAAATCCTGCCTGGTGTCAGCTCAGCAGGCATTGTATCTGGGAGCAAAGCTCAACACATTGTCCTGCAAAGCTATGCCTTCCCAGGAGCAGGTGTCCATCCTTTTTCAAAAGTGCACCAGCTCAGCACTTCCACTGCAATGTCATTCTGCAGTTACAAGTCACTGTTGGGCATGTCGTCTTGCATTCCTCTCATCAGCCATTGCAGGCTGCACATGCACCAGTTACAGGAATTCCTGGACACACGGTGCGTACAAGTCTCTGGATCCCGGGAGGATAACATCCTCCTCACACAGCAATACTGACACAACCTGCATTGGTGGTCCATACAGGCTCATGTAGTCCTGGGCGCCCCTTTTCATCTACCTAGTCACCAGGCCACCATCATGTCAGACGGCTCCCTAGAAGGTTGGGGAGCGCGCACACACAATCTTCATGCCTGAGTAGCGAGCTGGGCATGCAGAAAAAAGGAACTGGGGTCATGGGGCGCTGTGCGTGCTATTTGTACCAACATCCTATCCGGCACCAAAGCCGTTGACTCAAGGATCCTAGACACCAGGCTGCATAGCACCCTCTGTGGGGAAAAGCTTCAGAGTTCTGCAAAACAGGAAAATATATATTTGATCGAATATGACAAATCCGTGGGAGGACACAATCCATTGGAATGTATGCTACTGCTGAATGTTAGCAGCATTGAACTTAAACATGTTAATTCTTTGGAGGAGGAAAACGATGAAACAAACAAATTCAACAAGGATATTTTGCTAATGTTATAAACTACTCTACATTTTCTTTTTGGAGCATTAATGTAATAGCTAAAGAGCATGTACCACTAAACACACTGACATACACTAAAAATTAATCTGGATAGTCAGAAGTAGGGGTATGATGACACCAGTGGCATTTGATTTATAGATCTGAAAACATATAGGTGCCATGGATGGTGCACAGCAGCCACAATCAATGGGGGTGTGAGCTAAAGCTATGTTCATAGGTGTTGGTTTGGACCGATACCACATTGAGTGGCAAACACATGAGTGCCCAAAAGACCTTGCAAGGATGAAGCCACCATACGAAGCCCAAGTACACATACCTGCCCACATTTGATCATGAAGGCTGGTTTAGCTACCTAAGAACCAAAATAGTTGTCATGTGGCTGCTGAGCCTGTATTTTCGGTACCATTAAGTGCAAGAGAATAGTCCTTGGCAAGGAGGTGGTTCATGTCAGGTAGGTGGGTTGGGTATACACTGCATACATTGAGCTTGGATGGTCTCCTTAAGCCATGCTCCTAGGATGTACTGTTAGAAAGTCCATTGCTAATGGAACACACTTAAGGTAGCGCACCCAAGCAAGTACCCACAAGTACCGCTTTTACCGCGAGACGCTCCTCTCCTGGATCAACTTTATGTGGATACTTTAATATTGCTGAGGTGATTGCTTCTAGAGACTATTTCGTGAACTGCAATTGTTGATATATGTGTTGCAGAACATTTATACTTTCATTTGTTTGCTTTTAGATTACAAACTCACTGTTTGCTTGTGGCCACGCCCCCTAATTGGTTCCTGCTACTTAACCAGAACCCGCGCACCCGAGCAAGTACACACAAGTACTGCTTTGCCACGGTGAACGGCTGGCGGTACTTTTGGCTCCCATTCTTCTGTGGTTCTTCTGCAAGCTTGCTCGGGTCTGTATTTTCATCATTGTTCTAAATGCATTCTAACACCTTGTATGCTAACTACCCTCTACACGCTCAAATCTAACATGCCGTTTACAACGGCTTCTGTTAAAGCCCCCGCTTGCTTCGTCGCATGACAAAAAAAGCAATTACACAAACACTGGCATCTGCAAAAAGAAACAACACGCCCCTTGCCGATATTCGCAGCTTTTGTTTGCCTCGCTTTTCTGCAAAAGATCTGTTGCCGACAGATTTGCAAGTCGCTCTTTCTGTAATAACCCCCGATTGTGGGTTTAATTCATTGCTGGCTCCTTGTAACAACAGGATTCAAACAGGAACTGGCTCATTAATCATTGCTGGCTTCTCCTGCACACCCGATGACCCTAACCAGGATGTCCATAAGTGTAACAGGGATCAGAACTTTAGAAATCACGGTGCTTCCACGAACCCTCCTATAGCAGTACCGACAGTAACTAAGGGCTCGACTCGACCTGAGCCGAGTCACCCGATCTCATCAACTAGCGGAAGCCCACACTCCCATTTTATTACAAAAATTGGATTAATTCAGTTAATAATAGAGATCGTGATAATGTCTACGACTCTGACATTTCATTACATGCTAGCCTATCAGACTCCGCCATCAGGCAAAATCTATCTCAATCTCTGATTTTATTAAATCACGAATCTCATAATTCGCCAGCTGTTTGTGTCATTTGTTGCACCCACTCCTCGCAGACCAACTTTATTACCCGAACACAAAAGTGATCCAAAACAGATCTATGCTGGAAACCACTCTGTCTGCAATGAATATGGCGATTAGTAGCCAGACCAAACCATTTGAATCATTGGACGTGAATATTTCCCAACAATCTCTGAAAATCCAGCAAATTCAGGATTGGATAAACCATGAAACATGTAATAAGACACCTGACCACTCTGCACAAAGAAAATCACATCAATCCCTGCTCTGTAAACATCTGGATTGTCCTGCATCAATTGCGCCAGCTCCAACGATAAAACCGGTTCTCCCTGCATTTGAACAAATGATACGTCCAGTCGATGATAAATCTCCAAATGTATCTGTAATTAACATCGAAGACCTTTCTAATGCTGGTGCTTCGGATCTTCCTTCATCTGCTAATTTTGAAGTGCCTCGACCCTTTGGTATTTTTTGACTTGGACAATAAGACAAAAAAAGCCATGAAAGTCACTCATATAAAGCCTTTAGCTGTGAAGCAGGTGAAAAACATAAAAAAATATAAAATCTGTTCGATCCATTACAAACTCAACTTCCAAACAGTTTATACGGTCCAATGCTGCCTCGCAAAAGCAAATCATACATGACAGCTCTGCGGTTATTACAAAATATAAAAACTTGCTTAAAGACCAAAAAGACAAAACTCCTCAAAAAGAAAATCATTCTTTAGCGCATCCTCCACTGGACAAACTTATTTCCGCCCTGGTGGTCCAACCTGAAATTAATGCACATGCTGACTATCAGCCAATCATTGCCTGATCACAATCGAAAAGAGAAGAAAGTCTCATTCACTAACAAAGATTTTTCATCTGTTGAACAACAGCGTTTCGAGATCAGGAAAGCTGTTGACCTTTGTTCAGGCTCACAGTTTAAATCACATCACTTATCTTCAAACGACAGCCAAAAAAGTCATTTTCCGAACATTCACAAAAACATTTCAAAGCAAGTTAGAGAACAGACAAGATTAATCTCTCGTCCATTGCATCCACTCGGACCTAACGCGGAAACAACAATTGTGCAGGGAAATGCTCCAAACCATTTGACTTCTCGCCTTGACTCCAAACTTGACAGCAGACAGCTTTTCTGTTCTACAAGGAATAAGATGCAATTCAAGTTTGACACTGTGATAATGAAATGTTGCAATGCTCCTTACGCCACCAATGATCTTTGCAGGACTAGCATTACGAACATTTTTTGAGGATGTACCTGCGCTGGCAGACATTGCGTCAATTGACATCGACCAGGTCAAATTCTTAAATCATACTGATCTGTCAATTGTTAGGCTATGGATCCCCTCAGCCATTGTTCTAAATGCCATATGACATGCAAAAATGGATCTATTCTCTTTGGGCTTTATCATCGCCTTAGATCCACACAACAGTGACGTAAAACTCCCAGTCATACAAAAAGGAAAATCATCCTCGGGATGTTCTAAATGCACCAGTCTAACTTCACTTTCCCTTAATCAATGGGCTGAACCGTCTGCATAACAATCCAACACCAATGAAGCAGAAAAAATAAAACTTACTCTGGCTAGTTGGAACACACGTGGTCATGTCCACATTATGGATACTAGCGATAATTCAATCGACAACTTTGACATAATAGCATTCAAGAGACATGGAATAATCATCACATCACTTTATTGCCAGTGATTTCAGCTCACAAGGGTCGACCTAGGTCTGGCCTCCTTGTAGCTATAAAATTGAACACAGGTCTAACTCTGCAACCGTGGCTATCACCGAACATTTTTACACAATTACTGAAAATCCACCATCAAGACCGAACATTGGCTCTTCTTGACATCTAGAGAAATCCAGTTGCCATCTCTGATGATCGCTTTTTTAAGGATGTAGAACATCTTCGACAATTATTATTGATCCAACCATCACAAATACCATCATTACTGGAGATCTGAATTTGCACTGTCTCTCCAAGGCAATGACAAAGTGCCTTAAGTCCACAATGAGATGGACTGCATTAATGAATGACAGACACTTTGTGATGGCTAATGGCTCACTTCCCGGAGATCTTCCATCCCATATTACCTGGAGCAGAGCCCCTTCAACGAGTATAATTGATTACATCTATTTGGACAAAGAGCTTTACGCTGTTCCAACAGATTTGAGGTAATTAGCCAACAACACTGTGATCACAATATGTTAACCCTCTAATGGACTCGGGATCATAAATGCCCTCCAGCCGTGAAGCAGGGGCATAATGGCTCACTGAATGTGAACAGTGCCAAAACTTCTTTTAGATGGATGGAAAATAGGCTTCTACAGCTTAATGACAAGCTTCTGTACAGTCAACAAAAGAACAGTGATGGATCTTATACGTCTGCCCTCCTCTCTTTCAAAACTGTGCCCATGGCCCCCAATCGAACATCACAAAGAAATATCCATCACTTTGACCCTGAACTGCAGCATGTAAAAGCAGCATTTTGACGCACCAAGAAACTAATTAACCAACTACCTTTTTCACAAAGGTCTCATGCAATGAAATATGCTAAATGTAAATACAGAAACTGGGTTTGTGGCCGAAAGGCTCTACTTTATCAACAAGATGGAGAAGCAATGTTACAGGTGTTAACTAGCAAGAACACGGCGCAAGTATGGTCTCTTCTTAATCAAGCCATCCATAACACCCAATCAGTTGCTCAAATTAATGGAGTCACTGAGCAACAGTGGCTGCAACATTTCTCTAGTCTATATTCCAGTTCGAGCTCGATGCCTAGTGGAGTATGCACACTCCCTCTACATCTTGGCATTTACCAACTTCTGAACAAGATATTGAATATTTCATCAAGTCATCAAGTGGATTATGAGCCCCTGGACCCGATGGGCTAAGCATTAACATGCTTAAAGTCCATCCTTACACTTGGTCCAATATTCTAAACATCTTCACAGACATTATCACATTATCACAAACCGGACTATACCACCGTCTTGGCGTAAATCTGTGAGTGTACCGATCTACAAGAAAGTAGACTGAACACTTGCCAAGAACTAAAGCCCTATTGCGCTGTTAGATGTGCCTGGAAAAATCTTTGCCCAGTTTGTGCTCTGAGAATTTAACAAATGGACACTGGACACCATAAACGTGATACAAATCAAACAGGATTTGTTTGAGGCATGGGTGCATGAATCAACTTAATGACCTTGAATGCTATCAAACATCAAGCACACGTCACAAGACAACCGTTATACTTTACATTTGTTGACTTTCATGCATTTGATTCAGTTTTTTGTCACCTTCTGATTCATAAACTGACCAGAGCAGGATGTCCAGACACCTTAATTGACATCACCAACAAATTGCATTCAAATACTACAATACGAATCATACTTAATACTGAGGGCCTGCTATCTGCTTCTATGCAAACATCAAGAGGGCTGAAGCAGGGTTGTATTCTTGTACATATTGTAATGTTTTTATATCTGACATGCCCGATTCCTTCAAAAACATCATTACCGATGCTTCCAACCTGGGCCGAAAAATAGTACCCGCCTTGTTATACACAGATGATTTGGTATTAAATTTCAAGACCCCTAACAGGTTTGCAGAATTTACTTCACTCTATGACATCATAGATACATGTCAAGCAGTTATCTATTAACATTCATAAAACTAAAATCATGCTCTGCAACGTTACATCTTTGAGCAGAGGCAAAGTTAAGTGAGCCCTGCAAATTACTGAAATACAAATGGTTGCTCAATACACATATCTAGGCATGATCATCGATAATCAACCACATAAAGTTCATTTAGAGACCTTGGAATCAAAATTAACCATGGCAATTTCTCAAACTAAAATTATTCTTCACAAGTATGGCACATTTTCTATATTCCCTGCGATAACTTACTATGACCAAAAAGTTACTCATGTGCTACTACTACGTTCGTCATTCATTGTTGACATTCCTTCATTGCTCATGGAATTTTTGAGTTTTCAGTTGATGGCTTTCATAACTTCAATTTTGTAATAGCTTTGCTTGTCTGTTCAATCGAATCAAATGTAAACTTAGAGGATGTTAAATCACTGATAATCCTTAGCGGTTTTACTTTCCTTATTACTTTTCCTTTTCTTCAGAAAATGTGTATTATAAGAAATACATCACTGTTCAATTTGAGAACAATGTTAAAATTGTATATTTGTGATTTTTTACTTTTGTAAATTTATATTGAAAAGTTGATTTATTCAGCTGTATCAACAAAAAAAGTTTGAAAAAAATGTAACAGACTTAAGGTATCTTAAATAGTTTTATTTTTGAGGTTATGCAACACTGTATAACCTCTAGGTTTATGTGCTCGGGGGTGGGGGGCCTCGACAACAGGGGTTACTCTGCCAGTTTCCTGACCCATTTCTGCACAGCTATATGGTGTAAAACCTGTTTATACCTTTGCTGCCTGTTTCCCCATTGGATTATTGGGCAATGAACTGCAAGAAAATACCGATTGTCCTCAAAATATATTAATTGGGACCACTAGTCCTATGGATAGTTAAAATTGCCTTTTTGGTGTGTCCGGTCTATCATGGTTTGTAAAACTGCATCCTGAAAGGGACCCTGGGCACGGATTACCAATCCCCCTGTGGAAGGCTATCTGTAGGAAATGTGCACTCCTTAACAACCCTTCAAATATGACCCTTCTTATCCGTAGGAAGATTACTTAGCCAATTTCTTCTCGAAACAAGTTTTTCTTATTGTGAACGTGAAACTAACCAACAACTATCCAAGGATTACCTCTCTCTCTCAGAGCATGCAGTAGAAAATGTGATGGTGGCCTTTGATGAGCATAGACTAGAACCTACCGATATCATTGCCTGCTAAGTAAAAGGCCAACAATTAAGTTGATGGGCAACTGAAGAAAATGCATTTCGAAGGGATTGTGTCCTCCGACGTATTCCTTATCTTTGATAATACGTTTCCAGCTTGCTGGCCTCGGAAATTTTTTCTGTAGTGGGTGCTGCGTGTCGTCGTCCGCCGAGTCGATGTCCCTCGACGGCCACCGTATCGGCGCCGACGTCACCATGCCCATAAATAGTCACGCGCTGCGTCCGTTGCTCAGTTCCGTTTTTCCACGCTTCGTGGGGCCTCCGAACGTCGTTGCTCAGTTCAGTCAGGTTAACTATCTATTTCGACTCGAATATTCCTATCGTTCTCGATGGCTTCTTCATCAGAACCGACGACGCCGCGATCCGGCTTCAATAAATGTCGAGACTGCGGTAAAAAAAATGTCAATAACAGATCCACACAGGGTCTGTTTATGGTGCTTGGGATCCGAGCACCATTGTTCGGAGTGTGAGGACTGCATGTCCATGACGGCGAAAGCCTTGAAGGAGCGAAAGGGGAAACTCGAGAGAGGTAAGTCAGCCAAAACCTCCTCGAAAGTTTCGTCGGCTGAGTCGAGGCATTCGTCTCCTCGCCGTAGAAAACATTCCCATTCTAGATCTCGAAGCAGCTCCCACCATTCGTCGAGATCTAGACACTCAAAAAAGAGACGTCGAAGGTCCCATTCCTGGTCGTCTTCTGTGTCCCCAGAAAGAGTCTCCTGTCCCACCAAACACAGTTCTCAAGCTGAGTGGGAGGAATTCAGAAAGAAAATGTTAAGTGTCTTCGAGAACGCGGCCTCGACCCCCTCGAAGACAGCTGATGGTGATACCCCGGGTGAAAAACCCCAAAAAAACAAAACGCCGCGAGTCGCAGCACCCGGCGAAACATTCCACCCGAGAGCGCCATGAGCCACCGCGTAAGAAGGCACCGTCTTCGATGCCGTCGTCGAGGATTCCTTCGACGCACGGATCGGCGCCATCAAAACCGTTGTCGAAGGGTTCCTCGACGCATCGGTCGATCTACTCGACGCCATCGTCGACGTCGACGCCGATGAAAGAGAGGACCAAGGCCACCCAGCCAACAGTGATTTCAAGGGCCTCCGGCACGACGCCGAGACCGTCGTCAATGCCCTCGAGTAGGATCCCGATCCTCTAGAGTTCTTCGAAACCCCTTCCAGTTTTTTCGATGCCGTTTTCAGCGCCTTCGAAGCCTGTTACATCGGTGTTGACGGCATCGATGCTTTCTCGTCCAATAACAACGAGTTTGGCTTCTTCTGCCTTAGAAATGGGTTTTACTCCATTTCAGAGGTCAGAATACCCTGGACTTTCTTCAATTTATGAAGAAGGGGAAGATTCTGACCAGGAAACATTCGGATTACAGAGAACCACACTGCCTACTGCAGAGGATTTCACCTCTGAGGAAAGAAGGCTGAAGGAACTACAGGAGTCACTACATGAGGCAAGTGGGCTGGACACTTCCCCAGAAGTGGAATTTGTTAAGCCAGACCCAGGGGAACATGCCGAAACACCATATAGAACCCTGATGGCAAGAATAATTGAGTTTATGGGTTGGTCTGCGCCTTCACCTGTTTTCCAACAGGATGACCTAACAGATATATTGGACAAAGACCCACAGGAGGACCCGGTGGTCCCCTTCCATGCAGCCTTACAAAGAAAAATTGCATCTAATTGGGAAACTCCCGAAGTTATCCCTGCAGTCAATAAAAGATTGTCAACCAAGTATAGGGTAGCGGCTGCTGACCCTGAATACCCGTCAAAACACCCAACCCCAGAGGGCCTGGTGGTTCAAGCGGCAATTTCATCCAGCAGTAGGACCGCTTACCCTACTGTCCCACAGGATAGGGATGACAAGAGGTACGACTCAAAGGCAAAGAAAGTCTTCCCTGCCTGTAGTATGGCGTTGAAGTCCATCAATGCCACCTGTACGCTCGCCAGGTTCAGTCACACACTATGGGAGTGTGCTTCTGCAGCGGCTGACTGCATACCCGATGGAGAGGAAAAGGAAGCCTTCCTTAACATTATTAAAGATGGCAAAGATGCCATGTGCGAATCACTTCAAACTGGCATCGATTCCGCTGACAGTATCAGCAGGGCCATGGCGGCAAGTACAACAATCCGCAGGCATGCGTGGTTGCGAAAGTCGGGCTTTGCCCCTGATGTACAGGCCAGACTTTTGAATATGCCCTTTGACGGCTCTTCATTATTCGGGAAAAAGGCTGATGACAGTCTGGAAAAGTTGCAGACTTCTAAAGCAGCAGCAAAATCCTTAGGAGCTGCTATCCGCCAAACTCCTTTTCGCCCCTCAGGAACATCTGGGAGAGGAAAGTCCTTTCGCTATTATTTGGCATTTGGGAAAGGCAGAGGACAGCCGGCTCAAAGAGGCCAAAGGAGATCCACCCGAGGTGTACGGGTCAAAAGTACTAAGACCGCAGCAGCAGGTGCCTCTTTACCCTCGGCATCTGCATCAGCCGCCCCCAAACCACTCTGAGGCCTTCCCACACAATACACCTGTAGGGGGCAGGTTAACTCACCATCTGACGGAATGGCAGGCTATAACGTCTTGGGCATTGGAGACAGTTGCCCAAGGTTACTGCCTACCCTTTCTACACATCCCTCAGAGTCATCCACCGGGGAACAGCTCTCTAAACGTTCCAGATCCGCTCCTCTTGCAGGAAATTATAGACCTGCCATAGAACCGGTACCTGTAGCGGACAGGAACTAGGGCTGGTACTCCCCCTACTTTCTCATACCAAAAAAAGACAGAGGACTGAGACCCATCCTGGACTTACGAGATTTGAACAAGTTCCTCAGGAAGGACAAGTTCAAGATGGTAACTCTCTCTCAGATCTTTCAGGCCCTCCAGCTCGAGGACTGGCTGGTATCTCTGGACCTTCAGGATGCTTATTTCCATTTGCCAATCCATCTCAAACACAGGAAATACCTGAGGTTCGCAATTGGCGACTCATTATCAATTTCGAGTTCTGCCATTTGGGCTGACCTCCACCCCGAGGGTCTTCACCAAGCTGATGTCGGTAATGGCGGCGAGTCTAAGGAGGGAAGGGATCCACGTCTACCCCTACCTGGACGATTGGCGGATCAAGGCCGTATCTTCGGAACAGGCCCAGACCCAGCTAGATTATGTCTGCCTCTTCCTTCACAGACTGGGCTTCTCCCTCAATTTAAAGAAGTCATAGATGATACCATCACAGAGACTCCAGTTCATTGGAGCGGTCCTGGACACTTCCCTAGGAAAAGCCTCGCCACCAGAGGTGAGGGCTCAAGATATTCTACAGATGGTCACCAAGTTTCAAAATGCCCAACGTCTCCCAGCCTTCGACATTTTGAGGTTGCTAGGCCTCATGGCATCCTGCATCTTCCTTGTGCCAGAGGCTCACCTGAGAATGAGATCTCTTCAGTGGGCACTGAGAACTCAGTGGTTGCAATTCTCAGGGAGAATGACAGACCTCCTTCAGGTTCCGGACAAGGTGGCTCGAAACCTTCAGTGGTGGGCCTGCCAGAAAAACATCTTGAAGGGGGAACTGTTTTGGCAACCATGGCCGGAGAGAACAGTAGTCACAGACGCCTCGCTCACGGGGTGCGGAGCCCATGCCAACGACTTGACCATCAGCAGTCGTTGGTCTCCATCGGAGTCCAGACTACACATCAACCTATTAGAGCTGAGAGCGATCAGACTAGCGCTGAAAGCTTTCCTGCCATCAGTACAGGGGAGAAATGTCCTGATAATGACGGACAACGCAGTGACCATACACTACCTCAACAAAAGAGGAGGCGTAGGATCACTGCCACTGTGCTGAGAGGCAATGCAGCTCTGGTTTTGGGCAATTCGGGAAGGAATCTCGCTATCGGCAGTCCACCTAGCCGGAGAGAAGAACTTGACAGCGGACGCTCTGAGCAGTCAGAGCAAGTCTCCCACGAGTGGGAACTAGCTCAGGAAGTCCTTCAAGAGATCTTCGCCCTTTGGGGAACCCCTCAGGTGGATCTGTTCGCCACAAGCACCAACAGGAAGTGCGATCTGTTCTGTTCAAGGGAATTTCCCCCGAGAGGAGCTCTAGGAGATGCGTTCGTAGTGGACTGGGAGTTTCCACACCTTTACGCGTTCCCACCAGTCCCTGTTATTCCTCAAATGATCAGGAGGTTGAGGAGATTCTGGAAAACCATGATCCTAATTGCCCCGGATTGGGCCAGGAGAACGTGGTACCCGGACCTTCTAGATATGTCCATCTGTCCTCTAATCCGTCTTCCACTCAAAGAGAATCTTCTCTCGCAGAAGGGAGGTCAGGTTCTCCATCCAGACACCAGAACCCTCAACCTTCACGCTTGGCTTCTGAAAGGTTGAGGTACAAGGATTGGGATCTCCCTGATGACGTCATGGAGGTGTTGCTTTCGGCCAGAAGACCAGCAACAAAGTCTTTATACCGCTGCCGTTGGAACAAGTTTTGCAGCTGGTGTAGGGAAGAGAATATCGACCCTTTTTCATGTGGTACACCAACAGTGTTATCGTTTCTACTCTACTTGCCAAACTCAGGCCTTCAAGTTGGCACTGTAAAAGGCTATCTCGCAGCGCTTTCTATCTTCAAGCGCACTGCGGAGGAACCATTGTATTTCACAATTCCTCTAGTGGTACATTTTCTCAAGGGTCTAACTAATGTTTACCCTCCAAAACCATTCCAGGTTCCCTTATGGGAATTAAATTTAGTCCTAAACTTCTTAATGGGCACTCCATTCGAACCACTTCACTCTTGCGCGCTGAGATTTCTCACGCTTAAAACTGTCCTAGTGGTAGCACTAACATCTGCTAGGAGGGTGAGTGAGCTACAAGCTCTCTCCTGTAAACCCCCACATACAATCTTCCACAAGGACAAAGTTGTCCTACAGGTGAAGCCTAATTTCCTCCCAAAGGTGGTTTCTGAATTTCATATTACTCAGAAAATTACCTTGCCTTCATTCTACCCTCCTCCCCATCCGGGGAAAGAGGAGGAAAGGCTACATAGGCTGGACCCTAGGCGAGCTCTCAGCTTTTACATCAGCAGAATGGCTAGGATCAGGCAAGCAGACCAACTGTTAGTAGGATACTAAGGTCACAAGTTGGGACTACCCATAACAAAACAAACCATCTCCAGGTGGATTATTTTGGCCATCCTGGAATGTTATAGACTAGCAGGGAAAGAGCCACCCCAAAATCTCAGGGCTCATTCAACCAGGGGCATCGCAGCCTCTTCGGCTCTCCAGAGAGGGGTACCGGTCCGGGACATATGTGCGGCTGCCACATGGTCATCCGCACATACATTCACAAAATTTTACAATCTGGATTCCTCCACTGCTCAAGAGACCAGATTTGGCAAGGCCGTATTACATTCGGTCCATCCCTAAAGGGATACATAACACTATCACTCCCACCTCCAATTACATGCCACTGCTATGGGAGTCTATCAAAGATAAGGAATACGTCGGAGGACACAATCCCTTCGAAGAACAAGTTACTTCTTACCTGGTAACGTTCTTTTGACGGGATGTTCCTCCGACGTATTCCTAATCGCCCCTCCCATCCATCCCCGCAGTGATAACTTCCCTTGTGGTTGCAGTTTACGCTCCTTCAAGGTCACTAACCAATTCAGGCATGACTTTTCTTATGCTACAAAACGGAACTGAGCAACGGACGCAGCGCGTGGCTATTTATGGGCATGGTGACGTCAGCACCGATACGGTGGCTGTCGAGGGACATCGACTCGGCGGACGTCGACGCGCAGCAAGATCCGAGGCCAGCAAGATGGAAACGTATTATCAAAGATAAGGAATACGTCGGAGGAACATCCCGTCGAAAGAACGTTACCAGGTAAGAAGTAACTTGTTCTTTGCTTTAACAATTCGGTTTAATTATAGTTAGTATTCAAAGTCTGAAAGGAAATACCCAAAGTAGCTGTGAAGGATCCAATGCTGGAGCACGCCATGTAAAACATGAGCTTTTCCTCCAGATAATCATTGAGTGGAGCTTGTAAAAAGAACCTAATCCCACTATGCATACCAAGCAAAGATGTAATTGTGCAAACTCCAAGGTACTTTGTTGTGGTAAAAACATGCTGAAACCTACATTTTTCGTTATTCAAAATAAACAAATAACCAACCACCCATTGGCTCCCCAAATCAAATAGAATTAGTGATAGAAATACATTATTTTGCTATTTTCTCCTTTGGTTGTATACCACCCAGCTAACCACCTGCACATCAAGATTCATATCTAAAATCTTTTATACAACATCACTACCTGTAAAACAAGGTCCACAATGTGTAAACATTGTTATGGTCAGAGTTGTTCTGGCCAGCTCCTTGTTTTGCTCTTCTTTTCCATTTCACTGGCTTTAGTCTCCTCATACCTCCTACTCAAACACCAATTTACCCACACATTATCAAATGCATCTGCCAGAATGATTGACATGCAAACAGCAACCAAGGACTACTACTTTCAAGGTAAGCAACTAATGGGGCATTAATAAAAACAGATGAAATCGAGCTAGCAAGAAAGTCAGGCCCAAATTCAGGGGTCAGAAATCATTTCAGAGGAAAGGAGTTCACGAAATCCTTTCAGAAAATAAACAGAAGGAATTAAAAAAGTCCTCCTAAAACAAACATGGCCACCTAAAGGCATACTCTAGTAAAAAATGTTATTGTCCCTATGGGTCGGCCATGTTTTTTTAAGGCTAAGTGGCTCGATTTTAGAAAACTTTCCTATGGACCTTACCCGAGTTTTCGTCCATTAAACGCACGCGAAAACAAGCACCTGTGAGCCGCCATTTTCTGATAATCCTATCATTTCCCCGATCGCCCTGGCGGACCTGCTTTTGCGGCACTAAATCAATTCCCCCGCCCCTGAGCCTGACATTATCAAAACATTCATATTCCCCGCCTCTCCCCGTGACGTTACTGTGCTGCGTAGGCAAACGCGCCCAGTCGTCTTCTGCGCGACTCCACACAGAACCCGGAAACCAGCACAGATCAACTCACAACACAGCGCACCACAATTCGGAATATGAAACTGTACTTTACAATGAAACAGCAACACAGTACATTTGATAAAGTACATTTATTTGGC
Source organism: Ambystoma mexicanum (assembly GCF_040938575.1). Taxonomy (NCBI): domain Eukaryota; kingdom Metazoa; phylum Chordata; class Amphibia; order Caudata; family Ambystomatidae; genus Ambystoma; species Ambystoma mexicanum. The sequence goes on along the minus strand of NC_090934.1, from coordinate 415,396,060 downwards.
ATCAAATGTTTAGAGAATATTCATATGAACTCCGGAAGACATTTATTTTCTTTTATCTGTATCCGCAATAATTGTTCCGTTTCATCTTGGGTCACGCGGTGTTCCTTTATGGTACACAGGGTGTTCATTTTCGTAAAAAGAATCACTTTGGAAGCGCGGTGAACCGCAAGGCTGTTCCATCAAATAGGCACTAGTCCAGCCTAAAGGTTGTTATGTTGCTTCTAGCCACTAGTACAGCGTAAGGGCATGTGGGCCCTTGGCGATCGTCCCATAATATGGTGATCGTGCTCCAGTTGTTGACACGAAGCTGCAGGTGTCTGCTGAAGAATCCGTCCGCCGGTGTCTCAAACAGGTGGCAGTTGCAGAACGGGATGAAATACCTGTTAAGAAAACAAATAAATGATAATTAGTCTCACTAGCCGAACTTCATTAATATTACTCATTTCATTCATTACGGCCGATCAGAAACTATTTGGGTAGTTCAATGGAGTATGTTCTTCTCTAACATAAATGCGAAAAGTAACGAGATAAATCTAGGGCAACACACAATGATAAACGACACTCTACATGCATGAGGAATGATATGATATATGATATGGCATTTCTAACGCGCGTATACTCAAGTGTATAGTGATACTGAGTGTCAAGTGTATACTGATCGCGCATGGGGATGGGCTGTACAAGGATAGTTGAATACAAATTAAATAATAGGGCCAGCTGGTGGCAAGTGCAAGGTAAATGCCGGGACAAGGGGCTGAAGGATACAGAGACAGTCACGTAGTGCATGGAAAAGTGGCTGGGCCAAGGAGCGAGATCGGTGACACCAGTGAACCTGCATGCCCATGTGCCCACTACAAACAGTTTTAACATCTTTTACAGTCTTCATTCATTCATTTATTCATGCATCCATTCACTAAATCTTCATTCCGGTATAAAAGCGTGTAAAGATATACTTACATTATATTTGAAATTTCCATTGTGTCTCTTCGTAATGCAGTCTGTAAAACGGACCGTGCTCTTGACAATGATTTTTCGTATACTGACCTAAAACTGAAACTCGGTCTAGTTTCTGAATTTTCTGCCTTATCGTCTCTTACGTTATTGCGCATTCCCTTCAAATGTAGTTCTTTCGGCATGGTCCCTGTCTCAAGATCAAAAAACAATAGACCCTTATACTTCCAGTGCGACTTGTGGGCCTCATCTGGGCGCTGTCCTTCGCATTCTTTATTTGCAACATCACGTAGTATAGGCATCTGTGAGAACTTGAAGTTTAGAATCCGTCTATGTAGTGCGCCTCAATGTGCAAATGCGAACTGGCTTCTCTCCCAAATGCCACGGCCTGCTTGGCTGGCGCGTTCTAAGTGCCCCAATTTTGTCCCTGTTGTCTGCGAGCTTTGCAGCCCAAATTGAAACATTTAATTTTTTGCGGAAGGTCAGGGAAAGCATAAAGTACCACAGGAGTTGAGTTAAAAGTGAGATTTATTGTTTGTTTGTTTTATTTTTTGCAATACGCAAGCCTCCCCTCCGTTAACAGTGCGCAGCATTTACATTTACATGAGATGAGACATGAGAAAAATATATACATACACATATGTGAGGTGAATAGAGAGAATTCAAAGATGAGACCCAGCTCCTTCGCCACCCATGATGGTGAAGTTGGGGGTTAGGTTTACTGGTACACTGTACAATAACATTTATTTACAAAAATACAATCATATTGCAATTATTTAAACCGCGATTTGTACTTTACAATCAGCTGTGCATCGGGTGGGCATGGCACAGTCGCAATGTTTGGTGGCAATGGATCACTGCTCTGTACAGAAACGTCCAAAATTCCATATCTGTGCTTCTCTAACACAGCAACAATAAGGCCTTTCACAAAGTCGAACTGCATTTCATCATAGACTGGTTTGATCACCCATTGCTTCCTTCGTTTTGAAAACACCTTGGTGTAGCGAGGCATCCTTACTTTGCCCCTAGTCCTAGATTGTTCACGTCCGACATTGCTGTTATGGGCCAAGACGGCTAGTAGAGTGCGATGTTTCATGCCCCGAAAGCTAAAATGCAAGCGCTTTGGCCTGTACTTTAGGCACATATTGTGGAACACCTCCAAATCTCCTGTGTGACAGAATTCCGTCAGTCCTCTCAAATCTCTTGATAGAGTTTTGTCGAAAACAATCTTCTCAATGGCTTTGTGTGTCGGTGATGATGGAATCAACCACTTCTTCTTCCGTGCCTCCTCTGGGGACAAAGGGCCATGTTCACATTGATGGAAATGTTCATTTGCTGTCCAGCGGTGAACGTTGGTACAGTGGTGCATCAGTGACCGCCATTTTTCAAGTAGTATTTCCACTGACCCCTCGCAAGTTTTTGAGTTCCACCAAAGATGGTTGGTGATAGAATGTGACCACTGCAAAATACTTTCAAAACCTTTTTTTTTTCCTGCAGCCGAGATTTTCTTATTGATTGATTTAGCAAGATGCCATACGTCAAATTGATGTTTAATATGTGGGAACTGCTCTCTCATTGTCTTGGCAATTGAAACGTGTCTATCCGTGGCTATGAGCTCGATGTCCATCCCCCTCGATTGTAGATGTTCCACTGAATTTATAAATCCTAGTTTCTCCATGGCAACTGAGTATGTACATTGTGTTACCTGCACGACCACCGAACTCACAATTTTCTTACTATCCATGTCCTGAAAGTGGTAGGTGCAGTACTTGGCAGAAAACCCAGGGCTATCGCACTGTCCATCGCCGGCTAGTCGGAATCGTTTGCCTTCGAATGTACTTGCTAGAGACAATTGTTCAATTCTCCAAGCATCACTAATGGCCGGAAACAGATAATCACGTTGGTATGTGTAGTACAGCGCACTAGAAATGAAATGGAGTCCCACAAACTGAAAGAAAGCCTCTAACTTTCTAAAACTGCAGCCACTAAAAAGTGATGCAGCTGCACACAGTAGATTGCCTGCTGGCAGTTTCCCCAGCATCGGTTGTGCAGACCATGAGAAGCTATGATTTAATCTACAGGCAGCATTTATTTTGACGTTAGTGCCTTTCATTTTACGAGTCACATTAATCAATGGCTTCCCACATACTTTCCCTCTAACGGAATGCACACATTTCAGCATACTTATAATTTCCATCAAGCAACTGTCGAATACAATGTATTTGCTCTCTTTCATTAGACTGTCATCCTGCGTCAACGTTGTTTCAGCTTTTGACGCTGTGGAGATGTCAACACATTGGAAAGTAATATCGCTGCTATCAAGTATTGTTGCGTCTATGGATGCTGCGGCTGGTTCATTCTCTCTCATTTCAACATCTGCTAATTCAACATTGATGGGAGAACACAACAATGTCGACATGTTTTTTGGTGGCAATTTTTTGGCGGGTGTAGATTGTGTAAATTGATCTGCAACTACTTCAGAGCTATCTTCAATACATTCAATAACATCTTCTTGTGGTGGTCCGGTCGCACTGTAGCTATGGTCCAATGCAACTTTGCTGTAGTCTCCAAACACAGTTAATTCATGTTCTGGCCATTGGACATGAACATCTCGAGCCTGAACACGCCTCGCCTCAATTAATAGTTCCTCCATAGTGTACATGGTCTGGCAAGCCACATCTCTCATTCGCTTCACTGTCTGTGTGTGTATAGTTCTGACGCCCACGGGTAACTGGAGGAGAGATTGGAAAAGGGATGTTCAGTTTAAACACAAGATGGAGTGTAGTAGAATTGACTGGAAAAAAACATAAAATAGTCCCCACCACAAATTTTTTTTTAAAGTTATTAACTGTTTGTAACTAACCTTTTTTTGAATTTTTTTCTTTGCAACTTTTTTGACTCGACCTTCAACATCTGCACGCTGTAGCTCCGATTCGTTTCCGCATGTCCTCCCTTCCTCTTGCGTTGCAACGAGTATATTTTCTGTATCCGCATAGACAGCAAGGAATGAGGCTCCATCGTTTCCCTGAAACATAGTACTTTCATTACTATGTATCAAAATATTGTTAGCATAAAACACGTGAGGACGAACACACAGGTACATCTCAATAGCCAAATACGATTTAAACATTGTGTGCAACAATCAAACGACAAGTATTCGACCAGTGATGATCTATTTCGATGGAACTGTCAGTATCCATACCTCCGGCTCTGCATGGACAGCCATGAATGGTTGTATTGGAGAGGAGGCATCCGCATCTCCCTGAAACACAATACTTGCATTAATATGCTTTTCAATATTGGAAACATAACACACACTTGGGGTCGAACGCACATGTACATATAAAGAGATAACCGCGAAAGATGCATTGTCCAAAAGAATCAAGGAAAATCCAAATATGATCACATTTCATCGACTTATTTCAACGATCCCTTTACATCTGCATCATCTCAATGAGATGTTGTGATTGGGGTGGAAGCTCCGTCGTCTCCCTGAAACACAGCACTTGGATTAGTATGGTTTTCAATATTGGAAACATAACACACACTTGGGGTCGAACGCACAGGTACATATAAAGAGATAACCGCGAAAGATGCATTGTCCAAAAGAATCAAGGAAAATCCAAATATGATCACATTTCATCGACTTATTTCGACGATCCCTTTACATCTGCATCATCTCAATGAGATGTTGTGATTGGGGTGGAAGCTCCGTCGTCTCCCTGAAACACAGCACTTGGATTAGTATGGTTTTCAATATTGGAAACATAACACACACTTGGGGTCGTATGCACAGGTACATATAAAGAGATAACCGCGAAAGATGCATTGTCCAAAAGAATCAAGGAAAATCCAAATATGATCACATTTCATCGACTTATTTCAACGATCCCTTTACATCTGCATCATCTCAATGAGATGTTGTGATTGGGGTGGAAGCTCCGTCGTCTCCCTGAAACACAGCACTTGCGTTTATAGGGAAGAAAGTATAGCAAATGGAATCACGTTATATGATCACGCATGATGGAGCTGTCAGTATCCATACCTTGTGCTGCTGAAGAATATCTATGGATGTTGCAAATGTAGTGCGCACTTCCGAAAGCTGTTGTGCCGATTCGTATACTTGAATGTCAGGCTCTGCAACAAGTGTAGGGGTTGACGCTCCATCGACTGCCTGAAACATAGTACGTGCATTAGTGAGGATTACAATTGTGAAAACATAACATACACCTGGGGTCGACAGCACAGGTACATATCAACGGCTAACCACGAATGAAACATTGTGTAGAACAATGAAACAACAAGAATTCCAGCTCTGATGATGATGCTCGATGGAGCTGTCAGTATCCATACCTCCTGCTGGTGAGGAACATCTAGAAACGTTGTAGATGTGGCGGACGCTTCAGCATCTCCCTGAAAGACAGTACTTGCATTAGTATGGATAACACTAATTATAACTGAAAACAAACACCAGTGGACGATAACTAAGGTGTATATCAATTGGAAAGCAGTAACCAAACATTCAGTAAAATAATTACACGCTGGAATAAAAATATTACTTGACATGCATAAAACAAGTATGTAGCGGATTAGCCTAATAAGATTCCCTGATACGCGCTAGAAGTGGTTGATAACTGCGACCACGTCAAGGATGTAGACTGTTCTTGCTTCAGATTGAAGGGATAGTCAAGAAGTTGTAAATGTCAATTAATGATTGATAATGAAATGCCAATATTAAAAATAGCCATGTAAGCCGACAGAATACTTGAAAAATGCTCAATACAGCACAGTTCCCTGTCCCCATATATATATACATTGCGTTTGTGGGTTATGAAATCGAAAAAGAATATATTGATAAATGTCATTATTCAAAAAACTATACACTCATATCAATATCGAAATTATTACAAGGGATAGAACACCTACAATATCAATTAATCCATTCGGCTACCTACACACTACCGCAAGGCCTAAAGCTAAATCCGGACACTTGACTCACCGGTGGCGGAATGTGGACGAATAGAGTGGGAATAGCGTTTTCGAGCAATTTCCGTGTCGTTCGCCGTTTATTCTTCTTTGTTACCCAAGAAGTTGTGTACATGTCCAAGGAAAAGTGCCGGCTGCAGATGCGGTATCAATCGCCCCTCTTGTCCTCTAAGACTTGTTGGACTCTACTTTCCAGCTCATCCAGTGGATATCCGCAATGTCTGACCCATTCTCTTATTCGATCGACAGTTTTCGGGAATACATGCATTGTAGTTCCTTCAGATTTCGCATGGGTCTTCGAAGGGCAACCGCTAATCGAACAGGCAGGCATTGTTGATAAATCTGAAAAGTAAATATCAACATTACTATACAATCTTCAAGAATAAAGATTTGATACAAAAGTAAATGAATCATACAATGATCAATGCAAGGTTTGTTTTGGTCGCAGGAACTGTACCAGTTCATTATGTGCAGCTTAGTATTTGCATAAATTGCAGAAATGTATAAATGATGAGACTAAAATCTGAACATGTGACTCATCCCTTGGATGTTCTGTATTGCACGAGAAGGAAACATGCTTACATCATAGACTGGATCCCTGAAGGATGCAATTCGATGACAATAGACACAGATGAAAATAAATTGATCTATTGATAGCATAGCAATGGAAACTATAGTCAATAGCAATGAGACCAATGAACATAGCACTATTTTGTACTCTACTCGCAAATAGATAGAAATTTAAAAATCTGCGAAATATGACTAGGATACATGGCCTTACCTTGACCAACAAACAGTCGGATTCAGCAAGCAGAGCAGTATGTTGCAGGAGAATAGGTGGGTGGCCACAGGTAGCACACTGATGGGTTTGCTCTAAGCGGTCGCAGAAGTTCACGGATAGCACGACGACGACCAGATTAGCGTAGATCTCGGTGGTTGCCAGGTAAAACGTTCAGGAGTTGACTTGCAAAGCACAAAGATGTTCTCATGAGACATATCAAGTGGTTTATAAAGTATTTGGAACAGGGGTGTGTTTGTGAATGAATGACGTATGTATGTCGTGGTCTTAGGGGGGCGGCCTGCTTCAAGGGGAGGCCTGGCTGGAGACACGGGGTCTGAGGAGGCCATGTGAGCGATGGCCCCTGGGCATGGGATACCTTTTGAAGTGTACATGCTGTTTGGCACCTTGGCCGTTTGCGCCCGTCACAGCCCCCCATGCCAGCGCTCATCCCCGGGTGCGAACCGCCTTTGATAGAGGGGGTGGGATGGATGGGCCTGGGGCGTGCAGATAAGGCACAGGAAGACTGCTGAATGGAGACACACTTATGTGGATTGCAGGGGGGCGGCCTGCTTCAAGGGGAGGCCTGGCTGGAGACACGGGGTCTGAGGAGGCCATGTGAGCGATGGCCCCTCGGCATGGGATACCTTTTGAAGTGTACATGTTGTTTGGCACCTTGGCCTTTCGCGCCCGTCACAGCCCCCCATGCCAGCGCGCATCCCCGGGTGCGAACCGCCTTTGATAGAGGGGGTGGGATGGATGGGCCTGGGGCGTGCAGATAAGGCACAGGAAGACTGCTGAATGGAGACACACTTATGTGGATTGCAGGGGGGCGGCCTGCTTCAAGGGGAGGCCTGGCTGGAGACACGGGGTCTGAGGAGGCCATGTGACCGATGGCCCCTTGGCGTGGGACACCTTTTGAAGTGTACATGTTGTTTGGCACCTTGGCCTTTCGCGCCCCGGACAGCCCCCCCCCATGCCAGCGAGCATCCACCGGCGCGAACCGCCTTTATATCAATATACAGTATATCGCCTTTATATGAATGATAGTATATCGTTGCTTATCAATAACAAATGCCACATACCACAGATTCTTGTGAGCACAGACCCACACTTCAACCAGTGTATTATAGTGGCCAAGACCCAAAGGTCTGTATAATCCAATGGTAATTGATAGTATAGATATATGTGATTCATTTAAAAAATCGAGACAAACGTGGTTAAAATAAATGTGGTGTTTTATTTTGTATCTTATTTTCATGACACAAAAATACAAGACTTTAAAGATTATACAGGTCAGGTTGCAGCACAGCGAGAGAAAATCCCCTGCACTGACCGCTATCACTTGGGAACGTTTCTCTAATGGCACGAACGGCACAGGCGGGTATCACTCTTCGAACGCGGTGTCCAAGCCTCCCGTGAAGCCACCATGTAAAGGAACGATAGGCCACCAGCCTGTACCACCTGTGAAAAGGAATGAAACAAACTGTTTTTAAATGACCCAGATAAGTTTAATAAACGTTTGTTGTCAATGACAATTCTTGTAACTAATGGCATTTTACACGGACAAATGCTGTCTAGACAATGCACACTATTCAACGCCTTACATGCGTTACAATGATATGTAGATGTAATTTTGGATATAGTAGAAGACCATGAAATAGGAGTGGCATGGTGGCATGACAAGCAGAGTATACTTACTCGTTACTCGGATTACGAGGACGAACAGTTGCTCGAAGTTCGTGCATAAGCACCATCAAGATTCTCAACACGGCCCGTGTGAGGCAGGCTGCCCTGAAGTCTGGCAGCTCGGTGATGCATTGCGGTCGTGGCTCGCCTTCCGAAATGTAGGCCAGGCATCCCGAGTTTTCTCGGTAGCAGCAGTTCTCGTCCTCGGTTGGCATTAGCTCGCACCGATTGCATGTGCACCAGGTGGAGACGCCGTCCATTCGACTAGGCCCAGGCTCTTCATCTGTTGAATCGTCCTCCCAACTGCCGTCCGAATCCCCATCGTTTTCGCGTGCTTCCCTTTCCAGTAGTTCCTCCTCGGTATACTCGGGCTCGTACATGTAGGGCATTATTGTAGCCATTGTGTGGTAAACAGAGTAAAATAATTTACTGAGATGGTACAGGTGTTCACACGGGCTACAAGCGGCGAAGGTAGCTGACCAGAGCACTGAAACGAGTCACAGAATACTCAAAGTAACACAGAGAGAGGAATGGAATCGAAAATCGGCTGCTGTGTGTTGTGAAACAGTCCTGTTTATACTTATTGAGGAAAGAGGCGTCCTGCCATTTCCATGGCAACACGTCATTAGCTGAAGCGCAGCGAATGTTGACACGAGACGTGCTTTGGCGTTGGGAAATGGGCGGTACGAGTCTGCTGATGACGGGCTCAGGGGCGGGGGAATTGATTTAGTGCCACAAAAGCAGGTCCGCCAGGGCGATCGGGGAAAAGATAGAATTATCAGAAAATGGCGGCTCCCAGGTGCTTGTTTTCGCGTGCGTTTAATGGACGAAAACTCGGGTAAGGTCCATAGGAAAGTTTTCTAAAATCGAGCCACTTAGCCTTAAAAAAACATGGCCGACCCATAGGGACAATAACATTTTTTACTAGAGTATGCCTTTAATATCGTTAAGCAGAGCCCGGAAGCATATCTGGATTTGCAAAATGACAGTGAGTGGAAAACAGAGCATCCCAAACTTTCTCTGAAAGATACCAGTTATGACAACTCATCGTGGCAAGAGCCAGGCATGCAGGTTTTTAAAAAATCTCTTAAGGGGGGCCATTGGGAAACACATATCTATATGATGAGATGAACCATGTCTACAGGTGTTTCCCAAATAACACAATGATTTTTGATGGTTCTGAAATGTGAAGGGAGCATGTTCTAAGGGAGGGAGTGGAGAAGAATAGTAGTGGCTCCCAGCATGGATATTAAACACCTGGAAAACTGTCATGTTGATTGTTTGAAGAGGACCAAAGACATCATATAGGTTCATAACTAGAAAGCCGTAATGAAACAAAATGTCATAGGACTCCTTGGAAGGCTTGGTGAGCTATTCATAGGACCCTGAATGGAAAAGGTTTGCAATTGAAAGCTAGGGCAAGGCTCTGATTACGTGCAAAATATGATATTTAAAAGGAGTATTAGTAAGCATACCAGCCACATCAATTTGTAGACAAGGTTTCTTCATGAGAAAGTGTAAGGCGACCGAATAGATTCAATTGGCATAATCTCTACGAGAAAGAGAGAGAGAAAAAGGCCAATAACTGCTTGGACCCTGTATGGTTGATCAAGGTAAGGATAGTTTTATGGTGATAAAAATGCACCTTCACCAACTGGCTGCTCTATGGTTCTAGTGAAAGTTCTTTGTCAAATATTACACCAAGAAGTTTTACCTTACTTATAGAAGCTGGGCAAGGGTCCAGGGATGATAGCTCAAAAGTGTAAAAAATGTGATCCATCCAGTGATCAAGGGTAGTACGGCAACATTTAAAGACTATCCTAAAAGGGTCTATATTAGGTCCCACTGAAAACTCCAAAATATTGTGCGTGTTGTCTACATAGTTGAAAACACAGGACACAAGGAAGTGAATCTGGATTGCGTGGGTGTGAAGATAAATGTTAAAAAGGCAAAATAGAGCGCAAATCGGAGACAGACCGAACAAGCCACTTTAAAAAAAGGAGACCTGTAGGGGGTACAGCAACACTCTGTTTGCAATCACTTAAGAAACGATCCAGTTCAAAACAAAGCCACTAGGTCTATTGATAAGAATATTGTGTCTTGCGATGTCAACAGCTGCAGAGAGATACAGAAACAAGATTTCCACACTGCAGATGTTCTTAATCAGTCTAAGTTTATCCAGAACTATTGCAGTCCCTGATTTTGTGTTTCTGTCCGGGCGGAAACCTGCCTATCGTCCAGCAGTTTGGCCACTAAAGGAAGTTTGGCAATATATTTTGATGTTCTTTATGGTTCAGAGAAGGTTTTTTTAATAGTCATGTAAGTATTGACTTTTTTAGGTCTGGGGACTGGTTTGCGCAAGGGTGTAAAAATCTTGCAAGAAGAAAGTCCAGTGGGGAACCTGCCTTTTTTATTGGATGCAATAAAAGAACAAAGATGCCCCTGGAAGAATGCATGCACATTATAAACCTCAACCACAAACCAAATTAAGGGATTGAGAGATTTCAGTGCATGATGTATAACCCAGCCACAAGACTGCAACAGTACTTCCGCCCACCCAAGAATGTTTCACAGGCAAATTGAAGCGGTCTAGACACCATGTCCCCTGGCCCAATTCTGATCTACTAATAACATAGTCCAAGACTCCCTCGTCTGCCTGTACAAGACAGAAGAGTATTGGGGAAAGGGGGGTTAGGATGCAAATCAGCTGGAAGTTCCAGTCCACCACTAGTGCATCTCCTAAGGCCCCATGAAGTGGAAACTCACTGCAGCGGAAAAGGCCATGCTTGGCATTCACACTGAAGGTGAATAGGCCAATATGGGGAAACTTCCCAATTGGAAAGATAACCTCTATGACCACCTGAATACGCTTCCTTTCATGAGATCCTGCAGTTCACTGATGGCATTTGCACAAACGTTTTCTTTCCCTTTTAGATGGGCTATGGAAAGGTTTACCCCATAACCTCAGCACCCAGGAGCACAGCAGCAATGACTCTCTTAAAAGACAGATCCCATACCACCCCCTTTAATAGAGATAAGGCATGGTGGGGGTATTGCTGGTCAGAATCTGCACACACCTGTCTCTGAAAGCTCCTACCTGATCTCCTGTAACTCCAAGTACTTGGTATGATCGTATTTCTCATGCCATTCTCAAAAAAGACTTATTGATAGGTCTTGAAGGCGAGGTCCCCATCTGAGAAGAGAGGTAACATCCACCAACGTGACCTGGGGCCAGTAGTAGTAAAAATGCTTTTGTTTTAGAAAGCTGAATGTATTTGGGCATCACTGCAGGCCACAAGAACCCGAAGATTCATCTGCAAAGAATCATGAAATGTGATCCAAAACTAGAACCATTAACAACTGAGAGACTTCTGCAGCAATCACATCCTAAATCTCACCCAAGGCACAAAGTGCACAACGCAATTAGATTTAAGATTCTAAGGCATACCTTTGCTAGGATACCAGACAACCTGGAAAACAGGGAAACAGTACTTTGTGCGCAGGTAATCTGTTACAGATGAAAAATCTAAAATTAGAGATTTGCCGAAAACCATCACAAGGAATTTGAGGCATTTGATGGGCATCAACAGATTGTCAGAGTTTTACGAAGAATCCCAGAGCCAACTTATGCGAACTAACCTTATGCGAAGGAGCCAGTCGTCAAGTAGGAAAATAACAGCAGTGCTTTTTCTTTAGATGCATTGTCACCAATGCCATTATCTTTATAAATATTTGCAATGTGCAACAGTTAAGCAGGGTGGTATGGCAACCTGCCTGTCCATGAAGGACAAAAAAGTGATGATGCTTCATATGCACCACAATCTTTAAGTATGCATATTAGAAGTGCAACATTACCAACCAGTCCTCCATTTCCAAGTGTGTAGAATCTGGGCAGTGTCACCATTTTGAACATGCCCTACCTGAGGAATTTATTCAGCATGTCTTAGACCCTTTACGAGGGGACCAGAAAATAGAAGGGGTACTGCCCTATCCCACCTTCTGCAGTGGGAATTGGCTCTATAGCAATCTTAGTCAATAGTCACATAGGTAAGACACATGGATTTGGAAGAGGTCTTCGAAGGAATGGAAGGCAATAAGTCTTAGTTACTTACCTGTAACTGTATTTCTTCAGCATTGGTATCTTTCATATATTCAGTTGCTTGAATATTCCCCGTCGTCAGACTGGGAATCCTCAGTGATTTAAATATTAAACATTTTTAAATATATCCATTATTTCCATAGAAATATGAGTGCAAATAGCCCACCATGGTCTATGAGCCATCCAATTGTGCAGTCCATCCACCTCACTTTGGTCCTTTATGGCCCCAACCAATGAGGTGGCAGGGCTTAAGCTCCGCCCCAGTCAGCCATCTTTAGATTTTGAACCGTAGAGACTACAGTATGATGGATGCTGAGCATAGGAGCAGCCTCTAGGGGAGGCGGGTGGGCGCATGTGAATTATGAAAGATACCAATGCTGGAGAAATACATTTACAGGTAAGTAACTAAGACTTGAATGGATTGTGTCCTCCCACGTATTCCTCATCTTATGACATTCGGATCCTGCCAGCTTTGCTGATTTAGAAAAAAAAAATTGTCAGAGGGCGCTGTGCACAAGGTTGTGGCGTTGATGTCCCTCGACAGGCTCCGTACCATGTCGACGTCACCATCAGTACAAATAGCTTGTGCTGCGCCCATTGGCTTCAGTTCCGTTTATCCAATTGCTTCGCTGTCGATAATGGCGCACTTCGAAATTTTCTTCAGAAAATGTCTTCTTCATCTACCCCTTCTACACCCAAGACGGGGTTCAAAAAATGTATCAACTGTGGTTCGAAGATGTCAATCATAGATCCTCACTGCATTTTTCTCTGGTGACTAGGTTCAGACCATCGAACCGGCGACTGTGGCTCCTGTCAGTCGATGATGGAGAAGGCCCTTCGTGAGAGGAAAGGTAAACTGGCGGTGGGGAGGGAAGCTTCTAAGGCCTCCTTGAAGGCCTTGTCCAAAAGACATAAAAATAAATAAATAACTAAAATTAAAAAAAAAGTTTAAAAAAATCAAGCGATTCGAAAGAATTGGATCGTCATAGACACTCTAAGGAGGTCCCAATCTCGTAGTAGATTGAGGTGCTCTTCATCTTCAAAAAGAGTTAAAAGAAGACATAGATCTCCCTCTTCATCATCCGTTACATCTACCGAATTGGTACAATGCCCAACTAAGTCAGATTCCCCAAGAAAATCGGAAGATTTTAGAAGGAAGATGATGGAGGTCTGTGAGAATGCGGCCTCGACCCCCTCAAAGAAGCCTCTCAAAAGAGCCAGACTCCAGTTGCTCCATCGGATGACACAGGGAATTCAGGCACTACTGTGGTAAAACCCAGTAATATGGGTGAAACTCCTAAAACTCGAGTCGACGCCAAGTCTTCAAAGATTACTCGAGAATCGAGTGTTTCTCCAACACTGTATAAAAAACAGATGTCGTTGAAAACATCCGCAACTTCGTCGGCGCCAATGGCGACATCGAAGCTTAAAGCGTCTTCGATGCCTTTGTCGAAGACACCATCGGTGTCCTCGAAGACTCCTTCGATACCATCAAAGGTTCCTTCGATTCCTTCGACCAAAACTTATGAACAATACAAGAGATTTACTCTTTTATCAAAATTAGACTTCTTTAAGTCTTTGGGGGTCATTCTGAGTTTGGAAGCAGCCATGGTGCTACTAGCACCATGGCTGCCTCCAAACTCGGGTCCGGGTAGGCGGAATGGGGACTTAACAGGACATTCCAACCTTTGCGACCCGGTAAGCCCCATGCCAAAAACCATTCCGCACTCCCATTCGAGCCCGCTGTCATGATGCATACTCCCGGAGAGCAAGTAGAAGACCGGCAGCCCCGGAAGCACACATCAGGTACCCAAGGGAAGGTCCAGCAACCCCAAATAGGGGCCCTTTGGACACAGTCCTGGCGCCTTTGGTGCCAGGCTCATTTTGGACATCAGTCCTGGCGCCGTAGGCGCCACGCTCATAAAGGGAGTGCTTTTGGTGGACTTCCCTGATGCAGACCATGCTGCCAGATCCAGACCTCTTTGAGGCCTGAAAGGAACTACTTTACCTGTGGGACTATTTTGTCACTCGGGCGTGGTCAGGGAAGGATACATACCTGATTGGGGAAGGATACATACCTGGGACTTCTTTGGAAGCTATTTAAGCCACGCCCAGACAGCAGCTCACGCTTCACGTTGCTCTGCTCCTAGCAGCTGGACGCTCACCGTGTCTGCTCCTGCATCCTGACTCCAGCCATGCCTGCTTCTGTCCTGGAACACCTAAAAGGAAGAAGAGAGGAAGAGAAGGTGAATAAAGGACATTACCTGATATTGCATGGGATCCGGAACCAACACGCCGACGATCCTAAAGGAAAAGACATTATTTTTGGATTCCTCGCGTTGCTCGTTGCAGCGCTGCGCTCAACTCACCTGTCCACAAGGAATTCCATAAACCTACGACCATCCGCACGTTCCGCTGCATTCCAGAACCTAGGAAGGAAAAGAGAAGAACAAAAGGTGAGCCAGAGAAAACATTGGGAAAAAACTGATTTGCCAGAAGGCTTACCTGGCGATTGGTGGGGGAGAATCCTTCCTCATCTCGGGTCGGCACGCCTTTTGGCAGTACCGCGCCCCGGCCCCTATGGGGAAAAAAGAACAGGCGCATTAGTGGGTGAACATACAGACATTAGAAAAACCACTGCAACATAAGCTCACCTGAATTATCCACAGCGAATTGTCTTCTCTACGTGGAATCTTCGCTCTGCACCTGCGCTAAAAGACTAAAAGCAGTCCATTGAAAATAAAGGCCAAAAAGGAAGGGAGAACAACCCTTGAACTTGATAAGTCATATACTTACGAAAGCGCCTTATTCATCCAAAAAACCAGTGAAGCAACTGGACCTGAATGCCTGTCCGATAACCAGTGAAGTAACTGGATTCTACCGCACCCCTGCACCAGAAGCAGGATGGAGAGCTCGTCATTTCAAATCTTAAGGTGAGAATTAACGGGAAGGTTCAGAGGTGGTTTGAAGAGAGAGTAAAAGGGGAAAGGAGGGGTTCGACTCGTCACTCTGCAGGTGATTAAAATCCTTTTCCCCATCTACAGAAAGATCTTCCTACGCATCAGACAGGCGAGGTTTGGGGGTCCGCCCCAGTCGGTGTTCCGAGTCCTGCGCATCACCTTAGAAGAGGCCGCAGCAGCCCAGGCCTGGGGCCCCTTATTAGCTCCAAGGTCCGTTAACGGGTGCCGCTAAGAACGGCTGGTCAGACCAGCCGTTCCTAATGGGACCCGCTAAGGGAACTTGGAATAGGGCGGTAGGGGGTTAGCGGCACCAGCATCCTTACCGGTGCCGGTAACCCCTTACTGCCAAACTCTGAATGACCCCCATGTCTGAAGATGAGGAGGTTTCTCCTTTTGGAGTACAATATGGTACTAGAGAGGTCCCAGAAGAATTAATCGATCCAGAATCGAAAATGAGACCTGTGTGACACTCTTCCCTCTGCTAGTGGCATTGATACATCACCTGAGCTGGATTTTGCAAAACCTGACCCTGCAGAACATGCAGATTCGGGGTACAGGATTTTAATGAATAGAGTGGTGGAATATATGGGCTGGGGTAGAGCCTCATCCACTTTTGATCAGGATGATATGACTGACATACTAGATAGGGCCCCCAGAAGGATCCAGTTCTCCCCTTCCATAGGGCACTTCAGAGAACGGTGGAAAAGAACAGGGAAGCTCCTGACAACATTGCTGCAGTAAACAGTAATTTTCCTAAGAAGTATAGAACTTCTACTTCTGATCCTGAGTATTTAAACAGGCATCCCACTCCAGAAGGTCTGGTTATTCAAGCTGCAACAACCTCAAGACAGACTGCATATCCATCCATTCCTCCGGATAGAGAGGATAAGAAGGTTGATTCTTGGGCCCGTAAAGTTTTTACTTCGGGTAGCATGGCTTTAAAGTCAACTAATGTCACCTGTACCCTGGCCAGGTTCACCCATACCCTGTGGGACTGCATTTCGGTGGCAGCTGAACATATTCCGGAAGGCGAGGAAAGGGAAGGCTTCCTGAATATTCTCAAAGACGAAAAGGAGGCAATGGGGCAATGTCTCCAGTCGGACTGGATACTGCTGATAGTATCAGCAGATGCATGGCTGTAAGCGCAGTGCTACGCAGATTTGCGTGGTTGATGAGGTCTGGATTCACACCAGATGTGCAGGCCATACTTCTCAACATGCCCTTTGATGGCTTGAGGTTGTTTGGTAGTAAGGCTGATGAAAGGCTAGAAAAACTACAGACCTCAAAAGCGGCAGCTAAATCTCTTTGCGCCTCCATGCGACAGCCTCAGAAACCCTCATCTTCCTGGAGGGGTCGTTCTTTTCGGCACTGCTCCTCTTTTGGTAGAGGACAGTCCTTTCAAAGAGGCAAGAGAAATGTCGCTCGTGGTGGATGAGGAAGACTTTAAAGCCAACCTCAGGAACGGCATCTTTGCCCTCAGCCGCTCCTGCAGCCGCCTCCAAATCACTCTGAGGCCTTATCACACAAAACCCTGGTGGGAGGCAGAATCTCTCAGCATCTGAAAGAATGGCGGGGCATTCCTTCAGATGCTTGGGCACTGGAGACAGTCGCTCAAGGTTACTGTCTTCCCTTCCTAAAAAGGGCCTCAGGACCATCCACCGGGAATCAACTCTGTCAAAATTCCAGACCTGCTCCTGTTGCAGGAAATTTTAACCCTGCTAGAGAAAGGTGCAATAGAACATGTACCTGTAGTGGAGAGGAACAAGGGTTGGTACTCCCCTTATTTTCTCATCCCAAAGCAGGACGGAAGATTGAGACCCATCTTGGATTTAAGAAGCTTGAACAAGTTCCTCAGGAAGGACAAGTTCAAGATGGTAACCCTTTCTCAGATCCTTCAGGCTCTCCAACTCCAAGACTGGTTGGTATCATTGGACCTTCAGGATGCTTACTTTCATGAGCCAATCAATTACAAGCACAGAAAGTACCTGACGTTCACAGATGGCGGTTCTCACTATCAGTTTCGAGTTCTGCCATTCGGGCTGACCTCGGCCTGAGGGTTTTCACCCAACTAATGGCGGTTGTGGCAGCAAGTCTCAGGAGAGGGGGGATTCATGTCTACCCCTACCTGGACGATTGGTTGATCAGAGCACGTTCTTCCGAACAAGCTCAGAAACATCTGTCGATCACCTGTCACTTCCTTCACAAACTGGGCTTCTCCCTTAATTAAAAGAAGTCTCACATGATCCCATCCCAAAAGCTCCAGTTTATCGGAGCAGTTTTGGATACTTCCTCGGGCAAAGCCTCACCTCCCGAGATGAGAGCTTGCCACATTCTGCAGATGGTAACAAAGTTTCAGAATGCCCAGCATCTGCCGCCTTCGATTTTCTGAGGTTGCTCGGCCTCATGGCATCCTGCATTTTTCTGGTGCCAGAGGCCAGATTGAGAATGAGATCCCTTCAATGGGCCCTCAGAACTCAGTGGTGCCAGTTCTGGGGGAGTATGTGGGATCTTCTGCAAGTCCCGAGCGCAGTTGCTCAGGATCTACTATGGTGGGCTTGCAACAAACACATCCTCAAGGGAGAATCTTTTTGGCAACCATGGCCGCAGATAACAGTAGTAACAGACGCCTCACTCACGGGGTGGGGAGCCCATACCAACGATCTGACAATCAGCGGTCGTTAGTCTCCATCGGAGTCCAAACTACACATCAACCTGTTGGTACTTAGGGCAATCAGACTAGCGCTGAAGGCCTTTCTACCCTATGTACAGGGAAAGAATGTCCTGATAATGATGGACAACACAGTGGCCATGTACTACCTCAATAAGAAAGGAGGCGTAGGGTCACTACCACTTTGCAGAGAGGCAATGCAGCTCTGGTTCTGGGCAATATGAGAAGGAATCTCTCTATCGACAGTTCACACAGCCAGAGAGCAGAACACGGCGGTAGACGCTCTGAGCAGGCAGAGCACAGTCTCCCACGAGTGGGAGCTAGCTCAGGAAGTCCTTCTGGAGATCTTCGCCCTTGGTGGAAGGCCTCAAGTGGATCTGTTCGCGACCACGGTAAACTGGAAGTGCGAACAGTACTGCTCAAGGGAATTTCCTCCCTTGAGAGGAGCTCTAGGAGATGTGTTTTTGGTGGACTGGAAGTTTCCACTTCTGTAACGCGTTTCCCCCAGTCCCCGTGATTCCACAAGTAATCAGGAGGTTGAGAAAGTTCAGGAAAACCATGATCCTAATTGCCCTGGATTGGGCCAGGAGAACGTGGTACCCGGACCTTCTGGACATGTCCATCTGCCCTCCAATACGTCTTCCGCAAAGAGAGGATCTTCTCTTGCAAGAGGAAGGTCGGGCTCTCCATCCAGAGGTCAAGACACTCAACCTTCACGCATGGTTTCTGAGAGGTTGAGATACAAGGATTGGGATCTTCCAGATGACATAATGGAGATTTAGCTTTCGGCCAGAAGGCCAGCAACAAAATCTTTGTACCAATGTCATTGGAACAAGTTCAGTAACTGGTGCAAAGATAAGGATGTGGACCCTTTTCAATGTGGCACCCCAATGGTGCTCTCTTTCCTATTGCATCTAGCCAATCTGGGGCTCCAGATCGGAACAATTAAAGGATATCTAGCTGCGCTGTCCATTTTCAAACGCTCCTCGTAAGGGGTATCTTACTTCAAAATTCCATTGATAATTCAATTCCTGAAAGGGCTTACTAACATTTACCCTCCAGTACCTTTTCATGTCCCAACTTGGGATTTAAATCTAGTACTAAAGTTTCTAACTTGTATACCTTTTGAGCCTCTGCATTCATGCCCCTGGAGGCTTCTAACATTGAAGACTGTCCTTCTTGTAGCCTTAACATCAGCCCGCAGGGTTAGTGAACTGCAGGCTCTCTCATGTAAACCTCATATACTACGTTTTACAAGGACAAGGTTGTTCTTAAAGTTAAACTATCTTTCTTACCAAAGGTAGTTTCTGACTTCCATTTGTCACAAAAAAATCATACTACCAACATTCTACCCTCCTCCTCATTTGGGCAAAGAAGAGGAGAGGTTTCATAGACTGGACCCGAAAAGGGCTCTCAATTTTTACATTTCAAGAATGTCAAGATTACGTCAAGATGACCAACTTTTTGTAGGTTATACAGGTCATGAATTGGGTTTAGCGGTGACAAAACAAACCATATCCCGCTGGATCATTCTGGCTATAATTGAGTGCTACAGATTGGCGGGGAAGGATCCCCCAGATGGACTTCGGGCCCATTCCACTAGGGGGGTGGATACTTCTGCGGCTCTGAAGAGGGAAGTCCCTGCAGCAGATATTTGTTCAGCTCCAACATGGGCATCAATGCATACCTTCATCAAACCTTATTGCTTAGATGCCTCTGTAACGCTCACCTGACTCCCACGGAGGCGCTGGTCTAGTCTGGGTTGCTGTGGTCTCTTCGAGCGTGATGCGCAGAACTCGGAACACCAACTGGACAGGACCCTCAAATCTTGCTTGTCTGGCCCGTAGGAATATCCTTCTGCAGATGAGAAAGGGGATTAACAGTCTGCAGAATAGTGTGCTTGCTCCCCCCTTACTCCCTTCGTTCTTCTCTAACTTCCTCCGAAATCCCTGGTTGAAGCTCACCTTATGGTTTGAAAGGATGAACTCTCCATCCTGCTTCTGGTGCAGGGGCGCGTGCTTGTCCAGTTACTTCACTGGTTTTCAGAATGGCGCTGGCAAAATCCACTTGACCTTTCCGAGCGGAACGGCGTAAGTACGAAGATTACAAAAGTTCAAGTGTAGAGCCTCCTTTTCTGTTGCCTTCCTAACCTGTGATCTGTCCTTTATTTCAGGTGCAGAATGAAGGCGATGCGTTGAGGGATTGAATTGCCGATGGTAAACTCAGGTGAGTTAGCGATGGGAGCGATCCCTCTTAATGTCTTTATATTCCTCCAGTAATGTCTTTTGTCCTTTCCCCATAGGGGCCGGGGTGCGGTACCTGCCAACGAAGCGGGCCGACCCGAAATGAGGAATGGTCCACCAACAGAAGACCGGTAAGTGTTATGGCGGAAAATTAGGCTTTCCTAATATGTTCCTTCTGCTCACCTTTTGTCTCTTCTTCTCTCCCCTAGGCGCAGAGATGTGACGACCGGTGCAGACAGTCGCGGTGGAGCCAGAAGAACTCCCGAGGACAGGTGAGTGAAGCGCGGCGCTGCAGCGAGCAACGCAGTGCTTTTAAATGAAAGTCTTTTCTCAGGAACGCTGGCGTGAAGGTTCCGGATGCAGGTAAGAAGTTTGATAAAATTCTTGGTTTTCACCTTTCTCTTCTCTTCTTTCCTTACAGGTGTTCCAGGATCGAGGCGGGCGTGGCTGGAGACCAGATGCAGGAGCAGACACGGTGCGCGTTCAGCTGCTTGGATGCAGAACAACGCGAAGCGTGAGCTACTGTCTGGGCGTGGCTTAAATAGCCCCCAAAGTAGGTCCAGGTAAGTATCCTTCCCTGGCCACGCCCGAGTGGCAAAATAGTCCCAATGAAAAAATAGTCCATTTTAGGTCTCAGGGAGGCCTGAATCTTGCAGCATGGTCTGCATCAGGTAAGTGCACAAAACACCTTCCTTTATGAGCCTGGCGCCTATGGCGCCAGGACTGATGTCCAACATGAGCCTGGCGCCAACGGCGCCAGGACAGAGTCCAAAGAGCCCCTATAAGGGGCCGCTGGGCTTTTACCCGGGGGCATGATGCCTGCTCCTGGGGGTGCTGGGCCTGGCCTGCTGCTCCGGGGGTAGGCATCATGACAGCCTCTTCCTCCAATGAGGGTTTATTGGCCAAAGCGGTACTTCATTCCATCCATGAGAACAAGAACTAGTACTCCCACCTCCAAAATTCCCACTGCTATGGGAGTCTATCATAAGATGAGGAATATGTGGGAGGACACAATCCATTCAAAGAACAAGTTACTTACCAAGTGTAACGTTCTTTCGACTGGATGTTCCTGCCACGTATTCCTCATCGCCCCTCCCATCCTACCCCGCAGTACAGTTTTTGTTTCTTATACTTTCCTCTCATGAAGAGTCATGAGGCACGCCTGGGTGTTCCTTGAATATTTCCTCGAAAAAACAGAACTGAAGCCAACGGGCACGGCACGAGCTATTTGTACTGATGATGACGTCGACACGGTATGGAGCCAGTTGAGGGACATAGACGCCATGAACTTGTGCACAGCGCCCTCTGCCGGAAAAAAAATTCCGAAGCAGCAAGCAACGAAACTGGCAGGATACGAATATCATAAGAAGAGGAATACGTGGGAGGAACATCCAGTCGAAAGAACGTTACAGTTGGTAAGTAACTTGTTCTTCTCCGGCATTGGATCTTTCATAGATTCAGATGCTTGAATAGAATACTAAGCAATTAAAACTGGCCCACATCATATACACAAATATTCAGAAACACATCTGCGAGCCTTTGCCATACAGCAACACCATGATTACATATGCAGGGAAAGGCGGGAGGAAGGCTGATCCTACCTTATGCAAAGAGATGGCGGAGCACTGCCTGGCCAACTGCAGATTCTTTGTTGGTATCTTCGGTCATGCAGTAGTGCTTGGCGAACGTGTGCGGAGTGCTCCAGGTAGCGGCTCTGCAAATGTCCTTCAAAGCTACCCCTGCATGAAACGCCACTGAAGCTGCTCTCCCTCTGGTGGAGTGCGCCGAAAGAGGTCTGATGAGGGGGTCACCTTTGGATTGATGACAGTGGGTGATGCATTGAGAGACCCAACGTGGCAAACTTTGTTTTGAAATATGTTGACCTTTAGTGCGTCCAGAGAAAGCAATGAACAATCTGTTGGAGGAGGGAAACTCCTTAGTTCTTTGTAGATAAAACTTTAGGACTCTCGCCACATCTAAAGAGTGCAGAGATCTTTCTACATCAGATGTGTGAATCTGGAAGAAAGTAGGGAGGACAATGCGTTCTGTGAGAACCATCTCCGACAAAACTTTGGGAAGAAATTTTGGATTTCTGTTCTCAGAATGGTTCTGATGATAAAGCTTGTAACTCACTGATCCTCCTTGCAGACGTGATGGCTATCAAGAATGCTGTTTTCCATGATAAGAATTTCATGGTGCATCTACGAATAGGTTCGTAAGGTGGTTCCATTAGAGCCGTCAGTACTGTGTTTAGGTTCCAGGATGGCACCGATGTAGGTGTAGGAGGGAAGGGACGCATAAGCCCTTTTAGGAAGATCTTAACAGCTGGTAGAGTGAGCAATGACTGTTTATCTGGGCTCGTTGTATGTGCTGCTATGGCCGATAGATGAACCTTAATAGAGGATATAGATAATCCTGCTTTGGCCAAGTGCAGTAAGTAGGGTAGCACTTGCTCAACCGATGCTGTGAGAGGGTTCACCAAGGATGGTTCGCACCACTTGGAGAAACGAGTCAATTTTCGGGTATAGGTAATTTGAGTTGAAGGAGCTCTAGATGCCTTGATAATATCCCATCAATTTGCAGGTAAATCTAGATTCATTAATTTTCGCTGCTCAGGAACCAAGCCTTGAGAGATAAGCTCGCTGGATCGTGGTGGAGGACCTTGTGGTTGTACTGCGTCAAAAGCTCCTGATGAGCTTTGAGGTGACTCGGGGGCCAACGGGAGAGGTGTTGTAGAGTTGAGTACCAGATCTGCCTGGCCCAATCCGGAGCCATCAGGATCATTGAAATATTCTGTTCTTTCAGTCAGCGTAGCACTCTCGATATGAGAGGGATGGGGGGGAAAGGCATAAAGGAATTTCCCTGTCCAATCCCCTAAGAACGCATCTCCCACTGACCAATGTTCTGGGTACCTGGAAGCAAATTTGTGGCATTTCTTGTTGGCTTTGGTGGCAAACAGGTCGATCTGCGGATGACCCCATTTGGAAAAATATTCGTTGGACTTCTTTCTCATCCTGTTCCCACTTGTGAGAAGTCGTGAACTCTCTGCTTAGTTTGTCCGCTCCGGGGAGATGTTCTGCTTTGATTTGTACTCTGTGGTGCAGTGCCCATGCCCATAGGAGTTGAGCTTCTTGTGACAGGATTTCTGACTTGGTACCCCCTTGTTTGTTCGTGTAATGCATGGAGGTCGTACTGTCTGTCTGGATGGTAACCACCTGGCCAGCTAATACCGGAAGGAAGACTTTCAGTGCCCACCGCATTGCCCTGAGTTCTAAGACAATGATATGCAGTTGAGATTCTTGAGCGGATCAAGCATCCGTGGTTTGAAGGTCCTCTAGACGGGCCCCCCAGCCAGACATAGATGCATCTGTGCTGAGGAGAAGGGTAGATGTCGGTGCCTGAAAGGGCATTCCCTGCGACAGGTTTTGAGGTGAGTTCCACCATCGAAGTGCTTTGAGTAATGTCTGCGGTAGTTGGACTGTATCCTCCCATGAGCCGAGTGCCTGTTTCCATTGGTGGTCCAGGACCTCCTGGATTGGTCTCATGTGAAGCCTACAATTTGGTATGAGGAATATACATGAGGACATCATGCCCAGGAGAGATTTGTAAGAGCGTACCATGGTTGCTGCTCTGTTTAGGAACCATGAGGTCAAGTCGAGAATAGCTGTTATTCTGTCCGCCGAGGGTCTTACCCTGGGGATGCAGGTGTCGAGGTCCGCACACAGGAAGAGGACTGTTTTGCTGGCCACTGGGCAGGATTTTGTTTCGTTGATGGAGAAACCCAACCCTTTTAAGAGTTTTATTGTTCTCGAAACTGCTAAGCGTGTGAGTTTTTAGAAGCTTGCCCCTATCAACCAGTCATCCAAATATGGGAAGACCTCTGTCCCTGTCCTTCTGAGTTTTGCCGCTAGCGGTGCAAGGCACTTGGTAAAAACTCTTGGAGCTGACTTTAGGCCGAACAGAAGAACATGGAATTGGAAGTGTAACTCCCCAATTGCGAACCTGAGGAACTGTCTGTGTGCCGGATGAATGGGGATGTGGAAGTAGGCGTCTTTCAAATCTAGACTGGCCAGAAAGTCGTGTTGGTTTAGCCAAGGTAAGACACTTTGCAGGGATATTATCTTGAATTTGATGTGCTTGATGAAGTTGTTGAGCGCTCTCAGATCCAGAATAGGTCTCCACTGACCGTTTTTCTTCTTGATCAGGAAGAAACAGGAGTAAAAACCTCTTCCCTTCTGTTGGTCTTGGACTGGTTCGATGGCTGCTTTTAGGAGCAGTTTTTCAATCTCGGACAAGACATGTCTTAAAACATGTACCTTGCGAGGTGTGGGAGCTAGGAATGGAGGTCGTTCTAGAAATTCTATAGTGTGACCCTTTCGGATCACCTGCAACACCCACATGTCCAATGCTATTGACTGCCAACGATGCAGAAATAGGCTTACTCTTCCCCCCACCAGGTTATGACGTTGAGGGGAACGGTATGATTTGTCAATTTTGCTTGCCATGGGTCTTGTCCTGGGTAGAGCCATGCCTTCCCCTCAGGGAGTACCTGTTAGAGGTTTGGTGGTATCTGTTGTCCGGGTAAATGTTTCCCTGCGTTTTCTGGCCATAAGAGGGACGATTGAAGCCTCTGAATTTGGAGGATGAGCCTCAAAAGGAATGAAAAGATCTTCGGTCTTTGTCCTTATCTTTAAGGGAACTGATGGCTCCAGCTGTGTCCGTGTCTGTCTTAATTCCTTTGAGGTGGTCATCAAACTTTTTACCAAATAAGTCTTGCCCATCAATCCAATATTTGAGCTTTGACCTCTGGTCTGAAATGTGTAGCCTTCATCCAGGCCTGTCTCATCAGTACCGTTCTGTGAGCCATTTGTCTGAAACCTGATTCTGCCACGTCCACTGCTGCGTCAATCATATGATCTGAGGTAGCTTCCCTGTCTGCTATGACTGATCTGGCTTCTTCCTGAAGATCTGCTGGTAAATGTCTGGTTAGTTTAAACATACGCAACCATAGCTTGCAGTCAAAATGCACTGTCATGGCTAGTGCATTGCCCGCTCTGAAGGTGAGAGACGCTGACGAGGATACCTTCCTGCCCATTGCCTTTAATTTACGTCCTTCCTTGTCAGGAGGTGATGATAAGGGTGATGCAGGATTGGCCAACGTTTTTCTCGCTGCCACCCTGATGACAGAATCTGGCTTTTGTGTGTCCCCTTAGACAAAGTGGCACCGTGTCAGGAGCTTTGAATTTATTTTTTGGTCTTGAAACCAGAGCGGGAGTAGATAAAAGCATAGCCAATATCTTTGACCCAGATTCTCATATGGTATCAAGAAGAAGAAGGGTCATGACAGTCCCTCTGCGTTAACCCCTGTGCTCATAAAGCACTGACTTTTCCTCTTCAGATGTGACTTGAAGCTTGAACAAGTCTGCAGCTTTGCCAATAATGGTATGGAAAGATACCAAATCGTCTGGTGGTGAAGAATCTCATGGAGAGTCTTTCTTACAGGGTGTTTCAACTATGTAATCATCTCATTCGCTCTGAGTGTCAGGTTCATGAGCAATCGCCCCTTCCTCGGGGTCAGAAAACTCTCAGAAAGGATCCTCTTGCCAGTCCAGACCAATGCAGTTGAAGGCACAATAGTAGGATCTCGAACAGGTGACCTTGGCCTAGGTGATAATCTAGGAGATGGGACCCTTGTCGGTGAAGCACTGAGCGTTCTACTCCTGGATCTGCGAGGAGGCTCAGGTGAATGTGTCCTTTTACGTGGCCTGCTCCTGGAAGGAGACTGTCCAGGTGTGCTATGCCGATATGAAATGCTCTGAGGAGGCGTTACCTCTTTTGGTATGGATGACTTATTCCTTTCCGCTTGATGTTTGTTGAATTATTTGATGATCCTTTGCATCGATTCTATGATGACTGGATGGTAAGGATCGACAGGTTCCTCCACAGTTGGTTGCCAGGGAGGACTATGTTCCTTGGGGGTGAGGCAAGGTTGCCCGCCAACAAATTCTGTGTCTGAAAACTCCTCCTGAAGAATGATGTCTGGGAGTTCTGCCATCTCTCCCAAAGGAGAAAGTTGTGCTCCTATCGGTTCATCTGATAAAGGGAGCATTTTTTTTTCATTGGATGGTGCAACAGTGGCGTCTGCAGTGTCTGTTTTGGGTTTTGGTTTCTCTGTGGGAGTTGACTTTGTCGTCGACGGCGCCGATGTGGGCTTCGTCGATGGTGGTTTTGTGGAAGATGATGACTTTGTCGACGGTGTCTTCGTGGACGATTACTTTGTCGACGGGTGAGTGTGTTTATCCGTTGACGGGATCTTTGTGGACAAGAGATTTGTGGACGAGTGATGGGACTCCATTGATGAATGTTTCGTGGAGGCTGATTTCAACCACAAGGATTTAGTTGTCGATGATGAGGTTTGAAGTGTCGTCGTCGTGGACGCTACGGGTTTCGTCAACGGCTTGGTCATCGATGGACCTCTATTACTATGACTGCTCGTAGACGGCTTATCCATTGACGATTGCCCCCCTGGGTTTTCTGAAAATGCCGCTTTACCTTTGGAGGCGGTATTTTCTTCAGAATGCTGTTTTTTGTGATCCCCAGATTTCAAAGGGGGTATATCCACCTTCCTTTTACTTTTGTGAAAAGGTGAAACACTCCTTTCCACTGAAGAGGCCCTTCTCTTAGAAGTTTGTCTCTCAGATGGTTTAGAAGAATGTACAGGAGCTGTCTTGGCAGATTCTTCGTCAGAAGATAGAACTTTGGCTTCTAAATGGAGAAGTCTTCTGTGTCTATCCTGCAGGGTCTTGTTAGAAAAAAGTCCTGCAAATGTCACATTTATTTATTTCATGAGGATATAAACAGATGCATTGATCATGAGGATCCTTCATGTAGACAAGTTTCTTCATGCACCTTGTGCAGTCCCTGAATAGGGAAGGCTGCTTGGCAGTTGGAAGTTCAGCCATGTTCTGAAGAGGATTTCACTTGACGATTTGTTGATGAAATAAAGTGTTTTCTGAGCCCAGAAACACACAGCAGAAAGCTCTTGAACAGGAGATCTCAAAAAAATATAATTTGTGTAAAACAAATATAGCTAACAGGAAAAAATATACGAAAAGCTCAGACAGCTGGAGGATTCCTCTGTCTGTTAGACTGCAGTAAAAAATCTGAAGATGGCTGACTGGGGCGGAGCTTAAGCCCTGCCACCTCATTGGTTGGGGCCATAAAGGACCAAAGTGAGGTGGAGGCACTGCACAAGTGGATGGCTCATAGACCATGGTGGGCTGTTTGCACTCATATTTCTATGGAAATAATTGATAGATTTAAACATTTTTAATATTATTTAAATCACAGAGGATTCCCAGTCTAATGACCGGGAATATTCAAGCATCTGAATCTATGAAAGATCCAATGCTGGAGAAATATAGGAAACAACCCGACAGACCCAATGGTCAGAGGAGATCACCTGCTATTCTATCAGGATTACTTGAATCCTGCCTTCCCAGGAGGTATGGGGGGTGGGGCGGCAATGAGATAAATTTTCCACAAGAAGCGAAGAGGGTACAGAAGAGACAGACTTTCCCTGGCTGGCTCCCCTCCCTCTGCATGTGAAAAACTAACACCTCTGCTGTCGTTATGTACACAATTTGAGCTGTGACTCACTATTCATAAGTGACACTAGAGGTGACGAATGGTCTTTAGCAGAAAATGAAAAGGCGGCAGGAGCAGTAACAACTAAAGACTTTGTTGTGTCCCTCTAGGCCTGGGATTTATCAAGGTACACCTTTGACCGCGAGCTACACAGATTAACTTCATCAAAGGGCAATTTAAAAAGTTTGACTGGAACCATCCAGGAATGCTGGTGGGTGGCATAATTGGTGACCACAGAGCCACTCGTCTAGCCCAGTCTTCAAGATACATTTGGCAGGCTCTTTCCACTCACCAACTTCAAGCTATTAGGCAAATGTATTCAGCATTTCCCCACAGAGCATGGATGTAATGGGGTACATGTCACTTAGCATTCAAAGTGTCAGACTGCCCATAGCATACATCACCCTGCCAAAATGTTCAATCCTTTTTGGCTCTCTGGCTGTGTACAAGGTTGGAAAAGCAGTAGCTTGGGACCCAATACTCATATACTGGCCCACAAGGCTTATGGGAGTAGGGTGAGAGGAAAATAAGATGGGGGGGCGGGTCGCCAGAAGGAGATCAATGCTTACGAATAGCCACCTTCTTGGAGACAACAGGGATGGATCAGAGCCAGACTGCCACTACTGACTCATAAAGAGCCTCAGCAAATAGTAACAAGGCCTCTCGTGGGGGTTTCTACTCCAGGATGACAAACCGAGCAGCAACATTGCTCTCAAAGGAGACAGAACAACCCGAGATTCAAACACTCTTGACAAAGAAACCATGGTAGGATCCAAATTCACCTCCCAAAGATGGAGTGACAATTGCAGATTAGGTTTTTAGAGAGGTATCAAGCCCGCTGGCATCCCATAACCCCACAACCTAGTCCTCGAATTCAAGATTTTGCAGGAAGCACACAAACATAAAGCCTAAGCCCAATTAAAAGCCATGGCAAATGGAAACAAGTCTGAGAGCCTATGGCTCCATGGTGGAAGAAAAACGACGTTGTCGGAGCAGAGTCGATTGTGGAGCAGGAAGACGAGCTGCACAGGTGAAGAGCTGCATATGTAAAGGGGCTGAAGACCAGGTATCACACAACAGCATCTCCATTGAAGGAGAATCTAAGCATCAGCGTAGGCAACGTCCGCAATGTGTGCGATCCCACTCAACAAGACCAAAGCGGAACGACAGCGAGGGGAATCAATGCCTTCACTGCACAACGAAGGAGTAGGGCAGGTTCTCTGGTGCTAAGGATGCATTGGGCCACTATTTACAGGGCCTGTCCAGTGTAAATGATCTATAGCCTCCTATTCAACTGCAGTGGAACATGTAAGAAAATGGATACGATTACCAATTCCTCTGTAGACCTGAGCTCTGGAGTAGGGGTCCAGTGATTTGTTCCTGGTGAAGAGATAGATGCTTAGGCTCCACTGCGTCTTTATACAACTTGTCTCTCTGGGTAAACTCTGCTCTTCCTTTGGCTCATCCAACACCCATATCGTAATTTCCTCTTTTCATCCATGACATCTGAGAGCCGATAGCCAGTTGCCTTTCTGGATGACACTATACTGCCTGATGTCGAATTCCTCAAAGATGGAAGTTCTCCTTCTCCTGGCCTTCAATGCAACCCTCCATTTCCTTACCAGCTCACTCCTTCACCTACGACTCGCAACCTTGACAGCATACAACTAAATAACTTCTGCCACTGCAGCCAGTATAAGCCTTCAAAATATCAGGAGAATACGTCTGCATCTCACCCTCACACTACTGAAAGCAATCTCCTCCTGCTCCTTGGTAAACCTAAGTACTACTCCAGCTTGCTCCTGGGCCATTCCCTCTACTCATCCACTCTCCTTAACTAAATATTCAACTCTGTCACATGCACCCTTCTACTACCTACCACAATCCTTTCCCACCTCTGGCATACTATCACCATGCCTGGTGGCTCTCGATGCAAAATCCCTACCTCTGCAAATTTCTACTCATTGTCAAATATATCCATGGCGTAGTCCTTCTCCCAAACTAGCTGGCTGAGTCCATCTCCCTCAAGTTGGACACAATGTTGTACCTGAGGCCAAGAAGCAAGCCAAGACCGGGTTTTAGTCTTCCCATCTTTTATTATTTTTTTGAGAAAACGTTTGTTTGTGCCCGCACCTTCTTGCGCCAAATTCCTTGTGTATTAAATTAAACTCACAAAATCAAGTTCCTTCATTCTTGGTTTATTCAGTATGCATTTCGCCCTTTTTCCCCGACGCGTGAGGCGAGATTCAGGATAATTTGGAGGAGGGATCAAACCCTAGGACTTTGGTTACTTAATACGACTAAAAATCATTTCCGGAAAGGGGGACTCCAACCTTGATAAGCAAGGCCCGGATTTTAAAAAGGCACTAGA
Source organism: Ambystoma mexicanum (assembly GCF_040938575.1). NCBI lineage: Eukaryota > Metazoa > Chordata > Amphibia > Caudata > Ambystomatidae > Ambystoma > Ambystoma mexicanum. Next base: position 415,365,668 of record NC_090934.1, on the reverse strand, counting down.
TAAAACGCCGAAACACGTGTCATCCATAAAGGGCGAAATACATACTGAATAAACCAAGAATAAAAGAACTTGATTTTGTGAGTTTAATTTAATACACAAGGAATTTGGCGCAAGAAGGTGCGGGCACAAACAAACGTTTTCTCATAGCGAAGAAACGGAGTGGAGGAACTCTATGTCTCCGTGCTGACTCACACCCCTGCGACAACGGAAAAATAAAGGAAGTATAACAAAGATAAATATCACATAAGAAAGAGATCATCAGCTCCATAAGCATCTATTAACAAGTCGCGAGAGTACACCTTAACATATCTCCACACAAAAAAGTTCCTCTACCTCTGCTTTATTACTTTTTTGTTTACTAGGTTGGACAACTCAAAAGAATACAGGGTCCCCCAAACAAAATGAAAGTCAGGATGGTATTCTAAAATAAAATGTCTTTTGCCCAACAGGCCTGGTTTCCTTTTTCCTCAGGAACAGATTGCTAATGGCTAGTCTGCCCTCCGCATTGGAAGCAAAATTCTCAGTTGTAGCTTTTCCAGAGGTTTTGCCTCATAACTCTCTGGCATTGTGCCCTAGGGTGAACACACTCTTCGTATCTTGATCCTGTCTGAAGACAGACTTTTCAGGGACCCAAATCGCACAGCTCACAACATCACTGGAGGCTCTGCAAGTGCAACGCTTGCAAGACGTGTTGTACCTTCTATTTTGGCCCTTGATGGGTTCAAATAGGTGACCAAAATACAGAGGGTGCAGGAGTTGTAAAACTCGCTACAGCACTATATCTTGCTGTCACCAGGGCAATTAACAGCGTGACAACCAGTCCCTGCCGCTTGGCTGCCCCCTTAACAAGGGACTGTCGGTGAGTGTCAAAACCTTTCTGGTATCATATTATCAGAATATTATATGGGTAATGGGGCATTTGCATCTAAGAGGCCGAAGGAGAGCCCAAGTTAAATAATTGTGTGCCTTCTTTCAAGACAATTAAAGTGAGGCAAGTAAACTGGCCCTGTAAAGCTTAGTGTAATTCATGATGTCTTCTATAAAACAGATGTTCAGGCCTTCAACACTGCATTCTGGTATTTACAGTCTTTCATTCAGGATGTAGGAAATAAAGCTTTAATGCTGTGTTTAATATATGCATTCATATATTGTCAGATTGCAGATTGGTGTACTTCACAAGCAGTCTCTATAATACAGTAGTTGTGCAGTTCTCAAAAAGTGAAAATTAAATATTTGCCCCGCCTACAGTTCAGAAGGTATGTGTTCCAATACTGTCTTCACTGCTTAAAGAAAAAAAAACAATAATGGGCAAATAATTTCATCTCATTGGGCTACATGTTTTAGAAAGTGTAAATTGCATGCAGGGCATCACTAACGCCAGCAATTACATGCTGTTAAATCCACTGCACGCAATTTTCAACTTTCGTAAAGCAAAATATAAAAGAGAAGTGTAAAATGAGGCATAATTGCACATTATACTTAATTTCACAGAAAGTGCAAATGCCACCTGCATAAAACGGAGTGATTTTGCAGGCGAGAAGTGGAGGAGGAACATGCACTCCTGTCCCACCCACACTTCAAAATATAACAAAGATGTCCCACATCAGTAACGTGAGGCTTAAAAAGCGTACACCTTGGTTTCACACCTCACTTTACTGCTTCACCACATAGAAAATGACCCCACTATGTCTTATCAAGCATTAGTTGGGAATCCCTATAAGTGATTAAGTTCACACTTTTAAAAAAAAAAAGCCTCTGTTACAATGGGGCAGATTTCATGTTTTTTGGGATAGGCGGGTGTCCTCATCTGCTATGACCCCCTCATACTGTCTCCTAGAATTGTTTTACTGCAGCACTGACCCCGCCATAGCTACCTGTCACTCGCTTTAACAGGAAATATATTTACGGTACATGTTCATCCGTCGCCCGTTTATTTTTCGTGGCACTTTTTGCTGAACATATTTTTCTGAAAAAAACATCGAAAAATATGGAGGTGGTGTAAGGCCATAGAAGGGGTGGTGTGGGTTATAGAGAAATAATAGGGGAGAGGGGTTTGGCGGTCCCCCCGCCAAATAAGACAAAAATTGAAGCATTTTTTCAGCAAAAAAATCAGGGAAAAAAACGCGATGAATGAACATAGAACCATATTTACACTTGCCTGCTCGTCAGGTCACCAGAGTCTAATACAGTAGATGGACTGGAGGAGAACCAACGTTAATTTCCTTCCAGAGTACCATGGGGCAACCAGCATTTTTCCCCACAATAGAATGGCTAAAAACATGTGCTATGCCCTGTAGCTATGTTGTTTATTGGGTCTTGTATAGCACAACATTTGCCAGTTAATGGTCTATTAGTGCTTCAGGATCTGCAAGAGGTGGGGTATGGGACAAACGTAGGAGTAGGAGGAAAGTAAGGTTGCTTCGTTGTAATGTTAGTGTGCGCAAATCTATATAGGCATGCCCCAGTGTGGATTGTGTTAGATGTTGTTCAAGTTGTCTGAAGCAGTGGTTAGTGTATGCTCCAGGTTATGTAAAACGTTTATGTGGTTGTCAACGTTAAGTTAAATCATGCTTTTTCAAAGCATGCTATGCTACTGCACACATTCAGGGTCCAGACGTTGCAGTCAGTTGCCAGACCCTCCATTCTAATGGCCCACTGACATCTCAAAGACACTTACACAATAGCACCATTCAGACCTATATGGGAATATGGTATAATACAGCCGGATATGAACCACCAGGAAGAATGTAGCCATGGCCTTGATGGGAGTTTGTTTCCTTCTTCTTAAAGGGGAAATATACGGCCTGTCAAAGGAGCACAGGGTAAAGAGGGTTGCCTCCCATCCAAGCTCCTTCCATGCATACCTGTGCATGAAGGTCTTCTCCAACATAGCTAACGCCGACCACACCACCATAAACTGCGGCATTCCCCAAGGATCATGTACAGCTCCCACTCTTTACAATCTGTTCACTAAACCCCTATTCGACCTACTTGACTCTATGGGTGTTGCATATACCAACTATGCAGACAACACTCAAGTATTCTTACCACTATCTGGCCTCTATCACCAAGATACCATTGCCCTTCACGATATCTATGCTACTATCCAAGCATGGATGGCGGTCAATGGCCTTTGTCTCAATGGAGATAAGACTGAAATACTTATTCTCGGCCAGAAAAACACCTTAGATAAGCTAAACCCCCAGTAAGCCAATTTCAACATAGACAACTCCGCCATCACTGTCTCATCCTCCGTAAAAACATTAGGCGTACACATTGATGCAAACTTATCAATGAGCAAACAAGTCAGCGCCATAGCCTCGGCATCAGCGTACAGCACCAAACTTATCAATGCCATTAAACCATACTTGTCCGCTCCTAACTGTCTAGCAATAGCCAGAGCAACAATAGGCGCCAAACTCGACTATTGTAACGCTCTCCTAGCTTGCACCTCTTCCAAAAACATTCACAGACTACAAACTACACAAAACAATGGCGTAAGAGTCACCATGAGCATCCCGAGAAGAGACCACATATCCCATGCCAGACATGCAGCACAGTGGTTAAAGGTCAAAGAACGCATTACTCTCAGAATCCTCACCATCACACACAGATGCAACTACAACACCGCTCCCACATACCTATCAGAAGCTATATCAAGAACACAATCTGCGCGCCCCACAAGATCTCAGTAGACCAACCAGCTCCACACACCACGCATCAAGAGAGATACTGCGGGTGGGCTAGGCTTCTCTTACATTGCACCGAAACTATGGAACTCACTCCCTGCCACCCTCAGAGCGGAAACTTCCATATATCTTCCGCAATACCCTCAAGACCTCTTTCTTCGTCTAACACTGTCACCACGCATTTTCCTCTCAACCTGTATATTGTAATCTAAATGTAATTTAAACTATTGTAATCTTTGTATATCTTGCATCACAAATGGAATCATTATGTAACAAATGTCAATACTTTTTATGTAACTAAGCTCTGCCATGTAACAAGTGCCACAATGCTTACGGGCTGCTGTGCGCTATATAAATTTGAATAAAACAAACAAACCCACCCCCTAACACCTGCTTAGCCACTGAAAACTGCAATGATATACAGGTCGGTCCCAAGTGCTTTTGCACATTACAATGCATGCAAAACAAGCATGGTCAGTGCATCTTTGTGACATGCTCCTTGTATTTGCCAATCGCAAGGCCCTTTACTTTCATTGGGACTGGAGCCTAGAGGACGTTGGTGCGGAATTGTCAAATCTCTCCTAATCTCTTATTTTTATAGATTTACTTTCTGTAAATGCCCAGTACAGCATCTGTCCCCGCAAACCTACCTGGACATGACGTAGATGTTTTGTTTTGTTTTTAAACTCCCCTTGCCCCATTTTGCATTTTGTAGCTTCTGCTGCCTGCCTTATTGGTTTGGACTTTCTGGTGCCTCGACCAGAGATAACAAGGACGATGTCTCACCACACTGAAACGGTACATTTAAAAAAGATGCAAAACGTGTTGAAATGTGTGTGTGTTGCGCAAAAGAGTCTTAATGAGTGTCTCTCTGTTTGCACATGCGTGTTGAGGGGGCGGTGCACCAGCACCATGAATGTGAGGGACCCACACCTTGAATAGGATTTACAGTGGCATACTGAAGTATACTCTGGGCACCATCATAAAATGCTTAACATTTTTAATGCTAGCATATATTTTGGCAAAGGCAGCATGAAAACTTTTTTTACTGGGTTGTGCTGGCAGTTATAGAGACAGGCATCATACAAATTCGCTTTACATTAGCAGGGTTGGCATACATTGCGGACTGATCAGCATCATCAGTGTGTGTTTTTACAGCTGCAATATTGGTATATATTTGGTCACAAGCAATATGTCATGGTTTTGGGCTGCTGAGCCTCTCTTAATTGGCGGCCGCCTTTTGGACGTTGGTGCTTCATGTGGCGCCAGGAAAATAGGACATTTCCATGGTACACACGCGCTGCTGTGATTGCGTCATCATGCAATGTCATATGCTGCTCCGAGGACACCATACATCGTGTGATCTCCATGAAGGCGGGGCAACCGTCCGCTCGGAGTTCTTCTGGAGCCGTAGGGAGGGACACAGTACTCAACAAACTCTTGGCGGGTGCCTTTGAGAGCCTGTACCGTTTTTCTGTTCCTGTGGCGTATTCTTGATCCTCAGTGTACTGAATATCTGTCTGATTTTGGATTGCTTTATTTAACTCCTTCTGGCCTAATCCTCTGTGTACTGAATCTGTGCCTGGGAATCTTGGCGCTAAAGGCACAACAGTCAGAGATAACCAAGCAAAATACCAGACTCTGAAAAAAGAAAAAAGTCTTCAGAGAGCGTCAGAACACAAGGCGGTTCTAAATAACACCAAGTGTCAGAAGAAGAAAATTTCATAGCTGAGCAGCTGCAACTGTGAAGGCTCGGCCGCCAACCCGAGACAGGCAAAACCTAGCTACTTGAATAATAGCCGCCTCCAGAGAGTGAAGAGGACAGCTAGGTGCATTCAGACGAAATTTAAGCTGCAGGTACTCGGCACCAGTACCATAAAAGGCATGGTGTAATAAAATACATAAGGACTTATTGAACTTGTTTTATCATGCAAAGCTAGTGCAAATGGCGCAAAACAGAAGAGATTCTAGTAGCATAGGGCATACGAGTTGCAACTTGTGCGGCTGTGTTCTGCAATATTTGAAGCCAACGTAACAAGTACTGTGGTTGGGCTAAAAATAAACAATTACAATAGTCTACACAATTTAAGACCAACGACGGAACCATAGTGGCATGGAATTGCAAAGGTATAAAAGGTAGAACCGTTCCAAGGGCCTTAAGTTTGGAATGTCCGGATTGACAATCCAAAGCAATCTGAGCATTCAACGAACGTTAGGCCGATACTTTAACACCTAGGTCCTCCACCACCGGAATCGGGGTGGGGAAGTGACCCAGGGAAGGAGGCAAAAAGCTGTGTTCCAAAGGGAAGTAGCAGATGGGGAAAAATCACCAGAATCTCTGTCTTGTCCCATTCAACCTAAGCCAGTTATCGCTCATCCAACAACCCAACTCATCAAGGCAACTCTGCAGCTGAGATGCAGTATCATAATCAGAAAGATTAAGCCATACCAAGATTTGTGTATCAGTATAGGAGTACCATCAGAAGCCATGGGCATGGATCAGCTCAACCAAGGGTTGAATATAAACGTTGAATAATGTAGGGGACAGGCCAGAGTCCTGAGGAACCCCACAGAATAAAGATACAGGCTCAGAAGAGAACGAAGAGAGATAAAGAGACTGAACTTAATCAGTCAAAAAATATTTAAACCAGTCTTACACCTGGCCAGAAAAGCCCACACTAGCCAAACGACTGAGCAAAATGGAGTGGTTGACCGCATCAAATGCAGCTGACAGATCTAATAATATCAGTGCCCCAACTCCACCCTGATCAGAAAGCCGAGCCAGGTCATCAACCACAAAGACCAAAATGCTTTGTGCCACGGCCAGTGTGAAAGCCAGACTGAAAAGGATAACAAAAAAATGAGTTTCTAAGAAGGAACTCAACAAAGGCAAGATCAGAGACTCTACGGCCGGGGGTGAGGGGGTGCTGTTGCATGGCTGGAAAATAGCAGCTGCCTGAAAAAGCTCTGACAGAGGCTGCACAAATACTCTCCTTTATCCTGCTTTCTGGCACTCGCTGCATATCGGTCACGGCAGGCCGAGCTCCTGGAGCGGACGACCATGACTTGTGTGGTTCTGGATCCTCCTCGACCCTGTCTTTGTGCTGGTTGGTGCTGTCCCTCTGCGGAGCGTGGCTCCGTGTCACGCCGCGCCCCAAACTGTACTCCACCGGACCCAGGGGATCCCAGCTCTACGTGCGTTGGTGCTTAGATTCTTTCAAGCTCCCTCCACTCTGTGGGGCCTGTGTGTGCAGCCCTCACCTGCCCTGCAACAGTGATCGCCTTCTTGTCCGTCGTACTCGCTGCCCGACGGCTCCGGACGGGAGAAGGAGCCTGCCACCACCTCTGGTCGACCTCAGCACCCTGAGAGCATGATACCCGACAGCTCTGGGTGGGAGGAGGAGCCTGCCTCCACCTCTGGCTGGCCCCAGCACCCTGGCAGTGTTGGTAATATGCAGCCCCATCCTCTGCCACACGCGGCAGACTTTGGCCTCTCCACACTTGTCCTGCTGTACGTACGACTCCATGCCCTTGTCCTCAGGCAGGAGAGGCCCACCTGTGGTGACATCGGACTGCAGGGGACGATCCAGGAGTGCCACCAATACCATCTATGAGTACAGGGGGAGGTGATCGATTGTGGCGATGTGCAACCTCCTGTGGCCCCTCCCCCTCGCTCCCACTCTAAAAGTGCTGTGGCCCGCGGGCCCTTCAGGAGCCACATATATTGGAGCCCCTTTCGGGTTTATGCGCGGCCCTACATGTAGTCAGCAACATAATCACTGTAATCGCGCTTCCCCCTTTGGTGCTTTCAACAGTGGTCTCCAAAAACACCTCATAACTTGAAGCCTGCCACCACAGAGAAAAACACTCACTGGAACTACTACACATTGTGGAAGCCACTGGGGCCTGAAACCCAGCCATTGGCAACCCCAAACGACAGGCCATAATTGACCAATTTTCTTGGTCTGACCAGACACGCCCCCACTCCCCCTTTGCTGAGATGCCAGGCCCTTCCCAGCTGGATGTCTCAGCCCTGAATCAAACTATAATCTTAGGGCTAAAATCGATGCTCTGACCTGCAAAGTAGATGCCTCGGCAGTCCAGATTCACACGCTTTGCGGCCGTATGACTGAAGCAGAGAAGAGGATTGGTGTAGGGGAGAACAAAGTGGAGACACTTCAGCGTGAGGTAGCCACTCTTCAACAAACCATCAAGAAAATGGTGGCCAAGAACAATGACCTTAAGGGTAGGTCTAAGAGGAACACTATCCGCATAACAGGTGTGGCCGAGTCCACCCCTGTAGACAACATTGAGCCATTTGTCAAGATAATTACTTATGGAGGTCCTCGAAAACCCCCCGAGTCATGAGCATGTTCTTGGTAAAGAATGCACACAGGTCTCTAGCATCTAGACACCCCTCCCGGAGCACCCGAGAGAGCTAGAATTGCCAGAATTGTTAACTACCGAGACAGAGATATCCTGCTCCATGATGCCAGAGAGAAGAAAGAGCTACGATGGGGATCGGCGACCATTCGTCTTTTCCCAGATTTCAGCTCACAAGTACAGGACCAAAGAACAACTTTTCAAGCAGTGAAAAACCTCCTGTGGAGAAAGGAGGTCAGCTACTCAATGCTGTTCCCAGCTTAACCCAGGGTGGTGCATGACGGCAGAGTATCCTTTTTTACATGCCCAGAGGCTGCAGAACGCTATGCTAGAGACATTCCTGACCCGAGGAGTTCCCCCTGAAGGTCACTTTAGTGCTTCCTCCGGCTGCGATTATCCTAAGCTGCCATTTCAATGTGCTATATCATCCACAGGTACATATATGAAACAAAACCAAGTTATAGGCATCCCACCAAGTGGTAATGAAGTAACAGATACATTACTAGGCCTTCTGTCACGAACATAACTGTTAGCATGAAATATACAAGGTTTCACCAATGGCAAGAAAATACGCCTGATTGCGAACAACGCTAAAAATCATGGGGTAAAGATCCTATGCCTACAAGAAACACCTAGCACGGGAGAGTAGGCTCCCCAGCCTGATGGGGTGGAGGGGGGGAGGGGTTCATAGATATTGCTCCTCCTTCTCAACACACTGTCAGGGAGTTGCAACCTATATCCATCACTAGATGGAATTTAACCTCTGCAGCCAAATTGGTGATGAAAAGGGTCCGTACGTACTCTTGGCTGGAGAGATTGCAGGGTGGCGAATCCTCATCATGAATTTATATTCCCCAAATAATGACTGCCCAGACTTCTTCCAACGCTGTGCTGATCATTTGCGTACATACCTGGACTACGAGATGGATAATATTGCATATTATGAATGCCGTGTAAATGCACTATTGAACTAGTATCAAAACTACAAATTGCCTGCAATCGTGAGGAGCGTTCATTATTGTTATTCTGTTTGCCTTTACCTCTATCGTTCTTAATGCATGAGCCAGGGCATTGTATGGTCTGCTCGCTCTACCTGATTTGTTACTTGCACCTGCACTGCCTGCCTATATACATGCACTTCCGCTCAAATGAGGCTAGCACCTCCCACTGTATGCATGCCCTGATCAGTTACTTAGTCGCCTGTGTGTATATTACTCGCCTGCATACATCTTGGACATTTTTGTTCTGACCTAGGCTAGTGCCTCCTATGTTTGCCTGCCCCAACACGCTATACAACTGCCTGCGTGTATATTGACCGCCTTACCTATGAACTTCCTGATTGCTAACCACCTGCCCGTAATGATTGTCCATCCTGTAAAGTTCACTCTGTAGAAGCGCGGCTAGTGCCCTCCTACCAATTGTTACTATAATTGACACTGTCTGCATTGTTTGTTCTGTAGAAGCGCAGCTAGTGCCTTTCTACCGATTGTTATCACAATTGACATTCTCTGCATCTCTGAGCCCATGACCGACTGTCAGTCTAAGCCTTCAGATGGTGGTCTGATTTCAAATTCTGAAAGTGGTTGGACACCTCAACTTAGTATGCTCTCCCTAGTCTCTAGCCAGACTGTCTGCGTGATAGCTATCTTACAAAGTATCACATTATATACTATGCTACTACACCTGCCGCCCACCATGATGTATACCTCCAACTTACATAACATTTCAGCTAATCGCCCATGCCTAGACATGAATGCTATGAAATCCCCACCTCCAAGTAATCCTTGCACAGTGACAGCTAGAAATTCACGTTTTAGAGCTAGATTAGCAAAAATCTATGAGCCGCCCATCAGACGAATTCCTATGACTACAGGACCAAGGTCCATGTCAACTCAGCCCTGCCACACTAATACTAACCTGAACCTAGCCCCCAACTCTGACCCGATGCCAACAGACAGACGGGCCAAGCATAGCAAACCTAAAACATCACAAGCTCACCACCTGACAACTACTACCACTTTGAACTCCCAGATCAAGGGAGCTCTAATCAACGACAGATCTCTAGTAGCGCATGCTACAGAAATCGCTGACCTTATCCTCAATGAAGATTTACATTTCCTCGCCATCACCGAGACCTCGCTACACCCTGAAGCAGGGCCTATGCTCATTCTAGCAGTCCCGGATGGCTACTCTTTATTGAGACAAGACAGATTAAAATCCAGAGGAGGTGGCATTGCTATTATCTACAAATGTAGCCTCACAATGAGACTAGCCACTCCCATTGACGTCCTCGCCTGTGAACTGCTATCTGTTAAAGTTCCTCTCTCAAATGCCCAAACCCTTAATATTCACCTGATTTACCACCCACCAGGCGCTCTAGGGACATTTGAAGATGACAGTAACACCATCTTATCCAGTAACCTCAAAAGTAATGCACCTACACACAACAAAGGTAGAATACTCGATTGAGTGGCAGACTATAACTGTCAAGCCAATATCCTCTCTGTTTCACCACTAGCCTGGACTGACCACCACCTTGTGTCATTCATGCTTTCCACCACCAGACCTCCACCACTACCAGTTATCAGAGCTCCACCCATGCTAACTAGAAATAAAAAGAGCATTACTGTGGATAGGCTTATCCCTGCCCTGCTCCCTACCCTCAACTCACTCCAAGACAACACGGACCCTGAAATCCTGGTTGAAGAATACAATAAAATCATGACCACTTCCTTAGACCTAATCGCCCCCATAAAACTCAGACTGAGTAAGTCCAAGACTCACTTAAATAAATGGTTTACGCCATTCCTAAAAAACCTAAGGCAACAAAAGAAACTACGAGGCTGCATGGAAAAAAACTACTCTCAGCAGTTAACAAACTCAAACTTACAAAACTCTCTTCCCTTTACAAAAAAGAAATATGCCTAGCTAAACTAATATCTTTCGACACTCTTATAACCCAAGCAAAATCCAATATGAAGGAATTCTTGTCCATCCTGAAAGAAATTGAGACTCCCATAGTACCAATTGACACATGCACCAAAGACAAAAAATGGTGCTCCGAGATCCAAAATGCACTAGCCAATAAAATCTACTCTACAAAATAAAATTTCCAGTAAAAAAAGCTTCCTTAAATAATTCTCCCCCATCCAAAACAACTGAGAGTACTATTGCCAATGATTCTATACGATTCAACTTCACCAAAGTCTCTGTTCTTGAAGTGGAAAGAATCATTCTGTCCTTGAAACCATCGAACTGTCAAGGTGACCTCTGCCCTGCACAACTTATGAAGGATGCAGCCCGAGACCTCTCCCCTTTCATTACAAAGCTTATCAACGCATCCTTCTCTACCGGCACCATACCTACTAATCTCAAACAATCCTGGGCACTTCCACTGCTAAAAAAAAAACACTCTTGACCCATCTGTGCCAACTAACTACAGGCCAATCACGACAGTAGCTTTCCTTTTAAAAATTCTGGATAAAGTTGCTTATGTACAAATCCAAAAACACCTGGAAGCACAGCACCTACTAGGAGCCAGACAATCTGGCTTCCATGCCCAACACGGAACAGAGACAGCACTTCTCGACCTTAAGACCCAAGTCAATGAGTTTATAGGTATCGTTAAAGCTGCCCTACTCCTCCTCCTAGACCTTTCGGCGGCATTCAACTTGGTCGACCACACCATCCTATGCAACCACCTTAACACACTTGCACACTTTTCTGATGAGGCGATCACATGGATTAGATCCTTCCTAAGTGGTAGTACCAGGAGGGTTTTTTCGCCTACCGAAGCTGCCGACCCTATTCCAATTACCTGCAGCATGCCCCAGGGTTCTTGTGTCTCGCCTACACTTTATAACATTTTTACCAAGCCCCTTTTCGATGATCTGGATCATCTGGGTATCACCTACACTAGCTATGCAGATGATACCCAGATCCTCCTCCCGCTTTCTGGGGATTATGAAATGGACTTGGCCTTGGTTAACAGAGTATATATCATCATCCAGGCATGGATGGTCACGCATGGACTATGCCTGAATGATGATAAAACTAAACTCATCAACCTGGGCACTACCTCCATCCTAAAAAAATTAGGACCGGTCTACTCTTTGTTTATTATCAATGGTAACAGCATTAAGGTATGACACGAGGTAAAAACATTAGGCTTTTACCTTGATTCCAACCTCTCAATTGCCAAACAGGTTCATTCTCTAGCGTCCTCTACTGCCTACACGTGCAAACTTATTCGCACAGCCAAACCATTTCTTTCCGACACTAGTTGCACCACCTTGGCTAGAGCCGTCATCTTGTCTCGCCTGGACTATTGCAACACCCTCTATCTTGGGTCGACCAAAGTCACCATTAGAAAAATATAAACCCTACAAAATAATGTTTTTAGAGCGTCATTAGGCATCTACAGAAGACACCACATTTCAGAGAGTAGGCATCAGATCAACTAGCTCCCTACCAATGATAAAATCCTCCTAAAAATGTTATCACTCACCTACAAATCGCTTAACAACGCTGCGCCCATCTACCTGTACAACAGATTTCATAGACATATCTCCCCGAGACCCTCCAGAACAGCTTATAAAGACTGTCTTTCTATTCCTAATTTCAATCACTCCACTATCAGCAGCAACAGTTTCCCAGTGAAAGCAGCCAAACTGTGGAACTCCCTACCGTCTACACAGAGATCTGACCTTTCCTACCACAACTTTAGGACCAACACTATCCTGTGGCTGAAAGCGAATGATCAGTTAAGGTAGCAAACAGTCAGGATTCACTGCGAGGAGCCACCATTACCCCATCCTTTCTGCCATTGTTCTACACTGACACACATTCACCCTACCATTGCCCATACTAGTATTGCTGCTGTAAATATGTTGTATGTATCACCTGTTTTTTTACTATACGAGCATCCGCCCAGATGTATGCTTTATCTGTATGTACCTATGTATATAGTACCTGCATGTAACTATGTAATTACTGATTCTACTGTAACTAAGCTTTCCATATTCATGTACTGCTGCGCCCTGTTACCTTAGGGTATGTTGCGCATTATAAATAATAAAACAAACAAGGTCATGTGGGCGGGAGTCTTTAATGTCGCTATATCCTTAGATCTGGACAGATCCTCTACAACCCAGCTCTCTTCCGAAAGCGGCCCAGAAATGGTCTGTTATAGCTGAATATTACAATCTCCACGATTCCTGGCGGGTTCTACATCCCACATCTAGGGAATACTCTTATTACTCAGGGGTACATGGTAGCTCCTCTAGAATAGATTGTTATGGTATCATCTGATTTGGTTCCCAATATTACAAGGGCTCAAATGCTCCCCCAAACTCTATTCGACCATTCCCCTGTATTAGTATCATTTCTAGGCCCGGTCCGGCCCCCCAGGCACTGGGGCTGGCACTTTAGGGCACGTGCCTGTCATGATGCCTACCCCCGGGGAACCAGACCAGGTCCAACAACCCCGGAAGCAGGCATAAAGCTATTTTGAGCAAGCCCAAAAACCTCTGCTAGGGGCTGTTTGGGTGCGGTCCTGGCACCTATGGCACCAGGCTCATATGGAGAGTCAGTCCTGGCGCCATAGGCGCCAGGCTCATAGAGTAGAACTTACCTGATGCAGACCATGCTGCAAGTTTACCTGATGCAGACCATGCTGCAGAGCTCCAAGCCAAATGAGGCTTGGAAGGGACTATTTTACCTAGGGACTATTTTTTACTCGGGTGGGGCTGGGGAGGAATACTTACCTGGGACTACTTTGGAGGCAATTTAAACCATGCCCGAAGAGCAGCACATGCGTTGCGTTATTCTGCATCCAGCAGCATAACGCTCACCGTGTCTGCAAGCCTGCATCCAGTCTTCTGCCACACCCGCCTCGAGTCTGCAGCTTCTAGAAAAAGGGAGGAACAGAAGGAGAAAGGTTAGAATAAGAGCAAAACCTTTGATCCTTACCTGAATTACGGATCCACCGCACCTTCGAGCTGGAAGAAAGAAGCGTTTTACGCGCGCCACCTCGCCTGCTGCAGCGCTGCGCTGAACTCACCGGCCTTCGCAGCATCCTCACGATCCACCGCATCCTTCTGCACGTTCCCGCCGCACTCTGGCACCTAAGGGGAACACAAGAACAGCAAAGGTGAGCCAAGGGAATAAACAGAGGCAATAGTAACTACCCCCATAGACTTAACCAATTACCACCGGGGGTACTATTCCTCTTCACGGGTCGGCGCATCCTCGCCATACCCCGGCCCCAAACGGAACAAAAGGACAACAAGGTGAGACAAAGGGACAAACATGGGGAACTCTTCTCACCGCAATAGACTTACCTAATTTTACCGCCGGAGGCATTATTCCCCGAACTTCATATTTTCTCTCCACACCTGAATAAGGGAGCAAGCAACAGGTTACATTCTGGCCTTATTTTATCGAACTGTGTAGGATAAGCCAAATCCTTACCTGAACTTTGTCAGCTACCACGAGGAACTCTTCGCTGGGGTCAAGCTGCAAACTGCAAGGAATCGGACAAGAGTGAAAGTCAGACATGTGAACTCTTATGAACTACATACTTTTCGGAGTCATATTGTTCTGGAACTCACCAATTCCTTCGAGCCAGTGAAGCAACTGGTTATCAACGCACCCCTGCGCTCAATGCAGGATGGAGAGCTCATCTTTTCAAACCATCAGAAGAATATTCCTACGGGCCAAGCAAATGAAGCTAGGGGGGCCAGTCCAGTCCGTCATTTCGGCCCTACGCGTCACATTGGTGGCGACCGCAGCTGTCCAGTTCAGATCGACGCCTCTGTGGGAGCCAGGTGAGCTTAATAGTGCCCTAGAGGATGCGGTTTTTCAGGAGAGAAGGTAGGACATCGAAACCATCTTTGAGGTAAATGTGAGCTCTGTACCGGACCCCAGAACTGTATGGAAAACTTTTAAGGTGTATAATAGGGGATGTTGCATAGCAAAGGAAGGAGGTGTCTTGAAATCCATACGCAGATCCATGTCCACTGTCGAGCAGGAGATTAAAAACCTGTAGTTACAGCAGGGTCACCAAGATTCCCAAGAGATAGTCTCGACTCCGGACAAAAAGGGAGGAAATGTCCCTCTGGCGTCCAGGGAGGAGCAATATTTGGGCAATCCCATTGTGGCTGCCACACATGCCAAGAGGGACCGCCCAAGCAGGACTCTGGCCTGGGCAATTACACATGAACGTCAGCTGGACACTCTAATTGAAATTGAAGATGCAGAGGGGACCCTCACTAAAGACTGCAGAAGAATCAATACTGTGTTCCGCGACTACTACGAGAGACTACACACTTCCCAGACATCGGCTGGTCAGGTCTTCATAAGGCAATACCTAGACAGAATAGCTCTGGGTTGGATAGACCCGCCCTCTGATGAGGAGTTCCATAAAGTGATTTTCTCTCTCCCTAACAGTAAGGCACCAGGTCTAGATCACAGCGGAACTGTATAAAGCATACGCCAACCTATTGATTCCCCACCTGCGTGATATGTATGAGACGGCCAGATCTTCGGGTGTGCTTCCCAAATCCATCAGGACCGCTCCTGTAACTGTATTGTTAAAACCCACTAAAGACCACTGTAAATGCTCCTCATACAGACTACTATCATTAGTCAACACAGACAACAAAATCTTGGCTAAGATTCTCGCCGACAGGCTCTGCCCACATATGCCCACATTGGTCCTCCCCGACCAGGCCGGCTTCATCCCTGGTTATTCCACCCAGAATAACCTGCGTCGACTGTTCACACTTATGCACAACTTTAACACAGAGATCCCGATTGCTGTAGCCGCCTTGAACGCCGAGAAGGCCTTCGACTCAGTGGAATGGCCATTCTTGTTTGAGGTTCTACGCCGGTTGGGTATCAGGGTTTCCTTCCTCTAATGGGTGCAGCTGCTGTACACGGCTCAAAGTGCAAAAATGTCCACTAACCGAATGATATCCGACTTGAACCTTCTGACACGAGGCACTTGTCAGGGTTGCCCTTTGTCCCTCATACTTTTTGCACTGGCATTGGAACCCCTGGGCCTGCGGGAATACCAGGCACACAGAAGGGTCAAAATCCACTCCCATCTCTTCATAATCTCCCTCTACGCAGACATATTGCTTTATGTGAAATACCCCAGATGACATTTACAACTATTAGTAGAGGAGATTGCCCAGTTTGGTGACCTTTCTGGAATTGAATTCAAGTGGTGCCCTCATGGCATTCGAATACTGGTGTCACCTTCCCGGGTGGAAGTATATAGAGTAAACTAAGTAGAAACTATATAAAAACTGGAAAAAAAAGTGGATGCCTGGATCCTCCTCCGCATTTCCCAAGCGGTCCGTATGTCCCTAGCAAAAATGGTGATACTCCGTAAACTTTTATATAGATCTTCAATAATGTCCCATTCTGGCCCCTGTCAGGATTTTGGTCCTGAATCAGGAGCCTAATGATTGGATTGACCTGGGAGGGAGGGCCACCCTGGGTTTCATAAGACATCCTGACCCTACCTTATGACCAAGGGGGCCTGGAATACCCAGATCTGTTTACCTATTTCTTGGCAGCGCAGATACAATACTCGGTCTGGTGGTGGTCCCCCATGGCTGAACGCCCACATGTCCTCCTTGAAAGAGTTGCCTCATACCCAAATGATGTGAAAGGTCCACTCTGGTGATCCCCAGAGAGGGAAGCACTACCTCCAGGCCTGGGACTAGGTGCGTCGTTTAACTGGACAAGAGAGCTGGTATTCCCCAATGCTCGCTCTGTACTGGGTCTCTGGTATACCTCTTACTCATGAGGAAATGTTTGGACATTTTGAGAGGTTGAGGATCCACACACTTGGTGACCTCATTCAAGACAGGTGCTTCATTATATGGGACGCCCTGAAGGCAGAGGGGAATGGACGGCAGTTACGATGCTGTTATGCTATCCACCACGCGAGACTCTCAGGACCAAATGGCTAAACTTCCCACATGCACCCCCATCCCCTCTAATACTCCATTATGTCATAGCTCCCCCAACCACTAGGAAATTGGTATAATTCATAAATAAACTTATCAGATCACAGAAGGTAACCCACATATGTAATAGCAAGGCCAAGTGGGAAGTGGTTTGGGGGAGTGAATTCTCAGAAGAACAAAGGAGGAAAATCGATGCACAAATGCGCAAAATATCCACTGATTGATACATTTCAAATTTTTACACCAGATGTACTATTCCCCAGCTCGCCTGCACAGGTTTGCCAGTGACAAACCCACCCAATGTATTAGATGTGGATCCAACCCGGCTGACTTTTTCCATGTCTCTTGGAGCTGCCCGCAGATACGCTCTTTTGGGGATAATATAGTGAACGTGTCTCAGATGCTCGGTTCTCAAACGCAATTCCCCCCAGAACTATGGCTGTTGGCCATGGTCGAAGGTGGATTTAAGGCTGAAATGAAATTGCTGAAGATGGCATCAGCGATTGCAAGATCCTTAATAGCTTGGGTGTGGGGAGGGGGAAACGAAGGGCTCCTTGTGTTTAGGAATGGATTAGCAGCATGAATATGTGCGAGAGGAGGGAAACTCAACATGCGGCTACCCTCCCCAAATGGAGCAGACCTCTGGACTACTGGGACCCAGTCAGATCTTATAGGAACAGTGAAGCAGAGGCCCTGATTTGATTGGCTCCCAGTCGATCTCCCATTAGGAAAGTGTTGAATGAGCAGTACGTGGCATGTCCACCCCACAATCCCTTGCCGTGAATATTATGTGTATGATTTGTAGCATTGTCTTGTATGTATCGCATTTGCAGGATTTGTTTTTCTTAGCTCTGTACTGTCTCGACAGTCGTAGGGGGAGGGGTTGGTTATGTCAGGATAGTTTGTATTCCTGTAACTTAATCTTAAAACGACAAAGAAGTAAAAAATAAAAAAGATCAGAGACTCTAATAACTTAATAAGAGAAGGGAGTAAAGAGATGGGACAAAAGTTAGAGGGAACAGAAGAGTCCAACAAAGGTTTTTTTTTAGGAGGGGGCTCGCCAAGGCATGTTTAAGTCTTTCAGGTGTAATCCCAGAGAAGCAGGAGTGGTTCAATGCCCGGACGACCCAAGGGGCAATAGTTGACAAAATGTGGTTTAAAATCGTCAAGGGAATGGAATCAACAGGGGACGCTGACTTCATTTTATTGCTTACTCCCACTATATTCTCTGAAGAAAAAACAGGAAAGGAAGACCACAAATTACTAGGACTATTGGCTGTGATAGAATCAAACCTACCTGTCTTAAGTCGAGATGAAGCACTTTTTTGCCCGGATATCAACAACTTTTTAAATAAAATAAATTGGATAGGGAAATTACATAAAGCCTGTACGGAGAAATCCCCAACTGGGCTGTGGATGTAGATGTAGAAGAAAGGGAGTGAATAAGACCAAACAGTTCCCTAGGCTGATTAACACCCATTGCAACTTTATTTGTATAGAAACTGCATTTGGCATCACAAATTGCTTTATGGTAGAGGGAGAAAACTTGGCATAACAATATCCTATCGGGTTCATAATACGTTTTCCTCCATTTCCATTCAGCCTGCCTGCGTTTAAGTCTGAGAGACTTTAAATCATCATTTACGCAAGGTTCAGAAGGGCAGCCTCACGATTTACACAATTTAAGGGGTGCCAAATTATCAGCAGTTGGAAGTAAAAACCTTTGTCAGTGTAGATAAGTCCAGGGTTTGAAATTAAGTACAACAGTCACTAACATGAGCTGCAATGTCAGTTGTAGAAACAGAACCCCATTTGCGTTTCAACATATCGGCTCTGTCAGAAGTAGCCAAATGAACTTTAGGGCTAACAGAGAATGGAACAATGAGGTGATCAGACCAGTCAACACAAAGAGCTGGAAAAACTGAGATGAATGGTACAGGGGAAAAAAATAAGATCAAGCAGATTACCCAACTGATGCGCGGGTTCTGAAACGAGCTGATAAAGTCCAAGATCGGTCATTGCAGCAGCGAAACGAGTGACCAATTGATCATTCTTATGTAATTTAAGATTAAAATCACCACCCGTCACCAAATTATTGTGTTTATGCTCTAACTCAGCAACAAGTTCTAAAATAAAAAAAAAAGAAGAAAAAATCACAAAAAGCTGCATCATAATGCGGTGGCCAATAAATAAATAAGAAATGATACGGAAAAGAGGCTGTGATGTAAAGTCGAACCGGTAAATCTTCCATCTTAATATTATGAGTAAAACACACAGCAGTGGCCGCAAATCTAGATTTATAAATTATAGCATACGATCACAGCGCTGTATACTATAATGGGCAGCAAGAGCTTGAGCTACAAGTGGGACTGAACAATCACGTAGCCAAGTTTGCGTTACACAATGTCAAGTGAGAAGTCTTGCAATAAGTCAGAGCACCCTAAAGAACGAGCTGCCAAAGATTGAGCATTAAATAAAAGCAACTAAGGTGTCCACCGATGACTGAGATATATGTTACAAAATCGTAGTGACTAAAGTACTCCTAGTCCATAGTCCCCTTTCCTCCATACTTTATGGGCGTCCCCCGCCAGGGATGGGAAATAGAACCTTTTTCACCAGAAACATTGTCTTCCGCTTTAAATGTAGATGCGCGCAGGGCACGGCCCTGTGAGCATGCGCTCCCCTGATTCTGCCCACTGGTGCCACTCCTCTGTCCCCTTTAATGGGTCAGCTATATTACAATTGCCTACGGACAGGTTTATTAATGGGGAGGATGGTGGTCAGTATGGAGGAAAGGGGACTATTAGTCCCATGTACCATCCCCTTTCCTCCATACTGTATGGGCGATGACAACTGAATGCAGTCCTGGGGATGAGAGATGCCCCTCTAAGAATTTTTTTTTTCAAAACTGCCTAGCCAAATACTGCATCAGATCTGGCGCTGGCATCCAAGCAGTAGTTTTTGCAAAAGGCCGATGGGGAAGCCCAAGTAGCCGCCTTGCTGATCATCTGCCATGGAACGTGTCTTTGGAAGGCCATAGCTGTGGCCTTGGCTCTGTTGGCGTGGGCGTGCATGTTTGCTGGCAAAGACATGTGCTTCCACTCATACGCTTCCTTGATGCCCATCATCACCCACCTAGCTATTGAAGCCTTGGATGCTTGACAGCCTGGTTTTGACCCGTCAAAAGTGAACAGGGCATCCGATTTATGGAAGCTCTTAGTCCTGTCCAGGTACAATCTTAGAGCACATCTGACATCCAGACAGTGCAACTCCTTCTGTGCTTCGTCCTTTGGATCGGCAAAGAATGTCGTAAGTACTATCTACTCATTGAGGTGGAAAGATGACATGACCTTTGGGAGAAATTAAGACTGCAACCTTAGCACCACCTTGCCCCAGTGAAATGTGGTATACAGCTCTGAAGCCACTAGCGCCTGTATTTTACTGATCCTGCGTGCTGAGGGAAGGCCAACCAGTAGAGCAGTCTTTATAGAAACCAGACTGATATCCGTTGACGCCATGGGGTCGAAAGGCTTGTGGGCAAGTGCGCCCAGGACCACGTTAAGGTCCCAGACCTAATGTGGGTGCTTTACTGGGAGATGCACTCTGGTCAGACCAGCCAAGTGCTTTTAGACCACCGGATTGGAGGAGAAGAGGTTATCTGCCGAGATGCTGTAAGCCCCTATGACCACCACATAGGTGGTCATAGGGGCTACCAGAGGTCTACCTGCACCACCGAATGTGCCAGATGTTCAGAAAAGACAGCACCTGGTCTAGTGTGCATGCCAGAGGGTCTATGCCGTTTGCTCTGGCCCAGTGACAGAACCTGGTCCATTTGGTTCTGTATTGACTACTGGTGGAGCTGCTTCTAGCCCCCTGAATGATAGCCAAGTTGTCCTGTGACAAGCACTGATGTTTTAAGGTGACATGTTCAGGAACCAAACTGCCAAGGCTAACTTCAGCCGATCGGGGTGAACTACCGTGCCCCCCTGCTGTGATGGTAGGGGGGGGCTGGTCCCAGTGGAAGGAGGACTGGCGGTTGACCCGACAGCATGAGGAGTTCTGAAAACCAAGGTCTGGCTGGCCATTGCAGCGCTATTAAGATGAAGGGAAGCCTCCATGATTCCTTCACCTTGCAGATGATCCTGTGAATCAACAGGGTAGGAGGGAAAGCTTATTCACTTACGTAGTTCCACTGAATCTGCAACATGTCCCCCAGAGAGCCCCTTCCTTGCCCCATCCAGGACTCAAACTGGTGGCATCTCCTGTTGCTCTTGGTGGTGAATAGGACTGCCTGAGGGTGGCCCCACTTCATGAAGACTTCCCTAAGGACATCCTCATTCAACTGCTACTCGTAGTCGTCGTCCCTCAGCCTGCTGAGTCTGTCCGCCTCAGTCGGACTCCCCCAAAAGACTGAGAGGTAAATGGTGTTCTATAGTGCCCATTCCCACATGTCGATGGACAGCCTGCAAAGGGAGGAAGACCTTGTGCCCCCCTGCTTGTTGATGTAATACATGCATGTAGAGCTGTCTGTCTGAACACAAACAGACCTGTTGCCTGCAATGGGGTGGAACGCTTTGAGAGCAAACAAGATGGTCAACATCTCTAGCCAGTTGATGTGCTCTAGTTGTTCCTACTTTGACCTGATTCTGTGGACACTGATTGTCCAGGGTAGCACCCCCCCCATCCCTCCAGGGGGGAATCCGTGGTAATGTTGAGCTCTGGTAATGGTGGTCTGAAGGGCCTGCCCACTAACAGGTTGTCCTCTGTCCTCAACGACGAGAGATCCTGGTGCAGATGCTGCGTTATGCTGACCAGATCTGCTTGGGAGCCTGTTTCCTGATTCCAAGAGAATGAGAAGTGTAGCTGCAGCCTCCTCATTCTGAGCCTTGTATGCGGCACAGCCAGAAGGCAAGCCACCATTATGCCAAGCAGGTGTTGGCACCACCATGCCAACATTACTGATTTACTGAAGAAATGGCCCATGGCCCTCTTGATTGCCAAGATCTTGTCTTCCGAGGGGAAGATCCTCTCCACCCTCATATCCCAAATTAGTCCCAAGAAGGCCAAGGTCTGCGAGGGAAGCAACTGATTTGAGGTTGATTAAGAACCCTAATTTGAATAGCATCTACATTAGGCTGGCTTCTGTGCGGTGTACTCCCTCAGGAGACTCTGCTCGCACAAGCCAGTTGTCGAGGTATTGATAAAAGTGGTGGCCTTCCGCCCTCAGCAGGGCTGCTACCACATTCATTAACCTTGTAAAGACCCTTGCGCCAAATAGAGGCCAAATGGGAGAATCTTGTTTGGAAACAAAAGCCCATGATCCTGAACCGGAGGAAGGAACGATGGGGCTCCCAAATCGGGACCTACAGGTAAGCATCTTTCAGATCGAGGGCGCACATCCAGTCTCACCCACAGTGACTTCACTAACAGTGTTGGCTTAACCATCTTGAACATTTGAAGGGGTAGGTAAAGGTTCAAGGTTGAAAAGGCCATTACAACTCTCAGGACAGCCAGGTTCTTTTTATGTATGGCAAAGATACAGGAATAGAAGCCCATGCCTCGCTGGGAGGCTGGAACCTCCTCCACCACCTGACTCACCATGAGCAAGCAGATTTCCGCCAAAGGAGTTGCTGTCTCAATCTGTGGGAGTGGGGGGAGGAAAGAAGAAATTGAGGCATCGGCAGGTGGAAGCCTGAGGAAACCACAAAGAGAATCCATGGGTCCACAAACCTTCCCCGCCAGGAATGAAGGTGAAGGGCAAGCCTGCCCCCACCAGAGAAGTGGATCTGGATGGCACTGTCACGGTTTCTTTCCTTCTGAGGCTGGTGCCTGGGAGGGGGACCGAAAGAACTCCTTGTGCGATGACTTGTGCTGCTTGTGCCAGGGCTGGCTGGGCAACCCGTCCAGCTGCCTAGAACGGCGCTTCTGAAAGCCCCTAAAGCCACCAAAGGTACGACCTCTTTCAGAGCATTAAGTGCCTCTGGTTCTAGGTCTTACACATAGACTTTGTTAAAATTGACAGAGAATTAGGAGTTTGGGAGCTATTTTTTTTTAATGAAGATCGTTTGGTCGAGAATGCGTTCCTGCACGTTAGGGTTACACTTAGTTGCCTTAAACCAAGCTGTCCTCCTCATGTCGGTAGTGACACAAATGGCCCTGCCTGCGGTGTCTATGTGTAAATTACAAGGGTACCTGTAATCCCCAAGTTCCTCCAGGCAAGCAATATAATAATATTCAAATAATATTCAAAAAATTGACCTAGGTAATGAGGTTGAACTAACACTTTGCAATTATTTATACAAAAAGATAAATATTTAGAAAAGTACCACAAAATTAAAAAGATCCCATACATATAATCAATCAAAATTAGACATTGATTCATTCCACCTTTCATACACATACTCT
The DNA here is from genome assembly GCF_040938575.1 of Ambystoma mexicanum. Taxonomy (NCBI): domain Eukaryota; kingdom Metazoa; phylum Chordata; class Amphibia; order Caudata; family Ambystomatidae; genus Ambystoma; species Ambystoma mexicanum. The sequence continues at coordinate 415,342,210 of NC_090934.1, read as the reverse complement.
CACTCACACATCCAATGCTCACAATATACACAATAAAGGGTCAACCTATACATAGAACCCTTATTGTGCTTCTACATACAATTTACGATATTTCCATTACATCCAAGTCTCCTAGTGGTGGGTATATATAAATGTGTGTACAATAGCAACCAGGCTTATTGAGAAAAAGTCTACATTGTTTCAGTCGGTTAAAGAATGGCTTTCATGACAATCCAGACAACAGCAGACTTCAGCGGACCAGGAGGGGGATTTAACCCATGACTGTGTTTCACCCAATTGAAACCTTTTGACTTGAGATTTAGCATTGCTACCAGCCCTGATTTGAAAAAGACACTGGTGTGTCGAAACACGTGTCATCCGTAAAGGGCATTTTCAATTCAATATAATAAACCAACCTACCCTTCACAAATACCCAGTTTGGTGCTTTTTTGAAGTGTGGAGAAGTCCTTTCAACTATTGCTCCAAGGGGTCGGGGTCACTAGTGTCCCCTTTATTCTTGCTCCACACAACCTGCGACACCTTCTCGAATTGGAATAATAATCAGGCGCATGGTAACTTTGTAAGTTGGTACCAAACAAAAAAAACCCGGAGTTGTGGTACAGGATTTCCATTGCAGCCTGGCATATTTCCGACCTTCTTCAGGACGAACAATTAGGTGTAAATCTTCCCTCACATACACAACACAGTATGGTGGAAGATGTCTTCCAATATTCACAGATACGAGACCACATGCGTCTCGGTATTTTTCCTCTGGAGCATTGGTAATTCATTCCTGAGTTTGTGCCACGCCCATCAATCGCTATTGGAGAGTGAATATTTGAAGACATCTTCCACCATACTGTGTTGTGCATGTGAGGGAAGATTTACACCTCATTGTTTGTCATGAAGAAGGTCAGAACTACGCCAGGCTGCAACTGAAAGCCATTCTTTAACCGACCAAAACATATGTAGACTTTTTGTCAATATGTATATGGGATACATTACTCACCGTAATCGTATTTCTGATGCTTGCATTTGCTTAGATTCACGTGCTGTGCATAGGCCGACATCTAGTGGAAGCTGCAGAGTATTACAGTTTGTTTTTTGAAACTCAAAAAGGGGCGAACTGGGGCGTGCCAGTAATACTATCCCTAGTGTGATGTCCACTGTACCCATGATCCCTCACGCGTGTAGGACCCTCAGATTGTATTCTATTTCTGACATGAGGATTAGCATGAGTACAGAGTATCCAAGCAGATAAGATAGATAAGACTACAAGCATCCATGCGCCTTCTCTCAAAGGGGAGGAAGGGCGGGCGCATGTGAATCTAAGTAGATACAAGCATCAGAAATATGATTACAGTGAGTAATGTATCCCTTCTGAGGCTTGTGGAATCTGCTTAGATCACATGCTGTGCATAGATTAGCGAGCAGTGTTAGAAGAAGGAGGTGGGATGTGAGAAGGGTCAATGGCGAACAAATGTCTTAGAACTGCTTGTCCCACTTGAGTATCTATCTTGGAATGAGTGTCAATGCAGTAGTGCTGAGTAAAGGTGTGAATAGAACTCCATGTAGCTGCTTTGCAAATGGTGTCAAGGGGTACATTTCCAATGAAAGCCTGAGTGGCTCCAGTACCTCTTGTAGAGTGGGCCCTCGGCTTAAAAGGCAGTGTTATCTGAAAGGGAGTAGCACAGTTGGATCCATCTGACTATCCATCTACAGATGGCACCTTTAGAGACGCGATCTCCTTATCTGCCTAGAGCTATGGAGACGAACATTTGATCTGTCTTTCTTAGCAGTCTGGTCTTGTCTACCTAGTAAAGGACCGCTCTCCTCACATCTAGCGTGTGGAGTTTCACCTCAGCAGAGCTTTTGGGTTCTTGGAAGAAGGCCGGTAGCTCAATGGACTGGTTAACATGGAATTTGGAAATGAACTTAGGTGAAAAACTAGGGTGAGTGCGTAAAACCAGTTTATCCTTATGTACATTAAAGAAAGGATCTTGCACCGACAGAGCTCGAATTTCACTGACCCTTCTTATGGATGTAATGGCTACTAAGAAGGCAGTTTCATAAGTCAGGTGTTTGAGACTAGCTTTATGCATGGGTTCAAATGGAGGTCCCATGAGTTTAGAAAGCACCACATTAAGGTCCCAACCTGATGGTGAGTTAGAAATTGGACAGTGGAGTCTCTTTACCCCTTCCATAAAGGCTTTGACAACTGGCACTTTCCACCATGACACCTTGTTATTGGAGGTGGTGTAGGTTGACAGCGCGGCCAGGTGTACTTTGAGTGAATTAAATACTAACACTGCATCCAGTAGGTGGAGCATATAGGTGACAATATTGGAATGAGTACAATCAATTGGGTTGATTTGTTTATTCTGGCACCAAATAAATATTCTCCACTTTTCATAGTAACAGTGCCTTGTGTTAGGTATTCTTGACTCTTAAGATATCCATACATCATGGGGGTAATTGAGATGCCTGAACTCTATGACTTCAGGAGCCATGCTGCCAAGTTCATTGAGTTGGGTTGAGGATGCACTGTTCGTCCTCCATGCTGGGAGAGTAGGTTGTAACAGCACGGGAGTGTGATGGGGTCGCACACCGCCAGTCTGCGTAGGTGCGGAAACCATGGTTGTCTCACCCACATAGGAGCAACTAGGATGAGCATCATTAACTCCCTGTGTATCTTGTTGACCGCCTTCCTCATCAGAGGGGTTGGTGGAAAAGCGTAGGCAAACATCCCTGACCAATTCATCCATAGAGCGTTCCCTTTGGAGCCTGGCTGGGGGAACCTGGATGCGAAGTCTGGGCATTGTCTGTTTTCGCCTGTGGCGAATAGGTCTATAGTGGGGAAACCCCACAGAGAAGAGATCTTCTACAACATCTTTGTGTAGTCGCCATTCGTGTTCCTCTGGGAGGGGGATCTCTGCTCAGAGCGTCCGCTAGTGAATTGAGATCCCCTGGATCATGTTGGGATGACAGGTAAATCTTCCGTCTGAGTGCCCATTTCCACTTTTCCTGGGCAAGCTTGGACAGATTTGGCGAAGGAGTGCCCCCTTGTTTAAGTAAAACATCGCCGTCGTGCTGTCTGTTAGGATCTGCACTGACAGGGTGGATAGGAGGTTCGAACGCCCAAAGCGCTCTGAAGACTGCCAGAATTTCTAGCAGATTGATGCGATTCTGAGCCACTGTGTGAGACCAGAGAGCCTGAGCTGTGTGGTTAAGGTAGTGAGTTCCCCACCCTGACAGGGAGGCGTCTGTTGTGACGACGGCCTGTATCTCTGGATCGTAAAAGGGTTTCCCCTTTGTAAGATTCTCTCTTGTCCACCAGCGAAGACTCTGTACTAGTGTTGGCGAAACGACCACTAGATCGTCCCACTGACCTTTTGCCTGAGACCACAGTTTCGCCAGCCATTCCTGCATGGGTCGCATGTGCAGGAGTGCATGGGGAACCAGGTAAATGCAAGATGCCATCATGCCTAGCAAACGCATCGCTTTGCGCACCCTTATTTGGCGACCGGCCTGATATTGAGGAATTTGCAGCAACAGATTTCGAATTCCTTCCTTTGATGGAAATGCCATCCCCTCTTGGATGTCTAGGATAGCTCCTAGGAACTGTTTTGAGGTGCTTGGCAACAGGCTTGATTTTTTCTTGTTGATAGAGAAACCCAATTGGAAGAGGAGGTCGATTGTTCTTTGGATGTTTAGTCTGCAAATTAGGGGGGACTCCCCTGTAATGAGCCAGTCGTCCAGGTAAAGGTACACTGGGATTGCCTCCCTGCGTAGGTGCACCGCCAGTACCTTGGTGAATACCCTTGGAGCTGAGGCTATTCCGAAGGGCAGCACCTTGAACTAGTAGTGCTGGCTGTCTATCTTGAAACCAAGGAAACTTCTGTGCGCTGGGAACATTGAAATATGAAAATAGGCATCTTTCGTATCCAATGTTGCCATGTAATCCCCCTTTTTTAGTAGGGGAATTACCTCTTGGAGTGTAGTCATGCAGAATTTTTGTGGCTTGACATACTTGTTTGCAGGGCGCAAGTCTAATACTGGGCACATCATTAGATTTTTTTTGGCACAAGGAAGTAGGTTGAATAAATATCCTCGTTTACCTGGTTGCCCGGGTCGAGTTCTATTGCGTCCTTTGCAAGTAGAAAGGCGATCTCCTCGAGGAGGATTTTCTGGTGCTCCAAGGAGTGTACTTTCTGTCTTGGAGAATGTGGGGGCGTTCTAGTAGCTCTATACAGTATCCTGCGAACACTGTGGACAGCACCCATCTGTCCGAAGTGATCCCTTCCCATGCGTGGGTGAAGGTGGAAATTGTCATGATCTCTGCTTCCAAAAGGTCAGGGTTTTCCCAACTCCCTTGGAAGCAGATCCATAACCCAGGTTCCGAGTGCCAACCAGTCCCAATTGGGGCCTTTTGGACCCAGTCCTGGCGCCAGTGGCACCAGGCTCATAAATATGCCCAGTCCCAGCGCTGGAAGCGCCGGGCTCATAATGCTTGGGTGGACTTACCTGCAGCAGACCATGCTGCTTACTTGCCTGCCAGTTGAGCCTCTGATCCTCTTCTGTTTGGAACTACTTTTCCTGTTGGGTGGGGCTGGAGCCACTCCCTAGATTTAGAACACTGGAACTCTTCTGGAAGGCAGGAACTCTTTTCTTACCAGGAACTCTTTTCTTACTTAGGCGTGGCTGTGGAAGGAGACACCTAAGCACTACAGGAGGCTATTTAAACCACACCCGGTGGATGAATCTTGCTTTGCGTTATTCTGCACCCTCTGCAGCAGGACGCTCATCGTGTCTTCTGCATCCAGTCCTGGGCCTAAGGAAAAAGGCTTACCATCCTGAATCCAGTCTTCAGCAACACCTATAAAGACAAGAAAGAACAGGTTAGCATTCCGGCATCTGAAAGGCAAAGGCTTACCATCCTGAATCCAGTCTTCAGCAACACCTATAAAGACAAGAAAGAACAGGTTAGCATTCCGGCATCGGAAAGGCAAAGGCTTACCTACTCTTCGTGCGCTCCGGAGGTCTTCATACTGCATTCCGGCATCTGAAAGACAAAAGCTTACCAACTCTTTGCACGCTCCGGAGGCCTTCGGCGCTGCATCCGCATCTGAAAGACAAAACAAGGTGCGTTTAAAGACATTGGGGAACTTTAATACTCACGTGCCATTACTCCTTTCCACATCTAATCCAGTGGGTATTCCGGCACCCTGCAGCCGCTCCGAACTCGTACCTGCAAAATAAAAAGACAGTTAGAGCGCATCGTGAAGCAGGCAACAAGCGCTTACTCGCGTGCTTCCAGGCGCTTCTATTCATCACACGGGCTCCATCTTCAACTCACTTCAGCCCGTCATCCGCCATCGCCGGAACCCTGCAAAACAAGAGACATCATTACTAAAGACTTTAAAAAGACATTTGAATGACTCGAAACTTACCATTCGTGCAGTAAACGACGGACAGCAGTCCTCTATCCAGTGAAGAAATTGGCTACAGCACCCTGCCCCGAGGCAGATGGAGAGCTCGGCATTCACTTACCTAAGGTGAGAGCGTTAACCTTTGGGGTCTACAGGAGAGGAGACGAGGAAAGAGATAGGGACACCCCAATAACCCCAGTTCATTAACCCCATATTTTCTATCTGCAGACATCTTACTCTACACGTCAGGCATACAGTGCACAGAGGTCCAGCCCAAAGAGCCAACCGGGTGCTACACATCACCTTTGAAGATACGGTAGTCGCCCAGTCAAGACCGGCGCCTCTGCGAGAATCAGGTGAGCGTTACAGAAATGCGCCCCCTACTGGGGATGTATGGAAAGGGACCCGGAGCACAGCTGTCATGATGCCTGCCCCCGGGAAACCAGACCAGGCCCAGCAGCCCCGGAAGCAGGCATCACGCCATTTGGAGCATGCCCAAAAGCCCCAGTTAGGGGCTGTTTGGGTGCAGTCCTGCCGCCTTTGGCACCAGGCTTATAAGGACAAAGTCAGTCCTGGCGCCATAGGCGCCGGGCTCATTAATGATAACTTACCTAAAGCAGTCCATGCTGCTTACTCACCTGATGCAGACCATGCTGCATGAAGACCTAAGCCAAATGAGGCTTAGGAGGGACTATTTTAATGCAGGGACTATTTTCTTACCTCGGTGGGGCAGTGGAAGAATACTTACCTGGGACTTCTTCCAAAGCTATTTAAGCCACGCCCGGACAGCCACACGTGCTTCGCGTTATTCTGCAGTAGCAGCGTAACGCTCACCGTGCCTGCAGCAGCATCCAGTCTTCAGCCACGCCCGTCTACACTCCAGAGCTCCTGAACCCTGCAAGGAAAGCAGAAGGAAAGGTTAGAGCAAGAGTTTTATTCATACTCACCTGAATCCTGCATCTTCCCGACTTGGACCTGGAAGAAAGAATCCATTAGACACTCTTGCCACGCCTCCTGCAACGCCGCGCTGAACTCACCTGTTGCCATTTTCAGCATTACTTCACGCGCATCTTCAGTTCGCGGCCGCTCTTCATCACCTATGGACATAATAACAATAAGGTGAGCAACAGAGAGTTATCTAAGACAACAAAGGCAAATATTAAGACTTACTTGAGATCACTGGGGATACTCACCTAATCTCGGGTCGGCGCGACCTCTTCGGCATCTCCGCCGCACCCCGGCCCCTATGGGGAAACATTCCGCTACAGACTTACCCGGTTGCGGTAAACGCTTCAATCCACGGATCTTCCTCCGAATGGATGCCTGAAAAGGAAAAGACCACAGGTTAGAGCAAGCTTCCCTCTTTATTCCGAAACAGCTTTTATAAACACTTACCTGCGCATCTCTGGTTGCCACGTGAACTCTTTCCAGATCCATAAGGGCAACCTAGGGGAATTGGACAGAGTGAATTCCAGACGTTTTGAACTCTTTATAACTATTACTTCTACGGAGTCAACACCGTCTGTAACTCGCCAACTTCCCACACCAGTGAGGCAACTGGTCATCTATGCGCCCCTGCACTTGAAGCAGGATGGAGAGTTCATCTTTCCAGATTATCATTTGAGAATCTAAAGGAGTCCCAAAGTAATTCATGGGGAGAAGGTGGGGTTAAGCTTAAAACTCACAGGTGCTTAATTCCTCCTTTCTGCATTACAGAAGAGTATTCATACGAGCCACACAGACCAAGCTGGGTGGCCGGTCCACTCCGTCATCTCGGCGCTCCGTGTTTCACTGGAAGAAGTAACATCAGGCCGGTCCAGATCAACGCCCCCGTGGACACCAGGTGAGCGTAACAAGAACGTCACTGTTTATTGGGTGGCGTACCACCTCTACTGGGGCTGCCTCTACCCCTAGTGCGGCCCCTGCCCTGACCTTTGGTGAAACCCTGTGTTGCCTGGGACTGATTGTTGCCCCATGAGGTTCTTTGATTTTGATAGTAGTTGGAACCCCTCTGGGAGCTTTGGCCACAAAAGCGATGAAAATTATTATTTACCCTCTCACCTGGGGGCTTGTCAGTTGGCCGAGAGATTTTAAGGTCTCGTATTCGTCCTTAGCCATCTTTAGTGCCTCTTCCACTGCTTTGCCGAATAGAACATTCAGCTCCACCAGCATGTCTATGGGCGTGGCTTGGGTCTCGGGCTTGAACTCCGACTGTCTTAGCCAAGCATGGCATTTTATTACTGTGCCTTCAGCTATCAATCTTCCATCATCATCATCTGCCGCATCAAAATTTGTCTTAAGGATGCACCCAGACATGGACCTTCCGTCTGCTGTAATTTGGGCTAACTGTCCCTTTAGTGGTTCAGGTGCAGAGGCTACTAGAGCAGCTACTTCTTCCCATTGATGGCAGTTATAGCTTGCTAAAAGAGTGGTACTGTTAGCAATATGTGCATGGTAGGCTGACGTGGAGGCAACTTTCCGGCCCAGAGAGTATATTCTCTTGCTCTCTTTATCAGGCGGTGCATCGGAAGAAGCAAGTGGTGTACCTGCCCTGTTTCTGGTAGTTGTTACTACAAAGGAGTCTGGTTTTAATTGCCCCCTAATGTACATGGGATCAGAGGGTGCGGCACGGAATAATTTTTCCACTCGTGGACTGACTGCACGAGTGAGATTAGGAGTTACCAGCGAGGGATCAATTCTGCGCTGGATGGATCTTAATATGGCGATAGCCTGGGAAATGGCTCTTCTGTCACCTAAGATTTCCTCCGCGAAATCTTTATCTTCTTGGGCACCTTGTGTGTCTATTTGGAAATGAGCTGCTGCTTTCGCCAGTACCTCATTGAGGAGTGGCTGATTATCAATCAGTGAGTCGTTCACCGGGGGGTCGTTAGGAATAGGAGATTCGAGATTGTAGGCTTCCACCTCATCTTCCTCCTCCTCTTCCTGGTCCTCATCGTCCACGTAGTAAGAAACCCCTGTCTGGTCTTCCAGCATATGTGTTTCTGTCTCCTCGCCATAAAACTCTGGATGGTAAGGTTCAATTAGTAAAGGGTCTGAAAACTAGTCCTGCGCTGGAGCCTCAGATCAGAGCCTTTTAGTAGGGGGTTGAGAGGGCTTGGACCCCGAAGGGGCAGAGGTAGCTGGAGTGGTGGAATAGCTCTGAAAATAATTAGGGTCTTTCTCATAGAAGTCTGCCATAAATGACATTCTTTTCCTTACCCTATCAATGTCCTCAGAATTCCATTCTCTTGAACTAGGAATGACTACAGGATTCTCATCCTCTTCCTCCATGCCCATATCCTGAGCAGTAGGAAGAACAATCTTTCCCTTGGTGACAGGGTCAGGGACCTTGGATTTTTCTAAAGCTCTAGGGGCTTTCTGTTTTTCCTTTTGAACATGGTGTTCTGAGGGTTTTTTCAGTTGTTTTTTCCCCCCTTCCCATGACTAGAGGAATGTTTTACTGAACTTTTAGGGGTCTCTGAGGTGGCTTTCGACACATCGTGTCTAGGCTCGGAGGTGGTACGAGATTCGGAAGTCTTGGAAGAGCGGCATGGAATCTCGGAAGTAGACGTCGAACGTGCTACTTGGGGGAAGAGGACAAATTCGTCTTCCGACGACCGGGCCTCAATGACTTTTGGTAATGCGGCACCTTTCCTAACCGTGGACGGTTGTTGCTTGTCATGAGGCAAACGTGACCGGGAACGCCCATAGGACACAGAATCAGTGGACCGCTTTCTCAATGCCTTTTGATGCCCATTGCTCGGCATGCGTGTCGAATCTCGCTGGGGCTAATGTGCTTGGTGGAAGAGGTGTGTGTTGCGCTTTTGCCGCCGGGTGTTGTCCCCATAACTGAACCACCGGTCAGTCCTATGGGGTCAGGGGCTTGCACATGGGTGTCTCGCCGTCCGATAAGGCAGCGTTGCTGCCATCGCTGAAGGATCCCACGGCGTCCATGGCCTCTAGCTGCCTGGCGTAGTGGGCCCAGCGCTTCGTCGAGCGGTCTTTGAGTGTTTTGGGCTTGAAGAGCCTATAAGCTCTACAGGTAGCCTCGGGATGGTCTTGTGGGAGACACAGGTTACACGTATTGTGCTTGTCTACCCAGGGAAACTTCCTGTTACACTTCGGGCAGAATTTAAAGGGAGTACTCTCCATATGTTACTAATTGGCAGCGGGCGAGTATATGTAGGAAGCGAGTGTATGACCACCCCCCACTCTCCCTACTTGCACAGAGCCGAGGCCAGAGGCCTTCCGAGGCCCGGACCGAGGCCAGAGGCCGTCCAAGGCCCAAAGTCCATCATTGAGTCTCGACAGCTGATTTCCTCAATCTCGATTCACTGATATCGATCTTCGGCATAGGTTGGGAGAAACGGGGATATATTGTAATAGTATTGATAAATGGCTAAACCCAAGGGAAATCTGTGATATGCTTCTGACAAGTATGGCGGAAAAACACAATCAGAGGGTCCTACACGTGTGAGGGATCATGGGTACAGTGGATGTCACACTAGGGATAGTATTACTGGCATGCCCTAGTTCAACGCTCCTTTTCGAGTTTCGAAAAACAAACTGTAATACTCTGCAGCATCCACAAGATGTCGGCCTATGCACAGAATGTGATCTAAGCAGATTCCACAAGCCATCTATATATATATATATTACCGTAGTTATGGTTAAGTTGCTGTTTCCATAGGAAGAGCACTTTTTGGGTGGCTTATGACTGCTCCCCCTGGACGAATCCTCACCAAACTTTGCAAACAAAGTATATGGGTCACTCTGAATTTTTTTGCAATGTTTGGGACAGGGGGGGGGGGGGGCAAAGTTATAGGGGGGGTCCCAAACATCTTTTTAGCCCCATAGACTGAATGGGGGAAAAACTTTGCGCACGGCTACAGGTGAAACCGCTGGACGGATTTGCACCAAATTTTTGCCAGGGGCAGGGGCTTGGACCCGAAACCGTGCTTTAGTAAATTTGGTGACAATCCGTCTAGTACTTTCCTTTAAAACAACCAAAAAATATGTCTGAATAAATTAGTGATATCTATGTCCGCTCCGGGGTCACATTTCCCTGTTCGCTCCACGGACATGATACCGATTTGCCTGGGGGGGGGGGGGGGCGGCGTCATCACCGCGGACACGCGACATCTGCGCTGATTGGCTACAGCGAGCCGTAATGTACGTCAGAATGTGTAGATGCGCCCGCCATCTTGGATCCGAAGACAGTGCGCTACTTACCAGAGGCGAAATGCTGTTTTTGAAACTGTTTTGCTCTCCTACAATGCGTGGGGAGGATCACAGAGTAAGAGAAGGATGAAATACTGTACTTGTTTGGCCAGCAATTGTCTATTATATATTGTGCATTAGCTCCTTCTTCAGGATGTTTGTACATGGAGTAAATGAGGCATCTAATAAGGCTACTATTTGAGTCTGTGCTGTGCACAGGCACCTTGAAAATGTTCACAGGACACGCGTGGCGTTAGTGACCATTAATTTTGAGTTTATTTCCCTACTATATTACATTTTCCTATGGGTGTGTTATTGCTTAGTACACCACCATGGTCGTGACATGCTGCAGTGGTTGTGGGCAGGGCCTAGATAACCTGCATTGGCGCCTTCTTCAGGATGTTGCACGTGCAGAAAATGAAGGATCTAATAAGGCTACTATTTGAGTCTGTGCTGTGTACAGGCACCTTGAAAATGTTCGCAGGACACGTGTGGCGTTAGTGACCATTAATTTTGAGTGTATTTCCCGATTGCATTTTCCTATGGGTGTGTTATTCCTTAGTACGCCACCATGGTCGTGGCATGCTTCAGTGGTTGTGAACAGGGCCTAGAATCTTGGATGCATGGCCGTAGGCCGAAGACTATACTTCCAAGACTGTAGGCCTTGCCCACAACCACTGCTGCATGTCACGACCATGGCTACACGTGTAGTATTAATTATCGTTTACATGGTTGAGGGGAGAGTGTACAGTGTTGGGTGCATGGCCAAAGGCCATGTACCCAACAACAAAGTTATAAGCACTGGAGTTATAAGCCAGTGCACATCAACACATTGCAATAATATCTATGTACAAACAGGTAGGAGTGCAATGTCTGGCCAGAAAAAGTGAAGCATAGCACACCTATCAATACACCCGTACTACTGTACATCACTGAGGTGATTGTGGGCAGGATGTAGAGTTTTGTTTCCATGGCTGCAGCACGTAGCCCATACATTATACTCTTAAAACCCTAGGCCCTGGCCAGAAACACCACTTCATATTACTGCAGTGCATACACTCGTCCTATAGGTTAGCATGTCAGATGGTTCTGGGGAGGGTGTACAGTCTTGGCTGCATGGGTGAAGCCCATGCACCCAGTAACTACCTTGTTAGTGGTGGAGGTATAAGCCATTGTACTCCTATAAATTTAAAAGTACGTGGACATAAAGCTTAACCTCAGGTCCTGCCGGCACCCAATGCAGCACATTCGAGAGGGACGTTAGTGACTGTTGCTTTGGTGGAGTGGCTGTTTCCATAGAAAGAACTGTTTTTGGCTGCCTTATAAATGTCCTACCCTTGGACTAATCGTTGCCAAACTTTGGAAAAAAAATATATCGCCCACTCTGACTTTGGTTGGAAAGTTTGGTCATGTTTGGTGCAGGGGGGCGAAAGTTATAAGGAGGAGGGGTTCTCAAAACATCTTTTTTCCCCTTACACTGAACGGGGAGAAAAGGTCGTGCTCACAACCATGTGGCTCTTTCCCAGATTGTTTGCAAAATAGCGTGCAGTAAGGTAGCTTTGTTCGGTGGCCCCCTCTCTTCTACTAATGTTTTCGTGTGTGCGGATACCACCAGAAAAAGCTCCAAAACAAGAGAGCATTAGACTTCTCACACTCAAGTAATAGTATTTCACAAGGTGACCTTTGAGGGGGGCCAATGAGCTGTGGAAGCACAAAGTGAAAAATTGCAGTTTTCTTGTCTGCAAAATGATACGTTTAAATGGAAGTTCATGCTCACTGCACCACGACCAATTACAACGTGTGGATTAAAATGTGTTTTGCACTAATATTTCCCTCAGATTGGCCTCTACAGTTTTGAGAACTAAGGCCATCATCTGCACTATTTGCTTGAAACAGCGCTTCTGAAGCTGTATGGGAGTACAGGTTCTGATAATTAGATTTCATTATGTTGCTTCAAAGCAAGAATGTATTTGCCTTCTGAGTGAAGGCTACACGAGTTGTTTTTTTGTTGACCGCTCAATACGCCCGCGCATCCGAGTGAAAGTAAAGGGGCAATTGTTTTTTGACCTTGAGCCCAAGGGAAACTTGCACGCTATTCACGGAATTAAAGGGTAAAAAAAAAACACAATTGATAAGGTCATGTTTTAAAAAGTTTGTAAGTGGCATGCATATCAGTCAAGGAAGATTCTTCGCTGCAAACACATTTGTGACTGCTTTGCCGAAAAAGAATGGAGGCTGTAAATATTTTGTAAGTTTACTTTGGCCCACTGTACAGCAATCCGTGCTTTATTTTTACATAACTGCCCATCTAATTGTGCTAATATAATTAACGTATTATTTTTCTGCCCTTGTACAATTTTCCTGTAATGTTGCAGAGTGCACACGTTGCTCATTTGCAGGGTATGACTGTACTCAACCTTTTTTACTATTTATATTTCTAATTTGAAACGCTTACTTTGTCCACATAGCTTTGTGTATAACTTTGCACATGTTTTGGTCTTCTTTGACATGACGAGACGTAATATTTGTCCACTCTTTTTTCTTTCATAGCTAAATTATCATCTTTCTGTGTACTTGCCATTTTGTTTTCTCTTACGGCGCATGCAAAATCTCACCGTTTCAAACCTCCACCTATAGGTACATTTGGACATTAGGAACAGATTACTAAAATGTCAACTTTGAGCACGTATTTTTGGGTACCACTTTGCACATTTTCTATTTGATCTTTTAAAACAATTTTGGTACAGGGTGGTTACTGACACTTATTTTTTGTAACTTTTCCCCACTAGGTATATTTTGCCATACTGTGCATGCCATGGTTTTCAAATCCAGAGTGAGGGCTTCTTCGGACGGCAAACACAACTGCTGGTGAGCGGTTGCCTGTCCATAACAATAATGTGGAATGACACTGTAAGCCCGCTTTGTCCGTTCGCTGAACCCGTTATCCGGAGCAACGTGACATCATTTATGGTGCTGTAGGCTCAACGTCATGACAACCTTTGGGAAATAACTGTGGAAACAAAACGACTGCTTCAACGAAGACACCAAAATGTTTGTTTGCGCAAAAAAAATGGCCTCCTTATCTTCAACATTTGCAATGCCTCCCTAGCCAGCATTGTAATCATTGCATTGATTATGCGATTATTCCGATGGTCTCTGTAAGTTTGTTATTAAATAAATCTAGTGTGTTACCTGTAAAATGGTCATGTGTTCTTTACCACTCCTGTTTTATTTGCAAATGTAATTTATTAGCTAGTACGTCGCTGAAAGTTTATTTACAGGTTCTGTGTCACGCTACGTCCTTGTGCTTTTTGCAACCCATAATGGAAAAGGAAGAGCGGCTATGTATGCAATAACCACCTTCCCTTTCTATGGCAGCCATCTTAAAACAGGATTTTCTTTTGTGGTCCTTACTGCCAAAGTCAGCTCGAATTACAAGTGCACGTCCTTTGTAGTACCACACGTTACTGCATTCGTAATTTAGACTATTGCTGGCAAAGATTATTGCACCTGTGTACTTTACAGAGAAATAAGGAGTGTGTGGAGTGTATGCAAGTTTTTTTTTTCAATTATAATGTGAAAGGTCGTTCTTAACCCATTATTAACTTTGTTTACGGGTGGCTTTATTTTTTGTCACAGCAGGCAATAAGGTAATATGCGACCGGGATTGAGCAAAAAGGCATCAAACGGTAATATGAGCGACTGTATGTGTGGCAACACATTTTTTCCGTCTATTATGTGCAATATAGAAACACAGATTCTTATGCTTTTGCATTACACCACTGCTGCTGTTTCTTTGGGAGGAAGGCTGCATTTAGCTGATGTATTTTTCAGATAAGTACAACTTTCCCTAGCAACATATAATGTGCAGTGCATTCGCAGTCGCTGCATACCAGTACGTGTTGGCGTTGTTTAAGGCAAATGTTGAAGGTGGACGTTCCTACATGAATATAAAATCTATTTCCACATTGCCCAACAGGCATACTTCGTTCAGGTAAGTGTGTACTGATTCTGGGACATGTCACGGTGGTGTACAACAGTATATTTTCATGTGGCATTCTTCGGAAGCTATATATTGTTTACCAAACGACCCTTCCAAAAGGAACCTTTTGGTTATGTTGCACTACTGAAAATCTGTGCCATGCAGTACACCATTTTTTTCTTAGGTACACCTTATACATAAATTGTAGTACTAAAAACCGTACGAATCACACAAAAAAAAAAACATTGTTGAGGGGAACGTTATGGTTAAGTTGCCCTAACAAAAACCTGTACACTTCACTACAGAAATACTTTCCACCTCCCCTTTATGCTTCAAATTAAAAAAGAAAAACCCCTGAAATTTGACAGTTATGGTAAGCTAAGCCCCCAACCCTGCCACCGCCCCTGTGCACTGCTAACACTAACACCCAGACCATGAAAGAGGTAATTTCAAATGTCAATGATGACATCAATGATTACATCACTTTTTTAGCCCCTTTCTTTTCCTTCCCTGCCATACATACATATGTGCATTCAGTAAAAAAATGACACTAAAAGAATGTTATACTTCACAGTGCAACCAAACACCACTGCACATTACCCCATTATAATAAGCTAAGCAACCATAACTCGCACCATCTACTTGCATTGCTAAGCCTAACACCCAGGACATCAAAGATGACATCACAAATATCATTGATGACATCACTGATGACATCACATGTGAAAATAATATTCCTAAAAAGTCCCTGCCTACAAGGGGTTTTTTCTATTATGTTGGTAGCAAGATGTCAGGGGTGATTGTGTATTGTTACACATGTAATAACTAGCTCACAAATGTACACTTAATACACTTGTGCTAAAACAAACAATACATATGCCGACCCAATGCATAGAACTGAGAGGCACATACAGGGAAACTGAAGTAGGGAATAAATAACTAGCAGCATCCCACAGTTTATCTTCCTGTATACAAATTAATTGTGTGTTTGAGGCCTGCCATCGCCCCATGCATGTGCATCATGAGCTGACACCAGACCCTAAGGAAAGTACTTTAAGAATACACGACAAGGGTAACCATTTGGTATACAGCACCTTGTCACTTTTCATATTGTGCTGGTCAGTGAATAAAACCACCTAGCCTACATTTTTCAATGCACCAAAATAAGTGAGGCACACATGTGATGTCATCAGTGATGTCATCAATGATATTTGTGATGTCATCTTCGATGTCCTGGGTGTTAGTCTTAGCAATGCACGTAGATGGTGCGAGATATGGTTGCTTAATTTATTATAATGGGGGAATGTGCAGTGGTGTTTGGTTGCACTGTGAAGTATAACATTCTTTTAGTGAATTTTTTTTACTGAATGCACATATACATGTATGGCAGGGAAGGAAAAGAAAGGGGCTAAATAAGTGATGTCATCATTGACATTTGAGATGATATCTTTCATGGTCTGGGTGTTAGTGTTAGCAGTGCACAGGGGCGGTGGCAGGGTTGGGGGCTTAGTTTACCATAACTGTTGAATTTCAGGTGGTTTTAAGTTTTAATTTGAAGCATAAAGGGGAGGTGGAAAGTATTTTTGTAGTGAAGTGTACAGGTTTTTGTTAGGGCAACTTAACCATAACGTCCCCTCAACAAAGTTTTTTTTAGTATATATATATGATACATTACTCACCGTAATCGTATTTCTGATGCGTGTATCTGCTTAGATTCACATACTGTGCATAGGCCGACATCTAGTGGAAGCTGCAGAGTATTAGTTTGTTTTTTGAAACTCAAAAAGGGGCGTCGACTAGGGCGTGCCAGTAATACTATCCCTAGTGTGATGTCCATTGTACCCATGATCACTCACGCGTGTAGGACCTTTAGATTGTATTTTTTCTGACATGAGGTAGCATGAGCAGCGGGAGTACAGAGTATCCAAGCAGATAAGACTTCAAGCATCCATGCGCCTTCTCTCAGAGGGGAGGATGGGCGGGCGCATGAGAATCTAAGCAGATAGAAGCATGAGAAATACGATTACGGTGAGTAAGGTATCCCTTCTGAGGTTTGTGGAATCTGCTTAGATCACATGCTGTGCATAGATTAGCGAGCAGTGTTAGAAGAAGGAGGACGGATGTGAGAAGGGTCATGAGCGAACAAATGTCTTGGAACCGCTTGTCCCACTTGAGTATGTGTCTTGGAAAGAGTGTCAATGCAGTAGTGTTGAGTAAAGGTGTGAATAGAGCTCCATGTAGCTGCTTTGCAAATGGTGTCAAGGGGTACATTTGCAATGAAAGCGAGAGTGGCCCCAGTACCTCTTGTAGAGTGGGTCCTTGGCATAAAAGGCAGTGTTTTATCTGAAAGAGAGTAGCACAGTTGGATACATCTATCCATTTAGAGATAGCACCTTTAGAGATGCAATCTCCTTCTCTGCCTAGAGCTACGGAGATGAACGGTTGATCTGTTTACCTTAGCGGTCTGGTCTTGTCCACGTAGTACAGGACAGCTCTCCTCACATTTAGTGTGTGGAGGTTCACCTCAGCAGAGCTTTTGGGTTCTTGGAAGAAAGCTGGTAGCTCAATGGACTGGTTAACATGGAATTTCGAAATGAACTTAGGTGAAAACCTAGGGTGAGCACGTAAAACCAGTTTATCCTTATGAACAGTAAAGAAAGGAACCTGCACTGACAGAGCCTGAATTACACTGACCCTTCTTATGGCTGTAATGGCTACTAAGAAGACTGTTTTGTAAGTCAGGTGTTTTAGACTAGCTTCATGCATGGGTTCAAAGGGAGGTCCCATGAGTTTAGCAAGCACCACATTAAGGTCCCAACCTGGTGGTGGGTTAGAAATTGGAGGGTGGAGTCTCTTTACCCCTTCCATAAAGGCATTGAGCACTGGTACTTTCCACAGGACTCCTTGGTATGGGAGGTGGTGTAGGCTGACAGCGCCGCCAGGTGTACCTTGAGTGAATTAAAAACTAACCCTGCATGCAGTAGGTGGAGCATATATGTGACAATATTGGAATGAGTACATTCAATAGGGTTGATATGTTTATTCTGGCACCAAATTACGAATCTGTTCCACTTATCAAAGTAACAGTGTCTTGTGTTAGGTTTTCTAGACTCTTAAGATGTCCAAGCATCTCTGGGGTAGATTGAGATGCCCGAATTCTATGACTTCAGTAGCCATGCTGCCAAGTTCATCAAGTTGGGTTGAGGATGCACCGTTTGTCCCTCTTGCTGTGAGAGTAGATTGTACCAGCACTGGAGCTTGATGGGGTCGCACACCGCCAGTCTGCGTAGGTGTGGAAACCATGGCTGTCTCGCCAACATAGGAGAAACTAGGATGAGCTTCATCGATTCCCTATGCATTTTGTTGACCACCTTCCTCGTCAGAGGGGTTGGTGGAAAAGCGTAGGCAAACATCCCTGACCAATTCATCCATAGAGCGTTCCCCTTGGTGCCTGGCTGGGGGAACCTGGATGCGAAGTCTGGGCATTGTCTGTTTTTGTTTGTGGTGAATAGGTCTATAGTGGGGAGACCCCACTGGGAGAAAAGAACTTCTACGACTTTTGTGTAGTCACCATTCGTGTTCCTCTGGGAGGGGATCTCTGCTCAGAGCGTCCGCTAGTGAATTGAGATCCCCTGGAACATGTTGGGATGACAGGTAAATGTTCCGTCTGAGTGCCCACTTCCAAATTTTCTGGGCAAGCTTGGACAGATTTGGCGAACGCGTGCCACCTTGTTTGTTTAAGTAAAACATCGCTGTTGTGCTGTCTGTTAGGATTTGCACTGACAGGTTGGAAAGGAGGGGTTTGAATGCCTGAAGCGCTCTGAAGACTGCCAGAAGTTCTAGCAGATTTATGTGATTCTGAGCCACTGTGTGAGACCAGAGAGAGCTTTGTGGTGAAGGTGGTGAGCTCCCCATCCTGCCAGGGATGCATCTGTTGTGACGACGGCTTGTATATCTGGATTGTAAAAGGGGTTCCCCTTTGTAAGATTCTCTCTTGTCCACCAGCGAAGACTTTGTACTAGAGTTGGCGAAACGAACACTAGATTGTCCCAGTGACCACTTGCCTGAGACCATTGTTTCGCCAACCATTCCTGCATGGGTCGCATGTGGAAGCGCGCGTGGGGAACCAGGTAAATGCAAGATGCCATCATGCCTAGCAAACCCATCGCTTTGCGCACCCTTATCTGGCAACCGGACTGATACTGAGTAATTTGCAGCAACAGATTTCAAATTCTTTCCTCTGATGGAAAGGCCAACCCCTCTTGGGTGTCTAGAACAACTCCTAGGAACTGTTTTGAGGTGCTTGGCACTAGGCTTAATTTTTTCTCGTTGATTGAGAAGCCCAATTGGAAGAGGAGGTCGATTGTTCTTTGAATGATAGATCTGCAAATTACGGGGGTTTCCCCTGTGATGAGCCAGTCGTCCAGGTAAGGGTACACCGGGATTGCCTCCCTTCGTAGGTGCGTCACCACCACCGCCAGTACCTTGCTAAATACCCTTGGAGCCGAGGCTATCCCAAAGGGCAGCACTTTGAACTGATAGTGCTGGCTGTCCACCTTGAAACGCAAGAATCTTCTGTGCGCTGGTAACATGGAAATATGAAAATAGGCATCTTTCATATCCAAAGTTGCCATGTAATCCCCTCTTTTTAGAAGGGGGATTACTTCCCGGAGTGTAGTCATGCAGAATTTTTGTGGCTTGACATACTTGTTTGCAGGGCACAAGACTAAAACTGGGCGTATTGTTAGATCTTTTTTTGGCACAAGGAAGTAAGTTGAATAAATACCCTTGTTTACCTGGTTGCCCGGGACGAGTTCTATTGCGTCCTTTGCAAGAAGAACGACGATCTCCTCGAGGAGGATCTTTTGGTGCTCCAAGGAGTGTATCTTCTGTCTTAGAGAATGGTTGTGGGGGCGTTCCAGTAGCTATATACAGTATCCCGGGGACACTGTGGACAGCACCCATCTGTCCGAAGTGATCCCTTCCCATGCGTGGGTGAAGATGGAAAAGCATCCCCTCTACTGCGGATGCATGGGAAGGGACCCAGAGCGGAACGTCACTGCTGTTTATTGGGAGGCGTAGCAAATCTACCTGGGCTGCCTCTCCCCCTACTGCGGGCTCTGCATTGAGGTCTAGTGAAGCCTTGGGTAGCCTGCTGATTGCTGCCCCATGAGGATCCTTGATTTCGATAGTAATTGGACCCTCTTTGGGAATTTTGGCCGCGAAAGCGACGAAAATGATTATTTCCCCTTTGACCTGATGGCTTATTTGTCAGCTGGCCAAGGGACTTTAAGGTTTCGTATTCGTCCTTGGTCGTTTTTAGTGTTTCCTCCACTGCTTTACCAAATAGGACGTTTGGCTCTACAGGCATGTCTATGAGGGTGGCTTG
This sequence comes from Ambystoma mexicanum, assembly GCF_040938575.1. NCBI lineage: Eukaryota > Metazoa > Chordata > Amphibia > Caudata > Ambystomatidae > Ambystoma > Ambystoma mexicanum. The sequence goes on along the minus strand of NC_090934.1, from coordinate 415,322,211 downwards.
GGTCTCGGGTTTAAACCGGGATTGTCGTAGCCAAGCATGACGTTTAATCACTGTGCCCTCTGCTATTAGTCTCCCTGCTTCTGCATCGAAGTTTGCCTTAAGAATGCATCCAGACACTGATCTTTCGTCTGATTCAATTTGGGCCAACTGGCTCTTTAGAGGCTCAGGTGCAGAGGCAATGAGAGCAGCTACCTGTTCCCATTGGTGGCAGTTGTAGCTTGCTAACAGAGTGGTGTTGGCAATGCATGCTTGGTATGCTGATGTGGATGCCACCTTCCTTCCTAGAGCATACATTATCTTGCTCTCATTGTCCAGGGGTGCTTCAGAAGAAGTTAGTGGTGTTCCCGCCCTCTTTCTGGTGGTTGTTCCCACAAATGAGTCGGGTTTTAACTGACCCCTTATATATAATGGATGGGAGGGAGCTGCTCTAAATAATTTCTCTACTCGTGGATTGACTGCCTGAGTAAGATTAGGGGTGACCAGAGAAGGATCAATTCTGCGCTGGATCAATTTTAAAATGGGGATAGTTTGGGCGATGGATTTCCTGTCCCCAAGAATTTATTCTGCAAAATCTCTTTCTTCTGGGACACCCTGCATGTCAATTTGGAAATGGGCTGCAGCTTTAGCCAATACCTCATTTAGTTAAGGTTGATTATCAACCGGTGAGTCATTCACTGGGGGATCCTTGGGAATAGGGAAGTCAAGACTATAGGCCTCTGCCTCGTCTTCCTCTTCCTGGTCCTCATCGTCCCCATAGTAATCGACCCCTGTCTGTTCTTCCAGCATTTGTATATCTGACTCTTCACCATATAGTTGGTAAGGCTGAATTAAAGAAGGTTCTGAAATCAAACCCTGAGCTGGAATCTCAGAACGGGGCCTTTTAGCAGGAGGCTGAGGGTCTTTGGATCCTGAAGGAGTCGAGGTAGCTGGAGTGCTGGCATAGCTCTGGAAATAATTGGGGTCCTTCTCATAGAAGTCTGCCATAAATAACATTCTTCTCATTACCCTATCAATGTCATCAGAACTCAAATTTTCTTTAACTGGGCATGACTACAGGATCCTCATTTACTTCCTCCATGCCCATATCCTGAGCAGAGGGAGGAACAATCTTTGGCTTTGTGACAGGGTCAGGGACCTTGGACTTTTCTTTTGTGTTTTTCCTGCTGAACCTGATGTTCTGAGGTTTTCTTATGCTGTTTTTCCCCTTTCCCATGGCTAGAGGAATGTTTCCCTGAACCTTTAGGGTACTCTGTTTCGACGCTAGGGGTCGAGATTCGGAGGTGGTTTCAGGAGTCTTGGAAGATGGGCGTTGAATCTCGGAAGCAGACGCCGAACGTGCTACAGAAGTAGATGTCGAACGTGCTACCTGGGGGAAGAGGTTGGATTCGTCTTCGGACGACCGGGCCTCAATTACTTTTGGTAACGTGGCACCTTTAGCAACCGTGGACGGTTGTTGTGTGTCGTGAGGAGACCGTGACCTGGAACGCCCAGAGGACACCGAATCGGCGGACCGCTCTCTCGATGCTTCCGACAAGTATGGCGGAAAAAAACAATCCGAGGGTCCTACACGCGTGAGGGATCATGGGTACAGTGGACGTCACACTAGGGATAGTATTACTGGCACGCCCTAGTTCAACGCCCCTTTTCGAGTTTTGAAAAACTAATACTCTGCAGCTTCCACTAGATGTCGGCCTATGCACAGCATGTGATCTAAGCAGATTCCACAAGCCTCAGAAATAAAATATATATATATATATCCACCTCTAGGAGACTTGGGTGTAACGGAAATATCGTAAATTTTTGTATGTAGAAGCACAATCTGGGTTCTATGTATAGGTTGACAATTTATTGTGTATATTGTGAGCATTGGATGTGTGAGTCAGAGTATGTGTACGAAAGGAGGAATGAATCAGATGTCTAATTTTGATTGATTATATGTATGGGATGTTTTAATTTTGTACTTTTCTAAAATAAATGTATCTTTTTGTATAAATAATTAATTACAAAGTGTGTAAGTTCATCCTCATTGCCTAGATCCATTTTTTAAATATTATTGTGGTGTCTATGTGCCACTGTCGACTCCATGATGTCCTTGGCTACTATTTGCTATAAGTTACTCACCATAGCGTCCGTTCCAAGGGACTGGAGATGGAACCTTTTTCACCAGAAAAAAACCTTCTTCGCCTTTAAATTTAGAGGCATGCGGGGGTGGGGCCCATTGACCATGCGCTGCCCTGACTCTGCCCTCTGGCGCCACACCTCAGTCCCCACTGACGCGTCGACAATAGATTTAAAATTGCCTAATGACACCAGTATTATTAGGGGGGAGGTTGGTGGGACATATGGAGGAAAGGGGAACTAAGGACAAGGAGTACATTAGTCACTAAAGTGAGTAACTTATAATTACTCTTACTTCATTACATGGTTTTGGAATGCAATGGCCGTTGCCTTGGCCCTGACTGCGTGGGTGTGCAAGTTGGCCGGAAGCGGCTTGTGCTGACCCTCGTACGCCTCTTTCACTGCCTTCCCTCCCAGAACACGCTTGTAAATTAGGTCAAAAAGGGACTAAACAATACTCCTCTGCGATTGCTATACTGGGTCCCTCGCAGAACTTCCGACTTACCAATTCTCAAATCCCTAAAACAGATCATTCGAGTACGCATGACTTCATTATGGACCAGAGGAACTTCATCATTACGAATATTTGCAAGGTCGAAAGTCAGGAGCCCAGAGATCCCTTGCGTAACAAGGTCCTAGCATGGTTAAGACGGAGAACTGGGCCGGGTGTGGTCAGATTATCTGGCCTGAATATTCTCCGCAGGCTGGACCTAAGAGACTGGTGCTCGCAACCTAATAATGACTGTTTTAGTGGGCTGCGGGTCCAGCACTCTACCTGACTTTTTAAGACTGTGCAAATATCTCCCCAGAGGGTCTTATAACTGTAATTTGATTCTCTGATTTGTCTTGTTTATAGGGACTTGTTCTGTATTCCTCCTGTGGCTGGCTGATACCACTTGCATACTATTATTTTGAATGGATTGTGTCCTCCAATGCATTCCACATCTTTGACATGTAATGTCCACAGCTGTGCTGCTTCGGAAATTTTTCGGCAGAGGACATCTTGAGTCGATGGCGTCGGGCTGATGTCCCTCGAAGGCTTCAGTCGAGGGCGATGTCACCAGATGTTATAAATAGGAGGCACGGCGCCTGTAGCCTCAGTTCTGTTTTTTCCACAAACGTGTTTGCTTCAAGAACTCGGCGCGCCTTGTGTATTCTTCGTGAACATGTCTTCTTCATCTACCCCTCTGACTCTGCAGTCTGGCTTTAAGACTTGCCAAGACTAAGTCTAAGCCGACAACTGTTCGAAATGCCAGTCGCTGACTGCTAAGGCCTTGCGGGAGCATAAGGGGATGTTACAGGTAGGTTGGGGTACTAAACCCAGTAAGTCTGGAAAATCTGTGAAAGGTATGTCCACCGATGATTTGAGGGGTGACACTCCTCGATGGAAGGAGTCCTGGGGGTCTCGATCCCAGAGTGGTTCCCGCCACTTGTCCTCATCTCGGCACTCCCGGAAGCGGCGTCACTGGTCGCCTTCACCGTCCTCGTCAGATGATGGCACAGCGAGGAAAGTGGCTGGTCCCACTAAGTCCTCGACTCTGGACGAATGGGAGGCTTCAGGGAGCAGATGCTGGCGATTTTCCAATCCCAGGGCACAGTTACATCCGTGCCTTCAGAAGAAGACGGCAGGGAACAATCTCGGTCTGAGGCCCGCGCACCTTCGGCCCGCGTCCTCGGCGCGATACTTATCGGGAACCTTCGAGGTCCCGTTTGGACAAGGCTCAGGTTGATCGCCAGAGACATGCTAGATCCAGGTCTCGGTCTTCGTCCACAGTGAAACTGCAGAAATCTGGTAAGGGCTTGAGGTTGGCATCGACTGTCAGCGCGTGTCCGTCAGAGCCGTGTCCGTCGGTAATGGACGTCGAAGCTTTGCCTTCACACCAGCCCTCGGTGCCGTTGGCACCGTTGTCGACGTCTAAGCCATTGGCACCTTTAGGGCTTTTTGGCTGGAATTTGCCTGTGGAGGTCCCTTGTACTGTGGATCCTCCAAGGAAGGCTAAATACAAGTCTGTGAAGCCTGTTAAGGAAACCAGACCCACTTCTGTCCGAAGGCAGGAGTTCTTCTTTCCTCTGGATGATATCTATGAGGATGAGAGGGCAGATTTGGAATTTGACCCTGTTGAGCCTGATTTGGCTCTTGCCTTTTCTGGGGACAGCCAGTTGGAAGAGATGTGCCAATCACTCCATGATGCCAGTGGCTTGGACACATCTCCGGAGGTGGAGTTTGGCAGTCCTGAGCCTGGGGCTCGTGCAGAGTCCTCTTATCGGAGATTGATGGCTAGGGCTACGAGTATCTTGGTTGGTCTAGTCCTCCAGATGCATTTGTTCAGGATGACTTGACTGATATTTTGGATCAAGGTCCGTCCACTGACCCGGTGTTACCTTTTCATTTGACTTTGCAAAAAAGGGTGGCGGCTGCTTGGCAGACCCCGGAGTCTCTTCCGGCAGTTAGCAAGTCATTAACTAAAAAACACTGCCCTTCCAGTAGTGACCCCAGCTACCTATCCACTCACCCCACTCCAGAGAGTTTGGCTACGGCCACCTCGAAGCAGGCTGCATACCCTACCATCCCTCCTGATAGGGACGACAAGCGCTTCGATGGTTGCGCATGCAAGGTGTTTTCTACGGGGAGTATGGCGCTGACGTCAGCCAACTCCACTTGTGCCTTGGCAACATTTTCACGGTATACCGTCATTTCATCGACGGGCTTTTCATCGTGGGTTTTTTTGACGCGATTTATTTTTTTTGATAAAAAAAAACAATTTTTTTTGGGCTTAAAAATTAAATAAATTTGGTGTGTGTCTAGGGGAATATTAAAATAATTAAACGGATAGGGGGTTTGGGTGGCCCCCCCTCCCCCCCCAAAAAAAAAAAAATCAATTTTTTTCGAAAATAAATCCGCAGCAAAAAACCCTGCGGTGAAAAGTCTGTCGATGAAATCACATAGAACCCATTTTCACACACTCTGTGGAAATGCACCGCTCTAGCGGCTCAGCATATTCCCGAGTGGGAAGAAAGGATAGGTTCCTTGCTCTCGTGCAGGATGGCAAGGATGACATGTGTGAATCCCCCCGTCAGTCTGGGTGGGACAGGGTCCCATTGCTGCTAGCACCGGTATACGCAGTTTTGCGTTGTTGCCGAAGTCGGGTTTAGCTCCAGATGTACAGGTCCGTCTTCTGAACATGCCCTTTGATGGCTCATTTGTTTGGCAGCAAAGTTGACAAGAGCCTTGAGAGGTTGCAGACCTCCAAAAATGCTGCTAAATCTTTGAGTGCAGCAGTGCATCAACCTCTGCCTTTTCGTCCTAGGGGACAACAGTGGAGGGGTGGTTCCTTTCGTTACTACTCTTTTGGTAGGGCGAGAGGAGCTGGCAATCAAAGGGGTCAACGAAGAAGTACCTGTGGTGGTCAGGGAAATAGAGGTGCCAAGACCACTCAAGCAACAGCCTCTTTGCCTTCAGGCGCTGCCACAGCAGCGCCAAAACAACTGTGAGGATTTGTTCCATTGTTCACCGGTTGAGGGCAGACTGGCTCTGCATCTGGAAGAATGGCGAGCTATTACTTTGGATGGATGGGTTCTGGAGACAATAACCCACGGCTACTGCCTGCCCTTCCTACATCAGCCTCGCGACAATCCACCGGGGAGTCTCTATTTGAAGCTTTCGGATCCGCTCCTTGTGCAGGAAATATTAACCCTGCTGGAGAAAGGCGCTATAGAAGACGGGGGACCGAGACCTATCTTGGAATTGCGTTGGTCAAACAAGTTCCTCCGGAAGGACAAGTTCAAGATGGTTACTCTTTCTCAGGTCCTTCAGTCCCTTCAACTTCAAGATTGGTTGGTGTCTCTGGACCTACAAGATGCTTACTTTCATGTGCTGATTCATCCAAAGCACGGAAAGTACCTGAGGTTTGCGGTTGGCAACTCACACTTTCAGTTTCGGGTCCTGCCATTCGGATTGATCTCCGCCCAAGGGTCTTCACCAAGCTAATGGTGGTGGTGGCAGTGTATCCCAGGCGGGGGGTGGATTACAGTCTACCCCTACCTGGACGACTGGCTGATCCTAGCAAGTTCTCCCAAGCAAGCTCTAGATCATCTCAGTCTCACCTGCCGCTCCCTCCATAAGCTGGGCTTCTCCCTCAATTTCAAGAAGTCGCATCTGACACCTTCTCAACAGCTTCAGTACATCAGGGCTGTGTTGGAAACATTCTTGGGGAAGTGTTTGCCTCCAAAGGGCTCATCACATTGTACAGATGGTGGACAAATTTCAACATGCCCAGAGTCTTTCGGCTTTCCTATTCTTAAGGTTACTCGGCCTCATGGCATCCTGCATTTTTCTGCTGCCAGAGGCCAGACTGCGGATGAGATCCTTGCAATGGGCCCTCAAGTTGCAGTGGTCCCAATTCTCGGGCAAGATGTCAGATCCCGTTCAGGTTCCACTCTCGGTCTCACAGGATCTTCTGTGGTGGGCCAGCGAAGGGAATCTGATGAAGGGGGGAGCCATTTTGGCAACCTTGGCCGGAGGTGACAGACACTTTCCTCACAGGATGGGGAGCTCATGCCGACTATCTGACCGCCAACGGTCGTTGGTCTCCGTCAGAGTCCAAACTCCACATTAACCTGTTGGAGCTGAGGGCCCACAGGCTGGCCCTGAAGGCTTTTCTGCCATCTGTGCGGGGGAAGTGTGTCCTAATCATGACGGACAATACAGTGGCCATGCATTACCTCAACAAAAATGGGAGGGGTAGGGTCACTCCTGTTGTGCAGAGAGGCAATGCAGCTCTGGTTCTGGGCAATCCAGCAAAGAATTTCACTCTCTGCAGTTCATCTGGCCGGAGAGGAGAATGCGGCGGTGGACGCTCTGAGCAGGCAGAGCACGATCTCTCACGAGTAGGAGTTGGCTCAGGAAGTCCTTCTGGAGATCTTTGCCCTTGGGGAACCCCACACGTGGATCTGTTTGTGACCAGTGCCAACAGGGGGTCCAGGTTCTCCATCCAGCAGTCAAGACTCTCAACCTTCACGCTTGGTTTCTGAAAGGTTGAGCTATAAGGATTGGGACCTCCCGGATGACATGATGGAGGTGTTGCTTTCGGCCAGGCAGCCGGCAAACAATCCCTGTACCGTTGCCGTAAGTTTTGTGACTGGGGGAGAGGGCACAATGCCGATCCTTTTCAGTGTTCCATTCCCATGGTTCTGTCTTTCTTGCTTTCTTTGGCCCACACGGGCTTCAAGTTAATACCATTAAAGGTTACCTGGCAGCGCTGTCTATCTTCAAGCGCTCGCCTGAAGAATGTTCTTATTTTAAGATTCCTTTGATTTCCCAATTTCTTAAAGGGCTCACTAATGTGTTTCCACCGTCCCCATTTTCAGGCGAAAATCCTTGAGTAAAATCCCAAGCCTCTCTTGGAGGCTGGACTTCCTCCACTGCCTGGCTCTCTACGAGAGACCGGATCTCCGCCAAAAGAATTGCTGTCCCAACCTGTGGTAGTGGAGGGGAGGAGGGAGGAGAGGCTGGGATAGGGGGGCGGTACCCCATGGATAGTACAGAGAGGATCCATGGGTACGTGAAATTCTGGCGCCAGATATGTGCGTGAAGAGCAAGCCTGCCCCCCACTGGAGACACATGGACCGGAAGGGACGTGTCATGCCTTCTTTCCCTCAGAGGCTGTCGCGGAGGAGGGGGACTGGAAAAAGCCCTTACCCAACCCCCTCCCCCCTGTTTTATTGCTTGCAACGGTTCTGAGACAGCGAGTGGTCCGGCTGCCTGGATCTCCATTTGTGGAAGCCACAGAATCCTCTGTATGTAAGACCCCTGTCGGAGCGCTGCTGAGATTGGGTGTACGATTTCGGCGTGACCTTTGTCAGGATGGATAAATACTTGGCCGTTTGTGAGCTGTTTTTCTTTTTGTCCAGCTCTTCGTCCATGGAGGAGTGGAAGAGGTCCCCTCTGTCTACTTGTAGATCGGTAGATCTAATTTGCGTTCCTGGATGTCCGGGTTGAATTTTGTTGCCCGGAGCCAGGCTGTCCTTCTCATGTCTGTGGCGATACAGATGGCACGGCTAGTTGTGTCAATATGGGCCACGGTAGATTCCATGAGGTCTTGCGCTGCCAGCTTGGTCTCGGCCAGCCCTGCCTTAAAGCGTGATTGGCTCCGAGTAGGGAGTTGCGGCAGGAAATCTGCAATTTCCCGCCATAACCTTTTTTTGGAGGCAGCCAGCATGGCATCAGCGTTGGCTTGACGAAGATGCAAGGATGTGTTGGAATAGGGCTTCTTCCCGTATGCCTCCAAGATCTTCTCCTCCTTACCTAGCAGCGCTGCAGAGGAGGAGGCTGAGGACGACTGAGGCTTGGAGTATAGCGATGCCGCAGCGATCACCGAGGAGTGTGGCTGAGGTTGGGCCCAGAGCAAGACTGTAACCACTTCCATCTGCCTGTACTTGGCGTCCAGGCATCGATTGACCGGCTGGGCCGAGTGGAGCTTGAACCAACCCTTCTTGGCCAGGGAGACTACATCGGTTTGCAGTGGAATCCCCGTTTTGGCAGAGGGGCGTCGCGTGAGGACTTCAGCCAGACCCCCTCTGCCGGCTGCTCGACCTCGGGCTGGGGTAGGCCCAGATACTCCGCCAACCCTGCAAGAAATTTGTGGAAGGCCCTGGCCTAGGATGGCGTATCTGGATCCTCCTCCTCATCCGTATCCTGTGGATCAGGAGCATCCTGTGGAGGAGGAGGTGTTGACGCTGGAGGCTGGGGTACAGGACCACAGCCGGAGGCTGAGGGGGCGGCAGAGGCTGGTACAGAACCGCCTGAGGCATTGGCTGGGTAGCCGAGGCAGGGGCTACGCTGGAGTCTGGGGCGCCAGTAGAGGCGCGTGTGGTGCTGCTAGCAATGCAGGGAGGACTTCCCTGATGGCGTCCTTGAGGATAACCCCCATCTGAGGTGACTTCATGAGGCCGATGAACCTCTTGAAGATCCCCTCCTCACTGGCAGAAGAGGCGGCAGGGGGGGTGCTGATGGGGTAGCTGGGAGCTGCTGGAGCCGCTGCACACCCTGACCATATGGACGCAGTGGGAAGCTGCCCTGCGCAAAAGAGGGATAAGCTGTAGGCCACGTACCTGGTTGAGGCCAGTCCCACCTTAACACTTGTTCTTCGCCGAATGCCTGGAATGACATTCGACGCGTGCCACATGCCTGCAACTTGTTGCTCGGCTTGTGGGGCCCAGCCTCATCCAAGACTCTTGCGTGTGGATCACAAGGCCTACCCTGCTCCTCGAGCCTAGGCCCGGTAGGTGTGACACCCTCGACCCGAGGGGCGGTATTGCTGCATTTAGGCGCCCCCTCGGACGTATTGCTGGTACTAGGGCGTAGTCCCTCGGCCATATTGCCGGTACAGGGGCGGAGCCCCTCAGATGATAATCCGGTACAAGAACCTTCTGGTCCCTCAACACTACCACCGGGAGAATCCAAGGATCCTCAGCCCAAGGGACGGTAGCTGTAGCAGCCTCAGTGCACGGGATGGTATAAGGACCTGACCGGTCGCTCCCGCACGGGAGAGTCCCTGTGAAGCAGTCTCCTTTGCGGGGTGTGAGAGAATATTGGCCCTACCTTGGGCTTGGCTCGATGTTTCATGAAGCTCTTGAGGTCCTCTGGAGGCGACTTCTGGTAAAGCTCCCTCCACCTGGCTAGTCTGTTCTTCAGCACTTTCGAGGACAGCGAGCCACACGCTGTACAAGCTTGCAAACCGTGGTGTGGGCCAATGCAACGTAGGCAGAGGGCGTGGGGGTCTGAAGTTGGGAAGAGCCCATTGCAGGATGGACACCTGCTGAACCCTGTGGAAGCCGACATGCACCGAGGAGCGTGACGCCTGAGGACCGAGTACCTGAATGATAAAAAAACAAAAAAGACAAAGAGAAGAAGTATCTGTGCGTGGAATTACATGGCCGAAGACAAACCCAGGAGCGCTGGTGAATTCGGCCCATTCCTGTCGATGCGGAAAAGGGGACTGGGGTGTGGCGCCGGAGGGCGGAGTCAGGGCAGCGCATGCTCCCTGGGCCGCATACCTGCGCACCTCTAAATTAAAAGGGAAGAAGGTTTTTCTGGTGAATAAGGTTCCATCTCCTGTCCCTTGGAAGGGACGCCCATGCAGTATGGAGGAAAGGGGACGGGACGTAAGTGTATAACCTTTGCCAAGTCTGCCTTGAATCTCGTCCAACTGTGGGCCGGAAGCTCAGGAAGGAATCTCCCGCCATAGCTTTTGGTTTACTGCAGCTAGCATGGCATTCACATTAGCCTTCCGCAAGTGTAGTGTAGCATTAGAGTATATCTTTTTGCCATAGGCATCTAGGAGTTTTCCGTCCTTGCCTAGGAGGGCTGAAGTAGGTGTGGCCGTGGAGGATTGTGGCTTAGTGTACATAGAGGCCGCTGCTATAAACTAAAACTGAGGTTGCGGGTGCACCATCAGCATGAGGGAGTCCCCCTCTGCCTGCCTGCCATTTGGCATCCAGATGCTTGTTTGTATGATGTGGAGACCGTAGAGTGTGGTTTCACACACCCCTTCCTTGTCAATGACTCAAGAGCCTTCTGCAACAGGAGGCCCGTTTTTGTGGTTGACCGGATGGTAAGCACCTCAGCCAAGATCCCCGCCTCTGGTTGCTCAACCTGTGGCAGCGGTATCCCCAAGTATTCCAACACACAAGCCAATCTTTCATGGAAAGCTCTAGCTGAAGAGGTTGTTTCTTGATGTTCTTCGTCATCCGTGTCCCCCCACTGTGTCCTGCAGGTCAGGGCCTGCTGGTGGAGTGCTAGAGGGTGCTGCGGGCGGTTGTGGCATACAGATGGGCAGCACTCTGGGCTGCACCAGGAGTGGAGCTGCTGTGACCATTCTGTCCCTCTGGTATCGCAGGAACCTGGACCTGCGTTGGTATCTGTGTATGAACCACTGCAGGCGGTTGACTGGGTGCCTGAGGGAGCATGTCTTGGATGAACGCCCTAAATATGATCCCCAATTGAGCAAACCTCATGAGCGTGAGGAACTCCTCGAAGAACCTGTCCTTGCATGCATGCAGGTCCCTGGACTTGCACCTGTTGAGCTCTAAGTGCCCCTGGCCCCGGGTAGCTGGTCTGTGTATTGCCCCTGCAAGGAAGCAGTTGGGTATGGAGTGGACCAATTGACAGGTGTAGACCAAAGCACACTGGAATGTAGATGTTCAGAATGCGCCACCATTTTGTCTGTCCCGGAGGGCATTTGGTCTGGTACTGCGCCACGTGCTTGCTGTGTAACTACTGTTGTACTAGGACCAGTCTCTGCCTGCTTGCTTGACTGCGAAGGCTCAGACCTTCCCGGCACCTCAGGCGGAGTACCCTTTGCCATGTTACAGGTAGTGCTGGAACTTAGTTTAGGCACCCCCTTGGGTTCACACCCGGTGTTAGATCTTAGCCACTCGGGTAGATCCCCAGTACCAGAACCAGAACCTTGCGGCCCCTCAGCTGCAAGACCAGGAAGATCCCTAGACCCTTCAGCCGTGTGGCCAGTAGGTCTTGGAGCCTCGGTCCCCTCGCTGGTAGTAGAGCCTGGAAGACACCTCCTGCTTGGCGCTTCCTGGGGAAGGAGTCAACCCTACGGGGTGCAGAGGAGAACAGGGCACCTACCTCAGGCCTGGTCTTTCTCCTGGCGTACTCCTTGATGTGCTCCGGTGGTGATCTCGAGAAGAGCTCTCTCCGCCTGGCCAAGGGGTCCTTGAGTGAGCGTGTTGCATGCCGAGCAGCCATCCCAGCTGTGGTCCTTTGTCAAGGCACCAGAGGCAGAGCGCATGTGGCTCCGATGTGGGGTATGAACACTTGGCCGGTCGGACACCCGCGGAATCCCCCTGCCATCAACATGCACCAGGGAGGAGCGTGGAACCGCAGGACAGAGAACTCTGAATGAAATTAGCTATATGGAAAAAAGGAGAAAAAAAATTATCCCTGGGGAAGTCGTAGCGTGGTATTACGAGTAAAAGTTAAGGCCTCAACCACAGCTTAAGGTGAAAGAGGACCGCTCCCGTTGATGTGGAAAGGACGATTGAGGAGTGGCACTGGTGGACAAAGTCAGGGGAGTGCATGCTCACAGGGCAGCGCCCCTGCGCGCACCTACATTTAAAGGTGAAGACAAGGTGAAAAATGTTCCATTTCCTGTCCCTAGCGAGGGACGCCCATACAGTATGCAGGAAAAGGGACAGGACGTAGGAGTAAGTGTCGTACATACCTTAGAAGTGGAAGAAAATCCATAACGGCAAGGCAGGGTCGGCGGGAGCGAGATGGAGTAACATTTAGTGGCATAGTATAAGGGGTGTCACAACCTAAGACACGGTAGCAGACTGTTTAGCCCATGGCGCATTCAGAGCACAGACTTAAGCACGCAAGGACCTCTCCCGCTGCGCTCGTTTGCTGCTCTTCCAGAATGGCAGTCGCACTTGAATACACATCGAATCGGCAGAGCTAATCCAAGGCTACTGCCCGAGTAAATGCTATAGAAAGACTGTGCAGGGTGTCTGCGAGTAATAGAAAAAAATGACTAACATACGTCAAAGGGCACGAGACCCCCAAGTGCTTGAAGGAAGCCAGGCTTCTTCCAGCCGGAGCACCGCTACAAGGAACTTATAACATAAGGAAAATATAATGAAATAATTAAGCAACAAAAAAAAAAAAAGAAACAACACTAAAAGTATGTCCATCTGCAGTAATGAGACGTGGCAACCAGACACCCGACTGACTCGGATCAATAATAATGCAAAAGATACAAAAGAAGGAAAACAAAACGTTGAAGCCTTGCCTATATCCCGTCTGGCATGAACCCGGAGTACTGTATCTTCTTTTGGATTGTTGTATCTTCCCTATGGATTATTCCAATTTAGTTTCCTTGCATTTTTTCTGTTTTTCGGGACTTCTGGACATTGGAACATTCTCCTAATGTATGCTCTAGTCTTCCTGGACACTCCGTTCTATCCCCCAGTTTCTGCAATCATTCCATTCGGGAGATCGGAGTTTAATTTATTTTTTGTCTCTGTGCCATTGGACCGGTCTTTCCCTTCTTCTCTAACTGGACTGGTACTCGGACTTCTTTGTATCCTGTTTTCCTAATCATCTCCAGGGAAATATATTCATTGGAGGGCAAGGGTGGGAACTGCGGGAATGTTACCGTTCTGACCCTATTCCTTCAACGTCCCTTATAGTTCCTGAGGGTGTCTTTTTTGCTTGTTTGCTCTTGGAGTGGGTGGCTCCAGGTCTTTTTGACTTGCGGTGATTCGTTTGGGGAGTAGTCGGGAATCATCCACAAACACTTGTTTCCTCAGCACATGTGCATGACACATAGCACCAAAAAAACGTCATCACAGCGGCAATATCATCATATATTGTGGGCACAGGCATCGTAATAATGCTCCTGTGCACTGCTTGCGACCTGGCATTCATTTAGTTTCACAGAACCACTTGAAAATTGCATGGCTTTTTACCAAGTTTCAATAAAAAAGTGTTGTGTGTAAAATCTGCCATTTCAACTCATTTATAAAAAATATAAAAAGGCTACTTCCTACACGTGGCAACTTTCTATGACACATACTATCAGAGAATGTGTACTGTTCCAACAACCAGAACTAAAGGCACTAAATGTGAATAAAGACTGATTTAGGAACTGCTACGGTGCTCATGCTCGTATCATGGATAAAATCGTTTTTTCTATTTCGTGAAATCCTTAAAATCCCTAAACAGTTGTAGAACAAGTCTCCAATTACATTACCAGAGGTGAATGCCATCATATTGTTCGGTCCTGACGAAGACTTTAGGATATTAGGAATCAATCATTGCAAAGTCGAAACTAGCACGGGAAGGCATTTGTAATATTATGACATTTTGCCTTTTAAAGCTTATCCTCCTTATTGAGTCAGATTCAAAGTCCTTTGCTATGCAACCATATTCCCTGGCACTTGACATGCGGGACTAATTCATGGACTGCATGTTTGGATCCCAACATGTGGATTTAATTGGTTATCCACATAATCCAACAACTCATGTGGGTTATATATCTGTACATTGCTGTATTTGCACAATGTTGTAGTTTGTTACTGCTTTTTAGACTTTGGTATGAATTTTGATGTAGCAATGTGGAGTAGGTTTTATTTTGTGTGAATGTGTGTGGCTTGATAAGAAACAAGTGTGTAAGATTGTTTTTCTGATGAATAGTGGCACTTTAGAACCTGTGCACTTTCTATTTGCTTCATTTTTTATGAAATTGTGTCTATATAAATTTGTGGTTAGTAAACACACAATAAATATGTATTTTTTGCAAATTTTCAAGACTTCAGCATCTTTGAGTGTGTAATCCGGTGCTTGTTGGGCCTTTTTTTCGGTGGTGCACCCATAAATAATGTGTGTAAATTAGGTGACACCCACCTGCCCTCATGGATAACAATCACTTGTCCCATTGTAAAAATAAGGTTGGCATACTTAACCATCTGTGGGTAGGTGGGGTGGGGAATCCTGTGGATCCTCCACCAAAACCCTGCCTAGAGTCTCCTCCCAGGAGGCCAACAGAGGACAGATGCATCCTGATCCCAAGCATGCGGGTGGTGTACTGCGGCAGGATCACATGGGTGGAGACCAGGCCCAGGGTAGTAGGGAGATTTCGCATGGTGAGACATGGTATTTCTTCTTGGAGAGGGAGACTCTTGCCAGTAAGTTGAAGGAGGAACTGGTTTATTGTTACTTTGATATATCTCAACCTCCTCACAAGGAAAGGGTAAACTCCAAGGGTGTAACCCAACACGGTATTGTATCCAAAGAACATATCTTTTGTACACCTAAAATTAAATATCGTCTCCAATACGAAAGGTATACCAAAAAGAATGGACTGAAATGTAGCCTTTTCTATACCATTTGTCTCTAAAAACATCAAGGGAATTGAAAAATCTTTTAAAAGTAGAAAGGATGTGGGAAACCTAATTTCCTTGAAATGGATTACATGGCCCAGAATCCCTCGAACTGTGACGAAGAAGAGGGCTGAGGAGGCATGTAGAAATAAAGGACAGGCAAGTAGGCCTAGCAGCCTTTGCCAGGGTCAGGCAATTAATCCTAGGGGCCTGCACCTGAAGCCGATTGCCCCACCTGAGAGGCATAAAGGGCTGCAACAGGAAGGCGCAGTAGGAAAGAGCTGGAAGGTTGGCAGTAGTAGCAGAAGGAGAAGCAGAGCATGAGGCTGACAGTACACAAGGTGCTGTGACCACTTAAGGGATGCCGGAACGAGAGAGGAGCAGATTTCAACTGCAGGTCCTGTGTTCACAAACCGTGTTTGGCTGTGGCTGCACTAGAAGAGACTAGGGAAAGTTAGCAGTCTTTCCAGGTGCGCCTAATTGCTGTGAATGTAGAGCTGGGGCTGTGCAGCTACCCAAGGCCTGTGTGCAGAAGCAAACATAGCGAAGGAGAGAAAGAAACTTGCTGTGGTCGAGGCCGGATCGGAGACAACCATACTACAGAGGGGTATGGGTCCCAAGAGTGCCTGAGGCAGTACTAGCAGAAAGAAAATCTGGAAATAGAAGCCGCCTGCAACTGCTGTGATTCTGGAGCTGGTGAATGAAGCTCTGTACTCCAATTCCCAAGAAACTCCTTGCCGGTACCTGTATCAAACTAAATTAACACTTGCGTAGAAGAACAAGTTACTTTCTTACCTGGTAATGGTAATGTTCTTTCGATGGGATGGTCCGACGACGTATTCCATATCTATGACAGGTAATGTCCACAGCTGTGCTGCTTCGGAAAATGTTTGGCGTCTGCGTCCTGCGTCGATGACGTTGATGCGCCGTCCCCGAGGACCTCCTCCGACGGCCGACATCACCCGATGTGATAAGTAGGACGCACGACGCCCATAGCCTCAGTTATCAGTTTTTTTCCCAGAACGTGTGCCACCAGTTTCTGCCAGTCAGACACACAAGGCCTTGCGGAACGCAAGCTGCAATCGCAAAAGAAATTCTGCAGCGGGGAAGGCAGGGAGGGAGCGATATGGAATACGTTGTACCATCCCATCGAAAGAACGTTACCAGGTAAGAAAGTAACTTGTTCTTCGAGGGGATTGGGTCCTCCGACGTATTCCATATCTATGACAGACTCCCAAAGCAGTACCAAGCAAGCAGGTGGGAAAGAATTTAGAATACAAATTTAGCATGCCAAATCAAATTGCGGAATTGAGAACTGCCTTGCCAAAGGACAGATATTGCCCTCTGATGGAATCAAGGGAATAGTGACGTACAAAAGTATGTACTGAAGCCCAGGTGGCTGCATCACAGATGTGACAAATAGGAAATCCCCTCTGCAGGGTAGTAGATGCAGCCATTCTCTGGTAGAATGTCCCCGCAAGCCAGCCGGAGGGTCCTTACCCGCCAAGCGGTAACACTCGGAGATAGCTAAAATAATCCAACGAGACAAAGTCTGTTTCGTCACAGCTTGTCCCAAACGCTTTCCAGCGTAACCAATGAAAAGTTGATCATCCACTCTGACCCGGGTCATGCGCGAAATATAAAAGCTCAACGCTGTCCGAGGATCAAGCCTATGGAGCCTCTCCTCTTCCTTACCAGGATGGGGAGGAGGATAGAACGCCGGAACGCCGGAAGAACAACCTTCTGGCTCAAATGAAATTCCGAAACCACTTTCAGAAGAAAAGAAGGACGAACCCTAAGGACAACCCTCTCCTTTTGAAACACAGTGAAGGGTGGCTTAACTGAAAGTGCCTGTAACTCACTCACTCTGCGAGCGGAAGTAACCGCAACCAAAAACACAGTTTTCAGAGTCAACAGCCTCAAAGGGCAAGAATGTAAAGGCTCAAACGGAGCACCCATAAGAAACTTAAGAACAAGGTTCAAATCCCAACTTGGCACCAAAAAAGGTGACAGAGGGAACACATTAGTGAGCCCTTTCAAAAACTGCGAAATTAAAGGAATCTTAAAATAGTAACACTCTTCCGACGAGCGCTTAAATATGCACAGCGCCGCCAGGTAACCTTTAATGGTCCCCACTTGCAAGCCCTTGTGGGCCAAAGAAAGCAAAAAAGACAGAACCATGGGAATGTCACATTCAAAAGGATCCACATTCTGAACTCTGCACCAGTCGCAGAACTTTCCCCAACGGCAACGGTACAGAGACTTAGTTGCCAGCCGCCTGGCCGAGAGCAACACCTCCATCACGTCTTCAGGGAGGTCCCAATCCTTATACCTCAACCTTTCAGAAGCCAAGCGTGAAGATTGAGGGATCTGACCTCTGGATGGAGAACCTGACCCCCCCATCCAGTGAGAGCAGATCGTCTCGGTAGGGAAGACGACGTGGAGGGCAGGTGGACAAGTCTAGAAGGTCCGGGTTCCACGTCCTCCGGGCCCACGCCGGAGCAATGAGGATCATCTGGGAACCGAACCTCCGTAACCTCTGCAACATTTGCGGGATGACGGGGACTGGAGGAAATGCGTACAGCAGTGGGAATGACCACTCTACCACGAACGCGTCTCCTAAGGCTCCTTTTGGAGGAAATTCCCGCGAGCAAAACCTTTCGCACTTCCGGTTGACACTGGAGGCGAAGAGATCCACTTGAGGGGTCCCCCAAAGGGCGAAGATCTCCAGGAGAATCTCCTGAGCCAGCTCCCACTCGTGAGAGATCGCGCTCTGCCTGCTCAGAGCGTCCGCCGTCTCGTTTTCGTCTCCGGTCAGATGAACCACCGAGATCTAAACTTCCCGCTGGATGGCCCAGAACTCGAAATGCATCGCCTCCCTGCACAGCGGAAGTAACCCTGACCCCCCCCTTTTTGTTGAGGTAGTGCATGGCCAGCTTGTTGTCCGTTAGAATCAAGACACTCTTTCCGCGCACAGTCGGCAGAAAAGCCTTCAGGGCTAGCCTGACGGCCCTCAGCTCCAACAGATTGATATGGAGTCTGGACTCCGACGGAGACCAACGACCGCTGACTCAACTCGTTGGCATGAGCTCCCCATCCCGTGAGGGATGCGTCCGTCACGATCGTCACCTCCGGCCAGGGCAGCCAAAATGGGGCCCCCTTCATCAGATTGCCCTCGACGGCCCACCACAGAAGGTCCCGGGCTACCGAGGGCGGCACCTGACCAGGGTCCGACAGCCTGCCGGAGGACTGAGACCACTGGAGCTTGAGTGCCCACTGCAAAGATCTCATCCGCAGACGAGCCTCTGGCACCAGAAGAATGCAGGATGCCATGAGGCCGAGCAGTCTCAAGAATTCGGACGCTGGGAGATTCTGGGCAAGCTGAAACTTGTGCACCATCTGCTGAATATGAAGAGCCCTCACCTGAGGAGGTAAACGCTGCCCCAGGGACGTGTCGAGCACTGCTCCGATGTACTGGAGTCGCTGCGTTGGTGTCAAATGGGACTTCTTTAAATTGAGGGAGAAGCCCAGCCTGTGAAGGAAGTGGCAGGTGACGGACAGATGATACAGGACTTGCTCGGGAGAGCTCCCCCTGATCAACCAATCGCCCAGGTAGGGGTAGACGTGAATCCCCCCTTTCCTGAGATGCGCTGCCACCACCACCATAAGCTTGGTGAAAACCCTCAGGGCGGAGGTCAATCCGAACGGCAGGACCCGAAACTGAAAGTGCGAGTCGCCAACTGCGAACCTCAGGTACTTCTTGTGCTTGGGATGGATCGGCACATGGAAGTAAGCGTCTTTGAGGTCGAGAGACACCAACCAGTCCTGAAGTTGAAGGGCCTGGAGGACTTGAGAGATAGTAACCATCTTGAACTTATACTTCCTGAGGAGCTTGTTCAAACCATGCAAGTCCATGATGGGTCTCAATCCCCCGTCTTTCTTCGAAATCAAAAAATAAGGGGAATACCATCCCTTGTTCCTCTCCGCTACAGGCACCAGTTCTATGGCGCCTTTCTCCAACAGGGCTTGAATTTCCTGCGCAAGGAGCGGATCCGGACACTTCAAAGAGAGGTTCCCTGGTGGATTGTCGTGAGGCCTCTGCCGAAAAGGAAGACAGTAGCCGTGGGTTATGATCTCCAAAACCCACACATCCGAAGTAATGGCTTGCCACTCTACAAGATGCTCCGCCAGCCTTCCCCCAACCGGCGAACCATGGGACCTGGCCTCATGACTGAGTGGTAGCGGCTGCGGCGTTGCCTGAGGGCAAAGAGGCAACTGCCCGAGCGGCCTTGGCACCTCGAGTACCTTTGTTTCAACCTCTGGCACTCTTACGATGGCCTCTTTGACTGCTAGCTCCCCTCGCTTTACTGAAGGACGAGTAATAGCGAAAGGAACCTCCCCTCCATTGCTGTCCCCTAGGACGAAAAGGCGGAGGTTGGCGAACTGCATCGCCCAATGACTTCGCTGCAGCTTTGGAGGTCTGCAACCTCTCAAGGCTCTCGTCAGCCTTGCTGCCAAAAAGGTGTTCACCGTCAAAAGGCATGTTGAGGAGCCGGGACTGCACATCAGAAGTGAACCCAGACTTCCCCAACCACGCAAACCTGCGCATTACGGTGCTCGCCGCCATGGACCGGCTGACACAATCCGCCAAGTCCAAACCCAACTGAACGGCCTCACACATAGCATCCTTGCCATCATGAACCATAGCAAGGAAACCATCCCGTTCGTCCCCTCCGTGAATATGATCAGACGGAGTGTGTGTGAAACGAGACAAGGCACATATGGAGTTGGCCGCCTGAAGTGCCGTACCCCCCGAAGAAAACACTTTCATCGCCCAGCCGTCAAAACATTTGTCGCCCCTATCCGGAGGGATGGTAGGATATGACGCCTGCTTTGCCGGGTCCGTAGCCGCCTGCACCACCAAACTCTCTGGGGTGCCTAGACAAGTAGCAGGGGTCGCTACTGGCTGGACGGTATTTTCGCAACCAAGACTTGCCCACTGCCGGGAGACTCTCCGGAGCAGTCCAAGCCGCCGCCACCCTTCTCTGCAGAGCCATATCAAAAGGCAAAACCGGGTCAGTGGGTGGACCGAGATCAAAGATGTCCGTGAGATCATCCTGAACGAACTCCCCTGGGGGAGCTGACCAACCCAAGTACTCGGTAAACCGAGACATAAGGCGCCGATATGAAGAATCGGCATGAGTGCCAGGCTCCGGCCGACAAAACTCCACCTCCGGAGAGGTGTCCAGTCCACTGGCATCATGCAGCGACTGCCTCAGGTCATCAAACTGGCTATGGCCCGAGATAAGGTCATCTGGAACCATAACCGGAACCAGGCCGCCATCAGAGCCTTCATCACCCTCTGAAATGTACTCCAGGCGGGGAGAGGATGACCTCTGTGGACCAAAGCAGTGCCGGATCTTAGCCACAGCCTTTCTAGGGGCAAACCCCGTGCCACGGGGCCCCTCTGACACCACCGCCTCGAAAGGCGTCGAGGGCATCGAACGAATCGGCGTCGACAGAAAAGGCGTCAAGGGCGCCGAACGAGTTGGCGCCGGCGTCGACAGAAAAGGCGTCGACGTCGAGCGAATTGGCATCAATGTCAGCTGCAGCGCCGCCAGCATCGGCGGCGTCGACACAGTCCTCGAAAGCGGAGCTCCGAGCGTGTCTCTCGACAACCTAGGCGCCGACGACCCCCTCGGAGGCGGAGCCTCGAGAGAAATCGTCGATGACCTCCGCGCCACAGGCGTCGACGTCTTCTTCGAAGACGGCACAGGATCACACGGTCTCGAGCGCGTCGAGGACCGGGACCTGGCACGGGCATGGTGAGAACGGCTACCCTTGTCCGAGCGGGACCTCTCCCGCGAGCCGTGCCGACCACCCGAGCCCGAAGGCGTACGAGCGGTGTCTCTCGACCGGTGCCGACCTGCCCTACTCGGATGCGCGGATGGACCGGTGCCCTGCGATTCAAGAATCGCTAGCATCTGCTTCCCAAAGGAAGCCCATTCCTCCGGTGTCGCTTGCATGGAGGGATAAGCGACCTGCGCCGGGCGGAGTCCACGGAAGAGGACGGGGAAGGCGACCTATGCCGGCGCTTCCTGGAATGCCTCGAAGAGGCGGAGGAGTGGCGAGACCGACTCCTGGAAGGAGACCCACCGGACTTCCGACGATGACGCGGAGAGTCGCCCCTCGAGTCATCCGTCGAAAGCCCCGCAGACCTCGACTTCTGGGGCTTAGACACCCGGCCTACCGACAGCTTCTTCTTGCGTTCCCGCAAGGCCTTTGCAGTGAGCGACTGGCAGTCGACACAGTCGTCCATATCGTGGGCCTCCCTGAGGCACCAGAGGCAGGCGTCGTGCGAGTCCGTGACCGACATCTTGGACCCACAGTCCCCGCAGTTCTTGAAGCCCGGACGCGGGGTTGAAGACATCACCACGAACAGGTCTTCACAACAAACCGAACAGGTTCAACGAACCGAGAATAGAAAACAGCAAACTCCAACGAGTCGAGGCGTACCGAGATTCATGAAGCGAACACGTTCACGGAAAAAACGGAACTGAGGCTATGGGCGTTGTGCGTCCTACTTATCACATCGTGTGACGTCGGAGGAGGTCCTCGGGGACAGCGCATTGACATCATCGACGCAGACGCCAAAGATTTTCCGAAGCAGCACAGCTGTGGACATTACCTGTCATAGATATGGAATACGTCGGAGGACCCAATCCCCTCGAAGTGGGAGTTATTGCTTTGGGAAATATTCACAACGAAGCATCTCTAGCACAAGTTAAAGTGCTCGCGTAGAAGGAAAGTCTTTCATTTCCCACTGTTACATGAAAATCCCCATAATGGAATGGTCGCGTGTCTCTGAATAAGAGGAAGAACTTTGCCGGTAATCACTCGAGAGGTAGCAGCTGACTTTCCTGAATTGTTACGAGAATACTTACATCAAAGAATAGGTCACGTGTAAGTGATTGTGATTCCTGATCCATGTTAAAGCAGAACTCTATATGAAGAAAAAGGAACGCAAGTTAAGTTGAAATTCTTATTTTGTTTCTCTAATGATACTGGACTCTTGTAACATTCAATATAAATACTTTGTATTTGAAGTCCCGAGAACAACAAGCATTAACCAAGCCAGTGGACAGAACCTTTCTAATGTGAAACTAGCCCTATTAAGACCTAACCAGCAATGTTTTGAAGTTATAGAAGCTGTTATAGATCCAGTGTCCTCTGATAGAAGGGTGACAAGGTTATCCAAGGCTGGAAGAGCAGCAATACAGCTCTGGGATAACTACTGGAAACAAGGTGGCGTGTATAAAGCTGGGGAAGAGAGCTGGGTGCTTGTCAGAAGAACTCAACAATCTGAGAAGCAGTCTAGAAACCAAGACAGATTCTAGTGGTAGCTGTAAGACAGACAGTAAAGGCAAAGAAGCTGCCCTTTTTTATGGCATAGGAAAGAAGAGTACATTGCTTACCTGTAGAGGTTGAAGAGTCTTGTCGAATTTGCCTGATCAATTCTTAAAGTTTCAAGTTGCAGCAGAACCAATAGAACTGTGGTTGTATATAATATTGTCAAAGCACATTATATTGAATTTAGTTGAAACAGTAGTAAGTAGACTGTGAAGCTAAGGAACCTGCTTTCACAGTGCCATTTGCAGAAAGGAGTTGTCAAGGAGAAACCAACCCCCTTAGAAGAAGCATCCTGACAAGTTATACCAAAGAGGCTGCAGAGGTTACACAAAGAAGGACAGTTGTCGAAGCAGAAGTGGTACTTTTGTTTTGAACTTTATCAATTCTATCCTGGAAGGAGGTTATCTAGAAATACCATTGGTGCGATTTTCTTTGTGGAGACTAGAAAGGAACTTTTCAACCAACAGAGAAGTAACTGTTACGAATTGATTATTTGTTTGGGTGAACATTTTGTTTCTTTGGAACTTTTCAAGAACTGATTTAAGACGTTTTCTTTCAGAGAAATTGACTTTGGACATTCCTGGGAACGAGATCGACCCAGGACAAGATGCAAGTCACTGGTTATTTGGTCATCTTTTATTTATGTTGTTTATGCATTGTTTTAAATGTTTTGTTTTTTAGTGTGAGGGACAGTTTGGCGTATGCTAGAAGATTTTCCCTTAGACTCTAGACTAGGCAAGGAATTCCCTGGAAGAGTAGGCTTAGTTAGGTTTTCATAGCATTTTCGGTTTAAAATAAAATGTCAAATACTAAGAAAACTACAGGCAGTTGTCCACCTTGCATTACTGACCCCTCACAGTGGACACAACTCTGACAGGGAATACAACAGATGTGACACAGGAGACCTTCTGGGACAAAGGGACTACAACATAGTTAGCACATTGGTTCATCATTGGGACATCACTGTGAAGGTGAGCACTATTCGTAAGGCAGTGTCCCTTTTCTGTTAAGGCATGCACAACATTCATGTGAAACAAATCAATCTCTGTGAAGGTAAAAACTACAGGTGTGTGACTCCTATGGGTTCATCATCTGTAAGAACAACATTTGTGGAACAGGGGTGCATCGCGCTCTGAAACACTTTTGTATGGGCGTGCTATAAATAAAATTTTAATATATCATCCCCGTCAAGTAGCATGGATGCAGTATCCCTGTGAAGGAGAGGACCATGGCTGTGTGGCTCACCGGTTCATCTATTTGAATCAATCCGATGTCAGTGTGATGCAAGCACGACCCACAGAATCCCTTTAGAAACATATGCAAAAATCAAACACAATGTAAATAAAGGATGTCAGATTTTTAATTATGACGTTGATCTTTGGTGTATCCCTCATTTAGCACTATTTCCTTCCCCTGTCCTGCAACCACCCACCAAAAATGTTGTATGATGAATTTAAAAATAAACAATAAAATAGGGTTGTGTGAAAAATCACATTTTATACTAAAAACCAAAAGAGATCATAGCGGTTGGATTTTTCTGTCAAGAAACCATGTATATAGTTCAGGTCCCATGCAACAACTTACATTAAAGAGAACTTACCATCAGACCCATGTCCAGAGCAAGCAACTTCCTTCCTGCACAGGCAGGCACACAGCATGCTCCCGCATCACCCTATCCAACCCACAGGGTTTCCGGGAGGCTTTGGAGTTCATTTGTAACATTCAAGTTTTAATATTTTAATACTGCAAAGATGGGATCACGTGACCTAGGTGAGAATCAATCCTCAGAGAACATGTCCAAGCCTGAAGTTTGAGGAAATGGACTTGGGTGAAAAGAGGCTATCACCAAGACCAAGGGATCAGTACTCAAGGATGAGATCCTCAAGAACGTAGGGCCAGTACACAGAAAACCACGGACTAAGGAAGGGTTGTCGATCCACAGCTGCAAGTAAAACCCCACATGGTCATGGTAGTGTGGTTAAAAACACGGTAGGAGGTTCAAGTTTTACACCTGTAACACAGGCAAAGCTTTTAGTTGCAAATATTTGGCAATAGTGAGTTTGAGTGTGTGGTAACAACCTAAATTGTCTTTAGCTAGCCAAACAACAAGGAACACCCTTATCCAAGATAACTAATGCAGGCTCTGCAGCGTCTCTGGAATTACCCATCAGTCACCAATCAGAATCTCTGTCCATCTAGTTTATGACTCTAGGGGCAGAGGGCCATAGTTCTGAAATCAATTATCTGTAGAATGAAAGTGCACAACCAAGGATATAAGGGTGTTTTTCTGTTGGAAGGGCAGACATTCTTGACCAGATACTTACCCACCTTTAAAGGAAAAGTGCCGTTCACAAGGGCAGGGCAATATATTCACAAAGAAAGTATAAGACGATGCCAAGGGAGGAGGAGTTTAACTAAGAAGTCATAGAATGAAGGGTGGGGTGAATGGGGGACTTTGAAGTCATAACCTTCTAAAATAGAGGTGCAACCACAAGAAAAGACATGGGTGATGATTAAAGGAACAAGTCAGTCATATTTGTGAACGAGGATGAGTGAAGTTTTCTCTTACCAATGATTGAGAAATGCTTTCCTGACCAGTGAGACAGTGCAAGTAACAGGGCAGAAAAGGACGGAAGGAGGGGTTCTCCAGCTGGAGAATGAATGTTCTTTTCTTAGTCATTGATACAGCAGCAACAAGAAGGTACTTCCTTCCAGTGACTGGGCTATTGCCTAATGGTGCAGAGACTTTTTTTCTGGAAATGAGAAATGTATTCCTTTTAGTGGCAGGAAGTCTTGTATATGAGACGCCGATTCATTCTGGATGGGACGGTTATTTGGCCTTGCAGCTTCTGAAATATGCTTCATTACATACAAAACTGCTGTAATTGTTTATGCAGGGTTCCTTTGGACCAGAATGCTTGGGTGGTCTACTCTCCTTTCATATGGGAAAAAGGGTATCTTCTACTAGTGGTGGCAATACAGTATCAACGTGGAACATTTCTGGCTCAATAACAGAGCTACCCTCTTTACACAGTAAAAGGATACTTTGTTTCCAAGGGGACTATGGTGCCAGTCGGGTAGGATCATAGTGGGTCCAGAAAGATTTGCATACAAAATTAATGCACAGTGTTCTGAGATCCACTTAATATGTCCTCCTAACTCCCCTTAGTTAGGGAAGTACCAACCCCTTCCAGATTTGAGCTACTACACAGATATCTTTAGCTGGACAATGAACAACAGGGTAAACAAATTATGTAAAGTTAGCACCCAGGATGGGAAACAAATGTCCCTTCCCATCCAACACATTGTTGATTCTTCAGATCTCTCAAAACCTGCTTGTATCTTTGTCACCCTGGATTCCAATGCCCAATCATGATGCCACAAACACACGAACATTCAACATCCAATTAACCAGAGATGTTTTAAGCCTGGTGACCTCTCTTAGAATCACCAGGGCAGGTTGGCATTGAAATGCATAAACGTGTCTGGGATTTAGTTTCTTGACTTTGTTATCAGTTCAGGTAAGTAGTTCCACACAGAAATCCTAAAAATAAAAAGAAAGGCATGAAGCAGCATAACCAGGCAACCATTGTACCTGCTCTTAATATCTGGCCAGTGGCCATCACTACCACTTCAATCCGATCCTTCATCCGTCCAGGTAAAATCGACCCCAGGGTCAACCAATGCCCAGAAGGCCCCACTCCCAGCCAGTGGCTAGGCGCCGAGCTGTCCTTACAGCAGTACAAACAAAGCACTGATTTGTAGAACACACATCTCTATCTATTCTGGGTCACCCCAGTGTTAGAGTCTCTCATGGAGAAGCTGTCACTTTCAGGGTGATGGTGTTGGTCGTTATTGTCATTAGATCTGTCAAGAAGTTCGATTGGTTCCTCAGTGTAGCTGGAAGATTGGCTATGCTCTGCTCCACCATGTCCTTGAGCCTGGGCTCCGCTGGAGGCCGTCCGAGGTTCCGACATACCCTGTAGAGCCTCACAAAGCATTCTCCTTTCAATCGCAGCAGTCGTTGACAGGGAGGTAGAGGGCTGTGGCGAGACCCGTTCTGCAGCGCCTGCTGCTTCCCCACCTGTCTGGGAGCCACGGTGAATGCGGTGGCTCACAATTATGTTATTCCCAAAACCACCCATTGAGGCCATGGTGGTGCTCTGCTCCCGCTGCACAACAGCAGTCATACCACCTTCAGCCATGAGGCGCTGAATCCGGCTGATGGCATCTTCTCCCACAGTGGCATACTCGTGACCTTCCACTAAAAATAAAAAGAAGAGATTAATTAATCTACAAAACCCTCCCAAATAACAAGAAGATAAACTGTTGAATTGCTAGGCTAGTCAGGCCAATCCTCATTAATCTTCTGCGCCTCATCAGGACATCCACTGACCCACTACAACCATGATATTCCCCTGCAAACTTAGTCGAACACAATCTATTCAGTGGAGGATGAACACACAGTATGTGAGGGTGCTTGGGGGCACATTGGGGATGGGGGGGGTCTGCACAGTGTTCCCATCATGATGCAGCGTACGAGAGAGTAGAAATTCCTAACCAGCCATGTGGATTACAGTTTTTTGGGGAGTAGAGAAAGAGAGAACAAACACTTGTAGCCTTACCCGGATTTTCCCTGAATACCTGGGAGACAAACTACCTTAAAATGGTATTTTCAACTTAATAAGGGAACATCATATATGTCAAGGATATCCATGGCCACTAGACCCGTGTTAGTTTCTTCCTGAGAGTCCCAGATCATGTTCTCTCACAAGGGGCCCAGTTCAGGAAACATCAAAAGCATACAACAGATTAGTGACTCTGCTCCATCCAAAAAGATAGAATTCTAGACATTCTCGCATCCCTGCCTTCTGCATGAAGCAAACTCTGAAATGGAAGCCTTAATCTAACCCCAGCTACCTCTTTACATTTTATTATGACCATAATCAGTGCAAGAGCAATTACACAAAATGTTTGAGAAATTCACTTAAAGGATTTTTGCTGATGAACAATCGATAACAGGAACATAATGTGGGTGGTAACTTTGATATAGGAACCCCTTGTATTTGCTGATCTTGTTACTCCACACATTGCTTAGTCAGAAATTCAATGTGGAACAAAGCAGCAGTTAAAGAATGAGAGACAGAGGTGGTGACAGTTGCAAGAGCAAATGTCTTGAATGAACCTGTGGTACATGAAAAGTACCATGTATAGTGGTGTTCCAAACTCTCTCTGTAGAGATCATATAATTGGAGCATCAGATCAACCTAACCCATGAACACACCCAGTTTAGTTCACCCCTTCGGAAAACGTGCAATTGGAATGGCTAATCGGAGGGCTATGTGAACCAGTATAGCTTGCAGATTAAGCAAGCATCATAGCGATGCACACAGTGCCACAGGCAGAGTTCTCAGCATGGTGCTCCCTCTCTTCATGGGAGCGCTGAGCTGAGAGCACACAGACGCGGACAAAGCACTCAAAGCAGCAGCCTTCTTTCCCTTAATGGGAGTGCCATAATGAGAGGAGCCCCTCAGTTCCCCTGCCCACATCGCTCAACTACTTGCCCAATTTCTCCCCCAAGCGACACATGACAGACTGCAAACTTGAAAATCCAACCCCCACTCTCCTTATATTGGGGGATATTGACCCTACCATTAATCCACCACAATCTTCGCTGGGTCTCATCTGGCCAGCACAGACTGGTCTCTCTTTCTCAGCACCCTTGGCCTGTCACTCCATTACGTTGCCAGGATGCGGTTAGATTGTGGGAAACGCCACTCCCCTCCTCGTCCATCAGAATGTACAGTCCCATTAGCACCTGATCCCTGCATATTTTGCAAAAACACAACAAACTGCAAAGAGGTGCTAAAAATATCACCACCTTCTGGACAAAAGCCTGAAAATGCTCAATCAAGATCTTTATTAGTACTATTTTTTTAGATCAAATTGTAACATTTTCAGGTTTCTGACCAGCAGGTTTACATGATATTTACTGCACTCAGGCCTTTAACTTGGTTTTCAGGCCCATAACTCAGAGTACGGCCCTCGGGCTATGCCTACAGGGCTTCATTACAGCCGTTAGACTGCTGAGAGAACACCCTCATTGGACAATCTGCAGGTTATAGCCTGCAGATTGTTTTGAATTCTACATTCTAAGGTAACCAGCAGCATGGAGTGTGCCAGCAGTCAGTTCTCTTACCTTCCAGGTGGATTTATGCACTGTTAATTACTATATACACCATACGTTTTGAAGAGCGATGTGGGTTATAACAGCTTTATGGACCATCTGCTTGGCCCATACTGGGAGTTATGGGCCTGTAAACCTTATCGTAATTAGGGCCTATAATTGCCAGTATGGCTCTTGGGCTAGGTCTTTAAAGCTAAACTATTCCCCTGAAAATGTTCAAAGAGCATTCTGATTGGACATTCCGAAGGCTATATGAACCAGTGTAGCTTAAAGATGTGTGTATAACTCACAGAATGTTCAGTAAGCTACATTTGGCACACACATGCACCGTGTACTATCAAGAGCAATCCAGTTTATAAAATCCTTATAGACCCTGCTTTTGGGCTGTACTGTAAATCACATCGAATGCCAATGCCATTGCTGCACTCAGGCCTTTAACTTTGTCTTCAGGGCCATTAACGCCAGGGTACAGCCTTCAGACAGGGACTATAAAGCTTAATTACTTCTGGAGCTGGCCTCAACAAAGGGATTTAGTCAGAAAAGAATGGCAAGAGGCCGATTTGTCGAAATCATGAGGTCACATCCATGTTTTGGTGATCTCAAACACATCAAATGGCTGTGGGATATTAGTAGCACAGTGTATGCTCCTGATTCACCAAGTTGGGAGAATCCTCTAACTCATGTGGTTCAGACACAGGGTTCAAAACCGATAGGGTTATAAATGAAATACATTGTGCCAATGTTAATACTATACAACGTTTATACATCCTCACAACATGTTTTGAGCAGGAAGCCCATTATCACGAGTTGTAATACAATTAAAACAATACTGTGGGCCTCATTACGACCCGGGTGTTAAGGGCACCGGTACCAGTAATCCCTTACCGCCCTATTACGAGTTCCCTTTGCGGGTCCTCCCATAACGCCTGGTTTTACCAGGCGTTAAGGACAGGATCCGCAAAGGGATTTTGGTGCTAATAACGGTACCGCAATTTGCGGTACCGTTATTAGCGCCTTCCCCATTCCCATTGAGGTCTATGGGGGCTCAAGTGGGAATGGGGAAGGGCCCTGGTGAATGGGGAATTACCGTCCCCACCAACCTTGGAATGGGGCGGTAATAGCTACATTCACCAGGGCGGAGTCAGTGAGGTTTTGGAGGCAGCAATGGCGCTAATAGCGCCATGGTTACCTCCAACCTCGTAATGGCCCCCTGTGTATTTCTCTGGCCCTTCTAGTGCTCATCTAACGTGTAAAGAATCTACTTATTGTGCCAAAATAGAGTAATACAGTTATCACTGTTCGATTCTGTCTGAAAATGCCAAATACAATGTAACGAGAATCTTGAGTAGCATATGATGTATTGTGTGCTGTGTGCGCATTAAGCTAATGTGGTTAAATCGTTGACTCCCGTGGGACATTGCCTGATGTGTTGGAAATGAAAAGACCAAATCTGTAGCAATCGATTTCACAAAGAAGGGTGAGGTAATGCAAATGCATCCCTTTAAATTATCAAGTATCGTTTGTGTTCTTTATACAGTAACATCAATACAAATAAAAAATAAAGTAATGATTAGTAAAATGAGTCTACATCAAAGTAACACAAATGAAATGATAATCCAACAAACGCTTTTCAATCACACACTATTAAGGTAAAATAAGTAAAAAACGTAACAAAATTTAAAAAGTTAATCCGTATATCGCAAGCAATTAAAATAAATGTTTTGAATTTTGCAATATCCCTTGACATGAAAAGGCATCACATTAAACCAACAGATCACAACTCTAATTCTCAGGCTTCTCAAAAAATAGCGAATAATTGGTATTTATTCAGGCCCCCCAAAACATACATCCAAGCATGCTCCTATTTTTTCAATATCTTTAGGTCATGATGTCTTCCATTGTGTTTTGGCAAATTTTCTAGCCCTATGCCTCTGAATTGGCTGACATGATGTTTATTGGCTGACATGACGTTTAAGTTCTTAAAAATGTCTGGCAACTGCAGATATCATGCTCCAAGTTTGAATGTCTTATTTGTGCTCAATCAGAATCTTTATATTTCCTCGTGGTTTGGCCCACAAATATTGAGTTGCAAGCAGATTTTAAACAAACAACACATTCTGTTTGATATGTTCTGAAGTGTCTCAGTGGAAAAGGCTTGCCAAATCATCAATGATTAACAATTGATGCTTTTAAAACGTTCCCAAAACACAAACAACTGAGGTACGGATTAGTCTTTTTTTGTTTGGATAGGAATGTGTTCTTTATGGTTTTATTTTTTTTTTTAATGCTATTGCTTATAGCGTGAACCTAGCAGAAGAGCAACAGAGAGATTTACAACAGGTGGGTGCAAGAATTGGGCTTGGCATTTTATACAGGAGAGCAGTACTGTTGGTGGAGGGAGAGCAGGATTATTTTTCGTCTGGCACGTATTGTTGAAAGAGCCACAGTTTTAGTGTTTTGCAGAACTGGAGGATGGTAAAGCATTTCCTGACTCTACCGGGATTGCGTTCTAGATGGTCGGGGGATAAAAGGAGAAGGACTGCTTCTCCAAACTTTTGATGGTTTTGCTCCATTAAGAGGTGCAAGCCTCCAAAAAGGTATGGAGTTTAGGCGCCAAGTATTCTGGGTTTTTGTTTGAGACTGCTTTGCAGGTGATACATGCAGTTTTGAATATAATCCTGTCGGGGAGGGGGAGCCAGTAAAGTGTGCACAGTGTAGGAGAGCTCCAGATGAATTTGCAGGCACCTGTAATGAGGGGGGCTTCAGCGTGTTGGGCTGCTTTGAGGGGGCTCTGGTGCAGGGGGTGCAAGAATGTATGCTCTAGTTAGCAAGTTATCCAAACTGTTCATTCGAATGGATTATGTCCTCCCATGTATTCCTCATCTTATGATATTTCCATATCCAGCTGCTTCAGAAGGTTTTATTTTTTTTATATTCCTTTCGTTTATTACACACTTTTGAAAGAAAAAAAACACACATAAAATATAAAATTCACTATAGTAAACAGAAACCTACCATTACCACTGGATAATGTACTACATTTAATTAACAATTCATGCCATCACTTATGACTTATAAAGCTACATGGCCTTTACCAACATCTTTGGTGGCAGTGTTCATGCTACAGGTTTCTTTCAAGTTATTCGTTATGGAACATCCAACAGTCCACTTTCGAGTTCTTTCAGGAACAACATAAGTGCAATTTTCAATTTTTTATTTGTACTATAGATCATTTTTGCCCACCATTTGTCGGCACTTAATGTCAGCACCATGCTCAGTTCTCGGGCGAAATATTTAGATCTTCGTGTTTTTAGTTCGTGCAAAACAAGACCAAATGTTTCAGTTTCCTCTTCTTTACCACAAAACCGGCCCCCTTCTATAGCCTTGAATTTCTTTGGTCTCAGAGATTTACCCTGAATTTCAGGTAGTTTCCCCTTAAGAGCTTGCATGGGAACATTTCCATGTATTGTGGTACCCCATTGAGTCGCTTTGCTTCGGATGGAAAGTCTCCCATATATTTGTGGGACCTTCTCTTCTTGGAGGTCTCGATCCAGTCTAGTTCAAGCACTTTTCTTTTCACCAGATTCGGTTTGGCTATTAACGTTGTTTCATCAGTTCCTATGTGGAACAGAATTTCTCTGCATTTTTGTCTCCATTTTTGCAATGACAGATGATTACCCTTTGGGCCATTCTCAGTTAGTATGTTAAATTGAGGTATAGACTTTTCGATCGCTTTGCCATACAAGGATAGCATGTTCCAAGTTATTCTAGCGTTCAAAGATGACATGCTTACTTCATATAGGTCATCGATGGTATAAAGCGTGTGCAGCTTCAGTTCTGTTTCCCCCCAAAAGTTATCGCTTCGGATACGGTACGCTATAGTTCCCTATCGAGAATCTTCGAGTATATTATTGAAAATGTCATCATCATCGCCGTCTTCGACTTCGAGATCAGGGTTTAAGAAGTGCCAAGATTGTGGGGCAAAGATGTACCTTACGGACTCCCATCGGGTGTGTCTGTGGTGCCTCGGTTCCTTTCATGTTACTTTTGACTGTAAGGCCTGCCTATTGATGACGGCGAAAGCCCTGAAAGAGCGAAGAGGAAAATTAGCGGCAGGTAGGTCAAAATCCTCTTTGACTGCGCAAATAAAAGGGTTTTCAGACAAGTCGAGAAATGTTTCTCCTAGTCGTAAAAAGACAGATCGAGATCACCACTCGTCATCTTCACGACGGTTGAGGAAAAGGCACCATAGGTCGCAGTCTTTGTCGTCTAGTTCCTCGACAGAACAGGTTCAATGCCTGACGAAATCGGCTCTCCAGCTGAGTGGGAGAAGTACAGAGTAAAAATTATGCACGTTTTTGAGAATGCAGCCTTGACCCCCTGGAAAAATCATGAAAGGCATGCCCAGGTCGAAAACCTTGATAAGAAAAAAGATAAGGGCAAAAACTGTGCCTTTGGGCCCGGAAGGTAAGGAAAAGTCTCCTCGAGAGTGCTCAAAGGATCCCGCGTGTCGAGACAAATCATCTTCGAGGCAAAAGTCATCGACGCCGAAAGACTCCTCATCGGATCATGATAGGTCGTCAACGCCAAAGGTGTTGAAGCTCTCAACGTCAACTGTGTCGAAGATTTCGGAGCCGCCATCGAGGATCACAGAAAAGCTTATACACCATTACCAAGAAAGGACTTTGAGTCACTTTTTTCGATTTATGAGGAATCAGAGCATTCGTTGGATGATTCACAACCTTTTGGTCTTCAATATGGAACACCTGGGGTTCCTGAGCCTTTGATCTCAGAGGAATCGAGCCTAGAAAACGTACAGGAGTACCTGTAGAATGCAAGTGGACTAGGTACGGGATCCTACTGACCATGCTGAAGGGTCTTATAGACAGTTAATGTCCAGGGTGGTATATGGGGGGGAAAAGACCAACAGCAATCTATAAACAGGATGATCTAACTGACATCCTAGATAAGGGACCCTAGGAGGAACCTATTCTTCCTTTTCATGTGGCATTGCAAAGGAGAGTGAGTACAAATTGGGAGACACAAGAATTGATTCTAGCAGTGAATAAAGAATCAAAGGGAAGATTTTTAAATCTAGTCAAGGATAGGAAAGATGCAATGTGCAAATCCCTCCAGGCAGGTCGCGACACTGCTGACAGCATCAGCAGGTCCATGGTGGCTAGTACAGTTATGCACAGATTTGCCTGGTTAAGTAAGTCCGATTTTGCTCCAGATGTACAATCCAGATTATTTAACATGCCCTTTAATGGCAAACATTTATTTGGTAGCAAGGCTGAGGAGAGCCCAGAGTAATTACAGACCTCTAAAACAGCAGCAAAGTCCATTGGTACTGCTATTAGACACAAACCTGCCTCACCTTGGAGGAGTAGGTCTTTTCGCTTTTACTCCTCATTTGAAAGGGGAGAGGACTGTCAAATCATGAGGTCAGAAAATATTTCCCTGTGGTGGATGGGGAAGAGGTATTAGAACAGCCTAGGCAGCAGCTGCTTCACCATCAGCAACTGCTCCAGCCACCTCAAAACCTCTCTGAGGTCTTAGTTCACAAGATCCCAGCGGGAGACAGACTCTCACCGCATCTGAAAGAATGGCGAGGCATTACTTCAGATGCGTGGGCATTGGAAACAGTTGCCCAGGGTTACTGCCTTCCCTTTCTAAAAAAGCCTCAAAGTCATCCACCAGGGGAACAGCTCTTTCAAAGTTCCAGATACACGCGTTATATAGGAAATATTAATCCTGCTACAGAAAGGTGCTATAGAACAAGGACCTGTAGCGGAAAGGAACAAGGGTTGTACTCCCTGTACTTTCTAATTCCAAAAAAGGATGGAAGATCAAGACCCATCTTGGACTCAAGAGACTTGAACAAGTTGCTCAGGAAGGACAAGTTTAAGATGGTTACCCTTTCTCAGATCCTTCAGGCCCTCTAGCTTCAGGAATGGATGGTGTCATTGGATCTTCAGGATGCTTACTTTCATGTGCCAATCCATCATAGCACAGAGGTAGCTGCGGTTCTCCGTTAGCAGTTCTCATTATCTGTTACAAGTTCTCTCATTTGGGCTGACCTCTGCCCTGAGAGTTTTCACTAAGTTAATGGTGGTGGTGGCAGCAAGTCTCAGGAGAGGGGGGGGGATTCAAGCCTACCCCTATCTGGACGATTGGCGGATCAGGGCACGTTACCCCGAACAGGCCCTGGAACATCTCAGCTCCACCTGTCACTCACTTCAGAAACTGGGCTTCTCCCTCAATTTCAAGAAGTCTCACATGATACCATCTCAAAAGCTCTTATTCAGCAGTCCTAGATGCATCCCTGGGAAAAGCCTTGCTACCAGAGGTGAGGGCTCCTCAAGACATTCTGCAGATGGTCACCAAATTCCAGAGTGCCCAACGTCTCCCGGCCTTCGACTTTCTGATGTTGCTTGGCCTCATGGCATCCTGCATTTTTCTGGTGCCATAGGGACGCCTGAGATTGAGATCTCTCCAGTGGGCTCTCAGGACTCAATGGACTCATTTCTCAGGCAGGATGTCAGATCTCCTTGAGGTCACAAGCAGAGGCGCACAGGATCTCCTGTGGTGGACCTGCGAGGACATGTTGAAAGGAGAACCATTTTGGCAGTCATGGGCAGAGATAAAGGTAGTAATGGATGCCTCACTCACAGGGTAGGGAGCACATACCAACGACCTGAGAATCGGCAGTCGCGGGTCTCCATCGGAGTCCAAACTACATATCAACCTGTTGGAGCTGAGGACAATCAGACTAGCGCTGACGGCAGTTTTGCCCTCTGTACACAGAAAGAAAGCCCTGATAATGACGGACAACGCGGTGGCCATGTACTACCTCAACAAGAGAGGTGGCATAGGGTCACTATCACTGTGCAGAGCGGCAATGCAGCTCTGGTTCTGGGAAATTCAAGAAGGAATCTCCCTATCGGCAATTCACCTAGCCGGAGAGGAGAACACGACAGCGAATGCTCTGAGCAGGCAGAGCACAGTCTCCCATGAGTAGGAACTAGCTCAGGAAGTCCTTCAAGAGATCATCAACCTTTGGGGAATCCCCCAAGTAGATCTGTTTCCTCCAATCACCGTCATTCATCAAGTCATCAGTAGGTTGAGGAGGTTCAGGAAATCCATGATCCTAATTGCTCTGGATTGGGCTAGGAGGATGTGGTACCCGGACCTTCTGGACATGTCCATCTGCCCTCCAATACGTCTTCCACAAAGAGAGGACGGACCTTCTCGAAAGAGAGAGGAGGGTCGGGTTCTCCATCCACAGGTCAAGACTCTCAACCTTCACGCATGGTTTCTGAGAGGTTGTGATACAATATTGGGACCTTCCAGAAGACGCTATGGAGATTTTGCTATCGGCCATAAGGCCAGCATCAAAGTCCTTGTACCGCTGCCTTTGTAACAAATTCTGCAGCTGGTGCAGGGATAAGAATGAGGATCCATTTACATGCAGTACACCTATGGGGTTATCATTCTTATTCCACCTGGTCAACTTGGGGCTCCAGGTTGGTACAATCAAGGGGTATCTTGCAGCGCTTTCTATTTTTAAGCACTCCTCTGTAGAGGCATCTTTCTTCAAGATTCCCCTTGTGATACAACTCTTAAAATGACTGAAATACATTTCCCCCAGTTCCATTTCAAGTCCCAACTTGGGACCACAACCTAATATTGAGATTTCTAATGTGTGCTCCTTTTTAACGTGTCCATGCCTGTCTTGTAAGGTTATTAACCTTAAAGACCGTCCTTTCAGTGGCCATTACATCATCCTGAAGAGCGAGTGAACTTCAGGCCTTGTCCTGCAAGCCTCCCTATACAATCTGCTGTACCTTAAGGTGAAACCTCTTGCCTAATATTGTGTCCGAGTTCCATTTAACTCAGAAAATAATTCCATCTTCATTTCATCCTCATTCCTTTCCAGGATGAGGAGGGACTACACAGACTTCATCCTAGACGTGCACTGACATTTTACATCTCCAGGATGTCTAAGATAAGACATGATGATCAACTTTTTGTAGGTTACACGGGCCACAAGTTGGGTATGGCAATTTCAAAAGAAACCTTGTCAAAATGGATTATCTTTGGAATAACTGAATACTACAGATTAGGAGGGTTTTAGAGCTCATTCAACCAGGGGCATGGCTACCTACTCTGCATTACAGAGGGTGTCCCAATTATGGATATTTGTGCAGCTGCCACATGGTGCACACCTTTACCAAACATTATAATCTGCACTCTTCCTCAAGCCAGGAAGTTTTATTTGGAAAGGCAGTGCTACATTCTGTACACACAGACCTATGAAGGAACTCCTAAATTATTATGAGTCTGAAAATTCTGACTCCCTCCTCCAGGGAACACTACTGCTTCGGGAGTTGATCATGAGATGAGGAATACGTGGGAGGACACAATTCATTCAGTTACTTACCCATGATAACGTTCTTTCGACTGGATGTTCCTCCCATGTATTCCTCATCGCTCCGCCCAACCTGCCCCGCAGTAGAATTTTCCATGTGATTGCAGTCTTCGCTCTTTCAGGAGAAGTAACGGTCTGGTGTAGGTGATCTTATACATGCTTTTAAAAAATGGAACTGAAGCCAACGGTCGCTGCACGCGCTTTATATCATTGAATGCATCGACATCGAGATGGAGGCCTCCAAGGGACATCGAGTCGACAGACATCGAAGCGCATAGCCCTAGGATGGAAAAAAGTGCCGAAGCAGCTGAAGCTGGATATGGAAATATCATAAAATGAGGAATACATGGGAGGAACATCCAGTCAAAAGAACGTTACCATGGGTAAGTATCTTGTTCTTCTGTAGTAAAATAATGGTTATTCAGAACTCAAACGACCCACATGAGGGTTAGTTTGCCATACTTAAGTTTTTATGGATAATCTTGTTTTAAAAAAATGCTCATCAGCCCATATGTTCAAGAGCAATGCCATTTGCTATTTTTAAGTTCTTAAACATTGTAGCCGATTCTCACCTCAGACTATCTAGTGCATCATTTATCTACTGTACTGTCATTCGATTGTTACTGGTTTACACTACATTGCTTAATGAATGAAACCCATTTAGCGCAGGAATAATATTCTTTATGTTTTCGGTAGGCTACAGAGATTAATGTACTCACTAGATGCACCAGATAAGTACACAGTATTGATTTTCTTTGTGTTATAGCTCATGATAAGGGCAACAAAATTGTTGCACACAGAGGTGGTGTTATGTTAAAATGTAGGAATATTAACATTGAAATAATGTAATCAATATAATAAAAGGAACAAGTTACTTACCTGTAACTGTTGTTCTCCAGCATGGGTCTGGCATGGATTCACATGCTCATGAATATTCCCCATCGTCAGGCCGGGAATCCTCGGTATAGAAAAAAAAATCAGTATCAGTTTGGTTTCTGATCTGTCTTTCTTAGTAGTAACCAATCACTGGTCTCTGGGTCATACTGCCCCCAGCCAATGACTGCCCTCTCCCTAAGCCCCGCCTCTGTCAGCCATCCTCAGATTTGGTAGCACGTAAAGTGGCAGTATGACCAAGTGAAGAGCCGCAGAGGGGTAGGCGGGAGGGTTCGCATGTGAATCCATGCCAGACCCATGGCTGGAGAACAACAGTTACAGGTAAGTAACTTGTTCCTTCTCCAGCATGGGGTCTGGCATGGATTCACATGCTCATGAATATAAGAATACATAGCAGTATACAACATGCACAACCACAGGAGGTGGCAACACGCTCAACATTAAGCAATACAAAAAAAAAAAAAACTCAACATGAAGCATCTCTTACCTCCTCACCAGGCTCACCTTAAGCGAACAGGTTGCGCAGCACTGCTTGGCCGACCCTGGACTACTCCCTGGAGTCCCGATCGACGGAGTAGAATCTCGTGAAGGTGTGTGTCGACCTCCACGTCGCAGCCCTGCAGATGTCGAGCAGGGGCACACCAGATAGGAACGCCGTGGTAGCAGCGATCGCTCTGGTTGAGTGGGCTCTCGGACGGCTGGGCAGCGGTCGGTTTGCCAACCAGTGACAGTGCATGATGCATTCGGAGAGCCATCTGGAAATGGAAGTCTTCGAGAGAGCCTTCCCTTGATTCACAGGTACAAAGTTTACAAACAGCTGTGATGTCTTCCGAAAACTCTTCGTGCGGTCCACGTAGAACTTCAGCGCTCTAGCTACATCCAGCGAGTGCAGAGTCCTCTCAGCTGGCGACGGGAAGAAAACTGGCAACACCAAGGGTTCGTTGAGGTGGAAGTCGACGGCACCTTGGGCATGAAGGAGGGGTGCGTCCTCAGCACCACCCTCGTGTCGTGAAACGTCAAGTATGATGGCTTGCAAGATAAGGCCTGGATCTCTCCCACTCGTTGTGCGGAGGTGATGGCCACGAGCAAAGCTGTCTTCCACGACAGAAACTTCAACGGTGCCGAATGCATAGGCTCAAATGGGCCCCCCCCCCATGAGCCTGGTCAGCACCACGTTGAGCTCCCACGCCGGGGCAGGGGCCTTCACCGGTGGGAATGATCGGAACAATTCTTTCATAAATTCCTTCACCAGTCGATGAGACCACAAAGACGCCCGTCCCTTAGTTCTGGTGTATCGTGAGATGGTGGCCAGATGCATCTTGATGGAAGCGTGAGCTAGTCCAGCCTTGGCCAATGACAGTAGGTACGGCAATACGTGAGGGGCCGTAATCCGCAGAGGGTTAATCTTCTGTGCACGGCACCAGACAGAGAACCTCTTCCATTTATGTCCGTAGCACTTGAGAGTTTGAGGACGCCCTGGCCTTTGCAAGAACCTCTCTGCATTCAGCTGGGATGTCGTACCCTCCAAACTCTAGTGCTGCAGGAGCCAGGCCTGCAAGTTCAGCGACTCTGGATTGTGGTGAAGAATGGCACCTCCTTCTCTGGAGAGAAGATCCGCGTCCGTCGGCAGCTTGACTGGTGTGGATGCCGACAAGTCCAGAAGGTCCGGGAACCAGATCTGTCTCGGCCACGCCGGTGCTATGTGGATCATCCTGCACCGGGACCTCTTGAGCTGGTTGATGAGCCGGAGCAGCAACGGCAGCGGAGGGAACACAAAGAAATAGGCTGTCCCAGGGGAACGAGAAAGCATCGCCCATGCTCCTCGGCTGGGGGAACCTGCTGGCGAACCTCCGGCACTTGGAGTTCGTCGCCGTTGCGAAGAGATCGATCTGGGGTTCGCCCCATCGTCAGAAGAGTCAATCCACTTGATCCTGGCGTAGTTCCCACTCGTGGCACGAGCGCAGCTCTCTGCTGAGTGAGTCGGCAATGGTGTTTTTATTCCTGCCAGATGAAAAGGCACCAGAAACATCCCTTGGGCGACGGCCCTATGCCACAGATCCTGGGCTTCCTTGGATAAGGCAGGGGATCTGGTTCCGCCCTGCTTCCGGATGTACATCGTGGTGGTGTTGTCGGTGAAGATCCTCACCACCTTGCCCTTGAGGGACGGAAGAAAAGACCTGAGGGCCCAGAACACTGCGCGGAGCTCCAAGATGTTGATGTGGAGTGACTTCTCCTCCGGGAGCCAAAGGCCTCTCACGTGAAGATCTCCGGAGTGCGCTCCCCAACCTTCCAGGGAGGCATCCGTCGTCACCGTCACCTGGTGAGCTGGGGTCTGAAAGTCTGTGCCCGCCGACAGATGAGAGCGGGTACCCCACCACCGGATCGCCTGACGGAACGTCTCGTTGAGTGGGATCCTGTCCTCGAAGCTGCCCGTCGACTGGACCCAGCGGGCGTCGAGGAACTCTTGTAAGGGGCGCATCCGAAGCCTGCAAAGGCGCACCAGATAAATGCAGGAGGACATCATCCCGAGGAGGGACTTGATAGATCTTACCCTGGCCATGTCCGTGGCCAGCAGACGCTGCACCTTGCCCAGGATGGTCCTGGTCCTTTCCTCCGACGGCGAGGCCAGCCGCGCCACTATGTCGAGCTTGGCTCCCAGAAACAGGGCGACTTGCAACGGGACCAGGTGGGATTTTGGAAAGTTGATGGAGAACCCCAGGTCTGTGAGCAGCTGGACGGTCTTCGCAGTGTGCTCCACGGCGAGTTCCCTTGTCCTTGCCCGGATGAGTGAGTCGTCCAGGTAGGGGTAGACGTGGATCCCCTGCAGGCGCAGGCACAGCCGCGCCGCCACCGGTGCGAGGCACTTGGTGAACACCCTGGGTGCCGACTTCAGTCGTCGCAGGTCCAGGATAGGACACCATCCTCCTGTCTTCTTTTTTACGAGGAAGTACCTTGAGTAAACTCC
Source organism: Ambystoma mexicanum (assembly GCF_040938575.1). Lineage (NCBI taxonomy): Eukaryota > Metazoa > Chordata > Amphibia > Caudata > Ambystomatidae > Ambystoma > Ambystoma mexicanum. The sequence continues at coordinate 415,281,309 of NC_090934.1, read as the reverse complement.
GGAGCCCCGAAGCCTCTTTGGGACGAGCTCGATGGGACCTTTCTTGAGCATCGCCCTTTTACTTCCAACAGTAGTTGAGGGACGGGATTTTCCTTCCTGGCCACAGGTGGAACGCGAGGGCACGCCCTTGGGCCTGGGCATCCAGCACCCAACGGTGGTGGAGATGGACTCCCACACGCTGACGAACCTCGCCAGCCAGCCTCCCACAGGGGTGCTTCAGCGGGGGTCCGACCCCACGGTTGGTTCAATCTTGTTTGGAGGCCTCCTTGACCTCTCCGTCGACGACGATGGGCACCACCTGACTTGCCACGTCCCCTGTAGGCTTCCTGAGACAAAGATCTTGCCGCTTGGCGGTACGTCGAGGAGCCACTGCCGGATCCCTTGGAGGCACTTTGTCTGCCTCCGGAGCTCCGAAAGGACGGCCGTCGTCGTTGGAGCACTCCCAGTGCCCGGGCAGTCTCTGTGTCTGTCTTGATGGCCTGAAGGGACTCATCAACCGCCTTCCCAAACAGGTTGTTCCCATCGAAGGGCATGTCCAAAACCTTGGTTTGTACGTCCTGGCGGAAATCCGTTGCCTTGAGCCATCCTCGCTGTCTCAGGCAAACGCTGTTGCCCAACTGATGGAAACCGGTGTCGGCGATGTCCGTTGCCACCTTGATGGCGGGGTCCGAAGCAATCTCACCTTCCTGTAAGATTTCAAGGGCCTCAGCCCTTTTGGCGTCCGGAAGGAAGTCCAACAGAGGGGCGATTTTGAACCACAACTCCCTGTCGTAGCGGGCTACGATAGCCAGGGCGATGGCCGCCTTGATAGTCGTCGCTGCGGATGAGATGACCAGTCGTCCCATCGTGTCCAGCTTGCTGCCATCGCCGTCCGGTGGGGAAGTTGATGTCGAGGCTGATGCCCCCCCATCTTTCTTCTTTGCCGCTGCCGAGATGACCGAATCCGGGGTAGGTTGCGCCCAAAGGCACAAGGGGGCAGCGTCGGGGAACCGGTACTTCTTCTCGTACCGGTCTCTCTTTGCATGCGCCATGGCAGGGTTCTTGAGGAGGGCGAGCCCCTCATCCCAGATGTCATCAAGAAGTGGTAAGGCGAGGACCGTCTTCCTTTTAGCCTCGCGCCGTTGGTAAAGGAACCCTTCCTCCTTCTCTTCTGGGCAGAGCTGGAAGAGCTCGGAGGCTCTGGAAATCATGGCATGGAAGGATCCAATCCCGTCGGGCGGGGACGCCCGAGCAGGGGGCGACGGGGGACACGTCCCTTCGTCGCCTCCGTCATCATCTGTACCTGTCGTAGCCGTGTCCGTGCCTGTATCATCCCCGTGGGTAGTAGACCGGGGGGAAGGCAGAGCAGGCCGCATAGGTGGCAGAGGATGCGTCGTCCTCTTCTTATGCGGTGGACTTTCCGAAGGTCCCGGCTCCGGTTCCCACCGTCGGGTCTGGCTCAGGTACCTCCGTCGGGGGGAGGGGCAACCTTGTCCTTATGTCCGAGCATAAGGACTGAATCGCTGACAAAATGGCCGCCGAAGTGTCCTCCGGAAACGACAGCCGCGAGGGCTCTTGAGGAACCTCGTCGGCAACACCGTCGCTCTCGTCGTTGCCCTCGTCGGGATCCCTCCCGAGGGGCTGGGCCTCCTCCACGACTTTGATGAGCTCTTCTTCAGAGGTCGTGTCTGTATCCACGATGGCCACCTGCCCCTCCCCCTCCTTTTCCAACAAGGACTTTGTGGGGGTCTTCTCAATGGGCCTGAAAGACGACTCCCTCCCGCGGTGGCAGGGAGACTCTGGATCCTGAGGTCGGCTCCACTGGCGTAACGTCCACAGGCTGAGCCAGGGCTGCTGCAACATCCTCAATCGAGGTCTAAGCAGGGTGAATTAAGGCCATCGTCACCTTCTGTACGCCTGGGGCCTTCACCTTGGGGGGAGGGTCCGAGCCTCGCTCCCCCTCTGCCGGAATCTTTGAGATCGACCGGGGCCTCTCCAGAAGCTTCGCCGGGTTCTCGGACTTCCTCTTACCCGAGCCAGAGCGTTGGCTCGTGGTTGATGGCGCCGGGGAGGATGCGCCCTGCCTGGCAGCCAAGGAGCCTGACCGTTCGCCGCTTCCGGTGCCCACGGACTCACAGTGCTTGTCCTTTTGTTGGGCCCCTGTCGCGGGGCGCCCTCACAGGACTTAGAAGACCGCTCGGACTTCTTTTTCTTCTTCTCGCCTGACGGGCTCTTCCCTTCAAGCCAGTTGGCGAGACGGAGATGGCGATCCTTCAAGGTCCGCTCTGACATGTTCCCACAAAACGCACAGTCCTTCTCCGTGTGCGTCTTGTCCTCATGGAGCCAGTAGAGGCATAACGAATGCTCGTCCTCCTTGAACACATTCTGAAGCTGGCATCCAGGGCAGGTCCTGAACAGCTTCCCGGGCGTCGAGCTTCCTTTCTCCAGGGCCATGTCCGGGGTAGGCCTCGGAACTTCTGGAATCCTCCAAAAGCGCAACTCGACGAAATCATCACCCTTGAGGGGCGTAGAAAACTCCGAAACGGGTCCCCGTTGATCGGATGTAGAAACGGCAGAGCTTGAGGCTCTATTTAACCGAAAAATGAGAAAATTGTCAAGAGACATTTAACGAGTCTCGCCATGCTCTACCCGCCCATCAAGAGGCCGCACCCTGTGTGGGACCTCAACATAGCCTTGTGTGCCCTGGCGCACAAACCATTAGTACCAATGGCATGTGCAAACATCAGGCTGCTCACCATTGAGACAGCCTTGTTAGTCGGCCTCACCTCGGCTCGCAGAATCAGCGAAATCCAGGCGCTTGTTGCCTCAGAGCCTTACCTATGTTTCACAAGGACAAGGTAGTCCTGGTCTGTTTTTTTTTACAGAGGATTTTTCACACATCTTACACAAATACTCCTTTGCCTTAAAGTGTTCCTTTTCCCTCCAACCTTCAGCATCTGACATACCTGAAAGTGTGATTTGATCCAGTCAATGGGTATCTGTGAACAAGAACAGTGGCACCAAAATAAAGCGCAGCACATTTTCCATATTGAGCTATAGATTGAGGTTATCAGCACTAAATAAAAATGATAACAGGATTCAAGAAAATTCAGGACAGACTCTCTACTTAGCATACAACATGCTGTTAAAACCCTCAAAATGTCTGCAGGCAGAACCTACCAACTTCATTGGTCAGAATGAAAATTACAAAGCGAGGTAGATGTGCGGCTCAATGTTACTGTCAATTGTATTTCCAATGTATATTTATACAGATGATTCCCAGACAGAATGAAATATTGAAAGCATGTGACTATGTGAAACCCCAATGCAACAGTTAAAACGCTCCCTGATATTTTATAACAACCCACCTCTCAAACATGATTGGACAAAACATTTACAAAGAAGTTCCATCTTTTCCAAATTCATTCTCTCTCACTGGTCATCGCCCAACTTTACTACCATCTTCGTATCGTGTTCGAAGTCTGCCTTTGCTGGGAATTGGCCTGTGGTAGGTCGCGACATCATGGTACAATGAAACATTCACATATAACATTATTTAATACAACTGGCCTAGAGCCTTTTTACCTTAAGTGTGATTGCACATGATCCGCTTGGATATTTTAGCAATACGAGGAAGGGCTGAGCAAACAGGTTCTCTTTGAACAACTGATTGCGATCTCATCCGTCCCAGCTTCGAGGCTCCTCTTAATACATTCAAATTTATTCGACTACTATTCCAACATGTACAGCCTCTAGTTTCACCGAGAAAAAAAACTGAACAGCGGACACTGGCCTCTGACCCCATCTTTATTGGCAACCCAACAAATGGCAACTTGAATGCACGGAGCAAGATTACATCTGTGCCTTGCAGGACTGTTAAACCATAACCCTCATCCTGTTCACAGGCTGACCTTCTACTGGATGACTCAGTCTTACTCTGTCAACCCCATAAGTCTGCAAAACCATAATCTCCCAGCTACAAAAAATGCATTGTGCACCTGCAAAGTCCAAATAAACTCACAAAACCCCACTGCATGCAGATTCATATAAACTCCTTATTGAACAACTTTTATATGGTTGCGCATGTATATGTCTTATAAATATTATTCCCTCTTTACGGCAAGGTTTCAGGACAGCCCCCCCCCGCTCCACACGCACACTTAAACCCTCTCTGTCTCCCAGTTTCCTTGTACCTCAGAGCAAATAGTGTGTGTACTGTGTTCATGTTACACTTGCCGTTTTAACACTTTCTAAGCGCGTTCAGATCCAATATGTATCAATTGTAAACAGTAACACTAAAAGTAACATATCCGATCCATAATTAACTACACTCGATACATATGAAATTGCAACATCGCAACCAGTTCGCTGCCACTCCCAGTCATCAATACAGCGTGCACAACATGAAACCCTCGTAATCATGGATACCCTTCCTGACCACCCCAACAGGCAAAAAGATAAAATGTGCAAAGAACAAGCAAACATCTTTGTGGCAGGGACATGTTACGACACTAGCCACAGTTAGCAGCCAAACGCTGTAAAGCTAAAATAAAAGACAGCAAAAAAAGTGAAAAAGTAACTGGTGCCACCAGCTTGCCCAAAAGGCACATTTTAAAGTAACCATAAATCCCTTGGAGTGCAGTCTGGGGCCATACAAAAGAAACCCCATTGCACTGCATTGGAAGATGCATTGTGCAATGTTAAAAAGTGACCCAAACAGATAACAAAAATTAAATGACTATGGGAAACATAGTTTCCCAGTACTGACAACCTAAAGGACTAGGACTAGTCAGTTTCCCCATTGCATGTGAGCAAAAGGCCAGTGAAGTGAAGTTGAGTGCTTCACTTCACTGCAAAAAGCCAGGACAAAGTGCAAAAGCAAAATGTTTGTGGGGTGTATAAAATATGGAGGAAAAGTTGCTTCAAGAGACATCTTCTTGAAATGGGTTGCAGCCTATATGACCCATAAGATAGACACAAGCTGGTGAAGGAATTAATATGCCATGTTATCCCTTTGTTCGGGGTGCCTGTATTATCCATAACGATAAAGGTACACACTTCACTGGGAAATTTGTACAAGAGCTACATAATGCGTTCAATAAGCAGCAGACGCCCCATTGCTCTTTTCACCCATAATCAGTGGGGTTGGTGAAAAAAAACTGGTGTCCTTAAAAAGATTGTAAAAATGTGCAACTGGTTTAAAATGCTGAAACTCATTTGAAGTGGCCAAAAACAGTGCCTCTAGCTCTAATGAGCACGTGAGTCACAGCAAACAGGGTTAAGACCACCTGAGATACTCACTGGCAGGCTGATGCATCTTTCAGAGGCTCCACAGGTGCCCTTGATCCGGGGCAGTATGCCGGACTCAATTAATGTAAAAATTAAAGGCTCTCAAAAGGTGCAAAACGTGCTCCAGAAAGGATCAGAAGCACTGCGTCATGCGTTTCACCCAGGTTACTGGGCCTTCCTAAAAAGGCACCCAAGGAAGAGCTACCTAGACACAAGGTAGTCTGTAACGCAAATGACTTTGTTGACTACTCATACTGTGATAAGCTATGGAAATGGTCCCACTTTGACACATGTTAAGTGGTGTAAACCAACAATGTCTCAAATCGATGTGACAACCATCAATACAGATATATCTGCTAACTAGTGCCTTCTTTGCTTTATTTTCTTACTGTACAAGGACTCCGGTAAGAGAACATTTTGAAAGAATTTAATGCCTGAGAAATTAGAAATCAGCATGTGAGAAGGAGTGTGCAAGAAATTATAAATTACTCACTGTAGTGACTAATGTACTCTTAGTCCCCTTTCCTTCATACTCCACGGGAACGCTTTTCACCAGAAAAAACCTTCTTCCCCTTTAAATTTAGAGGCGCGCGGGGTGCGACCCTGGGAGCATGCGCTGCCCTGACTCCGCCCTCTGGTGCCACACCTCAGTCTCCATAGACGCGTCGACCATAGATTTAACATTGCCAAATGACATCATTTTTATGAGGGAGGAGGTTGGTGGGACGTCTGGAGGAAAGGGGACTAAGAATACGTTAGTCACTACGGTGAGTAACTTATAATTACTCTTACGTCCCGTCCCCTTTCCTCTATACTGCATGGGCGATTACAAGTGAGTGTAGCCCCAGGGTGGCGAGGAGACCCTCCTTAAGCAAACAAGTTACTAAGCACCGCCTGTCCAAAAGCCGCGTCTGCTCTAGAGCCGACATTCAAACAGTGCTTGCAGAAAGCCGAAGGGGTAGCCCATGTGGCCGCCCTGCTTATGACTTGCCAGGGGACATGCCGTTGGAAAGTGATGACCGTTGCCTTGGCTCCGACCACGTGTGCGTGCATGTTGGCCAGCAGTGGCTTGTGCTGCCCCTCGTCTGCTTCTTTGATGGCTGAGACTATCCAACGGGCTATGGAGGCCTGAAACCCGGGTCTAGATCCCCCGAGGTGACAAAAAGAGCATCAGACTTGCGGAAGCCCTTGGTCCTGTCCAGGTAAAATTCAGGCCATGCCTGACGTCAAGGCAGTGCAGAACTCTCTGTGCCTTGTCTTTGGGCTCAACAAAAAACATGGGCAACACAATCTCTTCGTTCAGATGGAATGCGGACGGCACCTTCGGTAGCAATGCTGGGTGTGTCCATAGGACTACCTTGTCCTTGTGAAACATAGGTAAGGCTCTGAGGCGACCAGCGCCTGGATTTCGCTGATTCTGCGAGCCGAGGTGAGGCCGACTAACAAGGCTGTCTTAATGGTGACCAGCCTGATGTCTGCACACGCCATTGGTACTAATGGTTTGTGCGCCAGGGTACACAAGGCTATGTTGAGGTCCCACACGTGGTGCGGCCTCTTGATGGGCGGGTAGAGCCTGGCGAGACTCGTCAAATGTCTCTTGACAATTGGGTTGGAAAAGGAAAAACTCTCCTCCTCAGAGTTTCTGTATGCCCCAATGGCTGCCAGGTAGGTGCGGCAAGTGTCCACCTGCACACCTGAATGGGAAAGATGCACCGAAAAGGAGCGCACGTTGTCCAGGGAACATGTCAGATGGTCAGAGCCCTTCAAGTCTGCCCAGTGACAAAACCTGGTCCACTTGCTTTCATACTGGGCCCTGGTAGATTTGCTCCTGGCACTGTGTATGATCTCTAGATTAGCCTGAGAGAGGCGGAGATGTCCTAGCGTGACTTGTTCAGGAACCGCGCTGTGAGGGCGAATTTCTCTGTTGCGAGGTGCATGACCCTGCCCACCTGCTGCGACAGAAGATGTGCTGGGTCCGTCGGTAGGCAAATAGGAGGCCTCGCCGAGAGGCTGAGCAGCCCCAAAAGCCATGGTCTGGCTGGCCACCATGGAGTTATTCGGATGATGCTGAGGAGGCGAGACTCCTTGATCTTGCATATCACCCTGTGAATCAGGGGAGTGGGTGGAAAGGCATATGCTGTCATTCCATCCCATCTGATCTGAAAGGCATCGCCAAGCGAGCCCGGGCCCTGGCAGGAGGCGAACAGTTGGCACTTCTTGTTGCCCCGGGAGGCAAAGAGGTCAACCTGAGGGTGACCCCATTCGTGAAAGATCTCCTGCAGCACTAGGTCGTTCAACTGCGACTAGTATTTGTCCGCTCCCAGTCTGCTAAACCTGTCTGCCTCCAGGTTGGATTCCCCCGGCAGGTTTACCGCCTTGAGGTAGATGTGGTTCTCCAGGGCCCACTCCCACATGCTGACTGCCAGCCTGCACAGTGGGGGAGGGGGGGGCGGGATCTGGTACCTCCCTGCTTGTTGACTTAGAACATGCTGGTCGAGTTGTCCGTCTGAATGAGGGTGACCTTGCCCTCGATAACCGGAAGGAAGGCCCTGAGCGCCAGCCAGATGGCCCTCAATTCCAGCCAATTGATGTGTTACTCCTGTCGGGTCCAGGTGCCATGGACGCAGTAGTTGTCCAGGGTGGCCCCCCCAACCCTCGAGAGACTAGTCTGTGGTGATGGTGACCTGTGGTGTAGGTTGTCGGAAAGGCTGGCCCGTCCACAGGTTGAAGTCCCTGGACCACCATGTGAGGTCCGGGTGAAGCAACCGAGGAACGTTGATCATCTCTGACTGATGGCCCCATTCCTGGTTCCAGGATGCTGAAAGTGCAGCTGTATCCTCCTCATCCTGAGTCTTGTGTAGGGGATGGCCAAGAGGACTGCTGCCATGAGACCCAGTAGGTGTTGGTAGCACCAGGCAGAGATCACTTCTCTGCTGAGAAAGTGCGTTGTGGCACTATTGATTGCTGTGACCTTGTCCTCCGAGGGAAAAACTTTCTTGGAGCACGTGTCCCAAATGAGGCCCAAGACGGTCAGTCTCTGCGTGGGATGCAGCTGTGACTTCTTGAGGTTGAGTAAAAAACCCAGCTTGTGCAGTGTGTTCATAAGAACATGGGAAGTATGGTGCACTGCTTCCAGAGATGTAGCCCTGACGAGCCAGCTGTCGAGGTACGGGTAGATGTGGTGGCTCTGCGACCTGAGGAGGGCCGTAACAGAGTTCATCAGCCTGGTAAAGACCCTGGGGGCCGAATTGAGGCCGAAAGGACGCACCTTGTATTGGAAATGACAGCCCACGATTCTGATTCGTAGAAAGGAAGGATGCGGCTGCCAGATCAGGAAGTGTATGTACGCGTCCTTCAGATCCAGGGAGCACATCCAGACTCCCTTGCACAATGTCTCTACTATCAAAGCTGGCGTAACCATCTTGAATTTTCGTAGAGGTAGGGAGAGGTTGAGTGTGGAAAGGTCCAGCACAACTCTCAGGCCCGCCTGGTTCTTCTCAATGGCGAAAATCCTGTAGTAAAAGCCCAAGCCTCGGTGGGAGGCTGGGACTTCTTCCACTGCCTGGCTCTCGACAAGCGACCGGATCTCCGCCAAAAGCGTTGCTGTTCCAACCTGTGGGAGTGGAGGAGGGAGGAGAGGCTGGGATAGGAAGGCGGTACCCCGTGGAGTCTACAGAGAGGATCCAGGAAATTCCGGAGCCAGAAATGTGCATGAAGAGCAAGCCTGCCCCCCACTGGAGACACGTGATACGTAGGGGTGTGTCATGCCTTCTTTCCCTCTGAGGCGGTTGCGGAGGAGGGGGAATGGAAAAAGCCCTTTCTGCCCCCCACACCCTTTTTTGTTGTTTGCGCTGATGCTGGGACGGCGTACAGTCAGGCTACCTGGACCTCCGCTCTTGGAAGCCACGGAACCGTCTGTACGTACACCCCTTCTCAGAGCGTTGCTGTGACTGGGTGTACGGTTTGGGCATGGTCTTTGTAAGGATGGATAAAGGCTTGGCCATTTGAGAGCTGTTTTGCTTTTTATCCAGCTCCTCGTCCGTTGTGGAGTGGAAGAGATCACCCCCTTCGAACGGAAGATCTAATATGCGTTCCTGGACATCCGGGTTGAATTTTGTAGCTTGGAGCCAGGCCGTTCTTCTCAGGTCCGTGGCAATGCAGATGGCACGGCCAGAAGTGTCAATGTGGGCCACGGAGGACTCCATGATGTCCTGCGCCACAATCTTGGCCTCCGCCAATCACACCTTGAATCGTGATTGGCTCTGCGCCGGAAGCTCTGGGAGGAAATCCGCAATTTGCTGCAAGAGCCTCTGGTTAACGGCTGCCAGCATGGCATCCGCATTGGCTTGACGCAGGTGCAAGTACACGTTGAAATACAGCTTCTTCCCGTACGCCTTCAAGATCTTCTCCTCTTTGCCTAGTAGCATAGCAGAGGAGGCGGCTGAGGACGACTGAGGCTTGGAGTACAGTGATGCTGCAGCGATCCCTGAGGAGTGTGGCTGATGGGCCAATAGCAAGAGTGTAACCCCCTCCATCTGCCTGTACTTGGCGTCCAGGCGTTTATTTACCGGCTGGGCCGAGTGGAGCTTGAGCCAACCATTTTTGGCCAAGGCAACAAAGTCCTTCTACCTTGGGATCCCCGTTCTGCCCCCGAGACGAAGCGTGAGGACTTCTGCGAGGACCCCCTCTGCTGGTTGCTTGACCTCCGGATCAGGAAGGCCCAAGTACTCTGCCAGCCCTGCCAGGTGTTTGCGGAAGGCCTTGGCTGAAGATGGCGTGTCGGGGTCCCCTCCTCATCTGTGTCCACCTGCGGGTCCGGAGGGTCCGGCACTGGGGGATTGCAGGGGGTGCTAGGAGCTGCTGGCTGAGGTGCAGGAGCCGGAGCCGGAGGCTGCAGCAGGGGCTGGTATGGAACCACCTGCCCAATCTGTTAGGGGGCTGGATCGGGCTGCTGAGGCTGAACAGGGGCCGGAGCGGCCTGTACTGGGGCCTGCTGCGCTAGAGCCTTTGGGGGAAGCCAGTCCCTGAGGATAACCTCCATCTGAGGAGACTTCATGAGCCCGAGGAACTTTTCAAAGAACCTGTCCTCAAAGGCTGGGTTGGTGTTTGGAGGTACTGACGGGGTAGCGGGCAACTGCTGGAGCCATTATGTGCCCTGTCTGTATGGACGCAGCGGGAACCTGCCTTGCGTCAAGAAGGGTAAGATGTAGGCCACATACCTGGTTGACACCAGTCGCACCTCGACACATGGTCCTCCACCTGCCTTCCCTGGAGGGGCGGCCAGATGTCTGGATTGTCTGGCGCGGTGGCCCTTTTGTTGAGCTGCCTTCCACATGCCTGCGTCGTGTTGCTCGGCTCACTGGACCCCGCCCCATCCAGGACTCTTGAGTGTGGATCATCGGGCCTACCCTGTTCCTCAGGTCGAGGCCTGGTAGGCGTTTGCGTAAAGGCACCCCCTCGGACATGATGCCTGTACTAGGGCGTAGCCCCTCGGGTGAAGACCCGGTAAAAGAACCTTCCGGTCCCTCAGCACGGTCACTGGGAGGATCTACTGACCACTCGGCCTGGCGGCCGGTAGCCAATTCAGCCTCAGCACTTGTGCTGGTACCAGGGCGGATCCTCCCGTGCGGGCGAATCCTTTGGAAGGAGTCTCCCTTGAGGGTGCACTGGAAAAGAGAAGCCCTACCTTGGGCTTAGATCAATGATAGATGAAGTCTTTAAGTCCTCCAGAGGCGATCTGTGGAGGAGCTCCCTCCACCTGGCAAGTCTGTTCTTCAGAGACCCTGAGGAAAGTGCGTTGCACGCAGTACAAGCTTGGCAGTCGTGGTCGTGGCCAAGGCACCGTAGGCAGAGGGCGTGGGGGGGTGTCTTTAGTCGGGAAGAGCCTGTTGCAGGATTGGCACCTGCTGAACCCTGTAGAAGTCGATATGCGCCGGGGAGGAGCATGATGCCAGAGGACCGAGTACTTGAATGATAAAGAGAGAAAAAAAGACAAAGAAATATCCACGCGTGGAATTACATGGCCAAAGCCAAACCCAGGAGCGCTGGTGAATTCGGCCCATTCCCGTTGACACAGAAAAGGGGACTGAGGTGTGGCGCCAGAGGGCAGAGTCAGGGAAGTGCATGCTCCCAGGGCCGCACCCCTTGCGAGGGCTGCCCATGCAGTATGGAGGAAAGGGGACGGGACTTAAGAGTAGTAACCACAGTGGAGATATAACATTGGCTGTGGAGGAGAAAATGGTCTGTGGTAGTCTAGGAAGGTAGTGCAGGATCACCTATTATTCAGGGTTAATTTCTAGCATGAGAGAGTGCACCAACAACCAGATACCCTCCACATGTAAAGCTTTACTGGAGTGGGTACCAACAGACTGGGAGTGTGGGGTGCTGTCATGATCTCTGCTTCCAAAAGGTCAGGACTTACCCAACTCCCTTGGAAGCAGACCCATAACCCAGGTTCCGAGTGCCAACCAGTCCCAATTGGGACCTTTTGGACCCTGTCCTGGCGCCAGTGGCACCAGGCTCATAAATATGCCCAGTCCCAGCGCTGGAAGCACCGGGCTCATAATGCTTGGGTGGACTTACCCGCAGCAGACCATGCTGCTTACTTACCTGCCAGTTGAGCCTCTAATCCTCTTCTGTTTGGGACTACCTTTCCTGTTGGGTGGGGCAGGAGCCACTCCCTAGGTTCAGAACACTGGAACTCTTCTGGAAAGCAGGAACTCTTTTCTTACCTAGGCAAGGCTGTGGAAGGAGACACCTAAGCACTACAGGAGGCTATTTAAACCACACCCGATGGATGAATCTTGCTTTGCGTTATTCTGCATCCTCTGCAGCAGAACGCTCATCGTGTCTTCTGCATCTGATCCTGGGCCTAAGGGAAAAAGGCTTACCATCCTGAATCCAGTCTTCAGCAACACCTATAAAGACAAGAAAGAACAGGTTAGCATTACGGTCTTCAGTGACAGCGCTTCTCTTACCTGGTCCATCGGCTGTCACCAACGCCTCGCGCTGCATTCCGGCATCTGAAAGACAAAGGCTTACCTACTCTTCGCATGCTCCGGAGGTCTTCGCACTGCATTCCGGCATCTGAAAGACAAAAGCTTACCAACTCTTCGCACGCTCCGGAGGCCTTCGGCGCTGCATCCCGCATCTGAAAGACAAAAGAAGGTGCGTTTAAAGACATTGGGTAACTTTATTACTCACGTGCCATTACTCCTTCCCACGCCGAACCCAGTGGGTATTCAGCAGCTCCGAACTTGTACCTGCAAGATAAAAGGACAGTTAGTGCGCATCGTGAAGCAGGCAACAAGCGCTTACTTACGTGCTTCCAGGCGCTTCTATTCCTCACACGGGTTCCATCCTCAACTCACTTCAGCCCGTCATCCGCCATCGCCGGAACCCTGCAAAACAAGAGACATCATTACAAAAGACTTTTAAAGACATTTGAAATACTCGGAACTTACCGTTCGTGCAGTAAACGACGGACAGCAGTCCTCTGAGGTCAAGAGGCCTGCACCCTTATCCAGTGAAGAAACTGGTTACGGCCCCGAGGCAGATGGAGAGCTCGGCGTTCACTTACCTAAGGTGAGAGCGTTAACCTTTGGGGTTCTACAGGAGAAGAGAAGGGGAAGAAGAGAGAGACACCCAATAACCCCAGTTCATTAATCCCATATTTTCTATCTGCAGACATCTTACTCTTCGAGTCAGACATACAGTGCACAGAGGTCCAGCCCAAAGAGCCAACCGTGTGTTACACATCACCTTTGAAGATACGGTATTCGCCCAGTCAAGACTGGCGCCTCTGCGGGAATCAGGTGAGCGTTACAGAACGCAAAGCCCACCGCAAAACTCCCGCCCAGGCGCTATGGAAACCTCGGATACCGACCAGCTAGCCCAGTTACTTGGGGAACTAAGAGCAGAAGTGCATGCAGCCCGTCAGGAAACAAACGCTCTAAGAAGGGAACTGATTATTTCCAAGGAGCGAACAGACGATCTCGCTAGACAATTGCTACAGTCACAAGCCGGACAGACCCCATTACCCGCATCAGGGGCAAATCTTCCTTCAACATCCTCTATGAATCCAGTGCAAATCAACCTACCTGGGAATGTACCTCTGGCTCCGCCCGAACGATTTTCTGGTGACCCAAAGAGGTTTGCAGTATTTATTAATCAGTGCCGGTTGCATTTCTTATGCCGGCCAGCAGCCTTTCCAACTGATCAAGCTAAAGTAGCTTTTGTGCTTTCGTACCTTAGTGGCAATGCGGCAGACTGGTCGATCCCTCTAGTTAATCAAGATGATTCGGTTCTCCATGATTTTCAAGCTTTTCAGCTCAGTATGGAAAAACTGTTCGCAAGACATTCACAGGGGCAGGCCTTGGACAATGAGCTTCTTTCGTTGCGACAGGGTAATCAAGACCTTTTGGCTTATATTGCGTCTTTCAACAGACTGATAGTGGAAACTCAATGGCCTGAGGACAAAAGGATTACGCTGTTTTATAGAGGTCTACGTGGAGAGCTCAAAGATGTGTTAGCCCAAGTAGTGAATCCCCCGCAAGACTGTTCGGACTATATAGACTTAGTCGTTCAAATAGATCACAGACTGCAGAACAGGAAGGCCGATCGTTCCAAGTTTGATGCTCGAGTATTTTCCAAACCACCAACTCCTTCCAAAGGAGTAGACTCAAGGGGAACCCATGCAAATAGGGGGCCTGAAAGGACCACTAACACAAAAGGAGCGGGAAAGGAGAAAACAGTTGCAATTATGCCTCTATTGCGGAAACTCAGGGCACTTTCTTCGAGACTGTCCGGTGAAACCAGCCAAGAAGGCAGTAGGAGCTGCAGTTACCAAGGTCACAAACTCTGAGCAGGGAAACGACCTCGCCCGACAAGAATAGAGGTCCTCTTGCCGAGCGTTAAAACCAGTTCCGTGACCTCGCATTTCATGATACCTATGGTCCTCATTAGCCCTGATCATCCGGATCGATTACATGCGATTGAAGCTTTCGTCGACAGCGGTGCCATCGGCAATTATGTGGATCATGAAATGGTTTTGAGGATGAATCTAACTCTTTGTCCCAAGGCTGTAAAGGACGTCATTACTACGGTGGATGGTACGGAGATAGCCTCCGGACCAGTAAAGCATACCACTCAAGAAGTGACGCTAGTAAGTCAAGATGGACACCATGAGAAGATCGTGTTCGATGTGATCAAGGCCCCTCAGTTCCAGATTATTCTAGGAATACCTTGGTTAGAGAAACACAATCCTCAGATCGATTGGCGAGCAAGAACGGTTCAGTTTCCAGAATGTGTCTCTACTTGTCACCCTCCACCTGGTGTTGCACTGGCAGCAATTTCTTCGGAGACTCCCCAGTTACCTCCCGAATACCTAGAATTCCAAGATGTTTTCCGGAAGGATCAGGCTAACTCTCTACCTCCTCATAGGTTTTATGACTGCCAGATAGACCTGATACCTGGATCTACTCCTCCTTGTAGTAGAATTTATGCCCTCACCGAGCCTGAGAACCTTCACCTCCGACAATACCTGGATCAATACCTAGCGAATGGGTTTATTCGTCCTTCCAAGTCCCCTGCTTCTTCAGCTTTGTTCTTCGTTCCAAAAAATGAAGGGGACCTTAGAACTTGTATAGATTATCGTGCCCTGAACCAGATCACCGTTAAGAATAGATATCCGTTACCTTTGATCCCTGAACGCCTGGACCAAGTCAGAAAAGCATGCATATATACAAAGCTGGATCTTAGAGGAGCCTACCACTTGGTACGAGTAAAAGAGGGCGATGAATGGAAGACGGCCTTCCGCCCCAAGTATGGGCTATTTGAATATCAGGTCATGCCCTTCGGACTTTGCAATGCCCCGGCCGCCTTTCAATATTTTATGAATGATGTCCTCAGAGAGCTCATAGATGTGTGTGTTGTTGTTTACATTGACGACATCCTCGTTTATTCTTCATCGGAATCACGTGAAAATGGTCCTCGAGAGATTGCGTCAACACAAACTTTTCGCCAAGTTGGAAAAATGTGTTTTCAACGTGACTGAAGTTGAGTTCTTGGGATTCATATTATCACCTAGCGGAGTGCGTATGATTCAAAGAAGGTTGATGCAATTCTCAAATGGCCATCACCATCCTCCGTAAAAGGTGTTCAAAGCATGTTAGGCTTTGCTAACTTTTACTGCAGGTTTATCCCCGAATTCTCTCGAATAGTCCAGCCCATCACCGCCTTGTTAAAGAAAAACAAACGTTTTGAATGGTCTACCGAGGCGGAGCAAGCTTTCCAGAATTTGAAGACTAAATTTATCTCTGCACCAATTTTAAAACATCCTCGCCCAAACTCCCCTACATCGTTGAAACTGATGCTTCGAGCCTTGCCATGGGGGCAGTTCTATCACAAAAGGACCCAGTAACCAATCAGTTGCATCCTGTGGCATTTTGGTCCCGCAAATTCTCGCCTCCTGAAATCAATTACACTATTACTGATAAGGAACTTCTGGCTATCAAGTCTGCCTTTAAGTCTTGGCGGCATTATCTTCTGGGGGCCCGACACACCGTTACTGTGATTACGGATCACCGAAACCTGCAATATTTGAAAACCGCAAAAGCCCAATCCTCTAGACAACTCCGCTGGGCACTATTCTTTGCCGAGTTTGACTTCATAATTACCTATCGACCTGGTACAAAAAACGGTAAAGCTGATGCCCTTTCTCGGATGGGAGTGGAAGAACACTTGATCAACCCTAAACCTGTACCTATCATTCCTGAACAAAGAATTCTGGGTGTGATCGCCACACAATCCATAGAGGAAGTTAAGGATAAAGCCAGGCAACTTGTAACTCCAGCCAGCAGACATACAGAATTGGCATCTGCAGGGAAAGGACTTTGCAGTGAAGGACAACTTATTGTATTTCCAAGAACGATTATACCTGCCCAGCACAGATTTACAGAAAAAGGTAATCTCTTGTTATCACGATTCCTTAATGGAAGGACATCCCGGTATGGCCAAAACCTCAGAAAAGATCAAGCGCTACTTCTGGTGGCCGTCTTGGAAAAAAGATATCAGAGACTTTATAATGTCCTGTGGAGTATGCGCCCAAAACAAGAGTCAAAAGGAAAAACCAGCCGGCCTCTTACGCCCTATTGACATCCCACCTCGCCCTTGGCATACGCTTTCTATGGACTTCATCACCGATCTACCTCCATGCTCCGGATACAATACAATCCTAGTAATCGTGGACTTATTCTCCAAGATGGCGCATTTCATTCCACTCAAAGGCTTGCCAACAGCAACAACTCTGGCCCGAGAATTTCTCGAAAACATCGTCCGACTGCACGGTTTTCCTTCAGTTCTAATTTCGGATCGAGGTAGTCAATTTATTTCTCATTTTTGGCGAAGTTGCTGTCGGTCGGCTCAAATTGATGTGAGACTATCGACCAGCCACCACCCTCAAACCGACGGACAAACCGAGAGGACCAATCAAACTCTGGAACAGTATTTACGCTGCATGCTGCAACAAACTGAAAAAACTTGGAAAGATATCCTTTGGATAGCCGAATATGCCTGCAATAACTCTGTCCACTCCAAGATCTTGGAACACCAGCAGTAGACTACCTGCATTCTACAATCACCCAAGCCTTTAAGGAAGCCGTTTCTCACCTTCAAAGGGCTAAGGAACAATACAAGAAAGGAGCAGATCAACATCGGAAGGAAGCCCCCCAATATCAAGTAGGAGATCAAGTCTGGTTATCCACCAAATATCTACCTCTAAAAGAACCACGCACATTCAACCCAAGATACCTTGGTCCCTATTCCATCACTACCATAGTAAACCCAGTAGCGGTCAAGTTGGACTTGCCCCCCTCACATGAAGATACATCCGGTCTTCCACGTCTCTCTATTGAAACCCGTGCAACCTCAAACCCGACTAACTAAATCTCCAAAACCTATCCTAGTTGATGGAGAACTCGAGTTTGAAGTCAAAAGCATCCTGGACTCCAAGATCTCCAAATCTAAACTATTTTACCTAATTGACTGGAAAGGCTACGGCCCCCAAGAAAGATCCTGGGAACCTGCAGAATATGTCCACGCTCCTCGTCTAATGAAAAGATTCCATCGAACATTTCCTGACAAGCCCAAACCCCTGGAGAAGCCCGGTTTGGGAGGGGCCTTGAGGGGGGGTGCTGTCATGATCTCTGCTTCCAAAAGGTCAGGACTTACCCAACTCCCTTGGAAGCAGACCCATAACCCAGGTTCCGTGTGCCAACCAGTCCCAATTGGGACCTTTTGGACCCTGTCCTGGCGCCAGTGGCACCAGGCTCATAAATATGCCCAGTCCCAGCGCTGGAAGCGCCGGGCTCATAATGCTTGGGTGGACTTACCCGCAGCAGACCATGCTGCTTACTTACCTGCCAGTTGAGCCTCTAATCCTCTTCTGTTTGGGACTACTTTTCCTGTTGGGTGGGGCAGGAGCCACTCCCTAGGTTCAGAACACTGGAACTCTTCTGGAAAGCAGGAACTCTTTTCTTACCTAGGCGAGGCTGTGGAAGGAGACACCTAAGCACTACAGGAGGCTATTTAAACCACACCCGATGGATAAATCTTGCTTTGCGTTATTCTGCATCCTCTGCAGCAGAACGCTCATCGTGTCTTCTGCATCTGATCCTGGGCCTAAGGGAAAAAAGCTTACCATCCTGAATCCAGTCTTCAGCAACACCTATAAAGACAAAGAAAGAACAGGTTAGCATTACGGTCTTCAGTGACAGCGCTTCTCTTACCTGGTCCATCGGCTGTCACCAACGCCTCGCGCTGCATTCCGGCATCTGAAAGACAAAGGCTTACCTACTCTTCGCGTGCTCCGGAGGACTTCGCACTGCATTCCGGCATCTGAAAGACAAAAGCTTACCAACTCTTCGCACGCTCCGGAGGCCTTCGGCGCTGCATCCCGCATCTGAAAGACAAAAGAAGGTGCGTTTTAAGACATTGGGTAACTTTATTACTCACGTGCCATTACTCCTTCCCACGCCGAACCCAGTGGGTATTCCGGCACCCTTCAGCAGCTCCGAACTTGTACCTGCAAGATAAAAGGACAGTTAGTGCTCATCGTGAAGCAGGCAACAAGCGCTTACTTACGTGCTTCCAGGCGCTTCTATTCCTCACACGGGTTCCATCCTCAACTCACTTCAGCCCGTCATCCGCCATCGCCGGAACCCTGCAAAACAAGAGACATCATTACAAAAGACTTTTAAAGACATTTAAAGACATTTGAAATACTCGGAACTTACCGTTCGTGCAGTAAACGACGGACAGCAGTCCTCTGAGGTCAAGAGGCCTGCACCCTTATCCAGTGAAGAAACTGGTTACGGCCCCGAGGCAGATGGAGAGCTCGGCGTTCACTTACCTAAGGTGAGAGCGTTAACCTTTGGGGTTCTACAGGAGAAGAGAAGGGGAAGAAGAGAGAGACATCCAATAACCCCAGTTCATTAATCCCATATTTTCTATCTGCAGACATCTTACTCTTCGAGTCAGACATACAGTGCACAGAGGTCCAGCCCAAAGAGCCAACCGTGTGTTACACATCACCTTTGAAGATACGGTATTCGCCCAGTCAAGACCGGCGCCTCTGCGGGAATCAGGTGAGCGTTACAGGTGCTCACAAATGCAGCAATTAATTCAGATTTCGCTAAGAAGAAAATTATTCAGAAAAATATAGTAAAACTTGTGGAAGAGCCAAGGAAAGTGCAGGAAATAGGGGCTCCAAGATCGGAAAAGAAAAATCAAACCAAATATTTATGTAAATAGGTGTATTTTTGGATAAAGAAGAGCCATGCAGTAGATGACAGACGGAAAGAGACTATACATGAGGATCCAGTGGGGACAAGTGTACTGAGGTGGTCTGCATTATCGCAGGTCTTTACCGAAAATGATGGTGGCACCGGGCATCTGACTTTCAGTGAGGGCAAGCTGGCGGAAGGACAAAGTTCTGACGCTCTCTAAAGAGCCATTCTAAATTTCCAATGAAGTGTTATTTTATAGGGGACAATGAAGCCTGCTGCCGTTATAGACTGCCGTTTAAAAGAACAAACAATTGCATTGTAATCCAACAAGTGTTATACATATCACCAAGCCAAAGGATCTAACTGAAATGCCCATAATACAACTGAAAACCCCTTGGTAGGAAAAATTTGCTAAATGGGAGCAATTCAGAGAAGTGGATGGTGGTAACCACCACCCTCAGTTTGGTGCATTTTTTTTGGCCCTTATTGTAATTTCAAGTAACGTCTCACTTTCCAAATTGTTCAACAGGGGTGGTGATCAGAATGTCCCAGCAGAGGACATGAAGATTGACGGGAAAAAGTCGGAGAAGCCTAGAGGTCAGGATCTGGGACAGGCTTAACTGAGTAGACTGTGAGAAACCTGAAGGTGTCTCCCCGACTAGTCCCGGGGGGGTGGGGGTCTATCATCCAGGTGGCCAGGACAAGGCCATCGCTATTGGATCCAGTTCCTGTGGTGGACCAGTGAGGGAGGATCACCTGGATGGGGGTGGGTCCTTGGGAAGTGGAAGTGGGGCATCTACGGGTGAGACGTGGTATACCCCTTCTTATGACACCTTTTCCCCAGCCTGCCAAGTAGGATACACAAACACTGTACCCCCACCCCCTTTCCAACACAAACACTTTCACATATTACGATGGACTAACATTCGAGCCATTTACCTGACATGTCCCAACACCAGAGTCAGGCAAAGTCAGGGAATTGACCAGAACCGCACACCTGACCACCCTTTCTCTTCCACACAGGGATAAAAGGTGGAGCACAAGAGCGCAATACAAGGAAGGCAACCGCACAGCGTGAGAGCGAACTCACAACAGCACTTCAAGAGGAGGAGAAAGAAGGTGCATACCAAGAGGGTGACAAAGAGAGAAGCAACCTTGCCCTTTCCGACCAAGACCTGTGAAACCCCTTCAGACCGCGAACAATAGCCAGCGTGTGCTGCAGCAGATGTCAATAGTACACGAGAACCTCCTCTGCTGATAACCAAGCCGGGGAGAGATGCTTGTCTCCGTGGTGTCAACCTTGACTCCAAAGAAAAAGAAAGCCAAGCGGCTCATCACAGCTGGTGAGTTGAGGGGAGAGTTGATAAGAAACCGAACTGTGTTGCACGAAAAGTAGCAAGCACCTAATTGAACTGTGAAAGCATAAAGAGCTATTGATGCTAGAAGGGAGAAAACCAGCAACAGGTGAGTCAGGCACCATGTGGGTGCTCACTCAAGAAATAACTGGGCAATTACCCAACTGTTAAAACTACCAATAACAGAAGGCCTTGGGAAAGGCAAGGAAAAGGTTCAAAGTGGTCATACAGGGGTCTTGTAAAACCATCTATACAGTCGGAAGTCTGACTGACAGATGATCGTGAAGCTAAGGGAAATTAATCCCTGCATCGTAGCAGTTGAATGAAAAAGGCACGACTGAGAAGAATGAACCTGAAAGAGGGATTCTGATAAAGAGGGGCGAAGTCTAAAGTCCCCCTAAACAGTGTGATGACAAGAGTGAACCCGGCCGAGGGACGTCCACAGTGAACTGTTCAAAAGGACATTAAGATTCGTAAATATCACAGAAGAGATTGTTGAACCCTTGTTCTGATACTTTGAACCTGTCAGGCCCTTGAAAGCAAGAAAACAGCTATCGGAGGTCCTGGTATCATTAAGGAACTTTCCAGGGATCTGCGTCTGGAAGAGGGGGATCCATGGGTGAAAGGCACCACCCAACGTGCAAACAGAAAATAACTTTTGTTTATTATTTTGAATACATCAGGCCCACAGCAGCTAGGTACTTTTGGTAGAAAAGAGACAACCACCGAAGGCCCTGATTGAGGAGAGCAGAACTGTTGGCTGGTGCTGGGGAAAGCTTGAGCGTGTGCTGTGCTCCGAATCTTACCTTATCCCATGCTTAAAATGTGGGGAAGGGAGACTCTGACTACAGAATCCTGACTTATTATTTATGAACACCACCTTCTTTCAACAAAATATTTTATTAAGCATTTTCACAATGTATACATCAACAAGGATGATAGACACAAATGCAGACAAGTCAAGAATCATTGGGTGCCAAAGTACATTTCAGTGTTCAATTCATAGGGAGAAAGCCACTTAATTGTTATATTTTGTATCGAGTCCACTGCGTTTGTGCATGGGGGTTCCATTCATTGTTTCCAGGGCTCTAGCAATTCCAGTGTGTCGGTTATAGTTCTTGTATACTGGGAGTGTCCTTAAGGCCTGTTTGAGGTCCACCTCTCCTGTAGTGCTATTTGAGCCAACAGATTATGGGTGGCCGGTGAGTTATCTCTGGGAATTTCTCAGAGTAGTCCAGGAATGGGGCCCATGTGCTGTAACATTGGTAATGTTCTCCAGGCGAATGGCTGTGATTTTTCCAAAACTACAACATTTTACCAACCACATGGGGAGTGCAGGGCCATCAGGGTGATTCCACATGCGAGCTATAGTGATTTTGGCCGCAGTAAGTAGTTTGGTGCATAGTACCCAGTTAGTGGGAAGGCTCTTTCTCCAGAGACCCCTAATAGCACTATACCTGGGTCCCATGGAATGGTCAGAAAAGTGATCAGCCGAATTTGCTCCAACACCTCTCACCAGAATTGAATAGCTTTTGGACAAGACCATAGCATATGTACTAAGGAACCAGGGGACATACAACCTCTGCAGCAGTGTGGTGGGATTGCCGGGTTACTTTTGTTTAATAGTTCTGAAGTCATACCACCTCCAGCACAATTTGAACCCCCATTCCTTGTTAGTCACACATTTAGAGCTTTATGCATCCAAGTCCATATCCTATCCCCAGTCTTCTAATTCTAGTGCCCAACCCAGATCCCTTTCCCAGCTAAGCAGGTATTTTTGCTTCTTATTTGGGTCAGATTTATCGAGTAATCGGTACAGGGGTGAGATTCTGCCCTTGGGAGGTGGTGATGTCAGGGTACGCTCTACAGCAGGTAGTTCCCTCCCTCCACTAGCCCTCACAGTGCTTTGCGATAACCAGTGCCTTAATTGTGTGCAATGGAGTCTTTCTGCCTCCGACATCTGGAATTTTATTTTACACCTCCCTCCAGCCAGAGAAACCATGGGTAGGTAAACTGGAGTGAAACCGGGGTTGTTCCAAATTGCGGTTAGGGGACCGAGAGTGTCTGTACATCCCCATTTGCAGGCTGCTTTTCTCCAACTTGTAATTGTGTTCTTAGTAGCTGTCAGTGGACCGGAGTGTATGGTGTTTCAGGGAGCTGTGATGTGTGGTAGAGAGGCTAGTGGGGCCAGACTCCATGCTTCCTCTATCTGCTTACATCTGGGTGGGTTAGTGGTCTCTTTCCATGTAAAAGCATGAGAGAGTTGTGCTGCTCGAAAGTATCTGGATACATCCGGGCTCCCAGCCCACCAGTGCCTTTGCCGCGGAGCATAATCCGTTTTGCTACTTGTGATTTTTCCTCCCCCAGACAAATTTCAGTACAATTTTATGCAGTTTTTGGAGGTCTCCCTCTGGGATGTGGATTGGCAGGGCTCCACAGTGATAAATCACTCTTGGCACTAAGTTCATTTTTACCGCTGTTATTCTCCCTAACCTTGTGCCAGCATTCTAGGTCTTTGTGCAGCTCAATGAATAATTGTGGGAAGTTAGTTCAGTATATGTGTTGTTCTTTATTTGGTATTTGCACGCCTAGATACCAGACAATTGTCGGCCCAGGGCATAGGATGCCTGGATGGCAGGGTCTCCCTGTGTTTTCGTGAGATGTTAATTGCCAAGGTCGCCGATTTTGTGTTGTTGACCCTAAAGCCTGATGCCTTGCCAAATACCTCGATTTCTTGCCATAGGACCTCCATCGAGCTGTCTGCCTGAGTTAGAGTGAGAAGGACATTGTCCACGTACATAGGAGCTTTGTAGTTGTGTTTGGCCACTCTCGGGCACTGTATGCGTGTGTTTTGGCAGATTTTGGCAGCAAATGGTTCCATTGACAGGGTGAATAACAGTGGCGATAGTGGGCAGCCCTGTCGAGCACCTCTAGTGATGTTAATCTTTTCTGACCTTATGCCGTTCACCCTCACATGTAGTGGGATGCTGGTAGTTGGACATGGACCATTTTATAAAACTGGGGCCGAACGCAAAATAGGATATTGTCTGTCTGATGTAACCCCAGTCTAGCAAGTCTAACACCTTATGTGTGTCAAGAGAAATGACTGTCAGTTCCGTGCCCGTTCTAGTGGCACTTTCCATCAGATTGATGGTGCGTCTGATATTGTCTTGGGTGTTGCGCCCGGGAATTAACCCTGTATGATCTGGGTGAATTGATTTTGGGAGTACCGTCGGTAGCCTGGCAGCCAAGATCTTAGAAAAGATCTTCGCATCATTATTCATCAAGGTGATCGGTCTGTATGAGGCACAGTGCTCGGGGGCCTTGCCTGGTTTGGGGGCTAGTGTTGTCAGTGATTCTTCCATAGAAGGAGTGATGGTGCTAGTTGCTAGGAAGGAATTTAATAGGGAGGAAAGCTGTGGGCTAGTATATGGCCAAAAGCCTTATAAAACCGGGCCGTGAGCACATTGGTACCCGGAGAAGCGTTATTCAGCGATTGTATTGCCTCCACCGTTTCCTCTGTTGTGATCGACCGTTCTAGGGCATTCAGCTGGACAGAAGGGGCGACTTTACAAATAGATTGCAAGTAGTGAGTTTGAGTCTTGTGTTCCGTAGGGGGCCCGGACATAATTTCTCTACGGTGTCCAACCAATAGCTCAATTTTCTCCCACTCCCCATATCGGGCTGTACCATCCGCCCCCTTGAGTTTTAGAATATTGTTTCTCATATGGACCCTTTTCAGATTATGAGCTAGCAGGCGGTTCGCTTTGTTACCATTTATACAATAGTATTGGTTGGTAGCTAACGATCTGGCTGATTTATCGGCTAAATGCATCTCTAGGATGGTATTTTGCTTTTTTGAGGTCCCTACCTCCTTTGGTGGTTTAGCATTTTTTAAAGCTCTTTTCTAGCTCCCCCACCCTCTCCTTAAGTTTAGTCGGCTGGAGTTGAGCACTCTGTCTTTGCGCTGCTGCAGTGCTGATTAAAGCCCCTCACAGTACTGGCTTCATAGCATCCCACACTGTGGCTAAGGGGGTTTCCCCTGTTACATTTTCTCTGAAGTAGTGGGTGAGAGTCTCTGTCATTTCTTGTGGAGCCGTGAATTTGCAGGTCGGCCTTGACAGGTGCATGATCAGACTGCTCTTGTGTGAATTTGCAACCTCTCTAGACAGGGGAAGAGAACACTAGACATCAGAATCAGATCTGTTCTGGAGAAACATTTGTGCACGTGTGAATAGAAATTGAGGTCCTTGGAATCCCTGTTGGCGAGCCTCCAAGTGTCTACCTTCCCTGATTCCCTGAGAAATTCAGCAAGCCCTATGGCTCGAGAGAAATCCGACCTCGCCGAAGGTAGAATTTTGTCAATTTGCGGTTCTGGGACTAGATTAAAATCCCCCCCACCCCTCAGGAGGTGGGGTTCAGTGAATGTTAAGATGGTCGGTATCAAATCATGTAGGAACCTGTCTTGGGCATTGTTCAGGCAATAGAGGCTATTGTGAGTGGTTGTTCAATAAGGTATCCCTTAACCAGCACAAATCTACCCATGGGATCCAGTTTTACAGTAGCCCGTGTTAGGGGGACATTCTCGCTAAGTAGGAGGGCTACCCCTCTTTTTTTCACCTGCCGTGGCGAAGTATGGCTTCTTGAATCTATTGAAGCTAATGAGTTTCTCATCTGCCTCCAGTAGGTTTGTTGATGTTTTGTTGCATTTATTCACCTCCATACTCCGACATTTTAACCCCCCACCCATCAACCCCCCAGAATCACCCTCACCCCCCATAACTCCTCAAACAATGGGGTATCCGGCTCTAACTCCCCACCGACCCTCTTGGGGCAAGCTGGGCCCCTTGTGCAACTAATGGCAAAACATTAAGAAACTTGTACAGTTGAACTTAATTTAAGAGGCTTGGGTGATGCTGCCCACTCATCCAGCGCTTATATACAGTCCTTGGCACGGGAGCAGTGCTCCAAGCCGGAGAAGAGAGCTAATCCCGTAAGGTCAAGTCCATGGGCGATTGGAAACTCATCACGTGTTGTTATCGGGGGTTCCGCAGCTCTTGTTCTTTTGGGGTGGACCTCAGATCCTGTACCTACGGTCCACCCGGGACCAGCCTGCTGTTTATGCTCTTTCGGTCAGTTCCTGATGTGCTGTTCCACTCTCTGCTTCCCCACTTTTCTCCACAGGACCTAAAAGCTTTTCTGCCTCTTTCGGGTTATGGATTTGCCATTGTTTTCCCTCCCAAGTGAAGTTCAGTGAGGTGGGGAATCCCTCGCGATCTGGAGCTTTCCTTTCCCACAGCCATTCTGTGAGATGCTTCAGGGCCTTCCTCCTCAGACGCATGCTGTTTGCCAAGTCCTGGTAGAGCAGGAAGGTTGCCTCTCTAAATTGGATACAATTGGAGTTTGTGGCCTCCTGCATAATCTCCTCCTTCACCTTGTAGAAATTTACTCTTGCCAGTACGTGGTGGGTGAAGGGGTGGGGTGGGGTGTTTGGTATAGAAGGCTTGTTTAGACCTAGTTTGAAGTACTCTATCGATCTCCAGCGGGGCGCTATCCCGCAGTGTTCGTATGAAGCGGAATAAGTCCTTTGTGAAGTCTCCCAGTTCAGTATCGACCACTGAGTTAGGTATGCCCCGCAGCCAGATGATGTTCCATCTAGAGCGGTTCTCTATGTCGTCCTGTTTTAATTCCAGTGACTCACATCGTCCTTCAAGGGCCGAGATCCTGTCCATTCCCTCTCCAATCTCGAAAGCCTGCTCGAGGTTGTTCTCTATCTCCACTGTTCTACTCTCCACCTCCTCAATGTGTTTTATCTAGTGTCGAGATCTTTTTCATGACTTCCTCCCTGCCCATCTGGTACTTCGTCATTGCTGCTAGCAGGTCCTGGAGATCCGATTTAGTCACGTGCGTGAGTGGGTTACTACTGGAAGCTATGCCTCGGTGAGCTGAACTTCTGCGTGTTTCCCCTTTTTTGCTTTATCAGGGAAAGCATGTCCCAGCAGCGTGGAGATGTCAGTCTGCTTTGCATTCTTTCCACTTTTCGCCAATGTTCTTCCAGGCACTGGGTCCAGCGGTGGCAGTGCCTTCTCCTGCCTCTAAATGCTGAGAATGATCAGGTGCTATTGACGGGCTGGGACCACAAACGTTGTGATCCGGATCAGATATAGGGCACTCTGGGATGTAGATGTCACTCTAGTTGGCTGCATGCATCGGCTTGAGGTGGTCGCCTCCGATTTATGTCGCTGGGAGACCTGCCAGGTCGTGGGCTTGTGCGGAGGTCTGCTGTATGGAATAGCCGGAATTGTGCTACCCCTTGTTTTCTACCCCTCTTCACTTCTTCCAGTTGCCAGCAAGCTGCATTGCTGGCAGCCCACCCCCACCATAGACCATTCAAAAGCCTAGTATTTGAGCCCCAGAACCTTAAGTCCCTGTCTCAGGAAAGGGGAGTAGGCAAATTTAGGCTAATAGCAGGACATTCTGTGCAGGGCTGTATAGGGGCCTCCCTCCAGTACTGGAAACTAATGGGCTGCGGAGATGGACTTGAAGGGGGCAGGGGGTTTCTACCCCAGCACGGATTATGAGCCTTGGTGCTCCTCAGAGGTCTGGAGCTCACAGTCCATTTTTGCATAGGCTTTATAGTGCCCAGCACCTGCGGGGGTCTGGCCACGACTGCTCCTTTGTTATTGGAGCTGTGCATGGACTGCACAGCTCCCTGGCTGTTCACCTGGGAGGAAGCGGAGGATGACTTCCAGATGGACGGCACCCATGTGCCTGGTGCTGTGCCATTTGTTTTCTGGCAGTGCTGATTTAATTATGCCAGTTGAGGCTTCGGTGTGCCTTTTCAGAGCACTGTGGAGTGTATGCTCTCCCAGAAGGGGGAAAACATCAGGAGGGGGCTACCGCTGCAGTCTAGTACGGTCGCGCGGAGGGAAAAGATCACTCACCCTGCTTACTCTAATGCTTTTCTGCGTGGCCACTGCCTGGATGGTGCGGTGTGAAAAATACACAGCTCCCTGTCTGTTCCCCTGGGAGGGAGCGCAGGAAGACTTCCAGATGGAAGGCACTGATGTGTCCGGTGCTGTGCCTTTTGTCTTCTGGCAGTGCTGGTTCGATTGTGCCAGTTGAGGCTCTGGTGGGCCTCTCAGGAGCGCTTTGGTGCGCGGGCTATCCCAGGAGGGGGAAATCGGCAGGAGGGGGCCACTGCTGTGATCGAATACGGTCGCACAGGGGGAACCGATCACTTACCCCAGGCACTGCTTCCTCCTATACTTTTCTGCGGTGCTTCTGCCTGGATGATCCAGTCGCTTGTGTCTCTCATGGGGACCCTAGCTAACACTCTTTGTCCTGGGGCTGCGTTTGCTGTAAGGAGCTGTTACAGAGCCAGGTATTCAACTGTGCCGGGATGAGTGGCATGCCCCCTACATGGAAGTTTGGAGCTGCTCAGCAGTTAACTAAGCTGCCTTTCTCGTCGTACCTCTGCGGTTTCTGCCCTGAAGGCTTCAGCGTTTTGGGCGCTGAGGAGGACGGCTCCAGGTAAGGTTGCCGCCACAATCAGGGGACGATTCCGATGTGCAATACTCCCTCTCACCATGACCCTGGAGAATGCAGATTCAGCGCACCTGACATTTTGCAGTTGTCTTTGACCCCCGGGACCTTGTCCCCCGCTCAACCTAGAGCTAACGGGCCAGTCTTGGGAGCTCCCCTTCCGTCAAGACATGCTCCATACCTTCTCCGTTCTGTGCCACGTTTATAGAGATTCTGTGGATGAAATTGCTGGCTCAATTTCCATTGGTGGCAGGGTCAGAGACGGGAGCTTCTAGGGAGCCATGTCTCACACCACGGCTCCAAGCCACGCCCCTCCATTTCCTTCTTTCTTAAGAACATTATCCCACACTTCTTTTTGTATATAGCCTAAGGATTGGCAATAAGCTTTTATAGTATAGGCCCTTTTACTGTTACAAAACACCATTCGGACTTCCTTATTGTTTGATGGTCGAAGCTTGCTCCCATCTTAGATTTAGATCAGGTGTTTTTCCAACCTACCTATACAGTTTAATAAACACCCTTGAACTGTGATCACTTGTGTCTGTCTTTAATGTTGCCACCATGAGTTCCTTACAAGACCCAGACTGAAACATCTACCTTGGAAATGTGCATGATGAGAAGTCAGAAGAGCTACAGAAAATAACAGGACTGGCTTGCAGTTTTACAACATAAATGCTATTTTAGGGGAAATGCATGTCACTGAAGACGTGAGCAATAATACGCAAAATGTGCCGACTAGTCATTTCCAAAATATCAAGTGCAGGTAGGAACACTGAGTGGGATATGAAGTGCAAGACTACCTGAATGACCAGCTGATATCAATCCATGATGACATCAGCCACAAGTGCTGGCCGAGAGAAGATTCAGTAGTACCAGCGACATTGGGCCCATTGACACGCATGGCAGCAGCAGCAGGATGCTTGTTCAGGGATTTTGGGCCCGTCAAGCTGTAAATAAAACTGGGTGGTCCACAGAGATGTTTGGGAGGTGCATATTTCAGGAGATGTGAACAGTTATGTACTCAGCACCCAAGATGAAATCATACTTGCAGATTGGCATTGGCACTGCCTGGACTTTGTGGCTGAGAGAACCCCCACAAATCCAAAGTACAGAGAAAATAAAGACTGGCCACATAGAAACTAATGCAGGCAGTGTCTGCTGTAAAGAACAGTCAGGGGTTTATGACAAACGTTACACAAATGTTATTTTTTAAGCATAGTTGCATGGACACCAGAGATAAGCTTGAATTAGACATGAAGATTTATTTAATGACTATTACAGACAAAGTGTACTCACCTACAGCTATTACCTATGACATTTATTTATAGTACAGGGTAGACTTTGTCTAGACTGCCATGGTCCTCCATTGTTTGGAAATGTAAGACAAATTATCTCCAGAAGTACAAAAAACAACCGAAGTCAAGAAAATTATGTATATCACTGATCCACATTTAATCAAGCAAAAACTGCCTTTGCATTAACTCAACCGTACAATCATTCTGTGCATTTCATTTGATGTGATATGCCATGGCACCAAGTGGATTAAAGTAGTTGATCCTAACAAGTGTATCTTTATGCCCATTGACCATTGTGAATATTGTTGTTTTCTCATTCTGTTTCTGGTGCTGAACTGTCGTAAAGACTCACTTAACATCCGCAAAAAGCAAACCATGTCTGTAACAGTTAATAACATAGAACTGAAATATCCTGATCCCAAACACAGCAATGAAGAGGATGCAGTGCAAGATTAGATTCAATTAGGTCTATTAATGATATTTGTTGGAAAGCTAATGAACCTTGATCATGTGCATGGAACCCACACTAATAAACTTGGATAGTTAGCAGTATGGTACGTTAAGGCCTGGGTAGATGAAGCAGGAAAAAACGACGGCAGAAGAATTAAAACAATTTGGGAGTTGTGTTGGAAAGCATAAATAAGGGGAACTGTTGAGACCAACAGCACATTACCCAACCTTGTGCCATGGACGTACAGGAGCAATGGAGAGGCCAAAGCCTCAACCATGACAGAGGACACTGCAATAGGTATGCACACAGAAGCCTATAAGGCTGTGCAAACATTACATGAGGCTCTAAGGCACTGGTATGCCCAATTTTTCCGCTCACCATCATTGAGGGTTGGTCGCACCACCTGGAAATTGGAATGAGAGTCACATGGACTGTAGGTGCCAGATCAGGCAGCATTACGTAGGGCGGAAATATTCGCTAGAGGTATTGGTCAGTATTGTGTAGGTAGACAAAGCGAAATTGTACAGGGCTCGAATGGTGCTGTAAAGCCATGCCCTCAAAGACCGGGGGATGTGCTGCAAGTCCATTCATAATGTAACCAACACTAAATGCAGCATAATGCCTTTTTCGTTTAAGGCACATTTTGTAAAACTCTATAGGGGGACACCAATTTGAGACGGGGATATTCTTCCAGTTTCCATGCAAACATCTGTACAGCTGCATGGAAAAAAAACCTTGGTATCTACCTTTGGCATCCCTACTGGAGTCAACCACAAGTGCAATTGGAGTTTGTATAATCTTTTTTCCACATACCATTTAACATCCTGACAGAGCCGAGGAACGGTTAGATTAAAAGGAAGTTGCAAAACCCAAAGCCAACTTGAAGAAAAGGGAGGCAGCAACCCCCACTGTAGTTCATGGTTAATGGTGCTCCAAAAGATAGCTTATCTGAAGCCATATGTATCTTAGGCACAATTTCTTCTTTACAGGAGCTACAATATGAGGCTCCTGCCAAATCTGGGCAACATTGGCTAGCCAGCCCTTTCGTAACGGTGTGCCAAACTACTTGTTTCAATGTAGCTCCAGCATGTTGGAAATCACCCTTGTTTCCAATAAGGCTCACCCTGTACAGCCAAGCCCAATAACTCAGCCACTCCATCCGTGGAAAGCACAAACTGAGGAGCCTAAGTTCTAGTCCATCTCATCTGCTTGAGGCTCTGCCTGGTCCAATGGGGATGAATGGTCTGGGGAGGGTCTTCTGGCAGTGGAGTATTTAAAGGATTCGGAGGTGCTGTGACCTTTTGATCGAGCAAATGGGAAGGATGCATTCTAGTATGAATCGGCCCTGGCCCAGCAGGCCCAGTTGTAGTTGTAGTTTCGGAAGGAACCAGTGCTGTCAGAACTGGCGGCACAGATGAGGGTCGAGTAAGTGAAGGTTGAGGAAAGGCATAACCCTCCTTGATCAGACCATTAAGGTAAGTGCGCATGGCTGAGGAATGCACGGGACACTGGAAGAGCTTAAAGAGCCTGTTCTCATTAGAGGAGTCTAGGTTGCCCGAGAAGAAGACGAATGAGCTTATGGTGAAGTGGCAGATGGGTAACACCTGGATCCCCATTGAGTAGTTGTTCGTACATCAGAAAACCTCAAGACCCTGAGCCAAAGAAGAATATGCGGTAGCCCAAAGTGTCAAGATCATAGAGGAGCAGTCCAATGGTGGCACAAAGATCCCTTGCTGAGGTTGTAGATAGAATGATGCGTGTGACAACTTCATAGCAAGGACATGGCAGAAGCAGAGTCTGTGGTCACCACCAAAACGGTGCCAGACTGCCCCTCTTCAATGGAACACTACAAACTAGGAAAACCCGGTGCCTCCTGTGAGATAGAGAGAACACCCAAGGACTACCGATACTAGGCTACAACAACAATTCCTTAGGTTGGTCACTTACAAATAACACTTATGTTCCACCACAAAATGTAGAAAATCCACTGGTGAAAACAAGTTTAATTACAATTCAAAATCAAGAATTTGAGGAGACGTACATCTATATTTATAAGAGTGGAAATGTGTGGGTTTGTGGTGAGCAGTGTTGCAATTCCACACTGTTTCACCAATCTGCACCACATTTTGCACAGTTACCTTTTAGGACCCTACAGACATTATTGGCCACATGACATTTGGACAACCCACCCCTTTCCAGGACCATCACACATGAGACAGTTGCCTGAAATCGTCGAAACATCAATGTGGCCGTAAAAAGACTGGTCCTCAACCCTAAAAGGCATGGTTTTTGCGACATTTGCAACGCATCAAATTGCACCAAGCCAGGTTGAGGCAATAGGTGATGAGAGAGCACAGTAGGTCCCAGTATGCAGCAGCACACCAACTCTCACCTCCCCTCAATGTCTGCTCCAGGGAACGTCAGCCAGCCACACAAGCATTCTCAGTGCAGTTTACTTCAGAGTGCAAGGCACGTCAAGCGATGGGCAAATCGGAACAGCATCTACAGGATCATTGATTTTCAACAACTGATGAGCGTGTTGTCATGTCTGTCCAAAGAACCCGTTCAGAGAACGCATACTTTTTACTAGCGTAATATAAAATTGGATCTTTCACCTTTAAAAAAGGCACAACACACATCAACCACTTCTTGTATGCCCATTTCCATTCTAAACCATCTCTGGAAGACCAAGCCAATGCTTATTTTTTTACATTATTTATCACATGCTTTTAGTTTAAATTAAATACTGGATATAAATTAATCATGCAAATACAAAAAAAGACACAGGAAAAGCATTAGCACATATTGCATCAATACCTACAATAAAAGCTCATAAAACCTACAGCAGTACAGACGTTTGCCAAATTTCAGAAAATCCTCAAATCTTTAAAAATAAAAGGTCAAATATTAATTAAACTTGATTCCCTAGCATGAAACAGACCCAAAAATTCACATTGTGTACATATCGGCTAAAATTACAAATTCATAATTTAGTTTTGGACAGAGAATATAAAATGGTAGAGTCACTACTGCCCTTTTCTCGCTACAGTAACGACACGGGCGGTCCTCTCTCTTGATGCAGTGTCTAGCTCACACAAATTCTTGCGTCGGCTAGAAGTTCAATCTAAGATACATAAAAGACTGACTTTGATGTCGAAAAGGAAATGTACTAATATTTCTGCTAATAAAAGGACCAGGGTAGAAGAATATGTAGAACGAAAACAAAGTATTCTGGAATGTGTGTTCATAATTCATGTGCCAGTCTCACAAACGCATTTTCTTCTTTAATGCTACAGTAGTGATAACTATCAAGGAAAGAGAGTGAGAACCACATGAGGTCTAAAAGGTTAATGCACACTTGCTCATAGTCCCTGAGAAAAGCATTATTGTTAGTCTCCATAATATTTTTTTAATTTAAAAAGTAGAGAATTTGAGTGAGCTCACCTAATCTTTTCATACAAATTCAGAATCCTGAATAAGGCTCTCAAATACAAAGAAATAATTTCCAATTCCGCTTCGAGCATAGGGGACAGCTTGAGGTCAATTTAAGAGCCCTTTCCAGACTCGACCTTCTCATCTTTCCAAGTGACAGGTTGAATATGCAGTAGGATATAGTGTCAATCCCTACAGCAAGTATGGCACAATTTTCTGAATTTATAACGTATTCATTTTTTTATTACGTTGCAAAAACACATCAGGGCGCAACAGACACACAAGACTAAAATATAATGCACAGGACAACCAAGGAGGGCAGGCAAGAATAACTTAATCGAGCAGCATGGTTTTTAGATTATTTATATTTAGATTATTTTCCAGTCGTAGTACCAAGGGTAACGCATTCTAGGTAGAAGCTGCTAGGAAAGGGAAATATCTTCCATTTCCTCTGGAACAGCTTGGCTTAGTGCAAATGAGCAGATCGCAGGACTCTGAGGGTGGTAATTTGTTAATGTGTCTTTCAGATATATAGGCGCTTGGCTGGGGATGCACTTTTATGCCAAGGTCAGGATCTTAAATTGAACCCTGGAGTTCAAAGGGAGCCAAAGGAGTTTTTTTTTCTGTGTTCAGTAATGTACTCTCTGTGGGGTGCATTTTTGATTATGCGGATGGCATCATTTTGAATTTCTGGGAGTTTTCAGAGGTTTCCCTTAGTCGCGCCCCCTAAGAGAGCGTTGCAATAGTCGATTCTGCCATTAATCAGTGCTTTTGTCAAAGTTTCACAATTCTTATCAGAAACAAATGATTTGAGCTGTCTGAGGAGATTCACATGGTATCGAGTAGATTTTACAAGGTTATTAACCTGTTTGTCAGAACTCACAGAGGAGCCGGGGTAGGTACCTAAGGTTTTTACCTTGTTCAGAGTTGGAATTTAGCAGCTCGCAATGAGGAAGTTCGCATAGCGTAGGTGTAACTTGTGTCTAGCCCGAGGTGGACCAAAGAGCAGGATCTCAGTTTTGGAGTTGTTTAGGCACATTTCGCGAGTGGTCATCCACTGCTTTAAGGTTTTTAAAATTGAGTTAAATTTAGTGGAGTCAGTCTCATAATCTCCTTCCTGATTGAATAAGAGTTGTGTATTATCTGGGTAATTAGAAAAATGGACTCCAGATTATGAAAGCAAGCCACAGAGAGGCTTAAAATAGAGATTAAAGAGAGCCGGGGACAGACAGGCCCCCTGGGGTATGCCACAGACAATGGGGGTAGGTTCGAAGCAGGAGCCACTGCAGTGCACTGCCGAGACCCTATGGGATAGGAATGAGTGAAACCATGCAATAGCTTTGCTGGAGCATCTACCAACCTTATCCAGGGTAAAAAGGAGATCATGATCGAGCAGATCAAACGCCGCTGAGAACACCAGCAACCTCCATTTGTTTTTATCGAGCATGTCAGTCTGCTGTTAGAAAAGGAACCTTAAATACTGTAAGGCTCCTTGCATCATAGTCAACAACATCATTTATGAATGTGTAGATATATAGAAGTGCAAGAGAGTGATGGCAGTTTAGTAGCCCCTGATGAAGTTCTTTGGACGTAAGCATACAGTATAAGAATAAAAGAAGTTGGGCAACATGTTGGCGCACATATCCAGACCACACACCAGTGGGGATAATGTATAAACACCTATAATAAAGAACTTGTGGTATTAGAAAAGTAAAGGTTGGAGTATCAAAGATTAACGAAAATAGTGAATTATAGCACTGTGCATTTTTTAGCATTGGTTTTAGTATGAATTGTTGATTTTATTAATTATACGTTTCGAATTGCTTTATCATTTGCTGACACTGCTGTTCTGTAGACACCCCTATACATTTTGATATATTTAATTGTATTTCTGATGCTTGCATCTGCTTAGATTCACGTGCTATGCATAGGCCGACATCTAGTGGAAGCTGGGGAGTATTACAGTAGTTAGTAGTTACAAATCTTCTCCACTTGTCGAAATAACAGTGTCTGGTGTTTGGTTTACGAGCCTCCTTGAGGATATCCATACACCGTTGTGGCAGATTAAGGTGGCCAAACCTCAGGAGCCAAGCTGCCAGGTTCATCGAGTGTGGTTGGGGATATACTGTTATTCCCCCGTGCTGGGTCAAAATGTTTTGTCTGACACAGGAGTTTGATGGGACGCACATCGCCAATTCACGCAGATGTGGATACCATGGCTGTCTTGCCCACATAGGAGCAACTAGGATGAGCGTCATCTGTTCTCTGTGGATGTTTTTCACTACCCTGTTCATTAAGGGAGTTGGGGGGCCTGGGGAGGAGGGTCGCGTAAGCAAATTTCCCTGACCAGTTCATCCATAGGGGGGTTCCCCTTGGACTCTGGTTGGGGGAACCTGGATGCGAAGTCTGGGCATTGCTTGTTATCTACTGTAGCAAACAAGTCTAGTGCGGGGTAACCCCACTGTGAGAAGATGTGGTCTATGACACGTGAGTTTAGTTGCCACTCGTGTTCCTCTGGTAGGGGATCTCTGCTCAGAGAGTATGCTAGAGTGTTGAGTACCCCTGGAACATATTGGGAGGATAAGGACACCCCCCCGTCTGAGTGCCCATCTCCATATTTTCTGTGCCAGCCTGGACAGATTTGGAGAGTGTGTTCCCCCCCGTTTGTTTATAAAAAACATTGCAGTGGTGCTGTCTGGTTTGTCAGCTGTGCTTTGAATCCGTGAAGCGCTTTGAATGCTGCTAGTAGTTCCAGCAGGTTGATGTGGTACTGTGCCGTAATGCGAGTCCACAGACCATGTGCTGTGTGGTGAAGTTAATAAGCCCCACATCTGGAGAGTGAAGCGTCTGTTCCAACAATGGCTTGCGCTTCCGGATTGTGGAAGGGTTTTCCCTTTAACAGGTTTTCCTTTGTCCACCAGCGTAGTTTCTGAACTAGTGTTGGCAAAACCACCACTAGATCGTCCCACTGACCGCTTGCCTGAGACCACTGTTTCGCCAACCACTCCTGCATTGGGCACATGCGCAGGGATGTGTGTGGGACCAGGTATATGCACGAGGCCATCATACCTAGTAAACGCATCGCTTTGCGTACGCTAATCTGGTGACGGCTTGATACTGTGGTATTTGCCGAAACATGTTTTGCACTCTTTCCATGGATGGAAAGGCCAAGCCTGTTTTTGTGTTTAAAACAGCTCCTAGAAACTGTTCTGTTTTGTTTGGTACACGACTTGACTGTTTCTCGTTAATTGAGAAGCCCAATTGGAAGAGAAGGTTTATGGTTCTTTGCGTGTTTCGTTTGCAAAGATGGGGTGACTCCCCTGCGATCAGCCAGTTCGTCCAGGTAGGGGTACACTGGGATTACCTCCCTGTGCAGGTGCGCTGCCACCACCGGTAGTACCTTTGTGAATACCCTTGGAGCGGGTGCTTGGTAGTGCTGGTTCGCCATCTTTAAACGCAGGAGCCTTCTGTGTGCTGGGAACAATGCAATATGAAAATAGGCATCTTTCATATCCAGTGTTGCCATATAATCTCCCTGCTTTAGCAGGGGGATTAACCCTTGTAGCGTTGTCATGCAGAATTTTTGTGGCTTTACATACGTTTTTTGCAGGGAGTAAGTCTAACACTGGGCGCATAGAAAGTAGGTTGAATAAATACCCTTGTTTACCGCACTGGATGGTATAATCTCTATGGCGTCCTTGAGAAGCAGCGTGTTTACCTCTTCCGAGATGGATGAGCTGTTCTTCCTTCGTTGTCTTTCTCGGTCACAGGGGATGGTTTGATGGTCTTTGGATGAGCTCCACACAATAACCTCCCGCTATTGTCCATAGCACCCACTTGTCCGTGGATATTCCCTCCCATGCGTGGGTGAAGAATGAAATACGTCCCCCTACTGGGGAGACATGGGAGGGGAGAGGACCTGTAGCAGGTTTGTTTGGGAGGTGTACCGCCACCTCTGGATGTGGAGGATCTTCCCCCGGCTGCGTGATCTGCGCTGGCCTCACTGGTAGCCCTGTAAGGCTTGACCCTGGCTGTTATTCCATGAGGAATTTTGCCCCTGTCCGTTAACAGAGCCTCGTGGTGAGTTTTGGCCAAGAAAGCAAAAATGATTTCCACCCCTCTGGCCTGGTGGTTTATTTGTCAACTGGCCCAGAGACTTCAAGGCGTCTTATTCCTCCTTGGCGGACTTTAGGGAGTCCTTCAGCGCTTTACCAAAAAGGAATGAAGGTTCCACTGGCATGTTAAGTAACGTAGCCTGGGTCTCAAGCGTGTCACTGGATTATAGTGCCCTCAGCGATAATCCTGCCCACATTATCTGCGGCATCAAGATTATTTTCAAGCTTAAAATAGGCGGCATATCCAGCGAGGTGTCCCTCATACGCCAAGACCTCCGGAATCTATCGACCAGGCTTGTTGAGGCGGAACAGAGTGTCGGACACAGAAGACACAGTGCACCGCTTGGAGCAACAACTTGCCGCGATAACCCAAAAAATTGCCCAACTGGAATACCGTGCTGAGGACAGCGAAGGGAGAGCGTGGCGCAATAACCTCAGGATCCTCGGAATACCGGAGAAGGAGGAAGGCCCCAGCGCTGAACTGTTCCTGGAGGATTGGCTAACTCAGGTCTTCGCCCCCAAAAAACTGTTCAAATTCTTCTTCATAGAAAGGGCGCACAGAGTCCCCACCGGCCCACCTACCACGGGCGCCCCGCCTAGAACGATAATCGCACGCCTGCTGAACTACCGTGATCGAGATGCGATCCTACAAATGGCAAGGGCCTCCGGCCCGATCACATACAACGGCTATAGGGTCGGGTTCTACCCAGACTACACCAAGGAAGTCCAAAAGGCCCGCCAATGTTTTGACTCGGTCAAGAAGAAACTTCAGTCGCTTTCTATCAAATATGCTTTATTTTTCCCGGCATCGCTCAAAGTCCACCACGAGGGCACCACTCATCTGTTTTACACTCCCAAAGAAGCATGGGACTGGCTGGAAACCCAAGTTCTCTTGGATTCTAGAACGAGGCGCACACCACCGGGCCAACCCACACAGAGGCCCCGACCCGAGCGGCTCTCGCCCCCTCGATCTCCGGCCAACGCAGACAACATGACGGGAACCCCCACGGAAAAGGGGTAAGGCCCACGCAGTGGGGGGGGGGACTAAGCTGCAACGTATTAACATGGAAGCGCTCACCTAGCGGCCGCCGCTCCTAATGCAACGTGGGCGCTATCGCAGTCAGGGTTATCCCGAGGAAGTTTACCAAGTTATAAGTTTAATGTTTGGGAGACAGGTGCTTGTACCATGGGACAAGAAGGCTTGAAGCCGACAAACATAGGCAAGGAAAACAAACACTGTCTTTGGCCAGGACCGTGGACGCCATTATCAGCCACTCAGCAGGCACCTCAATGCGAGGCAACCCTCGGATGTCTCCCTTGGAAGGAAACCGCCATATGTCCCCAGAAAAAGCGGGGACATATGGCGGTTTGATCCTTCTAGATGTCCCAACAAGCAGACTCACGCAGATAGATTGAATTCCAACAAGGTAACCATACCGTCAATGGCCTCGGCTCCAGCATAAAGCGAAGATTGGTGCTCCAGTACCTAAACCGACACTCGCCAGACATTGCCCTCCTAAATGAAACGCACGTGATAGGCACAAACGCCAACTTTTTCAAAAGGTCCAATTATTCGCATACCTACTATGCCGGATTCACGAAAGGTGCCAGGGGCACGATGATACTCGTTCACAAACGAGTTCCCCTCCAGGTAAGGAAGATCAAGACCGACCCCCGAGGCCGATATGTACTGTTGCTAGCTGATATCTGGGGCGAGAAATGGGGCCTCGCAGCAATCTATGCCCCCCCCCCACGCTGGCAAAATACCTACTCTCCGAACTACAGAGCTTGCTCCTGGAAGAAGAGGCCGATGCTTGGGTGATTGGGGGGGACTTTAATGAAGTAATGGACACCACAGTCGATGGATCCTATAGGAAATCTGAACCCGCCCCACCTCCACACCGCTCGCCACGTTCGCCAAGGCCTTGGGACTGACGGACACATGGCGTTCGCTTCATAACAACGAGGCTGGCTTTTCCTTCTATTCGGGCATCCACAAATCGTTCTCCAGGATCGACTATGCCTTTATCCCCCGCAACATAAATCACAGGCTTCTCGACGCTGAATTCCTTGCAAGAGGAATTTCAGACCACTCTCCTCTCCTCCTAACCATGAAAAACTCCTGCCGTCCCCCAGACCTTAACTGGCGCCTAAACGCATACCATCTCCGCCTCCCTGAAATCGCTGAGGAGCTTGAAAAAAAGACAACAGAATATTTCGAACTCAATGAAGGCTCCGTGGACTGCCCGATCTCGATCTGGGAGGCGTACAAGACGGTCCTCCGGGGGGAAGCTATCTCAGTGGTTTCCGCCTATCAACAATGTCAAGTCCAGAAGGTCAGAGAAGCGGAAACACGAGTCCTGGAGTATGAACAGCAAGTGCTAGTACACGGCACCCAAGAAGCAAAAGAGGCGATGCTCATGGCGCAAGACGCCCTTAGCAACCTATCTCTAGATAATGCCCACCAATTAGTTCGAAGCCAAATATATGAACGGGGCGACAAAGCTAACAAAACTCTGGCCTAGTTAGAGAGACGCAAACAAAGCAGGGGACATGTACGGGCCATTAGATCTCCAGATGGAACACTGCTAACAGAAGACTCTGACATTGTCGAGGCATTCGCCGACTGCTACAAAAATCTCTACACCCCACCCACTGACAACCCGCCAGTTTAACCCTCACGCTATCTCGACCGAATCGAGATTCGATACTCCCACAGCACCAATCAGATCTCCTGAATGCTGACATCACCGACACCGAGGTGCAAGAGGCACTGGCACAGCTCCAATCCGGAAAACTCCAGGCCCCAACGGGTTACCAACGGAAACGTGGAAATGCCTCGGTGGCACACTATCTACCCACATGCACCACATGTTCCTATGCAGCAGAGAGCTAGGAGCACTCCCCCATCAGACCTCAGGAAGGCATGCATTGTAGTCATACACAAGCCTGGAAAATCCCCGGAGGAATGTGCCTCCTACCGCCCGATATCCCTGATCAATGGCGAGGCCAAGGTCCTCGCCAGAACACTTGCCAATAGACTACTGCAGGTGATTGAGACCCTCGTCCACCTGGACCAATGTGGATTCATGCCCAATAAATCAACTCGAATGAACTTACGTAAAGTCCAACTGGCGCTGACCAGAGCGAAAGAAATACCAGCCCCACTCGCCCTCCTGGCGGTGGACTTTGAAAAGGCGTTTGACTCTGTGGGGTGGGAAGCTCTGTGGGCGATCATGGCTAGGATGAACCTGGGGCAGACATTCATATCATGGGTAAAACTTCTTTATGCATCCCCGGAAGCCACGGTGAGGGTGAATGGCAGGTCTTCCAAATCATTTCCCTTGGGTAGGGGCACGAGGCAGGGGTGCCCGCTATCCCCACTCCTCTTCCTCCTGGCCATTGAACCGCTAGCAATTGAGCTTAGAGCTAATACCAACTGGACCAGTTTTGTTTGGCCGGAAGGGGGAGAGGACCGCCTTTCGCTCTATGCGGATGACCTTCTCATATACCTCAGTAACCCGTGCATCTCATGCCCGGCTGTCTCCCTCATTCTCAGGGAATATCAGAATTTTGCGGGCCTAAAGGTTAATGAAGCCAAAACCATCTTCTTCCCGATTCAGGGGGGCTTGTATGCGATCCCGGAGACCTGCCCATACCATGTCTTTATTAAGGAATTTAAATACCTGGGTATACGGCTTGACCCGACACTCGAGGAGTATTCCCGACTTAATCTACAACCAGTAATTGAGCAGTTCACCAGAGACACCCCCCCATTGGCAATCACTTCCCCTATCGCTAATGGGTAGAGCCGCGCTATTTAAAATGATGACCCTCCCCAGGCTGTTGTATGTCCTTCAGAACGCCCCATTCCTCATCCCCCGAGAAACCTTTGCATTCATTGACAAGTACCTACGCACATTGCTATGGGGCGGGAAACAATCCCAGATTGCCCTTGACACGCTCCATAAATCAGTATGGGAGGGAGGCATCGGTTTACCCTGCATACGCACCTATTACCTTGCGACACAGGAGTGGTAAACGACTGGATGCACGCAGACCCCACATTGCCACATATCCGTATCGAACTGGAGATCATGGCCCCGTTGACACTGCTGCAAATCCTGTACGCCACCCATGCCCAACTCCCGGCACTGCCCAAAATGACCCACCATATAGTCGCGCCTGGCGAGACGCACACAAACTAATCGGCTGGAAAGGACAGCCAACGCCATCATAACCCATATGGCATAATGCGCTCCTCCCGGAAATAGTGAGAACGGGCTCCTTTGGTCACTGGCATGCAAAAGGAATACACACACTAGCACAGGTGATACAAGGGGGTCGCCTCCTGGGCTTTGAGACCATCCGAGAACAATTCGACCTGGCACCCATTGACCGATTTCAGCACGCGCAACTAGCCCACGCTATCTGCACCCAATTCCCTGATACGACAATCATACCCCCCCGCTCCCCCATCGTGACCAATATCCTCCCGCAACGCATCTCCTCTAAGGTCACCTCCACTCTTTACCAGGCCCTCAACTCCTTCGGGGCTACACAGCTAGACGGGCTCAAAGCAAAGTGGGAAAGGGACGTAGGTCACCTTGAACCTGAAGATTGGGTTGATGCATTAATGTCTCCTAGAGAAATTGGTATGGAATCCAAGCTTAGGCTAATACAGTTGAGAATACTCCATCGCTCATACCACTCACGTGCTGTAATGGCCAGATGGGGTGGACTAGAAGACGGGACATGCGTTCGATGCAAAAATGAACCTGCCACCTTCTACCACATGATATGGGACTGTCGGGTGTTACAGGCCTTCTGGGAGGACTGTATTAGTACAATCTCTGCCGCCCTGGCGACACCAATCCCCAGGGATCCCAAAATGGTTCTCTTAGGCATCTGGGGTGACGTAGACCTGTCAAAATATGGGAAAATGTTTCTGGCAATCGCATTGGGGGCAGGCAAAAGACTTATTGCAGCTAATTGGGGATCTGCCGACCCACTGTGCCTGAACCGTTGGAGTAAAGAGCTGGACAGGTGCACAGCTTCAGAGCGCCGGATTTATAATGCACAGGGCTGCCCCCGTAAATTTGAAAAAATATGGGGTAAATGGCTAGATGCTCACTGAGATCCGCTGGTGGGGATAGATTAATATCACTGTTAGCATTGGTTACCTGCCTTGTTTTGTTATTGTCTTACGGTCCTCGGCCTTATGGGCTTCTTCTAACTGTTATTAATGCTATGCTGCCTTCATGCTATGTATGCCGATGATCCATGTTTGTTTTTCTAGGTTGTGTTGTTCAAACTCAATAAACAGAGTTATAAAAAAAAAAAGATTATTTTCAAGGATGGCGCTGGAAGTTGCCTTGCTGTCAGCCGCCACCAGGGCTAGTTGTGATTTAAAAGGTTCGGGAACTTAAGCTATTAAGGAAGTTATTTCATCCCATTTGTGGCAATTATAACATATCTACAGTGTAGAATTGTTTGCGATTCTGGTTTGAAAAGCCGCTGAGGTCGCAACTTTCCTTCCCA
This sequence comes from Ambystoma mexicanum, assembly GCF_040938575.1. Classification (NCBI taxonomy): domain Eukaryota; kingdom Metazoa; phylum Chordata; class Amphibia; order Caudata; family Ambystomatidae; genus Ambystoma; species Ambystoma mexicanum. The sequence continues at coordinate 415,238,523 of NC_090934.1, read as the reverse complement.
TAGAGTAGGGCGCCTTGCTCTCTTTGTATCAGTGCCTTAGAAGAGGCTAGTGGTGTCCCTGCCCTCTCCCGGGTCATTGTCACCATGAGTGAATCCCGCTTAAGCTGGCCTCTGATATACAGTAGGTCAGAAGGCACTGGGCGGAACAGTTTCCCCACTCGTGGGTTAACCGCCCAAGTCTGATTAGGTATCTCCAGTGAAGGTGGGATTCTCCTCTGGACAGATTTTAAAATTGGGATTAATTGGGTGGCAGCCTTCTTATCCCCCAAAATATACTCCACTAAGTATTTGCCTTGCTGAGTTTCTTGTGTTTGGATACCAAAGTGCTCAGCTGCTTTGATTAGTATGTCGTTATGGAGGGGCTGATTATCCACTGGCGAATCAGGCACTGGGGAGTCCTGTTGAATCGGTGAGGCCAGAGTGTACACCTCTGCATCACCATGATAATAATCAGAGTGCTGATGCTCCTCATTATCTCCTTCAGTGTCTGTCTGAACGTCAAAGGTCAGCTAGTACTGGTTGGACTGGTGCTGATTCTGTACGATAACTTTTTGCTGGGGGTTGGGATCTTGAAGCTGGGGACCGAGAGCTGGAACCCTCGGTAGTAGTAGGTGTAACCTGAAGGTTTTGGTAAGCCTGAGGATTTTATTCAAAGAAATTGTCCAAAAAGGTAATTGTTGTCATTACCCTATCTATACCCTACACAGTCCATTGGGCTAAAATGGCGATGACCCCAGGGTACTGAGGACTAGGGACTCCTCCTAAGGGTGTAGGAGAGGAAAGGCCCTTGTTCTGTAAGGCTTCAGACAAAGAACCCTCCTCTTGTGAGACAGAGGGAGGTTCCCTAACGGGGCAAGGGGTAGATTTGTTTTTCTGAGATTTATCCTTATGATTAGGACTCTTGGAGGAGTATTTCTTGAAGTGCTTAGTCTTTAACAGGCTCTCCGGGACGTGTTTTTTGACTAAGTGGGATAAACCAGTGTTTTTCAACCCTACCGCCGATTTAGACGCATGAGGTCGACTTTCGGTAGGACGACGGATCTCCGCCTCGTCAGATGGTGTTTTAGGGACAGCGTCTTTCAATTTCCGGGCCTGTCATGGGGGCGATCAGGACCTCGACTGCCCAGAGCACAGGGATTCAGACCTCCCCCTTGACGTCATACTTGGGCGCTTTGTCAACAACGCCGACTCATCGCCCCGGGATGTGTGTTTAGTGGTGGGGGTAGTGGGAGTGCTTCTGAGGCCGGGTGTCGGCCCCGTAACAGAGCCGCCGGCCTGTCTCTGGGGGATGGGGACCGGCACTTGGGAACTCGACTGCTCACAGTCACCATCACCTTCCGAAAAGTCGCAGACGCTGCCTGCACTGGAAGCTCCCGCCACGTCAATGGCGGCCTCGGCCTGCATTGCGTGATTGGCCCAGCCCTTGGTTATTTGGTCTTTAAGAGTCTTGTGTTTGAAGAGCTTGCAGGCTCGACAATGCCCCTCATCGTGGTCGCCTAGACACAAGTTACACACTCCGTGTTTGTCTATCCACGGGAATTTCTTAAGCACGTGGGGCCGAATATTAAAGTGTTCTATCAATGTTTGGAAAGGGCAGCCAGGCGAGGAAGGGAGTGGGTAGGGAAATAATTTCTACAATGACCACGCCCCCACTCTCCCTACTGTAAGGGCAGAGGCCCGGTGCAGCCTTCCAAGGTCGAAAGGGTCAGTCAAATCTTGAATTCGTCCGACGGCTGTCTTTTCCACCGCGTCGCTAAACTTGTCAAAGTCGGAAGGAAAAGGACAGAAAGAGTAAACTATTTTAATTTGTCATAAGCCAAAATTGAACTCTGCGATAAGCGTCCGCTCACAATGGCGGAAAAAAAAAACATCTGAGGGACCTTGATGCGTGAAGGACCATGGGTACAGTGGACGTCACACTAGGGATAGTATTACTGGCACGCCCTGTCGACATCCCTTTTTGAGTTTCAAAAACAACAACTGTAATACTCCACAGCTTCCACTAGATGTTGGCCTTTGCATAGCATGTGATCTAAGATTGCACAAGCCTCAGAAATATATATATAACATTGTTTGCAGTTTTTAGTATGAATTGACTGAAGAATTAATTAAATAAATGTTTAAGCTTCATAGGTTTGGCTACAAAACCTTCTTCACTCCACTCAAATACTGGCCCGGAAGCGAAGTGGGCAAAGCGGGCTAGTTGTGGCTAAGTGTTCCGGTGAGCAGGGTGGGCAGGATCGTACACTCTGTTGAAGTTTACAGGTGGTCATATGGTTTATTTATTTATATAGCGCTCCACACCAGGGGTATCTGGGAGCGTTACCGGTTACTTAGAAATCACATGTTGCAAGTCCTATATGAACAAATACATGCTGGAACCGTTACAGGACATTCTTTGCATTATTTACATATTGATTTTAACATTCTTAAAAATCATACTAAGCAAATTTATATAGTAAAATTAGCATTTTTCAACATTACAAGTATACAAAATAAATGCACAATGATATACATACAGCATAGTGTTCTGAATAGGCACATTAGTGACAGTCTGGTGCCAGTCATAGAGACCGAGCAAGGAGCAAGCTTTTAGTTTTTTTTCTAAAGCTGAAGGACGGGTCCGCTCTTAGGGACGTGGGCAGGGAATTCCACAGCTGAGCTGCCATCACAGGAAAGCTGCCTCCCCCTACTTTCTTGAGCTTGTATCTGGGGACCTTTAGGCACAATGGGTGCAAAGTCCTGGTAGGGCGTGTCGATGTATTTTTAGTAAATGTATCCATTAGGTATTTAGGGGCCGAGTTGGTTAGGCATTTGTGGGTAAGAGATCCCGCTTTAAACTGTATCCTATCCTTAACTGAGGGCCAATTACTGCTGCGTCTGGCCTCCGAAATGTGATGTCTTCTTGGAATGCTTAGCGCAGCTCTCAGAGCATTATTTGAAGTTTATTATCATTATGTTTACTTGAACCAAGATAGTGTACATTACAGTAGTCTAGTTTCGAAAGAATTAGCGCTCTTGCTAGGGTAATGCAGCTGGCTGTAGCTAAGAATGGTTGCCAGGCATGGATTAACTTGCAGGTATATGCTGTCGCTGAGGCTAGGTAGAAGCCCAACCTTTTTACCTCCTTGGCCACTTTAATATCAATACCATCAATGTTTAAAGATTGAAACTGGTTGCATAGTTTGTTAAGTCTGGCAGGTGCTCCCAAGAGCAGGAGCTCTGTCTTTTCATCAATGAGACAAAGGCTGTGAGAGGCCATCCTGGTCTGAATATTGAGATAGATGTTATTCACCAAGGCTAAGTCAGTGTCATAATCGCCCGACATAGATATGAGAATCTGGTTGTCATCTGCATAGTTAGTGTAGGTGACACCCAGATTATTTAGGCCATCGAACCGAGGCTTTGCAACATTTTTGTACATTGTGGGTGACACGCACAAGCCTTGTGGTACTCCACATGCAATAGGAGCAGGTTCCCATGAAGCAGAAGGTGAAAAGACTTTCATACACGATTCACCAGAAAGGATTGAATCCAGGCCGTCACTTCCGGGGAGAAGTGAGCGACTGTAGATAAGTGCTTACAAAGTACTTTATGATTCACCAAATCAAAGGCGGCCGAGAGCTCTAGTAATCAGAGGAGAGCCTGTTTCCCTTTGTCCCTTAACTCATCTATTTGGTTTTCAGATCAATCTAGGCGGTTTCCGTGCCATGCTTAGGTCTGAAGCCAGACTGCCGGAGCCCCAGAAGATTGTTAATCTCTAGGTAGGTCTGTATTTGGAGGTAGGCTGCCTTGTCAATGATTTTTAACAGGAAAGGGATCGTTGTTATGGGTCTGTAATTAGTCAGGATGTAAGCATAGCTTTCTTTAAAAGTGGGAGGACCCAGGCGTCTGAGGTTGCTATTGACAATGCAAGTTTTAAATGATTAATTGATTAGTGTGGTGATGAACAGGGTTAGGTCGCTTGCTGCTTCTTTGATTATTGAAGCCAGTCAAATATCTCCCTGGCATTTGAAAGGTTTAAGTGAGGCTATAATGTCCTCTACTTCCTGGATAGAAACTAGGGCAAATTTGAAACGCTTAGGGGGTTTAGTAAAGTCAGATTGGGATCTCTGTGGAGTACAGGGAGTTGGAAGGTTATGTTTTTTCGCTTCTATTTTCTCTTGTAGAAGAGATATCTTGTTGGACAATGCATTTTGAATATTTGTGCACCAGGTCTTATCCTTGATACACATCAATTGGCGAAATAGGGGATTCCAATTCTCTTATGATAACAAAGAGTTCTCGTGTACTAGAGATAGCTTTGTTAATCGTATCATTGTATGTCATGTTTAGTTTGGAGGATCTCCGATTTGTATTTAGCTGTAATTTCCAGGAGATTATCTTTGTTTAAAACTGTCAGGTGATTTTTCCAAACGGATTCAACTTTCCTTTTTTCAGTCCGTAAGGCTTTGAGATTAGGTGTAAACCAAGAGTTGAGGTGAGCTCTAGGTTTGCTTCTGCACATTTTTAGAGGTGCAATATTTTCAATGGCTTGGGTGATTGTAGAGTTGTATAAATCTACTGGAACTGCCGGGTTTGAGCTGGCAAGTATAGGATTCATAATATGGTGGAGGAGTGGCAGTAAATTATCCACTGTTATATTATGTTTGTTTCTGTTAAAAAGTGGAATTGCCAAAAGGTTGGTTGTGATAGGTAGTGGGCTGTCTTGGAGAGTGAAGGCTAGTAAGTGGTGGTCTGTCCTAGTGTAAGGTTCAATGGAACTTATCAACGTCTCACAATTGAGGTCAGCCACCAAGTCCAAGGTTCTACCTTTAGAGTGTGTAGGCGTGTTGACCCTTTGAGTAAAGCCAAGTTCCGCTATTGTATTAGCAAGTGTCAAGGTATGCTGATCATTCGGGTCATTGAGACCCAGATTAAAGTCTCTGAGTGCTAAAATTTGAGATATGGGTTTAGTGTTGGTTGAGAGTAATGCTGTAATGTTTTCCTCGAAAGAACCAATGGGGCCAGGTGGCCTGTATAACAAGTGCATGGTTATGGTGCGTGAATTTGAAAGAGGCAGTTTAACTGTCAAGAGTTCAAATGATGTGAGAGGAGGATGTGTTGAGACTTTTAGTCCCACATTGGATTTGGCAATGAAGGCAATGTCACCACCTCTGGAAGATTCTCTATCTAACCTCAGAATAGTGAAGTTGTCTGGAATAGCAAGATAGAGGGAAGGTCTTGCAGCTGCATGGATCCACGTCTCTTATTGCTAAAAAGTCTTGTTGTTTATCAATGATCAGGTCGGCTATGTCTAATGCATGGGCTACCATAGATCTCGCATTGATAAGAGCACCTTTGATCTGTGTAGATTTGTTGTCTAGATAATTTGGGGCAAGAGGTGAGGTTTTCTGGCCAGTTAAATTGTTAGCTTGGTTAGTCTTAGGTTTAAAGCTCTTCTTGGAAGAATTTTTTAGACTGTCATTAGGGAACATTTTGTTCAGTCCATTGGTTAGGAGTTAAGGTGCAAGGAGTCCCATCGGTAGGGATGTCAATGGTATTCAGATTAATAGCTCCAAGATTTAGTTGTGGCATGAATTTAGTTGGACTTATTATTTTTGACTGAGGGGGCGATATCATATTATCCGTGATTGGCTTAAGGAGGTGGATGGAATTGTGTTAAGAATTATGGTGAGAAACTTGTACTGGACTTCACAAGTGCTTTGCCAAAGTGGGCGAAGCATGGGAAGCCTGCTGCAATTTCATAGTTCCATCTTTCTTCATTACAACTTGTACAGTGACATAGCTGGGACTTAAGAGGCAAGATTTTAGGGGGCTTGCAGGTAGACAGATATCCTACTAAGGCATCAGTGACTGCCGGTTAGCCTTTACCTTTGAGCTGATTGCCTTTTATACTTGTCCGTTCCCATACACTCAGCGACTGTAGGGGTGGGACTAACTCCTCTTGCCCTTTTGAGCCTGGTGTTCAGGGGTGCAGGTTAGTGAAGGTGGCAGCGGATCTCCGGAGCAAAACGTGGGCGCCAGCTACTGTGAATGACAAACAACTGAACCCTGTGCTGTCCTCTAATGAGCCACAGATGGGACCAGTCACAGGTACGCAGCTACTACTGTGGTTCCACAGTCCCAGGATGTGAGGTGAATTCCAATGCTTCCGCAGCCCATTCCCACTACAGGGTTGGAGAGGGACACTGAATCGACTTCTGCCCCTCTTTCATGTTTACCATCAACAACTGTTACTTATGCCAAGTTCCTTCGTTCGGAGGAAGCTGTTCCGGACTGTTTAAACAATGCGGGCTATCAAATTGGGAGGAGTTTGATTCATTGTACTGAACAACCACCTACAACCTCAATAACGCAGCCCCCAGTTACCTTATAGATAAACTCCAGAGAAGAACTTCTCTCAGACCTACCAGAACTGGGAATGTGAACTGTCTGACCATACCCAAATATAAGCTCACCACTATTGGGTGCAATAGCTTTACTGTAAAGGCAGCTACATTCTGGAACTCACTGCCTCATGATCCGAGAGCCGACCAACCCTACCTACATTTCAGAAAAAATGTAATAAAACACATCATCGCTACTGACCCCTAGTCTCCCATTGCGGACCTGCCCACATCTGAAGAGACCTTTCACCCTGCATTAATAGTGTACTACTGGGAGCGTAAATGTTATATGAAGGGCTGCACTTTTGTCATACATATTTTCGTACAGTGCTTATTGCTTATTTCTGTAACTACATTGGCCATTCTTAGTCTTTGCCCCATTTTGTACATTGTGTATATCCTGTAATCTTGTAAATACTGTATCCTGTGCATATTTTGTAACCTTTGTCAGCCTTGCATCTCCATACTGCAGCGCCCTTTTACTTATGAGTCTGGTGCGCTTAACAAATGAATAAACAAACAAACTACCTCAACATATAAACAAATTCAGGCAGGACAGTCACTGAGTTTGGACGACTTATTTTGGATGAATCTTTTTTTAAACTTTGCAAAAATATGGAAATCTCCCAAATGGTTAGATCCATATCCATTTCCCATATGGCTGAAACAACATTTTTCAACTCCAGGGCTAAGCAAGGCTTGGATCCACAAGATCCCCCCAACAGGCTGATGGCGAAAGGAGACTATTGGACACCCAAGAACTCTAATATCCCCAATTTAATTACCTTAACTGCCCAAACTGACCGGTTGGGGACAACCTCTATTTCTGCCCTGCACCTGGTATTGGAGTCTATTTTGAGACCTTACAATAACATAGGAAACTGTGGTGGCTAACTGGCATAAACTGGGCGTCTTGGACAAGAATATTAAGACACTTGTGAGTGGAGGTGTCGGGGTGACTCCTACTTCAGCAGCTGTACTTATGGTAGATCCACCGGCTAAAAGTATAGATATCATTATAACGAAAACTGAACAGTCTGACAGAAGGGACTTTGAGCCTGTAATACATGAGTGAAGTTCTAACACACCATCTGATTTGGTGGCTTGTATTAACATGGCTGAGTGTAGCTCCTCTTCTGTTTGACTCTAGTAACCTTTCTAATGGATGCAAGGTCGAAAATGTACAAGCGGAGAAACCACCATTTATTCCTGTTAACATCGCTATTCCCAAAAATACTAAGAATAATCATAATGTTAGGAAAAAGAAAACCAAAAACCTGCCTTCTGCAAAATGCTCTTCTCGTAGTTCCTCATTGAAACTTTTAAGGTAGCTTCAACCAGTGGATACTATTGTGGGTCTAAATACACAGCCATCCCTGTCAAGGTGAGGAGATGCTCCCTAATGTAGGGACTGCTACTAATTCACGGCCCGGGACTGGCAGTGCCATTGGAGATGATACTGACAGCTCTAAGTCCAATTCCATCAATAAAGTGAGTAAACCACGCCCCAAGACCAGCGATATGGGGACTGATCCTCAATCGTGGATGAAAACAAAGGAGCATACGTGACCAGAAGAAGGAGCCCACGAATGGGGAGATGTCCTCTGTCCCAGCTAGATCTTTTTCTAATTGTGTACAGGGGAAACAATCCACAATCACAACCTTTTTGAAAACACTCACAGGCAAAGACACATTTTTTAATGGGACAGAAGGGAGTGTTGAACCCAATACTATAACAGGGGTGGACATGATGCAGGTGTTACGCTCACCTGGTCTCTGCGGAGGCGTTGGGGCACAGTTGCAGCCTCCCTCAGTAGAAAAGCTGTGAGCGGCTGTACGTGGCAATACTGCCCCTGTGAATTATGGAAGATAAGCTCTCCGTCCTTCTACTTTTGGCAGGGGCGCGTCGAATGGGATCTAGTTCCTTCACTGATCCCTCATAAGGATTAGTCCAGTCCAGGTGCGACTATGCTTCTCCTTATGATTGGTAAGCCTTTCTTGAGCTTTTGTGATGCTGTTAGCACTCTTTAATGTCTTTATATGTTTCTCCTATTTATACCTGCAATAATGCCTCTCTTCTATTTTCTTCCCTTAGATGGAAATGCAGCCTCAATGCAGCTGTGAGACGCGAGACCCGTTCGGATCGAAGATGGATGCTACTGCAATGTTCGACAGCAGGTAAGTGATGGTTTAAGGAAAAGCGCGAAGTACGGCGAAGTGCAGCCCTAAACTGACTGTTTTTTCTGATGTCTAACCTGGTAGTCTGTTTTTCCTTGCAGGCGCTGCTGTCGACGGTGCAGCGTGTCGTGCTGCAGTGCCAAGATGAAGATTTTCGGCGTTCCGGAAAGTGCAAAGATGAATACTTGGTTCGCCGAAGAGATGTTCAGGTAAGAACAGCTTCCCCCAGTTGATAAGTATGCTGGCAGAAAGCAAGATCTTCAAAGGTAAGTCTGACCTCAGGCGACGGCGAGTGTTACGCTGCTTGCAAGTGCACAATAACGCAAAGAGTCTGTCTTGAGGGTCGGTGCAGCTTATATAGCTGAGATCGTGGGAACGGCCATTAGGGCGGGCTTACCAGCCACACCCTGCCAGTCCTAGAGAGTGAGCACGTGCGAAGGCCATCCATTAGCAGTCACACCCAAGAATACACTTGGGGCTGCTTAATGGATGGAATGTTCAAGGTTAATGCATCTGAAGTGCTAGGTCCATAATAAAAGTCTTTTGGTGTTAAATGGATGTTCTTGTTTACTTTTGTTCATGAGTCTTGGGCCAAAGGCACCAGGACAGTGTCCACCCAGGTCTCCTGTGCATGCGACCCCTGCATGCCTGTGCCCCTGACTTCATGACCATGACAGCACTCCCCTTCAAGGCCCCTCTCAAGGTTGGTTCTCCTCCCGGTCCTGGTTTGGTGGGATTATTGCGATGGAACTGTCTGATTAAACGCAGAGCATGGACGTGTTCACTAGGTTCCCAAGTTCGGTCTTGAGGTCCGTAACCTTTCCACTCAATTAGGTAATACAATTTTGATCGAACCACCTTGGAGTCCAGGATGGATTTGACTTCATATTCTGGTTCTCCATCTATTACTTCTGGCTCTGGCGGAGAACTAAGCTGTGTATTGGATTTCATTGGTTTGAGGAGAGAGACATGAAATACAGGGTGAATTTTCATGTGAGATGGTAACTCCAATTTCATGGGGACAGGATTAAATTATGGACTTTATAGTATAGGGGCCCAGGTATCTTGGGCGGAAAGCTCTTGGCCCCTTCAGGGCAATATATTTGGATGCTAACCACACCTTTTCTCCAATCTGGTAGGCAGGAGCTTCCTTCCGATGTCGATCAGCAAACAGTTTTTGTCTTTCCTTAGCCTTGGCCAGATGCTCTGTCGCCTCCTTAAGAACCCAAGTGATGGTTTTATACACGTTTTATTATGGCTGGCATTTCCAGGGTATCAGGTGGATCAAATACTGATGTCCTCGGATGTCTTCCCTAAACAGTGTAGAATGGTGGTTGCCCTGTGCTTGTGTGAACTGAGTTGTTGTATGCATACTCAGCTATCCAGAGTATATTTTACCAAATATCCTCGGACTGTTGCAACATACACCTGAGATATTGCTCAGTATTTCTCGTCCCAAGAAGGCAATGTCTCGAGGCCTTGAATGCTGCTTTAATTGCCAGTAATTCCTCATCTGCGATTGCGTAGCTCAAATCGGGGGCTGAAAATTTGCGGGACCAGAATGCAACGGGGTGTAGTTGTCCTGTTTCAGGGTCTCGTTGTGACAATACTGCTCGCATGGCTATTTTTGAAGCATCTGTCGCAACTATGTAAGGTAGGTCTGATCTAGGGTGTCGAAGGACTGGTGCTGTAGTGAATGCTAGTTTCAACTTTTGGAAGGCTTCTTCAGCTTCTCTCGACCAATGGAACTTTTAATTTGTCTTTAACAAGGAGGTAATTGGATGTACAATTTGTAAAAACCGAGGTATAACTCAACGATAAAAGTTGGCAAATCCAAGCATGCTTTGCACTCCTTTCATGGATGTTGGTGTGGGCCATTGGAGGATTGCATCCACCTTTTGTGTATGCATATGTACGCCTTGTGGTGTGAGCATGAAACTGAAAAACTCTACCTAGGTTACACGGAAAAAACATTTTTCCAACTTGGCATACAATTGGTGTTGTCGAAGCTTCTCGAAGACTGCCCAGACATGGCCTACATGTTCTTCCATGGTATTTGAGTAGATAAGAATGTCGTCAATGTAAACAAGAACGCAAACATCCAGTAGTTCACAGAGTACATCATTCATAAAGAATTGGAACGCTGCAGGGCAATGCATAGCCCAAAGGGCATGACCTGGTATTCAAAGAGGCCGTACTTCGTGCGGAAGGCTGTTTTCAACTTGTCACCCTCTTTTACTCTTACAAGATGGTATGCTCCTCTGAAAACCAGTTTTGTGTAGATTTGAGCATGTTTCACTTGGTCCAGGAGCTCTGGTATACGTGGTAAAGGATATCGATTTTTTACTGTGATCTGATTGATGGCTCTGTAGTCAATGCAAGTTCTTAAGTCCCCCTCCTTTTTAGGCATGAAGAATAAGGGCGAGAAGGCACGTGACTTGGACGGGTGAATGAAACCGTTCGCCAGGTACTGATCCAGGTAAGTTCTAAGATGCTGATTTTCCTGTTCTATCAGAGCGTAAATTCGGCTGCGAAGGATCTGGACTCTGGGTACAAGATCTATTTAACAATCGTAGGGTCTGTGCAGGGGCAGAACGGTGGCTTGCTCTTTTTTGAAGACAACCTGATAATCTTGGTTTTCAAGCGGTAAGGAGCTCATGAGGCCCAACATGATTCCTTTCTTCGGTTTCAGATTGGTGTAATCTTTTTTGTAACATGTGTCGGCACAATCATGAGGAAATGTCAGAACTCCTTTTCGCCAGTCGATCCTAGGATCCTAGGGTCTCCAGCCAGGGCATTCCCAATATCATCTGGAACTGAGGAGCACCGATGAGATCAAAAGTAATGTCCTCTTGATGCCCGTCCTGACACAGAAGCTCGACTTTCTCTGTGTATTGTGTCACTGGGCCGGATTATAGCTGAGAACCATCCACAGCAGTGACGTTTTCCGATTTCTGCTTCTGTGGGAGAGGAAGGCCTATTCGAAGAGCCAAATCTTGGTCAATGTAGTTCCCCACAGCTCCACAATCAATATATGCCTCCAAGGCATGCATCTTTGATGGTTGCTTCTGATTCACCAAAAGCACTGGAAGGACTAGATGTGAGGTCTGTACAGATTCCTTTTTCATTCTCGACAAGCAGACCTCTACACTTGCCGGGCATTGACGTTTCACGAGTTCTGTTGTTCTTCATCAGTTTTGTCTGTTGCCCCAACCGTTTTCTTGGGTGGTTTTACCGGGCAGTCACTGAAGAAGTGACCCGCTTGTCCACAATATAAGCAAAGCTGTTGTCTCCTTTTTTCCCCTTTCTGCTTTGGTAAGGGGACTTTGTAATCCACCAATTTGCATTGGCTCAGACTGTTCATGTGGTTTAGTCCGATTCTCACAAGGTTGTACATAAACTGACCATCCCTCTGATCTAGCGCGATCCATTTTCCGATTTTGCAACCTATAATCGAGTTGCACCGTCAGGTCTATTTAGTCCTGTTAGGGAGAATACTCATTTTATGGATAATTTCCCTTAGCTATAGAGTCCCCCTGCAGCTTTGCTGGATTTGAAGGATTTATTTTTCTCCTGCTAAGAGTGAGACTCTTTTTCCCACTCTTAGGCATTTTTGCTATGTGTGTTCTAGGCTATCTTTGTGTTTAATGTCTATGGGGTTTTTCTCACCTCCATAGAAACCATCTTTATTCACATGTGTTACACAGCACCCTCCGTGCAGTAACACAGGGGTGTCGTAGCAACCCCCAAACATAGACTCCGTACCCTGGGACTGACTACTGTCTCCCAGGGCATGTAAAGTCCCCCTTGACTTTACTAGTCAATTTTTGTGAACTAAACCAGTACAACCCATCTTACGATGGAGGTACTGGGAAGGGTTAATAGTTTTTCCCTTATGTTCATTTTAGAGAGGGTACCGTACAGTCCCTCTCTCAAATGTTTCTGGCTGGTGGCAGTGGTTACTACCGTAAATATTCGACAGCAAATATTTTCCTATTGGATTTTCCGATTGTTCGAGGCTACATTTTCTGACAGCCTCTAACATACCGCCGGTGTATTTTAATATTAACTTTACTCTGGTAGGTTTTATTTGCCAGAACTTTAATATAACGTCTTTCTCGTGTCTTTCTCTAAACTCCTAACTCAGGTCAGGGATCCTTTGTCCCTCCTTTTGGCGGGCTTCTGCCGAGAAGCCCTCCTTTCGGCGCCACTGAGTCTGGGGTGGGTCCATTTTGTGGGAGGGGGAGTAGGACCTCTGGACAGGGTTGCCTCAGCAACCCATGTCGCACTCTATCCTATTAGGCTGGAAGGTCTCCCGCCAAGATGACCACACCAATGTGTGAGTGACAGCTAGGCTGTATGAATGCGGATCTTTTTGCATAAAAGCAAGGTCCTGAGGACTGGAAGAGCAAGACGTTGCCACTGGAACTAAGAAGCCGAAGAGGAGAGAAGCCAAAGACATCTGCAACGACTGAACCCCCGCTGAAGCCCTGCTACAGCGTCTCACCACTTTTCGCCACACGACGAGAGAAGATCTTCATCTGCAAGAGTCTTCTTCCCTGGAGCTGGTGGGGCCAACCAGTTTGCCAATCGCCTTCCCGGACTTGCCTTGGTCGAATCGCCAGTACCCTGTACTCTGAGACCAGATAGCCACCCGGACCGCGATTTAAAGGAGCGTACCTTTTATTCATCGGGCAGCACCGCGGCTGGTTTCATTCCTGGGTAGTGCAGTAACTCGAACCTTCCTCCATGACGAGAGCCTCTCTTCCTCTGCTGTATCCCCCGAACTGCAGGAACTACCAAGAACAACCGCCACCGCAGGAGCCACTTATTCATTTATAAGGTACATTGTTCTGCCAGGCCACCCTTTTTGCGTGGCAGTTCTAAAGGTGTTTTAAATCCTTTACCTACCTGTTGGGTTGGCCGCCCCTCTCTCTTAACATTGTCTTTCAACTTCTGCATCCACCTTTTCAAAATCGTTAACCAAAGACTTGACTGCAGCTACAAGAACATTTTGCTCCTGGGCCCTTGCCCTGTACCACTGACTCTGGCACAGGCCTACTGACTCTGGCTAAATTTGTTAGAACTGCATTCTCTAGATTGCTTCTCAACTAGAAATGTGCTGGTGCACCTGCTACTTATAACCACCCTTTTGTTCCCACTTTTAAACCTTGTGAAATGCCGTTTTGCTCAGTTTTCATTTAAGTATTTTCTATACTGAAGCACTGCCTTGCTTAATCTGGTTCACAAACTTATGGAAAGTGTTGCTAGGGTGTGTAAGAATATATATCTGTATAACTTGTGCTTTCCCTCCCTTGTGAGAAATTGCTAGAGTGCCATTTGTGTTTGGTTTACACTGTGCCGTTTGGCTCAGTTTTCACTCTTGCTCAAACTGGTCTACAATTTAACTAGGGAGTTGTGTATACTTTCTTTGACCGAATTTAACTTGCTTTAAGAACTGTCATATATGTGTTTAACTAGAAGTGTATGAAATAAATATATATATTCTTTTGCTACAAAGCTTTGGTCAGTGTTTCCTTGTTCCACAGTACTGAAGGCCTATTGTGTAAACCCTGAATACTGCTCATCTACCTCTTGAGATAAGTCTGACTGCTCAGCCTCAGCTACCAACTAAATTTTTGTGGTACAGACTGATACCAAAGTGGATGTATTGCTCTCTGTAGTCCTAATCTTCTGTAGTGCTCCCTAAGGGAACTGCACAAGATTCTGCCTAACAAATCCGCACACCTCTCAGGGGGATTCAACACTTGCGCCAACACATCCTTAAGTTCTCCACATAACCCTCAGTAAAAGAGTGTAGTCCTCTTCTCTTCTGGCCAGTTGGTCTGGGCTATGAGACGATTGAAGGTTGCAATATAGGTTAATAGATCTTGACTCCCTTGTCTGAGTTACAACAACTTGTTGTCCAGGAGTATGACAGGCAAACAATTTCTCCATACTCATGTTGGAAATTCCCAAAGTTCCGAAGTAAAGGGTCATCTTGATTTACCAAGGGTATAGACCAGTCCGCCACACTACCTCCTAAATACGAGAGTACAAACACCACTTTGGCTCGGTCATTAGGAAAGGCTCCTGGTCTGCACAAAAAATGAAGGCGACATTGGTTCATAAATACAGCAAACTTGTTTGGGTCGCCGATGAAGCGTTCCGGAGGGGCTAGAGGCACTGCTCCTGGAAGAACCACCTGAACCGGTGTTCATTGTTGTGGTGTGGAAGAATGAGAAGACTGGGTCCATCCAGGCAGTGGAACCTGTCCTGCTTGTGCGTGTAGCATTTGTCTTGCCAATTCGTCAGTTCTTTCCCGAGCTACAATAAGATCCCTCCGTAATGCATTGGTTTCCTGTCTTGAAGCATGTACTTCAGCCCGTAATTCCCCTATTAAGAGGGCTAACTGATCTGTTTCTGAAGTTTCCATAATGCCCAGGCAGAGAGTATTAGAGGCTTTGCGTTCTGTTACGCTCACCTGGTCTCTGCGGAGGCGTTGGGGCATGGTTGCAGCCCTCCCTGGACTCGAATCACCCCCTTCAGGCCTCTCCCTCAGTAGAAAAGCTGTGAGCGGTGGTATGTGGTGATACTGCTCCTGTGAATTATGGAAGATAAGCTCTCCGTCCTGCTACTTCTGGCAGCGGCACGCCAAATGGGATCTAGTTCCTTCACCGATACCTGATAAGGATTAGTCCAGTCCAGCTGCGACTATGCTTCTCCTTATGATTGGCAAGTCTTTCTTGAGCTTGTGATGCTGTTTGTTCTCTTTAATGTCTTTATATGTTGCTCCTATTTATGCCCGCAATAATGGCTCTCTTCTGTTTTCTTCCCTTAGATGGAAATGCGGCCTCAATGCAGCTGTGAGACTTGAGACGCAGCCGGATGGAAGATGGATGCTATTGCAATGTTCGACAGCAGGTAAGTGATGGTTTAAGGAAAAGCACAAAGTATGGCGAAGCGCAACCTTAAACTGACAGTTTTTTCCGATATCTAACCTTGTCTTCTGTTTTTCCTTGCAGGCGCTGCTATCGACAATGGAGCGCGTCGTGCTGCGGTGCCAAGATGAAGATTTCGGAATTCCGGAAAGTGTAAAGATGAATACTTGGTTCGCTGAAGAGATGTACAGGTAAGAACAGCTTCCCCCAGTTGGTAAGTATGCTGGCAGGAAGCATGATGTCCAGGAAGCAGGATCTTCAAAAGGTAAGTCTGACCTCAGGCAACGGTGAGCGTTAGGCTGCTTGCAAGAGCAGAATAATGTGAAGCATCTGTCGTGAGGATCGGGGCAGCTTATATAGCCGAGAACGTGGGCACGCCCATTAGGGCCATCTTACCAGCCATGCCCCGCCACTCCTAGAGAGTGAGCACAAGCGAAGGCCATCCATTAGCAGCCACACCCAAGAATACACTTGGGGCTGCTTAATGGATGGAATGTTAAAGGTTAATGCATCTGTCTTAATGGTGGGAATGTTCAAGGTTAATGCATCTCAAGTGCTATGTCCATAATAGAAGTCTTTTGGTGTTAAATGGATGTTCTTGTTTACTTTTGTTCATGAGTCTGGCGCCAAAGGCGCCAGGACAGTGTCCACCCGGGTCTCCTGTGCATGCGACCCCTGCATGCCTGTGCCCCCGACTTCATGACCATGACAGCAGGGTCCCATTGTAGATCTGACCATACGATCATCCACTGCAGCACATTCGCTACCCTGTACTTCGTCACTGCCGATTAATCAAGGGCTTAGGAGGGCGGCACAGGAACAATACTCTAGGCACTCCACTAAAATACTGGGGTGGGAGACTAATGTTGGTTTACACGGGATGACGAAATTGAATAGTCTCAAAATCTTGAAGATATTTCAAAAAATGTTATCACTGAGATCCCTGAACTCGGAGGATATAGATTTAATCTCTCTCTCCTTTTCCTGAGAGATTGCTGCAAATGTGGTCTGGGAACAGCAGGCTAATTGTAATCCCCAATAAAAATATTGGGGTATGATTTGGTTGGACTCATGACCCAAGAGGACAGCAAGGTATAATTGTCTTTCCAACTACCCAACGAAAAGCTAACCAATATGGTGGATTCAAGTGCTGCGGGCTACGTTGCATCTGGTTTTGCTGACAAACAACTAGCATGCCTTTCCATGAGGGTCGGGATTGGCCCTGGCTAGATTCGGTCCTCAAAACCTTTGCAGCCCTCAGACAAGGTATAAGTCAACCCTAACTATAAGTGGAGTAACTATGCTGAAAATGTTGGGGGGGACATGTCATCTGAAGAAAAGGTACCCCAGCCAAATGAATGGGGACAAAATGGTGTGCCATGAAAGTTGGGGGGGACAAACACCCCTGTCCCCCCTAAAATTATACCCATGCTAACTACCAACAAATAAAAGTTATTTCATGGAATGTGTGCCGTTGAAATAACCTGCTAAGGGTCTGAAATTATTCCATGGTGGTGAAAACCTACAATATTCTTTTATTTAAGGAAACTATGTCTCTGGGAAACACGGATTTGAAAGGCTAATTCATCCGGTAACTCAGGGCGGGGTGCACGAGTGGAGGCCTGGTGATCGCCATTGAAATTTCATTGAACTGGGAATCAGATGTTTGGTTTTCCTCACAAGGTGTCCTGGCAGTACGCATTAAGATCCAAGATTCTAGCCAACAATCTCTTCTTGTAAATGTCTACTGGAATCCAGCAAAAGATCCTATAGAGCACTATCAATCTATCCTACAAGACATCGTTGAGACTTGGGTAATGGATGATCATTCGATCATTTTTGGGGGGGTGGGGGGATCCTTAATGCTTACTGCGCTGAAGGGCACATATTTAATAACAATGCCTACATTCCTTATCACATCCAGGTGAATATTATGAATATTATGAAAGGGGCAAAATGGAATTCATTTATGACAGCCTGGGAACTCCAACAGCTGGTTACACATACACTTGATTATAGTGACACGTTCAAAGGTTCTGCATCCTCATGGTTCGATTATTTCTTTGCCTCAGTGAAGTTTATAAGGTCGTTGATCCCAAAGTGGGTGACCATCTGATCATTTATTTCACTTTACATCTTTCTGTAAGTAAACCCAATGCATCTATTGCTCTTTTTCCTGTTGTCTCTGATAGAAACGGCCTAACCTGTAAGTGGGGCTCAGGGAGATGCAAAAAACTCATGGATGCCGTCTATGACTGAACCTTTGGTGTTTAGATACACAGAAGGCTCTTGCAGATCAATATTTGAATTTGCAAGAGGGAAATGTGAGGCATGATCCCCTGGAAGGTCTTATTTCAGAGTATGTCAAAATTGCCTCACTTTAGGGTGATTTATCCTTTATTCCAACATAGCCACATAGCTACGATTCGAGAATACGGGCCTATAGAACTGAAAAGCGTAAGAAGCTGAACATCTTAAAGTCTAAAGGTGTGCACATGGAGGAGACTGTGTCTAAAAAAGGCTATTCTACAGCATCAAAGAAATGTTATTAAATGTTTAAAACATGAAATCTATATGAATGATAATCCGGATATTTTTGGTAAACTGATACCAGACAATTTTTGTCAAGAAACTATCGGTCTGGTCGAGTGACTTCCGTAATGGGCGATTGCATCTCTCATCAAAACCGGGTACATTTTTTACACTAGGAAATTGAAACTACCTCACCATCTTGTAGATCAGAAAGATCCGACGGAGGGACTCAATGTGGTGGGAATGTGTCCATAGGATCTGGATGACTTGCCCTGGCCCATTGGCAAACTTATACCTTCGAGGACCTGGCCCAGACAGACTCCCCTCCCCCCTCTTCTTGTTGAAAAAAGATCCAGTTCTATGGTCGCATATCTTGAAACTACACTTTGACGAAATTTACAGGACCTATATTATACCATCTTCATGGTCATCGTTGACCATTATTCCAATCTACAAAAAGGGGGATCCGTCAGACCCTAGTAACTATTGGCCTATAGCATTGATCGATGCAGTCTGTAAGGTGTTTGCACTCTTGCTGCTTAGAGAACTGAATAGCACTTTGAGCCAGTTTTCCAGCTTGTCATCCTGCCAAGTGGAATTTAGGAAGAACATGGGAACCACACTAAACGCTACCATTCAGGCCCACCTTCTTCAAACTCTTCAACAAGGTCAGGTGGGGAACATATATATGGCCAGTTGGATGTGTCCTCTGCCTTTGACTGTGTACATCATTCTATACTATGGGCATAGTTACTTAATTACAATGTCCCATCTAAATTAGTTCAGCTAATAGCTCTCCTCCACAAGAACTCGAACACGAGGATTCGGCTGAATCATGAGGGGGCTTTGTTTAGACTGATTCCAGACAAAGTAGGTTTAAGACAAGGATGCATCCTGGCCCACACCTCGTTTAATATTTACTTCAGTGACATCAGGGATTTGTGGTAGGACGGGGACCCTTTCCCAGTGAGGCGGGGCACTTAAGAATACACTGGCTGGCTTTTGCTGATGATATTCTTTTTGATAGACCACGGCTAGCCTGCAATGGAAATTGAACATATTACACTCTAATACCTTAAGGAATAATCTGCAGGCCAACGGGTCTACATCTAAAGATTTAATCTTTACTGCGCCCAACAAAATTAAATCTAGGAGATGGTCTTTGGGTGATCAAGTAGTGGATCTGGTTTCCAGTATAGGGTACTAGGGATACAATCAATCTAATACGGCCTCTATAGAAATGTGGAAGTCTACATTGAAAAAGAAGTTATTTCACACATGAAACTCTTGATTTGGAAAACCTGTAAATGTTCTACTGTTCCTAAATTGAACTATTATAAGCCCGGTTTCAGTGGCATCATCTGACGAATTATGCAAAATGTTTGTCACCCACCTGTGCAGAATGTTCAAAGACTCTTCACTAAGCTCTGTAAATCAGCTTAAAGCTAGAATGATCAATTTACTTGAATCCATTGATTCCTCTGGTGATGAACTAATGAAGTATCCGGACATGTCCCCTGAATTATTCAGAGAAGACTGGAGGCTCACTGTTGAGGCACTTTCATCGTACTCCACCTACTCTTGAGTATGCTATTTTTCCACAGAAAAAGCAACAACTACCATCCTCTCTTAATTGTTTTCCGTGTAGTAAAATCTGTTAGGTGTACTTACAGTTTAGGTTGAATCAGTTTCATACAAAGATAAGAACTAGAATATTGCGGGCAACTCTGAGAACAATCTTGAGTGCCGTTTTTGTAGGCAACTAGGCATACTAAGGGGAAAAAGCATTCTGAAAAGAAGTAGACAGTTTCAATTATGTTTTTTCAAAGGCTTTTATGTGGTCTCAGTTAATGTGGAGTGAAAATATGTCCCTAGTTATTGCCTTGGGTGGATTTTTAAATGATGTTTTCATTTGTATGTGATTAGGTAGCAATGGCATGATGGTTTCTTTTCGTTTTTTTATTTATTCTTTTTTTATGCTATATGTTTCTTCTGTGTATTTTGTGTAAGGTTTTCTGTAAACCATGTCACAATAAAACAAAAAATAAAAAAGGGTCCAGTGGGAAAAAATGTGCGAGTCCCTTGAGGAATTGTATGACAATGGATATTTTTAAAATAAGAGCCTTTGTCTGGCATGCATTTGAGGATGGATAACGTAGTCAGGTAGCCTTTGGCTGTAGTCACTTGCAACCCCAGGTGGGCCAAGTGTAGCAGAAAAGAAAGCACTGCAGGCATATCACAAGTGAAAAGAACAATATCTTTAAGTCTACACCAGCTGCAAAACTTATTCCAAAGGCAGCAGTGCAGTGCTTTTGTTGGTGCTCTTCTGGCCGAAAGCAACACCTCGATAACGTCTTCTGGGAGGTCTCAATCCTTGTATCTTAACTCCTCAGAAACCAGGTGTGAAAGTTTAGAGTTCTTTTCTGGGTGAAGAAACGGCCTCGCTCTTGGGAGAGCGGGTACGCTCTCTGGGAAAGACTGAGTGGACAGCAGATGGACATGTACATAGGTTCCGGGTACCATGTCGTCCTGCTCCAATCCAGGGCACTCGGAATCATGGGCTTCCCGATTTTCCTCAACGACCTGATGGCATGAGGAATGACAGGGACTGGTGGGAATGCTTACAGGAGTGGAAATTCCCAGTCCACTACGGACGCGTTCCCTACAGCTCTTCTCTGAGGTAATTCTATGGAGCAGAACAGATTTTATTTCCTGTTGATTCTAGACTCAAACAGATCCAATTGAGGGGTTCCCCCCAAAGGACAAAGATCTCTATAAGGACTTCCTGAGCTAACTCCCACTCGTGGGAGACTGTGCTATGCCTGCTCAGAGCATCCACTGTTCTAGAGATGCCCGTTTTGCAGTGCCCAAAATCAGAGCTGCATTGCCTCCCTTCACAGTGGTAGTGACCTACATTACCTCTCTTGTTGAGGTAATGCATGGCCACTGTGTTGTCCGTCATTATCAGGACTTTCTTCCCCTGGATGGATGGCAAAAATTCTATCAGCGCCAGTCTGACTGCCCTTATCTCAAAAATGTTTATGTGTAGTTGGGTTCTGATGGGAACCACAGACTGCTGTTTGTAAGATTGGTTATGTGAGCTCCTCATCGCCTAAGGGAGGAATCTGACTACTGTTATCTCCGGCGAGGATGGCCAAAAGGTTTTCCCTACATTCTCCTTGCAGGCCAACCACAGGAGATCCTGTGCAACCTTGCTCTGGACCTGAAGAAGATCCATCATCCTGCCTGAGACTTGCAACCATTGGAATCTGTGGGCTGACTGTAGGGACCACGTCCTTAGATGAGCCTTCAGGTTGCCATGAGACTGAGCAACCTCAGGAAATTAAAAGCAGGTAGACATTGGGGGTTCTGAAATGTTGCCACCATCTGCAAGATATGTTGAGCCCATAAATCCGGAGGCGAAGCCTTCGCAGAGGAAGAGTCCAGGACTGCGTCAACTAATTGAAACTTTTGGGAAGGTGTCATGTGGGACTTCTTGAAGTTGAGGGAGAAGCCCAGTTTGTGGAGAGAGTGGCAGCTGCTGTTGAGGTGTTTCAGCGCATGCTTAGGAGAACGAGCTCTGATCAGCCAGTCGTCTAGGTAGAGGAAGATGTGAATCCCTCCCTTCCTTAGATCCGCTGCCACCCCCGCCATCAACTTGGTGAAAACCCTAGGGGCGGAGGTCAGCCCAAAAGGCAGTATTTGAAACTGAACGCGAGAACTGCCAATGGCAAACCTCAGGTACAACCTGTGCTTGGGATGTATAGGCCCATGAAAGTAATCATCCTGAAGATCAAGTGACAACATCCAATCCTGGAGCTGAAGGGCCTGGGGGATATGCAAAAGGAAGACTATCTTGAATCGGCCCTTCCAGAGGAACTTGGTCAAGCGTGTCAGGTCCAAGATGGGACGCAGTCCTCCATCTTTCTTGGGAACCAGTAAATAAGTGGACTACCAACCCTGGTAATGCTCCGCTACAGGTACCCTTTTCACAGCACCTTTGTCCAGCAGGAAGACTATCTCCTGCAGAAGGAGCGGGTCTGGTTCTTGAAGAGAATGCTCGCTCGGAGGACAATGTGGGGGCCTTTTTAAAAATGGGACAGTACCCCTGAGCTAAAATCTGTAGTCCCCAAGCATCTGAAGTAATATTCTTTGAAATGCTGAGTTAACCTTCCTCCCACCTGAGTCTTGTGAGTGAAGCACTCAAAGTTTTTGGCAGTGACAGAGGGTAATGAAGAGGGGACAGCCTCAGCTGTTCTTCCTCTACGTCGTCTAGTGCCATATGGAAATTTCCTTTGCCCTCTTCTGGAAGACTGACCCCAACCTCTCTGCCCAAAGGAATAGTAGACGTAAAAAGAACACCCTCTCCAAACCTGGGAAGGCGGATGTTACTGTTGAGGATGACGGATAGCTGCACTCAAGAATTTTGCAGCTGCCTTATAATCTTACAGCTTGTCTAAGATGTGGTCAGCTTTTGCCCCAAAAGGATATGATGCATCGAAGGGTCTGTACAAAAGTCTCGACTGTGTGTAAGACACAAAGATTTCTGGAAAATAACTTGTGTATGTAACTAATACATAATATTCCTAAGTAAACCAATCAATGTGTGTGTACCAGCATGTATTGTCCTAAGTACATAACGCAGGGAACAAGCCCAGCCCGCTCACTGAGAACCAACTCATGGTGCACCTACATAACTGATATGATAGGTTATTTATACTCTGGGTGCTTAATACCCAGAGGTTTCTAAGCGCTGACCCGGGGATCGAACCTATGTTGCTCTGTGTCGTCTTGCTTCCAAGGCGAGCACATTGCCACTGAGCTATCCTCCCGAAATAATGAGAAGTGGTTAAAAAGCAACATAACACAAAGTTTACTGCAATATATTCACATACAATAGTTCTAGTTACAAAAGTTAAAAACATACATGTCAAATAACATACAAAAATCAAACTTTTCAATAAGATGTGTGAAGGCAACCTGGCATGACCAAAGTTAGTCACTAATAATCAATGGAAGGGAATAGCCCGAGACCTAGGGTCCACATTAGAAATACTGTAAACACAATTGGGCTGTAAAAACCAAAGGTCCTCTGATGCCCAAGAAGTACACAACAAATTGTCCCACTAAAAGCAGTCCTATTTGTTTTTATAAGGTCCATAAGGCCAATAAATGGCCGAAGTGTATTTCTAGTTTCAACTGCCACCAACACAGTCTTCCTCAGGGCTGGATATATGATATTTTATTTATATCGCGCTCGTACACAAGTGTTTCAGAGCGCGACAAGGCAAGGGAGGGGAGGGGAACAGGGGGGAACAAAACAACGATCTTACTAGGCCCAGTGACATTGAGAACGTGCAAGTGCATGGGAAAGGGATAGGGGAAAAGTGCATGGAAGGGGAGGGAGAAGTGGAAAGTGCGGAGCAGAGAAGCAGATTAATAATAAAATAAATAATAAAGGCAATAAACGGTGGCAAGTGCTGTGTTTAAGGCAGCAGACAGGGTAAGTCTGTTAAGTGCAGAAAGAAAAGAAAGGGTGTGGGGGACTGTATGGGTACAGATACAGACCCCAGTGCAGGAGGGTGGCAGGGTGGCAGGGTGAGCAGGTACCGGGGCCCGGAGGACAGAGGGTGGCAAGGTACACGGTGCTGGAAGAGAAACAGATCAGCAGGTGAGTGGGGGTGAAGGCAGAAGCAAAGAGGAAGGTCTTGAGGTGTTTCTGGAACCGGAGATGGTTCTCCTCAAGTTTCCTAGTGGCAGGGAGGCTGTTCCAAACGGAGGTCCCAGCCAAAGACAGATCTACCCCCAGCTCCTTTCTTTGAAAAATGACTGACCCTGAGGGAGTTAGAGATAGAGGAGCGAAAAGCTTGAGAGGGGAGGTATTTACAGAGGGATAGATGAAGGTATTTTGGACCCAGAACCATGAAGAACACAGTCATCAAAGACAAAACTTCCTTCAACCGTGCGCTCTGCAGTACACAAGGTACATAGCTGCAATGAAATCAAGAAAAGAAAAAAGAAAGAGGGGGTAAACTACTACTGCCCACATACATCTAGGACACCCACACCAATGTGATGGTCACCCAACAACCATGTGTAAACAAACGCCTCACTCCACCAAAAGACATCACCCTGTGAGAAGACTACGGTGTCCCCTGCACCATAATTACCAACCATTCTAAAACAAGCGAATTGCAACTGAAGTTCTGAACCCACAAAGGTTCATGGCAACCAATGGCTACCTTGTTATTAATCTGGATAAACCAGCAAAAGATGACCAATCTTCTTTACTGATGAATGTGGACTTAATCCATCCCACATGTTCCCCACATAATCATAAGAAAAAACAGAACAAATAACACGCACAAAATGAATATGGCACTTACATTACACTGCCACAGCCATGAACTATTTGCCACCAGAGTGCCAATGTTTTATAGGACAGCACAGGTATATTGGGCTCCATACTTACATATATGAGTGAAGAGGGCTACATTGCCCAGATCTCAATGAACTGTTCATCGAATTACATGTGAAAACAGCGTGTCTGATTCTCAAAGCTCACACCATAGTTACTGGTACCTCAGCACAGATACTATTGTAAAAGAGTAGAATGGAATAGAATGAGACATCGTCTTTTAATATACCATAATGTATTTCAACCACGCAAGCACAGTAAACCTACTAATGTTCCCATAGTATACCGTAATGGGCAGTATCTATGCAGTTACTTTGACCATGGAAGCATGGTACCATTGTATATTCTCATGGTGCCTACTTACAGGAATGACTGAGTGCCTCATCCTTGTTTCGCTCCAAACCAGTGTAGAGGTCACTACGTGTCCGCGCTGTATATAAGCTTTACCCAAATATGACTAACCATGTCTGACTTGTAATCACGTGTACAAACACAAACAATGGACTACATCCCAAATCACTGTCCTGCCACCGAAAATCTGTCAGCCATGTTAAAAGAGAATACATTACTCATGCAGTCAAAGGCATGTGCTCTTAAAGCATTAATACTCTGTAATTTGATCATGAGCATGAATATCTATGCTCGCAAATACTTAAAGCTGAATGTATGAACCGCATGGATAAACATAACAGTCTACTGCAAGTGCCGACAAATACACAGTCCTACAGAGGATTCAACTGTGTATATATCGTTAAGGGAGCAATCCTGCACAGGCCATAGGATATAGTGGGATGCCGAGAGTATATGTAAACCCACCAAATTCATTAAGTGTGCCTTAACCAGAGGTCAAATAAATTATATAACCAATGCAAGTCTCAGCATCTATCCAAAACACTGGTTTTATCTCTGCAGAAAGCTGCCACAAGCTCATAAATGGGCACAAATCGAACCATTCAGGTCCAACTAAAATGACTGCAAGTCAAAGAGTCATGCAGGGGGAACCACCATAAGAACCAAATTAAACAGTAGTCCATGGGGTAGCAGTTCCTCGTAGCCCAGATGATATTCAGTGATAACTGGTGGTGTGTGGAGAAAAATAAAGAGTAAATGGGCATAGACCGTTATGTACAGAGGCACAAGATGACATAAATCCCCAAATGCAGCTGGGACAACTAATGCAATACATTGCCCCACTCCATGGCCTCATTAAGTCCAATCACATGTGAGTGTAGATTGTAAATCCAAAGGGCTTTACAGTTAGACAACATTTGTGTACGAGAACCCCCTTGGTCACCAATAGACACTTTCTCCAGAACAAACCATTTTAAGTAGTTTTCCCTATGCTTGGTCTCCAAAAAGTGATCCACCAAGGGGGCTGTGACCATACCCGTTTGGATGCGCGAATGATGTTCCGTAATTGTAATGTGAATTGGTCTCTGAGTCTTTCCTACATAATGAAGTTGGCATGGACAGGTAACAACAAATGACATCACATGATTTACAATTTGTGCATTTGCTTAATTTCCAGATTTTGCCATTGTGTCAAAATTCAGCCATAGTCTCTGCACATGGATGGTGGCTCAACACAGGTGGCAACCCTAACTATGTTCTCATATCTTTGTGTAGGGCATGTACCAGGGACTGATGCAAATTCATAACTCTCAAAGGCAAACATAGGTTTGGTTAAACCAGGCTCAATACTTCGTAGGATGCTCCAATTTCTGTTGGTTACATGGCAGATTCTATTGCTCAGTGGGATAAAAGTAATCACACAAATCATTCTTTCGACATCTGGTTCTAGGTGTATGGACCTGTAATTGTTCACGGTTGTAGAACCGTGCCCTTTTCACAGAGCATTTCAAAAGTTTATTTGAGTAGCCTCTTTTTAATAACCTCTCAGTCATAATCTGTGCTTGTTCATTAAACGCCTCAAGAGATGTGCAATAGTGTCTAGCCCTTAGAAATTGATTAAAAGGGATGCTCTTACGTAGTCTCATGGGATGCTGACTTGAACCATGTAAGATTGAGTTGTCGATTTTGCAAAATAGAGTTACATCAACCTTCCCAACGTTAGCCCTTAACAGCAGGTCTAAAAAGGAGATATGTCTAACTGTATGTCACAATGAACTTCAAATGTCCACTCACAGTGAACTTCAAATGTCCACCAAGAGTGATGATTCAAGATAGAAACCGATTCTAAGTTGGTAAATCGCCTTTCCAGATGATAAGAATATCTATATATCTTCCAAAGATGGTGATATTAGATGCAAAATTGTTAGTTTCTGACCAGATGTACATATTCTCAAAAATCTTCTACGAATAATTTCCCAAACAGGGGGCGAAAGCCACCCTCATAGAGGTGCCTTTAATTTGTTTAAAGACGGTACCCTTAAAGACAAAGTAATTCTGTTTAAGAGCTGGAATAGTTAAGTCATTGAGAAAGGAGGTGGGAATCCTGTGGGGCATAGATTGTAGATCAAGGGCAGCAGTGATCACCTTTATGGCTTCTTCTTGCAGTATATTAGTATGCAAGGACTATATCCAAGGTTACAAGCCATTTATTTGCACTGTCAAACACCATGATTTCAAACAAGTAGATTATGTCACGTGAATCCTGTACATTGGATCGACCTTAATTGGAAAAAGGAGTCAATAAATGTAGTCACTGGTTCAAAGACCTGGAGGTTTCTGTAGTGGCTTGTTCACTTTAGGCAGCATATAGAAGGCAGGTAACCTAGTATTTTTTTTTTTAGCATTCAGGAATGTGAACTCAGTCAATGTTAACGTCCCTATATGCTATTTTTAGCAAAATGTCCATTTGGCTAATGCGCAAGACACGTTAATGGCTTTAAGAGCCATACTCACAGCAGAGAACATCCTTTTTCCCTGCATATCATCCTTTTTCCCCTATCGGGAGGGAAGGATGGATGGATAAGCAGCTGCTTTAGATGTAGAAGTAGCAGCTCGTACCATCAAGCTCTCATAAGTAGGGTGCCTGGAGAGAAAATCAGGCAACACAACCGATGGCTTATATTTCCTTACCAACTGTTTGTTGATAGCAGGAGTGGTATCAGGCTTCTGCCAATTATCCAAGAAATCGTTTTTAGCACAGAATGGAAAGGCAGTACAGGTTCTTTGGAGATCCTTTGCA
Source organism: Ambystoma mexicanum (assembly GCF_040938575.1). Lineage (NCBI taxonomy): Eukaryota > Metazoa > Chordata > Amphibia > Caudata > Ambystomatidae > Ambystoma > Ambystoma mexicanum. The sequence continues at coordinate 415,210,914 of NC_090934.1, read as the reverse complement.
GGACGTCCCCAAACCAAATACTCAGTGACCTTGTTCATCAATGTCCTGTACGCAGAACTTATATGAACAGTTGAGTCTGGTGATGCAAAATCCACTTCTGAAGTATCTAAACCACTGGCTTCCTTAAGGCAAGTAGCCAAGTCCTCCATTCAATTCAAGATTCCTCAGAAATTAGTTCCCAAGGGACATTGGGCACGACAAAGCTTTTGTGCCCGAAGGGGAAAAAAGTCTTCATCCTCTTGCTCCTCCTCAAAAATGTATTCAAAGGACTTAGTCTTTATTCGACAACCGTTTCAAACCCAAGGATGGATCGGAGGATGTCGTTGATGGCTGCAACGAAAATATTCCTCTACCTGAATCCTTCGACAGAGAAGATGTGGAAGCTTTTGTCTTAGATGAGTCTCTTGCGGTCGAAGCCACTTGAATCGGCATCTCAGGAGGCTTCTGACCCGGGCTTTTGCGTGCAAGTCAGAAACTTCGACGACTCCCTGCCGGCTTTAGAAGACGCAGTGGGATTGTTGGCATTCTTCGGGTCTTTCAAGGCGCCTGGAGGGGATGCCTTTGAGAAAACATCCACCATTTTCTGAAGGCACTCTTCCCAATCTGTTGCTGAGGCAGACTTGTCTGGAAAAAATACCTTCCTTTTGTGGGGCGAGGAGTCGGATGAAGAACGATGGCTTCTCTTGTTGGATTTTCTTTGAGAAGATGAAGAATGACACTAATTGTTCCTCGACTGCTTAGACCGTTTGGAGCGTTTATTAAGCCTATATTTAGAGGATTTCCTGTTCGAGGGAGCAAAGGATGGTGATTTAGATATCAACCATCCTAGGGCGAGTATAGGCTTCCTCTCCTTCAAGGACTTGCTAGTTATGGACTAACATGAACTATAGTCAACTTTGTGCTCTTTACTGAGACACCGGAGGCATACACTGTGTGGATCTGCGAGTCACAGTCTGCACACCTCTTGAAACCCATCTTCAGAGTAGACTTACTCAAAGAAAACAGTACTATCCAGTAGTAAAGAATCGCTCAGGAGAGTCGAATCGTTCCGAAGCGTGCCGTGCATGCGAAAAAATAGAACGGGTGCAGTGCGTGTTATTGATACAAACGTCGAGTGCGGCGATGGATGTCACCTGGAAACATGCCACTGAGGAATATCGACCAGAGGATGCACAGAGCCCTCTACTGTCGGAAAAAGTTTCTGAAACTGGAAGCAGGTTGTCAGTATATCAAAGATTTGGAATCCGTGGGAGGACACAATCCAATAGAAATCAACTGCTATATTGGAGTTGAATGCAAATTATCCTCTGGAAAAAGTGAAAACAATTCAAGTTATGAATGTTTGGATGATAAGGACCATCTAAAATCATTCGTAACATTCCAATAAATTAATGGAAAGGTTCTCCTTTTAAGTGAGCTACAGGTGGGTTGGCCCCCTTTTTTAAATGCAAATAAATGCATAACCCTGAAAAAACGCTGCAAATCTTCAGAAGTGAAATCTTTACTGTTGTTCCAAGGGCGAACCTTGCTGCTTATGCTTTTGGGTCGGTGTGCCACATTTGATTTGTTCCTGCATCCTAAGCAGACAATACAGTAGAAGTCTCCACCCACGCCCCATTCAATCCCACTCAGATGGTTAAAATGTGTCCAGCAAGGCAAGGACCAGACAATAGTATAAGAGGTTCTTTCTCCACTGCCCTTAAAATCCACCACTGGGCCACTCAAGAATCCTTAACATTTGTAAGGAGAAACTTTGCTTTTTTCAGCTTTCCCAGACCTTTCAATAGTACCCACAGCACATCTGCTGACCGATTTTGTAATCGTGACCTATTCTTAGTGAGTGAGGTCCTTTTCAACCACACAAACGCAACCCATTTTCTTTTGGGGCATTGGTCAGTCCTTCAGTTAACCAGTGCGGTGAGGGGGGCGGGGGGTTGGGGGGTGTGGTCCTGTGTCTCTCATTGATGTTTTTGTGTGGCACTACTACCTCCTGAAAGGATATTTGTATTTTATTTATTTATATGGTTCTCCAAGACCTTAGGCATCTGGGATAGTGTAGTACAGAGGAACCAGATTCCCCTTTCTTTTTACACTCATTGTTTTTATACTTAACAAGTGATGCTCACACAGGCTGGTAACAGTGATACCGGTTATTGCATGTTTAGGTGCACCTTAACCCTAATTTTACCCCATGGTTTCCCTTTGTCTACTGTGGTGTTCAGAAGGGCTAAACATGTTGTTGAAGCCTTTTCCTTTCAGTTCACTGGCTTTGCTGGTCAAGTAAGCACTTTGTGGATTTTTGTGCTTGCAAATTGACATGGACCGATTAGGGCGTCTCAGACACCTTAATACACATCCAAGTCAGCATGATGTCATCGATGCAGTGGAGTGGCTATCCAGGATTGTTTAGCTACTCAGAGTTTAAATGTGGCAGGTCCTTGGATAGATTGACTATGAACTACTGAACCCAAGGATCTGGAGCCATTTATCAAGTCAACCACTGAAACTCAAAGCTTGAGAAGCCCCAGAAGAGATGCTGATGCTGCTGCTGGTTAAGCATTGTCAACGCCAACTCTCAAAAATGGAACCTCTATTTTGTTTACCAGAAGTGGCCTGCAATGTTAATCCAAAACGTAAAATAAATGTAAGGTGATAAGCATGGGCGTAGGACATGGGGGGGTACAGGGGAGACAAATTCCCCCCTGCACAATTTTAAGTGGGGGGGATACAATGGCATTTATCTCCCCCCCCCTAGTTTCCCCCAGTTTGTGTTTCTCTGGAGTCTGCAACCTGTGCAGTGCTGCGTGCAAACTTCAGACTATGAAGTTTGCACGCAGTTCAGCAGCAACAGGTATTGGTAAAGATCCTTGTTGCAACAAGAACTCTGCTGCGCGCAGCTTGCTCGTGCGTTCCCCTTCCCCCCTGCGCATTTGGAGCATCACATGCCCAGGCCGGGGAACATACTGCACGCGCCCCTGTGACTCGAGTGCGCAGTGCACTGCTGTGCAGCCTCCTGCTCAGCTTCCAGAAGAAGCCACTAGCCAGGCAGCGATGCGTACTCCTGAGAGACTGACAGAGTGAGGGAGTGTGACACCGGCAGACTGCTGCAACGCCGACTCGACCTGGAGTCCTGAGAGGCTGAGACTCGACAAGACCTCACTTACTCAGCCTACTAAAGGTAAGTCAAAGTGGCCCCTGAGTGCAGGCCGGGCCGCGGCGATGCAGGGCCAGCATCGGGTTGGAATGGGGAGGAGTGCTAAGCGGTGTGCCTGTGGGGAAAGAGTAGGAGCAAGTGCGTGAGTTAAGCATGGGGGTGTTGTGTGAATGGTGAGGTTGGACATGGCAACAAAAGTCTGTGTATGGTTTGTGGATTATGCGACGTGGTTTGGGTGCACTGGCAGATGATTTGCGAGGGTAAACAATCGGTCTCGGTGAGATTCGGTTCTGGGGAGATTGCCGGTGTAAGGATAAGGAAGCTGCTAGGTGATGGGGTAGATGAATGTGCTTGTGGCAATGCAGGCGGACAGTATGATTATGAGTTTGCGTTGGCTGCATTGCACTGCCGTTCGTTACATGTTTTTTCAACATACATTACTATCGCCTGTGGAGCTATGGGCGTTGGCTGTGCCAGCAGGACCCGCCTCATGTTATTGTGATATTTTATATAGCACTAAGATGCAGCCTCTATCGCATGTGTGGTGCTTCCTAGTGCTTTTAGAAACTGGGGTATGCTGCACCGCTATGGAGTACCACTGTAGTAAAGCAAAGGGCAATATTAGTGCAATCTCGGGTCTCTGCCGAGGCCATCGGCTGTTAGTCTCTAAAAGGAACCACATGCAATGGAGCTCTCTGTTGTACATCTGTCATGTGTATCCCATGTGAGTGTTAATTCCCTGTATCTCATTCTCCCCTCACCGATATTGCTAGCTTGCCTTTGTGGGTCTAGTGGTATTATGGCCGGGGACAATGGCCCTCTTGTGCCAAGCGATGCTCTTCCCCGCAATGAAACGCATGCACCTGTCATGGCCATGGGCCCGGAACCCCAGACCCTGCACCAAACAACCTTTAAATGCAACATGGAGGGCCCAGCTGGACTCAGTCCTGGCGCCTTTGGTGCCAGGCTTGTAAATAAATGTGCACTAGCACATTTTTATTTGGTGCAAGTACTTTGTTTCCCCTGCAGGGGCCCCCACGTGCATTCGGTTGAGCGTGGCTGCTGGGGAGAGTCAGACGGCACGTGTAAGCATCCTTTAGGAGTGGCAGGGTGGGGCCAATGAGTCAAGACTAATGGGCGTGGCCAGAGCTGGGCTTTATAAGCCTGCTCAGCCCTCATACACGCGCTTCACGCTATCTGCTATTGCAGCATAACACTCACCGCCGCCTAAGCGCATCTTACCTGTTTCCAGCTACCGCCCTGAGCGCACCTGACCTGTTTCCAGCTACCAGCCTGAGCGCATCTTACCTGTTTTCAGCTACCCGCCAGAGTGCATCTTACCTTGTTTCCAGCTACCAGCCGCAGCACTTACCTAGGAATCTGCTTCCTCCAGCACGCATCATCGTGGAATCTGGCAATCATCTTCCATCTCCAGACTTCCGGAAAGCAATGTTATTGTGATATTTTATATAGCACTAAGATGCAGCCTCTATCGTATGTGTGGTGCTTCCTAGTGCTTTTAGAAACTGGGGTATGCTGCACCGCTATGGAGTACCACTGTAGTAAAGCAAAGGGCAATATTAGTGCAATCTCGGGTCTCTGCCGAGGCCATCGGCTGTTAGTCTCTAAAAGGAACCACATGCAATGGAGCTCTCTGTTGTACATCTGTCATGTGTATCCCATGTGAGTGTTAATTCCCTGTATCTCATTCTCCCCTCACCGATATTGCTAGCTTGCCTTTGTGGGTCTAGTGGTATTATGGCCGGGGACAATGGCCCTCTTGTGCCAAGCGATGCTCTTCCCCGCAATGAAACGCATGCACCTGTCATGGCCATGGGCCCGGAACCCCAGACCCTGCACCAAACAACCTTTAAATGCAACATGGAGGGCCCAGCTGGACTCAGTCCTGGCGCCTTTGGTGCCAGGCTTGTAAATAAATGTGCACTAGCACATTTTTATTTGGTGCAAGTACTTTGTTTCCCCTGCAGGGTCCCCCACGTGCATTCGGTTGAGCGTGGCTGCTGGGGAGAGTCAGACGGCACGTGTAAGCATCCTTTAGGAGTGGCAGGGTGGGGCCAATGAGTCAAGACTAATGGGCGTGGCCAGAGCTGGGCTTTATAAGCCTGCTCAGCCCTCATACACGCGCTTCACGCTATCTGCTATTGCAGCATAACACTCACCGCCGCCTAAGCGCATCTTACCTGTTTCCAGCTACCGCCCTGAGCGCACCTGACCTGTTTCCAGCTACCAGCCTGAGCGCATCTTACCTGTTTTCAGCTACCCGCCAGAGCGCATCTTACCTTGTTTCCAGCTACCAGCTGCAGCACTTACCTAGGAATCTGCTTCCTCCAGCACGCATCATCGTGGAATCTGGCAATCATCTTCCATCTCCAGACTTCCGGAAAGCAACGCTCCAGTCTGACGCTGTGACAGATGGTGCCTGCAAGAGAAAAAGATAAAGACAAGGTTAGAATTCACTAAAACATTACGTTTAAGGTCGCGCTTAGACAAATCCTCACGCTTTACCTTAAACCAACACTCACCTGCTGTCGGAGCATCGTGGACTCCATTCTCTTCCCATTTGGCCTCGCTTCACGCACCGAAACTACCGATGGGCCGCATATCATCTATTGGGAGAAAGCAGAGGAAAGACATCATTAAAAGGATACAGACAATAATCAAGAATCAACATTACAATATTTTAAAAGTCATAAGACACTTACCTTCAGGAGTGGTTCAGCCACAGCCGGTCTGGGCTGCCACGCACATGGGCCAGTGAAGGAACTCAGTGCATCAAAAGCGCCCCTGCAGTGGGAAGCAGGACGGAGAGCTTGCCATCATTAATCAACAGGTGAGACTATATGGGTTGGCGCATGCTCACCACATTCTGGGAAGAAGGGTTCAAGAGGGACAGCAGTCATATAGCAGCATTCTCATGATCTCTCATACCCTCACGGAAGCAGTGTCAACAACCAGCGCAGTCCACAGCACACGAGCAGGGGAAGAAGCCCGACAAGGCAAATTCACTTCCAGGGAGGGCTGCAACCGTGCCCCAACATCCCCGCAGAGACCAGGTAAGCGTAACAGCACTGCCGCGTTCCTTCCTAAAACGCCCACGTAGGCTGGAGTTCCCACCTTGCCCTAAAGAGGGACAGCAGTGGGCACTTCGGGGAGACGCCTGAATGTTCACATTATAAGAGACAAAATTGGAGAAAGGTAAGAGTTAACAAATCGCCCCTTTTGTCATCGGCCACCTTACCAGAGTCCTGGCTTTTTAGCCCACATCACTTTGCATGCTGGGACGTGTAGTTTTGTACTTATAATGGGAAATCTAACACTCGTGTCGCAGAATGCAAAGCGCTGTGGGTTAAAAGCCTAGGACTGGATACATGTGACTTTAACGGCATGGGGTCACCCTGTCGGGGCAGTGGGCATCTGTGGGAGCTTGGGCCACTCTGCATATTTGCGCCAGGAGCTGCCTGCCACTGTTAGTCATTTCTTTTTATTTATCCAGCAACCCTTTGCATATTATCACTTTAAAAATAAATAATTGGGATAAGGGGAAAAAGTGGAACTCTAGGCCACAGGATCTGATGCAGGGTTGGACTGGCCTATAGGAAACTCTAGAGATTTCCCAGTAGGCCTATGCACCCTGGGCCTGCTTTGTGTGGGAACCTAATGAATTTTCTAATTTTCTCATAGGAAAAGGGTTGAGCCTGCTGAAAATGTGTAATATTGGGCCACTTTGAAAATTATTTCCAGGGCCTTTTTTGGTTCCCAGTCCACCTCTGATCTGATGTGCTGTTGGCCAGTTCTGGCTGAAGGTGGCACCTATGCCCTGGAGGAGCCACATGTCAGCAGTTAAGCTTCACAAGCCATGCTGGACATTCAGAGGCACAGTCCCATCTCCCTAAGCAGGCCAGTCGCCCTCTTAGCACATGAAATAAAAGCACTTCATGCCCAGTTTAGGGGCATGTACCATTTGGCTGGGAACAGTTTAACTAGCAGTTAGTGGTATACAATCAGAGATATCAGTGACTAAGTTAGTTAAATGATCGCCAGTGGCTGTCTTACATGCTGCATTCTGATTATACAGGGTTGCATTACAATTATTGGCTACATTTTGCGATCAATTGTTGCATTGGAAGCCCCCTGAGCACTAACTGCGAATGCAGAAAGGACATGTATGTAACTTCTTCAGCAATGTAATGACAAGGACGTGACCGAGCCGTCCTTAGCACTTGAAGGTTTATCTTTAAGGTGAATACATATTGCAGAAGAGACTTGCAAGGAGTGTAGGAGATTTGAATACAATGCCTACATTAAGTTGTTTATAAGGAGTACAAACAAGGAAGGATGTATTAAGAGTGCATGGAAGTTGCCTCTCCCACCCACCCATCTGGAAATTTTCCAAGAACCCATTGAAATGTATATTACACCAGCTGGACAAGAGCAATAAGAAAACCGTAATGTAACAGGGCTTCTGAAACTTATACACACATCCTGTGTGGCCTCTGCCACAATTAATGCAAATCTGAGATTCTGATATTCGGCACACACAAACTCCAGAACCTTCTTGCTTCCATGGGCAACCTTGCCCATACCAGTGAATACTGTGGAATTTGTGGCTAACCTGTTGACTCACAAATGACGTTCTATCCCCATATCCAGCTCAGTTTGAGGAACATGCTCTATGCACTCCATATAACTGGCAAAATCCTGCTTTTCATGGGATCAGCAATACAGCTGAAGTAACCCGAACAGTATTATTGGCCACATTGAACTACTGCAACACCTTTCTAGGCTTTGCAACCAAAACCAAAAGCTGCAAATCCTTCCAACTAGTACAAAGCAAAGCACCAAGTTTGGTCCTGGGCCTCAAAAGGACTGACCAGATCACGTCCAGGCTGGAAACCCTCCACGGGTTCCCAATAGAAAGCAGCATGAAGTTCAAGATGCTGTGCACTGTCCACTAGTCTGGGGGACTTGAGACAATGTTGCACGTCACACCTATAAACTTGGTTTAATATTTTAATGTCAAACTAGTACAAACCTTTAAAGACACTAGGTGTAATCTAAAACTGAAAAGGGGTGCCTATATCACAAATAGTGTCAGGAAGGGATAACAAAATAAATGGTTCCCTGGTTCAGATTCTCCAAATATATTGCCTGTAGGTGCACGTTCCTCCTGGGGCACCCTATGCTACAATAGAAAAGTTCACAATGTGGCCAAAGTCTTCACACCTAGTCTTGAGTCCGTAGCTTCCTGGCCGCCCTAATCTAAATAACATAAAAGTTCCAAAGATTGGCCAAAGTAAACAGTACTTTAATTCTCATTACTATTCTAATAAAAAATACGTGTTCCTTAGTCCTTTCCAGCTTTATCACAGGATCCCCCTGGACCTTGGAATTCAGGCTTCACACCAGGTCTGTTCCCAAACCTTGATTTTAGGTATTAGGATTCACACTAGGCCTCTCTCATAGGCCTTGTATTTCAAGATGTACAGCAGGCCTCTGGGTACAGGATTCACAACAGGCCTACCTCATAGGCCTTGGGGTATCAGGATTCACCCCCACACTACTAGGGGCAGGCTATCCCTGTCCTCCCCAGTGTGTTGTGGCTTCTGGGCTTGGCTTGATTTTAAATAGTGATCTGTTTGTTTGGTTGAGTCCATTTTCATAGCTCTTGGTTCCACCCCAAGAGTGCTGCAGCTAAAAAAGTACAATGTAGACTTGCATGGATGCTGTGGGTGCTGCTAAAATACTCATTTTAGCATTTAATGTATTAATCATTGCTGGCGAGCATTCGTTGTTATTGCACAAGTCATGTGGATGTTTAATCTCACTTGTCAAACGAAACTCCAGCTCATGGTCTAGAGTCTGTACCCATTATGCAAACTGTATAGACCTAAACGATATAAAACACACTATTCACTCGATACAGCATCCACCACGTTTTAACTCTTTGCAAGTCTTCCTTCTCTGCTTGTGTTCAATACTCAATCGCATTATTTTCTTTTGGCGGAGGGGGTGTACGGCTTTTTCTTTTCAACATGTTTCAACCTTCAAAAACCCTATGTTTTATGACAGTTTATAAATGAATCTATTGCCTAAAGGGGAGGGCCTAAACCAAACATGACTGTTTGTGTATAGTGTGTAGGATTTAATTTAGTACAAACATACCAACAGTGCCCTGCCTGATGCTAGTCGTTGAGGTGTCCTCAGTCATCCCCAGAGTCCTCTCCCAGGTGCAGAGTTGGAGCACACATACTACTCCCGAACTCTGAATGAAACCTCTGCCAGACTCCCAAGGTGTCCCCTGTCCCCCCCAGAATTTATGGGTCGCCTACGCCCCTGGTGATAAGGTAGCAAACAGGCTCTTAGGTGGGGAGTCCTTTTAAAGACAGCCATTTCATCTGACACTGGTGATTGTAGGTCTTTCACTGCCCCGCCCCATTACTGGTAAATAGGGAAAGTGTTCTTTTCCACAAGGCCAGTGACAAAGAATAGCCAGGACTGTTTAACAAGTAGGGCCCAAATCTAATGTAGTTGGGCACACCCCAAAAGGGGCATGCAGAGGGAAAGGGGTTTGACCTCCAAATTGTGCATTGTAACTGCGAATTGTAGCTAAAATAATGCATCAGAAATGGTATGAATACTGTATATCTAATTAGAGGCGTAAACACATTAAGGTACACAAAACGTATTTCCATAAAACTTCTAAACCGTAGTTTAAAATGATAACGGACATGTTCTGTAATTGGACAATTTCCTCTGTATACAGATCTGTGAATCTTTGCTTTGCCTGTGTAAATACAATGGAGCAGAAATTCACACTGAGCAGCAGTGGCGGCTGGTGTATTTTTTAATTGGAGGGGCGTAAACATTTTCCATGAACATGCATAGTGATGAAGCATAATGTGACAAATCACAAGCGTATTCATCCCTTCTCCCCAAGGGAGGGCCATGCCCTTTGAGGCTAGCGAGGTGATCCCGCTCCGCAAGACCCTCCCCCTAGGGGTCTGGGCAAGTAGGACCTCAACTGGAGTGACTCCCCCTTCGGGGACAAGGACTTCCATTCTGAGACAAAATTCCCTAGACCAATCACCCGATCTGCATACATGGGACTAGCTGCTATGTACACTAATTCATCATCCTTACGTTTGGCTTCAGACAATGTGGGAACAAAACAGTTGTATAAAAAAAAAAAACAACTGGGACGAGAAGCCTCCTTATGTGATTACGCCTTGGAGTGGAAGAGCCGAAGGAAGTTGCGGAGCCTGAGATTTTTGGAAATCCAAGAAACGCCAGAGTGAGCCACCTGTGAGCCCAGTCAAGGGAGCCCAGAACGCTACAGCAGGGGAGGCAGGCACTGAGAAGCAACAGAAATGCACGCCAAGCTCAGCAAAGGTTCCCTTGCGTCAAAAAGGTAACGGGGAGAACAAGAGAGGTGGGAGGCCGCCGGGATAACATATTGGGAGGAGAGAAAACTCTCAAAGTCACAAGTATGAAAGTCAAACATTAAGGGAGCAGATTTGGAGATAACTGAGATCATACAGAGCATGACGACCAACTCTGTTTGGGAAATAGATAAAAAGTAGAAATGAATACCCTGGGTGGAAGGGAGAAGCCCACCGCAAATGAGTAACAAGTATTGTGAAATCAGACTGGCAAGGGGACAGAACCATAAAAGAGAGAATCCAATAGCAAGAACCCAAGAGAGGGGGACTCATCATTTGGATAAGGTCATACAAAGCATAGGGTTATAAGACACACAAGTAAAGAACAGAGTGTGAGAAACTATTTCAAGGAAAGTTGTCATAAAGCAGGCATTACAGAGGATGCAAGACTGAGAAACCTGAAGGTGTCTCCCTGGCTAGTCCCCGGGGATCTGTCATCCAGGTGGCCAGGAACAGCCATTGCTATTGGATCCAGTTCCTGGGGGTGGACTAGTGAGGGAGGATCACCTGGATGAGGGGCTCTTGGGGAGTAGGAGTGGTATAGCGACGGGTAAGATGTGGTATTCCCCTTCTTTCATCACCTTTTCCCCATCCCACCAAGTAGGATATTGCAAAACACTGCCCCCCCCACCCCCCACCTTCTGCTTTTCCGATACAAACACTTTTGCACAACACGGAAGACAACGGACTAACACTAGAGCGGTTTACCTGACATGTCCCAATACAAGGGTCAGACAAAGTCAGGCAATTGACCTAAATCACTCACACCTGACGGCCCTTTCCCTTCCACACAGGGATAAAAGGTGGAGCACAAGACGAGCTAGGCAAACCGCACAACGTGAAGGCTACCTCAGCACGGCAGTTCAAGAGGAGACGAAAGACGTTGTATACAGAGAGGGTGACAAGGAGATAAGTGACCTTGCCCTTTCCGGTCCAGGCCTGTTAAACCTCCGTAGATGGAAGCATAAGACTGCAAACAAAAGCCAGCGTGTGTTGCAGCAGATGTCTACTGTACGCGAGACCCACCTCCGCTGATATCCAAGCCGGGGAGAGACGCACGTCTCATTGGTACCAACCTTGACTCCAAAGCCAAGCGGTTCTTCACAGCCGGTGAGTTGAGGGGAGTGTCGATAAGAACACAAACTGTGTTGAACAAAAAGTAGGCAAAGGCTAATTTGAACCGTTAAATATAGGATTGAGAAATGAGGGGAAAAACAGGTAACAGAGGAGGTCGGCACCACGTGGGTTCTCAAGCAGGAAACTCTGGGTAATTATCCGATGGTAGAAAGACTACCATATCCAGAAGGACTTAGGCAGAGGCGAAGTTGGGTCAAAGGGGTCATACAGGGGTCTTGTCAAGTCCTCTGTACCGTCGAAAGTCTTTGACCAACAGATGATTGAGAACGCCAAGGGAAGTGAATCCTGCATGGTGAACATTAATACATGAACTGTGTTCCATAAAGATTGGCAAGCGTGAACCCCGTAGAGGGATGCTGATGAGAGGGGGCGACATCTAAAGTCTAGAGAAACAGTGGGTTGACAAAAGTAAACCCGGCAGAGGGATGTCCACGAGAATTGTTTGAAAATGCTTTAAGACTGCTGAAAGTTAAAAGGGTGAACGGTCTTTGTGCAAAGCCATAGTGAACATAGAAGAGGGAGGCTGAGAACCGAGACATATATTCATAAGGGGTCTGCGCCCGGAAGATGGGGACCCAGACGTGACAAATCCTCACCTCAAGTACAAAAAACCAAGAGGTATTGCAAGGCAAGGGGAAGTGTCCCCCTTGTCATTTGGGATCCGAGCCTGGCAGAGGGAGATCCAGGGGTGGAAAGTTCTCACCCAATGTTCACTGAGAAGGGAACTGTCTTGTGAATTTGTTGAATACGATAGTCTGAAGGGTCTGCGCCCGGAAGAAGAGGGGTACCCAGGGGTGAAGACGTCACTGAAAGTGTACATGAATCAGAACTTTGTGTTTGTTTGTGGAATACATCAGGCCTCGAAGGAAAGAAGACTTTCATTGAAAGGAGACTTTACCATCGAAGAAACTGATAGCTGGAATGGAACTGCCAGCTCATGCTGAGAAAGCTCGAGTGTGTGCTGTGCTCCAAAGTCCCACCTTGTCCCGTGCTAAAAACGTGGGAAAGGGAGACCTCAAGGCAATCAGATACTGACTTTATATTTGAACACTGTTTCTTTTATTTTGATACCCTATCCCACACTCTTTCTGTAACTAGTTGTAAGGAATTGACAATAGGTTATTTTCTTAGTAAAACAAGTTACTCTCTTACCTGGTAACGTTCTTTCGATGGGATGGTCCGACGACGTATTCCATATCTAGGAGAGTAATCACCACAGCTGTGCTGCTTCGGAAAATCTTTCGGCGTCTGCGTCCTGCGTCGATGACGTCGATACGCTGCCCTCGAGGACCTCCTCGACGGCTGACATCACTGGATGTTATAAGTAGGACGCACAACGCCTGTAGCCTCAGTTGTAGTGTTTTTTTCCCAGAACGTGTGCCACCAGTCTTCTGCCAGTCTGACACACAAAGCCTTGCGGAAATGTAAGCTGCAATCGCATAAGAAATTCTGTAGCGGGGAAGGTAGGGAGGGAGAGATATGGAATACGTCGTCAGACCATCCCATCGAAAGAACATTAACAGGTAAGAGAGTAACTTTTTCTTCGAGGGGATTGGGTCCTCCGACGTATTCCATATCTATGACAGACTCCCAAAGCAGTACTAATGCAAGGAGGTGGGAAAAGAATTTAGAAAACAGAAATTTAGCATGCCGAATCAAATTGCGGAGTAAAGGACCGCCTGGCCAAAAGCCAGATCCTGCCCCCGGATGGAATCGAGGGAATAGTGACGTACAAAAGTATGTACCGAAGCCCAGGTGGCTGCATCATAGATGTTGCGAATAGGAACACCCCTCTGCAGGGCAGTAGGGGCAGCCATACCCCTGGTAGAATGGGCCATAAGCCGACCGGTGGGTCCTTACCCGCCAAGCGGTAACACTCAGAGATAGCCAAAATAATCCAGCGAGACAAAGTCTGTTTCGTCACAGCCTGTCCCAAACGCTTTCCAGCGTAACCAATAAAGAACTGATCATCCACTCTGACCTATGGAGCCTCTCCTCTTCCTTACCAGGATGTGGAGGAGGATAAAATGCCGGAAGAACACCCTTATGGCCTAAATGAAATTCCGACACCACCTTTGGAAGAAAAGAAGGACGAACTCTAAGGACAACCCAGACCTTATAAAACACAGTGAAGGGTGGCTTACCTGAAAGTGCCTGTAATTCACTCACTCACTCTGTGAGCGGAAGTGACCGCAACTAAAAATACAGTTTTCAGAGTTAAAAGTCTCAAAGGGCATGAATGCAAAGGCTCAAACAGAGCACCCATCAGAAACTTGAGAACAAGGTTCAAATCTCAACCGGGCACCTGGAAAGGTGACGGAGGGAACACATTAGTGAGCCCTTTCAGGAACTGAGAAATTAAAGGAATTTTAAAATAGGAACACTCATCAGACGAGCGCTTAAACATGGACAGCACCGCCAGGTAACCTTTAATGGTACCCACTTGAAGGCCCCTGTGGGCCAAAGAAAGCAAAAAAGACAGAACCATGGGAATTTCACATGCAAAAGGATCCACATTCTGAACCCTGCACCAGTCGCAGAGCTTTCTCCAACTGCAACGGTACAGGGACTTTGTTGCGGGCCTTCTGGCCGAAAGCAACACCTCCATCACTTCTTCAGGGAGGTCCCAATCCCTATACCTCAACCTTTCAGAAACCAAGCGTGAAGGGTGAGGGACCTGACCTCGAGATGGAGAATCCGACCCCCCTCCCGTGAGAGCAGATCGTCTCGGTAGGGAAGACGACGTGGAGGACAGATGGACAAGTCGAGAAGGTCCGGGTACCACGTCCTCCGGGCCCACCCCTTTTTGTTGAGGTAGTGCATGGCCACTGTGTTGTCCGTCAGGATCAGGACATTCTTTCCCTCGCACAGTCGGCAGAAAAGCTTTCAGGGCTAGCCCGACGGAGACCAACGACCGCTGACTGTCAACTCGTTGGCATGAGCTCCCCATCCTGTGAGGGATGCGTCTGTCACGATTGTCACCTCTGGCCAGGGCAACCAAAATGTAGCCCCCCCTCAGATTGCCTTTGTCGGCCCACGACAGAAGGTCCCGGGCGACCGAAGACGGCACCTGAACAGGGTCCGACATCCTGCCGGAGGACTGAGACCACTGGCGCTTGAGTGCCCATTGCAAAGATCTCATCCGCAACCTGGCCTCTGGCACCAGAAGAATGCAGGATGCCATGAGGCCGAGCAGTCTCAAGAACTCGAACGCTGGGAGAGTCTGGGCAAGTTGAAACTTGTGCACCATCTGCTGAATGTGATGAGCCCTCACCTGGGGAGGAAAACACTGGGGAGGAAAACACTGTCCCAGGGATGTGTTGAGCATCGCTCCGATGTACTGGAGCCTCTGAGTAAGTGTCAAAAGGGACTTCTTTAAGTTGAGGGAGAAGCCCAGCTTGTGGAGGGCGTGGCAGGTGACTGACAGATGATCCAGGACTTGCTCGGGAGAGTGCACCCTGATCAACCAATCGTCCAGGTAGGGGTAGACGTGAATCCCCCCCCTTTCCTGAGGTGCGCTGCCACCACTACCATGAGCATGGTGAAGACCCTCTGGGCAGAGGTCAATCAGAACGGCAGGACCCGAAACAAAGTGCAAGTCGCCAACCGCGAACCTCAGGTACTTCTTGTGCTTCGGATGGATCGGCACATGAAAATAAGCGTCCTTGAGGTCGAGAGACACCAACCAGTCCTGAAGATGAAGGGCCTGGAGGACTTGAGAAAGAGTAACCATCTTCAACTTGTGGTTCCTGAGGAGTTTGTTCAAACCGTGCAAGTCCATGATGGGTCCCAATCCCCTCCCCCCGTCTTTCTTGGAAATCAAAAAATAAGGGGAATACCATCCCTTGTTCCTCTCCGCTACAGGCACCAGTTCTATGGCGCCTTTCTCTAGCAGGGATTGAATTTCCTGCGCAAGGAGCGGATCCGGACTCTTCAAAGAGAGATTCCCCGGTGGATTGTCTTGAGGCCTCTGCCGGAAAGGAAGACAGTAGCCGTGGGTTATGATCTCCCGAACCCACACATGTGAAGTAATAGTGCGCCAATCTGCGAGATGCTGCGCCAGCCTTCCCCCAACCGGCAAACCATGGGACATGGCCTCATGACTGAGCTGAAATGGCTGCGGCGTTGCCTGAGGGCAAAGAGGCAACAGCCAAATCGGCCTTGGCACCTCGAGTACCTCGTTTTCCACCTCTGGCACTCCTACGGTGGCCCCTTTGACTGGCAGATCCTCTCGCTTTACCAAAGGATGAGTAATAATGAAAAGAACCTCCCCTCCATTGCTGTCCCCTACGACGAAAAGGCGGAGGTTGCCGAACTGCAGCGCCCAACGACTTCGCTGCAGCTTTTGAGGTCTGCAACCGCTCAAGGCTCTCGTCAGCCTTGCTGGCAAAGAGATGTTCCCCGTCAAAGGGCATGTTGAGGAACCGGGCCTGCACTTCAGGAGCAAACCCAGACTTCCGCAACCACGCAAACCTATGTATCACGGTGCTCGCCGCCATGGACCGACTGACGCAATCTGCCATGTCCAAACCCGACTGAACGGCCTCCCACATAGCATCCGTGCCATCCTGAACCATGGCAAGGAAACCATCCCGTTCATCCCCTTCGGGAATATGCTCAGCCGCCAAGGAAACATTTCCACAGAGTGTGCATGAAACGAGACAAGGCACAAATGGAGTTGGCTGCCTGAAGCGCCATACCCCCGGCAGAAAACACTTTCTTTGCCCAGCCGTCAAAACGCTTGTCGTCCCTATCAGGAGGGATGGTAGGGTACGACGCCTGCTTTGCCGGGGCGGTAGCTGCCTGCACCACCAAACTCTCCGGAGTAGGGTGCTTGGACAAGTAGCAGGGGTCACTACTGGCTGGGCGGTATTTTCGCGGCAAAGACTTGCTCTCTGTCGGGAGACTCTCCGGAGCAGTCCAAGCCGCTGCCACCCTCCTCTGTAGAGCCATATGAAACGGGAGTACCGGGTCAGTTGTTGGACCAATGTCGAGGATATCCGTAAGGTCATCCTGAACAAACTCCCCTGGAGGAACAGACCATCCTAAGTACTCAGTGACCCGTGACATAAGGCTCCGGTACAAAGAATCGGCATGAGTGCCAGGCTCAGGCCTACAAAACTCCACCTCCGGAGGTGTCCAGCCCACTAGCATCATGCAGGGACTGCCTCAGGTCCTCAAACTGGCTATGGCCCGAGAGAATCTCGTCCGGCACCGTGTCAGGCACCATGCCATCATCAGAGCCCTCATCCACCTCTGAAATGAACTCCAGATGACGGTGAGAAGGCACAGAACTGGAACCAAAGCCATGTTTGACCTTGGCCAGAGCCTTTCTAGGCGGTTCCCCGAGCCACGGGTTCCCCCCGTAGACACAGCCCCGAAAGGCGTCAAGTGAATCGGCGTCGACGACAGACGCAGCGCCGACAACATCGACGGCGTCGACACAGGCCTCGAAGGCGGAGCCCCGAGCGTGTCCCTTCGACATCCTAGGCGCCGAAGGCTTTCGACAACTTCCTTGGAGGTGGAGCCTCGAGAGTCCGTTGACGTCCTCAGCGCCAACAGCGTCGATTTCTTCCTCAAAGACTTCACAGGTTCCCACGGTATCGAGCGCGTCGAGGACCGGGACCTGGACCGGGCATGCCGACAACGATTCCCCTTGTCCGAGCGGGACCTTTCCTGCGAATCGTGACAACCACCCGAGCCCAAAGGCGTGCGAGCGGCTTCTCTCGGCTGATCACGACCGACCCCACTCGGAGGCGCGGACGGACCAGTGCCCTGTGATTCGAGAATCGCCAACATTTTTTTCCCGAAGGAAGCCCATTCCTCCGGTGTCACATGCTTGGTGGGATAAGCGACCCGCCGACGGGCGACCGATGCCTGCGCTTCCGGGAATGCCTCAAAGAGGCAGAGGAGTGGCGAGACCGACTCCTGGAATGAGACCCACTGGACTTCCGACGATGACGCGGAGAGTTGCCTCTCGAATCATCCGTCGAAAAACCCACAGACCTCGACTTCCGGGGCTTGGACACCTTACCTATCAACAACTTCTTCTTGTGCTCCCGCAAGGCTTTGGACGTGAGCGACTGGCAGTCGACAGTCATCCGTGTCATGGGCCTCCCAGAGGCAGGCGTTGTGCGAGTTCGTCACCAACATCTTGGACCCACAGTCCCCGCATTTCTTATAGCTCGGACGCGGGGTTGAAGACGAGGTAGACATCTTCACGAACAATAAATTCACAAAACGAACAGGTTCGAAGAACCGAGATGAACAACAGAAACTCCAAAGAGTCGAGGCATACCGAGATTCACGAAGCGAACACGTTCGCGGAAAAAACGGAACTGAGTCTACGGGCGTCATGCGTACTACTTATAACATCCAGTGACGTCGGCCGTCGGAGGTGGTCCTCGAAGGCGGCGTATCGAAGTCATCGACGCAGGATGCAGAAAGATTTTCCGAAGCAGCACAGCTGTGGGGATTACACTCAGATATGGAATACGTCGGAGGACCCAATCCCCTCGAATAGGCCCTTTTAGTTTGACACAACGCCAGTGGGACTGCCTTATCTTTCATTCGATGGTTGATGCTTGCTCCCATCATAGATTTAGGTTAGGCGTTTTTCTATCCTTCATTTAAAGTTCAATAATCACCCTTGAACTGTGATCACTTGTGTCTGTCTTTACTGTTGCCACCATGAGCTCCTTACAAACACTCACAAGTAGATGGGAAGAGCTACATGAGATCATTAAGGAAACGTCAAGAGAATATTAGGGAAGATAACGTAAAGAAACCTATTCCTAAACAGAAATATTTGTTTATCAATAACCACAGGAGACGAAATACAGCCTTAAAGAGAAAGTTGCTGGGAAGTAGGCAAGAAGTGAGACGACCAGGAGAAGAGACCTATTTTAAATTATTCATATTAGTGGTAGGGTCAGGTAGAGTTAGGTTTGGGACTGAGGCCAAAATATACTTTTTGACTTCCTGACGACAGACGAGAGCACCTTGAGTTAATTTAGATAGGCAGGACGATCCCTTTAGTAAGAAGGAAAGATGGGCCTTCTTCATATATTTTCCTTAAAGAAAGGTAACATGTCAATGTGCCCAACTACTTCTGACCCGCCACAATAGCGAGTGAGTCTGGACCAACTAAGCAGAGTTTGGAGGTGGGTAAGCCTGGAGAACATTTTTTGAATAACTGTTACAAATTTTGCTTTTTAAAGCAAACTTTCCGTGAAAAATGGTCTAAAAAAAAAAGCCAGGTAGTTTACAATGTTTTCTTGTGCAAGACGGGAAAAAATACAATTAAATGCCAAGTCACAAACAGTTTACAGGTGCATTTTCATACACATTTGCATTATGCTTTTGCCCACTACATGCCAGGGTAAAAAACACTTTCAGGCTAAATGTGCTCATACATGTCCATGTGGGCTGCACTAATCTATGCCATAAAAACATATACACATATACAGAGTATGCTCATGGAATACAGGAGGCCACTCCCATTTTATTCGACAAGGACCAACCGAATTTCAGAAGGTACATATCATATGTTTAGAAACATGGATAACCACAGAAGTAATCTGCGATGGGTATACTACCCATACAAATCCAGCCATCGAACGTAAACAAGGAAGACCATCATCCGGTATGATGCTAATAACAAAAATTGATCTAAATCTGAAAATTATGGAAACAAAGAACTTGAACCCTTGGGCTCAGTATATGACCATACAAACGGAAGAGCAGAGATCAGATATTGACAAAGAACAAACTAAAGAAAAGCAAGGAAAAATAAGTGTAATCTTCAACCTCTACTGGAATCCAATAGTTAGTGATGAAGGTTTTATAGACACCATTTTTTCGGCGATAGATGACCTTAGCACCAAGCACAAGAACATAGAATTTATCATATGTGGCGATTTGTATTTCCATCTATATTCGCCCAATGGAAATCTATGTGACAATGCGAATCTAACCAGCAGAGCCCGGAAATGGACAAAAGAAATAGCACTGAGAAACCTCACCCTCACAGGCAAGGTGACAAATGAACCAGGTCAAGTAATGCCAACCTGGACCCGAGGCAAAACAAAAGCTATAATAGATTACATATATGTATCGGCTGGAATAAATCATGCAATATCTAAAACAACAAACATTGCTTCAGACAAGAGCGACCACCACCAACTACTAATAACATGGGAGCAAAGCATAAATCATATGAATATGCAAAACCTACCATCTCTGGAATTTAATAATGGGATGAACAGATTAAGAATAAAACACAACCAAATCAGCAAGCTGGTGAAAAACTGAACTATGAATGGCTACTCCAACCATTTCAACAAGCAACAAGAAAAACAGAAAAAGTACTTAAAAGTTCATAAACACTATTTTAATAGTGAGATTAATCAAAGAAAAAAAGGAAATGCAGAAAAAAGTATGAGTTATGAAGAAACAAAACACGGAAATTAGTACCCAGCAAATAAGATCTGAAAAACAGATATATAAAAACTGCTTAAAATCTGTTGAAAGTACTTTACAACAAAATGAAGCAGAAGCTATTCTGATTGCTCTCAAAAATAGGAATAGACAATGGTTATGGACGCTCATAAACCCAACCACTGGGAACAAAGACAATATGATTCAGGATGTACCTGAGCAGAAATGGAGAAAGCATTTTATTTTAATTATTTATTGCATCTCTTAGTACAAATGTACTTTTAACACAAGAGAATAACAACATTTTACAAATACCATGTTTTAAAAAGCCAAAGCAAACAGAAGAATCACTTAGCACAAATTTAAACAATGCTTAACTGTACCTTTTAAAAATGCACTGCACATTCCTTTAAAAACTCTAAAATATGTATGGACAAACTCAGTTCATTAGGAAATGGAGAAAGCATTTTGCAGATCTCTACAAGAAAAGGAAGCAAACTAACAAACCCAGTCTCTTGACTCCGGGAAAAACCGGAACCCAACATGGGCTCCAGAAGATATTTTGAAAACAATTAGCAAATTGAATGCATCATGGCCACCTGGTCCAGATGGCCTCTCTAATGCAACCTTAAAATGAGCACCAGTAGAGTGGACACTCATCTGTGTACAATTATTTGCTCCGATTGTTAAGACGAAACAAAATTCCCCAGACCTGGAAAATCGCAGCGCTGATCCAGGCGACAGAAAAGATACGGCCAATTACAGACCGATTGCCTTGCTAAATCCCCTGGGTAAGCTGTTTGCATATTTTCTCCTGAAACAACTGAACACTTCGGCAAGAACAAACAAGAGACAGGCGGTTAGACAAACAGGATTTGTCCAAAAGGTTGGTACTAAAATCAATCTGCTCCTGTTAAATCTGATAAAGCAAGAAGCCACTGTGACAAAATGCCAAGTCTATGCAGCGTTTGTCGATCTGAAGTTAGCCTTTGACGCGGTAAATAGACGAATGCTGTGGGCGAAATTATCAGCTTGGAAATGTCCAAAAGACATCTTGTAACCAATTCAACAACTGTATTCGAACACAACGATCCTGATAAGAATGACAAAAGAAGGTGTAACAACAAGGCGTTCAAGACATGGAATGGCTTAAAACAAGGGTGCCCTCTGGCAGCCACCCTTTACAATCTTTACACGTCAGACTATGAAGAACACACACACTCAACCCTGAGAAATCCACTGAAGATAAGCACAGAATCACTACCAACTATGATGTACGAAGATAAATCATTTTACTTGATAACATGGTGCGAGGATTGCAAGTTAGTCTGACAAAGATGGAGGAATATATGAAGAACAATGAATTAAAAATAAATAGTACACAAACCAAAATAATGATGTTAATTCAAACAAAGAAAAAAGAAAGACCTCCTTTGGCCTTTCTTGAAGGCAAAACCCTTGAAGTAGTGAAAACCATAAAATATCTAGACCTACTGATTAACCAATCACGAGACGAGAAAGAGTGGAATGACTATCTAGAGACAAAGGCACAATCGCTAGCACGACAAGGAAGATTTTTCCATTTTAAATTTGAAAAAGTTTTCATTAAAACCGATTGTTGCATTCTTCAGACAGAAAGTGGTGCCCATAACAAGTTATGGAAGCAAAACTATGCTGAACCAACAGCATACAACGTGGCAATTTACAAAGCAATTTTTGGAGGAAAACCCTGGCTCTGCCCAGGAATCTCCCCATGCCAAGAATCTGCTTTTAACTTGCTCTCCAATCATTACAGTCGATAATTGTGTGGAAACAACTGGACCTGTACAGAAAAGTATTAATGCCCGAACAAATGCCAGCAATTGACATACTTCCGAGAAAAAGACAAAGCCATGAATGTCACAGCACTGAACATTTGGAAAACTGACATGGAAAAAAAAATGGCAGCAGAGGAGATATCACCAGAGATGTTGGTTTTACGCCCGCAACATGCTAAACACAAGATACAACAAAATGATTGGATCAAAATGCTTGAGCAAAAAACACTCTACAAATGCAATTTGACATGCGAAATCGAAACAAGAACACTGAATCAATTGCTGGACTACTTATCTTTTTTCCTAGATCAAAAAATGTGCGACTTATTTTTGAAATCTCGCCTAAACATACTTACCACAAGAGAACTCCAAGCAAAAATGAAACAAATCCCAATTTTGTATCAACATTGTCGATTATGTGATCAAAAAGGAATCACAGAAACACTATATCACATAGTGATGGAATGTCCAGCACTGACGGACAAAAAAAACCTGCATAGAGGCTTTTTCGTAATATCAAAAAAGCAGATGGAACCAAGGGAAAGATGGGCACTAATTCTGCGTGGACAAGAAAAAATCTTGGTCTTTACCATCATACAGTTTTGGAACAAAATACTGAAGATCCCGAGCATAGACCAAATTAACTAAAAGGGACAGAGGAAAAGTACTAGTTCACAGAACATTTAAGAAGTTTTAATGATGTAAAGGTTAAAAGTATAAATGAAGTTTGGCAACAAACTATAATATTTAAATAATGTTATTTTTATTTTATTAAAACATATTCACGTTTGCTTTGCCCATAACACCAGTTAGGATACTATCTGAGAAATCCGGTCCATGCTGGCTCATCAAATTGTAAGTTACACACCGTAGTGACTAACGTACTCCTAGTCCATAGTCACCATTCCTCCAAACTGTATGGGCGTCCCTCCCTAGGGATGGGAGATGGAACCTTTTTCACCAGAAAAATGATCTTCCCTTTGAATTTAGATGCACGCGGGGCGTGGCCCTGGGAGCATGCGCTCCGCTGACTCCTCCCACCGGCGCCACTCCTCAGTCCCCTTTGACGCGTCGACAATATTAACATTGCCTAATGACAGCAGTTTTATTAAGGGGTGGGGGATGGTGGGATGTATGGAGGCAAGGGGACTAGGAGTACATTAGTCACTACTGTGAGTAATTTATAATTACTCCTACATCCCATCCCCTTTCCTCCATACTGTATGGGTGAGTACAACTGAATGTAGCCCCAGATGCAGAGGATCTCTTAAGAAAACAAGTTCCTTAACACTGTCTGTCCAAGTGCTGCATCCGACATGGAGCTGGCACCAAAGCAGTAGTGCTTGCAGAAGGCTGAGAGTGTAGCCCACGTAGTCGCCTTGCTGATAACTTGCCACGGGACGTGCCTCTGGAAAGCGACCGCCGTGGCTTTAGCTCCGATTGCGTGGGCATGCGTACTTGCTGGAAGGGTTTATGGTGCCCCTCAAACGCCTCCATGATGGGCGTAACCATCTACCTTGCTTTGGAAGCCTTGGAGGCATGACAGCCAGGCTTTGACCCACGAAAAGTGACAGAGTGCATCTGATTTGCAGAAGCTCTTGGTCCTGCCCAGGTAGTATCTCAATGCACGCCTGACGTCCAGACTGTGCAATACCCTCTGAGCGTCATCCTTGGGGTACACGAAGAACGTTGGCAGCACTATCGCCTCATTTAGGTGAAAAGAGGAGACAACCTTAGGTAAGAATGCGGCGCGAGTTCTAATCACCACCTTGTCTTTATGATAAGTAGTGCGAGGCTCTGATACGGCATGCGAGGTAAGGCCCACCAGTAAGGCCGTCTTAATGGTGACTAGCCTGATGTCCGCGGGCCTCATAGGTTCGAATGGTTTATGCGCCAGGGCCCCTAAGACCACATTGAGGTCCCACACTGGGTGTGGCTTCTTGATGGGCAGATAAAGCCTGGTCAGGCCCGTCAAGTGCCTTTTAACCACCGGATTAGAGGATGAAAATACCTCTTCCTCCGAGTTTCTGTAGGCTCCAATGGCCGCCAGATCGCTGCAGCATGCGTCTACCTGTATGTGCGAGGTGCGCAGAAAAGGGAAGCACGTCGTCCAGGGTGCAGGTCAATGATCAACCTCCTTTGATTCCGCCAAGTGACAAAACCTAGTCCACTTGCGTTTTTACTGGCTCCTGGTAGCATCGGTCCTAGCCACCTGTATAATGTCTAGGTTATCTTGCGACAGATGCCTCAGTGTGACTTGTTCAGGAACTACGCTGCAAGGGCTAGCTTCTGGGATTGGGTTGGATGACCGCTGTGCCTCCCTGCTGAGAAAGAAGGTGTGCTGGGCCCAGTGGAAATTACACTGGGGGCCTGATCCGACAGGCCGATTAGTTCCGAGAACAATGGCCTTGATGGCCACCACGTAGCTATCAGGATGATACAAAGGGGGTGGGCCTCCCGGATCTTGCAGATTACCCTGTGGACAAGGGGAGTCTGAGGGAAGGCGTACGCGCTCATTTCGTTCCACTAAATCTGCATTGCGTCGCCCAGCAAGCCGCTGCCCTGTCCCTGTCAGGAAGCAAACTGGGGGCACCTCCTGTTGTGCCAGGTGGCGAAGAGATCCACCTGAGGGTGACCCCACTACCTGTCGAAGATCCCCTGAAGGACCGGTTTGTTCAACTGCCATTCGTAGTTGTCCGCACACAGTCTTCTGAGCCTGTCTGCCACTAGGTTGGACACCCCCAGGAGGTGGATTGCTGTCAGGAGCAAGTGGTTTTCCAGAGACCACTCCCAAATGTTGACTGGCAGAGTGCAGAGGGGAAGAGACCTGGTGCCACCCTGCTTGTTGATGTAACATGCTGGTGGAGCTGCCCGTCTGAATGAGAATCGCCCAGCCGCTGATCATCAGGAGGAAGGCTTTGAGAGCAAGCCAGATGGCCATCAACACGAGCCAGTTGATGTGGGTAGCACCCCATCCCTCTAGGGAAGAGTCTGTTGTGATGGTGACCTGAGGTGCTGGTTGACGGAAGGTGCTGCCTATCTTCAGGTTGCTGGCCGTGCTCCACCAAACTAGTTCCTGAGGGAGATGTGGGATGTTGAAAAGCTCCACCTGGGAACCCTTTTCCAGACTCCAGGAGGCTGCCAAGTGCAACTGCTGTCACCTCATTTTGAGCCTTGCATGCAGCACTGCAGAAGACATGCCGCCATAATGCCCAAGAGGTGCAGGTACCACCATGCCGAGGTAACTGCTCTGCTGAAGAAATGCACCGTGGCCCTCTTGATGGCTGCGATCTTGTCCATTGAGAGGAAAATCCCCTTGGAGCTCGATTCTAGATCCAGCCCAGAAAGGTTAGACTGTGTGGGCTCGAGCTGTGACTTCTTGAGATTGATGGAAAATCCCAGCTCATGTAGTGTATTCATGAGGGTGGAGGCTGTGTGCTGGACTGCCTCCGGAGACCTTGCCCTGACAAGCCAGTCATCTAGGTATGGGTATATGTGGTGACCTTGCATCCTGAGCAGGGCTGCCACCGAGTTCATCAGTCTTGTAAAGATCCCGAGGGCCGAATTGAGGCCAAAGGGTAGAACCTTGTATTGGAAATGAAAACACATGATCCTGAACCTCAGAAAGGACAGATGGGGTTGCCATATCAGGACGTGTAGGTAGGCATCCTTCAGATCCGGGGAGCACATCTGGTCTCCCGCACACAATGTCTCCGCTATCAGCGCTGTGGTAACCATCTTCAACTTTTGGAAAGGTAGAGAAAGGTTCAAGGTGGAAAGGTCCAACACAACTCTCAGGCCTGCTTGGTGGTTCTTATGTGTGGCAAAAATCCATAAATAGAAGCCCAGACCCCGCTGAGAGGCTGGAACTTCCTCCACTGCCCGACTCTCTATGAGCGAGCGAATTTCCAACAGCAGAGTTGTTGTACCCATCTGTGGGAGCAGAGGAGAGGAGAAGGAGGGATAGGTAGCCAGGAGCCCATGAATACTACTGAGAGGATCCATGGGTCCAAGAACTTTTTCCGCCAGCGGCGAGCGTGAAGGGCAAGCGTGCCCCCCACTGGAGACCCGTGGATCTCGATGTGTGTCATGCTTTCTTGCTCTCTGGGGCTGAGGAGGGGGACTGAAAAAAGCCCTAATGTGACGCCTTGTGCTGCTTGTGCCTGTGCTGGCTTGGGGATCTGTCCGGATGTCTGGACCGTCTCTCTTGGAAGCCCCTGAAGCCTCCAAAGGACCGAACCTTGTCTGAGCGCTGGTGTGCCTGGCTATATGCCTTGGGGGTGAACTTTGTGAGGATCGATAAGGACTTTGCTGTCTGAAAATTATTATTCTTATCATCAAGTTACTCGCCCATGGTTGAATGGAACAGATCGCACCCATAGACAGGAAGGTCCAGTATACACTCCTGGACATCAGGATTGAACTTAGTTGCCATGAGACAAGCCGTCCTCATGTTGCAATGCAAACGGCGCAACCTGATTTATCGATGTGAGCCACCGTGGACTCCATTATGTCCTGTGCCACTACTTTGGCTTCCGCCAGCCCGGCCTTGAAGCAAGCATGGCTCTGTACAGGGAGTTCAGGAAGGAAGTCTGCGATCTCTCGCCAGAGTCTCTGGTTGACTGCCGCCAGCATGGCATCTGCATTGGACTGGCGCAAATGGAGTGTAGTGTTGGAATAGATCTTCTTTCCGTAGGCCTCCAGGATCTTTTCCTCCTTACCCAGGAGTGCAGCGGCGGATGTAGCAGAGGACGATTATGGCTTAGAATAGAGTGATGCTGCCGCAATCGCAGAGGAGTGTGGCTGGGGGTGTGACGACAGTAGGAGGGGGTCCCTTCTATTTGCCTAAACTTAGTGTTGAGACGACGATTGGTAGGCTGGGTAGAGCGCGGCTTGAGCCCTTCTTTTCTGGCAAGTTCCACCATGTCTTTTTGCATTGGGATTCACGTTCTAGCGGTGGGGCATAGAGTGAGAACCTCTGCCAATACCCTTGCCTCTGGCTGTTCCACCTGTGGCTGTGGGTTCCCCAAATACTCAGCTAGGCCTGCCAGACGTTCGTGAAAGGTTTTTGCTGATGGAGTGTCAGAGTCATCCTCTTCATCTATGTCAACCGTTGTGTCCTGCTGGTGTAGCAGGTACGGGGGGTGGGGGGGACAGTGCTGGGCGCAGGAAGCTATGGCGTACTGATAATCAGCGCCAGAGGCTGCTGCAGCAGCGGAGATGGTGCTGCTGTGACTGGGACAGGCATGAGAGCCAGTGTAGTAGGGACTGGCGCGGGCAGCTGAGGCTGCGCTGGACCCAGAACAGCTGGACCCAGAGGAGGCATGGCCGTGGGTGCTGGCTGTACCGGGCGGAGCATGTCCCTGATGACATCCCCAAGGATGGTGCCCATCTGCGGGGACCTCATTAGCGTGAGAAATGTCTCAAAGAACCTGTCTTCACAGGCCGGAGGAATGCCTGATGGAACCGGCATGGGCGTGGGGCCCAGAGGCCCAGGTGCGCCCTGTCTCCCTGTATGGGGCGAGTTGTATCTGCCAGGTGATGACCAGTCCCACCTGGAGACTCGTTCCTCTACCTGGTCCCCGAAGGGGGATGGTGTCAGGCAAGCCACCATTTTGTCTGGCGCGGCAGCCATTTTGTCCTGCTGCATGCCACATGCCTGCGTAGTGGTACTCGCTGCATTGGGCCCGGCTTCCTCCAATACGTGGAGTGGTGGAGGTTAAGGCCTACCCTGCACCTCAGGACCGGGCCTGGAAGGCGGATTGCCCTCGGAGATAGCACCGGTAGTGCTGCATACAGGCGCCCCCTCGGACATCAGCCCCTTGGGTTGAGGCCCGGTAACAGAAACTTGTGGTCCCTCAGCAGTCACTGATAGGATCTCGCAACCCCTCGGTCTGGTGGCCGGTAGCTGAAGCAGTCTTGGTACTCGTGGTGGTGCTAGGACCTGCTAGGTCCCTCCCGCTCTTGCGCTTCCTGGGGAAGGAATCGCCCTTGCGGGGTGCGGAGGAGAACAGTGCACCGACTGTGGACCTTCTGCTTCCCGAAATGTTTCAGGTCTTCTGGAGGCGACCTACCGAAGAGCTCTCTCCACCTGGTTAATCTGTTCTTCAGTGCGTGTGGCGTGAGCGCGACAAACGCGGTACAGCCTTGCCAGCCGTGGTCAGGGCCAAGGCAGCAAAGGCAGAGGGGCGTGGGGTTCGGAGGTCGGGAAGGGACCCTCGCAGGCTGGACACCTACTGAAGCCCACCATCGTCGACATGCGCCGGGGAGGAGCGTGGCGCCAGAGGACAGAGTGTACCTGATTGAAAAGAAGAGCAAGAAGACAAAAGTACTTCTCCCGGGAAGAGCACGTGGAATTACTAGGCCGGGAGGCCTAACCCAGCAACGCTGGTAAAAGCAGTCTGTTCCCTTCGACACAGAAAAGAGGACTTGGGCGTTGCGCCGGGCGAAGTCAGGGGAGTGCATGCTCCCAGGGCCGCTCCCCCGTGCATCTAAAAATAAAGAGGAAGATGCTCCGGAGCGCATCTCAAATTAAAGGGGAAGATGATTTTTCTGGTGAAAAGGGTTCCGTCTCCCGTCCCTACCGAGGAACGCCTATACAGTATGGAGTAAAGGGGACGTGACGTAGGAGTACTATATGCAAGTAGCCCCACATACAAACATACTCCAACATACTTGGTTTTGCCCTTAATACCAGTAAAATTAAAAACATGCCACAGAAAGAAAGCATATCCTTACTGGTTGAACAAATGTACACCCATCTCCTCCCCAAAGTAAGAACACTCACCAAGTTTGCTTTGCCCTTAATGCCAGAAATAAAAGCCATGCTACGGTAGGGAGAACTTTTCCTTGATGGGTCTGCCTCTATATGCCAGTACCCCCAAGTTACAACATACTCTTGATGGTTTTCCCCTTTAGGTGTATACAAAATGCCATGCCATAGTAAGGCAACTTTACCGTGCTGGCTGCAAACATGCTCCCGTCTCCTGTAAGAACACTGATGTTGGCATTACCCTTAATACAAGTAGAAGCTGGCAGGCCACAATAGGAAAATATCCAAGCTGCTTGCAAAATATAGCACCCTCTCTCTCACCTCAACCACTCTTCCATGTAATAACACTCATCAAGTTAGCTTTGCCCAATAATGAAAGCAAAATGTGCCATACCACTGAAAGAAAACATCCATGCTTCTTCCACTAATGCCCCCCAGACACACACACAAAAACACTTCCACCCATTTACCCAGTCAATCACCCATATAGTTTCTCTCTCAATCATTCACATGTGCACCCAGATCATTCACACTGCAGTCTCACTCTCACACACACACACACACACACTCATACACACCCCATTCACATTGCACTCATTCACACGCACGCACGCACGTTAAGTGTGTAAATACAGGGACCCTCCCACAGAAATATGCAATGTATATGCATTCTCACATACAGATATAAGCGGTGGAGCCGGTGCACCTCCATCTCGTTGGCCGTGGAGACTTAAATTTGAGAGGAGGCACAGGAGTGCCCCCTTAAGCACATTCAACCTGCAAGTACCCAGCCTGCATCTCCAGTGGGCCATGCAAAGCTGGGGAAGCAAAACACCACCAGCATTGCATGGCCCATTGGGCATGCACACTCCGGCTACTGGTTTGGGCGAGTATTTACAGATTTCCATTTCCCTGTCTACACCCCTGGCCAGTGACTAGGTAAAAAGAGTGTTCTTTCGCAAGATCGTACATTATTGTGCTCCTTTGACAAGAGCACTCTTCTGCAATGTTGAACCGAGGCATTGCACATTCTTCTGACCTATTAAAAATGCAAATGTGTGTGATAATTATATGCCAAGCACTGTGACTTGCCTTCACTGCTAGAAGAGGCTGTGCTGGGTTCCGGCACCTCCCGCTCAGTCTGTGTCTCAGCATTTTGCAGCTGTGGTACGGGTGTCTGGGTGCCTTGCGATGTCACAGATGTGGTGGGGTTTCTCCTCTGCAGGCCGATTGCATTCATCAATCCCATATCTCTGTCCGTCCTCCAGGTGGATCGGTTTGTTCTGGAGAAGGTGGAAAGAATTGCAAAAGTGAACAAGCAATTACATCATGCATGGTAAATTAAGATCTTGGTGTAGTTCAGGAATTTAACTGACACACTGATGTTTTATAATGTTTTATGTGATTTTAGAACTGTCATACAATATATGGCAGCACAGGGAAAGATTGCTCCAACTTGGAAGTAGATGGACAGGTCTAGTTGTATAGTGCACCTTGACTTTTTATCACTGTGCCCCCATGGCATGCCCATATTCCTCTATCTTCACTACTTCAGAAAAATAGATCCCAAGGGTACCTCCATTTAATCTGGGAAAGTTAAGATTCTGTAGCGGTTCAGCCATTGGTGCAGCAAAGGAAAGTCTGTCTGAGCCTTTATGGGACTAGACAAAGCCCTGGTCCATTGATCCAAATTATCTGAAACTGAGGGATTGTGCCATGATTAGAGATATTGTACAAGGTATCTCGGCAGACCTTTGCCCATCTTGTGAGAGCAAACTTACACTACATGCTGAGAATCTATTCCACTTAATTTGGTTATTGAATGGCCTTTATTTTACAAACTGTTCTATTCCAAAGAATGAATTGAGAGACGATGTTGCTCATAATGCATGCATAAATATACCAACATTTATATTTTTGAATGCTAGATCAGCTGTGAAACATATCTGATTTTCATTAAAGATTTTACACTGGACAAAGACCTAGATGTTCTGTGACTTAGAGACACTTGGCATTCAGAGACTTACTTGCCCTCACTTGTGGGTAGGATACCGGCTAATTATATATTCTACTGTCCTATACCTCTCTTAGACAGAGGCAGAGTCGCAATTATTTTTAAATAAGCCCTGAAGCTAGTAGTTACTGAAATACAAGATAAAGGATTTCTTTTGGCTAAACTAACTATTTCTCAGCTCATCAGTTATCACTTAATACTTTGCTAAAAATCCCCGAACAATAATTTATTTGTGGGTAAATTGGCAGATGCAGAACAGAACTATTACTTTCTAATCTGGACTGATCTATACTAGGAGACTTGATATATTGCTGAGATATTTCCAGTGATCCAGACTCTGCACACCTACTAGCCGCCCTGGATTATTTAGCATAAACCCAGGGATTACATCGGACATATTGCACATTACAAGTGACTTCAGATTTGTATATCTTCCACATCAGCAAAATCCTTTCCCACATTCTAGTTGGATCATTTCGGTAACCTCTTGTTTGTAATGCAGTGCCCCGCAACTCCAAAGGCCACAACAGAACCCAAATCAATTAACATAAGATTGTTGAATTTAATCACGTGGATTTTAGACCCCAATTAACCCATTTTAGTCTTGACACTTCTACAAGCAATGTTTAAAATCTAACAGACTCTCTAAACAATTAACAAAAATGATTGATGATCTTGCCCAATTGACAAAGATCTTAATAAAGAATGGGACAAACTACACACAAGTGGTTCATTGTGGAACATTTCCAAGGGAGTTATTAGAAACCTGTAGAACAAATGTATATGAATTGACGCTCCTGCAGACAAAATATCACACAAAACAAAGCCTTGTCTTCACAAAATGTAAGTGTTGAAAGCCAAAAGAAATTGTTCATTCAATCAAATAGATTACGACGGCAATGTAATGAGGAACTCTGATCTACAGAAAAACGTAATCAATCCACAATCGCTTTTGTCCGACAAGATATTGTGGAGTAACTGTTAAACTGCTTTTTTGATAAAACAAACAAACAAGGGCTAGAAAATACCAGCAGACTAACAAAACAACTCTCTTTATGCTGCCTAAAATGAATTATATGTTTTTAATAGCGCAAAAGGAGCACTGCACAGGACATACAGCAACATATTGACAGCGAGAAGCAGAGGTTACTCACTTGGGACTTAAAACAGGATAGAGTTTAAGGCTGAACTGGTAGAAGTGAATGAAGGGGTGTGTGAACCAAAAGACAAGGAGCAGTTGAGATCAATTTTGGGTCTAGTTGAATTGCATGCCAAATTTGTTCCTATGTTTTCCAAAAGAACAGCAGAGCTGAGGAAGGTACTCAAGAAGGGGGTTCTTTTCAATGTTCTGATTAAATGAGAAAGACATTTGATGATATAAAGGAAGTTATTGTGAATGCGCCTACGAAAACGTTCTTGATGCTGCATGCAAGCCAGTGGGGAATAGGGGCAGTACTAAGCCAGATGCAAAGAAGTGAAGTACCTATAGCATTCACATCAGAGGCTTTGAATGACTGTGAAAGGAAATAGGTGGCGATAGAAAAGGAAGCTTAGGCATGATGTTGGGCAGTGAGGTATTTTAGGTCGTACTTGTAAGGAGTACTTTAGGTAGTAAGAAGCTGTTGGTGCATTTATTCACTACTCCAGGGTCAGGCATGGCAATACCTCGAATTGCTAAGTGGTTGGCCAATACCAAAGAGTTTAATTTCACAGTAGAACATGTTCAAGGGAAGAACTTGTGTATGAAATGTAGTGGGAGCCATAGCATCAGAAGAGGAGTGGAAACATGCTGTGGAAGATGATAAAGAATTGAAGCGTGTAATTATTTATGCACAGGAAGGTTGGCCGTGCACACCTGAATGTGAAACAGCACACACCATGGTTAAGGATGAGTTGATGCCATGTGCATGGGGTTTGGCTTAAGGAGAAAAGCCAATATCACCTGTAGCGGTAAGGCAAACATTCTGATAAATGCACAGCAAGGACATTTATGGCATAGTCTCACAAAAAGGAGATTAAGAGAACAATACTGGTGGACAGGAATGGATGACATGATGGAGTGTGTGGTGAAGGGTTTGTCATGCAATATGCAGAGAGCAACAAAACTAGGAAAACTGATACAGTAACATTAAAGCCAGTAGGCGTACCAATGGAAGTGTGAGAAAAGATTTGTATCAATGTGATGGGTTCTATAGAAAGAGGAGTGTCACTACTTAAGTGTATTCATGGATTATACATCCACTTGTTTTGAAATTAAGTTTGCCAATGCTTTAAATACCAGGACAGTAATAAGATTTTTTACTGGAGGTTTATGCATGTGAGGTTTATCCCATGTATATTGTGAGTGATAATGGAGTGCAATTTGTATCCAACGAGATGAAGAGACTTGGCATTCTTAATCTTAGAACATCACTGTATCATCCTTAAGGAAATGGATTAGTAGAAAGGGATAATAGAATAATTAAAGAGAACCTATAATTGGCAATGGTAAGATGTTTGCAGTTGGAGCAAGGGTTGTGCCAAACTATTGCTGTGTATAGACATGCCCCCTCATTCAATGACGGGAAATTCACGGTTTGTGACGAGGAGAGACATGAAATTGGATTTTTGCCCTCTGTGGATGGGGGGTATAATGAAGGTGCTGATTCAGCACCAAACTGGGTGGTGCAGCTACCAATTGTGGGAATAAGAGGGATGGGCTTGGACACCTCCTAGAGGGGGGGAAATAAGAGGGACTCTGGGAGCTGTAGCCAGCCCCCAGACCAGGCATGGAGGGCATCAAAGGGGGGACACTCTGTATATGACAACATGGACATAAAGAACATGTATGCACAAATTTGAGAAAAGCGAAACTGCAGTTAAGCACTCTCTATGGGGGCACCAAAGGTTGGGCTTCATCCTGTAGGCCAACTTTGAACACATGGCCTGGGCACCATGGGGGGGGAAGCTGAATTCAGGTTGTGCGTCTCCAGCAGACTGCAGTCACTGAGAAAAGCACTGGGTAATCAAGGCCGGAAAGCCAACCCCACGGCTACTCCTGGGAGCTGGGGAAATCGCCCTGACCCAAAGAAGCACCTGCAGGGCACCAATGCGGTTTCAAATCGCCCCATTGCCAGCGGGTATGGGAACGAGGATGTGGAATGGAGGCGCGCTCCAAGAAGAACCAATCGGATGGTACATTTTGGTGTCCCTGAAAAGTAACCAGCCCCCAGAGTGTCCACTAGAGTGTTTGCAAAGGTCCCTCCCTATCTCGCAGGTTCCCTTGTGAATGTCTCCCTTCCCACTAGTTCAGGGCGTCTCGTGTTCCTTCCTCTTTAGTGCTGACCAATGGCAGATGAATAAAAGCATGGAGGTCAGTACAAATATGTTATAGCTAATTGTAAACTGATTGCAGGTGGAGTGGGAAACAATGCGGCACCACACGGGGAGGAGATGAGAAGGGAGAGTTTGCTCCAATCATGTTTGACTAACGTATGTCTAAATATAGGCTTATGACGTATTCCAACCAGTTAGCATCGTGAGAACTGCGACGACGTGAGGTTTGAAGTGCAACTGTTTCTAACTCCATGAAAATAGTATTAGCAGTAATAAAATTATGTCCGCTGTGTGCAAGTTTGTCAGCTCTCATCAACCAATTGTGTTCCACTGTGCGGTTTGATCTGTGCTTGCCCAGCTGTAATAAACAGCATTACTTCTTGCCTGGTGTGTGCTTCTTTTTGGACTACTAGTGGTAACTTATTTATTACGAGCCTTTGAGGACCCCTGATACAGGAGGAAGAGGAGAAATTGATCTGGACGAGAAGCAAATGGTGGAGAGAGTGCTGAAGTACAAGCCAGAGTATACAAATAAGTAGAATGAGATAAGGAGACGTGGTAGCAAAGAACAAGCAGTTAGAGGATTAGATTAGAAAACAATACAGAGGAGGTAAAGG
Organism: Ambystoma mexicanum; assembly: GCF_040938575.1. Taxonomy (NCBI): domain Eukaryota; kingdom Metazoa; phylum Chordata; class Amphibia; order Caudata; family Ambystomatidae; genus Ambystoma; species Ambystoma mexicanum. The sequence continues at coordinate 415,176,189 of NC_090934.1, read as the reverse complement.
AGAATGTGTTTACTTTGAACAAAGAAGGGTGTTGAAGAGTGGGTCGCACCATGTGAAGTTGTAGGATGGAAAGAGACTGATCAAGTGGAGAGGGACTTAATATGATTGTGGGCGGCAGTTGGGACCTCCAGAGGAAGCACGCAATGAAGAGGGGGATGATACAAGGGAGAGAGAAGAGGTGATGAAAGGAGTGCTGAAAGAGGTGGAAGTACTAATGAAACACTTGTGTATAGGCGCGTTATAAATGCCATATCATATCAATGGAGCAGGTTTGAGTAAAGGAGAGATGACGGTCTGTGTAGTTTCAGGGGGCGAGGGTAGGTCCCAGTAGAAGCAAGGATTGTGTGTTGGAATGAAGCTTGTTAGGCATGTCATTGGCTCTTAAGACAGTGATGTATTGGTTAATGGAAAATATTGTTATTTTGCTATCAATTAGGTAGATAGTGAGCAATAGTATATATCCTTAAGAACCTAGGTATTGAATATCACACAGCAGTGCTTTGTCAAATTGTTCAATGCTGAAAAGGACATGTTGTAATGTAGAACTTGGCCATGACCAAGTTCCAGATGAGGTAATATGGGTTCTGGAAGTGGTGGTGGTTGACTGTTGAAGAGGAAGGGAATTGAGCAGTGCCTGGTGGGGCCTTTGTCATACATACTTGATAAAACGTGTTTTAACGCTCTCACATCATTTCACAGTTTGTGAAATTAACAAATCGAGAGTGATATGTAGAGAAAATGCCTAACACAAATATTGAATGCTACATGTTAATAAACTGTTGTGACTTTCACAAGTTAAAATCTCAGTGGTTAATATCCGGTTTAAAAAAAAAAAAACATTAGCAGAGAATGCTTAGTAAAATGCTGGCACAACAGTGGCAGATACCGTCGAGATTAAAGCATTTAAAATAATCTTTTTGTATGTACATGCATTCCTCCGCCAATACATGTTGCATCAGATAAACAAATGACTTACAGTTCAATAATGTTCTTTCTGTTTGATGTTCCTCCTATGGTTTCAACATCTAGGTCTAGGATTTATATCCCCAGTACAGCTGACCTTCAGAAATGTGCAATTCTGCATCAGTTAATAAATGTGTTCTTATGGATTCATTTCATCCACAGATTCCTCATATATGATAGATTCCCACAGCAGCATGTAAATCTGGAGTAGGAATGAAAGCAAGGACACCTACTATACCAGAAGGTTCTTGAGTACTGTTCATCCAAAACTAGTGCCCTGGCTCGAGATCTGTAATTCAAGTAGTAATGTTTAGTGAATGGCCCATGTAGCTGCCTGGAAAATGCCCAAAACAGGGACTTCTCTCTGCAGGTCACAGGTGGCAGCCGGCTCTTTGGTTGATTGACCTGAGAGACCCATCACGCACATCCTTACCAGCCAGATCATAGCATTCTGCGATGCAGAGGATGATCCACCATGACAGGGTCTGCTTAGTCACAGCCCTGCCAGCACAGTCACTAGCAAAACCCACAAACTGCGGGTCCTCTTTTCTGACAATCCTCGTTTGAGATACACAGCAGCTGAGAGCCGGCAATGGGTCCAGCCGATGGAATTGCCCCTCTGCTTTGTAGGTATGACGCGTAGGAAAATACACTGGAAGATGGATCTTTTGAGATAGATGAAAATCCGAGATCATCTTCAGAAGGAAGGATGGCCTCACTCTCAACGTCACCTTCTCCTTGCACAAAAAACAAACAGGGATGTTAAACAAACAATGCCTGGAGCTCACTCACCTGTCACTAGTAGTTATGGAAACCAGGAAAATCACCTTACAGGTCAGTAACATATTAGAAAACTAATGCAGGGGCTCAAATGAAGCACTCATAAGAAATGTTAACACTAAATTGAAATATCACGCCGGAACAACAAAAACTTGCATGGTGGAAACCAATTGCACGATTCCCGTAAAAATTGCTCAACAGTGGGAATTGTGAAGAAAGAGCTTTGCTCAGGGGTCCTTTTAAAAACCAAGACAGCAGCCAGGTACCTCTTCACAGTGTTGAACTGCAGGCCTATCTGTGCCAAGGACAGCAAGAAATCCAAATCTGAGGGTATAGGACAGGATAGAGGGTCCAGATACCCCTCCTAGCACCAAGCTGAGCATTTACTCCAGCTGCAGGCATAAGCAGACTTATTGGCAGGCCTCCAAGGTGCCTGACAAGTCACACTTTTTGTATCTCGGCACCCAAGCAAAAGTTTCAGGCTGCTGAGGTTCAGGTGGAGGACCGGCCCTCCGACTGTGCAAGTAGGTAGGCACCAGGGATGGCAGATTACTATGTCCAGCAACTCTGGGTACCACGTTCTGAAAGCCCATTCCGGAAATATTAGGATCAACATGGACCTGAAGAGGCACAGCCTTCTGAGAACCAGTGGTATGGCAGGGGTTGCTGGGAACACAGTGCCGGTTGAAAGTCCAGTTAACCATTGAGGTATCGCCCAGCGCATCTTGCTCAGGAAATTCCCTGGAGTAGAAGAACGTGCACATTCTGTTCACCCTAAAAACAAGGAGATTCACCCGAGGAGTTTCCCAGTGAGAAAAATCTCTCCTCCAGGACTTCCTGGCAGAACTCCAACTCATGGGAGGCCGACGTCTGTCTGCTCAAGGCATCTGCTATGACATTCACCATTAGAGTAAGGTGACCCACCGTCAAAGATACATTGCTCTCTAGGGCCCAGAGCCACAGTCACAGTTTCCCTGCATAGCAGCAAGGAACCCACACCACTTTGTTAAGATGGAGCATGGCCACTGTGTTGTCCGTCATGACCAGCACGGTCTTGCATTTCACAGAGGGAAGGAGGGCAACCAAAGCCCGTGGGATCACCCTTAAATCCAGCAAGTTGATGTGCTCCCGAGACTCAGAGGGAGACCACAGACCACTCACTGTCAGATCCAACTGATGAGTGTCCCAACAGTTCAGAGACGCATTGGTGGCTACTATTACCTTATGCCAGGATTGCTGAAGCAATGCGCCCCTTAAAAGTTTGTTTTACAAGGACCACCAAGGAAGGTCTCGAGAAATGGGGCTCAACAACTGCAAAAGATCGGACATTTTTCCCTGAAACTGGGACCATTAGCAATGGAGGAGCTACTTAAGAGATCTCCTGTGCAGCTAAGTCTCCAGAACCACCAGAATGCAGGCGGACATGAAACCCAAATAGTGCAGGAAGGCTGAGTCGGGAACTTATCCCAGAGATTGGGGAACTTGAACCATCTAACAAATGTTTATCACGCGGTCCTCGGGCGGAAATGCTCTGCCCAGGCGAGCGTCTAAAACCACTCGATAAGCCGGAGGTACTGGGAAAACCCGAGACTGGAAAAGCTCAAGCTGTAAAATAGGCTGCATGTGCGCAAAAGGTGTGCAGGTGTTAGACGGTGAACAGTCAATGAGGTTTACATGTAACTTTGTACACCAAACTACAAATCTTTTCCATTTGTTAAAGTAGCAGTGTATAGTGTTTGGTTTACGTGCTTACTTTAATATCTCCATTCATCTACTAGGCACATTTAGATCGCCTTACTCTATGACCTCAGGAGCCAAGCTGCTAAGTTTGTTGTCTGAGACTGTGGATGAAGGTTGGACCCTTGGTTCTGTGATAGCATGTTGTAATGACTGGTTAGTTCCATCTGTGGGCAAATGGACAACCTGGGTAGGTGGGATACTGGTTTGACGTGGCCACTATGAGGGGTCAGAAACGCGAGAGACAAAATTGTAGTTTTCGCAATGTTTGCCATTTATTAAAATAAAATGGGTCGACATAAATGCCTATTTTTCCCTATCCTAACGAGAATGTCCCTACCTAGCAAACTAAAACTAAAAGAAAGATGACCTAGTGTCCAGCATTTGACCCTCACACTAATACATACAACAAAAGTGCACACAGAATAATTGGCTGTCTTGAAGTCAACAAAACAGTGTAAAAGTTCAAACAAAGTTTTTTAGAAAGTACTCTTAGTGACCAGGGTTGGGCTCCCTTCACCTGGCTCAATTCAGGAATACCCTTGCGAAAGTTTGGATTCAACAATGTTCTGTTCAGTTCAACACAAAATGTATTTTCCATCCACTGCATCCTTCCACTAGGTAAAGTAAATGTCTCTTTCACAAACACTTGTTCAAAAACAAACACAATTGTTTTCCTCCACAGTAGCCTTCCTGGTATGGCAAATGTCTCCTTCACAAAACACTAGTTCATAAACCAAGGCACTTATTTTCCTCCACACAATGTCTTTCTCAGGATGCAAAGCAAATATTAGCATTTCAAAATCCTTCTTCCAATGGAATACTTTTGTCAGGAAAACGCAGCAACTACCTTTGGTGATGCCAAAGTTATCAATGTCGTTCCACAACACCTTTTAACCACAACCACATTTCTTCAAAACAACTGTTTCTTTCCCGGTATGCTCGCCTGCAGGAAGAAAAACTCCTACTACTACAGTTGATCTCTTCTGTTTATGGCAATACGGGTTACAGATTTCCCCAAACTGGTGTCTCAGGAAAGGAGAATTGCGCCCTTGTTGCCCTTTTATCTCGCTCTTGGCCATGTGGGTTACAGGTTTCCCAAGTTGACATACCATAAATGGATAATTTTGCCCTTTTAGCCCTCTTCCATCTTCCGGATAGCCTCTTGGCTGTTGGCAATGTGGTTAACAGGTGTCACTGAGTTGACGTTTCAGAAATGGAGATTTGTGCCCCTTTTGCCTTCTTATTCTACTTGCTCGGTATTCAAAATAGTGTGATTATTAAAGTTACTCACTGTAGTGACTAGAGTACTCATTGTCCTTCGTCCCTTTTCCTCCACCCTTGTGGGCATCACCCAACATGAGCACCGTACCAGAACCTTTGGCAGCGAAAAAATGAGCTTCGCTTTAAATTTAGTCCAGCATGCAACACTGGCCATGGGAACACCCCTTAAGGCCCCGCCCTCCGGCACAGCACCTCAATCCCCTTTATTACACATTGGATGCTTTAATACCTGGCTATACTGAATACTTAAACCCCTGGCATACAAGCGGGGGAAAGTGGATGGGATGTATGGAGGAAAGGAGTCTACGGACTAGGAGTACTCTAGTCACTACAGTGACTAACTTTATTTACTCATATGTCCCGTCCCTTTTCCTCCATCCTTGTGGGTGATTCCACCAACCAGACCATAGGGTGGAGCTGTGACAACCTACCTAATATCGAAGATGGAAGCAAAAGTTTCTTCAGAACTGCCTGACAAAACTAGGCATTTCTCCTGGAGGTGGTATCCAGGGAATAGTGCTTACAGAACGCCAATGAGTGGACCAAATAACCGCCCTGCTGATGACATCCCAGAAAGCATGTCCCTGAAATGCGACAGCTGTGGCCTTAGCTCTGACCGCATGCGCATGAATCCCCTCAGAAACCGGTTTGCCCATGGCTGTATGCGCCTCTGAAATGGCTAGGACCATCCACTGGACAATAGAAGCTTTAGACGGCTGGGTGCTTGGAGACGTGCCCCTAAACGTGCAAACAATGCATCAAGACTTCCTGAAAGCTTTTGTCAGAGACGTAGAACTTGAGGACCCTCTTGAGGTCCAAGGAATGCAAAGCCCTTTTGGCATCCGACTACGGGTTTGGAGAGAAAACTGGCAGAAAGATTTCCTGATTCAAATGGAATGGAGTGACCACCATGGGCAAGAAATTAGGATGAGTGCACAGGATGACCGTCACTGTGAAATGTAGTGAAGGGATTGCGCATGATAATAGAGCCTGCAGCTCGCAGACCCTGCACGCCGAAGTGAGCGCCACCAGCAACACTGTCTTTAGTGTCATCAGCCTGATGTCCACCGAGGCCATCGGCTCAAAGGACCTGCGCTGCAAGACCACAAGAAACACGTTGAGGTCCCAGACTGGATGAGGCCCGTTCACCGGAGGAAAGTCTGGACAACCCCTTGAGGTGGATGTTAACCACCGGATTGGCCTCTGAAAAAACATGCTCTGGGGAATTCTTGTAGGCCACAATGGCAGCCAGACCAGTGCGGCAGGTGTCAACCTTAATGCCGGAACGAGCCAGATTTGTGGAAAAAGCCAGCACATCGTTCAGAGAACAGGAAAGCAGGTCAAGTCCCTTTGCTGCGAGTCCAGTGGCAGAACCTTGTGCATTTGTTCTTGTACTGGGCGCGCGTAGATAGCCTCCTGAATGATGGTCCAGTTGTCCTGAGATAATTAAGTTTAAATTAATTAAAATTAAAATTAAAATTAAATTAAAATTAAATTAAAATTAAAAATTAAAATTAAATTAAATAATTGAGCATGGTGGAGGGACAGCTGGTCAGGAAGAAATCCTTTCCAATCTGTAGATGCTTATGTAGTCCTAGTCTTTTTGATTGCTTTCTGGGACTTGTAGTTCCACTTTTCCCATTATAAAACAGCATTACCCAAATTGAGCTTTTACAATTGACCTTTTGCACAATTGACATTTATATTATTTTAGTTATTTTATATATGTATTGGGTTGGTTTTGGATTATAAATGATATAAGGGGATTGGGTGGAGGGTTGCAGGGTTTTTTCGATTGGGTGGGGGCTGCGGGGGGACGGGGGTTCCCTCCCGCATAAATGTCCTAATTGACCTTCTAAATTAGGTAATTTCTCCCGAGGTCAATTCTCCCGAGGTCAACTGTGAAAAGGTCAATTAGTATACAATCTATATATTGGAATGGGTTATGTTAGCAAGTATGCATGTACTGCCGAAACATTATAATTCCACATACCAAGTGTCAATAAAAAATGTTGGAGGAATGTTTTGCATCTGCTTTTTCTTTCTTTTAGGAAAAAGTTACAAACAGTGCTGCTATAAATGCACATATGCATTTTTTGACTTTCATGAAAATGCTACTAAAAAGATTTTTTTAAAATGCACAGAATTCTATATTTTTAATTCAATATAAATGTCACACTTTTGAATATTACATCCCAGTCCTGTTTTTTTCGTTGCATTGTGGGACTTGAAGTCCGAGTTCAATAATGGGAGAAGAGGAATTAAAATCACAGAATGCTAAGAAAAAAATGAAGACTTTATAAGCACCTACAGATTGGAATGTGTTCAGGTTGGCAGGTATGCATGTACTGCTAACATATTAAACCTGCACCAGGGCCATTAAAAAATGTTATACACATGTTTTGCATCTACTTTTTCTTTCTGTTACAAAAATCACACACAGTGCTGCTATAAATGGACATATGTATTTTTTAACTATCACCAAATTGCTCCTAAAAAGAAATATTTTTAAATGCACAACCTTATAAGTATTTGCTGCTTGATGTAAGCAGGCACTGAATGCTGCAATGCATGGATTTTGCTGGAGTGGTTAAAAAAAGAAGATTTGCTTATTGAGAAGCTTATTACAGGGTAAGTAGCAGGAACACTCTCTATATATATTTATAAAAGAGTTGCACAAAATACTTAAACAAATATAATCATACCTGAACTATGTATTGTTAGATGCAGATGTTGAATCTGGAAATAGAAATGTTGAAGAGTTTCACAGTAGTTTCTGATGTAGATGGCTGTGATTAACAGGAGATATGTACTCTCAGAGTGCAAGTGTACATCTCAAGTGTTGAACTGAGATGACAGGGTTAGGTGTAGAGTTTTTGGTGATTGGTGGATGGGTGTGTGAATTTTTGAAAGCAGCCAATGAGGAAGTGTACAAACATGAAAGTGGAAAGGGTAGAAGGGCTTCCACTGTGCTACTGGGTCCACGGACACCGCAGTAGTCCGGGAACAGCATGTGCTACATCCCAGTCTTAAGGATGCCTGGCAAGAAAAGGGGACTGTGGGGATTAGCCAATGAGGTGTTCTGGTTGTGGTTTACAGGAAGACAGAGTAGCAGGTGTTGTGTTTGTTGTGTGCAGGGAAAACGTCTGTGGCTATTTCTAGGAAGAAGATGAATGTGCAGATTGTGGGAGATTGCTCCATGAATTTATTAAAAGTTTATAGTGAATCTTGTGGCATTTCTACTACTATTGGATTGCAGGGAGTGGAAGTTAGGTGGTATACAGTCTCTGGGGTAAACTGGGTGATTTTATTATAATTTTGTCAGAGTATGGCTCAATTATAATGGTCGGATATTATTGTGCATTGTGGAGGAAGGAGTTTAGGCCATGTGACTTCTGCATTGTTGTAGTTTGCCATTAAGGATTTCTTGAAAAGTCAAAGGAACAGTTTCCAACTGTGCAGATATTTTTTTATACAATTAATTCAAGGCAAATATGGATATGTCCAATTGCATTGAGTCAAGACATGGAAAAAGCGAAGGAGGCTTGTGAATAAAGGTATATGTGCTTTTTTATATGCTTCAGGGATGGGCTCTTTTCAGAATGAAAATATTATGTTGGATGGTGTAAACAGTTTTTGGAGCCATCAAGTCCATTTAAATGATGTTGGGAATTACATTTTTGTTTTCAATGTTAAAAATGCTTTGAGAAAGTTCATATGAACAGCTTCAATGGGAAAATGTGGAGTGTATAGCTAAGAATTTCTTTGTAGGTGAAGGATATAAAAATGAGAAAATGAGAAAAACAAATTAAATATTTAAAAACCGAAAAAAGGCTCTTTTAAGAGCCACCATTGTGGAATGAATTGTTTAAATTAAGTATAAACCCCCCAAACCCCTTCAATTGCACATGCTGTCCGCGGACACTGCGGCAGTCTGTGGACGGCACATGCCACATCCGGGTCTTTTGAGGAGGCCTGGCATGGAAAGGGGACTCGTTCATAAATTGAAAAGTAGTAAGGGGATTAATTTATAGACCCGAGTACTACCCAGACAACTTAATTGTGTCTTAAGTAATATAAGCATCAGTTGCTGATACTTTGTTCCCTTTCTTTATTTTATCAACAGTTATACCCTTCGATTTGTGAACTTCGCTTAAGTGAAAGAAGAGATTTTTGGTGATTGTGACTCTAGTTTCTGGACATGAATACTCCTGATGAAAGTCTCATAATAATAGAGAGGACTGGAACATGTTGAGGTAATGGTTTGGTGTAATAGCCAAGTCTAACAAACTGATTTGGCGAACTTATACAGGTCTGAAGAACAAAAAAGAAGGATTAATACATTCAGATATAGTCCTTTTTTAAGTATCGGATGCACTTTAACATCTTTTCTTCTTTTTAGAAGTCCTTGTGGTGTCACTTATGTTTGTAAATATTTCTTAGAGTTCTTTTAAGAAGTGTTTTGCTGTGTAGTCTCATAACGAGATTTTTAAATTTTGAATTCAATCAATTTTTTGTACTTTAATAAAATAATGTGAATGTAATCTTTTTAGTGGTTTGTTCTTAAGGGAATAACTGTTGATAATCCCCCTTTACTACTTTTCAATGTATGAACGATTCCATATTCCAAAATTAAGGTAGAAGATCACTTCAGTTGAGTGATTATTTGGGTTCTCCCAAGTGTTGGAGTATGGAAAGGGGACTGGCATGGAGTGCGAGGAATGAAGGGGGCAGACTTCGTCCTGTTTCATAAGGATATAGTACACTTGAAAGATCCAGACATTATTATTGTACAGGGTACAGTTTGGGCTACGTTACCGGATTATGGTTGCAGTTTGCAATGAAGGATACATTTGGAAAGTTGATGGAAATGTTTCCAAATTCGAAAATTATTTTTTACTCAGATTGCTCAGAGACAAATGTGGATGTGTTTGAATGTATTTTGTCCGCAAATGGAAAAAGCAACGCGCAATGTCAATAAAGCTGTATGTGTTTTTTTGGGATACGTTGGCATGACATCTTTTCAGAATGCAAACATTCCATTTGACATTGTCAACATTTTTCGAAGAGACCGAGTGCCATCTAACTGATGTGGGGACTCAGATTTTCCTGGAAAATTTTCAAAATGCATTGAAGCAGTTTTTGTGAACACAAAGTATGGATTCAAGTATTCGTTAGAAGTTGCATTAAATAAAAATGAAAAACGGACAAAAAATTAGGACTTTTTGTGAAAGTTACAAAAATAATTCCGTTGTGTAGAATCTTTGTTAGCTTAGAATACAAAACAAAACAATCAGAAATATATTTTTGCGTGAAAAATAATTAAAATTATTTCCATTTCCCAACCCCACGTGTGGCATGTTTCCGATGTCTACGGATTACTGCGCTGTCCATGGAGAATGCAGGCTGCAAAGAAGCCTGTGAGTTTTTTATTTTCTGCTCCATCTTTTAACTGTGAAATGTGGCTCCTAAAGGAACTTTTTTTGTTTAGGAGAGGTAAGGTGAGGCAGGGAAGGGACACCAACCACAGAGACAGAGGGGCAGGTGGACAGATGAAGATGTTGGGCAGGCCTTACATTTTAGGGTAGGTGGCAGTGTTTCTCATGCTTCTTGACCGCAGCCTCAAAAGCATTACGAAATGCCCCCCCCCCCCTACATATCGGTGCTTCGCAGTACAAACATAGCACGGTTACCCTCGAAAGGTAAGGGTCAACAGTGTTGTGTATGGCCTGGGGGGGAATCCTCTGCCCCAAATGAGTATCCTTTGTGGTAACTGCAGCGTTTGAGGAAGATGAAGTATGGGGTGTCAACCGGGTGGTTGGATTTGGTGTGGTGCCACAAGGAGGTGGTCCCGTAGGAGTACAGCCCAGGTTTTCCACGACTCACTCAGTGCATCTTATGTTGGCTGCCTGAGCCTTTGGTACATCCCCAAAGGTGGTGAAAAACCACCACACCGAAGACTCACTCCGGGTGCTGGAGATAGGGACTTCCCTCTACTTCATCTTCCTCTTGATCCTCATCTGTATCTCTGCGCCTGTTCCCCTCTCCAGGCCCTCCAAGTTGTTGGAGGTGGTGGCTGGGGAGGAGGAATGGCCACAACAGATGCCATTCGAGCAAACAAGAAGCTCAATAAAAGAGATCTCTAAAGCAGGTGCTCTCTCCTGGATATCCAGATTAGGAATGAGGAAAATAAATGGGTGGGTCCTTGTAGAGGAACTGTCCGTGGACTACCAAGTCACAACTAGGCCTTGGAAAGTTATAAACAAGTTGAAAGATTAAACAAGAATGGGGCTAGGAGCTCTGGAACGGTAAAGTTTCAACTTGAAACACCCTAGATTGGATGAAAATGCATATTGAAACTGTCCAAGGCCGTGGCCGCGTTCTCAGACAGGTCATCACGCTGCAAGGGTGCGGTCACATGTCGTCGTCCACGGACACCCATCGGGCGGGAGATGTACAGCGCATTCGCGCAGTTGTCCGCGGACTGATTAAAAGTGCGTCAACGTGAAACCGGACTTGTCCAGACACTACACCTGTCCAGGGGCAGCTCAATTTGTGTGCGGACAGCACGGACAGTCTGTTCTCAAAATGGAGGTGTCCCCAGACAGTCGTCGTGTCCCTGGACTATTGGGCATTTAAAAAAAATGACAGAATATTATACAAAGCGTCTTTCATTTACATTTTGAGAATTTGATGGGGATAATTGCTGGGGACAAAGGGACAGGTGCAAGAAGGACAGTTATAATTAACATTTTTAATGACATGATTTTTGACAATTTAAAAGTTCCTTAAATTCATTACTGATTTTATCCAATTTTGCCGACATCTGGATTTGATTATGTATGCTTGAGGATAAGGCTTCTCTTTGTGATTCTTGGGAATCCACATAATTACATTTGGGTGTTGTTTCTTTGTGAAAAATATGTAGTATAAGAAAAAAAGAAATGTTTATTTCAGTAAGGTCTGTACAAATTACATAATTTATTTATATTAAAAGATGTATTGTATACCATTAGAGATGTTATCACTAATTTCTTCTTTTGGGAAATGTTCTTCAAACCACTCCAGTGTGTTTGGCATTTCTGTAAAATAATGTTTGAAAAAGTGTGTTATGCTTATAAGAATTGTTTCTATAATGAATGCTAATAATAGAGAAATAAATACAGTGTGCTTACTATTTAGTAAGAGCTTCATTTGTGCTTGGTGCCTTCCATTATGTTGTGTGCTGCACGAACAATTAATTTGTACATTTTCAAATGATCATTACGTAGAAAAAGGTATATTTGTGTGTAGTAAATGTACCTAAGGAACAAGTTACTTACCTGTAACTGTTGTTCTCCAGCATGGGTCTGGCATGGATTCACATGCTCATGAATATTCCCTGTCAGGCCGGGAATCCTCGGTGTAGAAAAAATCAGTATCAGTTTCGTTTCTGATCTGTCTTTCTCAGTAGTAACCAATCACTGGTCTCTGGGTCATACTGCCCCCAGCCAATGACTGCCCTCTCCCTAAGCCCCGCCTCCGGCAGCCATCCTCAGATTTGGTAGCACGTGAAGTGGCAGTATGACCAAGTGAAGAGCCGCAGAGGGGTAGGCGGGAGGGTTCGCATGTGAATCCATGCCAGGCCCATGCTGGAGAACAACAGTTACAGGTAAGTAACTTGTTCCTTCTCCAGCATGGGGTCTGGCATGGATTCACATGCTCATGAATATAAGAATACATAGCAGCATACACATGCACAACCACGGGAGGTGGCAAAAGGCTCAATATCAAGCAATACAACAACTCAACATTAAGCAACTCTTACCTCCTCATCAGGCTCACCTTAGGCGAACAGGTTGCGCAGCACTGCCTGGCCTACTCTGGACTCCTCCCTGGAATCCCGGTCGACCCAGTAGAATCTCGTGAAGGTGTGCGTCGACCTCCACGTAGCAGCCCTGCACATGTCGAGCAGGGGCACACCAGACAGGAACGCCGTAGTAGCAGCGATCGCTCTGGTCGAATGGGTCCTCGGACGGCCTGGCAACGGTCGGTTTGCCAACCGGTGACAGTGCATGATGCAGCCGGAGAGCCATCTGGAAATGGAAGTCTTCGAGAGAGCCTTCCCTTGATTCACAGGTCCAAAGTTCACAAACAGCTGTGATGTCTTCCGAAAACTCTTTGTGCGGTCCACGTAGAACTTCAGCGCTCTAGCTACATCCAGCGGGTGCAGAGTCCTCTCAGCCGGCGACAAAGGCGACGGGAAGAAAACTGGCAACACCAAGGGCTCGTTGAGGTGGAAGTCCGACGGCACCTTGGGCATGAAGGAGGGGTGCGTCCTCAGCACCACCCTTGTGTCGTGAAAAGTCAAGTATGGAGGCTTGCAAGACAGGGCCTGGATCTCTCCCACTCGTCGTGCAGAGGTGATGGCCACGAGGAATGCTGTCTTCCACAACAGAAACTTCAACGGCACTGAATACAGAGGCTCGAATGGGGCCCCCATGAGCCTAGTCAGCACCACGTTGAGCTCCCACGCCGAGGCTGGGGCCTTCACCGGCGGGAATGATCGGAACAGTCCTTTCATAAATTCCTTCACCAGTCGATGAGACCACAAGGACGCCCGTCCTGTAGTTCTGGTGTAACGTGAGACGGCAGCCAGATGTACCTTGATGGATGCGTGAGACAGGCCAGCCTTGGCCAAGGACAATAGGTACGGCAATACTTGAGGGGCCGTAATCCGCAGAGGGTTAATCTTCTGTGCACGGCACCAGACAGAGAACCTCTTCCATTTGTGTCCGTAGCACTTGAGAGTTGAGGATGCCCTGGCCTTCGCAAGAACCTCTCTGCAGTCGGCCGGGATGTCGTATCCTCCAAACTCTAGTGCTGCAGGAGCCAGGCCTGCAAGTTCAGCGACTCTGGTTCGTGATGAAGAATGGTGCCTCCTTCTCTGGAGAGAAAATCTGTGTCCGTCGGGAGCTTGACTGGTGTGGACGCTGACAAGTCCAGAAGGTCCGGGAACCAGATCTGCCTCTGCCACGCCGGTGCGACGAGGATCATCCTGCACCGGGACCTCTTGAGCTGGTTGACGAGCCGGAGTAGCAACGGCAATGGCGGGAACGCATAAAGGAACAGGCCGTCCCAAGGGAGCGAGAAAGCATCGCCCATGCTCCTCGGTTGGGGAAACCTGCTGGCGAACCTCCGGCACTTGGAGCTCGCCGCCGTCGCGAAGAGATCCATCTGGGGTTCGCTCCATCGTCGGAAGAGTCGGTCCACTTGATCCTGGCGCAGTTCCCACTCGTGGCACGAGCGCAGCTCTCTGCTGAGTGAGTCGGCAATGGTGTTTTTTATCCGTGCCAGATGAAAGGGTACCAGAAACATCACTTGGGCGATGGCCCAATGCCACAGATCCAGGGCTTCCTTGGATAGGGCAGGGGATCTGGCTCCGCCCTGCTTCCGAATGTAAAACATTGTGGTGGTGTTGTCGGTGAAGATCCTCACCTCCTTGCCCTTGAGGGACAGAAGGAAGGACCTGAGGGCCCAGAACACTGCATGGAGCTCCAAGATGTTGAAGTGGAGAGTCTTCTCCTCCGGGGGCCAAAAGGCCTCTCGCGTGGAGACCCCTGGTGTGCGCTCCCCAACCTTCCAGGGTGGCATCCGTCGTCACCATCACCTGGTGGGCCGGGGCTAGGAAACCTGTTCCCGCCGTCAGATGAGAGCGGACACCCCACCATCGTATCGCCTGACGGAACGCTTCGTCGAGCGGGATCCTGTTCTTGAAGCTGCCCGTCATCTGGATCCAGTGGGCGTCGAGGAATTCTTGCAAGGGCCGCATCCGAAGTCTGCAGTGGCGCACCAGATAAATGCAGGAGGACATCATTTCGAGGAGGGACTTGATAGACCTCACTCTGGCCACGTCCGTGGCCAGCAGACGTTGCACCTTTCCCAGGATGGTCCTTATCCTTTCCTCTGACGGTGAGGCCCACCACGTCACTGAGTCGAGCTGTGCTCCCAGAAACAGGGCGACTTGCGACGGGACCAGGTGGGATTTTGGAAAGTTGGAGAACCCCAGGTCCGTGAGCAGCTGGACGGTCTTAGCAGTGTGTTCCACGGCGAGCTCCCTTGTCCTTGCCGGTATGAGCCAGTCGTCCAGGTAGGGGTAGATGTGGATCCCCTGCAGGCGCAGCCGCGCCGCCACCGGTGCTAGACACTTGGTGAACACCCTGGGCACCGATTTTAATCCGAACGGTAGGGCTTTGAACTGGTAGTGCCGCCCTTTGACCACGAACCTGAGGAACTTTCGGTGTTTCTTTAGAATAGGGATGTGGAAGTATGCATCCTCCAAGTCCAACGACGACAGGAAATCGCCCTCCTCCAGCTGTCCCAGCACATGCTGAAGGGTGACCATCCGGAACTTCTGTGCCTTGATGTATTTGTTCAGTCGTCGCAGGTCCAGGATGGGACGCCATCCTCCTGTCTTCTTTACGAGGAAGTATCTTGAGTAAACTCCGGAGCCCCGAAGCCTCTTTGGAACGAGCTCGATGGCACCTTTCCTGAGCATCGCCCTCACTTCCAACAGCAGTTGAGGGACGTGATTTTCCTTCCTAGCCACGGGAGGAATGCGGGGGCACCTCTTGTGGAAGTCAAGGGCGTGCCCCAGGGTCAGGGCGTCCAGCACCCAACGGTCGGTGGAGATGTACTCCCACACACCGACGAACTTCGTCAGCCGGCCTCCCACCGGGGTGCTTCGGCGGGGGCCCGACCCGACGGTCGGTTCAATCTTGCATGGAGGCCGCTTTGCCTCCTTGACCATCTTGGCGACGACGGCGGGATCCACCTGACTTGCCGCGTCCCCTGTAGGCCTCCTGCGACGAAGATCTTGCCGCTTGACGGTACGTAGAGGAACTGCTGCCGGCTCCCTTGGAGGCACCCTGTCTGCCTCCGGTGCTCCGAAAGGACGGCCGTCGCTGTTGGAGCACACCCAGTGCACGGGCCGTCTCCGTGTCCGTCTTGATCGCCTGAAGGGACTCAACCGCCTTGCCAAAAAGGTTGTTCCCATCGAAGGGCATGTCCAAAACCTTGGTCTGTACGTCCTGGCGGAAATCTGTTGCCTTGAGCCATCCTCGTCGTCTCAGGCAAACGCCGTTGCCCAACTGACGTAAACCGGTGTCGGCGATGTCCGTAGCCACCGCAATGGCGTGGTCCGAGGCAATCTCACCTTCCTGTAAGATTTCCAGGGCCTCAGTCCTCTTGGCGTCCGGAAGGAAATCCAACAGAGGGGCGATCTTGAACCATAACTCCCTGTCGTAGCGGGCTACGATGGCCAGGGCGTTGCCCGTCGTAGCGGGCTACGATGGCCAGGGAGTTGGCCGCCTTGATGGTCGTCGCTGCAGATGAGATGACCCGTCGTCCCATCGCATCCAGCTTCCTACCCTCGCCGTCCGGCGGGGAAGTTGAGTTCGAGGCCGATGCCCCCCGCTTTCTTCTTGGCCGCCGCTGAAACGACCGAATCCGGGGTAGGTTGTGTCCTAAGGCACAAGGGGGCAGCGTCGGGGACCCGGTACTACTTCTCGTACCGGTCCCTCTTCGGAGGCGCCGTGGCAGGGTTCTTGAGGAGGGCGAGCCCCTCATCCCAGATGTCATCAAGAAGCGGTACGGCGAGGACCATCTTCCTTTTAGCCTTGCGCCGTTGGTAAAGCAACCCTTCCTTTTTCTTTTCTTCGGGGCAGAGCTGGAAGAGCTCGGATGCCCTGAAAATCATAGCATGGAAGGATCCAATCTCGTCGGGCGGGGACGTCTGGGCAGGGGGCGACGGGGGACACGTCCCGTCGTCGCCTCCGTCGTCATCGTGTCCATGCCTGTATCATCCCTGTGGGTAGTGGACCGGGGGGAAGGCAGAGAAGGCCGCAGAGGCGGGAGAGGAGGCCTAGGATGCGTCCTCCTCCTCTTAAGTGGTGGGTTCTCGAAGGTCCTGGCTCTGGTTCCCCCGTCGGGTCTGGCTCAGGTACCTCCGTCGGGGGAAGGGGCAACCTAGTCCTTATCTCCGAGCATAAGGACTGCATGGCTGACAAAATGGCCGCTGAGGTGTTCTGCGGCACCAGAAACGACGGGAGCGAGGGCTCTTGAGGAGCCTCGTCTGCGTCACCGTTGCCCTCGTCGGGATCCCTCCCGATGGGCTGGGCCTCCTCCACGACTTGGATGAGCTCCTCTTCCGAGGTCGTGTCCGTATCCACGACGGCCACCAACCCCTCACCCACCCTTTCCAACGAGGACTTCGTGGGGGTCTTCTCGATGGGCCTGAAAGACTCCCCCCTCCGCGGTGGCAGGGAGACTCTGGTACCTGAGGGTGCCTCCACTGGTGTAGCCTCCACAGGCTGAGCCAGGGCCACGGCAACATCCTCAATCGAGGTCTTAGCAGGGTGAATTAAGGCCAACGTCACCTTCTGTACGCCTGGGGCCTTCACCTTGGGGGGAGGGTCCGAGCCTCGCTCCCCCTCTGCCGGAATCTTCGAGATCGACCGGGGCCTCTCCAGAAGCTTCGCCGGGTTCTCAGACTTCCTCTTACCCAAGCCAGAGGGTTGGCTCGTGGTCGATGGTGCCGGGGAGGATGCGCGCTGCCTGGCAGCCAAGGAGCCCGACCGTTCGGCGCTCCCGGTGCCCGTGGACTCGCGGTGCTTAGCCTTTTGTTGAGCCACCGTCGCCGGAGCACCCTCACAGGACTTCGAAGACCGCTCGGACTTCTTTTTCTTCTTCTCGCCTGGCGGGCTCTTACCTTCCAACCAGTTGGCGAGACGGAGGTGGCGATCCTTCATGGTCCGCTCCGACATGTTCCCACAAAACGCGCAGTCCTTTTCCTTGTGCGTCTTGTCCTCATGGAGACAGAGGCATAACGAATGCTCGTCCTCCTTGATAACTTTCTGAAGCTGGCATCCAGGGCAGGTCCTGAACAGCTTCCTGGGCGTCAGGCTCCCTTTCTCCTGGGCCATGTCCGGGGTAGGCCTCGGAACTTCTGGAATCTTCCAAAAGCGTAACTTGACGAAATCTTCACCCTTGAGGGGCGTAGAAACTCTGAAATGGATCCCCGTTGATCAGAAGTAGAAACGGTGGAGCTTGAGGCTCTATTTAACCGAAAAAATGAGAAAATCTACTGAAAAAAGCACGAAAACGCAGCAAAAGCTCGAGAGCTACAGCCCGAGGACTCCCAACACTTGAACGTGCGGTAAAAATCTGAGGATGGCTGCCAGGGGCGGGGCTTAGGGAGAAGGCAGTCATTGGCTGGGGGCAGTGTGACCCAGAGACCAGTGATTGGTTACTACTGAGAAAGACAGATCAGAAACGAAACTGATACTGATTTTTTCTATACCGCGGATTCCCGGCCTGACAACGGGGAATATTCATGAGCATGTGAATCCATGCCAGACCCCATGCTGGAGAATGCTGTTATATAAATATATATATATATATGATACATTACTCACCGTAATCGTATTTCTGATGCTTGTATCTGCTTAGATTCACATGCTGTGCATAGGCCGACATCTAGTGGAAGCTGCGGAGTATTACAGTTTGTTTTTCGAAAATCGAAAAAGGGCGTCGACACAGGGCGTGCCAGTAATACTATCCCTAGTGTGACGTCCACTGTACCCATGATCCCTCACGCGTCTAGGATCCCCAGATTGTGTTTTTCCTGACATGAGGTAGCATGAGGAGTAGCGTGAGTACAGATAGTCCAAGCAGATAGACAGAAAGGTAAGACTACAAGCAACCATGCGCCTTCTCTCGGAGGGGAGGAAGGGTGGGTCGCATGTGAATCTAAGCAGATACAAGCATCAGAAATACGATTACGGTGAGTAATGTATCCCTTCTGAGGCTTGTGGAATCTGCTTAGATCACATGCTGTGCATAGATTAGCGAGCAGTACCAGAAGAAGGAGGTGGGATGTGAGAAGGGTCATGAGCAAACAGGTGTCTTAGAACCGCTTGTCCCACTTGTGTATCTGTCTTGGAATGAGTGTCAATGCAGTAATGCTGAGTAAAAGTGTGAATAGAGCTCCAAGTAGCTGCTTTGCAAATGGTGTCGAGGGGAACATTTGCAATGAAAGCCAGAGTGGCCCCAATGCCTCTAGTAGAGTGGGCCCTTGGTGTAAACGGCAGAGTCTTTTTTGAAAGAGAGTAACACAGCTGTATACAGTTGATAATCCACTTAGAGATAGCGCCCTTAGAGACGCGATCCCCCTCTCTGCCTGTAGCTACGGAGACAAACAGTTGATCTGTTTTCCTTAGCGGTCTGGTTTTATTTACATAGTATAAGACCGCCCTACGCACATCTAGGGTGTGTAGTTTCACCTCAGCCGAGCTTTGTGGGTTTTGGAAGAAAGCCGGAAGCTCGATGGACTGGTTTACATGGAACTTGGATATGAATTTTGGTGAGAACCTAGGGTGTGTGCGTAAAACCAGTTTGTCCTTGTGGATAGTAAAGAAAGGATCTTGCACTGACAGAGCCTGAATTTCACTGACCCTTCTTATGGAGGTAATGGCTACTAAGAAGGCCGTTTTATAAGTCAGGTGTTTGAGACTACTTTTATGCATGGGTTCGAAGGGGGCCCCATGAGCTTAGCTAGCACCACGTTGAGGTCCCATCCTGGCGGTGGGTTCGAAATAGGAGGGTGAAGTCTCTTTACTCCTTCCATGAAGGCTTTAACCACTGGTACTTTCCACCACGAGACCCTGTTATGGGATGTGGTGTAAGCCGAGAGGGCTGCCAGGTGTACTTTCAGAGAGTTAAAAACCAACCCTGCATCCAGCAGGTGGAGCATGTATGTTACAACGTTGGAAGGAGTGCAATCAACCGGGTTGATTTGTTTATTCTGGCACCAGATAACGAATCTTTTCCACTTGTCAAAGTAACAGTGTCTTGTATTTGGTTTCCTGGACTCTTTTAAAATGTCCATACACCTCTGTGGTAATTTGAGATGTCCAAACTCTATGACTTCAGGAGCCATGCTGCTAGGTTCATAGAGTTGGGTTCCTGATGCAGTGTTTGACCTTGTTGCTGGGACAGAAGGTTGTACCAGGCTGGGAGTCTGATGGGCTCGCACACCGCCATCCTGCGTAGGTGTGGAAACCATGGTTGTCTCGCCCACATGGGAGCAACTAGGATGAGCGTCATAGATTCTTTGTTCATCTTGTACACCACCTTCCTGATGAGAGGAGTTGGTGGAAAAGCGTACGCAAACATCCCTGACCAGTTCATCCACAGGGCATTCCCCTGGGAGTCTGTTTGGGGGAACCTGGATGCAAATCCTGGGCATTGTTTGTTTTCGCTTGTGGCGAATAGGTCTATAGTGGGGAAACCCCACTGAGAGAAGAGATCTTCTACTACGTCTCTGTGAAGGACCCATTCGTGTTCTTCTGGGAGGGGGTCTCTGCTTAGAGCATCCGCTAGGGAATTGAGCTCCCCTGGAACATGTTGCGATGACAGGAAGATGTTCCGTCTGAGTGCCCATATCCATATTTTCTGGGCAAGCTTGGACAGATTTGGCGAACGAGTCCCTCCTTGCTTGTTCAGATAGAACATGACTGTCGTGCTGTCCGTCCTGATCTGCACCGACAAGTTCAGCAGATGGGGCTCGAACGCCTGCAGCGCTCGGAATACTGCCAGAAGCTCTAGCAGATTGATGTGGTTCTTGGCTACTGAGTGAGACCAGAGACCCTGAGCTGTGTGGTGGAGATGGTGAGCTCCCCAACCAGTCAGGCATGCATCTGTAGTAACCACTGCCTGTACTTCGGGATCGTAAAAGGGTTTCCCCTTTGCGATATTCTCTCTTGTCCACCAGTGTAGGCTCTGTACGAGTGTTGGCGAAACGACCACTAGATCGTCCCACTGACCACTTGCCTGAGACCACTGTTTCGCCAACCATTCCTGCATGGGACGCATGCGCAGACGCGCGTGGGGGACCAGGTAAATGCATGACGCCATCATGCCCAGTAACCGCATAGCTTTGCGTACTGTTATCTGTTGACCTGACTGATAATGCGGAATTTGCAGAAGTATATTCCGAATTCTTTCTTCCGAAGGGAAGGTCAATTCTCTCTGAGTATCTAGGATAGCTCCTAGAAACTGTTTTGAGGTGCTTGGCACCAGACTTGACTTCTTCTCGTTGATAGAGAAGCCTAATTCGTGGAGGAGGTCGATAGTCCTCTGAATGTTTGATCTGCAGATTCCTGGGGTTTCCCCCGTTATGAGCCAGTCGTCTAGATAAGGGTACACTGGGATTGCCTCCCTGCGTAGGTGTGCAGCTGCCACCGCCAGTACCTTGGTGAATACCCTTGGTGCTGAAGCTATCCCGAAGGGCAGTACCTTGAATTGGTAGTGGCGACTGTCCACCTTGAAGCGCAAGTATTTTCTGTGCGCCGGGAGCATAGAAATATGAAAATAGGCATCTTTCATATCCAAGGTTGCCATGTAATCCCCCTTTTTTAGGAGTGGGATTACCTCTTGTAGCGTGGTCATACGGAATTTTTGGGGCTTGACATACTTGTTGGCAGGCCGTAAGTCCAATACTGGGCGCATTGTTAAATCTTTCTTTGGCACAAGGAAGTAAGTTGAATAGATACCCTTGTTTACCTGGTGTCCTGGGACGAGTTCTATCGCGTCCTTTATGAGCAGATTGTAGACTTCCTCGAGGAGGATCTTTTGATGTTCCAAAGAGTGGACTTTTTGTCTTGGAGGGTGGTTTCGGGGACGTTGCAGTAGTTCTATACAGTACCCCTTGGATACTGTCGACAGCACCCATCTGTCGGATGTTATCCCTTCCCATGCCTGGGTGAAGCTGGATATTCGTCCCCCTACTGGGGTTGCATGGGAAGGGACCCTGAAATGAGCGTCACTGCTTCGGTGGAGGCGTGCCGCCTCCTTTACTGGGGCTGCCTCTGCCTCTACCACGTCCTCTTCTACTAGCCCTACCATACCCCTGGGTAGACTGTTGTGAGTTGGTGTTCCACTGTGTACCCTGGGTGTGGGAATAGCTATTTCCTCTATTGGAATTTTGGCCGCGGGGGCGACGAAAATTGCCGTTCCCTCTTTGGTTAGGTGGTTTTGTAGTTAACTGGCCAAGGGATTTGAGGGTGTCGAATTCCTCCTTAGCGTTTTTTAGTGCGTCCTCGACTGCCCTTCCAAACAGGAGATCACTTTCCACTGGTTTGTCTAAGAGTGCAGCTTGTGTTTCTGCTCTGAATCCCGACTGTCTCAACCAAGCATGTCTTTTGATGACAGTCCCCTCTGCTATAATTCTACCCGCATTGTCTGCGGCGTCTAAAGTTGCTTTTAAAATGCAGCCTGAGACGTTTCTTCCCTCTGCACAAATGCGAGATAGCTGGCTCTTAAGGGGTTCGGGAGCGGAATCTATTAGTGCTGCCACTTCTTCCCACTGATGGCAGTTGTAGCTGGCCAACAGTGTGGTGGAATTCGCGATTCTGGTTTGGTAGGCTGCCGTGGAAGCTACTTTTCTACCAAAACCATAGAGTTTCTTACTTTCCTTGTCGGGGGGAGCCTCCGAGGAAGATAATGGGGTTCCAGCTCTCTTGCGGGTGTTAGTTACGACTAGAGAGTCTGGCATAAGTTGGCCTCTAATATATAGAGGGTCCGACTGGGCTGCTCTAAACAGCTTCTCTACTCTCGGGTTTACAGGTCTTGTCAAGTTTGGGTTGACAAGGGATGGTGCTATTCTGCGTTGAATAGATTTCAGGATGGGAATGGTCTGGGCTACTGTCTTCGTTTCCCCTATTAGTTCCTCCGCGAAGTCCCTCTCCTCTTGGACACCTTGTGTGTCTATGTGGAAGTGGTTAGCTGCCCGAGAGAGCAGTTCATTCAGGAGGGGCTGATTATCTATTGGGGAATCAGACACTGGGGCTTCCCTTTCGACTGGTGAGTCCATTCTGAAAATATCAGGGCTATTTTCTGGCTCATCCTCGTCTTCGTCCTCCCCGTAATAATCTGACACTGCGAGATCTTCTGGTGTCTCAAAATCCTGGCCCTCTATAAGGGAAGAGTCTCCTTGGCCTGTAGGGAAAAGGCAAGAATAGGGTTGGACTTCGAAGGGTTCTGAAGCCTTTACTGGTGTCTCGACCCGGGGCCTTTTATTTGAAAGGATAGGGTCCCTTGAACCTGAGGGAGAAGATTCCTGAGGGTTTAAAGCTAGTAGTTGGTCAGGGTGTCTTTCGAAGAAATTTGCTAAGGAGGACATCCTTGACATTACTCTGTCAATGTCCTCGCATGACCAGAGTTTTGAGCTTGGGGTGACCCTGCTGGAACTCTCTATGGACTGTCCCTGAGAAGACTTGGACGGGGAAGTCAGTTCTATAGTTGTGGGGGATTGCAAGGGTTGTTTCCTTTGTTGCTTACCCCCTTCCCCGTGGGTGGAAGTGTGTTTACCCTTTCCCTTATCTTTCGACGCCTGGCGTCGAGGATCGGCGGTGGAATCCCTGTGTTTCGAACTAGGCTTCGAAACTGGGCCCTCCTCACTCCCAAGTGATGTACCCTTTCCCTGGGGTGCAGGCTGGGGATGGAAGCCGTGTTCGTCTCCGGACGAGTGATCTTCCGTGATGTTAATGGGCGAGGCACTATGTGCAAGTGTGGAGGCTTGCCTGACGTCGTGCGGCGACCTCGACCGGGACCGCCCAGAGGACATCCTTTCGGACCGCTCCTTTTGTGCCTCTTTCCGAGGTTTCGACGACGTCGAATCTCGGGTGGGTTTTTTGTGTTTAGCGTGTGTATGTGTAACGCTCTTGTCGCCGGGGGACTTCCCCATAGTCGCCGGGACGGACGACCTTCCGAGGCCGGGGACGTGCGTTAGGCTGTCTTTCGACGCCTTGGTGCCCTCGCCGTCCGAAAGTCCGGCGTCGCTGCCGTCGCTGAAGGTACCCTCCGCCTCCATAGCTGCTAGCTTGGCGTGGTGGGCCCAACGCTTGGTGGAGCGGTCCTTAAGAGTTTTTGTCTTAAACCTGCTACAGGCCCTGCAACCCGCCTCGGGGTGGTCTCTGGGCAGGCAAAGGTTGCACGTAGCGTGCTTATCTACCCAAGGGTATTTTTTATTACACTTGGGGCAAACTGAAAGGGCGTACCCTCCATACGCGCCTGTGGGCAGCGGGCAAGTGTGTGTAGGTAAGAAGGTGTTTCTAACCGAGTGTGGAAGTGTACCACCCCCCACTCTCCCTACTGTAGGGCCGAGGCCAGCGGCCCAGGCCCGAGCCGAGGCGGAAGCCTCAAGGCCCAATCCGTCGGGTTTCGATGTTGATCTCCTCCCCGGTTCGGCGTCGAGATGCTGGTCGACGTAGGGGTGAGAAAATGGGGCAAATTAGAATAGTTTTAAGTGTAAATATGGCAAAGCCAGGGAACTCCGATGAAGTGCTTCCGACCAGAATGGCGGAAAAAAACAATCTGGGGATCCTAGACGCGTGAGGGATCATGGGTACAGTGGACGTCACACTAGGGATAGTATTACTGGCACGCCCTGTGTCGACGCCCTTCGAAAAACAAACTGTAATACTCCGCAGCTTCCACTAGATGTCGGCCTATGCACAGCATGTGATCTAAGCAGATTCCACAAGCCTCAGAAATATATATATATGTGTTTGCTGGTTGAAGGGTAGAACATTTTTTGTTCTCCCCTGTGCTTCTGGACTTTGTGAATGCTGCTTTCTGTCCGCGGACTTTCATACTGTCCGCAGACTACAGCTGCTACATTGGGGGTGAGTACAATATAAGGAACGTGTAGCAAATTAAGGGTGCACTGGTAAAAACCTACGAAATTCACTGAAAAAACGTTGTTAAAAGGGACGTTATGGTTTGTTTATTGATTTACAGGGTGCACCAAACTCGCAGGTAGCTGGGCACACAAATACAGGGATACTTCAGGCTTAGGTTACACAAAAAAGAGCACCATAAGGTTATACAATGCAATACAAAAAACAGTATCGTCAAAAGGTTACATAATCATAAACATAGGTATATACATCAGAATTAGGATCCAAAAGGTACAGCCAAGAAGCTGGAATAATATACAAAGCAGACATGTGAGTATGTACATCAGAGTTAGAGTCACAAAAGTTCATATGTCATTGGAACGCAGCCAATGCAGGGCATTGCACCGAAAGCTGAGGAAGGATTGGTCAGCTCTAAGGGCTAGTGGTAGTGCATTCCAGGACTGGGCGGCTTTTACACGGAAACTGTTTCCACCAGATTTGTTAAACTTGAATCCGGGTATCTCCGGGCACAAGGTGTTGGCCGCTCTGGAAAGGCGGGTGGAGGTTCTCCTGATCACCCTGTTAGGTAGGAGGGTGCTGAGTTGTTGAGGCATTTAAAGTAAACGAGACTGTTTTGAGTAGGATTCTGCCATTGATCTTTAGCTAAAGGTGATCTCTTCTAAGTTTAGGAACATGTTCTCTGTTGGATATATTCAAGGCCATTCTGAGGGCGTTATTTTGTAAAATTTGGATTTTATTTAGAATGTATTTATTGGCTCCTAGGCATAGTGCGTTGCAGTAGTCCAATTTTGACATTATGAACTACCTCCTGTATTAAAACATGTACTCATCTAAACATATTTGAGTGTTGTTGCTAATACAGGAACCCAACAATGCATACACATGGGCAATGGATGTAGCATGCACCATTGAAGTACAGTATTTTTAATATGGTAATATTGGCCAGTAAAATATGAAAAGCGAACCTATCACAATGTTGACTAACATTAAACTTGGAATGAATAGCTAGCAATACAAGACTCACTACACACTTGTGTTAGTACAAACAATACATGTGCAGAGCCACAATGCATAGAAATCTAAGGCACATACAGGGAAACTGCAGTAAGGCGGAAAGAAACAACATCACCATAAAATTACAATAACATCACAGTTGATCATCATGTACCCAAATGAATTGTGTGTTTGACGCCTGCTTTATTGGCCCATTTATGTGCACCACAAGCTGTGATCAAACTCTAAGGAAAGTACTTTAAGAATATATGAGAAGGTTAATGTCTAGATACATAGCACCTTTTCAATGTTTCAAATTGTCAATGTCAGTGAACAAAAACAACTAGTATAGATATGTCAGTGAACTAAAATAAGTGGCAGAGATCTGTGATGTCATCAGTGATGTTATCAATGCCATTTGTGATGTCATCTTTGATGTCCTGGGTGTTAGTCTTAGCAGTACACAGTGGTGGCACGAGGGATATGCGCAATGAACACACCAAACAAGTCTTCATAACCAGTGGCACGAGTAATGGTTGCTTAGCTTAACATAACTGGTGAATTTCTGGGGGGTGTCGGTTTTACTTGTAACCATAACGTCCCTTTAACAAACTTTTTTCACTGAATTTCATAAGTTTTTATTACTGCAGCTTAACCATAACGACCCTTTAACGAAGTTTTTTCAGTGAATTGCACAGATTTTTATTAGTGCAACTTATCCGTAACGTCCCGAGTTGCACTCCTGGAAGGCTATATCAATCCTATATAAATGTGCCTCAGTCCAGATGAAAATTCAAACATAAATCTTGATTTGCTTTTCATAAAATCAGCAATCCCAGAATTTCACCAGAAGGTATGGCTGCATGACACGTTTCGCAATGATCCCGTTTCTTTATCACATTACCCACCCCCTCCTGAGACACATTTATATACATAGGGAAAGTAGGAGACAAGGAAGAAAGAAAGAGTGCATGCAGGCAGGCCAGCCATTGCTTATTGTACCATAGTCCTTCATCACTGTTTTGCCTATACCTTCCCAGTTCAGCACAAGCCATTTCCAAATGCGTGAAAACACGACCGCCATTTTGAATTGTCTCCAGATCGTCCAGCAACAACCCATGTTGTAAACAAAAACGCATCTCTAAACCCTGAATGGACACATTACTTTGATAAATTCCCTGTTACACACAACTAGAAGTGTTTTGCATTGATAGTGGTTAGTTTTCAGAACCCTGTACCTATCCATGCTAATTTGCACATGCACAACAGAGCCCAAGCTATGAGTAACAAGTAAAGAATCATGTGCTATGTGTTGTGCAACATCATAGCATTCTAACATCACTCTCCAAAGTCCAAATGTGTGACTCGGCTTGGATTTTAAAGTGCTGTATGCTGTGCATGTATCATGGTATGCCTAAGCTGATTGGTTGGCAATGAATAACCCATCACTCCAATAGTAAATGTCTTATTACCTAAATTGTCCGAGTTAAATATGCTAATTAGTGGCAATTGACGCAATCAGCAAAAGCCATGCTTTTCAAGCACGCATACGCTGAACAAGGTGCTGTAAACTTACATATGAGGGATAATTCTCCATTACCTGAATTGTTCGAGTTAAAGTGTTTAGCGCGATGCTAGTACGGGGCTATAGATTAGATCAGCAAATACTTCAACAACTTATCCGCTGAACAAGGTGCAGAGTGCAGTAATCTTACATAAACAGGAAGATTCCCGAGCAGCATCAGTTCTGGATGATCAGTATTGTACGCTGTACTATGCAAATACCTGCCTGCTGTATAAAGAGCAAATGTGCCAAAAACTGCAAACTGCTTTAAGATCAATTATGGGGGATAAGTCCCTACCAGGATATGTCCCAGGAAACAAGGTGCAAAGTACTGTAACCTTACATATGGGGGAAGAAGAACAAGTTTCTTTCTTACCTGGTAATGTTCTTTCGATGGGATGGTCCGACGACGTATTCCATATCTATGACAAGTAATCACCACAGCTGTGCTGTTTGGGAAAATGTTCGGCGTCTGCGTCCTGCGCCGATGACGTCGATACGCTGTCCTCAAGGGCCTCCGTCGAGCCGATGTCACTGGATATTATAAGTAGGATGCACAATGCCTGTAGCCTCAGTTATAGTTTTTTCCCAGAACACGTGGCACCAATCTTCTGCCAGTATGACCACAGAAAGCCTTGTGGAAACGTAAGCTGCAATCGCATAAGAAATTCTGTAGCGGGGCAGGTTGGGAGGGAGCAATATGGAATACGTCGTCAGACCATCCGATCGAAAGAACGTTACCAGGTAAGAAAGTAACTTGCTCTTTGAGGGGATTGGCTCCTCCGACGTATTCCATATCTATGACAGACTCCCAAAGCAGTACCAACGTATGGAGGAGGGAAAAGAATTTAGAATATAGAAATTTAGGATGCCCAATTAAATTGCAGAGCAAAGGACCGCCTTGCCAAAGGCCAGATCCTGCCCATGGATAGAATCTAGGGAGTAGTGTCTTACAAAAGTATGGACCGAAGCCCATGTGGTTGCTTCACAGATGTTACGAACAGGAACACCCCTCTGCAGGGCAGTAGAGGCAGCCATACCCCTAGTAGAATGGGCCCATAAGCCTACCGGAGGGTCCTTACCCACCAAGCGGTAACATTCAGAAATTGCCAAGATAACCCATCTAGACAAAATCTGCTTAGTAACAGCTTGTCCAAAACGCCTTCCAGCATAACCTATGAAGAGCTGATCGTCCACTCTGACCCGGGACATGCGTGAAATATAGAGACTTAAAGCTCTCCTAGGATCCAACCTATGGAGCCTCTCCTCTTCCTTACCAGGATGCGGAGGAGGATAAAATGCCGGAAGAATGACCTTCTCGCTTAAATGAAATTCCGACACCACTTTCAGAAGAAAGGAAGGACGAACCCTAAGGACAACCCTGTCCTTATGAAACACTGAAGGGTGGCTTAACAGAAAGTTCATGCAACTCACTCTGCGAGCGGAAGTAACCGCAACTAAAAATACAGTTTTAAGGGTTAACCGTCTCAAAGGACAAGAATGTAAAGGCGTAAATGGAGCACGCATAAGGAATTTTAGAACAAGGTTCAAATCCCAACCGGGCACCTGAAAAGGTGACAGTGGAAACACATTAGTGAGCCCTTTCAGAAACTGAGAAATTAAAGGAAATTTTAAATAAGAACACTCCTCAGACGAGCGCTTAAATATGGACAGCGCCGCCAGGTAACCTTTAAGGGTACCCACTTGCGGGCTAAAGAAAGCAAAAAAGACAGAACCACAGGAATATCACATGAAAAAGGATCCACATTCTTAACCCTGCACCAGTCGCAGAACTTTCTCCAACGACAACGGAACCAGACCACTCTCCCGTGAGAGCAAATCGCCTCAGTAGGGAAGCCGGCGTGGAGGGCAGATGGACAAGTCGAGAAGGTCCGGGTACCACGTTCTCCGGGCCCATGCCGGAGCAATGAGGATCATCCGGGAACCGAACCTCCGCAACCTCTGCAACCTCTGCAGCACTTGCGGGATGACTGGGACCGGAGGAAACACATACAGTAGTGGGAAGGAACACTCCACCACGAACGCGTCCCCTAATCCTAAAATTCCCACAAGCCAAACCTTTCGCACTTCCGGTTGACACTGGAGGCGAAGAGATCCACTTGTGGGGTCCCCCAAAGGGCAAAGATCTCCAGGAGAATCCCCTGAGCCAGCTCCCACTCGTGAGAGATCACGCTCTGCTTGCTCAGACAGTTTGCCGTCTCGTTTTTGTCTCCGGCCAGATGAACTGCCGAGATCGAAATCTCCTGCTCGATGGCCCAGAACCAGAGCTGCATCGCCTCCCTGCACAGAGGAAGTGACACTGCCCCCCCTTTTTGTTGAGGTAGTGCATGGCCACTGTGTTGTCCGTCAGAATCAGGACTTTCTTCCCTCGCACAGTCGGTAGAAAAGCATTCAGGGCAAGCCTGACGGCCCTCAGCTCCAACAGATTGAAATGGAGTCTGGACTTCGATAGAGACCAACGACTGCTGACTCAACTCGTTGGCATGAGCTCCCCATCCCATGAGGGATGCGTCCATCACGATCGTCATCTCCGGTCAGTGTAGCCAAAATGGAGCCCCCTTTATCAGATTGCCTTCGACGGCCTACCACAGAAGGTCTTGGGCGACCGAGGGCGGCACCTGAACGGGGTCCGACATCCTGCCGGAGGACTGTGACCACTGCATCTTGAGAGCCCATTGCAGAGATCTCATCCACAACCTGGCCTCTGGCACCAGAAGAATGCATGATGCCATGAGGCTGAGTAACCTCAAGAACTCGAACACCGGGAGACTCTGGGTATGTTGAAACTTGTGCACCATTTGCAGAATGGGATGAGCCCTCACCTGGGGAGGGAAACACTGCCCCAGAGATGTGTCGAGCACTGCTCCGATGTACTGGAGCCGCTGAGTTGGCGTCAAGTGGGACTTCTTTAAGTTGAGGGAGAAGCCCAGCCTGTGAAGGGAGTGGCAGGTGACTGACAGATGAACCAGGACTTGCTCAAGAGAGCGCGCCCTGATCAACCAATCGTCCAGGTAGGGGTAAACGTGAATCCC
Organism: Ambystoma mexicanum; assembly: GCF_040938575.1. Lineage (NCBI taxonomy): Eukaryota > Metazoa > Chordata > Amphibia > Caudata > Ambystomatidae > Ambystoma > Ambystoma mexicanum. The sequence continues at coordinate 415,146,076 of NC_090934.1, read as the reverse complement.
CCCTTTCGTGAGATACGCTGCCACCACCACCATGTAGCTTGGTGAAAACCCTCGGGGCGGAGGTCAATCCGAACGGCAGGACCCGAAATTGAAAGTGCGAGTCGCCAACAGCGAACCTCAGGTACTTCTTGTGCTTGGGATGGATCGGCCCATGAAAGTAAGCGTCCTTGAGGTCGAGAGACAACAACCAGTCCTAAAGTTGAAGGGCCTGGAGGACTTGAGAAAGAATAACCATCTTGAACTTTTCCTTCCTGAGGAGCTTGTTCAAACCATGCAAGCCCATGATGGGTTTAAACCCCCCGTCTTTCTTCGAAATCAAAAAATAAGAGGAATACCATCCCTTGTTCCTCTCCACTACAGGCACCAGTTCTATGGCGCCTTTCTCCAGCAGGGATTTGATTTCCTGCGCAAGGAGCGGATCCGGACTCTTCAAAGAGATTCCCTGGTGGATTGTCGTGACGTCTCTGCCGGAAAGGAAGACAGTAGCCGTGGACTATGATCTCCAGAACCCACACACCTGAAGTAATGGCATGCCATTCTACAAGATACAACCGGTGAACCATGGGACATGGCCTCATGACTGAGCTGAAGCGGCTGCGGCAGTGCCGGAGGGTAAAGAGGCAACTGCCCAAGCGGCTCTGGCACCTCGGGTACCTTGTTTTCCACCACTGGCACTCCTACAGTGGCCCCTTTGACTTGCAGCCCCTCTCTATCTCCCAAAGGAAGAGTAGTACCGAAAAGAACCTCCCCTCCATTGCTGTCCCCTAGGACAGAAAGGCAGAGGTTGGCGAACTGCAGCGCTCAATGACTTTGCTGCAGCTTTGGAGGTCTGCAACCTCTCAAGGCTCTCGTCAGCCTTGCTGCCAAAAATATGTTCACCATCAAAAGGCATGTAGAGAAGCCAGGCTTTAACATCAGGAGCAAACCCGACTTCCGCAACCAAGCAAATCTGCGCATTACGATGCTCGCTTCCATGGACCGGCTGATACAATCTGCCACGTCCAGACCCGACTGAAAGGATTCACACATGGCATCCTTGCCATCCTGAACAAGAGCAAGAAAGCCATCCCGTTCCTCCCCTTCGGGAATACGTTCAGCCGCCAAAAAGACACAATTCCACAGAGTATGAGAGAAACGTGCTAAGGCATACATGGAGTTGGCTGCCTGTAAAGCCATATCCCCTGAAGAAAAAACGTTCTTCGCCCAGCCATCAAAACGTTTGTCGTCCCTATCTGGAGGGAAGGTTAGGGTACGACGCCTGTTTTGCCGGAGCCGTAGCTGCCTGCAGCACCAAACTTTCCAGAGTGGGGTGCGTAGTCAAGTAGCTGGGGTCGCTACTGGCAGGACGTTTTTTTTTCGGCAAAGACTTGCCCACTGCCGGGAGACTCTCCGGAGCAGTCCAAGCCGCAGCCACCCTTCTTTGCAAAGCCATATGGACTGGTAGTACCGGGTCAGTTGGTAGACCTTGGTCCAAGATGTCTGTCAGGTCATCCAGCAGAAAATCTCCTGGTGGCGCAGACCACCCCAAGTATTCCGTGACTCTTGACATGAGGCGCCAGTATGAGGATTCAGCATGCGTACCTGGCTCAGGCCTGCCAAACTCAACCTCCAGACCACTGGCGTTGTGCAAAGACTGACGCAGGTCTTCTAACTGGCTATGACCAGATAATAGGTCATCAGGAACGTCCTCAGGAACCATACCATCATCAGACCCTTCATCAACCTCAGAAATATAGTCAAGAGGCTGGAATAAATCCCTGGATGAGTGTTTGGACTTGGCCAGAGCCTTCCTCGGGGTTTCCACCGGTCTCCGGGGCACCTCTGAGAAATCCTCCTCGAAAGGCGTCGAGGGCGTCGTCTAGCGTGGCGCTGATGGCTTTGACACAGGCCTCGAGGGCGGAGCCCCGAGCGTGTCCTTCAACAGCCTCGGCGCCAATGGCGTTGATGGCTTCCTCAGAGGCGGAGCCTCGAGAGAGTCAGACGGTCTCGGCGCCGAACGCGTCCACATCTTCTTTGAAGACCTCACAGGCTCCGACGGTCTTGATGGCACAGAGGACTGGGACCTGGAGCGGGCATGGCTAGAGCGATCCACCTTGCCCGACCGGGACCTCGAAGGTTCCCGGTGATCGCGACAACCGCTCAAGCCCGAAGGCGTGCGAACAGTGTCTCTAGCACGTTCCCTGCCGGCGTCTTTCGACGGCGCGGACGGAACGGAGCCCTGCAACTGAAAAATCACCTTTATCTCCTTACAGAATGAATCCCATTACGTAGGAGTGGAATGATTTGTGGGACAAGCAACCCGCCGACGGGCGGAGTCCTCGGATGAGGATGGGGAAGGCGAAGATGACGGCGCTTCCGTGAGTGCCTCGAAGAGGCAGAGGAATGGCGGGACCCACTCCGGGATCGAGACCCCCTGTACTTACATCGACGATGTGAAGAGTTGCCCCTCGAATCGTCAGTCGAAAGCTCACTGGATTTCTACTTCTGGGGCTTTGACACCTTACCAACAGAAAGCTTCTTCTTACTCTTCCGCAAGGCCTTCGAAGTTAAAAACTGGCAATCGTCACAATCGTCCGTGGCGTGGTCCTCACCGAGGCACCAGAGGCAGGCGTTGTGCGGGTCCATCAGCGACATCTTGGAACCAAAGTCCCGACACTTCTTGAAACCTGGCCGCACGGTAGAAGACGACGAAGACATCATGAAAATCTTCACAAACAAACTGGTTCGAAGAACCGATAGAAAAACTCAGAAGAACCGAGGAGCGCCGAGATCTCCAAACCGAACACGTTGGCAGAAAAAAACAAAACTGAGGCTACGGGCGTCGTGCGTCCTACTTAAAAACATCTGGTGACGTCGGCTCGACAGAGGCCCTCAAGGACAGCGTATTGACGTCATTGACGCAGGAGACGAACATTTTCCGAAGTAGCACAGCTGTGGCGATTACCTGTCATAGATATGGAATACGTCAGAGGACCCAATCCCCTCGAACTATTCTTACTGTAATCATATTTCTGAATCTTGTAACTGCTTATATTCATATGCTTTGCATAGGCTGACATCTAGTGGTAGGAGTGCAGGATGGCACATGTTTTCGAAGTTCAAAAAGGGCAGTCGACCGGGCGGGTTTGTAATATTATCCCTAGTGTGACATCTACTGTACCCATGAGCCCTCACCCGTCACGGTGCCTCGGATTGTTTTGTTTCTGACACAGGGGAGTATAAAGTGTATGCGTGGAAAACCAGCTAGAAATTGAAACGATAAGGGAAAGTTTACCCTCTACCTCAGCAAATGCAGAAGGAATGGTGGGAAATCCAGTCGATTTTAATTTACCCCTGATGACTTCCGGAAACAACTTTGAGACAGCTGCTGCTCTCAACCCGCATGTGAATCTCATTCCAACCTAACCATGAATTTTTTCAATTTTTTATTAAAAAAAAAAAACAGAGGTAGAAAAAAAAGCATTGACAAACCTATCCATGGAGAAGAAAAATGCTGCAAAGATCTAATGTGCGTTCATTTTTGAGGAATATAAAAGCCTTTAACAGCATGGCAACTACAAACAACTGTTGTGTAAACAAACTCCTCAATGATTCGAACAGTAAAGCAATAGTTCAATTAGTAGTGACAACAGAACGTGACGCAGCTGAAATGACAACTAATCAGCTGGAAAACAATATATCTGCGGAACTTTTAAGTAAATTAAGTGAAGGCGAGCATGATGAAGGGCATGAGCTATACGAATCCGAAACAAAGGAGAAAAATGGTCAGCTAAACTGCCCTATAACTACAGATCCTAGCCCTGCGATTTCGAACTATCATGATAAAAGCAGCAGGAGATGTGTAATTGTGGAAACTCGAGATTGAGATGATTTACCATCTAAATCAGTACGGAGACTGCGATTAAGTTTCTCTAGATGAGAGAAGAACTTTAATCGAGGCAGCCAATGCTTCAGAAGTTCAAATGAGTGATCTTGTTAAACGAAACAATGATTGCGCCGAAGAACCCGATCGAGAACGTCAACCTACAGTCAAACGTCCATCGCTATCCAGCAAGATAACTTTTGACTTATATAAAGCTAATCGATGGGAACAAAAGTATAACCAAAAAGAAAGTTCAAAAGTTAAAGACGAAAGTCGTCAGGTACAAAACGTAAAAACTGATGGCAGATATCTGTTACGGCTGGAACGAATAGAAAGAGAAAGATGGCCTGACCCTAAACAGAAAAAATGCTCTCATGCTCTTTCATCATATACCACAATTGAAGACGGCCGGTTCACAAGACATCCAAATCATTGAATTTGAAGATGAACGGACAAACGACTGTGTAATTCTCCACATCGCCTCAAAAATTATACAAAATCTTCTATTGAATACCTGCCCTCTTTTAAACTCATTGGGGTTTGACTTAACTGAAATCAAGGAAAGAAAGTTGCAGGAATTGACTAAACGGACTGACATATCTCATGTATATAGTCCACCCGAAAGCAATGTGGCTGATGTACCAAAAGAGAACACAGCAGCAACGAAACCAGGGAAACAAAGTTACAGTGAAGATAACATGAAATTGGATTACGAAAAAGACATGATCCGAATCACAGTGTCCAAATCGGACCCGCAAAATAGGAGTATCCATAACGATTCATGCGACGATAATAAATGGTCTTGGGTGGCTAAACCGCTTAATGGTAAGAATGAAAGTTAATGTTTAGAGAGATGTCAACTGGAAAAATGTTGCATCACCTCAAGGAATACGAGAGGTCATAGGCATCTTTTTGAAGAAAAATCAATGGACTTAAGGGAAATAGATATACTATGCCTCCGAGAGCCGTGGCTTCTGAAAAACCCAATTTCTGCATGATATGAGACTGCATTTAATGCTGCCATAAAAGGGGGAAAAGGAAGGCCAATGATGGGTCTCCTAACACTTGTAAAAACTAAGAGTGGAGCATGTATCCTCTATGACAAAAATGTATCACCGTATCTACAAGTCGTAAAGAACCATCTGCCTATGCAACTAAGTAAAATAGGCAAAACTCTAGTGGTGATAAACATCTATTGGCAGCACGAGGCTACACAACGAGAAAAACAAATCGATCAAATCTCTGAAACAATAAGACATTCTTGATAGAGATAAAGAAGTGAATCTATTGATTTGTGGGGACCTCAACATAAACTGCCTATAGAAAAAGACTGGTACCGTCCAAGACGACTTGATGGGTAACGAATCACCAGATGTGGTTGCCTGGCTCCGAGAAATGAAAGTGTGGAAGCTAAAGATGTTGAACGGTAACACTACTGGAGACATCCCTGCACACTTCACTTGGAATAGAAATCAACACAAGTCAATTATTGACTATATGTTTGTAACAGAAAAAGTGAAGCAACAGGTTGAAATGTTACAAATAATTGAGACCAAACCAAGTGACCACTGCATGTTCAAAATTCAGCTGAAGCCACCTAAATTAAAAAAGGAGAGACCACATAACATGAGCATTTGACTGTTGCACCAGGCCGAAACCGTATACGGATTAATGACAAGATGAGGTCCTTATTAAAATAGCTTGCGAACAAGTAAGATACTGAGAGAACCGAATTTACAACACTTCTAGAAGCTTGAGAGACACACGTGATGAAGGCCAAGTCCGATTTTAAAACACACACACACACACACACACACACACACACACACACACACACACACACACACACAGACGTGTGGGATCCTGAAATATCAAGCAGGAAAAAAGAACTAAAAAAGCGCTAAGAAGATGTAAGGAACAAGTTACTTACCTGTAACTGTTGTTCTCGAGCATGGGCCTGGCATGGATTCACATGCTCATAAATATTCCCCGTCGTCAGGCTAGGAATCCTCGGTAAAGAAAAAATCAGTTTCAGTTTCGTTTCTGATCTGTCTTTCTCCTAATAACCAAACACTGGTCTCTGGGTCAATTACTGCCCTCTACCTAAACCCCCCTGGCAGCCGTTGTTAGGCAGAATCCTGTGCAGTGCCCTTAGGGACCACTACACACAATTAAGACTACAGGTGGCAATACAAGTTTTACCTTTGGTACAAGCCTGTACTACTATGTCAGAGTAGTAGCAGTGGCGGAGTAGCCAGGCTTATCTCAGGAGTATATGAGCAGTAGCAAAGATTACAAAAAGGGACCACAATTACTGTGACTCAAGCAAACACTGACTAAAGGTTTCAGGTAAAAAATATAAGTACATTTATTTTTAAGCCATTTGTTATAAACACAACACTTCTATTAAACTCAAATAAAAACCACACATTAAATATACTACAACTAACCAATTCACTTTGTACAGTATGTCTCAAGGTAAGTACCCTGTGTTTGAATGAACCAGTGTTAGTTACAAAACACGTTACCGCGACTACGACTGCGATCACTTTTTGACAGTTCGGTCTACTAAATAAACGCGTATCCGTGACATGATATGCTACCGGGGCAAAAACACACTTAGCACCTGAGATACCCAGAGGGAGTTGGAGGCAAAAATCACAGGCAATATTTTGGTTAGGCAGGCAGAATCAAGAAACACTCAGAGACAGGAGTTCAAAAGTCAAAGGGCCGGAGCCAGGGTTGAAAGACACAGTCAGACAGTTCACGATTCCACGTAGCCAAAAGCACTTCGATATTGAAAATGTTCGGAAGCAAAAGTTATAAGGAGGGGGGAAGACCAGGGCAACCCTCGGAAATGAAGAAAAGGGATTTACCCAGTTTCCTCAAGCAGAACACAGTACCTTGTTCCAATGGTGCAGCTGGTGCCCTGGCAGTTGATCCTGTTGGTTTCCCGCAGACCCATGATTCCTGGAGCTTCGTTGTGGAGGACATCTGAAGGGGGTCTGCACCACACATGGATGAAGCCGGCAGCAGCGACGAGGAATAAATGGTGTGCTCCTTAAAAACAGGAGAGGCTCTTCAGGTGGCTATCCGGACCACTACAGCAACGTGCAGAGATTTCGATCAAGGAAGAGGATCCTCTGGCTGTAGAAGATGAGCTGGTTATCCCCACCAAGCTCAAGGGAAGAAAACTCCGGACTGGATCTTCTCTAAGTCGTTGAAGGGAAGATAGCTCAGAACTGCAGCAGGGCTTCACTGCGACGGGGTAGTTACAGCAGCCGTCGTTCTCTCCGCTTCTCTTCGGTTCCTTGTAGTTCCAGACTAACTTCTAGCCCAAGAGACCTGCCTTTTATGCGGAAAACCCCCATTCACAAAGCCTGGCTGTCAATCACCCAGCAGGGGGGTTGTCCAGCCCGGACAACTACCCTGGCCAATCATGACAAAGTGTGACTTGGGCTTCCTAGGATACCCTGTGCAGGGGGTGACTACACCCCTCCCTCAAATTCAGCCCACCTAGACACCCAGGCGCCTTGAGGAGGGCCTCTGAGCAGAAGCCCGCCAAAAGACAGTGAACAAAGAAGGCGAACCTAGTTTGCCGCGCAAAATAAGACACAAGAAGGACTTTAACAAAAAGAAATGGCAAATAAACTCAACTGGAGCCAAAAGAAAGACGATTTGGTCAAGCAGGTTTATGTTCGAGGCTACTATAATAGCCAAGAACAGTACCATGTTTATCTAACATAATCGCGGTAGAAAAGTTAGGGTAGATACCACTGCCACCAGTCAAGTCTAAATGTTAAAAGAGCAAAACAATGCCCTAGGAGGTACAGATAAAAATGGATATGAATTAACCCTTTCCAGTACTCCATGGAAGATGGGGTGTACTGGATCTGTGGTAGATTGACTAAGTAAAGTTCATGGTAACTTTACCCTTTTCTGGGGGACGGTAGTGGCCTCAAAAATGGAGTCGAGGGAAGTTTCAAAGACAACCCTGTGCCACACAAAAAGAAGAGGGCTACTGAAGTGGCATGCTTCAGAGTCCATAATCACAAAAACAGGTAGAAACACATAGCAAAACACAGGTAAGAGTGGGGGAAAAGCTCTCACTCTTACCAAGTAGAAAAAAATAAACTCCAGAAGTCCAGCAAAGCTGCTGGGGGACTCACTAGGTGAGGGAAATTAGCCATAGATGAGAATTCTCCTTAACAGCCATCTTCAGATTTGGTAGCACGTAAAGTGGCAGTATGACAAAGTGAAGAGCCGCAGAGGGGTAGGAGGGAAGGTTCGCATGTGAATCCATACCAGACCCATGCTGGAGAAGAACAGTTACAGGTAAGTAACTTGTTCCTTCTCCAGCACGGGATCTGGCATGGATTCACATGCTCATGAATACAATAATACATAGCAGTACACACATGCACAACCACGTGAGGTGGCAAGGCTCAACATTAAGCATTTCATCACTTAACATTAAGCATCTCTTACCTCCTCACCAGGCCCACCTTCAAGCGAACAGGTTGCGCAGCACTGTCTGGCCGACTCTGGACTCCTCCCTGGAATCCTGATTGACGCAGTAGAATCTCGTGAAGGTGTGCGTCGACCTCCATGTAGCAGCCCTGCAGATGTCCAGCAGGGGCACACCAGATAGGAACGCCGTGGTAGCAGCGATCGCTCTGGTCGAATGGGCTCTCGGACGGCCGAGCAACGGTTGGTTTGCCAACCGGTGACAGTGCATGATGCAGCCGGAGAGCCATCTGGAAATGGAAGCCTTTGAGAGGGCCTTCCCTTGGTTCACAGTTCCAAAGTTCACAAACAGCTGTGCTGTCATCCGAAAACTCTTCGTGCGGTCAACGTAGAACTTCAGCGCTCTAGCTACATCCAGCGAGTGCAAAGTCCTCTGAGACGGCGACGAAGGTGACGGGAAGAAAACAAGTAACACCAAGGGCTCGTTGAGATCGAAGTCCGACACCACTTTGGGCATGAAGGAGGGGTGCGTCCTCAGCACCACCCTCGTATCGTGAAAAGTCAAGCATGGAGGTTTACAGGAGAGGCTCTGGATCTCTCCCACTCGTCGTGCGGAAGTGATGGCCACAAGAATTGCTGTCTTCCACGACAGGAACTTCAACGGTGCCGAATGCAGCGGCTTGAATGGCGGACCCATGAGCCTGGACAGCACCATGTTGAGCTCCCAGGCCGGGGCATGAACCTTCACTGGTGGGAATGACCGGAACAGTCCCTTCATAAACTCCTTCACCAGGCGATGGGACCCGAGAGATGATCGCCCCGAGGTCCTGGAGTAGGGGGAAAATGCTGCTAGATGGATCATGATGGAGGCATGAGCCAGACCTGCCTTGGCCAGCGACAGTAGGTACGGCAGCACCTGAGGGGCCGTAATCCGCAGAGGGTTAATTTTCTGTGCACGGCACCAGACAGAAAATCTCCTCCATTTGTGTCCATACCACTTCAGAGTCGAGGGCGCCCTGGCCTTTGTAAGCACCTCCTTGCAGTCCGCCGGGATATCATACCCTCCAAACTCTAGCGCTGCAGGAGCCAGGCCTGCAAGTTCAGCGACGCCGGATCGTGGTGGAGGATGCCGCCTCCTTCTCTGACGAGGAGATCCGCGTCCATCAGTTTGACTGGGGGGGACGCTGACATGTCCAGAAGGTCCGGGAACTAGATCTGCCTCGGCCAGGCCGGTGCGACGAGGATCATCCTGCACCGGGACAGTTTGAGTTGGCTGATGAGTCACAGTAGCAACTGCAACGGAGGGAACGCATGCAGGAACAGGCCGTCCCAGGGGAACAGGAAGGCATCGCCTATGCTCCCCAGCTGGGGAAACCTGCTGGCGAACCTCTGGCACTTGGTGTTCGCCGCTGTCGCGAACAGATCGATCTGGGGATTGCCCAATCGTCGGAAGAGGATGTCCACTTGATCCTGCCGCAGTTCCAACTCGTGGCACGAGCGCAACTCCCTGCTGAGTGTCGGCAATGGTGTTCTTTATTCCTGCCAGGTGTAAGGGTACCAGAAACATCCCCTGGGCTACGGCCCAATGCCACAGATCCTGAGCCTCCTTGGATAGGGCTGGGGATCTGGTGCCTTCCTGCTTCCGGATGTAAAACATCGTCGTGGTGTTGTCGGTGAAGATCCTCACCACCTTGCCTTTGAGGGAAGGAAGGAATGACCTGAGGGCCCAGAACACAGCTCGGAGCTCCAGGACGTTGATGTGAAGTGACCTCTCCTCCGGTAGCCGAAGGCCTCTTGCGTGGAGATCTCTGGAGTGATCCCCCCATCCCTCCAGGGAGGCGTCCTTCGTCACCGTCTCCTAATGGGCCGTGGTCTGGAAATCCATACCCGCTGTCAGATGCGCGCGGGTGCCCAACCACCGGATCGCTCATCGAAAGGTCTTGTTGAGTGAGATCTTGTCTTCGAAGTTGCCTGTCGCTTGCATCCAACAGGCGTCGAGGAACTCCTGCAGTGGTCGCATCCGTAGTCTGCAAAGGCGCACGAGGTAAATGCAGGAGGACATCATGCCGAGCAGGGACTTGACGGACCTCACCTTGGCCACGTCCATTGTCGAAAGCCGTTGCACCTTGCCTAGGATGGCCTTAGTCCTCTCCTCCGACGAAGATGCTAGCTGCGCCACTGTGTCGAGCTTGGTTCCCAGGAACAGGGCGACGTGCAACGGTACCAGGTGGGATTTTGGGAAGTTGATCGAAAATCCTAGATCCGTGAGCAGTTGGACGGTCTTCCTTGTGTGTTTGACGGCGAGTTCCCTTGACTCCGCCCGGATGAGCCAGTCATCCAGATAAGGGTAGCTGTGGATCCCCTGTAGGCGCAGCCACGCCGCCACTGGTGCCAGGCACTTAGTGAACACACTGGGTGCCGACTTTAGACCGAAGGGAAGGGCCTTAAACTGGTAGTGCCGTCCTTGGACTACGAATCGCAGAAACTTTTGATGTTTTTTCAAGATGGGGATGTGAAAGTAGGCGTCCTCCAAGTCCAGCGACAGTAGAAAGTCGCCTTCCTCCAGTTGTCCCAGCACGTGCTGGAGGGTAACCATCCGGAACCTCTGGGACACGATTTACTTGTTTAGACGACGAAGGTCCAGGATGGGTCGCCAACCACCGGTCTTTTTCCTTACGAGGAAGTACCGCGAGTATACTCCGGAGCCTCTTTGGGACAAGTTTGATGGCTCCTTTCTTTAACATCGCTTGTACCTCTAGTAGTAGTTGAGGGACGTGGTTTTCCTTTCTGGCCACCGGTGGAATACGGGGACACTTTCTTCGAAATTCCAGTGTGTGCCCGCGAGCCAGAGCATCCAGCACCCAACAGTCAGTGGAGATGGACTCCCACACGCTGACGAAGATTGCCACCCGGTCTCCCACCGGGGGGCTTAGGTGGGGGCCCGACACTACGGCCGGTTCAATCCTGCTTGGCGGCGGCCTTGCCGCCCTGGCCTCCTTGGCGACGACGAGATCTTCCTTGCTTGCCGCGTCCCCTGTAGACCTCATGCGACGAGGAGCGAGCCGCCTGGCGGTTTGTCAAGGAGCTGCCGCCAAATCCCTTGGAGGCACTCTGCTTGCCTCCGGAACCCCGAAAGGGTGGTCGTCGTTGCTGAAGAACGCCTAATGCACGAGCCATCTCCGTGTCGGCCTTGATGGCTTGCAGCGACTCGTCCACTGCCTTGCCAAACAGGTTTTTCCCGTTGAAGGGCATGTCCAGGACCCTGGTCTGCACATCTTGACGGAAATCAGTTGCCTTGAGCCAACCGCACTGGCAAAGGCAAACGCTGTTGGCCCATCTGGCAGAAGCCGGTGTCTGCAATGTCTGTGGCTACCGTTATGGCGTGGTCTGATGCCACCTCTACCTCCCGTAGGATCTCTAGGGCTTCAGCCCTCTTGTCGTCCTGGAGGAAATCCAGTAGAGGAGCGATCCTAAACCATAGCTCCATGTCGTAGTGGGCCACAATCGCGAGGGCGTTGGCCGCTTTGATGGTAGTTGCCGCCGACGAGATGACCCGACGTCCCATGGTGTCCAATTTCTTCCCTTTCGCCGTCCGGCAGAGACGTCTAAGTTGACGCCGTCACCCCCGCCTTCTTCTTGGCCGCCGCGGAGACAACCGAGTCCGGGGTAGGTTGCGCCCTAAGGCACATGGGGGCGGAATCCGGAACCCAGTACTACTTCTCGTACCAGTCTCTCTTGGCAGGGGCCGTGGATGGGTTCTTCAGGAGCAACAGCCCCTTGTCCCAGATGTCGTCTCATAATGGAACCGAGGGGACCGTCTTCCTTTTGGCCTCCCGTCGTTGATAGAGGAAACCTTCCTTCTTCTCTTCCACGGGGCAGAGCTGGAAGTGTTTGGTTGCCCTGGCGATCATGGCGTGGAAGGAGCTAATTTCGTCGGGGGCGGGGAGGTCCGAGCAGGTGGTGCTGGAAGGTCCATCGCGTATTCACCAACGTCGTCATCCGTCCCCGTCGTGGCTGTCTGTGTTCCCGTATCATCTCTCGGCTCAGGAGACGGGGAAGAAGGCTGTGCGGGCCGAGAAGGTTGGAAAGGTGGGGGTGGATGAATTCTCCTCCGCTTGCTTGCAGGGCTTTCCGACGGTCCAGGCTCCGCTGGGTCATCCATTGGTGGTAAGGGCAACCTTGTCCTCATCTCCGTACACAAGGCCTGGATTGCCATCAAGATCGTCCCTGAGTTTTCTTGTGGCCCAGGGAACGGGCACGATGGTTGAGGAGTGGAATCCTCCGCCTCCACATGATCCTCGTCGCCAACGCCATTGCTTTCCTGGGCCGCCTCTTCGGGATCCTTCCCATGGGGCCAGGCCTCCGCGAACTTCCTGCTTAGGACCTTTACGACTCCAGCCAGTTCTTCTTCAGAGGCTGTATCCGTGTCCGTGATGGCCACCAGGCCCCCCCGCCACTTTTCCCATTGGGGTTTTCACGGGGGTCTTATCGATGGGCTGGAAAGAAGATTCCCTCTGAGGTGGCAGGGAAACTCTAGGCCCTGAGGTCAGGGCCGCCACGACTCCCTCGATAGAGGCCTTAGCTAGGTGAATCAAGGCCTTCTCGACCTTGGAGGTGTTTGAGGCCTTCACCTTGAGGGGAGGGTCACAGCCTTGCTCCCCCTCGGCTGTCGTCGGGATCGACCGGGACTTCTCCTGAAGCTTACCCGGGTTCTCCGCTTTCCTCTTCCCCGAGCCAGAGCGTTGGCTCGTGGTTGATGGCGTCAGTGAAATTGCGCCCTGCCTGGCAGCCGAGGAGCATGACCATTCGGCGCTCCCGGTGCCTGCGGACTCGCGGTGCTTAGCCTTTTGCTGGGGCCCCGTCGCCAGGGCGCCCTCAAAGGACTTAGAAGATCGCTCAGACATCTTTTTCTCACCCGCTGCTGGGCTCTTCCCCTCCAGCCAGTTGGTGAGGTGGGCACGACGATCCCTCATCGTCTGCTCGGACATTTTCTTGCAAAACGCACAGTCCTTCTCCACGTGCGTTTTGTCTTCATGAAGGCAGTAGAGACATCGAGAATGTTCATCTTCCTTGAAGACTTTCTGTAGTCCACATCCAGGGCAGCTCCTGAAGAGCTTGGGTCCGGGCATCGTGTTTCCTTTTTTCCTGGGCCATGTCCACGCAGGGTAGGCCTCAAAGATCTTCTGGAAACCTCTGAGAAGTGAAACTCGACGAAAATTACGCCCTTGAGGGGCATTGAAGAATCCGAAACGCGTCCCCATTGATCGGAAGTGGAAACGGTTGAGCTTGAGGCTCGATTGACCGAAAAACGAGATGCAATCTCTTTGAAAATTCGCAAAACGCAGTAAAAGCTCGAGAGCTACAGCACAAGGACTCCCAACACTTGAACGTGCGGTAAAAATCTGAAGATGGATGCCAGAGGAGGGGGTTAGGTAGAGGGCAGTCATTGGCTGGGGGCAGTATGACCCAGAGACCAGTGATTGGTTATTAGGAGAAAGAGAGTTCAGAAACGAAACAAACTGATTTTTTCTTTACCGAGGATTCCCACCCTGACGACGGGTAATATTCATGAGCATGTGAATCCATGCCAGACCTCGCGCTGGAGAAAAGGCTTGCGCAAGAGGATTGTGCAAAAACGGCAAAACAAGTAAAGCAAGGCTAGAAAAACTAGCTGATCAGTCACAGAGCCGTAATATTGCAACTTGACACTCAACGGATGATGGAAATTCTAGCCAAAAGGAATACAAGCGCCTTTTGGAATTATCTGAACAATGTAATTACACCGCAAGGCGCCCTCATAAATAATATGGTGTCTGAGACAAGGTGGGTTGAGCACTTCAAGAATATATTTTACAAGGAAGGAAAAAATGTCATCAATCAACCTGAGTTGGATAAAGAATGGCTAATCACAATTGAAAAGGATGACATCTTAAACATCCAGAGACTAAGCACGTCTAGAGCCCCTGGGCCTGATGAACCATCTGTTAAAACAACATCCAGAATTATGGACTGAATTTTGCTATGTCATGTTTGTATCCATCCTACGAAACCGGAAAAGTCCAACATCATGGCAGAGTGCAATCGTTGTCCCTATTTTTAAAAAAAGGCAACTGAGCCAAAGAAATATCGACCGATTGCACTCCTTGCTGTGGTGGGTAAAAAGTTTGCCACTCAGCTCCAAATACAACTATTAAAGTGGATTCAAGAAACCTCAAGATGTGACCCACGTCAAGCCGGCTTCGTTAAAGGAGTAGGATGAGACCTAAACTTGACAATCAAACTTCCTAAAGAAGTAAGCGATTCGCCAAAATAAGAAAATCTACATTGCCTGTGTTGATCTATCCAACACATTCAACACTATTGACCGGGAATTACTTTGGAAACAGATGAGAAAATGCAAATGTCCAGAAAAATTACTACAACCCATCTAAGAACTTCATACAGGAATGGAAATTAAGATCAGACTGGACAATGTCGGGACATTAAGCAAAGCAAAACTGACTAACTATGGAGTAAAGCAGGGGTGCCCACTGGTGGCCATATTGTTTTGCTTATTTTTGTCTGACATTAGAGAGTCTCTGGGAGCGAATAACTGCTATCCACCTAAAATCAATGGTAAGGCAGTAAATTGGCTGTTGAACGCTGATGATATCGCCTTATTGAACGTACTCCAATTGGTTTGACACGACAGTTAGGAGCCCCTGAGAGTTGTGTGAAAAAAAATAAACTAAAAATCAATCCTGCAAAGTCAGAAGCAGTAATACTTCAAGATCTTACCAGAGTAAAAAAAAAAAAACAACTAGAAAGCAAGAACCAAACTGGAGGTTGAATAACGAAAAGCTGACCTGTGTAAAAAAGAACAATTATCTCGGCATGTGGATTAATAGTAGCATAAACGAAGCGACGTGGACTGAAAACGCAAAACCAAAAAGCAAACAAATGGCCTGTCAGGCTGCCATCATAAACAAAAAATACGGAAAATGTTCCCCTGCAACTGGTCATTGCCCATTATAATTAGAAGGCAGTGCCAACTCTAATATATGACACAGAAAGTGCCCTTGGAGTATCTGCGGACCTGTGGACACAACTAGAAAACCAGTACTGGAGGCACGTTCTACAGTTGCAAAAGGGAATACCATCTGCCTGCTTGCGATACGAGTTAAATCTGATATCAATGAACGCGCGTGTCCTCTGGAATACGTTGTCTGTGGACAGAAAGACCATTCTCGATGGAGTACCCCAGTTTGAAATATTATCCGACCTAGAAAAGGGAAACCCTGACTTAATACCAGTCAGGTGGGCAAATGCCTGTGAAAATCATCTGAAAGGGCTACTCACAGATCATGAGACATTGAAGCTGAACCCTTATCAAGTGAAAAAAAAAATGATGGGAACGAGATTGGTGCTCAACCGTAGAAATCAGAAATCGTTATAATTTAATGACACGCGGCAAGAGAGGGAAAAAGCCAGAAAAATCTCAACCAATATCTGGTGAAAGCCCCAAATGCGAATTATCGGAAGATCTTTATGAAAAAATTCAGCTTAATCTACTTGACACAAGAGTAAGCCTAAATTTGAGACACAGAACAAAGCAAGTGAAACTGACTTGCCTTTTCTATGGAAATCAGCCAGAGACTCTAAAACATCTAACGCTGTACTGCATGGGACGGACATCCTTGAGAACGTTACACCTGAACAAAGTGTTAAAGCTTTAACCTACGTTAGGTGGAGAAGATCTGTGGTTAAAATTTGCCAATCCAAGAGAAAAAGAGGTCTACGCTCTGAAACTTTCTGTGCAAACTGAACATATTGCTATCAGAGAAAAATGAGTTGGATATTGTTAAAGCTGTGATGTAAGACGTGTGATTGGTAACAGAAAAAACAAGAATTTTATTCGAAGGAAAGCTGTGAATTCAGATGGGATAAACAGAACTGTAAGAACTCAGGGAAAAGGGATGGAGGAAGATATTGGAGAAGAGTTCTCTTATCTTTTCTCCGTTCTGTACTTTTTTTCTTTTTAAAAAGTTTGCATAAACTAAATGAAATAAAAAAAAAAATCAAAATAAACAAAAAGGGCATGCTTGGAGAATAGGTAAGCTGTGATGATGTGTATAACACCTATGATTTGCCCTAGAACCATCAACTCCAAGAGGGGAGGAAGGGTATGCACATGTGAAGCTAAGCAGATACAAGCATCAGAAATATGATTACGGTGAGCAATGTATGCCTTCTGAGGCTTGTGGATCGGCTTAGAATCACCTGCTTTGCATGAATTAGCAAGCATTACTTGGAGAGGAGGGTGGGTTGTTAGAAGGCAGAGCAGCAAAAATATATTTTAACACAGCCTGACCCACCAGTGTATCACCTTTCGAATATGTATCTAAACAGTAATGTTGTGTGAAGGTAGGAAGGGAACTCCAAGTGGCAGCTTTACAAATGGGGGCTAAGAGCACATTTGCTATAAAAGCTAGAGTATCCACTGTACGCAGAGCACAGAGTGTTCTTGTCTTGAAGGATGTTCTCTTGCCAAAGGAACAACAAAGTTTGATTAATCGGACAATCAATTTTGAGGTAGCCGATTTAGAGATAGGGAGAGAGGGTGATCCTGTGCTAGAGATACAAAAGAAACTGTCTGCATTTTCTGAGTGGTTTGGTCTTTTGAAGGAAATACATGACAGCCCTTCTGACATCTAGGGTATGTAAGCTTTTCTCTGGTGCATTCTGCTGCATTCTTCGGGTCTTGGAAGAAAGCAGGAAGTTCCATGGATTAATTTATGTGGACTTTAGAGATTGACTTTGGAGAAAAACGAGGATGTGTGCGTAGTACCACCTTGTCCTTGTGAATGACGACAAAAGGATCTTGCACTGAAAGTGCTTGTAATTCACGAACTCTTCCTACTGATGTGATAAAGACAAGGTAAGCAGTCTTATAAATTAGATGTTTAAGACTGGCTTTGTGCATTGGCTCGAAGGGGGCCTCCATGAGCATTTTAATCACAATATTCAAGTCCCAGGCGGGAGTTGGATTTGAAACGGGTGGGTATAACTTTTTAACACCATCCATGAATGCTTTCACTACAGGCATCTTCCACCATGAAACTTTACTTTGTGATGTAGTGCCGGCTGAGAGCAGCTAGGTGCACTCATAAGGAATTGAAGACTAAGCCTGAGTCTAAACGATATAGTAAATAGTGTACTATATTTGAAGGTGAACAGTCAAACTCTATGAACTCAGGAGCCAATCAGCTAAGTTCAGCGTCTGAGGGTATGGGTGGAGTGTTCTCTTGGTTCTGTGAGAACATGTTCTATCGGCACTGTCATTTTATTGGAGGACAAAGCCATCATTTGTAGGCGAGAAAACGATGTTTGTCGCGCCCACATAGAAGTTATTTGGTTCAAGTTTACTTGTTCCGAGTATGGCTTGTGGACTATCCTGATGAGACGTGGGGTTAGGGGAAAAAGTGTAAGCAACATTTCCTGACCAGTTTATTATCTGAGCGTTTCCTTTGGATTTTGTCGGTGAAAACATGGATGCATAGTTTCGGCATTGTGCGTTTTCTTGTGTAGCAAAGAGGTCCAAGCACGGAAACCCCCAGTTTGTGAAGACGTTGTGTAGGTCATCTGCATTCAACTGCCATTTGTGTTCCGAGGGCAGTTCTGCACTTCTGCTTAGCACATCTGCCAGAGAATTGTGTTCCCCTGGAATATGTTGTGCTAAGAGAAACAGGCTGTGTTTCAGTGCCCAGCGCCAAATGTTCTGGGCTAGTCTGGACATCCGTGGAGATTGTCATCCTCCCTGCTTGTTTATGTAGAACATGGCTGTGGTGCTTTCTGTTACTATTTTCTAGTAGCTGGTTGAATGCTTGAAGAGCTTTTAAGACTGCTAGCAGATCTAGAAGGTTGATATGCGTTTTGGTTAATGCCCGTGTACATACCTGGTGCGCAGTTTGATGGAGAAAATGAACTCCCCAGCCTGTTAACGATGCATCTGTAGTGAGAGTGGCCTCAAAGCTGGGTTGTTCAATGGTTTGCCCTTTAAAAGGTTTTCCTTTGTCCACCACTGAAGAGATGGAACCAGAGGATGTGAAGCCACCACTAGATCATCCCAAAGACCGCTTGCTTGCGACCATCATTTCGTTAGCCACTCTTGCATAGGCTGCATGCACATCGGGACGTGCTGCACAAGGTAAATGCAGGAAGACATCATTCCCAGAAGGCACATGGCCTTTCGCACGGTTACCTGATGACCGACTATGTAATGAGGGATTTGAAACAGCACGTTTTATACCCTATCGTTGGAGGGGAAGGCTAGGCAGTCTTCTGTTCAAATTAGTGCCCCCAGAAATTGTTTCACTTGATTGGGCATTAGACTTTACTTGTTCTTGTTGATGGAGAAGATTAATTGAAACAGCAGATTGAATGTTGGGTATTTTTTTGACACAACTGAGGTGTATTTCCTGTTATTAGCCAGTCAACTAGGTAAGGGTACACTGGAATGGACTGCATCCGTAGGTGTACTGCCACCACTGCAAGGACCTTTGTAAACACTAGTGGTGCTGAGGCTATGCCGAAAGGCAGAACTTTGAATTGGTAGTGCTTGTTCTATAGGCGTCTTACACATATCCAATAAATATTTTCTGTGCACTGGCAACATTGAAATACGAAAGTATGCGTCTTTCATGTCTAATGTTGCCATGTAATTCCCTGTTTTAGCAGAGGAATTACCTCTGGCAGCGTCGTCATTTTGACTTTTTGTGGCTTGACATACATGTTTGCAGGGCACAGGTCCAAGACTGGGCTAAGTGTTCAAACTTTCTTTGGAACAAGGAAGTACAAGGAAGTACACTCAATAAACACGTTAGTTTTCTTCCAGAGGTGGAACCGGATCTATTGCTCCCTTTTGTAGTAGTGTTAAAATGTCTTCAAGTGATGTTCTGACAACATTCTTCTTGATCGAGGAGGATGGTGGCGAGGTGTTTTTAGGAATTCAATCAAATCAC
This sequence comes from Ambystoma mexicanum, assembly GCF_040938575.1. Classification (NCBI taxonomy): domain Eukaryota; kingdom Metazoa; phylum Chordata; class Amphibia; order Caudata; family Ambystomatidae; genus Ambystoma; species Ambystoma mexicanum. The sequence continues at coordinate 415,126,747 of NC_090934.1, read as the reverse complement.
CTTTTGCCACGGTTGTTAGCACCCAGCGATCCAATATTATCTCCTCCCATGTGTGGGTGAACAATGTTATGCGACCCCTTACCAGGGAAGCAGGGGAAGGTACCTAAACGGGAGCATCATTTGCTGGCAGGGTCAGTAGAGCCTTTAGAGGCTACAGCTCCGCCCCAACCTTTACCTCTTCAAAACCCTCTTGGTTGATTTGATTGAAAAGAGGATGTTTGACAAGAAGAGGAGGTGGCTCCAAAGACAGATTGAGAGGCCCTTGTGAAACCATGGCTCTGAAAAGAACATGCATTAACGGTGCACTGATCAATAGAGTGCTTATTAGAAATGTGTCCTAATGTTTGCAGGGTTTCATGCTCCTTTTTGTTAGTTTCTAGTTGGTCGTCAACTGCCCTCCTAAAAGTACTGAATCTTCAGTATGTATATCTATCAAAGTTGCCAGAGGCTCGGGTTTGAAACCTGAATCCCAGAGCCATGAATGGTGTTTAAGCAAGGAGCCCTCAGCTATTAATCTACCAAAAGTGTCAGCTGAATCTAGAGTGATATGTCAAGATATGTTGGGCTACTTGTTTGTCATACGTTGAGATTTTGTGTAGGAGGGACCCAACTGGTTTGGGGACAGTATACAATTGTTTTTGTATTTCGTCCCACTGCGTATTATTATATTTTACAAGCAGAGTGGTGTTTGCAACACGTTGCAAATATGCCCCAGATGTGGTTATTCTTTTGCACTTTTTATTGGGAGGTGCTTCAGCACTAGACAGTCGAACATCCGCCCTCTTCCTAGTGGTGGTGGCAACTAGGGAATCATAAAGAGGGTCGGAAGTGCTGGCTTAAAAACCTTTACTACCCTGGGGTTGAGTATGCGGATTAGTGAAGGTGTAGTTAGAGATGAGGACATTCTTTTCTTTAGTGACTGTAAACGTGGAATAGCCTGACTGATGGCTTTCCTTCCATTTAAAATATCCTCTTTGAACTCACTGTCCTACACCGTTAGTTGAGCTTGAATATTAAAATGATTGGCAGCCATTTTTAATAAATCATTGAACAAAAGTTGGTCATCAATGGGGCAAATGTGACTAGTCTGGTGTAACATCAGGAGTGTCTAAAATGGTTACATCTGGGTCATCCTGAACATAGTCATCCGGATCATCATACCACACACCCTGATCTCTTTGCCCTTCATCCTGGTAAGAGCCATGAGAGGCTTGTGTTACAAGAGAGGTTGCCGAGTGATGTCCAGAATAGTATGTGTGGGAGAAGGTTGTGGGGATTTTGCAAAAGGGTGGGTATTTTTCCATGAATCTTACAAAAGACGAGACCTTATCCATAGTGTCCTTTAAATGCTCAATAGACCAGGTTCCTTTCTAGGGAGTTTCAGACAGAGGGAACACAATAGCTTCAGGGTCTTCCGTAGGCCTTTTCAATTAAAGAGACTGAGATAAAGGGGAGGGCCCCAATACAGTGTGGCACCTTCTCAGGCACAGTAGGTGTGCAAGAGCTTTTTTCATCCAACTTTTTATGGTGTTTTGCTCTGCTAGGAGTCGTTGTGAGTGATTTCAACATGTGTTTTGCGTTTGTGAAACACCCGCCGATGGACTTTCATGCACACCTGATGGCGCCAGTTATATTTGATCGCCTTGCACTACATATGCACTATATAAATAAACTATCATATCACAAATGCAGATGTGCAAATGCAGATGTGCAGCAGGCTTAAGGTGCGTTTGGCTGGTAGGCCTTGAGACGCCTTCACGGGTGTGCATCCTTCTTTCGACACATACGTCGAACAGCAGCTCAGGGTTGTATGCTGTTTGTGTGTGCATCTTTGTCGCCAGGAGTTTTCCCCCCTTCGCATTGTGCTGCGCCTGCCTTTCGGGGCTAGGGACTGACGCACGGGAGGCGGAAGGTTCCCTGAAACTTGTTCGGCTTCCGAAATGGAGCCGTTGCTGCCTTGGCCTTCTACGCCTGACTCAACGGTGCCGGGAAGGGTTTCAGACTCAGCCATCATAGCATGTGTCACCCACCATTTGGTGCGTCGTTATTTAATGTTTTTGGGCCTAAATAATTTGCACGACGCAGAACGCCTATCTAGGTGGTCTTGGGGAAGGGAGTGGCTGGAACACTCGATGGTCGTTTTTCCACGGGTATGTTCTGTTACAACTTGGACAGAATTTAAAAGGAGTTCTCTCCATGGCTAATCTGAATTGAAATCACAACTAGACAAGGACACTAGGGTAGTAGAAGTATGCATTCTCTAATGAAGGTAATCAGTCCCCCCCTCCCACTGTAAGCCTGGTGTAGGCCAAAGCCTCCCACCGAATCGGAGGACTAATCATATTAAGCAATCGGAAAGTCTTCCAAGATGTTTTTCCGAACGTGTGCTGAACTGCGACCACTGAAAGAAGTTAGAGTTAAATAACTCTAAACAGCAACAGCACTACAGACTCCACTTAACACATCAGACAACGATGGTGGAAACCAGTAATGTCACACTAGGGATAATATTACAAAACGGCCCAGTCGAAGTCCCTTTTTGAACTTCGAAAACATGTCCAATACTGCACCCCTACCACTAGATGTCGGCCTATGCAAAGCTTGTCATTCTAAGCAGATTCACAAGCATCAGAAATAAACAGATACATATATACACATATATATATGATACATTACTCACTGTAATCGTATTTCTGATGCTTGTATCTGCTTAGATTCACATGCTGTGCATAGTCCGACATCTAGTGGAAGCTGCAGAGTATTACGGTTTGTTTTTCGAAACTCGAAAAAGGGAGTCGACACAGGGCGTGCCAGTAATACTATCCCTAGTGTGACGTCCACTTTACCCATGATCCCTCACGCGTCTAGGACCCTCAGATTGTATTTCTTCTGACATGAGGTAGCATGAGGAGTAGCGCAAGTACAGATAATCCAAGCAGATAGATAGAAAGGTAAGACTACAAGGATCCATGCGCCTTCTCTCAGAGGGGAGGAAGGGTGGGTCGCATGTGAATCTAAGCAGATACAAGCATCAGAAATACGATTACGGTGAGTAATGTATCCCTTCTGAGGCTTGTGGAATCTGCTTAGATCACATGCTGTGCATAGATTAGCGAACAGTACCTGAAGGAGGTGGAATGTGAGAAGGGTCATGAGCAAATAAATGTCTTAGAACCGCTTGTCCCTCTTGTGTATCTGTCTTGGAATGAGTGTCAATGCAGTAGTGCTGAGTAAAAGTGTGAATAGAGCTCCAAGTAGCTGCTTTGCAAATGGTGTCAAGGGGTACATTTGCCATGAAAGCCAGAGTGGCCCCAATGCCTCTTGTAGAGTGGGCCCTAGGCATGAAAGGCAGAGTTTTTTCAGAAAGTGAGTAACAGCTGGATACAGTTAATAATCCACTTAGAGATGGCACCTTTAGAGACGCGATCCCCCTCTCTGCCTGTAGCTACGGAGACAAACAGCTGATCTGTTTTCCTTAGCGGTCTGGTCTTGTTTACATAGTAGAGGACCGCCCTATCCACATCTAGTGTGTGTAGTTTCACCTCAGCCGAGCTTTGTGGGTCTTGGAAGAAAGCCGGAAGCTCGATGGACCGGTTCATGTGGAATTTTGAAGTAAACTTAGGTTTAGAACCTAGGGTGTGTGCGTAAAACCAGTTTATCTTTATGGACAGTAAAGAAGGGATCTTGCACTGACAGAGCCTGAATTTCACTGACTTCTTATAGATGTAATTGCTACTAAGAATGACGTTTTGCAAGTCAGGTGTTTCAGACTGCTTTTGTGCATGGGCTCGAATGGGGGGCCCATGAGCTTAGATAGCACTACGTTAAGGTCCCATCCTGGTGGTGGGCTAGAAATAGGAGGGTGAAGTCTCTTTACTCCTTCCGTGAAGGCTTTAACTACCTTGTTTCCGATTGCTGTTATGGGAAGTGGTGTATGCTGACAGGGCTGCCAGGTGTACCTTCAGTGAGCTAAAAAACAGTCCTGCATCCAGCAGGTGGAGCATGTATGTAACAATAGTGGAGGAAGTGCAATCAACTGGGTTGATTTGTTTATTCTGGCACCAGATAACAAATCTCTTCCATTTGTCAAAGTAGCAGTGCCTTGTGTTAGGTTTCCTAGATTCCTTTAGGATGTCCATACACCTCTGTGGTAAATTGAGATGTCCGAACTCTATGACTTCAGGAGCCATGCTGCCAGGTTCATTGAGTTGGGTTGAGGATGCACTGTTTGACCTTGGTGCTGGGACCCGGAGGTTTGATGGCTTCGCACACCGCCAATCTGCGTAAGTGTGGGAACCACGGTTGTCTTGCCCACATGGGAGAAACTAGGATGAGCGTCATCGATTCTCTGTTCATCTTGTTGACCACCTTCCTGATTAGAGGAGTTGGTGGAAAAGCGTATGCAAACATCCCTGACCAGTTCATCCACAGGGCGTTCCCCTGGGAGTCTGGTTGGGGGAACGTGGATGCAAATCCTGGGCATTGTCTGTTTTAGCTTGTGGCGAATAGGTCTATGGTGGGGAACCCGACTGAGAGAAGATATCTTCTACGACTTCTCTGTGTAGACACCATTAGTCTTCCTCTAGGAGGGGGTCTCTGCTCAGAGCATCCGCTAGGGAAATGAGATCCCCTGAAACATGTTGCAATGACAGGAAGATGTTCCATCTGAGCGCCCATATCCAGATTTTCTGGGCAAGCTTGGACAGATTTAGCGACCGAGTCCCTCCTTGCTTGTTCAGGTAGAACATGGCTGTAGTGCTGTCCGTCCGGATTTGCACTGACAGATTTAACAGGTAGGGCTCGAACGCTTGAAGTGCTCTGAATACTGCCAGAAGCTCTAACAGGTTGATGTGATTCTTGGCCACTGAGTGCGACCAGAGACCCTGAGCTGTGTGGAGGAGATGGTGAGCTCCCCACCCCGTCAGGCATGCATCGGTTGTGACTACCGCCTGTATCTCGGGATCGTAAAAGGGTTTCCCCTTTGACAGATTCTCTCTTGTCCACCAGTGAAGGCTTTGCACAAGTGTTGGCGAAACGTCCACTAGATCGTCCCACTGACCACTTGCCTGAGACCACTGTTTCGCCAACCATTCTTGCATGGGACGCATGCGCAGGCGCGCGTGGGGGACCAGGTAAATACATGACGCCATCATGCCCAGCAAACGCATTGCTTTGCGTACGGTTATCTGGCGACCGGACTGATATTGCGGAATTTGCAGCAGTATATTCCGAATTCTTTCCTCGGAAGGAAAGGTCAACCCCTCTTGAGTGTCTAGGATAGCTCCTAGGAACTGTTTGGATGTGCTTGGCACCAGACTTGACTTTTTCTCATTTATTGAGAAGCCCAATTCAAAGAGGAGGTCGATTGTCCTTTGAATGTTTGCTCTGCAAAAAACTGGGTTCTCCCCGTGATGAGCCAGTCGTCCAGGTAAGGGTACACCGGGATTGCCTCCCTGCATAGGTGTGCTGCCACCACCGCCAGTACCTTGGTGAATACCCTTGGAGCCGAAGCTATCCCGAAGGGCAGTACCTTGAACTGGTAGTGCCGACTGTCCACCTTGAAGCGCAAGTACTTTCTGCGCGCTGGGAACATGGAAATATGAAAATAGGCATCTTTCATGTCCAATGTTGCCAAATAATCCCCCTTTTTTTAGGAAGGGGGGATTACCTCCTGGAGAGTAGTCATGCGAAACTTTTGGGGCTTGACATACTTGTTTGCAGGCGTAAGTCCAATACTGGGCGCATTGTCAAATCTTTTTTTGGCACAAGGAAGTAAGTTGAATAAATACCCTTGTTTACCTGGTGTTCCGGGACGAGATCTATCGCGTCCTTTGCTAGCAGATTGACGATCTCCTCGAGGAGGATCTTCTGGTGATCCAAAGAATGTATTCTTTGTCGTGGAGGATGGTTTCGGGGACGCTCTAACAGTTCTAATGCAGTACCCTGCGGATACTGTGGACAGCACCTTTCTGTCTGATGTGATCCCTTCTAAAGCTTGGGTGAAGTTGGAAATGCGTCCCCCTACTGGGGTTGCGTGAGAAGGGACCCTGAACGGAGCGTCACTGTTTTGGTGGAGGCGTGCCGTCTCTACTGGGGCTGCCTCTACCTTTTCCACGTCCTCTTTTATTACCCCTGCCGTAACCCTGGGTAGACTGTTGGTTATTATTGCTCCACGGTGTACCCTGCCCCTGGGGATAGTTTGATCCCCTCTGGGAATTTTGGCCGCGTGGGCGACGAAAATTGCCATTCCCTCTCTGATTAGGGGGTTTATTGGTTAGTTGGCCTAGGGATTTGAGTGTTTCATACTCGTCCTTGGCATTTTTCAGCGCGTCCTCGACCGCCTTACCAAACAACAGATCCGGCTCCACCGGTTTATCTAACCATGATGCTTGGGTTTCAGCTTTGAAACCAGACTGCCGTAACCAAGCGTGTCTCTTGATAACAGTTCCTTCTGCTAGCAATCTGCCGGCGTTATCCGCGGCATCAAAGGTTGCTTTTAAAATGCAACCGGACATGGCTCTTCCCTCCGCTGAAATTCGTGCCAACTGGCTCTTTAAGGGTTCTGGGGCGGAGTCTATGAGTGTCGCGACTTCTTCCCACTGATGGCAGTTGTAGATGGCCAACAGGGTGGTGGAGTTGGCAATCCTTGCCTGGTAGGCGGAAGTGGAGGCTACTTTCCTGCCCAAACCATACAGTTTCTTGCTCTCTTTGTCGGGAGGAGCTTCGGACGATGACAAGGGTGTTCCAGCCCTCTTACGGGTGTTAGTAACAACCAGGGAGTCCGGCTTCAGATGCCCCCTTATATACAGTGGGTCTGATTGGGCTGCCCTGAAAAGTTTCTCAATCCTGGGGTTCACTGCCCTGGTGAGGTTAGGATTTACGAGTGAAGTGTCTATTCTTCTCTGAATAGATTTCAGGATAGGGATGGCCTGAGCAACAGGCCTCCTTTCTCCCACTAACTCCTCAGCGAAGTCCCTCTCCTCTTGAGCACCCTGGGTGTCAATGTGGAAATGTTCAGCTGCTCGAGACAGAACTTCATTCAGGAGAGGTTGGTTGTTCCTTTTCTACCGGGGAATCTACTCTGTAGGTTTCCGGGTCGTCCTCATCCTCTTCTTGGTCCTCATCATCCCCATAGTAGCCCGTACCAGTTTTTTCTTCCAACATGCCCAAATCTGGATCCTCACAAAAGGATGTCTCTCCTTGATACTGAGAGTAGGGCTGTACATAGAAGGGGTCCGAAGATCGTGTTGGTGTTTCAAACCGGGACTTTTTACTTGGAGGTATAGGATCCTTAGAGCCTGAGAGTGCTGACCCGTCGGGAGTATAAGAGAGAAAGTGTTCAGGGTTTTTTGCGTAAAAATCTGCCAATGATGACATCCATAACATGACCCTGTCTGTGTCATCACTAGACCATTCTCTAGAACTGGGAATGACACTTTCTGGAAGTTTCTCTGACTTATCCTGACTAGACTTGGTGGTCTGACCAGGGGGTCTTTGTGATCGTAGAAGACTTGGACTTGTCTGTCGGTTTATGAGGAGAGGAGTAGAGTGTTTTAAAGGTGTGGAAGTAGGCAGAGGATGCTTCCTTTGTTGTTTTTCCCCCTCCCCGTGAGTGGAAGAGTGTTTTCCCTGTTTTTTCGCCCCTACAGAGCCTTTCGACGTCTGGCGTCAGGGTTCGGGGGTAGTGTCCCTATCCTTCGAGCGTGGAGGTCGGGGCTCGGGAGCCTCCGTAACGCGGTCTGCGGGTGCCAACTCCTGGAGTGCGGTCTGTGGATGGAAGTCGGCTTCGTCCTCCGACGATCGAACTTCCGTTACCTTGGGGAGCGAAGCACTCTTGGCAACAGTGGATGATTGCCTGGAGTCATGCGGCGATCTTGATCGAGAACGCCCAGAGGACGCTGATTCGGACCGTTCTCTATGTGCCTCTTTCCGAGAACTCGGTGTGCGCGTCGAGTCCCGGTTGGACTTCATGTGTTTTGTGGCAGTGCTCTGGGAAGCGCTTGTGTCGCCCGGGGTCTTCCCATAGCCGCACTGCCGGATGACCTTCCGAGGTCTGGGACTTGCGCTCGGCTGTCTTTCGACGCCATAATGCCCTCGCCGTCCGAAAGCACGGCGTCACTGCCATCGCTGAAGGCGCCCTCCGCTGCCATGGCCTCTTGACGCCTGGCGTGGTGGGCCCAACGCTTGATCGAACAATCCTTAAGTGTTTTGGGTTTAAACTTATAACACGCTCTGCAGTTCGCCTCGGGGTGGTCCCTCGGCAAGCAGAGATTGCACGTGGCGTGCCGGTCGACCCAAGGGTACTTGCGGTTGCACTTGGGGCAGAGTTGGAAAGGGGTACTCTCCATACGCATATGATTCTTGGCCACTGAGTGAGACCTGAGATCCTGAGCTGTGTGGTGGTGAAGGTGTGCTCCCCACCCTGACAAAGGTTTCCCCTTTGACAGGTTTTCTCTTGTCCACCAGTGAAGAATTCGTACAAGCGTTGGCGAAACGACCACTAGATCGTTCCACTGACCACTTGCCTGAGACCACTGTTTCGCCAACCATTCTTGCATGGAACGCATGCGCAGGCGCGTGTGAGGGACCAGGTAAATACATGATGCCATCATGCCCAGCCAACGCATCGCTTTGCGCAGTTATCTGGCGACCGGCCTTATATAGCGGAATTTGCAGCATTAGATTCCGAATTCTTTCCTCTGATGGAAAGGCCAACCCTTCTTGTGTGTTCAGGACAGCTCCTAGGAACTGTTTGGTGGTGCTTGGCACCAGACTTGACTTTCTCGTTTATGGAGAAACTCAATTCGAAGAGGAGGTCGATAGTTCTTTGAATATTTGATCTGCAAATTACTGGGGTCTCCCCTGTGATGAGCCAGTCGTCCAGGTAAGGATACACTGGGATTGTCTCCCTGCGTAGGTGTGCCGCCGCCACCGCCAGTACCTTAGTGAATACGCTTGGAGCCGAGGCTATACCGAAAGGGCACTACCTTGAACTGGTAGTGCCGACTGTCCAACTTGAAGCACAAGAATCTTCTGTGCGCTGGGAACATGGAAATATGAAAATAGGCATCTTTCATGTCCAATGTTGCCATGCAATCCCCCTTTTTTAGGAGCGGGATTACCTCTTGGAGAGTAGTCATGCGAACATTTTGGGGCTGGACATACTTGTTTGCATGCCGTAAGTCCAATACTGGGCGCATTGTCAAATCTTTTTTTGGCACAAGGAAGTAAGTTGAATAAATACCCTTGTTTACCTGGTGTCCCGGGACGAGTTCTATCCTGGAGTTTGCTAGAAGAATGTCGATCTCTTCGAGGAGGATCTTCTGGTGGTCTAATGAATGTACTTTTTGACGTGGAGGGTGGTTTCGGGGACACTAACAGTTCTATGCAGTATCCTGCAGACACTGTGGACAGCACCCATCTGTCTGGTGTGATCCCTTCCCAAGCTTGGGTGAAGTTGGTAATGCGTCCCCCTACTGGGGATGCGTGAGAAGGGACCCTGAACGGAACGTCACTGTTTCGCGGGAGGCGTGCCGCCACCTCTATTGGGGCTGCCTCTACCCTTACCACGTCCCTTCTTGTTACCCCTGCCATAACCTTGGGTAGACGGCTGGTTGTTGTTATTCCATGGTGTACCCTGCCCCTGGGAATAGGTGGAGCCTCTTTGTGAGTTTTGGCCACGTGGGCGACGAAAATTGCCATTCCCTCTTTGATTGGGGGGTTTGTTAGTTAACTGGCCCAGGGATTTGAGAGTCTCGTATTCATCTTTCGCATTTAAGGCGTCCTCTGCCGCCTGACCAAACAGTAGATCGTGCCCCACCGGTTTATCTATTAAAGATGCTTGCGTCTCGGGTTTAAACCCAGATTGTCTTAACCAAGCATGTCTTTTGATAACAGTGCTCTCTGCCATCAGTCTGCCGGCGTTATCCGCGGCATCAAAGGTTGCCTTAAGGATGCAACCAGACACGGCTCTTCCCTCTGACGCAACCTGCGCCAACTGGCTTTTTAAAGGTTCCGGGGCAGAGTCAATGAGCGCCGCAAAGTCTTCCCACTGATGGCAGTTGTAACTCGCCAGTAGGGTGGTGGAGTTGGCAATCCTTGCCTGGTAGGCGGAAATGGAGGCTACCTTCCTTCCCAAACCATAGATCTTCTTGCTCTCCTTGTCGGGGTGAGCTTCAGACGATAAGGGTGTTCCCGCCCTCTTTCAGGTATTAGTCACTCCCAGGGAGTCCGGCTTCAGTTGCCCCCTTATGTAGAGTGGGTCTGATTGGGCTGCCCTGAACAGTTTTTCAATCCTGGGGTTAACTGCCCTGGTGAGGTTGGGATTGAGAAGGGAAGGGTCTATTCTCCTTTGTATTGACTTGAGAATAGGGATGGCCTGGGCAACAGGTCTCTTTTCTCCCACTAGTTCCTCGGCAAAGTCCCTCTCCTCCTGTGCTTTCTGCGTATCTATGCGGAAGTGTTTAGCCGCTCTAGATAAAACCTCATTTAAGAGAGGTTGGTTGTCGACAGGAGAATCGGTAACCGGAGGTTCTTGGTCTACTCTGTAGACCTCTGGGTCATCCTCGTCGTCATCTTGGGCCTTGTCATCCCCATAGTAATCCATTCCAGTATGGACGTCCAACGTGGGCAATTCTGGATCCTCATTAAAAGATGGATCCTCGCCATATTGAGAGTATGGCTGGACATGGAAAAGGTCAGAAGACCTACTTTGTGTTGGCGCCTCAACTCGAGGTTTTTTACCAGGGGGTTGCGGGTCCTTAGACCCTGAGGGGGTTTCCCAGTCAGGGGTACAGGCGAGGAAGTGTTGTGGATTTCTGGAATAGAAGTCTGCTAGGGATGACATTCTAGACATAACTCTGTCTATATCCTCACCTGATCATTCTTTAGAGCTGGGGATTACCCTCTCCTGGGAGTGTTTCCCTGCTATATCCTGACTGGACCTGTGGCCTTGTGCAGGGGTCTTGGATATTTTTTCAGAAGATTTTGACTTGTCCTTATGTGTCTGTGGTGCAGATGAAGGCTGAGAATGCTTTTCCTGCTGTTTTCCCCCCTCCCAGTGACTGGAAGAGTGCTTCCCCGGTGTTTTCACCTTTTCAGAGCTCTTCGACGTCTGGCGTCTAGATTCAGGGGTAGTGTCCCTTTCCTTAGAGAGTGGAGGTCGGGGCACGGGAGCAGCCGTTACGCGGTCTGCTGACGCCGACTCCTGGAGTGCGGACTGGGGATGGTGGTCGTCTTCGTCTCCTGACGATCAAACCTCAGTTACTTTAGAAAGCGAGGCACTCTTCGCAACAGTGGATGGTTGCCTGGTGTCATGCGGCGATCTTGATCGAGAACGCCCAGAGGACACCGATTCGGTGGACCGTTCTCTGCGTGCCTCTCTCCGAGAACTTGACGCACGCGCCGAGTCTCGGTTGGACTTGGAGTGCTTAGTGGATATGTTGTGGGTAGCGCTTGTGTCACCGGGGGTGTTCCCCATAGCTGCCCTGCCGGACAACCTTCCGAGGTCGGGGACTTGCGCTTGGCTGTCTCACGACGCCACGCTGCCCTCGCCGTCCGATAGGATGCGTCGCTGCCATCACTGAAGGCGCCCTCCGCTTCCATGGCATCTCGTTGCCTGGCGTGGTGGGCCAAACGTTTGATCGAACGGTCCTTTAGAGTCCTCCGTTTAAACCGACTACACGTTCTGTAATTCCCCTCGGGGTGGTCCCTTGGCAAGCAGAGGTTACAGGTAGCGTGTCCGTCAACCCAAGGGTACTTGCGGTTGCACTTAGGGCAAAATTGGAAAGGGGTACCCTCCGTACGCACCCTGTGGCAGCGGACTAGTGTGTGTAGGAATATATAAGAACACATATATATATATATATATATAGTGCTGAGTAAGTACCACCCCCCCACTCTCCCTACTTGTAGGGGCCGAGGCCAGAGGCCTTTCAAGGCCCGGGCCGAGGCCAGAGGCCTTTCAAGGCCCGGGCCGAGGCCAGAGGCCTTTCAAGGCCCGGGCCGAGGCCAGAGGCATTCCTAAGCCCAAGTCTGTTGTGCAGCTCGCAACGGTTGTTTTCTTCTCCAGGACGGCGTCGAGTGTCGAACTTCGGTGACTCGACGTTGGGATGTAGAAAACAGGGCAATATTATGATTTTTTGCAAAATTATGGCTAAGGCCAGGGAACTCCGCGGGATGCTTTCGACCAGTATGGTGGAAAAAAAACAATCTGTACTCACGCTACTCCTCATGCTACCTCATGTCAGAAAAAATACCATCTGAGGGTCCTAGACGCGTGAGGGATCATGGATACAGTGAACATCACACTAGGGATAGTATTACTGGCACGCCCTGTGTCGAAGCCCATTTAGAGTTTCGAAAAACAAACTAATACTCTGCAGCTTCCACTAGATGTCGGCCTATGCACAGCATGTTATCTAAGCAGATTCCACAAGCCTCAGATATATATATATATATATATATCACAAAACACAGCAGAGGAAAGAAAACCGCACTCCACCATGAGGTACTGCAGGTCCCAAAAAAAAATATGAAAAACTCGAATCAAGGTAAAGACACGAGTTTTAATGTTGGTAAAAAAAAAGGGCAAAAAAAGCAAAGCACACACAGCAAACAAAGCAGGACGCCAAGGATGGGTCCTGAACTATATATATAGTGTGTGGAACAATTTATTCAATGGGACGTTATGGTTAAGTTGCACTAATAAGCTATGAAATTCAGTGAAAAAACTTTGTTAAAGGGATGTCTTAGTTACTTCCCTGTAACTATTTCTACAGCATTGGTATCTTTTATAGATTCACATGCTTGAATATTCCTGTAGTCAGACTGGGAATCCTCTATGATAAACATAATTAACATTTTTTAATATACATCCATTATCCCATTGAGAATGCATGTAAATACCCCATTGTGTCCTATGAGCCATTCTATTGTGTAGTCCCTCCAGCTCACTTTGGTCCTTTATGGCCCCAACCAATGAGGTGACAGTTTAAGCTCCGCCCCAGTCAGCCATCTTCAGATTTTGAACCGTAGGAACTACAGTATTATGGGTGCTGAGTGTAGGAGCAGCCTCTAGGGGAGGCGGGTGGGCGCATGTGAATCTATGAAAGATACCAATGCTGGAGAAATAAAGTTACAGGTAAGTAACTAAGCATTGGATCTTTCATAGATTCAGATGCTTGAATAGAATACCAAGCAGAAGGAGGCTGGTCCTACCTTATGCAAAGAGTGTGCAGAGTGCTCCAGGTAGCGGCTCTGCATATGTCCTTCAAGGCTACCCCTGCGTGGAACGCTACTGATGCCGCGCTCCCTCTGGTGGAGTGTGCCGAAGGCGGCTTGGTGAGGGGGGGGTCGCCCTTCGCTTGATGACAGTGGGTGATACATAGAGACACCCATCGTGCCAGACCTTGTTTGGAGATATGCTGTCCTTTTGTGCAACCAGAAAAGGCAATGAACAGTCTGTTTGAGGAGCGGAACTCCTTAGTTCTCTGTAAGTAGAATTTCAAAACTTTAGCCACATCTAGAGAATGCAATGCTCTTACTGCTTCAGAGGTATGATTCTGGAAAAAAGATGGCAGGACAATGCGCTCTGTGAGTGTCATTTCCACTAAAACCTTGGGAAGGAATTTAGCTTTGTCGACGACCGTTTTGTAGAAGTTGACCTAGACGACAAGGATTTGGTTGGAGACGATGAGGCTTGGAGTGTTGTCATTGTCGATGAGGGTTTTGTCGACTGCATGGTCGTTGGCGGGTCTCTATCTTTACTGCGGCTCGTCGATTGCTTCTCTGTTGACGACTGCCAACCCCACCGGTTTTTTGAAAACGCCTCCTTAACTTTGGAGGTGTTTTTTTTCTTCAGGATGTCGTATCCTGTGGCCTCCAGAGCCCAAGGGAGGCATGGGAGAAGTGGTTTCCAGCTTTCTCTTACTCTTTAGAGTGGGAGAGGAACTCCTTTGCACTGAAGAGGCTGTTCTCTTAGAAGTTTGTCTCGCAGATGGTTTAGTAGACAGTATAGGAGCTGTTTTGACAGACTCCTGGTCAGAGGACAGACCTTTGGCTTCTAGATGTAACAGAGGTCTCCTGTGTCTGTCTTGCAGGGTTTAGAAAGACGTGAAAATGTTACATGTATTGATGCCATGAGGGTATAGGCAGTAGATTCAGTGGTCATGTGGATCCTTTATGTAGACCAGTTTTTTCCTGCACCTCGTGCAGTCACTGAACAGGGAAGGCGTCTTGGCAGCCTGAAGTTCAGCCATGCTGAGGAGAAATTCACTCGACGAATTTGAGGCAAGAAAAAAAGATTCTCAGTGCCCAGAAGTTCAGAATAGATAGCCCCCAAGTAGGGGAAAACAGTAGAATATATTTTATGAATATATATTCTACACAAAAAAGGAGAAAAATATTCAAAAGCTCAGAGAGCTGGAGGATTCCCGCTGTCAGACTTCGGTGAAAAGTCTAAAGATGATTGACTGGGGTGGAGCTTAAACCCTGTCACCTCACTGGTTGGGGCCATAAAGGACCAAAGTGAGGTGGAGGGACTACACAACAAAATGGCTCATAGGCCACAATAGGGTATTTACATGCATTCCCTATGGGATAATGGATGTATATTAAAAAAAAATGTAATATCACAGAGGATTCCCAGCTTGATGACAGGGAATATTCAAGCATTTGAATCTATGAAAGATCCAATGCTGGAGAAGTTATAGTTACGTTGGACTAATAGTAACTCATCCATATTATGGTTACAAGTAAAACCGAAACCCCCCAGAAATTTCCCAGTTATGGTAAGCTAAGCAACCCTAACTCGCGCCACCACCGTGCACTGCAAAGACTAACACCCATGACATCAAAGATGTCCTCACAAATGTGCTTCTTGCTGGAGCTACGTTTGCTCCGGGCTTAATTGCTTTTGGCTACTAGCAGGAATTGCTTTTGGCTCCATTGTGCTGACCATGACTATTCAGCACTGCAGCAGCTTGCTGTTGGCCATTTGCTGTTTTGCAGATTGCTGTCTTCCTGGTTCCTGATACATTTGGTGATGCCATCCAAGGCTGCTCCTGCTGCTACTGCCTCTGCCCAAGCACCCCAACCACCACCACCACCACCACAAACCCCCCCCAAGGGCCTGGAGAGGGGAGCAGGCGTGACGATGCAGAGGAGTAACAAGAGGAAGAAGAGGATCATGTAGTGGAAGTCCTCACTACCAGCTTGCAGCGCGAGTCTTGGGTGTAGAGGCTTTTTACTACCAAAGATAGTAAGCCCAAGGCTAGTGCGGCCAAAGTTCGCTGCAATGGGTGCCAGATGGTACTCAGTCGCTGCAAACCTGGCCTGTATAGTTATGGGACTACCTCCATACGGCAACACAAGATACAATCACAAAGCAGCAGTTTGGAGGGTCTTCCCCTTCAAACAAGGTAGTAGGTTGAGTTCCTCTGCAGCATCCTCGACATCCACTCCTGTCACCACAAGGGACACTCCTGTGGGAGAGAGGATTCCTCATGCAGCCTCACAGGCCATACGCACTGCATTGGATCCTTCCCTTTCCAAAATCACTGTTTTCTGTAAGTACTGTGATGCAGTACTCTACAGGGGTGAGCAGTTGGAGTGGTTTCGGAGCTCTGGTCTGGGACCACAAAGGAAACTGAGCCCCACCTCTATGAGGCACACTCAACCTCTTCCTCTCTTCATCTGCCCTCTTATCCCTGTGGTTGGTGCCTCTTCACTACGCTCCCTCCCCTCGTGTGTTGTGTTTAAAAAAAAAAATCCACAAAACTAAAAAATCCACAAAAAAAGCCACCTTTCACAGTTTAAAAATGGAAGTGCCAATGGAATGGTGCAGCGCCCTGGACATTCCGAAAAAAGTCTGCGGACAGCGCAGTAGTCCACAGACCATCAAAATAATGTAGAGGTTGGCGCCATCAAAAATATTGTATTCTTTTTCAGGAGAAAGTGGTGGCTCTGTAAAGAGCCTTTTTGTGGTTTCTTTGTGAAAGGTTTCAACTGGACACCAACTGCGAAAATGCTTGCTACAGTTGCAAAAAAGGCTGCAATGCATTTTGAATATACTGCAAAAAAATCTGATTTCCAGCGTCAATAAGATGAACTCCATTTCTGCGAAAAATAATGTTGCTACGAAATGTAATATTTTCATTGTGAAAGGAGGACGCGCCAACATCTTGCAAATAGACGCAAATAGACACAAACAGCCTTGTTCACATTGCACTTTGCTTTCTCCATTTGCAGACCAAATTAAAAAGAGCGCAGCCACATCTGTGTCTGGGCAAATCAAGAGAAAATTACTCTTTCCCAAGTGCTTCCTTCATCGCAAACTGCAATGAGATTCCGGTAACATGTCCTAAACTGTTCCCTCCGCAATGGACAATAATAATGGCTGGGTGAAGCTGCGTCACCAAAGTAGCACAAAGAGAAAGCATATCCAGCCACCTCATTCCACACACTCCATACCACACTCCATCCACATAAGAGAATCCAAGATGTCCAGCCACTCCACAGTGCTCTGTATGCACCTCCAACCAATGTATCCAGGAGTCCCCCAAAATCCATACACTCTGCCTCCTGAAAGTCACAGCAATAGCCATCTGCACGCCTCTCAGTAAACGGCCCTTCTGCCACACACTCTCCTTGCGCACCACACCCCAGAAACAGTATTAACCAATGTCCTGGCCTACACAGTCTCAGTTCCATGCCTGCCATCCTCAAAAGCTCCGGATGTGGCACATGCGATCCGCGAACTACCGCGCTGTCCGCGGACACTTCGTGCATTGCACAGGGGTGGAGGAACACATTTCAACCAGTTTTTTTTAAAGGTGCTTAAAAAAACCCGACCTTTTATTTAGTATTTTTTGTTTTATCTTATTTTCCTCCTTTTATCACCCTCTTAACAGCATCCCTCAGATTCCAGAAAAAATGAGCATTCCCCAGAATGGACAACAAAACTCCATCGGCATTAAAAAACTGCATATTAAGGGAGTCAAACTTGTCATTGAAGAAAAGCAACATATTTGCGCGCCGCATAACTACACCCATGCCTTTATTCACAATTATTCTTCAAATATTTTGCTGAGGATTGAACAAATTTGGTTGGTTCAATTGTGCTCTTGGTAACATTTCAGAAAACACCACCTTTGCAAATGGGAAAATTTGCATAGTCTCTCCACGAGGTACCCCAAATGTTCTCCTCCACAGTGCACCAACAAGATATCTGGACTACCAAAAGTAGACATGTTTCTACAAAGAGAAACCAGTTCCACCAAATTGGGTCCAGGCTTACTCCACCACAAAACCTCCATGCCTGGAAACCCAAAATCTGTAGAAACACCTCTCGATTTTGCATATCCCTCTAGATCAGCAACAAACCTATCACCAAGTACCCAGACACAAATTCCTGCCATCTTCAGCATATAACCAACACAGCAATGAAAAAAAGTATAACCCTCCCTTCCTATAAAGCACACCCTTAACACCGGATTGGATAATCCCCATAGTACACTCCCATTTCCATGCCAAGCATGCTGACAAGCCCCGGATGCAGCACGTGTGATCCGGACTACCTCAGCATCCGTGGATCTCGTAAAACAGGTGCAGCTATTCTTCCCTTTCCACTTCACTCTTTGCAGCAATCCCTCGTTGGGTACTGTTAAGCAGTCACACACCCATCCACGAATCGCATCTAAGACCTCTACATGATATACATGATATGGCATTTGTAACGTGCCTATAAACAAGTGTTTCAAGGCGCGACGAGGCACGGAGGGGGGGACAGAGGGAAGACAGACAACGATCTTACTAGGCAAGGTGTCATTCAGGTCGCACAAGTGCATGGGCAGAGGGGAAGGGAAAGTGCAAGGGGAAAGTGCAGTACATGGGTAGTAGAATAACAAGATAAATAATAAGGGCCAGCTGGTGGCAAGTGCAAGGTAGGTGCAGACAAGTGCTGGGAAGGGGGGCTGTAGGGATACAGAGACAGTCCCGCAGTGCAGGGGTTGCAAGGGAGGCAGTGCAAGGAGAGAGTGGCTGAGCCAGGGACCGAGATGGGTGAGAGTTGCCCAGTTGATAATATTCAGTGCAGTTTCAGTCAGGAATTTAGCTGGGGAGAGGGGGAGAGAAAGCAGAAGCAAAGAGGGAGGTTTTGAGGTGCTTCCAGAACCGGTGATGGTTCTCCTCAAGTTTCAGGGAGGCAGGAAGGCTGTTCCAGAGGGAGGCCCCTGCCACAGAGAGAGATCTACCCCCAACCTGTTGCTTAGAGAAGCGGCTGACCCTGAGGGAGTTGGAGGCGGATGAGCAAAGAGCTCGATAAGTAAGATATTTAGGAAGAGAGAGTTGAAGGTATTTTGGCCCCAGGCCCCAGAAGGCCTTGTGGACAATGCAGAGGGTTTTGAACTTAATCCTCGCAGCCACTGGGAGCCAGTGCAGAGATTTCAGTCCTGGAGAGATATGGTCCCTGGGCTTCAGACCAAGGACAAGTCTCGCAGTCCTGTTTTGGATGAGTTGCAGAGGGCGGA
This sequence comes from Ambystoma mexicanum, assembly GCF_040938575.1. Taxonomy (NCBI): domain Eukaryota; kingdom Metazoa; phylum Chordata; class Amphibia; order Caudata; family Ambystomatidae; genus Ambystoma; species Ambystoma mexicanum. Next base: position 415,108,220 of record NC_090934.1, on the reverse strand, counting down.
GAGTAGAGACAGGGAGATTTAGATAGAGGCTGTTACAGTAGTCCAGCTTGGAGAGAACCAGGGCTCTGGAGACAGTGAGCTTCTGGCGGAAGGAAAGGAAAGGAAGCATACCTCTGAGGAAGTGCAGCTGGTAGTGTGACTTCTTAGAGACGTCAGATATGTGAGGAGAGAAGGAGAGTGGAGTCGAAGATGACCCATAGGTTTTTTGCCTTGCAGGAAGGAGCAGGAAGAGGGCCAAGAGAGGCCGGCCAGAGAGCTGCAGGGAAGGAGGCAGAGGGTGTGCAGATGAGTAGAATCTTAGTCTTATTGGCATTAAGGCAGAGGTCATTGGCGGCACACCATTCCTGGATAGCAGAGTCAGAGATGAGGGAAGGAGAGGAGGAGACCGAGGGTAGCCTGAAAGTGAGCTGGGTATCATCCGCATAGCACTGAAAGTTGGGGCAGAGAGGTGATGCGGTGGGCAAGGAGTGCCAAATATTGGTTGAACAGCCAGGGAGAGAGGTTATATCCCTGGGGGACACCACAGGTAGAGAAAAAGATGTCAGAGAAGAAGGACCCCAGTTGGACCTGGGAGGGTCGATTGGAGAGGAAAGAGGTCAGCCACGCCAGAGCCTGACCAGTGATACACAGGTTATCACAGAGACGGTTGAGCAGGATGGCATGGTTGACAGTATCAAAGGCAGGAGAGAGATCGAGCAAAATGTGAACACACGGTGTGTTAGAGTCAAGGTTGGAGAGCAGGTCTTCACGGATGTTCAGGAGAGCAGTTTCCATGCTTCTGGCAGCTCTGAAGCCAGACTGATGGTCATGAAGACAACCAACAGATTCAGCATGGAGATTAAGCTGGGAGATGGCCAGATTCGCCAGGAGCTTGCCCAGGAAGGGAGTGATGGAGATTGGGCGATAGTTAGCCGGGCAGGAGGGGTCGGAAGAGGGTTTCTTAAGAAGAGGGTGCACATCTAACTTGGTCATCTCAGTTCAACACTGCAGATGTATTATTCAACATTCAGAGTACAGATCTCATGTGATTTCCAAGCACCTGCATCCAAAAGTACTGTAAAACTCCTCAAAATTTCTACTTCCAGATTCATCCACATCTACATCCATCAACACAAACTAAAGGTATGCATATATTTTGTAATGCAGACAGAAAACAAAAACTGCATTTATGTTACCAAAGCATAGCAAGCACATGGATTCCATGCATTTGAACAGAGTGCCTGCAACTTACTATGCATAACCTAATCAATAATAATACTCTCCTTTGTCCCATGTCTTAACATCAAGTGGCAGTTACTTGCAATGCTGTGTGCTTTCAAAGTTTTCTTTTAATGCCCACTTGCATAACAGCTGCAAACCACATATTTTAATTTTAGCAGTACACTCCGATTTCTTTTGTAAAAAACGTATTGGGACATTTGCACAGCAAGTTCAAGTGCCAGATCCTATGTGAAACTTCAATATATTACCACGACATGGATGCTTTTTCATATCACCCACTGTAATGCGCAAACTGTTATTTTCTTCTTTTCTTCTGTCACTTTTACAATCAATTTTCCCACTAACACACCTGCTATAAAATGGCCCAAATGCACATTGAAAATAAATCAAAACTGCATGCATGTTACCAAAGCATAGCAAAGAACAAGTTACTTTCTTACCTGGTAACGTTCTTTCGATGGGATGGTCCGACGACGTATTCCATATCTATGACAGGTAATCACCACTGCTGTGCTGCTTCGGAAAATTTTCGCCGTCTGCGTCCTGCTTCGATGACGTCGATACGCTGTCCTCGAGGGCCTCAGTCGACCTGACGTCACCGGATATTATAAGTAGGATGCACGACGCCCGTAGCCTCAGTTACAGTTTTTTCCCAGAACGTGTGGCACCAATCATCTGCCAGTATGACCACAGAAAGCCTTGCGGAAAGGTAAGCTGCAATCACATACGAACTTCTGTAGCGGGGCAGGTAGGGAGGGAGCGATATGGAATAGGTCGTCAGACAATCCCATCAAAAGAACGTTACCAGGTAAGAAAGCAAATTGTTCTTCGAGGGGTTTGGGTCCTCCGATGTATTCCATATCTATGACAGACTCCCAAAGCAGTATGGAGGAGGGAAAAGAATTTAGAATATAGAAATTTAGAATGCCCAATTAAATTGCAGAGTAAAGGACCCCCTTGCCAAAGGCCAGATCCTGCCCATGGATAGAATCAAGGAAGTCGTGTCTTACACAAGTAGGGACACAAGCCCATGTGGCTGCTTCACAGATGTTACGAATAGGAACACCCCTCTGCAGGGCAGTAGAGGCAGCCACACCCCTAGTAGAATGGGACCGTAAGCCTACTGGAGGGTCCTTACCCACCAAGCGGTAACATTTGGAAATTGCCAAAATAATCCATCTAGACAAAGTCTGCTTAGTAACAGCTTGTCCCAAACGCCTTCCAGTGTAACCTATGAAGAGCTGATCGTCCACTCTGACCCGGGACATGCGTGAAATATAGAAACTTAAAGCTCTCCTCTTCCTTACCAGGATGCAGAAGAGGATAAAATGCCAGAAGAATGACCTTCTGGCTTAAATGAAATTCCGACACCACTTTCGGAAGAAAGGAAGGACGAACCCTAAGAACAACCCTGTCCTTATGAAAAACCGTGAAGGGTGGCTTAACAGAAAGTGCCTGCAACTCACTCATTCTGCGAGCGGAAGTAACTGCAACTAAAAATACAGTTTTAAGGGTTAACAGTCTCAAAGGACAAGAATGTAAAGGCTTAAATGGAGCACTCATAAGGAATTTTAGAAAAAGGTTCAAATCCCAACCGGGCACCTGGAAAGGTGATGTGGAAACATATTAGTGAGCCCTTTCAGAAACTGAGAAATTAAAGGAAATTTGAAATAAGAACACTCCTCAGACGAGCACTTAAATATGGACAGCGCCGCCAGGTAACCTTTAATGCTACCCACTTGCGGGCTAAAGAAAGCAAAAAAGACAGAACCACAGGAATGTCACATGAAAAAGGGTCCACATTCTTAACCCTGCACCAGTCGTAGAACTTTCTCCAACGGCAACGGTATAGGGACTTTGTTGCAGGCCGTCTGGCCGAAAGCAACACCTCCATCACGTCTTCAGGGAGGTCCCAATCCTTATACCTCAACCTTTCAGAAGCCAAGTGTGAACGTTGAGGCAACTGACCTCTGGATGGAGAACCAGACGCCCCTCCCGTGAGAGCAGATCATCTCGGTAGGGAAGATGGTGTGGAGGGCAAATGGACAAGTCGAGAATGTTCGGGTACCACGTTCTCCGGGCCAATGTCGCAGCAATGAGGATCATCCGGGAACCAAACCTCCGTAACCTCCGCAGCACTTGCGGGATGACTGGGACTGGAGGAAACGCGTACAGTAGTGGGAAGGACCACTCCACCACGAACACGTCCCCTAAGGCTCCTCTCGGAGGAAATTCCCACGAGCAAAACCTTTCGCACTTCCGGTTGACACTGGAGGCAAAGAGATCCACTTGTGGGGTCCCCCAAAGGGCAAAGATCTCCAGGAGAATCTCCTGAGCCAGCTCCCACTCGCTAGAGATCACGTTCTGCCTGCTCAGAGCATCTGCCGTCTCGTTTTCGTCTCCGGCCAGATGAACTGCCGAGATCGAAATTTCCTGTTGGATGGCCCAGAACCAGAGCTGCATCGTCTCCCTGCACAGAGGAAGTAACCCTGCCCCCGCCCTTTTTGTTGAGGTAGTGCATGGCCACTGTGTTGTCCGTCACAATCAGGACATTCTTCCCTCGCACAGTCGACAGAAAAGCCTTCAGGGCAAGCCTGACGGCCCTCAGCTCCAACAGATTGATATGGAGTCTGGGCTCTGACGAAGACCAACGACCGCTGACTGTCAACTCATTGGCATGAGCTCCCCATCCCGTGAGGGATGCGTCCGTCACAATCGTCACCTCCAGCCAGGGTAGAAAAAAATGGAGCGCCCTTCATCAGATTACCTTCGACGGCCCACCACAGAAGGGCCTGGGCGACCCTGACCGGGGTCCGACATCCTGCCGGAGGACTGTGACCACTGCATCTTGAAAGCCCATTGCAGAGATCTCATCCACAACCTGGCTTCTGGCACCAGAAGAATGCAGGAAGCCATGAGGCCGAGCAACCTCATGAACTCGAACGCCGGGAGACTCTGGGCATGTTGAAACTTGTGCACTATCTGCAGAATGTGATGAGCCCTCACCTGGGGAGGGAAACACTGCCCCAGGGATGTGTCGAACACTGCTCCGATGTACTGCAGCCGCTGAGTTGGCATCAAGTGGGACTTCTTTAAGTTGAGGGAGAAACCCAGCCTGTGAAGGGAGTGGCAGGTGACTGACAGATGATCCAGGACTTGCTCGGGAGAGCGCGCCCTGACCAACCAATCGTCCAGGTAGGGGTAGACGTGAATCCCCCCTTTCCTGAGATACGCTGCCACCACCACCATGAGCTTGGTGAAAACCCTCGGGCGGAGGTCAATCCGAACGGCAGGACCCGAAACTGAAAGTGTGAGTCGCCAACTGCGAACCTCAGGTACTTCTTGTGCTTGGGATGGATCGGCACATGGAAGTAAGCGTCTTTGAGGTCGAGAGACACCAACCAGTCCTGAAGTTGAAGGGCCTGGAGGACTTGAGAGATAGTAACCATCTTGAACTTATACTTCCTGAGGAGCTTGTTCAAACCATGCAAGTCCATGATGGGTCTCAATCCCCTGTCTTTCTTCGAAATCAAAAAATAAGGGGAATACCATCCCTTGTTCCTCTCTGCTACAGGCACCAGTTCTGTGGCGCCTTTCTCCAGCAGGGATGTGATTTCATGCGCAAGGAGCGGATCCGGACTCTTCAAAGAGATTCCCTGGTGGACTGTCGTAAGGACTCTGCCGGAAAGGAAGACAGTAGCCGTGGGCTATGCTCTCCAGAACCCACACATCTGAAGTAATGGCACGCCATTCTAAAAGATGCTGCGCCAGCCTTCCCCCAACCGAGGAACCATGGGACATGGCCTCATGACTGAGCTGAAGCGGCTGTGGCAGTGCCTGAGGGTAAAGAGGCAACTGACCGAGCGGCTCTGGGCCCTCGAGTACCTTGTTTTCCACCTCTGGCACTCCTACAGTGGACCCTTTGACTTGCAGCCCCTCTCGATCTACCAAATGATGAGTAGTACCGAAAGGAACCTCCTCTCCATCAATTGCTGTCCCCTAGGACGAAAAAGCGGAGGTTGGCGAACTGCAGCGCTCAACGACTTTGCTGCAGCTTTGGAGGTCTGCAACCTCTCAAGGCACTCGTCAGCCTTGCTGCCAAAAAGATGTGCACCATCAAAGGGCATGTTGAGAAGCCGGGCTTGCACATCAGGAGCAAACCCCGACTTCCGCAACCACGCAAATCTGCGCATTACGGTGCTCGCTGCCATGGACCGGCTGACAACATTCTGCCACGTCCAGACCCGACTGAACGGATTCACACATGGCATCCTTGCCATCCTGAACAAGAGCAAGAAAGCCATCCCGTTCCTCCCCTTCAGGAATATAAGTATGAGTGAAACCTGCTAAGGCACACACGGAGTTGGCTGCCTGTAAAGCCATACCCCCTGATGAAAACACTTTCTTCGCCCAGCCATCAAAACGTTTGTTGTCCCTATCAAGAGGTATGGTAGGGTACGACACCTGTTTTGCCGGGGTCGTAGCCGCCTGAACCACCAAACTCTCCGGAGTGGGGTTTGTAGTCAAGTAGCTGGGGTCGCTACTGGCAGGAAAGTATTTTTTCGACAAAGACTTGCCCACTACCGGGAGACTCTCCGGAGCAGTCCAAGCCGCAGCCACCCTTCTTTGCAAGGCCATATGGAATGGCAGTACCGGGTCAGTTGGTGGACCTTGGTCCAAGATGTCTGTCAGGTCATCCTGCAGAAAATCTCCTGGTGGCGCAGACCACCCCAAGTATTCTGTGACTCTCGACATGAGGAGCCGGTACGAGGATTCAGCATGCGTACCCAACTCAGGCCTGCCAAACTCAACCTCTGGGGAGGTGTCCAGATCACTGGCGTCGTGCAAAGACTGACGCAGGTCTTCTAACTGGTTATGACCAGATAATAGGTCATCAGGAACCTCCTCAGGAACCATACCATCATCAGACCCTTCATCCACCTCAGAAATATAGTCAAGAGGCTGGAATAAATCCCTGGATGAGGGCACGTGTTTGGACTTGGCCAGAGCCTGCCTCGGGGTTTCCACTGGTCTCTGGGGAACCTCAGAGAAATCCTCCTCGAAAGGTGTCGAGGGCATTGACGGAATCTGAGTCGAGTGTGGCGCCAATGGCTTCGACACAGACCTCGAGGGCGGAGCCCCGAGCGTGTCCTTCGACAGCCCCGGCGCCGATGGCTTCCTCGGAGGCAGAGCCTCGAGAGTCCTTCGATGGTCTCGGCGCTGAAGGCATCAACGTCTTCTTCGAAGACCTCGCAGGCTCCGACGGTCTTGATGGCGTCGAGGACTGGGACCTGGAGCGGGCATGGCTAGAGCGATCCACCTTGTCCAACCGGGACCTCAAAGGTTCCCGGTGATTGCGACGACCGCTCGAGCCCAAAGGCGTGCAAACAGTGTCTCTAGCATATTCCCTGCTGGCGTCTTTCGACGGCGCGGATGGAACGGAGCCCTGCGACTTGAAAAATCGTCATCTCCTTACGGAATAAATCCCTTTCCGCAGGAGTGGAATGCTTGGTGGGACAAGCAACCCGCCGACGGGCGGAGTCCTCGGACGAGGACTGGGAAGGCGACCGATGACGGCGCCTCCGTGAGTGCCCCGAAGAGGAATGGCGGGACCCACTCCGGGATCGAGACCCCCCCCTGGTCTTCCGGCGACGATGCAGAGTCTCACCCCTCGAATCATCAGTCAAAAGCCCAGTGGATTACGACTTCCGGGGCTTGGACACCTTACCGGCAGAAAGCTTCTTCTTACGCTCCCGCAAGGCCTTCGAAGTTAACGACTGGCAATCGTCACAATCGTCCGTGGCGTGGTCCTCACCGAGGCACCAGAGGCAGGCGTTGTGCGGGTCCATCAGCGATATCTTAGAACCGCAGTCCCGACACTTCTTGAAACCCGGCCGCAGGGTAGAAGACGAAGACATCATGAAAATCTTCACAAACAAACTGGTTCAAAGAACCGATAGAACAACTCAGATGAACCGAGGCGCGCCGAGATCTCCGAAGCGAACACGTTTGTGGAAAAAACAGAACTGAGGCTACGGGCGTCGTGCGTCCTACTTATAACATCCGGTGATGTCGGCTTGACGGAGGCCCTCGAGAACAGCGTATCGACATAATCGACGCAGGACGCAGAAAGATTTCCGAAGCAGCACAGCTGTGGTGATTACCGGTCATAGATCTGGAATACGTCGGAGGACCCAGTCCCCTCGAATACATATATTCCATGCATTTAAACAGGGTACCTGTCACTTGCCCTGTATAACCTACCGAATAAACATACTGTTATTTGTACCATCTCCTCACATCAACTGACAGTTACTTATGCTGTACGCTTTCACATTTTTCTTGTAGTGCCCACTAGCATAACAGCTGCAAACCAGATATTACAATTTCACCACCACTGACTATGATATTTTTATAGAACACCAACATTGAGAACATTTCCACACCACATGCAAGAGTCAGATCCTATGTCAAATTGCCAGAATGCGCACAAAAAAGGAAAACTGCATGTACATTTGGAAAGCATGCCAAGCACATGCATTGCACAACTGACAAAAAGCACCATTGGAAAGAAAGCAAAGAAATGCATATAAACATTGAAAACACTGCTATCTGTAAATGTGCATACATAAATGCAACATGCAAAAATAATTTCTACACTCATATAGAAAGCATCTATGTGTCAGAAACTTAACAAAACTCCACAAACAGTAACATTTGCTTTTCCAATCTCTACATCTTTCTGGCCTTTTTCGCACTTTACTATGACTTTCACTAATCCATTTCCAAAACAAATAGTGCAAAAACATCTCACACTTTTCAAAAACGCAGCCCCATAGGCCAGTTATCACTGCAGCACTAGCCCCATACCAACAATGCTAACACACTCCCAAGTCCCCACTCATATGTAGTGCTGTACAATTGCGCACATACACACACACACACAAACTCTTCCTGCCAACAAATCCTCCTACAATCTACAACAATGTGTTCTACTACTGCTATTAGTGTACAATTAACACACATACCCACTAACTTCCTTCTTTTGCAATTGCAGTGAAGAACCACATCCTCAAAGCCAGTAACGTCTCTGCTAGAAGATAAAACCCAGAAGAAACCTACTCTTCATATCCAAAAAAGTAAGTGTAGTACTGTTGTAGTGTTCTGCCTGTCACTCAGATAGTACAGTGTTGTTATATTGTAGCCTAGACAATGTTATTCAAGTCCACAGCAGTCGTTTCACCCTTACTCATTGCACCATGCCAGGTGCACTGTTTCTATTGTCATCAGAACACCATGCACACTAAATCAAACCTTTCCTGCAAGAACACACACATAGCACTACAACCTTCCCAACCAAAACTAACAACCCTATGCACAATTATACTCCTCTATATATACCCATCATCATATTCAAACACTCATCCACAGTACACACAAATACATTGCACAACTGCCAAACCCACACTTTCCTTTTTTCTTCAACAGACACAAGACAATGACTACCAAAAAGCAACTCTGTAGAAACCAACGCAGAAACAGATAAAGCTCAAGGCAAGCAAAATACTCATCCACCTATAGCAAAGTGTGTACAAAAAGTTCAAACAAAACAGCTAATACAGCCACTAAGCAAAACGGAAGCAGGTAGCAGGGGAAAAAAAGTGTGACTTCTCTTTCAAAATGTAAAATTAATGTATTAACAAGAATGTAACTACCAGTATTGCAAACACTACATCTACCAACAGTAACTTAGCCACAAGTAAACATTCACAAAAATGTATTTTACAAAAAAAATTTCCACCTTAGAATCCTTCAGAACTTTATAAAAACAGGGCAGAAATCACGCTCCACCCTTAAATCTTACCGCAGAAAACTGATCCTGGAAGCTCTCAGACAGTGCAATGCTCCTCAAAAGGAAACGGTTTATATTAGTTTTAAACAGAATGAGACCACAAACAAAATATATTAGTAAACTACAAAAACTACTTCGCAACAGACACAATATCAGTATAGATACCTTTGCAAACACCTGAATAGGCGAGTGGATTCACACTACCAGCACTGAGCCATATTTTAATGAAGAGGAATACAAACAAGAGCAAACAAACCCAATTGCTATACATAGCAGTGGGTGAGGGTATGAAAAGGTAGACAATACCATTATGGAAGAAGAAACGCTGCTTGCAACAATATCCCCAACACATTTACAATCAACTCTCCATTCCACCGAACCAATACGTCCCGTGTACAAAAGGCTGCGCACAGCAATGTGTAACGTGTGGAGCCAATCTTTCAAATCTTTCCAGCAGTTCCTCAATCAGTATGTGAAAGCCAAAGACAAATTAAAAATTAAAATATTACAAGCTATGGCCTCCTGTCCAGTGTGCAAATACACAGGACTACGAGGACATTCATTAGTCTGCATTTCTGGACCTGCTAGCAAAAGCACCTTCCACCACATCAAAATGTTACCAACACACCATTCTACTGTACGAAATCTCGTTCAGAGACTATACTAAAAAAAAGTCCTGCTTTAGCACTGGATCATTTAAATGACATTCTCCTACATGGTACAGCCAAACAACTGCTCGAACAAATAGCCACATCCAAAACTAATTTTGGAACTGAAGAGCACTTACAAAATCCAGTAACTTAGAGTACAGACAACCTTGAGATGTCAACCTTCTATTACACACGTACAAAAAAGAAATAGCAAAGTTTAAAAGCACATCTGCTCAAGTGCCAAACCAAGTATGTGTTGCCGCAGAACTTTTTATACAAAGAGCACTAACACTGTAGCTATAACATACAAAATAGAAGACAATAGCAATCCCAGTGGTTCCAATAAGCTCTCCATCTTATAGTCTTATAGCAGAAAACAAATACAAAATTACTAACCCCTCAATACTTTGCACATACTGCACTGCAAAAATTAACAATAACCAAAAGCCTTCATGGGCTATCACTAATAACTTGGAAATATTCCCACTGCCAAAACCACTCCAACAACTTAACTTGTATGAGAGCATTATAATCCAAACAGTGCACCCATTTCAAGTGATAATACACTTTCAACCGAAAACAGCAAAACTGCCTCCCTCTGAATTACTGAAAGGCATTTGTGGCAAAGTAGTTTGCCATTAGATCTCAAAGAAAATGTAGACACTCTAGAAGTGCAACTACCAATAGATCAATCTTTGATTAGCCTAGTGAATGGTGCACCTACAAAAGACAATAAATTGGCAGCAACTAGTAGACATAAAACAAAGTTAGAGAAGCCATGCAATATCTTAAAGACATCAATGAATACTACAGAAAAATAAATATTTAAGTAAACCTGAGCGAAACCACCAAAATAATTCAGGATTCGTCATCAACTGGACAATTTCAACTTCTAGATCCTACTACAGCCTCCAATATTTTAGACCAGTATACAATTCACTCACTACAAAGACACCACAGAAGATGCACTAGAAACATATCAAATACAGCAAGCCAAAGGATCTCCAATCGGAATATGGAAAAAAATGTGAAAGCATGCCCCTTTCCACTACTGTTTCCTACTGGAAAAGTTGGAAGATACGATGAAAGATGCAAACAAATAACAGCATCAGAATACCGCTCTTTACAAATGTATTCTGAAGACCCCAGATCCAGACAAAACGTGGAATACATATTCCACCTCCTCTTTGAAAGTGAACCAGCAACTCTATGTTACGGAGTTGCACACACATTGTAAACAGGTTCCAATTTTCTAAACATGCCTGCTAAATAGCTACCTCAAAAGATTCAAGAGAAAGGTGAAGTTTTACAGTCAGGTACTACAAATGTCTTGGCAAACATGCGTGGTACGAAAGAATACTGGTTCCGACGTCACGCAGACATACAGTGTATGCTACACAACCTTGGCCCACCCACATGGTTTGTCACTAAGTTCTGCAGAGCATGCATGGGAAGACTTGCACAATTTCCTACGCATAGCAAACGAAAACAAATCAGGGAAAGACATGAAAACACCAGGAGAATTCTGCTCTCTTGACCCTGTAAATGTGTCAAAGTACTTCCATCATCGCTTCATTGCCATGCAGCACTTCATTTGTAATAAAACAATTCCTCCCCTCGGAGAAGTGGAATACTTCTTTGGGAGAAAAGAATATCAGGCCATATGAGTACCACACATCCACATGCTTTTGTGCATTAAAAATGCTCCTAAATTTGGTGAGGACAGTGATGTTACTGTTTTGCAGTTAATTCATAAATAGGTCACTTGCGAAATCCCTTCAGAAAGTACATACAGTGACCTACATGCAAAGACAAGTGTGGCATGTATTGTTGGCACAAGTATAAAAGGAAAGGCAAATACTACAATAAATGGAAGTGCTTTGGTTTCCCCTAGACCCGTTTCAGAAAAAGTCAAGTAAACAACTTCATGCCTTCTGTTAAACACAGTGTGAAAGGCAAATCGCCTAAGAACACATACTACATAAAAAAAAAACTGAAGCACCAAAGTACATCAATGATTGCAATGCAATCCTTGCCCTCCTATGGAATGCAAACATAGATGTGCAGTACATTGCAGACGCTGTCATGATCTCTGCTTCCAAAAGGTCAGGACTTACCGAACTCCCTTGGAAGCAGACCCATAACCCAGGTTCCGAGTGCCAACCAGTCCCAATTGGGACCTTTTGGACCCTGTCCTGGCGCCAGTGGCACCAGGCTCATAAAGATGCCCAGTCCCAGCGCTGGAAGCGCCGGGCTCATAATGCTTGGGTGGACTTACCTGCAGCAGACCATGCTGCTTACTTACCTGCCAGTTGAGCCTCTAATCCTCTTCTGTTTGGGACTACTTTTCCTGTTGGGTGGGGCAGGAGCCACTCCCTAGGTTCAGAACACTGGAACTCTTCTGGAAAGCAGGGACTCTTTTCTTACCTAGGCGAGGCTGTGGAAGGAGACACCTAAGCACTACAGGAGGCTATTTAAACCACACCCGATGGATGAATCTTGCTTTGCGTTATTCTGCATCCTCTGCAGCAGAACGCTCATCGTGTCTTCTGCATCTGATCCTGGGCCTAAGGGAAAAAGGCTTACCATCCTGAATCCAGTCTTCAGCAACACCTATAAAGACGAGAAAGAACAGGTTAGCATTACAGTCTTCAGTGACAGCGCTTCTCTTACCTGGTCCATCGGCTGTCACCAACGCCTCGCGCTGCATTCCGGCATCTGAAAGACAAAAGCTTACCAACTCTTCGCACGCTCCGGAGGCCTTCGGCGCTGCATCCCGCATCTGAAAGACAAAAGAAGCTGCGTTTAAAGACATTGGATAACTTTATTACTCACGTGCCAGTACTCCTTCCCACGCCGAACCCAGTGGGTATTCCGGCACCCTTCAGCAGCTCCGAACTTGTACCTGCAAGATAAAAGGACAGTTAGTGCGCATCGTGAAGCAGGCAACAAGCGCTTACTTACGTGCTTCCAGGCGCTTCTATTCCTCACACGGGTTCCATCCTCAACTCACTTCAGCCCGTCATCCGCCATCGCCGGAACCCTGCAAAACAAGAGACATCATTACAAAAGACTTTTAAAGACATTTGAAATACTCGGAACTTACCGTTCGTGCAGTAAACGACGGACAGCAGTCCTCTGAGGTCAAGAGGCCTGCACCCTTATCCAGTGAAGAAACTGGTTACGGCACCCTGCCCCGAGGCAGATGGAGAGCTCGGCGTTCACTTACCTAAGGTGAGAGCGTTAACCTTTGGGGTTCTACAGGAGAAGAGAAGGGGAAGAAGAGAGAGACACCCAATAACCCCAGTTCATTAATTCCATATTTTCTATCTGCAGACATCTTACTCTTCGAGTCAGACATACAGTGCACAGAGGTCCAGCCCAAAGAGCCAACCGTGTGTTACACATCACCTTTGAAGATACGGTATTCGCCCAGTCAAGACCGGCGCCTCTGCGGGAATCAGGTGAGCGTTACAGACATTTCCACTGCAGTTGCATGGTATATCCCAGCCTACTTACCCAAAGCAGAGAAAACAGAGCTGAAAGACATCTGGGATGACATCTGACAAAACACTGTCACATAAATAGTACAGCTTTGGCATAAAATGCTCTCCCATTGAGAATGTGGCTGCTAAGAAGCTGCAAACCGTTTAACAGGCACTGCCTTGTATGGCAAATCTGAAAACAGTTTGGCTAAGCCTTGGTCCCGCTGCATCCAGAAAAAAGGAGTTCAAATTGACATAGAAACAATAGCCAAATATGATCCCAACAGCCAGGACATTTTGAAAAATAACTCATTGAACACATACTACCCAAACAGGAGTACTGCTGTGGAAACCATGTGCCTATACCGGATCTGCGTGAAATGACCGAATGCAAAAGTCCAACTACCAAAAGTCTGACTTTTCTTTCTATTTTTCCGCAAATATATACGTGGGGGGAGACCCCCCCCAAAGCCACCCCACTTTACCCCCTATACATTTATATTAACTTTACCCCCCCACATATATATATCTGCGGAAAAATGGGGATAACACAATTGGGGTCAGACTTTTTGCCCTCTGTCATTTTGTCCTATTCCGCCTATACCACATAGCCCAAAACTTCTTCATACAAAAATAATATTAAACCAGATGAGAAAAAGGGTATACATAATCAAAAGTTGTGAGGGCAGCCTGGTAAAACTTACGAAACTCAGGCTGATTAATCATATGAAACTATTGTTAAAAACTCCTCAACATAAGAGAACTGTACTACATGTCTCTACTACAACTTTTTAAACCATGGAGAAAAGAAGATTTATTGGACACCCATATCTCCTATGAAAATGCTTTCAATGCAACTGAAAGCACTATAACAGATAAAAACTTTACACAGTACAAAAAAGTGTTGGACAATGAACGGCAACAAGAAAAAAACTTCAAGCACAACTAAATGCAGACACTCCTGAGAGCATTCAACCTTCTCTTACAGGAAGCCAAAACCCACTTGGACAGCCACTCATAGCAAATGAGGCAGAATTAGCCATGACTGAAGTATTAAACACCATGTGTCAGTATGAGAAATCTGCAGAAAACTTTTCTCTACTGAAATGACAACTGAACAATGAGCAGTGTAGCATTTTCCTAGAAGTAACTAAAGAAATTGAACATGGTGAGCAGCACAAAACTAAAACTTGTATCCGTCTAAACTATAGACCTATACTCCTTTATGTAAGTGGTCAAGCAGGTTCAGGTAAAACATTATTGATAAAAATGATCAGCAAGTTCTTCCAACAATTGTCAAACAACAAGCTTTCAGCTGTTGTAACTGCCCCCACAGGTTTAGCTGCCTACAACATAGGTGGTTTTACTTTACACCGATTCCTACTTCTTTCAGTGGAGCACCAAAACAAATTGGACTACTACAAACATTCAGCAGACGCGGCTATGGAGCTACGTAGAGTTTTGAAACAAATGAAAATCCTACTAATAAATGAGGTGAGCATGGTCTCCAACCTAATGTTGGCTTTCATTCACCTCAGATTGCAAGAGGTCCTTAAAACAGACTACGAAGAATTCTTTGGAGGAAAACAAATTATTGTTTTCAGAGAACTCCTTCAATTAACACCAGTAAAAGGTGAACCTATATTTAAAACCTTAGGATACAAACGGTGCCGTAAGACACTTGGCAGCATAGGAAATGTACATTTCTGGCAAAATTTCCAATACAGAGAACTAACTGAAAACATGCGTCAGTGTGCAGACCTCACACCTATGCCAACATATGCCAACATTTTGAAAAGCATTCGCGTGCATCTTAAATAGCAGACACATCCAAGACCTATACGGGCATAACACATGTCCTACTGATGTCATGGAACAATTAGCACACAAAAATGTAAACTGTATGTCATTAATGCCAACCCTAGCAAGCTGGGCACAATTCAATGAAACAATGTTGAAAAAAGAAATGCAACCACTAGTGCAAATGTACTCCACAGACAAACTGGACATGCACGGTATGACAGTACCTATGTGTCAACAAGCCACAGCACAACTAAATACCTTAGAGAACTTATCTCTAACACAGCTGGTTTTGAGAAAATGTTAACATTGTGTTTAAATTGTAGAGTAATGCTAAAGCATAACCTTGAACGTCGAACAAGGTTTAGTTAATGGTGCATTTGGTACAGTTGTTGGCTTCCAGACATACCCTCGTGACAACAGCATTCAGTTTGTCAATATTGAGTTTGACAAACTTTCAGAAGTTAAAAGGATAGGACGCTCAACAGTCCGATTCCTTCTTTTCAAAGACATGTATGTACGCAGAGAACAGTTTTCTCTGTCTCTAGCATACGCAGTCACTATTTATAAATCACACGGTCTAACCCTAGATCAAGCATTGATTGACATTGGCAGCACAGTCTTTAAAGAAGGGATGAGTTACATATCACTGTCACACCTACGTACACTTGAAGGACTATTTCTAGTCAATTTTGATGCAAGTAAAGTCAAAGCTGACATTCCTTGCATCGTAGAGTACAACAGACTACGTGCACTCTACACACTCCATCTCAAAATGTACCGTTCCTCAAAAACGCACACTTTGTAAAAGAAAACTGGAGCAAACACAACATACACATGAACGCCCAACAGTACCACCAAAGAAATTGAAAACAGCTGGTACTCCATCAATTACCACAACCACAGAAGGATGTACTGAAAAGGCAAATGCATACAAAGCTTCACAAACAAAGAAAACTATCTCTTCAAAGAAACCACGTGGACTTCGATCAAATGAGAGACACAGAACTGTCTGGTCCATTCAAATGTTCCAATACAATGGGTGTAAATTGCTATGCAAATGTAGCAATAAATGTTATATTCCAATTGCCACCAATTGTTGAAAACATTTACTTAAACGGCACGGACCAGTTGTGCATGCAAATGCTACTCCTTCACAGAAATGCAACAGAAAATCCTGAGAACACACAGTGTTTTAGGAATAAGGCAGGAATTGGACTACTGTGTGGGAATCGTGAGATTCACTATAAACACACAAGCATATCCACAAGAATGTCTAATGTACTTACTGCAAGTACTGGAAAGAAAAACATACCTATGAATGAAATCTTACAGATTTCATACGTGTGGAAACACACGTGCACTCTCTGCAGCCATGTGGTGCAGGAACAAGTCCCTAACGAGTACCTTGTGCATGTATCTATACCCAACTGTGAATCCATTCCATTTCAGCAGCTTGTACAAAATGCAAACCATATTATGTACTACTTGCAATTCCTACAATCAATCCACTTTACAAATACAATCACATAGCCAATACGTAATAGTAATGCTTTTACGATACAATGTAGATGGTACCAAAAACAACTGCAAGCTTACTAGCTTCACACACGGACAAGTATCACTTGGCAAGAAGGCCTTCACAACAGTAGGCATAATCTACCACACAGGTGCCACAACCATTGTAGGTCACTATACTACATACATTAAAAAAAATGTGGATGGTTTGAATGCAATGATACTTCCATTACTCTGAAGCAGAAATTACCAGCAAATCTTGCAAATGCTTACTTAATATTCTTGAAACCAAAATGTACTCACTGATCTACCGCCCAATACCCACCATCACATATGAGAAACTGTAAAAAGAATATGCCAATTGGTATCTAACTACAACCATAATACTATAATATTACTTCCCATTACTCCACCAGCAAAAATGAAAGTTATTCTGAGGAAACCCTTCAACACTTACTAAGTATAAACTACCAGCATACACCAACTGGTATCTTACTGCTCCCGCAGTACTACAATGTTACTTCCAGCGGTCAAACTACCAAAATAAACCTTCAGCAATTACAGTGCTACAAACATACCCTCAACAACTTTTAAATTACCAACAGTTACAATACGCCAACAGGCATCTAACTGACCACACACTCCTGCAATATTATTCTGCAATACCACAGTACTTATAAAACATCAACAGCAAGCAAATGCATAAACACATTCTTGCTAAAAAGACAAAACAAATAAGCAGCGGTTGGGGCCAGGGCCTAGACTCTAGGGTGCATGGCCTACAACCTATGGCCATGCACCCACGAGTCTAGAACCTGGCCACAACCCCCGCAGCATAATAAAGCCATGCATGCAAACATTTGCCCACTTACCACCACCCACAAACATACATAACACAGCCACCTGAGGCCATATCCACTTCAGTTGACATACTATTACAGTACTTCCAGCCAATAGACAGACTCCTGTATTCATGGTCTCTGCACCCAATACTAACTGCCCACAAGCAATACAGCATAATACAAGTACCTAAAGGTCTGCTCAGTTGTAACAACCCAAACACATAGGGCATCCATCTGAAGCCCTGTCCAGCTCTGTACACATAGTATTCCAGTACGTGCAACCAGTCGCCACACTCTTGACTCCAATAAGCCAGCCGTCAGAAGCCCTGTGTATTTTTCTACACATACCATTGCAATACTTCAACCAGTGGCCACACTCTTGTACTCTTGAGTGCATCGCCTCCAGCCATGCACCCAAGACTATAGTAGCTGGCCACAATTACCTCTCACTACATACAGTATCATAGACCCAAACATCTTGAGACAGTCCAAAAAACCACCTGACACACACCCTGTCCACATACTATTACATTACTTGCAGCCAGTGGACAAACTCTTGGGTACATTGCCTTCTATACAATCCATATAACACTGTCATATGGCCTACGACCATGCACCCAAGAGTCTAGACCCTGGCCACAACCACTGCAGCATAATGCAGCCATGCATGTAAACATTTGCCCACTTACCAAAACCCACACACAACACAACCGCCTGAGGCCCTATCCACTTCATTTAACATACCATTACAGTACTTCCAACCAATGGACAGACTCTTGGATGCATACCCTCTGCACCCAAGACTGTACTAACTTTGCACAACCAATACAGCATAATACAGTAAAGTACCCAAATATCTACCCAGTGGCCACAACCCAAACACATAAGGCATTCACCTGAGGCCCTGTCCACTTCTGTACACATAGTATTAGAGTACGTGCAACCAGTCAGCACACTCTTGCGTGAGTCTAGTAGCTCACCACTAACACCACAGCATAATACAACCTATACAAACATCCTCATTCCATCTACATTACACTCCCCTATCCTAATGAAGCCTGCCTGAAGTCACCACGTATGCTACTCGCTGGGGAACCGACCCACGAACTGGCGCGGTGTACTTGCAACCATTCACATTCCACTCCCCTACCCTAAACCGCCTGCACACCTCTACACTTCTCTACACATACTATTACAGTACTTCAACCAGTGGGCAAACTCTTGGGTGCATGGCTGGCCATGCAACTAACAGTCTAGTAGCGGGCCACAAACACTGCACCACAATATGGCCTATACAAATATCATCATATAATCTACATTCCACTCCCTTACCCTAATAAAGCCTGCCTCTAGTCACCACATAAGCTACTCGGCTGAGGACCTATCCTACCCGAATGAAGCCTGCCTGCAGTCACCACATAAGATACTCGCCTGAGGACCTACCCACAAAGTGCTGCAGAGTACTTGCAACCATTCACATTCCATTCCACTCCTCTCCTCTCCTCTCCCCTAAACCGCCTGCAACCCTGTACACTTCTTTACACAGAAGACTCCAGAAGCTAGCCACAAACGCCACAGCATAATACAGCCTATACAAACATCCTCATATAATCTACATTCCACTCCCCTACCCTAATGAAGCCTGCCTCCAGTCACCACATAAACTGCTTGCCTCAGGACCTATCCTACCCTAATGAAGGCTACCTGCAGTCAATACATAAGCTGCTCGCGAAGGATCTAGTCGCGAACTGCCGCGGTGTTTGCAGATACCGCAAACACAACACAGTATTCTTCCACCTAAACAAACATCATATGAACCATCTTTCACTCCCACACCCTTTCCCAGTCCCTCGACCCAACACCAAATGCCCCAAAACATGTTTTCCAGCACTGTTCGCCGCCGTGCTATCCGTGGACACAATATGGCAGGCATTTCAGAAAAATATACTCATCACGCTTCCGTCCAGCCAATCAGCATTCACGTCTTATGTCTGCGGACATGACGCAGCCCTCTGGGCCAATCAGGGTCCGGTCCGCGGTGCCGAGACAGATATCACATTTTTTGGCACCTACATTTTGCCTATTTTCTAAAAAACTACTGGATGGATTTTCACCAAATGTACAAAAGCACGCTTTCGGGACCAAGCCACTGCTCCTGCCGCAAATTTGGTGAAAATCCGTCGAGCGGTTTGGGCTGTAGTCATGAGCAACGTATTTTTCCATTCATTCCATAATAGCTGCCACAACTGTTAGCTTTTGCAATATGATATTGCCTTGTATGGCAGAGGCGTTACAGGGTAGGGCCTGAGTAGGCAAGGCCCACCCAAAATCGGTAAATGCCCACTCAGCAGCGCTGTGTGGGCATTTACATATGTTAATGTCACTGTGGTGGGCCAAACGAAATTAGCTCCAGGCCCCACTTGTTAGACAATCCTGGCTATGCTTCTGGTGTACGTGGTCTGATGCAGAAAACATACTCAGAAGTAGCAGAGCGCTTTGCTGAACTTAATGCACTGACTACAGGTTATTATCCTGGGTGCATAAACGTAAAACTGCCTGGGAAGATGCCAGACTAGGGAGTGTTCAAATAAACTGATGCCTTCAGAATGTCCTGTTAGTGCGGGGTCTAGCATAACTAACATGCCGGCACTACAAACCAATAAATGGATGGCTGGAAATTGGACAATTTTACAATTGGGGCCTCAAAAAGGTTTGGAATCAGGATAAAGGGGCCACACTTTGCTGGTCCTCTGTGGGAAGTAATTAGGATGCAACAGGAGGCAGGTGGGTCTGCTGCACTGGGGACAGATAATAAGTTAGGAAGTGATGCAAAGTGGAGTATCCTACTGTGGCTGCGATTAGTTCAGACTACAATTTTGAAGCTTTTACCAGTACAGGCGGTAATTGCTAGTCCGGTTTCCAGCATGCGCAAAGAATACATTGAATTTCTCAAATATTTATGATGTAAGATGAGAATGTCTTACATTCAGACAAAGAGGGAAGTTTTAGATAAGACTTTGATACCAGTACATGGCGTGAATGTTAGACTTGCATTATCTCACGTCACAAAATGCACTGGCGCCTGGAGCAAGCAATATTACTTTGTAATGCACTAATATCCCGACAAGGGACGTGAGCAAATACAACGTGGCAGTCTACGCACTATCTGCCTTTACTGCGTTCTTAGAAACTATATCATGCATCACCACTAAATCCACGAGCAATGCTAAATGTGTCTGCACTCTTGCCACATATTTTGCATTTTATCAGGCCAAGTGCGGTATCTCTTACCCCGGCTCTTGTTTCACCCATAAGCCCACTAGCTTCAATTACTTTCCGCTGAAATTGCAAGAGCCAGCACATATATGGCCTTATAAAAATCACATGGCGCAGCTGGCATTCCGCTTTTCTTTGCCAATTGGGACCGCAATTGGTATATCAATACACACCTTCATCGGCATAATCTAAACACACCCATGATTGGCCAATTTGATGACACACCCAAGCCAACACCCAATACTCACGTTAGGAATGCAGCCTTTTTGTAGCTACGTTTATTTAAACCAGAGGTAACCATGATATAGTTAGAAATTATATCATGCCTCACCACTAAATCCAAGAGCAATGCTAAACGTGTGTGCACTTTTGCCACATATTTAACATTTATCAAGCCGAGGGTGATATCTCTGACCCCGGCTCTGGTTTCACGTATGAGCCCACTTGCTCCAATCACTTTCCGCTGAAATTGCAAGAGCCTGCACATATATGGCCGTATACATCGCACAGCGCTGCTGTTATTCTGCTTTTCTTTGCTAATCTAGACCGCAATTGGTGTATCAATACACACCTCCACCAGCAAAATCTAAACACACCCATGATTGGCCTATTTGTGACACACCCCACCCAACACTCACGTTAGGAACGCAGCCTTTTTGTAGCTACGTTTACTTAAACCAGAGGTAACCATGACTACGGGCATGTCCCGCGAGTCATCTGCTGGAAAGCTACAGCAGAATGCAGGCCACAACACGTTCGCTCCCTACCTTGGAATGTAACACGGAACTTCCAAGTTGCCGTTGCCGCCGCCTCCACACCTGCAAACACCATGTTAGGCAGAAACCTGTGCAGTTCCCTTAGGGACCACTGCAAAAGATTTAAGACTACAGTTGTTTGGCAGTAAACCCACTTGGTAGCAGTCTGTACCACACAGATTCACTTGGTAGCTGTGGCTGAGCAGTCAGACTTCCCTCAAGAAGAGTTAGGCAGTATGTAGAGTATACACAATAGGTACAGAGATAGCACAAAGAGGTAAGTAAATTCAGCACACAGTCACTATTATATATATATACAACCCTAATTACTTATTAGACAAGTCTTAGTGAGAAACACCACTTATTTTCAGACAGAGGTGAGCGCTTAACATCAGATGGCACTCTAATAAGTTATTAAAAAGGGGGGGAAAAAGGCAGAGTTATGGAAGCACACAAATTTCAATACTTTTTAAACGAACCACAGTAAGGCAGGATAGGCAGAGTTCTACTGGAGAGCAAGGAAGTCAATTGCAAGGCCCACTCTTGGAGAGAGCAAGCAGATGGGGTCCAGGTTCACACAGTGGAGTTATGCCCAAAAGAGTCTTGTAGATAGTTCGCACACAAAGGATGAAATTAAAGTCAGGAAAAGTTAGCGAGGTTGTCCCAGGCCAGGCCAGGTTAGAAAGTCGAGGCTTTACTGTCACCCCAAACGATCTGTCGCAAGGGAAGCCAGGCGGGACACTGTACCTTAAATGTGAAGGAATCTCCAGCGGGGGCAGTTGTTCCTGGCAGCGGGTGCAAGTCGGTGTTTCGTCCAGAGGAAGAGGAGGTCTCGCCATGGAGGAAAGATGAAGGTCGTTGCACTGCCAGGGAAGAAACCAGCCGCGGAGTTCGTTCGGTTAAAAGGTACTACCCTTCTCTTCGCGGTAGTGGTAAGCTGTGGTATTCCGGTTGCCGGGGTGCTTGGCACGGGCAAGGCGGCCACGAGATGCTCCAGGAAGGTGAAAAGAAGGCAAAACTGGTTATCCCCACCAGTCAAAGGAAGAAGACTCTCCGGACTGGAGAACTCCTCTGTCGTCGGGAAAAGTGGCAAGACGGTTCAGCAGGGCTCCACCGGTGGTGTCGTCGTTGCAGGTCGTCTCAGCTTCTCCCTCCTCGGATTCTTAGGTCCTGAGGCGACTTCTGAAGTTCCAGTCCCCAAAGCCCTGCTTTTATGCACCAAACCCACATTCATTCAGCCTAGCCATCAATCAAACATGCTAAGTTGTGAGCCGGACGGCTCACCACTTGGGCCAATCACACAAGAGTGCGACTTGAGTTGCCAAGGCAACTCAGTCCAGGGTGCCTAAACCCCCTCCCACACCCCCCCTGTGGTACCCAGACAGAGTGGCACCACTTTTGGAGGCTTCTGTGGAGAAGCCCACCAAAAAGTGGAACAAAGGGCTCGACTTGGGTTGGAGTCGCAGAAGAGAACACAAACGAAATTTTAGAATCGAGTTCTGGCAAAAAATACCAACCGGTGAATTAATATTAAATAAATAAATCGGTGGTATGTTCGAGGCTATAAGAATTAAATAATTAACGTTGGTAGCATCGAACAATGGGAAAATCCCACAGGGATATATTCGCGGTCGAATGTAAAAAGTAGTATCCACTGACACCAGCCAAAACTCGATCAGGGGGGACGGAGACGTGCCCCCTCGAAAAACAGACCCCGGGGCAATCGAATTGCCCCCACCAGTATGTCCACAATATGATGGTTTGTACTGGTTTCTGTTCATAATTTGGGACTAGTAAAGCCAATGGTGACTTTACATGCCCTGGGAGACGCTGTCATGACCACTGCTTCCAAAGAGTCAGGACCTACCCAACATCCTTGGAAGCAGGCTCATAACATATACTATCGGCACCAGCAAGTCCCAATAGGGACCTTTTGGACCTTGTCCTGGCACCGGTGGTGCCAGGCTCATAGCATGGACCCGTCCCGGCACAGGAAGCGCCGGGCTCATAACAAGTGTGAAAGTGCTTGGGTGGACCTACCTGCAGCAGACCATGCTGCTTACCTACCAGCAAGATGATGTTTCACTCTCTTCTGGCAGGGACTACTTTTCCTTCTGGGTGGGGCAGGCACCACTCCCTGGATCATTGATGCTGGACCCCTTCTGGAAGCAGGAACTCTTTTGCCTGGGCGAGGCTGTGGAAGAAGGCACCTAAGCACTCCTATGGACTATTTAAACCACACCCGATTGGTGCAACGTGCTTCGCGTTATTCTGCATCTGCAGCAGGACGCTCACCGTGTCAGCTCCAGCGAATCTTCAGTTCCGGATCCTGTGAATACGAAAATTACCTGCTGGGAACCAATCTTCAGTCTTCAGCAGCTCCTGCAAAACAAAAGGCACAGGTTAGGCAAAGGCAAAGTTAGCGGTTCAACTTACCCGATCCATCGGCAGCATTCAAGGCGTTTTTTCTGCATTTCTCGTCCGGCATCAGGCCTGCAAAGACAAAGAACATTGGTTAGTAACGCTTAGTTACACAACTGCTTACCTGCGTTACGCTCGCTCCAACTCTGCTCGCGCTGCATTCCGGCACCTGTAAAGACAAAAGAGACATTAAGGTGCATTCTACAGCCCTAGAGCAGCCTTTCTACTTACGTGCCTTCGTATTCACCATCTTCTTGTTACGCTCTCTGCCACGAACCTGGGAGAGCATCTTCTTCGGCACCGACAGCATCTGAAAAGGAAAAGACATAGACATTAAGGAGATAAGACATTTGAAGAGAGCAATCTAAAGGGAACTTTAATACTTACAAGTCACGCTCGTGCAGCACACGGCGGCATCGCTCTCAACTTACCCTCTGCAATCAAGAGGCTGAACTCATATCCAGTGAAGTAACTGGACCCAGCGCCCCTGCACAAGACGCAGGATGGAGAGCCCAGCATTCACCTATTTAAGGTGAGCACAACAATCGACCAAGTACCACGGGGAGAGAGGGAGAGAGGGGCTTGGAACTTCTCCCAACCTTCCAGCCACTAATACCTTGATTTTCCACTTGCAGACACCTCACCCTTCAGGTCAAACTTTCGGTGAGAAAGGGGCCAAATCCGGGAGCCAAACGAATCCTACGCCTAACGTTGAAGACGGTTTCACCGCCCAGTCAAGACCTGCGCCTCCGAGGGAACCAGGTGAGCGTTACAGACAGTAGTCAGTCCCAGGGTATGGAGTCTACGTTGGGGGGTCGCTACGACACCCCTGGGTTACGGCACGGAGGGTGCTGTTTAACCCACCTCAAAAACACATGAGACCCTATGGAGTAAAAGACCCCATAGCTCATAAAACACATGGAAAGATAAAGAAACACCTCAAATCATGTCTAAGAGTGGGAGTAAAAGAGTCTCACTCTTAGCAGGAGAAAAAAATAAACCCCAAAAATCCAGAAAAGCTGCTGGGGGACTCACTAGGTTTGGGAAATTAGCCTTTACAGAGAATTCTCCCTAACACACCACACAAGCAAGTATTCAACATTTGGGATATTTTCATTTTAATTATTTGACTTAAAACTTCCCAACAACCAGTGACTCAGCCAGCCTGCAATGCACGGCTCATTTCACTCCCTCTTTTTTTCTGATTAGCTCTCAGTCTTCTTTTGAATTCTCCCTTCAAGGTGCATCGAGTGACATGCCGGCCGAGCAATTTGCATGCATCAAACCGCGCATCTAACATGAATATAACTCAATTTAGTGAATCACTGAGGACTTGAAACGTCTATGAAATGTCTGCTTCCCGCTGCTGCAAGTTCACAACCTCTCCTTCTGAACTCTGCTAGTGACTGACGCCAGGCAAACTGTCTAGGTGAGCTATTGTTTCCCTTTTTTGCATTTTCCCCGCTTTTCTCTACTTATTGCTTGCCCTTTGCAACAACAGTGACCGCCAGTAAGCCTCCAGATTCACTATCTCAGTCTGACTGTGCAACAACAAAATACAGCTCCAACTTTTTTACTAAGCTAACTGGCCATATCGTTGCCTACAATACATTTATGAGAAGGACAGTTATGGCGATTCTGGTGTTGGGTGCGATCCAGTTTTTATATCTACAGGGTCTGTACTTTATGCCCTGATGAAGGCGGTTACGACTTCTATCCATGTCAATGCCAAAGCGCGATTTCCATAAGGGCAGACGTGGCTTCTTCATTTGGCCAAACACCAACCACTTGGACACAGCCTATGCTCTCTATAACAACTTCCTTGTCCCCCGTTGCGTTGGCAGACCCCCTCTTTTGCCAAAAGTCTTTTCCACAAAGGACCCAGTAACGATATACAACTAATGTGCATTAACAATAAATACAAATTAATGTACCTATTCCTATGCACAAGAATCTAATTCTTGTAATTTGGGATCAATTTTTGACACTAAAGAAAAATTGTTAGAATATTAGGATGCATATTTTGGACATGATTTATCATGTCTTTTTTCTGATTGCTATAGAAACTTGGCCTGTTTTAACTTTAATCGAACACCAAATAACTGATTGGTTATTGTTTCTCTGATTATTTACATAAGTCAACGTTTGTGATTACATTGATGAAATATCATTTCTAAATTCTTATCTTTCGCTTGTCTATACTATCCCTCTTTGTGACCGCTCAGTCTACACGGTCTGTTTTCTGGGGTGTCTTTAAGCTGTGGTTTTCCATCTCCTTGTTTTCTACTTCAATATTATAACTAAAACTTTACTTTCCTCTTTCTTACACTTGGGTTTGAAATCACATATCTCCTTTTCACTGACAAAAAAACGTCACTTTCTTTGTATATAAGATATGCAAAATATTGTAATTTTATAAACTGATGTGTGTTTCACATGCTTTTTCATTTATCACTTATGTCTAATTTTCAACAATATGCAAGAGTAAAATAAGATTACTCTGTCTGGTCTATGTGTTTCTTCTGGAACTGAACATTAATAATTTGACTTACGAGTTTTATATAAATCAGCGGTTGATCCATTTAGGTTTTAAATAATATAACCCCTTTGTTGTCAACCTCGTTGTTCCTTTTCCTTGTTGCATTATTGCATTTGCCCAATCCTGATACCTGTCCACTAGGGCAACCAAATCCCCTTCTTTGGTATTTTTGCATTGTAAAGAGGGAAGCTTTAGCCTTGTAAGTAGAGGTGCAAAAGGGTGGTCAAGTGCGCTGCTCACCAGGGCTTAGTTTGATAAAGCCTTGTTTGGGTCCCTGCTAAACAATGCAAGGAGCATAACTTACAAGATTACAATACACTATACTTACCCCAGCCTCTCACTCGTCCTACTGCTGCTGCCACTAGAATGGACAGTGAAGACTGCTTCATTCAGCTGGTCCCAGTAATATTCAGCACCAGAGTGTAATGCCCTGAAAGAGACAAGATATTCGGTAAATAAATGCTGGCTTTAGCTCTAGGGTCTTTACCAGATCTGGGAGTCCGACACTACATCATAATAATGGTTTGCACCCTGTATTTCATCAAAGAGAACACGCCTAACTCTGGCCTATAAAACTATGCCAAACTTCTGTATAGATCGCATTCCAGCGCCAACACAATTTTCTGCATGGATCATGCCTGCATATGCACACACGAGTACACAGGAATCTGCTTATTTTTTTAAGTATTAGGTAGAAGTACATTCCTCGAAAAGGATGAGGGGTAGGAAATTTAAGACAGACAACTGGAGGTTTTTCAAAAGTAGCCATTTTATTAACTTGTATGGGGTTGATAAACGCTGCGCTCTCCCCGAGCCAACAACGATTACCCTACCTATGAAACTAAGACTAATGCAAAAACACTAACATTAAAAGGCATCTGTTCCTCACACTTAAACACATAACCAAATCATACAGGTATTTGGATGGCTGTTCACTCAACAAAATAAGTTACATTCACACAAGGTTTTGTATAGCAATATCCTTCCCCAGGATTAGAGCCAGATCTTTCAACTCAAAGTTCAAATCAATGAAGTCGAGTTCTGTTTCAAAGGCAGATACAAAAGTTCTTCAATAATCTAGTTCTGTTTCAAAAATTACAAAGTTCCTTTTAATTACCAAATCTTGCTTACAAAAGCAAAGTTCCTTCACTCCATCAGTGTTCCACTTGACACTTGGTTTATTCCATATCATCATCACTTGACAGAACACTTGCTAAAGTTCCACAACTTTTGCTTAAGAAAACATGAATCTTTATCTTCACACGGTCAGTCAATATTTCAGAGTAACTTCTCTGCTTTGGTAAACAACTGTTTTCAACTCTCTCTTTCATAAACTACAATGTTTTGTCAGAATGGTTTCACCAAATTTCTTCAAATAATTTAGTGGACATCCCTCTTTCTTTACAGTACTTCAATATTTTCTTCCTGGTACATTAACCTGCCAGGACTAACCACCAACAGCCCCTTTCGTGGTATACTCGCCTGCCAGGACAAAAACTCCACCTACTAATGCTGAAAAGAACTCTGCAATGTGGCTTGCTTCAAAAGAAAGTCTTATTTTCACCATCATTGAAATTCACAACTTTGCTCATAAAGATGCAATACACACTGATGCTGTTTGATCCAATGGCATGTTTGCCAATTGTAATGCAAGTTAAGTTTCTCTCCTACAAGGAGGGCTTCTGTCCTGCCATCTGTGGGATTCTACAATCACACCAGTCTGCTGCTAAAAATGTTTCCTATTCAAATTTCTTTAATAAAATGAATTGTCCTTTCTTTGGTTCATGCAATACAGATCATTCTCCGTTTCAAGTACTCATATTCTATGTACACGGTCAGAAAAATGGTATCCTGGTTAATTCATAATTACCCTTTTATGGCTTAGGCAATGCTGCCCCTTTTATTACTTGGAAAAGGCTGGTTGTAATCTTGCTCAAGTATTGTCCCCTTTTTGTTTTGAAAAGGATAGTTACAATTCTGCCCAGGTATTGCCCCCTCAAAACTTTGGTAATGCTGATTACAAAGTATTGCCACTTTTTTACTTTGATAGGGAGGGTTGCAGTCTTGTTTCAATATTGCCCCAGTTCTACTTTGGCAAGGACTGTTACAATCCTTCTTCTCGCGCTTGCCTCCAATGTGTCTATTAGACGACCAATACTTTGATTTATCAGTTCGGTATTCAATATGACCGTTAGTAGCCAGAAGTCTAGAACAGAGTGCCCCAGGGCCACCTAATGAAGGCCAACTCAAAAGGTATCTGCTTGTGTGTCCGTTCGACTCGCTACCGATTCGGTCTCATCTTCACTCGCCGGGTCTTGGCAGCTTTACGGCTCCAGTAACACTCCCACGGTCCACACTGGTTCACACAGGAGCTTAACACTTCTTCTCTCGTGTGCTCCGGTGAATGCCAACCACCGGAGCAGGACACTGAAAAGAGAACTCCTCTCTCTCAAGGGACAGCCTACAGATGCACTGCTTTGTGTCCTCTACAGAACAAAGTCTCAACTTCTATGACTCTCGCAACACCACACTCTGCTTCAATCATGGCGGCGGGCCTGCTGTCTTCTTTCTGCTCTTTCCACTGCTACTGTTTACTTCTTCTGCTTCTTTTAGCCAGCACCTGAAGGGGCCTTATACAAAAGTCCCACTCCGGTGTGGGTCATAAGAACCACTAACCTGCATATTGTGGTTCTGCACCTCTAAGCTTCTCTTCCTCACCTCAGTACCTAAGGAATTATGGGACTGGAAGTCCCCAATGTTCTTGATTTTCTTTTAACCAAAAGTTGGATATTGTTTAAATGTTTTTGGAAAGACATTTTGAGGGGAGTTTTGAAAGGGAATCGATGATTGATTCTGGGCTTTATAGGGCACACTCAAAGGGGAATCAAATTTCAAAAGCAGGAATATGTATTCTCTGATTCCTAAATATATTATTCCCCTGTTGATTATGAGGGTTTTTACCTCCGACAATATAGGTCATTTTGGGAAAGGAATTCCTACTCTGACAACAGGCCATTAGATGGCATCATGGAAATCCCTCCCTTTGAAGCAGATATAAATTGCGTCTCCCCTAACGCAGCGGTCCTATTCCCTTGGGGGCCTTCTCCTTTCAGGTGACCCACCCGGCTAATACCCCCCCCCCCCGACGAGGTAGCATGAAGTGTACCGTGAGTACAGGTGTATCCAAGCAGATATGTATCAGAGAAGCTTGTATAAACATCCATGCACCTTCTCTCTAGAGGAGGAAGGGTTGGTGCATGTGAATCTAAGCAGATACAAGCATCAGAAATATGATCCAGTGAGTAATGTATCCTTTCTGAGGTGTGTGGAATCTTCTTAGATCACATGGAATGCATAGATTAGCGAGCAGTGTTAGGAGAAGGTGGTGGGTTGTGAGAAGGTCCAGCTGCAAATAGATGTTTTAGAACCGCTTGTCCTACCTGTCTATCTGGAAAGAGTGTCAATGCAGTAGTACTGCGTGAAAGTGTGTATTGAGCTCCATGTAGCTGCTTTGCAAATGATGTATAACGGGACATTTGGGATAAATGCCAGAGTAGCTCCTGTGCCTTTAGTGGACTGAGCTCTTGGCGTGAAAGGCAGTGTTTTGCTTGATAATGAATAGCACAGTTGTATGCATCGGACTATCCATCTGGAGATGGCATTCTTGGAAATGCGGTCACCTTCTCTGCCTGGTGCTACGGAGACAAACAGTTGGTCAGTGTTCTTAAATGGTCTGGTCTTGTTTACATAGTAAAGACTGCCCTCCTTACATCTAGTGTATGGAGTTTTTTTTTTTCACCTGAGCCTGTGGGGTTCTGGAAGAAGGCCGGTAGCTCAATGGATTGGTTTACGTGGAATTTGGAAATGAATTCCGGTGAAAACCTAGGGTGTGTCCGTAAAACCAATTTGTCCTTGTGTATGATAAAGACAGGATCTTGCACTGACAATGC
This sequence comes from Ambystoma mexicanum, assembly GCF_040938575.1. NCBI lineage: Eukaryota > Metazoa > Chordata > Amphibia > Caudata > Ambystomatidae > Ambystoma > Ambystoma mexicanum. The sequence goes on along the minus strand of NC_090934.1, from coordinate 415,077,911 downwards.
TTGTAATTCACAAACTATTCTTATGTAAGTAATAGCCACTAAGAAGTCATCTTTGTATGTCAGGTGTTTAAGACTTATGCATAGGCTCAAATGGGAGCTCCATGAGCTTTGCGAGTACTACATTCAGATCCAAGCCTGGCGGTGGGTTTGAAATTGGAGGGCTGAGTCTCTTTACTCCCTCCATGAATGCTTTGACGACTGGAACTTTCCACCCGGATACCTTACTTTCAGAGGTGGTGTATGCTGATGAAGCCGCTGTTACGCTCACCTGGTTCCCACGGGGGCGTCGACCGGAACTGGGCTGCTGTTATTTCCACCAGCGTGACGTGTAGCGCCGAGATGACTGACTGGACTGGCCCGCTCAGCCTAGTTTGTCTGGCTTGCAAGAATATTCTTCTGCAAAGGAGAAGAGGAATTAACCACCCGTGGAATTGAGTGTCAACCCACCTTCCCCACTCCCGTTGTCTTCCCACTGATCACTCTTGATGTCCCCTCCTTAGTCTCACCTGATGGTTTGGAAGGATGAGCTCTCCATCCTGCATCGACCGCAGGGGCGCGTTGATGACCAGTTACTTCACTGGCGTAGAGGAATTGGTGAGTTCCAGTACTGACTCTAAAGTCCAATTGTTCATAAGAGTTCAAATGTCTGCTCTTCACTCTGTCCGATTCCTTGCAGGTTGCCGATTAATCCACTCGAAGATTTCCAAATGGCACTCGCTAAGATTCAGGTAAGTCTATTGTGTTTTTCCCCTTAGGGGCCGGGGTACGGCGATGAAGCAGAGTTGACTGCGCCGACCCGAAATGAGGTGAGTACCTCCCGTGGTAAATCAGATAAGTCCTTGGGGGTATACTTGTATGGCCTTAGAGAGTCCCCTTGCTCACCTTGCTGTCTTTGTCTCCTTAGGCTTCGGAGGGCGACCGCGAGATGGAGAGAGCGTGATGGAATGCTGAAGTACCGCCAAGCAGGTGAGTTCAGCGTGGCGCCGTAGGAATGCGAAGCAATTCTTCAAAGACTTCTGTCTTTCAGTTCTGTGGAGAAATGGATCAGGATTCAGGTAAGGATTAAAGTTAAAACTCATGTTCTAACCTTTATCCTTTTGTCTTCTTGTTTCAGGAGTCCCAGGACTGAAGCGGGCGTGGCTGAAGACTGGAGCTGCTGAAAACACGGTGAGCGTTACGCTGCAGCAAGCAGAATAACGCGAAGCACATGTGGCTGTCCGGGCGTGGTTTAAATAGCCTTGGAAGAAGATCCAGGTAAGTATTCTTCCACAGCCCCACCCAAGTAACAAAATAGTCCCTTCAGTAAAATAGTCCCTCCTAAGCCTCATTTGGCTTGAGTCTTCATGCAGCATGGTCTGCCTCAGGTGAGTATGCAGCATGGTCTGCTTTAGGTAAGTTATCAATAATGAGCCTGGCGCCATAGGCGCCAGGACTGTACCCAAACAGCCCCCTAACTGGGGCTTTTGGGCATGCTCCAAGTGGCATGATGCCTGCTTCCGGGGCTGCTGGGCCTGGTCTGGTCTTCCGGGGGCAGGCATCATGACAGCCGCTAGATGGACCTTTATGGAATTGAATATAACCCAGAGTCTAACAAGTGGAGAATATCATTTACAATGTGGGATGCAGTACATTCTATGGGGATTGTTTAGACTGGCACCAGATTACAAATCTCTTCCACTTGTCGAAATAACAGTGTCTGGTGTTTGCTTTACGTGCCTCCTTGAGGATATCCATACACCTTTGGGGAAGTTTCAGATGTCCAAACTCTTTGACTTCAGGAGCCATGCTGCCATGTTCATTGAGCGAGGTTGAGGGTGAATGGTTATCCCCCTGTGTTGGGTTAGCAGGTTACTCTGGAACGGGAGTTAGATGGGATCGCACATCGCCAGTTTGCGCAGATGTGGATACCATGGTTGCCTTACTCGCAACAGAGCAACTAGGATGAGCGTCATCTGTTCCCTGTGAATCTTGTTCACCACTCTGCTCATTAGAGGAGTTGGTGGGAAAGCGTAATCAAATTTCCCTGACCAGCTCATCCATAGGGCGTTCCCCTTGGAGTCTGGTTGGGGAAGCCTGGACGCAAAGTCTGGGCATTGCTCGTTTTCTCTTGTAGCAAACAAGTTTAGCGTGGGATAACCCCACTGCGAAAAGATGTGATCTCCGAAACTTGCCACTTGTGTTCTTATGGTAGGGATCTCTGCTCAGAGAGTCTGCTAGAGTGTCGAGTACCCCTGGAATATGTTGGGAGGATAGGAACAATCCCCCCGTTTGAGTGCCCATCTCCATACTTTCTGTGCCAGCCTGGACAGATTTGGAGAGTGTGTGCCCCCTGCTTGTTGATATAGAACATTGCAGTGGTGCTGCCGGTTAGGATTTAAATTGTCTGATTTGTTAGCTGAGCATCGAATACTGCTAGGAGTTCCAGCAGGTTTATGTGGTTCTGTGCTGTGATGCGAATCCACAGACCATGTGGTGTGTGGTGAATGTAATGTGCTCCCCATCCGGAGAGTGATGCGTCTGTTGTACAGATCGCTTGCAATGCCGAGTCGTGGAAGGGTTTTCCCTTTAACAGGTTTTCCTTTGTCCACCAGCATAGGTTTTCTACTAACGTTGGCGAAGCAACCACTAGATCGCCCCACGGACTGATTGCCCAAGACCATTGTTTCGCCAACCACTCCTGCATGGTACGCATGTGCAAACATATTTGCGGGACCAGGTAAATGCACAATGCCATCATGCCTGGTAAACGCATTGCTTTGCGTTCGCTTACCTGGTGACCGGCTTGATACAGAGGTATTTGCTGTGGCAGGTTTTGAACTCTTTCCATTGCTGGAAAGACGAACCCTGCTTCACAATTTAAGACAGCTCGTAGGATTTGTTTTGTTGTGCTTGGCACAAGACTATTTTTCTCGTTTATTGAGAATTTGAAGAGAAGGTTTATGGTTCTTTGCGTGTTTTGTTAGCAAAGATGGGGTGATTCCCCTGTAATCAGCCAGTCGTCCAGGTAGGCGTACACTGGGATTGCCTCCCTGCGCAGGTGCACTGTCACCACCACCAGTACACCTTGGTGAATACCCTTGGAGCAGACACTATTCCGAAGGGCAGCACCTTGAATTGGTAGTGCTGGTTTGCTATCTTGAAACGCAAGAGTTTTCTGTACGCTGGGAACATTCAAATATGAAAATAGGCATCTTTCATACCCAGTGTTGACATGTAGTCCTTCCGTTTTAGCAGAGGGATTACTTCCTGTAGTGTTGTCATGCAGAATTTTTGTGGCTTTACATAAGTGTTTGCAGGGCACAAGTCTAACAATGGGCGCATAGTTAGATCTTTCTTTGGCACAAGGAAGTAAGTTGAATGAATACCCTTGTTTACCTCTTCCCTGGTACAATCTTTATGGTGTCCTTGAGTAGCAGCACTGCGACCTCCTCAAGAACAATGAGTTGTTCTTCCTTCGTGGTCGACCTTTGTTGCAGGGGATGGTTGGATGGTCATTGGATTAGCTCCACGCACTAACCTCCCGCCACGGTCGAAAGCACCCACTTGTCTTTGGTGATTTCCTCGCACGCGTGGGTGAAGTGTGAAATACGCCCTCCTACTGGAGAGGCATGGGAGGGGACCTGGAACGGTTTGTCATTGTTAAGGAGGTGTAGCTCCACCTCTGGATGTGGAGGACCTCCCCTGGCTACGAGATCGGCGCTAGCCTCTCTGGAATCCATGCAAAGCTTGTCCCTGGTTATTACCCCAGGAAGAGCCTTGACCTTGTCCATAACCTGAACCCCTTTGTGAGTTCTGACCACAAAACCGTAAATTGCTTCTGCCTCTTTGGCCTGGAGGTTTGTTCATTAACTGCCCTAGAGATTTTAAGGTATCATACTCCTCCTTAGCAGATTTTAATGCATCTTCCACGGCTTTTCCAAATAAGATGTTGGGTTCCACCAGCATGGAAAGGAGTGTTGCCTGTGTTTCGTGTTTGAAGCCAGACTGGCGCAGTCATGTGTGGCGTTTGATGACGGTACTTTCGGCAATGATCCTGCCCGCAGTGTCTGCGGCATCTAAGTTGTTTTTTAAGATGCAGCTGGATACTGCCTTGCCATCTGCTGCTACTAGGACCAGTTGCCATTTGAGAGATCCAGGAGCAGAAGCTACTAATAGTGTCACCTTGTGCCACTTGTGGCAGTTGTAACTTGCCAATAGTGTTGAGTTATTTGCAGTCCTTGTTTGGAAGGCTATTGAAGTGGCCATCTTCCACCCCATAGTGTAGAGTTTCTTACTCTACTTATCGGTGGGTGCATCCGATGAGGCTAAAGGTGTACCGGCCCTCTTTCTAGTTGTGATTACCACAAGCGAGTCCAGTTTTAGCTGGCCCCTGATGTAAAGTGGGTCCGATGGTCCTGGACGAAAGTGTTTTTCAACACGCAGCATCACTGCCCGGGTTTGGTTTGGGGACTCCAGCGAAGGTTGAATCCTTCTCTCGACGGACAGAAGGATAGGAATGAATTGGGTGGCAGCTTTCCTGTCCCCCAATATATCTACCAAAAAAACTTTATCCAGCTGAGTTTCTTGGGTTTGGATTCCAAGGTGTTCAGCTGCCTTTACAATCATATCGTTATAGAGTGGCTGACTGTCAACTGGTGAATCGGCCACTAGGCTAGGTTGTACACCTCTTCTTCCTCATTGTCTCTTGTAAGGTTTCATTGTCGTCAGTGTCTGTATGTGGATCATACAGATCACTATGGACTGGGTCGACCCGAGTGGAAATAGGAAGGTTGTTAGGGTGTGGCCTTTTAGCTGGGGGCTGGGAGGTCAAAGCCTTGTTTGTTGGTGGTGTGGTCTGGAAATTTTGGTATGCGTGTGGGTTCTTCTCAAAAATGTTGGACATAAAAGTCATCCTTGTCATAAAACTGTCAGTCTTCAGCAGTCCATGTGGCTGAACTTGGAATGACTCCAGTAGTAATGGACTGGCCCTGAGGTGTAGGCTGGCCCTGAAGTGTAGGCTGGCCCTGAAGTGTAGACTGGCCCTGAAGTGTAGACTGGCCCTGAAGTGTAGACTGGGCCTTGTTTTTTCAAGGCTTCTGTTAAGGTCCCTTCCTGCTGGGGTACAGAGTGTTTTCCCCTGTGAGTTGTGGTAGACTTGTCCTTGCTGCTAGACTTCTCCTTGTGAGAGTGACTCTTGGAGGATTGTTTTCTTGAACCCTTTGTTTTAAGCAGGCTTTCAGGGATAAGCTTGTTGCACTAAGTGGGCTAACCAATGGCTCTTGGTGCTTATAGCCGTTTTTAATGTGGTGTGTCGACTTTCGGCCTCGGCCTGCATGGCGTGATGGGCCCAGCGCTTTGTGTTTTGGTCCCGAGTGTCTTTGGCTTGAAGAGTTTGCAGGCTTGACAAAGCCCCTTGTCGTGATCCCATGCTAGACACAGATTGCGCACCTGGTGCTCGTCTACCCAGGGGAATTTTTTATTACAACTGGGGTAGAACTTAAATGGAGTCTTCTCCATATTTAAACGAAATGGCAGCCAGGCGAGAAAAGAGTGTGTAAAGGGGAAAATGCATTCTCCAATGTCCAGCCCCACTCTCCCTACTGTTAGGGCCGAGGCCCGGTGCAGCCTTCCAGGGTCTAAAGGGTCAGTCGAGTCTGAGACTTCGTTCCACAGTCCTTTCCACCGCCGTTGAAGATGTAGTCTAAAGTAACTCTGCGAATAAGCCTCCGTCACGATGGTGTAAATAAAAAATCGGAGGGACCTTGACGCGTGAAGGACCATGGGTACAGTGGACGTCACACTAGGGATAGTATTACTGGCACGCCCTGTCGACGTCCCAATACTCCGCAGCTTCCACTAGATGTTGGCCTATGCGTAGCATGTGATCTAAGCAGATTCCACAATCCTCAGAAATAAAAGAGTACCTTAATCACTACATGTGATCTAAGCAAATTCCACAATCCTCAGAAAAAAAAAAAAAAAGAGTACCTTAATCACTACGGTGAGTAACTTCGAATTACTCTTACGTCCCGTCCCTTTCCTCCATACTGTATGGGCGATTACAACGGATTGTAGCCCCAGGGTGGAGAGGAGACCATGCTTCAGCAAATAGGTTCCTGAGAACCACCTGTCTGGAAGCCGCCTCAGATCTAGAGCTGGCATCCAAACAGTAATGCTTGCAGAAAGCCGAGGGAGAGGCCCAAGTGGCCGCCCTGCTTATGACTTGCTAAGGGACATGGCGCTGGAATGCGATGGCCGTTGCTTTGGCCCTGACTGTGTGGGCATGCGCTTGTTGGCCCGGGAGCGGCTTGTGCTGGCTCTCATACACATCCTTGATGCAGAGACCATCCAGCGGGATAGGTAAGCCTTAGAGGCCCGATAGCTTGGTCTTAAGCCTCTGAAAGTGACAAACAGGGCACGGATTTGCGGAAGCCCTTGGTCCTGTCCAAGTAGAATTTCAGGGCATGCCTGACCTCCAGGCAGTGCAGCACTCTCTGTGCTTCGTCCTTGGGATCGGGAAAAAAATGTAGGAAGTACTATTTCCTCGTTCAAGTGGAAAGCAAATGGAACCCTGGGCAGAAATGCTGGGTGTGTCCGCAGGACTACTTTGTCCTTGTGAAAGGTAGCATATGGTTCTGAGGCGACCAGCGCCTTGATTTCGCTGACTATACGAGACGAGGTGAGGCCGACTAGTAAGGCAGTCTTGATGATGACCAGCCTGATGTCCACGGATGCCATTGCTCAAACGGTTTGTGCACCAGAGCGCCCAAGACTACATTAAGGTCCCACACAGGGTGCTGTCTCTTGATGGGCGGGTAGAGCCTTGCAAGCCCTGTCAGGTGTTTGACGATAGGGTTGGAGGAGAAGATGCCTTCCTCCGAGTTCCTGTAAGCGCCATTGGCTGTGAGGTATGTGTGGCAGGTGTCCACCTGCATGCCTGAATGGGCGAGGTGCACCGAGATGGACAGCACATCATCCAAGGTGCACGCCAGGGGGTCGGTTCTCTTGGAGTCTGCCCAGTGGCAGAATCTGGTCCATTTGCTTTTGTACTGGGCCCTGGTAGCCTTGCTCCTGGCGCCCTGTATGATCTCCAGATTGGCACGTGAGAGGCTGAGGTACTGCAGTGTTACCTGCTCAGGTACCACGCTGTGAGAGCTAGTTTCCTGGCGAAGGGTCGACGACTCTGTCCCCCCTGCAGTGCCAGATGATGTGCTGGGCCCGTCAAGGTGAATCGGGGGCACTTCCGAGAGACTGAACAGCTCTGAAAACTATGACCTGGCCGGCCACCACGGGGCTATTAGAATGAGGAGTTGACGAGACGCCTTGATTTTTCAAATTACTCTGTGAATCAGAGGCGTGGCAGAAAGGCGTGGGCTTTCATGCCGATCCACTGGAAGTGAAATGCGTCGGCCAGAGAGCCGGAGCCCTGACCTTGCCATGATGCGACTGGGGACACTTCTTGTTGTGCCAGGTGGCAAAGAGATCCACGTGGGGGTGACCCCACCTGTTGAAGATCTCCTGAATAACAAGGTCATTTAGCTGCCACTCGTAATTGTCTGCTCCTAGCCTACTGAGCCTGTCCGCTTCCAGGTTGGATTCCCCCGGGAGGCGGACTGCCATGAGGTAAATGCCGTTTTCAAAAGCCCACTCCCACATGCTGATCGCCAGTCTGCACAGAGCAGACCTGGTGCCTCCCTGCTTGTTGACGTAGGACATGCTGGTCGAGATGTCCGTCTGGATGAAGACAACCTTGCCCCTGAGAAGCGGTAGGAATGCTCTGAGCGCTAGCCAAATGGCGTTCAGCTCCAACCAGTTGATGTGGTATTCCTGCTGCTGTTGAGTCCAGGTGCCATGTATGTATGTATGTATGTATGTATGTATGTCGGCTTGTATAGCGCCGGCAGCCCGTGGGCATCAGGGTGCTTATGACGGACAACACATACTATGCCAGTAGGCAAACACATTCTATGTCCCAAATATTACGGCTAGAAAATGTTACATCAATTCACCTAAAGAGGTGCGTTTTCAAACTCTTCCTAAAAAGAAAATGGTTGTCTTCCAATCTCAGCATAAGCAGAAGGTTATTCCACTGCTGCGCTGCTAACACTGCAAATTATCTGCCCAAGCCAGTCTTTATCTTATAATTTAGCACAGTGAGCAAACCTTTTCCTGTTGAGTGTAGTTGTCTCTGTGGGATATGTGCCACAAATTGATTCTTGAGATATAGGCGAGCATCACCAAACAGGCACTTGTGAATAATCGTCAAAGCTTTGAAGTTCATCCTCTCCTCCACTCTAAGCCAATGCAAAGATCTTCTTGCCATTGTTTTATGGTCTCTGCTCTTTCATTTCTTCACAATCCTCACTGCGTCATTCTCTATGAATTGGCACCTCGCCAGATCTTTTTTTGTGGCTCCTATTAAAAGGGCATTCCCATAATATAATCTGGACATTACAATTGCCCTGACAATTGTTGCTGTGTTCTCCTCATATAGATATGGTCTAATAGCCCTCATAAGGCATAGGTAATATGCTATATTTTTATGTAGATAATTCACCTGCGCTACTGAGTTAACTGAGGCGTTGACCATCATCCCCAGTGTCTTAACCTGATTCGAGACTTGAATTCTTGCCTCGTTTATAGAGAATGTCTCATACTCTTCTCCAAGCTTGGCTGGTGACCGTTTAGATCCAAATCTCATGAGCTCTGTTTTCGTGTCAATAAGACACATCCAATTTTGCTGCATCCATGATTGAATTTTGCTACACACTTTCGCTATACTATCGCTGTCCTTGGTATACTTTCCCTTTATTTCAATAAACTGTGTGTCGTCGGCGTAATTAGGGAAAAACACACCAACCTCATCCAACACGTCACACAGGCTTCTCATGTATATATTAAACAACAGACTAGCTCCTGAGGCGCTCCAAAAATGATTGAGATGGCCTCAGAGAAAGTATCCCCCCAGTGTACTCTGGCTTGGCGCTCTGTTAAAAATGATACTAGCCAATCCAAGGCTGCCCTAGAACATCCCACTGTGCATTTCAGCGCATTTACTAATAGTTGGTGATCTACCAAGTCAAAAGACGCACTGAGATCCAGTAACATTAACATCCCTGTTTTCCCTCTATCAACTAGTTCTAACATATGGCTTTGAAGGTCTAACATGGCTGTTTCTGTACTGTGAACAGCCCTGAAACCCGATTGTTGTTTGTGTAGGGATGTCTGTTTTTCTATATGTTTCTGTAGTGTTGTGGTTGCAATTTTATCTAATATTTTGAGGATAAAATTAGAGTTCGTAATCGGACGAAGATTGCCTGGATCCTTCAAGATCCAAGCCAGCCTTTTTAGCCAGGGGCGTAATAGTTACCTTTTTTATTTCTTTCTGCACTAATCCCTCTTTAAACAAGGCATTGACTATTTTCACCAAAACTGGGATAAACAATTATTTGTTCTGCAGTATGATTTTTGGTGGCAACACATTTTCTGCACATAAGGTGGGTTTCATGTCATTTAAAACTTCAAGCATTTCTGCTTCCGAGATAGGGGTGAAATTAAAAATATCCATTCCACCCTGCTCATCACTGTCCTTCCTTGGTGTTGCTTTACCTGATAATTCTCTGGCATTAATTATATTTTGTCTAGCTTTCAATGTTTTGGCTGCAAAGGCATTTTGAACTATATCACAGTCTTCTTTGGTAGGTAAGAAAAAGGTGGTGTAAGAATTTTGGGCTTCCCACACTTTTTAAAATTTAAAATATCTTGCTTGTAGCATTAGATGCGGCTTCGATTTCCTTATTGTAAAAATTTGCTTTAGCTACCATATTGTCTCTATACTTTTTATTCGCTAGCTTCCAATTATCTTTGGAAGAGGCCGTCCAGGGTGCCTCCCCCAGCCCTCGAGCGAGGAGTCTTTGGTGATGGTGGCCTGCGGGGAGGGCGGCCGAAAGGGCTTGCCCGTCCGTAGGTTGAAGTCCCTGGACCACCATGTTAGGTCCGGGTGGAGAGAGGGAGGGACGTTGATGATCATCTCGGACTGAGAGCCCCGTTCCTGGTTCTATGAGGCCACGAAGTGCAGCTGAATCCTCCTCATCCTTAGTCTTGCGTGCGGCACGGCTAATAGGACCGCTGCAAGTAGACCCAGGAGATGTTGGTACCACTATGCCGAGGTCACCTCTCTGCTGAGGAAGTGGGCGGTGGCCCTCTTGATGGCAGAGGTTTTGTCCTCCGACGGGAAGGCCTTCTCAAGGGCACGTGTCCCAGATGAGGCCCAGAAAGTCTGCGTGGGCTGCAGTTGTGACTTCTTGAGCTTGAGCGAGAAGCCCAGATCGTGCAGTGTGTTCATAAGGGCATGGGAAGAGTGGTGAACCGCCTCCGAAGTAGCCCTAACGAGGCAGTCGTCGAGGTATGGGTAGATGTGGAGACCCTGCACTCTGAGGAGGGCCACCATGGCATTCACGAGTCTGGTAAAGACCCTGGGGGCCAAGTTGAGTCCAAAAGGAAGGACCTTGTATTGAAAATGGTAGCCCCTGATCCTGAACGGTAGGAAAGAACGATGGGGCTGCCAAATCGATGACGTGTAGGTACGTGTCCTTCAGATCCAGGGAGCACATCCAGTCTCCCTTGTCCAATGTCTCCGCTATAAAGGCTGGCGAAACCATCTTGAATTTTTGCAGGGGTAAGGAGAGGTTGAGGGTGGAAAGTTCCAGCACAACTCTCAGGCCCACCTGGGTCTTCTTCTGAATGGCGAAAATCCTGGAGTAAAAGTCAAAGCCTCGCTGGGAGGCTGGGACTTCCTCCACCGCCTGGCTCTTTACAAGTGAGCATATCTCCGCCAAAAGAGTTGCTGTCCGAACCTGTGGGAGTGGAGGAGAGGCTTGGGTAGGAAGGCGGTACCCCATGGATACTAAAGATAGGATCCAGGGGTCCGCGAAATTCTGGAGCGAGAACTGTTCATGGAGAGCAAGCCTGCCCTCCACTTGAGATGCGTGGACTTGAAGGGGCATGTCATGCTTTCTTTCCCTCTGAGGCTGATGCTGAGGAGGGGAAAGGGGGAGTGGACTGGAAAAAGCTCTTACCCCCCCTTTTGTTGCTTGCACCGGCTCAGACGGCGAGCGGTCCGGCTGCCTGGATCTGCGTTCCTGGAAGCCGCGGAACCCTCCATATGTATGACCTCTTTACAAGCGCTTCTGAGATTGGGTGTGCGATTTGGGTGTGGTCTTTGTAAGGATGGATAAAGTCCTTGCCGTTTGTGAGCTGTTTTGCTTTTTGTCCAGCTCCTCGTCCGTAGGAGTGGAAGAGCCCGCCCCCCTCAAACAGTAGATCTAGAATGCGCTCCTGGACATCCGGGTGGAACTTTGTTGCCCGGAGCGAGGCTGTTCTTCTCATGAGGTATCAAAATGAGCCACTGTGGATTCCATGAGGTCATGCGCCACCAGCCTGGCATCAGCCAGCCCCGCCTTAACGTGTGATTGGCTCTGGGTGGGGAGTTCCGGGAGGAAGTCCGCTGCAATTTCCTGCCATAATCTCTTGTTGGCAGCAACCAGCATGCCATTGGCGTTGGCTTGACATAGATGTAAAGAGGCGTTGGAATAGAGTTTCTTGCCATATGCCTCCAAGATCTTCTCCTTGCCTAGCAGCACCGCAGAGGAAAAGGCAGACGACGACTGGGGCTTTGAGTATAGTGATGCCTCAGCGATCACTGAAGAGTGTGGCTGAAGATGGGCTGAAAGCAAAAGTGCACCCTCCCCCCACCTGCCTGTACTTGCCGTCCAGGCGTCGATTAACCGGCTAAGTGGGGTTTGAATCAGCCCTTCTTGGCCAGTGAGACTACAACGGTCTGCATAGGAATCCCTGATATGGCAGAGGGGTGTTGCGTGAGGACTTCAGCCAGAACCCCCTCTGCCGGCTGCTCGACCTCGGGTTGGGGGAGGCCCAGGTACTCCGCCAGACCAGCAAGACATTTGTGGAAGGCCCTGGCTGAGGATGGTGTGACCGGATCCTCCTCCTCATCCGTATCCTGCGGATCTGGAGGATCCTGTGGAGGAGGAGGAGGAGGAGCAGTTTGCGCCAGAGGCTGGGGTACAGAGCCCGCGGCCGGAGGCTGAGGAGGCGGCAGAGGTTGCAGTGGAGCCCCCTGAGGAGTCCGCTGGGGTATCGGAGGAGGTGGCTGCGCCGGGGTCAGGGGAGTTGTCGGAGGCATCTGTGGTGCCTCTAGCATTGCGGGGAGGACTTCAATGATGGCGTCTTTGATGATAACCCCATCTGAGGTGAGTTCATGAGGCAAAGGAACTTCTCAAAGACCACCTCCTCACTGGCCAAAGAGGTGGAAGGGTGTGCCAACGGGGTAGGAGGGAGCTGCTGGAGCAGCTGCGTACCCTGTCCATATGGATGCCAAGGAAAGCTGCCCTGTGCAACTGAGGGGAAGACTGTAGGCCACGTACCTGGTTGAGGCCAGTCCCATCTTGACACTCGTTCTTAGCCGAATTCCTGGAATGGCGTCGGATGGGTGCCTCTTTCTGGCGCGGCGGCCAATTTGTCGAGCTGCCTGCCACGTGCTTGCAACGTAGTGCTCAGCCCGCTGGGCCCGGCCTCGTCCAAGACTCTTGCTTGTGGTTCACGAGGCCTACCCTGCTCCTCGGGCCTTGGCCTGGTAGGTGTGACACCCTCGACCCGGGGGTCGGTAGAGCTGCATTTAGGCGCCTCCTCGGACGTATTGCCGGTATTAGGGCGTAGCACCTCGAACATATTGCCGGTATTAAGGCATAGCCCCTTGGCCATGGTGCCGGTAAAAGCGCAGAGCTGAGCACCCTGGGTGTAGACCCAGTAAAAGAACCTTCTGGTCCCTCAACACTGCGCCCGGGAGGATCCGAGGATTCCTCGACCCAAAGGCCTGTAGCTGAAGCAGCCTCGGTGCACGTGCAGGTAGAAGGACCTGACTGGTCCCTCCCGTGTGGAAAATACCCTGGAAGGAGTCTCCCTTGCGGGGTGCGATGGAGCATCGGCCCTACCTTGAGCCTTGTTCGATGCTTCACGAAGTTCTTGAGATCCTCTTGAGGCGACCTCTGGAAGAGCTCCCTCCACCTGCCTAGTCTGTTTTTCAGCGCCTTCGAGGACAGCGAGTCACACGCCGAACATGATTGCCAACCGTGGTCTGGGCCAAGGCAATGTAGGCAGAGGGTGTGGCGGTCTGAAGTTGGGAAGAGCCTGTTGCAGGATGTACACCCCCTGAACCCTGTAGAAGTCGACATGCGCCGGGGAGGAGCGTGGCGCCTGAGGACCGAGTACCTGACTGAAAGAGAAGACAAAAAAGACAAAGAAGAAGTATCCACGTGTGGAACTAAATGGCCGAAGCCAAACCCAGGAGCGCTGGTGAATTCTGCCTGTTCCCGATTATGCGGAAAAGGGGACTGAGGTGTGGCGCCGGAGGGCGGAGTCAGGGCAGCACATTCTCCCTGGCCACACCTCCGCGCGCCTCTAAATTTAAAGGGGAAGAAGGTTTTTTTCTGGTGAAAAAGGTTCCGTCTCCCGTCCCTTGGAACGGACGCCAATACAGTATGGAGGAAAGGGGACGGGACACAAGAGTAATATATATGTGTGAAAGAAAAGACTGACCGGCAGTCAAAGAATGCAGCGGAACGCAAGCAATTAAACAAGAAAAATATGAGTCTTGGACACCGTCTAAACTGCAAAACAGAGTGTCCTTTATCAGAGAAGCTTGGTGGACAGATATAGGTAGCAACAGAAAAAGCGTTTCACCCTGAACGGGCTTCGTTGGGTTTGTGAGAGTACAATGCACACTGTATGTATATGAAAAAAGCCAGTCCATTGTTGATGTTGCCGCTCATGGCCAGTTCATTATAGTATAGTTAGTTGATTGGTCATTGTTGGCAGACATCCTAGAATGGAACCAGCCCAAACGTACAGCATACGGATTCATTTAGTCATATCAGATTGCCATGTCTTAACATACTTTATGATCAAATATGACAATGTGCTGACGTAGTGAGATACTAAATAGAACTATATTAAACTCAAGTTGGGCTGAAACGGCAGCTAAGTAAACTGTTTGAATACTTGACCAACAATGAACTTGAAATAAACACGGCTAAAACGAAGATAATGGCAATCGGCCCTAAAGGAAACAAGAAAAATCAGGCTTTTCGATGGAAAATCAATGGCGAAATGATAGAAAAGGTAGCTTCAATAAAATATCTAGGCATTCAATACAACAACTCCATTTGTGAAGGACAGTGGATTGATGATCTAAAAATCCGGATGAAGAAGTTGGCACTGCAAGAAGCAAAACAAGAGAAAGAATACGGAAAATTCTCGTTGGAACCTGTCCTACTTATCTATGTTCAAAAAGTAGTGCCGACAATAAAGTTTGGTGCCGAGGCCGGGTGGAATATCCCTGAATCAACCTGGCACTTACTGGAGGGCCTTTTTGGCGTACAGTGTTGAATTTACCTGGACATGTTCCATTGATTGCTCTGAGGCACGAATTATCATTGAACTCACTCTTAATGCCCCCAATTCCAGCATACAAGATTTTCAAGTTGAAAAGCGAAAATCAAATGGCCCTACTAAAAGAATGGTACATAAAACTAAATGACATTTTAGCAGCAGCGTCCATAAAAGAATCAGAACTACAGCGAACATCACAAATTGCAAAATAAAAGTTTGAGCAGTGGAGCTGGATTGTCAACAAGGAAAAACGAGATAAACTGAAATCATTAGGAACTACACAGTCCAGTGAATATAAATGTAATGTGCCACCAAGATTCTTGACACGGTGCCCTTCAAAACATCACTGTACGCAATTCCTGAGATTGAAACTAAACGCATCAAGTCCCAAAGAAACATTATGGCGAAGGAAAGATAAAACACCACCAGCAGGTTCTGTAACCTTGTCATTGAAACAAGCAAACACTTAATAATACAGTGCACTGAAACCTTTAATCAGCGTAAAATTCATTTGGAAAAATTTGCCCCATTGAGCAATGACATTGAAGGGTGGTGGAAACGCCTTTTAGAAGGTCAAAATGTAAAATTAGTCTGCGCGGTACTAGACTATCTGGACATGTTGAAAGAACAACCAGTGAAACTGAATCAAAAAATTGACACACAGCACAATGCAAAAAACTGAAGCAACAACGGGTATACTGAACTACTGACAAAACGGAAAATTGTAACAAAAGTTTAATATAATTTTGTATAAAATTGGAGTTTTACAAAAAAAAAAAACTAGATTAAAAAGAGTACAATTATACCTTGTGGTTACTCAAAACGATATATATAACTTGCTATTATTCAGCATTGTAATTGTTACCTTAATTGTAACTTGTCACATGTGTAGATAGAAAAATGCTATCAGAATAGTTCTTGTATATTCTGAAAAGGCACACATTGTTGGTACTTGTATTGGAATAGTCTAAATTGTCCATTGTACCTGGAATGGCAGTGTCTATTGCAATGTAAATGTGACATTGTGCCTTAAATAGACATCCATAAGATTGAAGGGCTCTTTAGTCTTATTGCACTTGTGTATTTTCTTTTTTATTATACATCATCACTGTTAGGCAGAATACTGTGCAGTTCCCTTAGGGAGCACTACAGATGATTAGGACTACAGGTGAGAGCAATAAATCCCCTTTGGTATCAGTCTCTACCACAAAGATTTAGTTGGTAGCTGTGGCGGAGCAGTTAGACTTATCTCAAGAGGGAGATGAGCAGTATTCAGGGTTTACACAATAGTCCTTCAGCACTTTGGAACAAGGAAACATTGACCAAAGCTTTCTATTAAAAAAGAATATATATTTATTTTATACACTACTAGTAAAACACATTTATCGCAGTTCGTAAGCAAGTTAAATTCAGTCAAAGAAAGTATACACAACTCCCTAGTTAAATTGCAGACAAGTTTGAGCAAGAGTGAAAACTGAGCAAAACGGCACAGTGTAAACCAAACACAAATGGCATTCTAGCAATTTCTCACAAGGGAGGGAAAGCACACGTTATACAAAAATATCTTCTTACACACCCTAGCAACACTTTCCATAAGTTTGTGAACCAGATTAAGCAAGGCAGTGCATCAGTATAGAAAATACTTAAATGAAAACTGAGCAAAATGGCAATTCACAAGGTTTAAAAGTGGGAAGGAAAGGGTGGTTATAAGAAGTAGGTGCACCAACACATTTCTAGTTGAGAAGCAATCTAGAGAATGCAGTTCTAATAAATTTAGCCAGAGTCAGTAGGCCTGAGCCAGAGTCAGTGGTACAGGGCAAGGGCCCAGGAGCAAAATGTTCTTGTATCTGCAGTCAAGTCTTTGGTTAACGATTTTAAAAAGGTGGATGCAGAAGTTGAAAGACAATGTTAAGAGAGAGGGGCGGCCAACCCAACAGGTAGGTAAAGGATTTAAAACGCCTTTAGCACTACCACGCAGAAAGGGCGGCCTGGCAGAACAATGTACCTTATAAATGAAGAAGTGGCTCCTGCGGTGGCGGTTGTTCTTGGTAGTTACTGCAATTCGGGGGATCCAGCAGAGGAAGAGAGGCTCTCGTCGTGGAGGAAAGTTCGAGTTACTGCACTACCCAGGGATGAAACCAGCCGCAGTGCTGCCCGACGAATAAAAGGTACGCTCCTTTAAATCGCGGTCTGGGTGGACTGGTGCCTGGCTATCCAGTCTCCGAGTAGAGAGTACTGGCGATTCGACCAAGGCAAGTCCGGGAAGGTGATTGGCAAACTGGTTGGCCCCAGCAGCTCAAGGGAAGAAGGCTCTTGCAGATGAAGATCTTCTCTCGTCGTGTGGAGAAAAGTGGTGAGACCCTGCAGCAGGGCTTCACCGGGGGTTCAGTTGTTGCAGATGTCTTTGGCTTCTCTCCTCTTCGGCTTCTTAGTTCCAGTGGCAACGTCTTGCTCTTCCAGTCCTCAGGACCCTGCTTTTATGAAAAAAGATCCCCATTCATACAGCCTAGCTGTCACTCACACAGTGGAGTGGTCATCTTGGTAGGAGACCCGCCAGCCTATCATGATAGAGTGCGACATGGGTTGCTGAGGTAACCCTGTCCAGGGGTCCTACTCCCCCTCCCACACAATGGACCCACTCCAGACAGTGGCGCCGAAAGGAGGGCTTCTTGGCAGAAGCCCGCCAAAAGGATGAACAAAGGATCCCCGAACTGGGTTAGGAGTTTAGAGAAAGACACGAGAAAGAAGTTATATTAAAGTTCTGGCAAATAAAACCTACCGGAGTAAAGTTAGTATTAAAATACACCGGCGGTATGGTAGAGGCCGTCAGAAAATGTGGTAGCCTCGAACAATGGGAAAATCCCATAGGAAAATATTTGCAGTCGAATATTTACAGTAGTAACCACTGCCACCAGCCAGAAACTTTTGAGAGAGGGACTGTATGGTACCCTCTCGAAAAACTATTAACCCTTCCCAGTACCTCCAAAGTAAGATGGGTTGTACTGGTTTAGTTCACAAAAATTGACTAGTAAAGTCAAGCAGGACTTTACATGCCCTGGGAGACAGTAGTCAGTCCCAGTGTATGGAGTCTATGCTTGGGGGTCGCTACGATACCCCCGTGTCACTGCACGGAGGGTGCTGTGTAACACATGTGAATAAAGATGGTTCCTATGGAGGTGAGAGAAACCCCATAGACATTCAACACAAAAATAGCCTAGAACACACATAGCAAAAATGCCTAATAGTGGGAAAAAGAGTCTCACTCTTAGCAGGAGAAAAAAACAAACCCTTCAAATCCAGCAAAGCTGCTGTGGGACTCTATAGGTAAGGGAAATCTGCCATAAAATGAGAATTCTCCCTAACAATCACATGTTGTCATAATGTTTTTTCATAAGGCTTGTAATATATATGGTCATGTAGCCCACTAGGGAAAAATATAGAGAGAGACATATGCATATATGTTTGACGGGCTCCTTCCCATAAAATATCCATGAGGTTTTAACATATGGGCAGAGAACGTGCCTTTCATATACATTTGTTGTTGTAGTACACAAGAGGTGGCATCCATTCAGACTCTATGCTTAAGGGGAATGTGGTAATGTTAATCAATCCTGTCTTATGGTTTCTGTTTTTCAGAGACATTTGTATTAGCATATGCCCAGACAATGGTGCT
Organism: Ambystoma mexicanum; assembly: GCF_040938575.1. Taxonomy (NCBI): domain Eukaryota; kingdom Metazoa; phylum Chordata; class Amphibia; order Caudata; family Ambystomatidae; genus Ambystoma; species Ambystoma mexicanum. The sequence continues at coordinate 415,059,793 of NC_090934.1, read as the reverse complement.
GGACATTTACATGAATGGTCTCAGCCTACTGTTTATCAGTAGGCCATGTCTTACGACTTCTGTTATTACAATTACAGCATGGTTTTAAAGGAATGTTTCCTTTTATTTATACCCAATATTGTACAATAGCAACATATAATGATGTTGCTAAGTAACCACAGATCTATAGTATAACAGGACGATGCTGCATCAACCGCCTACACGAGATCTGCAAATTTAGCGGTTTGTGTTTGAATGGATGCCGCATCTCTCCATGTGTAGTTTCTCTCTCTCATGTATTTGTTTACGAGAGACTTACTACCTTTCTACAATAGCGTTGTTGGCCATTCTCTGCTAATCTGCAACCTTACAAGTTGTCCGTGCCTGCATACACAGCTATTCAACGAATGTTAATGCCGGTCTGGTGACCCTCTAGCCGTGTAATCAGAGACTGGAATATGTTTATTAGTCCCTTCTTTTTGTCGAGACTCTTATGTGAACAAGCAATTCAATTTAATGAAGGATACGTTCGTGCTGTGGAGATACTGGCTATTTCTTCTGGCAATGTGCATACTTATCCATATTGCTACTCCTGGAGTGCTGTCCGCCCCTGTACTTTGGTACCAGTTTTGCAAATATATATATATATATATATATATATAAATATATGGGCTACATTACTCACCGTAATCCTATTTCGGATGCTTGTATCTGCCTAGATTCACATGCTGTGCATAGGCCGACATCTAGTGGAAGCTGCGGAGTATTACAGTTTGTTTTTCGAAACTCGAAAATTGGGCGTCGACACAGGGCGCGCCAGTAATACTATCCCTAGTGTGACGTCCACTGTACATATGATCCCTCACGCGTCTAGGACCCTCAGATTGTATTTTTTCTGACATGAGGTAGCATGATGAGTAGCGTGAGTACAGATGATCCAAGCAGATAGAAGATAGATAAGATAAGACTACAAGCATTCATGCGCCTTCTCTCAGAGGGGAGGAAGGGTGGGTCGCATGTGAATCTAAGCAGATACAAGCATCAGAAATACGATTACGGTGAGTAATGTATCCCTTCTGAGGCTTGTGGAATCTGCTTAGATCACACGCTGTGCATAGATTAGCGAGCAGTGTTAGAAGGAGGTGGGATTTGAGAAGGGTCATGAGCAAATAAATGTCTTAGAACCGCTTGTCCCACTTGAGTATCTGTCTTGGAATGGGTGCCAATGCAGTAGTGCTGAGTAAAAGTGTGAATAGAGCTCCAAGTAGCTGCTTTACAAATGGTGTCAAGGGGAACATTTGCAATGAAAGCCAGAGTGGCCCCAATGCCTCTTGTCGTGTGGGCTCTGGGCGTAAAAGGCAAAGTCTTGTCAGAAAGAGAGTAACACAACTGGATACAGTTGAAAATCCACTTGGAGATGGCACCCTTAGAGACGCGATCTCCCTCTTTGCCTGTGGCTACGGAGACAAACAGTTGATCTGTTTTCCTAAGCGGTCTGGTCTTGTTTATGTAGTAAAGGACCGCCCTACGCACATCTAGGCTGTGTAGTTTAACCTCAGATGAGCTTTGTGGGTTTTGGAAGAAAGCCGGAAGCTCGATGGACTGGTTTACATGGAATTTGGAAATAAACTTAGGTGAGAACCTAGGGTGTGTCCGTAAAACCATCTTATCCTTATGAATAGTAAAGAAAGGATCCTGCACTGAGAGCCTGAATTTCACTGACCCTTCTTATGGATGTAATGGCTACTAAGAAGGCAGTCTTATAGGTCAGGTGTTTGAGACTTGTCTTATGCATGGGCTCGAATGGGGGGCCCATGAGTTTAGATAGCACCACGTTCAGGTCCCATCCTGGTCGTGGGTTAGATATAGGAGGATGAAGTCTCTTTACTCCCTCCATGAAGTCTTTAACCACGGGTACCTTCCACCACGATACCTTGCTATGTGAGGTGGTGTACGCTGACAGTGCTGCCAGGTGTACCTTTAGTGAGTTGAAAGCTAACCCTGCGTCCAGCAGGTGGAGCATTTATGTCACGATTGTGGAAGGAGTGCAATCAACTGGGTTGATTTGTTTATTCTGGCACCAGATAACGTATCTCTTCCATTTGTCGAAGTAGCAATGCCTCGTGTTCGGTTTCCTAGACTCTTTTAGGATGTCCATACACCTCTGTGGTAAATTGAGATGTCCAAACTCTATGACCTCAGGAGCCATGCTGCTAGGTTCATGGAGTTGGGTTGAGGATGCACCTTCTGACCTTGGTGCTGGGACAAAAGGTTGTACCAGCCCGGGAGTTTGATGGGATCGCACACCGAGGGTCTGCGTAAGTGTGGAAACCACGGTTGTCTCGCCCACATGGGAGCAACTAGGACGAGTGTCATTGACTCTCTGTTCATCTTGTTTACCAACTTCCTGATGAGGAGTTGGTGGAAAAGCATACGCAAACATCCCTGACCAGTTCATCCACAGGGCGTTCCCCCGGGAGTCTGGTTGGGGAAACGTGGATGCAAATCCTGGGCAGTGTCTGTTTTCGCTTGTGGCGAATAGGTCAATAGTGGGGAAACCCCACTGAGAGAAGAGATCTTCTACGATATCTCTGTGTGGACACCATTCGTGTTCCTCCGGAAGGGGATCTCTGCTCAAAGCGTTCGCTAGAGAATTGAGATCCCCTGGAACATGCTGAGATGACAGAAAGATGTTCCGTCTGAGTGCCCATATCCAAATTTACTGGGCAAGTCTGGACAGATTTGGCGAACGAGTCCTTCCTTGCTTGTTCAGGTAGAACATGGCTGTCGTGCTGTTCGTTCGGATCTGTACCGACAGGTTCAATAGGTGGGGCTCGAACGCTTGAAGTGCTCTGAAAACTGCCAGAAGCTCTAGCAGGTTGATGCGATTCTTGGCCACTGTGTGAGACCAGAGACCCTGAGCTGTGTGGAGGAGATGGTGAGCTCCCCCATCCGGTCAGGCATGTGTCCGTCGTGACTACCGCCTGTATCTCGGGATTGTAAAATGGTTTCCCCTTGGATAGATTGCCTCTTGTCCACCAGTGGAGGCTTTGTACAAGTGTTGGCGAAACGACCACTAGATCGTCCCACTGACCACTTGCCTGAAACCAGAGTTTTGCCAACCATTCTTGCATGGGACGCATGCGCAGGCGCGCGTGGGGGACCAGGTAAATACATGACGCCATCATGCCCAGCAAACGCATTGCTTTGCGTACTGTTATCTGGCGACCGGTTTGATATTGCGGAATTTGCAATAGTATATTCCGAATTCTTTCCTCTGAAGGAAAAGCCAACCCCTCTTGAGTATTTAGAACAGCTCCTAGGAACTGCTTGGAGGTGCTGGGCACGAGACTTGATTTTTTCTTGTTTATGGAGAAGCCCAATTCGAAGATGAGGTCGATAGTTTTTTGAATGTTTGTCCTGCAAATTACTGGGGTCTCCCCCGTGATGAGCCAGTCGTCCAGATAAGGGTACACTGGGATTGCCTCCCTGCGTAGGTGTGCCGCCGCTACCGCCAGTACCTTGGTGAATACCCTTGGAGCCGAAGCTATCCCAAAGGGCAGTACCTTAAACTGGTAGTGCTGACTGTCCACCTTGAAGCGCAGATATTTTCTGTGCGCTGGGAACATGGAAATGTGAAAATAGGCATCTTTCATATCCAATGTTGCCATGTAATCCCCCTTTTTTAGTAGGGGAATTACCTCTTGGAGAGTAGTCATGTGAAATTTTTGGGGCTTGACATACTTGTTTGCAGGCCGTAAGGCCAATACTGGGCGCATTGTCAAATCTTTTTTTGGCACAAGGAAGTAAGTTGAATAGATACCCGTGTTTACCTGTTGTCCCGGGATGAGTTCTATCACGTTCTCTGCGAGAAGAATTTCGATCTCTTCGAGTAGGATCTTCTGGTGGTCTAAGGAGTGTATTCTTTGTCGTGGAGGGTGGTTTCGGGGACGCTCTAGGAGTTCTATGCAGTATCCTGCGGACACTGTGGACAGCACCGATCTGTCTGATGTGATCCCTTCCCAAACTTGGGTGAAGTTGGAAATGCGTCCCCCTACTGGGGTTGCGTGAGAAGGGACCCTGAACGGAGCGTCACTGTTTTGGTGGAGGCATGCCGCCTCCTTTACTGGGACTGCCTCTACCCTTACCACATCCTCTTATTACCCCTGCCGTAACCCTGGGTAGACTGTTGGTTATTATTGTTCCATGATTACCCTGCCCCTGGGAATAGTTAGATCCTCTCTGGGAATTTTGGCCGCGTGGGCGACGAAAATTGCCATTCCCTCTTTGATTAGGGGGTTTGTTGGTTAGTTGGCCTAGGGATTTGAGTGTCTCATATTCGTCCTTGGCATTTTTCAGCGCGTCCTCGACCGCCTTACCAAACAACAGATCCGGCTCCACCGGTTTATCTAACAAAGATCCTTCTGCATCAATCTGCCGGCGTTATCCGTGGCATCAAAGGTTGCTTTTAAAATGCAACCGGACACGGCTCTTCCCTCCGCCGCAACTCGTGCCAACTGGCTCTTTAAGGGTGCTGGGTCGGAGTCTATGAGTGCTGCGACTTCTTCCCACTGATGGCAGTTGTAGCTGGCCAGCAGGGTGGTGGAGTTGGCAATCCTTGCCTGGTAGGCGGAAGTGGAGGTTACTTTCCTGCCCAAACCATACAGTTTCTTGCTCTCCTTGTCGGGAGGAGCTTCGGACGATGACAAGGGTGTTCCAGCCCTCTTACGGGTGTTAGTAACAACCAGGGAGTTCGGTTTCAGATGCCCCCTTATATACAGTGGGTCTGATTGGGCTGCCCTGAAAAGTTTCTCAATCCTGGGGTTCACTGCCCTGGTGAGGTTAGGATTTAAAAGTGAAGGGTCTGTTCTCCTCTGAATAGTCTTAAGGATAGGGATGGCCTGAGCAACAGGCCTTCTTTCTCCCACTAACTTTTCTGCGAAGTCCCTCTCCTCTTGAGCACCCCGTGTGTCAATGTGGAAATGTTCTGCAGCTCGGGACAGAACTTCATTCAGGAGAGGTTGATTGTCGACAGGGGAGTCGGTAATCGGGGGTTCTTTCTCTACCGGGGAACCTACTCTGTAGGTCTCAGGGTCTTACTCTTCCTCTTCTTGGTCCTCATCATCCCCATAGTAGCCCATACCAGTTTGCTCTTCCAACATGCCCAAATCTGGATCCTCACAAAAGGATGTATCCCCTTGATTTTGGGAGTAGGGCTGTATATAGAAGGGGTCTGAAGATGTTGGGGCTTCAAACCGGGACTTCTTACTTGGAGGTATTGGATCCTTAGAGCCTGAGGGTGCTGACCCGTCGGGAGTATAGGAGAGAAAGTGTTCAGGGTTTTTTGTGTAAAAATCTGCCAATGAAGACATCCTTGACATAACCCTGTCTATGTCCTCACTAGACCATTCTCTAGAACTGGGAATGATCTTTTCTGGGGCTTTCTCCGCCTTATCCTGACTAGACTTACTGGTTTTAGCAGGTGTCCTTGGGATAACAGAGGACTGGGACTTGTCTGTCTGTTTATGTGGAGTGGGAAGTTTTTGAGGTGTGTGAGGAGGCTGAGACTGCTTCCTCCGTTTTCCCCCCTCACCGTGGGCGGAAGAGTGTTTTCCCTGTTTTTTTCACCCCTCCGGAGCCTTCCGACGCCTGGCGTCGAGGTTCAGGGGTAGTGTCCCTATCTTTAGAACGTGGAGGTAGGGACTCGGGAGCCGCCAATACGCAGTCTGCGGGCGCCGGCTCCTGGAGTGCGGTCTGGGGATGGAAGTCGGCTTCGTCTTCAGACGATCGAACTTCCGTTACCGTAGGGAGCAAGGCACTCTTGGCAACAGTGGATGATTGCCTGGAGTCATGCGGCGATCTAGATCGAGAACGCCCAGAGGACACCGATTCGGACCGTTCTCTATATGCCTCTTTCCGAGAACTCGCCGTGCGCGTCGAGTCTCGGTTGGACTTCATGTGCTTTGTGGAAGTGCTGTGGGTAGCGCTTGTGTCGCCAGGGGTCTTCTCCATAGTCGCCCTGCCGGACGACCTTCCGAGGTCGGGGACTTGTGCACGGCTGTTTCCTGACGCCACGCTGCCCTCGCCGTCTGAAAGCACAGCGTTGCTGCCTTCGCTGAAGGCGCCCTCCTCTGCCATGGCCTCCTGACGCCTGGCCTGGCTTGATCGAACGGTCCTTAAGTGTTTTTGGTTTAAACCTACTACACGCTCTGCAGTTCGCCTCGGGGTGGTCCCTCGGCAAGCAGAGATTGCACGTGGCGTGTCGACCCAAGCTAGTAAGTGTAGGAATATATAAGAATGTACCTATATACCAAAAGAGTGTAGAGTATGTCCACCCCCCACTCTCCCTACTTGCAGGGCCGAGGCCAGAGGCCTTCCAAGGTCCGGCCCGAAGCCGGAGGCCTTCCGAGGCCCAAATCCGTCGTGCAGCTGTCGACGGTCGAATTCTTCTCCAGGCCGGCGTCTAGTGTAGAAGTTCGGTGACTCAACGTTGGGGTGGAGAAATGGGTAAATATAACAATATTTAGCAAAAGTATGGCTAAGGCCAGGGAACTCCGCGAAATGCTTCCGACCAGTATGGCGGAAAAAAACAATCTGAGGGTCCTACACGCATGAGGGATCATGGGAACAGTGGACGTCACACTAGGGATAGTATTACTGGCATGCCCTGTGTCGACGCCCATTTTCGAGTTTCGAAAAACTAATACTCCCCAGCTTCCACTAGATGTCGGCCTATGCACAGCATGTGATCTAAGCAGATTCCACAAGCCTCAGAAATATATATATAAAGTGCAATGTGCAAATCAACGGTGCCCAAATTTGGGACGCAAGACACTGTGCAAAAAATATCAAGTCCTTAGCAGCACAGCATAAAATGCTACACAGATCACACATTCTATTGACAATATGATATAAAATACATGACCAATTGCAATTAAAACTTTCATTGTATGGCTAGTCTTCAAAATTAGATAAAAGTGTTCCAAACTGTACAAAAAGGAAGCAAGACACCAGCAGTATATCCTAAAGTGCAATGTGCTGTGCAAATTGGCAAGTTGAACGTTGCAAATATGAATAAGGCTCAAAAGAACATGTCTTGTGCAAATAGCAATTCCCCAATTAGAATAGGGCATGGTACACTATTCATGCCTGACATTCACCTCACCAAGCAAGTGGACCCTAGTGAGTTCATCGGATTGTTGAGTGTACCAAAAATGACCATTTGAAAACACTGCCTTATGAGAAATATGGAGTCTGGCTGTGCATTTTTACATATAAAAACATCAGTGCAGAAAAATATGAACATATAAACACTATAAAAGTTCAGTGAAAATTTCACAATACAGAAATAAAGTGCATGAGATATCACAACTGTGAAGACTTCACAATGACCACGACATTTATCACAGATATATGCATCTTAATAAGAGGCATATTTAAACCACAGGTGGAAGTTGGAGTAGAGGATGTTGTACTGATTATTGAAATATTCAATCACCCAAGGAAATATATAGCTCTTCATCTCTGCTGTGCCCTGTTGGAAATGTGCTATTGTAGTCTACTATATGGCTCCCATTTGTCTCAATTTCCTTAGTCTGTTCCTGCCTCTGGGATGAACATTTGTCGGATCATATGTCTCCTTGGAGAATCTCCTCAAGGTGGTTTTTAATTGCTTGCAGATGTTGCAAAGTTCATAATTTGACCTCAAGTTTGGTGCTACCGATATACCACAAATTGCATTCACAAAAAAATACCAAATGAAACTGTGTGGAGCAGGTGATTACTTTCTTAATTTGTACCTCCTTCTCTGTACAGGGACGGGTATATCTCCTTGTGGTCATACCAAAACGACATGCTTTGGGCACCTTGAGCAGGTATAAAATCTTGGAGATTGATTCGGAAGCCAGCTGCCAGTGTTCGGAACAGGGGTAGGCTGAAACGAGCATTGGTGGTAGTTTTGTTTGTATTGCTGGTGATTTCATAAAGGCGACAGTTTCATTTGCTTGTAAAAGAGGACTAATGTATTAATCTCTTTTCAGGAGATACCAATGTTTTCCTAGAACCTTTCTCACATCCTCTGCTCCCTGATTGAAGGTTGTGATAAATCTGATGCAATGGTCACTTTTCTCTTTGGATCTCTGACTTTGATTTGCATTCTTCGCAAGGATATCATTTCTGGATTGTCCACAGCTCTTGTTGTATGGTTTGTTGATGGTCTGCTTGCGGTATCCTCTAGCTAAGAATCTGGCTTCCGCTGTCTTTGCATTTCTCTGCCAAGTTTCTTCTTCGCAACAGTTGCGCCCGATTCGTAGAAACTCACCATACGGAATGCTGTTCTTAGGGCTGGTCAGATGGGTTCTGGTGGCATGCAGGACTGAGTAGCTACTAGCGGCCTTTCGATACAGTTCTGTCGTGATCATACCATTTACCACTTTAACTTGGATGTCTAAATAGACAACTTCAGCTCTGTTATGATGTTCAGTGAACTTCAGGATATCTTGTTGCATGTTAAGTACCTGAAAGAATTCCAGCCATTCTGCCTCAGTGCCATCCCAGAGAATAAAAAGATTGTTTATATATCTCCGCCATAGAATTACCTTGTCTGTATAGGTTTTTATATCATCACTGGCAAACAGATTTTCCTCCCAAGCACCCATATACAAAATGGCGAAGGTCGACGCAACCGCAGCACCCATGGCTGTTCCGCATGATTGGTTGTAGAATTGCGCATTAAACATGAAGGACTTGTGTGTTACGACAAAGGACAACATTTCAAGTAGCATCTGAGAATGGTCACAGAAGCTAAGTGATCTCGTTGAAATAGAACGCTTGTCTGCTTCGATACCTTGAACATGCGAGATACAGGTATAACACGATACAACGTCAAGTGTAACAAGGAGATAGTTTGCATCCCAGGGGATTTGATAGATTTGTTTTTAAAAGACTGTAGTGTCCGTAGTGTGTGATGGCAATGTCTCAACAAATGGAAAGTGAAACTTGTCTACAAATGTAGACGTATTTTCCAACAAGGAGTCTATTGAGGCCACAGTCAGTCAGCCTGGCAGTCTTGTCATTGATTTATGTATTTTGGGAATTAAATCAATTATCAGTGTTATAGGACAATCCTTTGTCAAATACATTTTCTCATCCCAACTGATAGGTTCCATGTGTTAATATCCCCGCAAAAATATCGCCATACAAAAATATCGCCATATTTCTGTGGCGATATTAAGGCATGGAACCTGCGATGGACAGCCCTGCAACCCCTGCATTATTTTTAAAGGAGCGGGGGACACCCCCGCTACCAAAACCCCCCAAAATTATCCCCCCCAAAAATATCGCCTATGGCCATTCCCGACGACCATATATATGGCAATATTTTTGGTGGGGATAATATGTAGTGATACCAACTGATGAGGCCTTCTTCGAACCACGTTGCAAGTTTGACATCATATTCTTTCTTATATTGCGGATATGGCTCTATGGGTAGTTTGGCATAGTTATGGGTGTCTCTAAGTTGTCATATTGCTTCTGCTTGTTAGTCCTGAGTATTTAAGAGCACCACATTTACCCCTTTATCTGAGGATTTGACCATGATTGTTTGATCTGCTCTCAAACTGTCCATTGCTAGCCAGCTGTTTCCCATAACATCTGTTCAGTCTTTTCCCCTCGCACTTAGCAAACACAAGAGCGAATGACAGCAGGTGTACAAGCTATCCGCCAATAGGGGCAGGGTGGGAAGGTGATAAGGAATCTGTGGGATGAGGTACTAAACCATCAGAAGGAACATTACTGAGGCAAGTACTTTGCTCTTCTAATGGATTGCATCCTCTCACAGATTCCTCATCTTAAGACACCCATAGCGGTACAGAACCTGGTAGATAGCGAGAACATCACCGACACCTGGAAACACTGGAGGACTGATCAATAAAAACAAGCATCCTGTCCTGACAATGAATCCAGACAATAACAATAATGCTTGGCAAATGCATGCGGGATAGCTGCCAGACCCTTATTTTATTTTTATTGAGTATTGGTTAGACGCTTATACCACAGAATGGTGTTTCAAAGCACCACAAGGCTAAATGGGGAGGGAACAGGAGAGAGAACAAACATTGAAAAAAACAGTAAATATACAGTCATACTAGGCCTTGTGGTATTCGGACGTGCAAGGGCAGGGCAGTGAAGAGAATTGTAGGGGGGTGGGGGGAAGGAAAGGTCAAGTGCTGGTGGGGGGCCCGGGAGGGACGTGCAAAGGGGAGCCAAGGGAGAGACCTCAGGCTAAGTGCTAGTGCAGGCGACTCCAAGGTGAGATGTAGAGCTGTCAAGCAGGGGGTGGGGGGTGGGAGGAGGTGCTGATATCAACTGGATAGAAGGGCCTGGTGTCCTGTGAGATTCATGAGGACCAGGTCACCAGTCTCAATGGCAGTGGGGTGATTAGCAGGGAAGGAAAAGAGGTAGAGAAAAGCAGAGTTTTGAACAATTTCTGGAATTTAAGGAGGTCCAACTCAAGTCTGAGGGGGGCAGGGAGGCTGTTCCAAAAGGAGGAACCAGCCGAGGAGAGAGACCTGACCCCCATTTGGAGAAGGGTTTGAGAGTCAAAGAGTTAGAGGAGCAGAGGGATCTAGCAGGGGAGTATTTAGGGAGGGAAAGTAGGCAATAGCGTGGTCCTAGGCCCCAGAAAGCCTTGTGGAGGAGGCAGAGGGTCTTGAATTTGATCGTTGCAGCCACCGGGAGCCAGTTGAGAGATTTTATGGCTGGGGAGATATGGTCCATGGGCTTGAGGGCAAAGGCAAGTCTTGCAGCTCTGTTCTGGATTAGCTGGAGAGGGTTTAGGGAGGAAAGAAGGAGATTGAGAAAGAGGCTGTTGCAGTAGTCCAGCCTGGAGAGGACCAGAGCTTGGTGACACTGAGTAAAGGGAGAAGGCCTCTGAGGTGGTAGAGCTGGAAGTGGGCCTTCTTTGTAAGGTCCATGATTTGAGGGGTGAAGGAGAACACGGAGTTGATGACCCAGAGGTTTTTGGGCTCACAGGATGGTGGGGAGTGAGGGGGGGTGTCGAGGGCCCAGAGAGGGTTTTCCCAGAGGGTAGGAGGAAAGGACAGCACAGGTGTCCCAATGAGAAGGATGTCCTTCTTACTGGCATTAAGACGGAGATCATTAGCTGCACACCATACCTGAGTGGCCGACAGACAATCAGGGATGAGAGAGGAGGTAGTTGAGGGAAGTTTGAAGTAAACCTGTGTGTCACCAGCATAGCACTGGAAATGAGGAGAGAAGGAAGAGAGAGATCAGGTGATTCTGAGGGGCGAGATAGATATTGAAGAGCCATGGCGGTAGGATGGAACCCTAGGGGACGCCACAGGTAGAAAGTGTGATGCTGCAGAAGGAAAGGCCCAGTTGTAGCTGGCAAGGGCTATTAGTGAGAAAAGAGGTCAGCCAATCCAGTGCCCGGTCAGTGATGCCAAGGGTATCACAGAGACCTTAAGTCGATTGGGCCCGGAAGCCAACGGGCACATATTTCCCGGCAAGATCGAAAAACTCTGAAATAGAGAAGACAATACACTTGCACAGGGTCTGCTTAGTAGCAGCCATGCCTGCACTGGAATAGTGTAACTCACAGTTGGTCATCCTTCCAGATGTCCTCATACGAGAGGCAAAATAACAGCTTGATGGGTTGAGGAGTCAAGATGGATGTTCTGTGAGAGATGAAAGGCCGATACATTCTTGGAAAGGAAAGTTGGCCTCACCCTCGGAGTAACTGTTAGATCTGCATGTGTGTGAATTGTTGAGATTTGGGAAGAATATGGGGATGTGCAGGGATTCCTAGAGATACAGTAGGACGACGTTGGCGAGGAGGAAGGATGTCCAAGGGGATTTGTACCCACCACCTACAGAGTCAAATAAAGACATTACGTTGTACATACCAGTGTCATGATTGACTATTATAACACTAACCTTCTCCTTGGGGAAAGGAAGGTAGCTGTAACTCCAGTTCTCCAGTATTGGCATCTTTCATACACTCACATGGTATTTAAATATTCCATCTCATGAGGCTGGGAATCCTTGGTACCATTAAGGCAGTTTCCCTTCAAATTTTAAACTGCAATCACTTTAGTGTTCTCTTAGAGTCGTTTTTGGATCATATTGTCCCACAAACAATAGGCAGAGTCCCTTAACTCCTACTCTGGAGGCCATATTCATAGATCGCATATTGTATGTGAAAGTAGAAATATGAGCCATGAGACATGCATTACTTACCGTAAAAGCATGTCTGATGATTGTATCTGCTTAGATTCACATGCTGTGCATATGGTCCGACATCCAGTGGTAACTGTGGAGTATTGCATCTTGTCTTTGGGGGGACCGAAAGGGGACGTCGGCATAGGCGTGTCTGAAACACTATCCCTATCGTGACGTGTGTAGTACCCAAAATCTGTCACGCGCCGAGGTCCCTCCGATTGTATTTTTTCTGCCATGAGGGAGCCCAAGGCTATAGTGAGTGAGTACAAGAAGAGAGAAAGTAGTAAGAAGTCTATGTTCCTTCCACCCCGAGTGGGGAGGCAGGGAGGGCGCATGTGAATCTAAGCAGATACAATCATCAGAAATGCTTTTACGGTAAGTAATGCATGTCTTCTGATGCTTGTTAATCTGCTTAGAATCACATGCTGTGCATAGACTAGCGAGCAGTACGCAGAGTTGGAGGTGGGTTGTGAGAAGGAACAGTAGAAAAAAGATGTCTTAGTACTGCTTGTCCCACCTGAGAATCAGACCTAGAATGAGTGTCTAGGCAATAGTGTTTTGTAAAGGTGTGTACAGAACTCCAGGTTGCCGCTTTGTAAATGGACTCTAGGGGAACATTTGCAATGAATGCTATGGATGCCCCAGTGCCTCGAGTAGAATGTGCGCTAGACTTGAAGGGCAGTTCTCTCTTTGCAAGAGAGAAACATAGTGTGATGCATTTGACAATCCACCTTGATATTGCTGATTTAGAGACAGGGTCCCCTTCTCTACCAGCTGCCAATGAAACAAAGAATTGTTTAGTTTTCCTCAGTGGTTTAGTTCTATCCATGTAGAACATGACAGTCCTGCCACATCTAGTGTGTGAAGGCTTCTTTCGGCCATGTTAGTAGGTCTCTGGAAGAACGTGGGTAGTTCGATTGACTGGTTCACATGTAACTTCGAAATAAATTTCGGCGCAAATCTGGGATGAGTGCGCAGAACTACTTTATCTTTGTGGACTGTAACAAAGGGGTCCAAGACCGAGAGGGCCTGTAGTTCGCTAACTCTTCTGATAGAAGTGATAGCTACTAGAAAGGCTGACTTGTAACTCAGGTCTTTCAGACTAGCTTTATGCATAGGCTCAAAAGGGGGTCCCATGAGCCTAGTTAAAACCACATTTAGATCCCACCCAGGGGCTGGATGAGTGATGGGTGGATACATTCTTTAAACCCCTTCCATAAAGGCTTTAATCACAGGTATTTTCCACCACGACACCTTTTGCTGTGACGTGGTGTAGGTTGAAAACACCGCTAGGTGAACCTTTAAGGAATAGATGACTAACCCAGAGTCCAACAGATGGGTTAGATATAACACAATGTGTGAAGGCGAGCAATCGGTGGGATTGACGCCTTTGGAACTGCATCAGATGATAAAACGTTTCATTTGCTGGCATAGCAATAACGTGTATTAGGCTTTCTTGCCTCCCTCAGTATGTCCATGCATCTTTGAGGGAGTTGCAGATGTCCAAACTCTATGACCAGGCTGCTAAATTCTGAGTTTGTGGGCATGGGTGCAGAGTCCCCCCCCTGTCCTGAGACAACATGTTGTACGGGCAGGGCAGCTTGACTGGTGGGGAGAGGGACATTTCCATCAGGTGCGCGAACCAGGGTTGGCGGGCCCACATGGGAGCCACCAGAATCATGGTGACTGGTTCCTGGTGCATCTTGTGCACTATCTTGTTCAGAAGGGCAGTCGGGGAAAAACGTAAACAAATTTCCCCAACCAAGTTATCCAGAGACCATTCCCCTTGGATCGGTTCTGGGGGTACCTTGAGGCGTAATCTGGGCATTGGGCATTCTCCTGAGTAGTGAACAGGTCAATCTCTGGAAACCCCCATTCTGCGAAGACGTTGGATACAATGTCTTCGTGCAGACGCCATTCGTATTCTTCTGGCAGAGGAAAATCTCTGCTGAGTACGTCTGTCAGAAGGTAGAGTTCCCCTGGAACATGTTGGGATATCAGGAACATCTTGTGTTTGATAGCCCATATCCAGATGTTTTGGGACAGCTTGGATAGCCCTGGAGAGCAAGTGCCCCCCTCCTTGTTCAGATAATACATTGCTGTTGTGCTGTCGGTTAGGACCAGCACTGTCTTCCCTTGCAGTTGCTCCTGAAAGGCTTTCAATGCTTTGAACACTGCTAGTAGCTCCAGTAGGTTTATATGGTTGGACGCTACCTGAGGGGACCACACTCCGCGCGCTGTCTGTTGAAGCAGGTGAGCCCCCCCACCCTGTGAGAGATGCGTCTGTCGTGAGAGTGGCTTCCACTGCAGGGCTGGTGAAGGTTTTCCCCTTCAAGAGGTTCTCCCTCGACCACCACTGCAGAGAGAGAACGAGGGCTGGCAAGACAACTAACAGATCTTCCCATTGTCTGCTGGCCTGACACCACTGGCTGTTGAGCCACTCTTGCATGGGACACATGCGCAGCCACGCGCGGGGGACCAAGTATATGCATGACGCCATCATCCCTAGCAAACGCATAGCTTTGCGCACCGTCACCTCCCGACTGGCTACATACTGAGGAACTTGAGAGAGCATGTTCTGAACCCTCTCGCTGGAAGGGAAGACTAGACCGTCTTCCGTGCGAATTAGAGCCCCCAGGAACTGTTTTACTTGGCTGGGGACTAAGCTGGATTTCTTTTCGTTGATAGAAAATCCCAGGCTGAACAGTAGGTCTACTGTCTTTTGGGTGTTCGAAAAACAAACGTCGAACGAGTCCCCCGTGATGAGCCAATCGTCGAGGTAAGGGTAAACTGGAACTGAAAGTCTGCGCAGGTGTGCTGCTGCCACTGCCAGGATCTTGGTAAACACCCGTGGTGCCGAGGCTATGCCGAAGGGGAGTACCTTGAACTGGTAGTGTTTGTCCTGAATCACGAACATTAGGACTTTTCTGTGCGCTGGCAGCATTGAAATATGAAAGTATGCATCTTTCATATCTAATGTTGTCATGAAGTCCCCTTGTTTTAGCAATGGGATCACCTCTTGCAGCATTACCATGCGAAACTTCTGGGGCTTTATGAACTTGTTCGCTGGGCGCAGGTCTAGAACAGGACGCATGGTGAGATCCTTTTTGGGTACAAGGAAGTATATTAAATAAATACCCTTCTTTACCTGAAGAATCGGGACGGCTTCTATGGCGTCCTTTCCCAGCAGTGCCTCCACCTCTTGGACCAGGATCTGCAGATGTTCCGGTGAAAGGCATCAATGTTTCGGCGGTCTGAACTATGGGGGTCGGGCGAATTCCACGCAGTAACCGTGGGCGACCGTCTTTAATACCCACTGGTCTGAAGTTATCCCCTCAAATGCCTTGAGGAAAGATGTTAATCGCCCCCCGACAGGGGAGACATGGGAGGGGACCTGAACTTGGTGGTCATTTCTGACCCAAGGTTGACGCACCTCTGGAATTGGAGCCTCTGCCTCTATTCTTTCGGCGCTTCTGACCCCTCTGGGGGTAGTAAGTGGGGCTTGCAGCCGGTTGACTTGAGTTGAAGTTGCCCATGCCGAAATTATTTTGAGCGGTGCAGGCTTGTCCTCGAAAGGACCGCCGAGAATTGCTGCCCCTCTGTGAAGAGGGTTTTTGGGAAATCTGGTGCACCGACTTAATAGTCTCATGCTCCTTCTTGGATGTCTCCAACGCATCGTCTACCGCCTTCCCGAAGTGGTTGGCCTCTTCTATGGGTTTGTTGATGATGGATGCCTGGGTCTCAGGCCTGAAAACCGATGTGCGCAGCCACGCGTGTCTCTTTAGGAGAGTACTCTGTGCGAGAGACCTGCCTGCTGTCTCTGCGGAGTCCAGGGTATTCTTTACAACATTTTGATTGGCAAGTTTGCCCTCCGAGACAATGGAGAGAAGCTTGGCTCTGGTTGGTTCTGGAACCTCCTGAAGGCCTTCCTGGAGTAGGTTAAATTGGGCGTTGACATAGTTTGCCAGTAACGTTGTGTTATTGGCAATCCGGACGGTATAAGCAGCCGCCGACGTGACCCGTTTGCCTAAGGCATACAACCTTTTGGACTCCTTGTCCGGGGGTGACTCTCCCGTGGAAAGGGGAACCCCTGCTCTCTTGCGAGTGTTGGTCACCACCAGCAAGTCCGGGATTGCGTGCCCTTTGATATAAAGCGGGTCGGTGGGGGAGGACCAGAAAAGTTTTTCGACCCTTGGGTTCACAGCCCTAGTCTGAGCGGGTGTGAGTAAGGAAGGGGCCAGCCGTCTCTTTACAGAGCTCAAGAGAGAGATAGACTGGCTTGCCGGAGGCTTGTCATTAATAAGGTTTTCCGCAAAATCCTGTTCAGGCAATGCCTCAAGCGTGGCCATTTTAAAGAATTCCGCTGCTTTTTTCAACGTGTAGTTGAAAGCCATTTGATCATCCACCGGGGGAGCTTGTCGAACCAGTGTGGATAGGGGAGAGTCGAGGCAAACGATATCAGAATTGTGATCATCCTGCTGGGTGTCCTTCCAGTTGCCCGTTGCGCCTCGATCTTCCTCATAATTGTCCAGAAAAGAAGTCTCTTCTTCTGTATAGATGTCTCTATACGTGTCCTTCTGGACATCTTCTTGATAATTCAACATAGTGTTGAACATCTAGGTGTTGGGCAACTTGTGTTTGAGGGTTAGGGTCTAACTGAGCTTTTTTCGGCAGAGGTTGATCAGAAGCCCTGAAAACCTGCTCCAGCCGATCCATATACCCCTCAAATTGCTCCGTGGTCCACTTGGATGACCCGAATAGACCCAGCTGAGCAGAACCGGGTCCTCCGCCCTAAGGCGTTCAGAGGATCTCCTCAGGGTGCTTGAGAGGGGTACCTGGCTCTCTTCGTAAGAGTCCTCAGGATCGTCTTCCAAAACTGTGGAAAACCTTTCGGCGGATTGGCCCATAACTGTGGGCGAAACCGATACTAGGCCCACCGCCGTAGCAATCCTATTGATGCTCTTACTGATAGTCACTGAATCATTGGGAGACAACGCCTCCGATGATGGCTTCTCGGGTAGAGGCCTACTTGTACTTTTCGGGCCCGCCATACAGTGGTATGTAATTGGAGGAGGAAGTGATAGTGTTATGTATCCCTTTAGGAATGGGCCGAATGTAATACGGCCTTGCCAAATCTGGTCTCTTGAGCAGTGGAGGAATCCAGATTGTAAAATTTTGGGACAGGCTTTGGAAACCTTGAAACTCGTCAAAGTTTCTTGTTCAGAAACTTCGGCGTGTGTAGTTTGGGGAGTAGCGCCTTTGTTATATTTGTTAAGCCCAGTCGTCATGCGCTGCTGCGGATGCGGGGAAGGCTTCGGATCAGATCGATCCGATGGCGCTTTCGCCTTCGTCGCCGAAGTCATTGAGGAGGGCGCTTGGGTTGTGTGTTTTGTGCGGTGCGATTGTACGCCCCTGTCATCGTGTGTGGTCCCTGTAGCAAGACCGGAGTCTAGCCTGGAAGGGTCGGGGACGGGCGTGGCGGCTCTAGAATAGTCCGCCTTAAGGTCCATAACGTCCGCGTTGGACGTTTGGTCATCCGATGTACCCCCGTCACTCTCGGCTGGTGTCGCGGCAGGGGGGAAGGAGGCTCCACGCGTGACATTCTGTACGCGGCCCACCACTTCAACCGGCGCTCCTTAAGGGATTAGGTTTAGGAGTTTATACGCCGAACACCGCTTTAGTGCTCTAAGGGGAGACAAGCGTTACACGAAGTGTGCTCGTCTTTCCACGGATATCTGACCCTTCACACAGGGCAGAATCTAAATGGAGTCCTTTCCATAGCAGAAGGGACGGGTGACCAGACCAAAAAGGAAAGAAGTGGAAAAGAGGAAAGACATCATAGCAGTATGGCAAACCCCGAGCCCACTCTCCCTACTGTGTAGGCCGGCCAGAAGGCCCGACCACGTGGAGGTCCGAACGCCGGATCTTAGGTGCCGGAATCCCCAGCCGTAGACGGTTCCCCCGTAGTCTTCATCGAAGATGTTCTTGATAGGCGAAGTGACTTAACGGGGATTAAACCGACAATTCGGTAAGATAAACAATGTCTCATGAAGAGCTCCGCTATAGGGCGACCAGTTATCTGGGTGGAAATAAACAATCTGAGGGACCTCGGCGCGTGAGGGATTTTGGGTACTACACACGTCACGATAGGGATAGTGTTTCAGACACGCCTATGCTGACGTTCCCTTTCGGTCCCCCGAAAGACCAGATGCAATACTCTGCGGTTAGCACTGGATGTCGGACCATATGCACAGCATGTGATTCTAAGCAGATTAACAAGCATCAGAAAGAGATATAAGTGGGATACTAGGGAGGAATTCATGTGAACCTATGAAAGTAGCCAATGCTGGACAACAGAGAGTTACAGGTAAGTAACTCAATTCCTTCACCAGCACTGGATCTTTCATAGAATCACATGCTTTTTGAATAGCTTACTAAGCGTATACACAGATGCATACAATGCAAAACATTGGCAAAGGAAACAGGCTCACCTCAGGAAATATTTACTTTATGTGAACAGATAATGGAGCACTGCTTGTCCGACCCTCGAGTCCTATGTGGAATCCCGGTCCGCACAGTAGAACCTTGTAAAGGTGTTGACAGATGGCCGCCCTGCAGATATCCAACAAAGGGACACCAGCGAGGAATGTGCTAGTAGAAGAAACTGCCCATGTGAAGTGCACTCCAGGACAAGGCCTGTTAACAATGCGGTGACAGTAGGAAATGCAGTTCGATAGCCAGCGTGAGATGGAGGGCTTGTACAGTCCTTTACCTACAGCCGCAGAACCAAATGCCATGAACAACTGAGAGGACTTGCGTAGCTGTTTAGTGTGGGCAACGTAATATGCGCATCTGCCACCAACTCTATCGTCAACGAAGTATTAGCCTGCGCCAACTGTGCCTACCTTGGGCAGTTCGGCCGCCGCCTTCTCCTCCGTCCGCCGTTTCTCTGACATCCACCCCGACTAAACTGAGGGAGAAGATTTCCTTTTTGAGGAGGAGCTCGATTGCCGGCTGGCAATGGAAGCGGAGGGTGACGTCGATCGTGCTTTATCCACCTTGGGACGCACTTCTGCAGCGACCCCAGTGTACTTGAACTTGCAGTTCTTGGCCATGTCTTGGGCCCCCATGAATAAGGCACCATCATAGGACTTAGAAGACCGCTCCTCGGACTGGCTGGTCCTGGGTGAGGCATGACCCTGCTCGGGGCACGGAGCAGAGGCCTTAGCGTTTAGCCATGCTGCCAGTCTACAGCGACTGACCATTGTCTTCTTGGAAAACCCCAGGCATATCTCGCACTCCACCTCCTTATGGTCTGGGTGCAGACAGAGGCATTGTAGGTCCTTGTCTTCCACAAAGACGCTCCATAGCCCGCATTTGGTGCAGGGCTTGAAGAAGACCTTCCATCATCATCCTC
Source organism: Ambystoma mexicanum (assembly GCF_040938575.1). Classification (NCBI taxonomy): domain Eukaryota; kingdom Metazoa; phylum Chordata; class Amphibia; order Caudata; family Ambystomatidae; genus Ambystoma; species Ambystoma mexicanum. The sequence continues at coordinate 415,040,157 of NC_090934.1, read as the reverse complement.
CGTCATGGTCAGAGGGCGCGAAGTAGGCCTGATTGCCTTCTGGAAACAGTGAAGCTCTTCGCCATTGAGGGGCACTGAAATTCACTGACAATTGATCCCTGCTGTCGGCAGGTGGCGAAAAGAGCAAACAGGTTCTTTTGAAACAAAAATAGACATTTTTTTCTGTCGAAAACACTCAAACATAGAAGAAGCTCGCAGAGCAAAACTTGAGGACTCTGAACATTGAAGTGTGCAGTAAAAATCTGAAGATGGCTGCCAGAGGAGGGGCTTAGGGAGAGGACTGTCATTGATGGGGGCAGTATGACCCAGAGGACAGTGATTGGTTTAAAGGAGAAATACAGTTTGTAAGTTAAGTGAAACTGTTTTTCTTTTACTAAGGATTTCCAGCCTGACAGGGAATATTCATGCACATGTGAATCCATACCAGACTCCATGCTGGAGAAGAACAAGTTACTTCTTACCTGGTAACGTTCTTTCGACTGGATGTTCCTCCGACATATTCCTTATCTTTGATAATACGTTTCCAGCTTGCTGGCCTCGGAAATCTTTTCTGTAGAGGGCGCCGCGCGTCGACGTCCGCCGAGTCGATGTCCCTCGACGGCCACCGTATCGGCGCCGACGTCACCATGCCCATAAATAGCCACGCGCTGCGTCCGTTGCTCAGTTCCGTTTTGTAGCATAAGAAAAGACATGCCTGAATTGGTTAGTAACCTTGAAGGAGCGAAAGCTGTAACCACAAGGGAAGTTATCACTGCGGGGATGGATGGGAGGGGCGATAAGGAATACGTCGGAGGAACATCCCGTCGAAAGAACATTACCATGTAAGAAGTAACTTGTTCTTCGAAGGGATTGTGTCCTCCGACGTAGTCCTTATCTTAGACTCCCATAGCAGTGGTATGTAATTGGAGGAGGAAGTGATAGTGTTATGTATCCCTTTAGGAATGGGCCGAATGTAATACGGCCTTGCCAAATCTGGTCTCTTGAGCAGTGGAGGAATCCAGATTGTAAAATTTTGTGAATGTATGTGCAGACGACCATGTGGCAGCCGCACATATGTCCCGGACCGGTACCCCTCTCTGGAGAGCCGAAGAGGCTGCGATACCCCTGGTTGAATGAGCCCTGAGATTTTGGGGTGGCTCTTTCCCTGCTAGTCTATAACATTCCAGGATGGCCAAAATAATCCACCTGGAGATGGTTTGTTTTGTTATGGGTAGTCCCAACTTGTGACCTGAGTATCCTACAAACAGTTGGTCTGCTTGCCTGATCCTAGCCATTCTGCTGATGTAAAAGCTGAGAGCTCGCCTAGGGTCCAGCCTGTGTAGCCTTTCCTCCTCTTTCCCCGGATGGGGAGGAGGGTAGAATGAAGGCAAGGTAATTTTCTGAGTAATATGGAATTCAGAAACCACCTTTGGGAGGAAATTAGGCTTCACCTGTAGGACAACCTTGTCCTTGTGGAAGATTGTATGTGGGAGTTTACAGGAGAGAGCTTGTAGCTCACTCACCCTCCTAGCAGATGTTAGTGCTACCAGTAGGACAGTTTTAAGCGTGAGAAATCTCAATGCGCAAGAGTGAAGAGGTTCGAATGGAGTGCCCATTAAGTAGTTTAAGACTAAATTTAAGTCCCATAATGGAACCTGGAATGGTTTGAGGGTAAACATTAGTTAGACCCTTGAGAAATTGTACAACTAGAGGAATTTTGAAATACGATGGTTCCTCTGCAGTGCGCTTGAAGATAGAAAGCGCTGCGAGATAGTCTTTTACAGTGCCAACTTGAAGGCCTGAGTTTGCCAAGTAGAGTAGAAACGATAACACCGTTGGTGTACCACATGAAAAAGGGTCGATATTCTCTTCCCTACACCAGCTGCAAAACCTGTTCCAACGGCAGCGGTATAAAGACTTTGTTGCTGGTCTTCTGGCCGAAAGCAACACCTCCATGACGTCATCAGGGAGATCCCAATCCTTGTACTTCAACCTTTCAGAAGCCAAGCGTGAAGGTTGAGGGTTCTGGTGTCTGGATGGAGAACCTGACCTCCCTTCTGCGAGAGAAGAACTAGTTACTCTTACCTTGTAACGTTCTTTCGATGGGATGTTCCTCCGACGTATTCCTTATCTTAGATAGAAATCCTTCAGCTTTGCTGGCCTCGGAAAATTTTTTCGCCAGAGGGCGCTGCGCGTCGATGATCGCCGAGTCGATGACCCTCGACGGCCTCCGTGCCGACGTCGACGTCATCCTGCCTATAAAGGCCGCGCGCAGCGTCCGTTGCTCAGTTCCGTTTTGTAGTCCCCAGTAATGTTTTTGGATTAGACTAATCACCTTGAAGGAGCATAGGCTGCAAACCCACAGGAAGTCATACTGCGGGGATGGATGGGAGGGTCGATAAGGAATACGTCGGAGGAACATCCCATCGAAAGAACGTTACAAGGTAAGAGTAACTAGTTCTTCGAAGGGATTGTGTCCTCCGACGTATTCCTTATCTTAGATAGACTCCCATAGCAGTGGTATTGTGACTGGAGGCGGGAGTAATAAAAGTTATGTTACCCTTCCAGAATGGACAGAGTGTAACACAGCCTTGCCGAATCTAGTTTCTTGACTAGAGGAGGAATCCAGACTATAGAATTTGGTAAATGTATGTGCGGACGACCATGTGGCAGCCGCACATATATCTCGAATTGGCACCCCTCTTTGAAGGGCTGAGGATGTTGCGATACCCCTGGTAGAATGAGCCCTTAGATTTTGAGGAGGCTCCTTTCCTGCCAATTTGTAGCACTCCAGAATGGCTAAAATAATCCATCTGGAGATGGTTTGTTTTGTTATTGGAAGGCCCAACTTATGTCCTGCATAACCTACAAAGAGTTGGTCTGCTTGTCTGATCTTAGCCAATCTGCTGATATAGAAGCTCAAGGCTCGCTTAGGGTCCAGCCTGTGCAGTCTCTCTTCCTCCTTCCCCGGATGAGGAGGAGGGTAGAAAGAAGGTAATATAATCTTCTGAGTGATGTGAAACTCCGAGACTACCTTCGGGAGGAAGTTAGGCTTCACCTGAAGAACAACTTTGTCCTTGTAAAAGATTGTATGTGGAGGTTTACACGATAAGGCTTGCAACTCGCTAACCCTTCTAGCAGATGTCAATGCTATTAGCAAAACAGTTTTGAGGGTGAGAAGCTTCAATGAACAAGAGTGTAGTGGTTCAAAAGGGGCACCCTTTAGGAAGTTTAAAATTAGGTTTAAATCCCATAAGGGAACTTGAAAAGGTTTCGGGGGATAAACATTAGTTAATCCTTTTAGGTATTGTATTACCAATGGAATTTTGAAGTATGAAGGCTCCTCTGCAGTGCGCTTAAAGATTGATAGCGCTGCGAGATAGCCCTTAATTGTGCCAACCTGTAGGCCTGAATTAGCCAGGTAAAGTAAGAATGACAACACCATAGGTGTACCACAAGAAAAGGGTTCAATATTCTTTTCTCTGCACCAGCTGCAAAATTTGTTCCAACGGCAGCGGTATAGAGTTTTAGTTGCCGGCCTTCTGGCCGAAAGCAACACCTCCATAACATCATCCGGAAGGTCCCAATCCTTGTACCTCAACCTTTCAGACACCAAGCGTGAAGGTTGAGGGTCTTGATGGCTGGATGGAGAACCTGACCTTCCTTCTGCGAGAGAAGATCCTCTCTGTATGGCAGTCGAATTGGAGGGCAGATGGACATGTCTAGAAGGTCCGGGTACCACGTTCTCCTGGCCCAATCCGGGGCAATTAGGATCATGGTCTTCCGAAACCTTCTCAACCTCCTGATCATTTGAGGAATGACAGGGACCGGAGGGAACGCGTACAGAAGTGGGAACTCCCAGTCCACTACGAACGCATCTCCTAGAGCTCCTCTCGGGGGAAATTCCCTTGAGCAAAATCTGTCGCACTTCCTGTTGATACTGGTGGCGAACAGATCCACTTGAGGGGTTCCCCAAAGGGCGAAGATCTCTTGAAGGACTTCCTGAGCTATCTCCCACTCGTGAGAGACTGTGCTCTGCCTGCTCAGAGCGTCCGCTGTCAAGTTCTTCTCTCCGGCTAGGTGAATTGCCGATAGAGAGATTCCTTCCTGAATTGCCCAAAACCAGAGCTGCATCGCCTCTCTGCACAGTGGTAGTGAGCCTACGCCTCCTCTTTTGTTGAGGTAGTGCATGGCCACTGTATTGTCCGTCATTATTAGGACGTTTCTTCCCCGTACAGACGGCAGAAAAGCCTTCAGCGCTAGTCTGATGGCTCTCAGCTCCAACAGGTTGATATGTAGTCTGGACTCCGATGGAGACCAACGACCGCTGATGGTCAAGTCGTTGGCGTGAGCTCCCCACCCCGTGAGTGAGGCATCCGTGACTACTGTTATCTCCGGCCATGGTTGCCAAAACATTTCTCCTTTCAGGATGTTCTCCCGACAGGCCCACCACTGAAGGTCTCGGGCTACTTTGACCGGGATCCGAAGGAGATCTGTCATCCTTCCTGAGAACTGTGACCACTGAGTTCTCAGTGCCCACTGGAGGGATCTCATTCTCAGGCGAGCCTCCGGCACGAGGAATATGCAGGATGCCATGAGGCCTAGCAACCTCAGAAAGTCGTAGGCTGGGAGATATTGGGCATTCTGAAATCTGATGACCATCTGCAGAATATCTCGAGCCCTCACCTCTGGTGGCAAGGCTTTTCCCAGGGAAGTGTCCAGGACTGCTCCAATGAATTGGAGTCTCTGTGATGGTATCATCTGTGACTTCTTTAAATTGAGGGAGAAGCCCAGCTTGTGAAGGAAGTGGCAAACATAATCTAGTTGTCTCTGAGCCTGTTCCGAAGATACAGCTCTGATCAACCAATCGTCTAGGTAAGGGTAGACATGAATCCCTTCCCTCCTTAGACTTGCAGCCACAACCGACATTAGCTTGGTAAAGACCCTCGGGGCGGAGGTTAGCCCAAATGGCAGAACTCGAAATTGATAATGAGAGCTGCCAATTGCGAACCTCAGGTATCTCCTGTGCCTGGGATGGATCGGCACATGGAAATAAGCGTCCTGGAGGTCTAGAGATACCAACCAGTCCTGAAGCTGGAGGGCCTGAAGGATCTGAGAGAGAGTCACCATCTTGAACTTGTCCTTTCGGAGGAATTTGTTCAATTCCCGTAAGTCTAAGATGGGTCTCAGTCCTCCGTCCTTCTTCGGTATTATGAAGTAGGGGGAGTACCAACCCTTGTTCCTTTCCGCTACAGGTACCAGTTCTATGGCACCTTTCTCTAGCAGGTCTAAAACCTCCTGCAAGAGGAGCGGATCTGGAAGCTTCAAAGGGTTGTTCCCCGGTGGATGACTCTGAGGGATATGTAGGAAGGGCAGGCAGTAACCTTGGGCCACTGTCTCCAGAGCCCAAGCATCTGACGTAATAGCCTGCCATTCCGTCAGATGGTGAGTTAACCTGCCCCCTACTGGTGTTCTGTGAGGGGAGACCTCAGAGTGGTTTTGAAGCGGCTGATGCAGTTGCCGAAGGTAAAGTGGCTCCTGCTCCTGCGGGTGCGGCTTTCTTTCCACTACCCCGTCCACCACGGGTAAATCTTCCTTGGCCTCTTTGAGCCGGTCGTCCCCTGCCCCTTCCATATGAGGAATAGTAACGAAAGGACCGTCCTCTCCACGATGATCCCGAAGGACGAAAGGTATTCTGACGGATAGCAGCTCCCAATGACTTGGCTGCTGCCTTGGACGTTTGCAGTTTCTCCAAACTGTCATCCGCCTTCTTTCCAAAGAGGGTAGAACCGTCAAAGGGCATATTCAAAAGCCTGGTCTGCACGTCAGAGGCAAAACCAGACTTCCTCAACCACGCATGCCTGCGGATTGTGGTACTTGCCGCCATGGCCCTGCTGATACTGTCAGCAGAATCTAGGCCAGTTTGTAGGGTCTCGCACATCGCATCTTTACCATCCCTGATGATGTTTAAAAATGCGTCCCTTTCCTCTCCTTCTTGGAGGCAGTCAGCCGCTGATGAAGCGCACTCCCAAAGGGTGTGGCTGAACCTAGCGAGCGTACAGGTCGCGTTAATAGACTTTAACGCCATGCTACAGGCAGAAAAAACCTTCTTAGCCATGGCATCATATTTTTTGTCATCCCTATCCTGCGGAGCAGTGGGGTATGCAGATGTGCTGCCTGATGAGGTTGCAGCCTGTACAACCAAGCTCTCAGGAGTAGGGTGTTTTGACAAATATTCAGGGTCAGAACTAGCCACCCTGTATTTTGTTGACAGTTTTTTATTTACTGCCGGGATAATTTCTGGCGTTTCCCAGTTTGTCAAAATCCTTCTCTGTAGAGCAGAGTGAAATGGAACCACAGGATCCTCCTGTGGGCCCTTGTCCAGTATGTCAGTGAGGTCATCCTGCTGAAAGGCAGGAGAAGGTGCAGACCAACCCATAAATTCTATGATTCTAGACATCAGAGCTCTATATGGAGTCTCCGCATGTTCTCCTGGGTCTGGTTTGATAAATTCTGCTTCAGGAGAAGTGTCCAAGCCACTAGCTTCCTGAAGTGCATCCTGAAGATTTTTTAATCTTCCTTCCTCAGAGGCGAAAGTCTCTGGCTCTGGTGATGTGGTCCTCTGTAAATCAATATCTTGGTCTGAATCCTCCCTTTCCTCAAAAATCGAGGTTAAAGGGGGATACATTGGTTTTTGGAATGGTATAAACCCCATTTCCAATGCAGAAGGAGCCATCATCACAGGCCTTGAAAACGTCGATGTCGTCGACACCGACGTGAAAGTACTCGAAGGCGCCGTGAAAAGCGTCGAGAAATGTGTACTAGGCCTCGAAGAACTCGAAAGGATCGGAGTCTTGCTCGAGAACGACGTCGACGTTCTCGGCGTCGAGTCGGAGGTCTTTTGTCTAACCGTTGGCTGTGGAGTAGCCGTGGTTCTTTCCTTCACCGGCGTCGATATCGGCGTCGACGTCGGCGTCGACTCGATCGACTGATGCGCCGATGAATCCTTCGACAACGGCGTCGATGGCGCCGACCTCTGTTTCGAAGGAGTTTTCGACGATGGCGTCGATGATGCTTTATCTCCCGATGGCTCGAGGCGCTTTCGGGTTGACTTTTCCGCCGGGTACTGCGACTCGCGGCGTTTAGATTTTTTGGGTTTTTTACCCGGGGTATCACCCTCAGCTGTCTTCGAGGGGGACGAGGCCGCTTTCTCGAAGACGCTTAGCATCTTTTTCCTGAATTCCTCCCACTCAGCTTGCGAGCTGCGTTTTGTGGGGCAATGAACTCTCTCAGGAGAACTCGACGAAGATGACGAAGGGGATCTCCTACGTCTCTTCTTCGAGTGTCTCGATGTCGACGAGTGGTGGGAGCCACTTCGTGATCTAGATCGAGAGTGTTTTTTATGGTGAGGAGACGAACGTCTCGACTCTACCGAAGAAGCTTTCGAGGAAGTTAAAGTTGACCTACCTCTCTCGAGCTTCCCCCTACGCTCCTTCAAGGCTTTCGCCGTCATGGAAAGGCATTCCTCACACTCCGAACTCTGGTGCGTGATTCCCAGACACCACAAACAGACCCTGTGAGGGTCCGTCAACGACATTTTCTTCCCGCAGTCTCGGCACTTTTTGAAACCGGACCGAGGGGTCGTCGGGTCGGAGGAGGATGCCATCGATATCGAGGTAAATAGTAGTTATTATATACGTTATCTTGACGAGAACTGAGCAACGGTGTTCCGAGGCACAACGAAGCGCGGAAAAACGGAACTGAGCAACGGACGCTGCGCGCGGCCTTTATAGGCAGGATGACGTCGACGTCGGCACGGAGGCCGTCGAGGGTCATCGACTCGGCGATCATCGACGCGCAGCGCCCTCTGGCGAAAAAATTTTCCGAGGCCAGCAAAGCTGAAGGATTTCTATCTAAGATAAGGAATACGTCGGAGGACACAATCCCTTCGAAGATTCTCTTTGAGTGGAAGACGGATTGGAGGACAGATGGACATATCTAGAAGGTCCGGGTACCACGTTCTCCTGGCCCAATCCGGGGCAATTAGGATCATGGTTTTCCGGAATCTTCTCAACTTCCTGATCATTTGAGGAATAATAGGGACTGGTGGGAACGCGTAAAGGAGTGGAAACTCCCAGTCCACTACGAACGCATCTCCTAGAGCTCCTCTCGGGGGAAATTCCCTTGAACAGAACAGATCGCACTTCCTGTTGGTGCTTGTGGTGAACAGATCCACCTGAGGGGTTCCCCAAAGGGCGAAGATCTCTTGAAGGACTTCCTGAGCTAGCTCCCACTCGTGGGAGACTGTGCTCTGCCTGCTCAGAGCGTCCGCTGTCAAATTCTTCTCTCCGGTTAGGTGGACTGCCGATAGAGAGATTCCTTACCGAATTGCCCAAAACCAGAGCTGCATTGCCTCTCTGCACAGTGGCAGTGATCCTACGCCTCCTCTTTTGTTGAGGTAGTGCATGGCCACCGTGTTGTCCGTCATTATCAGGATATTTCTTCCCTGTACTGATGGCAGGAAAGCTTTCAGCGCTAGTCTGATCGCTCTCAGCTCTAATAGGTTGATATGTAGTCTGGACACCGATGGAGACCAACGACCGCTGATGGTCAAGTAGTTGGCATGGGCTCCCCACCCTGTGAGTGAGGCGTCTGACTACTGTTATCTCCGGCCATGGTTGCCAAAACAGTTCTCCTTTCAAGATGTTCTCTGGATAGGCCCACCATTGAAGGTCGTGGGCTACCTTGTCCGGAATCCGGAGGAGGTCTGCCATTCTCCCTGAGAATTGTGACCACTGACTTCTCAGTGCCCACTGAAGAGATCTCATTCTCAGGCGAGCCTCTGGCACAAGGAAGATGCGGGATGCCATGAGGCCTAGCAACCTCAAAAAAGTCGAAGGCTGGGAGACGCTGGGCATTTTGAAACTTGGTGACCATCTGTAGAATATCTTGAGCCCTCACCTCTGGTGGCGAGGCTTTTCCCAGGGAAGTGTCCAGGACCGCTCCAATGAACTGGAGTCTCTGAGATGGTATCATCTGTGACTTCTTTAAATTGAGGGAGAAGCCCAGTCTGCGAAGGAAGAGGCAGACATAATCTAGCTGGGTCTGGGCCTGTTCCGAAGATACGGCCCTGATCAGCCAATCGTCCAGGCAGGGATAGACGTGGATCCCTTCCCTCCTTAGACTTGCCGCCACTACCGACATCAGCTTGGTGAAGACCCTCGGGCGGAGGTCAGCCCAAATGGCAGAACTCGAAATTGATAATGAGAGTTGCCAATTGCGAACCTCAGGTATTTCCTGTGCTTGAGATGGATTGGCACATGGAAATGAGCATCCTGAAGGTCCGGAGATCCCAGCCAGTCCTGGAGCTGGAGGGCCTGAAGGATCTGAGAGAGTTACCATCTTGAACTTGTCCTTCCTGAGGAACTTGTTCAATTCTCGTAAGTCCAGGATGGGACTCAGTCCTCCGTCCTTTTTTGGTAGTAGGGGGAGTACCAGCCCTTGTTCCTGTCCGCTACAGGTACCGGTTCTAGGGCACCTTTCTCTAGCAGGTCCATAATTTCCTGCAAGAGGAGCAGATGTGGAACCTTTAGGGAGCTGTTCCCCGGTGGATGACTCTGAGGGATGTGTAGAAAGGGTAGGCAGTAACCTTGGGCAACTGTCTCCAATGCCCAAGCATCTGACGTTCTAGCCTGCCATTCCGTCAGATGGCGAGTTAACCTGCCCCCTACAGGTGTCTTGTGTGTGAAGGCCTCAGAGTGGTTTGGGGGCGGCTGATGCAGATGCCGAGGGTAAAGAGGCACCTGCTGCTGCTGCGGTCTTAGTACTTTTGACCCGTCCACCTCGGGTGGATCTCCTTTGGCCTCTTTGAGCCGGCTGTCCTCTGCCTTTCCCGAATGCGGAATAATAGCGAAAGGACTTTCCTCTCCTAGAGGTTCCTGAGGGGCGAAAAGGAGTTTGGCGGATAGCAGCTCCTAAGGATTTTGCTGCTGCTTTAGAAGTCTAACTTTTCCAGACTGTCATCAGCCTTTTTCCCGAATAATGAAGAGCCGTCAAAGGGCATATTCAAAAGTCTGGCCTGTACATCAGGGGCAAAGCCCGACTTTCGTAACCACGCATGCCTGCGGATTGTTGTACTTGCCGCCATGGCCCTGCTGATACTGTCAGCAGAATCGATGCCCGTTTGAAGTGATTCGCACATGGCATCTTTGCCATTTTTAATGATGTTAAGGAAGGCTTCCCTTTCCTTCGGGTATGCAGTCAGCCGCTGATGAAGCACACTCCCATAGTGTGTGACTGAACCTGGCGAGCGTACAGGTGGCGTTGATGCACTTCAACGCCATACTACAGGCAGAGAAGACCTTCTTTGCCATAGAGTCGTACCTCTCGTCATCCCTATCCTGTGGGACAGTAGGGTAAGCAGTCCTACTGCTGGATGAAGTTGCAGCTTGAACCATCAGGCTCTCTGGGGTCGGGTGTTTTGATGGGTATTCAGGGTCAGCAGCCGCTACCCTATACTTTGTCGACAATCTTTTATTGACTGCTGGGATAACTTCGGGAGTTTCCCAATTGGATGCAATTTTTCTTTGTAGGGCTGCATGGAAGGGGACCACCGGGTCCTCCTGTGGGCCTTTGTCCAATATATCTGTTAGATCATCCTGTTGGAAAACATGTGAAGGCGAAGACCAACCCATAAACTCAATTATTCTTGCCATCAGGGTTCTATATGGTGTTTCGGCATGTTCCCCTGGGTCTGGCTTTACAAATTCCACTTCTGGGGAAGTGTCCAGTCCACTTGCCTCATGAAGTGACTCCTGTAGTTCCTTCAGCCTTCTTTCTTCAGAGGTGAAATCCTCTGCAGTAGGCAGAGTGGTTCTTTGTAAACCAAATGTTTCCTGGTCAGAGTCTTCCCCTTCTTCATAAATTGAAGAAAGACCAGGGTATTCTGATCTCTGAAATGGAGTAAAGCCCATCTCTAGGGCCGAAGGAGCTAAACTCGTCGTTATTGGATGAGAAAATGTTGATGTCGTCGACGCCGATGTAACCGGCTTCGAAGGCGCCGAAAACGGCGTCGAAAAAACTGAAAGGGGTCTCGAAGAACTCAAGAGGATTGGGATCCTACTCGTGGGCATCGACGACGGTTTCGGCGTCGTGCCGGAGGCCCTTGAAATCACCGTTGGCTGTGGAGCCTTGGTCCTCTCTTTCATTGGCGTCGATCGACCGACCGACCGACGCGTCGAGGAACCCTTCGACAACGGCGTCGATGGCGCCGATCCGTGCATCGAAGGAACCTTCGACGACAGCGTCAAAGACGGTGCCTTCTTACCCGATGGCTCATGGCGCTCTCGGGTGGAATGTTTCGCCGGGTGCTGCGACTCGCGGCGTTTTGATTTTTTTGGTTTTTCACCCGGGGTATCACCCTCAGCTGTCTTCGAGGGGGTCGAGGCCGCATTCTCGAAGACGCTTAACATTTTCTTTCTGAATTCCTCCCACTCAGCTTGAGAACTTTGTTTGGTGTGACAGGAAACTCTTTCTGGGGACACAGAAGAAGACGAGGAATGGGACCTTCAAAGTCTCTTTTTTGAGTGTCTAGATCTCGACGAATGGTGGGAACAGAATGGGAGCGTTTTCGACGGCGAGGAGACGAATGCCTTCGAAATAGATAGTAAACCTGACTGAACTGAGCAGCGACGCTCTGAGGCCCCACGAAGCGCGGAAAAACGGAACTGAGCAACGGACGCAGCGCGTGGCTATTTATGGGCATGGTGACGTCGGCGCCGATACGGTGGCCGTCGAGGGACACCGACTCGGCGGACGTCGACGCGCAGCTCCCTCTACAGAAAAAATTTCCGAGGCCAGCGAGCTGGAAACGTATTATCAAAGATAAGGAATACGTCGGAGGGCACAATCCCTTCGAAAGATGGTTTTCTACCTTTGTGGTTGGAGGAACGTTGGTTGGTTGGTTTTGAAATTTCAGGGTGTGTCTGTGCTGGAGTATGGACAAAACCCACTAGTCAATTATGAAGTTCGACCACTTGGCGAGGAACTGGGAAAGACGTCTTCCCACAGGGGAATGGAAATTGGAGCGAGTCTGCAGACTGGTCAGGCCTGCTTACTGGCTTGACCCCCTTGCTTACAAGGAGCATCACCAATGCTGGTTTCCCCTGTAGGTTTTGGACCTTCCCCTGTAGGCGTCACCTGATGGATAGGTGGAAGATCGATATTACTGTGTCCGATAAAACAGCCTATAGTGCCGGTAGGATTTTGGAAGCAGGTGCTGTTGCAGGGTACCCAGTAACCTGGGGGTCAGTCATGATGGCCTGGAGTGAGTCATTGACCACCTTCCCTAAGAGGTCCTCTTGATCACAAGGCATGTCCACTATTTTGACTTGCACCTCTGGATGAAATTGGTAGCCTTCAACCATCCCTGTTATCACAGCACCAGACCGCTGCACATCTGCCAGAAACCGATGTAAGCGGTGTAAGCGATGCTATCAGAGACGGCGTCGCCTTCCCGAAGAAGTTTAAATGCTGCCTCATTGTGCTCTAGGAAAAAATCCAGGATAGAGCCCATTTTGAACAACAACTCCTTGTCATAGGGGGACAGAAAAGGAATTAGCGGCTTTAATAGCAGTGGCCGCAGTGGAAACACTGCACTTGCTAAAAGCATAAAGTTGCCTTCCTTCCTTATCCGGTGGAACAGCACATGATGAACAAGGGTTGGCCGAGCATATGACGGTTGCAGCAGAGACCACAGAATCTGGACTAGACTGGTTTTGCAGGTTTGAAAGCACTCTCAGGGGCGCTGTGCTTCATCTCAAACCAGTCCTTTTTCACATGGGCCATACAGAGGTTCTTTATGGTTAGGAGGCCATCCTTCGGGGGCCTGTTATCTGCATTGGTACAAGGAAGCCTTCCTGCCCCTGCTCCTCCAGGAGCAGGTGAAACATAGTTGCAGCCTTGGACATTAGAGAGTGGAAAGTACCAATCTCTCCAGGAGTAGAATCCCTGATGGGTGAATCATCAGGTTTGCCATGTGCAGGAATTAGGTCATCAAACTTAGTTGTAGCACAAGTATAAGTACTAACCTGAGAGCTGTCGTCTTCAATCTCTGATTCAGAGGGCTAAATAGGAGGGCGTGGAGCCAATGGAGAAACACTACTGCAGCATCTACGAGAAGGCAGGGGAGCAGGTGACTTCCACAGAGTTAGCAAGACCAACATTCGAAGGAATGCTGTTCCATGTCATGGCAATATGCCACATCCTGCAGCCACCCCTGTACACTCAGCGGATGGCACTTTCCCCCATGCCATCTCCACTCTCCTACAAGCCTCAACCAGTAGCAGGCCTGCCAGGCATCTAGACACCCATGGCAAGGATCATGTGCATCCCAAAAGCACCACCATGGGATCCGGCTCCAGATGTTCCCCAATAATCAGTCTGGTGTGGAGGGGAAGTGTCTGTGAAGCCTGGCCAGCTATGGTGGACCTGATGCAGGAAATTGAAGTGTATCCGATTGAATTTTGAGATTAGGGATACTTTCCGAGTTTGAGCTAGTACATATTTTCAGTCCTCCTCAGGAATCCCCCAGCCAAAGTCCCCTTCTGTCATGATCTCTGCTTCCAAAAGATCAGGACTTGCCCGACTCCCTTGGAAGCAGACCCATAACCCCGGTTCCGAGTGCCAGTCAGTCCCAATTGGGACCTTTTGGGCCCTCTCCTGGCGCCAGTGGCACCAGGCTCATAAAGATGCCCAGTCCCAGCGCTGGAAGCGCCGGGCTCATAATGCTTGGGTGGACTTACCTGCAGCAGACCATGCTGCTTACTTACCTGCCAGTTGAACCCCTGATCCTCTTCTGTTCGGGACTACTTTTCCTGTTAGGTGGGGCAGGAGCCACTCCCTAGGTTCAGAACACTGGAACTCTTCTGGAAAGCAGGAACTCTTTTCTTACCTAGGCGTGGCTGTGGAAGGAGACACCTAAGCACTACAGGAGGCTATTTAAACCACAGCCGATGAATGAATCTTGCTTTGCGTTATTCTGCATTCTCTGCAGCAGAACGCTCATCGTGTCTTCTGCTCCTGATCCTGGGCCTAAGGGAACAAAGGCTTACCATCCTGGAATCCAGTCTTCAGCAGCACCTGTACAGACAAAGAAAGAACAGGTTAGCACTACGGTCTTCAGTGGCAGCGCATCTCTTACCTGGTCCATCGGCTGTCACCAACGCCTCGCGCTGCATTCCGGCATCTGAAAGACAAAGGCTTACCTACTCTTCGCATGCTCCGGAGGTCTTCGCACTGCATTCCGGCATCTGAAAGACAAAAGCTTACCAGCTCTTCGCACGCTCCGGAGGCCTTCGGCGCTGCATCCCGCATCTGAAAGACAAAAGAAGGTGCGTTTAAAGGCATTGGGCAACTTTATTACTCACGTGCCATTACTCCTTCCCACGCCGAATCCAGTGGATATTCCAGCACCCTTCAGCTTCTCTAAAGCTCCGAACTTGTACCTGCAAGATAAAAGGGACAGTTAGTGCGCATCGTGAAGCAGGCAACAAGCGCTTACTTACGTGCTTCCAGGCGCTTCTATTCCTCACGCGGGTTCGATCTTCAACTCTCATCAGCCCGCCATCCGCCATCGCCGGAACCCTGCAAAACAAGAGATATCATTACAAAAGACTTAAGACATTTGAAGTGCCCAGAACTTACCGTTCGTGCAGTTAACGACGGACGGCAGTCCTCTGAGGTCAAGAGGCCTGCACCCTTATCCAGTGAAGAAACTGGTTACGGCACCCTGCCCCGAGGCAGATGGAGAGCTCGGCGTTCACTTACCTAAGGTGAGGGCGTTAACCTTTGGGGTTCTACAGGAGAAGAGAAAGGGAAGAGGAGAGAGGCACCCAATAACCCCAGTTCATTAATCCCATATTTTCTATCTGCAGACATCTTCCTCTTCGAGTCAGACATACAGTGCACAGAGGTCCAGCCCAAAGAGCCAACCGTGTGTTACACATCACCTTTGAAGATACGGCATTCACCCAGTCAAGACCGCCGCCTCTGCGGGAATCAGGTGAGCGTTACACTTTCCTACCGCTGTCTCAGCACCAGCCTCTCCCACAGAATGTCAGTCATAAGGCTGCTATAAAATTACGATACCAACTAACCCTCACCTCATGGCTGAATCACCCCCTGCAGCAGCACCCACGTGGGGGGTTGACAGGGAAACAAGGGGAAGAGTGCCCGAAACGTATACCGTACCCGGAAACATAAAAAGACATCCAGAGCAGAGTCCTTAGCCTGCTGCAGGGACAGAAACACTGTCAATAAAGAAGTCCCCAAGGGAGGAGATGCCCAGCCTGTCCACCCACCGCAGATCCGCAAGCTCTCCCGTAATGGTCAAACTGACCACAAGTCGAGCAGGGAGGATGGGGGTGAGCACAGGGTGCTGACACCCATCTTGCCCGCCATCTTCCTCCAGACCGCACATGTGATCTGAACTATATTGACGGAACCAGGCGCCACCCCAGAGGCTCCCAGGACCACAGACTGCAAAAGAGCAAGGGCAGCGAGCGCTTGCTCCACCCGCACATGGGGCCACACAAAGTGAATGGAGTACCAATGCTTCAGGAAATGTGCGTGTGCCACCCAATAATACCATTCCAAATTCGGCAGAGCTAGACCCTACTCTCGAACGACTGCATCAATCTAGCACCCTCGCTGGCCTCCCTGCCCAGATCATGTCTAGGATAAGCCCCCGCAGCCACAGGGAAAAAAAACAAAAAAAAAAACAGAGTAACACCGGGTCATTGACGAAGAGATGAGTTTGGGTAACACAATGTTTACAATTGTGATTCGACCTAGCAGCTTAAGCAGTAATGCCTTCCATCTTGCCACCTTATCCTGAAGGGCCGATACCGCCCGTCCATAGTTATCCCAGAACAGTTCTTCGTGGCTAGCTAACACCTCCACCCCCAGGTACTGGACCCCAGAAGACTACCACCTTAGAACAAACTCATCTTCAAATGTCCTTGTCCTGTTGAGATGGGCAAGACCACGGATTTACTGCAGTTAATCCTCAAGCCGGAGAACTCCCCAAACCTGACCACTTCCCGCATCACTGGAGCCAAGTTGTGCTCTGGGTCACCAGGAAAAAGATCCACATCATCCGCATACAGTGATTTGATCAGCCTGTGCGGACCGAACTGTAGACCCCGTACAATACGCCTCTCCCTCAGAATAGCTGGCAGGGGCTCCATCGCTAAAGCAAAGAGGAGCGTGGACAGCAGACATCCCTGCTGCGTCCCCCACCCCATATCAAAGCTTTGAGACCGGCGAGCGTCCAACCACTATCCTCTTCGTACGGTTGACGTATAGAATGGATACCATAATGATGAAGCGGGAACCGAACCACAATTTTTGGAGAACTGCAAATAGGGATGGCCATTTGACAGAGTCAAATGCAACAACTGCAACAACTTGCACTCCAGACTCAAGCGCTGCCAAGACATCGAAAAGACGGTCCAACTCTTAAGATTTATTCCTCCCGAGGAAAAACGCGGCCTGATCCGCATGCGTCAAAGAGAGCAGCCGATTAGTCAGCACCTTGGCAAAAGATCTTATCATCCAAGTTAATTAACGAGATTGGCCGATAGGATGCGCATTCCTCCGATGGTTTTCCCAGTTTGTGCAAAAGGACGATATTTGTCTCCCGCAGCGTAGGCGGAAGCGTCCCCGACCCAGTGACACTGCATAAACTTGCCGGGGGACATAGACGCCGAAAGGTCGCTGATCACCAACTGCCTCCATAGAGATCTCCCAGTTGAGCACCTCGCGGAGAGGCGGCTCCACCCAATACTGCTCAACCCCCTCTAGTTAACGCTGCAAGCTCTCAGAATCCTGCGAGTACCTGGACCTGTACAGGCGCCTACAAAAAGCCTGAAATTCCACAGCAATGTTCTCTTCCGCACACAGGGGCCTGCCCTGGGGAATACCTGATGCATTCCACTTGCGGGGGTTTCCCCATCAGCCGCTAGTAACCGGGCCAGCAGGGCCCCGGGCTTCAGTCCCCTCCCTTACTGTCTCACCTGGTGCACTTGGCTTAGAAACCGCACCTCTGGGTCCACGTTAGCCCTGATTGCGTTGAGCGCCTGCCAGAGCTCGGCCAGGATCTTGGAATCCGCCATGGACGTGTATTCACCCTTCAGTCACTTCACACATACTTCCCCACTTCAAGCTCCCCCTTGATCAACCAGATGATTCAGTTCTCTTTAGTCATACATACCCCTCTGATAAAGCACTTGAAGCACTCCCAAAGTATTCCCTCAGAAGAGACAGAGCCCTCACTGTGTTCAAGGTAGGCCTTGATCTCGCCCTGCAGCTCCTGGCTAAACACCTCATCCTGAAGGGAAGCAGGCTAAAACCGCCAAGAGTAGGTCCCTGTGTCTCCCCTCCCACCAGGCACTCCAGGACCACCAGATAATGGGCCAACAGGGTCCGGAGGAAGAATCAGGCAGTTACCCTCTCAGGGGACACTAGCAAATAGTCGAGCCTGGAAGTGGACTCATGTAGCCAAGAATGGAAGGTGTAGTTGCGTGCATCCCTATGGTACCTCCGCCACATGTCCTCCAGGTTATATGTCCAACACCTCCTGCACCTAAAGACCCGCTTTGGACAGTGGGCCGGAGCTACCACCCGATCTATCCACCTAGGGCTCCAACACTGTATTCAGAGTCCAACCCCACACTATGGTGGCATCCCGAAACCCAGGTAGTTGAACCATCACCCAGTTGAAGGCGTTTATATTGTGAACATTCGGCCCATAGGAGTTCACCAATTTGACTTTCATCCCTTCCAGGATAGACCAACAAAGCCCTACCCTCTTCATCTCTTGCCACTGAGATCAGCTGAAACGTAACCCCTCTGCCTATCAGGATAGCCACCCCCCTCGCATAGAACGAGTAAGATGAAAAGTACCTGTGGCACCCCCAGTGCAAGCCCCACCTGCATTACGAGGAGGGGGTAAGGTGCTTCTCCTGAATAAATGCTACCTCTACCCCGATGCCTACATAAATACTGCACCACCAACTTGACTTTCGAGGTCCGGTTCCCCCCTCTTATATTCCATGTGCCTGCTCCAAGGACCATCCCAATTCGTCAGTGGCATTTAAGTGGGCCCAGGCACTCCCAGGCCAATTGCGCCGCCTTTACTGAAGCTTTCCTGCCAGTGGGTCACGGCACACAGACCCTGACTCCAAACAAACACCACAACACAAACCATCCCTAACTGTACTTCCATCTGGCACCCCCCACACTTCCAGCCCTAACCCCCCTCCATTCTGCCCACACCACCAAGCCACTGCCCGACACCCACCATGCCAAACATGAATAAAAACAATGCTGTGCTCGGGCGCTATTATCCATCTAGGCAGGTGTCGGCTCAGCAACCTGAGGGTAGCCATAACACTATCTAGGCGGCCTCAGCCACCGAATGAAACATCACAGGCCTGTTTACTGCGGTTAGGCGTCCAATCTGTCCTTTTCAATACTCTTTCAGCTCAACACAGTCTCTTTGTTCAGGAGAGGGATACCAGCCAGAGACCTTCGAATGAGCACCCACGTGGCGCCAGACTCTCTCTCTGGTACCAAGTTTGTTAATTAAAAAAAAAAAAGACTTATCATATGCCTGCCCTGGCTACCAGTGCAGGAGGGTTCAATGTACGGCTGACATCCGTCAAACCACTAGCCATCTGTGATTCCCGGTCTTAGGTTACTTTTGTCGGAGGCTTTGCAGGTCTGGGTTGAAAAGTGCAAGGGCAATTCCCTCCTTGACGTCCTTTCAGGTCTGGCTGCCTTTTTCCTCCGTTTGAACTGTCGGAATAGCTGCTTCCGCGTGCGTTTCGGCTTTGCTCAGAGCGTGCTCTTGTGCTCTGCCTTTTATTCCTTTGGGGAAGGGAAAGGGCAGCCAGGTGTGTGTAGCTGTCGGCAATTGCCTGACTCTGCCTGACCCTTGTGTTGAGACATTTCAGGTAAATGGCTCTGGTATTAGTCTGTTGTCGCTCACGGTGTGAGAAAGTGTTTGTGCTGGAAAAAGGGGGGTGGAGGGTTTCTAAATATACTTCTGCGCAGGATGGGGAAAAGGTGTCATAAGGAAGGGGATACTGTATCTCACCCTTCAGTGTCCTGCTCCCACTTCCACTCCCAGACGACCCCTCATCCAGGTGATCCTCCCATATTGGTCCACCCCCAGGAACTACATCCAATAGCGATGGCCGTATCGTGGCATCCTGGATGACAGATCACCAGGGACTAGCGGGTGAGACACTTTCAGGTTTCACACAGCTCTCTCAATGACAGATAGGGGAGACAGCTCTATGTTGCCCAGGACTTCTCCGCAGAGGGATTCAACTAACTCCTCCATCTTGATCTCCCGCTTCCCAATTTCGACCAGCCGAATATAATTCCTGCAAGCCCAGCCCTCCAGGTCCTCATTATTTGCGCCCACCAACTTCAGCTGCACCTCCAGGGCTGACACCCTCGCCATGAGCGACACCAATCCATCCTCCAATCCGGACACCCTGTGCTCCACCTCATCCAGGCGATCCCTGTGTTTGTCCAGCCAGTGTTGCAGCATGTCAACCTTCAAGGAGAGAGGGTCCAGCTTGGAGTTCCCTAATGTCCATCTCTGGAGCCGGGGGCTGAGCCAACCACACCGGCAGCTGCCCCCGTGGGCTCCAACTACCCGGGCTGGACCCGGGGAGTTTTGGAGGAGGGTCCCCCCTCGAGATACCATTAGGCCCTAAAAGACTGTGAAATTGTGGATTTATGGACTAATGAAAATTGTTTCTTTGGTATGTTGTCACTTGGTTTTCGATTTTTTTGAGATTGGTTGTTGTGTACAGTTTAACTTATTAGCGGCTTCTGGCTTTATGAAATTCCTCTAATTAAAAGAATTGCATTTGTTTTCTTTGGCAATGTATAAATAAATGTATTGTTCAAAGTAAACCCCCCAGTTGGTCCTTGTTCCTGTATGCTTATTGATGGTTCACCGACCCTGGGGTGATTGGGACACCTGCTTATTCAGTTTAGAGGTTTTTTTAAAGGCAAAAGTGTATTAGTGAGGTATGAGGGCAATGAATAAGGTGCCTTTACTTGTGAGATATTTCTGAGTTGCAATAGGCCTTGGAAGAACAAAGTGTTCTAGGTTTATTTTTTGTTCGTTTATTCATGCACTTTTCCTCAATGTTTTCACCAAATATGTTTTTATCTCGCTGCCCAAAAAGAAATCTTGAGCCATACCCTGATGCCCACACACACATTTTTTTGTTGACTGTTAAGACACAGTTGGGTGATTAAGACTGGTCGGATTTATTGGTGCATTGGTCGAATCACAATAGTTGCCCTAGGTGTGCAGACAGACTTGTTTACAGTTGCACTTTGGGTATATGCCGTTTGCATGTCATGAATTACCAACACGTGTTTCGACCTAGGGTCTTTCTCAAGGTGTGTAAGAGCAGGCTTGGTTGGTCCTAGATGTGAGTGGCTGAGTAGCCTCTGCTAAAGCCCAGGGGGGCTAGTTGTTCTCGTAGCGTGCTCGCAGCGATCTAAATATATTTAATAGGAACACCTTTTTGCAAGCAGAAGTAGTAGCAATGCCCCTAGTGGAATAAGCTCTCAAGCCTTCTGCTGCTCCTTGTCGGCCAGCCTGTAGCATTCGGAAATAGCTAGAACAATCCATCTGGATAAAGTCTGTTTTGTTACAGCCTGTCCCAGTCCATAAAATGAAAGTCTGAAATGACCTTAGGTAGGAATGAAGGCTTGACCCACAGGACGACCATGTCCCAAAGAAATACTGCAAATGGTGGTTTAGAGGATAGTGCCTGCAACTCACTCACTCTACAAGCTGATGTTAGTGCTATCAACAAGATGGTCTTGAATGTTAGTAGCCTTAAATGACATGAAAGGAGTGGTTTAAATGGTGCACACTTAAGATATTTCAACATCAGATTAAGGTCCCAAACGGGAACCTGAAAGGGAGCTGGAGGGAACACATTAGTGAGTCCCTTCAGAAATTGTATCACCAAAAAGTATCTTAAAATATGAAGTTTCCTCAGACGAGCGCTTGAAGATGAAAAGCGCTGCCAAATAATCTTTAATGGTCCCAACCTGGAGCCCCAGATTGGCCATGTACAGCAGAAAGGATAACACCTCTGGTGTTTTGCAAAGCAAAGTGTCCTCATCCTTGCCCCTGCACCAGCTGCAGAACCTGTTCAAACGGTAGCAGTACAAAGATTTTGTTGCTGGCCACCTGGCCGAAAGCAAAATCTCCATTACGTCATCCGGGAAGTCCCAATCCTTGTACCTCAGCCACCATGCGTGAAGGCAGTGTCTCTTGACCTCTGGACTTAGAACCAGACCCTCCTCTCGTGAGAGAAGGTCCTCTCTTTGTGGAAGAGGTATTGGAGGGCAGATGGACATGTCCAGAAGATCCGGGTACCACATCATCCTGGCCCAATCCGGGGCAATTAGGATCATGATTTTCCCGAACTTTCTCAACCTCCTGAAGACCTGAGGCATGACGGGGACTGGAGGAAACGCGTACAGGAGTGGAAACTCCCAGTCCACTACGAACGTATCTCCCAGAGCTCCTCTTGGGTAAAATCCCTTGAGCAGTACAGTTCACACTTCTGGTTGACACTTGCTACAAACAGATCCACTTCAGGGGTTTCCCCAAAGGGTGAAGATCTCTTGAAGGACTTCCTGAGCTAGTTCCCTCTCATGGGGGTCTTTGCTCTGCCTGCTGAGAGCATCCACTGCCATGTTCTCTCCGGAAAGGTGAACTGCTGACAGACTCCTCCTTGAATTGCCCAGAACCAGAGCTGCATTGCCTCTCTGCACAGTGGTAGTGACACTACACCTCCTCTCTTGTTGAGATAGTACATGGCCACTGTGTTGTCTGTCATTATTTGAATAATGTTTCTTTTCTGTCTCCTGGTCAATACCCCTTCTATTTTCTGTGCCCAGATGCCTGCGGGCTACCAGCACATTATAAATATAAAAATAAATAAAAAATAAATATCAGAACATTCGTTCCCCGTACAGAGGGTAGAAAAGCCTTCAGCGCAAGTCTGTAGTTGGAACTCTGATGGAGACCAATGACAGCTGATTGTCAGATCGTTGGCGTGGGCTCCCAACACTGTGAGTAAGGCGTCCATCACTATTGTTATCTCCGACCATGGTTGTCAAAATGGTTCTTCCTTCAGAATATTGTCCTTGCAGGCCCATTACAAGAGATCCTGTGCAACCCTGCTTGGAACCTAAAGTAGGTCTGACATGTTGCCCTAGAACCGAGACCATTACGTCCTAGGAGCCCATTGAAGGGATCTCATTCTCAGGTGGGCTTCTGGGACCACAAAAATGCAGGATGCCATGTGGGCGAGCAACCACAAAAAGTCGAAGGCCAGGAGACGCTGGGCACTCTGAAATTTGATAAACATCTGCAGAATGTCTTGAGCCCTCGACTCGGGTGGCAAACTCTTTCCCAAGGATGTTTCCAGTAGAGCCCAGATTAACTGCAGCTTTTGAGATGGTATCATATGGGACTTCTTGGAATTGAGGGAGAAGCCAAGTCTGTGGAGAGAGTGGCAGGTGACGTCGAGATGATCCAGTACTTGTTTGAGAGAACGTGCCCTGATCAGCCAATTGTCCAGGTAAGGGTAGACGTGAATCCCCCCCACTACTGAGACTCGCTGCCACCACCGCCATCAGTTTGGTGAATACCCTCGGGACATTGGTCAGCCCGAACGGCAGAACTTGAAACTGATATCCAGAACCGCCAACGGCAAACCTCAGGTACTTTCTATGGTCGAGATGGATTGGCACATGAAAATAAAAATAAGCATTCTGAAGGTCCAGTTACACCTAATTGGAGGGCCTGAAGGATTTAAGACAGTGTGATCATCTTGAAGTAGTCCTTCCTGAGGAACTTGTTCAAGTATCTCAAGTCCAAGATGAGACTCAGTCCTCCGTCCTTCTTGGGGATTAGGAAATATGGACAATACCAACCTTTGTTCATCTCCGTTACAGGTACTGGCTCTATAGCACCTTTCTCTAGCAGGGTCAACATTTTGTGCACAAAGAACGGATCTGGAACCCTCAAAGAATGTCTCCCTGGTGGATGGTTCTGAGGTCTTTGAATGAAGGTGAGGCAGTAACCTTGGGCTATGGTTTGTAGTGCTCAAGCATCAGAAGTAATGTCTTGCCATTCTTTCAGATGCTGAGACAGTCTGCCTCCCACTAGGGTGTCGTGACTCAAGACCTCAGAGAGGTTTTGAGGCGGCTGAAGCAGTGGCTGTTGGTAAAGATGCTGCTGCTTGGGCGGGCTTTATACCTCTCCCTCGTCCACCACGAGGGAATCTTCTTTGGCCTCTTTGACCAGCCATTCCTCTCTCTCTTCCAACTGAGTGCGAAAGGATCTACCCCTCCAAGATGTTCAACTGCCAAATAGACACACCCAGAGACTTGGCTGCCACCTTTGAGGTCTGCAGCTTCTAAAGACTTTCATCAGCCTTGCTGCCAAAAAGACGAGACCCGTCTAAAAGCATGTCAAGGATTCTAGACTGCACGTCTGGTGCAAATCCAGACTTACTTAACCATGCAAACCTGCGTATTACGGTGCTTGCCGCTATGGCTCTGGTGATGCTGTCAGAATCCAAACCAGACTGAAGAGACTTGCACATGGCCTCCTTGCCATCCTTTACAATGGCCAAGATGGTTTAAGTTACTTACCTGTAACTATTGTTCTCCACCATGGGGTCTGGCATGGATTCATATGCTCATGAACAGGCCCTGTTGTCAGGCTGAGAATCCTCAGAAAAAGAATAAACAGTTTCATTTACATTTAAAAGAACAAGTTACTTACCAACTGGTAACGTTCTTTCGATTGGATGTTCCTCCAACGTATTCCACATCTTTGACACGTAATGTCCACAACTGTGTCCTTCGGAAAGTTTTTCGGCAGAGGGCGTCCTGCGTCGATGGTGGTGGGTTGATGTCCCTCGAAGGCCTCCGTCAAGGGCGACGTCACTGGATGTTATAACTGGGAAGCCCACGCCCGTTGCCTCAGTTAATGTTTTTCCCCGATAACGTGTGGCACCGATCCAATGCCTGCTTGACTGCCCATAGCCTTGCAGAAACGTAAGCTGCAAACGCATAGGAAATTCTCCAGAAGGGCAGGCTGGGAGGGCCATGTGGAATACATTGGAGGAAAATCCAATCGAAAGAACGTTACCAGTTGGTAAGTAACTTATTCTTCAAATGGATTGTGTCCTCCAACATATTCCACATCTTTGTCAG
This sequence comes from Ambystoma mexicanum, assembly GCF_040938575.1. Lineage (NCBI taxonomy): Eukaryota > Metazoa > Chordata > Amphibia > Caudata > Ambystomatidae > Ambystoma > Ambystoma mexicanum. Next base: position 415,015,836 of record NC_090934.1, on the reverse strand, counting down.
ACTCCCAAAGCAGTACCAGAAAATGGAGGAGAGAAAAGAATTTGGAATAGCCAAATCAGATGGCGGAATAAAGAACCGCCTTACCAAAGGCCATATCTTGCCCATGGATCGTATCCAGGGAGTAATTAAAAACAAAGGTGTGGCTAGAAGCCTGTGTGGCTGCATCACAAATATTCCTAATAGGAACTACGCCCGTTGTAGGGCTGTGGAAGTAGACACGCCCTAGTGCAATGAGCTTGCAACCCTTCAGGAGGGTCCTTACCCGCCAATCCGTAACGCTCAGTAATGGTGAGGATAATCCACCTGGACAAGGTCCGTTTGGTAACAACCTGGCCCAATCAGTGTCCAGTATATCCCAGAAAGAGTTGATCATCCACGCTGACCCTGGACATCCTAGAAATATAAAAGCTCAGAGCTCTCCTAGGATCCAACCTATGGAGTCGCTCCTCTTCCTTACCAGGATGAGGAGGAGGATAGAAAGACAGAAGAACCACTTTCTGGCTTAAATGAAGTTCAGACACTACCTTAGGTAGAAAGGAAGGACGTACCCTCAGTACAACCCTATCCTTGTGAAATACAGTACAGGAGGCTTAGATGAAGTGCCTGCAATTCACGAACTCTGCGAGTGGAAGTAACCGCAACCAAGAACACCATCTTGAAAGACAACAGTCTGAAAGGGCAAGAGTGCAAAGGTTCAAACGGAGCAGCCATCAGGAATTTCAAAACCAAATTCAGATCCCAAACCGGAACCTGGAAAGGAGACGATGGGAACACATTAGTGAGCCCTTTAAGAAATTGGGAAATCAAAGGAATCTTAAGTAAGAACATTCTTCAGACAAGCGCCTAAGATAGACAGTGCCGCCAGGTAACCTTTAATGGTACCCACTTGAAGGCCCCTGTGGGCCAAAGAAAGCAAGAAAGACAAAACCACAGGGATGGAACACTGAAAAGGATCACCATTTTGTCCCCTGCACCAGTCGTAAAACTTACGGCAACGGTACAGGGATTTCGTTGCTGGCTTCCTGGCCGAAAAGCAACACCTCCATCACATCACCCGGGAGATCCCAATCCTTATACCTCAACCTTTCAGATACCAAGTGTGAAGATTGAGAGTCGTGACCTCTGGATGGAGAACCTGACCTCCCCCCCTCGCACGACAGCGGATCCTCTCGGTAGGGAAGACGGCATGGAGGGCAGATGGACATTTCTAGAAGGTTCGTGTACCACGCTCTCCTGGCCCAATCCAGAGCAATGAGAATCATGTGGGATCGAACCTCCGCAACCTCCTTACTTGAGGAATGACAGGGACCGGAGGAAACGCATACAGCAGTGGTAACAACCAATCCACTACGAATAAGTCTCCCAAGGCTCCTCTCAGAGATAATTCCCTTGAGCAGAATCTCTCGCACTTCCGGTTGGCACTGGTGGCGAAGAGATCCACTTGTGTGGTTCCCCAAAGTGCGAAGATCTCAAGAAGGACTTCCTGAGCCAAGTCCCACTCGTGAGAGACCGTGCTGTGCCTGCTCAGAGCGTCCACCGCTGCATTTTTGTCTCCGGCCAGAGGAACTGGCGAGATTGAAATTCCCTGCTGGATGGCCCAGAACCAGAGCTGCATTGCCTCTCTGCACAACGGGAGTGACCGACCTCCCCTTTTTGTTGAGGTAATGCATGGCCACTGTGTTGTCCGTCATTATCAGGAGACACTTCCCTCGCACATACGGCAGAAAAGTCTTCAGGGCTAGCTTGATGGCCCGCAGCTCTAACAGGTTAATGTGGAGTTTGGACTCCGACAGAGACCAACGACCGCTGGCAGTCAAGTCGTCAGCATGAGCACCCCATCCTGTGAGGGAAGCATCCGTCACTACAGTCACCTCCGGCCACGAATCTGAACGGGATCTGACATCTTGCCTGAGAAATGCGACCACTGCAATTTGAGGACCCATTGCAGGGATCTCATCCTCAGCCTGGCCTGTGGCACAAGAAAAATGCAGGATGCCATGAGGCCAAGCAACCTTAAGGTCAGCCAGTCATCCAGGTAGGGGTAGACGTGAATCCCCCCCTCACCTGGGATACGCTGCCACCATTAGCTTCGTGAAGACCCTCGGGCGGAGGTCAACTCGAAGGGCAAGACCCGAAACTGAAAGTGTGAATCGCCAGCCGCAAATCTCAGGTACTTTCTGTGCTTGGGATGAATCGGCACATGAAAGTAAGCATCCTGTAGGTCCAGAGACACAAACCAATCCTGAAGTTGAAGGGCCTGGAGGACTTGAGTAAGAGTAACCATCTTGAACTTGTCCTTCTTGAGAGGTTTGTTCAACCAACGCAAGTCCAGGATGGGTCTCAATCCTCACTGACCCCTATGAGTGGCAGCCCCTATCGTTCTAGCAAAGGAGGAGTAGTAACGAAAAGAACCTCCCCTCCACTGATGTCCCCTATGACGAAAAGGCGGAGGTTGATGCACAGCTGCGCTTAAAGATTTTGCCATAGCTTTCGAGGTCTGCAACCTCTCAAGGCATTTGTCAGCCTTGTTGCCAAACAAATGTGCGCCATCAAAGGGCATGTTCAAAAGACGGGCTTGCACATCCGGGGCAAAACCAGACTTCCGCAACCATGCAAATATGCATATAACGGTGCTCGCAGCCATAGACCGGCTAACACTGTCGGCCGTATCCAAACCCGACTGAGGGATTCACACTTGGCATCCTTGCCATCTTGCATGAGAGCAATGACCCCATCCCTTTCTTCCCCCTCGGGAATATGCTCAGCCGCTAGAGAAACAGTTCCACAGAGTGTGTGAAAACCATGCTAAGGCACAAGTGGAGTTGGCCGATTTCAATGCCATACTCCTCGCAGAAAATACCTTGCAAGCCCAAACGTCGAAACGTTTGTCGTCCCTATCAGGAGGGATGGTGGGGTACACCGGCTGCCTCGAGGTGGCCGTAGCTGCCTGAACCACCAAACTCTGGGGAGTGGGGCGAGTGGATAAGTAGCTGGAGTCGCTAATGGAAGGGCAGTACTTTTTTGTCAACGATTTGTTAACAGCCCGGAAGAGATTCCGGCGACTGCCAAGCAGCTGCCACCCTTTTCTGTAAAGTAAGCTGAAAAGGTAACAGTGGGTCAGAGGACAGACCCTGATCTAAAATGTCCATTAGACCATCTTGTATAAAATCTTCAGGAGGACTGGACCAGACCAGATACTCTGTGACCCTAGCCATGAGCCGCCTGTATGATGACTCTGCATGAGCCCGAGGTTCAGGGCTGCCAAATTCCACTTCCAAAGAAGTGTCCAACAGACTGGCATCATGAAGGGTTTGCCTCAACTCCTCCAATTGACTGTCTCCAGAAAAGACAGGAGCCACATCATGCTCAACAGGGTCCTCAAAGTCAGACCTTTCTTCCTCATATTTGTCATCCAGAGGGAGGGGAAATCCTTGCCTGGGGACAGAAGAGGCCCTGGAGTCCACCACTGGCCTCTTAGACTTAGCAGTAGTCTTCCTTGGAGGATCCACCTCATCAGGAACCTCCCACGGTAAATTTTGACCAAAAACACCCGAAGGCATTGAGGGAGCCGAAGGCTTTGCCGTCAACGTCGACAATGGTGCCGACGGCGCCGATGGCTTATGAGAAGGCAAAGCCTCGATGTCCGAATCCGACGGACACGGCGCAGATGGAGTCGGTGCCGTCTTCGAGCCCTTAGTAGGTTTCTGCGGTCTTGCTGGGGACGAGGACTGAGACCTGAAAGCACGTCTCTTGCGACTATCCTGAGCCTTGTCCGAAGAGAACCTCGAAGGTTCCTGATCTGAGTAGTGGCGAGGACCTGTTAGGCAAGATTTCATAATTGTATGTAATTTTCCCTCCATGTGTACACCCCCAAACTTTTTGCTGCTTTTTAGACACCATTGGCTGACTTTGCTAGAGAAGCACAGCCTTCAGGTGCACTCCTCTTGGCTTTCGCTCACTTTGTATGGGTAAATTGACATTACCTTAAGACAGTCAGTCCTGGGAGACTTTGTTTCCCTTAGTCCTTTCCCAATTTTGCAACTTTTGTGCAACATGTAACAAGTACAAAATGTACTTTCCAGTACAGTGTACTTGGGTCTAGTCAATTTCCAAAGGCCTTAGACACTCTCATTGGACATTTTATTAACTGTGCAGATGTATCATGGACAGGACTGGTGGCAGATATCTTTATGCATTATATTTAACCCTTTCCTACCATGTTAACCATCTTCACCGTGTTTGGCACGAATAGGTGGCCTGGCTCCAAAATGGCCATGCCACAAGGTTCTTTGTCCTGTCCTTTGGCCATCTTGCCCCTTCACCTTCCCCAGGTCGAGTCGACCCGGGTCAGTCCTTCTTTGGTCATGCACTTCCCCATGAAACCAAATGCTTTCGCGGGCTTCTGCATGCCTTGTGTGTGTGCCTCCAGGATGTGGGTTGGAACATCTGAGTCCAATACACATCCTGGGTGCCAGAGAGTCTGGAGTGCCATGAATGACTGGGACCACCGTGGTACATCATTGGTCCACGTATGGAGTGCGCGTTTGTGAGCAGATCTCCCCTTGGGTCCTCTCCGTTGTGGCGCGAAGGGAACTTTGACTAAGAGGAGGCTTGAAACACCACTACCATGTCGATCTCCTGAGTTCTCACTGACCAAAGGATAGGATCCAAGTATCCTGCAACTACGAAGCAGAGTCGAGGAACCGCTGATGACCCGCTGGAAGGTTTGGCACCCTGACCCTGCTGTCGTCCCGTGGGACCCCTCTGCATCTGATCGTCCTAGAAGGTCTGCGAAGACGCTTCGACCCATTGGAATAGTGGGACCAACTATTCTCGGCACCTTCATCAAACCATGCAAGTAAGCTTTCTCAGAAGTGTCCCTGGGCCAACCAGTGGACTGACCAGCTTAGCCAGTTGCTTTGCTCTGTCACCGCCGCCATTTCGAGGAGGCCCTCGAAACTTGGTATAGAGACTGCTAGCTCTGTGTCCACGGCACCCTCACACCGAATTTCATACACTTGGCATTCCCAGGTCTGAAGTGAGACGAGTGTGCCAGGACCAGAGTAAACGCCGTTACCGTGCTGCCCTGCCGCGGCAATGTCTTTTGAAGTACGCTGCATTTGTGACCCTCTTGCCCCTAAAGCCTGCTGCAGTGAAACTGAGTCGGTTCATCCACCCGGAGGGGAGAAATCACCACAGTCCCGTTTGGGAATCATCGCTGTATCTCAGGAACTGAAAGCCACATAGACATCCTTTTTGTTGTCTTCAAAGCTGCAACCCGAGTAGACTGAATGGGCAGAGTTTGGGTCCGAGTGTGCATGGGACCAGCGAGTACTTAAAACACTAACCGGTGGCCCCTAGTGCCAAGGGTCCCTTTTACGCACGAGTGGCCCCTGGGGGTCCCTCTCCTTTCCACTGCTAGTGCGAACTAGCAACTCCATACCGCTCTCTGGAACTGCCTCTGCCTTCAAGTGGAGGTCCTCCCTGAATAGAAAAGTGGGAACTTCTTCTGCATCGCATCATCCACCTTCCCGAGACCCTATTTTGCCCCTTGGAACAACGCGTGTGCTTGGATTGCATCTACTATTGAGCACAAAGCTCCTCTCTTCTTAGGGCTTGGACTGCTTCTTAGTTAGGTGTGTTATTGATGTCGAAGGGGCCTAAAGACTATCTGCACTGCCTGTTTTCTTCCCATCTAGGTTGTCGACATATTTTGTACATTTAACGCCTTTAGATCCTAATGGTCTTATATATACACATTGTGTTGAGTGTGATGTGTTGGTTTAATTAGTGTTACTGTGATTTTTTTGCTATGGTATATGTGACAAAGGCCTTGTAATAAATGTGTCTATGACATGCATTACTTCCCGTAATAGCATTTCTGATTGAATCTGCTAAGATTCACATGCTGTGCATATTATCCGACATCCAGTATTGCATCTTGTCTTCCGGGGACCGAAAGGGGACGTCGGCATAGGCGTGTCTATAACACTATCCCTATCGTGACGTGTAGTGTACCAAAAATCCGTCACGCGCTGAGGTCCCTCCGAATGTAGTTTTTCTGCCATGAGGGAGCCCAAGGCTATTGTGAGCGAGTACATGAAGAAGACAGAAGTAGTAAGAACGTCTATGTTCCTTACACTGCGAGAAGGGAGGTAGGGAGGGCGCATATGAATCTAAGCAGATACAATCATCAGCAATGCTATTACAGGGAGTAATGCATGTCTTCTGATGCTTGTTAATCTGCTTAGAAGCACATGCTGTGCATAGACTAGCGAGCAGTAGCCGGAGTTGGAGGTGGGTTGTGAGAAGGAACAGTAGAGAAAATATGTCTTAGTACTGCTTGTCCCACCTGAGAATCAGACCTAGAATGAGTGTCTAGGCAATAGCTTTTTGTAAAGGTGTGTACAGAACTCCGCGGCAAATGGACTCTAGGGGAACATTTGCAATGAATGCTATGGAAGCCCCAGTGGCCCGAGTAGAGTGTGCTCTAGGCTTGAAGAGCAGTTCTCTCTTAGCAAGAGCATAACATAGTGTGATGCATTTTACAATCCACCTTGAGATAACCGATTTAGAAACAGCATCCCCTTCTCTACCAGCTGCCACTGAAATGAAAAATTGGTTTGTTTTCCTCAGTGGTTTCGTTCTTTCCAGGTAGAACATGACTGCCCTGCGCACATCTAGTGTGTGTAGGCTTCTTTCGGCCAGGCTAGTGGGATTCTGGAAAAAGGTAGGTGGTTCAATAAATTGGTTCACATGGAACTTCGAGATGAATTTAGGCGCGATCTGGGATGAGTGCGCAGAACTACTGTATCCCTGTGGACTGTAAAAAAAGGGTCTAGAACAGAAAGGGCCTGTAGTTCACCAACCCTTCTGATAGAAGTGATCGCCACTAGGAAGGCCGTCTTGTAAGTAAGGTCTTTTAGACTTGCTTTATGCATTGGCTCAAAGGGAGATCCCACGAGTCTGGTTAAAACCAAACTTAGATCCCATCCAGGAGCTGTGTGAGAAATGGGAGGATACATTCTTTTAACCCCTTCCATAAAAGCCTTAAGTACTGGTATCTTCCACCACGACACCTTTTGCTGTGACGTGGTGTAGGCTGAAAGAGCAGCCAGATGAATCTTCAGGGAATCGAAGAGCAACCCTGTGTCCAACAAATGGGTTAGGTATAGCACAATGTGTGTGGGTGAGCAATCAATAGGATTGACGCCCTTGGTTTTACACCAGATAACAAAACATTTACATTTGCTGGCATAGCAGTAACGGGTGATGGGTTTCCTAGCTTCTCTGAGTATGTCCATGCACCACTGAGGGAACTGTAGGTGACCAAACACTATGACCTCAGGAGCCAGGCTGCTAAATTCAGTTTGTGGGCATGGGTGTAGGGTCTCGCCCTGTCCTGAGACATGTTGTACGGGCTGGGCAGTTTTACTGGTGGGGAGAGGGACATTTCCATCAGATGAGCGAACCAGGGTTGGCGGGCCCACATGGGGGCCACCAGTATCATGGTAACTGGTTCCTGGTGCATCCTGTGCACTATCTTGTTGAGAAGGGGAGTCGGGAGGGGAGGGGGTGGTGGGACGAAGCATTGACAAATTTCCCTGACCATGTTATCCAGAGATCGTTCCCCTTGGAGTGGTTCTGTGGATACCTGGAGGCGTAATCTTGGCATTGGGCATTCTCCTGAGTCGCGAACAGGTCGATCTCTGGTAAGCCTCATTCTGCGAAGACGTTGGACACGATGTCTTCGTGCAGACGCCTTTCGTATTCTATGGGCAGAGGGAAATCTCTGCTGAGCATGTCTGCCAGAAAATTGAGTTCCCCTGGAACATGTAGGGACAACAGAAACATCTTGTGTTTGAGAGCCCACATCCAAATGTTTTGTGGACAGCTTGGATAGCCCTGGAGAGTGTGTGCCCCCCTGTTTGTTCAGGTAATACTTGGCTGTAGTGCTGTCTGTTAGAATCAGCACAGTCTTCCGTTGTAGTTGCATCTGAAAAGCCTTCAATGCCTTGAACACCGCTAATAGATCCAGTAAGTTTATGTGGTTGATTGCTACTTGTGGGGACCACAATCCATGCGCTGTCTGCTGAATCAGGTGAGCCCTCCACCCTGTGAGAGATGTGTCTGTCATGAGAGTGGCTTCCACTGCAGGGGTGGTGAAAGTTTTCCCCCTCAGAAGGTTTTCCTTTGAACACCACTGGCTGTTGAGCCACTCTTGCACAGACCATCAGTGTCCTGATCCTCTTGGGGGAGCGTCCTGGTCCTCATCGTAGCCCTGCAGGAAGGAAGTTTCTTCACCTTCACTGTAAATGTCCTGATAAGTATCCATTTGTATGGTGTCCTCATGATGGATGGGGACTGAGGTCTGATCCTTTTGTAACTGTGCAGCAGATTGAAGATTAAGTTCTCCGCGACATCTTTTCGGGGAAGGATGTTCAGAAAAATAATAAAAATGTTCAAGACGATCCATGCACCCTTCACATTTCTCCCTTGTCCATTTAGAGGAACTAGAAGGGCCAACGGGTGGAAAAACGTCATCTTATGGGCATTGAGGCCAAAATGTGTCCCTCAGGGTGTTGGAAAGAGGCTCTTGACTGTCCTCGTAGTAATTGCGAGTATCATGGCGCCATGGCGTATCTATAGATTTATCCACGGCCTGCCCCATGTTTTTCGACAGAAGAGGTATAAGCCCAACCGCCTAAGTAATTCTCACAATACTGTGTTCTATTTCTGCCGAATTGGCGTGAGATTATGGTTCCGAAGGTCTATCGGTAGCGTTAGAGGGCCTAGCAGTACGTTTTTCGCCTTGAGGCCTATTTGTAGTTTTTGGGCCTACCGGGCCTTTTGGGACTGTCGGAGCAACGAGATTCCGCGCTTCGGCGTGTAAGCTTGATTTTGGGGTAGCACCCTTCTTTGTCTTGGGATGCCCAGTTGTCAAACGCTGCTGCAGATGCCGGCAAGGCTTTGGATCTGACCGATCCGAGGAATGCACCGAAATTTTCGACGGTCCTGCTGGCGCTTTCACCTTTTTCAACGTAACTGTCGAAATAGCTGCAGGGGTTGTGCGCTTAGTGTAATGCGTTCTTTGTACGCCCATGTCGTCGTGTGTTGCCCCTGAATGGAGACTACAGTCAGGCCTTGAAGGGTCGGGGACGGACGTGGCGGACATAGAAGTGTCTGCCTCGAAGTCCATCACATCCGCAACGGATGTTTGGTCATCTGAGGTACCCCTGTCACTTTCGGCGGGTGTGGTGGTGGGGAAGAGGGGTCCGCCCGCGACATACCGTACGCGGCCCACTGCTTTACACGGTGATCCTTAAGGGTCTTGGGCCGAAGGAGTTTACAAGCCTTTTTGTCGTGATTTAGGGGGAGACAGGAGTTGCAAGTCCTGTGTTCGTCCTTCCACCAGTATCTGACCCTACACTTAGGGCAGAACCTGAAAGGAGTCCTTTCCATACCAAAAGGGAAAGGTGACCAGACCTAGAAGGTAAAGAGGGGGAAAGAGGAAAGACATAACTGAAATATGGCCTCCCCGACCCCACTCTCTCTACTGTAAAGGCTGGCCAGAGGGCCCGGCCATGTGGATGCCTCAGCCACCGGATCATAGGTGCCAAAATCCACCGCCGTAGACAAGTCCCCCGCAGTCTGTGCTGAGTTGTTCTGTGCTGTCGAAAGACTTAAGGGGGGATAACCGACAAGTTGGTTAAGATAAACAATGTCTCTTATGTAAGGGCTCCGCTATAGGGCGAACAGCATATGGGCAGAAAAAAAACTACCTGAGGGACCTCGGCGCGCGAGGGATTTTGGGTACACTACACGTCACGATCGGGTTAGTGTTACAGACACGCCTATGCCGACGTCCCCTTTCGGTCCCCGAAAGACAAGATGCAATACTCTGCGGTTACCACTGGATGTTAGACCATATGCACAGCATACGATTCTAAGCAGATTAACAAGCATCAGAAATTTTTCATATAACACCTGTCTGGAGTAATTTGTAAGTGGCCTTGCTCTGTGTGCTCATTGAGGTCCTTCAGTCACCCTCACCCCTCCTGAGACTTAGTCTTGACCGCCTGCCATAGCTACCCTGATTGGTCTGGCTTGTCCAGAGGTTACCCTGTTCCAAGAAACCAGGCTGGCCTTCTGAACCTCTGCCCCTCCAGGTCAGAGTTCAGAAATCCATCTTAAGAGGACCCGAGCACGAAGGCGTGCGAGCCACGTTACGAGACCGTTCCGTGCCGGCCTCATCAGAAGGCGCGCCGGATCCGTGTCCTGCGACTGGAAAATCGCCAACATCTGTTCCCTAAAGAGAGCCCATTCCTCTGGAGTCGAGGACTTTGTCAGGCATGCCACTTTCCTCGTGGTTCCATCCTCCGAGGAGGACGGGGAAGGCGACCGGTGACTGCGCTTCCTAGAATTCCGGGATGAGAAAGAAGAATGGCGGGAACCACTCCGTGACCGAGATCCCTGGGCCTCGCCCCAATGCAGAGATTCGCCTCTCGAGACGGTGGAAACCCCCTTGGACGATTTAGATTTTCGGGACTTACTGGGTTTAGAACCCCTACCCACCTGAAGCTTCCTCGTACGCCCCCGCAAGGGCTTGGCAGTCAGTGACTGGCATTTTGAACAGTTGTCAGTGTCGTGACTCTCACCCAAGCACCACAAACAAATGCGATGGGGGTCGGTGATTGACATTTTAGACTTGCAGTCCCGGCAAGTCTTGAAGCCAGACCACGGATTCGGAGGGGTCGAAGAAGATGACATCTCTACGATGAAACACACGAGGCGCGCCAAGTTCTCAAAGCAAACACGTTTGAGGAAAAAAAGGAACTGAGGCTACGGGCACCGTGCGTCCTATTTATAACATCTGGTGACGTTGCCCTCAACGGAGGCCTTCGAGGGGCATCGTCCCGATGTCATCGATGCAGGACGCCCTCTGTCGAAAAAGTTCCCGAAGTGCACAGCTGTGGACATTACATGTCAAAGATGTGGAATACGTTGGAGGACACAATCCATTCGAAAATCACTTTGTCTTGGACAAAATGTTCAACATGAGCAGTGTCTTATCCTTGAATTTTTAGGAAGCTGCTAAAAACATGGCTGCAGAAACGTTTCTATGGTCCAACAAAATCTGTTGCTTATTTCAGTTTCTTCTGGATATACAACAGTGTAGTGTGTACACTTTTTCATTATAAAGCACCCTGACCAGTGGCAGCTGCTGTATGATGGGAGACTAGCTCAGCCTTCCCCTATTCTGGAACCTCAGTCTCGCAAACTGAACAGCATTTGCATTACGAGCAGAGTGTCAACCACTCACTCCAAAATGCAAAGCAGCAGGATGTGTCTTTGCATTTGTAAATTATCTTAACATATTTAGATTCATAGCAAATGCAAATGCTGGCACTCCCTATCCCCCTGCACAGTGTTGTACATGGACCATGTTAGACATGCCATCACGGGCACCAGCATAGCCCACAAAAAGCTGGTGACCTTTCCTGATGTCCCTCATCCGAGAGACATAGTAGTTGAGGGTCTGCACTGGGTACAACTGATGAAATCGCTACTCGACCTTGGAAGGATGAGGCAGAGGAAAGAACAAATGAAGATTAAAGGAAGATTGATCTTTGCGAAAAACAGAAGGATGAGATGACCTTCATAAGGAAGGATGGTCTCACTCATAAAAAATAAAATAAAAATGTCATTTTACAAAACACTTTTTAGAACAGTTTCTAAAACCTCAAATTGGAAAAAAGCAAAAATGGAGGCCTAACGGATTATGCTTGTAGTTTAGTCACTTACTTCACAGTAGTAAGCGCCACCAAAGGTTACCATAAATATCCCTTTAAGGGTGAGCAACCTTAAATAGCATGAATGGAGGGCCTCAAATGTAGTGCTCATAAGAAAAATGAACACTAAATTCGAATCCCACATAGCACCAACAAACTGCCAATGGTTAAAATGATTGTACAAATCTCTGCTAACACTGCATAACAGTGGGAATTGTGAGAAAGAGCCTTGCTCAGGGGTTGTTCTAAAACTCAGATTATGGCCAGGTTCCCATTTACTATACTATTCTGAAAGCCAGATAGGGCTATAAAGAGCAGACAATCCAAAACAGGGGATGTGAGACAGGAGAAAGGGTACAGATCCCTCTTCCAGCACCAAGTTGACGCAACGCAACTTGCAGGCATAAACTGACCTTGCGGTAGGCCTCTGAGCTGAGAGGAGCACATGCAGAACATTGTCTGACAATTCCCACCGGTTGAAAGGCAGCAAGTTCTCTCTTAAGAGACCCTCATCCAGTATGTCTGTCAGTTCAAATTGAAATTTTAGCCCGATAGGAGCAGAAATGCCCAGAGTTTCAATCTCCTTGACAATCAGATTCTGGAAAGAAGCATACAGCTTTCCCGGTGTCAGTGACAGCAAGCTGTCCAGCCATATGGAGACAACTAGGCCACTGGCACCCTACATGTCTGAGGATTAGCTCACTCACCTCAAAATACCCTCAAGAAATTCTTTACTTCCATTGAGCATAGGGGTTACAATACAAAAGGGATACCGACACCATACTCTTCGCAAAATGTAAACCTCTGGCATATATGAGCACAGGCAGTGAGTGGTGGAGTTGTCGGCCATTCTGCATCCGAGGAAGGAGAGGACAGACACAGGGTTGGATCATAGGCATGCTGTTGCGGTCCCATAATGGGTCTCTGCTGACTCATCCTAGCGAGATGGGCCCTGCCGGCACCGGAGTCTAGGCAAAGATGTCTATCATCTTAAGCCAAATTGATTCCCATTACTCCGGAGTGGACGATTGTGTGGGAAAGGTTACCTGCGAAAATGCATTTTCAGTGGAGTACCTGGAACAGCGACTTCTCTTTTTTGAGGAGAAAGAAGAATGATGTGGAGAAGAAATGCCAGGAGAGCAAGACAACCTACAGTGGTGCTTTTTATCCTTACGGGTCAGGGATTGGGCCTCTCTTCCCTCCAGCCGTTTTCAGGAATCTTTAACAATTTCTGCCAACCCGTTTGCCATCCTTGTGGCAAAACCTGAAGAGCTTTGAGGCACGCTCCCCGAGTGCTGTCCGATACATGGACGGACACGACTCACAATCCTGGGGTTTGTGTTGCTTCCCAAAACTGTACAAACATATCTGTCAGAGAAAGACATTTGTCGTCCACAGTCCACGCAGCGTTTGAAGCCTGAAGCCTTCGTGGGATTCAGCATGAGTCAGTAGAAAACTGTTTAAATAAGCTAGACTCCTGACCGGACGTGAGCAGAGTGCACAGAAAAAGAAGGGAGATCATGGGGCACTGCACCACTAGATATCATGGCCCAAATAACTTCAACCTGTTTGAAGAGATGTTGAGCAGTGCCACAATGTGCCCCTGGTGGCATAAACATTTTCTGACTATCCGCTGAACTGCAGATAAAATACAGACAAGGAATCCGTGGGAGGAAGGAATCTATTAGAAATGTATTTTACAGCGGAATACTGGCAAACATTGGTAACAGGCAGCATGAAAGTGTGCCAACTTTACCATATCGTTTCAAAAGGAAGCCGGCTCTAATTCAGCCACAGGCAGCATGAACATGTGTTTACAGAGCAACTGCTGACATATGTTTTTGAGACAGACTTCATGATGTTCCTTGGACACAGTCAGCATGAAAATATGGCCTTAAGTGCTAATATTAACCGTTGCCTGGCCTGGCTCCCATAGCAGATGCTCATGACCTCCCCCACCCCGCACCGCTAAAGCACCAAATGCAAAATATATGCCTTATCTCAAACTGTTCTAAAAAGTGTTGTGTAAAATGACGATTAAGTTATTGAAGTAGGGACTTGCCTTGAGCTTTTTAAAATCATCTAGGCTTACTTAAGTTAATTTGGAGAAAATATTTATACTCCCCCACTTGAAAAATTCCCTGCCCGCCACTGATTCTGGGCGCCTTTTTGTGTCAGGTTTGATTTCCTGAAAGATAAGGAAACATAAAATGTTTATTCCCTTTAATGTCTATCATGTCATTCCCATCTATCATTTTACCACCACAGCTCAAAAAGCAAGCAAATGTGATAATGTCAATGTTAACATGTTCTCCTCACAATGCATGGAAAAGAGTTTTTAAGATTGTAGAATGGGAAAAAACTGTTACTTGGATGCAACGCTAGTACACCCATGGGAATATCTTCACGCCATGGATTCCAGAAATCTCCTTCGTTGGAAGCTACTTAGCAGGTTAGATTTCTGTAGCTCTAGATACAAGGACTTTTCTATTTTCAGACAAACAATTTCCCAAAAGGCTTCCCTGTGAGTTGAGCAAAAGCACAGCAAACTGTCAAGGATCATCTACAGAAATGTTTTGCAAGAGAAATTAGCACTCCACTCCCAACCTGATCATGTTCATCTGTGCATTTGATATGGGTACTCACTCTGGCCGGCAGATCACTAGGTCCCCCTTGTTCGTTCCATATGCCAATCCCAGTCCCGGCTCAGGCAGCCAGCGAGCAGAGTTGATGCTCACATGTCTCCGCTGGTCAGTGGGCATTGGATAAAGGACATTGAAGACTCTCTGTGTAAAGGAAAAACAAAAACATAGTCAAACTTCAGGATGCCAATGAGCCCTTTTGTCATCAGAATGCATTTCACAGACTTTCACACAACTACCACATAATTCACCTTATGCTGCACAAACTAGAACATTTAACACTAAGGAGGAGATACAAAGGCATACAGAAGGATCCAGAGAGACACAGTAAACTTAAGAGGCAACAAACCAGGGATCCAAGCGGCAAGGTCTCGCTAAGAGACAACCCGTGCACTAGGAATGCTGAAACAGCAACATCTTCAACATTGGCCATGTTGCTCTCAAGAGCTTCACTTGGGTTCTATATTGTAGAGAGACACTGCTCTAGCTTTCATGCATGTTTTCGGTTGGGGGCAGCAAGAAAACAAGGCAATATTTTGACCTACCCTAATATGGTGGTCCAGTTTTATGAGCATTTACAAAGAGCAAAAGAACTTTGGGGATAATGCAAGATTTATAATGCACTTTGTGGGATAGCCTAGGACCTCATAAAGATAAAGGCCTTCATGGTGGCACAGTCACGTGTCTCCTTTTTGATATTACATATGTAATAAGACAATTTACGGCTAGCTTGAGTTTTATTTTAAGACAAAGAAAACTTATTACACAAGATCTAATGAAGCTGTGCGCATCTGTGCAAGGAAATACTGAAACAGCAGCATTCAATCATGGCAGGGGCGAAGCAGGACAGGAAGTGTCATTATAGACATCCTTTTACACTGACTTTGCTCTTCAGTCGAATAGGAGATGCATTCGCACAGGAAGCCCATTTACATAACTAGCAATGTAAGATAACACATTCACCTATACATTCTGCCATTGATGCCTTTCTGACATGCCATTGAATAAAGAATGCTCATGGTACAAAACTTGACAATACTTTATGACAGAAGCAGACACTTGCAGGGCAGAGTTAGGAGTCAATGGTCAAACATGTTAGCAAACGAGTGCTATAGAGCCCATACACTCCAAGCACTGAGGTTCGTAAGGGTGGACTATCATATTGCAACAGGAGGAACGGCACGTGCAGTTTTCTATCCACGGGTGAAACTTGGGTAGCAGTCAAGCACAAATCCCCACCTCTCAGCCTGACAAAACTGCACTGATTAAAATATAAAGTGATGCTATTTGTTTAAAAGTTAGCCCTCTGCATCTCCTGTCAGAATTATGTTAAAAATAGACAAGTGGGAGACCGCCAGGGGGCGCGGAGCATGCTGGACATGTGAGACCAGCGCTCTTCCACCACCGCAGGGCCTAGTACTCTGAGCCAATCCCCGGCCAGGAGTTTGGAGTAACCCCGACGGGGACGTGCGCCCCCGCGGCAGCGGCCCAACAAATCGAGCGCTCCTCCGAAAGTGGATATAGCCTGGCCCCGATCTGAGGCTCCGCTCGCCCAGCAACAGAGAGGACACTTTATCGGAGGCCGTGCAGCGGAGCCACTGAGGGCGTCACCTCTCGCGGAGCCCCAGGCCTCGGCCGGACCTGCCGTGGAACCCGGAGCAGCGGGTCGTCATCCCCGCAGCAGCGGCCCGCGCCCATAACACCGAGAGGACGACGCCGGAGCATGTCCCCCGCCATGCGCAGACGCCGAGCGGACCCCGGAACTCTGCCCCAGGGACGTGTGGACATCGCATGGGGCCAGGGACAATGGGGCGCCCTGGTGGGAGCCCCACACTACCGGGAACCGCTCCGGTGCGGACCACTAGCAGCAAATCAGGACTCCGAGAGCCTCCCAACCCATCCCCCCGCGCACGGAGGCCTACTTGAAAAGGAGCCCCCAGCGAAGGGATCCGAGCCCACAATGGACGTGTGGCAGCCCTTGACGGCCCGAAGAAGGTGAGGAGCGCAGGGGGGAGAACTGATACTCGGCGGACAGGGTTTGCCCCCCCCCCCTCCACCAGGCACGGACCAGCGCAACTCACCCCATAAAAGCTGGCACGGCCTTCCCCCCTGGAGTACAGGGGGTCCCCCCGGAACATTTCAGCCGTGACGCATCTGGGGAAACAGGCCCCAATCACAATCCTAGCCCCCCTCGGGAGGACCGGAGCCATCACCTGGGTCCCCCCCACAGGCAAGCTTGCCTCCGCGGAAGCTGGGAGGGCCCAAGACGACCAGAGGAAACCTCAAGGCATTAAGGCAGGGTGAGAGGCGCCCCCGCCCCCACCCAAACTCCAAAGGGCACCCAGAGACCGGGGCCCTGGAACCAACCCAGCCCACGTGTGCAATCCGCTCCCTCCAGCGCTTCCGCCGGTCCAACGCAACCCTCGGTGATCCACACAGTCTCACCATGCCTTCAAGTGCCGACTCCGCCCCCCGAAGGACGACCTCAAGGACATCCTCCAGGAGATAAAAGCGATTCGAACGGACATACAAGCCTCTATAGTTGATCTCAGGGGGAGAGTGGAGACGCTCGAGGAAAAAATGGAGGGAATGGAAAACAACCACCTCCAAATGGACCTGTTAGACATGAAATACGAAGCGAGGCTAACAGACCTAGAAATCAGAGAGGAGGACATAGCCCTGAAAATGGACGACCTAGAGAACAGAGAACGCCGAAACAACCTGCGCATTATGGGTGTGACTCAACAGAGGCGAGACTGCCGCAGACGTGGGGAGAAAGGTTCAGGGCCTCATCAACCAACTCTTCACACTCGAGGGGGGGCAAGGAAGTCCAGCTGGAAAGAGCCCACCGAGGGGGAGGTGGAGCGAGGGGCGGCCCAAGGTCCATAGTTGTGCGCTTCCTCCGCTACAGAGATAAAATGGAGGTCCTCGAGAAAGCGAGAAGGCTGGAGAGTTTCTTGTTCGAAGGAGACACAGTGAGGATTTACCAGGACCTCTCGGCTTTCACTCTTACCCGCAGAAGAGAATGCCGAACACTTACCCAGTGGCTCACCAGCCAAGACACAAGATACAGGTGGTCCTTCCCATTCGCCTTGTCTTTCGAACGCTCAGGAGTGGACTATAGAGTAACAAGCGGCAAGGAGGCATCACAAGTGCTGCAGGTACTCAAAGGGGATACCCCAGAGGAAGGAAACAAGATGGAGGTGCAAGAGCCTCGGAGCGCTGTGAGGGAGCCGGAGGGCCTCTGGTCCACAAAGAAGAAGATAAAGTGCCTAAGGAAATTCAAGAAACTTAACACCCCCACAACGGAAGCCGAAGGGGACTAAGTGGGCAGAGGCTCGCGAATAGTGAAACTGAGCGATCGAATCAAACAGCCCCGGCCGGGGATGCAGAGCTTAACAAGGGGACTGCGGTGGATGGACTTGCATTCACCCTGGTGGCTTGCCCGTTGGCAGGCGTCGTGACAGAGGGGGAGGGGGAGGAGGGAGGAGGGAAGGGAGGGAGTTGGGATTGGGGAATTTGGGGACCCACACAGTTTCAAAACCACATTGGAAGGTGGCAGCTAGCACAGATCTGGGAAGACGGTACATACAAGTCAAGGACCCAATGGCGGACAATGAGAATAGGGGCCGGGCCGAGTCACTGAGAATTGGCTCACTCAATGTAAAGGGTCTGAACTCCCCAGCAAAGCGCTCCCTCTTGGGGAGGGAAATGAAGAACGCTAAAATAGATATCCTCTTCGTACAGGAAACTAGAACGGTCACAGGAGAGGAGAGGGCCATACTGGGATCACACGTGGGCCAGACTTTCTGGGCATCCGCTCCCACGAAACGGAGTGGAGTCGGGATCATCCTGCAGAGAAACCAGAGACTCACAGAGGTAACCAGGTGGGGGAGGGAAGACGGTAGAGCCATGATTATATCAGGTGACTTGCACAACTGCAGGGTCTCCCTAGCAGCGATCTACTGTCCTAATGTGGGCAGGTTGAATTTCTCAAAGAGGCGATGGGAGAGATAATGGCCAGGACAGAGGGGCTCCTTATACTGGGTGGAGACTTTAACATGTGGGCAAATCGGGAACTAGATCATAGTGGGGGGGCCATCCCGCTGGGCAGCCGAGGGGGTAAACCCCAGGGGAAATTCCGGGAGCTGATGTGGGGCTATGGGCTCTTGGACACATGGAGGGAATTGCATCCGGAGGGAAAGGGATGCACTTTCTACTCAGCGGTCCATGGCACCAGAACGAGAATAGATTACCTTTTCATGGGGCACCAGAACATGAGCCGAGTGGAGTCCTGCATCATCGGACCGGCTGGTCGGACCACGATATGGTCTGGGCAGATATTAGCGTATTGGGCCTGAAACCCAGAGAATCCCTGTGGAAATGCAATGACTTCCTGCTAAGAGATCCGGTTTTTAAGGAGGAGATGGAGAAGGCGATTAATGAATATTTCGAACTGAATAACACTTGTGTAGTCAACATAGGGACAGTCTGGGAGGCAGCAAAGGCGACCTGGAGGGGTGTTCTGATTAGAGAGGGGGCTTCCAAAAAAAGGACCAGGACTCTCCTGGCTCATAGGCTACGGGCGGAGATAATAGCATTGGAGGGATCTGAAGGGAAGAGGGATGAGGAGAGGGAAAGGGACTTGGGGGATGCAAGAGAGAAAAGGCAAGAGCTGAGAGCATTGGAGATGGGGAAAATGGTAGCGGGCCTCCAACACCTGCGCCAAAGGTATTATGTGAAAGGGGATAAGGTCGATGCCATGCTGGCGGCCAAACTCCGGGGCCAACCGAGAGATAGATGGCTGTCAAGGATCTCATGCAGGGATGAGGGGACAAAAACAGATCTCGAGGGAATAGTGGAGAAATTTGCGGGGTTCTACGAGACTCTCTACGGGAGGGAAGGAGAAGTGGAGGCGGAGGCACTGGGAGCATACCTCGGAGGAATAACATTACCTGTGATGGACCCCCCAGAGGCATCAGCTTTAGACGGCCCAATAACGAGCGAGGAGGTACTCAAGGCAATATCGGGTCTTAAGCTTGGCAGGGCCCCCGGGGAGGACGGTTTTACCGCAGGCTTCTATAAGGCCTATAAGGCCTTTGGAGGCCTATTAGCGGTGTTTCTGGCGGGCCTATTCACAAATATCATGAGGACTGGGAGTGCGCCCCCGTCTTTTGGCAAAGCACTGATAACGGTGATCCCGAAGGAGGGCAAAGATCCAACAGACTGCCGGTCATATAGACCAATCTCCCTCCTGAATGTGGATGCTAAACTGTCCACCAGGATCATAGCCACGAGACTAGACAGCCATATACCGGTACTCATCCACTGCGACCAGGTGGGCTTCATACAGGGGGGACAGGGGGCGGACACCCTCCGAAAAACCCTGCACCTGATGAGGGAAGCGGCCCCGAAGGGAGACAACCCTGTCCTCGTGGCCATCGACGCCGAAAAGGCGTTCGACAGGGTGGACTGGGAGTTTCTACACGGAGTCCTTGTCAAACTGGGCTTTGGCGAGGGAATCAGGCGAGCCATTAAGGCCTTATACACAGACCCCTCTGCTAGAGTCACAGTAAATGGCCGCCTTTCACAAACATTCAGCCTTCAAAGGAGGACGAGGCAGGGCTGCCCCTTCTCCCCAATCCTGTTCGCCATGACCATGGAAATACTCGGAGTACATCAGATGTGCCCCGATGGTCCGCGGTATTGATGTTGGAGGTCGGACCTTCAAGCTTGGCCTCTACGCAGATGACATACTGCTCCACCTGAGGGAACCTACTAGCTCGGTCCCAGCGGCCGTTCGGGTTATTGAACGGTTTGGCCAATTCTCAGGCTTCAGGATGAACATAGGGAAGTCAATGATCTTCCCCTTTGCCCCAGATGCAGACAGGGACCTCACGGAACTGTCTCCCCTGGGGTTTCAAATTCGTACCGAAGGGAATACCTGGGGATCAACATCGTCCGGCCCCACAAAGATCTAAGCCAGGCAAATTACCCCCCCCCCCGCTGTTCGACAACTTATTCAAAGATATGGAGACATGGGGTAAGGGGCAAGTCTCGTGGATGCGAAGGATAAATGCTGTAAAGATGAACCTCCTCCCCAGGGTCCTGTACGTTTTCCAGATGCTCCCTCTGGAAGCCCCAGAAGCACTTCTTAAAGAAGCCAAAAAACACATAACGAGATTCATATGGCAAGGCCAGAGACCCAAAATAGTTTATGAAACACTCACCCTCCCCAAGGATAGAGGGGGGGTCGGCCTCCCAGACTTACGAACTTACCACAGAGCAGCCAAGCTCAGAACCCTGGCCCCCCCACCTCAGAAAGGACCCCAACAAACTATGGGTCTTTCTTGAAAACTCCCTCCTGAGCCCTGTCACAACGGGTGAGTGGTTATGGGTCCCGATGAAAAAGCTGCCAAGGAGAATCAGGGTCACCCAATACTAGTAACAATGTGGAAGGCGTTAGAGGGTAAGGGACACTGTGAGAAGGTGACCATTTGGCCCTCCCCCATGAGTCACATCTGGTCCACACCAGTTTTAGAGGAAATCCCAGGCCATGAACACTATCAGCCCTGGTTCGACGCGGGCCTATGCAGAGTTGGTCAGGGAGGAATCCTTTATAAGTATCCAGGAGCTTGAAGAATCCTTGGGAAGGGGCGTGGCCTAGATCCATGGACTGAGGACGTACTTCTCCTGAGCTCCTGCCCTGATCCTGAGACCGATCCTCGTAGGAACTTCCAGCCCGAACCGAGGACGGAAATAAGCACATCTCCAGCTGCCTCATCCGAGCCTGCATCGGCCGAGAAAAAATACGAACGAAAACGGAGCCGGCAACACCGAAAACGCGACCTCCGTGCTTCGGTCCCCGGGAATCCAAAATGGCGGCCGCGACTCCGTCCGAAGCCCGCAGACGAGGAGAGCCCGGGAACTGAAGGAGGCGGCACCTGCGGCTCCGGATGGTGATGATCTACTGATCATCTGTGCCACAGACGGTGAGCAGACCACTGCACCTCCCATCCCTGCGCTGAGACCGACGCGGGGCGCACACCGCCACACACCGCCGCTGCAAGAGAAGAGGTGAAGGCCGGGGCTGGTGGCCCGGGCCGCTACGGGCCCCTAAACAGACGAGGAACACCGCGCGGAGGGGCAGACTGTGCCTTCCAGCCCTTCTTTGGACCCGACAGGTGGGGGCCCTCACTGCCGGGCAATACTCGCCCTCGGTCAACGGCGCCCCCAATAGACGCCGGCGGGCCCTGCGGGCGACTGCCACTTGGCCTGCGCACATGATACGGGCCACTCAAGACACCAAGAAGCACCCAGGCCACAACGAGGGCCTGTGAGCCCCGCGGCGGGGGCCATCACACGGCCCAGCCATATAACGTGGACGAGAAGACTGATAGCTACACAACGCTGAAGTGCCGGGCCCCAGCATAAGGAACGTCCCGCACCGGCGGCCAAGAGTGGCTTCACCCCAGCGGACACTTCCCCACCTTCTGCCCAAGGATACACCCATGGCTGGGGAAACCAGCAAAGCACCATAACCCCCGCAACCCCCAAGAGGAAGAACGACCCGCTGGCAACTACCTGATCAATATCCTAAAATAACGAGACGCGTGAAGGGGAGCACCTTGCTGCATGCAGGATGGCAGCGTCTACAACAAACCAGTGAATGGCACCCTCCCACACAATCACTGAAAACGACCTGAGGAGCCATCGGGCCACAAGCCCACCAAACCACGACGGCCCCATATTCCCGACAACCAGTGGTCCCGATAAAAGTAACACCGCGGGAAGTAAGCGTACCGGAGAACCAGGCCATTGAGAGGGGCCATAACACTGTGCGAACCTGCCCTAAAACATGTGAACACGGTCTGGCCCAACAACGAGAAGCGAGGGCATCAGTTGCATAAACGACTCAACGGATACGCTGCCACTGCAGGCAGCAATGACACTGCACATACCTCTCGGAACACTCTCCTAAGAGCCCTGGTGGACGAGCTTGAAGCGAACATCATATAGCACCTCATCAAAGCCCTCTCTAGAAGGAATGCCACCTCCAAAGCACAAACCCAAACTTGTCACAATGGATGCCTTCACCTCAGTCCGACCAAAACAACAAATTCCACAGGAGATGAGCGCTGTTCAAGGATCTCCGACTCAGGCAACAGATCCTAGAGACTCCCAAATCCTACAAGCGATAGCAGCACTGCGAACATCCATGGAAGACAAGATCGACGAAATAAAATCAGACATTCAACTGATGAGACAAGACGCGCGAAACCTAACCGACAGAATGGTCACTGTTGAAGCCTCTCTGCGGGAAACAGCGGAGACCACACAGGAACTCAAGGCGAAAGTCAAAGAGCTGGAATCCACAGTAGCTCGACTGGAAACGCGCTCAGAAGATGCGGAGGGCCGTGCCCGCCGCAACAATGTCCGAATACTGGGGATACCGGAGGATTCAGAGGGCCCCGACCCTACCGAATACATTGAAACGCTGTTCCTGCAGGAAATCGGGGCAGGCAAACTCACCCAGGGTTTCTCTGTGGAGCGAGCTCACCGATCCCTTCAAAAGCGACCTCCCCCCGGCTCACATCCGAGACCCATAATAGCTAAAATCCTAAACTTCAGGGATCGGGAGGCCATTCTGAGGTTCTCGAGAGAAGGCGGAGAGATCAAAAGAGGCGCGGCGTCAATAGTCATGTATCCTGATTACACCCCAGTAGTACAACGGGCGAGAAACTCTTTTATACCAGTGAAGGCCACTCTAAGGAAACTCAACCTTAAATATATGTTGCTATATCCAGCGAGACTCAAAGTGCTCCACAACGGGAAGGCAATCTTCCTTGAAATCCCGGCGGCGGCAAATCTATGGCTTGAGCACAACAATCTGGCTGAGGATGCGGAGGGAATAGCGAGAAACAATAAACACCAGGGCAACGACAAAGATCACGCGAGAAGCTGAAGGACACATCAACCACGGTTACTACTTCGGAATGAATCGCATCGCCACACCAAGAAGGCGACGCAATCGGGCAGGAGCTCGGAGGCTCTTGTGCAAAAACACTGACGACCCACCCCAACCGAAGCGGTGCAGGTAAAATACCTACACATCACCCGGGCTGGAAGACCTGGAGAGGACTGGAAGGCCCGGGAGCCCCCGAGCGTTGTGAGTTCATAACAACTGCTGGGGGCAGTTTACTGTTGTTCTTTTCTGTTGATCCATCCTACGGGATGGAGGTTGTTAATGTTGATAAATCTCCGAAGGCAAAATCACAACTGACGGGTGGGGGAACTGGCTGGAGGGCCGGGATGGGCAGGACCGCACAAAACAGTGCCGAACCGGCGATGCCGGTCGCCACCATCTGCTTCACTGGTGGAAGTGGGGGCTCTCTTAGTGTTTTGCGGAAACAAGATGGCTACACACATTAGACTATTGACTTGGAATGTAAGGGGCCTGGGCACCTACCCCCGCAGGAACAGGATTAAATCCTACCTACAGAGGAAGAGAGTGGACATTGCTCTCCTACAAGAGACTCACTGCACCGCTGAAGCGGATGAGAAGCTCAGAGAACACTGGGGGGGACAAGGCTACGGAGCCCCCTACTCTAAATTCGCCAGAGGGGTGTTCATCTGGTTCAACCCCCAGGTACCGTTTCTCCTACGCAGGTTGGTGAGGGACCCTGAAGGTAGATATCTGATCATATGGGGAACAGTGGAACAAAGAGAAATATGTATAGTAAACTCATACTTCCCTAACAATAATATCCCAGCTCACTTAAAAACACTTAGCGCCCAGACGTCACAGTATCGGGATGGCCTCTTCTTGTGGGGTGGTGATTTTAATTGCGTTCACAATCCTGAACTAGATAGGTCTTATCCACCGGCAAGCGGCTTCCCGCTGCCACCTCATCCCTAAATGCAACCGTCAACGAATTTGATCTGATAGATGCTTGGCGGGACCTCCACCCAAGCGAAAGGACATACTCATATTACTCATCCCCACACAAACTACACACGAGGTTAGATTATTTTTTCATAAGCAGAGAACACACGCCTCAGACGGCTAACGCACAATACTTAGGAAGGACCATCTCCGACCACTCCCCACTCCTATTAGACTGGCAACACAATAGCCCTAGACCGCCCATTCCTATGTGGAGAATGCCTGCTGAGGCTCTGAAAGACCCGACCTTCAGGGATGAGCTCCAGGAGTCCTTAGAAAATTATATAGCGGTAAACACAGGCAGTGTGGACCAAATAGGTACGCTATGGGATGCCCTAAAGGTGGTAATACGGGGAGAAGCAATTGCAAAAGCAGGAGGCATCAGGAAACTACTACGGGAGGAACTGAACCAGAAAGAGTTGGAAGTCCAACAACTAGAGTCCACCCCTATTGACACGTTGGGGAGGGAGGAAGAACTGAGTTCTCTTAGGGAGGACTGTTCCAGGGCATGGGACAGGCTGGCTAAGTTCGATTTTAGCGTTAGAACTAATAGAGCACATGCAGAAGCCGATAGACCAGGTCGGCTACTAGCGTGGCTCTGCAAAAAAGAACACCCTAGGCATACTACTACAGCACTACAAGACGAACAAGGCATAGAACACAGGACTCAACAAGACATAAACAATACCTTCCAACGTTTCTATGCACAACTATACTCCCACACACACAAGGTCCCACAGGACCAGATATTGGACACCCTAGAGGAAATTGGCCTACCCAAATTGTCACCAATGCAGTCCGAAGCCCTGGACTCCGACATCACACCGGAAGACATAACAGAGGCTATTAGGTCCCTCGCTACTTGTAAGACCCCAGGATGCGATGGACTCCCCCCAGAATTCTACAAGGAATACGAACCCACCCTGACGCCCCTGTTACACCAGGTCTTTTCTGAGACATTCGAAACTGGTGTCCTACCTGACAGTATGAGGGAAACCTTACTGGTCCCGATGCTCAAACCCAATAAACCCTCCGATAAATGCGACTCCTACCGCCCGCTCGCCATGCTCAACTATGATGTGAAAATACTGACGACAATACTAGCGAGACGTCTGTCCAAAGTGATTGGTGACATAGTACATGAAGACCAAAACGGCTTTATACCTAGACGTAACACGTCCTTAAACTTACGCAGGCTACAGCACATTATAGCTGAAACCAATACAAGCGAAAAACAACTCGCACTACTCTCCCTGGATGCTATTAAAGCATTTGATTCCATTTATTGGGAGTGGCTGGTAGCGGTCCTGGAAGGTTTTGGACTCGGCCAACGATTTATCAGATGGGTAGTGATCCTATATAATGAACCTAGGGCCAGGATAAAATCCGGGAAATATGTATCAGACACATGGGAAATTCGCAGGGGCACTAGGCAGGGCTGCCCACTCTCTCCCATGCTCTACATCCTGGGTCTAGAACCCATTGCGATCTTCCTTAGGCAGCAATTTTTTGATGCAGGAATTAGGCTGGGCGGGACTGACCATATTGTTTCACTATATGCAGACGATGTCCTAATATATGTTAACGACCCTCATCTCAATGTCCCGACAATACTGGAGATCCTTGATAACTACGCCAAGGTTTCGGGCATACAATTTAGCAAAACGAAATCCTGCATGTTTCCATTAGCATCCCTGAAAAATAAATCTGCAGAAGAGCTTCCCTCAGTGGGCATAAAGTGGGAGACCGAATCTTTCCGTTACCTTGGGATCCAGATAATGCACACCCCAGAACAAATGCATACACGAAACACGATGGCTGCGATACCCAAATTGCGCAAATCCATAAGTTTCTGGTCTAAGCTTCCATTATCCATGCTGGGCAGGGCCTCAATAACCAAGATGATCATTCTCCCTAGATTCCTATATGGGTTCCAGAATGTGCACTTTTATATCACCAAACCCTTCTTTCAGCTTCTCGACACAATAATTAAGGAGTTTCTATGGGGTAAGGGCAGACATCGGGTGGCACTATCTACCTTAGTATTACCGCACAGCCAAGGAGGGATCCAGTTACCAAGTCTAGAGAAATACTACCTTGCAGCTCAGCTAAGCCATGTAACCAAATGGCTAGCAGACGGGACCACTTCGGAGAACCCCCTCCTACAGGCCATGATCTCCCCAATTCGCCTGAGGGAATTGCTCTGGGCCCCTCAAACTCTGCTACACGATCAGCCTTTTCTAACAATCCTAGGCAGGAAAATATGGTGCAGAACCAAGACGGTGTTACACCTGAAGCAACCATACTTCCAAGAAGTGCCAATACTCTCGGGACTCGACAAATCTGTCACCACCCTCCACACCATTAGGCACTGGGAGGAAAAAGGAGTATACACCTGGGGCGATCTATACTCCGGAGGCACATTCAGGGATTTCGCTGAGTTGCAGGAGGAAGAGGGCATCCACGCTGGCCAATTCCTGTGGTATCAAAAGATCCGCAAGATAGCACGCACGAAATGGGACACCTGGCCAGAGGAAACAGAGATCACTCCCCTCTTGGCTTTGATGTACACCCTGAGTGAAGAGGGGAAAGCAATATCTCAGATATATAAACTCCTTGTTGACATCCCCAATCCCTGCGGTGATATACTAAAGACCCGCTGGGAATCAGACATGGGACTGGAGTTGTCCGAAGAGGAATGGAGCAGAGCGCTGTCCTTCCCGAAAGAGGTCTCTAGAAACCAGAGATTTCGGCTTCTCCAATTAAATGTACTCTATCGTACCTACTTAACCCCGAGCAGGATCGCTAAGTTCAACAAAACCGCCCAGACACAGTGCACCTGGTGTGGGATAGAGGGAGCAGACCTAATCCATATGTTATGGAACTGCACCAAAACCCGCAGCCTCTGGTCGACGGTAAAAAAAACCTGCGAAGAGGCAGAAGTCACCAGATATAAATGGACCCCAGCAGAATGCCTCCTAGGCTGCTACCCCAGATTGGCCAAACTCAAATATGCGGTTAAGCTGATGGACTTGCTATGCATAACAGCCAAAAGAACCATCGCCATGGCATGGAAACGGCCGGCAGGACCAAATCAAAGGGCATGGCGCAAAGAATTTGAAAGATGGGCGACCGCCGAAACAAGAGCTTGGGAGGACAGCGTGGCTAGATCTACGGATGAGTCAAGCATGGCCCTTGCTGCTTGGAAGGACACCATGTCTAGACTGTTTCACTCCTCGGATGATAAGCCCCCCTGAACCACCTACCGGCCCTAGCACAGGACCTGAATGATTGCCTAAGACATTCGAAACCAAGCCCCTCCAGCATTAACATTCTCGGAAAGCCCATACCCGTGTCCATGTTGCCCGGCCGCTTCCTCCCCGCTTACAACCCCATCAGTCATCACCCACCCTTGAATCGGAGATAGTTAATGTTTCTACTGTTTTTTTTTTTTTATGTTCTTGTTATGTAAAGATTGTTGTTTGACCACAAAGGCTGAATGTCGCTGACCAATCGGTCACCTTGAAATATGTAACTATAACTAAAATGCCAATAAACAAATTTGAAAATAAAATTGAAGAATCCTTGGGAATAGGTAGGCTCTCCCCACTCCTCTACCTGAGACTCAAGGGAATCCTAATGAAACCAAAACTAAAGCCCAAATTACAAAGAAAACTCACCCCAGTTGAAAAAATCTTAGATACCCATGTAGAAATGAGAGGACTCATCTCACTCCTTTACTCTGCCCTTTTAACCCCCGACCCCCGGGAGGGAACCACCAAAAGCCTCAGGCGGAAACGCAGGGAATAATGGCTTATAGTTTGATTTGTTGAGGGTGATTGCCCAAATCTTGTAATTTGCGTACCTATGCTGTTTTCCAAAAATCTATAAAATTGAATAATAAAAAATAAAAAAATAGACAAGTGTGCTGTGAAGAATAAGTAAGGCTAAGCAGGAGAGGTCTTTGATACTGGTGTTTTGAGATTCTCATCTCTAGACTTTCTGATACGGCCAAGATCTCAAATGCTTCCCTGAAGTGGTTTACTTCCTTTTTAAATGATCGCTTTCAATAGGTCAAATTGGGTACCGTCATCTCAGATTTCTTGGCAGTTAGATATTGAGTCCCTCAGGGATCGTCTGTCACCATTACTTTTCAATATTTACATTCGCCCCTTGTTGAAAATATTTGCTGAATTTTGACTATTTCACCATTCTCATGCCGACGACACACAGATTTATGTACGGCTGAATGAACCTACAGAAGCAATACAGAGTTTTGGCATGTGCCAGTAAAATTGAGAGCTGGATGGCTGCTAACAAACTCCAGCTCAATCCAAACAAAACTGAAATAATTTTGTTTGGTTCTAAAAAAAAAACAAACAAAAAAAATGGCTACAACCCTGTCACAGGTGCCTTGTCCTAAGCTTTTTGAGGCACAGACATTTGCCTCAAAAGTTAAAAATCTGGGTTGCACTTGGCAGGTAGACCTTAGTTGCAACCAGCAGATAAACAATACAGTTAAATCTGTAAATTATCAACTTAGACTGTTAAAACCACTGTTACCATTGATCTCGCCTAATGGTAGTCGGTGCCTTGGTAAATTCAAGATTCGACTACTGTAACGCACTACTTATGGGTATTTCGAAAAAAACAAGTGCAGTGTTTACAGGTTGCACAAAACTCAGCCGTTAGATTGATTTTCTCCCTGCCCTGAAGCGCTCATATCTCGTAATCTCAGAGAGAACTTCATTGGTTGCCTGTACAACAAAGGGTACTGTTCAAAACCCTCTGTTTGATTTTTAGGTGTATCCAAAGGACAGCCCTGAGATATCTGGGGTCAAAAATCTCGGCTTATCAACTGAACGCTGATTGCGTTCATCTAAGCAAAAACTGTTGGTGGTTCCTCATTCAAAGTTTGTTACTTGGGGCGACAGACGTTTTTCTCATGCAGGGCCTAAAGCCTGGAATGCCCTACCATATAACTCCGAAAAGCTACATCTCTGCTGAAGTTCAGAAAAAAATTTAAAACATATCTGTTTGTTTAGAATATTCTCTTGGTTGATTCATCACCTGATCCCAGATGCAATTTTTTGCCTGGTACCTGTTTAGGATATGCACTTTACAAATCTCCAAATACAACGAATACAACTTCATCTAAAGTCTGAATGCACTAGGTAGACGTATGTGGCATATGGCTTGAGAGGTACACAATTTCCAAAATTCTACTTTCATGGCATTGCAAACAGGAAAAAATGATAAGTTACTCATCGTAGTGACTATCGGCCTCCAAGTCCATAGTCTTTTTCCTCCATACTGTATGGGTGAATCTTGCTAGGGAACGGAAATGGAACCTTTTTCACCAGAAACAATTGTCTTCCCATTTAAATTTAGATGCGCGCATGGGGAGCGGCCCTGGGACCGTGTGCTCCCCTGGTTCCGTCCACCGGCGCCACTCCTCAGTCCCCTTTGACGCGTCAACAATATTAAAATTGCCTAATGACACAGACATCTTGCGGGGGAAGATGGTGGGACGTATGGAAAAAAGGGGACTATGGACTAGGAGTATGTTAGTCAGTACGCCGAGTAACTTATAATTAATCCTACATCCTGTCCCCTTTCCTCCATACTGTATGGGCGATTACAACTGAAGGCAGCCCTGGGGAGTAGAGTTGCCCCTCTAAGAAAACAAGTTCTTTAAGACTGCCTGGTCAAATGCTGCATCCGACCTGGTGCTGGCATCCAAGCAGTATTGTTTGCAAAATGCTGATGGGGAAGCCCAAGTAGCCGTCTTGAAAATGGTCTGCCATGTGACGTGTCTTTGGAAAGCTACAGCGTGGCCTTGGCTCTGATGGCGTGGGCGTGCAGGTTTGCTGGCAAAGCCATGTGCTACCCTTCATATGCCTCCTTGATGGCCATCACCATCCACCTTGCTATGGAAACTTTGGAGGCTTGACAGCCTGGTTTTGACCAGTCAAAAGTAATGAACAAGGCATCCGATTTGCAGAAGCTCTTTGTCCTGTCCAGGTAAAATCTTAGAGCACGCCTGACATCCAGACATTGTAACACCTTCTGAGCCTCATCCTTTGGATATGCAAAGAATGTTGGGAGTACTATCTCCTAATTGAGGTGAAAGGATGACACGATCGAAGGGAGAAAGGCAGGGTGCACCCTAAGCATCAACTTATCCTGGTGAAACGTGGTATAGGGCTCTGAAGCCACCAGAGCCTGAATTTCACTGATCCGGCGTGCCGAGGTAACCCCAACCAGGAGGGCAGCCTTTATAGTAACCTACCTGACGTCTGCGGACGCCATGGGTTCAAAGGGTTTGTGTGCCAGTGCGCCCAACACTACGTTAAGGTTCCAGGCCGCATGTGGCCGTTTGACAGGAGGATATATCTAGTCAGACCGGCTAAGTACCTTTTAACCACCGGATTGGAAGAGAAGGTGTTGTTTCCAGAATTCTTGTAGGCTGTGTGAGCCAGATGCGCAGAGAAGGATAACACCTCGTCCAGTGAGCATGTCAGAGGATCAATCTTGTTTGACTTGGCACAGTGGCAGAACCTGGTCCACTTGCTTTTGTACCGACTCCTGGTGGAGTAACGTTTTGCCCCCTGTATGACAGCCAGATTGTCATGTGACAAGTACAAATGCTTCAGAGTGGTCTGTTCATGAAGCAAGCTGCCAGGGCTAACTTCTGTGCCCCCTGCTGCTGGGAAAGTAAGTGGGCTGGTCCCAACAGGTGGCATACCGGGGGCTGATCACTCTGACTGAGAAGTTCCGAGAACCAACGTCTTGCCAGCCACCAGGGGGCTATCGGGATGAGCAGGAGACCCTGTGACTCCTGGACTTGCATATTACCCTGTAAATCAGCAGAGGGGGCAAAGGGGGTGGAGGCGTATGCATTCATATCGTTCCACGGAATCTGTAATACATCCACCAGCGATCCTCTGCCTTGCCTCAGCCATGATGCAAACTGATGGCATCTCCTGATGCTCATGTTCGCAAAGAGGTGTACCTGAGGGTGACCCCCATCTGTCTAAGATACCGCCCAGGACCTCCTCATTGAACTGCCACTCATAGTCGTAGAACCCCAACCTGCTGAGCCTGTCCGCTTCCAAGTTCAATTCCCCCAGAAGTTGAGTTGCTGACAAAAATGTTGTTCGTCGGAGCCCAATCCCAAATGTCGATGGACTGCTTGCAGAGAGGAGGGGATCTTGTACCTCCCCGCTCTTTGATGTAATACATACAGGTTGAGCTGTCTGTCTGCAGAGAGATTTGCTGCTGATAATGGGGAGGAGCGCCTTTAGAGCCAGCCAGTTGGCCATCATCTAGAACCAGTTGATGTGTTCCTGCCGTGACCATATGCCATGCACACTGCGATTGTCCAGAGACGAGACCGTGGTAATGGAGATCTCGGAGAGGGTTGCCTGAATGGTCTACACGCTACGAGGTTGGTCTCTGGACACCACCACTCCAGGCTGTGGTATGCTGACTAGGGCTGCCTGCGAGCCAGTCTCCCGATCCCAAACGGAAGTCTACTCATTTTGACTCATGCGTGGCACAGCCAGGAGACTAGCTGTCATTATTCCGAGTTGGTGCTGGTACCACCACGCTAAGCTCACAGGGCTGCTGAGAAAACGCCTTGTGGCCTTCTTGATCGCTGTGATCTTGTCTGCTTAGGGGAAAATTCTCTCTGCCCTCGTATCCCAAATCAGCCCCAGTAGACTGGGTGGGGAGTAACTACGACTTCTTGAGGTTGATGGAGAACCCCAGATCATATAGCATGTGCATGAGTGGTGAAGCTGTATGACGTACTGCCTCTGGAGACTCTGCCCGGATGAGCCAGTCGTCGAGGTATGGATAAAGGTGGTGGCCTTCTGCCCTGAACAGGGCTGCTACCGAGTTCATTAAACCTTGTAAATATCCTTGGGTCCGAGTTGAGGCCAAAGGGAAGGTCCTGGTATTGACAATGGAAGCCCATGATCCTGAACCTCAGGAAGTAACGATGGGGCTCCCAAATTGGGACGTGCAGATAAGCATCCTTCAGATCCAGGGAGCACATCCAGTCTCCCCCACACAGAGTTTCCACAATAAGAGCTAGAGTAACCATCTTGAACAGGTCACAGGCCAGCCTGGTGGTTCTTCTGAATGGCGAATGTTATGGAATAGAAGCCCATGCCTCGTTGCAAAGCTGGAACCTTCTCCTCTGCTTGACTCGTGATGAGCGGGCGGATTTCCGGATTTCCGCCCGGAGAGTTGCCGTCCCAATCTGTGGGAGTGGAGGGGAGGAAAAAGGAAATGGAGGAATTGGTAGACGGAAGCTTGTGGAGACTAAAGGGAGGATCCACAGGTGCACAAACCGTGCCTGCCAAATACAGAAGAGCAGGGCAAGCCTGTCGGCCACTGGAGACCCGTGGATCTGGATGATGTCACAACATTTTGCCCTCCGAGGCTGGTGCCTAGGAGGAGTACAGGAAAAAACCCTTGTGGGAGGATTTGTGCTGCTTGCGCCTGTGTTGGCTAGGAGCCTGGCTGTCTGGCGCGTCATTCCTGAAAACCCCTGAAGCCACCGAAGGTACACGCTCTATCCGAGCGCTGGTGACTCTGGCTACAGACCTTGGGCACTGACTAAGTCAGGATTGACAAGGAATTAGCTGTCAGAGCTGTTCCTATTTTTGTTAAGTTCATCGTCCGTGGTCGAGTGGAACAAGCCTCCCCCCCTCAAATGGCAGGTCTAAAATGCGTTCCCACACATCAGGTGTAAATTTGGTCACCTTCAGCCAAGCAGCCGTCCTCATATCGGTGGCGATACAGATCACTCTACCAGCTGTCTCGATGTTAGCAACTGTAGACTGCATGATATCATGAGCCACAATTGTGGCCTATGCCAATCTGGCCTTGAAACACGCCTGACTCTGCGTGGGGGGCTCTGGGAGGAAGAACGCAATCTCCCTCCATAGCTTCTGATTCACTGCCGCCAGCATCGTCCGGCGAAGACTGAGTCTAGCATTAGAGTTGATCTTTTTGCCGTATGATTCCAACAGCTTTTCCTCCATTCCGAGGAGCACTGACGTTGGAGCAGCTGACAAAGACTGCAACTTGAGAAGAGGGAGGCTGCAGTTATAACTGATTAATGTGCTTGGGGGTGCACCGACCGCATGAGGGAATCTCCCTCCGTCTAACTATACTTGGCATCCAGCTGTTTATTGGTGGGCTGCGCAGAGTGCGGTTTCACCCATCCTTTCTTGGCAAGGGATTCTACATCCTTTTGCAGAGGGATGCCTGTACTTGTGGTTGGAAGGATGGAAAATACTTCCGCAAGAACCCCTGCCTCATGCTGACCAACTTGAGGTTGCGGGATCCCCAGCCATTCTCTCGTGGAAAGCCTTAGCTGAAGAGGGAGTATCCTGGTCCTCATCCTCGTCAGTATCGCCTGCGTCCTGCGCCAGAGGCAGTGCCTGCAAGACTGGTGTGAGCGTGGTAACCAAGTACCGGGGTCTGCAACACCGTCAGTACCGGAGGAGGTGCCAGGGGTAGCATGTCTTTGATGATTCCCCCCTGAGGATGGTGCCCATCTACGGTGCTTTCATGAGGGTAAGGAACATTTAGAAGAACCTACCCTTGCACGGAGGGGATGGGCCTGGAGGAGTGGCATGTGGTCTTGGCGGTCCTTGTGGCAGCCCGCTGGCAGCTGTGTACCTTCCTTGTGCAGATATGGTCAGGTATGACGTGGACTAGGTTACCGGAGCGGTCTAGTCCCACCTAGATGTGCGTTCCCATGCCTGCTCTCCAGAAGGAGGTGGCTTCCGGGTGAGCCGTCATATTGTCTGGCCTGGTGGCCATTTTGTCATGCCCCGCACCACGTGCTTGTGTGGTGCTTGAAGAGCCGGACCCAGTCTCCGCCCATACGCTTAGAAGCAAAGGTTGGGAACTTCCCTGAATGTCAGGTAGAGACCTGGGAGGCAGAGTGCCCTCGGCCATGACGCCGGTAGTGCTGCGTGTATGCGCCCCCCTCAGGAGGGAGTGCTTCAGGTAGTAGAGCAAAGCCCCTCAGGTTGTCCCTGGTACAAGAGTCTTGCGGCCCCTCAGCGGTTGGACCGGGATAGTCTAGCTACCCCTCGGCCTGTTGGCCTGTAGCTCTGGGAGCCTCGGTCTCCTTGCTGGTTTTAGGACCTGGAAGGCTCCTCCCACTCTGGCGCTTCCCTGGGAAGGAGTCGCTCTTGCAGGGTGTGGAGGAGAACGGGAAACCTACCTTGGGCCTGGTCTTCCACCTGACCTAAGTCTTGAGGTCCTTTGAAAAGCTCCCTCCACCTGGCCAAGCGATTCTTGAGAGCTTGGGGGTCAACGGGTCACATGCCGAACAACCGACCCAGCCATGGTCGGGCCGAGGCACAGGAGGCAGAGTGCGTGGGGATCCGACATGGGGAAGGAACCCTTGCAGGCCCTGCTAAAACCTGCTGTCGTAATACGCCGGGGAGGTGCATGGCTCCAGAGGACAGGGTCTTCTCTGACAATCTAGGAGAAAACAGAAAGAAGAAAATAGAAAGCTTTCGGGGAAGAACGTGTGGAATTACAAGGCTGGAGGCCCAACCCAGGAGCGCTGGTGAAGTGGTCCGTTCCGTCCACACGGAAAAGATGACAGAGGAGTGGCCCCGGTGGGCAGAGTCAAAGGATCACATCCTCCCAGGGCCGGGGGCCCCCCACACCCATCTAAATTTAAAGATGAAGACAATTATTTTCTGGTGAAAAAGGTTCTGTTTCCCATCCCAAGCAAGGGACACCCATACAGTATCGAAGAAAGGGGACGGGACGTAGGAGTAGTAATGCGACATGATCGTGAACCAAAGGAATTTAAAGTGCTGCTGGTAGATGGGGACATAAAGTTACGCATCTTCGAGGTCTAGTGAACGCATCCAGTCCCCTGCGTACAGTGACTCTGATGTAGGTGCTGGTGTGATCATCTTGAAGCGTTTGAGAGGTAAAGGTATGTTGAGGAAGGAGGGGTCCAGGCCATCCTGGTTGTTCATGGGTACTGCAAAAATTCTGGAGTAGAAGCCAGAGCCTCTCTGACTGAGGCACCAGCTCGACCGCCTGCATGTCCAAAAGAAGAGAGATCTCCCACAACAGTGCCCGCGGCCCTATCTGCAACAGAGGAGTAGGGGGAAAAGGAAGAGGAAAACCGAGGCCTGTTGAGACTACTGAAAGAATCCAAGGACTCCTGAAAAAACGCTTTCAGCTGTCTGCAAAGAGAGCCAGCTGGCCCCCTACAGGAGCGCTGTGTTCCCCGACTGATAAGTCATTGATTTTTGGCATCCGAGGTGGGAGCTTAAAAAAGCCCTGCAAGGTCCTCTGCTGCTTCCTCCTGTGGTCGCTGGGGTACCTGTCTTGCCGTTGCATACCGCAGTTCCTGCTGCTTCCTCCTGTGGTCGCTGGGGGACCTGTCTGGCTGTTGCATACCGCAGTTCCTGGAATTCTAGAAGCCGGTGAAAGAGCAGGGTTTGAAGTCAGACTTGCCCTGGGTCGGAGGAAAGGACTTCTGCCCTGGTTTAGTTAGGATGGCCAAGAACTTGGTAGTCTGCGTTGAGGTCTTCATTTTTGTAAGCTCATCATCAGTGGATGATTGAAAGTGGTCTGTTGCTTCGAACGGAAGGTCTAGACACCTCTCCTGCAAATATAAGACATGGCAGGCATCCACGCCGTCCGCCTCATCGACACCCAGGCAGAGGCCTCTGCTGGCCGTGTCGATGTGTGGGACCGAGGACTCTATGGGATCGTGCTCAACCGCGCGGGCCTTCACCAACCCCGCTTTGAAGGAGGACCGACTCGCCGGGGGGGAGGTCAGGTAGGAACTCCCCGACTGTTCAGCACAGCTTCAGGTTTGCTGCGGCTAGGAGGGCTTCAACGTTAGCATGACACAGGTGGGGCCCGGCGTTGAGGCAACATCTCCTGACTAAAGAGTTGAGGGCTTGTCCTTGACAGCTGGAGGCGGCCGCTGCCATGGAGGATGAGGATGGCTTTGAACACAAGGAAGCTGCCGCCACAACTGAAGAGTGTGAAGGTGGGGGGCCAAGAGGACTGGTTCCCCGTCCAATAGCCGAAAATGGCTATACAATTTCTTGTTCATCTGGGCGCTGGCCCAATGCTTCTCCCAGACTTTCTTAGCCAGTGAAAGGACATCTTTCTGAAGGGGGATGCCTGAGCAGCTGGTGGCGCACCAGGACAGGACTTCCGCCAACCCCCTGACTACTGGGGAGCATACTCTGGCTGGAGAGACCCCAAAAATCTGCAAGGCCTTAATGAAGGTCATGAAAAGCCTTCACCAAAGCCAAAGGCTCTTCATCCTATGTGTCGTCATCGCAAACACCCCCCCCCACCTTTTTTGGGCAGACAGAGGGGAATCAGGTCCTACATCTGAGGAGTCAGAGGGGCCCGCCCCCTGGTCAGCCCCCAAAGGCGGCTGGAAATCGACAGATGTCAGCAGAGGGGGAGGTGTTGGTGGTACTGGAGGCGGAAGGCTCGGAGGCACCGCCGGGGCCTGGAGCAGGGGGACGGGGGCCTTGGAGGCACGACCTGCGGAACCACGTTCTTGATGAGGTTGATGAGGTCTGTGAGGTGCTCAGACATCCTTGGGGAGTGCATGAGGAGGAGGAAGCACTCAAAAGAGCCATCCTCTCAGGTTGCTAGGTCACGGGGAGGCATGGCCCTCTGCCGCACTATGCCTTCTTATCTAATATAAGCGCGGAGGAGCCTGGGATGGGTATCCAAACAGATGGGAGCCATAAATGCAACCCAGCGGAGACCACATGCCTGCGCCGTAGGGCCTGACACCACTTCCCGAAGGAAGACTACTGGAACCCCCTTGAGTGGCCCACTCTGAAGGCGATGGGGCTGCCTGAGTCCTAGCGTCAGGATCTAAGAAGGCCGCTGGCCGTGCATGTTCTGCTGCTTGCTTGTCCGCCATTTTGGAGCCTAGCCTCATGCCCTGGGAGGGAAGGCGTGCAGGTCCCGCACCTTGTGCTGGTCCGACAGACGAGGACTCTTTGCACCCCGACCCTGAAGCAGGAGCGCCGACTTCGGAGATGGCTCTGGTAGGCCTACAGCTCTCAGCCAGCCTGCTGGTAGTCGAGTTGCCCTGAGTGACTATCTCAGATATGGCCCTGGTAGGCTGTAAACCCTCAGCTGAGGAGCTGGTAGTCGTATTGGATTGTGCCTCAGGCTGCCACCTGGAACCAAAGCTCGAAAAGCCCTTTGCCCCCTGGTGTAGTAGATGAAGAAGGTGGATCGCCGGGAAGAGCACCTGGGCCCTTCGGCTTGGGAGCTGGTAGCCTTAACGGTCTCAGAGTCCAAGGTCCCCGTTCCCGATGGAGGCCCCGGGAAGTAGTCTCCGTGCCAGGGGGCCTTGGCGAACAAAGGACCTACCTTCTCTTAATGCAAGGACCTGGCGTCGAAGTCCTTTAGATGACTGGGAGGTGAAGAATGGAAGATCTCTCTCTAGTGGGAAAGACGATTCTTCAAGGAACAGTAACTAAGATGAATGCAAGCCGCACATGCGTCCCACCAGTTGTCGGGCTCCAAACACTCAAGGCAGAGTGCATGGGGTTCTGATCACAGGATGTTAATCTTGTAAAACCTCCTGCAGCCAACATGTGCCGGGGAGCCAAGGCATCGAAGGGAGGTGATGAAATTCAAAACCAAAAGAGCTGGGAGCACGCGAAAAGCTGAAAGTTACTGTGCCTAGTTGCCAGGGCCGTGCAGAAAAAGGGACTGGGGTGAGGCACCAGAGGGCAGGGCCTCGAGGAGCGCACCTCAGTTCGCTATGCTAAATTTAAAGGGGTAGCTCATATTTCGCTGCCAAAGGTTCCGGTAACATCCTCATGTTGTGTCATGGTGCATACTGCCAAACATCAGGAGCCGACGGGCCTACCCCAGTTACTGGCACCCATAAGGGCTTATAAAGCCCCAAAAGGTTGCCTTAGGACTTCCTGGACTCAAGTCCTGGCGCCGTTGGCGCCAGGCTCATAGTATTCTATCTGGAGGTAAACTGCATACAGCCCAGCCTAATGGGGCTGAGCCATCCAGCATACCCTGGGTGTGGCTGAGGGACTACTTTACCTGGAACTACTTGCAAGGCTATTTAAACCACACCCTACAGACAGAACACGCATTGCGTTATTCTGCACTCCTCCCGATCTTCAACAGCCACGCCTGTCCTGGGATCAGAATCCATCGGGACATGTGAAGAAGGATAAGAAAATAATAGGAATTAGAACAGCGATTGAGGCCTTACCTGAAGCAGTCCATCCGAAAGGCCGCACCTTCAGCTGTTCTCCGGATCGTCACACCTGCAGAAAGGAAGACATTTGCATAAAGAGCCAATACTAACCCGGAGGCTGCTTTCTTCTAGGATTCCATTGAACCGGTTCATCCAATCGCCGCTCTGTAGCCACGCCGCACCTGCATTGCAAAAAAAGAAAACAACAGCAGGTTAGTCGGGCAGCGGAAAGAAACCATTTAAAAGACATTCAGGGCCATGTACTCTCGCTAATACTCACCCGCATGAAATCTGCTCAGTGTCGTAGGAAGAGGCAAATCATCAGAAAACCGCCCAAAGCCGCGCCTGAAAGAAATTAAGAACAAAAGTGAGAACTTGGGCAATAAGGACATTAAGCAAACTATACCAAGCATTTATTGGCATAGAGACTTACCTACTGAGTCAAGCTATTCAAGACTCTGCTACAGCATCGCAGGATCAGTGAAGCAACTTGATCCAGGGAAGAGGCTGAACATACTGCACCCCTGCTAGAGATTGCAGGACGGAAAGCCCACCATTAAAAAACCCAAGGTGAGGCATAAACAGAGAGGGGCACTAGGGGGTTACGTGAGGTGGGGGCCAAACCCACTCCTCACGGCTGGCTAATATCTCGTTTCAACATTTTAGGCAAACGCTTCCTGCAAAGTGATAGTGAGGGAGAAGACCTGTGCAAGCATCATCACTCAGCCGCGTGAAACGCAAGTGCGGACGTCATTCGTGCAGCTTCGTGCGACGCCCCCGTGGAGACCAGATGAGCGTGACATGTTGGCGGATGCCGACAAGGATGGAGGTAAGGGGATGGGACGTACGAGTATGGGATACATTACTCACCGTCATCGTATTTCTGGTGCTTGTATCTGCTTAGATTCACATGGTCTGCATAGTCCGACATCTAGTGGAAGTTGCAGAGTATTACAAGATTTGTTTTCTAAACTCGAAAACGGAAATCGACAAGGCGTGATTAGTGTGATGTCTACTGTACCCATGGTCCTTCACGCATTGAGGTCCCTCAGATTGTTTCTGACATGATGTTGCATGAGGTGTAGCATGAGTACAGATGTCAAAGCAGAAACAGTGATAACCCAGAAAACATATATGCGCCTTGTACTCCAGTAGGGGAGGAAAGGTTGGCGTGCATGTGAATCTAAGCAGATACAAGCACCAGAAATACAATTACAGTGAGTAATGTATCCCTTCTGGAGCTTGTGGATCTGCGTAGATCACATGCTCTGCATGGATTAGCAAGCAGTATCTGAAGAAGGAGGTGGGAAGTTAGAAGGTACAGCAGCAAAAAGATGTTTTAGGAACTCTTGTCCCACCTGTGAATTTGCTTTAGAGTGTGTGTCAATGCAGTAATGCTGTGTGAACGTATGGATGAAACTCCATGTAACAGCTTTGCAGATGGCATCCATAGAGACGTTTGAAATGAAAGCTAAGGTAGCTCCTGTACCTCTGGTAGAGTGTGCCCTTGGGGTGAAAGGTAGAATTTTCTAGCATAGGCAAAGAGTTGGCCTGTTTTCCTTAGGGGTTTTGGTCACATAGTACAAGACTGCCCTCCATATATCAAGTGTATGGAGGCTTCTTTCTGCTGAGTTTGATGGATTCTGAAAGAAGGTGGAAAATTCTATGGATTGTTTAATATGGAACTTGGAAATGAATTTGGGTGAGATCCTAGGATGTGTTCAGAGGACAGCCTTGTCCTTATGTATCATGAAAAAGGGGCCTTGTACAGACAAAGCCTCTAGCTCATGGAGGGGATAGCAACCAGGAATTCAGTTTTATAGAGCTTCCGTAAATGACCCTCCCCTATCTAAAATAACAGAGTACTACTGCTAATGAATCCACCCGATTCAACTTCACCAAAGTTTCTATTCCTGAAGTGGAAAGAATCATCTTGTCCCTGAAACCTTCTAACTGTCAGGGCGATTTCTGCCCTGCGCAGCTTATTAAGGACGCAGCCCGAGACATTTCTTTTTTCATAACGAAGCTCATCAATGCGTCCTTCACTGGTACCATCCCTACCAATCTCAAACAATCCTGGGTACTTCCACTCTTAAAATAAACTTACTCTTGACCCATCCACGCCAACCAACTACAGGCGAATCACGACAGTACCTTTCCTCCTAAAAATTCTGGTTAAGGTTGCTTATGTACAAATCCAAAAACACTTGGAAGTACACCACCTACTAGGAGCTAGACAATCAGGCTTCCATCCTCAACACAGGACGGACACAGCCCTCATCGACCTCAAGACCCAAGTTGACGAGCTTAGAGAACGGCAAAGCTGCCCTACTTCTCCTCCTAGATCTCTCGGCTGCATTCGACTTGGTCGATCACACTATTCTATGCAACCACCTTAACACAGCAGCACACTTTTCTGATAAAGCATTTACCTGGATTAGATCCTCCCTAAACAGTAGGACCATGAGGGTTTTCTTGCCTATAGCAGTTGCCGACTCTATACCAATCACCTGTGGTGTGCCTCAGGGATCTTGTGTCTCGCCGACATTGTACAACATTTTTACCAAGCCCCTTTTCGATGATTTGGATCATCTCGGTATCACCTACACTTAACTATGCAGATGATACACAGATCCTCCTTCCGCTTTCAGGGGATTATGAAATGGATTTGGCCTTGGTGAATAGAGTGTACATCATCATTCAGGCATGGACGGCCACGCATGGACTATGCCTGAATGATGATAAAACCAAACTCATCATCCTGGGTATCCCCCTCTAGCCTAAAAAAAACTAGGATCTGACTATTCCTCATTTATAATTGATGGTAACAGTATCAAAGTAGGACATGAGGTAAAAACACTAGGCTTTTACCTTGACTCAAACCTGTCATTCGCCAAACAAGTCAACTCTTTAGCCTCCACCACGGTTTACACATGCAAACTCATCCGCACAGCTAAGCCGTTTCTCTCTGACATTAGTTGCACCATCCTGGCCAGAGCCCTCATCCTGTCTCGCCTGGACTATTGCAACCCCCTCTATCTAGGGTCAACCAAAGCCACTATCAGAAAAATCCAAACTTTACAAAACAATGCCCTTAGAGCGGCATTAGACATTTCTAGATGAGACCACATCTCAGAGTAGCCGACAGAATAACTGGCTCCCAACTAATGACAAAATCCTCCTAAAAACTCTGTCACTCACCCACAAATCCCTCAACAATGCTGCCCCCGTTTACCTGGTCGAAAGATTCCACAAATAGATCTCCCTGAGACCATCTAGAACAGTTTACAGAGATCGCCTATCCATTCCTTGCGTCAATCGTTCCACAATCGGAGGTAACGGTTTCCCTGTGAAAGCAGCCATATTGTGGAATTCCCTACCTCCCACACGGAGAACTGACCAATCCTACCACAATTTCAGGACCAACACTATCCTGTGGCTGAAAAAGAATGATCGTTAAATGTAGCAAGTAGCCAGGATTCACTGCTGTTGGTAGTTACAACTACCCCATCTACCAACTGCATACTTTTATTCCGCAAATACCTATACCTGCACATATTGCTGATGTAAGCTGCCTGTTTCATTTGTTTCATTCGCTCCTGTACCATCCACCTGTAAATAGGTACCATTTGTATATAACCTATGTATTTAATACCTGTATGTAAATTTTGACTTTGTTGTGTAACTAAGCTTTGCATATATATGTAACTGCTGCGCCGTGTTACCTTAGGGTATGCTGCGCATTATAAATAATAAAAACAAACAAACATAAGTAAGATGCTTTAGGCTGGCCTTGTGCATAGGCTCAAAAGGCGACCCCATGATCCTCGAGAGCACAACATTGAGATACCAACCCGGCGGAGGGTTGGAAATTGAGGGGTATAGCCTCTTTACCCTTCCATGAATGCCTTAATGACAGGGACTTTCCAGCAGGACACCTTGTTTTGTGAAGTGGTGTAAGCCGACAGGGTCACCAGATGCACCTTTAAGGAATTACATACTAGGCCAGAGTCTAGTAAGTAAAGCATACAGTGTAGAATCTTAATTAGCGATTGTGATGTGCACCATATCATAAATCGTTTCCATTTATCAAAATAGCAGTGTCTGGTGTTGGGTTTTTCGTGCCTCTTTAAGGATACCCATACACCTTGGTGGAAGGCTTAAGTGGCCAAACTCTATGAATTCAGGAGCCAGACTGCCAAGTTCATTGATTGTGGGTGGAGGGATGCCCCCCCCTCATGTTTGCTAACATGTGTGGGCACAGGAGCTTGATTGGGTCGCACATTGCCAGCTTCTAGCAGATGTGGAAACCAAGGCTGTCTCGCCCACATAGGAGCAACCAGTATCAGAGTTACTTGTTCCTGGTGCATCTTGTGCACTATTTTGCTCAGGAGTGGTGTCGGGAGGGGAGTTGAAGCATAAGCAAATGTCCTTGACCAGTTCACCCACAGGGCGTTACCCTTGGACCCTGGTTGATGAAACCTGGATGCGAAGTCTGGCCATTGTGCGTTTAGCTTTGTGGCAAACAAGTCTAGCGGGGGTGACGCCATAGTGCGAATATTCGGTCTAGGATATCTGTGGAATTGCCACTTGTGTTCTTCTGGTAGAGGGTGTCTGCTTAAAGTATCTGCCAGAGAATTGAGTTCCCCTGGAACAGGTTGGGATGTTAGAAACATGTTCCGCTTGAGTGCCCACCTCCATATTTTCTGGGACAGAGTTTGTGCCTCCTGCTTGTTCAGGTAGAACATGGCCGTGGTGCTGTCTGTGAGGACCTGCACCCTCTGACCCTGGAGATGTTGCTGAAAGGCCTGAAGAGCCTTCGGACTGCGAAGACCTTCAGGAAGGTGATATGGGCAGTAGTGTGAGTCCACTGTCTGTGGGCTGTGTGGTGGAGGAATTGCACCCCCCAACCGGCGAGTGAGGCGTCTGTAGTTAGGATCGCTTGAGCTGGTGGAGCACAAAAAGGTTGTCCTTGGACCACCAGCAAAGAGGCTGAACCAGGGTTGGCAGAAAAACCACTAGATCGTCCCACTGTTCGCTTGCACAAGAGAACTGTTTCGTTAGCCATTCCTGAACTGGACCAAGGCGCAGGCCTGCGTGAGGAACGTAATAACCTCAAGAGGCCATCATCCCTAGCAAGTACATTGCTTTGCATACCGCTATCTGGCGACCGACCTTGTACTGATTTACCTGCAACAGCATATTTTTTACTCCCTCGTTTGAGGGGAATGCCAGCTCTTCTTTTGTGTTTAG
This sequence comes from Ambystoma mexicanum, assembly GCF_040938575.1. Classification (NCBI taxonomy): domain Eukaryota; kingdom Metazoa; phylum Chordata; class Amphibia; order Caudata; family Ambystomatidae; genus Ambystoma; species Ambystoma mexicanum. The sequence continues at coordinate 414,971,931 of NC_090934.1, read as the reverse complement.
GACAGTGTTTAGGACAGCCCCCAGAAATGGTTTTATTTGGCTGGGGACTAGACTTGATTTGTTCTCGGTGATGGAGAAACACAGATTGAAGAGTAGTTTTATTGTTTTTTGTGTATTTAACTTGCAAATTTGATGAAATTCCCCAGTGATCAGCCAGTTGTCCAGATAAGGGTATACCGGGATGGTATACCGGGATGGACTTTCTGCGCAGGTGTGCTGCCACTGCTGCGAGCACCCTGGTGAACACTGTTGGTGCTGAGGGGATGCCAAATCGCAGTACTTTGAACTGGTAGCATACTCTAGCCATCTTAAAACACAGGTATTTTCTGTGTGCAGGCATTGAAATATGAACGTATGCATCTTTTATGTCCAGTGTGGCCATGTAGTCACTCCGTTTCAGGAGTGGAATCACCTCCTGGAGCGTGGTCATGTGAAACTTTTGTGGTTTGACATTTTTTCGCAGGACGCAGATCTAGTACTGGGCGCATGGTAAGGTTTTTTTTTGGCACAAGGAAGTACGTTGAATAAATACCCTTGTTTACCTGGTTTGCCGGGACGATTTCTATTGCGTCCTTCTCGAGCAGCTGGAGCTTTCTTTCCTCCAGCAGTATGGCTTTTTCTTCTGCTGTTAGTTTCTTTTGTCTTGGCAGGCAGTATGGTGCTTTCTGAAGCAACTCGATCCAGTCCCTGCCTGCCACGGTGGACAACAGCCACTTGTCCGATGTTATCCCCTCCCATGCGTGGGTGAATGGAGTGATTCGACATCCTACTGGAGTGGCATGGGAGAGGAGCTGAAATGGCGTGTCATTGCTTGGGAGGGGCTGAGCCTCTCCGAGGTGAGGTTCTGCCTCTACCTCTGCCTCTTTTATTCTCTCTTTGAAAGCTGGACGAGGAACCTTGGACTTGTGACTGGCCCCAGGACAAGGAGTGTCCTACTTGAGAGTAGCCCAAGGAACATTGCGCACCCTTGCCCCGAAATTCCAAACATCTCCTGCATAGCAGGTGTAGGCTAAAAATTTCCATTGGCGACAAAAGCATAGAACAGAATTGTTGGGTCGTGAGAGATGTCCCTTTCGCATTTTATTTAGGCAGTGACATTCTAAAACAATTCCAAATTAATTTGGACCTAATTAATCATAAAGCCTGGTCCTGACTGGGGGTAGCCCCATGGGCATTGACAATACGGAAAAAGCATTTCGATCAGCTCAAATGCTGCGTTATGCGATTGAAGTTCAAATGAGAGGAGCGGTTACCATTCCAGGACAAGTGCAACAATTTACAATTCCCCTAAGCGAGGACAGAAGCTCAAAAATCAGGACGCCAATATAAATTTGAATTATCTCCAACAACAAGGTTTGTATTTACATCCAACACCCCTAGCCGAGCTAGAACACAACACCATTCGAATTTTGGTGGATAACAGCAACCCTCAAGTATCACTTTGGGCGAAGACACCTTTATTGGAATGGCGGTTGATGCCCAACATTAGTCTATTGATTTAGGTAATGAGATCACTGGACCAATCTCGAATGACTGCTTCAATATTAATGACAGTATCCCTCCTGAAAAGATTTTCACCAGGCAAGGGAGGAATTTCGTGGTGTACTCTTCCTGCCCTTATGGTGTGGAAGAGGAGACCTTTGACATTATGAAGGATGAGGTGGTATTCTGAGTCAACAGTGACTACTTATCACCCTTGGAAGCTCACACCTAGGCCAACGCCATAACAAGAGACTTCTCCACCCAACTAGAGGATACCGGAGAAATTGCCAAGCCTGAGGTCTTTCCAGGCTTTAAGCAGATGGTCGAAGAATGGATCAATCTTGCCGATGCCTTTGAGACCGAGGAGCAAAAACGGAAGCTAAAACCGGGGTTTCTCGATTTACAGGATATCTTTTCAGTGGACTCATAAAACTGGACGCACATATATACATTCAACCACCATACCCACGCACCTCGAGATGGCTCCAGTATTTGTGAAACAATACTGGTTACCCTCTTGCTTCCATGGAGTCACTCAAAGAGATTAAAAACCTAGAATCCTGTTCAATAATCCATTCAATCCACAGTACCTTTAACAACCCAGTGCTGGGGATACTAAAACCCAACGGCCAATGGAGACTATGTGCATACCTAAGATAGTTTAACGGGTTAACGGGTCCACATCTCAGGATGACCACTTTCCTACACCCATCAAGGGCAGGCACAGATCCAATGGTCAAAGGTGTACACCACCATTAACCTGACCAACGGTTACTGGATAGTACCCATGAGTAGGGAAGACCAGTACAAGCTTGCCTTTACCTTCGGGTGGCAGCAATACACGTGGACCCGAACCACCTTTGGATGCATAAACTCTGGCAACTAATTTAACATCTTCCTACATAAGGCCATGCCCCATTCGGCGAAAAGCGAAACCTGGCCTATGTGGATGATGTTCTAATCATGAGCTCAACTGTTGAGGAACATATAGCAGAAATACGCTATGTTCTGACTCGGTTGCAGAAAACCGGAGCAAAACCGGTCTTCCAGAAGGCACAGTGGTGCGAGACCTGTGTGAACTTCTTAGGGCATGAGGTCTCCCCTGAGGGTCTCAGTACCCAGGCAAAAAAGGTGGAAACCTTATTGAAATTGAAAGACCCTACTACTCTGCAAGAATTAAGAATCCTTCTTGGACTCACTAATTGGAGTAGAAAGTTCATTGAAGACTATGCAGAGGTCACTCGACCTTTGGTCCATTTATTAAAGGCCTGAGTCGAGTGGGGTCCTGGACAATCCGAGGCAGTAAAAGAACTAAAAAGAAGCCTTTCCAAGGCTCCTTGTTTGGCTTGCCCCATAAAGAACAAGGATTTTTTTCTTGGACACACGGTTTTCAGATACCTGCCTAACAGTTGTAAAGTATCAGAAACACGACAAGGTCAACAAAGTAATCTTGTACACAAACAAAACTTTGTTCTCTGTGGAGGCAAAATTGAATGATTGTGAAAAGGGACTCCTGGCAATGTTGTAGGCATTGGAAACGTACTGCCCGTTTATCCAGGGAGAGCACATCATTGTGTAGACTCCTCACCAACCCTTGCAATACTTACACAGTGACCGAATCCGAACAGGGAACATAAGTAATTCCAGAATTAGTTCCTGGATTCTGTCCATGCAAGGCTATCCTGTGGAAGTCAGATATGGCCAAAACAAGAAGAGTCCTCTAGTGCAAGCATTGGCTGACTTGCATGACTGTGCTCAAGAACACTGCCAGAAAACCGTCCCGAGAAGGAAAGTCTAAGGACCAATGACAATATGGAGGCATACCTTGCTTCCCCCACACAAAGTCTATGAGGAACATGATAACAGCATACCTGAACTATACCCTATAAGTGCAAAAGCAACAGATGAATTACATATCAGTCTAAAGAAGACTGAGAGCGGCTAACCTGAAGTATATGTTGTTGGTTCCGGCAAGATTGAAAGTGATTCATAAGAGCTGTGCCATTTTCTTCGATAACCCCAAAGTAGTATGCAAATGGATGGACACGCAAAATTTGCCAACCGGAGCAGAAGCCGGCCCGAGCAGATGAGTAGCCACACGCAGTTCGCCACGATGACCAGAAAGCAGTAGAAGTCTGTAATTATGCATCCCTGGGCACAAGAGGTGCTAAATGCAGGAGCACACAGCATGGTGCACATTTCAGAACGAACCACGGAGGAGCACTCCACACCAAAGAACCGATTTGTGTGAGCAGTTACATATCCACCTACTGCGCCCCATGCACCAGGAAATGACCCTGGCGAGAAGTGTGAGGGCCTGAGCACAAAGGTTTGAGCTGAGCTAATGTGGGGGGCTGGAGGGAGGGACGAGGGAAATTGCCAAAAAATGGAGAGCCATTACAGTAGGCTTGTCATACTCTGCTTATGTTATGCTCACCTGGTCTCTGCGGAGGTGTTGGGGCATGGTTGCAGTCCTCCCTGAACTTGAATCACCCCCTTCAGGACTCTCCCCCAGTAGAAAAGCTGTGAGCGGTGGTACGTGGTGATACTGCTCCTGCGTGGAGATAAGAGTGTGTGAGTGCGCCAATCTGTGCTTGTTGTACCTCTCGAATCCTTCACCCCAAAGTATGGTTTATGTGAGCATACGCCGGCCCATAAAGCTCACCTGTGAATTATGGAAGATAAGCTCTCCGGTCCTGCTACTTCTGGCAGGGGCGCGTCGAATGGGATCTAGTTCCTTCACTGATCCCTGATAAGATTAGTCCAGTCCAGCTGCAACTATGCTTCTCCTTATGATTGGCAAGTCTTTCTTGAGCTCTGGTGATGCTGTTTGTTCTCTTTAATGTCTGTATATGTTGCTCCTATTTATGCCCGCAATAATGTCTCTCTTCTGTTTTCTTCCCTTAGATGGAAATGTGGCCTCAACGCAGCTGTGAGACGCGAGACGCGGCCGGATGGATGCAACCGCAATGCTCGACAGCAGACAAGTGATGGTTTAAGGGAAAGCGCGAAGTATGGCGAAGCGCAACCTTAAACGGACAGTTTCTTCGATGTCTAACCATGTCTTCTGGTTTTCCTTGCAGACGCTGCTGTCGACGATGCGTGTCGTGCTGCGGTGCCAAGATGAAGAATTCGGCGTTCCGGAAAGTGTAAAGATGAATACTTGGTTCCCCGTAGAGATGTACAGGTAAGAACAGCTTCCGCCAGTTGGCAAGTATGCTGGCAGGAAGCACTATGTCCAGGAAGCAGGATCTTCAAAGCTCAGGCGACAGTAAGCGCTATGCTGTTTGTAAGTGGAGAATAACGCGAAGCCACACTCAAGAATACACTTGGGGCTGCTTAATGGATGGATTGTTCAAGGTTAATACATCCTGCTTAATGGATGGAATGTTCAAGGTTAATGTATCTGAAGTGCTATGCCCATGATAAAAGTCTTTTGGTGTTAATTGGATTTTCTCGTTTACTTTTGTTCATGAGCCTGGCGCCAAAGGCGGCGCCAGAACAGTGTCCACCCAGGTCTCATGTGCATGCGACCTCTGCATGCCTGTGCCCCTGACTTCATGACCATGACAGCTTATGCTAGGGGAGTAGTGATAAGGGTGGCACCGTCAATACCTTTGAGGCGAGACATTCCAAGATGCAGATGGCAAGATGTTGGTGTTGCGAGGTTGGGTGGAACACAGATAATTTTTTATTATTAACACGTATGTACCAAATCAAGATACAGCAGCTTATTTCCGCATGTTGTATTCACTAATAGGTTCCTACAGGGAGGACACACGGATATGGGTTGGGGATTTTTATTGCTTGCTCAACCCTACATTGGACAGATCGGGTGACAAATTCACACATCCTGCCCCTGCAACCAAAGTCATGGGCACATTGTTGCAAGCATTCAACTCTTGGATATATAGCGGAGTTTACCCCCACACGCCTGCAGATATTCGCACAGCACTGCTCCCCTGGACCTGCACACAAGATTGGATTATATTTCTACAGCAGAAGACACTTTAGGCGAATTTAATAGGGCGGAATATAAAGCATGGGTATTGTCAGATCATGCCCCGCTCGTGGTAACATGGTGAATCTCCCCATCCCGACCCCCGAGAGCATGCATCCCAACATGTAGGCTCAGGAGTGAGTCTCTGAGGGACAAAACATTTCGCAAACACTTAAGAGAAGGGGAGCAGGATTATTTTTTTTTTAAACTTATGTTTATTGATTTTACATAAATAACACAAAAGAGATAGACATTGCAACTTATAACATCCCTTCCCCCTCCCCCTTCCCTCCCCTTGGATCGGATGAAGTCATATTGTCCCGGGTTCCCATTATGCATTGAAAATATCTGACACTTTAATGTTGTGGGGGCACCACTGTTCCATAAAGTCTGACTGGAGATATTGTAGGATCCCTTCCCACTCTTTTACAAACTTGTCTCCAGTTCCTTGGATTTTGTGGGTGATTTTCTCCATTGTTATATGGGACCATACTTTCTGTAGCCAAGTAAATGTCATTGGGGTATTCTTATTTTTACAATTTTGTGCTATGGTGGTCCATGCTGCTATAAGTAGTCCCGTAAAGCTTCTCCATTGTGATGTACGATATTGTCTTGCTGTGTCATCTCTGATTCCGCAGAGCCACACCTCCTCCCCCATCAACCCCACATCTGGGAAAATTTTGCCCATTTCGTTTTTCACTTCTTCCCAGAATGGTTGTATACCCCTACAGTCCCACCATATGTGTCTCCACGTTCCCACTTCATCGCATCCTCTCCAGCATAGGTTAGGTGTGTTTGGGTACATCGAGTGAAGCTTCTCTGGGGTATAATGCCACTGTGTCATGATCTTGACCCACATCTCCCTGGTTTGTGCCGATCTGGTCATTCTGGGGATCTGTTTCCATAGGTCTCCCCATTGACTGTCCGATAGTTCATTCCCCAGTGTTCTGCCCCATTTTATTCTGTATGCCCATTTAATGTTTTCCCCTTGTGAGTTTATGTATTTGTACAGAGTTGATACCTACTTTTTTCCCCTGTGTTGGAAATGATGTGTCTCGAACCCTGCAAGATCCCTGGTTGCTGCCTCTGTGATCATCGGGGAGTTCAGCCAATGTTTTAGCTGCTCGTATCTATATCTATCCCTTCTGGGTATATTCTTGCCTTCGAAGCAGGATTCAAGGGATATGATTTATCTGCGAACATCTCCCCAATTTTAGTGATACCCACCTTCTCCCAGCTATCATATGCCCCCTGTTCCATCCCTGGTGGAAATAGTGGCTTTCTGCAGATGGGTGTAAAGGGTCCTATCGCTGTGGACATTATGCCTTTTCTTGTTTGGGAATCCCATGCTTCCTCTGTGGTTTTCATAATTTCACTTATTCCTAAGTTCACATGTCTGTGCTGCCTCTTTTTCCAGAGGAGTTCTACCAGTGGGGTCCTCGCGACTGCTCTGTCTTGTTTGACCCATATCTGCTGTGGGTTCTCCCCCACCCACTCCCTCAGGACTTTCAGCTGTGCTGCCTGATAGAATTTTTTAAAATGGGGGAGAGCCAACCCTCCTTCTCTGGTTGGGGCTGTAAGGACCATCCTGGCTATTCTAGGCGTTTTCCCCTTCCATACAAAGGACAATACCAGTTTTGTTAATGATTTAAAGAACGAGTCTGGGACACCCACCGGGAGAGCCTGAAAATAATACAGTACCCTTGGGAAGACGGTCATCTTGACGGCTTGTATTCTACCCCACCAGGAAATCTGTAGTGGGTTCCATCTGCCTAGCTCCTTTCGGATGTTTATGAGAAGCGGTGGGTAGTTTTCCCCATAGAATTGCTCTATTTTTTGAGCTACAATTATCCCCAGATATTTTATACCTGTCAGTACAATCTTAAGGCCCAGTAGTTTTGCTTCCCTTTCTATATTTGCTCTGTCCCCTGCCAGGATTAGTATCTCTGATTTTTTCCTATTTATTTTTGGGCCTGAAATGGCCCCATAATTTTCTGGTTCTCTCACTGCAGCTGATAACGTGGATTCTGGGTCCTCTAGGGTTATTAACATGTCACCCGCGTATGCAATCACTTTGTGTTGTTGACCTGCCATTTCTATCCCTTTTATGTGTACTGATTCCCGTATTTTAATTAGGAGGGGTTCTAAAAACAGAGCGTACAGCAGAGGTGAAAGGGGGCATCCCTGTTTCGTTCCTCTCGATATCCTCACCGTGTTCGTAACCTCGCCATTAATGACTATTCTACTGGATGGGGAATTGTAGTTCGCTCTAATGCTCGCAATATACTGTTCCCCAAACCCCATGCGCTCCAGTATTTTGAACAGTATTGACCACTCCACCCTATCAAAAGCCTTTTCGGCGTCTACCGACAGCAATATCGCTGGGGTGTGATTTATACCAATTTTTTCCATTAAATGGGCTAGCCTCCTTGTGTTGTCATGAGTTTGTCTGCCGGGAATAAAGCCTGATTGATCTTCACTTATCAGTTTAGGGAGAAGCGGGGATAGCCTTGTTGCTAGGATCTTCGTATAGATTTTTGCATCTAGATTAATTAGGGAAATCGGCCTATATGATGCTGGGTTTTTAGGATCTTTACCTTGTTTGTGAAATAGCAGAACCTTTGCTTCGTTCATAGTGGGGGTCAGATTACCGCTGTCCTTAAAGGAGTTAGGAGCCTCGTTAGGATCAGGGTCAATATGTCTGCATATTTGTTATAGAATGAGGCCGTAAACCCATCTGGGCCTGGGGCTTTGTTACTTGGGAGTCCTTTTATGGATTTACTGACTTCCTCCTCACTGATAGGTGTCTGCTTGTCCTCTTCTGATATTTTCGGGAAGTTTATGGCTTATAAATATGAATCTTGGGCGTTTGTGTCGGGGAATTCAGTGGAGTAGAGAGTTTGGTAGTAATGCCTCAATGTTTCCCCCATGTCTTGTCTGCATGTTTGGGGGTCTCCGTTGGTGTCATATATGGCTTTAATCGTTGTTTCTTTCTGTTTTTCCCTCAGTTGTCTCGCCAGGAGTCGGTCTGCTTTGTTTGCTCTAATATAATATCTTTGCTTCAGATAGAGTAGGTTCTTCTCTGCGCCCTTCGTGCGGAGCATCTCTAGTTGGCCCTGTGTATGTTTCAGTGATTTTTTTTAAAGACTTTGTGGGGTGTGTCAGAGGTTTCTCTTGGATATCTTCGATTGTTTTTTCCAGCTCTTTTTCCCACCGAAACCTTTGTTTATCTCTTGTGATTTTCAACGCAATTATTTTCCCCCTAAACACTGCTTTAAACGCATCCCAGACTGCTTGCAGCGCTACCCCCCCCCCCGTGTCATTTTGTATAAAGTATTCCTCTATCATTTCCCTTATGGACTCCCCTGTAATTGGGTCCTGGATCAGCTCCTGCGGTAGTTTCCACCTCCTATTGTGCCCTTATCCAGCCCCTGGATTTTTCCCAGTAGTCCCACTGAGACCCAGAAATAGTCAATTCTTGACATGGTGTTGTGAACATGTGAGAAGTAAGTGTACCCCCTCTGTTCACCCTTCAGTTCCCGCCAAACATCATTCAGGGCCATTAGATCCATTTGCTGGCTCAGACGTTTTGATGGTGCCCCATGGCCATGTGCGTTCCCCGTACTCCTATCTATATGTGGATTCCATGCCATATTGAAATCTCCCCCCATGATCACTTCCCCTTTAGCATAGTTTTCCAATTTCGATAGGACATCCCTAAGAAAGCCTTCCTGTCCTTGATTGGGCGCATATATTGAGGCGAGTGTAATGTGAAGTCCTTCAATTACCACATTGACGAAGGCAAACCTCCCTTCTTTATCTATGCTTGTATCTAGTAGTTTAGTGTCCATTCCTTCTTTTACTGCAATCAGTACCCCAGCTTTTTCTCCGTTGTCGTTGCCTGAGCCCAGGTTTTGTAACCTTTTATCCGCATTTTCTGCTTATCCCTCGTTCTGATATGGGTTTCCTGGAGAAGTAGTATGTCCGCCTTCCCCCTTTTAAACTGCTTTTCCAGTTTAGCCCTTTTTGTTGGGTGATTCATGCCCCTTATATTGTATGTCACAATGCGTAACATCCCCATTGTGTTATATTTGTTTGTCGTCGCCTCGGGTACCCTTCTATTCTTGTTTCATTTCTTTGATTCTTCTGATCCCTTCCCCGCCCTTGAACTTCCCCGCCCCCCCAACATTGAACTTTAAACCAACCAAACTGTCCCCCGAGTTGGGCGAGGGTTCCTATTGACGCTAGAGCGTTGCGCCCATCGCTCCCTGCCCTCCTTACCCTCGGGGGGTATGTTATGGGGAGTCCTAAACCCCAATGATCCATTGGTCTTCGCCGAGTTCCAAGCCGTCGGTTCTTACCCCGACCGCCATCGGTGTGTTGTCCGTTCCGTTCTCCTCCCTCACCCCGAAAGTGTTTCCATAATTGCTGTTCCTTGTCCGTTCCCCTTGATTGCATGTTCCTGGGTTCTTCATGTGACTTTTCTCCGGGGCTCCCTCCCTGTATTAGTCTTCTTTTGCGCGATTGTTTCCCAGCCCATTGGTCTTCTCGTTAGATCCCTCCTGTTCGAGGTCTCCCCCCGTTCCCCCTCATCTTCCTGTAGACCCAATGTGCTCATACCTTCCTCCACCGTGGTTACTCTTCTCTGTTTCCCTTCCCACGTAAATAGCAGTCCAAATGGGAAGGTCCATTTATAGCAGATTTGCTTTTCTATCAGAACTTTCACCAGTGGGGCCATTGCTCTCCTTTTTACGAGGGTTAGAGCGAGGTCCTGGTACAATTGGATGTTTTGACCATTCATTTTAATGTGTTCCAGTTCTCTGGCTCTCCTGAGGATCTGTTCTTTCTGTGGGTAGGAGGAGAGAGCCGCTAGTACATCGCGTGGTCTTTCCCCTGGGGCCCTCAATCTTTTTGGTCCTACTCTGTGGATTCTATCGATTCCGATTTCATCGGTGTCTCAGGACCCCAATATGTCTCTAAACACCTCCTTTACCGCCTCTTTCAGATCTTTGTCTAGCACTGTTTCCGCCATGTTCTTGATGCGGATGTTGGAGCGTCTAGAGCGGTTCTCCAGGTCCTCACATTGAAGTTCCAAGTTGTGCGTAAGTGACACCAAGTGTTCTTGCGTTTCGCTTGCTTGTCTCGTGTCTTCTTCTAGTCCCTGCACCGTTTTTTCCACTATGTCCGTTCTTTCTTCTAGGTTGTTAATATCGGTTCTAATGTCTTGTACCACTTGTTTCATTTCGTTTTTCATAGTCGTAAATTGTTCTTGAACTGTGGACATGAATTTTTCTTGCAAGTCCATGAACCAGGTTTGAATATCTTCCCTGGTCAGTGGTTGTAGCTGTTGGGATGGTGACTCTGGCTCCCCCATAGGTTCTCCCTGGGTTCTCCCCCTCGGTTGCGATGATCCCTCTGTTGACCACATTTGCAGAATATCTGCGCCTTGCTTCGCAGATTGGGATGTCTGTTGGATGGGGTTCCCCTTTCCTTTTGCTCTCGACATGGTGGCGTGACCCGTTAGAATGTCTATGGGGCTGCTGTGCCTTCTTGTAGCCCTCCGGATGGCCCTTCTCCTGATCCTGTCCTCTGAAATGTCTCAGTGGGCGGGGGGGTTCTCGATTTAAGCAGACGAGTGGTCTGCGTTTCCTCTCCTTCCCCCGTCGGATCTCGATGTCTATATGTTAGTGGCAGGGACTGTTTCCCCTTACTTGGTGCCCCCCCCACTCCTCGCCCCGTGGTTAGTGGGGGGAAGAGGATTCTCCGGCCTGCGTGGGGGGGGGGGGGGGGGTTTGCGCTGTAGATTCATTCAGGCCTGGGGGGGATCCCTGATGCAATTGATGCCGGAGCCCTCTCGCGTTGCGGGGGTTATTCGTTATATAACTGTCTTGTTATATAAATCTCCACATCCTTCTTCCCGCGTTTTTTTTTTTCCTGGGTCCCCCCCCCCTCCGGGGTGTAATTAAGTGGGGGGGTGGTTATCTTTCACCCCCCCCCCTGTTGGCTCACCTTTCTTCGTCCGCGCTATGCTTCAGGGCGGCCCCCGCTTCTCCACACCAGCGGTCCGCCCTGATCGCGCTGCTTTCTCCCTGCGTTGCAGCTCTTCTCCGGCGCCGCAGCTGTCGCTGTGACTCCCTCCTCCTCGGTGTTCTTCGTTTGTCGGTTCCTTCCCTCGGGGTTCCGCCTAGCCCTCGATCTGGCCCCCACACCAGCCGTCGCCTCTCGGTCTCCCAGTACTGTGTTGCGAGGTCCTCTATGGCGCTGGAGAGTCTCCTTCGACTCCGATGGGGGAGGGGCCTGTCTGCTTTCTCCCCGGATTTCGTCCGCGATTCGATCAGCCGTGGCGCCGATTCCTCGGCGGGGGAGGGTGGGAGGATGCGGGGGGGGGGGCCTCTAGCAGTCGGGAGGGGGGGGTGAGTGACGGTCTGTCACGGCTTCGGTCGTGCTGTTTTTTGGCGGCCCGGGCGGAGCGCGGATTAGCTGCGACTCCTCACCCCGGCGGCCATCTTGGATTCCCGGGTGCAGGATTATTTTAAACGATACTGGGAGTGTGGAGTCAGCAGGCACATTATGGGAGGCCTTCAAGGTGGTGATCAGGGGGACTGCAATCGCTAAGGCGAACTGGGTTCAATCGGCAATAGAAAATGACTTACGCAAGGCAGAAATAAAATTAGAAGCTATGAATGGTCAGAGAAATGTATCCAGCGGGAGCACCCAAAATACAGTTGCCCTCAAGCAGGAATGCTTAGCACACTGGGACAGATTAGGCAAACTGAGTTATAGAAAATATGTAGAAGAGAAACAAGCCGAAGGGGACCGGGACGCTTGCTAGCCTGGTTGTACAAAAGCGAATCGGAGCATAGCATGATTCGGGCAATTACAGCTAAGATGGTGAGATCTGTGAGACAACAGGATATAAACAAATGTTTCTATGATTTTTATAAGACGGTATACAAGGAGACATTGGGAACCCATGAATCTGAGATAGAAGAAGCCTTAGCGTTGATAGATCTTCCAAAGCTTGATGTGGGAGAGGCGGATAGGCTAGAGGACCCTATCACTAAGGAGGAGATAGAACACACCATAACAGGGTTGCCGACGGGTAAGGCTCCAGGTGCGGACGGTCTACTAAGTGAGTTCTACAAAGAATTCACAGCAGAGATCATGCCCTCATTGTTGGCTATGCTGAATGAATCATTAGACAATGGTGTCTTGCCGCTGTCATGAAGAGAGTCAATTATAGTCCCGTTACTGAAGCCTAACAAACCCCATACCAAATGCGGCTCATACAGATCCCTCTCGCTGCTTAACCAAGATGGGAAGATACTGACCGCTATGATGACTAACAGGTTGAAGTCTGCAATTCATAAACTCATACATCCAGATAAGTTAGGTTATGTCCCAAACAGGAATATCACTTGTAACGCAAGATGTGGCGGCTTTATCATTTTACGAATGTTCCATTTAATATTCCCAAGGTCTTCTTAAAGACACTGAACACTATTTGTCGGAGCTTCTTGTGGCACAACTCAAGGTGCAGGATGTGTCTGGAGAAATTACAAAGACCATACGAATAAGGGGGGGATAAGAGTGCCAGATTTTTAGGGGTACTTTGTTGCGTGCCAACTACAGTTTGCCACACACTGGTTGTCAGACGAACAGACACAAGACACTGAGTTACTACAACCAGCATGCACCCCAATTTTCTTTTTAATGAGTTGGTGTGGACCACAGTTCCACGTCATCCTAAGCCCCCTCTGTTGTTGATACTAGGCATGATAATATGGCAAAGAGCTTGCTGCTTTCTGGCCAAAGAAACACCATACTCACCCCAGATTCCACTGGTGATGCTAAAAAGTGAAGATGAGCAGCTTAGGCTGCATGTTAGGAAATACTGGGAGCCTAGGGGGGTGGTGACATTGGGAGATCTACTGAACGAGGTATGACCAATGACCTTTGATTGTTTCGGAATCAGGAGTACAAGTGGGGCAATACATGACCTATGCTTCACTTCTCCATAGAATAAAATTGAATGGCCAGGTTCACAGGGAGTATTGCAGAATATGAAAGGATAGAAACACTATGACGTCTCCGAAGGTCAACATGTAGTGTCTATGATAGATGAGCTACTAACGATGAGACCGGATAATCATCGAATTCAGACTAGGCAATGTTGGGAAGCGGATTTGCAGGAGCAGTTGTGGGATGCATCTTGGAGTAGGACCATGGGGTACCACAAGAAAGTGTCCAGAAATGCAAAACTACAGCTGATCCAATTATATGTCACACACAGAGCATGCTCGACTCCAGAGAAAATTGATAAATTGAGTCACACAACAGTACAAGCTCGTCCGAAATGTGACTCGATCAATGCAGACGTGATACACATGTTTTGGGCATGTGTGGAAAAATACGCTAATATTGGGAGGGAGTGTCCCCGACCCTAGCTAGTGTGGGCTTGTCGTCGGATTCAGTCTTCCCCCAAATCGTGCTTGTTAGGGGTATTTCTGAGACCAAAGTATGCCAGACATGTCAGTAAACGGAGAGATCTGGCATATATCTTGGCGAAGCGCAGAATAGCAATGGGGTGGAAAGCAAGCCAGGGCACAGAGATTAGGATGTGGTTGAGGGACCTCCAGAAATGGGCACTGGCAGAAACTGTGTGGCAGGAAGCATCCTGTTGGGGCCAAGATGAGCAAAGAACAAGTTATTTTCTTACCTGGTAATTTTCTTTCGATGGGATGTTCCTCCGACGTATTCCATATCATTGACAGGTAATTACCACAGCTGTGCTGCTTCGGAAACTTTTTCGGCGTAGGCGTCCTGTGTCGATGACATCGATACGCTCCCTCAAGGACCTCTTCCAGCGGTCAATGTCACCGGATGTTATAAGTAGGACGCACGACGCCCGTAGCCTCAGTTGTCGTTTTTCCCCCTAAAACGTGTGGCACCAATCTTCTGCCAGAATGACTACAGAAAGCCTTGCGGAAACGTAAGCTGCAATCGCATAGGGAATTCCATAGAGGGGCAGGTAGGGAGGCTAGGATGTGGAATACGTCAGAGGAACATCCCATCGAAAGAACGTTACCAGGTAAGAAAGTAACTTGTTCTTCGAGGGGATTGTGTCCTCAGACGTATTCCACATCTTTGTCAGACTCCCAAAGCAGTACCAACGTAAGGAGGTGGGAAAAGAATTTAGAAATTTTAGAATGCCCAATTAAATTGCAGAATAGAGGACTGCCTTGCCAAAGGCCAAATCTTGCCCATGAATAGAGTCCAAGGCATAATGTTTTACAAAAGTATGTACAGAGGCCCATGTGGCCGCTTCGCAAATATTGTGAATCGGACAACCCTCTGTAGTGCAGTGGAGGCAGCCATACCCCTAGTAGAATGTGCCCGTAAACCCACAGGAGGGTCCTTCCTCGCCAAACGATAACATTCAGAGATCGTCAAAATGATCCATCTAGACAAGGTCTACTTAGAAACAGCCTGACCTAAACGCCTTCCAGCGTAACCAATAAAGAGCTAATCGTCCACTCTGACCCGGGACATCCGGGAGATAGAAACTCAAAGCTCTCCTAGTATCCAACCTACAGAGCCTCTCCTCTTCCTTACCAGGATGTGGAGGAGGATAGAATGCCGGAAGAATTACCTTCTGGCTCAGATGGAATTCTGGCTTAGATGGAATTCCGACACAACCTTCGGAAGAAAGGAAGGTCGCACCCTCAGGACAACCCTATCCTTATGGAACACAGTGAAGGGTGGTTTGGCGGAAAGTGCCTGCAACTCACTTACTCTGCGTGCAGAAGTAACCGCAATGAAAAATACAGTCTTAAAGGACAACAGTCTCAACGGACAAGAATGTAAGGGCTCAAACGGAGCTCCCATTAGGAACTTTAAAAGCAAATTCAAATCCCATTCCGGCACCTGGAAAGGTGAACGTGGAAACACACGAGTTAGCCCTTTTAGAAACTGAGATATCAAAGGGATTTTAAAATAAGAACATTCCTCAGACGAGTGCTTAAATATAGACAGCGCCGCCAGGTAACCTTTAATGGTACCCACTTGCAGGCCCCTGTGGGGTAAAGAAAGCAAACAAGACAAAACCAAAGGAATGGAACATTGGAAAGGATCCACATTCTGTACCCTGCACCAGTCGCAGAACTTCTTCCAACGGCAACGGTAGAGGGATTTCCTTGCGGGCCTTCTGGCCGAAAGCAACACCTCCATCACGTCTTCAGGGAGGTCCCAATCCTTATATCTCAGCCTTTCAGATACCAAGCATGAAGGCTGAGATACTTGACCTCTGCATGGAGAACTCGACCCCCCTCCCGTGAGAGCAGATCGTTTCGGTAGGGAAGACGACGTGGAGGGCAGATGGACATGTCTGGAAGGTCCGGGTACCACGCTCTCCTGGCCCATGCAATGAGGATCACCCGGGAACCGTACCTCCGCAACACCTGCGGAATGGCAGGGACTGGAAGAAAAGCGTACAGCAGTGGGAAGGACCACTCCACTACGAACGTGTCCCCTAAGGCTCCTCTTGGAGGATATTCCCGCGAGCAGAACCTTTCCCACTTCCGGATGACACTGGTGGCGAAGAGATCCACTTGTGGGGTTCCCCCAAGGGGCGAAGATCTCCAAAAGAACTTCCTGAGCCAGCTCCCAGTCGTGAGAGACCATGCTCTGCCTGCCCATAGCGTCCGCTGCCGTGTTTTTGTCTCCGACCAGATGAACTGGCGAGATCAAAATTTCCAGCTGGATGGCCCAGAACCAGAGCTGCATCGCCTCCCTGCACAGGGGGGTGTGACCCTGCCCACCCCCTTTTTGTTGAGGTAGTGCATGGCCACTGTATTGTCCGTCATAATCAGGACATTCTTCCCCCCGTACAGACGGCAGAAAAGCCTTCAGGGCTAGCCTGACAGCCCGCAGCTCTAACAGATTGATGTGGACTCCAACGGAGACCGACGATCGCCGACTGTCAGCTCGTTGGCATGAGCTCCCCAACCGTGAGGGATGCGTCCGTCACGATCGTCACCTCCGGACATGGTTGCCAAAACAAATTTCCTTCGACGGCCCACCACAGAAGGTCCTGTGCGACCGAGGGTGGAATCTGAACAGGGTCCGACATCCTGCCGAACAACTGCGACCACTGCATCTTGAGTGCCCACTGCAGAGATCTAATCTGCAGCCTGGTCTCTGGCACCAGTAAAATGCAGGATGCCATGAGGCCGAGCAACCTCAAGAACTTGAACGCCGGGAGACTCTAGACACGTTGAAATTTGTCCACCATCTGCAGAATGTGAAGAGCCCTCACCTGGGGAGGTAAACACTGCCCCGGGGATGTATCGAGCACTGCTCTGATGTACTGGAGCCGCTGGGTAGGTGTCAAATGGGACTTCTTTAAATTGAAGGAGAAGCCCAGCCTGTGAAGGGAGTGGCAGGTGACGGACAGATGATCCAGGGCTTGCTCGGGAGAGCGTGCCCTGATGAACCAATCGTCCAGGTAGGGATAGACATGAATCCCACCTTTCCTGAGATACGTTGCCACCACCACCATCAGCTTGGTGAAGACCCTCGGGGCGGAGGTCAATCCAAACGGCAGGACCCGAAAGTGAAAATGCGAGTCGCCAACCGCGAACCTCAGGTACTTCCTCTGCTTGGGATGAATCGGTACATGAAAGGAAGCATCCTTGAGGTCGAGAGACACCAACCAATCCTGAAGTTGAAGGGCCTGGAGGAATTGAGAAAGAGTAACCATCTTGAACTTGTCCTTCCTGAGGAGATTGTTCAAACCACGCAAGTCCATGATGGGTCTCAATCCTCAGTCTTTTTTCAGGATAAAAAAATACGGGGAATACCATCCCTTGTCCCGCTACAGGCACCAGTTCTATGGCGCCTTTCTCCGGCAGGGATTTGATTTCCTGCGCAAGGAGCGGATCCGGACTCTTCAAAGCACGCTTCCCCGGTGGATTGTCGTGAGGCCTCTGCCGGAAAGGAAGACAGTAGCCGTGGGATATGATCTCCAGAACCCACACATCTGAAGTAATGGCACGCCATTCTACAAGATGCTGTGCCAGCCTCCCCCCAACCAGCGAACCATGGGACATGGCCTCATGACTGAGCGGAAGCACCTGCGGCAGTGCATGAGGGCAAAGAGGCAACTGCCCAAGCGGCTTTGGCACCTCAAGTACCTTGTTTTCCACCTCTGGTATTCCTACGCTGGCCCCTTTGTCTGGCAGCCCCCCTCGATCTACTAAAGGAAGACTAGTATCGAAAGGAGCTTCCCCTCCATTGCTGTCCCCTAGGCCGAAAAGGCGGAGGTTGACTAACTGCATCGCTCAAAGACTTCGCTGCAGCTTTGGAGGTCTGCAACCGATCAGGCTCTCGTCAGCCTTGCTGCCAAAATGATGGACACCATCAAAGGGCATGTTGAGAAGCCGGGACGGTACATCAGGAGCAAATCCCGACTTCCGCAACCACGCAAACCTGCGCATCACGGTGTTCGCTGCCATGGACCGGCTGTGTCAGTCCGCCACATCCAGACCCGACTGAACGGTCTCACACATGGCATCCTTGCCATCCTGAACGAGGGCAAGAGAACCATCCCGTTCCTCCCCTTCGGGAATATGTTCAGCTGCCAACGACACATAATTCCACAGAGTGTGTGAATCTTGCAAGGGCACAAACGGAGTTAGCTGCCTTTAAAGCCATACCCCCAGAAGAAAATACCTTCTTCGCTCAACCATCAAAGCGTTTTTCGCCCCTATCGGGAGGGATCTTAGGGTATGCCTCCTGCTTTGCTGGGGCGGTAGCCGCCTGCATCACCAAACTCTCCGGAGTAGGGTGCGTGGACAAGTAGCAGGGGTCACCACTGGCTGGACGGTATTTTTTCGGCAAAGACTTGTTGACTGCCGGGAGACTCTCTGGCGCAGTCCAAGCCGCCACCACCCTTCTTTATAATGCTATGTGAAATGGCAACACCGGGTCAGTGGGTGGAGCTTGGTCAAGGATATCTGTCAGATCATCGTGTAGAAAATCCACAGGTGGAGCAGACAACCCCAGATACTCCGTCACCCTTGACATGAGGCGCCTGTACGAAGAGTCAGCATGCGTACCAGGCTCAGGCCTGCCAAACTCAACCTCCGGGGAAGTATCAAGACAACTGGCGTTGTGCAAAGACTGATGCAGGTCTTCCAGCCGGCTTTGTCCAGACAACAAGTCATCAGGAACCTCAGGAGGCACCTCATCGTCAGACCCTTCCTCAACCTCTGAAATGTACTCCAAGGGTTGGAACAAGTCCACCGTGGGAGGAGGAACAGAGTATGGGTTGAGATAGGCCGCACAGACTTGCTGAGCACCTTCCTAGGAGCTTCTATAGCTCTCTCGGGTACCTCCGGCAGAAATTCCTCAAAAGGCGTCGAGGGCGCCGATGGAATTGGCGTCAACGACTTCGAGGCCGGAGCCTCGAGAAAGTCCCTCGACGGACAGGCACCAAAGGCGTTGATGCCTTCTTCGAAGGCCTCACAGGCTCCAACGGTCTCGACGCCATCGAGGACGGGGACCTGGAGCAGGCACAATGGCGATCCTCCTTGTCCGACCGGGACCTCGAAGGTTCCCGGTGATTGCACCGACCGCCCAAGCCCGAAGGCCTGCGAGCGGTGGCCCTAGAGCGTTCTGTGCCAGCTTCTCTTGAAGGTGCGGTCGGAACGGTGCCCTGCGACTCAAAAATCGCCATCATCTCCTTACGGAAGGCGTCCCATTCCTCCGGAGATGAATGCTTGGTGGGACAAGCAACCCGCCGTCTGGCGGAGTCCTCGGGCGAGGACGGGGAAGGCGACCGATGACGGCGCTTCCGTGCATGCCTCGAAGAGGCCGAGGAATGGCGGGACCCACTCCTGGAACGAGACCCCCCCCTGGACTTACGCCAAAGCGGAGAGTCACCCCTCGAATCGTCAGTCGAAAGTCCAGCGGACTTTGACTTATGGGGTTTGGAAACCCTACCCGCCGAGCTTCTTCTTCCGCTTCCGCAAGGCCTTCGACATCAAAGACTGGCATTCGTCACAGTCATCTGTGGCGTGGCTCTCACCGAGGCACCAACGGCAGACGTCGTGCGGGTCCATCAGAGACATCCTGGCACCGCAGTCCTGACACTTCTTGAAGCCCGACTTCGGGGTAGCAGAAGACAAAGACATATTTTCGTATTAACACAACAATATTCGAAGAATCGATTCACAAGAGAGAACCGAGGTGCGCTGAGATTTCGAAGCAAACATGTTCGCAGAAAAAACAGAACTGAGGCTACGGGCGGCGTACGTCCTACTTATAACATCCGGTGACGTCGACAGTCGGAAGAGGTCCTCGAGGGAGCGTATCTATGTCATCGACGCAGGACGCCTACGCCAGAAAAGTTTCTGAAGCAGCACAGCTGTGGTAATTACCTGTAAAAGATGTGGAATACGTCAGAGGACACAATCCCCTCGAAACATAGATTTAGGGGCCTGGAAACACTTGATACAGGAACTGACTCCCACTACACGGGAGGACACCTAAACTCAAAAACATGTACCAACACAATCTATATCTAAAGAATAGAGATATAGCAAGAAGTTCAAGTTATTCATATACACCATAATTAGACATTGTAAGTGGAATAGGCTTGGGAGGAGCTTGGAGGGGAGGTTTGAACAGATGAGCAATATGACGCATCATTGGTAGCGATTTATAAAGTCTGTATGTTATCCTGCTGAAAAATCAATAAAATCGTTAAAAAAAAACTCTCTACTGCCCAGTGGAGTAAATAAACCCCAGATGCCGATAGGATTACTGCACAAAAAGAGGACCCGAAAATTGGGAAATGTTAACATTTTGAAGACCCTGTGAATTCTCCTCTGACATAATCGGATTATATCAGGAACGAGGATCTGCAGATGTTGATGAAGTTTTCTAAAATGAATCCAATACAGTTTGTTGGTACAGAGATCCCTATCTGGATGTGACCAGTGGGTGGTGCCTACCTCATTCCGAAGCCTTATGTTGAGTGACGCCCAAGACGCGGCCACTGCTGGTCATAGGGGTTTCCATACGACATTAGAAATGTTGTGCGACGTCGCATAATGGCCACACATGGGGGAGGACCTCTACTACTTAAAGGGGTGTCGTGTGTGCTCAGTTTCAGCCAAGTTCTTTCACACACTGAGCTCCACGACAGAAGAGGGAAATGACACTGCCTTAGTCATATTTGCAAGTCGATTTCATTGGGCCAGTGACTCGCTCCTCTAGAGGAAACAAATACACGTTGACGGTAACATGTTTGTTTATCAAGTGGGTAGAACGTCTTCCGGCCCCGAATTGTAATGAGTTGACAGCTGCTACACTAATGATAAACCACATCTTTTGTCGTTTTGGCCTCCCCAAAAGGAGTCGGGCAGAGGACGTCATTTTACCAGCGAGGTGATGACAAGGATGTGGGAGATCCTATGGGTAAAAAGAAAACTACACATTGCCTACTGCCCAGCCTCGAACAGGGGTGTTAAGATGTACAATAAGACAATTGCGGGCATCTTGAAGAAGTTTGTGGTGGGCTCTGGACCTAGTTGGGAAATACAATTACCACTTGTCCTGATGTTCATTAGGTCCACACCGTCTTCTGTAACCAGAATTTCTCCATTTGAGCTAATGACTGGGCAAATGATGGTGCTACCTCAACATCTGGTCTAAAGAACGATAAGCGGGTCCACTACCCATGAGTACATTTAAAGTTTAAGGAAAAAACTTAAGCACGCTTTTGCTTATGCTCAGCGCAATTTAGAGAAGTCAGCGGAAGGAATGAAAGCATACTACGACTTAAAGACTACCAAGAAGGTGTACAAAGTAGGTGACAGGGTCTACCCGTACAATTCTCAAAGAAACCAGACCAAGGAGTGGAGGTTCCTTCCCCCTTGGCACAGTGCCTTTGAAATCATCAATATCATTTCCCTGGGTGCCTATAAGATCTGCATCCCTAAACGAGAACATATGGAAGAGAAATGGGTCTGAATAAATCAGTTGAAGAGCGGTCACCCTAGACAAGCTTTACGACCGACTGAGGAGCCCAGTGAGGGTAAAGCCCAGGAGCCATCTGGAGAATGAAAGGAAAGGATGGAACCCGGATGGAGAATATTACATATATACAGTGAGTAAAGTAATTCATACTCATAAAAAAATGTATAAAAATCCATATGAGAAAAATAATGTACAGCTGTTCATGGGACTGAAACGCAATGTCAATATAAGTATGTTTTGTTTTCAAATTGTATGCCCATTTACCGGGGAAAGAAGTACTGTATAATATACTTAACCTCTCTTTTACTCCTCTGTGCAGATGCAACAACGTGTTTGCTTACACAGCCTGGAAGTAGGAGATTCCAAAAAAGGGAGGGGTTCCAGGACCAAACCCCAAAATCTGAAGAGAGGGGACCGCAGACCAAAGTGCCACTTCCCTCAGTATGGGAAAAGGAGCGGATGTGGCGCAACGGGGAAAACCATAAATAAAAAGCGAAAAGAAAACAAAAACCCCACTCTCCCTTGCTCTTTCCTGCGAGTGACCCGAGTTAAAAAGCCATGGGGGGCATAGGTGGGCTGCAAATACAGCCCCAGTGTGACAAACTCAAGGCCATGCAAGGCCACTATTGTGAGAATGAAGTTGGCTGATGTTGAGACCTACTGGAATATGCAGGCCAGTTCAAAACATTGTCTACCAACATAGCCTAGATGCCTCAGGGTTCGGAGCGCTTTACAAGTATCAAAATAAATATAAATAAGACCTAGTTAATGAACAGAAATTGGCCTCTTTCAACTTCATCAAAATGGACAGGCGCTCAAGTGAAAGAAAATGCAACTGAGAACTTAAAACTGTTGGATGTGCCCAATACATTGCAAAAGACAGTTGTGGCTGCAAATGTGGTTTTCATAAAATATGAAAAGCTACAATTTCACTTAAGACAGATAGCAGCATGGTACATTGACTTCAAAGCAGCACAAGACTGATCCAGAAATCTAAGGAGAAGCCAAGCACTTGGCATGTGTCACTAATAAAAAAAAACTTATTTTTCACCATTCAAAATGTCAATTTAAAAGGAGAGGCCTGCTTGTTTAAAAGTGAACACTGGTTTCCCATGGCAAACGTGGGCCTATGTGTGAACAATGCAGAAAGGGACACTCATGCCTTTTCAAATAATATATTAAAGAAAGACTTCACTAATGTACAGCCGGCCCAGATGCCATATCAAATGTCATGTGTAAAACACATCTTCTCAATTTAAAATGCTTTTCTTTCAGAATTATCTATGTAGATTGTTTTTCCCCATTGAACTGTCCATGGAACTCTGACCTCACAGACCTACTGCTTTCAGTAAATCCAAAGAAATACAACAGTTTTAGATCAAAATTGTGGAACAGTCAAATAAGCCAGCCAATAGAACTGACCTCAGACTGTCGTGGGCCAATAAAATGCTTCTTAGAGAATGCTAATGGATCTTCAAAGACTGTTAGAAACAGACACTACTGATAAGAAGGTCTTCAGGTCATGTGTTTCGGAGGAAAACAGAACTGGGTGGATGTGCTTGGAATATGAAACTACAACTTTCCATATGAATGGATGGCCATTGAAATAACATGGGATGCCGTTTTATTCATAACGGGAGAACTGCACATCGCAATGGGTTCATTCAGGAATTATTTAGAGGAACATCAAAAGCCTGTCAGTTCTATGTATCGCTTAGTTGTATGTGATGTATAGAATTTGAGTTAGGAAGAAAACCATGATCCTGTCCTCCTAATGATGCACTTTTCTCCTCCCCATTATCCATAATAGAGACCACTAAACTCCTTGCCCTATCAGCTGGCGGATTATTGGCAGCGGGAGAAAGAAAGACCTCCAATATGAAGCGTGGAAATATTCATAATATCAAAGTGTCATCAGCACTATATAATATCAGTTTTAAATCTAAAGAGGGACAGAAGGAGCAAGAGAGCAGGAGAGCTGCCAAAACCATCGGGGAACCACCTTGCTAAGGGAAAAAACTAAACCAAGGCCTGTGGGAAACCAGAAGGTGTCTCACCCGCTATTCCCCGAGGATCTGTCATTCAGGTGGCCAGGACACAGCCATCGCTTTTGGATCCAGTTCCTGGGAGTGGATCAGTGCGGGAAAATCACCTGGATGGGGTGTCTTCGGGGAGTGGGACACTGGATGGTGAGATACGAAATCCTGTTCCCGGTACTACCTTTTCCTCATCCTACCAGGTAGGATACTTAGGAACTCAGCCCCCCACCACCTGCTTTTCATACACAAACACTTTCTCACAGACAGCTCACTGTGAGAGAAAATGGACTAACACCCGAGCCGTATGTATCGGACATGTCCCAACACAAGGGTCAGGCAATTACTGACACACACCCACCTTCAATTCCACTTCCCCACATGGCTAAAAGGCGGAGCATGAAAACACACACTGAGCAAGCTAAACACACGAAGAACCAGCAGTTCCGAGATGGCAGTTTAATACGAGGAGAAAGACAGCAAGACCAGAGAGGATTGCAAGGAGGGAAGTGCCCTTGACCTTTTCGGAGGAAAATCACTACTTTCACAAGCCCTCGAGAAGAAGAAACATAAGACCCAGAATTAAAGATGAAGAAAGGTGTATTGTGTGTCAGAGGTACCCAGGGCTTTCCCGCATCAATAGCCAAGGCGGTAGAGGAACGATTGCCGCTGTGGTAATGTCCTTGGCTCCAACAACAAAGCAGCACCAGTAAAGATAGCACAGCTGGCGAGTTGGAGAGACGGATAGCAGACTGGTGTGTGTTAGAACCAAGGTTGCAAGCTGCAACTTTGTATAAATCAATCTGAAGAAACAGTGTGAAGCGTATGTGATGAGCGACACAAATATAATTGAACATCCAAGGAGTGACTGAAAATTGGAAGCCAAGATAGATACCATATACATTGTGGTCCGGCACCACGTGGGTGCTCATTCGAAGTTCTCTATTAGGTATTCAACTAAGAGGTGGCAAATGTGAAAAGTGAAATCAAAGTGGTCCTACAACGGGTCAAGCAAAATCCTATGCAGATCTGTAAGTCTTCGATAGCTAATACAAATTGCAATTGGTCCAAGCCCAGCTGAAGAAGAGTGGTGTGCAATAGAAAGGATCCAAACCCAGCTGAGGGGGATCTGGGGTGAACCGTGAGTCACCCAAGAAAGGATATTCTCTGAAAATTGGAGAAGGGGATCTGAGCCCAGAAAAGGGGGATCCGAAGTAACAATTGTAGTATAAAACGGATCGGAGACTGGTTGAGGGGGATCCAGGGTGAAGAGTGAATCACCTAACTTCAGTACTTGTAAGAGGAAAGGAACTTTGTTTTGGTAAATCAGGCCCTCTGCATCAAGATACTTTGATAAATTAAGAGACTAGGGCACAGAAGGCCCTGATGTTGGAAATGGAACGGTGTCCTTGTGCCGTAGAAGCCGGAGAGTGTGCTATGCTCAAGTGAACCGCCTTGTCCTGTATTGAAAACAAGGGGGAGGGAGGCAAACAGCCTGAACATCCTGACATCATTTTGTGAACACTTTTCTTTTTCATGAACACTACCCTATACTATTTATATTTAGCAGTAAGGATTGGCAATATTTTAGTTTTAGTTTATCTTGATGAAACTCCGCTAGGACTGCATTAGTATTATTTGATGGTCGTAGCTTGCTCCCATCTGTACATTTAGGATTACATATGTGTTTATCACACCCTTGTTAACACTCTGGTCACTTGTGTATGTCTTACTATTGATGCCATGACTTTCTTACACTACCTTGAAGGAGAGAGAAAAGGAGACCCTGGGACACTTGCTGGGTACTTTTGCTTAGAAAACTGGGAGCCCTATCTGAGAGAGGCTGGTGGCTGGAGAGACCTTGCTGTGAATAGAGGCCTGAGGTGTGAGCTGCCTATCAAAAGAGGGTCCTCAGATCTGGCTGCCTCCCTGAGCTGAGAAAAGAGTTGACCTATGTAAGTAGATACATCCCCAAAGCTATCCATTGTGTTGGGAGCAACCTCCCTTAATCCTTTCCATTTAATTGAGGGTGAGGGGGTGAAACTGCGTAGACCCGTAGCACATTTCATTAAAGTTAATTCAATTAATTCCCATATAGAAAAGATCATGGGATGATTTTTGTTACAATTCGAAACTAACAAATGTCATGCCCAGTGTGTTACAGCCATTATAATCAATCAAGTAATTAAGTTACCCTATTTTCCTGTAACCTCTGACTTCCTTACAGAAGAGGGGTGTCCATAATCCCAAAATAAGAATCCCTTAAACTCCGCCTTTCAAGTGAATATAGGGTGTGCAAAACTCATTTTCCATTTCATTCCCGTTTATTCACAGATCAGAAACCCATGGCCCTGCATGGCATTTGAATGTGTGTTCCCTAAACAATGTTCCCATTGAGTTCATTTCCCAAACAATATCTTTCAAATCAAAAGCCCAAACGAAATTCCCATTATATTCCCACTCCATGTACCTTGCCTTCAAACCAAAGAGGTCGTATATAACTGATGCCTGGGGGTAGGGTTTGCTGTGAGAAAAGAGTATTGTGATAAACGAGCAATCACTGTACGATTTTAGAGTTTCCTATCTGTTGATGTGCAAATAAACCCTATGTGTGTTTTGACTTAAAATTCAACCTATGTTTGTTGTGGTAACAAAGTCTATTAAGGAATACATGTCAGGCAATTTCTGCAAGTAATTTGCATTTGGGATTATTGTGTTGTGCCACCGAGTTGGTGGCTGTAATTGTGATTTGTTTATGATTCATTGTAGCAATTTAAATAAATATACACTATTATTTCTATAAACCAGTCTGGTTTCTAGCTTATTGGTGATACAGAAGGTATCTGCTCAATGGTGTTATACAGGTTGAAGGCCTAACCAAATTTGAATCTGCTAAGAGCTTTGTTGTGCGACACCTTTATTGGGGGAAAGGACCTCCCTGAGTTGAGAGTGACCGTCCAATAAACTGTGACACCTCACACAAAAGATCCACCACAAGCAGCAGTAATGTCAGGTTTCCAACCACAGAACAGACATGTCAAAGGCAGCAGCAGTGGAATAATCCTTCCACTAACGTCTACACAACAAACAGAAAAATATATATTCGCAAAAAGATGACCAGTACAAGCAAACACAATTTATTTATTGGTCATTTGTTAGTCACTTTTACAATTAGCAAAACTGTTTCAAAGCTCCCACAGGGCAACCGGGTGGGGACAGGGTAAGGTAGACAATTACAAGACAAATAATTGAATCAATAGTCAAACAAATACTGTGAATAAAAGGGAGGGGAGACAAACCTATGCCTTGTGAGTGTTTAGAACGTGCAGGTGCAGAGGGGAGGGGGGGAATGGGATAGGCGCTATGGGGCTCATGGAGCAGTGCTCCAAGAGAAGTGCTAAGAGGAGAAGAACGTAAGTGCAACCTACCGTGGGGAGGATGAGCCCAAGTAAGTGCAGTAAATAGACAGCGGCTGTGATGAGAGATTTGGGGAGCGGGGGGTGGGCAGGGCCCAAAGATACATAAAGACCCTTCACATTAGTCACGCTACTGTAAGATTAGCAGGGAATAGAGGAGGAGAAGGAAGAGGTAAAGAGACTTTCTGACCATAAGGAGGTCCTGCTCAAGTAGCAGAGTGAGAGGGAGGCGATTCCACAGGAGGAAGCCCGCTGAAGAAAGTCATCGACCACCAGCTCTCTGTTTAGAAAATCGCGTCACACGCAGGGAGTTGGTGGCAGAGGAACGCAGGAGTCTAGAAGGGGAATATTTGGTCAGGAAGCATTGAAGGTAGAGTGGTCCCCGGCCCCAGATGACCTTGTGGATGATAGAGGGATTATAATGAAATCCTTGCTGAGACCAGGAGCCAGTGAAGTCTTTGTAGGGCAGGAGAGATACGGTCCCTGGGCTTGAAGCCAAGGATAAGTCTTACTGTCCTATTTGGAGCAAGCTGGAGGGCTTGCAGGGTGGTCGAAGGAAGGTTAAGGAACAGGCTGTTGCAATAGTCTAGGCCTGGAGAGAACCAGAGCACAGATAATATTGAGTTTCTGGGGGAAGGTGAGGAAGGGTAGAGTTCCTTTGAGTACGAAGAGCTGAAAGTGGGACTTGAGTCTCTTGAATATGAGGGATGTGGAAATGGTGGAATCGAAGATGACTCTGATATTCCTGGCTTCGGGGGAGAAGGTGGGGCCCATGGAGGAAGGCCAGAGTGAGTGGAAGAAGTAGGGTGCAGAGGTCGCAATAGGAAGAATCTCTGTTTTGCTGGCATTGAGGCAGAGGTCATTAGCAGTGCACCAGGCCTGGACGGAAGACAGGCAGTCTGAAATGAAGGAGGGTGAGCAAGGGCATCAGTAGGAAGTTTGAAGAAGAGCGGTGTGTCATCAGCGTAGCACTGGACAATGCAGGAGAAGGAGTAAATGAGGCGAGCCAGCAGAGAAGGTTATATGTTAAAGAGCCAGGGCGGAATAATGGTGCCCTGGGGGACACCGAGGGCAGGAGAATGGTGTTGGAGGAAAGGTCAGCTAGGAAGGAGTCAAGCCAGTCCAGTGCCCGCTCTGAGATCCCAAGGCTATCATGGAGCCTTTTAATGAGGATCGAATGGTTCTCTGTGTCAAATGCAGAAGAGAGATCAAGAAGGAGGAGGACAGCAGGGGAGTTGGAATCAAGGGATGCAAGCAGTTCTTCACGGGTGTTCAGTAGTGCCTCTGGATGCTCGGAATCCAGACTGGTGGTCATGCAGACCACCAACAAGTTCGTATGAGAGTTGAGTTGAGGAAGGGCCAACTTTTTGAGCAGTTTCCCCAGGAAGGGGGTGATAGAAATGGGGCGATAGTTGGCTGGGCAGGAAGGGTCTGCAGAGGTTTTTTTTAAGGAGGGGTGCACAAGGGAGTGCTTTCGGGAAGAAGGAAAAGAACCAGTAGCAAAGGAGTGGTTGCAGACATCAGAAAGATCAGGGGCGAGAGATGTTGTTCTTGATGGTTCTGGAAGAGCATGGGGCAACCTGTTTTGAAGAGACCTTCATGGAGTTGACAACTCGGGTAACTTCTTCAGGTGAGCCAAGAGCAAAGGAGAAGGTGGAAGGAGGAGGGGGATTGGTGGGGGCAGAGGAGGGATGGATGGGTTGGAGGAGTGCGTAACAAGGCTGTTCAGTATGTTCTGGGTTTTGGAAGTGATGAAGTGAGAGGCAAGTGCATTGCAAAGGGGCTGGGAGGGAGTAGGGGCAGAAGATACTGCAGCTGGGTTGGCAAGTTCCCTGCAGATTTTAATGTGTTCAGACGTGTTGTTGGACGCATTGGATACTCGTGCCTGAATGTGGGCTCTTTTTGGCACGGAGGGAGAGTATGTTGTGTCTCTGGTTCAGGCGGCAGGACAGTTTGTCAGAGGGTGAGCCTGAAGTGTGCCACTTCTGTTCAGCAGCCTTGCACTCGTGTTTGTGGTCTGCTGTCATGACCCTTGCCCCTGGCCCTCACTGGCAAGTCAGCCTTCCAGTTAGGGTCAGGTCAAAGGTCTTAAAACTTCATCCAAGACTCTCTTGGAGTCAGTCCTGCGCCTTTGGCGCCAGGCTCATAGCCATCATGAAGACCAACATTAGAATGGGACTATTTAACTTGGGGGGGGTTCAGCCAACATGGAGGCACACACATAACTCAGTTACAAGGAACTGAGCTATGCGGTCTAGTCTTTTGGGTGTGGCAGGCCTGGGACTACTTTGGGTGTGGCAGGCCTGGGACTATTTTACCTGGACTTCTTTACCTGAGACTATTTAGACCGCACCCAAACAGCAGAACATGATTTGCGTTATTCTTCTGTGGGCAGCGTAACGCTCACCGTGTCCAGTTCTTTGATGCCAGCTTACCTGAAACCAAGGACCTGCAGAGAGAGAGAAAGAACACTACAAAACTTACCTGGAACAGTATCCTGTCTTCAATCTATCGCCGACTTCAGTTCCACTCACCTCAAGGTACGAACTCCATTATCCGGCACCGCATGCATCCTGGAATACCATAACCTGGAAAGAGGAGAAAGAAAGACAGCATTAGTAAGCGTTTAGGAGAAGTGGGTGGGTTGACAAAACCTTGTTAGTTGGTTGTGCTGGCAAGGGGTTGGTGCTCCAGTAATGTTGGTAGTTAGTACCACCCACTTCTAGTAAAAACCTTCCCGGGAACCATGGAGTTTGGTTCCCTGACAAAACCATGTGCTAGGCTGCAGGCCAAACCTTAAACACAGACGATCAGTTGCGCAGGGGACCCTGCTGTCCCGACACCAGACTTCTTACCCCTTGCAATTAGTAAGCGTTTACTCACGTTTCCTCCCGAATGAAGAAAGCCACACAATTATTACCTGGGAAGTCATCTGCTGGTCAGTATCATTGCTGGAACATTACGGCGCTCGGCGAGGAACATCGCAACCTGCAAGGAGAGAAAAGACACAGGTTAGCAATATAAAAGGCGAAACAGCGGCGCGCATCGCGCATTACTCACCGGACAGCATCGCGCACACCGCGCTTTCGCCTACCAGCCCATGCTGATCTTCAAACTGCACGACACCAAAATACCTTTCCATACCCAAAAGTAAAGAAGCAAGACATTATTATTCGAACTAAGAGGAACATAAGAACTGCATATAAAGACTGTAAAGCAGCAAAACTACAGAGTCGCAGCAGGCCTGGATTCCCACAGGGGGGGGGGGGGCTTGCACCAGTGAAGTAACTTGGTTGCTGCTCGCCCCCCATATCTACGCGCCCCTGCCACAAGGAGCAGGACGCAGAATCCACCTTTCACAATATTAAGGTGAGGAGAGGGCCCAAGGGGGAGGAAGGAGTTGAGGCCAAGGGAGGTGGGAAAACAAAGACAATCTGGTATTGAATCCAGCTCTCCTATATTGCAGACCCATCTTTAACCAGAGGCCTTACCAAGGGACCGGGAGAGGGTTCGAGAGTGCAAATCATTCAACCAGGGCTGGGTGGCGTCCCCGTGTATACCAAGTGAACGTAACATCTGCAAGTTCGGAATCGTACCACGCTTGGAGGCAGGTTTCAGGCAGATCCTCATGACTAGGGCAAGAATGCCAAGGGTGTTGGTAATGGACAGATAGAGGTTGCTAAGGGCATAGTCAGTGGAAGAGTGTTTTGGTTGGGCAAGAGGGAATGAAGGTGAAAGAGAAGGCAGCAACTGACACTCGATTCATCAGACGGATGTTCGTGAACAAGGTTGGCAGAGCATTCTGATGAGTTGACACAGGGCCATAGGGACCCAGATGAGAGGTGAGGAGACAGTGGTCAGACCAGGAGAGAGGGGTGACCAGGGGAGAAGAGAGTGAGGTTGAGTGAATGATGGCGTCTAGCGTGTTTCCAGCAGAGTGGGTAGGGCCAGAGCGAAGAATGGAGAGGGATGGGGCAGAGCAGAGGTCAGTGAAGAGGGTGGTTGATGTGCAAGGGGAGTCTAGGTGGAAGTTGAAGTCACCTAGCAGAAGCAGGTTGGAGGTGGCAGCAAGTAGGGAGGAACAGAAGTCTGCCCACTCGGAGAGGAACAAAGAAGCAGTGCCTGGGGGCTGGTAGATGACAGCAATGGTCAAGGTGATGGAAGGTGAGACTACCAATTTGCATACTAGGCTCTCAAAGGAAGAGTATGGCTGAGTGGGTAGGATGGAAGATTAAGGCAACCCCACAAGCAGCACAGTGGGGTCGAGGCTTTGAAGTGATCTTAAAGCCGACAGGTAGAAGTGAGTCAAAAGAGGTAACTGAGCTGGCATTGAACCAAGTTTCAGTGAGTGCAAGTATGTCCAGGTCGGTCTTTTCAAGGAGAAGGCAGATGTCACCAGCGTGTTTGATGGCTGAGCGTGAGTTGAGGGTCGCCAGGTGGAAACGAT
Organism: Ambystoma mexicanum; assembly: GCF_040938575.1. NCBI lineage: Eukaryota > Metazoa > Chordata > Amphibia > Caudata > Ambystomatidae > Ambystoma > Ambystoma mexicanum. The sequence goes on along the minus strand of NC_090934.1, from coordinate 414,940,506 downwards.
TGCTGCCTTGGAAGTTTTTATTTTAAGCGGAGTGTAGGGGTTAGGGGATTCCATCAGAAGTGGTGGAGCAGAGGGGTGGAACAGGGAGAGGCAGGGGAAGGAAGGACATTGATGAGATGGCAGGATCCGGTCAAAGCGGAGGAGGTTTGCCTGAGGGCCTTGAACCAGGACTGTGGCAGTGAGGTAGACATTGATGCAGCAGCTAGATGAGAAGAAGCCTGTAAGTAGGACTTCCCACTTTGTGCGGCTGATAATGGATGTGGAAGAATAAGGGGGAAGAGTGGCAGTGAGGTGAGAGGTCCATAGGTCATGAGATGGGACAGAGAAGATGTCAGTGAAGATGCACTGACATAGGTGTCGGCAATTGGGAGGCCAGGGTTTGCAGCAAGGATATCTATGTTTTTTCCATCCAGATTTTGTGAGAGAAGGATAGGTGATGGTGTAGCAGTTGGAAAACATTGGGGGAGATGGAGAGTGCCATCTTGGAGTGAGAGGAGGAATTGAGCGGAAGAGAGAAAGTGAGTGGGCTTTTGGGGGGGGGGGGTGCTGCAATGCAGAGTTCTGAACCAGGTACACATTTGGGCAAAATGGGTGTTAAGAGTACAAATATTATGCTCGATGAAGGCACACCTAATTTCGATGTTTACACTAACAGACAAATACAATGGTGGGTGACACAGGAATTGCAGCACAGCAATACAATGATGGGCGACACAGGAATTGCAGCACAGCAATACAGGGATGGGGTCAGTGGAAGAGTAGCTCAGGGAGTGAATGCAGGGTCAGGCTTTCACCATAAGTACAGGAGAAACCAGTGTGAGTGACTGGAGAGGGAGTGAGTCAAGTAGAGATTAAGCAACCACCAAGCAACAGACGGTACTCGCGTAATGTCCAAAAAAGGGGGTGAAGTCAAAGTCATGTGTGTGTGGATGGAGAATCGGACATGTCGGTGCATCTTTCGCTGTAGATGGAAAAGAGTAGGGCTCGGAAGCCTGGCCAGGGCAAGACCGGGCCTTAGAAGTTGGCCTTTGCAGAGGTGGCTGGCTAAAGCCTGCTGGTTCCCCATAGGCCAAGAATGATGGAAGGACCAATAGTGTGCAGGGAGGCAGGTAAAGGTTTACTCAGAGGAGGCAACTGAGCATGCCTTGTGGTGACATATGCACAAGGGGCACAGATACTTCAGGCTAGAGTGTACCCCCCCCTAAACCACAATGCGGCCTGCCCCCAGTGTGCTGGGAGGCAATGAGAATGAAGGCAGATAAGGCCTTAAGTGATCGCCAGAAGAATACTTTTCTTTTTTTTCTCCAAAAATTGCACATTTTTTCTTTTATGCTGTTAATATTTTGAAATTTTGTCATACCGCACTTTGTATAGAGATAGATGGAAGCAATTGCAGAGGAGGCATCAGGGAGGATGAATGCAGCTTCAGGAGCAGCGTAGCAGGAGGGACATCTTCTAAGATTCTCGATGCTCCGACACAATAAAAAATTTAACAGCTGATTGGGATGCCGGGCCTAGAAATGGGCATATGCAGAGGGGGCCAGCTAAAGCCTGCCAGTTCCCCATAGGCCAAGAATGATGGAAGGACTAATAGTGTGCAGTGAGGTGGGCGAAAGTTTACTCAGAGGAGGCTACTGAGTATAAGACAATGCGGCGGCCACCATACTAGCTTACCTCCCAAAATAATTGTTAACAGGGCAGCAGAAGTGTAAGTATCACCACTATCAATCAGGTACATCAAAGACAGCAGTGCAATCATACCGCCTTACACAGGATAAGAAAAAGAAGTGCAGGCTCTCCATGCACAACATGACCAGAAAGGTCAGCAGTAGTACCAACTTCCCTTCCACCGAGGTACACTGTACATCGCAGACAACAGTACTGAAAATGCACCTGCTAGAGAAGAACAAGTTACTTACCCATGGTAACGTTATTTCGACTGGATGTTCCCCTCACATATTCCTCATCTTTGTTATTCGATATCCAACTCCAACAGAAAATAAAAAAGATTCGGCAGAGGGCACTGTGCATCGATACAGTCTACTGAATGTCCCTCGAGGTCCACCATCTTGAGGATGTCGTCATTGAAGGCATATATAGCACAAGCAGTGTGCATATTGGCTTCAGTTCTGTTTTTCTTAAAGTAGAAATACCTGCATAACCACAGGATTGACCGTACTCGACCTGGAAGGAGAGAAAGCTGTAATAGCATGGGAAATTCTACTGTGGGGTAGGTTGGGAGGGAGAGGACCATTCAGTCGAAAAACGTTACCAGGGGCAAGTAACTTGTTCTTCAAATGGAGTGTGTCCTCCCACGTATTCCTCATCTTTGATACACTGTGCCAAAGCTGTATTAGATTTGGTGGAGGCAGTAAGAATTTAGTTTTCAACCAGATGCAGGACTGCTTTTACAAATCTCCCGTCCTGACCGAGGGAAGACTCCAGGCAGTAAAGTTTTGTGAACGTGTGAATAGTAGACCACGTTGCTGCCTCACAAATACGTATCGGTACACCACTTTGCAGGACTGTAGAGGTAGCCATTCCCCTGCTGGAATGGGTCCTAAATCATTCAGGATGATCCTTGCCGGCCAGTCTAACATTCCGAAATTGCCAGAATGATCCACCTGCATAGCCAATGAAAAGCTGATCATCAATGCAAAGTTTTGATAATCTAGATATATAAAAGCTCAGAGCTCTGCGAGAGTCCAACCTATGTAACCTCTCGTCCTCCTTGCCAGGATGAGGTGGGCGATAGAAATAAGGCTAAACAATGTTCTGCTCTACGTGAAAATCAGAAATTATTTTGGGTAAGAATGAAGGCTTAAACCTCAGAATAACCCTATCCTTATGGACGATAGTAAAGGGTGGCTTGGATCAAAGTGCTTGCAATTCACTCACTCTACGGGATGAAGTTGGAGCTACCAAGAGAATGGTTTTAAAAGTTGACAACTTTAATGGAAATTAGTAGAAGGTTCAAAGGGTGCACACATTAGAATGTTAGTACCAGATTAAGGTCCTAAATTGGAAACTGTAAATGAGATGGTGGGAACACATTGGCAAGCCCCTTTAGAAATGTTTCAAATTTCAAGATTCCACTGGTGACACATTCTTCTGATGAGCGCTTAAAGATGGATAGAGGCACTAAATAGTCCTTCATAGTTCCAACCTGGAGCCCCAGATTGGGTAAGGATAGTAGAAAGGATAACATCTCTGGTGTTTTGCGCAGAAAAGGGTCTACATTCTTGTCTCTGCAGCAGTTGCAGAATTTGTTCCAACAGCACTGGTACAAAGATCATGTTACTGGCCTTCTGGCCAAAAGCAAAATCTCGATTACGTCACCCGGGAGGTCCCAATCCTTGTATCTCGGACTCTCAGAAACCATGCATGAAGGCTAACTGTTTTGACCTCTGGATGGAGAACCTGACCCTCCTCTCGTGAGAGAAGGTCCTCCCTTAGTGGAAGATGTATTGGAGGGCAGATTGACATGTCCAGAAGGTCTGGGTACCATGTACTCCTGGGGCAATCCAAGGCAACTAGGATCATGTGTTTCCCAAACTTTTCCAACCTCCTGATCACGTGAGGAATGATAGGGACTGGAGTAAACGCATACAGTAGTCGAAACTCCCAGACCACAATGAACGCGTCTCCTAGAGCTCCTCTTGGAGGAAATCCCATGGGAGCAGTACAGTTCGCACTTCCGGGCGACACTGGTCATGTAAAGATCCACTTGAGGGGTTCCCCAAAGGGTGAAGATCTCTTGAAGGACTTTTTGAGCTAGTTCACACTCGTGGGAGAATGTGCTGTGCCTGCTCAGGGTGTCTGCCGCTGTGTTCTCCTCTCCGGCTAGGTGAACTGCTGATAGAGAGATTCATTCTTGAATTGCCCAGTACCAAACCTGCATTGAATCTCTGCAAGGTGGTAATGACCCTACACTTCCTCTATTGTTTAGGTAGTACATAGCCACTGTGTTGTCCATCATTATCAGGACATTCTTGCCCCGCACAGAGGGCAGAAAGGCCTTCAGCGCTAGTTCGATTGCCCTCAGCTCCAAAAGATTGATATGTAGTTTGGACTTTGATGGAGGCCAACGACCGCTGACTGTCAGATAGTTGGTGTGGGCTCCCCACCCCATGAGTGAGGTGTCCGTCACTACTGTTATCTCCAGCCATGGTTGCCAAAAGAGTTCTCCCTTCAGAATGTTGTCCTCGCAGCCAGATCCTGTGCGACCCTGCTTGGAACCTGAAGTAGGTCCGACATCTTTCCTGAGAACTGGGACCATTGAGTTCTGAGGGCCCATTAAAGGGATCTCTTTTTCAGACGGGCCTCTTGTACCAGAAAAATGAAGGATGCCATGAGGATGAGCAACCTCAAAAATCGAAGGCCTGGAGATGCTGGGCACCCTGAACCCGGCTGACCATCTGCAGAATGTCTAAAGCCCTCAGCTCAGGTGGCGTGCTCTTTACCAAGGAAGTAGCCAGTACAGCCCTGATGAACTGGAGCTTTTGAGAAGGTGTCATATGGGACTTCTTGTAATTGAGGGAGAAGCCGAGTCTGTGAAGAGAGTGGCAGGTCACGTTGAGATGACGCAGGACCGGTTTGAGAGAATGCGCTCTGATCAGCCAATCGTTTAGGTAGGGGTAGACTTAAATCCCCACTCAGACTTGCTGCCAACCCCGCCATCAGTTTGGTGAAAACACTTGTGGCAGAGGTCAGCCTGAATGGCAGAACTCGAAAATGATAATGAGAACCGCCAACGGCAAACCTCAGGAATTATCTGTGCTTGAGATGGATTGGCACATGAAAATAAGCATCCTGAAGGTCCAATGACACCATCCAATCCTGGAGTTGGAGGGCCTGAAGGATCTGGGAAAGTGTGACTATCTTGAATTTGTTTTCCTGAGGAACTTGCTCAAGTATTTCAAGTCCAAGATGGGTTTCAGCCCTCCGTCCTTCTTGGGTATTAGGAAATATGGAGAATAGCATCCCTTGTTCCTCTCCGCTACAGGCACCGGTTATACAGCACCTTTGTCTAGCAGGGTTACAATTTCCTGCACAAGGAGCAGATCTGGAATCCTCAAAGAGTGGCTCCCCGGTGGATTGCCCGGTCTCTGAATGAAAGAAAGACAGTACCCGTGGGCTATGGTTTCCAATGCCCAAGCATCCAAAGTAATGTCTCGCCATTCTTCTAGATGCTGAGACAGTCTGCCCCCCACTGGTGAACTGTGACTCAAGACCTGTGTTAGGGAGAATTCTCAGAAGAGTGTTAATTCCCTTCTACATTAGAGACCCCAAGCTCTTTTGCTGGACTTCAGGAATGTTTATTGCTAACCTGGAGACAGTGAGCCCTTTCTCACTCTCTCATGTATTTTTATTGTGTGTTTTTCTTTTATCTTTGGAGTCTGACAACCTCCATAGGCTTTTACATTGTGACACACAGCAAGTATCTTAGATTTCCCAAAGGTTTAAATACCTTCTCTTGGTGAAACTACAGTTTCCAAAAGTAGTAAAGTGAAATTGACTACCTACATTTTGTAACTTTCTAGACCCAGCACACACTATCTTACCATAGGGTGCTGGAGGGGTTACTTAATATCCCCTTTGTCTAGTTTCTCATGTAACATTTTTATGTTACCCTTTCTGCAATTAATGGCTGGTGGCAGTGGTTTACTTTTTACTACCATTGTGTGTTTTTACCGTGGGCTGCGTTCTCAGCCAAAATAAAGCAACCAATGGTGCCCATTTCGTCAAAATGGCCGGGTCTTCTTTTTTCACCATTTCTTGCTGGAAAGGTCCTTCTTGAGATTTACTCTGCACGCCAAACCAGGTTTGGTCCCTTTGTTTGTTTTTGGCGGGATTAACGAGTGAAGCCTGCCTCTGGCTCCAATATGTCTGGAAGGGGCAGGAAGTGAGGGAGGTGCCCGAAAAACTCCCTGTGCTTAATCCCCTTGGTTACAGGAATGCACCCAAAGGTAATTGACCAGCTAGCTGTCCGGGAAGGACGGCCACCCTGCTGTGCGATCGAAAGCGAGGCTGGAATGAATGGGAGAAGCCTGCATAAAAGGCAAGGCTTTTGGGCTTGGAAGGCAGAGTCGACCACTAGACGAAGGAATCCGAAGAACTCGAAAGGGACGACTGCTGCAACACTCCAGGACCGTTGGCTTGCCCGGTGAAGCCCTGCTGCTGTGCTGAAGCTCCGAATTCGCCTCAACTAGAGACAGGGTCAGACTGGGACAAGAAATGGGCCCGGTCACCCAAAAAAAAGTGGCCCACCCCTCGCCTCAAAAAAGTAGCCCACCCCTCGCCTCACGACCCTTGACCTCTGATGACATCCCCAGAAGTGATGTCATTTGACCCCACCCCAAAGTGACATCCCGGGAAGCGATGAAGCACGACCTTTCACGCCTTGACAAAACTGGAAGTGTCACCCAATAGCATTGTTCCTAAGTACACTGAATCACTGAATCCAAGCAGACATCCAAGGCCAAATGATAATGTTATTGTATAGCACTTACGCTTAAGCTCTTTTTTAATGGAACAAATATGCATACAATAACACCCAACCTGTGTTGGTAATCATTTATCGACCTAAGAAGGAGGAAAGGCTTTTTGAATATATATTTTTTTTCAATTTTCTTTTTCAAAACCGGCATAGTCCTGGCCAGAAACCGGCCCCCACACCCCAGGGATGATTTCGGCCCGGCCACGGGTCGAAAGGCCGAGGGGCCAATCCGACACTGACTAGAGAAGGCCTGCAAGGATGGCCTCTCCCTTTGAGTTGGTGGGACCAATCAACTCCAAAGTAGGCCCGTCTGGACATCCTCTCGGAGCTGGCTGTATTTCCACTGCTGCTGCAGCTGGAACAGAAGTGCCAGGGAGAGGAACACCAGATTGTGTGCGTTGCTTTTAAGTCGGACCCGAGCGCTAGGAAGATCCTCCGGACTTCCCCGATGTAGGCCTGACCAAGCCTGAGCCACCTCAACAGAGTCATGGACCCCAGAAGCAAGGAACGTCTGAAGTGGTATCCGAGAACCGCAGTGTTGCTATTTGCTGTCAGGCACTAGGAGCTGAAACACAGAAGTCTGCTGAATTGAAGTTTGCCCATTGCTGCCGCAGACCTTCCCTTTTCAGAGCAGGAGTCCCCAGGCGTTCTCCCTCTTGTCCCCACGACGGAGGATCAGGAAAAACAAGATTTGCAGAGCTGTACAGAAACAGAAGCCAGCTGGAACCATTTCCTCTAACCAGAAGTACTGTAAAGTCTAAGAGAACATTCCTCTTGTTGTGTAGCCTTAGTTGCTCTCAGTTGAGACCTGTCTTGGTTACCTTGCAGAGTTGCTAAAGCTTTGCCCCTCACAAGACTCCCAGCTTGTGGCCCTTCAAGTACTCTATTTTCTACAAACATTTCTAAAAACTTTGTCCAAGACTTTTTACCTACCTGCAAAGAAGATCTTCAGCTCCCCTAGACATTGTGCAATTAACATTGGCTGTCCTGCAACACAGAGTGTTTTTTGAAGTGTATTAAAAGTGTTAGATATATTGCTCCCTTCTGAATAAGGCTTATACAACTGACTGTGAAAAACATTAATAATTATTTTATCAAGAAACCTCAAGTATATGTTTTTATTTGAGTAACTGCTGCTGTGAAACTGTCTCACACCATTACTGCTCACATGGACCCCTCTTGAGATAAGCCTGGCTGCTCAGCCATGCTACCAACCTGTGTAGTTCAGACTTCTACCAAAGGTTGGGTCCCTATTGCCAGGAGGCCAAGGTTATTGTAGTGAACCCAAAGGGTACTGCATACAATCTTGCCCAACAACCTCAGAGAGGTTTTGAGGCGGCTGATGCAGTGGCAGATGGTAAAGATGCCTATGCTTCAGCTGGTTTCACATATCTCACTCGTCCACCACGAGGGAATCTTCTTTGGCCTCTTTGACCAGCCATTCCTCTCGCTCTTCCAACTGAGGAGCAGTAGCAAAAAGATGCATCCCCACCAAGGCTGTCCTCTAGGGCGAAAAGGCTGAGGCTACCTGATAGTGTCACCTAAACATTTGTCTGCTGCATTTGAGGTCTGCAACTTCTCAAGGCTCTTGTCAGCCTTGTTGCCAAACAGGTGAGACCCATCAAAGGGCATGTTGAGAGGAATCTGGATTGCACATCCAGCGCAAAACCTGACTTCCTCAACCACGCAAATCTTCATATACCGGTGCTAGTAGCCATGGCTCTGCTGATGCTGTCAGCAGAATCCAGAAATGACTGAAGAGACTCACAAATGACTTATTTGCCGTGTCTAATTATGACCAAGAATCCATCTATTTCTTCCCTCTCGGGAATGTGCTCTGCGGCCACGGAAATGCAGTCCCATAGAGTGAATGAGAATTTTGCAAGGGCACATGTGGAGTGGGCGGATTTGAGCGCCATACTTCCTGCAGAAAATACTTTCCTTGCCCATCCAGCTACTCTTTTGTATACCCTATCTGTGAGCGTTGGTAGGGTAAGCTACCTGCTCAGAAGTTGCCGTAGCTGCCTGCACCATCAGACTCTCTGGAGTGGAGTGTTTAGACAGGTAGTCGGGGTCACTACAGGAAGGGCGGTATTTTTTGGTCAGATTTTTATTCACAGCCGGATTAGTTTCTGGCATCTCCAAATTTGCTGCCACCCTTTTTTGGAGAGCAATATTGAAAGGCAGTATAGGATCCATCTGTGGACCCTTATCGAGGATGTCTGTCAGATCATCCTGCTCAAATGTCTACTGCATCCCATATATTCTACCACCTTGGACATTAGCTGCCTATAATAAGCATCAGCGTGATCCCCAGCTTCTGGCCTTCGAAAATCTAGCTCAGTTGAGGTGTTTACCCCACTGTCCGTCTGTAAATTATCATAAAGGTCTTTCAACCTTGATTCCTCAGAAATTAAACTTTCAGGGATATTTGGTGTGCCAAATGGGAGAACAAAGGGTACATCATTGTCCGAGGGTTCATTCTCCTCATATACTGAGGTGAGCGACTTAAATAGTCTTTCTTTAGTAAAGGAAAGATAAGTTTTATCAGGCATCCACGGTTTGCCAAACTGTGGATTCGATGCTCGAGGAGAAGTCAAAACCTTTTTTGAGTTTGATTGCCATAGGTTTCGATGGGGCGCTCAGCATCAACGGTATAGGTAGCGTTGAGGGCGCAGCCGACATCGATGGTTTTTCTGGCATTAACGGCAAAGCTGGCATTGGTGGCGCAGCTAGCGTCGAAGGTGATGCGGATGTCGGGGGCTTGGCTGGCGTCGAAGGCACAGCAGGCGTCGATGGTGTAGACTACCTCGACTTGTGTTTATGTTTTCGGCTGGAGGATCCTCTGATGACTTGTCATGTCGAGGCCTCAACAGCTCTCAATGAAGATCAGGCCTTCATCTCGGGGCTCAAGGGCACGCAGGATTTGGCTCAAGACCTTTCCTTACCGGCTTCATTAGAAGGCCCAGTAGGAGCATGACTTGCCGTGTGTTTTTGCTTTTCAAATATGGTCAGCTTTTCGGCTCTAAATGCTTCCCATTCGGCAGGTGTGGAGTTTTTTGTGGGACAAGATACCCTCTCAGGGGAGGTGTCCGACGAAGTCGAAGACAGTGACCTATTGTGCCACTTTTTGGACTTCGACGACGATGAGTGGTGGAAGCCACTCCTTGATCTTTTAACTTTCTTACTCCGAGGAGATTCACCTCTCGAATCTTCGGTCGACGCTTTTTTTGGTCAGGGTAGATGGAGATTTATGTGAGTTTCGACATACCGCCAATTTCCCCTTTCGCTCCTTAAGGGCCTTTTGGGTCAACGACTAGCAATTGGAGCAGGCCGAGGTCTTATGCTCCACCCCGAGATACCACAGACCTATACGTTGTGGGTTGGTCAATGACATTTTCGAGTCACAATCTCAGCATTTCTTGAACCCGATCTTCAGGGTAGTCGGCGTCGACAAAAAAGACATACTCGCGAGTATTAAATGAAGCGTGCTGTATTTCTTGAAGCGATAGCATTAGCGGAAAAACAGAACTGAAGCCAACGGGCACTGCATGGGCTACATATACCTTCAATGACATCATCCTCGAGACAGAGGTCCTCGAGGGACATCAAGTCGACTGCATCGACATGGAGCGCCCTCTGCCGAAAAAAAAATATTCCAAAACAGCTGGAGCTGGATATCGAATATCAAAGATGAGGAATACGGTGAAGGACACAATCCATTCAAAGAGGTACAGCACAAGCAGCAGCTATAAAGCATTTATCACAAAACCGATCCAACACGGATACCAGCAGTACAAGTGTCTCTGGTACAACCAGTCCAACACAAGCAGCAGAAGTGGCAAGGTTCCTCCCACAGAATATATCAGCTGCAGCAATGAAGTCTTCCAACACAGAGCACACGTACAGTATAAGTAGCAGCAGTGTATCCCGTCACACATACAAATCTAGTACAGTCCGCAGCAGTGCAACCTTTCATACCGCAGAACCAACCAGGCCCACCATCTGTGGACCTAAAATGTTTGATGCAAGGTAACGATTGTTCCTTAAACTCAACCCATGCTTTAATATGATTGATCACGAGAGCCTGTATGTAATCAATACACGGAAGTGGAAAAAAAAAAATTGTCCATAGGCGCCCCTCAGAGAATGAACGCGGCCCATTGACCTGTTCTTTGGGAAAGTACCCACTCGAGAGCCCACAGCCACACTTTAGCTCACTGATGATGCCCAACAAGGCTGAAACACGTGTATGGGGTTGCTGTTGGTACTCTTGTTCAGAAGTTAATTGCCATAGCATTTCGGTGCTGGACTGCCCATGTGTGTGAAACAAAGACTGATATGCAAATAGTTATTTCCCATCAGTGAAAGGTACAGTGAGCTAAAATGTGGCTACGGACTCTAGAGTGGGTACCATCCCATAGAACAGACCATGTTTGCTGTGTTCGTTCTCATAGAGGGGTGCCCATGACTAATTTTGGGGTTAATACACGGAAGTGGGTTGGATTTTACTAATGCTTCTGAACCTCTATAGAGACTGCCTGGGAAAATACAGATGGGAGCGGAGCAATGGGAATGCATGAAAAAAGAAAAAACAGTTGCAAGAATGTTACAGGTTTAGCCAGGGTTATTGTCACCAAATTTGGATTGGTTACCTAATCATCAGCCATTTTGGGTACGGATCGCTAGGACACTCTCCCAAGAGTACGCTGACCTTCCACCCCATCCAACACTACCCATTCACTCCCAGTTCTTCTACTATACCCTCTCTTCCCGTTTTTCAAAAAAGAAAATACCCTTTGTGTCAAGCCATGCTACTAGAGGGTGTAACTGACTACATTGTAAATAACACATCACACAATTACTCAATTCAATGGTATTCATTTTATTAAATGCCGAAGGATGGAATACAGGGACAACCCTGATAGAAATCTAACATATATATGCAGTTTGCATCCATTTCATCACAAATCTCTAGAGATATATATACACCTAGCTGGTCATATTACATGGACCCATTTTATCTAATAAGTTGAATATTTTCTCTTCTTTCACGTAACAGTAATCTGCACACTAAGTAATTGCCAAATAAGAAATTCCTAAAGCAACCAAAAAACTGCCCACTTGTCTGTCACAAATTTCATTCACGCCCTTATTTTCTGAAAATCTGTAGAACGAGCACTTCAGTATTGTACTTCAAAAGCTGGACTTTTTAAAGCATTGTAGTCTGCTTTCTTGAACAGCACTTTTAGCCCTATATTCACAATGTACAAAGGAACAAGTTACTTACCTGTAACTGTTGTTCTCCAGCATGGGTCTGGCATGGATTCACATGCTCATGAATATTCCCCGTCGTCAGGCTGGGAATCCTCGGTAAAGAAAAATCAGTATCAGTTTCGTTTCTGATCTGTCTTTCGTAGTAGTAACCAATCACTGATCTCTGCGTCATACTGACCACAGCCAATGACTGCCCTCTACCTAAGCCCCGCCTCTGGCAGCCATCTTCAGATTTGGTAGCACGTGAAGTGGCAGTATGACCAAGTGAAGAGCCGCAGATGGGTAGGTGGGATGGTTCGCATGTGAATCCATGCCAGACCCATGCTGGAGAACAACAGTTACAGGTAAGTAACTTGTTCCTTCTCCAGCATGGGGTCTGGCATGGATTCACATGCTCATGAATATCAGAATAAATAGCAGTACACACATGCACAACCACGGGGGGTGGCAAAAGGCTCAACATTAAGCAATACAAAAAACTCAACATTTAGCATCTCTTACCTCCTCACCAGGCTCACCTTAAGCAAACAGGTTGCGCAGCACTGCTTGGCTGACCCTGGACTCCTCCCTGGAATCCCGATCGACGCAGTAGAATTTCGTGAAGGTGTGCGTCGACCTCCACGTAGCAGCCCTGCAGATGTCCAGCAGGGGCACACCAGATAAGAACGCCGTAGTAGCAGCGATCGCTCTGGTCGAATGGGCTCTCGGACGGCCTGGCAGCAGTCGGTTAGCCAACCGGTGGCAGTGCATGATGCTGCCGGAGAGCCATCTGGAAATAGAAGACTTCGAGAGAGCCTTCCCTTGATTCACAGGTCCAAATTTCACAAATAGCTGTGATGTCCTCCGAAAACTCTTTGTGCGGTCCACGTAGAACTTCAGCTCTCTAGCCACATCCAGCGAGTGCAAAGTCCTCTCGGCCGGCGACGAAGGAGACGGGAAGAAGACAGGTAACACCAAGGGCTCGTTAAGATGGAAGTCCGACGGCACCTTGGGCATAAAGGAGGGGTGCGTTCTAAGCACCACCCTCGAGGCATGGAAAGTCAAGTACGGTGCTTTGCAGGATAGGGCCTGGATCTCTCCCACTCGTCGTGCGGAGGTAATGGCCACCAGGAATGCAGTCTTCCATGACACAAACTTCATCGGTGCGGAGTGCATCGGCTCGAATGGGGTCCCCATGAGCCTAGTCAGCACCACGTTAAGTTCCCACGCCGGGGCCGGGGCCTTCACCGGCGGTAACGACCGGAACAGTTCTTTCATAAACTCTTTCACCAGTTGATGGGACCACAGGGACGTCCGTCTTGTGGTTCTGGTATATCTGGAGATCGCTGCCAGATGTATCTTAATGGAGGCATGGGCTAGCCCAGCCTTTGCCAGCGATAGCAGGTACGGCAGCACCTGAGGGGCCGTAATCCGTAGGGGGTTGATCTTCTGTGCTCGGCACCAGATAGAGAACCTCTTCCACTTGTGACCGTAGCATTTGAGAGTCAAGGATGCCCTGGCCTTTGCAAGAACCTCTCTGCAGTCGGCCGGTATATCGTACCCTCCAAACTCTAGCGCTGCAGGAGCCAAGCCTGCAGGTTCAGCGACGCCGGGTCGTGGTGGAAGATGGCGCCTCCTTCTCTGGAGAGAAGATCCGCGTCCGCCGACAGCTTGATGGATGGGGACGTTGACAAGTCCAGAAGGTCCAGGAACCAGATCTGCCTCGGCCACGCTGGTGCGACGAGGATCATCCTGCACCGGGACCTCTTGAGCTGGTTGATGAGTCGCAGCAGAAACGGCAACGGAGGGAACGCATACAGGTATAGGCCGTCCCAGGGGAACGAGAACGCATCGCCCATGCTTCTCGGCTGGGGAAACCTGCTGGCGAACCTCTTGCACTTCGAGTTCGTCGCTGTTGAGAATAGGTCGATTTGGGGTTTGCCCCATCGTTGGAAGAGTTGATCCACCTGATCCTGGCGCAGTTCCCACTCGTGACACGCGTGCAGCTCCCTGCTGAGCGAGTCGGCGATGGCGTTTCTTTCTCCTGCCAGGTGGAAGGGAACCAGGAACATCCCCTGGGCGACCGCCCAGTGCCACAGATCCTGTGCCTCCTTGGATAGGGCTGGGGATCTGGTGCCTTCCTGCTTCCGTATGTAAAACATTGTCGTGGTGTTGTCCGTGAAGATCCGCACCACCTTGCCTTTGAGCGACGGGAGGAACGATTTGAGAGCCCAGAACACGCGGCGGTGCTGCCAGGCGCCTCACTGTATCGAGCTTCGCTCCCAGAAACAGGGCCACCTGCGACGGCACCAGGTGGGACTTTGGGTAATTTATGGCGAATCCCAGGTCTGTGAGTAGCTGGACGGTCCTCCCAGTGTGTTCGACGGCGAGTTCCCTCCTCCTTGAGCGGATGAGCCAGTCGTCCAGGTAGGGGTAGACGTGGATTCCCCCTGCAGGCGCAGCCGCGCCACCACAGGTGCTAGGCACTTGGTAAAGACCCTGGGGGCCGACTTCAATCCGAACGGCAGTGCTCTGAATTGGTAGTGGCATCCCTGGACGACGAACCTGAGGAACTTTCGGTGACTTTTGAGGATGGGAACGTGGAAGTATGCATCCTTCAGGTCCAACGACGACAGAAAGTCGCCTTCCTCCAGCTGTCCCAGTACCTGCTGGAGGGTGACCATCCTGAACTTTTGTGACCTGATGTATTCGTTCAAACGACGAAGGTCCAGGATGGGGCGCTAGCCACCCGTCTTCTTCCTGACGAGGAAGTACCTTGAGTACACGCCAGAGCCCCGGAGTCTCTTCGGGACAAGCTCGATGGCGCCTTTTCTGAGCATCGCCCGTACTTCCAATAGCAGTGGCGGGACGTGACTTTTCTTCCTGGCCACAGGTGGAACGTGAGGGCACTTCTTCAGGAATTCGATAGAGTGCCCTCTTGCCAGGGTATCCAGCACCCAACGGTCGGTGGAGATGGACTTCAACACGCCGACGAACTTCGTCAGCCGGCCTCCCACCGGGGTGCTTCGGTGGGGGCCCGAGACCACGGCCGGTTCAGTCCTGCTTGGAGGTGGTGGCCTTGCCGCCCTGGCCACCTTGCCGACGGCGGCAAGGCGCTCCCTGCTTTCCGCGTCCCCTGTAGGCCTCCTGAGACGAGGAGCGTGCCGCCTGGCGGTAGGACGACGAGCCACCGCTGGATCCCTTGGAGGCACCCTGTCTGCCCCCGGAGCTCCGAAAGGGCTGTCGTTGCTGAAGGGCTCCTAGGGCGCGGGCCGTCTCCGTGTCTGTCTTTATGGCTTGGAGGGATTCGTCCACCGCCTTCCCGAACAAGTTGCTGCCGTCGAACGGCATGTCCAACACCCTGGTCTGGACGTCCTGACGGAAGTCGGTCGCCCGGAGCCAAACCCGTCGTCGTAGGCAAACACCGTTGCCCAGCTGGCTGAACCCGGTATCGGCAATATCGGTTGCCACCGTTATGGCGTGGTCCGACGCCACCTCGACTTCCTGAAGTATTTCCAGGGCCTCGGACCTCTTGTCGTCCGGTAGGAAGTCCAATATGGGGGCCAACTTAAACCAGAGCTCCCTGTCGTAACGGGCCACGATCGCCAGGGCGTTGGCCGCTTTGATCGTCGTCGTCGCCGCCGACGAAATGACCCGCCGCCCCATGGCGTCCAACTTCTTTCCCTCGCCGTCCGGCGGGGAATTCGACGTCGAGGCTCCTGACCCCACCCCTTTCTTCTTCGCCGCCGCCGAGACGACCGAGTCTGGCGTAGGCTGGGCCCTGAGGCACAAGGGAACGGTTTCGGGGACCCGGTACTTCTTCTCGTACCGGCCCCGTTTGGCTGGTGCCGTGGAGGTGTTCTTGAGAACCGACAGGCCCTCCTCCCAGATGTCATCGATCAGAGGCGCCGCGATGACAGTATTCCTCTTGGCCTCCCGGCGCTGATAGAGGAAACCTTCCTTTTTCTGCTCCTCGGGCAGAGCTGGAACAATTCGGACGCCCTGGCGATCATGGCGTGGAATGAGCCAATCTCGTCGGGCGGCGAGGCCCGTGCGACGGGAGACCCGTTCCGTCGTCGTCGCCCTCAGAACCCGTCGTCGAGCCCATCGCACCGTCATCTCCCGACTCGTGGGAGGATGAGGAGGGAACCGTAGGCCTTACGGGGGCAAGTGGAGGAGAGGGTTGGGTCCTCCGTCGCTTGTTCTGAGGACTTCCCGACGGGCCAGGTTGCGGGTCATCCGGCCTGGCCCGTGGTAATCTCGTCCTTATCTCAGAGCATAAGGACTGGATCGCAGACAAAATGGCCACCGAGCTATCCTGAAGCCTAGGTTCCGGCTGCGCCGGAAGGGAAGGCTGCTCTTCCTCGCCATCTTCCTCGGTAATCTCCTGAGGATCTTCCTTACGGGATCGAACCTTCTCGAATTGGACTTCGAGATTCCTCACGGCCTCGGTCAGTTCCTCCTCCGAGGCTGACTCCGAGCTCGAGGAGGCTACCGTGCCCCCCCTCGCTTCTTCCATCATGGTGACCATGACGATGGGCTGAAAAGAGGATTCCCTCCTTGGCGGCAGGGAAACTCTAGTCTCGAAGGCAGTCTCCGCTGGCGGGGTCTCTGCCGGCTTGGCCAGAGTCGCCTCGATAGAGGCCTTTGCCTGCTGGGTAGGGGCCTTCACCACCTTAGGTGCGTCCCTGACCTTCTCCTTAGGGGGAGGGGCGACGCCTCGCTCCCCCTCTTTCGAGATCAGACGGGGCTTCTCCCGAAGCTTACCCGGGGTCTCGGACTTCCTCTTCCCCGAACCGGAGCGCTGGCTCGTGGTTGACGGTGCCGGGGAAGGCGCGCCCTGCCTGGCGACCGAAGAGCCCGACCTTTCGGCGCTACCGGAGCCAGCGGACTCGCAGCGCTTGGCCTAGTGTTGGGCCCCCGTCGCCGGGGCGTCCGCACAGGACTTAGAAGCCCGCTCGGACACTTTCTTCTTCTTCTCACCCGTTGAGCCCTTCTCCAACCAGCTGGCGAGACGGGATCGACGGTCCCTCATGGTCCGCTCCGACAAGTTCTTGCAGAACTGGCAGTCCTTCTCTACATGAGTCTTGTCCCCATGAAGACAGTAGAGGCATCGCGAATGTTCGTCTTCCTTAAACACATTCTGCAGCCCGCATCCAGGGCAGCTGCGAAACAGCTTGGGTCCGGGTGACGAACTCGCGTCCTGGCCATCTCGAAGTAGGCCGCAAATCTTCTGGAATCCTCCAAGAAGTTGATTCTACGAAATCTTCACCCTTGAGGGGCATAGGAAAATCCCGTAACGGGTAGCCGTTAACGGGAGTAGAAACGGTGGAGCTTGAGGCTCGATTAATCGGAAAAATGTGAAAATTCACCTGAAAAAGCGCAAAACACGCAGTAAAAGCTCGAGAGCTAAGCACGTGGACTCCCAACACTTGAACGTGCGGTAAAAATCTGAAGATGGCTGCCAGAGGCGGGGCTTAGGTAGAGGGCAGTCATTGGCTGTGGTCAGTATGACGCAGAGATCAGTGATTGGTTACTACTACAAAACACAGATCAGAAACGAAACTGATACTGATTTTTCTTTACCGAGGATTCTCAGCCTGACGACGGAGAATATTCATGAGCATGTGAATCCATGCCAGACCCCATGCTGGAGAAGCATACAAATACCGGAAAGCAATATGATGCAAGTCCAAACGGACGGACTGGCTAGTTAGTTTCCACCTGACATTGGACACTTTGAAATCATTTTAGACAGAAATATTAACTCTAGGAACAGTAGGGAAAAAGCTTTCCAAAGAGCTTTGGCATATATCAGTACTAGTAGGGGCCCGCAGAGACTGTGAATGTGACATTGCAGTGTTACTGGACGGCCCTCTTTTTTTCCCAGAGTCAGCAGCCTTCTCTTCACATCCCTGAAGCCGTGCCCTCCCAACCCTTTAGTCAAAGGGATGGGGCACTCACTTCAAGTAATCTAAACGTAGCCTTTTATCTTTCCTGCTTCTAATCAGGGGTCAAGTCCTAAAAATAAAAGTGCGGGGATTCATCAACAAACTCAATGTGTGGGGGGCGATGTTGCGCACGCGGAGATGGTCGCTCCCGTGGGAGCTCCAGAGACATCCCGGGCCGTAATGTAACCAGCACTGGCTGAACAGGCTGGTTCTGCCTAAAAATTACTAGAGGTGCTCCACTGATTTAAGAACATTCTGGGAAAGTTTGGCCAAAAACGTAGCACAGGACCAAAGTCACACCGTGTGAGCGTACCCACAAGGCTAGCAGAAGACGCCAGCCAGTCCTCGCCGCAGCGCAGGGGGGAGGAGCCCAGCAGCGAGCAGACTCGAGTACTGGAAGCCCCCAACGGTGTAGCCTGCTGACACACACGCAAGAAGGTAGCGAGCACTCCGACACTCGTTTAGCACCTGCAGACCCAACAATTCCGCCTCTCGAACATAGGCTAAGGCAAGGCAGAGGAGCACAGATGTGTCCGGAGGAAGGGTAGGGGGAAAGGGTGCGGGCAGTGGGTTTGAAGAATCGGGCCCGCCGTTAACCGTTCCCTACCCAGTGAGCTGCCCCCTCCTCCACCAGATCAACTCACCTCAAAGAGACTGGGGCGACCCATGAACTAGTCGCCTACCAGTGCAGATACGTGGCTTTATCCGGCCCGCGCCAGGCTCTGAGGCACGGCCAGCGCCACGAGCCAGCCAATACTTGTAGCAGACACGGGTGATAACAGCGGAGCTGCTCCCCATCCTTCTCCCATTGCTCTGGATGAGCGAACATTTTCTAAAACCCAAGCAAACGCTGCATGACAAAACACAGGCAAAGACACCCCACAGCTCACTTCAGCATCACGGCTAATTGAGGCACCGTTCCTCGAGCAAAGCCAGCTGCACTAAGCCCTTGAATCCACCATCCAAAGCACACTAGTAGCAACTTCTGCTCGTAACACCTCAAGGCCATGAAGGGAGTCTACCTAATTCCACAGAAAGTGCTCCACACATATCCACGCGCCTCTCACGCTGGACACTCACAAAGTGGGGCTCGCCCACTGAAACTTCCGAGAATAAGCCACTGCAGAGCCCACTGATCAGCTACTAAGGCAAAACAGAGATATCGGCCCCGCTGGGCTGGGCCAACTTAAGGCGCCCACGCCCAGATGCGGGTAGTTACATTTTCAGGACAGGTCACGAAGTGGAGAAAGGGAAAACGCTGAGGCGCAGTCTATCACTGCATAAAACTGCAGGGCCTTGACATACCCATGCTACCATCAGGACAAACAGTGGTCACCCTGCGGGGCCTAAGAGGGGTGTATCCTGAAACCGGTCAAGGTTCATAATCTGCACAAGATCCATAAACCCTCGTCCACTATCCGCAATACACCATAAGCACTAACTGTGCCACTGAAGGCAACAAAGGACGACGACTGAGAATAGCCACATCAGACTTCACCGCGAAGCGGACAATAGAAATGCGTGTCAGATGGGGTGGAGAGCCACCTCCCCCCTAGCCCCAACACCCCAACTCAACAAACACGCTACGGGATCTAAACAGGCAGCGCGACCCTGGAGCAGGGTACAAAACCTACCAAAGGCAGAACATCTACAAAGACTAGCCCCGAAGGAGCATAAAAGACGATGCCCAAGGGCTTCGGTCCGAAGAAGGGGAAAGGAGCTACAGAGATATATACAACAACGACAGGAGAGAGGCACGGAAGCCACGATGTCCACAGAAATATTACCGCAAACACAGCCAGCTACAACTGCACCAACAATGGACCCACAGGTAGTCTTCCTGGCTAAGCAGCAAGGATTATCTGCCCTTAATGAGAAATTAGACGGGAAACTACCAATGTCGCCTCCATTAAAACACAACTGGATAAAACCACAAATCGCATTACAGAAGCCAAGACAAGAATCTCTAACACGGAGGACACATTGGAGGCGTTAAAAACTACCGTGACAACAATGGGAAAGGAACTGGGAACGGTCAAAATTAAGTGCGAAGAATTGGAAGCTAGATCCCGACGGAACAACATCCGTATAATTGGTATGCCGGAAGAAGCCTTGAAAGGACCCATCGAACAAGCGGTGGAAAAACTACGTGATCTTCTGGGAGACACCGGATGGTCATCTATGTTCATTGTGGAGAGCGCACTTAGATCTTTGGCGCCACATCCCAAACCCAGAGCATATCCGAGGCCCATCATAGCGCGTATGATGAACTACAGAGACAGAGACTTAGTGTTGAAAACTGTTAGAGAAAATAAAGAACTGAGATGGGAGGCCAACATTATCCTCCTTTCCCCAGACTATAGATTGGCAATAGAGCATGAAAGACGTCTATTTACTGGGGTCAAAAAGCTACTGCGCGAACGACACGTCCGCTATGCTATGTTATACCCAGCCAGGCTAAAGCTACAGTACCAGAACAAAACCTACTTCTTCACATTCCCCGAGGAGTAAGCAAACTTTGTGGAGACTCACATCCCACTACCAACTCAACAAGCAAGAAATGAAGAGGGCTCCTGAAGTATTGAGAGCCTACGACGACAAACAAACAGTTCCATGTGATAATTTCGCCGCAAAAATATCGCCATACAAAGATATCGCCATATTTTTGCTGCGAAATTCACAATGGACCCTTCGGGCGACACCCCCCGCAACCCCTGCATCACTTTTTAATGTGCGGGGGACACCCCTGCAATCCCAGCTCCCATATAATATCCCCAATAAAAATATCGCCTATGGCGAACCAAACGGCCATATTTACGGCAATATTTTTGTTGGGGATATTATTACCTGATACCAAACAAACAAAATGAAGGAACAATGACGAGGGAACCGGGGCTCCACCCCTTGGGTGAGCTCCATAAGACCGGCAGTCGCAAAATTAGTCTACCTATGTTAGTGATGAGAGCGCTTCCACTGATCATAATGAGTTAGAGTAACAACATGCGGAACTGGCCACGATGAAAGAGAACAAGCATCTGCGGCCTGGGATGTCGCTACAGAACCCCCTGTAGCAGGTGCACTACAAGTGAATGGGTGGGAAAGGGGAGGGATATGGGGGCATAGTTAAAGTTCAGGGAACTATGAGGGTGTGGGAGGTGAACGGGACAAGTTTGTTGGGGTACAGTTTGGGAGAAGAGGGAAATACGACAAAAAGCACACATGTAATGAGGACTAACACAGACACGATCATACCTAAAATGGAAGATACTAACCACAATTACATACACAACCGAGAAGATGGCTAAAACAAGAGATGAGGATATCAAAATGTTGAGCTGGAATGTCCCAGGGTTGGGATCCCAGCGCAAGAGAAGTGATGAAATAATAGCATATATTAATAGATTGGGCCCCAAGATACTTTTCTTGCAGGAAGACATGCGTTACTCACCGTAATAGCATTTCTGATGATTGTATCTGCTTAGATTCACATGCTGTGCATATGATCTGACATCCAGTGGTAACCGCAGAGTATTGCATCTTGTCTTTCAGGGACCGAAAGGGGAAGTCGGCATAGTCGTGTCCGTAACACTATTCCTATCGTGACGTGTAGTGTACCCAAAATCCCTCACGCGCCGAGGTCCCTCAGATTGTAGTTTTTCTGCCATGAGGGAGCCCAAGGCTATAGTGAGTGAGTACATAGAGAGAGAAAGTAGTAAGACGTCTATGTTCCTTCCACCCCGGGGAGGTAGGGAGGGCGCATGTGAATCTAAGCAGATACAATCATCAGAAATGCTATTACGGTGAGTATTGCATGTCTTCTAATACTTGTTAATCTGCTTAGAATCACATGCTGTGCATAGACTAGCGAGCAGTACCTGGAGTGAGAAGGAACAGTAGAGAAAAGATGTCTTAGTACTGCTTGTCACGCCTGAGAATCAGACCTAGAATGAGTGTCTAGGAAATAGTGTTTTGTAAAGTTGTGTACAGAACTCTAGGTTGCTGCTTTGCAAATGGACTTGAGAGGAACATTTGCAATGAATGCTATGGATGCCCCGGTGCCTCGAGTAGAATGTGCTCTAGGCTTGAAGGGCAGTTCTCGCTTAGCAAGATTGTAACAGTGTGATGCACTGGACAATCCACCTTGAGATAGCTGATTTAGAAACAGGATCCCCTTCTCTACCAGCTGCCAATGAAACGAAGAACTGTTTAGTCTTCCTCAGTGGTTTAGTTCTTTCCAGGTAAAACATGACTGCCCTGTGCACATCCAGTGTGTGTAGGCTCCTTTCGGCCATGTTAGTAGGGTTCTGGAAGAAAGTGGGTAGTTCGATTGATTGGTTCACATGGAACATTGAGATGAATTTAGGCGCAAATCTGGGATGTGTGCGCAGAACTACCTTTTCTTTGTGGACTGTAAAAAAGGGGTCTAGGACACAAAGCACCTGTAGTTCGCTAACCCTTCTGATAGAAGTGATGGCCACTAGGAAGGCTGTTTCATAAGTCAGGTCTTTCAAACTTGCGTTATGCATAGGCTCAAAGGGAGCTCCCAGGAGCCTGGTCAAAACCACCTTCAGATCCCATCCAGGGGCTGGGTGAGAAATGGGAGAATAAATCCTCTTAACCCCTTCCATAAAGGCTTTAATCGCCAGTATTTTCCACAACACCTTTTGTTGTGAAGTGGTGTAGGCTGACAGAGCAGCCAGATGAACCTTTAGGGATTTGAAGACTAACCCAGTGTCCAACAGATGGGTTAGGTACAGCACAATGTGTGTGGATGAGGAATCGATGGTAGTGACGCCCTTGGAATTGCACCAGATGACAAAACATTTCCATTTGCTGGCATAGCAATAACGTGTATTCGGTTTTCTCGCTTCCCTGAGTATGTCCACCTCTGAGGGAGTTGCAGGTGTCCAAACTCTATGATCTCAGGAGCCAGGATGCTAAGTTCAGGGTTTGTGGGAATGGGTGTAGGGTCTCCCCCGTGTTGTACGGGCAGGGTAGTTTTACTTGTGGGGAGAGGGACATTTCCATCAGGTGAGTGAACCAGGGTTGGCGGGCCCACATGGGGGCCACCAGTATCACAGTAACTAGTTCCTGGTGCATCTTGTGCACTATCTTGTTGAGAAGGGGAGTCGGGGAAAAAGCATAGACAAATTTCCCTGACCATGTTATCCAGAGACCGTTCCCCTTTGATCGGTTCTGGGGGTACCTGGAGGCGTAGTCTTGGCATTGGGCGTTCTCCTGAGTTGCGAACAAGTCGATCTCTGGGAAGCCCCATTCTGCGAAGACGTTGGATATAATGTCTTCGTGTAGCCGCCATTCGTATTCTTCTGGCAGAGGAAAATCTCTGCTGAGTATGTCTGCCAGAAGATTGAGTTCCCATGGAACATGTTGGGACAACAAAAACATCTTGTGTTTGAGAGCCCATATCTAAATGTTTTGGGATGGCTTGGATAGCCATGGAGAGTGAGTGCCCCCTGTTTGTTCAGGTAATACATTCCTGTAGTGCTGTCCATTAGGATCAGCACCGTCTTCCCTTGCAGTTGCATCTGAAAGGCTTTCGGTGCTTTGAACACCTCTAATAGCTCCAGTAAGTTTATATGGTTGGATGCTACTTGAGGGGGGCCACACTCCGTGCGCTGTCTGCTGAAGCAGGTGAGCCCCCCACCCCGTGAGAGATGCGTCTGTGGTGAGAGTGGCTTCCACTGCAGGGGTGGTGAAGGTTTTCCCCTGCAAGAGGTTTTCTCTTGACCACCACTGCAGAGAGAGAACAAGAGCTAGCGAGACAACTACTAGATCTTCCCATTGTCCGCTGGCCTGACACCACTGGCTGTTGAGTCACTCTTGCATGGGACGCATGTGCAGCCGCATGTGGGGAACCAAGTATATGCATGACGCCATCATTCCTAGCAAGCACATGGCTTTGCGCACCGTCACTTCCTGACTGGCTACATATTGAGGGATCCGAAGAGCATGTTCTGAACCCTCTCGTTGGAGGGGAAGACAAGACCGTCCTTCGTCCGAATTAGAGCTCCCAGAATGTTTTTATTTGACTGAGGACTAAACTGGATTTCTTTTCGTTGATTGAGAAACCCAGACTGAACAGGAGATCTACTGTTTTTTGGGTGCTCGAAATACAAACGTCGAACGAGTCCCCCGTAATGAGCCAGTCGTCGAGGTAAGGGTAAACTGGGACTGATAGTCTGCCCAGGTGTGCCGCCGCCACTGCCAGGACTTTGGTAAACACCCTTGGCGCCGAGGCGATGCCGAAGGGGAGTACCTTGAACTGGTAATGCCTGTCCTGGATCATGAACCTCAGGTATTTTCGCGCCGGCAACATTGAATTATGAAAGTATGCATCTTTCATGTCCAATATTGCCATGTAATCCCCTTGTTTCAGCATTGGAATCACCTCCTGCAGTGTTACCATGCAAAACTTCTGGGGTATTATAAACTTGTTCGCTGGGCGCAGATCTAGAACAGGGCGCATGGTGAGATCTGTTTTGGGTACAAGGAAGTACACTGAATATATACCCTTGTTTACCTGAAGAATAGGGACGGTTTCTATGGCGTCCTTTCCGAGCAGCGCTTCCACCTCTTGGTTCAGGATCTCCAGATGGTCCGGTGAAAGGCGCCGTGAACGCGGCGGTCTGAATTGTGGAGGTCTGGCAAATTCCACGCAGTAACCGTGGACGACCGTCTTTATGACCCACTGGTCTGAAGTTATTCCCTCCCACGCCATGAGCAAAGATGTTTATTGCCCCACGACCGGGGTGACATGGGAGGGGACCTGAATTTGGTCGTCATTTCTGACCAGAGCCTGTGGCTCCTCTGGGATTGGGGCCTCTGCCTTTGCCGCCTTTCTGACCCCTTGCTGGGTAGTATGCAGTGTTTCGAGAAGTCTGTCCTGAGTTGAAGTTTCCCGTGCCGTAGTTGTATTGACCAGCACAGGCTTGCCCTCGAAAGGACCGCCGAGAGTTATTACCCCTCTGGGTGGAAGGCCTCTGTGTGATCTGTTGCAGAGACTTCAGAGTCTCATGCTCCTTCTTGGCTGTTTCCAAAGCCTCATCCACCGCCTTGCCGAAGAGGTTTGAGTCCTCAATGGGCTCGTTGATAAGGGAGGCTTGAGTTTCCAGTTTAAAACCAGATGTACGCAGTCAAGCCTGTCTTTTCAGCAGGGTCCCTTGGGCCAGAGACCTGCCTGCAGTTTCCACAGTGTCGAAAGTGTTCTTGATCGCATGCTGGTTAACTTTTCTTCCCTCCATTACAATGGAGAGAAGCTTTGATTTTGCGGGTTCAGGACCCTCTTGGAGGCCTTCCTGGAGCAAGTTCTACTGGGCGTCAGCATAGCTTGCCAATAGTGTAGTATTATTAGCAATCCACGTAGTGTATGCGGCTGCTGACGTGACACGTTTGCCAAGGGCATACAGTCGCTTAGATTCCTTGTCCGGCAGTGACTCCCCCGTGGCAAGGGGTACCCCTGCCCTTTTCCAAGTGGCAGTTACTACCAATGAATCTGGGATGGTGTATCCCCTGATGTATAGAGGGTCGGAAGGGGAAGGCCAAAAATTTTTCAACTCTTGGGTTCACTACCCGGGTTTGAGCTGGGGATACCAATGAGAGAGCCAACCTTCTCTTCAGAGTTGAGGAGGGGTATGGCCTGGCTAAATGGAGGTTTCTCCTAAAAGGATATCCTCCACAAAATCCTGCTCAGGCACCGCCTCATGAGTGGAAATTTTGAAGTATTCAGCTGCTTTTTTCAACATGGAGTTGAATGCCATTTGGTCATCCACAGGAGAGGCCTGGCGAGCCGGGGTGGAGGGAGGAGAATCCAGGCACAAAACATCAGAGTCCTGATCTTGCTGTGTTCATGGGTCTAGACCTTCCTGCTGGGTTTCCTCCCAGTTGTCCGTAGTATCCTGTTGTTCTTCCTCATAACTTTGAAGAAATTAAGCTTCCTCTTCTTCATTATAAATGTCCCTATATGTGTCCATATGGACAAAGTCTTCCTGCTGGAAGGCATGAGACTGGTCTTCAATCTAGAGATTAGGGTCCATTCAAGCACTTTTCGGCAGAGGATGGTCAGAAAACCTGATAATCCTCCCCAGCCGATCCATACATCCTTCGAACTTCTCTGTGGTTCATTTAGAGGACACAAACGGACCTGCGGGTGGAGAAACAACGTTTTCTGCCGTACGGTGCCGAAATGAGTCCTTTAGGGTGTCGGAGAGGGGCTCCTGGCTATCTTCTACAGGAATATTTCGACATTAATGAGGGCTCTGTGACTAGTCAGGCGGTGTTATGGCAAGCATTTAAAGTTTGCATCAGAGGCACCGCAATGTCCACTGAATTCGGAGTCCTCAAAGATATCCGTAGGGACCTTGCACGCCGTGAAACCGAGATCGCCAATATACAGATCCAGTATTCAAAATCACTGTCTCCACAACTAGGACTGGAGATTAAAACCAAACTTTACGAATTTAAAGAAGCGGCCGATTGCGAGATCCACTTCTTCGACAGGCCCGCAGCAGCACAACGATACGGGGAGCGCGAGCGCCCTGGGAGACTGCTGGCTAGAATGGAACGAGGTGAAAGGGGACCGACTACCCTCCCATGCATAAAATGAATCGACGGTACTGTGACCACGGGCAGCTAAGAGGTTATGGGGGCA
Organism: Ambystoma mexicanum; assembly: GCF_040938575.1. Lineage (NCBI taxonomy): Eukaryota > Metazoa > Chordata > Amphibia > Caudata > Ambystomatidae > Ambystoma > Ambystoma mexicanum. The sequence goes on along the minus strand of NC_090934.1, from coordinate 414,914,132 downwards.
TTTTATGATTTCTGTAAACAGCTATACTCCCCTCAGAGTAACGCCATAGATGAGTAAATGGGCCAATTCCTTTCCCACATACCAACGACACTGTTAGCGGGCGCCACCAGGGAGACCATTGAAAACCCAATCTCAGAGGCCGAGATATCCTAAGCTATGAAAGCACTGGGCACCGATGGCCTCGGGGGGAATTCTACAAGGAATTCAGCTAGCTCCTCTTACCCAGGCTGTATGCAGTATGGACAGCTGCCTCAGAAAAAGAGGAACTACCCGAAACCACTACGGAAGCGGTCATCACCTTGCTGCTTAAGCCCGGGAAACTGCTGGAGGACTGCGGCTCCTACAGACCACTGTCGCTATTAAACACTGACGCTTAAAACTTCGCGAAAATACTGGCCACATGGCTAACTCTGTTAATGCCCTATATGGTCCATGAGGTCCAAGCAGGATTCATCATGGGTAGGTCCACTGCAACAAATATCGGGCATTACCACAAGATTTTGTCGGCAATACCAGAAGAAACACAGGGGATGGTGGTCTCTCTGGACATGAAAAAAACTTTTGACATGGTATACTGGCTGTTTTTATTCAGAGTCTTACAGAACTACGGGTTCGGCCCCAACTTTATTAAATGGGTAAAAATATTATACACACGCCCCTACGCCAGGATAAGTATCAATGGAACCTTACCTGAATTACTAGAGTTACTGGAGTTGCTAGGGGGCACACGTCAAGGCTGCCCAGTGTCACCCCTCCTATTCGCACTGGTGATAGAACCCCTGGCGGACATACTTTGGGCCGGTTACAGCACGCACGGATTGTGGCTCGATGGCAAATTGAAAATTATCACATTGTATGCTGATGACATTTTATTATATCTGCAAAACCCAAACCGCACGCTTGGGATAGTCCTATCAGAGGTCAAGATTTTTGGAGAGTACTCAGGCCTAAAACTCAATACTCAAAAGTCTGTAATTTTTCTGCTTACAGAAGCAACGGTTGCACCGGCAGAACTTCAAGGTTTCATCTGGAGCCCGATACACATTCAATATCTGGGGGTATATGTGGCCAGGACTGCTCAATTATCCCGTGCTCTGAACTACAACTCCCTGGCCAATGCCCTGTGTGCCAAAATGGCACGCTGGAGCGCCCTGCAAATTTCAATGATGGGGAGAATCGCCCTCATCAAAATGATAATTCTTCCAAAATTCTTATCTATTTAGCACTGTCCCAGTATGGCCAAGTCGAGTACTGTTCGCAAAAATAAAAAGTGTGTGTACCACATTCACATGGGGAGGACATTCTAGATTGTGTTGGAGGGTACTAACTGACCAATACCCACAGAGAGGTTTGGCGGCGCCCGATTTTGAACTTTATTACTTAGCCGCACAAGCACACTACGCTGCCCAATGGGCTACAGACTTCCTCAATCCCAAGGACACACTGAATGAACCCCACATATCAAAACCCGCCACACTAATCCACAATATGACGATGCACACCCCAAACGTCACAACTCCACCGACCCCACGCAGGTCACAGCCACAGCTTGGCCCAGAATTGCCCATCTATATGGTACAGATAAGCTATACCACCCGAGCATGCCGATCTGGGTCGACCCCCATTTACCACCTACTCTGGATAAGGAGGCAGATGCACATTAGGGCGCTGGGGGTATCGTCCAGTGGGGTCAATTGTTACCAGACAAACGCTTTGTGACTTGAGAAATCCTCAAAGACATAGTAGTTGATGCGGCCAAGCACAGGATGCACTATATGCGCATAAGGTTAACTATTGCAAACCTATGGAGTGATTTACCAGCAGAGCCAGCGATAAACCTGGGACTAGGGTACATGTTCACTGCGAGAAAGGGACAATTTCGGCATCCACACTATACAAGACCATTACTCAGACCCGACCACCAGTGACTACGCCAAAATCAAATGGGAACAAGACCTGGGACACCAAATCGGGGACAACCAATGGCAACAAATATGCACTTTGACCAAACATATATCATGTAACGCCAGATATAAACTTATTCATTATAAAATTGTTCACAGGACACATTACAGTCCTGCCAAACTGAAACGCATATACCACACAGTAGTAAGTACATGCCCAAGATGTCTCTCCGAAGATGCGGACACCTACCATATGCTGTGAGCATGTATAAGATTGAAAGAGTACTGGGCAGAGATCTGTAAAACATTAGATGAGATGGCAGATCAGCCTATCGAATGGTCACCAATGCTATGCTTACTGGGGCCATGGGAAAGATGAACCCAACTTGGCGGAAACTGCTGAATTTGAGTTTACTACTAGCTAAAAGGGCGATACTGCTGAAGCGGAAAAGCAGCAGCCCGCCAACGAAGGAGGACTGGGACAGAGGTATGATATGGACAAATGATACCGAGGAATTATACATAGACTCCTTACAGGTCACCTCTAGACCCAGAAATATATGGGCCAGATACAAGCAATACTTGTCCGACAAAAGTGAGGCTGAGGAGCCAGAATAGTATGTACTGCAACTTAATGTAATGTAAATGTTTCGTCATTGCTACATAATGTGTATGAGTCTTACCTGTGTGCAACAATAAAGGTTAAAAAAAAAAACTATGATGTGACGTCGTCAGAAATTAACATATCAAGGTGATATATGCACATTTCATTAAATTGGCTTTGCATAACCACCCAAATTGCACAGAATCAATGTAATTTGCCTTTCGCAAAATCAACACACACAAAACAAAGGATATTTTCTTCCAATAGTGTTTTTGAAAACGTAAAAGGTGTGCATGTTTTAAATTCCAAGAACTAATACAAATGCTTTCTGTGGAACATGCAGTACCGAAATGGGACATTTCACCTTTAGTGGTTTGGTATTTTCCATCAGGTTGGTTATATAGTGCAGTGGTGAAGTGTCCAGCTGGCAAACCTGCCGACTGCAGTTTGATCCCGGAGGTTGGCTTTAATTCATGAATTCAAGGGAGAGTTCAATGTTTCTCATTTTAGCTGCGGGACCGGGGGGGAACTGAGTCCACCCTCTCAAAAAAGTGGGGGGACTCTGTCCACCCACGTGTACCCTCGACTTTAGCCCCGTCTAATTATGAAAAACCGCCTGCAGGGTTTCAGCATCATTTTGAAAATTAAGTTATCAGAGGGTGATGGCGGGCTTCGGAGGCTGTACACACAGAGGAGCTTGAGGCTTGGAGATACTGTCGTAAACTTCTTGGAGAAACGACCAGGAATTCTGGCGCCTGCCCCAATCGCCTGACAAACGTTGTTTAATGTCGTAATGTGCAAAGGTCCCTGCTTGCCACCGAGCACAGCACCTGACTAAGTTAGAATAAGGTTCTGAAGAACTCTCAGCCTTCCAAACAATACTAAGGACGGAGAAATGGGCACTTTTAAGGTTAGTTAACGGATATGAAGACACAAGTAAGGTGAACACTTCGTTTTCTTTATTGATGCCAGCACTATGTTCCATGCAGGCAGTACAGAACATGCAAGTGGCCAGCATGCACCACCAACAAGTCAGGTCTCATCTTTAACTCACTCCCAGTAACTCTAACCGTCCCTAATGGAATGCTTGTACCTGAACTACTGCAGCGTTGTCCATGATGTCAAATCAAGCACAGGTAAGAACCCGACAGGGCACCTAGGGCTTTCATACCTCAAGCAGACCTTTCACTGGACCAGACGTTAATGCTTCGCATAACCCTTAGCACTTCTCTTATGGTAATGTGTGCAGTCTCCAGACTGGCCCCTCCCCAGCCAATTCCTAGATACTTGTTGCACATGGGGTCCAATATTCCTATGGAAGGTAAAGCGAGTGAGAGAGAAGAGGCAAGGAATTGACATAGGCAAAGAAAGTAAAAATTGATGTGTCTGCAGAGGCCAGTGGTACGAACGCAGGGAGGACATGGACACCAGGTTATTTTGGCTTGTTAAGATTTTTTCACGTGTTGCTATGACTTCTAATACTTCGAGATGTATTTTTCACATCATGGTATGTTCTGCTACATATAGCCTCAAAATTGCCTAGGCCCCTCACCAACTTACCCATCAAGGTCTCTGACTGCTCCCAGCACGAACGTGCTCACATTTTATGTTCATTTTATGTTCCAGCACACACAATAAGCATACTTTCTAGGCCACCCACACATGGTGACTTAATACACCCATAAACAGAAATCAAACATCAGAACACTACACCTCTACAATCAACTTAAATACCCGCATTGGCAATATATCTTAGCACCCCAGGGATAGAATGTGCATCAATCAGAAACAAATGCCTCTTTGATTTCGATACAGAACATCTAGAAAGTGACCCACACACAGAACTCAAGATTTGTCCCTTCTAAACGCATCAACTCAAAAGCACAGCTTTCTTGCATTTCTTTCTCTCCACACTAACCTACCCACCCCTCGTTCAGATCCGTCAGAGGGCCCGGAGACCATGCAAATGTCCATCCCCTTCCACACCATTTCACCGACTGTACATGTGTTTTCACCATTTGTAAATACCTAGGATCCTCGGCATAATCCTTGCATCTGCCAGTGGCAAGAAACCCGTTTGGCATGCAAAGTTTTAACGACGGATTAACTAATCCAGAGGCCAGAGACCTTCCAATGCAAAAAAGGGTGCAATGTTAACACTGAAGCAGTAACCTATAGCTGTGCTCCAAGCGTCCAATAGATACTCCAAGCTCTGAGCAAGTCCTAACAACGTCAGTGGAGACTCATCAGGACGTCAAAACAACAACATTTCAGAAAGAGTCTTCATCAAACCACACCCTTTCCTCCAAGCGAGGACAGTCTGGAACCTGACCATCCTGACAGCGGAGCCCCTGGTAAACTTCTTTGATGAAAGAAGACGTACCCCGGTTATTAGACGACTACTTGCCAAAGCAAGGACAAGTGACACACCGATTAGCACCTGAGACCCACAAGCTTCATGGAGCCAGACCATGCAGGGACGGGTGCCAGAAATCAGGAGCAGTGATGCCAAGGATAGGGGGCTTGTCAAGTAGGTGCCCAGTTTTGAAAGATTATCCATTCACTTAACAAAACCCAAGAAACCTTAGCAGTCTGAGATCGTTTAACTAAAGACCTGCACTGAGCTTTTGCAGAGGCCATGCCAGCTGCACCCACCCTACACCATCATAGTCACTATTTTTGCCCTACAGTATAGAGTATATGTAGGCATGCAATCACTGAGTACTGGGTTGTAACCGGCTTGTGTGCCTGCAAACACTAGTGTGTCTACTCCCGAATTGGCCTCTTCTCCACTATCTAGGTAGGTCATGAAGCGGCACTCAACAGCTTTGCTCCAAAATTCAAAGATGGCTCTTGCTAGCAACTACATACACGTGAAGCAAGCCACCATTATCATGCCAGTTTCATCTCTGGGAACCAGAGATCAGTTAATGTTGCCACATGACGATGAGAAAGCCTGGCACTGCTGTGTTTCCCCCAGATTGCATGCATAGAAGCTGCAGTTTCCATCTCAATAAACAGAAAGAGGACTCAGAAATGGCAAATAGCTTGCCTTCTTATTTGAACAGCGGACAAGAGAAATTGCAATGGCGAGGAAGCCCTTTCCCTCCAGTTGAGTCACTTCCTTCGACCATTACATTTCACTTCTCGCCTCGTTCCTACATCGAGTGGATAACCCTCCCCATTAGCGGCGTTTTCTTTAGTCCGTTATATAAGCCACTCTCTCTCTTTGATGAATCCTCTGTAATAGCATGTGTCCTGTCACGATTCCCTGCCTTTCGAGAGCTAGCGTCTAGAGGATCTGAAGTCGGTGACAGCAACACGCTGCCAGGGCAACGAGTGTGGGTCAGAACCGCATACCTACGATGGGTGTCATGGCAACAGGAGCCACGGACACCAAGAAAAGCACACGATAAATGGCAGCAATGGACTGGTCCTTATCCAACAAGCCCTGCGAAAAGAGAATATGGTCCACAGACGAGCGGGGGCTCAAGACCGTGTTGAAGTGAGGAAAAAAACGGTGTGGGCAAAGAACAACGTATTTGCATTAATGGAATTCGGGTAGGGGCGGGAGGGTGGGGGTTGATTATAATCCTGCGCGTGTAGTTAGGAGTGTATGAGACTCAAGTCATGTACGCGTGCAAAGTTGCAAATGTACATTAAGGCATGGAATTGTGTTTACATGTGTTCAGTGCTTGGGATGAAAAAAAAGTGCAGGTAACTAATTGTCAATAAGGCCAGGTATTATAGAAGTACAGCGCACTTGTTTGCATTCGTATGCTTCCAAGTATTCAATTGTGCTAAAGCATGTGCTACTGCAACATACCTTTGCATCTCGGTGCAAATCTTCAATACTACTACCACTTTCAGATTTTCTAGAACTGGGTTTCTCCTTTTCGCTATTTTATAAGTCTTGCTCTTCCCATATATCCTCCCCTGATTCTTCTACGTTCTCCCTTTCAATTATACCTTTCATTTTTTTCCTCTCGAAGTCTCGCTTTCATGATCTTTTGGTCTGCCTCTTCCATTAGATGTTTAACGCGTTCCTATTCTTTTTCTTTCCAAACTGGCACTAGGGTTTTTTATAACTTTCTAAACCTGTGGATATTTTGGGAGCTGTTTCTCCATTCACGTTTTTCAAGATCTCTCTTCCTCCCCTTCCAATTGTGCTTTTCTCTTTTTTGGCCACTTGGTTCATACGTCCTCTATTAATTTCAGGCACAGGCTGACTTTCACACTTTTTTCTCCGTCTGTAGCGGACACACTCTTTTAGGCACTCCCTGGTTGTGTACCTCAGTTGGCACATTGTCAATCTCTTGATATTTGTTCACTCAGGCTACCCTCCCTCTATTTCTTTTCCTCCTTTACCAGGTCTCGTTCCATACTGCGTATGTCATTTTTTAAACTGAGTCTGAATACGTAAGACCCAAATAAAATATCACGATCCAGTCATAGGTGTTATGAGGTGTAGTTGGCAAACATACTATTCTTAACCATTTGCATTGAAGACTTTTCAACATAGAATCTTCTGACAAAAGTGTTTTTTTTTTTTTTGTGCAAGCCTTAAGTACATTTAAGACAGCACGTCCCCCTTCAAGTCAACCATCCACATCGCCACCTATGGAGCGGTACCGTAAGTATCCGAACTAACAACTATTCTCAAAAATCAACATCATTCGCAGTTTCCACCCAGGGAATCATGAGTAACTCAGGCCTCACTTGCTACAACTATGCAGACATAATCAAATCATCTATAAACTCTCGCGATCAATCAGACTATGGCACCTGATCTCATACAGATTCAGGCATCATGACAAATCAACGAATCCTAAACTAAATTAGAGCTTACAATGTGCAGTGGCAAAATAACCCACAACATATCAACTCTTTGGCCTGATGAAGGTGTACTAGCCATGACTGGCTGCGACCCAAAGACTCACAAGAACACTAAAGAAAAAATTGCCTTCCTCTGGTTATATTAATTCTTTTGGATTTCCTTCACCCAGATAGATTCAGCAGAAACAACCGTTTCATGGACCTTTTCGTCAGCAGAGGTGTAGTGCGACTCCAGTGTCCGTTCCCTTGAAGATCCGGGTCATCTATCCAAGGTTCTACGTTATTTCGCCGAATGATTTTACATCGTTGGACTTTTCATCGCCACCCTTTCATCTCCAAAAACTTTTTTTTTTTAATTTATGGGGGGGCTTTCCCCCCCCGAAGCTCCTCTTACTTAAATAATCATGCCCCAAACCGCACCAAACACCCCCCCATAAAAATTTTTTTAAAAAATAAGTTTTTGGCGATGAAAGGGTTGGCGATGAAAAGTCCCACGATGTAAAATCATTCAACGAAATGCGTGTATACCCTATCCAAGAGCCTATATTTCTGGCACACCATGCTCTGCGACCTCAGTTCTTTTTCCACAGGCTCAGCACTGTCTGGAATGTTTTTTCCCTCTGGTGTTCTATGAAGACTTTTTTTTTTTTAAAGTCTTGCCGCAGATCTTCAGAGGCTGGGTAAGTTCTTCTCTAAATCCAGGGCGAGTGCTGGGTGGGGAGGGATAAGCCAACCAAGAAGGCCATCAGAGAAGAGCTCCAAAGTTAGTCTTACAGAGCCATTCCCTGATAGAGTCCAAGAATAGGCATTAAGACAACACTCCCATTCAATAAGTGATTCCCATCACTATCCTTGATGATCATTAAAGAAGCAGCAGCAGCATCACTCAAAAAGGTGCACATCCAATGAATCTTCCACAATAGGGACAAGACTAGGTTCAACAGTTCAGAAAATATTCACTAGGAAGGACAAAGTCAGGATGGTCACTTTGGTGCAGATACTCCAGGCTCTGGGGTCTCAGGATTGTTTGTTTTCACTGGATCTATAGGATGGAACAAGTTACTTACCTGTAACTGTTGTTCTCCAGCATGGGTCTGGCATGGATTCACATGCTCATGAATATTCCCCGTCGTCAGGCTGGGAATCCTCGGTAAAGAAAAAACCAGTATCAGTTTCGTTTCTGATCTGTCTTTCGTAGTAATAACCAATCACTGGTCTCTGCGTCATACTGACCACAGCCAATGACTGCCCTCTACCTAAGCACCGCCTCTGGCAGCCATCTTCAGATTTGGAAGCACGTGAAGTGGCAGTATGACCAAGTGAAGAGCCGCAGAGGGGTAGGCGGGAGGGTTCGCATGTGAATCCATGCCAGACCCATGCTGGAGAACAACAGTTACAGGTAAGTAAGTTGTTCCTTCTCCAGCATGGGGTCTGGCATGGATTCACATGCTCATGAATAAAGAATACATAGCAGTACACACATGCACAACCACGGGAGGTGGCAAAGGCTCAACATTAAGCATCACATAAACTCAACATTAAGCATCTTACCTCCTCACCAGGCTCACCTCAGGCGAACAGGTTGCGCAGCACTGCTTGGCCGACCCTGGACTCCTCCCTGGAATCCCGGTCGACGCAGTAGAATTTCGTGAAGGTGTGCGTCGACCTCCACGTAGCAGCCCTGCATATGTCCAGCAGGGGCACACCAGATAGGAACGCCGTGGTAGCTGCGATCGCTCTGGTGGAATGGGCTCTCGGACGGCCAGGCAGCGGTCGGTTTGCCAACCGGTGACAGCACATGATACAGCCGGAGAGCCATCTGGAGATGGAAGCCTTCGAGAGAGCCTTCCCCTGATTGACAGGTCCAAAGTTCACAAAGAGTTGTGACGTCTTCCGAAAACCCTTCGTGCGGTCCACGTAGAACTTCAGCGCTCTAGCTACATCCAGCGAGTGCAAAGTCCTCTCAGCCGGCGACGAAGGCGACGGGAAAAACACAGGTAACACCAAGGGTTCGTTGAGATGGAAGTCCGACGGTACCTTGGGCATGAAGGAGGGGTGCGTCCTGAGCACTACCCTCGTGTCGTGGAAAGTCAAGTACGGGGCCTTGCAGGAAAGGGCCTGGATCTCTCCCACTCGTCGTGCGGAGGTGATGGCCACAAGAAAAGCTGTTTTCCACGATAGAAACTTCAACGGGGCCGAGTGCAGAGGCTCGAACGGAGGTCCCATGAGCTTGGTCAGCACCACGTTGAGCTCCCACGCCGGGGCCGGAGCCTTCACCGGCGGGAACGATCTGAACAGTCCCTTCATGAACTCTTTCACCAGACGATGAGACCACAAGGACGTCCGGCCCGTGGTTCTGGTGTATCGGGAGATCGCAGCAAGATGAATCTTGATGGACGCGTGTGCCAGACCAGCTTTGGCCAGCGTCAGCAGGTACGGCAGTACTTGGGGAGCCGTAATCCGTAGAGGGTTAATCTTCTGTGCGTGGCACCAGACAGAGAACCTCTTCCATTTGTGTCCGTAGCATTTAAGAGTCGAGGACGCCCTGGCCTTTGCAAGAACCTCTCTGCAATCGGCCGGTATGTCGTATCCTCCAAACTCTAGCGCTGCAGGAGCCAGGCCTGCAAGTTCAGCGACTTCGGGTCGTGGTGGAGGATGGCGCCTCCTTCCCTGGAGAGTAGATCCGCGTCCGCCGGCAGCTTGATCGGCGGGGACGCTGACAAGTCCAGAAGGTCCGGGAACCATATCTGCCTCGGCCACGCAGGTGCGATGAGGATCATCCTGCACCGTGACCTCTTGAGCTGGTTGATGAGCCGGATTAGCAGAGGCAAGGGAGGGAACGCGTAGAGGAACAGGCCCTCCCAGGGGAACGAGAAAGCATCGCCCATGCTCCTCGTCTGGGGAAACCTGCTGGCGAACCTCCGGCACTTGGTGTTCGTCGCCGTCGCGAACAGGTCGATCTGGGGTGTGCCCCACCGTCGGAAGAGGCGATCCACCAGATCCTGCCGTAGCTCCCACTCGTGGCACGAGCGCAGCTCCCTGCTGAGTGAGTCGGCGATGGTGTTTTTTATCCCTGCCAGATGAAACGGCACCAGAAAAATCCCTTGGGCGACGGCCCAATGCCACAGGTCCTGCGCCTCCTTGGACAGCGCCGGGGACCTGGTTCCGCCCTGTTTCCTGATGTAAAACATGGTGGTGGTGTTGTCGGTGAAGATCCTCACCACCTTGCCCTTGAGGGACGGAAGGAAGGACCTGAGGGCCCAAAACACTGCACGGAGCTCCAGGACGTTGATATGTAGGGACTTCTCCGTCGGGAGCCAGAGTCCCCTTGCGTGCAGATTTTCGGTGTGCGCTCCCCACCCTTCCAGGGAGGCATCCGTGGTCACAGTCTCCTGGTGGGCTGGGGTCTGCAAATCCATGCCCGCCGTCAGATGCGCGCGGGTGCCCCACCACCGTATCGCTCGTCGGAAACTCTCGTCGAGCTTGATCCTTTCCTCGAAGCTGCCCGTCGTCTGGATCCAGCGCGCATCCAGGAATTCTTGCAACGGGCGCATCCGGAGCCTGCACATGGGAATGAGGTAGATGCAGGAAGACATCATCCCGAGGAGGGACTTGATGGACCTCACTTTGGCCGCGTCGGCCACCAACATCCGTTGCACCTTGCCCAAGATGGTCCTGGTCCTCTCCTCCGACGGGGAGGCCAGAAGGGACACTGTGTCGAGCCTCGCTCCCAGAAACAGTGCGACTTGCGCGGGCACCAGGTGGGATTTGGCGTAGTTCACGGAGAATCCCAGGTCCGTGAGGAGTTGGACGGTCCTTGCCGTGTGGACCACGGCGAGCTCCCTCGTCTTGGCGCGGATGAGCCAGTCGTCCAGGTAGGGGTAGACGTGAATCCCCTCGCGGCGCAGCTGCGCCGCCACCGGTGCAAGGCACTTGGTGAATACCCTGGGTGCCGACCGTAGTCCGAAGGGAAGGGCTTTGAACTGGTAATGACGCCCTTGGACCACGAATCTGAGGAATTTGCGGTGCCCCTTTAGGATGGGAATGTGGAAGTAGGCATCCTCCAAATCCAACGACGATAGGAAGTCTCCTTCCTCCAGCTGACCCAGGACGTGCTGGAGGGTGACCATCCGGAACTTCTGCGCCTTGATGAACTTGTTCAGACGTCGCAGGTCTAGGATGGGGCGCCATCCTCCCGTCTTCTTCTTCACGAGGAAGTATCTCGAGTAGACTCCGGAGCCCCGAAGCCTCTTTGGGACGAGTTCGATGGCGCCCTTTCTGAGCATCGCCTTTACCTCCAGGAGAAGTTGAGGGACGTGAAGTTCTTTCCTGGCCACGGGGGGGACGCGCGGGCACCTTCTTTGAAACTCGAGCGCGTGGCCCCGGGCCAGGGCGTCCAGCACCCAACGGTCGGTGGAGATGGACTCCCACACGCTGACGAAGCCCGCCAGCCGGCCTCCCACCGGGGTGCTTCGGTGGGGGCCCGACCCCACGGCCGGTTCAATCCTGCTTGGACGCGGCCTTGCCGCCTTGACCTCCTTGGCGACGACGGCGGGGTCCGCTAGACTTGCCTCGTCCTCTGTAGGCCTCTTGCGACGACGAGCGGGCCGCTTGACGGTAGGAAGCGAAACCGCCGCCGGAACCTTTGGAGGCGCCCTTGCCTCCGCCACTCCGAAAGGGCGTCCGTCGTTGCAGGACTCCAAGGGCCCGGGCCGTCTCCGTATCCGCCTTGATGGCCTGAAGGGAATCGTCCACTGTCTTCCCAAACAGGTTGTTCCCGTCGAAGGGCATGTCCAGGACTCTGGTCTGGACGTCCTGCCGGAAGTCCGTAGCTTTGAGCCATCCACGACGTCGAAGGCAAACGCCGTTGCCCAGCTGGCGGAACCCAGTGTCGGCGATGTCCGTCGCCACGGTGATGGCGTGGTCCGAGGCCACCTCACCTTCCTGCAGGATCTCAAGGGCCTCCGCCCTCTTGTCGTCCGGCAGAAAATCCAGCAGGGGAGCCATCTTGTACCAGAGCTCCCTGTCGTAGCGGGCCACGATAGCCAAGGCGTTGGCCGCTTTAATCGTCGTCGCTGCCGACGAGATGACTCTACGCCCCATAGTATCCAATTTCTTTCCCTCGCCGTCCGGCGGGGAAGTCGATGTGGAGGCCGCATCCCCCCCGCTTTCTTCCTGGCTGCCGCGGAGACGACGGAGTCCGGGGTAGGCTGCGCCCGGAGGCATAGGGGGGCCGTGTCCGGGACCCGGTACTTTTTCTCGTACCGGTCTCTTCTAGCTGGCGTCGTGGAAGGGTTCTTGAGGAGGGAAAGGCCCTCATCCCAAATGTCGTCCAACAGAGGCACTGCGAGGACCGTCTTCCTCTTGGCCTCGCGCCGCTGATAAAGGAAGCCTTCCTTTTTCTTCTCCTCAGGGCAGAGTTGGAAAAGCTCGGAAGCCCTGGAGATCATGGAGTGGAAAGATCCGATCTCGTCGGGCGGAGAGGCCCTGGTGGGAGGCGACGACGGAAAATCCTCGTCGTATGCCTCGTCGTCCGTACCCGTCGCTGCAGTGTCAGTCCCCGTATCATCCCCTCGGGTGGACGGGGAGGAGGGCTGGAAGGGGCGCGACGGTTGAAAAGGAGGTGGTGGATGGATCCTTCTTTTCTTGGTAGGGGGAACACCAGAAGGTCCCGGTTCTGGATCCCCCGACGGGAGAGGTTCCTCCGTCGGTAACGGTAGCCTCGTCCTTATCTCGGAGCATAAGGACTGTATGGCCAACAAAATGGCCGCCGAGTTGTCTTGCGGCGCTGGCAGAGGGGAATCCGACGGGCGAGCAGGGGCCCCGTCGGTATCCTCGACGATGTCGTCGTCGTCACCTGCGTCGGGGTCCATTCCGACGGGCTGGCCTTCTTCCACGCCTAGGCCGTGGCTTAAGACCTCGATCAGCTCCTCTTCTGAGGTTGAGGCCGACTCTACGACGACGCCCTGCCCCCCCTTCTTCTTCCCCACGGGGGGTTTCACAGGGGTCCTATCGATGGGCACAAAGGAAGACTCCCTCCGAGGAGGCAGGGAGATTCTGGGCCCTGAGGTCGCCCCCACTGGTGCAGCCACCACAGGCTGAGCCAGGGCCGCCGCGACCGTTTCGATAGAGGGCTTGGTCGGATGGATCAAGGCCTTCACCACCTTAGGTGCGCTCACCGCCTTATCCTTGAGGGAGGGGGCACTGCCACGCTCCTCCTCTGCCTTAGAGCTCGACCGGGGCCTCTCCAGGAGCTTCGCCGGGTGCTCGGCCTTCCTCTTACCCGACCCAGAGCGTTGGCTCGTGGTTGATGGTGCCGGGGAGGGTGCGCCCTGCCTGGCGCCCGTAGAGCCCGACCGTTCGGCGCTCCCGGTGCCAGCGGACTCGCGGTGCTTGGCCTTATGTTGGGCCCCCGTCGCCGGGGCGCCCTCAAAGGTCTTAGAAGACCGCTCGGATTTCTTCTTCTTCTCGCCAGACGGGCTCTTACCCTCCAGCCAGTTGGCGAGACGTTGATGGCGGTCCTTCATGGTCCGTTCCGACATGTTGCCGCAAAACGCACAGTCCTTCTCCACGTGCGTCTTGTCCTCATGAAGGCAGTAAAGGCAGAAAGAGTGTTCGTCCTCCTTGAAGACGTTCTGCAGCTGGCATCCAGGGCAGACCCTGAACAGCTTTCCGGGCGTCGAGCTTCCCTTCTCCTGGGCCATCTCCGAGACCGGGCCTGAGAAGCTTCTGGAGTCCTCCGAAGTGTAGCTCGACGAAATCTTCACCCTTGAGGGGCACAGATGAATCCGACACGGGTCCCCGTTGATCGGATGTAGAATCGGTGGAGCTTGAGGCTCTTTTGACCGAAAGAATCGAAGTTTTTTGTAAAAAAGCGCGAAAAAATAGCACTAACGCTCGAGAGCAATAGCACGAGGATCCCAACACATGAACGTGCGGTAAAAATCTGAAGATGGCTGCCAGAGGCGGTGCTTAGGTAGAGGGCAGTCATTGGCTGTGGTCAGTATGACGCAGAGACCAGTGATTGGTTATTACTACGAAAGACAGATCAGAAACGAAACTGATACTGGTTTTTTCTTTACCGAGGATTCCCAGCCTGACGACGGGGAATATTCATGAGCATGTGAATCCATGCCAGACCCCATGCTGGAGAAGCTTAATTACATGTTCCCATTGATCAAAAGCACATGAAATACCCGAGGTTCTTGATTGGCAGCGTCCACTTCAAGTGTCAGGTGCTGCCTTATGGACTAACATCTGCCCCAAGTGTCTTCACAAAGATGCAGTAGTGGCAGCGTGTCTAGGTAGGGATAATGTTCATGTTGCTCCCTGCCTGGACAATTGGCTAATCTGAGCTTGTTCTCTGGAACAGGTACTGGATCATCTGAGCCACGCCGGTCCCCGTGTTCACAGACTGGGATTCTCATTGAATTTAAATAAGTTACAGGGGATTGTCTAAATCACACCAATTCTATCAGGGCTGTCCTGAACATCCACTTGTGGAGAGGTTTTCCTCTTGCAGATGGGGCCGAAAACTTCACGTAGATGGTCAAGAAGCTCCAGAACAACAAAGCTTTGCCAGCATCAGCCTCTGTGTATTAGGCCTTATTGGATCCTGCATATGTCTCATGACAGAGACCCGCTTCAGTGACTTACGTGATCTAAGTGGCCATAGTTCTCGGGCAATATGATGGGCATGTTGATCCCAAAAAAGTGTCATAGAATCTCCACTAGTGGGCCTGGAGACAACATTTAATGACAGGGGAGCTATTGTGCCATCCTTGACTAGAAGTTGCAGTAGTCAGAGATGCCCACCTAAGGGTAGGTGTGCTCATCTGAACGATCTCAGTGATAGGACTCTGATACGAGGCAGAGTTCAGGTTTCACACCAACCATTTGCAGTTGGAATCAAGCAAACTGGCACCGATTGCGTGTCCTCCAATGGTCCAGGGGAAGAGTGACCAGGTTGTTGATCGGCAGCATGGTGGCCGGGGAGATTGGCTTCTTGTTTCATAAGTGGAACATTAGTCTGGCCCCAGGGCTCAACTCGGGACGACGCATGCAGTGAGGTAACCAGGAAGGTGGTCAGCCCACAGTGTCAAGGAAGCAAAGTTGTAAACTGCACCTAAACCAAAGCAAACTACTAACTGTGCCAACTACACAGATGTAGCAACACTGAACAGAAAAACGACAAATGTACCTGGCCCCACACTCTAACTTCACCTGGTGAACCAATAGTCAAATGAAAAAACTGGGAAGAAGGATTTTTAAAGCACATATTAGCTATCAATAGGCCCACACACAACATAGACAGAAAGGACATGTCACAAGGAGCAGAAGATATTTAAAAGAATGACAGACCCAGCAGAAGGTAAAAAAGTGGGGCAAACAACTGCTTTCAAAAAACCTTGATCAAACTTGACAAACTATTCAAAAAAGGAAAATAAAACTCTGGCCAGGCACCACTTCACTACACAAAACTTAATGGTTGAAAACAGAGGAATGCATCGCTGCATTAAAAGGTTTAGCAGTAAAACGTGAATTTGTTCAATGTAATTGAACACTGAAATAATCCATTAATGATGAAATGCAGGAAACGGAAGAAAAAAGAATAAATGTGGCTAAAGATAGACCCAACCGTTGAAGAATCTATTGAAATAGCGAAGGAGGAGGAGCAGAGAACTGTGCATTAAGGAATTTGAGACCAATCCTAAAAAGTGTCAAAAGGAAACCGGGACAATCGTCAAGTGTATAAAGTTCAGAAAGAAGGCAGTAGAACAACAACCAATATTACAGGTTGACACACAAAGATGATCGCATTTGTTACAGAAAAGCAAAGTAAAACTCAAGAGGTGGCCCCCACCTAAGAGGTGTTTTAGATGTGAGAATATCTGACACTTGGCAAATAACAGGCTGTGCTAGGTGATGAACCGATTGCAGATTTGCCAGAGGAATGCCCATCCAAAAAGTTAATGACTCACTCAACACAAGAGATTTGCAGACAGGTCTGATGATTTAATATCCATGTATGTTGTAGGATGAAAAAAAAAGGAGAAAGCATATGTTCCCATTACTGTGAATGACATTAAAGTGGAAATGTTACTAAAACCGCAGTGCTGGATACACCCAGATAAACCAAGTGTGGAAGAACATATGTTAATGCACCCTCAAAGAAACAGAAATTCGAGAAAACGCTTGTAGTGAAATCCCCATCGACATTCAACAATTTGAAACCTTATTGGAATTCAAAGGCAGGAGAGCTCAAGGAGTAGTGTAGGTTAAGGATTAAAGGCAAAAACCTATTAATTTGGAAGACCAAATGGATCTTGGGATGAGGTTAGTACTTAATCATGAGGAGCACTTGTAGATGGAGCCAGATTAGGAAGTCAAAGGGTATTGCAGTTTCCAGAGCTATTCAAGAAAGAAGTGGGATGTCTCAAGGATTAATTTGTCCACCTGAATAAGCCTAAGTACAATATTGTAGAGGTGATCAAGGCCAACAACAATTAGCGGTGCAGATCCTCAGCTCCATGTTCCACGATATTCGGTAGAATCCCATACTGGATATGTCCATACTCTGCTTACCTGTGCTGTTTCCTTGCACTGTTTGGCTCCCTCTGTGCCTGCTGCTTTCCAGCTAGGGACAGCGATCCGGCCCTGGTGGGTGCTCCATCGCGCTCAAAACTGCTGCATTGTGCACGCTGCCTGAGCTCATGCATTTTGCTGGCTTGAGGGGCCGGC
Source organism: Ambystoma mexicanum (assembly GCF_040938575.1). Classification (NCBI taxonomy): domain Eukaryota; kingdom Metazoa; phylum Chordata; class Amphibia; order Caudata; family Ambystomatidae; genus Ambystoma; species Ambystoma mexicanum. The sequence goes on along the minus strand of NC_090934.1, from coordinate 414,897,047 downwards.
TCAACATCGTCTTTGCTGCATGGGGACAGAACTTGTGAGAAATGCTGCTTGGTTGCTCTCTCGCACTCATAGTGCAGGGGTTTATTCTCTGTGCGATCAAGGTTTGGCTGGAGCACTCCAGAGCTTGGTTTATACCCGCAGTATTTGGAGGCCTAGTGTGGCTCTCCAATATCAGGCTCAGCTGCAAGCATAATAGGTCTGCATAGGACAGTTCAGCACTAGAGACTGAAAAGGGACTGCAGGAGTCTCACAATGGTGCCCATCTTGAAATGACTACAGTCTGCAACATATGAGTTAAGTTATCATCACAGCCTCACTACTTTCACCACAACACATGAATTGTCAATGTGAACAGCAGTGTATCCGTACTATCAAACAAAGTTCAGCAGCTGTGCCAAAGTCAGTTAAACACAGCAATCATAAATGTGCACTAAAAGTCACAGTAATACAATTGAAAGTAGGTTTGCATCCAAGAACAGTACGGTAAATCATCCAGTGGCTGCACAGGAAAGATAACACACCGATTCTGCCAACAGTGAAACTAGTTCCTTTCTGAGTCCATCAAATAACAACCACATACAGCTTATTCTTGATGGTAATACACAGATTGCATGGCAAAAACTCGTTTGTGCATAGCTTCATCAATACCTGGACAATCTCATGGAGAGCGCAACAGTGGCGGAGCAGAGTGTCCAACATTGAGGATACCTTCAAGGTGTGCACCCATAACTGTGTTCTTAAGGGGGACTGTCACAGGTTCCGAAAGAAGCTCAATGATTTGGAAGACAGGTTATCCTTAAACAATGTTCACCTGCTGGGTCCTCGCCGAGGGGGCGGAGAGAGGAGGCATGGGGAAATTATTGAAGGGTTTTATCCCTCCTTTCTTCCCAGAATGAAAGCATCTTCCTGGGCTGGTGGTGCAAATAACCCATCGTAGACGAATACAAAGGCCTATTCGGAGGGATCCCCTTAGAGTGATCATAAGGAAGCTGCTGCATTACCAGGACATGATTTGCTTATTACCTGCTACGAGAGAACATGGCAACATTGTGTATATTGGAGCCAGTCTTTTTCTGCATCCTGAATACAGCACCGGAACTCAGAAATTGAAACATACTTTTAATGCTGCTAAGAACAACAGATCACTTTCCTCTGGTAAAGTTCTTTCCGATGGATGTTCCTCCCACAGATTCGTCATCTTAGATATATTGTCGTGTTGCAGCAGATTTTGGAAAGACTTCAATAGCAGGGAGTGCCATGCTGCTTTCAGGATCCCTTGGCGCTCTAACTTCAAGGCTGGACATGACGTCGATATCAATAGCTCACACCACACCCTGTGACCCCAGTTTACACGTTTGCCCCATGCTTGGCCGCTTTGGGGATTTTATATCACAGAATGTACACCTTGAAAGCATTGAAAGACACCATGGGAGGGCGATGAGGGATCTGTGGGAGGAAAAGACATGAGAAAGAACATTACTGGAGGCAAGAAGTTTGTTCTTCTAATGGATTGTGTCTTAACACAGATTTCTCATCTAAGATGGACTGGGGTAGCAGTACGCGATTCCCAACGAGGGACGAGTGAACGCCCCTTGACATTAAATTAACACATGTTGCAGGATTGCGAGACCGAAATGGTCGTTCTGGCCTGACAAAGTATCCAGGCAATGTTTTGCAAAAGTGTGAATAGAAGCCCAAGTTGTCGCTTGGCCGAAGTCTTGTGCTGGTATGCCTCTTTGATGTGCTGATTTGGCAGCTAACCCTCTGGTAGCGTGCACCCTGAGCCTGTCAGGAATGTCCTTTCCTGCAATAGAGTAGCATTCTGAGACACAAAGCACAATACATCTAGATATGGTCTGTTTCGTCACATCTTTGCCTGTCTTAGAGCCAGTGTATCGTACAGAGTTGGTCATCTGATCTGTAGCGATGTGTTTTCTGAAGGTAAAACTCAATACCTTTGTAGGGTCTATTTTATAAAGCCTTCTTTGCACTTTGGTTGGGTGCGGTGGAGGATAGAAGGTTGGTTATCAGATTTTATTTTAGTAAGGTGAAACTCAGACAGTACCTTATGTAAAAAGAAGGGACAGACCGAGCGTGACCTTGTCGCTTGAAAATATAATGAAGGGTGGGTTACATGAAAGAGCTTGAAGCTTGCTTACTCTATATGTACCAGTGATAGCTACAAGGAATACCGTTTTCCACGTGAAGAGCCTAAGCGAGCAAGAATGCTCAAAGGTGCTCTCATTAGGAAGGTCAACACTAGATTAAGGTGCCAAGCCGGGGTCGCAGGGAAAGTATTTACAATCAGAATCTAGACAATTATCCTCGTTCGGGCATATGCTTGAATAGACATCATGCCATCAAATCATTCTTGAGTGTTGTGACCTGTAAACCTTGCCTGGCAGGGTGCAGCAGGAATGACAGAACCCTTGAGGTCTCTCACAGAAAAAGATCCACACCTTCAGTGTTGCACAAGCCGCAAAAGGTTTTCCATCAGCAGAGATAGAGTGCTTTTGTAGCCAGTATTCTGTCCAAAAGAACATTTGAATTCCTTCAGGGAGATCCCAACCCCTGTATCTTACCCTTTCATGAGCCAGGCTAGCAGTTTGAGTGCGTTGATGCTCAGGTGGAAGAAGCAGACTCCCTCATCTGAGAGCAGATTGGCTATCTGGTGAAGACGAAATGGGTGACAGATGGTCCTGTGCAGAATGTCCAGGTATTATGTCGTCATGACCCAATCATGGTCAATCAGGATCATGGTTGTTCTGTACCTCATGATGACTTAGGGTACAGCGGGGATCAGTGTGAATGCATACAGAAGAACAAGTTACTTACCAACTGTAACTTTCTTTCGATTGGATGTTCCTCCACCATTGTGCTGATCTTTGATATTCCCATATCCAGCTTGCTTCTCCGGAAACCTTTCAGTAGAGGGCGCCGCGCATCGATGACAGTCGAGTCAATGTCACTCGAAGGCCTCCATCTCGACGTCATCACTGGTATAAATAGTCGCGCGCAGCATCCGTTGTTCAGTTCCGTTTTGAAGAGTTAGGTATTGTGCAGGATGAGACGGTTACTAACCCTGAGGGAGCGCAGACTGCAACAAGGGAAGTTTTACTGTGGGGAAGGATGGGAGGGGCGATAAGGAATGTGTGGGAGGAACATCCAGTCAAAACAACATTACAGTTGGTAGGTAACGTGTTCTTCAAATGGATTGTGTCCAAGTAAAAATTAGTATGTTTTAATTGTGCACAGAATGCAATACAGCTTTCCCAAATTTTGTCACCTGGCTAGTGGAGGAGTCTAAACTATAGAATCTAGTGAAGGTGTTTGCAGACGACCGTGTGGCAGCTGCACAGATGTCTTATTGGAACTCCCCTCGGGAGAGCTGACGAAGTTGCGATACACCTGGTTGAATGAGCGCTCAGGTGTTGAGGAGGGTCTTTCCCAGCCAGTTTATAGCATTCTAGCATAGTTATAATTATCCATATTGAAATGGTTTGTTTAGTGATGGCTAGGCCCAGCTTATGCCCTGCGTATCTCACAAACAATTGGTCCGTTTGCCTAAGTTTTGCAAGGCTGCTGATGTAGAAACTCAAAGCACGCTTTGGGTCAAGTCTGTGCAGCCTTTCTTCCTCTTTCCCCGGATGAGGAGGAGGGTAGAATGACGGTAAGGTTATCTTTTGCGTAATATGAAATTCCGACACAACCTTTGGGAGGAAGTTTGGCTTCACCTGAAGAACAACTTTGTCTTTATGAAAGACAGTGTGAGGGTGTTTGCAAGATAAAGTTTGTAACTCACTAACCCGCCGTGCATAAGTTATTGCCACTAGAAAAACAGTTCTGAAGGTGAGGAATCTCAGCGGGTAGGAATGAAGGGGTTCAAAAGGAGTACCTAAGGAGTCTAATTACATTAGAAATTTCAAGACTAAGTTAAGGTCCCACAGGGGGACATGAAATGGAGCTGGGGGTAAACATTGGTCAATCCTTTGAAAAATGGAATAACCAAGGTATTTGAAGTACGAGGGTTCCTCAGCAGTGCATTTAAAAAAGGACAGTGCTGCTAGGTAACCCTTGACTAAGCTTCCCTTTTTTGGAATTAGAAAATATGGGGAGTACCACCCCCTGTTCCTCTCCCCGCAGGTCTATAGCACCTACAGCACCTTTCATAGCACCTATAGCACCTTTCTCTAGCAGGTCAAAGGTTTCCTGAATAAGGAGCGGGTCTGGAAACATCAAAGAGTTGTTCCCCGGTGGATGACTCTGAGGTGTGTGTAGGCAAGGCAGGCAGTAACCTTGGGCAACTGTTTCCAATGTCCAAGCATCTGAAGTAATAGCCTGCCATTCTGTCAGATGCTGAGTTAACCTGCCTCCTACTGATGTCTTGTGATGTAAGACCTCAGAGGGGTTTTGTCAGATGCTGAGGGTAAAGCAGCACCTGCAGATGCAGACTTGGTACCCTTGCCCCGTCCACCACGGGTGAATCGTTTCTGGCCCCCTTCAGCTGGCTGTCCTCTGCCTTTTCCGAATACCGAGTAATAGCGAAAGGAGCTACTTCTTCAAGGCGTAACTATGGGGCGGTTTGGAGTTTGTCTAATTGCAGCTCCAAGGGATTTGGCCGCCGCTTTGGAAGTTTGCAACTTCTCCAAACTGCCATCAGCTTTTTTTACAAAATAGATGGGTGCCGTCAAAGGGCATATTCAGAAGTCTGGCTTGCACATCAGGATCAAATCCAGACTTCCGCAACCACGCAAATCTTCAGATTGTGGTACTAGCCGCCATGGCTCTGCTGATGCCGTCAACAGAGTAGAGACTGGTTTGGAGGGATTCACACATCACATCCTTTCCATCTTGAATAATATTCAAGAAACCGCCTCGTTCCTCCCCTTCTGGGAGACGGTCAGCCGCAATTGAAGCACACTCCCAAAGGGTGTGGCTGAATCTTGCCAGCGTGCATGTGGCGTTTGCAGACTTTAGTGCCATGCTGCATGCCGAGAAAATGTTCTTGGCCATGGCGTCAACCTTTTTATCGTCACGATCCTGTGGGATTGTGAGGTATGCCGTTTGACTTCCTGACAAGGTTGCAGCTTGAACAACCAAGCTTTCAGGGGTTGGATGTTTAGACAAGCATGGTGGGTCTGCAGATGAAGCTCTACAGTTCGCAGCCAACTTCTAACTAACTTTTGGAATGATTTCCGGCGTTTCCCAGTTGCTGGATACTTTTTTCTGCAAAGCTTTGTGAAAATGAACTATAGGATCCTCTTGTGGTCCTCTGTCAAGTATGTCCGTGAGGTCATCTTGCTCGTATATGGGTGCAGGTCTCGCCCTCCCCATATATTCTATGACTCTTCATGATCGACCTATAAATACTCTCAGCAGGTTACCCTGGTTCAAGCTTGCTAAAATCTATCTCAGGGGAGGTATCTATTCCACTCGATTCCTGCAAGGTATCCTGTAAATTTTTCAACCTCACTTCCTCAGAAATTAGTTCTTCTGGAGTGTGGGTTCTAACTCTTTCTAGACCAAAAGGTCTTTCTTGACCTGAATCATCACCCTCCTCATAAATTGAGGATAGAGCTCTGAAATAATCAGAGCATGGTAGTGGTGTGTAGCTCTTTTCCAAATCAGGAGGAGCTATAGAAGTCATTACACGAGGGGCTAAACTGGTCACAGTTGATGTAGAAGTCATTGGCCTCGATAGATTAGTAATTGGCCTTGATGGCATCAATAGAATTGACAACGGCTTCGATGTCTTCGACGAAAGCGGCGAGGATGTTGAAGTGATCGACATTGACATGGTTGACATACGAGGTGTGGATGATTTCTCTTTCATCAGAGGTGCCGATGACGCAGTTATCGGCGTCAATGTGGGAGTAGACAGTGCCGACGTCTTGTGCGTCGAGGAGCTTTTTGCTCGACTAGAGGGTCTATGACGCTCTCGAGGAGTTGGTTTTGCTGAGGTCAATGACTCATGGCTTTTATCTCTACCAGGTTTTTTTCTTGGGGTAACGCCTCTAGGTGTCTCCGAGTGGGGCTAGGCCGCGTTCTCAAACACCTTCATCATCTTTTTTTGAAATTCCTCCCACAGAGCTGTTTTTAGTGGGCCATGTTACTTTCTCCGGTGAACTGGAGGATGTTGTGGAAGGTGATCTGTGATGCCTTTTTTTGGTATAACTCGAAGCGGATGAATGATGCGATCCGCTCTGGGACCTCGATCAGGAGTGTTTATTTTTGACGAGTCGAGACCGCTGTCTACTCGTCGAAAGAATTTTGGCAGGGGGCAATAGACTTAGTAGGCCTACCTCTCTCCAGCTTCCCTCTGCGCTCCCTTGAGGCTTTTGTCAGCATCGAAAGGCACTCTTCACATTCCGAACTTGGATGCTCTGCCCCTAGGCACCATAGACAGACCCTGCGGCGATCTGTCAAGGACATCTTTGCCTTACAATCTCGACATTTTTTAAAGCCGGATCGGGCGTTGATGGAGCCGACGAAGAGGCCATCTCGACTCGAGTATTCAAAGGATTTTTCGACAGAAAGTTGAACATTTTCGCTCTCTTCACAGAACCGAGCGTCACGTTCCCGAAGATCATGAAGCACGGAAAAATGCAACTGACGCTGTGCGTGACTATTTATACCAGTGATGATGTTGAGACAAAGGCCTTCGAGGGACATCATCTCGACAGCCATCGACGTGCAGCGCCCTCTACTGAAAAGTTTCTGGAGCCGCAAGCTGGATATGGGAATATCAAAGATAAGGAATACGTGGGAGGACACAATCCATTCGAAATGGTAAGTTATGCTTCCCCAGTGCTCCTCTAAGGAAAAAGGCCCTCAAGCATAACAGCTTGAACTTAGTGTTGAAACTAGGTGCAAACCGATCCACCTGAGGGGTTCTCCAAAGAGTGAATATCCCCCAAAAGAACTTCCTGGCAAAGCTTTCTTTCAGGAGCGACCCGACTGCCTTCACAGGGAGTCCGCTGCTGTGTTCCCCATCCTGGCGAAGTGAACTGTCGACAAAGAGATGTTGTTTTGTAATACCCAAAAGCAGAGATTCATTGCCTCCATGCACAGGGGCAACCACCCTACACCACCTCTGTTTTTGAGGTAGTGCATGGACAACATGTTTTCCATCATGATTAGGACAATCTTACCCTGTATAGAAGGTAAATAGGCTACCACCACCAGTCTGATCGCCCTCCGCTCCAACATGTTTATGTGGAGTCTTCACTCCATCAAGGACCACAACTCTCTTACCATCAGCTCGTTCAGATGAGCCACTCAGCCCTTAAAGGAGGTGCCCATAACTACAGTCGCCTCGGGCCACAGTTGCCAAAAAGATTCTCCCGACATACAAGTTCTCTTTGTGGATCCACCACAGAAAGCCTGCGTGACCCTGTTTGGGAGCTAAATTATGCCTGTCTTTTTTTCCTGAGAACATGAACACTGATATCTGAGGGGCCCACTGAAGTGACCTCATTCTCAACCAGGCCTTCGGCACCAAGAAAATCCAGGATGCCCTGGGACCCAGCAACTGTCAGAGGTCCAGGACTGAGACACTGGCGATTTGGAATTTGGTGACCATCTGTTGAATGTGCATAGCCTTGTCCTTGCAAGGGAAATATATGAAATCAATTTATTGGGTGTTGAAGAGAGAGTCGTTTGGGACTACTTGAAGTTGAGGGAGAAGCCCAGTCTGTGCAAGAGGTGGCAGGTGCAACAGTGGATCTAGAGCTTGATAAAGGGAGCAGGCTCTTGTAAACCAATTGTCCAAGGAGAGGAAGACCTAAATCCTTCCCCTCCTAAGGTTGGCTGCCACCACTGCTAACAGCTTGGTGAATACTCTTGGGCTGTAAGCCTAAAAGGCAGAGCTCGAAAATGGTAGTGAGAACTGCCAATGACGAACCTCAAGATACTTTCGACGCTGAGAATGGATAGGCATGGGAAGTTAAGCGTCCTGCAGGTCGAGTGAAACCAGGCAATCCTGGTGCTCCAGGGCATAGAAGATCTACAAGAGTGTTACCATCTCAAACTTGTCCTTTCTGAGGAACTTGTTCAAGTGGTTCAATTGTCTCCGGTTCAAGATGGGTTGCAGTCCTCAGTCCTCCTTTGGTAACAAAGGGAGTACCACCCCTTGTTACTTTCTGCTTTTGGTACTATTTCTATGGCATACTGGTCCAGCAGGGAGGCTATTGTCTGTTGAAGTAGTGGGTCCGGAGCACAATTTGGCAGAGTGGGCGAGCCAGTTTGGTGGGCATCGCAATAAAGAGTACCCTTGGGTAACAATTTGTCAAGCCCAGGAGGCCTAAGTCATAGCACACCATTCTTTGGAAGGCTGAGCTAGACGCCCCCGACCTCAGTAGCGTGAGAGATGTTCTCAAGCCATTTTGGAGCTGCTGCTGTACTAGAGGGGACTGAGGCAAGAGTGGAATGAAAGGTTTTTCTGCCTTTGTCTCTAGATGGTCTGGCACATTTTATCCGGCCCCTTTCCCTCTTTGGCCGTAATAGCTGTAATAATTAATATGTTTTCCTCACCACGTTTGTTTTAAAGGGCGAGTTGGTTGGAGTACTGCCGAGCCTAGTGACATAGAATCCACCTTCAAGGCTTGCAACTTCTCCAGTTTGTCTTCTGCCTTTGGAACATAAGGTAAGAACCGTCAAATGGCAGAAGTCTGTGTTGTAATGGAAGAAGTGCAGATCAAGGATAAGGTAAGCAACAAGATGTATTTAAGTAAAAGTTCCCATGCAGGTCCTGTCACCAAGAAGGCGAGGTCGATGGCCCCAAATATCAAATGTCCACTTAGCTGTGCACACGCGATGGTATTCCAATATGGAACGTTGGAATGCCATTGCTTGTGCATCATATGCGGCACATTTAACAGTCTGGTCTGAAAATCAGGGGCAAAACCTGATTTCCTTAGCCACAAACATTTCTAACATGGAGCTCTTACTACACAATCAGCCTTCGGATCACTATGTTTAAGAAGCCATCCCAAATTTCTCCCTCTGGGATGTGCTCCGAAACATCTGATATAACCTCTTTGATGAATCCAGGGAGATCAGCATCTCCCCATTTGGGACTAGGGAGGTGAGCCTGCTATGCTTAACACCCCTCCTAGGGTATAGGATAAGTAGGATTCCTCAGCATTTGTTTAGCCATCTCCTTTCCATCTAGGACCATTTGTTGAAAGGGTTCTTGAATATCCGGAGGAAGACGTTTTGCTACCTCGCTGGCCATGTCCCACATGTGGTGTTCATGGCTGTGAGGGCAAAACTGCATGAACAAAACACCTTTCAACCTCAGGCATCCAGCATATTTGATCCGCCATCAGGTGAATTAATGGAAAGGCAACTGGGCGGGGTCTTGCCATTTATACTTCGACCCCCAGGTTCTCCCAGGTATGGTAAAATGATAAGAAAAAAGGGGTACCATGGGTAGGACAGAATTTTATGCCAACTGTTTTGGAGGTAGCAGGGATGGATCAAGGCGTCATCTATACTGCCAATACTAGTTCAGTCAATGTCTAGCTCAATAGCAAAATAGTTTCATGCAAGGATTCACGTTCCAAAATACCAGTGGCTGGGAGACCAAGGGAATTCCCTGCTGTGGGCCCAAGACATCTAAAACAGCTTAACACTCCACCAAGACACAGCCTCCATGTCAATAGCTGAATCGGGATACATATGAAAGGCACTCGAGTCTCTGAAGCTTTTAATCAAATCGCAAAGGACCAGAGGGACAAAGTGTGGAGGCTAGGAAGTTGGGGGAATCTAGGAGCTCAAGTCCAAATTCCTTGGTTAGTCAAAAATCCCAGAGGACTGTTGTTAAAATATGGCCAAAGATGTGTCTCTGCAGGAATGCAACCAAGGGCCACTGGTTATGAGACCAGAGATAAGCTGTGTGAGGCTGACAAATGCCAAGCCAGTGGAGCTGCTCTAGCAGGAGCTGATGAAACAAGTGCTGGAAGAGCAGATGCTGATGGTGCCGACAGTAAGAAGTCAAGAGTGCCACCTTGAGTGGTGCCCCTGTTGCCGGCTACATTGCCATTTGCACATTGTCTTATACTTGGGACTAAGCCAAAAGGCATACAGTGCTAAGTCGACATCACTTAAGTAAAGGAATGGTGAAGTGTGCAAGAAAAGATAGAAGGGTTACAGAAGCCAGCGCATGCTTAAATATATCAATCATTACCACCCAGAAGGCCACCTATGCCGTCGGAGTCCATGGTGAGGTGATAAAAAAAAGGACCTCGCACTTACTTCCACCCATGTATGATGAGATTTCTCTGTAGGCCTAGATCAGTGATTCTATTGTCTAGAGAACAAAGAATGAAAGTTAGAACATGAATATTCACTCTCAGATCTAGGGTATTTTCTCTTGTCACCTTTTTACCCATCTCCAAAGGAATCGGAGATAGATGGCTCCATAAGGATCTTTGAAAGTGAAGAATTATAGTTGGCAGTATAACCACCTGCCTTCTGAAGCCTAAGAAAACCTTGGCCAAGAACTCATGCATTTTTGGAGTGCATCGACTGACAGAAACTGGACCTTAAGTGTTTTGGTGTTCCCAAGCACCACACAGAGCTCAGACGACCGTCTGAGACTGACAGCTGCTTCCCACAATCCTTGTAGGGCTTGAGGACAAAACTTAGGAGGCATGACACAGAATACTTGCAAAAAAGGTGATGTAAATGGTTTGACAGGTCTACGCCTTTATACTATTCACGAGAAAGAATTTGTGGAAGGAGGATTTCTTTAGAATAAAAAATGTAGGGCCAACCGTATAGTGTTTCTTAATTAAAATCCAGGTATGCTGTCAATTGGTGACACTGCATATTATTGGAATGTCATATGCTTTTTAGAAGTATCAAATGGTCACCCCTTAGTATATAAAAGATTACAAATGTTCTGACAGCAAACAGTTGATATGTATATTAATCAAAACAAATTGTATTGTAGAGGTATATGTAGAGCACAAGCTAATGGCCAAAGGCATCTAGGCTCTAGTAAAAGATAGGGTGAGGACTGATCAGGAAGAAGGATCAAAATAGGTATGTTTTCAGCCACTTGCCGAATTGAAGATACTCCGAGATGTCACAGAGGTGCGTAAGCTAAGAATTCTACAGAGTGGGAGCCAGCACTGAAAACGATCGTCCCCCTGCACAACCCCTAGGAAAACTTGGAATACATAGCAAGGTTTGGGAAGAGGACCAGAACTTTGGGGCTTGTACAGAGTCAGCTTAGACCTTAGAAACTCAGCACCAGAGTTGTAGAATAGCATGGTGTACTAAGCACAGTGTTAAACTTAATCCAGCTTTTAATAGGGAGCCAGAGCAACTGGCTCTGAGAACCAGCCGGACGGCCGAGTTTTGTAAAATGTGCAACCAGCTTAACATAACCTCTGGTTGTCCAAGATAGATACCGTGGCAGTAATCAACGGATCCCAGAATAGAAGAAGTGACTACTTTGGCCTTGGAATTAGGAGGAAGGAATTGTAAGACTTTGAGGATTTTCAACTTAAAGCCCGACTGACACACAGAGGAGATTTGGGCTTCTCTCAATCCACTGGTTAGAAGTTTGATTCCCAAACACTTTGCTACTAGAACTGGTTCAGGGCAAGGGCCTAGGGAGGTTGGCCAATAGTCAGTAGTCCACAGAGCCCCAGAGGCAGGGGAGCCAACCACGAGGACCTCAGTTTTATAAAATGGGAGACAATAACGAGCCCTGAGGGACACCACACGTTACTGCTGTAGGTAAAGATTTAAAAGGAGAAAGAGATACTGTCTGGAGACGGTCAGCCAAAAAAAGAGGCAAACCAACTAATTGAAAGGCCTGTCACCCCGACTCTCTCCAGGCTCTGAAGAATCATCCCATGGTCAATGGTGTCAAAAGCTGCAGAGAGGTCAAGGAGAATCAGGACTCCCACCTTTCTGGTCGTGAAGCAATGCAATATTGTCTGTAATTGCGACCATGACAGATATAGTGCCCAGGCACGGCCAAAAAACCCTATTGAAATGGGTGCAGAATACGGTTTGATTCCAGAAAGTTCGAAAATTGAGGGCTGACAATTGCCTGCATCAACTTCATGAAAGCTGGAAGTAAGGAAATAGGTCGATAATTCTCATCCACTGAGGGATCAAGGTGAGCCTTCTTCAGCAGTGGGGAGATAATTGCATTTTTTAAAGACACTGGAATCATCCCCGTTGAGAAGGAATGATGTAGAGCTGGAGTGAATAAAGTAATAGACTTATCCGAGATAGATTGAATAATATGAAGGGCAATCGGATCAACAGGGGAAGCAGATCTGATTTTCAGTAACAACGCTAACACCATATTGTCAGTCACTGTTTTAAACTGAAAAGCACTACCCTGATTATCATCAGACGTTGGGCCTAGATGGCAAGAGTTCAAAGGGGCAGACCCAAATACTACTGATTTTGTCCACAAAAAAGGAGGCAATGCGGTCACAGTTGGCTTGTGTGTGCAGAGCCTCTGCTACAGGTCGCACTGGAGCTGAGAGTTCTTTAGCAACTTGAAAAAGTTCCCTAGCAGTACAAGAAGCAGTCAAAATTTGGTTGGCAAAGTAAGAGGATTTGCCCCATTTTATAGCAGTCTGATATTTTGTCCTGACTTTCAAATAAATCTGTTTGGTGCCATTTATGTTCAGCCCGACGGCATCCTTGTTTTATAGACCCAAGTACTGCTGAGCACCAGGGGGGGCAGAGGGCTTGGTGCGACAGAATATTTTATGGGTGCAAGACGTGGGGAATGACAGGCATGGCATCCACCAATGCAGTACAGGGATCCTTACCATTACTCAATACTCCTTCTCAACAAGTGGACAATAGAGGTGGGGGCTAATGACTGCCCAATGGTGGCGGGTCTGAAACCATCAGTTAGGTCCATAACCAGAGGTCCGAAAGGAAATGGAAAAAGGAAGCAAGTAATGATCAGACCAAGGTACAGAAAGGGGCTTAAACATGTTTAGCCCACTAATTTCGCAGAAAATAAGGTCAAGCATATTCCCATAAATATGAGTAGGAAGGTGGTTCCTCAAGTAGAAAGAGGAATCAGCCAGAAGGGCCACACATTCTTTTGCCTGATAATCAGTGCAGTTATTTGGCTGCAAATTAAAGTCGACCTAAATAACCATTTTAGGGTATTTCAAAGAAATCTGCCACCAGTTGGGCAAAATCATTAAGAAAAAGACTGAGATGGTGGATGATAAACTAAAAGAAAGTGGGTAGAAATACTAGGAGACGGATGTAATGTAACCAATATTAATTCACAGGACAGTTTATCAATCAAGGGGGGTAAAGAGCAATTCAGCGTGGAAAGCAAGGTCGCCCCCTGCCTTATGGCAAGTCGATCCAACTGTAAAATGTTATATTGGGGAGGGGGGGTGGGGCAACATCTGAACAATAGCTGGGCCTGAAGAGGGGGGGGGGGGGACCAGGTTTCAGTGATGCACAAGAAAGCAGGTGCAAAAGTGAAAAGATATTCTCTTGATGGGCTCCAGCAGATCTGACATTAGACAGAATCCCTTTGAACAGGGCCGGGGCGACGCCCAACAATTCCCTCTAGTTCCCTAGAAAAGGACACCTTAAATCCCTCAGGCCATCATGTTCCCAAGGAGGACCTAGGAGGTAAGCTTCTCGTGTGAGAAACATAACCGACAGAATAGGCGTATGCGGCAAAGTATTTCAACAAACTGAGGCCCATTGCCCGTTCAGGTCTCGGACGGGCAAAGGCAGGCTTGCCTTTAGCGTGGCCATGGTGCGCTAAAGGTGTGCCCGCTGTGCTTGCAATTCCTCGGCACATATATGCCATGAGGGATCTGATTTGTTTGACGCACACTGACGCGTGGACTTAACAGAAATAGAAGGCAGACTCACCTACTGCGATGCAGAGCTGACCAGTACATTAAAAGTATCCCGTTTAAAGATGAAAAGCAAATCCCAACAATCTCCCATATGAAACAATACTCAAAAGATCAGGTGATTTCAATTTTTAAACTCTAGCATATGAAAGCACAAATTAAAAGGCAATTCGCTGCAGAGCAGTTCAGCCTCACCGGTACCACTGCACATTATTTAAAAACAACTTTAGAAAATAGTTAAGGAACAAAGGAAGCAGCTGTGAGAAATCTGAAGGTGCCTCACCTGCTAGTCCCAGGGGATCTTTCATCCAGGTGGCCATGACACAACCATAGCTATTGGATCCAGTTCTTGGGGGTGGACCAGTGAGGGGTCTTCGGGGAGCGGAAGTGGGACACCGAAAGGTGAGATGCGGTATTCCCCTTCCTTAGAACACCTTTGCCCCAAACTACCAGGTAAAAAGCAGGATACCAGACATGTCCCAACACAAGGGCCAGGCAGAGTCAGGCAATTACTGATAATTACACACAACTGACTTCCATCCTACTTCCCCATCACAGATAAAAGGCGGAGCATGAAAGCACACTGGGAACAAGACAAAACGGTTGAGGAAGCAGCAATTCCGAGTTGGCAGTTTCAACCGAGGAGAAAGGCGGCGAGACTAGAGAGGACAAGGAGGGAATTATCATTGTCCTTTTTGGAGAAGCACTGCGACTTTCAAGAGGCCTCGAGGAAGAGAAACATAAGACCAGGAATTACAGCTAATGAATGGTGCAGTGTGTGTCAAAAGTAAATAGGGCCCTCCTGCATCAATGGCCAAAGCAGGAAGAAAAGGGGGGGGAAGGAGAGTGGGCCAACAGGGGCGCATGGGTGAAGTCAGAGTGTGAGCTCTGTTCCCGACGGTCCCTACAGTGGATTGAGCCCCCACTAAAAGAGCCCCCCCACCCTGGAATCACAGGTGGACAACAGCACCTGAACTTATTCCCCACACAGTGAACAAAAGAGCGGTGAAAATCGGCGAAGGATTTGTGCCAAATAAAGGTGGCTGACTGAAGCGCTCCGCAGAAAAGGCCTGTAGGGATGAAATCGAAAGTAAAAGTGGCCCGGGAGCCGCGTGTGACACAGAGAGCTCCTGCACGATCCAGTACAGGGAGGTCGCGAAAGTGCCTGCGTCTCCCACGAATGTTGAGATCTAAGGTGCACCCCGCCTTGTTGTGCCCCCGCCCGAGGCAGTCAACCCACAGGACCTGCATCCTACACCCGGCAGGACACTAAAGTGCGGATCGGAAAGGAGCATAAGTTCGGACGCATCTTCACTAATAAGCCTGGGGACACCCCCCCCCCCCACCCCCATCAACTATCCCGCCAATGCGGATTCCCGGCTCCCCGCGGTGAGGTTCACAGTGGAACGGCCTATGGCATTGGAGCCAGCGGGCCTGCAATCCCTCACCCTGAGCTCTGGAGACCGGAGCTGCATGAAAATGTGCAACTACCGTGAGAATCGTAGCGGATTAACATAGAAACATGCTCTCCCACTGCGGTAAGAAACATCTAACTGGAATCGTGGTCCCGGACACCCATACAGAAACAACGCTGACGGAAAGCCTAGAAGGTAGGCCAAGCAGACTCCTCCACGCACATCGCTGCTGGCAAGGGAATACCTGTATAGTGTATACCGATTGGGAACTTCCCTTTCTGGTGGCAATCCTTTTAAGTAATTGCATCCTCTGAGTAAGTGCATTCCGACCCCCATAAAGTAAAGCGGACAGTGGGGAAGACTTAATTTTGCACCTCTGAGTCCTATAAAGTGGCGCGGACACTCCTGGCTATTCTAAGCAGTGCGGGGAGCTCTGTGTATTAATGTGGACACCTGAGCGATAAAGAAGACACTGTACAGCGGCGTTGCATGTCCTCCCAAAATGATCAGGGCACCAGTCATCCACAGTTGGACAGGGCGCGGAGCAGACCAGTGAAACAACAGCTGAAACACACCGATGCCCCGGAGGATCACGCTGAGACGGTGAGCACACTTGCCCCCACACTATGGTGCTGTCCATGCAGGCCAAGCTCAACGGACCAGGGGTCAATCCACAACGAGTACAGCGAGTCCGGATAAACACTATGAACGTGCTACCTGATACAACAGCTCCAACGTCACTGTATTGGGCTCCAGGGCCCGCCCCCATGGGCATCCTTGAACGGAGAGGGGAAACCAGTCCCCACACCTGAACCAGTGTCGGTGCCACTCTCACATCAGTATCTGTGAGGTCAGGGGACAACATTGCAGAGGGCTTACTACACGTGCCCGCATGTAGACCAGGAGGGGGAACCCCAAGTGCAGTGGATAGGAGGCCTCGACCCCAGTGGGCCCTTCCGTGGTCTGGGATCATACCGTAACCTTGGGACATGGATTGGGCGGGATCCCAATGAACAGAAGGGAGGCGGTGCTGCCTAGCAGACTACTACAGACCCCAGGGAAAGGGGAGAGCGGGATATTCAGCCCCCCAACCAGACGGCTCCGGCAAACCCAGGTTAGGCAGACCAGAGCTATAGTGGCACATGAAAACTGCAACAGGATTACCCAAGAGCCCCATACGCACCGGAGACCATAAATCTGATGGGGAAACCAAAGACAGCCGCACGAGCACCCAGAGAGAGTAGCGGCTGGAGTGCTGGGAAAGACTTTGGACAGGGGTCCTTGAAAGAACTGGAGAAACGATATAAAAAGAAGACAGAGGCACAACCCCACCCAGAGGAAATCAATGGCACCTAATCTCGATACACAGGTCACGGCCCGCACTACTGTGGGACCACGGAGCGACAAAGGGTTAGGCCCCTGATCTTGAGGCGTGTGCCCTCCTTCAGGACTGAGGCAATGAGAACCAGATGAACCCAAATCAGGAGGCTAAGCCACAGCGACGAAGGGGTCGGCATTTGTCAAAGAGAAGCTACACGTCGAGAATAGGGGTCATACAGAGAAATCAGAGTGCATAGAAATAAGGCAGAAGTTGGCAACATATAGATGTACACCACTACGTCCCGACCCAGATAGCTCTTACAAACTCAACATGGCGATTTCAGGAACTGACTCTGCAACGACCAAGGGGGACGTGGCAGCCTTGTTAGAAGAAATTAAGAACATGAGAGCAGACATTGGCGGAAATGTCGAAAATCACCCAGCGGATCGACAAGATGGAGAGGCTTGAGGAGGTTGAAACTAATCAGACACCGCTTACCACTCTCGAGACTCAGATGGACCACAGAATAACAGAACTAGAGACCCGGGAGGAGGAGATCTGCTCAAAGATGGATGATTTGGAAAATCGAGAATTTCGGAATAACCTAAGATTTTTTGGCATTCCGGACAGGGAGTGGGAATCTGACCAGGATCTAAAAAGGACATTCCACAACATCATGAATCTCTTATTTGAAGAGGACTCCATCGATGAGCCAAAGATTGACAGGATCCATAGAGCAGGGGGACCTGCCGGAGGCCCAAGGACCATTTTGGTCCGGTTCCACAATTACAGCGACACAGCCAGAATCCTGTCGAAAGGGAAATGCAGTGGCCCAGTCATTCTTGACACGGCCAGTGTGACGATTTTCCAAGATCTGTCGTCACTGACCTGGCCTTGAGACGGATGTGCATACCCCTCACAAAATGGTTGAAAGACCAAGGAGTCCGCTATAGATGGGGTTAACCATTCTCCCTCACGTTCGAGTTAGCAGGAGTTAGCAGGAGAAGCTCAGGACCGAGAGAGAGATAAAAAGCTGCACGGCTGAACTACTGGGCAATCAGGATAATGAGCAGAACCAGGATGAAAGGCGGGACGACGAAAGAGGCTGGTGCCTAGAGGGGCCGAGACGGAGACGCATACCTGGCTCTAGGAAATACAGGAGGATGAATGCCTCCCCAGGGGCGGACAGCTAAGATACCATGGCACCTACACAACAATACCTGAAGACATGACGAGGGCTCTGGTGAAGCAAAAGGGTCAGTCCCAACCAGGCTCTAAAGAGACTTAATGGATGAAATGCCAGGCGGCTGAAGATGCGCCACTCCCAGACGAGAAGGGCCATGAGGAGGCAGGTACTGGTGGAAATTTTGACCTATAGTGGCCCTGGAGGTGCTGCGTCAGAGGGGACATGAGCAATGGGGGAGCCGAGGGGGACTCAATTTTTTTTTGTTGTGCCTGGAGGGGGGGCTCAATGTTAGGGGGATTTTTTAGAGAACGGACCGTGGGATAACTGGTCCTCGCTGGTGGTCCGAACGTGGCCCAGTGATGTTAACCTGGCAGTTTTGGACACCCTTAAGGGGAAGGGAGGAGGGGGACAGTGGGGAGGAATGGGCTGGAACTGGACTCTTTTCGAGCAGACTACAACTGGGCATGTGTGTGCCGATGGTATCTAGTCAATTAATCTAAACCCATTCCATCTAATACCATTCCATCGAAATTTTTCCATCGAAAATACTTCCATCCAATGCATGTTTTTGAGGGGTAAAGGGTTAATTTTTGCTAAGGTGCATTTTAAAGGGTAAAAATACAGGGGTTTGCGGAAGAACTAATAAATGCATTAGATGGACATTTTTTAGATGGAAAAATGTCGAAGGAATGGCATTAGATGCAATGGTTTTAGATGAAATGACCATAAACCATGCCGATTTATGGGCTTGGTTGCCGGGGCATACTAGCGGCTTATTCTTTGCACCAAGGAAGAAATGCCAGTAGATCAAGGTACTCAAAGGAAAAGCCTCCTCTGAGTAGGGACTCTGAATGTGAAGGTACTGAACTTGCCTACAAAAAGATCTCTTCTTGCGAGGGAGTTTCTAAGAGCTCAACTTGATGTGTTGTTTCTACAGGAAACCAAGTGTGCATGTGGGGAGGAACGTAGGATCCTGGGCCCGAGGTTGGGTGTAGAACACTGGGGCTCCGGCCCTTTGAGAAAGGCGGGAGTTGGGATACTAGTGAGGAGGGATATGAACCTGGAGGTGAGCAAGGTATGGGCAGACGTGGAGGGAAGGGCCCTCTCATGATTGTGGGTACAGCACAAAAAGTAACGTTTACACTGGCGACCGTGTACTCCCCTAACACGGGCCAATCCCGATTTCTAGGCAGGACACTCCAGAAAATTATGCTCGAGGACTCTGGGCATGTAATCTTAGGAGGAGATTTCAACCTCTGGGCAGACATGAAACTGGATAGACAGGCGGGTAACCCCGAAACCCAAGATCCTATAGGAAGAGGTTGGCCGAGTAGCTTGGATATGCTACAGATTTACGGGTTGAGGGATGTATGGAGGAGCCTCCACCCGAACGAGAAGGGGTACAACCTTTTACTTGACGCCTCACGGTACCTTCACCAGGATTGATTATATGTACATCACTGGTGGCCTAAGGGATTGCGCACTGGGCTCAGAGATCTCCACGATCACATGGTCAGATCATGACATGATAACGGTACAATTGGGGTGGGCATGTCTTCCCCATAAGGGATCAAAATAGAGATGTAAGGAGTCATTGTGGAAGGAACCAGACAGAGGGGGAAATAAGTGAATATTTCAAAATTAATAATACCGGTGAGGTGCCGAGAACGACGGTCTGGGAAGCGGGAAAGGCAATCTGGCAGGGGAATCTGATTAGGGAAGGGGCTAGTAAGGGGCGATAATAGAAGGCAGACTGAGGGAGGAGATAGCCCAGCTGGATAGAGTGCCAAGGGATGCCACAGAGGAGAGGGTGAGAAAGATCCAGGAAGCCAAAAACAAGAGGAACTCTGCACACAAGAAGGACAGATAATTTGGAAGTAACAGCTTCTCAAACAGAAATTTTACGAGAAAGGATAGAAGGCAAATGCACTACTGGCAGCCAGATTGCGGGGACAGCATGCAGAGAGAGCGGTGGCGACCATAAAGGGGGAAAATGGTGCTCGAGAATTGGGGATAAGGGGAATCCCAGAGGCGTTTGCAGCATATTATGAGTCTTTATATAAATCCGAGACTGACCAGACACAGTCAGAAATTGACGAATACATAGAGCGCGCGCAGATGCAGAAACTCTCATGAGGAGGCAGTCGAACACTATGCCCCAATTAATGCGGAGGAGATCAAGAGAGCCGTGAAGAGACTGCCGCTGGGGAAGGCTCCGGGGGAGGATGGTTACACAGCAGGTTTCTATAAAACTTTTCTTTCTTCTCTCCACCCCTTCATGGTGGAGCTATTTAATTATGTCCATGAGACTGGTATAGCCCCTGACTCTTTCTCTAGAGCACTCATCACGGTGATACCCAAGGAGGGCAGGGACCCCAAAAAGTGCAAATCCTACCGCCGCATATCGTTATTAAATCTTCACGCCAAGATCTACACAAGGGTCCTTGCATCGCCTGATGCACTCTGACCAAGTTGGGTTCATAATGGGGTGACAGGGAGCAGATACAAAGAGGAAGACACAACATCTGATCCACAAATCATGAAACATGGCAGGGGATCCAGGCCTCCTGTCGGTGGACGTCGAGAAGGCATTTTATAGGGTGGAATGGAGGTTCCTGGGGGCAGTTCTGAACAAAGTGGGGCTGGGTCCTCGGTTTAGGAAAGGTGTGATGGCAGTGTATACTTCCCCCACAGCATCAGTGGTGGTTAATGACGAATACTCCCGATAGTTCAATATGGGCAGAGGAATGAGGCAGGGTTGCCCCCTCTCATTGTGAGCTCTCTCCCTTGAGCCCCTTGCTCAGAGACTCAGAGGAGACCGGCAGGAAGGAGGACTTAAGGTGGGCGGGAGAGAATATATGGTAGCCCTCTATGCAGATTACCTGCTGTTGCACGTACAGAACCCGCTGACATCTATAACTAGGGGATGCACCTGATTGAACAGTGCGGGGCGCTGGCAGGCTTCAAGATTAACAGGGCCAAGCCCATTCTATTCCCACTTCGGAGGCCTGATCAGAGAGAAACAGAGATTTGCCCGACTGGGGCTATTGATAGGAGGTGATACCCTCTGCTATCCTGGGATAAACCTAACAAGGAAACTACACGCTATACGAGGACAACTTTCCACCCCTTCTTGCTAATTTCCAGGCAGACCTAGAGAAATGCGGAAAGCTTACTGTATCATGGCTTGGGAGACTCAATGCTGTTAAGATGGTCTGTCCACACAATTTCCTGCGCCCATTCCAAATGCTACCAATTCGTCTCCGGAAATCTTTCTTTGGTGTAGTAAAGAGGTCAATCTTGAGGTTCCCGTGGCAGGGGAAAAGGAAAGAGTGGCATACAAGGTTTTGACGTTGCCGAAAGACTGGGATGGCGTGGGCCTTCCAGATCTACAGAAGTACTATGAGGCTGTGCAACTAAGAGTCCTCATTCCCCATCTTAGGGGGCAAAAAGGACTACGGGGGTAGATTTAGAAAACTCCTACCTGGCCCCAGCCACGGTGGCGGAATGGTTATGGGTACCAAGAAAATAGCTCATACGAAGAATTAGGGACCATCCGCTGCTGGGCATTATATGGGAGATTTGGCGGGAACGGGCCAATATGCAGAGTATCACTACATGGCCATCTCATTTGGGCACCCGGAGTCAGAGAAAAATCCCTGATCATGAAAGGTTTCAATCTTGGTTCGAAGCAGGCTTGGAGAGAGTGGGTCAACTCTGGAAGGGGGGCACTTTTGTCACGATCTCAGACTTTGAAGAAGCACTGGGGATGGCCCTCTTGCAGTCTTTCCCTTCCTTCAGCTTAAAGGGATCATTACAAGAGACCTATGGAAGGAGAAGGTCCAGAGGGATCTTACCCTTTTTGTAGAGATCCTTGACAGGGGACCAGACTCTAGAGGTCTAATTTCCGTCATGTATAGGGCCCTGCTACTTGCAGGGAAGGGTTCAACTGAAACACAGGCTCAGAAGGGAAAAGGATTTTGGTACAGAAATAGACCCAGACCTATGGGAGAAAATATGTAAATGTACTTCACAGGTGTCAATGGCATCCCAGTATAAACTCCATGCCATTAAACTTCTGCACAGATGGCAGTACAATCCGCATAGGCTATCCAAGATGTTTCAGTCAACCAGTCCCCTCTGCTGGCATCAATGCATGGGAGGGCAGACTACTGGCATATGTGGTGGGGATGGTCCTATATCAAGGTCTATTGGGATGAAGTGCTGGGATGGATTCGAGAACTTGACGTGATTCAACGTAGTCCTGACCCTTTTCTCATACTTTTTGGGTTGGAGGAATCGTAAGGGCAGCGCAGAACGGGGGTAGTTGCACCGTTCCTCCATTGCATCATCAGGCCCTGCCTCATGATGCAATGGAGGGGGGCCCAGGTACCGGGTAAGAAAGAATGGATCAATGTCGCCACCAATATATGTACAACGGGAAAAATAACAGCCACTCTCCAAGGAAAGTCTGTAACATATGAATTGCTATGGGGTGATTTTGTGAATAAATACATAGCTAGCACTTAGCGGATTCCAACCGGCGATGGATGAGTGCTTGATCTTCAGTGACTTATCGATCATGACCCGGGATTGTTAACCCGCAATTGAGAGGCGTCTCATATGAAGAGGTTCATGCAACACCTAAGACTACCTCAAATAAGTGGACACGACCACCAGCTTGCACCAAAAGAACAACCTGTCCACGCACCATGACCATGAATAGAATGGATACTGAAACAATCGACAAAGATGCTGTTCCATGGGTTGGGAGGGGCGGTACACAAAGACACTGCTTTTGCTTGGGGAAAGGGCTCCTTTTTCTAATATACAACGATTTTGAAAACCTTAATAAAAATAAATTTGAAAAAAAAGTGGGGAAGGAAGGCCCACGGCCTGAACATCCGGGTTTAGCATTTTGTAAACACTTCTTTCTTTTTCGTGAACATTATCCCATACTATTTGTAGCATAGCAGTAAGGAGTGGACATGTTTTTATAGTATAGGCCCTTTTTATTTGACTAGACTCCATTAGGACTGTATTATTATTTGATGGTCGTAGCTTGCTCACATCTTAGATTTAGGTTTGGATAGGCGTTTTTCCACTCCCTTGATAAAGGTTCAATAAACACCCTTGAACTGTGATCGCTTGTGTGTGTCGTACTTTGATACCATGCCCTCCTTACACAGCCCTCAAAGTTGCCACAGTTTCAAGACTGAAGCACTAGCTATGCTGGCACACGAAGTCCAGATAAGAACGAAACGCATGTGGATGAAAGAATGCTTAAGCAGTAAAATAAGCAGATCCTTTGTCACATTCTTAATGGGAGCACCAGAGGTGTGTGGGGAGATATGGAAGAGTTTTACGTCCAACAGAAAAGAAGATAGTTACATGATGACTTATGAACAATATTTTCAAAAACTGAGCAATGGCTAGATTAATGACCATAACTGTTACCATGGTTGAGTGAAAAACATGAATTTTAAAAAAATTTAATTTTTGCTTCTCTGGCCAATGTATATTTCAACATTTGAAGCAAAACTCCATACCATCTTAAGATGCATTTTTTATCATAGCATTTCTAAAGCGCACTAAACCGATAGGCATCAAGGCGCTCGTTACATGATACAAACACATCATACCAGGGACAGCTTATTCAGAGACATGGAAGTGGAAAAGTCAGTGAGGGGGTCCAGGTGATAGAGCATCATGGGGAAACAACAGAGTTTTAAGGTGCTTCCGGAAACCTAATAAGATAGTTCTAATCTGAGGTTGTGGGGAAAGGCGTTCCAGTTCTTGGTAGTGATTAACGGGACGCTCAGTCCCCCTAATCTATTATGGGAGCTAAAGGGAAAAGCAAGTATGTTGTTGTCATTTCTGTTCCTTTGCAGTGATCTACCTCTAACACCTATACAGAGTACAGAAGTCTGCCTTTTTAAACAACCCCTGCCCAATTAAGTCCAGTTTTGTTAAATGTGTTTTTTTTCCCTTCAAAAGTGTCTACAAAGACTCCGAAAGTAGGACATGCACTTCCCACAAGGAAAGATAACCGTTTCATTGTAAATATCCTCTACTCACTAAAAGAAATAGTCTCAAATATTTGCTTAAAAAGTTCAATGTATTCCTTGTTATAAATATTGCTTCCTTGGCCCTTCAGTCTCCTTCGTCATTTCTATCAGCTGTCCTCCGATTTGACAGTTTCTGAGTAGGTGTGCTAGCCCTTTAAGGCAGAGCTAAATATAGACTTAGAAGCCTGAGAGTGGTGGCTCCATCCTCTCTCAGACGCACACTCCTTTTCCAGATCCTGCAACAGCAGTCTCAATTTCCGTGCTCCTTCAAGGAAGGCAATCAAACTACTATGGCAGAGTTGGGACACTGGCGGGTAGGACAAATGACAAACAATAATGAAACGGTTGTTGGTACAGTAACGTGCAGGTATACTTAGGTCAAAGACATATGAATGCGAAGATTTACAAGCATTAGAAATAGTGGAGTAGAATTCAATCCTATAATGCAATAAGTCATAGAAGTCATCATTAACCAGCATTACCTAGCCTACTGGATAACAGCTTTAAAGGAAGCCGCTTTAGTTCTTGCAGAAGGAGCATAAATGCTCTTGGGTCAGGCTTGTCCAACATCATGCCTTGAGAGCCAGAAACATGCTGGATTTTCTGACTACCCCTCATTAATATTCTGAGATACATTTGCATACGATTCTACATGTATGCAATTATTTTCCTCATGAATATTAATGAGGGATATCCTGAAAACCCAACAGGATTCCGGCCCTGGATGCAGCCTGGAGTTGGACATGCCTGTTTTAGGTTATCTTGAACTATTGAAATAAAATTGGGCATTAGAATTCATGGAGGCCTTCTTGACAGGGGACTTGGCACCAAAGAAAGAAAATAATGTAGGAGTTTATAATCAATTCCAATCTATAAAACATCCACTATGCTATGCAGTGCAAAGCTATCTCCACTTCAGACAGAAAAAAAAAAAATGCCAACTCATGGTTAAACTGACACTAACAATGCTACAGAGGAAGTATGATTTCTTAGGATCACATTATCGTTCAGTAAGATAATATAATACTAATCTGCTGAAGGAACCTGGAACTCAAAGATTCACCTTTGCTAAATAAAATTTTTAAGCTGCAGTTTTATTATTAAAGTAGATTCAGGACTAAAGTGGAAATTGCAGTGCAGTCAGCTTTGGAGCCGTATTACCAAAAATAGACCTAGTTGAAGCACTTTGGAGACAGCTTTTCCTTTTTCATCCAAGTGGTCCTGGACTTCGTTTTAGTGAAGGAACCACCCACGAACCCTGCAGTTTGAGTGTCCAATCTTGAAGCAAGCTTTAATTATCTGACGGAGAGGGATACTAATGCTGGTTTAGTCGACAATATATATTGTGTTACTACCTACTAGTCCAATGTCTAGAAGGAAAGGTAAAAGAATTAAGAAAGAAATTGTTAACCCCTGTGCCAACCCGCTGCGTAATTTAGTGAACCGCAATCAGAATACAGCTAAAGGAGCAGGACCATACCTAAATCTCGTCGACTACAGGAGCTATTGGGGCACTTGTGTATAGGCGCGTTACAAATACCATATCATATCATATCATATCATTGTTGACACAAGCATTGAAGAATGAACTCATTGGACATAGGGAGATCCCTGCTCACCTGTAGTACAGAGGATGAGCACGGAACATGTTGAGTTCTGGGAAGATTTGTATATTTTAAGACGCACATGTTCCGTAGACAGAATTCCATCGGAACACAAGACAACAACCAATATTTTGCCAATATTTTCTACAAAAAGAACTGTACGTCCTCCTGTAGTGGCCAGCTCGCCCAATTCAATAGCCAATAGAGATAACAATTCCCTGTTGAACATGTGCCTGAATCTCAGACGTGAATCATTATCAGGAAAGGCAGGTAATAATGAAGTATCAGCACACTACCTCCAACCAATTTGTCAGCAACGCCTGATCTTGAAAATACAGTGATTACACATGTACCTGACGCTGTAGACTCTAACCTTGATAGCTCAGAAACTACTATCCAGGATGAGGACGTTATTAATGATCTGAATTTCAGGCCAAGCTTGAATACTATTCCAGTGACAAAGGATTCCATCTTTGGTCTATGCTCTACTTTGGCCAATGAAAAGTGTGCAGTAAAGATAATTCTGGCTAGGGTAGTGGATGTGATACTCTCTAACAGTATGGCCGTAAGGGATTGGTCTGGAGAAATAGTAGGCATGGATATTGGAAAAGATCAATTTGAGGATTGATTATTGCAAAAGCCTCTTGTCTGGGACTACTAAGTTTAACTTACGGTCCCTACATCTCATCCAGAACAGCGCAGTTTGCGCTGTCTTTGGCTCACGCAAACAGGATCATATATCGGACTCCAGAAAAGCGCTGCACTGGCTGCCTCTCGTGCATAGGATCTCTCATAAAATCCTGTTGCTTGCCTATAAATGCTGGTCCTATACTGCCCCTCCGTACCTGACGAAAAAGTGGCTCACTGACCACCCCACTCACCCACTTAGCTCCAGTGATTATCATTAACTCAAACAGCCCTGATTCAAGTGGACCAAATTTGGTGGTTGCAGCTTCCCAGTATGGACACCTAGAGAAATTATAAATTACTCACCATAGTGACTAACATACTCCTAGTCCATAGTCCCCTTTCCTCCATACTGTATGGGCTTACCTCGCTATTGACGGGAGACAGAACCTTTTTCACCAGAAAACATCTTCCCCTTTGAATTTAGAGGCGCGCAGGGGCACGGCATGCGAGCATGCGCCCCCTGACACCACCCACCGGCCCCACTCCTGAGTCCCCTTTGACGTATCGACAATATTACCATTGCCTAATGACACCAGTTTTATTAAGGGGGAGGATGGAGGGACGTATGGAGGAAAGGAGACTATGGACTAGGAGTACGTTAGTCACTACCGTGAGTAACTTATAATTACTCCTACGTCCCATCCCCTTTCCTCCATACTGTATAGGCGATTACAACTGAATGTAACCCCAGGGTGGAGAGGTGACCCTCCTAAGAAAACAGGTTCGTTAAAACTGTCTGACCAAATGCTATGTCCAACCTGGAGCTGGCATCCAAGCAGTAGTGCGTGCAGAAGGCCGAAGGCGCAGCCCATGTAGCCACCTTACTGATGACCTGCCACAGGACGTTCCTCAGGAAAGCCTCAGCCGTGGCCTTGGCTCTGATAGCATGCGCATGCATATTTGCCGGGAGTGGTTTGTGCTGCCCCTCATAAGCCTGCTTGATAGCCGCAAACATCCATTTTGCTATCGAGAACTTGGAAGCCTGATAGCCTGGCCTTGACCCACTGAAGGTGACCGAGTGCATCGATTTGCAGACGCTCTTGGTTCTTTCCAGGTAGAATTTTAGAGCACGCCTGAAATCCAGACAGTGCAGTACCCTCTGCGCTTCTTCCTTGGGGTTTGAGAAGAAAGTAGGTAGCACTATCTCCTCATTGAGGCGAAACGAGGAGACTACCTTAGGTAAGAATGCAGGATGAGTTCGAAGGTCCTTATGAAAGGTAGTATAGGGCTCTGAAGCCACTAGTGCCTGGATTTCACTGACCCTGTGTGCAGACGTAAGAAGCACAAAGAGGGCTGCTATAATGGTGACCAGAGAAATGTCCACGGACGCCATTGGCTCCAATGGTTTATGCGCTAAGGTGCCCAAATCTACATTGAGGTCCCACACAGGGTGTGGCTTCTTGATAGGTGGGTAGAGCCTGGTGAGGCCCGCCAAATGTCTTAACTATCGAGTTGGAGGATGAAAAGACCTCCACCTCCGAGTTCCTGTAGGCCGCCATATAGGTGCGGCATGTGTCTACTTGCACCCCCGAGTGTGCGAGGTGTGCTGAGAAGGACAGCACATCGTCCAACGTGCAAGTCAAGGGATCGACTTCCTTTGATTCTGCCCAGTGAAAAAACCAAGTCCACTTTCTCTTGTACTGGCTCCTAGTAGCGTCACTTCTAGCGCCCTGTATGATGTCTAGGTTAGCCTGTGACATGAGCAGGTGTTTTAATGCAACCTGTTCAGGGACCACGCTGCAAGGGATAACCTCTGGGGGGCGGGGTGGATGACCATGCCTCTCTGCTGTGAGACTAGGTGAGCTGGACCCAGCGGAAGGTGCACCAGGACCTGTTCCGACAGGCTGAGTAGTTCCGAGAACCATGGCCTCGCGGGCCACTACAGAGCTATCAGGATGATACAGAGGTGCCGGGCCCCCCTGATCTTGTAGATTACCCTGTGGCCCAGGGGAGAGGGAGGGAAGGCATACGCTGCATGTTGTTCCACTATCTACATCGCGTCCCACAGAGAGCTCCAGCCCTGACCCTGCTAGGACACAAACTGGGGGCACCTCCGCAGTGGTTGTCCAGGGTGGCTCACCAGCCCTCCAAGGAAGAGTCTGTGGTGATGGTAACCTGCAGTGCTGGTTGCCTGAAGGGTCTGCCTATCCTCAAGTTGCAGCCCGTGCGAGGAGAAAGGGAGGTATGCTGACGAGTTCCGCCGAGGAACTCCGCTCCTAACTCCATGAGGCTGCGAAGTGCAGCTGCAATCGTCTCATTTTGAGCCTTGTGTATGGTACTGCCAGTAGACATGCCGCCATGATAAGAAACAGGTGTTGGTACGACCATGCTAATGTCACCACTTTGCTGAGAAAATGACTTGAGCTCTTGATGGCTGTGACCTTGTCCTCAGAGCGAAACACTCTCTCGAAGCTCGTATTCCAGATGAGGCCAGGAACGTTCGATTCTTCGTAGGCTCCAGCTGTGACTTGAGATTGATGGTAAATCCCAACTCGTGTAGTGCATTCAAGAGGGTGGAGGAGGTGTGATGAACCGCCTCCAGAGATCTCGCCCTGACAAGCCAGTTGTCTAGGTATGGAGACACATGGTGCCCCTGGGCCCCGAGAAGGGCTGCCAGCACATTCATGAGTCTGGGAAACATCCTGGGGGCTGAATTGAGGCCAAAGGGTAGAACCTTGTAATGGAAATGAAAGCCCATGATCCTGAACATCAGAAAGGACCAATGAGGCTGCCAAATTGGGACGTGTATGTATGAGTCCTTAAGCTACACGTCGCACATCCGATCTCCCCTGAAAAGTGATTCTGCAATAAGCGCTGGGATAACCATCTTGAACTTTAGAAGAGGGAGGGAAAGGTTCAAGGTGGAAAGGTCCATCACCACTCCCAGGCCAGACTGGGTCTTCTTGTGTATGGCAAAAATCTTGTAGTAGAAACCCATTCCCCGCTGGGAGGCTGGGAATTCTTCCACTGGCTCCTCCTTGCCTAGAAGCGCCGAAGATCAGGTAGCCGAGGACGGCTAAGGCTTGGAATAGAGTGAGGCTGCTGCAATCACCGAAGAATGTGGCTGTGCCGAATGGGGTTTAAGCCATCCCTTTTTGGCCAAGGCAACAATATCCTTCTGCATCGGGATCCACGTTCTAGCTGTGGGGCGTTGAATGAGGACATCGACCAGGACCCCCCACCTCCAGCTGTTCCACCTCTGGTTGTGGAAGTATTCGGCCAAACCTTTGAGTCGTTCATGGAAGGCCTTGGCTGAAGATGGCATGTCGGGGTCCTCCTCCTCATCAGTGTCCACTAGGTGTCCGGCTGTTCCGGGGCAGGAAGAGCAGTGCTGGGTGCCGAAGGCTGAGGTGTGGAGACCGGAGCCAGAGGCTGCTGTGGAGGCTGGTATGGAACCACCTGAACTGTGGGAGGCAGGGAAGCCAGAATCGAGGGACCCAGCATGGGCAGCTGGGGCTGCGCGGGGGCCTGAAGCGCTGGAGCCATAGGAGGAATGACTGTAGTCGCTAGAGGCGGGACTGGAGGCAGCATATCCCCCGATCACATCCCAAAGGCTGCTGGGGCCTGTGCATACTCTGCCTTGCTGGCTGCAGGGTGTATCTGCCCAGCGAATCTGTAGGCCACGTACCTGGCTAAAACCAGTCCCACCTGCACACTCGTTCTCCTACCTGCTCCCCAAACAGGGGTGATGTCCGACGAGTGGCCATTCTGTCTGGCGCAGCACCCATTTTATCGGGCTGCACGCCACGTGGCTGTGTCACGGTGCTTGCCGCGCTGGGCTCGGCCTCCTCCTGAACTCTTGGCGGTGGAGCTTGAGGCCTACCCTGCACCTCAGGACAAGGCCTTGTAGGAGTAGTGCCCACAGCTGTGTCGCCGGTAGTGCTGCGTACAGGCGTCCCCTCAGACATTCGTCCGGTAGTAGGGCGTAGCCCCTCAGGTGGACACCCAGTTAAAAAACCTTGGGGTCCCTCAGCAATAGCACCAGAAGCAGCCTCGGTACCTGTGCTGGTACTAGGACCTTAATGGTCCCTTCCACTCGGACGCTTCCTGGGCAAGGAGTCGCCCTTGCGGGGTGCGATTGAAAAGAACAAGTTACTTACTGTCATGATGCCTACCTCCAAGGAGCCAGACCAGGCCCAGCTACCCCAGAGGCAGACATCATGTCCCCGAGGGAAGTCTCAGCAGCCCCAAGTAGGGGCCCTTTGGACTCAGTCCTGGCGCCTTTGGGCCAGGCTCATATTGGACAGCAGCCCTGGCGCCATAGGCGCAAGGCTCATAAAAGATGACTTTGTGTTTAAAGGTGCTTGGTGTAAACTTACCTGATGCAGACCATGCTGCAATATCCGGGCCATCTAGAGGTCTGAATGGGACTACTTTATCTTTGGGGACTACTTAACCACACGGGTGTGGTTAGAGGAAGAATACATACCTGAGAGGAAGGCTACATAGCTGGAACTACTTCGAAGGCTATTTAAGCCACGCCCAAGCAGCAACTCATGCTTCGCGTTGTTCTGCATCTAGCAGCTGGACGCTCACCGTGTAAGCTCCTGCATCCTGACTTCTGCCACGCCCGCCAGCATCCTGGAACACCTGCAAAGGGAGAAGAGAAGAGAATAGGAGAAAGAAGAGTCCTTACCTGCTAAATCCGCATTCCGGAGACATTTCGCCGACGATCCTGAAAAGGAAGACATTCATTTTAAAAGCACATCGCATCGATCGATGCAGCGCCGCATTCCACTCACCTTTACTAGGCGCCTCCATGTTCATCAGCGACCATCTGGATCTGCAGCCACATTTCAGCGCCTAGGGAGAAAAAGACAAGAACAAAGGTGAGTGAGGGAAGAGAATAAGAAAACCTTAATTTGCCTTCATAAGACTTACCTGTTGGGTCATTCCCACTTCATTTCGGGTCGGTGCCGCATCCTGGCATTTCCGGACCCCAGCCCCTAAAGGGAAAAAAGAGACATCAGCGTTAGTGAGCGAATGCTAAGACATTACCTGAACGCTCATTAAAGACTTACCTGATATCTACTGGAACTGCACCCCTCACTTCGGGTCGGTGCCATATCTCCGGCATTTCCGAACCCCGGCCCCTATGGGGAAAAAAGACACAAGCATTAGTGCATTAATGCAAGGACACTAAAGGAACCTCTCATCAAACAACTCACCTGAGTTTCCTTCGTCGGTTCCATTGCTCATCTCGAAATCTTTGTTCTGCACCTGGAATAGAGACAACGGACAATTATTATTTCGGGCTTATACTTATAAACAGAATTCTCACAGTACTTTACCGGGAAGGTCAAGCAAACTTGAACTCTCTACAATCCATGATCCAGTGAAATAACTGGATTACAACGCGCCCCTGCATCAGAAGCAGGATGGAGAGCTCGTCCTTTCAGACCCTAAGAAGGATATTTCTGCGAGTCAGACAAGCCAGATTTGAGGGCCCGGTCCTGTCCATCTTCCGAGTCCTGCGCTTCACCATAGAAGAGGCAACAGCACTCCAAACCAGGCCTGCACCTCCGTGGGAGTCAGGTGAACGTAACACTTACCCCTGGTAACGTGTTCTTTCAACTGGATGTTCTTCATCTTTGACATGGAGTGTCCAGCTTTGGTAATTTTTTGGCAGAGGGCGCCTGCGTCGATGGCGTCGGGTCAATGTCCCTCAAAGGCCTCTGTCGAGGGTGACATCATTGGATGTTATAAGTAGCACACACGGCGCCCGTTGCCTCAGTTCTATTTTTTTTCTCCCTCGTCGTGTAGCAGAGATGCCCACCAATCGGGCCTGACCGTACTCCCCTTGTTGGATCGAAAGCTGTAACAGCATGGGAAATTCTACAACAGGGTAGGTTGGGAGGGCGATGAGGAATACATTGGAGGAACATCCAGTCTATTACCAGGGGTAAGTCACTAGTTCTTCAAATATATTGTGTCCTCCAACGTATTGCTCATCTTTGACAGACTCCCAAAGCAGTATCCACAATTGTGGGAGGCAAAGAATTTTAGAATTGTGATTCAAAGGACAGAGTAAAGTACTGCCTTACCAAAAGCAACATCATGAGCATGGGAAGTATCCAGGGAATAATGCTTAGTAAATGTGTGTATTGATGACCACGTTGCAGCATCACAAATGTTTTTAATAGGGGCACCCCTTTGCAGGGCTGTCGAAGTGGCCGTGCCTCTGGTGGAATGAGCCTGCAAGCCCTCAGGAGGGTCCTTGCTGGCCAATCTATAGCATTCAGTAATAGTGATGATGATCCACCTAGACAAGGTCTGTTTAGAAACAGCCTGGCCTAGCTTGTGTCCCGAATACCCCAAACAGAGCTGGTTGTCCACTCTCGCTTTGGACATTCTGGAAATATAAAAGCTTAAAGCTCTCTTAGGGTCCAACCTATGCAGCCTTTCTTCCTCCTTACTAGGATGATGAGAAGGATAGAAGGCAGGTAGCATACTTTTCTGATTTAAGTGAAAGTCTGATACTACCTTAGGTAGGAAGGAGGGTCTTACTCTGAACACCACCCTGTCCCTGTGGAATATAGTTAAAGGGTGGCTTGGAAGAAAGTGCCTGCAACTTGCTCACTCTATGTGCAGATATAAGAGCAACCAATAGTATAGTCTTAAAGGTCAACAGCCTCAATAGATATAAGTGCAATGGTTCAAATGAAGCACCCATCAGAAACTTTAAGACCAAATTAACGTCCCAAACCGGAACCTGAAAAGGCGAGGGCAGGAACACATTTGTGAGCCCTTTTAGAAACTGAGTAACCATTGGGATTTTGAAAGAAGATCATTCCTCGGATGAGCGCTTAAAGATAGAGAGCACTACTAGGTAACCTTTAATGGTTCCCACTTGAAGACCCTTATGGGCCAATGAAAGCAAAATGATAGAACATCCGGGGTTGAACACTGAAAAGGATTAACATTCCTTTCTCTGCACTATTTGCAAAACATAATCCAACGGCAACGGTACAGAGACTTAGTCCATCACGTCATCCGGGAGGTCCCAATCTTTATATCTCAACCTTTCAGAAACCAATGCGTGAAGGTGGAGAGTTTTGACCTCTGGGTGGAGAACCCGACCTTCCTCGCATGAGAGAAGATCCTCTCTTTGTGGAAGACGTATCGGAGGACAGGTGGACATGTCCAGAAGGTCCGGGTACCACAGTCTCTTGGCCCATTCCGGAGCAATGAGGATCATGTGGGTCCTGAATCGTCTTAACCTTCTGAGAACTTGAGGAATGACAGGGAGTGGAGGTAACGCATACAGGAGTCAAAATTCCCAATCCACCACGAACACCTCTCCTAGAGCTCTTCTGGGAGGAAATTCCCTTGAGCAGTACTGCTCGCACGTCCGGTTGGCACCGGTCGTGAACCGATCCACTTGAGGGGTTCCCCAATGGGCGAAGATCTCTTAAAGGACTTCCTGAGCTAGTTCCCACTCGTGGGAGACTACAGTCTACCTGCTCAGAGCATCCGTCGCCATGCCCAGTACCAGACCTGCATTGCCTGTCTGCAGTGGCAGTGACCCTATGCCTCCTCTCTTGTTGAGGTAATGCATGGCCACCATGTTGTCCTTCATTATCAAGGCATTCTTTCCCCTTACAGAGGGCAGGAAAGCCTTCAGCGCTAGTCTGATTGCTCGCAGCTCCAAAAGATTGATGTGTAGTTTGGACTCAGATGGAGACCAACGACCGCTGACAGTCAGATCGTTGGCATGAGCGCCCCACCCTGTGAGTGAGGCTTCCATAACTACCGTTATCTCGGCCATGGTTGCCAAAAGTGTTCCCCACTCAGTAGATTTTCCTCGGAGGCCCACCACAGAAGATCCTCAGACTCGGACCGGAATCTGAAGCAGATCCGACATCTTCCCTGAGAATTGGGACCATTGTGTTCGGAGAGCCCATTGCAGGGATCTCATTCTCAGGTGTGCTTCTGGCACCAGAAAAATGCAGGATGCCATGAGGCTGAGCAGCCTCAAGAATTCGAAGGCCGGAAGACACTGTACGACTACGGAATTTGGTTACCACCTGTAGAATGTCTTGAGCCCTCACCCTGGGTGGCTAGCACTTTCTCAAGGACGTGCTAACACAGCCCCGATGTACTGGAGCTGTTAGGAAGGTGTCATATGGGACTTCTTGAAATTGAGGTCAAAGACAAGTCTGTGAAAGGTGTGGCAGGTAATGCTGAGATCCACAGCTTGTTCGGAAGAACATGCCCTGATCAACCAATTGTCCAGATAGGGGTAGACATGAATCCCCCCCCCCCCTCTCCTGAGATGCGCTGCCACCACCACCATCAGTTTGGTGAAAACCCTCGGAGCGGAGGTCAACCCGAACGGCAGGACTCGAAACTGATAGTGCGAGCCACCAAAGGCAAACCTCAGGTATTTCCTGTGCTTTATATGAATTGGCACATGAAAATAAGCATCCTGAAGGTCCAATGACACCAGCCAATCCTGAAGTTGGAGGGCCTGAAGGATCTGAGAGAGTGACTATCTTGAACTTGTCCTTCCTGAGGAACTTGTTCAAGCATCACAAGTGCAAGATGGGTCTCGGTCCCCTGTCCTCTTTGGGAATCAAAAAATATGGGGAATACCAACCCTTGTTCCACTCCGCTAAAGGCACTTGTTCTATAGCACCTTTCTCTAGCAGGGTTAAGATTTCATGCACAAGGAGCGGATCCGGAATCCTCAAAGAGTGATACCCCGGTGGATTGTTCTGAGGCATCGACAGAAAAGAAAGCCTGTAAACGTGGGCTATTGTATCTAGAGCCCAAGCATCTGAAGTAATGTCTCACCATTCTTCTAGATGCTGAGACAGCCTGCCCCCCCACTGGTGTGCTGAGACGCAAGGCCTCAGAGCGGGTTTGAAGCAGCTGCTGCAGAGGCTGAAAGTAAAGAACCTGCTGCTTGAGCTGCTTGGCATCTCGCCCTCATCCACCACGAGAAAACATACGTTGGCCTCTTTGACTGGCCATTCCTCTCACCCTTCCAAATGCGGAGTATAAGCGAAAGGATCTACCCCTCCACTGCTGTCCACTAGTACGAAAAGTCTGAGGTTGCTTAACACCTGCGCCTAAAGACTTGGCAGCTGCTTTAGGGGCCTGCAACTTCTCAATGCTCTTGTCAGCCTTGCTGCCAAAAGGATGAGACCCGTCAAATGGCATATTGAGAAGCCTAGCCTGCACATCAGGTGCAAACCCCAGCTTCCACAACCACACAAACCTACCTATCACGGTGCTCGTAGCCATGGATCTGCTTACGCTACCTGCAGAATCCAACCCAGACTGAAGGGACTCACACATGGCTTCCTTGCCGTCCTTAATAGCCAGGAAGCCGCCCCTTTCTTCCCCTTCGGGAATATGCTCTGCCACCACAGATATGCACTCCCACAGAGTGTATGAAAATTTAGCCAAGGCACACGTGAAGTTGGCCGACTTCAATGCCATACTCCCAGCTCAAAATAACTGAAGTGCCCATCCATCCACGCACTTATCGTTCATATCAGCCTACTCTCCTCCGAAATGAGGCATTCAGGGACATAAGGGGTAAAAAAATGGAAGACCAAAAGGGGTATCCTCCTCGTCCGACTCTTCCTCCTCCTCAAAAATGGAAGCGAGGAACTTTTTTCGTAGAGGGGTACACCTTTTGTCAGGTGCAGTACCCAGAGGCTGCCCAGTCATCAATTTATGAAGCGCCTTTTTTCGGTGTTTCCACGGTCACAGGTAACTGTGCCAGGAAAACTGGCACAAACGGCGCTGATGGTGTCAGCTTCGACAACGTCGTCAAAGGCATCGGTCTAACCTGGGTGGAAGACCCTCTAGGCACTACCGACTGGCGTGGCGCCAATGGCTTCGAAGGTGTTGATGGTGTTGAAGACCTTGACCTCTCATCCCGTCTCAAATGATCCTTAGAAGCCTTGTCCGATTAGGACCACGAGGGCTCCCGATGTGGATCACGCCGTTTACCCTGGCTCGAGGGTGCACGAGTATACGGCCGAGACAGCTCCTTGCCGGCTTCCACAGAAGGCGCGGTCGGAGCTTTGCCCTGTTTATCAAATATCTTAAGCATCTCCACCCGGAATGCTTCCCATTCTGCCGCCGTCGATTTCTTGGAAAGGCATCTCACCCTCTCTGGGGTGTCGCCTGGAGAAGACGAGGAAGGTGACCGGCGGTGCCTTCGCCTCGAACGCTTTGATGAGGACGAGTGGAGGGACCCACTCCGTGACCTTCAGCGTTTTGCCTTCTCCCTCTGAGGAGAGTCACCTCTCGACTCATCGATCGAAGGGCCAGGAGGTCAGGATTTATGGGGCTTGGACACCTTGCCTACCTTGAGCTTCCCCTTTCGTTCCCTCAAGGCTTTCCCGGTCATAGACTGGCACTTGGAGCAGGTATCCGTGTCATGGCCCTCACCGAGGCAATACAGACTTGATGCGGGTCCGTGATAGACATCTTGGAGCTGCAGTCCCGGCCTTTCTTGAATCCGGATTTAGAAGTCGTCAGTGTTGAAGATGAGGACATAATGAAAACTTTGAACAGCAAATACTTCAGAAGTGAGAGGCGCGCCGAGTTTCACGAAGCAAACAAGTTTGCAGAAAAAACTTGAACTGAGGCAAGGGGCGCTGTGCGTGCTACTTAGAACATCCGATGAAGTCACCCTCGACGGAGGCCTTCGAGGGACATCGACCCAACGCCATTGACGCAGGCGTACACTGCCCAAAAGTTTCTGAAGCAGCCGAAGCTGGACACTGCATGTCAAAGATGAGGAATACGTTGGAGGACAATCCATTCGAAAAGTGGCCCTACCTTGGGCATTGATTTGTGCCTGATGAAGTTCTTCAAGTCCTATGGAAGCGACCTTTCGAAGAGCTCCCTCCATCAAGCTAACCTGTTCTTTAGAGCGCGCGGTGTAAGCGCATCACGCGCGGTACAATCCTCCCAACCATGTTCGAGGCCAAGGCAGTGGAGTCAAAGAGCGTGGGGGTCAGACATAGGAAAGAGCCCCTCGCAGGCTGGTCACCTGCTGATGCCAAATGACGTTGGCATGCCCCGGGGAGGAGCGTGAGGCCAGAGGACCAAGTACCTGATAAAAGACAGAAGACAAAAGACTGTATCCGCCAGTCCCACCAGGGAAAAACATGTGGAATTACAAGGCCGAAGCCAAACCCAAGAGCGCTGGTGAAAGCGGTCCGCTCCAGTCGATGTGGAAAAGAGGACGGAGGAGTGGTGCCGGTGGGCAGAGTCAGGGGAGCACATGCTCCTAGGGCCGCGCCTCTAAATTTAAAGGGGAAGAAGAATTTTTCTGGTGAAAAAGGTTCCGTCTCCCGTCCTTAGCGAGGAACGCCCATACAGTATGGAGGAAAGGGGACGGGACGTAGGAGTACGTGGTCTCATCCCCACAACCATCAAGATGTTAAATCACCTAACACTCCATTATGCTATCCACGTTGTGTCTGTATTGAGGAAATTGAGCCTAACAGTTAGAACTCTTTTTTTTTTTTAAATAGAGGAAATGTAATGATATTGTTTCAGCAAAAATGTAAGAGTTATCTATCTTGACGTCTCAAGACATTGAAAGGGTGGAATTGACCACCTTTCAGAATCAATCTAATTGGGTGGTGGTAAAGTTTGTCAGATGTATGGTTGTTGAAAGGCTTATGTCATTCGTTAATGAATTTTACACTATGAGGTACTGCATTCAGCTCTATTATGGTCCAGTTAATGAGGAGCGATTCAGGTCCCTTATGTACACCATGGTGGGTAAAGCAAGGAATTAATCTACGAGGGTGAAAAAGAGGTTGGGCAACCAAGTCCTACCATCCAGATTGGCTCAGCAATCCCAATCTAATGAATATTGGAGACTGTTTGTAGATGAACCATCTTATTGACCGTTGGAACAGACTATTTTATGCCCAATCCTATCATGGAATACTAGAGAATTTTGATTGTTTACCTCACAGATAACCAGCAATGCTTCTCTGACTAATCAGATATCTTTCTCTAGCAAAAGACTTGGTTGACGCGACCTTCATTATGGATGGCTATCGAATATTTGTACAACCAGCAACCAGAGCTCAGAAGGGGTTGCCTATGTATTGGCCTGCAACATGGTTATGAGGCAGTGGGTAACAGTACTGGGGTACAATGCAAGAATGGCCTAGCTGTTATGTTACGTCATGTTATTAGTTTCTTAAAGAGCGCAACACGCCCATAGGCCTCAGTGCGCTAAAGGGAAAGACATTTGATGAAATCAGCACCAAATGGTAAGCAGCTAGTGAGAACTAGCCTAATCGTTAGCTAGTGTTAAAAAGAAATGTCTTAACAGCTTTCTTAAAGCCTAATGTCTTAACACGCTTGTCTCGGCAGCTGTCTATTATGTTAAACTCCTGGCCCATCTTAGACCCCTCATATCTCAGGCCACTGCTGAAACTATCGCTATAGCGATTATCGGCACAAAGATAGACTACTGTAGTAGTCTTTAGGTAGGATTTAGCAAAGCGGATACCAACAGACTCCAAGTTTTTCAAAATGGCACCGTCAGAGTAGTTGTTGGATTATCCCGCTGTGACGACGTATTGGTTGCTAGTCTATGTTGTGTCTGGCTTAGCTTGACACAGGGAATGCAGAAGGAATGTTGTGATGCCATGTGGAGTGTTTGTGTCTTGAGTGAATGTTCCATGTTGGTCAGTCAGCCAGAGGTCTGGGTGATAGGCTGCCAGTGTGTTTATGTCCTATAACTATCTCATATGTAACCTAAGTGACAGCTTGTAAAAGTACATAAGAAGCAAGTAATAAACCTAACAAGCTAACTTAAGAAACTTGAGAGTCACTTCACTACAGTCTATCTCTGCATTGGCTTCCTGTGGAGGCGTGCACCCAGTTTCGACTCCTGGTCATGACTTAAATGCAGACTAGGCCTTAAGCCTTCGTACCTGCAAGACCTTATTTCTAATAAGGTTAGCAGCAGAACCCTCAGATCAAGTAACCAGGATTATCTGACCCTTCCTAGATGTAGGACGAAGAAGGTAGAATGTGGAGCCTCCTTTATTGCAGCCCCTAAAGCATGGAATGTGCTTCCTCCTGCTCTCCGTGGCCTTGTTTCCCTGGATCTAGTTAAGAAAAAACTGAAAACTTGGTTGTTTGCTTAAACCTTTGGCGCAGCTTGATTGGTGACAATAGATTATGAATAGTGTCTCCCTTTTTCTCTGTTGTTGCTGTTTTTTTTTTTACTTGTTTATTTATCAACAGCGCACAGAAGCAAGCATGATAAACTTACATTTGTTACAGACAACATATGACATTTGGAATACCCCCCTCACCCCAACTCCTACGCCTGCAGAAGGCATTGTTCCCGGGCCTCATTCCGTCCCGCCAGGCAGCGAGCCGTCCCCCATACAATGGAGAGCGGTTGCG
Organism: Ambystoma mexicanum; assembly: GCF_040938575.1. NCBI lineage: Eukaryota > Metazoa > Chordata > Amphibia > Caudata > Ambystomatidae > Ambystoma > Ambystoma mexicanum. Next base: position 414,857,476 of record NC_090934.1, on the reverse strand, counting down.
ATCAGGCGCGGCTTAAAAGTAAGCGCCGGATATTTCTGGTCGTAGTCCAGGATCGGAGTCCAGACGTCCAAGAAACGATAGTCTGCCCGCCTTAGCTGCGGTGACCTTTTCAGCTATTAGGATGTCCCAGAGTTTGATCCACCATAGGGCCATGAGGGGGCCTTCCGCAGTTTTCCAGGTGCGGGCTACTTTGATTTTGGCGGCCAGCAAGAGTTGAGTGATCAGCGTGGCCCTCCTCCCTGTTCTCGGGTAAGCGTCCGGGTGCGGGATCCCAAAAAGGACCTGTTCGGGAGTTAGCTGAATGGTCACTTGGGTGATGTCTTTTATAGTGGCGAGGCATTGGGTCCAAAACTCCTTTACCTTAGGGCAGGTCCACCACATGTGGAAGTAGGATCCCGAGTGGCCGCATAGACGCCTGCAGTGGGGGGTCCAGGGCTTGTTGGAAGTGGTGAAGAGGTAAAGGGGGGTAGTACCATCGCAAAAGCAGTTTGTGGGCGCATTCCCGGTTGGTGATGCAGCGGGATGCCGTGAGCGTCGTGGTCCAGATATCCACCCAGGATTGGTCCTCTATAGCGTGATCCAGGTCTGTCTCCCACAGGGACATGTAGGAGGGTTTAGAGAGGAGGGGGTCGTCCAGCAGTAGCTTGTAGAGAGCGGAAATCTTCCCTCAGGCAGGCAGGTCAGACGCTGAGTTCCAAAGGAGTAAGAGGCCGAGTTGCTGCCATTCGGGTCTGGGGGTTGGAGCACCAGTGTCTTAGTTGGGCATAGGAGAATCTGCCCGTCTCCGCTAGCTGAAAAGAGGATTTACATTGTTCGAAGTTAAGGGGGGAGTCTCCTGCGAAGAGCTGTCCCAGCGTTTCAAGGCCTCCTGCGACCCAGTTCCTGAAGTTAAGTTCGCTGGATGAGCTCCCAGGGAGAAGGCCGGGTTGAGGAAGATTGGGGAGAGCGCACTCGGGTCGCCTGGGATCCCTCTCTATCTGCGGGCCCACTCCCATGCCTCTATCAAGTTTTTCGTGGCCATCAGCACATCTGGCCAACTCCGACGCAAGGCGTTGGGGAGGAACGGGAGGAAGCGAAGAGGCAGGGGTAGGCGGGATTGTTCAATGTCCACCCACTTTGGGCGACCTGAGGCCTGGAGATGGGCCAGCTGCGCTGCTATATAGTACTTGCGGAGATCCGGGACCCCCAGCCCTCCCAGTCTAGCGCTGGCCAGCATCGTTTTCCGGGGAATCCTTGCTTTCTTGCCCTTCCATATAAAGTCAATCAATTTCCGCTGAAGCTTCATGAGGGAGGGAAGGGGGATTGAGACAGGAAGGGAAGCGCAGGCATTTAGGAATCGAGGAAGAAGGTTAATTTTGCAAGTCGATATACGGCCCAGCAGGGAGATTTCCTGCGACCGCCAGCGCGTGAGTTCCTTCTCCAATTTCTCGAAGAGCGGGGGGAAGTTGGCCTGGTATACTTTTGTTGGCTGTGCTGGGATCTGGACCCCCAGGTATGGGATTGCTTGGGTGCTCCATTGGAACGGGCTTTGCTTCTCCAGGGCGACCCTTTCGTCTGGGCTCAGGCCCATACCGAGGGCTATTGATTCTGAGAAGTTGATGGTGAATCCCGCTACCTCGTCGAAGCTACGGAGCTCCCCCAGAGCTGCCCTCAGGGAGGATTGGATGTTTGTGACGGTTAGCAAGACGTCATCCGCGTAGAGGGCGATCTTGTGCTGGGTGGCGCCTATCTTCGGGCCGCTTATCAGATGGTTTGTCCGCACCCGTTGGGCCAACGGTTCCATGACCAGGACGAAAAGCAGCGGGGACAGGGGGATCCCTGCCTCGTTCCACAGGTAGGAAGGATAGGGTCGGACAGGTGGCCGTTAACTCTGAGCCTGGTTTTGGGAGCTTGATAATTTGCCAGGAACATTTTCCTGAAGATTGGACCAAAGCTGAAGGCTTCGAGGGTAAGAGTAAGAAATGACCAGTCCACCTTATCGAAGGCCTTGGTCGCGTCCAGGGAAAGTAAGGCCAGCTGCTGGGAATTTCTTGTGGTCATCTCTACGAGGTTTAGAGCTCTGCGAATGTTATCTTTCATGGACCGGTAGTTGATAAAGCCGGTTTGGTCCGGGTCTATGATGTTCGGTAGGACCGGAGCCAGGCGGTTAGCCAAGATCTTTGAATAAATATTGGCGTCCAAATTGAGCAAGGAAATCGGTCTGTACAAGCTGTTCTCAAGGGGGTCCTTTCCGGGCTTTAAAGCGAGAACCGTGATGGATTCCTGCATGGACGGAGTGATCGTTCCGGTAGTCGCAAATGAATTGAAAAGGCGGGCCAAGGGAGCCACCAATTGGGGACGAAAGAGTTTATAAAACCGAGTGGTGAAGCCGCCCGGGCCGGGGGCCCTAGGCTTCAAACTCTTTATAGCCTCTTCCACCTCCTCCTCCTTGATAGCCGTTTCTAGCTCCTGGCTAACCTCCGGGACCAGGCATGGAAGGGCCGCCTTACGGATTTATGCGCGCTGCGCTGTCATCTCGGATTGATGGGCCGCGGCTAGCCGAATTTTCTCTTGGTCTGCATAGTGAACCGACCCCTGTGGGTCTCGAAGCCTCAGGATGGATTTCTGCATCTTCTCCCTAGCCAGCTTGCTGTACAGGAGCTTGTTGGCTTTGTTATTGTGGACATAGTACCATTGTTTGGTTCTAGCAAGCAGGTTTGCAGTGGAGTCGGCGTGGAAAGCCTCCAGCTTCTTCCTCGCCATTTGAAAGGCTTTGTAGGATTTCGGGGACCAGCCCTTCCGCTTGTGGACCGCTTCGGCTGCACAAACCTCGGCCTCCAGGGCGTCCCGGTTTGCCTTCTTCTGTTTGTGAAACGCGGCGCCTTGGGCGATCAGTTCCCCCCTGAGCACCGCCTTCATGGCGTCCCAGGTGTTGGTGGGGGACGTGTCTTCGTTACGGTTCTCCGTAAAGAAGTTTTTGATTGTCCTGGCGATCGCATCTCTCACCGTCATGTCCCCCAGGATAGGGTCATACAAGGTCCATTGGCAACGTGGAGGGGGATCCGGGTCGAGGACTCGGAGGGAGAGCGAGACCGGGGGTATGGTCCGAGAGGATCTGAGGGCCGATTGCGACGTCATCCGTGAAGGCCAGGATCCGGGGTGAGGCCAACATCAAGTCGATTCTGGAGAAAGTGCGATGTACATATGAATAAAAGGTGAAGTCCTTCTCCTCCAGGTATAACACTCTCCAGGTGTCGACGACATCAAGCGTGCGGAACAAGTGGTGCAGGGCCAGGGCTAGCTTCTGGTCCCTGGAGGTTGGGGGGTGAGACCTGTCTTTAAGGGGGTCCAGGGCCCCGTTGAAATCACCCCCGATGACAAGTTGACCCTCAGTGAACGGGAGGAGGATCTCTTCTAGGTCCTGGTAAAATCCTTCTTGGAACTCATTCGGGGCATATGCTGAGATGAGAGTGTAGATTTGGCCCATAATGATGCATTTGACAGCCACAAAGCGACCCTCTCGGCAGCGCAGGACGTCGAGGACCTGGGGGTTCAAGCCCACAGCCAGAAGGATAGCGGTGCCACCCTTTTTGGTGCCATTGGACGCTAAGAATTGTGTGGGGAAGAGCCTGCTCCGAAGGCGGGAAAAGTCAGCTGGAATTAGGTGTGTTTCCTGAAGGAAAGCGATTGAGGTTCCGGCGGATTGCAGCCTGTGTAGGGTGGATTTTCTCTTCGGGTGGGCGGGGGGGGGAGGATTTGGGCTAGTTCAGGCCCCTAACATTCAAGGTGGTGAGTTTCAATTTCTGGTGCGGGGGCTGGCTGTCCGAGAACCTTTGCTGCGCGGGGGGGGGGGGGGGGGGTGGGATTGGGAGGGACCTAGGTTAGCCATGGCTGCGATGTGTCAGCAGAGTTAGAGCTCCTGTGGCTGATGTTTTTTTAACAATAGACTCCAACGGGAGTTCTGGACGGACTAAACTGTGGCCGGGGGGCCGATTGGTAACTGCCGGCGGGTCCCCCGGACGTCCCAGGCCGGCAACGGACGACCTGGGCAACATGATCGAAGTTTTCTCCAAGGGTAATACGATGACATCCACCTTGGATGAGGGTGTAGGCCGCATGGGTCCGCGGCGGGCTTAAGAGAATATCGCTAGTCTCAGTGCCACTTGATCCTTAGGGGAAGTGTGGACCATCATCTGGGTTTGCGGGATCTCTGCACTCGTGACCAGGGGGTCCGTTTCGGCTTGGGGGAGCCAAGCTCCAAGGCCGGGTCCGACCGAGGTGGGAGAGAGGGCCCGAGCCCTCGGGAGAGCCTGGTCGTAGAATGGAGGCCGCGTCCTCGAGGTGACTGATGGTGCGAAGAGTGCCTTTATACGAAAATTGTAGCGCCGTAGGAAACAGCCATTGTAACGCACCTGCTGGTCTCGGAGAAAAAGGGTGAGAGGACGGAGCATTCTGCGTTTTTAAGGGGTTAGGGGCGATAGATCTTGGAAGATTTGAAGTGGGGATCCCTGGAAGGAGAGCTCGTCCTTTGAGCGGCCATCGCAGCAATGGCCTCCTTCGTGTTGAGAGGTGGACTCTCGTGATGACATCTGGGGGAAGAGTCTGTGTCAGATCCCCGCAGAGGGCGCATTCGGTGGGTACGGTCAAGTAGGAGTTGCGTTTCATCTAAATCCGGCAGTAGAGATTGAAAGAGGGTGCTGACATATTCGGGAAGTTCTGTGTCCGGGATTGATGAGGGGACCCCTCGGATCCGTAAGTTATTGTGCCGGGAGTGGTTTTCCATATCCTCTTGCTTGAATTCGAGGATTTCGGTTCTGTCCATTAGAGCTTGGATGTTACGTTGCATCTCTTTCATCGAGTTAGAATGGTCCACTGCCAGTTCCTCAACCTCCACTATTCGGTGTTCAACGTTGTCAATCCGTTGTTCGGTTTGTTCCAACTTGGCTGTGAGTTCCGTCATGCAGTTCCGGAATTCTTCTTTAATGTCTGACATAAAGACCTGAAGGTCTTCCTTGGTGGCCAGCGTGCCCTTCGCATCGGAGTCCCTCTGGGGAGTTAGATTTCGGGGGGGTCGGTTTTCTTCCCCTTCTCCGGGGCCTGCAGCATGGTGGCAATGTCGGTGCCCCTCGATGATTTCACCACCTTGGTCATGGCTTTGGGGGAGAAGCGATGGGTCCCGAGAGTTGGCCCCCGGGAGAGTTGGAGGGGGGCTGAGAATATGCTCACTGCCAGGGGCCACAGGAGCCTAAGGTGGCGATAGGAATGGAATGGGCCAGGGCGCCCCAGGAGATTTCTCAAGGAGGAGGGGCAGGAGTGCCTTCGCAGGATAGTAATAGTGTCGTGATGAGAAGCCACACAAAGTGAGAGGCCCGGATCCAAGGCAATGGGCTGGAGGTGGCGGTGGATCCGCTCCGCCGGTGCGTGGTGATGGTGGGCAGGGGCGCCCCAGGAAGCTGCAGGAGCACCAGGACCATCGCTGTGGAAGCAGACCACGATCAATAGGAGGTGGGGGGAGCGCAATCCAGTAGGCCTCAGGGATGGCGCCGGCCTCCAGGCAAGCCCCCGAGGGAAGCCAATCGTGGGTGCAAGTGGGGAGGCTCAGGGGCCGGAGGGACAGAGCCCACCTCACTCAATGGGGCCAGAGGCGCTCACCTGGAGAGTGGCGCGCGGATCACGCTGGAGATAGTGGCAGGGGAGCCCTCCTCCAGAAGGGCTCCCTGTGGGTGTAGGCACGTCGGTTCCACCGGCTCAAGGCGCCAGCTGCTGGGCGGTGGGTCCGCCGGAGCTTGAAATGCTTGATGGGGCCAGCGGCGCCCGCCTAGAGAGTAGAGCGCCAACCGCGCTGGAGGTGATGGCTGGGGGGCCCTCTTCCAGAAGGGCCCCCTGCGGCTGCAGGCACCACTGGCTTAGGGCGCCGGATGCTAAGCGGCGGGTCCGCCGGAGCTCGTCTTACAGGGGGAGGCCCCTGGATGAAGCGGCAGTGGTCCGCTGGGAGCCCCTGCGTCAACAGGCCCAGGCGAGGGGGAAGGATGCAGCGCTGTAGCTCTCAGCGTTGGAATGGCGGGAGTCCAAACGGTCGCTGGACCCGGCAGTCTCAATCGAGGACCCCGTGCAGATGAGGGGGAGGGATGGGGGAGACGGCAGGTACTACAAGGGTAGAGCTGTTGCATGTTGGAGCCAAGCAACCTCCCCCCCGCATCGGGCAGGAGAGCGCCAGCGGGCCGCGGCGGCGAAGAGTCCCGGTCGTGGCCGCCATCTTGAATCGCGGCGGAGAACACCGTGGAGAAGTTCCTATGCCGCATTTTCAGCCGCTCTGCTGCGTTAAGGGCCAGGGATGTAGCAACGGGCGCAGGAGACGTTCCGCTGCAGATCCCTGTCAGGAGGCCGTTACAGCATAGCGGGAACCGGCGAAAGATCAGTCCGAGCCGCGGACCCCAACGGAGGCCATCAATGGAGCAGCCTCATCAGCAGCGCTCCAGGCCACTCCCCCCAGCATCTACATTGTTGTTGCTGTTTTAATGTTTCTGTTTGCACCCTAATGCCCATGGGTCCATGGTTGTGCTACATAAATTCCTTAAAGTACAGTAAAGTAAAGGCATGATAAGTTGCATATGGAAACAGGTAAGGAGTTCCAGAGTTGGGGCCTGAACAGAAAAAATGGCCACTGAAACTCTAACTTGAACCCTGGGACAAAAAGCATGGAGTGATCAGTTGATCTAAGATTACGAGTAATGGGGGACTTGGCTATTCTATTCATTAGATGAATAGGCGCTTGATTCGAAAGACTTTTGTATGACAAGGTTAACATTTTATGAGAAATACACTGGCGAACAGGCAGCCAGTGTATGTTTTGCCTTGACAGGGCTACATGGTGACACGGAAGCAGATTACAAATTGTCCTGATTGCATTAGTTTGGACAACTTGAAGACTGAAGATGTTTCTTAGAGTTGCCTTTAAGTAGGCCATTGCAGTAGTCCAGTTGAGAGTTGATAAGCGCAGCGGCAAGGGAAGCAGTGTTGAAATTTAAAAAGTACTTAATAGGAACCGTAGCACTTTGGTACTTATCTTCTATGATCCCTCAGATGGAATGTACACCGATTTACTGTGGAAACAGGCTACAGAGCGGTTATACAGGTGGAAGCTAACCAATCCTAAGGGATTCACAATTGCAGCTGGTAATTTTAATGCTCAATGTACAAACTTAGAAAGTGGAGTGATAACTGACTAACAATGCAGATCATTATCAGAATATGCCAGAGTAATAATTCAGAATGACAAGTTACTTACCCCTGGTAACATTCTCTCGACTGTATGTTCCTCCCAGTTATTCCTCATCTTTGACATTTGTTGTCCAGATTCAGCTGCTTCTGGAAAAAATGTCGAAGTAGGAACATTCCTCTGACGAACGCTTGAAGATGGACAGCACCGCCACGTAGACTTTAATGGTACCAATCTGGAGCCCTATATTGGCTAAAGATAGAATGAAGGATAAAACATCTGGTGTTTTAAATTGAAAAAGATCTACATTCTTTTCCCTGCACCAGTTGCAGAATTTATTCCAACGGCAACGGTACAAAGACTTCTGGCATAAAGCAAAAGCTCCATTACGTCATCCGGGAGGTCCTAGTCCTTATATCTCAGCCTTTCAGAAACTAAGCGTGAAGGGTGAGTGTTTTGACCTCTAGACGAGAACCCGACCCTCCTCTCGCGAGATAAGGTCCTCTCTTTGTGGAAGACCCATCCGAGGACAGCTGGACATGTCCAGGAGGTTCGGGTACCACGTGCTACTGGCCCAATCCGGGGCAATTGGGATCATGTGTTTCCCGAACGTCTTCAACCTCCTGATCACAAGAGGAATGAAGGGGACTGGAGGAAACGCGTACAGGAGTGAAAATTCACAGTCCACTATGAACGAGTCTTCTAGAGCTCCTCTTGGGAGAAATTCCCTGGAGCAAAACCATTCGCACTTCCGGTTGAGCTTGGTCGCAAACAGATCTACTTGAGGGGTTCCCAAAAGGGTGACGATCTGTTGAAGGACTTCCTGAGCTAGTTCCCACTTGTGGGAGACACTGCTCTGCCTGCTCAGACCGTCCGGCGCCGTGTTCTCCTCCCGCCTAGGTGAACAGCCGATAGGGAGGTTCCTTCTTTAATTGCCCAATACCGTAGCTGCATTGCCTCTCTGCACAGTGGTAGTGACCCTACACCACCTCTTTTGTTGAAGTAGTGCATGGCCTCTCTGTTGTCCGTCATTATCATGACATTCTTTCCCCGTACAGAGGGTAGAAAGGCTTTCAACGCTAATCTGATTGCCCTCAGCTCCAAAAGGTTGATATGTAGTTTGGACCCCAATGGAGACAAACGACCGCTGATTGTCAGATTGTTGGTATGGGCTCTCCACCCCGTGAGTGAGGCGTCTGTCACTACTGTTATCTCCAGCCAGGTTTGCCAAAAAGAATCTCCCTTCAGAATATTGTCCTCGCAGGCCCACCACAGAAGATCCTGTGAAACCCTGGAAACGCTAGTTGGAATCTCTAGTAGGTCTGACATCTTTCATATGAACTGGGACCATTGAGTTCTTAGATCCCACTGAAGGGATCTCATTCTCAGACGGGTCACTGGCACCAGTAAAATGTAGGATGCCATGAGGCCGAGCCTCTTTGGGAAATCGAAGGATGGTAGACTGTGGGCATTCTGAAATGTGGTAACCATCTGAAGAATGTCTTGAGCCCTCACCTCAGAGTTATGTATCTAGTACGGCTCCGATGTACTGGAGCTTTTGAGAAGGTGTCATATGGGACTTCTTTTAATTGAGGGAGAAGTCCAGTTTGTGATGAGCGGTAGGTGATGTTGAGATGATTCAGGGCTTGTTTGGGAGAACGCACCCTGATCAGTCAATCATCCAGGTAGGGGTAGACGTGAATCCCCCTCTCCTGAGACTCGCTGACACCACTGCCATCAGTTTGGTGAAAACCCTTGGGGCGGAGGTTAGCCCGAATGGCAGAACCCAAAATTGATACAACTGGGAACCTTAGGTATTTTCTGTGGTTGAGATGGATTGGCACATGAAAGTAAGCATCATGTAGGTCCAATGACACCAACCAATCCTGGATTTGGAAGGCCTGAAGGCTCTGAGAAGGTGTGACCATCTTGAACTTGTCCTTCCTGAGGAACTTGTTCAAGTATGTCTCAGTCCTCCGTCCTTCTTGGGTATTAAAAAATAAGGGGAGTACCAACCCTTGTTCCTCTCTGCTACAGTTATTGGTTCTATAGCACCTTTCTCTAGCAGGGTTAAAATGTCTTTCACAAGGAGCGGATCCGGAATCCTCAAAGAATGGTTCCCCGGTGGATTGTTCCGAGGTCTCCTTATGAAAGGAAGGCAGTAACCGTGGGCTACAGATTCTAGAACCCAAGCATCCCAAGTAATGTCTCGTCATTCTTCTAGTTGCTGAGACAGTCTGCCCCCCCCCCAACCTCCACTGGTGAACTGTGACTCAAGACCTCAAAGCGGTTTTGAGGCTGCTGATGCAGTGGCCGATGGTAAGGAGGCTACTGCTTGAGCTGGCTTTGCAACTCTACCTCGTCCACCACGAGGAAACTTTCTCTGGCCCCTTTGACTGGTCATTTCTCTAGCCCTTCCAACTGAGGAGTAGAAGCGAAAAATCTACCCCTCCAAGTTTGCCCATTAGGACGAAAAGGCTGAGGTTGCCCAATAGAAGCTCCTAAAGATTTAGCTGCCGCCTTTGAGATCTGCAACTTCTCAAGGCTCTCGTCAGACTTCTTGCCAAAAAGGTGAGACCCGTCAAAAGGCATGTTGAGAAGGCTCGGTTGCACATCAGGTGCAAATCTGACTTTCTCAATCATGCAAATCTGCGCATAACGGTGCTGGTAGCCAATGGTTCTGCTGATGCTATCCGCAGAAAGCAAACCTGACTGAAGAGACTCGCACATGGTCTCTTTGCTGTATCTAACAATAGTTAGGAAGCCGTCTTTTTCATCCCCTTCGGTAATGTGCGCTGCCGCCATGGAAATGCAATCCCATAGAGTAAACAAAAACGTTGCCAAGGTACAAGTGGAGTTGGCAGATTTTAGTGCCATGCTCCCTGCAGAGAATACCTTGCTTGGCCATCCATCTACGCGTTTGTCGTCCCGATCGTGCGCCGCCTGTTTTGATGTTGCAGTAGCTGCCTGCAACACCATGCTCTCTGGAGTGAGGTGTTTTGACAGGTAGTCAGGGTCACTACTGGAAGGGCGGTACTTCTCAGTTCAGTTTTTATAAACTGTCGGATTGGTCTACGGAGCTTCCCAGTACCTGGCCACCATTTTCTGCAAGGCTACATGGAAAGGTAAGGTGGGATCAGATTGTGGACCTTTGTCAAGAATGTCAGTAAGGTCGTTCTGTCCTTATGGTAATGGGGGCCTACTCCAATCCATGTAATCCACCACATTTGACATAAGCTGCCTGGAGGATGCACCGGCATGCTCCCCATCCTCTGGTTTCCCAAATTCAAGTTCAGGCGAGTTATCTACCCCACTTGTGGTTTGAACATTTTCATAAAGGTCCTTCATCCTAGACTCTTCCACAATGAAGCTCTCTGGTACACATTGGATGCACCATATTCCAGGCCAAATGGAGCCTCTTCATCAGACAGTTCCTCCTCTTAAAGAAATTGCAGTAAGACTTAAAAAAAATCTTTTTTAGGCAGTGAAACATAGGTCTTTTCTGGAATGACGGATTTTGGCATAATTGGCTTCAACACCAAAGTGGTTGTCTAGGATTTCTTCATCTGCGCCATTGCTTTAGGAGGGGCGCTCGGCGTCGATAGGACAGCCGGTAAAGATGGCGCCGCTGGCGTCAATGTTTTCGGCGTCGATGTCAAGGGTTTGGTGGGCGTTGAAGGCGCTGCCTGAGTCAAGGGTGTCGATGGAGTCAACGACCTCAGCCTAGAACTTGTGCTCGTTTCTCGAGTAATGCTTCGATGAAACATCAGATCGAGGCCTAGAAGGCTCACAATGTGGATCAGGCCTTTTCCCGGGCTCGAGGGTGTGCAAGACCTACGACGAGACCTTCCCTTTCTGGCTTCTTTCAAAGGCTCGGTAGAAGCATGGCTAGGTTTTTGTTTTTCAAAGATCATAAGCATTTCAGCACTGAAGGCTTCCCACTCGGCCAGAGTGGATTTTTTGGTCGGGCAAGCAACTCTTTCGGGGGAAGCGTCCAACAACGAAGTGGACTAAGCCTTCTCTTTGTCTTCTTCGAACTGGACCACTTGGCCTTCTTCCTCCAAGGAGTCTCTTCTCGACTCGTCAGTCGAAGGCTTTACAGGTCGGGTAGGGGATTTTTTTTTAGGGGTTTTGCCCCACCTTCAGCTTTCCTTTCCGTTCCCTCAAGGTTTTTCCAGTCATGGACTGGCAGTAGGAGGTGTCATGGTCTGCTGAGAGGCACCACAAGCAGATACGGTGCAGATTCGTCAGGGAAATTTTCGATACATAATCCCGCTATTTTTTTTAAACCGGACTTCTGAGTCGTCTGTGTCGATGATGAAGACATGTTTGAGGATTTTTAACAAAGATGTCACAAGATATGTCACAAGATATGAGGTGCACACAATTTCATCGAAGCTATCGCTGTCGAGGAAAAACAGAACTGAGGCCAACGGGCGATGCGTGTGCCATATATACCTTTGATGACATCACCCTCGACGGAGGCCTTCGTGAGACATCGACTCAATGCCATCGACACAGCGCCCTCTGCCGAAATTATTTTTAAGCTGGACAACAAGTGTCAAAGATGAGGAATACGTGGGAGGACACAATCCATTTGAGGGGCTTGAGATGGTCAGAAGCATTGCTTGAATTTAGTCTCATACCCTTGTTGTCTTGTAAGAATGAAGTAATGCTAGAGGTTGTCAAATGGACTAATGGCACTAGTGCTTCATGCCTGGATTGTATTTTTGTAACCGATATGTTGCAATGTAAAAAATGTAAGTATAAAGTTATATTCACATCACTAAGTGACCATGCAATGCTGAATGCTTTGTTTCAACTCTACATTCAGAAGACTAGGAAGGTAGAACTCGAAAAAGCATCAGTCAATGTCCAGGCCAATAGAATTGTATGGACAGAGGCTAAGCTAAAAAAGGGCTAATGAATACATTGCATATATATATAGCTTGTCCTCCGGAAGAAGTACTCAAACACTGTAAAGGAGATCTGGTAGAATCCTTTGCATTAATAAAGCTTAGGCTACATAAGCAGGTAAAATTACTGTTCAAGGAATGGATAACTCCCTAATATTTTATTATAAAATGTATATGGAAAAACATCAGTTGTGTAAGAAAGTGAGGGCCATTAAGAATAGCAAGATTAAGAACGGTCAAGAAAACAAAATGGAGATTGGGACTTCGTACCCCAAATACAAGAATTGGTTACATAGTCACAAATCCGGTCTTGAATCAGTCAATTGGACAATGATATATGGTCTGATTCGTACACACAACTCTTGGAAATGTTGGTATCTCTTTCAAACTTATCTCTCCGCAACAGCTGCTAAGGAAATGTGTGCCACTGCGGAAGAAGACTGGAAGGTACATGTAAAGGGAGTATATTGGGACCAATGTAATGTGAAATATGAATTCTTTTTTTAATACACGGGAGGACTAGTTTTAAATATTGAACTTACTGATATATTGGACATCTTGGCAAGGCTAAAACCGTCCAGGTCCCCTGGTCTGGATGGTTTAGCGAATGTTGTATTGAAGTCCAATCCCCTATTTTGGGCCAGAATACTGCACGAAATGTACACTAAAATATTTATTTTTGGCACTCTCTCCCCTTGTTGGCACGGGGGAGGAAGGAGGCGGAGGATAAAAGACTGTCAAGTCAATGGCTTGAGAGAGGTATAATTCAGAAACCACTTTCAGTAAAAAGCCAGGTCTTACCTTAAGTGAGACCCTTCTCCCAAAAGAAACGTAAAAACAGGGGTCTGCAGCACAGAGCCTGTAGCTCGCTGACCCACCTGCCTGAAGTAATCACGACCAAGAAAACGGTCTTCAGGGAGAGCAGCCGCAGAGAACAGGAATGCATGGGCTCAAAAGGGAGCTACCATCAAAAAGGTTGACACTATATTTAAATCCCAATCTGGGACAACTAAAGGAGTTGGCAGCAATTTATTCACAAGGCCCTTCTAATTGGGCCATGACCGGGATCGTAAAAAACAAAAAAGGAACCTTATATAGGGACCTCTTGAAAACAGACAAGGCGGCCAAATATCCTTTGACTGTGGTAACCTGAAGGCCTGCTGAGGCAAGTGACAGAAGGAAATCCATCACTGTAGTGGGGAAAGAGTTGGGGTCAATCTTGTGTTCCCTGCACCACGCCTCAAATATTTTTCACCTGCACGCATACAGGGATCTTGTAGATCTGCATGGAGCCAGCAACATCTCGACCACTTCTTCAGAGAGGTCACAGTCATCATATTTCATCCTCTCAAGAGCCATGCATGTAGGTTGAGGGATTCTGTGTTCAGTTAAGCACCAGACCTTGCACCTGGGTCACGAGATCCGGGCGACGAGGCAACCCGGAGAGGTGGGCGGATGGTCAGATCCAGAAGGTCCGATTACCATGTCCTCCTCGCCCAGTCCAGGGCGATCAAGATCATGGTTGCTTAAACCCTCTTCAACCTCCTGAGAACCCAAGGGATGACAGAGATTGGAGGCAAGGCGTAGTGGAGACGGAAAGGTCCAATCCACCCGAAACACATCACCTAGCACACCGATCACAGGAAGTTCCCTCGAGCAAAACTGTTTACACTTCCTTTTGGACTCCGACAGGTCTACTGCCGGGGTCCCCAGAGAGAGAAGACCTCCTCTAGGACTTCCTGGCACACTTCCCACTCATGTGAGACCATGCTCTGCCTGCTCAGAGCATCCGCCAAACTGTTCGCTGTCCCTGCCAGATGAACTGCAGAGACCGAGATTTGGTTCTCCAGCAACCAGAACCACAGTTGCATCGCCTCTCTGCAAAGGGGGAGGAAGCGCGCCACCTTGCTTGTTGAGCTAGTGCATGGCCACCATATTGTCCGTCAGAATCAGGACATGCCTCCCTTTCAGAGACGGAGCGAACACCTTCAGGGCTAGTCTGATGGATCGCAAATCCAGCCTGTTGATGTGCCATCTGGACTCCATGGCTGACCAAAGGCCATTCACCTGCAAGTCCTCGCATTGAGTGCCCCTACCCTTCAGAGATGCATCTGTGACCACTCATGCCTGATACCACAGAAACCAGAAGTGTGCCCCTGCCATGGGATTGTTGCAGTCAGTCCACCAACCAAGGCCGACCACTGACCTGGACACCCTGAGAGAATCTGGAAGGGTTCTGAGGTACTGGGACCACTGACCCCGTAGTTAACCCGAGTTAACTCTCTCCCCGAAAGGGAAAGCCTTCCCTACCTGAGTGTCCAGGACTGCACCGATTAACTGCAGCCTCTGGACTGGCGTCACATGGGACTTTAAGTTCAGGGAGAAGCCCAGCCTAGACAGTAGTAGGCAGGTGACTTCCAAGTGAGACAAAATCTGACCCGCCAACTTCTCCCGGGTGAGCCAGGTACGGGAATACGTACCTCTGGCTCGCCTGAAGTGAGCCGCGACTTCCGCCATGAGCTTGGGGAAGACCATTGGAGCAGAGGTCAACCCGAAGGGGAGCACCTTGAACTGATCACGCTTGTCCCCCATGAGGAACGTCAAGAACTTACTGTGCTTTTGGTGTATTGGCACATTTCCTCAGGAACTTGTGCAAGGCCTTGAGGTCCAGAATGGGACAGAGACCTCCTCCCTTCTTGGGTACCAGGAAGTACTGGGAATACCAGCCTGATCCCCCTCTGCTCGGGAGATGCCTCTTCCACGGTACCCTTCAGCAACAGGGCTTGTATATCTTCCTGGAGCTCCTGTCCTGGTCGGCTTGGAGCTGGTGGGAGTTTCTCCGGTGGTTTTCTTAATAAGGGCCTACATGGCACAGGAAGCCAAGGTTATTTACTGCCTTTGGGGCCAATGCTCTGCCAGCCATCCACCAACTGGTAAGTTGTAGAAGGGGAAAATCAAAAAGCCTTACAGTGTGAGACGCCCCTGCTGCTGTTTGCTGGCCTCTGGAAGACCCACCTGCCCCTTCCGGAGCATGAGAAACGCTTCTGCCCGTGCATGGTTTGCGGTAGCTGCGCCTTCCGCCATAGGGCACATAGCGTCTGTAGCCTCTGCCCCTCGAGGCAAAGCTGAAGGCAGGTTGGGGCGGCTTCGCAACTAGGCCCAGCGATTTCACAGCTAACTTTGTCTCCTTACATTTTTCCAGGGGGGAGAGGGGAGTCTGCTTTCTGGCGAAAGAGGTGCTCACCTTCAAAAGGCATGTCACGAGCAGCCTGTTCTGGTCATTCAGAGAAAAGCCACAGATTTTCAAGTAGGCTTGTCTTCTTAGGGATACAGCCGATCCCATTGAGCGGCCAACGCAGTCGGCCAGGTCCAGGCCAGTTTGCAGAAATTACTTGGCTAGCTCCTTCTCATCTTCCACCAGCCGTGAGAATCCATCCTGCATTTCTCCCTCAGGAATGTATTGTGCCACCTGCTCCACAGCCTTCCACAAGCCGAATGAGTATTTAGCGAACCCACATGCTACGTTGGTGGCCTACCGCGCCATTGCATCCAAACTCTAAACCCTCTGTGTCTGGGGGCAGATTTGAGATGGAGGTCGCAGGTCTGTTGGCAATTGTGGCTGCATGCACAACAAGGCCTTCTTGAGAAGATAGAAAAGATGGATCACCTCTTGCCGGCCTGTACTCCCCCCCCCCCCCCCCAAATCATAGTGAAGCTACCCGGGGGATGGAGCAGCAATGCTGCCACAATAAAGCTGTGGGATCTGCTCTGCAATTGCCGGATTAAGAGGCATATTTCTTTCTGTCACATGACCTTCGTCCAAGATGTCTGAGTCCATAGCCCGGAGATGGCACTGCCGAGGTCTTTAGACCTAGAGTATCTACAACCTTATCCACCAGCACCCTAAATTTAGCATGAGTAAGGGAAACTCCACATCTCGTGATATGTCCAAGCCTCTTCTATCGTGGAGCCCTTGAGCGAGTGCCAAAAGATTGGTTTGATCATCTAAATAATCGACGCCTCCTGACCCTTGAAACATGGGATTGTTGGCACCCTGGTCACCTCGCTGATCGGTGCCAAAAACGGTCACCCTGGAGCCGAAGAATTCGGTCCTGAAGGGTGGGGCAAAGGATCGGTCACTGATGGTCGGCGCAGAGGGTCTATCTCTCGATGTCGACAGAATGGCCGCTGGCGTGGAACAGGGCTTTGGTACCCACGAGATGTCAGGGACATCTGCACCTTGATGCTCTTGGGAAGTACCTGGCATCAAAGGTTATGTGCCTTTTTCGGCATCGAGCCCAAAGGCTTCTCCGACGACGGTGTCAGCAAAGGGGCCTGCCTGGGGTCGGGGGTACCAAGCGCTGCTGCTGCCACTGAGGCCTGCTGCTTGGGGGTGGGAGGGTACCCGCACCAGCCAGTGCCTGTTTTTCAAACATAGGCAACATCTGACTCTTACAATCTTCCACCTCCTGCAGAGTGGTCAGCCCAGCCGAGGTCTTACCTTTGTCCAACGAGGAATGGGATTAGGACAGTTTTTCTGAAGTCCAACTAAGGGCTTAGTAAAACCATTCAACTGAGAAAGTACAAGACTCCACTCTTAGTATAAGGCTGTACCACCTGAGCTTGTTGGTATTGTACACAGAGCAGCCAGGCTTATTTTAGGAGGGAGATAGGGCTGTAGATCAGTAAAAATGAAATTTTAACAGAAATGGTCCAAAGAAACACTGAAACACTATGTATTGTAAAAAATAAATGGTTTACTTAAACACACGTAGGCCCAGATAAATCTTGGCGGAAATAAGTACTATCACATTATATGTAATCACAATTATAAAAACACAACACTATGCCTTGAAGGTACACAGTCCAAAGCATAAACCTTATTTCGAACACTTAACAGTAGTTCTAGGGAAGTCTAAACTTTTCATACACATTCAGTATAGTTCACACCCATTCTTGGGGAGTAAAAACCAATGGTTACTTTCAGATTACATTCAGTCATTCAAGGGTGGTTGACCCTACCAGTTGTACCGTGACACTCAGTAACAAATCACATAATCAGTCAACTGGACGATATATGTTTGGTGAATAGTGGAACACTTATACTAGGTACAGTAAAAACCTATAACTACTTTTGTGATAACACACAGTTATACTAGGTGAGTTAAAACCTAAGGATGTAATTTTCAATTACAGGTGCTTTTGAGATCAGTGAAACACAAATTGAGATAAGCAGTAACTTATTTTTGGAGTGCACACAGCTAACTCAATGCAAGTAAAACCCATATACGTTTTCAAGGAGCTAACAGCAACTTGGTGTGGGTATACACCTAAGACTCTTTTTGTGTCTGTGTAAAACAGACCAGGGAAAGCAAAACCCAATGTTACACTTTATGAGTGACTCCAAGTTATTCTAGGTAGGTAAAACCTAAAGCAGACTTATTCTGGATAGGCTAACAGAAAGTCAGGGGAAGCAAGACCCAGTTGGGGGACACTCACAATTATCCTAACATGAATAATAAAGTGAAACCAACAGCACTTCCTTTGGGAAGAGGCACAACCAAATCACAGGTGAGTAATATACCCTAATATCTACTTTCTGTTAGAATGGCGAAACAGTTTCTAAGGCAAAGGGCCCAATCCCTTAAAAGTCTTTCCCTTATTCTTGGAGCATGAGTGTTCTAAGTGGCAGAAGGGGGATCTCTAGGGTCTAGTGTCAAACAGGTAGTCTCAAGATAAGTTCTTAAGTAGCAAAGGTCAGACTTCCTTAGGAAGACTGTTCAAACAGCTGAGTATTTTACTTTAGGGTTATTTGAGGGTCCAGGGGCTTCGCAGAATACACCCTAGGAGGATTCCAGCAGTGGGACTGTGTGAACTGGACGAGAGGCCTCCCAATCAAAGAAAACACCCCACAACTACACAGGAATCACAAGAGATTTAAGGTAAGTAAATACGCAACCCAGCACAGTACCTCAGCACAGAAGAAGACTTTGCAGCAGGAGGACTTCAGGATCTGAAGCCAAAAACATGGTCAGTGGATTCCTTGTCGTGGTGACTGAAAGCAGGACCTCGGAAAGGACTTTGCAGCACGGATCAACGGGAATTCTCTAGGCAAGGTTTTCCTTGCGGCTGGATGCCGCTCTGTGGATTTGCCACCTTTTACAGGAGCCCAGGAGAAGACAGAATATCACCCGGTCACTGGAAATTGTCTGAGCCGCTTTTCCTTCATCATCCTCTTCGGTTTTGGTTCCAGTGGATGACCAGTCTTCAGATTCCAGGTTTGTAGTATTCAACAGGAACTACAGCACAACTTCTGCATTCTCTCCCTGCATTTTCCAAAAAGGGGAGGTCTGGTGGTCCAATGAGGACAGCCAGCCCCCCGCTGTGATGTGTCCCCATTCAGGCAAGGAGAAAGACAAAGGGCTGTGGTGTTTTGGACTCCTCCCTCGATTCCTGTCTTCACAGGCAGACAGACTGGAGCCTGGGCGGGGAGGGACACCCACCGGAGATAAAATCACACAAAGGAATTGCCCACCCTGGATGTCAGGGGAAGGAAGAAGGAAGGACAAGAAACACACAAATGGCAACAAAATAAAAAACAAGACAGGGGTCATTTTGGTAAAATGAGCACACTTGGGTGCCTTTAATGCAGCTGTGAACACAGCCTGCGGTAAAGTTGCATCAAATTAGTAAAAGGTATCACTGCCAACAACCATTGAAGGTACGCTTGTCCCTGTAACAGAATTGTTACAGTTTTAGTGTGAAAGGGGACACATTGCATTTCCCCAGCACTCCACATAAGGTGGAGTGTGCTGGTTTCACCAAATAAAATGCAAAAGGGATCCAAAGATCCTTTCTACCCTTGGGAACTGTAGTTCTCTCAAGGCTAGCCAGAGAAAGTCAAAAGGGGAGCCCCTAGGGGAACCCAGCAACAACAGGCACTTATTGCCAAAAACTTGTCAAAGAGGATCACTTTAAAAAGACACTATGGAGAGTATAAAAAATGACACCCATGAAAAAAAAAAGAGTTAAAAATTTTGTGAGTGTGGAAAAAGATTCCCACTCACAGAGGTATAAGGCAAAATAATCAACCAGTAAAGCAAAAAAGTTCTGGGGTTGACATAGGTCTGGAAGATTCACCATTACTATGAAAATCTTACCTAACAGGTGGCACCTCTTCTTTTGATGTGACGAGGAAGAGTGGCTTCTTGAGTGCCAACGCTTCACAGACTTCTGTCGATGTTTCTCTTTTTTTCGGGGGAAGCCCCTCTGTATCGGCCTCGGAGGACCGGGCGGTTGACCGTGCAGGGGATTTTGAAGGCGATCAGCCCAACGCGAGTTTAGCTGTCCAATCGCGCACAGACGCAGGTTCCTTTTCGAGCACAACACGCAATCGTCCGTGTCGTGATCCACACCGAGACACCACAGACATATGTCGTGCGGGACGGTGACTGACATTTTAGAGTCGCAGCTTATGTACCGCTTGAGACCTGACATCTTGCGGTCATAGAATTGAAAAATATATGACAAAATGTCATCAAAAAAAGAGTCAAAGACTTGGTTGTCGTGTTCCTCAGAGCAGCGGGTCTAGTGTGCAGAAAAAAGGAAATGAGGTTTGGGGCATAGTGACGTGGTGTGCATATATACACAATGCCCGAAGTCACATCCGGAGCAGGCGATCAAGCACCAAGCAAGATGGATGGACTACTCAGTCGAGGTCCCTTACACCCCCTGCAGAAAATGTTTCCGATCAGCAGAGCTGGATGAGGATATATATCAGATGAGGACACTGTGGGAGAAAAGCAATCCATTGAAGATTTAATTCAATTCTACTCAGGTAATGACAGTCTAGAGAACTTTATAATTTGCAGGATGCCATAGGACCAAAAATGCAACAAGAACGAATATTCTCTGGAACTATTACTGGTAAAAGAACTAGTGTTAAAAAAAGATTGAAACACAAGGATCTTCATTTTTTCTGCAAAAGAAGCCAAGCAAAACTCATCATTCATCATTAAGCTGTGGTATAGAAAGGAAGACTGACCACCTAAGTAACTTAATAGGTGAAAAGGGCAGAGCCCACTAGTGGCTCAACCGCCACTCAGGTTTATGAACTTAGTTGAAACCATCTTAAAGATCTAAGGAACGTGCTGTGGTACTGTCCCATAGGAGGATATTCCGTTAATAGGACTGAGGTGGTGAAAGAGTAGGTTAGTACACTCTCCTACTCTGGACTGGTGGGGGAATTAGGAGGTCTGTACTAAGGTTGTTTTGTAAGTTAAGGAATCAGTAGATTGAAAGCTCTTATTGTACCTACACACTGAATCTCACCATCACATTATTGTACTCAGGGTCTTTAAAATAATGAATAGAGCGTGTAGTTCCTGGACAAAGCTTAAGGCGGAGGGGCAAATCAGGGAGGGCAGGCACTCAATATTCGGATCCTCACTTGGTTCACTGCCACCGTCTGAAATCTGGCATGTCATTATTGTATGCCTGCAGTGTGATTGCAGAGCTCAGACGGCAGCATAATATATACAACACCTGATAAAACAACGGGGGTCTTGTCGGCCAGTTGAACTGTTTTGCTGCTGCTTCGGCAACTAATCTACTCTATGCGGGAACAGCACGAGTCTGCAGAAGCAGTTTTTCCACAAACCATATTCAGACCTTTGGCAAGGGCAGTCTCACAGTAAGTGGTTGAAGTACAACATAGAAATGTGATATGGAACGAGTTACTTAACTGTAACTATTGTTCTCCAGCATGCGTCTGGCATGGATTGACATGCTCATGAATCTATCCCTGTCAGGCTGGGAAACATTGGTAGAAAGAAAAACCGTTTCACTTACAAAATGTATTTCTCCTCTAAAGCAATCACTGTCCTCTGGGTCATACGGTCCCATCCGATGACAGCCCTCTCCCTAAGCCCCTTCAGATTTGTTCAGCACGTAAAGTGGCAGTATGACCACGAAGAACCGCAGAGGGGGTGGAGGTTTTGCATGTGAATCTATCCAAGACCAAAGCTGGAGAACAATAGTTACAGATAAGTAACTTGTTCCTTCTCCAGCATCGGTCTAGCATGGATTCACATGCTCATGAATAAAGAATACAAAGCAGTACAACATTACACAACCACAGGAGGTGGCAAGGCTCAACAGAAGCAATTAACTCTAACCTCTGGAACAGACTCACCTCAAGCAAACAGGTTGCATAACACCACTTGGCCGATTCTGGAAAACGCAGTGGAACCTCGTGAAGGTGTGCATGAACCTCCACGTAGCAGCCGTGCAGATGACCAGCAGGGGCACATCAGATAAGAATGCTGCCGTTGCAGCAATCGCTCTGGTGGAGTGAACTCTCCAACAGCCGGGCAGTGCACAGTTCGCCAACCGATGACAGAGCATGATGCAGCCAGAGAGCCACCTTGCGATGGAAGCCGTAGAGAAGGCCTTCCCATGGTTAACAGAAGCAAAGTTCACGAACAGCTGGGAAGTCTTTCAAAAACCCTTTGTGCGCGCCACATAGAACTTCAGGGCACGAGCCACGTCCAGCGAGTGCAAGGCCCTTTCAGTTGGCGACAAAGGTTTTGGGGAAAAAACAGGCAACATCAAAGGTTTGTTGAGGTGGAAATCCGATGGAACCTTCGGGATGAAAGAGGGGTGCTTCTGCAGCACCACCGTCGATTTGTGGAAGGTCAGGTATGGCTGCTTACAGGATAGGGCCTATATCTCAACCACCATCCTGGCGGAGGTGATGGCCACCAGGAAAGCTGTTTTCCACATAAGGAACTTGAGAGGGGCCTGATGCATAGGCTCGAAGGGGGCTCCCATTGCCTTGTCAGCACCACGTTGAGTTTGCACGCCGGGGCAAGAACCTTCACCGGCGGCAAAGAATGAGGAAGTCCATTGAGGAATTCCTTGACGAGTCATAAGACCAAAGTGAAGACCTTCCTGGAGACCTGGTGTAGCGGGAGATAGCTGCCAGATGTACCATGATCGAGGCATGTGCCAGTCCAGTGACCCTCAGAGGGGTAATCATCTGCGACCGGCACCACATAGCGAAACGCTTCCACTTGTGACCGTAGCACTTCAAAGACGACGACGACGACTGACTGGCGAGGACCTCTCTCCAGTCCGCAGGAAACTACTATCCCCCAAACTCTAGGACTGCAGGAGCCAAGCACTCGGGTTGAGCGATCCTGGGTTGTGATGCAGGATTGCACCTCCTTATCTGTCAAGAAGATCTGGGACCATTGGTGGCTTGATCCGAAGTGACGGAGACAGGCTTAGAAGGTCCGGATACCAAATTTGCCTTGGCCACACCGGGGCGATGAGTATCACCCGGCACTGACCCTGTGAGTGTATTGCTGACTCGTAGCAGGAGATGCAACGGAGGAAAAATGCGTACAGAAACATCCCCTCCCACGGGAAGGAAAACACGTCCAAGGCTCCTTGGTTGGTGGAATCTGCTGGCAAACTTCTGGCATTTGGAGTTCGCCGCCGTCGCAAACAGATCGTTCTGGGGCCTGCCCCACTTGAGGAAGATGTGGTCCACCTGGTCCTGCTGAGCACAATTCCTTGCTGAGGGAATCCGCAATGGTGTTCTTGACTCCCGCTATGTGAAGAGGGACGAGGGACAAGGAACATTTCTTGTCCGTCGCCCAGCGGCATAAATCCTGTACTTCCCTGGAGAGCCCCGGGAATCGAATGCCCCCTTTTGCCGATTTAGAATATCATGCTGGTGTTGTCCGTGAAGATCCTCACCACCTTGCCCTTCAGAGACGGAAGGAATGACTTGAGGGCCCAGCACACTGCCCATCGCTCCAGGATGTTGATATGGAGTTCCATCTCTTACGGCAGCCACAGGCCTCTGGCATGCAGATGTCCGGTGTGGGCTCCCCAGCCTTACAGGAAAGTGTCTGTGGTGACCGTTTCCTGGGATGGAGGGTTCTGAAACCCTGTGCCATGGGTGATGTTGGAGCGGACGTGCCATCACCTTTTCGCCCAACGGAACTCGTCGTCCAGAGTGATCTTGTCCGCACTTTCCAGACACTTGTACCCAGCGAGCGTCCAGGAACTCCTGAAGGGGTCGCATCTGTAAGCTGCAGAGCCAGATGAGGTAGATGCAGGACATCACGCCGAGCAACGACTTAATGGTCCGCACCGTGGCCACCTTCATAGACAACAGCCGCTACACCTTCCCCTGAATGGCCGATAAAACCTCTCCTCCGATGGTGATGCTAGGCAAGACTCTGTATGGAGTCTGGCCCCCAGGAACAGCACGTTCTGCAATGGTGTCAAGCAGGACTTTGGATAATTGATGGAGAATCCCAGATCTGTCAGCAGCTTGACAGCCGCCTCTGTGTCCGACGGCCAACTCTTGCGAGTAGGCCCAGATGAGCCAGTCGTCGAAACGTGAATCCCCCGTAGATGCAAATGGGCCACCACCGGTGCCAGGCACTTCGTGAACACTCTGGGGGCAGACTTCAAGCCAAAGGGTAGGGCCTTGAACTGGTAGTGCTGCCCCCGCACTATGAAGCGTAAAAATCTCCAGTGTTTCCTGTGAATGGGGATGTGGAAGTAGATGTTTGTTTTGTTTTGTTTGTTTATTTATTTTATTTATATAGCGCGTCAGACCCTGGAGTAAAGGGGCGCTTAAAGACAAGTTACAGAAGGTACGATATATGTAGAATTTACAGTTATACATTATGTGGAAGTGATATACAATATATACAATCAGCGGTAATTAGGGCATACAATTGAAACATTTGAATAGTATGTACAGTATATACAGTAATCATGGTCTTAGTCGGACTTTGGATTGGTTTTTAATTTGTCCAGTAGCCAACCAATGACTAGCTTCCTGAACAGATGGAATGAGGCGGCCGATTTGATATTCAGCGGCAGGGATTTCCAAAGTTGAGGGGCAAGGACCGGGAAGCTTGAGCCACCAGCTCTTTTGGAGGTAAATCTGGGCACCATGAGGCAGAGAGTGCTAGCGGATCTAGTGATTCTGGTGTTCGGCTTCAAAGAGAGTTTGTTGGTGAGATATGGGGGGGCTAGGTGGTTTAAGGCTTTGTAGGTGAGGCGGAGAGTTTTTAGGTACATTTTTTGTTGAATGGAAAGCCATTTGCAAGAGGTTCTGATGGGGGAGATGTGCTCTCTCCTAGGGATGTTTAGTGCTGCTCGCAGCGCATTGTTTTGGAGAATTTATTAATTATAGCTTGGTTCGCCCCTAGGTGAGTGCTCTGGCCAATGTGAGGCAGCTGTTCGTAGACAGAAAAGGTCTACAAGCTCTAATTAGTTTCCCAGTGTAGGCAGTAGTAGAGGCAGTCATGTTGACTTGTTTTGAAAGGTTAGTATTGGCATCAAGATAGAAGCCTAGGGTTTTCACATACTTAGCGACGGGGATGATGTTGGTGTAGTCAGGGCTGAGTTTCTGTAAGTTATTGGGAGAACGACCAGAAGGAGTTCCGTCTTCTCATCATTCAGGCAGAGGCCATGTGTGGCCATCCATGCCTGAATGATGGAGAAGATTTAGTTGATCCTGGTGACGTCAGCCTGGTTGTTGCCAGAGATGGTGAGGAGTATCTGGGTGGCGTCCGCATAGTTTGTGTAGGTGACACCCAGATGGTCCAATTTGTCAAAGAGAGGTTTTCGAAAAATGTTGTAGAGGGTGGGGGAGAGACAAGATTCTTGAGGGACACCACAGGTAATGGGGATGGGGTCTGATGCAGCTGCAGGTGAAAAAACACATGGTTCTATTCGCTAAGAAGGATTGTATCCACATGACAGCTGAGGGTGAGAAGTAGGCAGCAGATGAGAGGTGGATGCAGAGTATTTTATGATCGAGCAAGTCAAAGGCTGCTGAGAGGTCTAGAAGGAGCAGAATGGCCGCTTTTCCTTTGTCTTTGATGTCATCAATCTGACTTTTGAGGTCAACAAGGGCAGTTTCTGTTCCGTATTGAGGTCGAAAGCCGGATTGTCGCAGCCCTAGTAGTAGTTGATTGGATTCTAATTAGTCCTGAATTTGTAAGTAGGCAACTCTATCAAGGATTTTTAGCAGGAAGGGGACCGTAGTGATTGGCCTGTATTTTGTGGAAATGGCTGGGTCTAAGGATTGTTTTTTTAGGAGGGGGAGAACACATGTCTGTTTCAGGTTATTGGGTATAGAGTTGGTGGAGAAGGATAGGTTTATGAGTTTGGAGATGAAGGGGGAAAGGTCTCTTGCAGCATCTTTGATAATCTGGGCAGGGCAGCTGTCCCCTTTGCAGTTCGAGGGATGCTATAATTTTTTGGACTTCCGGTATGGTAACCTTTTTGAATGTGAAGCCAGCGGAGGTATTGGTAGGGGTGGATATGCTAGGGGTGGAGGAGTTGCTATTGGATAGTTGTAGTCGTTTAGCCTCAATTTTGGTTTAGAGGCCGGTGATTTTGTTGGCAAGGGCATATTGGATGCTGGTGCACCAAGGTTTGTCTTTCACAAAGGTGTTTGTCGGTGGGTTAGGGTTTTCTAATTCCTTCAAAATGGTGAAAAGTTCTTTAGCAGAGGGTCCTGCCTTATCAATTCTCACATTGTAGGCTTCCTTCTTAGTGTGAAGTATCTCTTTTTTTGTAATGGGTGGAGATGGTCATAAGATTAGTTTTGTTTTCAACTGATGGAATAGTTTTCCATATGGTTTCCATCTTGGCTTTCTTTTTTCTGAGGATTTTGAGTTCAGGTGTGAACCAGGAGTTCAGATGCGATCTAGGTTTGCCTTTGCGTGATTTAAGAGGGGCCACAGCGTCAATGGCGTTAGTCATGGCGTCATTGTAGGTGCTGACTAGGAGGCTGAGGTCAGCAGTGGCTGGGAGAGAGTTACGGAGGAGGAGAACCAGTGGTGTGAGGGTGTCTGCCGTAATGTTGTGCTTATTTCTGGTTAGACAGGCAGGCGCGAGAGGGCATTGTTTGGGTTTGGGGTTGTTGATGCTGATGTCAAAAGGTATGAGGAAATGGTCTGTCCATAAAAGAGGTTGGTGATGTTACAATTATGGGCTGCAACCCAGTCGATTGTTCTGCCTTTCTGATGGGTTGGCAGTGTGTTGATTTGAGTATAGTTATGCTCTGATAGGGCGTTGGCGAGGGATGAGGCAGGAGTGTCATTGGGGTCATTGTACCCGAGGTTGAAGTCTCCAAGAATAATGTTTTGTGAAAGAGGCTTAGATATCTTCCTCAAATGTACCTGTGGGACCTGGGGGTCTGTATATAAGTTGCATGTTGATGGAGCTCTTGGGGGGTAGTTTGTATTTTGATGGTGAGGTACTCGCATGATTCTAGTGGAGGGGAGGTGATGGATCTGAGGTCAAGTGAGGATTTGAAAATGAATGCTACACCTCCTCCGGGAGCATTAACTCTATCAGTAGGGGGGAAGGGTGGTAGAGTGGGCAGGAAAGGTGTGGGACAAGGGATAGGGTAATGTCGTGGGCAACTGAGTTTGGCTAGTCCATTGCTAAGTGGTATGTAACTGTTTGAGCTACAAGGTGTGTTGTTATTCAGGACACAAAAAGGGAACATAATGAGAATGAGCCAAGGGAGCATAATTATGAGTACGGGGTAGGTTGAGGGCGGGGCGAAAGCAGGTGGGCACTGTAGGCAATTATAGCCAGCTACAGCTTAGCTTGGCTGATATGATGCAGAGTAGGCTACTTCAGATTTTACTGGTGTAGTGCAAAGGTAGGCTAGTTCAGCAAAGATGTTACAATGCAGGGATAGGCAGATTGAACTTTGCTGATATATTACATAAGGGGGCAGATTCAACTTTGATAGCACAATAAGAAAGTAGGCTAGTTCAACTTTGCTAATCAGATGCAAAAAAGGACAGATTCAACTTTGTTAGCACAGCGAGAAAGTAGGCTAATTCAACTTTGCTAATCAAATGCAAACATGGGCAGATTCACTTTGCTAATACAATGCATGAATCGGCTAATTCAATTTAACTAGCACAATTAGAACGTGGGCTAGTTCAGCTTTGTCGCTAATGCAGTGTAGAAACCAATTATATGTGTACATTGCAAGGTTTGCAAGCACAGTGGGCGTTGGGGCGGATGCAGTGAGATAGCGGTCCAGGATGCAAAAGTAATGGGGCTGCATAGAATTGTTCGACGTACCAACAACAGATGAAGTGAGCGAGCTGGTACAGTTACATGTAGAGGAGTGCTTGTTTGATTGCTTTAGAGCAAGTGAGTGACCTGTTCAGTTGTAACGGCGTCAAGGGGAGTGAACTCACTGTGGTGCAGCGCGCTAGTTCGGAAATCGTTGAAGAGCGGTTTCAGAGTGCCGGCAGCGGGGGATGGGCAATGTCCTGCAGGTCCAGCAATGTCAAGAAATCCACTCTTTCCAGTTGGCCGAGCACGTGCAGCAACGTGACCATTCTGAATTTCTGATACTCTAGGTACTTGTTCAGACGTTGCAGGTCTAGAATGAGCTTCCAGCCCCCTGTCTGCTTTCTTACCAAGAAGTATGGAATAGACTCCGGAGACCCGGAGTTGCTGGGGAACCAGCTCTATTGCCCCTTTTCGCAGCATGGCAGTACTTCCTCCAAGAG
The DNA here is from genome assembly GCF_040938575.1 of Ambystoma mexicanum. NCBI lineage: Eukaryota > Metazoa > Chordata > Amphibia > Caudata > Ambystomatidae > Ambystoma > Ambystoma mexicanum. The sequence goes on along the minus strand of NC_090934.1, from coordinate 414,829,778 downwards.
CAGAGGGATGTGCAGCTGCTGATGGGCCACGAGAGGGATCCGCGGACACCTGTGCTGAAATTCCAGGGTATGTCATTGGGCGAGAGCGTCCAACACCCATTTGTCAGTGGTGATCTTTTCCCACTCGCTGAAAAACCTTCAGCCGGCCTCCCACTGGGGTGCATGGGTGTGGGGGGGGCATCATCTTGGCCAGTTCAGGCCGGCTTCGCTGCTGGCGCCCTGCCCAGCTGGCGACAGAGAAATTGTCCTCCTCCACCATAGGCCTGGGAACGGCCTCCGTGGACTTCCTCGGTCGTCATCTGGAGGGCTTACGGTACGAGGAGGAGAAACCTTTCAAAGACCTGCCCGACTTTGATCTGGAGCAGCGGTGCTGCTGGAGGGTGCCCAGGGAACGGGCCGCCTCTGCATCTGCCTTGATGGCCTGTAGGGACTAGTCAACGACCTTCCCGAAAAGGTTATCTCCATCGAAAGGCATGTCCAGTACCTCCGTTTGGACATCCTGGTGGATATTCGTGGTCTTCATCCAGCGTTGGCGACGAAGGCAGACATCATTCTCCATCTGCCGGAACCCCTTGTCAGCAACGTCCAGCGCCATTGCGATGGCATGATCCGACACTACCTCTCCTTCCTGAAAGAGGGCAAGCGCCTCCATCCTCTTGTTGTCCGGGAGCAACTCCAAAATTGGACCAAGCTTGAACCACAACTCCCCGTCGTACCTGGCTAGCATCGCCAGTGCATTGGCCGCCTTCATGGTGGACGCCACAGTGTAAATCACCTTCCTCCCCATGGCGTCCACCTTCTTAGCCTCGCTGTCCAGGAGGGACTGAAGACGACGAGGACCGGTTAGATGACCATTTCCTTGCAGCCGCCGAAACCACTGAATCTGGCGATGGTTGCAACCTCAGACACTTGGGTGCGGATTTCGGTACCTGGTATTTCTTCTTCAGCCTATCCCATTTGGCTGGAGCCGTGTAAGGGTTCTTCAAGAGGGCCAGGCCCTCCTCCCACACATCGTCCAGGAGGGGAACTGCCATGATTGTCTTCCTCTTGCTTTGCGCCTCTGGTACAGGAAACCCTCCTTCCTGGTTTCTTCAGGCACAAGCTGGAACAGCTCGGAGGCACTGGATATCATAGGATGGAACAACCTCACATTGTTCGGTGGGGACGCTGCCCGCTCCGACGATGTTGTCTTTGTGGCTGTATCCATCCCCATGTCTGAGTCTGCTAGGTGTGGAGGGGGCCTGAGTCGGATGTGGAGGCTGAAATGGGGTATCGGATGGCGCTTCCTCTTCTTCGTCAGCGGTTGGTCGGGGGCCTGGTGGACTGCGGGAACAGGCCCTTGTGGCATCCTCTTCTGGATCTCCGAGACAGCTAGGTGTGGAGGGTTGATAAGATGTCCAGAGATACAACCCTCAGCGGGACTGGCATTATCAGAACACTAGACTCTGTGCTGCCGTCGCCTTTCTCCTCCTCGACCTTGTGTAGGGGCTTCAGGCCCTCATCCTCTGTAGATGAAATCTCCATGGCTTGGGCTATGGCCTGGGACTGTTCCAGGGCCTCCTTGCCCCGCCCCCCCCTTTTACCACCCTAAGGGCCTGGAACCAGGTTCTGAGTGGGTGTCCCCTTCTCTGGCATGCCGGCAAACCTTGTCAAAGTCACCACGGCACCTTTGCGCCTCTGAGGGAGGGATACTTTCAAACCTGTGGGGGCTTCCATCTCAGGGACAGCCCCTTTAGCTTTGGTTAGAGCGGCCGCCACCAGCTCGATCATTAAACATTTATGAGCGCCATTCACAGGACTTGGAAGATCGTTCCTCGGACCGACCAGCCTTGGGAGAGGCATGCCCCAGCTCAGAGCATGGGGCAGAGGCCCTGGCATTGAGCCATGCCACCAGTCTACTGTGCCTGCCCTTTGTAGGCTTCTTGGAGAAGCCACGGCATCTCTCAAAATCTCCTTCCTTGTGGTCCGCCCCCATGAACCGCCCTGGAGGGCACGAAGAACGCCTGATGGACTTCTGGAAACTTTGACGATCTTCACCTTTAAGGGTCTCTGAACTTCACCGACAAAAGATCCCCGCTGTCGGCAGATGGAGAGAAAAGCAGACGGGCTCTTTCAGAGTTAAAATATAAACTTTTTCTGTGAAAAAACACAAAGCAAGTAGAAGTAGATCGCAGAGCAAACTCGAGGACTCCCAACACTAAAGCGTGCATTAAAAAGTTGAAGATGGCTGGCAGAGGAGGGGCTTAGGGAGAGGGCTGTCATTGAATTGGGGTAGTATGACCCAGAGGACAGTGATTGGTTTAGGGGAGAAATACAGTTTGTTAGTGAAGGTGAAACTGTTTTTCCTTTTACCGAGGATTCCCGCCTGACGGGGAATATTCATGAGCATGTGAATCCATGCCAAATCCCATGCTAGAGAAGACAAGGTACAGTATCCTACAATGGCAGTCGATATGCAAAACTTCATTCAGTATAGGGTAAATATGACATGTATTACTGGGGACTCCCAATAGTACCTTGCACTGTTGCCTCAAGAGGTGACCACCCCACTCAACCCCCCCACCCCCCTTTAGCATATGATTTGAAGGTTGGGGCCTTCGTGGACACGATAAGGACCTACAGTCAAAACCAGAAAATGGTATTGAATATAGTCTGTCCTCATCCAAAGTTTACTTTTCTGCAGCTTTTGACACCATCCTACTAGAATGATACACCCAGGCACTTTTCTCACTGGTTTACTCCATTCCTCACTGACCAGGCATACTTTGTGTCCATGCCCCCTAGCAATCAAATCCCGCCCCAGTCAAATCTGGAGTAACAACGCGGATCTGCTCCATATCCACTCCTATTCAATCTATATGTTGAATCCCTAAAGCAGCCTCTTAGCTCTCAACATTTGCTTTCATAAATCCGGAAATGACTAAACATATACTTCCAAATCTCATCCCCGACAGAACTCCACTTCCTCCAAAAATGTTTGTCCACTATCACCACCTGGTTGGCCACCCACATTCTGAAACTCAGACCACCTAAAACAGATTAACTTCTCATCTACCTTCCCAGGTAGAAACCCAATTGTATCCCCTGAATGAAAGAACTCACTATGGACAAACCACACATATCCCTATCCACACAGTCCCTATGTGTTTCACCATATGTCTCTTTCTCGCCTTGCCTCCCACTCCTTCAAAGCCGCCACGTGTCTGACCTTCGGTGCTCCGTTGGGAAGACTGTGTAGTCTGTCCGAGCCTCCTCTTGTCATCGAAGCACTTACATGAGTCATACACTCAACTATACGTCAGCCAGAATCTACTCTCCGTTTCCTCGGCATGAGTATTTGTGGCAGATCCTCTAGGTTCTAACTCGGTCCTCAGAGGCACTTAGTACTTACCGGGCCTTGTGGCATTCTTCCAGTGTGGATTTCCGTGCCCAACTCAACGTCTGGTGTTCGCTCTCTCTCTCCAAGCGTTTCCATGCCCAATGGGTGCTGCAATGCTAATTAACTCTGCTGGCTGTGCAGATACTACTTTCTGGTTGGCTCTTGTTCTTATGTGCACCCAGGAAGCAGGTCTCAAGATTTCCATGAGGTGGATTGAATACAGTTGTGATCAGAAGCCATACTAGCTTTTAAAGGGGATATAGGATTATTATACCCCTTTACTCCTATAACCCCACAAATGTTGTAGTGTCTGGGTGTGGGAGGGATGCAGATTTAACTAACTCTCTGGGTCTTTCCTGACCCCTATGAGGGAGTCACACCAAGACGGATCCCGCTTACCCTGTCCTTTGAAGGGTGTTAAGCGAAACAGGCTTACCAGGGCAGTCCCAAAGGGGGTGGGGCTCCCCCCTGGGGAGAGGTGACAAACTCCTTTGATTCATCAAAAATCTAAGAAGCTCCTTTTCAGTCGAACCGAATGCTTATAGTTATAATATTTTATTTCATCCAACTGTCAAAGCATTTGGAAACCAATTATTTTGTAAAATGCAGATTCAGGCCTCAATTTGTTTGAATTCAAGATTTGACGAGAAACCTACTTCAGCTTATAGAGGTCTGTGTATCTTTAAAAGACAATTTTAAAAAAGTTATTTTTTTTCTTTTTTACCATTGAACCTGCTGCTTGTTACCTTTTTTTCAGAAATTGTTATAGGATCACTTATGCCCATTTTATCGTCGGTTACCTAAAAAGTATAAAATAGTGCTTTGAAACTTGGCTGGTGCTTTGAAGGAAAACTATTGCAACTAGTGCATCACTAGTTGTGGTATTCCCAACACAAAGTGCAGCTACAAGAGAATGCCAGCTTAAGGCAGCTGCAAAGGTAACTACTACTGCAGTTAAAAAAAAACACCACAACACCTACACCAACAGAGCGGGTCCTTTAGACTCACCCTCATGGATGTCTCTCCACCATGGGGATGCTGCAGCCTGAACACCTGTGCCACAGTGTGTTCTGAGGATGGATGAAGCAGGATTCTGCGGGAGGCCAGGCCCACCATCACATACCGACCCATGGGTGACAAGCTCACCGAAATGGCATTTGGACCTAGAGGCAGAAAGGAAACACTGTTCAGCAATACAACTGTCAGCAACCATCATCAACCGTTAGCGTAAAATTCATCCCAGTAATAAACAACTCCCAGTGCATGCTCACTCCCAGCAACAAACTAACCCCTAATGTGAGCTCTGCAATTAACACATCCAATCCAGTGAAGGGTTGCTCTTATTCACTAGTATCTATCCTCACCAACTACCCCACCAACAGAAACAAATAAATCCTGATTTTAGCTTTTTCCCCAGTAACAATTGTTGTGTGAGCTTTCACCCAGTGTGAGTGTTCTTCCAGCCACTACCTCCAGGGTAAATCTGTACACATGCAACCATCCAAATGCAACATACGTTTACAGTTACAATAACCAATAATGGCAGGTCTGTCCCAGAAACAACCCAATCCAGCGTGAACTTTCCTGCAATAAACAAACAGCCTGCACACGCTCTTCCCAGTGATAAATGACCAAGCACTTGCTCTCAGTGACAAACTAAATCAGAGTAATTTATCAATGTTAGGGAGAATTCTCAGAAATGTGCTAATTCCCTTCTACATTAGAGTCCCCAGCACTTTTGCTGGACTTTAGGACTTTTTAATTTCTTACCTGGAGAGAGTGAGACCTTTTTCCCACTCTATGTATTTTTCTGTGATTTGGGCTCTATTTCTTTTGACTTTGGAGTCTGACAAACTCCATAGGCATCATCTTTATATTGTGACACACAGCACCGTCAGTGCAGTGGCACAGGGAAGGGATTTCTCAAAGGTTTAAATACCTTCTCTTGGATAAACGACTGTTTCCAAGAGCAGTGAAGTGAAATTGACTTTACTTACATTTTGTAACTTTCTAGACCCAGCACACACTACCTTACTATATGGTGCTGTAGGGGTTACTTAGTATCCCCTTTCTCTAGTTTCTCATGCAAAATTTAAAGTTACCATTTCTACAATTCATGACTGGTGGCAGTGGTTTACTTGTTACTACCATTGTGTGTTTTTACCGCGAGCTGCGTTCGCAGCTGCAGTAAGGCACCCATGGGTGCTCATTCTGTCAAAATGGCCCAGCAGTCTTCTTTTTTCCGCCATTTCTTGTTGGAAAGGTCCTTTTTGAGATTTACACTGCGTACCAAACCAGGTTTGGTTTCTTTGTGTGTCTTTGGCGGGATTCACGAGTGAAGCCCGCCTCTGGCTCCAGAGTGTCTGGCAGGGGTTGGAAGTGCGGGAGGTGCCAGAAACTCCCTGTGCGTAATCCCCTTGGTTACAGGAATGCACCCAAAGGTGATTGGCCGGCTGGCTGTCCTTGGAGGACACCCACCCTGCTGTGTGATTGACAGCTAGGCTGGAATGAATCGGAGAAACCTGCCTAAAAGGCAAGGCTTTTTGGCTTGGAAGGCAGAGCCGGCCACTGGACGAAGGAATCTGAAGAACTTTGAAGAGACGCCTCCTGAAACTCCTGGACCATTGGTTTGCCCGGTGAAGCCCTGCTGCTGTGCTGAAGCTCTGAATTCGCTTCGACTAGAGAAGCCCTGCAAGGACGACTTCTCCCCTTGAGTTGGTGGGCCCAATCAACTCCAAAGTGAACTCGGAGCTGGCTGTACTTCCACTGCTGCTGCTGTTGAAACCGAAGAGGAAGGGAGAGGAACACCAAACTGGGTGCATCACTTTTTGTCGGACCCGAGCTTGTGGAAGATCCTCTAGACTCCCAGGAAGCAGGACCGACCAAGCCTGAGCCACCTCAACAGAGTGCTGAACCCCAGATGCAAGGACAGTCTAGAGTGGTATCCGAGAGACTGCGATAGTGCTATTTTCTGAGGCGCAAGGAACTGAAACCGCGAAATGCCGCTGAATTTAAGTTTGCCCTTTGCTGCTGCTGACCGTCCCATTGCAGTGCAGTAGTCCCCAGAAGTCCTCCCTCTTGTCCTTCCAACTGAGGCACAGGAACAAAAGGATCTGCAGAGTTGCACAGGAACAGAAACCAGCTGGAACCATTTCTTCTATCAAAAGGTACTGTAGAGTTTAAGAGGACTTCCCTCTTGTGGTGTAGCTTTACTTGTTCTCAGTGGAGACTTTTCTTTGTTAACCTTGCAGAGTTGCTTACAGCTTTGCACCTCACAAGCCTCCCAGCTTGTGTCCCTACATTGATTCTACTTTTTCTACAAAGACTTCTAAAACATTGTGCAAGACTTTTACTTACCTACAAGAAGAGCTTCAACTTACCTAGACTTTTGCTAACAACATTGGCTGGCTGAAAGACTCTTCGTACCTCTGACTTTGTGCTTTATCTTTCCTCTAGGAAAGGGTTAATTTACTTTGCATTGGAGGGTTAAAAAGTACTTAGCCGTTTTCTGAATATTGTGTAACCTTTGGTTTATTTTTTTTATTATAATTGTATATTAGTTCAGAAACTGAACTTTTACAATAATAACTTTACAATCTTTACAAATAGTTTATACAGCTCACACAATTATTTTATAATTTCACGTAAAACATCCATCCATATATAAAAATATACGTTCCATTTAAAACAAGTAAGTACGATAAAAAGATCACTTTTAGAAAAGATATCCGATAGTGCATTTCAACTAGTTCCATCACAGATTTAACAACTTAAGAGACAGTTTGACAAACCCAACACACATAGTAATCTAACCTCTGTCTCTGTCATAATGTTAATGTTTTGTTAATGTTAAAGGACATTTGTACCGCGCACTATCACCACCGGAGTGGTCCCTTGGCGCTCTGGCGGCTCTGAAACGGGAGGGGAGGTTGAGTTAGTGGGAGGAAGCAGGAAAAGTGCACGAGGGCAGTGGTGTGCTGTTGGCGGCCTCAGCCCGGTGGGTCCGTTGGCTGGGCCTGGGGTGTTTGCGGCCGGTAGTCGTTGTGTACTGTTGTGCAAGGCTATGTGTGTTTTTGTTTTGTTGTTGCAGTGTAGTGAAGTTTGTGCGGTTTGTTGTGCTGTAGGTTTTGGTTGTGTTTGGTTTGGAGTTTGAGAGGTGTATGCAGAAAGGGAAATAGTCAGTAGGGGTTGGTTAGTTTGCGTCTCTATCCTGAATTGAAGCGCTCTGTTTGCGTAGTCTCCCCTGTTGCGGCTCTGTCCTGAACTGGGTCTGACTGGCCTACAGGTTCCTTACTCTTCTAGCCCCCGCCTCTGTCATGCTCTCTCATAGCTCCCCTTATCTTCCATTCATACTCCTGTGGCCATTGCACCTGCCAATGACAACCTCTCAGGTAGTGGGGCGATTGCCAATATCTCGATAATTCCACACCCATATGGTACCTGGCGGTAGTTAATTAAGGGGCGGGCGAAAGTGTTGGTGGGATTGTCTGGGGCAGTTGACTCAGTCTCCATGCGTATCGCCTGTGTTCCAGTCTAGCCGGTGTCACCCGTCCAGGTGCCGTAGGCGTTACTCTCTCAGGTCCGGGATGTCCGTGTCTTTTGGTTTAGTCATCCTTTTCCAGTTTTGGTTCCCTGGTTTAATCTGTGGTGTCGTAGAGCCAGGTTTTTAGTGATTTCCTGAATTTTAGGTGTTCTTCAGTGTTTCTTATTTCTTTTGGGATATTGTTCCAGGTTTTTGCGGCTAAGTGGTAGAAGGAGGTGCCTCCAAGTTTTTTCTTATGGTATGGTTTGAGTTCCAGGCGGATTTCGCTGCTTGATCGGAGGGGTCTCGTTGGTTTGTAGACTTATTTTCTTTTGTAGGAATGCTGCTCCTTGTCCGCTGATTGCCCTGTGTGTTATGCACATTGTTTTGAAGGTGATGCAATGTTTTACTGGGAGCCAGTGTAATGTTTTTAGGGCTGGAGTGATGTGGTCTCTTCTGGATAGTTTGAGGAGTAGTCTTGCTGCTGCATGTTGCATCCGTTGCAGTTTCTTAAGGAGGTATTCTGGTATTCCGAGGTAGAGGCTGTTTGCATAGTCGATTTTAGATTATAATCGTCATATTGCTATTCTAAATCAGTCTCAATCTGCTCCAGTAAGTTCATGACAGATCTCCAGACTCTATGGAGGGCCAACCTAACAATTTTTGGCATTGATAAAGAAAGACCAGAACTCATTGCTCTTTATATAATCTAAATTATGGGCAAGGTAACCCAATGTCACCATATACAAAAAGCCCAAGCGAGGACATTCCGTCAATACATGTCTGGGTGTATCTCGATTGGAGGGGATGTGACACATCTGCAGAATCCAGACTCACTGGGGATCGCTCTCCTGGAACCATATATAGCCAAAACCAATAGGTGATTCACTCCGGGTCTAAGAAAAAAACAACCTGTGACTCGAGGGTCAGGGCAAGCTTCTAAGTAACTCTCAGGCTTCAGATATTGATAAACCACTGTCACAATATATACATAGCTTTTTAAGGTACTATGGTGCTCTTAATTACATACCCAATCATGTTTCTTAATTCTTCCTTTTAAAGCACCTTGCAGGCTTTTAAATTTTGAGCAGAGGTTGTAGTCCGGGACCCACTCAACTTCATCACAAGGTTCTTTAAATAAGCGTTCATGGTTGATATACATATTTCCATCGGTTACGGATTTATAACTAGTGCCCAAACTACTTAATAGAGGACAGGCGGGAGAAGTTCTGGCTTTTAACATCTGGCTACCTCTTTGCATTAGTAGTTGGGCTCTCAGAGAAACAAGTCCTAGTTCCAGACAAATGTATTATATCGAGCTTGAATTCAGTAACTGTAGGACCACTCTCCAAAAACTTTCTTCCACCCTATTTAGCCATTTAAGGTATTTCATGGCAAGGACCTCAAGTCCATACAATACAGTTGGGCAGAGCCATTGTTTATATAGCATTAATACCCCCAACATTGTGAAACCCGAGTGGTCCTTTACAAATTTACGACAAACACCTGTGATCTGTCTGGCCTTTGTGATCTTGGTGTCAATTATCTCTGCATAGCCTTTGAATCTGGACATCTCCAAGCCCAGTTTGTAATTAACCACATATTAAATAATCCCCATTGGGGATCCCAGTTTCGCCTTACACATTTTTCTGGAGGAAACAAGCAGCCCTCTGGTTTTGCTGAGGTTTACCGAGAGTTTACACTTATCTGCATATATGGACAATTCCTCAAGCATAGCTTTCAAACCAGTTACCAAGTGGTCGAAGATGACCAGGTCGTCGGCATATAACATGCCCTCAATCCTGATGTTACTAATCTTGGGGGGTGGGGGGTAACCAGCACTGGCCAATAACCTGGCTAACAAATCTGCTACGCAGAAGTTAAAAATTAAAGAGGCTAGCATACCACCTTGTCTAACCCCTCTGTTAATAGGTATTCTATCTGACAAGAGCCCATAATCATTTAATCTAATACAGGCAGTGGTGCCCTCATGTAATGCCCTAATGACCTCTAAGAGCCAACTGGGGCATTCCAATTGTCTAAGTTTACCCCCAAAGAATATGTCGCTCAATCTGATCAAATGCTGAACGAAAGTAAACGAAAACAATATACAACAAAGGGCCAGTTACTGCACATGCCTGAGAGATGAATTTACCCAACACTCTGGACCCAGGTCTGAAGCCAGTCTGACATGGATGTAAGATCTCTGCTGCATCCATCCATGCATGCCTAGAGAGGTTTCAAGACATAAGTCGTAAAGATCTTTCCTGTGACATTGAGTAAGGATAGCAGTCTATAATTGTTGGGGCACAGGCGATATCCAGTTTTAAAAACCAGAACCAATATGGCCTCTTTCCAGGAATCAGGGATAGGTTTAATTTTACACACTTTGGTAAACCATGGATAAAGGGCTTCTGCCCAAATTTGGGGTTCACTCTTTAATACCGCGGTAGAGAGGCCGTTAGGATCGGGGGCTCTGGAGTGTTTACATTGCCTAAAATGCTGAGAAATGTTATGTCGGGTAAAATATAGGGGCCAGTGAGGTTTGGGATGTTGAACAACAAAAAGTCCTCCATCTCATTACACATTTGACCTTTCATGTATGCAATCCAAGTCTCTTCGGCAATAGGATTTAAAATCTTGGATTTAACAGGGGACTTTGCCCCTGCCAAAATCTTCCACATTTCACCGACCTTACAAGTCGTGAAAGTGTGAATCAGCTGTTCCCAGTTACGATGTCTCCCCTCCCAAGCTCTTCTTGTTTGTTTATTGAATTTGTAATGCGCACCGGACCCGGAGGTAGCAGGGCGCAGCAAAGGATATGCAAAGCTTACAAGGTTACATAATGGTACACAGTATACATTGAACAAGTATGACACAAATAGGTAGGGCTCAGAATGTGCCAGAAATAGGTTTCAACAAAGTTATTTACATCTTGATATACACAAGTATACAATAGTATGCATATATAGAAATTTATACGGCAAGTTATTTACATAGTAATATACAGCAGTTTATAGTCTAGGGGTGAAGTGTCCAAGATGGCTCACAAGAGAGCGGGGCCTGCGGCATCGTGTAGCCAAGATTCTGTTAAGAAACCCAGGTTCTCTTCTGAGATTAGGTCCGCTATGTCAATCACTACATTTTATAGGACCACAAGAGGCATTGACCTGATTGAGATACTATCAGATTCACCAGACTTTTTTCAACAATATGATTTGTATCCAAAACCCAGTTTATCTCCAGTGTGGCATGATCACTGGTGGGCTGTAAAGTAACGCACATTGTCAGAGCTCTCTAAAATAAGAGCGGGCTACAAGTAATATAATCCAATGTAGCACTACTATTAATTCCTTGCCAGGTTTGCTTCCCTGGTATATCACCACTGATTCTACCATTTAAAACCACTAAGTCGCAATCATTAAGGAACTCAAGCCATGTTTTCCCTTTTGGATTTACTTTTTTACACACCATAGAATTCAAACTAGATAGATTCTCGTCAGTCAGGTGCTCACCAATGTTTGCGTTCAAATCCCCCCAAACTCCACAATGATGCATCCATTCACATTTCCAGTTACCCGTAAAGTCAATACCTCATCAAATATATATATATATATATATATATATATATATATATATATATATATATATATATATATATCAGGTCAGGAGCACCTTTTTTACCACTACAATCAGAACTTTGGCTTCTTTAAGAATGGGGGTGATTTGTCTAGAAGTTAATATATTTTTTACCCCAATCATCAACCCCCAAAAAGGATGTCCTGTCGGGCCCTTTTCTGCCACAGATTGGTATACCCATCAAGCAAGAATTGGTCAACCATCCAAGTTTCTTGGAGCATAAAAACATCTTGGTCTTCCAACACTTAACGAGGGACCCGCGTGAATAACATGAGAATGACCCCTTGTATTGTATCCCTGAGCATTATTAAAGTTAACCTCCTCAGTTTTTTTTTTACATTTATCATACATGATATGGGATGGTTATTTAAATCCTGCATACAATCGACTGTATAACTTCCGAGGTAAAAGGTTTGTCCAAAGAATACCCCAGAAATGACAGAGTCCGCATGTTCACGCATCAGTGCTGCTGTTACGGGAAGGCTACAATGGATTACAACTTCACCATGGGATCCTCCTTTCCAAGGCTCCAAAAAATTGAAATCCACTGAGTTAAGAATCCTTAAAGCAGGGACTTTGGAGAAAAGCGTAAGCAGTTTGTTTCTATTGATGTGGCACCTCTGTGTAATCTTGTAACGGGCCATGGATACTTTCCTTATATTCAGAGGGTTTGAGGCCTTTCTAGGTGAATTTGAAGGGGGCATCTCAGGTTCAGTCAAACCCATATAGGGAGCCCTCTCAATTCCACTTTGAGAATCCCCTTGCTCTTCAATTGTAGATGTAAGTCTAAGAGGCAGCTCATTAGTGACCCCATTTCCACAAGGGCCAGGTAAAGGTATTGATTGCGAAAGCAGGTCCACTTCGGCCTGTTCCTTTATAAGCCAGCTGGTCAATGTTCCATCTCCCAATGAAGTGCGCTTCCTCCGTCTTGCTGCACGTTTACGCTTAGTCAATTTCTGTAAGCTCTTATTCACTGGAGTAATAGGGACCGATAGTGAATCTGCATCCAAAAGCTCTTTTATTCCTTCTTCGTTGCACCCAGATTTTTTGTTCTTTATCTGTTTATTCCAGGCTCTCCGGTGTTTATATGTAAGATAATTTGCCAGAGACTGAATGGAAATTACCATCGGATCTTTGTCTGGGAGAATGCTTTGGGAGGGGACTATAACAAGACATTAATTCGACTGTCACAATAGACGCTTCCAAAGGCCCAAAGTGCTTCCTCCTTCCGTGAACTTCAAGGCCTCTATACATTTCGCTACACCCAAATGTAACAAAGAAATTTTCTCTGCCTGTTTCATGATTACTTTGTGAGTACTCCCACATAACTTGATCAGGATCTTTACAGCAAAATTCAACACATCCCCTGAAACCCCGGCTTCAAGATGAGTTAAAGTTGCAGAGGTTTCACTCTTGTTACCCGGTATCCTCTCTTCAGGGAGGACCTGCTCATCTCCTTCAATTATTCCATCACTCATATTAGGATGAGAAGCAAACAATATTGGTGTGATAGATAACCTGTCACCCCCATCTTTGTATATAGCTACATTCTGCAGTGGCGGTGACAGGTTATTTCTCATAGATTGAAAAGCGGGCTCCAAAGGTAGGTCAGCCGGGATAGCGGACCCCAGAAGAGGAGGCAGAGAGGCACTGCCGAGCTGGACCTCGTCTGCCGTGGAGTTCAATACCACTCTTGGACCGCATTCTCCAGGGCCTCCAATCACCCCTCCTGAGCACATTTGATAGCAAAGCCGTAATGATGAATTGTCTATATCCCCAAAGGTGGAATCAATTGAGGTCACAGGGACACCCACTCCAGTAGACTTAATTTATCTTGTATCCTCATTTGGAGGCTCTATTATTCTTCTTGTGGTTTTTGGGGAGTTTTTTAGTCCCCTATCACCTTGAGTACCGTTTTCGTTTTGGCTGTCTGCTGTAATAGGCGAGCTTGATGATGCAGATCTTTTGTTGTAATATGGTTTGTTTGTCTGCTTGTTTTTAGACTTGTGCAAGTTATATACATGATCTTTGTAAGGAGCCTTTCCAGGCATCTCTTCTCCCAAGGCAGAACAAGAAGCAACAAGCCTTCTACGCAGATTCAGCAACTTTAGGAAATGACACACGGAATGGTTAACCTGTGCTAGATGTTATTTACTACGAGTCTGGTACCTGGTTGCTCTAAGGCTTTAATGAGCCCGCAGTCACAACCCCGGGAACCACAGGAGGTAAATCTAACACACCTACACACCCTAGATGTTCAATTGTCCGATACCCACCGTGGGTATGTATAGGGTGTGAAATAGTGGTAATATTAAGAACAGAAAAGTAGCGAAAATATAATGCAGAGTACTTCAAAACACCAAGGTACTATAACACTGGCACTGTCGACAAGTGCCTATATTCCGAGAAACTATGGCTGACGGCAGAGACAGTGTTAGGCATGATTGTATGCAGTACCCTTTGGGTGCACTACAACAACCCTGACCTCATGGCAATAGGAACCCAACCTTTGGTACATGTCTGTACTACACAAGTTGGTAGCGTGTTGAGCAGCCAGGCTTATCTCAAGTGAGGTCAATGTGAGCTGTCGGGTAGTTACACAGAGATTCACAGTGACAAGTATTTAAATAAACACTTATACACAAGGTTTCTTGAATAAACAATTATTAATTTATTAATCAGTCAGTTAGAATAAGCCTTCTTCAGAAGGGAGCTATATAAAAGAAACACACAAATACACTTCAAAAGTACACACTCCTAAATCAGTAAAGACCCTTTTGGGATGGCCCACAGTCACAACCTACACCCTCATGTTACTTCAATAGCTAGGGTGCTGGGGACATTAATATCTTACTGTAGCGTTTAGAACATTCTTAGGAATTAGTCAAAGGAAAAGGTTATTGGACCAAACAAGAGAGCACACATATTCTTAAGCAGGCAAATACATTTGGATCCCCTAAGCAGAGTCATTCAGTGTAACAGGTTATGCCAATGTCAATGGGCAAAAGTCTATATGAGCTGAAGCACTTCGGGGTAGGTAAGTAGAAAAGTCTTTGCACAATATTTTAGAAGTCTTTGAAGAAAAGAGGAATCAATGTAGGGCCACAAGCTGTTTAGACTTGTGAGTAGTAGAAGATACAAGCAACTCTACAATAAGAGAAGTTCTCTCAGACTTTACAGTTCCTTTGGCAAGAAAAAAAGGTGCAGCAGATGACTCCTTTTCCTGTGCAGCTCTGCAGATCACTCTGTTCCTGGGCCTCAGTCGTGGGGACAAGAGGCAGGACTTCTGGGGACTCCTGCACTGCAATGGGACGGTCACCGCTCGCAACCGGCAATCTTCAAACAAGTTGCACTTCGGTGTTTCAGCTCCTTAGGACTACCGCAAATAGCAACACTGTGGTTCCTGGCTGTCGAGATGGACTTTCCTTGCTTCTGGGGTTCTGCACTCTGTTGGGGGGGCTCAGGCTCGGTCAGTCCTGATTCCTGGGAGTCCGGAGCATCTACCTGGAGCTCTTGAGCAACTTAAAAGCAACGCACACAATCTGGTGTTCCTCTCCCTGGCTATATGGTTTTCAGCTGCTCCGAGAAGATGTCCAGGTGGCTTACTTTGGAGTTGATTGGTCCCACCAACTCAAGGGGAGAAGTCGTCCTTGCAGGGGCTTCTCTGTCGATACAAATTTGGAGTTTCTGCACAGCAGCAGGGCTTCATTGGGTAAACCAACGGTCCAGGAGTTGCAGCAGGTGTCCTTTTCAAGTTCTTATTCGGTTCCTTCGTCCATTGGTCAACTCTGCCTTCCAAGCCAAAAGCTTTGCCTTTTATTCAGGTTTCTTCCATTCATTCCAGCCTAGCGGTCAGTAACCCAGCAGGGTGGCAGTCCTTGCCAGACAGTCAGCCGGGCCAATCACCACAGGGTGCATTTGGGTCTCCTAGGAGACTAAGCACAGGGTGTTTCGGGCACCTCCCTCACTTCCTGCCCCCTACAGACACCCTGGAGCCAAAGGCGGGCTTCACTCGTGAATCCCGCCAAAGCCAAATCGAACAAAGGGACCAAACCTGGTTTGGTACACAGAGTAAATCTCAAGAAAGACCTTTCCAGAAAGAAATGGCGAAAAAAGAAGACTGGCTGTTTGACAAAAAAATGGCACCCTAGGGTGCTTTACTGCAAACGCAGCCCGCGTTAAATGCACACCACAGTAGTTAAAGTTTAACCACTGCCACCAACCATTCAGTGAGGAAAGGGTAACAATTTTACATTTGTATTTATTATTGTTTTATATAGCGCCTTAATCCAAGGCTCTTTACAGTTAACAAAACACATCAAACACAGAACAGTAGAAGCAGTAACAGTAAAAATGAATCAAGCCATAAAAATCGGTATGTAGAACAATTTGCATATGAGGGAGAGGAGAGTAGGTAGGTGGGGAAGGAAGGAGAAGGAAAGAGTAATGAGTGACGTGGACTATATAGAGAGAGGAGAGCTTAGGAGAGACGGGAAAAAGTAAAGCGTAAGAACAGGGAGAAGGGAACTAGGAGGGTGAAAAAGAGAGAGGGGGAAAGTGTCAAGGAGGGGAGTGAAGAAGTGATTTCAGTGAGGAGCGGAAGGCGGGATAGGTTGAGGAGGAGCGGATAGAAAGAGGTAGGGAGTTCCAGTGTAAGGGGGCAAGGAGCTGAAAGGAGCGGAAACAAGAAGCACAAGGTGGTGGGGGAACAGAAAGTAAGAAGAGATCAGCAGATCGAAGGGAGCGAGAAGGGGTATACAATGAGAGGAGAGAGAAGAGGTAAGGAGGGGCAAGGTCATGAAGGGATTTAAAGACAAGACAAAGGAAATTAAATTTAAGTTGGGAGTGGAAAGGAAGCCATCCTAGGTAAGAGAGTGAGTTGGAGATGGAGTCATGGGGAGAGAGTAGACAGAGGGTGCGGATTGCAGAGTGGTAGAGGGATTTGAAGGTAGCAAGATGGGAAGCAGGGAGACCGAAGAAGAAAGAAGAACAATAGAAAAGGCGAGAAAAGATGAGGGAGGAGATTAAAAGGTTGGTAGCATGGAAGGTGAGAGAGGGACGGACTTTACGGATGTTAAAGAGATGATAGTGACATGCCCGAGAAGTGAGGGAGATATGAGAAAAGGAAAGGGAAGAGTCAGAGTAAATGCCTAGATTACGAGCATGGTTGGAAATAGGAAGATTAGAAGGGGAAAAATTGATAGAAGGAGGGGGGATGGAGAGGGTAGAGTGCTAGAAGGGAAGAACAAGACTTCATTCTTGTCAGTGTTGAGAGAGATAGTGAGATGACATCCCGTTTTTAATGGCAGTAAGACAGGAAGAGAGGTTGAGATATACAAGTCTGAGGTGAAGGAAGAAAAGGAGAGGAAGAGCTGGGTAACATCAGCGTAGAAATGCTGAGAGAAACCCGAAGGAGGAGATGATGGGGGCAAGGAGTGAGGTGTAAAGAGACTAAGAAGGGTCTGAGAACAGAGCCTTGGGGGACGCCGTATTCAAGAGGTAAGGTAGTAGAGGTTCGTCCGCCCCAAGTGATGGCGAAAGAGCGGTGGGAGAGGTAAGAGGAGAGCCATTTAAGGACAGAGCCTTTGAATCCAAAGGAGGAAAGAGTGCTGAGAAGCAAGGGGTGATCGACAGTGTCGAAAGCAGCAGAAAGTTCAAGGAGGAGGAGGATTGAGGAATGTTTAGAATAGCGAGCGGTAAAGAGAGAGTTAAGGACATAGATAAGAGCTGACTCAGTGGAGTGTTTGGGGCGGAAGCCAGATTGAGAGGGGGGGAAGGAGAGAGTGGGAAGTGACAGAAGTTGAGAGCTGAGAATAGGCTAAGCGTTCAAGTAGTTTGGAGAGAAAAGGTAGAAGTGCAATTGGGAGAAAGTTAGAGGCGAGAAGAGGATTAGCAGAAGGCTTTTTTAGCATAGGGATGATAGTGGCGTGCATGAAGGCAGAAGGGAAGGTGGCCGTGGAGAAGCAAGTGTTGAAGAAGGAGGTTAGGTAGGAACTAAGAGGGGGGTACATCTTGGGAATAAGAAGGGTTGGGATGGAGTCAGAAGGGGCGGCATTAGGGTGGGATTTAGTTAGGAAGAGAGAAACATCACAGGGAGTGATAGGAGAAAATGTAGACATGTGAGCTGAGGGCGAGTGTGAGGAGGGTGGGGGAGGGGAATAAGAAGGAGAACTGACAATTTTTTGGCAAAGAGAAAGAATATTTTCAGAGAAGAAGTTTGCAAAGTAAGAAGGGGACAGAGGAGAAGTAAAGGAGGGGTCAGGAGCGGGAGGGGAGACGATAGAGTGTTTGAAAGATACGAGGATGAAAGGCTTGGGAGTGAAGGAGGTTAGAAAAGTATGCACGTTTGGCGGAATTAAGGCAAGAGTCATATGGAGTGATGAGAACAGTAGGAGGTTTGGTTAGGAAGAGTGGGGGATTTGAGCCAGCATCGCTCAAGGCGACGAAGGAGACGACGCATGGACAAGAGTTGAGTAGAGAGCAATGGTTGGGAAGGTTTACGAGAAGGGTGGAAAGAGGAGAGGGAGTAGAGTTGACCGAGACTAGATGAGATAGAGGAGGATAGAGAGGATAAGGCAAAGTCAGCCGGAAGGGAGGTGAAATCAGAGAGGGGAGGAAGAGAAGAAGGGCAGGTAACAAGGAAGAGTGAAGGGCTATAGTTACGTAGGTCGCGACGAGTAAAAGATGTGGAGGAGGGTAAAGGAGAGGGAGGTGGAATGCTGGGAATAAGGGAGAAAGAGCAGAGCATGATCAGATAGATAGCTGGGTAAGGAGGAGACAGGAGAGGAAGAGTAGGTGGAAATGAAGATGGAGCCAGAAGAGTGAGTCGGAGAAGAGGGAAGCGGAGAGAGAAGGTAGAAGTCGAGGATCAAGAGAAGAGGTGAGGGTTGAGGGGAAGCAGGAAGGTGAAGGTTGAAGTCACCAAGTAAAGTTAGGGGAGAGGGGGAGGGGAGATAAGAGAGAGGAGGTGGTCAAGGTCATCATAAAAGGAGGAGAGGGGGCCAGGAGGTCTATAGATAATTAGGAAGGAAATGGGGTGAGGATAAGTAAAGGATTTGTACAACTATTCAAAAGAAGAGAAAGTACGAAGGGACAGAAGAGTTAGATGAAAGGTATTTAGGATGGAAGAGGATGCGTACCCCACTGCCACGACCAGTGGGACTGTTACGCTCACCTGGTATCCACAGGGACGTCACCCAGCCAGGTTACTCGCTGGTATTCTTCCCAGCTTTGCCCCGATGTGGTCTGTGGGGAAGGTTCTGCCTGAAAATACAGGAGGAATGCGTTCAAGACTGACCTACTGGGGGAAGTATCCTCCCTCCACCCCCGTACGATTTCAGTTCCTCTGGCGGGCTCTTCTCACCTTGTGGTAGAATTAGGCGTGCTCTCCGTCCTGCCTTCTTTGCAGGGGCGCGTTGTCTTTCATGGGCGATTGCGGTTCCAGGTACTTCACTGACGCTGGCCCGTTTGATATTGTTCAGGTAGGTCCTATTAAAATGTCTCTTTTTTCTCCCTTAGGTATGCGGAGCTTCAGCGCGGCGAACTGGCTTGGTTGAGACCCACTGGTAAATGATGGCGCATTAAGAGTGCTATGATGCGGTAAGTAAGCGCTATGCGCAGCGCTGCAAAGTCTTGCCTTTGCTAACCTGCGTTTTCCTTCCTTGTAGGTCGCGGTGTTCTTCAGCGCGAGTGGAATGTCTGGAGTGGTGCCAGCCGAGAGTCGACCAGCCAGGTAAGCCTTTTGAGCAGTTCGTCATTTGTAAATGTCTCTACTGCTTTCTTTAATGTTGCTTCTATCTTCCTCTTTCATGTCTTTCTGTCCGGGAGGCGTGCAGATTCGAGGAAGCTGTTCTCAGTAGCTGTGAGTGTTTAAAGATGAAGACTGCAGGTAGGATGCTGCTGCTAATGATGTTCCTTTTGTCTCTTTGCAGGTTCTGCTTCTCCGGGGTTCGAGGGAATAGCTGGACACGGTGAGCATCACGTTGCAAGCTGCAAAGTAATGCGAAGCGTGTTGTCTTGCTCGGGTGTGGTTTAAATAGCCCCAACCAAATAGTCCAGGTAAAGTAGTCCCTAGGCTACCACACCCAAAACACTAGACCGCATAGCTTGGTTCTTAGGTACCAAGCTATGTGGATGCCTCCATGTTGGCTGACAATACAATAAAGTAGTTCCCAAGCACATGGTTTTTCATGGTGTATGAGCCTGGCGCCATAGGCACCAGGACTGGCCCCATGAGGGCTTTTGAAGAGGATGCCAGGCTCCAGAGGCCCGAGTCCTGACTCCACCTGGCCAATGGGTTTGCCAGAGGGGGTTTTGGGCGAGGCTCGTGACAGGACGAGAGACACGAGAAAAGAATGTGGAAGGGGTGGTAAGGGAGGCAGGGACAGTTGAGCTGTGAGGTGGGATACAAGTTTCAGTTAGACAGAGGAAATGAAGAGTGAGACGAAAGAACATGTCTAAGACAGCTGCAGTCTTATTACAGAGGGATCTGGCATACCAAAGAGCAATATTAATTAGGTTGGAAGTTTGGGTTGGAGGGGAGATGAGGTTAAGACGACGAGGAAGGGAAGAAATGGAAGGTGGTGAGCGGGGAAGAGGGTTGAGTAAGGGGAGTCCGTAGGGGAAATGCAGGACAGAGGCATAGGTGGTAGAGGGGAGCTGCAAGGCGGGGACTACGATGGTTAAAATGGGTTCCAGATGTCGGCTCAGCGGCCGAAGGGGCATGGGCAGTAGCAGGCGAAGTCGTCACAGCAGGCCAGTGGAGGTGTGCGGCCGAGCAGGGCAGAGAGATTATGGTGAGCAGCTGAGGCTACCAAACAGCAGGACACTGAGTAGCAGTAATGGTGCTGTGAGGTAATAAGAGTCAGCAATGATGCAGTGAGGTCCAGATGTCACCTCAGGGGCCAAAGGGGCATGGGAAGTATCAGGCGAAGAAGTCACAGCAGGTCAGTGGAGGTGGGCGGCCGAGCAGGGCAGAGAGAATGGGGTGAGCAGCTGAGGGTACCAAACAGCAGGACGCTGACTAGCAGTACTCCCAGTAGGAACAAGTCAAATGGAGCCAAGAAGACATCTCACAAAGGAAGGTCCCCTTGAACTCCAGACGCAGGATTAAAAGCCAGAGCAGCCCAGGCACCCACGATGATCTGGAGGATGCACTGGAGTCCACGCGGAAGAGCCAAGGTCCGGGGTCAGGCCAGCTGCAGCGCCACTGATGGTGTGAAGGAGGTGCAAGAGATGCAACCGAAGAGCTGGGATTCTAGGAAGGAGCCTCTTGCAGGCCGATGGAACTGAGGCCAGCGAAGTTGCAGCACCCCTGATGGTGTGTGAGGGGGGTGCGGGAGTCCAGGAAGGAGCCGCTTGCAGGCCGAGGAGTACTGAACGGCCGAAGCATAGGAGGAAACTCAGCCGGAGGAGGGGCGGCAGCCGATGGAATTGAGGCCAGAGTCGCCGCGGCACACTTGGTGGTGTGGGGGGAGGTTCGGGAGTCCAGGAGGGAGCCGCCTGCAGGCAAAGGAGGACTGAGGGTCGGAGCAGCAGAGAAGAAGTCGTCCGCGGCTCCCCTGATGGTGCAGTTCCCCTGATGGAGGGAGGCCGCCGATGGAGCTGAGTCCTGATCAGCCGGGAGGAGTGAGAGGCTCAACCAAAGTGCCAGGATTAAAGTTTGGCGGCTGGCGAAGGAGACGTAGATACAGTCAGGACCAGGGCTGTGAGGGCAGTCCGAAGCATTCAAATCCGCGTAGAGAGGGGCGGGTACAGCAGAGAGGCTTCCAAAACTCACAATGCAGGATCCGGATGAGAAGGCAGGAGAGAGGCAGCAACATAGCCCGGAGAAGCTACCTCTAATAGTACAAGGCGGATCCCGGGAGAAGGCAGAAAAGAGGCAGCAGCGGAGTCCAGAGAAGCGACCACTGCAGGTGTAGGAAGGTCCCAGGAGGGAGGGAGCAGTCAGCAGACCAGCGCAGAAGCCGCGGAGCAACCAGCTGAGGTCCAGTGCGCCTGCCCAGGGACGGGAGCAGGAAGGCCCGCGGTGGTGAGGCGGCCGCCAGACAGCACTGAGCAGCGGGGGAGCCCCGGAGAAACCAGCTGAGGCCCAGTGCGGATCCCGGGAGAAAGCAGAAGAGAGACAGCAGCAAAGTCAGAGGAGCGACCACTACAGGTGCAGGCAGGTCCCAGGAGTGAGGGAGCAGTCAGCATGAGAAGCTAGATAAAGGGGATACTAAGTAACCTCTCCAGCACCCTATTGTAAGATAGTGTGTGCTGGGTCCAGAAAGTTACAAATGTAAGTAAAGTCAATTTCACAGTAGTTTATCCCAGACAAGGTATTTAAACCTTTGGGAAATGTGGAAGACTTCCCTGTGCCACTGCACTGAAGGTGCTGTGTGACGCAATGTAAAAGATGATGCCTATGGAGTTTGTCAGGCTCCATAACCAAAAGAAACACCAAGTTCGAAATCACATTAAAATACACTAGAGAGTGAGAAAAAGGGTCTCACTCTATCCATGTTAAAAAGATCAAGTCCTCAAAATCCAGCAAAGTTGCTGGGGGTCTCTAAAGTGGAGGGAATTAGCACATTTCTGAGAATTCTCCCTAACAGACAGTCCCTGCTCTCAGACCGTCAGAGCGAGCAACAGGAAGGGAAAGGACTTTGGGTTACAGTCCCGATCAAAGGACCTCACCACCAAAGTTTAATTCAGCTCACTTCGCCTCTGGGTCCGTACGCTGATTTACAGGGCCAGACTTGCCTCTGTTTTCATGCCGCGGTTCCGAGAGCGTGTCTCCTGGAATGCCATAGACCATGCCTCCGCCCAGCAACACGCTCCTACTCTGCTTCCACTCTGGTTCGAGGAAGGACCCTCGCACGATTCTTTGCAACGTCACTCAGTCGTCAAGCCGCACTGACTCGTAGAACAAATACAGACACAGCTGCTTCAGACTTCCGATTTCATCAAAACCTTTGTTTTATTCTTAAACCCTTTTCTTTGATACCAAATACAGTATTGCTCTAAATGTACCAGTGATATATTAATGTCCACAGTGTCCTAGTTATTTAAGTCATCCCAGGTCGTAGGAATAATCTGTGTGCCATCCCAAATGGTTTCTTGCTGATTTAGAGAAACCAAGAGTGTGTATTTTGGAGTGTATTTGTGTGTTACGGTTATATGGCTCCTTGCTGAAGAAGGCTTATTCAACTGACTGTTAAATAAATTAATAATTGTTTAATCCAGAAACCTTGAGTATAAGAGTTTTTTTGAATACTTGTCACTGTAGACCTCTGTGTAAAAACCCTACTGTTCACATTGACCCCTCTTGAGATAAGACTGGCTGCTCAGCCACACCATCCACCTGTGCAGTACAGACTTATACCAAAGGATGGGTTCCTATTGCCAGGAGGTCAAGGTTGCTGTAGTGCACCCAAAGGGTACTGCACACAATCTTGTCCGACAATCAAGTTGTGGTATTGTGCAAGCTTTCTATACTTAGCAAGGTAGTCTTTACTACAAGGGTGGCACCGCTAATAATATCAGTATACAAATTGGAGCTATACTATTTTACAAAGTATTACAGATTTTTCATGGTGTCCCCTCACTTTGTATTTGAACCGATGAGAGGACAAAGATAACTGTTCCAAGAGAACACTTTGCCAAAAAGAAATGCTTCCTTAGCAAAGCATTCTAGCAACACGTGGATGGCAATGAGTGATGGGTGCAGCACGATATAGGGCTGGAATGTAAAGTAAGTGTCACACCTTGACCACTTTGGATCACAACACAATTATTTGCAGTCACAAATTAAACACCAACGTGCAGTTTGCCCAGCTCCATGCTTCGGACACACCAAAGACACACTTGCACAACTCTCCATCAAATACAAGTGCAGAGTTGGAGATTTCTAACCCTCTTGATCGTCATCATCGAGCATGCAGAACTCCACGATCCTGACAGCACTGTGCCCTTACTCATCCGCCATTGTCAGTCACAGAAACTCCTGACGGAGGTGTGTGGAGCAGTCTCCTCACACCCTTTTCTTCTCTTCTTGGCTGTCACCCAGCTCTTCCCTCCCTATTCCATATATTACATATAAACTCCCTACTTACCAAAGCGCTTGGTGTAGAGTATTTCCCCTAGGTTGTGAGGTGCCAGGGAGTACACTGCCAGGATGCCCTCATCAGGAAAACCACGCTGGCTGCTGGGAATGAATGCAGCGAGTAGTTGCCCATCGGCAGAGATATCACAGCTAGCATCATTGTAGATCTTGCAGTTGGGCACCAGGACATTCACAGATGCTAAAAAGAAAAACAAGGGACATTCAAGCATGCAAGAGCCACAATGAAAGGAAATCACAAGACGACGAGCTAGTAAGCAAAAGAGGCAATAGACAGAACAGAACAAAGAAAAGTAAACGCACAAGTGGAGACCAAAAGCATCACTTTCCAAACCAAGTTCCTGGCATGGTTCTATTATTTTTCCCTGCCCAGATCTAAAACAGGTCCTATACCTTCCTCATTCGCTGGTGAATCATCTCTGTTCTCTAAATTAGGGCTTCCCTCACTTTGTATTTGAACCAATTTTCATCGCCATATACACACCTCCTCTCCTAACGCCGGCTACTTCTATGCCAATAAATCAAATATTTGCCGATTTCCAATCTTGCCATCACTCAACAGCCGTCTGTTCATCATTTGACAACAATGCCTTGTGTGAAAAGGTTAGTTATCTGACCTTGTCACAAGGGGACAGGAGGCCTACCAGGGTGGAAGTCAGAGCCAGTCCCATCACAGAGGGGGACAGTGGGAACTGAGAGACCCAATTTCTGTCCCCTCCCAAAAGGCTTGTTGATATATGTGCAGTACCAACTTGCATCACCCCATGCCTCCTGAGAAAGATGCTATCCAAGTTCTATCTTTCTTACCTAGAATCAAAACGAATGCAGCAGCTGTATGGATAGGGCACCCGAGATAATTCAACCCATCACCGCCCATGCTATCCGCCAATAATTGTAGGAGACAGCAAACCAGCAGAGGCAGAGGTGGCAGATGAAAAAATTGAAAGCTTAAATGGCCACCAGACACCACGCCTCAGGGCCAGCAGACACTTTAGCTGAGCAGCTTCGCAAAGCATATTTCATGAAAGACATGATACAGAGAAGTGAATTTCCACTTACCTTGGAGATTGCCAAACCCTAACTCCCTAACACAAACTAGTAAACACTGTAAGGTGGGTCGAAATTGGTGCAGCACACCCGCCCGCGCATGACCAAAAAACTAAAAAAAGAAAAAAAAGGTGCAGAACTTAACCTGCTATTTGTAACTGCCAGTGTTTGCAACACCTCTGGGGTGGGGAAGACTGGACCAGATTGGTTAGTGCCAGTGATCTAATGGGAGAAGGAAAGCGAGGATAAGAGGGGAAACAGGAAAGTGTGGGTTGTTCGGGTGAGGTTAGTGGAGGAGGCAGGAAAATGTGGGATGTTTGGGTGAGGTCAGTGAAGGAGGAGGAGGAGGCGGTAGAGCAAGAGACCAGTGGACTGCAGTGTGGAGGCAAATAAGAAAAGGTGAGGTATTGGTTGGTCAGAGCAAGTGGTACTGAGTGTGCGAGAAAGTGCAAGTGAAAAATGCTTGTGTGAGGGAGTGGCGGGGCAAGAGGAGGGAGTGGCGGGGCAAGAGGAGGGAGTGGCGGGGCAACAGGAGGGAGTGGCGGGGCAACAGGAGAAGGAAGGTATAACATCGAAGGATGGAGGCAGGTATAAGGAAAAAGACATTGGTGGGAAAGAGGAGGAAGATGTAGAGAAGAGGTAGAGAAGGTGGGTGGAGTTGGACGCAGAAGAGTACAGAGGGCCGAGTAACAGTCAGAGGCAGAAAGTGGAATATCAAGACATGGAAGGAAGGAGATCGAGGCTGGTAGTGTCTGAAAGGCATGCATGTTAACTAACTTTTTTTTAGTTACTTACCACATCTACAGTACTTTAGGAAGTCCAGGAGGGAGCTAAGATAGAGAAGGCAATTGCCTTTAGCATATCACTAATAGCAATTTACTGATTGGACAGAAGTGGTTAATATTCTCTTTTTACTAACCCGGGGACTCAACAAAAACCTGTCTCTGGGAGTTGGCGGATTCTATGAGGCATCTTTGACATTTTCCACCCAGTGCACATCGTATCCAATCTTACATTTTCTGATGTTCCCAGAAATCTTACTTTGATTTCTGTCATTGCCTTCTTCTGTTGCTTTCCCCATTAAATCCAATCTTCTCCTCATTCCGGCTACTAAAACTCATTCACTCATTTTCTACCGGCTTGACTACCATTCCTCCCTTCAGGTCTACCTTAATGGCTACCACTGACTCCTTTTCAACACTGCTGTAAGTTTTCTATGTACATTCTGCTCTTCCCCATCCAATTTAATTTTCTGTGCTTGGATTTTAAGTGCCTCCCAGGCTTCTACCCATATAAATCCTGCCACGTCTCTTATGTTCTTAAATGCCCCACATCAATTTGACACTCGATTTAGCCTGGCTGTCCTTTCCTACTCTACTCTTTTCTCTATTACATTCTGCTCTGTGTTCAGTTTTTGCCCACTGCTTTTCAAACCAAATTACCTTAAGCTTAAACTGTAATTTTACATTCCACATTTAGGTATTGTACATTTTCTTTTAATAGTCTGTACAGCACTTCGGTGAAAGTATTACATCTATAAAGGTCACAATGTATGAGGCTGAAAGGAGGTAGGGGGTCTGCACCAAACTCTAGCTGGCTTGCATAATCACAAATCATGCAAAACCAACATTATTGATTCTCTCCAGCAGCTCACACTCCTATAGTGCTACTGAGCAGCCACTTTTACAAGCCCATATTACAGTTGCCTTTTAAACCTTGGACTGTAAATGTTCTCCGCATGCAGTCTAGTTGCGGAGCCCAGGATATTGCTCACCCAGGACAGACTACAGCCTGCTGGCCTAATCCATTGCACAGATTTTATTTTTAATTTACCAAAGCACAGCTCAGTTAGCTTGCATAGCAGTGCCCATCACACTTGAGAACTAGCGATTATGGATGGGCACATGTGTTAGGCAGAATCCTGTGCAGTTCCCTTAGGGAACACTGCAAAAAGATTAAGACTACAGGAGTAAGCAGTAAACCCAATTGGTAGCAGTGCGCACCACCCTGATTTACCTGGTAGCTGTGGCTGAGCAGTCAGACTTCTCTCAAGAAGAGTAGGGCAGTATATAGAGTATACACAATAGGGCTAAAGACACAGTAGAGCAAACACACACTGACCAGAGCTTTGTATAAAAAGTATATAATTATTTATTTAAAACACACTAGGCAATATACTAGCACTCTAAATCAAAAGCAAGTTAAAACACAGTCAGGTAAAGTATGGAACAAGTTACTTACCTATAACTGTTGTTCTCCAGCATGGGTCTGGCATGAATATAAGAATACATAGCAGTACACGGGCAGCTACAGAGGAATACCCGTGGAAAGGTTACCGGTGTTGCAGGTGCCGTGGACTGTAAGTTCTTTCCGCTACCTGGGAATAGATGTGTGCCATACGGTGGAGGAGGAGCACAGGCGTAACATCGAGATGGCCGTTGAGAAAATCCGCAAATGCATGAGTTTTTGGGAGAAGTTGCCCTTAGCGATGATGGGACGGGGAGCGATGCTTAAGATGGTGGTTTTGCCTAGGCTCCTGCATTATTTTAGCAATATTCCACACATGATTCCTAAAAGCTTTTTTGTTAAACTAAATGGGGTGTGTAGAGACTTTTTGTGGCATGGTACCCGGAATAGAGTAGCGCTCTGGAAGTTGCAGAACTTTTATGAAAAAGGGGGTGTCAAGCTACCTAATTTTGAGGCCTATTATATAGCGAGTCAATTGCAATTCGTGGCCAAGTGGCTCTCCGATGAAGAGACCCCGGAACTTAGATTGTTCGGGCATGACTGTGCCCCGTTTCACCTGAAAGAAATTATCTGGTTGCCTGAGTTAGTAATAAAGGAGTATCCGGGGATGATGAGGCTTGGGTGGAGAATGTGGCGACGAGCATGTATAATGATGGGAGATCCGCTTCCGTGTTCTCTGCATGTGCCACTGGTTGCTTTGACGGGGGGAGATGAGCAACTGAGGGTGATTATCAGAACCTATTGGGAGTCAGCTGGACTAGTAACATTGGGAGATATATGGCGTGAAGGGGCCATTAAGGAGTTTGAGGGACTTGGGGAGGAGATGGGACTACATGGGGGCCAATACGTCACGTATCACAGGTTGGTGCGGAAGATTCGGATAACGTGGCCTGAGACAATTTTGGCAGAGGAGCCGGACGCCATCATGGGGGTAATATATGACATAACTGAAGGGGGGCATAAAATCTCTAGAATATACGAGATGGTAATGACTAAGGTTGGGAGAGAATTGACGCATTTGAGATTGGATTGGGAAACAGAGGTGGGAGCCCAAATGGAGGATGGGATGTGGGAGAGGGCCATGGGATACCATAAGAAAGTATCTAGGAATGCCAGATTGCAGCAAGTACAGTTGTACGTAACACACAGAGCGTACATGACCCCGCTGAGGATATCTAAATTCCGGAATGCCGGAAGACAGGCGTGCCCTAAGTGTGATGAACAGAACGCTGATATGACACATATGTTCTGGGTGTGCCCAATGATGAGGGTTTCTGGAGAGAAGTTGCACAAAAGTTAGCAGAGAGAGGGGTCACGCTTGCCGTTGATACGGCCTGGGCCTGTCTGTTGGGAGGGTTCCCCAGCCTCAGAAGCTGAAACATGTTGGAAAATTGAAAGACTTAGCGTACGTGCTTGCAAAACAAAGAATAGCCATGGGATGGAAAAAGTGTCACAAGCCACGGGTGGAGGTGTGGTGGAAGGACTTACAGAAATGGGCGGGGGCTGAAACGGTGGTGTGGCAAGAGGCAAGTTGTACGACTGGGGAGGAGGAAATGGGTACCCTGATGGCATGGAAAACATTGATATCTGGCCTATTTGGAACAACGCTAGATTCAGAGGAATCTGACGATAATGAAGCCCATCCATGTGCGGTAGATACTGGGCGTGAAGAACAAACGGGCTCGCGGAGTGGGGGGGGGGGGGGGGGGAGAACAGGGGAGCAGTGAACAATGATTAATTGATGTTAAATGTAAGGATTGTGGATTGCACTGCGTGTTTGGTTTGTATTGTTGGTTGTGTTGGAAAATTAATAAAATTCTTTTAAAAAAGAAAAAAGAATACATAGCAGTACACACATGCACAACCACGGGAGGTGACAAAGGCTCCATATTAAGCATTACATCAAAACTCAACATTAAGCATTTCTTACCTCCTCACCAGGCTCACCTTAAGCGAACAGATTGCGCAGCAATGCTCGGCCGACCCTGGACTCCTCCCTGAAATCCCGGTCGACGCAGTAGAATCTCGTGAAGGTGTGCGTCGACCTCCACGTAGCAGCCCTGCAGATGTCCAGCAGGGGCAGACCAGACAAGAACGCCGTGGTAGCAGCGACCGCTCTGGTCGAATGGGCTCTCGGACGGCCAGGCAATGGTCGGTTCGCCAACCGATGACAGTGCATGATGCAGCTGGAGAGCGATCTGGAAACGGAAGCCTTTGAGAGAGCCTTCCCTTGGTTCACAGGTCCAAAGTTCACAAACAGATGGATTGTCCTCCGAAAACTCTCCGTTCGGTCCACGTAGAACTTCAGCGCTCTAGCTACATCCAGCGAGTGCAAAGCCCTCTCAGCCGGCGACGAAGGTGACGGGAAAAAGACTGGTAACAACAAGGGTTCGTTGAGATGGAAGTCCGACGGCACCTTGGGCATGAAGGAGGGGTGCGTCCTCAGCACTACCCTCGTATCGTGAAAGGTCAGGTATGGAGACTTGCAGGATAGCGCCTGGATCTCTCCCACGCGTCATGCGGAGGTGATGGCCACTAAGAAGGCCGTTTTCCACGACAGAAACTTCAACGGGCCGAATGCAACAGCTCGAATGACGGACCCATGAGCCTGGTCAGCACCACGTTGAGCTCCCACGCCAGGGCTGGTGCCTTCACTGGCGGGAATGATCGAAACAGTCCTTTCATAAATTCCTTAACCAGGCGATGAGACTACAGGGATGACCACCCTGCAGTCCTGGTGTATCTTAATTGGAAGTATGAGATAGTCCAAATTTGGCTAGCGACAGAAGGTACGGCAATACTTGAGGGGCCGTAATCCGCAGAGCGTTAATCTTATGTGCACGGCACCAGATAGAGAACCTCTTCCACTTATGTCCGTAGCACTTGAGATTTGAGGACGCCCTGGCCTTCGCAAGAACCTCTCTGCAGTCGACCGAGATATCGTTTCCTCCAAACTCTAGTGCTGCAGGAGCCAGGCCTGCAAGTTCAGCGACTGAGGGTCGTGATGAAGAATTGCCCCTCCTTCTCTGGAGAGAAGATCTGCGTCCGTCGACAGCTTGACAGGTGGGGACGCTGACAAGTCCAGAAGGTCCGGGAACCAGATCTGTCTCAGCCACGCCAGTGCGACGAAGATCATTCTGCACCGGGACCTCTTGAGCTGGTTGATGAGTCGGAGCAGCAACGGCAACGGAGGAAACGCATATAGGAACAGGCCGTCGCAGGGGAATGAGAAAGCATCGCCCATGTGCCTCGGTTGGGGAAACCTGCTGCCGAAAATCTGGCACTTCGAGTTCGTCGTCGCGAACAGGTCGATCTGGGGTTTGCCCCATCGCTGAAAGAGTCGGTCCACTTGATCCTGGCGTAGTTCCCACTCGTGGCACGAGCGCAGCTCTCTGCTGAGTGAGTCGGAGATGGTGTTTTTTTATCCCTGCCAGATGAAACGGCACCAGAAACATCCATTGAGCTACGGCCCAATGCCACAGGTCCTGGGGTTCCTTGGATAGGGCCGGGGATCTGGTTCCGCCCTACTTCCGGATGTAGAACATGGTGGTGTTGTCGGTGAAGATCCTCACCACCTTGCCCTTGAGGGACGGGAGAAAGTACCTGAGGGCCCAGAACACAGCCCGGAGCTCCAGGATGTTGATGTGGAGCGGCTTCTCCTCCCGGAGCCAAAGGCCTCTCGTGTGAAGATCTCCGGTGTGGGCTCCCCACCCCTCCAGGTAGGCATCCGTCATCACCGTCGCCTGGTGGGCCGGGGTCTGAAAGTCTGTCCCCGCCACTAGGTGAGCGCGGGTGCCCCACCACCGGATCTCTCGTCGGAAGGTCTCGTTGAGAGGGATCCTGTCCTCGAAGCTGCCCGTCGCTTGAATCCAGCAGGCGTCGAGGAACTCCTGTAGAGAGCGCATCCGAAGCCTGCACAGGTGCACGAGATAAATGCAAGAGGACATCATCCCGAGGAGGGACTTGATGGACCTCACTCTGGCCACGTCCGTGGCCAGCAGACGCTGCACCTTGCCAAGGATGGCCTTTGTCCTTTCCTCCGACGTCGAGGCCAGACGCGCCACTGTGTTGAGCTTGGCTCCCAGAAACAGTGCGACTTGAGAGGGGACCAGGTGGGACTTGGGGAAGTTGATGGAGAACCCCAGGTCTGTGAGCAGCTGGACGGTCTTCGCTGTGTGTTCTACGGCGAGCTCCCTTGTCCTTGCGCGGATGAGCCAATCGTCCAGGTAGGGGTAGACGTAGATCCCCTGCAGGCGCAGCCACTGGAGCGAGGCACTTGGTGAAAACCCTGGGTGCCGACTTCAATCCGAACGGGAGGGCCTTGAACTGGTAGTGCCGCCCTTGGACCACAAACCTGAGGAACTTCCGGTGATCTTTTAGAATGTGAAAGTATGCATCCTCCAAATCCAACGACGACAGGAAATCGCCCTCCTCCTGCAATCCCAGCACGTGCTGGAGGGTGACCATCCGGAACTTCTGTGCATTGATGTACTTGTTCAGTCGTCGCAGGTCTAGGGTGGGTCGCCACCCTCCTGTCTTCTTTTTCTTGAGGAAGTACCTGGAGTATACTCCGGAGCCCCGGAGCCTCTTTGGGACAAGCTCGATGGCACCTTTCTTGAGCATCGCCCTTACCTCCAACAGCCACGGGAGGAATGCGGGGGCACTTTTTTAGAAATTCGAGGGCGTGCCCCTGGGCCAGGGCGTCCAGCACCCAATGGTCGGTGGAGATGGACTCCCACATGCTGACGAAGTTCGCCAGCCGGCCTCCCACCGGGGTGCTTCGGTGGGGGCCCGACGCCACAGTTGGTTCAATCTTGCTTGGAGGATGCCTTGCCTCCCTGGCGACAACGGCGGGATCCACCTGACTTGCCTCGTCCTCTATAGGCTTCCTGCGACGAGGAGCAGGCCGCTTGGCAGTACGTAGAGGAGCCACCGCCGAATCCCTTGGAGGCACCCTGCTTGCCTTCGGGGCTCCGAAAGGACAGCCTTCATTGCTGGAGAACTCCTAGGGCCTTAGCTGTCTCCGTGTCCGTCTTGATGGCTTGGAGGGACTCATTCACTGTTTTCCCAAACAGGTTGTTCCCGTCGAACGGCATGTCCAAAACCTTGGCTTGTATGTCCTGGTGGAAATCTGTCGCATTGAGCCACCCTCGTCGTCTGAGGCAAACGCCGTTGCCTAGCTGTCGGAAACCGGTGTCGGCAATGTCCGTTGCCACCGTTATGGCATGGTCTGACGCCACCTCACCTCCCTGCAAGATCTCCAGGGCCTCAGCCCTCTTGTCTGGTAGGAAGTCCAAAAGTGGGGTGATCTTGTACCATAACTCCCTGTCGTAGCAGGCCACGATCGCGAGGGCTTTGGCCGCCTTAATTGTTGTTGTCGCCGACAAGATAACTCATCGTCTTATTGCATCAAGCTTCTTTCCTTCGCCGTCCGGCGGGAAAGTTGACGTTGAGGCCGATGCCCCCCCCCGGCTTTCTTCTTGGCTGCTGCTGAGACGACAGAGTCTGGAGTCGGTTGCGCCCTAAGGCACAAAGGGGCCGCGTCTGGGACCCGGTACTTCTTCTCGTACCGATGCCTCTTGGCAGGCATCGTAGACAGGTTCTTGAGAAGGGTGAGACCCTCGTCGAAGATGTCACCCAGCAGAGGCACGGTGAGGACCATCTTCCTCTTGGCCTCACGCCGTTGGTAAAGGAAACCTTCCTTCTTCTCTTCGGGGCAGAGCTGAAAAAGCTCAGATGCCCTGGCGATCATTGCGCGGAAAGACCCAATCTCGTCGGGCGGGGAGGCCCGGGCTGGAGGCGATGGGAGCTCCGTCCCGTCGTCGCTGCTGTCGTCATCCGTACCCGTCTTGGCCGTGTCCGTTCCCGTGTTATCCCCAGGTACGGGGGACGTGGGCAAAGGCTGAGCAGGCCGCGAGGGCTGAAAAGGAGGGGCTGGTTGGGTCTGTCTTCTCTAGTTTGGGGGACTTCCCGACGGGCCTGTCTCTGGCTCCTCCGTCGGGCCTGGTACTGGCTCCTTTGTCGGTGGTAGGGGCAATCTCGTCCTTATCTCCGAACATAAGGATTGTATTGCCTACAAAATGGCCGCCGAGTTGTCCTGCGGCCCCGGAAGCAACGGGTGCGACGGTTGACTAGGAACCTCGCCGGCACGGCCGTCGCTCTCGTCCTCCCCTTCGTCGGGATCCCTACCGTGGGACCGGGCCTCTTCGACGCCCTCATTGAGGCCCTCCAAGACTTCAACCAGTTCCTCCTCGGAGGATGTGTCCACAATGGCCACCAGCTTCCCCCCCTCTTTTTCCGCCGGGGTCTTCGCGGGGGTCTTCTCGATGGACCTGAAAGAGGCTTCCGACCGGGGTGGCAGGGAAACTCTGGGCCCCGAGGTCGCCTCCACTGGTATAGCCTCCTCAGGCTGCACCAGATCTGCCGCGACTTCCTCGATAGAGGCCTTGGCCGGGTGAATCAAGGCCTTCACCACCTTCTGCGGGCCTGTGGCCTTCACCTTGGGGGGGGGTCACCTCCTCGGTCCCCCTCGGCTGGATCCTTCGAGATCGACCGGGGCCTCTCCAGAAGCTTCGCTGGGTTCTCGGCCTTCCTCTTACCTGAGCCAGAGCGTTGGCTCGTGGTTGATGGCGCTGGAGAGGATGCCTGACCGTCCGGCACTCTCGGTGCCTGCAGACTTGCGGTGCTTTGCATTCTGTTGGGCCCCCGTCGCCGGGACGCCCTCACAGGACTTAGAAGACCGCTCAGACGACGACTTCTTCTCACCTGACGGGCTCTTTCCTTCCAGCCAGTTGGAGAGACGAAGGTGTCGGTCCCTGATGGTCCATTCTGACATGTTCCCGCAAAACGCACAGTCCTCCTCCACGTTTGTTTTGTCCTCATGAAGGCAGTAGAGACATTTTGAGTGCTCGTCCTCCTTGAACACATTCTGCAGCTGGCATCCAGGGCAAACCCTGAACAGCTTTCCGGGCGTCGAGCTTCATTTCTCCTGGGCCATGACCGGGTAGGCCGCAGAAACTTCTGGACTCCTCCAAGAAGCGTAACTTGACGAAAACTAAACCCTTGAGGGGCGTAGAAAATCTGAAACGGGTCCCCGTTGATCGGATGTAGACACGGTGGAGCTTGAGGCTCTATTTGACCGAAAAATGAGAAAATCTCTTTGAAAAAGTGCCAAAAGGCAGCAAAAGCTCGAGAGCTAAACACGAGGACTCCCAACACTTGAGCGTGCGGTAAAAATCTGAGGATGGCTGCCAGAGGCGGGGCTTAGGGAGAGGGCAGTCATTGGCTGGGGGCAGTATGACCCAGAGACCAGTGATTGGTTACTACTAAGAAAGACAGATCAGAAACAAAACTGATACCGATTTTTTCTTTACCAAGGATTCCCGGCCTGACGACGGGGAATATTCATGAGCATGTGAATCCATGCCAGACCCCATGCTGGAGAAACACACCTCCCTTAATAACTATTAGACAAGTCAGAATTAAAACACCACGATTTGTTAAACAGATGTGAGCGCATAACCTGATGGCACTCCAATAGTTCATTTAAAGGGAGAGAAAAAGGCAGAGCATAGAAATAAAACAGGTCCCAACACTTTTTAGGAGTTCTCAGCAAGGGAATAAAGGCAGTATAGACTGTACAGCCAAAGTTCATAGGCCAGGCCCACATAAAAGGGAGCAAAGCGGAATGTGCCCAGGATCACACGGTTTAAAAATGCACTAAAAGTCTTTGCAGAAGCTTCAAATGAGGTTGGGGCGATTCAAGAAGGTAAATGCTTGTGGAAGTTTACAACAGCACAATGATTAAGGCACTTGATTTGATTGCCCCCACCAAAATTCGCAAAAGTAAACAACTCTTTCATTTGAACAACTGGTTCACACCACAGCTGAAAGACCTCAGAATTCAAAAAAGAAAGTTACAATCCATTTGGCAACATTCACCCACGGTGGAGAACAAAATCAAATTAGCCACATCTGCCAAACAGTATAAAAAGGAAATTATAAGTACCAAAAGGAATACCTTTAATAACAGAATTTCTAAGGCTAAATCAGATACCAAGGAACTATTCTCTATCCTCCGGGAAATGGAATCACCCATACCCCCGACTGATAACATCCCTAAAAATAAACTCTGGTGCACCAATATACAAAATGCCCTGGCGGGTAAAATTAGTCTGCTCCAAACCAAAATTGCAAATAAAAAACCCTCCTTGCTCCCGCAAACTGAATCCATACTCATTCAGAGCCCCCTCTAAACCAGCCTAACACTCCTCACCCATTCAGCTTCAGACAAATATCCATATTAGAGACAGAAAAAATCATACTATCTCTAAAACCATCCAACTGCAAAGGAGATAACTGCCCTGCCCAAATCATAAAAGATGCAGCTAGAGATCTAGCCCCCTTCATCTCTAAACTCATTAATGCATCCTTTAAGTCCAACCTAGTGCCTAATAACCTAAAACAATCCTGGGTGCTCCCCCTGCTAAAAAAACAAACACTTGACCCTGCTATACCGACAAACTATAGACCTATCACCACCGTCCCATTCTTGCTTAAAATCATTGACAGAGTAGCATATCTGCAAATTCAGGATTACTTGGAAGCTAACAATTTACTAGGCTCACGGCAATCAGGCTTCCGTCCCCCCCATGGGACCGAAATTGCCTCGATTGACCTCAAGACCCAAATTGACGAGTTGAAGGACAATGGCAAATCAGCTATGCTACTCCTCCTTGACCTTTCTGCGGCCTTCGACTTGGTAGATCACGCAGTTTTATGCAATCACCTCAGCTCTGCCGCTCATTTTTCAAGTGATGCCATAACCTGGGTACAATCCTTCCTGGCAAACCGAACAATGAGAGTATTCTTCCCCCTAGCAGCTGCTGATCCCACACAAGTTTCATGCGGTGTCCCTCAAGCATCATGTGTATCTCCAACTATTTATAACATCTTCACTAAGCCTTTGTTCGACAAGTTAGACAGACTGGGTGTCATCTACACTAATTACGCAGATGACACGCAGATCCGTATCCCCCTTTCGGGCAACTTCTTGGCGGACACAGCCTTAGTGAATAAGATAGATCTCCTCATTCAGGCATGGATGGCTTCCCACGGCCTCTGCCTGAACGATGATAAAACTGAGTTACTGATCCTCAGCTCAGAGTTGGCCATCAAAAAATTGGACCCTAATTATGCTTCATTTAACATAGATAATAATGTCATCAAAGTGATGCCTGCAGTCAAAACTCTCGGGGTCTATCTTGACTCAGCGCTCACCTTCAAGAAACAAACCAACTCACTAGCATCCTCCTGCAAACTGATCCGAGCATGTAGACCATTCCTAACAGAAACTAGTTGCATTACTCTAGCGAACGCACTCATCATATCCAAGTTGGATTACTGTAATGCCCTATATGCTGGATCTAACAAATACATCGATGACAAACTCCAAACTCTCCAAAATAACACTATTAGAGTAGCCTTAAACATTCCTAATAGAGCTCATATCTCCACTGCTAGGAAAAATATCCATTGGCTAAAAATCAAAGACAGGATTGCGCTTAAAACCTTATCCCTTACTTCTAAATGCCTCAACAACATAGCGCCCCCCTACCTGGTAAACAGAGTCAACAAGAGAATATCAAACCGGCCCACCAGAATGACAAATGCCTACACATTAGTGGTGCCCAGATATAAAAAGAGTACAGCGGGCGGCTCCAGCTTCCCGGTCATAGCTGCTCAAACCTGGAACAGACTCCCTCTTGATCTCAGAATGGACCAACCCTACACCAGCTTCAGGCGGAAAGTCCTCACCTGGATTCGCTCCATCGACATTCGACACATAGCCTGACCTCCTCAACGCCACTTATTCTAGAGAAATCGGATGAGAATATCTAGATTAGTGGACTATAGGCTACCTGCTTTATCTGTATTTCTGTACTATACGCGTTCATCTCATCTGTATAACCATTTTGTCTTGTAACCAAGTTCTCAAGCATTCTTGTGCTGCCTGCGCCCAGCTACCCTTCCGGGTTTGGTTTTTTGCGCTATAATAAACAAAGTTAGAAGGTCTGAGGCCAACCCAGTTGGCAAACCAAGGATTTAAACGTCACCTTGGGCGAAACCAAGAAAGGGAGGCCAGGCAGGACACAGTACCTTAAACAGAGAGGAATCTCCAGCGGTGGCAGTTGTTCCTGGCAGTGGTTGAAGTTCGTTGTTTCAACCAGGGGAAGAGAGGATCTCGTCGAGGAGGAAACGTGGAGTCGTTGCACTGCACAGGGATGAAACCAGCCGTGGAGTTCGATCAATAAAAGGAGCAGTCCTTTTATTCGCGGTCAAAGTGGTGAAGCTTGGCTATCCGGCGGCCGGGGTGCTTGGCACAGGCTATTCGACTAAGAGAATTCTTTGGAAGGCAAAAAGGGCAAACTGGTTGGTCCCACCAGCTCAGAGGAAGAAGACTCGTCCAGCAGAAGATCTTCTCTTGTCGTCAGGAAAGTGTTGAGGTAGTTGCAGCAGGGCTTGACCGGTGGTGTCGTCGTTGCAGATGGCTCAGCTTCTTCCCTCTTCAGATTCTTAGGTCCTGTGGCGACTTCTGAAGTTCCAGTCCCAAAGGCCCTGCTTTTCTGCAGAAAAACCCCCATTCATCAGCCTAGCTGTCAATCACACATGCTAAGTGGTGAGCCGGGCGGCTCACCACTGGGCCAATCAGAGTAGAGTGCGACTTGGGTTGCCGAGGCAACGCAGTCCAGGGTGCCAATTCCCCCCTACACCCCTCGTGTGGAACCCAGACAGAGTGGCACCATTTGGAGGGCTTCTGTGGAGAAGCCCGCCAAAATAGTGGAACAAAGGGCTCGACCTTGGTCAGAGTTACAGCGACAGACACAAACACCATTTTAGAAAAGAGTTCTGGCAAAAAGACCCAACCGGGGATTTAATATTAAATAAATAAACCGGCGGTATCTTTAACATTGCACCAAAAAGTGGTGCATTTAAAATCAATGGGAAAATCTCAGAGAATATTCTGGTGGAA
This sequence comes from Ambystoma mexicanum, assembly GCF_040938575.1. NCBI lineage: Eukaryota > Metazoa > Chordata > Amphibia > Caudata > Ambystomatidae > Ambystoma > Ambystoma mexicanum. The sequence continues at coordinate 414,791,809 of NC_090934.1, read as the reverse complement.
TATTTCGCGTGGTAACCACTGCCACCAGTCAGAAACTCGACAAGGGGGGACTGGACAGTGCCCCCTTGAAAACAGACCCTGGGGCAATATAATTAACCCCTTCCAGTACTTCCACAATATGATGGTTTGTACTGGTTCTGTTCACAATTTAGAACTAGTAAAGTCAATGGTGACTTTACATGCCCTGGGAGACAGTAGTCAGTCCCAGGGTATGGAGTCTATGTTTGGGGGTCACTACGACACCCCTGTGTTACTGCACTGAGGGTGCTGTGTAACACACGTAAAAAATAGATGATACCCTATGTAGTAGAAAGAAAACCCCATAGCCCATAATCACACACAGAGTCAAAGACACTCAAATCATGCCTAAGAGTGGGAGGAAAAGAGTCTCACTCTTAGCAGGAGAAAAAAACAAACCCCAAAAATCCAGCAAAGCTGCTGGGGGACTCACTGGGTTTGGGAAATTAACCTTCTAATATAATTCTCCCTAACAGCATGTCTTTAAACTAGCGCACTAACACTAAGCCAATTTACACAGGAAGCAGTGCACCTTGTAGCTGTTGGCAAGGGCACATTTCATTGGCAGTGCTGCTGCTCAATCAGGCTCATGAAAAAGAGTTAGTAAAATTACCAGAAAAAGAAACAAAAAGTACACTAAATGAGGAAAGAGATTGAATATGATATATAGCAATGGGAGGATGGGCAAACAGAAAAACAGCAGTGCCTCATGAAAGGGTTAGTGTGCGTCACTACAAAATAAAAAGCATAATGTAAGAGCATTCTATTTCTGGCAGAAAGTGTATATAGTTTGTGAAGAAGACCGAAAATAGCATGAAAAGGTGACTAAAGAAAAAAAATATGTACACAGGTGCAAAATGGAATGTAAACCTATAGGAACAAAGGGCTCACCCTGTGGTCCTGAGACAGCATCACTGAACTTCTTCATTTTTGTTCGTGCTGATTAACTGAATTGCCTGAATGTGCTCTGCTACTAAAGCTCTACAGGGATAGGAATACAGATATGTCCCCTGAGGTATGCAACATTTCTTAGAGCCAAAAACAATGCATATCTGGGTTTTCCATATGTGAGTATCCTGTGAAGGCAAGCTAAAAAGGATTCACAGTGAACAATTCCAAGTAGGGGTGTACCAAATAGCCTATTTAGTTTCAGCCAAAGCCGAATAGTTGTTTTAATCAATAAATCATGTTACAAACTTAGAAAAACACTTTAAAACAAACAAGAAAGGACATTTTAGAAATACTCCCAACTTTTTTATTGCTCTTCATTTTAATCAAAATACCATTATTTAAAGCATACAAGTTTTTTTGCTTTGTCTTGTTTGTTGTGTGTTAACATGATTGCAAAATAGTGCTCTGCATTGGTTGTTACTTCTACATTTTTAAGAATTTCACCAGATATCTGTATTAAACCTAGTAATGTTATACATTTTGCAATCTGAATGTAATGTTATGGAGATGGAATTGTTGCTCTGTTTTAAAACAATAAATACAATGGTAAAAAAATAAAATAAGAGTTTAACAAGAAAACAGGGATCAAATGTATGGAACGATGTTGTGTATGCAAATACAGTGATGCTCTAAGTGCGCAGCTTCACGTATGCAGATGTTCCAAGAAGGAACAAGTTACTTACCTGTAACTGTTGTTCTCCAGCATGGGTCTGGCATGGATTCACATGCTCATGAATATTCCCCGTCGTCAGGCCGGGAATCCTCGGTATAGAAAAAATCAGTATCAGTTTTCGTTTCTGATCTGTCTTTCTCAGTAGTAACCAATCACTGGTCTCTGGGTCATACTGCCCCCAGCCAATGACTGCCCTCTCCCTAAGCCCCGCCCCTGGCAGCCATCCTCAGATTTGGTAGCACGTAAAGTGGAAGTATGACCAAGTGAAGAGCCGCAGAGGGGTAGGCGGGAGGGTTTGCATGTGGATCCATGCCAGACCCATGCTGAAGAACAACAGTTACAGGTAAGTAACTTGTTCCTTCTCCAGCATGGGGTCTGGCATGGATTCACATGCTCATGAATATAAGAATACATAGCAGTATACACATGCACAACCACGGGAGGTGGCAAAGGGCTCAATATCAAGCAATACAACAACTCAACATTAAGCAACTCTTACCTCCTCACCAGGCTCACCTTAGGCAACTAAATTGCGCAGCAATGCCTGGCCGACTCTGGACTCCTCCCTGGAATCCCGGTCGACGCAGTAGAATCTCGTGAAGGTGTGCGTCGACCTCCACGTAGCAGCCCTGCAGATGTCGAGCAGGGGCACACCAGACAGGAACGCCGTAGTAGCAGCAATCGCTCTGGTCGAATGGGCCCTCAGACGGCCTGGCAACGGTCGGTTTGCCAACCGGTGACAGTGCATGATGCAGCCCGAGAGCCAACTGAAAATGGAAGTCTTCGAGAGAGCCTTCCCTTGATTCACAGGTCCAAAGTTCACAAACAGCTGTGATGTCTTCCGAAAACTCTTTGTGCGGTCCACGTAGAACTTCAGCGCTCTAGCTACATCCAGCGAGTGCTAAGTCCTCTCAGCCGGCGAAGAAGGCGACGGGAAGAAAACTGGCAACACCAAGGGCTCGTTGAGGTGGAAGTCCGACGGCACCTTGGGCATGAAGGAGGGGTGCGTCCTCAGCACCACCCTCGTGTCGTGAAAAGTCAAGTATGGAGGCTTGCAAGACAGGGCCTGGATCTCTCCCACTCGTCGTGCAGAGGTGATGGCCACGAGGAATGCTGTTTTCCACGACAGAAACTTCAACAGCACTGAATGCATAGGCTCGAATGGGACCCCCATGAGGCAAACTGCCAACTGACGGAAACCGGTGTCGGCGATGTCCGTAGCCACCGTAATGGCGTGGTCTGAGGCAATCTCACCTTCCTGCAAGATTTCCAGGGCCTCAGCCCTCTTGGCATCCGGAAGGAAGTCCAACAGAGGGGCGATCTTGAACCACAACTCCCTGTCGTAGCAGGCTACGATGGCCAGGGCGTTGGCCGCCTTGATGGTCGTCGCTGCAGATGAGATGACTCGTCGTCCCATCGCATCCAGCTTCCTACCCTCGCTGTCCGGAGGGGAGGTTGAAGTCGAGGCCGATGCCCCCCCCGCTTTCTTCTTGACCGCCGCCGAAACGACCGAGTCCGGGGTAGGTTGCGCCCTAAGGCACAAAGGGGCAGCGTCAGGGACCCGGTACTTCTTCATCCCAGATGTCATCAAGAAGCGGTATGGCGAGGACCGTCTTCCTTTTAGCCTCGCGCCGTTGGTAAAGGAACCCCTCCTTTTCCTCGGGGTAGAGCTGGAAGAGCTCGGATGCCCTGGAAATCATTGCATGGAAGGATCCCGGGCAGGGGGTTGACGGGGGACACATCCCGTTGTCGCCTCCGTCGTCATCCGTACCCGTCGTAGTCGTGTCCATGCCTGTATCATCCCCGTGGGTAGTGGACCGGGGGGAAGGCAGAGAAGGCCGCAGAGGCGGCCGAGGATGCGTCCTCCCTCCTCTTAAGCGGTTCTGGCTCCGGTTCCTCCGTCAGATCTGGCTCAGGTACCTCCGTCAGGGGAAGGGGCGACCTAGTCCTTATCTCCGAGCATAAGGACTGGATGGCTGACAAAAAGGCTGCCGAGGTGTCCTGCGGAACCGGAAATGACTTGAGGAGCCTCGTCTGCGTCACTGTCGCCCTCGTCGTCACCCTCGTCGGGATCCCTCCCGATGGCTGGGCCTCCTCCACGACTTGGATGAGCTCCTCTTCAGAGGTCGTGTCCGTATCCACGACGGCCACCAACCCCCTCCCCCCACCCTTTCCAACGAGGACTTTGTGGGGGTCTTCTCGATGGGCCTGAAAGACGACTCCCTCCACGGTGGCAGGGAGACTCTGGTACCTGAGGGCGCCTCCACTGGTGTAGCCTCCACAGGCTGAGCCAGTGCCGCGGCGACATCCTCAATCGAGGTCTTAGCAAGGTGAATTAAGGCCAACATCACCTTCTGTATGCCTGGGGCCTTCACCTTGCGGGGAGGGTCCGAGCCTCGCTCACCCTCTGCCGGAATCTTCGAGATCGACCGGGGCCTCTCCAGAAGCTTCGCCGGGTTCTCAGACTTCCTCTTACCCGAGCCAGAGCATTGGCTCGTGGTCGATGGCGCCGGGGAGGATGCGCCCTGCCTGGCAGCCAAGGAGCCCGACCGGTCGGCGCTCCCGGTGCCCGTGGACTCGCGGTGCTTAGCCTTTTGTTGGGCCCCCGTCGCCGGAGCACCCTCACAGGACTTACAAGACCGCTCTGACTTCTTTTTTTTCTTCTCGCCTGGCGGGCTCTTACCTTCCAGCCAGTTGGCGAGACAGAGGTGGCGATCCTTCATGGTCCGCTCCGACATGTTCCCACAAAACGCGCAGTCCTTTTCCTTGTGCGTCTTGTCCTCATGGAGACAGTAGAGGCATAACGAATGCTCGTCCTCCTTGAAAACGTTCTGAAGCTGGCATCCAGGGCAGGTCCTGAACAGCTTCCCGGGCGTCGAGCTCCCTTTCTCCTGGGCCATGTCCGGGGTAGGCCTCGGAACCTCTGGAATCCTCCAAAAGCGTAACTCGACGAAATCTTCACCGTTGAGGGGCGTAGAAACTCCGAAACGGATCCCTGTTGGTCGGAAGTAGAAACGGTGGAGCTTGAGGCTCTATTTAACCGGAAAAATGGGAAAATCTCCTGAAAAAAGCGCGAAAACGCAGCAAAAGCTCAAGAGCTAAGCACGAGGACTCCCAACACTTGAACGTGCGGTAAAAATCTGAGGATGGCTGCCAGGGGCGGGGCTTAGGGAGAGGGCAGTATGACCCAGAGACTAGTAAATCATAGCTCTCCGACTACTTCTTATAGTGTGTCCTCACACCTGTTCCTCCATGCTACCTCTCGCAGACTGGTCCCCAGGGAGATTTGCCAACATGAAGTTCCTCTGAGAAGCCTCTTAGGTGGGGTAAATCACTCTGCCAGGCATAACTGACTACCTGAGACTTACTGTTGTCCACTAACTGTTGTGAATACTTAGTATCTCTATAGACATTTCCATTTAAAAAAAGACAATACTTGCCTCTCATTCACTCCGATACACACACTTAATGCACTTTACTCAGACATTTTATCAGGAAAGCTGTCAGACAAAGTGCAAATTGGATCCAGGTAGCCGCTAACGGTACCACTTATGTGCCAGTGGGTTGCATGCATGCAGTTTTACATGCTAACAAAAAGGAATGTTAAACGAAAGAGTTATATCAGGCACAATTGCCTTTACTCTCATTTTCTCTCCTTGTAAAATGTGTAAATGCTGCATTCAAATTGCAATTACAGAAAGCATTCAGAATGGTTTCCTATGGAATCAGCCTGCTTTTGACAGGGGCTGCATGCAGGAAAATTTAAGATAAATTCATTAATATAATGCCAGCATGAAAATACATTGTTTTAAACCATGTAGTATATGTAGGCAGTGAAGGAAAGCATGGTAGAAATATTTCAGCTTCGTGCCCTTTCTCTGCCTTCAAATAAAATAAAAAAAGCCCCAAAGTGTAAAGGTGAGGCACAAATGTCTTACGCTTTTCTATTAAGAACCACTTTTAGGATAAAAAATAAAATACAAATTGAGCATCATTGCTTCATTTCATTTTTATTTTCTAATCTCCACTGTATTTGTGTCTCTCTCAGATGTTAAATTGCATTCAAATGAGATAAGAGTATTCGGCCGTAGCCGAACAACTTTTTTCAGCTGCAATTCGGCCAAATACATGCTCAAAGCCAAAGTTCGGTAGGTATGGCCTTGCTGTGGTCCGTGGATGAGCCAAGAAGCTGTTCAGATTTATAGTCCAGTGTGAGGGCCTACAGCCAGGCCTTATCCTTACATAAGCATGTGTGTGATTTATCTGGCCATATACACATGGCTTTCTCAGTCCGCGATTTTCAGTGGCTGTTCAAATCAAAACTAGATAAACGCAGTACCAATGCATGTCTAGACTCGACTGAATCCGCAATTGGAGAGCTTCCAAAGCTTGTGTGTCAGCTCGCAAAATGTTTGAATGAAACAACCCGCAATAGACTAATTTACTAAAGTTCACCACAGAAGTGGAGAATTCAGTAACGTTAACTTAGAAAAAAACTGGATTCTGGATTCGTAAAAATGCAAGATGACCTGAACACTGGCATAAGAAAGCCCTGATGGTACCTGTAACGTTCCTTGATGTTCCAAAAACCCAAGATATGTTGGAAACCTATAGGAAGTGGGCTCCCACCACCTGTGTGCTGTGTTGACAGTTCTTATTCACTCAGAACTGCCTCAACTGCAGCACAAACTTGTGTGCCTTCCAGAGTTAGGTCTTGATGGATCCACACACTCCCTCGATCCGTCGATGATCCTGTGAATAAGTGCGTGCGCGGAATCCTGGCAGCGCGCATATTACGCGTACCGGACTATGAATATTGCGAGCACACTCGCCGAACTCTTGAAGCGCAACAGAAGCCCAGAAACAAAGTTGCAGCCCTCTAAAGATTGAGAGCCCTGATGCAGAACGGATACAAGATGGCGGGCAGAACAAATGAATAGCAGAGGGACGCCGCGGCGGCGACGAACGAAAGGGTCTGGTAGGACTCTGATCCCACTTCTACATCCTGCCCTGGGCAACGCTGAGCAGCAGTGGATGGGCTGCGGAGCGGTGGACGAATGTAGGCAGCCCGGGGCTGCGAGTCGGACTTGCAGGCGGAAGAGCCCAAACGAAGCGGGCGCCCAAGGTGGGAGTCTAACGGGACCCGCTAGGAACGAGCCGACAGCCGGCGGATGCTGACATAGTGTTGCGGCGCACGGCTGAGGGATACTTTGCACCGGGGAAAATGGCGCCGGCGGCTAGACCGCTGGGGACATTATTGGGAGACCTGGACCTGGTGGACGCGTGGAGAAGGCTGCATCCTACGGATAGGCAGTATTCGCACTATGCAGCGCCACAGGACCTGCACACCAGGTTGGATTATGTGTTCGTGGCGGCTGAGATAGCGACGGAAATCGTGGGAGCAGAATATAGGGCCCGAGTAATATCTGACCACTCGCCCCTGGTGGTAGAGTGGCTGCACCAGCCCCCCAGACCACGGATCCCAACATGGAGACTCAGGACAGAGGCACTGCAGGATGAGGGGTTCCGAGAGGACTTGAGAGACGCTATCGAAGAATACTTCGAATAAACACGGGCAGTGTACGCTCTGTGGGAACGTTATGGGAGGCGTTTAAGGCGGTGGTGCGGGGTGTAGCCATTTCCAAGTCTAAGGGGCTCCAGGGGGGTATTGAAAGGGAGCTGCAGGAGACAGAAGGGGAGCTAGAAAGCCTGATGAAACATGAGGACAACATTTGTGATAACAGGGCAAGGATTAAGGACCTGCAGTTAACCTGTGGTGCACTCTGGGATAGACTTTGTAGACTAAACTATAAGACATACACAGTGAGATTGCACGCAGGGGGCGATAAACCAGGCAGATTGCTGGCCTGGCTGTATAAGAGTGAGACCCCCCGCGTAGTGATCAGTGAGATTAAGGGTGAAGGAGGTCGCATGTGCAATACCCAGGAGGGGGTGAACGGGGAGTTCCTCAAGTATTATAGACATTTGTATGAGGACACAGGGGAGGATGTGTCTCAAGACATACTGGACACATTAGAGGACATAGAACTACCCACCCTGAATGACCTAGAACGTGCAGAGCTAGACGCCCCGGTCACCTCGGAAGAGCTGGAGGTGGTGATTCAGAACCTGCCCGCGTGTAAGGCGCCCGGGTCGGATGGGCTGCCCAGCGGGTTCTATAAGGCATACAAGCAGGAGCTGCTCCAGCCACTGCTTGCCATGTTTAACGAGGCTTACGAGACGGGGGAACTCCCGTTATCCCTTCGCGGGGCTGTGATCATCCCGTTCCTGAAACCAGGCAAGCCAGCCATAGAGCGTGGGGGTCCTACAGACCTTTGTCCATGCTCAATCAGGACAGCATGATACTTACGGCAGTGCTGGCGAATAGGCTCAAGAAGGTGATCAGCAAACTGATACATCCAGATCAGACGGGCTATGTCCTAGGTAGGAATATCATGGATAACCATAGGAGGCTACACCACATTATTGACCAAACGGAGGGGGACACGGGTGAGCTGGCCGTCGTGTCGCTGGATGCGGTCAAGGCCTTTGATTCGGTACGGTGGCCCTGGCTGAAAGCAACCCTGAGAGGATACGGTATGGGACCTGGCTACATCAGGTGGGTCCAGTTGTTGTATAGCACCCCAATGGCGAGGGTCAAAACAGGATCCGTAGTCTCAGATATCTGGCAACTCAGTAGGGGGACCAGGCAGGGATGCCCTTGGTCACCCATGCCATACATACTTGCACTGGAACCATTGGCAAAATGCCTGCGGCAGCAATATGGAGAGGTGGGCATAAGCACGGCGAGTGGGAGACACCTGGTGTCACTGTATGGGGATGACATGCTCCTCTATCTACGTTACCCGGAGGAGAACTTGCAGTATGTGCTGGAGGTGATGGACCGCTACTCCACCCTCTCGGGCATATCTGTAAATCCTGGAAAGTCTAGTCTGTTTCCCCTGGGAAGGTACAGGGATGTCCCGCTGCAGAGAAGACTGCCCATCTTGCCAATACCGTGGCGAGTAGAGACGTTCAGGTATTTGGGTGTGAACATCTATCACAAGATAGAGGTGGAGCATAAACACAACACAGAGAAAGCCATAGAGGGGGTCAAGAACAGCATGGTGTTTTGGTCAAGACTACCCCCGATTATGATGGGGAGGGCGGCCTTGCTCAAAATGGTGGTCCTGCCTAGACTGTTGCATTTTTTCGTGAATGTCCCGTTTCTGATTCCCAGGAGCCTCTTTGCGAGACTCCATAGTGTGTGCAGAGGTTTCGCGTGGGGCAACTCCAGAAACAGGGTGGCACTGTGGAAACTCCAGAACTCGTGTGACAAGGGGGGCATAAGCCTGCCAAACTTTGAGCTCTATTATCTGGCGGGCCAACTACTGTATGTGGCCAGGTGGCTGTCAGCTGAAGACTCGGCGGAGGCCAGGCTTCTGCGGATGGACCCAGCCCCATATTTTTTGGGGGAGGTGGTGTGGCTGCGAAAGGATAGACTGGCGGGCAGGGGGCGGCTACTATGGCTGGGCTGGGAGGTCTGGCACAGAACATGAAGAATGATGGGTGATCCGGAACCGTTCTCCCAGCAGGCCCCACTGGCGGCACTGTGCGGGAGCGACTCAATTATTTGAGTCGGTCCGCAGATACTGGGAACCGGTGGGCCTAGCCACCCTCGGAGACATATGGCAGGAAGGGGAGGCATTGGACTTTCAGCGGTTGCAAGATGAGACAGGGGTGCACAGAGGCCAATATATAACCCATGCCAGGCTTGTGAAACTGGTTAGAGAGAGATGGACCGAGACGGTGCTAGCCGAGGACCCTGATGTTTCCCTGGAAACTATGTACGATGTTTCGGAGGGGCGGCACGAAATATCGAGGATATACGAGCTCCTGAGTTTGAGGGCTGGGAAGGAGTTACTCCAATTAAGACAGTATTGGGAGGAGGAGGTGGGTGGACCCCTGACAGATAAGCAAAGGGAGAGAGCCCAGAGGTACCACAAAAAGGTGTCCTGGAACGCGAGACTCCAACAGCTCCAACTGTATGTCACGCATAGGGCTTATCCGACTCCCCGGAAGATAGCAATGTTTGGAGGCTCGGTTACTCAGACATGCCCTAGATGTGGGGAAGTGGAAGCGGGGCTGCTGCATATGTTTTGGGCTTGTCCGGAGGTGCACAGATTCTGGGATGAGATGAAAACGAAATTGGCTGGAGGGGGAGTGGAGTTGGACGTGGGATCGGCTTGGGCATGCATGCTTGGGATTTTCCCCAGGCCCCGGGACCTAAAGCTAAGATGAAGGACTTAGCTTATGTCCTGGCTAAGCGCAGGATTGCCATGGGCTGGAAGGCGGCTCACAGACGCAGGGTAGAGTTATGGAGGGCGGACCTCCTGAAATGGGCGGAAGCGGAATCCGTAGCGTGGTTTGAAGCAGTCACTAGGGGTGGTGAGCAGGAAGTGGGGCCCTTGCTGGCCTGGGGACAAATGGTGGCCTCTATGGCAAGCCCTTACCTTGGCAACAGTGAATCTGAAGATTCAGGAGATGAGCGCACAAACACTGCACTACCTGATAATGCTCCTACTAAGGAAACGAGCAAGCCGGCTCTGGTTTGAGGAGGGGAGGGGTAGTTGGGGAATTATATTGTGAACTGTGTTGTTTTGTCGATGTTTACATTGGCATTGTGTATGTTTTGTTTGGTTTTAAAATAAAAAAAATAAAAAATAAAAAAACATGGCACTGTGAGCCAAGACCAACAGCACCAACAGATTAAAACAGCCTGAAAACCTGCCACTGTTCAAGAATGCACCATATTCTTGTGAAGCTCACGTTCTGAGTAGTGGCACCTGCCATGTTTTGTCATTTCTGAATTCTGCTGCACCATTTTCCAGAGGAGCTATCCTTATGGCAGATGGGAGCATTCTACAACATACATCTGCTTAAGTGTACAATCTAGGTTGCATTCAGCAGAGACTCCCACGTAAAATAGGTATTACCCAAGTTGATCGAATATAAGAAACAAGTTACTTACCTGTAACTGTTGTTCTCCAGCATGGGTCTGGCATGGATTCACATGCTCATGAATATTCTCCGTCAGGTTGGGAATCCTCGTTAAAAGAAAACTCAGTTTCAGTTCTGAACTGTCTTTCTCCTAACAACCAATCACTGAGTTCTGTGTCATACTGCCCCCAGCCAATGACTGCCCTCTACCTAAGCCCCTCCTCTGGAAGCCATCTTCAGATTTGGTAGCACGTTAAGTGGCAGTAGGACCAAGAGAAAATCCGCAGAGGGTTAGGCGGGAGGGTTTGCATGTGAATCCATGACAGACCGATGCTGGAGAACAACAATTACAGGTAAGTAACTTGTTCCTTCTCCAGCATGGGGTCTGACATGGATTCACAAGCTCATGAATAAAGAATACAAAGCAGTACAACATGTACAACAACGGGAGGTGGCAAGGCTCAACATAAGTACCTCTTACCTCCTCACCAGGCTCACCTTCAAGCGAAGCAGTTGCGCAGCACTGCTTGGCTGACTCTGGACTCCTCCCTGGAATCCCTGTCAACGCAGTAGAATCTCGTGAAGGTGTGCTTTGACCTCTAAGTAGCAGCCTTGCAGATGTCCAGCAGGGGCAAACCACACAGCAACGACTTACTAGCAGCGATCGCTCTAGTAGAATGGGCTCTCAGACAGCCGGGCAGCGGTCGGTTCGCCAAACCGGTGGCAGTAGGTGATAAAGCAGGAGAGCCACATGGAAATGGAAGCCTTGGACAGGGCCTTCCCAAGGTTCACAGGGCCAAAGTTCACAGAAAAGCTGAGAAACTTTCAGGAACCTCTTCGTGCGGGCAATGTAAAACTTCAGTGCTCTAGCCACATCTTTCAGCCGGCGACGAAAGAGTCGGAAAACACAGGTAACTCCCCCCCAAGGGGCTCGTTGAGGTGATATTCGACGGAACCTTGGGCATGAAGAAGGGGTGCATCCGCAGCACCACCCTCATCTTGTGAAAAGACAAATAAGGCTGCTTGCAGGACAGGGCCTGGATCTCCCCACTCATCGTGCAGAAGTGATGGCCACGAGAAAATCTGTCTTACACGATAGTAACTTAAGCAGAGCTGGATGAATAGGCTGAAATGGGGCCCCCATGAGCCTGGTCAGCACCACATTGAGTTCTCACGCCGGGGACTCCACCGGCGGGAACAAGCGGAACAGTCCTTTAATTTACTCCTTCCCCAGATGGTGCGACCACAGAAGACCGTCCCGGAGACCTGGTGTTGCAGGAAATAGCTGCCAGATGTACCCTGATGGAGGCATGGGCCAGTCCCAATTTGGCCAATGACAGCAAATATGGAAGCACTTGAGCAGCTGTGACCCGCAAGGGGTTAATCTTGTGTGACCAGCACCAAATGGTAAAACGCTTCCATTTGTGACTGTAACATTTCAGAGTAGACGATGTTCTAGCAAGGACTTCCTTGCAGTCCGCCAGAAGATCGGAGCCACGGAATTTTAGCGCTGCAGGAGCCAGGCCTCCAGGTTCAGAGACCCTGGATCGTCGTGAAGAATGGCGCCTCCACCCTGGCGAGAAGATCTGAGACCACTGGCAGCCTGACAGGAAGCGCCACCGACATGATGAGAAGGTCTGGGTACCAGATCTGCCTCCGCCACAATGGTAGGACGAGGATCATCCTGCACCGGTATCGTCTGAGTTGATTGATTACTCGAAGTGGCAACAGAGGGAACGCATACAGAAAGAGGCCTTCCCAAGGGAATGAGAATGCATCCCCCATGCGCCCCTGCTGGGGGAACCTGCTGGCAAACCTCCGGCACTTGGTGTTTGTCGACGTTGCAAACAAGTTGATCTGGGGATTGCCCCATCTGATGAAAAGGTTCTCCACTAGGTCCTGCCGAAGTTCCCACTCGTGGCAAGAGCGAAGCTCCCTGCTCAGGGAGTCAGCGACTGTTCTTTATTCCTACGAGATGAAACGGAACGAGGAACATCCCCTGACCGACAGCCCAGTGCCGTAAGTCCTGCGCCCCTTTGGAGAGCGGGGGGGGGGGGGGATCTGCTGCCCCCCTGTTTCCGGATGTAAAAAATGTGTGGTGGTATTGTCTGTGAAGACCTGCCCCACCTTGGCCTTGAGGGATGGCAGGAAAGACTTGAGGGCCCAAAACACTGCCTGTAGCTCCAGAACGTAGATGTGCAACGTCTTCTCCTCTGGCAGCCACAGGTCTCTGGCGTGAAGACTTCCGGTGTGGGCTCCCCATCCTTTGAGGGAAGCGTCCGTATTGACCGTCTCCTTGTGCGGTGGGGTCTGGACATTAGCGCCTCCGGTCAGATGAGAGTGCACGCCCCTCCACCTTACTGCTCGACGGAAAACCTTGTCAAGCGCGATCCTGTCTTGGAAACTTCCTGACACCTGGATCCAACGGGCATCGAGGAACTCCTGCAGCGGGCGCATCCGTAACCTGCAGAGTCGGGTGAGGTAAATGCATGACAACATCATGCCGAGCAGAGACTGGGTGGCCCTCACTGTGGCGATCTTCAGTGCCAACAGCTGCTGCACCTTGCCCAGGACGGCCACTATCCTCTGTTCCGACGGTGACGCCAGGCATGACACTGTGTTGAGCCGGGATCCCAGAACAGCGCATCCTGCGATGCAGTCAAGCAGGACTTTGCATAGTTCACTGAGAACCCCAGATCCATGAGTAGGCGAACGGTCCTTGCCGTGTGGTCGACGCTGGTGTCTCTTGACCTGGCCCGGATGAGCCAGTCATCCAAGTAAGGGCAGACGTGGGTCCCTTGCAGTCATAGATGGATCGCCACCGGCACCAGGCACTTGGTGAATACGCTGAGTGCTGAATTGGTAATACCTCCCCTGAACAACGAAGCGCAGAAACTTGCGGTGTCCTTTGTGAATGGAGATGTGGAAGTACACATCCTCCAGGTCCAATGACGACAGAAAGTCTCCCTCTTGCAGCTGTCTGAGCACGTGTTGAAGAGTGACCATTCGGAACTTCTGGGAATTGATGTATTTGTTAAGTCGCCGCAGGTCGAGAATGGGCCTTGAGCCCCCGGTCTTCTTTCGTACGAGGAAGTACCTTGGGTAAACTCCGGAGCCGCTTTGGAACTAACTCTATCGCCCCTTTCTTTAACATAGCCCGAACTTACAGCAGCAGGTAAGGGACATAGTTTACCTGCCGGGCCATCAGTGGTATTCGAGGACACTTTAGTTGGAACTCTAGCGTGTGCCCCTGGGTGAGAGCATCCTGCACCCAATGGTCGGTGGAGATGGTCTTCCACACGCTAAATTCGCCAGTCGGCCTCCCCACGGGGTGCACGGGTGAGGGCCTGATGTCCTGGCTTGGCATTCTTGCTTGGAAGTCGACGGGCCACCTTGCTGTCCCCGACAACGACTGTGTGCTCCGCCGAAGGCCTTGGAGCGGCTCCCGTTGGTGTGCTGGGCCAAGGAGCGGGACGGTTGGCGGTAAGAGGAGGAGCCCCCGATGAAACCTCTTGAAGATTGGCTATACTTGCCTCCCAAGGACCGAAAGGGCGGCCATCGCTGTTGTAGCATGCCCCGGGCATGTGCCATCTCCGTTTCCGCCTTGATGGCCGGTAGGGACTCATGCACAGCTTTCCCGCAAAAATTGTCCCCATCAAAAGGAATGTCCAAAACATTTGTCTGGACCTCCTGTCGAAAGTTGGTGGCCTTGAGCCAGCCACGGTGGCGAAGGCAAACGCCATTGCCTAGCTGGTGGAAACACACGTCTGCGATGTCCATGGCCACCATGATGGCGTGGTCCGACGCCATTTCGCCCTCCTGTAGAATCGCCTAAGCCTCTACCCTCTTATTGTCGGGCAGGAATTCCAGTAGAGGGGCAAGCTTAAACCACAGCTCCTGGTCATATCTTTCCACAATAGCAAGGATGTTGGCGGCCTTGATGGTTGTCGCTGCAGAGTAGATAACCTTCCTACCCATCGCATCGAACTTCTTCCCCTCGTTGTCAGGAGGGGTGGACGCTGCAGAAGATGTCGAGCTAGACGATTTCTTCTTGGCTGCTGCCGAAGCCACAGCGGCCGATGACTATGAGTCTGCAAGCACTTAGGTGCAGAGTCCGGCACACTGTACTACTTCTCCAGCCGGTCCCTCTTCACTGGGGCTGTAGAAGGGTTCTTCATTAGTCAGTCCTTCATCCCATTTGCATCAAGGAGCAGGACTGAAAGGATGGTCTTCCTCTTCGCCTTGCAGCGCTTGTATAAGAAGCCTTCCTTCTCCTCCGGCGTGAGCTGGAAAAGCTCTGATGCTCTGGAGATCATCGCATGGAACAATCCTATCTCGTCAGGGGGGAGGATCTGGGCGGAGGAGACGGGAAGTCTCCCATCCCGCCATCGTCATTCGTGCCCGTCGTCGCTGTGTCCGACCTATCTCACCTGCACAGGGTGACGGAGAAGGAGGTGAAGGGTGGCAGGGAGGCATCGGGTGCCTCTTCTTTTTGGCTGGCGGTTCCTCTGTTGTCAGCGAGGCGGCCGGTACAGGCGCTCCAGGAGGAGCGGGTGGCGGGGTCTCTGGCATCCTCCTCTGTATCTCGGAGACCAGAGTATGACGTGTCGAGATAATGCCCATTGAAAAGTCTCTAGGTGGCAGTTGAGACGTAGGGGTAGGACCAGGGCCCTAGTCGGCCTGAGGTCCTCCGTCACCTTCATTGACGGTATCCTTGTTGTCAACCTCGTCGTGGGGAGCGACTCCCAAGTCTCCCTCATCACCATCACCCTCCTGGATGGTCTGATGGTAAACAAGTTCATCCTCCTTGGCAGAGGAGAAATCCATGTCCTGGAAGCACTCAACACCCCCCCCACTTTCTTTGTGTCCAGAGGGGACGGGCTTGGGGAGATGATCGGCATCCTCTTTTCTGGGGTCTTCTCAATGGGCTGGTACGAAGACTACCTCCTGGGAGGGAGGGACACCCTTGCCGTCGGAAGGGCACCCTGCAGGTTCGCCCCTGCAGCCTTTGAAAGTGATGCTACCACCATCTCGATGGAAGGTGCCGACTTTGTCTGGTGCACCTGGGCCTTTATGCTCAAGCCGAGACCCTTGTCCTGCTTGACCTTCATGGTCGCCCCGGACACCTTGTCCTGCTTGGCCTTCTCCTTAGGGGTCGGATCGGCCCCTCAATCCCCTTTGGCCTTCACCGCAGAGGGTAGGCCGGATGCCGTACCCTGTTTGGCCTTCTCCTTGTTCGTCTCCAGGGCCACCTTTAGCTTACCCGGGTGATCCGACTTCCTCTTGGATGAAGATCCAGAGCGTTGACTGGAGACCGATGCAGCTGGGGATGTCAAATGTGCCCTGTTCATCGCGGAGCTTGCCGCAGCAGCACTCCCAACAGTAGCAGACTTGCGGTGCTTGGCATTTTGTTGGACCTCCATGGGACGGGTGCCGTCAAAGGACTTAGAAGCCCGCTCAGCTTTCCCGGAACCACCCAGTGCAGAGGTCTTGGCCTGCAGCCACTCTCCCAGCCGTTTACGCCGATCCTTCAACGTGCGTTTCGAGACAGCACTGCTAAACGCACAATGCTCGTCCTTATGCGTTGGTACAGGCAGTACAGGCACTGGGAATGTTTGTCGTCCATGTGCACATTCCGCAAACCGCAGTCGGAGCAAAGCTTGAAAAGGGAAGGGGAATCCTCCTCCTCGTCCGACATGATCCACGTGGTGTAGGCCTGAAGAAATCGAAAAACGGTCCCCGTTAATCGGAAGGATGATCAATGGAGCACACGGGCTCGAGTGACCGAAAAATAGAGTAAACTCTTCCAAAAGGCAAAAATTGCAGTAAAAGCTTGGGAGCCAAGCACGAGGACTCCCAACACTTGAACGTGCAGTAAAAAATCTGAAGATGGCTGCCATAGGAGGGGCTTAGGTCATTGGCTGTGGGCAGTATGACCCACAGCTCAGTGATTGTTTGTTAGGAGAAAGACAGTTCAAAAATGAAACTGATTTTTCTATTACCGAGGATTCCCAGCCTGACGACGGGGAATATTCATGATCTTGTGAATCCATGCCAGACCCATGCTGGAGAATAGTTTGAAAGTGAGATTTGATCGAATACGATCATTGCGATCAAATCTCCCATTCGAACAGCATTATAGTGAACAAGGGGGGTGGGGACTGTGGGGGTGTCCTCTGCACACTTGTTCACTATAATGTCAGCAGAGGAGTCCCCCGGACCCGACCGCTTAAGGATTTTAAAAAAAAAAAAAGAAAAGAAAATGGGGATCTTGCGGCATCGGATCCAAACCCCACGTTAAATAGACAGATCCGGTTGCACAGGGGTATAGGAGGAGCGGTGGAGGCTGTGGGAAGCACCAAGCGAAGCACCGGACTCCCTCCAGGCTGACTTCTCATCTTTCCGACGTTTGACTGAATGTTTGTTATACTTGGTATTATAACATCCTTCAATATACTATATACAATGTGGACATTTGTAAAAGTGCCCTGTGTACTTATTGGTATATCTCCTTTAATTTAGGACAAAGTCCAAACAATTGGAGTGAAGCTCCACCCCCCTTTTTTAATGATTGTTTACAAAAAGGGGCACACACGTGCACCAAGCGAAGCATATTGGAAGCACTGCTTTGCCGCGGCATTGCGGCATAGCCGTGCGGGTGTCTTCTATACAAACAAAAATCCGCTAGACTGTTTACCGACCACAATTTGCTAGCGAGTGTTTATTCTTGTACCCTATGTATTGAAGAGTATGAAGCAGAACTTGTACACGTTGCGTACAAACATGCTGCTGCCGCTAATTGATCGGGGACTTGGATCAGGCGCTAAAAGAAAGCAAATGGACATTTCTGCTCATCTTCCTGAACATCAAGCCTGCTCCACGCTATCAAAGACTAACAGAAAGAGGACTGCTACCTCTGATATAAGATCCTTCTTCTCTGGTTCAGCTGTTAAGGATTTTACATTCAAGAAAGATCTACAAAAATCTATAAACACGCCGCAAGGTACTGCACCATGCATAGCTGCAGCTCAATCTGTTTTAGCTGCAGACATGGCGAGTCAACCATTTGTAGGTAACCAGATCAATATCGGGGGATACAAATGTCGCTCTCCCTTCTAATGCAGGAGATAATATGTCTAATGCAATATCATGTAATGTATCACTTTCGGACAGCACTGTCCTTTAAAGGTGAATCGATGGCTCCCATGGCACTGGACAAAATTAAAAATGTAAGGACTTGCTCAGCGAAATGGCAGTCATTGATTTGGAGTCTAATAAAATGGATTTCTCTATTCAAGAGCTTTCCAAAAAATTGTCTTTTTCACCCGATATGTTTGCCAATATCAGTCATGTCAACTCTAACGCAGTAACCTCATTCATCGCTCCAACACAGCGAAAATGCAATTTGACTGAAGCTCAACCTGTTAGTGAAGGCTCAAACAACTTAATAGGCATTACATTTGATGCTGTGAACATGACCATGAACACTATAATTAAATTGTTTGAAACTCTTATTGATAAGGAATATTCAGAGTTCTCAAATAGCATCCATAATAGCTTGGCAAACAAATCATGAGAGATTTTGACCAGAGAGAATCTCAGCCACTGGTTAAAATATCTGAACCCATGCGGCCGCTGCATGTCAATAAATCAACATCACCCGCAAGTCTTCTTCCTCAATTACCTATCGTTTCAAAGCCTACTTTGATCACTATTGAAGTCATACCATCTGTACCATTCATCGATAAAATTATTACTGATGAACCCTTGCCTGAGGACAAGCAAGATGCTCTGTCGGGTGACTCGCAGCTTGTAATATCTGATAAAAAAGCCTATATTATATTCACTAAAACAGGGCTTATGGATAAGAAACCAGTGACTTCTAAAAGGGAAAAAACAAACAATTTAAAAACCACCAAACTTACTACTACGGCGAAAACCCAAGCATTTTATTAAAGTCTTGAAAATACTGCCTAAAAGCTCACAAATGGCCTTATTAGCAGTCTAAAAAAAAATACATGCTTCTAGATCAACCACATAAACAAAAATTGAGAGCTCCTAACAAACCTGAAGTAAACAGAACACCATATGCTCCACTAGATGAGCTACTTGAAGCTGCCCAAAATGATCAAAGTATGCCCTCCTTTAAAAACACTGAACCCACCAAAACTATACACCCCACATTGTGCATTTCTAGCAAAGCACAAGATGAGCAAGCAAAGAAAGAGCGGAGGCGCCAAGAAATCAGAAAGGAGGTAGATGCCTATATGGCTGGCTTTTCAAACTCCTCTAAATTAGGAGCTCCTCCGCTAACTGCCCATGGGCAACCCTCTGAACGTCCTTTAAACATAGATCTGAACAAAATTACACACGCTAATAATAAACCTAAAGCACATCTCCAAGCTTGCTCTCAAGTCCACACATCTGAATATCCTGACATAAGCCAAGCCTTTCCTTCCAGTGACAATATTGTAGCGAACAATCCACAACTGCAACTGATGAATGTGAATGAAAATCGCCCTTTGAGAGTTGAGGAACAACAATATGGAGGAATTGGTCCGGAGGTAGCTCAGCTGTTATAGTCCTTACTACCCAAAAACCATCTACAATATATGAAAATTCCCCCTAAATCTACTAATCTACTCAAGGGAAAACAAATTCCAAAACACCAATCAAATTTAGCCTCACGTGACTTGCATTCCAGCTCTTAGTCCTTGGCTGTCGTCCAACACCTTTTCCTCAATACGATTTAAACCGATATAGCATAATGGAATTTTTCTCAGAGGTTCCTATGCTAGAGGACATAGGTAGCTCGGATTGGGAAAGAGTTGAATTTATTAATGACACAATAATGAGTACTGTTCGCATATGGTTGAGATCTAGAGTTGTGCGTAATATCTGGCAGGCTAAAGATCAATTATTTGCTATGGGGTTTACATTAATAGTGGGCCCGTCAGAGCTGTCAGCCTGTACTCCAGTTGGTTGACTCCAGGCTGACACATCCTCTATGATGCCCACAAAGTTCATCTCAACTAATGCTAGTATTCAATCTGGTTTGAAATGTGTCTAATTGTGGTGGTTCCAGAAGTTAACTAGAGCAACATACTGAAGACAGGAGTATCACACTTTTATCTTGGAATACATGTAAATACCAACATCTAACAAATAATAAGGGATGCAAATTGGGGCAATTTGATTTGGTGATGTTACAGGAGACTTGGCTTACTGAGGCCCCCATTTGGGACGATCATGAAATTAATTTGGCTCCAGCCATAAAAGCAGAGAAAGGTCAATCCATGTCTGGTCTCCTGACCTGTGCAATTAATGCAAAACTACCTATAACTGTCTCTGTAGCCCCCCAGTGCCTATTCACAATTATCTTTTATCTCTGATGGCACTGTATAGCACAGACTGGTTAACTTAAACTGGAACCCCAAGGGTATTGATGATGAAAGGTTTCTCCATGATGTAGCGGCCATACTGGATCACATTGCGTTTGCACCCGAGAATGCTCATACCATCGTGGCTGGTGACCTCAACTTGCATTGTTTTGAACAGGATCATATACAGGAGAGATCTAGGCGGATACAATGGGAACACCTAATGAAATCTTATGACCTACGCATGCTAAATGGTGCTTGCCCTGATGACATTCCCCCTCAGCAAGCGTGGGCTCGGAGTCTCTCAAAAGCTACCATTGACTACATTTATGTAGATATAGGGTTATTCTCTAAAATAATTTATTTTCGAATAGAACCGGTACTGTATAGCGATCATCAAATGCTGATTGTTAAATGGTCCCATAATAGTGAACATTTAGAACAACAGGGTATAACCCTGACGGGGACAATGATTGTTAATGACAGACTAAATTGTGTGTACTGGACAGAGAAGGCCTTAATACACTTTGGAGAAACCTTGTCCTCTGCCTTTGCGAACTCTTTGACAAGAGGACTTACCTGTGATGTAGCATATTATGATATTATGTAAATTTACACCACAAACAAGCTTAACCAGGGGAGGCAACCACGAAGAAATCATGTTTTTGATGCTGAAGTTAGAAAAGGGAAATCTTATTTTCGATCACAAAAACGCAAGGCCCTCAAACACCCCCTAAAATGAGATTCATAGTCTTGGCTAATGTAAAAACAGCTTATAAAAATTGGATAAGTTCGTACCAGGCCCGTCCGTATCAAACAGATGGTGAAAAAAATGCTGACAATAAAACGAGATAAAAACACAGCTAAGATCTGGCAAACATTAAATCAGGCTACATTAACCCCTCAAATGATGATGCAGGCTCACAGTGTGAAGACCTGCTCTCAAACCTTGACTCCAACACCCCTTGTGTCCTCCTCTTGCTTGATCTCTCTTCTGCCTTTGACACTGTCAACCATTCCATCCTGCTAAAGTGTCTCCGCGATAACCTAGGTATCACCGGTCAGGCCCTGGCGTGGCCGACTTCCTTCCTCTCTGGCCGACCCTCCCAGGTCCAACTTGGGGTCCTTCCTCTCTGCCATCTTTTCTCTACCAGTGGTGTCCCCCGGGGGTCTAACCTCTCCCTGGATGTTCAACCAATATCTGGCACTCCTTGCCAACCGCATTGCCACTCTCAGCCCCAACTTTCAGTGCTACGCCGATGACACTCAGCTCATTTTCAGGCTACCATCGGCCACCTCTTCCATGTCTCTCATCTCTGTGTCTGCTATCTAGGATTGGTGTCCTGCCAATGACCTCTGCCTTAATGCCAGTAAGACAGATTCTCCTCATCGGCACTCCCATTCCCTCCTTTCCTGTAGCTCTCTGGTCGGCCTCTCTTGGCCCTCTTCCTGCTCCCACCTGCAAGGCTAAGAACTGGGGGTCATCCTCAAATCCACACTCTTTTGCTCCTCACATCTCGGACGTCTCTAAGAAGGCACACTACCAGCTGCGCCTCCTTAGAGTTATTCTTACTTTCCTCTCCTTCCCCCAGAAGCTCACGGTCTCCAGTGCTGTGGTTGTCTCCAGGCTGGACTAATGTAACAGCCTCTTTCTAAATCTGCCTGCTTCTACTCTACGTCCTCTTCAACTCATCCAGAACAGGACTGCAAGACTTGTGCTTTGCCTCAAGCCCAAGGATCGTATCTCTCCAGGACTGAAATCTCTGCACTGGCTCCCAGCGGCTGTGAGGATTAAGTTCAAAACCCTCTGCATCGTCCACAAGGCCTTCTGGGGCCTGGAGCCTCAATACCTTCATCTCTCTCTTCTTAAATATCTTCCCTCTCGAGCTCTTCGCTCATCTACCTCCAACTCCCTTGGGGTCAGTCACTTCTCCAAGCAACAAGTTGGTGGTAGATCTCTCTCCTCAGCTGGGCTCTCCCTTTGGAACAGCCTCCCTGCCTACCTGAAACTCCAGGAGAACCATCTTCGGTTCCGGAAGCACCTAAAAACCTTCCTCTTTGCTTCTGCTTTCTCTCCTCTGCTGAAGACCTGGCTGATATTGAGACTGCACGGGTTACCTGTCCACTCATCTGTTCTAGAGCCCAAGCCTCGTCAGCTGCACGCTTGCATTGCCTTCCTGGCAACCCCTGCTCCTGGGGACTGTTTTCTGTATCCCTACAGTCCCCCAGCCAGCACTTATGTTTGCACCTACCCTGCACTTGCCACCGGCTGGCCGTTCTTTATTTATTTTATGTTATTATGATTACTATCCCATGTACCGCACTTTCCCCTCCCCCGCACCTTTCCCCTTTGCACTTGCGCAATCTGAATGACACCTGGCCTAGTAAGATCGTTGTCCGTCTTCCCTCCCTTGCCTCGTCACGCCTTGAAACAATTGTGTATAGGTGCATTATAAATGTCATATCATATACCCGAGAATGCCTGGATAGAACACTTTACGAAGATATATGCAAATCCATCCTCGCTGACTAAGGACTGCGAGGGCAAACTGCCAGATTGTTTTCATCTCAATATTGAAAGAAAAGATATTTAATATTATATTAACACAATAAGTCAATCTAGAGCCCCAGGCCCTGATGGTCTTTCAAATAAAATCTTGAAACATCCCAAAATTTGGACGGACATTTTATACCATATATTTGAACAGATAAATTACTCAAAACATATATCACCTTCCTAGAAACACTCTAGAATTGTTTCCTATTTATAAAAAGGGAAACCATCAAAACCCAGAAAGTTATAGACCCATTGCACTGTTATATGCGCCTGGTAAGATGTATAGCTGCATCATATTACAAGAACTAAACTCGTGGACAATGTACAGAAGGGACCCTTTTCAGTCTGGCTTTGTTAGAGGACTGGGTACTTCGCCAAATATGATCACTCTTAATATGTTGAAATCTAAATATTTAGAACAAAAGCAAAGCTTATATATGGCATTTGTGGACTTCCGCATTGCCTTCGATTCGATAGATTGTCAATTGTTATTCACCAAATTGAAGCGCTACCAATGTCCATCTTCGCTCCTAACACTAAATAGGATGTTACATACCAATACGGCTATGCAAGTTAGGCTTAAGCTAGACGGGTTTTGTCTGCCAGAATCAAGACCGAATGGGGATTGAAGCAAGGGTGCATCCTGGCCTCAACCTTGTTCAATTTATTTATATTTGACATGGGAGAAAAGCTTGAGGAGACCATTGCAGATGCACCCAAATTAGGAGACCAGAAAATAACTTGGTTTCTTTATGCAGATTATCTTGTCCTCCTTTCTCAAACACCTAAAGGACTACAGAATCTTCTGAATAAATTAGTTGAGTATATGAGTGAAAATAATGTAACCATCAATTCTGAAAAGACCCAAATTGTAATGTGTCAGAGAAAGAAGAACATTAAATGTCCAACTATAAATGGGCATTACAGAACACCACACTTGTGGTAGTACCGCATTACAAATAGTTGGGGCTACCATTTACTGGAACTAGAACATTACACATGCATTGACATTGGATGCCAAAATTAGAACTTTGACATCACAAGCAAGAATATTAATGCACAGGTATGGTAAATTTACATCAAATATAATGACCTTTTTTCAGCAGAAAGTAGTCCCAATAGTGACGTATGGGTCTGATACTATGATGCCCAGACAGAGGTAATATACTGGGATCAATAGGAAGCCAAATTATGGAAATCAGTATTGAAACTCCCGAGTTGTGCACCTGTCATGATCTCTGCTTCCAAAAGGTCAGGGTTTTCCCAACTCCCTTGGAAGCAGATCCATAACCCAGGTTCCGAGTGCCAACCAGTCCCAATTGGGACCTTTTGGAACCAGTCCTGGCGCCAGTGGCACCAGGCTCATAAATATGCCCAGTCCCAGCGCTGGAAGCGCCGGGCTCATAATGCTTGGGTGTACTTACCTGCAGCAGACCATGCTGCTTACTTGCCTGCCAGTTGAGCCTCTGATCCTCTTCTGTTTGGAACTACTTTTCCTGTTGGGTGGGGCAGGAGCCACTCCCTAGATTCAGAACACTGGAACTCTTCTGGAAAGCAGGAACTCTTTTCTTACCTAGGCGTGGCTGTGGAAGGAGACACCTAAGCACTACAGGAGGCTATTTAAACCACACCCGATGGATGAATCTTGCTTTGCGTTATTCTGCATCCTCTGCAGCAGAACGCTCATCGTGTCTTCTGCATCTGATCCTGGGCCTAAGGAAAAAGGCTTACCATCCTGAATCCAGTCTTCAGCAACACCTATAAAGACAAGAAAGAACAGGTTAGCATTACGGTCTTCAGTGACAGCTCTTCACTTACCTGGTCCATCGGCTGTCACCAACGCCTCGCGCTGCATTCCGGCATCTGACTTACCAACTCTTCGTGCGCTCCGGAGGTCTTCACACTGCATTCCGGCATCTGAAAGACAAAAGCTTACCAACTCTTCGCACGCTCCGGAGGCCTTCGGCGCTGCATCCCGCATCTGAAAGACAAAAACAAGGTGCGTTTAAAGACATTGGGGAACTTTAATACTCACGTGCCATTACTCCTTTCCACATCTAACCCAGTGGGTATTCCGGCACCCTGCAGCCGCTCCGAACTTGTACCTGCAAAATAAAAAGACAGTTAGAGCGCATTGTGAAGCAGGCAACAAGCGCTTACTTACGTGCTTCCAGGCGCTTCTATTCATCACACGGGCTCCATCTTCAACTCACTTCAGCCCGTCATCCGCCATCGCCGGAACCCTGCAAAACAAGAAACATCATTACTAAAGACTTTAAAGACATTAGAATTACTCGAAACTTACCGTTCGTGCAGTAAACGACGGACAGCAGTCCTCTGAAGTCAAGAGGCCTGCTCCCATTATCCAGTGAAGAAACTGGTTACAGCACCCTGCCCCGAGGCAGATGGAGGGTGAGAGCGTTAACCTTTGGGGTTCTACAGGAGAAGAGAAAGGGAAGAAGAGAGAGACATTCAATAACCCAGTTCCTTAATCCCATATTTTCTATCTGCAGACATCTTACCCTTCGAGTCAGACATACAGTGCACAGAGGTCCAGCCCAAAGAGCCAGCCGTTTGTTACACATCACCTTTGAAGATACGGTATACGCCCAGTCAAGACCGGCGCCTCTACAGGAATCAGGTGAGCGTTAGTTACAGCACCTCTATCATTATTACGATACGAATTTGGTGCCATCTATATATATAGCCAAGTGATATGGAAACTGTGCTGTTTATATAGAAAATGCATAACGGGACTATCAGCATTGAATATCCTAGGTATGGTGGCACAGTATGTGTTAACCTCTACAGAAAAATGTCCTAAAATATGGAATAAATGCCTTCTAGATGCTTTACTTGATGCAAATATCACAATCGAACTTCTAATAACAAATCCTGAAAAGGCAAAAAAAAAACTTCTATCAGTTTGATTGGATATATACCCAAGAATATTGTCAAATATATTTGGATTTTAACATCACCCTATTTGGCCATAAAAGGTTTCGAATCATGGAGAGCTATCTCGTAAAATGCCCTTCACATTATATTAGTATGCAATTGCTAAGAATACGAATGAAATTACGTCCAACAAATGAAATTCTAGCAAAAAGTGGGATAATTTAAAAAAACAAATCACCTGCTGATTCTGTAGAAATCAAACGCAGAAAGAAACCCTGTCACATCTGGTGGTAGAGTGGCCGGCATTGAAACAAACAGGAAAGATATTTTAACAAATTGTTTCCGATTAATTATCATCTAAAGATGAAATATGGTCCTTACTATTCACTAGTCCAAGAATAGCAGTACAAATTGCACTTGTGCAATATGTGAATGTTATTTTACCTAGAGAGGTAAATACAGATTAGATCTCTTACAAGAGTAAATATTATTTTGTATTATGATTATGTGGCCTTGTAGCTATTTTTATGTGATACACATAGATGGTATCAATATTTAAGAACAACAATTCTTTCATTTTTAATTGTATAAATGAATGTTTTTGTGCAAAGTATTTCTGTAAAGAATGAAATTATGTATGTCAAATTAATGAAAATTTGAAAGGTTGAATTATTCAGCCAAACAAAAATAAAATAAATAAAAAAGTTAAGTAGGGGAATGGGGTGGGGGTTGCGAGTATGGCAACGTTTTGGGTTGTTTGGCCAAATTGAAAACAGATTTGCAGCGAGATTGGCTACGGTCAATTATGCCGCAAATGTTTACACTGCGGTCAAACACAGATCTGTAAAATGTTCACCAGCAGCTGATCCAAGAGCCACAAGAGTTTGGTTGCCAAAGAACAAGGCCTGCAGCCCTAAGCAGAACATTGGACCCCTGTGGTTGGAAACAGACATAGAAACCAGATTGCAAGTTACCAAAGCACTTTACAACTTCTCCAGAAGAATTGAAACTCCAGGCTAATGTATCAGAACATTTGGTAGATACTCACCTATGTCTAATGCGCACTGTCTCCAGAAACCTGCCACAAAAGGCAGACACCCTAATTTCACTTCCCATATCAGCACACCGCAGCCTTCAGCCAGAGAAATCCTGCCTGCACCAGTGCTGCGCTTCTGCGAGCGGCCTCCATTTCGGAAAATGGGAACACAGAGCATGGCTCTAGCGGAGAACATTAAAATGCAACTGCGAGAACCTAACCCCGAGGACCCAGGCAAAACATACCTAGACAGCAGCGAAGGAATGACAAATACAACTTTATAACCAGCCTAATCATTCATTGTAAGCTGCTCAAAATCCGCTCCATCACCTGTTCAGGCAATAACAACCCACCTAAGCAACTATTCTGTAGCCATGCATCACACTTAAAGGGAGAGTAGTCCAGCATCTCCTCAGCGAATCCTACCAAGCCACAGTAAGCCCTACAGCCCATGATCTCACAGTGGGTCATACAGATTATGGGAAAGGAAAAGCTTCCATTGTCCTATTTACCTTTATGCAATAGAGGTACCTGCCTTTACGAGGTGTAGAGCATTTATACTGAATCACTGGAATGTCCACAGAGCTACCAAGTGATACATCCATTACTCCACATCTAATCTGACTACTTCCAGTCCTAAGAGCTAGACCCTGATTGCTCAATTACCGTTAGCAATGGGTGAGGCAAGGGAAGCTAAGGCGCTATGTCATAAAACCTTCTCAGACCACCAGAAGTAGCACTAGTAGAAAACTGCACAAGAAACCTATTAAGTATTCTTCCCAGTGGATTGCAAATTCAAGGCTCCTGGCAACGGACTCGTCAGTTTTGAGGGGTTTTAGAAGAGTCAAATTGAAGCCATGTTAAATAATATGCATATAACTGAACACATTACTTTATCTTGGGTAGTGTTCATTCTGAAAGATGCTATTCCTCCCACAGAATCTTCATCTTTAATGTTAATCTATAAAGCACTCTGCTTCAAAAAATGTTTTCATCAACTAGCAGAGGGCGCCATACAGCTCCAAAGCTGGATGCGTCCCAGGACCTTGCCGCCAATACATGCCTTAAGTGACATGGGAGTCACAAGCCCCACTTTCCTTAGGTCCACCCTTAGAAGCAGGCCATAGCGAGAAACTGCAGAAAAGTCACTTGACCACCAGAAAAAAGGAACCACAAAAATTCCAATCAGTGTCATCACATTTGGTGTGGTGGAAGGGGGTGGGGGGCGAAGACAAATATGTGAGAGGAAATAACAGGCCCATCAGAAAGTACATTAGGAAGGTGAGTAATTTGGTTCAAATTAATACACTTCTCCCAAAGATTCCTCATTCCAGAAAGCCTCTCAAAGGTGTATGTACCATGTTAAAAATAGGAGGCAGGGAGCTAACAAGAATGAAATGACAACAGATGTCTTGCAACACTGACCTGCTAACCTTAGGGACCTCACCAGCCAGGTAAGGTGGTAATGCTTAGAGTGAAGGTGTGGAGTGAAGCCAGAGTAACCGCTTGGCAAATGTCCATGACTGGGAACCATCTTTAAAAGGAAGTAGCCACTTGAAAGTCGAAGAACGTGCCAATAAGATCCATCTGCACGTTCGTGTGGCTTTGCTTTTTACTGGACCAGAAGAGCCAACCAAGAGCTAATCACCCAGCCTGTACTCATTCTTTTAGATCATTAGAATTGTAAGGGCCTCATGGGGAGAATCTGTGAAATCTTTCTAAAGAATTGGTTGGTCGAAAGCCATAAGGGTCTTCAATACCACTTTAGCAGAACTTTCCTTTGCTGAACCAAAAGAAAGAAGGAGAAGTGGACGGACATTCAACCTTAATTGTCGACTTAATGTGCACAAGAAAAGCTACTTCGAAAGATAAAACTCTTCCAGCTCAGAAATGAATAGATTCAAAGAGAGCCGCCATTACAAAAGGTGAGCACCAAATTAAGGTCCCACTTTGGAAACAGAAGGTTTAGAAGGCTATGTGCTGGTTAGGCCTTTTAAAAACAAAGCACCAAGAGGCAGAGAAAAAGGAAATGCAATCAGACATCATTTTGAAGACAGATCTGGCTCCAAGACAACCTGCAACATTAAGGCCAGACTTGCCCAACAATAACAAACGCACACTATACAAGTGAAGGACAGCAAAAGTTCAAGCTCCTTGCCCAAGCACCAAACTGTGAATTTGCACTAACGACAGGCATAAATCGACTTGGTGAATGACACAACTAGCAGAGACCATCACACCAAGGACCTCCTCAGAGAGATCGCAATCCTTGTACCTAAACCAGTCAATAGCCAGGCACAAAGTTTCATACCCCTGGCACTGTGGTGAAGGAGAAATCACTTATCGTAATTATGTTTCCATGGATTCTTCTGCCGCATCTTGATAGATATCCTCATCCAGCTCTGCTGTTTGGAAACCTTTTCGACAGGGGGGTGTAGTGGACCTCAACTCGGCTGTCGATCGTCGCCTCGTCTTGCTGTGTGTTCGATTGTCGGCTCCGGACGTGATGTCAGGCATCGTATAAATACCACATCACTATACCACATACTTCAGCCCCTCCCTTTTTCCCCGTGCCTGAACGCTGCAGAGGGAGCCAACTTAACAATGAGATACATCAAATAGGGAGACCCACAGAATTAGTAGATTAGAAAAGAAAAGAGGTTTTTTTTCCAAAACAAGTGGTCAGTAAGGGTGAAGCGGTCACTTTAGCGCCATCATCAGTTGTCTCCCGATTGGACAGAAGCGTTAAGCCACAGGGACTGAGCGGGGATGGATGGGAGGTTTGATGCGAAATCTGCCAGGAAAATAATCCATGGAAAGATCATTACCAGTAAGTAATTTCTCCTTCAATGGATTGCTTTTCTCATGCATATTCCTCATCACAATTGACTCCACAAGCAGTTTGAATAACAGAGGAGGGCAGAAAGCATTAAAAAAGCAGATTTTGCAGAATTGTTTTACCAAATGTTGCATCTGCTCCACGTGCAAAATCTAAACAGTAATGCTTGGCAAATGTATGCAGGAACGACCAAGTGGCCACACAGCATAAGTCTCTAATAGGAACTCCTCTCTGTAGGGGTGTAGAGGCCGAGACCCCCCCCCCCTGGTGGAATGTCCCATAATGCCGGGAGGAAGCTCCAAGCCTGCCAACTGGTAACATTCTGATATACATAAAATAATCCAAAGCGGCACGATTTGCTGGATTATGGCGAAAACTTTACAGGAAAATGAATGGGCAACAAACAACTGGTCAGTTTTCCGAAACTCGGATGTACGAGCCACATAAAAACTTAAGATTCTTTTTGGGTCAAGACTGTTGAAATGCTCTTCCTCTTTCGAGGAATGGGGAGGAGTGTAAAAGACAGGCAAATCAATAGACAGAGGTTAAACTCAGACCTGACTGAGTGAACGTTCTCCCGAAAGAAACATAAAAATTGAGGTTTGCAGCACACTGCCTGCAAATCACTAACGCTCCTGGCTGATGCGTTTGCAAACAAGAAAGCAGTTTTATGGGATAACCGCATTATGGAGCAAAAGTGAATGGGCTCGAATGGAGCTGCCTCAAATAAATCAAAACCAGGTTAAGATCCCAATCTGGGACAATAAAAGGAATTGGCAGAAACTCATTGAGAAGGTCTTTCAGGAACTGAGCCATGACCGGAATAGTGCAGAAAGAAACCTGATCCAGGGACCTTTTTCGAACACAGACAAGGACGCCAAATATCCTTTGACTGTGGTGACCTGAGGGCCTGCTGAGGCCAGCGACAGAAGGAACTCCATCACTGTAGTGGTGGGGCAAGAGATGGGGTAAATCTCGTGTTCCCTACACCACGCCTCAAATCTTCTCCCCATGTAAGCGTACTGACATCTGGTAGACTGTCTGCGTGCAGCCAGCAACACCTCAAGTACTTCCCTCTGAGAGGTCCCAGTCATCATACCTCATCCTCTCAAGAGCCAGCATGTAGGTTGAGGGCGTCCAGGGTCGGGTGAAGCACTCGACTGTCCGACTGGGTCAAGAGATCCGGAAGGCGAGGCAACCAGTGAGGTGGACAGTTTCAAGTTATCGGAGCACCACATTCTCCTCGCCCAGTCCAGGGCGATCAAGATCATGGTCGCGCAAAAACTCCTCAACCTCCTGAGAATACAATGAATGACAGGAATCGGGGGGAAGGCGTAGTGGAGAATGAAAGTCCAGTCCACAAGAAACGCGTCCCCCAGTGCGCCGTTCGCTGGGAAAAACCTTGAGCAAAACTGTTTGCACTTCCTGTTGGACTCTGTGGCGAACAGATCCACTGCTGGGGTACCCGAGAGAGAGAATACCTCTTCTAGGACTTCCTGGCACACTTCCCACTCGTGGGAGACCGTGCTCTGTCCCCCCCAGATGTACTGCTGAGATTGAGATCTGATTCTCCAATAACCAGAATTTCTTCTGTGCAGACGGGATGGGAGCGCACACCGCCTTGTTTGTTCAGGTAGTGCATGGCCACTGTCTTGTCCGTCAGAATCAGGACATGCTTATCCTTGAGAGATGGGGCAAAGGCACTCAGGGATAGCTTGATGGCTAGCAGCTCCAGCCTGTTGATGTGCCACACGGCTTCCGTTCCTGCCCAAAGGCTGTTCTCCTGCAAGTCCTCGCAGCGAGTGCCCGAGCCCTTCAGAGACGCATCCGTGACCACTCAGGTCTGAGGCCAAGGAGGTCAGGGGGTTGCCCCCACCATAAGATTGCTGGGGTTGTCCCACCAGTCGAGGTCAAGGACCAATTTGAAAGGGGCCCTCTAGGGGACCCTGACGTCTATGGAAACAACGCGAGTCACCACACGCGATAGATAAGCAAGACACGAGGTTGTATTCCCAAAGCTAGGGTTTATTGCAAAGCAAAAGTCTCAGTTGGCCAACTCGGTCTCACGCCCCACGACGTGTATCTCTAGACCTCGAGGGACGCAAGAGAGTAAATTACATACATCAGTTACATATATACAAAATGCATATCAAACAATCAGCTATGACATGTTTAACACCCCCCTTTTATTGGGTTTCTTTGAACTTGGTGTGATGGACATCTCCGACAACTATGACACCTTCAAACATCTATTCTAGTAAAAATTTGCAATTTGTGAGTGCGGAGGCATCTTTCAGTTGTTGAATAGAACACAGCGCTTCTGTTCTTGGAAGCGAGCTACATACGGGGGGTAGCGGGGTGGAAGAGTTGCATTCCGGACCTTGCTATCTATTAGGTGCTATTCCTGTCCTGGGAGCCGACACGCTCTAGCGGGCTCAGCAAAGGGGGGCTGTAAGAAAAGCATAATTCAAGCCTTTAGCGGTATTATTCTACCATATAACAAGGCTGGCTGGCAGCTGTGAAATGATTAAATGCCCTGCAGCTCTGCTTCAAGGCTACATTCGGGAGGGAGCTGGGCATTCTTCCTGGCGCTGCCTATGTTTGTGTTTCAACAAACTCTTGTTATCCTCTCAGCCCTGCGGCCTTGTCCTTTTCACATACAGACAACAATGTTCTACAGTCGAGCAGTGTAAGCGGAAAATATACTGCGAAGCAATAGGAACAGAAAGCAATGGTTAGAAAACAAAATGGCGATTCTTGTTACATCAAAATGGCCGTTCATTGGCAAACTCGAAAACCTATATTCTGTCATATCGTGCATGAGACGGTTGGCCCACGGCCACCAAAATACGTTTGTGGTCACAAAGTATAGGTATCCATTTTTCTAGACTGACAAACCCTCCTTTGGCCGTATGCCAAACGTCTCATCTACTTATTGAAACCTCCTCTAGTAATGATGAGTCTGAAGTACTTATGTCTGAATTTTTGCATGCTATCGTAAACATCATCGTCTTCATCAATATCTATTGCCATCAACTCTTTTACTGCTCTCATCTCATTTGGGTCCGGGTCAGTTCGACCATGAGGTTGTTTTTTCTTTGTCATCATATGCATACACCCTTCCGTACATCCCTCAGTTACCTCAGCGCAAACTATGGGTAGACAATGTATACAACAACAACACGTTAGGAATATTCCAAACACCACTACTAATATTGAGATCAACTTCCATCCCCAAGAACGTAGTATTCCCCAAAACCAAGATCCTATTCCCCAGCTTCCTTCTCCAGTAGGGAGTTCAGAGCTTAGGACGTGCATTTTCTTTAATGCTTCAAAGATCGTGTGGGAATAGTCATCGACATAAACGCAACACGCTGATCCCACTATTTTGCAAATTCCCCCACGATCAACCAGGATCACATCGAGAGCCATTCTATTTTGCAGTGTCATTAACCTGATTCCTCTTTCTTCCAACGTCATGTTAAATAGAATATCTGTTGTTGTGTTTATTGTATTTTTTAGGATTCTGGACAGTTGCCTTATATTATAGGAGTTCACTATCTGCCCTAAGAATGGAATGAATGATTTTGCTACATCAGTTGCTATTAAAACACCCTCGTCTGTCCTTTTGACCCTAGTTCTGGATAATCTGGCCATGGCTGCTGTTTCTAAGAGGAATACTCCTGGGAACAGTAGCCCTAGGTAACATGTACCTCCCCAGTTTCTGGGCAACCAAGGAAATGCTTTCTCTCCACATATAAAATAAACTGGATCACCTACATATACTGGTTCTATTTCCCATTTTAATACCACTGTATTCATGCAACCAGTATATGTTCCGACTGAAAAAGAGCCTTTCTTTTTTTAGACAAAAAGGGACAGTTCTTGGGCTATAATTCACCGTGTAAGATGGGGGGATTGCATCTTTGTCCCTTTCTGTTCTTACACGAAACGTCATTACAGATGTTTTGTCTAGTGGGGACAATCTATCTCGTCTATTTTGTTGTGTTATCTTTCGTGTACTTTTCCTTGTGGTCTCTGGGGCTATTACTTGTGCTTTATGGAAAATGGAACAACCCACAGGCTTCATTATTATCTCCTCAAACTCATTCATGTTGGTTCCGTCTAATTGACCCGTATTACTCTCATTCCATTTCCCATAGAACAATGCATCTAAAGATGCACTACATGCAGAAATTAATGGTAGTGGCTGCACATACCACCCTATTCCTTTCCCAGCATGCTGTGGTAAATGGGCACATACCCAGCAATTTGTTTTCTTCAGAATTGCATGTGTCATGTTCATGATTAATAGCAAAGTATTTCCAAAACCTTCCCTGTGTCTTTCTTCCATTGGGGGCAGGGTATAAGTGATCACCTGAACCGGGCTTTCAGTAGTGGATATATTAATTATTGGTAAAAACATTTCTAATGGGTGTATTGTTTCTACCCACCATAATATTAGGTCTGTCGATATTGGTGCTACCACGCTTATAAAGCACATTATTATTGTCAGTGCCAGCATACAATTCGTTTTACCATGCGTTTTTCTTAAGCTTACAGTCTTTATAATTGACTCATTCTCAGTGGTGGTGGTGCAGGATGAGGCTGGAACCGGTCCCGACATGTTTCTCATGGTCCTTCTTCTTTCTTATCACAGTTCGTTGTGGATCTCTCTCTTCGTCGCGCTTGCTCTGATGTCAATAAGTTCAACGGAATTGTCACAGTTCAGTTCTGCCTGTCCTTTTTTAGCCTGGATTCGATTATTTGTTTTTAGGCAAGATCACTTGTCCTTTCTTATACTGCTCAGAGGACCTTTGATCAGTTATCTTATCACCTTAGTATCATGTGCGCCCAGCTTGTCCGCTCTGGTTCCTGACACATGTACTTTTTATGATCACACCGAGGAGCCGCGAGTCTTGAATTGTCCGACTTGCACAATTCTCACGGTTCTCTCCTCTACACCTCTAGTTCCTTCTCCGTCCATGAGCTGAACCAGAGGTTGACATAAACACCAAAAAGAACTGCGGATCACTTTGTCTTTCGAGGCCGCAAGTTGTATCGCCTCGCTCCTGGTATTGTGTGATCCGTGAACAGTGCCGGTGCACTTCCAGATTCAGGCTCAAAGTCAGCCTGTGGCGCTACTGCAGGTGCTGGTGTGCGTTGCGCCAATGATGCAGATCTGTTCTTTGGCGTGCTGGCAAGTGCTGGTGGGCGCCAAAGGGGTACATGATTTGTTTCTGCTGGTATTTGCAAGGCAGATTTCGTGTCGGCTAGCAGTGATGTCGATTCTGCTGGGCAACGTTGGGGCACTCTTTGCCCTTCCCCCTCTTTGGCAATCGTCTCAGGCTTTGTTTCGAGTTTCACTTCTCGTTTTGGCAGATTAGGGGGCTGCTTACTGGCAACAGTTTCTTTCGTTTCTGGGACCGCTGTCTCTTTCCGGTCATCAGTGTCAGGCAAGTCTTTCAGTGCAGTTGGAATCTTCTTGGCATGGGTGGCATGGATCCACGACTTTTTTCCATCCACCCGTATTGCCGTCTGCGTCGCCAAGAGTACTTGATAGGACCCGCGCCACCTGGGTGCTAATGATGACTTTCTTTAAAAATTCTTTAACAGCACCCAGTCGCCTGGCTCCAGCACGTGCACCGGACCGGTGTATCTCAATGGTAATGCCTCCTGCACCTGCTGATGAATCAAATGCAATTTCTGCATTAAAAGGCCACAATAAGTACTAAGCACAGGATGTTCTTCTCACTAAGTCGTTTTGGCTGTGGTGCGCACCATACATTTGCCAGCCTCCCCATCACGATCTCGTACGGGGAGAGCCCAGTTTTAGCCTATACAGACGTACGCATGCATAATAGTGCTATTGGTAATGCATCCACCCAACTCAACTTGCTTCCCGCACAAATCTTGCTAATCTTTGATTTAAGAATCCCGTTGTGCCTCTCCACAAGACCGGCAGAACTCGAATGCCTTGAACTATGGAATATCTTATCAATCTGAAGACCAGCACATATCCAATACCACTGCACCCACAAAATGTGGTCCATTATCAGACCATAGGACACGGGGCAAGCCAAATCTGGAAAAGTACTCCTTCAACATTACTTTTGCCGTGCTCATTGCTGTGCAGTCCTTCAAGGGATATGCCTCCACCCACTTACTGAATGCACAGATCACCACCAAGACGTATTTTAAGTTTTGGCACCTCTCCATCTCTATGAAATCAAAATGGATCACCTCAAATGGCATAGAGGGCGGGCCAAAACTGCCTGTTGGAGTCACTGTTCCCTTCCCTACATTGTGTTGCAAACACGTGATAGAGTTCTGCACCAACCTCTCTGCATTCTTTTTTATGTTTACATTCTGCCAAACTGTAGATAGCTGCTGTATTATTTTTTTCGCACAGATGTGCGTAGGGCTGTGGGCCATCGTGACCATTGCAGTCACGTACGAATTTGGCAACATCCAGTTTCTAGTTCCCTTGTACACCCAACAACCCTCCAGATCCAACTCGGCAGATCCTCTGCCCACCTCTGTATTTCATCATCCGTAGCTTCGGCCTGCATTTCTTTGACAGTGGCAACTCTATTTTCTATCATACAGGGTACTTCTTCAGTCTAAACCGTCATCATTTTGGTATTCAAATCAGTGGCAGTTTGTTTCGCAATTCTGTCTGCAAAAGCGTTTCCCTCTCCTACTTTGCATGTTACTTTTTTATGTGCCTCGCATTTCACTATTGCTAGGCGCTTTGGAAACGTGAGTGTAGACAGCAATCGTACAATCAAAGGGGCATGTTGAATCCTGGCGCCATGTGATGTCAAAAATCCTCTCAGCCCAGAGTCGACCAAAGTTATGAACCACTCCAAAAGCATACGGACTATCAGTATAT
Source organism: Ambystoma mexicanum (assembly GCF_040938575.1). Taxonomy (NCBI): domain Eukaryota; kingdom Metazoa; phylum Chordata; class Amphibia; order Caudata; family Ambystomatidae; genus Ambystoma; species Ambystoma mexicanum. The sequence continues at coordinate 414,755,562 of NC_090934.1, read as the reverse complement.
ATATTCACATTTACATTTTAAGAAATCTCGCAGGCTCTGGTTAATGCTATTATTTCTGCGGCTTGTGCTGACTTATAGGGAATTCTTTTGCTTTCTACAACGCTCTATAGGGTAGTGATAGCATATGCGGCAGTTGTCGTGCATCTGGTAATTTAAAACATGAGCCGTCACAAAATAACTCTCCATCTGGCTCTTTCTATGGGATATCACTTAAATCAACTCTCCCCTTGGTTTCTTTCAATCGTGGGGGGGTGATTCATTCTTCCCAATTTCTTTTATGGAGGGTGGCATTCATTCTGCAGGATCCAAAGCGCTACACCTCATAATTTGGATATGGGGCGCGAACAGGATAATCTCATATCTTGTCAATCTAACAGAGGTGAGGTGTTGCGTCTGTGTCCTATTTAATAGAACGTCTATGGCATGTGGCACCATCAAAATTAAAGTGTACCACAATACCATCCCTTCCGTTCGTTTCACTGACGCAGCAGCCGCCGCGACAGATCACAAACATCGTGGTAGTGCGCACTACAGGGTCGAGCGCAGAAGAAAAATAGCCGCACGGCCTACTTCTTCCACCTTGTTCCTGTGTCAAAACCGCCAATGCACAATCCTTCACTTTCACACAGAAATAGTCTAAAAATGTTCTCATAGTTCGGCGTACCCAAAACTGGAGCCGAGCATAATGCAGTTTTCAATCCATCAAATGCTTTCTGACATTCCTCATCCCACTGCAAAGGCATAACCGCATCCTTTCTAGTTAAATTCACCAACGGCTTCACAATTAACGCAAAATTACCAATCCATTGTCGGCAATATGAAGCCATGCCTATTATGGCTCTGACTCCTTTTTGTCTCTTTGGAATAGGCATACAAGAAATACTTTCTATGCGTTCTGGCGTTAGTCTTCTCCCTCCTTTCGAAAGTAGGTAGCCCAAATAGGCCACCTCCTTTCGATTATATTGAAATTTCTTCAAACTAGCTTTATGGCCATGTGCCGCTAGGTGTGACAGTAGTAATACAGTGCTTTCTTTACAAATCTCCTCTGTGTCTGCAGCTAGCAATAGATCGTCTATGTATTGCAAGAGTACACAACCCACGGGTAATTCCAGCATGTCTAGTTGCTCTTTTAATGCTCTACTGTAAATACTTGGACTTTCCATGTAACCTTGAGGAATCCGCGTGAATGTAAATGATCGTCCTACTGTGAATGCGAACAAGTATCTGCTGTCCTTGTCCACTGGAATACTGAAGAACGCGTTTTTCAAATCCACTCCACTAAAATATTCTGCTGAAACAGGTGGTATTGTCAATATTGTAGTGACATCTGGCACTACAGGGAATTGTGGATCTACTACCTTATTCAATGCGCGTAAATCAATTATGAAATGGTATGGTACCTCACTACCTCCTTTTTTATAAACCAGAAGAATCGGGCTGTTGCATGTACTGCCTGTAATTTCCTCGATTACCGCTAATTTCACCAAATCCGTAACAATAATCTTCAATCCTTTCTCACCTTCAGCCGAAATTCTGTTTTGGGGTATTTGCGGTAGGGTAACACCTTCTTTTAAGATGATCTTTACTAGCTCTATCTTTAAACATCCTACATCATTGTCATGCATTGCTCATATACAGGTTGGTACTTTACTTAGTTCCCCTGGTAATGCTTCAGACATGAATTCTGACACAGGGGCATAGTGTGGCCAAATCGTCAGAAACACTCCGTCCGCCGTGCAATGTATAACGGAACCTAGTTTTTTCAACAAATTTAATCCCAACAAATTCTCCCCACAATTTTCTGTTAAAATGAAAGGACAGTGTTCAGTGAATGGTCCTATAGTAACTGGGACTGGTTTGGACACTGGGTTTATGACTGGTGTACCGGCGAATCCTACGGAAACATTCCTTTGCCCTGACAGTGGTATATCCGGAACCAAGTGGGGGTCTATTGAACACTTTTGCGCTCCTGTATCTACAAGACTCATTTCTACGTAGGGTCCTCTCTGATTCACGGGAATAGACACTGGTTCCGACCCCTGTCCTGGGCTCTCCTATTGGGGAAATAACACATCGTCCGATGTGTAATCATTGCTGTTACTGTAATACGTGTTTGGCTATGTATCGAATTATATCAGGAATCGTCTGCTTTATGTTGTTCACCCCCTGTCTGGAAATGGGGACATGCACATATTGGGCGGTGTAATGGGCTGGTGTTACCTGCGCCGCTGCAACGCCCACTGCGGGAACCTCCACTTTGAGCACAAAGGTAGGTGGGACCTCTCTCACGGGAAATGCCCCACTTACCGCCCCCCCCCCCTCTCAGATGTAACAATATTCCCAGATCCAATGATAGGGCTGTTTCTCCTGTCCCTCGCTCTAGTGCTCTTCTATATACTGTCATTATTTCGGGTGGGCTGGCCTTATCGTTTTTTATATCTTTGTCTAATAAATTTTCAGCCATCAACTGTAGTGCTTTTCTTTTCATGGGCAAGGAATATTCATCAAATATCTCGTGTATCTCCATTGTGGGAATACTGGGATACGACATCCATCTAAACGCTTCTCGTATACATACTTTTAATTTGTCGCCCTTTGCACTGACAACATTGAATGTCGTTGTCTTATATATGGCTCTACAGTTTCCTTCCTATTTCTCCCGATATCCCTTCTCCTGTACCCAGGTGTAGCAAACATTTCGGCATAATTATTATCTAATTCATCTTTGAGTTCAAAAAGTCTATATACATGTTCTCTCACTTCTTCATCCCTCTCCCTACAGCGTGCTAATGCATTCAAATCTAACAATCGCTGTGGTGGTAATTTCCCAATTAACTGTTTCCATTTCTCCACCAAATATTCACCCATGCATTCCAACACTACCTGTATTTCGTTGCTTCTACGGAAGTCATACATCGAGGCCAATGCTGCCGTCCCATCATTCCTGTCTATATACATCTCTGCCTGTTGCTGCAATTCCACCTTCCTTTCTTTGGTGATTGCGCTGCGAGTTACCCTCGTGCATCCCCGTTGGTCAGTCCCGCCTCTTGCCCCCGTGGTTTAAACTTCAACCCCAGGAGGAACGGACGGTACCGAGTCTGTGTCTGAGGCGGGAGGTGCGGATGGGACAATGGGAACAGGGAGTGTCTGTTGTGGGCCTGGTTGGCTAATAGGAAGTGTTATGCGCGCTGTCTGTGGCTTTGGGAGGGCTTGAGCTACCAGAGGGGGAGCTTGGGCTAGGGGCAGGGTCTGGGCAATAGCTACTGACGTGTCTGGTCTTCCTTCTGATCTTGGGCCTTGTTTTGTATGGGTCAATATATTTTCTATCAATTCATCTGCTATATGTAATTCCCGTTGTGGATATATCTTTTCTATATTCAACTGGTCTCGCCTACCTGCCCTTCTTAGACTCTCAGTCCACTCCTCCTCTTCTTTCTCGTCTGCTACTTCACCTTTCGATTTATGCCTGCGCGCATGCTTCGCTCTGCTTTTAAATCGGAGCATTGCTTCCTTTCTCCAGTCTTTAATAATTTCAAATGCTGCAGGACGCGCTTTCTTTCTTATCAACACCCTTTCCATGTTGTCTATCCTCGCTATCTCAAAACTACCATTAATTGGCCACTGATGGTCTTGTTGCTTTCTGGTTTGCCTATGCCAAGTCTCACAGAATATTATCGCACCCACTCCATACTTCACATATATCTCATACGCCGGCGTTCCCCCAGGTGGTACAATTTGGCCATCTTCCAAAGATTGTCTACCACAGCGGAAAAACCGCGCTAAGGTGGACAATACCACAGGCATGTTTCAACCTTCACCCTGGTTAATCAACCTTACCTAGGGCGTTTTATTTTGCAAAGTCAGCTCTCAACCAATATCAGGATTACTTTGAATCAGGGAATGACTCTCCTGATAAATCAAGTCGTCTGTATACTGACGCACCAAAGGACGTTGTGTCTGCATTTCTTGGCTTCCGCCTCGTTTCGGGACCCTCGCCTCCTTGTTCTCTAGCCAGGCATGTCGATCAGGGATCAGATGTGGGCAGATCTGCAAAGGAGTCTCATCACTTTAACAGGGCGCCCCGAACACCTCTTGATCCCGGCTCGATCGTCCCATCCTCGCCGTTCTCCGCCTTACTCAATTACAACGTTATGCGATGGAACAAGTGGGGGAGGGTCCCTATTCGGGCGCCAACTTGAAAGGGACCCCTAGGGGACCCTGACGTCTATGGAAACAAGGCGAGTCACCACACACGATAGATATGCCAGACACGAGGTTGTATTCCCAAAGCTAGGGTTTATTGCAAAGCAAAAGTCTCAGTTGGCCAACTCGGTCTCACGCCCCGCGACGTGTATCTCTAGACCTCGAGGGACGCAAGAGAGTGAATTACATACATCAGTTACATATATACAAAATGCATATTAAACAATCAGCTATGACATGTTCAACACCCCCCTTTTATTGGGTTTCTTTGAACTTGGTGTGATGATGGACATCTCCGACAACTATGACACCTTCAAACATCTATTCTAGTAACAATTTGCAATTTATGAGTGCGGAGGCATCTTTCAGTTGTTGAATAGAACACAGCGCTTCTGTTCTTGGAAGCGAGCTACATACGTGGGGGAAGAGTTGCTTTCCGGACCTTGCTATCTATTAGGTGCTATTTGTGTCCTGGGAGCCGACACGCTCTAGCGGGCTCAGCAAAGGGGGATCGTAAGAAAAGCATAATTCAAGCCTTTAGCGGTATTATTCTGACATATTCTACCATATAACAAGACTGGCTGGCAGCTGTGAAATGATTAAATGCCCTGCAGCTCTACTTCAAGGCTACATTCGGGAGGGAGCCGGGCATTCTTCCTGGCGCTGCCTACGTTTGTGTTTCAACGAACTCTTGTTATCCTCTCAGCCCTGTGGCCTTGTCCTTTTCACATACAGACAACAATGTTCTACAGTCGAGCAGTGTAAGCGGAAAATATACCGCAAAGCAATAGGAACAGAAAGCAATGAGCAATGGTTAGAAAACAAAATGGCGATTCTTGTTACATCAAAATGGCCGTTCATTGGCAAACTCGAAAAACTATATTCTGTCATATTGTGCATGAGACGGTTGGCCCACGGCCACCAACATACGTTTGTGGTCACAAAGTATAGGTATCCATTTTTCTAGACTGACAAATTGGTTGAACACCGGAGAGGATCTGTGAGCGCTCGCAGGTACTGAGACCACTGGTCCCTTATGTGCAGCCTGGCCTCTGGCACTAGGAAAATACAGGAGCCCATGAGACCCAAGAGGCAGAGGAGGGAAGCCACTGGTAAAGTGGTGTGGTTCCGAAATACATGTACCATCTGTGCTATGCTGTGGGCTCTCTCTTTAGGAGGGAAAGCCTTCCCTATTCGAGTATCTAGGACTGCTATGATGAATGGGAGCTTTTGGACTGGTGTCAGATGGGACTTAAAGTTCAGGAAGAAGCCCAGCCAGTGCAGTAGTAGGGAGATGCACTCCAGGTGAGATGAGCGTTGGCCCACTTCCAACAGATCAGCCAGTCGTCCAGGTATGGAAATAAATGTACCCCGGATCTCCTGAGGTGAGCCGTGACTACTGCCATGAGCTTGGTGATGACCCTTGAAGCAGAGGTCAACCCAAAGGGCAGCACTTAGAACTGACAGTGCTTGTCCTCTATGATGAACCTTAGGAACTTCTTGTGCTTCCGGTGTATCGGCACATGGAAATAAGTGTCCTGTAGGTCTATTGACACCAGCCAGTCCTGAAGTTCAAGAGTGTGGAGAATTTCTCTCAACGTCACCATCCTGACTATGTCCTCCCTCGAAAGTGGAGGCAAGTGGTGTTTGCTGGTGCTGGCTGTTGAACCTCGTATCCTGCACCTGTGTCTTTTAGCAGTTTACCCAACGTGCTGTGCTGCTGCTGGAAAGGCAGGACTTATAAACCTGCAAGCTCTGAGAAGCAATACGAAAGTGGAGGCAAGGGGTGTTTGCTGGTGTTCGCAGGTGGAAGCAGTGATTCTGTGACCCATGAAGTGGAAGCAGCACTTTTTTCATCTAATTCCGCAGCTACCGAGGACACGCTTGTTCGGGAACGGACCCTTGGGAAACCGAGGAGTCCCATGCTATCTACCAGAAGAGAACATGCGGAGCCCGGCTCGCGCACAAACGCGACTGCAGGTAAGGATGCTGGCTCCTCCTGAGCGAGGTATAAATATGGGGAGTCTGGTGGCTTTGAAAAACAGGGCTAATACTGCAGCGGGTCATGGATGCCTAAGGGACTCGGCGGGGGAGAGGAGAAAAGACTCTGCAGAGGAGTGCTCTGGGGTGTTGGAAGGGAGAGCGAGGCTTGTGGATGGTCCCACTGTAACAGGAAGAGAGCCAAAGTAGTCTGTCTGTGAAGGATGTGGAAATGAACACAGAAAAAACACGGGACCTGGCAAGAGAGGGTCACGACTCGGTAGAGGGGGAGGGTGTGGAGGAGCCCGGTCTTCCCCCAATTGTCTGTGGAAGGAGCTCCCTACTGGTGGAAAAAGGTGATACAACGGAAGCCCAAGAAGAAAGGTATAATGAATGTGAAGAGAGTGGTAACCTCAAGCTCCAAAATAAAAGCAGGGATTCTGAGATCCCTGACCCCCTAAATTTGGTGGGACACAAAATCGGAGTAAGGAGGGCACGATGGGAGGTCTTCAGGAGAAGGAAGATCTGGGTGACGGCAGGCCTCAGACCAATCTCTTGGCTTCTAACCAGAATAAGCCCCAAACTGCCCCACCACCCCCAAATCCAAGAGTTAAAAAACTCTGACCTAGAAGCATGACTGACAAAGGCCCAATCCGTCAACAGAAAGAAATCTCCCTGCAAAAGCGGAAGATCGTACTGGCTAATAATGACCGCTTGGCGGCACTGAACTATGACATTTCAAATGAATAAATACGTAATGAAGGCATGGAGCTTGCAGTATTTTCACAAATTCGAACAGAGTGGATAGCAAGGAGCAGTACAACCTCAAACATGGGGCAAAGGTACAACAAAGTTGAGATTCGAGAATCCCCAACTAATCCAAATACAATAAGATAACAATGGAGTGAAAATAGGCATGTCCAGAAGGGTTTGACGGAAGTAAATATGTCTAACTCAAATCAAAACTATGCACCGCCCCGATTAGAAGGGGATAATGTATAAAACAGCAAGCACCAGCACATGTCTACGATACCCACGTGAAGTACTCAGGAGGAAATAAACCTTCGAGAGGACAACTGAACAGGGGAGGGAACTTATCGAGCAAAGCGGTAAACCCATTTACAACATACAATGACGGCAGCACTGACCATCTCGATAGCCCCTTTCACCAAGCTCTATGAAACACTCAATAGCTCACATCAAGATCAAACTACTTATAGCAATGACACAAGTAAAAATGACAGGCTTGGAAGGCTTTCTAAACAAAATTCAAGACGGGCTAGAAAAAGAAGCAGAAGACTCGATTAACTGGCAAAATAGTCTTCGTGACTTGGCCCACAGAGAGACAATAGATAAATGATTACTAATGGAAGCACTGTTGGAAGGCTAAGTGGATGCGGTCCAAATGGAAGAAAGATCAGTTAACAAAAGAGGATATTTTTGAGGTGACTGGCCTGGAATGGATGGGTCAGGGTGAAAAAGGGACCCCAGACCGGAACTGCCTATATAAACATCTAAAGGGACAACCTCCAACGAATCCTGATTAAAGAACCTGATAGAATCAGTATATCACCGGATATCCAAGACAGCAGAGATATTAAATCCATCAGCACCAATATTGCTTGAATCAAGTTTGTCTCAGGAAGGGAAGCGTGAGTATGAAAATGCAAGGAGGTTACAAGGGCCAGTCATCGGCACACCCATTCCCTCCTTCCCTGCAGCTCTCTGGCCGGCCTCTCTTGGCCCCGTTCCTGCTCCTACCTGCAAGGCAAAAAACCTTGCGGTCATCTTCGACACCACACTCTCCTTCTCTCCTCACATTTCTGACGTTTCTAATAAGTCACACTACCAGCTGCACCTCCTCAGAGGTATCCTTCCTTTCCTCTCCTTCCCCCAGAAGCTCACTGTCTCTAGAGCTCTGGTTCTCTCGAAGCTGGACTACTGTAACAGCCTCTATCTAAATCTGCCGCCTCTACTCTCCACCCTCTGCAACTCATCCAGAACAGGACTGCAAGACTTGTCCTTGGCCTCAAGCCCAGGGACCGCATCTCTCAAGGACTGAAATCGCTACACTGGCTCCCAGTGGCTGCGAGGATTAAGTTCAAAACCCTCTGCATTGTCCACAAGGCCTTCTGGGGCCTGGGGCCAAAATACCTTCAACTCTCTCTTCCTAAATATCTTCCTTCTCAAGCTCTTCGCTCATCCGCCTCCAACTGCCTCAGGGTCAGCCGCTTCTCCAAGCAACACGTTGGGGGGGGGGGGGGGGGGGGAGATCTCTCTCCGCAGCAGGGGCCTCCCTCTGCAACAGCCTTCCTGCCTCCCTGAAACATGAGAAGAACCATCTCCGGTTCCGGAAGCACCTCAAAACCTTCCTCTTTGCTTCTGCTTTCTCTCCCCCTCTCCCCGGCTAAATCACTGAAGCTGCACTGAATCTGCAACTGGGCCACTCACCAATCTCGGTCCTTAGCCCAGCCACTCTCCCCTGCACTGCCTCCCTGGCAACTCCTGCACTGCGGGACTGTCTCTGTATCCATACAGCCCCCCTTCCCAGCACTTATCTTTCACTTGCCACCAGCTGGCCCTTATTATTTATCTTGTATTTTACTAACCCTGTACTGCACTTTCCCCTCTCCCTTTCCCCCTTGCACTTTTCCCTTCCCCTCTACCCATGCACTTGCGCAATCTGAATGACACCTAGCCTAGTAGGATCGTTGTCTATCTCCCCCTTTTCCCCCCTCCCTGCCTGGTCGCGCCTTGAAACACTTATGATATGGCACTTGTAACGTGCCTATACACATCAGTCAAAGAAGCAAACATCCTTTCAATATTCTATTCCACACAAGCCCAGGCGGGACCAGAGGGGAAAGCCCTAAAACAAGTCCAAACAGATAAAAATGGAAAAAAGACAAAAAACAAAAAAACGGAGGAAGAGAAAATTCAATTGCTCAAGGGCTTTCCTACGAAACATAAGAACGCCCCGTCCACCTGACTCGACCAAATTACTGAAACTGCCCAGAAGAGAATTGGCGCTATCACAGGATAGAATATCAACAAAGTCCTCTACTACATGAAATACTCATTTGGGGCCCGTAATGGTGAACAAAGAGATTGAGTTCATTTTAGAGACCTGCCTTAGTGATCTGATCGAAACAATGGAAAGGGAGGAAGAAGATACAGAATGGAATAATCTAAGTTGTTTTGATTGGGTAGAAATTGAGGGACAGGTCAACCAAATATCATCAGACCCCTTACCTGGGCCGTCATTCACACGTCCTGAGAATGAAAGAACAAGTCTCACAACTAAAAACCATCTCCTTCCAAACACAGGAAGAAAAAAAGAGTAGCCCTGGGAGAGGCCTGACAGGGTGACTACTCTAATAGAGCGGTGGATAATATGATAGCAAAGTGCTCTACATACACAAAGCCCAAGCAACGTTCCCTAAAAGGAAACGGGAACAAAAAAAGAAGTGAATTTCCAACACAGAAACCAAGATAAGAATTTTCTTTGAGAGGATTCTATCTGGACCAGATGCCCCTATACTAAATCACAGAAATGCAATGACGCTCTTGCAACATATCCCCAAAATGAGATATAGATCAACTGACGATATCCGGGTAGTGGAGTTTGTGAATGAGAGTAGAATGGACTGGGTTATACTTCATCTGAAATCCCAACTGATCAAGGAAGCCTTATTGGAAGTTAGTGACAAACTCCTACCTTTGGGATATGAGCTTAGTGACTGAGGAATTCGATACTGCACGAATGGGGAGTGTAAGATCGGAAAAACTCAACATGCCAAAGGCTGTAAAGAATTCACTAATTGTAAAAGGAAACGAGCGAGAGCCTATGCTATTAAAAGAAAATGAGCAACGTCTCCAGCGGAAACCCTTAATACCATTGAAATTTTCTATTGACAATTCCTCCCAAAACAAGAAGAGCTTAATAGCCCAGCAAGTACAGGGGCAACAGGAGTACAAGTCAGAAAATTGGGGCTGGTTAGCGGAGGCCCTAGGAAATCCACAACAATAGACCTACCGGAAAGAGGAAGATACTGGCCGCCACATTGGCTCATGGAACACAAGGGGTTTTAGGACCCTCTTTTAAAACACATCCTGGACATTAGCACAGTATGATATCCTTTGCCTCGAAGAAACTTGGTTGAGGGTCAATCCCTCATGTGAAGGTTATGAGGCCTACCTAAACCCTTCAAGCAAGCGTCTATGGGGATGTTAGGGAGAATTCTCATAAATTTGCTGATTTCCCTTCACCTTAGAAACCCCCAGCAAATTTGCTGAATTTTGAGGACTTGTTTTTTTCCCCCTGGAGAAAGCGTGAGCCTTTCTCCCAATCTCTCAGGGATTTTGATGTGTGCTTTACTCTTGTGTTCTTTGGTTATGGAGTTTTAGATAACCCCATAAAGCATCATCTTGTTATTGTTGGGTTATTGTTAGTGCAGTGGCACAAGGGTGTCCCTTGGACTCCCCAAGGATTAAATACCTTCTCTGGGACGAACTACTGTTCCCCAAGAATGTAAAGTTAAATTGACTTTAATAGTCTTTTTAAATTCATAGACCCAGCACACACCATGTTACAATGGAGTGCTGGAGGGGTTACCTAGTATCCCATGTGTCTAAACACTCTAGTAGCAGTCAAATGCTACCCTTTCCTATCGAAATGGCCGGTGGCAGTGGTTTTATAATGAACTACCATGATTTTTCCCCAACCGCGAACACCAGTAGCTAAAACTCGGGGAAGCCATGTTTTTCAATATGGCGCCCCAGACCTGTCTGTAAAAACAAACTCTGGTCATCTTTTTTCGCAGTTTCATTGTGGAAAGGTCCTTCTTGGGTTTAACTCTGCGCGCCAAACCAGGTTTGGTCCCTTTGTTCATGAGCGTTTGCCGGGATTCAGGACTGAAGTCCGCCCATGGCGTCTGAGTGTCTGGGGTGGTCAGGAAGTGAGGGAGGTGCCCGAAACTCCCTGTGCTGAGTCTCCTAGGAGACCCAAATGCACTCTGGCGTGATTGGCTGGCTGACTGTCCGGCAAGGACAGCCAACCTGCTGGGTGAGTGGCAGCTAGGCTGGAATGAATGGGAGAAAACTGCTTAAAAGGCGAGTCTACAGGACTGGAAGGGAGAGTCGACCATTGGAACAAAAGAACCGAAGACGAGCAGGAAGAGGACGGCTGCTGCAACCACTGGACCGTTGGTTTGCCTGGTGAAGCCCTGTTGCAACCCTGAATTGCCAGATCTCCAATCGGCAGAGAAGCTCCTTCAAGGACGGCGTGTCCCTTTGAGTTGGTGAGACCAATCAACTCAGCAAATGCCTGGATACCATTCTCAGAGCTGGTTAAGGTTAACCAGGGCGAAGGACACCAGTTTGCGTTTGGAAGCCACAGCTACTTGAGCTGAAGTGACACCATTTTGTTTGCTCCGACAACGATCCCGTGCAGTGCAGGAGTCCCCCGACGTCCTCCCTCTTGTCCTCACGACTGAGGCTCAGGATCAGCGAGACCTGCCAGGAACCAACGTCTTCAGCTGCATCTTTTTGCTCCACTTTTAAGGCACGGCATTATATGGTTGAGAGATCCCAACTCTCACAGTGGGAGTTTGTACAACTTTCCCAACTCGCAGGTCTAATCAGCTTGTGACCCGACATATCTTGCTTTATCGTCTAAACTACTTCTAAAAACTTTCACAAAGACTTCTCCATTTGTACCAGAACTGTGCTATCCTATCCAAGAACACTAGACTATTGACTTTGGCCTGGCCTATTGAATCGCATTGACCCTCCTGGTACATTGAACCTTCGCATTAACTAAAAGAAGTGTTTTCTAACCCTTTGTACAAACCTATGATTTTTATTCCTATTTAAAAGTGTTGAAGTGCTATTCGGCTCCTTTTTCAGGGGAGCGCAAACTGTCTTAATAACTTAGAGTTTGATACTGTAGTTTATTGGTGTTTAATATGGAGTTGATTTCTACTAGTAAAGGTTTTCTAAATGACTGTGTAAATAAATATAAGTATTTTTTACCAAGAGACCTTGAGTGCAAGTGTCTACTTGAACCACTGTTATTGTGATACTTCTGTGTAACTGCTTTTACTACTTGCATTCCCTCTTGAGATTGAGATGAGCATGGCTGCTCAGCTCGCTACCACAAGTGTGTGGTACAGACTTGTACCAAAGGTTGGTTTTTGGTTACACCTGTAGTCCTAATTGTGTGTGGTGTTCCCAGATGGTACTACCTGCAATTCTTCCTAACAGGGGGAGACCACATTCAGGGCTCTTGCCCATGATTAAGGTGGATAAAGAGTTGACAATTGAAAGTATATTAAACCCAAACCCATTTGTTCATGTGATGAAAATGAGTAGAGGAGAGTGTAGACGGAAAGTCCAAATCCAGATAAATGTATTGGAGTGTCAATATGTGCCCAGAGGAGGTATTTATTAAATCAATAATGAGCCAAGTGGATGAGGCCTTGATTACAATGAAAAACCCTCATATCATCATATGTGGCGACTTGAATAATCGCTTGTTGAACAAGGAAGTGTGTCCACAAAGTGAGTCACTACTTGAGAAAAGAGCGATTGTCTATTGAGACAGGCTCATGTGAATTGACGATGCTGAATGGCCACATCAAAGGCGACAGACCAGGTGCATGCACAGGGGGAAGAGGAGCCCATAGATCTTGTTTGGCCTACTGTTTTGTCTCAGAAAACATCTTTGTGACAGTAGAAAGTTGAAGTAGCAAGGCAGACTAAGTGATCGTGATCTCCTAGCAATCAGATGTAGGGTTATAGGCCACATTAAGGAGAGGAAGAAAATGGCACCAGTGGAATTAGCCTGGGGGGAAAAAAATTGGTTTAGTATAGGGATGGTTAACGTTGCCAAAGTTCCCTCGCAGTATGAGCAGTTCACAGCGGAGAATCCCAACAATGTAGAATATGCATGGATCTTGAAAGAATTTACGGAGGAAAGGCTGCAGGGTGGTAAAACAAATATTTTATCCAAACATGCCTATGAGCACGAGTTAGTGATGGCAAGAAGAGCCATGAGAGCTGGCCTTAGAAGGATTCAGAAAGATAGAGGGGGTTCAATAAAGGCAAGGATAAGGAAACAGAAATATCATAACTGGGTCACAGCGTCAAGGGCAAGACAGATGCAAATGGATGCTGAAAAAATGTCGAAAGCAGTTTATGCAATAATGCAAGGAATCCGTGGGACCACATTAATAATGTGGGCAATTTTAGACCAGCGCACATGATGGGGCAAGTCTTAGAAGAGCAAGGGGTAGATCAATATACATCTCTATTTGCCCAAAGAGAAGAACCACGTGAGATGGGTAAATCGAGGCGGGAGAAGAGTTGGCATTTCGAATTTGATGGGGATGAGGCAAGAACAATGATTGCCAAGCTGAACTCCTCTGGGCAGCTGGACCGGACGGTTTATCAAACCAGGTTCTAAAGGGGAATGTCAATGCATGGGGGGGACTTGGTGGTAAAACTGTTTAACCAGATCATACAGAACAAGACAGTGCCATCCTGATGGCGCAAAGCCATTGTAGTCCCCCTTTTTGAGAAGGGCGACCGAGGCAATCCGAAGAACTATCGCCCGATCGCCCTTGTGAATTCCTTGGGGAAACTATTTGCTTTGGTCTTGTTGAGAGAGCTAAGTGCATGGGCAATAAAAGTCAGCAGATTGGACCCTAGACAGACGGGGTTCGTACAGGGAGTAGGGACCTCGTTGAATCTGTTTATACTCCATGTCCTGAAACAAAGGGCCATAGACACAAGGACCCCGGGTCTATTTGGCCTTCATGGACCTGGAACAGGCATTTGACAGGGTAAGCAGAGAATGCCTGTGGTCTAAACTCACAGAATCAAATTGCCCTAAAGATCTGATTGAGGCAATTGAAGCGCTTTATACAGATACATCGATCCAAGTGAGACTATCAGCGGAGGGTGGACTGTCGAGGAAAATACACAACAACCGAGGATTGACGCAGGGATGTACTCTGCTTCCCCTCCGTTTTAGCTTTTATATGTCAGACCTGAAGGAAAGCCAAAAACGTGATCCAAACTTTTGCACCCAAAATTAACTCCAGCAAAGTACCATGGATACTGTATGTTGACGACTTGGTCTTCATTGATCAAACGCCCATTGGTCTTCAATGAAGGCTCAATGCATTCAACATCTATCTGAAAGAGAATGGCATAAGGATGAATGTAGGAAAATCCAAAATTCTGATAATGTGATCGGCCTGCAGGAAACAAAAGGAACCCTTTCATGGGGATGTATGAGAGTAATGATGAACAAAAACCTTGATAAAAGAGGTCACCACACAATGCTAAGAGCCAAGTTGGGTAAGCTGCAAACTCAGGGGGCAGCCCGGCACAGAAGATATGGGAGGCACTCAAACCTTCCGCTGATTACATTCTATAAACAAAAGGTAGTGCAGATCCTAACATACGGAGCTGTATCAATCTTGAATCGATCATGGAAAGTGTGGGGCGTCTTCGAAGGGATATTCTGGTGGAAAATTCAGAGACTGCCAAACTCGCTCCCGGTGGCTGCCACAAGACAAGAGCTGCGACTCCAATCCCTGGAATCGATAGTCTGGTGGAAAACTTCCTCATTATACAGGAAATGCATGATCACAGACAGTTTGGATCCCTTTTCCATCCTAAAGTCAAGGGAGATCGACAAAGAAAAGGGTTTGAGCGGGTGGATGTTCAAATGTGAGGCCTACCTAGAAAGGAGTGACATCACAAAGAACATGCTTATGACAGATCCAACTAAAGTGAGAAAAAAAGCTGCAATCCTTGGATTGAAACCATGGAGGCAAGGGATAAAGATAAACTGAGACCTGGCCTGAGCATGGAGCACAACGGGCTAAATTACCTCAAAAGTGTACCTTCTGTTAAGATGTCGTCTGAACACCCTTCCAACAAGGGAGGTCCAACTGGCCAGAAAACAGATTGAAGAGCCAAACTTACATTGTAGATACTGTGGAGATAATAGGAACTTGGAAACATTCTTTCATTTAACAACCTTCGGTAAGGCTCTCACAGAGACGAGAACGAGATTCCTGGAGGCATATGTAAAACAAACACTTACACTAACAGCAGATGAGTGGTGGGAGAGGGTTTTGTTCGGGTAAAAGATTGGCTTTGTAACAGCAGTGATGACATTTGTGGAATTTGTTTTGAGAAAAAAAGATTAATCAAGTGGGCGAATTGGAAAAAGTAGGGGTTAAGGTAAATCTGTACGACTTTTAAGATGAATTAATGAAGGATGATAGGGAGGAATCTCAGGTTTAACAGATACAGTTTAGTATGATTGTTTGAGGTTTGATATTTGAAGATATGTGAAGGTTTTAATTGCGGCATCGATGATGAAAGATGCTAAAGGTTTTTATTATGAAAAATCAAACACCCACCAAAAAAAATGTGTCCTTCCTCAAGAACTTGTTTCAAGGACCTGAGGTCCAGAATGGGATGGAGACCGCCTCCTTTCTTGGCCCCCAGGAAAATACCAGGAATACCAGCTCGACCCTCTCGATCGGGAGGTATCTCTTCCCTGGCACCCTTCGACAACAGGGCTCTCAGATCTTCCCGGAGCCCCTGTCCCTGTCGTATTGGAGGTGGTGGGGGTATGTCTGGTGGCTTTCTTAAAAAGGGCAGACAATAGCCCCACCAAATTGTCTGCACGGCCCAGGAATCATTAATCTCCTGCCACTGGGGCCAATGTCCTGCCAACCAACCAGTAGCGGTAAGTTGTTGGAGGGGAAATCAAAGGGGCTTAGAGTAGGAGCAGCCGCTGCAGCTTGGCCTCTAGATGCCCTCTGCGCCTTCCAGGACGCAAGTAACGATGCTGCCCCTGCCTGGCTTGCGGGAGCTGCTGCTTCCTACCATAGGGTAACATAGCGTCTATAGCCCCTGCTGCTTCAGGCAAAGCTAAAGGCAGGCTTGGCACAGCTAGGCTCAGTGACGTTGCAGCGATTTTTGACTCTTTGAATTATTCTAAAGCGATGCCAGCTTTTTGTCCAAAAATCATATCTCCCTCAAAGGGCATGTCTAGCAGCCTGTTCTGGACATTTGGGGGGGAGAATCCAAAAGTTTTCAAGTAGGCCTGTCTTCTCATTACTACTGCCGATGCCATTGACCGGCCAATGCAGTGCACCACGTCCAGGCCTGTTTGTAACAGCTGCTTGGCCACCCCTCCTTCCCATCCTCCACCAGCCGTATAAAACCATCCCACATTTCTCCTTCCGGAATGTACTGAGAGACTTGTTCTACAGCCTTCAAGAGACAAAATTAAAATTTGGCAAAGCTGCATGCTACTTTGGCTTTAAAGCCATACTGCCTGAAGTAAAATCTTTCTTGGCCATGGCGTCAAGTTTTTTACTGTCTCTGTCTGGAGGTAGATTGGACGAAGAGGCTGCACATCTGGTGATGATGGTGGCAGCTTGCACTACGAACCCTTCTGTTGAAGGGTGCGAGGCGAGGAAAGAAGGATCTCCTCTTGTTGGCCTATGTTTTCCCGTGAAATTCGCACTTACGGGAGGCATTGTGCGTGGGTGCTGCCATAAGGAGGCAAGGGGGTCAGCTATTGCCGTATTGAAAGGCATATTATGCGCAACTGTTGGACCTTCATCAGTGAGCTCATACCCTTGAAGGGGTGCAGCAGAGATTTTTAAGCCAAGGATGATACCACTGTTTCCACTAAGGCCCTGAATTTAGCATGACTGCTTGTAGGGTTGGCCTTGTTGGAATTGAAGATCTGGGGATGTGACCAGCCCACTTGCATCTACCTTGTAAACCTTGGTCTAAGGCCAATAAATTGGCTTGATCGTCGAAATAAATCGACTCTGCCAGTGCCAGAATAGATCCTGTCAGTGTTCCCTTGGTCGTCCGGCTGATCGACGTCGAAGATCGATTGCATAGACTCAAAAAATCCCGTCCCCGATAACGGGACAAAAGAACTGTTGCTGATAGTCGGCGTCAAAGGTTTCACTGTGGATGTCGACTGGACAGTTATCAGTGCCGAGGAGGGCTTGACCGACAAACCCAAGTCTTGGGTAGGAGCCTTTTGACCGACAACCATGGACTGTTTTAGCGTCCTTGTCGGCGTCAAGCCCGCAGGCTTGGTTGATGAAGTCGACGGACCGGCTAGCCTGGGATCAGGAACACAGAGTGCTGCTTTCGCTGCCAAGGGTTGCTGGTCGTAGAGGGGACGGGGTGGTTCGAACTGCACCGACAGCAGCCTGTTTAAACATTTCCAGCATTTCAGTTTTAAATTTGTCCCACTCTTCTAGAGTGGTTGGTCCCTTACGAGTCCAGCTCGTCGTCGGAATGCAGTATCAGTGGTGGGACTCTTTCTTCTTGCGTGAAGAAGAATGGCTTCTAGAGTGGGACTGCTTTTTAGTTTCATGGGTGGGCTCCTACATTTCGGCCTCTGAAGACTGAACGAGCGACCGTGCCAGAGATTGACGGTTGGCCCAAGGCCAGTTTCTCAACTCTCTCACGTAGCGATTTCAGGCTCGCACCCACGCACCACAAACAGACATCATGTGGGTCGGTCAACGACATTTTGGCCTCGCAATCGTTGCACCTTTTGAAATCAGGTGAGTAGATATCGCGGTCGAGGTTTTTGAAGAGTTCTTTTTACATTTGACAGAAAAACGTCAAGTAAACTCAAAGTCGTGATCCGATGAAGCGTGCAACTGCGCAGAAAAAAGTTACTTTATTTATTTATCTATATTTATATAGCGCGCAAGAAGCCCAAGGGCATTGAGGTGCTGTTACTTGCATGCGCTTAGTTACAGAGGTATAGACGTGGTAGCAGTAAATGGCACATTGTATGCAAACACAGACATAGAAATCATTACAGCTTATTTGATTGGTCATTACAGATTAAGCAGTGGGTCCTATGGTTGGTATTCATGCCGCTACGAAGGACCTTATGAGAAGAGGATGGTTTGCATTGCTTTACGGAAAGTGAGGAGGGAGGCCTCACTTCGGATAGTGGGAAGTAAGGCATTCCAGTGAGTAGGTGCGAGAGATGGGAAGCTGGAACCGCTCGCTCTAGCTCTTTTTACTAGTGGCACACAGTGCATGTTGGTATAGGGTGATCTGGTTGGTTTTGTAGAGGCAACGGGGTGGATTCTTTGTGACAGGTAGTCGGGAGCAGTGAGATGGATGCACTTGTTTGTCAGTGTCAGTGCTTTGAACATGATTCTCTCCTTTATTGGGAGCCAGTGGGCTAGTTTTCTGGCCTCCGAGATGTGGTCTCTTTTAGCAATGCCTTGGGCTGCACAGAGAGCACTATTCTGGATGACTTGTAGCCTCTCCAGGTTTTTTTTTGATGTTCCTAGAAATAGTACATTGCAATAGTCTAGCCTGGAGCCGGTGATGGCTCTGGCTATGTTTGTGCAGTTCTCTTTGGAGAGAAAAGGCCCGACTGTGTTGATAAGTTTAGCGTGATATGCAGCTGAGGAGGCAATTGCGTTGACTTGTCTGTCCATGGATAGGTTGGAGTCCAAAAAGACTCCAAGAGTTTTGACTGAGTCTGAGACAGGTATTTTGATGGTGAAGTGACTAAATTGGGAGTCGAGATTTTTTTAGCGTGTCTGGGGAACCTACCAGTAGGAGTTCAGTCTCGTCAGAGTTGAGGCATAGTCCATTGTCTGCCATCCAGGCTTGGATGGTGTTGTAGAGGTTAAGTGTCAAAGAGTCAGTGTCATAATTGCCGATGAGGGTAAGGAGGATCTGGGTATCGTCCGCGTAGTTAGTGTAAGAGATACCCATAGCGTCGAGGATGAGGAAGAGAGGTCGTGTGAAGATGTTGTAGAGGGTGGAGGAGAGGCATGAGCCTTGGGGCACACCACATAGTATGATAGTGGGTGAGTCGGAAGCTAAATCAGAGAGTACTTGCATGGTTTGGTCTGGTTATGCTGTGGCGTCAGGGGAGAACTTGGCAGTGGAGGAGAGGTTATGGCATAGGACGTTATGATCAACAAGATCGAACGCCGCAGATAAGTCAAGAAGTAGGAGAAGTGCTGGTTTGACATGTCTCTAGCATCGTCCATCTGGTTTTTCAGATCAAGTAAGGCGGTTTCAGTCCCATGTCTGGGGCGGAAGCCAGATTGGCGGAGTCCCAGGAGTTTGTTCTCTTCGATGAAGTACTGAACCAGCAGGTAGGCTGCTTTGTCCAGTATTTTGAGGAGGAAGGGGACAGTGGTGATGGGTCTATAGTTGTTGGTGGAGGTGGGGTCGAGAGTTGTTTTTTTTAAGAGGGGCGGACCCATGCTTCCTTAAGGGAGGCGGGGACTTTCCCTGTTGTAAAGGAGGCATTGACAAAGGCTGTCAGGAATGGAGCAAGCGCTTCAGCGCAGTCCTTGATGAGTGGCTGGGCATGCATCACCTTTACACAGTTAGAGGGTTTGATATTCCTCATTATATTAATGTCTTTTTCCTGTATGGATTTGAAGGAGAAGGGTTGAGGGGGGTCCAAGGTTGGTGGTGGGACAGGGATATGCGTATTAGGCAGGGCTTGTTTAGCAGCTAATATTTTGCTTTGGAGACGGCTCAGTTTGGTTTGCATGGCTGTTTGAATTTCGTCGCATGAGGCTTTGCCTTTGGTGAAGTTCTGGGGGGTGGGCGTAGGAGTCTCTAGCTCCCTGAAAATGGTGAAGATTTTCTTTTGTGCTAGATTGGGCTTCCGAGATTCTGGATTCAAAAGATTTGGCTTTTGCTTGGGTGATTGCTTTATTGTAGACCGTAGAGCAGGCTTTAAAGATCAACTTATCTTTGTCAGTGTGGGACATTTGCCACTGTGTAAGAGCTTCCTTTTTTTCATTCCGGAGTGTGAACAGGTCTGGGGTGAACCAGGAGTTTGAGTGGGTGGTGGGTTTGGATTTATGAGGTTTAAGCGGTGCAATGGAATTGATAGCTGCTTTGATGGTAGCATCATAGGTTGATGCAAGAGTTTCTGGGTCTGAGGAGAAAGGCGGGCTGAAGGCTGGGCCTTGGAGGAAGGGCAGTAGCCTTTCCTTATTGAGCTGACGAGAGGTTCTTGCGAGGCAGTGTGGTAGGGTTTGGGGTGGCAGAGTTGAGGAGCTGGCGGTGAGGATGTTAAAGGTGATGAAATGGTGGTCAGACCATGGGGTGGGAGTGTTTCCAGTGATGAGTGGGCGGTTGTGCTGAGCGATCCAGTCAAGTGTTCTGCCCTGGGTGTGAGTTGGGCTAAAAATGGTGTTCTTGTAGCCTAGTGTTTTGAGGGTTGAGTCAAGGGATTTGGCTGCTGAGTCTTTCCTGTCCAGGAGGCCTAGGTTGACGTCCCCAAGGAGAATGGCTTTCGAGTGTTTTTTGAGGTTGTCAGATAGGAGGCGGATGAGGGAGGCTTGGAAGTCTCCTGTTGGGCCTGGAGGGCGATAGACAATATGAACAGCAATGGTCCAGTGGGGAGGGGGGGGCGGGGGGCTTTGATTTTGACTTGGAGGTAGGCGTTATTGTGCAAGGATTTTTCTACCTTTCTAATGGTGATGCAGTCTTTGGCGATGATTGCTACACCTCCACCTTTAGAGGGGCGATCTTGTCTGGTGATGGAATAGCCAGGGGGCAGTGCAAGGGAGAGCGCAAGGCCGGAGGCCTCATGTAGCCAGGTTTCTGATATCATGAGCAGGTCTAGGTCAAAGGGTGCTTATGAGGTCATGGATGTCCAGAGCGTGGGCATTGATGGATCTAGCGTTGATCATGGCGCATTTGAGGTGGGGTTCTGTAGCGGATAGGGCGGGGTCCGTGGGAGGAGTGGGTGGGCATGGGTGGTTTTGAGCAGGGGGCATGGGTGGTGTTGGCAGTAGAGGAATTGCACATCACAGGTTTTGCATTGGGGGGCTCATTTTCAGTGGTGGTGGACACAGGTGGGATCACATTTGGCACAATAGTATTCAAGATGGGGGTAGAAGAATTGCATATCACATTTTGCATTGGGGCGGCTCATTTTCAGTGGTGGTGGACACAGGTTGGATCACATTTGGCACAATAGTATTCAAGATGGGGGTAGAAGAATTGCATATCACACATTTTGCATTGGAGGGATCATTTTCAGTGGTGGTGGACACAGGTGGGCTCATATTGCATATAAAGGCAGTACATTTTGAGGTGGGGTAGAGAACATCATTGGCAGCTATATTGTAGGTAGTTACTATGGATGTTGGCTTAGTGGTTGGGCGGATGAGTCTGGCCATGTAGGCAGGTGGAGTGGGTTGCGTGATACAGGAGCATAGCCGTACATTGCGGATGCTCGTGGGGAGGGACTTGGAGCTGATGGTGGCCTCTATAGTGCGGGCACGTAGTCTGGAGTTCCTGGTGGGCAAGCCTGGGTGTGGGTGGAGTTGCCAGTGGTCAGGCTCCTTACCTCTAGGATGCGGTATAGCCTCCTGGCAAACAGCAGACGAGCAGTGAAGAGCTGCAAAGAGGAGTGCAGGCCTTGTCCTCTGGCCTTCTCCTCGCGGCTTCGCCTGGCGATGTACTCCCTCACCCTTTATGGGGATGGGGTCGGGGGTAGCCGGCAGGGCAGGGAGCCGTATCAGGCTGCGGGTTGCAGGCGGGAGATTTAAAAGATGCTTTACTTGTTGATGAAGATACGACCGGGCCTTCCATGTGGAGGGGCTGTGCTGTGTGGCACTAAAGCTAATCTTGTAGGCAGAGATCAGCTGGATCAGCTGATCGGATGGTGGCACTCGCAGCGGAGTTGCAAAGAGGAGTGCAGGCCTTGTCCTCTGGCCTTCTCCTCGCGGCTTCGCCTGGCGGTGAGAGAGATAGCAAGGGGCGTAGTGACGTGGTATTCATAAAACACCTGACGTCACGTCTGGAGCAGACGATCGAGCACCCAGCAAGACGAGGTGACGATTAACGGCTGAGTCGAGGGTCATTACACCCCTGTCGAAAAAGTTTCCTAACAGCAGAGCTGGGTGAGGATATCAATCAAGATGAGGAATCTGCGGGAGAAAAGCGATCCATTGAAGTACGCTTGGGCCTGATTGGGTCTCGGATTTTTCCACCTCGCTAGAGTCCTTAGACTCATTAGCTTTAATGCTAAACAAGTAAACCGGAGGAGCGGTATGTCCACCCTGAGTATAGTCCTGGTTAAGGAATGGCACCTTAAGACTGCACCAGAGTTCACAGCATACCAATGAAGTCTGTGGAACCTAAGCCAACCCTCATTACGGTACCAGTAATGTCCATGCCATCCTGACTAGCTGCATAATGTGTTTCACAAATCTGCAAAGAAATTAGAGCCTGAAATCTCATCTCTCCCTCACAAAACATGCAAGTGATCTGCCAACATACAGAAGGCATTTTTAGTGCTGTAAGCACTATAGTACCAGAACTGAATGACCTCCAGCCTAGGGTGTCTAGTTTTTTCTGACTCCATTCTAGGGGTAGAGTTGGTAAGGGCTATCTACTTTGATCCAGCTGTGGCAGCATGTATTACCAAGCATGAAGATGAAGGGTGGGTTGTAAGGAAAAGAGCCAACTGACCCAGATTATGTTTTTGTGCTACAATCTGCACAAAAGAGATAGAGAATACTTTAGTATGTCAAAGCCCCCACTTAAGTGCAGTTAAAGGATTTTGAAGCACTTAGGCAGCAGAATATCTGTATATAGTTTATTTATTTAGATTTATATAGCACGCAAACAGCCCATGTTATGGGTGGGACTTTCTTAAAAGCAGTCACCAGCACTAAAGTGAAACTGCCCTGCCAATATCGGCCCTTGAGAACACCAAATTGAGGGATTAAGTCTGAAATGGGATCAAGTCCTATTTCCAGCACCGTCTTTAGTGGAGCAGAGAGGCAAAAGCACACAATTTTACACAGAGTCAGTCCTTGTCACTTATTTCATACTTATTCTTTTTTATTAGGCAACAACCTAGTAAAGAAAAATATGTACAAATAAGTGACCAATACGGACTGTGTAAAATTGTGTCATTGGATAAAGACAGAACACCATTCTTTTCTTCTTCTCAAAAATTATGGTGTAGCGCAAATGGTCAACAATTCCTTATATGGATAGGGAAAGATGCTAACCGAGAAGCTCCCCTGAACACCAAGCTCCAGCTTACCGGCACACAATGTAACCTTGCTAGGCAGATGAAAGGCGAGACGACCAGTGAATGCCAACCTGCCCGGATGCGTAAACTGCACAAACATTACCAATTGAAAAGGGGACGGAACAAAGTTTTTTTAAACTATAATATAACTTGTCCCTGGGGAAAAGCATGGGACTAGATGTGTGCCTAAACTGTCAGGTGAGGCAAGGGACTAATGGCAAGGGGGAGGTAACGGGTGTAAAAGACCTGCATTCACAAGACCGTGAATGGTGTTTGGGTGAGGCCAGCGGGAGTGAGTCCAGGCCAAAGGCGGAGCAGAGTGCTGAGAAGTCTATGGAGGTGTTTGATACACGTGCTGGTAAGGTATTGAATGTGCAAGAGAGTGGTACCAAGTGTGAGAGGTTGAGGTTGTTGCTGTGAGTGTATGATAGAGTGGGCAATAGCAAGGAGGGTTGTGAGAGAAAGACGGAGTGTGAAAGTAGGGGCTGAAGATAGATGGCAAGAGATGAGTGGTACAGTGAGAGAGAGATGGAATAAGGGAGGTTAAAGTTAGAAAGCAGGCGAGTAGGGCGAGTTTGGTGACAGAAGGGTGTAGTAGGAGGTGGGTATAGAGAGAGAAAGGAGAAGTGTGAGAAGCCTAGAAGGACAGAGGAGGAGTGAGGGAGGGAGGGAGGCAAGAGGGCGATAGGGAGTTTGAAGGGAGCGACAGGACATACAGAGGGCCTAGGAAGACTGGAGATGGAAAGAGAAGGGCGAGAAGGAGTCAGTCGGCGGATAACAAGGGAGAAAGCAAGGAGGAACAGAAGTAAGAGAAAGACTGAGGGGTCAAGCACCATCTTGAACATGACTGATAACATTGCGGGGCAGCAGAAGTAGAAACGGCAGAAGGGAGAAAGACAGAGAAGGTCTTCACCAAAAGATTAGGACAGCTTTGAAAGTTGCATCTACAATCATTTGTTTCATTACACAATACTGGGGAATAGGGAAGCATGGAATAGGGTGGATGGAGACGGCAGGAGGTTGAGGGATCCGACTGGCCCCCCCTTTAGTTGGAAAAATGTGCCGTCTTCCCACGTAACACAAATTTGAGAAAAAATAAAATTATAAACCCTTAAATTTTTTACTGGCTATATGGTATTATTGAAGCCATCTGTGACAACTTATAAAAGCAATACATTTTTAGCCAAGGGAGACCAGCTTCTTAAATTCCCTCTCTGGGTGAAGTTTGGAGAACGTTGACCCCTAAAGTGAATATAATGTGCGCCCAGAAATCTCTAGAGTAGGTTACTTGGAGCAAGAAAACAGACCCAAGTGTGCAGGATGATACTTCCTGACAAAATACATGTCCACAGTCAGAGAAGAGGAATGCCTCAATCAGGCTAAAAGAACAGGATCTAAAATAACCTAAGGTCATGCTGCACTTTAGAAATTGAGGATGCACCGATTCCTATGAATTCCACTGCCTTGGTGGAGGATTTGTGAACAGCCAGACTGCTCATATGTAACAAACCATAAAGAGAAGCCTGCATGAAATCCAGTTCAGGGAACATGTCACAGCAGCTGGTGCCCTAATGGTTAGAAGCCAACCTGAACAAGTCCACAGCTTGTTCAAACAATTCCACCAGTCAGTGGCTAATTTTGGGCTATTTTGCTCTTTTTGACAAAAAGAAGTGAGGACCAGTGTCATGTCACCTAAGCTAGTACACACAAAGGCTTAGCTGCATGATACAGAGGAGAGGTATCCCTCCACATCTAAGGGCTGGGCCGAACTCCGAAATGAGATGGAAGGCCAAATGGGATCTTCTGTTGGCCTTAGAAGGTGCAGAGGGCCATTGCTTCCTCACCAGCAACAGCGCATTCGTAAAGATCTCATGTATCTTTTTTGTTGTAATTTGTCCAACTCTTTCAGAGTAGAAATGCCACCTGAACAAATACAAGTGGTGATTCTTCAGAGTCAGAGCTCTTGGAAGACTAAGCGTGGTAGCGTCTATAGGAACATTCATTCTGTAATGTGGGGTGAAATAGCCCCTGGATGTGATAAACAAAGAGGCCAGAGTCAGTTTTAAGGGTTCACAAAATGAAAGGCCTGCGCAGAAATGCTGTCCGACATAAGGCCTATTAATCCAAAGTCACAAGGAAAGAAAGTGGGCCAAAAATCTGAAGATGGTAAAATGTGCACAATACTTCTCATAAAGGAAAGACATGGGGAAATGTTTGTCAAATCTATGAGGAGCTGTACTGATATTTCCATGAAACAGCAGTCCACAAAACTCTCAATGCGATGTCAGAATTGCGTGTTCAAGCAGCTGTAGTGAAACGGAGTTCATCTCATTTGTAAATTAAATAAAATGTCACTTTATTTTCCTCACTAAACTAATAATATGCTCAGCAAAATGTTCACCAGAGTGTCAAAATGTGGATTTGGTTTCTGCCTATCCCAAGCGCATCCCCATAAACAATGTTTAAGAAACTTGAATGCATACTTTGTAAATTGTGTGCCTTAACGTCATTTAAAATGCATTTATATCCGAGTTACAGGCTGTGAGCTTGAAAGGCTTTATGCTGCGGGCCATTTCTTCAAGATGTAGAAAATGTTTGGGCCTCCCTTCGTTGCCTTGGAGATTCAGCCCTGGTTGTCGTCAAACATCCAGGCCTTGCCTTAAAAATACGAGAAATAATATACTCTTAGATGGGAAATGCAGGGCAAACCAGATAAAGTTGGTTTTGTTCTGCAGCCCTTGTGACCTGCAGGTCACAAGTCTCACACAAAGTGCTTTAGCTTAGTCATTAGCCCTTGGAGGGACAGGCTAATCTAAACACAGACCCCACTCTTGATATCAAAAGCAGGAACAGGGAAACAAACTTAAAAAAAGGTGGGGGTCTAAGGAAATGAGTGATGAAGCTGCACATTGGAAATGCATTTTATCATATAAATTGGACAGTGTACATCGCACAACAGTAATTCGATGCGTTTATGAAAGCTGACAGTTAACCCCTTTTAACCATGCTAAAACAATGTGTGGCATAAACACAACTAAAGTTATTCATGAACATGTTTTTGTGGCCCTCCTTGTGATTTTCAGAGATGCAAAAAGTTGATAAAGCATACCAATTATGGTCCGTAAAGTGCCATATTTCTCACTGATATAGTTCCGGAGTAAATAAAGAAAAACTGTATCTAAGCACAGGAATGACGTGCAGACTTCTGACTAGTCTCATTTGATGCACCTTAAATGTAGTGCTCAAAAATATATGCATACAGGTCCAGATGTGAAAATTAAGGGTATTAGCCATGTGGTGAGTATTAAATCTTAATGCAGATGAGCCCATCTGTTGAAGTGAGATGATGAAGTTATCTCCGCCCATAGTTGTCTCAAAGCACTCCCCTATTCTCTTGTCCTATCAGCACACAGGTGGGAGCGGGTAGTGACACGCCACCAATCTCGTTTGCGAGAATTATGACAAGTTAATGTGTCATCTGCTCTATAACTAAGCCAGCTTGCCTCAGAGTTGGAGTTCTACCACTAATTCCATGAGGTGACCTACTGCCCAAATCTGGCGTGAACATCCCAGAAGAAAGGCCTAATCTTGCAGTGAAGCTAGGACACAGAGTGATTGGGACTCAGAGGAAATCCTTGACTGACCCAATGCTATCCCAGCAGTATGCCCTGATGCTCCCTAATGCCCAGTCCTCTCCTTAAGTAGAAATACCCCAAGCCATAGATTGTATATGCCCTATATTTCTCAAGCATTGTGATTGTCCCATTAAAAAATCCTGTTTGCCAGTGTAAATCCTTAGCATATTGATCAAAGTAAATCAATTAATTCCCCCATTGACTTCACGGGATTTGTATTGGTGGCATTTGAAACCAACAATATTTTCCCATTGTGAGCTAAAAAACGAATTCCCATTTGCATTTTCTTTCTCACATTGCAATTGTGCTAAACATCCCAAAATCAATGTTCCCATTCTGTTCTGATAATAACCCTAAAGCCCTGCGTGTTATTGTCAGATGTAGCAAAACACGTGTTTTTTTTCATTGCATGTCAGTCTATTGCTTCTGTGATCAAATCTTCCAAAATCAGATTTTCCCATTGTGTGCCGACTAATATTCCTCAAAGCCCTGCCTGTCCATTTTTACGTGTACTAAAATAATTCCCCATCTCTTTCTATTCTGTCCCATAGCAGCTGTGCTCTATAGTTAAACAATTTTAATGTTGTGCTCTGCAAAACAAATTTTCCCATTACCTTTCTGTCTCCCATATGGTTTTTGTGAGCACTACCCAAAAAAACGATTTTTCCCAAAAGAGTCAAGCCTAGTGGATGTTTGGGGGGGTAAGGGTTGCTGGGCCCAAAGTATAACCCTGTTTGCAGTCATTTTCATTGTGCGCTTTGAAGTGTTATTTGCTTGTATTGGGAGGGTGACGTAAAAGGAAACTGTTGTACTGCATAATTTAGTGTCATCTCCGTGTGGATACTTCACAAAAGTCATTTTGTTTTTGTGTTGAAACAACATTAGTGTCTGACGTAATATGTTTGTTCTAATTTTACTTAAATAAATTAAATAAATATTCTTAATACACACCGGCCTGGTTCCTAGCACATTGTGACACGGGGTATTTGTTGGGGTTGTGAGCGAGATGTGTGAAGGACTTATCAAAGAAAAGTATAAAGAAAATAGTTTTTACTTGCGCCGCATTCATTGTAGGGGATGGAGCTCCCTGACTTGGGTGTGACCGTGTAATAAAACGCGACAGGAACAAAACATGCCATGACATTGCTTTTTGTCTCCTCCGGGTGAAAAGACTCCTTTCATGCCTTGGCTGTGGATAGGGGCTTTTCTTTAAATGCAGAGGTTTCCAATTGAGCCGGGGACATAGCAGGAGTTTAGCAGTTATTGTGCAGAGCGGTAAAGACTTTCATCACACACACCCAAAAAGCCTTCGGATACAATGACTGTCAGGAGGTGCAGTCTTCAATGTCAATGCAGATCCAACAACAATAATTAGTTCCTTTCCTGTAACTGTACTTCTCCAGATTTGTATCTTTCAAGGATTCACATGTTTGAATATTCCCTGTCATCTGACTGGGAATCCTCAGTTCTATAGAAGGCCAAAAACAAAACAATGAAATTAATCTCCAAGTCATTAAAGCTTCAGCTTGCAGTTTATGCACCTCATGTTGCTTCTTTTGTCCCTCAACCAATTAAATGGCTGGTGCTTTAGCTCCACCTAGGGCAGCATTCTTCGGTTTCAAACCTCTGAAGTGAAGTGACCGACAGCTTTCTAGGAACTACCTCACAGAGGATTCTGGAGGGCGCGGGCGAATCATTGAAAAATGCCAATAATGGATAACTAAAGTTACACGTAAGAAACCAATTTCTCTCCAGCACTGGATTTTTCATATATGTTTGAATATAATACCAAGCAGTTTGGGCATGCACATTTATACCCACAAGAAGGATGCCATACTATCATACATGCATTTACAGCCCTGACCGCCAAGTTAATTTGCCCCATACTGCATGCCACGGGTTACAAATGGAAGGACAGCAAGATTGCTCCTACCTTATGAAAACTGATAGAAACAGATGACGAAGCAGACGACTAAGCATTGCTTGCCCAACTGCTGAATCTCACCTGGCGTCTTCATACACAGTGTAGTACATGGCGAATGAACAAAGCATGCTGTTATGTCCTACCTATCCTGGTCTATCAGTTGTTCCCCAAGTATGTGTAAGCCTGTGTCTGGAATGCTTGTATTAGAGTGTTCCATCTAGAATGTGTTGGTGTGAGTCCCAAGGTTCTCTCTGTGTCAGTTGGAAACTGTACTGGGCACAGCGGGACCGGTGGATGTTTCTTTCCCTCATGTACTTATCCTACCTGTAACCTTAATTACCTGTAACTTATATACCGAACCTACTAAAGTCACCTAACAAAAACTGGACTCCTGTGTCATCATTTAAACCCCCAACCTGCGTTTTAACACATGCTCCATGTGGCCACTCTGCAGATGTTCCAACAGGGATACGCCTGCATGGAAAGCAGTTGTGGCTGTTTTGCCTCTGGTGGAATAAGCGGTTACCAGACATGAGAGCGGGCTGTCCTTAACTTGTGGCAATGTGTCATGCAGCTGGAAACACTGCGTAGTAGTCCTTGCTTGGAAATGGTCTAGACTCTAGACCTTATGAGGGTCTTCAAAAGCAATTAACAAGTAGGGGGCGGATCGAAAAGAACTTGTGCGTTAAACTTTGAGCAAGCGCTCTGCAGTGAATGCATAGTGCCTTCAGCTGGTGTGGAGTGATTTCCAAAGAACGTTGGCAGCACAATGTGAACTGTAAGCGTCATATTCGAGACCACCCTGCGCAGGATCATAGGATGGGGTATGAGTAGGACCTTGTTGCTGTGAAAGACAGTAAATGGCAGATTGACGCACAAAGCCTGTAGCTCGACTAGGCGCCTGGCCGCAGTTATGGCAATTAAGAAGACTACTTTCCACAAGATATGTTTAATGTCACATAGATCGCCACACTGGCAGGAAAGTCGGTAAAGAAGGGTTTGATTGAGATGGACTTTCAGGGACGCTCGAGAAAGCCCTAGCTTGACCAGATGTATTATATAGGGTAATATCTGGTCCACTGAACCCTCCATAGGATCTAGGGAGCATCTATCCCACCGCATGGTAAAAAGCCTCCATTCTTTGGCTTAAGTCCGACACATGGAAGGGGCCCTTGCTGCTAGGATAGTGCAGCATTCAGCAAAAATAGAAATGCCCCAAATGGCTACCCATAGATATTGCACAATTAGTTGGAGACAAAAGTTAACAAAAAGAGTGATTATACCATTTTATCAAGCAAATATCAAGGATGGAGTGGTCGGGTGTATGAAATTATATAGAAAAGTTTATTCAATATGACATATCATAAAATGTTGACCAAAATGTCAATGCAACAAACTAAAACACATACAAAACACATGTACAGCATACAACTTGATGTGGCTGTTCCATAACAGTTTTTTTTTTGACTGCTCTCAATCACTTATTCACAGACAAAAATAGAGGTGATGTTAGAAACCAGAGGGTGACTTTTTTGAGAAATCGTTTTTTATATATATAAATGACTGTCTTACTGCAGAATTCATACAGCAAATTTAGGTGAGTGTGCCTGCACTGTCCAGGAGCTAACCCTTGAGGGATATGGAGACTGGCTTGTGGTCCTATACCTAGCCTTTGTTGCTTTAGCAATGCCGGGTGGACCTTCAGATATGACATGCATTACTCACCGTAACAGCATTTATGATGATTGTATCTGCTTAGATTCACATGTTGTGCATATGGTCCGACATCCAGTGGTAACAGCAGAGTATTGCATCTAGTCTTTCGGGGACCGAAAGGGGACGTCGGCATAGGCGTGTCTGTAACACTATCCCTATCGTGATGTGTAGTGTACCCAAAAATCCCTCATGTGCCGAGGTCCCTCCGATTGTATTTTTTCTGCCATAAGGGAGCCCCAGGCTATTGTGAGCGAGTACATGAAGAGAGAAAGTACTAAGACGTCCATGTTCCATCCACCCCGAGCGGGGAGGTACGGAGGGCGCATGTGAATCTAAGCCGATATAATCATCAGAAATGCTATTACGGTGAGTAATGCAGGTCTTCTGATGCTTGTTAATCTGTTTAGAATCTCATGCTGTGCATAGACTAGCGAGCAGTACCCGGAGTTGGAGGTAGGTTATGAGAAGGAACAGTAGAGAAAAGATGTCTTAATATTGCGTGTCCCACCTGAGAATCGGATCTAGAATGAGTGTCTAGGCAATAGTGTTTTGTAAAGGTGTGTACAGAACTCCAGGTTGCCACTTTGTAAATGGACTCTAGGGCAACATTTGCAATGAATGCTATGGAAGCCCCAGTGCCCCGAGTAGAGTTGAAGGGCAGTTCTCTTTTAGCTAGGGTGTAACACAGTGTGATGCATTTGACAATCCGACTTGAGATAGCTGATTTAGAGATCGGATCCCCTTCTCTGCCAGCTGCCACCAAAATGAAAAACTGGTTTGTCCTCCTCAGTGGTTTCGTTCTTTCGCCCATGCTAGTGGGATTCTGGAAGAAAGTGGGTAGTTCGATCGATTGAGTCAAGTGGAACTCGAGATGAATTTAGGTGCAAATATGGGATGAGTGCGCAGAACCACTTTATCCCTATGGATTGTAACAAAAAGGTCTAGAACAGAAAGGGCCTGTAGTTCACTAACCCTTCTAATAGAAGTGATAGCCACTAGGATGGCCGTCTTGTAAGTATGGTCTTGGCTCAAAGGGAGATCCCATGAGTTTGGTTAAAACCACATTTAGATCCCGTCCAGTAGCTGGGTGAGAAATGGGGGGATGGATTCTCTTAACCCCTTCCATAAAAGTCTTAATAACCTGTATTTTCCAACACAACACTTTCTGTTGTGACGTGGTGTAGGCTGAGAGGGCAGCTAGATGAACCTTTAGGGAATTGAAGACCAGTCCTGAGACTAACAAATGGGTTAGGTACAACACAATGTGTGTGGGTGAGCAATCAATGGTATTGACGCCCTTGTTATTACACCAGATGACAAAGCGTTTCCATTTACTAGAATAGAAATAGCACGTGTTAGGTTTCCTAACTTCCCTGAGTATGTCCATGCATCTCTAAGGAAGCTGAAGGTTTCCAAACTCTATGACCTCAGGAGCCAGGCTGCTAAATTCAGAGCTTATGGGCATGGGTGTAGGGTCTCCACCCCGTCCTGAGACAACATCTTGTGCGAGCAGGGTAGTTTTACTGGGGGGGGGGGGGGGACATTTCCATTAGATGAGCGAACGAGGGTTGGCGGGACCACATGGGGGCCACCAGTATCATGGTAACTGGTTCCTGGTGCATCTTGTGCACTATCTTGTTGAGAAGGGGAGTGGGGGGGGCGTAGATTAATTTCCCTGACCATGCTATCCAGAGTCCGTTCCCCTTGAAGCAGTTCTGGGGGTACCTGGAGGCGTAGTATTGGCATTGGGCATTTTCCTGAGTAGCAAACAGATCTATCTCTGGGAAGCCCCATTCTGCGAAGACGTTGAAGCCGATATCTTCTTGTAGACGCCATTCGTATTCTAAGGGCAGTGGGAAATCTCTGCTGAGCACGTCTGCCAAAAGATTGAGTTCCCCTGGAATGTGTTGGGACAACAGGAACATCTTGTGTTTGAGAGCCCACATACAAATGTTTTGGGACAGCTTGGATAGCCCTGGAGAGTGTGTGCCCCCTTGTTTGTTATAGGAAGTACATGGCTGTGGCGCCGTCTGTCAAGACCAGGACTGTCTTCTCTTGTAGTTGAGTCTGAAAGGCTTTTAGTGCCTTGAATACTGCTAATAGCTCTAACAGATGTATATGGTTGGATGCTACTTGTGGGGACCACACTCCATGCACTGTCTGCCGAATAGGTGAGCCCCCTCGTTGATGGAGAATCCTACACTGAATAGGTGGTCTATTGTCTTCTGTGCATTTTGTAGGCATGCCTCGTAAGAGTCCCCTGTTCTGAGCCAGTCGAGGTAAGGGTAGACAGGGACGGATAGTCTGCGCAGGTGTGCTGCTGCCACTGCCAGGACTTTCGTAAACACCTTTGGCGCTGAGGCAATGCTGAAGGGGAATACTTTGAACTGATAGTGATTGTCCTCTATCATGAGCCTTAAGTATTTTCTGTGCGCCAGCAACATTGAAATATGAAAGTAAACATCTTTCATGTCCAATATTGCCATGTAATCCCCCTGTTTCAACAGTGGAATTACTTCCTGCAGAGTTACCATACAAAACCTTTGAGGTTTGACAAGTTTGTTTGCTGGGTGCAAGTCTAGTACATGGCGCATGGTGAGGTCAGTTTTGGGTACAAGGAAGTACACTGTATAAATACCCTTGTTTACCTGAAGAATAGGGACAGCTTCTTTGGCATCCTTTTCCAGAAGTGCTTCCACCTCTTGTTTCAGGATTCTCAGACCTGGCGTCAGGCATCTCGTCTTGGGTGGTCTGAACTGTGGAGGTCGAGCGAATTCCACGTAGTACCCATGGGCGACTGTCTTTAGAACCCACTAGTCTGAAGTAATCCACCATCCCAGGCCAAAAGAAAAGATGTTAAGCACCCCCCGACCAGGGTGACATGGGAGGGGCCCTGGATCCCTTGGTCATTTCTGACCAGAGGCTGCAGTACCCCTGGAGTTGGGGCCTCTGCCTTTCCCGCATCGCTGACCCCTAGGTGGATAGTTGGTGGGGTGCTGGATTCTTGGTTTGAGTTCCAGTTGTTTCCGGTGTTGTAGATGTTTTGGGCGGAACGGGATTGGCCTTGAAATGACCGTCAGGAACCGCTTCCTTCTAGGGGGAGAGTTTCGTTGTGATCTGTTGCAGGGACTTAAGAGTCTCATGCTCTCTTTTGGCAGTCTCCAAAGCGTCATCGACTGCTTTACCAAAGAGATTCGATTCTTCGATAGGTTTGTTTTTAAGAGCAGCTTGGGTTTCCGGCTTGAAGCCTGAGTTTCGCAGCCAAGCGTGCCATTTCAGCAGAGTGCCCTGCACCATGGATCTTCCTGCCGTCTCTGCACTATCCAGAGTGTTCTTCAAAACATTCTGATTGAATTGCCTGCCCTCAGCCACGATGGTGAGTAATTTGGATCTTGTAGGTTCAGGCACCTCCTGGAGACATTCTTGTATAAGGTTCCATTGCGCATCAGCATAACTGGCAAGCAAAGTGGTGGTGTTTGCTATGCGCGTGGGAAAGGCAGCTGCCATGGTAACACGTTTACCCAAAGCATATAGCCTTTTAGACTCCTTATCGGGATAAAGGGTTACTCGCGCCCGTTTCCGGGTGGTGGTGACCACTAGGGAATCGGGGATGGCGTGGCCTTTAATATATTGAGGGTCCATAGCCAATGGCTGAAATAATTTCTCCACCCTTGGATTGACTACCCTGGTCTGGGCTGGTGTGACAAGAGAAGGAGCCAGTCTCCTCTTAATGGAATTAAGGAGAGGGATGGCTCGACTGGAGGAGGGTTATACTTTAAGAATGTCCTCCACAAAATCTTTTTCAGGTATGGCTTCTTGGGTGGCGATCTGAAAGTGATCGGCTGCCTTCCTTAAGATTGCATTAAAGGCCATCTGATCATCTATTGGGTAGGCTTGGCGGGCCGGGGTCGAAGGAGGGGAGTCCACACATAGGACATCTGTGCCCCGATTGTGAGTAGAGAGTGCCCATGGCTCTATATCAACTTGATGAGTGTCCTCCCAGTTGTTGGTGGCATCCGCGTGGTCATCTGCAGTATAGTCTTGTAGGAAGGTATTTTCTTCTTCCTCATCATAGATATCTTGGGTATGTGTCCATTTGAATTTCGTCCTCGGGGTGGGTAGAAATGAAATGGTCCTGAGAAGATTCTAAATTTCCAGGAAATCTTAAGGTTGACATAGAAAGAGGATCCTCATGAGGTCTCTTGGGTGTAGCATGGTCCGAGAGCGACACAATCCTTTCTAGGCGGTCCATGCACCCTTCAAATTTTTACCTGGTCCATTTAGATGAACCAGAAGGTGTAAAAGGTGGAAAACCTTCATTTTCTTGCCTTTGGCACCAAAATGTATTAGAAATAGCTCTAAATTGAGGCTCCTGACTATCCTCAGTCTTCACGAACATCGAGGTGCTCTGGTGAGTCTTCATACGTGTCCACAGCACTCTCCGTGTGTTTCGACGTTTCCCTAGGCATCAACCCCACTGCCGAAGTGATCCTTGCGATACTTTCGGCGAGGTCCGGCGAATCGGGTGTGCCCTAGGCCTACCTGTAGAAGGAGGCCTAGAGGTAGAAGGAGGCCTAGCAGTAGTTTTTTCACTTACTGATTGACTAGAAGGCCTAACGGTAGATTTATTTCCTACTGGGGCCTCAGGGGGGCGTCGGATGAGCGCGCTTCGCAGGCCAAATGTGATTTTGAAGTAGAGTCCTTGATTTTTGAAGGCCCCGTTGCAATACGCTGCTGTGGATGTGGGAAGGCTGTTTATCTGCAAGATCAGAGGAACCCGTCAACATTTTCAGCGGTCCTGCTGGCGCTTTCACCAGTTTTGATGAACCCATCGAAATTTGGGGGGGTTGTGCATTTAATGAGGGTTTTATGCATGCCCCTTGGCCAGGTGTTGTCAATGTAGAGTGACTTGCTTCAGGCCTGTAAGGGTCGGGGACGGGTGTGGCGGACCTAGGAGGGTCCTTCGTAAGGTCAATGGACATCCGGTACAGATGCCTGGTCATCACTGGTGCCACCGTCACTTTGTGGGTGCAGCGGTGGGGGAAGAAGATCCAGCCCACGACATGACTTAGGCGGCCCACCGCTTAACGCTTAAGAGTTTTGGGTCGAGGGAGTCTACAAGCCGCGCACTGCGCTTCGTCGTGGTCAAGGGGTAGACAATTATTGCACTTATCGGTCTCATCTTTCCACGGGTATCTGACCCTGCAAGAGGGGCAAAACCTAAATGGGGTCCTTTCCATAGCAAAAGGTAATAAAAAAAGATGACCAGCCCTAGAGGGTAAAGAGGGAGCAAGAGGAGAGACACAGTAAAAGATAGGACCACCCGGACCCCACTCTCCCTACTGTGTAGGCTGGCCAGAGGGCCCGGCAACGTGGATGACTGCCGCCGGATCTTAAGCATCGAGGTCCACCGCCATCGAAAGTTCCCGCAGTCTTCGTCGTACTATCTTGAAGCACCGCCGAAGTGACTTTAGGGAAATAAACCGACTAAGTCGGTAAACAAGGATAAACAACACCTCTTATGAAGAGCTCCGCAATGGGGCGACCAGTTATCTGGGTGGAAAAAAACAATGTGAGGGATTTTGGGTACACTACACATCACAATAGGGGTAGTGTTACAGACATGCCTATGCGACGTCCCCTTTCATTTCCCGAAAGACCAGATGCAATACATTAAAAGTTACTCACCGTAGTGACTAATTTACTCTTAGTCCATAGTCCCCTTTCCTCCATACTGCACGGGCGTCCCTCGTGAGGGATGGGAGACAGAATCTTTTTCACCAGAAAAATGTTCTTCCCCTCTAAATTTAGAAGCGCGCAGAGGTGCGGCCCTGGGAGCATGCGATGCCCTGACTCCGCCCTCAACCAGCACACCTCAGTCCCCAAAGACGCGTCGACAATAGATATACCACTGCCTAATGACACCAGATTATTAGGGGAGAGGATGGTGGGAGGTATGGAGGAAAGGGGACTATGGACTAAGAGTACATTAGTCACTACGGTGAGTAACTTATAATTACTCTTACGTCCAGTCCCCTTTCCTCCATACTGCATGGACGATTACAACTGAATGTAGCCCCAGGGTGGAGAGAAGACCCTCCTTAAGCAAACAGGTTCCAGAGGACCACCTGTCCGAAGGCCGCATCTGCTCTGGAGCCGGCATCCAAACAGCATTGCTTGCAGAAAGCCGAGGGAGTGGCCCATGTGGCCGCCCTGCTTATGACCTGCCAGGGGACATGGCGCTGAAAGGCGATGGCCGCTGCCTTGGACCTGACCACGTGGGCGTGCATGTTCGCCGGAAGGGGTCTATGCTGGCCCTCAAACTGTTCCTTGATGGCCGAGACCATCCAGCCGGAGATGGAGGCTTTGGAGGCCTGATGGCCCGGCCTGGCGCCTCCAGAGGTGATGAACAGGGCGTCTGACTTGCGGAAGCCCCTGGTCCTGTCTAGGGATAATTTCAGGGCATGCCTGACATCCAGGCAGTGCAGAACTCTCTGAGGATCACCCTTCGGGTCCGCAAAGAATGTAGGAAGGACGATCTACTCAAGTGAAAAGCTGATGGCACCTTAGGTAAAAATGCTGCATGGGTCCGCAGGACCACCTTGTCCTTGTGAAAGGTGGTGTACGGCTCTGAGATCACTAGGCCTAGATCTTGCTGACCCTGCACACCAATGTGAGGCCAACTAGCAGGGCCATCTTGATGGTGACCAGCCTGATGTCTGCAGTCGCCATAGGCTCAAATGGCTTGTGCACGAGGGCGCCCAAGACCAGATTCAGATCCCACACAGGGTGTGGCTTCCTGATGGGTAGGTAGAGCTTAGCGAGGCCGGCCAGATGTCTCCTGACGATTGGGTTGGAGGAGAAGACCCCTTCCTCTGAGTTCCTGTAGGCCCCAATGGCTGAGCGATATGTGCGGCAGGTGTCCACCTGCACGCCCGAGTTGGTAAGGTGAGCTGAGAATGACAGCACGTTGTCCAATGAGCAAGCCAGCAGGTGGATGTCCTTGGAGTGAGCCCAGTGGCAGAACCTTGTCCATTTACTTTTATACTGGGCTCTGGTAGCCTTGCTCCTAGCCCCTTGTATGATCTCCAGATTGGCTTGAGATGTTTGAGCTTTACCTGCTCAGGAAACACGCTGTGAGGGCCAGCTTCTGGGGGGTAGGGTGGAGGACCCTGCCCCCTGCTGTGTCAGAAGATGTGCTGGGCCCGCCGGGAGGTGGATTGGAGGGACTGCCGAGAGGCTGAGCAGCTCTGAGAACCATGGCCTGGCCGGCCACTACAGAGCTATTAAAATGAGGTGGAGCTGGCGAGACTCCTTGAACTTGCAGAGTACTCTGTGAATCAGTGGAGTGGGCAGGGAAGGCGTATGCCGACATGCCGTTCCACTGGATCCACAAGGTGTCACCCAGGGAGCATAGGCCCTGCCATGAGGCGAACTGGGGGCACTTCTTGTTGTGCCTGGTGGTAAAGAGATCCACCTGAGGGAGGCCCCAACAGTGGAAGATCTCCTGTGCAACGAGGTAGTTCAGCTGCCACTCGTAGTTGTCCACTCCCAACCTGCTGAGCCTGTCCGCTTCCAGGTTGAATTCCCCCGGAAGGTGCACTGCAGTGAGGTAGATGCCGTTCTCCAAGGCCCATTCCCACATGCTGATCGCTAGTCTGCCCAGGGAAGCGGATCTGGTCCCCCCCCCCCCCTTGCTTGTTGATGTAGTACATACTGGTCGAGCTGTCTGTCTGGATGAGGAAAACCTTTCCCTTGAGACATGGGAGGAAGGCTCTGAGCTCGAACCAGATGGCTTTCAGTTCCAGCCAATTTATGTGCTATTCTTGTTCTTGGCGGGTCCACGTACCGTGGACCGAGAGGTCCACCAGGGTGGCTTCCCAGCCCTCTAGGGAGGAGTCTGTGGTAATCGTAACCTGTGGGACGGGGGCATGAATGGCTTGCCCATCCGCAGGTTGCAGTCCTTGGACCACCATGTGAGGTACGGGTGGAGAGAGATGGGGATCTTGATAATTTCGGCTAGAGAGCCCCTCTCCTGGTTCCAAGACGTTGCAAAGTGGTGCTGAATCCTCCTCATCATGAGTCTTGTGTGGGGGACACGGCCAAAAGCACCGCAGCGAAAAGGCCCAGTAGATGTTGGTAACACAATGGCGAAGTAGCGCTTCGGCTGAGAACGTGGGACGTGGCCCTCCTGATGGCCGCAATCTTGTCCTCCGAGGGGAAGATCCTCTCAGAGCGCGTGACCCAGATGAGGCCCCGGAAAATCAAAGACTGCGTGGGTTGCAGCTCTGACTTCTCGAGATCGAGCGAAAAGCCCAGGTCGTGTAGCATGTTGAACAGTGCATGGGAGGAGTGGTGAACTGCTTCTTGAGATGTAGCCCTGATGAGCTAGTCGTCTAGATAGGGGTATATATGGAGGCCCTGAGCCCGGAGAAGGGCTGCCACCCTTCTGGTAAAGACCATGGGTGCTGAGTTGAGGGCAAAAGGGAGGACCTTGTACTGAAAATGGCAGCCCATAATCCTGAACCGGAGGAAAGAACGATGGGGTTGACAAATCGGGACGTGCAGATAGGCGTCCTTCAGATCTAGGGAGCACATCCAGTCTCCCTTGCATAATGTCTCTGCAATAAAAGCTGGCGTCACCATCTTGAATCTCTGAAGAGGTAAGGAGAGGTTGAGGGTGGAAAGGTCCAGTACAACTCTCAGGCCAGTCTGGTTCTTCTTCTGAATGGCGAAGATCCTGGAGTAATAACCCGATCCTCGCTGGGAGGCTGGGCCTTCCTTAACGGCCTGGCTCAGGACGAGCAACCGAATCTCTGCCAAAAGAGTTGCTGTGGGAGAGGAAGAGAGGAGGGAGGAGAGGCAGGAATAGGTAGACGGTACCCTAAGGAGACTACTGACAGGATCTAGAGGTCCGCAAAGTTCTCTCGACAAAAGTGCGTGCAGAGCAAGCCTGCCCCCAACTGGTGACACGTGGACCGGTAGGGGTCTGTCATTACTTCTTACCCGCAGAGGCAGAGGCAGGGGAACTGGAGAAAGCCCTTAACCCCTCTACCCCTTTTGATGCTTGCGCCGACTTGGGATCGGCGAGCGTTCCGGCTGCCTAGACCTCTGTTCCTGGAAGCCGTGGAAGCCTCCAGATGAGCGACCCTTATCCGAGGGTTGCTGAGACTGGGAGTACTCCTTCAGCGTGGTCTTTGTCAGAATGGATGAAGACTTAGCCATCCGGGAGCTATTCTTTTTGTCCAGCTCCTCGTCTATGCTGGAGTGAAAGAGGTCACTGCCCTCGAAGGGCAGGTATAGAATACGTTCCTGGACATCCAGGTTGAACTTGGTTGCCCGGAGCCAGACCATCCTTCTAGACGTGCCATCCGTATTGCAACAGACATGAGAGGTACCAATGTGAGCCAGAGTGGACTCCATGATATCCCGTGCCACAAGCTTGGCTTCGGCTAGCCCCGTCTTAAAACATGATTGACTGTGGGCGGGGAGTTCCGGGAGGAAGTCTGCAATTTCCCGCCATAACCTCTGGTTGGCGGCTGCCAGCATGGTGTCTGCGTTGGCCTGTCGCAGATGCAAGGAAGCATTGGAATACAGCTTCTTATCATATGCCTCCAAGGTTTTCTCCTCCTTGCCTAACAGCGCCATAGATGATGAGGACGACTGAGGCTTGGAGTATAGTGATGACATAGCGATCACCGAGGAGTGTGGCTGAGGAAGTGAGGAGAGCAAGAGTGTATCCCCCTCCATCTGCTTGTACTTGGTTTACAGACAGCGGTTGACTGGCTGGACAGAGTGGGGTTTGAACCCACCTTTCTTGGTGAGGGACACCACGTCCGTCTGTAGTGGAATTCCCGTTCTGGCAGAAGGGCGGCTCATGAGGACTTAAGCGAGAATGCCCTCTGCCGGCTGTTCTACCTGGGGCTGGGGGAGGTCCAGGTATTCCGCCATGCCCGAGAGACGTTCGTGTAAGGCCCTGGCTGATGATGGTGTGTCAGGATCCTCCTCAGCATCTGAGGCTCTGGGGGATCCTTTGGAGGAGTATCTGGAGCCGGAGGCTGGTATGGAACCGCCTGCAGAGTAGGCTGAGGAGCCGGCTGTGCCAGGGCCAGAGGCGTCGGCGTCTGTGGTGCCACTAGCATAGCGAGAAGGACTTCCCTGACTGCGTCCTTGATAATAGCCCCCCTATCTGGAGACTTCCTGAGGCCGAGGAACCTCTCGAAGATCCGGTCCTCACTGGCCAAAGGGGAGGAGGGCACTGACGGGGTAGCTGGAGGCAGCAGCCGACCCTGTACATACGGACGCAAGGGAAAACAGCCCTGCGCCTAAGAAGGGTAGGCCATAGGCCACGTACCTGGTTGATGCCAGTCCCACCTCGATACTCTTTCTTCGCTGAAGTCTTGCAGATGCGACAAACGGGTGTCCTTTTCTGGCACGTCGACCATTTTGTTGAGCTGTCTACCACGTGGCTGCGCCATGTTGCTCAGCTCGCTGGGGCCAGCCTCTGCCAAGTCTCTAATGTGTGAGGCGCGTGACTTTCCCCACTCCTCGGGCACGCGGCCGGTAGGTGTACCAACCTCAACCCGGGGGTCCTTAGAGCTGCATTCAGACGCCTCCTCGGACGTACTGCAGGTAACAGGGCGTATCCCCTCGGCCCTAATGCCGGTACAAGGGCAGAACACCTCGGGCGCAAGCCCGGTAACAGAGTCTAGCGGCCCCTCAACCTTGGCACTGGGAGGATCAGAGGACCTCTCAGCCTGAAAGCCGGTAGCTGTGACAGCCTCGGTGCGTGTGTTGGTATAAGGACCTGACCGGTCCCTCCCGCGCAGGAGAGTCCCTGGGAAGGAGTCTCCCTTGCGTGGTGCGGATGGAAATATAGGCCCTACCTCGGGCTTGGATCGATGCTTCACGAAGCTCTTGTGATCCTCAAAAGGAGACCGCTGAAAGAGCTCCCTCCACCTGGCTAGTCTGTTCTTCAGTGCTTTCGAGGACAGCGAGCTGCAAGCCGAACAGGCTTGCCAACCGTGGTCTGGGCCAAGGCAACGCAGGCAGAGGGCGTGGGGGTCTGAAGTTGGAAAGAGCCCGTTGTAGGATGGGCACCTGCTGAACCCTGTCGAAAGTCGACATGCAGGGCGGGGGGACAGGGGAAGGGGGGGGGACTGTGGCGTCTGAGGACCCAGCACCTATTGAAAAAAGACAAAATAAGAAATAGACGAAGAATCCGCACGTGGAATTACATGGCCGAAGCTAAACACAGGAGCGCTGGTGAATTCGGCCCATTCCAGTCGACGCGGAAAAGGGTTCTGAGGTGTGGCGCAGGAGGGCGGAGTCAGCGTAGCGCATGCTCCCAGGGCCGCGCCTCTAAATATAGAGGGGGAAGAAGACTTTTATGGTGAAAAAGGTTCTGTCTCCCGTCCCTCGTGAGGGACGCCCATGCAGTATGGAGGAAAGTGGACAGGACGTAAGAGTACAGATAGAACTAGGATCATGCGATGCACACAGTTCAATATACGCCACCCATTATGTCACGCCTGCATCCCTGGGTGCCAAAGTGGAGTAGAACTGGCATAGAGCTACAGTACACCCCCGGGTGGATGAAAAACATTCTGAAGCTAGACGTTCACCTAGAGGCTATTTCTAAGAGGAGGGATTTGTGGGAGGAAGGAATCCATTAGAAAAACAGTTACTTACGTTAAACCGTGCTATGAACAGTGATTTTATTCCAAGTATTAAAGTGTTACCCTGTAACATTTGTGACAGACACCACTCCCTTTTTAAGTGCTTGGCCTAGGTTGCATGACTACCGTTACCCCTAAGTGGAGGCAAGGAGATCCTGTGTTTTTATTTTATTGAAAATGTCATAAAGTGCACTGTGACTAATCCAGGGAATTCATCCCCTTTCCCCAAGGACTAGCAGAGGCGAGTCCACTAACCTAAACACCCTCTAAATGACAAGGCAAGCGGGAGCAGAGTTGGGGGTGGGTATTCCTCCCACCACTCCCCTTTACAGTAAAGGCATTCCCTAAACAGGGATGTATATCATCTTCCGATATCTCAGAAAATTGATTTGTGGGTTACATAGGAGTTAAAATGTATAATTACTTACGATTTCCTACACCAATGGCTGGTATGGTTTCTGTCTCTTTTCAGGCACTGTCGACACCTCAGAATAGAGAACAGAGAATAGATCCACTGCCTGTTTGTGTGAAGGATAAAGGCCCAATCAGCATTGCTACATGGGAGGAGAGGAGCTGCAGAGGTGGAGAGACATCCTCCTGGGAAGTGTGGTAAGGTGAATCCAGAGCACACCCTGGAATGGCTGACGGAACCGGGTCAAGCCGTGAAAACGCTCAGCAAACCTGCCGAGATACTGACTGCAGAAGCCCGGCTCAACAGAATACCAAGCAGTGGCGAATGACTAAGCAGTAGGTGAGTGGCTTAACAAGGAGCTGATGCCGGATCGCTGCCAAAAGATATGGAATGCCGGGAAGGAGCCGAAGCCCAGAGAGGAAACCTGTGTTGGCCTACTGGAAAGACGGCCTGGAGGAGAACCGCACAGAGACCGAAGGTACTGTGGCGGGTCAGAAGGAGGAGACGGACTATCAAATGGCATGTTTCAAGATGGTTTATTCAGATTATAACTTTAAGGCTTAGCTTTACCGATCACGATCTGTGATACCTACCTAACTTACTAAGGTGCTAGTCAGTCTGTCAGAGAAATCCAAATAATAAAGTCTACAGCGCAAACGATCTTTACTGACCCTACCACTATATAAACTAAAATAAGTTCAGAGAATGACTCCCTTCTCCTTAGGCTACTTCACGTGTCAGTCAATAGATTATTATATGATCCTTAAATATCCTCTGGTTACTTCTTTGATCAACCTCTGTAATTCTCCACTTGCGCTTCCGAGTATTCCTTTTTCGTTAGGTTCTCCCTTTAAGGGTCCTTTATAATGTTTCTCCTCTTGTTTGGTTTTTGCAGTATCCTTTTAGATATTGTCAGGGCTAAAGTGGGCTACCCCTCTTGGTTAATTATATTTCAATTCACTTGCGTCACTCCAACCCTGCCCATGTGATAATACTGGTCTTCTTTGCCAGGGTATTCTCATCATTGACTTTCACTCAGCTTGTTCAACTTTTCAACAATTTGTTCTTTCATGTTATCACCTTTTAAGGTTACTTTATATTCTTTCCCCTTTTCCCATGGTATTTTGAATATTGGGTCCTCTCTTTCTGTATTCTGATTTGCCAGTTTGTTCTTACGTTTTATCCTTTTTAAAATCACTTTCTTTCAATCTGAACTTTGTTTCATGTTTAACACTGAGACGAGTGGGCTTAGTGGTATAATGATTCCCTCTTTAAGGCCACCCATGACTCACATACTCCTGATTACCTTCAGTGTTGGTGGGGTATTTCTTCCAGAGCCAGGTTCCTCAATCCTTTTCTCTGGGTCTTGACTGTTTATGCCTCTCCCTCATCAGTGTCTGCTTTTGCACAGCCTCTCCTCTGTCGCTTTCCAGAACTCTGGTTCTTGGGTTCTGGACTAGCCACCCTGTGGCTTCATAGTCTCGATTGTCTCAGCGAGGTTTGTTAGACCTTCGGACCACCACAGGCCTATTTTCCATGGTCTTGCCACCACCGACTTCTTGGTTTCTCCCAAACATGATTCTCAAGCTGGACACGCCGTATCTCTGGCATTCCGCTCTAATTACTAGAGCAAGTTCAAAACTTGTGGGCTCTCCGATTCCTGCAAGTGTACTGTCACTCATGGCCTCCCCGAGACGCGGGTTGAGTTTCTCTCTCTTCTCAGTCTTCTCACTGTGCCTCATTGAGTCTCCCTTCATCAATGTACTTGTCTGAGTAGATGAGGTCTTATTTAAAGGGACATATTCCTTTTTTAGTAAGATTATGACATCTCTGTTGAGTTTCTTCATCACAGTTTTGCTGTAAACAGGTTTCTGATTCATGAGGGTGTCCTATGTAAACCATAATGTGTACAAGTGTAGGGAGTTCCTCACGGGAACAGGAGTACTTGTACCCAAAGGGTGAGTCTCTCCCGGTGAGATCCCACTTGCCTCTACCCCTAGGGGGGGGGGGGGAATTACGGAGTGGGCTATCCTCCTTAGCCTCACAGGAAGGGGCTCCTCTTGGGGGGTGGAGGGGGAACAAATTCCCTTGATTCGGCTGCAGTCGCTCCAAAAGGGAATGGCCCAACCAGACACCAATGCGTGGTGAGAGAAACCAGACCCCAAGGCAGGATGAGTGACCAGAAACCTCTAAGCGGGGAGCGAGTAACTAAACCAATAGGCAGGCAGAAAGACCAGAGATGCCAAGACATGCCAAGAAATCCCAAAGCGGGTTGAGAGAGCCCAAAGACCCCAAGGAGGGATCAGAGAAA
The DNA here is from genome assembly GCF_040938575.1 of Ambystoma mexicanum. Lineage (NCBI taxonomy): Eukaryota > Metazoa > Chordata > Amphibia > Caudata > Ambystomatidae > Ambystoma > Ambystoma mexicanum. The sequence continues at coordinate 414,710,584 of NC_090934.1, read as the reverse complement.
CCCAGCCTCAAGGCGAGCGAAAGAAACTGAACCACAACACAGGATGTGAATACAAGTTCCCAAGGAGGGGTAAAACCAAGGAGATAATACACAGGAGAGCGACACAATGTTCCTTTGCGGGAGAACCAAGGAGAATACCTGTGAGGACTTAGAAACTAGGTGGTTGCCAATGGTAGAAGAAAACCAAAGACTGAGACAGTGCCTAACAAAACCAAGGGGAAAGAGACTAATCAAAGACTAACATTCCAAGAGTGGAAGCTTGAAGAGACATGTTAGTCTTCATATTTGCACTTTGCTTCTGGGCAAGGAGCCCCTTTGTTTTGATAAAGAAGCATGTGGGTGTGGTTGGAAACCAGTCACCATTCTTTCCTTTTGGGCAGAGGTCATTATTCTACTTTTGTTAAAGTTAGGCTTGTTTTGTTCATAGTGAAAGGGACACAATGGGGTAGTGACAGTATTCAGGTTAGAGTAGATTTTTTAGTTGGTGGACTTTATTTTCTTTACAGGAAATGTTGATGGGAACTCTTTTAGACTGCATGCTTTTTGTTAGAAGTAGGTCTAAGAAACTTGGCGACAACATAGGTTTTGGGTGATCGAATAAAGAACGTTTTACCTCAGAATGCCACATTGTCCGTCTCCCGATTCTGACACAATCCCAAAGATAGTGGGGTACAGGCCAAAAAGAAAAATATATCAACAGAGTAAATGCAACAATCAGAATAAAACCGCAAAAAAACTAAAATAACCGGAGCATGACTGGAAGATGGATAATGGGAAAAGTGTGAGGATATGATAAACAGGATATTCCAATACAGAGGGAACAGAAATGGCTAAATGATTCCAAGTCACAAGGGAAATCGGAGAGAAAGCTTGATAAGAAAAGCGTAGAGTCAAGAAAAAGAATATCAGTAATTCTGGTGGTTCAAAGGTCACCCGATATATTGGGCTTCAATGCAAGATAGGTGGGTTGGCATAGCGAAACTTCATTGTAGGTGATGCAGTAGAACTTTAAAAATGTTATTGGGTGAATTGGAAACCAGTTAAGAGATTTCTGTAATAGTGAGGTACTGGAATTTATACGCCCTAGAAAACAAGTGTGTTATAGAGTAAAGTACTGTTTTTATTTGGGCTATGAAGGACGATTAACTGTAAAAGCAGTGTCACCTCCAGCTAGACAAGATAGCACTAATGCTTGAAAGGCAATGGAGATATCGAACAATGAAGCAAAACATGTAATTTTCTTGGGAAAAAGTGAAAAAAGCACAAGTAAGCTAAGAGATGAGATTTAAAATGAGTTTAGTATCCCTGTTAAACAGGAAATCATATTGTGCCTCCCATTGATTTATATTGGCCTAAGCCTAGTTGCTCTGCGTAGAAAACCGCGTTGCAAAGTTCCGATTTTGGATTGACTTTGCCGCCATTTTAGAATCGTCCGCCATTTTGATTTCTGTTTGTATGTGAATTCTCTGTTTAACTGTGGTGGACTGTGTTTAACTTGCAACCAAGCCTTTCCGAACTTTGAGCCTTCGTTAATGGTTAGACTGTCCGAGGGCCGACTGTTTAGACTAGGTAATGAGACCTTGTCCTAAGCCTGACTTGTTGTCCCAGGATTGTCTGCACTAACAAGCTTCATCCACGAATACACATCGAGGACCATGTTATGTAAATGTCGAGCGTGGACACTGGCAGAACTACATTGTTAAGGGATATGTACTAACGCTCACTGCTAAATCCAGGAATACACTTCGCCATTGTAACTTGTTGGAAACACAAACCTATGAAATCCATGTGCATATTATTGTATGAGCTATATGTGAACTCGGCATGAACTGTAGACCGCAGATTATTAACCTGTAGAGGGGCTGGACAATATTGTAGGAAATGTATAACAATTTAGATATTTAGATGTCCAGTACCTCTCCCTCCTCACTCTGACAGCTGGTACTCATTGTGGGGTGTTGAGAACCAGATAGCTATCTGTATCAGATCTGTGTTTCTCTGTAACTGCGCAGTATTAAAAATCTGTGAATCTTTATAGCCCGTGTTTGGTGTATTTCCTTTTGTAGTAATCAGCCTCGATATTTCCTTGCTTTTACATCCCGAATAAATACCAAAGATTTGGCAGAGAACACCAGAGTTTAAATGCAGCCTATGAAAGAAAGTGATTAAAGCCACTCCTGGACAGGTGAGCAGGAGAGACAGCAGAGATTAACAAAACTCATTCTTAAAGGAATTTCATTTAAACGAAAGTAAGAACATTCTATCCCATCACAGTCCTGAGGTAGTCCTTCACACAGTTGATATCAGTTGAAGATGTCCTCTTTAAATAAACATAGTTGGGTACAGGTGTACAGAGAATCCTGATCCCCCACAGACTTCATCCAGATGTTAAAAAGCAGGGTGAACAAAACTGAACCCTGAGGAACTGCATACCACTCTGGAAGTTTGTGTGCCCCATAGAATACATGCAGGTGAAATATTACCTTTGCTCACCACCAACAATGCCCTGTATGGTGTGCCTGTCCTCTGCCCAGTGCTTAACCAATGCTTCACTTGCTGTTAAGGACACTTCACACTCTTCAGGTGATAATTCAGTACCCTCTATGGTTTATATGGCTCTATTCATTCTGTGCAATTTGATTCCAGCATGGGGAAGAATGACCCCGGGATGTCCCCTCACTCTCAAGAATATTTTTAAACTGCTACAAGATTTCACACTACAGTGTGATATATGTGAATACATTGTTCTCTTACCATTGCTAATTTCTGGCAGATCGAATCTAGTAAAGTCCCACCATTGCAGACGATACGTTGTATTGGCAATATTGCTTGCAACAGCTGACTGCCCATCTCCGATCACTGCACCTGCAATCGACAGAAGACAAACCATCAATGGACAAGACAAATATGGCTATTCATAATCATGAAAATGTAAGCACGTATTCATCTGTGAGCGATGCCAATTAGTGTGCCAAGATATCTGATCACTGCTGAACGAGATCAGCATGCATCCTTTATGAGCGCTAGTGAGAACAGCAGGGACAAGTTTGCACACCATGAATTGGAGGTTTTGGTACCAAGCCATTTCCTGGGACTTGGAAAGTTCAGGCCTTTCCTGTTTTTGTGGGCCTAACATATAAGCAGAGGATTAATCCATCAAACAGGTTGTACTCAGGAGACCCCCGGCTGGCCCATGTAGTCAAGGTTTGCTCCGAGAGTACTTTAAGACGAGATAGCTGCATCTCGAGATGGATGGGGGTGCAGATTTATTACTCCAACACAACTCAATGGTTTGGCAAAGGGAGTCCGTTTAGTAACTAGTACAAAAAACGGGGAGTCATGGCAATCAGCAGTGGTGCGATAGTCCGTCTTGCTTCAACAAACTTCATACAAATCATAACTTTTATACTCAAAACGCATCATAATTGACGTGTAACACTCAAAGTTAACATGCAATTTCATTGGTTAGGAAAAGGTAACTTTAATATAGGTGATATATCTGTATATGGTAACAGAGTGAGGTGATTGGGTAAATACTGTCAGGTGGGCGTCTAAACCCTTCCTTCAAAATTACTATTGTAGACGTCACAAAGTACGACGTCCCATTAGTTCTACTACTATAGGACCCTAGATTATTTGGTCCATTGTGATTGGGTTGGAACCAACCCCATGCATACATTTCCACTTTACTTAGCAGCATGCAGAATGGTCAGCCAGATGCAGGGTGCCCCCTCAGCTACCCGGCCTTCTTCCAATTATGGTTACAATCAATCATCACTTCAACAACAATGTGTCAATTATTTTACTGTGGTTGGCCACAAAACTGCATCTTCTCTCTAGAAAAGTTCCGATATCTCCGGTCTGGGCAGATGCCAAGAGTAGGTGTGAACTTGTGCTTCTCCTCGCTCGGATGGTCACGTGATGCGGACACCGTGCATTTTCCTAGGTTCTCTCAATTCGTGTATTTAATTCTTATTCGGCTTGCCATCTCCCTATGCTTCCTTATCTTGACCTTTCAGAGACAGGATATTTTGTTCTTAAGTTTCAATTAGATGTAGCTACTGTTCGTTCCTTCCATTGGTATGACCATGACACTCTTGGCATGAGTTGCATCTGCTGAGTTTCAATTCAGCCGTCGCTTTTCATTTTGCTAGAATATGAATCTTGTCTTGTTTGGCCTCTAGTAATCGGAGTTGATTCTGTTTTTCGTGTAAAGTGGAATCTCACTTATAATAATGTGCTTAGTTTTGAGGTAGATTATGTACAATGGCGCTTGCCACGCTATTCTTATACTTAGCATAGCAAGCCGCACAGTTTTCTTAGCTTTCTTGCGGTTTCAAGCATATGTACAGGCGTTAGCTGGTTGAATATCTTCATCCTGCTTATAGCTTAACTCTCTTATGCTTTGATAGCTTTCTATCACTTTAAGCTCACAATCTCTTTACTCATGGCGTTTCGTCTCCTTGCGTCATTCGTGGTTCGTCATTTGTCCTATTTATGAGTCCGTCCGGGCTCTCGTGACGTCACTATTCGTCTTCCATAAAGACCTTTTTGGTTTCTTCCGGGACGGTATTTAGGCAATCTTCATTTCGTTTCATTTGTTGGTAGGATTTTCTCAATGGATACCTTACTGTCCATGGATGTCTAGTTATTGTTACTTCAATAGGTGTTGCTCTTCTGATGGTTACTGTGCAGAGCCCTAATGCGGCTCTCTGCTGGTTTATTTGCTCATCATACGTCACATATTTTGGTGTGAACGTTCCTGGTACTTCAAAATGGGCGATGGGAGTGCAAGCTTTATTTGGGACCTCCTCTACAAGGTAGTCTAGGCTTGTCTTTAAAAGGTAGGCATCTGCTCCTTGCAGAAAGCTTGAAGAAATCACTGGGAGGCTTCCGCATTCAAGAGTGTGACTGAATGTGTCAGACGAGAAGTGCCAAACATTTAACCCTGACAGAGTAGGTATAAATAATGCAATTTGTTGCATGTGGACAAGTTACTTACTTGCAATCTTGCTTCATCACTGGTATCTCTTCTTTAAGTTTACAACAACTAAATAGCTCCACCTAGGAGTAGGATCTCAGATTTCATTAAAATACTCATTTTACATTTCTAAAACTGCACTCTGTACGATGCAGCAGCTTAACTGCCTAGCGCCTGCTTCTGTTAGCCTGAGATTGGATGACGCGATGCCATCGCCGCTTTATCACATTCGGGTTGTTTTTGTTTCAGGGTTGCCACAGGTATGACAGCATGCATCCGCTTCTAGCTATTTTCCTGCAAAGGAAGGAACCAAGCCTGTGTGTTGTGGTTAGCATCTACACAGAAAAAAGCATTTGGGTGAGTTGGAAGTAGGTTATCTAATGTGACTAAGTTGGAGACTTCATCCCTTCTTCCCTAGCGGGAGCCACCCTCTTTAAAGCTAGAGAGGTGAGCCATCTCTGCAAAACCCTCCACCGGTGGTTTGGGAAAACCGGCCCACACACGAGTGACTCCCTGTCAGGGGACAAGGATTCCACATTCACCTGGGGAACTCCCTATAATTAAAGTAGTATCTGCTTACATGGGACTAAGAAAGACTGTCATCACATCTATGTGTTTGGCTCAAGGTAGTGCTGAAATTCCTACAGGCTTTACAGCAAGTGGAGAACAATCTGCCCTTTCTGAGTCTTAGAGCGAGTTGAAACGGCCAACAACCCTTAAACGGAGGAGGAGAAACGCTAGCCGAGGCGAGAACGTTGGTGAGGGCTGGAGCACAGAAGAAAGACGCCCAAAGGGGACACCACCCGCCCAGCAAAGTAGTGCGCAGGGCCTTAGAAGCAGAGGTCACACAAAGAGGAAGTACCCGGAGGCGTGACCACGTATAGGACGGTGTGGGCCTGGATCCCGCAAACAACTGCTGAATCTGGGAACCAAGGGAGGATTAGGTCCTCCTCTCTCAACCCATGAGAACACATGAGCAGAAGGCAAAAACCGCTCGTACCTAGTGTGAAAGAGCGGCAAGTCGTGGAGCACGCCAACGCCGCTCATGAGACGGACCCTCAATAAAGCAAACCCTGCAAAACAGCGGATACGTGGGTTTCCCAGGTCGGACAGAGGAAAGGAATGAGCAAGTGGGGGAAAGGGAAGGACTACTCTACCCCATCTAAGGGTCACAGAGACCCGAGAAGAGAGGGAACACAGGATGAGAAGAAGGGTTCCAGGAGCCGGAGAAACCAGAGCAGTAAAAACCTTCAGAAGGGTCACAGGAACACACGAGAGCTAAGGCGGCCAGAAGGACAGGGGAGTCACCGGAACCCCAGAGAGTTAAGTGATACATTGGGTGTAAGAAACCCAAGGGTATTCTCACCCCTAACCCCAATGGATCCTCTGCACAGGAGGCCAGGGAAAGGCCATTGCTATTGGATCCCGACCTTGGGGGCAGAGAAGCGAGGGAGGATCACCTACGTGGAGGGTCCTTGGGGACTGGGAGTGGGGTACCCTTGGGTGAGACATGGTATCCCCTTTTCCTAGTGACAACCAGCCCAACCATTCCCCCAACCTTCCTGAGCTGTTATAAGCCAGTTTCTCCACAATTGACACTTGACAGTACTGGGACAAAGAAGAAGCCACTAGGAGCAATGAAGACTATGCTCTTTTACCACTTCAGAACTGGGACGAAAAAGATGCTTGCTAAGAGCTGTAAGGGTCAGGCAGGGCTAATTGGACATTCTCACCTGCAGCCTGTCAAGTGGCTGCAGGTGTATAAAAGGAGACCAGCCCAGTGGGTAAGAGAGCGACAGGAGAAGCGGCATGGAGGTTGCTGCATGCAGCAGAGAACCCTTCTGGAGAAGAATGCTGAGACATGGAGAGAGCCAGTCCATGAAGTGTGGTATGGGAGCTGGGAATCCCTGGAGCAGGCGGAACAAGGTGAAGGGATTTTCTCGAAGTGCGTATTCCCCTGTGTTGGAGGACCCACACAGGAGTGTCTGAGGGGCAGGTGCTGGAGCTGTGACACTAAAGCAGAAGGTCGAGTGATTCGCGCTGAAGGAAGAACTGTTAAAGCGAACAGTGAGTTTCTGATGAATGAGAAACTTTATTATTTGCTGAATACTTTGTAGGAGAGTGGTCGCGTGCTTCGAAAGAGCATGTTTTTGAATCCCTCTGATTGTTTCATTGTCAATTACCAAACAGCTGGGAGTACTTTGTATCGGAGTGGTCGCGTGTGTCAAGAAACACGTTTCAAAGGCCTCCGAACACTGAGCAATTCAATTAAAGCGAAACAAACCTATATTGAACAGATAATAAGAAAATTAACCATAAGCAAAAGTTATCATTATTCAATACCGAACTGAATCAAAACAAGACATTTGGAACACAAAAATGGAGCAGAACTTAAAATCCAAGCAAACCACAGCATGTTGAGTTCTAAAATAAATGTGGCTTTAAAGGACATGCCAACAAAAGATTCTGAAGTTTGCTTTACAGTGGAACTTTAAAAGTTAAAGAAGTATTGATATCAACTTGTGTGAAAGCTACAAACTATAGGAAGACATATTTGAAAACAAAATTAACTGAAATGAGGAACTTAAAATTGAGAAGACAAGGATACTTTGTTTTTGAACTGTGTTTCTCAACTAAATCTCGGGGAGGGGCTGAAGTGAGAACTGGGTTGTGTAACTGTTATTTAAAACTTGGGGAAGGGAACCACAGTCCTGATTAACCAAACTTCTCAAAAGTTCATAAGGCTCCAATGCATGTTGTTGGTCGTGTGGTGATGTGCGTGGGTCCTATGCACACATGTTCTATGAATGTTGGTATGTTCACACATTTTAGCAGGATGTATGGTCTTCATTAAAAAAAGGATCTTTAAGATACATCCCCTTTTATCGCTCACAAATATTATACTAGGAAGCAGTGCCTGTGGTAATGTCATGAATAACCCCTCCTCTCTTCTACACAATCTCTTCATTGTAATTGCGATCAAATCAATTACGTCCAATTGGAAGTCATCACTGGATAGGAATGTCAAAGGATGGTGGAACTATATTGGTCATAGCCACAGACATGAACAGTGTATGGCCAAACATCTTAACTTATGTGCAAAATATGATGCTAAATGGTCCTGCTTCACCAAGTACTTATCTTTTCACAATATGTCTACTCATGCCTCATAAACCTTTCTTTGTATCAAAAGTCTAATTGCACAATGTAAAGATCTTATGTGCCCTTGGGAGGCCTGCACAGATTGTATAGTATGGATTAGATTATACCATGTTTCTTTCATTCCTTCTCTTCCTCCCTGTGTGTGGTGTTGGTCTTTTCGGGTTTGTCCCCCACACGATGATCACCACTTAGTTGATTAATTTTAGATCATAATCTATTACAGGTGTTATTTGATATGTTTGTAATGATTACTAGTTTCCGTCTTAATTTGCAGTAATCATTTAACTTGTTATTCATTATATTCCTGCTGTTTACATATCCAGATTTGTTCACATCACTTACGCTTGTTGGATATGCAATTCCAAGTCTGGCTCTCCACATATGGATCTACTGTTATATAAACTATGTTCTTGTCTTTTTCTTAAAATCTTAATAAAAATCTACTAAACAAAAAAAGATTTTGAGACTTGTTGCAGAACTGTTTTACACTTGGGAAAGGGAGCTGAAAAGAAGCTGCGAGCTGGAAGAAGTTCAGAACTTTGTGTCAAACATGTTTTCTTTTGGTTGCTGACATCCCTACACATTGTATAATTACTTGTGAAGGCAAGCATAGGTTTTGGACACAGATGCCTAAATTGGACCTTTTGACTCAGACTTTCCTTAGTTTTATTTCGGTTGGGAAAACCCACCTTAGCATAGGGCAAGTTAGGACTTTTTCCATCCTGACATTTAAGTTAATATAAGTGTTTGTTTTAAATTCTGAATCGGTTGTCTGTGTCTTGCTTCATGATGCCTTCACATGGGACAGAGGAACCCCATGGAGCCACATGGATCCAATGAACAAAATCAAGAGCAGATATAAGGGGTGCATGGAGGCACCCGACAGTGTGTTGCAGTGTACAGACATTAAAGTGGTGGAGAGGGATCAGGCAAATAACCCACCTCCTAAAGAAATGTTGACATTTTGTTTTTTCTGGGACTTGAGACTTTTGTTTGAACTTTGGGGAAACATTTGAGGAATCTTTATAGACTGCCAAGGACTGTTTCTTTGAGTAGCATGGTTATAAACTGATCATTATTGGATCCAGCTCCAGGAGGGATTCCTGGAATGCCAGAGAGCAAGCATGATGGAAAACTCAGAGTGCAGGGCACAGAACCTATTCTTCTTTAACATTTTTCCAAGTGGTAGGGCCGGATTGGACTGATGACTTTTATTTTGGACTATCGAGGAGCACCTTAGTTTAGTTTTGATAGGAAAGGAACTCCCGTTTAGCAATAAGGTCAGTGGGGCGTTTTCTTTTTATTTAAATAAAACTATGTTTAAACTATGTCCTCTGGTCAGAGGAGTCCTCCTGGCTTGCCACACTACACATGATCTAAACTCAATTTTAGCCCACTATATTTCCTTATTCAGAGCCCTATGTGCTCGCCTCCTTGCAGGGACTGCAGTAAGGAACAAGTTACTTACCTGTAACTGTTGTTCTCCAGCATGGGTCTGGCATGGATTCACATGCTCATGAATATTCCCCGTCGTCAGGCTGGGAATCCTCGGTAAAGAAAAATCAGTATCAGTTTCGTTTCTGATCGGTCTTTCGTAGTAGTAACCAATCACTGATCTCTGCGTCATACTGACCACAGCCAATGACTGCCATCTCCCTAAGCCCCTCCTCTGGCAGACATCTTCAGATTTGGTAGCACGTGAAGTGGCAGTATGACCAAGTGAAGAGCCGCAGAGGGGTAGGCCGGAGGGTTCGCATGTGAATCCATGCCAGACCCATGCTGGAGAACAACAGTTACAGGTAAGTAACTTGTTCCTTCTCCAGCATGGAGTCTGGCATGGATTCACATGCTCATGAATAAAAGAATACATAGCAGCACACACATGCACAACCACGGGAGGTGGCAACAGGCTCAACATTAAGCAATACCACAACTCAACATTAAGCATCTCTTACCTTCTCACCAGGCTCACCTTAGTCGAACAGGTTGCGCAGCACTGCTTGGCCGACCCTGGCCTCCTCCCTGGAATCCCGGTCGACGCAGTAGAATTTCGTGAAGGTGCGCGTCGACCTCCACGTAGCAGCCCTGCAGATGTCCAGCAGGGGCACACCAGATAGGAACGCCGTGGTAGCTGCGACCGCTCTGGTGGAATGGGCTCTCTGACGGCCAGGCAGCGGTCGGTTTGCCAACCGATGACAGTACATGATACAGCCGGAGAGCCATCTGGAAATGGAAGCCTTTGAGAGAGCCTTCCACTGATTGACAGGTCCAAAGTTCACAAAAAGTTGTGACGTCTTCCGAAAACTCTTCGTGCGGTCCACGTAGAACTTCAGCGCTCTAGCCACATCCAGCGAGTGCGAAGTCCTTTCAGCCGGCGACGAAGGTGACGGGAAGAAAACAGGCAACACCAAGGGTTCATTGAGGTGGAAGTCCGACGGCACCTCGGGCATGAAGGAGGGGTGCGTCCTGAGTACTACCCTCGTGTCGTGAAAAGTCAAGTACGGGGGCTTGCAGGAGAGGGCCTGGATCTCTCCCACCCATCATGCGAACGTGATGGCCACAAGAAACGCTGTTTTCCACAAGAACTTCAACGGAGCTGAGTGCAGAGGCTCGAACGGAGGTCCCATGAGCTTGGTCAGCACCACGTTGAGCTCCCACGCCGGGGTCGGAGCCTTCACCGGCGGGAACGATCTGAACAGTCCCTTCATGAATTCTTTCACCAGGCGATGAGACCACAAAGACGTCCGTCCCGTGGTTCTGTGTATCGGGAGATCGCAGCAAGATGAATCTTGATGGAAGCGTGCGCCAGTCCAGCCTTGGCCAGCGTCAGCAGGTACGGCAGTACTTGAGGAGCCGTAATCCGTAGAGGGTTAATCTTCTGTGCGTGGCACCAGACAGAGAACCTCTTCCATTTGTGTCCGTAGCATTTAAGAGTTGAGGACGCCCTGGCCTTTGCAAGAACCTCTCTGCAGTCGGCCGGTATGTCGTAACCTCCAAACTCTAACGCTGCTGGAGCCAGGCCTGCAAGTTCAGCGACTTTGGGTCGTGATGGAGGATGGTGCCTCCTTCCCTGGAGAGAAGATCCGCGTCCACTGGCAGCTTGATTGACGGGGACGCTGACAAGTCCAGAAGGTCCGGGAACCATATCTGCCTCTGCCACGCAGGTGCGACAAGGATCATCCTGCACCATGACCTCTTGAGCTGGTTGATGAGCCGGATCAGCAACGGCAATGGAGGGAACACGTATAGGAACAGGCCCTCCCAGGGGAATGAGAAAGCATCGCCCATGCTCCTCGGCTGTGGAAACTTGCTGGCGAACCTCCGGCACTTGGAGTTCGTCGCCGTCGCGAACAGATCGATCTGGGGTGTGCCCCACCGTCGGAAGAGGCGGTCCACTAGATCCTGTCGTAGTTCCCACTCGTGGCACGAGCGCAGCTCTCTGCTGAGCGAGTCGGCGATAGTGTTTTTTATTCCTGCCAGATGAAACAGCACCAGAAATATCCCTTGGGCGACGGCCCAATGCCACAGATCCTGCGCTTCCTTGGACAGGGCTGGGGATCTGGTACCGCCCTGCTTCCTGATGTAGAACATGGTGGTGGTGTTGTCGGTGAAGATCCTCACCACCTTGCCCTTGAGGGACGGAAGAAAGGACCTGAGGGCCCAAAACACTGCACGGAGCTCCAGGACGTTGTTATGAAGGGACTTCTCCGTCGGCAGCCAAAGGCCCCTCGCGTGCAGATTTTCGGTGTGCGCTCCCCACCCTTCCAGGGAGGCATCCGTGGTCACTGTCTTCTGGTGGCCCGGGGTCTGGAAGTCCATGCCCGCCGTCAGATGCCTGTGGGTGCCCCACCACCGGTTCGCTCGTCGGAAGCTCTCGTCGAGTGTGATCCTGTCCTCGAAGCTGCCCGTCGTCTGGATCCAGCGAGCGTCTAGGAACTCCTGTAACGGGCACATCCGAAGCCTGCACAGGCGGATGAGATAAATGCAAGAAGACATAATTCCGAGGAGGGATTTGATGGACCTCAGAATAGCCGCGTCCGCAACCAGCATCCGCTGCACCTTGCCCAAGATGGCCCTTGTCCTTTCCTCCGACGGAGAGGCCAGAAGCGTCACTGTGTCGAGTTTCGCTCCCAGAAACAGTGCGTCTTGCGCGGGCACCAGGTGGGACTTGGCGTAGTTTATGGAGAATCCCAGGTCCGTGAGTAGTTGGACGGTCCTCGCCGTGTGCTCTGCGGCAAGCTCCTTTGTCTTTGCTCGGATGAGCCAGTCGTCCAGGTAGGGGTAGACGTGGATCCCCTCCAGGCGCAGCCGCGCCGCCACTGGTGCGAGGCACTTGGTGAACACCCTGGTGTCAGGTTTTCACATTCTGTACCTCACATTAGCAAGGTTCCTAGGAGAATAGGATATTGCAAACACTATTTCAGGTGGCTAAAATATTAAATACATTCTGTTTAGAAACTAGAACATTTTCTGTCTTAGTTAAGTTCATTTTTTCTTGTTCCTTAACTAACTTTCATTAGAAAGATGACATGTCCCCAAGCCAAGATGGAGGAACACTATCCCAATAGTGATTGGTTTAGTTTGCAGCAGGCAGTATTGTGATGTCACTTAGAATGTTCCTTACAAATCTAAACTGCCTTTCATTAAAGTATTCATTAGAGTAGGTCGTACATTTTTTAGCTCCAGTTAAAATAAAACTATAGTGAACTTTCACTAGGTGTAGAATTTTTGTTTTAGTTCAATTTCTACCTTAGTAATCTCAGTCAAGAAAGAAGTTGCTGAAATCTACCATCAGAGTATTCCAGTAGAACCAGTTGTTTGAACAGAGGAACCAATTGAAGAACAAGAACTAAGCTAAGTGCAATTCCGTTGTTTAATGTAGAAAGTTATTAGATGTAGCTCAAAAGACATTTTAAATTAAGTCTCTACAAGTTCATTCATGGTATTTTTAAGTCAAGTAATTATATTATATTTGGTCAAACCAGAGTAGTTGAAGATTCAAGACAAAGTATTACATTTTTTTTTTTTAATTTAGATTAAAAAAAAAAAAAAAACAACTAATACTAACTAGACGTGCGGACCGTTTTTCGCTGCGTGTCTAATCTTTATTAACCTTATTTAACCTTTCTAACGTTTTGTAATTTTGTTTCAAGCTTTCGTTCGGAGCCGGAGCGTATAATTTAATCCTATGCGCGCGGTTAGAGAAAAGGACCCTACGACGTTGCGCGTGCGTCGCAGCCATTTTGAGATGAATCATTTTCTTTGTGTCGCACTTCGTAACGGACTCTAAGAAAAGAAAAGACTTTCGTTTGGACAAATTGCTTCGGATTCAAGGCTAGGCAGTAATGTTATGAACAAGAGTTTTTGTACTAGAGCCTTTTGTCGAAGGAGAATTTTTAAAAGAGAATACACTTTGTAATATTTTCGAAAATCCAGTACTGGCCAGCGGAATATTAGAATTTCTTCAGGAAGTGATCCAAGAAAGTGATAAGCTGTATGTAGAGAGAAAAGAAAGGGAACACACTTCATATACCACATCAAAAGCAGCAACATTTCTTACTGAAGCAGCGTAAGGGCAATTCAAGCTTAGGCAACAGGAACACCACTGATCCAAAAATCCCTTCCAGTGAAGACAGTCTGATGTACCTGCAGTGGGAGTTCTCGTCTTTGTTTTGTTATCCATTCCCCTTTCCCCTTGGGTTTGCCTGGCCAATAGTTTTATTATATCAGGATTGTTGAGCAGGCAGGCTTTGGGGGCTAGGTGGGCCAGCTTCACTCCTGCAGGATCCAATTACTTCAGTACTTGGACACCTGGGTGCCGACCTCAATCCGAAGGGAAGGGCTCTGAACTGGTAGTGACGCCCTTGGACCACGAATCTGAGAAACCTTTGGTGTCCCTTTAGGATGGGGATATGGAAGTAAGCATCCTCCAAATCCAATGACAGGAAATCGCCCTCCTCCAGCTGACCCAGGACGTGCTGGAGGGTGACCATCCGGAACTTCTGTGCCTTGATGAATTTGTTCAGTCGTCGTAGATCCTCCTGTTTTCTTCTTCACGAGGAAGTATCTTGAGTAAACTCCGGAGCCCCCAAGCCTCTTTGGGACGAGCTCGATGGCGCCTTTCTTGAGCATCGCCTTTACCTCCAAGAGAAGTTGAGGGACGTGATGTTCCTTCCTGGCCACGGGGGGGACGGGACGCGCGGGCACTTCTTTAGAAACTCGAGCGCGTGACCCTGGGCCAGGGCGTCCAGCACCCAACGGTCGGTGGAGATGGACTCCCACACGCTGATGAAGTTCGCCAGCCGGCCTCCCACCAGGATGCTTCGGTGGGGGCCCGACCCCACGGCCGGTTCAGTCCTGCTTCGACGAGGCTTTGCCGCCTTGTCCTCCCTGGCGACGACGGCGGGGTCCGCCCGACTTGCCTCGTCCCCTGTAGGCTTCCTGTGACGACCAACGGGCCGCTTGACGGTAGGTGGAATATCCGCCGCCGGAACCTTTGGAGGCACCCTGCTTGCCTCCGGTGCTCCAAAAGGGCAGCCATCGTTGCTGGAGAACACCAAGAACCCGGGCCGTCTCTGTGTCCGTCTTGATGGCTTGTAGAGAATCGTCCACTGTTTTCCCAAACAGGTTGCTCCCGTCGAATGGCATGTCCAAAACTCTGGTCTGCACGTCCTGCCGGAAGTCCGTTGCCTTGAGCCATCCACGCCGTCTAAGGCACACGCCGTTGTCCAACTGGCGGAATCCAGTGTCAGCGATGTCCGTCGCTATCGTAATGGCGTGGTCCCACGCCACTTCTCCTTCCTGCAAGATCTCTAGGGCCTCCGCCCTCTTGTCGTCCGGTAGGAAGTCCAGCAGGGGGGCGATCTTGTACCACAACTCCCTGTCGTAGCGGGCTACGATAGCTAAGGCGTTGGCAGCCTTAATCGTCGTCGCTGCCGATGAGATGACTCTGCGTCCCATCTTGTCCAATTTCTTTCCCTCGCCGTCCGGGGGGGGGGGGTTGGGGGGGCGGTGGAGGTCGACGTAGAGGCCGAAGCCCCCCTGCTTTCTTCCTGGCCGCCGCAGAGACGACCGAGTCCAGGGTCGGCTGTGCCCGAAGGCACAAGGCGGCCGCGTCCGGGACCCGGTACTTCTTCTCGTACCGATCCCTTCTCGCAGGCGTTGTGGATGGGTTCTTGAGGAGGGCGAGACCCTCATCTCAGATATCGTCCAGTAGAGGTACAGCGAGGACCGTCTTCCTTTTGGTCTCGCACCGTTGATAAAGGAAACCTTCCTTCTTCTCTTCCGGGCAGAGCTGGAAAAGCTTGGATGCCCTGGCGATCATGGCATGAAACGATCCAATCTCGTCGGGCCGGGAAGCCCGGGGAGGTGATGACAGAAGATCCTCGTCGTAAACCTTGTCGTCTGTACCCGTTGCGGCCGTGTCCGTCCCCGTATCATCCCCACGGGTCGTGGACGGGGAGGAGGGCTGAGCAGGGCGCGATGGCTGAAAAGGAGGTGGAGGATGAATCCTTCTTCTCTTAGGAGGAGGGCTCCCAGAAGGGCCTGGCTCCGGGACCCCGTCGGGAGCGGTTCCTCCTTTGGTGGTAACGGAAATCTCGTCCTTATCTCCGAGCATAAGGACTGTATAGCCAACAAAATGGCCGCCGAGTTGTCTTGCGGCACTGGTTGAGGGGATTCCGACGGGCGGTCAGGCGCCTCGTCGGCACCCTCGACGTTCTCATCGTCTCCTAGGTCGGGGTCCCTCTCGACGGGCTGGTCTTCTTCCAGGCCAATGCGTGGCTTAAGACTTCGATCAGCTCCTCTTCAGAAGTTGAGGCCGAATCCACGACGACCTCCTGCCCCCCCTTTTTCTTCTCCGTCGGAGGTTTCACGGGGGTCCTGTCGATGGGCTTGAAAGAGGACTCCCTCTGCGGTGGCAGGGAGATTCTGAGCCCCGAAGTCGCCTCCACAGGCTGAGCCTCCACAGGCTGAGCCAGGGCCGCCGCGACTGTCTCGATAGAGGCCTTGGCAGGGTGGATCAAGGCTTTCACCACCTTAGGTGCGCTCAACGCCTTCTCCTTGGGGGGAGGGTCACCGCCTCGCTCCCCCTCCGATGGGGCCTTTGAGCTCGACCGGAGTCTCTCCAGGAGCTTCGCTGGGTGCTCGGCCTCCCTCTTACCCGAGCCAGAGCGTTGGCACGTGGTTGATGGCGCTGGGGAGGATGCGCCCTGCCTGGCGCCCGTAGAGCCCGACCGTTCGGCGCTCCCGGTGCCAGCGGACTCGCGGTGCTTGGCCTTCTGTTGGGCCCCCGTCGCCGGGGCGCCCTCAAAAGGTCTTAGAAGACCGCTCGGACTTCTTTTTCTCGCCTGACGGGCTCTTCCCTTCCAGCCAGTTGGCGAGACGCAGATGGCGGTCCTTCAATGGTCCGCTCCGACATATTGCCGCAAAACGCACAGTCCTTCTCCACATGCGTCTTGTCCTCATGCAGGCAGTAGAGGCAAAGGGAGTGTTCGTCCTCAAAGACATTCTGAAGCTAGCATCCAGGGCAGACCCTGAACAGCTTTCCGGGCGTCGAGCTTCCCTTCTCCTGGGCCATGTCCAAGATGGGCCTGAGAAACTTCTGGAGTCCTCCAAAAGCGTGGCTCGACAACATCTTCACCCTTGAGGGGCGTAGAGGAATCCGACACGGGTCCCCGTTGATCGGATAAAGAAACGGTGGAGCTTGAGGCTCTTTTGACTGAAAAGAGAGAATTTTCCTATGAAAAAGCACGAAAACGCACTACAGCTCGAGAGCAATAGCACGAGGATCCCAACACATGAACGTGCGGTAAAAATCTGAAGATGGCTGCCAGAGGCGGGGCTTAGGGAGATGGCAGTCATTGGCTGTGGTCAGTATGACGCAGAGATCAGTGATTGGTTACTACTACGAAAGACAGATCAGAAACGAAACTGATACCGATTTTTCTTTACCGAGGATTCTCAGCCTGACGACGGGGAATATTCATGAGCATGTGAATCCATGCCAGACCCCATGCTGGAGAAACAAGTTTATCTTAAATGGGTTTCAATTGGAGAGGGGTACTTGCCAGGGGTGACCCTCTCCCGAAAGGTTTTCAATTTCACACTGGAAACTTAAGCTATTCTAGGGCATGAGGGTATCACTGGAGTAAGTGAAAGGATTATGTTTCAATGATATAGGTATAAGTGGACGTGTTAGTCCTGCTCTCAAAACCTGTTACATCCATATCAGCGCTTTTCAAATTGTTGGGTGAGTTTGGGTTGGTTTTCTATTTTAAAGCGAACATGAATAAGCCGTATATTTTCCTGATTACCCATCCTGCTATGGGGTTTTATTTGGAGATTTTAGTGTTAAGTAGGCTGGGGAAAAAATCACTTATATAGGCATTAAGTAGGAACATTAGGAATATCACACAGGTAAACAAATTCAATTATGAAAAAATAATCACTTGAATTTAGAAAATGAAGCAAATTGCATCTGATTTTGTGGTGTAAGATGCACGCTATTAACATGGCTATCCTCCATAGAGTGCTATATGTTTTTAACATGGATCAATTTGCTTCTTCTAAAAAGCTGACTGGATCAGTAGAGGCGGTATTTAGTATATTTATGTGGTATGGGAAAACAAAGGGTGGGGTACCAATGCTAGTTCTTCTTAACATTGTTGGTCAAGAGTGGTTTTGGCTACCCTTCAGTAGGATGCTATAAAAATATGTTCCATGTGTTGCCTCAGGGACTGTCTTTCTGAGCTCGGAGCATGGGGACCACAGGTGGGTCTGCAGAAAACAATGTTGAGTCACACCAACTAGACAAAGTGCATTTTTATCTACGGTTAAATGAAATATGAATCAAATACCATTGCCCACGCTATTCCAAGCGTTCAACTAATACAGAGGTGCAGTATTGGACATGCAGGACAACTATCTAACCTATGGTGCAGTCTTTGTGGGATAACACTTCTGTGAGGTTGTGAAACAAAAAACGTAAGGTGTTCCTGGAAAGTTGCAGGCATTCTTAAAATCAGTTGTCACAGATAGCCCAAAACAGATGGTAGGCTTTTCAGTTTTAATCTTTGGTTGTGTGCTAGGGCCATCTCACAATCTCTCATCTAAATTAACCAATACCACCCTAACCCATGCATCCATACTCCCCAGATTAGCATATTCCACCCTACTGCCTAATTTCTCCCTTATTCTGGAGGTGACGTACTTTAAGTCAGTGCCTTATCATTCTAGCCTCCCTCAGGGACTTATTAACTATCTACTCTATAGGTTAGTGGTCTAAGACGTCATTGGGTCGTGCAATCCAGACACCCGGACCAATGTACTCTGTTCCCTGTCACGTCCATGTTCTCCTCTCCCATCTCTCCTTTCTCCGATGTTCCCCCGTCACTACTCTTTGGTTTCCAACTTCACCCTCCCTCCGCTCAGTCTACTCTATGTCTCCCTCTCCAGTCTCTCCGATGTCACTCACGCTTTCTATGCTCTGCCTCCACCCTTTGATGTTACTTTACTCCTACTACCTCCTCTATATTACAATTACCTCCTTACACTAATACATTCCAGTTTACACTACAACTTCCATCTCTCCCCACTACAAATCTACCCACACTACTACTCTCCCCTCTCTTCTCACTACTACTACTCTCCCCTCTCTCCACACTACTACTTTACCTCATATTCAAACTAATTCTCACATCTGCTTCCGTCACTTCCTAACTACGCTTGCCACTCTTTCACAAACACTCACAATGCAGTACCACTTACATTCACTATCCGATATAACAATTTGCTCCAAAAGCAGACTTCACCCTTGCCATCCTCCACCACCACATGCTCTGACATAGCCAGAAGATCCCACACCCCCTGCTTGTCATTTCAATCGCCCTCCCAATCTCTGGATTAGTTATCCATCCCTGGACAATCTGGCCATGAGTGCCACAGACAGACAAATCCCTTTATGGCTCTTCAAGCCCCGCACCCTGCTTCTGTGCAATGCCGGCCGGACCACCCCCAAGGTTAAGTCTTTGGTTGGGCTGGTGGTGTTTTATCATTTATAGTGGTTTAGGGAGCCCACTCAGGATTCCGTTTCAGCCAATCCATGGTTGGCGTGCAGAGCGAGGCATAGAGAAACACTGCATAAGAGCTCAGGCTTCTCACTCTGTTGCCACCTTCTCTATATGCTTGCCACGCTGTGCGCATGCAACTCAGCACACAGGGAGGGGCCAAGAATTTGGGCCGTCTATGCTACCGCTACCCCCTGTTGGATTACGAGTTGGATTACGATGGACATGGGGTTCCCAACTAAAGTAACGCTCCGTGACCCCAGTTGAGAGGGGTCTTCTCCCTTCCTGACAAGATTTCTGACCTTGTCACACAATGCTATTGGGGGGATGGTTCCTTGTTTTCTTTTGACTTTCTACTGTGAGACACCTGAAGGCGTCTCACCCGCTAGTCCCTGCGGATCTGTCATCCAGGTGGCCAGGACACAGCCATTGCTTTTGGACCCAGTTCCTGGGGTGGACCAGTGCGGGAGGATCACCTGGGTGAGGGGTCTTGTGGGAGTGGGACACCGGATGGCGAGACGTGGTATCCCATTCCCTGTAACACTTTTATCTCATCCTATCAGATAGTTAGGAACAGGATACTTAGGAACTCAGCCCCCGCCCCCTTTTTCCCAACACAAACACTTTCCCAGGGACAGCTCGCTATAAGAGAAAACAGACTAACACTTGAGCCTTATATTGACATGTCCCAATATAATGGTCAGGCAATTACTGACTATTACACACACCCGACTTCCATTACGCTTCCCTCACACAGATAAAAAGGCGGAGCACGAGAGCACACTGAGTGAGGCAAAGCACACGAGGAAACAGCAGTTTTAAGATGACAGTTTAATACAAGGTGAAGGATGGTAAAAACAGAAGGGGATTGCAAGGAGGGAAGTGTTCTTGACCTTTTCGACAAGGAACCATTACTTTCAGGAGCCTTCGAGAATAGGAAACGTAAGATCAGGAAACAAGGCTGGAGAATCCTGCATTGTGTCGGGAGGTACCCGGAGTTCTCCTGCGTCAATAGTCCAGGCTGGGAGAATCACTTGCCGCCGTGCTACTGTCCTTGGTCCGACCACAAAGCAGCGCCAGTGAAGTCAGCACAGCCGGTGAGTTGGGGAGACTAATGCCAGATCGGTCTGTGTTGAAGCCAAGGATGCAAGCAGGTGCAATCAAGTGATTGAACTTTGAAGCCAAGATACGTTAGCTTAGACAGATTGGTCCAGCACCGTTTGCTGCATGCTCATTCAAAAGTCTCTGTAAGGTATCCAACTGAAAGGTGGCGAAAGCGAAAGAGCGACAAAGAATTGTGAATCGAAGTTGTCCTGCAATGGATCAAGCGAAACCCTGTGAACAATCGAATGTCTTTGATGCTAATAGCGTAAAGAAAGAAATTCGGAGTTGGCCCGAGCCCGGCAGAGGGAGGTCAGCTGTGAACTTTTTGGTTAAAGCAAGTTTGTGTTGAAATTGGAATTAGTCCAAGCCCGGCGGAGGGAGACTAATTGAACATTGTGTTGAAAGGGATCTAAGCCCAGGTGTGCGGGAACCGCGGTGAACCGTGAGTCACCCGAGAAATGTAATACTTGTGAAATCTTAAGAGGAAAAGAACATTGTCCTTTGTCCCGTGCTGAATACGTGGGGAAGGGATGTCAACTGCTTGAACATCCTGGCATATCATTTCTTGGCCACTTCTTTCTTTGCATAACATTGCGTCCAACACTATTTGTATTTAGAGGTATGGATTGGCCATAGGTTTATTAGTATAGGCCCTTTTATTTTGACAAGACACCACTAGGACTGCGTTATTATTATTTGATGATCGCAGCTTGCTCCCATCAGTAGATTTAGGACTAGATAGGCATTTTTTCAAACCCTTTCTGAAGTTCAATAAACACCCTGGAACTATGGTCACTTGTGTGTCTTATTGTTGATATCATACCTTCCTTACACTACGTACAATTGAAAGACTGAAAATGTTAGCTATGTGGTGATGACATGTTCAAGGTCCGGCAAGCTGAATTACAAGAGGTGCCAACATCATTTACATCTCTGTCTTTAACAAAATGATAGAAAGAGGGACATTACAGAAAAGGGTACCAGGTGTGCCGATCAGTGAGTAAATCTGGTCTAAGCCAGGTTCGAATATAAGGAGTATGAAGGTGGATTCGAGTTTGACCCGGTGCCAGCAGAAGATCCTTCATAGAATATACTGGACCTCGGCGAAAATGATATTGTGAATGCAGAGCATGCAAGAAGAGAGCAGGCTCCTAGTTCATATGTTCTTGGAGTGAGAGCAAGTGGATGAATCCTGCAAAGAAGTCTTGATCTGACTGACCTTGTTACATAAGAAAAATTATTATTATTATGTGCTGTGCAATTCCACAGGATCAAAACACTGATGCTGCTGGGGACTGTCCTGCTTATTCAACTTTAATCATGAGTCAAGCTATGGATGTAAAAAGCTTTAGATATGCAGGTCTCCTTAAAGGGTGTCCTGTGTTGACTGGTTAGCTGGCATGTCCCCGTTGTCCGCTAGGGAGAAGATTTCCCATGTGAAGAGGCACTTGCTTGAGATATATGTAGCAATATGGCACCTAAAAAATTGAGTTTGCTAGCTACCTCTACCCCTGCCCTCTTTTACCATATCTCGTGTAGTCCTTAGCCTCTCTTCACTCGTCTTTTGTCAGGTCTTCTACTTTCATCTTCCAATGAACGCTTTGTCACTTTTGTTCCTCCTCTTCTTGGATGCAGGCACCCGCTATTAATCAAATTCTGGGCTTTGCCCACACTGACTAGGAAATGCTATTATGAGACGCCTCTAACTTGTCAATTTGATCCCAATTTTATCATGGTTGTCTGTAATTACCTGATTGATTACACTATTGCCTGCATTGATGTGTGAAGGAAGGGGTCGTCACTTATAAGGGCACAGTCTGACACAATAGTGGCATGCTGGTTGGCAAATACTTTTTATTAAAGCACAGAAAGAAAAAAAAAACATTAAAAGGAAAAAGAAACCACAAAAAGGAAAAAGAAACCTATTTTACCCTATTTCTAAGAGGGGTTTCCCAGCCGCAATAAGAAGTGGTGAGTCCCTTTGGTCCAGAAAAAGAACAACCTCCTTCTGGAAAGTAGATAAGAGTTCCAAAGTGAGATTGTACGCTGAGGGAATGTCTCCCTTCCCCAGGCCACAATTTTGTTCAGAGGAATAAAACAAAGTTCCAGGTTTTAAAAATTCCCTTAGTTATGTTCACTATTGGTTTCTTCTTTGGCTAATGTTTAGGGGAATTGGCCTGTCTCCCCTTTAATACAATGTTCACAATGTTAGGTCTCTCTTCTTAGGCCTCTCAGGCAGTTCAACAAGTGATGTGGGGGGGAGGGGAGGGTGTCCGCCTTCCCTTGGCCTTTCTCCAGTGTCATGATTCCTGCCCCTCATGTCCCCAGCCCTCCAAGATGTCAGGCTGGAGCCAGGCCACGATCACCTACATGGCCCTCAAGGGACTCTACAACCCTCCAAAGACCCACTTGGAGTCAGACTTGACGCTTGTGGCACCAGACTCACTCGCTCCCATAAGATAACATTGGGGATTGGACTAGTAGTGCATTGATGGGGACAAGATGGATGCCCCACATATTTCGGTTCCCAGAACTGCATGTGCAGTCTAGTCTTTTGGGTGTGGTTCGGCCCAGAGATACCTGGGATACCCAGAGACTATTTAAGCCACACCCAGGCTGAGAAACATGCTTTGTGTTTTCTGCACCTGCAATGTGACACTCACCGTGTTCGGATCGGTCTCCAGTAGGCCTGCATCTTTCTTCTGCGCTCAGCTCCTGCAAGAACAAGAACACTGTTAGGAACAGCCTTATCTTGCGGCACTTCTGCCCATCATTCATCGCTTCTTCTGTTCTGCGGGCATCTTTGGCGGTGTCATTCCCATCCCGGCACGCCGCTTCCTAGGGAAAAGGGAAAAGAACAGAAAAAAGGCATTAGTAAGCATTCAGCAAATCTTTGCTTATTTTTAAAAACTGTACGAGCTTCAAACGCTTACCTGAATCCCAGCCGCTCTGGGGGAACTCTGTCTCCGGAACGTCTCATCCATCTGCAAGAGGGAAAAGACACTCCAGGTTAGCGTGGAAACATCTAGATGCGCCACATACCGCGCTTACTCACCGCATTTCTTCTTCATAACCGGCATCCATGCTGAAAATGTTGTGGCACCTAAAAGACACAGAAAAAGAACTCAGTTCAATACAAATACGAAAGGGTCGCATCGCGCTCTCACTCACCTTCTGCGCTACTCATCTCAGCAGCACGTCGCCATCCACGGATGCCGGCCATCATCTAAGGAAGGAAAGGAACGAAGTTAGAGAACTGTTCAAAAGACTCATTATACTTACTTGTCGGACTCTTGCCAGTGAAGTAACTAGGCAGCAATGAGCCCGCATCAATCAATGCGCCCCTGTGCTGAAAGCAGGATGGGGAGCACACTTTCCAAGAAAACAAGGTGAGCTGTGGATCAAAGGAAAGGGTTGGACCCCGGGGAAGAAGGGGTTCAAACACACAGAGACAATAGGGAGTTAAACTCTACCAATCCTGTGTTTCAGGCCCAGTCTCCAGTCGAGTAGACTCAAGGGAAGGGTTCGAGGTCGTAGGAGGTCAGAACAGGCTGAGTGACGTCCCCGTACATCCGGCTTCTATAACAATTCAGACCAGGTTCATTAACCTGCATGGTACTGATACAAGGATGCAGCGTTCTCTGTCAATGATTGCGAGTCCCTGACCCGTTTTTTTTCTCTTTTATTTTCTTCTGTTACCCGGTTCGCTGTCGGCCCAGGTATCTTAACACCCTGGTTCTTATTTGTTGTGTGAAATGGCAACACAGGCTCCCTTGGAGGATCTCTATCTAGAATGTCTGCGAGATCATCCTTTTCGAAGAGTGCCTCCGGCTTTCCCACATCACATATATTCTGTGACTCTGCACATAACTGTTCTTTAAGAAGGGTCAGCATGACCAGCAGAATCTGGAGTGGCAAAATCTGGCTCTGGAGAAGTGTCCAAACCACTAACATCTCAGTGTCAACAAGATTTTGCATTCTGGACTACCTCAAGATTAACTAATCAGGCGCATTCGGAGTACTGAACTCCAGATCAAAAAAGGCACATCCCTCTCCTCCTCAAAAATCAACCCTATGGATGTGATGTCTGTCCTAGGTAAGGGCTTGTAAGACTTCAATAATTCCTCAGAAGACGTTGAGGGTGTTGATGGCATCGAAGATGTCAAGGGTGTCGACGACTTCAACTTCTTCGAGGGCAATACTGGTCTCGACATACCTGGAAGCCTCAATCAACGGGGACGGCGCACAGGAGAGGCCTTGCCAGCCTTATTAGGCGTCGTGGGCCCTAAAGCCTTCTTGAGGTCCTTCAAAAGGGCAGTTGCAGCCACATTTTTAAAAACCTCCATCATCTGGAGACGGAAATTCTCCCAGTCAACTTGAGAGGCCAACTTGCTGGGAAAGCTTATCCGCTTTCTATCAGGAGAGGAGTCTGTCGACGACTACTGCGGAGAATGGCGTTGTTTTTTGGTTTCTTGTGTGAGGACGATGAGGACCAATGACGAGACCTGGATCTTGAATGCTTCAAATGTTTGGAGCACTGTTTCACAGGGGAAACCTCCCAGGGCATGTCCGACAACCTCTATTTGGAAGGAGATTTAGAAAGGGGCCTATGTACGGCGAGTTTCCCCTTGCTCTGCCTCAAGGCTTTCAAAGTCATCGACTGACAGGAACCAAAGTCGTCGACTTACTGGTTAACACCCAAACATGAAAGGCAGATCCGATGTGGGTGAGTAATGGCCATTTTTGGTCAACAATCAGAACACATTTTAAAAACGGTCTTCAGTGTAGACATTGTCAAAACCCTTTGAGACAATGAATAGCGCAGTGAAAAAAATCACTGAGGCAATGAACAGTCTCAAGCATGCAGAAAACCAGAACTGAGGCAACGGGCGCCGCGTGAGCTACTTATACCAGTGGTGACATCACTGCCGACGACAGGACGGAGGCCGTCGAGGGCTACAAGTCGACAAGGAACGGCACCCGCTACTATGAAAAATGTTTCCAAAGCTGCAAGCAGACTTGCAAATATATTAAAGATGAGGAATAGGTGGGAGGACACAATCCACATGCAGTTCAAAATCTCACTATCAGGGCCTTCTGTGGCAAAGTCTCTTTGTCATTCAAACTCTCTTATTTCAGAGGGTCTGATGAGACAAAGTTCCTTTCTCCTCCGCATTCTCAACTGCACAACTTCTGTTGATTCACTGTTGACCCAGGGCCCCCCTCTGCTGGGCTCAGACCCAATTTAGCATAATACCTTCTATTTCTCTCCCTCCGACGGGCTCGGACAAAATTTCTCTCATTTTCCAAACGTTCTGTACTATATCAAAATCGAAGACGTACGACTGCGCAGGATTTTGCTTCATCTGTCGCAGGACCACTTTGATTCACAATTCTCTGTTCCATTCTTGATACAACCCTTTAACTTTTACTTATGCCACTTCTAAGCTGGATACCTTACAGAGACCGTCGATTGAGCACCATCGCAGTGCCGGACCACTCTGTGAAAGGTATCGTAGCTTGCTTTTCAAAGTTCAAAAGCAGTTCCACTTTACTTGCGTCTTTTATCACATGCGTTTTAACAATGCTCGTTCCAGCTCTCGCCATACAATGTTGCTGCTTGCAACCTTCGCTTCAACACAGATCAGTCTTGTATCGGTTTCCCCAAGTCACCGCCTGATATGATTTCACTGACGCTGCTTTGTTTTTGGAGCCAGGGACGGTACAACGGCGGCTGCTGCTTCTCCCCACCTTGATTGGTAATGCAGAAGGACCTAGGTATCTTTGACACACAATACATGATTCTTCAACCTGGTTTCCTGGTCCTACGCTTTCTAATCTCGAGGGCTCTTGAAAGTAACAGTTTGTCGGAAAGGTCACAGGAATTTCAATCCTTGCAATCCCCTCCTGTTTGGCTGGTCATCTTCTCTTGTTCAGCTGCCAACTCAAAACTGCTATTTCCTCATGTGCTTTGCCTCATGTGCTCTTGTGCTCTGCCTTTTATCCATGTGGGGAAATGTAATGGAAGTCAGGTGTGAGTAATTGTCAGTAATTGCCTGACCTCGCCTGACTAATGCATTGGGACATGTCAGGTACACTGCTCGGTGTTAGTCTGTTTTCTCCCATAGTGGGCTGTCCGTGTGAAAGTGTTTGTGTGGGAAGTGGAGGGTAGAGTTCCTACGTATCCTATCTGACAGGATGGGGTAAAGGTATTTACAGGGAAGGGGATACCGCGTCTCGCCATCTGGCGTCCCACTCCCACAAGACCCCTCACCCAGGCGATCCCCCCCCCCTCCCCCACGCAGGAACTGGATCCAAACGCAAGGGCCGTGTACTGGCCACCTGGATGACATATCCCCAGGGACTAGTGGGTGAGACACCTTGTTTCTCACATCGACTTTCCTTTGCCCTCCCAAGCCCTCTGTGCCGCAGATGCCTCCCACTTCTCCACCAAAACCCAGGATATCCTGTCCTCAACGTCTTCTACTCCCCTCTACTCCTCCCATCTCCCCCTGCTCTTCTCTTGCCTCCCTGGGCACCCATCTGCCCCCCCCTCCTATTCTCTCCTCCTTCCCTCCCATTGCACCGGATGAGGTTTCTCCAGTAGTCTATGAAAGTCTCCACCAATCAGGTGCTCCCCTGCTCCTCCTGAACTATCAAGGACACAATCGCCTCCTTTGCCCCTGCCTTGGCTGACCTGCGTAAACACTGCTTTGCCACTGGCTCTTTCACACACTCCCACAAGCGCTCTTGTGCATCCTCTTCTAAAAAAACAGTCTGCAGACCCTTCATGTCCAGCCAGGAAGTCCAACTTTCAGCTCCATCTCCTCAGAAGCATTCTACCGTTCCTCACCTTCCCCCAGAAGCTTAATGTCTCCAGAGTTCTGGTTCTCTAGGGAGGACTACTGAAACAGCCTCTTCCTCAATCTGCCTCTTTCTTCCCTTTGTCCTCTCCAACTAATCCAGAACAGGGCAAGAAAGAGATGAAGATTGAGAAGGCCGTGAGGGCTGGAAGGGAGGAGGGGGATGAGTTATCTTCCGCTTACTTAGTGGACTTTCCGACGGTCTGTGCTCCGCTGGATCGTCCGTCGGGGGTAAGGGTAACCGTGTCCTTATCTCTGTACACAAGGCCTGAATCGCCATCAAGATCACCCCTGAGTTGTCTTGTGGCACAGGCACCGGCTGCGACTGGAGCAACTGTTGGGGAGCAGGCTCTGTCCCCTCCACGGCTCTCGGTTTCTCGTCGGCACCGCCGTCGCTTTCTTCATCCACCTCGTCGGGATATCTCCCGTATGACCGGCTTGTGGTTGATGGCGTTGGTGATAATGTGCCCTGCTGGCAGCCGAGGAGCCCGACAGATTGGCGTTCGCGGTGCCCGCGGACTGGCGGTTCTTTGCCTTCTGTTGGGCCCCCGTCGCCGGGGCGCCCTTAAAGGTCTTAGAGGACCGCTCAGACTACTACTACTCACCTGCTGCGGGGCTCTTCCCTTCCTGCCAGTTGGTGAGGCGGATAAGACGATCCTTCATAGTCTGTTCGGACATGTTCTTGCAAAACGCACAGTCCTTTGCAACGTGCGTTTTAGCTTCGTAAAGACAGTAGAGGCATCGAGAATGATCATCCTACTTGAAAACATTCTGTAAGTGTTTCCTTTGTCCTTGGCCATGTCCACGCGGGTTAGGCCTCAAAGATCTTCCGGAATCCTCAAAGAAGCGAAAACTCGACGAAAACTCACCCTTGAGGGGGCGTAGAAAAATTCTAAAACGGGTCCCTGTTGATCGAAGTACAATCAGTGGCGCTTGAGGCTCGATTGACTGAAAAAATAAGAGTAAACTCTTCGAAAAATCCCAAAACGCACTAAAAGCTCGAAATCTATAGCACGAGGACTCCCAACACTTGAACGTGCGGTAAACACCTGAAGATGGCCGCCAGAGGAGGGGCTTAGGTAGAGGGCAGTCATTGGCTGGGGGCAGTATGACCCAGAGACCAGTGATCGGTTATTAGTAGAAAGACAGTTCAGTAACAAACTGATTTTTGCTTTACCGAGGATTCCCAGCCTGACGGGGAATATTCATGAGCATGTGAATCGATGCCAGACCCCATGCTGGCGAATCACTTTCCCCTTGTGCCTCACCTCAGCACTTGCTCAGCCCCCTGGGCCCCTGACTCCTGCACTTGACTCCTCCCTCCGCACCCCCTCTCCATCCCACCCCTGAACTTTTCGTCTCTGTGCTTGCATGGTAAGAATGTCACAAAGCCTAGCACGACTGTTACTGTTTTTTTCCCTATACCACCACCCTCTTTTTTTGTCTTGTGGTGCCTGGAAAGACTTGTGTATAGGCGCCATACAAATGTCCAATAAATAAATACAATAGAGCTGTCATTTTGTTGTAAATTGAATCTGCCAAAAGAAAAAAACACAACTGTACAGGGTATTATGAATGGCTACAAATGAGAGATGGACACAAAGTTGTAATGTTTTCAATATTTGCCATTTTTTATTCAAATAAAGGATGAAGGCCTATCTGTCAATATCCTAATAAGAGTATCCCCGACTGTGAAACTAAAACTAAAGCAAGCTGACCTTGTGTCCAAAATATATCTGACACTCACACAAGCATAGACAATCAACACTCAAGAAAAGTGAGCAAAGTTAAAAGATGTAATTCCAGTAAAAGCAATCCTTGTGTCCAGAGGTTGGTTCCCTTCCCCTGAACTAATTCAAGAAAACTGGTGAAAGTGTTTTGTTCCAACAATGTTCTATTCAAGTCAATGGAAATGTCTCTTTCACAAAATACTTTCCTCAGATAAACCAAGCAAAAGTCTCTTCCATAGAAAACTTTTTTCAGGATGGCAAAACAAATGTCTGTGTAAAGAAAAGTTTCTCAGGATGGCAAGTCCGTTTAAAATTATGATTTCCTGGTATAGTCTCCTGCTAGGAATTTCTCAACTGAGTCTCGAGATATCCTGGTGTACTCCCCTGCCAGGAATTGCCCCCTTCTGGTTCTCGCAGTTCCCCTGGTGTACTCTCCTGCCAGGTATCTCTTTCCAAAAAGGGATCACTGCCTGATGCGTACCTTTCAACAGGTATTTTCTACAATATTCACTTTCCTTTAAAAAATAATCCAGTTACTGGCCACCAGGGGGGCGCGCAAATGTGGTCTGACTTCGCGTGAGCTCCGCCACTTTGGGTCCCTATGAGGGATTGAGCCCCCACTTTGACGACCCCCCCAAGATTCTACGTCAGTGTGCTGCCAGCAGAGAGCGCCCCCCCCCTGTTTGGTCGAAAACCTGATCGAAAACGACCCCTGCAAACCTGAGATATACGTCCATCAAAAAGACGTCACACGGAACGGCTCCGCGGCCCGGAACTGCGCAACAGTCGGAAGCGGACCCTAGGCCTGCCAAACGAAGTAAGCCTGAAAGACCTAGAACCCAGACCACGGAATTGGCACTCCCGACGACGTCCTGTGCTGCAAAAGGAGCGGGACGGCATCGGTCGAGTCGGCGGGAGTTTCCGAAGAGCGGGGCTGGGCTAGGCTAGGCCCTGGAACAGCGCTGAGCGGGGAGACGGTAGGCCCGCCGATCCCATCTACCCCGCGAACAACGGCGGCATCACCACGCAGCGGCGGCTCGGACCCCTCACGCCCTAAATGTTTCGCCTTGCACAAGAAGAAATCACCCCCAAAGCGTACTCCGGGTAACCCATACGCATTACTGAACCCGCACCCTGGGCATATCAGCAAACGCCTAACTTACGGAGAACACCGACGTCGAAGTGCAGAGGGTAGGGCCCACGATCCAGGGGCTTGTGCCTCCTCTGACCCAGACTCCGTCTCCCCATCGAACAGCATTGGTGATACTAAGGAACTTTGGGAGAACCAATGGACATTAGGGAGAAACTAGCCACATTCTCCTACGTCTCGACTTCTGCCGAAAACTGTGCCCATACCATGGCGAACCCAATCCCTCGTAGAGTGAATCAGCAGCTACCAAAGGGGACATTGCCGCCTTACTGGGCGAAATAAAGACTATGGGTGCAAGCATTGGCTCCAAAATCGACAAGATTACCCAATGTCTAGATACCATGGAGGAGAGGCTCGAAAACAATCAAGCGTCCATAGACACTCTTGAAGTGCAACTCGACCAACGGATGACCGAACTGGAGCAACGAGAGGAGAGCTTCAAACTCAAGCTTGATGATTTGGAAAACCGGGCGAGGCGGAATAATCTGAGGATTTTCGGAATCCCGAAACGAGAAGGGGAAACGGAGAGCGATCTGAAGAATATCCTGCACGACATCATCAAACTCTTAGTTGCCGACGATGCAGTTGATGAACCTAAGACAGAGAGGATACACAGAGCCGGAGAAAGCAACACGGATCCTCGAGAAAGCAAGAGGCAGCGACTCAATTACCCTCCAAGGATCTCGAATCTCGATATATCAGGACCTATCATCCATGACCCTGGCACTCCGACGCACGTGCGGGCCCATCAACAAACATCTGAAAGAAAAGAGCATATGATACAGGTGGGGGTACCCCTTCTCTCTGTCCTTTGAATATAACGGAAACAAAATCAAGCTGAGCTAAGAAGGGGAGATCAAGGCGTACATCTCCGAACTCCTTGGATCAAGCGCAGAGGAACATGATCGGGGAGACCCACGCCACGAAGAAAGAGGATGGCGTATACAGGGCCCCAGAAGGAAACGTGTCAAGGGATCAAGGAAATTTCGGAGAGGTAATACCCCCCCAGGGGGAGAGAACTGAAGAACTACAACACTTAAGACGACATATACTTTAATACATATGTCCATGACCTGAACTGTGTAAGGATATCTAGGGTCAAAAAAAGATCCAGACCATTTACACAAAGATGGGGGGTCCAGGGGGAACCCGAGGCGACGGTCCCTAAAAGGTGGTTCGATGCGGGACCAGCGTTTTCACCTGGGTCCGCACGGACGCCGTCAATGTGGGAAGGGTGGAGGGTGGGAGGGCTGGGCAGACAAGAAATGTACAGAGGATGAAGCAATACCGGCAACATGAAGGATCACTCAAGACGACGTGAGTCTCTATTACCAATATACTTACTTGACATGGGTCTCGAATCCACAACCAAAATATTGTGATAATGGCACCAATTGAAGAGCAGAAGGGTAGGGAGTCCCTAAGGATAGGAACACTTAACGTGAAAGGCCTCAACTCGCCGACCAAGAGATCACTAGTGGCAAGGGAATTCCGTAGATCTCAAATAGACATTCTCCTTCTACAAGAGACAAAGTTTGCCAAGGGGGAGGAGAGAGGAATACTTGGAAAAAGAGGGGGAAAGGAATTCTGGGGCTCAGGCCCATTCAGGAAAGGCGGAGTCGGAATCCTGACCAAGAAAGGGCTCTCCTGATATCTGGGACAATCGCAAATGTCAAAGTAACAGTCGCAGTAATATACTCTCCCAATGAAGGACAAGCCAAGTTCCTAGAAAAGATAATACCCAAAATAATGTTGAAACATCCGGCCAGGTTGTTCTTGGAGGAGACTTTAACCAGTGGGCAGACCCGACCAAAGACTGGGAACCGAGCAACCCCCAGATAAGAAGCCAAATGAGAAGTGAACGCACTGGACTTTCAGACATAATGGAGATATATGATCTACAAGATGCGTGGAGAATTAAACATCCTGACGAAAGGGGTTACACATTTTACTCCAATCCGCACAAAACATACACCAGGATTGATTACCTGTACCTCACCAAGGACCTCCTTGACACCACAACGCTATCAGAAATAATTCCGATAACATGGTTGGACCATGACATGGTCCTGTCAGATATAAGATGGGCAGACTTACCTGTTTCAGGAGGGAAGTGGCGCTGTAATGAAAGCCTGCTGAAAGATCCCGTATTTAAAGTTGAAATGGCAAATGAAATAGAGGAATACTTCAAACTAAATAACAATGGAGAAGTCTCGAAGCAGATAATATGGGAGGCAGCAAAAGCCACCTGGAGAGGCATCCTGATACGAGAAGGATCTACCAAAAAAAGAGAGAAAGATCATTGAGCACAGACTTAGGTCTGAAATATGCCAACTGGAGAGTGAGAACAGAGAACACCTGGGCACGGACTGCAACAATATCAACATGGCACAACGTAAAAGGGAAGAGCTAAAACTATTGGAGCACGAACAAATTGTGCGCAAACTCCGATTCCTCAAACAGAAATTCTATGAGAAGGGGGACAAGGCTGACGCACTATTGGCAGCCAGACTCAGAGAACAAAGGGCGGAACGGAAAGTCAAAGAGATAATTGAAGATAACCCTACGAACCCTCCAATCCCCCACACTATCCCAGAGAGTTTTGCCACCTTTTACGAGGCGTTGTACACCTCCGAAGTGACTCCAGGGGAATCGGGTACAGAACACTATCTCTCCCAGATAGATATGCCCAAAATCTTGTACCCCGAAACGGAGCTCTTAGAATCCCTGATATCCAAACCTGAGGTCCAAGAGGCAATTAAAAGAGTAACTATAGGTAAATCCCCCGGAGAGGACGGTTATACCGCTGGGTTTTATAAAACCTTCAGCAACCAACTGACACCATTCCTGACAGAGCTCTTTAACGAGATATAAGAAACAGGGACGGCCCCCGACTCCTTTACGAAGGCGCTAATAACAGTGATCCCAAAGGAGGGCAGGAACCCCAAACTTTGTGCTTCATACCACCCAATTTCATTGCTCAACTTGGATGCAAAAATGTACACCAGGGTACTAGCCGCTCGATTAGAAGTACTGATCCCTAACCTCATACACAATGACCAAGTTGGATTTATACTGGGTAGGCAAGGGGCTGATACCATGCGTAAAACTCTTCATCTCATCCATGCATCACCAGAACTACCAAGTGACCCTGCCCTACTGTCAATAGATGCAGAAAATGCGTTTGATAGAGTGGAATGGGAATTCTTGAGGGCAGTCCTTCGAAAGGTGGGGGATAGGGCCGAGATTTGGGAAAGGGATACAAGCAGTATACACATCCCCAACGGCATCTATCTCTGTTAATGGGGAATACTCCAGATGGTTTGGCATGGGACGTGGTTCTAGACAGGGGTGCCTCCTCTCAGCTATACTTTTTGCACTCTCCCTAGAACCCCTGGCCCAAAAGATACGATCCAACCTCAGAATAGAAGGCATGCGATTGGGAACAAAAGAATATAAGATAGCACTTTATGCTGATGACATGCTTCTACACATTACCAACCCCTCTATATCTGTCCCTCATGCTCTCCAACTATTAGAAGAATATGGTAAACTTTCCGGGTTTAAGGTGAACAAGACTAAATCAATATTGTTCCCTTTGCAAGGAACAAAAGAGAAAAATGAAACCAAATTCTTGCCCTTAGGCCTCAAACTCGAACACTCTACCTTTAAATACTTAGGCATCCAGATCACCAAAAACATAAAGGACCTATACGAAGCCAACTTCCCTCCCCTCCTCCAGAGCTTCTCGGCCGATCTGAACAGGTGGGACAAACTCACGATTTCGTGGTTAGGACGGATTAACTCCATTAAAATGGTATGCCTCCCCCGATAGCTGTACCCTTTCCAGATGCTACCTATCGAGATACAAAATGTGTTTTTTGACGAAGCTAAAAAACTTATGCTTAGGTTCCTCTGGCAGGGAAAAAAGGCGAGGATAGCATTCAATACTCTGACGCTTTCCAAAGACAACGGAGGGGTAGGTCTCCCCGACCTGCGAACATACTACAAAACCTCACAACTACGCATTCTTATCCCACACTTACGTAAACACAACCATCTCCAATGGGTCCACATGGATAATCATTACTTCTCGTCGGCCACTGTGTCAGAATGGCTATGGACCCCTCACAAAAGGATACAACGGAAAATTAAGGGCCACCCGATACGGAGTACCATCTGGAACATCTGGCAACCAAGCAAAGCAATGAACAAGATCACCACCTGGCCGTCCACACTTAGCCACTTATGGTCCCCTGGCATAAACGATCACATACCTGAGGTAGCGAGATTCCAATCCTGGTACGAGGCGGGACTCGAAAGGGTAGGGCAACTCCAGCAGAAGGACAAATTCATTACTCTCCCAGACCTAACTGATGGCCTAGGGATAGGCCCATTGTCCACCTTCCAATACATCCAGATAAAAGGAGTCCTCACAAAATCCACATGGAAAGAAAAACTGCAGAGAGAACTCACACCATTCGAACAACTCTTGGATTATAAGTCTGAAATGAAGGGTTTGATATCGGCAATGTACAAGGAACTTATCGAAGCAGGCAGCGGGTCCACGGAACATCTTAGAAGTAGATGGGGGAGAGACTTAGGCGAGGAAATAGACCTAGAACAATGGGAAATGATTTGCAAAAACGCATCCAAGACATCGTTATCCAGCCAATATAAATCACACGCCATCAAACTCCTACATAGATGGAAATACGAACCACTCAAATTGTCCAAGATGATTCAGACTCTGAGCCCGAAATGTTGGCGAGAATGTGGAGAAACTGCCGACTACTGGCACATGTGGTGGAGCTGCCCACGCATTAGAGTATTCTGGGAGGAAGTCCTGGCATGGATTAAGGACACAGATGGCATACAGAGAGACGTTGATCCACGTTTGGTTCTCTTCGGAATGGAAAAAAACGAGGAGGAATGGACTAGACTTATGAGTCTTGCCCCACACCTATTAGCAGCCCGTAGGTTCCACGTAAAAAGGAATGGATCAATTTATCAACCAACATTTATACAATGGAATTGATCACGGCTTCCCTGCATAACAAAGCACCGCAATGCGAGACCTTATGGTCGGAGTTTCGAAGCACACACCTCTCCGATACGATGGACTCCCAACCCGAAGACACTACATGATCTTAAATGAACCAAGAATCCCAAAACATTAAATGCAAGCCAGGTAAGACCCAAGAATCAAGGAAACCTCATAATAGTGAACCGAACATTACCTGCTATGAACATGTCAACAGAGAAAAGATGCCGCAATGATGTCTGCCCAACCACGGGCAGGGAGGGGGGTGGGTATGGAGAAT
Organism: Ambystoma mexicanum; assembly: GCF_040938575.1. NCBI lineage: Eukaryota > Metazoa > Chordata > Amphibia > Caudata > Ambystomatidae > Ambystoma > Ambystoma mexicanum. The sequence continues at coordinate 414,675,204 of NC_090934.1, read as the reverse complement.
GTTATTCTGATTGTAACTCTTAGAGATCTGAAACGAACACAAGGACGATCAACTGTATAATGAGACTCTAGTTTTGTTCTTTTGATGTAACCACATGCTAACAGAGTTGTAACAAGTGAAACGCTCAAATCTTTTTTTTTTCTGTTTATTTTGTTTCAAAATCAATAAAACCAAATTAAAAAAAAATAAAATAACCCAGTTCTAATCCTTCACTGTTTATGCCTTGTAGACTTCCCCTTTAGTGATAGCCCACATATGAGGGTTTGTTCAAGTTCTGTCTGTCAACTTCTTTCTTAATCTCTTTTGGCTTTTGGTAATGCATGGAGCAAGTTTCCCCAAAATTACATTTCATATAAGGAGAATTGTAAAACCTTTACCCTTTAGTTTCTGCTTTAGTGGCTCGTGGCGTGTGGCAATACGGGTTCCAAGTATCTCCAAATTGATATCGCATAAGCAAAGCTCTACACTCTACTTGGTCGGTATTCAAAATAATGCCACAAGTATTCCTTAACTTGTTGGCACGTCCCGGGGCCCCCAACTCTTCTGAGTTGATTCACCTATGCAACGTGCAACTGTGGCAAATTGTTTTCATTGGGCAGGCTTCCCCGGTCATGCAGAGTCCTCTCTGGTTCCTGTGTCAGCTTTTCCTCATTTCATTGATGGAACCATTGCCACTCCAAAGGACCAAGTCTCCTCCGGTCCTGTGGCGAACGCCTCACTGCTAGCAGTCCCTCCAGGGCACCCGCCATGCCTGTACCGGAGTTCCTCTCCTCCGGTCTGCTACGCCTCCAAGCAGTTGCCGGTAAGTGTTTTCTTCTTCGTGCATGGCTCATCTCTGAGACTGCCTCTGCCTCTGGGTTCGCTTCCAGCTCCACACTCCCTGCAGCTCTCCGCCTCTCTCCTACTTACTCTAAGGTGATTTTCAAATGTAAATGTCTGACGCAGCTGAATGAGAACTAGAATGCACAATGTATTTGGTGTCACGTTCATTCCATATTGACTCTTTGCCCCTCTTTTTCGTTTTAAAACTTGAGGCTTTCTGGGGCTTGGAGCCCAAAGAATTTTTAGACCGCGTTAAGTTACATTGTTGGATTCTTTTGATTAAACAAATAAATATAAACATTAGATGTTAAATGTGTTTTAGAGGTGTTAGGTACATAAGAGTAAATAGAGTTCTGTTTGGTAGAAGTGGGTTTCACTGAAGTGTTCTGAATAAGGACAACATGACATCAGGGATTCTGGGATTAAAGTGTCTTCTTCACTGGACAGGGAAGAATACTGTATCTCTCCTCTTCAAATCACCACTTCCCCAAGACAGCCATCTCCTCCCATGTGATCCACCCTATGATACCAACACCCGCCACTCCCCCCCCCCCCGGGTCAGGATCAGATAGCAGCTGCCTTTCCCTGGCCACATCTAGTAGATCATAGGCTGGGGATGCGTGATTACTCCATACGAGTCATCACAGTATATACGAATACTTAATACTGTCCCAATTACATAGTCCACCTTTTTCACCTTCATATGCTGGTCTTTGAAATCCAGCCACAACAGGAACTTGCACTATGTTTAGCACCTAAGACTGCCAAGATTAAGGTACAGTGGGAGATGTGAGTGGGTGACAATACTGCAATAGGGTTATAAATTAGCATTGATTAGCAGCTGATCCACCTTTGGGGCTTGTACCAGTCTGCCCATGCCTGGAGTTCAAATACACCCGGTCACCCTCCTGGCTTCATCCTCAACATTGCCCCAGTGGATCAGCGACCCATCCATAAACCCCATGCCCTCTGCACATGTCGCAGGGCATCTGGGTGTCCTCTGGCCCAGGTACGAGCCAGCCCCACCCCACGGCAACCAACTTGCAAGCCTGCTGACCCGCAGTCACATATGATAACATACAATGCCTACGCACTCCAAGATGGGTGTCACTAGGCCACTACACATCAGCTCACCCATGGGACCTTCCTCATGGCCATCTCTGCTGGGACCTGATAGGCCGGGCATGCCTTTTATTAAACATTGCGACTGAAGTTCCCCGTCAGGCCACTGGAAGCCACCCGCTGCCTCCTCTACGGTTTACTTTGTCAACTAACGCCAAATATATTGCGAGGATATGCATGTCGCACTTATTGCCAGACCATGCGCCTATCCCACCATCCCGCTTCCTCCCAAATGCCATGCCCAAGCCAAACCTTTCCAACCCTGAGCATGGTGCCACTCTGTTCCTTGGCAAGCACTGGGACGCTAAACCCTGCAGGCTCCAGGAAGGTAACAAGTGCCTCTCAACGCACTCGGCTCCTCACAACCTGGGCCATGTAAAACTGCTTCGAGCTCACATGAGTAATGAGCACCTACGTTCGCGTGCCACCACGCTCTGCGTAAGGCAAGCCCCACTTCGCCCGATGCAGCCATGGCAATTCAAACACCTTGCCTGCAAACCTACAGTCCAAGTAACCACTTCCATTTGTCCGGCCCCTGGCCAACGCTATTGCAGCATATGCCCCCGTCAGAAAAAACACACTGACTTCCTACCAAAGAAACTGCATGCTATACCTTGACCCACAAACATGCTCCCACCTCCCCATCTACATGGCTGACTCCGGAGACATACATAAGGAAATAACATCCGCCGCCCACGTCCGCGTAAATGTACCCATCTACACTGATACCATAAACACGATGGAGGCCCGGTCTATCTTCACTGCAATTGATGCCCAGGACAGCAAAAATGGCAGCTCTGACAATGTGCCGAAGCCCATGTCTCAAGAAAAGTCTCCAATCACACCACCTCAGAAAACACCTTTGGCGATCTTACTTTGGATAATGCAACTGGTGCCTAAAGCAGTGCAAATGTCTCTGGCGCTTTTGTTATCGATAATGTGTCCGCTACGTCTGCCAGGGTAACCACTGCTGTCGCAAAAACCACAGATAGCATGACCTTCATTCCCCTTAGGGTAAATGTTTCTGATGTCTCGGCTAGGAATAATGCAACAAGTACGTTCTTCTGTGAAAATGTGGATGCTACCGCCGCTAAAGTTATTGTGACTAGCATTCACCTTAGTGTCAATGCCTTTAACGTGTCTAGTACCTGCCAGCTTAAATGTTTCTGCCCCCTGTGATGCGACTAGAAATCTGGCTAATTAAAATGATCCTACAATTCCTAACCCAGACACATCCGTACCGCTCAAAGGAGCTCTAATCAATGGTAGGTCCCAAATAGATCATGCCCTTGACGTCTCCGATCTAATCACCTCAAACAACCTCGACCTATTGGCCATCAAAAGAAACTTGGCTGCATGTCGCAACTGGTCCTTCTCTGTCCCTGGCTATCCCCTAAAACTACACTATCTTCAGGATAGACGGATTCGACCTCAACGGGAGGCGGGGTGGTCATCATTGCCACAAATGCTCTGTCTATTAGAGAAATGAACAACCAAGTTTTTCCAGTCCGGGGAACTTCTTTCTATCAAACTGACCCTCTCTTATACAGCTACCTTAACCCTTCATCTCATTTAAAGACCCCCTGGCCCATGAAGACATCTCACACCTCCTCTCACTGGAGGCCAAGTCCTCTTCCAGAATTGGCCTCTTAGGCGATGTAAACCTAGGATTCAATGACACTATAGACGCCAATGCACTGGCCTTAGCCAAGTCCATTGAAGCCCTGGGCTTTGCCCAACACATCACAGGTAACACCCATGACAAAGGTTGTACCAAAGATTGGCTGGCAGATTCCAACTGCAACTCCAAGATCGTATCCAATGTGCCCTGCCCTTTCTCAGACCATAATGTTATCTCCTTTACCATTCCGGCGATTAATCAACCCATTCCTGTTACAACTTCTACCAGTCACCCTCACTAGAAATGCCCATAACTTCACACCAGCCAATATCCTCCCCTACTGAAGCCCCTCACAGCCTACCAACCCTCCATCAATGACCCCCCCCCTCAGCAAGGGCCGAGTTAGACAACCAATCACTCCTACTGGCGACTGACAAAGTGGTCCCTAAAAGCAAACGCAAACCCAAGCTCATGTGAACACATGGCTCACCCCCAATTTCAAAACCATTCGCTCAACCAAGCGAGCAGCCAAGACCACCTGGAAAAAGGATTCTTCAGATGCTACCAAAAACACTTTACTCACCTGTCCAAAACTTATAAACAGGCCATACTCCGAGCCAAAAGGGCGACTTACCACGAGAGATTGGAAAAAGCTAATTCTGGCACTTGTGAGCTCTTCACGATACTGCGTGAACTCAAGTCACCAGTTGCCCCCCAGCCAGCTGTCTCAAATACATCACCTGGTGCACAAACATTCAAAAGGCGCTACTGGATGAAATCTCACCACTTCAAAGAAACAGCTGAGCAAAAAAAACGGTACTATTTGCCTACCATACCCACCTGTTTGAAGTTTACCCTGGTCTCCGACTCAGAAGTAACCATAATCATCAATGGCCTAAAACCATCCAGATGTCAAGGCGACAACTGTCCAGCCACGGTCATTAAAGACTGTGCAGCAGAGCCAGCCCAATTCATTGCTTCGTTCATTAACACCTTCTCCACTGGTACCATGACCGCTAACCTAAAAGACACCTCGGTCCTCCGACCCCTCAAGAAGATGACACTTGACCCTAACATCCCTATCAACTGTCGCCCCATCATGACTGTCCCATTCTTACTCAAAATATTGGATAGAGCTGTGTGCTTATAGATCCAAAAGAACCTTGAAACTAACAATCTTCTTACACTGCGCCAATCCGGATTCTGTCCATGTCATGGAACAGAAGCGGCACATAGAGCAGCATGCTTACAGATCCAAAAGAAACTTGAAACCAACAATCTTCTTGCACTGGGCCAATCCGATTCTGTCCATGTCATGGAACAGAAGCGGCACTCCTAGACTTAAAAAACCAAATGGATGAACTCAAATACAATGGTAAACTTGCCCTTCTCCTCCTGCTTGACCTTTAAGCTGCCTTCGACTTGCATCACAAAATCCTTTTCCAAGACCTTGCCTCGGCAGCCCATTTCTCTGCTAATGCAATAACCTGGATTGCATCCTTTCTTTCCAACAGATCAATGAGAGTCGTCTCCGCTTCCGCATCAGACCCTACAGCTCCGGCCCTCCCTCAAGGATCTTGTGTCTCAACTACGCTTTACAATATTTTCAAAAACCTCTTATTCAACCTTCTCGACTCATTGAGTATCTCATACACCAACTATGCGGACGATACCCAAATCCTTCTACCCATTTCTGGCAACTACGACACAGACTCCAACTCACTGAACAAAATCTACCAAAGCATACAGGCCTGAATGGCTCTACACTCTCTAAGCCTCAACGACGATAAGACCAAGTTGCTCCTTATTGGCTCACAAACTCTCTTAAACTTGGAGCATATAAGTCATTTATCATAGACGGTAACAAATCCCAGTTTCCAAAGAAGTTGAAACCATTGGTGTCTTCCTGATCACCAATCAGACTCGTAAATGCTATTGTCTCATCCGTGGCTTTCACAACCAAACTTACCAATGCCTGTAGACCCTTCCTCACCACGGAGAGTTGCATTACGCTAGCAAGAGGCTTCATTGTCTCTAGGTTAGACTATTAGAACGCCCTTTTCGCGGGAAGCACCACTGGCAACATACTACAGATCATACAAAAAATGCACTAAGAGCAGCATTAAATATCCCCAAAAAAGTCCAAGGGCCTCATTACAAGTCAGCCGGTCCGGAAACAGCTGTGGCGGTAAATCCGCTGCCACCGTTGTTTCCGGGCCGGCTGATTCTGAGTCCTGCAGGCGGGAGGTGTCACTCACGCCGGGTCTGACCTGGCGGAAGTAACACCACCTGCCTGCAGGCGGACATGGAAACACCGGCTCTGTCATAGACGGAACCAGTGTTTCCATGGTCCCCATCCCCATGGAGTCCTATGGGTCTGTTTTGGTCATAATCTTTATGTCCGCACAATAGTTTTGTTTCACACAACTGCGCTTTCTGTAACCAGCGCCTGGATGCCTCCGGGATTGGTGCACTTTACAAATGACAAAATAAATAAGTGCACTGTCAGGGCTGTATGTGGGTTCCAGTACAGTAACGTGTGAAGTGCTCAACTGCTGCTCGTATTATCTCAAATCGAAGGACTGAGGAGATCTGCAATTGTGGAGTACGGGGATCTGGCATTGCATAATCAAGCAATACAATGGATAACAGACAAGTGCATTACCAGGGAAGAATCAAGCATTAGCAGCATGGATAATTATTATGTGCAGATTGGAATAGGCCATATATTCAGTTTTTGGTGAGCAAACTAATGTGTGAGGAAGCATAATTTAGATACTCTTTAAGGGACTATGTATAAGTGAAGTGTGCAAGGTCAGTCAATGGCCCATCTAAGTATCCCAGTGAAGCAGATTGCCGAACATTAAAACATAGCATTGCCTAACATAAGGAAACAATCTATGAAAACTACGCTTTGGATCCCAATCCTGCAAAAACAAGCACTCTCTCAAATCGAACATTTGCCGGGTGGGATCCTTTTCAAACCATACTATGTACTAGACTCACGCTAGCAGGGCTCTGGCAATGCCCAGGACTAAAGTCAATAGCCTCCTAATCCCTTTGTAGGATACAAAATGGTATGTACTATAGACGGGAGATATTTGTGGAGCAATAGCCCCTCTCAGATATGGGTGAGCTTTGACCATAGGATTCTCAGATTGAGTCCCTGGGCCAAGTGGCCTTGAATTTGAGGCTCGATAGGTTATAACGGTGGCTACAGAGAGCGACTGAATCTCATTCGGGCCGAGTGCTGGGTTCATCTGGGAGTTACATGCACATTTCACCTTTTTTCACTCCAGTCTACGATGGCACTTTCCTTGTTCTGAGACAGTGTTGGTGGCTTTTGGGGTGAGCAAGATGTTAGGTGGAATGCAACATCGAAGGGATTTCGGGGTGAAGGCGAATGGTGTTCGAGAGTGCAGTTCTGTGTGATAGTTTCATCCAAACGGAAGAGAGAAACCGCTTAAGCATATTCATTGCCCAAAACATACACACTCAAAACTCCTCCTATGCTAGACTGGTGGAGTGTGATTGGCTCTGGACGTTCGAGTACCAATAATGAAATATCAGAATTAATAAGTCAGGATAAAGGATCATTAGCTGAGCTGTGTGTACACACCGGTATTGTTATTAAAGGAAATCTTTCAGATTAGAATGAGGGTGCTTTGCTACAGCTGTGCCTCCGTGCGTCCGAGTGTTATGTGCTTGGACTCCCAAACTGAAAAGCAGTGGGTGTTTGAAGTCAGTGGAAGGAACAATGACAGAGCTGTGGGCGGGGTGAGCCACGTCTGGGTTTCAGGGCAAAGTAAAGGGCACCATGGCATAAGCTGGAAATCCTGGAAAGGGAGGCTTTGCACAGGACCTTGACACAAATGGGAACCTGTTTGGGCACCCAGGACCAGCGTTCAACAGCCCACGAGGAGCAATTAGCATCATCGGCCACGTTACATAACCCCTAATTATCTGAAAGAAAAATGTGAGTCTTGCACGCCAGCTGAGACGGCTCCTGTGCACAGTGCTAAGGATAAATCCTGCCTGCAGTCACGAAAGTAGCATTTAATAGACTGTATTGCGTGGAACAAGGTTTATAGAGCAAGCAGTGACGGCTCGATTAGCTAATGGAGGCCCCATTAGTGCCCTTCTCAAATGTGCCCACAAAGGGCTAGGCTCACGGCCTGCAGGCGGCTGTTGCAAACAAATTGGATAACTGTAGAGAGACAAAAGTCATCGGAAAGAGGTTTTAAAACAAAAACAGAAGATGCCATTAAAATCTGCTGCGTTGCCTGAAGCCTTCAAGATCAGCTCCTATCTGTAGAACTCCAAACCAAGCTCCACTCTCCGGGGAGGGAGAATGTGCTATACACTGGGCCTTCAAGGGTGACCTACCACGGCACTGGAGTAGTGTCTCCCTGCACTTGTCCTTTTCAAGTGCCCAGTGGCAGCACTGGAGCAGTCAATGTTCCCTGCACGAGCAGTGTCTGTAAATGTCCACCAGCACTCAAGTATATAGACTGTACCATAATAGATAACCTACTGGAGCAGTTGCCCGAAATTGATCCCCACCGAAAAACTATCCCAGCACTGGAGCAGTATTTCATTCACTGGGCCTCATGAATATCCATCTTCATAGCCCTGGCACAGTGAACCTTGCTTTGGAGCAGTGTGCGTTACTCTAGCCCTCATAACTAAAGTTACCAACGCACTGAGGTATTGTGTTCTGCACTACCAATGTCGGGTAACTTACTCGAGAGCACTGTGTCTGGCATGGGCTATCCAGAGTAAGCTCTCCCAGCACTAGCCTTCATTGATAACCTCTCCCAGCAATGGAGCAGCATGCCTTGACTGTATGTCAAGGATCACCTACGCATGCAATGATACATTGGGCCATGCACAGGATCGCCAAGGTAACCACTCACCCCTGGAGTAGTGTGCCTTCACTCCTCTAAAAAAAAAAAAACCTGTCCCAGCACTGGAACAGTGGGCCACACACTGGCTGGCACCAGTGGGCAACATACTCCATCACTTGAGCAGTGTACGTGCACTGGGTCTTCAGAGTAACCTATCCTAGCACTGGAGCAGTGTGCCCCGCTTTCGAGCTCACATGTAATCTCCCCCAGCACTAGAGCTTTAAAAAAGTCACCTCTCTAAAGGCATGAAGCACTCCATGCAATTTTAGTACGGGCACTCACATTGTTCTGACAATGCACCTGAATCCTAACTTGCAACAGCATCTGTAGCTACAGTACTGAAGCAGAACAAAGCTCTGCAAAATACCACATACAGAATTATGGATGGGTAGCTATCAACTACCCGAATATATATAGTCCACTGACAGGATTTCTTTTTTAATTTTCTTTTGAGTTTTGCAAATGCGCAAGCACTTATTTTTTTTAAAATCATTTTTTGTACATTTGTATGGCACTTATACATCAAGCAAATTGGGTTTAAAAGCGCGGACAGGGCAACGGGGAGGGAACATGGGAACGAAAGGCAAATATAACATTGAGAAGAAGGAAAGAGTCGGTCCTACTAGGCCTTGTGAGCATTCAGAACGTGCAAGTGCAGAGAGAGGGAAGGGGGTAAGTAACACCCCAGACTTCTGCAGAATGCAATTTTCAATAAACCAGCGAGTATACCCTGCAGTGACCTCTAGTGGGGCTCTCACTCTCACGCTTGTGTCCCACTGCTTCTCTGCCCCCTCCCCCCTCTACTTGGACCCAACAAGTCGCCGCAGTATAATAATCCGGGCCCACTTCACGCAGCGAACACCAAGGGGCGGGTGCATGCGGCCAAGCCCACAGGGGGCTTGAAGCTAGACCTGCAGCCCCATAGGAGACCTATCTGCAGATCCCTCCACGGCATCTGGGCAGTCAGGTACACTGGCACTCCGCAGTTGCTTTGCTTCTCCTCCAAGCACCCACTCAGCGACGGCGTAAAGGGTGGTAATTGAACTCAGACCTGCATGGAACTTTTTCTGGAACAGAGGTTGACCGACCTGAGGGCACCAAAGAAACTATGTAATTTCGTTTTGATAGAAAGAGCCCATCAGATACCTAGGAGTTGACCTATAGCTGGGGCTCCTCCACACACCGTAATTGCAAGGTTATTGAAGTGTAGGGATCGGGACTCTGCTGCAAATGGCACGTGCCACTCTCCCGACTACATATAAGGGATCTAGGATTGGGTTGTTTCTAGATTACAGGAAGGAGTTTTAGTGAGCCCGACAAACCTTTGATTCCATAAAGAATTTTTGTTTCCCAGGGCTAAAATACGCCCCCTTTGTTCCTGCACAAACCAAAGTATAGCACTGCACAGAGTTTGGAAACAAGCTCAATTCCTTTTAAAAAAGAGTTGGCATAAATTCTAAGCCGTTAGACAGACACGCAAATTACCTATGCTCTAAATGGAGTGTTACAGAAAGAAATGTGTGCAAAGTAGTAAAATATGACTTATTGTACCCATTTGTATATTTTTTATGCGAAAGTATACCACAGTGTGACCACTCATCTTTTCAATAATCCTCAATGCACTGGTTTGAAACTCACATTCTGTTTGTACCAGTTCCCAAATCGGAGGGAGAAAGAGAGAGTACGACCAAGACCAGCACATGACCATGAGCTGTCCTCTGCCTTGCATGTTTCACAGGTCTAGGAGCCGCCTGAAAGCATTTGCGACATCCAAGTGGCGGCGCATAACGGATGAGGCCACAGTCTCTCTAGCTTGGATATCAGCCTACTACATACCTAACTGACTCTACTCACAAGATTCCAAAAACTACGGCCTCCGCTTAAATGTGAGCACCAAGAGAGGTGCCTTAGCACGCACTCAGTAGATTCCCTGAATATGGTTAACTATTTATTTGCTAGTGTATATTTCGCACAGGATTTGGGTGGCAGATGCTTCTGGTTGGGGAGCAAGCAGTGGGTGGGCATGGGAAGGTTTTTTGGTTCACCTGACTTGATTGGGTAACTCTTCTTGTCGGAGACTCAGATGGGGCTGGGTTCCATGGGCATACAACCTCCGAGATACACTCTTGGGGATAATGGCACGTGAAGGGGTGGTTTCTCTATTAACATGGAATGTGAATGGGCTGTGCTCTAGCATGAAACTGAGGCTGGTGCTGCAGTTCCTCAATATGTCACAGAAGATGGTAGCCGCCTAACAAAGTTTAAACATACTATAACTTATGTATGTAGTAGATACTATTCAAATTGGTGGTATATGCAGAAATTAACCTCTGATTCATCCTAGTGATTTAATCTAATCTAAAATCCCCTGAGGGGTGAACAAGACAATATGAATTGTATTGTATGACTAAATTCTATGTTATTACAAGAAACCAGTTTTGTGTGGTGCAGTCTTTTTAATATTGCACTCCATTTTCTTTATCAAAACAATTGAAACCAAAATACAGTGTCCTGATTTGGTAGAAAAGCAAAATAATTAAGGCAGTAATAGAGCATAAGTCTCAAGCTTGTACAGTTTACTAAAGAAAAACAATGACCAGAAAGCAAAATAGCTAAAATAAGGTAATTCACTTATAGCATCATCATTTGCATGGTAGGATTCTTTACCAATAACAGAAGGGCTATATTTGTTTTAGTTACACAAGAAGTTAAACAAATTGTTTTCCCATTCGGGGAACTTTGTAACACAAATAAAGCAGGACAGAGTGATGCTGTGTTAGTAAAGTAGTGCACATTTACATATGGGCAAGAAACAGTTTTCCTCAAGATATCAAATGTGAATCCTATGTAGTTGTACACTGATATTTGGATCTGTGAGTGACCAATCCTCAGTCGGTCTACGTCAGGAAATAAGCAATTCCCAAAGATGTATGTTGGGTCAGCAGTGGTGGTTCTGGACCCTAGGACGTTTCGGCTTCCAGTGTGGGTGCCTTCATCTGGGCCAAAAGAGGATTGTATCTCCCTATAAGAAGGGGAGGGTGTTAGAGACTCACAAAAAAGAAACCTGTACCTACAAGTGGTAACAGTATTCTACATACAGATAGGGGACCAGTACGGCTAAAAGAGAGGAGAGCTCTCATAAAAACAAGGAAACTCGCCAACCTGAAGCTTGAGTCCGGGGGAGAAAGGGAGAAGAGAGAATAGTTCAATAATACTTTCTACCTTCAAGTTGCCGGGACAGCTATGGGGGCAGCCTTTGCTCCGAGTCTTGCCATAATTTTTATGGCAGAATTTGAAGCAATCCATGTCCTAACTGAGCAGAACCCATTCGTTAACAACATCCATCGATGGTATAGATACATCGATGACATTATCTTTGTCTGGAGAGGCACATTGGACACACTTATGGCCTTTTTTGAATGGCTCAACGCCAGATCCACTGACATTCAATTCACCATCACCAGCAGTGCCACAACCATTAACTTTCTGGACCTTACAATTGCAGTGGAGGAAGGCAAGCTTACATGTACCCTTTTTAGAAAGGAAACTGATAGGAATTCCCTCCTTCACTACCGGAGCAATCACCCACAAAATCTCAAGATAAACCTGCTATTTGGACAGTTTCTTAGGCTGAGACGCAACTGTTCAGACATTCGCCAATATCAATATCATGCAGATATCCTGGAATCTAAACTCACAGCGCGAGGGTACCCTAAAAAACCTCTCAGAAATACCAGAAAAAGAGTTCGCTGCATTCCCCGCGAAACACTGCTTGAGCCCAAAAACAGAGACACAGAGAACACCAGAATCACTTGTATTACGACTTTTGGACCAAATACCAATAGGATTAAGAGCATTATCAAGCAGTTTTGGCCCCCAATTCATCAAGTCTTACCTGGAGAACCTCCACCACGCATGGCCCTTAAACGCTCTAAGAATATCCGCGAATGGCTTACACATGCCAGGCTCCCGCAAAAGACCCCTAGAACAGGGCTCTGGAATCTTAGAGAAATCACGGGCCACTACCCATGCGGGACCTGCACGGTCTGCCGTTTCACTGACAAAATAAAGTCCTTCAAATTTCAAGGCAAAGACTGGACGTTACGCCAGCATACCAATTGCAAAACCCCTAATGTCATCTACTCAATCGAATGCCCTTGTGGACTCTGTTACGTAGGCCAGACCAGCAGACCAATACACAAACGTATTGTGGAACATAGGTCCAGGATTAGATGCCGGACACTCACAGCACCATTGGTCCCACACTTCCTGGAACTACAGCAGAACCAGGACCAGCTCAAGTGGTGTGTACTTGAAAAGATACAGAATTCGGGGAACGTGACCAGTGCCCTGAACTATAAAGAAGCATGGTGGGTGTTCAAGTTGCGTTCCATTGAAACAGGTCTCAATGAGGCAGCACCTTTGGATAACCGGCACTACTAAAGGGAACATCAAGGATTTTCTGTGCCCTTCACCATGCCCACCCTTATAGTTCTCCCATGCCGCATTTTGCTATTTTGCTTTCTTACTTGTTTTGCTTTCTTATTTCCTTGTGCTCCTCCTCTTAACTCAGCTTTGGAGGGGCCAGGCTGACAAAATGGTTCTGTCTCTCTCTGGGTGTTTTCTACAAAGTTTTGTACAATACTTAGCCTGTTTTCAAGTGTGTTCCACTTACTGTAACTGTATCTATGGTTTTTGTGGTGAGCCTACCATTTATTGTTACTCTACAGATGTATCACTTCATTACACATGTACAGCCTTCAATGCCAAGTTTTGTTGTTCCCTTGCACCCCCTCCCTTCCTCCCCCTCCCTTTTTCCCCCCACCCCAAACCCCCCCCTTCCCCTTGTTTTGCAGCCCCGGTCACTTTAGGGCCCCTGAGTACTCCACCTCCCACAAGCAGCTTATTTCTCTGCTCCCTGCCCTCTTTGTACTGACCTTTAGCCTTCAGGACAGTATAGGTCACTTTTCACATGGGCTCCATCTGTCTATCTGAACGTTAGTACCTGTACACATCTGGCACTTTTAATGCAGCGCCTACACGTTAATGCCGGGTTGGTCTCTTATCTTTTGTATGGGGGGGGCATCTCTCTTCCCCTCGTTTTTGGACTTCCAATCCATCTGGACCCTCAGGCTTTACCTTACTATTTTTTCGAGATTCGCTCGCAAGTCAGCTTGAATCGGTCCATTTTCCTCGTTGCTGCGACCTGCGCACACGCGCGGGAGCAGTGCACTATGGCGGACCCGCACCACGCATGCGCGTGGGAGCAGCGCGCTGGTGCACATTTCCACTACGCATGCGCGGGGGATCAGTGCCACCCCGCGCGACCTGCTTTGCGCATGCTCGCATTAGCAGTGTCTCGCTGTACGGCTCCTACGTGCAGTGCATTTATACAGTCACTCGCTGCTCCTCAGCCTTGCAGCTGTGACTTCGGACAGCTCCTTCCACATCCTTGAGGTAAGAAGCTACACCACAGTTGAGCCTCCGTGCCCTTTCTGCTCTACTGGACACGTTCCAGTGGGGAATCCTTTCTCCACAGGAACCTAGCCTTCAGGCGTGCAATTTCTAATCGGTAATTACTGCCTCTCTTTCTGCACACCTTTACAGGATACACCGCCTGCCCATTTTTACAGGGGTGATCTCTGGAACCACGGCCCCTCAACTCATCTGTGTTGGGTCTACAGCCCTCTACCTGCATAGGGCCTCTTTTGGGCCCCGAATATTCCTGGCCCCTACTGGAAGATTTTCAAGTAGGATCCCTTCACATCCATTTCTATTTCCTGCCACCACCTATCTACACTTTTCTCATGCTTTTTGTTGCTATGGGCAATACCAGCCCTCACATACATCCTGATGTCTTTCAGAAACAAGGTGGGGATTTCTCCTCCACCCTACACTGAGGTCGTGGACCCTGCCGCCTCCTAGCCGTTGAGAAAGCACAGCTCTACGATACGGGATCGCTGCGCTCTCCCCACCGCACTTCTATTCTCTCTTCTCCCTTTCTCCCCCGGACTCAAGCTTCAGGTTGGCGAGTTTCCTTGTTTTTATGAGAGCTCTCCTCTCTTTTAGCCGTGCAGGTCCCCTATCTGTATGTAGCATACTGTTACCACTTGTAGGTACAGGTTTCTTTTTTGTGAGTCTCTAACACCCTCCCCTCCCTTTTTTTGTTTTATCACCTATAGGGAGATACAATCCTCTTTTGGCCCAGATGAAGGCACCCATACTGGAAGCCGAAACGTCCTAGGGTCCAGAATCACCACTGCTGACCCAACATACATCTTTGGGAATTGCTTATTTCCTGACGTAGACCGATTGAGGGTTGGTCACTCACAGATCCAAATATCAATGTACAACTATATAGGATTCACAATTGATATCTTGAGGAAAACTGTTTCTCGCCTATATGTAAATGTGCACTACTTTACTAACACAGCATCACTTTGTCCTGCTTTATTTGTGTTACAAAGTTCCCCGAATGGGAAAACAATTTGTTTAACTTCTTGTGTAACTAAAACAAATATAGCCCTGCTGTTATTGGTAAAGACTCCTACCATGCAAATGATGATGCTATAAGTGAATTACCTTATTTTAGCTATTGTGCTTTCTGGTCATTGTTTTTCTTTAGTAAACTGTACAGGCTTGAGACTTATGCTCTATTAATGCCTTAATTATTTTGCTTTTCTACCATATCAGGACACTGTATTTTGGTTTCAGTTGTTTTGATAAAGAAAATGGAGTGCAATATTAAAAAGACTGCACCACACAAAACTGGTTTCTTGTAATAACATAGAACTTATTCATACAATACAATTCATATTGTCTTGTTCACCCCTCAGGGGATTTTAGATTAGATTACATCACTAGGATGAATCAGAGGTTTATTTCTGCATATACCACCAATTTGAATAGTATCTACTACATACATAAGTTATAGTATGTTTAAACTTTGTTAGGCGGCTACCCCCTTATGTGACATATTGCTTACCTCAGCCTTTGGTTCCGCCATTTTGGGCTGCCCCTCTAGTGTACCTGCAGTTCCTCAATAGACACTCGCCAGATTTTGCCTTTCTTACAGAAACACACTTGCCTGGGTCAGAGTGTAAGTTCTTCATGAGAGCTAATTACAAAACTGCCTTTTATGCCGGGTTCTCCAGAGGAGTGGTGGGACACATTCTGTTACATAAAAGGATTCAGTTGAAACTCAGTGGTTTGATTATGGAGGGGTGTGTGGTGGGTGGTGGGGGCACTGTGAGGTGCCAATCGGGGTATTGTAGCCATTTCTGTACCCCCTCCTCTCATATTTGACTTGCTGAATAAACTTCCAGACACTAGTAGCGAACAACCAGGCTGACATGTGGGCTTTAGGGGGGGATTTTAATGTCATGCACCTTGCTGTGGACCGAACCCATCTTGGTAAAAGGAACCCTGATGTACCTACTAAACTATGCTCCGTTTCTGCAGCGATGGGCCTCTTGGAGAATGCTGCATGCTTCTGAACAGGTTTTTTTTCGTTGTTTTTCTGGGGCACATTTCTCTGTGTCTACAATGATTTCTTCATTCCACAAGATGGTTTAAGGGCATGGAAGGAGAACATTGACACACAGGTGAAATTGTTGTGGCTATAGACTTTTATTTGGGGTCAAATAAAAGAGGAAAACCCTAACTGTCCCTAACAGGAAGAGGAGTTTTCGTGTCTCAACTATATACCAAGGACTCAGTCAGAATGTCCGTCTAAAACAAATAATCCACTGTCATGTGTCAAATCCTATTTCTGTCCCTTAAACTCTTAACCAAGAGAAGAAAAACAAGGATTGTCTTCGTCCAGAAGAGAGACTCCCTTCTTCTGGACTGAGACTTAGGCCCCGAGTCATTGAGCGTTTTCCAATGGGGTTTTGCCATAAAGACGAGACGTGTTCTCCAGATTGCATAAAACAAAACGTTCTACCAGTTCTCTTGGACGATTTGTCGGACAATGGCGTGCACAGAACAGAAAGTCTCTTCAAATTACTTATTTATGTATTGTATTTGCAACACACATAAACAAGGCACAAAGGCATAATAGCGCTTGGACAAGACTGACAGACAAAAGTAATCGCAAATAAACCTGGGGAGATCAAAGGGAACCATTAACATAAGAAAGCAGGGTCAATCAAAGAGCAGTTTGAGGTCTTTTTTTAAATTTCACAAAATTGGCCTAATAATACAATGGGGGATGGCTCTTGCCCCCCTGACTCTTCTTGGAATCACTAACAACTCAACAAGCAATGGGGGATATCTCCTTTCCCCTGATCTTTTTCAGACCTTTGTAGAATCCCAGAGGAAATTACTCCCTTACCTCTGGCTCCCTTGCAGCTTCTTTTATGCCCAGAGGGAATGGTTGGTTTGCAGCTTCTCTGCTAATTGGAAGGTAGACCTGGTTCACTATACTACAGGCACGGCTATTGCTTATTTAGTGGTGGTAATATACTCTCTGTATTTGTGGATTCCATACCTTTGATCCAACTGTAATTATTTCTTCATACTCTTTCTTGTACTTGGGTCACAGACCCCTACTTCATATGCAGATGTTCCTTTAAAGTCTCTCTCACAGGCTTTCCTCCCAGCCTTGAACTCAATGTTTTGTGTTTTTTAAGGGGTTCCCAGATCAGTCCTCCATTCCCAACATCTAGCCCCGGCAAGCCCCTACCTTCAGGGAGATTCAATTCGGGCTCTGACCGGCTCCAAGAGGCGATCTCTTCTGGCAGGCATGTTTAGTGTTGTCCCTTCTCTTATGCAGATCTCCGTGGTCTGTTTCCGGCAGGGCTAAGGGTCCTTCTTCCTTCAACTCTTTTTGGAGGCTTCAGCTTCTCGCCTCAGTTTCTCTAGTCTCCCCTGCTTTGTTCCGCCAACCTGCTTGTGGATCCTCGAGGAAGGGCTGAAGTAACTCTTCAGTCGTCCTTCCCTTTATGTTTGGCAGCTTACTGATGGTCCATATTGACTAGACTGCTGGCGTCGGTTCGGCAGAACGCTCTCCATTACTCTGAACCTCTTCCTTCATCCCAGTACTGATGTTATTCCTCTTAACTGGGTTGCTTGGAATCTTCTTTTTCGTAGTACTTTTGTAGGATTCATAAAAGCATTCCCTACTGTTCCTCGTCTCAGTACTTTGGAAGATATTTGCATGGACGCTCTATTTTACATAGGTACATGTAAGAGTGTGGAATTTTATTACCCTATACAGGGAGATGGAGGGTATGGAGTACTCAAGTATATTGTGTTCTTCCCTGATAATCAACCCCAGTCCAACAGGGGGGCTTCCATCCCATGAGACCCACCTACTGAGCACCACCCCCAGGTGGACTATCGGGTAAAGGCATCACCTCCCTGCCTCACCCCCCGCCCCAGGGAATCGGCTCCCCCAGAGAAGCAGCGACAATATCCTGAGATTAGACACACTATGCACATGCTTATCTAAGCGGAGTTCTTGGCTAGAGGGATTTCAGACCACTGACCACTTCTTATTAAACTCAATGTGGGAGGTTAGAACCTTAACCGACATGGCACATGAATAATTACTATTTAGGCTTCCTCAAATTTATTGAAGGAATATCCTGCACAACAACAATGTGAGTTATGTGGGCAGTCCAGTTACTCTGTGGGAGATGCGAGGGGTCAGAAATGCGAGGCGGACCAGCGTTGGATGATTTCTCAAAATGCACCATTTCATTAAATCATAAATGTTATCAAACGCCTCACTATCCCTACTCTGATGAGGATTTCCATGCCTATCAAAACTAAAGCAAAGCACTAACAGAATATCTGTCCCTCACACCTAAACATCAAATACATTAAGTAGTATATGGCAATTCATAGTAACATTAAAATTATATTCACAGTCTTTCTTGATAACCTGGCTAAACTCGCCTTCCACAAGTTTCAGGGTAACGTCAACAAGAAAAAAGAAACCAGGAAGTCCAGGTTTGTATTAGTCTGAATTCAGTTCCTGACTCCTTCAATGTCAAGTTAAAGTTCTGTTAACCAAAGTTCAAACAACAAAAAAGCTTCTCTTCTTGGTGAAATAAAGACTTTCCACTTCATCAAAATATCATCAGTGTCATTCTCAGCCAAGATGCGTTTCCACAACTTCCAGTTGTGCAAGAGGAAATACCACAGTTCTTTATTAGGTTAGGGTAAACACCACTTCTGGCAATGTAAATGAAACACAGTTCTTGGTTAACACTTAGTACGTCTTTCTTTATAAGATTGGGAGTCACGGTTTGCATCTTTGACAGGATGACTTCACAGCCCTTCTACTTTCACCTTAGCAACTCTTCACTTTGAGTAACTTCTGCAAGAGTTTACCATGAGGATCTACTTCTCTGCCTCATATTATTCCACCTTCAACTGTGCTACTGAAGTATCAAGTCTACCGACAACCAAATACACCAAAGCTGAAGTACTTGGTGACTTTAAACAATGTTTAGATAGAACAAGATTCACTTAACCACCTTCAAGTAAGCATTGCACTCTTCCTCTGAATATTCCTTTGCAGAGGGGCAGCCTCTTTGCCACTCGTGTCTGTCTGCAACACCGACTACCCAGAATTGCCTTTAGGACCCACTTCTCTCTTCTTCCTATTGTTTCTGGCAATGTAGGTTTATCAACTTCAAGGAACAACTACAAGTAGCAAGTTTCCCCATCCCCAACCTTGCCTTTATCCCTCTGTATACTGGTAACCAAGATAATCACCCAGAAACTTTGTTGCCACTCTCTTGGCTTCAGGTTATGTTATGTGAACTTCTAAAGAGCACGACCACCCAAAGGTAGCTTGGCGCTCAGAGGCAGGCACACAGCCAAAACCAGAACACCCCTATGCTTTAAACAGATATGTTTTACAGCCTTTCTAAAGGCCAGATGCTTGTATTGTTTTTTTTAATTGCCGGCAGGAGCTCATTCCACAGTTGAGCTGCTGCTATGGTGAAAGCTCACCCTCCAATCCCCACATGGTGGAAGGAAGGCACACAAAGCAAATCGCCTGAGGCAGAGCGCAGGCATCGCGTAGGACAGTAGCGGGTGAACTTCGTGCATAGATATTCCGCACCTTGGCTGTGCAGCGCCCGATGGACGATGCATAATGCTTTGAACCTGATGCGTTGAAACACCGGGAGCCAATGAAGGGGCCGAAGCACCGGTGAAATATGAGCACCATAAGGTATGCCTGTTGCAAAGCTAGCAGCACTGTTTTTTTAAACGTTGCAGTTGCTGAACCAGCCCCTTCGGCTGAGCCAGATAGAGGGAACTGCAATAGTCCAGCCGGGTAAGTACCATGGCTGCCACGCACGGGGGACAAAGAAGCAGGGATCATGAGAAACACTTCTTTCAGTACTTTAAGATGAAAATGACCGGCTTGGCAAACAGCTGCTACTTGGATGTCCATAGACAAGGAGGCAGACAGGACTACACCCACGTTTTTCACCTTCACTGCTAGAGCTGGAACAGGATCAAGAATCAAGAGAAGAGGGCCAGAAGGAAGACACCAAAAGTGAGGGATCGTGAGGGAAACCCACCACCAGCACCTCAGTATTGCCCCCGTTCAATTTAAGCCAATTGTGGTTCATCCAATCCCCCACGGCCGCCAGGCACCTCTGAAGGCACGACACCTCAGCCTGATCAAGATCTAAACGGATGAGGCTCTGGGTGTCGTCAACATAAGAGTAGCATTTGACGCCAAAGGAGCGGATGAGACACACAAGTGCCCAGATGTAAATATTAAATAGAATCGGAGACAGTGAGGCACTCTGCGGCACCCCGCAACTGAGATGGCAGGGGGCAGATAGAAAGGGGGGCATGGGGGCGTGGCCTGGAGGGCCAGCGATGAGGCAGCTCCACTAATGTCCTCCGCATGGGCCCGTGGCTAAAAGCTATTTTCTCCTGGTTTCTGCTATGCCCGCCATGAACACCGATATACTAACGCCCCCAGGATCGCTGTAAACGCGGTGAAAGAAACGCTCCTTCGGCGGCCGGCACCGCAACCAAGATGGCGGCCGCTCCCCTGAGCCTGCGCTTCGGCACCCTGCCAACTCCTCTTCCCCGGTGCACAGCAGACACTGGAAATCAGAGCCTCTTTGGCGCGCATTAGGGGGCGCTGATGACCCCTGCCCCCGCTCGGGGTCCCAGCCTACTGCCCGCCATTGGACCTCGCCCGATGCCTCAGTGAGCCCGCAACCAGGTAAATCCACGCACTGGGCCCCCGGGAGCCTGAGCCGAGGAGCTGAACTTGCTGTGCGCCCTCCTGGAAAAGGGCCACCCCACCTACCACTCATGGCGCGGCCCTCGCGAGGGGACCGTGCACCACCCAGGTGAGCCCTGTTGCCCTCTAACAGACGTGGCAGGCCCTGCTTTCTCCTGCATCAAGGGCTTTGGGGACTCTTTTCCCCACTGGCTCCATTTGCCTTTAGCTGTCCTTTGGAGGTCTACCCTGCTGGGGCCCGCAACATCTGCCCCCCCCCAGCGGCCTGCTAACCCACGCGGATCTACGCTGCCCCCTCCTTGTGGGACTGTGACGTCTCCCTTGCCTTCCTGGGGCGCCCCTGCCCACTTCCCTTCTTTGCCAGCCGGGGAGAGCCTGCTACCGCCAACTGCATCCTGGTCTCTATCGCAGAGGGCCGCCTGAAGATCCATGGCCACCTCGCTCTGTGAGGCCGCTCCACCGCGGCAACCTACTCCGCCTCCTGAGGGCCTGGAGGCTCTTCCTACCTACTCAACCTCCTAGGGTGCTCCGGCCCACTCCATCCCCACTTGCCTCAGCTTCCCCCTCACTCCGAAGCCATGTCCAAAGCATTGAAGTCCTCCAAATCAGCTGACATTTCCACCATGCTACAGGCTTTGGAAAAAGCAGACCCCCCCTTAAACTTACACCTCAGAAGGCGACCGACGACAAAGGGACGCTCACAACCAAGGAGGACCTCCAGGCCTCCATGTCGGACATGAATTCAGAATTCAGAACCTGCATGACGGAACTCACTGCTAAATTGGAACAAACTGACCAAAGGGTCAGTAGCATTGAGCAGAGGACGGGGGAGGCCGAGGACCTGGCCATAGATCACTCCAACTCACTAACGGAGATGCAGCACACCGTCCAGATGTCAATGGAGAGAACCAAAATTCTCGAATTTAAATAGGAAGAGATGGAAAACCGCTCCCGCTGGAACAACCTGCGCATCAGAGGGGTGCCTTCATCAATCCTTGACAAGGAGCTCCCTGAACATGTAAGTACCTTCTTCCACTCCCTAATGCCGGATCTGGACGAGGCCCAACTTCTACTTGATCGAACCCATAGATTGCGCCCCCGCCGGGGAGTGAACACAGACCCCCCTCCGGACGTAATTACAAGAGTCCACTTCTACACCACTAAGGAGGCCATCGCAGCCATGGGCCGATCAAAGAATGAGCTCTCTTTCCAGGGCGTCCCTCTACAGATCTTCCAGGACCTCTCCCCTCTAACTCTCCAGAAGTGCCGGATTCTTCGCCCACTCTTGCTCTTCCTCCGAGACCAGCAGATCCGCTACCGGTGGCTCTTCCCCACGGCGCTACAATTCTCGTCTAAAGGCACCTCCCGCACCATGAGCCACCTTGACGACGCAGCATCGATTCTCCGTCCGGACTCCCACGGGAGCTCA
Source organism: Ambystoma mexicanum (assembly GCF_040938575.1). Lineage (NCBI taxonomy): Eukaryota > Metazoa > Chordata > Amphibia > Caudata > Ambystomatidae > Ambystoma > Ambystoma mexicanum. The sequence continues at coordinate 414,653,074 of NC_090934.1, read as the reverse complement.
GACCAATCCTTACCGGGCCGCACGAGCCCGAAAAGAACCCTACCTCCCCAAAGCCGAATCGGGCCCCGTGGTCCAGAGTGCAGAGAAACCGCAAACCCAAGTGACGTTCGAAGTCGCCCACACAGAATGCGTAGCATTGGAACCAACCAAACGTTTTGAGCCTGCCGCGGACCCCATGCGGTCCTCACCCTCCACCAAGGCGGATGCTACCACCTTACCCTTGGAGAAACTTTCAACCATGTTGGTTCTGTCGAACGACAGCCTGGGCGGCCAGGGGCCATGCCGATAGTTTAAAATCGGCCCCCCTGGTCGCAGTTTGGACCTCCCGTTGGAGGCAGTTGTTGAATGCTCATATCCCACGTTGGAGATCAGTTTTAAAACCTTCAACCACAGGAGACCTTGAAATAGCTATGCCCTCACAGCTATGGCTGACTTGATTACCCCCCCCCCCCTCCAAGACTCCCCCCACAGCAAGCGGATCTCTTGAGCCAGCTGCCACATCTAAAAAGTTCATCACCCTGAACGTTAGGGACTTGAATTCGCCCCCCGAAGAGAAAATCCATTTTGCAAAGGCTACAGAACGACAGGACCTCAATCGCTTTCCTGCAAAAAAACTCACTTAATCCCATCAGACTTCTCTCGCTTGCGAAATAGACTGTTTCCGCTACAATTCTTCGCTTCCAATGGAACTAAGAAGGGAGGCACCACTATCCTATTCGCGAAAGATCTGAGGCCCCAGATCCTGGACTCGCTACGATGTCAGGATGGTCGCTTCATCGCGATAAAATGCATCGTCCTTGGTCAACTTTACACTCATTTCGGCCTTCGCCCCGAACGAACACCAAAAGGCTTCTACCAAGACCTGGAAGACTCTCCTCCCATTCACTGAGAGGCAGGTTGTCATGTGAGGGCACTTCAACGGGGTCCCCTCAAGTACAGATCCCATCCCCCGACATCAAGAGATCTGAAGTTGGCCACTGGCCTGCTCCACCTGTTCCGCACACTGAACGTTGTGGACTCCTGGAGGGTATTGTCCCCGGATGAGAAAGATTTCACTTTCTACTCGTACGTGCATCGCACCTTCTCCAGGATTGACCTGCTCCTGACCTCACTGCAGATCCTGACCTTCACGGATGATGTGGCGATTGGCCCCCGGATCCTCTCGGATCACACTCCAGACACACTAACCCTGCGGTTCCTTGACCCGGAACCCCCTCCTCGCCGCCAGTGGAGCCTATATGACCCTATTCTGGGGGACATGGCAGTGAGAGACTCAATCACCAGAGCAATAAAAAACTTCTTTCCAGAAAACCGTGACGAGGATACTTCCCCCGGCCAACACCTGGGACGCCATGAAAGCAGTGCACAGAGGGGAATTGATCGGCCAAGGCGCCGCAATTCACAAAAGAAAGCAAGTGACCCGGGCCGCCCTGGAAGCCGAAGTCCATGAAGCTGAAGCCACCCACAAAAGAAAGGGCTGGGCCCCTAAATCCTACAGGGTCCTGCAAATGGCAAGGAAGAGGCTCGAAGCGCCCTACGCTGACGCCACAGCGAGCCTACTAACTAGAACCAAGCAATGGTATTATGTCCATAACAATAAGGCCAACAAACTGCTGATTAACAAGCTGGCCAAGGAGAAGTGCAGAAATACCATCATGGGCCTTGGCGATCCATTACACAGACAACGAGAAGCTACGCCTGCCGGTCGCCCACCACTCAAAAATAATAACGGCAGCCCCGAGGGTCCCGGGTGAGCAGCGAGCATACATCCAAGAGGCGCCCCCCCCCACATCTGAGCCCAGCGCCTAGGGAAGAACTCGAAGCGCCCACTACAACCGAGGAAGTGGAGGCAGCCATCAAAAGCTTGAAAACCAGAGCCCCAGGCCCAGACAGATTCTCCACCCGCTTCTACAAACTCTTCCAGCCCAAACTAGCGCCCCCGCTGGCCCACCTCTTCAACTCATTTGTGGCCACCGGTACGATCACCCCAACGATGCAGGAATCCATCACTGTCCTCATCCTCAAGCCGGTAAAGGACCCCCAAGATATCAGCTCGTAATGACCCATCTCTCTGCTGAATTTGGATGCCAATATATACTCTAAGATCCTGGCCAACCGCCTTGCACCTATCCTTCCGAGCATCATAGACCCAGATCAGACAGGACATATAAACTACAGGTCGACAAAAGATAACATCCGCAGGGCACTGGACCTAATAGAGATCGCCAATCGGGACTCCCAACAACTGGCCCTACTGGCGCTAGACGCCACTAAGGCCTTCGATAGGGTGGACTGGTCTTACCTGCGCCTCACCCTAGAGCAGTGGTATTCAAACTGTGGGTCGCGACCTCCTAGGGGTCCGCGGGTGCATCCCAGGGGGGCCCTGAGAGCTCAGCATGAAAAAAGATTTTTTTTTTTTTTAGATTGGAAGAAATGGGCAGGGGTGGCCCACATGGGCGGGCTGAAGCATGAAACTGTCTCAGGCAACAATGAAAAAGTGGCCCACAGTTGTAAATGGATATTCATTCCTTTAGTCACAGACTGGGCCTCATTACTACTATGGCGGACCAGTAACAACGGTGCTGGTAAGCTACCGGCACCGTTGCTACCGTTCCGCCATAGTAAGAGTTGTGCTCGTGGGTGCTTGACAGCCCCCGCCAGGTCTGACCTCAGCTCGTCGGATGCACCAGCACCGTTATTAACGGTGCCGGTGCATCCGAGCTCCCCCTTCCCATTTGAGCCATATGGGGCTCAAATGGGAATGGGGATCTACCGGCACCTTCGAAAGGGCAATTATCATGTCTGCCTAACTCGCCATGACCTAGTAATTGCCCATTCGCGGGTGCCAGACCCGGATGCAACTCCAGTGGCAGCCGTGCCGGTTTTACCGGCACAGCTACCGCCAGAGTAGTTATGAAGCCCACTGTTTCAATAGTACCCAAAGGGGTGCTTTGTGTTAAAATGTAAGTAAATTGTGATATATTCAGCAACAATGGTCAACATTACTCACTGCATAGTGGCCCCTCACCCATTATGGAGGAGCTAAGGAGCCAGCCCAGTGAAACAGTGAGCACTCCCTCAGCTGCTTTATCCAGCTAATGGAGTGCTCCTGGGCTGGCTGAACTGTCAAAGGGAAACACTGTTTCCCTTTGACAGTTCAGTTTAGTTCCCCAGCCGCACATGCTCACTGAGCCATGCAAGTGCTGGGGCGTTTTGCTTCGCCAGCATTGCATAGCTCATTGGAAATGCTGGCTGGGGCACTGCATGTCTGTATGTCCGAGGGGGAGCTCCTGCGCCTCCTCGCACATACGGACAGAGCAGCTGGAGCAGCACCCACACACCGGCCAATGCAGAAGGTACGTTTATGTTCATTGTTTTTATTTAAACATGTGTATGGATGCGTTATGAGTGAGTGTATGGTGATGGATGCTCATGTGAATGATAGAGTGATTGCTGTATGAATGTGCAGCGCCTTGCATATACACATAATCATGTTCATTGTGTTAGGACCAGTGGGGCCCAGGGGACAGGGATGGTATCTTTTTACCGGACATCTATCATTCAAAACCCTCTGCCTTGTCCACAAGGCTTTCTGGGGCCTCGGTCCAAAATACCTTCAGCTATTCCTCCGCAAATACCTCCCCTCTCGAGCTCTTCACTCCTCTACCTCCAACTCCCTCAGGGTCAGTCGTTTATCAAAGAAACGAGCTGGGGGTAGATCTCCGTCTTCGGCTGGGGCCTCCCTCTGGAACAGCGCCCTGCCACTCTAAAACTTGAGGAGAACCATCTTTCTTCCTGCACTTATCAGACCTACCCTGTCTGCTGCCTTAAACGAAACGTAGCACTTGCAAATTGCTGGCTGCACTACCACTGTTTGTTGCCTTTATTATTTATTTATTGTTATTTATCTGTTTCTCCTCTGCTTCGCACTTTCCACTTCTCCCCCCTTCCATGCACTTTTCCCCTCACACTTGCGCGTTCTCAATGTCACTGGGCCTAGTAAGATCGATGTTTTAATCTCCTCTGTTCCCCTCCCTTGCCTTGTCACGCTCTGAAACACTTATGTACGAGCATGATACAAATAAAATTTCAATGACTGCCCCCTGGACTCCCCGCAACAATTGCAAACTGTTTGGCTATTTACCCATTTTTTGTTAAAAGTATGCTCTACAATGCAACATTTTAACCTATTATTTAAAAAAAAATTCACAGGGGGAAACCCCCCCCGAACCTCCCCTTAATGCCCCTCCACTTAAAAAAGATTCACCAGCCGCCACTGGCCCTCAGACTGTGTTGGGAACAGGATGGGGGAACCGAGGGACTATGGTGGGAGCACAATGGGCGGGAACCATGGGATAGTGATGGGAGCAGAGTGGGGAGAGCCCTGGGTGTGTGATGGGGTGGGGAGAGACCAGCGACTGGGTAGGAGTGGGATGAGGGAGCCCAGCGACTTTGATGGGAGCAGGTGACGGCGCGCAATATATACTGTCCATTTGGCATTTCTGGGGGGTCCCGACCTGCCCAAATTTTGCTCAGGGGGGCCCTGGCCAAAAAAGTTTGAAGACCACTGCCCTAGAGGCTTTTGGCTTTGGTCCGACCTTCGAGAAGATGATCTTCGTGAAATACCAAGCCCCTAAAACCAGGCTAAGAGTCAACTGCCGCCTATCAGACCCAATCCATCTCACATGCGGGACAAGGCAGGGATGCCCATTATTCCTGCTGCTCTTTGCTCTGGCCATGGAGCCGCTGGCTCGGCGAATCCACAAAAACCCCCGGATCAGTGGCCTGAACATTGGCTCCGAGCAACAAAGTTGCCCTCTACGCAGACGATGTTCTGCTAACCATCACGAAAATAGAAGGGTCCAGGAGGACGGCCCTGGCTGAAATCCACGACTTCGGGAGGGTATCAGGATTCGCCATTCATTTCCAAAAGTCAGCGGCACTCGTAGTGGGCTTAACCCCAGCCGAACGTTAGGCCTTAGAGGAACGTGGCCTGTTCCAATGGAGCACCCACTCAATCCCGTACCTGGGGGTCCGGATCCCTGCTCACCCAACAAAGGTCTATCAGGCTAACTTCCCGCCGCTCTTCGAGGAACTGGAGAAGGACCCGACCCGCTGGCAATCGCAAGAAATCTCCCTGCGAGGCCGCATCACGACATGTAAAATGAACCTACTCCCGCGCTTCGTCTATGCCGGAGCCTCCCCCTCCCAGCCCAAATTCCGCCTCCCCCTCCCAGCGGCTCCAAAAGGAAGATGGTTGACTTCATCTGGAAAGGTAAGAAAGCACGTATCCCGGGAAGATCGATGATGACCAGCACGAGACTGGGTGGATTGGGGGTCCCCGACCTCCAAAAATACCAAATGGCAGCACAGCTAGCCCACCTCCAGGCATGGGGGATCGCCACGGGGCAGCCGAAATGGATGGAGATTGAGCAATCCTGCCTCCCTCTCCCACTCCGCTTCCTCCCGTTTCTCCCTTCCATTTTACGCCAGAGCTGGCCGGGAGTACAGACTGCCACGAAACAATCGATAAAGGCTTGGGAGTGGGCCCGCAGGCATCATGGCGTTCCAGGAGACCTGAGTGCACTCTCTCCAATCTTCCTCAACCCAGCTTTCTCCCCTGGAGCCTATCCAAGGAACGTTAGGAACTGGGTCGCAGGAGGCCTTGAAAAACTGGTGCAACTCTTTGATGGGGACTCCCCCCTAACCTTTGAACGATGTCAAATGGCATTCCAGCTAGCAGAGACAGACAGATACTCCTACGCCCAACTCAGACACTGGTGCTCCCACCCCCGGACCCAAGCATCGGCCACGAGACCCCTTACTCCACTGGAGCTAACAGTGAACGACCTGCCGGCCTGGGGGGAAGATCTCAGCCCTTTATAAACTGCTACAAGATGACCCTTTCCGTTCCAAGCCCTCCTATATGTCCCAATGTGAGATGGACCTTGGGCATGCCATAGAAGATCCCACGTGGGTGGACATCTGGTCCAGAACGCGCACAGCATCCTGCTGCATCACCAACCGGGAGTGCGCCCATAAACTTCTCCTGTGATGGTATTCCCCCCCCCCCTTGCGCCTCCATCACTTCCAACAGGCCCTGGATCCTCAATGCTGCCATCTCTGCGGCCTCCCCGGATCATACTTCCATATGTGGTGGACCTGCCTGTACAAGAGTTCTGGTCTCACTGCCTAGCCACTATTAAGGACATCACTCAGGTGACCATTTCGCTAACGGCTGAGCAAGTTCTCCTGGGGATCCCGCTGCCAGACATATACCCGAGATCAGGGAGGAGAGCGTCCCTAATATCCCAGTTTTTGCTGGCAGCCAAAATCACGGTGGCCCGTACTTGGAAATCCGCAGAAGGACCCTTGATGACCCTCTGCTGGGTCAAACTCATGGATATTCTGATAGCTGAGAAGGTCACGGCAGCTAAAGCAGGACTGCTTCATCGATTTATGGACATTTGGGCACCGGTGCTAGATTATGATCAGAACTTCCCGGCCCTGACATTTAAACCAAGCCCGATTGCCAGAGCCCTTCACTCTATGGACGATCCGTCGCCGCCACCGGACCAGGCCGAATGAGACCAGAGAATGGTGCCCACCGTGGAACATTGGGGGTGGGAGGGAGGGGAGTCTGTGCTTTATATGTTTTGAGAAGCTATAAGTAATGTGTATGTATAAGCTCCTGTGTGTTGATTTATAAATAAACAAATTTAAAAAAAGAAAGTGAGGCATGGAGAGGGCCCGAGTATGATCCGCCAGGAACGATGCAAACCAGGCCAGCACCTGCCCAGATATATCCACCTGGGCAAGACGGGACAGCAGGATAGGGTGGCCGACAGTGTCAAACCCTGCTGACAGAGCTAACAAAATCAAAGCACCCACCCCACCTGCGTCAACCAGCCTGGGCATGTTGTCCTGGACAGAGACCAGGACACGCTCCGTGCCCCTGCCAGGCCTGAAGCCAGACTGGGCAGGGTCCAAGAGGTGAGAGGAGAGAGGATTCAAGAAACGTAGAAAGCAGAGTTGACACCAAAGACTCCAAAAGCTTTGAGAGGAAGGGAGGAAGAGAAATGGGGCAGATATCAGATACAACAGACCGGTCCAGAGACGGCTTCTTCAAGATGGGGATTACCATCGTAGCTTTAAGGTCAGACGGGACAAAAATCTAACTGGCAGGAATCATTGATAGCGAACATGATCTCCATGAGGTGGTCATGGACTATCAGAAGGGGCGCACAACTTGATCTTTAGAATGGCAGCAAGTACCCTCTCTTTGGAGAATCTCGGAAAAGGATAACCACCCTATAGGAAAAGCTGCGTCCACAGATTCAAGTAAATTGTTCTCACTAATAGAAGTGTTTGCCACCAAAGAGATATTCGCCCGAATAGTTTTAGTGATCGGTAATGCTTGCACACACATGGTTTGGGCAATGCGGGTGTTCTATTTAGCTCACAGCAATGCTTACACCATTCTTTGACTCTGGGAAGGCTAGTTTCCATTTTAATTGGGGAAACACCTTGTTCACTCTCGGCTTGGGCAATGCTTGCTCTTTCCAACTTGTAACAATACATTTTAAACGCTTAACTTCTATTTTTAAAATGGTTGGTTTGACTGCTTAAGTAAAGATTCAGAGGTCGCTCTTCCTCTGAGAATCTTTATGCGCACACACAACCAATTCTTTTTGTGTTTTTATAAGATTTAGGTTCAACAATAGAGTTTCACTGCATTTTCGCCTCACGCTAGTGAAAGAGAAGGTCTGCACATATGCGAGTGCTGCAACTCAAGTGTCCCATTGTCAAATACTCAACGATAGCTTAGCTTCACTTTTGCTCATACGCAAGTGATTTATTTCTGAACACTGTTGCCAGCAATGCTTGCGCAAGGAATCAGAAGGCTCGGACAGACTCACTGGCTTCTGTAGTCCTTCTCGGACTGCAGAACTTCTACGACTTCAGGTTTCACTTTGGACCCACACCCTTCCTCGCTGAAGGCGTCTCCAGTTCAGCCACGCAATTAAGGAGCCCCTCTCACTCCTGCTACTCACGTCTTCACAACTACTTCTCGCCAGTCTCTGACATTTATCCTGCTGCACAAGGGGAAAAGCAGCCTTCCTTCACGCCTTCCACTGCACAACCTCTGCACATTAGACTTTGGGGAAACAGGACAAGCAGTTGAAATCTGCTGTATCAGAGTCCCGGCATCCCTTCGGTTCTCCCACTTCTGCCTGGATTGCAAACAATGTGCTTTTCTTAATTCTGCATCTACTACTGCTGCATGCACTCCAGCCACAGTTCCAGCTCCAACTAAAGGCCTGCACCGGCGGGGGCCTTTTAAGCCTCTGAGCTTCCTTCAGGTGTAGGCTATCACGGTGGACAACTGCTGCAACAGGACTCTCCAGCCATCTTCCCCAACCCAGTACTTATACGACTATTTTATTTATTCATTATTTGTATTTAGTTCTTACAAACTTTAAAACATTTTTTTACATTCATATATATTTCAATTACAATCAAATAAAATCAACATTAAAACATGTATAGACAGACAATCAATATAAACATACAACATAAAATACTCAATTAATTCAATTCTATTAATTCAGAATACACAATACAAAATTCTAAAATGTTCTAAATGTATGAAAGTTTTTACTTTTAGAAGGTTCTAGAAAACGTCTAAAATCCTCAGAGGTCTAAAAAGAAAATAATCTAACAATTTCATCAATCGTTTTCTCCCCCCCGCCACACCCCTCCCTCTTTCAATACTAAGACACATGACTGAACTGGGAACCCTCTCTTTACTCAGGAAGATAGCTCAGGGGCAACGTGCTCGCCTTGGAAGCAAGACGACACGGAGCAACAAAGGTTCGATCCCAGGGTCCGCGCTTAGAAACCTCTGGGTATTAAGCGCGTTATAAATAACCTATCATATCATATATATCATACTCCCCAAGTCCCACTATACTGCAAAAAACAGGGGTCACACACTCTACCCGGGATCCTTTCTGGTGGCACCCACACACCATTAACACCATTACGGGGGAAGAGGAGCACATTCTCCAAGTAAACCACTGGCTCTTTGTTCTTGTTACACAAATGGTAGACCAAGAAAAACTAAACTGAGCTTATTTATATTAATTCTATATGGAGGAATCCAATAAACATTTTCTCCTTTGGCAATACTAACATCCTCGACAAAAACGCTGAAGCTTCTAATCAACTTCCCTGAAAAAGAATCCTAGACCTTAAAGGACTACATTTGAAACAAAAATAACAATCGGGTAAGGACATTTATCTTGATATTATTTAATATTACGATCCATGGCATGGTTAGTTTCGACTAACTAGTTGAATCCGTTTCAATTCTTGGCCATAATGATGGGACATTGGCCTCATGAAATTCCTCTAAGTCATAGAAGCCAATCCTGTTGCTTAATATAGATCTGAATATAATACAAGGACTTGTCCAAATGCTCAAATACTGAATATTTTTTGTTCCTTTTTCAGATTTACTTCACACAGTGGCATCAAAACATAGTTTACCTTAAAGTCAGCGTACCTTCCAAATCAACCTAATTCCTCTAATAAGTCAGGATGGAAGTCATGGATTCAGTTAAGCAGACTAATGCATCCTTGCACGAGGAGGCCTAATTGAAATTCCCCCTGCCCAACTCAATTCACTTAATACCTTTGTTCCTCGAATTACTTTCGCCAGAGACTCCATTACCAGTGCAAACAATATCAGGGACAGGTGACACCATTACCTATATTCCCTTTCTGCAATCTAAAACACTTTGATTTTACAAGTTTTGCTACACCCTGGTGTGATAAATTGCATTATATGCCTGAAATATGAACAGCTCTAAACTCCAAACCAGGCCACATCAACTTGTATCCACACATGAATCATTCCTATTAGCTTTGACAAAGATAAAATTCACAAATGTGTGTTTCAACTATTGACTTTGCCAGCAATCTCTTCTCGAGCAGAATTGAAAATAAACAGATAATTACTGAAACTTTTCAGAAGGCACTATGGAGTTAATGTGGTCACTTTAAACCAAAAGGCTTGATGCGTTTAGAAAATACATCAATTTATTTAAATGTGGCATGCTTATTCACTAGCCTTGTCCAGGTTGCTGCATTTGTTTTCAAAACAATCTTGTTGATTTGCAATAACAAGCTTACCAACATTTTATAAGTATTGTTATTGCATTGCACTTTTTAAAAAACATAAGCAGCAAAGAGCACAAGAATTTACAAACCTACTGTGAAGAATCTGAGGGCATCCTCACTTCTTTCCCTTTAATAGCCTCTTCTCAGGTGGTCAGTGAAAAGCCGTTGCTACTATAGCCTGACCCTGGGAATGGAAATGCAAGGGAGGATCACCTGGGTGGAGAGTCGGTTGGGAGAGGATGTCTGCAGGTGATACATGGTATCGCCCTTTCCCTGTTGGGTATTGAAGTTTCTTTTCCCTTCCCTACACACCTACTGTCCCACATTCACATACCTTTATAACGTGGACGAGGAAAAGGCAACTTGGAGTAATGCACACCTAGTCAGTTTCACCACTATGGTCCTGAGACGAGGAAGAGGACTATGGAAGGTCTGGCATGTCCCGTTAATGACCATCATCATGGTCAGGCAAAAGACTTGCACCTGCGACCAACTGAAAGAACATAGGTGCACAAAATGGTCGAGAGAGGAGGAGGGGTAACCTGTCTGGTGAGACGTTGACCGTGTGATAAATGGAATTTATCTAAGAGTACAACACGAGTATAACACGGAAACTCCTCCCTACAACATGGAGGAGGCTCAGTCTGACCGCAGCAGTCCAGTGTTCCTGACGTCCAGTGACGTGCCGGGAGTCCCGCCCCCCCATCACGCACAACGCTTATCTGGATACACGGAACGTCCTTCAATGCGTTCCTACTCTCCAGCCACACTCCATGAGTTTGTCTCTATTCTTCCTGAATGCCTTTTCAGAACACTTGAGGAATAGGCAGAGATTCTGAATTTCTAGCCCTCATCTATTGTGGATTATATTCTATTCTCTCCTTAGTCCAATCCCGGGAGAACGCAGGATCTATCCCGTCTGTTTTCCCTTTCACTTGCTCCGCGTCACAGTGATGCCCTGTCTGGCAATCAGTGCACAGTAATCGGGTAGGTGCCTCTGGGAGTTCTCTCTCTTAGTATTCAGGGCCGTTGGGATATTTCGTTCTGATTCTCCTTTTCCTTATGCTTCCAGCAGTCAGAGCTACGTCCAGTCTAGGAGAATAGTGTCCTCTTCATTTTCAGTTCCGGCAGGCTTCTGGACCTACAATAACTTCCCTCCTTCTCTCTCTAAGGGAAACAAGTGTTTCTAACTAATCCTGATAGAGTTTCGTTTCTGTGCCTTTCCTTTATTTTGTATCTTTAAGCTATCGGTTCATTATTTCTTAGTTGCAGTCTGGTGCCATTTTTCTTCTTGCATCCCTTTCCCTGACCACATCCACTGTCGTTTGGAGCAGTTTGAGTAGCATTTCAGGGTAAGCTACGTGTCCTAGTTTAAAACCACCCCTATTCCTTTAACGTCGGGGAACAGTCCTCTTAAGTGCATTCTATTACTCACTTATCATCTTGTTCTTTGACTCCTACGTAGCACATACCAACCAGTCCCCCTGGAGAGCAGAGCATTTCAAATCAGAGGAAGAGGGAGTTTGACTGGAATCATCGAACTCTAGCAGCTCTTCCCTGCACAGAGTTTTTCCCCTTTCGGGGGGTTTTCCCTGGAGGTCTCACCGCGGGCCGAAGCCTTTGGTTCGGGTCAGGGGAGGGATTTTCAGGTATTTCCCCATTTTCTTCTGGCTTCGAAGAGATCTGCGCAGGAGAAGAATACAGGTGGGTGAATCCGGATTGTGGTTTGAACCTTGGCAAGACGAAGATATTAATAGTTATTACAGACAGCTGAGAGGTGAGGAGCAGGGCTGTCAGAGAGGACGCTTTGTGTTGCCAGGGGGAGAGAGAGAGGTGTGGCAACCAGAGAGTGCAGTGAGAGAACCAGAGCCCCAGCAACTACCTGAGCCATGTGTTCCCAGCTGGAGCTGGGGAACACAAAAACCTCCAGACACTGCTGCAGCAAGGATTCTCGATATCAAGCACTGCTCGATGGAGCTCCCCACGTTTACCCAGGAGGAAAGTAGAAGTCGAAGAAGACTGCAGAGACGCCAGGAGGAGCAGCCGAGTACCGGTGAGTGTGAGAGAGTGAACATGTATATTGTGGTGCTCCAGGGGTGGGAACTGGACATTTGAAAGAAGCAATTCAGCTCAAACAACTAAGAGTGGGGTTTGGAATCCTAAAGGAAGAATACTGAATACTGAGAAAACAACGAAGCACTTTTTGAAATGCCACAAGGTTTTGTCGAATAATGAACAAACCCAGAGAAAGAAAATCCACCGACCAATGGGTTCGGTATGCCCTGGTGGACAAGTAGTAGTATGGGGCAAGTGAACAATCATAACCAAAAATAAGTTACTGCTATATTTAGGGTTGGATGCACAAGGGTTATACTAAGAAACTCATTGGACCAGCCACTGGTTTATTTTGGACAATACATGAATTTGTTATTTTTATGCCAGAAAAAGCACAAATAGACCATTGGATTTGCCATTTTTTGCCCATATATATTTGTTATACAAATGTCAAATTACATGAATTCAGACAGTAAGACAAATTCAACAAATGGTGATCACTGGATTGAAATAAAGTGTGAAGTTTTCAAAAAATAGAAACTCGAGTTCAGGCGTTGTTCAGGCATAAACATACTAAATGTCAAGTTAACCAATTATGACCACTGACATCTTGTGTGCAGAATATGATGCAGGTTCACATTTCAAAAATGAGTCAAATACCTGAGTTTCACAAAACAAGGTCCATAGATCTGACCACAAAGGGAGAAATTATTAAAATACAAAAAATAGATTATCTATTGCTAGTGGTTATTAGTGTGAAAAGGAACAATCAAAAAGAAACCACTTAGTATGTCAAATAATAAAAATAAATAGAAGACTGTTCCCCTATTCAATCTTTTATGCAAACAAACTTCTGATCTGGATGAGAACTGTTTCTCAAAGCGGATTGTGCTATACCAATAAATGGAAGCAAAATACTGTTCTGTTATTCACTCCTTAGTAACAAAGAGCTTTTTTCTCTTCTCTCTTGTCCTCGAGGACGAAAACGCCTCTTGAGGTGGGGTCTGCTAACGCAGTGGGGGGGAAAAAAATAATTAGCATTCAGAATAAAAGTGCGATGGAAAATGTCCACCTTCATCAGGGCGTTTGAGTAGAAGATCCAGTAAGTAAAAAACAAAAAATGGGGTCTATTTGGGTTTTCTGGCATTTGTGCAAAAAGCAAAAGGCGAATTGGAGCAAACAGGAAAACATTTAAAATGGATGAAGGCAACTGGCACCGTCCCTTCGTCCGTGGTAACCAAAATAAATTAGAAAGGACTTACCACGAGAAAAAATGGGGAGGGGGGATTGAAGCTTCTCCTTAGGTCCACCCTCACACCGGAAGCACACCAAACATCAAGAACATCATGTCTGTCCGTATTGCATGCTTTTTGCGGAAGCTTAAAGCTATCCTGTAAAGGAAGATAAGCTTTTGTAATCTAGATGTTGACTATATTGGTGCGGTAAAGTCGTATTGGATATATTAGAAATTGAAAATAGTAGGGGCTACATTGGCGGCAAACATATGGACAAAGTTAAGAAAAGTAAAAAAAATCACCTGTTCGTGTTGTGTGCATTGTGTCCACCAGACTGGTGGCGTGCGTTGAGAAAACGGTCGGTCTAACAGTCGCCAGCTCGCATTATGTTCATGTGTAGTTATCTGGCTCTGGTCGTCCTAGTATCCTCCCATAGTTTATCATCATTTAGTGTCTGCTGAAAGGGAGAAAGAAGGTGGCAAAAGGCGGAGGATTCTGGATTAGACAAACGTGCTTGTGGGGGCATATGTGTTCGTTTATGAGTGCGAAAATGCATGTGCCGCATACAAATACCTATCTTGTCAGGGGCTTGTGCATACCACAGCCTAATCAGTCCATTCAGTACGAATCCTTTAGTTGGAAGTCACAGGCGAGCACTGCTGTGGAGCTAGTCGGTCTGTAGTCAGGAGCAGTATAAGGAAAACGTGATGCCCGATTTGGTTGCTAATGTAAATGACTTCATAGGAGGGCGAGTCAAAGGAAAACCACAATGGCCAGGCACCCAAGTGTCTACGTCTTAGGGACCAATTGCAGGTTTGTTAACGTCTGTCAGGGAGGTGTGTGCGTAGGCACAAATGAGGAGCCTAGGCTTGCTTGAGAGGCAATGGGGTGTGTGTGTAGTAGGGCTAATCGTGCTACGGGTCCCGTACGTGTGTGAGAAGCAGACATAATCGCTGGTAAAAGTGTACATATTGTAACCAGCCCATCTATGCAACGATATAACACCCTATTCCACCTCCCCTACCCCTTGCTTGACAGCAACTGAACGAGCCGACAACAGCAGCAGGAAATACCACCCACAGACAGAGACCTAACTGTTAGCGGACAGCCCTCCACACACATTACGACACCACAAGACAACCAGACCAAAGCAGAACCAACTGGACATCAGCAAACAGATACAGACGAATCAACCTCTTACAATGCCGCGCAAACGACCCATTACGAGGGAAAGAAAAATAGAAGAAGCAGCAAACACTCAGGAACAGCAACTAAGAACCACAACTACAGAACGCATCCCCGAACTCAGGAACAAGATTCTAACAAACACAGAGAAGAGACAAATCCCTCTACTTAACTCCTCACCTGGCCGACAACGAATCACCAGAACAAACCAACCCAATGCTAGAAGCGGTAACCTTAAACTACCCCACACAATCGCGCAGAAGGATGAACACCACAAACAACAAACACACCTCCGAGGCGATAACACCGTTCATCACCAAAGCAAGAAGAACTTCCAATGAAGAAACACAACTCATGGAAGACTAACCCGATGAAAACAAAAACCCAAGACAGAACCTAGAAGAGCTATTCGAAGACACCGACACCCCAAAACCCACACATCAGTAAGAGATCGACCAGGAAAGAAACCCAAACACTGATCAGAGGACGACCTCAACAAGAAAGTCCAAGCCAAACAACACCTCCAAACTCCACTGCAATCTTATAAAAGCAAGATCCATGTCAAAACACTCCACAGAGATCTTCGACCTACTCGACGACAACGACATTGACATCCTGTTCATCACAGAAACATGGCTGGACGACAACTACAAAATCACGCTCTAAAGCTGCCTTCCAACCAACTTCAAATGCCTTCAAATGAACAAGAAAATCAAAAAAGGAGGGGGCATTGCAATAGCATTCAAAGGACACCTGAAAATTAAAACAGACGAACCGCTCAACATCTTCAACTGTGAAACCATGGTAATACACATAACAGCAGGCCCAAAAACCAACGTCACATCCATCCTGGTGTACAGACCACCGACATACGATGCAACCTTCGTCGAAAACTTCATAGAAGCCATCACCAACATAGCCATCAACCACCAACACCTAATCATCCTGGGGACTTCCACATCTGGTTTGAAGACAGTCACGTCAGGTCCCTAAACTCACTTCTCACGCAATTTTCGCCGAAGAAAAACTCATGGGCCCGAGACTGGGGCTGCCACATATGCTTTTCTTCATACTCCTCCTTTTTCGCCAGAGGGGTTGCCATCTTGATTGACAAAAAAGAAAAATTCGAACTAAAATCAACTCAAAAGGACTCGGAAGGCAGGACACTTCTTGTCTAAGGGACCCTGGAAGGAAAATAAATCATCCTAGTGAACTCATATGGCCCAAACACCGACGGACCAAATAATTCTGACTGGGTAATGACGCACCTGGAAACCTCAGGAGCTGCCACGATCATCTAGGAGGAGATCTTAACACACCGCTAGACCCCAAGAAAGAAATCTCATGGCCCAGCGGCCTCCCCCTCTAAAGCCAGTCTTCAGATTACCGGGATTAGTAACGGTTAAAACCTCAGACCTTTGGAGGCACAACCACTGGGAGACCTGCAAATACTCCTTCCACTCATGGGTCCACAACACGAGTTTGCGACTTGATTACCTACTGGTGTCCTCCCAAAGTCAATTCCAGTGGGGGCCGGGTCAAATCCTGCCCAGGACCCTATTGGACCACTCCACAGTGAATCTCGGATGTACTACACTAGGCAACAAAAAGATAGTCGGCAATGGAGATTTAAACCAGGAGCCTTACAGGACCAGGTCTTCGCAGACAAACTTCACGCCGAGATTCTATCCTTTATTGAATTAAACCAGGGTTCTGTCTCGTTGACTTGTACTCTGTGAGAAACACTGAAATGTTACGCCAGAGGAATATGCCTGGCGAAAGAGAACGGGATAATGAAGCCGATTAGTAGAGAATTAAACACCAGCGAATCCCAGCTGAAAGAGCTCGAACATGAATGCTCAATATCAAATGACTCAATCCCAGGCAGCGCTCAAGGCAGAACTGGAGAACTTCAGATCCGTAGTAGAAAGGGAAGTGAAATTCCTGTCCAGAGGTCACAAAGTACGTCAATATGGCGAAGGACAGAAACCCGGAGCCCTCCTAGCACAACTAGTAGTGGCCGAAAGGAAACCAACTCTAGTAGAAAGGATCTCAGACCGCAAGGGCAACCTGGTCCTCACAGAAGAACACTACCAAAAGCGGTAAAATACCAAATACACCGCCGGCCCAACAGACCTGTCCCAATACCTTGAAAATATTGAACTTAACTGGGTAAGCGCTGAGCTCTGAGAACCACTCAACAATCCCATTACTCCGGAAGAAATTCTCAAAGCAATTAAATACCTCCCCAACACCAAAGCCCCCGGCCCGACGGCCTGATAGGCCAGTTCTATAAAACCTTCGCCCACCAACTAGCCCCACTCCTACTACATGTATATGAGGAGGCATTGAACACCGCAGTATTACCACCGATCCACCGCAAGGTGAATGTAATCCTTCACAAACCCAGTAAATCACGGGAAGACTGTGCCTCTTACAGACCAATTTCCCTAATAACTCTTAACAAGATACTGGCAAAAATCCTGATCTCAAGGCTACTTCCCCTAATGCCCGGCCTGGTACTAGCTGACCAAGCGGGCTCCATACCGGGCCGCAACACAACATTTGGCATAAGAAGGATGTTCGGTGTTATGGAATTACTGAAACCAGAGTACCAGGCGACAGCAGTCCTACTAGATGCCGAAAAGGCCTCTGACTCCGTCGAGTGGCCCTTCCTTTTCACCGTTCTTAGATGCATGGGCCTGGGAAACTACTTCATCAAACTGATTGCCCTCCTGTACAAACACCCGACATCCAACATTATTTTAGGAAACACAAGGTCATCTGATATAGAACTACAGAGAGGGACCAGACAAGGATGTCCCCACTCAGCCATATTGTTCGCATTGGTAATGGAACCCCTAGCAACAGATCTTCGATCCCACCACCTAGACAGAGGCCTTTCTCTTGGACCCCACAAACTGATAGTATCCTTATATGCAGATGACGTAGCCCTCTTTATTCGCAACCCTGCAGAGAATCTGAAGCGAATTATGCGAGAGGTGATCAAATTCGGTAATTTCTCAGATCTGAAAACGAATCACTCGAAATCTGTCATATTCCCACTGCTGGCTTATACCAAAGAATTTTCGGACGAATTTGGGTTTCAATGGCACCAGTCAAAAGTCAGGTACCTTGGTATTCTATCCAGATCCCACCGAGCTATCATGCAGGACAACTACATATGAACAGTGGAAACAATACAAACCAAAATAAACAGATGGAAACTCCTCCCGCTCACTCTATGACAAGTCTCTCTAGTTAAAATGGTCATTCTACCTAAATTTCTCTACCTATTCTCAAACACACCGCTGCTACTGACAGAACAATTCCTCCATCGTATCAGGAGTCTGATACTCGACTTACTTGGGCAGGCAAGGTGGCAAGAGTAGCCTACACTACACTTATTCAACCTGTGGCGAAAGGCAGCCTTGCACTGCCGGACCTGGAACATTAATACTGGGCCACGCAAGCCCAATTCCTTGGCCATTGTTATGCAACGCCCCATCATGCCCCATGCCCAGGTCGAAAGAGCCCTAGCAACCCCGTATCTACTATGAGCTATCATCTTTGGCCAACTACTAGTACCTCACGCTGCAGTAAACATAGTCCTCACCACTTACGCTATCTGGAAGAAAATTGCACAAAAAAGTGGCATTCAGTCCAGGTTCTCCCCTCTCATTCCAGCAAGGTTCATACCGGGAATGCCCCTTAGCACCGAGAGGATATCTTCATAATGGATTGACAAGCTACAAATAAATTCATTAAGCGAACTTTTCATTGAAGGCACATTTATAACTTCACAGCAAGCCCAAGACAAAAAGAGGAGTAACGCACTAGAAATGTTCATCTATTTCCGACTACGACATGCTCTTCAAACCAACCTCACTTATTTCCCACGACAACCACCGACATGGCATCTCCTACACGGGGCGATACAGTCACAGGGCGAAGGCAGATTAGTCTCTAAAATATACAAGATGCCCCTGGCTGACACGACACCCCCACTTATAAACCCTAAAAAGAGATGGCAGAAACCCCAAAGGATCACGATTGCAGACAAAGACTGGACTTATATTCTGCGGCAAACCCAGAAGGTGTCCCTCAACTCGAGATATAAACAAATAAACTTCAATGATCTCAACCAGGCGTATCACACACCAGCGAAATCCCATTCACAACGTGCAACAATCTCGGCCACATGTGAATGCTGCAGTGCCCCAGACACAGATTTCATATACCTAGCCTGGTCCTGTCCATGCATCTCCCAATTTTGGAGCCTGGTACTCGAGAAAATCTCAGCAATCATAGGTGTACAATTGTACTCTGACCCTATCCTGGCCCTTCTAGGCTTAACCAGGCACCTGTCAGCCACTGGGCGTAGACTAGCCAGCTTACTGCTGGTCCTGGCACGAAGAAGGATCGCAATTAACTGGGGACGCGGGCTACCTCCAAATTTACAAAGATGGTTAAACAATGTGACTTACTGCCAAGACGTAGAAACAAGCTTTATATAGACTCTGCCTCTTCACGCTCGACCACCAGACATTTGGGGCCCCTACATTTCATATCTGATTTCCACTGCGGAAACAGCCTCCTAACAGGCTTTGTCCCCAGGTGCAGACCCTCAAAATCCCCCTTGTCCACTAAACGCTGTCCGCAATATACATACTGGTTGATGCTTAGATGGTGTTGCAGCTGTTGAACTTTGGGGGTTAGGGGGAGAAGGGTGGGTTAGTGGAGAATTCCATTACGGTCGGTGCATGGCCTGTTTGTTACTTTGACTAAAAAACAAAAATCAAGTTTCAAACAAAAAGAAGAAAAAAAGAAAAGCCAAGTACGGAGTGAAGGAGACAAGTTGTGGCAAAGTCAAGCGACTGCCATTGTGAGAGCTACAATGAATGTGAATTACTGACAGGTCCAGGGAGAAAACCTATGTAGGCCAAGGAAAACCAAGAACAGAGTGGCAAGGGTTATCGGTTGAATGACATGTTATGGGTGGACCATGTGGTCCGACAACTGCCCTAGCCTTACTGAAGAAAGAACCAAAGAAAGCAACGATACAAAGACTATGCTGTATGGCAACTACTGAAGTAAAAGAAAGCCATTATCTGAAACATTTTAAGAGCCTAGAGGATTACAGGGTTAAACTGACAGCATTCCTACAAGTCAAGAGGCTCACAGCAGTTGTAGTGGAGGAGCTGCCTGCTTGGGGAAGTAAACCTCGAGACTTTGTGAACTGTGTTACACCTGGGCAAGGGAACCCCAAGATTTCTTTGAA
Source organism: Ambystoma mexicanum (assembly GCF_040938575.1). Taxonomy (NCBI): domain Eukaryota; kingdom Metazoa; phylum Chordata; class Amphibia; order Caudata; family Ambystomatidae; genus Ambystoma; species Ambystoma mexicanum. The sequence continues at coordinate 414,633,133 of NC_090934.1, read as the reverse complement.
CTGAGATGAACTTGGGTAAGGGAACCCGGAGACATTTTGGTACTGTGTTGAACTTGGGGAAGGGAGCTCAGAGACCTTTTGGAACTATTGTTGAACATGGAAAAGGTGAAGAAGAAAACAAGCCAGAGCTAGAAGCAGCTCAGAACTTTACTTTGAACACCGTTTCTTTTAGAGCAGCCATCCCTACACGTGGCATAGCTTTAGGGCAAGTATAGGTTTTGGACACAGACTTTTGAGTTGAACTTAATGACACAGACTAGCCTTAGTTTCTTTAGGTGGGGAAATCCCACCTTAGCTTATGGCAAGTTAGGCATTAATCCATACTCAACAATAAAGACCAATAAAGTATTTTTCTTAAGAAAAGCAAATCTGTTGTCTGTGTCTTGCTTCATGATGCCATCACAATACAAAAAGTTTTAAACATGATAAAGCACCAACATGATGTGATTCTTATCGCCTCTACCTCACAGGGCCTTTCCTCCACCCTTAGGGGAATGTCCTAGATCTCCAATCCACCCCCCAGTAGGAGCTGTGGCAGGAATAGAGATAGAGCAAAGCATATACTGGTCACTATGCAGCAGAAGAGAGTGTGAGCAACAAACTCCTGCAGTGAGTAGCCACTCGCACATGATTCAGTTACTAAGGCCATGCATTTCATTGATGGCTGCTCAAACCTTCTACTAACCCCTTCCTTCTCAAAACAAATACTGTATGACAAAATACAGCACTTCAAATGGGTGCCCCACACTTAAAACATATACTCAAATGCTTCTGACTTGATTCTCAATAATGAACACCCAACGAGTGCTCCAACACTCTCCTGTATAGTGTTATTATTTTTATTATGAGAATTAAGTAATACTCATTGCTATTATTTTAACTTCACAACACTCAATATGCAAAATGTTATCAATGAATATGCAGCTATCATTTTCTTTGTCTCTGTGTCTACTCATACTCAAGACAGTCAACCATCTCGAAAGCAAAACAGTGACTTTAAAGGGTGAATACTATGTACATTTTCACTAGACCACTTCATGAAATGAACTGCCTTGTTAATACCTCTCCTCTTTCCCAATGTGATATTACAAATGGGCAAAACAGGCTCTCATACTCACTACTGTCTCTTGAGGGTAGGGAGAAGAGAGCTGATGCCAGGTGCCTGGATGAAGACTTATGGTCTGCAGAAATCCAGAGAAGTATCAAATCCAATTGGAAAAACCACCAATAAAAATCACCATGGTCTCTTCGTAAAAAGCAGCAAAAAAGGATAAAAATGCATTAAAAGATTTAGAGTCAACTGGAATTGACCACATTGAAAACACCAGCCATTTATGAATAAAATATACCCATGGGCGGCAAGCTGACTTCCATAGGTAGGGTTGCTCCCCATGCAGCTCAGTCCAAAATAGTAGTTCTTCTCAAAAAGCAAAAAAGAAAAGCCTTTTGTGCCAAAAAATGCAATTTTAGATGCTTCAAAATCCAAGCAGAAAAAAGGAGGGATGATGAGAGTGGTTAGAGCCTGCTCCCAGGTCCTTCAGCTCCGACTGCCCCCAACTTTGGCTCATCCAGGATCACGAGCAGCTCTGACTGCCCCCACAAGAGGCCAGCATTTTATAGGCATCAGAACCATAGTTTATCCAAAGCTAGAGGACGATTCCTCCCCAACGGTACAATGACAAAACATGCAGCCAAAATATCTCTGGAGCTTGACGCTAAATTAGCTCTGTAGCTTGAAGCCGAATTACCTCTCACGGCTTGATGCAAAATCATCTCTAACCCCTTCTGTCAACAATTTCCCTTGTAGTCTTTTAGGACTTTGTTATTGTGAAAGGGTACATTCAGAACTGTTTACTAAAACAAAAGGAATGATTGGAACACATCATAGACCATTGGAGTGCAGCCCAGAAGTAATGATATTGTATTGTACCTGTATATTCCAAAACAATCGATTAGTCAGTCTCAAAGCCTAGACATTCGGATTGAACACGAAACCTGTTCATAACTGCTGATATTTGTTCACTGCATGAATTAATTACAACGCATTTTACTATGTACATGCCATCATGCCTACAGAATACACAGCAACCCTAAGCATGGCTAAAATACATAACAGACATGATTATCTGTTAGAATGTAATTGGCTAACAGGGAAACTGGGGTATGACATAGCATTTAAAAAAAAAGCTGTTTTAGTAGACTGGAGACGTTACTGAGATTTCGTTAAAGGCTATGCCACGCTGAATTACAAAGGAGCAGGTCCCGGAGGACACTGCTGATACAAGATCTTAGCCTGCATGGGTATGAAAAGCAAGCAGGTTTAATCAGTAGGCTAAGAGTGTAATTCTAGTGTTTGGGCCTAAAACTGGCTCTTTGTCAATTTTCCCAAATTCTGATTTTTAATGCTGGCTTCAACAATTTTGAGGGGAAAGTAATTTAAAACGCTGAACTGCCTTGGAAACAAGCAGCTAACAGATTTTAGATGCCTTCACCCTGACAGTAAAAGGGTCAGAGGAGGATAGCTCAGGGGCAACGTGCTCGACGTGGAAGCTAGACTACACAGAGCAACAAGGGTTCGATCCCCGGGTTAGGAACCTCTGGGTATTAAGCACGTTATAAATATATCCCATCACAGGGCTAAACATTTTCAGCTTATCATTTTTTGCAAATTCAAAGTTTCTGACCGTTTCAATATTATGGCGGGTGAAGTAAGTCATTTTACCCCTTTTTTCCCCCCAACATATATTTCTGTTCCATGGCCAGACCATTAAGAGACAACTTGATATATTATTGTTCGGTTTGCCTTTCATCATTCCCTGTGGTTGTGAAACACAGACTGGTGTGGTACGAGCTTCGGCAGAGTGTCCATATATAACCAATGTTATCCCTTGTATTTCTTTGGCCAGAATAAGGGACACCCTCAAAGAGCAGATGATGCGAGGGGAATCCTTTGCAGGGGGATTTTAAATGTTTTAACTTTCATCTTTCTTGATCCATGGCTCTAGATTGCTTTTATATTTTTCTTATTTAACTACCCATAGAAGCCTTTGGCTTTTCAACCATTTCCACCCAATGGGTTATCCAGAGGTTGGTCTGTATAACAACTGCCTCAGGGTTTATGAATCGACAGCATTACAATTGTAAGTGCAACTTTTAGGTTTTACTGGGTTACAATGATTATATATAAGTCTGTGATTAGTTATGTCTAGTATTAACAATTTACAAGAGTAGAATTCTGGGTATTGACTCCACTACTTTATTGCTAAGTTTTATAATTGTACAATGCTTGACTATTTTACTTTTACTGCTCGTATATTATCTCTACAAGAGAATATATATAAATGCTTAACAAGAGAGTGAGCAAATTGTTGTGTTTCTATTTAGGAGTATAAAAGACTGAATTTTGCAAGAGTAAACACTTGCTGGTTAAATAATAAAACTGTCTAGGGCAGATATTTCAAATCTAAAGTAGCTCATGCACACAAGCATAATAAGCATTGATACACAGATACACACAGGAGAGGGACCCACAACAATATTGCTGTACAATAGCAAGCCTGACTGGCAACTTAAGGGTTGTTAGTAGCTTCTCTTGCACCAAAGCACAGTGCGCCAGTGCCTTGCTTCCGGTACATCACTATTCTCTGCCGCACAACATGCAAATGCAACATACAGAGGGAGGAATTAAGACTACCTTTGGGGTTGGGGTTAAGCTCTGGCGTGAATTGTATGATGAAAATCATGGCCTAGAGCTAAAGGCTCAAAGTTAAAAGCTTTTAGTCAGTACCCCCACACTGCCCCCCATGAGAAAGCATAATCAATTATTTTCTCCAAGAAGCGACAATTTACCTGGTCAGAAGACTTTTCCACATCGAGCAATAACCAGATCAGATCTGCTGCTCTTTCCTCAATGCAGATATGAGATTAAGGACTGTTCTTATATTACCTGCCCCACAACCTGGTCTGTTTGAATGGGTATAGACAGCAATCCATCCAGTCTAGACACCAATGCCCTTTCCATGACGTTCATGTCTATATAGAGCAACCATATTAGCCTATACGACAAAGTACAATGGATCATTAATGTCCTTTGGAATAACCCGTTAATGCTTCTAGAAAGGAAGGAGGAATCATTCCTCCTTCAACACTTTGTTAAAATCCTTTACCAAGAAGGGGGCTAATGTTTCCCCAAATGTATTATTTTTTTTGTATCAGTTTATTACAAACATTTTACAACTTTATTATAACAATCCCAGTTCATCTCTCTTCATGATACCTCATATACATAAATCATAATTCATATTCTTTCCTTTTCTCTCACTGTGCTTTCAAAACTTCTTAATTACGAGAGGCAGCCAAAGCCATATTGTCTCTCAACCTTTGCTTAATTGTCCGTTGAGACTCTTTAACTGCACATATCAGCATGTTTGTTGCCAGACAGAAGGGCCATCCACCAGTCTTCCACGTTGCCATTTAATGGCACAAATTTGCCCAAGGCTTCAGTTCTTTCAATTCTTAGTGCCACACATTCAGTTATTAGATGTTTTAACGATTCCACTTAATTATTACAAAACCAACAGCAGTTATTCAAGGTGTTCATATCATGTTTCATATGAAGAATCTCCTTGGTTGGCCACTGGTTTAGTTGTGACCGTAAGAACTGGTCCCGATGGAGCTTGATTTATCGTCCTTGATTCTCGCTCTAGATCTAAACTGGTTGCGAGTTTAGCTCTGCTGTTGATGGTCCTGATCTAATCAGATTCTCTCACCTTTTTTCTTTTTTTTTTTTGACTGCGCATGGATTATTGTGTAGAAGTTAGAGTGTAGGCCCCACATAGGCCAGGTGTCTTAACAGTTTTATTGACCATTCTTTTTTTTTAGTCCTTGATAGGGCTTGTCAACACTTTCTTGTAATATCTTGAAAGGTGGAGCTGTGTTTTCCATCGTTATATTTCTCAGCAGGCATAGTCATTTCCACAGCACTGATGCACTCAAAGATTGTAAACTAAGTTCATAACGAATTGGAGCAAGCGGCACAAGTTTCGGCAGCGATAAAACTTTCTGCCAAAACTGCCGTTCTAATAGGTCCCAGAAGGTGGTGTTGATATTAAGTCTGGCTTCACTACCAAAAGTGATCGCAGCTACCACTTTCTGGCGGTAAAACAGAAGTATCGGTATGCATGTGAACTTGCCGAAGTCACAATGTAATTTTGCTCCTTGTAATTTTAGGCTGCACATTTTAGACTTCAAATCATCAGTCCACTGCCACTCTCTTATTGATTTATTAAATAAGATCCAAAGATATCTGATGTTTTCCGTTCTCTCCAGTTGTTTCCTGCAGTGTACCATTTTAAGTTTTTCCCTTTCACACCAAGATTGGACCCAAAGGCAAAGATCTTTGATTTTTCTATATTGATTTCCATATCATTGGAGTGCAAGTAGATCTCCAAATTTGCCAGTAGTCGCTGTAAGCCTATTTGTGTGGAGTCCACCAGAACCAAGTCGTTGGCATGCATTGCCTAGCTGATATTATGCTTATTTATTTTCGGTGGAAATGAATTACAGTTCAATAGGGCGTCTGGCAGATCTGCAATATATAGTTTGAAGTTAAGTGCCGCGAGGGGACAGTCTTGTTTAACCCCTCTTTCTCTGGGGATCTTCTCGGATAAATCACCTTTAGCATTAAGTTTTACCCGAATGGATGTGTCCGAGTGAAGTTGCTTAATGATTTGGTGCAACTCTGTGGGGCAATTCCATTTTTCCAATTTCTTCCATAAAATCGCTCCATTGACCCTGTCAAAGGCTTGACGGAGATCAATGAATGCCAGAAAAAGGTTTTTGTTGTTCTTTAAGGAGTCTAATTTTAGAAGATTCAGCAATATTACATCAAGCTCGAATTCTACTCTCTTTGTAACACCAGTCTGCCTATCATCAATAATATTTTTCCAATTACATCGAGCAAGGCAATCGGACGGTAGTTTGGTGGACCTACTCGATCACCCTTTTTAAAGAGCGGCACAACTACCGCTGATTACCAAGAGGAAGGAATTGATCTTGTTATGGCAATTTTCTCAAATAAGGTTTTTATAAAAACAGCCCAAAGCTCGTTATGCTTCTTCAGCATTATATTCGACAAGCCACCGGGGCCGGCCGCACCCGGGTTTTTCAACTTGTCAATGGCGTCTTCTATGCCAGCCTGGCTTTGGGCCACATTCCACTCGACCAACAGTGTGGGGTCTTGGACTTCGTTAGATGGAAAGGGGGATTTAAAGACTTTTGTGAAATGTTTAACCCATGCCGTTGCATTAACTCCTACAATCAAGTTGGCTTTCTGAGTAAGCGATCCCAGCATTTATAATTGACCACATTTCTCTGCTGTTTCGAGTACATATCGGCTTTAGCATAATTTCAGCCTGTTCTTGTTAGCGCAGTTGTTTGAACGCAAGAAACCAATTCGGATATCGCTGTAGGTGTTGCTTTCTCCTTTCTAAAAACAGTTTCCTCGAAAGACTGCCTTTGAGAAGCTTCAGCTCTTTCTGGATGTTTTTTTTCGTCTGCTATTTTCTTGCTAAATGGATATTTGGGTTTGTGGTGAGCAACTTTAAATCTACTTCTTGTTGCCTTAAATTGAGCTAACAATGGACTATAATTTGCAGTATTCTCGCCTGTATCAGACAAGTTTGTTATTTTTGCTGTTAATTCAGTGATCTCTTTTGGTAGCAATCTTAACCGATTTAGTCCTTGATGTATTTCCAACGATGCACTGTTTGGTCACCAATTGAGGACTCTTCAATTCGCCAGGTCAGATTTACTGCATCATGATCGCTGTTAACCATCTTCCATATATTCAAACTTATGATTTTTTTAAGTAAGCTCTCTTGAGGCCCATATATAGTTAGTGTTTTATGGCTGTCCTGCCTGTGCCAAGCATGGCTCGCCGGGATATCACCATCTGTCTGTCCATTCTGCATTTTGCAGTTTACACTAAGTTGTTGCTTCCAACGTTTCCCTCGATCATTGATCGAGTCATATTTTGTCATATTGATGTTCTCATGCCTATCGACCCATGAATAATTCAAGTAATAATTCATACAATTATTATGCTATCATTTTGATACAGCATGAAATTGTCAATTCATTTAGTTACGCTGTTAAACCTCTTTTCTGAGATTTTTGCTGGATTCCAATAAACGTTTACCAAGAGGATCAGCTCGATTTTATTTTTCTCATCCACCAAGTTTTGTACTATAGTCCCTTGGACAAAAGCATTGGGATTTGACGACCTCAAACCCCTGCAGTTTAAGTAATTTTCACCAAAGTTAAAAGTCCAGAAAAAGGTCGTCCCATTGAGTTTTTCATTGCTGGATTTAGAAATGTAGTGAAACCATCACACACTAGCGCATCCCGCAAACCAGGTTTCCTGTAGGTCTTGATCATCTGCAAAGCTGGCACGCAGTGGAGGAGTCTCATTATATTCCTCCTATTTAAATTTACTTCATTTTTATCATGTAAGTTGTATTCCAATTGGAGCTTTTTTGTCGAGGATAATTTTTTCTCTAGGGGCTTGCTTCTCGTGTTGCATTGTTGAGCCTAAATTTCTGATTTGTGTTGTGGTATATTTCGGATTTAATTTAGAGCAAACCTCTTTGGTTCGTGCAGGCTGTTGCAGTTTCACAGCTTTTATTTTAGTGGTTATACTTTCCATTTTGGGAGCGGGCGATGCAATACCACTGAAAAACCTTACTTCCATGTTTCTATTTGCAACTTTGAACCTTCTGCGTAGTGGAGAGTCGTCTTCAATCTCTTGAACAGTTACTATCGATGCATCTTGAATGTGACTGTTTTTTCGCATATCGTCTGGAGAGGAACCAGTTGAGCTTGCGTCATCGATATTCTCGATTAAATAGGATGAAAGATATGCTAGGTCTTCGGAAGTAAAAGATTCCAAATCTTCCTGTTCATCTTCATCAACTCTTGGTCTTTTGGTTGCGTTACCACACTGTTCCACAGTTTTTTTAACTTCCAAACCTTTATTTGGAGGTATTTTATCATGTTCTTTTATGCTGATCTGCTTCGGTCGTTCAAATATTTAAATTGGATGAGGGGTGGTTAGGTTCCTAATGAACTTCTTTGAGCTATTAGACTTCTATTTCTGTGCCTTGTCACCCTTAGATTTAGTGACTATGGTCACCTCTTACTTTTTTTATTTGTGCCTGTTTGGCGGTGCTCTAAGAGCATCCTGTGCCTTTTTTGGATCAGGACACAAGATATTTGGATCCGTTTGGGGCGCTAATACAATTGGAGGAGTATGGTCGCTGTTTGATTGATTTTGTTTATTGTTCAATGCCAGCACCACGTCGGAGACCTTTTGCTTTCTGGTCGGAACGATGGGATCAATACTCGTCGACTGTAGGCTATTCAATGATCCAATGTTTTCAGGTCTCATGTTCTCTTCGTCTTCCTGACTTGGAGAGGGATTTTGGGCTGTATTAACGACTCCAGAGCAAGTATTAGCACTCCTCCTGGGGTTACTTCGAGTCGATGGCACCTCATCAGATAACCCAATACACACACACCTTGTGGGATTAGCAAATACAACCAGGTTTTGTGTATATCCACTTGGTGCAATAAACTACCACATCCATAAGTTCAGTTTTCTGGGACGTCTAATTTCTGGCTAGATCGCTTAGTCGGAATTCCCGTTTTGCAGATTTTTCTGCCTCCTGGTCAAGTCTTTTATGATTGTGCTCAGCCAGTGCTTCTAAAGTACTCACTTTTGTGTTGATTAATGCGAGCAAAGTATTCTAGTCTTTTATTACTTCATGCAAAGATTCATATAATTTTATAAAAGGGATCATCGATGTAGAAGCAACGGCCATTACATTGTTGTGGATTTGAAGGCCAGCGGCCACTGACAAATGTCTGCTAATGGATTCTCTTTCACTTTCGTTCTGTCGCGATTGATTATTGTTGCCTGGTAAGTCATCCAAGGGAGAGCTTCCATCTTGTTGAATTCTGTTATTAGATGCATTATTTCTGTTATTTATGACTCGGGAAGAGTAAGGCATCTTTTTGTTCGTATGCAGGGTAAACAACTTATTGCCTGCCAAAGGAGTGCTTGTTAAATCAATATGCCCTTGTGCCGTGTGTGCATATGATATGATATGGCATTTATAACGCGCCTATACACAGGTGTTTCAAGGCGCGACGAGGCAAGGGAAGGGAACAAAGGGAGAACAGACAATAATCCTACTAGGCCAGGTGACATTCAGATCACGCAAGTGCGTAGGGAAGGGGGATAGAACAGTGCAGTACAAGGGAATAAATAATAACAATAAGTAAAAATAACGGCCCGCAATCGGCAAGTGCAGGGTAAGTCCGGAACATCAGGTGTCAAGGGCTGGTAGGGGGCTGGTAGGGGGACTGTAGGGATACAGAACAATCCCCAAGTGCGGGGGTTGCCTGGTGGGCAGTGCAGGTGTGCGACGCTGGCAGGGGAGGGACCTGGGCCCGCTATCAGAGGGTGTCCAGGTAGCCAGTGCAGTAACTGGTTACAACCAGGTCGTCAGCAGAGGAGAGGAGGAGAAAAGGCAGAAGCAAAGAGAAAGCTTTTGAGGTGCTTCCGGAACCGGAGATGATTCTCCACAAGTTTAAGGGAGGCAGGGAGGCTGTTCCAGGGGGAGGCACAAGGCGAGGAAAGATATCTACCACCACCTTGTTATTTGGAGAAGCGACTGACCCTGAGGGAGTTGGAGACGGATGAGCGAAGAGCTTGAGAAAGAAGATATATAGGAAGGGAGAGTTGAAGGTATTGAGGCCCCAGAAGGCCTTGCGGACAATGCAGAGGGGTTTGAACTTAATCCTCGCAGCCACTGGGAGTCAGTGCAGAGATTTCAGTCCTGGAGAGATACGATCCCTGGGCTTGAGGCCAAGGCTCGCAGTCCGGTTCTGGATGAGTTGCAGAGGGCGGAGAGTAGAAGCAGGTAGATTTAGAAAGAGGCTGTTGCAATAGTCCAGCCTAGAGAGAACCAGAGCTCTGGAAACAGTGAGCTTCTGGGGGAAGGAGAGGAAGGGAAGAATACCTCTGAGGAGGTGCAGCTGGTAGTGTGACTTCTTGGAGACATCGGAGATGTGAGGCGAGAAGGAGTGTGTGGAGTCGAAGATGACCCCAAAGTTTACAGCCTCACAAGTGGGAGCAGGGAGAGGGCCAAGAGAGGCCGGACACAGAGTGACAGGAAAGGAGGGTGTGGATGTGCCGATGAGGAGAATCGTGGTCTTACTGGCATTAAGGCAGAGATTACTGGCGGCACACCACTCCTGGATGGCGGACAGACAGATGAGAGGGTGAAGAGGTGGCTGAGGATAGCCTGAAAATGAGCTGAGTGTCATCCGCATAGCACTGGAAGTTGCGGCAGAGCGCAGCAATGCGTTGGGCAAGAAGTGCCAGGTATTGGTTGAACAGACAGGGAGAGTGGTTAGACCCCTGGGGAACAATGAGTTGAACCTAGGAGGGTCGATCGGAGAGAAAAGAATTCAGCTATGCCAGGGCCTGACCGGTGATACCCAGGTTATCACGGAGACGGTTGAGCAGGTTGGCATGGTTGACTGTGTCGAAGGCGGAAGAGAGATCAAGTAAGATGAGGAAACGGGGTATTGGAGTCAAGGTTAGAGAGCAGGTCTTCACAGATGTTCAGGAGAGCAGTTTCTGTGCTTCTGGCAGCTCTGAAGTAAGACTGATGGTCATGGAGACAAACAGATTCAGTGTGAAGATTAAGCTGTGATATGGCCAGCTTTTCCAGGAGTTTGCCCAGAAAAGGAGGGATGGATATTGGGCGATAGTTAGCCGGGCAGGAAAGGTCGGGAGAGGGTTTCTTGAGAAGAGGGTGCACAAGGGAGTGCTTCCGGTGGGAGGGGAAGACTCCAGTGGCAAATGAGTGGTTGCAGAAATCAGCCAGTGCAGGTGCCAGGGAGGCAATGGGGTCCTTGATGGTTTTGGAGGAACAGGGAAGAACCTGTTTTGACGAGACTTTCATAGATCGGACTTGTCTAGAAACCTCATCTATAGAGAACAGGGGAAAGGCAGAGAAGGAGGGAGGAGAGGTGGCCAAAGAGGGGCCAGCGGAAGAGCAGAGAGTAGAGGGAGAAGGGGGGGGGGGAGGGGGAGAGGGAGAGGGAGAGGACAGGATGTCCTGAGTTTTAGAGATGAAATGAGAAGCCAGTGCTGTGCAGGGGGCCTGGGAAGTGACAGGAGAGGTATAGACTGTGGCAGGATTGGCCAGTTCCTTGCAGATTTTAAAGAGTTCAGCAGAGTGGTTCGATGCCGCAGAGACACGGGCTTGGATGTGAGCTCTCTTCTTAGTGTGAACAGAGAGCCAGTATTTGCCTTTGGAGCAGGCAGCAGGCCAGTTTGTCAGAGGTTGTACATAAAGCATGCCATTTCCTCTCAGCTGCCCTGCACTTGCGTATAAGGGTGACGAGGTCCGAGTCGTATCAGGAGTTGCACTTGACTTTCGGCTTCAGGAGGTTCCTCATGACAGGGGCAAGAACATCGAGAGTATCAGATTTAGCAGAATAGAGCACGGAAAGGGCTGTGTCAGGGTGTGAGTCAGCCAAGGGAGGACAAGGGGGGGGGGGGGGGTTGTTTGGAGAAAGTGGTGGCGAAAGTCTCAACTGACATGCGCTTCATGGGTCGGATGACCGAGAAGGTGGGTGGTAGTGATGAAGTTGGCTTGGCCTGAGGGGTAGAGAGGATGAGCTGGGAGGAAAGGAGAAAGTGATCACTCAGAGGGAGAGGGAGAGGGAGAAGGACAGGGGGAGGGGGAGGGTGAGAGAGAGGGACAGGGGGAGGGTGAGAGAGAGGGACAGGGTGAGAGAGAGGGACACAGGGAGAGGGGGAGAGAGGGGGAGAGAGGGAGAGAGGGAGAGAGGGAGAGAGAGAGAGAGAGAGAGAGAGAGAGGGGAGAGGGGCAGAGAGGGGGGGAGAGGGGCGGAGAGGGGCAGAGAGGGGGGGAGAGGGGGGAAAGGGGGTGAGGGGGGGAGAGGAAGGAGAGGGAGAGAGGGGGGAGAGAGGGGGGAGAGAGAGAAAGGGGGAGAGGTAGAGAGAGAGGGAGGTAGAGAGAGGGGAAGAGGGGGAGAGAGGGGGAGAGATCCTGCAGACGAGGCATTTGAAAGAGGAGTAGGCCTGCGTAGGAATTACAGAGGCAGGAATCCACTCTAGGGAGATCAGGGCTACACCCACTCCGGAACGGTTGGACCTGGGCGCAGAGAGGATCTTTTAGCCGTCACTGAAGAGAGTGTCAAAGCAACATCTGCGGCCGTGCAAACAGATCTGGAAGGCATCTCTCAGTGACCCCCCCTATAGGGAAGGTCTGGTATGACAAGTACGACACTGACACAATGGATACAATTTGTTAAACCTTATTGAAAATGTTGGGGTCGGAGAAACTTCTATTTTACCCTATAACTAAGATGGGAGTAGTCTTGACCATCAAACTAAAAACAAAACAGTTTTAGTTGAGTCTGTCAAATCAAAATGGCCTATGCTAACTAACACCTAATGCCTTCCCAATCTCTTCTACAAAAAGGTAGTTGAACCAGTTCTGCTCATCACGTTAAACCTCTCTGAGTAAAGCTTTCCTTGTAGGCAGGATGACACACTATGACTCGGTTTCTGACACTAAGAAGTTCCAAACCATGGATTGAGGCTCACCTGCCCTTCCACGTTAAAGTCTTTCTTGGCTCTCAAAATTGTATTCCAACGCTAAGTTCGCAAAGGTCCCCGTGCACCGTGCTCAGACCTTACAGAACACAGATCACTTAGGTCCCCCCTCTGACGGGCTCAGACCTCTCACATTATAGTTCATTACAAACTTGCCGGGGCTGGGTGGGGGTCCCTTCCCCAAGCTCATTATACTTACGGTCTCCCTCAATCAGGTTCGAACCCCTTTTACGAATATCAAAGACTAGTGGGTGGCTCTTCACAGATGACAGCAAGAGCACTTTGACTCAAACTTCAAGCTTAATTCACTTTTGCTGTTTGGTCACTTTAGAACTTCAAAAAATGTACCTTTCACAGAGACTTTTGAATGGGCTACTTCTTTTCGCCTGACCACTCTGTTACTTAGTATTGCTGATCTCACAGCTGTTTTTTTACTTCAAAGTTCATTCACAGCTCTGCCTTTCTTCACGTCTCATCTACACATGTGCAGCCTTTACTTGTAATATATTGTTGCTACCTCATTCGCTTCAACACACACCGGTCTATCAGGTCGCTTGCCAACTCACCGGCTGTGTGTGCTTCTTTATTGCTTTGCTATTTCAAATTAACAAGTCAAGGCTAGTACCACAGGCTTGGCCTCGCCTCCCCAATTCTGCCGTTCATCCGGGAGGGTCACTGGCGTCTTTGGAACACACTGCAATCTTCACTTGTGGGATCTGGCTTTCTTCACAAGTCTTTCACAGTCTGTCGGAGGCAACGACCTCCAGTAGGAAACCCTTGGAGTTTTCTACCCGCTGCTCTTGTCCCTGTCCGTTGCTCTGCTGCAGTAGGTGTGCCTTTGTCCCGAAAGTTCTGCTAGTACTCGTGTTCCACCTTGCTCAGTGTGTGTCTTTAGGTGTTGCCTTTTATTAGTATGAGAAGAGTTAACTGTTAACAGGTATATGCACTTAGTGTAAAGTGCCTGACTTTACATTACCCGATAAACTGGACATGTCCAGTACGATGTGAGAGAGTTAGTCTGGTTACTCTCAGTCACCCACTTCCTCTGCCAGTGTGTGTAAAAAAATGGAGGGGTGGGGGGGGAAGTGGAGGGCAGTTGGAACTTCAGATAATGCTATGAAATGGGATGGGTAGATGAACAAAGGAGGGGGTATTATCGTGTCCCACCATCAGCTGTCTCACCCCCAGACCCCAAAGACCCTTCACCCAGGTGAGCCTCCCGCACTGGTCCACCACCAGGAACTGGATCCAAAAGCGATGGCTGTATCCTGGCCAACGTCGATGACAATCCCCCCCCCGAGGACTAGCGGGTAAAACACCCTTTAGTTTCACATACCCCAAAATCTGACCTGCCGATGAAGACAACTGGGGGCACTTGGCACTCCGAGGGGAATGCAAACACATCTAGGTCTGCAAACCCCCAATGCTGGAACAGGGGTAACAAGGAGTTTTGCAACTCCCAATAGTAGGTGTTGAACCCCAAGCGACTGGTCCGCTTCTGCATTTTTGTTCCCCGGGAGGTAGACGGTTAAGATACAAATGCACAACCAGACGGGCTTAAGGATTGCTCCAATATTCAATATGACAAGAGCAAAGATTGGAAGTCCGGCAGAATCTTCGAAACTGGTTGTCGGTCACCTAGAGGGAAAAAATTGTGACCCGACATCTAAATCAGAGATGAATAATCTTGATCAACCAGTAGGTGTCGGAAGTAAAGCAAATACAATTGTTCCAGTAACAATTTCATCTCCTGAAGCTATAGTTGAGAGACCAACAACCACTCAAGAAGATCAAAATCCCTATGCGATCCCGAGACTTTGGTTTACTAACGAGGAAAATAGACAGTCCGGCAAACCATTGAACAGGGGAGCGATTTTGTTATTAGTCAAAAAACTTTTGGAATTATATTAATTTTCAACAAAAGACATCGAATATGTTCGTTTTCCTAAACCGGACTGCGGAAGTTGGATTTATTTCTAAACTGGGGGTGAAGGCCTTCTTAAATTTGGCAGAAAAATTGTGCTGTTTGGGTCTGGAAGTGCATGACAAATTACCGTCTTACGCTGTAGAAGTGGAAGAAGCTGAGAAAAACGAAGCAACTGAGGGGAATGGCTTTGTAACGCAAGCTAGCCAGCAAGAAAAGAAAGAAAACAATACCAAAGAAGGGTCGCAGCCGTTATCCTGGCCAATGCTACCAGAAATAATTATGCAAGTCTGCCAGAAGTTGGGAGTAGTTAAAGCGTCTCTTTAGTAGTAAAAATTTAAGAATCACCAGTTGGAACTCACGAAGGTCCTGATCCTTCAAAAACAATAAAATGAGAGCATTGTTATTTGGGAAGAGTGACTTTATCCTACTACAAGAAACCTGGTTAGTAAATACTCCAGAATTTGAGGGTTTCAACTTGATAATACACTCAGCATATAGTAAACCCAAGGGCAGACCGATGGGGGGTTTATTGATCGCCTGTAGAAGGGTTTTATTTAAAGGAATAACAACTATACCCTGTAAACAAGAAGGAATTCTTGTGGTCAGAGCAGTCACTCCTCTAGAAAACAACCTATCAAAAGAGATAATAATCATTAACTTGTATTGGAACCCAGCCAGGGAAAAAATACTGGAGTTTTTAGGATCGATCTCGGTAGTCCTCAGTGACATTAGTATAACATATCCTGGGGCCTATATAATAGTCGCAGGGGATCTAAACTCGCAATGTATTAAAATTAAACACAAATGCCCTACAGGAAAAATAAAGGAAATCACATCCAATGGTAGAAAATGGTTGATTCTTTGATGAATGGGACTTAAAACTCTTAAATGGATCTGTAGAAGGCGGTGTACCACCTGCTGCAACGTGGGAGAGGGGGTCCATAGAGTCAACATTGGATTACGTCCTTTTATGAACACATTGGTTTGGGAAATGTATACACTTGTCAGTGGAAGATGGTGGAACAAGCGATCATAAGCGATTAGTCACACAGATAAGTTTGCATTGTAGAGATACAATAGAGGTCTGGGACCACCGGGTAGTTGTAAATGCTCAGAAAAATCGGTTGGTGAAATATAAGAGAGAAGGGGAACACTTGAATGATGGCCTGGATAGACTTTATAATTGGGAGAACCCAGAAATCCTATATCAAATTTGTAACCCGCTATTTTTTCACGAATTCATATGGAAGATTGATCCACCATCGAATACTCGGAGGGGTCTTCAACAAACCCACAAACATCACTTACAAGTTCTAGACCAATTACGCTGCTTGACATGGAGAGCAAGTTGTTCACTACCTTAATATTAAGAGAATTGGAAACTTGGGCAAGAAATAACAATATAATCCCCAAACAACAAACAGGATTTAGAAGAGGTCACTCTACCTCCTTAAACGTTATTATACTCGCCTCTCTAACAAACTATAAAGATTAAAAAAACGCAGGAAGACTATGGAGCGTTCGTTGATCTGTCGAGCGCTTTTGACATGGTGAATCGAAATAAACTCTGGCGCAAGATGGAACAAAAACGAGCCCCGAAAACTCAAATATTCTAGTAAATCTTCACGAAGGAAATACAGCTAGAGTAAGACTCAATACAGCAGGACATTTGTCAGAGTTTATGGAGATTTTGGACAGGCCATAGAGTCTTCAGCATTGGCAAGTCCAAAGGTGGGCTCACTAGCCATAAAATGGCTTATGTATGCAGACGACATAGTCCTGCTTGACAAGACTCCTGTCGGTCTGCAAAGATTGCTTAGGGCACTTGACCTGTATATGAAAGCAAAATGACCTGGTGGTAAATCCGCAAAAATCAAGGGTTGTAATCTTTGGACGAAAGGGCCTTAAAGATGTTAAATATTGTTGGCCAATTGGTGGTTATTCGATCCCTGTTGTAAAAGAAGTTATATATCTGGGTTTTACCTTGCATGCGGCCCCCACAGTTGTGACACAGTATGGGGAATTATTGGTTAAAGGCACACAACTAATAGCTCAAATGAAGAAGATCTCTAGTTTATATGGCAAATTTTCCATCATGTCAGTAATAAAGTTTTACGTTGCCAAAGTAATTCCTGTATTACTATATGGGATTGAGGCAAAGCCTCTTTTATGGTCCATAGACTGGCAAAAACTAGAAAGCTATATCTGGAAACAGGTATTAGGCCTGCCCAAAGGACTACACACGGCGACACTCAGATATGACCTGGGTTTAAAATCTCTTAAATCTGCAGTTGAGTGGAAACTCTTCTCCCTATATAGATCTATTCTGGTGCCAATGACCAATACATTGTTTGACAATCTTCTGGATAATATGAAATTAGATACCTCACTAACCCTGAGAGAACTTAGACAGGTGGCAGAAGACCTGCTGATTTATTGTGAACTAGACAAATCCATACTGATTTCAAACCCTTTGAAGGTTAAGAAAGCCTTGACTTTGAGAGATTGGATCTCCACAGCGGATGTGGTGAGGTCATCTTCCATCCCTACATCTTTTTTTAAGTATGGGAAAAAACAGAGTTTTGTTCCGAGGTATCTGACAAAGTTCCCAGATATAAAAGGAAGGCAGAACTTTGAGAGTACGCCTGAATTTAATCAAAACGGGTGCAGTACTGATTAAATGGGGTCGAAGAGAAGGAATTCGGAGTTTGTGTATGGAATGCTCGGACCCAAGCAAACAAACCCTTGAGCATTTGTTAAGATTCTGTAAAGGTACTTGGGACACAAGGGTTGAATATCTGGGAAACCTAGTTGGATCACTAGATCGGTTGCCTTCTAGCGCTTTCTGGGAAAGAATGATTGCGGGTCATGAAATTAAATTGACTGTAAATGTATTAAGAGTATTGCAATTCACAGGTTTTATTCCACAAAAATACTGGTAATCTAGTCACTTCTATTGGATTGGTAAAGTCTTTTTATGATTATTTTATTTTGGATAGTCATTGATCAACCTTAATTCATTGTTTATTTTAAAAACATGTCAGAATTGTAGGTACGTGAAGAATAGGTTTTAGTGATATCTGAGTTAAATTTTCTATACTGTATTGTATTTTGCATTTTGTGATTATACATTTCAAATGTTTAATTTTGAATGAAGAGTGTGAAAAAAACCCAAAATGTGGTTATATCACAATAAAAAATAAATAAAAAGATACAAATCCCCTCCGTCAGGACCCATTCCCAGATTGAAAAACTGCCTACATGTAGAGGAGGGGGACGGGTGCCACCATGCTTCTTCAGGTAAAGCATCATAGTAGAATTGTCTTTCCTGACCAGAACCAGCTTGCACCTGATGAGGGGCACA
The DNA here is from genome assembly GCF_040938575.1 of Ambystoma mexicanum. Lineage (NCBI taxonomy): Eukaryota > Metazoa > Chordata > Amphibia > Caudata > Ambystomatidae > Ambystoma > Ambystoma mexicanum. The sequence goes on along the minus strand of NC_090934.1, from coordinate 414,615,124 downwards.
AATGCATTCAGGGCCAGGCCCACTGCTCTGAGCTTGAGAAGAATGATATGCAGGGGGTTTCCGTCCTGAACCACGCTCCATGAATCGCATAGCCTTCCAGAGTAACCCCCCAGCCTGAAAGAGGAGTCCATCGTCACCACCAGGATAGGCTCCAGTCAGGTTTAAGGGGCTCCCACAGATCTGGTCCTCTATCAGCAACCAGTGAAGATTGGGCAGCAGGAGCAGTGGTTTATGGATCCTGTCTGACTGAGAATCCCGTCTCCTGATCCCAATTGGATTCCAGGTGGAGTTGGAGGCAACTCATCTTCAAGTGGGTGTGCTGTACAGGGAGCAGGCATCGGGCCCAGAATGTGCTGGAACCACCATGCCGCGGTGGTGGAATTGGCCAGAAAGTGTCCCATCACCTTGCAGAGGGACATAAACCTCTCGGGTGTGAGGAACACCTGCTTAACGGTAGTGTTCCAATGCACCCGTAGGAAGACCAGTTCCTGAGATGGGCATAACTGCAATTTCATCTGGTTGAGGGAAATTCCCAGCTGATGAAGGTTATCTGCCAATCTCTGGCAGGAGTGAACCACCCCTTCGGTGACCCCGCCCTCACCAACCAGTCATCCAGATAAGGGGACAGATGATGGCCCTCCAAGCGAAGAAGGCCCCCATTGCACCTCCTCAAAGGGACTCTCATCTTTTTCACTTTCCCCCAGAAGCTCACTGTCTCCAGTGCTCTGGTTCTTTCTAGGCTGGACTACTGCAGCAACCTCTTCCTCAATCTGCCTTCCTCTACTCTCCGCCCTCTGCAACTAATCCAGAACAGGACTGCAAGACTTATCCTTGGACTAAAGCCCAGAGACCATATCTCTCCAGCCCTGAAGGCTCCTGGTGGCTGCAAGGATTAAGTTCATGACCCTTTGCACTATCCACAAGGCATCTGGGGCCGGAACGTGCACTACGCTATCCAACGCGCTCTTCCAAAATACCTTCCTTCTCGAGCACTTCGCTCAGCTACCTCCAACTCTCTAAGGGTTTGACGCTTCTCCAGGCAGTGAGTGGGGGGTAGATCTCTCTCCTCTGCAGGTACTGCCCTCTGGAATGGCCTCCATGCCCCTCTGAAACTTAAGCCGGACCACCTGAAGTTCCAGAAGCAGCTCAAAACCCCTCCCTCTCTCCCTCCCTCCGTCCCTCTGCTGTTCCTGCAGGTACCTGCCTTATCAGCTGTTTGGCTACCCTCAGAGTCTCACTGGGTACCAGGTGTTTTCTTGAGCAGTTACCCTTGCAATGCCTTCGGGCCTACCATGCACTTAGGGGCTGTAACTGTAACCCTACAGTCCCTTGTTCTCCTGGCACTACCCAGAGCGTGCTGCCCCAGCTGCACTTACTCAGAGCATTGCTGCCCTGCTTTCCACTCCCCCCTCCCTTTTCTCTTGCACTTCTCGTTCTCGCACTTGCTCGATCTGAATGGCACAAGGCCAAGTAGGATCATTTGTCTCGTCCCTCCTCCGTCTTGTCGCGCCTAGAAACACTTGTGTACTGGCACATTATAAATGACTTTTCTCATCTTATCACTGTGATCATCAACTTCATGAAGACATGAGGGGTCGAGTTCAGGCCGAATTCCAGCACCTTTTACTGGAAGTGGTACGAAATAATTGTGAACCGCAGAAACTTCTGATGCGCTCGATATCACATCGATAACACATCCAGTCCCCTGCACACAGAGACTCAGCTAAGTGCGCATGAGTAATCATCTTAAAGCGTTCCAGCAGTAAAGCCAGATTTAGAAATAACAGGTCCAGGACTACCCTTGGGTCAGCCTGGTTGTTCTTGGGTACTGCAAAAATCCTGGAATAGTAACTGAAGCCCCCGTCTACAAGAGGAACCATTTCTATCCCCTGCATCTCCAAGAGCGAAAGGACCTCTCGCAAAAAGAACCGGGGACCCGATCTGATGAAGAGGACGAGAGCATGGTATAGGCAAAGGAAGAGGAAGACTGAAACCCGTGGAGACTATGGATAGGATCCACGGGTTGCTGAAAAGACGCTTCCAGGTGTCCAAGAACAGAACCAAACGGCCCACCCACAAGAGAGCTATGTTCCCCGACCTTGAAGTCACTTTTTGGCATCAGAGGAGGGGGGTGCTGAAAAAGTTTAAGTCTACAGGTGTTAGCAGTAAACCCAACTGGTAGCAGTCTGTACCACCCAGATTTACCTGGTAACTGCGGCTGAGCAGTCAGACTTCTCTCAAGAAGTGTTAGGCAGTATATAGAATATACACATTGGGTACAAAAATACAGTAGTACAAGCAAACACTGACCAGAGCTTTGGTATAAAAAATATAATTATTTAAAAACACACTTGTAAAAATAGACTGGCACTAATATGTCAAGCAAGTTCAAACACACCTCCCTGATTAATTATTTGACAAGTCTAAGTTAAGGCACCACTTATTTTCAAAACAGAGGTGAGCGCGTAACCTTAGATGGCGCTCCAATAATTCAGTTTAAAAAGGGAGAGAAAAGACAGAAATAGGAAAAAACACAATACCAACACTTTTAAAGAACCACAGCAAGTCAAGAAAGGCAGGGTCTACTGTAGAGCAAAAAGTTCATAGGCCAGGCCCAGCCTTGGAGAGAGCAAGGCGGAATGTGCCCAAGATCACACAGTTGGAGTACACTTCAAAAGTCTTTGCAGATAGTTCAAAAAGGAGTTAGATCAGTTCAGAAAAGTTAGTTGCAGGTCCGTGGTCACCCCAGGATAGAGAGTCAAGGATTTAGGGGAAACCTTGAACAGTCTGTTGCAAGGAGACCAGGCGGGACACAGTACCTGAAATGGTGAGAAAGATCCAGCGGGGGCAGTTGTTCCTGGCAGCGGGTACAAGTCTGTGCTTCGTCCAGGGGAAGAGAAGATCTCGACATGGAGGAAAGTTGGAGGTCGTTGCACTGCCAGGGAAGAAACCAGCGCAGAGTTTCCCGGTTAAAAGGTACTACCCTTTTATTCGCGGTAGTGGTGAAGCGTGGCTATCCGGCCGCCGGAGTGCTTGGCACGGGCGATTCGACCACGAGACGATCCAGGAAGGCGAAAAAAGGTGAACTGGTTAAACCCACCAGTCCAAAGGAAGAAGACTCTTGTCCTGTGGCGACTTCTGAAGTTCCAGTCCCCAAAGCCCTGCTTTTATGCAGAAAACCCCCATTCATCAGTCCTAGCTGTCAAACATGCTGAGTGGTGAGCCGGGCAGCTCACCACTGGGCCAATCACACAATAGTGCGACTTGAGTTGCCGAGGCAACTCAGTCCAGGGGCCTATCCCCCCCCCACACATCCTGTAGACCCAGACAGAGTGGCACCACTTTTGGAGACTTCTGTGTAGAAGCCCGCTAAAATTGGAGCAAAGGGCTCGACTTGGTTTGATGTTACAGAGGCCAACACAAACGCCATTTTAAAACAGAGTCCTGGCAAAAAGACCCAACTGGGGAATAAATATTAAATAAATAACCCAGCAGTATCTTTAACATTGCTCCAAAAAAGTGGTGCGTTTAAAATGAATCGGAAAATCCCATAGGACATATTCTGGTGGAATATTTCTCGTGGTAACCACTGCCACCAGCCAGAAACTCGACAAGGGGGGACTGGACCGTGCCCCCTTGAGAAACAGACCCAGGGGCAATCGAATTACCCCTACCAGTACTTCCACAATATGATGGTCTCTACTGGTTCTGTTCACAATTTAAGACTAGTAAAGTCAATGGTGACTTTACATAGGATATCTAAATTCCGGAATGCCGGGAGACAGGCGTGCCCTAAGTGCGATGAGGAGAATGTGGATATGACATGTTTTGGGCGTGCCCAGTGATTGAGGGTTTCTGGAGAGAAGTGGCTCAAAAGCTAGCAGAGAAAGGGGTCACGCTTGCCGTTGACACGGCTTGGGCCTGTTTGTTGGGAGGTTTTTCTAGGCCACGGAAGCTGAAGCATGTTGGGAAATTGAAAGACCTGGCATACGTGCTTGCAAAGCGAAGGATAGCTATGGGCTGGAAGAAGTGTCATAAGCCACGGGTGGAGGTGTGGTGGAAAGACTTACAGAAGTGGGCGGAGGCTGAGACGGTGGTGTGGCAGGAAGCAAGTTGCATGGCTTGGGAGGAAGAAGTGGGTACCCTGATGGCTTGGAAAGCATTGATATCTGGCTTATTTGGGACAATGTTAGACCCAGAAGACTCTGATGAAAATGACGCCCAGCTATGTCCGGCAGATACTGGAAGTGAAGGACAAACAGGCTCGCGAAGGGGGGTGGGAACAGGGGGGCAGTGAACAAAGACCAATTGATGCTAATGTAATGATAGTGGATTGCACTGCGTGTTTTGATTGAATTGTTGGTTGTATTGAAAAACTAATAAAAAATTTTAAAAAAAAAATGGTGACTTTACATGCCCTGAGAGACAGTAGTCAGTCCCAGGGTATGGAGTCTATGTTTGGTGGTCACTAGGACACCCCTTTGTTACTGCACTGAGGGTGCTGTGTAACACATAGACCAAACACACATGAAGCCCTATGGAGTAAACGACCCCATAGCCCATAAAACACATTACAAAGTCAAAAGACATTCTCAAATCATGTTTAAGAGTGGGAGAAAAAGAGTCTCACTCTTAGCAGGAGAAAAAAATAAACCCTAGAAACCCAGCAAAGCTGCTGGGGGACTCACTAGGTTTGGGAAGTTAGCCTTTACAGAGAATTCTCCCTAACAAGGCACATGGTTTGAACTCTGTCCTACCCTGGGATTGAGGGAAGGATTTCCGACCTGGCTTTGTCAGGATTGCCAAGGACTTGGTGGTTTGAGTGGAGGTTTTCTTCTTCGTTAATTCGTCATCGGTGGACGAATGAAAAAGGTCCATGCCCTCAAAGGGGAGATCAGGATTCGCTCCTGCACATCAGATGAAACTTTGGCGTGCATCCACGCCGCCCTTCTCATCTAGACCCCCAGGCACAGCCCTCTGCTGGCTGCTTCGATGTGGGTGACTGAGGATTCCATGAGGGCCTGCGCAATGGTCCGGGCATCCGCCAGAGTGGCTACAAAGGAGGCTTGCTTGTCCGAAGGGAGCTTGTGCAGAAATTCTCCTGCCACAGTTTCTGGTTAACCGCAGTCAAGAAGGCATCCGCGTTGGCCTGCCGTAGATGCAGTCCTGAGATGGAGTAACTTCACTTTCCCAAGGACCTTGTCCTTGGCGAGGAAACTGGAGGTGGTTCCCATGGGGGAAGACGACAAAGACGATGATTTAGAATACGAGGCCGCAGCCACTACAGAGGAATTGGGCTATGGTGGGAGGCCAGGAGCATTGGCTCCCCGTTCGTCAGCCTAAACCTGCTGTCCAACTTCTTATTCATCTGGGCATTAGCCCTGGGCTTCTTCCAGACCTTCCGTGCCACCTGCAGGGCATCCTTCTGGAGGGGAATGCCAGACCAGAACATGGTGCGTTTGCCCACGACCTCTGATAGCAATACTGACTCCAGGGGGGCTACCTCAGGAAGAGGAACCCCCATAAACTCTGCCAGGCCCTGAAGGCGGTCATGAAAGACCTTAACCGATGCCGAGGGTTCATCGTCCTGCACGTCAGTCTCCATCGTCCCCAACCCCATTTTTTTTAGATTGAGGTGAATCCGGGCCCTAGGACACAGGTGCCAGCTGTGACCCCCCCCCCCCCAGTCCTCCCCCAGCCCCTGGTCCTGGGCCACAGACTGGTCCAACTGTTATGGGGAAGCCATTGGTGGTACAGGAGGCAGGCGGCGGGGTGTCTGAACAACCAGTGGGGTCTGAACCAGAGGAAAAGACCCAGGACCAGGAGCGCTTAAGGAACAGGGGGAGTATCCAGAGTAGGGGGCCAATGCGGTGCCACCTGCAGGATGACCTTCACAGTGTCCTTCAGGAGCACCTTCATCTGAGGGGAACGCATGAGGAGGAGGGAGCGCTCGAAGAAGCGGTCCTCACAAGCCGTCTGATCCTAGGGGCCCAGCCCTCCGAGGTGCTGAGCCTCCGCTCCTGGTCCAAGTGCTGAAGCGCCTGGTGCATGTAGCCATACAGCAATGATGGGTAGAAGTAGCCCTGAGAGGACCGAAAACCTGGACCGTGGGATCTGCTGCCGCTTCCAGGGGGAGGGGGGCTGGGACCATCCTGCAAAGCCCATTCGATGGGAGAAGGCACTGGTGGGCCCTGAGCTGGATCCAAGATGTCCGCCGCGTGCCGCGCTACCATTTTGAAGCCTTGCACTACGCCCAAGGGTGGGAGTGCACGAAGGCCTTGAGCCAAGAGAGGCCTCAGACACGAGAGGATACAGCAGGGGTCTTGCACCTGAAGCAGAAGCATCAACCTCAGAGATCCCTTTTGTAGGCGCAGACCTCAGAGTGAGGTCTGGTAGGCTGGAAGCCCTCGGCCAAGGACAGACTCTTGGAGGTGGCACTTGACAATCCCTTACTCCCTGTGGTAGAAGAGGACGAGCCTGATCGTCCTGAGGGCAGCCTGATAGGGCCCCTGAAACCCTGAGCTTGTGAGGTGGTAGCCAGGAAGGCTTCAGGTCTGTCCCCAGATTGCCCAGAAGATCCCATGGGCCCCTTGGCTTGGGAGCCGGTAGCATTAGAGGCCTCAGGCCTACCAGAAACTGAATCAGAGGAACCTCACTCTAAGGGATCCCCAGGGAAGGAGTTGCTGCGCTGTGGCGTGCTGAACAGAGGGCCTACCTTGTCTTGACGAGAGGTCCTGGAGACAAAGTCGTTAAGGTGGGCAGAGGAGAAGTGTGGAAGATCTCCCTCTACCACGACAAACGATTCTTCAATGCTCTCTGACCAAGAGCGTTGCAGGCCGAACAGGAGTTCCAGCGGTGGTTGGGCCCCAGGTACTCAAGACAGAGTGCATGGGGGTCCGAGGCCTTGAATAAACGGTCGCATGAGGCACACCTCGTGAAGCCTCCTGTGGTCAACTTGCGTGTGGGGAGGCGAGGCACTGAAGAGAAGTGAAATATGGATTGGAAAAACAAACGGGGAGCAAGCGGAAATCATAAAAAGTGTCTGAGCTGGCTGATCGGTCCGACACCGTCCATGTGGAAAAAGGGACTGAGGTGAGGAGCCGGAGATCGGGCCCTCAGCAGGGCATTCCCACGCAGGTTATACTTAATTTAAAGGGGATGTTCAATTTTTCACTGCCAAAGGTTCCGATACCATACCCATGTTGGGGACGACCACAAGGATGGAGGAAAGGCGAAGGGACGTATGAGTACAGGAGTTTACTTGCTTCTTCCTGTTTGGGTTATCTGTTCACCTTCTCCAAATGAATGATGATCCAGCATGTGTTTAAAATCAAATGTGTACCCCCCCTCCTTTTAGAATAAGGCCTTCTGTCCATCCAGTGACCATCAAAAGACTGTTAGGAAAAAGTTCTTGCCTATGGTTGTGCCCACATATGATCCCCCAACTTCAAAATGTTTTTCCATATCCCACTCTTCCTCAGTAATAGCCAACCTTTCAAGGATCTCTTAATATCTAGTACAAGCCAAAATGAATGATGTGTCAAACTCCCCACCACATCCCTCTGAGCATGAAAAGCTCAAAATGCTTTATGCCAATGTGAATCATTACTGAAAAGTTTACATTTCCGCTTTTTATACTTGGCCTCCTGCAAGAACAACTTGGAGGGATTATTCAGTTTAAATTCTCTTGCCAACAGATGTTTTATAAAGGTGAATTCTACCCTTTCACATTTAGTGTGGCAGCCTTAACTTGGTTACACACCAAAAACAACTTCAATAACTATTTCCAGGTCAGTACTAATTTATTTTTGTTTGAGTTTAATCCATCTGTCCCCTACATGTTGTCTACAGACATCCAACCAAGAGTCTCTTCTCTGCAAAACAAAAATGTTCAATACAGCAAAAACATTTGAATTATAAAAAGACAAAACTCACAACCCTAAAAATAAGACTGCACGAGTTTATATGTTGCTTCTGGGATGCCAGTGAACCTTTGGGTCACTGATGGAAAGCTGTTTCAGTTAGCCTTCTAGAAGGCTCTCCCACAGATTTACAAGAGATACATTCTGTGATATTCCTCACTGAAACCACTTCAACAATTAGCATGTAATCAAATCAAGGAGGACAGGACATTATGCAATCTAATACCCCGTATTTCCCCACCGAGATTCTTCACATCTCTGCAGAACTTGTTTCATATCTTTTTTGTAGAGGGTGTATTTGACTTGAAAAACTTCTTTAAGCCTGACATTTTAAGTCTTGATCCTCTTCCTTTTAACAGCCCAACCTCTTGCACAGCTTTCCTACACACTGGGTCTCTGAATCTTTTCGTCACCATCTGTGATGCAGTCACCCTCCTTTAATGACAGGAAAAATGCATAACACCATCTTTATCCGTTTCCTGTGAGTGTAAGCCAGGTGGGTCCCCTATCAAAAGGTGAGCACCAATACATCCTGGAATGCGTTTTACCTTTGCACCTTCATAATCCAGGTCTCCAGCGTTTCCTGCTTTCATTAAGAAATCTTCCTTTTCATGATAGTAGTAGCATTTCACCAAATTGGGGCGGGACATGGTTAGGGCCACCCTAACATACCCTCTGTCAAAAAGAATGCTGTTGCCCTTTTTATAAGTATGTTCAGCACTTTGTTGGTCTTCCTTTCCATCATATTCAGTGATTGACCTTCAGTCTCTGGCACTCTAAGGATACAGAGATTAGAATACAGGCAACTGTTTTGCAAGTCGTGAACCACTTGGAACATTCAGACATCTATTGTTTCCATTTCCCTGAGTCGCACATCATGCTACATATCCAGAATATCTGGGGGGAGCTGGTTGTTTTCAAATGCCTGAACTATCTCCTAGTATGTATTGTGGCCTTTCATTTCGGCCACTGATGCTTGAATGGTGGAACACAGGGCCTTTATTTCTGCCAACATATCTGATTGGTTATTCTTTGTGGCCACCTCTTCCAAGTTAATAGGACCTGCATTCTCAGTCTTGCTTTTCTGCTCCATTATCACACAGCTCCCAGTCTCCTGAGTTTAACTGTACCTAGTCCCACATGGCAGAGGGAACACAACTAACACCAGAATAAGTAAAAAGAGTTTCATTAAACAAAAGCAAAACTAAAGACTATTGCATGGAAATTGGTTCAGGGTGGCTGTAACATCAATATTTTTAGGACACAGTTCTTGAACTCTTAATTTTAAATGAAGGATAGCTAATAAAAAGACATTTATGTAGTCCCAGACAGGAAATTCACTAATTTAGGTTGTTCTAACATTAAGTCTTTCATTTCTTTTGGGGACCCTAAGGCCTCTCTGGATTGTTGCTTTCTCCCTTTACGAAATGTCCCAAAAGTCCTCCTCTTCACTGGGGCCCTCTTCCATTCTATTACTTATTTGCCTCGTCTGCAGCCAAACGGCTCTCCCCCTTTTCTTTTACTCAGGGACATAATGCCATGTTGACTCTCCTAGTGATATACGGCTGTACTCGCACACTGTCTATTCACTGTAGCACACCACTCTTCTGGATTCCAGGGGCTATCCTCTTCTGTTACACATACCCTCTTTTTGGGTCAAAGTCACACTCTAACTACTTGTTTCTGCATGTCTCTTCTGGTCCCAGGGGGTGTTAGTCGGAATCCTGTGCAGTTCCCTTGGGGAACACTGCAAAAAGATTAAGACTACAGGAGTAAGCAGTAAACCCAATTGGTAGCAGTCTGCACCACCCAGATTTACCTGGTAGCTTTGGCTGAGCAGTCAGACTTCTCTCAAGAAGAGTAGGGCAGTATATAGAGTACACATAATAGGGTTAAAAACACATTAGAGCAAACAAACACTGACCAGAGCTTTGTATCAAAAGTATATAATTATTTATTTAAAACACTTTAGGCAATACACTAGCACTCTAAATCAAAGGCAAGTTAAAACACAGTCAGGTAAAGTATAAACACCTCCCTTGATAACTATTAGACAAGTCAGAGTTAAAACGCCACTATTTGTTAAAACAGATGTGAGTGCGTTAGCTAGATGGCACTCCAATAGTTAAGTTAAAGGGAGAGAAAAGGCAGGGCATAGAAATAAAACAGTTCCCAACACTTTTAGAAGTTCAAAGCAAGGGAGTAAAGGCAGTATACACTGTAGAGCCAAAGTTCATAACCAGGCCCACTTTAAATGGAGCAAAGCGAAATGTGCCCAAGATCACACAGTTTAAAATGCACTAAAAGTCTTTGCAGAATGTTCAAAAGAGGTTGGGGTGATTCAAGAAGTAAAGTTAGAAGGTCTGGGGCCAACCCAGTTGGAAAGCCAAGGATTTAAGGGTCACCTTTAGCAAACCGAAGAAAGGGAGGCCAGGCAGGACACAGTACCTTAAACAGAGAGGAAGCTCCAGCGGTGGCAGTTGTTCCTGGCAGTGGTTGCGGCTCGTTGTTTCGACCAAAGGAAGAGAGGATCTCATCGAGGAGGAAACTTGGAGTCGATGCACTGCACAGGGATGAAACCAGCTGCGGAGTTCGTCGGTTAAAAGGTGTGTTCCTTTTATTCACGGTCAAAGTGGTGAAGCTTGGCTATACGTCCGCCGGGTGCTTGATACGGGCGATTCGACCAAGAGACGCTTTGGAAGGCGAAAGGGGCGAACTGGTTGATCCCACCAGCTCAAAGGAAGAAGACTCGTCCAGCAGAAGATCTTCTCTTGTCGTTGGGAAAGTGGCAAGTTTTTTGCAGCAGGGCTCCACCGGTGGTGTCTTTGTTGCAGATGGCTCAGCTTCTTCCCTCTTCGGATTCTTAGGTCCTGTGGCGACTTCTGAAGTTCCAGTCCCAAAAGCCCTGCTTTTATGCAGAAAAACCCCCATTCAACAGCCTAGCTGTCACTCAAACAAGCTAAGTGGTGAGCCGGGCGGCTCACCACTGGGCCAATCAGAATAGAGTGCGACTTGGGTTGCTAAGGCAACGCAGTCCAGGGTGCCAATTCCCCCTCCCCACACATCCTGTGGAACCCAGACAGAGTGGCACCATTTGGAGGGCTTTTGTGGAGAAGCCCGCCAAAAAGTGGAACAAAGGGCCCGACCTTGGTTGGAGTTACAGAGATGGACACAAACGCCATTTTAGAAAAGAGTTCTGGCAAAAAGACCCAACCGTTGATTTAATATTAAATAAATAAACCGGCGGTATCTTTAACATTGCCCCAAAAAGTGGTGCGTTTAAAATCAATTGGAAAATCGCATAGGAAATATTCTGGTGGAATATTTTGCATGATAACCACTGCCACCAGCCAGAAACTCGACAAGGGGGGACTGGACAGTGCGCTCTTGAAAACAGACCCAGGGGCAATCAAATTAACCCCTTCCAGTACTTCCATAATATGATGGTTTGTACTGGCTCTATTCACCATTTTGGACTAGTAAAGTCAATGGTGACTTTACATGCCCTGGGAGACAGTAGTCAGTCCCAGGGTATGGAGTCTATGTTTGGGGGTCACTATGACACCCCTGTGTTACTGCATTGAGGGTGATGTGCAACACACATGAAAAACAGACGATACCCTATGGAGTAAAAGACCCCATAGCCCATAGGCACATACAAAGTCAAAGACCTGAGATTAAAAAAAAAAATTAAAAAAAAACAAAGTCAAAGACCTACCTCAAATCATGCCTAAGAGTGGGGGGAAAAGAGTCTCACTCTTAGCAGGAGAAAAAAACAAACCCCAAAAATCAAGCAAAGCTGATGGGGGACTCACTAGGTTTGGGAAATTAGCCTTATAAGAGAATTCTCCCTAACAGGGGGATCATCTCCCCCTCACTGGAGAAAATGACACTTTTGTGGTTGAAGGTGCTCCTCTCCACTTAACTGCAGCACACCATTTGTCTGGGGTTTCGAGAGATCTTCACCCACTCACTCAAGCATACCCCTTTTGGGGATTCAGGGGGGCTCTTGTACTGCTCACTGGAGCACACCCCTCTTCTGGAGATCAGGGGGCTCTTATCCCACCCACACTGGACCACATCCATCTGTTGGCCTCAAGGTACTGCCCTACTCTGGTACACTCCCGCTTCCCAAACTCCTCTCCTTACCTCCCAACCCAAAAGACACTGTCTTCGTTTACTAGCCTTCATATAAAGACCTCACCGTTCACGCGTTGGCTTCCTATCCTAAGCAAGAGGAAGAAAGTCTTTAAAAGATTTGCCATCATTTTGGATTTCTTTTAGATGGTTTATAAGTGCAAGAGTTGGTGTTTGTTTGCTGCTCTCCTCCTGCCTTGCTTCCTAGCTGCCCACATACACAGAGGTGTAAGGGAGGCATGGTATTACAAGTATGACACCAACAGAAAAGATACCATTTGTAAAACCTTTATTAACGTTTCAATGTGGTTGGAAAAACTCCTACTTTGTCCTATAGCTAGGATGGGAGTAGTCTTGAACATCAAATGAAACAGTCCTAGTTGTGTCTGTTAAATCAAAATTGCCTATACGAACAGAAACCTAATTCCTGCCCTATACCTAGTACGAACAATTGTGAAAAGAAAGGTAGGTATATAAAGGAAAGTCAATGATCAAAATAATAAATGTGTCTGAGTAAGCTCTCCTCATCTCTTTGGACAGCACAGGGTAGGGCAGTCACTGTAGACAAGACGACACACTCTGGCTCAGGCCCTTAACAGAAGATATTTCAAAATGTGAATCGAGGCCCACCTGGCCTTCCATGTTAAAGTCTTGCTTTCCAATTTCCACAAACACATTTTAAAGAAAGGTTCACATCGTACCCACCCTCTGCTGGCCTCAGACCTCTTACAGCAAAGTTGGCAACACTTGCAAGACCTCCCTTCACCAAGCTTAACTCATATCCCTGTGGGGTTCCCTCCCCCTAACTTATTATATTTCCTGTCTCCTTCAGTCGGGTTCGGACCGTTTCCTGATGTTGAAGACTTTCGAATGTGCGTGGTTTTTTGTGACAGACCTCCACAGAACCACTTCGACTTTCCAGCTTTCAACTCACACTCCTATGTTATTTACCATAGTGCTTTCTGGTCTGGATAGTTTACTGTAATATGTTTCACAGTTCAACATGCAGCTTTGACATTCCCCTTCTCTCTGGGTTAACTTCAATCACCTTGCTTGTACAGTTCATTCACTTTATCAAGACAACTTTCTACCTTTCACTCAGACTTTCACGTGGGCTACTTCCTTTCGCCGGACCACTCAGTTACTCAGTATCGCTGACTTTCCAGCTATCGTTACTTCAAAGTTAATTTGCAGGACTGCCTTTCTTCACATCTCATCCCCATGAGTGCAGCCTTCAATTGAGCGATATAATCTTGCCACTTCACTCTTTCTTTCACACACGCCGGTCTCTCACGTTGCTTCCCAACTCACTGGCAGTGTGCGTTTGTCCTTTATTTTCTTCCAATTTGCCAATCAAGGTCAGTACCACAGGCTTGGCCTCGCCTCCCAAAATCTGCCATTCACCTGGAAGGGTCGCTGGCATCCTTGGAACACAATGCAGCCTTCTTGTTTGGGATTCAGCCTTCTGCACATATCTTTCACAACCTTTAGTAGGCAACGACTTCCTGCAGGTAACTCCTGGGGTTCTCTACTAGCGGCTCTCGTCCGTCGGGCCGTTGCTCTCCTCCAGTAGGTTCGCTATTGCCCCGAAAGTTCTGCTCTTACTCGTGCTCCACCTTGCTCAAAGTGTGTCTCTATGTTCCACCTTTTATCTGTGTGTGGAGAGCTAATTGGTATCAGATGTATGTACTTAGAGTCAAGTGCCTGACTTTGCCTGACCCATTTAGCGGGACATGTTCAATGCAATGTATAAAAGTCAACATTGTTACTCTCAGTCGCCCTCTTCCGCGGCCTAGTGTTTGTGTGTAAAGGAGAGGAGGGGGAAGAGTTGGGACATCCAGGAATCCTATGATATAGGATGGATTAGGTGTATGGGAAAGGGGGTAATACTGTGTCTCCCAATAGGCTGTCTCGCCCCCACTCCCCGAAGACCCCTCACCCAGGTGATCCTCCTGCACTGGTCCACCCCCAGGATCTGAATACAAAGGCGATGGCCATGTCCCGGCCACCTGAGAGAGAGAGATCCCCGGGGACTAGCAGGTGAGACACCTCCTGGGTTCTCACAGAAAAGCACGTTACCAACTCTTGTTAACATTTTTTCGACTGGATGTTCCTCCCACGTATTTCTCATCTTATAATATCCCCATATCCAGCTTTAGCGGCTTCAGATTTTTTTTCCAGCAGGGGATGCTGCACATCAATGCCTGTCAACTCGATGTCTCTTGAGGGCCTCTGTCTCGGTGCCGACGTCATCGATGGTAGCGCACGCAGCGACTGTTGGCTTAAGTTCTGATTTTTCCATGTATTGGTTTATCCTACGGCCTACAGCTACTCACCCTGAAAGAACATAAACTGCAATAACATGTAAATTAAACTGCAGGGCATTGATATTGATATTTTATTTGTATTGCGCTCATACACAAGTGTTTCAGAGCGCAACGAGGCATGGGAGGACAAACAACGATCGTACTAGGCCCAGTGACATCGAGAACGCGCAAGTGCAAGGGAGAGGGGAGAAGTGGAAAAGTGCTGAGCAGGAAATGAAACCAACAAGTGGTAGTGCAGCCAGCGAGGTGGCAAGTGCAAGGTGTAAGGCGCAGACAAGGGGTGTCTGATAAGTGCAGGTAGGGGGACTGTAGGGTTACAGATACAGGCCCAAGTGCAAGGGTTGCCTGGAGGCATTGCGGGTGTGTGGCTGGGGGAGGGGAGGCAGGAACCTGGGCACGAAATCAGAGGGTAACCAGGTGCACAGTGCCGAAGCAGACAGATAAGCAGGGGAGAGGAAGACCGAAGGCAGAAGCAAAGAGGAAGGTCTTGAGGTGCTTCCGAAACCGGAGATGGTTCTCCTCAAGTTTCAGAGTGGCTGGGAGGGTGTTCCAGAGGGCGGCCTCAGCCGAGGAAAGAGATCTACCCCCAACTCGTTGTTTGGAGAAACGACTGACCCGAGAGAGATGGAGGAGGAGGAGCGAAGAGCTCGAGTGGCAAGGTATTTATAGAGGGAGAGTTGAAGGTAATTTGGACCTAGGCCCCAGAAAGCCTTGTGGACAATGCAAAGGGTCTTGAATGTAATCATTGAAGCCACTGGGAGCCAATGGAGAGATTTCAGGGCTGGAGAGATATGATACTAGGGCTTGAGGCCAAGGACAAGTCTCACAATCCTGTTCTGGATGAGTTGCAGAGGGCAGAGAGTAGTAGCAGACAGATTTAGAAAGAGGCTGTTGCAGTAGTTCCGCCTAGAGAGAACCAGAGCTCTAGAGACAGTAAGCTTCTGGTGGAAGGAGAGGAAAGGAAGAATACGCAAGTCCCAGTACTTAGATGAAGCATTGAAACTTCATGTTCTCAAAATGAAGTCCTACATTAGAGACAGTGTACATGTTTTGCAGTTAAGACTTTGAAATGGGAGTCAAATTATCTTTTGGCTACTCTAGATGTTTCAGCGCTTTAAACTAGCATAGATCATGATCTAGCAGTTCAAACAATAGACTACACCTTTGGGGACTCATCTGCCTCTTATATGCAACACATACATATGCTTAAGACTTTTCTCAAATTCACTTTGGAGAATAATGTATTTATCTTTAATGATCAATATTATGCACAGGCCAAAGGGGTAGCCATGGGTGCCAAATTTGTGCCATCTCTGCCCAACCTATTTATGGCACAATATGAAGAAACACATATTTATGATCATGAAATCTTTAAAACGAATTTAATTGCATGGAGAAGATTTATTGACTATGTTTTAATTGTATGGAAAGGGTCGCTTGAATCATTTGAAAGCTTTGTGTCACATGCTAACAATAACAAATTTGGGATCAGTTTTACTGGCTCAGCGAGTTCAGAGTGTTGACTTTCTTGATTTACATATCTTTGTTAAGAATGGGCAGATTGAAACCAAAACATATCGTAAGCCAGTAGAGGTTAACTCTGTACTCTATGCACAAAGCAGTCGCCAGAGATCTACAATAGACAACATCCCAGCTGGAGAATTTTATCGTGCCAGAAGAAACTGCAGCTTAGATGAGGACTATTTTAAGGAGTCCGATCTGCTTATAGATAGATTCAAAAAGAGAGGGTACAATCAGAGATGCATAAGAAAGCGGCGGATATGTACAAAGAGTGCAGTCAAGTGAAACTTTTATCTGACCATGCGAAAGAAAGAACAGGGAAGGATCATATTTCCATAATAACAAAGTTCTCACAGGATTCCTCTCTACTCTATAAAATGGTGTCCAAATACTGGGACATTCTAAGATTAGATAAGGATCTGCTTCCTTTCTTGACTGAGAAACCAAAATTTACTTTTACAAGAGCAAACACTATTAAACAAAAATTGAGTCCTTTTCTGAATGTTAATGAAGACATCACTAAAGAGACTTGGTTAAAAAAGAAAAAAGGGGTTTTTAAATGTGGTAACTGTAACCAGTGTAAATATGCCCATGCCAAATGCGATTCTTTTACTGATGCTAATGGAATGACAATTGAGATTAAGGAGTTTATAAACTGTAAAACGTGTTATGTTCTTTATGCTATCATTTGTTAATGTGGCAAATTGTACATTGGTAGTACTATACGGCAATTGAGAATACGAATAACGGAAAATCTGGCCAGTTTAAAGAATGGTGATCCGAAGTCACCATTGGCCATACATTGGCAGCAACAAAATTAGCTTGACAATCAAGAAGACTTAAGATTTATTGGACTTATGCAAATTAAGTTGGGGAAACGAGGTGGTAACCTTAGGCTTAAACTTAGGCAACAAGAATGTAAACTAATCTGATATCTAAAAAGTACTTTAGTTGGACTTAATCAGGACCATGAGATGCATGTATTTTTATGAAATATTTTAAGAACAATATTATTAACAATTCTGGCAAGGATCTACATAATCATCACTTGTGAACCCACTCCAGCCCTACCGGAATGTAGTGAGCCATAATAACTTTCTGTCCAATCCTATCTAAAATCTGGGGGCGCAATATCACAACTCTGATCAGAGATAAAATCTAATAATGTACCCAAAAATATTGGTTTTTCATTACATTTGAGGGGTATTGTATCAATCCATATATGTATAACAATATAAAAAGGTATTACTGTAGAATGTGATTCTGATATATAGATATATATAATATAGATTAAACCATATCAACTAGACGACCGAACTTGGAATCATAATATCACATTTACATCAGAAAGGTGGAACACTTCAATAAGGAGGTGAACCGTAGTGAAATGCATAATGTGCATGGATATATTTGAAATAAGGTTATTACACATGATGCTAGGATACACTAGAGAATTAAATGGAATTTGGGGATTAACAATTTATAAACGGCATACAATGAGGATTAAAGCATAGGTTTTTGTTTACAATGGATGTGCGTGTGACGTCATTGTGTACGCGTGACGTCATCGCGATATGCGCGTGTGCCATCATCGCGTACGCATGACATCACCGCGATGCGGGCCGTAATTTCGATCGGTTCTGGCGCTTTTAAAACGAAGCATAGACTCGTGTGACTCTCCTTTTGGAGTATTTTTCAAGATCGGAGCCTGGGATTTAGCCCACTAAATGGCGAGTGCAATTGCATACTAAAACTGAAAGGGAGAGTACTTGATTATTGTGACTCCATCCAATAATTGGAAACTAAAAAAGCAAAAAGGTCTTTGCTTATTGGATTTAACAAAACTACTAATGGAGATAGGGAATCTTTGTTATTAGAAAAAGATGTACATGCTATATATAATCTCTGATGGACACAATTCATAAACAATTTTATTAAGTTGAGATTATTACTTTGTAGGTGTTTCTTGAACTTTGGAGCTCATAACAATTATAAGATTACGGGAATTTACAATATTCACCTAATTTTTGACCCAATATAATCATTCCTACAGGTGGGTGAGTCTTTCAATCATTCAAGTTTTCAATTTATGGGACACCAGATACTTTTTATAACATTATATAACAAACTAGGGTTTCTTCTATATAGGATTGAAATAAATGCTCAAAAGAAATCGCCGGGCATTGAGAACTAAAATCTAAAGGATATAAGAAGCATGTATGGGGTAAGCAGAAATCAAACAAAATTCTTTAAACTTTTTGGTTAATGGAGCATCAATAAGATATTTGAAATACACTTATAATCTTTAATTGGTAACTCACATTCCGGGTGTGTTGGAATTGTTTCACAAGGTGTGTGGGCTTAAAATTTAAATACAGTGGCAACTAACCACACATGAGATTTATATAATAGAGTTTATTTGATCATATTTTGACTTTGTTAAATTTTGTAGTACATATATCAGTAAGCCCTATTGTAGAACATAGAAAAACTGCTTATTTTTATGGATCAAAAAGTTTTGGACTGCAAAACTAATTTAAGGTTTCAATTTATGTTTCTTTGAAACTGGAATTTATTTGCTTGAATATAGCGTGATTTTCCCATCATCCTGACCTGTGACACTGTATGGTATGGCTTTTATAAAAAAAACTTATATAAAATGTATACACTAAATGAATGTGTAATTTGGTACAGCCTTGAGAACGACCTGAGGTCGAAACACGTGTCGGCTGTGTGTTTGCATGAAGAATTAAAACCACTCATTTTTGATACACATTATGCCAATTGACTCTTTGACTTGAAAAGAATCTATGGATAAGGATGTTGGACTTGTAAAATAATATTTTTTGTTACTAAAGCAAAAGAGTATGGTGTGAGCGCAAGATATCCACCCGAACCACAATATATTTCCTGTTTACTGAATAAAAGCTTTGTGGGAAGCTTGAGGGCAGGATATAACTTGCTGCCGACTTTTTTATCCAGGACTCTAGAGTGGTAAATAAAGCATGCAATTCAATAGTGATCCCACAATACTGTAAGCTGGGAGATGGCCAGCTTTTCCGGGAGTTTGCTCAGGAAAGGAGTGACAGAGATTGGGCGATAGTTAGCAGGGCAAGAAGGGTCGGCTGTTGGTTTCTTGAGAAGAGGGTGCACACGAGAGTGCTTCAGAGGGTTGGGGAAGGTTCCAGAGGTGAAGGAGAGGATGCAGAAGTCTGCCAGAGCAGGAGCAAGGGTGTCAATGTGGTCCTTGATGGTTTTAGAGGAACAGGGAAGACTAGATAGGTAATCACCAATCTGTTCATTCAAATGTGTCTCCTGAAGGAATACCACATCCACCCTGCTCCGAGCCAAAACTTTCCGCCATTTAAACAGACCCCCAATGCCTTTAACATTTCACGAAACAAAGTTTAAGGGTTCCATCAGTTATTTATTATTTATACAATTGAAATTTCCATCTATAAATTTATATATGTTTCCCTAAATTCAATCGTGAGATAAAAGCATTCAACCAGAGAATGGGAAAAGTAAGAAGAAAGAAGCGAGGCAAAAGAGGGAAGAAAAGAAAGCAGGGGAAAAAAAAACACATAGAACATTAAACATGCATAGATATTTATCAGTTCCAAAAGTCCAACGACCATCAGACTTGTAATAAGCAAAATTATATACATTCAAACATCCATCCTGAACCATACTCACCCGACGTTCTAGACAAACCCAAATACAATTTATACTTTAATATCTTTCCTTACTTTAAATCTACCCCCCTCTACTTATCCATTTAACTCTCTTAATAATTCTATGAATTATAACTATAAAATAGGCCTTACAGCATATCCCCACACACTGCAACCATAAACCCATAACTGTAGTCTTATCTTTTTTTCCATTTGTCAACCAGCTCTTCCCATTCTTTCTCAGTATCACACAGTTTAATGTCATGCATGCTTCCAGATCTATTGCATCAATCATGCAATCTAATATCTGCAACTGCCTAAACTCACCCTCTACATAATATTCTTTATATTGCCTCATTGTACTATAAATCTGCCATATCCATTTCTAGCCACCTCCCACTTACCCATTCATCCATAAACAATGAGTAATTAATTCAGCTTCACCCTACGTAATGCACATTTCTTGATCAATACCTTCCACCTACCTTCACATCACATATGTTACCTTAACACTCACCCAAATCCTAATGTACCACCACCATTCTTTGAAGCCTCTACAATGTTTGTCCATCCTACACATCAATTTTCCTATTCTCATTAAACTATAGAGCAAAGCAAACATTGTTCTATTTCTCAATTATAACACATGATAATGTACATGTATCCTTCATATATGACACACATGAGTTATCCAAAAATCAAGCCTCAATGAGGTACCTTTAGTTTCCTATTATTTAAAATGATATATCGTGGACGAGACACAAATACAACCATGCACATGCCCAGACATCTGATGAGATACATCCCAGATACTCTATTAAAACCATAAAGTCCTACAATAAACCCCATTGAAAATATTCCGTATTAAGTCACCATTATCTTGTGTTTCCACTCATCCTTTAAAGAAAAACATAATTCTACAATTCAGAATGGGTCATAACATTTAACAAAAAAGCAGTATTGTAAGAGTTACAAATACTACCTAATTCAGGACACATTTGGTCAAGGCAAGGCCAAAATCATCCATGTTGTGCAGCTTTTATAATCCTGAATACATACTAGCCCCTGAGGTCAACAACAACAGGTATATTTAAGTCTGATGTCACAGTAGCTACATGAATTCAAACAGAAGAGCATTCCATCTGACAAGATAACTGTATGTATAGGTTTATCAAGACCAACATGAGATCATAAAAAGTCCCATCCCATTCACCATCAATATGCAGTTATCTCAAGTTAGTCAGAAAGGTCTTACATAATATCTCCTTTTGTTCCGTGTTATTTACATCACCATAAGAACTCCTGTACTCCTCCATTCACTCCAATCCAACTCATTTAACAATATCCACGAGTTAATTTCAGAGTGAATTTAAGTCGATTCCATACACTTCCCACCCTCCCTTTTTTTAATGTGAGTTTTTCACCCAACAGCATGATATATTGCCTAGCAAAGACCCAAATGGCAACTAATCAATGTGCTAACCTATATAACTTAACAGACATAACTTAACTCATCAACATATCACCCAGTCTCACAACCGTTTCCCAGAGGTATAGGTACACTATGACACCAACCACCTATAGCTGCGAGGTCATCTATGAAAAACTCCATATGGGAGTTATAATATCAATGCAACATAAGAGCAGCATTAAATTCCGTAGCGTTCGTATTCTCCTTGGTTTCCTGTGTCTTCAAAGGCAAAAGCATCCTCAAGTGTCTCGTCCCAGTATACCATGAATAGAATTCATATAATGCAGAAAGAAAATTAACAATGAGGAGGCGGCACCAGGGCAGGATATGCATGGTAGGGCTCCTTTGAGAAATATATTGCCAGCCAGAAAGTATGTAGGGACAACAGTTTAGCAGTTTTTGCAGAGTAAATATCCACAGCTGTATACATGCTAACTTGAGCATGTAGTCGTCTTCAAAACCTTACCCACTAGCATGGACATGCATCCACTTGCAGAGCGAACGGCTAATGAATAAAACCATGCACAGTCAGGTTGATAATGCGACGTGATTCGGGCGCTTGTCACAACATACAGTGATGAGTAATGCTCAGTGAAGCAGCACTATGAGCAATTCAACGCCATAATTCTCCCATCATATGCCCGTAAACCTGCTGGAGAAACGCGCAGACTCTTGCACATCCCACACAAGGACATAACTAATCCCGTCATTTGGTCACCACGTGACAAGAAAGACGTCCTTCCAAACGGCGATCGGCTACATATGCAATCCCTAACACGTTCATCTCACCGTTTTAGGAGCCAATCTGCTCCTGCACAGCCCTATACATTTTCCAAATACCTACAGGTGGTGTCAAACTATTATGACACTAGATCTAGGGGAGTTAGCATATTGTTCAGGAGAGGATTGTCTATTAAAATAGAGAAAACAGTGAAGGATCAGGAAGGTTGTATTCTACTCATTGATGTATTGTATAATAGGAGGAAACTAACTGTTGGGACAGTATATGCTCCTTGTGCACAAACTATACAAATGCCCTTAATGACTCATTAATTAGTACAGGCCTAGATGACTTCATTAGGGAATATTTTGAAGAAAATAATGGTTTGGCGGATGTGAAAGTAGTATGGGACTGTTTTAAGGCAGTGTTGTGGGGGAAATGATTAGTAGAACCTCACATGCTAAAAAGAAAAAAAAAGATGAGATTGAAAGACTAGAGAAAGAGGTTGCAGAACTACAAAAAGCTGTGCGCAGGTGGAATCGGAAGGCAAAAAATTAAAATTGAATAGACTAGAAGAGGAATTAAGAAATCAAGTGCAGACATATGCAGGGAAAGGTTTGTTTTATATAAAACTATTTTGGGAATTTGGGGATAAAAATGGCACTCTTAGCAAATTAGCTTAAAGGGCTAATGACAGACATGTATTTCGTCCATTGAAAACAATGAGGGTGAAACGTTTCATAGAAGTGATGATATTTGTGAAAAATTTAGACAATTTAATGAAAAATTGTATAAGAAAGAACTGCATCCTAATGAAACAGATTTACAGGCTTTCTTTGATAAAGTTAATCTTTCAGCACTTCGAAATGATAAAAAAATAGATTCTCGAATCTATGATAGGTGTGGCAGAGGTGAATAATGCTATATTATAATTGAAAGATGGGAAATCACTGGGACCAGATGGGATCATTTCAGAGTTTTAATAAGGTTTGCAGATCTGTTATCAACAATTTTATGTGTACTATTTAATGATTTTTTAGTGTCGGGGCCAATATGTGGCTCAATGTCTGATGCAATAATTATTGTTATTCCCAAGCCTGATAAGGATCACAAAAAATGTGGTAACTATAGACCAATTTCATTGTTAAATGTGGACTTTAAAAAATGGACAAAAACATGGGCAAATCGTCTTATGGCAAATATGGGTGATCTGGTGGATGAATCTCAAGTAGGCTTCATCCCAAGAATGTATGGATATGATAACATCAGGACTGTTTTGAATATCATAGGGATGCATCAAAATAAGGACTCAAGGGGGATCATAGGGTTTTTGAAGTAAAAAAAGCGGATGATAGGGTTAATTGGAGGTTTTTAAAATACACCTTGTTGAGAATGGGTTTTGGGCGAACCTTGATGAAAATGATTGAATGTATTCATCATGAAGTTAAAACAAGAGTGAATGTGAATGTCTTGATTTCAGAGTCTTTCTCACTAACTAAAGGCACACGACAAGGGTGCCCTCTAGCACCATTCTTGTTTGACTTAGCACTTGAACCATTGGCTGCCTAGATTAGGCAATGTGAGAAATTAAAGGGCTATGTGTTGGGAGGGTAGAAGGTAAAATCTTATCTCATGCAGATGACATGTTAGTCTTATTGTCAAACCCAGATAAACGTGGATCGCTGTTGAAACAGATGTTTGAAGAAGTAGGTAAGCTTTCTGGTCATAAGGTAAACTAGGACAAGACAGAGATTTTCCCGATGTCTAAAAATTGTAGCAAAAACATTCCAAATGAGTGGAACTGTAAATGGCCCCTGAAAGTGTTAAATATTACATCATTGGTCATTTACAGAAAATTATTGACTATAATATTGATAAACTTATGGGTAGAATTATTTATCCTATACAAGGATGGGAAAGATTTAACCTATCATTATGGGCGAAAATAAATGCCATAAAGATGGTTTTACTACCAAAAGTGTTATATAATATTCAAATCGATACCACTATTGATTACCAAAAAGCAAGTATTGCAGATTGATAAAGTTTTCCAATGTTTCTTATGTGGTTTGGGCAAAAGACCTCTAATTCCAAAATATGACAATGCATTAGTTACCGTAAAAGCATTTCTGGCGGTTGTATCTGCTTAGATTCACATGCTGTGCATAGTCCGACATCCAGGGGTCACTGCAGAGTATTGCATTTTGTTTTTCGTAGTCGAAAAGGGGATGTCGACAAGGTGTGTCTGTAACACTATCCCTATAGTGACGTGCAGTGTACCCACAATCTCTCACGTGTAGAGGTCCCTCTGTTTGTATTTTTTCTGCCCTGAGGGAGCCTATTAGACATGAGTGAGTATAGAAAAGAGATATAGAAGAAAGTCTATGTTCCTTCCATCCGAGCGGGGAGGAAGGGTGGGCGCATGTGAATCTAAGCAGATACAACCATCAGAAATGCTTTTACGGTAAGTAATGCATTGTCTTCTGATGTTTGTTAATCTGCTTAGAATCACATGCTGTGCATAGACTAGCAAGCATTACCCGGAGTTGGAGGTGGGTTGTGAGAAGGAAAGGTAGAGAAAAGATGTTTTAATAATGCTTGTCCCACCTGGGAATCAGATCTAGAGTGGGCATCTAGACAGTAGTGTTTTGTAAAGGTGTGAACAGAACTCCAGTTTGCCGCTTTGCAAATGGACTCAAGAGGGACATTTGCAATGAAAGCTATGGAAGCCCCGGTGCCTCAAGTGGAGTGTGGTCTTGGCTTGAAGGGTAGTTCTCTCTTAGCAAGAGAGAAACAGAGAGTGATGCATTGTACAATCCATCTAGAAATAGTGGATTTCGAAACTGCATCTCCTTCTCTTCCTGCTGCCACCGAGACAGAATGGATTAGGTTTTCTCAATGGTCTAGTTATTTTCCATATAAAACATCACTGCTCTGCGAACATCCAGTGTATGCAGGCTCTTCTCACCTAAGTTTGAAGGATTTTGAAAGAACGTTGGTAGTTCTATTGACAGGTTGACATGGAATTTAGAGATACATTTTGGTGCAAACCTAGGATGTGTGCGTAGAACCACCTTATCCTTGAACTGTTACAAAAGGGGTCTAGTACAGAGAGCGCTTGTAGTTCACTTACTCTCCTAATGGTAGTCTTTAAGTGTTGCTTTGTGCATGGGTCAAAGGGTGACCCAATGAGCCTGGTTAGTACCACATTTAGGTCCCATCTGGGAGCGGGGTTAGCTATGGGAGGGTGGATCCTCTTCACTCCTTCCATGAAGGCTTTAATAACTGGGACTTTCCACCATGACACTAAGTTGGGAAGTGGTGTATGCGGAAAGTGCAGCTAAATGGACTTTAATAGAGTTAAACACCAAGCCTGAGTCTAGTAGGTGAGTCAGGTACAGAACAATTTGTGTGGGAGAGCAGTACACCAGATGACAAATCTTTTCCATTTGCTAGAATAAGAGTGACAATTGTTGCGCTTTCTAGCCTCCCTAAGAATGTCCATGCATCTCTGCGGGAGTTGTAAATGTCCAAATCCTATGATCTCAGGAGCCAGGCTGCTAAATTCATGGTCTGGGGGCATGGATGTAGTGTCCTGCCCTTGTCCTGTGACAGCATGTTGTACGGGCAGGGAAGTTTCACTGGAGATAGGGACATCTCCATCAAGTGAGCGAACCAAGGCTGTCTGGCCCACATAGGGGCCACCAGTATCATGGTAACTTGTTCCTGGTGCATCTTGTGCACGATCTTGTTGAGAAGAGGAGTCGGGGAAAAGCGTAAACAAATTTCCCTGACCATGGTATCGATAGACCGCTCCCCTTGGATTGGTTCTGGGGTTACCTGGAGGCGTAATCTTGGCATTGTGAGTTCTCCAGAGTTGCGAACAGATCTATTTCTGGGAATCCCCATTGTGTGAAGACGATGTCTTCGTGTAACCGCCATTCGTACTCTGAGGGCAGAGGGAAGTCTCTGCTGAGTTTGTCTGCTAGCAGATTGAGTTCCCCTGGTACATGTTGTGACAGTAGGAACATGTTGTGTTTGAGAGCCCACTTCCAGATGTTCTGGGACAGCTTGGACAGTCCTAGAGAGTGAGTGCCCCCCTGCTTGTTGAGGTAGTACATGGCTGTGGTGCTGTCTGTGAGGACCATCACTGTCTTCCCTTGCAGGTGTGCCTGGAAGGCTTTCAGTGCCTTGAAGGCAGCTAGTAGCTCCAGTAAGTTTATGTGCTTGGATGCTACACTCAGAGTCCAGACTCTGTGAGCAGTCTGATGGGATAGGTGAGCCCCCCCATCCTGGGAGGGATGTGTCTGGTTAGAGTGGCTTCCACTGCGGGGGTGGCGAATGGTTTCCCTATTACCATGTTTTCCTTCGTGCACCACCGTAGCGAGAGAACCAAGGCCTGCGAGACCACCACTAGATCGTCCCATTGTCCGCTGGCCTGACACCACTGGCTGTTGAGCCACTCTTGCATTGGGCGCATGCGCAGGCGCGCGTGATGTACCAAATAAATACATGACGCCATCATTCCTAGTAAGCGCATTGCTTTGCCTACCGTCACCTCTCGACCGGCCACATATTGAGGGATTTGAAACGGCATGTTTTGGAACCTCTCGTTGGAGGGGAAGACAAGGCCGTCCTTTGTTCGAATTAGAGCCCCTAGGAATTGTTTGATCTGGCTGGGGTCTAAGCTGGAATTCTTCACGTTGATGGAGAAGCCCAGTTGAAACAAAAGGTCTACAGTCTTTTGGGTATTTGAAAAGCATGTTTCGTAAGAATCCCCCGTTATGAGCCAATCGTCGAGGTAAGGGTATACCGGGATGGACAACTTGCGCAGGTGGGCCGCTGCCACTGCCAGTACCTTTGTGAATACGCTCGGCGCTGATGCTATGCCGAAGGGTAGCACTCAGCCCTCCATCATAAACCTGAGGTATTTCCTGTGCAATGGCAACATTAAAATATAAAGTATGCATCTTTCATGTCCAGTGTTGCCATGTAATCTCCCTGTGAAAGCAGGGGGACTACCTCCTGTAGAGTCACCATACGAAACTTTTGAGGTTTGACAAATTTGTTCGCTGGGCGCAGATCTAGTACAGGGCGCATGGTTAAGTCCTTTTGGGTACAAGGAAGTACACTGAATAAATACCTTCCGTTACCTGGGATAGAGGCACAACCTCTATAGCTCCTTTTTCTAGTAGTTGGTCCACTTCTTGAAGAAGGATGGCGAGGTGCTCTGGCGACATGCGTCGTCCCATTGGGGGTCTGTACATAGGGGAACTGTTGAATTCTATACAGAAACCGCGGGCTATGGTTGATAGTACCCAGCGGTCTGATGTTATACCCTCCCATGCTGGAAGAAAGGATGTTAACCGGCTCCCGACCGGTGAAGCATGGGAGGGGACCCGAATCTTTGAGTCATTTGGTGTTGGTGGCTTGGGAACCTCTAGGGGTGGGACCCCGACCTCTTCCCTTGCCACGACGTTGTCCTCTTTGGTTATATTGTCCACTAGTGCCTTGGTTAGAGGACCAGTTACCTGCAGAGTATTGCTGCTGCTGCTGTTGCTGTTGCTGGTGTTGGCCTCGAAAAAAGCGTTTGTTGCCAAAACCACGTTTGTTGGGAGGCCTTGAAATTTGGTCTAGTGTTTTGATTGTGTCAAATTCTTTCTTAACTGTCTCTAGTGCCTCATCCACCGCCTTACCAAAGAGGTTTGCATCTTCTATAGGTTTGTTAATTAGAGATGCTTGTGGTTCAGGTTTAAAGCCTGAATTACGTAGTCATACATGGCGTTTGAGGAGGATTCCTTGGACCAGGGAACGGCCAGCCGTTTCTGCAGCATCCAGAGTATTTTTAATGATGCTTTGGTTGACTAAGGTCCCTTCAGTAACCGTGGCTAGAAGCCGAGTACCTAGGGGTTTCCGGTACCTCCTCAATGTCCTTACGTAGTTTACTCCATTGTGCATCTGCGTAACTTGCCAGCAAAGAGTTGTTGGCAATTCTTGCAGAAAAGGCAGCTGAGGCTGTAACCCTCTTTCCTAGGGCATACCATATTTTACCCTCTTTATCTGGTGGTGCCTCGCTAGTTGACAGCGGGACCCCTGCTCTCTTTCTGGTATTTGTCACCACTAAGGAGTCTGGTACAGAGTGGCCCCTGATGTATAACGGGTCCGATGGAGAAGGACTAAATAATTTATCTATCCTCAGGTTCCCCCCTCTGATCAACGCGGGAGTGGATAGTGAAGGCATAATTCGTCTCTTTACTGAGGCGAAAAGGGGAATAGTTTGGCTGACAGGGGGTTTCTCCTTAATGATATTTTCTACAAAGTCGATGTGAAGAGAAGTTTCCCCGGTCTCGATCTCGAAATGCGCTGCTGCCTTGCGTAGAAGTGCATTAAAGGTAGGTTGATCGTCTATAGGTGATGTATTCCTAACAGGTGAGTCTTTGGGTGGGGACAGGTTTATGGCATCAGGGTCTGAAAACGCTGAGGACTGCCAGGGCTGTGAAGCGCCTTCTTCTGGGTCTTCTCCGAAGCCCCCATCACCCATATCCGGGTTGTCTTCAAAACCTTCCTCCTCTAGGTTTTGTTCCCCTTCATTGCCTAGGAATACATCATCCTCCTGAAAGTGGGGGTCCTTCTCCAGTGAGGTCATATAAATCTACATCCTCTGGGGGGGGGGATCAAACAGCCTGGGGTACTTGGCCCTGGGATCCTCCTGAGGTCCCTCTCTTGATCTCTTGGGTATTGGAAGGTTCTGAGTCTCCATAAACCTCTCCATTTTGTCCATACAGAACTGGATTCTCTCTAGGGTTTCTTGAGGTACGCCAGAGCGGTCAGGGGCGGAAAAGGGAGGGCCGTTAGAAAACACTTTGACCTATCCCATAACGTTGAGGAGAGGTTCCCCTCGCCTTCTGAAAAGCCTTCTGGTAGGCTAGGAGTCCCTCTCGACGGAGGGGGCGGTTCCTGCCTTCCTTCTGACCTTTTCGGCGTCTCCCGGGCTTTATGAGCGGTGATCGAAGTTTCTATCGCCGTCCGCCTCTGGCTATCGGTGGAAATAATCTGCGCCAGGCTCTCGACAACTAAACTGTCCGTCAAGGGTACCTCTGGCGCTGACGTTACAGGCGTTGTTTGCTCTACGCCGACGGGCGCTCTCTGACGGTGCGCGTCATCTGGCGGTTTAGTGATAGCGCCTTTACCTGAGGGTAGCCAAGTCGCTAGTCGCGTTTGCGGTTGCGAGGAGGGCTTCAGACTCTTACGGTCTGAGGAGGCTGCTGGTAGGACCTGCGTCTCTGTTGGCGCTAATGCCCTCTTCGTCTTCGACGAGGAAGAGCCGTGGGTTGTGTGTTTATGGGAGTGTTTTCGGTGTGCGTCGTTGTCGCCGGGGTGTTCATCCCCATAAGCAGGGCGTGAGCCGAGCTTGTCGGGACCGGGGACAGACGACGAGGAGCGTGAACGCTCCTTAGAGGTCTACGACTTCCGAAACAGACATCGGGTTGTCACATTCCTCGTCACTTTCGGCGGCGGGTGATGAATCAGACCTACACACGGCGTAGGCTGCCCACCTTTTGACCGTACAGTCTTTTAAAGTCTTCGGCTTAAGGAGCTGACAGACCGCACAGCCGTCTTCTTTGTGGTCGAGGGGCAAGCAACGTTACACCGTTTATGCTGGTCTTTCCAGGTAAACTTGCCTATGCAACGGGGGCAAAACCTAAAGGGTGTCCTCTCCATAGCTGAGGAACCGATTGCATGTGACAACAACCCCGAAGGAAAGGGAGGGGGAAAGGGAAAGGCATTCTCAAAGAGAAACAAATGTCCCACGACCCCACTCTCCCTACTGTATTTGGCCGTCGAGGCCAGGCCATGTGTACAACCTCCTCCGTCGAAGGCACCGCCGTCGGAGATCTTGTTCGCCAGTGAACAGCTTTGCAGCTATGACGCCAAAGGAGGGATGTAAGTAATAATATAAGTTAAGGACGACCAAAGGTCAAATAAAGTTTTTTGCAATGTCTCTCGAGGAGCTCCGCGTATAGGCGACCAATATCTGGGCAGAAAAAAACAATCTGAGGGACCTTGACGCGTGAGGGATTGTGGGTACACTGCACGTCACTATAGGGATGGTGTTACAGACACGCCTTGTCGACGTCCCCTTTTCGACTACGGAAAACAAAATGCAATACTCTGCAGTGACCACTGGATGTCGGACTATGCACTGCATGCGATTCTAAGCAGATTAACAAACATCAGAAATATTGATTCAGAAGCCCGTGCTAGTCAAGGGCGTGCATTGCCTACTGTTTGGCTGTGCTGTGCTTCTTATACCTGCTGTGTCTCCTGTCAAGAGTCTTCTGTGTTTCCTGCAAGCACACAGCACGAACAGAGCGTGTCTGTGTTTTGGACTACCATTGCAGTTATTGGTCTTCAAGCTCTGCAAGGACATAAGGCACTGTTGCCTTAAAAGCTATGGCGTGTGTAACTCCGCCCATCCAGGAAGCAAAGAGTATTTAATTGCAATACAGTCACCCTTGCGGTGTGAAGCCCGTGCTAGTCAAGGGCGTGCATTGTCTGTTTGGCTGTGCTGTGCGCTGGCCGTTGACGGCGGGCACTAACAGCCATCTGGGATGATTGGCTGCGTGTGGTGCCAGTGACTTCTGGCGGCACCGGGGGATCAGACTGCTTGCGACGACCCTCTCAGAAACGGTAAGGTGCATTGCTATCCTATGTGCCTACTTGATCATTGGCCAGGCCCTAACCCCGGGTGGAAATATCTTCATTGAACTTTAAGTATTTAGCAACTGAACAGCACATGAGGCAGTATTCTCCTGTACTTTGTTTGAGGGCGGTGAGTGCAGCAAAGCTGCTGAGCCGGCTTGGCATTTACCATTGGTCTCCAACGCCTTGCACCAGCACCTGTCGATAACTGTACTAAGTCATCTGGCGGATCCATCCTATATAGCCACAGTGTTTGGAGGCTTTGAGGTTGCGGCGACGGCGGGACTTGGTCCTTTGAACCACACTTCTTGCATTATGCTTGGCTCTGCTCGGATCTCTTATTCTTTGTGCTACATATTGGATCTATCGCTGGAGACTCATCTAGCACCCACTGGTCTATTCTCCTGCTATTAGTTTAGGTGTTAAGTCTCTGCTTATTCAGCGGATCCTGTTTGGGGCCCCCCCGGGGACTGTAGGGGTCTGCCATTTTTTTTTACTGGCACTCCCCTTTGACCTAGGGATTACCTATTTATCTGAATCAATAGTCACAAGAATACACCATGCGCTCTGGTTTACGTAGTGGGGGCGATCCAGAGTTGATAGCCCCCCAAAGCCTCTTAATGGTTCCTACCGTGGGCCATTCCACAGAGTTAACTGAAATGGGAGAGCTGGAGACAAGGCTGGTGCAATCACTCTCAACTGTGCCAACAAAACAAATTACATATGCATCCAAATCTAAGCTGACCTCCCCTTGTATCTCTATTCATGCGACATCGCCAAGCCTCCATAATCAGGATATGGGGACGAACTTACTAGCTGATCCAAGGCCATATTTTCCATCCTCTTGTTTGGTCCCTGTGGAAAAATGAGTCCTTGCAACTTTTTCAATCCAGCAAGGCCTTATCGCATGGGGTACATGAAGTCCAATGCCATCTCTCTGAAAGAGGTTTGCGGGTCCCTCGGTTTCAAACTCCGGTTTCTACCCTGGATCCGAAACCAATATCTGGACAATGTGTTATGGACAATTATTTCCCAAAGTCCATTACCACCAATACTGAAATTAAAGCTCTACCGACAATTAAATGCAAAGCTATGCTAGATCATTCAGTTATGCGGTCTCAGCCTAATTTCTCTGGTATGAAGGACCTCACAGACATTAGTATTATTGAGGTGGCGGAACAAGCTGAAGCAAATTTGAAACCTGACTCACTGTCTCTGCATCGGCCTGTACCTGGTTACAATGAGGTGGCTGTGAGACTGGACTCTCCAACCCCCCTGGTTAAGATTCTCTCTGGAATACCTCCGGATTCTGATCAATTTAATAATCTGCAAATACCGTCAGCGCGAGGGCAGGAGGGGTCACTTGATTCATCAGAACTTCATCATACCCTGAGGGAAATCGATAAACAGATTCGTTTGACACATCCCACAGTATTGGCCTTAAATGTTGTTCTCAGTTCGTTTGTTGCTTTGTATGATAATGTGTGTGCCGAAGTGAAGTCAACCAATGTGATTCTTTCTGAGGTCATGTTCAAACTGGAGGAGCTGAGAGTAGAAGTTTGCCTGAGTAAGGATGTAGTGGGCTCTGTGGGGATGTGGGGCATGGAAATTAGAAACCCATGCCCCCGAAATCACCTAATGCAGGTTGCCGAGCAGGTGATCTGTGTGTCGGCCCGCCAGGTGCCCCCGACTCGACTATTGTTGAAATCTCAGATGATACTATTATAATTGAATCCTCTACCAGTTCACCCCCAGATGTGCGCTCGGCCCAGAATCTGCCAACCAGTGCTCCAGTCCTCTCTGTGGTAGTGGGTCATTCTAATGTAATTTCCCCCCCTGAAGAAACTTGTGGAAAGGATGAACAAGTTACTTACCTTATCTGCTAACGTTCTTTCGATGGGATGTTCCTCCGACGTATTGCACATCTATGACAGGTAATGACCACAGCTGTGCTGCTTCGGAACATTTTTGGCAGAGGGCATCCTGCGTCAATGACGTTGATACGTTTTTCCTCGAAGGCCTCAGTCGAGGGTCGACATCACCGGATTTAATATATAGGACGCACGGCACCCATAGCCTCAGTTGTAGTTTTTTCCCCCCAGAATGTGTGGCACCAACCTCCTGCCAGTATGACTGTAGAAAGCATTGCGGAAACGTAAACTGCAATCGCACAAGAAATTCTACAGAGGGGCAGGCTGGGCGGGTGCGATGTGGAATACGTCCGGAGGAACATCCCATCGAAAGAACGTTACCAGATAAGGTAAGTAACTTGTTCTTCGAGGGGATTGTGTCCTCCGACGTATTCCACATCTATGACAGACTCCCAAAGCAGTACCAACGTATGGAGGTGGGAAAATAATTTAGAATTTTAGAATGCCCAAACAAATGGCTGAATAGAGAACTGCCTTACCAAAGGCCAAATTCTGCCCATGGACAGAGTCCGAGGAATAGTGTCTCACAAATGTATGGTCAGAGGCCCATGTGGCTGCTTCGCAAATATTGCGAATCGGAACACCCCTTTGTAGAGCATTGGAGGCAGCCACACCCCTAGTAGAGTGAGCCCATAAGCCTACTGGAGGGTCCTTTCCCGCCAAACGGTAACACTCGGAGATCGCCAAAATGATCCGTCTAGACAAGAACTGTTTGGAAACAGCCTGACCCAAGCGCCTTCCAGCATAACCAACAAAGAGCTGATCGTCCATTTTGACCCGGGACATCCGTGATAGATAGAAACTCAAAGCTCTTCTTGGATCCAACCTATGGATCCTCTCCTCCTCCTTACCAGGATGTGGAGGACGATGAAACGCTGGAAGAATCACCTTCTGGCTCAAATGGAATTCCGACACAACGTTTGGAAGAAAAGAAGGCTGCACCCACAGGACAACCCTGTCGTTATGGAACACAGTAAAGGGTAGCTTGGCGGAAAGTGCCTGCAACTCACTCACTCTTCTTGCGGAAGTAACCGCAAATAAAAATACAGTCTTAAAGGACAACAGTCTCAACGGACAAGAATGTAAGGGCTCAAATGAGCTCCCATTAGGAACTTTAAAACCAAATTCAAATCCCACCCAGGCACCTGGAAAGGCGATGGCGGAAACCCATTAGTTAGCCCTTTTAGAAATGGAAGGGATCTTAAAATAAGTACATTCCTCGGACGAGCGCTTAAATATGGACAGTGCCGCCAGGTAACCCTTAATGGTACCCACTTGCAGGCCCTTGGGAACGGAACATTGGAAAGGATCGACATTCTGTACCCTGCATCAGCCGCAGAACCTTCTCCAACGGCAATGGTACAGTGATTTCGTTGCGGGCCTTCTGGCCGAAAGCAACACCTCCATCACGTCTTCGGGGAGTTCCCAATCCTTATACCTCAACCTTTCAGATACCAAGCATGAAGGCTGAGGGACTGGACCTCTGGATGGAGAACCCTACCCCCCTCCCGTGAGAGCAGATTGTCTCGGTAGGGAGGACGGCGTGGAGGGCAGATGGACAGGTCTAGAAGGTCCGGGTACCACGCTCTCCTGGCCCATGCCGGAGCAATGAGGATAATCCGGTAATCGAACCTCCGTAACCTCTGCCACACTTGCGGAATGACGGGAACTGGAGGAAACGCGTACAGCAGTGGGAAGGACCACTCCACGATGAACGCGTCCCCTAAGGCTCCTCTTGGAGGAAATTTCCGCAAGCAGAATCTTTCGCACTTCCAGTTGACACTGGTGGCGAAGAGATCCACTTGTGGGGTTCCCCAAATGGTGAAGATCTCCAACAGAACTTCCTGAGCCAGCTCCCACTCATGAGAGACCGTGCTCTGCCTGCTCAGAGTGTCCGCCACCGCGTTTTCTTCTCCGGCCAGATTAACTGGCGAGATCGAAAATTTCCTGCTGGATGGCCCAGAACCAGAGCTGCATCACCTCCCGGCACAATGGGAGTGACCCTGCACCCCCTTTTTTGTTGAGGTTGTGCATCGCCACCGTATTGTCCGTCATAATCAGGACATTCTTCCCCCACACAGACAGCAGAAAAGCCTTCAGGGCTAGCTTGACGGCCCGCAGCTCTAACAGATTGATGTGGAGTCTGGACTCCGATGGAGACCAACAATCGCTGGCTATTAAACTTGTTGGCATGAGACACCCAACCCGTGAGGGATGCGTCCGTCACGATCGTCACCTCCAGCCAAGGTTGCCAAAATGGAGCTCCCTTCATCAGATTGCCGTCGACGGCCCACCACAGAAGATCCTATGCGACCAAGGCCGGAATCTGAATCTGAATCCTGCCGGAGAACTGCGACCACTGCATCTTGAGAGCCCACTGCAGAGATCTCATCCGCAGCCTGGCCTCTGGCACCAGGAAAATGCAGGATGCCATGATTCCGAGCAACCTCAAGAACTCGAACGTCAGGAGACTCTGGGCACGTTGAAATGTGTCCACCATCTGCAGAATGTGATCAGCCCTCACCTGGGGAGGCAAACACTGCCCCAGGGATGTGTCGAGCACTGCTCCGATGTATTGGAGCCGTTGGGTAGGTGTCAAATGGGACTTCTTTAAATTGAGGGAGAAGCCCAGCTTGTGAAGGGAGTGGCAGGTGACGGACAGATGATCTAGGGCTTGCTCGGGAGAGCGCGCCCTGATCAACCAATCGTCCAGGTAGGGGTAGACGTGAATTCCCCCTTTCCTGAGATACGAACCACCACCATCAGCTTGGTGAAGACCCTTGGGCGGAGGTCAATCCGAACGGCAGGACCCATAACTGAAAATGCGAGTCGCCAACCGTAAACCTCAGGTACTTCCTGTGCTTGGGATGAATCGGCACATGAAAGTGAGCATCCTTGAGGTCAAAAGACACCAACCAATCCTGATGTTGAAGGGACTGGAGGACTTGAGAAAGATTTTGAACTTGTCCTTCCTGAGGAGCTTTTTCAGCCAACGCAAGTCCATGAGGAGTCTCAATCCCCCTTTTTTTTCAGGATCAAAAAATAAGGTTAATACCATCCCTTGTTCCTCTCCGCTACAGGCACCAGTTCTATGGCGCCTTTCTCCAGCAGGGATAGGATTTCCTGCGCAAGCAGCGGATCCGGACGCTTCAAAGAGAGCTTTCCCGGTGGATTGTCATGAGGCCTCTGCCGGAAGAGAAGACAGTAGCCGTGGAATATGATCTCCAGAACCCACACATCTGAAGTAATGGCAAGCCATTCTCCAAGATGCTGCGCAAGTTTGCCCCGAACCGGCAAACCATGGGGCATGGCCTCATGACTGATCGGAAGCGGCTGTGGCAGTGCCTGAGGGCAAAGAAGCAACTGCAGAGCAGCTTTGGCACCACAAGTACCTTGCTTTCCACCTCTGGTACTCCTACAGTGGCCCATTTGACTGGTAGCTCCTCCCGATCTACCAAAGGTACAGTAGTACCGAAAAGAACCTCCCCTCCATTGCTGTGCCCTAGGACGAAAAGGCGGAGGTTGACGTACTGCAGCGCTCAAAGACTTTGCTGCAGCTTTGGAGATCTGCAACCTCTCAAGGCTCTTGTCAGCCTTGCTGCCAAACAGATGAACTCCATCAAAGGGCATGGTGAGAAGCCGGGATTGCACACCAGGAGCAAACCCAGACTTCCGCAACCATGCAAACCTGCGTATCATGGTGTTCGCAGCCATGGACCAGCTGACACAGTCTGCCGTGTCCAAACCCGACTGAACGGATTCACACATGGCATCCTTGCCGTCTTGCACAAGGGCTAGAAAACCATCCCGTTCTTCCCCTTTGGGAATATGCTCAGCTGCCAAAGAAACACAATTCCACAGAGTGTGAGTGAGTCTCGCCAAGGCACAAACAGAGTTGGCTGCCTTCAAAGCCATACCCCCAGATGAAAATACCTTCTTCGCCCAACCATCAAAGCGCTTATCGTCCCTATCAGGAGGGATGGTAGGGTACGCAGCCTGCTTAGCGGGGGCTGTAGCCGCCTGCACCACTAAACTCTCCGGAGTAGGGTGCGTCGACAAGTAGCAGGGGTCACCACTGGCTGGGTGGTATTTTTTTGGAAGCGACTTGTTCACTGCTGAGAGACTCTCCGGAGCCGTCCAAGCCGCTGCCAACCTTCTTTACAAAGGCATGTGAAATGGCAACACCGGGTCAGTGGGTGGACCTTGGTCCAGGATGACAGTCAGATCATCCTGATCAAAATCAACAGGTGGAGCAGTCACCCTTGACATGAGACGCCTATATGACGATCCGGCATGCGTCCCAGGCTCAGGCCTGCCAAACTCCACCTCCTGAGAGGTGTCAAGACCACTGGCATCATGCAAGGACTGACTGAGTTCCTCCATCTGACTGTGCCCCGACAAAAGGTCATCAGGGACATCAGGAGGCACAATCATCTCATCATCAGACCCTTCTTCCACCTCTGAAATATACTCCAAAGGTTGGAACAAATACAATCTGGGCGGAGGAACAGAGTAGGGCTCAAAAACAGGTCTCACAGACTTACTGAGAGCCTTCCTCAGAGCTTCCACAGCCCTCCTGGGAACCGTCAGCAAATCCTCCACGAACGGCGTCCAGGGCGCTGAGGGAATAGACATCGAACGAGGTGCTGACGGCGTCGACAACTTCTTTGAGGGTGGAGCACCAAGAGCTTCCCTCAACGGACACAGCGCTGATGGCATCCATGACTTCTTCAAAGGCGGAGCCTCGAGAGAGAGCCCCTAGACGGACACGGCGCTGATGGTGTCGACGCCTTTTCCGAAGGGTTCACAGGTTCCGACGGTCTCGGAGGCGTCGAGGACCAGGTCCTGGACCTGGCACGGCTATGGCGTTCTCCCTTGTCCGAGCGGGACCTCGACGGCTCCCGATGATCGTGCCAACCGCCGGAGCCTGAAGGCGGGCGTGTGATGGACTGAGCCGGTTCCCTGCCGGCTTCTTTCAAAGGCACGGCCAGAACTGTGCCTTGCGATTCGAAAATCGGCATCATCTACTGGCTGAATGCATCCCATTCAGCCCGCGACGAAGACGGGGAAGGCGACCGATGACAACGCTTCCTAGAATGCCTCGACGAGGCAGAGGAATGGTGGGAACCACTCCGAGACCGAGACCCCCCTGGACTTTCGCCGACGCAGACAGTCAACCCTCGAGTCATCGGTCGAAAGCTCAGCGGACTTCGATTTATGGGGCTTAGACACCCTAACTACCTTAATTTCTTCTTACGTTCCCGCATGGCCTTAGACGTCAGGGACTGGCAATCATAGGTGGTCTGGCTTTTGCCGCGGCATCAGAGGCAGATGTCGTGCAGGTCCGTGATGGACATCTTCGAACCACAGTCCCGACATTTTTTAAAGCCCAACTTCGGGGTAGTAGAAGACGACAACATCGCTATCTAAGAGAAGAATCGAGCGTGCCGAGATTCCGAAGCAAACTCGTTTGCAGAAAAAACGGAACTGAGGCTACAGGTGCCGTGCATCCTATTTATAACATCCAGTGACGTCGACCCTCGACGGAGGCCCTTGAAGAACAACTTATCGACATCATCGTAATTCCGAAGCAGCACAGCTGTGGTCATTACCAGTCATAGATGTGAAATACGTCGGAGGACACAATCCCCTCGAAGTGGTGATTACTGAAATGCCAAAGGCAAACAACAATGTAATAAAAGAATGAATGTGGCAAAGGCAAGGGGCAAGCAGAGTTTTCGTAAAAATCGTCTCTCATCTGGCAGCTCATACCTCTCTATTTAGACCTGGGTGGTGCCCTGTGGTAGAATATGACTCCCCTGCCCTGGCCTCTCCCTTAGTAGCAAAGAAAGTCGATTCTACGAACCAAACAGATTCCACATGGGAAAGTTGCCCTGTTGTGGGGGCTGCTGGGGAGGTTAATAGAATGGGGGCTCTTGAGATTCTAAAGGCTCCTGAATCAGGTGACGCCCATTGTAAACGTACCACAACAACTAAGGTGGCCACTAAACCCTCGGTTTCTAAAAATCTGAATGTATTGTCTCCACCTTTCATCCCCACTTTAATCTCTACCTCTGCAAGGTGGGAACAATACCCCCCTCAGGGAATTACAGAACAAATTGATTCTGTTTGGGGACCTTGTCGGGGGGCTTCTACCTCAGGTGAGATACAATCTAATCAAAGGAGGAATAGCTTGGCTAACCCTCCCCGGGTAAGGAGACTGAGAAGGTATTATCTGTGTCCGGTATGGCCGGGATTTTGAATGAGGGCCACAAATTGAGTATGGGCTGTGGGGGAGGTAAATCAAGGTTCTTGGAGCCTGAGGTTGATATCCCGGACATTACTACCCACCCCCGAATTTCGGCTGGGGTTAAGAATATCCTACAACAATTATACCGCCCCCCCTAAATATGTGCCTCAGCAACAAAAGGTAACATTGGGGAATCTGGATAATCCCCCCACGATCAAAGGTTCTTCTAATGGAGGTAAAAAGGCAGCGCCTACCAAATCCAATTTGGTAGCACCTTGGACCCAACCATCACCATCTGTTTGAATAGTGCCAATATTTTGACCGTCTTTGCAGAAATAGCTCCACTTGCTCTGGTGGGATCTAAGGACATCCAAAGAGTCATTTCCTGTGAAGAGCCAATTGGGTGCGAGTATCATCGATTTGGCATCTCCACTGGTGGGGGAACTCATCCTAACTCAGGGTCTAGTGGTCGCCAATTGGAAAACCCTATCAGTATCCCCCCGGGGATTCTATTCCAACAGAATAGGGGGGTGAACAGGAGTAATGATGTGGACTGGGCAATGATAATCTCCTCTTTGTGGCAGAAACTGGTCCCATGATCAGTCCCGGGGTGTAATAACCACAAGGGAAGATGAACATTTTTTGATCAAATCCTGGAACTCGTGGTAATTCTCATTTTTTTTTACTAACAAGGACTGAAAAAGAACTAAGATCAGCCAAATGTGTGTGTTTACAGGAGACTTTGCTTATCTCAGCCCCTATTTTAGATGGTTACACTATTTTCACTCAAACCGGGAAACAAGGACCTGGGGGTAGACCGTCGGGGGGATAGCTGTTAGCCATCGATAATTCACAGGGGCTGACAGGAGCAAATATTGAAAATCTGCTATTTGGGGCCCTGGGAATTGAACTATGTATTGGTAGCGAGAAGAGCAAGGTTCTCGTTATCAACATTTATTGGCATAATGGGATTGCCCCCTTAGATGAGTTCCTGGGTACAATTGGGGTCATCATTGATCTTTGGTCTGAGAGAAACTTGAATGGAAGAATTATGGTGCTTGGGGATTTTAACGCCGAATGTGACCAACATTAACCTCTATGGAATGGGGAAGACATAATGTAGGGCTGGGGGGGTGGGGGGGGACTCAGCAGAAAGATCACGAGACAGCAAATGGAGATTGGCGTTGGAGGGGTGTGGTCTCCACCCTCTTGTGGGACCCAGCTCCAATCAAGACGCTATAGTGGATTGGAACACATGGCAAAGGGGCCTCCAGCAGTTCTTTGATAGATTATATCTTTGTCGATTCCTTCCTTATGAATCACTGCCACTCCATCGAGGTTAAGTCTACTGTCTGGAGGGACCATTTCATTCTGATGGCCTCTTTTGACTGCTTTCAAACCACTGCGTTTACTATGATCCAGCCCCTGATAACATCTAATGTGGCTGGGAATGCAGTCAAGTGGTCTAAACGAAATATACTACAACTCAACTCAACGGTAAGCAGTGCTCTTGACCAGTCCTCCTACGAATGGAAGATGGGATGCTTTAATTCTATTTTGTTTCAAAACCTTGTGGAGGGCATAGACACTGATATTGGGGCAGCTTAGGGGAGCAGATGTGAATCGGCAATTAGACATCCTCATGTCTTTAGTTCAGTAGCTGCAGAGGAAAAATCTATGAGGCGAGAGATCCGTATGATAAGGATCAACCACCCTGAGTAAATTATATGTAACGATCTAATTAGCAAGGTGAGACAGGCCTACAGGAACTGTTGTAAATCTCGCAAGCACATTGTCTTACAACAGGATGCAGAATTGATGTTTGGCATTTTGATGAAGGCTGATGTGAGTGCATTTTGGTACCTTGTTAATAGCCAAGACCTTAACTACTCTGTATCCCAGCTCAACTGCATCTCTGAATGTGCTTGGGTTAAGTTCTTTGAAGACAGATTCGGGCCCCCAATGTTGCCTAGTGATATTCAAGCTGTAACTTTGGCCAAGAAAAATGATAGATGGGCCCCGTATTTAGATCTGGCCATCATTCATGGTCTAATAACCAGATCAAAGTACTCCCGGGCACCCAGCCCTAATGGTCTAGCTAATGCTACCTTTAAGGATGACCGCAACCTCAGATCTAACCTCCTGTTTTTGGAATTTAGGGATATCATCTCGACAGGTATTACTCCGGATTCTTGGAACACAGGGTACGTGATTCCGATATTCAAGTGTGGAAGCAGGATAGATCCTAGCAACCATCAGCCAATCTCATTGATTG
Organism: Ambystoma mexicanum; assembly: GCF_040938575.1. NCBI lineage: Eukaryota > Metazoa > Chordata > Amphibia > Caudata > Ambystomatidae > Ambystoma > Ambystoma mexicanum. The sequence continues at coordinate 414,574,192 of NC_090934.1, read as the reverse complement.
ATGCCAACTGTAAAAACCTCTCAGCATGCCTGCTCTCAGACTTGGAGAAATGGTCATCTATACACCACCCTTTAAACTAGACTGGTTTTAGAAAGGGTCATTCAACTAACATCAATGGATTAGCCCTGAAATGTATTCAAGAGGAGACCTGGAATCTACCAATGGGTTGCACGTTTATGGCATCAATTGACTTAACTGCCGCTTTTGACTATTGATCGAGGTAGGCTTTGGGCAAAAATAACCAAGTGGGGGCTGCCAGAGAGTCTGCTAAGACTTACTGCGGGGGTCTATGAGAATTGCGGCATCTGGGTTCGACTGAATCAGAAAGGGGATCTATCGAAAACAATTTGCTCTTTGAGGGGAAAGACAAAGCTGCATTTTAGCGCCTTGGCTTTTCATTTAGTATTTTTCAGAAGTAACTATATCTCTGGCCAATGAGGGACTTGTTGCACCTAAAATTGGCAAAGAGAAAATAGTTGGCCTAATATACGCAGACGATATTTTGATCTTTGACTGCACTAAGGTAGGGCTACAAAGATCGCTGATGAAATTTGAATCCTTTGCCAATGATAATGGATTAGTTATTAATCCAACAAAAACGAAGATCTTTGCATTTTAAAAAAAAAGAAAGTCCTAAATAGAGGCTTTGTATGTTCAGTGGGAGCTACGCCACTGAGGCTGGTTGATTCAATCCGGTACCTGGGCTTTCAGGTTTTTGCGTCTAGATGCATTAAAGTTGGCGGTATAATATCTTGTTATATAAGGCAAAAATTCTTCTTTCCCAGGTACTCCGAATTGATTGCAAGTTCGGTAGATTTTCTTTGAAACCCTCGAGGATGTTTTATGAAGGGAAAATAGTCCATAAGATGATCAATGGACTAGAGTTAAGAACTGAGAACCTCAGCAATGTGTTGAAATTGAGGGGAAAATCTGGAGGCGCATCTTGGGAGTCCCGAATGCAGTCCCAATCGTAGCTATTCGCTTTGAGCTTGGACTAGTCTCACTGTGGGCTCGGGTTAAATTGGCTCTGCTGGTTCTTTACTCTAAAATAATTTCGCCTATACCCGATTCCAGTTAATGTGGCGAAATCTTGATAATTCCCAGGTATTAAGGTCCTTGAGACTACAAGCAGACTTAATCCTGGTTGAGGTTGGGATGACGGTAGAAATATTAATTAATAATCCGGTGAGGACCAAGCGGGCCCTATTTGACCACGATTGGGCAGTGAATACTGACAGATTTCACTCTTACTCATCGATGAGTAATTTGACTCATAAGCATAGAAGACTAGGTACTTTATCTAGGTTTCTGGTACAATTCCCCAACAGATTCTATGGAGGTATTCTCTTGAGGGTAAGATGGAACCTGCTCCCCACTTGTGAAATCCAACTCAGGAGATCCCTCATTGCTACGGAGAATGTCTCTTGTAGGTTCTGTCGGGGTAAATTGGAAACTCTTAGGCACCTGGTCCTTGAATGTCCCTTCTTACAGGGCCGTAGAGCAAATTTGTTTAAAGAAACTGGTTATGTCTCCTTATTTATATGATGAAGACCTTATCTGGAAACATTGCCTTCACAATTACAACATGCGTGAAGGGCTGGCTCTGGCTGGTTTTATTAAATCTCTGCACTTATGGGTGGGAAGGAGTCAATCAGAAACATTGGGATAGGACAGTCTTTGTTATCACCAAGCCCTTTTTTCTGTTTTATTTAATATTTAGTGTTCTGTCTTTAGGGAATATTTTGATTGGTTGTACCACCAGTGTAGTAATAATAACTTAATTTTTCTTTTTGAGAAAACTCTGAAATTGTGAAGTTGTGAAATTGGTAATTTCTGGCTTTTTTTTCTTTGTTTAATTTTATCAAGGTGGTATTTGCTTTTTTTAGCCTTGTTATGAAAGAGTTTTCTTTTTATTTATGTTATCAAATAGCTGTTACTGATTTCTTTGCATTCTTTTTTAATGTGTTTGTATGATTCTGTCTTTTGTAAAGTTCTGAATTAACGAAATACAAATAAAAAATTGATTCAAAAGGTTGAAGAGGGTGGATTTAGATATTTAGATATCCTGATTTGCATAAATATTGTAAGTCGTTTCTGCTTAAGAAGGGGTCTTATTACAAAAATGAGGATTTTAAGGGTGCTCTTTGGCTGCACATGGAAAGGGATATTTGCAGTCCGTATCGTTTAGAAAACCTTTTTACTATGGGAAAATTGTCGGCCAGTAGATTGAAGTTAAAACCTATAATGGCAACTAGACAGGTTTTATGGATGTGGTTTGGGGAGAATAATCAGACATATGGTTTCAGTGAGGATGCTTCACTCTGGCATAATGAGGTTCTACAGCTTAACAATAGAAGCCTGAATTGGCGGAGTTGGGTTAAGAAGTGTATTTTGACTATGTGTGATGATATATTAGATGGAGATCGTCTTTTCACATTTGAGGAAATACAGAAAAAATATGATATAAATACAAGAGAAAGAAGAAAATATGTTGAATTCATCTCACTGATTAACCTCAGGAAGAGTATGGTTAATGACTCTTTGTGGGTCCGACCTGTTCTGTGTCAACTGCTTACGGGGCAAGAATATACTGTGCGTACATACATTAACTTTATGCAATTGGAAAAAAACATCATGTGGCATGGGAAAAACTTGTTTGTTTGTTTATTAATTTATAATGCGCGCCAGACACCAAGGTAACCGGGCGCAACAGAAAAAGAATATGCAAAACTTAAAATGTTACAGGAATCTGGAATTTACAAGGTTACAAAATTTACAGTGGTGCATAGATGTACAGTTTGCATAGTTATAATGATGCAGTGCAGACAAAATTATTAAAAACAATGAATATACAGGATAGGTATATTACAATTTGTGTTTAGGATATATACAAATGTTGATCGATTTCTAATAATACATGTATATTATCCAGTTAGGTTAAGGATACAGAGGGAACTACGGGGGTGATTACAAGTTATTAGAGTTGATGTGTTTGATAAAGTTCCTTCTAAAGTGTGAGAATGGTTGGTCTGCGCACAGATTATGTGGTAAAGCATTCCACAGTTTGGTAGCTATCACAGGGAAACTGATGCCGCCAATGTTGGCAAGTTTATATCTTGTTACTGCCAGGCAGTTGGAGTTGACAGTTATTGTTGGTCTGCTTGATGTTTTTCGCTTTATTCTGTCCGTCAAGTAGCTAGGAGCTGCATTGTTGAGAGCTTTGTGTGTCAGGGAGATCATTTTTAGATGAATTTTGTCATTAGTAGAGAGCCAATTATGTTGGCGTCTTATAGAGGAGATATGCTCCCTTTTATTTATGCCAAGTGCAGCTCTAAGGGCATTGTTTTGTAGAGTTTGAAGCCTTTGGGTAATGGCTTTGTTGGCACCACTGTAAAGGGCATTACAGTAGTCAAGTCGGGAGAGTATTAAGGCTCTCACTAGGATCATGCAACTATCCTTGGATAGGAAGGGTTTACCTGCTCTTATTAATTTACAAGTATAGGCTGTGGTTGATGCTAAGGAGTTGACCTGTTTAGTTAATGACATGGTAGAATCAAGGTAAAAACCAAGCGTTTTTACTTCCCTAGAGACCTTGATGACATTGCCGTCTATACTGAACTCGGAATACTCAAGGCCTAATTTGTTGATATTGGCCTGTGTGCCCAGGATGATCAGCTCTGTCTTATCATTCAGGCATAGACCATGAGATGCCATCCAAGCCTGAATGATGAGATACACTATTCACCAACTCCCTGTCCTTACCATGATCCCCAGAAAGCGGGAAGAGAATCTGTATCATCTGCATAGTTCGTGTAGGTGATACCTAGGTGGTCCAAATCATCGAAAAGATGTTTGGTGAATATATTGTATAGGGTTGGGGAGACACAAGAGCCCTGGGGGACTCCACATGTGATTGGTGTGGGGTCTGCTGCTGCCGAAGGGGAAAAGACTTGCATAGTTCTCTCGCTCAGAAAGGATTCTATCCATCTGATAGCCTGGGTGGAGAAGTGAGCAGCAGAGTCCAAATGTCTACAGAGGACCTTGTGGTCCACAAGATCGAACGCAGCTGAGAGATCGAGTAAGAGGAGAAGTGCTGTCTTTCCCCGATCTCTCAGTCCATCTATTTGGGTCTTTAAGTCAATGAGGGCTGTTTCGGTTCCATGTAAAGGACAGAAGCCGGATTGTCTAGCTCCCAGTAGCTTATATAGTTCAAGGTGTTTTGGAATTTGTGTGTAGGCCACTTTGTCCACTATTTTCAATAGAAAAGGTACCGTAGGAATTGGGCGGTAGTTGGTAGGGATAAGAGGGTCTAATGTCTGCTTCTTGAGAAGCGGGAGCACCCAGGATTGTTTTAAATTGGCAGGGATATTACCTGTAGAGAAGGAGGCATTAATGAGTTTGGAAATGAAAGGTGATAGATCTCTGGCAGCATCTTTTATTATCTGTGCTGGGCATATATCACCCTTACAATTAGAAGGTTTAAGGGAGAGGATGATTTTCTCTACCTCTATTGTGCTGGTTTTGGTGAAGGAGAATTTGTTGGTTTGGTCGTTGAGGATAGCATTAGGCGGTGACTGAGGCTGATTAAGAAGGTTTAGTGCGTCTTTTTTTAGTTGAATTTTATTTTGGAGAGTGTTTATTTTATTTGCTAGTGCATGTTGGATATCTGCACACCATGTCTGATCCTTGGTACAAATGTCTGGTATGGCAATAGGTGACTCAAGTTCTTTCAGTATGGGAAAAAGCTCCTTCATACTCTAGTTAGAGTTAGCAATGTGATCATTGTAGGAATTATGCTTAGCCAGGCAGACTTCATGTTTATAGTGGTGGGAGATAGAGGTTACGTTAGCCTTATTCTCATCAGTTGGGCATGGTTTCCAGGTCGATTCACTTTTTCTCTTTGTGAGGCGTTGGGCCTTAAGTTCAGGCGTGAACCATTTAAATGGGCCTTGGGTTTGCTTGTTCGCAGTTTAAGTGGGGGAATTTTGTCCATAGTGTCAAGCATGATTTTATTGTATTCATGAATTAGTGCACTAGGGTCTAAATTGTCTGGCAATGCATTTAGAGTTGGGAGAATGGCAGGAATAATGTTATCCACTGTCATGTTTTTTTTGTTTCTAGTAGGGCAGGATGGTGCCGTGGGTACGGCTGTAGTGGATGGTTGGGTGGTTAGGAGATTAAAGGACACCAGTGAATGGTCGGTCCAGGGTAATGGTGAGATGGAGGAGATGGCAACTGTATAGCTGGAGTCGGCGACCCAATCTAGTGTTCTGCCCTTCAAATGGGTAGGAGTGTTGACTTTTTGGGATAGTCCTAATGAGTTGAGAGTATTGGCAATGGTCGAAGCGTGCATGTCTGCTTGGTCATTAAATCCTAGGTTAAAGTCCCCTAGTACCAGCAGTTGTGAAATAGTTTTAATATTATTGGATAATAAGCTATGCATATCCTCCTCAAAGGTCCCAAGTGGGCCCGGTGGTCTGTAAATTAGGTGAATGGTTAGTGATTGGGTGTTGTTTATAGGGAGTTTGGCGGTGAAGGCTTTCGCACGATTGACAGGTTTGAGTACGGGCTAGCCTTAGCGATAAATTTGTTTTGGATATGATGCAATGCCACCTCCGCAGGAGCCCTCTCGGTCTTGCCTAGTTCTAGTATAGCTGTCAGGGATAGCCAGCATAAGTGATGGCCCTGCTGTGCTGTGCAGCCAAGTCTCAGTTATAGCAATCGTTAGGGAGAATTCTCTGTAAAGGCTAATTTCCCAAACCTAGTGAGTCCCCCAGCAGCTTTGCTCGATTTTTGGGGTTTATTTTTTTTCTCTCCTGCTAAGAGTGAGACTCTTTTCCTCCCACTCTTAGACATGATTTGAGGTGTTCCTTTGACTTTGTATGTGTTTTATGGGCTATGGGGTCCTTTACCCCATAGGGCTTCATGTGTTTTTGGTATGTGGGTTACACAGCACCCTCCGTGCCGTAACCCAGGGGTGTCGTAGCGACCCCAAAACATAGACTCCATACCCTGGGACTGACTACTATCTCCCAGGGCATGCAAAGTCACCATTGGCTTTACTAGTATCAAATTGTGAACAGAACCAGTACAAACCATCCTATTGTGGACATACTGGTCGGGGCAATTCGATTGCCCCGGGGTCTGTTGTTCGAGGGGGCACTGTCCAGGCCCTCCCGACCGAGTTTTGGCTGGTGGCAGTGGATACTACTTTTTATATTCAACCGCAAATATATTCCTATGGGATTTTCCCATTGTTCGAGGCTAATACTTTTAAAATAGCCTCGAACATACCGCCGGTTTATTAAATTAATATAAATTCACCGGTTGGTATTTTTTGCCGAAACTTGGTTCCAAAATGGCGTTTGTGTTCGCTTCTGTGACTCCAACCCAAGTCGAGCCCTTTGTTCCACTTTTTGGCGGGCTTCTCCACAGAAGCCGCCAAACGTGGTTCCACTGTCTGGGCACCGCAGGGGGTGTGGGAGGGGGTTTAGGCACCCTGGACTGAGTTGCCTCTGCAACTCAAGTCGCACTCTTGTGTGAATGGCCCAAGTGGTGAGCCGCCCGGCTCACCACTTAGCATGTTTGATTGACAGCTAGGCTGAATGAATGGGGGTTTTCAGCAATAAAAGCAGGGCTTTGGGGACTGGAACTTCAGAAGTCGCCACAGGACCTAAAGAATCCGAGGAGGGAGAAGACGAGCCGACCTGCAACGACGACACCACCGGTGGAGCCCTGCGGAACCGTCTCACCACTTTTCCCGACGACAGAGGAGATCTCCAGTCCGGAGAGTCTTCTTCCTTTGACTGGTGGGGATAACCAGTTTGCCCGTCTTTTCGCCTGCCTGGACCATCTCGTGGCCGCCTTGCCCGTGCCAAGCACCCCGGCAACCGGAATACCACGGTTTACCACTACCGCGAAGAAAAGGGTGGTACCTTGTAACCGGGAAACACCGCGGCTGGTTTCTTGCCTGGTAGTGCAACGACCTTCAGCTTTCCTCCACGTCGAGACCCCCTCTTCCTCTGGACGAAACACCGACTTGCACCCGCTGCCAGGAACAACTGCCTCCGCTGGAGCGTTCTTCCCACTTTCAGGTACTGTGTCCTGCCTGGCTTCCCTTGCGACAGATCGTTCGGGGTGACGGTAAATCCTCAACTTTCTAACCTTGGTTAGCCTGGGACCTGTTAACTAACTTTTCCTGACTTGATCTCAATCTTTTGTGAACTTTCTACAAAGACTCTTTGGGCATAACCCCACTGTGTGATCCTGGACACATTTCGCTTGCTCTCTCTAAGAGTGGGCCTGGCATTTGAACTTCCTTGCTCTCCAGTAGACTTTGCCTAACCTGCCTCACTGTGGTTCTTTGAAAAGTATTGAAATTTGTGTGCTTCATAACTCTGCCTTTTTTTCCTCCCTTTTTAATAACTTATTAGAGTGCCATCTTATGCTAAGCGCTCACCTCTGTCTGAAAATAAGTGGCGTTTCTCATCAAGACTTATCTAATAAGTAATTAGGGTTGTATATATATATATATATATATAATAGTGACTGTGTTGAATTTACTTACCTCTTTGTGCTAGTGTAATTTACAAGTGTGTCTTTAAATAAATAATTATATACTTTTACACCAAAACCTCTGGTCAGTGTTTGCTTGTGCTACTGTAGCTCTGTACCTATTGTGTATACTCTATATACTGCCCTACTCTTCTTGAGAGAAGTCTGACTGCTCAGCCACAGCTACCAGGTAAATCTGGGTGGTACAGACTGCTACCAATTGGGTTTACTGCCAACCACCTGTAGTCCTAAATCTTTTGCCGTGGTCCCTAAGGGAAACGCACAGGTTTCTGCCTAACAGCAATGAAGTCCAAGTTGGCTTCGGTGATAAGGTCAGCTATGTCAACCGCATGGGTAACTAGTGATCTTACATTAAGGAGTGCTCCTTTGTAAGAATGAGCTTCCGTTTTCACTTTGATATGTACTGAGTTTGGTAAGCTTCTAGTACTAGGCTTAGGCTTAAATTTTAGGGTTTGGGAATTCGATGTGGCTAGTGGGGCAGGAGGGGGGTTAGGAGCATTGCATACCCTATTGTGTTGGGACTTAATTTCACGTTTAGTAAAAGGGAAAAGTCTTCTGGGCAGCTTGTGTATTTTCTTGAGTCTGGCACGTAATTTGTTATTTCTATCATTAGTTGAGCTAGACTGGGAGGCCTCCGCCGCACCAGGATCCAGCTGATCTGCCTCCCCGTGCAGGAATCAGCAGTCGGAGCGGCCCCCCACCGTGGCCGTCGCCACCATCACCAAAGAAACCGCACAACAAAGAGCCCCACAGCGCCCTCACAGGCTCCAACACCTCTGCAGGCCCTCCCCTCCTGCTTTAAATGGAGGGGAGGCGCGCCGCGAGGCGAAGCCGCAGAGCGAAGGCCGTGAGAAAAGGCCCGCTCCTCTCTTTGCAGCTCTTTGCTGCTAGACGATGCCGCAGGGAGGTAAGACCCCTGTTTCAGTATACCAATTCGTACTCACTGAAATCCGCAGCCCTTCTGACAGAAATTCCCGCCTCTGTGCACGTACGCTAAAGGACACTCATCACTCCGTCCAACCCAGCCTCATCTCAAGGCTACGCCGCCTCTGGGCAAGACTACCGCCCGCAACACTGGACCTTGTCCCTAGCCCCCCCCGCTCCCCCCACCTTGTCCACAAAAAACCTGTACTCACCCATCCCTGGCCTCCACATGAACGCATACTCGTGCTCCCACCGTGCCCACCAGCAATGTAACATCCCTTCACTTCCGGTCATGGACCAGTCCACTTCCTTTATGTTCAGAGAAAAAACAGAGCTGCGCACCACCGCCGCAAGCCTCCATGGATCACTCAATGTTAAATCCCATTCCAGCGCATCTAAGCCCGCTATCAGGTCTGTAGCCACAGCTAGGTCTGCACCTACTACTGTTGATATGCACTGCACTGCTGTTGTGCCTGTACCTATTGTTGATATGCCATGCACTGTTGATATGCCATGCACTGCTGATGTACCTGCGCCCACTGCTCTTATGCCCTGCACTACTGATGTGTCTGCGTCTATTGTTGATATGCCCTGCACTGCTGTTGTGTCTGCACCCACTGTTGATATGCCCTGTGCTGCACCTGTACCCACTGTTGACATGCCCTGCACTGCCGATGTGCCTGCGCCTATTGCTGATATGCCCTGTGCTGCACCTGTACCTACTGTTGATATGCCCTGCACTACTGATGTGTCTGTGCCTATTGTTGATATGCCCTGCACTGCTGTTGTGCCTGCGCCTACTGTTGACATGCCCTGCACTGCTGATGTGCCTGGGCCTACTGTTGATATGCCCTGCACTGCTGATGTGCCTGCGCCCACTGCTCTTATGCCCTGCACTACTGATGTGTCTGCGCCTATTGTTGATATGCCCTGCACTGCTGTTGTGTCTGCACCCACTGTTCATATGCCCTGTGCTGCACCTATACCTACTGTTAATATGCCCTGCACTGTGCCTGCGCCCACTGCCAACCCCCTTCCTGCAGCCCCCCTCAAATGCGCCCTGATTAACTGCAGATCCCTCACTGCCCATTCCCTTGATATCAATGATCTCATCATTCACAACAACCTGGACCTACTATTCCTCAGTGAAACCTGGCTTTCCGATGTCTCAGGACCTGCCCTCGCCCTAGCTATCCCGCCAGGATACCTCATCTACAGACGGGACCGCTCCTCCCACAGGGGTGGAGGGGTTGCCGTCATTGCCAAATATTCCCTCTCTATTGGGACAATCCAAAAAAACCTTGACGATAGCTCCGACTACCTCCTCTTAAAACTTAAGCTCTCCCATAACTGCACCATAGCAATCCACCTCATTTATCGCCCTCCAGGCATCTCCTATGAATTCCAAGAAGCCCTCACCCATTCAATCACAAACAACCTCAAGAAATCATCTAAAATCCTGCTCCTCAGTGACTTCAACTTGGGCCTTAACAACCCCAAAGACACCCACGCCAAAGCCTTAAAAAAACACACTATCCACCCTTGGGTTCACACAGACCATCTCGAGCCCCACCCACTCAAAAGGCCGTACCCTTGATTGGGTCGCTCAACACAACTGCCCAATCAGCCCCACCCTAATCACGCCTCTGCCATGGACCGATCACCATCTCATTTCCTTCAACATCAACACCTCTAGGGACTCTCAACCTGCCACTACACCTGTTCCAGCTGCCCTCACGCGCAGCGCCAAACTCCTCACCCACGACAACCTCTCTCAGCACCTCAATGTACCTGCACTGCTCCCCCCTTTCGTGAATGACCCAGTTATCCTCGCCAACGACTTCAGAAGGGTCCTCTCCCAGGCTGTTAATGTGGTAGCTCCCCTCACTCTTAAGAAAGGAAAGAAAACTAAACACTGCAATGCCTGGTTCACCCAGGACCTCTTACAGATGCGAGGGAAAAAACGAGCGGCACTGACCACCTGGCGCAATAACCCAACAGAAGCCACCCATCTAGCATTCAAAACCTCTTCTAAACTCTACAAAGCTGCCATTACTGAAGCTAAGGTAACGTCATTTAATGCCAGAATCTCCTCTGCTAAATCAGGAAGCCGCGAAATCTTCTCCATATTCAGCGAACTGGAGACACCCCCTTCCCCACCCTCTCCAATAGTGAAGGATGGATCCTGGTGCAATGCGATCCAATCTGCAATGCTTAATAAACTTGAAACCTTACAAACCAAAATACTCAATCACCAAAAGGAGATCTCCAAGCTAATAACCAGCAGCCAATCCATTCCACCGACCAAGCTTCCTAACCCCTCCCCCTCAGTTTGATTTCAGAGACGTAAGTGTCTCAGAGGTCATTTCTCTCCTCCAAACCATCAAACCGTCCAATTGCAAGGGGGGTGTATGCCCAGCGCAAGTAATTAAAGACTGTGCACCCTCACTAGCCCCTACCATAACCGCATTCATCAATGCCTCCTTTCACTCTGGCGAAGTCCCACCAAATCTAAAGGAAGCCTGGGTTCGCCCGCTCCTCAAAAAACCCTCACTTGATCCAGCCATCCCGACAAACTACAGGCCAATCACCACTATCTCCTACCTACTGAAACTTCTGGATAAAGCAGCCTACCTGCAAATACAGAAATTTCTAGAGGACAACCATCTCCTTGGCCTTAGGCAATCAGGGTTCAGGCCACGGCATGGAACCGAAACATCTTTCCTTGATCTGAAGAATCAAATTGATGACCTCAGAGACTCAGGCAAGCCTGCACTCCTCTTGCACCTCGACCTGTCGGCAGCATTTGACTTAGTCAACCACAAAACTCTCTGCCAGCATCTATCCTCAATAGCTAACTTCTCAGACAATGCCTGCAAATGGATAGAATCATTCTTAAAAGACAGATCTATGAAGGTCTTCTCAGACTCCTCTTCTGCCGACCCCAGCACCATCAAGTGTGGCATCCCGCAAGGCTCCTGCACGGCCCCCACCCTTTACAACCTCTTTACGAGGCCCCTGTTCAAAATCCTTGACTCCATGGGCATCTCGTATACAAATTATGCGGATGACACCCAGGTACTTATCCCCCTCTAAGGTGATTACGCATCTGACCAAAATACCTTAAACTCAATCTACTCAACAAATCAAACTTGGATGGCAGAAAACTGGCTCTGCCTTATTAGTGACAAAACTGAGCTCCTGCTGGTTGGCTCGCCGTCCATCCTAAATAAATTGAACAAACAGTACTCCTCCTTCGTCATTGACAGTATCCCCATCACTGTTTCTCAGTCCATCAAAACCATTGGAGCGTACCTTGAACCTGACATGTCCATGAACAAACAGGTCAATGCCATAACCTCCACATCCGCCTACTACTCCAAACTCATCAATGCGACCCGACCATTCCTGTCCCAACAAAACTGTCTCACCATCGCTAGAGACATCATTGGTTCGAGACTCGACTACTGTAATGCCCTATTCATTGGTACCACTGCCAAGAATATAGCCAAACTCCAAACTGTTCAGAATAACGCGCTTAGAGCCGCCACAGGCCTCTCGCGCAAAGACCATTTCTCTGAACTCAGAAGACAAGTCCACTGGCTTCCTGTCAAGCAAATAATTATCTTCAAAGCCTTGGCCTTGACTCACAAATGTCTCCATGACCTTGCTCCGCCTTACCTAAGCCGCAGGATCACCAAACCCGTCTCTCAAAAACCATCTAGATTACAATACTCTAACCTCCAGTCTGTCCCTAAGACTCACAAAGCGCGTGCGGGCGGCTCCGAGCTTCCCTTCAGTTGCCCCTACCCTTTGGAATGCGCTCCCTCCGCACCTCAGAGCCATTGAATCCCACACTCTATTCCACAAAGCCATCAAGACTAACCTCTTTGTTTGAGTTCTCAAAACCTACCTGTAACGCACTGTAACATGTAACAACCGAAATATTTTCAAGTATTTTTCTAGGGCGGCTTCACTGTAACCCTCAAGTAAGCATTCTTAACCTCTGCTCCAGCGCCTCGATGTCTGCGGGCTGTTTGTCCGCTTTACAAATTCAAATAAATAAAAATAAATAAATAAATAGGCTCCTGGTCCTGGTCCAACACAGTGTTTTGAACTGACGTAGTCAGAGTTGTTACTTGGATTTGACATATTTGGTAGGATGCCAATTGACATGGGTGCTGACCCACATAGGGGGATTCCACTGTGGCAGTCCTAGTTGCTAGTTGCAAGGAATGTGGACATAGCTATTATACAATAGATACTACGTAGTCTTGACATTATGCTAGTCTATCACTAAAGAGATATAGTAGGTCCTTAGTCTAAATACAATTTTGCTATTGTAGCCAATAAGCAGGCAGGTAGGCAAGTTTCAGGAATGAAGCAATTAGAAATGCAAGGTCAGTTGATATGAATATTGATCTCACGGATAAAGATTGGAAACGTATACTTAGGGTGGGTGCCAATGTGGGAATAGATTTGAATTTGCGTATGATCAGACAGAAAATTATAGGCAGAGTCTACTGGACACCGGTTAAAATGTATAGACTGAAATTACAAACAGATTTATGCTGGCGGTGTGGAAATGAAAGGGGTACCCTATTACACCTCCTCTGGGACTGCTCTAGAATTCGGAGTTTCTGGAATGAGGTGATTGATAGAGTGGAAATGATTTTTAATATAGTTTTACGGAGATCAGCGGAAAATATGATTTTACTACTACACCGGGATAGGTGTAGACGCTCTATGCAATACAATAATTGGATAGATAAGGCCATGTTAGTGGCAATGAGACTGATCCTCCGTGTCTGGAAAACTAGAAGAAGCCGTCAGTGGAAGACTATTTAGTTGATTTGCAAACTTTGTCGAATTATAAAAAACGTTCATTCAATGCAAAAGAAAGAAGATGAGTACACTTTAATTTGGGACCATTCAATGCCTTATATGATTAAATATATATATTGAGGATGATAATGAGGAGTGAGCTACTTTTTCCCTTTTCCTGTTTTTTTTCTCTTTCTTTCTCCTCTTCTTCTCTTTTCTTTGTCCTCTTTATTGGGTGGTTTAGTTAGGTGTTGTCTGAGAGATGTTGTGTTTGTGTCTGTCCTAAAATGAATTGTATTTTTATCTTTTATAATTTACTCTTATTGTATACATAAATTGAAGGTTTTTAGTATGTCTAGGGTAGGGTTTTGTTTGTGATGTTTATCTATTGATATGCAACTGACAATATGTTTACAAACTGTTCATTTATGGTTTTACTAGACACCTCTTTATTAAACTGTTATGAAATATATGTGTGGACATACTAATAAAAAGATGTTTAAAAAAAAAGAAGAACAGGGAAGAACTTTTTTGACTAGACTTTCATAGATCGGACTCGTCAGGGGAGAACAGAGGAAAGGAAGAGAAAGGGGGTCCGGGGCAACTGCAGGAGGGCCAGAGTAAGCAAATAGAGAAGGAAGAGGAGAGGACGAGAGGGTGGACAGGATGTCCTGGGTTTTTTTAGAAAAAATGAGAGGCAAGTGCCGTGCAAAGGGCCTGGGAGGCGACAGGAGAAGTAGAGACTATAGCAGCGTTGGCCAGCTCCTTGCAGATTTTGAAGAGTTCATCCGAATTGGTAGATGCGACGGAGACACAATCTTGAATGTGGGCTCTCTTAGTGCAGACGGAGACCTGGTATTGCCTTTGGTGCAGGCGGCAGGGCAGTTTGTCAGAGGATGTACAAGGAGCCCGCCATTTCCTCTAAGCCAACCTACATTCTCGTTTAAGGGTAGCTAGGTCGGAGTCATACCAAGAGGTGCACTTGGCTTTGGGCTTCAAACAGATCATCATGAAAGGGGCAAGAACATCCAGCATATCAGAGACTAAGAGCAAGGAGAGGGCTGTGTCAGGATGTGAGTCAGCCAGAGGAGGTTGGGAAGGGGGGGCAGAAAGTGGCGGCAGAAGCCTCAACTGACCCACGCTTCATGGGTCGGATGAACGAGAAGGTAGGAGATATGATTGTTTATTTATATTGTGCCTATACACAATGTGTTTTAAAGCGCTTCAAGGCAAGGGAGGTAACAAGGGAAACTACAATGACATTCTTAAAGGCCATGAACAGTAAGGATGTGAAATTAAGTATCGTGCTCAGCCTGATGACATTTCAGAGCTAAGACATAGATAAGGAAGGGAGGGGGAGAGAGAAGGAAATGGAAACGGACAGGTGACTACCATACTAGGCCTGATGAAATTTCTGGTAGAGCCTGAGAACACAAAAGGTGAGGGAGAGGGGTCAGAAAGGGAGGAACAAAACAAGCAACTATCGTACTAGGCCTGACGTCATTTCAGATAGTGCTGGAGGGGGGGGGGGGGGACAATTAAAGGGAGGGGGGGAGTAGACAGACGAGGTTGCTGTCATACTAGGTCCAGGGTCAATTCAGATAGAGTAAGTGCATAGAAGAAAGTGAGGGGAGGAGATAGGAGAAGTGAGTAGAGAACAGAGTGTAAGCAGTCAAAAAGAGTGGAGAAGCAAGAGGGGAGAGCGAATACAATTGCAGAAGTCAGTAGTAACACAATGTTGCAAGCCAGGATACAAGATGAAGATGGGAGCAGCAAAATTCAGGGCCACCATGAGTACAAGATGCAAAGGAAGTCCAGCATGAGAGGCAATGTTGGAGTAGGTTTGGTCTGAGGGAGAGATGGGAGGAAAGGAGGGAGCGATCACTCCAGGAGATAGGAGTGATCAGAGGGGGAGGTCAGAGGAGATCAAAACATCCAGCGTGTGCCCTGCAGAGTGAGTCGGGCCAGAGGGGAGAATGGAAAGGGAGCGAGAATCGCAGAGGTCACAAAAGAGTCCAGTGGAGGAACAGGGAGCATCCAGATGGATACGGAGGTCACCAAGAAGGAGGGGTTGAGTGGTTGAGGCCAGGAGGGAGGAGAAGAGGACCACCCGCTCAGAGAGGAAGGAGGTAATCTGACCAGGTGGCCTATAGATAGATAGTAGCCACAGTAAGAGAGTGGCCAGGAGAGAGAGAAAGCCTGCAGACAAGACATTTGAAAGAGGAGGTCTGCATGGGAATGACAGAGGCAGGAATAACAGTGTACACCTCCCCCGGCAGGTGGATCTGGTTGCGGAGAGGATCTCGTAGCCGTCAGGGAGGAGAGTGTTAAAGCTTGTAACAGAGCTGGCCGTGAACCATGTCTCGGCGAGACCAAGGACATAGAGGTCAAGTTCTTCCAGGAGGCAGCGGATGTTAGAGGAGTGTTTGACGGCTGAGTGAGAGTGGAGAGTGGCAACATGGAGAAGGTTGCCATCCTTAACAGACTTCCAGGGAGGAGTACAGATCAGAGGTACGCCTTGCAGTGGTGTATTAGGAGCCCGAGAGAGGAAGGAGGAGAGGGCAAGGTAGCCAAGGGGGAGGCAGAGGGGGAGGCAAGGAAGCCAAGGAAAGAAGAGGGACAGTAGGAGATGAAATGGAATTGATGAGGCGTTGCAAGTATCTATCAATGAGGAGGAGGAGGTTGGCCTGAGGGCCTTGAACCAAGACGGTGCCATTCAGGTAGACCTAAATGATGACCTTGGAGGAGTCAAAGGGGGCCTCCCAAGGGGTGCCACCATTAATGGGAGAAGAGGAAAAGGGAGAGAGCACAGAGACCATATGAAGAGTCCATAGGTCTGGCGAGGGAATGACAAAGAGGATGTCGGTAAGTAACAGCGACAGGGAGCCCAGGGTTAGAGACCAGGATATCCTTTTTGAACTTCTTCCTGGCACACTTAGTTTAGTGAGGAGGGAAAGATAATCAATGGAGAAACAGTTGGAGAAGATAGGAGAAACAAATAGTAGGATTGGAGGGGCGATGAGGAATACGTGGGAGGAACATCCAGTTGAAATAAAGTTACCACGGCTGAGTAACTTGCTCTTTGAATGGATTGTGTCCTCCCACGTAGTCCTCATTTTAAGATAGACTCCCAGAGCAGTGTTTGCATTTCTGGAGGAGGGAGTCTGAATTTTCAGTTTCAAATGAGAATTTAGGAGTTCCTAATGGCCTTTGTGTACAGAATGTAACACTGCCTTCCCAAAACCACCATCCTGGCCTGAGGAAGAGTCCAGACTATAGTGCTTGGTGAACGTGTGGACTGAGGACCATGTGGCAGCCGCACAAATATCTTGCATTGGGACTTCCCTCATAGGAAGTAGCCATGACCCTGGTGGAATGCGCTCCGAGACCCTCAGGAGAATCTTTTCCAGCTAACCTGTAGAATTCAGAGATTGCAAAGATGATCCACCTAGATAAAGTTTGTTTTGAAACTGCCATACCCAACCTATGGCCTGTATATCCAAAACAAAGTTTATTGTGCTGTCTTAATGTAGACATTGTGGAAATGTAGAAGCTAAGTGCACGTCTTGGGTTAATCCTGTGTAGCCTCTCCTCTTCCTTTCCAGGATGAGGTGGGGGATAGAAAGAAGGTAGAATTGTTTTTTTAGTTAAATGAAACTCAGACACAATCTTTGGTAGAAGGAACAAGTTACTTACCTGTAACTGTTGTTCTCCAGCATGGGTCTGGCATGGATTCACATGCTCATGAATAAAAGAATACATAGCAGTACACACATGCACAACCACGGGAGGTGGCAACAGGCTCAACATTAAGCAATACCACAACTCAACATTAAGCATCTCTTACCTTCTCACCAGGCTCACCTTAGGCGAACAGGTTGCGCAGCACTCCTCCCTGGAATCCCGGTCGACGCAGTAGAATTTCGTGAAGGTGCGCGTCGACCTCCATGTAGCAGCCCTGCAGATGTCCAGCAGGGGCACACCAGATAGGAACACCGTGGTAGCTGCGATCGCTCTGGTGGAATGGGCTCTCGGACGGCCAGGCAGCGGTCTGTTTGCCAACCGATGACAGTACATGATACAGCCGGAGAGCCATATGGAAATGGAAGCCTTCGAGAGAGCCTTCCCCTGATTGACAGGTCCAAAGTTCGCAAAAAGTTGTGACGTCTTCCGAAAACTCTTTGTGCGGTCCACGTAGAACTTCAGCGCTCTAGCCACATCCAGCGAGTGCAAAGTCCTTTCAGCCGGCGACGAAGGTAACAGGAAGAAAACAGGTAACACCAAGGGCTCGTTGAGATGGAAGTCCGACGGCACCTTGGGCATGAAGGAGGGGTGCGTCCTGAGCACTACCCTTGTGTCGTGAAAAGTCAAGTACGGGGGCTTGCAGGAGAGGGCCTGGATCTCTTCCACCCATCGTGCGGAGGTGATGACCACAAGAAACGCTGTTTTCCACGACAAGAACTTCAACGGAGCCGAGTGCAGAGGCTCGAACTGAGGTCCCATGAGCTTGGTCAGCACCACGTTGAGCTCCCAAGCCGGGGCCAGAGCCTTCACCGGCGGGAACGATCTGAACAGTACCTTCATGAATTCTTTCACCAGACGATGAGACCACAAAGACGTCCGTCCCGTGGTTCTGGTGTATCGGGAGATCGCATCAAGATGAATCTTGATGGAAGCGTGCGCCAGTCCAGCCTTGGCCAGCGTCAGCAGGTACGGCAGTACTTGAGGAGCCGTAATCCGTAGAGGGTTAATCTTCTGTGCGTGGCACCAGACAGAGAACCTCTTCCATTTGTGTCCGTAGCATTTAAAAGTTGAGGACACCCTGGCCTTTGCAAGAACCTCTCTGCAGTCAGCCGGTATGTCGTAACCTCCAAACTCTAACGCTGCAGGAGCCAGGCCTGCAAGTTCAGCGACTTCGGGTCGTGATGGAGGATGGCGCCTCCCTTCCCTGGAGAGAAGATCCGCGTCCACTGGCAGCTTGATTGACGGGGACGCTGACAAGTCCAGAAGGTCCGGGAACCATATCTGCCTCGGCCACGCAGGTGTGACGAGGATCATCCTGCACCATGACCTCTTGAGCTGGTTGATGAGCCGGATCAGCAACGGCAATGGAGGGAACGCGTATAGGAACAGGCCCTCCCAGGGGAACGAGAAAGCATCGCCCATGCTCCTCGGCTGGGGAAACCTGCTGGCGAACCTCCGGCACTTGGAGTTTGTCGCCGTCGCGAACAGATCGATCTGGGGTTTGCCCCACCGTCGGAAGAGGCGGTCCACTAGATCCTGTCGTAGTTCCCACTCGTGGCACGAGCACAGCTCTCTGCTGAGCGAGTCGGCAATGCTGTTTTTTATTCCTGCCAGATGAAACGGCACCAGAAATATCCCTTGGGCGACGGCCCAATGCCACAGATCCTGTGCCTCCTTGGACAGGGCTGGGGATCTGGTACCGCCCTGCTTCCTGACCATGGTGGTGGTGTTGGCAGTGAAGATCCTCAGCACCTTGCCCTTGAGGGACGGAAGAAAGGACCGGAGGGCCCAAACCACTGCACGGAGCTCCAGGACGTTGATATGGAGGGACTTCTCCGTCAGCAGCCAAAGGCCCCTCGCGTGCAGATTTTCGGTGTGCGCTCCCCACCCTTCCAGGGAGGCATCCGTGGTCACTGTCTTCTGGTGGCCCGGGGTCTGGAAGTCCATGCCCGCCGTCAGATGCGCGCGGGTGCCCCACCACCGGATCGCTCGTCGGAAGCTCTCGTCGAGTGTGATCCTGTCCTCGAAGCTACCCGTCGTCTGGATCCAGCAAGCGTCCAGGAACTCCTGTAACGGGTGCATCCGAAGCCTGCACAGGCGGATGAGATAAATGCAAGAAGACATCATTCCGAGGAGGGATTTGATGGACCTCACCCTGGCCGCGTCCGCAACCAGCATCCGCTGCACCTTGCCCAAGATGGCCTTCATCCTTTCCTCTGACTGAGAGGCCAGAAGCGCCACTGTGTCGGGTTTCGCTCCCAGAAACAGTGCGTCTTGCGCGGGCACCAGGTGGGACCGTCCAACTACTCACGGACGGTCCTCGCCGTGTGCTCTGCGGCGAGCTCCTTTGTCTTTACTCGGATGAGCCAGTCGTCCAGGTAGGGGTAGACGTGGATCCCCTCCAGGCGCAGCCGCGCCGCCACCGGTGCGAGGCACTTCGTGAACACCCTAGGTGCCGACCTCAATCCGAAGGGAAGGGCTTTGAACTGGTAGTGAAACCCTTGGACCACGAATCTGAGAAACTTTCGGTGTCCCTTTAGGATGGGGATATGGAAGAAAGCATCCTCCAAATCCAACGATGACAGGAAATCGCCCTCCTCCAGCTGACCCATGACGTGCTGGAGGGTGACCATCCGCAACTTCTGTGCCTTGATGAATTTGTTCAGTCGTCGTAGGTGCAGGATGGGACACCATCCTCCTGTTTTCTTCTTCACGAGGAAGTATCTTCAGTAAACTCCGGAGCCCCGAAGCCTCTTTGGGACGAGCTTGATGGCGCCTTTCTTGAGCATCGCCTTTACACCTCCAAGAGAAGTTGAGGGACGTGATGTTCCTTCCTAGCCACAGGGGGGACGCACAGGCACTTCTTTAGAAACTGGAGCGCGTGACCCTGGGCCAGGGCGTCCAGCACCCAACGGTCGGTGGAGATGGACTCCCACACGCTGACGAAGTTCGCCAGCCGGCCTCCCACCGGGATGCTTCGGTGGGGGCCCGACCCCACGGCCGGTTCAGTCCTGCTTCGACGAGGCTTTTCCGCCTTGTCCTCCCTGGCGACAACGGCGGGGTCCGCCCGACTTGCCTCGTCCCCTGTAGGCTTCCTGTGACGACGAGCGGGCCGCTTGACGGTAGGTGGAATATCCGCCGCCGGAACCTTTGGAGGCACCCTGCTTGCCTCCGGCGCTCCGAAAGGACGGCAGTCGTTGCTGGAGAACACCAAGAGCCTGGGCCGTCTCCGGGTCCGTCTTGATGGCTTGTAGGGAATCGTCCACTGTTTTCCCAATCAGGTTGCTCCCGTCGAATGGCATGTCCAAAACTCTGGTCTGCACGTCCTGCCGGAAGTCCGTTGCCTTGAGCCATCCACGCCGTCTAAGGCACACGCCGTTGCCCAACTGGCGAAATCCAGTGTCAGCGATGTCCGTCGCTATCGTAATGGCGTGGTCCGACGCCACTTCTCCTTCCTGCAAGATCTCTACGGCCTCCGCCCTCTTGTCATCTGGTAGGAAGTCCAACAGGTGGGCGATCTTGTACCACAACTCCCTTTCGTAGCGGGCGACGATAGCTAAGGCGTTGGCAGCCTTAATCGTCGTCGCTGCCGATGAGATGACTCTGCGTCCCATCGTGTCCAATTTCTTTCCCTCGCCGTCCGGGGGGGGGGGGTTGACGTAGAGGCCAAAGCCCCCCCCCTGCTTTCTTCCTGGCCGCCGCGGAGACGACCGAGTCCGGGGTCGGCTGTGGCCAAAGGCACAAGGGGGCCGCATCCGGGACCTGGTACTTATCGTACCGATCCCTTCTCGCAGGCGTTGTGGATGGGTTCTTGAGGAGGGCGAGACCCTCATCCCAGATATCGTCCAGTAGAGGTACAGCGAGGACCGTCTTCCTCTTGGTCTCGCGCCGTTGATAAAGGAAACCTTCCTTCTCTTCCGGGCAGAGCTGGAAAAGCTTGGATGCCCTGGCGATCATGGCATGAAACGATCCAATCTCGTCAGGCGGGGAAGCCCGGGGAGGAGGTGACGACGGAAGATCCTCGTCGTAAACCTAGTCGTCTGTACCCATCGCGGCAGTGTCCGTCCCCGTATCATCCCCATGGGTTGTGGACGGGGAGGAGGGCTGAGCAGGGCGCGATGGTTGAAAAGGAGGTGGAGGATGAATCCTTCCTCTCTTAGGAGAAGGGCTCCCAGAAGGGCCTGGCTCCGGGTCCCCTGTCGGGAGCGGATCCTCCATTGGTGGTAACGGCAATCTCGTCCTTATCTCCGAGCATAAGAACTGTATAGCCAACAAAATGGCCGCCGAGTTGTCTTGCGGCACTGGTTGAGGGGATTCCGTCGGGCTGTCGGGAGCCTCGTCGGCACCCTTGACGTTCTCGTCGTCTCCTACGTCGGGGTCCCTCCCGACGGGCTGGTCTTCTTCCACGCCAATGCCGTGGCTTAAGACTTCGATCAGCTCCTCTTCAGAGGTTGAGGCCGAATCCACGACGACCTCCTGCCCCCCCTTTTTCTTCTCTGTCGGAGGTTTCACGGGGGTCCTGTCGATGTGCTTGAAAGAGGACTCCCTCCGCGGTGGCAGGGAGACTCTGAGCCCCGAAGTCGCCTCCACTGGTGTAGCCTCCACAGGCTGAGCCAGGGCTGCCGCGACTGTCTCGATAGAGGCCTTGGCAGGGTGGATCAAGGCTTTCACCACCTTAGGTGCTTTCACCGCCTTCTCCTTGGGTGAAGGGTCACCGCCTCACTCCCCCTCCGATGGGGCCTTCGAGCTCGACCGGGGTCTCTCCAGGAGCTTCGCCGGGTGCTCGGCCTTCCTCTTACCTGAGCCAGAGCGTTGGCTCGTGGTTGATGGCGCCGGGGAGGATGCGCCCTGCCTGGCAACCGTAGAGCCCGACCGTTCGGCGCTCCCGGTGCCAGCGGACTCGCGGTGCTTGGCCTTCTGTTGGGCCCCGGTCGCCGGGGCGCCCTCAAAGGTCTTAGAAGACCGCTCGGACTTCTTCTTCTTGCCTGACGGGCTCTTACCTTCCAGCCAGTTGGCGAGACGCAGATGGCGGTCCTTCATGGTCCGCTTCGACATATTGCCGCAAAACGTACAGTCCTTCTCCACGTGTGTCTTGTCCTCATGCAGGAAGTAGAGGCAAAGGGAGTGTTCGTCCTCCTTAAAGACATTCTGAAGCTGGCATCCAGGGCAGACCCTGAACAGCTTTCCGGGCGTCGAGCTTCCCTTCTCCTGGGCCATGTCTGAGATGGGCCTGAGAAACTTCTGGAGTCCTCCAAAAGCGTGGCTCGATGAAATCTTCACCCTTGAGGGGCGTAGAGGAATCCGACATGGGTCCCCGTTGATCGGATAAAGAAACGGTGGAGCTTGAGGCTCTTTTGACCGAAAAAAGAGAGAATTTTCCTATGAAAAAGCGTGAAAACGCACTACAGCTCGAGAGCAATAGCACAAGGATCCCAACACATGAACGTGCGTCAAAAATCTGAAGATGGCTGCCAGAGGCGGGGCTTAGGGAGATGGCAGTCATTGGCTGTGGTCAGTATGGCGCAGAGATCAGTGATTGGTTACTACTACGGAAGACAGATCAGAAACAAAACTGATACTGATTTTTCTTTACCGAGGATTCCCAGCCTGACGACGGGGAATATTCATGAGCATGTGAATCCATGCCAGACCCCATGCTGGAGAAAGGTAGGTTTAACCTTAACCTCGTCCAGGTAGGGGTAGATGTGAATCTCCCCCTCTCCTGAGACTCGCTGCCTCCCCCCCTCCCCCATCAACTTGGTGAAAACCCTCGGGAGGTCATCCGCCCAAATGACAGAACTCCAAACTGATAATGAGAACCGCAAACAGCGAACCTCAGGTATGTTCTGTGCTTGTGATGGATTGGCACATGAAAGTAAGCATCCTGAAAGTCCAATGATACCATCCAAACCTGAAGCAGGACGGCCTGAGGGATCTGAGAAAGGGATATCCATCTTGAACTTTCCCTTCCTGAGGAATTTGTTCAAGTCTCGTAAGTCCAAGATGGGTCTCAATTCTCAGTACTTCCTGGGTATTAGAAAGTAAGTTAAGTACCAACCCTTGTTCCTCTCCAGTACAGGTACCGGTTCTATAGCACCTTTCTCTAGCATGGTCAAAGTTTCTTGTATAAGGAGCAGATCTGGAACTTTGAAAGAGCTGCTCCCAGGGGGATGATACGGAGGCCTTTTTAGAAAGGGAAGGCAGTAACCCTGGTCCACTGTTTCCAATGCCCATGTATCTGAAGTAATACCCTGACCATTCTTTCAGATGCTGCGAGAGTCTGCCTCCCACCGAGGCCTTGTGAAGTAAGGCCTCAGAGGTTTTGAGGCGGCTGATGCAGCAGCTTAGGGTAAAGCAGCCCCTGCCTGGGCAGTCTTAGCAGCTCTTCCCCGTTCACCACAGGGGAATATTTTCTGACCTCTTTGATTCGACAGTCTACTCCCAACTGAGAAGTTATAGCGAAAGGACCTGCCCTTCCAAGCTGTAACAGTGGGCTGAGTAGGTGACTGAGTAGGTGACTGATTGCTGCGCCAAAGTATTTGGCCGCAGCTTTGGAGGTCTGCAGCTTCTCCAGGCTCTAGTCAGCCTTGCTGCCAAATAAATGGGTGCCATCACACAACGCATCCTTCCCATCCTTGACAATGTTTAAAAAGAAGTCTCGTTCTTCCCCTTCTGGGATATAATAAGCCGCCATCGCTATACAATCCCATAGAGGGAAAGTGAACTTGGCCAGTGCACATATGGCATTTGCTGATTTAAGAGCCATACTCCCAGTAGAGAAAACATTTCTAGCCCAAGCATCATACCGCTTGTCATCTTTGTCCAGGGGGGTAGTTCGGTATGCCTTTTGTCTGATGTAGAAGTGGCAGCCTGAACTAGCAACCTTTCAGGAGTCGCATGTTTTTTGTAGATAGTACGGGTCACTACTTGACGCACAGTACTTGCTGGTTAGCTTTTTGTTGATGGTAAATCCGGTGTCTCCCAGTTGGCATTAACTCCTTTTTGCAGAGCTACATGGAATAGTAGAATAGGCTCCTCCTGGGGACCCTTGTCTAAAATATCAGTCAGGTCGTGCCTCTCAAAAGAGGGTGCAGGCATACTCCATACTATTCTATCACTCTAGACATCAGTTGTCTGCAAGATCCATCGGCATGGTCCGAGGGATCTGGCCTGCCAAACTATTTCT
Organism: Ambystoma mexicanum; assembly: GCF_040938575.1. Classification (NCBI taxonomy): domain Eukaryota; kingdom Metazoa; phylum Chordata; class Amphibia; order Caudata; family Ambystomatidae; genus Ambystoma; species Ambystoma mexicanum. The sequence continues at coordinate 414,549,939 of NC_090934.1, read as the reverse complement.
GGGGAAGTGTCTGTGAGGGAACGGAGGGGGGTGTCTGTACTCCTGCTCTCTATATGACAGAGGACCCGAGCCAAGATTCTCAATAGGCTAGTGCAGGTCGAGCAATCAAGGCCTAGCTTCGCAGGAGGTGATGCGGGCAGGTTCTTAAGTACATTGTAGTCTTTATATAATTAGGGTTCAAGGTTATATACACAATCACAATAACTTACTTTGTGCTCGGTTATCTACAATGGCAAATATATACAGTTCTAAGTGGTACCACAATTATTAGCAAATCTCATTAAAGTGCATCAACTATACTCTGGTCAAATGTTTCACAGATCAAATTAATAAAAGGTAACCAACAACAGACATAGGAGGAAAGCAGTTGGTTAGAACAGTTGGCAGAATACTGGTCCCTACCAATACACACAGTTCTGCGTGGAAATTTCCCCCCCACCCACCAACCTGGGCAACCTGTAAAATAAAGATATACCACAAGCCCAGTCCATATATTGTTCAGTCAATCTTATTCCCTTCCAAAGTGTTTCCACTACCCCAATGTACCTGGAACAGAAGAGTTCTTCGAGGAGGCATCAGCGGATCCTTCGTGAGTGACTCCCTTTAAAGCAGGAGCCACGGATCAGCGACTGCCTCGAAGAAGGTGAACTTGGCGTTGAAGATAGTTGACGCAAAGATCGGTGGCGTCGAGGTAGCAGCTTCGATCCTGACGGTGCTCGTCAATGACGAGTCGAAGACGTACTTTAAGGACGAGGCGTGCGGGGCACCTTGATGTCAATAGTTCTGGACCGCAAAGAGTTTGTGAAGAACTGTGGCCCAACAAGGGCGTCAAGTCGGCCGGCGTCTCTACGGTCTCTGGGTGTGATGCTGGAAATGCATCGAAGGGACAGGGCCTCTGTATCCTTGTCCTTTACTGCTTTTTATCGTGTGTTCTGTTGTGTTTTCTGTGCAGGAGTTCATGTGGGACTCCTGGCGGTGCAGCTCTCTCTTTTTTGGTTTGGTGAACAGACCCAGGGGATACCCTTATGGCACCCATGGGTAGGGGTACAACCATGTGCCCCTAGTCTATGTTTTTGGGCACCTGTGTGTGACCCACAGAGCAGGGTATGGGCTGGTGGCAGCTCTGTGCTGAAATAACTGGTGCCCTGAGCGTCATCCATTTTGGGATGCCCTAGTCCCTGTCATTGGAATTGGCAGATTCCTGATGGAGACAAAATGGCACGCATGGCCTCTTGCCTTCCATCACCTGTTACCTTGATCTTCCCGAAGTCCAGGGAAGCTCTGCCTCCGTCCCTTCCCCCTGACTGGCTGTTGGGTGGAAGTTCCGTATATGGTAGTGTGGGGAAGTGCCGACCAGACTGGCTGGAGCCTTCTCAATGACCGTATGTTGTGGGTAGGCCTATGGGTGGGACCTGGGTGAATGAAGTATGTGACAAATAGACATTCTACGATGTGGCTGTATAGTATCTGGTGGTTGACAATGGTTGAGACAGACCTGCCCGAAACTGGTATGAATGCAGCTTGGAGTGTTGAATGGCCCACTTGTCCCAATACACAACTTGTTTTGAGTGTCTGGAGAGAAGTGAATGGCCTGAATACCTTGTGTGCCTGATTGGCTGCCTGCCTGCATGAAGGCCCGTAGTGATTGGATGCCTGAGTGTGGCCCAGAGGAAAGAATGGGAGATCAACAGTATATCTGGGGACCTCTCACTGCTAGGAATGGTGTTCAGAAGCTGAAGTCCACTACGACGAGTAACTGGAGTAACTGAAGCTTGATCCTGACGCCCTGCTGGACGAGAAGAATTGCTGTTGCTCTCCTTCGCAATCTGAAAGCTGCTGTGCTTCAAGAACTGACCCAGAGAGGCCCTGGTAAGGCGCCCTCTTCCCGAGCTACGAAGGACCATCGTGCACAGCGGATCTTTGCCTAAGCTCCCTGGTAGACAGACCTTCGACAGGCTGCCGATCCGATACGCGCCGAAGAGCATCCACCGGTGGGTTTCCCGCCACCCAAAGACCACAGAGACACAGACGACTTGGCGCCCTTGCTGGGCCACAGTTCTTCAACTCTTTGTGTTAGGCAGAAACCTGTGCAGTTCCCTTGGGGACCACTGCAAAAGATTTAAGACTACAGGTGTTTGGCAGCAAACCCACTTTGTAGCAGTCTGTACCACATAGATTCACTTGGTAGCTGTGGCTGAGCAGTCAGACTTCCCGCAAGAAGAGTTAGGCAGTATATAGAGTATGCACAATAGGTACAGAGATACAGTAGTACAAGCAAACGCTGACTAGAGCTTTGGTGTAAAAGTATATAATGTATTTAAGGACACACTTGTAAATTACACTAGCAACAAAGAGGTAAGTAAATTAAGCACACAGTCACTATTATATATATACAACCGTAATTACTTATTAGACAAGTCTTAATGAGAAACACCACTTATTTTCAGACAGAGGTGAGCGCTTAACATAAGATGGCACTCTAATAAGTTATTAAAAAGGCAGAGTTATGCAAGCACACAAATTTCAATACTTTTAAAAGAACCACAGTAAGGCAGGATAGGCAGAGTTCTACTGGAGAGCAAGGAAGTCAATTGCAAGGCCCATTCTTGGAGAGAGCAAGCAGAAGGGGTCCAGGTTCACACAGTGGGGTTATGCCCAAAGAGACTTGTAGATAGTTTGCACACAAAGAAAGAAATTAAAGTCAGGAAAAGTTAGCTAGGTTGTCCCAGGCCAGCCCAGGTTAGAAAGTCGAGGCTTTACTGTCACCCCGAACAATCTGTCGAAAGGGAAGCCAGGCGGAACTCAGTACCTTAAGTGTGAAGGTAGCTCCAGCGGGGGCAGTTATGCCTGGCAGCGGGTGCAAGTCGGTGTTTCGTCCAGAGGAAGAGGAGGTCTCGCCGTGGAGTAAAGATGAAGGTCGTTGCACTGCCAGGGAAGAAACCAGCCGCGGAGTTCTTCGGTTAAAAGGTACGACCCTTCTCTTCGCGGTAGTGGTAAGCCGTGGTATTCTGGTTTCCAGGGTGCTTGGCACGGGCAAGGCGGCCACGAGATGCTCCAGGAAGGTGAAAAGAAGGTAAAACTGGTTATCCCCACCAGTCAAAGGAAGAAGACTCTCCGGACTGGAGATCTCCTCTGTCGTTGGGAAAAGTGGTGAGACGGTTCAGCAGGGCTCCACCGGTGGCGTCGCCGTTGCAGGTCGGCTAAGCTTCTCCCTCCTCGGATTCTTTGGTCCTGTGGCGACTTTTGAAGTTCCAGTCCCCAAAGCTCTGCTTTTATGCAGCAAACCCCCATTCATTCAGCCTAGCTGTCAATCAAACATGCTAAGTGGTGAGCCGGCCTGCTCACCACTTGGGCCAATCACACAGGAGTGCAACTTGAGTTGCCAAGGCAACTCAGTCCAGGGTGCCTAAACCCCCTCCCACACCCCCTGTGGTACCCAGACAGAGTGGCACCACTTTTGGAGGCTTCTGTGGAGAAGCCTGCGAAAAAGTGGAACAAAGGGCTCGACTTGGGTTGGAGTCACAGAAGAGAGCACAAACGCCATTTTAGAATTGAGTTCTGGCAAAAAATACCAACCGGTGAATTAATATTAAATAAATAAACCAGAGGTATGTTCGAGGCTATAGGAATTAAATAATTAAAGTTCGTAGTCTCGAACAATGGGAAAATCCCATAGAGATATATTTGCGGTCGAATATAAAAAGTAGTATCCACTGCCACCAGCCAAAACTCGATCAGGGGGAACGGAGACGTGCCCCCTCGAACAACAGACCCTGGGGCAATCGAATTGCCCTGACCAGTACGTCCACATTATGATGGTTTCTACTGGTTTCTGTCCATAATTTGGGACTAGTAAAGCCAATGGTGACTTTACATGCCCTGGGAGACAGTAGTCAAATCCCAGGGTATGACGTCTATGTTTGGGGGTCGCTACGACACCCCTGGGTTACGGCACAGAGGGTGCTGTGTAACCCACATCAAAAACACATGAGACCTTATGGAGTAAAAGACCCCATAGCCCATAAAACACATGGAAAGACAAAGGAACACCTCAAATCATGTCTAAGAGTGGGAGTAAAAGAGTCTCACTCTTAGCAGGAGAAAAAAAAATAAACCCCAAAAATCCAGCAAAGCTGCTGGGGGACTCACTAGGTTTGGGAAATTAGCCTTTACAGAGAATTTTCCCTAACACTTTGCGGTCCAGAACTATCGACGCTGAGGTGCCCCGCACGCCTCTTCCTTGGAGGACGTTTACGCTCCCCCGTCAACGAGCACTTCTTGGAACGACTCAGCCACTTCACCGTCGTAGCTCGACTTTTTCTCCGTCAGACGGTCGATGACCCGTGACTCCTGCCAGAAAGGGAGGACACTCGAGAAGGGTTGTCGATTTCCACGACGCAGAACGCTACAATACCAAGGTACTTTGGGGTTTCAGAACTATTGGGAAGTCTAAGGGTGAACAATATATGGACTGGGCTTGTATCTTTCTTCTACAGGTTGCCCAGGTGGGGAGGAGGGATCTCCACACAGAACTGTGTCTAGTGGTAGGGGCCAGTATTCTGCCAATTGTTCAACCATCTCGCTTTCCTTCCTCCCTCTACTGCTGGTTTCCTCTTTATTTTGATCTGTGTGTCATTCTGACCGTATGCACTTTAATAAGATCGAGTAACGTTAGTGGTACCACTTTAGACTTGTACATATTTACCATTGTTGATTTTCGGAGTATCGTGTATATGACCTTAAATATTAATTATAGAAAGACTGTTTTAACCGATCCAATGTGTGGACATTCCTTCGTGGGTGCTCAGGGACTACACTGTACTTAAGAACCAGCTTGCATCACCTCCCGAGAAGCTAGGCCTTGATTGCTTGTCCATTGCTACCATAATTGAGAATCTTGGCAGGGGTCTCTGTGCCTCCCCTCTGCCATATAGAGAGCCGAAGTGCAGACACCCCCCCCCCGGTCTTGACAACTTGGCGTCAAATGATAGTTGACGGAAAGATCGGTGGCGTCGAGGTAGCAGCTTCAATCCTGACGGTGCTCGTCGATGACGAGTCAAAGACGTCCTTTAAGGATGAGGCGTACGGGGCACCTTGATGTCAATAGTTCTGGACCGCAAAGAGTTTGTGAAGAACTGTGGCCCAACAAGGGCGTCGAGTCGGCCGGCGTCTCTACGGTCTCTGGGTGGCGGGAAACGCACTGGCGGATGCTCCTCGGAGCGTCGACGGCCTGGCCTTCTCCGGCAGGAAAAGGCAGTCGGTGGTGCGGACGAGCACGTCCGTGAATCCAAAAGTCTTAGGCAAAGGAGCGTTGCGGCTCCAGTCGTCAGCGGCACAGCGTCGAGTAGTCCCCGCAACTTACTTCAACGGGCCTCCAGCGGTTCCAGCAACCCTGCGAACCCTGGTCGACGACTGGACGGATGTCCGGTGCTTCTCTTCATTTCTCATTGTCGGTCCCCGTCTGCTGACTTACAGGGCGCTTCGGCGAAGGTTAGTGGTGCACGATGGTCCCTCGTAGCTCGGGAAGAGGGCGCCTAACAAGGTCCTCTCTGGATTAGTCCCTGAAGACACAGCAGCTTTCAGATCGATGAAGTAGAGCAACAGCACTACTTCTCTTCCAGCAGGGTTTCAAGGTGAAGCGTCAGTTTCAATGTCAGTTTTAACTCCAGCTTCTGAACGATTTCTAGCAGTGAGAGGCCCCCATATATACTAGTTGATCTCCCATTCATTCTACTGGGTCACACTCAGGCAACCAATCACTCAGAAGGGCATTCAGCAGTCAGTCAACCAATCAGGCGCACAGTGCAGCCAGGCCATTCACTCACAACACCGAATGTGGATTCGGACAAGTACCATGCCATTCAACACTACACACTGTATTCTTAACAGTTTTGGGCAGGGCTGTCTCGGCCATTGTGTCAAACACCAGATACCAGACATCCACAACAAGAAGTGTATATTCGTCACACACTCCATTCACCCAGGTCCCACCCACAGGCGTACCCACAACATACGGTCGTTGGGAAGGCTCCAGCCAGTCTTGTCGGCACTTCCCCATACTACCATATACAGAATTTCCACCCAACAGCCAGTCAGGGGGAAGGTACAGAGTCAGGGCTTCCCGGGACTTCGGGAAAACCAAGGTAACAGGTGATGGAAGGCAAAAGGCCAGAGGGGCCATCTTGTCTCCATCAGGAATCTACCGATTCCAAGGACAGGTCCTGGGCATCCCAAAATGGAAGATGCTCAGGGCACCAGTCAATTCAGCACGGAGCTGCCACCAGCCCATACCCTGCTCTGTGGGCCACACACAGGTGCCCAAAAACATACACTTGGGGCACAGGGTTGTACCCCCACCCATGGGTGCCATAAGGGTATCCCATGGGTCTGTACACCAAACGAAAAGAGAGCTGCTCCGCCAGGAGTTCACATGAACTCCTGCGTAGAAAACACGACAGAACACACAGTAAAAAGCAGTAAAGGACAATGATACGGAGGCCCTGTTTCTCTGATGCATTTCCAGCATCACCATGTCCAACCCACTTGCAGATTGCAGGGTGTCATGTAGGTCTTTGAGTACTCTGAAAGGAAGGCCTCTGGAACATTATGTGTCCGATACTGCAATCCAAATGGACGAGATTCATCTGAAGATGGTTCATAATCCTCCTAAATTGAGGAAGGGGATTTGAAAAAATGGCAGTGGAGTGTAGGTCTTCTCGAAATGCGTCGAGGAGTTTGGGATTGCATCAACAATTACATCAAAGTCTTCGGTGACGTCGAGGGCTTCGATGGCTGTGGCGTTTAGGGTTTATTAGGGCTGGACATGGAGTCTTTCGGCACGGATAGCGATGATTTTGGCTTCGAAGGAGCCTTTTCTTAATTAGAGGGGACCTCGGAGGGTTCTTGTTAGGGAGAATTCTCATTCTATGGCTAATTTCCCTCACCTAGTGAGTCCACCAGCAGCTTTGCTGGATTTCTGGAGTTTATATTTTTTCCACCTATTAAGATTGTGAGACTTTTTCCCACTCTTACACGTGTTTTGCCATGTGTATCTTTACTGTTTGTTTAAAGTGGGCTCTGGAGCACACCACTCCATGAGGCCCACTTTTTATATGCGTTACACAGCACCTTCAGTGCAGTGACACAGGGTTGTCTTTTAGACTTCCCACTGATTCAATTTTTCTGGGGTGGACTGCTGTCCTCCAGAAACAGGTAAAGTTGCCATTTACTTTCAGTATCTTGAAATGGCCTATCAGCCAGGACCAGCAGCGAACTAATTTACCCTGATTATGGGGTGGGTTCAACACACTGCTTACATATACCCGTGCCTTTGAACCTCCAGTCCAGATTAGTGGCTTTAACGCCGCGATACACATGGATGCCAAGTCCCCCCTATTCCATAGTACGCGTAAGCATCACGCTGACACTATCCTGTCGTGTCTATCGCGTGCGCGCTTGCCTCCCGGCCAGCAGCGACTTAATTGATTCGGCCAACTGGTGGGCTGCACATACTATAACATAGATACCTGCGCCTGTGCCCCCTCTCGCTAAGTAGTGGCTTGAGCACCGCGACACACTCGGATGTCCAGTCCTCCAGCTCCTAAGTACGCATGTGCATAACGCAGACACTAGCCAGTCCTGCCGCACGCATGCGCGCTCGTCTTCACACTACCCAGATGCGCATGCGTTTTTAGACACACAACGAACAGCTCCTTCCATTCGCACAACGGCTCTCCACCGGACTACACGTACTCGATGGAGACGCCCCAGCTTTATTCCTTTTAATACTGATTAAGGTGAGCTCTTTTCAGTTCGCTTCCAGTCCTTTGTCAGCCTCCCTGCTAATCCCGCTAAGGATAGGCACATGATTTTCCTCATTTGTAGCTATGACTTGAGCTAGCGCTCTACAGAGGGTTGAGACATTTGCTTATACAGCGTCGCCTTCCATTTCTTCACAGGGCCGCCCCAATGGACCCACACCCTCAGGCCTAGATTTGAACTTCATATCCAGCCTGTATAGACTGCGACTCTAATGCACAGCCTAGGAATTCTGATCTCTACAGAAGTCCGGAACCACAGGAGATTCCACGTAGCTCCCAGGAAAGGTCAGTTTCTGAACTTTGAGGGCCCTTAGCCCTTCACAGCTCTATTGATGTAATAGCAATATGTAGCCTTTTTTTACCCTTTCACTTGCATTTTTCTAGAGAAACACTTGGTACTCTCCTTTGAGTGGACACTTTTGGACCAGTCTCTCTTGACATCCTGAGTTTCTAACCATTGCGACATGCATAAATTTGATTGCTTGTATTTTGTGCTTTTCATACTTCACTGGGCTACCTGAATGTATTGCAAAAAACAGGAACTGAACACAATACGTCAGAGCATTGAACCTATGGAATGGTGTTCTGTATGAAGTAATATCTTGTACACCTCCAGCTGTATTCTAACAAACACAAATAATCACTGCACATTGTTTGTATAGACCAGAGAAGAATTGCACACGTTTTATCCTTTGCTTTATTCATCACTGTCTTTACCTTTTGTACACATGCACAGCAGTCGACCTGTTTTTGACCAAGTCATGTCAAGTTAAAACCATGGTGTTTCTCTGTGCTACCTTGTTTTATTAGAACATTTGTACCGTTCTTGTTTTAAGAATATAACTTAGAAGACTAGCCACGCAAATAATAAAGAGGCTACCATATAAAAACCTAACATTGTTAATGGTTGTTTCATCACCACATGATTAGGATTTAGCGCTAATCCATGGGTGTCTGTGAAAGGTTTAAAGGAATATACTGCTTTAAAATACTGCAGCATGAAATCAGAGAGGACAGGAACACCCCATGTGTATACATTTGATTTTCCAGCCCATTAGTTCCTGCCCGGTTGTAGGGCTGTCCCTCCAGTTACAGATTTACTTTATGTAGTCATTTAAAACTACAGATCCAGTACACCCCATCTTACATGGAGTACTGGAAATGGTTCATTCCTATCCCTTTTTGTCTGTGCCTCTCTGAGCTTTGTTTTGCTCTTTTAACATTTAGACTTGGCTGGTGGCAGTGGTATCTAACCTAACTTTTCTACCGCGATTATATTAAATAAAAGTGGTATTGTTCCAGGCTATTATATTAGCCTCAAACATAAACCTGCTTGATTAAATACTCTTTCTTTTGGCTCCGGTTGGGTTTATTCGCCATTTCTTTTTGTTAAAGTCCTTCTTGTGTTTTACTTTGCGCGGCAAACCAGGTTTGCCTTCTTTGTTCACTGTCTTTTGGCGGCCTTCTGCGAAGAAGCCCTCCTCTGGTTGCCTGGGTGTCTAGGTGGGCTGAATGTGAGGGAGGGGTGTAGTCACCCCCTGCACAGGGTACCCTAGGAAACCCAAGTCACAATTTGCCATGATTGGCTGAGGTGGTTGTCTGGGCCGAACAACCCCCCTGCTGCGTGATTGACAGCCAGGCTGGGTGAATGGGGGATTTCAACATAAAAGGCAGGACTCTTGGGCTGGAAGTCAGAGTCGCCACTGGAACTGCAAGGAACCGAAGATAAGTGGAGAAAAGGACGGCTGCTGCAACTACCGAGTCCCGGTGAAGCCCTGCTGCAGTCCTGAGCCATCTACCCTTCAACGACAAGAGAAGATCCAGTCCGGAGTCTTCTTCCCTTGAGCCTGGTGGGATCAACCAGCTCATCTTCCACAGGCAGAGGATCCTCTTCTTGGTCGAAATCGCTGCACACTGCTGTAGTGGTCCGGATAGCCATCTGAAAAGCCTCTCCTGTTCACTGTCGCTGCTGCTGGCCTCATCCCTGGGTAGTGCAGCTCACTCCAGACGTCCTTGTCCCCACGACTGAAGCTCCAGAAACTGAGTTAGCGGGAAACTACCAGGAACAACTGCCGTGGCACCAGCTTCTTCAAAGAATAAGGTACTGTGTCCAGCTTCGAGGAACTAGGGTGAACCCTTTTCTCCTCTCCCAAGGCTTGCCCTTTTCTTCCTTCCCTCTTATAACTTTTGCTTCCTCTGTTGACAATATCCAAGTACCCCTGGCAACGTTGAATCTTGAACTGTCTGACTGTGTGATCCTCGACAACAGGAACCCGGTTCCACTTGACACTGGCGCAGGCCTATTGACTTTTATCCTCCTTTCAGCAAGTGTTCTCTGATTCTGTCTGCCTTGACAAAAGTATTGCCTATGATTTCCCCCCCCCCCCAACTCTTTTTTGTTAACTCAGGTGTTAAGTGTGTTTTTACCCCGGTAACATTTCTTTCCACGGATATGCGTATCTTTAGTAAGACCGAACTGTCATTACTGTCAAAACGTGATCGCTTATGTATTCCCGGTAACGTCTTTTGTTTCACAACACCGGTCCGTCAAATCATACGGTACTTACTTTGAGTTGTTCTGCACAAAGAGAATTGGTTGTGTGTGGTTTTAATTTAATAGAAGTGAAGTGTTTTACAAACATGGTCTAGAAATAAATATACTTTTACTTTTCAACCAAAAACCTTGAGTCAGTGTTTGCTTGAGTCATAGTAATTGTGGTGCTGTGTGTAATTTCTACTACTGCTCATTTGCTCTTGAGATAAGTCTGGCTGCTCCACTACTGCTACCACTTTAACAGTGTAGTACAGGCTTTTATCAAAGGTGAACTTGTATTGCCACTTGTAGTCTTAATTGTGCGGAATGGTCCCTAAGGGCACTGCACAGGATTCTGCCTAACAGTTCTCTAGGAGTTCTCTCTTGGACACTACCTGCAGGTAGCTTCCCTGTACATTCTTTCAGGGTCTTCGCCGTTATCGATAGGCAGGACCCACGCTCTGAAGTTGAATGGGAAGATCCCAAGCACCAAAGACGGATGTATACTAATTGACCTTTCCACAACTGACCTCGGGAGAATTGACCTCATTTAAAAGGTCAATTAGGAAAAATATGCGGGGGCCAAACCCCCCACAACTCCCCACCCAATCCAAAAACCCCTGCAACCCCCCACCCAATCCCTTTATATTATTTATAATCCAAAACGAACCCAATACATATATAACATAACTAAAATAATGTAAAGGTCAATTGTGCAGAAGGTCGATTAGGACCATTATAATTAGGTCAATTAGGACAAAAGGTCAATTGCAAAAAAAGGTCAATTTGGGTAGTACCCCATAGAGACACCCGATGGGGGTCTGAAAGGACATTTTCACCCCACAGTCGTGGCATTTCTTGAACTCCGATCTGAGAGTTGATGATGCCGACAATGCCATTTTCACTAAACAAAAGGTTTCTTAGTGAAGGAATGGCAGCGTGCCGATAATACGAACCATTAGCTCTTGCAGAAAAACAGAAACGAAGCCAACGGTCGCTGCGTGTGCTATATACCAGCGATGACATCAACACCGAAACAGAGGCCCTCGAGGAAAATCAAGTCACCGACGCGCAGCACCCCCTGCTGGAAAATGGTTTCCGAAGCAGCTAAAGCTGGATATGGAGTTATCTTAAGATGAGCAATACGTGGGAGGACACAATCCATTCAAAGTTAGTTTTGTGGGTTTCTGAGGTAAAAACAAAAAGGAAATCGAAATGTACAGGCACACCTCAAATAAGTTTCCAGCTATGCAAACATAGTTTTTCCTTTGGAGAAGGGGAAGAGAAAAGAGAAAACATATTTCATGAAGCCTCTTGGGTAGAGGGATTTTGCTATTTATTCTGATATTCATGAGCATGTGAATCTTATTGGGTTCTTACTTACCTGTAACTGTTGTTCTCCAGCATGGGTCTGGCATGGATTCACATGCTCATGAATATTCCCCGTCGTCAGGCTGGGAATCCTCAGTAAAGAAAAACCAGTATCAGTTTCGTTTCTAATCTGTCTTTCGTAGTAGTAACCAATCACTGATCTCTGCATCATACTGACCACAGCCAATGACTGCCCTCTACCTAAGCCCCGCCTCTGGCAGCCATCTTCAGATTTGGTAGCACGTGAAGTGGCAGTATGACCAAGTGAAGAGCCGCAGAGGGGTAGGCTGGAGGGTTCGCATGTGAATCCATGCCAGACCCATGCTGGAGAACAACAGTTACAGGTAAGTAACTTGTTCCTTCTCCAGCATGGGGTCTGGCATGGATTCACATGCTCATGAATATCAGAATAAATAGCAGTACACACATGCACAACCACGGGGGGTGGCAAAAGGCTCAACATTAAGCAATACAAAAAACTCAACATTTAGCATCTCTTACCTCCTCACCAGGCTCACCTTAAGCGAACAGGTTGCGCAGCACTGCTTGGCTGACCCTGGACTCCTCCCTGGAATCCCGATCGACGCAGTAGAATTTCGTGAAGGTATGCGTCGACTGGTGGCAGTGCATGATGCAGCCAGAGAGCCATCTGGAAATAGAAGACTTCGAGAGAGCCTTCCCTTGATTCACAGGTCCAAAGTTCACGAATAGCTGTGATGTCCTCCGAAAACTCTTTGTGCGGTCCACGTAGAACTTCAGCGCTCTAGCCACATCCAGCGAGTGCAAAGTCCTCTCGGCCGGCGACGAAGGAGACGGGAAGAAGAGAGGTAACACCAAGGGCGCGTTAAGATGGAAGTCCGACAGCACCTTGGGCATAAAGGAGGGGTGCATCCTAAGCACCACCCTCGAGGCATGGAAAGTCAAGTACGGTGCTTTGCAGGATAGGGCCTGGATCTCTCCCACTCGTAGTGCGGAGGTAATGGCCACTAGGAATGCAGTCTTCCACGACACACACTTCATCGGTGCGGAGTGCATCGGCTCGAATGGGGCCCCCATGAGCCTAGTCAGCACCACGTTAAGTTCCCACGCCGGGGCCGGAGCCTTCACCGGCGGGAACGACCGGAACAGTCCTTTCATAAATTCTTTCACCAGTCGATGGGACCACAGGGACGTCCGTCCTGTGGTTCTGGTATATCTGGAGATCGCTGCCAGATGAATCTTAATGGAGGCATGGACTAGCCCAGCCTTTGCCAGCGATAGCAGGTACGGCAGCACCTGAGGGGCCGTAATCCGTAGGGGGTTGATCTTCTGTGCTCGGCACCAGATAGAGAACCTCTTCCACTTGTGACCGTAGCATTTGAGAGTCGAGGACGCCCTGGCCTTTGCAAGAACCTCTCTGCAGTCGGCCGGTATATCGTACCCTCCAAACTCTAGCGCTGCAGGAGCCAAGCCTGCAGGTTCAGCGACGCCGCGTCGTGGTGGAAGATGGCGCCTCCTTCTCTGGAGAGAAGATCCGCGTCCGCCGACAGCTTGATGGATGGAAACGTTGACTAGTCCAGAAGGTCCGGGAACCAGATCTGCCTCGGCCACGCCGGTGCAACGAGGATCATCCTGCACCGGGACCTCTTGAGCTGGTTGATGAGTCGAAGCAGCAACGGCAACGGAGGGAACGCATACAAGTATAGGCCGTCCCAGGGGAACGAGAACGCATCGCCCATGCTTCTCGGCTGGGGAACCCTGCTGGCGAACCTCTTGCACTTCGAGTTCGTCGCTGTTGCGAATAGGTCGATTTGGGGTTTGCCCCATCGTCGGAAGAGTTGATCCACCTGATCCTGGCATAGTTCCCACTTGTGACACGCGCACAGCTCCCTGCTGAGCGAGTCGGCGATGGTGTTTCTTTCTCCTGCCAGGTGGAAGGGAACCAGGAACATCCCCTGGGCGACCGCCCAGTGCCACAGATCCTGTGCCTCCTTGGATAGGGCTGGGGATCTGGTGCCTCCCTGCTTCCATATGTAAAACATTGTCGTGGTGTTGTCCGTGAAGATCCGCACCACCTTGCCTTTGAGCGACGGGAGGAACGATTTGAGAGCCCAGAACACGGCTCGGAGTTCCAGGACGTTGATGTGCAGGAGCCTCTCCTCCGGGAGCCAGAGGCCTCTTGCGTGGATATCTCCGGTGTGGGCGCCCCAACCTTCCAGGGAGGCATCCGTCGTCACCGTCTCCTGATACGCCGGCGTCTGGAAGTCCTTGCCCGCCGTGAGGTGCGCTCAAACGCCCCACCACTGAATCGCCAGCCGGAACACCTCGTTGAGGGGGACCCTGTCTTCGAAGGTGCCCGTCGCCTGCATCCAACGGGCGTCGAGAAATTCTTGAAGAGGGCGCATCCGTAGTCTGCAGAGGCGCACCAGGTAAATGCAAGAGGACATCATCCCCAGGAGGGACTTGATGGACCTCACCCTGGCCACTTCCGTGGCTAGCAGGCGCTGCACTTTGCCTAGAATGGTCTTCGTCCGTTCTTCCGACAGTGCCGCCAGGCGCCTCACTGTATCGAGCTTCGCTCCCAGAAACAGGGCCACCTGCGACGGCACCAGGTGGGACTTTGGATAATTTATGGCGAATCCCAGGTCTGTGAGTAGCTGGACGGTCCTCGCAGTGTGTTCGACGGCGAGTTCCCTCGTCCTTGAGCAGATGAGCCAGTCGTCCAGGTAGGGGTAGACGTGGATGCCCTGCAGGCGCAGCCGCGCCGCCACAGGTGCTAGGCACTTGGTAAAGACCCTGGGGGCCGACTTCAATCCGAACAGCAGTGCTCTGAATTGGTAGTGGCATCCCTGGACGACGAACCTGAGGAACTTTCGGTGACTTTTGAGGATGGGAACGTGGAAGTATGCATCCTCCAGCTGTCCCACGACGATAGAAAGTCGCCTTCCTCCAGCTGTCCCAGTACGTGCTGGAGGGTGACCATCCTGAACTTTTGTGACCTGATGTATTTGTTCAAACGACGAAGGTCCAGGATGGGGCGCTAGCTACCCGTCTTCTTCCTGATGAGGAAGTACCTTGAGTACACGCCGGAGCCCCGTAGTCCCTGGCCACAGGTGGAACGTGAGGGCACTTCTTCAGAGTGTCCTCTTGCCAGGGTATCCAGCACCCAACGGTCGGTGGAGATGGACTTCCACACGCCGACGAACTTCGTCAGCCGGCCTCCCACCGGGGTGCTTCGGTGGGGGCCCGAGACCACAGCCGGTTCAGTCCTGCTTGGAGGTGGTGGCCTTGCCGCCCTGGCCACCTTGCCGACGGCAGCGAGGCGCTCCCTGCTTGCTGCGACCCCTGTAGGCCTCCTGAGACAAGGAGCGTGCCGCCTGGCGGTAGGACGAACCACCGCTGGATCCCTTGGAGGAACCCTGTCTGCCTCCGGAGCTCCGAAAGGGCCGTCGTTGCTGAAGGGCTCCTAGGGCGCGGGCCGTCTTTATGGCTTGGAGGGATTCGTCCACCGCCTTCCCGAACAAGTTGCTGCCGTCGAACGGCATGTCCAACACCCTGGTCTGGACGTCCTGACGGAAGTCGGTCGCCCGGAGCCAACCCCGTCGTCGTAGGCAAACACTGTTGCCCAGCTGGCGGAACCCGGTATCGGCAATATCGGTTGCCACCGTTAAGGCGTGGTCCGACGCCACCTCGCCTTCCTGAATTATTTCCAGGGCCTCGGACCTCTTGTCGTCCGGTAGGAAGTCCAATATGGGGGCCAGCTTAAACCAGAGCTCCCTGTTGTAACGGGCCACGATCGCCAGGGCGTTGGTCGCTTTGATCCTCGTCGCTGCCGACGAAATCACCCGCCGCCCCATGGCGTCCAACTTCTTTCCCTCGCCGTCCGGCAGGGAATTCGACGTCTAGGCTCCTGACCCCGCCGCTTTCTTGTTCGCCGCCGCCGAGACGACCGAGTCTGGGGTTGGCTGGGCCCCGAGGCACAAGGGAGCAGTTTCGGGGACCCGGTACTACTTCTCGTACCGGTCCCGTTTGGCTGGAGCCGTGGAGGGGTTCTTGAGAACCGACAGGCCCTCCTCCCAGATGTCATCAATCAGAGGCACCGCGATGACAGTCTTCCTCTTGGCCTCCCGGCGCTGATAGAGGAAACCTTCCTTTTTCTGCTCCTACGGGCAGAGCTGGAACAATTCGGACGCCCTGTCAATCATGTCGTGGAATGAGCCAATATCGTCGGGCGGCGAGGCCCGTGCGACGGGAGACGGGAGACCCGTTCCGTCGTCGTCGCCCTCAGAACCCGTCGTCGAGCCCATCGCACCGTCATCTCCCGACTCGTGGGAGGATGAGGAGGGAACCATAGGCCTTACGGGGGCGAGTGGAGCAGAGGGTTGGGTCCTCCGTCGCTTGTTCTGAGGACTTCCCGACGGGCCAGGTTGCGGGTCCTCCGGCCTGGCATGTGGTAATCTCGTCCTTATCTCAGAGCATAAGGACTGGATCGCAGACAAAATGGCCACCGAGCTATCCTGAGGCCTAGGTTCCGGCTGCGCCGGAAGGGAAGGCTGCTCTTCCTCGCCATCGTCGTCTTCCTCGGTTATCTCCCGAGGATCTTCCTTACGGGATCG
Organism: Ambystoma mexicanum; assembly: GCF_040938575.1. Lineage (NCBI taxonomy): Eukaryota > Metazoa > Chordata > Amphibia > Caudata > Ambystomatidae > Ambystoma > Ambystoma mexicanum. The sequence goes on along the minus strand of NC_090934.1, from coordinate 414,533,620 downwards.
AACCTTCTCGAATTGGACTTCGAGATTCCTCACGGCCTCGGTCAGTTCCTCCTCCGAGGCCGACTCCGAGCTCGAGGAGGCTACCGTGCCCCCCCTCGCTTCTTCCATCATGGTGGCCATGACGATGGGCTGAAAAGAGGATTCCCTCCTTGGCGGCAGGGAAACTCTAGTCCCGGAGGCAGTCTCCGCTGGCGGGGTCTCTGCCGGCTTGGCCAGAGTCGCCACGATTGCCTCGATAGAGGCCTTTGCCTGCTGGGTAGGGGCCTTCACCACCTTAGGTGCGTCCCGGACCTTCTCCTTAGGGGGAGGGGCGACGCCTTGCTCCCCCTCTTCCGAGATCGGGCGGGGCTTCTCCCAAAGCTTACCCGGGGTCTCGGACTTCCTCTTCCCCAAACCGGAGCGCTGGCTCGTGGTCGACGGTGCTGGGGAAGGCGCGCCCTGCCTGGCGACCGAAGAGCCCGACCTTTCGGCGCTCCCGGAGCCAGCTGACTCGCGGCGGTTGGCCTGGTGTTGGGCCCCCATCGCCGGGGCGCCCGCACAGGACTTAGAAGCCCGCTCTGACCTTTTCTTCTTCTTCTCACCCGTTGAGCCCTTCTCCAACCAGCTGGCGAGACGGGATCGATGGTCCGCTCCGACAAGTTCTTGCAGAACTGGCAGTCCTTCTCTACATGAGTCTTGTCCCCATGAAGACAGTAGAGGCATCGCAAATGTTCGTCTTCCTTAAACACATTCTGCAGCCCGCATCCAGGGCAGCTGCGAAACAGCTTGGGTCCGGGTGACGAACTTGCGTCCTGGGCCATCTCAAAGTAGGCCGGGAATCTTCTGGAATCCTCCAAGAAGTTGATTCGACGAAATCTTCACCCTTGAGGGGCGTAGGAAAATCCCGTAACGGGTAGCCATTAACGGGAGTAGAAACGGTGGAGCTTGAGGCTCGATTAACCGAAAAAATGTGACAATTCACCTGAAAAAGCGCAAAACACGCAGTAAAAGCTCGAGAGTTAAGCACGAGGACTCCCAACACTTGAACGTGCTGTAAAAATCTGAAGATGGCTGCCAGAGACGGGGCTTAGGTAGAGGGCAGTCATTGGCTGTGGTCAGTATGACGCAGAGATCAGTGATTGGTTACTACTACGAAAGACAGATCGGAAACGAAACTGATACTGATTTTTCTTTACCGAGGATTTCCAGCCTGACGACGGGGAATATTCATGAGCATGTGAATCCATGCCAGACCTCATGCTGGAGAAGTTAGGTTTTTCTTTGAGGATCCACGACCGTCGACTAGGTATTATCTCTGGGTGAGCTAGTGTTTCTCCTTAGCATCTCCCCTGAATCCTTCAAAGGTACTCTGGAATACGCTAAGGGTTTTGGATCTCTAAACCAGATGCATCTTGGGAGATGCAGTCCCAAATGCCCTGTTTCTTCGGTACCTGGTAGTTTCCAACTAGTGCCTCTCTCGGGGGGTTTGGTGATAGTTCAGGGTTGGTCATGTCAGTCCTCAGGCAGACCCGGGATTGGGTGCACTGCTTGTATCGTCAGCGTCACACTATGTGAAAGAAATAACTAGTTAACTACTTCTGGATAGCTCCTTGTGAGCTGGTTCTCTCTAATTCCAAAGAGGCCCATGTTAAAATCTAAACCATACCCTCGTCATAGATCTCCCTCTCGCCGGGACCCCCCCCGCCCACTGCTAAGAGTTAAATAACAAAAGCAAAGCAGTAGCTTCCAAAGAGCAAATTTGTTTCTCAACCTGCTTAAGCATCAGTGTCAAAGAGCCCAGCCTCCAATAACAAAGTTCAACTGTTTACTAGGGACACCTTTCAATATACTTGGGGTACCTGCCAATTGTGTAGTGTTGGGTGGGTCCTAGTCTTCAGCAGCCTTCTCCATTGCAGTGTTCTGATATCCCAGGCTGTCCCTGGAATGCAGACCAGATTTATTTTAGGTTGTAGGTCTATTACAGTGGTGTGGGATCCGGCTTACCAATACCCTCACATCCTTCTTTCCCGGTCTCAAATCATGCACCGCAGCAGCCATGGAGGCCCTTATCCCACTCTACTAGGATGCTCTGAGCACACCACAAGCTCCTTTCCACAAGTCCCTTTCGCTGGCTCCCTTTATGGTAACACATGGTTGTGGTCTGTTGCATCTATACCTTCAGAGCTCATCTGCTCCCCTATGTCAATTCTCCTGGATTAGAAAAGGCCCTAGATCCCTCTGGTTAATCTCCATATTTACACTCTCCGGAGCAGGCGTACATGGAACAGGCGACCAACAGCTTTACCTTGCCGTGGTTTCCAGCAAGCAAACAACCAGATGCCCCTTACTAGACTTTTGCACTTGGGGCTCTCCCTTCAACATCAGGGGTCTAGAATGCCATTCCATGTCATTTTCATTCAGGACTTTGTACAGGGTTGGAAAATCTTAAATATAAAAAAGGATCCCCCCCACTCCCTTGTGCACCTTCTTAAGAAACCCTCCTCCGACCCATCCTGCCCGGCTAACTATCGCCCAATCCCCATCACTCCTTTCCTGGGCAAACTCTTGGAAAAACTGGCCATCTCCCAGCTCAATCTTCACACTGAATCTGTTGGCCGTCTCCATGTTCAGCAGCCTGGCTTCAGAGCTGCCAGAGCACGTAAACTGCTCTTCTGAACATCCGTGAAGACCTGCTATCCAACCTTGATTCCAACACCGCCCGTGTCCTCATCTTACTTTATCTCTCTTCTGCCTTCGACACGGTCAACCATGCCATCTTGCTCAACCGTCTCCGTGATAACCTGGGGATCACCAGTCAAGCCTTGGCGTGGCTGACCGCTCTCTGATCAACCATCCCAGGTTCAACTTGGTTCCTTCCTCTCCTCTATCTTCATCTCTACCTGTGGTGTTCCCCAGCGGTCTAACCTCTCTCCCTGTCTGTTCAACCAATACCTGGCACTTCTTGCCCACCGCATTGCCGTGCTCTGCCCCAACTTCCAGTGCCATGCGAAAGAGAGACAGCTCATTTACAGGCTTCCCTCGGCCACCTCTTCTATCTCCAACTCTCTGTCTGCCATCCATGAGTGGTGTGCCGCCAATGATCCCTGCCTTAATGCCAGTAAGACCGAGATTCTCCTCATCGGCACACCCACACCCTCCTTTCCTGTCACTCTCTGGCTGGCCTCTCTCGGCCCTCCTCCTGCATCCACCTGTGAGGCTAAGAACCTCAAGGTCATCGACTCCCCACACTCCTCCTCACCTCACATCTCCAATGTCTCTAAGAAGTCACTACCAGCTGCGCTGCCTCAGAGGTATTTTCATCTTTACCTCTCCTTCCCCAAGAAGCTCACTGTCTCCAGAGCTCTGGTTCTCTCTAGACTGGACTATTGCAACAGCCTCTTTCTAAATCTGCCTGCTTCTACTCTGCGCCCTCTGCAACTCATCAAGAACAGGACTGCGAGACTTGTCCTTGGGCTCAAGTCCAGGGATCGTATCTCTCCAGGACTGAAATCTCTGCACTGTGTCCCAGTGGCTGCGAGGATCAAGTTCAAAACCCTCTGCATTGTCCACAATGCCTTCTGGGGCCTGGGGCCTCAATACCTTCAATGCTCTCTTCCTAAATATCTTCCTTCTCGAGCTCTTCGCTCATTCGCCTCCAACTCCCTCAGGGTCAGTTGCTTCTTCAAGCAACAAGCTAGTGGTAGATTTCTCTCTTCGGATGGGGCCTCCCTCTGGAACAGAGTCCCTGCCCCCTTGAAACTTGAGGAGAACCATCTCCGGTTCCGGAAGCACCTCAAAACCTTTCTCTTTGCTTCTGCTTTTTCTCCTCCTCTTCCCTGCTGATTTCCTGGTTGAAACTGAAACTGCACAGGTTACCTGGCCACCCTCTGATCTCATTTCCAGGTCCCCTCCCCCACCAGTCGCACACCTGCACTGCCTTCCTGGCATTCCCCCTACTTGGGGACTTTTTCTGTATACATAGAGGCCCCCCTACCAGCACTTGACACTATGTCTGCACTTACCCTTCACCCATACCCAGATTTAAGCAGCAAAAAGCAGGGGGGGCAGCATCCCAGTCCTGGCAGCCAAATTATGGAACACCCTCCCTACTACACTGAGTGTTGAGCCTTCTTTCCACTCCTTTAAGCACAAACTCAAGAAATGGCTCTATAAGCAGGACTTAACTGCCGCTCACCCATAATTTCCCCGCTGTATGCCATACTTCAATAACACATATATGCTGCCGCTGTAAACTGTGCAACTGTATGAACTGTACATTGTAACTATATAACTGTATATACCTATATGTAAATTGCAGTCCTTCTGTATGTTTGTACCACCAAATACTGTTAGTTTATTTGTACTTTGTATAACCAATATAATTACATTATGCGCCCAGATGCCTATGGGACAGATGCGCTATACAAATAAAACAAATACAAATACCCCCTGCACCTGCTGGCCATACTTTAGTTATTGTTATTTATTCTATTTTTCCATGTACTGCACTGCCCCTCTACCCCAACCCTCCGCACTTTTCCCCTTCCCATGCAATTGCGTGATCTAAATGACACCGAGCCTGGTATGATAGTCTGTCTTCCCTCCGTTCCCCCTCCCTTGCCTCGTCATGCCTTGAAACACTTGTGTATAGGCACGTTATAAATGCCTTATCATATCAAATAAATAACAAAACATAGGCTGGCTTTCTTCCATACAATTCTCTTACAACAGCTTTCCCAAACTTGGGGTGAATGGTTAGGCTTTCGACTCAGCGTTCAGTGTTCTTTCCAAGTCCCAAAGGAGGTGCCTCATTCCTCCTCCAATATGTAGCAAACCCATCTGCCCCTCTGAGCCTAGGTGTGGGCTTTCCAGGGTCTTATACCCCAAGACTTAACCTTAAACAGTCGATGATCTGAAGGACCCTCTGGGTCTCTTAGAAATGGCACTGAGGTCAATCAGGAGAGTGAAAGAAAAACCTAATAGTCTTCCTTCCAGACTGTGTTCTTCCCACCCCCTGTCTGAACTGTCAATAGGCTCCCTAACCCCTGCTGGAACCTACTCGTCTGTTAGAGCTGCCTATGGCCTGACCTGGCCATCCAGATTCTTTAACCTCTATTACCCTGCTTCTGGCTCTTTGCCTCTTTTTAATACCTTAATAAAATCCTGATGTCTCTTCTCTAGTGCCTTCTTTTTTCTCTTCCATTCCTTGTCAATCATTGGCCAATCTTCTTTGCTCTCCCAGTCGGAAGATGTATCATCCTCTGTCTCCTCACTCTTGTTTACCCCCTCCCCTCCTCCTACTGGTCTGTCCCAGGCTCGCTACTAACTTAGCCTGTTGTCACTACCTTCCAATCCCTTTGAATTCCCTCTTCCTTTCTCCTATGGCCAATTTCTAGCTCACCTATGCAACGCTCTCCAGTCTTCTCCAAAGTCTCTGCAGCATCTCTCCTTCCAAGCAGTCTCTCCTCCCCAGAATCTCCAAACAGGAATTGCCTGCTCCTGTAAACCACCACACTGGGCTGCATGGCTTATCTAGTAACATGCCTCCTTCCAATATTGAACTACAACTGATCTGCAGTTGAAGCATAAAGGGTGTGAGAATTAGGATTGGGAAGACTTTGTTGCTTCCTGATGGTCAGAATGAGGCTGATGGGGCTGGTCTAAACCTTTAACAGACTTGGTGGTCATTTTGAAACTATGTGCATTGAGAGTCTGGAAAAGCTGCTTGTGTGGAGGGATCTCCTGCTGCGCTGCTGTTGGACAGGTAGGTGTGTTGGGAGGGCTTTAGGGGTATTTAGGTTTCCCCAAGGGTCTTCCTGAAATTGAAGCTTTCTCCTATGCCTCCCTGTCCTTAAAAGGGACTGGAACAAGTTATTTACCTGTAACTGTTGTTCTCCAGCATGGGTATGGCATGGATTCACATGCTCATGAATATTCCCCGTCGTCAGGCCGGGAATACTCGGTAAAGAAAAAATCATTATCAGTTTCGTTTCTGATCTGTCTTTCTCAGTAGTAACCAATCACTGGTCTCTGGGTCATACTGCCCCCAGCCAATGACTGCCCTCTCCCTAAGCCCAGCCTCTGGCAGCCATCTTCAGATTTGGTAGCACGCAAAGTGGCAGTATGACCAAGTGAAGAGCCGCAGAGGGGTAGGAGGGAGGGTTAGCATGTGAATCCATGCCAGACCCATGCTGGAGAATAACAGTTACAGGTATGTAACTTGTTCCTTCTCCAGCATGGGGTCTGGCATGGATTCACATGCTCATTAATATAAGAATACATAGCAGTACACACATGCACAACCAACGGGAGGTGGCAAAGGCTCAACATTAAGCATTAAATAAAAACTCAACATTTAGAAATTCTTACCTCCTCACCAGGCTCACCTTAGGCGAACAGTTTGCGCAGCACCGCTTGGCTCACCCTGGACTCCTCCCTGGAATCCCGGTCGACGCAGTAGTATCTCGTGAAGGTGTGCATCGACCTCCACGTAGCAGCCCTGCAGATGTCCAGCAGGGGCACACCAGACAAGAACGCTGTGGTAGGAGCAATGGCTCTGGTCGAATGGGCTCTCGGACGGCCAGGCAACAGCTGGTTTGCCAACCGATGACCGTGCATGATGCAGCTGGAGAGCCATCTGGAAATGGAAGCCTTCGAGAGAGCCCTCCCTTGGTTCACAGGCCCAAAGTTCACAAACAGCTGTGATGTCATCCGAAAGCTCTTTGTGCAGTCCACGTAGAACTTCAGCGCTCTAGCCACATCCAGCGAGTGCAAAGTCCGGTGACGAAGGCGACAGGAAGAAAACGGGTAACACCAAGGGCTCGTTGAGGTGAAAGTCCGACGGCAGCACCCTCGTGTCGTGAAAAGTCAAGTATGGAGGCTTGCAGGATAGGGCCTGGATCTCTCCCACTCGTTGTGTGGAGGTGATGGCCACAAGAAACGCAGTCTTCCACGACAGGAACTTCAATGGTGACGAATGCAGGGGCTCGAATGGCGCCCCCTTGAGCCTGGTCAGCACCACGTTGAGCTCCCATGCCGGGGCAGGGGCCTTCACCGACGGGAACAATCGGAACAGTCCCTTCATAAATTCCTTCACCAGGCGATGGGACAACAAGGACGCCCGTCCTGTGGTTCTGGTGTATCAGGAGATCGCAGCAGATGTATCTTGATGAAGGCGTGAGCCAGTCCAGCCTTGGCCAGCGACAGTAGGTACGGCAGCACTTGAGGGGCCGTAATCCGTAGAGGGTTAATCTTCTGTGCACGGCACCAGACAGAGAACCTCTTCCACTTATGTCCGTAGCACTTGAGAGTTGAGGACGCCCTGGCCTTTGCAAGGACCTCTCTGCAGTCAGCCGGGATATCGTTCCCTCCAAACTCTAGTGCTGCAGGAGCCAGGCCTGCAAGTTCAGCGACTCCGGGTCGTGATGAAGTATGGCGCCTCCTTCTCTGGAGAAAAGATCCACGTCCGTCGGCAGCTTGACTGGTGAGGACGCCGACAGGTCCAGAAGGTCCGCGAACCAGATCTGCCTCGGCCACACCGGCGCGACGACGCTCATCGCCCATGCTCCTCGGCTGGGGAAACCTGCTGGCGAACCTCTGGCACTTGGAGTTCGTCGCGAACAGGTCGATCTGCGGTTTTCACCATCGTCGGAAGAGTCGATCCACTTGATCCTGACGTAGTTCCCCACTCGTGGCACGAGCGCAGCTCCCTGCTGAGTGAGTCGGCGATGGTGTTCTTTATCCCTGCCAGATGAAAGGGCACTAGAAACATCCCTTGGCCGACGGCCCAATGCCACAGATCCTGGGCTTCCTTGGACAGGGCTGGGGATCTTGTTCCTCCCTGCTTCCGGATGTAGAACATCGTGGTGGTGTTGTTGGTGAAGATTCTCACCACCTTGCCCTTGAGGGACGGGAGAAAGGACCGGAGGGCCCAGAACACTGCACGGAGCTCCAGGATGTTGATGTGGAGTGTCTTCTCCTCCGGGAGCCAAAGGCCTCTTACGTGAAGTTCTCTGGTGTGCGCTCCCCACCCTTCCAGGGAGGCATCTGTCATCACTGTTATCTGGTGGGATGGGGTCTGAAAATCTGTGCCCGCTCTCAGATGAGCGCGGGTCGGAAGGTCTCGTTGAGCGGGATCCTGTCCTCGAAGCTGCCCGTCGCTTGGATCCAGCAGGCATCGAGGAACTCTTGCAGAGGGCGCATCCGAAGCCTGCACAGGTGCACGAGATATATGCAGGAGGACATCATCCCCTAGGAGGGTCTTGATGGACCTCACCCTGGCCAGCAGACGCTGCACCTTGCCCAGGATGGTCTTCGTCCTTTCCTCCGACGGCGAGGCCAGACGCGCCACTGTGTCGAGCTTGGCTCCCATAAACAGTGCGACTTACGGCGGGACCAGGTGGGATTTGGGAAAGTTGATGGAGAATCCCAGGTCCGTGAGCAGCTGGACGGTCTTCGCTGTGTGATCTACAGCGAGCTCCCTTGTCCTTGCTCGGAGGAGCCAGTCCAGGTGGGGGTAGACGTGGATCCCCTGCAGGCGCAGCCGCACCGCCACCGGTGCGAGGCACTTGGTGAACACCTTGGGTGCGGACTTCAATCAGAACGGGAGGACCTTGAACTGGTAGTGCCGACCTTGGACCACGAACCTGAGGAACTTTCGGTTTCCTTTTAGAATGGGGATGTGGAAGTGCGCATCCTCCAAATCCAACGACGACAGGAAATCGCCCTCCTCCAGCTGTCCCAGCACGTGCTGGAGGGTGACCATTCGGAACTTCTGTGCCTTGATGTACTTGTTCAGTCATCGCAGGTCCAGGATAGGGCGCCATCCTCCGGTCTTCATTTTCACAAGGAAGTACCTTGAGTATACTCCAGAGCCCCGGAGCCTCTTCGGGACGAGCTCGATGGCACCTTTTTTGAGCATCGCCCTTACCTCCAATAGCAGTTGAGGGACGCGATTTTCCTTCCTGGCCACGGGTGGAATGCGGGGGCACTTTTTTAGAAATTCGAGGGCGTGCCCCTGGGCCAGGGCGTCCAGCACCCAACGGTCGGTGGAGATGGACTCCCACACGCTGACGAACATGCCAGCTGGCCTCCCACCGGGGTGCTTCAGTGGGGGCCCGACACCGCTGTCCATTCAATCTTGCTTGGAGGACGCCTTGCCGCCTTGGCCTCCCTGGCGACGACGGAGGGGTCCACCCGACTTGCCTTGTCCTCTATAGGCTTCCTGCGACGAGGAGCAGGCCGCTTGGCGGTACGTAGAGGAGCCACGCCAAATCCCTTGGAGGCACCCTGCTTGCCTCCGGTGCTCCGAAAGGACGGCCTTCGGTGCCAGAGAACGCCTAGGGTCTTAGCTGTCTCTGTGTCCGCCTTGATGGTTTGGAGGGACTCATCCACTGTTTTCCCAAACAGATTGTTCGCGTCGAACGGCACGTCCAAAACCTTGTACGTCCTGGCGGAAATCCGTCGCCTTGAGCCACCCTCGTCGTCTAAGGCAAACGCTGTTGCCTAGCTGGCGGAAACCGGTGTCGGCAATGTGCGTTGCACCGTAATAGCGTGGTCCGATGCCCCTTCGCCTTCTTGCAAGATCTCCAGGGCCTCGGCCCTCTTGTCATCCGGTAGGAAGTCCAACAGGGGGGCGATCTTGTACCATAACTCCCTGTCGTAGCGGGCCACGATCGCGAGGGCGTTGGTCGCCGACGAGATAACTCATCCCATTGTATCCAGCTTCTTTCCTTCGCCGTCCGGCGTGGAAGATGACGTTGAGGCCGATGCCACCCCCTGCTTTCTTCTTGGCCGCCGCTGAGACGACCGAGTCAGGGGTCTGTTGTGCCCTAAGGCACAAAGGGGCCGCGTCGGGGACCCAGTACTACTTCTTGTACCGATCCATGGGAGGCGTCATAGATGGGTTCTTGAGAAGGGTGTGACCCTCGTCCCAGATGTCATCCAGCAGAGGCACGGCGAGGACTGTCTTCCTCTTGGCCTTGCGCCGTTGGTAAAGGAAACCTTCCTCCTTCTTGTCTTCGGGGCAGAGCTGAGAAAGCTTGGATGCCCTGGCGATCATTGCATGGAAAGATCAGATGTCGCCAGGCCGGGAGGCCCGGACTGGGGGCGATGGGAGCTCCGTTCCGTCGTCATTGCCATCGTCGTCAGTACCCATCGTGGCCGTGTCTGTTCCCGTGTCATCCCCAGGGATGGGGGACGTGGGTAAAGGCTGAGCAGGCCGCGAGGGCTGAAAAGGCGGGGCTGGATGGATCCGTCTTCTCTTGCTCGGGGGGCTTCCCGCTGGGCCTGGCTCTGGCTCCTCCGTCGAGCCTGGTTCCGTATCCTCAGTCGGTGGTAAGGGCAATCTCGTCCTTATCTCCGAACATAGGGATTGTATCGCCAACAAAATGGCCGCCGAGTTATCCTGCGGCTCCGGAAGCGGCGGGTGACTAGGACCCTCGCTGGTGCCGCCGTCACGCTCGTAACCTTTGTCGAGATCCCTCCCGTGGGGACGGGCCTCTTCGACGCCCTCGTCGAGGCCCTCCAATACTTCTACCAGCTCCTCCTCGGATGCTGTGTTCGTGTCCACAATGACCACCGGCCCCACCCCTTCTTTTTCTGCCGGGGTCTTCACGGGGGTCTTTTCGATGGGTCTGAAAGAGGCTTCCCTCCGCGGAGGCAGGGAGACTCTGGGCCCCGAGGTCGCCTCCACTGGTGTAGCCTCCACAGGCTGCGCCAGGGTATCCGTGACTTCCTCAATAGAGGCCTTGGCCGGGTGAATCAAGGCCTTTACCACCTTGTGTGGGCCTGTGGCCTTCACCTTGGGGGGAGGGTCACCGCCTCGCTCCCCCTCGGCCGGATCCTTCGAGCTTGACCGGGGCCTCTCCAGAAGCTTTGCCGGGTTCTCGGCCTTCCTCTTCCCTGAGACAGAGCGTTGGCTCGTGGTTGATGGCGCTGGAGAGGGTGCGCCCTGCCTGGCAACCGAGGAGCCCGACCATTCGGCGCTCCCGGTGCCCGAGGACTAGTGGTGCTTTGCCTTCTGTTGGGCCCCCGTCACCGGGTGCCCTCACAGGACTTAGAAGACCGCTCGGACTTCTTCTTCTCACCTGACGGGCTCTTTCCTTCCAGCCAGTTGGAGAGACGAAGCTGTCGGTCCCTGATGGTCCGTTCCGACATGTTCCTGCAAAACGCACAGTCCTTCTCCACGTGAGTTTGTCCTCATGAAGGCAGTAGAGACATTTCGAGTGCTCGTCCTCCTTGAACACATTCTGCAGCTGGCATCCAGGGCAAACCCTGAACAGCTTTCCGGGCATCGAGCTTCCTTTCTCCTGGGCCATGTTCGGGAAGGCCGCAGAAACATCTGGAATACTCCAAGAAGCGTAACTCGACGAAATCTTCACCCTTGAGGGGCGTAGAAAAAATCCGACACGGGTCCCCGTTAATCGGATGTAGACCGTGGAGCTTGAGGCTCTATTTGACCGAAAAATGAGAAGATTCTCTTTGAAAAAGTGCGAAAACGCAGCAAAAGCTCGAGAGCTAAACATGAGGACTCCCAACACTTGAGCGTGCAGTAAAAATCTGAAGATAGCTGCCAGAGGCGGGGCTTAGGGAGAGGGCAGTCATTGGCTGGGGGCAGCATGACCCAGAGACCATTGATTGGTTACTACTGAGAAAGACAGATCAGAAACGAAACTGATACTGATTTTGTCTTTACCGAGGATTCCCGGCCTGACGACAGGGAATATTCATGAGCATGTGAATCCATGCTAGACCCCATGCTGGAGAAATTTTATTTCGCTAATCTATCCTGAGTTTGAGTTGGAAAGAAGCAAATTGTTGAAGATGTAGTTCATCTGAGGGTGGTTTGCCTGTACAAGTGCTGTATTTGGGCCCGGACAAAGGTTTCCTGATGTATTCCCTGCTATACGTGGCATGACTGGAACTTGTGCATGTTTACCTTCTCCCTGGTCCTTAATTCTGCTTCTTGGATCCTGTCTGAACTGTGTTGTAGTTATTGAAGGGCACTTTAGCTAGGTACCCTGCTCCCCAAGTCGCCTGGCTCATGGTTACCAGACCAAGTTTCAGGAATGGAGCTGCGTCACACATCCCCCATCATTCCATTGAGCCCATCTGCCTTCCTTATCCCCGAGCTGTGCCAAGTCTGCTGTCTCTTACCAAGGATATATTAAACTCACTCCAACCCCATCATTAAAAATGTCTTCTGTTCTGTGAGAGGGCCCCTGTGACGTTATTTTTTCTAGATTCAGGAAAACTGGGACTAACCGCCAGGACTGTGGTTGCTTCCCCCTTCCTTTCACAGGTGGACCCGATCTCTCGTAACCTCTCATCCATCTGCTTTTGGAATAGCAGGGGAAGGTCATCTTTGGTCCAGTGAACTATCACAAGGGGCTCTGCAGCTGGCCCTGGACTCACTGGCTGGGCTTCTTTGTCTTCTGATGATGTTTACCCTTGAGACCACTTCTCCAGCTCTTCTTGGTCACCTATTGAAACATTTTAAAATCTAGACTTCTGCTCTGCTTCATGTTCCAGTGTCATTTGATCTCAGCTGCGGACAACGTCCCACAAATACAGAGGAAAGGGACCACGATGCAGACGTAATTACATTTCTTTTGCAAACTTGCGTGATAGTTTGTCGAGTTTCCCAAACAAACAAACCCTGAAATGCTAAGCAGGGTATCCCAAAACTGGCGAAGAGTGGAGGAAAACAGAGAAAACATACTTTATAACAATTTACAATCGAAGGATCATATTAGTGGGTACCAAATATCCCTCTTACTGATCAGCTGTCCAGAAGATATTTCCCAAAAATATTTTAACAGGTTTTTTGCCTAAGCTTTAAAAAATAAAGTGGAATGCTTCTTCGAACACACTGCAATAGGAGTTAGTCAGTGAGAGTATGGAGGAAAACATGCATTACAGAGTATAGTTACTGCTTACATAATCGGTTAAAAACTTGCAAGTCTGGCATATTGCAATTTGGGGTCAAGGTACTATGTGAAATTACCTTTTTTAAAGGTCTCAAAAGAAAAGACTGATTTACTTTCACCTATTTTCTTTTGATTGGATAACGGGCACTGTAAAGGTCTTTTTCTCTTGAGAACTTTAAAATTCGGTTTTCCATTTTAAAAAAAAATATTTGTGGAGGTTTTACCACCCGAACCACACATTGTTCTCTCCCACCACCAACCACCCCCACCCTCTACAGAGGGATTTCAGCTCCTACCCCAGCCCCACTCCCCTGCCCCTCCTGCAGGATGTCAGTACCAGCCCCCACTCCCCCACCCCCTAAAACAAAGCACATACATAAATCACATACACAAAACAAACACAACACACACACACACACACACAGCACGCACTTACCCGTTCTCCTCACAATCCGGTTTATGGTCCTGCAGAGCCAGTCAGCCCCTGTGCGCACTTGTGGCAGGGGCTTGACAGTTTGCTTTGAAAGACTGCTCCGTGTGGTCACGAAGCAGTCTTTTTAAAGTGACCATTTATTGAAAAGATCTTTATAAAAGGATCTTTTCACTGGGAACAGGTGCAAACAGTACATTTCCAGCATACTCACCAAGCCAAACAATGAAGAATACATTACAAGTTACTCACTGTAGTGACTAACGTACTCTTAGTCCACTTTCCTTCATACTGCATGAGCGTCCCTTCCAAGGGACGGGAGACAACACTTTTTTCACCAGAAAAAAAACATTCCCCTTTAAATTTAGAGGCACGCAGGGGTGCAGCCCTGGGAGCATGTGTTGCCCTGACTCTGCCCTTCGGGGCCACACCTCAGTCCCCATTGACGCGTCGACAATAGATTTAACATTGCCTCATGACACCAGTATTAATAGCGGAGAGGATGGTGGGACCTATGGGGGAAAGGGGACTTAGAACTAAGAGAATGTTAGTCACTACAGTAAGTAACTTATAATTACTTATACGTCCCGTCCCCTTTCCTCCAAACTGCATGGGCGATTACAACCTAGGGTGGAGAGGAGACCCTCCTTAAGCAAATAGGTTCCTGAGAACTGCCTGCCCGAAAACCGCATCAGATCCAGAGCTGGCATCCAAACAGTAATGCTTGCAGAAAGCCGAGTAAGTGGCCCAAGTGGCCGCCCTGCTTATGACTTTCCAAGGGAAATGGTGCTGGAATGCGATGGCAGTTGCCTTGGACCGGACTGCGTGGGCATGCATGTTGGCCGGGAGTGGCTTGTGCTGGCTCTCATATGCTTCTTTGATGGCTGAGACCAACCAGCAGGATATGGAGGCCTTGGAGGCCTGATAGCCTGGTCTTGAGCCTCCGAAAGTGACAAACAGGTTTTCTGATCTGCGGGAGCCCTTGGTCCTGTCCAAGTAGAATTTGAGGGCACGCCTGACATCCAGGCAGTGCAGCACTCTGTGCTTTTCAGGATCGGCAAAAAACATAGGATGGACTATTTCCTCATTCAAGTGGAAAGCAGACGGCACCTTGGGCAGAAATGCTGGGTGTGTCCGCAGGACTACTTTGTCCCTATGAAAGTTAGTATATGGTTCTGAGTCGACTAGCGCGTGGATTTCGCTGACTCTACGAGCCAAGGTGAGGCCGACTAGTAAAGCCATCTTGATGGTGACCAGCCTGAAGTCCGCGGATGCCACTGGCTCAAACGGTTTGTGCATGAGTGCGTCCAAGACTAATAAGGTCCCACATGTGGTGCAGCCTCTTGATGGGTGGGTAAAGCCTTGAGAGCCTCATCAAATGTGTTTTGACGATCGCACTAGAGGAGGAGAAGATCGCCCTCCTCCGAGTTCCTGTAAGCCCCGATGGCTGAGAGGTATGTACGGCAGGTGTCCACCTGCACACCAGAGTGGGCGAGGTGCACCGAGAAGGCGAGCACGTCGTCCAAAGTACATGCCAGGGGGTCGATTTCCTTGGAGTCGGCCCAGTGGCAGAACCTGGTCCATTTACTTTTATACTGGGCCCTGGTAGCCTTGATCCTTGCACCCTGTATGATTTCCAGATTAGCCTGGGAGAGGCTGAGGTGCCGCAGCGTTACCTGCACAGGCACCACGCTGTGAGGGCTAGTTTCTGATGTGCAGGGTAGATGACCCTGTCCCCTGCTGCACCAGATGATGTGCTGGACCCGTCAGGAGGTGAATCGGAGGCATCTCAGATAGGCTGAGCAGCTCCGAAAACCATGGCCTGGCTGGCCACCATGGAGCTATTAGAATGATGTGGACTCCTTGATCTTGGAAATCATCTGTGAACCAGTAGAGTGGGCAGGAAGGCGTAAGCCATCGCGCTGTTCCACTGAATCCGAAATGTGTTGCCCAGGAAGCTGGGGCCCTGTCCCTGCCAAAAGGCGAACTGAGGGCACTCCTTGTTGTGCCAGGTGGCAAAGAGATCCACCTGGGGATGACCCACCGGTTGAAGATCTCCTGAATAATAAGGTTGTTTAGCTGCCACTCTTAATTATCCACTCCCAAGCTGCTGAGCCAGTCTGCCTCTAGGTTGGCTTCCCTCCAGGAGGTGAACTGCCGTGAGGTAGATTTAGTTTTCCAGGGTCCATTCCCACATGCTGATTGCCAGTCTGCAGAGAGGAGGGGATCTGGTGCCTCCCTGCTTGTTGACATAGTCATGCTGGTCAAGTTGTCTGAATGAGGACAACCTTGCCCCCTAGAAGTGGTAGCAATGCTCTTGTAGAGTCCAGGTGCAGTGGACCGAGAGATCGTCCAGGGTGGCTCCCCAGCCCTCGAGTGAGGAGTCTGTGGTGATGGTGGCCTGCGGGGAGGTGGCAGTCCCTGGACCACCATGTTAGGTCTGGGTGGAGAGATGGAGGACGGGTGATAAATTCGGATTGAGAGCACCACACCTGGTTCCATGAGGCTGCGAAGTGCCGCTGGATCCTCCTCATCCTCAGTCTCATTTGAGACGGCAGGAAGTGGGCGGTGGCCCTCTTGATGGCTGAGATCTTGTTCTCCAATGGAAATACCTTTTCGGAGCATGTGTCCCAGATGAGGCCGAAGAATGTCGGAGTCTGCGTGGGCTGCAGCTGCAACTTCCTGAGATTGAGCATTAAGCCCAGATCGTGCAGTGTGTTCATCAGGGCATGGGAAGAGTGGTGAACCGCTTCCGGAGATGTATCCCTGATGAGCCAGTCGTCGAGTTATGTGTAGATGTGCAGGCCCTGCGCTCTGAGGAGGGTAGCCACTGTGTTCATGAGCCGGGTAAAGACCCTGGGGGCCGATTTGAGGCCAAAAGCGAGGACCATGTATTGAAATTGGTAGCCCTTGATTGTGAACCAAAGGAAAGAATGATGGGGCTGCCAAATCGGGACATATAGGTATGCATCCTTCAGATCCAGGGAGCACATTGAGTCTCCCTTGCACAATGTCTCCGCTATAAAAGCTGCCGTAACCATCTTGAATTTTTGCAGGGCTAAGGAGAGGTTGAGGGTGGAAAGGTCCAGCACAACCCTCAGACCCGCCTGGTTATTTTTCTGAATGGTGAAAATCCTGGAGTAAAAGCCCAAGCCTCGCTGGGAGGCTGGGACTTCCTCCACAGCCTGGCTCTCTAAGAGTGACCGGATCTCCGCCAGAAGAGTTGCTGTCCCAACATGAGGGAGTGGAGGGGAGGAGGGAGGAGAGGCTGGGATGGGTAGGTGGTACCGCAAGGATACTACGGAGAGGATCCAGGGGTCCATGAAATTCTGACACCAGAAATGTGCATGGAGAGCAAGCCTGCCCCCCACTGGAGGAAACACATGGACCCGGAGGGGCGTGTCATGCCTTCTTACCCTCGAGGCTGTCACGGAGGAGGGGGACTGGAAAAAGCGCTTACTCCCCCCTGCTCCCCTTTGTGTTGCTTGCGCCGGTTCTAAGATGGCGAGCGATCAGGCTACCTGGATTTCTGTTCGTGGAAGCCGCGGAACCCTCCATACGTACGCCCCCTGCCGAATCGCTGCTGTGACTGGGTGTACGACTTGGGTGTGGTCTTTGTCAAGATGGATAAAAACTGGGCTGCTTGTGAGCTGTTTTTATTATTATACAGCTCTTCGTCCATGGTGGAGTGGAAGAGGTCCCCCCCGCCCCCCCGACCCCTCGAACAGCAGATCTAAAATACATTCCTGGACGTCCGGATTAAATTTCATTGCCCGGAACCAGGCTGTCCTTCTCATGTCTGTGGCGATACAGATGGCATGGCCAGAGGTGTCAATATGGGCCACGGTGGATTCCATGAGGTCCTGCGCCACCAGCTTGGCCTCAGCCAGTCCCGGGAGGAAGTCCGCAATTTTCTGACATAACCTTTGGTTAGCGGCCACCAGCATGGCATCGGCGTTGGGCTGATGAAAATGTAAAGACGCGTTGGAATACAGATTCTTCCCGTACGCTTCCAAAATCTTCTCCTCCTTGATTAGTAGCGTCACTGCTGTGGAGGTTGATGAGAACTGAGATTTGGAGTATAGTGATGCCGCAACTATCACTGAGGAGAGTGGCTGAGGATGGGCCGATAGCAAGAGTGTATCCCCCTCCATCTGCCTGTACTTGGCTTCCAGGCATCGACTGCCCGGCTGGGCTGAGTGTGGCTTGAGCCAACCCTTCTTGGCCAGGGAGACTACATTGGACTGCAGTGGAATCCCATTTTGGCAGAGGGGCGTCACGTGAGGACTTCAGCCAGAACCCCCTCTGCCGGCTGCACAACCTCGGGCTGGGGTAGGCCCAGGTACTCCGCCAGCCCTGCAAGGCCTTTGTGGAAGGCCCTGGCTGAGGATGGCATGTCAGGATCCTCCTCCTCATCCGTATCCTGTGGGTCAGGAGGATCCTGCAGAGGTGGAGGAGTAGCTTGAGCCGGAGGCTGGGGTAAGGGGACCGCGGCCGGAGGCTGAGGAGGAGGCAGAGGCTGGTACGGAACCGCCTTACGAATCGGCTGAAGAGCCGTAGGCAGCGGCTGCGCCGGGAGCGCTGGCGGGGGAGCTTGTGGTGCTGCTAGCACTGTAGGGAGCACCTCCCTGATGGTGTCTGTTAGGCAGAAACCTGTGCAGTTCCCTTAGGGAACACTGCAAAAAGTTTAAGACTACAGGAGTAAGCAGTAAACCCAATTGGTAGCAGTCTGCACCACCCAGATTTACCTGGTAGCTGTGGCTGAGCAGTCAGACCTCCCTCAAGAAGCGTTAGGCAGTATATAGAGTATACACAATAGGGATAGAAATACAGTAGAACAAGCAAACACTGACCAGAGCTTTGGTATAGAAGTATATAATTATTTATTTAAAAACACACTTATGAAAATACACTGGCAGTAATATATCAAGCAAGTTCAAACACAGTCACTATAAATATATACACCTCCCTAGTTAATTATTCGACAAGTCTAGGTTAAGACACCACTTATTAGCAAAACAGAGGTGAGCGCATAACTGTAGATGGCACTCCAATAATTTGTTTAAAAAGGGAGAGAAAAGGCAGAGTAGGAAAATAATACAGTACCAACACTTATAAGAAACCACAGCAAGTCAAGAAAGGCAGGGTCTACTGTAGAGCCAAAGGTTCATAGGCCAGGCCCACTCTTGGAGAGAGCAAGGCGGAATGTGCCCAAGATCACACAGTGGAAATGCACCCAAAGTCTTTGCAGAAAAGTCAAAAAGAGGTTGGATCAGTTCAGAAAGGCAAAGTTAGCAGGTCTGAGGTCAACCCAGTTAGAAAGTCAAGGATTTACGGGGCACCTTGGACAATGTGTTGCAAGGGAGACCAGGCGGGACACAGTACCTGAAATGGTGAGAAAGCTCCAGCGGTGGCAGTTGTTCCTGGCAGCGGGTGCAAGTCGTGGCTTCGACCAGAGGAAGAGATTATCTCGACGAGGAAGAAAGCTGGAGGTCGTTGCACTGCCAGGGAAGAAACCAGCCACAGAGTTCCCGATTAAAAAGGTACGACCCTTTTATTCGCAGTAGTGGTGAATCGTGGCTATCCGGCCGCCGGGGTACTTGGCACGGGCGATTCGACCACGAGACGTCCAGGAAGGTGAAAAAGGCGAACCGGTTGGTCCCACCAGCTCAAAGGGAAGAAAACTCTCCTGGAAGAAATTCTCCTATGTCGTCGGGGAAGTGGCGAGTTCATACAGCAGGGCTCCACCGGTGGTGTTGTCTTAGATGGCTCAGCTTCTCCCCTCTTCGGATTCTTTAGGTCCTGTGGCGACTTCTGAAGTGCCAGTCCCCAAAGCCCTGCTTTTATGCAGAACAACCCCCATTCATCAGCCTAGCTGTCACTCAAACATGCCAAGTGGTGAGCCGGGTGGCTCACCACTGGACCAATCACACAAGAGTGCGACTTGAATTGCCAAAGCAACTCAGTCCAGGGTGCCTAATCCCCCTCCCACACATCCTGTAGACCCCAGACAGAGTGGCACCATTTGGAGGGCTTCTGTGGAGAAGCCCGCCAAAAATTGGAACAAAGGACTCTACTTGGGTTAGAGTTTCAGAGGCGAATACAAACGCCATTTTAAAACCGAGGCAAAAAGACCCAACCGGGGAATAAATATTAAATAAATAACCCAGCAGTATCTTTAACATTGCAGTAAAAGGTGGTGCGTTTAAAATCAATGGGAAAATCCCATAAGAAATATTCTGGTGGAATATTTCGCGTGGTATCCACTGCCACAAGCCAGAAACTCAACAAGGGAGGACCGGACAATGCCCCCTTGGAAAACAGACCCAGGGGCAATCAAATTACCCCTACCAGTACTTCCACAATAGGATGGTTTGTACTGGTTCTGTTCACAATTTAAGACTAGTAAATCCAATGGTGACTTTACACGCCCTGAGAGACAGTAGTCAGTCCCAGGGTATGGAGTCTATGTTTGGGGGTCACTATGACACCCCTGTGGTACTGCACTGAGGGTGCTGTGTAACACACATACCAACAGCACATGAGGCCCTATGGAGTAAAAGACTCCATAGCCCATAAAACAGATTCACAGTCAAAGGACATTCTCAAATCATGCCTAAGAGTGGGAGAAAAAGAGTCTCACTCTTAGGAGAAAAAAAATAAACCCCAAAAATCCAGCAAAGCTGCTGGGGATCTCACTAGGTTTGGGAAATTAGCCTTAACAGAGAATTCTCCCTAACAGTGTCCTTGAGGATAACCCCCATCCGAGGTGACTTCATGAGCCCGGGGAACCACTCGGAGAACCCTCCCCTTCGTTGGCCAGAGAGGTGGTAGGGGGGCTACTGATGGGGTAGCGGGAGTCTGCTGGAGCCGCTACATACCCTGCCCATATGGACGCAGTGGGAAACTGCCCTGCGCATAAGAAGGATGTAGGCCATGTACCTGGTGGAGGCCAGTCCCACCTTGACACTCGTTCTTCGCCGAACTCCTGGAATACCATTGGACTGGTGCTTCTGTCTGGCACGGCGACCATCTTGTCGAGCTGCCTGCCACGTGTTGCCCAGCCTCCTCCAAGACTCTTGCGTGTGTACCACAAGGCCTACCCTCAGTAGGTGTGACACCCTCGACCCAGTGGTCGGTAGAGCTGCGTTTAGGCACCCTCCCTCTGATGTATTGCCGGTACTAGGGCATAGCTCCTCGGCCATAATGCGGTAGAAGGGCATAGCCCCTCGGAGGACAATCCGGTACAAGAACCTTCCGGTCCCTCAACAATATCACCGGGAGGATCCAAGGTTCCCTCGGCCCCCAGGCTGGTAGCTGCAGCAGCCTCGGTGCACATGCTGGTACAAAGACCTGAGCAGTCCATCCCGCGCGGGCAAGTCCTTGGGAAGGAGTCTACCTTGCGAGGTGCGATGGAAAATAGTGGCCCTACCTTGGGCCTGGCTCAGTGTTTAACAAAGTTCTTGAGGTCCTCTGGAGGAGACTTCTGGAGGAGCTCCCTCCACCTGGCTAGTCTGTTCTTCAGCAATTTCGATGACAGCGTGTTGCACGCTGTGCAAGCTTGCCAACTGTGGTCTGGGCCAAGGCAACGTAGGCAGAGGGCGTGGGGGTCTGAAGCTGGGAACAGCCTGTCGCAGGATGGACACCTGCTGAACCCTGTGGAAGTTGATATGCGCCGGAGAGGAGTGTGGCGCCTGTGGACCGAGTACCTGAATGATAAGAAAAAAAAAAAAGACAAAGAGAAGAAGTATCCGCTTGTGGAATTAAATGGCCGAAGCCAAACCAAGGAGCGCTGGTGAATTCGGTCTGCTCCCATCGAAATGGAAAAGGGTACTGAGGTGTGGCGCTGGAAGGCGGTCTCATGTCAGTGCATGCTCCCAGGGCTGCACCACCGGACGCTTCTAAATTTAAAGGGGAAGAAGGTTTTATCTGGTGAAAAAGGTTCCATCTCCCGTCCCTTGGAAGGGAGGCCCATGCAGTATGGCGGAAAGGGGATGGGACATAAGAGTATGAGGTACAACACTCAATGATCCAATTAACACTTGGAGAATGAGAAAATATACAGGGTTGCAAGACCTTGGGGTTATTTTAAAAAACACTGGAGCCTACATACCCATCCAAGGGAAACTGAAACACTGAAAATATGGAAAAGGAGGCCAAAAACCCTGCATGCACCAATGCAACGTGAAGAACTATATATTTGATAAACCCAGATGTACCATCAACGTGGCCATCCCATTTCGCCAACACAGTTATATGAAAAAGCTTCAACAGAACCCTGAAACTCTGCGGGATGACCTGTGAAAAACAAGGCAAAAACATGTTGAGGTCAGACCATTTGCCTGGCAAAAATGGGCAAGAAAATGTGCTGCCGAACAATCTGTTCCTTGGCGATGGCACAATCTTAACATAAGGTCTTATGTTTGCTTATAGTTCTGCTTTTCTCCAAAGAAATTGAGCCAATTGTCCATATGTGAGAGCAAAGCAGTTTAAAACCATCCAACACAAATGTTTCAATTTCTGGTATTCTTACACTGAAGGTGTCAACTTCCAAAGTAAATGTTTACATACTAAAAAGTAAGAACAGCAATGAGTAAACTCATAAAATACACAAAGAGAACGCCTCCCTCCTAGGAAGACAAAAGATAGGTAATCTGTGGTTTTAGGATTTAAGTTCCCCAAAGATAACGGGTCTTGCAACAAGCACCTGATCATGTCTGTAGTGAAGTTGGTGTAAGCTATATATTTTTTGGGTCTCAAGTAAACAACTAAATGCAAATTGAGATTCGCTCTCACTCCACCTCGGAGCCATTTATCTTAATTTCACTCAACTGTGTCTCATTGTAAACAGCCTCACCAGACTCAATATTCACAATTCACAATATAACCGGAAGGTGCATTCTTTAACAGTACTTGTTATTTTGAAGTTAGGAGTAACAATTTTAGGGAGTAGAACATTGATTCCTATTCCTAATGAAGGTATTTGTTAGGCAGATAAAATATAAAAGGTCTAAGCACATCCCACCAGGACTCCAACCATGCATGACGACATACCTGCCAGGACTCTATTGACAGAAGAGTGGGTTGCAAGTCCAGGCTGTCCTCGCTCATGAAAAATGCCTGCATATGGCAGGTACTCTGGTAGTAGGAACCGTCTAAGGAAATAAAAATCAAATTGAAGTATCAGTCACAGTCAGTTAAAAGGAAACATGCAACTCTTAGCACATCACTCAAAATACCTCTACTGTACCCTCCATACATGAAGAACGAATGGGAAAGCATGCCTGCATTAAGCCTACATTAACAGTGCAGGCCACTCAGCATTAGGGAATAGAAATAATGGACACTGGGCATGCCAGCAAACATTTTCTAACTCTATTTTGGCATTCATATTGAACAACTTTGAATGAGGAACAAAGAGGACAGATGATGTGCATTACTTACCGTAATAGCATTTCTGCTTAGATTCACATGTTGTGCCTTTAGTCCGACATCTAGCGGAAATCGCAGAGTACTGCATCTTTCTTTCGAAGATTGAAAGGGGACGTCGACATGGGCGTGACTAACACTATCCCTATTGTGATGTGTAGTGTACCCAAAATCTCTCACGCTTTGAGGTCCCTGTGGTTGTGTTTTTTCTGCCATGAGGAAGCCTTATAGTCAGCGTGAGGGAGTACAGAAGAGAGAAGGTGTAAGAGGTCCACTATGTTCCGTCTACTCCACGAGGGAAGGAAGGGTGGGTACATGTGACTCTAAGCTGATACAATCATCGAAATGCTATTACGGTGAGTAATGCAGCTCTTCTGATGCTTGTGAATCTGCTTAGAATCACATGCTGTGCACAGACTAGCGAGCAGTACCCAGAGATGGTGGTGGGATGTCAGAAGGAACAGTAGCAAAGAGATGTCCCGCCTGAGAATCAGACCTAGAGTGAGTATTTAGGCAGTAGTGTTGTTTAAAGGTGTGTACAGGTTCCTGCTTTGCAAATGGAATCAAGCAGAACATTTGCAATGAATGCTATGGTAGCCCATGTGTCCAGAGTAGAGTATGCACTAGGCATGAAGGGTAAATTTATCTTGGCAAGAGTATAACAGTGTGATGCAATTTACAATCCACTTGGAGATAGCTGATTTAGAGACAGGGTCCCCTTCTAACCAGCCGCCACTGAAACAAATAACTGATTTGTTTTTCTTAGTTGCATTGTTTTTTCCAGATAGTAGATAACCGCTCTCCTTACATCCAGTGTGTGTAGGCTTCCTTCCGCCATGTTAGTGGGGTCCTGGAAAAAGGTGGGTAGTTCTATGGATTGATTTAAATGGGACTTACAGATAAATGTAGGCGCAAAGCTAGGGTGTATGCGCAAAACCCCCTCATCTTTGTGAATCGTGACGAATGGGTCCTGAACTGAAAGGGCCTGCAGTTCACTAACTCTCGTTATAGAGGTGATCACCATCAGGAAAGCGGTCTTGTAGGTGAGTGCTTTAAGGCTACCCTTGTGCATTGGTTCAAAGGGAGGCCCCATTAGTCTGGTAAGAACAACATTCATATCCCACCCGGGAGCTGGGTTGGAAATAGGGGTTTAAATACGTGAATTTTCTGGCATGAAACGTTGCTGTGGGACTTGGTGTATGCCGAAAGCACGGCTAAGTGGACCTTTAGAGAATTGAAAACAAGTCCTGAATCTAACGGGTGGGATATGTACAGGACAATATCTTTAGGCGAGCATTCAATAGGATTGATGCCCTTGCCATTACACCAGGTGACAAAGTGCTTCCATTTGCTGTAGTTGCAATGCCTGGTGTTAGGTTTCCATGCTTCTCTGGGTATGTCCACGCATCTTTGAGGAAGCTGAAGGTGCCTGACCTCTATGACCTCAGGAGCCAGGCTTCGAAGTTGAGAGTTTGAGGGGACGGATGCAGTTTTTCCCCCTGGTCTTGAGACAGCATGTTGTACGGGCACGGCAGCTTCCTGCCGAAACGGACATTGCCATGAGATGGGAGAACCAAGCCTGGCGGGCCCACATGGGGGCCACCAGAAGCATCCTGACTGGCTCTTGGTGCATCTTGTGCACTATTCGGTCCAGCAGGGGTAATCGGGGGTAGGGGGCGTACAATTTCCCAGACCATGTTATCCAAAGAACGTTCCCCTTGCAGCAGTTCTGAGGGTACCCGGAGCCGTAATATGAGCATTGGGAGTTCTCCAGACTGGCACACAAGTCTATCGCTGGGAAGCCTCATTCTGCAAAGACATTGAGTTTAATGTCCTTCTGTAGCCACCACTCGTGCTCTAGGGTAGGGGGCAATCTCTGCTGAGTACGTACGGCAGAAGATTGAGTTCCCCTGGAACATGTTGTGAAAGGAGGAACATTTTGTGTTTGAGAGCACACTTCCATATGTTCTGAAACAGTTTGGACAGCCCTAGAGAGTGAGTGCCCCCTTGTTTAAGTAATGCATGGCCATAGTAATGTCCATGAGGACTAGAACTAGGCTGGACTATTGCAACAGCCTCTTTCTAAATCTGCCTGCTTCTACTCTCCGCCCTCTGCAACTTATCCAGAACAGGACTGCCAGACTTGTCCTTGGCCTCAAGCCCAGGGATCATATCTCTCCAGGACTGAAAACTCTGCACTGGCTGGATTAAGTTCAAAACCCTCTGCATCGTCCACAAGGCCTTCTGGGGCCTCAATACCTTCAACTCTCTCTTCCTAAATATCTTCCTTCTCGAGCTCTCCGCTCATCCACCTCCAACTCCCTCATCGTCAGTCGCTTCTCCAAGCAACAAGTTGCCGGTAGATCTCATTCGGCTGGAGCCTCCCTCTGGAATAGCCTCCCTGCCTCGCTCAAACTCTGGGAGAACCATCTCCGGTTCCGAACGCACCTCAAAACCTTTGTTTGCTCCCGCCTTTTCTCCCCCTCTCCTCTGCTGACCTCCTGGCTGTTACCTGAACTTCACTGGCGACTTGGACACCCTCTGGACTCGGGCCCTGGTCCCCACCACCAGCGTCGCGCACATGCGTTTGCCCACCTGGCAACCCCTGCACTAGGGGACTGTTTCTGCTCCAAAAACGCACTCTCACAGACTGAAGGTTCAAGCTTATATAGATAGATGACCCATCCTCCTAGGCTGGCTACGTCAGTATGGCCTGCACCTGTGGAACTAGGATTGTGCGCCGTCTCTGATTGGGCTATGAGATCTGGGTCAGGCTGGTTGGCAGGGGGCCGGATCACAAACAAGTTCCCCTGCTGCCATCTTTTTTTTGTACTTACATATTTATTAAATATACAAACATTACAATCTATAACTTGACATTTTACAGAATACGCAAACAATCCCACCCACCTTCCTTCACAGAAGAGGTCAACAAACAATAACATCACTCCATCAATATCATCATACTACATGACTCTGAAAGTAAAAGTCATTGAATACATAGATTTTTCAACTCCACAAGCCCATTTGTTCATAAACGTTACTTTTCTTATCCCTGTACATGATCACCCTCTCTATTGCAGACATGTGCTGTAAATCCCTTCACCAAGCAGAGGGCACCTGCTCACTCTTTCATTCCTGCAGTATAATTTTCTTTGCAGGTAACAATGCCCTGAAAACCAACCTCGCTGCGGGAAGGACAGATCCGCTATTAAATCTTCTTCCCCACGATGATAGCTTGTAAAATCATGATCCACATAAAGCATCAGAACTTTGTTCATAGTTGATGTGACTTCTTTCCAGAATTCCCTTAAACTGCTGCACTCCCACAGCATATGCTCAAACAATCCCACTCTGTCCATCTAGCAAGACCCTTTCATAGAGTTTGCGGTGTCCAGTACACACTGTTCAAAA
Source organism: Ambystoma mexicanum (assembly GCF_040938575.1). Classification (NCBI taxonomy): domain Eukaryota; kingdom Metazoa; phylum Chordata; class Amphibia; order Caudata; family Ambystomatidae; genus Ambystoma; species Ambystoma mexicanum. The sequence goes on along the minus strand of NC_090934.1, from coordinate 414,507,439 downwards.
TTTGTATCCGTCTTGCACTTTCTCCCAGGTTTAATGATATCAAGGTCACATTCCTGCATAATTTGTTCCATCTGCACACTTTCATTTCTGAATCTATTACTTCTGACCATTTATAGTGTAGTTTCCCATTAATCTCTTTGTATTTCGCCAGGTGTTTATAGACGTTTGAAGCAGTGTGTCCCAACTTGAATTCATGCAGCAACTCTGTCCAATCTTTGTACTCTTCTGGGATTCTCTCACCAACAGCTCTCTTCAATCATCGATTTTTCCCCAAATGTGCAATCTTTTAGACCCCTTTCAGTAGTTAATCTGTTAAAAGTGATCCACCTGAAGATAAAAAATGTATCGCCAAGCCATTGCATTGCGCTCAGAAACCAATTTGGCCCAAACAGCGTTTTCCCTTCGAACTTAATCTCAGGGTTTAGTCATAATGATGATTTATTAGAATAAGAGAAATCTTCTTTGGTCTTTGGTCAGCTTTCAACATTCTCTCAAGAATTTCATTAGCGCATACGATTTGCATCCACTTGCATCTTCTGACATTAGCCGTGCCCTGGGTGACAGTGGTGCATACCTGCTAGTCTCCGCCTGTGTCCAAACATCTTTCGAATTCTCAATGAATGGAAGCAAATGTCTTGCCCCGAAAGTCAGGTGATAGTTTGCAAAATCTGGGACTCCCAAACTACCTTTTTCAGTCTATATTTGCAGCTTCCACAACTTCAGACGCAGAGGTTTCCATTCCAACAAGAAAGACTCTCAAACTATCTTCTTAATTGCCTTTTTTTTTGCCACCAAATGAACCATACTCAGGATGCAATTAATATGTGGAGCACATGTCATCTTGATTGCGTTGACTCTCCCACAAAGACACAGCCCCAGTTTGTTCCACCTGCGCAAGTCATCATTAAGGTTCTCAGTTACAGAATTCAAATTGACATCCATCATGCAATCCACATCCTTTGTCAGCCAAATGCCCAAATATTGCATTCTTTCTGGGCACCAACTGAAGACATAATTACTCAGCCGTTGACTAGAACATGCTTCTGAAGCTGGGATAGCTTCCGATTTTGGTGAGTTTATTTTGTATCCTGAGTGATCATGGAAGGTATTAATTTGTCGCATTGCTCCTGAGACAGATGTGTCTACTCTTTGTAACACCAGAAGGAGATCGTCCGCATATAGTCAGTTTTGGTGAGGTCGCTCCATATTGAACTCTGATCATTGCAGCTAATGGCTCCATTGCAAGGGCGAATAGCAGTGGGCAGAGTGGACAACCTTGTCTCGTTCCTTGCCCTACTTCAAATCCTTCTGAAGACAGTCCATTTGTATTCACACTTGCTGTTGGGTTTGAGTACAACACAACAGATGTACCCACTGAATTAGGTTTTCTCCCAGTCCAAAACCTTCTAAGGAGGCGTTGAGGTACTACCATTCTATGCAATTGAAGCGGAGCAGCCGAGTGCCTCTACAGGAAGTCCCGCCCTTATTTTACCTATATGCTGGAAACCGGAATTGCTACCTTGAGTAAAAGGGCCTCTAAGGTTCACGTGGTAGCATGTCGGATGGTTGACGTAAAGACCCATCGACCTATAGACTCCAGTACTTCGGACGATCGAGTGCCCTTCGCCTTCGAGCGGAAAGGTCACAAGGTTTCCTGTGGAGAGCGGCCAATATAGAATTCTTGCAAGAAAATCGATACAGGCGGTAGGGGTCCCTTTTTGAAGAAATGCATCCTGGTTTCCACAGGCGCTTTGCAGACGGAAAGTGAAAGTGGTTGATTGCAGAGGAGAGTCGATAGCGAAGGTCTCTAGCTGAAAGAGCAAATGGTGAGTAGACTAAGGGGAATGGCAAATTGAGGGGATGGGATTGTGGTAGCTTAAAGTAAAAGGGGAACTTAGAAAATAGTGTAAGAAAAGTAATGAGTGGTATTTTTGTGTATAGATAAAATATAAGGAGATGAGCCGGAGAACTCCTGGTCCAAGGGGATTTCACAAGAAGTCATTATACACGTCAGTCAAAGTAATCTAGGCTACGCAGAGGATAGATCCCTGTAAGATAATGACAAACGCCTATAAGGGTATATGAAGGAGCAGAGATAAGGAAAAAGCGCTGAGGATTAATGTGAAGAGTTGACTTATCTGTCCGTTTGTATTTATGTTATAGTGGAGGTGTCGAAGAGCGTCAAGAGCGTAAATAAAATCAAGAGAAGGTTGAGAAAATATAGCATCTACCTAGAGAAGTTGCCGCTACCGAATTAAAGCTAGATTGATACTATTGGAAAATAGAGGGGTTTGAGCAGCGATTTGTTGGAGCATGCTCATAATAGTTGTTTTTATAAACATACATTGACAGTCAATTGAGACTTGTCACAATGGAAGATGTTACTCCTTTGATGCACTTGTGTAAATCCTTGCCAAAACACATGCCCAAGCTAAAACAGTGTAGTGCGGAATGGGTGAAAGGCACGGTAGATAAGATGTTTATACCACGGCCACAAGGGGGATCTTTGGCAAAAGCAGTATTGCAACACATGAACACATACTTGCACGCTGCATACGTGGGAAAGAAATTAGAGAAGAGGTTAGCTATTTTAGAGTTTTCGAAGATGTACCAGGAAGAGAGAGAGGATCTGCCACCTGATTATTGGAAGCTTAATCAGTGTAAATAGGAAGGTGTCGAGCCTACTGCTCCCCTTGCCTCACTTGAAGCAAAAAGCATTAGTACAGAAAGCGCAGGATTGTATACAATGAGGGAACTGAAAGCAGCGACGGGGTTAGTAACCCAATATACGAACTGTCTGCTTATAGCTGTGATGATAGTCCAGAGGAGACAGAGAAAACAGGAGACTTTTAAGGCCTTACAAAACAGGGAAGAGAAAGGCGAGTGATCAAATATATCGACAGACATAGAACGAGAAATTAAGAGCTGGAAAGGAGAAAAGGATAAAGCTGACGAGGTAAGGCTCGTACAGAAGCTAGATGGAAAAAGTATCGAGGAAGTTAGGCAAAGGGAAGATCGAGACGAGCAAGATAGAAAAGGCAGGGAACGAGAAGAGCGATTAAAAGATGAACAGAAAAGAAAGAGCCGACAGCAGCGAGAACAGCTGTATCAGGAGGAGCAACAAAAGAAAAAAGAAAGGGCAGAGCAACAAAGTACGATAATAGACAGAGCAATGGAGGAACGGGATAGACAGGTTAGGAAGAAATTAAGAGATAAGAGGATACAGAGACAAAAGGAAGAAGAAGAAAGACGAGCGGGGGAAAGGAGAGAAGAAATTAGAAAGAAAAAATTAGATGGGAAGCAAGAAAGCGGAGAAGTAGATGAAGAATTAGAACGAAAGAGGAGACAGCGAGATTGATCGCATTCAGAATGAATTAATGAAGCCAAGTCCAGTGATACAATGGCACAATATAGAAGAGTGCCTCCAATTACAGGGAGCAACATCAGGGCCATCCAAAGTTACATTAGATGAGGATTTCGATCTAGGGAGCATTGGAGATAAGATCGAGAAAGCCTATCAGGATTTAAGAAAAATAGGTGAATCTGAAAAGCAGAGGAAAGGGAGATTGATTTATAATCTCCCAACCACGAGGTGACGAGGGAAGCTCATTTGGTTGTGAGCATAGGGCTTTGTCTTTAGTAGGCTAACCTTAGACAAGGGTGAAAGAGGAGAGCCATATTAGTTGGGGACTAGACATGTTAGATGAAGAGAATCCTTCAATGCGGAGGGATTGAGTGTGTGTGACCCAGAGGGAGGATTATGGGCAGACAAGGGAGTAAGATGGTCTGATTTAGAGCAACCTAAGGATAGAACACCAGGATCCTATAGCATGCCCAGAGCACTCTAAAGGACGATAGTATAGAGAAAGGGGGGGGATCACCGCCATATGCAGATTAGTTAAGTTCCCTGCCAGAAAGAAGCCAATCAGGAACTATTGTTCCTACCATGGATAGGCAGACGATGGGAGCAGATTGTGCAATAGAATTAACGCAGTTTCCCCTATTGGAGAAGGGAAAACTACCCAGTTTAACAGCAGGTGCGGGAAAAGGGATTTAGGAGTTAGATAAAATAACAGGAAGAAATACCTGGCAATAGGGGATATCAAGGGTCTCCTAGCAGCTATTCTTGGGGAAAGAGCAGATGACATTTGGACGAGAGCAGGCTATTCGAGTGTTATGACGCAAAACACAGCGCACAATGGAGCACCATTTAATAACCGTAGGGCAGATGTTTGGAGAGCCCTTAGAGTACAATATCCTGATGTATCAGATATGGGTGCGATTATGACACGAAAGATAAGGAAGATGAAGATCTGCTTGCTTACATTCAAGAGACATTAAAGAGCGCTGGTCTCTTGAAACGTGTGAGCCATGCAGTAAAACAGTGGAAGTATTTTACCACATTGTGTGTCAGGGACTGGCTGAGCCAGTACAAAGACAGCTTAAGAAGTTAGTGGGGATGGAAGCAAAACCATGGCCTGAAATACAGTGAACTATAGTGCATCACTGTTGGCTGTTACAAGAGAAGAATAAAAAGAAAGACGATGCTAGAAAAATTGAGGAAGCTATGTTAGTCCAGAAAAAGCTGTCAAAATAGGCCATAGAAGGAGCGGTATTGACAAGCGGAGAAGGGCTAGAAGTACAGCAAGCAGTGAATACATGGCAGGCGAATAATCAGCGCCCAATGAATCAGGCAGGAAGTGGGTTTATACCACAAGGTAGAGGCATGGGTTACAGAGGAACGGGGGATTTCAAAACACTCAAAGTGGGGATTCCAAGACAGCCGTCGGTGCTTGAACACCATGTCTGTTGCGCTTCTGACTTTTGGGCCCCCCTCAAAGCACATAGTGGACATCAGTCCTCCCCAGGCGAGAAAAGCTTGAGCCAGTGCATCCACGATCGAGGGGGTGGGGTCCCGTGGCCTTTTGGAGTCGCTGTCGCTGCCGGCAACCGTGTGGTAGTGCTCGCCATCAACAGAGGAGAGACGAGCGCACAATCCCCGTTGGGTCCCCGGCACCTGCGGCAGGTCCGAGGGGGTGAGCTGCCGAGCCAAGAGAAGAGTGCCGCAGTGAGGGGCGTTTGGTACTGCCGGGCTAGCAGTACGGCACCCTAGGCCCGGGGCAAGGAGCAGCGCCAGCCCCAGAAAGGGGGTGAGGAGCACCAGCCGGCTGTCCAGATTGCGGGAGCACGGTGCGAGTCGGCCGGCCCGCCAGTTGTAGCTGCGCGGCGGGCCGACTTCGGGACTGTGCCGCAGAGCCAAGTGAGAAGCAGCCCGGAGGCGAAGGCTGGAGGTCCGGGCGGCGTGGCAACTGCGCAGACTGAAGCGCGGGGCTTGGAGAGGGTCTGCAGGTGCTGTTCCTTCGAGGGAGTGTGAAGAGCTGGAGCTCCCAAGCCGCAGAGAAGGACGTCCTGGGAAGGGCGTACGGGGGTGTGGCGGTCTGGCCCTCCAGAGATGAAGATACTGTGAGGCCGGCGCTGGGACCCGCTGCCCGCCCTGGCGGCTGGAAGGTGCGTGCGGCGGCCCTGCGCGAGCCTGGCACCCAAGCTGAGCTGAACAAGCGTGATATTTGGGGACCCCTGGCGGCAGAGGCTCGGGCTCTGCTGGCAATTTGGGGAAGGAGGAGACATCCACGGTGCCTGTGCTGCGGAGGGAGTGGGGCGGGGGCCCTTCCCGAGTCAGTTTAAGCCATCCGCTGGAGGAGCAGCAGCCTGGGGCGGTGGACTGGCAACCGGCCGCCACTAAGGACAGACAAGTGGACTGGGCACCGATTGAAGGGGGAACAAGCGCAGACTTGACACACCACCATCCCTCAGAGCGGAGGGAATTTGGGGGGAGACCAACCCAGACGTAGCACTGCGTGGATCAGCCAACATAATAAGTGAAGGGGTTCCCCGGACAGCCACCACGTGCTAGAGAGGTGGTGTACACAGAGGGTGCTGCAAGCTAAAACAAAATGTCCAAGAACAGGAACACTGACACTGCCCCAGCGCCCAAGAGCGCGAAGAAGAGTCAGGAGGGATATCTTGCGAAAATATGGAACAGAGAAGGGGGGGGAGAGCCCCCGCACAGCATCTTACAGAACGTGGAAGCGAGGAGCAGAGGACAGGGCCCCAAGAGAAGCTTAACACACCGGTCACTCATTCCTCGCTGAAGCTTCTTCTCACAGAAATAGTGGACCAGATCACAGCGGCGGGCCAGAACCAAATGGACGCACTGCGGGAGGATCTCGCAGGAGGACTGCTGGAAATCAAGAGAGACATTGGCAAGGTGGAACAGCGGGTAGACACCAATGAAAGGGCTATCCAGGATCTGGCAGAGGATGCGCGGAAGGCGGAAGTGCTACTGGAAACCCTGGCGGCGGCCACTCAAAACTTGGAACTTCAGGCAGAGGACCTGGAAAACAGGTCAAGGCATTCTAACATTCATATAAAAGGCCTGCCGGAAGCAACCCCGGATCAAGATTTGAAGCAGGTAGTCGAGGATATCTTTGTGGAGCTCTTGGAGACCGAAGTCCTGAACGAAACAACCTTCGACAGGATCCACAGAGTAGGTCCCAGGAGTGAAGGCCCGGGTCTGAGACCAAGAGACGTCCGAGTGGCACTGCACTTCTATGCAATGAAGGAGCAGATACTAGGGAAGGCCAGCAAGTCAAAGACGATTACTTATAATGGGTCTGAGATAGCCCTGTACCAGGACTTGGCACAAGCAACTCTCATAAAGAGGAGGAGAATGAGGCCTTTCTTGGTCCACCTACAGGAAAGGGGAATACATTACAGATGGGCCCATTCTTTTGCCCTGAACGTCGAGTTCCAGGGGAAGCATCAGAGGGTCACGACCTGCGAACAGGGCTTGGCGCTACTGGGATTGGATATGGGAAGGGCCTCCGCCACCTGCCCCGACTACCTCACACAAAATGTCAAGAAAGCCCTGGGAATGGTCACTGGTCCGCCCCAGGAAAGCCTGAAGGGGAAGCTCCCGGGCGGCGAACAGGTGGGTTGCTCCGGCGGGAGACCAGGACCTTCGGAGGAGTCAGGAGGCAGAGGAAGATTAACATCACTATCAGAGCAATACCTGGACAGGGTTGAGCTGCGGACCTGGGGAAAGCGCAACAGAAGCTGAGGGAAACCGCCTTGGGCGTATTACTCCCATGGGGGGGCTTGTCAGGAAGTGGGGAGCAAATCTTGGAATGGGATTGGGTTATCCCGCGGGGGTTCATCGGTGGGTGGCTGGTGGACCAACTCTGGAGATGGCAAGTCGAGGGGTGCTAGAGGCCAGTTGGTCCGGCCCACCAGGGTTAGCGGAGGGGGTGGGATGGCGTGAGGGTATAGCAAGGGTTCGAGGATTCTGTCCTTTTGTTAAAGGGAGGTGGGAAAAGAGGGGGTTGGGGAAGGAGGGGGCAAAGAGGGGTGCGACCCCGAACGCCCAGAGACACTACTTCAGTCTTAAGTAGCATGGCAGATTCGGGAGCGCTGAAGGTTATCTCACTGAATGTCAACGGCCTGAACTCTGTAGTGAAAAGTAAAAAAGTGGAGAGATTTGTTAGGCGGGAGCGGCCGGACATTGTTGCCCTGCAAGAAACTCACATCCAGGTGAAGGACAGGAATAGAATAAAGATATGGGGCTACTCTAGAATGCTGCAAGCAACACAATCGGTTAAAAAAGCAGGGGTTCTCCTAGCGCTAAATGACGGCCTAGATCTAAAGATAACAGGGAAGGATGTTAATGAACAGGGTAGATTCCTAGCTGTCACGTTGGAAGGGAAAGGGGAAATCCTAACAATAGCCACGTTGTATGCACCTAACAGAGGGCAGGAGGAATAAATTCTCTCTGCGTTACATCGCTTGGAATGTTTTGCGATAGCATCAATAATACTGGTTGTATACGAATTGTTCGTTTTACAACTGTTCGAATGACAATTGACCTTTTCACAATTGACCGAATTGTGATGGTCAATTGTACCATATATGTGGGGGGAAACCCCCCACAACACGCCAAAACCTATATATATATATATATATATATATATATATTCGAACAATTGTAAACTAACAATTTGGGTAATACCATAATACTGACAGGGATTTCAACTTGCCTGGGACCCCATTAAGGATATGAGCAGGGGACAACATCCACATCAAGGAGGGCCGTCGGGACATCTCAAAAGAAGAATGGGTGATCTCTCGTTAGTGGACGCTTGGAGGGAGCTAGTGGGGACAAAGGGGGTTTCACCGTTTATTCACACGCCCATCAATCTCATTCAAGAATAGATTTCATTTGACTGTCAAGCAGACTACTGGGAACAGCAAAAATATACAGCTGGGGCCGATTTTACTCTCCGATCATGCCCCAATGATATTAACGCTATCCATAAAAAGGGCCCACTCGGACCTGTGGAAATGGAATTACCCAACTACCCTGTTCAAGGACGAGGTTCTGGTGACAGAGGTAAAAGGGGAAATTGAAGCCTTCTTTGAAAACAATAAGACAGGGGACACCACCCAGCAGACCCGATGGGAGGCCTTTAAGGCAATTCTCAGACGGGAAAATCATAGCCATGAAAGCATGAAGGGACAGGGAGATGAGGCTTGAGGAGGCTAGGCTGGAAGAACGTCTGAAAGAAATTATGGCGAAAATGGGCCCGAGGCAGTCCTTAGCTACCCGAAAAGAATTCAGGGCGGTCAGGGAGCTGCTTGATTTGATACAGACGAGGGCAGTGGAGCGCAATCGTCTTTGGCTCAGGCAAACATTTTACATCCAGGCAAACAAAGCGGACCGCTTGTTGGCAAGAATGCTCAGGAGGGAGGAAAAGGCCAAAACAATAACGAAAAATAAGAGTTTGGGAGGGGGAGGGGCAGAATCAGCACGAATGCTGTAGACATTCAAAAAGAATTTGCCCGATTCTATACTGGTCTGTACTGCTCGGGCAACCTTCCGCATGAACAGGTGAACAAGTACTTGGGGAAAACAGATCTTCCCAAATTATCAGGGGAGGAACAGCAGGCACTAGAACAGGATATAACAAGGGACAAAGTCCGAACAGCCATCGGTCCCTACCCTCCAACAAATCTCTGGGTCCAGACGGTTTCGTCGAGGAGTTCTATAAAACTCATAGGTAGACGCTGATCCCGCACCTCACAGTTTTGTTCAACCAAATGGGCAAGGATGGAGCTATCACCAAGTCGATGGAAGAGGCGAAAGTCATTCTCATTCCAAACAAAAGAAAATAAGGACCCCACAGACTGCAGGTCATACCGCCCTATAGCTGAGATCAACGTGGATGGCAAGATCCACGCTAAGATTTTGGCTAACAGACTAGATCAGATCACCCCTAGATTAATCCATCCTGATCAATACGGTTTTATAAGGGGGCGGCAGACAATGGATAATGTCTGTAGAGTGGTCCACTTGATAGAAAAATCTCATAAGGAGGAGATCCCTGCCATACTCATGGCGATGGACGCCAAAAAGGCGTTTGATCAGGTGGAATGGCCTTTTCTTTTCGCGACAATGCAGAGAACGGGGTTTGGCCCGAGCTTCCTCGCCCGGGTCAGAGCAAACTATCAATACCCAATCCTCCGTCTGGCCATTAATGGGCAGTTAACAGAACCGATCCAAGTGGGAACGGGAACCAAACAGGGGTGCTCGCTGTCTCCAATTCTGTACGCGTTACATTTGGAACATTTTCTGAAGCGGTCAGGACCAATAAAAACATAGCGGGAATCCCTTTCGCAGAGGTGCCTCACAAGATTGCGGCATTTGCCGACGACATGATCTTGACCCTAACCCAACCTGAGCATTCACTGGGGGCAGTAGAACGGGAGCAGAAATACTGAACCTTACCCTCACGCCAGCTAGAGCTCGGGACCTTGAGGCAGGTTCCCCTTATAAGTGTGCTGAGCACTCTGTTCAATATTTGGGTATTGAGTTAACCGGAAGTGTTGACGCACTATATCAGGAGAACTACCCTCCCTTCCTAATGAAACTAAGGTACAAACTGGTAGATTGGTGCCCACTAGCGATCTCGTTGCTGGGGCGGATTAATGTCTTGAAAATGGTGATATTGCCCCGGCTTCTCTACTGCTTCGCGTCCTTGCCAGTCGGAGTTCCATAATCATTTTTCAGAGCCCTCCAGAAGGCAACAACTAACTTCGTATGGAATAATAAGCCCCCCCCCCCCCGAGAGTAGTGGCCAAACTAATGAGGACACTGGTGGGAAAGGGAGGCATGGGGCAGCCTGATTTTAGGACATATTATGGAGCAACCCAGAACCGGATTATACAGGATTGGCAGAGGGATGACCGTGCTAAGATTTGGAGACCCACGGATAGGGCAGTGGCTGGGGAGGAACTAGAGGGTATATTGTGGAAACCTAGAGGGAACAGGCCGGCAAGTTTGTACTGTAGTTCCCTCCTCTCAGTAGGGGTTAAACCATGGGATGAGGCAGTGAGCATGGCACGCCTCAAAACTTACCCGTCACCATATACTCCGTTGTTTGATAACCCTCAGTTCACTCCGGGGCATAAAATCCCCACAAAGCATGGCGAAGGGGGGGCTGTAGAGTGGTCTGCGACATGTTTGTGCAAGGACAGGTCAAGCACTTGGAGCAATGTAAGAAGGACTTAGGTTTGACAGAAATAGAAAGATATCCCTATGTCCAATTGAGACACTGGTTTCACTATCCTACTCTGCAAAAAGCAGCTGTCTGCCAGCTAACCCCCTTTGAGAATTATCTGAGCAGGGACTCTGGGGACAAGCATCTAATCTCAGCAATTTATACCCATATTAAAGCCGGGGAGGACCCCCCTCACAGGGAATACATAAGAAAATGGCAGGAGGCAGCAGGGACTGAAGTGGAAGAGCAGGAGTGGGTGAAGCTTTGGAGATATATTCCCAAACTAACAAGATCACTGCAAATACGGGAGATATGGGATAAATTAATGCTCCAATGGCACTTGACCCCACCAAAACTGCACAGGATTTACCCGGGGGGTGTTGTCGCTCTGCTGGAGGGACTGCGGGGAGGAGGGCACTTGGAGTCACATTTGGTGGGCCTGCCCTAAACTGGATGCTTATTGGAAGGGTATAATAGAGGCAGTGGACCAAGTCATCGGAATTAAGCCTACGGTGAACAGGGGCCTGGCGATGATGGGACTAGGGGGTACGATGGAGGCCATCAAGTCAGACCGCAAATTGTATGTGATCATGATGATGGCGGCAGCCCTAGTGGTGGCTCGCAAATGGAAGGCTGAAGACCCCACCACAGGACCACGAATGGGTGGCAAAAATGTGGAGTTTAGTCACGGTGGAATGGCTCACCTACACGATACAGGGGCAATGTCAAAAATTCAAGGCAGAATGGGCTTCATTACTACAGTTCCTCCAGCGGGAAGCCAGGTGAGCCTGGTGCCCAAGGGCTATCGGAATACTGCAGAAGGGGTAAACTGAATGCGGATATAAGGACAAGAGGGCATCCCTCGATTGGAATAAAAAGGACCACGCGGAGCAAGGACTTGGGGAAGAATTCCCAAACCGGGGGTGAGGTGTACGGGGTGGGGGTTGTTACCTGTTATTGTTATTCATAAATGCCAATAAAAACTTATTAATAAAATAAAAAAAACACAAAGTGGGTTTTAGAATGGGCAGAATGAGAATCAGACTGTGCAAGGAGGATTTAACCAAGGAGGGCTAATTAGACGAATCCCTCCTATATGTTGGACGTGTGCAATGACAGGACACATTGCACGCACATGTGGGAGCCAAGGGTATATAAGAAATGGTCAATACTCAAGAGGGGGGACAGCTTATCCCCCAGCATATAGCTCATGGGCTAGGGAAGGATTTGCCTAAGATTAGACAATGTATCCGGCAGAAGCACAAAAAATGCAACAGGTACAGCAATCACAGCAAGCATCATTGACTCCACCGCAAGGGCAGTCGCAGCACGCCCCAATGCAGATACAGCAGAATGCAAACACAGGACAGTTATTGACACCTAGAATAGGGGGTGTCACAGTGGTAGGCGGGAATCCTTTTACAAGTACAAGGGTCTGTATCCATCCACAATAGGACAGCTCACAGGGCGACTTGATGTGTTCAGTAGTATCTGTGACACCAGACCCCCAAGAGGAACCAAGGGTTGATGTGATGATAGGAGGCAAATCCTTTTCATTTTTAGTCGACACTGGGGCAACTCGCTCGTGTATACGAGAGGGAAAATACCCAATTTCAGGAAATGCCATGAATGCTTAGGGATTCTTTGGAGCTGCAAGTCGAATTCCTTTTACTGACAAATTACCAGTCTCTATAGGAGAAGGTTGCATGTCTGTCCCATTATTGTATTCACGGCAGACACCAGTTAATATTCTGGGAAGAGACTTAATGACAAAACTTAATATGACGATTACTTTTACTGATGAAGGTATAGTGTGCTCCACTCTTGGGATACACTTTATGAATGTGGGTGAGTTTATATTGGCTTTTACAGGGCAAATAGCTCTGCGAGGGATGCCGCTGGACCAGAAGTTTTTCTTTATAGAGTGAGCATTCGGTTAACATGGCTACCTGGCTTAGTAGTAAGGACTGAGGATTACCTAATGAATTTATGTTTAGACCACAGATACCTATGGACGAAGAGGGGGGACAGACTATTCCCTTAGAAATAGATGCAGCCATAGTACGAGGGGAAATGGTGATGTTCAAAAGGCGCAGATGAGGGTAGACCATGGAGAACAGTAATTGCCATTCGGGGTGACATGTTTAGAGATGATCAATCAGATGATGAAGTGGTGTTCTTTATGAGCATTTTGTATTGGAATCGAATAGAGAAAAGGAAGATCCCACAGCGCATGGCAATAATGCAACGGCATCCAGTATTTTTTTATGAAGATTTGGAGAAAGTGCCAAGTGTTTTATGTTCTACAGGCCCTTATGAAGTAGGCCTAATAAAAGGAGTGGGAGTGGTTAAGATAAAGCTGAACCCAGGAGCAATTTTACCTCGAGTGAGGCAATACCCAATGTCTAGAGAGGCAGATGAAGGCATTTTTGAGACTATTTCAGCATTGATGAACCAAGGTATTTTGGTACCGTCAGATTCATCGTGTAAAACCGCGGGGCACCCTGTGAAGAAATTAAAGGGAGGGTTGTGGAGATTCATTCAAGACATAAGACCGATTAACCAAATTGAAGAGGCTGAGTTTCCTCTAGTTGCGAATCCGGCGACGATATTATTAAGTATCCCAGTAGAAGCACGATATTTCACGGTGATTGACTTGAAAAATGCATTATTATCAATTCCGTTGCACAAAGACTCGCAAGATTTATCTTCAATTACGTTTCGCAGAACCCGACGGAAACATACTTTTTTGCCTCAAGGGTACTGTGAGTTTCCGTCGATCTTTAAAAGAATCCTGCAGAGGGACCTTGGTGATATTGATTTGAAAAGTACCGTGATACAGAACGTAGATAATGTTCTGATTTGTAGAATAACAGAAGATGAGTGTAGACAAGATTCAATACAATTGATGACTATCCTTGCAGACAAAGGATATAAAGTAGATAAAGATAAGTTACAGTATTCCCAAGAAAAAGTGTTGTATATAGGCCAGTTGATCTCACATGATGGAAAAAAGGTGATACCTGAGAGCTGAAGCAATTATTAAAACTGCCAAACCGCATACGGTAAAGCGGATGCAGCAATTCTTGGGATTATGTAATAGCATGGGTGTTTGACTATAGCTCATACACAAGACCCCTTTTGCAAGCTTTAAAGAGAGCACAGGTAAACAAGGAGAAAATAGAATGGACCGAGTTAGGAGAGGAAGGATTTGAAGAGTTGAAAAAAGCAATTTGTACAGCTCCAACTTTAGGAATTCCCAATTATGCTGACAAATTCTTTTTATTTTCACACATTGATGGGACAGTTATGACAGCAATGCTAGCAGAGAACCACATTAGGATACAAACCTTTGGCATATTACAGCGGGATGCTAGACCCAGTCATTAAAGGGCATCTTCCATTCGAACAGTCATTGGCAGCAGCTGCGTTTGTGATTGAGAAGTCTGCAAGCATTGTAATGGGTTGTTCCATGACACTTTGTGGAGCATGCTTTGGAGAAACCCAATGGTACATTGACATCTCAGAGGGCTTCCGTGTACAAAGTTATTCTATCAAATACAGCAATTAAAATGGTCAGATGTAAAATAGTGAACCCTGCCACATTTATAGCTGAACCAGTGGCAGAGGGTGAGCGTGTGCATGATTGTGCAAACTCTTTATTGATGGTTCTTCGAAAATTGATGACAAGTGGGAAAAGGCATATCAGCACAGCTGTAGTGAGGCATAGAGCAAATTGTGAATTTGAGGTTGAAGCAAGTGCAAGACTACCGTCTCACTTTTCAGCACAATCGGCACAATTGGTAGCACTCTTTGCGGCGCTTGAAAAACACAAAGGACTGAATTGACGATATACAGTGACTCAGGCCTATGTGACAGACTGTACATGCAGGGCTAGCACGTTGGGCTACCTCTGAGCGGACGGCACTCCAGTGCAGCACTCATTATTGACAGGCGTATTAAAGCACTACAACTCCCAGTAGCTATAACGATAGTTAAATGAGCAGCACATACTAAGCAAACTGATGTTATTTCTTGCGGAAACGAAGCCACAAAAGCCAAGAGGGCTGCATATGCACCAGATATTTCAGGTTTTGACACGCCAGAGGTTAAGGAGGAGGTGGTTAAGATTATGATGGTAAAAGAAGGGTTTAACCATTTAACAAGAGCTCAGTACATAGAAATTCAAGGCAGTGCACCACAGGAAGAGCAAGAGTTATGGAAACGAAGGGGGTGTTCATTATCCCCCACAGAAGCATTATGGTGACAGGACAGTACCGGAAAGCCGGTGATGCCAGTAGCATTATTAAGGGTAGCGCTTGAACAGCTGCACTACCCGGCCCATGTAACTAGGGAGAGTCTCGCTGCAGCTATTGCAGAAGACTGGTCCGTGCCGAACCTGTTAGAACATGTTGCATTTTATGTAGTAAATTGCATATGTCAAATGTTTACCGCTGGGCATACACTGCAAACAATTAGAGTAGTGATTCCTCGACCAAGTGGTCCTTTTCAGCATTTACATATTGATTATGTTGACATGCTGCAAGTATGTAGTGGCTATAGTTATTTGATAGTGGTGTTGTGTCCCTTCTCCAGGTGGATCAAAGCAGGTCCTTGTGCACACCCTGATGCTACTTGTGCAGAAAAGTTTTTAGTATGTGAAGTCTTTCCAAGATGGGGTGTGTGTGAAGTGATGAGATCCGATAATGGGCCACATTTTGTTAATGAAGTATTTGAACAAATGGGATTGTTATTGAATGTTAAACATACGATTTCGTCTGCTTATCACCCGCAAGCAAACGGAATATGTGAGCAACTCAACAGCCTCTTAAATGGTTGCCAAGCTAAAATTGACAATGAAAAAGGGATAGCTATATTGTCTGCCCTTAGCATTATATGCCCTAAGGAATAAGCCTAGTTCGGACCATCACCTCACACGGCACCAATTGGTGACAGGAAGGCGAATGAGAATGCCTTTGACTCCTCCATCGACGAGCAGAAGTGATGCCCAGAGTTCGGTCTCAGAACACAGATGAAGACCAGTCAGCAGCCAGAGTTTCTAAACTATTATCAACACCAAGGTTGTTTATTGGTGACAGTGCTAATTCAGAACTTTACCAGAAAGTGGCACGGACCTAGATTTGTTGGGCCATTTATCGTGAAAGACGTTACTCAATCTGCAGTAAAAGTTCAAGGCAGAAGAGCATGGATCCACCTCAGCAGTGTTAAAGCTTATATTAGAGAGGCTGTTGTACCCCTAACGATCGATTCGGAAGCAAGACAAGAAGAATAATTTCCGCACATGCAGACTCGATACATGACTAGGAAGGACGATAAACCAACGGACTGACTAAAAAGTGCAGATTTGCGCTTGGACAGTGGCTCTCACGAACACTCCTTATAGATATTATATCAGGCGTGGAAATCCATTTCTTGAGCCACAGAGTTCTTTGAAAAGGAACTTTAGAAAGGTGTTAAGATGTTATGAATATGTTTAAACGGCAACATATATTAAAAAATTGGAAGCGTGAGCAATGCGCTGATTCTTTTGGTACAACGTACTTGTTTGATGGACTCTATGGTTCTGACAAACGACGATGCCCATAGGATTGTTTCAAGTATATTCTTCAAGCTTATCCTGCTCTTGCTGGACGTAGTGTCAACATATGTACTTTTCTGCATGATCCTAAAAATGGCCTTGTGGTAAGGAGGCTACTTGCGGCAATAATTGAACAGATTCTGCAGTTACCTGATTTACCTGAACTGCCTGATTAAAAAGGTTTTTTCTTCCTTAAAAGTAGTATACAGGCATAATGAGGAATCTTGAAAATGGTACGATTTTAGAAAATGAGCAAGGCCGGTAAGATAGCTCAGCGGATTGAGCATGATCTGTAGGTCGCAGGTTTGATTACCGGCAAGGCCAACTCAGCCTTTCATCCTCCCGAGGTCGATAAATGAGTACCAATTTCGGTTGGGTGATATTGTATGTAAATATGTTCTCTGTAAACCGCTTTGGATTAAGGCGCTATATAAATAACACATCATTATCATTTCAGAATGTCACAAGTGGTGGGGGTTTCAAAAGCTAATTTTTCATATATGTGTTTGCAATTATGCATTGTGCCTTCCAGTTTCTTCTCATTTATTATTTTATTGATCAAAAAAAAGGCAGAAATTCTCCCCACTCCAGTAACTCATGTAGATTTACCAATTACTAATGAACCTAGATCTTGAGTGTTCTCTGCCCAGGGCCGAGCCGCTTTAGAATTATTTCCATGGGCAGCAACTATTCTGTTGGGAAGACACAAAAGGAGTACAGAGGAATATAATATTGACACATATTTAGACAGCACGGCACATTTGGGTAACATGTGGTATCAACACGTGAAAAAGTTGGGTGAAAAAACCTTTAAGGAGAGCTGCTATGTTTGTGCTCTCATACCTTATGCTGTGGGCACCTCTAAGATCTTTATAGCTACAGAAGTCCCAGTACAGAAGGCCCATTGTCTAATGCATCTTGCACTCTGCCAGACATGAGGTCAGTTCCAGGGTCGAACAGCATCCTTGATATGGGTGACTAAGAAGACGTCTCCATGG
Source organism: Ambystoma mexicanum (assembly GCF_040938575.1). Lineage (NCBI taxonomy): Eukaryota > Metazoa > Chordata > Amphibia > Caudata > Ambystomatidae > Ambystoma > Ambystoma mexicanum. The sequence continues at coordinate 414,490,229 of NC_090934.1, read as the reverse complement.
GAAGATAACTACATACAAGATTTGAAGACAAAGGAATGGTCAGACACACAAAATCTAGTGATAAGATATGAACAGTCGGGAATAAACGGAGCAGGTATCAGAAGAGAAGAAAACAAAATGCTAGATTGTCAAGGCAAAAATCCAGAAGAAATACAGAGGTGTAGTAAGGAAAGAGGCAAATTACAAATTAAAGGAACAGTGTTAACTCCGGAAGGATGGGCGGAAGCCCTGATTGTGTGCAGAGGAGCAGCAATAACGGGATTTTATGAGCCAGTTATAAATACAGCAGAGAACGAATGCAAGCACCACTGGCCAAAGATTGTGAAGCTCTTGACACGCGTCAACGATAAAGGAGGACTTTTGCAGATAGTGCCTCTGGCAAGTGCAGCCCTTCGATTCAGAAATAATGGTACAAGGAAGGTTGGAGTAAATCATCAGTGTGGCCGAAAATGTGATGTACTAGGCATGAAGGATGGAACAATAGTACTAATTGATCACTACTGGGCCTGTGGGTCCAGAGCTTACATGAAGCTGCCCAAGAATTGGGGAGGGATGTGTTCCCTAGTGCTTATTCACGTTCCAGCATTAGTAATTCCTGAAAATTGACTTGGTTTAACCTCAAGTGGTGGGCTTGGAAAAGAACCGCCTAAGAACTTTACTTCATTTGTTGAACGTTGAAGACATTTACAAACTGCCTGCTGGCTTTGGCAACACTTGTTCAGCCTACCTACAAGAAAAGACTCCTAGCTCTCTGAAACTGGCTCAATTGGGACTTGTGACTTCAAAGGCGCTATGCAACATGTATTCTAGCAAGAGAAGGACATTTTAGGAGAGGGCCTTATTTGTATTGCGTTTAACTCCTTTATTTTTACCTATCGTGTTCTCAAATTGGTTTATTATGCAACTCTCCTTTCTTCACCTACTCTGCTACACTACAGTGTTATTATTCTGATCCTACAGTGTTTTAGATTAAAGTGTCGGTGCTCTGTAGCCAGAGCACCATAAAGGGAATAGAGTGCATGTTAAGGATTTACTTACCTGCGATGTTGGCTTGATGAGAGTTGTCTAAGGCCTAAATAAATATAACTTTATTTTTACACATTCTGCCTTATCTTGTGTTATTATGAGTGCACTGTGTGTGCTTAACTGAGCACTTCACCACAGTAACACTCTTCCAGGTCTAATAATTATTGCAGTCATACTATCTTGATAGAATGCAGCTAGACCGTGTCTTTCACTTTTCACCAAAATAGCGTGGCCTCTTAGAATAAGCCCACAGGGCAGATTCTGAAAAGCCATTTTAACACTTCGCAGATAGGTTTGCGTGTTATAAATCCCATATATTGTATTTGGTCTAGGAACTTGGAATGTAGTTCCCAGTGGTGTCTATGTTCCATACAACCTTACCCACAAAGATCCTGGGAGAATTTACTTCAGGTCCAAAGTGAAACACTTCAGTTAGCTTTGATTTTATACACAACCCCCTCATTAGAAATGTACTCTTCACTTTACACATGTAACTAGTTTATAGGTCCTTTGACTTCGTAGAAAAGATCACCCTCAAATGTAGTGTGAATATGGACCACAATTCCCACAATGCTGCTCTTTTCCATTCATCTCACTGGACACAATGGGTATTCCTCCTTTGTCTGGTTCTCCGCATCGCTGCTCTTCTAGTTCTTGGTTGGGCTTTTGTGACTGCCACTCTTCACTATTTCCTTTTTGGTCAGGTTTGCTTCTCAGGAACTGGATTTGCTCTAGGGCACACTCCCACCCTCAGTCAGTGTTGGCAAGCTTTTTTTCTCAGCCCTTTGGTGATGGGTATAAGAACTATTTTAAGTGGGCACATAAGTCAACCCCCTCCCCACCTCCAACCCCAAACTATATATGGTAACAGCAGAGCAGCTGTGGCTTCATTTGTGGTAAGGGAAAAGGGCTGGTAGTAAGGTATTGCTAGTCCCATACAATACTCAAGAGAATACTCAAGAGAAGATGCTGCAAGGGTATAGTGAAAATACAACATCTTTATTATAGGTATTGCCTTAAAGTAACCATAATTCAAATAAGCATGAAAGGTCCGCAAAGATGCACAGTCCAAGTATAAAAACCACAAAGGGTCTTGGAGAAAACCAAATTCTCACACACATCTAGTGCAACAAAAAATTACAAAACAGTAAAACTATTCTACACTTGTTTATTCTCCTAAAAAACCAGTAGCAGAGAGTCCCTTGTGCTAAAAACAATTATAGACAATATTTTTGTGTAGGGGTCTCAAAGAGCTAGTGCTAAAAGGCAGTCATATGACAGTAAAAGGAACTTTGGAATGCTTTTAAGAAGTGAGTACTGGTGATTAAATGGAATTAAAGTTGTAGTAGTATGGTAAAACACACTAAACACAATACTGGTTTAACAAAGGCCACAGTTCACCTTTAAAACCAACAGACATGAAAGGGAATAATAGTGTACAATCGTAGAAAGAAACACATTGAAAAATGCACATCAAATACAGAAGATCTTTACAAATAAGGGATTACTCCGAGAGACTAAGGATCCCAAGGCCACAATTTAAAATGGCTACTTACAAGTAAAGTCCTTTTAGGAGAAGTCTTCAGAGCCTTTGAATATTTGTCCAACGAATTTACAGCAAACATCCAAAAATTTCTATTAAGCTTATGGTAGAACACAAGGTAAGACTATGTTACTCTTTATAGTTGTGTGGGACAATGTAAACAGCAGACAGGAATTTGGAGGCACTCCGCCAGAGGATCGGACTCCGGTTCAACCATCAAAGACCTGGACAGAGCTGTTGGCAGGGTGAGGCATTAGCTTGACGTGTATAGTATGGTCACAGTTAGCAGGGATGTGGGGGCTACAAACGATTCTGCATCTGGAGTCAGGGGACCCTGAACAAGACCAACAAAGGGCTATGGGCCAGCTAGTCACAATGCTGGCTGTGCCAGAAACTGCCCAGGAAGAACAGGTAAATTAGGGATTAGGGTGTTAAGGTGTGCCAGATCCCAGTTTGAGTCTCTGGTTATTCATAATGAAGGCCCAGAAGGAGGCAGGACCAGGACAATCACGAAGGATCTGATGCAGATGACCCACAATGAAGCACTGTAACAAAGCACAGAAGAGGACCCAGCAAGCAGGTCAGAGGCAGTGGAGGGTGGAGAACAAAGGAGGTAAGCCACGTAGCATATGATGGTCCCACAATGAACACAGTAGGAGGCGGCGATGCAGTACGTCCCTCAACAGGCGGAGCGGGCAGCAGCCACTCAATGTTGCAGGTCAGCACAATAGTGAGGCTCCCACCTTTAGGCAACAGAGCCAGGAGGAGACTCAGGCAGCATTTGGAGCTACATGCAGACCTTCAAATGCACATGCACACAGGAGCAAGAGAAACCAATCCACAAATGTGCTGCAGTCAAAGCTTTATAGCCAGAAGAGCAGGTCTGTCCAGCTTAGAGACACACAGGCACACCCACAAAGATGCCTAGAGGACCACCATCCAGGTTAAACCCTACCTGGAGGCCTTTGTGGGCTCTAGGAAATCCTAGGTCAGCAGAATGGCTATTTGGGTCATCCAAGCGGTCCAAAGAAAGGCCACAAAATAAAATGGCTGCAAAAGGATTACAATTAGCAAACACCTTAGTACCCAAAAGGCTACTATATAGTGCAATTTGCCTAACAGCACAGTAAAAAGGCCACACATCTGGTGTAACCAAAAACAATTGTATAGCTATAATCAGCCTACTGCCCAAAACGCTTGCAGGGTGGGAAAACACACCCTGGGACCATATGCAGTATTCAATAGCACCCCTGCTCTACTAGGCATACAGATTATTAAGAGCAGCACAATCGGAAAATGTTGCAGCTGCAGAGGCGCTTCAAGATAAGTGTGGGACAGCCATTGCAAAGCAGGAGGAATGACACCATTTTAACAGTGCCTTTGTTTTCAAGCCAGATGTGTCCGCGCATAGGGATAAAATTGGACATTGCAGCATTTACAGTTAGGGAACATTAGTTCCATTATATACAGGCCAGTAGTAACTGCGATTGACCTATTGCAACTGGCACAGCAAGGAGGCCGCAGAAACAAACACTAGCCTCTAATTTAATGTTCATGTTTCAACACTGGTGCTGCGTGCCATTCTTATGCTTGATTGAGTGTTGGGTGCAGGTGCCAGTGAAACGCAAGCATTCTACCACTGAACACATGTTTACTGTGTGGAGAAGGTGTGAAACAACCGATCCTATTTTCAAGTTCAGTGTGTTTTTGAACCTCGTATTTTTGGATTGCTCTACAGTACCTACATGTTTTCCCAAACTTACTGGGTCGCACTTTTTAAAGACTGCCTGTGCATGTATTTGCATGTATTTGGGCACACGTGCAAGAGCGTCAGTGGACCATCAACATGTGCGTGCTGAAAATAGTTCACAGCATTGCTTGAGTTATGAACTGTGTGTTAAGGAGTGCCTGTCGGTCCTCATTCCAGATGTTTTGCCCCAGAAGAGGAGCAATTTCAGAACAATTAAACGAATACTCTATAATGCAGCCAAATAGCCAATGGTGGTTAAAATGTGAAAGTATTCGAGCACTGTTTTTCATTGTTGCCCATTATGTTCAGTGACCAACATCTGAAGTTCTATGGGACTGAGAGCTAATGCATTTGACCATTTTACCATATTTTGAGTTAGTCCAACAAAAAGTACGTCTTGGGCGGCAGAAAAAAGTGTAAAGCCTTGCCCTCGCGCACCCCCACCCCCACCCCTCCCACACCCAATTGTTCTGGAGCACCGATCTGCCACCCGCTTGATTAGGCTTTCAGGAGGGGAGCGGACTGCAGTAGAGCTGTCAAGTTGGGTGTATATCTTGCTTAAGAGCAGTGCAACCATTTCAGTTGGTGGGGTCCTACGCATCATATGATATGCAGATTATGTTTTGCACTGAACCGTAGCAGTAAGAAGGAAGAGGCAAAGGGAGTGGGAAGGCCGGACCATGCTGCTTGAGAGCAGAGTTGGGCTCTGGGAAGAGCGGATAATAGTTGCGAGAATGGTGCCCGACAGCTTATAGAAGAGCTCTGGAACGGCAAAGACACCATTGTGTGGAAACAAAGTGAAAAGAAAAAAAGTGCTCATGTTGTGAATGCAATAGATTTGTTGTGGGTGTATGAGAGCGAGTGTCTGTGTGCATGCGTGCACAGTGCAGCATGCTGGGGTGTTTGTCAAGGCAAGGGGACCTTACTGGCTGCATACATTTAGCATGCTGGCCTAGTCTGGATGCTGACAGAATTACGGTGGGACCCGGGTGACTTTACATCTGAAGAGGAGGGTGGGATGGAACCAGAGATGGAAATATGATATAATATAAATCATTGGTATGCTGTACCACTAGTTCGTTTGCTTTTTATAGAGAATACCTTTAGATCAACAGCTCACGAAAGCGTCCTTCTGGCTTTTTTTGTCCTGAGCCAGATGTATCAGGTCAGGCCGGATATTCAAGCACTGCCAGTGTCACGGGCGAGCGATAGGAAGCCTGTGCCTTTTAGAACAGACCCACATGTGCATGGACACGTGGGCCTGGAGGTGCATATTTAAAAGAGATACGTCTCTAAAAGTTTTTTCCTTGCTGAAAGAGGCTGCGGTTCCTTGTGCCCTGTGGGTTACATTCTTCGAGTTAACTGGCGACTAAGGGTTTCCTGATCTGCATGTGTTTGACTTCCATGTGGCTAGGTCCCCTGCTGGGGCTCCAGTGCGGTTATTTGCTGCTGCCGCGGCCTTGCCGCAGTGACAGATGCAGTGCGGAGAGGTGATAGGCTGCTGTGCGAGGTGGAGGCTCTGGTGAAGAGGCAGCTGTGAGGAGGAGCTGTGGAGCGGCGAAGTGGCAAGCGGTTTGGTTGCTTACCTGTGACGAAGACAATGAAAAGAAAAGCATGTTGGCTCCTATTGTGCTAGTGGGACTAGGAGCACAGAGGTGAAGCTCTGGTGTGGAGCTTTGCTGTTTGTATCCAGAGGGGAAAGAAGAAGTCTGCAGCAGGTGGAGGTGGATCTGCCCAAGTAGCCTAGGATTGGATTGGACGTGGAATCCCGGTGAAAGGTACTGTGACTGAATTTGTACCTTGTGCAACACCACGAGTGGCAAAATGATTGTGGAGCCAGAGGCACGGCAGGATTTGGTAGCCTCCATGGCTAGGGTGGCTTTTCTACGTAAACCAGTCCCATTTTCATTGATTCCCCAAAATGACAAGGGCCCCATATGGCTGGCATGGATGGAGGATTTTCAAGGATTTATCAGAGCTGTAGGTGAAGAGGAAGCACCGGCCTTACTTTACATTTTTGTTAATCTTACTGGAACAGAGATTAAGGATTTGAGTAAGACTATTCCTTTGGTGAAAGGGACACGTATGTGAAACTGATTGATGCGTTGAATACGAAACTTGTGATCCAGCCCAATAGGGATTATAAAATATACGTGTTTAATCAATGTACCCAGCAAGCACAAGAAACTATTTGTGAGTTTGTCACCAGGCTTCGGCACAAACTGATACTTTACCAGTTTTCCCAGTTTTCCGATGATGAAGCTATAATGTTACGTGCCATCGAGGGGTTTGTTTCATCAGCTTTTAGGAAGCAATTGTTGAAAAAGCCAATTTCTATTGACAAAGTTATTGAGATGGCAGGTAATTATGAGAGAGTGCATGTCCAGGCGGCGGCTATGGAGGGTACTGCCAGGAGGCAGGGTGATCATGATGTGATGGCTGCGGTGCAGACCCGTGATGAGAGGGGGTCGGATGCGAATTGTGAATCGGTCAGCATAACGGCAGCCGAATGCCCAAAGATAATGTTATCAGTGTGGGTTTGAACTCTTATTCCCAAGAGCCCTTTAAAACGAGGTAACACTACTCAGAGGTGGATGGGGATGCAGAAGATACTCAGACATCAATAATGGAAACGACTCAGGAAGTTGGCAAATTTCTTTTCTGTTTTAATATCTATTGGCTAAAACAGGGAGTACAACAGGCATCATCCAACGCTGCACAGCTCAGTCTCAAAGCTTTTAACAATAAACAGTTCTTTTATAACAAAATGTGTCACTGCTGACATCATATTACGTGGGAAACTACAAAACTTAAGGGCACCAGTGATTGGCTCTCTGTGAACATCTAAGTATATGTTCTATATAGCCAGTGGTTATGATTGGGTACTTAAATCAGGTGGGCATCAGAACCCACCCATAACTGGGCACTATTGTCGTCAATAAATACAGGATTCATTGTGTCTTCTACTGTAGGGCTCTTCATTAAACGTCTAACTATGACTAGTTTGGCACCCTTAGACTCTTCTGGAATATTCCTCACGCTAGCAGCACGCAGGCTACCATTGCAGGTGCATGGAAAAGCAGCATGTTCATGCCTCCCCTCTATCAACACTTCTTCAGTTTGTCAGACAATTAGCTTTTGAACTTGGCCTTGTAGATTTGGACTTCGCCTGGGAAATAAAGGGAGGATAGCTTCACAGTCTCTTTTTAGTTTCGGTACAGCCTGACCCAAGCTGTTCTGATTTCACTCATGTGACTTGAAGACCACTCTTTTCAAGCTTTTTGCAGTATTTAATCCTTTTAAATGATGACCTGCAGAAACCATTCTTGTTTTTTCCTACTGCTTCAAACATAAGTGTGTTCCTTTCTCACACTCGCTGCAACTTTGGCAGGCATCAGTTACATTGTGGTCTTTTCCTTTAGTTCTGAACCAGCCCCATTGTCTCCCAACTTGCCATGCAATCAGTAATTTGCAGCTGCGCCACGCATTTGAAAGGCTTTTTCTTGGTCATGAACTTTCAGCCTGCTAAAGTGCATTGTGGAACATCCAGGTCATATACATTCCTATATATATATATATATATACATTGGTGCATTGCCCCAATTTAATTCACTACGTAGCCAGCCTTACGAATACTTTTACCTACTTGCGTTTCCAGCAACTGTACACATGTAAACTGATTTACATATTCTTCAGTGTTTCTATAGACTGAGCATTTTCCTCTCGATGCCGAAATGTTGCTCATCTGTATTCTTTGAGTTTTTAGAGAATACTTATGTTTCTTCTCTTCATCCAGCTTCTAGATACGTTAACTGCATTTTATGCGAGGTCATCAGGCTCCTTTCTGTGTTCAAATGCACACTTCTTCCAGTACTTCATCCAAAAGAGTGCTATGTCTCGGTCCATTTAGATAGGGTTTCCTTAATGGGCATCTTGTCCCGAAGGTTCTCTGCAGTATTGGTACACTGACTGGAACTGCACATGTCATCTCTGGTTCCCAACATATAGGCAACATAGGGGCAGATCCTAGAGCAATGGTGTCTGACTGTACCTCTAACAGGTTGTCTTTTCCACATGCTTGGTTGTACCCGGCCATTGCACAATTGTGTTCCAATTGTGGGCGTGAGGGATATTTTCAGGCCTTTTGTCAGACTGGAAGATATGGTTCTGTGTCTAGGGCCACGTCTGCTGATAATTGGAAGCAAAGATATCAGGTGTCAGGGCGTCCACCCTCTGACTCTCAAAGTTCATATTCCTCGTTTCAAGGCCCGAGGAGGACGCAACAGAGGGATGCTTTTGGTCCCCGGAACTATGTCAGGGCCGTTGACTAAGTATCAGAGGAATATGATTATGGCCTGGTTAATGATCCAGAACACAGTCGCAGGTTGGACCCACAGGGATTTCCTGGGATGTATGACAATGCCCAGTTTTAAGAGGTTCAATCTACTGGGGAGCAGGATTATTCCAATTACCTGCAAGAACAAGGATATCAAATGTGAATTTGGTATAGGATGGTTGGGAGGTGGAGGAGGCCCCAAGGGTGTTGATTGAACTGGGGTAGTTTACCCATGTTTTCTTGACAAATACGGGGGCAACTGTTAATGTTCTGGGCGAAAAGGACATGTTGAAGAATATGGATCTAAAGTTGACCACGTCTATGGCTAAGATTTTTCAGTGGGGGGCTGTACAACCTTTGCATTCTTTGGGCCAATTTCAAAGGAGGATGGTGTATAAAAACAAATCAACAGATCCCATTTTTCATGTCATTAGGAGTCCTACTAAGGGGAGATATCTCCTTCGTTATGCTACAGATAACCAATTGGGACTGATTAACATTCATTATCCGGTGGGTGATGTGGTGCACTCAATGGAAAGACCAACAGAGAAAGTTAAGTCCCTTGGGATGATAGTCTCGGGAGGATAGCGCAGGGGCAACGTGCTCGACTTGGAAGAAAGACGACACAGAGCACCACAGGTTCCATACCCGGTCTGTGCTTAGAAATCTCTGGATATTAAGCGTGTTACAAATAACCTATCATACCATAGTCACAAGGACACCTGCTGGGACATTGTCTAAAGAGTCTGTTCAAGCTAGGTTTCCAACGTTGTATGAGGGGTTGGGAAGACTCAAGGGGATGGTGGTCAAATTGCATTTTGAGGAGTCGGTCCGACCCGTTCCTCAACATTCCCGCTAAGTGGGGTTTCATTTGCAAGCAGCTGTAACAAAGGAATTGGAGCAACATTTCTGTCATATCATCATTGAGAGGGTTACCGGACCTACTCCGTTGATATCCCCGTTCGTGGTAGTCCCAAAGGATGGTGGGAAGATAAGGCTATGTATTGATATGCACATTGCAAATACTGCTATCCAAAGAGATCGACATCTTGGGCCTAGCATTGAGGATATGATTGCGCAATTCAATGGTGCTACTGTGTTTCCTAAACTTAACTTGAATCAGGGTTCACCATCCCGAGTCTCGGGCCATTATAACATTTTCAACTCATGATGGCCTGTTTCGGTATCAGAGATTGAATTTTGGCATTTCTTCGGCCGCCGAGGTTTTCCAGGAAGTCATTCGCAAAGTAATTCTGCCTATAAAATCTACTTTGAATTACAGCGATGATATCTTGGTATATACGTCATCTCAGGAAGAACATGAGCAAGCGTTGGTGGCCAGATGTGAGGCGTTGCAAAAAGGCGGGTTGACTGTTAATGCCGCCAAGTATAACATCAATAAGAGGAAACTGAGGTTTTTTTGGCCATATATTCTCCGATGCTGGTATGTCTCCTGACCCTGAGAAGGTTCGCACTATTGTGGAGTTGGCATCTCCTCTGCACTGGCTGATGTACGATCCTTTTTGGGTATGGCCGGCTATTGTGCTAGGTATTTGCTGACGGAGCCGTTGAGGCGGTTGTTGCAAAAAGACTGGAGGTTCGAATGGACTGAAGAATGGCGAGCTGCATTTGAATGAATAAAGGAGGAATTGGCAGAGGCCAAGAAGTTGGCATATCTCAACCCAGAATGGCATACGGAAATTATAGTTGATTCCAGTCCCGTGGCTCAGGTGGAAATCAAAGACACGCCACTCCATGTGTATCCGAGGCATACTGTGGCATATGCCAGTCGGGCTTTGTCTCATACTGAGATGGCATATTCCCAGGCTGCAAAGGTGAGTCTTGCTGCAGTATGGGCCTGTGGGCCTGTGAGCACCTTCACAGTTTTGTTATTGGAAAGTGTTTTACGTTGGTGACAGATCATCAGGCTCTTCTTTCTTTCTTTGGAAATCATCGTACTAAAATGCCACCTAGGATCGAGAGATGGGGGATTCGTCTGCAAGAGTACGATTATACTATCAGACACAAGTCTGGAGGTGGCCAAAACCCAGCCAATTACAACTCACAGCATCCCAGAGGGGATCCTGTGACGAGATTGGGTGATCGGGAGTACCTCAATTACATTATGGTAAATGCATTGCCACCTGCTCTTACTCTGGAGAGGGTGGCATGCAAGTCTAGGAAGGGCCCCTCAATGATTTTGGCTGTTCAGAGTCAGTGGAAAGACTACTGGGGGCACAGTGAAAATCAGCCCAGAGTCTGTATGGCGGAGATGGATCTGCTTGCTGTAACGCTCACTTGTTATCCACAGGGGTGCCACCCAGTCCGGACTGCTTCCGCCCTTGGACCCCTTTCTTTGGACTCTTGTTTGGCTGGAGACCAGGTCTGAAAATACAGGAGTTAGGTTTAGCTTGATTGTCTTCTCCAACCCGGAACCCACCTCCCACATGGGCCCAATGAACCCCTTCGTGCACTTCTCACCTTGCTTTTTGATAGGGTGCGCTCTCCGTCCTGCCGCTCAGTGCAGGGGTGCGTTGGGGATGGGCACGTCGCTGCCTAGTTGCTTCACTGATGCAGGCGCTTCAGAGTCAAGTCCTGCTGCGACTCCGTTCTTCAGGTAAGTCTTGCTTTGACAGTGTGTACTTTATTTTGTAATTGTCTCTATGTATGTCTTTCCCTTGTTTGTAGGTGTGGATGCAGTTCTCGTGCTGTCGTGCAGCCCGAGTTGTGTACGAGATGGTAAGTGAGCGCAGAGCGCGGCACTATGTGCCTTTCGTGTGCTAACCTGTTTATTGTCTCTCTTGCAGGCCGCGATGCTGTTCCGAACTGTGCGTGCCGAGAAGATGGGAAGCGGTGAGTAGTGTTGAGCGAACCGCCTACTGGCTCTCTGCATAGTAATCAGTCTCTTCTTCTTGCAGGTGGTGGAAGGCCGTTCGATGCAGGTAAGCGAGCGTCTTTGCTGTTTTTAGATGTGAAGAATAAACACTTACTAATGCTGCTTCTCTGTCTTTTTTCCTCAGGTAGCAGTTTCCTTGATGGAGCGAGGTACGCCGAGATGCTGGATGTTCGGGTTCCTGGAGCGGAGAAGTTAAGCGAATGCTAACAGTGCCTTATCCTTGTTCTTGCAGGTAATCGGGTCCGGCGTGTGGAGGAAGATTCCAGCAGACCGCGGTGAACATCACGCTGCTACTAGCAGAGCAACGCGAAGCGTGTTCTGCAACTTGGGCGTGGCTTATATAGTCTGCAGGTATCCCAGGTGCCTCTGGGCCTGGCCACATCTAAAATGCTAGACCGCATGGCTCAGTTATGGAACTGTCATGATTCCTGCCCCTCATGTCCCCAGCCCTCCAAGATGTCAGGCTGGAGCCAGGCCACAATCACCTACATGGCCCTCAAGGGCCTCTCCAACCCTCCAAAGACCCACTTGGAGTCAGACTTCGCGCTTGTGGCAACAGACTCACTCACTCCCATAGGATAACATTGGGGATTGGACTTGTAGTGCATTCATGGGGACAAGATGGATGCCCCCACATATTTCGGTTCCCAGAACTGCATGTGCAGTCTAGTCTTTTGGGTGTGGTTCAGCCCAGAGACACCTGGGATACCCACAGACTATTTAAGGCACGCCCAGGCTGAGAAACTGTCATGATGCCCGCTCCCGGGGAGCCGGTTCAAGCCCTGCGTCCCCGAAAGCGGACATCCAGTCCCCAAGGAAGGACCCAGCAACCCCATATAGGGGCTCTTTGGACAGTGCCCTGGCGCCTATGGCGCCAGGCTCATAAAAGACATCAGTCCTGGCGCCATAGGCGCCAGGCTCATTATGGATGTGCTTGGGTGTACTTACCTGATGCAGACCATGCTGCAGGATCCCGGCCTCCTTGAGGCCTGAAAGGAACTACTTTACCTGTCCGGGCGTGGTCGGGGAAGGATACATACCTGATTGTAGGAAGGATACATACCTGGAACTTCTTACAAGGCTATTTAAACCCCACCCGAACAGCCACACGTGCTTTGCGTTGTTCTGCATCTAGCAGCTGGACGCTCACCGTGTCTGCTCCTGCATCCTGACTTCTGCCACGCCTGCCAGCATCCTGGATCACCTGCAAAGGAAGAGAAGAAGAGAACAGAAGAAGGAAAAGTCCTTACCTGCTAAATTCGCATCCCGGAGACATCTCACCGACAATCCTGAAAAGGAAGACTTATTTAAAAGCTCATCGCGTCGATCGCTGCAGCGCCGCATTCCACTCACCTTTACTGGGCGCCTCCATGTTCAGCAGCGGTCATCCGGATTCACAGTCACGCCCCAGCACCTAGGGAGAAAAAGACCAGAACAAAAGGTGAGAGAGAGAAGGGAATAAGGAAAGCTAAATCTCCATGTTAAGACTTACCTGTTGATTCATTCCCTCTTCATTGCGGGTCCGCGCCGCATCCTGGCATTTCCGGACCCCGGCCCCTATGGGGAAAAAGAGACATCAGCGTTAATGAGCGAATGAAAAGACATTACCAAAAAACGCTCATTAAAGACTTAACTGATTTCTACAAGGATTTCACCTCTCATCTCGGGTCGGTGCCTGTTCCCCGGCATTCCGTACCCCGGCCCCTATGGGGAAAAAGACACTAGCATCAGTACATTAATGCATGGACACAAGGGGAACCTCTTATCAAAAAACTTACCTGGAAGCCAAGCAAGTTTGGTTCTCACCAATCCGAAAATCCAGTGAAGTAACTGGATACCAACGCGCCCCTGCATCAGAAGCAGGATGGAGAGCTCGTCCTTCCAGACCCTAAGGTGAGACGCTACGAGGAATCACAGAAGGGTTTCGAGGAGAGTGAGAGGGGAAAGTGGGAGGCTGATTGCATTACCCCGCAGACAGTTAATCCCCTATTTTCGCCTACAGAAGGATACTTCTGCGAGCCAGACAAGCCAGATTTGGGGGCCCGGTCCAGTCCGTCTTCCAAACCCTGCGCATCACCTTAGAAGAGGTCACAGCAGCGCGAACCAGGCCAGTGCCTTCGTGGGAGTCAGGTGAGCGTTACAGAAACATGCTTTGTGATGATGAGATCAAGGAAAGAGATGCTGAGCAGAAGTGTCAGAGTAAGGAAATAAGTGATCACAGACGAGGAGTGCGGTCTAAAGTTGTGGATGTGGTGGATGAGGTGTTGGTGAAGCAACAAGATCGGAGGAAGACTGATTCGCCATATGCCCCTCACCCTCTCAGCAGTAAAGTGGTCTATGATAACAACCGAAAATGTCTTTCAGGAGGTCACTAGGAATGCATCTTACTTTAAACTTCTGGTTAGAAGTGACAGAGAGATTGAACCAGAATGGATCATGAAGGGGGACAAGATATACCCTAGGTGGAGGAAGAGAGGAGCTTCAGGGAAAATTCTACAGCGACAAGTGTTGCTGCCAAAAAGAAGTGAGGGTAGTGGTCGATCCCAGTGGACTGTTAAATGAACACAGCGATTAAAAGAAGAATGTTGAGTCGCTCTTTAGAGTTTTGTGAGGGGGTGATGTCACGGACTAGCGATAGGAAGTCTGTGCCTTTTAGAACAGACCCACGTGGGCATGGACAGGTGTGTCCGGAGGTGCATATTTAATACAGATACGCCTCTAAATAAAGTTTGTCCTTGGTGAAAGAGGCTTCTTCGAGGTAACAGCCAGTTACCCAAGTCACAACTAGGCCACACACAGACCCACACACCGTGACCGCGGCTGTGCAGGTCGTTAAGGTGCACAGGTTGCAAACACATTTTGTTTTATTTTTATCAGTGGCAGAGCCTTTCATATGCATGATGGAACATTTCCAACTCAAAGAGCTCGCAAAGCACCCGTTACCTTGCAAATCTGTGATAGTCTAAGTATCACAGCAACACAAAGCACCCATGTAAAGATGTGTTTAAATCCATGATGTATCTACTATCTTGGCATACAAAAAAATAAAGTTGCTTTAAGTCACTAATTAAATATTTCCAACATAATGAATAACAACGTGCTGGAAGTTTGTGACAAAGAATCTGCATATCTATCTTTGTTTATTACACTTCATTTATCACATGTCGTAAATAACTGAAAGTACAGTGGGGTTAACTAGCATTTTCAGGTTGGCGTTATCTTTCATTCTGGGCCTTCTAGTTTACCATTTGGGATGTGAAAATTAAAGTCACAACAATATTATTTTGGCATAACATGTTGCTATAAGGATTTACATGTTGTCATGTGGCTTTATTGTGCAATTTGTGTTTTTGGTAGTATAAGACAATATTACGGTAGACCTTGAAATCCAACTATCTGAGCCAAAGTCTGTGATCCTGGTCACACCCCCCACCCCGTCACCTGCCCAACCCCCAAACCCCTCCCGGCCATCTGTCAGACCATCCCACTCCCTCCTTTTTGGATGTAGTCAGATTACCATTAGTTACTTTTTTCCACGTCCACCACTGGATGGAATAGTATGCAGTTGATTCAGCTTCCCTATCCATGATGTTGCACATACACATACATACACGCTTGCTTAGCCCCAGTGAGTGCTGTGTGATATTAAGGCTTGTCTTGTTCCGAGCCTTACTATGCTGGTTGTAGCATGCATCAATGATCTGCAGCTGCGTGCCAAAAGACCTCAAAACCATGAGTCTTGTAATCACACATTTTGCAATATTTTGGAACTCAAGCACTTGCCGTGCACTTTGGACCTGCTTCTTGTAGTGCTCACATCCAAATGATGCGCTCTAATCCAGCACAGCCCGCACAGACTTTCTTGCCAGATGAGGCAGAGAGAAAGGAAAGGCGTGAAAAAGGATTGTGTACGTTTGGGCATGTTGGGCTGTGCACAAGCACTATAAATAAAAACTAACAAAAAGAAAAGCCAGTATATTTTTAAAAGGTGCAACCAAAGTCCTCCAACAAGTAATTCAGGTTGATGGCCATAGCACCATTACCCTCACTCCTTTACCCCCACTGAAATCAGATCATGCAAAAAGCAGGAACAGCGCAATAGTTGTATTCTCCAAGATGGTTACTATTTTAATGCGAGTTGTGATAAATGTCAAAAAATTGAAACCTTGGGGTTTAGAGAGAGGTGGGGCAAAACCTCCAGGACAATCTAGTCTTAACCTTGGCATCTATGCACTTCACTGGAAGAATCAAAAAGACTTTTAGAGTGCAATGTGTACACAAAATGAGCACAACCAATATAGAAAGGTCCTTCAGTGGCATGCAGAGACAATGTACATAACTGGAATGTGTTTTTAGTGGCATTAACAAGCATGTATTGGGCACAGCCAGGATAAAAATGCTTCAAAGGGGCTATATCAGCATTTAGTGGGTACAACCAGCATGAAAATGCTTTAAATTGGTATACTGGTCTATATTGGGTAGTGTGTTCTAACAGTGGTAATATTGGAATGTACCTTTAGCATTGCATTATGAAATGGTCTTGCTCTGCTAATGCTGGCATATATTGTGAGGGCAGTGGTCCTGAAAGTGTTTTACTGTTGCAATGCTGGCTTATATTGTTAATGTTAAAGGACATTTGTACTGCTCAATATCACCACCAGAGGTGCTCTGGTGGATCTTAAAAGGAAATGGGGTGGGGTTGAGTTAGGACAGAGCAGTAAAAGCACAAGAGAGCAGTGATGTTCTGTTGGCAGTTTCAGTTCGATTGGCATCATTCACTGAGCTTACGTGTGCTTTTCAGTTGGTTAGCATGGTGTTCAGTTGTGCGAGGCTATGTGTGCTTTGTTTTGGTCTTGCTGTGTACTGAAGTTTGTATGGTTTGCTGCGGTTTAGAGGTGCGGTTCTGTTTGGTTAGCGTTTGAGAGGGGTATGCAGAACGGTGAGATTTTAAGTGGGTTGGTTAGCGGCTTCGCTGTCTAGATGTGGTGCATGCTAATTTCCAAATTCTTTCTAGATGTGGCATGTGAATATCTCAGCATTTCTATCTGAATGTGGTACTGGCTAATATTCATGATCCTGTCTAGATGTGGCATAAGCTAATATTGACAGTTCTGTCTAAACATGGCACAGGCTAACATTCACAATTCTATCTGGATATGGCACAGGCTAATATTCACAGTCCTATCTGGTGTGGCTATCACAGTTAGGGTACAGTTCATCTAGATGCGAGAGATGGCTAGGCAATACAGTTGACAGCTTAGTGGATATATATGGGGTTACCAGTTGCCAAGAAGAGAGTGGTACATCATGCAGGTTACAACCTAAAGGGAGGTGGGGAGGCTAAGTTAGGAGACAGGTGGGCCAGTTCAGTGGAGTGCAGTGATTGCTGAGCTCCCTGTCCACACTACACCTACAATGTTGGTCGCTGCTGGTTGATGGCTGCCTGCCTGCTCCTGTGGACACATGCAGACACCATCTGGAGCTACTTCCGCTGGAGCTGTCTTTTGCCTTGGGGCCCTTAGCTGCAGGAGCTGCCTGGGCAGAGGCTACCCTGTGTGGTCCTGCTAAGAACATGCAGCAACCAATGAGGGCGAGGGGCGGGAAAGAGGAGCATGGGAACCCAGAATTGATGGAAAGGCCTTAAAGGGCGTAGGAAATGCACATTTAAAGTTAATTGGGATGGGCAAGAGATGGGAGACCACGAGATGGAAAACCACTCACCTGATACCTCAGAGCTAAAGTGAGGCACAGGAAGTGTTGCGAGGTGGGAAGCACTCGCAGTAGCGAGGACGGACATCAAGGGGGAGGCATCTTGAGCATGCGCTGTAAAATGCTCCTGTATGCTGTTGGTGAACCGACGTCTATTAAGATTGTTTCATGGGTTTTCATCTAGAAACTACTATAAACTGTATGGCTTTTAGCAATTTTTCATAAAGAATTGCCCTCCAAAGTGCATTATTTCAGTCAATTATTTAATCCGTCCAGTACAGGCCCATCGCTTTGGTGGGTAAAACAATAGTAATTCTACCTCTGCCAAATGTACCTTGATTAAATGTGTCCTGGTCAATGACAGGTCACTCCCTGCTCACGTGCTGGATATTGCAGATTTCATCGCAGCCCAAGAACTAGACTTCCTAGTCATTATGGAGACCTGGTTACACGCAGCAGCTGGACCCTTACTCTCCTTGGCCATCCCTAATGGTTACTCCATGCGACCAAAACACTAACCAATCCCGAGGCGCTGGCTTTTTATTCAGAGGTTCCCTTGGTCTTAGACTCCTCTCTAATCAGCAGATTCCCTCAGTAGAATTACTGTCTGTCAAACTGCCTATTTCACCTAACCAAACCACCATAATGCACCGTATCTACAGGCCACCAGGACCCGTCTCCTCCTTTACAGATTAGATCGCATCCCTCATAGCAGCTAACACCAAGCCCAATTCGCAAATTATCCTGCTAGGGGATTTCAATCTTGGTTTCCAAGATCCAAACAACCATAAAGCTCTGGACATTGCCATTACACTAACTGATCTGGGTTTCTCCCATCGCATCCAGGAACCCACTCACAACAAAGGAAGAACCCTTGATTGGCTGACCGATCTTAACTGCAGCATTAAAATAGTGTCAAACTCACCTTATGCCTGTTCAGATCATCATACGATAACCTTTAACATCAAAGCCAATAACCAATGTCCGAAACAGAACATTGCACCATCCATCAACACCAGCAACAAAAGGGACATAAGGGAGAAACTGCTCCCTTTAATCCTACCCATATTAGACAAGGCCTCGGTGTCATGTACAGACCCCACAGTCCTTGTCGATACCTTCAATCAAACTATACTTAAAACCATGAATATCATCGCACCAATCAAACTAAGGAAACCTAAACCTTGTGCACACCTCAAGTTGTGGTTCACGCCACACCTGAGAGCACTACGAAAGGAAAGGAGAAATACTGAGGCCCACTGGAAAAGCATTCCCTCAGATGCTAACAAGAACAGCCTTATCATAGCATCCATCAACTACAAAGAGGCAATCCTCCAAGCCAAAAAGATACTTATAACAAGCATATTCTGCAAGCAGAATCAAACAAACACCAAAGAGCTCTTTAAGATACTTAAAGAACTTGAATCACCAGCAGTCTTATCTGACACCTGCAGCAAGGACAGCACTTGGTGCTCCAATATTCAAAAAGCACTCCTCGATAAAATGTCCACTCTACAAACTAAAATGAATGCCAAAAAATGCAGCCTAATGACTGACTCGCAGTACAGCACTCCCACTGACAAAACCATCCTGCCCTCACACTACTTTAAACCATTTAGCTTTACGCCACTTAGCATTAAAGAGCATTGAGAAAATCTTCAGTAGACTTAAACTATCCAATTGCCAAGGCGACACGTGCCCAGCCCCCATCGTTAAGGAGGCTACCCACGGATTAGCATTGTTCATCACTGCCCTCATAAAATCATTATTCGACACAGGCATCGTCCCAGATAACCTTAAGGACACTTGGGTCATCCCCCTTCTCAAAAAACCATCCTTAGACAATAGTAACCCTTCCAACTACAGGCCGATTACCAATGTACCGTTTTTATTTAATATCCTGGACCGAGCTGCCTATCTACAGATCCAGGAATACCTAGAATCCAATAAACTCCTTGGCCTCAGACAATCTGGCTTCCGACCGAGGCACGGAACAGAAACTACCCTTATTGATTTGAAAACTCAAATTGAAGACCTGAAAGATAATAGCAAGCTGGCTCTCCTACTTCTGCTAGACTTAGCAGCATTTGATTTGGTAAACCATTAAATTCTTTGCTATCACCTAAAATCTGCAGCCCACTTGACAGATGAAGCTACCACGTGGATCAGATCCTTTCTGGCGAACAGATCCATGAGGGTCTTCTCCACATCGGCCTCTGCTGAACCCTTGCCAGTCCTGTGCTGGGTCCCTCAGGGATCCTGCATCTCACCTACTCTATATAACGTTTTTCACAAAGCCACTATTCGATATGCTTGACTATCTGGGTGTCACCTATACTAATTACGCTGGTAACACCCAAATACTAATTACCATCACTGGTGACCACTCTGCGGACACTAAAGCCCTTAACGATGTTCATCAGGTCATCCAGGCTTGGACGGCACCACACAGGCTCGGCCTCAACGATGAGAAGACTCATTTTAGGTTCTCATTATAGAATCAATAAATTGGATCCTGCATTCAAATCATTCATCATTGATCGTAATACTATTAAGGTTTCTAATGAGAGGAAAATTCTATGTATATATCTTGATTCTTCCTTGCCTCTCAGACAAACCAATGCTATAATCTCATCATCAGCCTACACGTGCAAACTTATAACTGCATGTCGACTATTCCTCACCCCTTCGAACTGCACCATTCTTGCCAGAACCCTCATTATGTCTAAACTTGACTATTGCAATGCCCTTTACATTGGGACTAGTAAAAGGAACCTTAGTAAGTTACAGGTTACCCAGAACAACGCCATTAGGGCAGCTTTAAATATTCCTACGAACCAGCATATCACCGACGCTAAATGTAGCCTTCACTGGCTCTCGGTTTCCCAAAACTCACGCATAAATGCCTTGCTAACCAGGCACTAGAATACCTTGCAAACGGCTTCTTACGCCACACCGCCATCCACCCACATAGAACAGCACAAGCACACTGTCTTTCACTACCGAGGTTCAAGCTTCAGAAAGCAGGGGGGGTCCAGTTTCCCGCCTCTAAATTGTGGAATTCACTTCCCAATCCACTCAGATCTGAACCTTCCTTCCACTCATTCAAGAATAAAGCCAAAATGTGGCTTTCAGAACAGGATTTGCAAAGCCTTGCTTGTTAGTTTTTATTTTAATTATAGGGCGCCCTAAACCCTTAGGTAGCTGGGCGAACAACATAATAAGATTACTTAAGGCTTGGTTACATTTGCATAGATGAGTATATACAGGTGCAAATAAAGTTACAGTTTACATAGTTAGAGGTATGTATATGTGCATGGGTATTTACAGTAATACATTACATTTGACATAGTTACAAGTATGTGCACGGGTAGTAATCATTAGTATAACATTACTGATTAGGACAGAAGGAGTGGAGAGCAAGCATATGTGACAGTGGGTTATTGGTCTTTGTGACGTAGCCAATTACGGGTGTTGCGCCTAAAGCTGTTATAGGATTGGTCTTTTCTTAGCTCGACTAGTGAAGCATTCCATTGCTGAGCTGCTTTTACTGGGAAGCTCTTTCCGTCTGTTTTTTGTAAGCGGAAACCTGGGATTTGGAGACAGAAGGAGTTGACTGTTCTGGTTGGCCGTGTAGAAGGTTTTCTGGTTATTCTTTCCTTCAGGTATGGTGGTGCTGCGTTATTTAGGCATTTAAAGGTTAAAGTAACCGTTTTGAAGAGGATCCTATCAGTAATTTTTAGCCAATTGTGATTTCTTCTGGCGTTGGAGATATGCTCTCTAGTTGGGAGGTTCAGGGCTGTTCTAAGCGCATTGTTTTGCAGAGTTTGTAGTGTGTTTGTGATATATTTGTTGGCTCCTGCATAGAGTGCGTTGCAGTAGTCCAATTTATAAAGGATGAGGGCATTGGCTAGAATGATACAGCTAGCAGGTGAGAGGAAGGGTCTACACGCTTTGATGAGTTTGCCGGTGTAGGCAGCGGATGAGGCCAAGGAGTTTACTTGTTTTCTTAGGGAGAGTGTGGAATCCAGGTAAAAGCCTAGAGTCTTCACTTCTTTGGCCACTTTAATTATTTTGCCATCGATGTTGAAGGCATTGTAGTTGTCAAGTTTTTTTTAAGTTGTTGGCTGAGCCAAGGATTAAGATCTCCGTGTTATCGTCATTCAGGCAGAGGCTGTGGGTTGCCATCCATGCCTGAATGAGGATGTAGATTTCACCTGCAACAACCTTCACTGCTCTCCAGCTGCCTGACCTGCCATATCGGCCTTGCCGACCTGACCATCACTTTGTAATTATCTTGTAAATATCTTGTAAGTTTATTGTAATATGCAAATATCTTGTAAATTGGTTGTAATATGTACTGTTTCTTGTTTTTCGGCTGAACTATATCTGTAACCTGTAACCTTAAGAAGTGCGCCCAGATGCATTTGGGCCTGGCGGGCTATATAAATAAAATACAAATACAAATGCACTAAATCAAAAACCACTGCTGAACTTAAATAGGGTGCCGCCACCAGGAGTCACTCGCCTCTCTGCAACAAAAGCTGCCTCTAACAGCTGGACTGGTTGCTTCTAATCCTTCTGTGTTTGAACTCAGGAGCAGTCTGCCGACTACTGCAGTTTTCACGATGACTGCATCTCAGTGCAGAACAGCTGTTTCCTCAGTGCTCTCACTAGCCCATTTCTTTATCACAAAGCTGTTAGTTAACCTTTCCCATAACAGCATTTTTATTAGATCTTCATGTACCAACAGAGAAATAATGTTTAATGAATTTAAATAAGGAACAAGTTACTTACCTGTAACTGTTGTTCTCCAGCATGGGTCTGGCATGGATTCACATGTTCATGAATATTCCCAGTCGTCAGGCTGGGAATCCTCAGTAAAGAAAAAATCAGTTTCAGTTTACTTTCTGAACTGTCTTTCTACTAGTAACCAATCACTGGTCTCTGGGTCATACTGCCCCCAGCCAATGACTGCCCTCTACCTAAGCCCCTCCTCTGGCAGCCATCTTCAGATTTGGTAGCACGTAAAGTGGCAGTAGGACCAAATGAAGAGCCGCAGAGGGGTAGGAGGGAGAGTTCACATGTGAATCCATGCCAGGACCATGCTGGAGAACAACAGTTACAGGTAAGTAACTTGTTCCTTCTCCAGCATGGGGTCTGGCATGGATTCACATGCTCATGAATATAAGAATACATAGCAATACACACATGCAAAACTACGGGAGGTGGCAAGGCTCAATATTAAGCAATACATCAACTCAACATTAAGCATCTCTTACCTCCTCACCAGGCTCACCTTAAGCGAACAGGTTGCGCAGCACTGCCTGGCCGACTCTGGACTCCTCCCTGGAATCCTGGTCGACGCAGTAGAATCTCGTGAAGGTGGAGTCGACCTCCACGTAGAAGCCCTGCAGATGGCAAGCAGGGGCAAACCAAACAGGAACGCTGTGGTAGCAGCGATCGATCTGGTTGAATGGGCTCTCGGGCGGCCGGCAACGGTCGGTTTGCCAACCGGTGACAGTGCATGATGCAGCCGGAGAGCCATCTGGAAATGGAAGCCTTCGAGAGGGCCTTCCCTTGGTTCACAGGTCCAAAATTCACAAACAGCTGTGATGTCATCCGAAAGCTCTTTGTGCGGTCCACGTAGAACTTCAGCACTCTAGCCACATCCAGCGAGTGCAAAGTCCTCTCAGCCGGCGATGAAGGTGACGGGAAGAAAACAGATAACAAGGGCTTGTTGAGATGGAAGTCCGACGGCACCTTGGGGATGAAGGAGGGGTGCGTCCTCAGCACCACCCTCATATCATGAAAAGTCAAGCATGGAGGTTTACAGGAGAGGTCCTGGATCCCTCCCACTCGTCGTGCCGAGGTGATGGCCACAAGAAACGCTGTCTTCCACAACAGGAATTTAAACGAATGCAGAGGCTCGAATGGCGGCCCCATGAGCCTGGACAGCACCAAGTTGAGCTCCGACGCTCGGGCGGGAGCCTTCACCGGCAGGAATGACCGGAACAGTCCCTTCATAAATTCCTTCACCAGGCGATGGGACCAGAGAGATGATCGCCCCCGGGTCCTGGAGTAGCAGGAAATTGCTGCTAGATGGATCTTGATGGAGGCGTGCGCCAACCCCGCCTTGGCCAGCGACAGTAGGTACGGGAGCTCCTGAGGTGCCGTATCCGCAGAGGGTTAATCTTCTGTACACTGCACCAGACAGAGAACCTCTTCCATTTGTGTCCATAACACTTGAGAGTAGAGGGCGCCCTGGCCTTTGCAAGCACCTCCTTGCAGTCCGCCGGAATATCGTACTCTCCAAACTTGTCGAAAGGTCTCGTTGAGTGAGATCCTGTCTTCGAAGTTGCCCGTCGCTTGCATCCAAAGGGCATCGAGGAACTCCTGCAGTGGTCGCATCCGTAGTCTGCAAAGGCGCACGAGGTAAATGCAGGAGGACATCATGCCGAGCAGGGACTTGACGGACCTCACCTTGGCCACGTCCATGGTCGACAGCCGTTGCACATTTCCTAGGATGGCCTTCGTCCTTTCGTCCGATGGAGATGCTAGTCGCTCCACTGTGTCAAGCTTGGCTCCCAGGAACACGGCGACTTGCAACGGTACCAGGTTGGATTTTGTGAAGTTGATCAAAAATCCCAGATGCGGGAGCAGTTGGACGGTCTTCCTTGTGTGTTCGACGGTGAGTTCCCTTGACTATGCTCGGATGAGCCAGTCGTCCAGGTAAGTGTAGACGTGGATCCCCTGTAGGCGCAGTCGCGCCGCCACCGGTGCTATGCACTTGGTGAACAGCCTGGGCGCCGACTTCAGTCCGAAGGGAAGGGCCCTGAACTGGTAGTGCCGTTCTTGGACTACGAATCGCAGAACTTTCGAT
Organism: Ambystoma mexicanum; assembly: GCF_040938575.1. Taxonomy (NCBI): domain Eukaryota; kingdom Metazoa; phylum Chordata; class Amphibia; order Caudata; family Ambystomatidae; genus Ambystoma; species Ambystoma mexicanum. The sequence continues at coordinate 414,466,086 of NC_090934.1, read as the reverse complement.
GTTTTTTCAAGATGGGGATGTGAAAGTAGGCGTCCTCCAAGTCCAGCGACAATAGGAAGTCGCCTTCCTCCAGTTGTCCCAGCACGTGCTGGAGGGTGACCATCCAGAACTTCTGGGACCTGATGTACTTGTTTAGACAACGAAGGTCCAGGATGGGTTGCCAACCGCCAGTCTTTTTCCTTACGAGGAAGTACCGTGGGTATACTCCGGAGCCCCGGAGCCTCTTTGGGGCTAGCTCGATGGCTCCCTTTCTTTAACATCGCTCGTACCTCCACGAGTAGTTACGGGACGTGGTTTTCCTTTCTGGCCACAGGTGGAATATGGGGACACTTTCTTAGAAATTCCAGTGTGTACCTGCGGCCAGGGCATCCAGCACCCAACGGTCAGTGGAGATGGACTCCCACACGCTGACGAAGTTCGCCAGCCGGCCTCCCACCGGGGTGCTCAGGTGGGGGCCCGACGCCACGGCCGGTTCAATCCTGCTTGGCGGCAGCCTTGCCAACCTGGGCTCCTTGCTTGCCGCGTCCCCTGTAGGCCTCCTGCAACAAGGAGCAGGCCGCTTGGCGGTACGTCGAGGAGCTGCCGCCGAATCCCTTGGCGGCACCTTGCTTGCCTCTGGAGCCCCGAAATGGCGGCCATCGTTGCTGAAGAACGCCTAAGGCACGAGCTGTCTCCGTGTCGGCCTTGATGGCTTACAGTGACTTGTCCACTGCCTCGCCGAACAGTTTGCTCTTGTCAAAGGGCATATCCAGGACCCTGGTCTGCACGTCTTGACGGAAATCGGTTGCCTTGAGCCAACCGCTGCGGCGAAGACAAATGCTGTTTCCCATCTGGCTGAAGCCATTGTCAGCAATGTCTGTGGCCACCGTTATGGCGTGGTCCGACGCCACCTCTCCCTCCTGTAGGATCTCTAGGGCCTCCACCCTCTTGTCTGGGAGGAAATCCAGTAGGGGAGCGATCTTAAACCATAGCTCCCTGTCGTAGTGGGCCACAATCGCGAGGGCGTTGGCCGCTTTAATGGTAGTCGCCGCCGACGAGGTGACCAGTCGTCCCATGGCGTCCAGTTTCTTCCCTTCGCCGTCCCGCGGAGATGTCGAAGTTGATGCCGTCGCCCCCGCCGCTTTCTTCTTGGCCGCCGCGGAGACAACCTAGTCCAGGGTATCCGGAACCCGGTGGTACTTCTCGTACCGGACTCTCTTGGCAGGGGCCGTGGACGGGTTCTTCAGGAGCGACAGCCCCTCGTCCCAGAAGTCGTCGAGTAACGGGACCGAGAGGACCGTCTTCCTTTTGGCCTCCCGTTGTTGATGGAGGAAACCTTCGTTCTTCTCTTCTACGGGGCAGAGCTGGAAGGGCTTGGATGCCCTGGCGATCATGGCGTGGAAGGAGCCAATTTCGTCGGGCGGGGAGGCCCGAGCAGGTGGTGATGAAGGTCCTTCCCATTGTCACCACCGTCATCCGTCCGCGTCGTGGCTGTCTCTGTTCCCATATCATCCCTCGGCTCAGGAGACAGGGAAGAAGGCTGTGCAGGCCGAGAAGGCTGGAAAGGAGGGGGTGGATGAATTCTCCTCCGCTTGTTTGGAGGGCTTTCCGACGGTCCAAGCTCCGCTGGGTTGTCCGTTGGTGGCACGGGCAACCTTTTCCTTATCTCTGTACACAAGGCCTGGATCGCCATCAAGATCGCCCCTGAGTTGTCTTGTGGCCCAGGGAGACCTGCTGTGACAGGCGCGACGGTTGGGGAGAGGAATCCTCCGCGTGTTCATCGCCACCGCCGTTGCTTTCCTCGTCCGCCTCTTTGGGATCCTTCCTGTGGGACCGGACCTCCTCGAACTTCTTGTTCAGGATTTTCATGACTCCAGCCAATTCCTCCTCAGAGGCTGTATATGTGTCCGTGATGGCCACCGCCCCCCTCTTTTGCCACAGGGGTTTTCACGGGGGTCTCATTGATGGGCAGAAATGAGGATTCCCTCTGCGGTGGCAGGGAAACTCTAGGCCCCGAGGTCACCTCCACTGGGGTAGCCTCCACAGGCTTCGCCAGGGCTGCCACGACTCCCTCGATAGAAGCCTTAGCCGGGTGAATCGAGGCCTTCAAGACCTTGGATGCGCCTGAGGCCTTCACCATGGGGGGGGGGGGGGTCACCACCTCGCTCCCCCTCGGCTGCCATCGGGATCGACTGGGACTTCTCCCAAAGCTTACCCGGGTTCTCAGCTTTCCTCTTCCCCGAGCCAGAGCGTTGGCTCGTGGTTGATGGCGTCAGTGAAATTGCGCCCTGCCTGGCATCCGAGGAGTCCGACCGTTCAGTGCTCCCGGTGCCCACGGATTCGCGGTGCTTAGCCTTTTGTTGGGCCCCCGTCGCCGAAGCTTCCTCAAAGGACTTAGAAGACCACTCAGACTTCTTTTTCTCACCCGCTGCTGGGCTCTTCCCCTCCAGCCAGTTGGTGAGGCGGGTACGACGATCCCTCATCGTCCGCTCGGAACTGTTCTTGCAAAATGCACAGTCCTTCTCCATGTGCGTTTTGTCTTCATAAAGGCAGTAGGGACATCGAGAATGTTCATCCTCCTTGAAGACATTCTGGAGTCCACATCCAGGGCAGCTCCTGAAGAGCTTGGGTCCGGGCGTTGCGTTTCCTTTTTCCTGGGCCATGTCCACGCGGGGTAGGCCTCAAAGATCTTCCGGAAGCCTCCGAGAAGTGAAACTCGACGAAAGATTTGCCCTTGAGGGGTGTAGAAAAATCCGAAATGGGTCCCTGTTGATCAGAAGTAGTAACGGTGGAGCTTGAGGCTCGATTAACCGAAAATGAGATTAAATCTCTTTGAAAATTCGCAAAATGCAGTAAAAGCTCGAGATCTACAGCACAACGACTCCCAACACTTGAACGTGCGTTAAAAATCTGAAGATGGCTGCCAGAGGAAGGGCTTAGGTAGAGGGCAGTCATTGGCTGGGGGCAGTATGACCTAGAGACCAGTGATTGGTTACTAGTAGAAAGACAGTTCAGAAACAAAACAAACTGATTTTTTCTTTACCGAGGATTCCCAGCCTGACGACGGGGAATATTCATGAGCATGTGAATCAATGCCAGACCCCATGCTGGAGAAAATATATACCTGTGCTTGATTGATTGCAGAGGCATTTATGTATGAGGCATACAGTCTTAAAACAGAATACTACCCTTTACACCAAGCCAATGAAGCGACTTCCGACTAACCAGTGTTTGGTCAAAATTCTAAAGATCAAGTGCAAGTCAAACAGCATCATTCTGTATATCCTGCAATTTATTAATGGAATTGAGGAACCCTGTAAAAAGGAATTGCAATCACTAAGACTGGATAAAAGCTCCTACTACTGCACAATCTTTAGGAATAAGGGGAAGAATAAGCCTTATGGGTTTCATCTGATAAAAGCATATATTACCAACTTCTGAATATAATGGAGAAGTCGTCATGGGCGAATGAAAAAGAAATCCCAGATTTCTAACAGGACTTGAGTATACAGAAAACCCTGCCAAGCTATTGTGTAACTATGTATCCGGGATGCGCTTAGTGATGGGCATTGGGGCAAGAAGCTTGGTTTTGGACTCATTCAACTGTAGTCAGTTATTTATCGTCTATTAGATGAGGGGAAACAAATATACAAAAAGAACATTTTTAAAAAAAGAAATCTCAGCAACTGGCTGGCACTGCACTCAGTTAAGTAACATCAAATTTTGCCAACAGTATCTGAAACCTACCAGATAATTAAAGATCAGCTGTGAATGGAACATCGTGAAGAACATGAGGGGTTGATAAGACTGGTGTGTGGGGTGCTGCCCCCTCTTATTCATAGAAGGAGAAATTACTTACTGGTAATGTTCTTTCTATGGATTCTTTTCCTGCATATTCCTCATCTGAAAAGATATCCCATCCAGCGTCAGCTGCTTGGAGACTTGTCGACAGGAGACGCAGTACGACTCAACTCCTCTTGACTCAGCCGCGCCACTCCTCTACATATATTGCATCACTGTGCCCCCGTACATCAGTCCCCCACCCCCGAGCACAAAAGTTGCGGAGGAAGAATCCGTAACGATTCGGCTTAATGAACGCCAAAATAAATCGCACAGAATCATTGTCTTTGCAATTTGTTTGGTGACGAACAGCCACCATACTGAAAGCTACAGGCTGACAGTACACAACTAAAAATTCTAATCGTCACAACTTCAAATTGTAATCTGTTACGCTCACCTGGCTCCCACAGGTGCGTCGGTCGGACCCGGACCTCTGCGGCCTCCACCCATGTGACGCGTAGTGCAGCGATGACTGACTGGATCTGCCCTCCTAATCTTGTCTGCTTGACCTGTAGAAATATTCTCCTACAAGTGGAGAGATGGATTTAGCCACTTGTGGATTCAAGTGATAGCACCCCCACTGTCCTCCCCACTAATCACCTCTGAAGTGCCCTCTCAGCAATCTCACCTTATATTCTTGAAGGATGAGCCCTCTATCCTGCGAAGCTCGCAGGGGCGCGTTGATGACCAGTTACTTCACTGGCCTGAAGATATTGGAAGAATTGTAGAAGAATCCTGACTCCAAAAGGTCCTGGCGAAGAGCCGTAAGTATATAGTTCGTAAGAGTTCAAAATGTCTGGTATTCACTCCTGTCCAACTCCTCTTTTTATCTTGCAGCTTTGACCCAATAAGAAGATTGACAGCTGAAAGCGCTTCGGTAAAAGTTGTTACCCAACACTGTCCGGTAAATTATGCCAAGGGTTAAACTTGCTGCTTTCTCCTTATCTTACAGGTGCGCCATAAGAAGATGTGGCGTGCTGATGAGTAATACCTCCGGCGGTAAAATCAGGTAAGCATATGGCGGCTAAAGAGATTGTCTCTGTCTGTTCCCTCTGCTCACCTTGTTGTTTCTTGTCCCCCTTAGGTGCCGGGATTCGGCGATGTATTCATGGAAACAGCGCCGGATCGAAGAGATGCTGCGTGGAACGGTGAGTATGGCACGGTGCTGATGCTGGCGATGCGACGCGTTTAAAACAAAGTCTTTCCTCTGGTTTGAAGATGCGATGAATCCGGAATCAGGTAAGAAATCAGGTAATACTCTTGTTCTAATCTTTGCTTCTTTCCTTCTTTCTAGGTGCTCCAGTTTCGAGAAAGGCGTGGCAGAAAGCTGGATGCTGCTGCTGGCACGGTGAACGTTACGCTGCTGGATGCAGAATAACACGAAGCGTGTGCTGCTCTTCGGGTGTGGTTTAAATAGCCTCCAAAGTAGTCCCAGGTAGGTATTCCTCCCCCGACCACATCCAAGTAACAAAATAGTCCCTAAGGTAAAGTAGTCCCTTCCAGGCCTCACATGGGTTTGGATCTTCTTGCAGCATGGTCTGCATCAGGTAAGTGTGCACCTATGAGCCTGGCGCCTATGGCGCCAGGACTGATGTCCCATATGAGCCTGGCGCCATAGGCGCCAGGACTGAACCCAGAGAGCCCCCAACAGGGGTTGCTGGGTTTTCTCAAGGCAACATGATGCCTGCTCCCTGGGCTGATGGACATGGTCTGGATTTCCGGGGGTATGCATCATGACATAATCCCACCAGCAGAGAGCCAACAGAAATGCCAACAGATCACTTTCATTCTCCTGCAAATTCTTCATATGATAGACTGCCAAAGCAGTACAGCGCACGGTGGTGGGATGACAGCTATCAAGACAAGAAAACTGCAACACCGCTCTGCGGAATGAAGCGTCACAGCCACTTGCCAAATCCAAGCAATAATGTTTAGTGAATGTGTGTAGCGACGATTATGTCCCTGCACTACATCTCTCTCTCACTGGGACACCTGTTTGCAATGTTTAGATGTTGTCTGGCGGTCGAATGTGTGGGAGACTTCGATGGAGAACGCTTGAGCACTAGCGTCGCTGACCATTCCCTGATCGACTTTGGGTTCATCTACTGACAGGAACCACACTGCTCAACGTCCTGTTCCTTCCCGTGACACCACACGCAGTTACAGTGGGGGTCTGTGATGGACATCTTCGAGCCGAAGTCTTGGCAGCGTTTGAATCCCGATGCTTTAGGGACCAACATATCGGCGACAAAAGGTACAAAAAATCTTTCTCACTGAAGAGAACAGTTCCGAAAACAGTATGCTGAGATGGTTTAAAAAAGGATCTGGAGGTACGGGGTGCAGTGATGCAATTTATGAACTGCCGACATCACACCAAGAGTCAACTGTCGACCTAGAGTCATACTGCGGCCCCTACTGAAATGTTTCTAAGCGGCTGATACTATCAGATGAGGAATCTGCGCGAGAATGCAATCCATTGAAGAGACAATTAAATACGTGAAGAATATGACGGGTGCTGCATTCAAGTCGCTCCCCGCATTCTCCAGAGAATTGATGGTGAAATATGTTTAAGTGTTCAATGAGCACTGCCTTACTTGGATGGTGCCCTTCATCTTTCCAAAGTAAAGACAGGATATATTTGTTTAGAATATAAAGAAGAAAATTACTGGAGAGAATAGATGATCCTTCCCAAGAACACAAGATGTCTGAGCACAGAAGTAAGGAAGGCTTGATCAAGAGCCGATCGACACAAGGATAATGTGCTGTGAATATGAAGCCAGAGGGGCACTACGAGGGGAATGGAGGTCTGCCCACAAATAATCTATAAAGGAAGGAGGTATAAGGAAGACTAATAGAAACTAGATGTGCAAGTGCAGATCAAAGTTCTCATTCTGCCTCTGGCAAGAGTCCTGAACTTGTTGCTCACATCCCTACCACCAACCTTTCCACCAATTGCGTCCAACCTTTCCCCCAATTAAGTCAGGTGATCACAAGCTGCATCTGTTAGCATCTTCATCACTTGTGCTCCTCAAACTGGTGACAGAGCATATTCTGTAAAGACAGGGTTGCAGGTGTGGCTAATTACTGCATCACTATTCTTAACTCTTTCATTGCTCTTCATTTTTATGGTAATATCGGCTTGAGATGTTCTTTTGAGCCACTCAAGAGCTGAAAAAACCATTAGAGCAATGATGTCAAACCCACACAGTGGACGCATGCAAAAGGTGTGCCAACGGGCCTGCAAGTCGACACATAGCCACAACCAGAACAAGCCAGAAACTACTATGCTCTTTAAGCTTTTGCAGCATACATTGATGCCTGGTGGGCTTCCCTAGTTCCCATTTCTCCTGAAATGTATCGAACACTCTTCATGCACCACCCCAGCCCAAACATGATGTCACAGAAAATAGATCAATTGTCTCTTATAGGCTTATACTATGCAGAATCAGACCACACATGTTTCTCTTGTGAACCTTACACTACCTTACTCAAAAACCTGGATCATGCGGCTCAGTTCAGCTTGTCAAACTTGTCAAGCATTTTTGTCTTGTAACATTTTCTACTTGTTTACAAACCACCATTCAGAAATGATCCCATCCCTAAAAATTGTGCTTGATTTTAGAATGCACTTCACTCACCGTTTTAGTTTTTTTTCAATCTATGAGCAGAAATTCTGACTTGCCCGATAGTTAAAACCCCAATAGAAGAGCTGAGCAGACTGAGACTTGATCTCATATTTAGTTCTAAGGAAGGAGCCATTTCTGTTCCCACCGCTAAACCAACAGCATTGTCTTACCATTTTGTTAACCATTTTTACTCATTACTGTCCACTCTAAATTACCTACTCAACACTCTTATACAATCGCCAGAAAATTGTGGCTCTTCACACCTCTTTAGTCACATCTATAGTTTTCTTTTCAGAGATAAATCTCCCCCTGTTAACAATTTTTCAGTCATGCCTGCATAACTTTCTTGCTCGACTGACTTAAGCTTTGACAAATGTTTACTAATAAGTACTTCTAAAGTATGTTAAGAAAGAGTCGAATCTATCTTTTATGAATGAAAAATCAAAAGCAAAGAAACCAAAATGCCAACCACGGAGAGTGGAGAAGGAATTATGATAGTAGCAAAGCTGGTCTTAAGGATTTTAAGTCTATAAAGCCATTATATAATGACAGGAAAGCATAGCTGCACCAAGGAATAATGTGTGTTTCCTGCATAATTAAGGTAGCCCAATTGAAGCAATCAACAATCAGGCCTCACCAAGCACTGTGTAAATCAATTAAACTTCATTAATGAAAAGTTCACCAATATCATGAGGATACTGAAGGTAAACTTTAACACCAGCACAGAATACCCAATTCACATCAGCTCTTCAGGGGACACGTCTAAATTACATTAATTTCCAGCTATCCTCTCTCCTACACAAATCAATTTACTCACTCAGTCAAGAATAGGCTGCCCACTGGATCCTTGTTGCTCTGCAGTTTTTAAGCTGCTGGCCTGTACTCCCTTCCTGTTGAGCCAACCAAGGAGGGTAATGTACACATGTTCATTATGTGCTGCTCCATTCATCCTAAAAAAGCCATTATCACACCTCTGCTAAAATAAGAACCAGCAGATCCCAAATTCATCCTCCTTTTTCTGGGAACGTTGTTGGAACACGTGGTATCCCAGTATTTTCAGCTGTTTGTGGAAAGGTATACATTTTAGACAGCACTGGCCCCATTTCCTCCACTCTGTGGTGCCAAAACCCATTACAGTTTTCATCCTTGATGAACTTAGAATGGAGGCACACTCAGACAGTGTTGGTGCACCAATTCTTCTAAATCTTACTCTGAGGCTCAACACCACTGTCAGGCCATCACAATTAATTGACTCAACAAAACTGACATACAAGGCCTTTGCCTGGACTGTATCCGTTTTTCCTTACTGAACAGGGAACATGCTGAGGAAATGACACCCTTTCAAAGAAGCTTTTGCACCTGTTTGTTGTGGTACCCCACGGGGCTCTGCCATGTCAACACTTATTTAATATTTATCTTTTGCCTCTGCTTTAACCTTTTCATTCCCTCGACATACATATACTTAATTTTGACAATGACACGCAGCTTCAATTTAAAGGGAAACCATCCTGCAGGAGGAGAACAAGCCACTTTTTCACAGTCCCATGTTGCAATAGATTCAGTGCCTCTAAAAGTAGGCTACACTCCTACAGGATGGGGTGTCTAAAAGTATATATGATAGGGTATTTATAACCTGCTTAATACCCAGAGGTTACTAAGCGCGGACCAGGGGATCGAACCTGTGTTGCTCCGTGTCGTCTTGCTTCCAAGGCGAGCACGTTGCCCCTGAGGTATCCTCCCGAGACAGTATGTCTGAAGTAGGTCTAACACCAGTCTTTACAATTAAATTATATTCATGCATCCCTATCATTGACTTTGCAAATTGCTCAGTAAACAAACACAGGCTTCTGCCTTAAGTAAATTACTGAAAAGGGTTTGCCCACCAATCGCCTACCAGTATATTGTTCATGTTACCCTGGGGTCCTGGTCTCATATGTATTGATTATGCAAAGAGTGTTTACCTACGTCTACCCAATTACCCGTTACATTTTCTCCAGCACCTGCAGATCCCTGATGCCTAGTAGTTATTGCAAATTGACCACATAGCTTGTATCTCACCAGCTCTCAGGTCCGCATATTGGAGAATTGCGTGTCAACATATTGTATTTAAGACCCTGTCCAATTGACAAACAAACCCCTTCTTTGCTGGTGAGAAATATTTTCATTACCTCCCACATGTGCAATCTTCGCTAGTCTATGGGACCTCTCCTGGCACCAGTCAAATCTAAGATAAAATAGATTGGAGATAGAGTCCTATCTTTTCAAGCAACTAACTTTTGGAATGCACATTCCCGTTGCTTTGCATGCCAATCGGGATCACAATGTGTCCCGAAGGCTGCTTAAATCATGTCTGTAAAGCATTCATATGCTCAACTGACGCTTTGTATTTAGGCAATGCAGTGCAGCTTAGTTGCTGCAAGCACCACAAAGACACTGTTTGTGTAGGCGCAAAAGAAAAGATGAACCTCCATAAAATGAGTTTGAAAGGGAACAATTAAACACTGTAATAAGGTGTTAGAAAGGTTGGCCTATGTATTGGCACAGTAAAGCGGAGCCCCTTCCCACAACTAATCCTCCTTTAACTCATCCCATGTACTTGTGTCATGTACCTAGTAGTAACAGTCCTGAGATGACGAAGAACATAGTCGACCCAAGAGAGATCTATGGTAAAGGTACTGGGACTAGGAGGAGTCAGGTCTGCCTTAGAGAGCTCTCAGGGAAATACTGGGACGAGGAGGACATGGTGAGGAATGAAGATAGATCCTCAAAACACGATGGAGCAGTCAAGAGTTTCAGGTATTCTGAATAACCAAAGTCAATACAAAATAGCAGAGGGAAACCCGTCCAGGAGGAACCGCAATTGAAAACGCCGGCCGGAGCAAAGAAGCAACAAGGTTGCTAGCTGGAACGCAGGAGAACTTTGGAAGGGGTTCCAAATAGCTCCATAGAGGAAGGACAAAACCGCGAGCAGGGAAGCACTGTGCCGAGGCCAAAGTAGCAGTGGAAGCATGCTGCCGAGTGAAGCCGCACAGTCCCAGAGGAGAGGAATGCTGCAAAGCCCCTGCAGCCCCAAGAGAGCCTCAAGAAGCATTGGAGAGCACAGAGAAGCACATGGGAAAGCCCAAGACCAACCAGAGAGGACCAACAAACACCCTAAAGGTACCTAGATGACTGGGACGTTTGGTGGGGCTGCAAGAGAGAGAAGCCCAGGTCTGGGGCCCACATCCAATTGAGAAGAGCATCACAAATCCTCTTCTGAGCAGTACGTGGCAGAAAGTGAATGAGGTCTGTCAAAGCGAAGCAGCAGAATCCTACAGGTCTGGGAACCACACCTACAGGACAGTAAAACAAGGTGAAACGAAGACCAGGGGAAGAGAAACATTCACCCAGTGGAGTACAACTAGCAGAATACAGTACCAAGAGAAAGGAGACGTTTTCTTGTTACACCAAAGCCACAGGAAGAGAGCCACTCCCTCTGTCATTGCGAACTGCCTCAGAAAGCCGAAGGAGGGCCTGGGGAAAGGAGTCATCCCTAGCGTTCGTGAAACGTGAAAAAAAGCTTGAGAAGTCCTTTGTGAACTGTGACAAAGAGCTGGTGGAGAGTCAGGGGAAAGAAGTAATTCACCCAGCCTTCATGAACTGTGGTAAAGAGTCTGAGAAGGGCCAGGAGAAGGGAGACATTCCCCCTACTACTGTGAAACTGCAAGCCATGAGAGATCAGGAGAAGGAATCCAACTGTGGTGTGTACTGTGAAACAAAACCAAGAAAGGCCCAGAAATGGGGTAATTCCCCTGGCACTGTGAACATACTGAGAACAAGACACCTGGAGAAGCGAGTCACTCTCTCAGGCCAAGTTCCCACCTGCCAATTGGAACTATGCTCATTTTGTCCAGAAGAAGGGAGCCATTCTTCTGGACCAAGAATATACATTACTTCTTTGGGGTAGTTACAAGTGTGAGGGACAGTGTTAGGGAGAATTCTCTGTTAAGGCTAATTTCCCAAACCTAGTGAGTCCCCCAGCAGCTTTGCTGGATTTTTGGGGTTTATTTTTTTCTCCTGCTAAGAGTGAGACTCTTTTTCTCCCACTCTTAGGCATGATTTGAGAATGTGCTTTGACTATGTAATGTGTTTTATGGGCTATGGGGTCTTTTACTCCATAGGGCGTCATGTGTTTTGGTATGTGTGTTACACAGCACCCTCAGTGCAGTAACACAGGGGTGTCATAGTGACCCCCAAGCAAGGATTCCATACCCTGGGACTGACTACTGTCTCCCAGGACATGTAAAGTCACCATTGGATTTACTAGTCTCAAATTGTGAACAGAACCAGTACAAACCATCATATTGTGGAAGTACTGGTAGGGGTAATTCGATTGTCCCTGGGTCTGTTTTCCAAGGTGGCACTGTCCGGTCCCCCCTTGTCGAGTTTCTGGCTGGTGGCAGTGGATACCACGCAAAGTATTCCACCGGAATGTTTCCTATGGGATTTTCCCATTCATTTTAAACGCACCACTTTTTGGTGCAATGTTAAAGATACCGCTGGGTTATTTAATATTTATTCCCCGGTTGTTTTTTTTTGCCAGGACTCTGTTTTAAAATGGCGTTTGTGTTCGCCTCTAAAACTCTAACCCAAGTCGAGCCCTTTGTTCCACTTTTTGGCAGGCTTCTGCACAGAATCCCTCCAACTGGTGCCACTCTGTCTGGGGTCAACAGAATGTGGGTGGGGGGAGGGGGGATTAGGCACCCTGGACTGTGTTGCCTTGGTAACTCAAGTCGCACTCTTGTGTGATTGGCCCAGTGGTGAGCCGCCCAGATCACCACTTAGCATGTTTGAGTGACAGCTAGCTGATGAATGGGGGTTTTGCTACATAAAAGCAGGACTTTGGAGACTGGAACTTCAGAAGTCGCCACAGGACCTAAAGAATCCGAAGAGGGGAGAAGCTGAGCCATCTACAACGACGACACCACCAGTGGAGCCCTGCTGTACGAAACTTACCACTTCCCCGACGACAGAGGAGATCTTCTTCCAGGAGAGTTTTCTTCCCTTTGAGCTAGTGGGACCAACCAGTTTGCCTTTTTCGCCTTCCTGGATCGCCAAGCACCCCAGCGGGCAGAAAACCATGCTTCACCACTACAGTGAATAAAAGGGTCGTACCTTTTAATCGGGAAACTCCGCGGCTGGTTTCTTCCCTGGCAGTGCAACGACCTCTAGCTTTCTTCCTCGTCGAGACCATCTCTTCCTCTGGTTGAAGCCACGACTTGCACCCGCTGCCAGGAACTGCCGCCACCGCTGGAGCTTTCTCACCATTTCAGGTACTGTGTCCCGCCTGGTCTCCCTTGCAACAGATCGTCCAAGGTGTCCCTTAAATCCTTGATTTTCTAACTGGGTTGACCTCAGACCTGCTAACCATGCCTTTCTGAACTGATCCAACCTCTTTTTGACTTTTCTGCAAAGACTTTGAGTGCATTTCCACTGTGTGATCTTGGGCACATTCCGCCTTGCTCTCTCCAAGAGTGGGCCTGGCCTATGAACTTTTTGCTCTACAGTAGACCCTGCCTTTCTTGACTTGCTGTGGTTTCTTAAAAGTGTTGGTACTGTGTTATTTTCCTACTCTGCCTTTTCTCTCCCTTTTTAAACAAATTATTGGAGTGCCATCTACGGTTATGTGCTCACCTCGGTTTTGCTAATAAGTGGTGTCTTAACCTAGACTTGTCGAATAATTAACTAGGGAGGTGTATATACTTATATTGACTGTTTGAACTTGCTTGACATATTAGTGCTAGTGTATTTTCATAAGTGTGTTTTTAAATAAATAATTATATACTTTTATACCAAAGCTCTGGTCAGTGTTTGCTTGTTCTACTGTATTTCTAGCCCTATTGTGTATACTCTATATACTGCCCAACTCTTCTTGAGGGAGGTCTGACTGCTCAGCCACAGCTACCAGGTAAATCTGGGTGGTGCAGACTGCTACCAATTGGGTTTACTGCTTACTCCTGTAGTCTTAAACTTTTTGCAGTGTTCCCTAAGGGAACTGTACAGGTTTCTGCCTAACAGACAGAAGTATGCATTTTGACACGCAACGGTGGACTCTTCCTTACCTTGGATATTATGACAGAATCCTTCTTTCCTTAGTTGAGGCAGGGAAACCTTCATGCAAACAATCATGCCACCTGTGTAAGTCTCCTCCTTCTGCACCCTTACAATATATGACATACATTACTCACCGTAATTGCATTTATGATGCTTATATCTGCTTAGATTCACATGTTTTGCATAGGTCGCCATCCGTTGGTACGTGCAGAGTATTGTGAGAAACCTGAAGGTGTCTCACTTGCCAGTCCCTGGGGATCTGCAATCCAGGTGGCCAGGACACGAACATTGCTATTGGATCCAGTTCCTGGGGGTGTACCAGAGCGGGAGGATCACCTGGATGGGGGGGCTTCAGTGAGTGGAAGTGGGACACCGACGGATGGGACGCAGTACCCCCTTCCTTATAACACCTTTTGCCCATCCTAGCCTGCCCCATTTTCCTACACAAACACTTTCTCACACCGCGAAAGACAACTGACTAACCCCAGAGCGGTTAACCTGCCATTTCCCAACACAAGGGTCAGGCAGAGTCAGGCAATTGCCGATAACTACACACACCTAGCGGCCCTTTCCCTTCCCCACAGGGATAAAAGAGAGCAGAGACCACACTTTGAGCAATTCCAAATGCATGAGGAAGCAGCGGTTCCGGGACGTCAGTTCAAACGGAGGAGAAGGGCACTCGAAATCGAAAGGACAAGGAGGGAATGGTCCTTGACCTTTTCAACTCAAGACCGCAAAGCCTTCGATGAAAGAACTTTAAGACCGGGAAACGCAGCAGGCGATTGGTGTGACAGATGTCAGCGGCACACAGGGCCCTACCGCACTGATAGCCAGGGCAGGGAAAAGAGCTTGCCGCCGTGGTACCGTCCTTGACTCCAGCGGAAGAAAAGTCAACGGGTCCTGCAGCCAGTGAGTCGGAAGAAACTGAATGGGGACTGGACTGTGTTAAAACTCAAGGTTGCAGTGGCAACATTTTGCATAAAGAAAAGAAGATAATAGACAAAGGTCTTTTGTGAACGAATGAGGTATCAACGTTAGAGTGGTCCAGTGTCACGTGGGTGCTCATTCCGAAAGACTCTGACAAAGGCCCCGCTCCTGGACAAGGAGAAATTGTGAATTGAGAGAATTATAAGAACCAAGAGGCCCTAGGGAGGCCGGTGTGAAATGTCAGAGTGGTCATACAAGGGTCAAGGCAAATGTCTGCCATATTGTGAATTGAACTGTGTTACTGAGGGCAGCATAGATTATGATAAAGTGAAACCTACACTTGCCATAGAGAAACAGAGTGACCCAGCGAGGCGTGCTCACCGTTCGGAAGGCTCTGCGTAAAGCTATAAGTGTTTTGGAAAGCAGATAAAGGAGGTCTGATCCCCGATAAGGGGGCCCAAGTAAAGGGGACACCAGTAACCTGGTGAATGGTTTAAAAAGAAATTAAGATTCCTGAATATTGCAAGACAATGATTTGTATTTGTTTTATTTGTATAGCGCATCCGGGCCGACAGGCATCTGGGCGCATAATGTAATTATATTGGTTATATAAATTACAAATAAATGAGCAGTTCTTGGTGGTACAAACATACAGAAGGACTGCAATTTACATATAGGTATATGCAGTTATATAGTTACAATTTACAGTTTATACAGTTGCAGTTTACAGCGGCGGCATGCATGTGTTATTGAAGTATGGCATACAGCGGGGAAATTATGGGTGAGCGGCAGTTAAGTCCTGCTCATAGAGCCATTTCTTGACTTTGTGCTTGAAGGAGTGGAAAGAAGGCTCAACTCTCAGTGTAGTAGGGAGGGTGTCCCATAATTTGGCTGCCAGGACTGGGAAGCTGCCCCCCCTGCTTTTTGCAGCTTAAATCTGGGTATGCGCAGAGAATGGACTTGGGTAGATCTCACAGGTTGTGTAGATGTGTGAATCAGGAAGCGGTTCGATAAGTATTCCGGTGCGCAGTTCGCTTGGCACTTATGAGTCAGAGTGAGTGTTTTCAGAGCTATTCTTTGGTCAACAGGGAGCCAAAGGAGGTTACGTCTGGTGTCAGATGTGTGATTTCCTAGGAATTTTAAGGGCAGCCCTAATGGCGTTGTTTTGAGTTACCTGTAGCTTATTGATATTCCTGAGGCTAGTACCAAGGTTAATAGCATTGCAATAGTCTATTTTAGACATTATGAGGGTTCTGACGAGAGTAATACAATTAGTGGTAGAGAGGAAAGGTCTGCATGCTGTTATAAGTTTGCATGTGTAAGCTGCTGCTGAGGCCACAGCATTGGTTTGTCTGTTGAGAGATGAGGTGGAATCAAGATGGATACCAAGGGTTTTAGTATCTTTGGATGCGTTAATGGTATTCCCATCGATGCTAAATGCCTTAAAGGCTAGGTCCAATTTGTTCAGTCTGAGGTGAGAGCCTAGATTAAGTAGCTCAGTTTTTTCATCGTTCAAACAAAGCCCATAGTGAGCCATCCAGGCCTGGATAATCGCATAGACCTTGTTCAGCGCATTTGAGTCAAATACATGGTCACCAGCGATAGGGATGAGTATCTGGGTGTCATCCGCATAATTAGTATAGGTGACACCCAGATAGTCAAGGATATCAAAGAGGGGCTTAGTAAATATGTTGTAGAGGGTGGGGGAAACACAAGACCCTTGCGGAACCCCACATAGTACTGGTAATGGTTCTGCCCAAGAAGTGGGTGAGAAAACCCTCATGTTCTGTTTGCCAGGAAGGATTTAATCCAGGAGGTGACTTCCTTTGAAAAATGGACAGCAGTTTTGAGGTGGTGGCAAAGGATTTGATGGTCCACCAAATCATAAGCTGCTGATAAATTGAGCAAGAGTAGAAGGGCCAGTTTGCCCTTATCTTTTAAATCCTCGATTTGTGTTTTTAAGTCGATAAGGCAGTTTCTGTTCCGTGTCTAGGTCGGAAGCCCGATTGGCGGAGACCCAAGAGATGGTTGCCTTCAAAGTAGGCCTGTATTTGGAGATAAGTTGCGTGGTGCAGAATTTTCAGTAAAAAGGGCACAGTGGTGATGGGTCTGAAATTAGCAGGGTTGTTAGGGTTAAGGGTAGGTCTTTTGATTAGAGGGATGACCCAAGCGTCCTTAAGGTGGTCAGGGACCGACCCTGGTTTGAAGGAAGCATTAATAA
Source organism: Ambystoma mexicanum (assembly GCF_040938575.1). Classification (NCBI taxonomy): domain Eukaryota; kingdom Metazoa; phylum Chordata; class Amphibia; order Caudata; family Ambystomatidae; genus Ambystoma; species Ambystoma mexicanum. The sequence continues at coordinate 414,449,400 of NC_090934.1, read as the reverse complement.
ATGAGGTAATGAAGGGAGCTCGTTCTTGGGCGGCCTCTTTAATGATTGGTGCCGGGCACGCATCACCTTGGCAGTTGGAGGGTTTAATCTTTCTGATTATATTTTCCACTTCCTAGGTGGAAAGTGGGGAGAAATTGAAAGGTTTGATCGTGTGTGCATGAGCAGTGAGATTGTTGGTGAGGTAGGTGGAAAGGTGATCTGTCGTAGGCTGCATTTTTTGGTGTTGATTTTAGTTTGCAAGGTGGAGATTCTCACGAGAAGTGCTTTTTGGATGTTGGAACACCATGTGGTATCGGTAATGCAATTGTCGATCGGGGTTATCGGAGATTCAAGTTCTTTGAGGATCTTGAAGAGCTCTTTGGTGTTAGATTCAGCTGAGAGATGTGATATATATATATATATATGAGAATGCATTACTTACCGTAAAAGCATTTCTGATGTTTGTTAATCTGCTTAGATTCACATGCTGTGCATAGGTCCGACATCCAGTGGTCACTGCGGAGTATTGCATTTTGTTTTTCGTAGTCGAAAAGGGGACATCGACAAGGCGTGTCTGAAACACTATCCCTATAGTGACGTGCGTTGTACCCACAATCCCTCACGCGTCGAGGTCCCTCTGTTTGTATTTTTCTGCCCTGAGGGAGCCTTCTAGACGTGAGTGAGTACAGAAAAGAGAGATATATAAAGGAAGTCTATGTTCCTTCCATCCGAGCGGGGAGGAAGGGCGGGCGCATGTGAATCTAAGCAGATACAACCATCAGAAATGCTTTTACGGTAAGTAATGCATTCTCTTCTGATGTTTGTTAATCTGCTTAGAATCACATGCTGTGCATAGACTAGCGAGCAGTACCCGGAGTTGGCGGTGGGTTATGAGAAGGAACAGTAGAGAAAAGGTGTCGTAATACTGCCTGTCCCACCTGGGAGTCAGATCTAGAGTGTGTATCTAGACAGTAGTGTTTTGTAAAGGTGTGCACAGAACTCCAGGTAGCCGCTTTGCAGATGGACTCAAGGGGAACATTTGCAATGAATGCTATGGATGCCCCCGTGCCTCGAGTAGAGTGTGCTCTTGGCCTAAAGGGCAGTTCTCTCTTAGCAAGAGTATAGCAGAGAGTGATGCATTGAACAATCCATCTAGAAATAGTGGATTTTGAAACTGCATCTCCTTCTCTTCCTGCTGCCACCGAGACGAAGAACTGATTAGTCTTCCTCAGTGGTCTGGTTCTTTCCATGTAGAACATGACCGCTCTGCGTACATCTAGTGTGTGCAGAGTCCTTTCTCCCAAATTGGAAGGATTTTGAAAGAACGTTGGTAGTTCTATAGATTGGTTTACGTGGAATTTAGAAATAAATTTCGGAGCAAACCTAGGGTGAGTGCGTAGAACCACTTTATCTTTGTGAACTGTAACGAAGGGGTCTAGAATAGAAGGAGCCTGAAGTTCACTTACTCTCCTGATGGAGGTGATAGCTATTAAAAAAGCAGTCTTAAGTGTGAGGTGTTTAAGAGATGCTTTGTGCATGGGTTCGAATGGAGAGCCCATGAGTCTGGTAAGTACCACATTAAGGTCCCATCCGGGAGCTGGGTCAGCTATCGGGGGGGTGTATTCTCTTTACTCCCTCCATGAAGGCCTTTATAACAGGGATCCTCCACCACGACACTGAGTTGGGAAGTGGTGTATGCAGAAAGTGCAGCTAGGTGGACTTTAATGGAGTTAAACACTAGACCTGAATCCAATAGGTGGGTCAGGTATAGGACCAGATGTGTGGGAGAGCAGTCAATAGGGTTGATGCTTTTACTCCTGCACCAGATGACAAATCTTTTCCACTTGCTAGAATAGCAGTGGCGAGTGTTCGGTTTTCGGGCTTCCTTGAGGATGTCCATGCATCTTTGCGGGAGTTGTAGATGTCCGAACTCTATGATCTCAGGAGCCAAGCTGCTAAGTTCATGTTCTGGGGGCATGGATGCAGAGTCCTGCCTTTGTCCTGAGACAGCATGTTGTACGGGCAGGGGAGTTTTACTGGGGGGGATAGAGACATCTCCATCAAGTGAGCGAACCATGGTTGTCGTGCCCACATTGGGGCCACTAGTATCATGGTCACTTGTTCCTGGTGCATCTTGTGCACCACTTTGTTGAGAAGGGGAGTCGGGGGAAAAGCGTAAACAAATTTCCCTGACCATTGCATCGACAGACCGTTCCCCTTGGATTGGTTCTGGGGGTACCTGGAGGCGTAACTTAGGCATTGTGAGTTTTCCAGGGTTGCGAACAGGTCTATTTCTGGGAATCCCCATTGTGTGAAGACGTCGAAGACGATGTCTTCGTGCAGGCGCCATTCGTACTCTTTGGGCAGGGGGAAATCTCTGCTGAGACTGTCTGCTAGCAGATTGAGTTCCCCGGGTACATGTAGTGATAGTAGGAACATGTCCTGTTTGAGAGCCCACTTCCATATATTCTGGGCCAGCTTGGACAGGCCTGGAGAGTGGGTGCCCCCTTGCTTGTTGATGTAGTACATGGCTGTGGTGCTGTCTGTAAGGACCATTACTGTTTTGCCTTGTAGGTGTTCCTGGAAGGCTCTTAGCGCCTTGAACACAGCTAGTAGCTCCAGTAGATTTATGTGTTTGGATGCTACGTTCGGAGTCCACACTCCGTGAGCAGTCTGATGGGATAGGTGCGCCCCCCATCCTGTGAGGGATGCGTCTGTGGTTAGAGTGGCTTCCGCCGCGGGTGTGGCAAAGGGTTTCCCTTTTTCCATGTTTTCCTTTGTCCACCACCGTAGCGAGAGAACTAAGGCCTGCGAGACCACAACTAGATCCTCCCATAGTCCGCTGGCCTGACACCACTGGCTGTTGAGCCACTCTTGCATTGGGCGCATGCGCAGGCGCGCGTGAGGTACCAAATAAATACACGACGCCATCATTCCTAGCAAGCGCATTGCTTTGCGTACCGTCACCTCTCGACCGGTTACATATTGAGGGATTTGAAACAGCATGTTTTGGACCCTCTCTTTGGAGGGGAAGACGAGGCCGTCCTTTGTTTGAATTAGAGCCCGTAGGAATTGCTTGATTTGACTGGGGTCTAAACTGGACTTCTTTTCGTTGATGGAGAAGCCCAACTGGAACAAAAGGTCTACTGTCTTTTGGGTATTGGAGAAGCATGTTTCGTAAGAATCCCCTGTTATGAGCCAGTCGTCGAGGTAAGGGTAAACTGGGATGGACAACCTGCGCAGGTGGGCCGCTGCCACTGCCAGCACCTTCGTGAATACCCTTGGTGCTGATGCTATGCCGAAGGGTAGCACTTTGAACTGGTAGTGTTTGCCCTCTATCATGAACCTGAGGTATTTTCTGTGCGCTGGCAACATTAAAATATGAAAGTATGCATCTTTCATGTCCAATGTTGTCATGTAATCTCCCTGAGAAAGCAGTGGGATTACTTCCTGTAAGGTTACCATACGAAACTTTTGGGGTTTGATAAACTTGTTCGCTGGGCGCAGATCTAATACAGGGCGCATGGTTAGATCCTTTTTGGGTACAAGGAAGTACACTGAATAAATACCTTCCGTTACCTGAGATAGAGGCACGACCTCTATGGCTCCTTTTTCCAGCAGTTGTTGTACTTCTTGGAGAAGGATGGCAAGATGTTCCGGTGTCATGCGACGTCCCCTCGGGGGTCTGTAGGATGGGGAACTGTTGAATTCGATACAGTATCCGTGGGCTACGGTGGAAAGTACCCAACGGTCTGACGTTATCTCCTCCCATGCAGGGAGAAAGGATGTTATCCGGCCCCCGACCGGTGTTGCATGGGAGGGGACGCGAATCTTCGCGTCACTTGGAGTTGTTGGGGGCTTGGGAGCCTATGGGGGTGGATCCCCGACCCCTCCCTTTGCCCCGGCGTTGGCCTCTTTGGCTGTACTGCCCACTATTGGTTTGGTAATTGGTGGCAGGGTATTGCTGATGTTGACTTTGTTGTTGGTGTTGGCGTTGGCCACGAAAAAAGCGTTTGTTGCCATAGCCGCGCCTGGTAGTGGGCTTAGAGATTTGGTCAAGAGTCTTGATAGTGTCGAACTCTTTTTTAGCCATCTCTAGGGCTTCATCTACCGCTTTTCCGAAGAGGTTAGCGTCCTCGACAGGTTTATTTATCAAAGACGCCTGTGTCTCTGGTTTAAAGCCTGAGTTGCGCAGCCATACATGGCGATTTAGGAGTATTCCTTGTACCAGGGAACGTCCTGCTGTTTCTGCCGCGTCCAGAGAGTTTTTAACAATGCTCTGGTTCACTTGGGTTCCTTCGCCAATAGTTGACAGTAGGCGCGTACGTAAAGGCTCCGGTGCTTCCTCGGCGTCTTTTCGCAGTTTGGCCCACTGCGCGTCTGCGTAGCTTGCAAGCAAGGAATTGTTGTTGGCAATTCTTGCTGAGAAGGCAGCCGAGGAAGTAACTCTTTTTGCAAGGGCATATAGCCTCTTGCCCTCCTTGTCAGGGGGTGCCTCACTGGTGGAAAGTGGTACCCCTGCCCTCTTTCTAGTATTAGATACCACTAGGGAATCCGGAATGGAATGTCCCCTAATGTAGAGGGGGTCTGAGGGTGAAGGAGTGAAAAGTTTTTCAATCCGTGGATTGACCCCTCTGATCATAGCGGGAGTGGACAGCGAAGGTATGATCCTTCTTTTTACTGAAGCGAGGAGGGGAATGGTCTGGCTGACCGGGGGTTTTTCTTTAATCACGCTTTCTACAAAGTCCAATTCTGGAGAGAGTTCCCCGGTGTCGAGTTCGAAATGCGCTGCTGCTCTGCGCAACAGTGCATTGAAAGTGGGCTGATCGTCAATTGGAGAAGTGTTCCTAACTGGAGAATTGTCCAGAGGAGTTAGGTTTAGGACATCAGTGTCGGAATACACTGATGGTGATTGCCAGGGGTGTGAAGGTCCCTCTTCTGGGTTAACCCCGAAGCCTTCTTCTATAATGTCTGTTCTGTCTTCCAGACATTCCTCCTGGTTCTGTCCTTCATTGTCTATGAAATCATCTTCTTCCTCGAAGTATTGTTCCTCCCCAGTGAGGTCATATACATCTTGGAAGTCTGAGGCTGTGTCCTGCTGGGGATCGACTAGCCTCGGATTTTTGGCCCTGGGGTCCTCCTGAGGCCCTTCTCTAGTCCTTTTGTGAGTTTGAGAGGCCTGGGTGCTCATGAACCTTTCCATCCTCTCCATACAGAGGTGGAGTCTTTCCATTGTTTCATGGGGTACCCCAGAGCGGTCTGGCGGGGGAAACATAGGGTTATCTAACTCGAAATGGCTCGACCTCTCCCAAAGCGTCGAGGAAAGTGTCCCGTCGCCCTCCGAAAAACCTTCAGGTGTGCTGGGTGACCCCCCGACTGAAGGGGGTAGTCCCTGCCTTTCTTCGGGCTTTTTCGGCATAGCGCTCGACGTGTTCTTCGGCGTACGCTTCTGGGCGTCGGCTACAGCGATCCTCGCCAAGCTTTCGGCGACTCGTTTGTCGGCGACTCGTTTGTCGGCAGAAGCTTGCGTTTTCGACGCTATGGGTGTCGAACGCTCTACGGCGGTATGCGCCTTCTGTTGATGCGCGCCGGCCGATGGTTTGGGGGCGGCACCCTTATTTGCCGAAAGCCCAGTCGCTGGTCGCGGCTGCGGTTGCGAGAGGGGCTTCGAACCCGAACGGTCCGAGGAGGCCGCCGGTGGAACCTGCGTCTCCTTGGGCGCCGAAGCTCTTTTCGTCTTAGACGAAGAAGAGCCATGGGTTGTGTGCTTATGTGAGTCTTTGTGTGCGTCAGTGTCGCCGGGGTGTTCATCCCCATAAGCAGGGCGTGAGCCGAGCCCGTCGGGGCCGGGGACAGACGACGAAGCGCGCAAGCGCTCCTTAGAGGGGGTTTCGACTTCCGTAGCGGAGGTCGTGTTATCGCGTTCCTCGTCACTGTCGGTGGTAGCAGCGGCGGGTGAACCTTCGGCCTTCGACATCGCGTAGGCCGCCCACCTTTTAACCCTACGGTCTTTTAGAGTTTTAGGCTTAAGAAGCCGACAAGCCGCGCAACCTTCCTCCTTGTGATCGAGGGGCAAGCAGCGGTTACACCGTGAATGCTTGTCCTTCCAAGTGAATTTGCCTTTGCAAAGCGGGCAAAACCTAAAGGGTGTCCTCTCCATAGCCGAGGCAATAAATCGCGATAAGCACCCCAAGAGAAAGGAAGGGGAAAGGGAAAGGCATTCTCAGAAAAGACCCAGAGATGTCCCACGACCCCACTCTCCCTACTGTATATGGCCTGCGAGGCCAGGCCACGTGTTCGGCAGCGCCGAAGGATTTCCTCCGCTCGACCCTCCGTCGAAGATTTTGCTCGGCGGAGAACAGCTTACAACTGCGTCGAGGGAGGGATTATTAATATTATGTGAAAAAAACGACCAAAGGTCGAGGAGTTGCAATGTCTCTCGAGGAGCTCCGCGTGAAGGCGACCAGAAGCTGGGCGGAAAAAAACAATCTGAGGGACCTCGACGCGTGAGGGATTGTGGGTACAACGCACGTCACTATAGGGATAGTGTTTCAGACACGCCTTGTCGACGTCCCCTTTTCGACTACGAAAAACAAAATGCAATACTCCGCAGTGACCACTGGATGTCGGACCTATGCACAGCATGTGATTCTAAGCAGATTAACAAACATCAGAAATATATATATCTTTTTAAGCTAGGAATATAGCATCTTTGTATGCAGTTGATGCCATATTTAAGGTGTTTTTGTTAGTTTCTGTTGGGTGGCATTTCCAGTGTGCCTCTGCGTTTCTCTAGGCTTTGTGTAAATCTCTTAGTTGAGGGGTAAACCAAAAGTTAAGGTGAGCGCGAGGTTTAGATTTCCTTAATTTGAGTGGAGCTACAGAATTTAATGCCTTCAGTATGGTTTGGTTGTAGGTGTCTACTAAGACTGTAGGGTCAGAGTAGGTCAAGGAGGCATTGTTAAGAAGGGGAAGGATTAAGGGGAGAAGTTTCTACTTGGAAATGTCCTTCTTATTTCTGGTGTGGATAGAGGGTGCAGGATTTGATTTGAGACTGAGGGTTGGATTTGATAGTGAAAGTAATTTTGTGGTGATCCGACCAAGTACAAGGTGTGACAGATCCAAGATTGATGGAGCAGTTCAGATCGATGAGGCAATCCAAGGTTCTTCCTTTGCTGTGAGTAGGTTTGTGGATATGTTGGGTGAATCCTGAATCTACTAGTGAGTTGGCTAAGTCTAGAGCTGCCAGGTCATGATGAATTGAAAAATTAAGTGAACTGCACTGTGGTGACAAACATGAACCCGACTGAGGGATGTCCACAGTGAGTTGTTGGTCTGAGCCCGATTGAGGGAGGCTGACATTGTGAAAGGGACCGGAGCCCGGATGAGGGGGATCCTGGGGTGAAGAGTATTCCGTGAAGAAACAGAAGGAACTTTCCTTTGCTGTTTGTGATGGCATCAGGCCGTCTGAAGCAAGAGACTTTGCAAAAGAGACTTGGGTACAGAAGGCCAGGATAGAAGAAAAAGTAACTGTAAACTCGGGCCGGAGAATCCCAGAAGTTTGCTGTGCTCAAGTATCCCGCCTTGTCCCGTGCTTCAAACGTGGGGAAGGGAAACCCCAGCTACAACATCCTGACTTATCCTTTTGAGAACCCTTATTTGTTTGTGAACATTATCCGACACTATTTTGTATTTAGAGGCAAGGGCTGGCAATAGGTTTTTCTTAGTATAGGCCCCATTTATTTGACTGGACTCCACTAGTACTGTATTATTTGATGGTTGTAGCTTGCTCAAATCTTAGATTTGGATTTAGATTAGGCGTTTATCTCACCCATTTGTACAGTTTAATAAACACCCTTGAACTGTGATGACTTGTGTCTGTCTTGCTTTGATACCATGCCTTCCTTACAGTATTGCATGACTTGTTTTCAAAGTACAAAAAAGGGATGACGACTGGGCGTCTCTTTAATACGATCTCTAATGTGACATCCCTTGTATTCGTGGTCCTTCATGCCCCAGGTTCCTCAGATTGTTTTGTTTCTGACTGAGGACGCATGAAGTGTATGCCAGAGTAAATAAAGTATGTGGTAATATGTCTATGTACCTTCAACTCCAAGAGGGGTGGCAGGGTGGGTGCATGTCAATCTATGCAGTTGCAAGCATCAGAAATACAATTACGGTAAGCAAAGTAAGCTTCCTGAGACTTGTACATCTGCTTAGAATCGTGTGCTTTGCATAGACTAGCGAGCAGTACATGGTGAAGGTGGTGGGATGTTTGAAGGTACAGCAGCAAAGAGATGTCTTAACACTGCTTGTCCCAGCTGTGAATCTTGTCTGGAATGTGCATCCAGACAGTAACTTTGTGCGAAATTATGTATAAAAATCCAATTAGCTGCTTTGCAAATGGAATTTAAAAGGACATTCACAATAAAAGCTGAGATAGCTCCTGTACCATGTGTTGAGTGTGCTTTGGGCATGAAAGGCAGAGCTTGGTTTGAAAGGGAGTAACAAAGTTGAATGCATTTAATTATCCATTTTGAGATAGCCGATTTAGAGACCCAATCCCCTTCTCTGCCAGTGGCTATGGACCCAAAGATTGATCAACTTTTCTTATTGGCTTTGTCTTGTTAATGTTACGCATTACAGTGCTCCTAACATCTAATGTATGGAGGCTGTTTTCTGCTGAATTGGTAGAGTTTTGGAAGAAAGCTGGAAGTTGTATGGGCTGGTTGACAAGTAATTTTGAAATAAATTTAGGAGAAAAACGTGGATGTGTTCTTAGCACCACTTTGTCTTTACAAATGACAAAGCAATCTTGGAACAGAGAGTGCTTGCAGTTCACAGACCCTTCTAATGTATGTATTGGCAATGAGGAATGCAGTCTTCTAAGTGAGGTGTTTAAGACTGATCTTATGCATTGGCTCAACGGGGGGCCCATGTGCTTTCTAAGAACAATATTTAAATCCCATCCATGAGTTGGGTTAGAAATAGGTGGGTGTAATCTTTTAACCCCCTCCATGAATGCCTGTACTACTGGTACCTTCCACTAAGACAGTTTAGTTTGAGAGGTGGTGTATGCAGAGAGTGCTGCTAAATGGAGTAAGAGTTAAAGACTAAACCTGAATCTAACAGGTAAAGTAAACAGAGAGCAATGTGTAAATGAGAACAATCAATTGGGTTGATGTCTTGAGCTTTGCACAAGATAACAAACCGTTTATTGTAGTAGCAATGTCTGGTGTTAGGTTGGTGTGCCACTTCAAGGATGTCCATATATGTTTGTGTTAAGTTTAAATGACCAAAATCTAGGACTTCAGGAGCCAAGCTGCCATGTTCAGTGCCAAGTTCAGTGTTCGTATGGTATGCTGTCCCCTGATGTTGGGACAGCATGATGTATGGGCATGGAGGTTTCACTGGTGAGCAAAGGGACATTGCAAGCAGGTGCGAGAACCATGCTCGATGTGCCCGTATTGGAGCTATTAGAATGAGTTTGACTTGTTCCTGGTGTATCTTGTGGATTATCTTGTTGAGTAGTGGTGTTGGGGGGCGGGGGGGAGCGTGGCTAAGCGAGCCATGGAGTAGACGTGGTTGTGGGGAAGTTGCGAGTAGTTCTATACAGTATCCGCCTGCTACTGTGGACAGCACCCATCTGTCTGTGGTGTTTCCCTCCCATGCGTGGGTGAAGCCGGAAAAGCTTCCTCCTACTGGAGAAGCATGGGAGGGCACCTGAAGCGGAATGTTGTTGCTCTGAGGTGGTGTTCCACCTCGAGCAGGGCCTCTGCCCACACCATGACCACTGCGTTGTCATCTGGGATAGCCCTGGGAGGATTGGCTTTGATTATTTCCCCAAGAGGAACCCTGGCCTTGATAGTAGCTGGATCCTCGTTGAGTTTTGGCCTCGAAACCGGCAAAAATTTCCGTTACCCCTTTGATCAGAAGGATTGTTAGTGAGTTGACCTAAAGATTTAAGAGTGTCCTACTCGTCCTTTGCTATTTTAAGTGTCTCTTCAACGCCCTGACCGAAGAGCACGCTAGGTTCCACTGGCATGTTTATTAGAGTGGCCTGCGTTTCCGGTCTAAAACCTGACTAGCTATCCATGCATGCCTCTTAATAACAGCCCCTTGCGTATTGACTATTCCGGCATTGTCCGCTGTGTCAAAATTGGATTTAAGGAGACGGCTAGACATAGCCCTCCCATCTGCAGCCACCTGTGCTAGACCTTTCTTCCCACTTGTGGCAGTTGTAACTAGCCAAGAGTTGCATTGTTCGCTATCCTGGTTTGATAGGCCGCAAAGGAGGTGACATTTCTGCCCATGGCATAGATCTTTTTCCTCCCCTCATCAGGTGGAGCCTCGTAGGAAGCAAGGGGTGTGTCTGCTCTCTTTCTAGTTGTAGTGACAACTAAGGAGTCTGGTTTTAGTTGGACTCTAATATATAATGGGTCCGAAGGGGCAGCCCTGAATAATTTCTCCACACGTGGGTTTACAGCCCGTGTGAGATTGGGGGCTTCTAAACATGGCTGTATTCTGCACTGCACTGATTTCAGTAGCGGGATAAAATGGGCCACTGTTTTTTTGTCCCCAAGGATTTGTTCTGCAAAGTCTCTATCCTCCTGTACCTTCTGGGTGTCAATCTGAAAGTGCTCAGCCGCCTTGGCTAGCACTTCATTGAGGAGGGGTTGACTATCAATAGGGGAATTCGACAACTGGAGTGTCTTGGTTAAGAGGGGAATCTATAGAGTACATATTAGGCTCTTGGTCTGCCTCTGGGTCCTCGTCATCCCCATAAAAAAGGTCCTCTGTATCCTCATCAATAAGCTGAGGGTCAGATGCCTCTACAAAGGGGGGGGGGGATCTTCTTGGTCTGATTCAGGGTCATGGAGATCTATGACTGTACTCTGTAAAGGAGCATTTGAACGAGACCTCTTAGAAGGGGGTTGAGTAGGTAAGGCAGAGGCCTGAGAGCCAGATGGTGCTGTGGTGGGAGGGGTGGAGTTGAAGCTCTGAAGGTAATCCGGGTTCTTCTCAAAAAATTGCCATAAAGGTAATTCTTCTCATCACTCTGTCAATGTCCTGTGAAGATCATTCTTTGGAATTTGGGATTATTACAGATTGAGGGGAAAGTCCTAGGTCCTCATCTGTGCGAGGCATCAGGTTAGGCCTACATTCTGTAGGTTTTGCTTTGGGCTTGGAAGATTTAGACTTTTCCTTCTGAGGGCTCTTGTCCCTATTTGGGGTCTTTGAGGTCTTGTTGTGATGTTTTCCCCTCCCCGGGGCCCAGAGGAGTGTTTTACAGACTTCTTGGGCCTTTCAGGAATTTCAGCTGCTGGTAAGGCCGAGGCCTTGTCCGAGGACAATCGACCTTGGGAGGCGACACCCTTGCCGTCTTTTGACAGTTGGGCCCTGTCGTGTGGCAATCAAGCGAGATTTCCCAGAGGACTGGGACTCAGCAGACCTTCCCCTGGGTGTCGATCGTTGCCGATCACTTGACCCTTGTGTCGAGTCTCAACCTGGGTCTATGTGCTTAGTGGGGTGTGTTTTTGCAGCGCTACCGCCGCCGGGTGTAGTCCACACAACATGGCCGCCGGCCTGTCCTACGGGGTCGGGGGCCTGCGCTTGAATAGCTGGAGCTACTCCGTCGCCCTCGCCGTCCGAAAGGTCGACGTCACTGCAATCGCTGAAAGCGCCTTCCACCTCCATTGTCTCGAGCGGCCTGGCGTAGAGGGCCCAGCGTTTCGTGGAGCGGTCCTTAAACATATTTGGCTTGAAGAGCCTGCACACTCGACAAGACGTTTCGACGTGGTCTCTTGGAAGACACAAGTTACAAACTAAGTGTTGGTCTTAGCCACGGGAACTTGCCATTACACTTGGGGTCAGAATTAAAAAAGGTGTATTTTCCATAATTATAGTTTATGGAAGCTGGGCGAACAAAGTGTAGGCAGGGGAGTATATGCATCCTAAAATATCCACCCCCATCTCTCCCTACTGTCTGGGACGAGGCCCACGTTGGCCTTTCAAGGCCGAAAGGTCTGTCGCGGTAGTCTTCCACGAGCAGTTCTTCTGTCTTCACCCGCGTGATGTTTCGGAGGTTGGTGAAAGGATAGAAAGAAATACTATCGCTAATTGTAAATAGTCAATGGCTTTTCGCCGAAAGAAACTTCGCTATACACATCCATCTAGAATGGCGGAAAAAACAATCTGAGGGATCCCAATGCGTGAGGGATCATGGTTACAGTGGACGTCACACTAGGGATAGTATTACTGGCACGCCCTGTTGACGTCCCTTTTCGAGTTTCAAAAACAACAACTGTAATACTCTGCAGCTTCCACTAAATGTTGGCCTATGCACAGCATGTGATTGATCTAAGCCGATTCCATAAGCCTCAGAAATATATGAGATACATTACTCACCGTAATCGTATTTCTGATGCTTGCATCCGCTTAGATTCACAGTTGTTGTTTTTGAAACTCGAAAAGGGACGTCGACACAGGGCATGCCAGTAATACTATCCCTAGTGTGACGTCCACTGTACCCATGATCCCTCACGCGTCTAGGAGCCTCAGATTGTATTTTTTCTGCCATGAGGTGTAGCGCGAGTACAGATAATCCAAGCAGATAGATAGATAAGACTACAAGCATCCATGCGCTTTCTCTCAGAGGGGAGGAAGGGTGGTTCGCATGTGAATCTAAGCAGACACAAGCATCAGAGATACGATTACGGTGAGTAATGTATCTCTTCTGAGGCTTGTTGAATCTGCTTAGATCACATGCTGTGCATAGATTAGCGAGCAGTGTTAGAAGAAGGAGGTGGGATGTGAGAAGGGTCATGAGCAAATAATTGTCTTAAAACCGCTTGTCCCACTTGTGTATCTGCCTTGGAATGGGTGTCAATGCAGTAGTGCCGAGTAAAAGTGTGAATAGAGCTCCAAGTAGCTGCTTTGCAAATGGTGTCAAGGGGTACATTTGCAATGAAAGCCATAGTGGCCCCAATGCCTCTTGTAGAGTGGGCTCTTGGCGTGAAAAGCAGAGTTTTTTCAGAAAGAGAGTAACACAGCTGGATACAGTTAACAATCCACTTAGAGACGGCACCTTTAGAGACGCGATCTCCCTCTCCGCCTGTAGCTACGGAGACAAACAGTTGATCTTTTTTCCTTAGAGGTCTGGTCTTGTTTACATAGTAGAGGACCGCCCTACGCACATCTAGGGTGTAGTTTCACCTCAGCCGAGACTTGTGGGTCTTGGAAGAAAGCCGGAAGCTCGATGGACTGGTTCACGTGGAATTTAGAAATAAACTTAGGTGAGAACCTAGGGTGTGTACGTAAAACCAGTTTATCTTTATGAACTGTAAAGAATGGATCCTGCACTGACAGAGCCTGAATTTCACTGACCCTTCTTATAGATGCTATTGCTACTAAGAAGGCTGCCTTATAAGTCAAGTGTTTGAGACTGCTTTTAAGCATGGGTTCGAATGGGGGGCCCATGAGTTTAGACAGCACCACGTTCAGGTCACATCCTGGTGGTGGGTTAGATATAGGAGCATGAAGTCTCTTTACTCCCTCCATGAAAGTTTTAACCACTGGTATCTTCCACCACAGCACCTTGTTATGGGATGTGGTGTATGCTGACAGCGCTGCCAGGTGTACCTTCAGTGAGTTAAATACCAGTCCTGCATCCAGCAGGTGGAACATTTATGTGACAATAGTGGAAGGAGTGCAATCAACTGGGTTGACTTGCTCATTCTGGCACCAGATAACGAATTGTTTCCATTTGTCAAGTAGCAGTGCCTCGTGTTTGGCTTCCTAGATTCCTTTAGGATGTCCATACACCTCTGAGATAATCTGAGATGTCCGAACTTTATGACCTCAGGAGCCATGCTTCTAGGTTCATTGACTTGGGTTGACGATGCACTGTTTGACCTTGGTGCTGGGACAGTAGGTTGTACCAGCCCGGGAGTCTGATGGGTTCGCACACCGCTAGTCTGCATAGGTGTGGAAACCACGGTTGTCTTGCCCACATGGGAGCAACTAGGACGAGCGTCATTGACTCTCTGTTCACCTTGTTGACCACCTTCCTGATGAGGTGTTGGTGGAAAAGCGTACGCAAACATCCCTGACCAGTTCATCCACAGGGCGTTCCCCTGGGAGTCTAGCTGGGGGAGCCTGGATGCAAATCCTGGGCACTGTCTGTTTTCGCTTGTGGCGAATAGGTCTATAGTGGGGAAACCCCACTGAGAGAAGATCTCTTCTACAATTTCTCTGTGTAGACACCATTCGTGTTCCTCTGGGAGGGGATCTCTGCTCAATTGAGATCCCTTGGAACATGTTGAGATGACAGGAAGATCTTCCATCTGAGTGCCCATATCCAAATTTTCTGGGCCAGCTTGGACAGATTTGGCGAACAAGTCCCTCCCTGCTTGTTTATGTAAAACATGGCTGTAGTGCTGTCCGTCCGGATCTGCACTGATAGATTCAGCAGGTAGGGCTCGAACGCTTGAAGCGCTCTGAATACTGCCAGAAGCTCTAGCAGGTTGATGTGATTCTTGGCCACTAAGTGAGACCAGAGACCCTGAGCTGTGTGGTGGAGGAGGTGAGCTCCCCACACTGTCGGGCATGCATCGGTTGTGACTACCGCCTGTATCTCGGGATCGTAAAAGGGTTTCCACTTGGACAGATTTTCTCTTGTCCACCAGTAAAGGCTTTGTACAAGTGTTGGCAAAACGACCACTAGATCGTCCCACTGACCACTTGCCTGAGACCACTGTTTCGCCAACCATTCCTGCATGGGACGCAGGCACGCGTGGGGGACCAGGTAAATACATGACGCCATCTTGCCTAGCAAACACATTGCTTTGCGTACCGTTATCTGGCGACCGGCCTGATATTGCGGAATTTGAAGCAGTATTTTCCAAATTCTTTCCTCTGATGGAAAGGTCAACCCCTCTTGCGTGTCTAGGATAGCTCCAAGGAACTGTTTGGAGGTGCTTGGCACCAGACTTGACTTCTTCTTGTTTATTGAGAAGCCTAATTCGAAGAGGAGGTCGATCGTCCTTTGAATGTTTGTTCTGCAAATTACTGGGGTCCCCCCCAAGTGATGAGCCAGTCGTCCAGGTAAGGGTACACCGGGATTGCCTTCCTGCGTAGGTGTGCTGCTGCCACCACCAGTACCTTGGTGAATAACCTTGGAGCCGAGGCTACCCCGAAGGGCAGTACCTTGAACTGGTAGTGCCGACTGTCCACCTTGAAGCGCAAGTACTTTCTGTGCGCTGGGAACATGGAAATATGAAAATAGGCATCTTTCATGTCCAATGTTGCCATGTAATAGCCCTTTTTTAGGAGAGGGATTACCTCCTGGAGAGTAGACATGCAAAAATTTTTGTGGCTTGACATACTTGTTTGCAGGCTGTAAGTCCAATACTGGGCGCATGGTCAATTTTTTTTTTTTGGCAAAAGGAAGTAAGTTGAATAAATACCCTTGTTTACCTGGTGTCCCGGGACGAGTTCTATCGCGTCCTTTGCTTGAAGATTGACAATCTCCTCGAGGAGGATCTTCTGGTGGTCCAAATAATGTATTTTTTGTAGTGGAGGGTGGTTTTGGGGACGCTCTAACAGTTCTATGCAGTATCCTGCGGACACTGTGGACAGCACCCATCTGTCTGAAGTGATCCCTTCCCAAGCTTGGGTGAAGTTGGAAATACGTCCCCCTACTGGGGATGTGTGAGAAGGGACCCTGAACGGAACGTCACTGTTTTGATGGAGGCATGCCACCGCCTCTACTGGGGCTGCCTCTACCCTTACCACGCACTCTTATTACCCCTGCCATAACCCTGGGCAGACTGCTGGCTGTTCCATTGTGTACCCTGCCCCTGAGAATAGTTAGACCCTCTCTGGGAATTTTGTCCGCGTGGGCCATGAAAATTGCCATTCCCTCTCTGGTTAGGGGGTTTATTGGTTAGTTGGCCTAGGGATTGGAGTATCTCATACTCATCCTTGGCATTTTTCAGCGCGCCCTCGACCGCCTTTCCAAACAATAGATCCGGCTCCACCGGTTTGTCTATCAATGAAGCCTGGGTTTCGGCTTTGAACCCAGACTGTCGCAACCAAGCATGCCTTTTTAATAACAGTACCTTCTGCTATCAATCTGCCGGCGTTATCCGCGGCATCAAAGGTTGCTTTTAATACGCAACCGGACACGGCTCTTCCTTCCAACGAAACTCATGCCAATTGGCTTTTTAAGGGTTCTGGGGCAGAATCTATGAGTGCTGCGACTTCTTCCCACTGATGGCAGTTGTAGCTGGCCAGCAGGGTGGTGGAGTTGGCAATCCTTGCCTGGTAGGCGGAAGTGGAGGCTACTTTCCTGCCCGAGCCATAAATCTTCTTGCTCTCCTTGTCGGGAGGAACTTCCGACGATGACAAGGGTGTTCCCGCCCTCTTACGGGTGTTAGTAACTACCAGGGAGTCCGGTTTCAGATGCCCTCTTATGTACACAGTGGGTCTGTTTGGGCTGCCCTGAAAAGCTTCTCAACTCTGGGTTTTACCGCCCTAGTGAGATAGGGATCAACAAAGGAAGGGTCTATCCTCCTTTGTATAGACTTAAGGATAGGGATGGCCTGCGCAACAGGTCTCCTTTCGACCACAAACTCTTCGGCAAAATGCCTCTCTTCCCGAGCACCCTGGGTGTCAATGTGGAAGTGTTCTGCTGCTCTGGACAGCACTTCATTCAAAAGAGGCTGGTTATCGACAGGGGCGTTGGTAACCGGGGGTTCTTGATCTACCGGGGAATCTAGCCTGTAGGTTTCTGGGTTGTCCTCCTCCTTTTGGTCCTCGTCATCCCCGTAGTAGCCTGTCCCAGTTTGTTCTTCCAACATGTCCAAATCTGGATCCTCATAAAGGGATGGATTTCCCCGATATTGAGAATAGGGCTGTATACTGAAGGGGTCTGAAGTAGGAGCTTCAACCCGGGACTTCTTACTTGGGGGTATAGGATCCTTAGAGCCTGAGGGAGTTGACCCGTCGGGGGTAAGAGAAAATGTTCAGGGTTTTTGGCGTAGAAATCTGCCAATGATGACATCCTTGACATGACTGTGTCATCAGTAGACCACTCTCTTGAACTGGGAATGATTCTTTCTTGAAGGTCTTTCCCTGTCTTATCTAGACTAAACCTACTGGTTTGAACAGGGGTCTTTCGGATAACAGAAGACCGAGACTTGTCCATCTGTTTAAGTGGGGTTGAAAGTCTGAGGTTTGGAAGTAGGCTGAGACTGCTTCCTCTGTTTTTCACCTTCCCCGTGTGTGGAATAGTGTTTACCCTGTTTTTTCGCCCCCCCCAGAGTCTTCTGACGCCTGGTGCCGAGGTTCGGGGGTAGTGTCCCTATCTCTGTATAGTGGAGGTTGGGACTCGGGAGCAGCCGTTGCGCGGCCTGTAGACGCCGACTCCTGGAGTGCGGACTGGGGATAGAGGTCGGTCTCGTCTTCTGACGATCAAACCTCTGTTACCTTAGGGAGCGAGGCACTTCTGGCAACAGTGGATGGTCGCCTGGAGTCATGCAGCGATCTAGATCGATAACGCCCAGAGGACACCGAAACGGACCATTCTGTATGTGCCTCTTTCGGAGTACTCGGCGTGCGCGTCGAGTCTCGGTTGGACTTCATGTGTTTTGTGGAAGTGCTGTGGGTAGCGCTTGTGTCGCCAGGGGTCTTCCCCATAGCCGCCCTGCCGGATGACCTTGCGAGGTCGGGGACTTGCGCTTGGCTGTCAATTGACGCCCCATTGCCCTCGCCGTCCGAAAAGCACGGCATCGCTGCCATCGCTGAAGGCGCCCTCCGCTGCCATGGCATCTTGACACCTGGCGTGGTGGGCGCGACGCTTGATCGAACGGTCCTTGAGTGTCTTCGGTTTGAACCTACTACACGCTCTACAGTTAGCCTCGGGGTGGTCCCTCGGTAAGCAGAGATTGCACGAGGCGTGCCTGTCGACCCAAGGGTACTTGCGGTTGCACTTGGGGCAAAATTGGAAAGGGGTACCCTCCATACGCACCATGTGGCAGCGGGCAAATAAGTGTAGGAATATATAAGAATGTACCTATATACCAAGAGTGTAGAGAATGTCCACCCTCCACTCTCCCTACTTGCAGGGCCGAGGCCAGAGGCCTTCCTAGGCCCAGGCCGAGGGCAGAGGCCTTCCGAGGCCCAAATCTGTCGTGCAGCTCTCGACGGTCGATTCTTTCTCCGTGCCGGCGTCGTGTGGATGTTCGGTGACTCGACGTTGGGGTCGAGAAATGGGGAAATAATATTTTAGCAAAAGTATGGCTAAGGCCAGGGAACTCTGCGGAAGGCTTCCGACCAGTATGGCGGAAAAAACAATCTGAGGGTCCTAGACGCGTGAGGGATCATGGGTACAGTGGACGCAACACTAGGGATAGTATTACTGGCACGCCCTGTGTCGATGCCCATTTTCAAGTTTCAAAAAACACTAGGGATAGTATTACTAACACTAATACCCCGCAGCTTCCACTAGATGTCGGCCTATGAACAGCATGTGATCTAAGCAGATTCAACAAGCCTCAGAAATAGAAAAAAAAAGAAAAAAAAATATATATATATATATATGATACATTACTCACCGTAATGGTATTTCTGATGCTTGTATCTGCTTAGATTCACATGCTGTGCATAGGCCGACATCTAGTGGAAGCTGCGGAGTATTACAGTTTGTTTTTCGAAACTCAAAAATGGGCATCGACACAGGGCGGGCCAGTAATACTATCCCTAGTGTGACGTCCACTGTACCCAAGATCCCTCACGCGTCTAGCATCCTCAGATTGTATTTTTTCTGACATGAGGTAGCATGAGGAGTAGCGCGAGTACAGATGATCCAAGCAGATAGAAGATAGATAAGATAAGACTACAAGCATCCATGCGCCTTCTCTCAGAGGGGAGGAAGGGTGGGTCGCATGTGAATCTAAGCAGATACAAGCATCAGAAATACTATTACGGTGAGTAATGTATCCTTTCTGAGGCTTGTGGAATCTGCTTAGATCACATTCTGTGCATAGATTAGCGAGCAGTGTTAGAAGGAGGTGGGATTTGAGAAGGGTCATGAGCAAATAAATGTCTTAGAACCGCTTGTCCCACTTGTGTATCTGTCTTGGAATGTGTGTCAATGCAGTAGTGCTGAGTAAAAGTGTGAAGAGCTCCAAGTAGCTGCTTTGCAAATGGTGTCAAGGGGAACATTTGCAATGAAAGCCAGAGTGGCCCCAATGCCTCTTGTCAAGTGGGCTCTGGGCGTAAAAGGCAAGGTTTTGTAAGAAAGAGTAACACAACTGGATACAGTTGACAATCCACTTAGAGATGGCACCCTTAGAGACGCGATCTCCCTCTTTCCCTGTGGATACGGAGACAAACAGTTGATCTGTTTTCCTAAGCGGCCTGGTCTTGTTTACGTAGTAAAGGACCACCCTATGCACATCTAGGATGTGTAGTTTAACCTCAGCCGAGCTTTGTGGGTTTTGGAAGAAAGCCGGAAGCTCGATGGACTAGTTTACATGGAATTTGGAAATAAACTTAGGTGAGAACCTAGGGTGTGTCCGTAAAACCAGCTTATCCTTATGAATAGTAAAGAAAGGATCCTGCACTGACAGAGCCTGAATTTCACTGACCCTTCTTATGGATGTAATGGCTACTAAGAAGGCAGTCTTATAGGTCAGGTGTTTGAGACTTGTCTTATGCATGGGCTTGAATGGGGGGCCCATGAGTTTAGATAGCACCACGTTCAGGTCCCATCCTGGTGGTGGGTTAGATATAGGAGGATGAAGTCTCTTTACTCCCTCCATGAAGGCTTTAACCACGGGTACCTTCCACCACGACACCTTGCTATGTGAGGTGGTGTACGCTGACAGTGCTGCCAGGTGTACCTTTAGTGAGTTGAAAACCAACCCTGCGTCCAGCAGGTGGAGCATGTATGTCACGATTGTGGAAGGAGTGCAATCAACTGGGTTGATTTGTTTATTCTGGCACCAGATAACGAATCTCTTCCATTTGTCGAAGTAGCAATGCCTCGTGTTAGGTTTCCTAGACTCTTTTAGGATGTCCATACACCTCTGTGGTAAATTGAGATGTCCAAACTCTATGACCTCAGGAGCCATGCTGCTAGGTTCATGGAGTTGGGTTGAGGATGCACCTTCTGTCCTTGATGCTGGGACAAAAGATTGTAGCAGCCCGGGAGTTTGATGGGATCGCACACCGAGAGTCTGTGTAGGTGTGGAAACCACGGTTGTCTCGCCCACATGGGAGCAACTAGGACGAGGGTCATTGACTCTTTTCATCTTGTTTACCACCTTCCTGATGAGAGGAGTTGGTGGAAAAGCGTACGAAAACATCCCTGACCAGTTCATCCACAGGGCGTTCCCCAGGGAGTCTGGTTGGGGAAACCTGGATGCGAATCCTGGGCACTGTCTGTTTTCGCTTGTGGCGAATAGGTCTATAGTGGGGAAACCCAACTGAGAGAAGAGATCTTCTACGATTTCTCTGTGTAGACACCATTCGTGTTCCTCTGGAAGGGGATCTCTGCTCAAAGCGTCCGGTAGAGAATTGAGATCCCCTGGAACATGTTGAGATGACAGAAAGATGTTCTGTCTGAGTGCCCATATCCACATTTTCTGGGCAAGTCTGGACAGATTTGGCGAACGAGTCCATCCTTGCTTGTTCAGGTAGAACATGGCTGTCGTGGTGTCCGTCCGGATCTGCACCGAAAGGTTCAGCAGGTGGGGCTCGAACGCTTGAAGTGCTCTGAAAACTGCCAGAAGCTCTAGCAGGTTGATGTGATTCTTGGCCACTGTGTGAGACCAGAGACCCTGAGCAGTGTGGTGGAGATGGTGAGCTCCCCATCCTGTCAGGCATGCGTCCGTCGTGACTACCGCCTGTATGTCGGGATCGTAAAAAAGTTTCCCCTTGGATAGATTGTCTCTTGTCCATCAGTGGAGGCTTTGTACAAGTGTTGGCGAAACAACCACTAGATCGTCCCACTGACCACTTGCCTGAGACCACAGTTTCGCCAACCATTTTTGCATGGGACGCATGCGCAGGCGCACGTGGGGAACCAGGTAAATACAGGACGCCATCATGCCCAGCAAACGCATTGCTTTGCGTACTGTTAACTGGCGACCGGTTTGATATTGCGGAATTTACAGTAGTATATTCCGAATTCTTTCCTCTGAAGGAAAAGCCAACCCCTCTTGAGTATTTAGAACAGCTCCTAGGAACTGCTTGGAGGTGCTGGGCACCAGACTTGATTTTTTTTCGTTTATGGAGAAGCCCAATTCAAAGAGGAGGTTGATAGTTCTTTGAATGTTTGTCCTGCAAATTACTGGGGTCTCCCCCGTGATGAGCCAGTCATCCAGATAAGGGTACACTGGGATTGCCTCCCTGCGTAGGTGTGCCGCCGCCACCGCCAGTACCTTGGTGAATACCCTTGGAGCCGAGGCTATCCCGAAGGGCAGTACCTTGAACTGGTAGTGCTGACTGTCCACCTTGAAGCGCAGATATGTTCTGTGCGCTGGAAACATGGAAATATGAAAATAGGCATCTTTCATATCAAATGTTGCCATGTAATCCCAGTTTTTAGGAGGGGAATTACCTCTTGGAGAGTAGTCATGCAAAATTTTAGGGGCTTGACATACTTGTTTGCAGGCCGTAAGTCCAATACTGGGCGCATTGTCAAATCTTTTTTTGGCACAAGGAAGTAAGTTGAATACCCTTGTTTACCTGGTGTCCCGGGACGAGTTCTATCGCGCCCTTTTCAAGAAGATATTCGATCTCTTCGAGTAGGATCTTCTGGTGGTCTAAGGAGTGTATTCTTTGTCGTGGAGGGTTGTTTCGGGGACGCTCTAGTAGTTCTATGCAGTATCCTGCGAACACTGTGGACAGCACCCATCTGTCTGATGTGATCCCTTCCCAAGCTTGGGTGAAGATGGAAATGCGTCCCCCTACTGGGGATGCGTGAGAAGGGACCCTGAACGGAGCGTCACTGTTTTGGTGGAGGCGTGCCCCCTCCTTTATTGGGACTGCCTCTACCCCTACCATAACCTCTTTTGTTACCCCTGCCATAACCCTGGGTAGACTGCTGGTTAGTGTTCCATGGAGTACACTGGCCTTGGGAATAGTTTGAGCCTCTTTGGGAGTTTTGTCCGCGAGGCCGACGAAAATTGCCATTCCCTCTCTGGTTAGGGGGTTTGTTGTTTAGTTGCCCTAGGGACTTGAGTGTCTCGTACTCGTCCTTGGCATTCTTCAGCGCGTCCTCGACCGCCTTTCCAAACAATAGATCCGGCTCCACCGGCTTATCTATCAATGATGCTTGGGTCTCGGCCTTGAAACCAGACTGCCGTAGCCAAGCATGCCTCTTGATGACCGTGCTTTGAGCAATTAATCTGCCGGCGTTATCCGCGACATCAAAGGTTGATTTTAAAATGCAACCTGACACATCTCTCCCCTCTGCCGAAACTCGTGCCAATTGGCTTTTTAAGGGTTCTGGGGCGGAGTCTATGAGAGCCGCGACTTCTTCCCACTGGTGGCAGTTGTGACTAGCCAGTAGGGTGGTGGAGTTGGCAATCCTTGCCTGGTAGGCGAAAGTGGAGGCTACTTTCCTGCCCAAGCCATAAATCCTCTTGCTCTCCTTGTCGGGGAGAGCTTCGGACGATGACAAGGGTGTTCCTGCCCTCTTACGGGTGTTTGTAACACCCAGGGAGTCCGGTTTGAGATGTCCCCTTATGTACAGTGGGTCAGATTGGGCTGCTCTGAAAAGCTTTTCAATTCTGGGGTTTACTGCCCTAGTGAGATTGGGGTTAACAAGGGAAGGGTCTATCCTCCTTTGTATTGACTTAAGGATAGGGATGGCCTGAGCAACAGGTCTGCTGTCTCCCACCAATTCCTCTGCAAAGTCCCTCTCTTCCTGAGCACTTTGGGTGTCAATGTGGAAGTGCTGTGCCGCTCTGGGCAGGACCTCATTCAGGAGAGGCTGGTTGTCGACAGGGGAGTCGGTAACGGCGGGTTCTTTCTCTACCGGGGAATCTACCCTGTATGTATCTGGGTCATCGTCCTCCTCTTGGACCTCATCATCCCCATAATAGCCCGTCCCAGTTTGTTCTTCGAACATGCCCACGTCTGGATCCTCACCAAAGGATGGATCTTCCTGATATTGAGAATAGGGCTGTATATAGAAGGGGTATGAAGACTTGTTGGTGCTTCACCCCGGGACTTCTTACTTGGGGGTATTGGATCCTTAGAGCCCGAGGGAGTTGACCCTTCTGGGGTCAAAGAGAGAAAGTGTTCCGGGTTTTTGGCGTAGAAATCTGCCAATGACGACATCCTTGACATTACTCTGTCTATGTCATCACTGGACCATTCCTTGAACTGGGAATAACTCTTTCCTGGAGTGCTTTCCCCGTTTAATCCTGACTAGACCTACTGGCCTGAACAGGGGCCTTAGGCTGTTTAGGTGGAGTAGAATGTAGTTTAGGAGTGGAAGTAGGCTGGGACGGCTTACTTCGTTGTTTTCCCCACTCCCCGCGGGTGGAAGAGTGTTTCCCCAATTTTTGGGCCCTATCAGAGCTTTTCAATGCCTGGCGCCGAGATTCGGGGGTAGAGTCCCGGTCTCTGGAGAGAGAAAGGGATTCGGTAGCAGCCTTTGCGCTGCCTGCAGACGCCGACTCCTGGAGTGCGGCCTGGGGGTAGAGGTCGGCGTCGTCTTCCAATGACCGAACCGCAGTCACTAAGGGGAGCAAGGCACTCTTAGCAACAGAGGAGGGTTGCCTGGTGTCATGAGGCGATATCGAATGCGAACGCCCAGAGGACACTGACTCGGTGGACCGTTCTCTACGTGCCGCTTTCCGAGAACTCGACGTGCGCGTCGAGTCTCGGTTGGACCTTTGTTTGCTGGAAGTGGTGTGGGTAGCGCTCGTGTCGCCGGGTGTCTTCCCCATAGCTGCCCTGCCGGACAACCTTCCGAGGTCGGGGACTTGCGCTTGGCTGTCCATCGACGCCACATTGCCCTCGCCTTACGAAAGTACTACGTCGCTGCCATCGCTGAAGGCACCCTCCGCGGCCATGGCCTCTTGTCGCCTGGCGTGGTGGGCCCAACGCTTTATCGAATGGTCCTTAAGGGTCTTCGGTTTGAACCGACTGCACGCTCTGCAATTCGCCTCGGGGTGGTCCCTCGGCAAGCAGAGGTTACACGTGGCATGTCTGTCAACCCAAGGATACTTGCGGTTGCACTTGGGGCGAAATTGAAAAGGGGTACCCTCCATACGCACCCTGTGGCAGCGGGCTGGGAGTGTAGGAACATAAGTAATGTACCTATATTAATCAGAGTGTAGGATGTGTGCCACCCCCCACTCTCCCTACTTGCAGGGCTGAGTCCAGAGGACTTCCGAGGCCCGGGCCGAGGCCAGAGGCCTTCCGAGGCTCAAATCCGTTGCTGTAGTTCGACGGTTGACTTTTCTCCGATCCGGCATCGAGTGTCGATGTTCGGAGACTCGACGTATTGGAATAAATGGGGAAATATATAACAATATTTGCAAAATCTGACTAAGTCAGGGAACTCTGCTCAGTGCTTCCGACCAGCATGGCGGAAAAAAAACAATCTGAGGGTCCTAGACGCGTGAGGGATCATGGGTACAGTGAACGTCACACTAGGGATAGTATTACTGGTACGCCCTGTGTCGACGCCCATTTTCAAGTTTCAAAAAACAAACTAATACTCCGCAGCTTCCACTAGATGTCGGCCTATGCACAGCATGTGATCTAAGCAGATTCCACAAGCCTCAGAAATATATATATATAATACATTACTCACCGTAAACCTATTTCTGGTGCTTATATCTGCTTAGATTCACATACTGTGCATAGGCCGACATCTAGTGGAAGCTGCAGAGTATTACAGTTGTTTTTGAAATTTGAAAAGGGACGTCGACAGGGCATGCCAGTAATATTATCCATAGTGGGATGTCCACTGTACCCATGGTCATTCACGCGTCGAGGTCCCTCAGATTGTTATTTGTCTGACGTGAGGTAGCATGAAGGGTAATGTGAGTACAGGTGTATTAAAGCAGATAAGTATCAGAATAGCTCATATAAACATCCATGCACCTTCTCTCTAAGGGGATGATGGGTGGGCGCTTGTGAATCTAAGCAGATACAAGCATCAGAAATACAATTACAGTGATTAATATTTCCATTCTGAGGCTTGTGGAATCCGCTTAGATCACATGCTATGCATAGATTTGTGAGCAGTGTTAGGAGAAGGTGGAGGGTTGAGAGTGCAGCGGCAAATTGATGCTTTAGAACTGCTTGTCCCACCTGTATATCTGCTTTGAATTGAGTGCCAATGCAGTAAGGCTGAGTGGATGTATGTACTGAGATCCATGTAGCTGCTTTGCAAATGGCGTCTAGCGGGACATTTGCAATAAAAGCCAAGGAAGCTCCTGAACCCCTTGTGGAGTGAGCTCTTGGTGTGAAAGGCAGTGTTTTGCTTGATAATGAGTAACAGAGCTGTATGCATCTGACTATCCACCTGGAGATAGCATTCTTGGAAGTGTGGTCTCTTTCTCTGCCTGGTGCTACAGAGACAAACAGTTGGTCCGTTTTCCTAAGCGGTCTGGTCTTGTTTACATAGTAAAGGACCGCCCTCCTTACATCTAGTGTATGGAGTTTGTTCTCAGCTGAGCTTGTTGGATTCTGGAAGAAGGCCGGTAGCACAATGGATTGGTTCACGTGAAATATGGAAATTAATTTCAGTGAAAACCTAGGGTGTGTATGTAAAACCAATTTGTCCTCGTGTATGATAAAGAAGGGGTCCTGCACCGACGATACTTGCAGTTCACCAACTCTTCCTATAGAAGAAACAGCCACTAAGAAGGCAGTCTTGTATGTCGGGTGTTTAAGACTGGACTTCTGCATAGGCTCAAAGAGAGGTCCCATGAGCTTTGCAAGTTCTACATTGAGCTCCCAGCTTGGCGGTGGGTTTGAAATTGGAGGGTGGAGTCTCTTTACTCCCTCCATGAACACCTTAATGAATGGAACTTTCCACCATGATACCTTAACTCTGAGAGGTAGTGTAAGCTGATAAAGCCGCCAGGTGGACCTTTATAGAGTTGAATACTAACCCTGAGTCTAACAAGTGGAGCATACAGTTAAGAATTTGGGATGGAGTACATTCTATGGGGTTTATTTGTTTAGACTGGCACCAAATTACAAATCTCCTCCACTTGTCGAAATAACTGTCTGGTGTTTGGTTTACTTGTCTCCTTGAGGATATCCATACACCTCTGTGGTAGATTTAGATGTCCAAACTATGACCTTAGGAGCCATGCTGTCAAGTTCATTGAGTGAGGTTGAGGGCATGTTATTGCTCCTGCTTGGTCAACAAATCGGTCTGGTACGGGAGTTTGATGAGATCGCACATCACCAGTTTGCGCAGATGTGGATACCATGGTTGTCTCGCCCACATAGGAGCAACTGGGATGAGTGTCATCTGTTCTCTGTGAATCTTGCTCACTATCCTGATTATAGGAGTTGGGGGGGAAAAGCGTAAGCAAATTTCCCTGACCAGCTCATCCATATGGCGTTTCCCTTGGAGTCGGGGAATCCTGGATGCAAAGTCTGGGCATCGCTTATTTTCTCTTGTAGGGAACAAGTCTAGCGTGGGGTAAACCCACTGTGAAAAGATGTGGTCTACGACATTTGGGTCTAGTTGCCACTTGTTTTGTTCTGGTAGGGGATCTATGCTTGGAGGGTCTGCTAGAGTGTTGAGTTCCCCTGGAACGTGTTGGAAAGATAAGAACATCCCCTGTCTGAGTGCCCATTTCCATACTTTCTGTGCCAGCTTGGACAGATTTGGAGAACGTGTGCCCCCTCCGTGTTGCTGTAGAACATTACGGTGGTGCTGTCGGTTAGAATTTGTACCGACTGATTTGTCAGCTGTGATTCGAATGCTTGAAGCACTTTGAATACTGCCCAAAGTTCCAGAAGGTTGATGCGGTTCTGTGCTGTGATGTGAGTTCACAGACCATGTGCTGTGTAGTGAAGGCGATGTGCCACCCGCCCGAAGATTGATGCGTCTGTTGCAACAATCGCTTGCACAGCCGGATCGTGGAAGGGTTTTCCCCTTCAACAGATTCTCCTTTGTCCACCAGCATAAGTTTTCTACTATTGTTGGCGAAACGACCACTAGATCATCCCACTGACAGCTTGCCCGACACCATTGTTTCGCCAACCACTCCTGCAAGGTGCGCATGCGCAAATGTGCGTGCAAGACCAGTACATGCAAGATGCCAATATGTCTAGCAAACGCATTGCTTTGCGTACACTCATCCGTCAACTGGCTTGATACAGAGGTATTTGCAGTAGCATGGTTTGAACTCTTTCCTTTGATGGAAAGACTAACCCTGCTTCTGTGTTTATGACAGCTCTTAGGAACTGTTTGATTGTGCTTGGCACAAGGCTTGATTTTTTTATCGTTTATTGAGAAGCCCAATTGGAAGAGAAGGTTTATGGTTCTTTGAGTGTTTTGCCTGCAAAGTTGGGGTGACTTCCCTATAATCAGCCAGTCGTCCAGGTAGGGGTACACTAGGATTGCCTCCCGGCGCAAGTGCGCTGTCACCACCACCAGTAACTTCTCCTTGTTAGGGATTGAAAGTGTTTTTCTCCAGGTGGCTTCGGATGATCTTTTATTGTTAAGGAGGGTTTTTAGGTCAGCGGTGAACCATTCATTTAAATGGGATGAAGGTTTAGACTTTCTTCATTTAAGTGAGGCAATTTTATTAAGGGCTTGTTCTAAAGTGCAGTTGTACAGGTTCCTTGGCTAGATTTTTTGATAGACCCGTAATAGGCTGTAGTAGGGGTAGTAAGTTGTCTAGCGTTATGTTACGATTGTTTCTGGACCAGGTTTGTGGGGCGATGGAGGTGCTGGAATCGGGACGAACGCTCTACTGTATGCTAAAGGTGATGCAGTGATAGTCTGACCAGGCACAGGGCGCATTGTTAAGGATTGTAGTAGTGCAGTTTAGGTCTGCCAAACAATCTAGTTTTCTGCCCGTGTTGTGTGTAGGCTCATTGATGCAGCGCTTGAAGCCAAGTTGTGAGATAGAGTTTTCAATGGCTGTGGCATTACAGTCGTTTAGGTCATGAAGTCCAAAGTTGAGATCTCCCAGCAAAATGATTTGGGAACCAAGTTTGGTATTTTGGGTCAAGAGGGGGGTGAGATCTTCCTCGAACGAAGAAACTGAAGCAGGTGGTCAGTAGATAAGGTGGAGTAGAAGGGTGCGGGTGGCTGAAAGGGGGAGTAAGACAGAAGTTCAGACGATGGAAAATCGACTTTGGTGAGTTCTCGGAGGCCCAGACGAGATTTGGCTATGAAACCCACTCCCCCATCTTTGCCAATGCTTCTATCTGCTCTGATGATTGTGTAGTTATCCTGGAGTGCTAAGGACAAGGTTGGTCCTGCCGCAGGGTATAGCCAAGTTTCTGTTACGGCCAGGAAGTCGAGATGGTTCGTGGTGAAGTCGGCTATGTCCAGTGCATGGGCGAACATTGAATGTGCATTAATAAGAGCTCCTTTGATAGCTAGTGCATCTGGTACTCCAGGGTACAGGAGTTGAGGATGTAGGCAAGTATTTTTTTTTTATTGGGGTCAGGAGACATGGTGGGAGGAAGTGTAGGCAGGACGTTGATAGGATTGTTTGCTGCCAGCGGGGTGCCAGGTCTAATTGTCATCTAATTGCAGAGAAAACAGGAGCCCAATCTAGCATTCCTCATGCTGAGTGGACACAGGACCAAAGGTGTAGGTGGGGATGTGAAAAGGTGGATCCCTTCAGCGGGGGTGAAGGGACAATGGACATTTTTATTGGACAGTCTATAATTGGGAAACTCCATTGAAAAAAGAGGTGTTCTACGACTCCTTCGTGTAGACGCTACTCGTGTTCCTCTGCTAGGGGATCTCTGCTCAATAAGTCTGTTAGAGTTGAGTTCCCCTGGAACATGTTGTGACGACAGGTACATCTTCCGTTTGATTGCCCATTTCCAAATTTGCTGTGCAAGTCTTGGCCGATTTGGTGAACGTGTAGGCCCCCACCCCCGGTTTGGTCATATAAAACATCGCTGTAGTGCTGTCTGTTAGGATATGCACAGATAGGTTTGTTAAATGGGGTTCTAATGCCTGGAGGGCTTTCAATACTGCCAGAAGTTCCAGCAGATTGATGTGGTTCTGCACTACAGACGTGACAACCGCCTGTACCTCTGGATCGTAGAAAGGTTATCCTTTCGTTAGATTTTTTCTTGTCCACCAGCAAAGGTTTAGTACAAGTGTTGGCGAAACTACCACTATATCGTCCCACTGACCACTTGCCTGAGACCACCGTATCGCCAACCACTCCTGCATGGGTCGCATGCGGACGATCGCCTGAGGAACCAGGTAAATGCAAGATACCATCATGCCTATTAAATGCATAGCTTTGCGCACCCTTATCTGGCGGCCGGCCTGATAATGTATATTTGCAGTAACAAATGTTTTACTCTTTCCTCTGATGGAAAGACCAACCCTCCTCTGTGTTCAAGACAACTCCTAGGAACCGTTTTGAAGTACTTGGCACTAGGCTTGACTTTTTCTCATTGATGGAGAAGCCCAATTGAAAGAGGAGGTTGATTGTTCTATGAATGTTTTGTCTGCAAATCAGGGGGGACTCCCCTCTAATGAGCCAGTTGTCCAGGTAAGGGTACACTGCGCTGCCACCACCGCCAGTACCTTTGTGCATACCCTTGGAGCCGAGGCTATTCCGAAGGGCAGCACCTTGAATTGGTAGTGCAGTTTCGCTATCTTAAAACGCAAGAATCTTCTGTACGTTGGGAACATTGAAATATGTAAATAGGCATCTTTCATATCCATTGTTACCATGCAATCCCTCTTTTTTAGTAGAGGGAATTACCTCTTGTAGCGTAGTCGTGCAGAACTTCTGTGGCTTGACATATTTGTTTGCAGGGCGCAAATCTAATATTGGGCGCATTGTTAGGTCTTTCTTTGGCACCAGGAAGTAAGTTGAATAAATACCCGTGTTTACCTGGTAGGCGGGGATGACTTCGATGGCGTCCTTTAATAAAAGTGTGGCCATCTCTTCAAGAAAAGGATACGCTGGTGTTCTTCTGAGTGGATCTTCTGTCGTGGGGGGTGGTCGTGTGGACATTGGAGTAGTTGTATACAGTATCCGCCTGCTACTGTGGCCAGCACCTCTCTGTCTGAGGTGATTCCCTCACATGCATGGGTGAAGCTGGAAATGCAGCGTCCTACTGGAGAAGCATGGGAGGGCAACTGAAGCGGAATTCCACCGCTTCTGAGGTGGTGTGTCATCTCAAGCAGGGCCTCTGCCCGGAATACAACCTCTGCGTTGTCCTCTAGGATAGCTCTGGGAGGATTGGCCTTGATTATTTCCCCAGGAGGAACCCTGGCCTTGCTTTTCATTAAGTTCATCGTCTGCAGTGGAGTGAAAAAAGCCTCCCAGACCCCTCGAATGTCGCAGGTTGAGAATGCACTCCTGCACATCAGGGTTAAACTTGGTTGCCTTAGGCCAAGCTGTCCTCATGTCTGTGGCGACACAGATAGCTCTGCCCGAGGTGCCAATGTGTATCACGGTGGACTCCATCCTGGGCCACTATCTTCACCTCTGCCAACCCTGTCCTGAATCACACCTAACTATTGCACAGGGAGCTCCAGGAGAAAGTCCGCAATCTGCCGCCAAAGCTTTTGGTTCACTGCTGCCAACATGGCACTCGCGTTGGCCTGGCGCAGGTGGAGCGTAGCAGAGTATATATTATTGTCATAGAACTCCAACAGCTTTTCCTCCTACCCTAGGAGGGAAGACGAGGGGGGTAGGTGAAGAAGCTTGAGGTTTAGAGAAAATGGAGGCTACAGCTATAACAAATGCATGAAGTTGGGGGTGCCCTGATAGTTTGAGTGGATCCCCTTCCGCCTACCTATACTTGGCATCAAGGCCCTTATTTGTAGGCTGTGTGGAATGCGGCTTTACCCAGCCCTTTTTGGCCAAGGATTCTATATCCTTTTGTAGAGGGATGCCAATTCTTGTGGCGAGGCGGATGGCCAACACCTCAGCCAAGACCCCCGCCTCAGGTTGTTCAATTGGGGGCTGCGGGATCCCCAAGTACTCGGCCACACCCGTCAGCCTCTCGTGGAAAGCCTTAGCTGAGGAGGGAGTATCCTGATCCTCCTCTTCGTCCGTGTCAGCCGCTGTGTCCTGCAGGTCAAGAGCTGCTGGTGGTGTGCTCGGTGCGGGCAAACTGTGGCATGCTGACTGGCAGTGCCTGAGGCTGCTGAGGGGGCTGCGCTGAGGAGTGCGGGGGGGGGTTTTGGGGGAGCCACTGTGACTGGTGGGAGCCCGGGAACCAGGGCTTGAACTGGAACTGGGCTCTGGACCACGGTCGGAGCTTGACGTGATACCGGAGGGAGCATGTCCTTGATGACCCCACCGAGGATGGTGCCCATCTGAGGCAATTTCATGAGGATGAAGAACTTTTCAAAGAACCTTTCCTCACATACTGAAGGGCTTGGCTGCGTAGGAGCCATCCCCTGTGGCTGCTGTGTTCTTGCCGGTCCTTGTCGCAATAAACCGGGGTCTGTGTACCGTCCCTGTGCGGATGTGGTTGGGTATGATGTGCACCAGGTAACTGGCGCTGTCCAGTCCCATCTCAACGTGCGTTCCCATGTCTGCATGCCAGAATGGGGAGGCTCCGGATGCAGCGCCATCTTGTCTGGCCCGGCGGGCAGGATAGCCCCGCAACACGTTTCTGCTGCATGGTGGCTGATGAGCTGGCCCAGTCTCCGCCTGCACGCTTAAGAGTAAAGGCTCAGACCTTTCCTGCACCTCAGGTAGAGACCTCGGAGGGGGCGTGCCCTCGGCCATGATGCTGGTAATGCTACTGCTGCGTATAGGCACCCCTCAGGAGCGAACCCGGTTTTAGAGCAGAGTCCCTTGGGGAGATCCCCTGTACTAGTGCCTTACGGCCTCTCAGCAGTAGGACGGGAGGATCCTGGGACCCCTCTGTCTGTTGGCGGTAGCTCTCGGAGCCTTGGTCCCCTTGCTGGTCTTAGGACCTGGAAGGCTCCTCCCACTTGGATGCTTCCCAGGGAAGTAGTCACCCTTGTGGGGTGCAGAGGAAATCAGGGCACCTACCTGAAGTGAGCACGTCACACGCAGAACAGCGTGCCCAGCGTAGTCGGGGCCAAGGCACCGGAGGCAGAGCGTGTGGGCATCCGACGTGGGGAAGAAGCCCTTGCAGGCCTGACACATATTGAAACATGCCGTCTTGAACATGCGCCAGGGAGGAGCATGACACCCCATGTAGAAAAAAAAGGGAAAAGAAAATATCCCTGGGAAATGCACATGGAATTACAAGGCCTGAAGCATAACCCAAGAGCGCTGGTGAAAGCGGTCTGTTCCCGTCAATGCAGAAAAGAGGATTTAGGAGTGGCACCGGTGGGTGGAGTCAGGGAAGCACATGCTCCCAGGGCCAGAGCGCATCTAAATTTAAAGGGAAAGACATTTTTTTTCGGCGAAAAAGGTTCCGTTTTCTGTCTTTGATGAGGGACGCACCTATACAGTATGGAGGAAAGGGGACGGGACGTAGGGGTTATGTGATGGTTACTTCCATAGGGATGGTGCAGCAAAAGGGCAGCCGTGAGGGTATAGCAGGGACAGAGTGTAATAAAAAGGGACTTTTAGGTACAAATCACACAGTGGAGTAGCCTGAAAGAGTCCTCTCCACACGAGGCACAACATGTAGTGGGCAGAGAGGTAAAAGAAGGTACACCTCCACAAGACAAATACAACAGCCAAGCCTTATGTAAGAACATGTCCTACCTGGGAACGAAACGGCCAAGTGAGGGTGCAGACATCCTGGCATTCCTAGGAATACGATGGCGTGACCGGTCTCCATTGTCCCTAGAGAAATACAGGCTACAAGTTATATGGCTGAAGGAAAGCATCCCCTTCCACCTTACACCACTACAGAGCAGGCTTCATAGATGGCACTGAACATTCAGAAATCTCAGAGGATAGATATCCTGTGGCAGACTCAAGGGACTGATCAATGAAAGAAAAAAAGGAGAAACTTTAATGACATGCAGAAGTAAGAGGGCAAAGGCAAAAGGGATATGGAGAAACTTAAGAAAGGTGGAATGGGCAAAGAAGCAAGAAAGGGACCATAGTAACTCCAGGACTCAGGCTAATATGGCCTCTTGTACATATCACCAAAACTCTGAGAAATGTAAACTTTCAGCAGGTGTGCAATGCTGAAAATAAGGTAATCAAGTCCTTAAATCACTCCAAGACAACACAAGCTCATCCCTCGTTTATCCCATTGTATAGCAAACTTAAGTTTGATTGCATGACCAGCCCATCATAAATAAAAACAACAGAGTATGGGAGGAAAAAAAGCTGTTTGGAATCTGAGTTGGTGTATAGATGTGAAACAGCAGAACAAGGAACAATTACCCTTTTGGTGAGGATTCCAGTACTCTTAGTCCTGGGCTTACCATCCCCCCCAACCCCCACCCCATTCACATCTGGTTGGACATTTCCCGTAAAATAGGCAGGTTCAGCATGCATATTTAAAAAGACTGCAGTCCTAAAGAACTTTCAGAAAGGTACTCTGCATTGTGTACCTCTGTGTGCCATCCCAGCCCTGAAGAATACAGCGGCACCAACTGCCACACATTGTTCCATATGCCAGTTGGACAAATTAGTTCCCTCAGTAATGTTCTTTTGATGGTGTCTCCTCCCACACATTCCTCATCTTAGATTACCAATGCCAACTGACCTTCTAAATCTGACCTTCTAAATCTTTTAGCCACCAAGGTTCTCTTCAGCATCTTTGACTACAAATGGCCACAAAAGAGGCCATCCTTGGCAGACAGAGGATACTCTACCCCTGACCTTGATTCCACATTTCACCTCGCCCTCATCACCACCCCCGCCCTCCCCTATGGGAGGGGACAATGAGGAATCTGTGGGAACGAACATTTACTGATTGTATCCTCCAACAGATTCCACATCTTAAATTGACTCCCAAAGCAGTACTGAATATGGAGGAAGTGAGTGAGAAACATCACCTAAACCAGAAATCAAAATGGGCATCCTGGCCTGATAAAAAGTCAGGACAAAAATGTTTGGCAAAAAGGTGCAAAGACACCCAGGTATTTGTTTGCCGATGTTCAAGGCCGATCTCCCTCACTGCAGTCCAGACATGGGCCTTTTTGGAATGAGCCCTGTAGCCACCTAAAACTACCTTTGACTGTAGGTCAGAGCACTCAGAAATACATAGTACCATGCAGCTAGACAATGGTTGTCTGAAGACATATTTGCTCATCATAGCTCTGGCAAAAGAAATTAACAATTGATCACCCGTTCTTGTTCTGGAAATGTAGTAGCCAACAGCCCTTTACAGATCCAAATGCTGAAATACTTCCTCCGTCAAGACGGGTGGGGAGGTGAATAAAAAACAGGCAAGTGAATATTCTGAGAAAGGTGACACCATTTTCAGATGAAAAGTAGCTATCACTCTTACAATCTGTTCTTTGTGAAAACCATGGGGGAGTTTTGCATGACATGGGTGGATGTTCACTTAATCACCTGCCAAAGTGATAGCAACCAAGAAAATTACTTTTAAAGGCAACAAGGCCAAGGAACACAAAAGTAAATGCACAAAAAGAGTGAGCCACATAAAAGAAAAGTCAAGACTACTTTTAATTCCCATACAGGAACAAAATTAATGTGGCCATTGGATTGGGGGGGGGGGAACTGTAGTGAACCCTTTCAAGAACTGCATACCTGTAGGGATGGCATAGAGAGAATCTCGATCCAGGGTTCATTTAAATTTAGTCGAGTTAAGGGAAGAACCAATTCTACAACCATGTCCGTAGCAAGGGAACCAAATCCCTCTCCCAACACCAAGCTGACAACATCCATTTGAAGCCATAGGTCAACTTAGTGGCAGGACTCCTGGCCTAAAGGAGCACATCTAGGATGTCTTCTGACAGATCACCCCAATACCTCAGCCTCTCAGCAACAAGGTATGTATCAGGAGAGGTCGACCTTCACTGGAATACGCCAAGAGAGCCCAAGTCCAAAAGGTCTGGGTATCATGTCTCCAGACCCCAATCCCTGGTAATCAATCATGGTGGAGCCGAAGTTCTTGAGAGCAATGGGATTCTTGGAATCGGTAGGAATGTGTCAGTTCCAATACACAATCAATGCCTCCCCACCCACCCATGTGGGGGCCGTCTCAAAGAAGAATTCCCTATAGTGGAAGCAATCACACTGCCTGTCGACACTGGTGGCGAAGAGGTAAACTTGAGGGGTCTCCCAGAATCTGAAGATCTCATCTAGGGCTTCCTGGCACAGATCCCACTCCTGAGACAGAGCGCTGCCTGCTTAGAGCATCTGCTACCGAAGTCACTAACCCTGGAAGATGGGCTGTGACAGACGCTGCTTAGGTCCCAGTATCACAGCTTCATGGCATCCGTGCAAGGGTGGTGGTTGGGGAGTTATCCCACACAACCTAGCCTATTGAGGGAGTGCATGGATAGCGGGTTGTCCATCAGTACCAAAACAGGCCTACCCTGCTTGGAAGAAAGGAATACAACCAGGGATAACCAGATTGCCTGCAGCTCCAGCAGGTTGATTTGAATGCTCATTTCTGCTCTGACCAAGATCTGCTCACTGTGCAATTGTTCAACGAGAACCCCAACCCAGCCGATAGGCTTCTGTGACCATCATTAGAGGCTAAAGTTCTCATAGATGTTCACCCATCAACAGGTTGTCTTGTCACGTACACCACAGGAGGTGCTGTGACACAACATTCAACACCCTTGACAATGCAGACATTACTAGAGACCACATGGGCAGACAAGCCACTGGCAGCAGGAAGATAAATTTAAGTGTCACTCACCAGGGATGGAAACCGGAACCTGTTTTCCACCAGAAAAAGACATTTCCTTTTTAAATTTACTGGCGAGCGGGGGCGCGGCACGGCCTCCCTTAACCCTGCCCACCGGCACGGCCTCAGGAGCACAGGTTCCTTTAACCCTGCCCACCGGCGCCACACATTAGTCCCCTTTTGACGAGTTGGCTGTTTTAAAGTCCAACAACCTCACTGGTTTTATTATAGGGGGATGGATGGTAGGATGTATGGAGGAAAGGGGACAATGGACTAGGAGTATCTTAGTCACTCCGGATAGTAACACTTAATTACTCCTACGTCCCACCCCCTTTCCTCCATCCTGTATGGGAGATTACAACCGATAACGCCCTGGGAAGGAGAGCCTGACCTCTTCAGCAAAAAGATGGCGCAGCACAGCTCGGCCAAATGTTACATCAGCCTTGGCACTGGTATCCGGCCCATGTTGCCGCCCTGCTGATCACCTGCCAGGGAACGTGGCGCTGGAACACGACTGATGTCGCTTTAGCTCTTACCGCATGCAAGCCATGCAGCGGATACTTATGTTGCACCCTGTATGCATCCTGGATCACTGCGGTCATTCATCTAGTTATAGATGCCTTGGTGGTTGGAAGCCTGCTGCCCAAATACAGAGCCTCTGAATGTCACAAACAGTGCGTCTGTCTTACGGATGCCCTTAGTTCTGTCTAGATAGAATTTCAACGCCCTACCGACATCTAGGCAGTGGAGTGTTTTCACTGTATCTTTCTTGGGGTCCAGAAAGAATGTGGGAAGCACAAGCACCTTGTTGATATGGAAGGATGAAACCACCTTCGGAAGGAACTTGGGGTATGTGCAGAGCACAACCTTGTCCTTGTGAAATCTAGTGTATGGCTCTGAGGCGACTAACACCTGGATCTCACTTAATCTGTGAATCGAAGTAAGCCCGACCAGAAGGGCTGTCTTTAATGTGACCAACCTAATGTTCACTGTGGCCATGGGTTCAAATGGTTTATGTGCTATAGCGCTTAGGACTACATTCAGGTCCCAGATGGGATGAGGCTGCTTGACCAGGGGGTACAGCCTGGTCAGCCCAGTGAGGTGCCTTTTTACTACAGGATTGACCAAAGAGAGGACGAGAGAGTCAGAGTTCCTATACGCACCGATAGTGGTCAGGTACGTTCTACAAGTATCCACCTGGATGCCAGATCCGGCGAGAGAGGCTGAAAATGACAAAACTTGGTCGATGGTGCAGGTCAGTGGGTTCACACCGTGTTCCTTAGCCCAAAAGCAGAACCTTGGCCATTTGCTTTTGTGGTGCTTGCGTGTAGATTGGCTCCTAACATTTTGGATAATCTCCAGATTGTCGGAAGACAGTTGAAGGTGCTGGAGCATCAGCTGCTCAGGTGCCAGGCCTCCAAGGCTAGTCTCTCTGGAGAGGGGTGTAGCACTGAGCCTCCCTACTGCACTAGTAGAGGGCCCTTCTCGAGGGGGGGGGAGTAGAATCTCCGGCTGAAGTGACATCTGCCACAGTTCCAAGAATCATGGCCACAACGGCCAGCGTGGCGCCACGAGGATGATCCTGAGGTTCTTGGAACTCCAGATCCTGTGTTCACTACCTTGTACACAAGCGGCCTGGGTGGAAATGCATACACCCACATCCCGTCCCAGGGTATCTGGAGTGCCTCTCCTAGAGAGTTGTGCTCCCTTCCTCCCCAGGACGTGAACTGCTGGCATGTCCGATTTTGAACTGTCGCAAAGAGGTCTATTGTTGGGTGACCACCATCTACTGAACACTTGAGAATTCTCCCGTTCAGCTGCCATTCGTAATGGTCGGCAGCTAGGCGGCTGAGTCTGTCTGATTCCAGATTGGACTCCGACGCAAGGTGGATCTCAGAGAGCCACACTCCCTGGCTGATGGCCCATTACCAGATGTCCAGAGTCAACTCGAACAGTTGAGGGGATCTGGTGCCCCCCTGTTTGTTGACATAAAACATGCAGGGCGTATTGTCTGTCTGGATGCCCACCAGCCTGCCCTTGATGGTCGGTTGAAAAGACCTGAGTGCCAAGTGTATACCCATGAGCTCCAGCCAGTGGATGCGATTCTGCCAGTCGGTCGAGGTTTAAAGACTGTGCACTGAGTGTGCTCCCAGGGTGGCTCCCCAGCCGTGGAGCAAGGAATCTGTGTTAATGGTGTACTCTGGGGGAGGCGGACGGAAGGGTCTGCCCACCGGAATATTCTCCTCCTATTGCCACCATCTGCGGTAGTGGTCCAGATGTGGTGGAATCTAGATAGGGGCCCACTAATGGCCCGATTCCTGGTCCCAGGAATCCGCAAAATGCAGTTGGAGACTCCTCATGCGGAGCCTGGTGTAAGCAATTGCAAGGAGACATGCTGCCAATACTCCTAGAAGGTGCTGATGCCACCACCCTGCAGTGATTGATCTGCTGTGGAAATGGGAGACTGATGATCGGATCGATGTCACCTTGTCCCCCGTGGGGAACACCCCCTGCTGCTGTGTGTCCCACAAGAGGCCCAGAAACACCAGCATCTGAGTAAGCTGAGATTTTTGGTAAATAATTGAAACCCCCAGTTTTAAAAGGTTAGAGATGAGTCTGTCTGCTGAGTATCGGACCTGTTCAGGAGAGGAACCCCTGACTAAGCAGGTCAACTATCCTAGGGGGTTGGCGTTCCAGTCAGCCTAAGGTGTTCCTCCTTCCTCTGTGGTTGGTGGAGCCTCCACGCTGGGCTGCTGCGGTGTTGGAGACTGCAGGGAGGCAAGAGGTGTGTTTGTGTGTTGCTGATGGCTGCATTTCTTTAATGTTCCTGAGGATTGTGCCCATCTGAGGGGAGCGCATTAGTTTCAAACTTGTCAAAAAACCTGTCCTCACAGGCTGGGTGTGAGCGGTCTTGCGCAGGAGGCAGGGGGGTTAATATGCCAGTTGTCTGCCTAGCCTCTGTCCATACATGGTAATTGTCATGAGCACTGCTCCCGAGAAGCCAAGTCAAGCCCAGCATCCCCGGAAGCAGGCTCACGACCCTCGTCCCCGGCTCCAGCAAACCCCTATTGGGGCCCTTTGGACCAAGTCCTGGCGCCTCTGGCGCCAGGCTCATAAGGAACCTCAGTGGCGCCGGGCTCATAATTCTTGCAAAGGTGCTTGGGTGGACCTACCTGTAGCAGACCATGCTGCATACTCACCTTTGCAAATGCTGGCAGGATGAAGTCCCCAGCCTTCTGCAAACAAACATTTTGAGTGGTCAACAGAAGCAGAAAAGGCCTTTCAAGAGCTAAAAGAC
Organism: Ambystoma mexicanum; assembly: GCF_040938575.1. Taxonomy (NCBI): domain Eukaryota; kingdom Metazoa; phylum Chordata; class Amphibia; order Caudata; family Ambystomatidae; genus Ambystoma; species Ambystoma mexicanum. Next base: position 414,410,138 of record NC_090934.1, on the reverse strand, counting down.
AAGTTCACCTCAGCACCCATACTGAAACATCCACGCCCAGACCTCCCTTACATCGTTGAGACCGACGCCTCCAGCTTAGCAATGGGGGCGGTTCTATCACAGAGAGATCCGGAAACTAACCAATTGCACCCCGTGGCATTCTGGTCTCGCAAGTTCTCGGCGCCTGAAATTAACTACACCATCACAGATAAAGAGCTTTTAGCAATTAAGTCTGCTTTCAAGGCCTGGCGGCACTATCTCCTTGGAGCCAAACACACTGTCACGGTAATCACCGATCATCGAAACCTACAATACCTGAAAACCGCCAAAGCTCAGTCTCCAGACAGCTTCGCTGGGCACTTTTCTTTGCCGAATTTGACTTTGTAATTCCTTATCGCCCCGGCAACAAAAATGGCAAAGCGGATGCCCTTTCCCGGATTGGAATGGGAGATAATATTGTCAATCCTGAACCTGTGCCAATAATTCCAGAACAGAGAATCCTGGGCCTGATTTCTTCACAATCCATCGAAGATATCGAAGCAAAAGTTAAACAACTTGTGACCCCTTCGGACTTACAAAACTGGCAACTGAAGGGAAAGGACTTCATCATAAAAAAAGACCTGCCTTATTTTCAGGGACGACTATTCCTACCGCATGCCGATTTACAAAAACAGGTAATCTCTTGCTACCATGATTCCTTGATGGAGGGCCACCCAGGCATTGCCAAAACCTCTGAAAAAGTCAAGAGACACTTCTGGTGGCCGTCATGGAGAAAAGACAAAGGAGTTTGTGATGTCCTGTGGTGTGTGTGCCCAAAACAAAGGTCAGAAGGAAAGACCAGCGGGTCTCCTGCATCGGCTAGACATCCTGCCACATCCCTGGCATACCCTCTCCATGGACTTCATCACCGATTTACCCTCCTGTTCCGGATACAACACTATTCTAGTAAGGAACAAGTTACTTACCTGTAACTGTTGTTCTCCAGCATGGGTCTGGCATGGATTCACATGCTCATGAATATTCCCCGTCGTCAGGCTGGGAATCCTCGGTAAAGAAAAAACCAGTATCAGTTTCGTTTCTGATCTGTCTTTCGTAGTAATAACCAATCACTGATCTCTGCGTCATACTGACCACAGCCAATGACTGCCCTCTACCTAAGCCCCGCCTCTGGCAGCCATCTTCAGATTTGGAAGCATGTGAAGTGGCAGTATGACCAAGTGAAGAGCCGCAGAGGGGTAGGCGGGAGGGTTCGCATGTGAATCCATGCCAGACCCATGCTGGAGAACAACAGTTACAGGTAAGTAACTTGTTCCTTCTCCAGCATGGGGTCTGGCATGGATTCACATGCTCATGAATAAAGAATACATAGCAGTACACACATGCACAACCACGGGAGGTGGCAAAGGCTCAACATTAAGCATTACATCAAACTCAACATTAAGCATCTTACCTCCTCACCAGGCTCACCTCAGGCGAACAGGTTGCGCAGCACTGCTTGGCCGACCCTGGACTCCTCCCTGGAATCCCGGTCGACACAGTAGAATTTCGTGAAGGTGTGCGTCGACCTCCACGTAGCAGCCCTGCATATGTCCAGCAGGGGCACACCAGATAGGAACGCCGTGGTAGCTGCGATCGCTCTGGTGGAATGGGCTCTCGGACGGCCAGGCAGCGGTCGGTTTGCCAACCGGTGACAGTACATGATACAGCCGGAGAGCCATCTGGAAATGGAAGCCTTCGAGAGAGCCTTCCCCTGATTGACAAGTCCAAAGTTCACAAAGAGTTGTGACGTCTTCCGAAAACACTTTGTGCGGTCCACGTAGAACTTCAGCGCTCTAGCCACATCCAGCGAGTGCAAAGTCCTCTCAGCCGGCGACGAAGGCGACGGGAAGAACACAGGCAACACCAAGGGTTTGTTGAGATGGAAGTCCGACGGTACCTTGGGCATGAAGGAGGGGTGCGTCCTGAGCACTACCCTCGTGTCGTGGAAAGTCAAGTACGGGGCCTTGCAGGAAAGGGCCTGGATCTCTCCCACTCGTCGTGCGGAGGTGATGGCCACAAGAAACGCTGTTTTCCACGACAGAAATTTCAACGGAGCCGAGTGCAGAGGCTCGAACGGAGGTCCCATGAGCTTGGTCAGCACCACGTTGAGCTCCCACGCCGGGGCCAGAGCCTTCACCGGCGGGAACGATCTGAACAGTCCCTTCATGAACTCTTTCACCAGACGATGAGACCACAAGGACGTCCGCCCAGTGGTTCTGGTGTATCGGGAGATCGCAGCAAGATGAATCTTGATGGACGCGTGTGCCAGTCCAGCTTTGGCCAGCGTCAGCAGGTACGGCAGTACTTGGGGAGCCGTAATCCGTAGAGGGTTAATCTTCTGTGCGTGGCACCAGACAGAGAACCTCTTCCTTTTGTGTCCGTAGCATTTAAGAGTCGAGGACGCCCTGGCCTTTGCAAGAACCTCTCTGCAGTCGGCCGGTATGTCGTATCCTTCAAATTCTAGCGCTGCAGGAGCCAGGCCTGCAAGTTCAGCGATTTCGGGTCGTGGTGATGGATGGCGCCTCCTTCCCTGGAGAGTAGATCCGCGTCCACCGGCAGCTTGATCGGCGGGGACGCTGACAAGTCCAGAAGGTCCGGGAACCATATCTGCCTCGGCCACGCAGGTGCGACGAGGATCATCCTGCACCGCGACCTCTTGAGCTGGTTGACGAGCCGGATTAGCAGTGGCAAAGGAGGGAACGCGTAGAGGAACAGGCCCTCCCAGGGGAACGAGAAACCATCGCCCATGCTCCTCGCCTGGGGAAACCTGCTGGCGAACCTCCGGCACTTGGAGTTCGTCGCCGTCGCCAACAGGTCGATCTGGGGTGTGCCCCACCATCAGAAGAGGCGATCCACTAGATCCTGCCGCAGCTCCCACTCGTGGCACGAGCGCAGCTCCCTGCTGAGTGAGTCGGCGATGGTGTTTTTTATCCCTGCCAGATGAAACGGCACCAGAAATATCCTTTGGGCGACGGCCCAATGCCACAGGTCCTGCGCCTCCTTGGACAGTGCTGGGGACCGGTTTCCTGATGTAAAACATGGTGGTGGTGTTGTCGGTGAAGATCCTCACCACCTTGCCCTTGAGGGACGGAAGGAAGGACCTGAGGGCCCAAAACACGGCACGGAGCTCCAGGACGTTGATATGTAGGGATTTCTCCGTCGGGAGCCAAAGGCCTCTTGCGTGCAGATTTTCGGTGTGCGCTCCCCACCCTTCCAGGGAGGCATCCGTGGTCACTGTCTCCTGGTGGGCTGGGGTCTGGAAGTCCATGCCCGCCGTCAGATGCGCGCAGGTGCCCCACCACCGGATCGCTCGTCGGAAACTCTCGTCGAGTGTGATCCTTTCCTCAAAGCTGCCCGTCGTTTGGATCCAGCGCGCGTCCAGGAACTCCTGCAACGGGCGCATCCGGAGCCTGCTCATGGGAATGAGGTAGATGCAGGAAGACATCATTCCGAGGAGGGACTTGATGGACCTCACCTTGGCCGCGTCGGCCACCAACATCCGCTGCACCTTGCCCAGGATGGTCCTGGTCCTCTCCTCCGACGGGGAGGCCAAAAGGGACACTGTGTTGAGCCTCGCTCCCAGAAACAGAGCGTCTTGCGCGGGTTCCAGGTGGGATTTGGCATAGTTCACGGAGAATCCCAGGTCCGTGAGAAGTTGGATGCTCCTTGCCGTGTGAACCACGGCGAGCTCCCTCGTCCTGGCTCGGATGAGCCAGTCGTCCAGGTAGGGGTAGACGTGGACCCCCTCGCGGCGCAGCTGCGCCGCCACCGGTGCGAGGCACTTGGTGAATACCTTGGGTGCCGACCGTAGTGCGAAGGGGAGGGCTTTGAACTGGTAATGACGCCCTTGGACCACAAACCTGAGGAATTTCCGGTGCCCCTTTAGGATGGGAATATGGAAGTAGGCATCCTCCAAATCCAACGACGACAGGAAGTCTCCTTCCTCCAGCTGACCCAGGACGTGCTGGAGGGTGACCATCCGGAACTTCTGCGCCTTGATGAACTTGTTCAGACGTCGCAGGTCCAGGATGGGGCGCCATCCCCCCGTCGTCTTCTTCACGAGGAAGTATCTCGAGTAAACTCCGGAGCCCCGAAGCCTCTTTGGGACGAGTTCGATGGCGCCCTTCCTGAGCCTTTACCTCCAGGAGAAGTTGAGGGACGTGAAGTTCTTTCCTGGCCACGGGGGGGACGCGCGGACACCTTCTTTGAAACTCGAGCGCGTGGCCCCGGGCCAAGGCGTCCAGCACCCAACGGTCGGTGGAGATGGACTCCCACACGCTGACGAAGCTCGCCAGCCGGCCTCCCACCGGGGTGCTTCGGTGGGGGCCCGACCCCACGGCCGGTTCAATCCTGCTTCGACGAGGCTTTGCCGCCTTGACCTCCTTGGCGACGACGGCGGGGTCCGCTAGACTTGCCTCGTCCTCTGTAGGCCTCCTGAGACGACGAGCGGGCCGCTTGACGGTAGGTGGAGAAACCGCCGCCGGAACCTTTGGAGGCGCCCATGCCTCCGCTGCTCCGAAAGGGCGTCCGTCGTCGTTGCAGAACTCCAAGGGCCCGGGCCGTCTCAGTGTCCGCTTTAATGGCCTGAAGGGAATCGTCCACTGTTTTCCCAAACAGGTTGTTCCCATCGAAAGGCATGTCCAGGACTCTGGTCTGAACGTCTTGACGGAAGTCCGTAGCCTTGAGCCATCCACGCCGCCTAAGGCAAACGCCGTTGCCCAACTGGCGGAACCCAGCGTCGGCGATGTCCGTCGCAACGGTAATGGCGTGGTCCGAAGCCACCTCACCTTCCTGCAGGATCTCCAGGGCCTCTGCCCTCTTGTCGTCCAGCAGGAAGTCCAGCAGGGGAGCCAGTTTGTACCAGAGCTCCCTGTCGTAGCGGGCCACGATAGCCAAGGCGTTGGCCGCTTTAATCGTCGTCGCTGCAGACGAGATGACTCTGCGTCCCATAGCGTCCAATTTCTTTCCCTCGCCGTCCGGTGGGGAAGTCGATGTGGAGGCCGCAACCCCCCCCCCGCTTTCTTCCTGGCCGCCGCGGAGACGACGGAGTCCGGGGTAGGCTGCGCCCGGAGGCACAGGGGGGCCGTGTCCGGGACCCGGTACTTCTTCTCGTACCGGTCTCTTCTAGCTGGCGTCGTGGAAGGGTTCTTGAGGAGGGCGAGGCCCTCATCCCAAATGTCGTCCAATAGAAGCACTGCGAGGACAGTCTTCCTCTTGGCCTCGCGCCGTTGATAAAGGAATCCTTCCTTTTTCTTCTCCTCAGGGCAGAGTTGGAAAAGCTCGGATGCTCTGGCGATCATGGAGTGGAACGATCCAATCTCGTCGGGCGGAGAAGCCCTGGTGGGAGGTGACGACGGCAGATCCTCGTCGTATACCTCGTCGTCCGTACCCGTCGCTGCCGTGTCAGTCCCCGTATCATCCCCTCGGGTGGACGGGGAGGAGGGCTGGACGGGGCGCGACGGCTGAAAAGGAGGTGGAGGGTGGATCCTTCTTTTCTTGGTAGGGGGAACACCAGAAGGTCCCGGTTCTGGGTCCCCCGACGGGAGAGGTTCCTACGTCGGCAACGGTAGTCTCGTCCTTATCTCTGAGCATAAGGACTGTATAGCCAACAAAATGGCCGCCGAGTTGTCTTGCGGCGCTGGCAGAGGGGAATCCGACGGGCGATCAGGGGCCCCGTCGGTACCCTCGACGATGTCGTCGTCACCTGCGTCGGGATCCATCCCGACGGGCCGGTCTTCTTCCACAACGAGGCCGTGGCTTAAGACCTCGACCAGCTCCTCCTCCGAGGTTGAAGCCGAATCTACGACGATGCCCTGCCCCCCCTTTTTCTTCCCCACGGGGGATTTCACGGGGGTCCTATCGATGGGCACAAAAGAGGACTCCCTCCTTGGTGGCAGGGAGACTCTGAGCCCCGAAGTCGCCACCACTGGTGTAGCCTCCACAGGCTGAGCCAGGGCCGCCGCGACAGTTTCGATAGAGGGCTTGGCCGGATGGATTAAGGCCTTCACCACCTTAGGTGCGCTCACCGCCTTATCCTTGAGGGGGGGGGGACACTGCGTTGCTCCCCCTCCGCCTTCGAGCTCGACCGGGGCATCTCCAGGAGCTTCGCCGGGTGCTCGGCCTTCCTCTTACCCGACCCAGAGCGTTGGCTCGTGGTTGATGGTACCGGGGAGGGTGCGCCCTGCCTGGCGCCCATAGAGCCCGACCGTTCGGCGCTCCCGGTGCCAGCGGACTCGCGGTGCTTGGCCTTATGTTGGACCCCCGTCGCCGGGGCGTCCTCAAAGGTCTTAGAAGACCGCTCGGATTTCTTCCTCTCGCCGGACGGGCTCTTCCCTTCTAGCCAGTTGGCGAGACGTTGATGGCGGTCCTTCATGGTCCGCTCCGACATGTTGCCGCAAAACGCACAGTCCTTCTCCACGTGCGTCTTGTCCTCATGTAGGCAGTAAAGACAAAAAGAGTGTTCGTCCTCCTTGAAGACGTTCTGCAGCTGGCATCCAGGGCAGACCCTGAACAGCTTTCCGGGCGTCGAGCTTCCCTTCTCCTGGGCCATGACCGGGCCTGAGAAACTTCTGGAGTCCTCCAAAAGCGTAGCTCGACGAAATCTTCACCCTTGAGGGGCGCAGACGAATCCGACACGGGTCCCCGTTAATCAGATGGAGAGTCGGTGGAGCTTGAGGCTCTTTTGACCGAAAAAACGAAGTTTTTGAGAAAAAACGTGAAAAAAATAGCACTAACGCTCGAGAGCAATAGCACGAGGATCCCAACACATGAACGTGCGGTAAAAATCTGAAGATGGCTGCCAGAGGCGGGGCTTAGGTAGAGGGCAGTCATTGGCTGTGGTCAGTATGACGCAGAGATCAGTGATTGGTTATTACTACGAAAGACAGATCAGAAACGAAACTGATACTGGTTTTTTCTTTACCGAGTATTCCCAGCCTGACGACGGGGAATATTCATGAGCATGTGAATCCATGCCAGACCCCATGCTGGAGAATTGTAGATTTGTTTTCTAAAATGGCCCACTTCGTTCCACTAAAGGGCTTACCTTCTGCTTCAGTTCTAGCACGGTAATTCCTTGAAAATATTGTAAGATTGCACGGCTTCCCTTCGGTTTTGATCTCAGATAGGGGGAGCCAGTTTATCTATCACTTTTGGCGAAGTTGCTGTCGTTTAGCTCAAATCGATGTGAGACTTTCAACCAGCCATCATCCCCAGACCGACAGACAAACTGAGAGGACAAACCAAACTCTGGAACAATATTTACGTTGTATGCTACAGCAGTTGGAAAGTAATTGGAAAGATATCCTTTGGATAGCCGAATATGCTTACAACAACTCGATCCATTCAGGAACCGGAAAAAGTCCCTTTTACATGGGATTCATCCTCGAACCTCCAATCTCGACTCGCCCCAAGATCTTGGAACGCCTGCCGTGGATCAACTACACAATGCTATCACTCAAGCTTTCAAAGAAGTGACAATCCACCTACAACAGCCTAAAGAACGGTACAAAAGGGGAGCAGACCAACACCGAAGAGACGCCCCTCAATACCAGGTTGGAGATCAAGTTTGGTTATCCACCAAACATTTATCACTTAAAGGACCTCACACCTTCAACCCAAAATATCTGGGACCATATCCAATTACAGCCATAATAAACCCAGCGGCTGTCAAATTGGGTTTGCCATCCCACATGAAAATACATCCGGTGTTTCACGTATCTCTACTAAAACCTATGCAACCAGGAACCAGACTGAATAAACCTCCAGAGCCTATTCAAGTAAATGGAGAACCTGAATTTGAGGTTAAAAACATCCTGGACTCCAAGATCATCAAGTCAAAATTATACTAATCTGATCGACTGGAAGGGTTACGGACCTCAAGAACGATCATTCCCAAGTCAAGTCCAGCATCCCCGGAAGCAGGCTCACAACCCTCGTCCCCGGCTCCAGCAAACCCCTATTGGGGCCCTTTGGACCATGTCCTGGTGCCTCTGGCGCCAGGCTCATAATTCTTGCAAAGGTGCTTGGGTGGACCTACCTGTAGCAGACCATGCTGCATACTCACCTTTGCAAATGCTGGCAGGATGAAGTCCCCAGCCTTCTGCTGGGAGGAACTATTCCCTGAACTGGGACTACTTTCTTACCTGGGTGGGGCTGGTGCCACTCCTTAGCTCTGGGCGAGGCTGAGGAAGTAGACACCCAATCACTCCAACACTATTTAAACCACACCCAATTAGGAAAACGTGCTTCGCGTTATTCTGCATCTGCAGCAGGACGCTCACAGAGTCAGCTCCAGCATTCCAGTGACATCTCCAGCTTCAGCTCAGCAACCTGTGGAAGAAAGACACGAGAACTATACTTACCATCCAGGAATCCAGACACCGGCAGAACCTGCAAGCAAAAGAAACATAAGGTTAGCAAGTTGCAACACGTTCGCAGCCGCGCTCGCTTACCTGATCCATCTGTGCTTTCACGGATTCTTCGCGGCCTTCTCTTCAGCAGCCTAACGGCACCTGTAAAGACAAAGAACATTGTTAAGTAGGAATCGGGTGAAGGCGGCCGCATTTACTTTTCTTACCTGCTTTTGTGCGCGATTTACGATCTCTTCAACCGCAGCAGCCGGCACCTGAAAACAAGAAAAGACATTATTTAAGTGCCATTAAAGACTGCAAGAAAGCCTAACACTTACGTGTTTCCCCACGTGCATCCGCGACTGGGAAAACGCCCGCAAGGTCCCGACACCTGCAAATAAGAAAAGGACATTATTGAGGTGTCATTGAAATTCCCATACCTACGTACAACCGCACGTGTCGCGCTCTCAGTGACCACGCCCTCAGCATCCAGGCACCTGAAAAAGACAATGCAAAGACGGTGCCCATCTCTTCAAGACTATAAACTCTTTATACCTACTGGCATTCGCTCGTGCAGTAACGGCGGCATCACCTTTTGGCATCTCAGCACCTGTGCCACTTCTGAGGCCACAAAAGACTTTGAGGACCTCCAGTGACGTAACTGGAACCCACGCACCCCTGCATAAGTCGCAGGATGGAGAGCCGAGCATTTATACGCCTAAGGTGAGAGCTCACCAGGACATTGGACTTTCGGAGAGTTGGCGATTAGTGAGGAGGAAGTCCAGCCAAACGGTCATTAACCCTTTTTTCTTCCGCCTGCAGAAACCTTACCCTGCAAGCCAGACGGTCAATAAGAGGAAGCCCAGTCCAGAGAGTCATCCGAGCTCTACGCTTCTCAATTGAAGAGACTATAACAGTTCAGCCGGGACCAGCGCCTCCGTGGGAATCAGGTGAGCGTTACAGGAATATTGTACCCAGACCACAGGATGTTAGGATAAGACGTGGACCAGGTGACCGTTGTCAGTGGTGACCGGTCTGTCCTAGGAGCACTTCTCCTCTGCTGTTCGGTGGGCTGACAGGCCTCCGCGCCCGCCTGCAAACCTTCCCACCTTTGAGGTTCGGGAGTGGCAGCCATCTTGTCTCTAGCCGCCATCTTGAACGCTCCTTGTGCACGTTGACCTGCAGCAGGCGTGTTCGTGGGATCGGCCTGCATGCTCGACGGCACCAACTCTGCCCGGCCCTGGATCTCTGGTGTACCCCCAGGGTACCCCCAGTAGGAGGTAAGCCCTCAGCCTGGTTCTGCGTAAGGCGCCCCCTCTGGTAAGAATCCGGCATCAGGGCAATGCCCCTCGGGACGTGTCCCAGTGGCTGTAGAACTCACAGGCCCCTCAACTGCGGGACCAGGAGAGCCCTTGGATCCCTCTGCTGCGAGGCTGGGAGCTTTGGGAGCCTCGGTGCTCCCTGAGCCGGTGTGAGGGCCATATTGACCCCTCCTGCCATAGAGCTTCCCCGGGAAGGAGTCCCCTCTGCAGGGTGCCTTGGAAAACAATGCACCCGTCTTCTGGGTCTTCCTCCGGACGTAGTCTTTGATGTTCTGCAGCAGAGTCCTGTTGAAGAGTTCCCTCCAACACTCTAATCGGTGTTTGAGCGACCTGGGAGTGAGGGAGTCGCACACGGAGCATCCGTCACAGCTGTGGTCCTCACCAAGACATCGAAGACAGAATGTGGGGATCTGTTATAGGGAAGTAACTGTCGCACGACGGACACCTGCTAAAGCCTGTCAGGGCCAACACGCACCATGGACAGAGCTAGGACACAGGTGGACGGTGCTCCCAAGTCTGAAATGGAAACAAAGAAAGTTAGATAAACTACTGGGGAAGTGTGTGGAATTACGAGGCTAGGCCTGACCCAGGAGCGCTAGTGGAGCGGTCCGTTCCAGTCGACACAGAAAAGGGGACTGGGGTGCGGCACCGGTGGGTGGGGTTAAGGGAGCCCATGCCCCCACGCCCCAGTAAAATTAAAGGGGACATTTATTTTTCTGACAGAAGAGAGGTTCCGTTCCTGTACCTCGCGAGGGACTTCCATACAGGAAAGGGGACGGGACGTAGGAGTAACTATGCCATAAAACGCAGGAAAGCCGATACCGGAAATACAGATTAGTTACAGACAATGGGCCTCATGACGAGCGCCCGACTTCCCAGCTATTACAAGTCTGGCGGCTGGGAAGTCAGGCGTCAGTAATTGTGTTAATCCCCATTCCCATAGAGTATGGGAGCGGGGACAAAGAAGCACTGGCACTTTTTGCCGAAAACTTTTTTCTGAAAAAAAAAAATAAAAAAATATCGAAAAATGTGGGGCTGGGGGACATAAGGGTGGGGTGGTGTATAGGGAATAAATAATAGGAGAGGGGGGTAGGATGGGACCCTCCCAAATAACAAAATAAAATGAAAACATTAAAAGCAAAACATTTTCAGTCAAAAGTGCAGCAAAAAAAACAACGGGCGAAGAATTACCATAGAACCACCACATGGATGGTAGTGGCTGTTAATAGGTTTCTCTGTCTGCATCAACTTTTGCTCTGGCACGGAATATGTCTTTTTGGGATGCACAGAAAGAAATGTGGGGTTTGAGGGAGCAGGCCGGTGTTCATTCACAAACACTATCCACTAATGGAAGCTCTTACCGGATCCACTATGTCAGGATTAAAGCATAACAAGGATGGCTGCAAGGTTGTATCGAGAACATGCCTTAGTTAGAGTGGAAATCCCCAAAGATGTCACTACCTTGAAAACAGACTTCAAGGGAGCTGCTTCATTACTTTAATCCCAAGCAGCCTACGAACGCTGATGTACCGTGGCCCATGGCACCCTAGAGATCCAAGACCAAAATAGTAGGAGTAGCATAATCAGAGTAATCTCTCTTAGCTTCAGGCCAAAAGACCTAGGAACCACCTGTTCCAAAAGAGTCTTCAGGTACATGGCATGACCAGAACCACATTCTTTAGCTTTACCGTCAACCCCCCCATCCTCCACAACCGAGGCAACAAAGGCACACTCAAACAGGGGTTTGATACAGACATTTTGCCTCTGCCGTTCCTCCTGGGCTAGAAGCCGAAGGGCTTTGTGGTGCCAGAGTGGTGCATCAAAAATAGCATGCATCAAACATGGCATCACTTCCGGAGCTATGAGGTCTAAGGTGCCATAGACAGCCAGCATAGTGCTACAATGCAATGTGGTGGGATAAAGAAAATCAGTTGGCACCGGAAATATATCGAAGGTCAGTAATATGCGGGAGGACTCAAACCATCAGAAAGGTTGACGCATGAAATATGCTTATGGCAATGGAAGGGTTGGCTATTGTGAAGAAGGGAAAGAAGTGAAAAAGTATCAGAGTCGCCGCCAAGGCCATTTTTTCCTTCATCCGTAGTCCTGATCTCCCTGCTTCTTAAGTGATTGAGAAAATCAAACTGTTTACCAACCGGTCATGAAGTATAAGCATTTGGAGACCAGGTACAAACAAATAGGTTACAATGAACTTTTGGCCAAACAGTGTGTCCCACCTGGAGGAAACCTCCAAACAGTAATGCCTGCAAAGTGTGTTGTATCCCAAACCGCTACTCTACATATTTCAAAGATCGGTATAGGTCTCCAAAAAGTCACTCATCCTACTTTTTGTTTTTTCGGAGTAACGATAGCCAGTAGTTCTGCATAATTTCTTCACTGTAGGTAGAACTTTAATGCCATCAAGAGACTCATGTTATGCAATGCATTCTCAACTAAGAAAGCATTTGGGTCCAATATGGAAGGCCAAGAGTGATGAACATGATTGAGAAAAATATCTTAAAGGTCTTTAGGGATCCAATGTGTCTCAGTTTGAAGCATCTCCATGACACTGTAAAAAAAAAAAAAGAATTAAGGGATCTATGAAAGAAAGGTCTTCAAGTTCAGTTGAATATCTGGTTGATGGTATTGCAATGAGAAAAAAGTCTTATAGGGTAGTAGGTCCAGATCAGAGGAAGCAAGACTCAAGGAATGTATCCATCAGCAAGCCTAGCCCAACATTTTAATTCCATAGAGGAGTGGGTTCTCTAATGGGAGGCTTAAGATGGATACCACTGAAATACTTTATTATTAAAAAATATATATGTATTACTATTTTTAATATCGCACTTAATGCCGGAGTGCAGCCTTCAAGCACAGGACTGGGCATCTAACCCATGATGCTCTACGTTGTCTTGTTTCCAAGAGAAGTGCATTGTCCCAGAGTTATCCCCCGGCCCATTATTTATGAAGAAAAAAGGTCCTCTTTAGAAAGCAAGAGATCTGAATTAGCTGAAAGATACTCTTTGCCTAATTCATTAAGGATCAAAGCATGCCATTAAAGACTCTTGGAGATCTTACCCAGTTAACATTTTCTCCCCACTAGATGTACAAGAGAATCACAACATAATTTATCAAATAATGAAACGCAAAAAACTGTGAGCACCTAATCCAGGTAACACGACAGGAATACTTATCGGAACCGATCAGCAGACTGGAACTCTGCCAGTTCAGCCTAGCCTTAACCTGTGTAAACAGAACTTTAACTAACCTTAGAAAAGCTTCCTTGCACAAACTACTTGATTCACATTTGACGCAACCAGCACCATAACACTACAACATTATGCCTCTAAGCAGCACCCCTACCACATTAACTTTGGCGAAATTGCTCAGCGCCCACTGGGTTGCCAGCTACATTTTTGGCCCCATCATACACACTGCCCATCCCTCGTCAGATCAGCAGCAATCCCTAGTGTTCCACTAATGTCATCACATAGAACTTGGGGTTTCCCTCTTTTTCTAAAACCTATGCCCACGTGTTACTGACACAAACCATATAGAAATATACCAGTGCTCTGTCACCCTAACCCAAATAACCACCTCTTGCTATTTTTGGCAAAGCCAGATCAAGGAAGCCGCTGAAAAATGGCAGAGGTGTGTTACACAAGAGCCCTCTAAATTACACAACTGTGCAATCACTATTCATGATTTATTTTTCAACAGCACTATACCAAAATCAAAGCAGTTGGCTTTTGTAGTATTTTTTAAAAATGTTATTTGTTGTGTTTTGTCCGTTTAACAAACTTTTTACAACAATTCTTTCATTATCATTTTTTACAACAATACCTTTCATTTGCAATTTCTTAATTACAATATTTATTTTTCTTTGCAATCTCATGTTACATTAAAAGAATGAAACTTATATTTACACAATACATAAAAAGAAAAAGGAAATAAAGAACAAAAAAAGAAAACAAGTTCACTAATATTCAATTTTTTTGGTTCAAAAAGCAATTAAAATTAATGTTTCTCATATGATCAGGCTCAGTTTGTCAGGATTCCAACATGTTAATAGCCAAAATACATCAAATTCAAATAAAGAAATAGATCCCCATGTTCAACTGATAGCCTCAAGATATAATATCACAGTTGTGCTTTTGTGTTCCTTTGTTGTAAGTATGTTAAGAAAAGCTCATAGTCCTCTGTATATCCGTCTACTCGCTATCTAATCTTACTGGATGCTCAGGAACTTCAGCCTATCCACTTGTGTGTTTGACATATACAATCAGTGATATTCCGTTCATTTGTCTCCATCAGAATGTTTCACTGGTCTTTTTCCAAAAAAACCTGGGTAGACAAATTTGTGCATTTCAACATAATGAACCGCGAAACATAGCTAACTTTTGCTGTAGTTCTGCGTCAATAACACGCAATAACTTTATCAAAGCCAGCATCAGCGATACATTTGTGCCCTACATACAACAAATCCACAACCATTCCCTCCCACATAACGTGGAGCTGACATGAATCTCATCAAACACAGAATTGCGATACATATCAAAATACTTGCAATATACAGTAAAATGTTTAAGTGTTTCCTTTGTTGTCACGTTCACACAAAACCGACAACCACCAGGGTTAACCCCTTTGGGTTTGTTACACCAGTATTGTATTTTTTCGTAGGTGGGAAACTGATTTAGTTTGAAAGCTAGGTATGTATCCCGGTCCATCCTACCCGGAAATTGTATCCAGTATCTCGATCTAGGTGTATACTTGGTGATGAACTGTGCAATTTCCGTGTACAATTTGAACTTTGAGAGGGCCTCAGTTGTGCTGATCCAATCATGTTCATATAGTTTTTTTTAACGTATGTAGGGCGCAACCGAAGATCATCAGATGTAGCATTGATGTTGTCTAGTAAACTTAGCATTTCCTCATGGTATTTTTTGAAGGATTTTGGATGTTGTTCTACCATCATATTCGCTATATTCTCGTATAGGGAGTTCTGCGGGTGAAGCATTTTGGCAAAATTATTGAGATGCCTCCAATTGAGGCAGGCAGCAAGTGATATTAGTCCAAGCTCATGACGTAGCACTGTGCTAGGAATAGAGTTAGAGAGTCTCAAAGATTTTTCCAAATCAAGGCTTGTGCCTGATTAAGCTCAGGACCAATTTTCAACAAACACATATCTAAACCATAAAGCACTACAGCTTCTACTTTAAGGGTGTAATATTCGAATAAGGGAATCAGAGTATTAGCAATATCTGTTGTATATGATTTTCATTTGCGAGTATAAAGGTTTGATTTTGTCTTGTATCATAGATTTCCACACATATTTTTGGATGCAAAGTTGGATTGATTGTAGCCTAGATATTTGACTACTGGAGTTTGCTGCATTTCGGAGCCATCCAACGACCATTTATATGCGACAAATTTCTTCCATAGTTGAATATAATGATGTTGGACTTTGCTGTGTTTTCTTTTAGATTATGTGAGTGTGCATAAATTGCAAAAATGTCAAATTATTTTTGCAGACCAAATGGTGTCAAGTCAAATAATAAAATGTCACCCACAAACGACAACCACTGCTGTATTTTAAGGTTCCCAACCGTTGCAGGATAAACTACTTCCCTCTGCCATATGTCATCCATGTCAGATAGGTATGCATTGAACAGTGTGGATGCTAAATTGCATCCCTGTCTGACACCGATGCTGGTGGAGATTGCCTCGGTCAAAGTTCCCCGTTTGGTGATACGGATGAGTACATGAGTGTTTTCATGGAGCAGGACCAACATATGGAGAAGCACAGAATCAAACCCCATCTTTGCTAGTTTGAACCATAGCAGGGAGCGTATTACTCTGTCGAAGGCAGACGTTAGGTCCAGAGATGCCATATAGAACGGGCCACATTAGCCCTTTTTTTTTTTTGATCAAAGATTTTATTGGTTTTCAAAGTTAAAACATTACAAACATCTCTCAACATTCCAGGGAGGGGGCATGGGAGGGGGGGAGGGGAAGAAGGGGGGGGAGAGGGGGAGAAGGGAGTGGGGGGGTGGGGGAGTGCCAAGGAAGGGTTGTGGTGGGAAGAGAGCAAAGTAATCAAAGGAAACAACAATAACAGTTACAAACTCAGCTTCGGGGACCTTGGTCCAACAGACCGTCGAATTTCACATAGGATGATTTCATGGCACAGGGCGCTCTTAACAGTGTCAGTATTTCCCTTTCAATGGGTCTCACACAGTCATAGTGGATACCGGGTCGGCCTTGGCCTTCAGCCGTCCTCTTCCCATTTTCTCCATATTTTCCCTGCCTTTTGGGGGCACCCTCTTGCTTTGTACACCCAGTGCTCCATTACCGCACATATGTCCACGTCCGTGACCCACTGGTCATAGCTGGGTGTGCGCTCCGAACCCGACAGTTGTGCAATGTTCTGCCTAAGGACTGCGAACGCGGTTGACCACAGCAGTTTCTCATAGCGAGATAAGTCAGTTTCCCCAGAGACCCCCAGAAGCAATTGTTTCGGGCACCTCTGTATCGTCTTTCCCAAGACGTTAGACAGTTTATCGCAGCATTTCTGCCAGAGCAACTGAATATTACTACACTCCCACAGGATATGAAAAAAGGTACCTTCCTCTCTCTTGCAGCGTAGGCACTTTGTGTCCGCGGCCCGGCCCCATCGGAAGAGTGCCACTCTCAGGTAGTAAGTGCGATGCAGGATCTTCAGCTGGACGAATCGGAGTCTCGAGGAGATGGTGGTTTCACGCGGGTACATCAGGGCCTCCGTCCAGTCTTCCGGAAGGAGGCGGCCCACATCTCGTTCCCATTTTGATTTCAGGCTGGATAGTTCTGATGTTGCGAAGGAGGTTAATACAGTGTACATGGTGGAGGTGACCTTAAGCTCCACCCGATCTAGGACCATGTTTCGTTCAAGCAGGGAGCTTTCGGAAGATCTTGTATGGTCCGTCGGTGGGCTGTCCAGGCATGATTTAGCTGCATGTGGTGGAACCTTTCTGTGTCCGGCAGGGAGAACCTTTCTTGCATTATCTTGAAAGTTGCCAGGTTGTCTTCCTGTATCACATCTCCAACGATGGAGATTCCACGCTGGGTCCATTCGGGCCATTTCGGCAGTTTCCGTACTTCGGGAAGGTTGCAATTGTTCCACAACGGCTGGGCCAGTGTTGTTTTCCCGCCCCACCCCAAGAATCGAAGCGCTTCCTTCCAAATTCTCGTTATGTGGGATGCCAAAGTCAGATTTCGGAGGGCGGTCCAAGTCTGTGTAGAGGTGCTCTATTGGCTTGTTTGTAGTGTTGCAATAGAAGCCCTTGATGTGCGGGAGACTCCCGTCACCGTGAAGCATGTCGTTTACCACCTCCATCTGACTGGCCCAGTAGCATGATTGCATCTTGGGCAGCCCGACCCCACCCCTCCCTCCCAGACGGACCTCTGAAGGGTCGCAAGAGCAATTCTCGGGTGGCCTCCTTTACAGAGCAGTTTCCGGAGGGTGCATTCGATTTTGTGGAAGTCCCGTTGGTCGATATACAATGGCGCATTTTGCAGGATGTATAGAAATTTCGGGAGGGCGATCATTTTAAACAATGCTGCCCTGCCCATCAGTGTCAGTGGCAAGGGGATCTAGTGGCGAGTGTCGTCTGCAAATTTTTCCACCAGGGGGGAAAGGTTCAGGGCAATATATTCTGTAAGGTGCATTGCAATGTGTATCCCCAGGTATTTGAACTGTTCCTTCTCGATTTGGTAGGGGCCGGTCGCCAGGCTCAACAATGGAGTGTTCCCTATAGGGAAAAGGATGGACTTGGACCAGTTCACGCGTAGTCCACAGAATGCCTCATATTGGCCCAGCAGCTGCACGACTCTGGGGCAGGAGGTATTTGGGTCCTTCAGGTAGATGAGTAGGTCATCCGCGTAAAGGGATATTCTGTCTTTCCAGGTATCGGACCACCGGAAACCCTCCCATGTTAAGTCGTTTCGCAACAGGATCGCCAGGGGTTCGATCGCAATAGCAAAAATCATTGCCGATAGTACCCCTTCCCAGACCGAACAATTCTGATCGCCAACCGTTGACCCTGGTCCTAGCAACCAGGGATTCGTATAGCAGCCTCACCCAAATCGTGAAGTTCTCACGAAAGCCCATGCGGCGCATAATGGTCCAGACAGCCTCCCATCTCACCGAATCGAAGGCTTTTTCAAAGTCAATTGCTAACAGGGCCAGTGACCCCTGTATGCTGTCGGCTCTTTCCAAAGCCGCAAATAGTCTGCGGAGGTTCATGCGAGTTGATCTTTGTGGCATGAAACCGCACTGGTCCGGGTGGATCAGGGAAGCAATTACCTCTTGTAGACGGTCCGCTAGAAGCTTCGCCAGTATTTTAGTTTCAGAGTTGATGAGATGGGCCTGTACAAGCTACATCTGTCTGGGGGCTTGTCCGGTTTAGGGATCACTACAATTGTTGCTTCTCTGAGATCTGGAGGGAGTATGCCCTTTTCACGTGCATGGAGGTACATTTGCAGGAGCTGGGGGGCTATCACGTTAGTACCCACCCTTCGCCATAGCTCTACCGGGAAGCCGTTTGGACCAGGAGTCTTACCGGTCTGGAGCCAAGAAATGGCGGCTAGGATCTCATCCTCCGTGATCTCCTGCTCCAGTCGTTGCCTCTGCTCCTCGTTCAGGGTAGGGGTTTCAATTCGGTCCATAATCGTAGCGTCCATCGGGGTTGTGGATTCACTGTACAGCTCTGCGTAGTATTCCGCGAAGCCCTGGGTTATTTCCTGGTCCGTCATCCTTGCGTTCGATCCGTCCGCTTCAAGCTAACTTTTGTCCTTCACTATTGCATTACTGCCAGCTACCATTGTCTCCAGCATCATGTGCGTCTGTGACACCCCAGGAAACCCCTGGAAATAGTAACCAAATGCATAACCCGTGTGCAGGACTGTTAGGTAATACCCCACTGCTTCACTGCCAATTGTGTCATTTGAATCTAGGTGATACCCCACTACATTATTGCCAATTGTGTCATTTGAATCTAGCCAATTGTGTCATTTGAATCTAGGTGATACTCCACTGCATTATTGCCAATTGTGTCATTTGAATCTAGCCAATTGTGTCATTTGAATCTAGGTGATACCCCACTACATTATTGCCAATTGTGTCATTTGAATCTAGGTGATACCCCATTGCATTATTGCCAATTGTGTTATTTGAATTTAGGTGATACCCCACCGTATATTCGCTGGCTACTACTATTCCTGCACATGCTCTGATTACATAGCCACCCATGTCCTCCCAGAGACTACTGAGCTCCTACCGCAACCCAAAGTTCACCCCCTGACCACAAACTGAATCTAGGCATTACTACCCTATCTGTATATTGCACCTTTACTGCCTTGCCTGAATTGAATGACATGTATTTGTACTGCTTCTCGCCCCTGCCCACCCCATCTCCCAAATAGTACCTATATTGCTACTACCACCCCCACATAACGCCAGCGCAGTACTGTAGAAAATGCTAACCATTTTATTCATCTTCTGTGCAATGGCCACGCCCGCATCCCCAGACACTCCTATCCAGGAGACTGATGCAGGAGCACCCCCTCCCCAGCCAGGCCCCATTCTCACCTACAACTCCTACACAACTAGATACTATCCTGACCCTTCCTACCCAAGTTATTATTGCAAGTCAGGACCCAAAACCCTTGCCTGCCACCCCTGCCCTACCACCGAAAGAAACAACAAACTTCGCGCCAGACTCTCTAAACTTTATGAGCCACCCCGAAGATCCCTGTCTGACTCCAAATGCGAAGCCAAAAGGTCCACCAAAGGCACCACTATACCCACAACCAAGTCCAAACCTATCACTCATACAAACATCTCGGTAAAAACGAATTTACACTCCTACAAAGGAGCTCTCCTCAATACCAGATCATTGGTCGCACATGCCCTCGATATAGCAGACCTAATTATCACAGAGAAATTATACTTTATTGCCCTAACCGAAACGTGGCTCCACAATGCAGCAGGCCCATCTCTAATGCTGGCCATCCCAGACGGCTACACTATATCTAGGCAGGACCGGGTAGGTAACCGGGGCGGTGGCATCGCCATCATATCCAAAGCAAGTTTAGCTCTCAGACTAGCCCCGACTCAAACTCTGCAGTCGTGTGAATCCCTCACGGCCAAACTCCCCATAAATCACACCCAATCCCTCACTATCCACCTGATTTACAGACCACCAGGTCCACTTGGAACATTCGAGGAAGATTTACACAACCTAATATCTTCACTCGGACTCTCTCAAAAAGTCAACCTACCCACCCACCTGAAGGGTAGAACCCTAGACTGGGTTGCTGATGCCAATTGCTCAGCGGTCATCACCGCCACCACACCACTACCCTGGACCGACCACTCGTTGGTCTCCTTCAAGCTACTGACCTCTAGATCAACTACCACAACCGTGTCACTGGCACCACCCTGCCTCACAAGAAACAAGAAAAATATCTCAATAAAAAAAATCATCCCAGCCAACCTTCCAAACGCATTACCAGACAATCTAGATCCCAATACACTAGTTCACGAATACAATAAAATCATGCTATCTACCATGGACAAAATTGCCCCACTTAAACTTCGCACCAGCAAGCCAAAAACCCATTTAAACAAATGGTATACACCCGAACTCAAAGCCCTCCGCCTAAAAAAGCAAAAATGTGAAGCTGATTGGAAACTATGCCCCTCCAGTGAAAGGAAAGCCATCCTTGACACGATTTCTCGTCATTACAAAGCTGAAATCTGTTTAGCCAAACGGAATTCCTATAACATCCGCATTGCCAACTCCAATTCAAGTATGAAGGAGCTCTTTTCCATACTGAAGGAACTTGAGTCACCCATTGCTACACCCGACACCTGCACTAAGAACCAGACCTGGTGCACAGACATCCAACAAGCACTAGCAAATAAAATAAACACCCTACAAAACAAAATTCAACTAAAAAAAGGCTCACTAAACCTTACTAACCCTCCCATATCTCCACCCATTGCCTCACCAAGAACACACATCAACTCATTCACCTTTTCTAAAACCACCACCCTGGAGGTTGAGAAAATCATCCTTTCCCTTAAATCTTCAAACTGTAAAGGCGATATCTGCCCCGCGCACATAATAAAGGACGCAGCCAGAGACCTGTCGCCCTTTATCTCTAAACTCATAAAAGCCTCTTTCTTCTCAGGCAGCATCCCCGCCAACTTAAAACAATCTTGGGTGCTCCCCCTCCTCAAAAAACAGACGCTTGATCCCCTCATCCCCACTAACTACCGACCCATCACCACGGTACCCTTCCTACTGAAAATCTTGGACAAAGTTGCCTACGTCCAGATTCAAAAATACTTAGAACTACACAAGCTACTAGGCTCCAGACAATCAGGTTTCCGCCCACTTCACGGCACGGAAACAGCCCTTATCGATCTGAAAACCCAAATTGATGATCTTAGGGACAAGGGTAAGACAGCACTCCTCCTCTTACTTGACCTCTCCGCGGCCTTCGACCTCGTCGACCACAAGGTCCTCTGCAAACACCTTGACTCAGCTGCTCACTTCTCCCCAGAAGCTATCAAATGGATTGAGTCCTTTCTGAGCGAGAGAACCATGAGAGTCTTCTCCCCTTCAGCAGCAGCAGACCCCTCTCCTATTACTTGTGGAGTCCCGCAGGGCTCATGCGTCTCCCCCACACTATATAACATCTTCACCAAACCCCTGTTCGACGATCTGGACCATCTGGGTGTCACCTACACTAACTATGCTGATGACACTCAGATTCTCCTCCCACTTTCAGGGGATCACAGTAAGGACAGAGAGTTGGTGAATAGGGTATATCTCATCATTCAGGCATGGATGGCATCGCATGGTCTATGCCTGAATGATGACAAGACAGAGCTCATCATCCTAGGTTCCCCCGCTAATATCAACAAACTAGGCCTTGAATATGCCGAATTCAACATAGATGGCAATCTCAGAGTATCTAGGGAAGTAAAAACCCTCGGCTTTTATCTAGATGCCACTATGTCATTCACTAAACAGGTCAACTCACTAGCATCTACCACTGCGTACACCTGCAAATTAATAAGGGCAGGCAGACCATTCCTATCCAATGACAGTTGCTTGATCCTGGCAAGAGCACTCATACTATCTAGGCTCGATTACTGTAATGCCCTCTATAGTGGCGCTAACAAAGCCATTATCCACAGGCTTCAAATCCTTCAAAATAATGCCTTGAGAGGTGCCCTCGGCATTAATAAGAGATCATATCTCTACCACCAGACGCCAACAGAAATGGCTCTCCACAGACAACAAAATCAAATTAAAGTTGGCCTCCCTAACCCATAAAGCCCTCAACAATGCCGCCCCCAGCTACCTGATGGACAAGGTAAAGAGAAAGTCCTCCATCCGACAAACAAGAACCATCAATTCCAACCGCCTGATAATTCCCAGATTCAAACTCTCCACCATTGGTGGGAACAGTTTCCCGGTGAAAGCTGCCATGCTCTGGAATTCGCTGCCACACAACCTAAGAGCTGACCAACCATACTTACACTTTAGAAAACACCTCATCAGTCACCTTAACTCCAATAACCCTTGTTTGTAGCTGCACTTTCTATACCTAGGTATAGATAGTGATACCTTGCTCGCGACCTCGCCCTCGCCTCTAACAGCCCTTACAGCACACATCTGTACACTTTCCTCCTGTATAGATATTGACCTTTTATGTATGAAGATTTGTATACATTTCCATTCCTCCTATTCCTGTAATCCTGAATATTTTTTCTCAGGAGTACCCGCCTCTAAAAGCCCTGTACATATTTGTATATCTGTATATTTACCCTTGCATAGATATTGACTTTGTATGTATGAAGATTTGTACATTTCTTATTCTGTAATTTTGGTTATCTCTATCACTACCTCAATGTGTATATTTCTGCAACATTGTAAGCTTCGAATTATCTTCTGCCTGCGCCCTGTTGCCCCTGGGTAAGGTGCGCCATATAAATAAATAAACAAACAAACAAGTCTCCGGACATGGCTACGTCCCTGCTCCTTACTTTCCAGCCATGCCAGCATCTTGCCTGCCTTGTCACCGGTTTCATAGATCCTTGCTCTCATTGCAGTGTGCGCTTGGCGCATTGTCTATCGCTATGCTTTGTAATCTTTTTTGTGCAAGTAGCAACATACGGTTAGAGGCTGGCGTATTTTCATCTACGTGCCTCTCCCTCAGCCTGTTTGACCTGGAGCTCCGCTTCAAGAATCTTACTCATGTGCAGCCTCCTTTTGGCCGCCGTCCATGATATTAGTTCACCCCTTAGCACCGTTTTATAGGCTTCCCATAGCATTTCAGGGTTCGTTGCAGTCTGTGTGTTTAACTCAAAGTAGGAGTTGGTGGTCTCCTGTAGTTTGTCTACCAGCTCCGGCTCTCCCAGATAGTAACTGTTCAGGCGCCAACATGGCGGTGGGACATTCCGGGATGTTATAAGTAGCATTTCTAGCGGAGAGTGATGAGAGATGCCTCTAGGTAGCATGTTTATTTCCTGTGAAGGTCAGTTGCGGGAGTGAAGAAGTAGTCCAGTCTGGAGAGCGAGGCATGGGCCCCCGAGTGGAAAGAGTACGCTTTAGCGTCTGGGTGCAGTTCCCTCCACACATCGCACAGGTCGAGTGCATTGGCGAACGTAGCAAGCCTAGTGGGGACTTTGGGGTTCCTATTTCGTATGTGGGATCTATCCAGGGTAACATTCATGACTTCATTGAAGTCACCACCTAGTATCAGGCAGTCGGAGGTATCATTAGCGACTAACGGGGTAATGTCAGTGAGCAGTGATTCTAGAAGGGTCGGTGGTGCATAAATGGCTATCAGTGCAATAGACTGCCCCCATAGGTCGCCCGTCACATATATGTATCTGCCTCCCGTATCATGGGTCACTGTGTAGAGGTGGAGGGGCAGGTTTTTGTGCATCAGGATCATAACGCCTCTTGAGCCCATCGTAAAGCCTGAGTGAAATATCAGCTTATAATTTATACGTTTAAATAGGGTGCATTCTGTACCTGCGAGATGTGTCTCGGACAAGCAGCTCCCCGTCTGTTCAAAAATTGACGCACCAGGCGGCGCTTAATTGCATTGCCTAGGCCATTGACGTTCCACGACATGAGCCTCAGTGTGCTGAGAGTGTCGACTTTATTACGCTACTCTGCCATGTGAGCATGTGTCAGTGGCTGCCCTGCTTGTCACTGGCAGCATTATGCGCCTGTTGGAAATATGCCCATGGTGTACTGGCGACCTTCCTGGCCATGTTCCTCTATTAGTTTGACAGGTCCCTGATGAAGCTGTGCTTAACAAACCCAAAACCCCCCACCCCATACTCTTCCCAACTAGAAGCATCGGTCGCCCAAACAAAGACTCTATGGTGTCAACTGGACACCTAACATGCACCGAACTTAATATCAAATAAAAGTGGCCTTCCTCTAGGAGGAACCGGGGGGGGAAGGTAGTACTACTCTAAAGGTGATCCCCAAGGGAATCCACGCGTAAACTACGCCTGGAATTTATTGCACTCTCAGGGATGGGGGGGGGGGCTCTCCTTCTAGTGTAGGGCTTAAGGCGTACCGCGGCGCGGGGGGGGGGGGTGTGTGTGTGTGTGTATATATATATATATATATATATATATATATATATATATATATATATATATATATATATGGTCTAACTTGAGTATCTCCGTGTGGACACAGGATCGACAGCCGTGGTGAGTGGTAGGGGGTTATCACCCCCCTAGGTCTTCCGGTGGGTCCTGCGGTGGTGGTCGGTGGGGTTCTCGCCGCTGGTCTGGCGGAGGTCTTCGATTTCTTCCCCTATTTTCGCGGGGGGGCGGACCAGTCTCCCTCTATGTTTTGCTCGGCCCAACGCCAAGCCTCCTTGGGGTCACTAAAATGGACTGTTGTGCCTTTATGGTAATACTTGAGCTGTGCGGGGAAGAGCAGGCCGTATTTCACACCCATCGTGTGTAGCTTTCTTTTCAGGGAGTCGAAGGATTGCCTTGCCCTTTGCACTTCCCTCGTGTAATCCGGAAAAAAGTAGATTTTGGAGCCATTGAACGTGACCTCTCCTTTGGCGCGCGCATTTTGCAGCAGGGCGTCGCGGTCTCTGTAATTTAAGAATCGTGCTATCACAGTTCGTGGAGGGGCGCCAGGCGGTGGCCTGCCCGTGGGCCCCCTATGTGCCCTTTCTATGGAAAAGAACTTGGAAAAGTCATCGGGCTCGTATAGGTCGGAAAGCCATTGTTCTAAAAAGAGTTCCATGCAGGGGCCCTCTGCCTTTTCGGGTATACCCAGGATGCGCACATTATTGAGCCTGGACCTGCCCTCTCCCTCTTCAATTCTGTCTTCCAGCACCTTCAATTTGGACATTGTGTTATGAAGCTGCTGTTGCACGGTGTTCTTCCTGTCCTCCGTATTGGAAATGCGCTGCTCAGCTTCCCCGGTGCGTGCCGTCAGTTTTTGGAGGTCGTGCCTGAGGAGGGAGACATCCATGCTAATTCCCTCCATTTTCTGCTCCATGGACGTGCGGGAGTCGGTAATGGCGGCCATG
Organism: Ambystoma mexicanum; assembly: GCF_040938575.1. Lineage (NCBI taxonomy): Eukaryota > Metazoa > Chordata > Amphibia > Caudata > Ambystomatidae > Ambystoma > Ambystoma mexicanum. The sequence continues at coordinate 414,384,814 of NC_090934.1, read as the reverse complement.
ATGTCTTTGAGCGATATTCCTTGGTCCGTCTCCATGTCGTCTGAGAATTGCGGGTGGTGTTCAGTGGGCTGGGGAGGAGGGATGGTGTACTGATCCATTTTGCTTTGGGCGTGAAGCTTCCTCGGCCTGTCTTTCCCCATAGCGCCCAGTCCACCGTGTACGCTATATGGGCCGATGTGGGCGCTCGTCTAGCCAGCTTTTGCCCGAGCACCACGCTGCCAAGTGTGTCTCTTGTCTTTTACCTTGTTGGCAAATCGCACCCTTTGTAGCTGCTGTGCTCCGGGGATATGTCCTCACTCCAGGGCCGACGAAACCGCCCGTCGCCCAGCAGTAGCACGCCTCCCGGGGCAAGTCGTGTCCCTCGCTCTCGCACCTGCCCACGGGTCCACGCGTATGATACTGGGGTCGTCTCTCCGAGCCATGCCGCTCCCCTATTGTCGGAGGGCAGGGCTCACAGGGGTGTACGGTCCTCTCTCCCCTTGCAGGCCTTCTTGACTTCCCGGCCAGTGCTGGTGCTCCGGCCAGCCCCCCGAGGGGCAGGAGCCGGCACGGGAGGCCTAGGCTCCACTCCTCGGCAGGCTCTCCTGCTGCTTTCTTATCTGGGCTGTCCCGCAAGAGCGTGTCCGCCGATCGGGGCCTCCCCGGGTCTTCGCTGGGTCCACACCTTTCTCCCGCTGTGATCGACCAGTCCGTTGCGGTTTGGCCACCGTCTTAGCGCGGCCTCGCTGGGTGTGCACAGGATGTTCAGCTGCGACCGCCCGTAGCCATTTTGAAGGCGGGCCGGCTGCTGTCGCCACAAAACTTCACATGGTCGTCTCCGGGGACTCCAACCACGGTTCTCTTCGATCTTCGCTCCGGGTGTGCCCAAGGGTGTTCGCTGTCATATCGGAGTATTTCCAGCTCTTATTACTCCCGAAAACAGGCATTTTTATATCAGGATGTTAGTGCGGCCGCGGGAGCCAAGCAGATGCACGTCTACTGCATTCCGCGGTTAGCCATGCCCTCCTATTAGCCCTTTTTTGATTTTACCAAAAGACGTGCTAAAATAGTGGCGCTCAATGGATTACCCATTGCGCGACGAAATCCCACTTGAAATCTTGATAACATAGGATTGTGTTTCATGTGGAGTTTTAAGTCTTTGAGAATAAGACTGGAAAATAACTTCTCTGATTTATCTAGTAGCGCAATAGCTCTGTAGCTCGCTGGATCTTCACGTCTGCCTTTTTTCCATATGGGAACCACCATAGCGGTGTTCCATGAAGTTGGAATTTAAAGATGTTATATTTAGTTTTACATACCCGAGCCCAAAAACTGGGGTCCTTTGATTTTGATTTTTTTTTAATTTTATTTATAAAGCGCAAAAAACCAGGCCCAGGGGCAACCGGGCGCATACTCTTAAACATGTTACAAAAAGCAGTAGTTACAGAAGTTACAAAAATATACAGCATATATACATGTACCAAAGGGTACCATTAACAGCGTATAATACAGGGACAGAGCAGAGAGAAAATGTATATTTAGTTCTGTACCCCACATGGAGTCTGGACTGTGTCAAGGTCTCATGAGTCTTGGGAGAGCAGCCATGTTTTAGCATTGTTCTTGAAGGAGTGGAATGATGGTTCAATTCTGATAGGTGTGTGCAAGGTGTTCCAGAGTTTGGAGGCCAGGACGGGGAAGCTCACCCCACCAGCTTTTTGGAGTTTGCATCTAGGCACGATGAGGCTATGAGTTTGGGCTGCTCTGGTAGGTCGAGTGGAGGTGTGGCGTGAGAAGCGAGTGGACAGGTAAGGTGGGGCGTTTTGTTCAGACATTTGTGAGTCAAAGCTAGGATTTTCAGGGCAATTCTCCGTTTTACCGGGAGCCAGCGTAAGTCCAATCTGACGGAGGAGATATGAGAGCGTCTCGGGATGTTTAAGGCTGCCCTTAAGGCATTATTTTGTACAGTTTGCAATTTATTAAGTTTAGACTGACTGGTCCCTAGGTAGAGCACTACAGTAGTCGATTTTGGCCATAGCAAGAGTTCTGGCGAGTGTGATACAGTTGGTGGAGTTTAGGAAGGGTCTACAGGCAGTGATAAGTTTGCAGGTATAGGCCGAAGCTGACCTAACTGCATTTATTTGCCTGTTCAGAGAAAGCGAGTAGTCAAGATAGACCCCTAGCGTCTTAGTATCTTTGGAGACTTTAATGTCATTGCCGTCAATAATGAAGGACTTGTAGGTTTGGTCTAGTTTGTTGAGCCGATGATTTGATCCTAAAAGTAAGAGCTCAGTCTTATCATCGTTAAGGCAAAGTTCGTGCTGTGCCATCCAGGCCTGGATGACCGAGTAAACATCGTTAAGGGCTTTGGTGTCAGCTGTGTAGTCTCCTGTGATAGGGATGAGTATCTGGGTGTCGTCCGCGTAGTTAGTGTAGGAGACACCCAGATAGTCAAGCACATCGAAGAGGGGCTTGGTGAATACGTTATACAACGTAGGGGATACACACGAGCCTTGAGGAACGCCACAGTGATGTGAGACAGCCAAATAGTCAAGTCTTGTTTCATTACACACGCTGGTATCCCATCTGGTCCTGGGGCTTTTGAATATTTCAGTTTTTATATTGCCCATTCTATCTCTTTTTCTGACCAGAGGCAGGCTAAAGCTTTAGATGGAATTACATGGCCAATGATTTTATTGGAGAATCTAGAGGGCAATTGATATTTATTCTGAAAGAAGCTGGTCCAAGTTATCCCCGATATAGGAGAATCTAACACATCAGTTCTTTTGTCCGCACCAATATGGAGCATAGCCCATATGGACCTGCTATTATTAGTGCAAAGATAGGATATCATGTCTTGATTATCTCTAATTTTGAGACTACATTTTATGTTGCGACATTTGTTGGTGTACATATTGGAAATTTTTCTTTTCAGTTTTATATATTTTTCAATATTGGGGCAGGCCTTCTTTAGTTTGCAGATGTGTCTATTTTTAACACATTTTAGTTTTTGTATTTCACTGTTACGAGGTGGACAGTGAGTATTACCCAGTCTATGATCAGGTCCACCTAGTAATAGCAGCGTGGTTGATATTATCTCGGAAAGACTCTGCTCTATGCTGTAGGTGTCACTGTAATCTTGAAATACTGAGTCCGACCATGGGATTGCTGCTTTAATCATTCTGTTTAATTTGCGGCATACGTTATCATTCCATTTTATGGAGATGGCAGGCCGGTCAATCTCTACATAGGATGACATTGGATCCTTCGGTAATACTGATACTTTCATCCTGATGTTGGTACCAATAATAACGTGATCTCCCAAATGTGTGTCTATGTTGTAGGTAGGGGAAACAAGAGGAGCCAAAGGATGTGAGACAGCCAAATAGTCAATTCTGGAATGTATCTTGTTTCGCCGCCACGTATAGGTTAGAGCAGTATAATCAAATTCTAAAAAATGTATGTCCCCACCCTTCCAAGAAGTCAATCCATCTTTCCCCATTGGACTGTGCTTGCAATTGGTGAAAAGACAGAGCATAAGTTATTGTATGCTTGTCTAATGCAACATACATTAAAGTCACCCCGTATTATAATATAATTTGATGGATGACAGGAGTGGATGTCTTCCAAAGTTGAATTTAGCTGACTCAACGTAAGATCCAGAGAAATTTTGGAGGGGTTCCAATATATATCAATAATAAAGAGTGGCATTTGAGATTCCCCACTAAGTGAAAGTTCAACGGCTAACAAGTTGTCCGTTTCCTGTAGCATCTTGGATCGAATATTGAGACTGTTGTTGAGACAAATAGCGAGCCCTCCATAAGGACACCCTCCCCTCCCAATGTTAGCCTTTGATACATACGTTGTAAAGCCATTTATCATAAAGTCCTGTATGTTCATAGATTCCTGTACTAGGATTACGGACGTTTGAGTATATGAAGGAAATTGAATTCACATGAGATACAGGATAAGATGGCTAACTCCTGGTTACTATGAGGAATTAGAGGTTGATTTTACTTCATTTAGGGTTTTTCCAACGGGATTAGCCATGACCAATCCTTGATTGCCGAAGTCAAATTGGCAAGTTGGGAAAGTACGGATATTTCTGTATCCTTAAGGCCTTGATTTGTTCCAACATTTTCCTCATTGGTGGAAGATTTGTGGGGTTGGAATTGTAGAAAATGTTTGGCAGCCTCATGTTACTCAAACTGAAAAAGTTTGAACCCCAATAACTCAAAATCCATGCAATGTTCATGCAACAACTTGGTGATAATAAAAGAGTGGGTTTTACATACTATTCTATTATTGTTGAAATTGTGAAGTTCGACCCACTCAATGTCCTCCGATTTCAGATTTCTTAGGGATGGAATAAGGTTGAAGATTTGGAGGAGATATGAACGGTTAATCCGCTTCTTACCATTTACATCTTCATCACTTTTCCAGCCTATTATGTTAATCATTTCCCTGTCCATTTCATTGGTAGCGTGAACAGTGTTTTCCATATGAGGATCCATACTCTTCACCTGTTTGTATACCTCATCAGTGGTAATTGATGGATTGTCACCAACTACCTTTTTAGTTGTTTGTTCCGTCTCTGTGCTAGATTTGGAGGGTATGGGATTCTCAGTCCTTCATGGTCGAAGAGACTATGCTAGATTTTAATTTCATGTCAGACTTCACTTTTGAAGTAATGTTTGAGGGTTTGGTGCCTCCCTTTAGAGGGAAAAAGGCAGAGAGTTGTGACTGCCTAGCAGGTTTCGGTTCACCAGATATTGTTGCTGCTGCAGGAGGTTGTTCAGGTCCTTTGTTCTTCCCAATTATGGGTACTGTTGCGCCCTTTGCTGTCTGTTTTTAATCGGTCACCTGAGGTGCATTTTTTATTTTATAGTTTTTTTTTCTTTGTGTTCTGGGCTTTATTTTCCTCGTCATTTGTGTTTGCCAAATTTGTTTTTTCTATCTGAAGTGCTTTTTTGCTTTCATCATCTAGTTGCTCTAGATGGAGTGTACCCTCCTCAACTGGATTGACACCCAGGGAGTCTCCCGTCTGCTTTCCTTTATGGTCAGCAGAAGAGTTTCCCTGAGTCTGTGGTGCTACTCGTCTTCACCTCCTTTTTGAGCCGTAGGTTTCTTTTTAAGTGGCGCGTATGCATGCACTTTTATCTACCGGACATATAAGGGCCCGAAGTGAATCCCTTATTATTGGTGGGTATTGTTGAAGATGCCATACTGTTTAGTTCCTCATCACTTTCTCCTTCTTTTTCCTTCTCAATTATATCAATTAGGACAGATGAACTGTTGCTAGTTGCTTCATACGCAGGTTGATTATTGAGTGGAGAATGTGCAGAGCATGTGGATGAGAAGGATGGTAGTCTGCTTGTTATCTGGGTTAACATTAGTTCCAACATGTCTAATTTTAAGTGAATTGTGTCAGTGTCTGTATGTATTCCACCAGAAACCTCAACTTGTGTGCCTTTTGTCAGCACTGATTTTTTGTCCAACACTTTTGCATATGATCTTGAGGAGGTCACAAACGGTTTCTCCGAAAGATTTGTTGGTGCGGTTTTTGAATGCACTATAAATTGTACAGTTTGTAAGGCTACTGACTTGACAGAGCTTTTCCCTTCTGATTCCAATTTGCTAAATGTTGGTACATCTGCTTCCTTCTTCCCCATTAGATACCCTTCTAGCTTACTTATCTTCATTAGGGTCTCTTTGGATGACTGTTTCAATTCTCTTAATTCCAAGTGTGTAAGTTTGTGCCCCGTATCGAATCAATTCAAAATCCTTGTCAATACAGGAAATGTGTGTTCAGCATTTTCTAAGTCATTGAGTGTGTTACGCGTGCCCATAGATGCAATTTGAGACGCTTCATGGGCTGCCAGAGACATCTGTTTAGCATATACAGGACTGGAGCAGGCTCTAGCACCTTCAACAGCAGATTTATTTTCCTCGTAGTTATGTAAATCTTTGCTGTCTACAGGCAAAGATGTAATCAGTACAGCTAGGACAGGGGCATGAGTTCCTGCCAAGGATGGATTGGAGCTATCAATATCTGCACATCTTGCTCCAAAAAGATGTAGTTCCTCGATCGCTCTATACCTAGGATTGACGGGATTAGATGGCCCCAACAACATGCAAACCAGTTTGCCCAGGGCTAGCATTGAATCATCAGAAATGCCCTGATTGAGCATATCACCTGGCCCAGTTGCAGCTGGTGTAGAGCTGTGTTCTTCGCGTATGCTCAAAAAGCTGTGTTGAACAGAGCGTTCCCCATCGTACATTTCTTTCAATGGGAAGGTGACTATACCATGTGTATGCATGCTAGCTGTATGTACTAACGCATGTACATTTACTTTTCCATCAAACTGTGTGATTGTTTCCTCAGTTTTCGGTACCAATATTTTCTGCTTTGGGGGTATGCAGTGTTTTTTCATCACTAATAAATGCAAGTTTTGTAGTTTCACATACCTTGCCGCTTCTTAACCCGCTAGCCATGATTTGTTGCGTACACGGCTAAGTCAGTGAAATGTTTTAGTAACTTCTCTGTCCTTGCTTTTATAACGTATTTCCAACACACGTAATTGTAGGGGTTGACTTAAAAGGTTAGCATTTGCTATTCATCATTCAGCAGGGTGTACGAATATAACAAGAATTCAGCATGCAGAATTTAAAGCATGACTGGCCAGTTGAAAAGCAATAACCCTTGAACGCATTTAAATGACGCACATAAAAAGAGCTGGGTACCAGCTCATCGTCCTCAATGCCCAAACAGCCCAAACAGCCCAAACAGCCCAAACAGCCCAAACAGCCCAAACAGCCCAAACAGCCCAAACAGCCCAAACAGCCCAAACAGCCCAAACAGCCCAAACAGCACTTCCAGGCAGCGCGCACAGGTGCGCAGACCCGTGCCGAGTTGTAGGCTGTCCTGTGGGCGGGTGCGGAGGGGGGTGGGGGGGAGTTGGGGAGTTCCCAAGATTGATGGACAGTTCTTCTGGAAAAAACAGAAAAGGGACACTTAAGTATGTCTTCTATGGTGAAAACTCAAAGGAGAAGTTGCATGCTTACACGGAGAGAAGCACAGAAATGCCCCAAGAATCCACAATAGCAATAGCACTGTCCCAAGAATCAACAACAAGAAGGGCACAAGTACTAAGGTCCCATAAAGATGTGTTTGCAGGCGGTAAAGAGTATTTACTTGAATCACAGTAGCTCGGAGCTCCTCTGTGTTACGGGCGCAGTGAAGGCACGATGCTTCCTCTTGCAGACAGCGTCTGCATGGAGATGATAAATCCTTTCAGGAGCGATGCGTGAGACTAGAAATGCTCAGAGTCTCAGCCCAAACAGCACTTCCAAGCACTTCCAGGGTGTACTATTTTTTGGTTCCTGTGCTCACTTTCCAGATTTTCCTCTTAAATTGTATAGTGAGACACTATTTTCTAGGAACCAAGCGATGGACGAGGATGCACTCCTGCTTTAAAAAGCAGTCCAGCACATGTAAGAAGGAGGGTGGGGGAGGGGGGTCTGAAAGAAAAACAACAGCAGTGGATCAGGCTCTCAGTGGTTGGTTGGGTGGGGGAAACAAGCACGGGGGAAATTCTGGTGGATAGGACAAGAGACCGAAGTCCCTTGGTTATGTCGCCAGGCAGGCCAGATTTTTTAGAAAGGTGGAATGGAAGATGGCTCTTGCCATATAGCATAGAATGTTCCAAGATGTCAGTCAATGTATGCAGATTTTTCTCTACCAAAGGTTTTGGAAGACAAAGAATCCAGTGTATTTGCAACAAAAACTATGGAAAGGGACAGAGTCCCATCCAAGTCCAGGCAGAGCTGCCTCAAATTCGTTTATGGCGCCAATAACAACTCACTAACCATCATCCACCAGATCCTCAATAACAGGATGGTGTGGGGATTCCTGCTAAAACTCTATAGGAAGGGACCTCACCTATCCAAAGAGTGGCCGGAAATCCTAAACTGTGAATCTGGCAAGAGCCCTTTGAGATTTTATTTTTCCTGTGACTGGTCACTTGACTTTTCCATGATGTGGCCTAATAAAAACCATCATCAGGAACGCTAATGTTGTTTATGTGGCCCTGAGGGTGCCAACAGCTCATAAGGTCAGGGTGCACGTCAAGAATCCAGTCATGTCCTGTTTGAGCATGCTCTGCTGGCAGTGCCAGAGATCTGAAATTATAGTAGGAGCTAAAGTACCCTGTTAAAATCTTTTATGGTCTACCACCAGGGTATGAAATTTTTACATCATCAAGCATTTGTTTGCAGTGCTTTTTTGGCAAAAATGTTCTGCTGAAAAATCGCATTGAACTTCTTTTGGAGTGTGGGTAACTGGATATAAGGGGTAAGAGGCTGGGGAATAAGGACTAGGTAGTAGGGAAACAAGGGGTTGGGGTGGGGAACTCCCCCAACATAAAACAAATATTCAAGGAGTTTATCTGGCCAAACATTTTCAGAAATAAATTGTGTGAAAAGAATCCTGCTGATCGAAGAACCTAGAACCACAACCAGACCTGGACACATATATGGGTGTAAGAGATACAAATGATACTGTGGAGCAGGCTATCCGCACATGCTCTGAATGTTGGAAGGTAGGCAAGGAAGTCAGCCTCATCATATCAAACGGATGACACTGACGTAGCCTGAGAAAGCCATTTATTTGCTTGAGTCAGGTCAGAATGCCTACACATGACAAGCATGAAAGGGTGTCTGGTCGTCCGCCTAGAAATTCATATCCCAATTTATAGCCTGGGAACAGACTGACAAAGTTTGAATCTGGAAGCTCCCAGTGAGTGGGTGGCTGCCAAAATGACTGTAGACTGAGTTTCCCCTGTCAAATAGGAGTTTCTCCTTAAACTCCAAATATTCCATATAGAGAGGCTACAACAATGCTTGGTTCCCTGCTGGTCCAGAGACCGAAAAAAGACTTTGCAAAGTCACATTATCAGCCCACCCTAAGTAAAACTGGACAATGAAGCTCGAGTGATGCCTATGTATACCAGTGCCTCTGTAACCATGAACATTTTTACTGTGGTGCTTTACTCCACTGATTCAGTAGATTAAAATGAGTCACCTACTTTAAACGCCTCCTGACCCAAGTCTGCAGTGTGTGACCCTGCATGTACGTAGACCCTGCAAGAAGATACATCTGATTACCTGCTGCCTCTGTTGGAGCATTTATGCAATGCCCTACCACTGGGGCCTATATAATTCCTCTTCTTCAGTGCCCCGTAAGCTTCTTGCACCTACTGAGGATCCTCAACACTGGTGAACAGCCACTGTAATCCAAAGAACCCAAAGCAGATCTCTTTTGGTAACCAGAGAATTCGAGGGGGCCAGAAACGGACAAAAAGACTAAACCTCCTAACCACGTGGTTCCCATGGGCTAACAGTGGATGATGTTTAACATTGGCACAACTACTATCACAGCCCAATATTCTGCGCAAACAAACTGCTGAGCTCTTCATTGCCTATTAAAAATAACAGTCACGACAGAGGCAAAAGAGGTCCAGAATGTTTGCAAGATCGAACAGACTGGACCTCTTTACACTCTAGCCCAGGTTGGGCTAAATTAGTAGGGGTTACACCTGGCAACAACAAGAGACTGGATCTATCAACAGAACACAGACTTCTAAAGAATATGCAACGCTTAGATAAAAGTTCTTACTTATCTTCAACAGTAGATAAAGTATATCCCGGACTGGAAACTCATGATGACATTTCTTAATGTCAACTAATAGCTTTTTATGTTGTATTTCTGGCACGCCACATTTCTCTTGGAGAAGTGTGCCTTGGCTGTTTGACTAAGTGGGCTAAGAAAACTTGGAAGTTAGTGAGCTTGCCTAGATCAAGGTGATTATCTGAAGACTTGCAACACGCTTCAGGAGATACCATCAGACGCAATGACTCCAGCTTTCCAAGCCAAAAGGCACAATGTTGCCATCATCGTCAAATATACTCTCAAAACGGGCCAAGAAAACCCTCCTAGAAACAGGAACCAGCTGGTCAGGCACTGTAGAGCAGTGATGGTAGCTAAAATCATAGCCACTAAGCAGAGTCTCAACTGCACCAGAGGTACAGCACAGGGTGGTACAAGTGGCAACAAGGGCGGCGCCTTAAGAGATGGAACCAGACCACAGTGTCATTCTCGGCGGGTGTACACGGGTTGCCAGATATAAAAGTGAAAGGAAAGGCACAAGTATTGGGGTCCAGTAGCAAACATGGAGGGGTCTGTTTCATAGTTGAGGCTCTGTGTTAGAAGATGAAATTTCTCTGAGAACAGAACCGTTTTCTAGTTTTTCACTGGCATAGCGGCTTCTAGACATAATTCACAAGAATTGATTCAACACTGATTATATTCTTCTCTTTATGCCACATGTGCAGACCTTGGGGGAAAAACATATTTTAGGTATAGTTCATAGATCTCTGCTCAAAATGTGTGTTGGTCTTTGATCTCCGTTAAACCTTTTTGAATTTAGCAATAATTATCCATGGGCTGGAACGGGTGGTCACTGCCCGGTGCCAAAGTTAAAGGCCCGAGCATAGTGAGTGGAATGGATGATAAATTGCTATTAGCGCCCTGCGTTGCCAATCTGGTAACCCGGGGTGCTGATAGCCATGTCTTTTGAATGAATGAACAAGACAGTTTCAAAATGGCCACCAATGAGCTGGAAGACCAGGCTCCTCTTCCATTTCCATAGCAGCCAGAAGGAAGACAGATGCAGCTGCTGAAGCAATTAGTTAAGTGGTGGTGGGAGGGACAGTGAAATTAACATGGGAAGGGATGGTGGGGGGAAGATGGCAGGGTGGGAGAAGCAGCCAGCAGGTTACTCGGAACGCGGGCCTGGATCGTGGGAATAAGCCCTCGATCTGAGCAACCTGTTGGTTTGCTCGACCCAGCCCTGGGTGCTTATTCGTATTGTTTTGATGCAACATACATACCATAACACGCAAATGTAAGTGATTAAATAATGTAACTATTGAATTATAAGACGCAAGAGCATCACATTTGTAACACTTCTTGCCGGGGTGTGGTAGGCCAGAAAAAGGCAGGTAGAGCCTACCGTAGTAGACTGAACTATGCGCTTTCTGGTAAAGGATGTGGAATTAGAAAAATAGGGTCCGATGGGCCCACCCCATGTTTCTGGGCTAAATGTTGGTCCACACTTGGCACAGAAGCATCTCTCTTCCAACTGGCAAAGGTTTGCCCACGAGAGCTGCAGAGGCAACAGAGGTACCTTTGGCCGTTTGGTTTCAAGGGCATAGAAGGCTTACTTGGTGATGAAGACTCATGGGGCACAGACTTCTGCATATTCTCACCTGGGTCAGGGCTGTAAGGTGTGTGGAAAAAGGATTTCCATGCTCATCACTGCCTCAAATGGATGCAGTTGCAGCAGTGTCCCACCCATTTGTGTTCAAAACCTTTCCTGCTTGAAAGCTTGGAACTCCTATGGATCCTTTAGTTAAACATTAATGCTGTGTTCAGGAAGCTACCAGATCCTTTCCCTATCAAAACTGATATCCCAAGTGTCTTCACAGTTAATATACTTACTTCAATTCTCTATAGTCTAACCTAACAGCTGCCAACTACTCCAGATTGCCCAACATAACCCCAACTATTTGAACTCTAAATCATACCTGAACACCAAACAAACCTGCATCTGCAGACTATTTCCTAACTCAGAAGTTTTACAATAGTTCCCTCTAGGACGCTTATGCAATCCCAGAGCCCCTTAAGAAATGCCTCGAGCACCAATACAAAGCATTTCCACTAATCATCTTTCCTGCATTGGGAATATATACCAAAATGATGTCTACTCCGAGTGACACCAAGTGATTGGAGACACGTCGTCCCAATAGGTGTGTGGAAACACTATTCCCTTTTGCACTTGCTTGTTATCGCATTTATTCTCAAGCTGAATTTAAATATAAACTGCAGTACACACTGTTAGATGCAGCAGTGCACATCTGTATTTGTATTTTATTTGTAAAGCGCTCACAGCCCTGGGGCATCTGGGCGAATAAGCGAGAAGCGTTCTCCATCTTACATCAATGCACAGGAGTAGTGTGCTTCTGCATGCATTCACGGCGGTCACTCGGCTGAACAATGAAGTCAAGGTCTCCTCCACAGCCTTCATCACGACTACAAGCGGACAGGAGCATAGTGGGGATCATTCATTCTACCTCTCCCATCAAGATGCCCCAGCTCCTACTCACTCATGGTGGATGTATGCATTTTGGATCCGATTACTTTATGCTCAGAGTTAGGGTAATGAAAAAAAGGAATTCTCAAACCTTCAAACCGCTGTACAAATGAAGAAATGTTCTTTCTATTGATTCTTCTGCAGATTCCTCAGCTGATAGGTATCCCTTCCAGCGTCAGCTGCACACACTTTTCAACATGGGAGCGTAGTATTACTCGGCCACACCACTCCTCCACTCTGGACGTTGACAATACATATAATATGTCACTATGCCCCTGTACCTCAGTTCCTGAACACCCCCCTCAGCTCCAGAGGAAGAATCCAAAGGATTTGGCTTAAGGAAGCCAAAAAAATGTCTTTCACGCACCCGTTTGCAGTAACATGAAAATAGTCACACCGCTGGTGGCGTGCGCCCAGATGCCAGCTGGCAACTCCTTACCCACTTTCTGATAGCACTCCACAATGCAGAGAATTATCCAAAGTGAAATTACCTGTTTAGACACTGCTAGACCTTTCCTGGATTGCGAGAAGGCAACAAACAGTTAGTTTTCACGTCTTAAACCCGACATCCAGGCCACATAGTAGCTGAGCGCCTTATTTGGATCTAGTCTGGGCAACCTTTCCTCATCCTTAGAAGGGTGAGGAGGAGGATAAAAAACGGTAGGTCAATGCTATTAGAGACATGAAACTGACACCACCGTAGGAAGAAATTTGGGTCAGAACATAAGTAACAGTAAAAAAGCTGTCTTAAGCGTAAGCAATCTGGGCATGAAGCCGGCCACCGGCAGCCACTAGACTTCTCGGCTGGAGCTCTGTGCACCCTGTGAAACTAAACTGGCTCCCCCCACCACCGCAAAGCCTCAAAGTAACTTTAAAGGCACCCTGACATGAGTGGGAAGGCTCTGGTATAGCTTGGCGTGGCTCAGGGACCACTCCAGTACACCAGGCAAATAGATCGAGGTGGCGCGAGCAAGCAGACAAGGATTCAGGCAAGTGCAGGACCGAAGTCATCGGAGCAGGGTCCTGCGCCTCGCTTGCACACCAGGAGTCTGAGCGGGTCGAGAGGGTGCAGGAGGCGGCATGTTTTTTCCATGTTGTTTACCGTGAGGGTGACACAGCCAGGAGAGGGGGGTGGAGGAAAGGGGCGCAGAGTTCCAGGAGTTGGGGTCCAGGGAGCTGAGGGTCGGTACTGTTGGAGGCGGCGACTGGACTTCGAGGTAGGGGCATGGGGGCACCACAGGGTTGTGGAGGAGGTGAAGGCCCTCGATTAAGGCGAGGGGGGGTCCAGGGACAAGAGATGAGGGGAGTTTGAAGTTCAAGTGGGTGACACAAAATGCGAGTGGGTTTGAACTCCCCTCTAAAGAGGAGAAAATGATAGCACTGTACTAGGACAGCCAAACCGGATGTGATGACCCTTCAAGAAACTCGCCACCTATGTAGGGACCAGGGGAGGCTTCAACTTAAAGGCTTCGCACAGATCTTTCAGGTCCTAACAAGAAGGGTGGGGTTGTGCTCACCTACAGAGACGGCTGTGACCTGAGGATCACTGGCTCAAAGGTGGACAAAGGTGGCGGATATATCATGGTGACTGGGAGGTCGACAGGAAGGACTACACAGTGGCAGCAATGTATGCCCTCAATATGGGCCAAAAGGCGTTCCTCAAGGACCTACTAACTACACTGTAAGGGTTTGTGAGGGGTAACATCATAATGATGGGGGACTTTAACCTGGCTTGGTCACAGGATTTGGATAGGAGCTCCTCGGGGGCTTCCCACGAGGGAGGGGTGGCCTCTAAATCATTGTGGGAAATGTTTAACACTCTGTGCCTGTGAGAGGCATAGAGGGGAGTGCGAGGAGAGGGCGACATTTTTTTTCTAGTGTGCATGGCTCCCACTCCCGTATTGACTGTGTGGGTCTCAACGCCCCTCCTAGGTGAGATTACGGGTATTGAGGTGGGCCTGATGGGGATAGCTGATAACAAAGTGGTCACCATGGAGCTTAAAGTTCCCAGAAATAAATGTAGTATGTGGGGGTGGAGGACCCCAGGCGACTTTATGAGGGACCCCATTATAAGGGAGGAACTGGAAGACAAGTTTGCCAGATTCTTTGACGTAAATAGACCGGAGAACATGGGGGGGGGAAGAGCATCAGGTGGGACGCCTTTAAAACAACTTTGAGGGGAGGAGCTCATTGTCATTAAAGCAGTGAGGGACCAACACGGGAGAGCTCTGAAAACCCAAATAGAGACCAAGGTAGAGGACTTTAGGGAAAGGACTTTGCAGGTCCCCTTAAGCAAAATGCACAGGGAGTACAGGCAGGCCGTTAGCAAAATGAATTTGCTCAGAACCAAGACGGCAGAGAAGGCCTTCCCTCGTTGTGAGACAACGCGACTATTCCAAAGCTAACAAGGCAGATCGACTCCTAGCCAGGCTCTTTCGGGGAACAGTCGGTTCTAAAATAATTACTGCAGTGGATGATGAACTGGGCACAAGGAAATCTCAAACGGGGGATATTCAAGAGTGCTTAGCACAGAGGGCGCTAGAGACCCGAACAAGATGGCCGCTCCTCTGTGAGCTCCCGCAAGGCCTTCTTATAAATCCTGATTAATCCTGTATTTCCCGTTGGTTTAACTCTTAAAAACTACCTCCAACTCCCGTCGAGCAACTAGTGAAGAAACCAGCCTGACTGATTCCGGAGGCTACAGACAGCCTATTACCAGCCTGACATATAGCAGCATCTAGGCCCTGCGACGGAGCAGCAGCAACGGCCGTGCGGCTACGGCGGGCCAGCGGACGGGGGAAGGTGGACAGAACCGGCAGCGTATCAGGGCTGATGTGGCGCCCTGGCCCCGCCCCCTCCACAACATTGGAGGCCACCCACGTGCGACTCCAGCCGGCCGCCCCTTCGGCCCTGCAGCGGAGCACCCGTGACGATCGTGCGTCCCCGGAGGACACACAAGCAGGCAGAGCCGGCAAAGCTCCCTGCTGACCGACGCAGACGTGGTGGAGATCCGGACCTGGTCCCGACCGGGTTAGGGGCTGCACCCGGGACCTGGATGCAGAGGCCTCCGGGAGAGAGTGGAGGGAGTGAGCCGGCGAACCCCCCCTACCTTCAGCTTGATCAACAGTGCGGCGCCTAGGGAGGAAAGTACCAGCAACATCAGGCAGGCGATCGTCCCCATGCTCCAGCCGAGTCCTGCTGCATAACACTTCAACACTGCAGTGGGACTTGGAGAAGGAGGGCCTGCGACTCCGTCGGGCTCTCAGAGTGTCTCTGCACACCCCACCAACATCTCCATTGACGGCGCCCCGAGACCACAGCTGTAACCAGCGGGGGAACGGCAGTGAGGAGGGTCCCAGGCGGTGACCCCCAGGTACGGCGTGTGCATGGGGGAGCCAGGCCTACTCACATAGCGAAAAGCTGCGACCAGCGCCAAGCAAAATAGCACAACTGCCCCCACGCAAGGCGGCGGCTCACCAGCATATCATCCCGCCAAAGATACCCCCCGTCCTTGGCACTCCTGGAGACGCCTGCCGCGAAAGGAAAACCGAGCACGAATCAGCACTTCAGGGGAACAGAGGGACCTGCATACACCTGCAGCGGCGCGGGAACCCCAATAACTTGGGTAGTCCCCCCCCCAAAGAAAACTCACCACCCTGCACTGTTCATCCATCAGGCTCCCCAATAGAGCGACCTACAACACTACCCACACATTCTCACAATGGGGAAAACAGACAAGCTGCAACGCAAACGGAACTTTGAAGCTAACACATCAGCCAAAACGCTATGAGACAAAAGCGAACCCGTCTCACCGCCACGCACATCCAACCATGAAGAGAGCGACCCTCATTCGCTAGACATAAAGGCACTCCTTCTAGAATTGAGAACAGGTATCAGCAATCTCGACAGCTAACTAGATAACCTCTTTTCTAAACTGGATCAAGTGCAACATCGACTGGACACCCACAATGAGCGTCTATATGAAGCAGAACAACAAATCTCTAATCTTGACAATGGAGTAGCGTTCTTGACCAACAGGGTGTCATCCCTCGAGGCCCAAATGAAAACAGCCAATGCATGAAACGAAGATCTTGAAGGGCGTTCCAGAAGGAACAACATTCGGATCATAGGGGTGAGGGAAAACCAACAGCAGTGCAAGATGGAAGACTACGTGGAGGAGTT
Source organism: Ambystoma mexicanum (assembly GCF_040938575.1). Taxonomy (NCBI): domain Eukaryota; kingdom Metazoa; phylum Chordata; class Amphibia; order Caudata; family Ambystomatidae; genus Ambystoma; species Ambystoma mexicanum. The sequence continues at coordinate 414,368,444 of NC_090934.1, read as the reverse complement.
GTGCAGGTCTCTCTTTGGATCAGAAACACTCTCGCACCTTTTCGTCATCGAGAGAGCCCATAGAATACCGATGTCCAAACCTGTTCCCGGGGCTCCACCCCGACCAATAATTGCAAAATTACTCTGTTATAAAAACAGGGACGCGATACTGCGAATGGCTAGGGAGAAAGGTGATCTTCAACATGATGGCGATTCACTTCTTCCTCGACTTCTCGCCAGCCGTCCAGGCGCAAAGGAGGTCCTTTACACACGTTAAACAAAGGCTCCGCACCAATCAGATTCCTTATTCGATGCGGTTTCCGGCCCAGCTGAGGGTGCAACATCAGGGAACGACCCAGTTTTTTTCAATCCCCCGAAGATGCAAGCATATATCTTGATCAAGCAGGCTGCCGACCACCCGAGAACAACAAGGCTTGCGCCCAAAGAGAAAGAGTCCCGAGGAGCCCGCCATAGACAAGTGGAGGTAACGGAATGCAACTCAACATGAAAGCAATACCACTGGTGAACATAATTTAGGGTTGAACACCCTGAGGCCACGCGACTTGGAGGATCCAAGCACCCCTAGCACAGCAATGTTCATAAGTTACGGGTTTGAAGAACGGGGAATCATGTCGAGCAGGTTGGGGGTTGCTCGCGAGGGATGGGAAGGGAGTTCATTTAAGTTGGCAGTTATCCAGTTTTACCGAGCCTGCGGCTCACTACATGCGGCGCCCAGGAGAGGACCACGCCCGGACCAGCGCCGCCGTGCTAAGATCCACCGCCTCGGCCAACCAGCTGTCCTCCGTGAGAAAACACTTGCCTGAAAAGATAAAAAGTCAGCACTTTCACAGTAGCCACATGGAACATTAAGGGGGGAAACCAGCCAGCGAAGCTGAGGAAAATGACAGTACCTTCGCCGACATAAAATTGACGTAGCATTTATTCAAGAAACCCACCTACGGCCGACGACCGAACACTCCTGGGCGAAAGACTGGAGATGCCACTTCTATTTCGCTTCCTTCTCGTCATACGCTAGGGGGGGTTGCAATCTTAATCAACAAGGCAATCAACTTCAGACCGATCGCCCATACTTGCCTGTAGTGGGGGGAGTGCCGTATCCTACCGAGAGCTCTTTCGGACCACTCCATGGTGTCTCTAGAATGCAACACCGCACAGACAATTAAATCTAGGCCCCCGTGGAGATTCAAGCCCACAGCATTGCAGGACATTGTCTTTGCGGAGGAGCTCCGGAAAGAACGGACCTCTTTTCTGGACATCAACCAGGGGTCAGTGAACTCAGTCAGGACACTATGGGAGACACTGAAGTGCTTCACCAGAGGGGTCTGCATCACGAAGGAGTGCGGAATCTTAAAGCTACTTCGAAGAGAAATGAACGACAGTGAAACTCGTCTCCAAGACCTCGAAAGAGCGCTGTCAATCGACAACAACTCACAGTCCCTAGCGGCAATAAAGAAGGAGCTGGAGACGTTCCGTGGCGCAGCCGAAAGAGAAGTGAAATTCCTAGAAAGAAATCACAAAATTCGGCAGTACGGAGAGGGACAGCGGCCTGGCGCACTGCTTTCCAGGCTCACAGCAGCTGACAGAACACCTACTGCAATTGACTCAATACTGGACCACACAGGGAACACCGTCCACTCGGCAGACAACATTGTCGAAGCTTTTTGCAGCTTTTACCAAAATCTATATGATTCAGACTACTCCCTCAACCCAACAGAACTGGCACGGTATTTAGACACAGTTGAGCTATTCTGGGTCGACTCAGAGTTCAGAGAACCACTAAATGCCCCCATCACCACTGAGGAGATTGTTGAGGTCATTAAGGAGTTGCCTAATACCAAAGCGCCGGAGCCGGATGGCCTAACCGGCAAATTTTATAAACACTACGCTGACCTCCTGGCCCCCCTGCTCCTACAGGTCTACGACGAAGCGCTGTCCAAAGATCAACTGCCGCCTTCAATGAATATTGCCAACATAATTCTTCTGCACAAACCCGGCAAAGACCCAAAGGAGTGTGGCTCGTACCGCCCGATCTCACTGATAAATCTGGATAATAAAATCTTTGCAAAAATACTAACCAAGAGGTTACTCCCCCGTATGCCCGCCATGGTGTTAGCCGACCAAGCAGACTTTGTTCCTGGAAGAAACACCTCTTATGGAATACGAAGAATGTTTGGAGCAATGGAAGCCCTCGAACCACATAGTCAGGCAGTGGCGGTGCTTCTGGATGCCGAGAAGGCCTTTGACTCGGTCGAATGGCCCTTCCTCTTCACAGTCCTAGAAAGGATGGGCCTAGGCAAGCACTTTCTACAGTTGATTTCTCTACTCTACAAAAAACCAACTTCTAATATCATATCGGGGGGCTGTCGTTCAGCCGACATCCAGCTAAGAAGGGGGACCAGACAGGGCTGTCCACTTTCTGCGCTCCTGTTCACCTTGGTTATGGAACCCCTAGCTTCTGATTTGCGCACGCACCACCTTCACAGAGACCTCTCATTCGGCCCACACAAGATGATCATTTCACTTTACGCAGATGACTTAGCCCTGTTCCTGCGGAATCCAGACGAAAACCTGAACCCAGCAATGAGAGCAGTAATACAGTTTGGGCGCCTCTCAGGCCTGAAGATCAACAACAGCAAATCAGTGATCTTTCCACTTACCGTGGCCAACACTGAATTCGCCGACGACTTCAGCTTCAAGTGGCAACACTCGCATGTTAGGTACCTGGGTATTTACATGTCCCGACAAAAAGAAGAGGTCATACGCGGCAACTACGAAACCGCTGCAGCTGCCATCCACTCCAAGGTCGACAGGTGGAAATCCCTGCCACTCACTCTCTGGGGCAGGGTATCACTAGTGAAAATGATCATTCTCCTGAAATTATTGTACTTATTCTCAAATATTCCGCTACTTCTTACAAAAACATTTCTTCAGCGCATCAAAAGCATGGTCCTCGACCTCATCTGGGCTGGCAAGGTAGCGAGAGTTGCGTATACCACACTAACTCTGCCGACACGATAAGGGGGATTGGCACTTCCGGACCTTGAATGCCATTACTGGGCGGCCCAAGCCCAGCACCTCAGTCAGTGGCACGCCACGGAGTTCATAACACCCCATGTACAGATAGAGAGGGCACTGGCGACACTGCATCTCCTTCGCTCTATAATCTTTGGTCAGTTCCCAGTCACCCAACCATCCATGAACCCCCGTTGCTACCACATACTCAATCTGAAAAAAGATTGCTAAGGTCAACAACGTCACATCCAGATTCTCCCCTCTTCTCCCAATCAAACACATCCCAGAAAATCCCATTACGAACGAAAAGGTGTTCCTGCTCTGGGTAGAAAAGCTACATTTACACTCTATGAATTATCTCTTTCCGGAAGGAACATTTTTAACCCCACAACAGGCCCAAGAAAAAGGAGGCAATAATGCCCTGGATATTTTCATTTATTTCAGACTTCGACACTCGCTGCGGGCGGTAATGCCGACCTTCCCGCAACAACCTCCCACCTGGCTGCTCCTTCATAACACAATCCAAGCCCAAGGAGACGGGCGTCTAGTAGCAAGCAAGGCTCTCCTCGGCGGGCAGTACCCGCCTTGCCCAAACGCAAAAAAAAGATGGGAAAAAACACTGGAAAGCACAATTTCAGACGAAGAATGGATCTACACACTAAGGTAGCGATTAACTAGAGATTCAAGTTGATCCACTTCAACTACCTCCATCAAACCTATCACACACCAGCCAAACTACACACCCAGAGAGACTCCATATCAGCAGAGTGCGCCAGATGTGGGGCACCTGCAGCAGACTTCCTTCACCTGGCATGGTCTTGCCCCCGGGTGGCCTCCTTTTGGGGCGCAGTATTTGAAAGAACTTCCGCAATAATAGGAATAGTGCTGGGTCTTGAACCAAAAATGGCGTTGCTGGGCCTAACCCAGACGCTACCGAAGACAGTGAGAAAACTGACGGACCTGCTGCTAGTCCTAGCGCGAAGAAGAATTGCTTACAACTGGGGCAGCGGACCTCCACCAAGTCTGGAGCTCTGGTTGAAAGACATAACTTACTGCCAGGATGTGGAAACCGACTACATCAAGACTACCACTACACGCGCGCCCGCCTGACATCTGGGGTCCATTCGTCTCGTACCTGCTTTCAACAAATGATGCTTGGGACTCACAGTCTGCTTCCATGCCAAGAGACTCAAATGGCAGCCGTTACTCAATGAACTATCCTTGGAGACTACGCCACAGAGATAATACCCCGGGCACAAGGACACTGTCTAGTTTGGATGGTGGTGTGGGGGTGGGGGGGACGGGGGGGGCTGAGGGCGACTCAGTTCATTCCTAATGGCCGGCGCATGGCCTTTTTGTTAATTTGTTTTGTTTAATGACAAAATGCCAATAAAGAAAGTTTAAAAAAATGTTAAAAAAAAAAAAAGAGTGCTTAGCACAATTATTTGCAGATCTTTATGCTACCCAAGAGCCCAGGGACCACTCACAAGTAGAATGTTTGAATAAGATCTGACTGCCAACACTAGGAGATGAGGCTGAGAAAGGATTAGGGGAGGGAAATCATGGATAAGGAGGTTCGTGCAGTAAACAAATCGCTTCCCTTTAATAAATAACCTAATCGGGACGGGTTCACAACAGGCTTCTACAGGACCTTTGGCAGGGGCGTCACTCCACACTGCAAAAGGCTATATTAATCACTTCTGCAGAACCGGCCAAATAACCGCGTCCATGGTGGAAGCAAAGATTATACTTATCCCCAAACCCAATAAAGACACCACCAAATGCGTCTCATATCGGCTGAGAGCACTAATTAACATAGATGCTAAAATATTAAAGAAAAAAATCAGTCCAGCAGACTAGAATGCTCCCTTTCCACCTTGATCCATCCAGACCAATCTTGGTTCATACCAGGCCGCCAACCCTTTGATAATATACAAGTGTCTCGGGAGAATAGCACAGGGGCAATGTGCTCGCCTTGGAAGCAAGACGACATGGAGCAACACCAGTTCGATCCCCGGGTCCGCACTTAGAAACCTCTGGGTATCAAGCGCGAAAGTGCATAAAACGTCAAACCCTGCAATTTTCCTATCCCTTGATGCTGAAAAAGCTTTTAACCATGTGGAATGATCCTTCATGTTTAGGGTAATGGAAAGAATGGGTTTGGGGGCTGGATTCATTAGGATGGTTCAGACCAATTACAAATCCCCCCTTGACTAGGCTCCTCATTAATGGCTCCCTGTCTAGGAAATGCTCTTTGAGTAGGGGCATCAAACAGGGAGGTCTCCTCTCCCAACTTTTTAATGTGATCTACCTAGGACCTCTACTGCAGACTTTAAGCAAATCTGGCAAGATCCATGGGATCACTTTCAAGGGTACCCAACACAAGGTGGCAGCATTTGCAGATGACATGCTACTCACACCTACAGCCCTGGAGCCATCACTGGGTGGTTGGGGGGGAGGGGGCGGCGTTAGGAAGGCCTAAGGGGATTAGGTATTTGCAGGTAAATTATCCACCGAATTTAGCAGGCTGGTACAATGCTAATCTCCCCCCAATGTTGTACTCTATCAAAACCAAACTTCATGGATCGAATGCCCTCAGGGTATCCTGGCTGGGTAAATTGGCTGCCACCAAACCCTTTTCCCGCTCCTCTACCTATTCCCGGCTCTCCGAGTAGCCATTTCTAAAGCTTTTCTTTGCACACTTAAAAAAAAGTACTAGTAACTATCTAGAAAGTCAAGAGGCCCAGGATTAGTCACAACCTTCCAATGTCACCCAAGAAGAAGGGAGAGTTGGCTCTCCCGAATTTCCAACTCATTTACAGAGCTGTGCAGATTCAGATTATAAGGGACTGGTTCATGGGGATCTATGAAAGTTGTGGGTGGGTATGGACCAGGCTATTGTCTGACATGATTTAAAGGATGTCCTCTGGCACTCTAAGCCAGACACACCCCAGCATATGTATCCAAGCGAAATTGGTTGCAGACACCTGGGACAAACTCACTAAGAAACACAGTATCACTACTTTTCCCTCCCCCTTCATGCCGATATTCCTTAATCCGAGTTTTTCCCGGGCATCGAACAGGGAGCGGTCTATGGGTGGCAGAAGGGGGTTGCCAAAGACTGCGAAACAAGTACCAAGGTCAATCAATGTGCTGCTTTGTAGATTGCAAAATGAGCTTCGATATAGACGAAAGAGAGAGGCCGAGATATTTTCAGATTAGTACTGGCTAACAAGTCCAGAGGTTAAAGCTGCAGCCCTCCGCCCTCTCACATCATTAGTAAAATACATCATTAATCAGGATCCAGGGGTCTGATAGTGGGCCTGTAGAAGATACTGTATGAAGCAAACCCACAGAAGATGTGGCCGTACATGGTGCAATGGGAGAAAACCCTTGGGAAGGAAGTACCCCAGAAATAAATGGGAGATGTTGTGGAGAAACATCCCCAAATTGCCAAAGTCCACGCAGTAACAATAGGCGTGGTACAAGATCATCCATCTACAGACAGCACTATACCCCGGCCAGACTTAAGATGATATTCCCGGAAGCCTCACAAGCTTGCCGGAGGACGAGATAATGGTCCCACGTTTAGTGGAGATGCCCCAGAATAGAACCCTTCTGGAGGGAGGTTCTGGAAGCACAGTCCCAGATGTTTGGGGAGACTAAACGCCACCCCTGAAGATGTTTCATTGGGTCTTGACCGGAGGACCCTGCAGGTACAACCAGATCTCAACAAAAGGACTTTTTAGTTCTCACATTGGCTACAATGCTACTAATAGCATAAAGATGAAAGAGGGCGGAAGTCCCAACCCTCCAAGACTGGGTCTGGAAAGTATGGGACTTTGCGGCCCTTGAATGAGAGTTGCAGGCTGTAAGCAACAAGGTACCTCGATTTGCCAAAGATTGGAGAGAGGTGCTGACATTTTTTAGGGAGGACTATAGAGTGCAATGGTGTCCGCAGCATTTGAAACTCCTGCAACTGAACCATTTCCAAGAACAGGTGTGACCTCCAGAGTTTGGGTTGTTTGTTAGTCTTGCCGGGGGTAGGGGATGGGGCAGTGGGGAGGAGGGTATTGAATTTTTTATTCGGAGCCTGGAAAATATGTCCCAAGAAGGTATGTATATGTACTTTCTGCTCCTTCAAATTGAATAAACAGAAAAAAAGGGAAATAAAAGGTTGAGCAATCTAACTGAGGAAGAATACATTGGCTCAAAATCAGAACCAAATCAAGTTCCCAATCCGGAGCCACAAATGATGTAAGCGCAAACCTATTTTACAAGGACTTTCAGAAATTGGGTCCTTACCAGGATGGTAAAAAAAGGAACCTTGATCTGGAGACCTTTTGAACATGGACAAGGACGTCAAGTAACCCTTGACCATACTTATCTGAAGGCCCAATGAGGTCAGGGATAGAGAAATTCAATCACCCTGGTGGTGGGGCATGAAATGTAACAATACTTTCATGTAACTCCAGTTCTCCAGCATTGGTAACTTTCATGGATTCACATGCTTATGAATATTCCCCGTCATCAGGCTGGGAATCATCATTAATATTAAAGCAGTTTTAATTTAAAGTTTAAAAAACTCACTTGTCATTTATATAGCCTATTGCGGTCACATTGGGCCATACTGCCCAAGCCACTGCCACAGTTCTCCTCAGCTCCACCGCTGGTGGACACCTTCAGATTTTTAAGCGCATGTAATTTGGCAGTAGGAACCAAGGAGAGAGCCATAGAGGGGGTAGGAGGGCGGGCTGCATGTGAATCCATGAAATCATTTTTCATGAATTCACATGCTTCTGAATTAGGTTAGGTAGCAGTAAATATACAAAACCAATGCGAGGCGGTACAGCTCTACAGAAGCAATGGAAATTCACCTCTGGTACACTCACTTCGAACAAATAGGTTGCAAAGCACTGCCTGGCCGACACAGGACTCCTCCCTGGAATCCCTGTTGATGCAGTCAAATCTCGTGACGGTATGGGCAGACCTCCATGTAGCGACCCTGCAGATGTCGAGCAGGGGAACACTAGACTGGAACGCTGCAGTAAAAGCCACGGCCCTGGTGGAATGCACTCTGTCTAGCTGGCAGAGGCCTGTTTGCAAGCCGATGACAATGCAAGATGCAGCCAGATAGCCACATGAAAAAGGAATCCTTCGACAGGGCCTTTCCTCTTTCAACAGTTCCAAACGACAAAAAATGTTGTGAAGTTCTGCGAAAGTCTTTCATGCATGCAATATAAAACATCAAAGCATGGGCAACGTCCAGCGAGCCCCTTCTGCAGGAGAGGCAGGAGAGCCAAAGAATACAGGCAGAACCAGGGCTCATTTAAATGAAAAGTTGATAGAACCTTCGGCATGAAGTAGGGATGAATGCATAGCACCAGCCAGGACTGGTGACAAGTCCAGGAAGGAGGAATGCAGGAGACAGCCTGTAGTTTCCCAAACATGTCTGGCTGAAGTAATAGTCGCCAGAAAATCAGTCTTCCATGATAGAAACTGTAACTGAGAACGGTGGAGGGGCTCAGATGGAGCATCCATTAACTTGCAGAGAACATTAAGCTTCCACACTAGCGCCTTTACCAGAGGGAATGCCCGGAACAGACCCTTGAAGAACCCCTTAACCAGTCAGACCACAAGGAAGGCTTTCTAGATGTGCGAGTATAGCGAGAGATAGCCGCAAGATGGACTTTAATGGATGCGTTTGCAAACCCTGCATTCAACAATGACGGAAGATATGCAGGATTTGATGCAAAGAGGGTTGTTGCGAATTACGCCATACAGTGAAGCGCTTCCACTGGTGCTCGTAGCAGGATAGAGCAGATGGAGCTGCAGCCTTTGCCAGAATCTTTCTGCCTTCTAAAGGTATTGCCAACTACCCAAATACTAGGGCAAGCCGTCAACTTCAGGGAAAACGGACTCTCGGTGTCTGGAGAGCAGATCCGGAAGAGAAGGTAGTTTGATGCAAGGGGCCGCCGACAGATGAAGGAGGTCAGAGCACCAAATATGATGAGGATCATCTTGCAGTGATTCCGTTTGAGTGTATTTAGCACTTGTAGTAAAAGGGCAATTGGAAGGAATTCAAGGAGGAAAAGGCCCTCCTGGGGTATCGAGAATGCACCCACTAGGCTCCTTGCTTAAGGATATCAGCTGGCAAACTGGGGATACTTAGAGTTGGTTGCTGTGGAAAACAAGTCGATCTGTGGATGACCCTACTTTGAGAAGCGAAGAACTTGGCTGTGATGAAGCTCCCATTCGTGGCATGATCATACTCCCTGATGAGGGAATCCACGATGGTATTGTGGATCCCTGCCAGATGAACCAGAATTAGTAAAATGCTCTGTGATATCATCCAATTCCAGATCGCTTGCACTTCTGTGGACAGTATGGGACAGCGGGACCCCCCACTTCCTAATATAGAACACGGTGGTTGTGTTGTCGGTTACAATGCAAACCAGCTTGCTCCGGAGCTGGGGTTTGAAGGACTTGAGGGCTCAGAACACTGATTGCAGCACCAAGACAGTTATGTGTAGCATTCTTTTCTTTCGGCTACCACAGGGCTTTGGCGAGGTATTGTTCTGTGTGAGCTCCCCAACTCTCCAGGGAGGTATCGGTTGTTACTGTGGCTTGATGTGTCAGGAAGCAAAAGAGACCTGCATGAGGTGCTTATGATGACTCCACCAATGGAGAGTTTGGCGGAATACTGAAGACATGGTGATCTTGTCTTTCCAAGAAACTGACACTTGCTGCCACCTGGCATTCAGAAACTCCTGGACAGGCCTCCTACAATCTGCAGCAAGGAACCATGGGGATGCAGGAAGGCATCATCCCTAACAGAGACTTGATGCAGCAGACTGTCACCACCTGTAGCATGGATAGCTGTTGAATCTTGTGGAGTATGGCGCAGGCCCTCTCCTCCGAGGCAGTAGACAGACATAACAGTGCGGTGAGTTGTGAACCTAGGAGCAGAACGTTCTGCGACTGCAATATGCATGACTTCAGAAAGTTGATGGAGAATCCCAAAGACGTGAGACATCATATGATATGGCATTTATAACGCGCCTATACACAAGTGTTTCAAGGCGCGACGAGGCAGGGAGGGGGGACAAAGGGAAGACAGACAACTATCTTACTAGGCCAGGTGTCATTCAAATTGCGCAAGTGAATGGGAAGAGGGGAAGGGGAAGTGCAAGGGGAAAGGGAGAGGGGAAAGTGCAGTTCAGGGGTAGTAGCATTAAAAGATAAATAATAAGGGCCAGCTGGTGGCAAGTGCAAGGTAAGTGCAGACAAGTACTGGGAGGGGGGCTGTAGGAATACAGAGACAGTCCCGCAGTGCAGGGGTTGCCAAGGAGGCAGAGCAGGGGACAAGTGGCTGGGCCAGGGACCGAGAACAGTGAGAGTGGCCCAGTGCAGATTCAATGCAGTTTCAATCAGGAATTTAGCAGGGGAGAGAAAGCAGAAGCAAAGAGAAAGGTTTTGAGGTGCTTCCGGAACAGGAGATGGTTCTCCTCAAGTTGCAGAGAGGCAGGAAGGCTGTTCCAGAGGGAGGCCCCAGCCGAGGAGAGAGATCTACCCCCAACTCGTTGCTTGGAGAAGCGGCTGACCCAGAGGGAGTTGGAGGCGGATGAGCGAAGAGCTCGAGAAGGAAGATATTTAGGAAGAGAGAGTTTAAGGTATTTCAGCCCCAGAAGGCCTTGTGGACAATGCAGAGGGTTTTGAACTTAATCCTCGCAGCCACTGGGAGCCAGTGCAGAGATTTCAGTCCTGGAGAGATACGGTCCCTGGGCTTGAGAGCTAGCGGCCGCGAGGTGGGGTGTATTAGCCAGCCATCTAGGTAGGGGTAGATACAAATACCTGAGCGGCGGAGATGGGTAGCCACCGGAGCTAGGCATTGCGAGTACTCTTAGTTCTGATTTTAGGCCGAAAGATTGAGCACTAAACTGGTAATGCATGCCTTGAAGCACAAAGTAAATGAAGTGTATGTGCTTGCGATGTATGTTGAAGTAGACATCTTCCAAGTCCAGAGAGGAGAGGAAGTCTCCCTATTATAGCTGGTCGAGAACATGCTGTAGCATGACCATGCCAAACCTTTGCAATTTTAGACACTTGTTGAGCTGCCCAAGGTGGAGGATGGGTCTCCACCCATCTGATGTTTTTCTCACCAGGAAGAATCTGAAGTACACTCCAGAGTCCAGGAGGTGCAATGGAACAGCTTCTATAGCCCCCCTCCCTCCCCTTTTTATTTTTAGCAGAGATCGAACTTTGTATAAGAGGAGGGGAATGGTGTTCTTTTCTTTTTGGATGGAACAGAAGGACAGTTGCCCAGAAATTCGAAGGTTAGACCTTATTGAACGATGTTGAGCACCCATTGGTTGCTTAAATGTTGCACCACTGATCGACTGACAACCGGGCTCCAACTAGGGTGCTGAAGTGGGGGGCCTGGGTCCTGGTGTTGGTCAGGCTTGCTCGTACACTTTCAACCTCCCTCAGTATGCCTCCTGCAAGCTGGTGCGAGACGGTTGGCAGTATGAAGGTCGATAATCCCTGGAGGTTCTGGAGAATCTTCCCTTACTGGATCAAAAGGACTGTCTCTGCTGCTGCAGTGGGCCCAAGGAATGGGTTGAACATGTGTCTGCCTTGATTGCTTGAAGGGTCTTGACTACCTTCTTCCCAGAGATCTATGCCATCAAAGGGCATGTCTATGACTTTAGAGACTGTACTTTGGGGGGTGGGAGGTGGTGAGTTTTACGCAGGGCATGGCTGAGTGCGAAGACACTTGGGTGCATTATCTGCGGTGCAGTATCCAGAACTCAATATTTATTCTATAAGCGATTTTTTTTTTTGGAGGAGCAGAGAATGGATTTTTCATAACCAGCAAACCATCCTCTCAGATGTTATCAAGCATAGGGATGGCCACACTGATTTCCTGGAGCCTTCTGTGTCAAAGACACCGCCTGTCCAACTGCTGCAAGAGGGTAGCATCGCCTGTCCAACTGCTGCAAGAGGGTAGCACATCTGTAGAAGAGCCTGTGGAGGCTTTTTTTCTCCTACCAGGAAGCAGTGGAAGAGTCCCCTGACCCAATTTAGTCAGCACCTAGCTGTTGCACCCACTACTGTGGTTCAGTGGGTTTGTCTCGGGAGGATAGCTCACGGGCAACGTGCTAGCCTTGGAAGCACGACGACACAGAGCACCAAAGGTTCAATCCCTGAGTCTGTGCTTAGAAACCTCTGGGTATTAAGCATGTTATAAATATCATATTGTCAGGGTGAAAAGTGGTTTTGCCTTTCTGGCCCATGACAAAAATGCTTTTTCTACACTGCAAACTCCATTGCCTGTTTAGGTAATGCATGGCCACTATTGCTGTGTCAGAATCTGGACAGGCCTAAGAGGTGGAGGAAGGAAGCCGCTGGTAAGAAGTCACTTTTGTGGAAAAGATCAACCATCTGTATGACACTGACGACTCTCTCCCGGGAAGTAAAGCCAACCCTATCGGGTGTCCCAGACTGCCACAATAAACTGAAGCATCTGAGTTGGTGTCACATGGGATTTCTGAAAGTTCAGAGAGAAACACAAACTGTAAAGTAGTGAACAGATTGCTGTTTAAGAGAAACTGACTAGGGCTGCAAACCATCGTTGGAATCCAGATGGAAGAGAAAACTGAATTTGAAAGGGACATCCCAGCAGAATGCACCATGTGTTAAAATGTGTAAGAGAAGAACAAGTTACTTCTTACCTGGTAACGTTCTTTCGACGGGATGTTCCTCCGACGTATTCCTTATCTTTGATAATACGTTTCCAGCTTGCTGGCCTCGAAAACAAATTTTGTAGAGGGTGCTGCGCGCCGACGTCTGGCGAGTCGATGTCCCTCAACGGCCACCGTATCAGTGCCGACGTCATCATGCCCATAAATAAACATGCGCTGCGTTCGTTGCTCAGTTCCGTTTTGTAGCATAAGAAAAGACATGCCTGAATCGGTTAGTAACCTTGAAGGAGCGAAAGCTGCAACCACAAGGGGAGTTATCACTGCTGGGATGGATGGGAGGGGCGATAAGGAATACGTCGGAGGACCATCCCATCGAAAGAACGTTACCAGGTAAGAAGTAACTTGTTCTTCGAAGGGATTGTGTCCTCCGACGTATTCCTTATCTTTGATAGACTCCCATAGCAGTGGTATGTAATTGGAGGAGGGAGTGATAGTGTTATGTATCCCTTTAGGGATGGACCGAATGTAATACAGCCTTGCCAAATCTGATTTGAGCATTGGAGGAATCCAGATTGTAAAATTTTTGTGAATGTATGTGCAGACGACCATGTGGCAGCCGCACATATGTCCTGGACCGGTACCCCTCTCTGGAGAGCCGAAGAGGCTGCGATACCCCTCGTTGAATGAGCCCTGAGATTTTGGGGTGGCTCTTTCCCTGCTAGTCTATAACATTCCAGGATGGCCAGAATAATCCACCTGGAGATGGTTTGTTTTGTTATGGGTAGTCCTAACTTGTGACCTGAGTATCCTACAAACAGTTGGTCTGCTTGCCTGATCCTAGCCATTCTGCTGATGTAAAAGCTGAGAGCTCGCCTAGGGTCCAGCCTGTTTAGCCTTTCCTCCTCTTTCCCCGAATGGGGAGGAGGGTAGAATGAAGGCAAGGTAATTTTCTGAGTAATATGGAATTCAGAAACCACCTTGGGGAGGAAATTAGGCTTCACCTGTAGGACAACCTTGTCCTTGTGGAAGATTGTATGTGGGGGTTTACAGGAGAGAGCTTGTAGCTCACTCACCCTCCTAGCAGATGTTAGTGCTACCAGTAGGACAGTTTTAAGTGTGAGAAATCTCAATGCGCAAGAGTGAAGTGGTTTGAATGGAGTGCCCTTTAAGAAGTTTAAGACTAAATTTAAGTCCCATAATGGAACCTGGAATGGTTTTGGAGGGTAAACATTAGTTAGACCCTTGAGAAAATGCACCACTAGAGGAATTTTGAAATACGATGGTTCCTCTGCAGTGCGCTTGAAGATAGAAAGCGCTGCAAGATAGCCTTTTACAGGGCCAACTTGAAGGCCTGAGTTTGTGAAGTAGAGTAGAAACGATAACACCGTTGGTGTACCACATGAAAAAGGGTCGATATTCTCTTCCCTACACCAGCTGCAAAACTTGTTCCAACGGCAGCGGTATAAAGACGTCATCAGGGAGATCCCAATCCTTGTACCTCAACCTTTCAGAAGCCAAGTGTGAAGGTTGAGGGTTCTGGTGTCTGGATGGAGAACCTGACCTCCCTTCTGCCAGAGAAGATTCCCTTTGAGTGGAAGACGGATTGGAGGGCAGATGGACATATCTAGAAGGTTCGGGTACCACGTTCTCCTGCACCAATCCGGGGCAATTAGGATCATGGTTTTCTGGAATCTTCTCAACCTCCTGATCATTTGAGGAATAACAGGCCCTGGTGGGAATGCGTAAAGGAGTGGAAACTCCCAGTCCACTATGAACGCATCTCCTAGAGATCCTCTCGGGCAAAATTCCCTTGAACAGAACAGATCGCACTTCCTGTTGGTGCTTGTGGCGAACAGATCCACCTGAGGGGTTCCCCAAAGGGCGAAGATCTCTTGAAGGACTTCCTGAGCTAGCTCCCACTTGTGGGAGACTGCTCTGCCTGCTCAGAGCGTCCGCTGTCAAATTCTTCTCTCCGGCTAGGTGGACTGCCGATAGAGAGATTCCTTCCCGAATTGCCCAAAACCAGAGCTGCATTGCCTCTCTGCACAGTGGCAGTGATCCTACGCCGCCTCTTTTGTTGAGGTAGTGCATGACCACCGTGTTGTCCGTCATTATCAGGACATTTCTCCCCTGTACTGATGGCAGGAAAGCTTTCAGCGCTAGTCTGATTGCTCTCAGCTCTAATAGGTTGATATGTAGTCTGGACTCCGATGGAGACCAACGACCGCTGATGGTCAAGTCGTTGGCATGGGCTCCCCACCCTGTGAGCGAGGCGTCTGTGACTACTGTTATCGCCGGCCATGGTTGCCAAAACAGTTCTCCTTTCAAGATGTTCTCTGGATAGGCCCACCATTGAAGGTCGTGGGCTACCGTGTCTGGAATCCGGAGGAGGTCTGTCATTCTCCCTGAGAATTGTGACCACTGACTTCTCAGTGCCCACTGAAGAGATCTCATGCTCAGGCGAGCCTCTGGCACAAGGAAGATGCAGGATGCCATGAGGCCTAGCAACCTCAAAAAGTCGAAGGCTGGGAGACGCTGGGCATTTTGAAACTTGGTGACCATCTGTAGAATATCTTGAGCCCTCACCTCTGGTGGCGAGGTCTTTCCCAGGGAAGTGTCCAGGACCGCTCCAATGAACTGGAGTCTCTGAGATGGTACCATCTGTGACTTCTTTAAATTGAGGGAGAAGCCCAGTCTGTGAAGGAAGAGGCAGACATAATCTAGCTGGGTCTGGGCCTGTTCCGAAGATACGGCCCTGATCAGCCAATCGTCCAGGTAGGGATAGACGTGGATCCCTTCCCTCCTTAGACTCGCCGCCACTACCGGCATCAGCTTGGTGAAGACCCTTGGGGCAGAGGTCAGCCCAAATGGCGGAACTCGAAATTGATAATGAGAGTTGCCAATTGCGAACCACAGGTATTTCCTGTGCTTGAGATGGATTGGCACATGGAAATAAGCATCCTGAAGTTCCAGAGATACCAGCCAGTCCTGGAGCTGGAGGGCTTGAAGGATCTGAGACAGAGTTACCATCTTGAACTTGTCCTTCCTGAGGAACTTTTTCAATTCTCGTAAGTCCAGGATGGGTCTCAGTCCTCCGTCCTTCTTTGGTATGAGAAAGTAGGGGGGAGTACTAGCCCTTTGTTCCTGTCCGCTATAGGTACCGGTTCTATGGCACCTTTCTCTAGCAGGTCCATAATTTCCTGCAAGAGAAGCAGATCTGGAACTTTTAGGGAGCTGTTCCCCGGTGGATGACTCTGAGGGATGTGTAGAAAGGGCAGGCAGTAACCTTGGGCAACTGTCTCCAATGCCCAAGCATCTGACGTTCTAGCCTGCCATTCCGTCAGATGGTGAGTTAACCTGCCCCCTGCAGGTGTCTTGTGTGTGAAGGCCTCAGAGTGGTTTGGGGGCGGCTGATGCAGATGCCGAGGGTAAAGAGGCACCTGCTGCTGCTGCGGTCTTAGTACCTTTGGCCCGTCCACCTCGGGTGGATCTCCTTTGGCCTCTTTGAGCCGGCTGCCCTCTGCCTTTTCCGAATGCGGAATAATATCGGAAGGACTTTCCTCTCCCAGAGGTTCCTGAGGGGTGAAAAGGAGTTTGGCGGATAGCAGCTAAGATTTTGCTGCTGCTTTAGAAGTCTAAATTTTCAGACTGTCATCAGCTTTTTTCCCTGAATAATGAAGAGCCGTCAAAGGGCATATTCAAAAGTCTGGCCTGCACATCAGGGGCAAAGCCAGACTTTCGCAACCACGCATGCCTGCGGATTGTTGTACTTGCCGCCATGGCCCTGCTGATACTGTCAGCAGAATCGATGCCCGTTTGAAGTGATTCGCACATGGCATCTTTGCCATCTTTAATGATGTTAAGGAAGGCTTCCTTTTCCTCTCCATCGGGTATGCAGTCAGCTGCTGATGAAGCACACTCCCATAGTGTGTGACTGAACCGGGCGAGCGTACAGGTGGCGTTGATGGAACTCAACGCCATACTACAGGCAGAGAAGACTTTCTTGCCATAGAGTCGTACCTCTTGTCATCCATATCCTGTGGGACAGTAGGGTAAGCCGTCCTACTGCTGGATGAAGTTGCCGCTTGAATCACCAGGCTCTCTGGGGTCGGGTGTTTTGATGGGTATTCAGGGTCAGCAGCCGCTACCCTATACTTTGTCGACAATCTTTTATTGACTGCTGGGATAACTTTGGGAGTTTCCCAATTGGATGCAATTTTTCTTTGTAGGGCTGCATGGAAGGGGACCACCGGGTCCTCCTGTGGGCCTTTGTCCAATATATCTGTTAGATCATCCTGTTGGAAAGCAGGTGAAGGCGCAGACCAACCCATAAACTCAATTATTCTTGCCATCAGGGTTCTATATGGTGTTTCGGTATGTTCCCCTGGGTCTGGTTTTACAAATTCCACTCCTGGGGAAGTGTCTAGTCCACTTGCCTCATGAAGTGAATCCTGTAGTTCCTTCAGCCTGCTTTCTTCAGAGGTGAAATCCTCTGCAGTAGGCAGTGTGGATCTCTGTAAACCAAATGTTTCCTGGTCAGAGTCTTCCCCTTCTTCATAAATTGAAGACAGACCAGGGTATTCTGATCTCTGAAATGGAGTAAAGCCCATCTCTAGGGCCGAAGGAGCCAAACTCGTCGTAATTGGACGAGAAAATGTCGAAGCCGTCGACGCCGATGTAACAGGCTTCAAAGGCACCGAAAATGGCATTGAAAAAACTTGAAGGGGTCTCGAAGAACTCGAGAGGATCGGGATCCTACTCAAGGGCATCGACGACGGTCTGGGCGTCGTGCCGGATGTCCTTGAAATCACCGTTGGCTGTGGAGCCTTGGTCCTCTCTTTCATCGGTGTCGGCGATGGCGTAGAGTCGATCGACCGATCCGTCGAGGAACCCTTCGACAACGGCGTTGATGGCGCCGACCCTTGCGTCGAAGGAATCTTAGACGATGGCGTCGAAGACGGTGCCTTCTTACCCGATGGCTCATGGCGCTCTCGGGTGGAATGTTTCGCCAGGTGCTGCGACTCGCGGCGTTTTGATTTTTTTGGTTTTTCACCCGGGCTATCACCCTCAGCTGTCTTCGAGGGGCTCGAAGACGCTTAACATTTTATTTCTGAATTCCTCCCACTCAGCTTGAGAACTGTGTTTGGTGGGACAGGAAACTCTTTCTGGGGACACCGAAGGCAACGAGGAATGGGACCTTCGACGTCTCTTTTTGAGTGTCTAGATCTCGACGAATGGTGGGAGCTGCTTTGAGATCTAGAATGGGAGTGTTTGACGGCGAGGAGATGAATGCCTCGACTCAGCCGACGAAACCTTCAAGGAGGATCTGGCTCACTTACCTCTCTCGAGCTTCCCCTTTCGCTCCTTCAGGGCTTTCGCTGTCATGGACATGCAGTCCTCACACTCCGAACAATGGTGCTCGGACCCCAAGCACCATAAACAGACCCTGTGTGGATCCGTTATTGACAATTTTTTACCGCAGTCTCGACATTTCTTGAAGCCGGATCGCGGCGTCGCCGGTTCTGATGAAGAAGCCATCGAGAACGATAAGGAATATTCGAGTCGAAATAGATAGTTAAACCTGACTGAACTGAGCAACGACGCTCCGAGGCCCCACGAAGCGCGGAAAAACTGAACTGCGCAACGGACGCAGCGCGTGTCTATTTATGGGCATGGTGACGTCGGCACCGATACAGTGGCCGTCGAGGGACATCGACTCGGCGGACGTCGACGCGCAACGCCCTCTACAGAAAAAATTTCCGAGGCCAGAAAGCTGGAAACGTATTATCAAAGATAAGGAATACGTCGGAGGGCACAATCCCTTCGAAATATCTATTTTAAAAAAGTGTATTGTTGAATAAGGCCTAGAAATGTAAGGGGGTGTGGTTAAAATCTGATAGTGTTATTTCAACAGACTTGCTTCTGTTTCAGAATAAAATAAATAAATGCATTGGCTGTACTGGGGAACCAGCCAAACAGGTTCCCTGCTTGGCTTCAAAGGACATTTGTGTGCTGGCAACAGGAGTGGCCTTCACCAAAAGGAGCCACAATGGATTTCTGGGACACCTACATGTTACTTTTTGCCCCTGGAATCCTTGAATAACCAAGAGAAAGAATATAACACGCCCATCGGACTTTGTTGCTGGGCTCCAGCTTGACACAATAGAGATTCTGGGAAACCTACATGTTATTTTTGGAAGTGACGCCTCCCACCCACTCAAACTAAGGAGTTACAAAGACAAACTTCCTTGGAAACCCTGGGCTAAACTGACATTTGGTGAGAAAGGCCAGCTCATCTGCCTGCAAAGAATATTTTAATGAATAAACTTAAAAACTTATTTCTACAACCAGACAACGCAGTAATATAAATGTTTTACAGTTTAAAGGTAATTTTGGTGGCTTTAAAACAAGATATCGTGGCCGTCCATTTTAAAACAAGCTATCGTGGCCGTCCATAGCATGTATGGGAAGCAAACACCAGGAACATGTGAATCATGGAAAAAGTACATATGGTGGAACGTTAAAACTTAATGGAGATATGCTCTATGATAATATGTACATATTTCTAAAATTGTGGAATTTTGGGTGAATCGGTTCCCACCAAAAAGCACAAATTATTATAAGGGTGAAACAATGTTGTACAGACCTGGGAGTTGGACTCCCATGTGCTGTGTGAAACATGTAATCTGCCTATGCAATTTGCAAAGGTGCCACAATTGTAAAAAGGAGTGATTTATGTCAATTGATTTTTGGCAAAAATGACTGTGGGGTGGCATTGTACCTCATAAAAAACGACCCCATAGACTGAGTCCCCTCCTGGAGGAGGCGACCAATATAGGCTGACCTATTCAGTTCTTAGGGTAGGTCTAGCTTAGTTCTGCCCAACAATAAATCCTGTGATGTCACCCACCTTATAAATAAAGGGGAGAAGCTCACAGAGAGGACACGCTTCTGAATTATCCAGTGCCTGTGCATCCAGATAGTCCACATTCACTTTGTAAGATTCCAGACTCTACTGCCAGGCCAGAGCATAGCTGACCCTATCCAGGCATGACCATTGATACAGAAACCCCACTAAAATCCCAATAACCAGGGGGGAAAGCTGTGGTACCCTTTTGGGAGTATCCTGTGACCAGACCGGCTTTTTGCCCCACTACCTGCATGCCAGCTGTACCCTTGCTACCCAGTGTCCAGACAGGCATAGCTGTTTGCTGTTAGGAGAGCCTGCCGTAGTGTGACCAGAGCATTTGGGTCCAGAAACCCGGTTGGCTGCCCCAAATTCCAAACTCAAGTGCTGATTGCGAGTATTTTCCCATCCCACAGCCACACATAACAAACCCCATCTTGATACCTTGTCTTTGTTCCACTCTCCAAGTAATCCTATCCATAACCTGGTAACTTTTTTAAAACGGTCAGAATTCTCTGTGCATCCTGTCCTTGATCTCTAAGCGTTAGCGCCATTCTTCTACTCATCTCTGTCTTGCATAGATCCTTAGTTATATTTTGAATAATTTAAGTAATTCCCAGATAGAACTGAACGTGGGGTGAAAAGGTTAACGTTGCAAATTAACTTTGGAGTGTACCGTGTCTTTAACAATCTAGTCTTGACAATCTAGTTAAGTAAAACTTGTCCTTTCAAAACTGAATCTCCTTCCACATTGAAAATCTCATCCAGGTATTCAGCTAGAGCCACTCTTTCACTTCTATATTATCTCTGTGATATTCATCTATCACCCAGCCTGGAAACCGCTTTCCGATTCCATCTATTTCATCTATTTTTAAAAAAAAACATTTCGACCTTTAAAACTGCAAAAAGTGGAAATTGCTACTTTTCAACATGTGATTTTGGCTGCACGGTGTTCTTACTTTCAAGTTGCTTTTTGAACTGTATGCCCTTTGTTGATACCCTGCCTTGTAGCTGCTAGTGATATTACATCCGTGATAAATCATGTTTACCTGATTTATTCAACCGCACGTTTAAATTAATTATTACCGATTCCGAGTGTCATTTTATGCAATTGCAAAGGGTTTTAAAATACGTTTTTGCCTCTTGTTTTGTGACGGAAGGTCGGATTTTAATTCCGTTTTCTGCCCAATATCCCCGACTCCTTGCTGCTCCTTTAATTGGGATTTGAGGGAGCATTGCAGGGGGAAATCTTAACTTGGGTGCTATCTACCCAAACATTAAAATTGCTCCTATTCATATGTGCTAATTATCACCCCATTGGTGATTGCTGCCCAATATACTTTGGGTGATTTCATTTGAATTTAAAATAAATAAATATTGTATTACCGCCCACTGGCCTGGTTCATGGTCCATTGTGACCCGGGGTGTTTGTAACAGGAGTTGTGTGCCAGCTCAATCTGAATTTGTACAAAATAAAGCAAAAGTATTCTAATTGAGCGCCACATCCTAGGCTAAAGGCGAGAGTCCTGGTCATGTGTGTGACGGCCGATTGGAATTCTTTACATTAGGAAAGGCAGACAGTAACCCCACCCGACAAGCTGGAAGGCCCAGGCGTCTGAATTAACCTTTCACCTGTCCCAGGGCTTGGAGATGCTCCCTCCCACCAGGGAAACCTGTGCAGAGAACGCAAAGAGGTTTAGCGGGCACCGTCGGCCGCGCTGCTGATACCGCAGTCTGCTGGCCCCTAGAGGCCCCTCTACCCCATCCCGGACACAAGAAACGCCTTTGCCCTTGCCTGGCTTGTGGTAGATGTGCAAACAGCACATGCCTTGGTAACCTCTACCTCTAGAAGAGAAGCTGAAGGATAAGCTACTGTTGCATAGCTAGGCCCAGCTAATTTGGAGTCCGTACATTTCTTCAAAGATTTGTCGGCTTTCGGGTCGAACAGGTGCTCACCATAAAATGCTATGTTCAGGAGCTTGGATTTGATGTTAAGTGAGAACCCTGAACTGTGGAGGTAAGTCGACCTCCGCAGTCCTGGGCATGTCCCCATGGCACGGCGTACGCAATCTGCCATGTCCAGGTCTGCATGCAGTGCTTGAAATGCCACCTTCTTGCCATCATCATCCAAATAAAAAATAAAAAAATCCCTCACCTCTCCAGCCAGAAGGTGATCCGAGGCTTCCGCTATAATCCTCCACAGCCTGAAAGAGAATTCAACAAAGGCACAGGAGGTGTGCTGCCTGATTCAAAGATCTTCTTGGCTGTGGCATCGAGAGCCGTATCCACGTGAATTTCTGGAAGAGTTGGAGCATTTGCTCTTTAAACCCCCCTACACTACCCTTGGGGGCACCCATAGCTGGACAGGACTTAACCCGCTTACTCCGACTCATTCTTATGGGAGGACAAGGACAATGAAGGACGTGATCCTCTTCGGGAGTGAGTGCGCTTCTTACTTTCTTGCAGTGTCTGTCCTTCTTAGGTGTGGAGCCTTTGTTGTTGGGGCCCGACGACCTAATGGTTGAACGTGCAAGACACTTCGACAAAGGGTGCCCGAGCACTAGCTTAACTGATCATTCCCTGATCAACTTCATCTGCTGACAGGAACAGTACTGCTGAACGTTGTGTTCCTACCCAAGGCACTACGTACAGATACTGTGCGGGTTCTGCGATTGACATCTTCAAGCCCAAGTCTTGCTAGCGTTTGAATCCCAAAGCTTTAGGGCCCGAAACATCTGTGATGAAGGACAAAAGAAATTTGCACGGAAGAGAACCATTCAGAAAACAGAGTGCTGAGCGTGCAGAAAAAAACACAGGTGCAGGGGGCAAAGTGACGCATTATATGTACTAACAACATTACATGTAAAGAAGGCATGTTATCAACAGTAAGACAGACATAAATGACCACAGTTCAAGGGCGTTTATTGAACTTAAACAAGGGTTTAAAAAACGCCTCTCTTTAATCATAAATCTAAAGATGGGAGCAAGCTACGACCATCAAATTATAACGCATTCCTAGTGGTGTCTTGTCAAAATAAAAGGGCCTATACTAATAAACCTATTGCCAATCCTTACCTGTAAATACTAACCGTGTAGGAAACAATGTTAGGAAAAAGAAAGAAGTGTTCACAAAAAGATATGTCAGGGCTGTCCACCAGGGGGCGCACAGATGTGGAAGCTCTCCGTGTGAGCTCCCGTTACACAGCCCCAAGAAGTGTGTTGAGCCCCCACTTTTTGGCCCCCCCCCGCGCGTACAAACTGGAACCTGGCAGTGTGACACGGCCCCCCCACCGGCTGGCCGAAAATCTGACGAAAAACGGACCTTCCTTCGCTGTGAAAACGTTGTGTGCACAGAGGCCCCCCCCCCTCCCTCGGCACGCAAAAGTGAGAGGAGTACGGAGAAGCCCTGCGGAGCAATGAGGAACCTCGTTGCGGAAGTGCGTGGGCTGCCGCCTGTGCTCCGTTGTGACCCCGCTCCTCGCCCCACGGCGCTCCGGGGGCACGTTTGTTGAAATAAGGTGAGAGGCAGCACGCGATCAGACAACCGCCCCCCGCAGCCCTCAGACCGTGTTGGAGCCAAATCACGGGCCTATTCCCTGGGCCCAATCCAGACCCCCGGCACACTGTTGCGGCTCAACCCTGCAGCGTGACTCGCCTTGATCACGGACCTGCGAAAGTGGTACCTACGAGGCCTCAGAGACCCCCTGGCACATTCAGAGGGCCCATCAGTAGAGAACATCCACACGGCAACGGTGATCAAGGAGGACTGGAAAGCCAGACAGTGCCCTAATTCTGTGCCTGTGCACAATAGAGGCCCCCCACTACAGCCTGGCACGAAGTACCCCTCAAGGGACACCCCGACAGCACACGCGGATATTGGAAAAAGGGGGGGCTCCTGCAACACCCGAGGTAAACCAGGGGGTGTACGCCTACCCTGCACAGGCGGCAAGTCAATAATTGAACAATGCTGCACCCCCCCCCCCCCCGAGAACACGCAAGGAACGTCTGTGAAGCCTCTGGAATGGCACCCCACCTGTTGCAATAGAAGCCATACCAAACAGAGGGTACGACCCCTGGAAACAGGGCGAGTGCCTCCTCCGACTAGACGGACCAAGACCACCACTGCCCTCGACACCTCGGCAACATATCCACAACACTCTAGCCTGGCGCTGAAGTTGTTCCGCCACCGCTGAAGAGGTACAAATCTGCGAAAACTCACAACGAACTAGTGCGGAGGGTAAGGCCCCCAACACAGGGGCGTGTGCCTCCTCTGGCCAGCCTGTCGGGACAAAGAGCCCACAACCCTGACCAGCAAGACCGGCAGGCTAACCAAACTGCCAGGAGATTACATGGACATTAGGCACAAGTTGGCTCCTTTTGCCTACACCGCCACCCCACATACACCAACAAGGTCTACAATGGCAAACAACGTTACCACAGCGAATGACCTGGCCGCAGCAACAAAAAGCGACATTGCTGCCCTGCTAGGAGAAATTAAAGAAATCTGGGCGCCAACATAGGGGCAAGATAGATAAAATCACCCAAAGGCTTGACAATATGGAAGACAGGCTCGAAGGGGTAGAGAACAATCAGGCCTCCAATGACACCCTTGAGATCCAACTCTATCAGAGACTATCAGAACTGGAGCACAAAGAAGAAGAGTTTAAACTCAAACTCGATGATTTGGAAAACAGAGAGCGCCGTAACAATCTACGCATTTTTGGAATTCCGGGCGAAAGGGAGGGTGAAATAGAAGCGGACCTGAGGGAAACTCTCCACAATATCATCAAACTTCTTGTAGCTGATGACGCAGTGGATGCACCAATGATGGAAAGAATTCACAGAGCCGGTGGCCCTCCAGGGGGTCCACGATCAGTCCTCGCCCGGTTCCACCGGTTCAGAGACAAAGCCCGAATCCTCGAGAAAGCGAGGGAAAGCGATGAGATCACGCTGGGAGGGGCACGGATCTCGATATATCAGGACCTCTCCCCTTTAACATTGGCCCTAAGGAAAATGTGTGGCCCCCTCACAAGGAAACTCAAGGAGAAGAATGTTCGATATAGATGGGGTTACCCTTTCTCTCTCACATTTGAATATGAGGGAACCAAATTTAGATTGCGATTTGAAAAAGAAATACAGAAATGCATCTCAGACCTTCTTGAGCCCCGACTAGACGAGGAAAGCCTGGGAGAGGTGAAAAAAGGAGACCGCGAATGGCTGATTCAGGGACCCAGGAGGAAGAAAGTAAAAGGATCTCAAAAGTTCCGAAGAGGTAAACTCTCTCCGGAGAGGGAAAACTGAAATTGATCGACTCTGGTAAGACGAACACACATGTTTCACCTACCAATGCTACAATA
Source organism: Ambystoma mexicanum (assembly GCF_040938575.1). NCBI lineage: Eukaryota > Metazoa > Chordata > Amphibia > Caudata > Ambystomatidae > Ambystoma > Ambystoma mexicanum. The sequence goes on along the minus strand of NC_090934.1, from coordinate 414,343,464 downwards.
AGACGTTAACATATATATCGTTCCAAGATGAAAATGGAGAAATTTAGGGGGGAACCAAGAGAGGGCTCAACTCAGTTAAGAGGAGTAGTATGGAAATGAGGGGCGTGAAGTAACGGCCCCCACAGGTGGTTCGATGTCGACTCGGTGCTGTCAACCGGGTTCACTCGAACGCCTTCGACAGGGGAACAACCGATGCAGCTCACAATCTGAGATAAAAGAACGTTCTCGATCACATGGCAAACATTAACATAAGGGAGCTTGCCTCCCTAAGAGTCGGGACACTCAATTTCAAAGGGCTCAACTCACCGACAAAACGGTCCCTTGTGGCCAGGGAATTTCGTAGAAGTGGTCTACACATCCTACTATTACAGGAAACAAAATACATAAAAAGGAGAGGAACGACAGGTCCTGGGGAAACTAGTTGGGTTCGAGTTTTGGGGGTCGGGCCCATTCAGGAGGGGAGGGGTGGGAATCCTCATCAAGAAAGGTACAGGCTTCACACTAACCAAGACATGGTCGGATGTAGAGGACGTGCAATGCTGGTGAACGGTCAGTTGGGTAAGCTGAGTGTCACCATTGCTACTCTTTATTCCCCAAACACAGCCCAATCTAGATTTTTTTCCAGAACAATCCCTAAGATACTACTTGAAGCCACAGGGCCCATTATCTTGGGAGGGGATTTCAACCAATGGGCGAATCCGGCGAAAGATCGCAAACCTGGGAACCCCGATATGGTGCAGCAAGACAGGCCCGAACTCTCCGAGCTGGCTCATTTGATGGAACTGTACAATATGATAGATGCATGGAGGGTCTGCCATCTGGAAGAACTAGGCTACACCTTCAATTCAGCTCCCCACAATACGTTCACCCGTATCGATTATATATATCTCTCTAGGGAGCTCTCCGAGGCGATATCACAAGCAGAGATAATACCGATTGTCTGGTCTGACCATGACATGGTCCTCACGGACATCCAGTGGGCTGATTTGCCAAAAAACAATGGAAAATGGCGTTGTAATGAGAGCCTCTGGAGAGATGATGTCTTCAGAACAGAAATGGAGACAGAGATCTCCGAATTTTTCAAAGCGAACGACAATGGTGAAGTGTCCAGACAAACGGTGTGGGAGGCTGGGAAGGCTACCTGGAGAGGGATTCTGATAAGGGAAGGAGCATCGAAAAAGAGGGAACGTGCCCTCGTTGAACAAAGGCTACGAGCCGAAATCTGCCAGTCAGAAAGAAAATCTTAAGTGGATGAAGAATTAGACCCGCAGAAAATGAATAGAGCCAAAAAAAAGAAGCAAATTGAAACTCCTGGAGTATGAACAGGTTGTGCGCAAACTGAGAATGTTAAAACAGAAATTTTACGAAAAAGGCGATAAGAGCTGACCGTAAAGTAATAGGGATTAAAGACGATTCCTCCCCTACACCATACGCCCACACCACTATTCCAGAATGCTTTGCCAACTTTTATGAAACATTATACTCCTCCGACATGGACATAGGGCCATCAGAGATTGAGTCATACCTGTCCTCAATAGATGTACCCTGCATTCCTGGCACAGATGTCGAATCCCTAGAATAGCCAATCACGGAACTGGAGGTCCAGGCTGCTATAAAGAGGCTGACTTTGGGCAAGTCCCCGGGCGAAGACGGCTATACAGCCGGCTTTTATAAAACGTTCATGCCCATATTAGCTCCCTTTCTGACACTCCTCTTCAATGACATAATGGAAACAGGGAAACCCCCGGACTCTTTTACCAGGGCACTGATTACTGTCATCCCCAAGGCTGGGAGGGACCCCACGAATTGCGCCTCATATCGCCCCATCTCGATGCAAAGATTTATACTAGAGTTTTGGCCGCGAGAATCGAATCCCTTGTCCCACAACTCATACACTCTGATCAAGTTGGGTTCATATTAGGAAGACGGGGGGCAGACAATCCGCAAAACCCTCTACCTAATCCACACGTCCCAGCATATGGAGAATGACCCGATCTTACTCTCTGTTGATGCAGAAAAGGCTTTCGACAGGGTGGAGTGGGGGTTCCTAAAGACGGTACTACGAAAGGCGGGACTGGGCGATAAATTCAGACAAGCAATACATGCAGTGTATACAGACCCCAAAGCATCTATATTTGTGAATGGTGAATACTCGCGGTGGTTTAATCTCCAACGTGGGACCCGACAGGGGTGCCCTCTCTCGGCGATTCTCTTTGCCCTTTCTCTTGAGCCCCTGGCAATAACGATGAGAGCGGACCCCACGCTCGAGGGTATCCGACTGGGGACAAAGGAATATAAAATTGCCCTCTATGCTAACGACATCCTCCTTCATATCACGAACCCCTCCTCTTCCGTTCCCCGAGCTACATCCTTAATAGAGGAATACGGCAAACTCTCTGGGTTTAAAGTAAACAGAACAAAGTCAACACTCTTTCCTCTACATGGCCAAGAGGATGACAACACCATCAAATTTTCCTCACTCGGCCTACATATTGAGCATTCAAAACTGCAATATCTGGGGATACAAATAACGAGAAATTTAGAGGACCTATTTGAAGCTAACTTTTCCCCCCTAATGAAACAATTCAAACTAGATTTAACGAGGTGGGATAAACTCACAATCTCCTGGCTAGGTCGGCTAAACGCAATAAAGATGGTATCACTTCCCCGCTTCTTATACCCCTTCCAGACATTACCCGTTAGGATTCCGAAAAGCTTCTTTACTGAAATCAAAAAGGTCATGCTCCACTTTCTATGGCAGGGGAAGAAAGCGAGAATCCCAAATAAGACTTTAATACTTCCCAAAGACAAGGGAGGGGTTGGTCTGCCCAACCTCCAAAAATACTATGAAGCCTCACAACTCTGAGTATTGCGCGACCAGACAAACATCCAGTGGGACAATATGGATAACCATTACTTTTCGCCGGCCACAGTATCTGAATGGCTCTGGGCACCCAAGAAACGGATATGTCGAAAACTCAAAGATCACCCGATACTTATGACCATCTGGGACATCTAGACGCATGGCACGAATATGCAAGGCATTACCACCTGGCCAAACCCCTTGAGCCATTTATGGTCCCCAGGAATCAACGACCACATTCCGGATGTAGGAAGGTACCAAAGCTGGTACGAGGCGGGCTTAGAGAGAGTAGGCCAACTACAAAGGAAAGACGCCTTTATTTCTCTCCCTGAGCTGACCGAGGCCCTGGAAATAGGCTCATTATCCACATTTCAATATCTACAACTCAAAGGGGTTTTGACAAGAACCATGTGGAGACCCAAACTGATGAGAACTCGCCCCCTTTGAGAAAATACTGGACTCAAGAACTGTAATGAAGGGGCTAATATCAGATATGTACAGGGCATTGATAGAGGGAGAAGGTGTGAACACCGACGCACTAAAAAACAGATGGGAAAAAGATTTCGCTGAACAGTTCACACCCAAACTTTGGGACACCATATGCCAAGCAGCCACACGGATATCCATTTCAAAAGTACAAACTACATGCAATCAAATTATTACACAGATGGCAGTATGACCCCCGTCAGATTATCCAAAATGTTTCAGACCGCAAGTCCGGACTGCTGGCGTGGATGCGGCCTGATGGCAGACTACTGGCACATGTGGTGGGGATGTCCCCGGATACAGGTATTTTAGTCAGAAGTTCTAGGCTGGATCAAAGAGGTCGATGGCATTGCCAGAACACCCACGCCCTAACCTCATAATGTTCGGCCTCGAGAAAGATGAAGACAACTGGGTCAAGATCAAAGACATAGCCCTGCAACTGCTCCTGGCTGCTAGGGCAACACTGGTTATGAGGTGGAAGGCTCCCACAAGCCCCACGAAAAATGAATGGATCCATATATCCACCAACATTTGTATAATGGAACACATAACAGCATCGCTGCATGGTAAACTCTCACAGACTGAGACCTTGTGGATGGAATACAAAAGCATATATCTACCAGACGGTCTGTCCCGTAACACAGCCCTTACTCTGATGGCGGAGGAGCAAGGAACAAACTAAACGACGTTTAAGTTGAACTCTTCGACGGACACTCTTATGAATAACGTGAACCCGACAAACTCTGATTCTGATTGTTGTACGATGAATGCTGCATGATCTGTGATAAAGGCTCTGACCATTGGGGGAGGGGGGTGGGGATTGGGAAGGGGGGAAAAGTTATGATGTTGTGCGAACATTATGTACGCAGAAAGCTTACATGTGACGGACGCAAAACACAAGGGATTCGGGGGGTTTGCTTTATTATAGTGAAATTCTTAATTGTGTACCTATTGTATACTTTTCCTGCATAACTTGTATTTGTAAAACTAATAAATCCAAATTTACAACAAAAAAAAAGATATGTCAGAATGTTCAGGCCGTTGGCCTCCCTCTCCCACCTTTTCAGCACGGGACAAGGCGGTACACTCTAGCTTAGCACAGTCTCTGGCTTCTCTGGTACGAGGATACAGTTCAATCATTAGTATCTGGGCTTTCCGTGCCCAACTCTCTTTGCCTTTCAAAGTCTCTTCCTTTTAAGGGCCTGATGCGACAAACAATACGTTTTCCTCTTAGGATTTCACAAGCACTGGATTTCTCAGGCGATCCACTATTCACCTTGGATCCCCAGCAGCTGGGCTCAGATGCTCTTTAACACACTGTTCAATTAGTCTCCCTCTGCCGGGCTCAGAACAATTTCAATTTTACTTTTTAACACAAACTTGCTTTAACCAAAAAGCTCTTATGCTGATCACCCTCTGCTGGGCTTGGACCAACTTCATCTATTTTGTCATCAATTTTCTTTCAAACATCGAAGACTTTCGAATGTGCACAGGATTTTGCTTGCCCCGTTGCATGACCACTCCGATTCACAATTCTTTGTCACTCTTTTGCTATTGCCACCATACAGTTGAATACCTTATAGAGACTTTCAAATGAGCATGCATGCGGTGCCGGTATTGTATCTTGGCTTCAAAGTTCAATCACTCGCCTGTTATTCCATTTTACTTGCGTTATCACATACGCTTCATGCACTGTTCGCTTAAACTTTCACTATACAATGTTGTCGCTTGCAACCTTGGCTTCAACACAGAGCGGTCTGGTATCAGTCTCCCCAACTCACCGGCTGCGCATAATTCACAGGCACTGCTTTGTTATATGAGCCAAGTACCACGGCGGCAAGCGATTCTCCCCACCTTGACTATTGATGTGGGAGAGCCCCGGGTACCTCCGACACAATGCAGGATTCTTCAGTCTTGTTTCCTGGTCTTACGTTTTCTATTCCCCAAAGGTTCATGAAAGTGACAGTTCTTCGTGGAAAAGGTCCAGGGCACATCCATCCTTGTGAACCCTTTCTGTTTAATCGTTTTTCGCCTTGTATTAAACTGCCCTCTTGGAAATGCTGCTTCCTCGTGTGCTTTGCATCGCTCAGAGTGTGCTCTCGTGCTACACCTATTATCAGTGTGGGGAAGTGTAATGGAAGTCAGGTGTGTGCAATGGTCAGTAATTGCCTGACCCTGCCTAACCTTTCTATTGGGACATGTCAGGTATACGGCTCAGGTGTTGGTCCGTTTTCTCTTGTAGCGAGCTGTCTGTGACAAAGTGTTTGCGTTGCGAAGAGGGGGGGGGGGATTGTGAGTTCCTAAGTATCCTACGTAGTATGTGGTAAAGGTGTTAAAGGGAAGGGGGTACCATGTTTCACAATCCGGTGTCCCACTCCCCGAAGACCCCTCACCCAGGTGATCCTCCTGCACAGGCCCACCCCCAGGCACTGGATCCAAAAGCGATGGTCGTGCCCATGCCACCTGGATGACAGATCCCCTGTGGACTAATGGGTCAGACACCTCCAGGTTTCTCACACACATCACAAGTTGAGGAGTGGCAAGGCCAAGTCAAGATGGATTGATGGTAGATAGAGTATTACGCCCCCTTTGAAAAGTGCACTAGCTGCTCACGTTGGAAGGGATATCTATCATATCAGTACTCTACAGGAGAATGTAATCCATTGAAATGTATAGTTATATACATACGCACCAACACTTGATATTTACCCTAAAGGATTCCCCCTGGCTAACAGACAATTAAAAATAACTTGCCACTCCCTTTACCAGTTACTGAATCCACTACATACACAGGGAAGAGTCCTGATAATCTAAAAAGTAGGTCTTTCATAATGCTTATGGGTAGCCCATGTGGTTGCCTTCAAAATATCTTAGAGAGACATGCTTCTGTATGACACAGTTTCCCTTACCTATGACCGTGGAGCTATTTAGGATTGACCTTTCACAAGGATTTAAGTCATAGAATGCAGTTTACCCTCTACAAAGTGATGGTGGCTTTATCTGCTACAACACTTAAGTTGATGCTCGCCAACGTCCGCTCGCCAACGTCCGCTCAGCTATCCCCTACGTAGTAGACATCGCCGACCTCATCAATACACACAACCTTGACGCCATCTTCATCAACGAGACCTGGATGACACCCACCTCCACCCACAACCTAGACGTCCTTGTCCCCGACGGCTACAACATCCAACACAGAGACCGGCTTAACAAGACAGGCGGAGGCCTTGCAGTCATACACAAGACCTCTTGGCCCTACACCAGACTTGGTACGTTGATAACAAGTGCTCTCCTACCACACCCGGCTCTACCCGATGGCCAGTTTCCTTCCATCTGATCTACAGACCAGCCAAACCCAACACTGTCTTCATCCAAGACTTCACCGACCTCGTCACCACCATTTTCCTCACGGACGCAAATATCTTCCTAGGAGACTTCAACCTCCCAGGCAACCAAACCTATGAAGGAAGCTCTCCTCAGTCTTCTCGATACCCTCGGCCTCACACAGCACATGATGGACCTAAAACACGATCCTTGACCTAATCATCACTGCACGGTGTTCGCTCCACTAGAGCTCTCCTCTCCCGCTTGACTAGTCCGACCACCTAACCATGCTCGTCAACATCTTGCACACCAGCCAAGCCAAGCACTGCCAGCAGAAATCCAACAGATAAACCTTCAGGTCCTTCAAAAACTTCCCAGTGGAAGTCCTCACCGAAGACCTTGCCAACCTACACCTTACATGGACTGAAAACCCCCAACTGAATTGCGACTCAACGCCACCCTCCCAGCCTCCATTGACCAACAGGTGGCTCCAAAACACTGCACCTGCAACCCAAAACTTCCAGCACCCTGATACATGCAAGAACTCAACCTCAGCAAATGAGTTATCAGGAAACAAGAGAAAACCTCTTTTCATTTAATTTGTTAGACAACTTTTTTTCCTGCTGGTATAGCAGCTTTTAGCATGAAAAACAGAAAAGGAAAACTGCTGTCACTTCATCGAGAGCAAAGAGTCCCACTAAGACATGTTCCTGGCAGCTGGTGGTCAGAGGGGGCACTCAGTATGAAGATGTCAATTTGTCCACTAATAATCAACCTTTATACATCCTGAAACCGCTCCATGTCTTTCCACATCTAAAGGCCAATCCCACACATTGCAGTAGTATTTTTATAGTAGCAAGCATTTTGGCTGAATTGTTTCCCAAGCAAGTACATGCATGTATGTACACGTATTGCCTGAAAAGGTTGTAGAAGAAAATGTCTGACGTGATGGAAGGCAGCATCTGAATAGAGGATAAACAAAAAAGGCAGTGCATGAGCGCCAGGATCCCAATTTTGAAAATTCTCTTAGTGCTGTAATATGGCATTCCACTGTTCTAAATTAAGGGAGAATGGCTATATCTATTACTGAAAAACTGCAAAAGTAGTGATCCGAGCAAGACTATAGATTTCATTTATAAAGAGGGCTATGTCAAACTTTAGATAGGTTCTCTGCACAGATGACGGGATATATCAAACAGGGAAGGAACATTCAGATGGTAAGAAGCAGGATCAAAGGTAAACTAAGTTTTTCTTAGGTAACAAACCTTTACATTATGCAAATGAAAAATGGGGAAAGTTTGCCATGGCAATCAAAGGATTTGTCAGGAATTAAAAGGCAAGAAAGGAGTACATGAAACGAACAGGAGACGAGCAAAGGCAAAATAACTCGAGTGCACGTGTTGAAAGGTTCCAATGCAAAATACAAGTTCAGAGTAGGAGGAAGAGAAATTGAGTACAGGTGGTAACCGCTTAGAGAGGAACAGAACAGGAGCTTAGAGAAAGGGAGGTAAAAACTGACTGGAAAGAAAATAACATGCAGACCAAAGTGGAAGGAAATTGTGAAAAGGTGCTTCAAAGGAAAGAAAACAGAATAGGTGATGAGGAAAATAGAAAGCTGATGGGAAAAAAAATTGGAGGTGTAAGAAAAAAGAGAAGGAAAAATTAAAGAGGTAAAAATGTAAATGTATGCTAGTAGGTGAGAAAAGAAAACAGTCTGGAGAAAAAACAGAAGCACAGTAATGCAGAAGGAAATGGGAGAACGTGGAAGAGAACAGTGACTAGGACTAGCAATGAAAAAAATACGGAGCAGCTTGAATGGAGAGTGGGGGTGGGGAGGATTGTGGTAATCATTTTTACTTGTCCATCCTTGGTTTCGTGGGTTCCAATACATGCAGACATGGCATGGGAAAAGTCACTTCATATGGGTTTTCTGTATCAAATGCCAGACAGCCTAATTGACAGCAGTTTTAATAAATGGGGCTACTCTGCATACATGCCCTCACCATAGTTGTCGGCTCCCGTAGGTGTGGGTGTTTGCTCTCAGATGATGTGTGACATGACATGCATTACTCACTGTAATAGCATTTGTGATGATTGTATCTGCTTAGATTCACATGCTGTGCATATGGTCCGACATCCAGTGGTAACCGCAGAGTATTGCATCTTGTCTTTTGGGGACGTCGGCATGTCTAACACTATCCCTATTGTGACGGGTAGTGTACCCAAAATCCCTCACGTGCTGAGGTCCCTCCGATTGTATTTTTTCTGCTATGAGGGAGCCCAAGGCTATTGTGAGTGAGTACATAGAGAGAGAAAGTAGTAAGATGTCTATGTTCCTTCCACCCCGAGAGGGGAGGCAGGGAGGGCGTATGTGAATCTAAGCAGATACAATCATCAGAAATGCTATTATGGTGAGTAATGCAGGTCTTCTGATGCTTGTTAATCTGCTTAGAATCACATGCTGTGCATAGACTAGCGAGCAGAACCCAGAGCTGGAGATGGGTTGTGAGAAGGAACAGTAGTGAAAAGATGTCTTAATATCGCTTATCCCACCTGAATATCAGATCTAGAATGTGTGCCCAGGCAATAGTGTTTTGTAAAGGTGTGTACTGAACTCCAGGTTGCCGCTTTGCAAATGGACTCAAAGGGAACATTTGCAATGAAAGCTATGGAAGCCCCAGTGCCCCGGGTAGAGTGTGCTCTAGGCTTGAAGGGAAGTTCTCTCTTAGCAAGAGTGTAGCAAAGTGTGATGCATTTGGCAATCTACCTTGAGATTGCTGATTTAGAGGCAGGATCCCCTTCTCTACCAGCAGCCACTGAAATGAACTGGTTTGTCTTCCTCAGTGGTTTTGTTCTTTCCAGGTAAAACATGACTGCCCTGTGCACATCTAGTGTGTGCAGGCTTCTTTCCGCCATGCTAGTGGGGTTCTGGAAAAAGGTAGGTAGTTCGATCGATTGGTTCACATGGAACTTCGAAATGTATTTAGCCGCAAACATGGGATGAGCGCGCAGAACCAATTTATCCCTGAGGACTGTAACAAAAGGGTCTATGACAGAGAGCCTGTAGTTTGCTAACTCTTCGAATAGAATTGATAGCCACCAGGAAAGCTGTTTTATAAATAAGGTCCTTTAGGCTTGCTTTATGCATTGGCTCAAAGGGAGATTCCCATGAGCCTGGTTAAAACCACATTTAGATCCCAATCCGGGAGCTGGATGAGAAATGGGGGGATGAATTCTCTTAACCCCTTTCATAAAAGCCTTAATAACAGGTATCTTCCACCACAACACCTTCTGTTTTGATGTGGTGTAGGCTGAGAGAGCAGCTAGATGAAACTTTAGAGAATTAAAAACCAGTCCTGAGTCCAACAAATGAGTTAGATACAATGTGTGTAGGCGAGCAGTCAATGGGATTGACGCCCTTGGTATTACACCAGATGACAAAGCGTTTCCACTTACTGGAATAGCAATAACGAGTGTTAGATTTCCTAGCTTCCCTAAGTATGTCCATGCATCTTTGAGGGAGCTGAAGGTGTCCAAACTCTGACCTCATGAGACAGACCGCTAAATTCAGAGTTTGCGGGCATAAGTGCAGCGTTTCCCCCATCCTGAGACAACATGTATGGGCAGTGCAGTTTCACAGGGGGGGGGGCGGGGGGAGGGACATCTCCATCAGATGAGCGAACCAGGGTTGGCTGGTCCACATGGAGGCCACCAATATCATGGTGACTGGTTCCTGGTGCATCTTGTACACTATCTTGTTCAGTCAGGGGAAAAGCGTAGGCAAATTTCCCTGACCATGCTATCCAGAGTCCGTTCCCCTTGGAGCGGATCTGGGGATACCTGGAGGCGTAGTCTTGGCATTGGGCATTCTCCTGAGTTGTGAACAGGTCGATCTCTGGGAAGCAACATTTTGCGAAGACGACGTCATCGGGCAGACGCCATTCGTATTCTAAGGGCAGTGGGAAATCTCTGCTGAGCACGTGCGCTAGAAGATTAAGTTCCCCTGGAACGTGTTGAGACAACAGGAACATCTTGTGTTTGATAACCCACATCCAAATGGTTTGGGATAGCCCTGGAGAGTGTGTGCCCCCCTGTGTTTAGTTAGGTACATGGCTGTGGTGCTGTCAGGACCAGAACCGTTTTTCCCAGTAGCAGAGTCTGAAGGGCCTTCAGTGCTTTGAATACTGCTAATCGCTCCAACAGATTTATATGGTTGGATGCTACTTGAGGGGACCACACCCCATGCGCTGTCTGCTGAAGCAGGTGAGGGCCCCTCCACCACGTGAGAGTTGCATCAGTCGTGAGAGTGGCTTCTACTGCGGGGGTGGTGAAGGTCTTCCCCTTCAAGAGGTTTTCCCTCCACCACCACTGCAGAGAGAGAGAACGAGGGCTGGCAAGACAACTACCAGATCTTCCCATTCTCCGCTGGCCTGACACCACTGGCTGTTGAGCCACTCTTGCATGGGACGCATGCGCAGCCACGCGTGGGTAACTAAGTAAATGCATGACGCCATCATACCTAGCAGGCACATAGCCTTGCGTACTGTCACTTTCCGACTGGCTACATATTGAGGGATCTCAGAAAGCATGTTCTGAACCCTCTCGTTGGAGGGGAAGACGAGGCCGTCCTTTGTCCGAATTAGAGCCCCTAGGAATTGCTGGACTTGACTGGGGACTAAGCTGGATTTCTTCTCGTTGATGGAGAATCCTAGACTGAAAAGGAGGTCTATTGTCTTTTAAGTATTCTTTAGGCATATCTTGTAAGAGTCCCGTTATGAGCCAGTCGTTGAGGTAAGGTTAAACAGGCACGGATAGTCTGCGCAGGTGTGCTGCTGCTATCGCTAGGACTTTCGTAAACACCCTTGGTGCCGAGACAATGCCGAAGGGGAGTACTTTGAATTGATAGTGCTTGTCCTCTATCATGAACCTTAGATATTTTCTGTGCGCTGGCAACATTGAAATATGGAAGTATGCATCTTTCATGTCCAATGTTGCCATGTAATCCCAGTGTTTCAACAGTTGGATTACTTCCAGTAGAGTCAACATACAAAACTTTTGAGGTTTGACAAACTTGTTCACTGTGCGCAAATCTAGTTCAGGTCGCATGGTGAGGTCCTTTTGGGTACAAGTAAGTACACTGAATAGATGCCCTTGTTTACCTGAAGAACAGGGACGGCTTCTATGGTGTTCTTTTCCAGAAATGCTTCCACCTCTTGCTTCATGTTTCGCAGATGGTCTGGCATCAGGCGTCTGGTCTTGGGCAGTCCGAACTGTGGTGGTCGGGCGAATTCCACACAGTACCCGTGGGCGACCATTTTTAGAACCCACTTATCTGATGTAATCCCATCCCATGCTGAAAGGAAAGATGTTAATTGCCCCCGACTGGGGAGACATGGGAGGCGACCTGGATCTGTAGGTCATTTCTGATCAGAGGCTGTGGCTCCTCTGGAGTTGGGGGCCTCTGCCTTTCCCGCGTCGCTGACCCCTAGGTGGATAGTTAGCGGGGGTGCTGGATGCTTGTCCCAAGTTCCAGTTGTTTCCTGTGTTGTACATGTTTTGGGCGGAACGGGATCGGCCTCAAAAGGACCGGCGGGAACAGCTTCCCCTTTGGGTGGAGGGTTTTTGTGTGATTCACTGCAGGGACTTCAGGGTCTCGTGCTCTTTTTTGGCAGTCTCCAGAGCATCGACTGCTTTACCAAAGAATTCAACTCCTTGATGGGTTTGTTAATAAGGGCTGCTTGGGCCTCCGGCTTGAAACCCGAGTTTCGGAAGCCAGGCATGCCGTTTAAGCAGTGTGCCCTAAACTAGGGATCTTCCTGCCATCTCTGTAGTATCTAGTGTTTTTAATACATTTTGGTTTACCTGCCGGCCCTCAGCCACAATGGCAAGTAATTTGGTCTTTGCAGGTTCAGGTACCTCTTGGAGAACTTCTTGTATAAGGTTTCATTGCACATTGGCATAACTGGCAAGCAGCGTAGTGTTTGCTATGTGCGTGGTAAAAGCAGAAAAGCAGCTGCCGTGGTAATACGTTTACCCAGGGCATACCATTTTTTTGATTCCTTATCGGGAGGTGCCTTTCCCGTAGCAAGGGGTACTCCCGCCTGTTTGTGGGTGGCGGTGACCACTGGGGAGTCAGGGATGGCATGGCTCTTAACATACTGAGGGTCAGTAGGCGATAGCCGAAATCATTTTTCCTCTCTTGGGTTTACTGCCTGCGTCTGGGCTGGAAGGACAAGAGAAGGAGCCAATCTCCTTTTAATGGAATTTAGGAGAGGAATGGCTTGACTGGAGGGGGGGGGGGGGTTTCTTTAAGAATGTCCTGCACAAAATCTTGTTCAGGTATGGCCTCTTGGGTGGCGATCTGAAAATGATGTGTAGTCCTGTAGGAAGGTAGTGTCTTCTTCCTCATCATAAATATCTTGATAAGTGTCCATGTGAATTTCCTTTTCAGGGTGAGAAGTGAAATGTTCCTGAGAAGGTTCTAATTTCCAGGAAAACAAGATTGACACAGAAAAAGGATCTTCCCGAGGTCTCTTGGGGGTAGGTTGCTCTGAAAGTGAGACAAACCTTTCCAAGCGGTCCATACACCCTTCAAATTTTTCCCTGGTTTATTTAGACAAACCAGAAGGTGCAAACGGTGGAAAATCCTCATTTTCTTCCCTTTGGCACCGAAATGTATTGCTAATAGCGCTAGACAAAGGCTCCTGACTGTCTTCGTAAGCATCGGGGTGCTGTGGCGCATCTTTAGATGTGTCCACGGCATGTTCCTTGCGTTTCGCCGAGTCTTTAGGCATCAGCCCTACAGCCGAAGTGATTCTCATGATGCTTTCGGCGATGTCCGGCGAATCGGGGTGTGCCATACTAGGATGCCTAGCGATAGATTTTTCCACTACCGATAGCATAGTAGGCCTAGCGGTAGATTTTTGTCCTACCGGGGGCCTTAGCGGGCGGCGGAGCGTCAGCTGAGCGCGCTTCGGCGGCCAAATGTGATTCTGATGTAGCGCCCTTAGTTTTTGAAGGCCCAGTCGCAAAACGCTGCTGCGGATGCGGGGTAGGCTGTTGATCTGTAAGATCAGAGGATTCCCTCGAAACTTTTGGTGGTCCTGTTGGTGCTTTCACCCGTTTCGACGAAACCGGGGACGGGGTAGTGTGCTTAGTGTGGGTCTTTTGTACGCCCCTGTCGCCGGGTGTTGTCCCCGTAGCGTGACTTGAGCCAGGCCTGGAGGGGTCGGGACGGGGCGTGGCAGACCTATAAGTGTCCGTCGGCAGGTCTATGGCATCCGATACAGATGTTTGGTCATCACTAGTGCCCCCGTCACTTTTGACAGGTGTGGCGGTGGGGGAAGAAGATCCAGCCCGCAACATGCCGTAGGCGGCCCACCGCTTAACGCAGCGCTTCTTAAGAATTTTAGGCCGAAGGAGCCTACAAGGCGCTCACCGCTCTTCGTCGTGGTCAAGCGACAGACAATTATTGCACTTATCGTGCTCGTCCTTCCACAGGTATCTGACACTGCACGAGGGGCAAAACCTAAATGGTGTCCTTTCCATAGTGAAAGGTAATGGGAATGATGACCAGACCTAGAGGGAAAAGAGGAGGAAATAGAGACGTAGCTTAATATATGACCACCCCGACCCCACTGTCCCTACTTTGTAGGCCTGCCAGAGGACCCAGCCACGTGGATGGCTCTGCCGCCGCATCTCAGGCGTCGAGGTGCACCGCCGTCAGGTTTCCTGCACTCTTCATCGTAGTTCTTTGAGCACCGTCGAAGTGACTTTAGGGGAAATAACCGACAAAGTCGATAAACAAGAATAAACCAAGTCTCTTATGGAGAGCTCCGCATTGGGGCAACCAATTATCTGGGCAGAAAAAAACAATCAGATGGACCTCGGCACGTGAGGGATTTTGGGTACACTACACGTCATGATAGGGATAGTATTACAGACACGCCTATGCCGACGTCCGCTTTCGGTCCCCGAAAGACAAGACGCAATACTTTGCGGCTACCACTGGATGTCGGACCATATGCACAGCATGTGATTCTAAGCAGATTAACAAGCATCAGAAATCACAGTTCCCAAAACACTCATAGGAATGGTGTCTGGGGTTCCAATCAAACCCCAATACATGACCATGTTAAATTGAATGCTACTCCAACAATGTCTGAACCACTAACGGAGAGTACTAGAGGGTTGATTCCCCATGTTACAAACTATTCTACAAGGAGAGAATGCTATGTGGCCCAACCAGCACAGCGTCTGGGAATCAAGGCGTCTAGTAAGCACAAGTTAAAAACAGTGCAGAACTTAACAAATTAACTGTTTGGATGGCTTTGGGGGAGAGAAATTGTGACACAGACACCTAATATCTTGCCTCTGTGGAAGGGTGCAGATTGGCCACTGAAAGGGGTCAGTAACGCGAGGAAGACAACTGCTTGTAGTTTTCTCAGTATTTGATATTTTATTAATGAAAGAAAATGCAAAGAAAACCTAACTAAGCCTACTCTACCAGGGAGTTCCATACCTAGCCTAGGTTCTAAAGGAAAATCTCCTAGCCAACACAAAACTGGCCCTCACACTAAACAACAAAACATTCAAAGTAACTTATAAACAACCTAAATAAATCATGACTAAATAACCAGCGACTTGGATGACTTCCACTTGTCCTGGGTGGATCCCTTTCCCAGGCATGTCCAAAGTCAATCTCTCACAAAGAAACGTCTTGAACCAGGTTCTTGGAAGTTCCAAAAGAAACAAAAGTTCACCCACAATTCTTTCTCTGTTCGTTGAAAAGTCCTCTTTACAATTTCCACAAAGAAAACAACACCAATGGTAATCCTGGATAACCTCCTTCCAGGATAGACTTGACAAAGTTCAAAACAAAATAACCACTTCTGATTCAACAACTGTCACTCTTTGTAACTTCTGAAGCATCTTTGATATACCTAGTCAGGATGCTTCTTCTAAGGGGGTTGCTTTTCTCTTGACAACTTGCTTCTGCTAATGGCACTGTGAAAGCAGGCTCCTTTGCTTCACAGTGTACTACTGCTTCAACCACCTTCAATGTAATCTTCTCTGACACTATTAAAGACAACCACAGTTTTGTTAGCTCTGCAACTTGGTACTTTGAGAATTTATTAGGCAACTTAAAGACAAGACTCTTCGTCCGCCTCAGGAAGGCAAGGCACTCTTCATTCCTATGCCATAGGAAAGGGGCAGCCTCTTTGCCTCTTCTGTCTGTCTTGCAGCTACCACTAGAATCTGTCTTGGCTTCTAGACTGCTTCTTTCTCTCAGCTTCAAAAGTCTCAGCTTTACAGATTGTTGATCAGTGCTTTTAACAAGCAGCCAGCTCCCGTCCCCAGCTTTAGGTACACAGTGTTTCCAGCAGTTACCCCAAAGCTGTATTGCCACTCTTCCAGCCTTGGGTAACCTTGTTACCCTTGTATCAGAGGACACTGGATTTGTAACAACTTTGACAATTTCAAAATAAAGGCGATTAGATCTTAATAGGGCTGGTTTCACATTAGAAAGAATGTGCCTGCTGGCTTGGGTAATGCTTGCTCTTCTTGTAACTTCAGCAACTTCTACAATTACAAAGTTCTTGTTCTGGATGTTACAGGATTTGGGATTCCCAAGGGAAACGGAATTAGGTACATGCAACCACTCTGATGTAGAATTTCAACTTTAAAGACTGTTAAGACTTGCATTCCCTTTCATTCATACAGAATGCTGCTTTAAGGTGAATGGGGGGGGGAGAGGGGTGGCCACCAGGGTGTGCCCATATGAAGGAAGCTTCTGTGTAGTTATCCCCGTTTACGGCCTCAAAAAAAGTGGGTTGAACCCCCACAACCCCAAAATAGACAGGAGGAGAGAGGTGAGAACTACCCCAGCACCAGCTGTCAAAAATAAGGGAGAAACTGGCTGATCGACGTGGCCTGCTTCTGGGGGCAGAGTGGCTTGTGGGCTGCACCACAGAGCGCAGCCAGTGATGAGGGGCTGCCGACCAAACTGAGGCAGCATCGCAGGGAGTTGCAACACAGGAGCTGCGGGCCAACTGTAAGAGTGCACACAGCGATATAAACCCTCCCGGCCCAGAGTATGGCAGCGGGCCACAGGCCCGCCCTCAGCAGGGCAGACCATGGACATTTGTACGGCCAGCACAGCGTGGGTCCGCGGGAGCACATGGACCATTTGAACTTGCGTAGGCCTTGCCCCAGGCACCATAGTACAATAAGATGGCTGTGCAGCAGAGGAGTCGCGGGCGGGGACTGCATTTGAATGGTGCGTATGCTTGTGGTGCACCGTTAAATATCAGGGACACGGGCACTCAGAGGGAGGCCCACCTACTGCCTACACCATTGTGAGTTTCTGCTAGGTGGCGGGCCCACACGCAGAGTGAGATCTTGGTAGTGGATATTGGTTTAACACTCACGCGTAGCAATTCCTGACTAAACCACTAGGAACATTGCTCAATCCTCTGGGAGTCCCGGATCCAAGTTCTACATGAGGAGTGTCCCGGATCATAGAGGGAAACGACCCCCGACCCAGGGGCCATTCGCAGTTATGAGATTGTGAGAGGGACTGGTGCAGGGGAGCAAGCAAACTAGGTATACTTCTGGGGGTTTCTCCTCGCTACGTACGACACTCCCCCCCCCCCCCCCAAAACCCTGGGAAGGAGGTGTCGCTGCTGTAACATTGAGTCCCAGGGGCTGGCTGTCACACAGGAAAGGAAAAGCAGAGGAGCCCCACAAGATCCGGTAGGGGTGGGCCCCCCGACTTCGAGGCATGTGCCCTCCTCCCTGTTTAAGGAGATCCCAGCAACCTGTGCCGGGGGAACTGACTCGGCTGGATGGGATCTTGCCCTTCTAGGCCAGTTGCTGAAGAGGAATGGTGAGAGCAGACAGTGGACAATAGAATAGAGGCTACACACCGAAGCGGCTTAAAGCCCTAACTGTGGACTTCTGTGGTGTGGGCCGCCATAACTGGGTCATGTGCCTGCCACCTAGGACTCAAGGTGAAAGCAAAGCCACTGTCGAGCATGGACCACTTGAGAGGTAGGCAATAAAGGAAGGCATCAACCCCCCCCCTCCCCCGACAGGCCACGCCAGAGGAGTAATAAGCAGCACTGAGATCTTGACGACTGACTGAACCCAGCTGCAGAGGCGCCGGAGGCTTGCTGCTGCGTACCTCATAGCTATGTGTGCAACCCAGTGAGTCAGCACAGCAGAAATTATTCAGAGGAGAACTCAGCCGGGGAGAGTCTGTTAAAGGCCACGCCAGGAGCAGAAGTGTATGGACCCACTACAAAATTAAGACACCTAATCAATATGACCCACAACGCCCAGGGACCGTGAACTCAACTCACAACATAGCGACGTCAGCGGAGGAATCAGCTGCAACAAAGAAGGATGTGGCCACCCTGATGAAGGAAATAAAGAACATGAAGGTGGAAATTGGTGGTAGGGTCGAAAAAATTACCCACAGGATAGATGAGATGGAGGAGCGCCTAGAAGTGGAAAATAACCAGACCTCTCTGTCTACCTTGGAGGCCCAAATGATGGACATGGAGAATCGGGAAGAGGAATTCCGCCTGAAGATGGATGATTTGGAAAATCGAGAAAGGCTTAACAACCTAAGACTTTTTGGGATCCCAGAATGGGAAGGAGAATCAGAACAGCACCTGAAAAGAGCGCTTCACGAAGTTACAAGGCTAGTATTCGAGGATGATTCCATAGATGAAGCAAAGATAGAGAGGATTCACAGAGCCGGAGGAACAGCTGGGGGCCCTATGTCCATTTTGGCTGGGTTTCACAACTACAGTGATAAAACTAAAATCCCGGAGAAAGCGTGGCGGAAGGGCCCAATCATCTATGGCTCTGCTAGAGTGACTATTTTCCAGGACCTATCGTCATTGACACTAGCCAGACGAAGGATGTGCATGCCCCTGAGGAAGTGGTTGCAGGAGCAGGGTGTCCGCCATAGATGGGGGTTCCCGTTCTCCCTCACGTTTGAATGGGAAGGGCAACAGCAAAAGTTTTTTTTTGGAGAGGGACATCCGCAGATGTATATCCGACCTGCTGGGCTAGTCGGGAAACAAGCAGAACCAGGGAGAAAAAGAGCAGCCGATGACAGGGAATGGCGTATTCAAGGACCGAAACACAGACCTATAGTGGGCTCCAGAAAATACAGGAGAGTGAATGCTTCGCCTGCAGTGGACAGCTGAAGTACACCGTGTAATGTTTGTTAAAGGCTTATGGTGGCTGTAGAGAGCTTTGCATATTTGGAAGTTGGGGTCTTGTTGGAGTTTTGAAGGGTGAATTTCCTGACAACGAGCTGGAGGGTGGGGCAACTGGCCCACGGGTCTTGTTGGGGAGTTGTATAGTGGGGATGTGTTTGGGGAAGTGTTTGGGGGAGGGGGTGGAGGCTCAGCGATTATGGGGTTGTGTTCTAGAGGGACCGGGAGGAGATATCGGTCCCTGCTGGTGGTCCCAAGTTCGGCCTGGTGATGTCAACCGGGTGGTGTCAGACACCTTTAAGTGGGGGTAAGGGGGAGGGGTCTTGGAGGTGGGGGTTGGAGGGGGATAACAGGGGAACAGGATAGTCTTTGAGATATTTGGAAGCGGCAGTGAGAAGGCAGACTACTTGAATGGGCCGCCTGGGGGGGGTAGATGGTGTTACAGGAAGGGTAACGCGAGAATGGCAGTAGAGTCGGGTTCTCGGGGGGCGGGAGGGCCTTCTGAGGGTGGGCACTCTGAATGTCAAGGGACTCGGTTCTCCTACGAAACGGGTGTTAGTGGCCAGGGAATTACTGAGAGCAGGCCTTGATGTGCTATTCGTGCAAGAAACTAAATACGCAAAAGGGGAGGAACAAAATATAAGGGGTCGGAAATACAGGGGGTCGGGTCCCCTGAGGAAGGCGAGGGTCGAAACCCTCATCAGAAAGGGGCTGAATATGAGGGTGACTAAGGTGTGGACAGACATAGAGGGTAGGGCCCTGATGGTAGCGGGCACTATGCAAACGTGAATTTTACACTGGCGACAGTGTACTGCCCGAACACGGGTCAGCCACGGTTCCTGCAGAGAACACTCCCGAAATTGATGCTCGAGGCCGCTGGCCACATAATCCTGGGTGGTGACTTTAATTTATGGGCGGATGTTAAGTTGGATAGGCAAGCGGGAGATGCCAGAATACAGGACACACCAGGTAAAGGGGGGCCTGAGGTCACAGAGATGCTGGAGGTCTATGAGCTCAGGGACGCAATGCAGAGTTTTCATCTGAATGAGATGGGGATACACCTACTCGGCACCCCATGTTACTTTCACTAGTTTTATTTGATAATGTGCAGCCAAGCCCTTATTACAGTATAGTATATAGTATTATTTGTACATCAAGTGCACAATGGGATGTGGCACAGGGCTCCGAGATCTCTCCTGTCGCGTGGTCAGATCATGATATGGTGACTGTTGACTTGAATTGGTCGGGCCTGCCGCATAAGGGACCAAATTGGAGATGCAATGAGTCACTGTGGAAGGATCCGGTGTTTCGAACAGAGATGGCTGGGGAAATTGGGGAATACTTTACATTGAATAATACGGGAGAGGTCTCAAAGAGGAGGGTGTGGGAAGCGGGGAAGGCGACTTAGCACGGTATTCTGATCAGGGAGAGTACCAGGAAGAAGAGGGAGAGGGCTATCAGAGACTGGGTTGAGGGGGGGAAGACTGGCCATCTGGACAGATAGGCTAGGGAAGCCACAGAGGAGAGGGAGTTTAGAGTCCTTGAGGCCAGACAGAAAAGGGAAGAGCTCTGACTCCTAGAGGAAGGCCAAATAGTCCGTAAATTACAGTTCCTGAAACAGAAATGTTATTAAAGGGGGGACAAGGTGGGTTCCATGTCATTTCATCGCAGGATGTTTTTTCGTGGGTTTTTTTTACCGCAGATTTTTTTTGAAAAAACTCATCAGATTTTGTATTTTTTATTTTTGGGGGTAACCCCCCAAACGCCCCCCCCCCTTTATTTTTTTTTATATCCCCGTACACCCACACCCAATTTATTTAATTTTTTTAACCCCCGAAAAAATTTGATGATTTTTTTTTTCCAATAAAAAATGTGCGGTAAAAACCCTGCGAAAAAAACATTCGGCGATGAAATGACATCGTACCACAAGGTGGATGCGCTGTTGGCTGCCAGAATACGCAGACAGCATGCCGAAACATGGGTGGCGGCAATAGAGGACGAAGGTGGGGAACAGAATCCGGGGAAGGCCTGGATCCCAGAGGCTTTTGCAACGTTCTATGAGGCGTTCTATAAATCTGAGGCCAGTCAAAGAAAGAGGGGTATAGGACCATACCTGGCTGATACACAGATGCAGATACTTGCTCCTGAGGCGGCGAGTGCACTGAACGCCCGAATCACGGCAGAGGAAATTAAAAGGGTGGTGTCGCAATTGCCCTTAGGGTAGGCCCCGGGTGAAGACGGGTACACGGCTGGTTTTTACAAGTCCTTTATCTCCCCCCCCCTCCTTCTCGTCATGCTGGAGCTATTCAATGATATTCTGGAGACGGGGGAAGCCCCCATATCATTTTGAAAGGCTTTCATTACAATGATTCCCAAGGATGGCAAGGACCCCCGGAGTTGTGGGTCTTACCGCCCTATTTCACTTTTAAACATTGATGGTAAGATCTACATGAGGGTTCTGGTGGCAAGACTCGAAATATATATGCCCCTTCTGATAAACTCTGACCAAGGTGGGTTAATGATGGGATGACAAGGCACTGACACTATGCGGAAAACTCAATTTCATACACGAGTCAAGGAACGGGGGTTGGAGGGTAGCAGCTCTTCTCTCAGTGAACGCCAAGAAAGCATTTGACAGGGTGGAAAGGGCCTTTCTGGAGGAAGTCATGGGCAAAGTGGGACTGGGCTCTAGGTTTATTAGAGGGGTAATGGCAGTGTACACATCGCCCAGGGCGTCAGTTGTGGTTAATGGGGACTGCTCCCGCTGGTTTGACCTGAGTAGGGGCACGAGGCAGGGGTGCCCCCTTTCGCCGATATTATTTGCCCTCTCCCTCGAACCCCTGGCCCGGAGGATTAGAAGTGACCCACAAGTGGAAGGTCTCAATGTTGGAGCGGTGTAATACAAGGTGGCTCTTTATGTGGATGACCTATTGTTGCATGTACAGAACCCACTGGTCTCAGTACCAAGGCTGATTCAGTTGATTCAGCAGTATAGAGTACTATTGGGCTTCAAGATTAATAGGGCCAAATCAATCCTGTTCCCACTGAAGGACTGAGGACAGGGCGATGGTTCTAGATTTGCTCCATTGGGACTAATGTTGGGAGGCGGGGAGGACAAACAGATACTTGAAGCTAAACCTCCTGAGGGAAATAGAAGCCCTGTATGAAGCCAACTTCCCTGCACTGGTCTCTGGGTTCCGGCTGATTTAGAGAGATGGGAGAAACTGACCCTATCTTGGCTCGATAGACAATACCCTGAAGATGGTCTGCCTGCCCAGATTCTTGTCCCGGTTTCAAATGCTCCCGATTCGCCTTCCAGACTCCTCCTTTCAAGAGGTGAAGGGGGAAATGCTCAATTTCTTATGGCAGGGGAAGAAAGCGAGCATTGCATACAAGGTTCTCAGAATGACCGGGGGGAGAGGGGGATAGGGGTGGTGAGACTTCCAAATCACAAAAGGTATTATGAATTGGTACAGCCAAGGGTTCTTGTTCCTCATCTAAGAGGGCAGAAGGAACTGAATGGATTGCTCTAGATAAAATTAATCTAGCCCCTGCCACAGTAGCAGAGTGGCTGTGGGCAACGAGAAGTAAGCTCACACGCAGAGTCAGGGATCACCTGATACTGGTCACCATATTGGAGGTTGGTCGGGAGCGGGTCGACTTCAGGGAATTACAACATGGCCATCTCCCCCGAGTCACATCTGGGCACCCGGGATTCGAGAGGCAATCCCAAACCCTGCAAGCTTTCAAGCTTGGTTTGATGCAGGCCTGGAGAGGGCGAGTCAGCTCTGGAAGGGGGGCTCTTTAATTACGATCACAGAACTAAAGGGGGCGCTGAGCATAGGTCCTCTTTCACTTTTTTCCTTTCTTCAGCTTAAAGGGGTTGTTATGGTGGTAAAGTGGAAGGAGAAGATTCAGAGACCTCACCCCATTCGTAGAGCTCCTAGATAAGCGAAGGGCAACAAAGGGTTTGATCTCAGCCATGTAAGGAGCCCTGGTTAATGCTAGGAAGGGGTCAATGGAAAATCTAAGGCTACGATGGGAGAGGGTCCTGGGTACGGATATAGACCCGGATCTTTGGGGGAGAATATGTAAAGGGGCGTCACAGACCTCGATTGTCACTCAATATAGGTTGCACGCTATTAAGCTTCTTCATAGATGGCAGTACAACCTGGTAAGGCTTTCAAAGATGTTTCAGTCGACAAGCCCTGGGTGCTGGTGTCTTTGTGGAGAGAGGGCTGATTAATGGCATATATGGTGGGGTTGTCCCCATATCCAAGTGTTCTGGGATGAGGTCTTTGGGGGGGGATAAGGGAACTTGATGGGATCCAACGCGTTAAGGGTCTGTTTTTGATACTGTTTGGGATGGAGGCGTCCGACTGGGAATTTAGGAGGGTGAAGGACTGGCAGCACCACTGCTGCCCGCAGCGAGGGCCTGCCTTGTGATGCAATGGAAAAGTTCCCAGAGACCAGGAAGGAAGGAGTGGATTAATGTTGCCTCAAACATATGTATAAAGGAAAGGATAACTGCAGCGCTTCATGGGAGAGCGGCACTGCACAAATTGTTATTGAGTGACTTTATGGCTAAGTACCTGGAAAGCAAGTAATGTAATACATTGTGAAATGTGTCAGAGGAAGGACTGCGTTTGATGCAAGACTGTATTAGGAGAAAGCCCACTCTCACCTTCGTTCGGGCCTTCCTGGTCCGCTGATCTCACATTATAGCTTAAACCCTCCCGAGGCGGCCAAAGATAATGGCTGAACATAAAAGTGGTCACGGCCTATGCACGGCAGTGGTATGGTCCTGTGCTGGTGATATTTTGTAGAAGAACACAATGTTCAAGGGGGGGGTGGCGAAGGAGGAAGTGTAGCATAAGAGGAATGTGTTTTTGGGTGGGGAGTGGGAGTGGGGGGATGAAAGGGAGTATGGGTCCGTATCACAATCCTTGTTCAATTGTTAATGTTCTTGATGTAAAAGCGTAAAATAAAAATTTTAAGTGGCTAGGAAATCACCATCATTCATACTTTATTTTATGTAAGACTTCCTGTGACAATTCGGGAAAGTCAGCTGCTACCTTTCGAGTGATTTCAAACCAGCGTTCTCCCTCTTAATTGGCAACACGTGACCACTTCTGTAAAATTAATACAAAGGAAAAGAGAACGCTTTTCTTATACGCAAGCACTATGAATTGTGTTAAACATACCTGTGATCCATTTCCTTTGTTGTCAGGACTTCCCACAGAAATGAACAACTTTTACTTGTTTCTACTTGAGTTATAACTGAGCTGGTTACAGTTACCAGCAAGGAGTTTTCAGTGAATCGGAGCACAGAGCTTCACTCACCGGCTCCAAAAACACTGCGGTTGCAGGCGGCTTCCAGACATTTCCCGACATTTCTCTCTGCTACTACTAATTCAGGCACTCTTGGGACCCACGCCCCTCTGCAACATAGGTGTCTCCAATTCGGCCTCAACCACTGAGAGTCTCCTTCTCTCCTACTTCTGCACACGAGCCTCGAGTAGCTGCACGACTTCAGCTCTGCAGTCACAATGATTAAGCGCACCTGGGGAAAACTTTAACTTCAAGTCTCTCTCAGTACCGCCAGGGTCACAGAGGTTTTATGAACACAGGACCAACTAAGAACCTTTAGGTGTAATCTGCTCTTCACTCATTCCAGCATCCCTTAAGTGGTCACACTTTCTCGTGAAATGCCAGCCTCTTGCTCCTCTCCTTCTGCTACTACTACCCACCTTCCAGCTCCTGCTCCTTCCTACTGCAGCCTTTTATGCCTCTCAGGTAGGACAACTGACTTCAGGTGCAGGCCCTCAAAGTTAATTGCCTGATCCTGGCAAAGGCTGTTGGCCTGCTTGCCCGTCCGCCTCATCTGCCTTCTTCTCCGTCACAGTCCCAGAGGGATTCTGGGACATGTAGTTCATTTACAAGAAAAACAAGTTACTTACCCCCTAGTAACATTCTTTCGATTGGATGTTCCTCCCACATATTCCTCACTTTGATAATTGTCTTCCAGCTTCAGCTGCTTTGGGGAAAGAAAAAAAAACAATTCTCGACAAAGGGATCTGTGTGCCAGCATCGATGACTCGATGTCCCTCAAAGGCCTCCGTCCAATGGTCGACGTCATCCGCAGTATGTGCAGCACGCACAGTGCCCGTTGGCTTCAGTTCTTGTTTTTCCATGTTAAAGGAATTACTAGTGCCTCCTTAGACTTTAGAAGGCTCAGAGATCGCAGCGTGTATAACACGTAAATTCTGCAGCGGGGTAGGCTGGGAGAGGCGATGAGGAATACGTGGGAGCAACATCCAATCGAAAGAAAGTTGGTAAGTAACTTGTTCTTTGAATTAATTGTGTCCTCCCACGTATTCCTCATCTTTGATAGCCTCCCAAAGCAGTAATAGCCTTGGAGGTGGGAGAAGAATTTAGATCTGCTTTTAGCAGTTATGGACCAAGTGCAAGACAGCTTTGTCGAAAGCTCCCTCTTGAGTAGAAGCAGTATCCAGGGAGTAATGTTTCACAAAGGTGTGTATGGTAGACCATGTGGCTGCCGCACAAATGCCTTTAATAGGTACTCCTCTCTGAAGAGCGGAAGTAGCCGCCATGCCCATGGTCGAGTGAGTGCTTAGACTATCTGGGGGATCTTTACCAGCCAGTCTATACAAGGCATAAAATAACTGGTATCGCATTGCAATTCACTAGACAAGAATAATGAATTGCTTTTCATTTTATAAATCATTGCACTAATTGCTATGTAATTTCAGAGAAGATGAGCATGTTTATTATTCTTTGTACCAAGCTCCAGGACAGAACAGGGCCTATACAAATATGAAAGCAGAGATGCAGGCTGACCCCAAAGTTTACTTTTAATGAGCACTTTGGCTGATGGAAACGGCAGATAAGGGTGACTGTTTAGGAGCATGACTGTCTTGCATTGTACATATTTGGAGGGAGTCAGGATGGTACTGAACAAGTTAGCCCTTTCTCTCTGGTGCGTCATTGCTTCCACCTCTGTTCCCCAGCAATTTTCGATTTCATAATTTTTTTGCTCACTTTTGCACCCTTTATTGATGGTCTAACCCCTTTTTTTCTCTCTTTACTCATGTATCCACCAACCGTATAACTTTCTCTCTTGCCCATCTCTCATCATCTCTTCTGAGAGGCTCTTTCATCTATTTCTTTCTCACACATCTTGTTTCCTAAATCAATTTTTTAATCCCCCTCTCTTCGTTGTCCACCTTTGCTGAGCTCTATATTCCACTCAGACTGTAATGGCCTTCAACATGATAGGCTTTCAATGAGCACATGGAAAAGGCTATTGTGTGTAAGCATATTGTGTGTAAGCATCTGAAAGGATGTGAACGGCTGAGTGTGCACATGTGCATTTTTGGTGTGCATGCATGTGAAAGGCTACAGTTTGTATGCAGGAAGAGCTGTGCTGCATATGGAAGGCTAGATGTGCACATGTACGACTGAGGTCTCTGTGCATGTGAAAGTCTGCATTGCTCATGATAAGCTGCAGTGCCATGGTATGTGTTGCTCTGGGTATTGTATATGTTACCAGATTTAGACACCATCTTAATTCAATGACTGCACCAAAAGCTAGGATCATGGTTAACCCATCTATTACCCGGTTCTATAGTCTGAATCAAGCACGCAAAGCGTATGCTAGTCTTTTTGAATGAATGCACATGCAATGTGATGGGAACTTGATATGCATGCTGGCATTCAACTTTCCATCAAAACGTGAACTTTGCTTTCCATTGCAAGTTGGCAGGTTTATAATTTGCGCAGCTGTGCAATACATAAAGCCTCCCATAATATGTATATGGAACAATTAATTACCTGTAACTGTGGTTCTCCAGCATGGGTCTGGCATGGATTCACATGCTCATGAATATTCCCCGTGGTCAGGCTGGGAATCCTTGGTAAAGAAAAAATCAGTTTCAGTTTCACTTCTGAACGGTCTTTCTCCTAAAAACCAATCACTGGTCTCTGGGCCATACTGCCCTCTACCAAAGCCCCTCCTCTGGCAGCCATCTTCAGATTTGGTAGCACATAACGTGGCAGTAGGACCAAGAGAAGATCCACAGAGGGGTAGGCGGGAGGGTACACATGTGAATCCATGCCAGATCCATGCAGGAGAACAACAGTTACAGGTAACTTTTTATTTCTCCAGCATGGGGTCTGGCATGGATTCATATGCTCATGAATAATGAATACAAAGCAGTACACACATGCACAACCACGGGAGGTGGCAAGGCTCAACATTAGGCATCTCAACATTAAGCATCTCTTACCTCCTCACCAGACTCTCCTTCAAGCTAACAGGTTGCGTGGCATTGCTTGGCCGACTCTGGACTCCTCCCCGGAATCCCTGTCGATGCAGTCGAACTTCGTGAAGGTGTGCGTCGACCTCCACGTAGCAGCCCTGCAGACGTCCAAGCAGGGGCACACCAGACAGGAACGCCATAGTTGCAGCGATCGCTCTGGTCGAGTGGGCTCTCTGACGGCTAGGCAATGGTCGGTTTGCCAACCGGTGACAATGGGTGATGCAGCCGGAGAGCCACCTGGAAATGGAAGCCTTGGAGAGGGCCTTCCCATGGTTAACTGTGCCAAAGTTCACAAAAAGCTGCAACGTCTTCCGAAAACTCTTTGTGCAGTCCACGTAGAACTTCAGCGCTCTAGCCACATCCAGCAAGTGGTAAATCCTCTCAGCCAGTGACGAAAGCGTCGGGAAGAACACAGATAACACCAAGGGCTTGTTTAGATGAAAGTCCGACATCACCTCAGGCATGAAGGAGGGGTGTGTTCATAGCATCACCCTTGTCTCGTGGAATGTCCAGTAAGGTGGTTTACAAGAGAGGGGGCCTGGCCACAAGAAACGCTGTTTTCCACAACAAATATTTCAGTGGCACAGAATGCAGAGGCTCAAACGGAGAACCCATGAGCCTAGTCAGCACCACATTGAGCGCCCACGCCGGGGCCAGAGCCTTCACCGGAGGGAACAAATGGAAAAGTCCTTTGATGAACTCCTTGACCAGGCGGTGTGACAATAACTACCGTCACAGAGTTCTGGTGTAGCGGCAGATAGCCACCAGATGAACCTTGATGGAGGCATGAGCCAGCCCTGCTTTGGCCAACGACAGCAAATACGGCAGCACTTGCAGAACCGTAATCTATAGAGGGTCCATCTTCTGTGCACGGCACCAGATGGCAAACCTCTTCCACTTATGTCCCTAGCATTTCAGTGTAGACGACGGCCTGGCCATGGCAAGCACCTCCTTACAGTCCACCGGGATATCGTATCCTCCAAACTCTAGCGCTGCAGGAGCCAGGCCTGCAAGTTGAGCGACACTGGGTCGTGGTGCAGGATTGCGCCTCCTTCTCTGGCGAGAAGATCTGCGGCCGCCGGAAGCTTGACGGGAGGAGACGCTGACAAGTCCAGGAGGTCCAGGTACCATATCTGTCTCGGCCACGCCGGTACGATGAGGATCATCCAACACCAGGACCGTCTGAGTTGATTGACTAGTCGAAGAAGCAACGACAACGGAGGGAACACATACAGGAACAGGTCGTTCCAGGGGAATGAGAATGCGTCCCCCATGTTTCCCGGCTGGGGAAACCTGCTGGCGAACCTCCGGCACTTGGTGTCGTTCGCAAACAGATTGATTTGGAGATTGCCCCATCGACAGAACAGAAGATCCACTTAGTCCTGCCGAAGCTCCCACTCATGGCAAGAGCGCAGCTCCCTGCTGAGGGAGTCGGCGATGGTGTTCTTCCCGTTTCATCTGGCAGGAGTGACGAGGAACATCCCCCGGGCAACATCCCAGTGCCATAGGTCCTGCATCTCTCCGGAGCGCGCTGGGGATCTAGTGCCCCCCTGCGTCTGGATGTAGAACATTGTGGTTGTGTAGTCTGTGAAAACCAATATCACCTTGCCCTTGAGGGATGGAAGGAAAGACTTGAGGGCCCAAAACACTGCCCGCAGCTCCAGTACCTTGATATGCAACAACTTCTCCTCCAGTAGCCACAAGCCTCTTGCGTGGTGGCTTCCAGTGTGCGCGCCTCAACCTTCCATGGAGGTGCCCGTTGTGACAGTCTCCTGATGAGGTGGTGTCTGGAAGGCTGCACCCGCCGACAAATGCACGCAGACTCCCCACCACCGTATCGCTCGACGGAAACTCAGTCGAGAGGGATCTTGTCCTCGAAGCTTCCCGATACCTGAATCCAACGGGCGTCGAGGAACTCTTGCAGTGGGCGCATCCGCAGCCTGCACAACTGAATGAGCTATATGCATGACAACAACATACCGAGAAGGGACTTGATGGACCTCACCCATGCAATCTCCAGGGACAACAGCCGTTGAACCTTGCCCAGGATGGCCGCAATCCTCTCCTCCGACGGAGACGCCAGGCATGACACCATGTTGAGCCGAGACAGCAGAAACAGTGCATCTTGCGATGGCACCACGCAAGATTTTGCATAGTTCATTGAGAACTCCAGCTTCGTCAGCAGCTGGACGGTCTTCGCCGTGTGTGCGACGGCAATCGCCCCCGATTTCACTCGGATGAGCCAGTTGTCCAGATAGGGGTAAACGTGGATCCCTTGTAGACGCAGCCGCACCGCCACTGGTGCCAGGCACTTGGTGAAACCCTTGGCACCGACTTCAATCCGAAGGAAGGGCCTTGAACTGATAATGTTGCCCTTGAACCACGAAGCGCATAAACTACGGTGTCCTTTTGAATGGTAATGTGAAAGTAGGCATCCTCCAAGTCCAGCAACGATAGAAAATCCCCTTCTTCCAGCTGTCATAGCATGTGCTGAAGGGTGACCATCCGAAACTTCTGTGATCTGATGTACTTGTTCAGACGGCAGAGGTCTAGGATGGGCCATCAACAGTCCGTCTTCTTCTTGACGAGGAAGTACCGAGAGTACACTCCGGAGCCCCAGAGCCATTTTGTGACTAGCTCTATCACGCCCTTCTTCAGCATGGCCCGCACCTCCAGCAGAAGCTGAGAGACGTGGTTTTCCTGCCTGGACACTGGTGGTATGCGAGGACACTTTCGTTGGAATACCAGGGTGTGTCCGTGGGTCAGAGCATCCAGCAACCAACGGTCGGTGGAGATGGACTTCCACACACTGATTAAGTTCGTCAGCTGGCCTCCCACCGGGGTGTGCAGGTGGGGACCCGACGTCACGACCAGTTCAATCTTGCTACGCCGTGGAGGCACTGCCTTGGGGACCTTGTCAATGACGTCCATCTCCTCCAGTCTTTCTGTGGCCCCTGTAGGCCTCCTGGGTCAAAAAGCAGGACGGTTGACGGTAGGACGAAGAACTTCCACCAAAGCCTTTAGTGGAACCTTTGGGTTTACCCCCGGAATTCCGAAAGGATGGCCGCCGCTGCTGAAGCGTGCCCAGGGCACGAGCCTTCGCGGTGTCCGCCTTGATGGCCTGAAGAGACTTGACGACGGTTTTGCCGCATCGCCCTCGTGCAGGATCTCCAACACTTCCGCTCTCTTGTCATCGGGAAGGAAGTCCAGGAGAGGAGGGATTTTAAACCAGAGCTCCCTGTCATAGCGCGCCAGGATGGTGAGGGCATTCGCCACCTTGATGGTCGTCGCCGCCGATGTGATGCCTCGTCGTCCCATAGTGTCCAACTTCTTCCCCTCGCTGTCCGGGACGGGAGAAGGTGATTGACGCAGAAGAGCCAGAAGATTTCTTCCTCGCCGCCACCAAGACTACCGAATCCGGTGAAGGCTGGGACCTCAAACACTTGGGTCCAGAGTCCGGCACCTTGTACTTCTTTTTGAACCGGTTCCTGTTTGCCGGGGCTGAGGACGGGTTATTCATAAGGGACAGCCCCTCATTGCAAATGTCGTCCAACAGAGGGATCAACAGCACGGTCTTCCTCTTTGCCTCGCGGTGTTGGTACAGGAAACCCTCTTCTTTTCCTCTGGGGTCAGCTGAAACAGATCCAAGGCCATAGAGATCATGGTATGGAACAAGCCCATCTCCTCGGGCGGTGAGGCTATGGGCGGCGAAGACGGGAGGTCTCCAAACCCGCCGTCGTCGCTGTGTCCGTATCCTCCCTCAGCAGAGGGGAGGGGGGCGACAAGGCAGTGGAGGGTGAACTCTCCTCTTCTTGGTAGGGGGTGCGCCTGATGGCCCCAGTGCGCAGGATCTTCCGGTGCGGAAGGGGCACCCTCGTCTGAATCTCCGAACACAAGGTGTGGTGTGCCTGGAGAATGTTCACCAAGATGTCCGCTGGGGGTTGAGGTGGTTGCTGAGGTGGTGGAAGTGGGAGCGACAGACGCAGCGCTGTATAGTTCTCCAACTCCTCTACGGCCTGCTGCTCCTCGTCGGGATCCTTCCCGTATGACTTGGCCTTGACGAACTTCTTGTCCAAAATGGTCTGGAGAGTAGAAAGCTCCTCCTCAGAGGAAATGTCCATGTCCTGCAGGACTTCTGTGCGCCCCCCCTTCTCTGCGACCAGGGGAGACTGTTTCAGGGAGATGATGGGCATCGCCTTCTCTGGTGTCTTCCCTATGGGTTGAAAAGAGACGATTCCCTCCTGGCAGGCAGGGAAACTCTCGCCTTGGGGACCGCACCCTGCGAACTCACGTCCGCGGCCTTTGCTAGGGACGCCACCATGCCTTCAATGGAAGGCTTCGCCGGGTGAATCTGGGCCTGCACGACCTTGATCGAGCTATGGGCCTTCACTTTGGGGGGGCGGGCGGGGGTCAGCGCCCTGCTCCCCCTTGGCCGTCTCCAACTGGCCTGTCCGGCACTTTTCCACAAGCTTACCTGGGTGGTCCAACTTCCTCTTCGCTGAACCGGAGCGTTGGCTCGTGGATGCAGGTGCTGGGGACAGTGAGCTCGCCCTGGCCTGGCCGGTGCCCATGGACTCGCAGTGCTTAGCCTTATGTTGGGGGCCCCCCGTCGCCAGAGCGCCCTCAAAGGTCTTAGAAGCTGCCGGGACTCACCCGTAGCAGGGGCCATTTCCTTGCAGAACGCACACAGTCTTCCTCCACGTGCGTTTGGTCCGAATGTAGGCAATAGAGGCACAGTGAGTGCCCATCGTCCAAGTAGATGTTCCGTAGGCCACATCCTGGGCAAATCCTGAACAGAGGCGTCCAGTCTTCCTTCTCCTCAGCCAAGTCCACGCGGAGTAGGCCTTGAAGAATCTTCTGGAATCCTCACTTGACTAAATTCAGCCCTTGAGGGGCGCTGGAAAATCTGAAAACGGGTCCCCGTTAATCGGATGATGGGTCGATGGAGCTTGAGGCTCGATTGACAGAAAAATATAGTAAAAGTCTGGAAAAAAAGCACAAAACGCAGTAAAAAGCCCGAGAGCTTATCACGAGGACTCCCACCACTCGAACGTGCGGTAATAATCTGAAGATGGCTGCCAGAGGAGGGGCTTAGGTATAGGGCAGTCAATGGCTGGAGCAGTATGACCCAGAGACCAGTGATTGGTTGTTAGGAGAAAGACAGTTCAGAAGTGAAACTGATTTTTTCTTTACCGTGGATTGCCTCCCTGATGACGGGGAATATTCATGAGCATGTGAATCCATGCCAGACCCCATGCTGGAGAAGTACAGACATCAATGGAAGCGATACCACAGAAAAATAGCTCATATGTAGCCTTAGATACTCAATGTGATGAGGTAAGATACATTACGTTTTTATAATTATGACGAGATAAATAACTGCTCTGCAGATTCTCAAGTGGCATTATCATTATTATATATTAAGCAGTACCTTGAATGAGCTTTTTTTGTGTAGCATACACATGTCAACTGAATGGCTTGCGTGAACTTCTAATTCTGGCAGATAACACACCATGAGATCAAATGATTTGCCAAGGATCACACACTTTAGTTACATGTGAAGCCGGGATTTGAGACCAGTCTGCAACATAAGGCCTTTAACCAAATAGCTTCACGGTTTTAGCTGTCAGAAATAGTACTTAGGTTTTGAAGAACACTCTGTTTTGTAGAGATGTTTTAAAACTTCCAAAAAATCATCATCCAAGCTGAAAAAATATAAATCCATGTTGAGAACAAACACTATGGTAGTAGCTTTATTTAGTAATTCTTGAATGAAAAACGACAAGAACGCAAAGTAATGTAAAGCTAAAAAACATCCTATGAGTTTGGGAAATGTACGATTAAGACTTAGACACACATAAATGGTATTGTATGAGAAGGTCACATTCTTGTAGTCATTGTTTGACAGAATCATGCTTGCTAAGTGACAGTTAAGTAAACACTTGTCAGAAACAATGGTTAATCAATGAACCACCACTAATAAGGAGCTTCCCATTTAAAGGATCTGCCAATCAATAAGTGTGTGTTGACTATTTGAGAGGCACTATTGGGAAGCCCTGTTAAATTTGCAAGGGTAGCGGTGTCGGGTCACATGTCTAACAAAAAGAATCCTCATTACAGCATCAGTGGCGAAACAAGCCTGCAAGGTCCCTAGGCCCTCTGCTGCCCTACAGGGAAAACCTGTCTCGCATTGGCCCCGATTGAAAATCATATACGTTAATTTGCTAATCACAATTTTTATTTAGCAGTCTTGACTAATCAATTTTGCAAGACTAATTTATGCCTTGCTATAGCATTCTTTGATAGCTAGAATAATCTACCTGCATAACTGTTTAGTTATTGCTAATCCCAATTTATGACCTGTATATCTGATGAACAATTGGTCGTTTTGTCGAATGTTTGACATTCGCGAGATATAAAAACCGAGAGCCATCTCAGGGTCCAGTCTATGTAACCTCTCCTCCTCCTTTCCAGGATGAGGAGGTGGATAGAAAGTTAGTAAAACTATATTTTGGATCAAATGGAATCAGACTATTTTTGGCAGAAATGACGGTCTTACTTTAAGAATACAATACAGTGCTTGCAATTCACTCACCCTGTGGGCAGATATGATTGCGACTAGCAAAACAGTTTTTACTGTTAATAGTTTTAATGGACATGAATGCATGGGTTCAAAAGGAATGCATGTTAAGAATTTTAACACAAGATCTAAATCCCAAACAAAGACCTGAAAGGGAGAGGAAACATTGGCGAGTCCTTTAAGAAACGGAATGATTAAAGTGTTAGGGAGAATTCTCTCTTTAGGTAGAATTTAAGGCTTAGAATTCTTAACCTAGTGAGTCCCCCAGCAACTTTGCTGGATTTCTGAGTTTGTTTTTTTCCTCCTGCCAAGAGTGAGACTCTTTTCCTCCCACTCTTGGACATGATTAATGGCATTCCTTTAACTTGTAATGTGTTTTATGGGCTATGGGGTCCTTTACTCCATAGGGTCTCATGTGTTTTTCCTATGTGTGTTACACAGCACCCTCCATGCAGTAACACAGGAGTGTCATAATGACCCCCCACCATAGACTCCATACCCTGGGACTGACTACTGTCTCCCAGGGCATGTAAAGTCAACATTGGCTTTACTAGGCCCAAATTATTAACAGAAACCAGTACAAACCATCATATTGTGGACGCGAATCGAATTGCCCTGGGGTCTGTTAGTCGAGGGGGCACGTCTACGTCCCCCCTGATCGAGTTTTGGCTGGTGGCAGTGGAAACTACTTTTTATATTCGACCGCAAATATTTTCCTATGGGATTTTCCCATTGTTCGAGGCTACCAACTTTAATTATTTAATTCTCATAGCCTCGAACATAACGCTGGTTTAATTAATATTAATTCTCCGGTTGGTATTTTTATGCCAAGACACAATTCTAAAATGGCGTTTGTGTTCTCTTCTGTGACTCCAACCCAAGTCGAGCCCTTTGTTCCACTTTTTTGGCGGGCTTCTCCACAGAAGCCTCCAAAAGTGGTGCCACTCTGTCTGGGTACCACAGGGGGTGTGGGAGGGGGTTTAGGCACCCTGGACCGAGTTACCTTGGTAACTCAGGTCGCACCCTTGTGTGATTGGCCCAAGTGGTGAGCCGGCCGGCTCACCACTTAGCATGTTTGAGTGACAGCTAGGCTGAGTGAATGGGGGTTTTCTGCATAAAAGCAGGGCTTTGGGGACTGGAACTTCAGAAGTCGCCACAGGACCTGAGAATCCGACGAGGGAGAAGCTGAGCCGACCTACCACGACAACACCACCGGTCGAGCCCTGCAGAAGTGACTCACCACTTCCCGACGACAGAGAAGATCTCCCGGCTGGAGAGGTTTCTTCCCCTGACTGGTGGGCACAACCAGTTTCCCTTTCTTTCTTCGCACCCCAGCCCGGTTTGTGGTCGAACTGCCCGTGCCAAGCACCCCGGCAGCCGGATAGCCACTCACCACTGAACCGCGAATCACCGGACCGATCCTTGTACCTGAGAAACTCTGCGGCTGGTTTCTTCCCTGGCAATGCAACGGACTCCTGTCTTCCTCCACGAAGAGATCCTCTCTTCCCCCAGACGAAGCACCGACTTGCATCCGCTGCCAGGAACAACTGTCCCCGCTGGAGCGTTCTCTCCACTTTAAGGTACCGTATCCGCCAGGCCTCCCTTTCTAAAGACTGGTACAAGGTAATAATAACTCCTTAACCTTCTGGACTGGGCTGGCCACCTTGACCCTCTAACGGGTCCCTTTCTGTGGTCCAACTCCTTTTTGAACCTTTACAAGACCTTTGTGCACTGCAACCATGGACACATTTCGTTTAGATTCTCTGAAAGTGGATCCGGCCTCTTGAACTCTAACTTCACGGTTTTACTTTGCTTTCCTCCCTTGTTGTGTTCTTGAAAAAGTGTTGGGATCTGTTTCAATTTGTTCTCTGCTTTTCTCTCCCTTTTTAAAATGAACTATTAGAGTGCCATCTACGTTAAGCGCTCACCGCTGTCTGGAAATAAGTGGGGCTTACTTAAGACTTGTCTAATATTCTTTTAAGGGAGTGTATATCTTTTAGTAACCGTGTTTTTCAATTGCTTATTATTAGTGCCTGTGTGTTTTCCTAGATGTGGTTTTAAATAAATAATTATATCTCTTTTACACCAAGCTCTGGTCAGTGTTTACTTGTTCTATTGTGTGCTCTTGACCTATTGTGAATACTCTGTATACTGCCTAACTCTTCTTGAGGGAAGTCCGACTGCTCAGCCACAGCTACCAGTGAATCTGTGGTGTACAGACTGCTACCAAGTGGGTTTACTGCCAAACATCTGTAGTCCTAAATCTTTTGCAGTGGTCCCAGAGGGAACTGCACAGGTTTCTGCCTAACATAAAGGATTTTAAAAGTATGAGGTTGCCTCTGAAGAGCACTTAAAAGTCGAAAGCGCTTGCAGATAATCGTTTATTGTTGTGATCTGGAGTCCCAGATTTGCTAAGTGAAGTAGAAAAGATAACACTGTAGCTGTATCGCACTGAAATGGATCCACATTCCTATCTACACCAGCTGTTGAACTTGTTCCAACGACAGCGGTATAAAGATTTTGTTGCTGGCCTTAGTCTTCCGGGAGGTCCCAATCCTTGTTCCTCAGTCTCTCAAAAACCATGCCTGAAGGCCGAGTGTCTTGACCTCTGGATAGAGAGTCTGACCCTCCGTTTCTGAGAGAAGGTCATCTCTTTGTGGAAGACGTAATGGAGGATAGATGTTAATGTTAAAGGATATTTGTACTGCGCACTATCACCACCGGAGTGGTCCCCTGGTGCTCTGGCGGCTCTGAAAAAGGGAAGGGGGGGGGGAGTAAGTTAGTGGGAATAAACTGGAAAAGTGCAAGAGAGCAGTGATGTGCTGTTGGCAGCCTCAGCCGGGTGGGTCCGTTGGCTGAGCTTGGGGTGTTTTACGGTCGGTAGTCGTCGTGTGCTTTTGTGCGAATCTATGTGTGGTTTGTTTTGCTGCAGTGTAGTGCAGTTTGTGCGGATTGATGTGTTGTAGGCTCGTGGTTGTGTTTAGTTAGAGTGTGAGAGGTGTATGCAGAGGGGTGTAATTGTTAGTTGAATGGTTAATTGGCATTGCTGCGTTGCTTTAATATCATTATTCCATCTACGTGCGGCACATGCTAACATTCACATTTCTATCTAGATGTGACTAAGGTTAAGAATTCAATCTAGGTGTGGTACATGCTAACATTCACAATCCTATCTAGGTGTGATACAGGCCAACCTTCACAGTTCTCACTAGGTGTGGCACTAGTTAACATTGACAAGTAAGATGCACATGTCTAGAAGGTACGGGGACCACGTCCTCCTGGCCCAATCCGGGGCAACTAGGATCGTGGATTTCCCAAACTAGGTCAATCTCCAGGTCACGTGAGGAATGACGGGCACTGGAGGAAACGCGTACAGAAGTGGAGACTCCCAGTCCACCACGAACATGTCTCCTAGAGCTCCTATTGGGGGTAATTCCCTTGAGCAGAGTAGCTTGCACTTGCGGTTAACACTGTTTGTGAACAGATCTACTTGAGGGGTTCCCCAAAGGGTGAAGATCTCTTGACGGACTTCCTGAACTAGTTCACACATGTGGGAGACTGTGCTCTGCCTGCTCAGAGCGTCTGCCTTGTTCTTCTCTCTGGCTAGGTGAACTGCTGATAGGGAGATTCCTTCTTCAATTGCCGAGTACCAGAGCTACATTGCCAATCTGCACAGTGGTACTGACCCTACACCACCTCCCTTGTTGAGGTAGTACATTGCCACTGTGTTGTATGTCATTATCAGGACATTCTTTCCTTGTACGGAGGGTAGAGAGGCCTTCAGCGCGAGTCCGATTGCCCTCAGTTCCAAAAGATTGATATATAGTTTGGACTCCGATGGAGACTAACGACCGCAGATTGTCAGATCGTTGGTATAGGCTCCCCACCCCGTGAATGAGGCATCCGTCACTACCATTATCTCAAGCCAAGGTTGGCAAAAAGGTTCTCCCTTCAGAATGTTATCCTCGCAGCCCCACCACAGAAGGTCCTGTGCGACTCTGCTCAGAACCTGAAGGAGGTCTGACATCCTGCCCAAAAATTGGGACCATTGAGCTCTGAGAACCCATTGGAGAGATCTCATTTTCAGGCGAGCCTCTGGCACCAGGAGAATGCTGGATGCCATGAGGCCGAGCAACTCCCAAAAAAAATATAAATAAATAAATCGAAGGCCGGAAGATTCTGGGCATTCTGGAATTTGGTGACCATCTGCAGAATGTAATGAGCCCTCACTTTGGGTGGCAAGGCTTTTTCCCCAGAGGAGGCATCCAGGATGCTCCGATAAACTGGAGTCTTTGAGATGGTCTCTTGTTTGTCTTGTTGTAATTGAGGGAGAAACCCAGTTTGTGGAGAAAGTGGCAAGTCACGCCGAGATGTTCCAGGGTCTGTTCGTGAGAATGAGCCCTGATCAGCCAATCGTCCAGATAGGGGCAGATGTGAATCCCCCCCCTCTCCTGAGACTTGCTGCCACCACCGCCATCAACTTGGTGAAAACCCTTTGGGGCGTGGTTAGCCCAAATGGCATTACTCAAAACTGAAAATGAGAACTGCTGACTGCGAACCTTAAGTACTTTCTGTGCTTGTGATGGATAGGCACAAGTAAGCATCCCGAAGGTCAAATGACACCATCCAGTCTTGGAGGTAGAGGGTCTGAAGGAACTGAGAAAGGA
Organism: Ambystoma mexicanum; assembly: GCF_040938575.1. Lineage (NCBI taxonomy): Eukaryota > Metazoa > Chordata > Amphibia > Caudata > Ambystomatidae > Ambystoma > Ambystoma mexicanum. The sequence continues at coordinate 414,304,969 of NC_090934.1, read as the reverse complement.
TGACTATCTTGAACTTGTCCTTTCTGAGGAACTTGTTCAAGTTTCTGAAGTCCAGAATGTGTCTCAATCCTCTGTCCTTTTTGTGCATTAGAAAATGCAGGGAGTACCAACCATTGTTCCTCTCCGCTGCAGGTACTGGTTCTATTGGATCTTTGTCTAGCAAGATCAACATTTTCTGCATGAGGAGCGGATCTGGAATTTCCAATGAACTGTTCCCCGGTGGTTGATCCTGGGGCCTTTTCTTAAAAAGGAAGGTAGTAGCCCTGGGCTACTGTTTCCAGTGTCCAAGCATCTGAAGCAATGTCTCCCCACTCTTTCAGATGCTGTGAAACCTTGCCTCCCACTGGGGTCTTGCAGATTAAGGCCTCAGAGGTTTTGGGGCGGCTGAAGCAGCGGCTGATGGTAAAACTGCCGCTGCTTGGGCTGATTTAGCAGCTCTTCCTCGTCCACCACGGGGGAATCTTCTTTGTCCTCTATGACTGGCTTTTCCCCCCTCTCTCCTCCAATTGAGGAGTAGAAACGAAAGGATTTACCCCTCCAAGATGACCGTCTAAAAGCGGTGCTAAGAGATTTAGCTGCTGCTTTTGAGGTCTGTAGCCTTTCCAGACTTTCATCAGCCTTGCTTCCAAAAAGTCTTGAGCCGTCTAAAGGCATATTGAGTAATCAGGACTGCACGTCTGGTGCAAATCTAGACTTCCCAAGACTTCCTCAGCCACGCAAATCTGTGCAGCACTCTGCTAGTCGTCATGGATCTGCTAATATTATCTGCAGTATCCAAACCCGACTGGAGGCACTCGCACATTGCCTCCTTACCATCTTTGATGATAGCCAGGAAGCCATCACTCTCTTCCCCTTCGGGGATGTGGTCAGCTGCCATTGCTGCGTAATCAACCAGGATGAACGAAAATGTAGATAAGGCACAAGTGGCATTTGCTGATTCCAAGGCTATGGTACCGGCAGTAAATACTTTCCACGCCAAAGTGTCCACCTGTTTACCATCCCTGTCTGTAGGAATGGTAGGGTAAGCAGATTACTGTGTGGACGTTGCTGCTTCGAACACCAAACCTTCTGGAGTCGGGTGCTATCAAGTAGTCTGGGTCACTGCTCGACAGTCTACATTTCTTGGGAAAATTCTTATTAACCGCAGAAAAAGAATCTGTTTCCCAATTTGTTGTAATCTTTTTTGCAAAGTAATATGGAAGGCTAAAACGGGATCCCTCTGTGGACCTTGGTCTAATATGTCCATCAAGTCATCCGGTTGAAAAGGAGGAGCAGATCTACTCCATCCCAAATATTCTACTACCTTGCTCATCAATTGACTAATGAGCGGTCAGCATGATCTGCGGGATCTGGCCTTCCAAACTACAGTTCAGGAGACGTATCTTCTCCACTAGCTGTTTCGGTTTGTCAGAGATTTTTAAGTCTAGATTCATCTGAAATAAACTCATAGATCACATTTGGAGTGTCACATTGAAGACCAACAGTGTCTGGTCATCATCAGATGGTCCATGTTCTTCATAGATTGAAGAAGGCGATTTAAAGACATCTTTTTGTGGTAGAGGCTTGTAAGACTTCTCTCGTGTTGCCTTCAATGTCTCAGAAAAAGTCTGAGAGTAGGCCTGGAGGCCAATGGTATCTAAGTCTTTAACTTAGGCGTCAATGGCTTTGATATGGGTTTCCGGCATCGAGGGTGTTGATGGAACTGATTTCGTTTTCTTCTAAAAAGACTTCGACAAAACCCTTGAAGGGCTGGACTCCCGACTCATCGAGGTCCTCGACACCATTTCACTCTTTCGAGGCCTCAAAGGCTCTCCGTGTTCATGAGGCTTGCGCCCCGGACTCGAGGGTGCACAGGGTTTAGTCTTTGACTTTCCCTGGTCTTTATACAGAGCGACATGGGACATGGTTTTTATTCCAATCTTTCGAGGGAGTATGGGCATCTCTCAAAGATTTTAATCATCTCCCTCCAAAACTGTTTCCATTTTGCTGAGGGGTCAGCAAGTTGGTCATGTTATTCTCTCGGTTGAGGAGTCACTCGAGGAAGAAGGCGATCAATGTTGTCTTTTATCCGACTTCCTAAAAGATGTTGTACTATGGCGTGAACGACTTCTCGATCGAGATTTCTTCCATTTTTTTCGACGAGGAGAATCTCTCGACTCATCCGAAGTAAATATTTTCAGGATGGAAAAGGATTTTGGAAATCTACCCACCGCCAATTTACCTTTGCGCTCTCTCAGAGCCTTATCAGTCATCGCCTGACAGGATTTGCACTTCTTCGTACAATGATCCATGCCGAGTCACCACAGGCAAACACGTGGGGGTTGGTGATGGACATCTTCGACCTGCAATCCTGACATTTTTGAAGAACCCGCCTTGAGCCTTGATTGAGTCGACGGTGAAGACTTAATTCGCTTTATTGAACGAACCGAAGCGCGTCTTAATTTCTCTCGAAATTAAAGCTTGGAAAAATGGAACTGAACCAAAGGGCGCTCTGCGTGCTACATATACTGCCTTTGATATCCCTTCAAAGGACATCGAGGCTACTGCACAGCGCCCTCTGCCGAGACTTTTTTCCCCCAAAGCAACTGAAGCTGGAAGACAATTCTAAAAGATGAGGAATACGTGGGAGGACACAATCTACTCAAAATTAGGTTTTTCGACTTCTTTACGTTGGGAACAACCCATCAGAAGGCAGCGGTTACAGGGAAAGTTAAAAAGGAGTTCTCCCAGTCTTCCTAGTCAGATTTCCTCCACTTCCCCCCCCCCCCAATGTGATTCTCCTGCAGTACACCACCTGCAGGGTCGGGATCAGATAGCACCTGCCTTTCCCTGGCCACATGAGAAGGGTCCCAAACTAACGTGGGGGAATTCGATTGGATTCTCCACACCACCCAGGCACTGGAAGGATTCAAAGATGGGGGCAATGCTGCGAGACACATTTAAAGAGATGGAACAAACTGGTGAGCAAATTAAACCAATGACAGGGATATCAAACAGATAATGGAAATCCGCTACAGAAAGTGAGGACCAAGAATCAATCATAACCCCTGAAACAAACCTGTAAATGCCCCAACCAATCACAAAATTAGTATTAAGAAACCCATAGTAAGATCTAAAATATATCAAGAAAATAAATCAATAAGCAGAGGTTGTAAAAAGACCCAAATTCAATCGATTAAACTACATTTTAAAGTCTTGCCTTAGAAATCATAGGCTGCAAAAGTATATCAAAGCCAACCAGATGGTATTAGATGATATCTTGCATGCTAATTCGAGATCTCTGTTGGGTAAAGTGAATAGGAAAGATGCTACTCAACTGAACAAACAATCGAGAGCATCAGAACAAGTTTGGGTAGAAAACTTGCAAGAGAAATACTGGGATAATAGTTGCGATTTTGAAAATATTGAAGGTACAAACCAACCGACTATTCCTAAATGATATAATGATATATATTATATGATATGGTATTTATAACGCGCCTGTACACAAGTGTTTCTAGGCGCAACAAGAGAAGGTGGGGGGTGGACACAGGAAAAAAGAATCTTACTAGGCCTTGGGTCATTCCGATTGTGCAAATGTCAGGAAGGTATGGGGAGAAGTTCCGGGAAGGGAGGGGATGGAGAAGTGCAGGCAATCAAAGTGCAGCCAGCTGGCGGCTCAGTGCAGGTAATAGAAAATGCAGCCAAAGGGTGGCTCTTAAGTGCAGAGGGAGGGGACTGTAGGGTTACAGATACAGACCACAAGTGCTAGGGGAGCCAAGCGGCAGTGCATGGTGCAACTGGACATGTGTGTGTGGGGACCTGGGCCCAAGTTCAGAGGGTGGCCAGGTGACCAGTGCGTGGACCAGACAGGTCATGCACATGAGAGAGGAAGCGAGAAAGGGGAAGCAAAGAGGAAGGTCTTGAGTTGCTTCCGGGACCAGAGGTGGTCCTGCTCCAGTTTGACAGACGCAGGGAGGCTGTTCCAGAGGGAGGCCCCAGCCGAAGAAAGAGATCTGCCCCCAACTCTCAGTTGGGAAGAGCTAATGACCCTCAGTGAGCTGAAGGTGGATAAGCGGAGAGCTCGAAAAGGGAGATGTTTAGGAAGAGAGCATTGGCGGTCATGCAGTCCCAGGCCCCAGAAAGCCTTGTGGACGATGCAGAGGGTCTTGAACTTAATCCTTGCTGACACTGGGAGCCAGTGAAGAGATTTCAGTGCTGGAGAGATAAGATCCCTGGGCTTGAGCCAAGGACAAGACTTGCAGTCCTGTTCTGGATAATGGGAGTACACATTTGATAGAGAAGAAATAGAGCCTCACCAAGGGTCTGCTCAATATGTTGCAATTAATCTATACAGAAAAAATCTGTCAAGGTAAGGTTGAGTCGAGAGGGTGAGCAGTCTAGATGCATCCCTGTGAGCAGAGGTGTTAGTCAGGGTTGAGACTCTGCCGCCACTCTTTAATCTTTATTTGGCGGATTTATGAGAGGAGTGTCCCAATTGGAAAAGCTGCCCACCGAAATGCAGAAAACTAAGTGTAAGCTGCCTAGCGTACCCAGATGACCTGTTGCTGTTGGATTTCACACCAGCAGGCCTGCAGCGTTCGCCTAATGGTGGTGTGGATTATTTAGGAAGAAATGGTTTGATGTTGAATCCGCAAAAATCTCAGGTAATGAGATTATCCAACAAGCGGAAGAAGAAATCGTACAACTGGTCTAATGGAAATGTTCGAGTTGTAGAGGTAGATGCGATTATTTACTTAGGCTTCTTATTCACATTTAAAACAGCTCAGACGATGCAAAGAGATAGATTAGTTGTGAAATTAAGAACATGCACCTCTATGATGAAGCTAGTTAAGAGACGTTTGTGTGCATAGTCCTTGACTCCACACTGAATTTAAGCTCAAGTTCTCGTTGATTCTATTGTATGGAATCAAACTTAGTGTGTCTAGGAACCCTCTGCTCATTACAACATTGAGCGAAGTTTTGTCCCTTCCCAAATTTGTTCCAATTAGTATCAGAGAAAGATCTATGACTGAGCAACTAGACAATACTGCTGTTTGGTGTAATATTTCAGTTTCAATTGATGTTCACTGATTTGCCAATGGTCTTATAGGTTTGGTCAAATTGGACACATGGATTGGAACCTGGATCTTTTGGCTCTAAAGTTTACAACTTTATTGCTAGTTTGCAGTGCCCTTTTTTCTACTTCACTGTGACGAGAGTGGAAAAAAGGGCACTGCCAAATAGCAATAAAGAAAAAACTCCTCTCATTTCATATGGGCAGACAAGAGGCCTAAATTTACATACAAATCGTCGATCCTCCCAAAATACAAGGGCGGGCTGGGTTATTAGGACCTATATGAATAATTTAGGGCAAGGCAGCTACGAATATTACTGGACCATGTGCAGGAAAATGGTGAAAAGCAGCGGGTTGCACTAGAAAACAGTCTTTTTGCCGCCAGTTACAATGGGGGAATGGCTTTGGGTTCCACAAAACAAGCTCCCCTATAGGATCGGGACCCACCCCGTGCTTGCTGTTTTTTGGTCGCTGTGGCGGAAAAGTGGGGTCACAGTGGGGGGTGACAACATGGAAATCGCCGCTCAGTTGCACATGGGCCCTGCCGATAAGAGACTTATTAGTAAGACCCCAAGCGCTGTATGAGGCCGGCTTAATCAGGGCCGGTCAAATGTGGAGCAAAGGTGCCTGACTGACAAATGGGGAATTGGAACCAGCTCTACACCCAAGTGAAATTCCTCTACTGTTATATTTACAGCTCCGGGGCGTGCCGCTGGACCTGCGTTCGACAGAGCAACTGCAGCAACCACTAACACCCCTAGACCAGGTTCTTGACACACACCAAGGTGCAAAGTTGCCTGTCTTGCAAGTTATTTGCAGCGCTACTAAGCTGAGGGCACCTATGCATGCAAACACGACAGAGTAGCTTGGTCGCAAGCGGGTGATGTTCAAAGGGTGCAGACAGTTAACTTGCTGGGAAGTGCCCAATACATGCCTAGATGACTTATTACATCCTTGACGTTGGGGAGTGCGGAGGGGGAAGGGAGTGAGTTATCAGAGGACTAGCATGTGCTTTAGTAGCCACGCGCCATTAAAAAGCTTGCTCATGTTAGCTGTAATCTGCCCCCAGGCTTGGCTTTTCCACTCTTGGAACTAGATATGGCTGGATCTGGGCATTTTAAAATTAGGTGATTGGCAATTTCTTTTTATGTATGCCCCTTTCTTATATTGTTACGCAAAATCTCAATAAAATTAAATTTGTAGACAAAAAAAAATGAAATTCAACAGGAGGAAATGGAGGAGATATAGTGGAGTGTCAAGTTTCTGACTTTCTCACCAGATGGCATGGATTCTTGTAGTGGACCAAAGTGTGTTGATCTTGGGCAAATAACGTTCTTCCCATGCTTCAGATCACTTATTCAAATGTTTTTGTTTTTCCCACTGTGACAATCACATTTTTAAAAGTTTTGTATTAATTTTTTATTGTGCATTTTTAGTAAACAAAATTACCTTATACAACATTTTAGCTCTGGTAACATTTTTGCTGTTAATTTTCCAAACTATTCAATGTGATAAAACAAGGCGAAATCTTGCTAAATTATATTTTAGATCCATTTTAACAGATTTATGAATGATTGTACGAAATGAATGTTGTCGAGTAGATATGTTTGTATCGTACTGATGTATTTAATGACTTTAGCTATTTTTAATAGGATTTTTTTTTAAAAAAACTTTATCGAGTTTTGAATAAGGTTTTACAACTCGTTAAACAAAACAACAAAACCAAACCCCCCCCCTTCTCCCAATCTTTCCTCCTTTCACCTCCCCCCCAGACGACGAGCTTCCACTGCACCAATCACCAGTCAATTTAAAGATAAGAGAAAACGTATCACAACTATTGCAGGTCCAACAGTCTCAGGCGCTGCGGGCACCAAATCACCCTAAAGACATCTTTAAGGAATTCCAACAGCTCGCCCCAGTCCGCCACGAAGCTCTGGAGCTTGTTGAGAAAGGTATAAGTCGCCCACTCCAGAGCCACTATTTCCCACATCTTTCTAAGCCAATCCTGGGAAGCAGGGATCTCAGGGCTCTTCCATTTCTGTGCTATTAACATTATTGCCGCCAACACCAGTATCACCTTTGCTTTCCCCCCCCTCTAGGCTCACCCACCACTTCTTTTGCCCAGAGGCCCAGTAGGATATGTAGTGGAGGTCTATCATCACCTGGGCCAAAAACCAAATCTTGCGCTTCCCGTAACTCCCCCCAGAAAGGTGCAATCCTCGGGCATGTCCACCAAACGTGCTCGGCGGTGCCCACCATGCCGCACCCCCTCCAGCACCACTCCGAGACCTCGGGATACATCTTATGGAATCGAGCGGGGGTATAATGCCATCCATACAGTACTTTATACCAAGTTTCTTGTCATTGGGAAGCCTTAGCCAATTTAGGAATCTTTCTCCATAAATCCTCCCACTCCAAAGAGCCAATCTCTCTCCCCACCACCCGTTCCCACTCCCTCATAAAGGGCCACCTAGTGTCCGCAGTTACACTGCACAAGATCTTATAAATATTAGAGATCAGGCCTTTCGAACCATCATTAGTGAGGAGGAATCTCTCAAAAGCCGTCGTGTCTCGGGTGGCCGCCTTTTTAACCTCCGGGTGCATCACCCAGTGCCGAATTTGCGCGTACCGCAATCGCTCACGTTCCTGGATGGCGAATTCATTCTTACAGTCTTGAAAAGACAACATTGCCCCCCTCGGAACATATCTGCCAATTTCCTGCAACCCCTTTCCTGCCACCGCACAAAAGCCCCCCTCTCCATGCCCGGGGTGAAGTCCCCATTCCCAGAAATAGGGGTGAAGGGTGATGGGAATGTAGTCAGGCCCCCAGAATGCACCAGTATGTCCCAGGTGTCCACCAGAAGCTTGGTAATGGCGCTCTCATAAAGATGCCGGGGCCTGAGCGGTTTGGGAAGCCATAAAATTTCTGCTAGGCTACGGTGAGCAACTGCCCTGTCCATCCTCACCCAGAGTTTATCCGACGGACTCTCTGCTCCCATCAGCCATTCCCTAATGACACGAAGCTGTGCAGCTTCGTAGTATCGCCGAAAACTCGGCAACGCGAGCCCCCCCTCGTTCTTGGGCGCCGTCAAGAGCTTAAAGGCCACCCTAGCCCTTTTCCCTTCCCAGATGAACCCTTTGGTGAGCAAGTCTAACTCCCTAAAGAAAGTTGCTGGAACAGGTAGCGGGGCAGCCTGAAATAGATACAGAAGCCTAGGTAACGTGACCATCTTCACTGCGGCTATCCGTCTAACCCAAGAGACCCTGAGATCCCTCCACTTTTGATAGTCCTTTTTTACTGCTTTGAGGAGTGGGGGAAAGTTAGCCGCATACCAACCTGCTAAGTTAGCTGTAATTTTCACCCCCAGATATCTGATCCCTCCCGGACTCCACTTTAATTGCAACTCCTCCTTTAGCCTGTCCCGTTCCTCAGCACTTAGTGTCAGGTTTAGCACTTCCGACTTATTCATGTTGATCTTCAACCCCGATGCCTCCCCAAAAGCCACCAGCAAGGACACACTCGCTGGAAGCGATTCCCTTGGGGCCGTCAACGCCAACAGCATATCGTCCGCAAATGCCGCGACCTTCTGCTGTTCTCCCCCAAAAGGTATGCCCTGAATCTCCCTTGTCTCCCCGATTGCCTGAAGAAGAGGCTCCAAAAAAATCGCGTATAGTATTGGGGAGAGGGGACAGCCTTGCCTCGTCCCTCGCCGCAGAATAATTCGCCTAGAGGCCCTCCCATTAACCATCACCCTGATGCTGGTGTCTTGATAGCTAGCTCGCACCATCCTCATGAAATCCCCCCCCGAAGCCCAGCCTCTCCATCACTCGGAACAGAAAAGACCACTCCACGCGGTCAAAAGCCTTTTCCGCATCCAGTGCCACCAAGACCGCGGGAGTGTTTGTCTTTTTAATAGAATTTTAAATGTTCAAATACTTTTTGGTATCTGGAACTTCTCAGCCTGTCAGCGTCACCTCCAGTGAAGTTGCTGGTGGTTCTGGATGATCTCAGCAGAGAGGGAGGCGCAATCCTTCATCACGACCCAGGTCTGCTGAACCTGAAGGCTTGGCTCCTGCCGCCTCAAAGTTTGGAGGTTATGAGTTGCCAGCTGACTGCAGGGAGGTCCTTGCCAATGCCAGGATGTTGCCGACCTTGAAGTGCTACAGCCGTAAGTGGAAGCTTTTTGTTACGTGGTGCCGGTTGCAGAAGTATACCCCTCTGAGGGTCATGGCCCCACACATCCTTCCATACTTGCCATCCTTGGCAAAGTCTGGACTAGCGCACGCCTCCATCAAGGTGCATCTGGTGGCTATCTCCCGCTACAACAGGCCCCCAAGATGATCTTTGCTTTGGTCCCACTGACTCGTCAAGGAGTATCTCAAGGTACTTTGACGATCTTTCCCACCGGTGAAGGCTCCTGGCCCGCCATGGGAACTCAACGTGGTTCTGACGAGGCTCATGGGGGCCCCCTTCGGGTCTATGCATCAGACCCCACTCAAGTTCCTCTAGTCGAAGACGGCTTTCCTTGTGGCCATCACCTCTGTCAGATGTGTAGGTTAGATCCAGGCCCTATCCTGCAAACAACCATACCTGACTTTCGACGAATCGAGGGTGGTGCAGTGTATCCACCCATTTTATGGCGAAGGTTCTTTCGAAATTCCACCTCAATGAGCCTTTAGTGGTACCGGTTTTCTTCCTGAAACTTTCGTTGCCTGTGGAAAGGGCCATAAACTCGCTGGATGTTTCTCGTGTCCTGAAGTTCAATGTGACACGCACAAAGTTTTCAGAAGACTTCACAACTGTTTGTGAACTTTGGTTCTGTGAACCATGGGAAGGCATTGTCCAAGGCTTCCATTTCAAGGTGGCTCTTCGGTTGCATCTCGCACTGTCCTCGGTTAGCGTACGGACCGCTGCCTGGCCGTCCGAAAGCCCACTTCACCAGAGCGATCTTGCGAAAACGACGTTCCTGTCTGGTGTGCCCCTGCTAGACATCTGCAGGACTGCTACGTGGAGGTTCACGTACACCTTCACAAAGTTCTACAGCGTCGACAAGGATTTCATGGAGGAGTCCAGAGTCGGCCAAGCAGTGCTAGGCAACCTGTTTGCTTGTGTTGCTTGAGGTGGGTCTGTTCCAGAGTTAAGGGTTATTGCTTCTGTTGAGCCTTGCAGCCTCCCGTCATTGTGTAATGTTGTACGGCTATGTATTCATTACCATGTGAATCCCTGCCAGACCGCATGCTGGAGAAGGTTTAAGTTACTTACCTGTAACTATTGTTCTCCAGCATGGGTTTGGCATGGATTGACATGCAAACCTTCCCTCCATCCCCTCTGTGGCTCTTCTTGGTCATACTGCTACTTTACGTGCTTACCAAATGTGAAGATGACTGCCAAAGGAGGGGCCTAGGGAGAGGACGGTCATCGGGTGGGGGCAGTATGACCCAGAGGACAGTGATTGGTTTAGAGGAGAAATACAGTTTGTAAGTGAAAGTGAAACTTTTCTTTTACCGAGGATTCTCAGCCTGATGTCAGGGAATATTCATGAGCATGTGAATCCATGCCAGACCCCATGCTGGAGAAAAGATTATTCTAACGCAAGTAAAGTTGCCCATATGCTTTACTGTTAGCAGTACAAATGTCATAAGAATTTCTGAGAAATTAACCACAAGCTGTCAAAACTTTGTAAAAAGTTTATAAAGTCCAAGTTCACCAGTGACAGATACAGCTCCTGTTTTTGTGATGAAGATAGGAGTGGGGAAAAAAAGAAGACTTCCATGCAAGTACATCTACATTGTATGCATTGGAGATGCTAGGCCAAGAGACTAGATGACCTGAAGCTGAGTTACGAGTCAGCTGCCTGTTAGCATGTTAGCAAGCAGAAAAGGTCTGGTTAGGTGCAGGTGGTAATCCAGCAGATTAGGTCAATTAAGCGCAAGGGTTAGAGTGCTAGGGGTTCTTGTTTAATAATGTGTGCTTCTTGGAATGTTTTCGAAATGCGTTCCACAAGCTCTACCAGCTACAAGCACTGTGGTTAAGTACCCCCCGCACCTCCATTTTAAACCACACAAGGTCATGCAGCAAGGCATAGTCTAGGAAAAGAGGACTCCAGAAGCTTGTTACCCAACTGCACCTGCCGGATTGGTGGGGGGAGGGAGTGAAGACTTCACAGTTCCCTGTGGTCTTGAGAAGGCTAAAACCAGATTCCAGGAGTGCTTCACAGTTGGTGTGATCTTTGATAGCTGCTTTTCTGTTTATTATTATTATTCATGTCTTATTTCGTGCCACATGCCCATAGGTCTCAGGGCGTTCAGGGTTTTCTCTGGCGATTAAGGATACGTCCCAGCAATCCACAAAGGGAAGGTGCAGATTACCTATTTTACAGGAATATTGGAAAACGACTTCCAATACCAATTATGTATCCTTTCAAATTTGAACAGCCTCCAAATCATTTGGGGGTGCCACAAGCAAAACTTTACAAACCCTGTTATTGGGCCATTACACATTATGTGGATTAAGCCTCTAATCCTAGACTGCCTATTCATTCACTAGCCACATTTGATCTCGGCCAGTCCTGCTCAGGCTTCCTGTAGTTGACATTACCACATATTGCTACAGAAGTATCCTTTCACACAAGAAAATCATATCCAAGTATGTAACTCCTTCAGAATGTTTTATGCTAAAACACCACCAAGGATCTCTGACAGTGAACAGGCTACATTTCCCCACTGTGAGCAAGTTTCAAAGCAATACAAAATCTAATCATTGGCACCACCATTAAAGAGGGGTGGGGAAGTCGCATAGAAAACTAGGCAAGAAAGGTTACAGTCTCAGGGAAACTTGGTGGCTCTTCAACGCTCCACCACAGTAGGCTTTTGGTCTCTCTGGGGGCAAACACCAGCTGTGTCCCTAGTGTAGCCAGAGATTAGAACTCATTAGAAAAAAGTTGGCAAACAAGCTCAAGAAAAGCAAACAGGTCAGGGGGCTCACACGAGAGAAAGCTACAGTTTAGGAATGTGTGCACTTTTCCAAGCACTGACAATTCTAGCCGATAAGCAAACAAAAGGACACGTTGATAAAGTAAATTGTTCAATATTGCACAGATTTGGTCAGGTGGAGAATCCAGGATTAGAACTCTAAGTTAGCTTATCCACCAGACCATTTGTATACCTCTCGTTTCTTTCCCATCTCCTCCCTAACACCTTTATTCCCTCTGCATATCATTTCTTTCCTCTCCTCCTTGGGCCTGGGGTCACTGAAGCAGTGTAGAGGGACAGTGGGAGTGTACAGATAGAAGACGGCAGTGTGTGCAGATTATGGTTGGGGCGGAGGGGGAGGGGGGGTCGATGGCAGTTGGGGGGGGGGTCTAGTTGTAAGGGCTGGATTGGATGGGCATCTGTTAGTATTCATAAACAGGAGGAACAATGCGCTCTTGATCACAAAAAAAATGTACAATAGATAAGAAATCAGATTTGATGGAAAGCAGTGAGATTCTTAGAATGGGCGAGTTTGAGGGACATCCTGACAAGTTTGTGGAGGGGATTAAACGGAACAGTCACCAGGGACAATACATAGGTGGACATACATAGATTAAGGACAACCAATATTCAAGTGCTTGTAGGCTTTACAGCTAGCTGTGCTCCGGATTCTTCCATGATGGGTGTTCTTGAGTGGAGGCAGAGGTAGTGAGAGACAGACAGGTTAGAGAAGAGGATTTATTTTTAGCTACCAGGCAGATGAGCAGTATTTTAAGAGGATAACTCTGAGGGGAGGAGGTAGGCTTGTAGTTTTTACCAAATCCGTGTGGACCGTTTCTCAGATGTTCAGGGCAAGAGAATTCCATGCAGGTGGAGCAGGAAGAGAGGAGGAGCAGGAGCGAGAGAAAGCACATGGTGGGCGAGGCGCCACAAGGGTAGTAAAGGAGGCGGCAGAGTGGAGATTATGAGAAGGCTTGTAGAGATGGATGTATGAGGAGAGCTACAGTGGTGCCTTACCATGGATAGATTTGTGAACCAGCAGAAGACATTCAAATCTGGCCCTGTTTTGCATAATCAGCCATCCAAACCTGGTGACGGTACGAGGAAGCAGGTGTGAAGTGAGTGTTCAAAGAGTCCTGGTAGAGAAATTAATGATCTTGTTGAGAAGACAGAAAGCATAGTAGGAGACCAAAGAGGATGCTGGCACAGTAGTCTAATTTAAACAAGACAAGAGTCGTTAAGAGATGCTTGGCAGTGTTGCTCTAACAGTGCATTTTAGAGATGCAGACAAGGGAGAACAGACAGACTATCTTCAGGTGTGGTGCGTACAGATCGTGCAAGTGCACAGAAGGTTGCAGGGAGGGGGGGGGCTCAAGTGCACCCAGTCGGTTGCGACTGGGGTAAGTGCAGAGGGAGCCACTCGCTTGGATTCATTTCCCATGTGCATGGAGTGTGGGTGGGGTATAGGGCCCAGGGGCAGGTGCGAGAGAAGACCAGAGGGGGTGCCGGGGACCAGTGAAACTGAGCTACACCCGGCGGCCAGTCAGCATGCTGTAAGGAAGAGGAGGCAGAGAGGGAAAAACAGAACTGGGTTAGCAGGGTAGAGGGAGAGAGAAGGAGGAGGAGAAGAGGAAAATCTGGAGTTTCCAGAACTTAAGGAGATCCAGCTCAAGACAGAGGGCGGAAGGGAGGTTATTCCAGAGGGAGGCCTGCGATTGAGTTATGCTCAGCATTCTTCTCAGTACCTTTTGCACCCCAGTTCATATTTGCCTTCTGTGATGAATCCTGTGGAGTCATCACTGATCCCCAGCCTAAGATCTCCTCCCATGTGGCCATGAGAAGGAAGCCGCTACCTGATCCTGGCCCTGAGGTTTGTGTTATGAGGAAAGATCACAAGGGAGGAGAGGGCTATCAGGGAGATATGGTGACCACATCAGGAGGGATGCAATACTTCTCTTAACAATGAGCAAGGCCCCATGATTACTAAAATCCTAATAGCATGCAAGACCACCAGGGGGTGCAGACGTGATGGTCCCTTAAACCACCGTCTGCCTCTTCGAGCCCGCAAAATGTCAGCTTTTTAAGTAATGCAAGGAGGGCTGACTAAGTAATAAAGACATGGAGAACACCGGAGGTCGAGTGGGCACCTGCAGAGGGAACGACCTGAAGAAAAGGTCAGAGGAAACAGAGAAATTTGCATTGTCCAGGAGTCCCCAGGCGCCGCATGAGTGAAGAGAGTGGGCCATGACTGAAAAAATGGCCCCCGCTACATATACCACACGCCGTAGACAGTTAGAGGAGGTCTACACCGGTAAAACCAGTAGGACAGCAGTGGAAGATGCACGGCAAACAGAAGACGGATACGACCCCCGGCGGGGTGCTGGAGCGGGAAGGAGAGAACCCAGATCCGACATCGGCCATCCGTCACGCCCCTCTCACCTGTAAAGACAAGCGCCGGCTGGGGAAGCAGGTGCAGGAGTGAGCGGCCCAGCGAGGGGAAGCAGCGGGTATCCGCTGGTGGGCAACATCTATTCTGCCCCCCGCACCTCTCGTCAGGCTCCACCTTCGCCCCTCCCCACCGCAGAGGCTGCACTGGGCTCCCCTCTAAAAGCGGGTCACGGGCGAGGGCGAGTCTCTTCTCCCCCCCTGCACTCCGCCACATACACCGGGACTCCGCTGCTACCCAGCTCCCGTCCTCGCAGAGGGTTGGCCCCTCCAACACCAGACATCCGTTCTACCGCTACAGGGGAAGCACTGTAGTCCCCCTCACCCCCTGCAAAGCTCACATTTGGAGCAAATCCAGCCCAGGATTTACTCGTTCAACACTCCCAGTGAAAGCATAGTCCTACCTCAATCAAGGACAGGGGGCCCACAGTTCCTCACACCCACCTTTCAGACCTAGACCAGGGAGCTCAAATAACATCAGCTCCTCATCAAAACAGAGAAGGGCAAAGTATTTTGAAAATAGGGGTGCAATTAGGTAAAATCCAGTGCCCAGGACTCGCACCAAACATCAGGAATTCACCTGTGGTCCAGCTTCCGACCCTGGCGACTAGTAGGCGCCCCCTTACCATCGGCCCTGTTGCAGGAGAGGCACCGCGGGGGCTCACCACCCCCACTTAAATTCTGTTAGAGACCCCAAAGCTACCGACAGCGCCCCACGAAGAATACAATCTAAGTAACACCAAGAACACTGCACAGCTGTGCACTGCGCCCACTGCAGTGGAGACAGGGAGGTGTGCACGTACAACGGTAAGCGGAGCCGCAAGGGGCAACGGCGTTAAGAGTAGCGTCACACGTGCAATCACAGTGTCCTGTTAACCACCAAAGCAAAGGAAGTGCTGACCCAAAATTGAGCACAGCAACACAAATCAGGGAAAGAGTCGCCCCTTGCCCTACCGGTTTGTGTTGCAGTAACAGGGGTCTAGGGTTTCTGCCAGGGATAAGGCTGAATCCGCAAATCCTGACAGCCTTCCGGAAGTTTAGATGCTCTAACACAATTATGGAAACAGAAGAAGCACAAAGCTCCTTGGATATCCCAGGCAACAATTGCAATAGTGCAACCAAATCGGACATTCGCCTTCTGCTCGGTGAAATTAGGTCAATGAAAAATGCCTTACTGAAACAGTCACTGACTTACAAAGGTGGCTAAGGTAGAAGACCGCTTAGAAGCGGTTGAGAACAATCAGCAATCGGGAGATATTGCCACCATGCAATACGAAGCCAGGCTACTAGATCTAGTACAAAAAGAACGCAATATGGAATCCAAAATCGATGACCTGGTAAATCGAGAGCGGCGGTACAACATACGCATAATAGGTCTGGAGGAAGAACAAGGTGAAACCCCTTCAAGGCTGGAGAATAAAGTGAAGTCCTTAATCTTGACTCTTTACAATGATACAAATTCCCCAAAGCTCGAGTTCGACAGAGTGCACAGGGCGGGAGGCCCGCCGAAAGGTCCTCGCTCGAACCTCGTCAAATGTCATTATTATGCACAAAGGCCAGATATTCTGCAGAAAGCAAGAATAAAAGACAATAGAATTTCAAGGGTTGAAAGTAAAATTCTGCGAAGACCTTTCTGCAATGACACTGGCGAAAAGAATAGGATGCCGACCCCTTACGGGCTGGCTTCAGGAAAAGGGTGCGAGGTACCGATGGGGCCATCCTTTTTCTCTCACATTCCAGTACACCGGTGAAGAGTTTAGGATTACCTCGGTGGAAGAGGCGGAGCAAGCCCGCCGTCACCTACAAGGTCCTGCTGCAGGTTCGGATACGGATCACCGAAGAGAGCCGACGGGCCCGCGCCGAGAGTTGGCTGACAGGCCTCCAAGGAGAGGCCGAGCACAACAAAAATGGAAATATAAACGCCATAATCTGCACTGCTCTTTCTAATTGTGTTGTGTTATGGTGCTCCACCTCCTGCTAAAACAGCCACTGCAAAGTCCTAATGTTGTCTGACAGTTGCTGTTAGGTGTAGTAATTCGTAAGTTATGTTAACCTCCAGGAGCTCACCATACACTGTTCCTCATTTCCACACAAGTTGTCCCCTCCTTGCACTAATGTTACGGTTTTAGTTAGGGCTCGGAGAGTGGTCCTCCCAGAGTGGTCCTTCTTGAACTAGGGTGTCTCTTTTTCTTTTTCAAGTGAGAATGCTCCCGGCAGCATCTCACACAAGGGGGTGGGAGGGGGGTGGGGGGTGGGATGGGGGTTTGGGGTGTTCACTCATCCATTCAATATAGCAGGCCTACATCACATTAAGATTCTGCGCACACACTCTGCAACATGGCAACTAATTTACAACCTCACCACAAAGGGGAGGGGTCAAACAAGCGATGGGCCAGTAATCGCTGTTCTTTCTTGTAGAAATGGCTCGCTCTGATGGTATAGTCTTTGGCTCCCTAAACGTGAAGGGCCTAAATTCCCCACAGAAAAAGTCAATGCTAGCGCGACAGTTTGAACAATCCAAACTCAATGTCCTTTTTATACAGGAATCACAATATATCAGTGGGGGAGAAATGAAAATCTTGGGAAGAGGGATAGGGGATGCAATCTGGGCATCTGGCTCACAGAAGAAGGGCGGCGTGGGCATTCTGTTACGAAAGGCCTTGGGAATTCAAATTGAACAAGTATATAGGAATATGCAAGGGAAATATGTGGCACTCAAGGGTAAATTAAGAACGCGCCCCATCACATTGTGCACTGCCTACGCTCCCAACCAAGGGCAATCTGGCTTCTTTGAACCCGTTTGATTTTCTGGATAATTGGAGCGAGGGTACACTGATTTGTGGGGGAGATTTTAATGTGGCGGCAGACCGAGAGTGTGACTGGCAACCTGTACAACAAAACTCTCCACCCCAAAGCAATCTCGAAGGCAGTAGATTTCTGAGTCAGCTAAGAGAACACCACTTGATAGACACCAGGTGCACAACACACCCGGGAGAAAAGTCCTTTACCTTTTTTTCACCACTACATCATATGTTTTCAAGAATTGATTACCTCCTGTTAGGGGCTGAAAACAAAAGCGACATTCTAGGAACATCCATCCAGGTAGTGGCTTGGACGGACCATGACCTATGCACCCTAGACTTGGACTTGGGTCCCCCCTTCGAAACCCTGGACCGCCGATGGCAGTGAAATTTCTTTCTATGTAGAGATCCAATTTTTTAAAGAAACCCTTTCTGAGGCCATTAAGGACTACTTTGAAACTAATGACACAGACGGAATGTCGTTGAACACGGTTTGGGAAGCGGGGAAGGGCACAATAAGGGGTATCCTAATATCAGAGGGGGCGGCCAAGAAAAGGCTCTGGCTGCTTAGGGAAAGAGAGCTAAAACAAGGCATCACTCAGCTAGAACGCACCCTTAGGGAGCATCCCGCAAATGATGTTGAAACCGTAATGAAAGTCAAAAAGATGAGGGAAAAACTAAAGGATATATGGAATGGCAAAGTTCTCACACAACTTAAATATCTCGAGCAAAAATTATTTGACAAGGGGGACAAAGCCCACATGATATTAGCCAACAGGCTTCGGAAACAGAGCGGACAGAGCAGTGTTTAAAGTCAAGGATGGGTCAGGCGCCCATCTCACGAATCCACAAGATATAGTAAACCACTTCTCCGAATATTATTCGAAGCTGTACACGGCTGAGAACAGCAGCACCAACTCAACAATTGAGGAGTACTTAGCTGTCCTTCCACACCCACCAATTACTGAAGATCACCTAGACATGCTCAATGCCCCAATCACTGCAATAGTGCAGGGAGCTATCTCAGCTCTTAAGGCAGGCTCGGCACCAGGGCAAGACGGATATACGCCAGCCTTTTATAAAGCCAATTCTAATACACTCACCCCATTTCTCGTTAAAGTGTGCACTTCCATCTTGGAGTCTGGACAGGCACCCCCCCATAGTCTTTCACAGAATCCATATTTATCGGCATTCCCAAAGAGGGCAAAGACTCCAAAGAATGCACATCATACCGGCAAATCTCCCTAATAAATGTGGACGCTAAAATCTACTCCAGCATACTAGCCGCCTTTCTGGCTCAGGTTCTCCCCCAACAAGTTCACACTGACCAAGTAGGATATGTGAGAGGTTGGCAAGGGGTGGATAACATTAGAAAGACCCTGGACCTTATGGCAACAGTAGACGCCGAAAAGGCATTCGACCGAGTAGAATGGCCGTTTTTAAGAGAAGTCCTGAAATCGGTAGGGTCGGGGGCCGCATGGATACAAGAAGCGAAAGCACTGTACCGGTCGGACCAAGCCAAGGTTTCGATCAACAGGGTCCCCTCACACCCTTTAAACCTCACTCGTGGCACAAGGCAGGGGTGCCCACTCTCGCCTCTTATCTATGCCCTAGTAGTGGAGCTCTTTGCTCAAGCCATTCGGTCTAACTCCATGATAAGGGGTAACATGAATATAAGTTAGCCATGTTTGCCGACGATATCGTCCTGTACCTCACGGAACTATCAAACTCCATCCCCGCTTTCTTTCAAGAACTGTCACGATACGGTGCCCTCTTGGGTTTTCATGTCAATTTTCAAAAAAACCATAGCAGTCCCTTTGAAAAAGAACGCAGAGCTAGTGGAACTTCCAGGTACACACTGACTCTGTCTGATATTTGGGGGTAAATATAACCGTCTCCCTCTCTGACCTTTTCAAAGCCAACTACACCCCTCTAAGGAAAGCTATTCAAAATGATTTGTCTAGATGGCACAAACTGCCCATGTTTTGGACAGCACGTTTTACCACTATAAAGATGAACATTCTTCCACAGTTCTTATTTCCATTCCAATCCCTCCCCGTTCTGGTCCCGTAATCCTTCCTGGCAGAGGTAAAGCGCACACTACTAAGATTTCTATGGGCCGATAAAAAAGTAACGATTCGGTACACCACATTGATTCAATCCAAAGAGGAGGGAGGTATGGGTTTCCCAGACCTTGATGAGTATTATAGGGCAACACAACTCCGGGTACTCTCGGACCACCTGTGGGAAAACCCTTAAAAGCAGTCGGTAGCAATAGAAAATGATATCTTTGCACCAGTCACACTGGGAGAATGGTTATGGGTCCCACTATCGGCCATGACGCAAAGAATCAGAAAGCACCCCATCCTCAAGGTGCTGTGGTCCCTCTGGCGCCCAACTTGAGCCATGCAGGGTGTTATGTCCTGGCCCTCTCCCCCTGAGCTTTATTTGGTCCCCACCCATTCGGGAACTGTTGAGTGAGGTCCAGCGATTTCAGCCTTGGTATGAAGCCGGTTTTATCTGGGCTGGACAGCTGTGGAAAAAGGAGGTATTTACTACCATGGAAGAATTAAGGATTGACCTGCAGGGCGTAGAAGTCCCCCCCCATGCTTTTCCTCCAGTTGAGGAGCGCCCTGCATTTCATCAGGTGGGGAGATTCCTTAAAGCGCTCCCTGACACCGTTTGAACAACTATTGAGCTCCCCCCAAGTGTCGAGAGGTCTCATATCAATAATGTATAAATCACTGCTCTCAAGGGGTCACCATCAGCGCCCACCGTCAGAAGTTAAATGGGAGGCTGATCTAGCTATAGAAGCTCAACCAGAGATATGGAAAGGGATATACAGAGCAGTATGGGCGTCATAGATTTCCATGCAATACAAAATGCATAATGCACGGCTACTGATGAGGTGGCATTACACACCCCTAAGGCTGTCCAAAATGTTCCCAGGGATGTCTCCCTATTGCTGGAGAGGCTGCAGAGAACACCGATTATTGGCACCAATGGTGGAAATGCGACAAGGTGCAGGTGTATTGGCGGGAAGTGCTGGGATGGATCCAAGCACTAGATGGGGTTCTCAGGGAGCTAACACCCATACTTGTGTTGTTTGGCGTAGAGTCAGATGAAGATGAAACACGAGTCATTGACACACTTGCCACGCAACCTGTTACTAGCGGCAAGAGTGTGCTTGACCATTAAATGGAAATCAGCTGCACTCCCCTCAAAAAGAGAAAGGTTAATTAAAGCACACGCCATTTATGAAATGGAGAGCCCCGCGGCCCCATAATACACAACATATTGGGAGCCCACAGACTAATCTGATCTATTTATTACCAAAGCCAACAAGCCAAGCTAAGGGCATAGCACTACACTGTCAGTCAATTGTTTACCTCAAGCTAAATATTTTTATATGTTGTGGCATGAGAGGTAATAGCGGTAACCAGAGCAGAATCAGTACTAGACTGTTAATAGACTTTTTTTTATTGTTTTTGGTTAATAAAATAACCTTTACAATTTAATCAGAACACATATCACACAATTCGTGATTTGAGTTCCTTAAACATTTTCATCCAAGTTTCAATTCATATCTCTAAAAACCTCAAACAGGTATACAAAATATAAAAAAAAGTACAAAACGAGAACATTTAGTCATTTTACACAAATACATATAGTACAGTATTCACACTTAAGTTCATCTTCTTAAATAATTTCCAAAACAAAACACATCCCAACTACAGGTATGTTTTCGAATTCATATCACATACAGTCAAACCTTACTTCTCATGTAATCCAATTTCCAATAGGTACTCATTGAGTACCTCAAGAAGAACTTTAGTTAACCTTAAAGTCAAGCTGATACTTTTTCCCCACATACATCTATTCCATAGTAAAATTCTGGCATTATATGATACAGAAAACCAACATTTTCCAAATTCGTGACTTCTCAATTCCTCAAATTTTGAGCAAAAAATTACTAGGTGTTTTAAAGACTCTTGAGTGTTTGTCATACCACAAAACCGACACTGGAAAACTTTTGTCAATAGTTTTGTTTTATGTCCTTGCCAGTGCTGAGCCCTTTCAAATGTGGGAAATTGATTTAGCCTAAATCTTATATACAGATTTCTTTCTTTTAATCAAGGAAAATTTAGTATATAACTTGGTAGATCACCCCATTTCATTCTGAACAAGGAATATTCGTAGTACGATTTGTAATTACCAATCCTATCAGATTGTAAGCACCAAAAAAAAACGTTGAAATTCCCTCTTGTTGGAAGGAAGACATGCTATCAGATGAACTTTAGTAACATTAATTAGCTCTAGGATCGTTTCCATTTTCTCCACATATTTGTTAAGAGCCTTGGAGGACCTTGCTGCTATCACAATTGCTAAATCCTCGTACAAAGAGTTAGTCGGTGGAGACAGCATTTTTATATAGTTATTGAGCAATCTCCAGTTTCTCTCCACTGATAATGGTAATAAACCAAATTCGTGCCGGATGATATCATTGGGGATAGACAAGGCTAGCCCCAATGTCTTTTTCCAGATTTTACCTTGCAATATAGGCTGAGAATTGGACTGAAGCCGTTTTTGAAACGTCCGCATATGCTGCTGCAAGCCGTGAGCCTTCGTCCTGGAACTAGAGCAGGAGGATGTCTTAAACTGCAACACTAGTTGCCTGGAGTAAGCGTCACTGGATTTGTTCCTTGGTGCCCCCGCCCTTTCCCTATAACTACCCATAGTGCAGCGCACCAGCGCACGCACCGAGTAAGCACCAGCAAGCACTGTTTACTGTGCACAGATGCTGAGAATTGGACTGAAGCCGTTTTGAAACGTCCGCGTGCTGCTGCAAGCCGTGAGCCTTCGTCCTGGAACTCGTGCAGGAGGACGTCTTAAACTGCAACACTAGTTGCCTGGAGGTGAATACACGCAATGCAAGCAAGCTCGATCCCGCGATAAGACTGTCATCTTACTCTACTGTAAGACTTTGTAGTGCCCATAGACTCTGTAATATCACAGACTCTTTTATTATTGTTCTACCTCAAATGGTGCAACATATTAATTTATGCTTAAAACATTTCTTACTTTTTCAGTAAGCGTCACTGGATTCGTTCCTTGGTGCCCCCGCCCTTTCCCTATAACTACCCATAGTGCAGCGCACCAGCGCGCGCACCGAGTAAGCACCAGCAAGCACTGTTTACTGTTAACTGTGAACAGTGCACGGTGTGCGACATAGACAACCAACATTTTTCGTGGATACTGATAGACTTTCATCTGGAGAGTTTAGAAACTTAATTAAACTACACTACAGGCAGGTAACAACTATCTCCGTGCTATTTTGATTTACCAAGTAATTTAAACCAGTAAACTTAACCATATACCCTGTTACAGCAAGATGAAATGCAAAAAAATGAAGCCAATCAATATGTTGAAAGATCCGCGAGCTGACTTCTTTACTGCTGTGTCAACCCGGCGAGCTAGCCTTGCGCGTGCAGCGGCTCTCCCTTTACCTCCCATGTGATGAGGATGAGGATGAGTTACTATTATGCGCACAGGCATGCTCAAATCAGCTCAAATTAAATAAAGACACCGAAAATAATGTCTTGCAAACTATTGAAACTTCACAATCTCTCTTTGCTGAAGCTGTGGTGATTCACCCACAGAAGGGACAGTTTGAAAGCCTTCTGGGCGAAATATCCACAACCCAGACAGAAGCTGACCTAGCAAATCATTCATTGGATGACACCCCAAATATTTTTAAAACCGCGAACGTAGATATATTTCAAACTGAAGAAAATATCGAGTGCACAGACAAAGGGGATGATCCGATTGCTGAGTGAATCACTACGGATAATTCCAAGAACACTGATTTGTGCACTCTGATGGGAATTTTCAATCGATTAATGTTGAGTGAATTAAGAAAACACACTCAAATAATGACTCAAATAAATACTTCTATACTTCAGTTACCTTTGAATCTTGATGTTCTACTTCATAAGAACACTGCTAAAATATTATCAGCTCTAAACAACGAATGTAACGATAAGTCGAGGGATGAAACTATTGATATAGACAACTTTGTCGTCTCAGGAAAGGCCCCGCTTGCAGAGCCCATCATTATAGAAGATTCGCAGATTGAAGGCAATGTCTCTAAACCAGATTTAGTTGCAAAAAAGACTCTGGACAATACGACGAGAAACTCATCTCCCATACCTCCTCTAAATTTACCGCTTAAGGTAAAAATATCCAAAAAAGAGAGAAAAAAAACAGCAAATACAACTGAAAAACCAAAATCAAAAGAAAAATCAAAATAAAACATTGCAGAAATATCTAAGATGTGAACTATAAAAACACAATAACTGAAGAATGCCAAGACTTGGTTGGTATTAATGAGAGAAGTATGGAGATAGGTAACTGCAGACAAATCGAAGAGTTAAGAGCCGAGATTGTCATAGATCCTCTAAAATCTATAATCCAAGACGGTTACAGCGAAGCAGAAAATTCTATCTCGGATAGTATGAAAAATAAACTAGAAATAGTGGACATTGCCTCACAATTATCTTCATTAAAAACAGGCCTAGTTGACATATTTGAAATTTTCAAAGCAAATGCTGTAGGCATATGTAACAAAAACAAAAGGAAAACTGTGGAATTAACGCCCAAGCAACAAAACGTAAACAATTCTACCCCAAATCGATTTTGGTTAAACCACCAAGCAACTATACCGCCACCTTGCAACTAAAACATCGCCAACCAGCCGTTAACGACAAGGATGATGCAGAGCAACCGGTATGGAAAGAGAATAATAAAAATTTGGATAGCGGTCATCTGTCTGTTGAACTGGATAGTAAAGATAGCCCGCCTTTATCCGACGGACTTATATGCGAGGTGGATTTGTCTGTAGGCCTGTCTGATGAAAGGCCTGCTAATGTCGAACATGGTGTTAATACCTTATTCAACAAAGTCGAACTGGACATGCATGAGAACGGTAAAGGTGTGGGGAATGAATGCTTGGCTAAACAAGACGAAATAGCTATGATTGTGAAAAAAATATTAGACGACCAACTTAATAATAATAAACACCTTTCCTTTGAAAACAAAACATATGGTGAGGTAGGAAGGCAAACACAAAAGTCAGAGGAAAATGTCGATTGGGTACAAAACAGACAAGAGTTAAAAAAATCCAGCCTTATGTGAAATACCCAGCTTAATACTGACCACACTGTTTTCCTGAAGGCAAACAAATTTCACTGAATCGTCCTTACATTTTTTCTCTATTTTTTACAATTCCTTCCTTAACACTGGTTTCCTCGACGGATATAGTGCTGATAGATTTTCTTCACACACAAAGATTGGATTAAGTTCGTTTAGTAATCCCTTCCCCTTTGGTCAGAGATACATTGCTGAAAGAAGCTGAGACACTCCAATGTAAAGGCTTTGATATTTACCCATACTCTCATATTGAGTCTAAACAAGAAATGCCCAAGGTATCAAAGTATGTAGGGAATAATATCAGCAATGTATGTCCCAAATCAAATGTAAATATCACAGAAGGTTGTAGTACCGAAAAACAAGAATGGAGGGGCCTTACATTAGCACTTAAGGATGCTATCTCTTCACTGCAAGCGCTGTCTAAACCTCTTTAGCACATCTAGTAGAACTTTGTTTGCTTCTTGGAACTCTAGAGGACATACTCACTTACTAAACAACACTATGGTTACAGACCTTTTATCATCTTTTGAGCCGATTCTCTTGCAAGAGACATGGGCCACAACAGATTTTATTTAGGAAGACCATGGCATCTGGCAAATAAATGCAAATAAAGGTCCCAAAGGGAGGCCCATGGGAGGCTTACTAACTGCCTGTAAACATACGCTTGAAGCCAGAAATGTTGAAATATGGTTAAATCTGAAATTTTTTCTTGCAGTTACTTGCACAATTAAAGTGGGAGGTACTAAGATTGATATATGTATTATCAATATATATTGGAATCCGCTGAAACATAATGTGTCACAGTTAATTAAGGAACTATATGAAGTAACGTTAAAACTTGATGCCTGGCGCGATATGAAGGTCAATGGGCTGATGGCTAGTGATCTAAACGCTGACTGCAACATAGACAGCATCGAAATTGACTCTAATATGTAGTCTAAACGCGACTAGTAAGCACCCCAAAACTCTGAATGACAATGCTAAAATGAGAGGGGCTATCTGGATGAATTTTGCAGAAGTCTTGGGACTAGTGATATTACCAAACCATGCCCATACTTGGCAAGCGAGAGGCTGCAGTTCAATACTGGACTATATTTTTGTCTCTCATGGTCTAGAAAGATGCATATCTAGTATAAAGATAGAAGAAATGACATCCGGCGATCATAACCTATCGATCCACATAATGCATTCTAATGAAAATGAAGATGATGTGTGTTACAATCGAGGCTTGATTGCTAACCCTAGCGGAACTCATATACTTTGGTCGTACTCTAACACTAAGAGATTTGCATCACTCCTACTAAAAAACCAAAAGAATATGACTTATGAAGAATGTCAATATCACTTTGCACCTGCTTCCTTCTCTAATTATATTAGTGAAGTGACGAATTCTGCCTGTAGCGAGAAGAAATTGATGAAGAATTCCCCTAAACATGCACATTCTTTTAATATTGACATTTTAAAACGTAAGAAACAGCTAAGAAGAGACATTCGAGGGATCTTAAAAAAAACAGAAATGGGAACCGAAAGAGGAAATTAAAAAACATTAAGCAGCAATACAAGAATTGGCTAATTGCGAATAGAGTAGCTAGAGATCAAATGGATGGTGAAAATATGCTTGCAATAATTAAGGGTAAAGATACCTCTACTTTCTGGCAGATGATTAATGGAATCCAGATCTCGCAAAAAGAGATACTGTTGACTTCGATCAGTGAACGCTCTTGGAAAACTCACTTTGCAAAATTGTATGGCGAAGTCACTGACAACGGCACACATTATTGTATAAAAAAAGCCAGATGGACATTGGATATTTCTCCTAATAACATTACTAAGATCATTATTAAATCTAAAAAAATCTGCGGCACCAGGTCCCAATAACCTATCTAATCAAGTTCTAAAAACAAATCCACAGTTATGGGGAGACATTTTACATGTGCTGTTTAAAAATATTCTTGCAACTAACCTTATACCAAGTTCGTGGAGATTGGCAATTCTAATACCAATCTTTAAAAATGGGCCCCGATCAGCACCTGAAAGTTATAGACCAATTGCAATCTCTGATCCTGAATACAAAATCTTCACGTCCATTATTCTGGAAGCACTGGATGTTTGGGTTACCAATAACAACATAATAGATGTCAAACAAATAGGTTTCAGAAAGAATGTAGGGACTGACTGTGGAGGTCTCATTTTACAAATTCTTCAATCTAAAACAGTTAACAACCTGGGTTATGTGATTTTTGTGGCCTCAATGGACCTCTCAAAAGCATTTGACCTTGTCGATAGACATACCCTATGGTCAATTCTAACAGATCTTTCGATTCCCAGACACTTATTAGAGATAATTATTGATTTATACTCGGAAACAAAATTTAAAGTAAGGCTCAATTCAGCAGGACGACTTTCCTCTGAAATTTCTATCTCTAACGGTCTAAGGCAAGGCTGCAAGCTAGCGCCACCTAAACTAGGCGAAATACCAATCGAATGGATTGCATATGCCGATGATTTTTTATTACTGGATCGCACAAAAATCGGATTACAAAAATTGATTAATGCTTTTGTGACTTTTACTGCTGGCCTACATCTAAAAATTAATGCTGCTAAAACAATCATTATAAGAATGGAAAATCAAATAAAAAACAATCTTCTTTGACTTGGTGCTGTGAAGAAAAACGTTTAAAAAGTCAAACTATCCTGAAATACTTAGGATATTATTTCTCAGCGAACAACTCGATGGCAAGAATTAAGAGACACCTAGAAGTGAAAGCAGAAATAATAAAACGACAGATGTCAAAAATAGACGCCAAATATGGAAGATTCACGGCCACACCTTTGAAACGCTTTTACATTACTTCGGGTATTCCTAAACTCATATATGGCCTTGAATTTTATGAACTTTAAGGTTCAGACTTTATAAAAAAAACTGGAAAGAGATATGTGGAAAGGTGTTCTTTATTCCTAAGGGTGTTCCTATTCACGCAATTAGATATGAATTTGGTCTGCAATCTTTACAATCGATTATTGTTTGGAGAAAAATGTTGTGGAGGAAATGTATGTTAAATGATCCCTCAACTTTGATCTTTTGCTGCAATCGAGTATGATCTAATCTTTACTGTGTGAATTTAATAACTGTAATTGAAGACACATTGTTGAATGCAGGAATAAGTCTGGAGATGTTGATAAGTAAACCCCAAAAAGTGAAGCTTATACTTCAAAGTAATGACTGGCAAATGACTCTGGACACAATACTACAATCTAAAACCCTTAACCAGTTACACTCATTTTGGAAAATGTACCCCGTTTTGGAGAACTACCTGGTGAAATATCCTTCACGTAATTTTAGAAACTCCTTTATGAGGTTTCGTTTTGATATTATGAAAACAAATCATATTCTAAAAAGGTGGAATCTCCAAAATACAGAATGGGAGTGGTGTAGACACTAAGTCAGAAGGAAAGAAGAAACTTTGAAACATATTCTACTCCAATGTCCAGCTCTTTTAAAAAAAAGGATTTTATACCTAGAGCAATTTGTATTGCATCTATATGCGGTCGACTCTGAATCTCTATGGTATCAAATCAGACATAACACCTCGACTGTTTTAAAAATAAGAATAATGGCATTTTTAAAAAAATGTGCGATTTATCTTAAATGATCATAATGAATTTTTCTCTTTTCCAAATATTTAATATACATAAGCAATACTGGTTTTAACAGGTTTTTAGAATCTTAAGAAATCTTTTAATGCTTAGTAGATTGAATTTATATGGATTGTTCTTAAGCTTGTTCTTAATCTTATCGCATTTGTTTATACGTTTTGCAATCTGGAAATGTTATACTACTTATGTCAATGTGGATTGAAATGTTGGTCTGAAATTGTGTCTGAAGAAAAATGTATGAAATTTTGTTTATTGTATTTCAAAATGTAATCTTATTCTTCTGAACTATTTCAATGATCTATTTTGTAAAGGTTTAAATAAACCAAAAACAAATAAATAAATAATAATATGTCGAGAACTACATCGATCTCTGTTGTACAAATATCTAGGCAATAAAGAATGATTGGTTCAATTTTTAATAGATAAAATTGGACCAACGGAATTCGTGAAAAGTTGCAATATTTTTTGCAGATAAGACCCATCTGTGATATTAGGGGGTTTACATTTTTCTTCCAACATCTCCTTCCACCATTTATTGGAGTATTGGTCAGTTAAGTAATACCCTAAATACCTTATTTTCGTAACCTCTTGTAAATTTACTAAACCAATCGACCAACTGAATTTTTTGGTCCGCAATTTCCCATCTGCGAAGATAATGATCTGGGATTTTGATTTATTTATCTTCAGGTTGTTAGATTGGGCATATTCAAAAGTACTAGATAATTTGTTCTGTAGTCCGAAGGGAGTTCTGTCAATCAGGAGTATATCATCTGCAAAACTTCTCGCATTAATTTTTAGATGGTTTATTCTTCCTGGATAGCTAATTATATCTCTCCAGTTCCAGTCCAGATCTATGAGATATAGGTTGAACAAAGCGGCTGCGAGAGAGCAGCCTTGCTTGAGCCCAATAGCTGTATCAATCGGATCAGAGAGGGAACCAATGGTGTTAACTCGAACCCTGTAGTTCGTCTGACTATGAAGAAGTGCTATAAAGGAGATTTGATGGATTGGAATACCCAAAAGGGACATTTTACTCCAAAGTAATTCTCTGATAAGTGTCAAACGCTGCACATAGGTCTAGTGTCGTCATATAGATTGCCCCAGTGTGTTCATCCTTGGTCTGGCGCTGTAAAAGAGAGACGAGCGTAGCATTGCGTGAACATCCCATAAACTTTCTAAAACTAAATTTGAAATTTTGACTGTGTGATTTTTAGATAGAAATTCTTGTAGGTCAATGAGAACTAGCTGTGTAAATACCTTATAGGAGGCATCAGTGAGCGCAATTGGCCTATAATTGTCGGGTTCCATCATGCTACCTTTTTTATAGATAGGAACAATAATTGCTGATCACCAAGAAGTGGGAATCTGTTTGGTTGAAAAGAGGTTGTCAAATTTGTTTTTCAGTATTATACCCTTCCAGATCAAATGTAACACCTTCTTCTGGAAACATTGAAGTGGTGGCCTGGGATCATGACAGGGAGAGCAGAGCAAGTATAAAGGAGTCGTGGGAGGAGGTTCATCTTGTACGCCGCTACCCGGCCCAGAAATGAGATCTCCTGTGAGCGGCAACGATCGAGGTCCTCTTCTAGGGATTTAAATAGTGGTTGAAAATTTGCCCGATAGAGGTCCTCTGAGCGGGATGTGATCTGGACTCCCAGATAGGGAATCGCCTTTTCCGATAGTCGGATCAGGCAGAGGGCTTTGAACAACGCTTTATCCTCAAAGTTCAGTCCCACCCCTAGGGCGGATGATTTCATGAAGTTTATAGCGAATCCCGACGCTTTACAGAAGGAGTGCAGTTCCGCCAGGGAGGATCTTAGCGATTGGGTGGCGTCTGTTATGGTTAACATCATATCATCCACGTATAACACTATTTTATGCTGGGTAGGACCTACTTGGAGGCCTTTAATTCTGGGGTTAAGACGGATTCGCTGGGCCAAGGGTTCCATAATTAGGGCGAAAAGCAAAGGGGGCATCCCTGTCTGGTCCCACAAGATAGGGGGATTGGATCATATAGAAAGCCGTTGACTCGGAGCATGGTTTTCGGGGATTGATAATTCGCCAGGATGAATTTCTGAAATGTGGGACCAAAGTGAAAAGATTCTACAGTGAGTCGGAGGAAGGACCAGCCCACTTTGTCGAAAGCCTTAGTCGCATCCAGAGCCAGCAATGCCAGTTTTCGTGAGTCTCGTTGTGCGATCTCCACCAAGTTCAGGACTCTGCGAATGTTGTCTGGGGCCGATCTGTTCATTATAAGGCCTGTTTGGTCCGGGTCGATAATGTCCGGGAGTACTTTCGCCAATCGGATGGCCAGAACTTTTGAATATATATTGGCATCTAAATTCAATAGAGAGATCGGCCTGTATGCCGCAATGTCATTCGGGTCCTTCCCTGGTTTCAGCACCAAGACTGTGATCGACTCTTGCATCGATGGGGTAGTTGTTCCAGAGCCAGTGAAGGGAGTTGAAAAGAGTCGTCAGGGGGGTCACCAACTGGGGGCAAAATATTTTATAGAAGCGGGTAGAGAACCCGTCGGGGCCTGGGGCTCTTGGTTTAAGACTCTTGATGGCTTTGTCTACTTCTTCACTCGAGATCGGGGACTCCAGTTCGTCTCTGGTCGTCTGGGAGATCTGGGGAAGAGCTGCCTCTCGGAGGTAGGATTGTTGGTCTTTGAGCGATCTAGGAGATGCCGTCATCGTGTCTGTAAGATGGGTCACAGCAATATGCTGTTTGTCTCTTACTGTAAATTGGACTCTCCCTTGCGAGTCCTGGAGGCCTAGGATTGCGTTTCTCTTCTTGATTTTTGCCAGCTTCTCCACCAGGAATTTGTTGGCTTTGTTTCCTTTAGCATAGTAACTTTGCTTAGTTTTGGCCAGCATCTGGGCTGTGCCTTCCGCATACTGAGCTTCCAGTTTCTTTCGGGCTATATGTAGAGCTCGGTGGGTTCTAGGTGTCCAGTTCTTTGCTTTGCATATTGCTTCCGCTTTCTCCACTTCGTCCTGTAGGGTCTGGCGGATTTGTCGCTTCTTTTTGTGATCGGCAGCTCCTTGGGAGATCAAGACCCCTCTCACCACCGCCTTCATAGCGTCCCATGTGGTGGCCGGTGAGGTGTCCTCATTCTTATTTTCCTTGAAAAAGTCTTTGATAGCTTTCGCCGTCATGTCTCTCAGGGCCATGTCATTCAAAATCGGGTCGAAAAGCGACCATTTGCGTTTCAGAGGTGGATCTGGGTCATGGGCTCTCATCGTCAATATAATTGGGGCATGATCCGACAGGATTCTGGGGCCGATGATAACGTCGTCTGTGAACGCCAACGCATGCGGGAGTAGGTTCTGTGGACATAGGAGTAGAATGAATAGTCACAGGAGTCTGGGTGTAGAACTCTCCAAGTATCCACCACATCTAGAGTTCGAAAACACTTGAGTAGAGCCGTCGCAATGCTATAATCTTTGTGAGCCGGGGGGGTGAGATTTATGCCTAATTGGGTCGGGGACCCCGTTGAAGTCCCCGCCTATTATTGTCTGGCCCTCTATAAATTGTGATAGGGCTTCCTCCAAGGTAGAGTAAAATTCCTCCAGCTTTTCATTTGGCGCATAGACCGAGATCAGCGAGTATAATTGGCCATATATCTGGCATTTGATAGCTACAAATTGGCCTTCCGGGCAGAGTAAGGAATCTAGAATTTGAGGACGGAGATCCTTGGCGAAGAGTATTGCTGCTCCCCCTTTCTTGGTGCCATTCGATGCTATAAACTGGAGCGGGAATTGTCTGTTTCGAAGCCTAGTCAAATCCGCTGGGATCAGGTGGGTTTCTTGGAGAAATACCACTGAGGCCTTTTCGTCCTGCATACATTGTAGAATAGATTTCCTCTTCTGTGGCGAGTTCAAACCTCTGACGCTGAGCGTCAGGAATTGCACTTTCTGGTGTGGCTGTAGGGTTTCATGCTTTGCTTCAAGTGACAGAGATCATTGGAGGGGAGGGACGGTGGGGGTCAGGCATCGCCCGTGGGCTTAATTTCGTTGTTGCTCTCCAGTGATCGTTTTTTCTGTACCCTCCAACGGGAGGATAAACTTAACATTTCAGGGGAGGCCGGAGTTCCGTTTCCGTACAGTCCCCCAGCCAACAGGGCTTTCAGTGATCCAATAGTCAACAGGGATAGGGCTAGGGCCATCAGTCTTAACTGGGTTTGTCTCCAAGGGTGAGAAGGTGGCATACACCTTGGAGTGGGGGGTATGGACCGCGAAATTCCCATGGCAAATTTATCAGCTTACATATTTCAGCGGGCAGGAGTCTGAGCCGAGGTTCTCGTAGAATTGTCTTATTTTCGGCGTCCCTGCGTTTTTGACCAGGGCTGATGGGCCTGCTTTCGAGGAGGCTGGCCTAGGTCATCGGGAGTCGAAGTTGGACTGCGAGAAGGCGAAGATCTTGGAGAAGCTGAGTGTAGGATCGATTCGGCATCCTCCAGGTGACTTATCGAGCGCTGGGTCCCTTGGTAGGTGAATGAGAGGGCCGTCGGGAATAGCCACCGGTATCTGATCTTCTGGCTCTGTAGAAATTGGGTCAGGGGCTTGAGAGCTCTCCTTTTTTGGAGGGTCATCAGGGAGAGGTCCTGGTAGATCTGTAAGTGGGTGCTCATGAAGGATAGTTCATCTTTAGTGCGACCAATCGCTGCCAGAGCTTCTTTAGTGGAGTAGAAATGGACTTGAGTGATCACGTCTGGAGGGGTGATCTGTGGGTACCCCTCGTCTCGGGCGTAGCCTGTGGGTTCGGTCAAGGATCAGTTGGGTCTGGTCCAAATGTGGGAGAAGGGTTTGAAAGAAGTTTCCAATGTATTCTGGGAGGTCTTTATCTAGGATGGATGAGGGCACTCCGCGAATGCACAGATTATTTCTCTGGGCCCTGTTTTCCAGGTCTTCCTGCTTAAATTCCAGGAGCTCGTTTTTATCCTGGAGGGTCCGAATCGATTGTTGCATCTCTATTATAGCTGCGTCGTGGCTCTGAGTCAGGTCCTCGACTTCACCCAGTCTCTGTTCAGTTTCTGTAACCCGTTGGTCCGTGCATTCTAGTTTCGTGGTGAATTTGGAGATGCATGATCTAAATTCTTCCTTAATCTCCAGCATAAAGGCCTATATATCCCCTTTCGTTGCTAATTTTCCCTGCTCTGCTGAGGGCTTTCATGGGGTGAGTTTCTGGGGGTCTGTTTTCTTGGCTTTATCTGCTGTTAACAACATTGTGGAGATATCCGAGTTTTTGGTTCCCTTTATGGCCTTCGTCATTGTGGTGGTTTCAACGCTCTATCTTGGGAGTCCAGATAGGATGTTGCAATAGGTTGAACTGTAGTTCCTCAGTTCAGGTGGGGGTCTGAAGCTTTGTATAAGGGGTTAAAGAGCCAGAGTCTCTCTGGGAGAGGTCTTTAGTGTTATGTGGGTTTGGCATCAGCAGGGAATTTCGGGGTTGCCCCAGGAAGAGGTTGGGTCGGAGGGGAAGATTGGGCCCAGTGTGGTGGGCTTGGACACACCGATGGGGGGGTGAGGGGTAGCTCAGGATCAGTCCTCCGCGGCTGACAGGCCGGGCTTGTCCTCTGTTCTCCCCCAGATATGGTTCGGGGCTTGTATGGTAGAGAAGGCTCTTCCTCGCCGTGTCACTGGTCTCGGGACTCGAGGGGGAATGCTCTGCGCCACCTCCAGGGAGAGACCGACCGAGGCCTCCCCCAGATCGATCCTGCTTGTGTGCTTTTATTTTGTTCTGGCTGCGGGGCCTTATCGGGGCTTGGGACAAGGCCTGCCGGAATTGTGCCACTCGCAGATCAGGAGGGGGGGGGGGGGCAGCAACAGGTGCAGGCTGTATAACGCCGCAGGGGCGCCTACCTGGATTCCGGAGCTTCCCGTCGCTTCCCCACCACGGCTGTACTGCCGCTTGCTTTCAGACAGGTTCCTCGGGTAGGTGTAGAGGCCGGGCCACCACTCTGCGTAATCCAGCGCTTTTGGGCTCCGACAGTTCCGCTACTGATGTAGGTCGAGTCCCACCTCGGGGAGGATCGCAAGGCTCCAGGGCCTTCTGCAGATCGTGTGACGGCCCCGCGTAAGGGGCCGAGCTGAGGCCGATTGCCTGGAATCCGCGGGACCACCCCACTCCCAACGCCGGCTCAGCAGCGGGGCTCGCCTTCCTCCGGGATGCGCAGTTGTATTGACTGTTGCTCGGGGCTGAAGGGGGGCGGGGGAGCCCCGCTCTTCATCGATCCCTCAACTCCGCTCCGACTTCACCCGGGTCGTTTGTTTATGCCTCGATTAGGCCGCCTTACAGTAGCTCCGCCCGACACTCTCTTCCCCGGACTGGGGTTGTCGCACTCGGTGGCCATCTTGGAGGCGAAGTCTAGGGCCCAGGGGGGGGGGATCTGTAAAGGAGCTATTCTAGCAGCTCTGTGTCAGCCAGCCGTCGCCAAAATTTCCAGGGGGTGCCTCAGTCCCTCATGCTTCCCTGGAATAGCAGTTTATTGTTGGATGCCCGCTGCAAGGGCTGCATTTCGCTGTATGCCGCGGGACTCAAGCGGAAGCCATCAAAGGAGCATCCACATCGCTGGCGCTCCAGGCCACGCCCCCCCATAGTTTGATACTTTTTTTCACATTTATACATTTCCACATTTAGACCTTTTTTGGCAACTGTCATAGTTTTTACTTATTTTAAGTTGGTGAATGTGTAAATTAAATACATGCTTATGTTGAGTAGGAGTGCGGACCACGCTGACACACAGAGAGATGGTTTTGATATGGTTACTAATGCAAGTATGCAGATCTTGTTCCATCTCCATGTCCGCCCCAATGTTACAATGTGTGTATCTCCTGAAGACTGGATCTTCTCTAATCAAGGTGATACATTTCTTACAGGTCAAGGGGTTCCATCTTACAGTTCTGCCTGGTCTATCCATCTCAACGAGTTTAAGGGCGATTTCTGAATGATTTCGCCA
This sequence comes from Ambystoma mexicanum, assembly GCF_040938575.1. Classification (NCBI taxonomy): domain Eukaryota; kingdom Metazoa; phylum Chordata; class Amphibia; order Caudata; family Ambystomatidae; genus Ambystoma; species Ambystoma mexicanum. The sequence goes on along the minus strand of NC_090934.1, from coordinate 414,269,865 downwards.
GTATGAAATTCCCATTTCCATACCAATTGAAGCATGATCGCTACAGCCCATGTCTAGAATATTGACTTTCCCACACCAATATACCAGTGAAGAAGAGATAAAAAAGTGGTCAATAAAAGATTTCAATTCACCACGTTTTAAGTGACAGGATTACTCTCGTCCAAGGGGGGCACCAATTGCCTATCCCAACCTAGTAAAAAGTTTACCCATTTCAGTCCTTAGTTTTATGGAGGGCAAAAGTTTACTGTTACTTGTGTCATCAATTGTCGGATACAGAGCAAAACAGGAGGAGTTAAGGTCCCCCCCCCCTAATATCACACCCACATTGTTGTTTCTCACAAAAATTCCTTCAAGGATTATATCAAGAATATTTTCAATAGCTTCCCAACCCATTTTTGCTCTATTCCAATAGATACATACAATAGCAATTTTGGTATCAGTAGGAAGATAGGAAGGATTTAGTTGAAGAGCCAGGATGGCAGAATCCCAGAGAATAATTTCCACTTCAAATCTACATGTATTCTTCACCAGTACCTCTATGCCCCCCCGAGGGTCGTCCCTTTAGACCTTGCGTTGCCGGGTGTACATAACATTCATAGCCTGCCACATCAAATGCTTCAGTGTGCATAGTTTCCTGAAGCATGATGATTTCAGGCAAATCATTTGACACATTATTATTGAACCATCTTAAGAAATTAGCCAAGCCACAGCTATTCCATGACATAATTCGCAATGGGTTACCTGTATGCTAGCATTCTGCTTTCCCCTTGATTGACCGAGTCTCATTACCTTGAGCAGCTGTTGTGATCCTATTAAGTGATGCTGCTAAAAGTAAGAATTTGGTTTATAGTCTCTTCATTGAGATTGGATAGCGGGCTTGGTTGTAGTAGCACATTGCTCGCCCTCTCCTTTTTAAGTGGTGTTACAAAGAAGGTCTCGCCATCTTTCACACTTAAATAGGGATGGTTCTAAACCAATCACTGCAAAATTCTCTTTTTGTTCCCAAACCATCCTAGCAATGATTGTTGATTGAAAGCCACCGATCATACGGTGATTGTAGTTAGTGGCTAACCGTATTCACTCTATATCGTCAGAGCGTAAGGTTCTTAAGGATGGAATTGCCTGAAAGGCTTTTAGAATAAACGTTCTATTCAGACTGGTTCTTCCATTAATCGCCACATCACTCTCCCACCCCATTATAATTGGAATCCATAGTGCCATATTTTCTGGAGTCACTTGTTTCTCTATTTCTATTTCTTTTATATGTCCATTGCTACTTATATTTGTTATAATTGCACATTGTGGCTCTGTGGACAACATTTCATTGTGACTACCACGTGGGTTGGTGATCAATTACCTGGGGAGCTTCTTCCTCTTGCTCACTTTTTGCGTGATGTTTCTCCTTAGTTGTTTTGTCACCTGCCACCTGTGCGGCCAGCTTATCTTCGCATGTCAGTACGCTAGATGGCCTATGGCCCTCCACCTTTATAGACTTGATGGTGTTGTGGGAGTTTTTTTTTTTGTTCATTAATTTGTAGAATTGTTAAAGTGCCGTTTGAGGCCCTGGAGGACCCATACTAGAGTAAACTGTACTCCTCTTTTCCTTGGGTATACATTTGGTATCCTCAACCTCAATTATCACGTCTTGAGTGTCTATTGTTATGACATGTTTCAACTTTTTTAGACACTTTTTTGGTGCTTGGAGTCTCATCTTGTAACATGGCCATGTGTTTTTTTGATTCATCATTAAGTTGGTGGAGGTCAAAACCAGTTCCATCATCTTGACTACTAAAGGCTTCATTCAACTGAACACCAGTTCCAACCGTCATGTTTTTCTTTTTTTTTAAATGCAGTAATCATTTTTTTGTTACGCACATTTCTTTTGTGCTCTGGCAATTGTTCTTTTTTCTCTACGGGTGAGTCAACAACACTTTTTCAATTTGCTCATCTGGAGGAGGAGTGTCAATCACCTCTCCCAGTTCTTTCATGTCTCCTTCTGAAAGGTCAATTAAATCAAGCAACGCTGAAGGACTGTCTGCTCCTTGTTCAGTAGGGATAAGATATTGTTTAGAAACTATGGGAGTTCCTACACTTTCACCCTGCCCATTGATGATGGCGTGTTTGATTTCCACAATGTCCGTTTTAATTTGCTCAATTGCGGATACAATAAACGCCTCACCACCCCCATACTGTAGTATGCACTCAGGAGTTGGTATTTTATTGTCAGTATCGGGCGTGGCTGCCATTTCTGCAAAAGATTTCATTTTGGCATTAATCATTCTATCATCAGCCGGGGTTTGCGTGCTCTCATTAACTAACCTGGCACTTATCTTCTGGTCCCCCACCACAGATGATATCGCTTGACAGGTGAATAGCATTCCCTCAATTTTGTTCATCTTACATAGTATCTCAGTCATAGTGTTTTTTACATTTCCTAGCTCAAGGTGCGTCAACTCATGGCCCTTGTCAAGAAGATCCAGAATCCTGGATAATACCGGAAAATTCTTACCAAATGTATCCATGTCATTATGGTGAGAGTCGGTCTCTCTAACGTTATCACCAACCTCAAGAGACACCCCCTCTCCCTCCGGCAGCAGCCCTGTTGATAAGTCGAACATATCTATTTGTTACCCTGAGTTTATAGGGGATTTACCCTGGCCCAGCGGCATTTTGCGATTTGGAAGCTGTTGTTTTAACTGGGCCTGCTCCTACTGCCATTCATTTTTACGAAGCTGAGCATCATTCATGTCACATATAAAGGTGTAAGATCCCTGTTTATGTCGAGATGGAAGACTAAACATATGTACATCCTCTCTACCATATGATTGTTTTGACACAGGTGTAGAAGGTCCTAAGGAGAATCTCATACTTTTATTTACTTCATCTTCAATGGCAGGACCAAGAATTGAGCAATCATTCAGGCCAACACTACATTTTTTGACCTTCCTCCACCCCAGTTCCTCTGTCATGGATTTAATGGCCATATCCATTAGTGTTAATTCATTTACTTCTTTTACATTGAACTTGATGGGGGGTGATTGTTTGAGCTTCATGTGCATGTTGTTCTCGTCCATATCAGCTATATCTACTTGCTTGTGGCTAATGTCTGAAACTGAGAGTGGACTTAGTTAATTACATTCATAATTAACATTAGCACTCTGTGTATTAGCCTGCACCACCATCTCTTCTGTTGAGGACATAGCATTCAACCTTTCTTCGCTTAACCTGGTGGGACTGTATACTTTGTTTAATTTCTATGACTTCTTAAGCCATTGACCATATTGCCGTTCCCCTTCTGTAAGAACCTCTACTCAGTGCAAATCATTCAATCTTCACCACAGAAAGCGAGGGGAGGACACTAGTCATCAATGGGAGCAATATTTAGCTACAATAGATTCCACTAAATATCCTAGAGCGCGGTATAGTATCTCACAGACACTTGGGATCACCCAGTCCCCTGACAAATCTCATTGGCTGATAACAAAACGCGATAGACCAACTATGCTCGCTTTTGCTGTATAATAGCTTTGAATAAGGCACTATGTTCCACACTAAGTACAGTTGATCCCAAAGGAAAAAAAACAAAACAAAAAAAAAAAGAAAATAGAATTAGACCTGCGAGCCTGCGAACCGTCGATCAGTCAAACAGTGCACTTCCTGGATGCGCACGCTGGATGCACGTGCACCAGGATTTTGAACGTGACGGCGCAGTTCGAGGGGCAGGGCCTTGGGTGATTATAGCCTAACTGCGCCAATAGCAGCCAATTGCAGCCACTTTAAAAATAAAAAAAAAATTTTTAAAAAAAAGAAGAAGAAAGGATTTTCAATGGGGCGCAGTGAAAGAAAACCAGAAGGAAGAAAACCAGTGCAGCGAGTAACAATGCAAATACAAATATAAATCAGTGCAGCGAGTTCAGGGCAGCGAGGGAACCTAATATTTTCCACAGTCACTTGGAAACCTACAACAGTTAACCTTGTCCATGTTACGCTGCATAAAAGCTATTTTGCTTCACCTTGCAGACTAGTCCTCGGCACAGCTCACAGTTCCAGCGTTCGAAACGTTCCAAATGCCCCAAGATGCAGGAATCCAAACGTGAAACCCAGTTGAGGCACAGTCGATCCCAACAGTCAAACAGTGCACTTCCCGTGTTAATTGACAATTTGTTTACTGATCCTGCTTTTTAACCTGTGAAATGTGATGAGTGGATAATGTGGAAGTAGGGGACGGGAAGGGTCTAACATACAAGGCTTGAGTTTATTATTGCTTCGCATTTATCTTTTAATTGTTAAGAGAAGATACCACAGAAAGGTACTGTGAATCCAACATGTATCAACATGGTCTTGTGGAAAAATTAATTTAAAAAATCCTAATAGCATGTTGTCACTTTACAAGTCCCTCCCATTTTAGGACACAATGAACCCTTTCTGTAAAACACCCTAGACACACCAAGGTTAAGTTACTTGCCTGTAACTATTGTTCTCCAGCACGGGTCTGGCATGGATTCACATGCGCACGAAAATTCCCCGTCAGGCAAGGAATCCTTGGTAAAAGAAAAAACATTTTCACTTTCACTTTAAAACTGTATTTCTACTCTAAACCAAGCACTGTCCTCTGGGTCATACTGCCCCCATCCAATGACTGTCCTGACCCTAAACCCCGCCTCTGGCAGCCATCTTCAGATTTGGTAAGCACGTAAAATGGCAGTATGACCATGAAGAGCTGCAGAGGGGCCGGAGGGAGGGTGCACATGTGAATCCATGCCAGACCCATGCTGGAGAACACTAGTTACAGGTAAGTTAGTTAACCTTCTCCAGCATGGGGTCTGGCATGGATTCACATGTTCATGAATAACGAATACACAGCAGTACACATTACACAACCACAGGAGGTGGCAAGGCTCAACAGAAGTAATCAACACTTTGCCCTGGAACAGACTCACCTCAAGCGAACAGGGGACTCACCTCAAATGAAAAGATTACATAGCACTGCCTGGCCGACTCTGGACTCCTTCTGGAATCCCTGTCGACGCAGTAGAACCTTGTTAAGGTATGCGTGGACCTCCAGGTTGCAGCCCTTCAGATGTCAAGCAGGGGTACACCAGAAAGGAACAGCGCTGTTGCAGCGATCACTCTGGTGGAGTGGGTTCTTAGGCGGCCCGGCAGAGGCTGGTTGTATGCACGTTAAAAGAGCATAGACGAAAAGGTCGAATTGCAAAATACACAGGCCCACCCTGCCGCATTTTGCAATTCAAGCTTTTTTTTGTCCCTCACATTGTTTCTTGCATGCGTGCGACACCCCCGTACCTGAAAATTTTGAAGTAGGACTGCAGGGGACACTCCCGCAATCCCTGCTCACCTACCTCTGTATTTTCGGATTTAGTCATTTAAACCTTTGCCGAATGCGGCAAAACCGTATCTACGACCCTCTAGATACATTATTTTGGGTCGATAGCAGGCCGGTTAGCCCGCCAATGACAGCGCATGATGCAGCCAGAGAGTCATTCTTGAGATGGAAGCCTTGGACAAGGCCTTCCCATTATTCACAGGTCCAAAGTTCACAAACAATAGAGAAGTCTTCCGAAAACTCTTCGTGCATGCCACATAGAACTTCATGGCACGAGAAACATCCACGAATGCAAGGTCCTCTCCGCTGGCGATGGACAGGTAACACCGAAGGTTTGTTGAGGTGGAATTCCAATGGAACCTTTAGCATGAAAGAGGGGTGCATACACAGCACCACCCCCAATTCGTGGAAAGTCATACAGCAGCTTGCAGGACAGAGCCAGGCTCTTACCGACTTGTCTGGCTGAGGTGATGGCCACAAGGAATGCCGTCTTCCACAAGAGAAACTTGAGTGGTGCTTCATGCATATGTTCGAAGGGTGCCCCCATAAGTATTGTCAGGACTACCTTGAGTTCCCATGACGGGGCAGGCGCCTTCACCTGCGGGAACGATCGAAAAAGCCCCTTGAGAAACTCCTTTACGAGTCTGTGGGACCAGAATGAGGATCTTCCCTGGGATCTGGTGTAGTGTGAGATAGCTTCCAGGTTTAAGTTGGACGTGTGAGCCAGACCAGCTTTTGCCAAGGAAAGCAAATATGGAAGAATCTGTGGGGCTGTGACCATCAGAGGGGTAATCTGCCGAACAAGACAAAAACTCTTAAGGAAATCTATCCTAATCTTCACCATCTTTTTTAAAGTTTTGACTGGATTGTGGGTTCATTTAAATAAATGGGTCTTAAGCTTTTTTTCTGAAGCTTTGGTAGTTCCTTTCTCGTCTTAGCTTGACAGGGAGTTAGTTCCATATTAGGGCTACTCTGACTGTGAAAGCTCTGCCTATGCCCAATAAGCATTGGAACGGGGTGCTTTTATCTGGTTCTTTCCTTCTGATCTTAGGGATCTTATAGGTGTGGACAAGGTGATCCTTTAAGATAACCTGGAGCCTGTGTGCTAAGGTCATGCTCTTGAAAATGATTCTTTCTTCAACTGCCAGCCAGTGAAGATCAATGCAGCCTTTGGTAAGATGTTCTCTCTATGGCCTTTTTTTAAATTATTCTGACCTAATTGTTTAGAATTGTTTGGCACTTGGCCATGGAGCTTTTACTTGCGCCAAGCATGAAAGCATTTCCGTAGTCCAGCCATGATAAAATAATGGATCTTGCAATGGTTGTTGTGTTATCTTCGTTAAATACGGTCCAATGGATCGAAGTAGGCGATTGTAGTGTTGCCAGTTCTTTTGTACCTCAGCCTCAGCACCTAGTGATGCTTCCAGGGTCATGCCTTGAGTTTACACTTCATCTCTAACTGGAATGGACGAATCTTTGATGATAAAAGACTTTTACTGGGGACTGAGTATATGCCTTGCATGGATAGAGCCAAAGATCATAAGATCAGTCTTCTTTGCATTTAGGCACATCCAGTTCATCAGCATCCATGCCTCGATGTTCTAGGTGTCTATTAACCTTATGGATTCAGGACTGTAGCTCCCACCAAGTACAACCACCACTTGGGTGTTGCAAGCGTAGTTGTTGAAAAATGCTCAGATACTCTGTAGTACAATACAGAGACACCTCAGGTATAGGTTGAACAATAGCGGGGAAAGACGAGAGCCAGTGTCGACGATGCCCTGGCTCATAACCCCAAACTCTAAGGCTGTAGGAGCCATGCCTCCAGGTTCAGGGATCCTGGTTCATGATTAAGAATTGCGCCTCCCTCTCTGGTGAGCATATATGGAAGTACCAGAAACTTGACTGGAAGTGACATGGACAAGCAGAGTAGGTCCGGATACCAAATCTGCCTCAGCCACACCAAGCGATGAGTATCATCCTGCACTAACATTGTTTGAGTGTGTTGATCACACGTAGCAGGAGAGGAAACTGAGGGGAAAGGCGTACAGAAAAGACCCTCCAACAGGAAGGAGAAAGCGCCCCCAAGCTCTTCATTTAGTGGAATCTGCTGGCAAACCTCTGACATTTGGAGTTCGCTGTGTGGCAATAAGATTGATCAAGGGTCTGCCCCATTTGACGAACAGACGGTCAACCTAATCCTGACGAAGATCCCACTCGTGGAAGCTGTGCAGTGCTCTACTGAGGGAGTTTGCGATGGTGTGCTTGACGCCTGCCTGGTGGAGTGGAACAAGGAACATCCCCTGTCAGATGGCCAAGTGCCACAATCCCCGAGCTTCCTTGGAGAGCGCTGGGGATAGAGTGCCACCTTGCTCCCCGATGTAGAACATGGTGGTGGTGTTGCCCGTGAAGATCCTCAACACCTTGCCCTCCAGAGACGGTAGGTAGGAAAGACTTTAGGGCCCAAAACACTGTCTGTAGCTCCAGGATTTTAACGTGCAGATCATCTCCTCTGGAAGCCACAGACCTCAGGTGTGTAGACGTCCAGTGTGAGCACACCCCAACCTTCCAGAGAGGCGTCCGTGGTGACAGTCTCCTGGTATGGTGAGGTTTGAAATCCAGTCCCCTCCAGTCTGCACCACCCACCACTATCGCCCGGCGGAACTCCTAGTTGAGGGGGACCTTGGCCGCAAAACTCCTGGACACTTGTATACAACATGCATCCAAGAATTCCTGTAGTGGTCGTATCTGCAACCTGTAGAGACGGACGAGTTAGATGCAGGACAACATGCCCAGCAACAACTTAAAGGCCCGGACCGTGGCCATCTTCGCCGACAACAGTTGCTGTACCATCCCTTGAATGGCTGCTAGCCTCTCCTCCGAGCATGGTGGCAAGCAGACCACTGTGTTGAGCCTGGCACCGAGGGACAGTGCATTCTGCAATGGCGTGAAGCAGGACTTTGGATAGTTTACGGAGAACCCCAGCTCTGTCAGTAGCCAGACATCTCCTTCCTGTGCTTGTCGGCCAGTTCCCGGGAGCGGGTGCATATTAGCCAATCGCCCAGGTACGGGTATGCATGTATGCCCTGCAGATGTAGGTGGGCCACCAGCAGGGCCAGGCATTTTTTGAACACCCTTGGGGCCGATTTTATGCGAAATGGTAGGGCCTTGAACTGGTAGTGTTGGCCCTGCACCACAAGCCGTAGGAGCTTGCTATGTTTCCTGTGGATGGGGACATGGAAGTACGCATACTCTAGGTCCAATAAGGTCAAGAAATCCCCTTCCCCTCCAGTTGGCTGAGCATGTGCTGCAACATGACCATCCTGAAATTTTGGGACTTCAGGTACTTGTTCAGATGGCGTAGATCTAGGATGGGTCTCCAACCCCATGTCTTCTTTCTGACCAGAAAGTATCTGGAATGGGCTCCGGAGGCCCTGAGATGTTGAGGAACGAGCTGTATTGCCCCTTTCCAAAACATGGATGGCACTTCTTCCAACAGCTGCGGGGGGGGTGGGGGGGGGAGTAGGGGGAAGGGGATGTTCGGGGGTAGTGCTGTTCCTGACGGGGAACCAGTGTAATATCAGGCCCCCAGCGTTGGAACTCCAAGGTTCCCTGGACAAGAACATCCAGCACCCATCTGTCAGTGGGGACCTTCTTCCACTCGCTGACTAATCCAGTCAGCCGGCCTCCCACCAGAGGGTGTGGGGGGTTGAGAGAGTGGGGGCCCAACGTCATGGCGCAATGCCGGCAACGGCAACACTGACCTCCGCTACCGTAAGCTTGGGAGCGACCCTCTGGGAGGTTGTCTGTACAACCTGGAGAGTCCTTTGGATGAACTGCTCGATATCCCCTTGGAGGAGCAAAAGGAAGACTGGCAATGCTACATCTTTATGGCTTGAAGTGATTCTTCAACCACCCCAAACCGATTTCACCATCGAACAGCATGTGCAGCACCTTTGCATGAACGTCCTGGTGAAATTTAGTGGCCCTCCACCATCATTGCCGATAAAGGCAAAAGCTGTTTCCCCATGCCTAGAAACTCTTTTATACAGGTGCATTATAAATGCCATATCATATATCTGCTGTAAGCCCGAGGCAGCGATGTCTACTGTCACCATAATGGCATGGTCCAATGCCACCTCCTCTTCCTGGAAAAGGGCAAGAGCCTTGGTTTTCTTGTCGTCGGGAGGAATTCCAGGGTAGGCCCTAGCTTGTACCAAAGCTCCCGGTCGTATCGGGACAAGAAAGCCAGAGCATTAGCCGCTTTGATCATGGATGCAGCCGTGTAGAGGACTCTCTTCCCCATGGGGTCCATCATCTTCCCCTTGTTGTTCAGAGGTACCGATTATGAGGATGCCGAGTTGGCGGAATATTTTTTTGCGGTGGCTGACACTAACAAGACCAGCAGCAGTTGTGACATCAAACACTTGGTGCGTCGTCTGGCACCCTGTATTTCTTCTCCAACCTGTCCTGTTTGGTTGGAGCCATGCATGGAGTCTTCATGAGGGCCAGGCCTTCCTCTCAAAAGGCGTCCGAAAAGGATACAGCCATGATAGTCTTCCTCTTGTACTCCAGTCGCTGACATAGGAAGTCCTCCTTTTTGGTTTCCTCGGGCACCAGCTGGACCAGCTTAGATGCCTTGGAGATCGAGTGGAATGATCCCACCTCGTATGGTGGAGAGCCTTTATGAAAGGCATCCAGGTGTGTCGATTCGTCGGTTTCCGTGGCCGTTTCTCCAGTGTCCGTGTGTATATCCGGGTCCACTGGTGGAGTCGTGGTGGAGGAGGAGGCTGATGTGGCGGCGGATGGCGCTTCCTCTTCTTGCGCGGAGGCTGGTCAAGGGCCGGCGAAACAACAGGTGCCAGAGGTAGCCTCGGCTGGATCTCGGTCACTAGAGTGTGGAGAGTTGGCAGGATGTGCATAGATGTGTCCGTCGGCTGAAGAAGGAATGATGGAGTGCTAGGCCCTGCGCCATCGTCCTCGTGGACTGTGTGGACGGATGCTTGGTGTCCATTGGCTGAATGTAAACCTTGGAGGGTGGCTTTGGAGCATCCTCGCCGTCCCCCCTTTTTCCCCTCTTAAGGGCTGTGTACCAGGACCAGAAACTCTGCCTCCCACCCCTCATCCCCCAGGGGTGCTCGCAGAATTGGCCGCTGCCTCGGAGGCTGTGTTGTGCCTGGGAGTCAGAGATATTCTCCGCTGTAGATATCACCCTTGTAGGGTCGGTTCCCCCCCCCGCTGTAGCGGTCGCCCCAGAGGCTGTTGAAGAAGCAGTTGACGGCGTCTTCGGCTGTGCCTGATGAGCCTGTGAGGCCAACTTTACTTCCTCCGGCCTTTGTTTCTCCGATTTGTCCTGTTACTTGGCCGGGGTGGAAGACTTCTTTGATGAGGAACCCGATGGCAGGCTGGCTAAGGAGCCAGAGAGCGACTGATCGCGGTTTATCCAAACTGGGACCAGTCTTACGGAATCGGTCTTGTGAACTTGGCCTTGTCCTAGACCCCCATGGATGGGGCGTTCTAAAGGACTTTAGAGGCACGACCCCACTCAGATCACGGATCAGAGGCCTCGCTCACCTTGAGCCATGCTGCCAGCCTGCTATACCTATCTTTCTTCATCTTTGAGAAGCCCAGGCATATCTCGCACCCATCCGTGTTGTGGTCCGGGTGCAGGCAGCATAGACACTTTAGATGCTTGTCCTCCATGAGGACGTTCCTTAGCCTGCGTTGGGTGCATTGCCTGAAAAGTGTCCTTAACTCCTTTTACTCATCATGGTCTGAGGGCAAGAAGTAGGCCCAAGACGGCCATCCAGAAACTTCGACAAACAGTCGCCCTTGAGTGGTGCGCAACTTCACTGACAACAGATCCCCATTGCTGACCGATAAAGATAGCAGCATACGGGCTCCGATGGAACAAAAATAGAACTTTTCTGTGAAAACTCAGACTCCTAACACTGAAGCGTGCAGTAACAATCTCAAGATGGCGGCCAGAGGCTGGGTTTAGGGAGGGGACTCATTGGATGGGGCAGTATGACCCAGAGGGCAGTGACTGGATCAGAGGAGAAATTGTTTTAAAGTGAAACAGTTTCTTTTACCAAGGATACCCAGCCTGACAACGTGGAAAACTCATGAGCATGCCAGATCCCATGCTGGAGAACTTTCACACCTCAGGTACACATGATTCAGATTTAACATCTTTTGTCTCGGATTGTTTTATACCAAGTAAGATTCCCAAACAATATACCATTACACATTATGCTCACTTAACACCTGCTGTTTCTAATAATTTTGATTCAAACAAATATTCAAAGCAATACAACTATAATAAGTCTAAAACTCCTATGGACTCCAACTCCCATAACCCTCCATTGCTGGGACAAGAAAGAAGAGAAGGAGTTCATGTGCAGCAGAAAGAACACCAAGCTAAATGGGTAGACTAGTAGTTGGAATGTCAATCAGCTGCACTGGACATTTAAAAATGGTGTGCCTTTTCAAGTTCAGTGGAAAGAAGAAGAGATGCAAACTGGGCAAAGTGGGAAGCAGCACCGAAGGCAGACACTCGAGAGAGGACTGTGTGGAAGGCGGCAGGCGTTTCCCACCGGCAAGGCAAGAGACCGGGAGAAGCACAGGAGGTGCTGCAGGTGAACTGCTGAGCAGCCAGTAGCAGTGGAGAGGCAGTCGGAACTGGAAAACAGCTAAGTGCAGCAGTTCCACAGGCGGATGCGGGAGAACCACATGCGGGTCTGCAGAGCGTGAAAAGCTATTCGGACTTTGCTCCAGCCATATGCCATGGGTCTAAAACGCCAGCAAACCGCAGTAAGTCAGCCCAAAAGTATCAGAAGGCCTGGGGCATACCGACAGGCGCACAGACGCACAAACAGTTGGGAACTTATTTTGACTATCAACCAAATGATATAGAAAGACAGTTGACACAAATCGCCACATACAAAATGTCGATATGAGGAAAGCTGCAGTAAATCTTGTCCAAAGCAAGTGAATATTAATGAAGTAATTGAAAGGCAAGATCTGTACAACTCTTTTTAAGTGATATGTCAATATGTGGATGATTGGAACACGTATTGCCACAAGCCAATGAACAATAATAATGAAGTTAACAAACAAAGCTTGAACAAGTCTCATATGTGTGATACCCATATGGGGGAAGTTGGAACAAGTAATACCTGGAGCAAACAAAGTATAAACAGTTGAAGGAATACAACATTGTTATATACTGAAAGAGAAAGATACTGAAAGAGAAAGTTATAAGAAGACTTGGTGAATGAAGTGCATCAGACAGTGATCCTTTGGGGGAAAGCTACCTGGCAGGAGAGTACACCAGGGGATCTACAAAGATCAAGAGCCGACCTATTTGGTCATTTCAGCCAATGTGGAGAAGGGGGGTCTGAAAGGAGTACCGCAGGCACACAATCTCCCTCAGACGGTACAGCATGGTCTGCAATACGCAAAGAAGACAACAATTTCACTGCAATAGTTGAACACATTTGGTGGGATTGCGCACTTCCAGATAGCTCTAAACTCCATTACTCATTGCTCTAAACTCCGGGCTCCATGAGGCAGCAGGTCCAGCACCAATGTTAGCAGTCCCAGACAACTACACTATCCTTAGAGCTGACAGACTAGATGCACGAGGTGGATGAATAGCGATCATTGCCAAAACCAATCTCTCCATGAGAATCACCTCTACACCTAACCTTAAATCCTTCGAGTCTCTTTCCATTAAACTACCCACCGCCAACTCTCAAACATTAAATATCCATCTCTTCTACAGACCCCCAGGCCCAATAAGCTCCTTCAATGAAGATATTACCACTTATCTCTGAGAAGCTAAAAAACTCCTCACAAACTCTAGAGCTAGGAGATCTTAACCTAGGGTACAATGATATTAATGATCACCAGGCCACCTCCGTAGCCAACATCCTGACAGAACTAGGTTTCGCGCAGAGAGTGAATATGTCCACCCACACCAAAGGGAGAAGTCTCGACTGGATTGCCATTCACAACTTTAACCTCTCCATTACTTCCATCGCACCCCAAAGATGGACTGATCACCACTTAACCTCCTTTACTCTCAATACTAAGAGACCCACTGCTCTAACACCCCCCCCTCGCTGTACCCACATTAACCAGAAACAAGAAAAATATCACAGCGGACAATTAGTTTGCCCCATATCCTACCTAAACTCAACGCCGTACCAGACCATACTGACCCAGGCCTCCTAGTGGAGGAATTCAATAATGCTATGACCAATGCTCTCAACAACATTGCTCCACTTAAACCTAGGAACAGTAAACCAATAAAGCACCTCAACTCCTGGTTTACACCCCACCTAAAAAACCTAAGACTACAGAAAAGAAAACTCAAAACGGAATGGAACCTACATCCTACCGCAGAAAAAAAAACTAATCTAATGAATATCTCAACCCAATACAAAAAGGATATCATCCTAGCCAAACAAGAAACGTATAACAGGATCACACAAGCCAACTCCAGTATGAAGGAGCTCTTCTCTATTCTAAAAGAATTGGAAGCCCCTATCGCAGTACAGGATGACTCTATTAAAGATAAAACCTGGTGCACAGACATTCAGCTGGCACTAACCAACAAGGTGGCCCACCTCCAAAATAAAATTGCTCTAAAGAAAGCCACACTATCAGCCCAAACCCAATTTCCCCTGAACAAAACACCTATACCTAAACCCAAAGAACTCACCCAATTTAACTTCTCTAAGGTCTCAGTGCTCGAGGTAGAGAAAACTATTCTTACACTTAAACCATCCAATTGCAAAGGCGACCAATGCCCAGCACAACTGATCAAGGACGCGGCTAGAGATCTAGCTCCCTTCATCACCAAACTCATTAATGCCTCCTTCATTACTGGCACAATTCCGCGTAACCTAAAAGAATCCTGGGTACTCCCCCTTCTGAAAAAACAAACACTGGACCCTAAGATTACCACAAACTACAGGCCCATCACCACAGTGCCTTTCTTATTAAAAATACTAGATAAGGTAGCATACACCCAAATTCAGAACTTCCTTGAGGTGAATCATCTCCTTGACGCCCACCAATCCGACCTCTACATGACACAGACTGCCCTTATCGATTTAAAGGCCCAAATAGACTCACTCAGAGACGAGGGTAAATTAGCACTCCTCCTCCTACTAGACTTCTCAGCCGCCTTTGACCTGGTGGACCACAAAGTCCTGTGTAATCACCTAGACTTTGCGGCCCACTTTTCAGGGAAGGCTATAGTCTGGATACAGTCATTCCTTAGTGACAGGACCATGAGTGTGTTCTCCCCCACAGTGGCAGCAGACCCGATACCTACCACCTGTGGAGTGCCCCAGGGATCTTGTGTCTCGCCAACACTCTACAATATCTTCACCATGCCACTCTTTGATGATCTTGACAATCTGGGTATCACCAGATTCTCCTACCACTTACCGGGGATTATGTGGAAGATCTGGCTTTGGTGAACAGAGTCTATAGCATCGTTCAGGCATGGATGGCCAACCATGGCCTATGCTTGAACGATGACAAAACAGAGCTCATCATCCTGGGCACCACAGCTCGCATCTCTAAACCAAACCCCAATTACTCAGCTTTCATCATCAATGGGAACACTATTAAGGTCGCCAGAGAAAAACACTAGGTTTCTACCTCGATTCGACCTTATCCTTTACTAAACAGATAAACTCATTGGCCTCATCCACGGCCTATACATGTAAATTAATTAGAGCCGGGAAACAATTCCTATCCGATGACAGTTGCCTAATTCTATCCAGAGCCCTTATCCTCTCTAAATTAGATTATTGTAATTCCCTCTACAAAGGGGTATCTAAACAAACCATCAACAGAATACAAGTGCTCCAAAATAATGCACTTAGAGCGGCCCTAGGTATTCCCAGAAGAGCACATATTTCTGAAACAAGAAGGAAACACAAATGGCTCTCTACCCAAGAAAAAAAAAAAAATCAACCTCAAATCTGCCTCCCTCATACACAAATGCTTAAACAACAAAGCTCCTAGCTACCTAACAGAACGATTTACTAGAAGAAACTCTACTAGACCAACAAGAATAACCAGCCCCAACTGCCTTCTAGTGCCCAGATTTAAACTGTCCACTATTGGAGGGTCCAGTTTCCCAGTTAGGGCAGCTCAATTGTGGAACTCCCTACCTCGCGCACTTGGATATGACCTAACGTTCAACAAATTCAGAAAGAACACAATAAAATGGATCACTGAGAATGCTATGTAACCCTCATTCTCCCCACGCTCCTACCGCATGTATTGCACCTAATATAGATTTGCTATTATGTTAAGTCAGTCCTCTGACTTGTTGTCAGCATACCGTTTGTATTTGTACTTTATTGCCTAACCTTCATCCAGTGGAGCCAAGAAAATTGTTCTACCATGTTCTGTAAACTTGTAACTTCTGTAACCTCTGTAACTAAGCTGTAACCCTTCGTTTCACATGCGCCCTGCTACCTCAGGGTCCGGCGCGCACAATAAATAAAATAAACAAACAGTGAGATTACCCACCATGCCCATATTTGTGAGGTTCTCACACAACACGATTGTACTGTACTAGGTTGTATAAACTGCCCAAGTGGGCAAACTGAATCAAGACAACGCTGGGTTTGGAATCAGAGACCTCATTCACAGTTTGCGGAGCACAAAATCATTGCATATTGGCCACCTTACCCATAAATCCTTAAGTGGAGATACATGCTGAATAAATGTACTCAAACAAAGCAGAATAGCCCCTTAACATTGCAGGCATTGACACTACACCCGAGGGACCTGTAGCCTATTCGCTACACCGGTAAACCTGAGTCAAGAACAGGTAAGGATCGGTGCCACCACTGGGTCAGTGAACCTGTCGGGGGGGGGGAGGGGGCTAGGGGGGGGAGGAGCAATAGAAATAAAATAGAAAATGAGGGCCAATCAGGTTACATTAGCCATGGCATTATTAACGTCCTTGCTCATCGTGCCCATGCTAAGCTATCATCTACATTAGAGAGTCATTCATACATGAAAATATCATACATAACTGCTTTTCAAATAAATCCAAGTTATTGCTGGGTATGCAGCTACCTGCCACACCATTCCGAAGATACTTATCCTCTTGTTGCTGTCTCTGACATAGCACTATGGAACTACTCAAATTTGGTGCTGGGAAGCACAAATTTGATGACCTTTCAGGGTCAAAATAGATTATCCAAAACACTTAGCATACCACTTCCCTCTTTGTGTGGAGATAAAGAAAGGAGAAGGGCGAATGCTGGGTAATACAACAGGGTGTAACATTACAGTCGTACTGCTAGCTAATGAAACTGCCTTACTGAAAGGAGAAAATTGGGGAACAGACTGTCTTGAAGGCACATGGAACAATACCACGGATCCTGTATTAAAATTACAGGAAAGGCAACACTAGTTTAAGAATGTTCATGCCTCTTATGCCATTTAGCAGTATTCTTGCAACAAGACTAACAGCACCATAGATATAGTGAAGGGCAATGCTGGCCGCCAAAGGTTATTGCAAAATCACGCAAACATGAACACAGAGTCATATTCTAACCCGTGTGCCCTAAATAATACTAGTCCTCCACTACCACAAGGGCTGTTTTGGCTCTACAGGACAAGTGTGTATAAGTCACAAACTTCCCCATGGGTTGACTTGATTGCCTACGAGTTAAGCATGGCCATGGGCCTCTTATCTCCACCTTGTTTGAGGCTGTAAAAATATACCCGTGATGATCTGTCATTTCATGTCAACATTCACCCTAGGCTGCGTCTCTGCATGCCTAGGTTTGTGTGCTTGCCAACATGATTAAATATATACAGCCAGAAATTGTAAAGTGCTTGTGCTCAAAGAGATACCACTCTGAGGTATTACTCTGAATTATACACTTGACACAGGAGTTATCATGTTAATGTATTTCATATGACCCCCTATCTTCTGAGGGCTCTAATTTTCATTAAACAAGCTGAAGCAAAAGCAGATATAACATAACACCTATGAACAAGATTGTCATGTGGACAAAGAGCATGTTTGAATAGACAAATAATAGAACAAGTGGTTGTTTTAGTTTAACAGCATGCGTAACCTTTATGTCTCATGGAGCTATGCTACACTATACTACACGCCATCAGCCTAAATGCACTCAGCAATTCCCACCCTTC
This sequence comes from Ambystoma mexicanum, assembly GCF_040938575.1. Lineage (NCBI taxonomy): Eukaryota > Metazoa > Chordata > Amphibia > Caudata > Ambystomatidae > Ambystoma > Ambystoma mexicanum. The sequence continues at coordinate 414,252,317 of NC_090934.1, read as the reverse complement.
ACTCACATTCAGAGCAAGATGTGCTGCAAATGAAACTGCGCCTTCTGGGGTTTACGAATCCTGCTTAGCTGGTCCTGGGTCTTTCTTTCCTGCTGCTGCTCAGGAGTCCTCTGTTCTGCACTCCTGCCCAGCCCTGCAGTCCTCGATGCACAGGCACGTCTGCTGTTTTTTTCCCTTTCCCTTTTGCTTGGGCCTTGTATGTATGAAGGCACATGGTTTACATTCCTGTGTGCCATATCCGCTATCTCGAAGATTAAAGCCTAGAGCTTAGCGTGTCACTGTGCTTGCTGAGTTTAGCTCTCCTATGCCTCCACTGTACTCTATGGTCCATGGCTTTGCAAAGAGACATTTCTCTCACTTGTTACTTCTTAACCTTGCAGACATGCACAACTCTTCTGTTCATGTCTTCCAATTTTCTGTTCTTGAATCTTTATCAGATATAACACTTATTGGTGTGAAGTCAACGCTTGCACCTCCTGGTGTGCAGTTAAAAAAGGCAGTTTTTAGCTTGCGGTTTGCTTATCTGCCAGAACAGCAAAGCGCCACTTCCTGGACCTTGATAAGGCCAAGAAAATCCGTCCAGCAAGTGTGCCCATCAGTCTTCTGTGAAAACTTGTGCTGTATGTTTGATGAACATTCTTCAGCTATTACTGGCGCTGCATGCTGATAAAATGTTAAAAATCTGTCTTTTGCAGTTTGTATTGTTTCACTGGTTACAGACCATATGAGATGTGAAAAGCTGTCTTAAATTAGGCTTGATATCATGTCAGGGTGAGACGATGCACCCTCACAAATGTGGTTCCCAGGTTACGGCTGTTTAAGTCCCCCCCCCCCCACCTCTTCCTGGCAAAAGTAGAAAATGCTTGCTCAGTGCATAAGAGGAGCGAAGAGGATGCACTTGCAATTGTGGATACTTACCGCCAATTAACATCTGGGGAGACTGTTGGAGTGGGAGTATGGTGCGTAGCTGCAGGGTTTGGGGGTTGCATATATGCCACAGGCAGCACTTGCGCTAGTTGCCAATGAGACAGGCCACATGCTGGATGCTCAGGAACAGGGCGCAATAAGGACTATGGTCCTACAAAAGAAACTAGCCCTGGATATGACTCTGGCAGCTCAAGGAAGAGTCTGTGCTGCCCACAGCCCCACATACCGCTCTATGTATTGGCGGACAGCATTCACAAGCATGTTTGGTGGCTGGGGGGTCAAAAACATGGTCATGTTTCTCCTAGCAGGCATACTCATATTGGCAATAGGTTGCATGTTTTTGAAGTTGATCTCAGCCTGGTGCACTAGTAGCATGAACAACATTACCACAATAGCTTTTCAGACACTCCCTGACACAAGCGTAGGGGGAGTGGATCAAAACTTTAGTCAGGAAGAATATCTCAGACTGACTATGATTATAGATTAACGTTTTAAAGTACAATAATATCAAAAGCGGAACTGTCCGGTGTCATTTTGTCTTTGACTTTACAGCAGAAGCTCCAGCATTTTAAGTTTATTGCGACAGTTAGAGAAACACTTGCTTTAGACAAATGTTCACACTCAGACTGAAGCTTCAAACTTGAGATAAAAAACAATGGGGGAAGGAGGAATCCTGTGAGTAAGCGATGGCAGAGGGTTGTTTGTCAAGGAAGAGAAGGGTGGAGGGGATGCTTTCTCCACCAACAAGCAGAGGTCATTTGTGTCCTGAGAGCAAGGCTATGTAAACTTTCCACTATAATAAATAGTACATTGTGACTGGTTTACTGCAGACTTTGAGGCTGTGTCTAGACATGATTATTGATCAAAATCGAAGAGAGCATAAGATGAAATATGTACACATTCTTTGCTCGTCATTGGATATGTTTGCCATAAATTATGTAGGCAGTTTTGAGGAATAAAAAAGGCAGATGGGACAACCAACATTTGCGCATAATTCTAAGAACCAGACAGTGTGTGTGCATTTATGTCTGCTGCGCCCTTCTCCTAAATGCCCCTTCACAAGCGAGAGACTGGATGTGAACATTAGCCTAAAACGTACCATCAGATAAGAGGTCCCAAGCAAACAGTGCAACCTTCCTGTATTGGCAGTATCAGTGTAAGGGGAGGCCGAACCAGAGCTTGGAGAAGACCAGCAAGAGAGCAGCCTCAAACGTAAGTTGGATGTAAGTTGCAAAATGCCCTTTTATGCTGCAAGCTGCCAGGAGATGCCTGGGTGCAGCAAACAATTGTGGGGGTTTCACCTGGAATTCTTTGTCGATGCAATACAAGTACTAGCCATAGCAAAGGTAAGGTTTGCCAGAGAAAAGAAATGTCGGACGAGAAAGTAAGAAGCTTTACACCAATAAAATAGTGCAGCTGCTCAGGCACCCTCTGTTTTCGTGAGCAACCTTTTTCGGATCCACCGAAAACGGAAGGTGCGTCCAATAATCAACTTATGGATATACAATGATTTTCTGATCTAACGGCACTTCAAAAAGGTAAGGGGTACAAATGCTCAGGGACACCCTCTTTGAGGGGATTGGATGGCTCCGGTAGATCTGAAAGAAGCTTGCCTGTCTATTTCGATCTTACGGACACACAAGCGCTTCCTCTAGATTCAAGTGGAGAGGTCAGGACTGGGAATTTTGCAAGCCCGTCTGTTGGGCTTTTCCAAGTACACGGTTGGTTCACAAAAGTGATGAAGACAGTGGTAGTGGCTCTCGGAGAGGGGGGCGTGTGCTTGATTATCTACTAGGACCATGTGATTTTCATGTCCCAAAACACCAAAGTTCTTCAATCACGGATAGACATGGTGGTACAGCTTAAGCAAGACCTAGTGTTTCGGGTAAAGTGAGAGAAGTTCACCGAAGGTGGGAGCTACCAGGATAGAAATTCGAAGTCTACTGAAGAAGGAAAGCTTTTTGTTCAGGTAGCTGGCGAGAGGCATAGGTCTACCATCATCCATGCAATCAATATTTTGTGGGCCTCCTCATTACAGGGCCCTGCACAGGTTGAAGAACATGCATCACAAAAAAGATGCTTCATACACACAAAAAAGATTCCTCTCGGAAGAACTCATAATAGAGTTGCAATGGTGGCTCACCATCCATTTTCAGGACAGCCCCAGACTCGAATATTGAATAAGATGCTAGCAGATCGGGATGAGGAGCTTGGGGTGGGAGCGTGTCCACAGGTGGCAAGTGTACACCAGAGGAGGTCCAGGTGCTGATCAACTGCTTGGAGCTCTTGTCGGGATCATTTGCTTGCTAGCCAAAGACACAGAACTGCTTTATCCCCCCCAAGGATGGACAACTTAGCTGCAGTCAAGATACATCAACCACATGAGGGGAAAGGCGGAGGACAGGGTTCAAGATATTAGCCAATTTTTTTAAAGGTTTTTGGCACTATTAGTCACAGAGACAAAATGCAGTGCTGCCAGAGTATATTCCAGGTCAGACCAATGAAAGAAGATTGGAATTCATGGAATCTGCTGGATAGCCGTAGGAAACTGGACAAGGAGATTTTTCAGATCTGATCTCTTTGCATCCATGTTCAACAACCAGTTGCCGCATTTTTTCAGTTGGAGGCCAGATCTGTTGGCACTTGCTTCGGAATGCCTTCCTACAGAGTTGGGAGGAGACGACGAACTATGCATGCCTGCCATTCGCAACAGTGGCAAAGTCATTAGTAAAAGTGAGGCGACACCAGGCAGTGCTGGTCCTGGTGGTGCCCTTCTGGATGACGCAAGTCTGGTATCCGGCTCTACTGGAACATTCCCCTAATTTTCCAATCAGACGAACTCGGAGTTGACTTCTCCGAGGTATCACCTAGATTTTCCCCATCTATTAGTCAAGAGCGCATTACTGATGCTCATGGCTTGGAAGGTTTCAGAGTGCAATGGTCAATCCCAGGTCTTTCAGAGAAAGTGAAAGGTCGCATAAGACACAGTTGGGACCCCTCCACTCTCAAATGTTACAGAACAGCATGGGAAGTGTGGCTTTGCTGGTGTCTGGAACGGAAGGGAGATTTGGCTTGAGCCTCATTAGCACTGGTGCTCAATTTTCAAGCTTTACTAGTGGAAGTGGGGAGAGTCTATAGGATGCTCAATTCTTACCATTCTGCTATTTCATCAGGGCACGTGCAGGTGGACAGAGCTCCAGTGGAAGTGAATCACTTGGTTTGTAGGTTGAGAGGAGTCAAGATGATGGTGCCACCTGAACCGAAGTATACACCTTTGAGACATTAATCTGGTTCTAAATCTTTTTTCAAACTGGCCAAATAATGAAAGCATGCCACTATCTTGTATGTTTTCTCTGTATAATATCCTTTCAGAGGGTTTCTGATGTGCAAGCTCTAGAACTGGCCGGGAGATCATAATGTCTAGGAGGTTGAATTGTCACTCTAGGTCAGACTTGTATCCCACCTTTGTAGATCATCCCAAGCTGTGTGTGGTGCGATGTCTGAAGGCTTACAAGGATACAGCAGAGATTAGGAGAAATAAAGGAGAACCGTCGCTCATTTCTGTGAGAAGACCGCATAACCCGGAACTCAGATTCTTTCCCGACTCTAGGGTGTTGGGGTGTCAGTCTAGAAAAATGGATACCTCTACTGTTTGTGACCGCAAACGTATTTTGATGGCCGTGGGCCAACCGTCTCATGCACGATTTGACAGAATATAGGTTTCCGAGTTTGCCAATGAATGGCCATTTTGATGTAACAAGAATCGCAATTTTGTTTTCTAACCATTGCTCATTGCTTTCTGTTCTTATTGCTTCGCAGTACATTTTCTTCTTACACTGCTCGACTGTCTGCACGTAAAAGGACAAGGCCGCAGGGCTGCGAGGATAACAAGAGTTCGTTGAAACACAACGTAGGCAGCGCCACGAAGAATGCCCGGCTCCCTCCCGAATGTAGCCTTGAAGCAGAGATGCAGGGCATTTAATCATTTCGCAGCTGCCAGCCAGTCTCATTATATGGTAGAATATGTTAGAATAAAGCAGCTAAAGGCTTGAATTATGCTCTTCTTACGGCCACCTCTTTGCTGAGCCCCGTTAGAGCGTGTCGGCTCTCAGGATACGAATAGCACCTCATAGATAGCAAGGTCTGGAATGCAACTCTCCCCCCGTATGTAGGTCGCTTCCAAGAACAGAAGCGCTGTGGTTCTGTTCAACAACTGAAAGATGGCTCCGCACTCACAAATTGCAAATTGTTACTAGAATAGATGTTTGAAGGTGTCATAGTTGTTGGAGATGTCCATCATCACACCAAGTTCAAAGAAACCCAATAAAAGGGGGGTGTTAATCATGTCATAGCTGATTGATATGCATTTTGTATATATGTAACTGATGTACGTAATTCACTCTCTTGTGTCCCTCGAGATCTAGAGATACACGTTGCGGGGCATGAGACCAAGTTGGCCAACTGAGACTTTTGCTTTGCAATAAACCCTAGCTTTGGGAATACAACCTCGTGTCTGGCGTATCTATAGTGTGTGTGGTGACTCGCATTGTTTCCATAGACGTAAGGGACCCCGAGGGGCCCCTTTCAGGATGGCACCCGAATAGCCACCCTCCCCCACTTGTTCCATCGCATATGTTGCAATTGAGTAAGGCGGAGAGCGGCACGATCGAGCCGGGATCAAGGGGTGTTCGGGCACTCTGTAGAAGTGATGACTCCTTTGCAGATCTGCACACATCTGATCCCTGATCGACGTGCCTGGCTAGAGAACAAGAAGGCGAGGGTCCCGAAACGAGGCGGAAGCCAAGAAATGCAGACATGTCGTCATTTGGTGCATCAGTATACAGACGACTTGATTTATCAGGTGAGTCATTTCCCGATTCAAAGTAATCCTGATATTGGTTGAGAGTTGACTTTGCAAAATCAAACGCCCTAGGTAAGGTTGATTAATCAGGGGGAAGGTTGAAACATGCCTGGGGTATTGTCTACCCTAGCGGGGTTTTTCCGCTGTGGTAGACAATCTTTGGAAGATGACCAAATTGTACCAACTGGGGGAACGCCGGCGTATGAGATGTATGTGAAGTATGGAGTGGGTGCAATCATATTCAGTGGCCGATTAATGGTAGTTTTGAGATAGCAAGAATAGATAACTTGGAAAGGGTGTTGATAAGAAAGAAAGCGCGTCCTGCAGCATTTGATACCTTTAAAGACTGGAGAAGGGAAGCAATGCTCCGATTTAGAAGTAGAGCGAAGCATGCGCGCAGGCATAAATCGAAAGGTAAAGTAGCGGAAGAGAAAGAAGAGGAGGAGTGGACTGAGAGTCTAAGAAGGACAGGTAGGCGTGACCAGTTGAATATAGAAAAAATATACCCACAACGAGAATTACACATAGCAGATGAATTGATAGAAAACATATTGACCCATACAAAACAAGGCCCTGGATCAGAAGTGAGGCCAGACACGTCAGTAACTATTGCCCAAACCCAGCCCGTAGCCCAAGCTCTCCCTCCGGTAGCCCAAGCCCTCTCACAGCCACAGACCACGCACGTAACACTTCCTATTAGCCAACCAGGCCCACAACAGACACTCCCTGTTCCCATTGTCCCATCCGCACCTCCCACCTCAGACACAGACGCGGTACCGTCAGTTCCTCCCGGGGTTGAAGTTGAAACCAGGGGGGCGAGAGGCGGGACTGAACAACGGGGATGCACGAAGGTAACTTGCAGTGCGATCAGCAAAGAAAGGAAGGTGGAATTGCAGCAACAGGCAGAGATGTATATAGACAGGAATGATGGGACGGCAGCATTGGCTTCGATGTATGACTTCCGAAGAAGCAACGAAGGACAGGTAGTGTTGGAATGCATGGGTGAATATTTGGTGGAGAAATGGAAACAGTTAATTGGAAATTTCCACTGCAGCAATTGTTAGATTTGAATGCATTAGCACGCTGTAGGGCGAGGGATGAAGAAGTGAGAGAACATGTATATGGACTTTTTGAACTTAAAGATGAATTAGATAATGATTATGCCGAAATGTTTACTACACCTGGGTACAGGGGTAAGGATATCGGGAGACATCGGAAGGGAATGCAGGGGTCACATAGTGAACGGCAGCAGTTACCATCAACAGGGCAGAAGGAAATGGTGGACGAATTATCGCTGTTAAAACAGATGGGGGCGGACTTGAAAGCATGCCTATTGAAAACGCAGGTACTACTACAGCAAGTAGTAGGACATAATAGAGGGAGAGGGAATGCACAAGGAAGGAGTAATTTGAATATGCATGGGGGAACAGTGGGACCAAATCAGTGCGTATTGTAAGGAGGAAGGACACTGGCAAGTACAATGTCCGCATCTGCAGAATAGAAATGGGTCTGGTCAGAGGAGACAGCATAGAGGACACCAAGCAGCAAATGGACCAAATAGGAATAGTATGCAGCAGCACCACAATAATGGAGGTAATCAAAACCAAGCCCAAAACCAAAATGCCCCTAACCAGAGACAGGGACAGCAAAACCAACAGTATGGAAATCAGAGTGGGTGAAATAGAGGAAAGAGTGGGAACATTTTCGATACACAGCCAAACACGTATTACAGTAACAGCAATGATTGCACACCGGACGATGTGTTATTTCCCCAATAGGACAGCCCAGGACAGGGGTCGGAAACAGTGTCTATTCCCGTGAATCAGAGAGGACCCTACGTAGAAATAAGAGTCGGGAATGAGGAGCACCACTTTCTTGTAGATACAGGAGCGCAGAAGTGTTCAATAAACCACCACTTGGTTCCGGATATACCACTGTCAGGGCAAAAGAATGTTTCCGTAGGGTTCGCAGGTACACCAGTCATAAACCCAGTGTCCCAACCAGTCCCAGTTACTATAGGACCGTTCACTGTACACTGTCCTTTCCTTTTAACAGAAAATTGTGGGGAGAACCTGTTGGGATTAAATTTGTTGAAAAAATTAGGTTCTGTTATACATTGCACGGCACACGGGGTGTTCCAAACGATTTGGCCACATGATGCCCCTGTGTCAGAATTCATGTCTGAAACTTTACCAGGAGAACTAAGTAAAGTGCCAACCTGTATATGGGCAATGCATGACAACGATGTAGGATGCTTGAAGATAGAGCCAGTAAAGATCATTTTGAAAGAAGGTGTTACCCTAACGCGAATTCCCCAATACAGAATTTCGGCTGAAGGTGAGAAAGGATTGAAGAGTATTGTTAAAGATTTGGTGAAATTAGGGGTAATTGAAGAAATTACAGGCAGTACATGCAACAGCCCGATTCTTCCAGTTTATAAAAAAGGAGGCAATGAAGTACCCTACCGTTTTATAATTGATTTGCGCGCATTAAACAAGGTAGTAGATCCACAATTTCCTTTAGTGCCAGATGTCACTACAATATTGACAATGATACCTGTTTCAGCAGTATATTTTAGTGTAGCTGATCTAAAAAACACGTTCTTCAGCATTCCAGTGGACAAGGACAGCAGATATTTGTTCGCGTTCACATTAGGAGGACAATCATTTACATTCACACGGATTCTGCAAGTTTACACGGAAAGTCAGAGTAGAGCACTAAAAGAGCAGTTAGACATGCTAGACTTACCAGTGGGTTGCGTACTCTTGCAATACATAGACCATCTATTGTTAGCTGCTGACACAGAGGAGATTTGTAAAGAAAGCACTGTATTTCTACTGTCACACCTAGCGGCACATGGCCATAAAGCAAGTTTGAAGAAATTTCAATATAATCGAAAGGAGGTGGCCTATTTGGGCTACCTACTTTCGAAAGAAGGGAGAAGGCTAACGCCAGAACGCATAGAAAGTATTTCTTGTATGCCTATTCCAAAGACACAGAAAGGAGTCAGAGCCATAATAGACATGGCTTCATATTGCCGAAAATGGATTGGTAATTTTGCGTTAATTGTGAAACCGATGGTGAATTTGACTAGAAAGGATGCGGCTATGCCGTTACAGTGGGATGAGGAATGCCGGAAAGCATTTGATCAATTGAAAACTGTATTATGTTCGGCTCCAGTTTTGGGCATGCCGAATTATGAGAAGGTTTTTAGACTGTTTGTGTGTGAAAGTGAAGGATGTGCATTGGCGGTTTTGACACAGGAACAAGGTGGAAGAAATAGGCCATGCAGCTATTTTTCTTCTGCGCTGGACCCTGTAGCGCGCGCACTACCACGATGTTTTCGATCTGTCGCGGCGGCTGCTGCGTCAGTGAAACAAACAGAAGGGATGGTATTGGGGCATACTTTAATTCTGATGGTGCCACATGCCATAGACGTTCTATTAAAAGGGACACAGATGCAACACCTCACCTCTGCTAGATTGACAAGATATGAGATTATCTTGTTCGCGCCCCATATCCAAATTATGAGGTGTAGCGCTTTGGATCCTGCAGAATGAATGCCACCAACCATAAAAGAAATTGGGGAGAATGAATCACCCCCCACACAATTGCTTAATGGTCACTGAGGAAGAAACCAAGGGGAGAGTTGATTTAAGTGATACCCCACAGAAAGACCCAGATGGAGAGTTATTTTGTGACAGCTCATGTTTTAAATTACCTGACGGCACGACAACTGCCGCATATGCTATCACTACCCTAGAGAGTGTTGTAGAAAGCAAAAGAATCCCCTACAATTCGGCACAAGCTACAGAGATAATAGGATTAACCAGAGCCTGCGAGATTTCTGAAAATTTGAATGTGAATATATATACCGATAGTATGCTTTTGGGGTGGTTCATAACTTTAGTCGACTCTGGGCTGAGAGAGGGTTTTTGACATCACATGGTGCCAGAATTCAACATGGCCCTTTGATTGTACGATTGCTGTCTGCACTCGCGCTTCCAAAACGCCTAGCAATAGTGAAATGCGAGGCACACAAAAAGGTAACATACAAAGTAGGAGAGGGAAACGCGTTTGCAGACAGAATTGCGAAACAAACTGCCACTGATTTAAATACCAAAATGATGACGGTTCAGACTGAGGAAGTACCCTGTATGATAGAAAATGGAGTTGCCATTGTCAAAGAAATGCAGGCCGAAGCTACGGCCGATGAAATACAAGGGTGGGCAGAGGGCTCTGCTGAGTTAGATCTGGAAGGTTGTTGGGTGGACAAGGGAACTAGAAACTGGATGTTGCCAAATTCCTATGTGACTGCAATGGTCACAATGGCCCACAGCCCTACCCACATCTGTGCGAAAAAGATAATACAGCACCTATCTACAGTATGGCAGAATGTAAACATAAAGAAGAATGCAGAGAGGTTGGTGCAGAACTGTATCACGTGTTCACAACACAATGTAGGAAAGGGAACAGTGACTCCAATAGGCAGTTTTGGCCCACCCTCCATGCCGTTTGAGGTGATCCATTTTGATTTCATAGAGATGGAGAGATGCCAAAACTTAAAATGCATCTTAGTGGTGATCTGTGCATTCAGTAACTGGGTGGAGGCATATCCCTTGAAGGACTGCACAGCAATGAGCACGGCAAAAGTAATGCTTAAAGAATATTTTTCCCGTTTTGGCTTGCCCCGTGTCTTATGGTCCGATAATGGCCCACATTTTGTGGGTGCAGTGGTGTTACAGATATGTGCGGGTCTTCAGATCGATGAGAGATTCCATAGTTCAAGGCATCCGAGTTCTGCCGGTCTTGTGGAGAGGCGCAACGGGATTCTCAAGTCAAAGATCAGTAAAATATGTGCGGGAAGCAAGTTGAGTTGGGTGGATGCATTACCAATAGCACTATTATGCATGCGTACGTCTGTACAGGCTAGAACTGGGCTCTCCCCGTACGAAATCGTAATGGGGAGGCCGGCAAATGTTTGGTGTGCACCTCAGCCAAAACGACTTAGAGAGGTAGAACATCCTGTGCTTAGTACTTATTGTGGCCTTTTAATGCAGAAATTGCGTTTGATTATCAGCAGGTGCAGGAGGCATTACCAGTGAGATACACCGGTCCGGGGCACGCGCTGGAGCCAGGAGACTGGGTGCTGCTTAGAAATTTTGAAAGAAAGTCATAGTTAGCACCCAGGTGGCGCAGCCTCTATCAAGTACTCTTGGCAACGCAGACGGCGATACGGGTGGATGGACGGAAGTCGTGGATCCATGCCACCCATGCAAAAAAGATTCCAACTTCACTGAAAGACTTGCCTGACCCAGACGACCGGAAAGAGACAGCGGTCCCAGAAACGGAAGAACCTGTTGCCAGTACGCAGCCACCAAATCTGCCCAAACGAGAAGTGAAACTCGAAACAAAGCCTGAGACGATTGCCAAAAAGGGGGAAGGGCAAAGAGTGCCCCAACATTGCCCAGCAGAATCGACATCACTGTTGGCCAACACAAAATCTGCCTTGCAAATACCAGCAGAAACATGTACCCCTTTGGCGCCCACCAGCACTTGCCAGCACGCCAAAGACCGAATCTGCATCACTGGCGCGGTGCTCACAGGACCTGCAGTAGCGCCACAGGTGGACTTTGAGCCTGAATCTGGAAGTGCACGGGCACTGTTCACGGATCACACGATACCAGGAGTGAGGCGATACAATTTACGGCCTCGAAAGACAAAGTGATCCACAGTTCTTTGGCGTTTTATATCAACCTCTGGTTCTTCTCATGGACGGAGAAGGAACTAGAGGTGTAGAGGAGAGAAGCGTGAGAATTGTGCAAGTCGGACAATTCAAGACTCGCGGCTCCTCGGTGCGATCATAAAAAGTACATGTGTCCTGAACCAGAGTGGACAAGCTGGGCGCACATGGTACTAAGGCAATAAGATAACTGATCAAAGGTCCTCTGAGCAGTATGAGAAAGGACAAGTGATCTTGCCTAAAAATAAATAAGCAAATCCAGGCTATAAAGGACTGGCAGAACTGAACTGTGACAATTCCGTTGAACTTATTGACATCAGAGCAAGTGCAACGAAGAGAGATATCCACGACGAACTGTAATAAGGAAGGAGGACGATGAGAAACATGTCGGGACCGGTTCTAGCCTCCTCCTGCATCACTGCTGAGAATGAGTCAATTATAAAGACTGTAAGCTTAAGAAAAACGCATGGTAAAAAGAATTGTATGCTGGCACTGACAATAATTATGTGCTTTATGAGCGTGGTAGCACCAATAACGACAGCCCTAATATTATGGTATGTGGAATCGATACACCCATTAGAAATGTTTTTACCAATAGATAATATATCCACTATGAAAGCCCGGTTCAGGTGATTACTTATACCCTGCCCCCAATGGAAGAAAGACACAGGGAAGGTTTTGGGAATAAAACCTTGTTATTAATTATGAATATGACATGCAATTCTGAAGAAAAAAAAATCCTGGGTATGTGCCCATTTACCACAGCATGCTGGGAAAGGAATAGGTTGGTATGTACAGCCATTACCATTAAGTTCTGCATGTAGTGCATCTTTAGGTGCAATGTTCTATGGGAAATGGAATGAGAGTAGTACGGGTCAATTAGACAGAACCAACATGAATGAGTTTGAGGAAATAATAATGAAGCCTGTGGGTTGTTCCATATTCCATAAAGCACAAGTAATGGCCCCAGAGCCCACGAGGAAAAGTACGCGGAGATAACACGACAAAATAGACAAGATAGATTGTCCCCACCAGAAAAAACATCTGTAATGACGTTTTGTGTAAGAACAGATGGGGACAAAGATGCAATCACCCCCCATTTTACACGGTGAATTATAGCCCAAGAACTGTCCCTTTTTGTCTAAAAAAGAAAGGCTCCTTTTCAGTAGGAACATATACTGGATACATGAATACAGTGGTATTAAAATGGGAAATAAAACCAGTATATGTGGGAGATCTAGTTTATTTTATATATGGAGAGAAAGCATATCCTTGGTTGCCCAGAAACTGGGGAGGTACATGTTACCAAGGTCTACTGTTCCCAGGAGTATTCCTCTTAGAAACAGCAGACATGGCCAGACTATCCAGAGCTAGAGTCAAAAGGACTAGCGAGGGTGTTTTGATAGCGACTGACGTAGCAAAATCATTCATTCCATTCTTAGGGCAGATAGTGAACTCCTATAATATAAGGCAACTGTCCAGAATACTAAAAAATACCATAAACACAACGACAGATATACTATTGAACATGACGTTGGAAGAAAGAGGAATCAGGTTAATGAGGCTGCAAAATAGAATGGCTCTCGATGTGATCCTGGTTGATCGTGGGGGAATTTGCAAAATAGTGGGATCAGCGTGTTGTGTACATGTAGATGACTATTCCCCTGCGATCTTTGAAGCGATAAAGAAAATGCATGTCCTAAGTTCCGAACTCATTACTGGAGAAGGAAGCTGGGGAATAGGGTCTTGGTTTTGGGGAATACTGCCTTCTTGGGGATGGAAGTTTATTTCGATATTAGTAGTGGTGTTTGGAATATTCATAACTTGCTGTTGCATACACTGCCTACCAATAGTTTGCGCTGAGGTAACTGAGGGATGTATGCATATGATGACAAGGAAAAAACAAACTCATGGTCGATGGAGCTGAGCAAGACACAAATTAGATGAAACAGTAAAAGAGTTGATGGCTATAGATATTGATGAAGATGATGATGTTTACGATCGTATGCAAAATTCAGACATAAGTACTTCAGACTCATCATCATTAGAGGAGGTTTCAATAAATATATGAGAAGTTTGGCATACGGCCAAAGGAGGGTTTGTCAATCTAGAAAAATGGATACCTCTACTGTGTGACCGCAAACGTATTTTGATGGCTGTGGGCCAAATGTCTCATACATGATTTGACAGAATATAGGTTTGCGAGTTTGCCAATGAGCGGCCATTTTGATGTAACAAGAATCGCCATTTTGTTTACTAACCATTGCTCATTGCTTTCTGTTCTTATTGCTTCGCAGTACATTTTCTGCTTACACTGCTCGACTGTAAAACATTGTTGTCTGCACGTAAAAGGACAAGGCCGCAGGGCCGCGAGGATAACAAGAGTTCGTTGAAACACAAACGTAGACAGCGCCAGGAAGAATGCCTGGCTCCCTCCCGAATGTAGCCTTGAATCAGAGCTGCAGGGCATTTAATCATTTCACAGCTGCCAGCCAGTCTCGTTATATGGTAGAATATGTTAGAATAAAGCAGCTAAAGGCTTGAATTATGCTCTTCTTACAGCCCCCCTTTGCTGAGCTCCGTTAGAGCGTGTCGGATCCCAGGACACGAATAGCACCTCATAGATAGCAAGGTCTGGAATGCAGCTCTCCCCCCGTATGTAGCTCGCTTCCAAGAACAGAAGCGCTGTGTTCTGTTCAACAACTGAAAGATGGCTCCGCACTCACAAATTGCAAATTGTTACTAGAATAGATGTTTGAAGGTGTCATAGTTGTCGAAAATGTCCATCATCACACCAAGTTCAAAGAAACCCAATAAAAGGGGGGTGTTAAACATGTCATAGCTGATTGATATGCATTTTGTATATATGTAACTGATGTACGTAATTCACTTTCTTGCGTCCCTCGAGGTCTAGAGATACACGTCGTGGGGCATGAGACCGAGTTGGCCAACTGAGACTTTTACTTTGCAATAAACCCTAGCTTTGGGAATACAACCTTGTGTCTGGCGTATCTATCGTGTGTGGTGACTCGCCTTGTTTCCATAGACGTAAGGGACCCCTAGGGGCCCCTTTCAGGGGGGACATCTGAAGCAGTAATACACAAAGCGCGACTCTGGGCTCATTCAGCAGGAGGCAACTGGGGTGTCAAAAGCCTTGCAGCTGGGTGCTAGGCGGGAGGATCTCATGAAAGCAGCTGACTTATAAGAGTTAATTTTCAGAGACCTCTATCTGAGACCAATCGATCAACCGTCACGTTTGGTGGTGAGAAAGCTTTGAGCAAGCACAATGCTCACCTCCAGTTTCGACATAAAATGAAGATTTACTAGACTACCTTACAGGAAAGTCTTCATTCTATTAAAGATATGGTGGTGAGCGGGTTACAACCCTGTATATGGATTAATGTTGTCTAGTTGAGCAATGGGTTTACATGGCTCATGATGGTCAATCTTAATGTGAATTGATTTGAAAGTGACGTTTATGATTTTCTTAAATATGGAATAGTGAACTGTGTACTGTCAGGCTGTTATATTGAGTAGTCTTTACATATTCCCTCCCGATATGAGATTGTTTGTTCTCTCATAGGAGTCGAGGTGAAGCCTTCATGAGCGCGGAAGTCCAGAGAAACCATGCCGGGAGGAGAAAGAAATGACAGTTTTGTATCAAGTTTTTGGATAGCATTGCTTGGCTGCAAAGAAATAATTTAAAGCACGGCTACAGACCTTAAGCACTTAAGGCTCTGATAATTGACCACAGAAGTCACATGCTTACTGTGTTCGACAAACTACATAATTCTTTGCAGTTTTGGGAAATGTAGTTTGGCTGTTAAGCTCTGAATTTTAGTACAATGCTGCTTGAGGAAATAAAGTAAGAAGGAAGCATAATGCTCGCCTCTGTGACTGTCATAATTAGAATGGAGACTTTCCTGTACATTATTCTGGGAAATCTTCATTCGCTATACTACCAAATTTAACGGTCTGTACCCAAGAGGAACCTTTAGACTTGTAGCAGGCCAACCGTGATTCAGTGTCTCATGGGACAGATGTGGAACAAATGGCAAGCTTCTGATTGGCTGTGTGTGTGATACAGGTGCACTACTGCGAAGATACATAATTGTACACAAGATAAAATGTTAAAATTAGCACCAGACCTTAAGGCCACGCCAGTACCTTTCCAGATACAAACCGTGTTTTGGAACTAAAGTAATTTCCAATCACAGCTGGTCAATGTTTGGATTACAGCAAGGTGAGAGGTAACCAACAGTGGCCCCTGTGCCCCAATCGTGGTTCCGCTATAGCTCTCGATCGTCAGTCAAAAGGACAGTTGTGGATGGCTTGTTCAGGTGCGAAAACAATAGCAGGTTCTTAAAGTAACAAAGGAGTGGGAAGTGTGGCTGCCTAGTGAACACCGAATTGCCCTTGCCTCCTGCACTTCAGGCCACTCTCAGGGTGCAGGCAAACAACAGATGGGCACCTGAAGATTATCCCAGGGAACATGTACCTGGGTACGGATATGTGTGGTTTGGCCGTGGCAGAATTGTTCACCAAATCTGTCCCCCCCCATAAACACCCAATACATCCCCTACTCACCTTTTCTTTGTCATGCTTGTCTTACTAACCTCTATCTGGGTAGCACAAGTCGATCAGTATGTCAGAGAGAGGAGATCAGGGGTTTGGAATTAAGGTACAGTTAGCGCCTTAGACACAGCAACGTAATAAAGGTCCTCACAGATGTATAAAAATACTCTTAAGCCCAAAACACATGCAGATAAAGCTTACATAAACTGATATCTACAAATCTGTTATAAAAAAATCAAATCAATTGTAAAAATAGATCATGTAAAGAGGGGAGAGAAAATGTGGTCACAACAATAATGTGAAATCATGGACAGACAGATGCTAACAACAAAAATCACGCGGCTGTAATGTGGATTGGGTCCACAAAGCCCTAAGGCCCAGCCCCAGCCATTTTGAATTTTTGTTTCAAAAGCCCAGCGAAAAAATGCATGATCATATTTGGCATTTCCGGCCAAAAAGCAGGATGGCACCAATAACTGAGCTTATACGCTGAGGAGCAGCCATTGTAAGTAGCCATTGTAAGTATATGGTACTTAAAGCATTATCACAGTAAAAACACTAGTGCATATAAAATAAACAAAGGTTTGCGGCCACCAGCCTGTTGTGTCCACATAAAGGCAAAATAAAGAGTTTCCATAAAGTAAGAGAAAAAAAGACGGTGTCCCTGCGGCACTGAAACTTGGCTTGTGCTGCACTAAAGGAAAGGTAAAAGAAATTAGAGAAGCTCTCCCTGCGCTGGGTGCCATAAAGACTACAAAATGGTCCCCAAATGGCACGAGTAATGCTAAACAAGAGAGGACTCTAACTCAAAGACCCGTCATAAGTCAAAGTCCATAACTGATATGCTGTGGCTCCATTGAAGTCAATGGAGGCAAAGTTGAAATAGTAAAAATGTCCCTAACACTTGGTGAGACTAGGTCCAATCCTACACTTTGCCTTTGCACCATTCTACACAGGATAATATGCCCATATTTCGTATGAATATATCCCACAATGTTACAGTATACATTGGCCAGCCCTCTTCCGAGTCTGCCTGCTGCACCTTTCTGAACCTACACGCTATTCTATTCTCTATCCAATGCAATGAATACACAAGCCCATCTTCATCTACATTTCCCATTCCACCTACAGTCCCTTAAGTACTCCGATTATGCATTCAATCTGACAATGTAAAACATTGTTTTTACTGTAAAGTCTTCCTTTTCGGTTTGCAAAAAAAAAAAAAGATTTGAAGAAAGCAATACAGTAGACTAGAAATGGCTTGACAGCTGTGAAGGTTCAATGGGGAAGCCATTTGCAGGTAAAAGCAAGGAAAAAGAAGTGGTTGTGGTACTCTGGCCCTCTGGTCAGACACGCAAAAACCTACCAATGGTGGAAAGATTGGGAGGGGTGTTTATACTCAGGTTGCCTGGCTGTAGACAGGGGATGGTGTAGTACCTGTCTGGGAAGTAAGGAATAGGAACTAAATTCAGCTCTCTGCATGTGGTTTAATATGTACCGTGGGCAGAGTTCGCACCAACAGCCTACAAGAAAAGGGGGTGGGCAACCAACAGGATGGTGGGTTGATACGAGAGGGGGATTAGATCTCGTTGTGGTAGACCAAAGCAGTTTTGGCTAAAATGTGCAGGTCAGAGACATCGGGATTTCTATGGCTAGTTCTTTATTCACCCTGATGGCTCAAAAACTCTTTACTAGTGGGTGGTTGCCCAGAAAATGTATAGAAGACCTGGTTTATTAACAAGGTGTTTTGTTTTTTCTTAAAACCGCACAGTCCCACTAGTCCATGGGGTGTGCTAAAAAGCCCATGCGTGTCTGGGTCTCCTCCTCCTCCTCCTCCTCTTCCTCTTCTTCCAGATGTCTCAAGCCAACCTCCTCCTCCTCCTCCTCCTCCTCCTCCTCCTCCTCCTCCTCCTCCTCCTCCTCCTCCCAATGTCTCAACCCGACCTCCCCCTCCTGATGTCTCAATCCACGCCAAACTGCTACACTAAACCAAAGGAGATGCATACCAACTCTTATTCAGGTGGTACCTAACCAGTGTCTGACTAACTAAAATGTGTTCATCATTCTTAATTCTTGTCATGAAGTCAGGGGCCTAGGCATGCAAGGGTTGCACGCACAGGAGACCTGGGTGGACACTGTCCTGGCGCCTTTGGCACCAGGCTCATGAACAAAAGTAAACAAGAACATCCATTTAACACCAAAGAACAAGTTACTCTCTTACCTGGTAACGTTCTTTCGATGGGATGGTCCAACGATGTATTCCATATCTTTGACAGTAATCACCACAGCTGTGCTGCTTTTTTGAAAATTGTCTGCGTCCTACGTCGATGACGATGCGCCGTCCCCGAGGACCTCCTCCGACGTCACCCGATGTGATAAGTAGGACGCACAACGCCCGTAGCCTCAGTTGTAGTTTTTTCTCCCACAACATGTGCCACCAGTCTTCTGCCAGTCAGACACACAAGGCCTTGCGGAAACGTAAGCTGCAATCGCATAAGACATTCTGCAGCGGGGAAGGTAGGGAGGGAGCGATATGGAATACGTCGTCGGACCATCCCATCGAAAGAACGTTACCAGGTAAGAGGGTAACTTGTTCTTCGAGGGGATTGGGTCCTCCGACGTATTCCATATCTTTGACAGACTCCCAAAGCAGTACCAAAGCAAGGGGGTGGGAAAAGAATTTAGAACACAAATTTAGCATGCCCAATCAAAGTGCGGAATAAAGGACTGCCTTGCCAAAGGCCAGACCCTGTCCTCGGATGGAACACCCCTCTGTAGGGCAGTAGATGCAGCCATACCCCTGGTAGAATGGGCCCGCAAGCCAGCCGGTGGGTCCTTACCCGCCAAGCAGTAACACTCAGAGATAGCCAAAATAATCCAACGAGACAAAGTCTGTTTCGTCACAGCTTGTCCCAAACGCTTTCCAGCGTAACCAATGAAGAGTTGATCGTCCACTCTGACCCGGGACATGCGTGAAATATAAAAGCTCAACGCTCTCCGAGGATCAAACCTATGGAGCCTCTCCTCTTCCTTACCAGGATGTGCAGGAGGATAGAATGCCAGAAGAACAACCTTCTGGCCCAAATGAAATTCCGAAACCACCTTCCGAAGAAAGGAAGGGCGAACTCGAAGGACAACCCTGTCCTTATGAAACACAGTGAAGGGTGGCTTAACTGAAAGTGCCTGTAACTCACTCACTCTGCGAGCGGAAGTAACTGCAACCAAAGACACAGTTTTAACAGTTAACAGTCTCAAAGGGCAAGAATGCAAAGGCTCAAACGGAGCACCCATAAGAAACTTAAGAACAAGGTTCAAATCCCAATCGGGCACCAGAAAAGGTGACGGAGGGAACACATTAGTGAGCCCTTTCAAAAACTGAGAAATTAAAGGAATCTTAAAATAGGAACATTCTTCAGACGAGCGCTTAAATATGGACAGCGCCGCCAGGTAACCTTTAATGGTACCCACTTGAAGGCCCCTGTGGGCCAAAGAAAGCAAAAAAGACAACCATGGGAATGTCACATTCAAAAAGATCCACATTCTTAACTCTGCACCAGTCGCAGAATTTACGCCAATGACCTCCAACACGTCTTCAGGGAGGTCCCAATCCTTATACCTCAACCTTTCAGAAGCCAAGCGTGAAGGTTGAGGGATCTGACCTCTGGATGGAGAACCTGACCACCCTCCCGTGAGAGCAGATCGTCTCGGTAGGGAAGACGACGTGGAGGGCAGATGGACAAGTCGAGAAGGTCCAGTTACCACGTCCTCCGGGCCCACGCCGGAGCAATGAGGATCATCCGGGAACCGAACCTCCGTAAACTCCGCAATACTTGCAGGATGACGGGAACTGGAGGAAACGCGTACAGCAGTGGGAATGACCACTCCACCACGAATGCGTCTCGTAAGGCTCCTTTTGGAGGAAATTCCCGCAAGCAGAACCTTGCGCACTTCCGGTTGACACTGGAGGCGAAGAGATCCACTTGAGGGGTTCCCCAAAGGGCGAAGATCTCCAGGAGAATCTCCTGAGCCAGCTCCCACTCGTGAGAGATCGTGCTCTTCCTGCTCAGAGCGTCCGTCTCGTTGTCGTCTCCGGCCAGATGAACTGCCGAGATCGAAACATCCTGCTGGATGGCCCAGAACTCGAGCTGCATCACCTCCCTGCAGAGAGGAAGTGACCCTGCCCCCCATTTTTGTTGAGGTAGTGAATGGCCACCATGTTGTCCGTCAGGATCAGGACACTCTTTCCTCGCACAGTCGGCAGAAAAGCTTTCAGGGCTAGCCTGACGGCCCTCAGCTCCAACAGATTGATATGGAGTCTGGACTCCGACGGAGACCAACGACCGCTGACTGTCAACTCGTCGTCATGAGCTCCCCATCCCGTGAGGGATGCGTCTGTCATGATCATCACCTCCGGCCAGGGAAGCCAAAACGGAGCCCCCTTCATCAGATTGCCATTGACGGCCCACCACAGAAGGTCCTGGGCGACCGAGGGTGACACCTGAACAGGGTCCGACATCCTGCCGGAAGATTGCGACCACTGCATCTTGAGTGCCCACTGCAAAGATCTCATCCGCAGACGAGCCTCTGGCACCAGAAGAATGCAGGATGTCATGAGGCCAAGCAACCTCAAGAACTTGAACGCCGGGAGCGTCTGGGCAAGTTGAAACTTGTGCACCATCTGCTGAATGTGAAGAGCCCTCACCTGGGGAAGATGTGTTGAGCACTGCTCCGATGTACTGGAGCCGCTGTGTTGGCATCAAATGGGACTTCTTTAAATTGAGGGAGAAGCCCAGGTTGTGAAGGGAGTGGCAGGTGACGGACAAATTATCCAGGACTTGCTCGGGAGAGCTCCCTTGATCAACCAATCGCCCAGGTAGGGGTAGACGTGAATCCCCCCTTTCCTGAGATGTGCTGCCACCACCACGAGTTTGGTGAAAACCCTCGGGGCGGAGGTCAATCCGAACGGCAGGACCCGAAACTGAAAGTGAGTCGCCAACCGCGAACCTCAGGTACTTCTTGTGCTTGGGATGGATCGGCACATGGAAGTAAGCGTCCTTGAGGTCGAGAGACACCAACCAGTCCTGAAGTTGAAGGGCCTGGAGGACTCGAGAGAGAGTAACCATCTTGAACTTGTCCTTCCGTAGGAGTTTGTTCAAACCGCGCAAGTCCATGATGGGTCTCAATCCCCCGTCTTTCTTCGAAAATCAAAAAATAAGGGGAATACCATCCCTTGTTCCTCTCCGCTACAGGCACCAGTTCTATGGCGCCTTTCTCCAGCAGGGCTTGAATTTCCTGCGCAAGGAGCGGATCCGGACTCTTCAAAGAGAGGTTCCCAGGTGGATTGTCGTGAGGCCTCTGGCGAAAAGGTAGACAGTAGCCGTGGGTTATGATCTCCAGAACCCACACATCTGAAGTAATGGCACGCCACTCTACAAGAGGCTGCACCAGCCTTCCCCCAACCGGCGAACCATGGGACATGGCCTCATGACTGAGTGGTAGCGGCTGCGGCGTTGCCTGAGGGCAAAGAGGCAACTGCCCGAGCGGCTTTGGCACCTCGAGTACCCTGTTTTCCAACTCTGGTACTCCTATGGTGTCCTCTTTGACTGACCTCTCCTCTCACGTTACTGAAGGATGAGTTATAACGAAAGAACCTCCCCTCCATTGTTGTCCCCTAGGACAAAAAGGCGGAGGTTGTTCTGCAACCTCTCAAGGCTCTCGTCAGCCTTGCTGCCAAAAAGATGTTCACCGTCAAAGGGCATGTTGAGGATGTCCGTAAGATCATCCTGAACAAATTCCCCTGGGGGAGCCGACCAGCCCAAGTACTTGGTGACCCGAGACATAAGGAGCCGGTACGAAGAATCGGCATGAGTGCCAGGCTGAGGCCTACAAAACTCCACCTCCTGAGAGGTGTCCAGTCCACTGGCATCATGCAGTGACTGCCTCAGGTCTTCAAATTGGCTATGGCTCGAGAGAAGCTCATCTGGCACCCTATCCGGAACCAAGCCCTCATTAGAGCCCTCATCAACCTCTGAAATGTACTTCAGGCGTTGAGGGGAAGGCCCCTGGGGACCAAAGCTATGCCTGACCTTAGCCAGAGCCTTTCTAGGGGCTTCCCCCGTGCCACTTTGTCCAGCTGAGCGTGGGAGAGCGGTCGCCGGCAGCCCTTGAGGGGAATGCAGGCCTTGGATGCCTTCCTGGCCCATCGGGCCCCCGTGAGTAGTATTCGGCACCTTTTGTTTTGTTGTTTTTCATCCGCGCTCTGAGCGCGTTGTCTGTTCCTGCTCCCCCCTCCTCCCACTTGCTGGTCCTCCTCGTGCTCCCGCCTCCCTGCCCGCCCACACCCCCCTCCCCTTCCTCTCCTCCCTCTTCCTATAACCCCCCCCCCCCTCCTGGGCAGCCCTCTGCCCGGCAGCCCCCTGCGGCTAAGGGCCCCTAGGCCAAGGGCGACTCCTACAGTTGCGGCTCCCTAGGTGTCTGCAGGGGACGCTTGGCGCCAGTACTTGCTAACCCCGTCCTCGCCCACCCCACCTACACCTGGCCATTGCACTTGCTTGTTGTCCTCACCTCACTGTGTCACAGTTGTGGTAAACCAGGGTTTTCTCCCCCCGCAGGACTCTCTAACTTAGGTGGCCCCACCACTGTGTACCTAATTCGCATACTGTTTGTTCTGAAATGTGGTAACTTGTGCTTGCCGCTCTCTTCCTGTCTGCGTGCTCTCGCATCGTCTGTCCCCCCCCCGTCCTACTCCATGGTGCTCTCTCTATCTCGCCTATCTTCTCTAACTGCTTCTCTATTGACTATCCTGCTCTCCTCACTAAATCTGGTAGGAAAAAGTTTAAAAAGGACATCCTGGTCTCCAACCCAGGCCTCCCTATTGCCGACACCTACACTAGTGCCTGCTCTAAGGAAACTCTCAATGACATCCTCTTTTTCGTGCCTTCGCCTGACCTATGGACCCTTCATATGGTCTCCGTGCTCTCTCCTTTTTCCTCTTCTCCCATTAATGGTGGCAACCGTTGGGATGTCCTCTTGGCCTCCGTCCACTCTTCTAAGGCCATCATTAATGTCTACGCTAATGGGACCGTCTTGGTCCAAGGCCCCCAGGCCAACCTTCACCTCTTTGATAGACGCTTCCCACGCCTCATCAACTTCCTTTCCTCTCCTGCTGTCCCCCCATCTCTGTCCTCTGTCCTCGTCTACCTTGCCTCTACCCTCCCTCCCTGCCCCTTCTCATGCTCCTTCTACACCTCCGCAGGGCGTACCTCTGATCTGTACCCCTCCCCGGAAGGCCTTCAAGGTTGGCAACCGCCTCCACATTGCCACTCTTAACTCTCGCTCTGCCATCAAGCATTCCTCTGATATCTGTCGCCTTCTCGAGGAACGGGACCTTGACGTCCTCGGTCTCACTGAGACATGGTTCACAGCCAGCTCTGTCACTAGCTTTGACACTCTCCTACCTGATGGTTACATGATCCTCTCCATTCCCAGGCCTAACCGTGCTGGGGGGGGGGGGGGGTGTTGCCCTTATCTTCCCTGAGTGGATTCCTGCCACTGTCATTCCTACGCAGACCTACTCCTCTTTTGAATGTCTTGTCTGCCGACTCTCTCTCTCTCTCTCCCAGCCATTCCCTTACCGTGGCTACCATCTATCGGCCACCTGGTCAAATTTCCCCCTTCCTCTCTGAGTGGGCTGACCTCTCCTCCTCACTCCTGTCCGCTATCACTCAACTCCTCCTCCTTGGTGACTTCAACATCCATCTGGATGCCTCCTGTCCCCCCACTGGACTCTTTCGTGACCTCTGCGACTCTCTCTCACTCTCTATTCTCCCGTCTGGGCCTACTCATTCCGCAGGGCACACTCTTGATGCTCCGATCTCTTCTGACCTTCCCCTCTCCGTCCCTCTCTCCATTCCTCTCTCCTGGAGTGATCACTTTCTCCTATCCTCCCACCTCACCCTCCCTACCCCTCAGGCAAAGCCATCCTCATCATCGCCACCCACCTTCTCAGCCATCCGACCCATGAAGCGCGTGTCAGTTGAGGCTTTCGCTGCCACCTTCTCGCCCCCCCTCCCCCTTCGGCTGACTCCCACCCTGACACAGCCCTCTCCATGCTCCACTCTGCTATATCTGATACTCTTGATATCCTTGCCCCTGTCATGAGAATCCACCTGAAGCCCAAAGCCAAATGCAACTCCTGGTATGACTCAGATCTCGTCACCCTTAAACGCAAGTGCAGGGTGGCAGAGAGGAAATGGCGTGCTTCGTGTTCATCCTCTGACAAACTGGCCTGCCGCCTGCTCCAAAGGCAATACCGTCTCTCCGTTCTCATCAAGAAGAGAGTCCTTATCCAAGCCCGCATCTCTGCGGCATCTAACAACTCGACTGAACTCTTTAAAATCTGCAAGGAGCTTGCCAACCCTGCTGCAGTCTCTACCTCTCCTGTCCCCTCCCAGGCCATCTGCATGGCACTGGCCTCTCACTTCATCTCTAAAACTCAGGAGGAGAGTGAGGACAGGATGTCCCATCACCTCCCCCCTCTCTTCCCTGCTCTTCCCTCTGGCCCTTCTGCAGGCACCCCTCCTCCCTCCTTCTCTGCCTTTCCCCTTTTTTCTGCTGACGAGGACTCCAGACAAGTCCGATCTATGAAACTCTCGTCTAAACAGGTTCACCCCTGTTCCTCCAAAACTATCAAGGACCACATCGACTCCCTGGCTCCCGCCCTGGCTGACTTTTGCAACCACTCCTTCGCCTCTGGAGTCTTCCCATCCCCCCTCAAGCACTCCCTTGTGCACCCTCTTCTTAAGAAACCCTCTTCCGACCCCTCCTGCCCAGCTAACTATCGCCCAATCTCCATCACTCCCTTCCTGGGCAAGCTCCTGGAGAAACTGGCCATCTCCCAGCTTAACCTCCATGCTGAATCTGTTGGTAGCCTTCATGACCATCGGTCTGGCTTCAGAGCTGCCAGAAGCACGGAAACTGCTCTCCTGAACATCCGTGAAGACTTACTCTCCAACCTCAATTCTAACACTCCTGGTGTTCTCATTTTGCTCGATCTCTCTTCTGCCTTTGATATGGTCAACCATGCCATCCTGCTCAACCGTCTCCGTGATAACCTGGGTATCACTGGTCAGGCTCTGGCGTGGCTGACTTCTTTCCTTTCCAATCGACCCTCCCAGGTCCAACTTGGGTCCTTCCTCTCTGACGTCTTCTTCTCCACCTGTGGTGTTCCCCAGGGATCTAATCTCTCTCCCTGGCTTTTCAACCATTACCTGTCACTCCTTGCTCACTGCATCGCCGCCCTCTGCCCCAACTTTCAGTGCTATGCAGACGATACCCAGCTCATTTTCAAGCTACCCTCGGCCTCCTCCTCTCCTTCCCTCATCTCTGACTGTCTGTCTGCTATCCAGGTATGGTGTGCCGCCAATGACCTCTGCCTTAATACCAGTAAGACCGAGATTCTACTCATTGGCACACCCACTCCCTCCTTCCCTGCAGCTCTCTGGCCGGCCTCTCATGGCCCTCTTCCTGCTCCTACCTGCAAGGCTAAACACCTCGGGGTCATCTTCGACTCTACACTCTCCTTCTCTCCTCACATATCTGACGTCTCTAAGAAGTCACACTACCAGCTGCACCTGCTCAGAGGTATTCTTCCCTTCCTCTCCTTCCCCCAGAAGCTCACTGTCTCCCGAGCCCTGGTTCTCTCGAAGCTGGACTACTGTAACAGCCTCTATCTTAATCTGCCTGCCTCCACTCTCCGCCCTCTGCAACTCATCCAGAACAGAACTGCGAGACTTGTCCTTGGCCTCAAGCCCAGGGACCGTATCTCTCCAGGACTGAAATCTCTACACTGGCTCCCAGTGGCTGCGAGGATTAAGTTCAAAACCCTCTGCATTATCCACAGGGCCTTCTGGGGCCTGGGGCCAAAATACCATCAACTCTCTCTTCCTAAATATCTTCCTTCGCGAGCCCTTCGCTCATCCGTCTCCAACTCCCTCAGGGTCAGCCGCTTCTCAAAGCAACGAGCTGGGGGTAGATCTCTCTCCGCGGCAGGGGCCTCCCTCTGGAACAGCCTTCCTGCCTCCCTGAAACTTGAGGAGAACCATCTCCGGTTCCGGAAGCACCTCAAAACCTTCCTCTTTGCCTCTGCCTTCTCTGTCCCCCTCCCCTGCTAAATTCTACACTGAAATTGCACTGAATCTGCAACTGGGCCACTCTCACTGACCTCGGTCCTGGGCCCAGCCACTCTCCACTTGCACTGCCTCCCTGGCATCGCATCCCCTGCACTGCAGGACTGTGTCTGTATCCCTACAGCCCCCCCTTCCCAGCACTTGCCTGCACCTACCTTGCACTTGCCACCAGCAGGCCCTATTTATTTATTTATTTATTTATTTATTTTTATTCTACTTACTTGTACTGCCCTTCCTCCTCCCCTTCCCCTTGCACTTGCACTTTTTCCCTTCCCCTACCCCTGCACTTGCGCGGTCTGAATTATACCTGGCCTAGTAGGATCTTTGTCTGTCTTCCCCTTGTTTCCCCCCGCCTCGTCGTGCCTTGAAACACTTGTGTATAGGCGCGTTACAAATGCCATATCATATCACGGTGCCCCTCCGACACCACCACCACCACGAAACGAAGCCGAGAGGAGCGGCATTGACATCAGCCGCAGCACCGCCAGCATCGACGGCGTCGACACAGGCCTCGAAGCCCAGAGCTCCGAGCATGTCCTTCGACGACCTAGGCGCCGACAGCATCGACGACCCCTTCGGAGGCGGAGCCTCGAGAAAGGCCGTCGACGAACTCGGCGCCAGAGGCGACGACGTCTTCCTCGAAGACTGCACAGGATCACGCGGTTTCGAGCGCGTCGAGGACCGGGACCTGGAACGGGCATGGCAAGAACGGTTACCCTTGTCCGAGCGGGACCGCTCCCGCGAACCGTGCCGACCACCCGAAGGCGTGCGAGCGGTGTCTCTCGACCGATCACGACCGACCCCACTCGGAGGCGCAGACGGACCAGTGCCCTGCGATTCGAGAATCGCTAACATCTTCTTTCCCGAAAGGAAGCCCATTCCTCCGGTGTCCCTTGCATGGTGGGATAAGCAACCCGACGACGGGCGGAGTCCTCGGAAGAGGACGGGGAAGGCGACCGATGCCGGCGCATCCGGGAATGCCTCAAAGAGGCACAGGAGTGGCGAGACCGATTCCTGGAAGGAGACCCACTGGACCTCCGATGATGACGCGGAGAGTCGCCTCTCGATTCATCCGTCGAAAGCCCCACAGACCTCGACTTCCGGAGTTTAGACACCCTACCTACCGACAACAACTTCTTGTGCTCCTGCAAGGCCTTGGCCGTGAGCGACTGGCAGTCGACAGTCGTCCGTGTCGTGGGCCTCCCCGAGGCACCAGAGGCAGGCGTCGTGCGAGTCCGTTACCGACATCTTGGACCCACAGTCCCCGCATTTTTTGAAGCCCAGACGCAGGGTTCAAGACGAGGTAGACATCGTCACGAACAGGCTTTTTCACAAAGCCGATCTGGTTCAAAGAACCGAGAAGATTACAACAGAAACTCCAAAGAGTCGAGGCGTACCGAGATTCACGAAGTGAACACGTTCACGGAAAAAACAGAACTGAGGCTACGGGCGTCGTGCGTCCTACTTATCACATCGGGTGACGTCGGCCGTCGGAGGTCGTCCTCGGGGACGGTGCATCGACATAGGACGCAGATGCCGAAAACTTTCCGAAGCAGAACAGCTGTGATGATTAATGTCAAAGATAGAATACGTCCGAGGACCCAATCCCCTCGAAAGACTATTATGGACATAGCATTTTATATGCATTAACCTTTAACATTCCATCCATTAAGCAGCTCCAGGTGTATTCTTGGGTGTGGCCGCTAATGGATTGCCTTCGCATGTGCTCACTCTCTAGGAGTGGCAGGGTGTGGCTGGTAAGCCGGCCATAATGGGCGTGGCCACAATCTCAGCTATATAAACTGGCCCAATCCTCAAGACAGATGCTTCGCGTTATTCTGCACTTGCAAGCAGCGTAACACTCACCGTCGCCTGAGGTCAGACTTATCTTTGAAGATCCTGCTTCCTGGACATCCTGCTTCCTGCCAGCATACTTACCAACTGGGGGAAGCTGTTCTTACCTGTACATCTCTTCGGCGAACCAAGTATTTATCTTTACACTTTACAGAACACCGAAATCTTCATCTTGGCACCGCAGCACAACACGCTCTATCGTCGACAGCAGCACCTGCAAGGAAAAACAGAAGAGAAGGTTAGACATCGGAAAAAACAGTCAGTTTAAGGTTGCGCTTCGCCATACTTCACGCTCGCCCTTAAACCATCACTTACCTGCTGTCGAGCATTGCGGTTGCATCCATCTTCTATCCGGCCGCGTCTCGCAGCTGCATTGAGGCCGCATTTCCATCTAAGGGAAGAAAACAGAAGAGACATTATTGCGGGCATAAATAGGAGCAACATTTACAGACATTAAAGAGAATGAACAGCATCACAAGAGCTCAAGAAAGACTTACCAATCATAATGAGAAGCATAGTCGTTGTTGGACTGGACTAATCCTTATCAGGGATCAGTGAAGGAACTAGATCCCATTCGATGCGCCCCTGCCAGAAGTAGCAGGACGGAGAGCTTATCTTCCATAATTCACAGGTGAGCTTTATGGGCCGGCGTATGCTCACAGAAATCGTACTTTGGGGTGAAGGGTTCGAGAGGTACAACAATCACAGATTGGCGCACTCACACACTCTAATCTCCACGCAGGAGCAGTAACACCACGTACCACCGCTCACCGCTTTTCTACTGGGGGAGAGGCCTGAAGGGAGTGCTTCAAGTTCAGGGAGGGCTGCAACCGTGCCGCCAATGCCTCCGCAGAGACCAGGTGAGCATAACAATTCTGCTGCAGGTGGCTTCTGAATAGAGGTACTCTTGCACACATTTGGTGACATTTATGCTCGATACAACGTTTCTGCAACACATTAAACACAAGTAGGACATGCATTCACTAAGATCCCTGGTTCTGTTAATAGGAGATGAGGATTCACAGTGGGACACAGGGAGGGGCACTGATCTAAACTGACTACCCACCTCCTGAAAGCAACCTTGGGAATCTTTGCCAATTAATATCTTTTCTTGGACGCTTAAAAAACGAATGCTTTACAAACCCAGTGAAACAGGGGCGAGAGATATGTGCCGTTCTCCGGGGATGACCCAAGAAGTCATACCCTAGATAATGAAATCAATGCATTGCGAGAAGCCCGAACAGGGAGAATTGGACCCAGATGTCTCTTTACAATAACCCTTGCACTATGAGCCACAGTAAACTGCAGACAAGGATTTATCCGTCTAAAATGTTATCCATCTTGTCCATATGCAACTGTTGCATTTGGTCCACTGTACTACACTGAATTGATTTGCAAAATGTGCACATTCAAAATTAACTTGTCTGTGCAGGACATGGAATGAATGTATGTATACCCAATTGTTTTTTTTCTTCACTTTAATGACTAAAAGAAATTAAGAACGAAGGTTAGAAAACAATTATAAAAAACTACTAGTTTCCAGAAAATTGGTTTTATTCAGAGGGATTTCTTTTTAAAATAATGCTTTGGGGTCCTGCTCATGTGTGGAAAAATGTTAAGTTTTAGTGGATATTAATGAAGATGTCACAATTGTAAGGAACTTGTGGTGGCAACAATAAAAACAGACAAGTGATCTAAGTTCAAGGGTGTTTATCAACTGTATAATGGGTTACAAAAATGCCTAATCTAAACCTACATCCAAGATGATAGCAAGCTACGACCATCAAAAAACAAACCAGTCCTAGTGGCGTCTTGTCAAAATAAAAAGGGCCTATACTAAAAAACCTATTGCCAATCCTTACCGCTAAGTTACAAAATAGTGTGGGATAATGTTCACAAGAAATGAAAAAAGTGTTCTTAAAATGAGTCAGGCTGTTCCAGCCAGGGTCTCTCTTCCCCACGTTTTCTAGCACAGTGCACTCCTGGGCATCTCCAGCACAGAGGTACAGTTCTTTTCAGCAATATCAGGATCTTCTATAGCCAAGTATCTTTCATACAAAGTCGCTTGCCTCCGAGAGCCCTATGTGTCGTCAATAACAAAACAAAAAGTGCCTTTCCATAATCTCTTACGCTGGGTGATGCCTCTTCACCCCAGGATCCCCCGCAACTGGGTTCCGATCCTACTTGTATGTTAGCCTCCCTCCGTCGAGTTCACTAAAGCCTTTTACTCACAATATTTCCACCTGTAGTGTTCATGAGTCTCGATGTCTTTTTAAGCAATCTTTCACTGTGGACATCCCTCAGCCGGGTTCACTCTTGTCAACACAATGTTCACAGGGTTATTACGCTTCACCCCGCTTCGCAGGCATCCCTCAGCTGGTTTCACATTTGCTTCACTCACCAGTTCACCTTAGTTTCAACCAAATGTGGCATTCACGTCCCTAAGCTTTCTCCTGGCATCCCTCTGTTGCGTTCACATAGCCATTCTAACACAGTTCATGATTCTATCGTCTCATCAGAAAAGCAGGGTTCCATTCCCCTAGCTTTCTTTCGGCATCCCTCCTTCAGTTCACACTTGCCACAGTTCACAGCTTTCCTCTTGGCTACGGGTCAAAGACTTGCAATTGTACAAGGGGGTTTTACTCGAGCCTTGTATGACCACATTTACCTCTTTCCTTAGTGCTGTCCTAGGGCCTCCTGGGAAATGTTGTTTAAACAGAAGGACCAGTCAGTCTTTCGAATGAGGGCCCACGTGGCACCGGACCACTTTGCAGATGGTCTTGCATTATGCTATTAAAGTTCAGTAACACACAGGTTCTTTCATGTTACCGTTTGCAACCTTCCCTCAACACAGATCAGTTTACTAGCAGCTCTCCCTCCGACTCACCGGCTGAGATGAACTGCTTGGCTTTTCTTGTCTCTGGAGTCAAGGATGGTACAACGGTAGCAAACGTCTCGGCCCATCATGGTTATCAGTATGGGAGGGCCCTGTGCACCGTTGAAATCTGTTACACGACATGCTAGCTATAGCTCCCAGTCTTATGATTCCTTTCACAGAGGTTTTTTGGGTCTGGCCCGAAAAGGGCAAGGGAACTTCCCTCCTCGTCATCTTTTTAGCTCTTGCCGTCTTTCTACTCCTTTTGAACTGCCGTCCTGGAATAGTTGACTCCTCGTGTAGCTTGCCTTGCTCAAAATGTGCTCTTGTGGTCCACCTTTTATCCCTGTGGGCAAGGGAAAGGGCTCTCAGGTGTGTGTAATTAGGTCAATTGCCTGACTCTGCATGACCCTTGTGTTGGGACATGTCCTGCATGATTCTTGTGTTGGGACATGTCAGGTAAACGGCTCTGGTGTTAGTCCGTTGTCTTTCACGGTGTAAGAAAGTGTTTGTGTGAGAAAGGGGGGGGGGGTGTAGAGCTTCTGAATATACTATGGGGTAGGATGGGGAAAGGGTGTTATAAGGAAGGAGTACCATTTCTCAACCTTCAATGTCCCACTTCCTGAGGACCCCCCTCATCGAGGTGATCCTCCCGCACTGGTCCACCCCCAGGAACTCGATTCCATAGCGATGGCCGTGTCCTGGCAAACTGAATGACAGATACCCAGGGACTAGTAAGACCTTCAGGTTTCTCACACAATGCAAAAAGAGAACAATCTACTTTTTTTTCAAAAGTAGGATTTCTTTCGCTTCTCTTTTTTCAGGCAAGAACCAGCTCTGGTGTGAGGTTCGTCCCATTAAAAGTAGAACGCTGAATAACTGATATTTGTCTCGGTTTCCTCAGATGGGGGTTTAGAAATACCAACCTGTGGTGTTTAACAGGGGTTGCCACCAAGTTAAACCAGACTCACATTGGTAATGTAAAGAAAATAAAAAACAGACTTCACTCTTCGAGGGAGAGTGAGCTAGTCATAAAGTACAGTTAGAAAAAATGTATACATCAATTAAATGCTTTAACAGCTAAGCACTAAAGTTGGGCACAATTATTATGAAAACAGTGAAGGGTCTTAACAAGACCCAAAGCAGCTCTCAAGAGAGTAGGAAACATGTCTATGAATGTTAGTGCAGTACTATTTGCTTTTCAACGACCTTAAGAGTGAATACCAATGATTTTTACACAGCAATGCCAATAACGTGACATGTTGGTAATACAAATAAACAGGCTAATAACAAAAACATTTAAGTTTCTATAAAAACACCATCAATTTTAAAATGAGTAGGAAAAATATTATATATGCAAGTACAATTTTAAGTGTGTTGCCCTAAAGAGAAAGAAGCAGACAATTTTATACAGAAATGCATATTAGATCACATTCACACACCATTCAATGTTTTTTGCTACTATCCAATCAGGGTAAATCAGCCAAACGCCACTTTCACGGACATAAAAATAGGGGTGTAGATTGGGATGTCCGGGAGACCCTAATCCAGTCAGAACTGTATGCCACCGACACACAAGACCATTTGTGGGCTTTGGATAGAGCCCACATACAACCTTACTCGAGGCCCTAACAACGTTAATTAACGTTTGCTACAATCCAACACAAAGAATAAAAACAAAAAGGCAGCTCATAGGGCTTAAACACCCCTCAGTAAAGACAAACATGTTAAAAGGGCTACGACACAGTGAAGCCTTAAAAAAATAGAATGCTGCCACTAGCATGGAGAGTAAACATATGGAGCGGGAGAGCTTCCATGGGACAAAAAGGGGTCCCTTCTGTGGCACCCATGGCATGGTAGCAATAGTGCCTCCTTAGGGCAGCACATAAAAACAGAGTTGCAGCATTTCTGGGGGACTTCTTTGCCTTCAAAACCAAAAAGCCAGCAAAAAGAAAATGGGACTAACAGCAAAGGGAGTAACCCATTACCTTTGTATCCAACAGTGATGCAGAATGTGTTGCCCCACACCACCATCTATTTTGATGCTCACAAATATAGTTTGCAAGTAAACGTGCAGCAGTAGCAAAGTCATTAAAATAAGAAACTCACTCAAAGTCTTCGAACTCCAGATCTGTGCCCTCCACCGACGAGCCCTGGATCTCCGAAGTTGAGGCTGGGGAGGAGGTGGTGGTGGTGCGGAGGCGATTCTGCTGGTACCTCATGGAGCGCTGGCGGATGCTGTCTCTGCGGGAAAGATACTGAATCATCCTCTGTGCATAATACGCAGCTGGAGATAACCTAGAAAATACCAGGAGAGAAGACATGAGATTGAGAAAAAGTTGGTTGGAAAAGGTACACATGCGCTGCAATCTTGGGTATCAAGGAGAACACGAGTCGAGCAGGTCCTATTGCATGGACATTAGCAGGGTCTGGGACAAACAACCTTAAGTTCATGTTCAGACAGTAAGTACTTAAAGGCTTCTCTTCAAGGAACTGTTTTATTTAAACTAGTAAATATCCTTCAATTCAAAATGCAAGCTCAATGATGCAGACAAACAACTTCTGTTTAACACGTCATCTGTTATGTTAATAATACTTGTAAAGCGTGCGTTAGGCCGAGGGTATCGTGGTGCTGAGCAGCAAAGAGGCAGC
The DNA here is from genome assembly GCF_040938575.1 of Ambystoma mexicanum. Lineage (NCBI taxonomy): Eukaryota > Metazoa > Chordata > Amphibia > Caudata > Ambystomatidae > Ambystoma > Ambystoma mexicanum. Next base: position 414,218,643 of record NC_090934.1, on the reverse strand, counting down.
ATTTTTATTAAGGAAGGCCTAAAACAAAGTTTTCAGGAATCAGCGAAAGGCAAGATAGTCAACAGTGGTTCGGAGAGGATGAGGAAGGGCACTACAAGCCCTAGCAGCAGTCACTGAAAAGGCACGACGACCCATACAGGACAATCTCACACAGGGTACTGAAATCAGCAGGGCAGAATGAGAGCGCAGGAGGCGGGATAGAGCATTACGTGAAAACCTTTCCTCAAGGTGTTCCGACCAACGTCTGTAAAAAGCACAGTGAATAATGCACATAGATTTAAAAAGAATCTGCTTCTCATTAGGCAGCCAGTGAAGCTGTTTAAGCAGGGGGGACGTGTGCTCCAAACAGAGGATGCAGGACAGATCTGGCAGCAGCATTCTGGAGCATCTGAAGACTATTAACAAGAAAACGTGGTTGACCAAAGTAGAGCAAGCTACAGTAATTAACTGCGCTGAGAACAAGCGCTGCCACCACAGGAGCTTGAAATTGGACTGGAATGAAAGGAAGGACCTTCCGCAGGATTCAGTTTAAAATGACTGGCCTTGAAGATGGCCACAACCTGCTCATCCATAGAGATAGAAGAACAAGTTACTTACCAATTGTAACATTCCTTTGACTGGATGTTCCTCCCACGTATTCCTCATCTATGATAATAGTATCTCGCCAGCTTCGCTGCTTTAGAAAAAAATTCTCGGCAGAGGGCGCTGTGCACGAGGTTGTGGCATCGATGTCACCAGTAGCACAAATATCCTGTGCTGCGCCCGTTGGCTTCAGTTTTTTCATTGTATATTTCAAGGAATCATCCAAGCATGCTCCAGACTGTAAGCTCTTCGAAAACGCCAAGTGTAAATCCCATAAATTGTACAGCGGGGTAGGTTGGGCGGGGCGATGAGGAATACGTGGGAGGGGAACATACAGTTGAAAGAAAGTTACAGTTGGTACGTAACTTGTTCTTCTAATGGATTGTGTCCTCCCACGTATTTCTCATCTATGATAGACTCCCAAAGCAGTGAGAATTTAGGAGGCAGGAGTACTATTTAGTTGTTATCATGGATGGAATGAAGTACTGCCTTTGCAAAAAGGCCTTTCTGGTACGAAAAGGAGACTAAGCAGTAATGCTTAACAAAGTTATGAATAGATGCCCAAGTTGCAGCTGAGCAGACCTCAATCACAGGGACTCCCCTCTGAAGAGCCGCGGAAGTTGCCATGCCCCTAGTAGAATGAGCCCGAAGCCCTTCCAGTGACTCCTTTCCTGCTAGCCTGTAACACTCCCAAATAGCTATAGTAATCCAGCGGGATATAGTCTGCTTCGTCACCGCCAAACTCAATTTAGGGCCAGTATTTCCCACAAAAAGTTGGTCATCCTGGCATAATTTTGTCATTCTCGCTATATAAAAGCTCAGAGATCTTTTTGGGTCTAGTCTATACAACCTCTCCTCCTCTCTACCCAAATGAGGCGGAGGGTAGAAAGTTGTGAGTGTTATTTTTTTGTGACAAGTGAAAGTCAGAACCTACTTTCGGCAAGAAAGATGGTTTAACTCTAAGGACTATCCTTATGAAAAATGGTATAAGGAGGTTTTCATTAATGAGCTTGCAACTCACTTGCCCTGAGAGCGGATGTTAGCGCCACAAGAAGGGCAGTTTTCAGTGTTAAGAGCCTTAAAGGGCAAGACTGTAAAGGCTCAAAGGGTATACCGGTTAGAAACTTTAACACAAGATTTAAATCCCAGGCAGGGATATTAAATGGTACTGGAGGGTACACGTTTGTGTGTCCCTTCAGAAATCGGATAATTAATGGAATCTTGAAATATGAAACCTCCTCAGAGGAGCGCTTAAAAATGGAAAGCACAGCTAAATATCCTTTTATTGTTCCAATCTGCAGCCCCAGATTGGCAAGATGCAATAGGAAGGACAGCACCATAGGAGTGCAGCATTGAAAAGGGTCCACATTCTTGTCTTTGCATCAGTTACTGAACTTGTTCCAACGACAATGGTACAAAGATTTGGTTGTTGGCCTTCTGGCCGAAAGCAAGATCTTCATTACGTCATCCGGGAGGTCCCAATCCTTATATCTCAGCCTCTTAGAAACCATGCGTGAAAGCTGAGAGTCTTGACTTCTGGATGGAGAACCAGACCATCCTCTTGCGAGAGAAGATCCTCTTTTTGTGGAAGAAGTATTGGAGGGTAGATGGACATGTCCATAAGATCCGGGTACCACGTCCTCCTGGCCCAATCCGGAGCGATTAGGATCATGGTTTTCCTGAACTTTCTCAACCTCCTGATTACATGAGGAATGACGGGGACTGGAGGAAACGCGTACAGGAGTGGAAATTCCCAGTTGACCACAAACACGTCCCCTAGAGCTCCTAACCAAGGAAATTCCCTTGAGCAATACTGTCCGCACTACCGATTTACCTCGGTCGCGAACAGATCCACTTGAGGGGTTCCCCAAAGGGTGAAGATCTCTTGAAGGACTTCCTGAGCTAGTTCCCACTCGTGGGAGACTGTGCTCTGCCTGCTCAGAACGTCCGCCGCCGTGTTCTTCTCTCCGGCTAAGTGAGCTGCCGACAGAGATTCCTTCTTGTATTGCCCAGAAGAACCGGAGCTGCATTGCCTCTCTGCACAGTGGTAGTGACCCTACATCTCCACTTTTGTTGAGGTAGTACTTGGCCACTGTGTTGTCCGTCATTATCAGGACATTCTTTCCCCCGTACAGAGGTTAGAAAAATCTGCAGCGCTAGTCCGATTGCCCTCAGCTCCAAAAGGTTGATGTGTAGTTTGAACTCCGATGGAGACCAACTACCGCAGATCGTCAAATCGTTGGTGTGGACTCCCTACCCTGTGAATGAGGCGTCCGTCACTATCATTATCTCCGGCCATGGCTGCCAAAAAGATTCTCCCTTGAGAATATTGTCCTTGCAAGCCCACCATAGAAGGTATTGAGCCACTCTGCTAGGAACCTGCACAAGATCTGACATACTCCCAGAAACTGGAACCACTGAGTTATGAGGGCCCATTGAAGGGACCTCATCCTCAATTGGCCCTCTGGGACCAGAAAAATGCAGAATTCCATGAGGCCGAGCAATGTCAGAAAATCATAGGACGCTAGACGCTGAGCATTTTAGAATTTTGTAACCATCTGCAGAATGTGTTGAGCTCTCACTTTGGGAGGCGAGGCTTTCCCTGAGGAAGTGTCCAATATCGCTCCGATGAACTGGAGTCTTTGGAATGGTATCATATGGGACTTCTTGTAATTGAGGGAGAATCCCAGTCTGTGTTGCAAGTGGCAGGTGATGCTGAGATGTTCCAGGGCCTGTTCGGGAGAACGTGCCCTGATCAGCCAATTGTCCAGGTAGGGGTAGACGTGAATACCCACTCTCCTGAGACTCGCTGCCACTACCGCCATCAGTTTGGTGCAAACCCTCAGGCAGAGGTCAGCCCGAATGGCAGAAACCACAACTGATAATGAGAACTGCCAACTGTGAACCTCAGCTACTTTCTGTGCATGAGATGGATTGGCACATGAAAGTAAGCATCCTGGAGGTCCAATTATACTAATCAGTCTTGGAGTTGGAGACCCTGAAGGATCTGAGAAAGGTTAACCATCTTGAACTTGTCCATCCTGAGGAATTTGTTCAAATTTCTCAAGTCCAAGATGGGTCTCAAACCTCTGTCCTTCTTGGGTATGATAAAATAAAGGGAATAGCAACCCTTGTTCCTCTTCGCTACAAGTACATGTTCTATTGCACCTTTCTCTAGCAGGGTTAACATTTCCTGCACAAGGAGCGGATCTGGAATTTTGACAGTCGGTTACCGGTGGACGATCCAGAGGCCTTTTTAGAAAAGGAAGGCAGTAACCTTGAGCTACTGTTTCCAGTGCCCAAGTATCTGAAGTAATGCCCTGTGCCATTCGTTCAGATGCTGAGAGATTCTGCCCCCCACTCGTGTCCTTTGTGTCACGGCCTCAGAGTAGCCTAGAGACGGCTGCAGCAGTGGCTGAGGGCAAAGATGCCGCTGCTGGCGCTGATTTAGCACTCCTTCCTCGTCCACCATGAGGGAATTTACTTTTTGTGCGGCCTGTCCTCTTCCTCCACCAAATGAGGAATAGTAACGAAGAGGGGTTTAGGCCAATTTTACCGTAAACGAATGGTCCCCTGCAGCCCCAGCTCACTATACCTTGTGGTATAGTGAGTTGGGGCTGCAGGGGACAACTCTACAGCCTTCTGTTTAAAAACAAAAACACAAAAAAAAAAAAGAAAAGAAAAGGACCCTGCAGCACTGGTTCCCCATCACGGAAGTGAAAGGGAACTGGCGCTGCAGGAACCCAGTGTGAAGACAAGGTAAGTGGGGTTTGTTTATGTTGGGGGTGTTATGGGTGTGGGTTGTGTGCGTGAGAATCTGTGTGTGTTCGCATGAGACAGGTATGAACTTTTGGTAGTTTGCACCTTTCTCATGAGAACGATTTGCCCCTGGTACTTTCAGCCCTGGGCAAATCATTCGGATTCACGAAAAGGACGACTTCTCCAGGAAGTTGAGCCCGAATAAGGTTGTTGAGGTTGCCGAATGGAGGTGCTAAGGGATTTAGCCGCTGCCTTGCAGGTCTGCAGCTTCTCCAAACTTTTATCCGCCTTGCTGCCGAACAACCCCGAGCTGTTGAAAGGCATGTTGAGAAGTCTGGCCTGCACGTCCAGTGCAAACCCAGACTTTCTCAACCACACAAATCTGTGCACTACCGTGCTTGCAGCCAAGCCCTGCTTGGAGACACTCTCCCATTGCCTCCTTGCCATCCGTGACCATCTTCGCCTTCTGGAATATGTTCAGCGGCCATCTTGACAGTCCCAGAGGGTAGGAGTAAACCTGGCTAGGGTGCAGGTGACATTAGTGGACTTTAGGGCCATACTGCCGAAGGTAAACACCTTGCGAGCCTAAGCATCCACTTTTTTATCCTCTCTATCTGGGGGGATAGAGGGATAGGCTGAATGTCTGGTGGCAGTTGCTGCCTGGACCACCAAACTCTCAGGCATAGGTTGTTTCCTAAGACAATCAGAGTCACTGGTTGATGGCCTATACTTTATGGTAAAACGCCTATTGACAGCTCATCCAGGTTCTGGAGTCTCCCAGTAAGCTTCTACCTTCCTTTGAAGGGCCCCATGGAAAGGTGGAACTGGGGCTTTTTGTGGACCCTGATCTAGGACATCCGTCATGTCATGCGCAAAGGTTGGTGAGGCACTACTCCAACCCATGTAGTCAGTGACCTGAATTTGCATGTTCCGAAGGGTCAGGTTTAGCAAACTCCAACTCTGGGGCTCTATCAAGATCACTGGCAGAGCGGAGGGGGTCGCAAAGATCTTCAATTTTGGCTCAGGGTCAATTAATTCTTCAGGTACTTCTCTAGAGCCATATCTGACCCCCAATGGAGAAATCTCCTCCTCTGTGGCACTTTCCTCTTCAGAAATAGAGGACATTGACTTAAAAAAAGTCAGAATTCAGTACTGGTTTGTACATTGTTTTCCTGCACCGGAATTTGCCTCGAGGGAATCGAAGGTACTGTCAAGGACGTCGACGATTTCTTCGATACAACTGTCCCCCTTTGACTTCCACGTCAAAGCGATCGGCGCCGATGGCGTTGATGGAATCGTCGAGTGTTTCGACGTCTTATGCTTCTTTGCCGGATTCGGGGACCGACTCGACTCTCGGGTCGAAACCTTCGACACCTTAGAGTCGGTTCGAGAATGACTAGTCTCCGATTTATTACTTGCTGAAGTAGTTTGACCTTCCTGCGTCGTCCAGGCGTGCAACTGGGGTCTGACTTTTGCGAGGCTCTTTTGAGCGGGTCGAGAGCGCATTGTCAAAGATTTGCATCATTTCCACCCTAAACGCATTGCACTTGCTGGGGGAATCCAACCTAGTCTGGCATCGTATAACCTCTGTGGAGGTGCCCGAGGACTAAGAGGGAGACCTGTGGCGTCTTTTCTTCACCTTCTTAGTAGAAGATGAAGATTGTCTCGATCGACTCCTCGATCCGGACCTCTTCGAGTGTTTATGGTGAGTAGTCTCTTGAGACTCACCAGATTTTTTTATATTTCTTTGAAGAGCCCTCCGAAGCTTCCCGCTCCACCGCCAATTTACCTTTGCATTTCCGAAGAGCTTTTTCAGTCAGACTGGCAGGAGCAGCAGTCGTCGGTCCGAAGGTCGGAGCCTAAACACCAAAGACAGATGCAGTGAGGGTCCGTGATGGACATTTCTGCCCCACAGTTGTGACATTTGTTGAACCCTGATTTAGGGGTAGAATGGGTTGAAGAAATGTTTTCTTTAGGAAAAAAATCAAAAGTGCGCCATTATCTCGAAGCAAAGTTATCGGAAAAATTGAACTGAAGCAAACGGGCGGGGCACGGGCTATTTGTACTATTGGTGACGTCGACACGCCACAAAATCGTGCACAGTTACCTCTGCCGGGATTATTTTTTTCAGAAGCAGCAAAGCTGGTGAGTTACAAATATCATAGATGAGGAATACGTGAGAGGACACAATCCATTCGAATATGTGATTTTTACCCCCAGATTTTTTACTGAGGACGGTGGCAGGGAAAACTGACCCAGAGAGATAGGCCAGAAATCAGCTGTCCAGAACGAAAGAGGACTGGGGGTTCCAACAATAAGAACCTCAGTGTTATTGCCATTTCATTTTAACCAATTGCCTGCCATCCAGGAGCCCAGGTCCTCTTAACACCTCCTTATCCGTGCTGCAGTATCTGATCGAGTAAGATCCAGTCGGACCAGGATCTGTGTGTCATCGGCATAGGAGTAGTACCTGAACCCATGGGCTAGAATAAGATGGAGAAGTGGCCTAATGTAAATGTTAAATATTATTGGTGACAGCGCGGATCCCGGAGGGATCTGCGTCTCACAACATTTCCAAAATCGCTAGAAACAATAGCCCATTTCCCCCGTAGGCAGACTCTGAATTTGCTGTCCAGATAACTAGACCGGAAATAAGGACTCTCAGGTCTGCCACTCTAGCTCATCATAATCCTCTGTGCAAAACACTCAATCAATTATATGGTGGAATATTTCTAGAAGACAGGCTTCAAACACTGCAAAAAAGTAAATGTTCTCAAAGGCTCTGGCAAGTAGTTGTGTTCAGGCTTAGAATGGTTTAGATGAAGGGATGCTTGTAAAGAGTTATAGGACAGGCTTGCAAGTCTTGGTGGTGTGATGAATCCTATGGATCCCTCACTAAGCCCCTGCCTAAAGTCTCCTCCCAGGTGGCCAGGGAAAGGCAGAGGCTTCCTGATCCTGACCTTGGGGGTGGTGTACTGCAGGAGGATCACCTGAGAGGAGACAGGACCCAGGGTGGTGAAGAGATCCCGTGGGATGAGATGCGGTATTTGTCCTTTAAAAGGTAGAATCCTTTTAAGTTGACAAAGCATGTAATTGCCTTGTCTCATTATGATGTATCTGAACCACATATAAAATCTGAGGCTATGGGCATAAGTGACATAAAACCTGACCAAACCATCAAGAACAGACAGACTATTCGAGGCACTTGAGGATACAAAACCTCCTTACTCTCAAAGGTATGATGGGTGGGAATTTAAAAAGGTTGCCTTATATAAACTGACTTCCTCAATCAATTCCGATGGTTCACCCCCTTATACCCCCCACACCCACTCTGAGTACCTGTAAGGGAAGTAGATGTACCCTTAAAACTAAGCGGTTGTCAAAAAGACTTAATTTTACCGACTACTACAAGTCCCATAATCCTATAAGTACTGGGACGAGGAAGAGGACTGAAGAGGCATGTTGTTGTAGTAGCAGTCGGGCAATTAAGCCTGATAGCCCACACCTGAGGGAAGCTGAGAGGCATAAAAGACCCTGTCAGGTGCAGGTCATTAGAAGGGGGGGTGGCTGTGGCTTGAGTGTATGCAGCAGTAGAAGCAGAAGGAAGAAGGCACAGTGTTGGCAACCCAGGCAGAAGTGGGAGAACAGAAGGGATGCCAGGAAGTTGAGACAACAGATTTCATCTGCTTGTCCTGTGAGGGTCCTGTTCCACAAACCTCTGATGTGCAGAGGTTGCGCAGAGGAAGGCGTGAAGGAAGACTGCCTTTCCCCATGTGAGCTTAACTGTAGAGATTGCGCACCAGGAAGCATGCTGGAGACCGTGGCCCGAAGTAGCTTTGAAGCAGAGAGTCTCAAGAGATTTAATTAAGGAGAGAGAGGGGCTCTTTAATTATATGGCTGGACCGGAGACGCCTTCAGCAAGAAGGGGGTGGTGGGCCAGAGTGAAGCCAGAAGTTGTTGAAGTTGTGCAGACCGCAGAGAAAGCAACACAGAAGCCGGTGAGTTTAACCAGGCATTCTGATTCCTTGCACGAACAGTGCCGGAAAAAGTATCTGGCTAAATAATCACAAAGGCAACGGAAGTATTCTATAAACAAGGATTCAAACTAACACGTCTCAAATCAGACAGAAATTAACACACAGTCTTGAAGGACTGAGGCATGGAGTCCACACAAACAGCCTCACAAAATCTTGAATCCCAGACAAGAGCAGGGCCCCATTCAGGTGCCTCGTTAGGCGATAGTCCGGATGCTGTTCAGGCATCTACCTACAGAGAAGATCCAACACCTTGTCCAACAAAACAAGTAAAATCCAACAAGGAACAAGAGGAAAAACAGAAGGTGGCTCCGTGTAGACCAGACCTTAAGTCCCAAACATGGGCATGGCTGCCGAAAGCCCTTTCAACTCGCCTGCACAAATAGCCACCATAACAGGCCACTACGTTCGAAGACCCCCAGCTACTCTCCTTGGCCAGCTGGAATACAAGAGGGTTCACCCATTTAACATCCCCAGGCGACATAAACCTAGGGGGATACGACATTTTAGGTCTACAAGAGCTGTGGCTCAAAACAAAATCAACGTTGGATGGATTTTAAATTGCTTTTTCAGGGGCACTGATGGGGGATAAAGACAGACCTTCTTCAGGATTGATAATCGCAGTTTGTATGGATAGCAGCTTACAAATAGTGAAGACCATCTTGAAGTCCCCATTCGTCCTAGCAGTCCTTGTTTCTTGGTTCCACAAAGAGGTTGGCGCAGAATCTCTTAGGCAAACATTTGTTGGTGATGACCATCTATTGGAACCCCAAAGCAATTCAAATGGACCTACTGTTTGACCTAGTAACATCTATGTTGGACTCCGTATATCTAGAGCAGGGAGCTTGCGAGGTCATTATTTGTGGAGACCTTAACATTAAATGCCCTTTGGCTCTTCCAGAACCTGCAGAGTTCGCACAGTTCAAACCCTGCCTTCGGGGAAAGGAGTAGTCCAACCTAATGAAATCAAGACAACTTTTTAATACAGCAACTACGCTACCCGACACTACTAATTTAACAACGTGGAAGCGTGGTTCGGCTTACTCTACTATCGATTACATCTTCGCCTCGGAACTTCTCCTTGATCGGCTGACAGAATTCAGTGTCCAACAGTCAACTCAAAGCGACCACAATCTCCTTCAAATAAAATGGTCATCAACAAAACCACCAAACACCCACTATCCGGGAGTAGTCTAACCGGACGGCAAAGGTAACCGGGTAAGGGTCACCCGGGCGAACATCCAAGAGATGACAGCCTCCTATGGAAGCAATGTGAACCACCTCGAGGTGGATTACAGACCACTCCTGGAACCCTATAGATCGGCCATCAAAGGTGCACAGGATTCTAACTCGGAACCTCTCTGTCACACACAACTTAGACGCCCTGGTGGTGGCGAGGCGCAACACGCTCTGTAGAGCTAAAAGAACTGCCGTACGACAATACGGCTGCCAACAGAATCTACACAACGGAAGCAACAAGATCTTACAAAAACTGGCTAAGATCATATCGACTTGCCCTTTACCAAAAAGATTCCGAGGCCATACTGGAGCAAATTAAGAACAGCAACTCTAGAGAGTTTTGGAAGCTGATAAATCCACGGCTAAAGCCACAGAATTATCAATGTCAAACCGTATTCCGGAGGCAACATGGATACATTTTTATTCAATACTGTTCAGCCCCCCAGACGAGCTACCTCTAGCTGCCCTTCCACTGACATCTGATCCCTGGGTCGACCTCCACAAGAAATGGGACATATTACGCTCAATAATCAAGCTGAAGAACTCAAGGGCGCCAGGACCTGACGGCCTCTGCAATGCAAACTTAAAATCTGCGCCAGAGGACTGGGCTAATCTTCTGAGCTTGATTTTCAAAATGTTTTCGACTTATAGCAGAAACCCGCCTTCTTGGACCTCGGCGGTGATTATTCCAATATTTAAAAAAGGAAGAAAAGATGACCCAAGGAATTTTCGCCCGGTGGCTTTACTTGACGTCATAGGGAAGGTTTATGGATCATTACTCCTGAAACACTATTCATGGGCAAAAAAAGCACCCTGCAACGGCCCTCTTCAATCCGGGTTCAAAAAGGGTAAAGGAACCAGCATCAATATCTTTTTTTTTTAAACTATTTTTATTATTTTAAACTAACAACACTCCAAACATTACAACCATTTAGGACGTTCGTGATCAATATTAAAAACATTACATTATAAAATGCTCTCTTCCGTCCTTCCCCCTCCATCCCCAATAACTCAAGCCATCATATCCGTGCCATCCACCTGAACATCTTTAGGTGTCAAATCTATCACCAACTCATCCAAGTCTTCTGTTTCGTGTGTGGCCTGGTGGGGGTTTACCATAGATGTCACCAATTGCCTCCAGGCTATCAGGGGACCCACCTCTTCTTCCCCACCTCTAGTGACTGCTTCATACCAGGCCGCAGTTTCTGCCTCAGCCTATTTCAGGAGGTCTGCCCACCACATTTCTACTCTAGGCCGGTGGGCCGCTTTCCAGCAAATTGCGATTCTGCGCTTGGCCAAGATATAGGCCAGGACCTTCATCTTGCTAATATGCTTTAGATTACGTGGACTAGGAAAGCTCCCAAGCATACATGCCCAAGCAGACCCCACATCAAGCACCACCCCACTGCTGCCCATTCTTGTTTTCAGTTCTAGTTCTACCCAGAATCTATTCACTTCCGGGCAAGCCCAGAACATATGCAGCAGCCCAGCCTCCTCCTCCCTGCACCTGGGGCATTTTTATATAGCCGAGCCACCAAACATGGCTATTCTACCGGGGGTCAAATATGCTCTGTGGGTGACATATAGTTGGATCTGCTGGAGTCTCGCATTCCGGGACACCTTCTTGTGGTACCTTTGGGCTCTATCCCATTGTCCATCCCATTGGGTTCCCCCACCACCTCCTCCCAGTCATGCCTCAGTTGAATCAGCTCCTTCCCCGCCTTTGTGCTGAGTAGCTCATATATCGGAGATATTTCATGCCCGCCCTCCGACATCATTTCTATGGTGGCATCAGGTTCTTCCGCAAGTACTGTTTCGGGCCACCTTTCCCTCACCCGTTTCATAATCCTCGAGTAAGTAAGATATTGGCCATTATGCACCCCGTCTCCTCAAGTAATCTCTAAAATCCTAATGCCCCCCCCCACCCCCTGCCATATATCTCCAAGGGTGTCCAGGCCCACCACTTCCCAGTATCTGCGGACCCCTTCAATCAGTTGTGAGTCTCCCCCACATAACACGACCAACGGGACCTGCTGAGAGAGCGGGTCCGGGTCACCTACAGTTCCCCGTGCTCTATACCAGACCTCCCAGCCCAGCACCAACAGTCTCCCCATCTCCGCCACTTTTGTTTTGTGCAGCCACACTGTCTCTTTTAGGAAGTATGGGGCAGACTCACCCTGCAGAAGCCTGGTTTCCGCTGATTCATCTTCGGACAATCACCTAGCTACATATAGCAGCTGTCCCGCCAGGTAATACATATCAAAGTTCGGCAGGTTTACACCCCCCTTGTCAGACAGGTTTTGTAATTTCCAGAGGGCCACCCTGTTTCTAGAATTGTGCCATATGAAGCCCCTGCACAGGCCATGAAGTCTGGCAAAGAAACGTTTGGGGATCAAGTACAGGACATTTACAAAAAATTGTAGCAGTCTGGGCAAAAACACCATCTTGAGCAAAGGTGCTCTTCCCATCATGGCGAGGGGCAATCTGGACAAAAACACCATGCTATTTTTGGGCTGACAGGGGAACAGGAATGGCTTAGGCTGTGGTCCCAAATTCCGAAATTAGCCAGGTCTATTCAAATCCGGGAGGTTTGGTTGAAGCTCCTACTGAGATGGCACCGTACCCCGCTCAAGTTAAACAAGATGTACCCCACGCTTTCAGCACTTTGTTGGAGGGACTGTGGTGAGGTGGGATCCTGGGCTCACATTTGGTGGGAATGCCCGAAACCTGAAGTATTTTGGTCTTTAGTCCGCTGAGCAATAACCCAGGTGTTGGGTCCGTTGCAGGCTGGAGGTAGGGGGCGGGATTTATTAGGCCTAAATGGGATGATTGCCACCCTGTCCACCAAAGCAGACTGCAAACTATGTGATAATGATGTCAGCTGCATTGGTCCTGGCCAGAAAGTGGCAGTCCAAGGACCCTCCTCAGGAGCATGAGTGGGTTGCGAAATTGTGGGCTCTGGTGGCAATGGAGTGGCTCACCTACGTGATTCAGGGCGCTCACATGCGCTTCTACTCGGAATGGGCCGCCTTGCTGTCCTTCTTAAAGGCGGGAGCCCGCCGGGCCTGGTGCCCTAAGGCAATGGAACTACTGGGCATAGTTCGCCCTCAGGACGAATCGGACCTGTCAAGTCAAGGAGTGGATGCCATTTTCTTTGTTTCATTTGTTGAAATTGATCGCTTAGCGAACCTGTAGGATCTTGGTGGGGAGTGGGGAGTCGGGGCGGGGAAAAGGGAGGTTAGGGGTCTTTCCTTCCTGTTTTTGGTTTTTGTTGTATAAGTGACTCATTGATAAACGTTGAATAAAAACTTATTGAAAAAAAAAACACCATGCTATTTTTTATATCTTCAACTGTTTTCTCCGTGTTGTATTTGTGCTCTACCTCCATCTTGTGGTATATGTTTATGCCTAGGTATCGAAACGTCTCGGTCTGCCAGGGTATTTGCAGAATGGGCAGTCTTTCTAGTGGAATATTCTTGTATCTCCCCAGGGGGAACACGCTGGACTTCCCCGGGTTCACTGATATGCCCGAGAGGGTGGCGCAGCGTTCCATCACCTCCAACACATATTGCAGGTTATCTTCTGGGAATCGCAGGTAGAGAAGCAGGTCATCGGCATACAGTGATATCAAGTGTGTTCTTCCTGCCGTACGAATCCCCAATTCATCGTATTGCTGCCTAAGGCAAATTGCCAACAGCTCCAACACAAGAATATATAACATGGGCTACCAGGGGCATCCCTGTCTGGTCCCCCTACTGAGTCGTGATTTATCTGAGATTATGGTGCCGGTTTTTACCCTTGCAATCGGGGAGCTGTATAACATCTTGACCCATCTCATGTACCCCGGCCCTATCCTGAACCCTTTCAGGGTCGCCATCAACCATGGCCACCTCACTGAGTCGAAGGCTTTGACCGCGTCCAGCGACACAATGGACAACTCACCCGGTTCTTTCTCTGTTTGATCAATAGGATGTAGCCTCCTGTGATTATCTGTGATGTTTCTGCCGGGGACATAGCCTGTTTGGTCGGGTGTATCAATTTGCCAATTACTCGCTTAAGCCTGTTGGCAAGCACCGCTGTAAGTATTTTGCTATCTTGATTAAGCATTGATAAGGGCCTGTAGGACCCAGTGTCCTCATTCGACTTGCCCTGTTTCAAGAACGGGATGATCACCGCTTCTCGAAGGGATTCTGGTAACTCCCCCTGTTCGTAAGCCTTACTGAGCATGGCCAGCAGCGGCTGGAGTAACTCCTGCCTGTACACTTTATAGAATTCGCTGGGTAACCCGTCCGACCCAGGCACTTTACACGTGGGCAGGTGCTGGATCACTGTCTCCAGTTCGTCTGAGGTGATTGGGGCCTCCAAGTCTGCTCGTTCCAGGTCGTCCAAGGTGGGCAGACCTATATCCTCTAGGGTTTCCAGCATTTCTTGACCCATGTCTCCAACTGCGTCCTCATACAAGCGTTGTTAATATCTGAGGAACTCTTCGTTTATACCTTCCTGGGTATTGCGGATCTGGCCTTCTGCATCCCTGACTTCTCTAATCACCGGTCGGGGTGTCTCATTTTTGTATAACCAGGCCAGCAGTCTGCCCGGTTTGTCTCCACCCGCATGTTGCCTTTCGACATCGTTTTTGTAATTCAGCTTACATAGCCTATCCCTAGCCATCCCAGAGCTCGCAGCTAGCCTGTTGTAACTCCCTCGTCTTTGCACAGTCTTCCTGAGTGGTCCCTCCCCTTCGCATCCGGTCCTTTAACTCTTTCCGTTTCCTGCAACTCTCTTTCTATACCCCCTTGGAGCCCCTTGGATTTTGATATGGCTACCCCACGCACCACCACCTTGAATGCCTCCCATACTGTTCCCATTGATTGTACGCTGCCTATATTAATGTCGAAATATTCTGTGATGGCCTCCCTTAGTTCTTCTTGGAATCCTGGGTCCTGTAGGGCCTCAGCTCTGAGCCTCCACGTCGGGATACGCGCCCTGGGGGTATGGTGCCGCCACTCCAAGACCAAAGGGGAATGGTCGGAAAGCACCCTAGCTATATATTCTGCGCCCACTATTTCTCCTGCTATCTCGGCGGCAGCGAACACGTAATCCAGCCTAGTATGCAGGTCATGCGGCGCTGCGTAGTGCGAGTATTGCCTGTCTGTTGGGTGCAACCGCCTCCACACATCCTCCAGTTTGAGGTCCGTCAACAGTGCCCCCAACGCTTTGGCTGCTGGAGTTGGTTTCCCCAGCTTGCTATCTGACCTATCCATCCCGGGGTTCAAGGTGCAATTAAAATCGCCTCCCGACAATATTGCGTCGCCTAACAGGGGGCTAATTTTACTATATAAAAACCTAAAGTAAGCTGAGGAATCATGGTTAGGGGCATATAAGTTTATGATGTTCACTTCGCGGTTCTCCAAGAGTCCCTCCACCACCACCATTCTACCTTCTGGGTCTGTTGTCGATCAGAGCAGCTGAAACGGCACATGCGGTGCTACCCATATGACTAGCCCTCTTGCATATGCTGAGTATGTGGCTCCCGTGACACTTCCCTTCCATTTTCTCCTAACCACCTCCAGTTTCTCTTTGGTGAGGTGGGTTTCTTGTAGTAAGGCTATATCAATCCTCAACCTCTTCAGATACATCATTACTTTATTACATTTTAGGTAACTATTGAGGCCCCGCACGTTCCAGGTCACAACTTTGAGGTTACCCGACGCCATTGACTTGATGTCCAACCTCTCCCCTCAGCTTCCCATGTCTTTTACGATGACTCGGAATCTGGCTCATTTTCTTCCCAACCCCACCAACTTCCCCATCCCACCCTTCCCCAACCACACCACACTGCACACACCTCTTTCCCTCCCCCCTCCCAGCCCAGCCCCAACAAATGCCCAGCTCCATCCCTAGATCTCAGGTCCACCCGCCTCTGGTCCCTCCTCGGAGCACCGAGGGCTAGGTCCCCGCGGGGTGTCACCGGACTACTAGTGACCTAACTAAGCTTAATGCTACGGGCGTTCAAGGGTTGTCTCCCGGGAGCTCCCGCTTATATGATTAGGCTTATTCAGTTCAAACGGATCTTGCAAGCATGTACTATCCAAACAACACATCCCCTATAAGCCTCGTCTAATGCTATATTCTAGTCCCAGTGTCTCGCGCTATGTCACCCTGGGTGCCACGGCCGCATATTACTTATCCTCTTCAGCTCCTGTCTGGATACCTGATTCTTGGGGGCGGCTCTGCATATCCAGCCACCCTATGGCATCCTCTGGGGTTTCAAAAAACAAAGTTTTGTTCCTATGAAACACCTTCAGTTTGGCTGGGTAAAGCGGCATATATCTGTGGCCTGTTTCCCGCAATCTTCTTATCACCGCTCCAAAGTTCATTCTGCTGCGCTATACCTGCAAGGTGTAGTCTGGGTATGTGGTTATTTTCGCTGGCCCCCTTTCCGGAAAAATTGAAGTATTTTTTCTCGATCTCTGTAATTCAGGATCTTCGCAATCAATGGTCTGGGAGGGGTCCCAGGAGGCGGCTTCCTCGTCAGAGCCCTGTGCGCCCTTTCGACCTCAAACCCCTGGGTCAGTGCCCCTCCAGTTATTTCCTGTAGTAACATGGTTTCTACGTATTCCGTAGGATTAGGCCGTTCAAGTTCCTTCTGGCAATCCAATGATGCAGATGTTATTACGTCTGGCGCGCATCCTTCTGCTTCTTCCGCTCTGCTTTCAAGGTTGCCCACCCGCTGCACTAGGGCATGAAGTTCCGATTTGTCGGCGGTGCAACCCACCGTGTTCGGGCCATCTCCTTTTCCAGGTCCCCGGTGCCCTCTGCCAGTGTTCTCACGTCTTGTCTAAGGAGGTTTGCCTCCTCCTGGACCGCCCCGACCTTAAGGTCCAGTGCCACCTTCAGTTCGTTCATGGCCAGCCCCAATTTAGACTCCCAGGCAACTTTCAGGTCCGCAATCGCAGCTAGCACCTCCTGGATTGTGCCCGGAGCCTCTGCAGTCCCGGTGGTAGTTTTGTCCTTACTCCTGGCCCCTTCTGCACCTGGCGATGTCTTGGCATAGTCATCTAGCGTGGGCTGCTTGCTCTTCAGTCTTACAGTTTTGTTAGCCATCATGCTGCGCCACACAGGTGGTTGCCAGCCCTGCAACTTCTCGCCTGAAGGTCTGCGCAGTGTCGGGCTGTTCCTGGTGTATAGGGCCCATTTCGACTGTGTTGGGGGTATGTGCCGACTGCCTGCTGCTCTCCTGGAATGGGCTCTGTCCTCCCACGTACCACGTCTAGCTCAATGTTATTCCACAGGCCTACGCTGTGTTTCTCTCAGACACTGGTGGTCGAATGCGTTCGCCGGTACCCCACACTACTGCTCCAGGCCCCGACAGGACCTCTCGGCTATTTGACCCGCAGTAGTGTCTTTAACGCCTCTTCCGAACCCTGTCCCGGCACAGGCTACCTTCTGTGTGCTCTCTGAAGTTCGGCGTATGTCCCGGAGTGAGCTGCTTTGTTCTGCTTCGTTATATTGGTGACGGGGTCCATCAGAACCGGGACCTTGTCCAGGCAGCTCAGTGACCTTCTCTTGGCTATTTGAGTGAATGTCTCCAGCCCCAGTGCACCCCTCTTGCGTTCTCAGGCCCAGGCGCACAGGTTTCCTTTTTCCTCCAACCTGTGTCCAACAGCTGCAACTGCTCAGCCGCTGTGGATGCTGCACTATGTAGGGGGCCTGTGCTCACACACGCATCCTAGGGCTGGAAGTGCTTCCTCTTGTCCCCGTTAGGTGCTGCCGTGGAGCCCAGCTGGGTGCAACCCTCGGGGCACTCCAACCATCCAATGGAGCCCCCAGTGTCCGGAAAGACCACCACAGGCCTCTGTTCTCCGTTATGCCAGGTCGCAGCACGGCAAGTTAGAGCACCCACCGGAGCCAGCTGTGTTTAGGCCCCTCCTCGCGGCCATCACTGACTGCTTCCAGCACTATCCCTCAGGCGATCCGGGTCTCAGCCGGCACTTCTTGCCTTGTCCTACCTCCCCAAGCTCCGATTCCGCGGGGGCCTTCAATCCGCCGGGCACCGCGGGGACCAATTGCGCAGCTCGGAGAGTACAGTGCAAGCCACCTCGCTGCACCGTGCTCAGTGGCGGCGACGCCGCCAGGGGTGATTCGCTTCAACCCCCCGCAGTGTCCTGAAAATGATGTAGGCAGGGACCTCCTGCCACTCCTGTTCCCGTCTCGGGCCACTGTGTCCGTCACTCAGTCTGACAGGCCCCCTCCGGCTGGGTCCTTATGTTGTTCAAGGGCCGGACTCCACACATCACATGAAGCTGCAGCGGGCTCGTTCGTGGCTTCACCCACCTCCGTGCGCAGCCGCGACACTGCGGTCAGTTTATGGCCCTTTGTCTGCAGTCCGCCATTTTGCCAGTCTCCCGATCTCGGGTGCCCAGCTTTCTTCCCGTGGCTGTGGTTTCCCTTGCTTGCCGCTGATCAGCCTCACGCAGCGCTCTAAGTGTGCACTGGAACTTCATACGTCCCTGGGTGTGCTGCCAGCATGCTTTTTCTCCCGGAATCTTTGTTTCTTCCCAGGATTGGTGGCGGATCTGTGGGAGCTCCCCAAGAGCATGTCCTTTCATGTAGCCATTAAGCCACGCCCCCAACCAGCATCAATATCTTCCTGTTGAGTATACTGAAATCAAAAGTCCTGAAAGCCAAGCAGAAATTATACCTGCCATTCATAGACCTTACCCAGGCTTTTGACTTAGTGAATAGAAGAAAACGCTGGGAAAAATTATGCAACTGGGAGTGCCCTCCAGAGATTGAGTCCGCTACAAGCCTTACACGCCGCCAACCACCGAGGGGTCAAACAGGGCTGCCCTCTAGCCCCGGCCAGATTTCTGGCATATTTTGGGGACTACAAAGAAACCAACACCGTGACACGATCTTTTCCCCCAGTAGTGGGCAACATGAAAGTGCCAAGACTCCTGTATGCGGATGACCTCATTCAACTCGCCAGTCACAAATTGGTCTACAACGCCAGTTGGTTTCATTAACTAAATACACAGAAGCCAATGACCTGGAAGTCAACAAGCGAAAAACGGTCTTTGAAAAAGGGACTACAAATTTAAAAAAAACTACTCATGGTTTTTGGCTGGAGAAAAAGTAGAACAGGTGTCAGAATTAAAATATCTCGGGGTGTTGATTGACTCGACACCGAAAGACCTGGCAATGCAACTATATGTTCTTGCAAAAATGAGAAACCTCATTTCACAGGCCAAAGTCCTGGACAGAAAATACGGCCGATTCTCTCTGATTCTTCTCTCTCAGGGGAAAGTGGTTCCAACAATCACCTATGGAACTGAGGCCATGTCATCTCTCCCTAAAGCCTTGTGGCCCAGACTGGAGAGCCTTTTTTGGCGTTTGGTCCTTAACCTTCCAACTTCAATACCTTTGGCTTTGATCAGACGAGAACTCTCACTCTCGTTCTTGGAGTCAATAGTAATGAGAGCTTCGATCATGTTATATTGGAAGATCAAGGATCCATCTTCTCCTAAATTTTCTCCATGGTACAAGAGGAGATGATTGCTGGTGAATGCAAACTACTGACTACCTGGGAGTCAAACTGTAAACGACAGCTGGAAGTCTGCGGCAGCTCTATGGAAGAATTGCTAGGTAATCCGACAAAAACTAAAAAACGTTTAGACGAAATGGACTGGATAAATAAGTTGGAGAAGGCAGCTACTTACAAATTGATCCAGCATCTGCCCCCATTACACAGAAAACTAAACTAAATCCAACCATTTCTCATAAGACACCCGAACAGGAAAACACGATCAACATTTCTTCGTGCTAGGTTGAACCTGCTGCCTACAAATGAGATTCTGCACATAAGAGGCCTCTCTGCGACCAACACCTGCCGCTTTTGCAAAGACAATCAAACCATTGAAATGCTGCGGCATCTCCTATTATGCCCAGGAACATCTCCTCACAGAACTTCTTATCGGCTTCATCACTTGGAGAAAGCACATCTGACAGACGCAGATCTCTGGTGGGATCGACTCATAGGGGGGCTTAGACCTTCATGGGCGATAGTAGCTACCAAAATTCTGGAGCTGATCTTTGAAGACAAAGCACCAGAGTCTTTTCAGGTTCGCTAAAGTTAGCACAAATCCTTTTGGAAAGGCTGTTCAGTTCTCTCTTGTTCTGTACTACTAAGTTATGCTTTCCTCGTCAGCTGCTCAGTCTACTGTGCTGATACTACTGACTTTTTCGTTTCTTTCCTATGCTTACTATTTTACACTTCAGTAAACTTTATTTTAAGAGGACTTTGTGTCTAACTTGTAAAAATCACTTTGGTGATTATAAATTCATAAATAAAATAAATAAAAATAATAATAATCACTCGCTTATGAGGTGGAGTGTTGAGCCTTTAACAATGGACCACTTGAATTGTAGCACTCGCATGTGATCAGGTATTCTCTCTTAATTGTTGAACTTAAACTTGTAAAGGCACACATAAGGTTGGTTGTGTGTGCCTAAAGAAGATTGTAGGAGGAAGAGTAACCTCTGAATCTTTATTAAAGAGGTCAACAATTCAAACAAGAGAAGTCAAGTGTTTAAACGTTATTACAAGTTGGAAAGAACAAGCATTGCCCAGGCCAAGCCGTGTAACAGGTATTTCCCCAATTAAGACAGAAACCAGCCTTGCCCAGATTCAAAGAACAGTTGAAACATTACTGGGAGACAAAGAGAATATAGCCTTGCCTAAGAAAAAGAGGGTACAAGCATAACCTAAAGCCAGGAGAGTGACAACAAAGCTTCTGGGTAATTATCCTGGCTAACAGTAGACCGAAGGATAAAGACAAATAGGGGAAGGGAAGCTTGTTACTTATAATTGTTCTTTGAAGTCGATACAACCTACATTGCCAAAGCCAATATGAAGGAGAGATGTGGGTCATAAAGGAAATTAAAGGTTGTTTGTTGCAGACCAACAAAAGAGGCAAACAGGCTGCCCTTCTGGAAAAGGAATTTTCAGAGGAAGAGTGCCTTGCCTACTTGAAGGTGTTGAAGCACCCAAAGGTGAATCTCGTCCTAACTGAAAACTGTTTAGAGTCACAAAGTACTGAAGCTGTGGTGGTTTATTCAGTTGTCAGTAGATTTGAGACTTCAGTAGCACAAATGAAGTTGGAATACTATGAGGCAGAGGAGTAGATCCTCATGGTGAACTCTTGTAGAAGTTGCTAATACGTCAAAGTTGCTGAATTAGAAGTACTGTGAAGCTACCCTGAAATAGATACCTACGGTAACGCCCAATCTTGAAAAGAAAGACGTACCAAGTAAGATAAGGATTGCACAAAGCCTTTTTACGAATGAATGTTTTGCAAATACGACAGCTTTATTATTTTCCTGCATACATTTATGCACAGGTTCAGAGCAGAGGGCACTGCTAAGGTCAGGTTACTTGACAACCAGAACACTTCTGTTGGTTTTTAGCTACATGGATTTTATTACAAGTCATGGAGAAAATCCTTTGAAACAGAATGTATTTCTCTGAAGCATTTAGATGCTCATGGAGCAAACAGAAGCACTGTGCATATTTAATTTCCTAGCATTGTGGATTGTATAATTAATACGATGGAAAAATAGGTTGCAATTGAGATATAATCTTTTGTAACAAATTATGCTTTATGGCTTTTTTTCCCCAGTGAAATCAAACCAGTATTGCACAATGTTATCTTTCAGAATTCCTGTGCTGTGTACATAATAGAGGCAGATTATTATTACACTTACATTTAATTTACACTATAATTATAAAAACAGTGTTTAAAATGAGGAATATGCACGGTCTAGTTTACATCCATTCAAACTTGCAGTCAATGGGGTACATTACTATATATGGTCAGTGGCAGAGAGTCTTTGCTCAAGGGCGCATGATTTGTCATTTCACCAATCACAGGTGTTACAGCCTCTCAAATCTTCAAGACTACAATTAAAACATCCAAAACCTGACTCTCCAGGAAGTGCAAGCAATGCTCAAAAACAAACAAATGACCTGTCCCTGTTATAATCCATATAGGTATTTAACTTTATGTAGCGCATCATGCATAGTTCGTCCAACATCTAGGCACTGTGCTTATTATACCTCAGTTGATACTCGGTTTACTGACCTCTGAAGATTATTAGCTAATAAGATAGCTCAGCCGGTTGAGCGCTCATTGTTGCGATCTGTGCATGATCTGTAGGTTGCAAGTTCGAATACCCGGCACGGCCACCTCATCCTTTCAAGGTTGATAAAGGAGTACCAACTTCTGATTGGTGAGAATTGTGCTAAATATGTTCTATGTACAGCGCTTTGCCAAAAGCACTATATAAATAACAAGGACCATAAAATGAACTATAGAATTTAGCATGGGGTCCTTACCGCTCTGCACTGTTTGATCATAAATTAAGTGTTACTTACCGGAGGGATTAACGTACTCCTAGTCCATAGTTTCCTTTCCTCCATATTGTATGGCCTTTCCTCACAAGGGATGAGAACAGAACCTCTTTTCCCCCAGAACAAGACATTTCTCCTTTAAATTTACTGGCGGGTGCTGCCCCGGGAGCCTGGGCTCCCTTAACCACACCCACTGGTGCCACACCTCAGTCTCCTTTTGACACGTCTGATGTATTACACTCAATAACCTGACCTGTCTTATTATAGGGGGGTGGATGGTGGGACGTATGGAGCAAAGGGGACTATGGACTAGGAGTATGTTAGTCACTCCGGTGAGTAACAATTTTCCTACGTCTCGTTCCCTTTCCTCTATCCTGTATGGTTGATTAAAACTGACAACGCCCTGGGGAGGAGAGCCTGCCCCTCTAGGCCAAAAGATTATGTAGCACCGCTTGGCCGAATGCTGCATGTGCCTTGGCACTGGTATCCAAGCAGTAGTGTTTGCAAAAAGCCGAAGGTGTGCGCATGTTGCCACCCTGCTGATCACCTGCCAGGGAACGTGCCGCTGGAACGGGACTGTGGTCGCCTTGCCTATTACAGCATGCATGCCCTGTGGCAGATCCTTACATTGCATCTTGTATGCCTGCTGGAGCACTGCTGCCATCCATCGAGCTACGGATGCTTTAGAGGCTTGCTGCCCGGGCTTGGAGCCTCCAAATGTTACAGTGTGTCCGTCTTGTGGATGCCCTTCATTCCGTCCAGATAGAATTTCAATGCTCTCCTGACATCCAGGCAGTGGAACGTTTTGTCTGCGTCTTCCTTGGGATCCGGAAAGAATGTGGGGAGCTCAATCTCCTCAATCTGAAAGGATGACACCACCTTTGGAAGGAACTTGGGGTGCGTGCGAAGCACAACCTTGTCTTTGTGAAATCTAGTGTATGGCTCTGAGGCAACAAACACCTGGATCTCACTCACTCTGCGAGCTGACGTAAACCCAACCAGAAGGGCCATCGTCAGAGTGACCAACTTAATGTCTGCTGTAGCCATGGGTTTGAATGGCTTGTGGGCTATAGCACTTAGCACTACGTTGAGGTCCCAATGGGATGCAGGCGATTGACCGAGGATACAGCCTGTTTTTTTTATTACGGGATAGGCCAAAGACAGGATAAGAGAGTGAGTTCCTGTATGCGCCGATAGCGGCCAGGTATGTCCAGCAGGTATCCACCTGGACACCCGATCTGGCTAAATAGGCAGAGAAAGATAAGACTTGGCCCAGAATGCATGTCAGTGGGTTCACCCCATTTTCCTTAACCCAAAAGCAGAATCTCTTCCCTTTGCTTTTGTACTGCTTGTGTGTGGCCGGACTTCTGGCACTTTGAATGATCTACAGATTGTTGCTAGACAACTGAAGGGGTTAAAGCGTTAGCTGCTTAGGAACCTAGGGCTAGCCTCTCCAGGGAGGGGTGTAGAACTGCACCTTCCTTCTGCGCTGAAGAGGGCCCTTCGGAGGGGAAGCACCATCTCTGGCCGTGTTGACAGATGCTGCAGGTCCGAGAATCAGGGTAGTGCTGGCCAGCAAGGAGCTATGAGGATTATCTTCAAGTTTCTGCAGTTCCTCATCTTGCTCACCACTTTGTGAACCAGAGGTATGGGAGGGAATGCATAAGCCCACATCCCTTCCCTGGGTATCTGGAGTGCATCCCCTAGAGAGTTGCAGCCCCTTCCTCCCCAGGACACGAATTGCTGACACATCCGGTGGTTTACTGTTGCAAATAGGTCTGTGGGGTGTGGCCCCATCTGCTGAACACTTCCCGGAGAACTCTCCCCTTCAGCTGTCACTCTTAACTGTCAAAGGCCAGACAACCGAGTTTGTCTGCTTCCAAGTTGGATACTCCCGGAAGGTGAACCGCCGAGATCCACACCTCCTGACTGATAGCCCATTCCCAGATTTCCAGGGTCAACAAGCAGAGCTGCAGGGATCTGGTGCTGCCCAGTTTGTTGATATAGCACATGCAGGTTATCTTGTCTGTCTGGATGCACAGAGACCTACCCCTGATGGTCGGAAGAAAAGACTTGAGGGTCAACCAGATTGCCATGGGTTCCAGCCAGTTGATTTGATTCTGCCAGTCAGTCTGGGTCCAGTGCCTATGCACAGAGTGTGTTCCCACAGTGGCTCCCCACCCGTGGAGGGATGAGTCAGTGGTAATGGTATACTCTATGGGCGGTGGACGGAACGGCCTGCCCACCAAGATGTTCTCCTCCTGTTGACACCATTTGAGATTGTGATCCAAATGTTGCGGGATGAAGACTTGGGCCGCTTGATGGCCCGGCTCCTGATCCCAGGAATCTGCAAAATGCAGCTGAATCCACCTCATGCTGAGTCTGGTGTACGGGAACGCCAGGAGACATGCTGCCAGTACGCCCATAAGGTATCGATACCACCAAGCTGCATGAATGATCTGCTGCGGAAATGGGAGACAGCGGTCCGAATCGTTATAACCTTGTCCCCGGAGGGGAATACCCTCTGCTGCTGTCTGTCCCACAACAGGCTCAGAAACACTAGCGTCTACGTAGGGGTGAGCTGAGATTTCTGGTAGTTGATTGAAAACCCCAGGTCGAATATGGAGGAGATGAGCCTGTCCGTTGAGGCTCGAACCGGCTCCGGTGATGAGTCCCTGACTAACCAGTCATTGAGGTACGGATAGACATGCAGCCCCTCTGACTGGAGGAGAGCTGCCACCGCATTCATGATCCTTGTGAAGACTCTAGGAACTGAATTTAACCCGAAGGGCATAACCTTGTACTGGAAATGCAGGCCCATGACTCGGAACCCAAGTCAGGCCTGGTGAGGCTGCACAATAGGAACGTGGAGATACACGTCCTTCATGTCCAGGGAGCACGTCCAGCCTCCCCCACAGTGTCTCGGCTAGGAGCGCTGGCGTCACCATCTTGAACTTGCAGGGGTAGGTAAAGGTTCAGGGAAGACCAATCCAACACCACCGGCAGGCCCGTCTGGTTCTTCTTTTGAATAGCAAAGATGTGAGAGTAAAAACCCTGTCCCTGCTGGGAGGAGGTACCTCCTCTATTGCCTCACACTCTACAAAGGTGCAAATCTCTGCTAGGAGTGATGATGTACCGATCTGGGGGGGGGGGGGCGGGGCTCAGGAGAGAAGGAAGAGGTAACCAGAAGCCTCAGGACACAACTGAGATGACCCAGGCGTCCGCAAACTTCACCCGCCAAGACAGACTGTGCAGGGCCAGCCTGCCCCCAACTGGGGTGCTGTAGACCTGAAAATAATTGTCATTGTTGCTTCTGGTCAGAGGCTGATGAGTGGGAGGGGGACTGCGAGAACCCCTTATTTGAGGCTTTGTGGTGTTTTCGCCTGTGCTGGCTGGTAGATATGTCGGGCTGCCTGGCTTTGCGGTCCTGGAACACGCTGAAACCGCCAAAAGATCGCCCCTTGTCGGAGCAGGACTGTGCCTGTGAGATGGGCTTTGCTGCTGGCTTGGTAAGAATCGCCAGCAAATTGGCTGTCTGAGAGCTGTGCTTCTTCTTGTCCAGCTCTTCATCAGTTGTGGAATGCAAAAGATCACCCCTTTCAAAGGGAAGGTCCAGAATTCTATCCTGGACATCCAGGTTGAACATGGTAGTCTTCAGCCACGCTGTGCTCCTCATGTCCGTTGCCAGACAGATCACGTTAGCCATGTCGATGTGGCCTAACGTGGCCCCCATAATATCCTGTGCCACGAGTTTTGCCTCAGCTGGGCCTGCTTTGAATGTGGCTTGCTTGGCCTCAGGGATGTCAGGCAAGAAGTCTGCGATTTCCATCCACAGGTGTCGATTAGCCGCAGCTAGGATGGCGTTTGCGTTGGCCTGCCTAAGGTGTAGCCCAGCATTAGAGTAGACCTTCCTGCCATATGATTGAAGAGTCTTTTCTTCCTTGTTCAAGAGGGCTGTCGTGGCAGCACTAGACGAGGACGCCTGACTTGGCATACATGGATACTGCAGCGATAAAACGATGACCGAGGTTGCAGGTATGTCGAGAGTGGCATGTTGTCCCCCTCGGCCTGACAGAACTTTGCATCCAACTCTTTGTTAACAGGTTGCGTGGAGTGTGGCTTGAGCCAACCCTTCTTGGGCAAGGCCTAAACATCCTTCTGCAGGGGGATGCCCGACCTTGCCTTAGCCCTGATGCTTAGAACCTCGGCCAGCACTCCTGCCTCAGGAATCTCCTTCTGGGGCTGGGGGATGCCTGTTGCGTAAGGTTTTTGCCGAGGGAGGTGTGTCATGCTCCTCCTAGTCTGTGTCCTGATGGTCATCTGCCCCGGGAGGGGCGATGACAGCGTCATTTGGAGGTGCTTCCATTGTGGGGGTTTGCACCTGGCCCGGGCTACTGGAGCCTCAGGAACAGGCTGCTGTGGCAGTGGAGCTGGAGGCGGGTGCATGGGCTGTGTTCCGCTGGCGAAGCCAGAGGCAACATGTCCTTGATAGTGCCCCTGGGAATTGAGCCCATTTGTGGAGACCGCATGAGAGACATGAATGTGTTGAATAACATGTCCTCACAGGCTGGCTGAGCGCTATCCAGCTTCAGGGGCGGTGGGGAATAGGCCAGCTGCCTCCCCACCCCTTGTACGTACATGGGGTCACTGTACCTGGAACCCGAGATGTTGGGGTATGAAGTGGTCCAGGTGAAGCGAGTCATTGGTACCCAGTCTGCCCTTGGAATAAAGCTTCTCCGTTGATTGCCTGTCTGGTGGGCCTCTGCACCAGTCTGTGTGGGTTCTCGCATCTGAAGGTCAGAGTGGCAGCGATCTTGTCTCGTGCCGCTGCCCTTTTGTCCATGCTTTGAGCACATGAACCTGTAGCCGGCGTGTTCCCAGCCTCGGCCTGCATGCTTATCTGCCCTGGCTCTGTCTGCACTGCACCTTAGGTTTACACCCAGTAGGCTGTGCGCCCTCGGTAGTGCTGATTGTGCATATATGCGCCCCCTCGAGTAAGGACCTGGTATCAGGGCAGGGCCCCTCCGGACGAGTCCCGGTAGTGGTAGAGCTCACAGGCCCCACGGCAGTGGCACCGGTAGGGCCCTTTGACCCCTCGGCCGTGAGGCCAGTAGCTGTGTGAGCACTGCGGGGTGCTTTGGAAATAAGACACCTACCTTCCTTGTCCTCCTCTGGACGTAGTCGTTGATGTTCTGTGGAGGAGTCTTGTTGAACAGCTCTCTCCAACACGTGAGCCGGTGTTTAAGCGACCTGGGCATATGAGCGTTGCATGCGGAGCAACAGTCCCATCCGTGATCTTCACCAAAGCATCGGAGACAGAGTGCGTGCAGATCTGCTGTGGGGAAGGAACCGTCACGCAACAGTCACCTGCTAAAGTCTGTCAAAGCAGAGATGCGCCGGAACAAACCGGTGTACAGTGTTACCAAATCTGCAAAGAAAAAAGATTTTGGGGCAAGCACGTGGAATTACGAGGCTTGAGGTCTCACCCAAGAGCGCTGCTGGTAGCGGTCCGTTCCAGTCGACGCGGAAAAGGAGACTAAGGTGTGGTGCCGATGGGCGGGGTTAAGGGAGCCCGGATTCCCGGCCCGTGCACCAGTAAATTTAAAGGGGAAATGTCTTTCTGGTGGAAAAGAGGTGCCTTTCCCAACCTTTGCGCAGAATGCCAATGCAGGATGGAGGAAAGGGGATGGGACGTAGGAGTACATTGGCATACCACATTAGGTACAATTGGCTCCAATGAGGACTTTCATTAAACATCAAAAGACAACTGTGCTATCGAACCTCAAAACACACAATAAAATTCATATTTGCTTAACTATGTAATTGGCTAGGTTTATGTGTTAAGGAACAAGTTACTTACCTGTAACTGTTGCTCTCCAGCATGGGTCTGGCATGGATACATATGCTCATAAATATTCTCTGTCGTCAGGCTGGGAATCCTCAGTAAAGAAAAAATCTGTTTAGTTTCTGAACTGTCTTTCTACTAACAACCATTCACCAATCTCGTGAAGGTGTGCGTCAACCTCCACGTACCAGTCCTGCAGATGTCCAGCAGGGGCACACCAGACAAGAACGCCGTGGTAGTAGCGATCACTCTGGTTGAATGGGCTCTCGGACGGCCGGGCAACGGTTTGCAAACCAGTGACAGTGCATGATGCAGCCGGAGAGCCATCTGGAAATGGAAGCCTTCGAGAGGGCCTTCCCTTGGTTCTCAGGTCCAAAGTTAAAAACAGCTGTGATGTCTTCCGAAGACTCTGTGTGGTCCACGTAGAACTTCAGCGCTCTAGCCACATCCAGCGAGTGCAAAGTCCTTTCAGCTGGAGACGAAGGCAACAGGAAGAAAACAGGTAACACCAAGGGCTCGTTGAGATGGAAGTCCAACGGCACCTTGGGCATGAAGGAGTGGTGCGTCCTCAGCCCTACCCTCGTCTTGTGGAATGTCAGGTATGGAGGTTTACAGGAGAGGGCCTGGATCTCTCCCACTCATCATGCGTAGGTGATGGTCACAAGAAACGCTGTCTTCCACGACAGGAACGTCAACGGTGCTGAATGCAGGGGCTCGAATGGCGGCCCCATGAGCCTGGTCAGCACCACGTTGAGCTTCCACACTGGGGCCGGAGCCTTTACCGGCGGGAACGATCGGAACATTCCTTTCATGAACTCCTTCACCAGGTGATGAGACCACAGAGATGACCGCCCCGGAGTTCTGGTGTAGCGGAAGATAGACGCCAGATGGATCTTGATGGAGGCATGTGCCAGCCCTGCCTTGGCCAGCGATAGCAAGTACGGCTGCACTTGAGGGGCCGTAATCCGCAGAGGGTTAATCTTCTGTGCACAGCACCAGACCGAGAACCTCTTCCATTTGTGTCCACAGCACTTGAGTCGAGGACGCCCTGGCCTTTTCAAGCACCTCCTTGTAGTCCCCAGGGATATCGTACCCTCTGAACTCTAGTGTTGCAGGAGCCAGGCCTGCAAGTTCAGCGATCATGGGCCGTGATGGAGGATGGCTCCTCCTTCCCTGGCGAGAAGATCCGCATCCGTCGGTGGTTTGACCGGGGGGGGGGGGGGGGGGGGGGGGAACGCTGACATGTCCAGAAACCAGATCTGCCTCTGTCACGCCAGTGCGACGAGGATCATCCTGCACCGGGACCTTCCGAGTTGACTGTTGAGTCGCAGCAGCAACAGGGGGAATGCAAACAGGAACAGGCCGTCCCAGGGGAATGAGAAGGCATCGCCCATATTCCCGGCTGGGGAAACCTGCTGGCGAACTTCCAGCACTGTTAGGGAGAATTCTCATTTATGGCCAATTTCCCTCACCTAGCGAGTCCCCCAGCAGCTTTGCTGGACTTCTGGAGTTTATTTTTTCCACCTAGGAAGAGTGAGAGCTTTTTCCCCACTCTTACCTGTGTTTTGCTATGTGTTGCCATCTGTTTTTGTGATTGTGGACTCTGAAGGAGAGGGAAAGAGGGAGAGAGGGAGAGAGGGAGAGAGGGAGAGAGGGAGAGAGGGAGAGAGGGAGAGAGGGAAAGGAAGAGGGGGGAGAGGGAAAGGAAGAGGGGGGAGAGAGGGAGAGAGAGAGAGAGAGACAGTGTCACACAGCACCTTCAGAGCTGTGGCACAGGGTTGTCTTTGAGACTTCCCTCGACTCCATTTCTGAGGCGACTACTGTCCCCCAGAAAAGGGTAAAGTTACCATTAACTTTACCTATTCAATCTACCACAGATCCAGTACACCCCATCTTCCATGGAGTACTGGAAAGGGTTAACTCGTATCCCTTTTTATCTGTACCTCCTAGAGCATTGTTTTGCTCTTACCATTCAGACTTGGGTGGTGGCAGTGGTATCTACCCTAACTTTTCTACCGCGATTATATTAGATAAACGTGGTACTGTTCTTGGCTATTATGTTAGCCTCGAACATAAACCCGCTTGACCAAATCGTCTTTCTTTTGGCTCTGGTTGGGTTTATTCGCCATTTCTTTTTGTTAAAGTCCTTCTTGTGTTTTACTTTGCGCAGCAAACTAGGTTCGCCTTCTTTGTTCACTGTCTTTTGGCGGGCTTCTGCCCAGAAGCCCTCCTCAAGGCGCCTGGGTGTCTAGGTGGGCTGAACGTGAGGGAGGGGAGTAGTCACTCCCTGCACACGGTATCCTAGGAAACCCAAGTTGCACTATGTCGTGATTGGCCAGGGTAGTTGTCCGGGCTGGACAACCCCCCCTGCTGGGTGATTGACAGCCAGGCTGCATGAATGGGGGGGGGGGGGTTTCCGCTTAAAAGGCAGGTCTCTTGGGCTAGAAGTCAGGGAGTCGCCACTGGAACTACAAGGA
Organism: Ambystoma mexicanum; assembly: GCF_040938575.1. Taxonomy (NCBI): domain Eukaryota; kingdom Metazoa; phylum Chordata; class Amphibia; order Caudata; family Ambystomatidae; genus Ambystoma; species Ambystoma mexicanum. The sequence continues at coordinate 414,188,298 of NC_090934.1, read as the reverse complement.
ACCGAAGAGAAGCAGAGAGAACGGCGGCTGCTGCAACTGCCCCGTCCCGGTGAAGCCCTGCTGCAGTCCTGAGCTATCTGCCCTTCAACGACTCGGAGAACATCCAGTCCGGAGTCTTCTTCCCTTGAGCTTGGTGGGGATAACCAGCTCATCTTCTACAGCCAGAGGATCCTCTTCCGTGGTCGAAATCGCTGCACACTGCTGTAGTGGTCCAGATAGCCACCTGAAGAGCCTCTCCTGTTTTTTAAGGAGCAGACCTTTTATTCTGTGTCGCTGCTGCCGGCCTCATCCCTGTGTGGTGCAGACCCCCTTCAGATGTCCTCCCTTCTCGAAGCTCCAGGAATCGTGGGTTTGCGGGAAACCAACAGGAACAACTGCCAGGGCACCAGCTGCACCATTGGAACAAGGTACTGTGTTCTGTTGAGGAAACTGGATGAATCCCTTTTTCTTCATTTCCAAAGTTTAACCTTGTCTTCCCTCGTTCTTATAACTTTTGCTTTCGAACATTGACAATATCGAAGTACTTTTGGCTCTGTTGAATCGTGAACTGTTAGACCGTGTGATCTTCAGCAACTGGCCCCAGTGTCTTTCGACCCTGGCTCCCTTTGACTTTTGAACTCCTGTCTCTCAGTGTTTCTTAATTCTGCCTGCCTAACCAAAATATTGCCTGTGATTTTTGCCTCCAACTCCCTCTGGCTATCACAGGTGCCAAGTGTGTCTTTGCCCCGGTAGCATTTCATGTCACGGATACGCGTTTGTTTAGTAGACCGAACTGTCAAAAAGTGATCGCAATCGTATTCGCGGTAACGTGTTTTTGTGCCTAACACCGGTTCATTCCAACACAGGGTACTTACCTTGAGACTTACAGTACAAAGTGAATTGGTTAGTTGTAGTATATTTAACGTGTGTTTTTTATTGAAGTTTAATAGAAGTGTTGTGTTTATAACGAATGGTTTAAAAATAAATGTACTTATATTTTTCTTCCTGAAACCTTCAATCACTGTTTGCTTGAGTCACAGTAATTATGGTCCCTGTGTAATCTCTGCTACTGCTCATATACTCTTGTGGCGGGCCTGGCTGCTCCGCCCCTGCTACCACTTTGACACAGTAGTACAGGCTTGTACCAAATGAAAAACTTGTAACATCACCTGTAGTCTCAATTGTGTGTAGTGGTCCCTTAGGGCACTGCACAGGATTCTGCCTAACAGGCACTTGGTGTTCGTCGCCTTCGCGAATATGTCGATCTGGGGATTGCCCCATCATCGGAATAGGAGATCCACTTGATCCTGCCGAAGTTCCCACTCGTGGCACGAGCGCAGCTCCCTGCTGAGTGAGTCGGCGATGGTGTTCTTTATTCCTGCCAGATGGAAGGGCACCAGGAACATCCCTTGGTCAACGGCCCAGTGCCTCATATCCTGCGCTTCATTCGATAGGGCTGGGGATCTGGTGCCCCCCTGCTTCCTGATGTAGAACATTTTGGTGGTGTTTTCGGTGAAGACCCTTACCACCTTGCCCTTGAGGGATGGAAGGAATGACCTGAGTGCCCAGAACACGGCTCGTAGCTCCAGGATGTTGATGTGTAGTGACCTCTCCTCCGGGAGCCAAAGGCCTCTTGCGTGGAGATCTCTGGTGTGCGCTCCCCATCCTTCCAGGGAGGCGTCAGTCGTCCCCGTTTCCTGATGTGCCGGGGTCTGGAAGTCAATGCCCGCCGCTAGATGCGCGCGGGTGCCCAACCACCAGATCGCGTGGCGGAAAGTCACGTTGAGTGAGATCCTGACTTCGAAGCTGCCCGCCGCTTGCATCCAACGGGCATCAAGGAACTCCTGCAGTGGTCCCTTCCGCAACCTGCATAGGCGCACAAAGTAGATGCAAGAGGACATCATGCTGAGTAGGGACTTGATGGACCTCACCGTGGCCACATCCATGGTCAACAGCCGTTGTACCTTGCCCAGGATGGCCTTAGTCCTTTCCTTCGACTGTTAGGGAGAATTCTCTTCTAAGGCTAATTTCCCTTACCTATAGAGTCCCCCAGATGCTTTGCTGGATTTGAGGGGTTTATTTATTTCTCCTGCTAAGAGCGAGACTCACTCTTTTCCCACTCTTAGACAGATTGCTGATGTGTGTTTTAGGCCATCTTGTGTGCTTAGGGTCTATGGGGTTTTTCTCACCCTCATAGGAATCATCTTTTTAACATGTGTGTTACACAGCACCCTCAGTGCAGTGACACAGGGGTGTCATAGTGACCCCCAAACATAGACTCCATACCCTGGGACTGACTACTGTCTCCCAGAGCATTTAAAGTCCCCATTGACTTTACTAGTCAATAATTATGAACTAAACCAGTACAACCCATCTTACTATGGAAGTACTGGCAAGGGTTAATAGTGTTTCCTGGTGTTCATTTTTCGAGAGGGTACCGTACAGTCCCTCTCTCTAAAGTTTCTGGCTGGTGGCAATGGTTACTACCGTAAATCTTCGACCCTGAATATTTCCCTATGGATTTTCCCATTGTTCGAGGCTACCGCTTTCACTGACAGCCTCTAATATACTGCCGGTTTATTTTAATATTAACTTTAATCCGGTGTTTTTTTTTGCCAGAACTTTAATAATATTTCTTTCTTGTGTCTTTCTCTGAAATCCTAACCCAGGTCGGGGATCCTTGGTTCGTCCTTTTGGCGGGCTTCTGCACAGAAGCCCTCCTCTCGTCACCAGTGAGTCTGGGGTAGACAGGATGTGTGGGAGTGGGGGAATAGGCACCCTGGACAGGGTTGCCTACGTAACCCAAGTCGCACTCTGCCCTGATAGGCTGAGGGGTTCTCCCGCCAGGAGAGCCACCTCACTGTGTGAGTGACAGCTAGGCTGTATGAATGGGGGTCTTGCTGCATAAAAGCAGGGTCCCGAGGACCGGAGGACAAGACGTCACCACTGGAACTAGAAACCCGAAGAGAAGAGAAGCTGAAGACATCTGCAACAACTGAACCACCGGTGAAGCCCTGCTGCAGATCCTCACCACTTTCCCCCAATGATTCGAGAGGATCTTCACCTGCAAGAGTCTTCCTCCCATGAGCTGGTGGGGACAACCAGTTCACCAATCCCATCCAGGACCTGCCTTGGTCGATTCACCAGTGCCCCTCACTCAGAGACCGGATAGCCAGGCACCCGTCCACCATGACTGCGATTTAAAGGAGCGTACCTTTTATTCGTTTTGGCAGCACCGCGCCTGGCTTCATCCCTGGGCAGTGCAGTATCTCAAACCTTCCTCCACGACGAGAGCCTCTCTTCCTCTGCTGGATCTCCCGAACTGCAAGGAACTACCGCCACCGCAGGAGCCTCTTCCACTTTAAAAGGTACATTGTTCCGCCAGGCCTCCTGTTTCGTTGGGTATAGCTAAAAGTGTTTTAAATCCTTTACTTACCTACTGGGTTGGCCGCCCCTATCATCTAACATTGTCTTTTACCTTCTGCAGCCGCCTTTTCAATTTGTTAAACAAAGACTTGACTGCAGCTACTAGAACAGTTTGATCCTGGGCACATTGCCTTGTACCATTGACTCTAGCACAGGCCTATTGACTCTGGCTAAATCTGTTACAACTGCCTTTGCTAGATTGCTTTTCAGCTAGAAATGTGTTGGTGCACCTAACTCTTATAACCACCTTTTTCCTTCCCCTTTTTAATATTGTGAAGTGCCATTTTTGCTCGGTTTTCACCCCAGTATTGCATATGCTAAAGTACTGCCTTGCCTAACGTGTTCACAAACTACCTGGAATGTTTTGCTGGTGTGTTAAAGAGTCTAAACATATATAACTTGTCCCCCCCCCCTCCTTTGAGAAATTGTTAGAGTGCCATTTCTGCTTGGTTTACACTGTGCCGTTTTGCTCAGTTTTCACTCTTGCTCAAACTTGTCTACAATTTAAATAGGGAGTTGTGTATACTTTTCTTGACTGTTGTAACTTGCTTTAATAATAGTGATTTGTGTTTGAACATCAGTGTGTGTAAAATAGATATATTCTTTTTGATACAAAGCTTTGGTCAGAGTTTCCTTGTTCCATAGTAGTGTAGTCCTATTGTGTGAACCCTGAATACTGCTCATCTCCCTCTTGAGATAAGTCGGACTGCTCAGCCACAGCTACCACCTGGGTCTGTGTAGTACAGACTGATACCAAATGGGATTAATTGCATATACCTGTAGTCCTAATCTTCTGTAGTGCTCCCTAAGGGAACTGCATAGGATTCTGCCTAACACCGACGGCGAAGCCAGTCGCGCCACTGTGTCTAGTCTGGCTCCCAGGAACAGGGCGTCTTGCTACGGTACCAAGTGGGATTTCGCGAAGTTGATCGAGAATCCCAGATCCATGAGCAGTTGGACAGTCTTCGCTTTGTGATCGACGGCGAGTTCCCTTGACTTTGCTCGGATGAGCCAATCGTCCAGGTAGGGGTAGACATGGATCCCCTGCAGGCGCAGCCGTGCCGCCACTGGTGACAGGCACTTGGTGAAGACCATGGGCACCGACTTCAATCCAAAGGGAAGGGCCTTGAAATTATAGTGCCGCCCTTGGACCACGAATCGTAGGAACGTTCGATGTCCTTTGAGAATGGGAATCTGGAAGTAGGCATCCTCCAAGTCCAGCGACGATAGGAAGTCGCCTTCCTCCAGCGGTCCCAGCACGTGCTGGAGGGTGACCATCCGGATTTTCTGGGACTTGATGTATTTGTTTAGACGACGAAGGTCCAGGATGGGTCCCCAACCGCCGGTCTTCTTTTGGACGATGAAATACCACGAGTACACTCGGAGCCCCGGAGCCTCTTCGGGACGAGTTCTATCGCGCCTTTTTTAAGCATTGCTCGTACCTCCAGAAGTAGCTGTGGGACATGGTTTTCCTTCCTGGCCACAGGTGGTAGACGGGGACAATTTCTTTGGAATTCCAGTTGTGCCCGTGGGCCAGCGCGTCCAGCACCCAACGATCGGTGGAGATGGACTCCCACGCGCTGACCAATTTCACCAGACGGCCTCCCACCGGGGTGCTTCGGTGGGGGCCTGATGCCGAGGCCGATTCAATCCTGCTTCGCCGAGGCCTTGTCGACGATGACGTCCTCCGGCCTTGCTGCTGCCTCATTAGGCCTCCTGCGACGATGAACGGGCCACTTTGCGGTACGAGGAACCGCCACCAAATCCTTTGGAGGCACCTTGAGACTTGCCTCCGGAGGCCTAAAAGGGCAGCCGTCGTCGGTGGAGAGAACCCAAGGCCCGGGCCGTCTCGGTGTCCGCCTTGATGGCCTGCAGTGACTCATCCACTGCCTTGCCGAACAGGTTGTTCCCGTCAAAGGGCATGTCCAGTAACCTGGTCTGCACGTCCTGATGCAAACTGGTGGCCTTAAGCCATCCGCGACGGCGAAGGCAAACGCTGTTGCCCATCTGGCGAAAGCCAATGTCGGCGATGTCCGTGGCCACCGTGATGGCGTGGTTCGAAGCCACCTCGCCTTCCTGCAGGATTTCAAGGGCTTCCGCCCTCTTGTCTAGGAGGAATTCCAGGAGGGGAGCGATCTTGAACCACAGCTCCCTGTCGTAGCGTGCCATGATCGCGAGGGCGTTGGCCGCTTTGATGGTCGACGCCGCCGACGACGACGAGATGACTCGTCGCCCCATGGCGTCCAGCTTCTTCCCCTCGCCATCCGGTGGGGAAGTGGAAGTTGATCCCGATCGCCCCTGCTGATTTCTTCTTGGCCGCTGCGGAGACGGCTGAGCTATGAGGCACATCGGGGCAGAATCTGGGACACGGTACTTCTTCTCATACCAGTCCATCTTCGCAGGAGCTGTGGATGGGTTCTTGAGTAGCGACAGTTCTTCGTCCCAGATGTCGTCTAATAGCGGTACTGAGAGAACGGTCTTCCTCTTGGCCTCCCGTCGCTGGTAGAGGAAACCCTCCTTCTGTTCTTCGGTACAAAGTTGGGAGAGCTCCGAAGCCCTGGCGATCATGGTGTGGAAAGAGCCAATTTCGTCGGGTGGGGAGGCCCAGGTAGGAGATGGAGACCTGTCCCGTCGTCACCACAGTCGTCCATCGCCGTCTCCGTTCCCGTCTCATCCCTCGGTGGAGGGGAAGAAGGTGAAGGCTGGATTCGCCTCCGCTTGTTCGGTGGGCTTCCCGACGGTCCAGGCGCCGCTGGATCGTCCACTGGGGTTAAGGGCAACCTAGTCCTTATCTCCATACACAGGGCCTGGATAGCCATCAAGATTGCTCCTAAGTTGTCTTGTGGCATAGGCACCGATTGCAACGGGAGCGACGGCTGGGGAGTAGGGTCCTCCGTCTCCTCCACGGTCCGCGGCTCCTCGTCGGCTCCACCATCGCTTTCTACGTCCGCCTCGTCAGGATCCCTCCCGTAGGACCGGACTTCCTCGAACTTCTTGTCCAGGATCTTTGCGACGCCAGCCAGCTCATCTTCAGAGGTGGTATCTGGGTCCATTATGGCTACTGTGTCCACCCTCCCCTCTCTTTCTCCACCCGGGGTTTCACGGTGGTCTTATTGATAGGCTGAAAAGAGGATTCCCTCCGGGGTGGCAGGGAAACTCTAGGCCCGGAAGTCGTCTCCACTGGGGTAGCCTCCACAGGCATCGCCATGGCCGCCACGACTCCTTCGATCGAAGCCTCAGCTGGGTGAATCAGGCCCTTCATGACTTTGGGTGCACCTGATGCCTTCACCTGGGGGAGGGGATGGGGGGGGGGTCGCTGCCTCGCTCCCACTCGGCTGCCGCCGTCGGGATTGACCGGGGCTTCTCTGGAAGCTTATCCGGGTTCTCAAACTTCCTCTTCACCGAGCCAGAGCGTTGGCTCGTGGTTGATAGTGTCTGTGATATTGCGCCCTACCTGGCAGCCAAGAAGCCCGAACCATCTGGCGCTCCCGGTGCTTTGCCTTTTGTTGGGCCCCCATTGCCGGAGCGCCCTCAAAGGTCTTAGAAGACCGCTCGGACTTCTCACCTGCTGCCAAACGCTGTTGCCCATCTGGCGAAAGCCAATGTCGGCGATGTCCGTGGCCACCGTGATGGCGTGGTTCGAAGCCACCTCGCCTTCCTGCAGGATTTCAAGGGCTTCCGCCCTCTTGTCTAGGAGGAATTCCAGGAGGGGAGCGATCTTGAACCACAGCTCCCTGTCGTAGCGTGCCATGATCGCGAGGGCGTTGGCCGCTTTGATGGTCGACGCCGCCGACGACGACGAGATGACTCGTCGCCCCATGGCGTCCAGCTTCTTCCCCTCGCCATCCGGTGGGGAAGTGGAAGTTGATCCCGATCGCCCCTGCTGATTTCTTCTTGGCCGCTGCGGAGACGGCTGAGCTATGAGGCACATCGGGGCAGAATCTGGGACACGGTACTTCTTCTCATACCAGTCCATCTTCGCAGGAGCTGTGGATGGGTTCTTGAGTAGCGACAGTTCTTCGTCCCAGATGTCGTCTAATAGCGGTACTGAGAGGACGGTCTTCCTCTTGGCCTCCCGTCGCTGGTAGAGGAAACCCTCCTTCTGTTCTTCGGTACAAAGTTGGGAGAGCTCCGAAGCCCTGGCGATCATGGTGTGGAAAGAGCCAATTTCGTCGGGTGGGGAGGCCCAGGTAGGAGATGGAGACCTGTCCCGTCGTCACCACAGTCGTCCATCGCCGTCTCCGTTCCCGTCTCATCCCTCGGTGGAGGGGAAGAAGGTGAAGGCTGGATTCGCCTCCGCTTGTTCGGTGGGCTTCCCGACGGTCCAGGCGCCGCTGGATCGTCCACTGGGGTTAAGGGCAACCTAGTCCTTATCTCCATACACAGGGCCTGGATAGCCATCAAGATTGCTCCTAAGTTGTCTTGTGGCATAGGCACCGATTGCAACGGGAGCGACGGCTGGGGAGTAGGGTCCTCCGTCTCCTCCACGGTCCGCGGCTCCTCGTCGGCTCCACCATCGCTTTCTACGTCCGCCTCGTCAGGATCCCTCCCGTAGGACCGGACTTCCTCGAACTTCTTGTCCAGGATCTTTGCGACGCCAGCCAGCTCATCTTCAGAGGTGGTATCTGTGTCCATTATGGCTACTGTGTCCACCCTCCCCTCTCTTTCTCCACCCGGGGTTTCACGGTGGTCTTATTGATAGGCTGAAAAGAGGATTCCCTCCGGGGTGGCAGGGAAACTCTAGGCCCGGAAGTCGTCTCCACTGGGGTAGCCTCCACAGGCATCGCCATGGCCGCCACGACTCCTTCGATCGAAGCCTCAGCTGGGTGAATCAGGCCCTTCATGACTTTGGGTGCACCTGATGCCTTCACCTGGGGGAGGGGATGGGGGGGGGGGGGGTCGCTGCCTCGCTCCCACTCGGCTGCCGCCGTCGGGATTGACCGGGGCTTCTCTGGAAGCTTATCCGGGTTCTCAAACTTCCTCTTCACCGAGCCAGAGCGTTGGCTCGTGGTTGATAGTGTCTGTGATATTGCGCCCTACCTGGCAGCCAAGAAGCCCGAACCATCTGGCGCTCCCGGTGCTTTGCCTTTTGTTGGGCCCCCATTGCCGGAGCGCCCTCAAAGGTCTTAGAAGACCGCTCGGACTTCTCACCTGCTGCTGGGCTTTTCCCCTCCATCCCGCATTGTCCGCTTGGGCATGTTATTACAAAACGCACAGTCCTTCTCCACGTGCGATTTGTCGTTGTGAAGGCAGTAGAGGCACAGAGTGCTCATCTTCCTTGAAGACATTCTGTAATCCGCATCCAGGGCAGCTCCTGAACAGTTTGGATCCAGGCGTCGCGTTTCCTTTGTCCTGGGCCATGTGCACGCAGGGTAGGCCCCAAAGATGTTCCGGAATCCTCCAAGAAGCGAAAACGATGAAAATTCGCCCTGGAGGGGCATAGAAAATTCCGAAACGGGTCCCCGCTGATCGGAAGTAGAATCGGTACAGCTTGAGTAAACTCTTCGAAAAATCGCAAAACGCAGTAAAAGCTCGAGAGCTATAGCACGAGGACTCCCAAGACTTGAACGTGCAGTAAAAATCTGAAGATGGCTGCCAGAGGAGGGGCTTAGGTAGAGGGCAGTCATTGGCTGGGGGCAGTATGACCCAGAGACCAGTGATTGGTTACTAGTAGAAAGACAGTTCAGAAACTAAACAAACTGTTTTGTTCTTTACCGAGGATTCCCAGCCCGACGACAGGGAATATTCTTGAGCATGTGAATCCATGCCAGAACCCATGCTGGAGAAATATACGACAGGGTGCCTTTAATTTAAACAGGGTGTCGTCCATGCAACAGGTATGTAACACAAAAAATTGGAATACTACCCCAACATTTTTTTTTAACTCAAACGCAACAAAAAACGTTCACACAAATTCAGTGGCGGTCCTAAAGTAAGGATCGTCACAAGTTAAACTGATGGAAGACTCAAACTGGATGGGCTGCATACAAAGGGAGACAGAAGGAAAGGTTTGAATTCTAACTATCCCTGCCTAAGTATCCTGTCTTACTAGAAACCGCTGATGTACCACTTATCTAACAGTGGCAGAAAACATAACGGAATATCTAACCAATTCTATTATGCACCTACCACCAGTTGGTGTGGAATCTGAGTCTCACAACAGAATAGGTTCACTTCTATGGATTATAAAGTGTTCTATGACTAAGCAGTAAAAATTGGGCTAAAAGATGTAGCACAATCACATTCTTTAAGTCAGTCTACTGATGGTGAAAAGAACAAGTTACTTACCAACTGGTAATGTTCTTTCAATTGGATGTTCCTCCAACGTATTCCTCATCTTAGATGTATTCCATCCAGCTTTAGCTGTTGTGGAAAAAAGCTTCGGCAGAGGGCGCCGTGCGTCGATGTCATCAAGTCGATGGTCCCTCGAAGGCCTCCGTCGAGGGTGACGTCATCAGGTATACAAGTAGCACGCATGGCGCCCGTTGGCCTCAGTTCTGTTTTTCCCCCTCACTCTTGTTCTACTGTGAAGATTGTGCCGGTAGTCAGGTATCAGCCTTGCGAGAGTTGCAATAACCCGGAAAAAACTACAGAGGGGTAGGCTGGGAGGGCGTTTAGGAATATGTCTGACTGCTCAGCCACAGCTACCAAGTGAATCTGTGTGGTACAGACTGCTACCAAGTAGGTTTACTGCCAAACACCTGTAGTCTTAAATCTTTTGCAGTGGTCCCACAGGGAACTGCATAGGTTTCTGTCTAACAGGGGCCATGTTGTAATGTCCGATAGCGGGCTACCAAAGGTGCATTCTCCCTTTGCAATCTAATTCATGACATATGTTCTTGTATCCGCTTAACTGGCCTGCTTGTCATGACAATATATTTCGATGGCATGTGCATTCAATTAGATACACAACGTTCAAAGAGTTGCAGTTAGTGAATTGCTGCTGTTGCCAAGTTATCTAATTTGCCCAAATCTAGTTCTTTAGTTCTGGTAGTGTACCTACAAACGTAAAATTGACCACACGGTGAGTGCCCAGTTGGTGGTTGAATATTCGACAGGAGACCTTGTTGTGAATTGTTATCTGGAGGTTTGTATGATTGTATCAATATGTGTTAGGCAGAGTTTGAATGCAGTACCCTCTGGGAACACTACAAACAACTCTGACTACAGGTACATGCAACCCAACCTTTGGTATAAGCTTGTACTGAACAGTTTTGGTAGCGTGTTAAGCAGCCAGGCTTATCTCAAGAGGGGAAATGTGAGCTGTAGTGGAGTCACACAAAGATTCACAGTTACAGGTATTCAAACAAACTCTTACACTCCATGTTTCTTGCATAAACAATTAATAATTTATCAGTCAGTTATAAAGCCTTTTTCAGAAGGGTGCAAATGAATAGTAACACACAAATATACTTCAATACTGTACACTCAGTTTCTGGATCAGACAAGGCCCTTTTGTGATGGCCCACAGACAACCTACACCCACAGGTGACTTCAAGAACAAGGGTGCTGGGGACATTAATACCTTACTGTTGGCATACAGAATACTCTTAATAGTTTGTAAAAGGCAAAGGTTATTAGAATACAAGAAATACACATTTTCTTAAGCAGGTCAAATACTTTCAGATAGCAAGAGAAGAGTCATATAATTCAATAGGCTAAGCCAAAGTCAATGGCAAAAGTCTTTGTATAGGATGTAGCACTTCATTTAAGTAAATGTAAAAGTCTTTGCACAAGTTCTTAGGAGTCTTTGGTAAAAAGCAGAACCAAACGTAGGGCCACAAGCTGACTAGACTTGTGAGTTGCAGAAGTTACAAGCACTTCCACAGTAAGAGGCAAGTTCTCTTAGGCTAGTATTACAGTACATTAGTAAAGAAGAAAAAGATGCAGCTGAAGACTTTTGTTCCTGTACAGCTCTGCAGATCTCACTGTTCCTGTGCCTCAGTCGTGGGGACAAGAGGGAGTACGTCGGGGGACTCCTGTACTGTATTGGCACTGTCAAAGCTGGCAACCGGCAAACTTTACTTCCAGTGGCTGGTTCGCGTTTCAGCTCCTTGCGGAACAGCAAATAGCATTAAGCGTGGTTCCTGGCTGTCAAGGTAGACTTTCCTCACATCTGAGGTCCTTGTTAGGCAGAAACCTGTGCAGTTCCCTCTGGGACCACTGCAAAAGATTTAAGACTACAGGTGTTTGGCAGTAAACCCACTTGGTAGCAGTCTGTACCACACAGATTCACTTGGTAGCTGTGGCTGAGCAGTCAGACTTCCCTCAAGAAGAGTTAGGCAGTATACAGAGTATTCACAATAGGTCAAAAGAACACAGTAGAACAAGCAAACACTGACCAGAGCTTGGTGTAAAAGAGATATAATTATTTATTTAAAACACATCTAATAAAACACACTGGCACTAATATCAAGCAGTTCAAAAACACGGTCACTAAAAGATATACACTCCCTTAAAAGAATTTTAGACAAGTCTTAAGTAAAGCCGCACTTATTTTCAGACATCGGTGAGCGCTTAACGCAGATGGCACTCTAATAATTCGGTTTAAAAGGGAGAGAAAGGCAGAGCATAAATTGAAACAGATCCCAACACTTTCAAAAGAACACAGCAAGAGAGGAAGGCAGAATCAAACCGTGAAGTTAGAGTTCAGAAAGCCAGATCCACTTTAAGAGGATGAGAAAAAAATGTGTCCAAGGTCACACGGTTGAAAAGTGCACAAAAGTCTCGAAAAGGTTCAGAAAGAAGTTGGACCGAAAGAAAGGGACCAGTTAGATGGTCACGGCGGCCAGCCCAGTCCAGAAGGTTAAGGGATTATTATTACCTTGTAGCAATCTTTAGAAAGGGAGGCCTGGCGGACACGGTACCTTAAAGTGGTGAGAATACTCCAGCGGGGGCAGTTGTTCCTGGCAGCAGGTGCAAGTCGGTGCTTCATCCGGAGGAAGAGAGGATCTCGTCGGGGAGGAAAGCAGGAGTCCGTTGCACTGCCAGGGAAGAAACCAGCCGCGTAGTTCTCAGTTAAAAGGAGCGGTCCTTTTGTTCACGGTCCAGTGGTAAGTGGCTATCCGGTTGCCGGGGTGCTTGGCACGGGCAATTCGACCACAAGACGTCCTGGGATGCGAGAAAACAAAGGTAAACTCGTTGTGCCCACCAGTCAGGGGAAGAAGACTCTACAGCCAGGAGATCTTCTCCGTCGTTGGGAAGTGGCGAGTCGGTTCCGCAGGGCTCCACCGGTGGTGTCGTCGTAGCAGGTCGGCTCAGCTTCTCCCTCGTCGGATTTCCAGGTCCTGTGGCGACTTCTGAAGTTCCAGTCCCCAAAGCCCTGCTTTTATGCAGCACACCCCCATTCACTCAGCATAGCTGTCAATCAAACATGTTAAGTGGTGAGCCAGCCGGCTCACCACTTGGGCCAATCACACAAGAGTGTGACTTGAGTTACCAAGGTAACTCTGTCAAGGGTGCCTAAACCCCCTTCCAACACCCCCTGTGGTACCCAGACAGAGTGGCACCACTTTTGGAGGCTTCTGTGGAGAAGCCCGCCAAAAGGTGGAGCAAAGGGCTCGACTTGGGTTGGAGTCACAGAAGAGAACAACCGCCATTTTAGAATAGAGTTCTGGCAAAAAATACCAACCGGCGAATTAATATTAAATAAATAAACCGGCGGTATGTTCGAGGCTATGAGAATTAAATAATTAAAGTTGGTAGCCTCGAACAATGGGAAAATCCCATAGAGATATATTTGCGGTCGAATACAAAAAGTAGTATCCACTGCCACCAGCAAAAACTCGATCAGGGGGGACGGAGACGTGCCCCCTCGACTAACAGACCCCGGGGCAATCGAATTGCCGCGACCAGTAGGTCCACAATATGATGGTTTGTACTGGTTTCTGTTCATAATTTGGGACTAGTAAAACCAATGGTGACTTTACATGCCCTGGGAGACAGTAGTCAGTCCCAGGGTATGGAGTTTATGGTGGGGTGTCACTATGACACCCCTGTGTCACTGCACTGAGGGTGCTGTGTAACACACATAGTAAAAACACATGAGACCCTATGGAGTAAAAGACCCCATAGCCCATAAAACACTAACAGTCAAAGGACCCCTCAAATCATGCCCAAGAGTGTGAGGAAAAGAGACTCACTCTTGGAAGGAGAAAAAACAAACTCCAGAAATCCAGCAAAGCTGCTGGGGGAGTCACTAGGTTAGGAAATTCAGCCTAAACGGAGAATTCTCCCTAACAGTCCTGCAATCAACTGAGGGGGGTCAGGCTTGATCAGTCCTGCTTCGTGGGAGTCCGGAGGATCTTCCAAAAGCTTTCGGCCAGTTTACAAGCAACGCACACAATCTGGTGTCCCTCTGCGTGGCTCTACGGTTTCCTGCAGCACTCTGAGGAAATGCAACCAGCTCTGAGATGGGTCTCCAGGTGGCTTACTTGGGATTTGATTGATCGTCTTTGCAGGGCTTCTCAGTCGATGCAAACTTGGCGATTCAGGCCTGCAGCAGGGCTTCACCGGGCAAACCAATGGTCCAGGAGTTGCAGCAGCCGTCCCATTCAAGCTCTTCTTCGGTTCCTTCGGCCAGTGGTCAACTATGCCTTTCAAGCCAAGAGACTCCTTTTATTCAGTTCTCTCCCATTCATTCCAGCCTAGCTGCCACTCACCCAGCAGGGTGGCTGTCCTTGCTGGACAGTCAGCCAGCCAATCATCACAGAGTGCATTTGAGCCTCCTAGGGGACTAAGCACAGGGAGTTTCGGGCACCTCCCTCCCTTCCTGCCTACACCAGACACTCTGGAGGCAGAGGTGGGTTTCACTCCTGAAGCCCACCAAAGGCGAATGAACAAAGAGACCAAATCTGGTTTGGCACGCAGAGCACCACTAGAGAAGGACCTTTCCACAAAGAAATGGCGAAAAAAGAAGACCGGGGACCATTTAAACAAAGGCGGTTCAGCGCCATTTTGAAAACCATGGCTCCCGCGATTTAACGTTACCAGAGCAGCGAACAGCTTGCGGTCAGGGTAAATCATGGTAGTTCATTGCAAAACCACTGCCACCAGCCATTCTGAGAGTAAAGGGTAGCATATGAATGCTACATGAGTAACTAGACATAGGGGATACCAAGTACCCCTCCAGCACTCTATTGTAAGATAGGGTTATGCTGGGTCTAGGATTTTACAGGACTAAGTGAAGTCGATTTCATTTCACTGCTCTGGGAAACAGTAGTTGATCCCAGAGAAGGTATTTAAACCTTGGGAAATCTGAAAGACTTCCTTGGGTCACTGGACTGAAGGTGCTTTGTGACACAATTGTAAAAGATGATGCCTATGGAGTTGGTTAGATTCCATAACCAAGAAGAAATGGTGTATAAAATCACATTAAAATACATGAGATTGGGAAAAGGGTCTCACTCTCTCCAAGTAAAAAAAAATAAAGTCCTCAAAATACAGCAAAGTTACTGGGGGTCTCTAAGGTAGAGGGAATTAGCACATTTTTGAGATTTCCCCCTAACACCACTATGTCTCGTAAGTTTCTCCTTTTCTTAATGGCGAACCGGGGTAGGGGTAGAATTAGTGTCACCCGTGTTTAAGATAGGTCAGAGTTTTAAAATCTCCTTCAATCTATTGTTAAGTGCAGAGTAGTTCAATACAGCAGTGATGGTATGTGTGGAGACAGTCTTTGTCTTTTGTTGCAGGGTAATGTCGCAGGGTATATTCAGAGCGCATTTTCTAGCCTCCTTAATGATTTTCTGAGGATAGCCTCTTTGTAATAGGCGGTCCTGTAAGATGTCTGATTGCTGATCATAGTCATGTATGGTGGAACAATTCCTCCTATACCGTATGAAATGGCCAAAAGGTAGATTCTCAAGCAATCTCAGAAGATGGAAGCTAGAGTATTCAAGCAATGCATTCCTGTCTGTAGGTTTTGTAAAGATGGTTGTAGTTCGAGAACCTTCTTGTGCCTTGATTTCCACATCAAGAAAATGTATTGTCTCTTTACTGATGCAGTGAGTGAAATTCAAATATCGATTTGAGTTAAGCCATTCAGTAAACTGGAGAAAGGACAGTAGGTCTCCTGTGAACACCACCAATATATCGTCAATGTACCGTTTATAAATGGACAAATGATTGCTGTATGGATTTGTTGTCACTATACATATGGGATACATTACTCACCGTAATTGTATTTCTGATGCTTGTATCTGCTTAGATTCACATGCTGTGCATAGGCCGACATCTAGTGGAAGCTGCGGAGTATTACAGTTTGTTTTTCAAAACTCGAAAATGGGCGTCGACACAGGGCGTGCCAGTAATACTATCCCTAGTGTGACGTCCACTGTACCCATGATCCCTCACGCGTCTAGGACCCTCGGATTGTGTTTTTCCTGACATGAGGTAGCATGAGGAGTAGCGCGAGTACAGATAATCCAAGCAGATAAGACTACAAGCATCCATGCGCCTTCTCAGAGGGGAGGAAGGGCGGGTCGCATGTGAATCTAAGCAGATACAAGCATCAGAAATACGATTACGGTGAGTAATGTATCCCTTCTGAGGCTTGTGGAATCTGCTTAGATCACATGCTGTGCATAGATTAGCAAGCAGTGTTAGAAGAAGGAGGTGGGATGTGAAAAGGGTCATGAGCAAATAAATGTCTTAGAACCGCTTGTCCCACTTGAGTATCTGTCTTGGAATGGGTGTCAAAGCAGTAGTGCTGAGTAAAGGTGTGAATAGAGCTCCAAGTAGCTGCTTTGCAAATGGTGTCAAGGGGTACATTTCAATGAAAGCCAGAGTGGTCCCAATGCCTCTTGTAGAGTGGGCTCTTGGCGCAAAAGGCAACGTTTTTTCAGAAAGGGAGTAACAGTTGGATACAGTTAACAATCCACTTAGAGATGGCACCTTTAGAGACGCGAATCTCCCTCTTTGCCTGTAGCTACGGAGACAAACAGTTGGTCTGTTTTCCTTAGCGGTTTGGTCTTGTTTACATAGTATAGGACAGCCCTACGCACATCTAGGGTGTGTAGTTTCACCTCAGTCGAGCTTTGTGGGTCCTGGAAGAAAGCCGGAAGCTCAATGGACTGGTTCACGTGGAATTTAGAAATACAATTAGGTGAGAAGCTAGGGTGTGTACCTAAAACCAGTTTATCTTTATGAACCGTAAAGAAAGGATCCTGCACTGACAGAGCCTGAATTTCACTGACCCTTCTTATAGATGTAATAGCTACTAAGAAGGCTGTCTTATAAGTCAGGTGTTTGAGACTGCTTTTATGCATGGGCTCGAATGGGGGGCCCATGAGTTTAGCCAGCACCACCTTAAGGTCCCATCCTGGTGGTGGGTTTGAAATTGGAGGGTGAAGTCTCTTTACTGCTTCCATGAAGGCTTTAACCACTGGTACCTTCCACCACGACACCATGTTATGGGAGGTGGTGTATGCTGACACAGCTGCCAGGTGTACCTTCAGTGAATTAAAAACCAACCCTGCGTCCAGCAGGTGGAGCATATATGTGACAATTGTGGAAGGAGTGCAATCAACTGGGTTGATTTGCTTATTCTGGCACCAGATAACAAATCTTTTCCATTTGTCAAAGTAGCAGTGCCTTGTGTTTGGCTGCCTAGATTCCCTTAGGATGTCCATACATCTCTGCGGTAAATTGAGATGTCCAAACTCTATGACCTCAGGAGCCATGCTGCCAGGTTCATTGAGCTGGGTTGAGGATACACCTTCCGACCTTGGTGCTGGGACAGTAAGTTGTGCCAGCCCGGGAGTTTGATGGGTTCGCATACCGCTAGTCTGCATAAGTGCGGGTACCACGGTTGTCTCGTCCACATGGGAGCAACTAGGACGAGCGTCAGAGATTCTCTGTTCATTTTGTTGACCACCTTCCTGATGAGGTGTTGGTTCGAAAAGCGTATGCAAACATCCCTGACCAGTTCATCCACAGGGCGTTTTTCTCTGGGAGTCTGGTTTTCGGGGAACCTGGATGCGAATCCTGGGCATTGTCTGTTTTCGCTTGTGGCAAATAGGTCTATAGTGGGGAAACCCCGCTGAGTGAAGAGATCTACTACGATTTCTCTGTCTAGACACCATCCGTGTTCCTCTGGGAGGGGGTCTCTGCTCAACGCGTCCGCCAGAGAATTGAGATCCCCTGGAATGGAACATGCTGAGATGACAGGAATATGTTCCATCTGAGTGCCCATATCCGCATTTTCTGGGCAAGCTTGGACAGATTTGGCGAACGAGTCCCTCCTTGTTTGTTCAGGTAAAACATGGCTGCTGTGCTGTCTGTCTGGATCTGCACTGACAGATTCAACAGGTAGGGCTTGAATGCTTGAAGCGCTCTGAATACTGCCAGAAGCTCTAACAGATTGATATGATTCTTGGCTACTGAGTGAGACCAGAGACCCTGAGCTGTGTGGTGGAGATGGTGTGCTCCCTACCCTGACAGGCATGCGTCTGTCGTGACTACAGCCTGTATCTCGGGATCGTAAAAAGGGTTTCCCCTTGGACAGATTTTCTCTTGTCCAGCAGTGAAGGTTTTGTACAAGTGTTGGCGAAACGACCACTAGGTCGTCCCACTGCCCACTTGCCTGAGACCACTGTTTCGCCAACCATACCTGCATGGGACGCATGCGCAGGCGCGCGTGGGGGACCAGGTAAATACATGACGCCATCATGCCCAGCAAACACATAGCTTTGTGTACCGTTACCTGGCGACTGGCCGGATATTGCGGAATTTGCAGCAGTATATTCCGAATTCTTTCCTCTGATGGAAAGGCCAACCCCTCTTGTGTGTTTAGGACAGGTCCTAGGAACTGTTTGGAGGTGCTTGGCACCAGGCTTGACTTTTTCTCGTTTATGGAGAAACCTAATTCAAAGAGGTTGATCGTTCTTTGAATGTTTGTTCTGCAAATTACTGGGGTCTCCCCCGTGATGAGCCAGTCGTCCAGGTAAGGGTACACTGGGATTGCCTCCCTGCGTAGGTGCGCCGCCGCCACCGCCAGTACCTTGGTGAATACCCTTGGTGCCGAGGCTATCCCAAAGGGCAGTACCTTGAACTGGCAGTGCTGACTGTCCACCTTGAAGCGCAAGGATCTTCTGTGCGCTGGGAACATGGAAATATGAAAATAGGCATCTTTCATGTCCAATGTTGCCATGTAATCCCCCCTTTTTTTTTAGGAGGAGGATTACCTCCTGGAGAGTAGTCATGCACAATTTTTGGGGCTTGACATACTTGTTTGCAGGCCGTACATCCAATACTGGGCGCATTGTCAAATATTTTTTTGGCACAAGGAAGTATGTTGAATAAATACCCTTGTTTACCTGGTGTCCTGGGACGGGTTCTATCGCATCCTTTGCTAGAAGATTGGCGATTTCTTCGGTGGTGTAATGAGTGTATTTTTTGTCGTCTAGGGTGGTTTCGGGGACGCTCTAACAGTTCTATGCAGTATCCTGTGGACGGCACCCATCTGTCTGATGTGATCCCTTCCCAAGCTTGGGTGAAGTTGGAAATGCGTCCCCCTACTGGGGATGCGTGAGAAGGGACCCTGAACGGAACGTCACTGTTTTGGGGGAGGCGTGCCGCCGCCGCCTCTACTGGGGCTGCCTCTACCCTTACCACGACCTCTCGTTACCCCTGCCATAACCCTGGGTAGACTGCTGGTTGTTGTTCCATGGTGTACCCTGCCCCAGGGAATAATTGGAGCCTTTCTGGGAATTATGGCCGCGTGGGCGACGAAAATTGCCATTCCCCCTTTGATTCGGGGGTTTGTTGGTTAATTGGCCTAGGGATTTAAGAGTCTTGTACTCATCCTTGGCATTTTATAGCACATCCTCTACTGCCTTGCCAAACAATTGATCGGGCTCCACCGGTTTGTCTATTAAAGATGCTTGGGTCTCAGGTTTGAACCCCGATTGCCTTAACCAAGCATGTCTTTTGATAACAGTGCTCTGTGCTATCAATCTGCTGGCGTTGTCCGTGGCATCAAAGGTTGCTTTTAAGATGCAACCGGACACGGCTCTTCCCTCCAACGCAACCCTTGCCAACTGGCTTTTTAAGGGTTCTGGGGCGGAGTCGATGAGTGCTGCAACTTCTTCCCACTGGTGGCAGTTGTAACTCGCCAGTAGGGTGGTGGAGTTAGCAATCCTTGCCTGGTCGGCGGAAGTGAAGGCTACTTTCCTACCCAAACCATAAATCTTTTTGCTGTCCTTGTCGGGAGGAGCTTCAGAAGATGATCGGGGCGTTCCCGCCCTCTTTCGGGTGTTTGTCACTACTAGGTAGTCCGGTTCCAGATGCCCCCTTATGTACAGTGGGTCTGGTTGGGCTGCCTTGAATAGTTTCTCGATCCTGGGGTTTACCGCCCTGGTGAGGTTAGGATTTACAAGGGAAGGGTCTATTCTCCTTTGTATAGATTTGAGGATATGGATGGCCTGGGCAACAGGTCTCCTTTCTCCCACTAATTCCTCGGCAAAGTCCCTCTCTTCCTGTGCTCCCTGGGTGTCAATGTGGAAGTGTTCTGCCGCCCTGGCAGAACTTCATTCAGAAGAGGTTGGTTATCGACAGGGGAGTTGGTAACCGGGGGTTCTTTGTCTACTGGGGAGTCTACCCTGTAAGTTTCTGGATCGTCCTGCTCTTGGTCCTCGTCATCCCCATAGTAGCCCGTCCCAGTTTGGTCTCCCAACATGCCAAAATCTGGATCCTCAATAAAAGGTGGATCCTCATTATATTGCGAGTAGGGCTGTATACAGAAAGGGTCCGAAGACCGTGTTGGTGTTTCAACCCAGGAATTCTTACTTGGGGGTATCGGGTCCGTACAGCCTGAGGGTGATGCCCCGTCAAGGGTATATGAGAGGAAGTACTCAGGATTCTTGGCATAGAAGTCTGCCAATGAAGACATCCTAGACATAACTGTCTATGTCGTCACTAGACCATTCCTTCAAGCTGGGAATGACTCTTTCCTGGGAGAGTTTCCCTGTTCTATCCTGACTGGACCTGTGGGTTTGTGCACGGGTCTTTAAAATGACAGAAGACTGAGACTTGTCTGTCTGTTTCTGTGGAGTAGAAGACTGACCCGTCTGACTGCTTCTGGGCTGTGGAAGAATGTATAGAATGCTTCTTTTGTTGTTTTCCCCCCTCCCCGTGGGTCGAAGAGTGTTTTCCCTGCTTTTTCGCCCCTTCAGAGCTTTTCGACGTCTGGCGTCGAGGTTTGGGGGTAGTGTCCCTATCTCTCGAGTGTGGAGGTTGGGACTCGGGAACCGCCGTGACGCTGTCTGCTGATGCCGACTCCTGGAGTGCTGCCTGGAGATAGAGGTCGGCTTAGTCTTCCGACGATCGAACCTCCGTTACCTTAGGGAGTGAGGCACTTTTGGCAACAGTGGATGGCTGCCTGGAGTCAAGCGGTGATCTAGATCGAGAACGCCCAGAGGACACCGATTCGGTGGACCATTCTCTGTGTGCCTCTTTCCGGGAACTCGACGTGCGCGTCGAGTCTCGGTGGGACTTAGCGTTTTTGGTGGAAGTGCTGCGGGTAGCGCTTGTGTCGCTGATGGTTTTCCCCATAGCCGCCCTGCCGGACGACCTTCCGAGGTCAGGAACTTGCGCTTGGCTGTCTCGACGCCACGTTGCCCTCGCCGTCCGAAAGCACGGCGTCACTGCCATCGCTGAAGGCGCCCTCCGCTGCCATGGCCTCTTGACGCCTGGCGTGGTGGGCCCAACGCTTGATCGAACGGTCCTTTAGTGTTTTCGGTTTAAACCTACTACACCTGCAGTTCGCCTTGGGGTGGTCCCTCGGCAAGCAGAGGTTGCATGTGGCGTGTCTGTCAACCCAAGTGTACTTGCGGTTGCACTTGGGGCAAAATTGTAAAGGGGTACCCTCCATACGCACCTTGTGGCAGTGGGCTAGTGTGTGTAGGAATATATATAAGGAAAAGAGCCTATATATATCTATATATATAGAATGTAGAGATGTGTGCCACCCCCCCCCACTCTCCCTACTTGTAGGGCCGAGGCCAGAGGCCTTCCAAGGCCAGAGCCGAGGCCAGAGGCCTTCCGAGGCCAAAGTCCATCGTGCAGCTGTCGACGGGTGATTTTTCTCTCCGGCTCCGGCGTAGAGTGTCGAAGTCGGTGTCTCGACGCTGGGGTGGAGAATGGTGAAATATTTAGATTTCTCTTAAGAATTATGGCTAAGGCCAGTGAACTCCGCGGGATGCTTCCGACCAGTATGGCGGAAAAAAACAATCTGAGGGTCCTAGACGCGTGAGGGATCATGGGTACAGTGGACGTCACACTAGGGATAGTATTACTGGCACGCCCTGTGTCGACGCCCATTTTCGAGTTTCGAAAAACAAACTAATACTCCGCAGCTTCCACTAGATGTCGGCCTATGCACAGCATGTGATCTAAGCAGATTCCACAAGCCTCAGAAATATATATATATGTTGTTCTTCAGAATTGTCCACGTATAAATTCACTAACTATGGTGCAAATGTGGCACCAATAGCGGTGCCTGACCGTTGTTGGAAAAAGGAATCTTTGTACTTAAAGAAATTGCGTGTTAATGCTATTTCAGCCAACTGAAGAATAAAGAATATCCGAATTGGAGGCAGAGGAGTAAGCTGCTGTAAAACTTGCTCAACTACAAGTAGTGTCTCCATTTGGGGATGTTCGTGTATAGAGCCTCAATGTCGAGGGTAGCCAGAAACTGGGTGTTAGGATCAAATTGTAGTCCATCGATCAGGTTGAGTATGGCTGTTGTGTCTTTCAAATAAGATCTTACCTTAGGTACTTCATTTTTCAAGAAGTAATCGACAAATTGAGACAATGGAACCTTTCCCTGCCACTGTGGGTCTCCCTGGTGGAGGGGAGACCCATTTATGTACTTTGGGCAAGGCATAGAATGCCAGTGTTTTGAGGTGATGGGGACATAAAAATTATGCTTCTTTTGTACTTATATGTCCTTCACACAAGGTGTCCTCTACTATGCCTGCAATGAGTGTTCTCAGGGAACTAGTAGGATCTCCTGCAAGAGGCTGGTAGTTATCTTGGCTATTCACTGGATACCATCTTGTCATAATCAGTGGTATTCATTAACACAATGGTGCCTACCTTATCTGCTTGTTTGATAACAATGTCTTTGTTAGAAGATAAACAATTAAGAGCCGCGCGTTGTCTCTTAGAGATGTTCTGGAACTTATTTTTTGGTGTCCTTTCTATATCTTCCAATTTCTTAAGTATTGCTCTTTCAAAGACAATGGATTCAGCAGAATGTATTGGTGGGAAAATTTAGAGCGGGAGTGCAAACCAGTGGTGTCTGTGTTAGTTTGAGTGTCTCCAGTCTCCTCTCGAGGCGTATTTTTCGAAGTAGCCGCGCTATTTCTATGCAGGTCTCAAACATATCATGGTTGTTTGAAGGTACAAAACGAAGCCCTTTTTGAAGGACAGTCAGTTCATTGGCTGTTAGTGTGTAAGTTGATAAGTTCATCACTAATGATTCTGTTGCTGAGGTTGTCCTCTCCCCTTGCTCCTGGTCACAATTTGGTTGTTCTGATCTTGGCCTCTTCCATCAATTTAACTTGTGACGATCCTTACTTTAGGACCGCCACTGAATTTGTGTGAACTTTTTTGTTGCTTTTGAGTTAAAAAAATGTTGGGGTAGAATTACAATTTTTTGTGTTATATAGGTTTAAGTGTTTTCAACATTGAAATATATACAGGAGAGATCAAATGGCCAGACCTTAAAAAAATAATGAAAGGTGTATTCTGTGTCAATGCAGAAAGCTGCTGGATGGTAATGACATACATTCAGTTTACGAACACGTCGGCTGGATGTCACATACATTGTACTCTCTTGCAAAGGAGAAAAGTCATATTTATTCTCTTGAAATCAAATTTACTCTCAAAGTTCAAAAACTGGGAGTAAAATACTCCTACCTCAAAATCTTATCTGGAGCACTGGAGACTACCTTCAGAAGGAAAAAGGGTCTCATATGTCATCAAAACCAAATAGGGAGCCTTAATAGGCAATGCTCGGATCTCACTCACACGCCTTGTAGAAGTGATGGTAACCAAGAATATCCTCTTATCAGCAAGCAATCCAAGTGTATATTAATGCAGGGGCTCCAACAGATCACCAATAAGTAATGTCAATTCTAAATTCAATCCCCAGACTGGAACCACCAACTGATGTGGTGGAAAATGATTTTACAATTCCAGCGGTAATTGCAAAACTTTGGGAATTGTGAAGAAAGTCTTTCTAAGGGGTCACCTCTGGGTAAGTGCCATGGCTTCATCGGATGAGACATGGTATCCCCTTTTCCCTTGCACGATGAACTTCTCATTTGCTACACTATATTAATTACTCCCATGCTGCCTCTATGGAGTGTGCTGAATCCCCCTTGTTATCGCCTGTGAACCAAATCTCAAACACTGACTTTCCCTGTAAAACTGCCAGAGTCATGTGCTATAACTGGACATATCAATCTTGCTTGACTGACTTGTCTTTAAAATCTGTTTTTAACATTATTCTGATGTTTTCATGCAAGTTACCAAAAGGGGACTATTGTTCACAGAAACATCTCAATACTGCGACGAGGAGGAGGAATGCAGAGTAAGGGAAAGACGAAGCACACAGAGCGCTCCAGTTGCTGAAAGCACGCACCTTGGCCGGGACATTTAAACTAGGACCGCCAGAAAGTAATACTGCTGGTGAGAGCGGGCTGCTCCCATCAACGACAGGCTAGATGGAAGGTGGAGATAACCGGCTCAGGAGCAGAAACGCAGGAGGCTGTGCGAAGAAGTCCACACACGGCAGGCACGCTAGAAGCCAGAGCAGGGCTTCTGGACGTTCCACCAATGTCGGAAAGCAGCAATACACCTACCGGAGACCCATGCGACGCAAAGGCACCCAGCTGGAGCCGCAGGAACCAGGGACGCGGAAAGCTGATGGTCGCGAGGAAGAAAGCACCCAGAGATAGTTAACGGAGAACTGCAACAAGGAAAAAGAACGCCACAGAGAGCCGGTGAGTCCAAGTTAGGACAAAGGGGATAC
Source organism: Ambystoma mexicanum (assembly GCF_040938575.1). Taxonomy (NCBI): domain Eukaryota; kingdom Metazoa; phylum Chordata; class Amphibia; order Caudata; family Ambystomatidae; genus Ambystoma; species Ambystoma mexicanum. The sequence continues at coordinate 414,163,856 of NC_090934.1, read as the reverse complement.
CCGGGCATATGGGTGAACACGCCAAATGCAAAAAATTGAATATAACAGAGCAGTTTACAAAAGAGAGATAAAGTGAAAGTGCATCTACTAAATAGTCTTTGAAGTTTAAAAGTATGTGCCGCATATACATATCAGAGACGCTAATAAGGCAGTACATAACGGATAGAGTGAAATAGCGAAGGTGGTGAATCACCAAGAGAGAATGTGTGAGCAAACCACCAACAAGGCAGTACACAATGGACAGAATGTATTAGCCAATAAGGCTAATGTGAAGAATTATCACGAGTGGAATTGTGGACAAAGACACACAAGTGGAAAGAGAGCAGACCTGGTATCCTGACAAAACAAAGACCAAACAAAGTTGTGTATGATTTTGTTATTGATCAAGAGGAAAGACGAGAACTGATATTTTTAAGAAAACATGAAGAAGAATCCAGGGGAAGGGAGATACCCTCTGCACTAAGGAGCAATAGCCTGGCGACTTTTTTGCAGTTACTTATTTCTTTGCCCATTTGAACCTTTCTAGAACATTGAAAACCAAAAACATTGGCACTTTAAGATTATTTTTTTTTTTTACAATGTGAGGGTCAGAAAAGTACTTTGGACACAGGACGGTTTTGTTTTGGACATAGACACTAACAGATCCTTAGTTTTGAGTTCAGGTAGGGCAAGACCTCTAATGCAGGGACAGCAAGACATTTTCCAAACCCCTTTTTATTTATCAATAAATGTTTTCAGCCAAAACCATATTTAACTTGCATCAGAGTTTCATTCCTTACTCCTCACAGAGCTTAGATGGGACATGTCCAGCAATTCCAGGTACCACATTCTCAGAGCCAAGTCCCAAACAGGCGCAGTTTCCTGACTGCCCACAGGCAGTCAGGAAACTGCGTGCCCTAGACATCCAGCAGGATGACTAGGATTGTCAGGAATGCATAGTGATGGTTGGTGGTTGAAAGTCCAGTTGACAGTCCAATCGTCCCCCAGAACTCGCTTCCGAGGAAATTCCCTAGAGTAGAAAAACGTGCTCTTTCTGTTTACACTGGAAGCGAGGAGGTCCACTTTAGTACTTCCCCCAGTGGGACAACATTTCCATGATTTCCTAGCAGAGCTCCGACCTGCGGGAGGCTGAAGTCTGCCTGCTCTAGGCATCTACCATGACATTCTCTTTTCCGGCAAGGTAACCCACCATCAGAAACACGTCCTTCTCCAGATCCCAGAACCCACAGTTTCATTGCTTATCTGCAAAGCAGCAAATGCCACACAACCTCGCTTGTTGGGGTAGTGCATGGCCACAGTGATGTCCGTTAGGACTTTCACAGAGGGGAAAAAAGGCAACCACGGCCAGCCTAATTGCCCTCAATTTCGGCAAGATGGTGTGCTCGAAAGTCAACAATCAGGTCACCGTCAGATCTGACCAATGAGCACCCTAACCCTTTGGGGACCACTGTTACTTGGGGCAAGGGTTACCAAAGCAACGCTCGCTTTGACAGGTTTCCTCACAAGGTCAACCATGCAAACCTTCGAGAAACACCCCTTGACATGGAGACTTTTTGAAGTTCGGGGAAAAGCCCAAGCTGTGCTACAGACTGCACTTGCTGAACAGATGTGCCGACACTTGGTTAGGGAGCGAGCTTAGAAGGGCCAGTCATCCAGGTAGGGAAACACACAAATAGAGGATAGAGTATTGAAAACTCTGCATGGAGCCATCAGCTTTTGGCATGGGTTCTATCTATGAGCTTGACATGCACATTCCAGTGAGAACTCGGACATCCTCTTCCAAGAGGGCCTTCTAATTACTGTGCAATTAGCCACAGAAAGCTGCAGACAGTCCACTGTATCCAGTCTATTTAAAAACTAGGCGCAACATCTCTCTGCCATTGTGAACCAGCCCTCTCTAATCTCAACATCACCTCAGGGAGGTGTCCAACTGCTCCACTCTGCAGAGCAGAGTCCAGAAGAAAAGCTTTGAGGGTGAAGATGCCAGAGGTGAAAACATTCCTCTCCTATGCATCCAACGTCTTGCTTTTTGTTTGGAGACAGAGAAAGGTCCGCAGGTTGGTGGTTGTGGCCTGGACCCCCAAGCTCTCAGGGGAGGCCTGGCTATTATAGAAATGCCGGGTCTGATGCAGCCAGGTAATGTTTCCTTACCAGCTCAGTCTACTGCAGGAACTGAGGCAGATTCCTCCCAGGCTTCCAGCACTGTGGCCTCAACTGCCACACTGAAAGGCAGAAAGGTATTTTATCTGGCCCCTTCATCCAGGATGTCATTAAGTTTGTATTAAGCTTTTCAACTAATTTAGCTATCAATCGTATGAAAGAGCCTAGGGGTCTTCCCGGAAGCCACTGGCTTCTTGAAGTTCTGAAGCCAGCTCCAACAAATCCTCTCCATAGAACTCCTCTAGGATGTCCCTTGCTTTTTTACAGCACGCTTCCATCCCGAAGGGAATAGGCTCCCCTTCTGCAAAGACTTGAACAAACAGACATAAAAGGCCCATAAAAAGTGAGGCATATTCAAGAGACGCTCCAGCACCATCCATGACAATGAGGTCTAAGGAGAGGAAGCTCGTGCCAGCGCCAAAATCTCATCGCCTGAAGACAGAGCCTGTCGGCACAAGGCTGGGTCTTAGGAGACAGGGCCATGCTCTTAGGCGTACCGTCACATTCCATTGCGGGGCCCTGATGATGCTGCCAGGACCTTGGCGAAGATGTTGAGCATCTTCTGCCTAAATGCTTCCCAGTTCTTTGTAGTGGAGGATGGTGCCTGTTGCACAGCCTCTGGTAAGTCTATTGAGTGGTGACTCTTCTTCGAAGTGAAACAGTGTTGGCAAGAGGAGCTAGTCGGCAAGGGGGACTCTCTTGAGTTTCTGCTGCTACTGCTTCTCTTTGTGGGATGATGATGTCTTGTGACTGACACTCTGCACCCTACACACTTCACAGATCTCTTCCTTCACCTTAATTTTGTGGGGAAAAAAGTAAATAGTTTAGCTCTCAGAGTGCATGGATTGGTACAATTTGGAATCTTGGGTGTCGTGTTGTTCTACTCATAGGCAGTATGAACAAACCCTGTTGAGGTAGGACACTGACATTTGTCAGTTGCAATCTGTGTTGGGCTTGAAGTGTGCAGGGTTAGACATTTTGCAAAAACAAAGCGTGTTGCCAAAGCGATCAGATTACACAGAAAAAGGAGCAAAACTTACGGCTCCCTAAAATATACTGGTCCCGACGCCATGTCTGGAGTGGGGCACATAGGGGCATCAGGCAGAGAAGACGCAGATCAGCACTGGGCCACCTGGTGGCAGAAAAGCTTCAAAAAACAGCTGTGCTGGGATATGTTTATCAAATGAGGAATCCATGGGAGAACAGAATGAATACGAAAGAGGGAACAGAATTTTTTTTTTTTTTTTGTATCTGGTTTAAACAAAGTTAAACCTTTACAAAATTTTAAAATAATATTTTTCACAATATTACAAAGAAAAAAAGAATACATTTACAACATTATTCCAAATGTAAAACTCATTAATCATATTATACAGTTCATATTACAGACCATAAAAACAGACGAAATAAAAGAGGATCACACGACATTTCCATCTTTCAGACTTCGTAAATAACAGTCGAACATCAAAAAGAAAAAGAAAGGCCTTGTTTGTCCTTTAGTGAATAATTAAAATTCTAGCGTAAATTTTAGATTATTAATTTGTTCTTTCTAGGGTAGCCAAACCACACACTTCTACTAGGAAGGTGACCATTGCTAGCTTTAGTGTGTTTGACTTTCCGTGTAACATGTACCACCATATTAATTCAGTGTGGACCCTAGAGGGGTCATGAACAAATTTTCCAAACACGTGTAACCTCTGTTGCGCTATTATTGAACAATTTAAAAGAAGATGTTCAAGTGATTTGGTCGTGTCAGCACAACGACAAAAGCGACAGGGAATTTTTAGGCTCATGGCAGATCTAATCTCGAGAATTTCCCCAGTACGGAGCACATTGAAGCGAAAGCGTAAGTAGATTGCTGTCTTTACAGGATCAGGGAATTTGGTTAAATAGGATTCCAAAGTGCCTAGCTTTTTCCCCTCAGTGACCAGATGTTTATAGATCTTTGAGGAGGCCACTTTTTCCATGGTGATGGCCCAGTCTGACCACTGCAGCCGTTTTTTCTCACTTCCATTGGATTAGTGAATAGATTTCATGGGAAACATCTATGGTATTGAGGAGATTTACACAGTCTTTTTGTAAATTTAGCATCCATACTGAATCACTGGATCCCCTTCTTAATCTACCGCCCAATAGAGTATAAAGGGAATTATTTTTAGATTTCATTAAATTCCGATACAATGCCATTTTTTCCATTTTACTCTCATATTTAATGAGATCAGGCCTAATTCGTAGCGGATTGCAGGTATCGGAACACAATGAGGCAGATAATAAATGATTTTTCGCCAGATCTTCGATTCCATTTTCTGTACCAAACGATATATTTCAAACGGTAAGATTTCCATGCCGTATATCAGTTTTGGAACAATTTTCAGGTTATAAAACCTAATCAGAGGAGTGATAGAGAAATTACCAAATTTACCTGATATCTTCCTTATTAGGAGGATGAGCTTATCTGTTTTTTCCAGGTAGAAATTCCAATAAGAATATATCGAGATGCTCCCAAATATGGGGAATTCCAGATAACAGAGTGAACTTACTTTTGTTAGCAAACATGTATTTATTCGCCATTTAAATTTTATAGTTCTCTTCCTGGTGGTAAAATATGATGAGACTTCTTTTCATTTATCACCAGTTCATTTTCTTGTGCGTATATAGAAAAGGCCCTACGTTTTCGCTGTAAACCCACTGGGGTACTATCGATCAAAAGCAGGTCATCCGCATAGGCATTCCAACATATTTTAATGCCCTCAATTTGTGGAGAGACCAAAGAAAAATTCGTGAGAGGGAGATCAGCATCAGTGGTGTAAAGATTGAAAAGAGTGGGGACAAATAGACACCCTTGTCTGAGACCATTCTTAGTGTGAATTATTTCGGAGAGATCGCCCGACCCATTTAGTCTCACTTGAATTGCAGAGTCTTCATGGAGATTAATAAGGACTGTCAGTGGATGGGACGGCAGCTCCATTTGAGATAATTTTGTCCAAAGTCGCACCCTGTCCACCTTGTCAAAGGCAATCGACAGGTCTACTGAAGTCAGGTATATAGGTGTTGCCATTTTTTGACATGCCTTTTCTAAGAGTAAACAAATAACCAGTCCGCCTATTTCAGTTCCCATCCCTTTACCAAAACCGAACTGCTGGAGGTGTAAGATATTGTTTTGGTTCGCCCATTCCACAATTCTCTGTAGTACTAGACTTGCAAAGATCTTGGAATCAGCGTCCATAATTGAAATCGGGCGGTAATTTGTCGGACAGGTTCTGTCCCCCCTTTTATATATAGGCACAACGTAGGATAACCTCCATGACTGAGGAATTGTCTTGGTCTGTATAATGGAGTTAAAGAGAATAAATAGTGATTTTGCCCAGTGTTCCAGTTTTTTCTTCAAGGTATTATTTGTTAGCCCATTCGGGCCGGCCGCTCTTGAGTTGTTAGACCTCTTAATCTGGGCTTCAATATTATTAATCGTAAAGTCAAAACCCCAAGACCCCTCTTTCTTTTATAAGTAAGAGTTCATACGTCATGGCCATTTATCCTTTGTAAAGGGTTGAGAAATGTTTTCCCCAGGTATCCGACTGTACATTAACAGATTGCAGTACTACCTGCCTTTTTTCAAGCGCATTTATTAATCCCCAAAATTCCCGACCTGATGTTCCCTTTAGGGCTGCTAACATAGCAATATTATCATTATTTTGTAGTACACACTTATGATTTTTCATCCAATTATTTTTGTTTTGTTTAATTTGTGTAATTTTTCTCTTTTTTTTCTACCTCAGTCAAGTTGGTTCTCAAGATAGATCTTAATTGCCGATTTGCAAGATTTTCTTTTTGCCTTACCAGCGGATCATACATATGTGAATGGATTGGTTTCAAAGAGCCATATTTATTAGGTTTAACTGATCTCCCCATCAAGTTTTTAATAAGGTCAGTAAAATGCAGGACCGAATAACACTGTTTTGGTAGACAGAGGCATTCTGTTAAAGTCTTCAATGAAGACTATATTAAGTTTGTCAACATTTCCTTCATGCCAAGTTATGCGGTTTCCACCGCATGACACTATCGAGTTTATCTGCATTGGGCTTTGTTTAGAGATTGTTATTTGGTGCCATAATAATTTCCAAGAATCTATGGTCACTCATATTAGTGTCACTTACATGAAATTCCGAGCAAAGTGCTGATATAGATTTTGACATAAAGATATGGTCAATGTGTGATTTATAGTGTTCATTCGACCAAATATGCTCATACCAAGGAATTGAATAGGCCATTAACATGGTCCAGTCCCCAATATTCAAAGAAGTTCCTCCAGATTTCACCATTAATAGTCTTTTGTTTGATAGCACAGGCAACAGCGACCCCCTTCTCCGTGCTAGGCGTGGGCCTTAATAATGATACGCCCATCTTTTTCCCAATTCCTTGCCCGTATTTAATTTCAGAGTTAAAATCTCCCGAAATTATAATATCAATTCCTCTGTATTTAAGCAGCATGGCAGCAAGGCAGTTGTTCAAGTACGAGATGGCATTGCCCAGAGAGACTCGAGTATTCCAGTAAATATTTAAAACAAGCATCAATTCAAAAACTGAGTCACTTCCATATTTCACTCCAACGGCAAGTGCAAAATTCATTAATTCAATCGATTCCAGAATAAAGGTCCTAATTTGAGTTTGACTGCGACGAACAAACCACCCGTGGGTCTTCCACGTGATCCAGCTTTGGCCAAAAGATGTGTACATATAAAACCGTCAAGTTGTATCGGAGCAGTCAACCACGTTTCCTGTATACAAAATATGTTAAATGATGTAAATTTTGCACACAATTCCCCAGAGTTCAACAAATTCGAGTGGCCTCATGAATTCCATGAAAGGAATTTCCAATGGGCCACCACTTTAGTGCATTAAAGGTTTTGTTTCATTTTTTGCATTTCCGATATAGATTCTGTAAGTGTTTGGGCTAACCAAGCCAAATCCTGCCCCTCCCCTCCTTTACAGATTTGAATATTTTCTTTTCATATCTCTACCTCATCACTACAGGGATTAGGGTTTACTTTTTCAATTTCCCAAGCACTTGCCCTCTCTCAACCATTGCTAAAGATCAGGATATCATAGCCCATTCTATTAAATTGTTCCACCTCCTGAATGATCATTTCAAAAATCTTTTGTGAATTGGGAACAATGCGGACAAGGTCATGACGAGGGGGGTGGATGAAGTCCACCAGACAAATGTCCGCTGTTCCAATCATCCCAAGTCGAGGGACCTCATTGAATAGTGAGAGAATGCGTGGTCTATTCAGCGAGGAAGGGCCACCAATGTCACAGAGATTATAGAGGAGGATACTCGGATATTCCGGGAATGAAATGTCTCGCCACGCTACATTTCTGAGATCACTCTCCTTCACATGTTGGGGTCTAGGGGATTCATATTGAGTGGGGTTCCTCGAGTCATGGGGTTTGGTAGAATAAGGGCGTCCATGCCTCGGGGACGATTGAATAGAATTTCTTTCTGCTTGCTCCCACTGTGACTGCGGCGCATTTTCTGTCCCCCTTTCCCTAGTTAGGGAAATAGTGGGCATTTCATTCGTGGCCTGTGGTTGGTCTTTTGTCTCATATCCACTCCCTCCCAGATCCTTGTTGTAGAGCCGAGACATATCGAGAAGGAGGTCCATCATAATCTTTTTTATGGTGTCAGGAAGATTTGTAATGGCCCCACCAACCCCGGACCAGGTTTGTTGAACTTCTTTCAGGGGTAGTTTTGGGCACTCCTTCTTGGCTCCATCTAATAGGTGAATCCTGTGATGGAAATTTGTTTTCACCTCAATCGCATCCTCACCAGTGGTCTTAACCATCTCCAATGGTGTAGGAGGTAGGGAGGAAAAACCCAATCTATTAGATTCTGCTGAGGTGGTAGGGTTTTCTGCCAAACGGTTAGAGAGGTCTTGGGGTAATATCCGCCGATCTGTCGACTTCTCCAAAACCTTATAGAAGTTAGACAGCTGTGACTGTTTTATCTCTTTATTTTCCCCATCCATTTGTAATGGTTGTACTTTCTCGTTGTCAGTTCCAACAATTTTGTCAGTTGTCTTTGATCTAATATCTTCCTTCTGAGTCGGGTTTGTTTTTCCCATTTTTTTCAAATTTTTCCCGTTTACATTATTTCCATTAGTTTTTGTTTTTTTTTCTTTTGAGGTGTCAACAGCATTCAATTCTAAGGCCATCCTACTTTCCTCATTGAGTTGTCTTAAATCAGATAGTGCAACTTCATTCGTGGAAGCCTTCGATTCTAGCTTGCAGAGTTCGGGTCTAGCAGGCATCTGTCCCTTTTTTCATCAGCCTTTTGCTTGCCTTTAACGCCAGTCATTTCTATTTCATAGCTCACAGTCTCCTTTCCACTAACCAGGGTTTGAGTGCTTTGTGAATTATTTGTTTTCGGGATTTGTATGGGTTCTTTCTCTTTTGAGGACGCCAGCCTTTCATCTTTGCCCATGAGAAAACCTTCTACTCTAGTTAGTTTTAATTGAGTATCAAAATTGAGGCAGATGGTAGCGGGAATTTAGCATTTGAGGAGAAAAATCTATATGTTGTTGCCGAACTCAATTTCGGAAGTGTATTAAATAGATGGACTTGGTCAATCCCATTTCTGGAGGCATTTACAGGTGTCGAGGGGCCCCTTGAGAGCCTAGCACGCCTCCCCAATTCAGTTATTACTGCTTGCCCCATCGTACATACATCGATATTCATTTCCTCTTGCATATTCTCTGTCCCCTCAATTGTTTTTTGATCAGATAGGTCTTTTACACTCAAAGAACTTGATTGATCTGGGATTTGGGTCTCAAATGAGAGGCCCGCAGGCACGAAAGAGATATCCTCTTCCCCCAAGAATTGCGCACACATTTTGTTTGCATTTGCGAGTGCATATAGGCAAATTCAACTTCCTGTTTAATAGCAGCCATTTTTACCTTTGTTTCCTCATCCACCTTCCCCCCTCTAAGATCTCTTGGGTAATAATAGCCCGGGGGGGAAATCATGGTTTTCTGATCAGTATGTCCTTCACCCAAGGTCATGGTTTCATGATTAACATCCACCTCCGTCGTAGATTTTATCTCAATACCGCCACTCTGTATGGCCTGTGTGTCTACGTCCTGGATTAACCCGGGGGTTTTTATGGCACATTTTCCCATTGCGCAACACCATTGCCATGGTGGCCTATTTAGGATCTAACCCCTAGTATCGAAAAGAGGGGGGGACTCACTCACTGACTCCGCACCTCCGCCCAGCCGAACAGCCCACTTGCGTGCCACTTCCGGGTGTGCGCGCGGGTGCGCTAGCACCAGTGATTAAATGCCGTGCGCTGGCGGAGGCGGGATCCGGGCAGTAGAAACAAAAAACAGACTCTGAAGCAATAGAGAAAGAGGAAATGAGTATTTCAAACGGATTCCCCTATTATTCCTATCCCAATACCAGTCCCAGTCCCAGTCCCCCAAACAGGTCCCCAAGAAAGTTCCTCAGCGCATGGGCTGCAATATTTCACCATGTGACCGCGTGTTACGCAGCCAAATGTCCACTTGTGCTTCCTCTTGCAGACTCACTCACTTTGACTTTTGTCTTTTGTCAAACGCAGCGAAAAGCAATGTGGCTCCAGAGTCTCCCAGCCCAACAGCCCACTTGCGTGCCACTTCCGGGAACAGAATATAAAATGCCCATCTGCTTACTACCTAGTCCCCCAAAGGCCAGATTCTATAGACAGGAAAACTGGAAGGAAATGTGGGCACTTATGAGCTTCAAACTGTGCCACCTATGGAGCAATACTGGGGGAGGAAAGGGGCAGTTGCCAACAAGCTGGAAAGGCTTCCTGAGATGGCATTCCTGTAAAATGTAAAAAGAAAGAAAAAAAGGAAATCTGTCATGTCATGTATCCATGACCAGTGCAGAAGGTCTAGGCATTTGAGGCTATCCTGTGCCGGAGTGTTGGCCTCCTAGATGTTGCATGTAGAGACCATTCCACGTGTTCTGTCCCATGCATACATGGCCAGTGGTTACTAGACGGCTTGGATGTTCACTTTTATTTCACTGATGGACTCAAGTTACTGCTTGGGCTATTTCTTCCTCTAATCTCATGATCCACATATAGAATCAGTACATGTTTAAGGTGTAGGTGTGTGTTCAGACCTACTATCCCACTGCTGGGTGACATTAGAAACTCTCCACAGTGGGGCCGGCCCAGAAAAACAAACCTCATCTCTTCCCAGCATAACCGGCACTTCAGATGGTCATAATAATGCATTTTAATTACCCTGAATACAAGGTGAGCGATGGAATGTAAACATCTCTTTATAGATAATGGTTATTCAATGTGCAGGATTAGCATTATTTGCAAGCTCCTCTCTGTTCTGGGCACAACACCCCAGGTCCTGAAGTGCATCATATAGCTTCTGTGCCCATTAGATCTTAGCCCATTCATTAAGATTTCAACAGCATACAAGAGCCTTTAATTGTGGTAAGCCCAGACGGCAAGAAATAGAATCGTGCTTTGGAATACATGCAAAATGTGTGATTATTAGCCAACTGGCTCTTGTTAATGCTGGTTTAAAACTTGTTTGAAAACGAGAATGCAACGGTTGATTTTAGTCAGTTATGGGATTTTATAAATTTGAACCTCTAAATGTAACAAAGTTCCTCCCTAAGAACTAACACTAGAATAGAGTTAACAGAAGATCGGGCAATCCTGCAAAAGTGCCTTACAAAAGATGAAGTTATACTGAGAGATTGACCGGGTGATAATATGGCATATGAGAAACACAAATGAGTGACAGGACATGATAGGCAATCCATTGGGTCTCGAAAATGTACCAAGACTCACGTGCAGCAGGAGTCGGGACAGGTATGTTTTTTAAAAAAAATTATTATTTTATTAACACTCCAAACATTACAAACGATGAGGACATCCACATATTAAGCTTCACATCATTATATTACAAATTAAGCGTTTCGGTCCTCCCCCCTCCCGCCCCCTTAACTCAAGCCCCTGCTTCCTTGTCTTTGTCCTACTCATCTGCAGGCGTGTCTACTTCAATTGTCTCTTCCACATCATTTTCACTATGGTCGGCCAGGGAGGGTCCCACCATCAAGGCCACCAGTTGTCTCCATGCCACCAGGGGACCCACCTCGCCCCCGCACCCCCTGCTGACTGCTTGGTACCAAGCAGCCGATTCTGCCTCTGCCCATTTCATGAGGTCCGCCCACCACATCTCAATTCTAGGCCATTGGGCTGCTTTCCAGCACATTGCAATTCTCCGTTTGGCCAGGATGTAGGCCAGGTCCTTCATCTTACTGATGTTGCGTGGTCTAGTAAAACCCCCAAGCATGCATGCCCAAGCTGACTCCACCTCCAGCTAATCCCTTTACCCGCTAGGCGTATCTTCAGCTCTGTCCAAAACCTCCCCATCTCCGGGCAAGTCCAAAACATGTGTAGCATCCCAGCTTCCTCCTCCCTGCACCGAGGGCATTTCTGTGCCACCGGGCCTCCAAACCTGGCGATTTTACTGGGGGTCATATATGGCCTATGAGTGACATAATTGAATCTGCTGAAACCTCGCGTTTCGGGACACGTTACGATACCTTTGGGCCCTGTCCCATTGTCCATCCGAAATGGGTTCTCCCACCACCTCTTCCCAGACTCGCCTCAGTTGGAGCAGCTCCTTTCCGAACCTAGTCCCCACTAGCTCATATATGCGAGATATTTCTTGCCCACCCTCCGAATTATCATACATCGTCTCGATGGTTGCATCGCGTTGTTCCGCGAGCACTGCCTCAGGCCATCTTTCTCGCACCTGTTTAATAATTCTAGTGTAAGTAATGTGTTGGCTTTTATGCACCCCTATGTCCTCCACTAGCCTGTGAAAGTCTAGTGCCGCCCCCTTCTGCCATTTATCTCCAAGGGTAGCCAGGCCCATCGGATCCCAGAATCTGCCGACACCTTTTATCATTTGGGAGTCCTCCCCGCATAGCGCCACTAATGGCAACTGCAGGGAGAATGGGGCTGGGATTCCCACAATTTGCCATGCTCTGCGCCACATTTCCCAGCCTAGCACCAACAGTCTCGCCATTCCTAGCGCCATTACTAACCACACTGTCTCTCTAAGGAAGAAGGGGGCAGGGTCCCTGTACAGTAGCCTGGCTTCAGCCGTTTCCTCTTCAGACAACCACCTGGTCACATATTGCAGCTGTCCCGCCAAGTAATACAACTCAAATTCGGCAGGTTTATACCCCCCTGTCACACAAGTGTTTCTGGAGTTGTGCCATATGAAGCCCCTGCACAGGCTGTGGAGTTTGGCAAAAAAGCGTTTGGAGATCACATACGGGATTGTTTACAAAAAAGTTTAACAATCTGGGCAGGAATACTATCTTCATTAGAGCCGCTCTACCCATCATGGCCAGGGGTAGTCTGGACCAAATTTCCATGCTATTCTTAATACCTTCAACTGCCTTTTCCGTATTGTGTTTGTGTTCCTCTCCCGTAGTGTGGTATATATCAATTCCTAAGTATCAGAACGTCACGGTCTGCCAGAGTATTGGCAAGACCGGTAGGCTCCTCGGCAGGGAGCGTCTGTACCTCCCCAGGGGGAACATTCTCGATTTCTTGAGGTTCACTGCTACGCCCGAGAGGGTAGTGTAACGTTCCATAACCTCCAGGACATTGTAGATTTTCCTCTGGGAAACGCAGATATACGAGTATATCATCGGTGTACAATGATATGAGATGCAAACCCCCCGCAGTATGGATCCCCATCTCCCCGTACTATTGTCTGAGGCAGACTGCCAGTGGTTCCAACACGAGGATATATAGCATGGGCGACCAGGGGCAGCCCCGTCTAGTGCCCCTGCTGAGTTGCCATTTGTCAGAGATTGTGGCGCCCGTTTTGACCCTAGCAATTGGGGAACTATATAACATTTTGACCCACCTCAGATACCGCAGCCCCATCCCATATTCTCTCAGAGCCGCTAGCATCCAAGGCCATCTCACCGAGTCAAAGGCCTTAGTAGCATCCAGCGAGACTATTAGCAGTTCGCCGGGGTCGTCCTCTGTTCGGTCAATAATATGGTGGAGTCTCCTATGATTGTCGGTTATGTTCCTGCCAGGAATGTAGCCTGTTTGGTCGGGGTGTATTAGTTTCCCCGAGGACTCGCTAAAGCCGGTTTGCCAGCGCTGCTGTGAGGATTTTGCTGTCCCGATAAAACACCGATAAGGGTCTGTATGACCCAGAGTCGGTGCTTGGCTTACCCGGTTTTAAGAGCGGGATGACCACCGCCTCCCGTAGGGACTCTGGCAACCTACCGTGCTCAAACGCCTCATTAGGCATGGCCAGCAGCAGGGGGAGCACCTCTTGTTTGTATGTTTTATAGAATTCGCTAGGGAGCCCGTCCGACCCCAGGACTTTGCACGTGGGCAGATGCTTAATCACTATCTCTAATTCTTCCAAGGTGATTGGGGCGTCCAGGTCTTCCCGCTCCTGATCGTCAATTTGGGCAAGCCTGTCTTCTACTATTTCCCAGATCTCTTGATCCATTTCTTCCCCTGCGTCCCCATAAAGACGTTTGTAGTATCTAAGGAACCCTTTGTTTACTCCCTCTGAAGTATCCCAGATCTGGCCTTCAATCCCTCTGATTTCCCGGATCACTGGCCGTGGCGTTTCATTTTTATATAACCAGGCTAGCAGCCTGCCCGGCTTGTCTCCTCCCGCGTGTTGCCTTTCGACGTATTTCTTGTACCTCAGCTTGCATGATCTATCCCAATGATCACTGCTGGCTTGTTGTAGCAGCTTCATCCTTACCTGATCCTCTTGTGAGGTGCCCCCTTTACGCGCCTGGATCTCTCCCACTCGTCGTGCGGAGGTGATGGCCACAAGAAATGCTGTCTTCCACGACAGGAACTTGAACGGCGTTGAATGCATAGGCTCGAATGGGGCCCCCATGAGCCTGGTCAGCACCACGTTGAGCTCCCACGCCGCAGCAGGGGCCTTCACCGGCGGGAACAATCGGAATAGTCCCTTCATAAATTCCTTCACCAGGCGATGAGACCACAAGGACGCCCGTCCTGTAGTTCTTGTGTATCAGGAAATGGCCGCCAGATGTATCTTGGAGGCGTGACCCAGTCTAGCTTTGGCCAGGGACAGTAGGTATGGCAATACTTGAGGGGCCGTAATCCGCACAGGGTTAATCTTCTGTGCACGGCACCAGACAGAGAACCTCTTCCACTTATGTCCATAGCATTTGAGAGTTGAGGACGTCCTGGGTTTTGCAAGAACCTCTCTGCAGTCAGCCGGGATATCGTATCCTCCAAACTCTAATGCTGCAGGAGCCAGGCCTGCAAGTTCAGCGACCCTGGGTCGTGATGGAGAATGGCGCCTCCTTCTCTGGAGATAAGATCTGCGTCCGTCGCCAGCTTGATAGGTGCGGACGCTGACAAGTCCAGAAGGTCCGGGAATCAGATCTGTCTCTGCCATGCCAGTGCGACGAGGATCATCCTGCACCTGGACCTCTTGAGCTGGTTGATGAGACGGAGCGGCAACGGAGGGAACGCGTACAGGAAGGAACAAGTTACTTACATGTAACTGTTTTTCTCCAGCATGGGTCTGGCATGGATTCACATGCTCATGAATAATCCCCCGTCGTCAGGCCGGGAATCCTCGGTAAAGAACAAATCAGTATCAGTTTCGTTTCTGATCTGTCTTTCTTAGTAGTAACCAATCACTGGTCTCTGGGTCATACTGCCCCCAGCCAATAACTGCCCTCTCCCTAAGCCCCGACTCTGGCAGCCATCCTCAGATTTGGCAGCACGCCAAGTGGCAGTATGACCAAGTGAAGAGCCGCAGAGGGGTAGGTGGGAGGGTTCGCATGTGAATCCATGCCAGACCCATGCTGGAGAACAGTTACAGGTAAGTAACTTGTTCCTTCTCCAGCATGGGGTCTGGCATGGATTCACATGCTCATGAATAAAAGAATACATAGAGGTATACACATGCACAACCACGGGAGGTGGCAACAGGCTCAACATTAATCAATACAACAACTCAACATTAAGCATCTCTTACCTCCTCACCAGGCTCACCTTAAGCAAAAAGGTTGCGCAGAACTGCTTGGCCGACCCTGGACTCCTCCCTGGAGTCCCGATCGACGCAGTAGAATCTTGTGAAGGTGTGCGTAGACCTCCACGTAGCAGCCCTGCAGATGTCCAGCAGGGGCACACCAGACAGGAACGCCGTGGTAGCAGCGATCGCTCTGGTCGAATGGGCTCTCGGATAGCCGGGCAGCAGTCAGTTTGCCAACCGGTGACGATGCATGATGCAGCCGGAGAGCCATCTGGAAATGGAAGTCTTCGAGAGAGCTTTCCCTTCATTCACAGACCCAAAGTTCACAAACAGTTGTGATGTCTTCCGAAAAACTCTTTGTGTGGTCCACGTAGAACCTCAGCGCTCTAGCTACATCCAGCGAGCGCAAAGTCCTCTCGGCCGGCGAAGAAGGCGACGGGAAGAAAACTGGTAACACCAAGGGCTCGTTGAGGTGGAAGTCCGACGGCACCTTGGGCATGAAGGAGGGGTGCGTCCTCAGTCCTGGTAATTAACTTGTTCTTCAAATTAGGACATGATTAAAGATGGTTATGGGGTATCGGGTTTCTTATCCTGATATTCCACTTCATGCACCAGAGAATCAAGAGGTTGATAATAGAGTTCATCAGTAGTAGCAGCCATGGGAGCTGCAATTTCGGAAATAGGCATTGGCGTTCTTTTCACTTGTGCCAAGGCCGCATATGTTTTAGTGATGGCATTAGTAGGTAGGTGTCTGCTGGGCATTGTAAGAGACTGAATACATTTACGGAAACCTGATCACAAGGAATTCTAAAGTGTTTACGTTTTTAGTTTTTTTCAGTTGTGCCTTTGGTTTGGCATTCAACTTCGGCTGAGTAAAGATGGTAAATGTCGGCTTGGGAAGGAGAGAGCAGGCTGCGGAAACCTCGGGCATGCGAGCTTCATAATAAAAAATTCAGGGGATGAGGTGATCGGTGTGTTGGTTTGTAAATATCAATTGCTGCAGACCGAACACTCATGGTGGGTTTAGAAAGAAGATTGTGGGAGGGCGGCTTGCTCTTGATTTGCATCATTTCAGGCAGAGAAGAATTACCACCCGACCGCTGTTCATACAGGGTCATCAAGAGAGCAGTTTGATTGTGAACTTTGTTATCAAGCTTTTCAAACAACTTGGTCAACGACATAAGAGCGGTATTCATCGCCATGAGCGATATTTTCAATAGATGTATGGAAGAAGCTTCAGAAGGGATAGGTTTCGGCAGTGTTGGATTGGCAAAGGAAATAGAAAGATCCGACTAGGAGCTTGAGGTAGAATATGGAAACATAAGTGATTGAGAGAAGTTATTGGGACAAGGCATTTAAACAAGGGACATAGGTTGAGGTATTATGATTGGGCAGGAAGTTACATCAACCACCTCAGCTGCTATAGCGGTTACAGGACATATGACATCAGAAGGAGGAAGCACACTGCTGTCCGCAGCATCATCTGACAGGGTAAAGCCAGGAATGGGATTATGTACTTGAGCTGAGATCACAGTATTAGGTAGTGAGATTACGGCTAAGGAAGCTTGCTCTTCTGTTGGGGGAATTTATAGCCTTTTGAGTTGTACTCCAATCAGAGAGAGAACGCATATTCACTGCAGGTGAGTTATATCTGGCAGCTAAAATGGAGTCGGAAGTGGTTGAAAGAAGCCGCTTCAGCTGTAGCCTTTGGCACATGCTCAGTTACAAAAACTCAGATGTCGGTAGTGAAAGACTGGGATCGAAGCCGTGAAGACGTGGCATTAACGCAAGAGGAGCTCGCAGGATTAGCTACTCGTACCGGTGTACGTTTGCTGGGCTGAAGTAGTTTGTTCAGTTTGCTTTTAGCAGGCACAGCAATTTTGAGAGTATAATTTCCGGCCATGAGAATTTACTGGTGAAAATGCCGCCACAGAGCAAGCAGTTAGAAAAATAAAATTACAAACAAAAAAAAAAAAATTTTAAAATGAAAATTCAGGTTCAGCTCACCCGCTCAACTGCCTAACTGTGCTCAACACAGCACTCCGCAATGCATGTGTGGGTATGCGCATGTGCTCATGTTCTTATATGAGGTGTGGGTCACAGATGGAGGAGCCAATAATCCATTAGAGGCAGCAGCAGTACAAACAATGTTTTCCAAAAGCAGAATAAAGGATTTATGTTCCTTCAGCAGCAAGTCGTGTGCGTTACTGCACTCAACATCACTCCACAATGCGCCAATTGTTTTTTACTTGGAGTAGCAAGGCAATCCAGTGGGGACCTTTTCATCCTTTCAAAGTGGGGTGCAAGGCATGATGAGAAGTGTGGGGGGAGGATCAGGCTAGAATGGATGAGAGGGGTGTTCAAGGCTGAGAGGGTACGGAGGGAATCCCTGAAGGGTAGTGAACCTAAACAGTAGGTAGAGTGAGGGAAGCATTGTATTGGGATTGGTTGAATAGGGAATAAGATGGGATGGTCCAATAGGGGTGAGGGGTATAGCACTGATAACACTGCAGGGCTTTAGGCAACCAAAAACGGCAATGATTAAAAAGTACAGGGCATCAGGTGACCGAAATGGCAATGACTGAACAGTACAGGACCTTAGATGTGCATGGTGATAAAACCCCACACTCACATTTGGTGGTAGAAGTCCCGATGGGAAGTTAGGATTTTGCAGAAGGCAGATGGGGATGGGGTAATATTGCAGTCATAAGATTAGGGGGCATGTTTAACTCTCTGGGGCAGAGGAATACACCTTAGCACATAACTGGGCAAAACAGACAACTCCCTTCACGTGACAGCACTTTGCAGTGGGTACCAGGCGCAGGAACACCTGGGGTCAGGGCCCTGGTGGAGTCTGGAAACCTTACAGGTGTGGCGAGGGGAGAGCCAGTCCACACATCAAGTCGGGCATCCTGTTGTCAGCAGGAGTGTGGGCGGCAGCACCCCCGGAGGCCACAGAAGACCAGTTAAGCTGGCGGATAGCCACTCCATGCGGCGGAAAAGGCTCCATACCTGCCTGCCCGCGGGGAGGACCTTGCTGCTTGGCTGCGCAGTTCCGTCGAATTGGCTTCCCCTCCATTTATGAGAGCCAAACTGGCAGATGAGTGCAGCACCTGGGAGGCTCACTGCATGCAGCAGATGCTCCTTCAATCTATAAGCCATCTGGAGAACGCAATTACTATTCAGACACTGCCTCTGAAGACTATGTAGGTCAGCTGCTAAATACCTCTGAAGGGGGGAGCAGCAGGCCCCCATCATCTCTACTATGGGAGCACACAGCCACAGGCCTGGGAGACACTGATAAGTGATGTGCGAGCTGTGGCTCTCAGGGGCAAAGACTGGAGCCACCGGGGGCACAGGCTAGAGCCCCTCCACCCTGGTGTGCTGGATGCTTTTCTTCTTCATGGCCCTGACTGGTCCTGAAAATACTCCACCAAACAACCAGGCCAGCCCCCTATGGAGTGCCGCACCCAGAAGATCTGCTCTAGTAGGGGGCACGAGGCCCAGAAAGGGCACGCACTTCAGTTCGAGAGTCAGTGAAGTGACCCGTAACCTGCTGGGGGGGGGGGGGGGTGGGATTGTGCCAGTGTCCAGACATGGAGTCAGTAAAACCCTGAAAACACCCCAGCAACCACCACAAAAAGGGAACTGGCCGACACCGGCCATCATAGCCGCCCGGGAGCACTGGGGAAATGTCCAAATCAGGCAAGAAGGTAAAAAATCCAGACATCCAAACTTCTTTGTCACAGTCGACGAAGACATGGAGGGGGATGCAGTTGGAGTCGCTCAGCCGTCACTTAGCGCCCTGCTGCTCACGCCCCAACTTATTACCCGACCGTTTGCTACTTTAAAGATGGCAGACCTCTAAAGAGGTGGCTGATTCTGCCTGGGCGTTCCCAACAGAAATTGAGGCACTCGGCGACAGAGTGGATCACAATGAGCGGTCGATGGATAACATGTTGGCTGAGCTAAGCGATGTGTGGCGAGCCAGGGCTGCCCTTAAAGAAGATTATGAGATGCTACGGGGCCAAATGCGATGACCAGAACAATAGAGCGAGAAGAGAGAACGTACTACACATTAAGTTACTTAAAGAGGGGGCCGAAGGAGATGACGTAGAAGGATGTGTCAGGCAACTTTTACAGCAACTCCTGACAGACTATGTACGGGCCACACTCAAGATTTAAGTTCTAATGGGCCTAGTGCACACCTATAATAGTCTGAAGATTAAATTATTTCTGGAAAGGTAGTGGGGTGCCGGGGAGAAAAACCCAGACACTAGGTTGTACTAATGAATATAAGACAACAGATGTCCACAAACTTGTGGAACTCTCCAGTCCCCTTGCATACCCAATTGGTATTGTGTAGACAATTTTTGTCTATTGTCTATTTGTCTATTTTGGTATTGTGTAGAAAATTAATTTCAAAATCAAATAATTATTTAAATACTCAGAATTTTGCTAAAATAACTCAAGTATGAGACCACTAAGGGGCGCGGACGGCAATGGCCGCCTGATCCGAGGCTCTCTATCCAGAAGATTTTTGAGATGAAAATTAGCATTTTGTGCTCCCCATTCGACAGAAAAATTGTCACAAAAGGTGTGTGAACATATAGAGCATAAAACACGGCGGAGTAATTTGAGAAAAGAGAATGCCCTGGGTTGAACCGGCAGTGAGTGGCTCTCGGACCCCCTCCCCCACTGCACACGGAGGGAGATGGCCAGGAAAAGTGACGGCGCCAAACACACTGCTAGACGACAGAGTGTAAGTAAGGAGATATCCTTCCTGGGCACAGCCAACATCGAGGCTCACGAGGCGCACCGAGCACCTTCCCTACCCGTGTTGTGAGGGAGAAGGTGGCCGGGAGAGGCCCCCCCAGCAAGAAAAGCATAGGTGGGGATAACAGAGTCTTCCGCCAGAGGCGGACAAGCTGAGCAACCCGGATCGGTGCCGACTCGGAGAGAAGGGCAGCTGAGGGCCGCTGGACAGCGGGAATCATGCTGAGCACCAGAGGACCCCCAGGGAGGTGATGTGAGTCCAAGGCGAGCCGCCGAAAAACAAGGAAGAGAGGTGTGCAGTGCAGGCGATAAGGGAGAAGCGGTGTGAAAGCAGACAGTGAAGATTCAGGTGAGCGGGGAGAGCAAGATGGCGGAGACAAGCAGTGCGCACTTAAGTGGAGCTGGCAAGGCCCCCGCTGATCGCCAGTGGTGGAGGGGGGGAAAAAGAGGCACTACCAGACTGGTCATCCATCCGGCTGATGAAAGGGTCCTGTGAAAGAGGGAACCTTCATAGGGAAGCGATATGTTTAAATCCGGTTAGGAAGCCAAAATCACACATTCACAATAAGGAAAAAGTAGTTGCAAAACATTTTAGCCACACGGGTCATGGCCTGACCTTAGTGCCCCTCGAACCTAAGAGGGCGTCCCACTTCGCGGACCTAGGCCAGATTCAATGGCTGCGGCGCAATCAAGGGGTAGTTATTTGCCCACAGTTTACCCATTAGGCTTAAGTTTGTTCACGGGGGTGGGAGGGAGACACACAATGGGCCAGGCAAAACGGGACATCACAAACTGAAAACCGAAATGCTGAACTCAAGGAGGGCTGCGAGGGTGGGTCTCAATCTGGGTGGAATCCAACCTGAGAATGATGTCGTCAGGCGACCGAAGGCCAGAGGTGGGAACCATGAGGATTGGCACCCTCAATGTTAAGGGGCTTAACTCCCCCACTAAGCGATCACTATTAGTGTGGGAATTCGACAGAGCAAACCTAGACCTACTCTTCTTTCGGGAAAGATTACGAGAGGTGGGAGAAAGGCCATTGAAGGGAAGGGGAGTGGGTCAAGTGTTCTGGGCCTCAACAGACCACAAGAAGGCAGGTGGGGGGTATATTCCTGAACAAGAGATTTAAACTAGAGAATCCGGGTGTGCAATTCCTGATGGATGGAAAACTCTTGGTGGTGCAGGGGGAATGGGAAAGGTCCCCAATTACTCTAGCGGGCGTTTACACGCCCAATCAAGGTCAGGGGAAATTTAATAGGGAAGCCCTCACAAAAGTAATGGGAATAGCCAGAGGCGGTCTTATAATAGGGGGAGATGTTTATTATAGTATAATTTTATTCAAAGACAGAGAAGCCTTCCAGGAAGGTCAAACTTTTAAGGTATAACATCCTCAAGTAATACTTTTGAAATTAATGAATGCACTAGAAATGTTCATGGTGAAAGCTAACTACCCAGGAGTTAAAATACAGAGTCTTCTATTAATAGAATACATCTGCTCACCTGCTAAGCTGAACTGAACTATGAAGGTTCTACACTTGTGCAAATGTGAACATCCACATACCGTTCTGAAGGAGAAACAGTGTATTCCAAATGCCTGGCCATGTAAACGGGGACTACCATTACAATTATCCAGAATACAACTTAACTTATTCACTAGAGGTTTTCAATGTACATCCTTTCTCATCTTTTTTGAACTTACATCGCTCAAGCAAGTCAAGTGGTGATTAACATCTAGTCAACATTAAGAACTTGATGTGATGATCGAAGACCTGTTTCAAAGTTTCTTTATACACTCATTGAAAATCCCAGTCACTGGGATCTGAGTAAAGTGATATCATTTTAAGGGGTTAAGATCCGGAGGGAATTTCATCCCACACAAAGCTGTCTGTTCTACTCCTGCATATGTATCTCCAATAATAGGGATATGTAATCTTCAGTTTTAACTTTTCCAAAGTGTTTACTGTATCAGTTTAGAAGAACCCATTAAATACCAATCAAGGAGTAATGCTCCTTGTTATGTAAAATTGTGGTGGAACTACACAGATCATCTGATCGAAGGGTCATTCTAGGTCAATTATCAACTGAATAAGATCATCAAATGCATGGGACCATATTGTTATGACCGAGAAGGTTACATTCGGATATCGGGAAGCAAATTGCAGCTGTTGATGTTAATTTTGTCAGCAACTGTTTGTAGATCGTCCAGGACAAGGCGGATGCTGTGTGACGCACCGATGATTCCACTCTGGGAGTTTTTCAGCTGGTTAGTAATACTGCAGACTTCTTTAGTAGCCATCTGGTACACATGCTTGATGGTGCTGGTGACATGATTCAGCCGGGCTTTGCTTTCAAGAAGCTGCTGTTGTAGCAAGGTGCTTTAATGCCTGTGATGCTGAATATTCAACGCAGGTTTCTCTTCTGTTGCCGCAGGAGACCTTGCCTCATCGTTTCGGATCACAATAAAGGGGGGCGAAGGTCCTTGTCAGCCGGCACAGGTGTTATTTTGTTATGACTTTGCCCAACATCATCTTCATCATCAGTCAGTTTCTGACGCTTCACCAGGAATTGTCATGCCAGTAACACTAGAACTCATTGCTGGGTGCATGGTCCCAAGGTAATTCTCATCCTCCTAGTCGGTTTCTGAGGCTTTGCCTTGCACCACCGTTTGGTATTTGTTTGTAGACATCTTGTTTTAATTCCTTATTCTTTGAGCATAACACGGGGAGATGTTAATACATGGGCTATCCCGTAGAAAGACACCCACCCAGGCGATTACTAAAATCCCCACTAAGGAGGAAATGGGGGAATTCCAGGGGGATATAGAGGAGGCGGGTTTGGTGGACGTTTGGAGGGAGATGAACCCAGATGTAAAGGGGTTCACATTTCGGTCAGCAGTCCATGGGACGTTCACCCGAATCGACTATTTGCTGGTGGCTAGGGGGAATGCATCCGCGATCAAAGGAAGTGAGATTCGCCCAATAGGGTGGTCTGGCCACGACATGGTCTGGGCATCATTAGAAATGGAGGAGCTCAATAGGCGTGAAACCAAATGGAGGTGCAATGAGTTCCTATTAAAGAACAAGATATGCTCTCAAGACTTGGATAAGGCGATCCAGGAATACTTTCAGATAAATGGAGGGGGAGAGGTGGGCTAACAACGGTTTGGGAAGAGGGAAAAGCAATCTGTAGGGGGCACCTGATTAAACAAGGGGCCCTGCATAAAAGAGAAAGGAAGCTGCAGAAAGAGAAAATCATGAACGTCATCTCACGCCTGGAAGAAAGGCTCCACGATTTGGGCTCATATAGAGGGGAGCATCTTGAGGCGCTCGCTCAGAAAAGGGAAGAACTGAGAGCGTTAGGCAAGGGTGATGTTCTGAGAAAGCTGGCGCTCCTGAAGCAAAAAGTCTATGACAAGGGAGATAAGGCTGATAGGATGCTGGCAAACAGACTAAGAGCCCAGAGATCGGAAAGGTAGGTAGATAGGATCAAAACAGAAGAGGGGGGCTTGGTACACTCACCAGATGGGATAGCAGACCAATTTGCAGAATACTATGCTAAGGTGTACATTTCAGAAGGGGGCATGGCTGACCCTGGAATGAGGGAATATACACATAAAGCTGGGCTAACACACCTTACAGCGGAGAGCACAACCTTCTGGCATCCCCAATCACCCCCTAGAAGTCGAAGCAGCAATCAAGCGTCTCCCATCCGGGGGGGTTCCGGGGGAGGACGGGTATACGATGAGCTTCTACAAACATTTCAGCAAAACCCTGTCACCTCACCTGGCCGAACTGTTTAACCATGTATGTGACACTGGACAGGCCCCACCTTCTTTTCCAATAGCACATGTAGTGTTGCTCCCGAAAGCAGAAAAAGATTCTGCCTTATGTAAATCGTATCGGCCAATTTCACTTTTTAACACGGACGCCAAGATTTATGCGCGAGTGCTGGCCATTCGAATGGCGTACTTAATGCTGCGTCTAATACACCCAGATCTGGTGTGTATCATTAAAGGGAGACAACGGATAGATGCCATGAGAAAAACCCTAGACATTATGGACCATACCAAAAGAATTGCAGGTATCGGGTGGATTGGGCGTTCCTGTGGGCCACCATTGAAAACATGGGATTCAGAAAGCGTTTTCTACTGGGAATACAAGCAATGTACGCCAATCCCAAGGGTAGAGTGGCCGTGAACAGCAAACTATCAAAAGAATTCCGCCTGACTGGGGGACCAGGCAGGGTTGCCCCCTGTCCCCGCTTCTTTATGCCCTCTCAATCGAACCACTGGCCAACATGATAAAGAGCAACCCATCCATCAAGGGAGTTATGATTGGTGACACAGAGCATAAATGAGCCATGTTTGCTGATAATATCATGCTTTACATCAATGACCCCAGCTCACCAGTACACTGTCACGTTAATGAAGGAATTTGGTAGATGGGCAGGTCTTAAAGTGAATGTAGGAAAATCATCACTCTTCATGTATAAAACCCTGATGGGCCCCAGAGAAGAAATCACTAACGGGGGGCATACCCTCGACTCATCAAGAACTGAAATACCTGGGGATTAAAATCACCAAAAACCTCGAAGACCCCTGGGCAGCTAACTTTCCCCTGCTTCTACGTGAATAAGGAACGACCTGGAAAGATGGAACAGGCTCACGGTATCCTTGCTAGGCCGGTTGAATGCCCTAAAGATGGTGATACTGCTGAAAATCCTAAACCACTATCAAATACTGCCAATCGCTCTCCCCAAAGGGCACTTTACAAAGCTAGGAGACATGTTCATGAAATTCCTCTGCCAGGGGAATAAGCACTGCATCGCCTACGACACCCTAATCCAGCCAAAGGAAAAGGGAGGAGTTGGCGTACCAGACCCCCTACACGTACTATCGTACTGCATTCTTATCCCACATTTGAGGGGCGACAAGCAGAAACAGTGGGTGGCCATCGAAAACTACAGGCTTAGGCCAGTGTCTCTCGGCGAATGGCTATGGGCTCCGGAGAAAGCCTTTACTAAAAGCGTATTGAGTCACGTGGCAATGGGCCCCCTCCTGAAGATCTGGTAGAACGAGAGGGAAATGAGAGGTCTGACAACTTGGCCCTCCCCACTCAGCGGTATCTGGGCCCCTCCAGTCAGAGACAAAATACAAGACCCAAGCAGATACCAGGGATGGTATGAAGGAGGCCTGGAAAGAGTGGGGCAACTCGTAAAAGAGGAAGGATGTATAACGATACAAGAGTTAGAAGCAGGCCTCCAACTGGGCCCCCTGAGTGTATTTATGTTCCTTCAGCTAAAGGGGGGGTGCTCTCTGCCCCAAGATGGAAGAACAAACGGCAAAGGAACCGCACCGCTTTTGAACGCATACTCAACGAGGCCCGGTCAAATGAAGGCCTCACATCACGCCTATATGGTTCATAAATAGCAGAGAGAACAACCTCGAGTGTCTAAAGAAAAGATGGAAGACAGACTTGGGCCCACTAATGGCAGAGCAACTCTGGTGGGCGAGGATGTGCACGAAAGCGCAGAAAACATCGACCTCAGCGCAATACAAGCTACATGGCAACAAGCTGTTGCACAGGTGGCAGTACGACCCGCTGAGACTCCAAAATGTTTGAACAAACAAGCCCTCGGTGCTGGAGGGAATGCGAGGGCACCGCAGATTGGCATATGTGGTGGTCCTGCCCAAAAACAGACTTTCTGGATCGAGGTACTGGCATGGATTAAGAGCATAGAAGGAATTGCCAGGGCCATCAACCCAAGGCTAGTGCTTTTTGGACTGGAAGTCGAAGAGGGTCATTTAGTGAAAGTCCACCACATGACTATTTTTGTTGCTTGCTGCCAGGGTTTGACTCACAATAACTTGGCAGGCCAAAAGCCTCCCCACGGAATAGACATGGGCCAGGAAAGCTAGAGTTTTATGAAATGAAGAATATTACAGGGGCCATTCACAGACTGTCGAGGAGTACAGAAATGGAGTGGGCACCCTTCCTGGGGGCATACAAGAATACAGGGACCACAAAGAATGCCAGTCCCCCCGCCCCCACTCCCCCCAGGTTTCGTAAAGTCTGCAGACTGAGTTCTCCTACTGACGCACCGCATTGTCCCATAAAGGGGTGCGGGGGGATGAAAGGGGGGGGTGTTACAACCGTAATTACTGTTTAAGTTTTCTGTGCAACCAGGAGTGGACTCAAGCTAAATATGTTGCATGCATTGAATTCATAAGGGTCTGCTCTGACTTAACTCAAGTATTCTTACTTCCTGCTCCCCGCTTGGCCCCCGGCCGGGTTGAGCGCGGAGCCCACACTCCTGCTTCTGAAGGCGACGTTCCTCGGGACCGGCTGAGCTGCGGAATGCTGAGGCCCCTGCGTGCGGCCACTTCCAGCCGGGGACATCTGGAGTATCCTGCTAGGTGAGGGGGCTTCCGACCCGGGGGAGATCGGGGGTTTATCTCTAGAACTCCTGATTCTGAGCGACGGGCCTCCCGCTTTTACTTGCCTCTCCAGACCCTCTGTTTATCTGTCTATCGGGCCGCAATCCACCCTACGCTCTCCTGTGACCGATCCCTGCTCGTTGTGACTATTACTAGTACTTCGCTGCACTAGGTACGCGGCCGATCTGCTGCCTTCTGGTGTCTACCTCTGGAGGCCGGTATACTGGATATCCTGCGGGTGTGCTTGACATCATTGGCACAAGAAGATATAGTCCATCCTTATCTCGCATCTAGTTGAGGCCCACTCGCGCCCGCTCCCTGAGGTGGTGGTTTCGTCCCTGCAGATAACCGGTTCCAGATACAATATATAAATAGAGTTACTGCGATCATGGGGGAACCTGGCAGATCCAACAGAGCCCCTAAGACCCCTAGGAAGAAGGGCCCTATGGACACATTCACCACTGCGGTCAGTCAATCTGAGCCAACTGACACCCAGCAGAGTGAGGACGAGCAGGGCGGGCATGTGACGCTGGACAGAGAGGATAAATTGGCCATGCTAGTTCAAAACGGATTTCTGGCTGTAAATACCAAACTGGATGAGATAGTTGCTACCATAGGTTCCTTGAAGGCCAGAATCGATAAGGAAAGTGCGCGTGTCACTGAGGCAGAGGGCAGGATAGGTGCCACCGAGGATACTGTTGGTCAACACAGTCGTGATATAGCTCATATCCAAGACACTATGTACAAGCTCCAGAGTAAGTGCGAGGATCTTGAATCTAGATCCAGAAGGAACAATGTCCGAGTGGTAGGTGTGGCCGAATCCTTCGGCAAGGGCCAAATGGAGAAGCAAGTGGAAGAACTTTTTAAATCCTTATTTGGGCCCAACACATTGTCTGAACACTTCCTTGTTGAGAGAGCACACCGCACCTTAGCGCCGGTTCCCAAACCTGGGGCGCCACCACGAACTATAATCGCTCGTCTACTAAATTACAGAGACAGAGACACAATCCTCCGTTTGGCCAGAGAGATGGGCACGCTGCACTACGAGGGCAATCGCATACACATCTATCCTGATTTCTCCGCCTCTGTCCAGGCTAGCAGACGCTCGTATGAGCAGGTCAAGAAGCTCCTCAGAGAACGACAGATCAAATATGCCTTAATGTTCCCGGCCAAAATGAGAATCCAACACGCAGGGAGGTCGCACTTCTTTGAAAACCCATCCGAGGCCCTTTCATATATTGAATCTTCTATACCCCTCCCTCCAAGGGGAGAGCGACCGGCTCCGAGCAATAGACCTCGACCAGCAGACTAGGAAGTGCATGCTTTCATATTCGACATTAAGAGTTTTTAGGCCCTATGCCACGGGCCCTTTTGTTCTGTGATTACAGTCAGCCATCTTCTGTGAGTGGCGGCGTTGGAGGCCTGGGATGGCGGTCATGTGAGGCAACATGGCTACCCCGGGAGTATTCCACAAGTTTGGGGTCGCACACTGTCGAGTTGGGGGAGACGGTGCGGGTGGCGGGTGGGTTGGAGGGGGGAAAGGCTGGGAATGTTTGTTTCGAGTCCCATGCTGCAAAATGAGTATGCTCCCCCTCTACATGGGTCTCTGCCCTGAGAAGGTTCTTTTGGGAAGTTCTAGTTGGTTACTGTTTGTACTTGTGGTCTTGAGTGCACTTACACGGTCTAAAAGACATGATATTTTCTCTGGGAATCGTCCGTTACTACCCACACAATCCTTTTGTAAGGCCCTCCTCACATTCTGGTTATTACCCGTATACTATATTTCAGGTAAAGCTCTGCTCATGCTCTGAGGGTTAAACTTATCTCATGGAATGTGAGGGCTGAACAATCGCTCGAAAGCCAAAAAAGTGGGTAATTACATTGTCAGACATGGTGCCCAAATCGTTATGCTACAGGAAACCCATACTATGGGAAATGATAATGAGGTCATCATGTCCGGCTGGGGCAAGTCCAGGTTCTATACCAACTATTCATCCCAATCCAGGGGGGTTGCCATTCTTATACACCCGAACCTTGGGCTCCGGCTCGATGGCCACAAACTGGACCCTCTGGGCAGATACGCAGTTGTCTGGGGCTCGATATTGGGACAGCAGATATTGTTGGTCAACACATATGGGCCTAATATTGATGACCCCACTTTCTATGCTGATGTATATCAATTGATCGCTACTGTCAACATCCACACCATAATTTGGGGAGGAGATTTCAATATTGTTATGGACCCGGTGTTTGATAGATCCAGCATAACTGTAAGAGCACCTTGCAGGGCCTCTCTTGCTATGCAAAATGTTCTGTCTCAGCTTGTCCTCGAGGATGCCTGGCGAGCTCTCCACCCAACTACGAGGAGTTACACCTACTACTCTTCGGTACATGATTCCGAGTCCAGGATCGACTATTGGTTTGTCTCCCCCTCTTTAATTGCTGGTGTAGAGACATGTGAAATACTAGCCCGCACTCTATCTGATCATTCCCCAATAACACTTGAAGTCACTTTTCACAATTGCCCTAGACCCCCTAGAAGATGGAGGATGCCTGGGGGGTTGCTCCGGGACCCCGGGACGGTGGAGGGGCTCCACACTGAGATTGCTGAGTTCCTTGAAATCAACATAGACTCAGTCGATAAATACTCCACGGTATGGGAATACTTTAAGGTCTGGGTCAGGGGTGCGCTACTGTCTAAATCTGTTGGTCTTCTTAAGGGAGTCAGGGCGGAAATGTCCCTGACTGAAGGCAAGCTGAAATTACTGGAGGACACTTATTCTCGCACCCATGACAGGAACATATTGGCGGACATACAGTCACATCTTCAGGAATTCAGCAAACTGGCCTCTAGAGAGGTGCAGTACATGGCATCCCCGATCCGTGCACGCAGATATGGCGAGGGCAATAAAGCGAGCAGGTCCCTTGCCAACTTGCTCAAACAGGACAGACACCCAAATCGTATTACCAGCATACAGACACCTGGGGGTACGGCGGTTATAGTGAATGAGGACGAAATAAATTCGGAGTTTACGGGGTTCTATGAACGATTGTATAGTAATAGAGACACTAAATCGCCCACCGAGATAGGGACATACCTTTCGGCACTGAAAATGCCAAAACTCCACGATGAGACCCGCCTCGCACTGGACCAGCCTCTTACTACAGATGAGATTGCTGCGGCGATTAAAGATTTAACGTCCAATAAAGCTCCAGGATTAGATGGCCTTGGTGCTGAATTCTACAAAGAATTTAGTTCGGAGCTTGTTCCATTGTTGTTGCGGGTCTGGGAGGAATCCCTTCAGTGTAATATACTACCTCCATCCATGAGAGAGGCGTTAATAACTGTTCTCCCTAAACCACGCCGCCCTCCCCAGGATATGTCGTCCTACAGGCCACTGTCTCTTATTAATACAGATGCTAAAATATTCGCCAAAGTACTGGCCAACAGGCTATTGCCGGCGGTCCCAACACTGGTCCACCCTGACCAGAATGGGTTTGTCCCTGCTAGATCCACGGCACTTAACCTACGCAGGCTCTTTGGAATACTGGCCCAGGTTGACCCTGTCAGGAACGCTGTGGCCGTATCATTAGATGCCGAGAAGGCCTTCGACTCTGTCTCTTGGGCCTACTTGCTGGCAGTGTTGGAGTCATTTGGGATTGGCCCGAACTTTATCAGGTATGTGCAATTGCTTTACACGAAACCTGGAGCCCGGGTGCTAACAAATCAAACAATCTCGGATATGTTTCTGTTGGGACGAGGCACTAGGCAGGGCTGCCCATTTTCGCCTATAAGATTTGCCCTGACAATAGAACCAATGGCAATTGCGATAAGACTTCGACACTTCAATAGGGGCATCAACTTGAGGGGAGCCACACAACTAATATCCCTATACGCGGATGATACACTCTTATATATTCGTGAACCGGAGGATAACCTACCCCCCATAATGGCAGAGATTCAAGAATTCACTACATACTCTGGGTACACCATAAACAAGAATAAGTCAGAGGTTTTTCCACTTACACCGGCAACAGACTGCCCCGTTTCTCTGGGCGGGATGAGATGGTCCAGCGAGTCCATCAGATATTTGGGTATACTCGTCTCACGTGGGAAAAATAGATTATACGCTGACAATCACGATGCCACGTTACAGGCCTTGAAGACCAAACTGTTATTGTGGGACCGCCTTCCGTTGTCACTGCATGGCAGAGTAGCAGTCCTTAAAATGGTAGTCCTTCCCAAGCTACTTTACCTATTTGTAAACATTCCAATTTGGCCGGGAAGGCTCTTTTTCACTAAACTTAGGTCCATGGCCACGGCCTTCCTTTGGCACGGACAGACTCCAAGAATAAGCTGGGAAGGGATAACTAAACCATACTCTTCGGGTGGGCTGGCGGCCCCTGACTTTGAACTTTATTATCATGTATCCCAGGCCCAGTTCTCTAAATATTGGTATTCCAGGGATGGAGCCCCCCCACATGTTGATGTAGAAGAACTTACCACTACACCCACGAACATACAGTCTGTCATTTTTGATGATCACTACAGGGACACATGTGATTTCAACCCTGTCAGTAGAACGGTCGCTTCCTGGCAGGCAATATTTAAGAAGCTGAGGCTTTCGTGCTTGTATAATCGGGAGGTCTCCCTCTGGAGATACCCTGGTATCCCCCCAACACATGATGCCTGCTTGCGATCGGCCTGGGACCCTGATGACGAGATGTGCCTGGGGGATATGTTTATCGATGCAAGGTTCGCGACCCTCCAGCAGACAACCGGGGCTCTGGGCAGGGGCCCACTTAGGGTTCTGCAATACTACCGTATGAGATCTGCCTTCCAGAAACACTGGGCGTCTTTCCCTGATGAACCCCCTACACACCCTTGCGTTCAGATGATCACTGCCGGAGACCGCTTGAGTGTTTCCAGTCTATATGCCATGGTACAAGCACACTCTCCCACGCCTGGTTTTAGCAGAGATAAATGGGAAAAAGATCTCCAGATTCCTATTGATGATAAGACTTGGGATAGATACTGTTCATTAACTAAAAAGGTTTCCCTTAATGCTGGGCTACGTGTGATCCAATTTAAAATTCTCAATAGACTGCACTACACCCCGGCCAAGATAGCCAAGTTTGTCTCCAACGCTCCGAGTCAATGCCCAAAGTGCAAAGCAGACTACGCTGGCTCGTTTCACATGTACTGGAGCTGCCCGGTGGTGGCTGGGTTCTGGAAGGAGGTGGCAGATATACTGGATGAGATCACACAAATCCCCCCGACGCTGTCCCCACAGAAATACCTATTCGGTGACATCGGAAAATGTTCTGAAAAGACCAGAAGACTGTTTAATGTCACATGTGCAGTGGCCAAAAAATGCATTCTGCTACATTGGAAAAATCCGTCGCCACCCACTGTGCAGCAGTTCCTCCGAGAGCTGGTCTATGTGAATGAGGCCGAGGAGCAGTTTGTTCTCACACGCCCCTCGGCCTGCAGACCTAAGGATATTTGGGGTCCCCTTAGAATGTTTCTTTGTGATATGATCTCCGACGGTGACAGCGATACTTAGACCCAATGCTCCGTGAAAATGTATATTATATGTACTATGTTCCTCTGCTTTACCGTACCATGATGATTGTGATCTGTATGATGAAACTCTAACTGTGTTTTGTGTTTCTCTCGACCACCAATAAAAAGAGTTTTAAAAAACTTACTTCCTCATTTGGTATCTAGACCAATCACTCATATTACATGATATATGATTTACAGTTAGAGCGAATCAATCATTTTTTCAGTGAGTTCACATGAACAATTTCACAAACCTAGATAGACAATTGCATACATTGAATATAGAACAGTTTCTTGTATGATTCGCTCAATCAAGCCAATATGACATGCATTACTCACTGTAATAGCATTTCTGATGATTGTATCTGCTTATATTCACATGCTGTTCATATGGTCCGACATCCAGTGGAAATTGCATCTCGTCTTTCCAGACCGAAAGGGGACGTCGGCATAGGCGTGTCTGTAACACTATCCCTATCGTGACGTGTAGTGTACCCAAAATCCCTCTCGCGCCTAGGTCAGTCCAATTGTATTTTGTCTGTCATGAGGGAGCCCAAGGCTACTGTGAGTGAGTACACGAAGAGAGAAAGTAGTAAGACATCTATGTTCCTTCCACCCCGAGCGGGGAGGTAGGGAGGGTGCACGTGAATCTAAGCAGATACAATCATCAGAAATGCTATTACAGTGAGTAATGCATGTCTTCTGATGCTTGTTAATCTGGTTAGAATCACATGCAGTGCATAGACTAGCGAGCAGTACCAGGAGTTGGAGGTGGGTAGTGAGAAGGAACAGTAGAAAACAGATGTCTTAGTACTGCTTGTCCCACCTGAGAATCAGACCTAGAATGAGAGTCTAGGCAATAGTGTTTTGTAACGATGTGTACAGAACTTCAGGTTGCCACTTTGCAAATGGACTCTAGGGTAACATTTGCAATGAATGCTATGGAAGCCCCAGTGCCCCGAGTAGAGTGTGCTCTAGGCTTGAAGGGCAGTTCTTTCTTAGCAAGAGTATAGCATAGTGTGATGCATTTGACAATCCACCTTGAGGTAGCTGATTTAGAGACAGGATCCCCTTCTCTACCAGCTGCCACTGAAACGAACAATTGGTTTGTTTTCCTCAGTGGTTTTGTTCTTCCCAGGTAAAAAATGACTGCCCTGCGCACATCTAGTGTGTGTAGGCTTCTTTTGGCCATGCTAGTGGGATTCTGGAAAAAGGTAGGTAGTTCAATTGATTGGTTCACATGGAACTTGGGAGATGAATTTAGGTGCAAATCAGGGGTGAGTGCGCAGAACTACCTTATCCCTGTGGACTGTAACAAAAGGGTCTAGAAAAGAAAGGGCCTGTAGACTGATAACCCTTCTAATAAGTGATCTTCCATAAAAGCTTTAATCATTGGTATTTTCTACCACAGCACTTTCTGTTGTGACATGGTGTAGGCTGAGAGAGCAGCAAGATGAACTTTTAGGGAATTGAAGAACAATCCTGTATCCAACAAATGGGTTAGGTACAGCACAATGTGTGTGGGTGAGCAATCTATGCGATTGACGCCCTTGGTATTGCACCAGATGACAAACTGTTTCCATTTTCTGGAATAGCAATAGCGGGCCTTAGATTTTCTAGCTTCCCTGAGAATGTCCTCAGGAGCCAGGCTGCTAAATTCAGAGTTTGTGGGCATGGGTGTAGGGTCTCCCCCCTGTCCTGAGACAACATGTTGTAAGGGCAGGATCGTTTTACTGGTGGGGAGACGGACATTGCCATTAGATGAGCGAACCAGGGTTGGCGGGCCCACATGGGGGCTAGGAAAGGCATAAACAAATTTCCCTGACCATGTTATCCAGAGACCGTTCCCCTTGGAGCGATTATGGGGGTACCTGGAGGCGTTGTCTTGGCATTGGGCATTCTCTTGAGTTGCGAACAGGTCGATCTCTGGGAAGCCACATTCTGCGAAGATGTTGGACACGATGTGTTCGTGCAGATGCCATTTGTATTCTATGGGCAGTGAGAAATATCTGCTGAGCACATTTGCCAGAAGATTGAGTTCCCCTGGAACGTGTTGGGACAACAGAAACATCTTGTGTTTGAGAGCCCACATACAAATGTTTCGGGACAGCTTGGATAGCCCTGGAGAGTGTGTGCCCCTTTGTTTGTTCAGGTAATATATGGCTGTGGTGCTGTCAGAACCAGAACCGTCTTCGCTTGTAGTTGCGTTTGAAAGGCTTTCAATGCCTTGACCACTAATAGCTCTAGCAGATTTATATGGTTGGATGCTACTTGTGGGGACCACAATCCATGCGCTGTCTGCTGAAGCAGGTGAGTCCCCCCACCCTGTGAGAGATGAGTCTGTCATGAGAGTGGCTTCCACTGTGGGGGTGGTGAAGGTTTTCCCCTTCAAGAGGTTTTCCCTCGACCAACACTGCAGAGATAACGAGGGCTGGCGAGACTACCAGATCTTCCCATTGTCCGCTGGCCTGACACCACTGGCTGTTGAGCCACTCTCAGCCGCGCGTGGGGAACCAAGTAAATGCATTATGCCATCATACCTAGCAAGCGCATGGCTTTGAGTACCGTCACCTCCCGACTGGCTACATATTGAGGGATCTGAAAAACCATGTTCTGAACCCTCTCGTTGGAGGGGAAGACGAGGCCCTCCTTCGTCCGAATTAGAGCTCCCAAAAATTGTTTTACTTGACTGGAGACTAGACTGGATTTTTTCTTGTTGATTGAGAATCCCAGACTGAACAGAAGGTCTACAGTCATCCGAGTGTTCAAAAAGCATGTGTCATAAGAGTCTCCTGTTATGAGCCAGTCGTCGAGGTAAGGGTAAACGGACAGTCTGCGCAGGTGTGCTGCAGCTACTGCCAGGACCTTTGTAAACACTATTGGCGCCGAGGCGATGCGGAGCACTTTGAATTGGTAATGCCTGTCCTCCATCATGAACCTTAGATATTTCATGTGCGCTGGCAACATTGAAATATGAAAGTATGCATCTTTCATGTCTAATATTGCCATGTGGTCCCCGTTTCAACAGTGGGATCACCTCCCGTAGCGTTACCATACAAAACATTTGAGGTTTTATAAATTTGTTCGCTGGGTGCAGGTCTAGAACAGGGCGCATGGTGAAGTCCTTTTTGGGTACAAGGAAGTACACTGAATAAATAACCTTGTTTACCTGAAGAATAGGGACAGCTTCTATGGCGTCTTTTCCCAGCAGCGCTTCCACCTCTTGATTCAGGATCTGCAGTCGGTCCGGTGAGAGGTGCTGTGAGCGTGGCGGTCTAAACTGTGGTGGTCGGGCGAATTCCACGCAGTACCCGTGGGCGACCGTCTTTATAACCCACTGGTCTGAAGTTATCCCCTCCCATGCCGCAAGGAAAAATGTTAAACGCCACCGACTGGGGTGACATGGGAGGGGACCTTGATCTGTTGGTCATTTCTGACCAGAGGCTGCGGCTCCTCTGGGATTGGAGCCTCAACCTCTGCCTTTGCCGCGTCGCTGACCCCCTAGGTGGGTAGTAGGTGGGGATTCCTGATGTTTGTCCAGAGTTATAGTTTCCCGTGCTGTAGTTGTTCCGGCTTGCACGTAACTGCCCTTGAAAGGACCAACGAGAACCACCTGCCCTTTGGGGGGGGAAGGTTTCTGAGTTATTTGTTGCAAGGATTTTAGAGTCTCATGCTCTTTCTTGGCTGTCTCCAGGGCATCGTCGACCGCTTCCCCGAAGTGATTGGTCTCTTCTATGGGTTTGTTGATAAGAGCGGCCTGTGTTTCAGGCTTGAACCCGAGTTGCAAAGCCAAGAAGGACAGAACCTAAATGGAGTCCTTTCCATAGCAAAATGTATAAACAGAGGGCCTCGGCCACGTGGATGCCTCAGCCGCCGGATCGTAGGCGCCGAAATCCACCGCTGTAGAAACTCCTACAGTCTTCATCGAAGTTCTTAATCGCTGTTGAAGTGACTATGGGGGAATAACCGACAAAGTCGGCATAAAGATAAACAAAGGGGGTAATTACGAGATGGGCGGTAGCACCATGGCTGCCTCCCATACCGTGTCCGAGTCCGGTCTTGTTCAATGGGGACTTACCGGTCCCTCCAGGGTCAGAATGCATCGGTAAGTCCCCATTGAACAAACCATTCCCCCATTCCCATTTGAGCCCCCATAGGTGTCAATGGGAATGGGGAGGGCGCTAATAACGGGCTCGTGACTAGCAAGCCCGTTACTAGCGTCCTGATCCCTTAGCGGGACCCGTAAGGGACGTGTGGTCAGACCACACGTTCCTTACGGTTCCTGCTAAGGGACCTCGGAATTGGGCGGTAAGGGATTACCAGCACCAGTCTCCTTATCGGTGCCCGGTATCCCTTACCGCACAACTTGGAATGAGGCCCAATGTCTCTTATGTAAGAGCTCCGCTATAGGGCGGCCAGTTATCTGCACAGAAAAAAAAACAATCTGAGGGACCTCGGCGCGTGAGGGATTTTGGGTACACTAGACGTCACGATAGGGATAGTGTTACAGACACGCCTATGCCGGCCGACGTCCCCTTCTGGTCCCCGAAAGACGAGATGCAATACTCCGGGTAACCACTGGATGTCGGACCATATGCACAGCATGAGATTCTAAGCAGATTAACAAGCATCAGAAACTGTGATATTTTCAATCTTTGATGCTTCTCTACGCGTTTCGGGGTGTAAGGTTCCCCTTCTTCAGGAGTTGTCTATCCAATTCCTTTTTCTTAGCACATCTGTGTAAAAATCTTTCATGGAAATTCAATCCAAGTGGTTCCGTTATCCAATCATGGGACTTGGAGCATAAAATCTCCCTGTATGGTGCGGTAGGAGACCCAATGTTCTACAGTGTGGTAAATCTCACCTAATTGGCTGGTCTGTGCAGGAGTCGCTTTGTTCTCCAGTTGCCCCCAGAGTATTCTTCTGTGTTTGATATTACTCCTCAAGTTTGTTGCCTTCTCAAGTTGTCAAACTGATTCCTGTTCAAGGATCCTGGTAGCATAAAGATCTCTGGGGCATACCCTCCCCAGTGTCTTAGTGCTGTGTAGAATCACGGGTACTGTGGAGCCTCACTGTTGCCACCGTGAAAAGATCGACAGGTCCCACAGGATCGGCCCGAAGAGAAACGCTCCGGATCGCCCTCCCAGGGAAATCGTAGTAAAATTCCACAATTACAAGATCAAGGAGGCAGTCCTGAGTGAAGGGAGAAAAGTCAGCAGGATCCAATTTCAGGATTCAATGGTTCAGATTTTCCATGTTATCTCCCAGAATACGCTCCTAAAAAGAAAGAGGATGAAACAGACGCCGGGAAATGAGATAAGTGGACTTACCCTTCTGGTTTGCAATTCAAATTGATGAATAATGTATGCAGCTGAAGAGGGAGCAAAATTGTTTAATTTACAGATCCCGGACCAGAAAAGTCTGGGGCAATACCTCAAAGAGAAAAAAGCCCTGATCTGGGGTCATGGCATAGTCTGGCAAGGAAAGAAAAGGGCCAACCAATGACCAGAGTCACCGACCCCTGTGCTGACAGCACTACGCAAAAGCCAGCCTACCGCGTCTGAGGGATGACTTTTGGAGGGAGTCGTGTTGATGGCAGGGATGCCACTTCTGTGCGATGCCACCAGTTAAACTGTTCTATTTTGCTAGCAAGGGGCAGGTGGATTGGGGACAGAGGAAGGTTCAAGTTACTTTCCATTAACTATTGTTGTCTGGCAAGGATTCACATGCTCATGAATATTCCCTTTTGTCAGAATGGGAATCGTCGGTAAAAGAAAAAAAAGTTTCACTTTCACTTTAAAACTGTATTTCTCCTTTAAACCAATCGCTGTCCTCTGGGTCATACTGCCCCATCCAATGACAGTCCTCTCCCTAACCCCTGCCTCTGGCAGCCATCTTCAGATTTGATAAGCACGTAAAGTAGCAGTATGACCAAGAAGAGCTGCAGATGGGCCGGAGGAAGTGTTTGTATGTGAATCCATGCTAGAGAACAATAGTTACAGTTAAGGTACTTAACCCTTCTCCAGCATGGGGTCTGACATGGATTCACATGCTCATGAACAACGAATACACAGCAGTACCACATTACGTAATCAGCGCAGGTGTCAAGGCTCAACAGAAGGAATTAACACTTACCCCTGGAACAGACTCACCTCAAGCTAACAGGTTGTGTAGCACTGCCGGGCTGACTGTGCATTCCTCCCTGGAATCCCTGTTCATGCAGTAGAACTTTGGGATGGTATGCGTGGACCTCCGCGTTGCAGCCCATCAGATGTCGAGCAGGGGCACACCAGAAAGGAATGCTGTCATCGCAGCGATCGCTCTGATGGAATGGGCCTTCGGACGGCTCGGCAGAGGCCGGTTCGCCAGCCGATGACAGTACATGATGCAGCCAGAGAGTCACCTTGAAATGGAAGTCTTGGACAAGGCCCGCGCATGGTTCACAGGATCAAAGTTCACAAACAATTGAGAAGTCTTCCGAAAACTCTGTGTGTTAAGTAGAACTTTTAGGCACAAGCAACGTCCAGTGAATGCAAGGCCCTCTGTTGGCGACAAATAGTCGCCATCAGGGGTTCGTTGATATGGAATTCTGACAGAACCTTAGGTATGAAGGAGGGGTGTGTACGCAGTATCACCCGAGTCTAGTGAAAAGTCAGATATGGTTGCATGCAGGATACGGCCTGGATCTCACCCACACTTCTGGTAGAAGTGATGGCCACAAGAAAAGCCGTTTCAATGAGAGAAACTGGAGAGGGCTTGATGCATAGGTTCGAAAGATGCCCCCATGAGCCTAGTCAGGACCGTGTTGAATTCCCATGCCGGGGCAGGAGCATTCACCGGCGGGATAAATCGGAAAAGCCCCTTGAGGAACTCCTTGATGAGTCTGTGGGACCACAGCGAGGATCTACCCGGGGATATGAGATGGCCTTCAGGCGTACCTTGATGGAGGCGCAAGCCAGTCAAGCTTTTGCCAACGACAAGAAGTGTGGAAGAATCTTTGGAGCTGTGACCCTCAGAAGGGTAATCTTCTGTGACTGACACCACGTAGAAAAATGTGTCCACTTATGGCCGAAACACTTTTGAGTCGTCCACGCCCTGGCTTTGGCGAGGCCTTAACCTGCAGTCTGCTGGCAACTCAAACTCTAAGGCTGCAGGCGCAATGCCCTCAGGCTCAGCAATCCTTGGCCGTGATGAAGAATTGTATCTCTCTCTCTTGTGAGCAGATCCCGAAGTACCGGCAACTTGACTGGAGATAACGCTGACAGGCTGAGCAGGTCCGGAGAGCAAATCTGCCTTGGCTAAGCTGTGGCGATGAGAATCATCCTGTATCGATACTGTCCGAGTGTGTTGATGACACGTAACAGGAGAGGAAACGGGGGGCTGGGGGTAAGCGTACAGAAACGGACCGTCCCACGGGAAGGGGAACACTTCACCCAAGCTCCTCGGGTGGCGTAATCAGCTGGAAAACTTTTGCCATTTGGAATTTGCCACTGTGGCAAAAAGATCGATCAGAGGTTTGCCCCATTTGACCAACAGGCGGTCCCCCCATGATCCTGACGAAGTTCCCACTCGTGGCAGCATCGCAGCTCCCTGCTGATGGAGTCTGCAATGGTGTTCTTGACACCTGCCAGCTGGAGATGGACATGGAAAATTCCCCTGTCCCATGGTCCAGTGCCACAAGTCTTGATCTTCCTTGCGGAGCGCTGGGGATCGAGTGCCCCCTTGCTTGCAGATTCAGAACATGGTGGTGGTGTTTGTGAAGATCTGCGCCACCTTGCCCTTCAGAGATGGTAGGAAACCTGAGAGGGTCCAGAACTCTGCTCACAACTCCAGGATGTTGATGTGCAGAACCTTCTCCTCTGGAAGCCACAAACATCTGGCATGTAGACCTCTGGTGTAAGCCCCCCAACTTTCCAGCGAAGCGTCTGTGATGACCGTCTCCTGGTAGGCATTGTTTGAAATCCCGTCGTCAGGGCGATGTGGGAACGCACCCCCCACCCACTCCATCGTCTGCCGGAACTCCTCGTTCAGAGGGATCTTGTCCGCACAACTTCCGGACACTTGTTTCCAACAGGCATCCAAGAACTCCTGTAGGGGTCCTAACTTTAACTTGCAGAGACGGAAGAGGTAGATGCAGGACAACATCATGCCCAGCTGTGACTTGATAGCCTGATGACAGTTGTTACACCTTCCCTTGATTGGCTGCTATGCTCTCTTCCGAGGGCGACGCCAGGTAAGCCACCGTGTTGAGTCTGTCACTGAGGAACAACAAGTTCTGGGATGGCGTTAAGCAGGACTTTGGATAGTTTACAGAGAACCCCAGCTCTCCTTCGTGTGCTCGTTGGCCAGATCCTGAGAGCGGGCACGTATCAGCAAATCGTCCAGGTATGGGTATACATATATGTCCTGCAGACGCAGATGGGCCGACACCGGGGCCAGGCATTTTGTAAACACTTTTGGGGCCGAGTGTTGGCCGTACACCATGAACAGTAGGAACTTTCGTTATTTCCTGGTGATGGGGACATGGAAATGCGCGTCCTCTAGGTCCAACAACGTCAAGAAATCCCATTCCTCTAGTTGGACAAGCACGTGCTGCATCGTTAGCATCCTGATTTTTTGGGACTTCAGGTACTTGTTCAGACAGTGCAGGTCCAGGATGGGTCACCAACCCCTGCTTTCTTTCTTAACAGAAAGTTTCTGGAATAGATTCCGGAACCCTGGAGTCACTGGGGAACGAGTTCCATCACCCCTTTTCCGTAACATGGCTTGCACTTCTTCCAGGAGCTAAGGGATATGAAGCTCTGGACAGGGAACCAGTGGAATACGCGGGCACCTGAGTTTGAACTCTGAAGCGTATCCCTGGGCAAGAGTATCTAGAAACCACCTTTGGTGTAGATCTTCCTCCACTCACTGACAAATCTCATCAGCTGGAGTCTCACCGGGGTGCACAAGTAGGGGCCCAGGTCTTGGACGGTTCAGGCTTGCTTGGGATCCGACACCCTCTGGGCGACAGCGATGCTGACCTCTGCCACCATAGTCCTGTGAGCGACCTCTGTAGGCTTCCTGCATGGAGGATCGGGGAGGTTGTCTTTATGATGTGGAGAATGCCTTGGATGGCCTGCTCAATTTACCCTTGGAGGAGCGAAAAGACGAGCAATGCTGCTGAAGAGTGCCCAGGGAACGTGCCGTCTCCGTATTTGTCTTTATGGCTTGAAGGGGTTCCTCGACTGCCTCCTGAACAGATTTTCTCTGTCGAAGGGCATGTCCAGCACCTTTGCATGAATGTCCTGACGAAAGTTTGTGGCCTTCACCATCCCTGCGGACAAAGGCTGACTCAGTTTCCCATTTGTCGGAAACCTGTGTAAGATGTCCACTGCCACCAAAATGGCATGGTCGGACGCCACCTCTCCTTCCTAAAAGAGGACGAGAGCTTCAATTTTCTTGTTGTCGGGGAGGAATTCCAGGATCGGGCCCAGCTTGCAACAAAGCTCCCAGTCGTATCGGGCCAAGATAGCCAGAGCATTAGCTGCCTGGGTCGTGGATGCCGCAGTGTAAAGAACTCTCCTGCCCATGGTGTCCGTCTTCCCTCGTTTTCTGGGGGAACTTAAGTTGAAGCCGGGTTAGCCGAACGTTCATTGCGGCAGCCGACACTACAGAGTCCGGCGACAGTTGACACCTCAAGGACTTGGGTGCAGAGCCTGGCACTGTATATTTCTTCTCTAACCTGCATCACTTGGTTGGAGCCATGCATGGGTTCTTCATGAGGGCTAGGCCTTCCTCCCAAATATCGTCCAGAAAGGGCACCGCCATGATAGTCTCTCTCTTGGACTCTCGTTGCTGATACAAGAAGAACAGGTTACTTACCCCTGGTAAAGTTCTTTCGACTGGATGCATCTCCCACGTATTCCTCATGTTTGCTATTCAATATCCAGCTTCAGCTGCTTCGTATAAATGATTTCAGCAGAGGGCGCTGTGTGTCGATGCAGTCCTCTCTATGTACCTTGAGGACCTCTGTCTCGAGGGTGATGTCATCGTAGGTATGTACAGCATGCGCAGTGCCCATTGCCTTCAGTTCTGTTTTTTCTTTCAGTAGAAACTACCCGCATAAGCACAAGTCTGCCCGTACTAAGCTTTGAAGCAGTGAAAGCTGTAATAGCATGGGAAATTCTACTGTGGGGTAGGCTGGGAGGGCGATGAGGAATACGTAGGAGGAACATCCAACCGAAAGAACGCTTCCAGGGGTAAGTAACTTGTTCTTCGAATGGATTGTGTTCTCCCACGTATTCCTCATATTTGGTATTCTCCCAAAGCAGCATTTCTTTTGGTGGACGAAGTAAGAATTTAACCATCAATGGTTTCCATGAACTGGATGGAGGACAGCTTTTCCAAAGCTTCCATCCTGATCAAAGGAAGACTCACGGCAGACATGCTTCGCAAACGTGTGTATAGCAGACCACGCAGCCGCCTCACGAATGTTTTTGATCGGGACACCCGTTTGCAGAGCCATAGAGGTAGCCATGTCCCTCATGGAATGGGCTCTTAAGCCTTCTGGAGGATCTTTTCCCGCAAGCCTGTAGCATTCTAAAATTGCCAGAATGATCGATCTGGATAAGGTCTGCTTAGTCACTGCCTGACCCAGTTTGTGACCTGTATAGCCTATAAAAATCTGATCACCTATACGAAGTTTGGATAATCTACAGATGTAGAAGCTTAGAGCTCTACGTCGATCCAATCTGTAATCTGTCCTCCACTTTGCCAGAAAAGAAGTGGGCAATACAATGTTCTGTCCTACATCAAAATCTGAAATGATTTTAGGTACAAAATGAAGGCTTAACCCTCAGAACAACCTTATCCTTGTGGGAAATAGTAAAGGGTGGCTTAGATGATAGTGCCTGCAATTCACTCACTCTACGATCTGAAGTTAGCGGCACCAATAGAATATTTTTAAATGTTAGCAACCTTAAAGGACATGAATGTACAGGTTCAAAGGGTGCTCACAAGCAATCTTAATACCAGATTAAGGTCCCAAGCTGGAACCTGGAAAGGAGATTTGGGTGGTGGGGGGGTGAACACATTGGCGAGTCCCTTTAGACATTGTGTTACCAGTGGGATATTAAGAAATTAAGATTCCGCCGACGAGAGCTTAAAGATGGATAGCTCTGCCAAATAGCCTTTAATTGTTCAACCCGGGAGCCCCAGATTGGCTAGGCATAGTACAAAAGTTAACATCTGGAGTTTTGCATAGTAAAGTGTTCACATTTTTGTCCTTGCAC
This sequence comes from Ambystoma mexicanum, assembly GCF_040938575.1. Lineage (NCBI taxonomy): Eukaryota > Metazoa > Chordata > Amphibia > Caudata > Ambystomatidae > Ambystoma > Ambystoma mexicanum. Next base: position 414,120,563 of record NC_090934.1, on the reverse strand, counting down.
AAGCTGCAAAATTTGTTCCAATGGCAACGGTACAAGGACTTTGTTGCTGGCCCTCTGGCCGAAAGCAAAATCTACTTTGTCATCCGGGAGGTCCCAAATCCTTGCAGCTCAGCCTCTCAGAAGCCATGCGTGAAGGCTGAGTATCTTGACCTCTGGATGGAGAAGCAGATGACCCTCTCACGAGAGAAGGTCCTCTCATTTTGGCAGACGTATTGGAGGGCAGATAGACATGTCCAGAGGTTCGGGTACAACGTCCTCCTGGCCCAATCCGGGCAATTAAGATCATGAGTTTCCTGAACTTTCTCAACCTCCTGATCACATGAGGAATGACGGGGACTGGAGGAAACTCGTACAGGAGAGGAGACTCCCAGTCCACCACAAATGCGTCTCCCAGAGCTCCTTTTGGAGGAAATTCCCTGGAGCAGTACAGTTCACACTTCCGGTTGACACTGTTTACAAACAGATCCACTTTAGGGGTTCCCCAAAGGGTGAAAATCTCTTGAAGGACTTCCTGAGCTAGTTCACACTTGTGGGAGACTGCTCTGCCTGCTCAGAGCGTCGGCCTCCGTGCTCTCCTCTCCGGCTATTTGAACTGCTGATAGGGAGATTCCTTTTTGAATTGCCAAGTACCAGAGCTGCATTGCCTCTCTGCACAGTGGTAGTGACCCCACACCTCCCCCTCTTGTTGAGATAGTACATGGCCACTGTGGTGTTTGTCATTATACCCCCTTCACTCAAGGTGAGGCCATGGATGTATTCCCTTATTATCCAGGCCGCCACACCGTCCTTCGACGCTTTCCGACACAGGCAGAAATGCGCCCGTTAATCCAAATTTTGATCTGCTAAATCAGCATTTGCCCAAAGTTCTCAGTTCATGCTGAGAAATCCATTACTTCTTTCCAGCCTCCATTAGGCTCCACGAGGCCGTCGCTACTCAAAGATGGCCGACTAAAATTTCCTGATTGCGGCCACTGCCCCCATCAGGCTGAGATAGCCGTGATTGGAGGACTGGTACTACTTCAACCAATCCCGTCGCCGGCAGGCGAACGCCGGCCCACCTACTAAGGCCACCCAACAAGGCAGCTTCCTGTCTTAAGCCTGTCCAGAGTCGACAGGGGCCAGGGCCAGGAACTCTGCCTATCCGCACTGCGAGGAACTGGCTCTGCAAACTTCCTGATTCCTGAACTCTTACTGCTTGGTAAGCACCCTAGTGCAACATCACCAATGACTAACTCGCGCAGTGGTTACTTCTATGTTTGAAACTTTGCGCATGTCTGCAACCTATTCCTGCCCAAAATTACCTTTATTTACAGTTGTGTACGGTAGCAATATTTTCTTTTCATAGCTTTGGTGCCGCTTCCTTAGCGTGCACCTTTACTGTATCACGCTTTCTTAGTCATGATTCCCATTGTGCATACCTCTCAGGTTAGGCCTGTCTACTATATTGCATATTTTTCCTTTAATCTGCGTGCATTGATTTAAGTTCATAGTGCTAACTGTCGGTACCACCGGCCGCTCAGCCCTGCTTCTATCTGATTGCTGATCGAATGCTTTATGCCCCCCTTACCCATTTCCACATACAAGTAGCTGGTTAAGCATCACGCCCCACCCCCTCTCCTGACGCCCCCGAAGTACAAAGCTAACTCCTACACAGGAGTGCCCCACCCCTGCAAGCGTGCGCAATGACAGCTTTGAGCACTTATTGAGTGAATTGCCTCCTTCACTTCTTATAGCACCCTCCTACCTCATTGATGTACCTTGCATAGTGTAATTGAACTACTGCCTCTGCCTTACTGCATTGCTATGATCGCACAATCATGTCATCTTGCTAATTTGCTTACATGAGACCCCATGCTACTACAATCTGTTAACACTATATACCAGACTGCAACCTAACGCTCTATGACTCCTCTTCAGTAATATGGTTTATAACACGATTAATGGGAGGCCATATACCTTCACATCCGCTTCTGTACTAATTTATGTATAGTCCTAGTCATTGCCACATATATGTTCTTATAGCCCAGACATCCCTGTCTGCCTATCTCAGCTACTGTACAACTAGTGATCCGAGTTGCCCTTATCTGAATGTGCCCAATTGTGTTCTGGGTCGCTTGTACCTCATTGCACCAACAGTAATTTTTAGTTAATATTACCTGGCTGTGCCTAACTGTTTTCTGGTCGCCTGTATTTGATTGCACCAACAGTAATTTTTAGTCACTATTATTTGGCTATGCCTATCTGTTTCTTGGCGTTGGTACCTGCTTGTACCAACAGTAATTTTAGTTGCTATGACCTGAATGTGCCTAATTTGCTGAGCTACATACTAGCAATTTTAGTTGCGTCCATCTGACTAACTGTTTTCGGGGTCACCAGTACTTCATCCACCAACAGTAATTCTAGTTGCTATTATCTGGCTGTCCCCAACTGCTTTTCGGTCATTTGTACCTATTTGTACCAACAGTAATCAGAGTTGCTTTACCTGAATGTGCCTAATTTGCTCAGCAGCATACTTGACTGCACCTCAGCTAGCCAAACTACTCTGTAGGCAATTATACTGACAACTGTACTGCTAATTAACTGACTGTTCTAATAGCGTCTTAGTTGCTTCCATATAAAGTTGTGCTACGTCAATTGCTTAGCATGCTTTTGGGCATCTTAGTGCATCCCTTTCAAATGTTATCCCTATTCCTAACCATTATAGCGTGGGCACTTATCTACATGGCCCAACCACAACTCTCTAGCTCGCTCTCATCCATCTCCTCTGTAATGATGATGGATCCAATTCATAGTACCATCGCAAATCAACCACCTCAACAAATATCGCAACCATATAGCCACACTATGTGACAGCCCCTGTTATGTGATAATCTGTCTAATGACATTACCATGTCTACCAAACAAGAAATGAGTGGGCACCACTATGTAAATCACGTTATGTAGGAATGGTCAATATCTTTAAGAACCCTTATGTTGATTTAATCAACCAAATGTCAACAGTTCAAAAAATATTTTTTCAGGAGCTGACAGTCACGAGTCTGGAGACATCCTGACTCAAAAACTGTACACAAAAAAGACTAGGTTTAAATACCAAGCTAGACTGTCGCTCTCTGTTTGTTCCGGCATGGGATGTTGAAATATAGGGAATGGTAAATAGCTTATTCTATACAAAGAACTGATTGATTTATTATAAAACCTCGGTTGAACACACATTACCATGTCTAACAACCAGTACTTTAATGGGTTCTACGTTATTTTGCCGCAGCATTTTTCATTGCAGGTTTTTTCATCGCCGTTTTTTTTTCTCAAACAACTCATCGTTTTTTGGGGTTTTTTGGGGGGGGGGTTAACCCCCAAAGCGCCCCCTTTTTTTATTCCCTTACACCCACAAATTTAATTTTTTAACACCCCCAAAAAAAACGATTTTTTTTAAAAATAAAAACGGCGATGAAAAAACCCGCAGTGAAATGCGCGTATACCCTTTAATGACCCTGCCTTATGGTTGGAAAACTTCGCCAAAAAACCCACACCTAACCAACCGTGTGCACTACACCTCAGAAACAAGAGACTAGGATTGAGATTTTCTTATATTAGTGGTCATACTAAGTATCATCGCACCATGTCCAAACTTCCTTCTCCTAGCCTCAGCCACATTGTGCCCTCTACATGAACTCCTAAGATTAATTTTAACATCCTAGCATCCTCATGTAAAGATACATAGATTAAGGGCGCCCTCATCAAGGCCAGATCCCTCTCGGCGCATGCATTAGATATTGCCGACCTTATCAAGACTCAAGAGCTCGACTTCATCGCGATATCAGAGACTTGGCTACATGCACCCTCTGGACCCTCACTTTCCTTGGCCATACCCTCAGATAACTCCATCACTAGACCTCACAAGCCAGACGGCGTGTGGGGGGGGGGGGAGAGTTACATTCTTTCACAAAAACTCTCATGGTTTGAGAGCTATACCTAATCTAAACATCAAGTCAGCTGAGTCACTCTCGGTTAAGCTACCACTATCTCCCAACCAAACCGCCACCTTACACCTTATCTACAGACCACCTGGCCCTGCGACATTTTGTGGATGAGCTTACATCCTTATTATTAGACAAATCTAAAACTAAATCGCAAACCATACTCCTAGAGGACCTCAACTTAGGCACAAGATCCGAATGACCCCACTGCGATAGACCTAGCTAATAATACCTTAACTGATTTATGATTCTCCCATCACATCCAAGATCCTACCCAGATCAAAGGGAGGACACTTGATTGGTTGGCTGATGCTAACTGTAACATTAGTCTACAATCCAACTCAACATGCGCATGGTCGGACCACCATATTATTACTTTCAACATAGAAGCTGTCCACCGCCCCCCCAACAACAATCGCGCCTGCCCTGCCCACTAGAAACAAAAGGGACATAAGAGACAAATTGCTCCCTCTTATCCTTCCAACCCTTAATAAAGTGACAGATTCTTGCTCTGATCCATTGATCGTTCTTAGCGGATACTTACAATCACTCCATGCTCACAGCTTTAAACTCAATCGCCCCTATTAAACTTAGGAAACCAAAACAACATGCGCATCTCGACTCGTGGTTTAAACCACAGATAAGAGTGCTCCGCAAAGCAAAAAGCTCTGCTGAAACCCGGTGGAAAAGCCATCCTTCTGATGCCCATAAGGACGGTCTCATCTTAGCCTCCCTCAACTACAAAGAAGCCATCTTCCAGGCTAAAAAAGATGTATAATAATGGCATTACGCAAGCAGACTCAAACATTAAAGAATTATTCAAGCTTCTAAAGGAACTTGAATCACCTGCTACACCTCCTGATACCTGTAACAAAGATAGCAAATAGTGTGCAAACATACAGACAGGACTACTGGACAAAATTGCGTCCCTTCAAACAAAAATCAAAGAAACAAAATTGTCTACAGACGGATAAGCCTCGTACCTCTCCCCTGAGTGCCTCCCTCTTGGCCACCCCTAAAATCAAACCTTTTACCTTCTCCCCACTCACTATTGCTGAAGTGGAAGGTATCATCAACAAAATGAAACCTTCTAACTGTCAAGGTGATTCATGCCCTGCTCCTATTATCAAGGAAGCTTCTCATGAGCTAGCCCCATTTATCACGGCCTTCATAAATTCATCCTTCAAAACTGGTATTGTCCCGGACAATCTAAAGAAAGCTTGGGTCATCCCCCTGCTCAAAAAAACGTCCCTAGACCCTAGTATATCAACTAACTACAGACCCATCACCACTGTCCCATTCATGCTCAAAATATTAGATCGAGCAGCCTACCTTCAGATCCAGGACAACAATTCGAAGTCAACCATCTCCTTACTCTGTGACAATCTAGCTTCGGCCCCAGGCATGGGACTGAAACAGCTTTGATCAACCTCAAAACACAAATTGAGGTCCTGAAAGACAATGGGAAACTAGCTTTGCTATTACTACTTGATCTTTCTGCTGCTTTTGACTTGGTTAATCACCAAATCCTGTGCCAGCACCCAATATCTGCCACCCACTTCTCCTACTCGGCCACTGCTTGGATCAGTTCTTTTTTAAGCTAAAGATCCATGCGGGTATTCTCCCCCTCAGCTTCCGTGGACTCTGCTCCTATTTACTGTGGCGTCCCTCAAGGCTCTCGTGTGTCTCCTACACTTTATAGTGTGTTTACTAAACCACTCTTTGATGTTCTTGACTATCTGGTTTCTCATACACTAATTATGCTGATGAAACCCAGATACTCATCCCCATCACCGGTGATTATACAGTGGACACCAAATCCATGAACGACGTCTACATGGTAATTCAGGCCTGGATGGCCCAACATGAACTTTGCCTCAATGATGACAAGACAGAACTACTCATTCTGGGTTCCAATCAAAATCTCAATAAACTAGACCACTCCTTCAAGTCTCTCATCATTGACGGCAACGTCATCAAGGTGTCCAAGGATGCAAAAACACTAGGAATTTATCTCGACTCCACACTATCTCTGACCAGCCAAACTAATGCAGTTAGGTCAGCTTAGGCCTACACATGCAAATTTATTACGGCCTGTAGACCATTTCTGACCACCCCCAATTGTATCATATCGGCCAGAACTCTCATGTCCAAGATAGACTAGTGTAGTGCCCTCTATCTTGGGACTAGCCTGACTAACCTTAAACTGCAAATTACCCAGAACAATGCCATTAGAGCGGCATTGAATATTGCAAGAAACCACCATATCTCCGACCACAGAACTGATCTTCATTGGCTTCCTGTCAAGCACAGGATTTCTCTGAAAACTCTTGCTTTGACGCACAAGTGCCTGGCTAACACGGACCCTTCCTACCGTCTCACACTCCACACCTCTACTCGACCCTTGAGAACGGCCCAAACCGACAGCCTATCCATTCCCAGATTCAAATTACAGAAAGCAGGGGGGTGTGAGCTTCACTGTCCTGGCCACTAAGCTCTGGAACTCTCTCCCTAACGCTATCAGGACTGAGCCTTCTTTCCAATCTTTCAAGAACAAAACCAAATCATGGCTCTTTGCAGAAAACAATTGATATCCCTGCTGCCCTTGTTGTCCCTAGCACTGAGCTTGTGACCATATTGTCCTATTGTATATATTGCCTTATACTTAAATTATGCTTTCATACTGTTAACTGGTTCATATCTGTATGTGTCTAAACAGGTTGAGCCTAGCTCCTTCGCTATTGTATGTAATTGTTCTCTAAAAGATTATGCGCCCTGATGCCTTTGGGCCTGGTGCGCTTTACAAATAAATAAAATACAAATACAAAATACAAATTATCAGGACATTCTTTCCCCGTGCAGAGGGCAGAATGGCCTTCAGTGCAAGTCCGATTGCCCTCAGCTCCAAAAGATTTGTGTAGTTTGGAGTCCGATGGAGACCAACTACCGCCGATAGATGCTAATAGATGGTTGGCGTGGGCTCCCCAGCCCGTGAAAGAGGCGCCCGTCACTACTGTTATCTGTGGCCATGGTTGCCAAGAAGGTTCTTCGTTCAAAATATTGTCCTTGCAGGTCCACCACAGGTGATCCTGTGCGACGTTGCTTCGAACCTTAAGTAGGTCTGACATGTTGCCTAAGAATTGAGACCATTGGGTCCTGAGCGCCCATTGAAGGGATCTCATCCTCAGGAAAGCCTCTGGCACCAGGAAAAAGCAGGATGCCATGAGGCAGAGAAACCTCAAAAAGTCGAAGGCCGGGAGACGATGGGCACTCTGAGACCATCTGCAGAATGTCTTGAGCTCTCACCTCGGGTGTCAAGTCCCTCCCCACCCCCTGCCAAGGATGCATCCAGTGCAGCTGCGATGAACTGGAGCTTTTGGGATGGTGTCATATGGAACTACTTGTAATTGAGGGAGAAGCCCAGTCTGTGAAGAGAGTGGCAGGTGACGTTGTGATGATCCAGTGCTTGTTTGTGAGAATGCGCCCTGGTCAGCCAATTGTCTAGGTAGGGGTAGATGTGAATCCCCCCACCCCCTCTCCGGATACTCGCTGCCACCACCACCATCAGCTTGATGAAAACCCTCGGGGTGGAGGTCAGCCCGAAAGGCAGAACTCGAAACTGATCATGAGAACTGCCCAACAGCGAACCTCAGGTACTTGCTGTGCTTCAGATGGATTGGCACATGAAACTAAGCATCCTGAAGATCCATGAACACCATCGAATCTTGGAGTTGGAGGGCCTCAAGGGTCTGAGAAAAAGCAACCATCTTGAATTTGTCCTTCCTGAGGAACTTGTTCAAATATGTCAAGTCCAAGATGGGTCTCATTCCTCCGTCCTTCTTGGGTATTAGGAAATATGGAGAGTACCATCCTTTGTTCCTCTCCGCAACTGGCACTGGTTCTATAGCGTCTTTCTCTAGAAGGGTCAATATTTCCTGCACAAGGAGCGGATTTGGAACCCTCAAAGAGTGGCTCCCTGGTGGATGGTTCGGAGGTCTCTGAATAAACCTTAGGCTACGGTTTTAATGAGCAAGCATCCGTAGTAATGTCTCGCCATTCTTTCAGATGTTGAGAAAGCCAGCCTTCCACCGGTGTTTCGTGACTCAAGACCTCAGAGGTTTTGAAGCAGATGAAGACGTGGCTGTTGGTAAGGATGCCCCTGCCTGAGCGGGCTTTGCACCTCTCCCTCGTCCACCACGCGGGAATCTTCTTTGGCCTCTTTGACCAGCAATTCCTCTCGCTCTTCCAACTGAGGAGTAGTAGCAAAAAGATCTACCCCTCAAAGGAGGTCCACTGGGGGGAAAGGGCTGAGGCTACCTTATAGCGGCACCTAAGTATTTGGCTGCCGCCTTCGAGGTCTGCAACATCTCAAGGCTTTCGTCCACCTTGTTGCCAAAAAGGTGAGACCGGTCAAAGGGCATATTAAGGAGTCTAGACGGCACATCTGGCGCAAATCCCACCTTCCTCAACGACGCAAATCTGCATATTACAGTGCTTGTTGCCATGGCTCTGCTGATGCCGTCAGCAGAATCCAGACCCGACTGAAGAGACTCACACATGGCTTTTTTGCCATCTCCAACAATAGCCAAGAATCCTTCTCTTTCCTCCCCCTCGGGAATATGCTCAGCTGCCAGGGAAATACAGTCCCATAGAGTGAATGGGAACTTTGCTAAGGCACATGTGGAATTGGCAGATTTAAAAGCCATGCTCCTTGCAGAAAATACTTTCCTTGCCATGCATCTACTCTGTCATCCCTATCTAGAGGGATGGTTGGGTAAGCTGCCTGTTTTGAAGTTGCCATAGCTGAGTGCATAACAAGCCTATCTGAAGTGGGGTGTTTTGACAAGTAGTTGGGGTCACTACTACATGGGCGTTATTTTCAAGTCAGGTTTTTGTTTACTGCCAGATTAGACACTGGCGTTTCCCAATTTGTTGCCACCCTTTTTTGGAGAGCTATGTGGAATGGTAAAATGTCTGCAAATGGATCACCCTTATCAACGATGTCTGTAAGATCATCCTCCTAGAAGGGGGGGGGTTGGGTAGTTCTACTCCATCCCAAGTAATCTACAACCTTAGACATTAACTATATGCTGCATCTGCATGCTCAACAGCCTCAGGTTTACCAAATTCTAGCTCTGGTGAAGTGCCCACTCCACTGGCTGTTTGCAAGTCGTCAGATCTTTCACTCTTGATGCCTCTGAAATAAAACTCAAGCACATTTGGTGTGCCGTATTGTAGCCCAAATGGCACATTGTTAGCGGACGGCTCATTTTCCTCGTAAATTGTGAGTTGAAATAATCTTCCTTGGTAAAGGAATGACATGCATTACTTACCATAATAGCATTTCTGATGATTGTATCTGCTTAGATTCACATGCTGTGCATATAGTCCGACATCTACTGGTAATCGCGGAGCATTGCATCTTGATTTCAAGGATCGAAAGGGGACGTCGACATGGGCGTGACTATAACTATAAGAGGTCTATGTTCCTTCTACTTCATGAGAGGAGGAAGGGTGGGCGCATAAGCAGATACAATCACCAGAAATGCTATTACGGAAAGTACATGTCTTCTGAGGATTGTTAATCTGCTTAGAATCACATGCTGTGCATAAACTAGCGAGCAGTACCCAGAGATGGTGGTGGGATGTGAGAAGGAACAGAAGCAAAGAGATTTCTTAGCACTGCTTGCCCCACCTTAGAATCAGACCTAGAGTGTGCATCTTTGCAGTAGTGTTGTGTAAAGGTGTGTGCAGTACTCCAGGCTGCTGCTTTACAAATGGACTCAAGAGGAACATTTGCAATGAATGCTATGGAAGCCCCTGTGCCCCGAGTAGAGTGTGCTATAGGCTTAAAGATCACTCTTGGCAAGTGTGCAGCACAGTGTGATGCAGTTTACGATCCACTTTGAAATCGCCGATTTAGAGACAGGATCCCCTTCTCTACCAGCTGCCACTGAAACTTAAAACTGGTTTGTCTTCCTTAGTGGTCTTGTTCTTTTCAGGTAATAGATTACCGCTCTCCTTACATCAAGTGGGTACAGGTTTCTTTCCACCATATTAGTGGGATTCTAGAAAAAGGTGGGTAGATCTATTGAATGGTTCACATGGAACCATGAAATAAAGGTTGGTGCAAAACGAGGGTGAGTGGGAAGGACACCTTATCTTTGTGAATCATGATAAATGGGTCTCGAACGGAGGGGGCTTGCAGTTCACCCACTCTCCTTATTGATGTCATTGCCACCAAGAAGACAGTGCTCTAAGTATTTGTATTTGTATATATTAGGTTTATATAGCGCTTTACGCCAAAGTGAGTGCTTTAAGGCAAGCCTTATGCATAGGTTCAAAGGGAGGCCCCTTTAGTCTAGTAAGTACCACGTTGAGGTCCCATCCGGGAGCAAGGTTAGCAATAGGGGGATGAAGTCTTTTAACCCCTTCAATAAATGCTTTCATTACTGGAATCTTGCACCACGAAACCTTCTTCTGGGACATGGTGTATGCTGAAAGTGCAGCCAAGTGGACTTTTAAGGAATTGACGACCAGGCCAGAATCTAGCAGGTGAGTCAAATACAGGACAATATGTGTTGGTGTACATTTAATTGGATTGATGCTTTTGCCATTGCACCAGATGACAGAGTTTCCATTTGCTGGAGTAGCAGTGTCTGGGGTTAGGTTTCCGTGCTTCCCCAAGTATGTCCATACATCTTTGTGAGAGATGGAGATGCCGGAATTCTATGAAAGTTTTAAGGGCATGGCAGTTTCCTGGGAGGGAAGACAGACAGTGCCATGAGATGGGAGAACCAAGGTTGGCAGGGCCACCAGAATCATTGTGACTGGTTCCTGGTGCATCTTCTGCACTATCTTGTTGAGCAGGGGACTCTGGGAGGAGGAGGGGGGGCGTAGAATAATTTCCCTGACCATGTTATTGTTAGGAAAGATTCCCATGTATGTGTAATTTTCCCTCCAGTTGTGTACCCCCCCCAAATTTTTGCTGATATTAAACACCACTGTCTGACTTTAGCAGAGGAGCCCAGCCTTCTGCTGCACTCCTCTGGGCTTTTCGTTCACTTTTTATGGGAAACTGACATGCCCTTAAAACAGTCAGTACTGGGAGACTTGGTTTCCCTTAGTCCTTTTCCAATGTTGCAACTTTATTCCAGTACAGTGCACTTGGGTGTATTAGTCATTTCCAAAGGCCCTAGATACTCTCGAAGGATTTTTTTTTTTTTAGGAAAAGTGAATATGTGCCTTGGACAGGGCTGGTGGCAGCTTATCATTTTGTGTATTTTTAACCATTTCCTGTCAGGTAAACCGCGATTACTGCATTTGGCACAAACAGGTTGCCTGGCTCCAAAATGGCTCTGCCACGAGGTTCTTTGTCCTGTCCTTTGGCCATCTTGCCCCTTCACTTTCCCCAGATCGAGCTGACCCGGGTCAGTCCTTATTTGGGCATGCATTTTCCCGCGAAGCGACAAGCTTTCGTCGGCTTCTGCATGCCTTTTGCGTGCGCCTCCAGGATGTGGGCTGGAACATCTGGATCCAATACACATCCGGGGTGCCAAAGAGTCTGGAGTGCTGTCAATACCTGGGACGACCGTGGTCTGATTGGTCCACGAAAGGTATGGCTGTATTTGAGAGGATCTCCCATTGGGTCCTCTTTGTTTTGGCGCAAAGGAAATTCTGGATAAGTGAAGGCCCCAAACACCCATACCATGTTGATCTCTGGAGTTCTCACTGAACGAAGAATAGGCTCCAAGTATCCTGAAACTAAGAAGCCGAGGAACCGCTGGTGACCCGCTGGAAGGTTTGGTACCCCGAGTCCGCTGCCGTCCCATGAGACCTCTCTGCATCTGGTCATCCTAGAAGGTCCGCAAAGACGCTTCGACCCATTGGAATAGTGGGACCAACTATTCTCGGCACCTTCATCAAACCCTGCAAGTAAGCTCTCTCGGAAGTGTTCCTGGGTCAACCAGTAGACTGACCAGCTTACGCAGACTCTTTGCCTGGATACCTCCGTCGTTTCGAGGAGGCCCTCGAAACTTGGTACGTCGCTAGCTCTGTCACGGCACTCTCACACCGAATTTTGTACACTTGGCATTCTCAGGTCTGTAGTAAAGTGTGTGCGCCCGAACCGGAGTATATACAGTTACCATGTCACCCCAGCTGTGGTGACGTAGTTTGCAGGTGTGCTGCATTTGTGCCCCTCTTCCCCCTGAACCCTGCTGCAGTGAAACTGATCCATCCACCAGGAGCGGAGAAATCGCCACTGTCCCGTTTTGGAATCATTGCTGCATCTTTGTCGCTGAAAGCTGCAGAGACGCCAAATTGCCGCACTTGAACCTGCAACCTAAGTGGACTCGACTGCTGAAGTTTGGTCTGGAGTGCGCCAGGGGTCGGTGAGTAATCGCAACCCTAACTGAGGGGCCCCTAGTGCCTCCATCCATTTTTATGCACGAGTGACCCCTGAGGGCCCCTCTCCTTTCCACTGCTAGTGCGAACTAGCAAACTATTCCCAGCTCCTGGAATCGACTCTGCCCTCAAGTGGAGGCCCTCCTCGAATAGCGGGAACCTATGCTTCATCGCCTCAACCACCTTCCTGAGCTGCTACAGACCCTTGAAGAGACCCCGTTTTGGCCATCTGCATTACTACGTGCGCCAGCATTGAATGCAAATTTCAGCAATAGGCTTCACTCTTCTTAGGGATTGAAGTGCCTCTTGGTCAGGAGTGTGTTGAATGCGGAAGGGACTAAAGTCTATTTACACTGCCTGTTTCTCTTTCCCTGTTTGGGTTGTGGACCCATTTTGTGCATTAACCCTTTAGATCCTATTGGTCTTGTATATATGTATTTAGATAGGATTGTGTTGGTCTAAAAGTATTACTGTGATTTGATTTGTGTGTTGAAACTCAAAGGCCTTGAAATACATGTATTTGTAGTTTTAATATACACCTGACTATGAGTGATTTGTAAGTCTCCTTTGCTCTGTGTGCTCATTAAGGTCTTTCAGTCACCCTCACCCCTCCCGAGACCTAGTCTTGACCGCCGCCAAGTTAACTTGATTGGTCTGGCTTGTCCAGAAGGTTACCCTGTTCCAAGAAACTAGGCTGGTCTTCTGAACCTCTGCCCACCAGGTAAGAGATCAGAAATCCATCTTAACAGTTATCCAGAGCCCGTTCCCCTTGGACCGGTTCTGCCGTTACCTGGCGGCATAATCTGGCAACTGTGCGTTATTTAGAGTTGCACAAAGTCGATCTCTGGGAAGCCCCAGTCTGCGAAGACGTTGAAAACAATGTCTATGTATAGTTGCCACTCGTACTCTACGGGTAGTGGGAAGTCTCTGTTGAGTAAGTCTGCAAGAAGATTGAGTTCCCCTGGAAAAGGTTGTGACAGAAGGAACATCTTGTGTTTGAGTGTCCATTTCTATATGTTCAGGGACAGTTTGGATAGCCCTGGAGAGTGAGTGTCCCCTTGCTTATTCAGGTAATACATGGCCGTGGTACTGTCTGTGAGGACTAGGACTGTCTTCCCCTGGAGGTCTGTTTGGAATGCCTTCAAGGCCTTGAACACTGCAAGCAGTTCCAACAGGTTTATGTGGTTGCTTGGTACCGCTGGGGACCACACACTGTGCGCCGTCTGATGAAGGAGGTGAGCCCCTGCCCCACCCTGTCAGATATGCGTCCGTGGTGAGAGTGGCTTCTACTGCAGGGATGGTGAAGGTTTTCCCTTGAACACCACTGCAGAGACTGAACAAGGGCTGCCGAGACAACCACTAGATCGTCCCATTGTCCGCTGGCCTGACACCATTGGCTCGATAGCTACCCTTGCATGCGCAAACGTGCATGTGGACATAAGTAGATGCAGGAGGCCATCATCCCTAACACTCGCATGGCTTTGCGTACGGTCACCTCATGACTGGATAGTGAGGGATCTAGAACAGCATGTTTTGAAACCTCTCATTGGAGGGAAAGGCGAGGCAGTCTTTGGTCTGAATTAGAGCCCCCAAGAAACTGTTTGACTTGGCTGGGGTCTAGACTGGATTTCTTCTCGTTGATCGAGAACCCTAGACCGAATAGGAGATCTATCGTCTTCTGGATGTTTGGAAGTCATGTTCCGTACAAATCCCCCGTTATGAGCCAGTCGTCGAGGTAAGGGTAGACTGGAATGGACTGCCTGCACAGGTGAGCAGCTACTACTGCCTGCACCTTCGTGAACACGCGTGGAGCCAAGGCATTGCCGAAGGGAAGAACCTTGAACTGATAGTGTGACTCCTATCATGAACCTTAGGTACTTTCTGTGCGCTGGCAACCTTGAAATATGAAATATTGAGGTGGCCGGTGGAACTCGATACAATAACCGGGGGTGACTGTCTTGAGCACCCACTGGTCTGAGGTGATCCCCGCCCATGCATCCTCCCGGGAATGATGACAGCCGCCCCCCGATCGGGGACCCGGACTGGCGAGACACTTTGGTGCAGAGGCCGAGGAGCCTCTTGGGGTACAGTTTCTGCCCCTAACCTTGCCTGTTCGCTGTCCCCTTTGTTGATACTGGCTGGAACCAGTTGAACCCTGTCCAGAGGACCATGCAGTACCCCCGGCTCAGTATTGTACGTGTGGAGATCTAAAGGAGGACTTCCACCGAAAGAAACGGCGAGAGTTTGACCCTCCCGGATGTTGAAAGGGTTTCGCTGTTATTTGATTTTAATGTCTCATGCTCCTTTTTTGCTGTTTCTAAGGCATCGGCCACAGCCTTACCGAACAAGTTAGAGTCCTCTACCGGCTTGTTTATTAGGGAGGCCTGGGTCTCCGGCTTAAACCCTGAATTCCTAAACCAGGCGTGCCTTTTTACGAAGAGTACCCTATGCAAGAGCTTGTCCCGCCGTCTCTGCAGCGTCTAGCGTGTTTTTCAGTATGTTGTGTGTCACCTGCTCTCCCTCAGACACGACTGCCAGCAGGCGTGATCGCACTTGTTCAGGGACCTCTTGGAGGCTTTACTGAAGCAGGTTCCACTGCACATCGCTAGAACTCACGAGATGAGTAGTGATATTTGCTATTCTGGTCCAACATGCTGCCGACGTGGTGATATGCTTGCCAAGGGCATAGAACTTTTTACAGTCCTTTTCAGGGTTAGGGGGGCATCTGCACTAGATAGTGGTACCCCAGCCCTTTTCCTGGTGGTGGTGACAACCAGGGAGTCTGGCGTGGCATGCCCCCGAATTTATATAGGGATGGACGGAGGGGGGCGAAACAGTTTCTCAACCCGAGGGTTGACAGTCCTTGTGAGTGAAAGGGACAGTAAGGAAGGTGCAAGGCGCTTCTTGGTGGAATTTGGCAGGGGAATAGCTTAACTTGTGGGAGGTTTTTCCTTTAGAATATCCTCTACAAAATCAGATTCCTGAAGAGCTTCTGAATGGCTATCTGGAAGTGGTCCGCAGCTCTCTTCGGGATGGCATTAAAATCGATTTGGTCATCAATAGGCGAAGGCTGCCTCGGTTTAGGCAAGGAGGATGGGTCCAGACAAATGACATCTGGGTCAGTAGTTAGAGTGGGTGAGAGCCAAGGTGCTTCACCAGCTGGCTGATCTTGTTCCCATTCTGGGCACTAGTCAGTTTCATCCTGCCGAGAAGGATTGTCCTCATGACTATAGGGATCCTCATTTGTCTCCTCTGGGGCTGAAAACTCAACTACTTCTCCTTGGTGAGTTTGGGTTTTAAGCTTCTGCAGCTTTGGCAAAATGGGGCAGGAATCCTACTTCCTAGGTCTCTTAGACGTAGAACCTCTAAAGAAAAGTGTATAAATTGTGACATTCTGTCCATGTAATTTTCAAACCTCTATCTGGTCCACAGTGACAACGCAGAGTTGTATGGGGGAGGGAAAGGCTTAACTAAGGAATGATCACACTTTTTGAACTCTACCATTCCTTTTAACTAGTTTTTAAAACTAGTTTTTTGTTTCTTAATTTTATAGATCCAAACTGTTATATTTAACACCCTTCAATTTGTCCTGAAGAAAGCTCCGAGTTCATGAAAGCCATTTTTCTATCAAATATACTTTCTATGGTTGAGCTATTGCAATCCGAGCCAGAAACACAAATGTGTTGACAGTAAAATGTGTCTAGTATTGCTCATTACACATTGATCTATTTTTTGGATTTAACATCCACAACAAACTTTGGTGTGAATGGTTGACAACGGCAACCTTTTGGTCTATAGGTTTTAACATTATGTTTGGAATTACACTTGTTTTACCTGTATGATTACAATTGTGATCTGTATTAGCTAGTTTGAATAATCTCTAACTTCCAATAGGTTTTTCTCCCTCCTTGTGCGTTGCTTGAGGATGGGGCAGTCTGGTTACCTTCCCTTTTTTCAATATTGATTCTGCTTTCTGGAACCAGGATCCCCGTAAAAAACAAAGCTACTGGTCATTCATTTTCCCTGAGATCCTCAACATACAGCAATCGGCTATACCGGAAGGCATGAGCCGAATCAGGGCCTACGCACTAAGGGCCGTGCTATAAGGGCCAGGCCTGTCTGTGCCTGTCTGTGACGGTCGGCCGACCGCCAGTAAACCACCGTAAGTACAGAACCCCCCACCATCTATTTTGCTTATTGTCTACAATGCCACCTCTCGATACTACTAGGCATCACGATTAACTCACATCCGGCATACGGATGAACTCGTCATACGGTTTCTACCTTGCTGACTCTAATCATCAAATACAGGCGAGTGTTCGACACAGCCCTTGGAACCTTACTATAAAGTATTACACCAAATTCTTGCAAATGTTCCAATCATCCCACTTATCTAAGCCTGCTTACTTAGCGATTGCGCCAGTGCCTACACGCTACTGATTATTACCGCTGTCCTCGATGATGTGTACCAGCCCGATCAACAACTCCAAACCAATCGATTCCAGGCACCCTGCAGCAACTATCAATTTGCTTACTGAACGCTAGCCTTGCCTAATCCGACCAACCTTGATATTGCCTACCCGTAGCATTTACTACACAATCTACTAGCTGCACAATACTAGCAACAACCACAACAATGTCAGTAATTCATACCTACCTGCTCATTGCACATTGTAACATCCAAAAAACCGATTGTCTGCATAATATTGTTAGCAATACATATTCACCCACTTTTTACTCATTATTATTAATGTCAATTCAGCCTATTGTTATCTGTATTGGACTAGCCATAACTACTCAACATTCGAAATGCGTACTACTCGTATTAGACTACCGTTAGCTGCATATAATCCTTGCACATTGCCAGGACTACCTGCTCACCATTGCTCTTTGCTAGCTATCACCACTTCCTCTGCTCCACTATATTCACAACATTAGTATCACATGCTTACCATTCCATCTAAATTGACCACTATGCATATGAGTAGCATATACACTGTTCTACTAAGGACCATTTTGAACCTGATCTACTTAACCTGCCCCCCAAATCCCACTACCTACAATCGCCTGGCCTCACCATGATATAATACCTGCCAGCATGTCCTATTAGGCCACCTAGCCCACTACTGCTAAACAACGTGAGGCAATGTCGCTCATCGTCCCTCAACCTTCATACCTCGGTTATACCATGCAGCGCCTTATCTAGAAACCCAAGACTACGGTCCAGACTGTGCAATTTTTAGAACCCCCACCAGGACATCCTCCAATCTAGTTACCAGAAAGCCTGACCATGCCTGCAAACGATCCTACACCCCACTAGCAGCCACTCACCCTCCCTTAAAACTAAATGCCATCAGAACAACCAGCCAATTTACCACACATACGCAACACTAATGACCAAAGCATGTTAACATCACAACCAGCAGAAATTGCCCCACACCTCAAAGGAGCTCTACTAAACGCCTGTCCATTAGTGGCACACGCATTAGAAATAACAGACATCATAAAGTTAGAAAAATTAGACTTCATGGCCATCACCGAAACATGGCTCCACACAGCTGCCGGCCCCGCCCGCAATCCCAGAGAACTACACCATATTTAGAGCGGACAGAACCGAGTCACGCAGTGTAGGCATAGCCATAATAGCTAAAAGCAATTTAAATGAGACTAGCCCTCTCACCCATCACCAAATCCTGCAAGTCTCTAACCGCCAAAAAACCAATTACCAATTCCAAAACTCTCACCATCCACCTTTTATACAGACCGCCTGGCACCATTATGTCTTTTGAAGAAGACTTATCTACTACCATCTCTGAGAACCTTAAAAACATGTCCCAAGTCCTACTATTAGGCAACTTCAACTTAGGACTTAAGGACCCCAAAGATCTTCAAGCCTAACGCATCGCTAGCTCACTTGCAGAACTATTCTTTGCCCAAAAAGTAACCCTTCCCACCCATATAAAAGGAAGAACCCTTGACTGGGTGGCAGATCATAACTGCAATGCCACAATCACAGCCATCCCCCCACAGTCCTGGTCTGACCACCACCTTCTAACCTTCACATTAGAAACCATAATTCTAGATGCCAAGATCACCTCACTGGCACCGGCCATTCCCACTAGGAATAAAAAAAATATTACAGCTGAGAAAGCTTGTCCCCTTTAAACTACCTACGTTGAACTCCTTCTCGACTCCACTGATCCCTCCTCTCTAGTTGAGGAATATAATAAAATGTCAGTTGCTTTAGATTCCGTTCCCTCCCTAAAAATCCGAAAGAGAAACCCAAAATGCATCTTAACTCTTGGTTCTCCCCCCACTTCAAATCACTGAGATTAGACAAAAGGAAGAGTGAATCCACGTGGAGACTCCACCCTACAGACGAAAACAAACACAACCTTATCAAAATAGCTACTCATTACAAAAAGGAAATAATACTAGCCAAACAAGATACCTACAACAAGTGAATCTCGCAAGCCAACGCCAGTGTAAAAGAACTATTCACGATTCTTAAAGAACTAGAAACTCCAATTCCTGTCCCAGACACCTGTGTTAAGGACAAAAGCTGGTGCACCAGCCTCCAAAAAGCCTTCTCCAACAAGGTTGCTACCCTACAGGACAAGATTAAAAATAAAAAAAAGAGCTTCTCCACACTTCAACTACACATCCCCTTCATAAGCCCACCCCCATGCACAAACCCACACACCGATTTAGCTTTTCCAAGGTATCCACCCTGGAGGTGGAAAAAGCTATCCTCACTCTAAAACCCTCCAACTGCCAGGGAGAACCCTGCCCCGCCCTAATCAGTAAAGACGCTGCCAGAGACTTATCCCCCTTCATCACAAAACTGATCAACGCATCTTTCACCACCGGCACATCCCTAGCAACCTCAAGGAATCTTGGGTACTCCCACTCCTTAAGAAACAAACCCTCGACCCCTCCACTCCCACGAACTACAGACCCATCACCATTGTCCCTTTCCTATTTAAAATCCTCAATAGGATTGCATATCTCCAAATCCAGAAATATCTGGAACTTAACCATCTACTTGAAGTCCAACAGTCTGGCTTCAGACCCCAACACTGGACTGAAACAGCTCTGATTGACCTTAAAGCCCAAATTGACACACTCCGGGACAATGGGAAAACTGATCTACTACTCCTACTCGACCTAACGGCTGCTTTCGATTTGGTCGAGCATAAAGTCCTTCACAACCATCTGGACACAGCAGCACACTTCTCACAAGAAGCCATAGCCTGGATATAATCTTTCCTCAATAACAGGACAATGCACGTTTTCTCGCCCTCTGCTTCAGCTGACGCCATTCCCATCACATGTGGCGTACCACAGGGTTCATGCGTCTCACCTACCCTGTACAACATTTTCACTAACCCCCTTTTCGATTATCTAGACAATCTTGGTATCACCTACACTAACTATGCAGATGATACCCAGATTCTCATCCCGTTGACGGGAGATTATGACAAGAATTTGGCCTTTGTGAACAGGGTTTACCTCATCATCCAGGCATGGATGACCACTCATGGTCTATGCCTTAATGATAAGACAGAACTCATCATCCTAGGCACCACCCCCAACTTGAACAAACAAGACCACAAATACTCCAGTTTCAACATTGACAGTATCCTAATCAAAGTAGCTAAAGAAGTCAAACCTCTGGGTCTTTACCTAGATGCCACCCTCTCCTTCTCCAAGCAGGTCAATGCCATGGCCTCAGCCAGAGCTTATACCTGCAAGCTAATTAGAGAAGCCAAGCCCTTCTTATCCACCCACAGCTGCATCACATTGGCCAGAGCTCTAATCCTCTCAAAGGTGGACTATTGTAATGCCCTATACCTGGGTGCCAACAAGCACATTACCAATAAAATCCAGATTCTTCAAAATAACACCCTCAGAGCAGCACTGAGTATAGCTAAAAATACCCACATCTCAGAGATAAGAAGGAACAACTGGCTCACCACAAGCGACAACATTTTACTAAAAACAGCCTCTCTCATACACAAATGTCTAAATAATGCTGCCCCACAATATCTCAGATTTAAGAAACAAGACTAATCGCCCAACAAGATCAGCCAACTCCAACCTATTAACAATACCTAGATCTAAACGTTCCAAAACTGGAGGATGCAGCTTCCCAGTTAAAGCGGCCCAGCTGTAGAACTCCCTACCCCCTGCGCTAAGGGTTCCCCAGACCTACCCGCATTTCAGGCGCATCATCAATTGGATCAAAGAAAACAACCGCTAAACAGACACTTGCTAAGACTTTCTTTCCGCACATACCCTTACATATTTATCCTACTCTGTATATACACCTTGACTATGTACTTTAACTCCTGCAAATGCCTTCCTTCTGTACTCACCTAAGTACCTTATTTTTATATATACCTACCGTGGATTTATTTCCTTCATTTATCTTCTATATATCCAACTATGTATTTTATTTCCTTAACGATCTTGTATATACCTGTACAGCACTGTAACCAAGCTGAATACTTTCTTGAGCTTTCTGCACCCCGATACCCTCAGGTCTGGCGCTCATGATAAATAAAAATAAATACATAAACAAGTGCAATAAAAACTAACCACGGACAACCTTCGTTCTTTCCTGGAAGTCTTTGAAGTTAAGCCCCCATTCTTGAATGACCCTAGCACACTCGCAGACATCTACGCCAACACCCTCATCAGAGCTGTCAACACTATAGCCCCAATCGAATCAAAAGAAAAAAACATGTAGACCAACTCATGGTTCACGGATGAACTACACACCCTACGTACCTGTAAGCGTATCACCCTAACCAACTGGCAATCTAAGCCCAGCGACTCCACCAAGGAAGAATTTAAACTATCCTCACAATACAAAGATGCCATATTCAAAGCCAAGTCTAAATCCCTCAACCTTAGGATTTCCAAGGCCAAATCACAATCCAAGGAAATGTTCTCCATCTCTGAAAACCTCATCACCCCTTCCGCTAGACCTGATGAAATCATTAAAGATAAACATGGTGCACAGGCATATGGGCAGCCCTGCTCAACAAAATGTATATACTCCAAGAAGAAATACAAGCTCAATTCAAAGCCTTACCCAAGATTGACCACCTTCCCATGCCTAGCCTCTCTTCCCCAAACTCCCCACAACCTTTTTCACTCATTCCGTGACGTCTCAGAAACAGAAGACATCGCAGTCCTCCAGAAGCTTAGACCTTCGACACGCAAAGGAAACATTTGTCCTCCCAAAATCAAAGAATGTGCGGATTCCCAGGCTCCTCTCATCACGGAATTCATTAATGCTTCTTTCAAAATCTGCATGGTCCCCCCCCCAGCCTCAAAGAAGCCTGGGTTCGCACTTTTTTTAAAAATTTTTTTTTTTATTTTTTAGAAAAGTCCCTAGATCCCTCCACTCCCTACAATTAGCGCCCCATTACCACTATCCCATTTCTCCTCAAAATCCTTGATAAAGCAGCCCACAACCAGATCCAACATTTCCTAGAAACGAACGCCGTTCTTGGTAAAAGGCAATCAGGGTTCCGTAAAGGCCACGGCACCGTAACTGCCCTTCTGGATCTTAAAAATCAAATAATCATGGACAAAGGCAAACTTGCCCTCCTCCTACTCTTGGATCTCTTGGCCGCCTTTGACCTTGTGGATCACAGGACTCACCTCCCACCTCACGCATGCAGCTCATTTCACCAGCAAAGCCTCCTCTTGGATCACATCTTGAAAGTCTTCTCAGACCAGGCGAACG
Organism: Ambystoma mexicanum; assembly: GCF_040938575.1. Taxonomy (NCBI): domain Eukaryota; kingdom Metazoa; phylum Chordata; class Amphibia; order Caudata; family Ambystomatidae; genus Ambystoma; species Ambystoma mexicanum. The sequence continues at coordinate 414,098,420 of NC_090934.1, read as the reverse complement.
CAGCTCCCTCCACCATCCAATGCGGAGTTCCCCAAGGCTCCTGCACAGCTCCCACTCTATATAACCGGTTTACTAAACCGCTCTTTGACAGACTGGACTCCCTCAGCATAGCTTATACCAACCATGCTAATACACAGGTTCTCCTACCACTCTCAGGCATATATGACCAAGACGCCGCAGCCCTCCTCCAGATCTACACGACCATCCAAGCATGGAAGGTAGCAAATGGGCTGTCTCTCAACAGCGATGAAACCGAGATCATCATTATGGGTCCCAAAGAAACACGAGCCAAACTCAGCCAACAATACTGCAACTTTACCATTGAGAGCTCCATCATCCGTCTTATCAGCAGTCAAGACACTAGGGGTCTTCCTAGACTCCACGTTGTCCATGATTCGCCAGGTCAGTGCCACCGCCTTGCATCCGCCCACAATACCAAGCTTATAAATGCAGTCAAGTCATTCCTCTACAACCAGATCTGCCTATCAATAGCAAGAGCAACCATTGGGGCTAAATTAGATTACTGCAATTCTCTCCTAGCCGACACGTCCGCAAAAAATCTGAAGACTCCAAACAGTCAAAAATAATGCTCTCAGAGCAGCTCTCAGGATCCCGAAAAGAGACCACATCTTGCAGGCCAGGCCAGCTGCCCACTGGCTCCCCGTAAAGGGGAGAATCGCCTTCAAGACTCTCACTCTAGCACACAAATGCTTAAGCATCTCTGCCCCCCCCCTACCTATCAGAGACCTTATCCAGAGACACCTCATCAAGTCCTAAAAGAACTTGTCATGCCAACAAACTACGCATCCCACCTATCAAGAGAGCCAAAGCAGGTGCGATTGGCTTCCCCCACTTAGCACTCAAACTAACACCTTACCCAACTCACTCAGAGCCGAAACCTCCCTCCGGAAAAAGTTCAAAATAACTCTAACACATCCTTCCCCGCACCTCCCCCACCTCCTTCACTCTGCTTGCAACCAAGTATGTACTGTGCCTTCTCCTTTAACTCAATGATTTTTCACGTTGATGTAAAATGTCTGTAAAAACGGCACAATGTCCATTTTTAAACCACGCAGCAGCCCATGTTAATAAATTATGGGTGGAATGCCCAGACGCATGCCGAGACGAAGGATGCGAAGAGGGCGCTGGGCCCCGAGGGTCGGCAGGCATCGGCGAAGTCTTCAGCGTGCCTGTTTGCATCTAATCCTTTTTTGACGTATCCGTTGAAGGAGGCCAGGGGATTATGTGTTTATCCTTGCATGGTGCGCGTGTGACCCTGTTGCCGGGGTGTGATTTCCCCATAGCAGTCCCAGCAGCCTGCCTCCCGGGGACAGGCATCTGGGAACCTGAAGGTTCTGTCGAAAGGTCTACGGCCTCCACATCGGAGCCATGGCTGCTGCTAGAGTCCTCGTCACTCGACGCGATGATGCCAACGGGGTAATGGCTTTTGGCCAGCATAGCGTGGGCCGCCCACCGTTTGGTCCGCCTATCCTTTAATGTCTTAGGACGAAAGAGTTGGCAGGACCTACAGGATCGCTTGTCGTGGTCACGCGGGAAGCACCTATTGCCTTTCAGATGGGTGTCCTGCCAGGGGTATTTTCCGTTGCAAGACAGAACATTTAAATGGAGTCCTCTCCATAGCAGACAGACCAGAAAGGTAAAGAGGGGAAAAGGAAATGCATTCTCAGGAAATAATCAACCCAGGGGCCCACTCTCCCTACTGTAAGGGCCTGTCCTGAGGGCCGAGACCACGCAGTCGACAAACGAACAATGCACCAGTTGCCGAACAGCCAAGGATGTCTTTGGCGGAGGGGTCCACGGAGCAGTCGTCGAAGTGAAGATGTCGAAGACTAGACGGCCAACGTACGCGGGACAGTTAAACTATTTTTGCAATATCAAAATCTTGCAAGCCCACATAAGCCAACCAACTAGTTGGGCGCAAAAAAACAATCTGAGGGACCTCGACCGTGAGGGATTATGGGTACACTACACGTCACGTTAGGGAAAGTGTTAAAGTCACGCCCCCATGTTGACATCCCCTTTCGATCGCTGAACGAAAGATTCAGTACTCTGCGATTACCACTAGATGTCAGACTATAGGTACAGCATGTGATTCTAAGCAGATTAACAAGCATCAGAAATAAGTATTTTTTGGAATGGGCATCAAAGGTTTCAGAAATGTTGAGCTTGACGCTTGAGTCAATATTTTTACTGAAGTTGCTTTCTGCTTCGACGGCAGTGAAGGCTTTGGTGTTGAAGGTGCCTTTGGTGTAGATGGCGCAGCTGGAGTCTATGGTGCTGCCGGCGTCGAGGGCACAGCTGGCGTCGACAACCTCGATCTCGACTTACAGCTCAAAGGATCCTTCAATGATTTCTCATTGTGTCGAGGCCTCGACGGCTCTCAATGAGGATCTGGCCTTCGTCTCGGGCTGTGCGATTTGGCTCAAGCCCTTTCCTTACCGGCTTTAGAAGGTGCGGTAGGATCATGGCTTGCCGAGGGTTTTTGTTTCTCTAATATTTTTTGCATTTCAATCCTAAATGCTTCCTATTCGGCAGGAGTGGAGTCTTTTTGTGGGACAAGATATAGCCCTCTCAGGGGAAGTGTCGGACAACAAAGTCGAAGAGGGCGACCTGAGGTACCTCTTTTTTGACTTACTCGATGACGATGAGGAGTGGTGGGAGCCACTCCTCGACCTGGATCTTTTTACCTTCTTTCGTCGAGGAGAGTCGCCTCTCGGCTCGTCCAAAGAAGATTTCTTTGACAACGTGGTCTATGGAGACATTTTGGGGTTTCTACCTACCACCAATTTCTCCTTTCACTCCTTCAGAACCTTTCCGGTCATCGCCTGGCATTTGGAGCAGGCCAGGGTCTTGCGCACCATGCCGAGACACCACAAACATACTCGATGTGAGTCGGTTATCATCATCTTAGAGCCGCGGTCCTGACACTTCTTGAACCCGGTCTTCGGGGTAGGTGTCGAGGAAGAATACATTGCGAATTGAACAATTGAAGAACGCCCTAGTTTCTCAAAGCGTAAGCTTACACAGGAAAAACAGAACTAAAGCCAACGGACGCTGCGCATGCTATATATACCTTTGATGACATCACCATCGAGACAGAGGCACTTGAGGGACATCGTGCATCGACTTACAGCGCCTTCTGCCGGAAAAAAAATTGCAGAATCAGCTGAAGCTGGATATCGAACATCAAAGATGAGGAATACGTGGGAGGACACAATCCATTCCAAACCCTCTTTTTTGGTTTCCTCAGGCACCAAACGGAACAGCTTAGAGGTTCTGGTGATCAGAGTGAAATGATCCCACCTCGTCTGGTGGTGAGACTGTATAAGGGACCTTGAGGTGCAGTGATTCATTGTCTGACGGGACAAAGTCCTCATCTGTGTCAGTTCCCATGGCTGTAGAGGCAGTGTCTGTACCAGTGTCCGCGTCTGGGTACCCTGGTGGTGTGGGGGCCCGACGTGGTGGAGGAGGCCGATTTGGAGTCGTCGGATGACGCTTTCTCTTCTTACGCGGCAGCTGATGAGGGGCCTGTTGCACATCACGTTTTGGTGCTCGGGGAAAACCTCTGCTGGATCTCCGTCACCAGGGTGTGGAGAGTTGACAGGATGTCCATGGATATGTCCCTTGGTTGCAAAGGGAACAATTAACACTAGGCCCTGTGCCGCCGTCATCCTCGTGGACCGTATGGGTGGACTCTTGGTTGCTGTAGTCCGTGAATGAGATGTCCATCGGTTGAATGCAAACCTTGGAGGGCTGTTTTGGGTCCTCCTTGCTGCCCCCCCTTTTTTCCTCCCCGAGGGTTTTGAACCGGGATCTGGGCCCCAGGGGTGCTTGCAGCCTTCACTGCCATCTCGGCGGCCACATTGTGCCTTGGAGGTAGGTAGACGCTTTGGACCATAGGAGCCACGCTCGTCGGATCGGCACCTACCGCAACCATGGTCGTCACAGCAGATGACGAAAAAGTGGTCGACGAGGACTTTGGCTGCGACAGTTGAGCCGGCTTGATCCTTAATATGTAAAGTGGCTGAATATCTCGGGTGGTCTAAAGCCGCAGCTACTGTAGCGATTGATGACCTTTCCTGATATTGTAGACAGTGGTTTGTTTTTCATGCTGCCGTAAGGGTTATGGAATATTGACCCAAGCCAGATTCCATTCCCACTGTAAACACATTTTTATCCAAAAACTACAGAACAGCTTCTGTGGTTGCTTCTTTCCTGAGCAGGCATCCTACACAAGAGAGCCTGGTTGTTCAGGTGGCAATGGTTTTGGCAAAGTCCACAGCTTTTCCTTCTACTCATGCAGCCAAAGAAGATAGGAAAGTTGACTCTTTGGGATAGAGTGTTTAGTGCAGGAAGCCTGGCACAAAAATTGACCAACGCTAAAAGTGCCTTAGCTAAATACACACACACACATACACATACGTACACACACACTACATGGGTAATATAGCCCAGTGGCAGCACAGGCAGTATAACTCAGTAGCAACGCACTCATCTTGGAAGTAAGACGCAGAGCAACACAGATTTGAATCCCATGTCCACGCTTGGAAACCTCTTCGGTAAGCGTGTTATAAAAAACTATTAGAATTATACTCCTTTGGGGTGTAGCTGCCCTTGCAGCACAACATGCCGCAGGGAAAGGGAAGGGTTTTTAAGCCTAGTGCAAGATGGAAAAGATGCTATGAGGCAGTCCTTACCGTCCAGCCCGGATACAGTGGATTGTGCAAGTAGGTCCATGGCTGCCAGTACTGTGCTTAGTTGCATGGAATGGCTCCGAAAAATCACGGTTTTCTGAGGATGTCCAGGCACGTTTACCTGACATGCCTTTTGATGGAACTTTTCTGTTTGGAGAAAAGGCTGACAAAAGCCTGGAGAAGCTGCAGCTTAATCATTAGGGGTTGCAATCAGACTACCCGAACCTTCAGGTCAAGGATGGAGAGGACGTCATTTTAGTTTTTATTCCTCCATCTCTAGAAGAAGAGGACAGTTCTCGCAAACGGGTCGGAGGAGAGCTCCTCGTGGAGGTAGAGGAAGAGGAGGTTGAACTCCTTGCTCAACACCCGCAGAGTTACCCTCAGCTGCAGGTGGAGGAGTAAAATGACTCCCTCACCCACACGTCTGTGGTAGGAGGCAGACTGTCCCATCACCTCCAAAGATGGCGAGGCATAACTTTGGAAAAATGGGTGCTACAAATGGTAGCAGACGGTTAATGCCTTCATTCCTAAAGAAACCTCCCGATTGCCCCCCGAAAGCCAGGTCAGCCTTGGTTCCAGATCCACTCTTTCAACAGGAGATTCTTATACTGTTGGAGAAAGGTGCAATAGAGCTGGTACCTGTGGCAGAGAGGAACCAGGGTCCGTACTCTCCATACTTCCTGATTCCCAAGAAGGACAGAGGAGTGTGACCAATCATGGACTGGAGATGCTTGAATAAGTTCCTCAGAAATGACAAGTTCAAGATGGCAACTCTTTCGCACATCCTTCTGGCCCTACGACTCCAGGATTGGTTGGCGTAACTGGACCGTCAGAATGCTTACTTTCATCTGCCAATCCATCAGAAGCACAGAACGTACCCGAGGTTGGTGGTTGGCAGTTTTCATTATCAGTTTCGGGTTATACCATTCAAGCTCACCTCAGCCAGAGGGTCTTCACAGAGTTTATGGCAGTGGTGGCAGCAACTCTAAGGAGGGAGAGGTTTCACATCTATCCTTACCTAGATGACTGGTTGCCCAAAATCTACCGCCCTACGACTTCCTAATGTTGCTCGGCCTCATAGCATCCTGCATTTTCTGGTGCAAGAAGCCCATCTGAGAAGGAGATCCCTTTAGTCGGCTCAGATCCCAGTGGTCTCAATTCTCCAGGCGGCCTGGTGCGCCTCCAATGATCTCTGCCTCAACGCCTGTAAAACTGAGATCCTTCCCATTGGGAACCCTGCTCCCTCCACTTCACTCTGGCCTTCTTTCCTTGGGCTCTCCTCCAGCACCTTGAACTGAAGCCAGAAACCATGGAATCATCTTTGACTCCTCTCTTTCCTTCCTCCCTCACACTCAGGACATTGCCAAGAAGACCAACTATAAGTTCTTCCTTCTCAATGGAATTCTACCTTTTCTCACTTTCCCTCAGAGGCTCAAAGTGACAAGCCCGGGTTCTCTCTAGACTGGACTACTGTAACATCCTCCACCTGAATCTTCCTTTTTCCAATCTGTAACCCCTCCAGCTTGTCCAGAATAGGGCAGCAAGATTTGTCCTTGGCCTTAATCCCAGGGACTGAATCTCTCCTGCACTAAAAAGTCTTCACTGGCTCCCGGTTGCTGCACGGATTAAATTCAAATCCCTTTGCATCATCCACAAGGCCCGGGGACCACACTATCTTCAACTTTATCTCACCAAATACTCTCCCTCTAGACCAAGTCGGTCCTCTGGCACAAACTCTGTGTGTAAAGCGTTTTGCTAAACAGAGGGCAGGGGGGCACTCACTTTCCTCTGCGGGCTCCCTCTTTTGGAAAAGCCTCCCGCTCCCGCCCGTTCCTTGAGCAGGATTTTCTCAAATTCCAGAAGCTCCTTAAGACAGTCCGCTTTTCCTCCTCCTCCCCTCCTCTCCTCCTCCTCCTTCTCCTCCTCAGCTCTGCTAATCCCACAGTTGCTGAATCTGTGTCCTTGGCCCTTATGCATCTTCTGGGTCTTGACCTCCCCACATCAATTCTTCCCAGCTCCTGTCTTCCATAGCACTAGAATCTGCACACCCTCCACTCTGGGGACTCGCACTTACACCTCCTGCAGACCAGGCTGTGTAGCACTCACATTCCTAGCACTTTGTCCACGGCTCACCCTCTTCCTTTCTGCACTTGCAGGTTCTGAATACTCGCAAGGCATAGTAGGTCCGTCCCTCTCCCCTTCTTCTCTCAATATTGTGTTGTAACGTATGTCCCTCCCTCCTTCCCTCCCTCCCTTCCTCCGTTCCTCCCTTCCTCCGTGCCCTGTGGGCGCTTTGAAACAGTATATTCTGATTCTATAAGCGCCTAACAAGCAAACAAAGAATGACAGACCTTATTCAGGTACCGAAAAAGGTCGCCCAGGATCTCCTGTGTTCGGCCAGCCGATTGAATGTGATGAGGAGAACCCTTTTGACAACCGTGGCCGGAGATGACCGTTGTGACACACTCCTCCCTCGCAGGATGGTGTGCGCACATGAGAGATCTTTCAATAGGCGGACACTGGTCTCAGTCGAAGTCCAGACTCCATATCAATCTTTTAGAGCTGTGGGCCAATCAGACAAGCGCTGATGGCCTTCTAGCCCTCAATACGGGTGATAAATGTCCTAATAATGATGGACAATACAGTGACTATGCACTTACTCAACAAAAGAGGGGGCATAGTGTTGCTGCCCCTGTGCAGATAATCAATGCAGCTCTGGTTCAGGGCACAGAGAGAAGGAATCACTCTTCTGGCAGTTCATCTAGCTGGAGAAAAGAACAGGGCAGCAGACACTGAGCAGGCAGAACACCATCTCCCGCAAGTGGGAACGAGTTCAGGAAGTCCTTCTGGAGATTTTCACCCTTTGGAAACCTCTCAAGTGGATCTATTTGTGACCGGTGTCAGCCGGAAGAGAGCCGTTCTGCTCCAGGGAATTTCCACAAAGAGGAGACTTAGGGGACACATTTGTGGTGGACGGGGAATTTCCACTTCTATACGTGTTGCCACCAGTCCCTGTCATTCTTCACGTGATCAGGAGGTTGAGGAAGTTCAGGAAAACCATGATCCTCAGTGCTCTGAATTGGGCCAGGAGAAAGCGGTACACAAACCTTCTGGAAATGGCCATCTGCCCTCCAATTCGTCTTCCCCAAAGAGAAGACCTACTCTCACAAGGTGGTCACATTTTTCACAAAGAGATCAGAATTCTCAATCTTCACGCCTGGTGTCTGAAAGGGTGAGATCTAAGGATTTGGACCATCCAGAAGATGTAATGGAGGTGTTGCTTTCGGCTAGGAGGCCAGCAACTAAATCCCTGTACTGAAACTTGATCCTTTTACATGTAAACATCCTCATGTTCTATCTTTCTTGTTCCAAGTGGAAACAGTGAAAGGCTACTTAGCGGCCCTATCAATCTTTAAGAGCTCTCCCGATGAGGGATCCTACTTCAAAGTGCCAACTGTGGTACAATTTCTTAAGGGCCTAAGAAATTTGTTTCCACCTACTCCCTTCATCGTGCCATCATGGGACTTGAATATAGTACTGATATATCCACTTGAGCTCTTACATTTGTGTCCCTTAAGAATGCTCACCATGAAAACTGCTTGTAGGGTAAGTGAGCTACAAGCCCGGTCTTCTAAACCACCTTTCACATCCTTTATCAAGGAAAAGGTAGTTCTGAGAGTTCGATCATCTTTCCTTCCAAAGGTTGTGCCGGAGTTTCACCTCGCACAACTTATCATGTTGCCAACTTTTTATACACCACCTCATCCATCAAAAGAAGATGAAAAACTACATTGTCTGAACACTAAAAGGGTACCAAGTTATTACATTACACAGACGGCAAGTGTTCGTCAAGATGACCAGCTCTTCATTGGTTACGCTGGACAAAGATCAAGTTTGGCGGTCACAATACAAACAATCACTAGCTGGATCGTCATGTGCATAACAGAATGTTACTCTTTTGCAGGCAAAGATTTGCCCAAAGGTTTGAGGGTTCATTCCCCTAGAAGGGTGGCTGCTTCCTCAGATCTGGAAAGGGGTCTGCCAGTGCAGGACATTTGCAGAGGGGCAACCTAGTCGACCCTCCCCCTTCTTACTTTCAGTACATTTTACTGTGTAGATTTGTTATTAGCAAAGGAAGACATTTGGCAAAGCTGGCCTCCATAATATAAGCAAATGACAATGCATTACTTACCGTAAAAGCATTTCTGATGGTTGTATCTGCTTAGATTCACATGCTGTGCATAGGTCCGACATCCAGTGGTCACTGCGGAGTATTGCATTTTGTTTTTCGTAGTCGAAAAGGGGACGTCGACAAGGCGTGTCTGTAACACTATCCCTATAGTGACGTGTGTTGTACCCAAAATCCCTCACGCGTCGAGGTCCCTCTGTTTGTATTTTTCTGCCCTGAGGGAGCCTTCTAGACGCGAGTGAGTACAGAAAAGAGAGAAATATAGAAAGATGTCTATGTTCCTTCCATCCAAGCGGGGAGGAAGGGTGGGCGCATGTGAATCTAAGCAGATACAACCATAAGAAATGCTTTTACGGTAAGTAATGCATTGTCTTCTGATGTTTGTTAATCTGCTTAGAATCACATGCTGTGCATAGACTAGCGAGCAGTACCCGGAGTTGGCGGTGGGTTATGAGAAGGAACAGTAGAGAAAAGATGTCTTAATACTGCCTGTCCCACCTGGGAGTCAGATCTAGAGTGTGCATCTAGACAGTAGTGTTTTGTAAAGGTGTGCACAGAACTCCAGGTAGCCGCTTTGCAGATGGACTCAAGGGGAACATTTGCAATGAAAGCTATAGACGCCCCCGTGCCTCGAGTAGAATGTGCTCTTGGCCTAAAGGGCAGTTCTCCCTTAGCAAGAGTATAGCAGAGAGTGATGCATTGAACAATCCATCTAGAAATACTGGACTTTGAAACTGCATCCCCTTCTCTTCCTGCAGCCACCGAGATGAAGAACTGATTAGTCTTCCTCAGTGGTCTGGTTCTTTCCATGTAGAACATGACCGCTCTGCGCACATCTAGTGTGTGCAGAGTCCTTTCTCCCAAGTTGGAAGGATTTTGAAAGAACGCTGGTAGTTCTATAGACTGGTTTACAAGGAATTTTGAGATGAATTTTGGAGCAAACCTTGGGTGAGTGCGTAGAACCACTTTATCTTTGTGAACTGTAACAAAGGGGTCTAGAACAGAAAGAGCCTGTAGTTCACTTACTCTCCTGATGGAGGTGATAGCTATTAGAAAAGCAGTCTTAAGAGTGAGGTCTTTAAGAGTTGCTTTGTGCATGGGTTCAAATGGTGAGCCCATGAGTTTGGTAAGTACCACGTTAAGGTCCCATCCGGGAGCTGGGTCAGCTATCAGTGGGTGTATTCTCTTTACTCCCTCCATGAAGGCCTTTATAACAGGGATCTTCCACCACGACACTTTGAGTTGGGAAGTGGTGTATGCAGAAAGTGCCGCTAGGTGGACTTTAATGGAATTGAACACTAGACCTGAATCCAATAAATGGGTCAGGTATAGAATAATATGTGTGGGAGAGCAGTCAATTGGGTTGATGCTCTTTGCTCTGCACCAAATGACAAATCTCTTCCATTTGCTAGAAAAGCAGTGGCGAGTGTTAGGTTTTCTGGCTTCCCTGAGGATGTCCATGCATCTCTGTGGGAGCTGTAGATGTCCAAATTCTATGATCTCGGGAGCCAGGCTGCTAAGTTCATGTTCTGGGGGCAAGGATGCAGAGTCCTGCCCTTGTCTTGTGACAGCATGTTGTACGGGCAGGGGAGTTTCACTGGGGGAGATAGAGACATCTCCATCAAGTGAGCGAACCATGGCTGTCGGGCCCACATTGGAGCCACCAGTATCATGGTTACTTGTTCCTGGTGCATCTTGTGCACTACCTTGTTGAGAAGGGGGGGTCGGGGGGAAAAGCGTAAACAAATCTCCCTGACCATTGAATCGACAGACCGTTCCCCTTGGATTGGTTCTGGGGGTACCTGGAGGCGTAACTTTGGCATTGTGAGTTCTCCAGGGTTGCGAACAGGTCTATTTCTGGGAACCCCGTAACTTTGGCATTGTGAGTTCTCCAGGGTTGCGAACAGGTCTATTTCTGGGAACCCCCATTGCGTGAAGACGTCGAAGACGATGTCTTCGTGCAGTCGCCATTCGTACTCTTCGGGCAGGGGGAAATCTCTGCTGAGTTTGTCTGCCAGCAGATTGAGTTCCCCTGGTACATGGTACCAGGAGGAACATATTCTGTTTGAGAGCCCACTTCCATATGTTTTGGGCCAGTTTGGACAGTTCTGGAGAGTGGGTTCCCCCCTGTTTGTTGATGTAATACATGGCTGTGGTGCTGTCTGTAAGGACCATCACTGTCTTGCCTTGTAGGTGTTCCTTGAAGGCTTTTAGCGCCTTGAACACCGCTAGTAGCTCCAGAAGATTGATGTGTTTGGATGCTACGTTCGGAGTCCACTCTCCGTGAGAAGTTTGATGGGATAGGTGAGCCCCCCATCCTGTGAGGGATGAGTCTGTGGTTAGAGTGGCTTCCGCCGCGGGTGTGGCAAAGGGTTTCCCTTTTTCTAGGTTCTTTTGTCCACCACCGTAGCGAGAGAACTAAGGCCTGCGAGACCACCACTAGGTCGTCCCATAGTCCGCTGGCCTGACACCACTGGCTGTTGAGCCACTCCTGCATTGGGCGCAGGCGCGCGTGAGGTACCAAATAAATACACGACGCCATCATGCCTAGCAAGCGCATTGCTTTGCGTACCGTCACCTCTCGACCGGTCACATATTGAGGGATCTGAAACAACATGTTTTGGACCCTCTCTTTGGAGGGGAAGACGAGGCCGTCCTTTGTTTGAATTAGAGCCCCTAGGAATTGTTTGATTTGGCTGGGGTCTAGGCTGGACTTCTTTTCGTTGATGGAGAAGCCCAACTGGAACAAAAGGTCTACAGTCTTTTGGGTATTGGAGAAGCATGTTTCGTAAGAATCCCTTGTTATGAGCCAGTCGTCGAGGTAAGGGTAAACTGGGATGGACAACCTGCGCAGGTGGGCCGCTGCCACTGCCAGTACCTTCGTGAATACCCTCGGTGCTGATGCTATGCCGAAAGGTAGCACTCTGAACTGGTAGTGTTTGCCCTCTATCATGAACCGGAGGTATTTTCTGTGCGCTGGAAACATTAAAATATGAAAGTATGCATCTTTCATGTCCAATGTTGTCATGTAATCTCCCTGTGATAGCAGTGGGATCACTTCCTGTAGGGTCACCATATGAAACTTTTGGGGTTTGATAAACTTGTTCGCTGGGCGCAGATCTAATACAGGGCGCATGGTTAGATCCTTTTTGGGTACAAGGAAGTACACTGAATAAATACCTTCCGTTACCTGAGATAGAGGCACGACCTCTATGGCTCCTTTTTCCAGCAGTTGCTGTACTTCTTGTAGAAGGATGGCAAGATGTTCCGGTGACATGCGTCGTCCCCTCGGGGGTTTGTATGTTGGGGAACTGTTGAATTCGATGCAGTATCCGTGGGCTTCGGTGGAAAGTACCCAGCGGTCTGACGTTATACCCTCCCATGATGGAAGAAAGGATGTTATCCGGCCCCTGACCGGTGTTGCATGGGAGGGGACGCGAATCTTCGCGTCACACGGTGTTGTTAGGGGCTTGGGAACCTCTGGGGGTGGACCCTCGCCCTCTTCCTTTGCCCCGGCGCTGTCCTCTTTGGCTGTACTGGCCACTATTGGTCTGGAAATTGGTGGCAGGGTACTGTTGCTGCTGGTTTTGTTGTTGGCGTTGGCCACGAAAAAAGCGTTTATTGCCATAGCCGCGCCTGGTAGCGGGCTTAGAGATTTGGTCAAGAGTTTTGATAGTATCGAACTCTTTTTTAGCCATCTCCAGAGCCTCATCCACCGCTTTCCCGAAGAGGTTTGAGTCTTCAACAGGTTTATTTATTAAAGACGCCTGTGTCTCCGGTTTGAACCCTGAGTTGCGCAGCCATACGTGTCGTTTTAGGACTATTCCCTGAACTAGGGAACGTCCCGCCGTTTCTGCCGCATCCAGAGAGCTCTTTACAATACTCTGGTTGACCTGGGTTCCTTCGCCAATAGTTGAAAACAGGCGTGTACGTAATGGTTCCGGCGCTTCTTCAGCGTCTTTGCGCAGTTTGGCCCACTGCGCGTCCGCATAGCTAGCGAGCAAAGAATTGTTGTTGGCAATTCTTGCCGAAAAGGCGGCCGAGGATGTAATTCTTTTTGCAAGGGCATATAACCGCTTGCCCTCCTTGTCAGGTGGTGCCTCACTGGTGGAGAGTGGTACCCCTGCCCTCTTTCTTGTGTTGGTTACTACCAGGGAATCCGGAATGGAATGTCCCCTGATGTACAGCGGGTCTGAGGGTGAAGGAGTGAAAAGTTTTTCAATTCTAGGATTGACCCCTCTGATTAGTGCGGGTGTGGACAGCGAAGGGATGATTCTTCTCTTCACCGAAGCGAGGAGGGGAATTGTCTGACTGACCGGGGGTTTCTCCTTAATTACCCTTTCTACAAAGTCTAATTCAGGGGAGAGCTCCCCAGTGTCCAGTTCGAAGTGTGCTGCTGCTCTGCGCAACAGGGCATTAAATGTGGGTTGATCGTCAATGGGAGACATGTTTCTAACAGGTGAAATGTCAGGAGGATTTAGGTTCAGGACATCAGTGTCGGAATATATTGATGGTGATTGCCAGGGGTGAGAAGGTCCTTCTTCTGGATTTTCTCCTACCAAGTCTGGGCTGTCTTCCAGACCTTCCTCCTGGTTCCGTCCGTCTTCCTCGTCCATAAAATCATCCTCTTCCTCAAAATAATGTTCTTCCCCAGTGAGGTCATACACACTATGGAAGTCTGAGGCTGTGTCCTGGTCTAATCTTGGAATTTTGGCCCTGGGGTCCTCCTGAGGCCCTTCTCTTATTCTCTTTGGAGTGGGAGGGTTTTGGGCATTCATAAACCTCTCCATTCTTTCCATGCAGAGATGGAGCCTTTCCATGGTTTCATGGGTTACCCCTGAGCGGTCTAGCGGGGGAAAATTGGTGTCTTGTAGCTGAAAACGGCTCGACCTCTCCCATAACGTCGAGGAAAGTGTCCCATCGCCCTCCAAAAAGCCTTCAGGTGTGCTGGGAATCCCTTCGACTGAAGGAGATCGTCCCTGTGTTTTCGGCGTGTCTTTCGACCTTTGGGTAGCGCTCGACGTGTCTTTCGGTGTACGCTTGTGGGCGTCGGCTACCACGATCCTCGCCAAGCTCTCAGCGACTCGTTTGTCAGCGGAGAGCTGTGGTTTCGACGTTATGGGTGTCGAACGCTCTACGGCGGCATGCGCTTTCTGCTGATGCGCTCCGGCCGATGATTTGGGGGCGGCGCCCTTATTTGCCGAAAGCCCAGTCGCTGGTCGCGGCTGCAAGAGGGGCTTCGAACCCGAACGGTCCGAGGAGGCCGCCGGTGAAACCTGCGTCTCCTTGGGCGCTGATGCTCTCTTTGCCTTTGGCAAAGAAGAGCCATGGGTTGTGTGCTTATGTGTGGTCTTGTGTGCGTCAGTGTCGCCGGGGTGTTCATCCCCATAAGCAGGGCGTGAGCCGAGCCCGTTGGGGCCGGGGACAGACGACGAAGCGCGTGTGCGCTCTCTAGGGGGGTTTACGACTTCCGTAGCGGAGGTCGTGGTATCACGTTAGTCGTCACTGTCGGAGGTAGCGACGGTGGGTGAGCGTCGGCCTTCGACATAGCGTAGGCCGCCCACCTTTTGACCCTACGGTCTTTTAGAGTCTTCGGCTTAATAAGCCGACAAGCCGTGCAACCTTCCTCCTTGTGATCGAGGGGCAAGCAGCGGTTACACCGTGAATGCTTGTCCTTCCAAGTAAACTTGCCCTTGCAAAGCAGGCAAAACCTAAAGGGTGTCCTCTCCATAGCCGAGGCAATAAAACGTGATAACCACCCCAAGGGAAAGGAAGGGGAAAAGGAAAGGCATTCTCAGAAAAGAATTAGAGATGTCCCACGACCCCCACTCTCCCTACTGTATTTGGCCTGCGAGGCCAGGCCACGTGTTCGGCAACGCCGAAGGATCTCCTCCGCTCGTCCCCTCCGTCGAAGATCTCGCTCGGCGGAGACAGCTTCACAACAGCGTCGAGGGGGGGATCGATATGTTCTATATTAATATAGGAAAACGACCAAAGGTCGAGGAGATGAAATCTGCAATGTCTCTCGAGGAGCTCCGCGTAAAGGCGACCAGTAGCTGGGCGGAAAAAAACAATCTGAGGGACCTCAACGCGTGAGGGATTGTGGGTACAACACACGTCTCTATAGGGATAGTGTTACAGACACGCCTTGTCGACGTCCCCTTTTCGACTACGAAAAACAAAATGCAATACTCCGCAGTGACCACTGGATGTCGGACCTATGCACAGCATGTGATTCTAAGCAGATTAACAAACATCAGAAAAGTACATTCTTAGCACCCAGCTCCTAAGACAATCTGCTTTACGAGTTTAACAAAGATGAAGAATATGTGGGAGGATACCCTTGATTCGAAGAACAAGTTACTTACCCGTGGTAACGTTCTTTTCACAGGCTGGTCCGCTCACGTATTACTCATCGCACTCTCATTCATCCCCTCTTGCTTGCCTAGAATGTATGTGTCTTGCACCTTCCTTTCTCGCATAGTCCAGATTTGATTTATTTATGTATTGGGCATTTGTAAGGCACTTACACAACAGGAAATTGTGTTTCGAAGAACCCACAACATGAAGGGAAAAAGAACAGGACGAGACAATGGAATAAAAAAAAGCAATGATGAGCAAAAGACAAAGGCGTTCCTACTAGGCCTTGTGAACATTTGGAACATGCAAGTGCAGAGAGCGAGAGGGGACAGGGGAAGTGCTAGCGGGTCCACAGAGTGGGAAGTGCCAGAAATCCAGTTGTACGGCAACAGGTAAGTGCCAGGCAGTGGCCCACCTGGTAGAGGGGTCACCAGCAAATACAATAAATGCAGACCTGTGAGACAACACAGGCCAGTGAGAGCCCAGAAGCAAGTGCAGAGGGAGGGCATATGCTACAGGTGATTGGGCCGAAGGCCAGGACCCAGAAGGACACAAGGGCCAAGGCCACCAATCTCAGTGACTGTGGAGTTTAGCATGGGAGAGAAAGGGTGAGGGAGGAGAAGAAGAAAGTCTTGAGGAGCTTGCAGACCTTGAGGAGATCTGGCTCAATGCGGTGAGGATGTGGGAGGCTGTTCCAGAGGAGGGAGCCAGTTGAGGAAAGAGAATGGCCACCCGCTTGCTGCTTAGAGAAGCACTTGACAAGCAGAGAGCTCGAGCCGGAGGATCGTAGGGATATGAAGGGAGAGTATTTGTGGGAGCAAGTTGTTGATGGCGTGGTCCCCGGCCCCAGACAGCCTTATGGATAATGCAGAGGGATTTTAATTTGATCCTTGCAGCAACCAGGAGCCAGTGGCGAGATTTTAGAGCTGGAGAGATACGGTCTCTGGGCTTGAAGCCAAGGATAAGTTTTGCAGCACGATTCTGGATTAGCTGGAAGGGGCGAAGAGAGGAAGGAGGCAGACTGGGGAAGAGGCTGTTGCAGTAGTCCAGCCTAGAGAGTACCAGAGCTCTAGAGACATTCAGCTTGTCAGGAAAGAGAGGATACCTCTGAGTTGGTAGAGATAGAAATGGGTCTTCTTAGCAAGGTTTAGGATGTGAGGAAGCAAAGAGAGAGGAGTCGAAGAAGATTCAGAGGTTTCTGGCTTCAGAGGAAAATCCCATACAGGGTGTCCAGAGTGAGCGGAGAAAAGAAGAAACGGGAGTCCCGAAGGGAATGATCTCAGTCTTGCTGGCATTCAGACAGATCATTGAAGGCGCACTAAGACTGAATAGCAGACAGGCAGTCAGGAATGGTAGAGGAAGAGGATCAGAGGGAAGTTTGAAAGAGAGTTGGGTGTAATCTGCATAACACTGGAAGTGTGGGGAGAAACTGGAGATGAGGTGAGCTAGCGGGTCGAGATAGATGTTAAAGGGCCAAGGTGAAAGTATAGAGCCCTGGGGAATGCCACAAGTGGAGATAGAGGTGCGAGAGGAGAATGAACCTGGATAACCTGGGAAGGACCATTGAGGAAGGAGGTCAGCCACTCCAGAGGCCACGCCGAGATACCAAGGGTATCATGGAGCCGCCTTATGAGGATGGAATGGTTGACCGCATCGAAAGCAGAGGAGAGATTGAGTATAACGAGAACAGTGGGTGAGTTTTAGTCAAGAGATGCAAGCTGTTCTTCACGGGTGTTCAGGAGAGCAGCTTCCGTGCCTCTGGATGCTTGGAATCCAGATTGATGTCTTGCACGTAACCAACAAGCTCAGTAAGCTGGATCCAGTTGGGGGGAAAACCAACTTCTCCATAAGTTTCCCAAGGAAGGGAGTGCTAGAGGAAGGGGTGTACACGGGAGTGCTTGAGGGAAGATGGGAAAGAGTGGATGAGGGAGGACGAGGGGCCAATGGTGGCCAGGGGAATCGAAGGAGGGGAGGTGCAAGGGGAGGAAGAGAGTAAAAGAAGTGGCTGGCCAGTGCAGTCCAGAGGGCCTTGGAGGGAAGAGGTGAGGTGGAGACTGCAGAAGGATTGGCCAGTTCCTTGAAGACTTTAAAGAGTTCAGCCATGTTGTTGAATGCTTCAGAGACAGGGCCTGGATGTGGGCCCTCTTCTTGGAATGAATGGGGAGACGATATTGTGGCTGGAGAAGGCGACAGGCCAGTTCGTCAGATGATGAGTTTGAGGTCTGTCACTTCCATTCAGCAGCTCTGCACTTGCGTTTCAGTGCTGCTAGATTAGAAATGTGTCAAGTGTTAAGCTTGGGGACAGGTTACAGGCGGATCCTCATGACAGAGGCAACAATGTCGAGATGTTAGTGATGGCAAGAGGGAGGTTGTTCATAGCGTAGTCAGGGGGTACGGGGGAGAGGAAGGTAGAAGCGAAGGCCGCAACTGACACTTGTTTCATTGGGACGGATGTCCGCCAACGAGGCTGGCAGAGCTGCACTCAGAGGGCTGAGAGGACCCAGGTGGGGGAGAAGAGAGAATGGTCTGACTGGTAGAGCGGAGTGGAGAGTAATAGATCAGTATGGATGAAGACATCAAGAGTGTCCAGCCAAGTGGGTAGGACCAGAGGGGAGTATAGCGAGGGAGAGAGAGGAGCAGAGGTCACTGAAGAGACAAGGCCGTGATTTAGTAGTCAAGGTGGACATTGAAGTCACCCAGGAGGAGGAGTTTAGAGGCAGATGTCGAGAGAGGAGGAGAAATCTACCCATTCAGAAAGGAATGTGGAGATGGGGCTAGGCGGCCAATAGATTGTGGCAATAGTCAGAGAGGAAGTAGGAGAGATGCCAAGCTTGCAGACCAGGCTTTCAAAAGTGGAGTAGGGCTGGGTGGGTATGAAGGGAGAATGGGCACACTCTAGGACCATCAAGGCTATTCCACCGCCAGCACAGTTAGGACAAGGATTAGAGAATCTTGTAGCCATCAGAGAGGAGTCGAAAGCAGTGGCGTAGCTGGCATTGAACCATGCCTCAGTAAGAGCGAGGATGTCGAGATCAAGGTCTACAGGGAGGAGGCAGATAACAGAAAAATGTTTGATAGCAGAACAAGCATGGAGTCTGGTTAAGTGAAGCTGGTCATCACCTTTGAAGGTTTTCCAATGTGAGGTGCAGGGGGGTGGTACACCCATCGTAGGAGAGGCAGTGTAGGGGAGAGAGAAAACAAAGGGATAGCAGGAGAAGAAAGGAAAAGGTTGGGTTGAGGACCATGAGCCAAAATAGTGCCATTACGATAGACATTAATGATGCAGCCAGTGCTACAGATAGGATTTTGGTGCAAGAGTATTTTACTACCAGTTTTCAAAATGAGAGAGTAAATCCAATCTCAAGAGACTAAAAATTAAGTTCTTCCTTCGCAAGAGAGTAAAAATATGTCTGACAACAATCCAATTTGTGCGTAAAATTAAAACTGTGTTAGAAAACATTAGTGACAAAGAACTTGTCGATGCGTACTACCCAGCTTCACCTTCATTAGACTTGGACACCAAAACTCTGTTAAGAACTACTACAGATGCCAGCTAGTTACATCATACATCAAGTCCCTCACTCTACCAGCATCACTTCTGTGCCTCTCGGGCCTACCGTTGCTGCCTGGCACTACCTGCTTGACAGCCACTCCATGTTTTTGCCCCATCTCTCCTTCCCTTTGCTACTCTGTTTCCCCTGTCACTTTGATGTTCTCCCTTTAAGTGTTGCTATGCCACGTTTTGAGGTCTGTTGCTCGGTCACTCTTCCTCTCCCATCTCTGCATTCTATTATTGCTGTTTCCCTCCTACATTGTTCTGTATCGGTTGATATAACTCCCCTTCATCTCTCATGTCATTACTTTGGCTATATCTTTTTTTCATTTTCTCTGTTGTGGTTGCTACTCCTTTTCATTATCTTACTTGCACTGCCTCTTATGTTATTTGCCTGCCTTTCTCTAATCTGGATTTTGTATTGTCAGATCTTCCCGTCTGCGGTTGATCTGAGTTTTCTTATTTTAATGTCTCTTTTGCTCTGCTTCTATCCCTCACTCCTATTGCGTGTGTCCTTTTTTTCCTCTGTTCCTTCCTACTTTCTTTATTGTTCTCTTATGTAGCTCAATGGTCTCTCTTTTCCTGGTTTGGATTGTCTAATACGTTCTTTGTTTTCACAGCCTCTACCCCCACCCCTCACTTTTTTCTCCTGTATTGCTTAGGTTCAGAGTTGCTCTTTCTCTCCTTTTTGTCTTTTGACATAGCACCAATAAATATTTAAAAAGCTGAAAATGCCTTTTCCATTTACAAATCCAGTGCAGCTTTACCATTGAGTGCGCTTTTTTTTAGATGTGTGCAAACCTTCTTTTGGCCATTAGGCTGGGAATTATAGAGTTAGAGTTGTGTCTTACCAGATGCAGTACTTGCTTGAACGCAGGTGCTTTACCAGCAGTGTATGCCATTACAAGTATAAGAGCCCAGATGATGTAAGCCATTACAGGTATAGCAGGCCTGATGAGGGGGGATATATGTGATCACTGCCGTTTTTACTGCGACCACCGAAAATGGGGATTTAAAAAAATAATTCAACACCCTTTTCACCCGATATATATATGCAGGGGCAGACCCCATGCATCCCACTGCTACCCCTACATTCATTATATACTGTACCCATCCCCCCACATATATGAGGTTGAAATAAAAAAGTCAACATTGTCAGTGGTCGCCGTAAAAAGACGCAGTAATTGTATGATCCCGATGAGGTGTGTATTCTGAATCACTGAACATTTAATAGTCCTTTTGATAAGTCGAAAGTTAAGTCAGTTCTGTTACAATTTAATGTTACCTGCATCTTAAACACATACCCTCTGATGCAGATGCACTAACACACCTATCAACAGGATTTGAACAGGTTACACAATGATCTCTGCAACAGGCTTATTGACCCCCACTGAGCTACATTTCCCAACATGCTGTTGACTTGGAAAGGCACATAGGGTTAAGGTACTGGTAGTTCTATGTGAGGCTTGCTCGACATAAGTGGCTTCTCAAAATCGCTCAGCCTGTTTGGACTATCCTACATGAATCAGTAGATTCATAAGGCTTGAAATGTCCTAGATTTTTTGTAGTGTGACATGGCAGAAGCAGAAGTTTGGAAAAGCGCAAGGCAGAGTAGGAGGGATTGAAATATATGACAGTATTGCCATCTTCTCACACTGTCCACCAGTGTGCATCACACCAGCTCAGGAGGGTGGTGGGAAGGATGTATGTGAAAATACCACATTTTCTACTGCAAGGTTGCAAATCCTGTATGTAAAACACATTTTCTGTATTTTTAATGCAGGGGGAGACCGCTCGCAGCACACCAACTCCATATCCACACACTTTATTAAATGCCCCTCCCCAACACCCTTCCCCACCTATTCTTTGGGGGACATTTTTTGTGTTTGATGCAAGGTTTTCTACATCGCAGTAATGGGATTCGGGAATTATTTGGTAAAACCCGGTGGGAAGAGCTCAGACACTGTTCTTTCTCAGTACTTTAGCTCGCTCCAGAATATACCAACACATGTTTGTGCTTTGACATTACAACAGCTCTTAAGAAATTCAGGTACTGTTCCAAAACATTGCAGTCCTGCTAAGAAATGTGGGCATGAATAATTGGCATGTTGCCATGGCATGCATATAGCAGCTCAGCTGATAAATTAGGCTACTCTGCCTGAATATATTACCGTTCTTTTCAGAGGTACCTGTACAATCTGTGCCACTGAAAATATATACAGCACTGCTGCTAACTGCATCCATTACACCAGCTTGCGGTGGGTTGGTGGTCAGAAAGGGAGTTAAAGTAAAGTTCAGACTACATGCCCAGCTATTCCTTGCTCTCTAAGACAAACAATGTACAGTGCCCTTTCATTCATACACAGACACATACAATCGTAAGAATAAAAAAAAACACATCATATAGAACACCAAAAGCTATTCCTTCTCACAAATGCCAAACAACTGCTTGCTGGGAAGCTCTTCTAAAACTTCAAGACAAACGCAATTTATGTGCTTCTGTGTATGAAATGTCCATGATGCTGCAACTGCACTGTCTCTATTAAAGCTGATCAAAACAAAGTAACATGAAGCAGAAATGCAGCGCTAGCTTAAGACAATTTTCCTTTTACACAATACTACGTGTCCTAAAGCAATATGAAAAGCATGATCAGATTCAAAATGGTTCAATAACACAACCTAAAAAGTACAGACAGTTGAACAAAGTGAAAAAAAGCACAACTTCCTCTTCTACATTACTCAGAAAGTATTATCTTGTTTGTATGATTAACAGGGTGTTACACAAAATAGACCATGACTCATCCCAGGCTTCTTTCAAGGACCTGTGTGGATTGCAAGAGTAAAGAGTGGGTTTGCAAGCTGCTGCTGGCCAGCCTGTCACCAGTGACCAAAGATTTATGGGGGTGCTGCTATAAATAGCCTGTGTAAAATGGAGGCAAGGAAGAATTAATAGGGCCATATTGACAAGATCTTTGTGCGTAAAAAGCCACCTTTATCTGGAGGGCTGTATGAGAGGAAGCCCGCCAAAAGTACTCCCCATCTAGTGCCACCATTAATAGGTGAGAAAGGGGAGAGAGTGGAGATTAGCTGAGGAGCCCAGAGGTCTGTAGAGAGGACAGAAAAGGGTATATCAGTGACAATCTGTCTGGAAGTGGCGATGACATAGGTGTCAGCAATAGGTAGACCAGGATTAGTAGACAAGACAGGAGAATAGGTGATAGAATAGCAGTTGGAATAGATGTGAGAGGTGGAGAGTGCCACATGGGGGTTGGAGAGGGGGGGAGAAAAGGGCTAGAAGAGTGAGAACAGCACAGGCACGACACAGCTCACCAGGCGGCCTAGTAGCCGAACGAAGAAGGAAGAAGACACTGCAGGCCTCGACAAGAGAGGCAGGCCGCAACTTCCGAGGAGCACTCTGCAGACCCCAGTGATGAAAAGGAAAGCCACAGTATGCTTGAAGACGGGAGGCCGCAACATGAGATGCCCACTGCGCAACTCCGATGAGATGGAGGCCGCAACTTCCTAAGAGCACTACGCAGGACACGGTGAAGAGGTGGAGGGCCGCAGCGTGAGAGGCAATGGAGGGCCGCAGCGTGAGAGGCAATGGAGGGCCGCAGCTTGAGATGCAATGGAGGGCCGCAGCATGAGATGCAATGGAGGGCCGCAGCATGAGATGCAATGGAGGGCCGCAGCATGAGATGCAATGGAGGGCCGCAGCATGAGATGCAATGGAGGGCCGCAGCATGAGATGCAATGGAGGGCCGCAGCATGAGATGCAATGGAGGGCCGCAGCATGAGATGCAATGGAGGGCCGCAGCATGAGATGCAATGGAGGGCCGCAGCATGAGATGCAATGGAGGGCCGCAGCATGAGATGCAATGGAGGGCCGAAACAGTTCTCCTTTCAGAACGTTCTCCTGACAGGCCCACCACTGAAGGTCTCGAGCCACCTTGTCCGGAACCTGAAGGAGATCTGTCATTCTCCCTGAGAGTTGCGACCACTGAGTTCTTAGTGACCACTGGTGAGATCTCATTCTCAGGCGAGCCTCTGGCACAAGGAAAATGCAGGATGCCATGAGGCCTAGCAACCTCAAAAAGTCGAAGGCTGGGAGACGTTGGGCATTTTGAAACTTGGTGACCATCTGCAGAATAACTTGAGCCCACACCTCTGGTGGCGAGGCTTTCCACAGAGAAGTGTCCAGGACCGCTCCAATGAACTGGAGTCTCTGATGGTATCATCTGCGACTTCCTTAAATTGAGGGAGAAGCCCAGGTTGTGAAGGAAGTGGCAGACATAATCTAGTTGGATCTGAGCTTGTTCCGAAGATACTGCTCTGATCAATCAATCGTCTAGGTAGGGGTAGACGTGGATCTCTTCCCTCCTTAAACTTGCAGCCACTACCGACATTAGCTTGGTGAAGACCCTCGGGGCGGAGGTCAGTCCAAATGGCAGTACTCGAAATTGATAGTGAGCGTTGCCAATTGCGAACCTCAGGTATTTCCTGTGTTTGAGATGGATTGGCACATGGAAATAAGCATCCTGAAGGTCTAGAGATACCAGCCAGTACTGAAGCTGGAGGGCCTGAAGGATCTGAGAGAGCGTTACCATCTTGAACTTGCCCTTCCTGAGGAATTTGTCCTTCTTCTGTATCAAGAAGTAGGGGGAATACCAACCCTTGTTCCTCTCTGCTACAGGTGCTGGTTCTATGGCACCTTTCTCCAGCAGGTCTAGAATCTCCTGCAAAAGGAGCGGGTCTGGAAACCTCAAAGAGTTGTTCCCCGGTGGATGACTCTGAGGGGTGCGTAGAAAAGGCAAGCAGTAACCTTGGGCAACTGTCTCCAATGCCCAAGCATCTGACGTAATAGCCTGCCATTCCGTCAGATGTTGAGTTAACCTGCCCCCTACCAGTGTTTTGTGAGGAGAGTCCTCAGAGCGGTTTAGAAGCGGCTAATGCAGATGCCGAGGGTAGAGAGCTGCTGCGGCTTTTCTTTTAACCCGTCCACCTCGGGTAAATTTCTTTTGGCCTCTTTGAGCCGGCTGTCCCCTGCTTCTTCCGAATGCGGAATAGAAACCAAAAGACCTACCTCTCCAAGAGGTTCCTGAGGGGCGATAGGGAGTTTGACGGATTGCAGCTCCAAGGGATTTTGCTGCTGCCTTAGATGTTTGTAACTTCTCCAGACTGTCATCAGCCTTTTTACCAAATAAAGAAGAGCCGTCAAAGGGCATATTCAAAAGCCTGGCCTGTACATCTGGAGCAAAACCAGACTTTCGCAACCATGCAAATCTGCTGCCATTGCCCTGCTGATACTGTCAGCAGAATCAATGCCAGTTTGAAGGGATTCGCACATTGCGTCTTTACCATCTTTAATGATGTTCAGAAAAGCTTCCCTTTCTTCTCCTTCCGGGAGGCAGTCAGCCGCTAATGAAGCACACTCCCAAAGTGTATGGCTGAATCTTGCGAGCGTACAAGTAGCATTAATGGATTTAAGTGCCATGCTACACGCAGAAAAGACCTTTTTTGACATAGCGTCAAATCTCTTATCATCCCTGTCTTGTGGAACAGTAGGGTATGCAGATCTACTGTTCGATGAAGTTGCTGCTTGAACAACCAGACTCTCTGGAGTTGGATGTTTTGACAAATATTCAGGGTCAGAAGCAGATAACAAACTATCTGCCAAATATAGGGTAACTGCCGCGATAACCTCAGGAGTTTCCCAGTTGGTCGATATTTTCCTCTGCAATGCAGTATGGAATGGAACCACAGGATCTTCCTGTGGGCCTTTAATCAAGATGTCTGTAAGATCATCTTGTTGAAAAGTAGGTAAAGGTGCAGACCAACCCATGAATTCTATTATTCTGGCCATTAAAGTTCTATAAGGGGTCTCAGCATGTTCCCCTGGGTCTGGTTTGGCAAATTCTACTTCTGGGGAAGTATCCAACCCACTTGCATCATGCAAGGAATCTTGCAGGTCCTTCAACCTATTTTCTTCAGAGATAAATTCCGCTGGTACAGGTGTTGTAGTTCTCTGCAACCCAAAAGGTCTTTCCTGATCAGAATCCTCACCTTCTTCATAAATGGAGGACAAGGCATTGAAATAATCTGACCTTGGAAAAGGCTTAGAACCCATTTCTAAAGCAGAAGGGGCTAATTTATTTATTATTTATTTATTCGTATTTGTTAAGCGCACAGGCAGCCCATAGGGCATCGTGGCGCTGGTTACAGATATGAACATGACTTCTTGTACATACCGAGAAGTCATAACTTAGTTGCAATAGAAAGGTTTGCAGATATGAACATGGCTTGTTATACATACATAGAGGTCATAACTTGGATGCAAGAGAAAAGTAGTAGTTATAGGTGTGTAGCTGTGGGTGAGGAGGAGAGAGAGGAGAGGGTGGGCATACAATGATGGGGGAATTAGTTGAACAAAGTGGTTTTCAGTTTTTTTCGGAAGGTGGTGAGAGAGGTTTCTGCTCTGAGCGTGCTAGGTAGTGCGTTCCATAGTTTAGGTGCGATGTAGGGGAAGCTTATTCCACCTGCTTTAGCTCGCTTGATGCGAGGGACCCTAAGTAGGTTAGTGTGGCATTGTCTCGTTGGCCTATTGGTGTGAGATCTAACTAGCGTGTCAGACAGGTATGAAGGTGCAGTCAGGTTAATACATTTGTGTGCGGTGGTAAGTATTTTAAATGTAATGCGCTCTTTAACAGGTAACCAATGTGCTTCCCTTCTGGCTTTCGCAATGTGGTCTCTTTTAGGTATATTGAGGGCTGCTCTTAGTGCATTATTTTGTGTTATTTGAAGTTTATTGAGATTGGAGTTGGAAGTGCCCGCCAGTAGCGCATTACAATAGTCTAGTTTGGCTCCAATGGTGGCTCTGGCAATGGATAGGCAGTTATCTTTAGTTAGGAATGGTTTGATTGCATTGATAAGCTTGGTACTCAGGGCGGAAGCAGAGACAATGGAGTTGACTTGCTTCTCCATGGAGAGTGATGCGTCAATGTGGACTCCTAGTGTTTTTACCGAAGGTAGAACTGGGATGACACAATTGTCAATGCAGAAGTTGGTGAAGAGGGGGTCGAGGTTTGTGAGGGTGGGTTTTTGGCCGAGGATGAGGATTTCGGTCTTGTCTCCGTTAAGGCATAGACCGTTTGTGGCCATCCATGCTTGGATGGTGGCGTATATATTCTGGAGGGTGGCTGCGTCCTGGTGGTAGAGTCCTGTGAGCGGGAGGAGTACTTGGGTATCGTCAGCGTAGTTGGTGTATGTGATCCCAAGTGCGTCCAGTTTATCAAAGAGTGGTTTGGTGAAAAGATTATAGAGGGTAGGAGCCGTACATGAGCCCTGAGGGACTCCATACCTGATGGTGGTAGGCTCTGCGTTGGCTGTATTGGAAAACACTTTCATCACTCTACCTTCGAGGAAGGAGGTGATCCAATTTGTGGCTTGTTTAGAGAAATGTGCGGCCTGTGTGAGATGGTTGGTGAGGATGGCGTGGTCGACTAGATCAAATGCCGCTGAGAGGTCTAGGAGGAGCAGAAGGGCCGGCTTGCCTTTGTCTAGGATCAGGGTAATTTGATTCTTAAGATCTAGTAGGGCAGTTTCGGTGCCATGACCTTTGCGGAATCCAGACTGCCTTTTACCTAGGACAGAGTTGTTTTCTATGTAGGCCTGTATCTGCATATGTGCAGCTTTATCAAGGATTTTTAAGAGAAATGGAACCGTAGTAATAGGCCGATAATTGTTAGGTTGAGCAGGGTCCAGGGTTGGTTTCTTTAAGAGTGGGCGTACCCATGCCTCTTTAAGGCTGTCAGGAACATTGCCAGTCTTGAATGAGGCGTTAATGAATGCTGTGATGATTGGTGCGAGGGGGGTCGCACATTCTTTAATGATATTAGGGGGGCATATGTCGCCTTTACATCGAGATGGTTTGAGCTGTTTGAGGATGTGGAGAGTGTCTGACTCGGTGATTGGGGAGAAATCGAATTTGGAGGTGTGCTCGTCTTTGGTGTTATTGACGGAGAGGGTCTGCTGGGTGTGCAGTGCCTTAGAGTGTTCTGCTATTTTATTTTGAAGGAGGTCTATTTTATTTAACATTGCTGTTTGAATGCTGTTACACCAGGTCTCATCCTTAACAATCTCATCTGTGCAAATTGGGGGGATGGTGAGCTCTTTAAAGATGGTGAAGAGCTCTTTTGAGTGGGAGTTGGCTTCCAGGATACGTTTATTGTAGGTTTCTGATTTCGCCTGGAATATGGCATGTTTGTATTTTTTAGAGATACTGAGAAAGTCTACTTTGGTGGTGTCACATGGATTGGCCTGCCATGTTTTGAGGGCTTGGCGTTTGCATTGGCGTAGATTTAATAAGTCCTCCGTGAACCATGAGTTGGAGTGAAACGATTTTTTTGCTTTTTTGTTTTCAAGAGGGGCTGCGGTATTGATGGCGTGGGTGAGTGTGTCTTTAAGGATCTCTGCTAGTATGCAGGGGTCAGAGGAGAACGGAGGCGCTAGGCAAGGGATGTTGAGAAGGGGACGTATATTTTCTGCTGTAAGTTTTTTAGCACTTCTGGCTAGCATGGCCGGTGCTGGTATAAGAGGTGTGGAGTAGGAGGTTATGGGAATGCAGAATTGAAGGCAGTTGTGATCAGTCCATGGAAGGGCTGTGTTGGAGTTGAGGGTGGAGCCACAGTTGTGATCAGCTACCCAATCTAGGATACGGCCTTTGTTGTGGGTCGGGGCAGTGACTATTTGTGTGAATCCTAGATCTGTGAGGTTTCTGGTGAGGGAGATAGCTTCTTTGTCAAGTTTATCATTATATCCAAGGTTAAGGTCTCCTAAAAATAATGTTTTGGAAGTTTGTTTAATGTTTTTTCCAAGAAGATGGTTGACTATGCCTTTGAAGTTATTGGAGGGTCCTGGGGGTCTGTATATGACATGAATGTTTACTGTGTCTTTGGGGGAGAGGGTGAGTTTGGCTGAGAGGATGTCAATGGGGTCTTCCCCTGTGGTAGGAGTCTGTCTTAAGGCTAGGGTGTCTTTAAAGATTAGTGCGACTCCACCTCCCATTTTTGCTGATCTGTCTTGTCTTAGGATCGTGTAACCTGATGGTACAGCTAAGCTGATAGTTGGGCCAGAGGCAGGGTGCAGCCATGTTTCTGTTATGGCTAATATGTCTAGGTCTTGGTTGGTGATGATGTCATTGACTTCTAAAGCGTGGGCGTTGAGTGAGCGTACATTTAATAGAGCACATTTAAGGTGTTGGAGCTTATTTGGTAGAGTTGGCTTAAGGTTGGTACTAGGGGTACAGTTTTTGGTAGTGTGAGTAGGCTTGTTAGTCGAGTGATATCTGACTTCACAATGGTCGTGTGGGGTTGGAGCGAGCTTAGGGGACCTGATAGGGTGCTTGCGGGTTGTGGTGTATGGTGGGCAGCAGGTCTTGGCGTGAGTGCGAGAGCCTAGGCGTGAGTTTCTAGGTGTGACCTGCATGGGTGTGGAGAGGAGAGCTAGATGGGGTGTGCGTGTTCTGAGTCTGTATTGTCTGAGTAAGATCTCTGGAGGAGTGGCGTGTGTGGTGGTGTGTCTGGGCTCCATGAAGTGGCTGTTGGGTTGCCCTGAGGGCACGGAGTAGTCAGTAGTACTAGTCAGTAAGGTGTAGACTAGACCCGTGAAGAGGTACAGTGTGTGGCGGCAGTACATGTTGAGATAAGTTAGCGAGTAAAGTCTCAAGCGACCCTAAGGCGCAACACAATATCACAATGGTGTCTGGGCGACCATAAGGTGCTACACAATATCACAGTGGTCTCTGGGCGACCATGAGGTGCTACACAATATCACAGTGGTCTCTGGGCGACCATGGGGTGCTACACAATATCACAGTGGTCTCTGGGCGACCATAAGGTGCTACACAATATCACAGTGGTCTCTGGGCGACCATAAGGTGCTACACAATATCACAGTGGTCTCTGGGCGACCATGAGGTGCTACACAATATCACAGTGGTCTCTGGGCGACCATAAGGTGCTACACAATATCACAGTGGTCTCTGGGCGACCATGAGGTGCTACACAATATCACAGTGGTCTCTGGGCGACCATAAGGTGCTACACAATATCACAGTGGTCTCTGGGCGACCATAAGGTGCTACACAATATCACAGTGGTCTCTGGGCGACCATGAGGTGCTACACAATATCACAGTGGTCTCTGGGCGACCATGAGGTGCTGCACAATATCACAGTGGTCTCTGGGCGACCATGAGGTGCTACACAATATCACAGTGGTCTCTGGGCGACCATGAGGTGCTACACAATATCACAGTGGTCTCTGGGCGACCATGAGGTGCTGCACAATATCACAGTGGTCTCTGGGCGACCATAAGGTGCTACACAATATCACAGTGGTCTCTGGGCGACCATGAGGTGCTACACAATATCACAGTGGTCTCTGGGCGACCATAAGGTGCTACACAATATCACAGTGGTCTCTGGGCGACCATAAGGTGCTACACAATATCACAGTGGTCTCTGGGCGACCATAAGGTGCAGATGCTATTATCAAGTGACAGCATATTGCAATGCAGGGCAAGAGCATGGTTAGTTGGCTACAGATTATGCATTGAAATATTTTTGTTGCAGTTCGAGAGCACAACGGTGCAGGTGGGACCTTGGACGTAGCAATGTTGGGAGGTGCATGTCTGTGGAGGCTGAGAACAGTTCAGGACTCTAACTTGCGGGTCGGGAGTGGATTGTGGAGGAGGGGGGCAGTATGCTTACCCTGTGGGTGGACGGCAAGGGGTCCTGGCTCTAGGCTCAACGGTGTAGACAGGCTGAAGACAGGCACAGTGCCTTTGTGGGTGCCTTCGTGGTGGGCCGGCTCCAAGCCTGCCGGCTTGTGGTTGGCTCCCAAGTAGGGGAGAGGAGCCAATCACGATGCTTGTAGGGCTGTGGGGCCGAGTGGAGTGTTGTGGCAGTGACGGTCGGCCATCTTGGAGTGGGGCAGACCTCGTGTCTCCCAATGGTGGCTAGATGCACTCCAGTGCAGTAATGGGGCAAGTCCTACTTGGAAGTGGGCCCCTGGGCAATCAGGAGCGGCGCGGATATATTAATAAATAATCCGCCGCGAATTGCCGAAAAACGGCACACTCGCGCTCCGAATTCCGAAAATTCCGAAAATCATCTGATGGCTTGTGGCATACCTGGAGTTAGGCAGGGCTCCAGGGCATCAGTGCAGGGCTGCCTACTGCTCCAGCAGTAGAAGATTGTGGTAACCGGTTGAGAAAACGTCAACATCGTCGACGTAGAAGTCAAAGGCTTCGAAGAAACTGAAAAGGGCGTCGAAAAG
The DNA here is from genome assembly GCF_040938575.1 of Ambystoma mexicanum. NCBI lineage: Eukaryota > Metazoa > Chordata > Amphibia > Caudata > Ambystomatidae > Ambystoma > Ambystoma mexicanum. Next base: position 414,068,267 of record NC_090934.1, on the reverse strand, counting down.
GTATGAAGCGATCTCGAAGAACTCGAGAGGATCGGAATCCTACTCGGAGTCATCAAGGTTATCGGTGACATTCTCGAGGTCATGATAGGAGCCCTCGGTATGACTATTGATTGCGAGGTAGTGACAGTCGTAGGTTTCTCCTTTATCGGCGTCGACATCGGCGTCAAGGACAGCGTCGATTTGACCGATCTATGCTTCGATGGGCCCTTCGATAATGGCGTTGATGATGCAGATTTATGAGTCGAAGGGGCCTTCGACGAAGACGCCGATGACGCAGTCTTACTGCCTTTTCTCGAGGGTTCAGGACGCTCTCGAGTAGTCTTTCGTCGGGTGCAACGACTCGCGGCGTTTCGACTTTTCGGGTCTTTCACCCAGGGTATCACCTTTAGCCGTCTCCGAGGGGGGTCGAGGCTGCTTTCTCGAAGACGCTAAGCATCTTTTTACGGAATTCCTCCCACTTGGCTGGAGAGCTATGTTTTTTTGGGGCAGGTAACCCTTTCAGGGGAAACAGAAGACGACGAAGAGGGAGATCTTCGACGCCTCTTTTTCGAATGTTTGGATCTCGAAGAGTAATGGGAACTGCTTCGAGACCTCGAACGAGAATGTTTACCGTGACGGCGAGGAGACGAATGTCTCGACTCTGCCGAGGAAACTTTCGAAGGAGTAGAAGTTTTAAGAGTCTTACCTCTTTCGAGCTTCCCCTTACGCTCCTTCAAGGCTTACGCCGTCATAGACCTGCATTCCTCGCATTCTGAACAATGGTGCTCCGATCCCAGGCACCACAAACAGATCCTGTGAGGATCCGTCAATGACATTTTCTTTCCACAATCTCAACACTTTTTAAAGCCGGACCGTGGTGTCGACGGTTCAGATGAGGAAGCCATTGAAACGAGTAAGATATATTCGAGGAATAAGTAATATACTTTGACTAATGAACTGAGCAACACGATTCCGAGACCCACGAAGCGCGGAAAAAGAGAACTGAGCAACGGACGCTATGCAAGTCTATTTATAAGCAGGATGACGTTGGCGCCGATACGGAGGCTGTCGAGGGACACCGACTCAAGGGAAGTCGACGTGCAGCGCCCTCTACTGAAAAAAATTTCCAAGGCCAGCAAGCTGGAGTGATCTATCAAGATAAGGAATACTTCGGAGGACACAATCCCTTCGAAATGCACTGCACCATTTGCTGAGCGATGAGAACAAGGTGGGCAGTTTTAGCTGCATTTGTTAATGCAGCAGTTGCTCCCGTTGGTAAATTCAACTTTAATGTGACCTGCACAGCAACTTTATCACGGAACAAGATTGTGTTTAATGATGGGTTGGTACAAGATTATGCCAAGATTTTAGCAAATGTGAGTGCAAATGAGCTGTGATCCTATTTGGCTCCGCACTACGGGAAGTCAATCCGAACTGCCTGATTGTTCTCTGGCAGCTGCTTCTGACTCATGGAGCGATGCAATATCAGAGCTGCTCCGATCACACCTTTAGGCTTCCCCTCGTCCCATAAAGTGAAGCCACACTGTCTGCTTATCTAAACTCCCCTATCCGATTTAACCCCAGACAGCCGCTTCCATGACTGTCTTCTACGATTGTCTCCTCTTATGACAGCATGCAATTTAAAGGAGGAAAAAACTAGAACTGAGGTAACTGGTCAGCGCACGTGCTTCATATACCAGTGTCAACGTCACAGGGGATGCTACAAAGACCAAGACTCGACACTGCACGATGCTCGACCGTATCAAAACAAAATCCGAAGCAAGCTGCAAGGAGACTTGGATAAATCAAAGAGGAGGAATACATGGGAGGAACCATTCTGTCGAAAGAAAGTTACCACGGTTAAATAACTTCTTGTTCTCAAGTCCGCTATGTAGAGATTGAAGAGGGGGCGGCAAACCCTGTCATAACCCATATATTGTACCGTTGGATGCCTATCTCCGTCGAATCTCACTTGAATTTGGGTTTCAGCATGAAGATGTCGAAGAATGTTCTCCAATTAAGACAATCCCCAACACAATAGCTTTCGCACAAGATGTGCCTGTTGAGTGTCAAAAGCCATAGAGAGATCAACAAATATGAGGAACATAGGGTATTGTTATTCAAAGGCTTGTTCTTGAAACAAATCTAGTAAAATACCATTTAAAGTCGTTTTTTAAGCTTTCTGAACCCTGATTGGTGGGGGTTTTGGATATTCACTGGCACACTTCTCCAAATCCACCAAAAGGGCTATAGGCCGATAGTTGTAAGGGTCTTGCACGTCTCCCTTTTTATATATAGGCAATATGAGACACAATTTCCATGTAGATGGAATCAAATTAATTCTAAATATATTCTTAAACAAGAAAAAAAATGAGAGGCCCATGGCTCAGGATTGCCTTTAAGAGTATCATTAGAGAGTCTATCGGGGCCCAGTGGTCTCAAGGGGGTTTCTCCATTTATCGCATTTAATATGTCAACATAGACAAATTCTATATAGCAAGAGGAATTTTCCTCAAGCACTGATGGATTCTCCAGCATTTGCGAAGGGGAATACATTTTGGAGAAGTGGGCCTTGCAAACGTCCTCTGAGATGATACTCACCCGGGTGGAGGCTTGTCCAGTACCCGAGTTATTAATCAACAACCAAAAATTGCAATTGTTCCTTTGGCCCATAACCGAAGCAGTGACAAAAAGATCTATGTGCTGCTATACAGTCAATATACTGTCTTCAATGTAGAGATGACAGCAGTGGATGACAACTATGCTGACAGGTTCATGGAGGTTGGCACATCACACAAGGGTGGAGGTGAAGCAAAACCAGCAAAATAGAACACATTACTGTTCATGATGGTGCTCGTTCACTATAAAACACTAAAAAGCAGAGGCCACACCAGAGGTGGAACAAAGCTAAAGCAGGGGGCAGGGGGTGTGAGCCAGTGACACCAAAAGAGCAGGGCAAAAGGAAAAGTCCAGAGTAAAGAGAGAAGAAGGCACAACAGGGCGAAGATCTCTTGAAGGACTTCCTGAGCTAGCTCCCACTCGTGGGAGACTGTGTTCTGCCTGCTCAGAGCGTCCGCTGTCAAGTTCTTCTCTCCGGCTAGGTGAACTGCCGATAGAGAGATTCCTTCTTGGATTGCCCAAAACCAGAGCTGCATCGCCTCTCTGCACAGGGGTAATGATCCTACGCCTCCTCCTTTGTTGAGGTAATGCATGGCCACCGTGTTGTCCGTCATTATCAGGACGTTCTTCCCTTGTACAGCTGGCAGGAACGCCTTCAGCGCAAGTCTGATGGCTCTCAGCTCTAACAGGTTGATGTGTAGTCTGGACTCCGATGGAGACCAACGACCGCTGATGGTCAAGTCGTTGGCGTGGGCTCCCCACCCCGTGAGTGAGGCATCCGTGACTACTGTTATCTCCGGCCAGGGTTGCCAAAACTGTTCTCCTTTCAGAATGTTCTCCTGACAGGCCCACCACTGAAGGTCTCGAGCCACCCTGCTGGGAACCTGAAGAAGATCTGTCATTCTCCCTGAGAATTGTGACCACTGAGTCCTCAGTGCCCACTGGAGGGATCTCATTCTCAGGCGAGCCTCTGGCACTAGGAAAATGCAGGATGCCATGAGGCCTAGCAACCTCAAAAAGTCGAAGGCTGGGAGACGTTGGGCATGCTGGAACTTGGTAACCATCTGTAGAATATCTTGAGCCCTCACCTCTGCTGGCGAGGCTTTTCCCAGGGAAGTATCCAGGATCGCTCCTATGAACTGGAGTCTCTGCGATGGTATCATTTGTGACTTCTTTAAATTGAGGGAGAAGCCCAGTCTGTGAAGGAAGTGGCACACGTGATTTAGCTGGATCTGAGCTTGTTCCGGAGAAACAGCCCTGATCAACCAATCGTCCAGGTAGGGGTAGACGTGAATCCCTTCCCTCCTTAGACTTGCAGCCACTACCGACATTAACTTGGTGAAGACCCTCGGGCGGAGGTCAGCCCAAATGGCAGCACTCGAAATTGATAGTGAGAGTTGCCAATTGCGAACCTCAGGTATTTCCTGTGTTTGAGATGGATAGGCACATGGAAATAAGCGTCCTGAAGGTCCAGAGATACCAACCAGTCCTGGAACTGAAGGGCCTGGAGGATCTGAGAAAGAGTGACCATCTTGAATTTGTCTTTTCTGAGGAATTTGTTCAATTCTCGCAAGTCCAAGATGGGTCTCATTCCTCCGTCTTTCTTTGGAATGAGAAAGTAAGGGAGTACCAGCCCTTGTTCCTCTCCGCTACAGGTACCGGTTCTATGGCACCTTTCTCTAGCAGGTCCCAAATTTCCTGCAAGAGGAGCGGATCTGGAGCTTTCTGAGAGCTGGTCCCCGGTGGATGACTCTGAGGTATACATAGGAAAGGCAGGCAGTAACCTTGGGCAACTGTTTCCAATGCCCAAGCATCTGACGTAATAGCCTGCCATACCGTCAGATGTTGAGTCAACCTGCCTCCTACAGGTGTCCTGTGAGGGAAGTCCTCAGAGTGGTTTTGGGGCGGCTGATGCAGATGCCGATGGTAAAGAGGCACCTGCTGTTGCTGCGGCTTTTGAATATCTACCCCGTCCACCTCGGGTAGTTCTTCTTTGACCCCTTTGAGCCGGTCGTCCTCTACCTCTTCCGAATGCGGAGTAGAAGCGAAAGGACTTGCCCCTCGCAGAGGTTCCTGTGGGACGAAAAGGAGTCTGACGGATTGCAGCTCCTAGGGATTTTGCTGCTGCTTTTGAAGTTTGCAGTTTCTCTAAACTGTCATCCGCCTTTTTCCCGAACAAAGAAGAGCCATCGAATGGCATGTTCAAGAGCCAGGCTTGCACATCTGGGGCAAAACCCGACTTTCTCAACCAAGCAAATCTCCTGGTTGATGTACTTGCCGCCATTGCTCTGCTGATACTGTCAGCCGAATCAATGCCCGTCTGGAGGGATTCGCACATAGCGTCTTTACCATCCTGTATAATATTCAGGAACGCATCCCTTTCTTCTCCCTCCGGGATGCAGTCAGCCGCTGTAGAAGCACACTCCCAAAGTGTATGGCTGAACCTAGCAAGGGTGCAAGTAGCATTAACAGATTTTAACGCCATGCTACATGCTGAAAAGACTTTCTTTGCCATAGCATCATATTTTTTATCGTCACTGTCCTGTGGGACGGTAGGATAAGCCGTCTTAACATCGGTAGAGGATGCTGCCTGTACCACCAGACTTTCTGGGGATGGGTGTTTAGACAAAAACTCTGGGTCTGTAGAAGATACCCTGTACTTTGTAGACAGTTTTTTATTTACTGCTGGTAAATACATCTGGGGTTTCCCAGTTTGTCATGATCTTTCTCTGAAGAGCTTTATGAAAAGGCACCACAGGATCCTCCTGTGGGCCTTTGTCAAGAATATCCGTGAGGTCATCTTGTTGAAGATTGTGAAGGTGCAGACAACCCCATGAACTCTGTAATCCTGGCCATTAAGGCTCTGTAGGGGGTTTCAGCATGCTCCCCCGGGTCTGGCTTAGCAAACTCCACCTCAGGGGAAGTGTCTAACCCACTTGCCTCATGTAAAGAATCATGAAGATCCTTTAATCTGCGCTCTTCAGAGGAAAATTCCTCTCTAACTGGGGTTACAGGTCCCTGTAACTCAAATGTGTCTTCCTGTTCAGACAAATCACCCTCTTCTAAAATTGAGGATATAGTTCTCAATTGTTCTGAACTCATAAAGGGAGTAAATCCCATTTCCAAGGCAGAGGGTACCGAACTTGTCATTATTGGCCTCGAAAACGTCGATGTCGTTGACGCCGAAGGCTTCGAGCGTGGCGTCGAAAACAGAGGTGGAGGCCTCGACGACCTCGACAGAATTGGAATTCTACTCGACAATATCAAAGCCATCGACGTCGAGAGCCTGGGGATAGTCACTGGATGTGTGGTAACCGTGACTTTTCTTGGCGTCGACGCCGGTGTCGAAGCTGGCGTCGAGTCGACAGACCCGTGTGTCGAAGGTACCTTCGTCGACTGAACCTTCGAGGAAGGTTTGGAGGTCATAGTCCTGCTCGAGGGTTCGAATCGCGTTTGAGAGTTTTCTTTCTCCGGGTACTGCGACTCGCGGCGTTTTTGACCTTCGGGTCTTTCGACCAGAGCATCGCTCTCGGCAGTCTTCGAGGGGGTCGAGGCCGCTTTCTCAAAGACGCTCATCATATTTTTTCGGAATTCCTCCCATTCAGCCCGGGAACTATGTTTCGTGGGGCAAGGGATTCTTCTTGGCGAAACAGAGGAAGAGGAAGACGGAGAAGGGGATCTTCGACGTCTCCTCTTCGAGTACTTCGATCTCGAGGAGTGATGAGACCCACTCCGAGACCTGGAGCGCGAATGGTGACGAGGAGACAAATGTCTCGACTTCGTCGACGAAGAAGAAGCTTTAAAAGTCTTACCTTTCTCCAGCTTCCCCCTACGCTCCTTCAGGGCCTTAGCTGTCATGGACATACAGTCCTTGCACTCCGAACAATGGTGTTCAGCTCCCAAACACCACAGACAAATTCTGTGAGGATCGGTCAACGACATCTTTTTCCCACAATCTCGACATTTCTTGAAGCCGGATCGAGGAGTTGTCGGTTCCGACGAGGAAGCCATTGAGTACGGATCGAATAACTCGAGGTAAATAGGATTAATCTGACTAAGAACTGAGCAACGGTATTCCGAGGCACTGAGTAAGCGCGGAAAAACGGAACTGAGCAACGGACGCTGCGCGCGGCCTTTATAGGCAGGATGAGGTCGACGCGCAGCGCCCTCTAGAGAAAAAAATTTCCGAGGCCAGCAGAGCTGGAAGGAGATATCTAAGATGAGGAATACGTCGGAGGACACAATCCCTTCGAAGAGTCAAATCAAAGCGAAATGAAGAATGAGGTGTACCAGGTGAAATGAGAAGTAACAGAATCAAAGACATTACAAGAAATCATGGGCACAGGGATAGGCACCGGACACACTGAAATCACAAGGCCAGAGAAAAGGAGCAGAGGTACAGCAGGACAACAAAGCAGCACAGGTGGGCACATGATCAAGAAGGAGCAGCTGCCCCTGAGGGAAGATGAAGGTCAAGCCACAGCAGTTTTAGGAGTGAGCAGTGCCAGGAGGCTGGATACTGAATGTAGGACCAGACAGACAGACAGAACAAAGCACAACACATAGGCAAACGGAGAGGAGAAGCTGCAGCATCAGGACAAAAAAAGCAAGGTGGTGTGGAAGAAAGGCGATAGAGCCACGTCATGCCGGCGAAGGCGGAGAGGCTTCATCAGAGGAGACTAGATACAGGTCTGCTGCGAGTTTGTAATTGCAAAGAGGAAAGCCAGTCAATGCTTTGTGAGGGAACAGACTAACGAGACTGTGACAAAGAAGAGCAGGAACATTTAAGTGGGGGAGCAGTAGTGTTTGAAGACATTTTTAAAAAAACTGCCCCCCCCAGAAGTTCTTACCTTGCCGGGTCTGGATAGATGGGATGTTCCCGGGACCCTGTGCCATCATAGCGGGATAACGAAATGAGAGAGGATTCCAGCAGCCTCCTGAATAAGAAAGGTATGAAAAAAACAAGATGACTTTGTAACTAATCAGTGAAGAGGAAGGGAAGGCAGAAAATGCAGTTGTTTGACACAAAGTATTGTGGGAGCAAGTAGGAATGAGGGAAGAGAATGATTAAGTGTAGAGAGAAGAACGAAGGGGGCAAAAAAACTGAAATGGGATCAGCACAAAGGTGGCATGGAGAGAGAAATTGACAGAACGAATTAAAGTGGGGAATAAAGGAGGCAAAAAAATCAAGAGCAAGAAATAGAAAAGGAAGTGAAGGAAATTAAATTAGGGCAGGTAAAGAAGCATTGCAGTGTGAAACACAGGAAAATAAACAAGAGCAGTTCCACATATCTCAACGATAAACAGCAGCACCAGAGTTCTAGCCACTGGCTGTATTCGGTTGTCACAGAAGGACAAGCCCGACTATTCTTTCAGTTCTTCATTGCAGACATTTTAACTGAATATTTGATTGGTACATAAAGCTTGCCAAGTCTCTCATCCTAATCTTTTTTACTACATTGGGTACTTTACTAATTATATGAAATCTGTTGTCAGCGGCAGCCAGTGGGCATTTCCATGAAAGAGGTTTTAATTAAAAGGCAACACGACCCAATGAGTCTTCTTTCTTCAAAAGCATATGTGAAGACAATTTGCTCCCGAGTGCCATGCACACGTCCAGCTAAGTACCTAGCACACCATCCCGCGTTCCTTGTCAATTCTATTTGCCACATCCAGGCAATTAACAGGCGCTAGCTAACCATTTGTTAGAAGAAATGCAGGATGTGTCCTATGAGAAAAGGGGACTATGAACCAGGAGTAAAACAGTCACTATGGTAACTTGCATTTACTCCTATATCCCATCACCTTCCCTCCATACCTCTATGAGAGGCCACACAAGCACGGTAGAAGCTAGGAGAATGAAAACATTCGTAATCCAAACACAGGATATCATCATACCAGATTGTCTGAATTGGGGTTCTGCTCTGGAAATGAGTCCATTAATGATTCAAGTAATCATCAGTATCCACCTCTATTAGTGCCTTTCAAATGGTTTCAAAGGGAATATATCTTTAAAAAAACAGAAGTGATTTTTGCAAGAACCAAATGTGCTTTAAGGCAAATAGGAGGCAACAACTTCTGAATCACAACACTTAACAATGCAAGAAACTTTCAAGCAGTAATTTGTTGAATTTTGATCGCAAACAAAAAGCCAGTTCGATAACTACTTCCCATTTGTGCGCTCCAAATAGATACAGGGCAGTGAAAGTCCTGATTATGAAGGAGCATTCTGAATTCCATTTTGATGTGGAAAGGTGAGGAAATATCAAGAAACAAAGAAAGGGACCAGTGAAGCACTTGGCTTTGTGGAATTTTGCAGAGGGGTCCTTAGCAAAGGTTGACAGTAATGCGCTAACACTTTGGGCTGCAATGACTGCACAAGAAAATCAGTGTTCCATGAGACCCCACTCGAGATACATGTATGCAAAGGCTTTGAACAGCCAGTACAACATTCCAATCCCACACAGGATGAGGATGCTTGAAGTATGTGGGGATTGTGATGGATACATATTAAAATATTTGACTATTAATCATCAAGAAGTCTGCTTCTGAGTTTCTAAAGGTCCCTATTGCGCCTAAATTGGAGCGCCAGGAGTCGATCTGTATTCCAAGTCTGGCCAGATTGAAGACAAACAGAAGAACATGGTCAAGGGGTGCTTCCAGCAGTTGACTCGTGTAGCTCGAAATACTAGCACAATATCTGTTTTGTTTGCATTGCTTCCTTGCATTGTCTTCGAATGGGAATTCTCAGCAACCAACTTTTTAAGCTTAGCAATCATGGAAAGGTGTGGAACACTTGCCCTCTAGGCTGAGTGAGAAGATCCACCATGAGGGGGAAATGAAAAGGAGGCTGCTCAAACAGACGATGGAGGTCCTAGAATGAATATCTGTTGGACCAGTATGGGAACATCAAAATCAGTGATCAGTTGCAGCTTGAACTGAGTGTGTTTAGTACTGAGGGGGAAAAAGAGAAAAAAGGGGGAAATATGCAGACACTTATGAGCAAGCACATCCCCTGGGCAACCTGGCCTTCTGCCTAAATAGGAGGCATGAAACTGGATATGTTGTAGGATTCTGCTACAAAAAGCCAGATATTGTGAAACCATCTGCTGTGAAAATCTCAATGGCAACATTTGTGTGACCTGACCACATGTTCTGTAAACACAGGTTGCTCTTTTTTTTGATGGACTGATTTACCAACCCTTTTTGCATCAGTTGCAATGTCCGAACTCAACCAATCTGACTCCAATGTTCCCAAGACCCCATGCCCGCTCACGGTTATGGTGTTACAAAGACATCCAATCTATTTTAAGAGTTTCCATGCATTGTGAGCTGTGTGGTTACCTGGCATGTAGCAGTTGATACATAATTCTGAGGTGGCTGCTGAGTCAGCTCAGAGCGCCAGGGTGTTTGGTCTGCCCCTTTCCAGCACCGTAGGGGAAAGTATTTAATCAATGTGTCGGGATGTGTAGAGCAGTAGTTGAGGGGGCCATAGCAGCTTCAATGATGTCAGTCTGTACACTTTTAGTCTATTCTGCATCTTACATTCCTTCACCTTAGGAGGCTGAAGTGTTCTCTTCGACCGCACTTTTGCATCAAACTCACCTCTTTGTCATCTTAGCCAGTGTCCCTTCCACTTCCGAACTGCTGCCACATTATGAAGCCTGAACTGTATACTCTGGAAGCGGCTAGCAAAAGTTGCAGGCTGAGGCAGATCCCAGGAGGTCGGGGGTCTAGTAGAGCTACAGTAAGGGGAGTGTGTTGTCGGTGGCAAGGAGGGCGAAGTAAGAGGCATTGTAGTGCTTTTGGGGGGCTGGAAGAGCTACTGAAAACCAGACTCGAACACTGGATTAGATTAATGCCCTTATAGTCTGAAGAGAGACTGGGCAGAAGAGATACCGAGAGCATAACTGTGCATAATATTGCAGTATGACACATCTGCAAGTTCATCACTGCACTCCCTATGTTCCCACACAACCCCAACCTCTGAAACACTCTCCCTCACCCAGGTAATAAGCACAAACAATGCTAGCAGGTAAAACCATATTCTACTTGCAGAGCTTTTGTTACAAATACATCGATTAAGGAGTAGAAGCAGCAGAGTACAGACCAGTGCAACACCTAATGGACTCCATTTACCTTGACTTAGTTTCTACACACATTGTCTGTCTGATTTCCTGCATCTTAGTCAAGTGTATTGTTAACGGGACCTGCAGTTGGTTTTATGGGTCTCTAAATAAGCCTGGCATGAACAGTAAGATTCCAAAAAGGAACACCTATCTAGTACATAAGCTCGGAAGGGTTGGGGCACCAAGATGCCGTTAGGCACAGTTTGAAACATCCTCCCAATCGAACCCTGTGTTACAAAGCCTCTATACTAACTGGAAGGTCAATTGGCTCTCTTCTCGCCATTGGAAACAGCTGGGATCAGAAGATAGATTTGGCAAAGAGCTAAGGCCAACTATGAGTGGAGTCATGTAACAATGATCCCAGACCTTCAGTTATACATCTGGGAAATAGAAATGCCCAATCAGAGGTAGAGGGAGCGAACATCGGCTAAAATACTTCAGACTAATGCAAGGGTAACACTAATACACTACATGTTGCCAGAAATCTAGACCATGCAATGCATGCGATTTCTACTGGAAGTGGCAAGGGTGCACCCACCCATTAGCATTCCAAAATCAAATCAACAATCCGGACCATGAGGAAATAATTAAGCTAGAAACGGTTGTTCTTTACCGAATGAGAATACAGTGCATGCTGAGTGAGAAGGATTGTTTGCATGCCTTGGAGGTTTTCTTGGAATCAGTTTTATAAAACAGGTTGGTAAGTTGCAAGACATTCCCTCACCCTTAACATTGTTCCATGGCTGGTTTTGCACATATTATACTTGGAACATCTGATAAACAACTGAAAATGATCTTGGGACAGTGCACTGGACTGTTTGAAGCCAGAGAGGCTAAGTGGTCTCTTCAAATCGGATGTGCAGCCGAGCAATACGAGTGTTCGACAGGGTTGCAATTGAGGAGGGGGGGTTGCAGGAGGGAAATAGCAATTGCGAAGCAAGGTCTGTCCGCACTCAGGAACTGGTTTGCCCATGGCCGGATACGCCTCAGAAATGGCTGGACCATCCAACAGGCGATAGAAGCTTTAGAAGCCTGGGTGCTGGGAGACGTACCCCTGAACGTGATTAACAATGTATCAGATTTTGAGGGGCTTGGCTACGAGAGCCACGTGAGGAGTTGAGTTCTGGGAGAGCTCCCGAGATCCGGCATTCGATCCTGAATATAAGTGCACACACGCACGCAGTTGTACCCTGAAAATTCGGGCGCCCATTTATGAAGGGGGCGCACGAGTATCCTGTAAGTCTGGAGCCTGAGCGAATGCAGAGGACTGCCTTGCGGGCATCGCCGGGCCAACGCACTCCGGGGCTGAGACCCCAAAATGGCGGATGCGAGGAGCCGACAAAGGAGTCAGCTAGCGGAGCTGAGATGGCGTCGGCATTGAGGCGACGCCAGACAGAAGCAAGCTACGGCGCATCGGAGCCCCTCCAACACCCGCTGGGACACTGATGTGTGGCTCCAGAGGGTCAGAAGCAGATGCGGCCACGCAGACTCCTGTCTCGCAACGCCCTCGGCCAGGATGTAGAGAGGCACGGCTGCTCCTGGCGCTGAGGTGGGTGCGGGACCAGCCGCGCGAAACGAGGGAGACCCATCGCTAGCCCGCGCCTGTGCGGATGCATCCGGGGCTGGGTAAACGGGCGAAAGTGTGAGTAGAAGCGCCCGGACTCCTGGGAGCCCCGCGCAATTGGAAAAAAGATCGCTCAAGTGAGCAACGAAACGGAGGCTGCGGGAGCACTCCATTATGGGCAGGAGCCGCGGCAGGCGCAACAGAGGAGTGTGCCTGCCGAGAAATAACCCGGCCGGCGAAGGAGTGCCGACTAAGAGCGCGAAGAGATCAGCCTGGAAACCAAGCCTGGTGCCTTGGACAGCACAAACAAGTATGGCGCCTGCATATAAGGGACGTTCACAGAAGGCAATAAGAAAATAGCATTGGGCCACCTTGAGTCAGAGGCATGAACAGTACTACCTTAGACAGGTTGGAAGACACACACCCCTAGCCTATTCAGGGAACAAACATTGGGGCACAGTGAAGTGTGTCTGGTGGAGGCTCCACAACCAGCACCTTTGTGGAGAAAGTGACGGCAACTTGGTGTGGTTTACGGTGGACGCGCGCTGGGCCAGCGTGCGCACCCTGGTAGCCCCATAAGCACTGGGGTGTGCGCCCACGGACCCAGACCAACAAGGGCTGGAGCTCGATTCTTGAGAGGATTGCATAGCTCAATAACAATTACGTGGGAGGACACTGCTCACTCCAGGAGCAGAACCAGCAGTCGGGGGGAACTCGTGACACTGCCTGCCCGGGCCCCGACACAAGCAGCAATTTAACCTACCGAGGACCAGAGGCCATATGTGGTGGTGTCTGAACAAACAGCTCTGCCACACCACGATGACTACCAAACTCCCTAGAACAAAGGGCAAGCAACACACTCTTGAAGAATACACCAGAGCATCACCAGGAGCGGAAGGGGCCAGAAGCAAAGATAAAATCCTCGCTGGTGGCATGGACACTATGGGCAAAGACCAGGAGATCCTTGCTGTGATTGCTGACCTGAAAGTGGCTTGGGAAACTAAACTGGGATTGGCCATGAACGAGATGAAAGCGGCATTGGAGCTCAAAGTCGGGGCAGTACAAGAGGAGGTGAATCTTCTCCGGCAAGATGTCAGGTCGTTGGCAGAACGCATAGGTGACCTAGAAAAAGAGGTGGCCCCGAATACAGTGGCGTGTGCAGCTCACAAATCTGTACTTCATGCCCTGGTACAACGAGAGGGCAACCTAGAAAGTAGAGCGGAGGAGGCGGAAGGACGAGCCCGCAGGAATAACATACGGATCGTTGGATTGCCTGAAGGAGCCGAGGGACCCAACCCTACGGAGTACATCGAATCGATGCTGCTGCAGGAGATAACCAGAGGAGTGCCGACTCAGGGGTTTGCTGTGGAAAGGGCACATAGGGCCCTGATGAGGAGGCCACCACCGGGAGCCCCCCCCCCCAGGCCGTTGATAGCTAAGATCCTGAACTATCGCGATCGGGAGAAAATCTTTGAACACTTTCGGAAGGGTGGAACGATACAAAGAGCGTTGGCAAACATAACCGCGTACCCGGATTACACCCTGCAGGTGCAACGCCGACGTATGAACTTTGGGGCCGTGAAAAGAAGACTGCGTGAAGCAGGCCACAAGTATATGTTGATCTACCCTGCAAAACTGAAAGAAAGTGTTCCACAAGAGCAGAACATTGTTTTTTGAAACCCCGGAGGACGCCATGGGGTGGCTGGACACGCAGAGCTGCCCCCAGGAATCCGGTATCCAGATAGGAGAAGGCGCAGGTAAGTAACATGCAACTGTGGCTCCAGTGATGGCACAGTCCAAGACATTGGGACTTGAATATAGTACAGGTCATAGCCTTTGGGAGAGTGCAATAAGGGCTATACATATTTGCATGATCCGGGAGCACGAGAAGTTAGATAACAGCAGGGAGCCTTACAGAACCAACAGTCATACCCCCATAACGAGTAGATTAGTTAGGTCACCGGTAGTCCGGCGACACCCTTCCGAGTTCCTGTCCTCGGCATTCCGAGGCAGGACTAAACGCGGGTGAGCCTGAGATCCAGGGATGGAGCTGGGCATATGCCTGAGATCCAGGGATGGAGCTGGGCACTTGTTGGGGTTGGGTAGGGTGGGGGGAGGGAAGGGATTGTGTGCAGTGTTGGTAGTTGGGGAGTTTTTGTTGGGAACGGGAGGGGAACAAGCCCAATCATGTGTCAAATCAGGCGGGAGGGAGAAACTGGGAGGGGACGCAGGACAACCCATGGATGGCGTTGGGTAGCCTTAGGGTGGTGACCTGGAACGTGAGGGGCCTCAATAGCTATTTGAAGCTGAATAAAGTAATGATGTACCTGAGAAGGCTGAAGATTGATATAGCACTACTACAGGAAACCCATCTCACTAGGGAGAAGCTGGAGGTGGTCCAGAGAAAATGGAGAGGGTGTACCACAGGAGCCACATACTCCGCTTACGCGAGGGGGGGGGGGATCATCACGTGGGTGGCACTGCATGTACCATTTCAACTGCTTCAGACCACGATAGACCCAGAAGGCAGAATGACAGTGGTGAGGGGGATGCTGAAAAACAGGGAAGTGAGCATTATAAATGTATATGCCCCTAACCAAGATACAGCGGCCTACTTTAGGACCCTGGTATGGCAAAATTGGCCCCCTATTGGGCAGCGCGATCTTATGGGGAGGGGATTTTAACTGTATATTGAACCCTAAAATGGACAGATCAGATGGCAAACTAGACAGGCCCACTCCAGCCGCAAAGGCATTACAGACCCTACTGAGAGACTTGGGACTCGAAGATGTTTGGAGACAGTTACACCCAGCAGATAGGCAGTACTCACAGTATGCGGCCCCACATAACCTGGACACGAGGCTGGATTACATTTTCGCCGCTCCGGAGCTGGTAGGAGAGATGACTGGTGCAGACCACCCCCCCTTGGTTCTGGAGTGGCGAAACCAGCCTCCAAGAGAGAGAATCCCGACGTGGAAGCTCAGAGCTGAGGCCCTGCAGGACTCGGGATTCCGGGAGGACTTGCGGGTGGCGATCAGCGAGTATTTTGACACTAACACAGGTAGTGTTTAATCGGTGGGAACCTTGTGGGAGGCATTCAAAGTAGTAATACGGGGAGTAGCCATATCAAAATCTAGAGGGCTCCAAGGGGGAATAGAGCGGGAGTTGCAAGAAACAGAGAGGGCGCTGGAAGACATAATGCGTAAGGGGGGCACCGCACAGGAGGATGTGGAAAGGACGAAGCTTTTACACCAAGCCAGCAGTGAGCACTGGGATAGGCTGTGCAAGCCGAATTACAAGAAATATGTCGAAAGGCAACACGTGAGTGGAGACAAGCCGGTTAGGCTGTTGGCCTGGTTATATAAAAATGAAACACCCAGGTCAGCGATCAGGGAAATTAGAGGGGACGAGGGTCAGTGCTTGGACACCCAAGAGGGAGTTAATGAGGGATTCCTTAGATCCACACTGGGGGGGGGTTCGCATCTCATATTATTGTACGCCGATGATATACTCTTATATCTTCGCTTCCCAGAAGAAAACCTACAATATGTCCCGGAGGTGATGGAACGATACGCCACCCTCTCGGGCATAGCGGTGAACCCCAAGAAATCAAGCAAGTTCCCCCTGGGGTGGTACATATGTACCCTGCCTAGGAGCCTACCGCTCTTGCCAATACCCTGGCAGACCGAGACGTTCCGGTATCTAGGAATCAACATATACCACTCGCCTGAGCAGGAACACAAACACAATACAGTAAAGGCAGTGGACGGTATTAAGAATAGCAGGGGTTTTAGTCCGGACTGCCCTTGGCCATGATGGGTAGAGCGGCTTTGATTAAGATGTTAGTCCTGCCTAGACCGTTCCATTTTTTTGCAAATATTCCGTATGCGATCCCCAAACGCTTTTTCGTTAAACTCCACAGCTTGTGCAGGGGTTTCTTATGGCACAACTTCAGGAAGACTCGTGTGACAAGGGGGGGTGGGGGGGTGGGGGGGTATAAACCTGCCGAACTTTGAGTTATATTATCTGGCGGGACAGTTGCAATTTGTGGCCAGGTGGCTGTCTGAAGAAGAAACAGCCGAAGCCAGGCTATTGTATAAGGACCCTGCACCGTTCTTCCAAAAGGTGCTAGGAATGGCTAGACCGCTGGTGCTAGGTTGGGAAACTTGGCGTAGGGCATGGCAAATGGTGGGAAACCCAAACCCATTCTCCCTGCAGGTGCCGTTAGTGGCGCTATGCGGGGAGGACCTCCAAATGATAAAAGGGATCTGCAGATATTGAGAACTGGTGGGCCTGGCAACCCTTGGAGATATATGGCAGGAGGGGGGATGGGGGGTTCGCACTGGACTTTCAGAAACTAGTAGAGGATACCGGGGTGCACGAAGGGCAGCGTATTACTTATACCAGAATTATTAAACAGGTGCGAGAAAGTTGGCCCGAGGCAGTGCTCCCGGAACAGCCTGATGCAGCCATCGAGACGATGTACGATATTTCGGAGGGTGGGCATGAAATATCTCATCTATATGAGCTGCTGGGGACTAGGGTGGGAAAGGAGCCGCTCCAACTGAGGCGAGATTGGGAGGAGGAAATGGGAGAATCCATGTTGGAAGGGCAATGGGATAGAGCTCAAAGGTATCATAAGAAGGTGTCCCGAAATGCGAGGCTTCAGCAGATTCAATTGTATGTCACTCATAGGGCATACATGACCCCCAGTAAAATCGCCAAGTTTGGAAGCCTGACAGCACAAAAATGCCCACGGTGCAGGGAGGAGGTAGCAGGAATGCTACACATGTTTTGGGCTTGCCCAGAGGTGGGGAGGTTTTGGATGGAGCTGAAAACATGCCTCGAGGAAAAAGGAATTACTTTGGAGTTGGAGTCAGCTTGGGCATGTATGCTGGGGAGTTTTACCAGACCACGTAACCTGAAGCACATCAGTAAAATTAAAGACCTGGCCTACATTCTGGCCAAGCGGAGAAATGCAATGGGCTGGAAGGCAGCCCAACAGCCTAGAATTCAGATGTGGTGGGCGGACCTCATGAAATGGGCAGAGGCAGAAACGGCTGCATGGTACGAAGCAGTCAGCAGTGGGGGTGGGGGGGGAGAGGTGGGACCCCTGATAGCATGGAGGCCTCGATGATAGGACCCTCCCAGGCCAACTATAGTGAAGATGATACGTAAGAGATAATCGAAGCAGATACGCCTGGAGATATGTAGGCAAGGACAGGTAAACGGGCACTCGAGTAAATGGGATGGGAGGGGGCAGGACCGAAATGTTAATTTGTAACAAATGATGTGAATAATAAATGCGGATGTCCTTAAGGTTTGTAATGTTTGGTGTTTTGTTGATAAAATAATAAAAACTTAAAAAAAAAAACAATGCATCAGATTTCCTGAAGGATTTCGTCTGAGAAAGATAGAACTTGAACACTCTTGAAGTCCAAGGAATGCAAAGCCTTTTCTGCCTCGGACTACAGGTTTGGGAAGAACACAGACAGGCAGATTTGCTGATTCAAATGGAGAGACTACCTTGGGCAAAATGTTTGGATGAGTGTGCAAGATGACCGTGTCATTATGAAACGTGGTGAAGGGCTTGCATAAAGAAAACGCCTGCAGCTCGCTAACCCTGCACACAGAAGTTAGCGTAACCAATCTTGCGGTCTTTGATGTCACCAGCTGAATGTCCACAAAGGCCCTCGTTATTCTTGGGTAACGCAAAAATCCTGAAGTAGTAGCCGGAGCCCCTCCACTGCCTGCATCTCCAAAAGAGAGGCTCTCCTGTAATAGAACCAGGGACCCTAGCTTAAGCAGAGCAGGAGAGGAAGGTAGCGGGAAAGGAAGAGAGAAACGAAAGCCTGTGGAGACTATAGAAACGATCCAAGGACTCTTGAAACCACGCTTCCAGCTGTCCTGAAAGAGAGCAGACAACCCTCTAGAGGCAAGCTGTGTTCCCTGATCATTACGACATCGCTTTTTTGGTGTCTGAGGCGGGTGCGGAGGAGGTGTAGCAGAAAGAAACGTGCAGAGTCCTCTGCGGTTTCCTCCTGCGGTCACTGGGGGACCTGTCAGGCCTTCGCGCACTGCCGTCTCGAAAACCCTTGAAGCCGATGAAAGCGCATGTTTGAAGTAGGTCCTGCCCTGGGACTGAGGGAAGGACTTCTGCCCTGGCTTAGTCAAGATGGCCAGGGATTTGGCGGTCTGCATACAGGTCTTCTTTTCCGTCAGTTTGTCATGAGTGGAAGAATGAAAAAGATCCGACCCCTCAAAAGGAAGATCCAGGATCCTAACCTGCACATCAGAGGAGAAATTTAAGTTACTCACTGTAGTGACTCGAGTACTCATAGTCCATAGTCCCCTTTCCTCCATCCTTGTGAGCATCCGCAACATGGGGACGGTACCGGAATCTTTGTCAACGAAAAAACATAGCTTCCCCTTTACACATTTAGTATAGCATGCAGGGGCGCAGTTTTGAGGCGTGGGAACGCACGTCCGAGGCCCCACCCTCTGGCGCCATGCCTCACCTCGGTCTCCTTTGAACATATCGGACGCTTAGCTACCTGGCTACAATTACACATATTAGCCCTTGGCATACAAGTGGGGGAAGGTGGGTGGGACGTATGGAGGGAAGGGGACTATGAGAACTCTTGTCACTACAGTAAGTAACTAACTATTCATACGTCCGTCCCCTTTCTTCCATCGTTGTGGATGATTCCACCGAACAAGAAACATAGGGTGAAGCTGTGATAAAATGCCTCATATCTAGGATGAAGCAAAAAGGTTCTTCAGAACTACCTGACCAAACTCTGCATAGCGTGTAGAGCTGGTGTCCAATGAATAGTGCTTCCAGAAGGCTAATGCAGTGGCCCAAGTAGCCGCCCTGCTGATGACTACCCGTGAAGCGTGACAGCCGTGGCCTTGGATCTGACCGCATAAGCATGAATCCCCTCAGGAACAGGTTTGTCCATGGCCATATACTCCTTTGAAATTGCCTAAACAATCCAACAGGCAATTAAATTCTTATGAGAGCTGGGGAAAGAACCCCAAAAGTCACAAAAGTGCCTCAGACTTCCTGAAGGATTTCGTCAAAGATCAAACTGAAGGACTCTCTTAAGGTCCAAGGAATGCAGAGCCCTCTCTGCCTCTGACTGCGGGTTCGGGAAGCAAACCGGCAGGCAGATCTCTTGATTCCGATGAAACGGCGAGACCACCTTGGGCAAGAGCTTTGGGCAGGGGCGCAAGATGGCCTTGTCATTGTCAAACGTGGTTAAGGGCTCGCACAAAGACAGCGCCTGCAGATTACTAACTCTCCGCGTAGAGGTGAGAGCCACCAATAAAATAATCTTTAGCATCACCAAGCGGATGTCCACAGACGTCATCTGCTTCAAAGGCTTGCGTTGCAAAGCAGCAAGAACCACATTGAGGTCCCAGACCAGATGTGCTCTGTGCACAGGAGGAAAATCCTTGACAAAGCCTGAAGATGGGCCTTAACCACCAGGTTGGATGCTAAAAACACATGCTCAGGGGAATTCTTATAAGCCCCAATGGCTGCTAAATACGTGCAGCAAAAAACCACCTGAACTCCAGAACGATCCAGGGGTGCTGAAAAGGCCAGTAGGTCATCCAGAGGACAGGTGACCGGGTCCAGCCCCTTGTCATAAGCCCAATGGCAGAACCTAGTCCACCTGCTCTTATACCGACGCTGGGTGGAGGGCCTGCTGAATGATGTCCCAGTTGTCACCCGAAAATTGCACGTGCTGAAGCCACCGCTGATCAGGAAGCAAGCCGCAAGAGCCATTTTGGCTGGGTCCGGATGATCAACTGCCCTGCTGAGTCAGGAAGCCCCTGCTGGGGAT
The DNA here is from genome assembly GCF_040938575.1 of Ambystoma mexicanum. Classification (NCBI taxonomy): domain Eukaryota; kingdom Metazoa; phylum Chordata; class Amphibia; order Caudata; family Ambystomatidae; genus Ambystoma; species Ambystoma mexicanum. Next base: position 414,048,126 of record NC_090934.1, on the reverse strand, counting down.
CGGAAGGTGGATGGGACCCTGGGAGACAACTGCAGCAGATCCGAAAACCAGGTACTTGAAGGCAAGGGGGGTGATAACCAGGATGAGGCTGCAACCCCACGGAAGCCCAGTACTTGCTGAGGGTCCATTGGAGCAGAGGGATGGGCGAAAACGCACAACACCTGCGGCTGCGCCAACAGACCTGCAAGGCATCCCCCAGGGACCCCACACCTGCCCATGAAGCAAACTGGGGGCACTTGGCAAACTGGGGGATGCAAACAAATCCAAGTCTTGAACCCCAAATGCTGGAACTGGGGTAACACGGAGTCGTTGTGCAACTTCCACTCTTAGGTGTTGAAACCCAAGCGGCTCAACTCATACGCTTCTGCATTGCTGTCCCTCGGGAGGTGGACTGCTGAAATCCAGAGCTCGTCAGTCAGGGCCCATTGCCAGATTGAAGCTGCATCCGTGGGGGATGGCCACCGGGGGGCGCACGGATGAAGGACTTCAGTTAGCGCTCCTCCGTAGCTCAGGCCCCCTTTTCCTGCAAATGTGCCCCCATTTGCCCCTCAAGCGACAGTCCTACAATGAAAAACGACCCTCTGGATTCATGGAGTATCCAGCACACAAAAACCCGACGAAAATCGTGTGGAGGAATCCCAAGAAACTAATGTTGGTTCGGGTGGCCCGGCATTAGGAAACAGAACCCTGAGAGCTAGCTACCTGTGCCAAAGAAGCGGTGCGGACAGGTTTCTCGAACGGCAGAGCCCAACAAGCTTAAGGCTCCTTAGAAGCCGGGACACGAACACCAAGTCAACCTGAAGGGAGGCTCTGACCGCTTGCTTGGACGATGCAGTGTCCCACGGTATCGAAGGCCATGCGGCACCATATGGACCCCTCCCCCATTGGCATGGACGTTGAGTAAAACAGTGAACAAGGAGGTAAGCGCAACCCCTCCCCCCCACCAGTCATGGCAACAACAGCGGGGGGAGGGCGCAGACTTTGAAAGCGGGGAGGTATCTAGGTTTCCGGACCAGCAATGTGCAAGTATCGGAGCCCACACCGCTGCAGCTAGTAACATCACGCACCTAGGACACACTGGGAGTATCAGATGGCTCCTGCACGCTGCCCATGAGAAATATTAGGCCGCGTTTATAGATGTACACCACCTCATTCATCAGAAACAGTGCTGTAGACTCTCTCTCGTCAGAGGCCCCCGCTGGGTACAGGCATCATAAGCAGAGCACTCACCACACATACAACCCGGTGGACCTGGCGGGCACATCAGGTGCTGCTGCACGCAGATACGAGGACAGCATTGCATAGGCACGGGAACGAGGCCCACGCTGATAAACTACAAGCTCAAGCGAACACCAGAAAAATCGAGTAGCATTGCACGGACAGCAGCAGTTCCCTTGCCGAAAGGCGGCCATTACTGTAGAACGTACAGGTGGCGTACACCAAAGGCTGCAACCCCAAGTGAGGACAAGAGCCCTGCGTCCTCCCCCATCCCAAGAAACAACTGCGACTGCCACTCAGCGCATCACCAGGCGATCTTGAACCAGGTGGGGTCCACGTAAACTGGTGGACCCTCGTTGAATCAGAGTCACTGGAGGCAGGTCAGAACGACAGACACACAGACAGATAGAATGAAGTTGCAAGTTCCAAACGCAACACATGAGGGGAGGGCCCCCTTATGAGGGGCATGTGCCTGCCTCACAGACTTGGGAAGTCTGTCACAACCAAGGGAGATCTAGAATTTGGCCCTAAACTATAAAAGACATGTGAGCTGCACACCCGAAACAACAAGTCCCACTCGCTCTTCCAGGCCCTTGATGCCATACTACACATTATGCAGGAACCACAGCGCTGAGATGAGTCCCCCTTTGCTGTGGATCATAGTAGTGCACAAAGAACCAAAACCTGGAGGAAATGGAGCATGAGTCTGGTGCCCCTAACTGACCGTCCAGAGGAACCCTGACAATCATAGCGGGACTGCATCCCCGGAAAGAGATAGGGACAACCCCCAAATCAAGTGAAGGCGCGGGATAACCCCCGACGAATGCAACGAGGAGACAACGGTGTGTGGCCCCCGACTCGGGACGTGTGCCCGTCCGCGTCAGACCAAGACCGATGGGAGGTGCCCTGAGGTGACCGACCTAGTGACAACTCGACCAAAGAGCACCCCCACGGCAGCCCTCCTGTGGATAATACGGTTCCTCCACTCTGGTTACCAACATAACTTCCCCCTCTGCACGCACAAGTGAGAGGGAGCGTCTCGAATCATCCAGATCCTTGGAGGCAGCTACAGGCAACAGGATTAGTGCATGGATCCCCGAAACAGGCTGGCAGATTTCGCATACCCAGGTAGAAAGGAAGATAGCGACCCAAACAGAGACAAGGCGATGGCGACTGGAAACCAGGACTCAATGGCCACCAAAGGTGACGTCGCCTCACTGTTGGAGGAAATAAGAGGCATGCATGCTGATATTGGTGTCAAAGTGGACAAGATTAACACCAGGCTGGACAAGATGGAGGCGAGGCTACAGGAGGTAGAACATAACCAGTCCTCCCTCGACACCACAGAAACACAAACGGACGTACACTTAGGCGAAATAGAGCGACGAGAAGCGCAGATGGTCCTAAAGATGGATGAGTTAGAAAACCGAGAAAGGAGGAATAGCCTGTTTTTTTGGAATTCCGGAAAAGGAGTGTGAGACAGAAGGCAACCTCAAGAGTATAATCCATCAGATTCTAAAATGCCTTTTTGAAGATGACTCGATCAATGTCACCAAGATTGAGAGACTCTACAGAGCCGGAGGCACGGCAGGGGGCCCTAGATCGGTCTAGGTACACATCCACGATTACCCCTACAGGCTCAAGATCCTAGAAAAGGCAAAAGGACCAGTAACATTGGGCACGGCCCGCATCTCTATATTGCAAGACCTTTCATCCTTAACCCTCGCCAAGAGATGTCTATGCCAGCCTTAACCAAATGGTTAAAAGATAAAGGCTAGCGGTACAGATGGGGGCTTCCTTTCTCAATCACCATCAGAGAGCTACTCGGGGAAGGGGACCGCATCCCAAGAAATGGGAGAGGAGGAGACGTAAACAGGATGGAAGGTGAAGGGACCCAAACAGAGGAGAATTCCAGGCTCAAGGAAATTTTTCAAGCTCAATGCACCTTCGCCCAATACAACTTAAAGTGTCCTGCGAACATGCCAACAACATGATGGAAAGAGGCGTGCACATACATGAACCTACCAGGTGAGCACTGTTCATGAGCAATGCTCAGACCGGTGAACACCGGACACACAAACTGTTGCCCAGCCTGTTAAGTTACGACAAATTCAGTTACGTTGAGCTATGATACAGTTATTAGAGTTATGCAGTAAAGAGTTTATTGCGAAAAATGGGGGGGGGGCACCCAACAGTATGGTGATCAGGGCAGAGGTCTGGGCAAATGACTCGGACTCACCTAGACTCATCTAATGATGCCAACTAGGCGGGACCAAGCGCCTTGGGGGGGGGGGGGTATAGGGAGGTGAGGGAATTGGAGGGGGTTGGGGAGGAGAGATGGGGGGGGGGGAATAGGGAAAACTCATTTAGCAAAAAGACTCGCATCATGACCTGTACCACACTTAAACACATTGAAACCAGGGAACCTGACCGGCTTGGGGTAGTAGGTGTAGAATATTAATATTTCACATGGCGACAGCAATGACATCTCAAGTGTATGATAGTCTTCGTGTATGCACACTGAATGTCAAGGGCATAAATTCACCCACAAAAAGATCTCTAGTAGCGAGAGAGTTCAAAAGATCTGAAATCGATGTTCTCTTTCTACAAGAAACCAGATACTAGAAGGGAGATGAGCGCAGAACCCAGAGAACTTTTTAGTGGGCACATACTAGGCACTATAACTTTCAAGTGGGCGGGAGTCGGAATCCTAGTACAAAGAGGATTGCACATGGAGATCACAAAGACTTGGTCAGACACGGATAGAAGAGCACTATTAATATCAGAGCTAATATCAGAGCTCATTTGAAAAAAAAAGGGTCTCTTGCCACAATATACGCTCCCAACCAGGGCCAAAAGAAATTCCTGCAAAGGGCTTTAGAAACAATGGGAGAGGCACAGGGTCACCTCATACTGGGAGGAGATTTTAACATACGGATGGATGTAACACTTATAGACAAGCTGAAGGGGAAACGCTACCTGAATCCACAGGTCAGGGAGCAACAGAGCTAGGTGTGACCCTCCAACTCAACGGCCTGAGGGACACCTGGTGACACCAACACCCACAAGAAAGAGGCTTCACTTTCTATTCCTCCCCAAATGGTACTCTCACGAGGATCGACTACCTTTACGTGTCGAGAGACCTGTCGGAAATAATGGGGAACACACAAAACCACCCGATCTCATGGTCAGACCATGACATGGTGTCCTTAGATATGAACTGGGAGGGTCTATGCCCCCAAAGCTCAAAATGGCAGTGCAACGACACTATGGAAATACCCGATCTTCCAAGAGGAAATGGAACACGAAATTTGACAATTCTTTGTTACTAAAGCATGGGGGAGGTAAGAAGGAACCTGGCGTGGGACGCGGCTAAGGCCACATGGAGAGGTGTCCTCATTAGGGATAGATGCCCGCAAAAAAAAAAAGAAAACGCACGCTTATAGAGAAAAGACATAGGGGAAAACAGAGTGGCGGCGGAGACGCCTGCCCAAACTTCCCCCATGGAGAGACAGGAGTATCTTATAGAGGCTAGAGGCCTGAGGGAAGAACTAAAGTAGCTGGAAGAAAGTAAGATTGTCCGGAACGTACAGTTCCTCAAGCAAAACTCTACGATAAAGGGGACAAAGCAGATGCACTCCTGGCGGCGCGACTACGGAAACAATGTGCCGAGAGGTGGGTGACCGAAGTAGAGGGGGTGTATGGTAAGAACAAGAGCACAGAAGAGGGAATTCAGGAGGCTTTTGCTTCTTTTTAAGGAACTTTATACAAAATGAAGGTACAGCGTCCGCAGGTGCCGTTGATCGTTACCTTCCGTCCTTGTCAAAAGCAGAAGCGGATGCCCTAGAAAGCCCAATCCCAGGAGCGGAAATAAAGACAGCCATCGGGTGCCTTAAACTAGGGAAAGCTCCAGGTAATAACGTCTTCACAACGGGGTTCTATAAAACATTCTGAGCAACTCTGATCCCATTCCTGACGACACTCTACAACAATATCATTGATACTAGGTGGGCGCCAGACACCTTCGCCCAGGCCCTTCTCACTGCGATACCGAAAGAAAGCAGAGACACTAAATGTTGTAGATCCTACCAACCAATATCGCTCCTGAACATTGATGCAAAAGAACAAGTTACTTACCAACTGGTAACGTTCTTTCGACTGGACGTTCCTCCAACGCATTCCATATCTTTGAAATGTAATGTCCACAACTGTGCACTTCGGAAACTTTTTCAACAGAGGGCGTCCTGCGTCGATGACGTCGGGTCGATGTCCCTCGAAGGCCTCCGTCGTGGGCAATGTCACTGGATGTTATAAATAGGACGCATGGCTCCCGTAGCCTCAGTTTAAGTTTTTTCCCTCAGAACGTGTGCACCACTCTCATGCCAGCATGCCTGCACATAGCCTTGCGGAAACGGAAGCTCCAATCGCATAGGTAATTCTCCAGAACTGCAGGCTGGAGGGGGATGTGGAATATGTTGCAGGAACATCCAGTCGAAAGAATGTTACCAGTTCGTAAGTAACTTGTTCTTTGAATGGATTGTGTCCTTCAACGTATTCCACATCTTTGAAAGACTCCCAAAGCAGTACCAGTAAATGGAGGAGGGAAAAGAATTTCGAGTACCCAATCAGATTGCGGAATAAAGAGCCGCCTTACCAAAGGCCATATCCTGACCATGGATTGTATCCAGCAAATAATGCTTAAAGGTGTGAAGCGAAGCCCATGTAGCGGCATCACAAATATTCCTAATAGGAACACCCCGCTGGAGGGCGGTGGAAGCAGCCACGCCCCTAGTGGAACGAACTCGCAACCCTTCAGGAGCGTCCTTACCTGCCAATCATTAACACTCCGTAATGGTGGATAATCCACCTGGACAACGTCTGTTTGGTAACAGCCTGGTCCAATCGGTGTCCAGCATATCCTACAAAGAGTTGATCGTCCACTCTGACCCTGGACATCCTAGAAATGTAAAAGCTCAGAGCTCTCCTGGGATCCACTCTATGGAGTCGCTCCTCTTCCTTGGGAGGATGAGGAGGATGAGGAGGAGGAGGAGGATAGAAAGAAGGGAGAACCACCTTCTGACTCAAATGATATTCTGACACAACTTTAGGTAGAAAGGAAGGACGTACCCACAGTACTATCCTGTCCTTGTGGAACACAGTAAAGGGTGGCTATTGGGAAAGTGCCTGCAATTCACTCACTCTGCGAGCGGAAGTAACCACAACCAAGAACACAGTCTTGAAGGACAATAATCTCAAAGGACAACAGTTCAAAGGTTCAAATGGAGCACCCATGGGGAATTTCAAAACCAAATTCAAATCGCAAACCGGCACCTGGAAAGGGGACGGCGGGAAGACATTAGTCAGTCCTTTAGGAAATTGAAAAATCAAAAGGAATCTTAAAGTAAGAACATTCTTCAGACGAGAGCTTAAAGATAGACAGCGCCACCAGGTAACCCTTAATGGTACCCACATGAAGGCCCCTGTTGGACAAAAAGTAAGAAAGATAAAACCATAGGAATGGAGCACTGAAAAGGATCAACATTGAGTCCTCTGCACCAGTTGCAGAACTTACTCCAACGGTACAGAGATTTTGTTGCTGGCGCCTGGCTGAAAGCAAAACCTCCATCACGTCATCCGGGAGGTCCCAATCCTTATATCTCAACCTTTCAGATACAAAGCATGAAGGTTGAGAGTCCTGACCTCTGGATGGAGAACCTGCCCCCGCCGCCTGCCCCGCCCCGCCCCGCCCTGCTCGCCGCGCATGCGAGAGAGGGAGAGCAGATCCTCTCGGTAAGGAAGACGGCGTGGAGGGCAGACAGACATTTCCAGAAGGTTCAGGTACCACGCTCTACTGGCACAATCCAGAGCAATGAGGATCATGTGGGAACTGAACCTCTGCAACACTTGAGGAATGACCGGGACTGGAGGAAACGTGTACAGCAGCGGGAATGACCCATCCACTACGAACGTGTCTCCTAATGCTCCTCTCAGAGGAAATTCCCTTGAGCAGAATCTCTCGCACTTCCGGTTTGCACTGGTGGCGAAGAAATCCACTTGCGGGGTTCCCCAAAGGGCGAAGATCTCCTGAAGGACTTCCTGAGCCAACTCCCTCTCGTGAGAGATCGTGCTCTGCCTGCTCAGAGCGTCCACTGCCGCATTTTCGTCTACGGCCAGATGAACTGCCAAGACCGAAATTCCCTGCTGGATGGCCCAAAACCAGAGCTGCATCGCCTCTCTGCACAATGGGAGTGGCCCTACCCCCAGCCCCCATTTTGTTGAGGTAATACATGGCCACTGTGTTGTCCATCATGATCAGAACACATTTCCTCCGCACACCGACAGAAAAGCCTTCAGGGCTAGCCTGATGGTCCTCAGTGACCACTGGCTGACAAGTCGTCGGCATGAGCGCCCCATCCTGTAAGGGAAGCATCCGTCACTACAGTCACCTCCGGCCATGGTTGCCAAAACGGCTCCCCCATCATCAGATTCCCCTCGGCCCACCACAGAAGATCTTGAGAGACCAAAAGTGGAATCTGAACAGGATCCGACATCTTGCCCGCGAACTGCGACCACTGCATCTTGAGGACCCATTGCAGGGATCTCAGCCTGGCCTCTGGCACCAGAAAAAAGCAGGATGCCATGAGGCAGAGCAACCTTAAGAATTCGAAAGCCGGGAGACTCTGGGCATGTTGAAACTTGTCCACCATCTGCACAATGTGATGAGCCCTCACCATGGGAGGCGAGCACTTCCCCAAGGACGTGTCTAACACAGCCTCGATGTACTGGAACTGTTGGGAAGGTGTCGGATGCGACTTCTTGAAATTGAGGGAGAAGCCCAGTCTGTGGAGCGAGCGGCTGTAACGCTCACCTGATTCCCGTAGAGGCGCCGGTCTTGACTGGGCGTATACCGGATCTTCAAAGGTGATGTGTAACACACAGCTGGCTCTTTGGGCTGGACCTCTGTGCACTGTATGTCTGACTCGAAGGGTAAGATGTCTGCAGATAGAAAATATGGGATTAAGGAACTGGGTTATTGAATGTGTCTCTTCTTCCCTTTCTCTTCTCCTGTAGAACCCCAAAGGTTAACGCTCTCACCTTAGGTAAGTGAACGCCGTGCTCTCCATCTGCCTCGGGGCAGGGTGCTGTAACCAGTTTCTTCACTGGATAAGGGGAGCAGGCCTCTTGACTTCAGAGGACTGCTGTCCGTCGTTTACTGCACGAACGGTAAGTTTCGAGTAATTCTAATGTCTTTAAAAGTCTTTAGTAATGATGTTTCTTGTTTTGCAGGGTTCCGGCGATGGCGGATGACGGGCTGAAGTGAGTTGAAGATGGAGCCAGTGTGATGAATAGAAGCGCCTGGAAGCACGTAAGTAAGCGCTTGTTGCCTGCTTCACGATGCGCTCTAACTGTCTTTTTATTTTGCAGGTACAAGTTCGGAGCGGCTGCAGGGTGCCGGAATACCCACTGGGTTAGATGTGGAAAGGAGTAATGGCACGTGAGTATTAAAGTTCCCCAATGTCTTTAAACGCACCTTGTTTTGTCTTTCAGATGCGGGATGCAGTGTGAGGCGTTGGTGACAGCCGATGGACCAGGTAAGTGAAGAGCTGTCACTGAAGACCGTAATGCTAACCTGTTCTTTCTTGTCTTTATAGGTGTTTCTGAAGACTGGATTCAGGATGGTAAGCCTTTTTCCTTAGGCCCAGGATCAGATGCAGAAGACACGATGAGCGTTCTGCTGCAGAGGATGCAGAATAACGCAAAGCAAGATTCATCCATCGGGTGTGGTTTAAATAGCCTCCTGTAGTGCTTAGGTGTCTCCTTCCACAGCCACGCCTAGGTAAGAAAAGAGTTCCTGCTTTCCAGAAGAGTTCCAGTGTTCTGAATCTAGGGAGTGGCTCCTGCCCCACCCAACAGGAAAAGTAGTTCCAAACAGAAGAGGATCAGAGGCTCAACTGGCAGGCAAGTAAGCAGCATGGTCTGCTGCAGGTAAGTCCACCCAAGCATTATGAGCCCGGCGCTTCCAGCGCTGGGACTGGGCATATTTATGAGCCTGGTGCCACTGGCGCCAGGACTGGGTCCAAAAGGTCCCAATTGGGACTGGTTGGCACTCGGAACCTGGGTTATGGATCTGCTTCCAAGGGAGTTGGGAAAACCCTGACCTTTTGGAAGCAGAGATCATGACAGCGGCAGGTGAGACTGAGGTGATCCAATGCTTGCTCAGGAGAGCGCGCTCGGATCAGCCAGTCATCCAGGTAGGGGTAGACCTGAATCCCCCCCCCCTCGCCTGAGGTATGCTGCCACCACAACCATCAGCTTGGTGAACAACCTCGGGCGGAGGTCAATCCAAACGGCAGGACCTGAAACAAAGTGCGAGTCTCCAGCCGCAAACCTCAGGTACTTTCTGTGCTTGGGAGGAATCAGCACATGAAAGTAAGCATCCTGTAGGTCCGGTGACACCAACCAATCCTGAAGTTGAAGGGCCTGGAGGACTTGAGAAAGAGTAACCATCTTGAACTTGTCCTTCCTGAGAAGTTTGGACCAACGCAAGTCCAGGATGGGTCTCAATCACCCATCTTTCTTGGGGGATAAAACAATAAGGGGAATACCATCCCTTGTTCCTCTCCGCTACAGGCAACAGTTCTATAGCGCCTTTCTGCAACAGGGTTAAGATTTCCTGTGCAAGGAGCGGATCTGGACTCTTCAAAGAGAGTTTCCCAGGTGGATTGTCGTGAGGCCGCTTTAGGAAGGGAAGACATTAGCCGTGGGCTATGGTATCCAGAATCCACGCATCTGAAGTAATGGCTCGCCACTCTTCGAGATGCTGAGACAGTCTGCCCCCAACGGGGAACTATGGGACATGGCCTCATGACTGTTTAGAAGCGGCTGCGGCAGTGCCTGAAGGCAAAGAGGCAGCCGCCTGAGAGGCTTTGGCACCTCTATTTCCCCAACCACCACTGGTACTTTTTCGCAGGCCCCTTTGACAGGCGCCCCCTCTCGTTCTAGCAAAGGAGGAATAGAAACGAAAAGAACCTCACGTCCACTGCTATCCCTTAGGACGAAAAGGCAGAGGTTGGCGAACGGTTGCGCTTAAAGATTTTGCTGCAGCCTTCATGGTCTGCAACCTCTCAAGGCTCTCGTCAGCCTTGCTGCCAAACAAATGCGCGCCATCACAGGGAATGTTCAGAAGACGGCTTTGCACATCCGGAGCAAAATCCGACTTCTGCAACCACGTAAATCTGCGTATAACGGTGCTCGCAGCCATGGACCGGCTAAGACTGTCTGCCGTATCCAAACCTGACTGAAGGGATTCACACATAGCATCCTTGCTGTCTTGCACGAGAGCCAGGCAGCCATCCCTTTCTTCCATCTCGGGAATATGGTAAGCCGCTAAAGAAACAGTTCCACAGTGTGTATGAGAACCTTGCTAAAGGCACAAGTTGAGTTCACCAATTTCAATGGCATGCTCTGCGCAGAAAATACCTTCCGAGCCAACTGTCAAAGCGTTTGTCGTCCCTACCAGGGCGATGGTAGGGTGCGCCATCTGCCTCGAGGTGGCCGTGGTCGCCTGATCAACCAAACTCTCAGGAGTGGGGTTTGTTTGTTTATTTATTTGTATAGCGCTCCTGACCCAGAGGTATATGGGCGCTTAAGCATCTGGTTACAGGCAAGTCAAGGAACATTAGTATAGTTGTACAGCATATGTAAAGGAGGCAAAAAAGCAGTCATTACAGATATAGTAGCAAGCAGACATAATAAGTGATACATTCATATATTAGGCATACATACATAGTTGGTTATTTATTGAGTAACCAAGTGATAACCTTAGTTCTGAATGTTTGGAAGGTGGGGATGAATTTGATAACCAGTGGAATGGTGTTCCATAGTTGAGAGGCTAGAACTGGGAAGCTGGATCCACCGGCTCTTTTAAGGGAATATTTGGGCACCGTCAGTTGTAATATATTAGAGGATCTAGTGGTTCTAGTATTCTGCCTAAATGTGAATTTATTGGTTAGATAAGGTGGGGCTAGGTGGTTGCGAGCTTTGTAGGTGAGGCAGATGGTTTTAGGTCTATTTTTTGTTGGATGGAGAGCCATTTGCATGAAATTCTTGTGGCCGATATTTGTTCTCTTCTGGGAATATTTAGGGTGGCACGGAGTGCATTGTTTTGTAGAACTTGCAATTTATTGATTACCGTTTTGTTGGCACCTACATAAAGGCTGTTACAGTAATCCAGTTTGGATTGAATAAGTGCTCTAGCTAGAGTGAGGCAGTTGTTGGCCTGAAGACCTCCGATCTCCCCCCTTATTAATTTGCACGTGTAGGCAGTGGCTGAGGCGGTCATATTAATTTGTTTGGCGAGGTTGGTATTTGTGTCTAGGTAGAAGCCAAGGGTTTTTACACTTTTGGCGATGGGAATAGTGTTTCCGTCGATGGTGACGATGGCGTAGTTGGGGCTGAGTTTCCGGGTGGTATTAGGTGAGCCGACAATGAGAAATTCGGTCTTGTCATCATTCAGGCAGAGGCCATGTGTGGCCATCCATGCATGAATGATGGAGAAGACTTCATTGATCCGGTTGGCGTCCATGTTGTAATTACCGGATAAGGTGAGGAGTATCTGGGTGTCATCTGCGTAATTAGTGTAGGTAACACCCAGATGGTCCAGTTTGTCAAAAGGGCTTTGTAAATATATTATACAAAGTGGGTGAGACACAAGAACCTTGTGGGACACCGCAAGTGATGGGGATAGAGTCGGCCGCTGCTAGGGGTGAGAAGACCCACATGGTCCTATTGTCCAGGTAGGATTGGATCCATCTGACCGCAGAGTGGGAGAAGTGTGCTGCCGATGACAAGTGGTTGCACAGAAGTTTGTGGTCAACCAAGTCAAAGGCAGCTGATAGGTCGAGGAGAAGAAGAAGAATGGCAGCCCTACCTTTGTCTGAGTTAGTCTATCTGGCATTTGAGATCAACAAGGGCCGTTTCTGTCCCATGTTGAGGGCGAAATCCAGATTGGCGAGATCCTAGTAATTGGTTAGTCTCAATGTAATCCTGAATTTGTAAATAGGCCACTCTGTCAAGTATTTTTAGTAAAAATGGGACAGTGTTAATGGGTCTATAGTTCGTGGGTATATCTGGGTCAAGAGTTTTTTTTTTTTTTTTTTTTTAGCAGTGGTAGGACTTGGGACCGTATTATTGGCGAATGACAGGTTTATGAATTTGGTAATGAAGGGGGAAAGATCCCTGGCTGCATCTTTTATGATCTGTGCGGGGCAACTGACCCCCTTACAGTTCGAGGGTTTCAAAGATGCTATGATTTTTTGTACTTCAGGTATAGAGTCCGGAAATTTTATTAGCAAGGGCATTCTGGATCTCTGTGCACCATGGTTTATCCTTAGTGCATGTGTCTGTGGGAGGAATGGGGTTTTGTAACTCCTTTAGGATGTTGAAGAGCTCCTTAGTGCTAGAGCCTGCCTGAGAGATCCTGGAATTAAGAGATTCTTTCTTAGCGCGTATAATCTCATTTTTGTAGAGAGTGGAGATATTGGTAAGGTTAGTTCTGTTAACTACTGAGGGCACTGATTTCCATAGCGATTCAAGTTTACTTTTTTGTTGTCGGGGGAAGTTTGAGCTCCGGGGTGTACCATGTATTCAGGTGCACTTTTGGTTTCCCTTTGCGCATTTTTAGTGGGGCAACGTCGTCAATGGCTTTAGCCATGGAATCATTGTAGACATTGACCAGCAGGTTCAAGTCAGTTGTGGCTGGTAGTGCGTTTAGAATAGGGGTCACCAGGGGTATTAGGGCTGCCGCTGTGATGTTGCTCTTTTTCCCTAGTTGGGCAAGCCGGAGCATTAACAGGCCTTTTATGCACTAGGTTGCTAATATTGACGTCGAGAGGGAGGAGGTGGTGATCAGTCCAGATTAGCTGAACAGGGTCCTTCACGGTGATGTCGCAATTAAGGGCGGTTACCCAATCAAGGATTCTGCCCTTCGAATGGGTGGATTTGGAGCAGAGTTATAGGAGGCCATGCTCCTCCAATGCAGTGGCCAGGGCAATGGCTGGGGTGTCAAGAGGATCATTAAACCCAAGATTGAAGTCTCCAAGTGTGATCATTTGTGCTGAAGGTTTGGAACTTTCAGCTCCTAGAGAAGTGATATCTTCCTCAAAAGAGCCAGATGGGCCCGGGGGTCTGTAAATTAGATGCATCGTGATAGTGCTCTTAGGGGAGGTTTGTAATTTAACTGTGATGCGCATGATTTGAGAAGAGGAGGGGAGGCTAGTCTAATATCAAGCGAGGACTTAAAGATGATAGCTACAACACCTTCTCGAGCGTTCGGTCTGTCTGCTCTGAGGATGGTGTAGTTATCGGGGCTAGCTAGGGTAAGAGATGGTCCTGCAGAATCATGCAACCAAGTTTCGGTCACAGCGAGAAAGTCCAAGTTGTTAGTCAGAATGAGGTCGGCGACTTCTATGGAGTGGGCGACTAATGATCTAACATTAAGAAGAGCTCCTTTTAGAGAAGGAGGGGTGGAATTGAGGGCTGTTACAGTGTGATCATTGGTCATGTTAGGTAGTTTATCTGGGAGTTTGCTGGTTCTGTGGTGGGTTCTGGCACCAAGTCTATTGTTTCGATCGGTAGGGATAAGGGTGGTAGTGTGAGAGACGGTAAGTTCAGTAGTTATGGAGGGGCTGTGGTCGGGGGTAGGGCAAGATGCTCTCATGACGGTATGGTTTCACTTTGAGCTATCTGATTTCTTATTGGCTAGGATATCAGTGAGGTGTGCATGGCCATAAGTATGATATGCGGCATGTGGGACAGGGAGGAAGGCTGGTGTGGTAGGCAGGAATGGTGTGGGGCAGATGATAGGGTGGTGTCTTGGGCAGGCAGGTCTTGCTAGACCAATATTATAGGCTATGTAGCTATAACCGTTGCAAGGTATATTGCTTTGCATGACACGAAAGGGGAACATGATCGCGGTGAGGCAAAGTAGCATAATAAGGAAGCTGGGGCCGAGGCACTGCGCAAAGGATTGGCGAATAGGGGACATCAGTGACATGAGGTAGTGCCTAATAGCAACAAGGTCAAAGGGTTGGGCTAGTATCAAGTTGTGGCTAAGTATCAGGCAAGCAAGGGTGCTGGTGAGTGAGGCTAGGTATATATTATGGGATCGCCATACTCACAAAAGGTCTGCGATGTCTCAGCTAGGCACAGATTAGGCAAGGTATAATCTCTAAACTAGGTACGTAGGCAGAGTATAGTAGGTTGGCTATGCACCTATCAGACACAAGTATATATAATGTTGTCATCATATCCACAGAGGTTGGGAGTGTTCAAGCTAGGCATATGTCAGGCACGACATCATGGTCTGCAAGAGAGTGGATAAATAGCTGGGGTCACTAACGGAAGGGCAGTACTTTTTAGTCAAAGATTGATTAACAGTGGGAAGAGATTCCGGTGACTGCCAAGCAGCCGCCACCCTTTTCTGTAAGGTGAGATGAAATGTTAACACCGGGTCAGTGGACGGACCTTGATCTAAGATGTCTGTTATATCATCCTGCACAAAGTCTTCAGGAGGACTGGACCAGCCCAGACCAACGACCCACCTCCCATTGCAGCAGCCCCTCTGCACAGCGACCTACTCAATACCAGATATCAGGTGAGACAGACACACACACACACACACACCATGACCTTATCACCAACAATCTAGACATCCTCGATCTAACCGTAACTTGGCTCACACCCTCGATCTAACCGTAACTTGGCTCACACCCTCCTCCGGTCCAGCGCTATCCCTAGCCATGCCCAGCGGCTACACCCTACTACACTGCGGCAGGGGGTGCTCTGATTTAGAAAGACACCATTGCTCTGCACACCTTGTAAACTACCTCTCTCCCCAAATACAAAATCACCTCAGTTAAAATTAAATGCTCAGCTAAAACCTCTGTCACCCTGCACCTCATCTACCGGCCTCCTGACCCACTAGCCAGCTTTGAGGCTGACCTCTCACAGCTTGTCCTGAGTAATCTGAAACCCATCACCCAGCTCCTCACCCTCGTCGACCTGAACCTCGGTTACAATAACCATCTAGACTCAAGACGCCACTGCGCTGGAAAATTCCATGAAAGCTCTAAATCCCACCCAACTCCTCTCTGGATTACCCATGCTAAGGGCTACACGGTGGATCCTGGACCACAAATGCAACACCATCCTTGACAACCGCCCCAGCCAATGATCCAACCACAATACCATTTCCTTCTCTATACCCATCAGTTTCCCAGCCCCACCAACCACCTCCAAACCTGCCACTATCCTTGCACGCAGCACCCGCAACCTCACAAGTGACGGCATCATCCCTCTCATTAAACAGCCCCTGCCCAACTCCAATGACACAACCACCCAGGTGCAGCACTACAACGACCTGCTCACCGACACCCTCAATCTCCTGCCCCCCCTCAAAACCAGAAAACAAAAGAACATCCAACACCTCAACTCCTGGTTCACAACAGAACTTAAGGCCCTGCGAACTCACAAGAGCAGCAGGCACCACCAGGCACAAAGATCCCAGCCCAACCAACAAAGCTCTCTTCGCAAACACCTCCTGCCTCTATAGACAAGCCATTCACAAAGCCAAGGCATCTACATACATCAAAAGAGTCTCCAAAGCAACATCCATGCCATTCTCAATGAGCTAGAAGCCCCCTCAATCCCCCCAGCACCATCCACAAAGCTAAGGCATGCTGCAACGTCGTCCAAGATACCCTCACCAACAAAATCACCCTCCTACAGCACAACAATGCTGCCAAACAAGTCAACACCATGGCCTCCCCTCACCACATCTCCCACAGAACCAAGGGATATCTCACCACCCCCCACCCCACCCTTCGAGTTCCAACCCATCTGCGACTATACCCCCGGAAACATCAGCGGCCTCTAACCCTTCCGATGTGAAGGGTACTCCTTCCCAGCCCCCATTGATAAGGACTGCGCTGAACCCCTTCTCCCTCTAACCACAGCAATCATCAACTCTTCCTTCGCCTCCTGCACTGACACCCGGCCCTCAAAGAATCCTGGGTATCCCCTTCAAGAAACCCTCCCTTGACCCTCCATTCCCACCAACTACCGGCCAATCACCACAGTCCTTTTCCAGCTAATTATCATTGATAGGGTTGCCCATCTGCTAATTCAGGACCGCCTTGAATATCACCATATATTAGGCTGCCGCCAGTCCGGGTTACAACCCAAACATGGCACTGAGATGGCACTATTAGACCTAAAAAAAATCAACTGGATGCGAATGACCGAGGCAACATCGCCCTACTCCTCACATCCTCCGAACACTTCTCGTCGGACGCAGCCAAATGGGTCATCTCTTTCCTCGCAGATAAGACGTCCAGAGTTTGCGGCAGAGAAGCCTCGGCGCATCGGACCGCCACCCATAGCCTGTGGCATCCCAAAAGCTTCTTGCAACTTTCCGACACTATACAACATATACACCAAGCCCCTCTTCGATCACCTCGACACGCTAGGTGTCTCCTACACCAACTATGCGGATGACACCCAGATACTCATACCCCTCTCAGGCAACCACACACCAGACTGACTCAAGGTCAACTTCCTCTATAAAACAATCCAAACCTGGATGGCCACACACTGCCTCTGGCAAATGACGAGAAGACAGAGCTCCTTCTCGTGGTCCCCCCAGCAAGACTTGCTAAGCTCCATCAGGACTACAAGTCCATCACTATTGATGGCTGCATCACCCTGTCGCCGCCGCTGTAAAAACCCTTGGTGTCCATCTAGACTCCACCCTCAACATGACACATCAAACCAACCACATAGCCTCTATGGCAGGGTACGCCACCAAGCTCATCACGGCAGCAGACCTTTTTTGAGCAAAAATGCCTAGAAGTTCCTTAAGCTCATTTGCTCAACACATGACTGATTGCAGATTCCAAAATGGCCGCCGAGTAAAGCAGACTTGCGCGAGTTGGCTCCATCTTTCTTTAAAACTTCCTCAGAAGGCAATTGCAGGCAAATTCTCCAGTCCTTGGGAGACCACAGTGGGAGGCATTTGTCGCACCCCTCCCCCCTCGCCGATCGCAGTATTACAAGCCAGCACTGAACGACTGCAAGGATACGCAGGACCAAGGCACCAGCCACACCGGAGGACAGGGAATCGCTCAGTAACAGCCTCCGGGACAGAATAAATGTGGGTGCCCCGGCAGCACTCAGTCCAGCAAGTGTGCCACCCTTCACAGACTGGCAGGAAGCAGACCCCCCCCCCTCCCCTGTGGTACCACAGTGCAGGCACGGAAACACGACCCACATGGAGGCACCAGGAAATTAATATGCAAATAATGTGGTAAGCTCAACTAGCGCTATTACCTGGTAAGAAACAACAGACCCACACGCCAGAGGGCTGTATTGTTTCTGCTGCATACCGGCACCAGCAGGCAGCTTGGAGGAACTCTGTACATGCCCTGGTCTATAGGTGCCACCAGAACCCACAGCATTGGTGTACACTTTCTAAGGCAAACAGAAACTTAATTTTTCAACTGCCTGCTGAAATAGGCGTGAGCTTACTGCACACCCTCCAAATAGACATCTATCAACTTGCTTTCTTTATGCATGGCACTAAGCAATGAAGAGGTGGAAGCTGAATAACCTGAAACCAGGAATAAGGGGTGCCGGTTAATACAATATACAAATTCAGGGTTTGTATGATCCACGGACATAGGGAAGCATAAGAAACTGTGCATCACAGTAGAATTAAGGCAACAAATACCCGTAAGCACCTAGGCTTTCAGAACTTGATCCCAGACAGGGCCTGCCTTTGGAAAGGTGATCCTGGCACTATCAAGGAATTTTGCAAAAAGCTTATGCTCGTGGCATATGTCTGGTGGCAGGGATATGCAAAGTCAAGCTGGGCAACCCCCATCTCAGTAGAAACAGCACAAGTCGCTGGAAAAACGTTGGGTCAGTAATAAACACCTCTCAGGGACCACGGCTACGTCAAAACTGCCACTATCACCAGTGGTGCAACGTGAAGTGCCAGACATGGCAGCCTCCAAGGAAGACTTCACCAAAAATTTCAGGAACGATTCACTATGAACTTTCAACTCGTTTTCAACGTTCACAGCAGAAATCGAAGGGTCACTCGCTGAGGTCACCAAAGAAATTGCATCTTTTGCATAAAGAGTGCGCTCGAATGAACAGGCTATTCAGGCCCTTGCAGAAGACAGTAAAGAATCGGATGTGGCCTTGGAAGAGCTATCCAGGACCACACACAATTTACAACTGCAATAAGAGTACCTTGAAAACAGATCTCAACAATGCAATATCCAGATCAGGAACCTTCCAGAAACGAACTCAGACTCAGAACTGAAAGAAGCAACAGCTCGAATATTTGCAAATCTTATCGCTGGCAAGGAACCTATAGATATTCCATTGTATAGAGTCCAAGTGGGGGGGATATGATGTCATATATCCCCCCCCAGAATTTGTGTCACTTCAGCATGTAAAATACATCTGCAGCCTGCAGATGTCATGCAAAGGGACGTCATTTAAGGGTCACCAGAGTTCGCAACTGCGACCTCTGAGGTCTCCCTTGCTACCCCTAAAAAAAGTGTGGGGAAAAAAGTGTATTTTTTTGTAATGCAAGCTCCTGGGCTGTGGCCAGCACCATGTGGCTCTTTACTTCTGGAGTGGCTGGCTTTCTTGTTCAGGTTGAGTAACAGAAGGGACTGCTCAAGGATCGTGGGAGGACTTGAGAGCTGTAAATTATTGAAACAAAAGGGTGGCGTCCTACCACACAGGATATTACTTAACATACATATTTTCTGCAAAGATTTCAACTTTAAACATGCCTGGTATCAAAAAGAGCTATACAATTTTGCTCTCTGATGTCAATTGAGAATGGAGCAAATGGACACATATATTAGAATTTAGCTTTTTTATTTAGCCAAAATAAATCATAAGCAGATTTGATTCCGTAAAGTATTTTTGGGTTTTATAACGGAGCCTGCACTTTATATGGCAGGCCTATTAACAAATCAAGGAAAGGGAAGAAAGAGTGAAAGCAAAAAAAAATACAGATTAGTTCAAATCACTCATAAACAAGACATTGACATTACAATTCACATGCATAAATGCCAAGCCAGTTCTTTAGCGTTAAATGCTCCTGGGGTTGACCATTGCACACATCACATTTCAATATAATTTCAAGTGTTTTGTGGGACAACCTTCATGTAATGTCAAAAACGTCCTTCTTGACGCTTTTGAGGTGCACTGCGTATTGAGAGGAAACCTAGTCTTTGGTCTACGTCTAGATGTAGATTTAGTGGTGGAGCGGGACGGGGTGGTGTGCCCGAGAGTTGGAATGTCCCGTGATGTTTCGGCAAAGAAGCCTTCTTCATGGGCCTTGATCGGGTCTCTCTGAGTGGAGAAATAAAATAAAATAAGGACTATATTACCGTGTTGCTCGCCTAGGCGGTAATTAAAATTGCTATGGTACTGGCATGTAATAAAAACAATTAAAAAGGCCCCGAGGGATAGAAAGTGTAGAGAATGTACACAGTCTGGATGCTTGTGGGGACTGAGCACTAACCTGGACAAAATGTTTTGTGGTACATCTTCCGGAGATATGGAGGCGCATGGGCCTGCCGGCGTGTTGCTGGAAGGCATAGCTTCTAGTTAGCGGACATGGCTTGTGACAGACTAAAATGAGGGGGAGACAAATAGTACCAGAGCCCCTGTGAGTTTGCTGGGATGTATCACGCCATGTTATAAAAAATACAACCCGCACGGTGGATGTGCAGGCTAGGTAGGTAGGAGGTAAATACCTGGTCCGCTGTAAGTTTTCTGAATGGAAGATGGAAGATGGAAGATTTGGTAGGGACCAGGGTCCAGATGTCTGGTTGGTGGCTCATGCAGGACTCTGTCAGGAAGCGGAGCTAGGTGCCCCGTCAGTTTTAAAGCCGGGCTGGCTGGTTCCAGCTTGCGGATCTGCAGGTTGAAAAACAGATGGGGCAATGAGGGAGTGGTTTTTTTTTTTTTTTTTTGGTTGGCCGCACTACAGAGTTCGTAGTGTGCAAGCCTGTGGGCCCTGATTAGGTGAAGGGAGGGGGTAGAGTGTTTGTGGTGTCCTGTTTGCCCACAGAGGAGCTGCAGCAACTGAGTATTTTTTGCTATCTTTTTCTTGTGTGGAGGCGGAGTCCCTGCTTCAAAACCACTCTCCAGACGCGGAGCGCAGCAGAGTGTTTGTGGTGTTCGTGGGGTGAGGCTAAGGTGAGAAAGCTTCTTGCTCCGATTCCTATTATATGAGCAGCAAGGGAGAACACCTGACTCCACTGAATTATGACTCAAACGAGCTTACAGTCATGGATTCAAATCCCCAGTCTCCAAGACTCAAAGAAGTACCTGCCCCCTCCTCTATCCCAGTTCAACTCCCCATACCAAACCCAAACGTAAAAACACGAGCACAACTGAAGCGTTGTAACATTGTTAGTGGTACTGTTTGTGGGTCTTCTTTCGACAGCGAAAACACAACAAACAATGGAAAAGAATCAAACAAAGACAAGTCATTACTTGCCAAAAAAATCAGTATTGACAAAAACGGCAAAACTGCAACTCCACTACTACCACAATCAGCCCACGTCACCTAACCTGTGGCTGGCGTGGCCTTCGCTGTTCCTGCAGCTCCCTCTGTTTCCTTGGAGTCTGCTCGCTACTTGCTGCGTGCCGGGTCTGGCTGCCGCAGTGTGCTCCTCGGCTACCCCCAGGGTTCCTGGTGGAGGTTGGGGGCCTTAAATGGGGTCCAGGGTGTGCCCTCCTTCGGGCCGTTGCGGCAGTGAACACGATGTTGATCTTGCGGGCAGCTGTGGGCCGAGCTGCTGTGGAGTGGGAGGGGCCGCCTCCCGACTGAGGTGTGCCTCGCTCGGGTCGGCGTCTGTGATAGGCGACCGGCTCTCTCACAGCTTGGCCGCAGGCTGCGTGGATCCCTTCCGGGGCCCTTGCTTCGGGACAGCGGAACGGGGCTCTGCAGAGCTGGACAAAGCGTCCATTGGTTCAGCTCTGGCTGCAGCTGACAATGATTCCTGTATGTTTGGCTTACACAGCCAACAAATAGCGAACGTACTAAACTCACCGGACACAATGCGCACAAGACGAAGTTCCTTAGCAGTTGCGGACCAACTATTGAAAGACCTGCTCTGTATCAATGAACAAATACAATCGAACGCTCACGCTGACTTAATAAATCGTGAATCAAGACTGCCAATACTAGCAATCGGAAATGCTAATGATCAAACTTCTGGCAACATTTCATCTCAATGCAATCATGATACGCAACTAAAGAGCTCGAGGACAATTTGCGAAATGACAAAAGAAGAAGAATTGATTCCAGTATGGAAAAAGAATTGCACAGATCTCAGAGAAGACTGATACGTGAACCTGAAACTCAATCAATATAAGGATTCACATCAGTTGCACAAAATCTGAATGAGGGTGAAGAAACTGGTAATTCATCATCGGAAGAAACTACTTCTTCTGATTCATCTCTTGTTGAAAGACCTTTTCCAACAATCAGAAGGTCAACCTTCTGGAAGCCAAGAACACAATCTAAACAGAGATGGGAAAACCTCATTAATTGAAAACTTAAGCACTGAACTAATGCCAAAAATATCATCGGCAATAACTATTGCCACAGCAACCTTTACAAAAATGTATGAGCAATTTAATGACAATTGTAAAGATCAGAACACATTAATTGCCCTCTTAAATTCAAAGATGTCAAACATTGAATCTCAAATGAGAGAAATGAAAATCCAATCTCATAATGATTTACAGTCTCTAGAAATGTCTAGTGCTCTTCTTAAGGAGCAAATGGTATGCAATGCAGGAGACAAGAAACTGCTAGCGGATGTTGCACGAGAAGCCTCACAGATCCTGAAAAAAAACTTATGCTGACAACATGAAATCACAAGAAACATAAGAGTCAAGGTGCTCCAAGAAAGTGTGTAAAACTGTTTTTGATTTGAGCTCACCTCAATGCTCTACATCGCACAATGGAGAGATGGAGGCCAATGTGCCCTCAAAAAATGACAAGGGAGATATCCAGCCATCTACATCTAAAACAGCCATTAATGACTCCACAGACCTCTGTGATGAAGGTGGATAAAGACCAAATAGGAATTCAAGCTACCAAATTGAAAGGCAAGGATGTTCCTACCACTTCGAGTCACGCAACCCAAACAGCTACTGAAAAAAACATATTAGTTACATGCCAACCTCAACAAGAAAGAGGAAACATGCAGAACACAAAAACAAGTGAAGCTGAATCTCTAAAAGTTGTAGAAGCCCAGGCTAAGATACGGACATATTCAATATTTGACAAACAAAAAGTAACAACTACATCGAACAAACCTGCCAACACAGCAGGTAAAGCTAAAAAAAAAAACAAGGAATATAATAGAACAAACACAAGGCTCAAAAAGAGGATCATTAAAATTCTTAAGAAATCTAAAACTCTTGAATCTCTCAGAAGACTCAGTAGGAAGCGAAAAGAATCAGCTTGACAAACAATGAACCAGGCAAAGAAATGAAAAAAATCCACAGTGTACACGGGAAACGCTTCATAGCACCGACAAGGAAAACTCCATTGATGAATTAATAAATGTATCAACGTACGAGACAGTAGATGGTGACTATGACACTGATGAAGCAGACTCTGAAATACTTGGAAATAGACCAAATGGAACGCCAACAAAAAATAATGATCCCACCTCATGGGGGGGGGGGGAGAGAAGAGAGAGAGAAAGAGAGAGAAAGAGAGAGAGAGAGAGAGAGAGAGTGAGGGAGGGAGAGAGAGAGAGAGAAAGAGAGAGAGAGAGAGAAAGAGAGAGAGAGAGAGAGAAAGAGAGAGAGAAAGAGAGAGAGAAAGAGAGAGAGAGAGAGAAAGAGAGAGAGAGAGAGAGAGAGAGAACTACCAATAATAATAACAGATATGGTAGAAAGGTTCCTAACTATTGAAGATAGAAGGAATATTATCCATCCTAAGCAAGACAGGGCCCTTTTCAAATCAAGAGCCCATACAATCTACCTCTCAGAAGAGTCAGCAACGGGAATCTGAGATAAAACTGAAATCCCTTCTTAATGGTCAACAGGGGACATTGAAGCAAGAAGACCTTATAAGGAGGTCTTTCTTGATGGCAGGTACAAATATTTTGTCACAACAGAAGGCACAAGATGAACAAACAGGGAAAAATTCTGACCCTAACTTCTGTCTCCTGCTAGAAAGAGCCTATAAGGCAAATAAACATATTTAATAGAAGAAATGTGCTAACGTTACTAAAACACACAGCACAACTGGAAACCTTGTCGACAAGAGATAAAAATAGGTGAATTTGTAAATGAATTATAGACTGACCGGGTCCTACTACACATTCATGAAAGACACATAAGGGACCAAATTATGGATCAAACTAAGGCCCTAAAGTAACCTCGATTTTGAAATAATAGAACTCGGCAATGAACAACTGAGTTAAGAAAGCTGAGAAAGGATCAAATTGAGCCAACTGGAAACATTACCGCAGATTTAGACCAAAGCCTGGCTACTATTTGGAAAAATGAGTCTCACAATCAAGTTAGAAGTCTGACTGTATCTCATACATCGGTACTATATGATAAAACAAATGAAAAAAAGAAAATAAAGATCACTATTCCAAGGCTTGACAATCCAAATAAGAGTCAAAGTGAACAAGCGAAATCGCAAACAAGTGAATTCAGGGACGATTGAAGTTGGCTGGCTGGCTCGCTAAATCAAAACAAATCAAGATAGCGTTACAACATAAAGCAGTCTGACATTCTTCAAGTTGGATCCTGGAACACAAGAGGGCAGGTACACCTCTTTCAAGAATCTCCTGCTGCTTTACAAAAACTGGACATCCTATGTTTACATGAAACGTGGTTGGTAGATCCACCCCTGGCACCTGGGTATGAGATAGCAATCAAGCCAGCTATCACTAAAAAAAGGGGGAGACCTATGACTGGCCTAATTACCCTGGTAAAAATATGCAGTGGTTTTAGAATCCTGGACTCGAGAAATGTGACCCATACATTCAAACTGTAAAAATTGGCATGGATGCGGATAAAGGCTGGTAAAAAAGTTAAATACAAATAATATATATTGGCAACAAAAAACAGGGACTTGGGCCTTTTTGGATCAGTTATGTGATGTAATCGATGAAATTACGTCACAAGAGACACCTGATATGTGGTGATTGGAATTTGGACCTTAACAATTCATCGGGGTCGAAATGCTCTGGTCTAACATGTCTCAAAACAGTGCCACTAACCCAATATCTCCTTAAGGATATCTCTGTTAGGGAACTTAGAATACTCAACAGAAACACACCAGGAGATATACCTTCCAATCCAACTTGGAAAAACGGGGCTCTAAACTCAGTGACTGATTACTTTGTTACATCAGAGAAAATCGCCGACGCAGTTGTGTTCTTGAAAGTAATAAATATGGTCCAGAGTGACCATAATCTGGTCACAATTGGAATCAAACATGAAAGGAGACCCAATAATCAAGTAAACTGGCTAAATGATATTACTGTTGCATCTGGTCGTAATAGACTCGGGCTAAACAGTAAGAAAATAAACGCTATGACTGCCTGTATTCAAAATAATTTAGAGCCGGATTACGTTCCATTGTTGGAAAAATACAAGGAGGTGCCCAATGCCAATGGCTAAAGTTACTTCCGCCATTGCCACAGTTACGATCAATTGGTGGTAGAGAAAAAACGTGTATTACAAAGAAATATTCGGGCATTAAAACATGAGAATGCCCAAAAGCAAAAAGAAGGGAAACAAAAACTGAAAACAATATACAACAATTGGATAAAGGCCCACAGGGCTCTAATGCAACAAAAAGATGCGAAATAAATGATGCAAACTTTGCACAATAAAACAAGAGAATTTTTGGCTATTTTTAATAAAATTGAGTCAAATCAAGCAGCACTCATTACTAATATGGCAAGTGAGGAACAGTGGATTAAACATTATACCACACTCTACAAGCCTCAGACATCATCTATGCATGAAACCGATGAGAAATACGAGACCTGGAACTTCTTCATTACTAAAGAAAACATAGCAGAAAATATCAAAAATCTAAGTACATCGAGAGCACCCGGTCCA
The DNA here is from genome assembly GCF_040938575.1 of Ambystoma mexicanum. Classification (NCBI taxonomy): domain Eukaryota; kingdom Metazoa; phylum Chordata; class Amphibia; order Caudata; family Ambystomatidae; genus Ambystoma; species Ambystoma mexicanum. Next base: position 414,022,704 of record NC_090934.1, on the reverse strand, counting down.
GACGGATTGACGAACTTTACATTAAAGGAAAATCCTAAAGAATGGACTGAATTCTGCTATATTCTATTTAAAACATAATACAAGAACAAACCACTCCATTGTCATGGAAAAGCACTATAATAGTCCCTATTTTTAAAAAAGGGATAAGATCTGAGCAAGGTAACTATAGACCCATGGCGCTTCTAGATGTTGTAGGGAAGATTTTTGAAACACAATTACAAATCCAATTAACAACATGGATACAACATTCAAACTCCCTTGATCTCCATCAAACGGACTTCGCAAAGGGCGTGGGCTGCAATCTATTTCTTCTTAATTTACTAAAAATGGAGGCAATTAGAAAGAAAAAGATAATATATCTTGCCTTCATCGATTTTGCCCATGCCTTCGACGCAGTGGATCGAAACTTGTTGTGGAGAAAAATGAGAGCCCAGAATTGCCCCAAAGGACTTCTAAGAGCGATAAAAGAACTCTACTCCGGTACAGCCATTAAAATCGACTTGACAAAAAAGGGACACTGTCAAAACCAATTAAGACCGAATAAGGTGTCAAACAGTGTTGCCTACTTGGTGCAGTGTTATTCAACTTTTTCATGAATGATGCAGTCAAACACCTGATAGACACTAGAACATTTCCACCAAAAATTAATGGTAACTCGATCGACTGGATCCTTTACGCAGACGACATGGTGCTCCTGGATTTTACGCCAATTGGTCTCCAGCATAAATTGAAGGCATTGGAGGACTACATCTTGACGAATGGTCTCCAAATTAACATCTCGAAGACGGAAACCTTCGAATTCAAGAACTTGAAAGGAAGTGGAACAATGATCCAAAAAAAAATGTCATTGGAAGATTGGAAATGAACCATTAAGGAATGTAACTCAGACGAAATACCTGGCCGTGATAATAAACTCGAACATCAATGACGAACCAAACGTAAGAGCAATACGACAGAGAAGCAGTCAATTAACAGCACAAGCTGCAATGATTAACAGAAAATATGGAAAGTTTAGTCTAAAACGTGTCTGGGACTTTTATAACGTAAAAGTCGTACCGGCAATAATATATGGAAGCTAAGCCTCCTTTGGATGCTCATATGATACATGGGAATCATGTGAATATCTATTTTGGAGAAAGATCTTGCAGTTACCTATTGGAACCCCTCTTGTCTGCATTAGGTATGAGTTGAGTCTCATTTCCATAACTGCAAAAGTTATATGGAACACTGACGTTGTATAGTAAAATATCAGCTACAAAATGTCTAGCGCAATTCAAAGTACTAAAGAAGGACTTTGAAACAAGAAGTGAATCAATTCAAGAGATGTGTGAAAACATACTGCAGACCTTAAATACTGCCAAAGAGATACTATGGACAAACCCCAACGAAGTAAAAAAAAACTGTGGCGGATGAATTGGTGGGAAACAGAACAAAGATCTCGCCACAGATGCATGCAAATAGTGCCTCTTGAGGTCAAGGCCTTAACAAACTACCAAAATACCTGTTAAAATGTCCATGTAGATTTTTACAGAAAGTCTTTCTACAATTCAGAATGAATCAATTCCAAACAAAGGAAATTAACAATATTATAAATAAAACAACCCAAAGTGACACACTCAACTTCAGACTGAAACACTTAAGCATCTTGTTCTGCAATGCTCAGACTTGGAAGAAGAGAGACAGAAATTTCTGGGAACAGAGATTTTGAAATGAACAACATGGCAACCCGAAGAATGGTGGAGTGCCTTCTATGATGGTTCTAACAACAAAATAACTTTTGCGTTAATATCATTCCTGAAAGAAATGGATAAAAAAAACCTGTATAACAGGAAAGATAATGAATAGAACTGCTAGAAATTACTCTGATCTGGACAAGAAGACAAGGATGGAAATATGAACCCTTGCTTGGAAAATTGTTTCTCTGTTTTTAAACGTTTTGTAAGAAACTAAATAAAAAAAAAAATATATATATATATATATATATATATATATATAATAACACATCATTATCATTTGGCCATGGACGTCTGCTTGCATTCCCACTAATTTGGTGATATGGGTCTATACACACTGATCCTAACGATACATATGGCGATCCATTATTGTATGAAATGTACATCACATTATAGTGATATCGTAAGCATATTCCTCCTAGTGTACTTAGGAACAATGCTATGTGATGCCACTTTCTGTTTTGTGAAGGGGTGAAAGGTTGAGTTCCATCGCTTCGCGCAATATCATTTCAGGGTGGGGTCAAATGACATCACCTCCTGTGATATCATCAGAGGTCAAGGGTCGTGTGATGTCTCTCCCGCTAACCAAGACATTTTGGTGAAATGACATCCCTGGTCATGCGTGCAAAAGTACAAGTTAGCTTTAGACTGTCTGCAGCAGCGGGCTGAAACAAGAACTTCTGCTGCCTGCTCACGCAAACCCGCGCCTGTGCATTTGGAACGTGCCCAGGCCGTGGAACTGCACGTGTCGTTACGCAGTGCACTGCTGCCCAGCCTCTGCTTCCAGAACAAAGGAGAAGCCAGGCAGCGACGCGTGCGCCTGCTGAGAGTGACTGACTGACAGAGTGTGTTAATATCGAGGGAGACAGAGTGAGACTCTGACTGCAACTCGACCTCCTGAGACCTCAGCTACCGTACTTAAGGTAAGTCAAATGGCCCCCCCTCTCCCAGGTGCAGTGCGGGCCGGCATAGGGAGGATTTATTAGGGGGAATGTACCAACGTCATATTTATACAGTTTCTAAACATGTGCAGCGTGTTGCAAACTGATCAGACAATCCTGGCCTCTTAATCTTTCATCATGAATTGAAAAACCTGAGGGTCGAACCCTTGTTTTATTTCATGATAACAGGAAAAGACAGGCTTCACCCCATGCCTTGTGAAGGTTTCAAATTGCATGCAGGTGACCCAACAGCACACAAGTGCTAAATTGGGCTGTTCTGTGCATGCAATGTGCACTTTTAAACGATGAGCAAAATACATACGTCCCTGATGTGGTGCATGCACTGTTCACGTTTCGTATAGTCCGATTACAGAACAAATGATAAACACCCAAGACACCTGTGTTGCACAACGTGCTCACGAGTGCATCGCAAACGTACGCGACTTCAGAAAAAAGCCCCCAGCTCAGAGCGATTCAATATTTACCAATTTTTACCCGCTGGTGGAACGCTTAGTAGGTTGTCGCAGCCAAACTGGTTTGTGGTGACATACCTGGAGCACATACACCGGAGCGCTATTCTGGGAAGGTCTCCATTGTTTGGAAAATTAAGCTATTTGTTTATGTTGAAGCTCATAATGGGGTGCATTGTGCAGTGTGGTCTTCCCGATAATGAGGGCATTCGTGTGGACCACAAAAGTGGATGTGAAGTGCAAGTTGCCTCAGCCTGTACCCAGAGCAAATGGATGGGCTCACACATCTGTGGATTCATTTGAAGCAGTTGAACCCAACTACGGTACTGTGGTGGCTGTGCCTGAGGGGAGGTGTGCGTCACAGGGAGCGGTTGGCCCGGGTCCAGGGGGGAGCTTGTTTAGGCTCTGCAGAGCTCGAATTCGGATTTAGGAACCATAAGTGTAGTGTGAGGTCAGAGCACCACCACGCCACCTGCGCCTTGTGGGAATTAAAAAGCCATGATATGGAGATGACCGTTTGGAGATCGTGTTGACTACAAAGAATAGTCGGTATTACATGAATGCAGAAATGAAATAATTACTTAGACCTGCAGTGTAGGCTAATGTGTAAATACTACAAAGACCTGACCCCACAGCTCAACACCCCGAAAAGAAGTGCAGGCCAGTCACTTACATCGTGCTACTTACCTGGTGACAGTGACCCGAGACAGCACTGTATGACCTTGTTAGCGGGCCTCTTTTCCCCCCATGGACCTGCGTGCCAGTGCACATTCCTGTCCACGCTCCGTTGCAGTTTCCTTTCCATTTGTGTTGTGTGTTTGCCTCCCAGAGCTCCCAGGGGTCCCTATGGTATATGTAGTATTAATGCTGTTGCTATGAGAATAAGCATGTTGCCATCTTCCCCTCCTTTCCCTTAGCACATCCAGAACAGTGCACTAGCTTATGGAAGTTCAAGTTGCTTATAATCCCCATTACCCACTTGCCCCCTTCACCCCCCTGCTGGGTCCATACCCGAGCTTCATCACCACAGAGCGATTAGTGTATGTATACTGACACTGCATACAGTGCAGGTGAGGCAAACATGTGGTCTCAGAGCAGTGCGGTGCAGGCCGGTATGGGGGTGCAGCATCCGGCAAGCAGCATTATAGTGTAAATAATAAATACAAGCATGTGTGCGGGGGGCGTGGCCAAGCAGCTATGGAGTAGGCTGCGATTCCTTGGAGCTCCGTGATCCGATTTATTGATCCGAAGCAAAGCGCATGTGTTGACGGCTGATTCCAGCAGAAAAAAGATACTGTAACTGCTTGAATACCTCAGGCAGCAGATGAGCGTATCGGCGGGAGAAGGTGGACGCAGCAGCGGGAGTTAGGCTACTTTGTGTCCTGATCCAGGAGCTGCGTAATTGACACTAAGATGGTGGCGCGCCAACACAAAGAGACCTTCGGCGGCACTTGAAATCAGGTGCCGGGCGGGTAGTGAATGGGCTGCAGGCGTGCAGCAGCTGATGGAACAGTGAGCGGCCGACTACCTCAGAGAAGCTCACGAATAGCCCAGCCTGACGAGAGGACGTATGCAGTGTCGGGCCACCTGGCCATGATATAGGCAGCACGTCCTCGGCGCTCCCACTGAACCGGGACGATGTACACACGGAACGGACAAGAGGAATGACAATGTACCCACAATAGGTTGGAAGCAACGGGCACGCAGGGATTACATCCCAAAGTCGCACCGAGGAGTGGAAGAGCAACTAAGGACAAAACAAGTGACACAGAGACCTGTACCGTCCGAAACAAAATGACGACCGATCCTGAACAAAGGATTACACTGATGGACCATGAAGCGGCCTTGTAAGGATTGGGGCGCATATGCTGCTTAGATCAACCATCGCGGCTTGCAGACGCAGCAAGTGGATATATGCACCCTGCATGTCCCACCAGCCTCTGATAGACACATAGACCAGAAAGAAGCATCAGGGATGCAGAAGCCAGCACTCTGCTGATAATAGGCACGGACACCAAGGGGAAATTGTGACGTGGGAAGTTACAATCCACCCGAATAACAATTTCATGTGCCAGAATAGGTGTAAGTTGGTATACAGAGACCCCAACGACTTGAACAACTAAACAGCACTGAGCTGGAGCCAGACACGTGGGTAAGGTTGCATCATGTCGGTGAAAAGTCTGAGAGCTAAAACCAAACAACCCACAATGGAAGTCTTCGCGAAAACGCAGAGGACCCCGACAACATCGAAGCGGATCCTGGAGGCTATAACGGAGCTGAGCACTAAGTGGGGCGCGGCAATGGTGGACTTACGGACAGCCCTGGAGAGCAAAATTGATGCGGTAGGAACTGAACTTACCCTGTTACGGCAAGATGTCAGGGGGCTGGCGGAGAGAACAAGTGGGCTGGAAAGTGCCGTAAAGACCAATACTGATGTCAGCACAAATAATGCAAAGGATGTTCATGTGCTCAAACAGCAGGTTACCAACCTTGAAAATCGGGTGGAAGAAGCGGAAGGAAGAGCGAGGAGAAACATACGGGTGGTCGGCCTGCCTGAGGGTGAGGAGGGCCAAGACCTTCCAAACTACGTGGAAAACATGATCCTACAGGAAATGGGAGCAGACAAGCTTTCACAGGGATTCACGGTGGAGCGGGCGCACCGCGCCTTAATGAGGAAACCACGACCTGGGGCTCCGCCGAGACCTATCATTGCGAAGATCTTGAACTATAGAGACAGGGAGAAGATCCTGGAATATTTTGGTAAAGGCGGAACAATCCAGAAAGCATCCGCCAACATTACAGCATACCCGGATTACACAATGCTGGTGCAGAGACAGAGATACAGCTACGTGGCCGTCAAGAGGAGGCTGCGAGCAGCAGCCATCAAGTACATGCTTCTGTACCCGGCAAAGCTGAAGGTGCAACATAAGAGCAGAGCGCTTTTTTTTTTACACTCCTGAGGAGGTGGTAACGTGGCTGGATCTGCAAGGCTGCCCGGACAAGAAGTGGACCGTGACCGGCAGGAACAGGACGGCTGAAGAACTTGTGCCATGGACATTGAGGGGGTAAGTGGGAGGGGGTACCGGATTATACCGGGAAGCGAGACTGGCTGAACACTGGGTAGCATTCGGGCCTTGTGCTCGGCATGGACTGGAATATAGTTGGCAAAATGTAATTGGAAGCTGCATAAGGTTAACACAATGTGTAATAAATTTGGAAATAGGAGCAATAGGATGGAAGCAACCCACCCCCGAAATACTAATAGTTAAGTGGCCATTAGGGCGACTTCACCCTAAGGAGCCCTGAGCATAAGCTTGTGCTGGACAGGGCTAGATGTGGGGGTGCCTGAGATCCAGGGATAGAGCTGGGCAACAGTTGGGGGGGCGTTGTTGGGGAAGGGATTGGTGGGGGGAGGGAAGGGAGGTATGAAGTTTGGGGTGTACATAGTTATGGGGAGTTTAAGTTCAAACATGAGCCTACATGGAAGAGCTGAAGGGTTGTATCTGTATAGCATGACCGGGAGGGTTTGGTTGGAAATGGGGGAGGAAGATATCAATGCGCTATGGGAGATCTCAGGATATTAACGTGGAATGTCAGGGGACATAACAGTTGTATGAAGAGAAATAAGGTCATGCTGTATTTGAAAAGGCAAAAGATACTGCACTGTTACAGGAGACGCATCTGACGTGGGAGAAGCTGGAGCTAGTTGGGAAAAAAAAATGGAAAGGGATTGTGGTGGGTTCGTCGTACTCTGCTTACGCTAGGGGAGTGCTCGTCTGGGTGGCGCCGCACGTCCCGTTTAAGCTACTACAGGGAGTGGGGGAAACTGACGGGAGGACGGTTATATTGAGAGGGCTGGTGAAGAATAAAGGAGGTATACATCGTAAATACGTACGCCCCCAACCAAAACACGGCACCAACCTTAGTATGTGTGGGGGAAAAGCGGTTATTTGGGGCGGGGTTACAATTATGTAATGAACCCCAAGGTGGGCAGATCTGATAGCAGGATTGACAGGCCCACCCCAGTGGCCAAAGCATTGCAGGTGTTACTAGATGATTTTGGCTTGGTGGATGTATGGAGAACAAAACATCCTAATGTAGGCAATATTCGCACTACTCAGCCCCGCAGCAGCTACACACGAGATTGGATTATGTCTTTGCCACGCCGGATGTAATGGCAGAGAGCACTCAGATAGAATATAAGGCCAGGGTCCTCTCAGATCACTCGCCCCTGGTCCTCGGGTGGCAATACTGCCCCCTGAGGGCTCGGATCCCGACATGGCACCTCCGAGCGGAGGCACTCAAAGATCCGGTCTTTCGAGAGGACATAAGAGATGATATCATGAACTATTTTGAAACGAATACTGGTAGTGTTGACTCGGCGGGTACACTATGGGAAGCTTTTAAGGTGGTGACGTGGGGGGTAGCCAAAGCTAAGTCAAAGGGCCTGCAAGGTGGGGTTCTGGCTGACCTACAAAGAGTAGAAGATTAACTAGAAAGAACATTAGAAAATGGCAGTGTGGACACGGAGCTAGTACTTAAACTACAGCAGCAGTGTGCGGAACACTGGGAAAGGCTCTGCAACCTCAATTATAAAAAGTATGTAGAAAGACAGCACGTGGGAGGGGGAAAAAACGGGTAGGCTTTTAGCGTGGCTGTACAAGAGCGAAACCGCTAGACCCCCGATTAGGACAATAACTAGAGAAGATGGCGAGGTAGTAGACACTCAAGAAGGAGTCAACAAGGAATTTGCGGATTATAGGGTGCTATACGGGGACAAGGAGGGGGGTAGTCGAGAGGAGAGAACCGAAACACTAGAAGATATAGGACTGCCCAAGATAAGTGATGAGGAAAGAGAAGAGCTTGATGCACCAATTACCTTGGATGAGTTGGAGGAGGTTGTGAGGCTGTTGCCCACCTTTATGACCCCAGGAGCAGATGGGTTCCCTAGCGAATTTTATAAAGTATATAGAGAAGAAGTGCTCCCCCCAATGTTAGAAATGCTTAACGAAGCGTTTGAGAAGGGAAGGTTGCCGGAATCACTCAGAGAAGGGATTATAATACCGCTCCCCAAACCCAACAAACCAGGGTATAGCTGTAGCTCCTACAGGCCTTTGTCGATGCTGAACCAGGACAGCAAGATATTGACGGCTGTCCTGGCAAACAGATTGCAAAGAGTAATTAGTAAATTAATCCACCCAGACCAAACGGGCTATGTCCCGAATAGGAATATAACCCACAGCCATAGGCAACTCAACCGGGTGATGAAATGGGCGGATAGGAATGAAGGCGAAATGGCGATTGTATCCCTAGACGCAGTAAAAGCTTTTGACTCCGTTAAGTGGCCATGGCTGCTGGCAGCCCTGGAAGGTTACGGAGTAGGGCCGGGTTATACCAGGTGGGCGAAAATGCTATACAGCGAGCCGCTAGCCAGAGTTCATACGGGATCAGTGATATCCGAGATATGGCAGCTTAGTAGAGGCACCAGGCAGGGGTGCCGCTGGTCCCCGATGCTTTACATTCTAGCCCTGGAGCCCCTAGCGATATACCTCAGACAATAGGATACGATAGGTATTGAGGTTGGGGGGGGAGCGGCATCTAATATCCTTATATGCGGATGATTTGTTACTATACTTGAAATACCCGGAAGAAACTCTTCAATATATCCTGGAAGTGATGGAGAAGTATGCAGGGTTGTCCGGCATAGCGGTGAATCCTCAAAAATCTAGTATATTCCCGCTAGGTAGCTATAAGGGGACCCCGGAGGAAAGGTTGCCGGTGTTACAGATACCATGCGTGATTAGTTCTTTCCGTTACCTTGGTATAGATGTGTATCACACGGCAGAAGAGGAAAATAAGCACAACACCGAGGTAGCTATTGAGAAAATCTGGAAATGCATGAAGTTTTGGGAGAAGTTGCCCCTAGCAATGATGGGACGGGGGGCAATGCTTAAGATGGTGGTCCTACCTAGGCTTTTACATTATTTTAGTAATATCCCATATATGATGTCCAAGAAGTTTTTTGCTAAACTGAATAGTGTGTGCAGGGACTTCCTATGGCATGGTACCCGGAATAGAGTAGCGCTATGGAAGCTGCAGAACTTCTATGAAAGGGGGGGGTATTAAACTGCCCAATTTTGAGGTCTACTATGTAGCGAGTCAACTACAATATGTGACCAATTGGCTCTCCGACGAAGTGACCCCTGAACTTAGGTTGTTTGGGCAGGATTGTACCCCATTTTACATAAGGGAAATGATATGGTTGCCTGAGTCAGATATGAAGGAGCGCCCTAGGATGATGATGCTGGGGTGGAAAATGTGGCGTCGAGCATGTCGGATGATGGGGGACCCATTCCCGTGCTCCCCGCAAGTACCGCTGGTTGCTTTAGCAGGAGGGGATAAGCAGCTTAGGGTGATTATCAGAACCTACTGGGAATCGGTGGGACTGGTAACGTTAGGGGACATCTGGCAAGAGGGGGCCATTAAAGATTTTGAAGAACTTGGGGAGGAGGTGGGATTACATACTGGCCAATATGTTACATACCAAGGGATGGTTCAGAAAATTCAGAAAACGTGGCCTGAAACAGTATTGGCAGAGGAACCAGATGCCACTGTGGGGGCAATATATGACATATCGGAAGGTGGGCATGAGATTTCTAGATTGTATGAGATGGTGATGACCAAGGTTGGGAAGGAAATGACACATTTGAGACTGGATTGGGAAGAGGAGGTGGGGGCCCCCAATGAGAGATGGGATGTGGGAACGCGCCCTGGAATATCACAAGAAAGTGTCAAGAAATGCCACACTTAAACAAATACAGCTGTATTTAACGCGTAGAGCATACATGACCCCTCTGATGATATCGAAGTTCCGAAACGCTGGGCGACAGGCGTGCCCTAAGTGTGACATGGAAAACGCTGACATGACACACATGTTTTGGTCATGCCCAGTAATCGAATGTTTCTGGGGTGAAGTGTCACAAAAATGAGCGACAAAGGGGGTCACGCTCATCAGATATGGTCTGGGCTTGCTTGCTGGGAGGGTTCCCCAGACCACGGAAACTTAAACATGTTGAGAAACTGAGAGACTTGGCATACGTGCTAGCAAAACGGAGGATTGCCATGGGATGGAAGAAGTGCCACAAGCCACGGGTGGAGGTATGGTGGAAGGAGTTACAGAAATGGGCGGAGGCCGAAACGATAGTATGGCAGGAGGCGAGCAACATGAGTGGGGAGGAAGAAGTGGATACCCTGATGGCATGGAAATTACTAATAGCGGAACTGTTTGGATCTATATCGGACCCAGCGGAATCCAAGGATAGTGAGACCCGGCCACAGGTAGCAGATACTGAATGCAAAGTACAAATAGTCTCATAATGGAGGGTGGGACTATGGGAGCAGTGGCAAAAATGGAAATACAAATGGTATTTAATGGAATTGTTGTAAACTGCACTGCGTGTTGGGTTTGTTTGTATTGTTGTTTGGTTTGAATAAAATTAATAATTTTTTTTAAAAAAAGCATGTGTGCACAGCACTGGCTGGGCCTTGCCTCGACAGTGACCTGGAGAAGACCCCAAAATGAGGTACAACAATGGAGCATGACTAATAGTTGTAGAAAAGCGCCCAAGGATATCGAGGGTGCTCTGAAGACGGCGGAGAAAGTGCTAAGTGTACAGATGAGAGTTGTGGGGTTCTGGCCATGGGGGAATGGGAAGTGAGGGACTGGGGTGCAGTAGAGTGGGGGAATGCAAAGTGAAAAAGGGTGCAGAGGATAGAAAAAGAGAGGAGCAAAGGAGGGTAACAAGAACGGAGTGCAGATGAAAGATGGGGATGGTTTGCAGCACAAGGGTGACCAGTGTGTGCAGGGGAGAGAGGGGTTCAGGAAAGACCCAAAAACAGGGAGAGTGGTCTATGGCAGAAATAGCATAGGATGTGCTTCGGTTTTAGATAAAGCCATTGACTTGGGGATGTTTGCACGGCACGGCACTGGCTTCTCATTTCATCTCCAAAACTCAGGACATCCTGTCCTCTCCTACTCCCTCTACTCCCTGCTCTTCCTCTGACCCTTCTTTTGCCACCTCTCCCCCTCCTTCTCTGCCTTTCCCTTGTTCTCCGCAGACAAGGTTTCTAGACAAGTCTGATCTATGAAAGTCTCATCAAAGCTGGTTCATCCCTGTTCCTCAAAAGCCATCAAGGACCACATTGACTCCCTGGCTCCTGCCCTGGCCGACTTCTGCAACCACTCCTTCGCCACTGAAGACTTCCCTTCAACCCTGAAGCACTCCCTTGTGCACCCTCTCCTTAAGAAACCCTATGCCGACCCGTCTTGCCCGGCTAACTATCGGCCAATCTCCAACACTCCTTTCCTGGGCAAACTCTTGGAAAAGCTGGCCATTTCCCAGATCAATCTTCACACTGAATGTGTTGGTGGTCTCCATGATCATCAGTCTGTCTTCGGAGCTGCCAGAAGCACGGAAACTGCTCTCCTGAACATCCGTGAAGCCCTGCTCTCCAACCTTGATTCCAATACCCCGTGTCCTCATCTTACTTTATCTCTCTTCTGCCTTTAACACAGTCAACCATGCCATCTTAATCAACCGTCTCCGTGATAACCTGGGAATCACCGGTCAGGCTCTGGCGTGGTCGGATTCTTTCCTCTCTGATCGACCCTCCCAGGTTCAACTTGGGTCCTTCCTCTCCTCTATCACTATCGCTACATGTGGTGTTCCCCAGGGGGCTAACCTCTCTCCCTGGCTGTTCAACCAATACCAGGCCCTCCTTGCCCACCGCATTGCCGCGCTCTGCCTCAATTTCCAGTGCTATGCGGATGACACTCCTCTCACTTTCAGGCTACCCTCAGCCACCTCTTCACCCTCTCTCATCTCCGACTGTCTGCTGGCCATACAGGAGTGGTGTGCCGCCAATGATCTCTGTCTTAATGCCAGTAAGACCGAGATTCGCCTCATCGGCACACCCACTCCCTCCTTTCCTGTCACTCTCTGGCCGGCCTCTCTTGGCCCTCTTCCTGCTCCCACTTGGGAGGCCAAAAACCTTGGCGTCATCTCCCACTCCACACTCTCCTTCTCTCCTCACAACTCTGACGTCTCTAAGAAGTCTCACTACCAGCTGCCCCTCCTTGGAGGTATTCTTCCATTTCTCTCATTTCCCCAGAAGCTCACTATCTCCAGAGCTCTGGTTCGCTCTAGGCTGGACTGTTGCAACAACCTATTTCTAAATCTGCCTGCTACTCTCCGCCCTCTGCAACTCATCCAGAACAGGACTGCGAGACTTGTCCTTGGCCTCAAGCCCAGGGATCGTATCTCTCCAGGACTGAAATCTCTGCATTGGCCCCCAGTGGCTGTGAGGATTAAGTTCAAAACCCTCTGCATTGTCCATAAGGCCTTCTGTGGCCTGGGGCCTCAATACATTCAACTCCCTCTTCCTAAATATCTTCCTTCTCAAGCTCTTCGCTCATCCGCCTCCAGCTCCTCAGGATCAGACGCTCCTCCAAGCAACAAGTTTGTGGCAGATTACTCCCTTCGGCTGGGGCCTCCCTCTAGAACAGCCTCCCTGCCTCCCTGAAACTTGAGGAGAATCATCTCCGGTTCCGGAAGCACCTCAAAACCTTTCTCTTTGCTCCTGCTTTTTCTCCCCCTCTCCCTTGCTGACTTCCTGGCTGACACTAAATTTGCACTGGTTAACTGGCCACCATCTGATCTCGTACCCAGGCCCCCTCCCACACCAGTCGCACTCCTGTACTGCCTTCCTGACAACCCCCACGCTTCCCTATCCCTGCATTCCCACTACCAGCACTTGACACCTGTTGTCTGCACTTAAACCTTGCATTTGCCACCTGTGGCCTTACTTTTACTTTGTTTATTTATCATATTATCCTATATACTGCACTTTCCCCTTCCCCCACCCCCTGCGCACTTTCCTCCTTCTCCTTCCCATGACTTGCGCGACCTGAATGACACCTGGTCTGGTAGGATTGTTGTCGGTCTTCCTTTCGTTCCCCCTCCCTTGCCTCGTCGCGCCTTGATACACTTGTGTATAGGCGTGTTATAAATGCCATATCATACTACAAAGCCCTGTGTAGTTAATAACTTAATTGGAGCTGGGAACATACTACTGGTGTGATACAAATGTCTTATCCAGGGATGCCTTCAGCCACTCTATTAGCACTTTGCATTGCCTTCACTGAAGTCTTGCTAAAAACCAGCAATGGCAAGTATTTGCTTGTGTATACGTATTGGGCATTTGCCAGGCACTGCCATTAAATGTCCAGGTACTTGCACCATTTTGCAGCTGCTACCATCAGAGGGTAGCTAATACCACTATGGCAGTGTTTGGCAAGTGCCTTTTCCATGCCTACATTAAAACCCAAACGGTTGGTGTTGACGACGCTTTTTTTAAAGTAGGGATGCAACTGAATTGCTGGTACCCACCACAAGCTGAATAAGGAGTTTTATACAAGTTTTAATAGAGGCCACCATAAGCCATCTGGGTGACCCAGAAAAAAAATAAAGCAGAGCCTTGAGATTCACAACAGCACTTGTTCCGCTATCCATGTAAATCCAGTGAATACCCTGGTCCCGAGGTATGATTGCAGCTCATACACTGCTGTAAAGGGACACACTCATGTTCCATCATTGAGGGTTCAAGTTTAATAGGATAGGATGGGTTGGTGAAACTCCATAAAGCATCTGCACTTAAAGCGCAGGTGAGAGTATTATAAAAGATCTCTCTAAAGGTCCATCGCTGGGAGACCTGGAGAAACGCAAGAAGTGAAAATGATCACAACACCAACTGAGGTGGAACAGAAAAACAAGGCCTGTTGGGGGAATATTAAGCCCAAGGTATTTCCATACATTTGGGTAAGCTCCTGTACAATCTACTGCATATGTTGGCGATGGGGAAAGATGTAAAGGAGTATCTGCGAGCAGGCCATTTATGCCTCTCCCAGCCCAAGCACCCAAGGTGTCCCCTGTCCACCCCAGATTTTATGGGTCTCCTACGGCCCTGTCCACAGGGTACATCCGAAAAGACAGGAACCTGGTACTCGGCCCAAAGATGTTCAAGCAGCATGCGCCCGATACCCGCAAAAATAACTCATCCTTAAGGTGGCAAGGGCTACCGAGACAATTACATATAACGGGGTTGAGATTCAATTGCATCAGGACCTCTCCAGGATAACTCTCCAAAAATGCCATGACATGCAGGAAGCGGTAAGAACCCTTCAGACCAGGGGCATAAAATACAAATGGACATTTCCTTTTGAGCTAGTATTTAACTTGGACGGCAGGCAACAAAGAATTACATTATGGGAGTCACAAATGGTGCTGCTATATATAGAAGACTCTATGGGAAGCCCGTCAGAAGGCACCGATGCTCACGCGACCACACTGCAGAAAAATCCAAAGCTGGGGAATGGCAAATTGGCCCCCCGACAAAGAAACAAGCACAGAGACCCGCAAAAAAAAAGAATCGAGATCCCCGACTGAGAGGCCTGATCCCAAGGTCATCATCATAAAACCACAAAAACAGAATTTGCCGAAAATCTTTTCTGGAGAAGCAAGCAAAGACAGGAGTATTTCAGACAGCAACAAGACGGAGTGCAGCATATTGGAATCCATCTGTTTTAAGTAACAGATGCAGGGGCTAGGTCTTCCCGCACTTTACCCTAGGATAACAGATGGATCGCAGCAGGGTGAGTTTATCCCGAACGTGTTCGTGATTGCGATTCACACCAGGGAATGGTTTGGGTGCAGGGTTTATTAGGGTTTGGGGGGGCGGTTCATAATGGGCGGGGGTCACACCTGCAGTCCAGCTGAAATGTTTTATATACCATTAGCAATGTGCCAGCATTTATCAATACCATCACATACAGGACACATTAACCAAAGTTCAAGTGCTTGTCGTGGAATGTAAGGGGGCTCAACCCGCTGCAGGAAGGTGGAGTCTTTCTTGAGGCATCACCAACCGAACTTCATAGCGCTTTAAGAAACCCATATCCGTAAAGCAAACAAAGGTAAATTGCGATTGTGCCAATACTCGACAATTATCCAAGGATGCGAAGTGGGGAAAACTGCGGGCGCGCAGTTCGAAATCAGGGTTGCGTGTGGTGTCCTAGTCATGCACACAAAAACTCATAGGGAAGGTAGATTTGTATTTGCTATGTGTATCGTTCCTTTTCCCCAAATAGATTATGCTTGGATCTCCACTCCACTTCTGGAAGCAATCACGCAAGTCACAACACACACATTTACTCTTTTCAGACCATACCCCTATCACTTTTACACCTGAGACGCCAAAAGCTAAACCAAGGCTTTGGTCTTGGAGATTGCCGTTAGTACTACTACAAGATCACGCCATCAGGGACGAGATTGCCAGACATTAAGGAATTTTATTTAAACCCCAGGGAGTGTGGGGGGGGGCTCACTGAATGTTACATGGGATGCGTTTAAAGCAACTATAAGGGGTCTTCTCATAGCTATAGAAGCTAATAGACATGAACTGTATACAAAACTGGAAGGAGAACTAGGAGGAGAAATTATCCCAAATTATGAAAAGAATGGAAACAGACCAGGTCAAAGATGCAGAAGGCATTCAGGGCAGCAGCCAGCAGATTAAATCTCCACCTAACCAAGAAGGCCGTAAAATCCCCTCTTAAGCAGAAACATTACATGAAAACCAATAAAATGGATCATCTCCTAGCATCTAAACTTCACCAAAGGACAGCATCCAGGGTTATACAACAGATTAAACTACCCACGGGGGAGGTGACCTCCAAAACCAATGATATCCTTAAACAATGTCAATCATTTTATTCAACCTTCACTGACTTACATCAGCAGATAGTAAAACCCTTGAAGAACCTAATTACGCTACATCAGGTGTCCAGGGTAATCTGAGAACTCCCACTAAACAAATCACCTGGACAGGACGGATACCCCGGGCAGGTTTTACAAGACATACAGCACCATTTTAACCCCATCTTAACCAAATTGTACAATTCCTTTACGCACAAAGAACATATTTCCTCTACCATGGAAGAGGCGAAAAAAAACTGTATTCCCTAAGCCGGGCAAAGACCCAACTATCGGCAGATCCTATCGCCCAATTGCATTAATCAACAATCATGCCAAAATCTTCAACGAAGTGTTGGCTAATTGGATAGTGGATCTTTTACCATTATTACCACATACTGACCAGACCGGCTTTATCAACTCCAGGTAAACTCACGACAACATCGGCAGGGTATGCCATATCCTCGAGAAAGTCGAGAAGAAACAGATTCCAGCGGTTCTTGTCTCAATAGATGCGGAAAAGGCATTTGACCGAGTGGAATGGTCATTTCTTTTTCTGACATTATACAGGATGGGATTTGGACCAAATTACAGAGGGTGGGTTAGGGCAAACTATAAGAATCCCAACAGAAGACTTCAAATAAGCGGCCAACTATCCTCTCATCTACCTTCAGCACGGTACCATGCAAGTGTGTCCCCTTTTATCTATGTTGTATGCATTACACATGGAACCCTTATTGGCCAAAATTAGACAAACGGAATAGATCAGGAGTATGCTCTGTTTGGAGGCGTCAATCATAGAATGATGGCATATGCAGACGACATGCTGCTTATGGCAGCAGATCCATCTACTACGCTGCAAGAGGCCTCTCGAGCATTTGAAATATTGAGGGGTGGTGGGATTGAAAATAAATGTGTACACTTCAGAGATTCTGAATCTATCACTCTCGCCTTTGGAAATTCCAGACTTGCGGGCACAGACCCAACTTGGATGAGCGAAAGAGGGAATTCATCTACTTGGAGTAAGAATCATTCCCAACACTTAAAGGCTTATACGCTGCTAACAACCATCAACTTCTGCAAGAAATTGAATCTCAACTCAGAAAATGGGACCCATTAATGATCTCCTGGCTAGGTAGAATTAACTCAGTGAAAATGGTGACTCTCCCTAACACGTTCTACCTATTCCAAGCGCTACCTATCATACTCCCTCTATCGTTTTTTGCATAAAATAAGTAGTGCAGTTTTGGGTTTCGTGTGGCATAACAAAACCCTGTGGTTGGCTTCATCTACGTTAATGCTTCCACCAGCTAGGGGAAGGATGGCCTTCCCAACTTTTTGACATACTTTCGGGCTGCCCAAATAAGGTTTATAAGGGAATGGTCCTTGGGCGCACCTGAGAAAAGGTGGGTACAAATGGAACAAGCACTGGAGGGAGAGAGGTGGGGGGTGTGCGGTGGGCGATTGAGACCAGATTTAGGGAGGTACTGTGGCTGCCAAAGCAAGATCGTCCACCCAATATACTCATGAGCAACATCATGAAGGCAGTGGAAAATACATGATATGTAGCGGTCAAGAATACAGCTTAACAACGTTTCTCTTACCTTTCGCACCTATTTTTAATCCCCAGTTCACTCCTGGCTTAGAACCAAATGCATTTCAGAACTGGAAAGCAGCAGGGTGTGAAAAACAGAGACATGTTTCAGGGGGCCGCGCTTAAATCATTTACACAATGCAAACAGGAGCTGGAGTTACACAAAACTTGCAAGTTCCAATACTTTCAGGTGAGACACTGGATTTTGGCCGCTCCATGTTAATACAGCAGCGGTGAGGGAGTTAACAGCTTTTGAGAACTTTGTGTCATCCATCCAGGCAACAAGGATGTTATCTCCAATTTATATAATATAATAGGGCAAGGGACCCCAAATGCGACGATTACCTACAAAAAACACTGGCAGGTAACACTGGGAGAGGAGAGTGTGGATCAGGAATGGGAAGCATTATGGAAAATAATACCCAAACTCACTAGATCGATCCAAATCAGAGAATTGTGGTACAAACTTATGGGGTAGTGGCATTGTACCCCAGCACGTCTAAATCAGATGAAACCCGGTAAATATCTAACAAATGCTGGAGGAAATGTGGATCTGTGCGAATTGGGAACATGTATGGCTGAACTGTCCAGTACTGGCATTGCATTGGGGAGAAGTGAACACACGTGTTAAACTCTATTTAGACAACTCGCTCCACACAATCCCGTTTGAAGGGTATGAATGATGGACATTTTAGACAACGTTCCAAAACCAATTCAGAAAGCGTATGTAATATTGCAATTAGCTGCACTACTAGTGATAGCCCAGAACTAGAAGGCAAGTGATCCCCCTAATATTTCTGAATTGTTCTCCAAAGTATGGAACTTTTTGTCCCTGGAGTGGATGACCTATTCCCTACAGGGGGGTCATTCTGTGTTTACTGAAGACTGGAAAGAAGTGTTGACATTTCTACATGAGGATTTTAATGTTCAGTATTGCCCCCAAAAACTGTGCCTATGGGGCATCGCCAGACATAACATTCTATGAATACATAAAGTTGCTGTACATTTAATACAATTGAGATGATACAGCTGCGCAGCAGGTGGGAGGGGTGAGGAAAATGATAATTGTATGGGTATTGGGGTGGAGGGGGACTTATTATAATCTTTGAAATGCCAAGAAAAAAATAAATTAAAAAAAACATGACCATTGCAACTGTTGAGATGGATTTCTAAACTCTGACCTGGTGGGCAGAAGTTTAGGAGGCCATCCTAGTTAAGTGGAACAGGGGAACCTTCTGGACAAACCAGACCAACCTACGGTAGCTTGGCAGCCGGTCAAGACTAAGTCTCAGGAGGGGTGAGAGTGATTGGAAGCCCACAATGAACACACACAGTAAAATTCCACAGATTATCCTTCGACAGATGTATATCAAAAATACATCTATTATAGGCCTTAATTAAAAAAAAACACAATTAAACCACATTTAACAAGAAAACAATTACCTTACAAGCGTATTCACTATGTAACATATATGCAGAATGTGTTTAGCCTAATGCAAATAAAAGGGGAGAAAACCAGCACATGCAACAGAAAGGGGCAAATTTAACACATCAAATTAGGCAGCTCTCCGAAGTCAATTCCTAACTTATGTAGTCCAGCGGGGGGGCTTGGCTAGCAGCCATGCCGTAAGAGCACTTCTCCTACGGCTCCTGAATGATCCTGGCCAGTAATATTGGCATTATTGAGGGAAGCTCCCAGCCAACACAATAACGACGTCTGAAATGGACTGGCACAGCTGGGAGTCAAAACAAAAGGTGGCAGAGAGCAGAGCATTGGCTTGAAGAGCTGGGAGCTTGGCCCACAGGGAAGAACACAAGATGGCAGATGCTCAGCTGGAGCTGGCGTACAAGAAGAACTAGCCATGATGACAATGGGGGAGCGGCAAGCAAATATCTGAGGAGCCCGGCTGGCCCTGCCGTGAGTCCACCATGAGATGAGTGGCTCAGAGTGGAGCAGGCAGCACAGACACTGCACAAGCAGAGTAACGCAATCTCAAATGAAGACAAAGAAGACTAGTGTGGGTGCTGAAACTGCCGGGGGAACGCCATGAGAGCAGCATACGAAGCAGTGAGGGGGAAGTTGGTGTTAGCCTGGAAGAAGAGCCGCCTGGCAGCGTAGCAGGTGGGCAGGGCCAAATAAGGTGGAAGGTATACGTGGTGTACAAAACCCCTGGCATTCGCCACCGGACTTATATCCTGAGCAATACAGAGGCAGACCGAGGAAAGACCAGTCGATATGCGTACACAGAGGCAACCCCGGTGCGCTGGAAGTGAACTACGTTCACGCTAAAGTATACCTGCTGATGCAAACAATACGAGTGGCGGAACACAGAGGGGACCATTAGTGCATGAAGGTGAAAGAAGGCCCCGGCCGGTGACCAGGTACTATACAGACAGTTAACCCATTGGCTGACACAAACAGCATATGAGGTGGACCAGAGGGAACAAGCATTGCGCATAAACAGAAGCGGGCCCAA
Source organism: Ambystoma mexicanum (assembly GCF_040938575.1). Taxonomy (NCBI): domain Eukaryota; kingdom Metazoa; phylum Chordata; class Amphibia; order Caudata; family Ambystomatidae; genus Ambystoma; species Ambystoma mexicanum. Next base: position 414,002,680 of record NC_090934.1, on the reverse strand, counting down.
GCCTGCAGAGCAAGTTTTGATCAACCAGGCACTCAGCCGCTAACGCACATAGGCGGCGATGACGACCATGGAGGGAACCACCGATTCACAATAGTGAAGCAGGCCCCGGCCTGCGGTGTAACAACTGCATGTGAAAGAACATTTAACCGCAGGAATAAATGAAGCAGGAAGTGCGCGAGGAGGGTCACCTAGGAGGCCATTGATAAACAGACAAAATAAGGTCCCCTTGCTGGCACGAATGTGGAACTGTAAATAAAGCGACATTCATCCGCTGATGTCTATAGTGGGCCATTGCAGTCCACTCTAGACTGGCATGATCCGGGAGCAGGGTCTGTGCAAACACAAGTTGGAGTTATACATGGAGTGGGAATGCGAAGGGCGCTCAGGCGGAACTCATAAGGTAGTATGGTGTGAGGGAGGCTATGGATTGGGAGACGGGCCGCTGCGCAGACCTGCATGGCAGAAACAGAGTAACGGGCACGTTGTGCAAGTTTAAAGGTGCACATAGTGAAGAAGGTGACGCCTGGTGCCGCCCCGGTACCCCTTCCCGCTGCCAGACCAGGCACACTGAAATTGTTTAGGGAGAGAGGACGCTGGCTGCGGTGGACAGGTTAAGAGATGGGAGCAGTTACAATACCACCGTCAACAAGAGAACAAAAGGGTAATTGTAGGATAAGCTGCTGGAGGCTCTGCAATCCACATCTCCGCAGACAAGAACCTAAGGTGAGGACCAGCAGAAGCACACCGCTGGACCACAAATCAAGGCCACTCGGAACAAGTGCATGCATCTTAGTGCCGGCAATGGAGCGTGGGCACGCGAAATACTATAACGGACAGTAGGAGTGTGCAGCAAAGTGAATTGGCCAGTAGGGCAAGAGGGGGCCACAGGGTGCAACAGCCACAGGCAGGGTGAGATCTCCAACAACAGATACCGCCCAAGTGGTAACGCGCAACCCACCTCGGAGCAGGGAAATGCCACAGGAGCCGTGGATCGGGACAGAGCACATAGACCACGGGCAAATTACATGGTACACATCAGGGACGATAACATTACAGTACTTGTTGTTTGAGGCTGCCTCCACCTAATAAGATTTGACCAGCGGAACGGCTAATAACAAAGGCAGAATAAATAAATTGAGACAGAGGAACCAGCACTGTGCAAACTAAGCATGGCGTCCAAGGCACAAAAGAACACATTGAAGCAACCTACGTTAGACAATTTCACTAAATCTACAAGTGTGTCAGAAAATGCCATGCCAGCGTCCCCAGCTGCACAAGGAAAACGGACCCAAACGAGAGGAGACCTGCAGGTTCTGGATGCCATTGCAGCCCTTTAAGTAGCACTGGAGTCCAAAATGGATGCCATCAGCCTGGATGTCAACCTCCTAATTCAGGATGTACTATCACTTGCAGAACGCACTGGTACCCTAGAAAAGGAAGTCGCAGTGCACACTGCTAGCCTGAGGACACCTCGTGTGACGTGCCGATACTGCAGAAAGTAGAGCCAGGCGTAACAATCTCAGAATTATTGGACTCACTGAGGGAGGAGGGCACGAACCACACCAACTTAATCGAGACTATGCGTTACAAGAAGTTGGCCCTGGAACCATCACCCAGAGCTTCACCGTGGAGAAGGCATATACATTCCTGTTGAGGAAACCACCACCAGGAGCTCCGCCAAGACCCATTATAGCGCAGATTTTAAATGACAAAGAAAGGATTCACAAACACTTCCAAAAGGGTGGCACGATACAGCACGCTGTAGCCATTATTACTGCGTACCCAGACTACATCCTGCAGGTGCAAAAACAGAGCATGCAGTTTACATTGGTAAAGAGGAGGCTGCGGGAGGCAAACCTAAAGTACATGCTGTGGTACCCGGAAGTGCTGAAAGTAATAAGCAGAGGAAAGGCCATCTTCTTTGATACCCACAAATGGATGGATGCTGAAAAACATGCCAACAACTGACCACAACTCAGGTCTCAAATTTAACAGTCTCCATCCCAGAAGTACAAAAAAAATCATAGTTTCACTTAAACCTTCGAACTGCAAAGGCGACAGCTGCCCGGCACAGATCATTAAAGATCCGGCCAGGGATTTAGCACCTTTTAGCACTAAACTAATAAATTCCTCATTCGCTAACAACTTAGTCCCTAATAACTTAAAACAGTCTTGGGTCCTTCCACAAAAGAAACAAACCCTTGACCCGGCTATTCCCACTAACTATAGGCCAATTACCACAGTCCCCTTCCTACTGAAAATCCTTGATAGAGTAGCCTACTTGCAAATTCAGGACTACCTTGTGTTCAATAAACTACTAGGAGCTAGTCAATCTGGTTTTAGACCACAAAATGGAACCGAAACAGCCCTTGTCGACCTCAAAAGCCAAATTAATGCCCTGAAAGACAAACAAAGTTGCCATTCTATTCCTCCTTGACCACGACATACTATGTGAACATCTGTCATCTGCTGTTCACTTCTCTAATTCTGCCATCATGTGGATACGCTCATTCCTTGACAACAGGACCATGCGTATCTTCTCGCCCACAGAAGCGGCAGATCCGAATCCCATCACCTGCAGAGTACCACAAGGGTCCTGTGTATCGCCCACTTTGTACAATATCTTTACAAAGCCTTTATTCGAGAAACTGGACCATCTGGGTGTCACCTCTACTAATTACGCCGATGACACCCAGATACTCCTCCCACTATCCGGTACCTACGACACAGACGTCTGTATGATCAACAAGGTCTACACCATCATTCAGGCATGGATGGCCACCCATGGACTCTGCCTGAACGATAAGATTGAGCTGCTCATAGTAGGATCACCCACCAATATACTAAAACTAAGTCCCAACTATACCAGTATCCACATAGACGGGAGCAACATACCTAGCTAAAGTGGTAAAAACCTTAGGGTTCTACCTTGATGCCAACTGCAACCTCACCAAACAAGTCAATATGACTGCCTCAGCCACTGCCTATACAGGCAAGTTGATCAGGGCTTGCAGACCCCTACTGTCCACTGACAGTTGCCTCACGCTGGCCAGAGCACTTACACAATCTAAGTTGGACTACTGCAATAGCTTATACCTAGGGGCCAACAAATCGATAACCAATAAGCTACAGATTCTGCAAAACAACGCGCTTAGGGAAGCACTAAACATACCGAAAAGAGAACACATCTCGGCTATAAGAACACACTGCAAGTGGCTGTCCATTCAAGAAAAAATTGACCTTAAAAACCAACACTTTGCCTTACCCACAAAGCTCTGAACCATCGAGCCCCACCGTATATTACAGACAAATTTACCTACAAATCTTCAGCTAGAACTACCAGATCCTCCAACGCTTCCTGCCTTGTGGTGCCCAGATACAACCTTAAAAAGGCGGCCAGAACTTGTTTCCCGGTCCTCGCCGCCCAACTATGGAACACACTCCCTCAGAACATCAAATCCACACAATCTCCAAAAGAATTAACTAAGCATGGCAATTATTTGGGGGCTGGGGGTGAGAGTTGGGGTAGTTAGTTGGGGGTTAGCCTAAGGATCCACACTAGAACTGTATAATGTGTATGATGGACGGCTGCGACATGTAGGAACATTGACTTTTGAACAGGGATTTCCAATCTATGATGGGAGAACTTAGAATAGCCTCATGGAATGTCAGGGGCCTAAATAGTTGCATTAAATGACAGAGGGTAAGGACTTATCTACGGCATCAGAAAACTAATATAGAGCTTCTGCAGGAGACACATCTCACAGCGGAGAAACTTGCTGTCCTAGGCCGAAAATGGAGGGGGAGAATGGTGGGTTCATCATAATTTGCATATGCTAGAGGGATCCTAATATGGATTACACCGATGGTACCAGTCAAAGTCCTCGGGACCTTTGCGGATTACAGGGGGAGGTTGATTATAGTGCAGGGACATATGCAAGGGAGGGGTATGTGCATAATTAACACTTACGCACCAAATCACGATATAGCAGCCTATTTCTGTCAGTTACACCCCCATATATGCTCATATAGTGATGACACAGTGGTATGGTGAGGAGATTTCAATTGCACACTGTGCCCAGAACTGGATAGATCAAACAATCAAACACTCAAGCCCTGCAACTAAGGCCTTAAATATTTTAAGAGCATTCTGCTTGGCAGATATATGGAGGACACTACACCCGCAAACCCAAGGTTATTCCCATTACACTGCCCCACAGATTTAGGCCCCAGACTAGACTATGGGCCTGATCACGACTTGGGCGTTACCGCCGGCGGTAATAGCCCTACCGCCGAACTCCCCAGCGCTAATAGCGCAGATCACGAGTTCGGCGGTAAAGTAACTCCCCATTCCCCATTGGGCTCAATGGGGAATTTTTGGGCTCTTACCGCCGGCGGATTTCCCACCGGCAGTAATAGCGCAAATTTTCGGCGGATTTCAGAGATGGGGCGAAATCCGCCGAAGCCCTGATTCGGCGGACCCTTAAATCTGGCGGTATTAGCGCTACCGCCAGATTTAAGGGTTACCGCTCAAGTCGTGATCAGGCCCTATGTCTTCACGGGGGACAAGACATTGGGGGATTTTAAGACAGCCAAATACAAAGCTCGGGTACTATCAGACCACATCCCTTTGGTGGTCACATGGCAGGTCCCCACCCGCAGGGCACGTATACCGACTTGGAGGCTTACAAGGGAACTCCTGAGGGAGGGGGTGAAAGAGTACTTTATAAACAACACAGGTAGTGTTAAGTCGGCGGGTACGTTGTGGGAAGCCTTTAAAGTGGTGATAAGAGGGACAGCGATAGCGAAAGGGAAGGAAATGCAGGCTGTAACTGAAAGGTATTTCCAGAGGGCCAAAACCGAATTGGAAGTCAGAGAATGCTGGAGACACGTCCAAGAACCAGGCCCAAGAGGTCACTTACCTGCAGCAGGAATGTTTAGTGCACTGGGATAGACTAGGCATGCTGAACTACAGGAAATATGTAGAAAGGCAACATGTCGAAGGAGATAAGCCGGGATGTCTGTTGGCCTGGTTGTGTAAAAGCAAACATAAAAGAGAAATGATAAGCAAGATAACCGGAAGGAACGGAGAGGTCCATTGGACGCAGAATAGCATATACAACGCTTTCAGGAGTATTATCAAGAACTATACACTGAAACGTCAGCAATACAAGCCGGAGACATAGATGAAGCAGAAGCAGTGGAACAGATAGATCTCCCACACTTAAGACGCAGAGACAGTGAACCATCCAGAAACCCCCATAACCAAAGAGGAGCTGGAAATTACCATTAGAGGGCTGCCGACAGGCAAGGCCCCAGGGACGGATGGATTACCCAGTGAATTCTACAAAGAATAAATAACAGATGTGGTGCCCCCATTGTTAGCCATGTTGAATGAAGCACTGGAAATCCGCAAGTTACAAATGTCGTTACGAGAGTCCGTTATCGTTCTGCTATTGAAACCCAATAAGCCAGCATCAGACTGCTGATCATATCAACCCCTGTCCTTGCTTAACCAAGACGGGAAAATATTTAACGGCCTTAATGGCCAACAGGGTCAAGCCGGCAATATCTAAGCTAATACAACCAGACCAGTCAGGATACATCACGGACAGGAATATCACAAGCAATTTAAGGCGATTGCACCGTATCACTGATCATACCCAAAACAGTTCAGGACAGTATGCATTGGCCTTGTTAGATGCGGTCAAGGCATTTGATTCGGTCAGATGACCATGGCTGTTCACGGTCCTCGAGAAGTTCGGCATGGGGCACGCATACATAAGGTGGGTGCGGTTGAGGTACAGCAGCCCAATAGCAAGGGTCAAGACAGGAGCCCACATCTCGGACCAATGGTTGCTGGGGAAAGGCACGAGACAGGGTTGTGTATGGTCACCCATGTTATTCATTCTGGCCCTGGAGCCATTAGCAGTATATCTCAGAAAAGAATATCGGGAAGCAGGCATAACAGTTAAGGGCACTGAGAATTTGATTTCTCTATAGGCCGACAGGTTATTAAACTTACAGTACCCTGAAACCAATTTACAGTATATCTTGGACGTGCTCGAGGGATATGCGGATTTAACGATTAATGCTCAAAAATCATCTCTGTTCCCCTTAACTCGGTATGAAGGGAAGTGGACATCTTTCATGATCCTAAGACAGAATACACACAAAACACGATGAAAACGGTTGGAAATATCAAGAAAGCTATGATCTTCTGGGCTAAGCTACCGCTCTCAGCGGTGGGCAGGGCAGCATTGTTAAAGATGGTTGTATTTCCATCTATGCTGGTCATTCTCGAATTATGGACTCTATACATTCCTTTGACTATATCTCACAGCTTCCATCGCTCTGTGTTTTGACCGTGTATACTAGACATACAGTAACAATATGGCAACAATATTGTTTTGTATAGTGTGGCGGTTTTCATTACCAGCACGAATATATGGTTCGTAAAAATACCCTCTGCAGCATCTCTGGATAGATATATACAAAGCACTTTGGATATATATACAGCAACTTGCTATCAAGCATTGTGCCGTTTGTTTTGGCCAACACTAAATATACATCCATATAGATCTTGGGCAGCCATTCCAAAAGGGCAACCTTTTTTGTTCTTAATTGTATCAGGCTAGCCTTGCGACAGCACGTCATCACGTCCATGCTAGCCCGTGATCATGTAAATAGGAGTCATAGTAACCACATGATCACCGACACGTACTCTACATGGTACGCGATCGTCTGGATAGAGAACAAGCAGTCCTGTTCCACACGTACAAGTCAGTCTTCTGCATTCAGCGTTTTCTCATATCCGCCAAGCGCATTAGAATTCTCCTTCTTTACAGTTTTCTGTTCTGTGCGTTATTACTTTGTAGAACGATATCGGGTACACACGCGACATCTGAGATGCACTTTTCCAACGTTGCTTAAACGGATCAAAACAATACCGCAGCACGTTTTTGATCTTCAGACCAATATTGTAGTGACGGCAGCAGCACCACTGCTTATGGAAGGTAGGAGTACTTATACACATCTCCTTTACAACGTATGTCTATACCTTGTGAGGTAATTGTAACAACGCTGATGTGCATTATATGCACTTTTTTCAGCTTTTCCCATTTAGCCATTGAAGGCCACCGATCGGCACCATCTGCCCTCGTAAAAATGTACAAAGGACTTTTGGCTCTTGTAATACTCAATTGAAAATGTGAAACACAGGTCCACTATAAGGTATTATAAAAAACAATATTGTTTTGCATAAATAATATGAGTAATACGTACCGAATAATGCACAAATAATAAAACAAAAACATCTCTCTATACTAGGAACAAGATAACCTAAAAACATGTTATTCAAAATAATTCTGACAGAGACAGACGTGATTAACCACGCAGTTCTCTTTGGTTTCACACCGATCAAAATAAGACAGGGCAGGTCATAGAAATATTGATGAGGCATGCCCACGAATGCCATTTTGAACATAGCTAGTTTCTAATCTATTTTGTTTGTTTGTCTTTAGAGATACATCATTTGATATTCTAAACCCAGTGTGAAGATTCTCATGCTGGGGTTACTAACACCGCCCTAACGTGTCCTGATGAAAGTCTCATTTGGTCCTACACTCATCTAACGGACGACAGTCATTTGGGAAATCAAAAAAGACTGTTTTTTTTTTTGCTTATAAGGCTGGAAACAGAGCCATTCTGTCGACACTGTTCATAGATGGGCTTATGCCCACATACTGTACCAATTGGGGCCTTTATAATTGTTTCATTATTCAATGTCTATATTGGAAAGCCACTTATACAACTACTAACATCACCTTCTTTTAAAAAAGAAAATAGGTTTGATATATGATTGGATTGAATTGAGTTGATTCACATGACTACTTTTTTCATTAACTTTTCTTTCTGTCAAACAGGATTGTGATTTTTGTCGTCTTTGGTGTTTTTTAATAATTGAACTCATTAGGTTCAATCTTTTATGTAGTCAAATAAAATCATATAAATGTTTTTTCAGTAAAAATACTAGCTTTTGTGCACATCTTGTGATATTGGTCCTACAACAAGACTGTTTTTGCATGGGCCTCATCTTTATCTAGACCTTGAGTCCAAGAGTGTGACACCAACAGGTAGCTTGTCTTTGGGAAATTTTTCTGTCTATGATGCCCTGACCACATCCCACAAGCCCCTATCAAAAAAGTGGTCCCCCTAGCTCAATAGCTACACCCGGTACTTTCTAGGCTACTGCATTTCTTTAATAACATCCCGTACAATATAGACATAATATGCTGTAGCTTTCTATGGCATAACTCAAGATGCAGGGTGGCACTGTCAAAATTGCAGAGGCTGTATGATCAAGCAGGTATTAAAGTACCCAATTAAGAGGTATATTTTTTGGTGTCCCAGCTGCAGTGCGTTACGAGTTGGTTGTCTGATGAGCAGACCCAAGAAACGAGGCTGCTGCAGTCAGCATGTAACACATTTTATCTGAAGGAGATGATATGGACAGAGGTGCAGAGGGTTTTGAAGCTCCATCTGTTGTTGACATATAAGTTAAGACGGTATGGCAGAGGGCTATGCGCTTTCTGGAGAAGGACATACCCTACTCCGCCCAGATCCCACTAGTGACATTAAGAGGGGAAGTGACCCAATTTAGATTAAATGTGAGGAGGTATTGGGAGCCCATGGGAGTGGTAACGGTGGGAGATTTAGTACGAGGTCAGGCCTATGGACATTGGAGCGCTCACAGCGGAGACAGGTATACAAATAGGACAACACGTAACATACGCCTCGCTCATCACTATGCTAAAGCAAAAAGGGCAGTGAACGGAAGGGGTGTTGCAGGAGGATGAAGGGATTGAAACCTTTTACGATATTTCAGACAGTGGGCATGAGGTGTCGAGAATATATGAGCTATTAATGGCCCAAAAGGGGGAAATGCAGGAGCAGACTAGGCTTAGCTGGGAGGCAGACCTGCAAGAGAAGTTGACAGACGCAGAATGGAGCGAAACTTTGGCTTATCATAAGAAAGTGTCCAGGAACGCCTGACTCCAGCTAATCCAATTGTACATAATACATAGGGCGTACCTAACCCCGGGTAGAATAGTCAATAAATGTGGATTAATTAATGCTGGTCTGGTACATATGCTCCGGACATGCTAGGTGTTTTTTCACGCCCGACACGGGCAAGACACGTGAACAAACTGAAAGACTTGGTATACATCCTAGCAAAGCACCGGATACCAATGAGCTAGAAAGCATACAAAGGTCCCGACATAAGCAGGTGGTGGAGCGATCTCCAGAAATGGTCACTGGCAGAAACCACAGTGTGGCAAGAGGCAGCCCGCAGAGGCCAGGGGGAACAAAATGCAGACTTAAGAGTCATGGAAGCAGATAGTGTAAGAACTGTTGGCCTGAAGGCATGCCGATGCAAGGGGGAGTAGAAGCTTTGCCATGATTGGTGGAATAAGTCAGTGCGCATAAGTGGAGTCAATGCAGCGATTAAGGCAGGAGAAATAGGGTGGGGCAAGGGAGGAGGGAATTGGGGGGGCGGGGCTAACCAGACACACTGTCATTATATGATCCTGTAAAAGTACATGGAAGTCTGTATGTTATGTTGTGTTTAAGAACATTTTAAAAACTGTTTTTAAAAAAAAAAAACAACGTAGTCCAGCCCTACAAAGAGAGGAACCGTGCGCTCAAAGTACAGTGGTGTGTTAACAACGCACAGTAGTGTGTAAAACAAAAAGCGGGTTCTCTTCAGGGAGCTGTAGCTGCTCAGGAAAGGGCTTGAGGGGATGAAGAATAAAGACCTATTCCTAGAAAAGGGTCTACCCTGGTAGATAGAGTAACTTTCGGAGTTCGGGAATAGCTGGGGAGCACAGGCTAGCCCAGCCAACTTGAGTATCTTTTAAGGGATTCTCGTGCGCGAAATTGATGGATGTACCAGGGGGCCAGCGGTAAGTGATTAAAGTACTCACCGACCCTCAACACAGCCCGGACCAAACTTTGGCAGTCTAGTCCACTTGGCTCGTAGGTTTCAACCTTGCAGTTTCAGGATGTTCCGGCTCGGAGTGGCTGCATGACGGGTCGATCATCCGTGGGAGGACAGTAGCCTTTTCTCAACTCTCGAAGAAAGGAGAACAACAACTTACTTACCAACTGGTAACGTTCTTTCGACTGGATGTTCCTCCAACGTATTCCTCATCTTAGATTTATTCTATCCAGCTTTTGCTGCTTCGGAAATAGTTTCCTGGCAGATAGCGCCGTGCGTCGATGTCATCAAGTCGAAGTCCCTCAAAGGTCTCTGTCGAGGGCGACGTCATCAGGTATACAAGTAGCACGCACTACGCCCGCTGGCCTCAGTTCTGTTTTTCCCCTGTTGTATAGGTAGTGTAGGTAGCCAGGTGTCAGCCTTGCGAGAGTTGAAGTGGCAATAACCTGGAAAATCTACAGAGGGGTAGGATGGGAGGGTGATGAGTAATACGTTGGATGAACATCCAGTCGAAAGCACAATCCAACGTGATATGGTTTGTTTTGACACCGATTGACCCAATTTCCTTCCGGTGTAGCCAATGAAAAGTTGATTATCCACTCTAAGCTTGGAAAGCCCAGAAATGTAAAAATTAGAGCTCTTCTCGGGTCCAGCCTGTGCAATCTTTCCTCCTCCTCCTTACTGGGATGAGGTGGAGGATAGAACGCAGACAGAATAATTTTCTGATTTAAATGAAAATCAGACACAACTTTAGGTAAAAATGAGGGTTTAACCCTCAATACCACTCTGTCCCTGTGGAACACAGTATAGGGAGGGCCAGAAGACAGTGCCTGCAATTCGCTCACTCTTCGTGCAGTTGTTAAAGCAACCAGGAAAGCAGTTTTCAATGTTAATAATCTTAATGGAAAGTGTGCAAGGGCTTAAAAGGGGCACACATTAAAAACTTTAGAACCAGATTAAGGCCCCAAACTGGGACTTGGAAAGGAGAAGGAGGGAACACACTGGTGAGTCCCTTTAAGAATTGTATTATCAAAGTAATTTTGAAGTAGGAACATTCTTCCGAAGAGCGCTTGCAAGAAAACCCTTTAATGGTCCCAACATTGATGCCTCTATGTGCCAGGGACAAGAGGAAGGACAACACTTCCGGGATAGAACACAGAAAAGGATCAACATTCTTTTCCCTGCACCAGTTGCAAAACTTCATCCAATGGCAACGGTACAGAGATTTTGTTGCTGGCCTTCTTGCCCAAAGCAACACCTCCATGACATCATCTGGAAGGTCCCAATACTTGTATCTCAGCCATTCAGATACCAAGCATGAATGTTGAGTCCTGACCTCTGGATAGAGAAATTGGCCCTCCATTTGTGAGATAAGGTCCTCTCTGTGAGGAAGACGTAACGGAGGGCAGATGGACATGTCTAGAAGGTCCTGGTACCACATTCTCCTGGCCCAATCTGGGGCAATTAGGATCATGTGGTTTCCGAACTGTCTCAATCTCCTGATGACTTGAGTAATGACTGGAATCGGAGGGAACGCGTATAGCAGCGGGATAGGCTCCTCTCGGGGGAAATTCCCTTGAGCAATACCTTTCACACTTCTGGTTGATTTCAGTCACAAATAAGTCTACCTCAGGGGTTCCCCAAAGGGTGAAGATCTCCTGAAGGACACCCTGAGCCAGTCCCCACTCGTGGGACAGTGTACTCTGCCTGCTTAGAGCATCTGCCGTCATATTCTCCTCTCAGGGTAGATGAACTGCCGTTAAGGAGATTTCTTCTTGACCTGCCCAATACCAGAGCCGCATTGCCTCGCTGCACAGAGGTAGTGACCCTAACACCTCCTCTTTTGTTTAATGCATGGCCACTGTGTTGTCCATCATTATCAGGAAATATTTTCCTCTGACAGATGGCAGAAAAGCCTTCAGCGCTAGTATGATTGCTCTCAGCTCTAAAAGGTTGATGTGAAGTTTGGACTCCGATGGAGACCAACGACCGCCAATTGTCAGATCGTTGGCATGAGCTCCCGACCCCATGAGTGAGGTGTCTGTCACTACTGTAACCTCAGGCCATGGTTGCCAAAAAAATTCTCCTTTTAGGATGTTCTCTGTGCAAGTCCACCACAGAAGATCCTGCCGAACCTTGTTTGGAATTTGAAGGAGATCCGTCATTTGACCTGAAAACTGGGACCATAGAGTCTTTAGAGCCCATTGAAGGGATCTCATCCTCATGCGTGCTTCTGACATTAGGAAAATGCAGGATGCCATGAGGCTGAGCAACCTCAAGAAGCCGTAGGCCTGGAGATTTTGGGCATTTTGGAATTTGGAAACCATCTGAAGAATGTCTTGAGCCCTCGATTTGGGAGGCAAACTCTTTCCCAAGGATGTGTCTAATACAGCCCCTATGTACTGGAGCTGTTGAGAAGGTGTCATTTGTGTCATTTGTGACTTCTTGAAATTGAGGGAGAAGCCCAGTATGTGGAGGAAGTGGCAGGTGTCTCCCTGGTGGATTGCTTGAGGTTGCATTAGAAAAGGAAGGCAGTAACCTTGGGCTATTATTTCTAGAGCCCAAACACCTTAAGTAATGTCTCGCAATTCTTGCAGATGCTGTGATAGCCTGCCTCCCACAAGTGTCTTGTGATGCAAGTCCTCAAAATGGTTTGTGGTGGTTGCTGCAGCCGCTGATGGTAAAGAGGCTGCAGCTGGGGCTGGCTTTGCTCTATTTCGTAATCCACCACGAGTGGCTTTTTTCTGATCTCTTTCGACTGGCCATTCCTCTCGCATTTCCATATGAGGAGTAATAACGATAGGATCATGCCCTCCAAGATTGTCCTGATGCACGACAAGGCTGAGGTTGCCTAATAGCAGCTCCTAAAGTCTTGGCAGCCGCTTTTGAGGTCTGCAACCTCTCAAGGCTCTCATCAGCCTTGTTGCTAAAAAGGTGAGGCCCGTCAAAGGGCATGTTCAAAAGAAAGGTTTTGCACGTGTGATGCATGGCCTCCTTTCCATCTCTAACTATGGCTAGGAATCCTTCCCTTTCTTCCCCTTCTGGTATGTGCTCCGCCGCCATTGCAATGCACTCCCACAGAGTGTACGAAAATTTTGCCAAGGCCCATGTGGAGTTGGCCGATTTTAACACCATACTGCCAGCTGAAAATACCCTGCGTGCTCAACCATCCGCGCGCTTGTCATCCCTATTTGAAGCTGTGGCTGCCTGGACCACCCAACTCTCAGAAGTAGGGTGTTTGGACAGATAGCCGGGGTCGCTAATGGAAGGGCGGTATTTTGAAGCCGGAGAAATAGAGTCCGGGGTCTCCCAATTTTTGCCCACCCTATTTTTAAGGCCACATGGAAGGGTAAAATCGGATCTTCGGTGGGACCATGATCCAATATATCGGTCAGATCACCTGGATGAACTTAGTTGGTGGTCTAGCCCATCCTAAATATTCGACCACCATTGTCATTAGCTGCCTGTATGAGGGACTGGCATGTTTCCCTGGTTCTGGCCTGTCAAAATCTGTTTCAGGTGAAGTGTCAATTCCACTTACATTATGCAAGGTTTCCACCAGATCTCTGATTCTGCTTTCCTCAGAAATCAGGCATTCTGGGACATTCAGGGTGCCATATTCCAGACCAAACACCTCCATCATTTTAATTCTAAATGCTCTCCAATCTTCGGATGAAGAATGTTTTGTGTGGCATATCATTCTTTTGGGGGATTCGCCCGAGGTGGAAGGGGACTGGTGGCATCTTTTTTTTGGACTTTTTCATCAAAGACTAAGAGTGTTGTGAACCACTTCGGGACCTAGACTGATGCTTTTGGCTTTCGCGTTGAGGAGATTGCTCCTCACGGGACCTCGACTTGACGCTAGAGGCTTTTCGGCCTACCTGCAGTTTTCCCTTCCTCTCTCGCAAGGCCTTCCTCGTCATTGCCTGACACTCCGTACGGCCCTCCATGTCGTGGCCTTTCACCGAGGCACCACAGATATTCTCGGTGCGGATCCGTGATGCACATTTTCGAACCGCAGGATTCACACTTTTTGAACCCCGAATGTGGGGTAGTCTGGGTCGACGAGGACATTCTCGAATATCGCTTCACAATAATTGTGTCACAGACTACTCATCGTGTACTCATACACTACTCATGGTGCGCCGAGTCTCCGAAGCAACACGTACTGCAGAAAAACGGAACTGAGGCCAACGGCTGCCGCGCGTGCTACTTGTATACCTGATGACGTCACCCTCGACAGAGGCCTTCGAGGGACTTCGATTCGACATCGACGCACGGCACCCGCTGCCAAGAACATTTTTCCGAAGCAGCTAAAGCTTGATGGAATACATATAAGTTGAGGAATACGTTGGAGGACACAATCCATTCGAAGGATGGTTCAGGTGCTGCAAGGCTCAGGACACATTGGGGCAGGTCTGCAGGTACTTACAGTGTCAATCACCGCAGCGGGGCGAAAAAGGGACCGCAAATGCTTGCAGTGTGGCGTACCCTCATAAATTGCAACCCAGTAGAGCTAGGACAAGTTTTGGCAGGAGAGAGCACAGGACCACAAGTACGCGATTCCCAAAGTCTCGAGTCTCAACTCGGGACGGTGCCGTTCCTGTGTGATCATGTCATGATGCCTACCCCCGGGCATCAGGACCAAGGCCCTCAGCTCCGGAAGCAGGCATCCAGACATTTGTTTAAACCTCAGCAGCCCCGACTAGGGGCTGTCTGGGTTCAGTCCTGGCGCTTTAGGCGCCAGGCTCATCATAGAAATCAGTCCTGGCACCATAGGCGCCAGGCTCATAGACTTTACTTACCTGATGCAAACCATGCTGCAAAAGAGTCCAAGCCTACATGAGGCCTGGATGGGACTATTTTGTTACAGGGACTATTTTTTACTCGGGCGTGGCTCTAGGGAACTTCTTACCTGGAACTACTTTGGAGGCTATTTAAACCACACCCGAACAGCAGCACATGCTTCGCGTTATTCTGCATCCAGCAGCGCGACGCTAACCATGCCTGCAGCCAGCATCCTGTTTTCTGCCACGCCTGCGTGCCTGCAGCCAGCATCCAGTCTTCTGCCACGTCCGCCTCGAATCCGGAGCTCCTAGAATAAAGAAGAAGAAAAGGACAAGGTTAGAAAACAAATTTATTTCAAATTCCTCACCTAATTCCGGAACCATTTAATCTCCGGACCTGGAAAGTACATCAGTCCTGCATGCGTCGCTTCGCCAGCTCCAGCACGGCGCCATACTCACCAGTTCTCACAGCATCTTTCGATCCGGCACTGTCTCCATCATTTCTTCGCCGTAATCTGGCTCCTAGGGGACACAAGAAAAAACAAGGTGAGCCAAGGGAATCAACAAATACAACCTCTTACTACCATAGACTTACCACCGGCGGTATTATTCCATAACTCTCCACATTTTCATATGCCGCATCTGTAAAGAGGGAGAAAAACAACACGTTAACGCATGCAATAGTTACCGGACAGCGTTGGGTAACACAGACTCTTACCTGAACGCCAACAGCAGCTACGAGACCTTCTCATGAACTCAGTTGCAAATTAAGGAAGGAAGGGGACAAGAGTGAACATCGGGCACATTGAACTCTTTGAACTTGATACTTACCAATCCCGCCAGGGACTTCAGAGTCAATACTTATCGGAACTCTCCCAACGCCTTCAAACCAGTGAAGTAACTGGTATCTACGCGCCCCTGCAAGACACGCAGGATGGAGAGCTCATCTTTTAGGAACATCAGGTGAGGTTACTAAGGGGATATCGGAGGTGATTAGTGGGGGAGAGCGAGAACAGTTGGGAGGCCATCACTAAAACCCACAGGTGGTTAATCCCTGTCTCCACTTGCAGGAAAATACTTCTTCGGGTCCAGCAGACAAGACTAGGCGGACCAGTCCAGACAGTCATCTCTGCACTATGCATCACGTTGAAGGAGACCGCAGCTGTCCGGGTCCGATCGACACCCCTGTGGGGTCCAGGTGAGCGTAACAGATACCCTAGGTTCGAGCAGGACAGTTCACTGGATGGCCCACAAACACTTCCGAAGGGGCTCTATGCAAGGTTAAGTAGGAGGTGCAGAGAGCAGTAGTTCCCACTACTCCAAAGGGGCAAAGCGCCCTTGCAGGCCTTCTTCGTACGAAGCAATAGCAGGGGTCCGACAGGACAACTGCAGGATCAAGGTGCCAAACCTTCCTAGCACATCACCGGCGGTTCCTAAATTCTGCTCTTTCATTAAGGATACTTGGCTCCTTCTGTAGTTTGGTATGAACTTAAGTGGATAGATCTGGAATGGATGCAGAGCCTCTTCTCTTATGCAAGATTTGTTTCGTGCTCAAATCTCAGATAACCAATGGAAGATCTGCTCTCTTCAATGCACGCCAGGAGTGGGCCATTTGTGGCCCACAGTGATTCCAGTTGCTCAGGACTACCAGACATACTGGCACCAGTAGTGTGGATTGGGACTCGACGGTCCCAACCCTCTTCCTGGGCACTAGCACACGAAAGATGCGGTTTTCGTGGGAGGCTGCATGCCCAAATAAGGAATAACCAGGACTCTCGACCTGAGGGAAGGCAAAGGGACAAAATGTCCCAAGAACAGAACAAAAAAGACTTAGTTCGGCCTAGGCACACTTGTACAAACACCAAAAAATCCTTAGAGGGTGGCTAGGGCCATAAAACAAAAGGACTCCTCTGCGCTGTACTGTAAGGTACTTGGCATATAGATAAAAAGTTACCACAAAATGGCAACATAGTTGAAGACTAAGGGAAACAGTTTCCAAGTACTGACAGCCTGAAGGTCATGTCCATTTCCCCTAACAAATGAGCGAAAGCACAGGAGTGCAGCTGAAGGCTGTGCTCCAATGGAAAAAGTCAGGTTAGGTAAGCCAAACAAAAGCAAAAAGTTTGGGGGGTTCACAAAGAGGGAAAATTGCACTCAAGGGGAAATCTTTCCTATCAGCAACTCTCTGTTCTGCAGAACCTTTGCCAAACACCTATGCAAACTTCAATGAATCCAAAACAATGCCCTGAGAACATCGGGAAGCGCGACTACATATCTGCTCACTGGCTTCTGGTTAAGGACCGGATCAATTTCAAGATATTATCCTTCACACCACGCTGCATCTCCATCGCATGTCTGCCTCACTAATTTTGGTGCATTGAAAAATCTAGGCCAGGTGGTTTTATTCACTGACAATCACAATATAAAAATTGAAATGGTGCTGTATATCAAAACGGTAACCTTGTCGTTTGTTCTTAAACTACTTTCCTTAGGGTATGGTCTGAGCTCATGATGCACATGCATGGGGCAATAGCAGGCCTCAAACTCTCAATTAATTTGTATACAGGAAGATAAACTTTCTGATAATGCTGTTTCTTTCTTCCTTACTTGAGTTTCCCTGTATGATGATGTTATTGTTATATGGTATGGTCCTCTGATTTATATGCATTGGGTCTTCATATGTATTGTTTGTACTAGCACAAGTGTGTATTAAGTCTGGAATTGTTAGCTAGTTATTACATGTTTAACATTACACAATCACCCCTGACATCTTGCTACCAACCATAATAGAAAGAAACCCTTGTAGGTAGGGACTTTTCGTCAACATTATTTTCACATGTGATGTCATCAGTGATGTCATCTTTGATGTCATCTTTGATGTCCTGGGTGTTAGTCTTAGCAATGCACGTAGATGCTGCGAGTTATGGTTGCTGAGCTTACCATAATGGGGGAATGTGCATGGTTTTTTGGTTTCACTGTGAAGTATGAAGTCCAAATAGACCAGGTGAACAAACCTGGCCACGTAGCCGCTCTCTGTATATTGTCCAAAAAAGGACAGTGTAATTCACAAGGATGATACTGTTTCAAGTAGTAAAAAGTTCCCTTTGTAAACAAAATGTGTTCCGTAGAATAAATCACCAGTCTGAATCAAAATGTGATTTGTTTATAAAACAGAAAGTTTTAGGGTAATCACTAATTAAGTCTTAGTGAAGACGCGGCTACCATCTCCCACAATCGCAATCGACTAATGGTGCCAATGCATTTTGGAGCAAAGTGCTCCTTCATCAGGGCAAGTCTGAATTACATAAGGTATCAAAGTAAATATACATGTAACCGGTGTGTTAAGAATAAAATCACATAATTGGCAAAAAGGCAAACAATGCAATGTATAACACATGTATGAACCAAAATTAATCAACAATATAGCCAAACATAATCATAAAAATATAAATAACAAGTCACATACCAGAGCGTGTTGGAATGCAGGACGTGGTGAAGAGATAGTGGAAAAAGGAGATAAACAAGTGACATGGAAATGACAAGGAGGCGTAGAGCAATGTGCTTACCTGCGCTCGCGGAGCTGCGAGTGAACAGGAGCTGGAAATACGGGTGGCCGTAGAACACTGTTTCGCATCGCCAGTTTACAGCGTTGCCATGTCACTTTTTGGCCTCCTTACTGATATGCTGTTGCATTTTCAGATTTTCATCTGATCTAGTTTCTAGACCTCCCTGGAGGTAACACTCAATGCTCCCCTCCACATTCTATATATTTGCCTTCCTGTTTTCCCACTATTTATTTTTTCACTTGTTTATCTCCTTTTTCCACTATCTCTTCACCACGTCCTGCATTCCAACACGCTCTGGTATGGGAGATGGTAGCCGCGTCTTCACTAAGACTTAATTAGTGATTACCCTAAAACTTTCTGTTTTATAAACAAATCTTTGATTCAGATTGGTGATTTATTCTACGCAACAAATTTTGTTTACAAAGGGAAATTTTTACTACTTGAAACAGTATCATCCTTGTGAATTACACTGTCCTTTTTTGGACAATATACAGAGAGCGGCTACATGGCCAGGTTTGTTCACCTGGTCTATTTGGACTTCTTGCTTTACGAGTCAGGGTGTCTCCAGACTCATCGAAGCCAGCTCCTGTGAATTTCTTCTAACTACCATCCCGAATCTTAATGTTCATGTAAAAATTTCAAGAAATACCAATTTACAAAGTGGTGCCCACTTATTTTTCTTCTTTCACTGTGAAGTATAACATCCCTTTAACAAAGTTTTTTTACTGAATGTACATATACATATATATACATATACATATACATATATGGAACAAGTTACTTACCTGTAACTGTTGTTCTCCAGCATGGGTCTGGCATGGATTCACATGCTCATGAATATTCCCCGTCGTCAGGCTGGGAATCCTCGATAAAGAAAAAACCAGTTTCAGTTTTGTTTCTGATCCGTCTTTCGTAGTAGTAACCAATCACTGGTCTCTGCGTCATACTGACCACAGCCAATGACTGCCCTCTACCTAAGCCCCGCTTCTGGCAGCTATCTTCAGATTTGGAAGCACGTGAAGTGGCAGTATGATCAAGTGAAGAGCCGCAGAGGGGTAGGCGGGAGGGTTCGCATGTGAATCCATGCCAGACCCATGCTGGAGAACAACAGTTACAGGTAAGTAACTTGTTCCTTCTCCAGCATGGGGTCTGGCATGGATTCACATGCTCATGAATAAAGAATACATAGCAGTACACACATGCACAACCACGAGAGGTGGCAAAGGCTCAACATTAAGCATTACATCAAACTAAACATTAAGCAATCTTACCTCCTCACCAGGCTCACCTCAGGCGAACAGGTTGCGCCGCACTGCTTGGCCGACCCTGGACTCCTCCCTGGAATCCCGATCGACGCAGTAGAATTTCGTGAAGGTGTGCGTCGACCTCCACGTAGCAGCCCTGCATATGTCCAGCAGGGGCACACCAGATAGGAACACCGTGGTAGCTGCGATCGCTCTGGTGGAATGGGCTCTCGGACGGCCAGGCAGCGGTCGGTTTGCCAACCGATGACAGTACATGATACAGCCGGAGAGCCATCTGGAAATGGAAGCCTTCGAGAGAGCCTTCCCCTGATTGACAGGTCCAAAGTTCACAAAGAGTTGTGACGTCTTCCGAAAACACTTCGTGCGGTCCACGTAGAACTTCAGCGCTCTAGCCACATCAAGCGAGTGCAAAGTCCTCTCAGCCGGCGACGAAGGCGACGGGAAAAACACAGGCAACACCAAGGGTTCATTGAGGTGGAATTCCGACGGCACCTTGGGCATGAAGGAGGGGTGCGTCCTGAGCACCACCCTCTTATCGTGAAAAGTCAAGTATGGTGGCTTGCAAGATAGGGCCTGGATCTCTCCCACTCGTCGTGCGGAGGTGATGGCCACAAGAAACGCTGTTTTCCACGACAGGAACTTCAACGGGGCCGAGTGAAGAAGCTCGAATGGAGGTCCCATGAGCTTGGTCAGCACCACGTTGAGCTCCCACGCCGGGGCCGGAGCCTTCACCAGCAGGAACGATCTGAACAGTCCCTTCATGAACTCTTTCACCAGACGATGAGACCACAAGGACGTCCGCCCCGTGGTTCTGGTGTATCGGGAGATCGCAGCAAGATGAATCTTGATGGACGCGTGCGCCAGTCTAGCCTTGGCCAGCGTCAACAGGTACGGCAGTACTTGGGGAGCCGTAATCCTTAGAGGGTTAATCTTCTGTGCGTGGCACCAGACAGAAAACCTCTTCCATTTGTGTCCGTAGCATTTAAGAGTCGAGGACGCCCTGGCCTTTGCAAGAACCTCTCTGCAGTCGACCGGTATATCGTATCCTCCAAACTTTAGCGCTGCAGGAGCCAGGCCTGCAAGTTCAACGACTTCGGGTCGTGGTGGAGGATGGCGCCTCCTTCCCTGGAGAGCAGATCCGCGTCCACTGGCAGCTTGATTGACGGGGACGCTGACAAGTCCAGAAGGTCCGGGAACCATATCTGCCTCGGCCACGCAGGTGCGACGAGGATCATCCTGCACCGTGACCTCTTGAGCTGGTTGATGAGCCGGATCAGCAGTGGCAGCGGAGGGAACGCGTATAGGAACAGGCCTTCCCAGGGGAACGAGAAAGCATCGCCCATGCTCCTCGGCTGGGGAAATCTGCTGGCGAACCTCCGGCACTTGGAGTTCGTCGCCGTCGCAAACAGGTCGATCTGGGGTGTGCCCCACCGTCGGAAGAGGCGATCCACTAGATCCTGCCGTAGTTCCCACTCGTGGCACGAGCACAGCTCCCTGCTGAGTGAGTCGGCGATGGTGTTTTTTATCCCTGCCAGATGAAACGGCACCAGAAACATCCTTTGGGCGACGGCCCAATGCCACAGGTCCTGCGCCTCCTTGGACAGTGCTGGGGACCTGGTTCCGCCCTGTTTCCTGATGTAAAACATGGTGGTGGTGTTGTCGGTGAAGATCCTCACCACCTTGCCCTTGAGGGACGGAAGGAAGGATCTGAGGGCCCAAAACACTGCACAGAGCTCCAGGACGTTGATATGGAGGGACTTCTCCGTCGGGAGCCAAAGGCCTCTCGCGTGCAGATTTTCGGTGTGCGCTCCCCACCCTTCCAGGGAGGCATCCGTGGTCACTGTCTCCTGGTGGCCTGGGGTCTGGAAGTCCATGCCCGCCGTCAGATGCGCGCGGGTGCCCCACCACCGGATCGCTCGTCGGAAACTCTCGTTGCGTGTGATCCTCTCCTCGAAGTCGCCCGTCGTTTGGATCCAGCGCGCGTCCAGGAACTCCTGCAACGGGCGCATCCGGAGCCTGCACATGGGAATGAGGTAGATGCAAGAAGACATCATTCCGAGGAGGGACTTGATGGACCTCACCTTGGCCGCGTCGGCAACCAACATCCGCTGTACCTTGCCCAGGATGGCCCTGGTCCTTTCCTCCGACGGGGAGGCCAGAAGGGACACTGTGTCGAGCTTCGCTCCCAGAAACAGTGCGTCTTGCGCGGGTACCAGGTGGGACTTGGCGTAGTTCACAGAGAATCCCAGGTCCTTGAGAAGTTGGACGGTCCTTGCCGTGTGCTTCACGGCGAGCTCCCTCGTCTTGGCTCGGATGAGCCAGTCGTCCAGGTAGGGGTAGACGTGGATCCACTCTCGGCGCAGCTGCGCCGCCACTGGTGCAAGGCACTTGGTGAATACCATGGGAGCCGACCGTAGACCGAAGGGAAGGGCTCTGAACTGATAGTGACGCCCTTGGACCACGAACCTGAGACATTTTCGGTGCCCCTTTAGGATGGGAATATGGAAGTAGGCATCCTCCAAATCCAACGACGACAGGAAGTCGCCCTCCTCCAGCTGCCCCAGGACGTGCTGGAGGGTGACCATCCGGAACTTCCGTGCCTTGATGAACTTGTTCAGCCGTCGTAGGTCTAGGATGGGGCGCCATCCTCCCGTCTTCTTCTTCACGAGGAAGTATCTTGAGTAAACTCCGGAGCCCCGAAGCCTCTTTGGGACGAGTTTGATTACCTCCCGGAGAAGCTGAGGGACGTGAAGCTCTTTCCTGGCCACAGGGGGTCGCGCGGGCACCTTCTTTGAAATTCGACCGCGTGGCCCTGGGCTAGGGCGTCCAGCACCCAACAGTCAGTGGAGATGGACTCCCATACGCTGACGAAGCTCGCCAGCTGGCCTCCCACTGGGGTGCTTCGTTGGGGGCCCGACCACACAGCCGGTTCAATCCTGCTTAGACTAGGCTTTGCCGCCTTGACCTCCTTGGCGACGACGGCGGGGTCCGCCTGACTTGCCTCGTCCCCTGTAAGCTTCCTGAGACGACGAACGGGCCGCTTGACGGTAGGTGGAAAATCCGCCGCCGGAACCTTTGGAGGCACCCTTGCCTCCGCCGCTCCGAAAGGGCGGCCGTCGTTGCTGGAGAACCCCGAGCGCCCGGGCCGTCTCCGTGTCTGCTTTAATGGCTTGAAGGGAAACGTCCACTGTTTTCCCGAACAGGTTGTTCCCATCGAACGGCATGTCCAGGACTCTGGTCTGTACGTCTTGACGGAAGTCAGTAGCCTTGAGCCATCCACGCCGCCTAAGGCACACGCCGTTGCCCAACTGGCAAAATCCAGTGTCGGCGATGTCCGTCGCAATCGTGATCCGACGCCACCTCACCTTCCTGCAAGATCTCCAGGGCATCCGCCCTCTTGTCGTCCGGTAGGAAGTCCGGCAGGGGAGCCAGTTTGTACCACAGCTCCCTGTCGTAGCGGGCTACGATAGCCAAGGCGTTGGCCGCCTTAATCGTCGTCGCTGCAGACGAGATGACCCTGCGCCCCATCGTGTCTAATTTCTTTCCCTCGCCGTCCGGCGGGGAAGTCGACGTGGAGGCCGCACCCCCCCCCCCCCCCGCTTTCTTCCTGGCCGCCGCGGAGACGACGGAGTCCGGGGTAGGCTGTGCCCGGAGGCACAAGGGGGCCGCGTCCGGGACCCGGTACTTCTTCTCGTACCGGTCTCTTCTAGCCGGAGTCGTGGATGGGTTCTTGAGGAGGGCTAGGCCCTCATCCCAAATATCGTCCAGTAGAGGTACCGCAAGGACCGTCTTCCTCTTGGCCTCGCGTCGCTGATAAAGGAAACCTTCCTTCTCCTCCGGGCAGAGCTGGAAGAGCTCGGATGCCCTGACGATCATGGAGTGAAAAGATCCAATCTCGTCGGGCGGGGAAGCCCGGGTGGGAGGAGACGACGGCAGGTCCTCGTCGTACACCTCGTCGTCCGTACCCGTCGCGGCCGTGTCAGTCCCCGTATCATCCCCTCGAGTCGTGGACGGGGAGGAGGGCTGAACGGGGCGCGACGGCTGAAAAGGAGGTGGAGGGTGAAGCCTTCTTTTCTTAGGAGGGGGGCCTGGTTCCGGGTCCCCCGACGGGAGTGGTTCCTCCACTGGTAACAGCAGTCTCGTCCTTATCTCTGAGCATAAGGACTGTATAGCCAACAAAATGGCCGCCGAGTTGTCTTGCGGCACTGGCAGAGGGGAATCCGACGGGCGGTCAGGGGCCCCGTCGGTACCCTCGACGATGTTGTCGTCTCCTGCGTCGGTCTTCTTCCACGCCAACGCCGTGGCTTAAGACCTCGATCAGTTCTTCCTCAGAGGTTGAGGCCGAATCCACGACGACCTCCTGCCCCCCCTTTTTCTTCTCCGTCGGAGGTTTCACAGGGGTCCTGTCGATGGGCATAAAAGAGGACTCCCTCCGCGGTGGCAGGGAGACTCTGAGCCCCGAGGTCGCCACCACTGGTGTAGCCTCCACAGGCTGAGCCAGGGCCGCCGCGACTGTCTCGATAGAGGCCTTGGCCGGATGGATTAAGGCTTTCACCACACTGCCTCGCTCCCCCTCCGCCTTCGAGCTCGACCGGGGCCTCTCCAGGAGCTTCGCCGGGTGCTCGGCCTTCCTCTTACCCGACCCAGAGCGTTGGCTCGTGGTTGATGGTGCCGGGGAGGGTGCGCCCTGCCAGGCGCCCGTAGAGCCCGACCGTTCGCGCTCCCGGTGCCAGCGGACTCGCGGTGCTTGGCCTTATGTTGGACCCCCGTCGCCGGGGCGTCCTCAAAGGTCTTAGAAGACCGCTCGGATTTCTTCCTCTTCTTCTCGCCGGACGGGCTCTTCCCTTCCAGCCAGTTGGCGAGACGTTGATGGCGGTCCTTCATGGTCCGCTCCGACATGATGCCGCAAAACGCACAGTCCTTCTCCACGTGCGTCTTGTCCTCATGTAGGCAGTAAAGACAAAAGGAGTGTTTGTCTTCCTTAAAGACATTCTGCAGCTGGCATCCAGGGCATCCAGGGCAGACCCTGAACAGCTTTCCGGGCGTCGAGCTTCCCTTCTCCTGGGCCATGACCGAGATGGGCCTGAGAAACTTCTGGAGTCCTCCAAAAGCGTAGCTCGACGAATCTTCACCCTTGAGGGGCGTGGACGAATCCGACACGGGACCCCGTTGATCGGATGGAGAGTCGGTGGAGCTTGAGGCTCTTTTGACCGAAAAAACGAAGTTTTTGAGAAAGAAAGTGAAAGAAATAGCACTAACGCTCGAGAGCAATAGCACGAGGATCCCAACACATGAACGTGCGGTAAAAATCTGAAGATGGCTGCCAGAGGCGGGGCTTAGGTAGAGGGCAGTCATTGGCTGTGGTCAGTATGACGCAGAGACCAGTGATTGGTTACTACTACGAAAGACAGATCAGAAACGAAACTGATACTGGATTTTTCTTTACCGAGGATTCCCAGCCTGACGACGGGGAATATTTATGAGCATGTGAATCTATGCCAGACCCCATGCTGGAGAAATATATATATATACATATATATATATATATATATATATATATATAGGGCAGGGAACGAAAACAAAGGGGCTAAACATGTGATATCATCAGTGATGTCACCAGTTACATTTGCGATTACATCTTTCATGGTCTGGGTGTTAGTGTTAGCAGTGCACAGTGGTGATGGCAAGTATGGGGGCTCAGTCTGCCATAACTGGCGAATTGCAGCGGTTTTTCGGTTTTAATTTGAACCATAATGGGGAGGGCAAACATTTTTTTAGTGAAGTACACAGGTTTTTCATAGGGCAACTTAACCATAACGTCCCCTCAACAAGTTTTTTTGTATTGAATATATATAACAGCTATACCGGATTCAATTAATGAACAACAGATATTGGTTCCGGAACTAGATACCAACGATAAAGAACAGTGTGCAAACAAGCCCGCTTGGCATGGAGTCCCTCGGTCCTGTTGCAAGCAAGAGACAAAGGACAGTAGGCGAAGGTAAGGTGAAGAAAAAAACTCTAGGAATTTCCTTAGATCCTTAAACATAAGTCCTAACGAAACTATAATTCCTGGGGAGTATGATTTGGCCATTTTTAACAAACCTATTGAGTGTCGCTAAAAGCCACGACAAACAAAAAAGAATCAATATAAAGTAACAGAATCCTTTGAGTCTTCAAAAGTTACTGCACCCCCTCAGGAGAACGAACAGGCGATAAGAAAAAAAAAACAAATAACACTTCATCTATTGTTCCCTTTTTAAAGAACAAACAAAAAGTGTCTCTGGCAAAGACTGTGGACGATGGGTATTTATCAAAGTCGATAGCTGATCTAACTAATCTCACCACACATAGTAGAAATCTCCACATCTTCGAGGAATGGAAACAACTAGAAAATTGTCTAAATAAACCAAAAACTGCCCACAGTCCACTCGGAGATGTTGGATGCCACTGATGGTCCCCGAGTTTCCAAGTAAAATGGGGTTTCTGGGATGCAAGTTCAGACTACAGGGTTAAACAATTACTTGTACTTTTGAAGTGCCCATCCTGTAATTGTCAGTACAAACAAGACGGTAGTTATGACGTGGATGCTGGGTATTTCAAATATTTCTTGTTTTTATTGATATAACTGAATTAAATCAGTTTTGAAATATTTCTATTTATACATATTAATAACAATATCATATATACTAATTTCATACATACAAGGAAAATAGAACAAATGTAAGAACACTAGGTATTAAGTGATCAAGGTACACTATCACTATGCAAACCAATCATATTTTATTAGACACTACCATTGCTCTCTCCACAATTGTAAAATAAATAAATTTAGGGTTATACCACAGCATCATAAAATGAGATGAAAATAAGGTATAATAAAATTCAGCTTAAATAAGCATGTACTACAGTAATTATATTTGCTTGGGAGAAACTACTGTAGGGGGCTGCACCAATTGTCATCTACAGAGCAGCTCCTCTAATATTAGCTTTCATCATAGCTTAGTGTAGCTCTAATCATCATCCAAATTTATCCTTTTTTTCATCCTCAAGTTTAAATTCATTAAAAAGGCAATTGTCACAATACTTAAGGGAGTTATTTGCCCACAGTAAATCATCCACCACATAGTATCCGGTGTAAGAGATCTGAAATTCTGCAGTGCGGGTTTCAAAGTATTGCTCACGTTTTTGTTTAAGCATAGACCATTCTTATCAGATGTCACGCAGTCTCTGGTTCGTCTACAATCTCACAAAACAGACATATTATCTTCAAGTGATATCATTTTACGTTTGGCTTCTAGATCTTTAGTTTTTCACAAATTAAAACGCAAACTTAAAAATTAAATGCTCTATGCCTAGTTAAAGGCGATTTAGACAAATATTATTCAGTACGGCTGTGTTTTTTCAGTAGAAAAGGATTATTTGGGAAATCACAGTATGTCAAACATTTTTCTCTTGTGATTCTCCAATCATGCCGAAATATCCTTATTTTAACGCTAGTCGGGTTTGTGAGCAGATCATTCAAAGCTGCATCACCTAAAACACCAAATACAAGACAACGCCACTTGACTATAAATATGTCATGAGATGAAAATACATAGTCAGCCAACACATTTATCAATGTATTCGCTTCTATCACCATGATACATTTTCTGAACCTAGCCGTCACCTGCCACAAGTAGTGCGCATAAAGTGATATTAGGCCTACTTCAATTCTGATCCAAGCAATTGGTATGGACCCAGGTAGTCCCAAAATGCGCTTCCAGCATTCGCTCTCAAATCGTGCCCATATATTTTCAGAAATTATCAGTTTTGTGTAACTTTTTGTTTGTAGTAGGTGACTGTCGGTATGATGGAAATGTTACCATATTTGGCTTGTATAATTACCGCCTGGGAAATCATCACACTCAGATTGTTATTTAGACTCTGCAAGTATACACTATCATTAGGTCCAGAAATAATGACCCCCAAATAAGTGCATTGCGCCACTATTTCCAGGATTTCACCTTGGATACGCCATTTGAGTATTTGTTTATTTCTTCTAAGAATAGCTCTAGAATTCATATTACAAACCATTACCTTTATTTTTTTCAGATTAATCGTCAAATTCTCAGTTACATATCCTGAAAAAGCGTCAAGCAGATTTTGAAGGCCACGAGGCGTCTTGGAGATTAGCATTAAATCATCCGCATATTAAAGGCCACCAGGGACCTTGCCAGCCAGTTTGGGAGTGTCTGCCACTACATTCTTAAACCATCTGCCAATATCTGATATAAAATGTTCAACAAGGCAGACGCAAGTATGCACCCTCGTCTTAAACCTCTAAAGGTCTTAATAGTAGAAGACAAGGATCCTTGTAAATTAAGTCCAACTCTTAAATTAGTATCTGAATGCAGAGTTTCAATTAAATTAATCAGGTATGTAGGACACCCTTCCCGCACTAGCTTGGCAATTAATAGAGAACGAACAACTGAATCAGACGCGGCTGTAAAGTAAACAAAAACAAAAATATAAAGGTTGCTTTAGATAGAAATGATGTTGAATGACAGTTGTTCATGTCAAAAGATTAATTGATGTCCCCATGCCTGGTATAAAACATGTTTGATAAGGATCTTGTTTGTGAAAAGTTGTTGTCCAATTATTAAAATCTCATAAGATAAACCTGTAGAAAATGTTCCGAGGAATATCTAAGAGGGCGATCGGTCTGTACTTAGGACAGGACCGATCGCCTCTCTTGAAAATTGGAACAGACGATCGCCAAGACAATGGAATGCAATTCATCTTCATCACATGACTAAAGATTTTAAAAAGTATTCAGGCCCATAACTGCGGTGTTTCATCATAAAATTAGTCAGCCCATCAGGGCCTGGGGCTCTCGAAATAGAAACTTTTTGAATATAGTCCAGGACCTCTTCTTGTATTTGGAGGATCTGGTTAGTTGCTTCCCTTGTCTTGTGATTATGTTGATCCAAAAGAGGCACAGCATATAACTCTGTCTAATGGCACACCCAAGTCCCTTCAGTTGCTCCATTTATCTGGACTGGCGATTGTTTTGCATAGTTTGCTACATTTAAAAGAGCCCACATTTCAATTATATTTTTCAATATAATTGCTTTACGCATCACTTCCCCATCCTCTTGATACAGGATATTTCATTGGGTTCTTACCTAGTTTGTATATGCGTGCTGTAAAGCGCGTACTGTTTGAATTCTAATAGCCACTGGAAGTGAATGGGCCAATTTCTTTTAGTGTCTTAGCAGGGTATTCCGTTTTTGCACTATGTACGAGTTCTCGTAGCAGAGTGCATTTTAAACATCTAAAGGATGACATTGTATGGTTCGTCAATCCACTGTGGCAGAGACTTTTTCTGCAATGTTCTTATTGAGGTTGGCTAACTTAGTCTCCGTCCACCTAAATCTAATTCTTGCATCATCTACCGTACGATGAGCTGTAAATCTGTTCTGCTGAGCATCATCAGGTGTATGTTCATGATACCAATACATGGGCAACATTTGGTGATCACTGAAGGATTGAGGTATGATCTTAAATGAACTAATGTTCTGAAATGTAAAGCCATCAGTATAGATATAATCAATGATTGATCTACTGCGGCCTCTGCAGTAGGTATCTCTTGGAGGTACATCACTCGGGATTGAACCATTAAGCATCGCCATATTGCGATTGCGGTCATGAACATAAACCATCGATCAAGCGTTGGATTTTTTCTAGCTTTGGTGGAATTCAAACATTGTAGGTTTAAATCCCCTACAAGGATGGTATTAGTTATATCTTGAGTCTGAGAGATTGTATTAAACAGTAGTTCAAGCACATAGAACAACATCTGGTCTGTTATGGCCAGCGGGTTACGGTAAGGCTATGGTGCCACCTACATGGGTGATTCTGAATAGCTGTAGAAAAATATTAGGAGCAGCCCATGGATAAATCAACAGGCCTTTGCCTGATTTAATGGCTATCAACAGCCCTGAGGACGGCCGCCCTTTAGGGTTGGCTTTCGCTGCTTGAAAGATAATTTCATAGCCATCCCATACAGGGCATACAACCAACCAAGTTTCTTGTAACGCAACTATGTCAAAGCCAATCAAGTGGTTAGTACCCAAGGTAGGTAAATGTGCATGTCCACAAGTATTCTAACAGGATAGACTTCTTAGTTCTCACTGAGAGTTGTATTGTTACGAAGGTCTCATTGGTGCAGAAGATCTTTTATGGATGCTTCTTTGACCTGGTTAAGGTGTCCTGTTAATTTCTGAGTTTGATACGTTCTCATGTGTCTTATTGTAAGGACACTACCTCTGCCGTTCGCCTGTTCACTACCTATTGTAGTGGTCAGGATCGTTGGATCTACTGCTAAGAGGAAGCCCATGGAGAATAACTCCATCCTGGCTTGCCAGATGGTATTCCGGACGAGATTGGAAGATATCCACAATCTTACTGCACCCCTATTCTCATTGTTTAGAAACTCAACCTGTTTAATGTCTGTAGAGGCAATGTCTCTCAAGACTTTCAGTCTCTTCAAATATCGGCATCACGCTCGCTATGTTAGGATCATATATTCCATGAGGAGCAGGGCGGCATTTCAGTATAAGCCTGTGATAGTTATTTAGCTCTAATGTGCGTCTGGATTTCTGTAGAGACAAACACTGATTTGGCTGATCACTGGCCCGCCGTGTTTGTTCAAATGGCGGCTCATTGTTAGAGAGGTGGTTCACATAATTTGTCTGTGTATTATTGTTATCCACAGCCGCTTTCATCTCAGGAGATATTTTTACAGGTGGGACCTCGCGCTTGATTCAGTTTCAGATATTCATCTACAGATCTTTGGATAGACACCCTAATATCGTTGAGAATATCTGCAGTATGATCAACATCGACTAGATTACCTTTCTTTTGATCCCCACGTGGGGTGTTGCTTGATGAATTTTCAACAGTTTTTAAAGACACAACAGAGCCAATTCGAGTATCTTGAGTTAACGCTTTAGTAGCTGACATCTCTACAGAAGTCACCCCTTGTGCTTGATCTACAACCCGTGTCCCATCAATTAGAGACACCAGATCATTTACAGGTGGATAGTCCGAGGGTGGCATGACCCTCACTGACTTGATACTGTTCGTCTCTGGCGCCTTAGATTGTTATATTTGGCCCAGAGACACCCACTTGTTGTCAGGCCAGCTTTCTGAACCGTCTGAATGCGTTTAACAAATTGTTTTGTATTTGTTAGATACGCCTAGTATATGTTTTTGGTTCTTAGATTTTTGTTGTGGGGGAGCATGCCCCGATTTTTCTGCTTTCGTTATCCTAGTATCAAACATATTATATAAAACTTTGTCACTATTCCGGGCATTTGTCGATGCTTTAAGAGATAGGATTCCATCATTCAACACATTATTAGAGGATGCAATCTCTTTACTCACAGGAGGAGTAGAGTGAGGAATGCAACTTGGTATGGATTCAAATGGCCCAATAATGCCCACAAATGAGGGATGTAATTCTGCGGGTTGAATGGATTGATGTAAAGTTTTACAGTCAGGTGCAAGCATTTGACAGTCACTTGCAATTTCATGGGGAGCTTGCTCATTTACACATCTAGTAAGTTTCTTCAGGTGTTGTGTGATCTGTGCCAATTGCACATTTTGAGAATTAATTTTAGCATCTAAGGATTCAAATAATTTAAAAAGAGACATAATTGACAGGTTTATCGCATTTCCATCAGGGGAGTATGATTATTTACTGAATTGCCACTATCAGTTGACCCCCTCAATTGAGATATCTTATTAACTGCTCGTGGCGTCGGGTGTACAAATGATGACGTTAAGTCTTTCGATATTTGCGTGTGGTGATCGAAAATACTCGGAAAGCAATATAGACTGCCATCATTACATTTGGTTCTGTCATTTACTATCGGAAATTGATAAAGTGGTGAACCATTACCATCATTACCAGCTATAAACACACATATCATTCACAGGGGAGACACTCAAATTGAGTGCAGGAGCGGAGGCCATAATACTTGCTTCACTATTGCCAGAAACAACTATAGTATTAGATGGACCCACAGTCTGAGGTATTTGCAGGGACATTGCACTTTGTGTGGTTAGGTCAATAAGTGGCACAGTTTCCACGTAGTATTGCGACATACATACTTCCCTTATCAAAATAGTATCTGAGATAGACGTATTAGAAGCAGGAATTTGTGTTATCTGCTCCGTGTTTAAAATATTTACATTCTCAGACAAAAAACCATGTTGTTTTCAATATGCGTGGCTATAAAATTATCAGGTTCACATCTAGGGATACAAAATCCTCGAAAATCGCCTGCTTGTTCTTTCGTTCAGGCATAAGCAAGGGTTGACCAGCTAGTTTTTTTCAATGCAATGGTCGGTGATGATTTTTGAGTCACGGCTTTAAGTAACACCGAAGCTTGCGTGACTACAATATTTGCTGGCATACCTAATTTGAGTGTGCATGACATGCCTTGCATTTGTAAATCAGCTCAACGTTAGATTGTAGCGCACACGTTATAAACAGTTCGTTAAGCTTTAAATGCTAGTCTACCATTCACCATATGAAACCTTTATAAAAGCCCAGTCAGCACTGCTCTTACCATAAGAAATCATAATCAGAATTACTACTTAGCCGCCTTCCACGCCGCGACTCTAACAGCAGTAACAGCGGTAACAGCAGACTTTATCAGCAGACTTCAAAAGCGTGCACGCAAAAGCATGTGCTTGCTGCAGATAAGTGTTTCTGGATAAAAGGGGCGGAGAGCAGGCACTAAACGAACCTGTAACACAAACAATAGTTGTAATACACGCTCTAATCACAGTTTGTGACAGCTCGTAGTAGTACGCCCACAGGAAGCAGTCTCATACCAATGTCCGTGTAGAATGAATTTTGTCCCTGAAAATGAAAGTCCACACAAACAGGAAGAGACTATCGTTCACAGCCACCCAGCGGTAACAGCAGATTTTATCAGCAGACTTCAAAAGCACTTTCAAGTAATTTCAATGATCCTGACTGTAAATAGGTCTATGATGCTTTGTATTTTCGCTATGATACCTGCTTTAAGGTTGATAGACTCACAGGATTTGGAACAAGCAGCGGTTCCCGCAGTGTGTGCGAGCAGGAGGAGTTATGTATTATTGGACGCTGATGCCGAGTAAGAAATACTGAGCTGTCCCAAGCGTCAGTGGAAGCAGAAGTTCCTGCAGTTCCATGCAGAACCACGTGGATACTGCGAGTGGCTGCCCGCTTTGTACTACTGCACGACTGGAACATTTGATTTGAGTAAACATGAGTAGATGTGCTCTGCTGCTGAGCTTTTCACAGGGGTGCGAAGTCAGAAGCGGCTGACCTATTCAGTGCATACTAACTTGACTTTCCCTGCATACCAACTTTCTCTATAAACCACTGCTCTCTGTTTTATCTACAACCAGTTTGGATTACAGACAGACCTGCGTTTTATTTACCACACCAAGCGGTGTGTTTGTGGCCTTGGATGGCCTGCAGCCGTAAGGCTATGAATCAGGGTGAGTGCTACCCCTTTGGTCTACATACGTGAGAGATTTTGGAGCGCTGTGGAACCCCTCATTTTTTCACACCAAGGCAAATGATCATTTTTATGCCTTGAATGTGATATTTAACATCTCCTATTCTGGGACATTTCTGGTGCATTGATCATAACCACCTAAACAAAGCGCAGGTAATTGGAAATAATTATTGTGGGGTTGTTGTATATTTCCCACATAAGAATTTAATCCTGTGTCCGGTTTAGGGTTAGCAACAGTTTAATGCCTGGATTGGAACTTAAGGTGTTAATATACAATGAATGAATTACAGAGTTTCTCAAAAAGAACTGATTATACCATCCATGAACAGATCCTGCAAATGGCAAGAGAACTTCCACTTCCCGATTCACTAGGCGAAGGGGAAAGCTGTGGGACATCATCTGATTTACAACCTCACAATATGGAGGAGGCCCCCAGGAAGGCAAAGATAACAGACTACTTTGTGCGGGTAGACCCTGAGAAAAGCTCAAAAGACATTATGGGGGTAGGGCCTAACCTAGCACTAACAGATTCTGACAACCTTCCACAAACTCAGTGTCTGATGCAGATATGCTAAAGTCAGGTGTATCAGCAGAGGAGGGGAGACTTTCGATGGGAAATTACGCTCCGTCTTTCTTTACAGATGAGAAAGGGCATACAAGTGGGGCAACGATTTCATCAAATGGATCTACCTCTCAGCCGGCCTCAAGAAAACGTGCAACTACAACATTAAATGCGAGAAATGAAGAAATTGGTGCTAATGCACATGCAGCTCTGACTGCCTTAAATCATGTGATCTCCACATTTATTTCCCTGTAGGAGGATATTAAGTAATTAGAATGCATATTATTGCATTGGGTGCAATACAAAACAAATTGGAAATCTGGACAAATAAATTTGAGCTTAGAGGTTTTTGGCAATCCAACCTTCCTAAGGAACCGTCAAGCCTTGACTCGGACAATTTTACTACTTTAAAATGCAGCAGTTCTGCCCCGGTACCTCAAGTCTCCATTACAAGAGCCGTCATCTAGATGGGGACATTAATGTCTCCGTTACAAGAGCAGCCTGATCAGCAGTCGTCAAACGGTAACAGACTGATGGTTTGGCATTTACATGAACAAACAGGGTGCCAGCAATACTATGCAACGTATCTCCTGTCTCTAGACAACCTCTGGTGCCAGAAATGTGATGCAGCAGCGTCAAAATACTGTGAGCCAAGCAAAGAAGTAAAAAAATATGAAACAGAAAAGTGCCAAGCGGTCGTCGTAGAAATGTTTGCAGAATTTGACGATACCAGAGACGCTTATAAAAAGAGCGTTGTTGTGGGACTAGGGGACAAAGGGAACATAAACCAGTGGTAGTAGAGAATAAGTTCTCAGAGGATGAATGTTTTTCTCAATGTGATTATCATTTTTGTGGGCACAAGGCCGGTGGAAGTCAAATCCACTGTGACCCAGTACGAGCAGACTGCTCGTGATAAGAAATTACATGAGACCTAGGGAACCCTGGTAGCATGCTGCCTTCCGATATCAAAGGGACAAGATATATTCATGAAAGGCTTTGTCCTGTGAGTAGACAGTCTGGTGGAAAATCGAACAAGGTTACCAAAACGGTTACTGCAGCGACTTAGCATCTTAAAAGATGCGAGGGGTTGCGAGGTGTCCAATCAGCAGAGTGATGGATGTAAAGGGTGGGTAATTTGGAGTACATGTTAATGTTATGTTAAAGGACATTTGTACTGTGCACTATCACCACTGGAGTGGTCCCTTGGCGCTCTGGCGGCTGTGAAAGAGGGGAGGTTGAGTTAGTGGGAGGAAGCAGGAAAAGTGCAAGAGAGCAGTGATGTGCTGTTGGCGGCCTCAGCCCGCTGGGTCCGTTGGCTGGGCCTGGGGTGTTTGCGGCCATTAGTTGTCTTGTACTGTTGTGCAAGGCTATGTGTGTTTTTGTTTTGTTGTTGCAATGTAGTGAAGTTTGTGCGGTTTGTTGTGCTGTAGGTTTTGGTTGTGTTTGTTTTGGAGTTTGAGAGGTGTATGCAGAAAGGGAAATTGTTAGTAGGGTTGGTTAATTTGCATCTCTATCCTGAATTGAAGCGCTCGGCTTGCGTAGTCTCCCCTGTTGCGGCTCTGTCATGATCTGGGTCTGACTGGCATACAGGTTCCTTACTCCTCTAGCCCCGCCTCTAACATGCTCTTTCATAGCTCCCCTTAACCTCCATTCATACTCCTGTGGCCAGTGCACCTGCCAATGACAACCTCTCAGGTAGTGGGGTGATTGCCAATATCTCGATAATTCCACACCAATGTGGTACCTGGCGGTACTTAGATTGAGGGGCGGGAGAAGTGTCGGTGGGATTGTCTGGGTTAGTAGTCTCCGTGCGTGCTGTCTGTGTTCCTGTCTACCCGGTGTCATCCGTCCATCTGCCGTGGGCTTTACTCTCCCGGGTCAGGGATGTCCGTGTCTTTTCGGTTTAGTTGGGCAATAAGCCCCCTTAACTTGGTATGGATGAAGTTTCTCACTGATGTATAGGATTTTAATTGAAAGTATTTTTAAAGAAGATTTTCATTTCTCACTTAACAGATCCACAATTTTATTGTTATTTGTAGAGATTTTAAACTTAAGTGCTATTACCACAAATACATTGAACGAGTAGAGTGCATTGATCAGTACCGTACGAATGTGGCACTCGCTAGTTTTAAATCAAGGGTAGTTTTTGAACTTATATTGAGGGAAGCGCCTACACATTGAGACAAACTGGCTTCCTAGTAACATCTTATCAGGATGGTTTCAGTGGATATCATGCATATGGTTACAATAAGTTGGTCCACGATGAGTAAAACTGAGGTCTCATTGGAAAATGAAGTTTTACTCACCAGAGCTACTAACATACTCCTAATCCATAGTCCCCTTTCTTCCATACTGTATGGGCGTCCCTCACAAGGGATGGGAACGGAACTTCTTTTGCACCAGAAAAAGACATTTCCCCTTTAAATGTACTGGCGTGCGGAGGCGCAGACTCCCTCAACCCCGCCTACTGGCGCCACAGCTCAGTCCCCTTTTGACACGTCGGATGTATTACACTTTAACAACCTCACTGATCTTATTATAGGGGAATGGATGGTGGGACATATGGAGGAAAGGGGACTAAGGACTAGTGTTAGTCACTCCAGTGAGTAACACTATTACTCCTACATCCCGTCCCCAGGCCTCCATCATGTATGGGCAATTACAACTGACAATTCCCTGGGAAGGAGAGCCAGGCCCTCTAGGCAAATAGATTACACAGCACTGCTTGGCCGAATGTTGTATCTGCCTTGGCACTGGTATCCAAGCAGTAGTGTTTGCAAAAGGCCGAAGGGGTGGCACATGTTGCCGCCCTGCTATTACCTACCAGGGAACGTGGCACTGGAACGAGACTGCGGTCGCCTTGGCTCTTACCGCATGTGCATGTATGCCCTGTGGCGGATCCTTAAATTGCACCTTGTATGCACCTGGATCGCTGCCGTCATCCATCGAGCTAAGGATGCCTTGGAGGCTTGCTGCCCAGGCCTGGAGCCTCCAAATGTTATAAACCATGCTTTCGTCTTGCGGATGCCCTTCGTTCTGTCCAGATAGAATTTCAACACTCTCCTGACATCCAGACAGTGGAGTGTTTTCTCTGCGTCTTCCTTGGGGTCCGGGAAGAAGGTGGGTAGCACAATCTCCTCGTTAATATGAAAGGATGACATCACCTTTGTAAGGAACCTGGGGTGGGTGCACAGAACAACCTTTTCCTTGTGAAATCTAGTGTATGGCTCTGAGGCGACCAACGCCTGGATCTCACTCACTCTGAAAACTGACGTAAAAAACCAAGCAGAAGGACTGTTTTCAGAGTGACCAACTTAATGTCTGCTGTGGCCAGAGGTTTGAATGGTTTGTGGGCTATAGCACTTAGCACCACATGGAGGTCGCAAATGGGATGCAGGCGTTTGACTGGGGGATACAGCCTGAGAAGGCCCTTCAGGTGTTTTTTCACTGCAGGGTTGGGCTAAGAGAGGCAGAGTTCCTGTATGCGCCAATAGCGGCCAGGTATGACCGGCAGGTATCCACCTGGACACCCGATCTGGCAAGATAGGCCGAGGCCCAGGGTGCAGCATGTCAGTAGATACACCCCATTTTCTTTAGCCCAAAAACAGAATCTCGTCCATTTGATTTTGAACTGCTTGCACGTAGCCAGACTTCTGCCACTTTGAATGACCTTCAGATTGTCGCTAGACAACTGCAGTTGCTAGACCGTTAGCTGCTCAGGAACCAGGCCACTAGGTATAGCCTCTCCGGGGAGGGGTGTAGCATGGCACATCCTCTGCTGCGCTAGTAGAGGGCCCTTCTCGAGGGGAAGCACCATCTTCGGCTAGGTTGACATCTGCCACAGGTCCTACAACCAGGGTTGTGCCGGCCAGCGAGGCGCTACGAGGATCATTTTCAAGTTCCTGATCTTGTTCACCACTTGTGAACCAGCTGTGTGGGTGGGAATGCATAGGGCCACATCCCATCCCAGGATATCTGGAATGCATCCCCTAGAGAGTTGCATCCCCTTCCTGGCCAGGGTACGAATTGCTGGCACGTCCTGTTGTTTACTGTTGCAAATAGGTCTGTGGTGGAGTGGTCCCATCTGCTGAACACTTCCTGCAGTACTCTCCCATTCAGCTGCCACACTTAATTGTCAGCGGCACCACGACTGAGTGTCTGCTTCCAGGTTGGATTCTCCCAGAAAGTGCACTGCCAAGATACACACCTCCTGACCGATAGCCCATTGCCAGATTTCCAGGGTCAACAAGCACAGCTGCGGGGATCTAGTGCCCCCCTGTTATAGTACATGCAGGTCGTGTTGTCTGTAGCTGGGGTCACTTCTTGACGGTCAGTATTTCTTTGTCAAGTTTTTATTTACTGCCGGACTTGATTCCGGTGCTTCCCAATTAGCACTTAGGTTGTCATCACGAGTTGGGTGGTAGCCCTGAAATGCAGCGGTAACCTAGTTACCGCTGCATTTACCGCACCGCCCAATATCAAGCCCGACAAGTTTATCCCCAGCTCAAAGCTGGCGGTAAACTCACTGTGAAATTGTCAATTTTCGGCGAGTTAATTGCCCAATGGGGAATGGGGAGTACCGGTTAGCGCCCAAACCGTGATCTGCCGGGAATACCGCTGGACGGGTGGGCGCTAACACAAATAAAGTAGGGCTGTATCCCAGTTGGACATTTGAAGTGCCATACTGCAATCCAAACGGTGCATCATTATCAGACGGTTCACTGTCCTCATAAATAGAAGTGGTTGACTTAAAGAAATCCTTCCTAGGTAAAGGAGTGAAGGTTTTCTGAATTTCAGGTAAAGAGGTCGACTGCTTCGAAGGTTTCGAGCCAGTTGCTCATGGAGTCATCGATGAAGACGTCTTAAACGTCGATGGCACGGATGGCGCCACTGGCGTCAATGGCGCTGCTTAGACATCGACTTGTCCTTGGTTCGAAGGATTCCTCGATGTGTTTTGATTGTGACAAGGTCTCTGTGGCTCTCAATGGGAATCTGGCCTTCGTTCCGGGCTCGAGGGCGCACAGGATTTGGCTCGAGACCTTTCCTTACTAGGTTCAGAAGGTCGCGGTAGGAGCATGACCTACTTGCTTCGAGGATTTCTGGCCTCCGAAAATTGTTCGCATTTCCTGCTTGAATGATTCCCATTCAGCCGGACTAGAGGCCTTAGTGGGGCAAGATATAGTCCTCTCTGGGGAGGAGTTAGTCGAGGATGACTAAGAAGACAATTTGTGATGCCTTTTCCTCAACTTCCTCGATGACGAGAAATGGTTGGAGCCACTCTGTGACCTGGACCTTTTAGTCTTTGGGAAGTCTACCTACCGCCAATTACCCTTTACGCTCCTTCAGAGCTTTTCCGGTCATCAACTGACACTTGACAGGCCGAGGTCTTGTGCTCCACGCCGAGACATCACAAGCATACTCGATGCAGGTTCGTCAGTGACATCTTGGCACTTTTTAAACCCAGTCTTCGGGTTTCGAAGGCAAAGACATTTTTTGATAATTCTCAAAGAAATCTCTGAAGTGTACCATAGTTCTCAAAGCGAAAGCTTACTTGGAAAAAACAAAACTGAAGCCAAAGGGTGCTGTGCATGCTATATATATACCTTCAATGACATCCTCGAGACTGAGGCCCCCCAAGGTACATCGAGTCAACCGCATCGACGCAGTGGCCTCTGCCGAAAAAAAAAAATCCAAAGCAGCTGGAGCTGGATATTGGAGATCTCAAAAGATGAGGAATGTGTGGGAGGACATAATCCATTTAAAAAGTGTTCAAGAAATATGTCCCAATAGTTGAGCAGTTGGCTTCCCTTCCTCACGTTTTCAGCACGGGACAAGGTGGCACAGTCGGCCTTCACTCACACACACCGACTTCTCTGCCACAAGGATATAGTTCAAAGCATAGGTATGAGGGCCTTCTGCGCCAAAGTCTATTCCTCAATAAAAGTCTCCTATTACAGAGGGCCTTACATAAGAACAATACTTTGGTGCATGTTTGTTATCAAGATGTTGACACGTTCCTGTGTCCACTATTTACCATGGGTCTCGCTCATTCGGGCTTGGATGCCTTCAGCACAACGTTCACAATTGGTCTCCCCGTTTGGGCTCAGACCACTATCTCACTTTTCTAAGCTTTCCTCTTAGTATCAAAAAAATCGAAGACTTTAAATGGTGCAATGGGTTTTGCTTAAACCGCTGCAGGACCACTTCGATTCACTTAATTTCTCATATTTTACTTTCACTCTTGCCTCTTTTTGTCTGGATACCTTACAGAGACCTTCGATTGAACACATTCTGAGTGAGGCAAAGCACACGAAGCAACAGTGTTTGCCAGACGGCAGCTGAACAAGCAAAGAAATACTTCAAACCAAGAAGGGTGCCCAAGGAGGGAGCTGCCCTTGACCTTTTCAGGGAGACACTTTCCA
This sequence comes from Ambystoma mexicanum, assembly GCF_040938575.1. Lineage (NCBI taxonomy): Eukaryota > Metazoa > Chordata > Amphibia > Caudata > Ambystomatidae > Ambystoma > Ambystoma mexicanum. The sequence goes on along the minus strand of NC_090934.1, from coordinate 413,962,513 downwards.
GAAACCTTCCGATTAAAAAGCATAAGGTCTGGGAACCAGGCTGAAGAATCCTGCATTGTGCGTCAGAGGTACCCGGGGCCCTCCTGCATGGCTAACAGAGTTGGAGAGGAGCAGCAGCTGCCATGGTACCGTCCTTGGCTCCAAGATCACAGCAGCGCCAGAAAGATCAACACAGCCGGTGAGTTGGGGAGTCTGATGCAATACTGGTCTGTGTTGAAGTCAAGATTGCAAGCAGCAACATTGTATAAAAAGTGCAAGAACGAACATTGGTAACGTGTGTGAGGAAAGACGTGAGGAAAGCTTAATTGACGCATGGATGTCTGAAGTTTAACCGAAAGATACAATACCTGTGACAAAGAGGTCCGGCACCGCAAGTGTGCTTTATCGTGCTCCGCCTTTTATCCGTGTGGGGAAGCTTAATGGAAGTCAGGTGTGAGTGGTTACCAGCAATTGCCTGACCATAGTAGTGGGACATGTCAGGTACAATGCTCAAGGTGTGAATCAGTTTTCTCCCAGAGCGGGCTGTACATATGAAAGTGTTTGTGAAGGGAAAGGGAGGGGGTGGTTCAAATCCCACATATCCTACCAGGTAGGATCGGGTAGAGGTGTTACAGGAAAGGGGATACCGTGTCTCGCCATCGTGTCCCACTCCCACAAGACCCCTCACCCAGGTGATCCTCCCGCATTGGTCCATCCCCAGGAACTGGATCCAAAAGCGATGGCTGTGTCCTGGCCACCTGGATGACGGATCCCAGGGGACTAGCGGGTGAGACACCTTCTAGTTTCTCACAGTATCCAACCAATGTCATAGCAGAAACATCACCCCAAAACACTTGACTGCATAAAAGATATTTTACTAGAAAAAACTCAAACAGGCAACCCATAAGTGAATTTTTGTGAGCATGGTCGAATTTCCAATGAAGAGTTTAACAATTCAGCATGGCACGTTCTGTAATCGGAAAAATGTTAAACTCCAAGTAAAACATTTCAGCTGATGTGAAAATAGACAGCCTCATAATTCTCTAAGATAATAGTTTCCAATTTGGAAATTTCTTGCAGGCATCCTAGTGCTCAAACTTCAGCCGCATAAACAATAAGGCTGAATTGTAGTAGAGTACAGTTTAATCAGAATCCCTACAGAATAGCCCCCTCCTTTATGAGAAAAGGAGCCAATGCCACCAGCAAGTTGTGCTGTTCTTACCCATAATCGGTGTAAATGGGCGACACTGGTAAGTTTGGTATCCAAAGGGATGCCAAGATATGTGTAGTATTGGACTACCTCAATGATCTCCCCATTCATATGCCAGTTTTATCTAGCAGGCTTCTTTTGTCGATAATCAAATAATATAATTTTAGTTTGAGGTATTTACCTTCAACACATTAACAGCCAAATATGCATAGAAATGACTTCAAAAAGATTGGAGGCCACCTGGGGTTAAAGCCAGCAAAACAATGTCGTTGGCATAACCCATCCATTGTAATACTGCCACATCTAATTTGGGAGGAATGCAGTTACGGTCAACTAAAGCTTTACCCAAGGCAGATAAAATAAAGGTTAAACATAGGTGCTAAAATGCATTCTCGTTTTACTCCCTTGTGTGTCCTAATCCAGCTGGAGGTCCCCCTCCCCCATTTCCTTGAAGCCGCATTTTAACCTTTGTATGTTCGTTCTGCATTATAATCATTTTAATCAAACCAGAAGGAATCCCCAGCTGACCAGTTTCCTTCACAATCTTGTTCTATCGACAGCATCAAACGGTGCCCTGTAATCAATAAAAGCAACAGACAGTTCTGTTTCATATTAGCCAAGACTGTTGTATAGTAGTCACTAGAGCAAGAACATTAAGGGTCGTGCTACATCCTTTGCGGTAACCTGTCTGGTTCAACGGAATGATGCTCGCACCCTCAGCCCAGTTGCACAACGCCTCAAGGAATACCCGGCCAAAAATCTTGGCAGGGTGTCAAGCATCTCCAAAAGACAGTAGTTACCAGGATCAGCATGTAAACGTTTCTTTAATACAGGGACTAAAATACTGTCAGACCAAGACAGAGGAATAGTCTGGGAGGAGGAAATGCACACAAATAACTGATGTAACATCTGCCCAAAGAGGGGCGTCATTTTTAATTAACAAGTTACTAAGGCCATTAGGACCTGGTGCTCTGGAAGATTCACTGGAATTAATTTCCTTTCCAATCTCCTCTATTTCTTTTTTGTAGGTCCAAACTCCCAAGTCAACAGTATTCCGATCCAAATCTTGCCCCCTCCAGTGAACTAGTGATGCAACCGATCCAGACCTGCTCTGAAATTCCATTAATATCGCAGTTGGATGAGTAATTACCATTGATGATACCCCAAAAAGTTTGGGAGTCATTTGTCGATGTTGTATAGACCAGGTCTCACCATTACCTACATTTGACTTCATACCGATGCAATTTCAACCACTTAGCATATTTGCTCTTAATTCGCTTACAACCTATGGCATACTATAATGGATCAACTACAGACTATGCCAATATTTGTAACTCTTTATGCTTATCCTTTTTTTTATCCTCAGCAAAAGAATATCAATGTTTTTTATTTTGACCAATAACCATCCTTTTATTGGCAGTAGTTCAGGGCAGAATGCAGTCTCCAATTAGTGCAAGACAACATTCGTATTTCACTAAAATAGATCCACTCAGAATGGTGTTAGTAATAAGTGCAGCAATGCACTCAATAGGGAAAAAGTCTTCAAATCCCACTGTATCAAAGGCAGCATTTATTTTAGTGGCGGTCCAAATGACCTAGTTTAGTGCAGGGTTGATCATGAGAAGGCTGTAAGCAGAATAGCCCAGGATTAAAGCACTCCATGTCAAAGCTAATAATGCTGGGAAAATGGTCTCTCTCTGATCGATGATATACAAACATCAGTGATCAGAGTGTGCATTTAAAATAAACGCATAATCGATTATACTAGCACTGTTCATGGAGGTCCTGGCAAACTGGGGCAGGCAGTCAGAGGGTCATGCACCATTGATCATGAGGAATAGAGCAAAGTAGTACATCTGGTTCCACGCGAACAGGCATGATCTAACCTAGAATCATGAGCCACAGAGGAGGAAATGATATCTGTTTCAAACCCCACCACAATTCTATTTCAAGGGATTTCGGAGTTAAAATCTCCACACACTAGAATTGGAAAAGAACACATCGTATTACTAAATATTCCTTTCATCTCCTTGAGAACAGCGGTGTGCGGCCCAACATAAGGAGGGTCATATACATTGATGACTAAGATTTCACTCCCCCTATCAATGTACGTCATTCTACCAACAAGATTATTAGGAGAGTCACAAGGAATTTCAATAAAAGACCAGGGTTGCTTCACACATAAAATCAAACCCCCTTTGGGCCTCCCAGCTGTTCCTGTGACCGCTAATTCATTAATGTTGTTCCACACATCCAGCACAAAGGGTACAGTGAGCCAGGTCTCCTGAAGCAGGACAATACTAAAGTTGTCTATGTAATCCAGGTGACCATGAGGTTCAAACAAATGCTGATGACAACTAGTGTTCCAGCAAATCAATAAGAACGGTGGACTAGGAACATTGTTGCTTTCTCTGGCGCACCCACCCGGCCAACCATTCCCAGCGATTCTCATTTCCCACTAAGCCTTGTCCGGTGGCACCCAGACCCTGTAGGACGGTAGGCCTGTCCCAAGCGCCATCACCGGATTTCGAAACTAAGTGAACAGCAGCAGACGCCTGTATAACAGAGTGGTTAATACTTGTGGTCGCCTCGTCTTTGTGTGTTCGGTTGGTTCTACCCACATGTTTTAGCTCTGTTGCTTCCACCACTGTGCACTCGTAACCAAGCCAGAAGAATTGTTGACAGTGCTCTGCAGCGTAGTCAGTGATCATTTCTGTACAAAAAAAATAAGCCAAGTAAGTTACTAACTTCTCATCCTCACATTCATGTTTTATAGTCGCCAAATCCTCGTCGACCTGTGCCTCCTGGGTGTTAATTTTAAAATGCTGGGCAGCCTTAAGAAGCAGCTCATTATATTGGAGCTGGTAATCAATTGATGAATCAGCTACTGGTTGATCCTTGTTATCTGGGGATTGGATGATGTAGATATCATCGTCATAATACTTATCCTGTTCAAACTGGTCACTTTGGTTACCCTGGGAACTGGGGTCCTGACCACCTGAGGGGTCCACAATATTGATGTCTTGAAAGGGGCCAAGAGAGAATGGCATGGAGCGGCCCTAGCTGGAGGTAGTAGGTAGAGAGGTGTCTAGACGAGGCACCTTGGCAGGTGGTTCATCCCTGGTTGCCCCTACTACCTGTGTTAAGGCCTGGGGATTTCTAAATTCATCAGGGTGTCTGTCCATATAATCTACAGTTTGAGTTTATCAAAGCTTTCTGAACCGCTCAGTTGATTTTGGTAAGATTTTGGGGGTAGGAGTGTCCTGCGAGGTTGTAGGCTCCTTGTGACATAGGATATTAGAGAGGGGGTCCTGGGAAGTAGTATAGCTACTGTCCCTTGAGGTAGAGGCCTGGTAAGGCAGGGGAGTCGGAGACCTGGGTGTTTTAGAAGTTTTAGGCCGTATAAGGGTGGGTGGGGTGTGTTTTTAATGAACTCTCATTTTGGAAGTGTTATAAGCGGGCGTCTAAACTCCTTTCGACGCATGTCCTTCGGTGCTGGAAAGAGCGCCATTTTAGGCAGTGTGTGGAAAATTGTAAAAAAGTTAACTGTAAGCACCCTGTAAAATCAATGAACATTAATTCCATTCTCTGGTTAGTTCTGTGCACACTGTTACAGTTTGCTTGCTTTGCAGAAAAACATTTGCATTTATTCTTGGAGCAGGCTCTAGTTGCAGGAATAGCCACGCGACAGCTGCTTGTAGTAAACTGAGACCCTGGCCCGTGTTCGCATTTAGCCTGATATTTAATGCCCATCATCTAGCAATTTATAAAAGCGGTGTGTTCTCATAAAAACTCCCTCCAGAAGCACAGACAAAGCAGTTGCTGGTTGTCTGAGCCCCTGCTTAAGCGAATAAATAAACTATGGCAGTGAAGCCTTTGAAATCATGGTGTCTGATTCTGCTGCTTATAGGCACAGGTGGGTATTATGAAAAGTATTGCCTACAAATTGGCTACCCCAGATGGAACCTTGTTGCAGTTAAGATCCAGTTGGACTGGTCTGCCACGGTCAGAGAGCAGGCAGAGGAAAGGTGGAGGTCGTAGAGCGTACTGCATAAAGGTGGACAGAGGTTTCCTCCAGCCGCAACTCTCACCCACCAGCTGGTCTCTTCGACACGTTGATCTTTGCGACCAAGTTTTCCCCACCTTTGTATGGAAGGGAGACTTGCACTCCAGTTGAAGTGCTGGCACAGAAGACTGCAGGAAAAAAAAGGAGAGATTGTGATGATTTAATGCAGAATGATGTTGTGCGGTCTGATGTAATGAATGTGTAATGTATTTTCCATGGGAGCATACTGTTAAATGAGGCATACAAGAAAGACACCTAGTGTACACAAGTTGAAACCATGGGATGGATGGATCATAAAATGGCAGTGTAGTCTGTAATGATTTTAGGTGTACTGCTTTAAGTGGGACATTATTAACGCAACCTTGAGATCATAAGCAATAGCTAGAGTGACAGAAATGCGAAATTCATGAACTAAAGGATGTTGTGGGATGCAATGTTGTAAGAGTCGTTCAAATTAGAAAAAACCTGTGTCTACTCCCCTGGAAGGTACACCAGGATGAGAGTTAATGATCAAGAAAGGCTTGGGGGTAGTGTTGTTTTAGACAAATGGCACTAATACACTGCCAACAACCCTGTATGGTTCTTTTCACCTAGACAATATAGGATATTTAAGGGGCATGCTAGTCGATAAGGGTGGCAAGGCCATTAGACCCCTGCAATGGGAAACAAACAATGGGAAGATTATGCCAGACAGAAGTCTATGAGCAAAGTGTAATTGAAGAAAAAAAGCCTCAGTCAGAGAGGGATAAAGCATATGAGCATAAACAAATGAAGGACGAATGGGATGGAGGGAAATTTTAAGAAAAAAAGGGGTATACGTGGAAAAAAACACCATCCTCCCGACTCCCATGGTTTTTTTAAAAACAATTTGGGGAGGTTACCCCCCAAAATCCCTTTTTTGTGTTAAAAACGACTTTTTCCAAAACGGAAACCCAAAAAAAAAAATATTGAAACAAAAATAATTCAACCCTTTTGTTTTAGGTCAAATTGAGTCGACCCTTTGGCATTCGATCCCTTTGTATTCGGTACTTTAACTGGACACCACGGAGTACTGTAACTTACGATTTGTTGATAGATTACTCTAAGAAGCTGACTAAAACATTGTCTGTTCTATGCAAACAGGTGACTGACAAATTGCCAAAACCACTGGAGGGGCCAGGACACAGCATCAACCCGGCGAGTGGGTATATACAAAGAACTTTTAGTGAACATCTGGGTTGCAGCCCAGGTGGAAGGGCCCAGTGCAGGTGTTACTAACCACTCAGACTGCCTTGAAGTGCTGTGGCCACAAAAATTGGATCCACTCCGGTCACATGAAGAATGCACCATCCTCTGTTACCTGCCTGTGTGGATAGTGCATCGCCTGGTAAGGAGACCCAAAAGTCTCCTCCCAATGGTAAGACTATTGACTTTTACAGTAATATTGCCAGCCCAAAAGACATTGCTGGAGCAACAGAGGGGGTGCGATATAACTTGAGACCCAGAAAACTGAACCGACAGCCACTGAACTACAACTTGAAGAGGAATCCTTTCCGTGAGTGACAGCTACCAGGTGGTCAAGGCCGCCATCTTTAATAGACTACTTGGGGGGGGGGGGTAAGGTGGGAGGTAGTAAAAAGAGACACTCCATAAACATTCTAGGGTACAAGCTGTGCCTTTGTCTTACCGATTATGTTGTTAAATATAATATGCCACGGCAAGAGCATACCATCATATCGCTCCAAAGACATTCATCCATTAAGAACAAAAAGACTGAAAGGTGTACAACAAGGACTTATGTATACGATGTTGATTTTTATCATATTGTGTGTTATCGTAGGGTGGTTATTGGTAAAATATATTGTGTACCCAGCTGTCTACAATACCACTATTGCTGTGCCTACTTTATGCACTTTACAGAAATACCATAGGGAGAAATTGAGAACATTTTTGTTTCACTGTTACGCAACACTCATGAAATCATCAATAGAAACAACTGCTATATCTGTCTGTATAACCCACCCAATGTTGGTGAAGGCCTCCCATTGCAGCAGATCCCTTTACCATTCCCCACCTCATGTTATGCTCTACATGTGGCTGTGGCAAGAGGAGGACCCACCTTTCTTTAGCATACATGCCTAAATATGTAGCACCAAGAGCAACTCGCCAGGGATCCCATATCAGTATCTTTATGAAAATCTTTTAAAAATAGGAGTTTTGTGAGGGCGTTGCGATGCCTAATGGCACCTTGTTTCCTAGGGAATGGCAGGAATGGTCCTTGCTTATGAACGTGTCGTCATACAGCAATCAAGACTCAATTGCCATCCTATGCACCAACTCCCCATATAAGCAACAATATTGTCTTAGGTAGTGTGTGCATCTCCAGTGATGTTACAAAGGATATGGGTTTAACCTTGAACTTTAACTATACATTGCATCTACCAGCCAAGGTTTTCAAAGGCCCTCTCTATGTAGGTATATTAGTATACTTTATTTGTGCTACCAATGCATAGTATTGGTTACCTTCTGACTGGGCAGGGTGATGCCACATGGGGTTTTTACTGCGTGCTATTACAATAAAAGATAGCCATTGGTCTTCTTCCTCACGACAAAAGCGTTATGTAATACAAGAGGATATTGGACCACAGGTAATGGGAGATATTCTTAAAGCAATCATTCCCTGGTATGGCCCTTCTGTTAATTCCAGAGGAATACGCATATAGTCACGACTGCTAGAAGCCACTATAAGTGAAACATCAGATGCCCTTGCTAATATTACCATTTAGTTGAAAGCTGTGCGCCTTGTAGCAATGCAGAACAGAGAAGTACTCAATATAATTTTGGCAGAGAAAGGAGGAGTTAGACAAATTATCGGGGGGAAAATGCTGTTAGTTCATACCCGACTCCTCAGTGTGGCATACCATTAATAATCGCCAAAGTATTGCAGACCAAGCACGCTTCCCTATGGGTACATTAGACAATGGTGGATATTTATGGTCCTTAATGATATTTGGGTGGAACTTATTGTATGTTCATTTTGTTTAATTGGCCATTTTACTTTTCACATGTCTACATATTGTGTGCCTGCCTTGAGCCAGACATAAGTTTCATGTCAAAGAATGCAGGCAACTTCAGTATCCGCAAAAAATCATTTTATTATGCAGGAGAATATTATTAGAGATATGCTGGCCATAGATGTAAACTATTGACTCATTTACTGATAATACATTATGGCAGTGGTCTTCAAATGTTTTAAGTCTGGCTCCCCGCCCCCAAGCAAAATGTGGGCAGGCCGGGCACCCCCAAAAATGCCAAATGGACAGTAAGTCCAAATGGCTATGAAATATTGCGCGTGTCACCGCACCCTACTACTCCCAGTATAATCCCTGGGCTCCCCCCACCTGCTCCCATCACAGTCTCTGCGCTCCTTCATCCCACTCCTACCCAGTCCTTGGGCATTTGCCCCCCCCACCACAGACCCTGAGCTCTCCCCACCCTGCTCCGACCACTATACAATGGCTCCCGCCCATGATGCTCCCACCACAGTCCCTGGGCACCCCCACCCTACTCCCACCCCCAGGGCCAGTGGCGGCTGGTGAATTTTATAAGTGGAGGGGGATAAATATCTCCCCCAGATATGCCATAGCAACCAAGCGTAGCGAGGGAGCCCAAACCAATGAAAGAGGGTTCGAGGGGTTTTCCATCCTGGGAATTTTGTTAGAAATAATGGGTTAATATGTTGCATTTTAGAGCATACTTTAAAAAGAAATTGGGTAAAAAGCTATACAGTTTGCAATTGACGCTGGGGAACAGAGGACAGGCATGACAATTTTGTCCAATAAAAGAAATTACCATCCCTGTCGCCTGGGCTCAACAGCACCTCAGAAGGAAAGCTGATTTTGGCAGGTGGGTAGGGGGATTGTGCAACAAAGGCCACTCACCAAAATCAGCTCCACGGACCAACACAAAAACATTCACACAGCAAGCACTTTATCATTCACACGAGCACCCATCATACACCTACTCATAAAACAAGCATACATGTATCCACACACATTTAAAATCAAAATAAATTAACAAACTTACCCTCTGCCCTGGTCCTGAAGTCCCCTCCCCAGCGCTCCAGCTCCTGCATCATGAACAGGAGTCGGTAATAAAGAGCTTCCTGCACATGCGTGCAGGGGTCTGGGTGCGGGTGCTGGAATGCCCCGCTCCAGGCTGCTCTGTCCGTATGTGCAAGGAGGCGCAGGAGGTCCCCCTCGCACATACAGACATGCAGTTCCCCAGCCAGCATTTCCAATGAGCTATGCAAACCTTGTGAAGCAAAACGCACCCAGCCTTGCATGGCTCAGTGAGCATGTGCAGCTGGGGAAATGAACTGTCAAAGGAAACAGTTTCCTTTTGACATTTCAGCCAGCCCCTCAGCTGGAAAAAGCAGCTGAGGAGTGCTCAGTGTTTCACTGGGCTGGCTCATATACTCCATAATAGGCGAGGGGGCCATTGGGTCGACGCCCCCTCACCTATTATGGATGAGCCACCAGGCTCGGGTGGGCCTATGGGGCAATGCCCAAACCAAAAATGCTAGTGTGGGGCAGTTTATTTTGGGCTAAACGGGCCTCTTTTTTGGCCGATGTGGCCCAGTTTGATGAGTTACTTCACTATGCAGATAGTAGTTTTGACCATTGTTGCTAAATAAATCCTTAAATATCACAATTTGCTTACATTTTAACAAAAAACACCCCATGGGGCACTATTCAAACAGTATGTTACTAAAAGGAATGAATTGCCATTTGCAACTGTGGGCACTTTTTCATTGGTGCTGGGACAGTTTATGCTCCAGTCCAAACCTGTGAGCTGGCTGTGCCCACCCCAAAGTTTGAAGACCTCTGCATTATGGTGATAGAACTATGTTCAAAGGACAGATTATGGAGTATTAAAAAAAAAAGAAAAGCTAACTGTAAGCACCCTGTAAAATCAATGATTATTAGTTCTATTATCTGGTTAGTTCTCTGCACATGGTTTCAGTTTGCTTACTTTTCAGAAAAAATAAACCATTTGCACGTTCGCATTTATTCATGGAGAGCAGGCTCCAGGAGTAGAAATAGCCAGGTGACAGCTGCGTGTAGTAAACGGAAACCCTGGCTTGTGTTCACATTTAGCCTGTGATTTAATGCTTGTCGTCTAGCAATGCATAAAAGCAGTTTGTTCTCATAACTTCAGAGGCAAGACGAAGCAGTTGCTGGTCATCAGAGCCCCCGCTTAAGCAAGTAAACTATGGCTGTGAAGCCTTTGAAATCTTCTGTGCAGGTGTCTCATTCTGCAGCTTATGGGCACAGGAGGGTATTATGAAAAGTATTGCCCACAGCAGTGTCTGAAACGGGCCTTGATGGTGCCTGTTTCGGAGACCTGTAATGCAGCGAATGCGACGACCCAGAGGACAGGGTTAATTTAGAAATTTAGAGGACCTTGTCTTAGACACTGCAAGGATCGAACCGGTCAACTACTTTGCGGATGTTGAGTCATGGGGTGTTGCTTAGTGTGGTGTGAAGTGTGGGTGCCTTTGCCGGCAGGTGACTTCTCAGTCACAGGACCACTGGCCAGCTTCCTGGAGTCTGGGCCACGCACATGGGGTCCCTTAGGAGCCCCATCGCCCAAGGATGTAGATGCTACCTTCACTGCATGCCCCTGCCACGTCTATGGAGGCTTCAGGGGCACAGTGCGGGCGATCCAGCGCTTTTTACGACGGTCCTTTAGTGTTTTTGGCCTGAAAAGATTGCAGTACTTGCAAGTCTTGTCAGGGTGGTCAATTGCCAGACAATGATTGCAAACTTTGTGCGTGTCCTTCCAGGGGGATTTCCTATTACAGGATGGACAAAATATAAATTGAGTATTCTCCATGGCGAAAGGGAAACAAAGCACAGCGATGGAAAGGAAGCTAGAGGGTCAGAAAAGGTATTCTCTGGCAAAGAAAAGAGTAAGAAACCTCCCCCTACTCTCTGTACTATGAGGGACCAAAGCACAGTTAGGCCTAGGAAGGCTGCAGTCAATCGTAAAGGCGGTTGTAGTAAATGATGTTGCTGTGCTTTGAAAGCTGCCGAAGCAGTTGGTAGTGCAGTGGGCAGTTGAAGAAAGGATAGGAAGAAAGTCTAAAGTTAAACTTTGGCTAACAAAAGGAATTAGCCGGAGGAACTCCGCAAATTATCGACTGACCACGATGGCAGAAAAAAAACAATCTGAGGGGCCTCAACACTTGAAAGACCAGGGGTATAGCGGACGTCACACTAGGGATAGTATTACTGACACGCCCAATTGATGTCCCTTTCCTAGTTTCGAAAACAAATCATGTAATACTCTGCAACTACCACTAGATGTCGGCCTATGCAGATCCACAAGCCTCAGGAAAAAAAATATATATATCTGTTTCGGTTTGTTTTGTCCCTCGCATATGTTGCACTTTTTTTACACCGACAAACTGGCTCGCCACTTGTTCTCATCTTTGGACTATTGTACAGGTACCCTTTGTCGGAATGTCTCAGCCATCTGTAAATGTGTTATTGCAAGTCATTTCTGTTCGAAACAGCCACCCTGTTCTTCAAATACAATACAAAAAAAATACACCCTTTTTGGAGGTGACAGCAAAAAAATAAAGAGTAAAACTGCACCCCACAAAAGGTTGTAGAGTAATGTCAATTATATAAATTAATAAACAAGATTAACACATTTGGAAATTCACTTCTGAGGGCCACCTACTCCGTGTTCTGGTTGCAATAGTACAGACAATGAAAAGATGCATTTGAAAGGACAGGTCTTCTTACCTTCTCAAGGAGTCCTCCTCGGAGGTCTCTTCAGGCATATCCTGGTTTAAGGCCTCCTGTGATACATTCCCAGATCTGCCTGCAGTAGCCTGACTGTAAACCCTCTCCCAGTGCCCAGTCTCCTGGTTAAACACAACTCCCACAGTTCTCTCCTCCAGGGCACCAGACCTGCTCACGCCTACAGACCTGTTCTCCGTGGTTTCTGCCGGAGGAGGCAATGGTTCACCAATAGGGGGCAGCCCATCAAAGGAGCTCGGCAGCTGCCAAGAGGGACCTTCCTGACTCTCTGCCACAGGGTAGGCGGGTGGGGTACGCTCCCAGCGCAACGTGTCATTGTTGAAGGTCAGCAGGTTGTGACATGCCCGGCAACGGTTTAGGTGTCCACGGGACAGGTTTGAGTTGTTTTCGCTGCTGTGAGGTGGCTGCTGATGAGATGGTCCTGGGCGCTCAGGCTCCATGTTATTGTTAAGCAGCTCCTGTGCCTGTGATTGGCTATGACCTGTGCGCATGCCCCGTCCAAGCTCCTGCAAACGGTCATATTCCAGGAAAAACCTCCTAAGATCACACTGCAGTTCATTCCTGATAGAGGGAGTATTCTGGCCATTGCCATCACTGCCACCGACATCCTGCTCAAGGTTAAGCCCGAGACCCGGAAAACTACGGCCTTCAGTGGCAGAAGTGTAAAGAGATGACTGGGAACCTCCCTCGCGTTGCCTGAGCACTGACAAAAGACTCACAGAGGAGGCGCTAGTTCTGGGTGGGGGCATTGCCTCCAGTTCAGACCGAGACCCTAAGTGCAACACAGTTCGAGTCCACTCAGACCCTAAGTCTCCAGCCTGTTGGTACCGTGGAGGATGGTTTGAAAGTGATCTTCGTGTGGACCCCATGACATATCGCATAGAGTTGCTCGCTGTGCTGCCATGAACAGTACTGAAAGCAGATGGGCGAGTGAGAAGCCCTGGGTCTAATGGGGCTGAAGTCTGATGAGGGGGCTCGGTCTGCACTGAAGAGAAAGATGTAGGGGTTGTTCCAGAAGAAGTGGAAGGGGTTCCCTCCGGGTGTGGAAAAAGGGCAGGTGGCATCCCACTGCCAGAGCACCGACTACAAAGACAAAGCAGACCCAACGGTTGACAACATGGCATTGAATAGCTGGAGCGATCTCGGATTCGGGTGTATAGCAGCCGTGGATTACTCTCACTGGCAGGAGGTGGTGGAGGTGGTGGAGGCGGAGGCGGTGGAGGCAGAGGAGGAGGCGGCGTGGCAGTATCCTGGACTTGACTTTGTTCTCCGGCCTGGGTGCCCGAAGAGCGGGAGGACAACATGTGAAGGAAGTTATGCAGGAGAGGAGTGCGACGCACAGGCTGGGACTGTAGCATGGATCTGTGGCGGTAATGAGGAATCTCTGTGCTGTCCAGGGGAGCTTCAGATTCTTCATCACTCTAGAAAAAGAAGCGTAGAGGGGGAGAATAAATAAATGCTTCTATTGGTACATACAGTTACATGAAAAAGACCAGGGTTCAGAGAACAGCAATCAGTGCAAAGAAAACAAAAAAGAATTAAAGGCAGCCAATAGGTGCACCATGGAAGGCAATGGGGAGGATGCTACCCAAGAAGACCAACAAGTGAAGGATGGAAATGCCTGAGGACATGCTTTGTAATAACATTTCCTATGGATGAAATTCAATGTAACTGCTTTTAAAGAAAGGAATTAACATATATCCTTGTAGACCACCTCAAGTCTCCCCTGAAAAATGAATGCCTCGCTCCAAACAATAGGTCACAACTTTCTTGGCACATAAATACAAGCAACCTTACCTATGTTATTTGGCCTCTTTGTGGCAGCTTGGGACTTTAGCACAGTGAATTAATTTGTATGTTGTATTTATTTGTACTTATAACGCACTTTAGACCAAAGCGCCTATCAAGTTAAAAAACGTACATCAAACGATAGAGAGAAAAGATAAAACAGTTAAATGGAGAAAATATATTCTTTGAGGTGAATACTGATAAGTAGGCATTTTGTGCCAAATGTCATTCACTGTTTATTCACATGTTAAAGTCTCAGGCTTCCAATATATATTGCTAAATACCAAACACTAGGCCACTAGAAGAATTAGGGGTCATTTATGTCCATTAATGTGATGTAATTGATATATCAAGGATGGTGTAAGGTCATGTCCATGAAGCCACTGATTTTGACGAACAATACCACTATTTGTAATGCAAATTGTACCGCCTCTCTACCATTTTGTGATCTTAAGAAAAGAGCTTTCATTCAACGCTTAATTTCTGTTTAATGAATGTGGAAATAGTTGGTAACAAACTGAATATCAGTATGAAGTCCTACATAAAATTGGAACAATTGGCAAAAAGACTAAATGGAGCAGATCTGGTCAAATGCTGTTGACTGTGGAAGCGGAGTATCTGGATAACAATCTTTTTTCCCTACTTGAATGGGGTTATCTTGTGTAAAAAATCTCTCCCTGTGACCTCATACTCTGTGACCTCATACCCCTTAACCGCCAATTTCTTTTCTTACCCCACCAGAACCAATATTGTCAGAGCACTCTAATGATCAACTACATAAAAGATGGATATAGCTTACTGTTCCCTTCGGAGATTGTCTGAGAGCAAGGATGAACAAATACAGTGTCTCCAATCAGTACAACTGATGCCAACTTATTTGTCTGGCATTTCTTTATTCACTTGAGGTTATGTGATGTTTGATTTACCTTGGGCCTGGCCTGCTTTCATTTGAACACTGAACACTAATCCAATCATTGACAGCCATGCAAAATGGCTCACAATATGCAACATTCCTCACAAATCTGGTTCCCTTGATGGGGCATATTTTGCCCAACTGGTAGGATTACTACATCAATACAGATAGTTTTTTGCAATATCTACAACTCGAGCACTACAGACCGGCAGCAATCACACAATCAAACCAAGGTGAGATCCTGCCTCTTCTCATTACACCGGTCAACACTGTGTCTTGTGACCAGAAGAGTGGTCACCCAGTGGTACAAAACAACTTTAGCAAATAACTAAATTGATCTCCCACTGAACCGAAAGATAACTTTGAACAGGAACTAGAAGTCATGTGTGGGGTTTCTGTGTTTGAATCCACTCACAGGATGACACTTCAGCTGAGCTGGAGAAAATTCCAGTGGAAGGTAGTTAAAAGGTTAATGCTTCCATCATCTCCCAAAAATGGAAGGGGTGCCCCAACGTGATTGTGCTGAAGAAGGCGCAGGTTTCTGGGAACATAGGATCATATCTCTTTTAGCCTGCCCCAAAATTAATTCCTACAATGAAACCCTAAAATCTGTTTTCTGAGACAGTAGGATCTGAAGAACACCCATCAGCCTTTGCCATATTTGGATGTCTAACAGAAGTGGGACTCAGCGAAATACAAGTACCATCTCTAGGATACATAGTTGCCTCATGGAATTTCATTCAATTTTTAAAACTTTATTTAGTAATTCTTATATATTCCTTTTTCAGATACTCTCCTATGGACTGATCTTTATTATAGTCTTAATAGTATTTCTTAAATCCCTTTCCTTAACATTACCTCTATCGAAAACTATGATTCCTCAGTAATGTAGTTTCTTTTGATTTTTAAAATTTTAGAGACAGGGGCTGATCAGCTGTTCTAAAAGACCAAACTCCTTCACATTGCCTGGGTCCAACACATAGGACAGGCGCTTTAAAAAGGTCTCCCG
The DNA here is from genome assembly GCF_040938575.1 of Ambystoma mexicanum. Lineage (NCBI taxonomy): Eukaryota > Metazoa > Chordata > Amphibia > Caudata > Ambystomatidae > Ambystoma > Ambystoma mexicanum. Next base: position 413,946,736 of record NC_090934.1, on the reverse strand, counting down.
AATAGCATTAGACAATTTTAAAATCATCCTTGATTGTTCGTTTCTAGAGCTACCAAGCTCTTGGCAATGCTTAAACTAGATGTAGAAACTTCTCATTTTGAATTCTGATATGCACAATCACTTCTGTGCATCTTGGTTGCATAAAGATTTGGCTTTTTTAACAATCACTTTGGTCGCAAAGAAATAATCTATTGCAGAGGCACTATCACCTACATTAAACTTTAATAACTGCACCCTTTCATAAAAATAGCCCAGGAACAACCCTAGAAATACCAAATAGATCAGAGCATTTCCAAGCATAGTTTTCCCCAAAGGGGAGAGCTCATGACAATTACAATTTAGATAACCAGTTAAATTATAAAATCAGAGCACGTAATAGTATACCACTGAGTTAAAAAAGTATCAACAGTAAGTATCGGATTCTTGGCATTGGTATTGACAGGATTCCAGCACAATTTGAGTATTCTCCAATTTAATGCTCACTGCCACAATGGCATCACTACCAGCGGGTCATACCTTTGAAATGTGGGCCAAAGTACTATTCGATCAAATCAGTAGAACCTCAAACAGTCTCACATTATCACCCTTTTTTAAATGATAGAATATCTAAAATTGGCTGTAAATAATGATCAAACTTATTGTAAGAAGAAAATGTGATAATCTCTTATATTCTTCATGTCTGAACCAACATGTCACACACCATCAGCATTCACTTAACTTGAACAGGCTGGCACATGTATCCATGGTGGTGCCACATCCCACATGGACACTGCACAACGATCTTCTCGGCACAGGTTGGCTGAAAATTGCTGCAGTATCCCAAAGCGGACCTGCCGTTCAAAAGCAGTCACATTTCCAGCATCCATAACGTCACTGCATCATTCTGGCAGGCGCATTGTGCCGTATCATTATGGTGTGTAACCATAACAACAACCAGCAGCCCGGTGACTGTTGACACCGGATTTGTTCACATAGTGACATGACAAGGGCCCGTGGTGTTTGGGTGAAGAATGTCAATTTGTGCTCTAGTTTGCCCTCTCTCAGTTCCTGAAGCTGTGTCTTTTTTCTTGTTCCCTGCATTTCGCTCTCCCTGGTTGGCACTCGTTCTCTTCCCAATTCCCCCGTTGCCCTTCTCCTGTGCTGGTGCATGTCCCCTGTTCCAGTGTTCCCTGCTGATTCTCTTCCTTCTGGCTCCAGCCCGGTTTCAGAGTCAGCGTCCTTTCTTTCCTCCTGTACCCTTGAGGTAGTTCTTTTAAGCTGTCTTTATCCTGCATTACCATCTAGTGCCTACTGATTGGCTCCCAGTGTATCAGGACCAATGCTTCATTCCACCTCCTGGTTTAGTGTTTACACTGCTTCCCATCACGCAAATAACAGAAGGCGAGCCCATGGCATGGGGGGACTCTATCCCTAAACTTTCCCGAGGTTCCAATCCTCGGGAAGGAAGGGGGTTGGATCTTCTTTCTACTGTAATCGTCTGGTAAAACATGGGCTCAAAGTGGACCAGGATTATCAGCAGACTGCACGGACCCTGCGCCCAAGAATCAGGTACTTGGGAATGCTGAAGAAACTATTAACACCACTCAAGTTCCAGGAGATAATACTCAACCTGTATTCCATCGACTCTTCATCTTTGTGGTTAGTATTCGGGAGCCAAGACCAATCCACTCACTCTGTCTTCATCTACAAAGTACCTTGCTAAGTGCAATTGCATGGCTGCCCCTCTAGTTAATGAGCAAATAAATACATCATTGTGAGCATCATTTGTTATGGACCTCAATCCTTTTACAGGCAGTGATTTCTTTTCAAAGTGTTTACCTTGGCGATTCATTTTCTTAAAAGGAATCTTATCCGTACCAAATGTTACAAAGGTGCTCATTTCACTTTTAACTAAGTTATATACAAGTTATGAGTTTAAATGAACCATCCCAAGATCACTCTCTTTGGATCAATGAAATTTACCAAGGTGTTGTCCTTAGAAATCAAAGCATGTAAAGATGGAATAGTCGAAGCAAGCATGCTCTGTTTAACAATTATTCACCTTAATCCAAGAAGAGTTGTTCTAAGCAAATAATTTACCAGCGTCTTTATTTCGATTTTAGTAAGGTGAAGAAATTGTTCAATATTTCTACCTATATAGGCTTCAGTATTTTTCATTTCAGTGTCACCTGACTTATGATCCCTTTTGAAAGACTCCCATCATAGAGGGGTACTGGCACTCAGGAAAGACATTTCTTGCTCAATTTTAGATCTTGCTTGCGAGTCCGTTTTCTCCCCCAAGTGATTCACATATGGCTTGATTTGGATTCTCATTCGGTTGTGTGGTGGAATCTTCATTTAGCAACCTAGTAGTATCCCTTACCAAGAAAGGCAAAATTAAGTGGTCTTCAGATTTTATAGTTTCCGTCAGAAGTTTCTTTTCCTATTTCCCCCCGTTCTTATTGACTTTCTTCTTAGACGGTAGATTTTCCTGGGCAATTTCGATATTAGTCTCTCCTGGAATAACAATGACAGAAATGTATTTAATATTGAGGCCCTGCAAGAATTTTCAGAAGGCTCTAGTCTTACACTTTTGCAGATGCCTACGTTTTATTTACATTTTTCGGGTGCAAGCTCTTGTTGTCTTTGAATTAGGATTAATTATATTAATTGGGGGTACAATTCACTTTTTCCACATGCAAAGAGGCCAAAACTGAAGCATAAACCTCCTGGCCATTTATTATTTGAAAAACTTCAGGAGGAACCCTAGTTAGTACCTCTGAGGGTATTGCAAGAGCTGGTATGACACGGATTGCAACTAACTAAACAGCAGCTCTCTGCTTAACTAGATTCTGGCCCTCCGGTAGATAAATTGCTTCGTCGCTCTCGTAGAACAGACTACAAAAGCATTGTTGGTGTTAAGAAGGGATCGTATGTTAAAGACAAACGGGGTAGCCTTATGGAAGCGCATGCAAGGAAGGCCTGAGCATCCTTCTGGTAGTTGGTCACTGATACAGAGCTGAAGGGTGAATTGGCTCTGCAGAGTAGTATCATGACTGAAGTATGGCCAGCACTTTTCTGAGCTGTATGGGGGAGGTTTGAATGCTTTGAACATAGTTTGCCCTTAGATGGCAATGATATGAGAGTGCAGGGGGATTATTACTTTGTCTTCAAGAAGTGATGGAGGCTATTCTATCCCCAAAAAGCGGTAAAGCCCCCGGCCCTGATCGATTGGCAATTGACCTATTTAAGGACAAACCACTGGCGTGGGGCTTCAGCAGTCCAGCAAACTACTGCTCGATTTCCACACTAGATAGCACCAGGAAAACATCTGCAAAAGTCAACCTAAATCATGTACAGTCCCGGGCCTATGATAATGAGAACATTTTCTGCAAGCCGGGTTTCAATGTGGTAAATCCACAAATGAGGAGTGCTTCAGTCTGCACCCGCTTGTGCAGAAATATTCTGTATTGATGAAGGCTAAATGATATGACGTATATGTGGACCTTAAAACGTTTGATGCACTGTGCTCCATCTACGCGGCGAATATGGCAGTTGCGGGATATGGGCTAGGAGGCGAGACTACAGAACCATTTAGGTTCTCTAAGGGGGCGAGGCAGGGCTGTGTCCTTGCCCCACTTTTGTTTAGTATCTTTTTGGAGGAGGTGATATCAGCCCTGATGACTGGATCGCCTAAAATGGGCGAGGACAAATATCATGCATTGTTTTTTGCAGGCGATGTTGTCCTCTTGTCAATCTCAAAACAAGGGTTGCATTCACACTGCGCACAAATAGTCCATGCGTAAGTTGCATGTGTTTAATTGATTGTAATTTCAGCCTGACACGTGTTTCAAGCTATGTGCTCTTCGTCCGAGGCTGAACACATCACATACATTAGAATTTATATCTGCATCATTATAGTGTATCCATATGGGTTGAATAAAACAGTGTTCAAACAAACAGGGAAAGCTCGTAGAAGCTAGGGGACAAGGGTGAGCTGTTGTCGTCCTAAATATCGTTAATAGGATACAATATGGTAACAAAAAAAAAACAACGGTTCTACAGGAGGATACTGATTCAAAAATACACAAATTAGAACATGCTTATATGAACGCTCAGACTGAAGGAGGGGAAGGCCACCCAACTACCAAAGTTCACCCTGAGGAAGAGCACCACCCTGTCCCTTTCGGGGGTGCCTCATCCTAGGTGGCGCGTGGTGTAACACCGATCTAAAAGTGATAGAGGAGAGAGCTGTCCCTAACCTTCTTTACAGGTGGCATTTATCTGGTACAAAACAAAGTGTCAAATATTTAGAGCATTTCCAAATGGCTATTACAGCAGAAGACAGAACTGTATATTAGATTCTGTCGCCACCCGATCTAGATGTTGGCAACCTGGAGACAGGTCAACTGGATGTATTCCAAACTGAGTATCAACTTTAATTGCGCCCATAGGTCTCAGTAGCTGGAATGCAATAAGTTCAGATGGAATGCCCACTTGAAGAGAACAAAGCAAAAAAAGCAACAAAGCTAAAATGGCTCTTATAAAACAGCTCGCTCCATACATGTGAGTGTGCAGACAGTTTTTCAAAACAGTATCTCTCTGATGTGGTGGGAGATATAACAGGTCATGAGAGCCCTCATGACCACAAGGGTCGACCGGTTTCGATGGCGTTGGGAGAATGAGCCATCTTCTTCAGGACCATGATTTCAAGACAAAAATGATTATTACAAGTCTGGCAATGTTGAACTTTAGGTGCCACTGTAGAGTATATGGGTCTCCTGTGGGGAGACGAAAGAGATAAAGTGAAGGAGAGAGAAAGAGAGGGGAACAGGGGGTTAGAAACCTATGACCTGGCTCTCTCTACCTAATGGGCAGTGGTGGTCTTCTTACATCATGACAGGAAAGGAGGGGGTGTGGGAGGGGTGACACAGGCTGAGGAAGGTGCCTGGGTCCCATTCTAATAATTGTGCTAGTACACAAAGCCAAACACCAGCCAAACTTGAGCTGGAGTGTGTTAAAATCATGCATAGGAGTGGCTGCACACTGCAGCTGGAGCAAGCGGCTCAGACATTGAGTATTCGAGCATGCATACAAACCCATTCATGAGCACACCTTGCTTTGCCAATTGCTAACAGCCTCCTAAAGCAGTTCTGCCGTTATGCGGCTCCAAGGCAAGTTTTCAACTAAGATGGTTCATACGGCAGAAATCAGACGAAACTCAAAACACATCACCATGTTATAAATATAGTATGGCATTGGCACTGAATATACAAAGCAATGTTAATGCACTGTTTAGAATAAGGTGCTATCTGTGGGTGTATTCATGTGAAAACATGCATCCCCCACCTAACACCATTAGGGGTATGCAAGGTCTCTCAGAAATGCCGGTAATTCACGTTCTGTTTAGTCCATCTAGAATTGTGCAATTTTGGCAGATAAGTTGGCTTCCAGTTGTCTAAGTTTTAATACAAGGTTACCCCCTTTCTGTGGTAAAGAGACTTTTGCCAGACCCACAAATTTGATTTCTTTTTTTTTTTTATCATCCATTTGGTGTACCTTTTGCCAGTGTATCGCTAAGGGATATTTGGCATCCTGATTGGATATGGTCGACAAATGTTCTCTCATTCTAATTTTAAGTGGCCGAATCATGCTCCCAATGTAATGAAGTCCCCAAAGACATACTATGCAGTAAACACAATTTGGAATTGCAATTAATGAAGGAGTTAACATGGTGTGTTCCCAAAGTTCCAAAATCAACTGTTTTAGTTTCCAAAACGTGGGCACACATTGAACAGCGTCCACATTTATGGAAGCCTTTATTTCATGCCAGTTGCAACCAGGTTTGCTTAGATAGCGGATTGGACATAAAGGAAGGACTCAATATATTCTTGAGAGTACTTGCTTTGTTGTAAATAAAGTTGGCATATGGGTCTAACCAAGTACTGATGTCCTTATCCAGATGGAGCAAGTGCCAGTGTCGCTTCATGATGGAGTATATATTGGAACTGCCTGCATCATAGCGTGTAATAAATCTCAATTTAATACAAAGTCTTTTTGGTACGTTATTTAGGGATGAGCAGATCCTCTCCATTTTGTTTACTTCATGAGTCGCTGTCTTTAATGTATGATCGTAACCTCTTGATAATCTTTTGATTATCAGTTGACATTCTGTTTTGTAGTCAACTAATGTTGGAACTATTCCTTTTGGCCCTAATAAACTCTCCCTTAGGGATATTAGTAATCAACGCCCTCCTATGGCAGCTATCAGCATGAAATACAGCATTGACCGAAGTAGATTTGCGAAATGTTCTGGTCTCAAAGCCCGTGTCTGTCATAGAAATGGTTAAATCTAGAAAATTAATGCATGTGCCACTATATGTGTATGTAAATTGAATTCCCCATCTGTTGGAATTGAGAATAGCACAAAGTCGAGCAAATGATCCACCGAACCAGACCATCCCATGATCACATCATCTATGAATCGTTTCCACAGGTAAATATATTGCTTTGTATATTTAGTGCCAATGTCCTACTATATTTATAACATGGTGATGTGTTTTGAGTTTCGTCTAATTTTTGTAAGAGCAGTATGAACCCTCAGTTGAAAACTTGCCTTGGAGCCGCATAACAGCCGAACTGCTTTAGGAGGCTGTTAGCAATTGGCAAAGCAAGGTGTGCTCATTAAATGTATTCGCTTAAAATCCACACTGCACTGCACAGTCCAATGTAGTGCAATTATTTGCTTGGGCAAAGTGTGCTGTATTATAGAGTGAAATGCCCGCCGTAACAATGGTGATTAACTCGCCTATTGGACCCCAATGGTCGCATCTAGCTTAAGTAGGCTTATTCAGCACCAAACGCGGTAGTCACAATTCGGGATAGATTCCCGGTTCCAATACAGAGTGGCTTTCTATTGTGGCTTTCTATTTCTATTCGATTAAATATATATATATATATATATATATATATATATATATATATATATATATGGAACACCCAGGCGTGTCCCATGACCGATACATTCTTCGTGAGAGGAAAGCATAAGAAAACGTAAACTGTACTGTGGGGTAGGATGGGAGGGTCGATGAGGAATACGTAGGAAGAACATCCAGTCGAAAGAACGTTACAGTTGGTAAGTAACTTGTTCTTCGAATGGATTGTCCCCTCCCACGTATTCCTCATCTTGTGATAGGCTCCCAAAGCAGTATCAATTTTTGGAGGTGCGAGTACTAATTTCAGTTTTCGTGGACAGAATGCAGAACTGCCTTTGCAAATAAACCCTTGTTAGAGGAGGCAGTGTCCAAACAATAATGTTTAACAAAAGTATGCATTGTTTTCCAGGTTGCAGCTGCACAAATATCTGCTGCTGGTACTCCCCTCTTTAGAGCCGCAGAAGTAGCCATTCCCCTTGTAGAATGGGCACGAAGCCCATCTGGTGATTCTTTTCCCGGTAATCTGTAGCATTCAACTATGGCTAATATTATCCAGCGGGAAATGGTCTGTTTTGTTACAGATAAGCCTAATTTATGACCAGTATAACCCAGAAACAGTTGGTCATCTTGTCTCAATTTAGCCATCCTTGAGATATAAAAACTAAGAGCCCTCTTGGGATCTAATCTGTGTAATCGCTCCTCTTCTTTGCCCGGATGAGGAGGATAAAATGTTGGTAGTACTATTTTTTGTGACAAATGGAAGTCTGAGACTACTTTTGGCAAGAACGAAGGTTTAACTTTAAGGACTACCTTATCTTTATAAAAAATAGTATATGGTCGTTTGCATGAGAGAGCCTGAAGTTCGCTAACCCTGCGGGCTAATGATAGGGCCACAAGGAGGACAGTTTTTAGAATCAAAAGTCCCAATGGACATGAGTGCAGAGGCTCAAAAGGTATGCAAGTCAAGAATTTTAAATACTAAATTTAAGTCCCAAGTTGGTACATGAAAAGGTACTGGAGTGTATACATTAGTAAGCCCTTTTAAGAATTGAATTATTAACAGTATTTTGAAATATGAAACCTCTTCCGAGGAGCGCTTGAAAATGGACAGCACAGCAAGATATCCTTTGATTGTTCCTATCTGGAGCCCCAGATTAGCTAGATGTAGTAGAAAAGAGTACCATTGGGGTGCCGCACTGAAAAGGGTCCACATCCTTGTCTTTGCACCAGTTACTAAACCTGTTCCAGCGACATCGGTACAAAGACTTTGTTGCTGGTCTTCTGGCCGAAAGCAAGATTTCCATTACGACATCCGGAAGATCCCAATCCTTGTATCTCAACCTCTCAGAAACCATGAGTGAAGGTTGAGTGTCTTGACCTCTGACTGGAGAACCCGACCTTCCTCTTGCGAGAGAAGATCCTCTCTTTGCGGAAGACGTATTGGAGGGCAGATGGACATGTCTAGAAGGTCCGGGTACCACGTTCTCCTGGCCCAATCCGGGGCAATTAGGATCATGGTTTTCCTGAACTTTCTCAACCTCCTGATTACTTGAGGAATGACGGGGACTGGGGGAAACGCGTATAGCAGTGGAAACTTCCACTCCACTACGAATACGTCTCCCAGAGCTCCTCTGAGGAAATTCCCTTGAGCAGTACTGATCGCACTTCCGGTTGATCAGGGTGGCAAACAGATCCACTTGAGGGGTTCCCCAAAGGTGAAGATCTCCAGAAGGACTTCCTGAGCCAGCTCCCACTCGTGAGAGACCGTGCCCTGCCTGCTCAGAGCGTCTGCCGCCGTGTTCTTCTCTCCGGCTAGGTGAATTGCCAACAGAGATTCCTTCTCATATTGCCCAGAACCAGAGCTGCATTGCTTCTCTGCACAGTGGTAGTGACCCTACTCCTGCTCTTTTGTTGAGGTAGTACATGGCCACCGTGTTGTCCGTCATTATCAGGACATTCTTTCCCTGTACAGAGGGCAGAAAGGCCTTCAGAGCTAGTCTGATTGCCCTCAGCTCCAACAGGTTGATATGTAGTTTGGACTCCGATGGAGACCAACGACCGCTGATTGTCAGATCGTTGGTGTGTGCTCCCCACCCCGTGAGTGAGGTGTCCGTCACTACCGTTATCTCCGGCCATGGTTGCCAAAAAGACTCCCTTGAGAATGTTGTCGTTGCAAGCCCACCATAGAAGATCCTGAGCAACTGCGCTCGGGACTTGCAGAAGATCCGACATTCCCTGAGAAATGGGACCACTGAGTTCCGAGTGCCCATTAAAGGGATCTCATTCTCAACCTGGCCTCTGGTACTAGGAAAATGCAGGATGCCATGAGGCCAAGCAACCTGAGAAAATCGAAGGCCGGTAGATGTTGGGCATTCTGAAACTTCGTTACCATATGTTGGATGTGGAGAGCTCTCACTTCGGGAGGCGAGGCTTTTCCCGATGAAGTGTCCAAGACTGCTCCGATAAACTGGAGTTTCTGGGATGGTATCATGTGGGATTTCTTGAAATTGAGGGAGAAGCCCAATTTGTGGAGGAAGTGGCAGGTGATCGGAAGATGTTCCTGAGCTTGTTCTGGAGAACTTGCTCTGATCAACCAGTCGTCCAGGTAGGGATATATGTGAATACCTCCTCTCCTGAGACTTGCTGCCACAACCGCCAACAGTTAGGTGAAAACCCTTGGGGCGGAGGTCAACTCGAATGGCAGAACTCGAAACTGATAATGAGAATTGCCAATCGCGAACCTCAGGTACTTTCTGTGCTTTGGATGGATTGGCACATGAAAGTGAGCATCCTGAAGGTTCAATGATACCAACCAATCTTGGAGTTGGAGAGCCTGAAGGATCTGAGAAAGAGTCACCATCTTGAACTTGTCCTTCCTGAGGAACTTGTTCAAGTTTCTCAAGTCCAAGATGGGTCTCAGTCCTCTGTCCTTTTTTGGGTTGAGAAAATATGGGGAGTACCAATCCCTGTTCCTCTCCACTACAGGTACCAGTTCTATGGCACCTTTCTCTAGCAGGGTTAAAATTTCCTGCAACAGGAGCGGATCCGGAATTTTGGCGGAGTTGGCTCCCGTTGGATGATTCTGAGGCCTTTTTAGAAAGGGGAGACAGTAACCTTGGGCTACTGTTTCCAGTGCCCAAGCATCTGAGGTAATGCCCCGCCATTCCTTCAGATGTTGAGATCCTGCCTCCCACTGGCGTTTTGTGTAACAAGGCCTCAGAGGGATTTGGAGGCGGCTGCAGGAGTGGCTGAGGGTACAGATGCCACTCCTGAGGCCGATTTTGCACCTCTTCCTCGTTCTCCACGAGGGAAGTTTCTTTTGCCCCTTTGAGAAGCCTGTCCTCTTCCTCTAGCAAAAGAGGAGTAGTATCGAAAAGAACGACCCCTCCAGGAAGATGAGCCGCAATAGGGTTTTAGAGGCTGGCGCAAAGAGGCGCTAAGTGATTTAGCTGCCGCTTTCGAGGTCTGAAGTTTTTCTAGGCTTTTATCAGCCTTTCTGCCAAAGAGCCTCAAGCCATCAAAGGGCATTTTGAGGAGTCTAGCTTGCACATCTGGTGCAAACCCCGACTTCCTCAACCACGCAAATCTGCGTAGCACAAAGCTTGCAGCCATGGATCTGCTGATACCATCAGCAGTATCCAGTCCAGACTGGAGACATTCCCCATTGCCTCCTTCCCGTCTTTGACTATATTCAGGAAGCCTTCCCTTTCCTCGCCTTCCGGAATATGATCAGCCGCCGCCGAAATACAGTCCCACAGGGTATGGATAAACCTGGCTAGGGTCCAGGTGACATTTGCCGACTTAAGTGCCATACTGCCTGACGTGAAAACTTTACGTGCCCAGGCATCAATTTTTTGATCCTCTCTCTGGAGGGATAGTTGGATAAGCAGTTTGTTTTGAAGTAGATGCTGCCTGAATGACTAAACTCTCTGGAGTCGGATGTTTATTCAAATATTCAGGATCCGTTCCAGCTGGTCTATATTTTCTTGGAAAAGTGCTATCTGCAGCAGCAATAGTTTATGGTTCTCCCAGTTTTTCTCCACAGTCCTTTGAAGGGCCCTGTGAAAAGGAAGAACAGGATCTTTCTGAGGTCCCTTGACGATTATATCTGTCATGTTGTCTTGTTCAAAAATGGGTGAAGTATTACCCCAACCCATATCTTCAACTACCCTGGTCATAAGACCCCTGTACCCAGCATCTGCATGCTCTGCAGGATCAGGTTTAGCGAACTCTAATTCTGGGGATGTGTCACCTCCACTGGCAGAATGTAGAGTTTCACTCCGGTCTCTCATTCTAGATTCCTGGTCAATAAGTTCCTCAGGAACTTGTCTTGTACCATAAGTAACTCCCAAAGGAGTAACCTCGTCTTCTTCTGAAGCAGACTCTTCATAGATTGCTGACAGATTTGAAAAGGTCTGACCTGGGCAAAGGAATGAATCTCCTTTCTTCCTCTTCCATCTGCTTCGAAGGAATTGGCAAATCCCTCGAAGTTTTCGAAGATGACTTCGATAAGGGCGTCGATGACGCATTTGGCTTTGGCGTCGAAATTATCGACGTTGAGGGCTTTGACGACTTATGTTTCTTGCATGGCACTGGAGAAGTGCTCGACTCTCGAAGAGTCTTCGACGGTTATACGTCGACTCAAGGTTTTTTGGATTCCCCGACGCTACCGGTCTTAGCCATGGTATCCTTGGATTTCCCTTTGTCGTCCAATGAAGCGACTTTAGGGGTATGGCTTTTTCGAGGGTCTTTCGAGGGGGTCGGGCCGCATTCTCGAAAACCTCCATCATCTTTTTGCGGAATTCTTCCCACTTACTGGGAGAATCAGATTTAGTCGGACAAAGAATTTCTTCGGTCAACTCTGAAGAAGAAGATGAGGGAGATCTATGTCTCCTCTTCATTTTTTTCGATGACAGAGTGTCTCGATCTACTCCTAGATCGAGATCTCTTTGAGTGCCAATGGCGATCCGATTCCTTAGAATCAGTCGCTTTCTTGTGCCTTTTTGACGAAACCTTTTTTGAGGCCTCCCTCCCCACTGACAGTTTACCTCTCCTCTCACGAAGAGCTTTTTCGGTCATAGATTGGCAGGACCCGCAGTCGTCGGTTCGGTGACTGGAACCGAGACACCAGAGACAAATCCGGTGGGGATCGGTGCTCAACATCTTAGATCCACAATCTGCACACTTTTTAAACCCAGTTCTGGGTGTCGAAGATGATGACATTTTCTTTACAGAAAATAGAAGCGCGCCGTTCTCGATAGCGAAGCGGTCGGAAAAACGGAACTGAAGCAACGGACGCGGCTCGAGCTATTTATACCATCGGTGAAGTCGACAGAGTACGGGGTACGTCGAGGGTCAATCGACGCCACGACCTCGAACACAGCGCCCTTTGCCGAGAACATTTTTTTCCAAAGCAGCGAAGCTTGAGATAACGAATTATCACAAGATGAGGAATACGTGGGAGGACACAATCAATTCGAAATGTAGCTTCTCATGTACCAAAATAATCTTTAAGGTTGAAAAGTATTTTCTTAAAAGCCTTCTTATGTTTACCCAAGTACCTTACTACAGTTGGAGACTGACATTCCTCCCATTGCTGATGCAGTAATGTTCCGTCCCCTGCTGCATTGGTTACAACTCTATAACAATGAAGGCCTTGTGAAATATAGGGAAGCCCTTTATCATATCCAGAGCCTAGCAGTATGGTTGAGACTCCCATGGGTGTAGCACATCAAGGACACTGCTTAATGAATCTGCATTGTGGACAAATCCAAGTGTGTAGACAGGATTGGTAAAGAGGGACATGCTTTGCTACACAAGGACACATATGGAAGAGGGGAGTTGTAAATTGAAATTGGGACATGGTTATCTGGCATTTAAAGGAGATTTTGGATATGAAAGTTTCCTTGGTCAAGTAAGTCCCCCGCCCTGTTTGCACAAGCCCTATATTTGGGCTTTAGGTTGGGAACCCTGAGGGTCGCTTCATTCATGGAGTGTGGGAGGCTCAGCGATTTGCCCCTTATGTCATCTTGTGGAGGAAACCATGCCCCACTTATGTTTCTCTGTCCCATGAGACTTCAATACATAAAGCCCCTTCTAAGAGTAGCAGGGGAACGCACTATAGACGAAGCATTGGTTCTCTGTAAAAATGTGTACAATTTGCTCACAGTGCTAGTTGTGGCGAAGTACATACATCGGGCATGGCTTGTAAGATTGAATTTGTTAACTGGTCATGTAAGCTAAAATGGGTTGCCAATGATGTGCAATTTTGTTATACACACCTCGTTTTACTGTATGAGCTATAGCTGTGTCTGAAAATGGAAGTTGTAAAACTGCCACAGTAAAGTACTTTATATAGGGGCTGAGTTATAGTTATCTCTTCCCTTGCGTGTTGTATAGTTGCCATTCAAGCATTTTTATACTTGGTTTTTATAAATGCATTTGATCTGCTCGTCATTTTTCTTTTCCATGTAAATTTCTATATATTATATATATGTTTTTGACATCATGCTTAAAGCAGAATAAAGTATGACTGATTGATTGTATTCCAATAAAAAAGGCTGTGTCCGACACACACAAGGGCCTCGTTCTAGGCGACTTTTCCATTTAGAAGTAGGTAGAGAGATCTTTCATAATTGCGACTAGTACCAACCGATTGATCTGTTTGTTGGCTACCAATTGTGACCACATGCCGTGTGGTGGAGATAAAGTGCTCCCCACCCTGAAAGGGATGCATCTGTGGTGAGAGTGGCCTCCACTGCATGGGTGGTGAACAACTTCCCCTTCACAAGGTTTTCACTTGTCCACCACCATAGTGATAGAACCAGGGTTTTCAAGACAATCACTATATCATCCAACTGACCACTTGCTGGAGACCAAAGGGCACAAGATTCACTCTTGCATTGGACGCATGCGCAGACAAGCATGAGGTACCAGATAAATACAGGAAGCCATCATATCTAGAAGGTGCATGGCCTTTTGTATGGTTATCTGGCGACCGACTACATATTGAGGGATTTGGAACAGTATGTTTTGTACCCTCTCGTTTGGAGCGTAATACGAGGCAGTCTTCCGTCCAAATTTGAGCCCCAAGAACTTGCTTTACTTCGCTGGGGGAAGAGACTTGATTTTTTTATCATTGATGGAGAATCCCAATTGAAAAAGTAGGTGTATTGTCTTCTGGGTATTCTGTAGGCAAGCTTCATGTGTGTCTCCTGTTATTAGCCAATCATCCAGATAAGGGTACGCTGGAATGGACTGGATGTGCAGGTGCCTGCCAACACTGCTAGAACTTTGGTGAATACTCTTGGTGCTCAGGCTATGCCAAATGGGAGAACCTCGAATTTATAGCAAGACTCTCCCATCTTGATTCTCAATTATTTCCTGTAAGATGGCAACATTGAAATAAGAATGTATGCATCTTTCGTATCCAATGTGCCATGTAAGCACCCTGCTTGAGAAGGGGAATAACTTCCTGTAAAGTTGTCATCCTGAATTTTTGAAGTTCGACTTACTTGTTTGCAGGGTGCAGATCTAAAACAAGATGCGTGGTCAGATACTTTTTGGGTACAAGGAAGAATACATGCCCTTGTTCACCTCTAGAACTGGGGCAGGTTCTATTGCTCCCTTCTGTAGCAGGCTTTCCACTTCTGACTGCATGATGAGGAGACTCTCCGGTGTCATCTTTCTTGTTCTTGAATGGTTACAGGGTTTCTGAAGAAATTCTCTATAGTGCCCCTCGGCAACAGTCTAAGATCCACTGATCTGATGTAATTCCCTCCCATCCGTGGGTGAATGATGTTATTCGACCTCCTGGAAATGCATGGGAGGGAACTCAGACTGGTGAGTAATTTATTGGCGGGGTAGGGGAGCCTCCAATGGCTGCAGTCACACCTCTACCCTTGCCACAGTGAAATACTTTCTGTTTGGAGGTTTGATATGTGGCCGAAGATCCTTGAGCTGATTACCAGGGGGAGCCAGCAGAGTCAAAACCTGATTGCGAACGTCTGGGAGAAAAAATTGGACCGAAAGGACGGCCGGTTGTTGAAGACACTGTGCTGAACAAACAGTTCATCAGAGATTTGATGCAAGTTTTTAAAAAAAATATTTTATTTAAATATTTTCATGCACTTTTTCAGCCATTTCCAGTGCTTTGCCAAATAAAGCTGACTCTTCTATCGGTTTATTGATGAGAGTTTACCAAGTTTATGACTTCAAACCTGAGTTATGAAGCCAGGAGTGAAGACAGAGTAAGGTGCCCTCTGACAAACCTCTGCCTGCCGTTTCTGCTGAGTCCAGAGTGTTTTTAAGAATATTGTGCATCACTTGCTTGCCCTCTTTAACTATAGCGAACATTCTGAGATTTACTAGGTTGAGGAACATTATTTAAGCTGTCCTGAATTAAGCCCTGTTAAACATCACTATACATAGCGCGCAATTTGGTGTTGGCAATACAAGTGGAATATGCCACAGAAGCTCCAACCCTTTCCCCCAGGGCATTAAGCTTTTTACGCTCCTCGTCGGGAGGTGTTTCTGCAGCGGATTGGGGAACCCCTGCCTGCTTTTTGGTACCCTCAACCCTTGGATTAACTGGACGAATTTCATCTAAGTTAGATGGGCTTTGCCTACTTTTTAGGGACTGAGGCTAAGTCTCAGTAGCTTGAATATAACCCTGGGTAATAGGAGAAGTAGACACTATAGTACCAGCAGGTTGTGCAGCAGCTTGTTGAGGTGTTCTTGTGGGTTTTTCCCTTAATTTGGGATGAGAATGCTGTTTCGACATACATTTCAACACATCTGAAACGGCCGCTGAAGATTTAGGGGAAGCACATTACGTATGAACATACTTGGAACCATGCGTTGTACGCAGTCGCGGAAGCGCAGAGGGCCAAGAGCGGGGATGTTCTGCGGGTTTTGATAAAGCTTTCGATGTACGCGTAGGCGCTGTTGGCTTTTTTAACAATATTGTCTAGAGTGCCCATGGGTTGTGTGCTTATGAGATCGTGCATGCACGTGTGAACCTTTGTCGCCAGACGACACTGCCTAGTGGGGCTGGAGTAGGACACGCGACAGACTAAAGACTCCACCGGGTTGTCTTCGGCATCCAAACTGAAACTGCTTCCATTCATCAGAAGCAACCACACCGGTGGGGGAAAGATTCGGCCTGCATGGTGTAGGTCGCCCACCGCTTAAGTGTGCCTGCCTTTAAGAGTTTAGGCATATATAATTCACAGGCCTTGCAACTCGGTTCGTCATGATCCAGAGGAAGACTGGATTTATTGCACTCTTTGAGTGTCTTTAGCAAGGAAACTTCCTGGAAGGACAGAAGTTAAATGGTGTTCTTTCCATGGTTAGTAGAAACCAAAAAGGCCACCAGGGAAAGGAAAGTATGGGAAGTGTGAGAAAAGGCATTCTCTAATGTCTGTAAAGTGTTAGAAGAACCCCCACTCTACCGACTGCTTAGGCCGAAGCCTAAAGAAAGCCACAGGCCGTCGTCGAGAGTTCAGTAGAGGAAGTCTTCGGATGGTAGGCTGGAATTTCGAAGGAACGTCAAAATCGTACATCAAAGGCGCAAGACTGTTAAATATATATAGCAATAGATCACATAGATGGGCTACATGCTCTGCATTAATGCGACCGACCAGAATGGCGGAATAAAATAAGAGGGCTCATGGGTACAATACACGTCACATAAGGTAAAGTGTTAGAATCACACCCAGTTGATGGCCCTCCGGAGCCTCAACTCAGTCCCCTTTGAACACATCAGACGCTTAGATACCTGGCTACTCTTAGTACATATTAGCCCTTGGAATTCTATCGGGGGAAGGTGGGTGGGACGTATGAAGGAAAGGGGACTGTGGACTATGAGTACGCTAGTCACTACGGTGAGTAACTTTAATTACTCATACGTCCAGTCCCCTTTTCCTCCATCCTTGTGGGTGACTCCACCGAACAAGAACATATGGTGGAGTTGAGATAACCTGCCTCATACCTAGGACAAAGCAAAAAGGTTTTTCAGAACCACCTGACCAAACTCTGCATCGCACCTGTAGCTAGTGTCCAGTGCTTACAGAAGGCTGAAGGACCTCCCCCCCCCCCCCCCCCCAAGTAACCGCCTTGCTGATGACATCCCAAGAAGCATTTGTCTGAAACGCAATGGCTGTGGCCTTAGCTCTGACCGCATGGGCATGAATCCCCTCTGGAACAGGTTTGCCCATGGCTGTGTACACCTCTGAAATGGCCTGAACCATCCAACGGTCAATGAAGCCTTGGAAGCCTGAGAGCCGGGGGAGGAGCCTCTAAAAGTCACAAACAATGCCTCACACTTACTGAAGGATTTTGTCCAAAAGGGATAAAACTTGAGGACCCTCTTGAGGTCCGAGGAATGTAGGGCCCTCTCTGCCTCGGACTTAGGGTTCGGTAAGAACACTGACAGGCAGATCTTTTGATTCAGATGAAACGGACAGACAACCTTGGGCAATTTGTTTGGGTGAGTGGGCAAGATGACCTTGTTGTTGTCAACCTTTGTGAATGGCTTGCATGGAGACCACGCCTGCAGCTCACTAACCCTACGCGCAGACGTGAAGCCACCAGTAAGACGTCTCAAAAGGCTTGCGCTGCAATGCTGCAAGAACCACATTGAGATCCCACTCTGGGTGCAGCCTATGCACCAGGGGAAAATGCCTAGACAACCACTTAAGGTGGGCTTTAAACACCGGGTTGCCTGCCGAAAACATGCTAAGGGGAATTTTTCTAAGCCCCAATGGCCACCAAGTAAGTGTTGAAAATATCCACCTGGACTCCAGAGCGAGCCAGGTGTGCTGCAAAATCCAGTACGTCATCCAGAGGCCAGGTGACAGGGTCCAGACTCAGGTCAGGAGCCCAATGGCAGAACTTAGTCCATTTGCTCTTACACTGGGACCGAGTCGAGGGCCTCCTGAATGATGTCCCAGTTGTCATCTGACAATTGAGCATGCTGAAGCCTAGGCTGGTCAGGGACCAGGACGCCAGGGCCAGCTTGGCCAGGTCCAGATGTTAAACTGCCCTGCCGGGTCAGGAAGAGCATGCTGGAGATAGAAAGGTGGACCAGACTTTGGAAGCACAACTGCAGCAGATCCGAATACCAGGGTCTTGAAGGCCAGTCAGGGGGCAATCAGGAAGAGGCTGCAACCCACCGAAGCCCAGAACTTGGAGGGTCCGTTGGAGCAGAAGGGTGGGCGGGAACGCTTAACACCTGCGAATGTGCCAATAGATCTGGAAGCAATCTCCCAGAGACCCTGATCCAGCCCTGCCCATGAAGCAAACTGGGAGCACTCGGAATTCAGAGGGGATGCAACCAAATCCAGGTCCACAAACCCCCAAAGCTGAAACAGGGGAAACAAGGAGATGGTGTGCAACTCCCGCCGTAGGTGTTGAACCCCAAGTGGCTCAGCTGGTTGACTTCTGCATTGCTGTCCCCCCTGGACGTGGACTGCTGAAATCCAAACTCACTCTGCCAGGGCCCATTCACAGATCGATACTGCCTCCGTGAAGAGGGGGGAGCAATGGGGGCCACGCCACCCTGCTTGTTCAGGTAATAAAACCGTAGTAGAATTGTCCGTCCTGACCAGAACAGACCTGTGCCTGATACAGGGGCCTTGAGCTTGAGCAGATTGACATGCAGGAGGGCTGCCGTCCTGGACCATGCGCCATGCATCACACAGCCCTCCAGAGTAGGCCCCCCAGCCCGAAAGAGGGGAAGTATGTCGTCACCACAGACCAGGGTAGGCTCCGGTCAGGTGAAGGAGGCTCCCACTGAAACAATGCCATTCCAACCATCAGCGAAAATCAGGCAGTAGGAGCGGGGGTATTGGGATACTGTCCAACAGCAACCCTGTCTCTTTATCCCAGATGGCTGCCAGGTGGTGCTGCAGGCGCCTCATCTTGAGGCGAGCGTGGTGTATAGTGAGCCCGCAGGAGGCCACCAGGCCCAGAATGTGCAGGAACAACCATGCTGAAGTGGTTGAGTTGGCCAGAAAGTTACACGCGGCCTTGCAGAGGGACAGGAGCTTCTCAGGTGTAGGGAACATCCACTGAATAGTGTTCCAACGTACCCCTAAGACTAACAAATGATGAGATGGGCACAACTGACTTCCTCTGGTTGAGGGAGAACCCCATCTTAAGGATATCCACAAATCTCTGGCAGGAGTGCAACACCCCCTCAGGCGACCCCATCCTCACCAGCCAGTTGTCCAAATAAGGGTATAAACATCCTCTAAGCGTAGAAGTCCCGCCACTGCATTCATCAACTTTGTGAAGACATGAGGGGACAAGTTCAGGCCAAAGGGCAGCACTTTATGCTGAAAGTGGTACAACAATCGTGAACTGTAGAAACTTCCAATGTGGTTGGCAGATGGGTACATGCAGCTACACACCATTGAGGTCCAGGGAACACATCCAGTCCCCTGCACGGAAACCCAGCTATGTGTGAGGGGGTAAGCATCTTGAAGCATTCCAGAGGTAAAGACATTTAGAAATGACAGGTCCAGGATAGCCCTCAGGCCAGCCTGGTTGTTCTTTGGTACTGCAAAAATCCTGGAATAGTACCCCGAGCCCCTGTCTGAAAGAGGAACCGGTTCTACTGCCTGCATCTCCCAGAGAAAAAGGAACTCCCGTAAAAGAGCCGTGGACCTAATCTGACGAAGAGGAGGAAAGGATGGAAAAGAGGCAAACAGACCCCCACAGGCAGCGAAGAGTTCCCGTTCTGAGTTCCCGATCTTGACGTCACTGCTGCTTGGCAGAGGAGGGGCGTGGAAAAACACACACAAAGTTCTCTGCTGCTTCCTCCTGTTGTCACTAGGCAACCTGTCAGGCCTCCTTGTACCGCAATCCTGAAACCTCTTGAAGCCAGAGAAAGCGCAGGTTTGAACTCAGTACTGCCTTAAGACTGAGGGAAGGAGTTCTGTCCAGGTTTTGTCAGGATGGCCAAGGACTTGGAGGTTTTCTTCTTTGTCAACTCATCATTGGTTAACGAACGACTGACCCCACTTGCTGAAGAGAAAGGATCCTTGATCCTGACAAAGCTCCCACTCAAGGCAGGATTGCAGCTCCCTGCTGAGCGACTCTGCAATGGTGTTCCTGGTGCCTGCCAGTTGAATTGGGATGCGGAACATGTCCTGAAGAATTGCCCAGTGCAACAGGGACTGGGCTTCCATGGAGGGTGCCAGAGAGCACACCACCCCGTTTATGGATGTAGAACATGGTGGTGGTTACCGGGAAGATCCTCCACCACCTTCCCCTGCAGTTGAGGCAGCAATGATTTGAGGGCCCAGAAAGCCTGCCTGGAGATCAAGGACATTGACGTGAAGGTATTTCTCCTCCGGGAGCCGGATGCCACTGCCGTGCGACTGTCTGGTGTGGCCCCCCCTCCTCTCCATTGAGGCATCCGTGGTGACCGTGGCCTGGTACAGTGGGACCCGAAAAGGAGCCCTGTGCGTCAGATGTGGGCACACACCCCATCATCGCAGAGCCTGCCGGAACTCCTGGTTGAGGGCAATCTCATCTGTCCAAGCACCCGTGACTTGCAGCCACCACGCATCCAGGTGCTCTTGAAGAGGTCTCCTCCGGAGCCTGCAGAATGGAACAAGGTAAATGCAGGTGGTCATAATTCCCAACGACGACTTGGTTGCCTCACGCTGTTGCGGACTGCGCTGACAGGAGCTGCACCTTCCCCCAGGATGGCCATCCCTCTCACCTCCAAGGGGGGTAACCAGACATGCGACCGTGTTGAGACGGGCGCCCATGAACAGAGCGTTCTGAGATAGCTCCTCAGAGGATAAATGATGGAGAATCTGAACTGCGTGAGAAAGCAAATGGTCCCCGCAGTTTGCTGGATTGCCAGCGCATAAGAGCAGGAGTGGATGAGCAAGTTGCCCATATAAGGGTAGACTGGGCTTGCTCTCGGGCAAAGCACATGTGGAACACTCTTGGTGCCGATTTCAGACCGAAGGGCAGGGCCTTGAACTGATAGTGCCATCCCTGAACCACAAATCGCAGGAACTTTCGATGAATGGGGACGTGAAAGTAGGCATCCTCCAAGTCCAAAGTCGCCAGGAAATTCCCTTTCTCCAGCAGGTTGAGGATGTGCTGCAATGTGACCATCCTGAACTTCTGGGATTTCCAGTACTTGTTGAGAGGCCTTAAGTCAATGATCTGCCACCTCCGTCTCGCTGTCCGCACTAAGAGAGCCCACATCCAAGCCTGCTTCTCTGCGGCATCTAACAACTCGACCATGCGCTCTAAAATCTGCAAGGATATGGTCAATCCTGCTGCAGTCTCTAATTCTCCTGTCCCCATCCCAGGCCCTCTGCAAAGCCCTAGCTTCTCATTTCATCTCTAAAACCCAAGACATCCTGTCCATCCGCTCGTGCCTCTCCTCCTCTTCCCTCTTCTACCTCCTGCCCCCCCTCTCCTCCTTCTTTCTCTTAATTTCCTTTGTTCTCCTCCCCTGATGAGATTTCCAGACAAGTCAGATCCATGAGTCTCGTCAAAACAGGTTCTTCCCTGTTCATCCAAAACCATCAATGACCATATTGACACCCTCGCTCCTGCCCTGGCCGACTTCTGCAAACACTCCTTCGCCTATGGAGCCTTCCGTTCCCCTCTGAAGCACTCTCTCGTGCACCCTCTTCTCAAGAAACCCACAACCCGACCCCTCCTGCCCGGCTAACTATCGCCTGATCTCCATCACTCCTTTCCTGGGCAAATTCCTGGAAAAGTTGGCCATCTCACAGCTTAATCTTCACACTGATTCTGTTGGTTGTCTCTATGACAATCAGTCTGGCCTCAGAGCAGCCAGAAGCACGGAATCTGCTCTCCTGAAAATCCATGAAGACCTGCTCTCCAACCTTGACTCTAATCTCCCCTCTGTCGTCATCCTACTCGATCTCTCTTCTGCCTTTGACATGGTCAACCATGCCATCCTGCTCAACCGCCTCTGTGATAACCTGTATATCACTGATCAGGCCCTGGCTTGGCTAACCTCCTTCCTCTCCTACCGACCATCCCAGGTCCAATTTGGGCCCTTCCTTTCCTCTATCTCACTCTCCACTTGTGGTGTTTCCCCCAGGGGTCTAAGCTCTCGCCCTGGCTTTTCAACCAATACCTGGCACCCCTTGATGCTCTCTGCTTCAATTTTCAGTGCTACGCGGATGACAGTCAGCTCGTTTTCAGGCTCCCCTCTGCCACCTCTTCAACTCTCATCTCTGACTGTCTGCAATCCAGGAGTCGTGTGCCGCCAATGACCTCTGCCTTAATGCCAGTAAGACACTGATCCACCTCATCGGCACTCCTGCACCTTCCTTTCCTGTCGCTCTCTGGCCGACCTCCCTTGGCCCTCTCCCTGCTCCCACCTGTGAGGCTAAAAACCTCAGGGCCATCTTCGACTCCACGCTTTCCTTTTCTCCACACATCTCTGACGTCTCCAAGAAGTCAAACTACCAACTGCACCTCCTCAGAGGTATTCTCCCTTTCCTCTCCTTCCCCAGAAGCTCACTGTCTCTAGAGCTCTGGTTCTCTATAGGCTGGACTACTGCAAAAGCCTATTTCTATATCTGCCTGCTACTACTCTCATGACCACTGTGAGGGGGCACAAGTTGTGCTGCAAGCAGGCTCCCACCAGAACATTGATGGCCTTAAAACCACTGCAAAAGGGCTCCTGGAGCCAGTCCTGGCCCCTTTGGCACCAGGCTCATAGGTAGGAAGGAAGGGCTCTTCAAACTAGGTCCCATTTATTTACATGGGCCTTTAAATCCAACATGGATGCAACCACATGGCTCAGTTCCTGTGAACCAAACCATGCAGTCTAGTGTTTGGGTGTGGCTGGGGCCTCGAAGTACTTTACCTGGTACTATTTTACAGGGGCTATATAAACCACACCCAGGTTGCAGAACACGCTTTGCGTTATTCTGCATTTACCAGATTAACGCTCACCAGGTCCAGCTCCTGGTCTTCAGCAACTTCCTGCAAGAACAAGAACAGGGTTATTCTGTCTTACCTGAGAATTCACCATCCAACATTCAGCATCTCAACCGGGGCTGAAATCTGTGGAAGCCGAGAGAAGAAACATCACTCACCTGTGAGTACTAGCTTAAGGACTTCTGGCGAACTGCTACCATAGCTGCTGCTCGAACATCGCGACCTGCATTAAGGAGAAAAGGAAAAAACATTAGAACGCGCGCGCTTCCAAAACAACGAATTCCATTAGTCTCACCTGAATTTCATTGTGCTACGCTGCGCTGCCATCCGGAGCACCACACCAACATCCTGCAAAGGAAACGTGTTCAGGTTTGCTTGCAATAATGAACAATCACACAGCACTTTACTTACCTTAACGGAGTCCAGGGCCAGTTTGCTCATCGCCCTCTCATACACTTGCAGCATCACAGCGGCCTGTGAGGAGAATAAGAAAAAAACAGGTCAATTTTAAAAGACAATAAAGGTGCAGTGCTCCGCGCTTTCTATTACCTAAAAACGTGCCTCTCCATCCGGCATGCCAGCATCAAGACCTTCACACCTGAAAGAAGGAGATAAAGACTTTAATGAATTTCCAACATAAAAAGAACAAGAGACTTACAATAAACAAACCTACCTGCCTATTAACAGAGTCGGGTCACAGCAGGTCTAGGCCCAAGGAAGGCACACTGCACCAGTGAAGCAACTCGGGTAGCTCACCAACAAACGTCAAGCGCCCCTGCACAAGAAACGCAGGACGGATAGCTCACCCTACAAATAACTAAGATGAGAAAGACTCTGTGGGAAGGGGATCCGTCAGAGGGAGGTGGGAGATTCACCCACTAGAGACCGTTTTTACAGATCATCCCTTCTGTAATTGCAGATTCATTATTCAGCACTGGGCAACCACGCATCAAGGGTTCCAGATCTGAGAGCCTTCCAGACGCCCCCGGGTATATCAGGTGAGCGTAACATCTCCGCCCTCCTGCAACTCATCCAGAACAGGACTGCGAGACTTGCCCTTGGCATCAAGCCCAGGGATCGTATCTCTCCAACCCTCAAATCTCTCCATTTGCTCCCATTGGCTGCAAGGATTAAGTTCAAGACCCTCTGCATTGCCCACAAGGCCTTCTGGGGCCTGTGTCTACATTACCTTCAACTCTCCCATCGGAAATATCTTCACTACTCGAGCTCTTCGCTCCTCCACCTCCAACTCCCTCAGGGTCAGTCGTTTCCTCCAAGCAACAGGTTGGGGGTAGATCTCTTTCTTCGGCTTCGCTCTGGAACAGCCTCCCTGCCTCTCTGAAACTTGAGGAGAACCATGTTTAGTTCCGGGAGCACCTCAAGACCTTCCACTTTGCTTTTGCCTTCACTCTTCCTCTCCCCTGCTGATCACCGTCTGCCTCGGCACCGGGCTACCCTCTTGATTTTCGGGCCCAGACCCCTGCCCACCCAGCCACATTACCGCACTGCCTCCTGGCAACCATTGCCCTTGGATACTGTATCTGCAACCCTACAGTCCCCCTCCTGCACTTATTAGACACCAGTTGTCTGCGCATTTTTCTTGCACTTCTCCCCTGCCCCTTGCACTCTCCCCTTCCCTCTCCCATGCCCTTGCGCATTCTGAATGCCACTGGGCCTAGAAATATCGTTTTGTCCTCCTTGTACCCCTCCCTTGCCTATAAAGAAAATATGTCATATCACTCTCCTAACTTGTTCCGTATCAGAAAGTATCTGGAGTACACTGCAGAGCCCAGGAGGCACTGAGGGATGGGCTCTATTGCTCCCTTTCTTAACATGGCCTGAACCTCCTGCAGCAGCTGGGACATGTGCAGTTCTTGACACGCCACAGGAGGAATGCGAGGACACCTGTGTTGGAATTTCAAGGTGTGCCCCTGGTGGACAAAGTCCAGCACCCATTTGTCCATGGTGATGGTCTTCACTTGTCGACAAAGTTCGCTAGCTGGCCGCTCACTGGGATGCGAAAGTGGGGGCCCGGATCCATGGGCGGTTAAGGCCTGCTTGGGCTGCTGAAGGCTTGTGAGCAACCCCTGTATGCTTCCTGGGGGTAGAGCAGGAGGACTGGCAATAGGGTGCAGAGGGCCCCTTGGAGGATCTGCCCAGCTTCCCTCTTAATGACCAAAAGGACGATTATCTCCTCTACCTCAGAGTTCCAAGGGATTGTGCCACCTCTGTGTCGGTCTTAATCTATTGGAACAAGGCCAGGGCATCAGCCTTCTTATCGTCGGGCAGAAAGTCCAAGACTGGACTGAGGTTGTACCAGAACTTCTGGTCATACCGAGACAGGATGGCCAGGGCATTGGCGACCTTGACAGTGAAGCCGCAGTGTAAATGATGGGCTTCCCAATTGCATCAAGCTTCTTCCCTCTCCTGGCCTGGAGGCACCATGGACGAGGACGATAGGTTTGCCGGGCGCTTCCTGGCGGTGGCTGACACCATAGAGTCTAGAGAAGGCCGAGTCAAGCACCTAGGGGCTGGGGCCCTGTACTTCTTTTGCAACCTGTCTCTCTTGGGTGGTGCAGTGTTTGGGGTCTTCATCGGGGACAAACCTTCCTCCCAAACATCATCCAGCAAAGGGATGGACATGACCGCGAAGACTCCTGGCATTGAAAAAAGAACCACTCCTCCTCCGGGCCAAAGTTGAAGAGAGCAGTGGCCCTCAAAATCATGTCATGAAAGGAGCCCTCCTTTTCTGGGGGCGAAGCCCTGTTGGGCTCATCCGCGCCTACCAGCTCCCCATCAGCTAGCACATAGCCATACTCATCTGTATGTGGCTTCTTAGCACCAGGGTAGCTGGAAGACTGTTGTATTTCTGACACCAAGGTGTGGTAGGTCATCAGAATGTCCAATGACATGTCCCTGGGTGTTGGCTGAGGGTGTGACTGGAGCAACTGGCAATGGCCCTGGACTAAAACATCCTGGTGGCTCCAACGGCAGATCCGGCACCTCCCCTGGAGATCCCCCCCAACCCCTGGGACACGGGCCCAGACCTTTGTGGTCCAAATAGTAGTCTTCAGGCAAGTGGTCGTCAGAGCTAGTATATATGCCTGAGAATCTTCTCGGAGAACCATTCTAGGTAACCGAGGACACCCTCACAGGCCTGGGGAGAAAGTCCTTAGGAGGAAGCAGCTCCCTCAACTTCCATTCATCTTTTCGGGAACCAGGTGACGATAGGAGCCTATCCTCAAACAAGCGCATCCTCCGTAGTCGTGGGTGGAGCAGCCGCTACTGGCTGTGGAGGCAAAGACACTCGTGGGGGTTGCCGTCGTGTTGACCATAGGACACACCAGTAGTAATGTGCTCCCCTGTGGCCGAAGTAATGATCGACAAAGCAGTTGACGTGGCCATCGACAGGGTGACCACCAATGAGGTAGTCTACAAGCCCGTACTCGTGGATGGGGCAGCTGCCGATGGAGCAGATGTCTTGGAGGACGAAGCGTCATCAACGAGGCCCTGGGCCTCTCTTTTGCATCCTTGTCCTTGGAAGAGGATTTGTGTTTCAAAGGGGTCAGGGACTTCCTGCCGGAAGGTACCCCCTCCACTCCACGGGTCACCATGGATCTAGATGAGGGAACGAGTCCTTCAGAAACAGGATCCCTTGGCCGCGGAAAACCTAGCAGGATACATACCATGGTGTTTGGCCTTCTATTGGATCCTCTCAGAAGAGGCATCCTCAAAAGGACCTCTACATCATTTCAGAAGGAGCACGCTTGTGGGACTGGCCAGTTCTGGACCAGGCGTGACTCTGTCCAGAGTCAGAGGCCTTCCCCAACCTGAGCCACACCGCTAATCTGCGACAACGTTCCGTTTTAGTCTGAAATCTGTGGCAAATCTCACATCCTTCCTCATATTCTTTTCTTTTTTTTCTTAGTTTATTTCAAAGCTTTACCAACATTTGTTCCTCCACATTCTTGAACATTCCAATTCAGTAAATTAGGAAAAAGTTAAAAAAATAAAAAACATTTTTGCATTAAAACAATTCATTCAAAAATGTTACCACTGTAAACACCACTGGGACATTTTCACCTAACAAAATCAGATTCCAACAGTCATCAGCAGTAGGGTGCTGCCCTAGTCTATAAATCCGCCCAGATAATACGTTCTCCAAATTGTGAGTCCCACACATGAGAAGCTATGGTCCCATAGTTCTCAATGAAATTCCTGTAATACCCAGTGAGGCTTAGGAAGGCTCTCACCTGGGTTTGAGTAGGTGTTGTCCAATTTTGCACAGCTTCAATCTTACTGAGCAAAGGCCTTATTCCTCCACCTCCTACCTCATGCCCAAGGTAGACCACCTTACTCTGTCCAATCTGGCATTTGCTTGCCTTTATGGTCAGGTTGGCCTTCCCAAGAGCCTGCAAAACATGTCCTAGGTGGTTAACATGCTCTTCCCAGGAGTGGCTGAACACTGCAATGTCATCCAAGTATGCCATGCAGAAGTCCTCCATCCCAGCTAGAAGCTGATTCACCATCCTTATCATGTGTTTCAAGGTTTCGATCTTCTCTTCTCTTACAGCGTTTGCAGGAGCTGAATTGTTTGTCAAGTTTTTGCCGTGCAACCAGAATCTCTTTACTGGGAAAAAGGTTCAGACGTTATCTCATAAAAAAACTCTCTATAACCGGGGCAATGAAATTTCCTCAAGTAATTAGGGATTACTTTCATAGATCTACATTCTCCTACGTAATCCTTCCTAAGGGAAACCTGGTTTCTTTTGTCTTGAGTCAGGATGCAGTGCTGCTGCTGTAACTTCCTTTTCACAGCCGTCGGATTGGCTATTAGGAGTTCCACAGAGCAGTCTAGCCTCGTCGGGCAGAGAGAAGATTTCTCGTTCCAATTATCTATCAGACCATCGCTTATAGAAGTCAGAGAGGCTCCCAAAATGGTCAATTGGGGAGCAGTGTGGCCTGTAAGAGAATTCCTAAATAAACTCAGGGATTTCCATAATGACACTGAGTATAACGATAGGAGCCCCAATTCGAAACAAATACAGGACATCATTAGGCTTTTCGGGAGCCACAAAATTTTCTTCTAAAAAGCATCCTCTAGGATTTCCCATATTCCCATATATATTTCCATATTCACGTATTCAGGCGTGCCTCTGCTCCATAAGAAAGAATGGGACATACTTTCTAA
The DNA here is from genome assembly GCF_040938575.1 of Ambystoma mexicanum. Taxonomy (NCBI): domain Eukaryota; kingdom Metazoa; phylum Chordata; class Amphibia; order Caudata; family Ambystomatidae; genus Ambystoma; species Ambystoma mexicanum. The sequence continues at coordinate 413,918,677 of NC_090934.1, read as the reverse complement.
TTATAAAAAGGTACACAGACAAATCATGGCGATTTTTCCAAATCTCTGGTGGAGAATCATCCATTGTGCAGCCAAGTTATTGACTTTAGATTTCAGTAAGGCCGCCCAGGGCGATTCTACCAGACTTTGGCTGACCAGAGAACCCAAGTATAGAACTGAGCAGATGCATTCCAATCGCTCTTTCCCGATGAACCATTTCAATGTTTGATTTTGTCTCCCCTTATTGGAATTAAGGATCATGATTTTTGATTTTGACATTAAAACCCCATATCGTTTTTCTTCATGTAGACCTGAAGGGAGGGCAATTTGTCTCCACTGCAGACCAATAGGAGTTTTATCTATAAGGATAAGATCATCCACATAGATAATCCAAGGAACCGGGTTCTCATTTATCTCGGGGTGGGGGGCTGACACTCTTACTAAGTTTGGGACGCAATCAAATCTGACAAATATAAATTAACTAAGACTGGCGCCATGGGACAGCCATGTTTTAATCCCCGAAAGATTTTAATATTTTCGGATAGCAGGCCCTGTGGATTTAATCTGACCTGCATAGTTGTATCTGTATATAGCGCTCTGATAGCCTCCACCAAATGGAGAGGACGCTCCCATTGCCTTAGCTTTGCCCGTAATAAATCCCCGTTGACACTGTCAAAAACTTGCTCCAAGTATACAAATGCTATATATAATTTAGTTTTTTCTTTAGCCGTTTGAAGCTTTAGCAGGTTCAACCGGAAATGATTAAGGGTGGTGCCTATTCACTTTACAAAAACCGTCTGGAGGGGGTCTTGGTGATCCGACTATTGCCCAGTTGGTTACATGCTTAAGGATATTCGTAGCAAAAACGTTCCCCAAGGTATCCAATCGGGCAATCAGTCAGTAGTTCTCACTGTCAGACCTTATGCCCTTTTTAAAAATAGGTACAATTAGGGCCTTTTCCCATGATAAAGGAACTCTTCTTTCTTTGATTATCTGGACAAAGAGCATATAGACAAACTCCGCCCATTCAGCTGTTTTAAGATGCTATTCATCAGGCCATGTAGGCCCGGAGGCCTTGAGGTGCTTCATTTGGAGATCAGGTCCAGAATGTCCTGTTTATCCATCGGCCAGGACCATCGGCGGAGTTGGTTGTTCGCTGTTCTTTAAGTATGCTTCCAATAAGAGCAAAAAGAAGCCAAAGCGCTCCACCCATTGTCTTCTACCATGATTGTTTGGAGAGCTTCTTGTGGGGTACCAACTTTGTTAATCCATTCCTAGGTCAGTCGGGAATTTTTCTTACAAAGGACAGTTAGAATATTCTCTCCCTCCTCTTGCATACGCATTACCCTAAAGCTTTTGAGACAGTTTTTGTACTGCTGCTTTTGCTTTTTCTTATTCTGAGCCTGGGTTATCTGAGCAGTAAAGTTTAGGACTTTCATTTCAGCTCTAAACTTTTTATGTTCACCCACCAGCTTTTGGTTATGCCTGTGTTTAGGTAAGAATTCGGGCCTACCCCCACTCTTATGCACTTGGTGGTATTTAGTTAGGAGGAGCACAGTTTACGGTTGTGTCGTTTTGTTCAACTGAGGTCCCAAACTTCAACCCCAAATGTAGCACATCCATCGGCTTATGCCGAATCTAGTTCTACCTTGGGAGACCTGAACAACCAAACGTTTACCTTCCCTCTTTCCCCTTGGGGGGCCTGACCAATTGAGCTTTAACAGCCTATGGTCACAAGCTGTCATTTCGACTACTTTCTAAATACCTCATGTCTCGGACAATATCAGAGACAAAGAAATAGTCTAGAATGGCCTCAGAGACACAGATTTTCCAGGTACATTTAGTTGGGATATCACCGTTAATATTGTTGGTAAGCATACAGAGTTCCCTCACCTCCATCTCTTCGGTCCAGCGCCTGGCTGGCAACACATTCGAAGGATTGGGCTTACCAGGGGGCTTAGAGAGTGGATCTTTTAGCTCAATATATCTGATGTTAAGATCTCCACACGATAAAAGGGTCAGGAAATCCATCCAAGCCTAATCTATCAGATCCAATACACCAGACAAATTCATGTGTGTCAACCTTGGCCGGGTTCCAATACAGATTTAACATGATCAAAATAGAGTCCGAGGTAGGTCTGTCCTGATGTACTGACAGCACCAACATCTGAGTTCAAGGATTTGGTGAACAATTGTTTAGGATTTTCAGTCCCTGGCCCATTTTTACTAACTTTCGAAGTCTGGACAAGTCTGCCCATGGTGGCCTTAATCACTGGGTTTAAGAATGGCAAATAGTCTGTACAGATCGGCGCCTCTCTCAACCAAGTCTCCTGGAAACACAGAATGTCAAAAGTTATCCAGTTATACTCCTTGTTAAAGGGGTAGGGAAACCCCCCCCCCCCTGCATTCTATGATTCAATTTGAAAATAGCCTTTGTCATCCGAAGAAAAGTGCTATTCATTGTGAGAGGGGGCTAGAGCTTTCTGAATCCATGACCAATCTTTTTTGTTTAGCGGAACTCTGGTGTCTAGGAATTACAACCCTCCTATCGTTCGTTTTAAGCCTAGAGAATGTGACTTTCAACGTGCCAACTTTTGTAGAAGGATTTTGTAGACTATGGGACCCAGATGTACTATCTTGCTTTAGAAAGCCTGAAGTAAGCAGGCTGGGCGATTGGAGCTTAGTTCTTGGTCCCGCTTACTGATTAACTTTAGACGCAACACACAAAAAGCTCCTACCCATTGAGATCCTGTGTTAACTCAAATCCTACAGGTAAAACCTATCTGCTGCTTCCCATAGCGTGTTTTAATCAGGTTTGTTTTCAGGTGAAGCAATACCCAATGCATCCTAGATGCTTTCACAAATTCAACTACTAGAATGTCTTCAGTGGTGATTGATCGTAGGATTGGGATATGATGAAGGATCATGACATTTCTTCTATTGAGTAACAAACCGTCATTCGCCTGTAGGCAGCGTTCTAGGTATGTTGTTATGGGGTCAATATCTCTGAGCTTCTTTTTCTTGACTTGACTGCAGGCAAAAACAGTATGTGTTGGTACTGAGCCGGAGAATGGAAATTCTCTTAGATGTACTTTTCTTTTTCAGCAGCTGTTCTTATATGAGCCAGAGTTTGAAAAGATGACTCCCGAGATGGCAGAACACTGGTTGGTTTAACTGGATTAGCCATCACAATGGACTGGTCAACGGACCCAAAGGGTTCTCCCTGGAAAATATCTTGATTCCTTTCTAATTCCTCATTTGCAGACTCAACCGAGTAAATTGAGAATTGCAGGGGGGGAAAATCACTTCATTGTCAGCCGTCAAACTGCTAGATAGCCTTTCTTCTCTCACTGAAATGTCTTCAGTCCTTTTTTTTGCCTCTATTTTTCCTTTCTGTTTCTGGGCATTGCTGTGTCACTTCCATCTGGTTTCCCCGAGGGATGTTGATTAGATGATTTTAGCAGTGAAAGAGGAGTTTTTAAATTGCATACAAAGGATCTCGGAGCATTTGATCTGGTTTTTGTAGATGGCATTTATTTAGATTTTTTCTGTTGACGAGGTAAATTTGGTCAAGTCTGTTTTTTTCTCAAAGATGGAGAAGGTAGCATTCAAGCCTTGTACAAGACCTCTCTTGACTCCAGGTTCCGCAGAATGTAGAACCTGGTCTATATTATCATGAGGGGCGTCTAGGATCATTCTTTTGGCAGCAGGATGCTGATGGAGATTTCAGGATTAGCATCCTGACTTTCTGGAACAGGCGCCAAATGGTTCCATTCTACAGGCAACTGGGTACAACCACAGTTTTCCTCAACCAGGATCAAGGTTCTTCCGGACCTCATTGGCAGCCTTTTTCACACCTTCCTCATGAGGGCTCACTGTCACTTCTATCAGGCGTTGAGCTCGAGTTTTACACATCCTGCAAGATCATATCATTTTCCTGGTCACCTGGATCGTTGACAGTGACTCCCATTTTTCTCTCTGCATTACTTAGTCCCGAGATCCATTTTTGAGAATCCAGGATGATCTCCATTCATGCTGTTTTATCAGTAAGATCTGCGCGAGCAATGTCGCAGAGACGATTTCGCCATAGGTTTGATTGTTCAGCTACATAGTTGAGTCTACTTTGGACTGTCGAAGAGAAGGCCTGCAAGTAGATCAACTTCGAATGCACGATGGCCAGGAGGGTGGCCTGATCCTTAAAACTCTCACTGATGGATTCATAACGTTTTATGAAGGGCGACAGCAAGATTGACAGCGCTAACATAATCATACTTTGTATTTGAGAAAACCCTGTGCCCTGTTCAGAAGCTGTCCTGCCTCGAGAGAAGACCGAATCATTCAGACTCGAAGTGGAGGAGGACACTACTGAGGTAGGTGGCGAAACAGAGGGTATGAAAGAATGTCTTTGGGGGTTTGTCACCCCATCTCGATTAATTGGTGGGGGTATAATGGCAGAGAAGACATTCACTTTACAGGGTTTCTCAAAAGACGACCCGTCACCCCCCCTTTATCTCCATTTTCCCCCAATTTCTCTCCCAGTTTGTCCCGGATTATTAGCCGGGGTTGAAGTAAAAAGATTTCGATGCTCCGTCCTCCTCAGCCCCAGTTCAGCCTCTTCAGACTCTTTCGGGGTACTTCGATATAATGTTTGCTGATTTGTTGTTTTCCATTTAGAATTACTATTATCACTAAAAGGTGATTCCAACTTTGACCTACGGCACGGACGCCTTACCCAATTTACCAACGGCCTTGTGGCCGAAACTGGAAACAATGTTTTGGAGATCCACACTAGGACTCCCAAATTCTACCTCGGTCACGATAATGCAAGAACTCAGCCTACTGTCGCTTGGAGGAATAGTGAAAATTAACACTCTAATGCTCTACCGCAAGTGCAGAATTTCGAGAGAACCAATGATATTCAACCTGATCATAAAAGAAAGTAACAGTGGTCAAAACAAGATGCTAAACCTTTGGTCCAAAGTAAACCTGGAGCTGCTAGCTTCTAGGGAGTGTGAAGAAGAGACTCTTTTCACAAATCCAACAAAAATTCAAAAAAGAAATTAAAAGAGCTTGATTGGATACAAACTAAAGAAGCAGCCTCAAACAACAAACTGATACAGCACTTCCCACCGAATATCAGAAAATGTAATGAACTGCAACCTTACATTAAAAAGTTCCCATCTAGACCTGCCCGTGAACTGATAATGAGAGCGAGACCGAATCTTCTGCTAACGAACGAAATCTAAGCGATCAGAGGAGTTTCAACGTCAAGCGAGTGCCGTTTCAGCAGAGTACCAGCAGTAACTGAATTGATCCGCCATCTTCTTATGTCATGTTCCAGCACTTGCAGAATAAGAACAGTGTACTTGAAGGAAATCTTTTCAGAACACGTACTAAACGACCAAGACGTTTGTTGGTCCAGACTGATGGCGGGGGACAGAACATTGTGGCTACTGGCCTCTTATAAAATTCTGGACCACGTGAACACAAAACCTCTCCTGCTAAAGACAGTTTGATCTGGTTTTATAATGAACAAGGACGTCTATCTCCTTCATTTCCTTTTCTCTCTGCGTTTCTCCTCTTCTTGCTCTTCTCCTCTTTTCGTGCAGTCTACTGAAAGTGATTTTGTAAAAATCTAAAAGATCAAAAAAATATAAAATAAAAAAATTACTATTTAGCGCAGCTTGAATACAAGCAAAGTTATGAGACAAGCGAGAAGCTAACAATGAGTTAGACCAACGAGGTTTGCCAAGGCTTTTTTCCTTTTGTATAGGATCAGATAGTTCAGATGGGTCTGCTTGGACCGTGCTCAGAGAGAGGCTGGGGGAACAGGGGAAGATGTTGAAGCCAGCAGTTTCGTAAGTCCCTCTAAATTTGGCCCGCCCCCAAAATCTGAGACAGAATGTTAGCCCAGCCCACCTGCCTCTAACATTTCGTCATCGGTTATGTCCAGACGGGTAGCGCAGGGCTTGGTGGCAAGCACTAAAGACAAATGCTTATTAGAAGGCAGCATGGAAGACAAGGGGATGCTCACCTTCATGGCGGAGGATGTAATCAGCAAAGGTTCTTGTAGCCGAGATGTAGGAAACCGCGTTGGAGCGGTACCAAAGGTCTTCAATTGTTGTCGGGTGCGAGTTGCAGGAGGCTCTGCCCCACCTCCATTCTTTCCGATCTCTTTCTCGCACAATTTTAGTTGGTTTATAGCTGCAATACAATTTCCGGGGGTAAGCAAGGAGGTTACCACTCACTGCCAACAAATGCCAGAGACTCTGCCGCACAGAATTTTTATGCACCTCCTCCAAACAAACAGGAATGAAAGACGGTTGAATCCTCACCAACACTGGCAACAGCTGCAGAAGACTTCCTCATCATAGTCCGGATGCAGGCAATACAGGCACTTGAGGTGCTGATCCTCGACACAGACGTTTCCGCAAGTTGACAATCCGCACAGATCCTGAATAGACTACTTCGTTACTTCGTCGCAGTGTGAAGTAGACCCAAGTGTGGGCCTTCCGAAAACTCAAAGAGAAGATCTGCGACGAAAGTGGATCTTAGCAGACAACAGGCCCCTGCTGCCGGTAATTAATAGATGGTCGACAATGGAAAAAGTCAAACAAAAACACAAAACTTTATCTGAAAAAACTTGAAAAATCAAACTACTCTAAGAGCAAGATGAGGGGACTTCCAACACTGAAACACGCTGTAAAAATCTTAAGATGGCCACCAGGGGTGGAGCTTAGGGAGACAACTGTCACTGGATGAGGGCTGTAAGACCCAAGGACAGTGATTGGTTATAGAAAAGAAAGGCAGTTTTCAGACTAAAGCGAAACTGCTTTTCTTCTTTACCAAGGATTCCCAGGGACAGGGAATATTCATGAGCATGTGAGTCCATGCCAGACCCCATGCTGGAGAACCTTAGTTGTAGTTTTATAGGTAGGGAAATTCTCTGTAGGGTAGGGATAGGAAGGCCTTTATCCACACCTTGTGTAATTTAATAAAATTAATAATGTTGAGAAAATTACCACCATGCGTCCGTCTCTCATTTCTCAGAGTATACCAGGTGGAGAAGGAGCTGGCAGAGACTGTTGGATTATAGAGCGAGAGTGAAGGTAAGGTGTTGGTCTGAGAGGGTGGTACCAATAGAGTTGTACGTGTGAAACTGATTTTTAGGCTGAAAAAAGGAAGGGGAGTTCCGATGATAGTTGTGACAAAAGGCTCAGTGAATATATGAGAGGGCCATGCGAAGCAGGGAGATAGAGGCTGGGTTAGTGATAGTATTGGTAGCAGAAAATCAGAAAGGAGAATGAACATGGGAGAGGAGTGAGATAGCAAGTGCTAAAACCTGAGGGACAGAGTAAAGAGAAAAAAGTAGGGGGTGTGAGAGACGAGAGGAGACAGGTGAGCGAGAAGCTGAGGAATCTGCCATCAGGAGGAGAGTGACAGACAAACCAATCTATCCGGTTAGGACCCTCGGAAGTCCCAGAGGGGAGTGAGTTAAAAGAGAATAGTACAATGTATAGGCATCCCAGGTCTGAGTGGTAGACCCAGACTGTAGGGATAACCTGGCAGTAGTCAAACAATATTTCAAAATCATTGTGTTGGCACATAAGGAAGCTAGGGGGGGCACTTCAAGGTGGCCCCTGGGCCCTTGGCCAGCAAGTTGGGGGTGGGTAGGGTGGGTTTTAGAACTAAGGGAGGAGAGGTGGTGACTAAAACAGACATACTAAGCAGAAATGTAGGGAATACTGGAGAAGGACGAGAAGACTGGAAGCCCTAAATAGCAACCAGTCATCTAAAGTCCTAGATCGAAGATGGATTTAAGAATCAAATAATTGGAAACAAATACAAAGAAGCTATACCTTAAGGTAAACTATGTGGTAAAAGGAGAGCAGTTAGGATTTGGGCTGCTGGCCCGATCCGGTGCCTACATGGCAATGACATTCCTGTCGGCTTTCCGAAGGCCATGGAGACTTCACCCGAACAGCACACCGACGGGGACGGACCAATGTATAGCTCCATCCCTCGTTTGTCATTCAGGGCACCATGTGTGTCCACGTTCGGAGTTCCCTTCATTTAGTGTGGGGACCACACAGCATCTCGTACTTCCTGCAATTCTAGAGCACAAAAAGGAGAACAATACAACCTTGCTTGTTCTCAAAGGTATTTCTCCAAAGTAGGACCCCACCCCAGCCTTGTCCTTTCAGAAATTCAGGAAACTGGTTAGTTATTTAACATGCATTCAGGCTTATTCCTCCCCGTCTTCCCCCTACCTTCCCTGTGATCTTCAACCTCACCAGGACTAGGTGAACCAGCATGTTTACTATCTACCAAGGGGAGAACTTGCAAACATATTTTATTGGCATAATTGGCCTCGGGAACCTGTTCCTCGCCCAACATTGTCCCCTTGTTTCTTCACAGCTCCTGGCCAGTACCAAAGTATCAGGGGGTCTTGTCCAGTAGCACTCCTGGCTTGGTGGATATGCTCCTCTGAGTAGTCACTCTTGCCATGGGAGCCTTTCCTTTTGGGTTGACATGTATTAGCTCCCATGCCTCCTAGAGTTCTGCAATCAGCTAGTTCTGGCATTTGTCAAGAAAAAAAACAATCTGCATTTGGAGAGATCCACAACGAAATGGGGCCAAAAGACATAGGGAAGTAAAGGAGATTGTGGGCATATTACTAGGACCGGATAAAGAAAAAGACATACTCTTATCGTATAGATAGGGGAGGCAGTACCGAGAAGGGACTCAGGACAGTGGTGGTCAAATGTCACTATTTCAAGGACAAGATGGACATCCTCCCAGAATCAGCAAAGCATTGAAATGGAAGGATTGAATATTAAAATATTTCAGAACCTCTCTGTGACCACTCTGGAGAAGCACAGGTTACGTAAACCAGTGATGGGGTGGCTCATGGGGGAAGGGATCCAATTCCTCTGGAGCTATCCTTTCTCAGCAACATTTGAATGTAAGGACAAACAGTACCAGGTGGGAGAGACAGATTTAGTGCACTAGGTCCTCAATAAATTACAAGGAAAGTCAGATGCAGATGGAGATGGGGCGAAGGCTTCGGAATCGCAGGAGACATTCCACAAAGCCTTTTCACGGGTGGAATCCCTATCGCCTAAAAAAATAAGCCTGAAACTAACAAGATGGGCCCACGAACAGAAGAGGATGAAGCGAAGTGAAGTTGCTAAGGCAGTCAAAAACATGGTTAACCAAAACATCATACACAAAAGGGGGTGGGGGGAGAGTGAAGGGAGGAACAGGGGCTTGGTCCAATAGAACATACACATGAATTTGTTACAGATGGTACGATGTTTGTGAACAGGTTAAAGACTCAGAAAGTGGAAAGACAAGTCTTGAAAAGGTTGAAGTCCCCCAGCATGAAAATGGGGATGTTGGTAGGAAGTGACACAAAGGGTCAAATCAGGGAAGGACTTCAGAGGAGCACAGGGGTTGGGGGGGTCGATGTAGGAAGGAGGAGTTGAATAGTAGCATATTAGAAAAAGAGGAAAGGTTGATGTTAGATGGCTGAAGGGGGCAGTGTTAAGGGGGAGCCCCAGGCCGCTGCCCTTCCCAAAAGATTTGGGAGAGTTGGAGAAGGTAGCAGAGTCAGTTTGGAGAGCTGCTAGTGTGACGGAGTCAAGAGGGGAAATGCAGGTTTCTGTGGTGGAAAAAAATGAAAGTTGATAGTGATAAGAGTCAAAGCAGAGATGTAGGAAGGCTTTTTTGCACAGAGATTGTGCATTCCAGAGGCCAAGTGAAAGAGTGATAAGAGGTGGGGGGGGGGGAAATCGGGTGTTGTGCAGTAGGTCAGGGGGATAGATGAGAATGGAGATCCAGGGAGAATGTGGGTTTCTGATTTCAGAAATGCAGGGGTGGGGTTGAAGGAGGAAGATGGGGAGGCCGGAGACTGATGAAGAAGTTACACAAAATGGAGGCTGAAGTCAAAGAGAGAAGGTAAGGCGAAGAATGAGTAGGAAAAAATGAGTAAACTTCAGACCATGTGGGGGGGGGGGGGTGAAGAAATAGGCAATTGAAGATAAAGAAGAAAGGGTGCAGCCCAATAGAGGGAGTGGATGGCTGGCTGAGAAGTAGCAGGTGTAAGTTTTGAGTTGGGCTAGAACAGGGGTATAGGTAACCAAATGACAGTTAATAGACCTAAAAGACCAATGCTCCTTGGCCTTCTGAGAACAGAAGCTCCACACATAGTGAACAGATAATCAATGGGAGGCGGGATCCCCCATGCGCCATTAGAATAGTTTGAAAATTCGACAGCAAAGGCCATGAAAGCATTACCAGAGGTACAATACGTTGGACAGCCAGCATTGCAGAATAGGATGAGATTGGATCTGTTGCAGCAGAAAGAAGGGGGGTATGTGCGGATATCAATTCTTCCAGTGAATATGTAGAGCAAGGGGCCCGAGAGAACAATTTTGAAGAAATAAAGCGACAAACATCTCTACACCACATTGTAACGGAGGATTAGAAAGGTGACTGTCATGGCTCACAGAAATTAGTAGTATTTATATTGTATGCTTTAGATATCATGTTATTTCTCTGTGTAGCCCTAACTGTTGGCTGGTGGGGTAGTGATAATGCCCCGCAAATCTGGCCTTTTATGCCACTAAAATGGATGTTATGATATAAGCAGGTGAAAAAAAATTGGAATGCTAGAAATATGCAACCATACACCTGCATGGTGTGTCAGGCTTGGGTACAGCTGAGGGGAATGCAGTCTCCGCCTCTGAAGCCTCTGTGATTTTGACAACTACACTTGGATGTCCCATTATGAAGTAGAAGCTTGATGACCTGATTAAATCTGCAGAAACACAAGCAAATACCATTGTGGTTGTCAGGACCTTCACATACACAGCTATCCCTGCCTGATGATCTGATAAACCTTATGGAAAAACGAGCAAACCACCTCAGGGTTGTCTGGACAATTGCACATACAGATGTCCATGCCTGGAAACATCACATATGTTATGTGAACATGGAAGGAATATGTTGCTTACCTGTAACTCCTGTTGTCCAGCATTGGTATCTTTCATGGATTCACATGCTTTGAATATTCCCCGCCGACAGGCCGGGAATCCTCGGTAACATTAGTATTATAGATTACCATAAAGCTTTTACAGCTCTTTTCAGTAGCCTATCAATGTCCCTTTGGGTGCATTCTGTCCCCAACCAATGGTGCGTTGAGTATCTAGCCCCACCTAGGAGGCCATCTTCACATTCTAAACCCAAAGAGAGGAGTGCTGGCGTACTGTAGCCTTGCTCCCGTAGGGGTGGTAGATGGGCACACGTGAATCCAACACCAATGCTGGAGAAGAACAAGTTACTTACCAACTGTAATGTAATTTCGATTGGATGTTCCTCACACGTATTCCTCATTTTATGATAATCGTATCCCAGCTTCAGCTGCTTCGGAAATGTTTTTCACCAGGGGGCGCTGTGTTCAAGACCGCAGAGTCGAAGTCCCTCGAGGGCCACCGTCTGGCATCTACGTCATCCGCCGCATAAAGGGCTCGACCAGCGCCTGTTACCTCAGTTCTGTTTTACAGTGTTCATGGTCGCATCAGTTGATCAGGTTTAAAGTCTTCAGGCTCTTAAGGAAGTTAGAGTGCAACTGGCATAAACCTGTATTGAGGGGTAGGTTGGGAGGGTCGATGAGGAATACGTGGGAGGAACGTATGATTGTATCCTCCCACGTATTCCTCATTTTATGATAGACTCCCATAGCAGTGGTAATTTTGGAGGTGGGAGTACAAGACATTTTAAAATCATGGACTGAATGAAGGACAGCTTTTGCAAACAGTCCTCCTTGATATGAAGTAGAGTCCAAGCAGTAATGCTGAACAAAGGCGTGCATCGACGACCAAGTGGCCGCAGCACAAATATCTTGCACCGGGACACCCCTCTGAAGAGACGTGGAAGTTGCCATGCCTCTGGTTGAATGAGCCCTTAATCCATCTGGAGGCTCTTTCCCCGCTAGTTTATAGCATTCAGAAATTGCTAGAATTATCCATCTGGATAGAGTTTGCTTAGATACTGCAAGGCCCGATTTGTGCCCATTCTATCCAATGAATAGTTGGTCACATTGTCGGAGATTTGCCCATATGGAAATGTTGAAACTGATAGCCCTTTTTGGGTCCAGTCTATGCAATCTTTCCTCTTCCTTACTAGCATAAAGAGGAGGGTGAAAGGAAGGTAAAACAATATTTTGTGACAGATGAAAATCACACACTATTTTAGGCAAGAAAGATGGTTTGACTTTTAAAATAACCTTGTCCCTATGGAAGATGGTGTGAGGAGGCTTACAAGACAGTGCCTGCAATTCACTTACCCTGCGGGCTAATGTTATAGCCACTAACAGAATTGTCTTAAGAGTGAGCAGTCTTAATGGACAAGAAGAACAAGTTACTTTCTTACCTGGTAACGTTCTTTCGATGGGATGGTCCGACAACGTATTCCATATCTATGACAGGTAATGTCCACAGCTGTGCTGCTTCGGAAAATCTTTGGCGTCTGCGTCCTGCGTCGATGACGTCGATGCGCCGTCCCAGAGGACCTCCTCCGACGGCCGACGTCACCCGATGTGATAAGTAGGACGCACAACGCCCATAGCCGCAGTTATAGTTTTTTCCCAGAGCGTGTGCCACCAGTTTTCTGCCAGTCAGACACACAAGGCCTTGCGGAACGCAAGCTGCAATCGCAAAAGAAATTCTGCAGCGGGGAAGGAAGGGAGGGAGCGATATGGAATACGTCGTCGGACCATCCCATCGAAAGAACCTTACCAGGTAAGAAAGTAACTTGTTCTTTGAGGGGATTGGGTCCTCCGATGTATTCCATATCTATGATAGACTCCCAAAGCAGTACCAAGCAAGGAGGTGGGAAAGAATTTAGAATACAAATTTAGCATGCCCAATCAAATTGCAGAATAGAGAACTGCCTTGCCAAAGGCCAGATCTTGCCCTCTGATGGAATCGAGGGAGTAGTGACGTACAACAGTATGTACTGAAGCCCAGGTGGCTGCATCACAGATGTGACGAATAGGAACTCCCCTCTGCAGGGCAGTAGACGCAGCCACTCCCCTGGTAGAATGGGCCCGCAAGCCAGCCGGAGGGTCCTTACCCGCCAAGCGGTAACACTCGGAGATAGCTAAAATAATCCAACTAGACAAAGTCTGTTTCGTCACAGCTTGCCCAAACGCTTTCCAGCGTAACCAATGAAAAGCTGATCGTCCACTCTGACCCGGGACATGCGCGAAATATAAAATCTCAACATTCTCAGAGGATCAAGCCTATGGAGCCTCTCCTCTTCCTTACCAGGATGTGGAGGAGGATAGAACGCCGGAAGAACAACCTTCTGGCTCAAATAAAATTCCGAAACCACCTTCAGAAGAAAAGAAGGACGAACTCCAAGGACAACCCTGTCCTTATGAAACACAGTGAAGAGTGGGTTAACTGAAAGTGCCTGTAACTCACCCGCTCGCAAGTAACCGCAACCAAAAACACAGTTTTCAGAGTTAACAGCCTCAAAGGGAAAGAATGTAAAGGCTCAAACGTAGGGCACCCATAAGAAACTTAAGGACAAGGTTAAAATCCCAACCTGGCACCAAAAAAGGTGACGGAGGGAACACATTAGTGAGCCCTTTCAAAAACTCCAAAATTAAGGAATCTTAAAATAGGAACACTCTTCAGACGATCGCTTAAATGTGGACAGCGCCGCCAGGTAACCCTTAATGGTCCCCACTTGCAAGCCCCTGTGAGCCAAAGAAAGCAAAAAAGACAGAACCATGGGAATGTCACATTCAAAAGGATCCACATTCTGAACTCTGCACCAGTCGCAGAACTTTCTCCAACGGCAACGGTACAGAGACTTTGTTGCCGGCCGCCTGACCGAGAGCAACACCTCCATCACGTCTTCAGGGAGGTCCCAATCCTTATACCTCAACCTTTCAGAAGCCAAGCGTGAAGATTGAGGGTTCTGACCTCTGGATGGAGAAACTGACCCCCCTCCCGTGAGAGCAGATCGTCTCGGTAGGTAAGACTACGTGGAGGGCAATTGGACAAGTCTGGAAGGTCCGGGTACCACGTCCTCCGGGCCCACGCTGGAGCAATGAGGATCATCCGGGAACCGAGCCTCTGTAACCTCCGCAGCACTTGCGGGATGACGGGGACTGGAGGAAACGCGTACAGCAGTGGGAATGACCACTCCACCACAAACGCGTCTCCTAAGGCTCCTTTTGGAGGAAATTCCCGCGAGCAAAACCTTTCGCACTTCCGGTTGACACTGGAGGCGAAGAGATCCACTTGAGGGGTCCCCCAAAGGGCGAAGATCTCCAGGAGAATCTCCTGAGCCAGCTCCCACTCGTGAGAGATCATGCTCTCCCTGCTCAGAGCATCCGCCGTCTCGTTGTCGTCTCCGGCCAGATGAACTGCCGAGATCGAAACTTCCTGCTGGATGGCCCAGAACTCGAGCTGCATTGCCTCTCTCTGCACAGTGGAAGTGATCCTACACCACCTCTTTTGGTGAGGTAGTACATGGCCACTGTGTTGTCCGTCATTACCAGGACATTCTTTCCTTGTAGAGGGCAGAAAAGCCTTCAGCGCTAGTCTGATTGCTCTCAGCTCCAAAAGGTTGATGTGTAGTTTGGACTCTGATGGAGACCAACGACCGCTGATTGTCAGATCGTTGGTATGGGCTCCCCACCCCGTGAGTGAGGCATCTGTCACTACCGTTATCTCTGGCCATGGTTGCCAAAAAGGTTCCCCCTTGAGGATATTCTCCTTGCAAGCCCACCATAGAAGATCTTGAGCCTCCTTGGCCGGGACTTGTAAAAGATCTGACATCTCCCCCGAAAACTGAGTCCATCGAGTCCAGAGGGCCCATTGAAGGGATCTCATCCTCCATCTGGCCTCTGGCACCAGAAAAATGCAGGATGCCAAGAGGCCTAGCAACCTTAGAAAGTCGAACACCGGTAGATGTTGGGCATCTTGAAACTTTGTTACCATCTGCAGAATATGGTGAGCTCTCTCCTTCGGAGGCAAGGCTTTCCCTGAGGAAGTGTCCAGGCTTGCTCCAATGAATTGGAGTTTTTGGCTTGGAATCATTTGCGACTTCTTGTAATTGAGGGAGAAGCCCAGACTGTGTAAGAAGTGGCAGGTCAAGGCCAGATGTTCCTGGGCTCATTCGGATGAACTCGCCCTGATTAGCCAATCATCTAGATAAGGGTAGACATGAATCCCGCTTCTTCTGATACTCGCTGCCACCAGCGCCATCAGTTTGGTGAAAACCCTCGGGCAGATGTCAGCCCAAATGGTAGAACCCGAAACTGATAATGAGAACCACCAATTGCGAACCTCAGGTACTTTCTGTGCTTGGGATGGATTGGCACATGAAAGTAAGCATCCTGAAGGTCCAATGAAACCAGCCGGTCCTGAAGCTGAAGAGCCTGAAGGATATGAGAAAGGGTCACCATCTTGTCCTTCCTGAGGAACTTGTTCAAGCTTCTCAAGTCCAAGATGGAGCTCAATCCTCCGTCCTTTTTGAGGATGAGAAAATAGGGGGGAGTGCTAGCCCTTGTTCCTCTCCGCTTCAGGTACATGTTCTATTGCACCTTTCTCTAGCAGGGTTAAAATCTCCTGCAAAAGGAGCGGGTCTGGAATTTTTACAGAGTTGGCTCCCGGTGGATCATTTTGAGGTCTTTGATGAAAAGGAAGGCAGTAACCATGGGTCACTATCTAGTGCACAGGCATCTGACGTAATGCCCTACCATTCGTCCAGATAACGAGCGATTCTGCCTCCCACCAGGGTTTTGTGGGTTAAGACCTCAAAGTGGCTTTTCAGCAGTGGCTGAGGAGGTAGAAGCCGCTGCTGTGGCTGATTTAGCACCTCTCCCTTTTCCACCACGAAAGGGTTTTCTCTGTTGGCCTCTCCGACTGACCTGCCCTCTCCCTTTTCCAAAAGAGGAATAGAAGCGAAAAGGGTGAATCTTCCAGGAAGTTGAGCCAGCTTAAGTGTTGCTGAGGTTGTCTTAATGCGGCGCCGAGTGATTTCGCAGCCGCTTTCGAGGTCTGTAGCTTCTCCAAGCTCTCGTCCGCCTTGCTGCCAAACAAGCCGTCAAAAGGCATATTAATTAATCTAGACTGCACATCAGGTGCAAAATCAGATTTCCTTAGCCATGCGAATCTGCGCAACACTGTGCTAGAAGCCATGGACCTGCTTATACTATATCCGCAGTATCCAATCCTGACTGAAGGCATTCCTCCATAGCCTCTTTACCATCCTTCACTATAGCCAGGAAACCATCCCGTTCTTCACCTTCCGGGATACGTTCAGCCGCTGATGACATGCAGTCCTACAGGGTATAAGTAAATCTTGCTAATGTGCAAGTGACATTAGTCGATTTCAGAGCCATGCTGCCCGAAGAAAAAGCTTTCCGGCCCAAGCATCAACTTTTTTATCGTCCCTGTTTGGTGGTATTGATGGGTAAGCTGATTGCCTAGTGTAGGTTGCAGCTTGCACAACTAGACTTTCAGGAGATGGATGTTTGGATAAATATTCTAGATCTGACGAGACTGGTCTATATTTAGGTACCAGTTTCTTATTTACTGCTGCAATCGAATCAGGAGTATTCCAATTTGCCATTACTCTTTTTTGTAGTGTTTTGTGGAATGGGAGAACAGGATCTTTTAAAGGACCCTCACTCAGGATGTCAGTCATGTCATCCTGGTCAAAATCCAGGAAGCTGCTTTCCAACCCATAAAATCAATGACCCTTCCCATAAGATTTCTATAACTGGGATCAGCATGATCTGTAGGATCTGGCCTTTCAAAATCTACTTCAGGTGAAGTGTCTAAGCCACTTGTATTTTGGAGGCAGTCATAAAGGTCTGTTATTTTAGACTGTGGGTCCACTAGTTCTTCAGGAACCTCTGTGGCTCCAAATCTAACTCCAGCTGGAGTGATATCCTCTTCAGAGGAATGTTCTTCATATATAGAAGACATGGATCTAAAAAATGCTTGTCTTGGTTGTGGGTGGAAAGTCTTTTCAGGCAAAGAAGGTGGAATTTGCCTAGGCGTGGATAATGGTGTCAACTTGGGTCTTGGTATCAAAGAATGCCTCGATAAAGGCGTAGAAGACGCTGGCTTCAACGGTGTCAAAGGAGGCTTCAATACAGCTAAAGGTGTCGACGTCATTTGTCAGCTGCCTCTACGGTATGGTCGTCGGCGTCGTGTCGAGTAGAGTCTTTGTTTCGACTTCGATGCTGATTCCGTTAGCCCTGATTTAGGCACCAGACGCTTAGACTTGCAAGGTGTCGGGGAACTTTCCCTTGAAGACACTCTCGACTTTTGAACCCTTGCGTGTTTGGATCTTGATTTTCCTCTGTCACTTTTAGAGTGAGTAGAGGCATGATCACCACGCGGCAACTTCGAGGGAGTCTGGGCCGCTTTCTCGATTATTTTCAGCATCAAAGCCCTGAAGGCCTCCCATTTTTCTGGGGAATCGTGCTTTGAAGGTTAAGTTACTCTCCTCTCAGAAGAGGATGAGGAGGAAGACCTATGACGTCGCTTTCTTGACTTTTTCGGCAAAGATGAGGAAGATTTCCTCGAGCGACTTTCCGATCTGGATCTCCTCGACTGATGACGAGATTTTCTGATGGATTCATCGGAATCCTTTTGTCTTTTCGAAGACTTATATTTCTCCTCCCCCACCACCAGTTTACCTCTGCGTTCCCTAAGAGCCTTACTTGACATGGCCTGAGAAGACCCGCACTCATCCACCCGATGGTCTGGGCTGAGGCACCAGAGGCAATTCCGATGGGGGTCGGTTATTGACATTTTCCTGCCACACTTCTGACATTTTTTTTAACCGTCTTGGGTGTGGAGGGAGTTGAAGATGAAGACATCTTCGAAGAAATTCTTGATGCGCCATTCGTAACACGAAGCAGTTGCATGAGAAAAACGGAACGTAGGTAACAGGCGCTGCTCGAGCCGTTTATACGGCGGATGACGTCGATGCCCAATGGTAGCCTTCAAGGGACTTCGACTCTGCGGTCTCGAACACAGTGCCCCCTGGTGAAAAAAAAAATCCAAAGCAGCTGAAGCTGGGATACGATCATCATAAGATGAGGAATACATGGGAGGACACAATCCATTCGAACAAGAATTACAGGTAAGCAACATAATCCCTCTCCAGCCTTGGATTTTTCATGGATTCACATGGGTTAAACAGTGCCACAGAAGTTTACATTCTTTCATCAGAGGTGTAAAGGGAGAAAGGGATACCTTATTGAAACAAGCAGATGGCTCTTCCAACCCTCACTTCTGCCTCTCCTTGTCCTTCCATTCAGTAGTTTTTCACAAAGGTGTGTGCCACTGCCAAGGTTTCCGCTCAGCAAATGTCCTACAGGGTAATCCCTCATCATAGCACAGCTGACTACTCCACTGCTCTAGTGTAACACTTGTGTACAGGTGCGTTATAAATGCCATATCGTGAGTATGAACTGGCCCTTGCTATGGTCTATTGGCTTGAGTGTGCCGCTGAAATCGTTGCATAAACCCATCTAGCAATACCTTGCTTTGAAACAGGTCGACCCCTGTTAGGGGCCCCAAAGCCACAGACAGTTGTGATGTGCGTCGAAAACCCTTGTTTCTGTCTATGTAGAACTTCATGATTCTCTGAAAGTCCAGTGAATGCAGAGATTGCTTTGCTGGGGTAGACAGATTTGCAAAGAATACCAGTAGGGTTACTTCTGCTTGCAGATGGAACTCGGACAATACTTTCAGGAAGAAAGTAGGGTTTTCTTTTAGGACGACTTTGCTCTTTTCAAAAAGGAGATACAGCAGTTTAATAGCTACTAGAAAAGCTTTTTTCCAGGAAACAACTTTAGATCAGTTGTTGCCATAGGTTCGAACAGTGGTCTCATTAAGGCTGACAAAACAGTATTTAGACTCCACTGAGGTGGCACCTTCTTCTGAGGGGGCAAGTGCAGAACAGTCCTCTCAAAGTGTTTTACTATGCAGGCCCCGAACAGGGATGCTTTCCCCCGCTTCCTGTTGGATCTAGAGACCACTGCTAGATGTTCTTTGATGGAGGAGTGCGATAAGCCATCTTTTGCCAATTAAAGTAAGTATGGAAGGACCTGATTAGGTCCTATATTTAGTGGTTCCAATTGTTGTTGGGAGCATAATTTGCAAAAAACGATTCCACTTGTATGCAAAGGATCCGTTTGTGGACTCCACTATGGCTGCCTTTGGATTGTTTTTTGCATTCTTCCGTTAGAGGGTCTTGTCCAAACTTGCTGAAGTCAGGAGCCAAGATTTTAAGTTGAGGGCCCCTGGGTTTTGGTAAAGTACCTGCTGGTTGCACATGGAGAGTATGTCGGGGTCCTGGCCCTGAGGGAACAGATGGTCCCGTGATAGGTGACTAAGGTTGGAGAACCACGGTTGCCTCGGCCATGTTGGCACTATTAGAATGACTGTTCACTGGTAAGTCATGATCATTTGCAGGACTTTGCGTATCACCGGTGTCGAGGGGAATGCATAGGCAAAGATCCCCTCCCATGATATTGCGAACGCATTGCCTATGGACCAGTGGTGTGGGTAGCTGCTCCCGAACATGGGAGACTTCATGTTCTCCCACGTGGCGAATAGATCGATGGCTGGTTTCCCCCATCTGTTGAAAATCTGTTCAAGTTTCCAGTCCACCAGTTGCCACTGGTGCGACTGGTTGTTGGCCCTGCTGAGTTGGTCTGCAGTTTCTTTTTCTTTCCCCGCAGGTGGTATGCTGCAGGGGTATGTCGATTTTAATGGCCCAATGCCATAACCGTTGGACCTCCATGAACAATTTTCTCGATCTTGTATCACCATTTTTCCTTACATAATACATGGTGGTTGTGTTGTCGGTCAACACTGATGACCTTATTCTTGAGTACTGGTTTGAATGAGTAAAGAGCCTGTCCAACTGCCTTCAGTTCTAAGATGTTGATGTGGAGTTTTGTTTCTGCCAGGGACCAATGGCCTTCTATTGACAGTTGGTTTGCGTGAGCATCGCATCCAGTCAGTGACGCGTCTGTGATCAGAGTTTCTTGAAACGGAAGTTCCCTGAACAGGACTCCCTTCGTGATGTGAGACGGTGTGAGCCACCATCGCAAGTTGTCCGAGTGTTGTTGTTACTGTTGGCTTGTCATTCCAGGATCCTGTTAGCTGGGACCATCAATCCACAAAGAATTCTCGGAGCAGCCTCATGTGTAGCCTAAAAAGTTGGATTAGCGGTATGCACGAAGACATGGTGCTCAGGAACTTCATGCATGCCCTGACAGACCCTGGTGCCTGGGTAGAAATTTGCCATCAGGCGGGGTATGGTCCCTGCCCTCTCTATGGAGGGGCACACCCAGCCTTCGGTGGTATTGAAATGCGCTCCTACGGACACTAGTCTGTTCGATGACTCAAAGCAGGATTTTCTTGAATTTATTGCGACAGCGAGGTGCGAGAGCTTGTTGGACACCTGTAGGTTTACTGTTTTCGCTGCTGGATGGGACAGTTCTCGTACCAATCGTCGAGATAGGGATACACGTGGTATCCCCTTTTCCTGAGTGGTGCGGCCACCTTGGCCAGGCATTTGGTTAATGTTCTGGGTGCCAAGCATAATCCAAATGGGAGGACCTTGAATCTTAGGAACTTCCTGTGTACTTTCTGGATTGCAATGTGGAAATGAGCATCTTTGAGGTCCAGTGACGCTAGAAAATCCCTGTTCCTTACTGACATGATGTCGATTAAGGTGAACATTTTGAACTTTTTTTTTTTTTTTTACGTATTTGTTTAGACTTCTCAAGTCTAGTAATTGGTTGCCATCATTTGTCTGGTTTTCAGACTACAAAGAACCTGGAGTAAGTGCTCTTGCCCTTTTGATTCCTTGGGACCTTTCAGTTTGCTTGATTTATGAGCAGCTTCTCGACCTTGCTGGCTAGGATGTTTAAGTGTGGTTGGTGTTTTAACAGCATCAGGGTTAGGGTTGTCTTCCTTGGAACTCTATTATGTGTCTTTTTGTATGATATCCAATCCCCATCTGTCAGTTGTTAGTTGTTGTCAATGCTGCAGATGGTATTGCAAGTTGCCTCCCACTTGTTGGTGTTCCAAAGTGGGGGCCCGAGACCGATGTACATCAGGTTTGCTTTCGCTGCCTACCCCTTCTTGAGTCTTCCGCTGTTATCTGGGTGGTGTAAGTGCTGCTCACTTATTTATCTTCGACAGGCTCTCCTTGGGAAGCAAGCCCAGAGGCGCCAGAGTGTCTGGTAGGACAGGCAGCTGGGAGGACATAGACTACTCAGGTCTTTGTCCTCCAGTGTGCCTGCTTCGATCCAGTTCTAACTGGGTGCCTGGCTGTCTCCCGGGGACAGCCACCACCCATGGTTTGGATGTTGCATGCATGCCAATTGGCTGGGTTCCTGCATAAAAAGCAAGGGTCTTGATGCTGAAGCCACTGGAAGAAACATTCTGAAGGATGCCCTCAGCCACCTCCACCGACCGCCAAGCCGACTAAGTGACCCGCTGCAGCCCCAGCCCTTTCTTCTGAGCGACAGGGAATATCCAAACCGGACCACTTCCTCCCTTGGACTGGTGGGCCCAACCAGTCTAGAGACCATCTGCAGTTTGAGCTATCCCATGGGTTGCTACAACGTTCAAAGCTTGCAAAACCTGAATAGGCAGTTTTTGTTTTGATGTTCGCTGCTCCTGAGCTTCCTGAGTCATGTTGGGGTGGACTACCCAACTGTGTTCTTCCCATGCTCAAGGACATCCTGCCTAAGGCCTGAAGTCCTTCAGATGGCCTACTTAGTGGCCTGGACCCTTGAGTAAAAATGTGTTACTTTCAACAAAAAGCATTGCCTGTGCATTTGACAACTTTGACAGCGTCTGTGTTCCTTTGTTCTGCCGCCCAAGGGTTGCTGGTCCCCCAGTTTCCCCATCTGACCTTTGAAACTTCCATTTCCCAGATAGAGTTGAATTTCTAAAGATAAGGCTTTCCTAAGTTGTTAACCTACCAGTATTGCTAATTCAGTAAACGTTGGTTAATGAAGGTTTTGCTAATCTGATACTACTCCATGGAGTAGGCTGTGACCCCCGAGAACTCCGTGATCCGGCATATTGATCAGACGAAAAGCTGATTGCAGTTTCAAATCTCATGAGATGCGTGTGAACGTGTTGGGCGGACAATGAGCGAGCCGGCGGAATGTTTGAGACCCCAGAGCAACAGTAAGGCTACTTTGTATCACAGATCTAGCCGTGGAATGGATACCAAAATGGCGGCGATCCGGAACAAAGGGAACCCAAGGGGCGCACCCCTGGGAGGAAGCAGCCGACCCCAGTGAATGGCTACAGTGACGAGGAACAAAAGTAAGCCGTTCGGGATAATAAACTGCCTGGAGCGGGAGGCTCATGAGACTGGGAGCCCTCCGAAAGCACAGCAAAAATCTGCAGCAATCTGGAGGAGCACATTGAGTGAGAGTGGATGGCCCCCTCTGTCACGCGAAAACGAAGAATTACCATGAAACTGACATAATCAGGAGCTGCAGCGAGGGCGCATGCAGAACCGCCGGTGCCGAGGAGAGACGGCTGGTGCCCCATTGAACGAAGACCGCCTCTGCGAGCGAGTCCACGACGTAACCGGAGGTGTGGAGCGGGAGCTCCCGGGACGAGGGATAGTGTGACCTGCAGGCATTTTAACATCACATGCGGTGCAAGCCACAACAAGGTCTCCAGCAGCATAAGTGACATTACGGAACCGCGAGCAGTACATTAGCTGCCTACCGCTGCAGAAGACAGATATAGACTGGCTGGCAAGTACGCACGAACACAGAAGTGAGCCGTACGAGGTGCAATGCGAGGACAGATCCCCATCATGAGACCAGGGGAGAGTCTGTAGCGCAACGCGGGTGGTTCACAGACATCCGTGAACCTCGCGGACTGGAAAGGTGTGCGAGAGCAGAGCGCTGCTGCACCTCCAACACTGCAAAGTGAGGATGACAAAGACAATGCACGATATCTGATGCATGAGAGGGTGCAATACATCTAAGGCACAACTAAATCCCCCTCAAAAATACGGGCATGACCAGGCGCATAGAAGATGTGCTAGCATACGAGCGCTCCGAGGCTGATTGACCCAGGCGCTCACCAGATCTGACACTTAGTTGCAGAACTTGTGGTTGGTGACAACCGAGACAGTAAAGGCAAGATGGTGGCGTGGCCAGGACAAAGGGGACCCGTGAGGAGGTGAGAAGATACAACGGCAGAAGCTGTGGGAAGTTTCCCTCCAAGGTAGATACATAGGGGAGATACGTGGGAGGACACAGCCCACTCGGAACGCACCTTCACACGCCACCACACAACGCGGCCCATTGAGGAAGACGCTCTAGCGCCTGACCGAATTGGTGGAGTCACAATAACACAGAAGAGCAGGTACCAGACACATAGGAAAGATTGCATTATGTCGGTGAAAAGGGCGAGGGCCAAGAGCAAACAACCTACAATGGAGACCTTTGCAAAGAAACAGCAGACCCCCCCCCCTCCCAACCCCAGCACAAAGTGTGGTGGCAGCTCCCGCGGATGGTACCCCAGAAGGAGAAAGCCATCAGGTCTTAGCAGCCATAACAGAACTGAGTGTTAAGTGGGGTACAGCAATGACGGACCTACGGACGGCCCTGGAGAACAAAATAGATGCTGTAGGAATCAAAGTCACCCTGCTGCGATAAGACGTTAGGGCGCTGGCAGAAAGGTCAAGTGGTCTGGAGAGCGTGGTGAAGACTAGCACACAATGCGAAAGAGGTCCACGTACTAAAACAGCAGGTTGCTAACCTTGTAAACCGAGTGGAAGAAGCGGAGGGAAGGGCGAGATGGAACAACATCCGGGTGGTTGGCCTGCCGGAGGGGGAAGACGGCCAGGACCCCACGGACTATGTGGAGAACATGATCCTGCAAGAGATCAGGGCAGACAAGCTCTCACAAGGGTTCACGGTCGAACGTGCACATCGGGCCCTGATGAGGAAACCACGGCCTGGGGCCCCACCGCGGCCGATAATTGCAAAGATTTTGAACTATAAAGACAGGGAGAAGATCCTGGAGTATTTTCCTAAGGGCGGAACAATAGAAAGAGCATCCACCAACATCACGGCATACCCTGACTATACTATGCTGGTGCAAAGACAGCGATATAGCTATGTGGCGGTCAAGAGGAGACTGCGAGCGGCTGGTATAAAGTACATGCTTCTGTACCCTGCGAAGCTAAAAGTTTTGCACAAATGCAGAGCGCTTTTATTTATACCCCTGAGGAAGCGGCATCATGGCTGGATTTGCAGGGCTGTCCGGAGCAAGGTGTGGGCCAAGATCGCCAGGAGCACGATAAGTGAGGAGAATGTATCATGAAAACTGAGGGGATAAGCGGGGGGGGGGGGTCCTAGTATGAAACTTGAGACATTTGGTCGATATTATGTAGCCTTTGGACTTTATGACCCTGTTGGACTAGAATATAGTGAACAAAATGCACAAGTGCACTGGGTAGCATTAAGTGTGGCAAAGTTGAAACAAACAGGCGCAGCAGGATGGAGGCAACCTACCCCCGAGAATTAGGAATAAGGCGGCCACTAGGGCGACTTTAACCTGCTGAGCCGCAAGTACAGGCTTTTGCCAGAAAGGGCTAGATGCGGGGGTGCCTGAGATCCAGGTATGGAGCTGGTCAATAGTTGGGGAGGGTGTTGTTGGGGAAGGGCAAGGAGGTGGGAGGGCTTGTTGCGTTTATAGTTAGGGAAAGTTCAAGTTGGGGTGTGAGCCTACATAGTAGAGATAAGCAACTGGGGCTGGACTGCATAGGTGGGGGGGAGGAGGGACTCTGACATGCCATGGGGGATCTTAAAAAAGTCACGTGGAACGTCAGGGGGCTCAATAGCTACCTGAAGAGAAATAAGGTTATGCTATACTTACGGAGACAGAAGATAGATATTGCCCTATTGCAAGAGACGCACCTGACGCAAGATACGATGGAGATGATCAGAACGAAAGGGAAGGGAACGGTGGTGGGTTCGCCATATTCGGCTTACGCCAGGGGAGTGATCAAATGGGTGGCGCCACACTTCCCGTTTCAGTTGCTACAGACACTGGTGGAGACGGACGGGAGGATGGTTGTTGTGAGGGGACTGGTGGAAAATAGGGAAATAAGCATTTTAAATACGTAGGCCCCGAACCAAAATACAGCGGCATATTTTAAAGCGCTGTTTAACAACCTTAGCATGTGTGTGGGGAATGCAGTGATTTGGGGGGGGGGGGGGGGGGACTTTAATTGCGTACTAAACCCTAGAGTGGACAGGTCAGATGGGAAAATGGATAGGCCTGCCCCATCAGCCAAAGCATTACAGACGCTGCTGAACGATTTTGGCTTAGAAGATGCATGGAGGGCGCGCCATCCTCATGAGAGGCAATACTCGCATTATTCTGCCCCGCAGCAACTATACACAAGGCTGGACTATGGCTTCGTCACCCCAGAGATACTGACAGAGATCACGCAAGTTGAATATAAAGCAAGGGTCCTCTCGGACCACTCGCCTTTGATCCTTAGATGGCAATGTCCCCGGAGAGCAAGAATTCCGACATGGCGCCTCAGGGCAGAGGCGCTCAGAGACCCCCATTTTAGGGAGGATATGAGGAAGGAGATAGTTAGCTACTTTGAGACGAATATGGGTAGTGTGGACTCAGCAGGCACATTGTGGGAGGCCTTCAAAGTGGTGATAAGAGGAGGGCTATAGCAAAATCTAGGAGATTTCAGGGAGGGATCATGGCGAACCTGCAAGAAACCGAAGGGGAACTGGAAAGGGCACTTAAAGGAGAAAACAATGCCAACCACGACGCAGACCTGATACTAAGACTGCAGCAGAAGTGCGCAGGGCACTGGGACAGATAGTGTAACCTTAACTACAAAAAGTATATAGAGAGGCAGCATGTGGGAGGAGATAAACCAGGAAGGATTTTGGCATGGCTGTATAAAAGTGAAACCCCTAGACCCCCGATTAGATCAATAACAAGGGAAGACGTAAGGGTGGTGGATACCCAAGAGGGAGTTAATCATGAGTTTGCAAATTATTATGGGCTGCTATATGGGGATGATGAGGATAATCGCGCGAAGATAGTGGAAACACTGGAGGATATAGGATTGCCGCAGATCAGTGCTGAGGAAAGAGGAGATGGACGCACCGATTACCTTAGAGGAGCTAGAAGAGGTGGTGAGACAGTTACCAACTAGTAAGACCCCGGGAGCTGATGGACATCCGAGTGAATTTTATAAAACATTTAAAGGTGAGGTGCTTCCCCCCGTTGTTAGATATGTTGAATGAGGCGTATGAGCTAGGCAAACTGCCAGAGTCACTCAGAGAAGCGATTATAATACCACTTCCCAAACCTAATAAGCCAGGTCAAAGCTGCAGCTCTTATAGACCCCTGTCAATGTTAAATCAAGACAGTAAAATTTAGACTGCCGTTTTGGCAAACAGATTAAGGAAAGTCATAGGCAGATTGATACACCCTGACCAGATGAGCTATGTCCCTAATAGGAACATATCCAATAATCTTAGAAGGCTCCATAGAGTCATTGAATACGGAAACGAAAGCGAGGATGAATTGGCAAGTGTGTCGTTGGACGCAATAAAGGCCTTCGAATCGGTCAAATGTTGTTGGCGTCCTTGGCTAGCTATGGGCTGGGTCCAGGATATCTACAGTGGGCAAAAATGTTATATAGTGAACCGCTGGCCAGAGTTAAAACATGGTCAGTGGTATCGGATAGGTGGAAACTCCGTAGGGGAACCGGACAAGGCTGACCATGGTGCCCTATGCTTTATATATTGGCCCTGGAACCCCTAGCAATCTATTTAAGGCAACAATATGACATGATAGGCATCCCAGTGGGCGGTGAAGGACACCTGATATCATTATATGCAGATGACATACTAATGTATTTGCGATACCCAGAGGAAAACCTCCAATATGTCCGGTATAGCGGTGAACCTTCAGAAGTCCAGCATGTTCCCATTGGGTGGGTATACAGGGATCCCCCTGAAACAATTACCAGCCAGCACATTTCGGTATCTAGGAATAGACATCTACCACGCAGTGGAGGAAGAGCATAAGCGCAACACAGAAGTAGCCATTACGAAAAATGAGAATTGCATGCGGTTCTGGGTAAAGCTGCCCTTATCAATGATGGGACGTAGTTCGATGTTAAAGATAGTGGTCTTGCCTAGGCTCCTGCACTACTTCGGGAATATCCCGTATCTCATACCAAAGAAGTTCTTTATTAGACTGGCCAGCATGTGCAGGGACTTCCTATGGCAGGGTACACGAAACAGAGTGGCCCTCTGGAAACTACAGAATTATTATGAGAAGGGAGGTATAAAATTGCCTAATTATGAAGTTTACTATGTTGCGAGTCAGCTGCAATTTGTGGCCAAATGGCTCTCGGAGGAGGAGACCTCTGAAACCAGGCTATTCAGGTAGGACTGTGCCCCATTTTATCTGAAGGAGATTATGTGGTTGCCCCAAGTAGTAATGGATGGGTGCCCAAAAATGTTGGTGGTAGGATGGAAGATGCGGCGAAAGGCGTGTCAACTGATGGGGAACCCATGGCCGTGCTCCCCTCAGGTAACACTGGCTGCACTGGCGGGTGGAGAAGAGCAGTTAAGGATGATAATCAGAAACCACTGGGAGCTGGCTGGTATAGCGACAATGGGGATATTTGGCAAGAGGGAGCCATAACAGATTTTGGGGAGTTGGGGGCGGAAACCGGGTTACACACTGGCCAATATCACACGTACCATAGACTGGTGCGAAGGATCAAGAGAACGTGGTCCGAAGTGGTGCTTGAGGAAGAACCAGATGCTACTATAGATATATATGACAAAGCAGAAGGGGGACACGAGATATCTAGAATATACGAGATGATGATGTCCAAAGTGGGAAAGAAGGTGGTGCACTTGAGACTAGAATGGGAGGAGGAAGTAGGAACCCCGATGGAGGATGGGATGTGGGAACGAGTCCAAGGGTATCGCAAGAAGGTGTTGAGGAACGCAAGACTTAAACAGATGCAATCGTATATCACACATAGGGCGTACCCGACACCCCAGAAGATAGCCAGGTTCAAAAATGCAGGACGGCAGGCATGCCCTAAGTGAGATGAGGGGAACGTGGGCATGGTGCATATGTTTTGGTTGCCCGGTTATTGAGCGCTTCTGGGGTGAGGTTGCACATAAACTAGTCGAAAAGGGTATTAAGATCGTGGTGGATACTGTGTGGGCCTGCGTATTAGGGGGGGATTCCCTAGGCCACGGAAACTTAGGCATGTAAGCAAGCTGAAAGATTTGGCGTATGCGCTTGCAAAGAGGAGAATTGAGACGGGGTGGAAGACGTGCCACAAACCACAATTGGCGGTATGGTGGAAAGACCTGCATAAATGGGCAGAGGCGGAAACCAGGGTATGGTAAGAAGCTATCAGTGCTGGGGTGGGGTGGGGGGAGGGGGTTGGAAGGGGGGGGCTGAGACCCTGGACACTAATGATAGCAGAGCTGTTTGGGTCAATACAAGACCCATCGGATTCCACGGAAAGTGATACCCCATCACAAGATGCAGGAAACAGAACATTAGTAGAAGTAGGCTCATAACGGGGGATGGGAGAGGGAGGCAGTGAACACGATTGAATATGTATAATCAAATGTTATGGTATACACTGCAAGTTTGGTTTGTATTGTTTGTTAAATATTCAATAAAAATGTTTTTTTTAAACTTTAATTACCTGAATTTTTTTGTATTTAATATTGCCTAGTATATATAAAAAATAAGTATATTTTTATACAACTACAGCGTGTGTTTCCTCAACTATAATTTTGCCCAAAGGTCTTTGCACTCTACTACAGCCCTTCTCCCTACTAAGAAAAACCTGGCTGCTCAGTCATTGCTACCAACATACTTGTGTAGTTCGGGCCTATGCTAGGAGTTGGAGCCCTGCGCCCCAAGTGTGAGCCTTCTACAGTCCTATCGCAGGTAGACTTTACTAAAGCTCCCCAACAACAATCTATCCTGTTTGAAGGGAGTGAGTTAGAGAATACTACCATGTATAGGCCTCCCCAAGTCTGAGGCGTAGGCCCAGACAGTAGGGATAACTGGTCAGTAGTCAACAATATTTCAAAATCACTGTGTTGGCATAGGGCAGCTACTGAGGGGGGAAAACCACTTCAAGGGGGCCCCTGTGTCCTTAGCAAGCGAGGACTTTGTGGGGTGCGGGGGACAAACAGAGGATAGGTGGTGACTAAAGCAGACTTACTAAGCATTTTGGTGGAGATAAAATATGTGCCACTCAATCCAAAAGGGTCACCCTGTGCGCAGATACTTCTTTGCTTTCAAAAGGGGCAGCAGAGTACCTACAATGTGCAGCAAAGGGGCTAAACGGCAATTGCTGGGACCCCTGATCTTAACGCAAAAAAGCTGAAGGGTTGACAAAGTTCCAGTTCTGCTAGAAGGAAGGTTCAAGTAGCTGCAGACTGGACAAAATGAACATGTGCACGTTCGTTATTGCCAAATGAGTGTCCACATTTTCTTCCTGAACTTGATGGTCAGGGGAGAGGGAATATTTGGTTGATTCAACATTTGAAGCTTAAGCTTTGGGCAATAAGGGATTTCCTTTATTTTACATGTGTGTTTTGTAGAATGCTACTTGGCACTTCACAGCTACTTCAAACAATTTGCCTGCTAGTTGGGGCATTACAGGTCACCCTATACAGGGCGCCTATAATATCTATTGAGTTGATTATTCCCTGGGATGAGGCCTGCACAGCACATTACATTACATTACATTACCTCCATGGGGCACTTAACTAAATATAGGCTTGAATATCATATTACCTGCTGGTTTGAAGGGTTAACAATAGCAGTGAGCAGAGAGTGTCCAAGAGGGTCGAATCTCACCAATCTGTAAAGAAAGCAGATATAACATTAACATATATTGACAGCAGGAGTCAAAACAGCAAGTTGAGAACTTTGCATTGAGGCGTATAATACTTAAAATACGCTGCTTCAGCATAATGGGTTGGGTGCAGCACTGTCAGTAGGTGTGGAAGTGATGCGTATACTTTGTGTCCCCAGCTAGCTAGGTGTCAGAAGTTAAAAGGAGGTACTGACTGGGTACTTTCAATGTATACTTTTTTTTTTAATCACTGTGCCTAGGACCAAATGGTACAATAACAGCAATATGTTATCTGCCACTCGTAGTACGAACCTTGCTCCAATTCATTTTCATTTCTACTGTCAAGTAAAGACATTCCCAAACACTAAAGCAGGAGCACCGCCAGTACTCCTAATTCAAAATAAAGCTGCTAGAATTTTGCACATTAATAGGAAAGCAAGTTGCAGGGTCACTCTCGGTGAGCAATGCATGAAGTGGCAAAAGATGGGGGAATTCTCCAAAGACAAGCCGTGCAATTCGGTGCATTCCATCCTAAAATATGGATATAATTTCGGAAAGAATGGCAATCATCAGAACAGTCCAGCTCCAAAGTACAGGAAGCAGTGCGCACAGGATTGCATTTTATGAATGTTTTTGGGAAATGTCTAAAGCAATGGGTTTGGAAAACCCAACCTTTAGTGTTTGTTAGGCAAGGATTTTCACCATGCTAGGCCTCACTCTCTCAATTGTAGTGGGGCTGAGCAGTCTGGCTTCACTCTTGTAAGGGGAAAGGAGTGGGAATAAGGTACAGCTTGTTGAACGGAAGCACATAAAACTAAATCCACAGTTTTTTTTCGGAAAATTATACTCAATATTATAGTCATGTACTGAGAAAAATACATAGAAGAACAAAACGAGATCTAAGAGTCCCAAAATAACTTAAAATTATTAGCCCACACTTTTACCAATATAGAAAGTGCATCAGTTAATAGTTACTTTGTAACTTTTACTAGTGTGAAAACAGTTAATTGAAGTGAACAAGTCATTCTCAGAACTGCGAACCCCCAAGGTATTCGGTAAAGGCTCTTAAGTACTTGTTAAAGAGAGTTTGCACATGTTTTCCAAAGAGTTAAACGACACAGAGATTCAGGTCCAGTGTCGATGTCCAGAGGCCCGGAGATGGAAGGTTGCATGCAGATGAGGAGTAAAACCACAATGCTAAAATGGTTGTCACGTGGGTCTGCACACAACCCACCAGAACCTGGAGTCAAGTCAGAGATAGAGTGGAGCTTGGAAGCCTTATGGACAGTGAAATCAGTCAAGAAAGCCCTCGAGTCACAGGCGCAGAAATCAGTTTGGTTATAGTTTTTGTTGCAGAGCCGTGGGAGATGGCTAGGTGAAGAGAAACAACAGGCAATATTGCATGGTGGCTTCAAGAGGACTGACCTATACAGGACGAGAGAAGCAGCTATAGGGGAGCACAACAAGGACCATTTAAAGTAGGTTACAAGGATGCTCTAGTGAAGAGAAAGGCAGAGAACAAGATGAAAGACTGTTCCATGACCAGGAGTGTTAGGGTGAATTCTCTCTTTAGGCTGAATTTCCTAACCTAGTGAGTCCCCCAGCAGCTTTGCTGGATTTCTGGAGTTTGTTTTTTCCTCCTGCCAAGAGTGAGACTCTTTCTCCCGCTCTTGGACATGATTTATGGTATTCCTTTGACTGGTAATGTGTTTTATGGGCTATGGGGTCCTTTACTCCATAGGGTCTCATGTGTTTTTCCTATGTGTGTTACGCAGCACCCTCCGTGCAGTAACACGGGTGTCAGTGACACCCCACCATAGACTCCATACCCTGGGACTGACTACTGTCTCCCAGGGCATGTAAAGTCACCATTGGCTTTACTAGTCCCAAATTATTAACAGAAACCAGTACAAATCATCATGTTGTGGTCGTACTGGTCGGGGCAATTCGATTGCCCCGGGGTCTGTTAGTCAAGGGGGCACGTCTCCGTCCCCCCTGATCCGAGTTTTGGCTGGGGGCAGTGGAAACTACTTTTTATATTCGACCACGAATATTTCCCTATGGGATTTTCCCATTGTTCGAGGCTACCAACTTTAATTATTCAATTCTCATAGTCTCGAACATACCGCCGGTTTATTTAATTAATATTAATTCTCCGGTTGGTATTTTTTCCAAGACTCGATTCTAAAATGGCGTGTGTGTTCTCTTCTGTGACTCCAACCCAAGTCGAGCCCTTTGTTCCACTTTTTGGCGGGCTTCTCCACAGAAGCCTCCAAAAGTGGTGCCACTCTGTCTGGGTACCACAGGGGGTGTGGTAGGGTGTTTAGGCACCCTGGACTGAGTTACCTTGGTAACTCAAGTCGCACTCTTGTGTGATTGGCCCAAGTGGTGAGCCGGCCGGCTCACCACTTAGCATGTTTGAGTGACAGCTAGGCTGAGTGAATGGGGGTTTTCTGCATAAAAGCAGGGCTTTGGGGACCTGAGAATCCGACGAGTGAGAAGCTGAGCCGACCTACCACGACGACACCATCAGTGGAGCCCTGCGGAACCGACTCACCACTTCCCGACGACAGAGAAGATCTCCCGGCTGGAGATACTTCTTCCCCTGACTGGTGGGCACAACCAGTTTACCTTTCTTTCTTCCCACCCCAGCCCGGTATGTGGTCAAACTGCCCATGCCAAGCACCCCGGCAGCCGGATAGCCACTCACCACTGAACCGCGAATCAACGGACCGCTCCTTGTACCTGAGAAACTCCGTGGCTGGTTTCTTCCCTGGCAGTGCAACGGACTCCTGTCTTCCTCCACGACGAGATCCTCTCTTCACCCGGACGAAGCACAGACTTGCATCCGCTGCCAGGAACAACTGCCCCCGCTGGAGCGTTCTCACCACTTTAAGGTACCATGTCCGCCAGACCTCCCTTTCTAAAGATTGCAACAAGGTAATAACTTCTTAACCTTCTGGACTGGGCTGGCCGCCTTGACCCTTTAACTGGTCCCTTTCTTTGATCCAACTTCTTTTTGAACCATTACAAGATTTTTGTGCACTGCAACCGTGTGACCTTGGACACATTTCGTTCGATCCTCTTAAAGCGGCTCCGGCCTACTGACTCTGAATTCACGGTTTTACTTTGCTTTCCCCTCATGTTCTGTTCTTGTAAAAGTGTTGGGATCTGTTCCAAGTTGTTCTCTGCTTTTCTCTTCCTTTTAAAAAAATGAATGATTAGAGTGCCATCTACGTTAAGCGCTCACCGCTGTCTGAAAATAAGTGGGCTTTACTTAAGACTTTTCTAATATTCTTTTAAGGGAGTGTATATCTTTTAGTGACCGTGTTTTTGAATTGCTTACTATTAGTGCCTGTGTGTTTTTCTAGATGTGGTTTTAAATAAATTATATCTCTTTTACACCAAGCCCTGGTCAGTGTTTACTTGTTCTATCGTGTGCTCTTGAATTATTGTGAATACTCTGTATACTGCCTAACTCTTCTTGAGGGAAGTCTCACTGCTCAGCCACAGCTACCAAGTGAATCTGCGTGGTACAGACTGCTACCAAGTGGGTTTACTGCCAAACACCTGTAGTCCTAAATTTTTTGCAGTGGTCCCAGAGGGAACTGCACATGTTTCTGCTTAACAAGGAGCATCTACAGGAGCTGAGCAAGTATGTCCCATTCAGGAGCAGGACGACTGAAGCAATAGGAATTCCCACCTCAAGTTCAATGAGTACCACAGGTTCAGAAAGCTTCTGGGGAGAACCATAAGGATGCTGACAGATGTTCCAGAGATTCCTGCTAGACGAAAACTAAAAAGAAATTGAAGCAAGATTCCACAGCAGTGAAAGGCGGAGCTTAACCAACAGGAGGACTAGGAGTAACAGCAGTCCAGTCAGTCTCACGTATTTTCAGGGCAATCCCAACGCCCTTGCAGCTCCTAAGTAAAGTTTTAAGTTTCAAGAAAGAAGTTTGTAGAATGGCCCAGGATCTTCCTAGATACACACTCATGCACGTAAATGCAAGGTTGGGGGGGGGGGGATATCCCATCAATACACAGCGGTTTACCTTTAACACTTTGAATCAGGATTGGTCTGAAAAACAACTGTCACAGATAGACACAGACCCATAGAAAGAACAACAGACTTAATGACACAGACAGACGCAATGGATTCAGGTATTTGGGGAAACTCTGATTCATTCAGTTTAAACTGGATTTAGATTCCATTCATACAGAAGGACATTTGTGAGCTTGGCAAATAAACTACTGTAGTAAGTAAGATTTAGGAGGTGGACAAGAGGTCATTGCACAAATGTTTTACTAAACAAAGAGAAATCAGCCTATTCTTTCCTTATCTCTAATGTGGATCTTGACCCCATCTAAAAGAAAATAATAAATGATGCTCGTCAGTAAGCCTTACAAACCAAACAGTCCTCTGTTCCAAAGCCTAATCTAAACTATGTTCTGACTCTAACACTAATAAAAAAAAGGACTAACAAATTTAAGCAGAAAACTACTCTAAAGGGTATCCTTCTCAACATGCTTATACCAAAGGTTGGGTTAACTATTGCCAAGAGGTGATGGCTGGTGCAGTCTCCCACAGGGTACTGCATACAATCTTGCCTAACATGCGTTCCCCGTGCCAGATTGTTACATCTGCCTCTTCGTCGTGCTGATGCACGCTGGTTTGTAGACTTCATGGACTGTGTGCACCGTTCAACCACTTCTGACTTGGGCAGTTCTTCTCTGCTTGTTCAGTCGAACTTGACTGGTTCCAGATTTTCTCAGAGAGCAGCAATCGGCAGGCTCCTTGGCTCCTCCACGCGAGAGGCCTTCGCATCGGGATGCTTCTAGACTTCACCTTCCAGGACGACGTCGCATTTTGCAACTCTCTCCGTGGTACTTCTTTCCTTTCCTGGTCCCTTAGTATTGCTCGAACAGCGTCTGTTTGAGGATGAAACAAGATTGGAAAATCCTTTGATGCTGCGTTTCTCTGAGTTAAGATCTTACAAAAGGGTCGGAAACCACAGCAGCCTTTTCTGAAGAGTCGTACATAGAGTTATACTGGTCAATCCCCATATAGCCAACAAACTCATGGACTTTTCACATGAGGGAGCGTGCAAAATATCCCATTCTGGGAATTCCTGGTCCACCAAGAGGAAGTCACCCCCAGTGGGATCTCACTTGCCCTGTCCCTTAGGGTGTGTTCAGATCAGCAGGCTCAGCTCCCTAGTCCCAAAGGATGTGGCTCCCCTATGGGTGCAAGGGACAAATTCCCTGGATCCGGCACACTACCAAGGACATTTTGGCAGTTTGTGGACCAAACAAAAATCACTAACAAAATTAGGTGCTGGGGTTCAACTATTAACATACAAAGGCTGTCAGTTAGCTACTGTTCAGGGAACAAGTGTCTAGCTACCAATGCACAGTGGTGTAGCCAAAGGTAAATTACATAGCTGCCATAATCCTACTCTTCGGGACACTTTCTGGGTGAGAGAACTCGCACATGGACAATAGTTACTCTGGGAGCACCCATGCCTAGTTCGCCATTTGAGCTACTAATGACAGCACACCAGAAACGGGTAGTAGTTGTCGCAGATACTCATTCAGAAGTTGGCAAAAGGAACACCAAAAACAGAACTCTGACAATGTGTTAAAATGAGGGTAAAAAAGAAAAGAAAAACAAAGAAAATCAAAGCAGCAATGTTATTACAATACCCCAAACATTTCCCAGACTAAAAAAATTCTCAGCTTTTGTATGCATGTATATTTGAACCATTTAAGAGTTTAATTGCCAGTTGATGTGCTAGCTGTACAACCAGCAATGCAAGCTTACCTAAAAGGTAAGGTGCAAAACCAATAACCGCAGCATATGCCCTTGTTGTACAGACACACTGTATTTGAATAGCTGGTAAGATAGCTCAGCAGGTGGAGAGCTCAATGCTGAGATCTGCGTGCGATTTGCAGGTCGCATGTTCGACTCCTGACAAGGACAACTCAGCCTTTTATCTTTCAAAGGTCGATAAACGAGTACCAACTTAAGTTGGGTGATAATTGTATGTATACATGTTCTTTGTACAGTGTTTTGGCAAAAGTGCTATATAAATACCAAATCATTATAATATACAAGTTTTGCAATCCATGTATATTCCAGAATGGCCAAGCTAATATTCTCCCATTTTAGAAACTCCATGGAACTTCAGTTTCACAACCGCAATATGAAGTGGTTTCACAGTGCCATTATATGTCAACCCTGACTATTTCAGACTACTCAATAAGGAGCATATTCATAGCTTGACAATCTGTTTGAACATTGCAGTATATTTCCAGTTTAGCCATTACAATTTCGCAATGTGTCCGCAATTGGACAATACTAATCTCCCAATTTGACAAACTTAGTATATTACAGTCCTTGTTTGAACAATATCAAAAATGCAAGTTTGACAATCGCCATCCCTGTACAATCCAACTTTCTATATAGTTACAATCACTGCAGTATGTGCATTTGTTTAACTATGCAAGTAAAGTCTGAGTTATACAATCCAGGTATTTTTCCACATTGCAGAATCACAATATATTATCAGTTTGATAGCTGCTCAATTTTCCCATCTTGCATGTCATCCCATGTAAGAAGGTTTAGTTCTGCACA
This sequence comes from Ambystoma mexicanum, assembly GCF_040938575.1. Classification (NCBI taxonomy): domain Eukaryota; kingdom Metazoa; phylum Chordata; class Amphibia; order Caudata; family Ambystomatidae; genus Ambystoma; species Ambystoma mexicanum. The sequence continues at coordinate 413,882,064 of NC_090934.1, read as the reverse complement.
TTTTCAGGGTGCAGGGTTACCTTAAACCTAGGCACCTAAAACTGTTGTCATGCTGCCTTCTACTCTTAAGAGGGGACGGGGGTAGTGGATCCTAAACATGTCCACACAGATTTCCTTTAAAGGTTTATTGAAATCTATGATCAAGCTTTATTTGGGGTTAAATGACACAAAAAAGCAATATTATATAAATACAAAAACACTATTTGTAAGCACAACAGAAAGTAATATACATGGATCTTACAAAAAAGCTCTCTAATATAAGGCATCGGCACTGTATAGTTCAAGAATCCTAAAACAGTGGCACATGACTAATTTCAAGATAGATCTTGCCAATTCATATTTTCTGAAAACTCCAACCCGACAAAACTAATGCTAAAGTGCAGAAGAGTTGCTAAAAACACCTGAAATATTAAATGTCATTACAGATAAAGTACTCCGTGCCTTAAAATAATCTTGCTTGCACACAGATATTAGTAACAGTAAAATATTGATAAAGTGTGAAAGAATAAATTCTAACACAATTACAACACTCAAAGCAGCATAATACCATTGAAGTTCGAATATTTGCTAGCAGCAAAATAGGAACTGCAATAAAGTGCTAACAAATGCTAAATTATCCATTAAACATTTACATAAGGACCACTATTATGGGATACATTACTCACTGGAATCATATTTCTGATGCTTGTATCTGCTTAGCTTCTCATGCTATACATAGGCCGACATCTAGTGGAACTGCAGGATATTACAGTTGTTTTCGAAACTCGAAAAGGGACGTCGACAGGGTTTGTTAGTAATACTATCCCTAGTGCGACATCCACCGTACCCATGGTCCTTCGCGTGGAAAGGTCCCTCATATTGTTTTGTTTCTGAAATGAGGTAGCATGAAGTGTAGCGCGAGTACAGGTGTATTAAAGCAGATAAGTATCAGATAAAGCTCAGATAAACATCTATGCACCTTCTTTCAAAGGGGAGGAAAGGTGGGCACATTTGAATCTGAGCAGATACAAGCATCAGAAATACAATTTCGGTGAGTAATGTATCCCTTCTGAGGCTTGTGCAATCTGCTTTTATCACATGCTATGCATATATTAGCGAGCAATGTTAGGAGAAGATGGTGGGTTGTGAGAAGGTCCAGCGTCAAATAGATGTTTTAGAACTGCTTGTCCCACCTTTGTATCTGCTTTAGAATGAGTGTCAATGCAGTAGTGCATAGTGAAAGTGTGTACCAAGCTCCATGTAGCTGCTTTGCAAATGGTGTCTAGCAGGACATATGCGATAAAGGCCAAAGTAGCTCCTGTACCCCTTTTGGAGAGAGCTCTTGGTGTGAAAGACAGTGTCTTGCTTGAAAAAGAGTAAAGGACCGCCCTCCTTACATCTAGTGTATGGAATTCTCTTAGTTGAGGAGCTTGCTGGGTTCTGAAAGAAGGCCGGTAGCTCAACGGATTGGTGTATGTGAAATTTGTAAATTACTTTAGGTGAAAACCTTGGGTGTGTTTGTAAAACCAATTTGTCCTTGTGGATGACAAATAATGGGTCCTGCTCTGACAATCCTTGAAGTTCAGTAACCTTTCTTATGGATGTAACAGACACCAAGAAGGCAGCCTTATATGTGAGGTGTTTAAGACTTGACTTATGCATAGGCTCAAAGGGGGGGTCCCGGTGAGATCCCAGCCTGGCGGTGGATTTGAAATAGGAGGGTGGAGTCTCTTTACTCCCTCCATAAATGCATTAATGACAGGAACCTTCCACCATGATACTTTTTTGAGAGAGGTGGTTTAAGCTGATAAAGCTGCCACATGAGCCTTTATAGAGTTAAATACTAACCCTGAGTCTCAAGGCTGCTGCCATGGTATCCTCCCCTTGGGAATCTGTTTTTCTCCTGGTTATCTTTTTATGAGAATATTGACTCTTTGAAGTGTTGTTATTGGAAGTTCTCCCCTTAAGGAGAGTCTCCGGGACATGCTTTTGCACCAGATAGGCTATATGCAAAGTGTTGGTGCTTTGTGCAGATTTCAACATTTATGAGGAGTGTCTAATTTCAGCAGACGAGAGGTCCGAAGCCGCGTCTTCCGACGATTGGCGCTCGGCATCGCGACTTTGGGGGCCTGTTTTATGGCGATCGGGAGTGCCCAGAGAACAGGGAGCTAGTGGACCTACCCCCTTGACGCCGGGTTTAGGAGTGTAGACGACGTTGTCGTCGACTCTCGGCCCTAGGGTATATGTTTAGTGTGGGCTGATTCATGTGTGCTACTCCCATCGTGTGTTGTCCCCGTAACAGGGCTGCGGCCTGTCTGATGGGGGCAGGGCTAGCACGTGAGAATCAGTCAGTTACGTATCGCCTTCGTCGTCCAAAAAGACGCTGATGGTGCCGTCACTGGATGCACACTCCACGTCCATAGCGGCTTCAGCCTTCTTGGCGTAGTGGCCCCAACGTTTGGTCTTTTGGTAGGATAGCTCAGGGGCAACGTGCTCACCTTGGAAACAACATAGGTTAGATCCCCGGGTCCTCGCTTAGAAACCTCTGGGTATTAAGCGCGTTATGAATATGTTATTTCATTTCATTTAGGGTTTTAGGTTTGAAGAGCTGACAAGCTTGACAGTGGCCCTCGTGATCTCGTGCAAGACAGGGTGCACCCCCAGTGCTGGTCTTTCCAGGGGAACTTTGTTGCAACTGGGACAGAATTTAAATGGTGTGTTTTCCATGTTTGGATGGAAGGACAGCTAGGCAAAAACGGAGAGGAAAAATAAGAAAATGCATTATCTTAGTGGCCTAAGAAATGTCCACCCCAGCCCCACCCCCATTCCCCCTGTCTGGGCCGAGGCCCGGTGCAGCCCTCCAAGGCCGAAGGGGTGTCGAGTCAGGCTCCTTGTCTGATGACGTTCTTCCTTATCACTGCCGAAGATTCTCATCGAAGGTCGGTAATATAAAAGATAGAAAGGGTACTTGCGCCAATAACGTAAATGAGTAATGCCGTTAGCCGAAGCGGAACTCTGCGTTATAGCGTCCGACGATGATTGTTTTTTTCCACCATCTGAGGGACCTTGACGCGTGAAGGTCCATGGGTACAGTGGACGTCACACTAGGGATAGTATTACGGGCACGCCCTGTCAACGTCCCTTTTCGAGTTTTGAAAAGAAAAACTAATACTCCACAGCTTCCACTAGATCTTGGCCTATGTATAGCATGGGATCTAAGCAGATTCCACAAGCCTCAGAAATATATATTATATTTTGGACTTTTCATAAATAGTGCACTTGTTACATATTAAAGTCTCACTGTACTACCCATCCGTACAATGGCATTAAAACAGTCTCAGCCCAGTATATATACTAGATCGACTGCTTGAAAGTTTATCGCTTTACCAGTTATTATCCACGAAAATATATATGATAAATTACTCACCGTAATCGTATTTCTGATGCTTGTGTCTGCTTAGATTCACATGCTGTGCATAGGCCGACATCTAGTGGAAGCTGCAGAATATTATAGTTTGTTTTTCAAAACTCGAAAATGGGCGTCGACACAGGGCGTGCCAGTAATACTATCCCAAGTGCGACATCCACTGTACCCATGATCCCTCACGAGTGTTGGACCCTCAGATTGGATTTTTTCTGACATGAGGTAGCATGAGGAGTAGCGCAAGTACAGATTATCCAAACAGGTAGATAGATAAGACTACAAGCATCCATAGCCCTTCTCTCAGAGGGAAGGAAGGGCGGGCGCATGTGAATCTAAGCAGATACAAGCATCAGAAATAAGATTACGGTGAGTAATGTATCCCTTCTGAGGCTTGTGGAATCTGCTTAGATCACATGTTGTGCATAGATTAGCGAGCAGTTTTAGAAGAAGGAGGTGGGATGTGAGAAGGGTCATGAGCAAACAGGTGTCTTAGAACCACTTGTCCCATTTGAGCATCTGTCTTGGAATGAGTGTCAATGCAGTAGTGCGGGGAAAAGTGTGAATAGAGCTTCAAGTAGCTGCTTTGCAAATGGTGTCAAGGGGTACATTTGCAATGAAAGCCAGAGTGGCCCCGGTGCCTCTTGTAGAGTGGGCTCTCGGCGTAAAAGGCAGAGTTCTTTCAGGAAGGGAGTAACATAGCTGGATACAATTGACTATCCACTTCGAGATGGCACCTTTAGAGACACAATGTCCCTCTCTGCCTGTAGCTACGGTTGGTCTGTTTTTCTTAGCGGCCTGGTCTTGTCTACATAGTAGAGGACCGCTCTTCGCACATCTAAAGTGTGTAGTTTTGCCTCAGCAGAGTTTTGGATTCTTGGAAGAAGGCCGGAAGCTCAATGGACTGGTTAACGTGGGATCTAGAAATGAATTTAGGTGAGAATCTAGGGTGTGTTCGTAGAACCAGTTTATCCTTATGAACAGTTAAGAAAGGATCCTGCACTGACAGAGCCTGAATGTCACTGACCCTTCTTATGGATGTAATGGCTACTAAGAAGGCAGTTTTATAGGTCAGGTGTTTCAGACTGGCGTTATGCATGGGTTCAAAGGGAGGGCCCATGAGTTTAGCAAGCACCACATTAAGGTCCCATCCTGGTGGTGGGTTAGAAATTGGATGGTGGAGTCCCTTTACCCCTTCCATGAAGGCGTTAACCACTAGTACTTTCCACCACAAAATCTTGTTGTGGGAGGTGGTGTAGGCTGACAGCGCCGCCAGGTGTACCTTGAGTGAGTTAAATACCAACCCTGCATCCAGCAGGTGGAGCATGTAGGTGACAATATTGGAAGGAGTGCAATCAACCACATTGATTTGCTTATTCTGGCACCAGATAACGAATCTCTTCCATTTATCAAAATAACAGTGCCTCGTGTTTGCTTTCCTAGATTCCATTAGGATGTCCATGCACCTCTGTGGGAAGTTGAGATGCCCAAACTCTGACTTCAGGAGCCATGCTGCCAAGTTCATTGAGCTGGGTTGAGGATGCACTGTTTGACCTTGGTGCTGGGATAGTAGGTTGTGCCAGCACGGGAGTCTGATGGGTTTGCGCACTGCTAGTCTGCGTAGGTGTGGGAACCACGGTTGCCTCGCCCACATGGGAGCAACTAGGATGAGCGTCATCGAATCCCTGTGCATCTTGTGGACCACCTTCCTCATGAGGGGGGTTGGTGGAAAAGCATAGGCAAACATCCCTGACCAGTTCATCCAGAGGGCGTTCCCCCTTGGAGTCTGGCTGAGGGAACCTGGATGCGAATCCTGGGCACTGCCTGTTTCCACTTGTGGCAAATAGGTCTATAGTGGGGAAACCCCACTGTGAGAAGATGTCTTCTACCACTTTTCTGTGTAGACACCATTCGTGTTCTTCTGGGAGGGGATCTCTGCTTAAAGCGTCTCCTAGTGAATTGAGATCCCCTGGAACATGTTGAGATGACAGGTAAATGTTCCGTCTGAGTGCCCATGTCCACATTTTCTGGGCAAGCCTGGACAGATTTGGCGAACGAGTCCCTCCCTGTTTGCTTATGTAAAACATTGCTGTCGTACTGTCTGTTAGGATCTGTACTGACAGGTTCAACAGGTGGGGTTCGAATGCTTGAAGCGCTCCGAAGACTGCCAGGAGTTCTAGCAGATTGATATGATTCTTGGCCATTGTGTGAGACCAGAGACCCTGAGCTGTGTGGTTGAGGTGGTGTGTTCCCCACCCTGACAGGGACGCGTCTGTAGTGACTACAGCTTGTACCTCCGGATCGTAAAAGGGTTTCCCCTTTGACAGGTTCTCTCATGTCCAGCAGTGAAGACTTTGTACAAGTGTTGGCGAAACGACCACTAGATCGTCCCACTGACCAATTGCCTGAGACCACTTTCGCCAACCATTCTTGCATGGGTCGCAGGCACGTGTGGGGGACCAGGTAAATACATGACGCCATCATGCCTAGCAAACACATCGCTTTGGGCTCCCTTATCTGGCAACCGGACTGATATTGAGGAATTTGCAGTAGTATATTCCGAATTCTTTCCTCTGATGGAAAGGCCAACCCCTCTTGAGTGTTTAGGACAGCTCCTAGGAAGTGTTTGGAGGTGCTTGGCACCAGGCTTGATTTTTTCTTGTTGATAGAGAAACCCAATTGGAAGAGGAGGTCGGTTGCTCGCTCTTTGGATGTTGAATCTGCAAATTACTGGGGTCTCCCCCGTGATGAGCCAGTCGTCCAGGTAAGGGTACACCGGATTGCCTCCCTGCGTAGGTGTGATGCCGCCAGTACCTTGGTGAATACCCTTGGAGCCGAGGCTATACCGAAGGGCAGCACCTTGAACTGGCAGTGCTCCCTGTCCACCTTGAAGCGCAAGTACCTTCTGGGCGCTGGGAACATGGAAATATGAAAATAGGCATCTTTCATGTCCAATGTTGCCATGCAATCCCCCCTTTTTAGGAGGGGGATTACTTCTTGGAGAGTAGTCATGCAAAATGTTTGGTGCTTGATATACTTGTTTGCAGGGCGTAAGTCTAATACTAGGCGCATTGTTAAGTTGAATAGATACCCTTGTTTACCTGGTTGCCCGGGACGAGTTCTATCGCGTCCTTTGCGAGAAGATTGACGATTTCCTCAAGGATGATCTTCTGGTGGTCCAGTGAATGTATCTTTTGACATGGAGGGTGGTTGCGGGGACGCTCTAGCAGTTCGATGCAGTATCCCGCGGACACTGTGGACAGCACCCATCTGTCCGATGTGATCCCTTCCCATGCTTGGGTGAAGTTGGAAATGCGCCCCCCTACTGGGGATGCATGGGAAGGGACCCTGAGCGGAACCTCACTGCTTTGCGGGAGGTGTACCGCCACCTCTGCCTCTACCACGGGCCCTCTTGTTACCTCTGCCGTAACTTTGGGTAGTCTGCTGGTTGCCACCCCATGATGTACCCTGTGTCCCTGTGAATAATTGGAGCCCCTCTGGTAATTTTGTCCGCGTGAGCGGCGAAAATTCCTATTCCCTCTTTGATTAGTGGGCTTATTAGTCACCTGTCCTAGGGACTTTAGAGTATCATACTCGTCTTTGGCGGTTTTTAATGCGTCCTCTACCGCTTCGCCAAACAAGACATTCGGTTCCACCGGCATGTCAATAAGGGTTGCCTGGGTCTCGGGTTTAAACCCTGAATGTCTTAGCCAAGCGTGCCTCTTAATGACAGTGCTTTCTGCAATGAGCCATCCTGCATTATCAGCGGCGTCAAAGGTTGTCTTCAGAATGCAACAGGACACGGCTCTACCCCCCACCCCCCGCCCGACGCAATTTGGGGCAACTGACCCTTTAGTGGTTCCGGTGCGGAGTCAATGAGAGCAGCTACCTGCTCCCACAAGTGGCAATTATAGCTTGCCACCAGAGTGGTGGTAAGCGGAAGTGGAGGCTACTTTTCTTCCTAAACCGCAGATTCTTTTGCTCTCCTTGTCTGGGGGAGCCTCCAATGATGAGAGGTGTCCCCGCTCTCTTTCTGGTGTTAGTGATTACCAAGGAGTCAGGCTTGAGTTGACCCCTTATGGTAAAGAGGGTCTGACTGGGCAGCCCTGAACATCATCTTTATTCTTGGGTTTACAGCCTTAGTGAGATTAGGATTGAGAAGGGAAGGATCAATTCTACGTTGGATTGATTTGAGAATAGGAATGTCTTGAGCAATGGGTCTTTTGTCCCCCACTAGCTCCTCTGCAAAGTCCCTCTCTTCCTGCGCCCCCCGCGTATCTATGTGGAAGTGCTCTGCAGTTTTATCCAACACCGGATTTAGAAGGGGCTGGTTATCTATATGTGAGGCAGAAACCTGTGGTTCCTTGTTAACCGGGGAGTCCATATTATAGACCTCCGCCTCGTCTTCCTCCTCCTCATCCTGGCCATCGTCATCTCCATAATACTCGACCCCAGCTTGGTAGTCTAGCACCAACACGTCTGGGTCATCCCCATACTGTTGGTAAAGCTGAATATGGTAAGGGTCTGAAGACAGTCCCTGAGCTGGAGTATCAAGCCTAGATCTCTTATTAGGAGACTGGGGATCCTTGGATCCTGAAGGAGTAGCATTGTCAGGGGTATATCTAAGAAAATGCTGTGGATTTTTTTCATAAAAATTAGCTAAGGAAGACATTCTCATCACCCTGTCTATGTCCTCAGTGCTCCATTCTCTGGAACTGGGGACGACCACCTCCTGTTGAGGTTCATCTTCTAATCCCATATCGTAAGGAGTGGGAGGGGTGAGCCTGGGTGTATTGACAGGGACAGGGGTCTTAGATCTGTCTTTATCGGACAACCTGTGTTTGTCCTTGTGGACCTGGGGTGCAGAAGTTGAATGTGTAGACTTTTTCTGCTGTTTGTCCCCTTTCCTGTGAGTGGAAGAGTGTTTCCCTGACGGTTTGGCCTTATCGGAATCTTTTAACGCCTGGAGTCGAGATTCGGGGTACTCTCTCTCTTTTGAGTGCGCACATCGGGACACGGAGGCAGACGCTGAACGGGCTGCCGGAGCAGACTTTGGGTGTGCGGCTTGGGGATGGAGGTCAGATTTGTCTTCTGACGAACGTAACTCCGTTACTTTAGGGAGCGAGGCACTCTTGGCAACTGTGGACGGTTGCCGTGTGTCGTGCGGCGATCTTGACCTGGAACGCCCAGAGGACACCGATTCGAAGGACGGCTCTCTTTGTGCCTCTTTCTTCCGTGAACTCGACGCGCATGTCGCGTCTCGGTTGGCCTTAATGTTCTTAGGTGTAGAAGAAGATTGGGTAGCGCTCGTGTCGCCGGGTGTGTTCCCCATAACTGCCCTGCCGGACAGTCCTCTGAGGACGGGGACTAGCCCTTGGGTGTCTTTCGACACCCCTGTGCCCTCACCGTCCGAATGGGTGGCATTGCTGCCGTCACTGAAGGCACCCACCGCCTCCATGGCCTCAAGCTGCCTGGCGTGGTGGGCCCAACGTTTAGTGGAGCGGTCCTTGTGTGTTTTAGCTTTAAAAAGCCTACATGCTCTGCAGTTAGCTTCGGGGTGGTCCCTCGGCAAGCAGAGATTACAGGTGGCGTGTTTGTCAACCCCAAGGGTACTTGTGGTTGCACTTGGGGCAAAATTTAAATGGTGTACTCTCCATATGTCACCTTATGGCAGCGGGCTAGTGTGTGTAGGAAAATAAAGAGTGTAGAGAAGGTTTCCTACCCCCCACTTGCAGGGCCGAGGCCAGAGGACTTCCAAGGCCCAAAGTCCGTCGTGCAGCTCTCGACGGTTTTTTGTTCTTCGGACCGGCGTTGATCTTCGATGCCTCGACGTGGGAGTGAAAGAACGGGGAAATGAATATCGATTTTTTGTAAAAATGGCTTAAGCCAGTGAACTCAGCGCAATGCTTCTGACAATTATGGCAGAAAAAAAAAATCTGAGGGTCCTGCACGCGTGAGGGATCATGGGTAGAGTGGACGTCACACTAGGGATAGTATTACTGGCACGTCCTATGTCGACGCTTATTTTCGAGTTTCGAAAAACAAACTAATACTCTGCAGCTTCCACTAGATGTCGGCCTATGCACAGCATGTGATCTAAGCAGATTCCACAAGCCTCAGAAATATATATACATATAATTAGCAACCCCTAAAGTAATCCCACTGGTGCTTGAGCAAAATATAAAAGGTGCATCACGTATGTATCACATATGTAATCACCAAAAAATGAGTCTCAGCCAGACCTTTTTCATTTCCAATATATTGTGAGCATAGAGGAAATGAATTCAATACTCAGGCAAAAAATGAGGCAGAACGACAAATCGTTCCCAGTCTCTTGGGTCATTGTTCCATTTAGAGCAAAATCCTATAAATGGTACCATGCATAATCTCAACTTTAGAAACACTCTACTAAGAAAAGTTTCAACCTCATCTAAACATGGTCCTGTGTTGTGGATACTATTTCAAGGTAGCCCTTCAATAAGCAGCAACCTGTGGCACTGTTAAGATCTTTTGTGATTGAACAATCATTACAAGACTGGTTCAAACATGCTTGAAATGTCAATAATTATACAAATATAACGGATAAAGATATTATTACAATAGTTTTAGGTTCTGCTATGCAATGTCTTTAACAATGTTTATTTCAGCATTCTAAAAAAGTTTGGAATTTCTATATTGTATTGATATTCATATGTATTGGACGTTTGAACAAAAATGTATAAATATGTTTTTTTTAAACTACAAAGAAATGTTTTGTTTGTTGCTCATTACAGGCTTTTCCCAAAAGTAGTTTGTGCTCAGATTTTACTGACTATAATTCAGCCAGACTAATGCTTTGGCTCCCACCACTTCGTCCAGAGCCCCTAAAATTTGGTGGCGGCAGCTGAGACACAACTTTACCTAAAGCAATAACGGTTTCAATTTCACATTATCTAGCCCTCTTAGTCCCAATTCAGGTCTTAACTGTTCGTTTGGTGTGCTGTGGGGTAGAACGAGGAGCAATATAAAAACCTGATTTTTAAATCATACTAATGGAGACAATATACTATAGAGTGCAGCACACAGCCTGTCTGAGGTATATTTTGACAGCTGGTAGTTTTGCTTGCCATCGATCGCACTCTGAGAAATGCCAAATCTCAACACCATGACATGAAAATGTTTTGCTTTTACAAACCTGTGCACTCCATGTAACCTTTTGGCTCAAATGAACCCCAAAGTAATCTAAATGTTTATTTATCCTTTTGATTACATGACCTTTCAAAGAAATGTTTAGCTTTGGCGCCTCTAAGCACTACAGGACACGCATTTGTTTTGTTAATAATTAAACTTTCACTGCTGACGGCTTACTTTTTTTTTTTTTTAATATGCTTCTATAGGTCTGTCTGAGTCTTTGAAATTTGTCTGCAAAATACAATATTCCGAATTTCAGTGCATCACCCTCTTAATTGGTAATCCCAGAAATCATAGAATAGAAAGAGAAAAGAGGGCCAGCCCAAAGCCTTCCCTAAAACACTGTTGTACTACAAAGCATCTGGTTAGGTCGAACCTAGCTTAAAAAACAAATACCTGACTAAGCAGCATTTATTGAATGTATTGTATTGCATTAACTACCTCAATCAAATAGACTGAGTGATTTTTAAAGAGTCAGACAAGGTAAGGCATTATAATCATTCTGCATGTATACTAAAATAGAGTCCAAATGGCACAGGACATTTTGTACGATCCTCTAATGCAGAAAGTTAATTTCTCAAACGCAAATACATTCAATATTTTAGAGCACCGCATATGCATGAGGAGTATCATCTCTGTTTGCCATAGACACAATTACCAGCTTTGCAGTCAACAAATTGCTGCACATAGCTCTCTGGGTGTAAACATCGGAACAGGATTACGTGGGAGTCCCAGGAATGTATAACTTGGATCATTTGTTAGTTCAACTCCGTTATTCCTTTACTTGTAGATCTAACCTGAAGCCAAAATCTTCAGAGTTCAGGGCATCCCCAGAATAAAAAAAAGATTAGGGAGACCCGATCCCCACACTCCTCCAGCAACCATCACCATGGGCTTGGCACACTACAATTTAACCTCAGTATACCACCTGTGTACAATAGTTATTTTTCTATATGTACGGTACACATTGGTGTCTTAGCCCCCCTCCTATGTATTAAGATTCCACTGTTCATACTATACATTTCTTAGCAACTCTGGTCACCAGGCTCCATGATGGGACCAGCCCACCAGATCAGACGCTCCAACCTCATCAACACAAACTTGGACATGAGACAGTCAAAGTACAGGGTGTTATAGACCGTTTCAAAGACTTAACATTTCGGTTTGAATCTGTGTGATGGGATAGTGATCGGCCTTATCTCTTAGCAATATCGTCCCAAGTGACTAGGGTAGACTTTGTAAAGGGTTGCAATACATGTTTGATGACCTCGAGGATACTTTTAACTATGGTTGCATCCATATAGCTTTTTCGGTTACAATCTGTTCAATATAGCACTAGTGTTTTCGAAAGGAGTTTGATTCCATTCAGAAAATATTTTTCGACTGTGGTGCTCTTCGAAATTATATATAAACGAGCAGGAGTTACAACCAGCTCCTGAATGTCGGGCAACACCCAGTAGGCAGGAGCTACTGCTGGGAAACCAGGAGTGCACACAATGCACCGCAAATCTACCTTCCACAGGAGATGCAAACAAACGTTTTGCCCATTATGAATGATCCATTACACTTAAATGTGTCCTACTGCATCTTTATGAGCATTCTCAAATTTAATGTGACATATGCATGTTTGTAAGGCACCAGTTTGCCTGGGTAGCCAAAATTAGTTTCTGGTAGCTGCTGGTTTTAAGCTAACCAGGCTAAACCAATATCACATACGGAAATGGGGCATGGAAACGAGATGAAGCATCAAGAATTATTCTCACACGAGGAAGCCAATCCAAGGAAATCCCATAAGCCAAAAACGACCGCAAAGACTATACCAGAAGGCGTTCTTGAACCAGCAGTAGAGCAAGAGCAACAAAGCGCAAACGGGTCCCAACAGAAACGGTGCAGACGACCCATGCAAGAGTCCCTTGAAAGAAGTTACTAAAGGGCAAAATGGGCAATCAATTACGATAAATGTCGACAACACGGAAGAATCAATAGACAAAGACGATGAAGAAGTTTCACTGACAACTATGGAAACCCAATTTCAAATTGAACTCAACACAAACATGTGAGAATTCAAATGACTGGTGCATAGGAAAGAAACCAAAGGCACCCGGACAAAATACACATGTCTACACCAATAGAGAGAAAGAAAAAATATCAATAAGAGTAAACAAACACGAAAATTCGCTGGCGGACGACATAAGAGAAATAGAAAGAAGATCAAGATTCATTGAAAGAATGAAACCCGGCGACCAATGGACCCCCTAACAGAAAAAACTCTTGAACTCATACAAAAAGAAAAGAGAAAAGCTCAAGGAAATGTACTGGATGCTCTGCTGAACCATGAAATAAGCAATCAAACACAAGTGGGGGGCAACAACAGTGATTTAACAAGACAAAAGCGCATATACCATAACTCAAAAGATGGGAAAGGTGATACAATAGACAAACAAAGGAGGCAAAAGACCAAGACCACATCCACACTCGAGCAACACAATAAAGGACAAACTCCCGAAAGTGCAAAACACATACTGGGCCTAGACTCGAAACCAAATCAAGCAATAGTCAACGAAACAACAACATCAATAGACGCAAACAGAACACAGATAGTTAAATCATCAACAGCAGCTGGGATTCCAATCCACAACAACGTGATGGCTGCGATGTGCATCTCACTAGCCCCCTACACAAAACTCTATGAGACATTTAATGAAAATGTCAAAGACAACACAAACATCCTAACAAATATATATTTTTTTTTGTTTTTGTGTTTGTTCCAAAATTGAACTTTACAAAATTGCATTCCTTTATTTCCGCAAACCCTCAGGGGCCTATGCCCAGGGTTTTCAGTGTTTCTTGGATGATCTTTACCAAGGCGATTTGCCACGTTGTTCGATCTCCTCCAATCAGTCTTAGCCACCATTGGTCCGCGTCAAAGTGTTAATTTGCGAGTAGGTGGTCAAGGTAAGCTGATCTTATCGCTTGGTTTTTTGGGCAGATCATTAGTAGATGGCCAATTGTTTCCTTTTTGGCGCCACAGAATCGGCATTCGCTTGTTTCTGAGATACCTCAAATGTGGCGAATCTCGTTTGTTTCGATTAAGTTCAGTCTTATCCTGAGTAGGTAGTTTCTGGAAGCCCTGTTAGGGAATTTTTTGATGTACCTCTGGAGTTCATTTACTTTGCACTGGGTATGAGGAAGATGAGTTAGAAGTTTGTTTGCTGTGGCATCTGCTATGGTGGTTGACCAGTCCAGATTTTTAAGTTTTTCGGTCACAGCTTCTGTACAAGCTACTGAATCCAGTAAAACTAGATTTTCGGTTTTCCATTTTGTCAGCATTTTCACTGTGTCCATTTTCATCTCCTCGCCAATCATTGTGTAGATGTTTTGTTTATCTTGGGCGATGCACTTGCGATAAAGCAGGACCGAGTTGATATTTACTGTGCCTGCTAAAGAGAGGAGGCTCCATTCTCGTCGAATCGCTGGCATTGAGGTTGAATTTGGCAAGCACAACACTTTTCTCCAAAAATGCCCTTCCAGCTTTGTCCAGAATTTTTTTGGAATTTGGGGCATTGCTTCGGCTCCGTATGTAATTGATGGTACTACTTTTTTCTTATAGAATTCAATTACCGGGACTGGAGAGTTTTCCGAATTTGAGGTCTATGGCTTTGCCTTGTGCTGCTAGTTTTCAGATTTTTATTTTCAGGCTTTCTTGCATTGCACTTTCTGTGCGGGAACTGTCGAGGGTCACGCCCAGGTACTTGAACTCTTTTGTTCTTTCAATCTTTATATCTTCTAGATACCATTTGAATGTGTCCGATCTTTTCGATGCCGATTCTAGAACTAGTATTTTTGTTTTTTCTTTGTTGATTTGCAGATTGTTTTTCACTGTATAGTGTAACAGATTTGTCAGTTGTCTCTGTAGGCCTATTTGGGTCTGGTCGAACAGAGCGAGGTCGTCGGTGTACATAAGGCGGCTAATTTGTACCTTGGCCAGTTTTGGCGGAAAGGTTTTTGTAAGATCTTCTGTTGCACTGTATTCGCCCATATATGCGAGAAATAACTCTGGAGCGAGAGGACAACCTTGTTTGACCCCCCCTACTTGTGGGGATTTCTGCTGAAACTTGATCTTGCGGGGTTAATCGTACTCTAAGAGTGGTGTTTGTATGCAGGGCCTTCAGTGGTAGAAGGATCTCCTTTGGACATTTCCATCCTTCAAGTTTTGACCAAAGTCGTGACCTGTCTACCAGGTCAAAGGCCTGGGAGAGGTCAACGAATGCCACAAAAGATCTTGGTTTTTCTTCAAGGACCTTGCTTTTTAAAATGCTGATGACCAGGATGTTTGCTGCTGTACCAACATTGTTTTTGAAGCCAGTTTGGAATTGGTCTCGGCATGGTGCAAGTTTGGTCCAAGTTTGCAGCCTTTTCAGCAGTAAGGCTCCGAAGACCTTTCCAATGCAGTCTAGGAGGGCGATTGGCCGAAAACTTGTGGGGTCACACACATCCCCCTTTTTGCAGATCGGAACGATGGTTGCCTTGGTCCACGATGGAGGGATGGATTTAGAATTTGCACATCTCATGAAGATCTTTTTTAGTAGTTTTGACCACTCAGCCGGATTTTTTTAAAGTCCATATTGGAAATCCCATCCGGGCCAACCGCTCGTATGTTTTTTAGTTTTTTTAGAGTCTCGAAGATTTCTTCTTGGTCATTGAAACATAACCAGCTCGAGGGGTCATTTTCTCTAGGCTCACCATCCTCCTTTGTTGCAGATTCAAAGAGCTTTGAAAAGTGGTCGATCCATTTCTGCTCCCCTATTGAATTGATGGAGTTTTTTTTCGATAATGTCGTGGTTTTTATGAGGGACCAAAATTCTCTTGCTTTGTTGCCGCAAATCGCCTTCAGTACTTTCTCCGAATCTTGCTGGTAGAGATTTGTGCGGTGGTTCTTGACCCAATTTCTGTAGTTTCTTGAGGCTAGTTTTGACGCTTGGTCGCTCGACTGTGTTTGCTTCAGTTGCCTCTTGATTTTTCGAAATTCACGTCTTTTTTGGGCTAACTGGGCATCATAGGTATGTTTATGGCCGGTGTTGGTTGTTTGGGTTGACTTTTTTGTAGAGAATGCCACGAGCAGAGGCACATAGTCAGGATCGGTTTGTCGACGAGCCATGTTTCTTGAAGACAAATTACGTCGAATGATGCCAAATCGGCGTTGTTTCGAGTCGTCAAGTGGGTGTGTCCACGAGTGTTCCAGGAGCAAATTGTTAGATCTGTGGGGAATTTGTCGGCGGCAAGGTGTCGTTCTCGGCGCTCTGCCAACCTTCGAGTTGCTTTTTATTCAAGTTTTTTGCAAGTACATTTGGCAGCCAGGACCAGATTCCCTGCGGGTTGTCATTTAGTTGTTGGGTTACTGGTTGTTTTGTAGGGGGTAAGTTGCTTGTTTGCAGCGCCTTAGGCGTACCTTTTTTTGACAGTTCGTTATTCGCTGAATTCTATTGGTTATTTTGAGAGTTTAGGTCCGTTTGTCCCGCTTCTTGGGTTCCTTTCGGTTCTTCTTCCAAGGTCCGCCTGCTCCTGGGACGGTTTCTCAGTGACCGGGTGGTTCTTTATCCCGTTACTCGCAGTGGCTTTGCTTTTTGACGTCCTTAGGTCGTTTTCCTGGGATTCTCTCTGTTCTTTAGGTTTCGTCAGGTTTCCGAGCACCTTAAAGCCAAGTTTAGATAAGTCCTCTGCTTCGTTGGTTATTAGCATCTGTATTTTCTTTGAAGGGATGTGCAAGATTGTTTTTGCTCTATGGTTAGAATGATAAGGATCCACAAGTTTCAGGTCCTCTGATTTAATCTGGCGAAGTGCTTGGATGAAGCCAAAGAGGTTTAGCACACCTTTTCTGTTAAGAATTATTTTGTCACGATTTTCTGATCGTTGCTCTATTTTTAGAGTCCAAATGGATATTTTGGTGGGATGGCGTCGGTCATGGTATTTTTCAGTTTTTGATTTGTAGTGGGGTCTCACTGACGGCTCGTTTTCTTGAGGTCGGTGATCCTTTGAGCTCTTTTTATTTGATTCACGTCGAGAATCGTCTCTGCTTGATTTTCTGTCTCTTTCTGTGTGTTTATGTCGGTTCTCCAGTTTTGGGGTTTCTTGGTGCAGAGATGGGGGCTCAGATTTTGAGGTGAATGAAACTTTTCTTTGGCTAGTTTTGTTTTGGTCTTGAAGTGTGGTGAAGATTGTTTCTTCGTTCTTCCATTGTATAGAATGGAGGACTCTTTTGCTGATACAGTGGACTACTCCTATTTTCCCTTTTCTCAACTTGGTCATTTTCAGTTTGCGAACTACTTTTCAGGTCCTTTTCCAGATGTTCGCTGATGTTCATTAGTTGGTCGTCGTCCAGGAAGTCTTCTACAGTTCTTGGCAAGCATTTAGTTTGAGTCATTTGTGATCTTAAAAACGAGAGGAGGGTCCTGAGGAATGGAGGGGCTACCCTTTAAGGGATGGATCTTCTTTGCCTTCTGGAGTGTGGGCCCAGGTTCCGATGTGTCCGTTTTCCCTGTCGATGTTCCATGTTGTAGGCAGAAGATCGGGTAAACCTGATCTTTGTCGTTTGGTTCGATTGGATTTCCGTTTTAACTTGGAGATGGTTCTTTTTCGGTGTGTTCGATTCGCTGTTTGGGCGGTCTGCATGATGTTTCTTCACTAATATATATGATTTCACTTTGATCGTAGTTGACCGCGCCATTTTTAGTTGTAGTACCCGAAAATACAAATTGAGAGGGTCCTTGTAGGGCATCAGTTTGTGTGTGCCCCCAAGAGCTCTTAGGTTTGGGTTCCATTACTGACATTTTGTTCGCTTCCGAGCTTGTATAGTTAAGGTTAGAGGAGTCTTTGCTTGCTTTTATAGAGTTTTCTTTCGCGGTAATGAAGCCTTCGATGAAGATTAGCTTTGTGTGGAGCATGGCCTATCATTATGGCCGACATTATTGTCGTTAAGTCTGGGTTTTTTTTGGTAGGGGTTTCTTTCTGCGCTCCCAATAGGCCTGATTGGTTTCTGTTGGGAGCCTCACAGTCGCAGTCTTGGGTAACCCTCGGCTCCTGGTGATGGTTCGATGTTCGGAGTTCGCGTGTAAAGTGAGGGAGAGAAGATCTTCTCGCTGAACTTTGACCGCCATAGAGCAGCCATTCTGCTTCTCCGGATATTCTCGGGTGTTGGGATCTTGAGGGTTTGGGTTTCAGGAAGACTTCCGGGTGGTCCGGCGCGGATGTTGTTTGGCTTCCTCGCCTGCCTGTCTCCAGGCTTTCGGCCGCTTTCTTGGGTTCGAGGATGCAGGGCGGGACTGCCTCTACGTCTCCTAAGTCTTTAGTTGGTGAAGATTCGGAGGGTCGATTTGTGGTTGGAGGCCCCGATGGTAGGGGCGGTTCGTCCGCCCCCGTTGCTGTATTCAATTCGGCTTGTGCAGGCTCAGCTGCCAAGGTTATAGGAGAGTTGTCTTTTGTAGTGTTTAGAGCCCTGCTGGCTGTGAATATTGGGGCAGTCTTTCTGGTCTTCACTGCTGGTTGCAGGTCCGTCAGGGCCTCGAGTATTTCATCATCTGTTAGTTCCGTGAGACCTCGTGTTTTCTTTTGCCCTGTCTGGCAAACAGTTCCTTTAAGGAGTTGCCTATCATAGTTTTGGGGATGGATTCCACTGGTGCTTTTTGCTGTGTCTTCTTAGTTTGGACAAGTCTTTTTGGGTTTTTGTCCTGTTTTTTTCCCCGATTTTTTTGTGTTGGTCAGTTCGCCCTTTGAAATTTGGCCGCTGGTTTTTTTCTTTGAGGGCTTGATTTGGGATCATAGATGTATTCCCATTCTTCAGCGTTCTCAGGGGAAACAGTTATTTCTCCGGCTGTCGTTTCATTTTCTTCGGATGTTCTGCAGTTCCACTGGTCTCCTCCGGGGGAGCCAGCAGATCTGCGCTGGATTCAGACTCGCTCAGGTGCGATCCGCCCGCTGGTTCCGTGGACGGGTGGAGTAGTGAGCAGGAGGCTCCGGCGGGCTTAAGGGCGCCCGCGTGTATCAGGGCGCGAGTCTCCGTGGCCAAGACCGCTAAAGCTGCCACGCCATTTCGCCCTTGCGGGTCTTCCACTCTTGGAGTCAGGGACTGTTTGCCAGCCTGGCTCGCGGCATGGGACAGTGATCCTGCTCGTCCGCTTGGAATCCTCTGTTCCAGGCAGACGTCCACGGTAAGAACCCGTTCTTGTAGAGCGCAGCCATTTGTTGGATTTGCGGCTTTTGCCTGCCTCTCTGCCGCCGCTTCCTGACCAAGCCTGTGCTCCCGTGGAGGCAAAACCGTCGTGGTCGGTCCTCCGGCCGGCCAGTCGGGGCAGCCTGTGTCGCAGGACATGGGCTGGAAGGTCGCGGAGAGTTCCTCGTGTGCGTTGTTTGCGGCGGCGTTTTCCTTGTTTTCAGAATTAAATTTTGCTGTAGCTTCCGTCTCATTGGTCTTTCTTTTACTTGAAGCTTTTTGTATTTTTGAAGATTCAGACAGTGGGAAACGAGAGTCCGCCCCAGGTTCATCGCTCATCTTTGGGGATTTCTGGCTAGTTGTTGCCACTTTTTTGGGGTGCTGTGATCCCGTTGATGTATGATTTAGGTCGCTGCCCGTCAAGATGGTGTTTATGGGTAGCAGAGCTTGTGGTCTCAGTTTGACCAGGTGTTTGGCGGAAAACAGTAGGGTAGCGGGCGGTTGGAGTTGCCGTGAACGTCTGAGGCGCATTGTTTCTTCATCCAATGTGTCGCTTGCGATGTTGGGGCTTTGCTGGTGCCGGAGGTCAGGGGCGGTTGCCATGCCTCTGCCGGTCCTGTCAGGGACTGCAGAGACTGCAACTGACTCTGCTCGGACTCCGCGACCGCTCCGCGGTGTAGCTGGGTAATTGTATCCACCCAGGTAGTAGAGAGCAAGAACAGACTCGGAGAGCAGGAGAAAGGGTCCGACCTGCAGAGACTGCAACTGACTCTGCTCGGACTCCGCAACCGCTCCGCAGTGTAGCTGGGTATTGTATCCACCAAGGTAGTAGAGAGCAAGAACAGACTCGGAGAGCAGGAGAAAGGGTCCGACCTGCAGAGACTGCAACTATAACAGATATACAAAATAAAATTACTGAATTGGTAACATTTACATCCAAAATCACAGAGAGATTGGACCAAGAAGTCGAAGCATCGGCCACCTGGCAAAGAAGGCTTTGGGACTTGTCATGTAATGACCAAGGTGAAAAAAAAAATCAAATAATGGGAGACATGATGGACACAATAAAATGGATGAGAGAAACACTAGAAGGAAAAGATCGAGATGAGGGAAACTCACAAAGGACGATAACAAATAATCAGCAAATTGGAATTAGATATGAAACAATCATATCAGACACCCAAAACGAACTTTACTCTGAAGCAATGAAAAAGAGAGGAGAGCAAGTCAAAACGGAAATAACAGAACAAGAATTGGAGGCAATACAAAAAAACAGACAAGAAGATAAAAAAGGAAAAAAAGTACAACCAGGTGATGATCCATCACAAAACACAACCCATAGGGTAAAGAAATCAACAAAGAAGGGGGAAATCACAAATGGCAAGGAGCAACAGAAAAAGTTACAATCCCAACAGACACACAAAATATTGCATGAAACAGGACACAAGGAAAATAGCTGGAAATAAATGTGAAACAGACAAGGAAGTAAAAATTGAAGGCAGATGAAATATACACCGTATTTCACGTGTAAACAGACCCGTTCTTTTCGACGAAAAAAGATAAACTACAACGAGGCCCAACAAAATTACCTTAAGAAAAGAAAGTAGAAAAAGAAAAAAAAAGAAAATAATTTTAAAAAACATATCAAAGAAAAAAGGAAATAGCTCAAGAGCTTTTCTACAAAACATTCATACGGTGATAGTAAAAGAAAAAGGAGAGATTACAAAAGAAAAACATCCAGTCTGTCAACAATCACAGCAAAATAGACAAAAAAGGCAAACACCTGAGAAGTGTCATGGTCACTGGGCAAGGACCACCAGTTCCATCATATAAAGGGTCCAGGTGGACCAAGTCCTGGCGCCTTTGGCGCCAGGCTCATGAGAAAGTGTGCTCTGCACACTTTATTCCTGGTGCACATGTTATTTCCTCCACTACAGGGTCCACACGTGCATCCAGGACGGGCGTGGCCATAGGAAAACATTGGGCTGCACGTGCAGCATCCTTTGGGAGTGGCAAGGTGGGGCCACAAGGCGGAGCCAAGGGGGCGTGGCTGAGACCAGGCTATTTAAGCCTGCCCCGCCCACGTGCAAGCGCTTTGCGTTAGTCTGCTTATAGCAGCGTAACGCTCACCGCTGCCGCCGCCAGAAGCGCTCTTACCTGATTCAGCGATACCATTGCTTGAAGCGCGGATTACCTGACTCCAGCAACATCTTCAGCACGCATCTTACCGATTGCAGCAATACCATCGCCTGAAGCGCATGTTACTTGACTCTCCCAATCCCATCGCCTGCAGCGCATCTCACCTGATTCCAGCAGTCCCCACATTCGGAGAGCATCCTCACCTGTTTCGGGCATCCAAGCTACGTGGGAGCTCATCTCGTCCAGCATCCTCGCGGATCCATCCATCCAGCAACCGCTGGCAGGTCTTCGGATAGCCGCTTCTCGTCAGATGTCGCCAGGCCATCCCTGCAGGAGAAAAAGACAAACAAGGTTAGAAATAACAAAGACATTACGCTAAGGTCGCGCCCAACACATTCCTCGCGCTTGACCTTAGAACCAAACTTACCTTCTACTTGGGACATCGTAAACTCCTCAGGCCCCATTTGGACTCGCTTCCAACACTGCGACTCCACTGGGCCTTCACCACCTATTGGGAACAAGGAAAGCCATTACAAGGGATATGGACAATAATCACGGAAAAAAACATTACAAAAGGATATGGACAATAATCATTGTTGATAAACACTTACCTTCGAAATGGATCAGCCACAGCCGGTCTGGGCTGCCACGCACATGGACCAGTGAAGAAACTAGGTCCATTAAAGGCGCCCCTGCAGTTGAGAAGCAGGACGGAGAGCTCATCCTCATAAATAAACAGGTGAAACTATATGGGCAAACGCATGCTCACCTCATTCTCTGAGGAAGGGTTTGAGGGAAATCACAGTCCAACCACAGCATTCTCACTGCCTCTCGAAGTCTTGCAGGGGCAGTGTCAGCAGCCAGCGCAGACCACACTAGCGGAGCAGAGGAAGAAGCTTGCTACAGGGGAACCAATTCCAGGGAGGGCTGTAATCGTGCCCCAACGTCCCCACAGAGACAGATGAGCGTAACAGAAATCCGTTCATCAAGACTGGAATCTCAAATGTAAAAGATATAGACGAAAGAACAAACAAAAAAAACGGCATTGAAAATTGTATCAAAGTTAAATTGGAAAGCATCTGGAAAGAAAAAGACATGTTAATCTAAATAGGAATAATGTGGTGCACCTACTAAAGAAAAATCCTGCTCTCAAAAAAATACATCGATGAAAAAAAAGAGTAGCCCAAGTGATACTACACGTGCACTCCCCAAGGGTGAAAACATTATTAGTGACGAACAATGACGAACTTGAAAAAGCGGGAACGTAATCAGTCGAAAGGAGAAAACACTTACGGAAGATCAAATGAGGCAAAATCCAATAAAGATCACTGTAGCTAACCAGATGCAGGAGAATAAGGAATTCGGAAATAAAGGAAAATCAGATGAGGAAAGACCAGCTTGGTCATAGTTAGCCAAAATGTTAACAAACCCATAAATAGAATAACAAGAGGAGGATGGAAATGACCATCTGATATCGTGGAACACAAGAGGTCATACTCGCTTATTTAAAAAACCTAAGCCATTGTTAAAGAATGCAACTATAGTATGTCTGCAAGAGACATGGTTGCAAGAAACACTGACAAGTGATACCCACAAAGTTGTCATTAACCCTGCATTAAAAGGAGGAAAACGGAGACTATACACTGGGCAAGTGATCATGGTAAAACATGCAAAAAAGTGGAAATCTTAGAACATGGGAATTGTAACCCCTTTGTTCAATGGGCACTAGTAAAATTGACCATCAAGACCCTAATGGTAAACATTTACTGGAACCCTCTGAAAATAACGACTACCATGATAATAAATACAATAATGGAATTGATGAGACAACGAAAGGAAAGACCAATAACCATAATCTGTGGAGACTTGAATATTAAATGCCTGGATAAACAAGGCAAGTCATGTCTAGACAAATTAAGAAATGGCAAAGGTAATAACTCTAAATGGATCTAAATGGCTGAAGCTCATAATTTATTTATGCTAAATGGGCAGATAACAGGAGATACTCCCGGGAAATAAACCTAGCAAAATGGTAATCCAAAATCTATAACCAACTATATATGGATCTCAAAAGAACACCTAGACCAGGTAAAAAGCCTTGAAATTATTACACAAAAAGATAGCGATCACATAATCGTGAGACTGACATGGATATACCAAAAAGAACAGGCAAAAGGACAAAATGTCGGTCTCGAAATAAAGCACGGATGCAACCGAGTGAGACTAAAAAAAACAGATATTCTAAAGATGACGGAAAAATTCCAAGATGTGAAAAGAGAAGCTGGTGAGGATTTCATATGAATGGTTATTGACAACTTATTAAACAATGAAAATAGGAATTAAATTACCGTTATTAAAACCGAAACATCAATACAGTGAACTACTGGTGCTAAGAAGGAATACATTTAAAGAGGAAAATATAGAAATAAAGAAAATAATAATCAACTTATCGGAAAAAGTGGACCAAATAAAACTCAAAAAACAACACTATAAAAACTGGGTGATAGGATTAAAAAAACAACAACAAGAACAGGGGGAACTAATGATAAAGGCAATAGGACAACAAACAAGAGATCTATGGACACTGCTGAACTACCAGGCACTAAATCAACAAAGTAGGCTAAACAACATGGTAACAGAAATAGAGTGGATAAACCACTACTCTAGAGTTTTTGGAAGCAATGATGCTCATCAATGAAGTGAGGAGGAAACATGCAGTGAACAATGGGCCCTGGAAATCGATGAAAATGACATAGAAATAGCAATAACAAGACTCAAAAACTCTGAAGCAGCAGGACCTGAATGGTTAACAAACATGGAACTCAAAAAATACCCAAAGAGATGGGCAAAGTTCATCCTACTACTCTTCAAACAAATATGACATTTTAAGAAAATTCCCACTTCCTGGACCACAAGTACAATAGTTCCAATCTCCAAAAATGGTCCACGAGAAAATCCATCAAACTACAGACCAATAACGCTACTTGACGTTATTGGAAACATCTATTCGTCTTTCCGACAGAAAAGATTATCCGACTGGGCGGAAACATAAAAAATAATAAACCCAAGACCAACCGGATTTACTAAAGGAACAGGCACAGAACTCAACTTATTCATTCTATCAATAATGAAACTGAACTCAATGAGAAAAACTTCACTTAGCCTTTATAGAACTAAGGCAAGCGTTCGACAGTCAATCGGCAGAAACTGTGGCAGAAATTAAAAAACTGGAATTTTCCGGAAGCAATACTACAACCAATGAAGGCTTTGCAAAGGAATACAACACCACAAATAAGACTCAACAGTAAAGGGACACTTTCAAAAGAAAAAATCAAAAAGAGGAGTCAAGCAGCGCTGCCCTCTAGCAGCAACCCTCTAAGTTATACATCGCCGATCTTCCTGAATCACTGAAAGGCATAAATCACCACCTGCCCAAATTAAACAACATAGAAGTAACAACAGTATGCTATGCAGATGACTTGGTACTGTTAAACCGACAGACATAGGCCCACAGCACCTAGTAGAGGGACTCCAAACTTATATGGAGAAAAATGACCTGATAACCACACACCAAATACCAACAAAAATCAAAGATCCTAACAATCGGGGGTGGGAGGGAAAGGGTCTCATCAAAAGCATTTACATGGAGGTTCGGGCCATAGAAGCTCGAAACGGTGAAAGAAATTCGGTACTTGGGGATACTATTCAATCAATCGCCTAAGAAAGCTGGAAAAAAGATTGCATGACAAAGACAAAAATGTTATGTGCCCAGGGAAAAATAACGGACTATACGGCAAATTCTCAATGATACCGATAAATCTATTCTACGTGCAGAAAGTAATAACCATACTAACATATGGAGGGGAAGCCGGACATATCATGGAGATATGGGACAAATTAGAAAGTACATTCTGGAAGCCACTACTAAATCTGCCAAGATGCCTTCCGATCTCCACAATAAGAGCTGAAATAGGTCTGCAATCTCTCTACTCAGTTATATTCTGGAAATCAATTACTCTACTACGAAAACTGATCATGAACGACCCAGTGAATGGATACAAAATCCTTGTCCCCAAAGGAACAGGTAAAAGCAGCATGTTTTTAAACTTATGGAAAGACAAATGGTGTAAGTACCTCCAACAGAACGATTCAAATACAACAGAATTAATCGAGAACCTGGAAAGAGTGAAAAAAAAAAAAAGATTGCGATTGGTTAAATACAAGAGAAACAAAACTATTATATTATTCACTAAATTATACAGAAAACACACAGAAACATTTACAGATATGAATGGATATATTCCTGACAAACTGCTTCCTGCAAACGAGGGGGGGCCGTGGTACAAATGATGGGGACTGTAGATTCTGCAACACAAAAAAAACTGGAAATGGTGAAGCACCTACTACTGGAATGTAAAGCCGTATCTACAGACAGAAACATGGTGCTGAGCAAATACCTGAGGCTATACACAACCAGAACAGAAGAGTGGTGGAGCGAATTCCTACACAGAAAGAATATAAGACTAACATGTGCGGGAATAAACCTACTCGAAAAAATGATGTTGGAACTGAATTAAGAGTAGAAAAAGATGGTCTGGAACACAAAGAATTAATAAAATTGGACTCTAGATGAATTTTAAGAAATGGAAGAACATGTAACAAAATATGATTTTTTTTAAATTGTATTAAACTAACTCACTATAATAAAAAAAAAGGGGGGCGGATTGGTTTGCTTGTCCAGCATCCAATGGCAAAAACAAAGCCATTTTCCCTCATATTGGGAGGGAGTGGAACGTTTTCTGGATGGTAGCATCACCCTGAGGTTTTCCTGTGATCAACCCAAGTGGCCATAGGTCAATGAAGTAGGTGTTGGAGCACCAAGGAAAGCGACTGAGGGCAGGGATGAACTAACAAGCCCTCTGTCTGGTGAAGAAGGCTCAGAAGGAAGGGGATAGGAGAGATAGTCCACTTGCCATAAGTACTAGGGTCTAAGAAACAATGCCTCTGGTCAATGGGGAGCTATCAGGAGGAGTTCGGTCTGGCTCGAGGCTCAGAATTTCTGCAAGACCCTCAATCAGAGTATCAGGGGAAGTCATATGCAAACATATTGTTCTACAGTTTCGGCAATGTGTCCCTCCCCCCCCAACACACTTCTCCCTCTTCCCTTCCACAAGCCTTTATGGAGGCACTTGCTACTTCATTCCCATAGCAAATAAATCCACTGGGGGCAGCCGTTGGAAGTGAACGTCTCCTAGAAACCTTGTTTCCTCAGTTCCCATTCGTGATTGGCAGCTGATTTCCAGCCAATCTCGTCTGCCTGGACATTTTCTGTTCCTGCCATCTTGGCTTCTGTAAGAAGACTTTGCGCCCGAGTTCCCATTCCCACAAATATACTGCCGGGGCTCTCAGCGTCACCCATTGTGTGCCCCCTTTTTGTTGATGTAAAACATTGTTACCACATTGGCTTTCAGAATCAACACCCTGGAGCCGCCATCACTGGCAGAAAAGCTAGCAGGGCTAGGAATACTGCTTTTAACTGTAGTAAGTTTATTTGCTCTTGGGTGGCATCCTTGTTCCACATGTTGAGGATCTATAGGCTGCAAAGAGTTGCTCCCCAGCAGCTCAGGGACGAGTCTATTGTTATGTTGAACTGATGTGGTGGGTCCTGAAAAGCGGTTCCCATCCACAGGTTACTGTCTGATCACCACAGCAGATCTTGCTGCAGCCATGATGGAATGGGGACCACCTCGGTTAGCGGGTCTGACAATTGGAAACCGGTTGCTGAAAGGTGTAGCCGAGTTCGCTTCATCCGCAGGCAGGCCGTAGGTACCGGCAAAACACATCCATTCATCAGTCCCAACAGACGTAGGAACCACCAAGCTGTGGTCTGAGCATGAGAATGAGACTGTCTCCAGTATGTAGTTTATACATTTTTCTAGAGGGAAGAATTTTCCCAGCTCTGAAAACCATACGAAGCCTATGAAATCTAGCTTCTGAGTCAGTATCAGCATGGATTTCTTTACATTTACTGATGTCCTCAGTGCATACATCAGGTCTAGGAGGTATTGCAGATGTTCTGATGCTTGTGCTGGGGGCTGGGCTCTAATCAGTCAGCCGGCCAATTAAGGATACAAATGAACAGCTTTCTGGTGTAGGAGTTCAGCCAACACTGCCATCAGCTTGGAGAACACCCTTGGAGCAAAGATGAGGACTGAGAAGAACCTCGGCCTACTAGTCAGTCACCTGGCTAAAGTGATGATCGTATGAGAGCGGGCGTAAAAAAATCGAACTTTTGTTCAGTAAGAAAAGATTGAAGGGATAAAGCTCTAGCATTGTCTGCAAGGCAGCCTCGTTTTTCTAGAAAACACTAAAGAACTTGGAATAAAACCGCAACCCTGCTCAGATGGAGGTACCTTTTCTATTGCTTCTATAAGCAGCAGTTTTGGTAGCTCCTATGAAAGAGTCTGAGCCTCTTTGAAGGAGGGAGGGATGGAGATGGGAAATGAGGAAGAGGAATGTGATAGCCCCTTTGGACGACCAACAGGGACCAGTTGTTGCAGGTTATTGCCCTTCACTGGGTACGATGATGCACTCCACCTACTGGCGTGCTATGAATCTGCTTCTTTCGAGGAGCGGTCAGATCTGTGCTGCCTACTCCAGCAGTCGTGGAAGCCCTGACATTTTATGAACTCTTGGTAGTGAAGGACCGTCTCTGAATGCACGAAGATCCAGGCTAAGAGCTGGGAAAGATGTTGCCGTCTGCGCACTGTTCTTGTTATTTAGGTCGATGTCCATATCCGGGCTGAAGAGCTCCACCCCTTTTCTGGACGTCCTATTGAAACTTGGTAGCTTTGAGCAACACTTGACACATAATAGACGCACCTACGGACAGGCCCCTCGCAGCTGTGTCAAGGTGGTGATAAGGAGCCTCCATTAGGTCTTGAGACATTTGGAGGACTTCAGTCAAACGTGAGCAGAATCCAGCCTGAAACTCAAGGGGTAGGAGCAAATTTTAGTCACCCAGATCTTACACAGAAGTTAGGATCTGCTGCTGCCATTACTGATTCAACTTTGGCCTGCCTAAAGCTCAGGGGAGAGTTCTGGTAGACTTTTTTTCCCTGCATTGTCCAGAAGACAGTCTTGCTGCCCTAGAAGATTCTGCGAAGAAGATGTAGTGATTTGCTTGGCTTTAACCAAAGAGTGTAATAGCCGCCAGTATCATGAAGTGAGATGGAGGATGGCACATCATGCAAAGCTCCTCATCTGGACGAGACCTGTACCTCATATCCTCTTTGTTACTGGCTGGACCAAAATTGTTTTTTGCAAAATGTGTAAGGCCTCTCCCACCACATCTAGCTGAAGGTGCATACCCGACTGATACTGTGCCCTTCCTCAAAATGACTGAAGAAAGAGCCCCTTTGGTCTGTCGGTGGAGCATACTGTACTGGAATCCCCATGCACTCCATCAGGCCTTGTACCCTTGTCATGGAAAGCAGTGATTGACATGGATACCTCCTCACTGTCACCTGATGCTTCATCCTGGTTGACCGCTGTATCATCTGGAGGACAAGGCGGGAGAGTAGGTAGTGGAGGTGGCAGATCCTTCATTAGCATAGGAGGAGCAGGAACCATGTGTTGAATGCCCATGTTCCACAATGGAGGAGACAGCGGTGGAAGCTCTGCTGTCACTCCAAGGAGCTGCGGGTTGAATACTGGCTTTCACTGGTTGCAGAGAGGGGAAATAGCACTTCTTTCATGTGGCACTTAAAATACTGCCTCATTGGTCCCAAGTGCACCAGCTCTTAGAACTTGTTGAAGAACCGGTCTTCACTGGAGGGACCTTGAGTGGAAGATCCTGGTGAGGAACTCTGGCCCCAATTGCTGAAAGGCACAGAGATGGGAGAGGCAGAATACCCTCTCACACTGGGTGACCATTCTACTAGTGAAGAAAAGGATGGGAGCCCTGCAGCATCAAGAGGCAGCAGAGGAATAAATCGATGTGCTTCGGTGGGTGCTCTAATATAGCTGGAGATGCATCACCTAGAATAGTCAGAATCCAATCCGGAGACTGACTGATGCAGTGAGCAGCAGGGCCCAATGCTGCTGCAGACCATTTCAGGCCCTCACATGTTTACCCAGTGAGCTGAGTCGATGAGGGCTTGAATCGATTAAGGTGCGAGACAAAACTACCTCGGGACAGGGGTCCCTGGTACAAACCTGGTCAGAAACTGAAGGGGACCTTGAGGGGAACCGCAGTAACATGGCGGCTAACTGCAAGAGGCCCACATGGGGCCCTCCCGACTCGGGATCCCCCCAGAAGGGTATCGCCTGGGTAAGGTGCCAAATTAAATGGAGCTGGACTCACCCTCTTAGACTTGACGTTGGTCTTGAGGTTATCCAAAGCCTTTGTCTGAAAGATTTCCTCCTACCGAGTCAGTCAACTCCTGAGTGATTTAAAGGAAAGAGCGTTGCAGGGAACACATTGTGCTGTGAAACAGGCATGGTATCGAGAGAGACAGACTCAAAAATGGTGGTTTCAAAACGTTAATTTACTAAGGTTTCTGGGTTGGTGTAATACCGAACTGGTCCCAAAGCAAAAGGGATGGTTCCCTTAACTGATGTTTCTAAGGGCCGTTGAAGTCCAAAGTAAAAATCAGTCTGTCTGAACCTATGCTTACCCTCACTCGTTGACAAAATGTGTTAGGAAGTCTCTTAAAATAAAAATATAGTGGTTACACAGAAAATAGGAAACCAGGGTTGGTTTCAGGTGGTCTTCTCACCAGGTGTAGGTTGGTCAGTTTCACAAAAAGGAGCTGAATCAAAACAAGGCTGGTCAAGAGAACTTCGCCATAGTTCAAGCAGTAGTCTCAAACACTTTCAATGTCTAAAGTTCCTTGGGGTGTCCTTCCCCAAGCTTTAACTCTTTTAGCATCAAAACCCAATAAGTACTCCACTTTGTTAGGCCTCTCAGGGATCCCTTCCCCTAAGCTTAGGCCCCTTTTTGATTTAGACACAAGTTCAGCTTGTCCGGATGTACCTCTCCTTTTATAGATTCAAAATAAAGGGGTGTACCTGCACTAAATCCCTGGTCCTTCAGGTAAGATATATGAAGTTCAAAACAGGAGGGTGGACCAGTGGAAAGGGATGACACTGGTTATTCAAAAATATAGCATCATTGTATGTATTGCTTTTAAAATCAAATTCAGTTCATCACCATATATTTCATATATTCAACTTCCATACTTTCTCATTCATACATTCAACTTTTTTAAAAACCAATTTGCCAATTTGGACATAATGTATTGGTCTACTAATACAAACGTTTCCAAATAGTGATTATCACAAATGTTTACGACCCAGTCCTTATTTTCAGGTGTCGTGTTTTATCTGATTTGTTAGTTAACCAGAATGTTCACATAATCGTCAACACGTGTTTCGGTCCACATACAACAGGACTGACTGTCTTTGATTTTCCAAGACCTTCTTCAAGATGTAGGGCAAAAACTAATAGATCTGCCCTTGTATTTGGAATGGTATAAGCCATACGGTACGCGGGGCAGTTATCACAAGGGATTTTTCCTCCATTTTTATGACCATTGATGGTGGATTCGTGTGACTGGGTTGAAAGAACACTATAACCAGATTCACAGAGTCTGAAAAAGTACTTTAGTGTCTGGAGCCGGAGGTAATTTGGTAACATCTAGGAACATTGGAAGGCAATCCGTGTGGCTAAGAACAAGTAAAAACTGGTCTCAACTAAGTCAGAGATACCATGGAGGATTCATTTCAATTATCTACTCGCCACCCCCTGAAAGTGGCTTATAGCATTCCAAATACAACGGCAGATCTATTAGTTCCTGAAGAAGGTCTTGGAAAAATCAAAGACAGTCAGTTCTGTTGTATGTGGACAGAAACAAGTGTCGATTATGTGAACATTCTGGTTAACTAACAAATCAGATAAACACGACACCTGAAAATAAGGACTGGGTCATAAACATTTGTGATAATCACTATTTGGAAACGTTTGTATTAGTAGACCAATATATTATGTATAAATTGTCAAATTGGTTTTTAAAAAGAGTTGAATGTAGGAATGAGTAAGTATGGGATTGAGTATGTAAGGTGAATATATGAAATATATGGTGATGAACTGAATTTA
Organism: Ambystoma mexicanum; assembly: GCF_040938575.1. Taxonomy (NCBI): domain Eukaryota; kingdom Metazoa; phylum Chordata; class Amphibia; order Caudata; family Ambystomatidae; genus Ambystoma; species Ambystoma mexicanum. The sequence goes on along the minus strand of NC_090934.1, from coordinate 413,850,990 downwards.
TGATTTTAAAAGCAATACATACAATGATGTATTATATGTTTATTGATTAAAATGTGTTATATTTTTGAATAACCTGTGTCATCCCTTTCCTTTTATATACAGTTCTTTCACACACATTCACTTCACTTCTGGGGTAAAATCAGAGACTTTAGAAACCGCCAGGTTCTCTGCTCCCTGGTGTGACGACTCCAACACCTCTCTTTATTCCTTGCTCTTTCTTTAACCTTTCACCTTCAGGTGCTTCCTACACCCCTTCTTGTGCTCCTTTATTTCCTTAGCTTCTCTCTTGTGTACACTTGTACCTTCCCTGCTTTCCCGTGCACACTTGCACCTTCCTTGCTTTCCCGTGCACACTTGCACCTTCCTTGCTTTCCCGTGCACACTTGCACCTTCCTTGCTTTCCTGTGCACACTTGCACTTTTCTTAATGGCTTTACCTTCCGTTTGCGCTGCTAGCGTCTTTTCCTTTTTGTTGCTTTCCTTATCAATATCTTGCGCTTTGTCGTTTTCATATTTCCATTCCCTTTTCCGCACCTTGCCGCTCTACAATATTTCTCTCGCTTCTGCCACTTTCCGCTCTGTGCTGCTTTAACAACTGTCGTTCTCCCTATCCGCTCCCGTCAATCGTACGCTCCAGAGTTTCTCGCTCACCAACATGAAACTCATCGGGCAGCGTTACGTTGATGAGCAGTCCCGGGTTAAAGTCAGGATCTCGCCACTTGCCCCTCAGGCTTCCTTGGGACAGAAAGAAGTCCCAAGGGAACAAGCACTTTTTTTCCGACTGCCAACAGCAGGATGCAGGGTGCCTTGCAACAGCTCCTTGGGGACACAGCTCCCTAGCCACGCTGCAGCCCATTTCAAACACCGGACCAGCGTCCCTGCACACCGTCCCCTCCTCTAGGCTTTATGTCCTGCTGCTGTCTGCTCCTTGTAGTCTCTGGTCCAGACAACATCCCCCAGCTCACTTGATCTTTGGAAAAAAAGACCACACCTTTTATAGTTGTGAAAATAGACAAGTGTAGTCGGGTGTGAGCGATTAGTAAATACCTGACTTTGTCTGACTGTCAGTGGGACAGTGAGTCCCTTCTATAGCCAGTTTCCCTTACATTCCCCATGTAGTTCCTATGGGAAATCTTCATTGATCTTAGTTGCATCCTTCTCGTCTCAGTATTTGTTGGAAACGGGGAGGCGGGGATGGGGTGAGATTGAAAATGCCTTGTGAAAGCTGAAGGAGGGATGTGAAGTGTAAATGGGATTGGATATTCGATTGAGTTTGTTACTTTTTTAGGGAGTTGACATTAAGTATAGGAAAATCTTCTAATCTGGTCTTCCTTATGTCTGCGGGTTGATTATCAAAACAAAGGTATTGATGGTATTCTTTTTAACTTGGACAGGTAGAGGCTGAATGGATATCCACACAAGATCTTTGTTCTCGTTTCATTTGGGTCTTCTTCTTTACCCTCGTAGGCAACGGACTCCTTTCTTTCTCCTTCTTGGGTCACGAATGATAGGATTGGAATCAAAGGCCATGACACCTGGATACGAGTTGTGGGAATCAACATATCCCAGGAAAGCGTCCGGAACTTCCTCTAGTGTCCCATCAGGATACTGCATCTCTCCTGGGGTATTCCCACTAAGACAACCCCAGACTCCCTTACCCAGATGAGCCTCCCTTGCTCGTTCACCCCCAGGGTTGGGATCCAAAAGCGATTGCCCTCTACTGGCAACCTGAATAGAGGACTAAAGGGGCCTTGATGGGAGAACACCTGTAGGTTTCCAGCAGTGCCCCGTGATAAAGCGGCCCCAGATACTTGTTTTAATGTGTGTGGGATCCGCTGCTGAGAACAATTGGTGAGACTAGGTGCACATGGAAAACCCTGCTTTACCCAGCATAAAACAAAAGTAAGCAGGGGAAGAAGAAAACATTTTTAAAAAGATTGAAGTTACTGAGGGGAAGCGGTTAAAGGAAAAAAAATAAGAGGGCTGAACCAGGCATCAGAACGACCCGGATCAGATAAAGGCAGAGGAAGAAGTGCAAGATGCAGAGCTAGGGAGGTGGATGCGCAAAGCGCACATGGCCCACCCTGCACCTTCTAAATTCTGAAAGGGGAAGCAAGGTTTGGCTTGCTATGGTTCCGATCCCATCCGCACAGGAACTCCCACAAGCATGGAGTAAAGGTGATAGGACATACTAGAGTACTAGATTACTTTTAAGTTGTGCCTACGCACCAAATGCATACAGGCTTTGCATGCCAATCACCTACAGACCTTACCTCACTGTGCTGTCCCTATAATAACTGCATAGCTCCTAGTATTTAGTCTACACTCAATGCATAACTGGTTGGACTCCCCCTATTTGCCTGAACAACCAGCCCCAAGCAAAAATCAATATACCATATATATATATATTATGTCGTAATCAGTCCAGTCTCACTGAAAACCAGGCACCACCACACAGATCATCAAAAAACCACAGCAGCATAGACTGCTACACCAAAGGAATCCTTTCCATAACCTGACGCCTTATAAATCATCTCATATCTATAGTCTACAAGCCAATTGGCCTAAAATATTCCTGGAAAGGTTCCATAATGTCCCAACTAACCATCATTACAGAGGGTTAAGGAAATCCTTGAACAAATCAACCACAAACCCGGGTCAGAAGAAAATCAAAAGGTTAAATCAAAAGGAAAATCAAAAGGTTAAATCAAAAGATCACCCCATCCGGGAGGACTCGCAAGCTCATGACCAGGCTGACCGCTTGCACCTCAGCTCCACAAGGCGTCTGTGAGAGAGAGAGGCCAGCACCGCACCCACCGCTTGTGCCGTGAAGTTCTGCAGCAGGGCACAAGCCGAAACATGCCGTCCACAAGCTGGGCAAGCTGTGACAGAGTGGTCTGGTGCCATGAGGATGCAAAGGGGCACCAGTGGGGCTAGTGATCGGTAGGGGTGCCGAGAGCAGCTGGGCCATTGGTGTGGGCCGTGCCTCAGTGCAGCAGGTTCCCGCTTGGAGACGGCGGAAGTGTAGTGTGGGCTTCCCACCCCCACGCTGTGCTTTAAATACAGAAGACTGCCTGGGGGACCACCCATTTGGGTCTCCAGCGGCGAGCCTGACCTCTTTAGTGTTTGGCCTCTGCAGATGCTGATGCGGCATGAGCAGAGGCGGTTCCCTCGAAGAGGAGCAGACAGGGCCATTTGATGAGAGCAGAGGGAGGCTCTTTGGAATACCGGCGGCCAGGTGCCCTACTCCCACCGGGTAGAGTGTGCAATCTGTAATATCACATCCTGCCCGGTCGACTGCAGGAGCTGCTCCCCCCCAACCCCCTGTCAATGACTATTTGTATGCCAGAGGACACCACTGGTGACAGGGAAGGCCTTTGCTCCAGTTGATTTTTATTCCAGAACGATGCCCACACCTGTGTTATGGGGCGAGTGTGCTTTTTGCCTCCATTGCTGGTGAGGACCCTGGAAAGCGGCGTTGAAACGCCTACTCTGATTTCTAGGAATTGCGCAGTGCTGGACTGGAGACTGCACCGGGGCGCACAGAAGGAACAGTTGTGGTGCTATAAAAGCCCCCTCGGCTGTGGTGATGCATGGCGAAAGGGCAATATGCGGCAAACCCAAAAGGATGGCCAGAGTGGCGGCAGAGAGAAGATGCTGTCACTCCGGAACACCTTGGACAGGACAGGCCAGGCCACGCAGGCCAGGATGGGGCCCGATTGAAAACTGCTGAAGGCGATCCAGCATCAGAACTCAGTTTAGTGCTGCCCGAAATGTGATCCGGATTTGCGTCCATTAACACCAAACTTGACAGATTGGCGTACAAGTTTGATTGCATGCAGAAGCGCATCAAGAAAGAGTGTGGCCGGATATCTGAGGCGGAACACTGAGTGGGTCCTGGAGGACACTAGCGGGGGAAGTGAAACAGGCAATCCGCTCATTGGAGAGGGAAGTTATAGCAATCAAGGAGAAGAATGAAGATTTGGAGGCGAGATCCCGCAGGAATAACATCCAGGTGGTGGGTATTACAGAATCAGTCCTGCAACAGAACATGGAGGTCTTAATGGAAAAGTTCACCCGGGGGGTGTAGCAGGCACCCAAATTATCAACAGAATTTTTGGTTGAAAGGGCGCATTGGGTGTCACAATTGGTCCCTAGGCAGGGCCAGAGCCCACGCCCCATAAAAGCATGCCTGTTTAACTACAGGGACCGTGACAGGATTCATTGCATAGCCTGTGAACTTGGAGACTTGCAATATAATACCCGGGGGTCATTTCATCCAGACTTCACTCCATCAGTCTAGAAGGTTCGCCTCTCTTTCTTGGCGGTGAAGCGTGCCCTACGCGAGCATGGATTGCAGTACGCACTGCTATACCCAATGCGGGTGCTTCATGGATGCAAGTCTCATTTTTTCACTGACCCCGGGGTGGTGCAGGACTTCCTAGAGGCGCTGCCGAAAGTGGTAGGGGATACCCTAGACAAGGCTACGTGGGACTGTGGTAACACTTTTGGGAATGTGCACTGCGAGTGGTGGGAGTGGACGGCCCTGGCGAACCAAGACTGCTGTGTGCCTCGATGGATTAACATTAATATGCGAGGGCACCTTTGGTGGGTTTTAGATTTGCTAGCCCATGTAACAAATTGGTCTAGTGAGTGTGTGTTGTTAAAAGAGCCCCTGGAGGCAGATGATGCGAGCAGGGCCGTTGGGTAGCGGATTCTGGCGCACCCGGTTTATTGCCAATGCCGGCTTATATGTTCGGGTCTTGGTTAGGGAGGGGAGTGGAATATTTGAGGGCTGGCAGTGTGGGTGGGGAAGGGTACTTTGGGTGGACTGTTGGGGTTTGGGAAGGTCGGGGAGGAGCAGGAAGAGGAGAATGTTGGGGGTTGTATTTAAAAAATGATTTATGTCTCTTGCGCGTAAGCCTGTATCGTGGTGCGGTGCAGGAGCATAATGTTAGAACCAAGGAGGAGTTTGGAACAAATTGGTATCTATGGCTAGTTGTAGGATAGCGAGTTGGAATGTGAAAGGGCTAAATAATCTGTGTAAAGTTTGGTGGGGGCGAATGAGGGGTTTACCAGATCCAGGGGGGGCCTGTACATTTTACACTTCCTATTCTACATATTCTACATACTCCGCCAGTGTCATGATATTAATACACAAGTCGCTTCGATTTCATACCATGGAAACTGTAGTTGACCCAATGGGGAGGTTTATGATTGTGTCAGGTAGCTGGGGGCAAATGCCGTTGACGTTTGTCAACATTTCTGGCCTCAATGTGGATGACCCCTCCTTTTTTGTGTCACTCGTATCTAGGCGTCATAAATACCTGCATTCTAATATGGTGTGGGCTGGGGATCTCAATGTCATCTTAGACCCAGCGAGAGATAGATCTCCTGGTGGAGCTCGTCCTCTTTCTCAGGCTACGGAAATGGTGTGGAGGTGCATGACTGAATTGGAGTTGATGTATGTATGGCGGGTACTTCACACTGAGGGTAGAAAGTATTTGTTCCACTCGTCGGTGCATAATACTTCAAGCCTGGACTATATTTTAGCATACCCGCCACTGGTAAGCATGACGATCGAATGCGCCCTTCTTCCCAGAACACCGTCAGACCACTAGCCTGTTCTTTGGTCCCTAGATGCGGGCTCTGAAGGCCTTCTGGAGGTTTAAGGCCACAGCCCTGTGACAGTGTTCCGGAATGAAGTGCTTACCCTTGTCAAGTTGTATTTCCAAGAAAACTTAGATTTGGTATCCTCGATGGGATCCACGTGGGAAGCATTTAAGGTAGTCCTGCAGGGGAGGGTGCAGGGGGGCAGTGTCCATGGAGGTTGGAGTTCTGAAGACGATGACCGAAGTAGAATTGTAAATTAAGGGCCATGAGAGTAAAGTCGGGCAGGAAGGGAATGCAGACTCCAGGGCCGGGTTGTGTGATGCATTAGACCCCTTCAATAATCTGGTTGATCAGAAGGTTAAATACCTAGCATGCCCAGCGATGGCACGTCGGTATGGAGAGGAGGGCATGCCAGGCTGTCTTTTAGCAGCAATGTTTCACCAGGAAGGAGGCGCCGCGGATATTGCTGCAGTGCGCACAGCAGATAACCAGGTGGTGCTAGAATCCAATGCCATATTAGACTCTTTTTGTGCACACTACAAAGAACAATTATTTGAGCCATCGGAACATTGGCTGTAGAAGACCTAGTGGGTTTTGTGAGGGAGGCATCCCTCCCAACGCTACAGCTTATGCAAAATGACATCTTAAAGGAATAGTACGCTCAAAAATATTATTGTCCTGAGTGTTCGGGCATGTGGTTTTATGCATACGTTGATCGAACATAAAAACATTTCCTATGCACCTTACTGTAGTTTTCCTTACTTTTACACATGCGAAATCAGGCAGCAGGGCGTGCCCATCTTGTGCTAATCTTATCCGTTTATCTATCGCCCTAAGGTGAACTGCCCTGGCGGCACTAAATCATATCGCGCCCCTGAAGCCGACATCACTAGACGCGTACGGCCCATTTCACAATGCCAATGCACGTCTCGTGTCAACGTTCTATGCGCTCCAAGGACAGGTCTCCATGGAAATGGCAGGATGCCTCTTTCCTCAAGTATAAACAGACCGCTTCTAATCAGACAACATCAGAGTTACTTTTTCAAGCGTTTCACTGTCTTTTTTAGTGTAACCTGTGGCTCGTTTCTGCTCTGTTCAGCCATCTTCATTGCTCGTAGCCCATGCGAACAGATACTAGTACCATCATTACTATCTATTTCAATTTTGTCGCATGATAGCAATACAGTACGAGCCGGAGTATTCCGAGGCGGAATTAGTCAAAATATGTAGAAACAATGGGGCTTTGGGAGGACGAATCATCGGATCAAGAGCCTGAGCCTCGTCACATGGACGACGTCTCCACCTGATGTACCAGCAATCGGTGCAAGGTCATGCCAGCCGAGCAGGAGAACTGCTGCTGCCAAGAAAACTCTGGATGCTAGGCCTACATATTAGAAGTAGTATATCACCGATATACGTTACCGAGCTACATGACTTCAGGGCAGCCTGCCTCACAAAGTCCGTGTTGAGGATTATGATGGTGCTTATGCACGAACTTCGTGCAACAGTTAGCCCTCGCAATCCAAGTAAGTAGCAAGTGTACTCTAGATACGATGTCACTTAGGCCACTGAAATGTCATGTTGGTCTCCTATAGTGTCGTAACTTTGATCTATCACCACCAAATTAATGTAGTCTTGCTATTCTATACATCACTTGAAATGTGGGGAAATCATAGTGGTCCTCTTATGTGTCTTTCACATACAACCAAGAAACAATATTTCTCTGTGCCCCAAACGTTACGGAATGCATAGCTGTTAACTTTTGTAATATGTCTGCACTTTAAAGCAAAAGTTTATTGCCATAGGATACAAGATTCCATTTTCAACTACGGTTTGATACACTTAGGTTTATTTAAATACAGTTTGCATCTTTCTCTTCCACAGGTGGTACAGGCTAGTGGCCTATCGTGCGTTTACATTGTGGCTTCATGGGAGGCTCGGATACCGCGTTTGACGAGTAATGCCTGCATGTGTCGTTGGTGCCATTAGAGCCACATTCCCCAGTGACAGTACAGCAGATTTTCCCACACTGTGCTGCAACCCTAAGTATACAATGTGTAGTACATTTGTGCCATCAACATCAGCAACAAAACTGAACTTTTATGAATAGTTGTTTCAATTTTTCTATGAATCAAGGACACGTTCACTTGTCCTGGGAGGGCTGGCAGGGCGGGAACGGCCAAGGTGCCAAACAGCATGTACACTTCAACGGTATCTTACGCGCAGCTGACATTGAACACATGGCTTAGCCAGACCCGTGTCTACTGGCACTCATTCACATACACATCCACTTTTGTAATTCTTTATAAACCCCTTGATATTTATGCTGAGAACATCTGTGAGCACTGAAAGTCAGCTCGTCATTGTGCTACCTCTTCTCCTGCTACTAACTACCCTGCTAGCTGAATCTAACTGTTTGTTAATCAAGGTAATGGCAGATCACAAAATCATAATCATCTTTTTGATCTCTAAATTTCTATCTATTTCGAACAAATGTACCCAGTAGTGTAATGTTTGTTCATCTCATTGCCTTTACCATTGTCTTCTGTTTAATTTGTTCTGTTCTTGATATATAGCAAATGTCATTGTGTAAATTGCGATAGAATTGCATCCTTCAAGGACCATGTCTATAAGCATGTTTCCTTTTGATGCTTGAAAGTACATTCAACGGACGAGTAACACGTTACAATTTGTGTCACATCAATTCTGTATGAAAGTTATCCTAGTGTATAGTCAAATTCACTACACAGGTTTTGCTTCTGAGACCAAAACAAACATTGCAGCATAGAAAAATGATATAATTCCATCTTTCTCACGCATTCACGTAAACCATTTTTGTAACTATGTGTACTTTTTACAGATTTTTCAACAATGTCTGCTTGTATGGTTGGCGGTTGTCGTTCTAAGACCCATTACAAACCTAAGGGCTCAATAACGCATACATTCCCAAGGAATATAGATCTAATAGGAGAATGGGTCAGATATTGTGGATTTGCGCCGGGAGACCTTGAAAGTAGAGCCCAGGGTGTCTTGGGGGACTTGAGGGGCGATCCATTCCACACCTGCAGCCTGCACTTTACCGCAGATATGTACGACCAATCGCAGTACACAAAGAAACATCAACCCAGAACGTCTCGTAAATTGCTTCCAAATGCAATTCCAACTCTATCCCATATGATCAATTAGCTGTAGGCATGGGCGTACTGAACAGGTAACTACATGAACGGATTGGTGCTTTTGTGGTAAATGTTTCTTACTAAACTTTGCATATTTACCAGATTGTATTACTTTATAACTATACCACATTTTCCTACACATCTGTCCCTGGTTTTAGAAGCATCATAGAAACTAATTATGAACATAGAAAAGTATGCCATAGTGCCCTTCGAAATAAGCATAATCTTTCGTAATCGGTTGCTTCACATGTCAATTCTTTTAGGGGAGCATAGTGACTGAAGCACAGACCATTGGTAGTGAGGACATCCTAGACACGTCCAGTATACCTATGGTGAGCCATACAGACTTGCAGAAGTTCATATTATTGAGAGTTGGATCATCCTACATATATAATGCAAATCTATTTTTACCTTTATCACTTCATGACAATACACTGAAAATGAAGGAACAAGATTCTGCATCCAATTCTTATCAGGAGTCAACGACAACTTCGAGCGCCTATCAGGTAGTTTTATTTTGCTTTTCGATTACGGGAATGTATTATGCATGGAATTTTAAATATGAAATACTTTACGTATCCTATCTTTTTTTTTTTACATAATTCTTCATTTATGGGATTTTATTTATATGTACCATTGTCTCTGTTCAATTTCAATGTTTTCATCCATACTAAAACAAGTAGTGTGTTTCAGGGGGGTGCTGGTACTTTGACTACAATTACATCATCCTTTGGAGCTCGTCCAGAGTATGAGGTATGCACACTGACAGTTCCCTTGAATGAAAGAAAGGAAATCCTACATCTGATATTATTTGACAGTGACATTCATGTAAACGTGCAGTGTTTCAAATTTTTATCATTTCAGTTCTAACGTTACAATTTCTACCCTAATGCAGAATACAATGCAAAATGCTTGAGCACAACATTACAATCCGTAGGTTTTCCACAGTGATCTCTGAGTACACTTGCCATCAGGTGAAATTCGAAATGTCTATTTTGACTAAATGACGTACACGGTTTACGGGGGTATGTATGTAAGCGATGTGTGCGATGAAAGAATTTGATTTCAAATACAATAGATTTTTTTTTTAATGAATATTATATTCAAGGGAGGTATACAAGGTCAGGAATTAGAAGAGGGGGCACATGGATCCGAGGCGGTGGACCAGCTTGCTGGTGCGGTCGTTAAATTGAAGAACACGGTTTCACAGAAAAATCAAGAAAACAAGCGTAACTTACAAACTATTTCATTTACGAAAAGTGTTTTGGGCTGGTGTTGTCTTCATTTTCATTTTTGGAGGCCCAGAAAGAAAAGAAGTATGAAGACACAGACAACAAATGAAACCAAAGATGCTGCCTGCCAAAAACATTTCACCACGGAGCAATTATTATTTGAGGCACGGCGTGTTCCAGTCAATAAGCAGACTTGAGATGCTTATGCCCAATGGCCAGAAAATTAATTGAATGTGACCGGCGAAGCAAGCAAAGTGTCTTTGGACCATTGCTACAGTGTGAGAACTCGACAAGATGAAGAAGAAACTGAATATAAGGAAGATGCTTTTGAATTACTTAGTGACCACTTCACACAATCTACAACTGCAAAAAACGGCCACCCAATAAACAATCATGAATCCCCAATTTGTGAGCAAATAACACAGGTTCAAAATAACAGACACTGAAGCCTCAACGCAATTGACCGAGGAACTTGCCAAAGATCTCGACTTCAGTTTGTCTAGTTTGCCCGATATGTCCACAGCAGTTGAGTCACAAACCACATTCATGCAGGACGATAGCCTAATAAAGGAACACAAATACATTGTATTCGACAGCTGCTTGGTACAGATTATACTGATGCTGAAATGTGTCCATCCAGTGAGGGGGAAAGTATGCAGGGAGCCATTAGTGAATGTGACTCATGCATTTTCAGGTTAGTGCCTTGTGATACATGCCACATGCGCCCTGCTCCATGCTACATTTTCATGGTCAGCTCAACCGATGCTGGGCAAAGTGCCAGCTGGAAATCTACTGCGTGCAGCAGCTTTACTTTTCGGTGGCTCTACTTTTGGTAAATTGTCCAGCTGCTGTCATTTTGTGGGACTTCAGCTCCTTGCTAAAACGCAGTACTATAAATATCAAAGTGAAATTTTATTCCCCGCTATTAGTGAAGCCTGGAAAATTGAACAAATGTCAATAGAAAGGACATTCTCTGACAAACTGTTCAGGCTAGCTGGCTATGGACAGTGCGACAGCCCCGGATTTTCAGAGAAGTACTGCACATACCACTTTCAGGACATGGAAACTAAAAAAATGTATGAGTTTGGTGGTCGTGCAGGTGTCCGAATGTAAATCCTCAGTGGCCATGTAAAAATACCTCAAAGATCTCCAATCGAGGGGAATGCAACTAGACCTCATAGCCACCGACAGACATGTTTAAATAGCCAAGTCCATGAGAGAGCAGTTTCCAAACATTCACCATCAATTTGATGTATGGCACGTTGCCAAATCAATCAAAAGAATCGCAGCTGCTGGTAAAAAAAAGTGTTCTGAAAATATTTTACAGTGGTCCCAGTCTTTGATCAACCATCTTTGGTGGTACTCCAAAACTAGTTATGGGTCTGTGGAAATTCGACTTGAAAAATGGCGCTCACTGATGCACCACTGTTCCAACGTCCACTAGTGGACAGAAAGCCTACATTTTAACCAATATGTACATGGACCGTTACCGGAGGAGCAGGGACGCAAGAAGTGGTTGGTTCCATCTTCACCTCCACACAAAGCTTTTGAGAAGATCGTGTTTGATAGAACTCTCAAGAGATCTGAAGGGACTCGCAGAATTCTGTCACACAGGAGATTTGGAGGTGTTCCACAATATGTGACTAAAGTACAGGCTCAAGAGATTGCATTTTGGCATAGACCGGATGCAATATCGAACACTACTAGCGATATTGGCGCATAACGAGAACATAGGGAGAGAACAATCAAGAACTGCATGAAACTTTGGGATGCTTTGTTACACAATGGCCTTTGCTAAAAGAAGCAAAAAATGGGTGGTCAAGCCAATATACCAGGAAATGGAATTCGATTTTGTGAAAGATCTCACTTTGACTGTGTTGGACATGCATACTAATGGAATCGCTCATGATTTTGTTCCTAGGACACATACATTGCCACAAAACATTACAAACGTGCCCTGTCCACCCGAAAGCAGACCTCGTGGAACAGTTCACTTCACGGTTCAAATGATTAGCTGCTATTTATATGTTCAACAATGTTTATACATTGTACACAACCAATGGAAATCTAACTTGAATTTCAAAGCTATTAAAAGTATAAATTGTCCAAATAAAGCATCCAAATTGTCTATTCAATTGTATCCTCTTTCTCAATTTCTTTTTGCAAGAAGTGCCTGTTGCAGGATGCCATACAGTGTAACTCTGTGCTTTCCCATTCCCCGTTTTCATTGAGCTCTTGTGGGTCCTTCACTGATCGGGGGAGGGTCAGATGGGACAGCATGAAAGCAACGGCGGTGTCTGCAGTTGCCTTAGCAAGCACGTGTACAAATTGCTTAATAAATACGCATCCCACTAAGGAATGAGACTTGGCTAGACAACAGACTTGGCATAAAAGAACTACTGACTGTAAGCAAAGCAATGCCTGAAAGGGGGGGTGTTGGTGTGAAATAGGTGCATTCTGACCTATATGTTTTTATGGCGGCATGTGTTAGGGGTCGTTGCTATCGGATGCCTTATCAGAAAGGCCGAACTTTAATTTGCGGCCTTTGGAGTCTAACGATTTGAAACACAGTGGGGATAGGTGTTCGTGTTACCAAAATATATGACCACTCCAGATTAGGTATATGGAAGGTGAATTCGAGGTGGTGCAGGGGTAGAGTCTGGGGAACAGATGCGTTCAAAGGGAACAGGGGTCATGGGTTCAGGGGACCACAGCCTGGCACAAGGGGGTTGGAGATGGCATGAGTCAGTCAGCAGAAACGGATTGTGCACAAATGTTGGAGCAGAGCTTGTTCTGACATTCTCATACGAACACATTTTGTGAGGGCTCGAGACTCGCTACTTGCAAAAATGAATAGCTGCGTTGCTGTGAGACTAGGAGATGGGCTGAGCTGACAGTTGGTGGGGGCTGGCTGTGCGAGGAGCTGGGAGAGTGGGTAGTTCACCAGAGGGGCAGAGGGACTCTAAAAATAAGGCATTTGGAAGTAAACAAAACAAGGTTCAAAACGTACACTTTATCAGAGGGTTAATACACTTAGATGAAACATGGGTGATGCAAAGAGGTACAGGATTGGTGGAGGTGTCTCCCACCTTAGCTTAGACGTCATTTGACCGGTACGAGAATGGTTCAGGGGGGCGGGATATAGCGTCTCTCCTACAACATTTGTTAGTGCGCGCGAAGTTCAGTGGAGATGGAAGGGCACTTCTATTTATGACTTGCGAGTGTCTCACGTTATACACAGAGCACATTCCTCCTCGAAAACAGGGCGCACGCAGATGTGACAATGGGGAGGACACTAACTGGAACTGTTTTCATAAAATAAGTAAATCACTATAAACTTTGCGCGACATTGGTGGATGCCAGCAAACAATTTGTTTCTTTTTCGAAAATATTTCAAATGCCATGTTGGTCTGCAGGGCTAATCGCTCCCATGGGAGTGAAGGTCATCGCGTTTGATTTTTGCTTGTGAGCTGTGCACACCCACGCATCATACAATGTATGTTTCTGATTTGTGGCTTCCCTTCACCAAAAGCAAACTTAGCATAGGCACTTCTAAGCAGGGTCGATTGTTTTTCGTCCTTGGAAGAAAGGGAGGATTCGCAATGGAATGAAGGGAGGTGTGTAATACCACCAAATATGATATGGTTCACCATTCCAAAGCTGGACAAAGGAACATGTCATTTCATTTTATGAAAATTCGTTGATCTGAACGGACACGCCGAGAGAATGGAAATGCCGAATATTATGTAAGCTTTACTGTAGACTAGATTATAGACGGAGTCAAGCTTTCATTTTATGACCGGTATTGCTGGCTAACATTGTAATGGGATGTTGTTTTTGGCATATTGTAACGACACGCAAAAACAACCTGTGTGTACTTGTCTTTGTCCCGTGCACATGGGCAGTACAGCACCGAAATGCATGTAGTCCATGTCTGGGTTCCCACAGGTTCCACCAAATTCTACACTAATATTCCGTTAAAATGCCATCAATGTGTTCTTCGAATTCTTGTGTCAACTTCCGCATCCCATTGTGAGCTAAACATACTCCATAGCACTAACCTTTCAAGCACATCGTAGACTCCAAAATTCCACAATGTTTTCTCTGTGTTCCCATTGTTTCACGTTTGTGCTCATCATTAGTTTTCACACAGTGCATAAATAATGTGTAAATTGATCAATTAGAATAAAGTATGGCTACTGAGACACATTCCTGGTATGTTTTCTACACAGCTACATCCTCCCATTCAGCGAATGTCATCAGCTCCAGATACCAATGGATGGCTTCTTCAGTAGGCAGTTGCAGATACACTAAATGGCTGGCTTTCCATCATGCTATTTTGGGACCATCGCCCGGGTTGATATGCCCTTTTGCGGTACCAGCGACACGGAGCAACTCAACATTTACGGTGGTCTGGCAACAAGCTGATGCTGAAGCCTTGTGATTCATGGTACGCCCAATGCGCTTCTTATACCCAAAGCAACACTCTGTGACTCACGATAAACATTGGTGGATCGACAACAAAGAAAGAAATTACGAATGTGGTTGAATATGGAAATTCGCGGATGTTCTCGTAGCGTTTATTGTGAAATAAAAGCGCATTCTAAATTTCAGAGTATTGCGGTTTCCTTTAAAATTAGTGTTTTGTATTCAGAATTGGGACGTGCTCTGCGGTGAGAGGATGTGTGTTGATATTTCGGGTTCTGCGTCAACGGACGTCAAGACGTAGGTGATGACTGGGCGCGCTTGGCTACGCTGCACAGCAGCGTCATGTAGATAGGTGGACAATATCGCTAGGAATGGTGATGTCAGCTTCAGGGGTGGGAGGATATGATTTAGTGCCGCCAGGGCAGTTCACCTTAGGGCGATGGATAAACGGATAAGGTTAACACAAGATGGCCGCACCCTGCTGCTTTATTTCCCATGTGTAAAAGTAAGGGAAACTACGGTTAGGTGCATAGGAAATGTTTTTACGATCGATCAACGTATGCTTAAAACCAAATGCCCGAACACTTGGGACAATAATATTTCTGAGCGCACTATTCCTTTAACAGCGATACGAGCTTTGCCCGCCGCTAAAGTGCCAGGCAAGGACACTAGAACGGCAGAATTTTATTGAGAACTGGGTCTGGAGGTAGCTACTTGTTGTCCATGTGGGAGGAGACACTAGAGGTGGGGCAGCTTCCTTCAACAATGGGGGAGGCGGTTGTGACATTGATCTTAAAGCACGAGAAAGATCCCTTGGGCTGTGCCTTGTACCGTCCAATTTCTTTGCTAAACATAGACACCAACATCTTTGCCAAAGTGTTAGCAGTCTGGCTGCTTCCTTTTGTTTCAACCCTCGTCCATACAGACCAGTCAGGTTTTATCCCTGGAAGGTCGACCTCATTAAATCTGCGTAGGCTCTTCACTATATTAGCTTAGGTTAACCGTAAGGTGCAAGCAATAGCAGCATTGCTTGAAATGGAGAAAGCATTCAACTCTGTTGAATGGAGTCATCCATTTGAGGTATTGAGGTGGGTGGGCATCTCGGAGTACTACTTGAAGGCGGTGCGCCTGCTGTAAGTGGGGTCAAACGCTCGGATAGGTCTGGATGGCAAGCGGTCCAGGGCCCTTGACCTGGGCCGTGGAACCAGACAAGGATGCCCGCTGTCGCCACTGCTTTTTGTAATTGCGACTGAGCGACTGGCGGCCTGACTCTGGAGGTTCAATTTTTAAGAGGGGGTTGGCGATGGGTGGTGCCAGAGAATTGGTGTCCTCGTATGCGGAAAACACGATCTTGAACTTCAAGGACCCGGCAGTCAATTTGCTGCCATTGTCGCAGTAAGTAGCAGAGTTTGGTCGGGCCTCAGGACTCAGACTAAACTGGTCGAAGTGTAACGCTCACCTGATTCCCACAGAGGCGCGGGTCTTGGCAGGAAGCTGTCTGTGACTCGAAAAGTGATGTGCAGGACTCGATTGGCTTCTGGGATCGAACCTCTTCGCACTGTGTGTCGGACTCGAAGAGTGAGGTTTCTGCAGGTGAAAGAATATGGGGGTTAATGGTCTAGGTTGTTGAATGTCCCTCTCTCTCTCTCTCTCTCTCTCTCTTTCTCTCTCTCTCTCTCTTCCCAGCTTTTTCGTAGAGCCCCCCCCCAGGTCAACGTGCTCACCTTATATAGGTGAATGCTGGGCTCTCCATCTGCGTCTGGTGCAGGGTGCCGTTGCCAGTTCCTTCACTGGTGAAACACAGGCCTCTTGAATTCAGAGGATGGTTACCATCGTTATCTGCACGAGCGGTGAGTTTCTGGACACCTTTTGTCTTTATAGTCTTTACATGCGTGGCACGTTTATCTGCAGACTCTGTATAATGCTTTTCCCTTATGTATTGCAGGGCTCTTGAGATGAAAGATTAAGTGAAGCGCCTGGAAGTTCGTAAGTATGGCAAGCGCTCTAACTGTCTCTTTCCTTGCAGCTTAGTTCGTGTTAAAGAGACGCCGGAGTATTCGCGGGCGTTTTATTGCGACGAGCGTGATGGACGTAAGTAAATACCTGCTTAATGTCTTTTCTTTTGCCTTTCAGATGTTGGGTTGCAGCGCCGGAGTCCGCGGAATGCCAGTAAGTTGTTAACGATACTTTGTCTTCACAGGCGGCGATGCAGAACGAAGAAATCCGGAATTCACAGCGTGCCGGTAAGTATGGCAATGCTTTTGTTTTTGCAGGTGGAGATGCGGCGTGAAGAAACGGCCGCAGCCGATCGATCAGGTAAGTAAGCACTGCGTGTAAAGTTCGCCTTGCTAACCTGTTGTTTCTGTTCTTTGCAGGTGCTGATGATGTCTGGATACTGAAATGGTAAGTAGGATTCTTGCAGGTCCAGGATCGGAAGAAGAAAGGCCGGAGCAGACTCGGTGAGCGTTCTGCTGCAGATGCAGAATAACGCGAAGCTCGCTTCATCTATCGGGTGTGGTTTAAATAGCCTTGGAGTGATGAGGCGTCTTCTTCTACGGCCCCGCCTAGGTAAGAAAAGAGTTCCAGTTTCCAGAAGAGTTCCAGTGCTGTATCCAGGGAGTGGAGCTGCCCCACCCAGGTAAGAAAGTAGTTCCTGTTCTCAGATGGCTTCTAAGTGGCTGGTAAGTAAGCAGCATGGTCTGCTGCAGGTAAGTCCACCCAAGCATCTTCACACCTATTATGAGCCCGGCGCTTCCAGTGCCGGGACCAATGGTTTTGATGAGCCTGGTGCCACCGGCGCCAGGACAAGGTCCAAAAGGTCCCAGTGGGGACCGGCTGGTGCTTAGGATTAGTGTTAGGGGCCTGCTTCCAAGGACGTTGGGCTGGTCCTGGCTCCTTGGAAGCAGTGATCATGACACGAAGTCGATCCTATTCCTGTTAAATTATTCTACTG
The DNA here is from genome assembly GCF_040938575.1 of Ambystoma mexicanum. Classification (NCBI taxonomy): domain Eukaryota; kingdom Metazoa; phylum Chordata; class Amphibia; order Caudata; family Ambystomatidae; genus Ambystoma; species Ambystoma mexicanum. Next base: position 413,833,589 of record NC_090934.1, on the reverse strand, counting down.
TTAAGCCACCTGATATTGGTGGTTACAGATGGGAACAGACTTCAGTGATGTACTTGGGGGTACGGGTAAATCGGAATGCCTGTTCTCTGTTGGAGGATAATCACTTAAGGTCCCTACATACTCCAAGGACGAGAGTAGAAGGATGGTGCAGACTTCCCCTTTTGCTATTGGGCAGGATTGTGGTTGCTAAAATGGTAATGGTCCCCAAGCTGTTCTATATTTTCCAAAATGTCCCTCCGTGGCCGGGGTGAGTTTCTTCACTGAGCTAAAGGCATTGTTAGTTAAGATGGCATGGCATCCACAGGCCCCTCGGATTAGCTAGGATACTTTGGTTCTCCCCTGGGACTGTGGTGGCATCGGTGTACCAGACATTGAGTTGTATTTCTTGGCGGTGCAGACGCACTTTGTGTCGTTTTGGATGGCAGGCGCCCCATACTACCCTCATGTACGTATAGAAAAATGCTTGGTGATCTCACACACTACAAGGAGCCCTGCTTTCAAAGAGTGTGTCGAATAAATGTAAATTTGTCTCGGTAGCGTGTACATTGCATGCATGGAAATGGATTTTGAGGCGATTGCATGTCAATATCCCTTTAGATCCAGGCCTTAAGCTCCTGAATAGTGAGTGCCTATCACCGACATGTGATGAAGCTTTCGTTCAGGAGTGAATGGGGGAAGGGATAGAATGCATGGCTGATTTATATCCCAATGGGGTATTTGTCTCACAGGAACAATTCATTGGTAGATTGGGCGACTGATTCTGCTGTAGACTACAGTACTTCAGAATTCAGGCCACCTTTAGAGAGTGGTCCCCGTCGTTTTCTGTTATGCCTCCCACACTTTCGCTGTTGCAATACCTACTTGTGTTTCCGTCCAAAAGGCGTGTGGTCTCTACGCTGTATGGACTAATTCAGCGGGATTCCCCTCTGGGGGTCCTGAAGTGTAGGACACGCTAGGAGGAGGATGCTGGGGCTGCCTTCACAGACAAACAGTGGGCGATGCTCTGCGAGGGGACACGCACAGTGGTGCATTTAACACAAAACTACATTTGATTCAATTTAAGACTCTACATAGTGCGTACCTCCCTCCAGCTAGACTTCACTTGTTTAATCACACCAAGACGGATAAATGTCCGAGATGTAAGGCTGAATCCGCTGCTTTTATTCATATGCTGTGGTTGTGACCCAGGGGGTGGTGGATGCGATCTCAAGTATGCTTGGCCGAGAAGTATCTTGTGAATTGTTGTGTTGCATGTTTGGCTGGCTCCTGGGAGCACTGAAACAATGTTGGAAATTGCTAACAAAATGCATGATCACTGAACGGAGATGTATCCTACTGCGTTGGACCAGCCGACTCCCTCAGGAATAAGGTCAAGGCTTGAGGACCTGGTCTGGTTTAGCGACACTGTCAAAGAATATGGTTTTCTAGGCGGACATCGGAATAGACCCAAGAACATTTTGAGGTCCTTTTGTGTCATAGCTGTTGGCTGAACACTCCAAGCCAGAACTGGTGGAGGCAAGGCCTGCAATGCGGCCAACTGATTAGATGGAATGCTACGCAGAGCAGCTACTGCTGTTATACCCGGCTGCAAACAAGCAAGACCAGCCTCCAACAGTTTATAGGATTTGCTGCTGTGTCTCTGGTGGTAATCTACTCCTTTTATGTTGATGTTTCCATTTTCTATCGTACTAATGTAATGCTAGATGGTTTGAGACGTGAATCACTTAAAATCGAACATTATAAAAAATATATACATCACCCCTCCCATCTCCTCCGGCCACATCACCCACTCATCCAGATCCTCAACGACAACTGGTGAACACAAGTTAACAATGACTAGAAACCACAAAGATAGCAGAACCAGAAAGAGAGCAAGAACAAGAAGAAATGGAAGCAGCCCACCACTATCCCTTTTGATCAGGCATCCCAATACTCTACAGGCTTTTCACTACCTAACCTCAAGAGACCATTGACAGCTTTCATCTCCAAATACCTCCTAAAGCACCCAGCGGAACAACATTACTATGACCAAACACTGGGCCGAGAAACCGGACTCGTCCAATGACCTAACATCCTTGCCATAGCCATTCAATAAACCATAAGACAGGACCCGCTAGAAATAATCAGTTCCACCATCAATAGGCACCCTGCATCATCCACCACAAAGACACAGAAGGAACTGACAGATGTGCCAGACACCAAGAAGAGTCAGCTAAGCCTCTCTGAATCTGAAAGCCTTAATGCGGAGCCCAGGGAAACTAACTAAAGAAACCTTAAACAACGCAGCACTCATCCAAGCAGCCTGACCCACCCAGAAATGACAGTCAAAACATGCCTCCTGATCAATGCACGTTCCATCTCCAAGTACTCCCCTGAAGACCAAATAGACTTACCCATCATCACAACCACTTGGCTCCAAAACGATCAGTCCCTGGTTTTCCACGAGCCATCAGGCTCCAAGATGATCTGTGCTAATTGCAACAATAGGAGAGGTGGCATAGCTCAGGTGCAGAGAAAGAGTCCGTCGTCATCTCAAAACTATCCATTGACATCCTCCCAGACTGCGGATCGGCGCTCTGACCTGCTCTATCTCTCCACCAGTTACACAAAGCTTCCTCTTCTCATCTATAGACCTCCCCTCAAACAGCTCACACATTGCTGAGGACCTTGCTAACTTCACCACCATCCTGGATCGCCAACTACTAACTATACTTGGAGATTTCAACATCTGGCTCAAGAAAGACAACGCTATTACAAAGTAACGGAGCGAAAAGAAAAATGAATGTTAAGGAAGGCTAACAGCAATTCAGCTGCACTCCAGAAAGAATAGAATATTAATTCTGACCATCACCCACTCATCCAGATCCTCAACGACGACTGGTGAACACAAGTTAACAATGACTAGAAACCACAAAGATAGCAGAACCAGAAAGAGAGCAAGAACAAGAAGAAATGGAAGCAGCCCACCACTATCCCTTTTGATCAGGCAGAAGGGACTTTGTCCATTACTAAGCCTTGCCAATTCCACCGGTAGCTTACCCATCCCGTGCCTATTTCTCCTCTGCCACCTTTCTAGTTTCTCCGATTTCTTTTACACTTATCGTACAGAGGAAGTAGCAGTGAAATGTTGACTCGCCGGTTTCTGGAACCCTTCACCATTGGTTGGTGGGGATAGGTTCCAGAACCCGAACTGAGCATTTAGAATGTTATCCTTAAATGATTCAGTTGTCTGTTACTTGGTTGTTAAGGGTGTTGCATCGCCAGCGAGGTCCTCCAATTAAAAACCTATTCTGGATATTTCAACTTTCCCGCACAGTTACTATAATAGATTGGCTTCTGATTTGGGGGGCCAGGGCAAGTTCTAGGTATGTTGGACAGCTGCTGAGGATGAATTTATGGGCTGATGGAGGAGTTGTGAGTGACAGGAATAGAGGTAAATATGCTAGAGTACACTTCAGAGCATCCAGGCCCGACAGACTCAAGAGTTAGGTATATGATATGATAAGTAACTTATAAAGTGTCTGTACACAAGTGCTTCTAGGTGTGACAAGAGAAGGAAGGACGGACAGTGGGAGGTTTGGAGGGTGGCCAGGTAACCAGTTAGTGCAGCAGACAGGAGCTACAACAAGGGACAGAGAGAAAGCGGAAGGTCTTCAGTTGCTTCCGGAACGTGAGCTGGCCCTGCTCAAGTTTGAGAGAGGCAGGGAGGCACTTCCAGATGGAAGCCCCAGCCGAGGACAGAGATCTAACCCCACTCTCTGCCTGGAGAAACGCCTGACCCTCAGAGAGTTGGAGGTGGATGAGTGGAGGGCTCAAGAAGGAAGATGCTTAGGGAGAGTAGCAGTGCCCGGCCCCAGAAAGCCTTGTGGACGATGCAGCAGAGGGTCTTGAACTTGATCCTTGCAGCCACCGGGAGCCGGTGGAGATTTCAGGGCTGGAAAGATACGATCCCTGGGCTTGAGGTCAAGGACAAGTCTCACAGTCCTGTTCTGGATTAGGTGCAAAAGGCGAAGATTAGAGGCTGGCAGATTTAGAAAGACTAGTGCAATAGTCCAGCCTAGAGAGAACCAGGGCTCTGGAGACAGTGAGATTCTGGGGGAAAGTCAGAAAAGGAAGACTACCTCTGAGGATGTGCAGCTGGTAGTGAGACTTCTAAGATGTCAGGGGGGACAGAGGGAGGAAAGCAGGAGCAGGGGTCCCAATGAGCAGTATCTAAGTCTTACTGGCATTAAAGCAGAGATCGCTGGAGGCACACCATTCCTGAATCGCGGATAGTCAGGTATGAGCGAGAGAGCAGAGGAGGCTAAGGGGAGACTGAAGGAGAGCTGAGTGCCATCTGCATAACACAAAGTTAGAACAGAAGGTAGATAGGAGGTGGGCCAAGGTGCCAAGTAGTGGTTAAAGAGCGAGGGTGAGAGGTTAGACCCCTGGGGAACATCACATGTAGAAAGAGAGGTGTATAAGGAAGGCATGGTATCAAACAGTGAAGACAGACAAGTGATCACAGTTCAAGGGTGTTCATTGCACTTCAAAAGGGTTGGTAGAGCGCCTATCTAAACCTAAAACTAAGGATGGGAGCACGCTTTCACAATCAAATAACGCAGTCCTAGTCAAGTCCCTGTCAAATATAAGGGCCTATAGTAATAAACCTATTGCCAATCCTTACTTCTAAGTACAAAAGGGTGTGGGACAATGGTGTATGAAAAAAAGAAAAGTGTTAAAGAAATAATATGTCACTATGGTTGAGCATTTGGCTTCCCTTCACCCCCGTTTTCAGCATGGGTAAGGCGTCACGTTCGAGCTTCGCACACACTCTGGCTTCTCTGCCACGAGGATAGAGTTCAAAGCACAGACAACCGGGCCTTCTCCAAAGTCTCTTTTCCAATAAAAGTCTTGTAACAAACCAAGTCTCAAAGTTCCATTCCTATTAGGATTTTTACAAGCACAAGTTCTTGCTTTTAAAGTATAGCATGGGTCTCCCTCTTCAGGCTGAGACCCCCTTCTATCACAATGGTCACACTTGATTTCATTCAGACTCTGACCATGGACCTCCCTCGTTCGGGTCCTCTTTTTACCAAAATTGAAGACTTTCGAATTTGCGATGGGTTTTGCTTAAACTGTTGCAGGACCACTTTGATTCACTTCACACAATTGTTTTCCTCAATCTTGTACTTTCATTCCTGTTGGCGGGATACCTAAGAGACCTTTGATTGAGCACATTCACGGTGCCAGACCACTGTCAACGGTATCATATCTTACCTTTTCAAGTTCAAACATACAGCAGCAGTTTAGCTTTACTCGCATCTTTAATCACATGCGTTTAACAATGTTCATTCCAGTGCTCGTTATACAAAGTTGCTGCTTGCAACCTTGACTTCAACAAAGACCGGTCTTGCATCGGTTCCCCAACTCACCAGCTGTGTTGATCTCATTTGCGCTTCTTTGTTCTTGGAGCCAAGGACGATACCACAGCAGCTGCTCCTCCTCCCCGCTTTTGTCAGTTACACGGGATGGCCCTCGGTATATTCAACACACAATGCAGGATTCTGAAGTCTGGTTTCCTGGCCTTACGCTTTCTGCTTTACATGTTTCTTGAAATTAATGGTGTCTTGCCGGAAAGGTCAAGGGATTTAAGCTTTTTACGTACACTTCTGGGATCGCTGTCTTTCTCCCCTCGTTCAGCTGCCGACTCGAAACTGCTGTTACTTCGTGTGCTTTGCCTCGCTCTGAGTGTGATGTCGTGCTCCGCCTTTAATCCGTGTGGGGAGGTTTAATGGAAGTCAGGTGGGAGTGATTGTCAGTAATTACCCGACTTCGCCTGACCATAGTAGCGGGACATGTCACGTAGACTTCTCGTGTGGGAGTATTTTCTCCAAGAGCGGGCTGTCCGTATGAAAGTCTTGGAGAAGGGAAAGGATGTGGGGGTAAGGTTCCCACAAAACCTTACCTGGTAGGATTGGGGTAAAGGTGTTGCAGTGGAAGGGATACTGCGTCTCGCCATCTAGTGTCCCACTCTCCAACGACCCCTCACGCAGGTGATCCTCCCGCACTGGTCCACCCCCAGAAACTGTATCCATAAGCGATGGCCGCCTCCTGGCCACTTGGATGACAGATCCCCGGGGACTAGCGGGTGAGACACCTTCTGGTTTCTCACAGGTGGTAGAGAGAAAAGACCCAAGTTGGACCTGGGAGGGTCGATCGGTTTGATGACAGAAGTTTGCAGACAGATTCCAGCGACCACACTTCTGGCAACAAGACGTTCAGTGGGTAGACCGGTTTGTAGTTGCTTCTTAGGCAGTTTTAGGTCTTAAGGCAGGTTCAGCAAGCTTGTATGTCTCCATGCCAGTGGACTCGCCTCTTTGTGGCCAGGATGGTGACGGGGACTAGCAAAGGTGTGGGAAGGCATGGGAGATAAATCAAAGCTTGTGATGGGGATTATCTGGTCATACAAGCGGAGAGCTGTACTGGTCTCACCCTGGATGGTAGTTATCAGGTTCCCTTCTCCTTCAAGAGGATATTGGAAGGAGACATGATCAGACTGGGCCTCCATAAATCCAGGTATAAGGTCTGTAACTTCCAATGATCAAGTTGAGCAGAAATCCTACACTGTTACAAGAAATTGGGACTTAAGTAAACATTGCATTACTTCACATTTTTATCTAAATCCAATAAGTAGGATCCACTAACATAAATCTTCATTGGCTTGTTCTTGAACAAATTCATAAGATGTGGATTCAAAACTGAATCCTGACATCCGAATCAAAGGATCTTATCCGGTGATGGCCACTGCAGCTTCAAAGGATAGACATGGCAGAATCATGAACCCAGTAGGCTAAATTTGCATCCCATAAATCATTTTGGAATCCGCCTCTCGGTAGGACCCTGCACAGGATTTCACCCAGGAATGGACAATTGATATCCCCCGATATTAAGATGGATTTCTGAAATCAGCCCTGGTTGACTGTTTTTAGAAGGCCACTCCTATGATGAACAGGGAGCGCGAGAGTTTAGCTTAACCCCAATCCAGGTAGCTGGGGGTTGGGGGCAGTCCAGGCTTAATCACAGCCGAGATTGAGTGGGGTCTAGGGCCATCAATGAGTCCACACAGAGGAGTACCACAATAATTCAGTTTAGGAATTATAAATTACTCACCGTAGTGACCAAGTCCCCTTTGCTCCATATTGCATGGGCCTCCCATCCTAGGGACGGGAGACGGAACCTTTTTCTCCAGAAAAAGCCGCCTTCCCCAATAAATTTAGTGGCGCGCTAGGGTGCGGCCCTGGGAGAATGCGCTGCCCTGACTCCACCCTCCGGCGCCACACCTCAGTCCCCATAGACGCGTCAACAATGGATTAATCTTGCCTAATGACACCAGATTAGGGGGAAGGATGGTGGGACATATGGAGGAAAGGGGACGAAGGACTAAGAGTATGTTAGTCACTAGGGTGAGTAATTTATAATTACTCTTACATCCCGTCTCCTTTCCTCCATACTGCATGGGCAATTACAACTGGGTGGAGCCCCAGGGTGGAGAAGAGACCCTTCTTAAGCAAACAGGTTGCTAAGAACCGCCTGTCCGAAAGACGCGTCTGATCTAGAGCTGGCATCCAAACAGCAATGCTTGCAGAAAGCCAAAGCGGTGGCCCATGTGGCTGCCCTGCTTATGACTTGCCAGGGGACATGCAATGGCCGTTGCTTTGGCTATGACCGAGTGGGCGTGCATGTTGCCTGGTAGTGACTTATGCTGTCCCTCAAATGCTTCCTTGATGGCCAAGACCATCCACCGGGCTATAGAGGCCTTGGATGCCTGATACCCATTCTTGATCTGCCGAAGGTGAGAAACAGTGCATCTGACTTGCGGAAGCCCTTGGTCCTGTTCAAGTAGAATTTAAGGGCACGCCTGACATCTAGGCAGCCCAGAACTCTCTGAGCCTCATCCTTAGGTTCAGCAAAAAACATAGGCAGCACTATCTCTTCGTTGAGATTGAAAGCGGAAAGCACCTTAGGTAGGAATGCTGGGTGTGCCGCAGGACTACCTTATCCTTGTGAAAAGTAGTATAGGGCTCTGAGATGACAAGCACCTGGATTTCACCGACTCTGCGAGCCAAAGTGAGGCCGACTAGCAAGGCCGTATTAATGGTGACCAGCCGGATATCCGCGGACGCCATCGGCTCAAATGGTGTGTGAGCCAGAACACCCAAGACTACATTGAGGTCTCATACAGGGTGAGGACTCTTGATGGGCGGGTAGATTCTGGCGAGGCCCATCAAATGCTTGACTATTGGGTTGGAAGAGGAGAATATCTCTTCCTCCGAGTTTCTGTAGGCCCCTATGGCTGCCAAATAAGTGCAGCAGGTATCCACGTTGTCCAGCATACATGCAAGGGGGTTGATAACCTTAGTGTCTGCTCAGTGATAGAACTTGGTCCACTTGCTCTTATACTGGGTCCTGGCAGCCTTGCTCCTAGCGCCCTGTATGTTCTCTAGATTAGCCTGGGAAAGGCTGAGGTGCCCTAGCGTGACTTGCTCAGGAACCACGCTGTGAGGGCTAGATTCCGTGGAGAGGGGTGGAGGACCCTGCCCACCTGTAGCGCCAGAAGATGTGCTGGGCCCGTCGGAAGGTAAATACGTGGTCTCTCCAAGAGGACGAGTAGCTCTGAGAACCATGGCCTGGCTGGCCTCCATGGAGCTATCGGCATGAGGCTGAGGTGGCGAGACTCCTTGATCTTGCATATCGCCCTGTGGATAAGCAGTATGGGCAGGAGGCCGTACGCTGTCATGCCGTTCCACTGAATCTGAAATGCGTCGCCCAGGGAGCCAGGAGCCGGGACCCTGTCCCTGCCAGGACGCAAACTGTTGCCACTTCTTGTTGTCCCAGGTGGCAAAGAGGTCCACCTGGGGGTGTCCCCACCTGCTGAAAATCTCCTGCAGCACGAGGTCATTCAGTTGCCACTCGTAATCATCCACTCGCAGTCTGCTGAGCCTGTCCGCCTCCAGGTTGGATTCCCCCAGAAGGTGGACGGCTCTGAGGAAGAGGTGGTTCTCCAGGGCCCATTCCCACTTGCCCACTGCCAGTCAGCACAGTGGAGGGGATCTGGTACCTCCCCGCTTGTTGACATAGAACATGCTGGTCGAGTTGTCTGCCTGAATGAGGATGACCTTGCCCCCGATAACCGGAAGGAAGGCTCTGAGCGCTAGCCAGATGGCATTTAGTTCCAACCAATTGATGTGGTACTCCTGCCGGGTCCAGGTGCCATGGACACAGTGGTTGTCCAGGGTAGCTCCCTCTCCATCCCTCAAGAGGGGAGTCTGTAGTGATGGTGACTTGTGGGGTAGGTAGCTGGAAGGGCTTGCCCGTCCGCAGATTTCAGTCCGTGGACCACCATGTGATACCCGGGTGGAGAGAAGGAGGAACGTTTATCATCTCCGCCTGAGAGTCCCGCTCCTGGTTCCATGATGCTGCGAAGTGCAGCTGTATCCTCTTTATCCTGAGTCTCGTGTTGGGTCGGCCAATAGAACCGCTGCCATGAGACCAAGTAAGTGTTGGTACCACCAGACCAATGTCATCTCTCTGCAGAGGAAGTGCGCAGTGGCCCTCCTGATGGCCGTGATCTTGTCCTCCGCAGGAAAAACTCTCGGAGCACGTGTCCCAGAGGAGCCCCAAGAAAGTCAGTCTCTGAGTAGGCTGCAGCTGCGACTACTTGAGAATGGGCGAGAAGCCCAGAACGTGTAGTGTGTTCATAGGAGCGTGTGAAATGAGGTGCACCGCTTCCAGAGATGTCGCCCTGACAAGCCAGTCGTTGAGGTACGCGTAGATATGATGGCCCTGGGCCCTGAGGAGGGCCGCCACTGAGTTCATCAGCCTGGTAAAGACCCTGGGGGCCGAGTTGAAGCCGAAGGTAAGCACCTTGTATTGAAAATGAAAGCCCATGATTCTGAATCGTAGAAAAGAACAATGAGGCTGCCAAATCGGGACGTGTAGGTAAGCGTCCTTCAGGTCCGGGGAGTACATCCAGTCTCCCCTACACAATGTCTCCGCTATGAGCACAGGGGTAACCATCTTGCATTTTTGGAGAGGTAGATGGTGGAAAAGTCCAGCACAACTCAGGCCTGCCTGGTTCTTTTTCTGAATGGCAAAAATCCTGGAGAAGAAGCCCAAGCCTCGCTGGGAGGCTGGGATTTCCTCCACTGCCTGGCTCTCGACGAGTGACCGCATCAAAAGAGTTGCTGTCCCAACCTGTGGGAGTGGAGAGGAAGAGGGAGGAAAGGCAGGGATAGGAAGACAGTACCCCGTGGAAATTAAGACGAGGATCCATGGTTCTGCTAAATGGCGCCAGAAGTGCGCAGGAGAGCAAGCCTGCCCACACTAGAGACATGTGGACCCGGAGGGGCGTGTCATGCCTTCTTTCCCTCTGAGGCTGCTGCGGAGGAGGGGGACTGGAAAAAGCCCTTACTCCCCACCTCCCTTTTTGTTGCTTGCGCCGATGTTGGGTCAGCGAACGGTCCGGCTGCCTGGACCTCCACTCTTGGAAACCGCAGAACCCTTCGTATGTATGCCTCTTGTCCAAGCGCTGCTGTGACTGGGTGTACGCTTTGGGCGTGGTCTTTGTAAGGATGGATAAAGACTTCGCCGTTTGCAAGCTGTTTTTCTTTTTATCCAGCTCCTCGTCCGTGGTGGAGTTGGATAGGTCACCCCCTTCGAACGGCAGGTCCAGAATGCGCTCCTGGATATCCAGGTTCAACTTAGTAGCTGGGAGCCAGACCTTTCTTCTCATGTCCATGGCAATGCAAATGGCCCGGCCAGAGGTGTCAACCTGGGCCGCGGTGGACTCCATAATGTCTTGTGCCACCATTTTGGCCTCAGCCAGTCCTGCCTTGAATCGTGATTGGCTCTGCGCCGGAAGCTCTGGGAGGAAGTCTGCAATTTCCCGCCAAAATCTCTGGTTAACGGCTGCCAGCATGTCATCGGCGTTGGCTTTACGAAGATGCAGTGAAGCGCTGGAACAAAGCTTCTTCCCATATGCCTCCAAGATCTTCTCCTCCTTGCTTAGCAGTACCGCTGATGAGGAGGCCGAGGACAACTGAGGCTTGGAGCAGAGTGATGCTGCAGCAATCACTGAAGAGTGTGGCTGAGGATAGGCTGATAGCAAGAGTGTATCCCCCTCCATTTGCCTGTATTTGGCGTCCAGGCGTCGTCGCGTGAGGACCTTGGCAAGCAACCCCTCTACTTTTTTACTCAACTTCGGGTTGAGAAAGGGCCAAGTACTCTGCCAGCCCTGCAAGACTTTTGTGGAAAGCCTTGGCTGACGACGGTGTGTCGGGGTCCTCTTCCTCATCCTTGTCCCCCTATAGATCCAGAGGGTCTGGCCATGGTGGAGGGATGCTGGTAGCCGAAGGCTGGGGTGTGGAAACCGGAGCCTGGTACGGAACTGCCTGCACTATGGGTTGGGGGGCTGGAGCGGGCAGCGGGGGCTGCACCAGGGCCTGCGGCGCCTGTACTGGGACCTGTGGCGCCGGAGCCATCAACGGAAGCACGACCCTGATGGCATCCCTATGGATGGTCCCCATCTGAGGAGATTTCATGAGCCCGAGGAACCTCTAGAAGAACCGGTCCTCGATGGCCATAGAGGTGGTAGGCGATATTGACTGGGTAGCAGGCGGCTGCTGGAACCGTTGCATGCCCTGCCCATACGGACCCAGCGTGAACCTACCCAGCGCAAATGAAGGATAGGCTGTAGGCCACGTACCCGGTTGACACCAGTCCCACCTTGATACTCGTTCCTCTACCTGCTCCCTTCCTTGGTGCGGTATCGGACGGGTGCCCATAATGTCTGGCACAGAGGCCATCTGGTCGAGCTGCCTTCCACGTGCCTGCGTCGTGTTGCTTGGCTCACTGGGCCCAGCCTCGTCCTGGACTCTTGATTGTGGATTATGAGGCGTACCCTGCACCTCAGATCGAGACCTGGTAGGTGTATCGCCCTCGGCAGAGTTGCTGGTAGCGCCGTGTATAGGTGCCGTGTATAGGTGCAGTCTCGGACATGTTGCCGGTACTAGGGTGAAGACCTGGGTGAAGACCCGGTAAAAGAACCTTCTGGTCCCTCAGCACTGTCACTGGGAGGATCAAATGACCCCTCAGCCTGACAGCCAGTAGCTGGATTAGAGTCGGTACTCGTGCTGGTATGAGAACCTGAGCGGTTCCTCCCTTGCGGGTGATTCCTTAGAAAGGAGTCTCCCTTGCGGGGTGCGCTAGAAAAGAGTGGCCATTCCTTGGGCCTGGATCAATGTTTGACGAAGTCTTTCAGGTCCTCTGGAGGTGGCCTCTGGAAAAGCTCTCTCCACCTGGCTCGTCTGTTCTTCAGAGTCCTTGAAGAGCATGTTGCACACGGTACAAGCTTGCTAGCCGTGGCCAGGGCCAAGGCAACAGAGGCAGAGGGCGTGGGAGTCTGAAGACGGAAAGAGTCCTTTGCAGGATGGAGAGGAGCGTGATGCCAGAGGACCGAGTACCTGAATGAAAAAAGACAGAAGTATTCGTGCGTGGAATTACATGGCCGAAGACAAACCCAGGAGCGCAGGTGAATTCGGCCCATTCCCGTCGATGCGGAAAAGGGGACTGAGGTGTGTGGCGCCCGAGGGCGAAGTCAGGCCAGCACATGCTCACAGGGCCACACCCCCGCACCTCTAAATTTAAAGGGAAAGAAGATTTTTTTCTGGTGAAAAAGGTTCCCTCTCCCGTGCCTAGGAAGGGATACCTATGCTGTATGGAGGAAAGGGGACGGGACGTAAGAGTATGTTAGTTATAAAAATACAGGCCTTGAGAGAACACACAAATTGTAAACATAGTAGTTAGTAATGCACACAAAACTCTAATACAAATATACAAAATCATCAGTATTTTTATTCACAATACATCATCAGATAACTAAATGTAAAACATGGAAGCAATGCAGGTTTAGTCTAAATGCTGAGAACCAGTCACAAGATCACTCCACATACTTGAGAAGTCCTACCCTAAGATGTATGGTGCCTATTGCACAAAAAAGTCACAGGACCCAAAATAAGGGTTCTCACATATGTATTCTCTAAAGGGATGCAACGTACTTGTGGTGCTGATTCAGAATAGTTTTAAACTATTTAACACAATTTCAGCAACAATTTACCAGAAGACAGGAAAGCTCTCTTCTTTCTTCCAGACCCAGACTAACCCAGGGGCACAATATGTGACCTAGGTTTGATGACCAAAGGTAGGAAGGGAATGGCAGACAAAAGGCTTTGTTCCCAATGTTATCCTCTGAAGGACAGGGGGAGGAGAGGGACCACAGGCACAGGTATTCTTACTTACCCCCTTGGCTCAGATTTCCCCTGGCATCACAATGGGTCACCTGGGTGATAGCTGGGAGCACAGTCTTCAGTCCTTCATTTGGGTGAGGGATGCCCAAGAGTTGCTGGTTTGTTGCTTTTTCCAGTCAGGTGCAACTGCCAGATGCAAGCCCAGTAGATGAAGAAATGCCGGCTTTGGAGTGTCCTCTAGTAGGACTCTACAACAGATGAGGAAGGAGTGTTCCAGCGATGATCACCATTTGCCAGCAACGCCAGTCGAGGTCAAAGAAGCAGCTCCAGGACAGGTTCCCTTGAAGTTAGGAAGCTGAAAATTTAGGAGGCGGCAATTCATGGCACAACATCGCGACAACCTATCAACAACCCAAGATCTGGGCTTGAACCCATACCTGTGATGATTCTGGCAAGTAGCCGATGTGGGATCTAGAAAATCCACAGGGCAGTCCAGGAACACTTCCAAAGGCTCTGTGGGGCTGGATCCTCAAGAAGACGTTGGGACTAGTTGGTCCCAATTGTCCATGGGCTGAAGCACTGACGAGAGTCTTTGGAGATCAGGCAGAGGACAGGGCTTCACCGGGCATATTGCTGGAGGGGATGCTGGTCCATACCAGAAGTTGTCCTCATGTTATTAATAGGCTGCTTTTCTTCCAAGGATGCTTGGCTCCAACGGAGATCTCAAGAATGGCTGTAGGAGGAGTCCTCATCCAAAATCTGAGCTGAAAGCAAGCCCATCAATGTTAAGGATCTACACAAGTCGAACAGCCAGTGGTTGTCCAATCCCAATTCCCAGTAGTGAACTTTCTGGTACCAGTGATGTGGACTGGGACTAGACAGTCCGAGCCCCCTGGCAGGCAGGGAGAGGGAGGCACGCAGACACACGCACAGTCACTAGCCCGTGAAAGCAGCAGCTTTCCCAGGCAAGTGCATGACCTTATCAATACTTCCCTGACCTGAGAAGGCAGGAAGAATGCCAAACTTCAATATGGCCAAAGAACAAGCAAAAAAGTCACGGCACAGCCATTTAACGGCACTAGCCACGTTTAGTAGCCATAGGCAGAAAAAGGTAAATGTGCACACAAAAAAGAATGCAAAAATTGTAAAAATATAACTTCTGCCAACAGCTTGCCTTTAGGCACATATAAAAGTAGCCAAAAATCCCATGTGTAAATATTTAGGGTGATAAAAAAGTATCCCTATTGAACTGCACTGTAAGATGCAATGTAAAAATGTAAAAATACAAGAATTCCAAAAGAGAAAATATTTCCCAGTACATATAGTGTGCTGGACTAGTCAGTCTCCCCATAACAAAGGCTTTACTTCCCTTCAAAAAGTCAGGACAGATCCAAAAACAGAGCAAAAAGAATGGTGTTCCATAGAAACCTATAGCGGGAAAGTTGCAAAAAGAAAATCTCTCACAAAACCGGAGTACAATGAAGTTTAACTCCTTGTAATAGATAATGGGCCATCACAAACCACTGAAGCTCGTACAGTGAGTCATGCAAAATAGGTTGGAGAAGGCAAATGGTACATGGTGTAACCCAAGAAAGTTAGGGCCTCAGGTGAACCAATGATATTCATACATTTGCTAAATTATGAGATTAGGAATCGTCCACATACAAATCATGTAAGTCAGTAGGGCAAAAGCAGCATCTGGGTAGATGGCCTCAGAGCCAAAGAGGAGGTTGCAAAGTTGTGAGAAAAAGTCCTAAAGCTATTAATGCACATCCAATTGTCACTCTGATACAAAGACTGTATGCATCACCTCATATCATTTTACCTCAGATTTTAAACTGTGACCGGGGCAGATCCTGATCCTGTAAGGGAGGGAACAAGGACCCCTCCCGACATGGATTAGGCTGGCCAAGGGGAGTTGTGAAGGTGGGACCCAGTCCCTCAATCCCTGTCCGTATCTCCCCCAAGTGTGCAGTATTTCAGCACTATCCCTTCCACATTGCCGGTCAGCCTCTCAACTGGGCAGAGTTCACTTATCGTTTTCAAAACTGCAGCACCCAGAAAGCAACTGGGTAGAACCAAGAATGGCATTGACAGGCCAATGGAGTGGGATTTGTTCTGCCAAAAAGGGATGACAACCCCCAACAACTCACCCCCCAACTCCAGACTGACCAAGGGGAATGGTGGGGCAACAGAAAAAGAAAGCAGAGAGGAGGTACTGAGGAACGCAGGAGAGACATGTCACCATTCTCCCAAACCCAGATGGGAACAAACTCACCAGCACCTACTTGGAGCAAAGAAGAAAAACAAGCATCCTGTGCTCATGGCTGCCATCCCACAAATAGACTGCAAGAGTGGTGCTAAAAGCCTTCTTAAATCCTTCCACAGGAAGTACAAACTGAGTGATAGCTTAGCCAGAGCAAGTGACTAGTGTGGAAAGTCAGGAGAAGGTGGCATTTTGAATGAGTGGTCTATTCAAAATAATCCTTTCTATCCCCAACTCTCTGGACCACTTGCTAAAGAAAAGAAAAGTGAAAAGAGTTCTCCTCAGGATGCCCAACAACATAATGTGTGTCTGTCCCCCAGAAAAGCTAATCAGCCCTCCTTTTGGTCCCTACCACTAATACAAAAATAAATTAACAAAAACACACGAAATTGTGGCTTCTCGCCCAAGGTTTGATAACTGGTTGGCCTCTGACCCACTTTTTGGTTTCTTCCTTGCACAGGGGCCCTGAAACCCTGTGGTTCAGCCAGGAATGTCTTTCACCTACCCCTTATCCCAGGCTGAGAATTCACTTTCGGTCTTTGTTCTTGCTTCCCTTTTAAGTTTATCATGCAGCGCGAACCAGTCCCAGGCGTCTGATAACCCTTGTGATTTTTAACTCTTGCAGCCAGGGGTTTTATTTGAAGGATTCCAATAAAGTCCTCTACTCTTCCTCTTGTTCACCCCACCCTGGGTGTCTCTGGTTTCCCTCCCCACATTGGGGTCTTCCTCTTCTTGGCCCACCTCCGTGTTGGTTTAGTTTTGTCCCGCATAAGGGTCGCTTGCTGCTGACCACACCTTAAGGTGTTTATGTTGCTCACCCAGCCCTGGAGTTGTTATGCTTTCACACCACTATAGGGTTGTTAGGCACGACTGTGCTGCCCACCTCCCGACTACCCTGAGCAACCGTGTACCTTTTTCCACCAGGCAGTACTCCTGTGATCGGGCATGTCGGGAAGGCGGTGACGTCTTGTTTCGTTGCCTTCCTTCAGCACGGTTGGAGCAGATGCTCCCTTCCAGCCAGCACCTAGCAGGGTTTTGCCAGTGGCTCCACATTTCCTTAGGGTTCGGTATCGCCAGCTCCCTTCGTTGGTCTGCCTGCACCAGATCTCGTTCTTTGCTGTGGCTTGTCGGCAGAGCATTCCATGGGCTTCACCTCTAGTCTAATCACCACATCTGATGGCAGTTTCTCTCACCAGGCCACAACTCTCAAGAGAAGGGTTTGCCTGTGTAGACCTGCGGGCCGTTCTCAGGCCTTCCAACAATGCGGGTGGGCCCTTCTCGGTGGTAGCAAGGGAAAAGGCTTATATCTCGTTCTATAGGTCGATTTGAGCACAGTGAGCGAAGAGGGTAAAAAACCCATAGCAACTTTAGATATATGCACTGGTAACTCATTACGGTTGTCAATTCCCCAAAAACCCACAAACATATAAGATCCTTCAGACAAGGGAGGATAGGAAGATAACACATGCCAATCTAGGGATTACCTGTCTTCTAATGGGAGGCGGGGCGTCACCCCCAGTGGGATCCTGCTTGTCCTTTCCCCTAGAGGGTATTAAACTTAGGGGACTTTCTTCCCAGTCACAAAGGGGGGGGGGGTTGCTCCCCATTGGGGCGCGCGGACCAACTCCCTGGATTCATTGCACCAAGGAGACCGATGGGTGCCGGGGAGGCGGTGAGGGGTGCAGCGGAGTAGTTGGAAAGGAATAGGCTAGCCCAGATAGCACAAAGGAAATTTAAAGGTGTTCAGGTGAAGTGGTGTCATGGTGAACTGTCTGTGGAGACTGTTTGAGAGTTCATGTAAGGCAGTGTGTGACAGGAGTGTGATCAAGAGACAGGGAGAAAAAGTAAGTGTGGGGGAATTTAGAGAGTACGAGACTGAGTAAGTGAGTGTGACAGGAGGGGAGGGAGAGCGCAAGCAGGTAGGAGTAGGGGGAGGGCGGAGTGAAGGAAAGGTAGTTGGTATAGAGGGAGAGAGTGTGGAATATCAGGCGATAATAGAGGACTTTACTACATGGCTTATAAAGGGAGAGAGGTGAGGGCTGAATGTGATGGAGGGAGAAAAGAGAAGGAGACTAAAAAGATCACAGAGGTAGGAGAGTGGAGATAGAAGAGCAAGAGAGAGGGTGAGAATACATTGGTCAGTCAAACAGACCAAAAGTATCCCTTAGAAAACCCCTGAGGGACATAGAAAAAGCCACAACCGGCAGGTTTCCCCTTTCCCATCAAAATTAGAGAGACTTACACAGTAGGTGTTACCTGGCTTTAGAGGACGTGGGGGACATTCTGGAGGTCAGGGATTCCTGGACTAGGGTGTAAAGAGCCATTAGGAAGGACAAGAGAGCCATAAGGACACCTTAAGATTCAAAAATCCCAGTCTTCAGTGACGATTCACCAGGTCTTGTCACTTCTCCCCAGGCAGGAGCCCTTTCAGATTAGGCTTGGGAGGTGAGGTTGCCACCTAATAGTCCCCCTATAGGTGGTAATATGCAGTTGGACCTCATAGGGAGGGACTCCCCTCCAGGGGATAAGGACGTCCTCCTGGGGAAAAGCCTCCATACCAGCATCTGATGCCGGCATCTCTCGCCAGGCCACAAATCTCAAGAGGTGGTTTTGTCTGTGTAGATCTGCGGGCCATTCTTGGGCCGTCCAACAATGCAGGTGGGCTTTTCTCCTCAGTGGTAGCAAGGGGGAACGCTTATATCTTGTTCGCTAGGTCGATTTGAGCACAGCGCGTGAAGAGGGTAAAAAACCATAGCAACCGTCGATGTATGCACTAGTAACTCATTATGATTGTCAATTCCCATATAACCCAGAAATATATGGGATCCTTTAGACAAGGGAAGATAACACATCCCAATCTAGGGATTGACTTTATTCCAATACGAGGTGGTGGACTCACCACCAGTGGGATCCCACTTGCCCCTTTCCCTTATAGGATGTTAAGTTTAGGGGGTTCTCTTCAAAGTCCAAAAGGGGTTTGCTCCCTATTGTGGAGAGGGGACAAACTCCCTGGATTCATCACACCAGGGAGACCAATGGGAGCTGGAGGGAGTGTTGGAAAGGGACCTACTGAGATTAAGACGAACGTGAGAGACATAAGCAGTAACCCGATAAAGAGTCAGCCAAGGACTGTAACAAGGTTCCTCCCTGGGGGCATGAGGAATGTCAAAAAGACTTACATAGAAGGTGTTGGTGTTACGTGAGGGTGGTGTCAACAGTATAAACGGGAAAGCGAGAACAGACAAAGGAGAGCTTATCATGGAAGCCAGGAGCATGTGAACATAGTCCGGGAAGTTCAAAGTTGAAACACTGCAGCCAGCGCAATCATGTCTCTCCGTAAATGAGAGGAAAGATAGGATATTGCTGGAGTGTCATAAGAGCCGGTAGGGAGCCGACTCACTCGGTGGCAACGTGACCGCTGGAAGGTGTCGGGTCAGAAACAACTCCAAGAACACAAGAATGTCGCAGAGCCGCACAGGAAGCGAGAAGGAGGAGGAAAGGCCCCAGCAAACCCCGGGAAGAACCAGAGTCGTGTCCCCAAGGCATCACAGGTAACAGGAATGGCAGAAAGATCTGGTAGGGTCTGGAAAGAGGCCCAGCTCACTCCGAGAGAATTGGGAGACATCTCTCTCATGGAAGTGGCCAAACCCATACCACTGCTCAAGCAGAGTACCTTGGGAGGCATCTCCCTCGTCACAATGGCCAAACCCATACCACTGTTCAAAGTAGACTTGCAAAATGTTTACAAGAAAGATACAGAGGAACCTGGAAAAGCTATTCATCATCCGGGCGTTAAAGGGAAGCCAAATAAGGCTCTGAGATTTGCTACTTCCTGGAAAGAGTTGAAGAGACTGATTCAAGGTTTCTGTAAAAGTGCGGAAGGATCCCCGTGAAGAATTTGATAAATAAACCAGGGGAAGGGAGTCATTCCCCTGAGCCTGTTTTGTAGGGACACTGAAAGAATTACTATTACAAGAAGACTGAAGCAAGACACAAGGAGAAGAGAGTCATTCTCCTGGTGAAGAAACTTTACTCTTGTTATAGACTTTTGGTTTAAGTGTTAGATGAACAAGTTACTTCTTACCTTGTAACGTTCTTTCGATGGGATGTTCCTCCGACGTATTCCTTATCTTTGATAATCTCCCAGCTTGCTGGCCTCGGAGAAACTTTCAGTAGAGGGCGCTGCGCGTCGACGTCCCTCGAGCCGATGTCCGTCGACAGCCTCTGTATCGGCGCCGACATCATCACGCATATAAATAGACTCGCGCAGCGTCCGTTGCTCAGTTCCGTTTTGACGTTAACAGTTGATTTACATGAATTGGTTATTGACCTTGAAGGAGCGTAAGTTGCAACCACAAGGGAAGTATTACTGCGGGGATCGATGGAAGGGGCAATAAGGAATACGTCGGAGGACCATCCCATCGAAAGAACGTTACAAGGTAAGAAGTAACTTGTTCTTCGAAGGGATTGTGTCCTCCGACGTATTCCTCATCTTTGATAGACTCCCATAGCAGTGGCATGTAATTGGAGGTGGGAGTAAAACGCCATGCTTCCTTTTAGGAATGAACCGAATGTAATACAGCTTTGCCAAACCTAGTCTCTTGACTAGAGGAGGAATCCATGCTGTAAAATCTTGTGAAAGTATGTGTGGACGACCATGTGGCAGCAGCACATATGTCTCGAACCGGAACCCCTCTTTGGAGGGCCCTGATTGAATGAGCCCTAAGATTTTGAGGAGGCTCTTTCCCTGCTAGTTTGTAACATTCCAGGATGTCCAAAATAATGCATCTGGAAATGGTTTGTTTTGTTATCGGTAGTCCTAATTTGTGCCCTGAGTAACCTACGACCAATTGGTCTGCTTGCCTAATTCTAGCAAGTCTGCGGATGTAAAAGCTTAAAGTCCGCTTTGGGTCCAGCCTATGTAGCCTTTCTTCCTCTTTCCCCGGATAGGGAAGAGGATAGAATGAAGGTAAGGTAATTTTCTGAGTGATGTGGAATTCAGAAACCACCTTTGGGGGGAAATTAGGCTTCACCTGTAGGACAACTTTGTCTTTATGAAAAATTGTATAAGGGGGTTTACAAGATAGAGCTTGTAATTCGCTCACCCTTCTAGCAGATGTTAAAGCCACTAATAAGACAGTTTTAAGGGTGAGAAATCTTAGCGAACAAGAGTGGAGTTGTTCGAAAGGAGTACCCATCAGGAAATTTAAGACTAAATTTAAGTCCCATAAAGGAACCTGGAAAGGTCTTGGAGGGTAGACATTAGTTAATCCCTTTAGAAATTGTACTACTAAGGGTAATTTGAAATACGAAGGCTCCTCTGCAGTGTGCTTGAAGATCGATAGCGCTGTGAGATAGCCCTTGATAGTGCCAACTTGAAGGCCTGAATTTGCCAAGTAGAGTAGAAAGGATAACACCGTTGGTTTACCACATAAAACGGGTCAATATTCTCTTCTCTACACCAGCTGCAAAATTTGTTCCAATGGCAGCGGTATAAAGACTTTGTTGCTGGCCTTCTGGCCGAAAGCAACACTTCCATGATGTCATTAGGGAGGTCCCAATCCTTGTATCTCAACCTTTCAGAAGCCAGGCGTGAAGGTTGAGGGTTCTTATGTCTGGATGGAGAACCCGACATCCCTTCTGTGAGAGAAGATTCTCCTTGAGTGGAAGACGAATTGGAGGGCAGATGGGCATGTCCAGAAGGTCCGGGTACCACGTTCTCCTGGCCCAGTCTGAGGCAATTAGGATCATGGTTCTCCGGAATCTTCTCAACCTCCTGATCATTTGATGAATGACAGGGATTGGTGGAAACGCGTACAGGAGTGGTAACTCCCAGTCCACTACGAACGCGTCCCCTAGAGCTCCTCTCGGGGGAAATTCCCTTGAACAAAACAGATTGCACTTTCTGTTGGTACTGGTGGCAAACAGTTCAACTTGAGGGGTTCCCCAAAGGGCGAAGATCTCAGGACTTCCTGAGCTAGTTCCCACTCGTGGGAGACTGTGCCCTGCCTGCTCAGAGCGTCCGCCGTCAAGTTCTACTCTCCGACTAGGTGAACTGCGGATAGAGCGATACCTTCTTGAATTGCCCAAAACCAGAGCTGCATTGCCTCTGCACAGTGGCAGTGATCCTACGCCGCCTCCTTTTGTTGAGGTAGTGCATGGCCACTGTGTTGTCCGTCATTTTTTCCCTGTACAGATGGCAGAAAAGCTTTCAGCGCTAGTCTGAATGCTCTCAGCTCTAACAGGTTGATATGTAATCTGGACTCCGATGGAGACCACCGATCGCTGATGGTCAAGTCGTTGGTATGGGCTCCCCACCCCATGAGTGAGGCATCTGTGACTACTGTTATCTACGGCCATGGTTGCCAAAACAGTTCCCCCTTCAAGATGTTTTTCTGGCAGGCCCACCACTGAAGGTCTCCAGCCATCTTGTCCGGAATCTGAAGTAGGTCTGTCATTGTCCCTGAGAATTGCGACCACCGAGTTCTCAGTGCCCACCGAAGAGATCTCATTCTCAGGCGAGCAGATGGCCCAAGGAAGATGCAGGATGCCATGAGGCCTAGCAACCTCAAAAAGTCAAAGGCTGGGAGACGTTGGGCATTTTGAAACTTGGTGACCATCTGCAGAATACCTTGAGCCCTCACCTCTGGTCGCGAGGCTTTTCCCAGGGAAGTGTCCAGGACTGCTCCAATGAAATGGAGTCTCTGTGATGGCATCATCTGTGACTTCTTTAAATTGAGGGAGAAGCCCAGTTTGTGAAGGAAGTGGCAGACAATCTAGCTGGATCTGAGCTTGTTCCGAAGATACAGCTCTGATCAGCCAATCGTCCAAGTAGGGGTAGACGTGGATCCCTTCCCTCCTTAGACTTGCAGCCACTACCGACATTAGCTTAGTGAAGATCCTCGGGGCGGAGGTCAGCCCAAATGGCAGAACTCGAAATTGATAACGAGAGCCGCCAATTGCGAACCTCAGGTATTTCCTGTGTTTGAGATGGATTGGCACATGGAAATAAGCATCCCGGAGTTCGAGAGATACCAGCCAGTCCTGGAGCTGGAGGGCCTGAGGGATCTAAGAGAGAGTTACCATCTTGAACTTGTCCTTCCTGAGGAACTTGTTCAATTCTAGTAAGTCCAAGATAGGTCTCAGTCCTCAGTCTTTCTTCAGTTTGAAAAAGTAAGGGGAGTACCAGCCCTTGTTCCTCTCCGCTACAGGTACCGGATCTATGGCACTTTCTCTAGCAGGTCTACAATTTCCTGCAAGAGGAGCGGATCTGGAACTTTCAAAGAGCTGTTCCCTGGTGGATGACTGAGGCACAGTAGAAAAGGCAGGCAGTAACCTTGGGCAACTGTCTCCAATGCCAAAGCATCTGACGTAATAGCCTGCCATTCCGTCAGATGTTGAGTTACCCTGCCCCCTACTGGTGTTTTGTGAAGAGAATCCTCAGAGCAGTTTGGAGGCGGCTGATGCAGATGCCGAGGGTAAATAGACACCTGCTGCTGCTGCAGCTTTTGTGTTTTTACCCCGTCCACCTCGGGTGAATTTCTTCTGACCCCTTTGAACCGGCTGTCCTCTGCCCTTTCCGAATGCGGAATAGAAGCTAAAGGACTTACCTCTCCAAGAGGGTCCTGAGGGGATATATGGTGTCTGACAGATTGCAGCTCCTAGGGATTTTGCTGCTGCTTTTGATGTTTGTAGTTTTTCTAAACGGTCATCCGCCTCCTTATTACCAAACAAAGAAGAGCCGTCAAAGGGCATATTCAAGTCTGCTTTGCACATCTGGAGCAAAACCAGACATTTCGCAACCAAGCAAATCTCTGGGTTGTTGTACTTGCTGCCATGGCCCTGCTGATGCTGTTAGCAGAATCGATGCCAGTTTGAAGGGATTTGCACATAGCGTCTTTACCATCCTTGATGATGATTAGGAACGCTTCCCTTTATTCTCCCTCCGGGAGGCAGCCAGCCACTAATGAAGCACACTCCCAAAGTCATATTTCTTATCACCCCTGTCCTGTGGAACAGTAGGGTAAGCCGATTTACTACCTGCTGAAGCATCTGCCTGAACATCCAGACTCTCCGGAGTTGGGTGTTTGGATAAATATTCAGGGCCAGCAGAAGACACCCTATATTTAGCTGATAATGTTTTGTTCACCACCGGGATTACCTCAGGCGTTTCCCAGTTTGCCAATATTCTCCTTTGTAATGCCGCATGAAATGGCACCACAGGATCCTCCTGTGGACCATTGACTGTGGTCGTCTTGCTGAAAAGCAGGTGAGGGTGTGGACCACCCCATAAACACTATTATCCTTGCCATCAAGGTTCCATAAGGGGTTTCAGCATGCTCCCCTTGGTCTTGTGTGGCAAATTCCACTCCTGCGGAGGTGTCCAACCCACTTGCTTCCGGTAGGGATTCATGGAGGTCTTTCAACCTAGCCTCCTCAGAGGTAAATTCCTCTGGTGCAGGAGTTGCAGATCCCCGCAACTCAAAAGGCCTTTCGTGATCCGAATCCTCCCCCTTCTTCATAAATAGAAGATAAGGCTCTGGAGTGAGGAGGTCTTGAAAATGGTATAAATCCCATTTCCAGAGCAGAAGGAGCCAAATTCGTCATGATTGGCTGAGAAAATGTTGATGTAGTCGACGCGGACGTCAAAGGCTTCGAAGCCATCAAAAAAGGCGTCGAGAAAGGTGGTAGAGGTCTTGATGAACTCTAGAGTATCGGGATTCTACTCGAGGTTGTCGACGACATTCTCGTGCTCGAGGCTCTGGGTATGGCCACTGGCTGGGAGGTGGCCGTGGGCTTATCCTTTCTCGGCGTCGACTCGACTGACCTGTGCGAAGAACCCTTCGATAACGGCTTCGACAATGCCAATCTATGTGTCGAAGGGATTTTCGACGACGGCGAAGACACAACTTTGCCTTTACTCGAGGGTTTGTGACGCTCTCGAGTGGCTTCTTTCGCCGGGTGCTGCGACTCGCAGCTTTTTGATTTTTTGGGTCTTTCACCCAGGGTATCACCCTCAGCAGTCTCCGAGGGGGTCGAGGCTACTTTCTTGAAGACGCTTAGCATCTTTTTCCTGAATTCCTCCCACTCAGCTCGAGAGCTATGTTTTGTGGGGCAGGAGACCCTTTTTGGGGAAACGGAAGAAGGGTATCTTCGACGTCTCTTTTATGAATGCTTAGATCTCGAAGAGTGGTGGGAACTGCTCCGAGACCTAGAACGAGAATGTCTTTTGCGATGGCGAGGAGACGAATGTCTCGACTTCACCGAGGAAACTTTCGAAGAAGTTTTAACTGCCTTACCTCTCTCGAGCTTCCCCTTACACTCCTTCAAGGCTTTCGCCGTCATGGACATGCAGTCCTCGCACTCCGAACAATGGTGCTTGATTCCCAGGCACCATAAACAGATCCCGTCAACGACATTTTCTTTCCACAGTCTCGACATTTTTTGAAGCCGGACCGTGGAGTCGTCGGTTCAGGTGAGGAAGCCATCGAGTATGAGTTGGTATTCACGAAGCACGGAAAAACGGAACTGAGCAATGGACGCTGCGCGACTCTATACGCGTGAGGACGTCGGCGCTGATAAAGAGGCAGTCGAGGGACATCGGCTCGAGGGACGTCGACACGCAGCGCCCTCTACTGAAAATAAAATTCCAGGGCCAGCAAGCTGGGAGATGATCTATCAATCAAAGATAAAGAATACATCGGAGGACACAATCCCTTCGAATGCTAGATTTCTAAAAGAGGACGGAGAACATATTTCTGGACAAACATTCTGGCAGGTCACTATGTTTTTCTAGGTTGAGGCAGGGCAAGCTTCCTAAAAGTAGGGAGAGAGATTTTTCTTTCGGACTAAAAAGTTGTAGCCCCATACATGAGCCCTCCCTGTCAGTCTCTTACACCCTCACGCTTGCCAGACCAGTTGTTTGAAATTTGAATTAAAAAAAAACAAATCTACTATATTAGTCTGTGGAATTCTGGGGCCATTTGTAAACAAAAATCCTTTGTTCGATTCTTAAGGACTGCTACGGCAAAAGGCTGGCATCTTTCCGAAAGCAGTCCTCACACAATAGTACCTCCTGTACATTCAGAGATTCAGTTCCTCCCACCAGATATGTCAATCCCAGAACGAGAGGACCAAGCATGGATGATCATCCAAAGGGGTACATGCCACCAACTATGGAACACACTGGTCCAGAGATTTTGAGACGCCTAGCCTGCGCATATTCTAAGGGTACATTTCTTTAGGGAAGCATTGCAGACCTGTGGTACTATTAAACGGGTAGGCCCCACCAACAGTCTTCTATAGAATTTAAATTAGCTTCCCCGACACTGCAAAGTGTCTGGAAGAGGACATGCATAAGAGTTTATAAACACAAATGATACATATGTTATACTGCCAACTTTACTTAACCAGCAATATACTTTATGTGGCTTGTATCAGTTTATAGTTACATGCTTTGCACAGGCCACTATCTAGTGGCTGGAATGGAGTATGAAAAAGTAACAGGGTGTCGACCTAGCAGTGCTTCCACACCATCAATACCCTAAGTGTGTAACCATGTTGCACTGCACATCGAAATCCTCAGATAGTTTTTTTTTTCTAACAAGATACACATGTGGTAGCAAATTAAATGGTGGGTAGGCAGTGTTTCATGGCTCCAATGAGGGGAGGATGCGTGGGCGCATGCGATTCTTAACAAATACAAGCCACAGTAAGACTACTACCGTGTACGTAACTTCTTCCTTGTGAATCTATTTAGATGGCAATGCTTTGCGTAGACTAATGAGTAGTGCCTGAATGTGGTGGGTGAGCTGAAGAAACGTTGGCAAGTAAATGCTTTAAAGTCGGTTGTCCCACTTGCTAATCTGCTTGCGTGCCTAAACAATAGTATTTTGGAAATGCATGTACTGAACTCCATGTTACTGCGATAACGGTGCTAGCAAAAAATGCAACATTGCTCCTGCACCGGTTGAGTGAGCTTTAGAAGTGAAAGGTAGGGGTTTGCTCACTAACTTAGATCATTCTTGGATGCAGCCTCCAATGGTGAATTTGGTAATTTGATTCCCCTCTTGTCCTACAGCAAATGACACAAACAGACTATTTTAATGCAGTGACTATGTTCTGTCCATGAAAAACATGATGGCTATATACACATCGAATGTATGCAATGCTTTTTCTTCACTTGTGAGATATTGATGGACTGATTGACAGATCTTTCAAATTAATTTTGGGTAAAAAAGTGCATGTGTTCTAATTCCAATCTGATTTGTGCAGACAGCCACAAACAGATCAACAGAGGCTGGAGTTCAATTACTCACCAAATGGCAGTAATGACTACTGAGAGATTAACCTTTCTTAGCAGGGTCCAAAAGTCTATACAATACTAAATGGAGGTGCCACACCGGTGCTGGGTGTGCTACTGATGGTTATACGCATTTACCACCTACCACAAAAGCTTCAACAGGAAACCACCACCACAATACCACAATATGATGCGATATGGTGCTGAACCTTGAAGGAGTTAAATGCTAATACAGAGCCCAACAAGCAGAGGAGGTAAGTGACATTGTCTGTTAGTGAACAATCAAAAGGATTGATTTTCAGTGTTTTGCAACATATAACCCATATTTTCCACTTAAAGTAACATGCTATGGGGTTCAACACTTGTGCCTCACAAGGTTTATCCAAACAGCTTTGGGGAAGGAATGGATGGCTACATTATATGACCTCTGGAGGCACCAACTACATAGTTGGTTGATTTTGTGTAAATAGTACACTGCTGTGTGAGTAATAAAACACTGTTTGGCGCTGCTCTCGAATGCGAGTCAGTGGCCCAAGTATGAATAAACTTGGAACCCTTGTCTGCAGACATGGGAGGCTTCTTCCATGTCTAGGTCCTTTGTGAATACTCATGGTGTCAAGGCTATCCCAAATGGAAGCACCTTTAACTGATCCAGGGCTTGGGCCACTTTGATGCATAAATAATGGAGAGGGCAGTGAATCAAGGAAATTCAAAAGTGTGCATCTTTGAAGGCCAGGGGGCCCTGTAGTCACCCTGTCTCAGCAGTGGGATAACCTCTTATGAAGTGTACATGGCAAATCTTTGTTGTTTTGTTGGCTTTAGATCTAGTACTGGCCTTATGGTAGGATCCTTTTATGGAACTAAAATAAATATGTAATAAATACTTTTATTCCTCTCATGAGGTGGTAGGCCGACGATACTCTGCTCTTCCTTTCCTTCTCTTCTTTCACTCCTGATCTCCATCTCAATCTTTCCGTCTGTCTTACTGCTATCAAAAACTGGATGTCATCCCACTTTCTCTCCCTCAACTCTGATAAGACTGAAGTCTTATTCTTTCCCTCCAACACACTTCCACCTCTGTCTCCCCCTACTTTTATTCACTTCCCCCCTTCACATCTCCCCATCTCTGCCCATGCTCGCAATCTAGGCCTCCACTTTGACTCCTCCCTCTCCTTTTCCCACCATATTTCTCTTACCTCTCGCACCTGTCGCTACCACCTCTTCAATATTTGTAAAATCTGTTCCTCCCGCACCTTCCATGCCACTAAACTCTTAAATCTCTTCCCTCATATTCTCTTGTCTTTTCTATTTCTCTTCTCTCCTCTTTGGACTCCGTCTCTCATCTTGCTCCCCTCAAATCCCTCTACCCTTCTGCCATCCGTACCCTTTGTCTTCTTTCTCCTCATGACTCCATTTACTCCCCGCTTTATTTATTTATTTTACATTTTTAAAGTGCTCACACAGCCTGCGGGCATCGAGGCGTTTTTTAGTTGCGTAATTGTCTTTTTTTGTCTTGGTTGCGTATTTATAACGCGCTTAAACACCCAGAGGTTTCTAAGCGTGGACCCAGGGATTGAACCTGTGTTACTTCGTGTCGTCTTGCTTCCAAGGCGTGCACGTTGCCGCTGAGCTATCCTCCCAGATTCTTACCCTACCTTTCCACTCTCCTTTCATTCTACATTCCCTCCCGCTCCCTCCGATCTGCTGATCTCTTCCTACTCACTGTTCCTCCACCCCCATGTGCCGCTTATCATTTTGGTTCTTTTCAGCTCCTTTCCCCCCTACACTGGGACTCTCTACCTCTCTGTCCGCTCCATCCACACCAACTTCTCCTTTCGTGCCTCCTTGAAATCTCTTCTTCTCCATTCCTCCCCCTGACTTCCCTCACTACCACCCTTTTCTTCTCTCCCACTGCCCCCCCACTTCCCTCTCCCTACCTTTTCCAATTCCTCTCACGCTTCCTCCACTCCCCTTGCACTTCATTTTATTCTCCCCTCCTGACTCCCCTTCCCATCCTTTTCTCTCTCATATACCTAGGTAAATTGTTTTACAGACTGTTTTAATGACTTGTTTCAGGTTTGTAAATTTCCTTCTATTTTTATTATTTTGAATTTTTTTCTTTTATTTTTTATTATATTCTATGTATTCTTGTTGTTATAATGTAAAGCACTTTGGTGTAAAGCGCTATATAAACAAAATAAATATAAATACAAATTTTGAAGTAGACCCAATATTACTTAGTTGAGGAGTTCGGCATGATCCTCAGGAAGTCTACAATGTCCGGATGGTATGTTGTGTGGTCTTGAGATGACTTCCATGCAGTAACTGCATAGGCAAAATGTACTCTATCCCCTACTGGGGTAACATGAGAGGCAGCAGAAGGTCATGGTTTAGGGTGAGCACCTTTGGCAGGTGTCCCTCTCCCCGGCCTCTGTCAGGTCATGGCCCTCTAAAAAGCGGTCTGCTGGAACCTACCACCTCTGTTGGTCTGAGAAAACTGGCCCCATGTGTATGGGGCAAATTGAACGCCCTAGTGGCCTGAGGCATAACCTTGGTGGGTTTGACCGCCGTATGGTCTGCAAGTAGTGGTCGATCTGTATGATGGATGGGAGACGTTTTCACTTTCTGGACAAATGCTTCATAGACAACCACACCAGAGTACCTACATGATATTCCGGGGCAGTGAATTGATGGGTAACAGCATATCACTTGGCAGTTTCTTGCACAGCTTTCACATATAGATTCAGTCTCCTGTACTAGTGCAATATGGCGCACACACGCATCAGTGACAGGAACTGTGGAGCTAACAGTGTATCCACAGGTAGAGAACAAGGATCCTTGTCGTACACAGCACCGAAAGGAGAACAGCCAATGCACATATGTGAAATGTTGATTACATGCAAATTTGGTAGCCCCAACAGTTTAAGCCATGTGTCTTACTTAGTGCTGCAACTATGATCATCGGCTGTACTGTTTCAGGGCTTAGTTTAGCCTTTTAGTTTGGCCATCTGTTCAAGAATGGAAAGCCAAAGTATGATTACACTACACTGAGCCCGGAGGATAGGTCAGGGGCAACGCATTTGGCTTGGAAGCAAGACAACACAGTAACACAGGTTCCAATCCTGGGCCCGTGCTTGGAGACTGGTCTCCGGTATTAAGCGTGATTTAAAAGATTACATTAATTACACTGTATACGCATTAGTGTTGTAAGAGTGCATCAAAAGTTAGATGCAAACTGTGAACCTTGGCAAGTGACTATAAACGACTGGACACTAAAAAAGACAAAAAACACGTTGGAAGAAAAGACTTGCCAAGGATGTAGCTGTTGGTAGGACACTTCATTGGACAAACCAGTTCATCTTCAAAAATGCATCCACTACAACCCAGATGGTATTGAATCCCTCTGCACAAGGCATCTCTACGATGAAATCCATTGTAACCATAAATCATGATTTGTGTGGGATAGGTAAAGGATGCAACAGTCCCTTTAGTTTAACAGGCACATGCTTACATTGACCAAAGCTAACAGTTTAGGACATTACTAAATCTCTTATTATGGTAGGTCACCAACACCACAGGTGCCGGAAATAACATCATGCATTGCGCAAGGTGGGCTGCCACTTTGAAGTCATGGCACCATCACAGAACTACTATACGACTGAACTCAGTGGGGATATACAGGTTTTCTTGTATATATGGTAGCTAATATTTTATTTTTTTAAATGTAATATTGTGGAATGGTTAATTTAAGAATCTTTCACACAAACAAAAAAATATGCCTATACATTTCCTCATAAATCAAAAATTCAACACGTATTACAAAATTAATTTGTATCCTATACATTTCCTCACAAACGATCATGGCATTATCAAATTCCTAACCGTCATAAAAAGGAAGAATAAAATACATTATCAATCATTTAAAAAAAGACTACCTAAATCCCTAAAAGAAAACAGAAAAGTCCTTTGATAGACCTAAAGTACAATAAACATTGTATCGCTGCATCTATCAACAAGGGCCTCACCTCCTAAAATATAAGGCCACAGGTTATCATAAGAAAAGGTCAACCAACTCTGAATATGATGATAGAAAGTCTTCCAGCGTCCAAAACAGGACACACAAAGTATTCTAAGGTCTCAAGCTATACCTTGTATCCATAAAATCTGCAGCCAGTTTGCCCTCTCATTAACTGGTTGCGAGCACTTGCCATTTCCCCAGTTTGAAGTAGATTTAGACACAAACTCATCAAAGACATACAGACCAATTTAATTTGGGGAATTTCATTAAATATGGCAAACTTGTATCCAGGGGTTTCTCTAACAGAAGGGTATTGTGATTAATCCGATTTGTCATCTCTCCTTTCCCAGCAGTGACATCTCCCCATGTGGCCAAGGCACGGCAGCCACTACCTGATCCTGAACCTGGGGGCAACTATCTGATGAAGGATTACAGGGGGGGTTAGTGGCTGTGGGTGGAAGGAACAGTCTCCGAAAGAGTATCACAATATCATTGGACAACACATGGTATCCCCCTTTCTCCACGCCCAATGCCTTAATGGCATATTGTTATATATACCCTCATCCACCTAGCAAGAGTACTGAAAACCTTTTCACAAGATCTGTATGCAAGCCATTAAAGTCTGACTTGCCTTTTAAGACTCAAAACACCTTCTCAGACTCTACCTACAAGTAATCCAGAACTGACTTGTCCTTAAAGATCACTGGGAACCCTTACCCATAATTTACATGCAAGTCATCAAGAATAGACTTCCATTCCCATTAATACAAGAATACTTTGATGAAGAAGATTAACCAAATAATACAGATCAACGGAGGCCAAGAACAAAGCTGCGCTTTAGTTTGTTGCAAGCGCAAAGTTGTAGCCGGGAAATTTAAAAAGGCAAAGCAGCTGGTTGAGGTACCGTCCGGGAGAAAGCTGCTTCTCTCGGTACGGACCGAGACCACAGGGCTGGAGAGTTTTCTATGGAGCCAACCGGCTCGAGGACAAGGAAACTGGAAGCTGACCATGAGCGAGAACACGCTGGGGGAACGGCAGAAGCAGAGGCAGCGAGAAGGAAGGAAACATCCAACGACTGCCACTGGCTTGCCGCAGGAGAAACAGAATACGCCAGCAAAAGCTGGGTGAGTCTAACCAGGGAAAGCAGGGAAACCGGGGCGGATTGGCAGCCATGCCAAATCCGAATACTTGTTAACGAAACACATGAAAGAGAACGAGTAAGTGAGCATTGCTTTAAAGGAAAAAACAAAACCACTGCAAGCTTGTGAGTGTATGCAATAGACATACAAGAGAAGCCCTGAGAGGATAGTATATCAGGCAGGTAGAACACAAGATAAAGCAAATAAGAGACTAACACGTTTGGAAGTGTGCACAGAACCCACATGAGAAAAGCCCCGGCAGGAGAGTATACCAGGCAAATTGAAGGTGCAAGAAAACACATATGTAAGAAAGCCCTGGCAGGAGAGTATACAAGGCAGTTGCAAGTGTGGTTATAGGAAAAAGCCCTGGTAGGGAAGCACACCAGGAAAGGACAAGCTGAATAGAGTATGTGAAATAAATCAACTAAAAAGGTCCTGAGAAGGAAGTATCAGGACTAGCAAAAGGATGTGCTGATCAAGAGAACAGGAGTGAAAACCTGGCAGGAGAGCACACCAGAAATCCTAACAAGATAAAGACTAAGAGCCAACTTGTTTTGCATACCAGTTGTGATGCTGATGAAGGAACCGATATTCCTGAATATAAAACAGAGTGAAGACAAATTCAGGGGAAGGGAACCAGGCTTTGGAGCAAGGAACACTGTCCTTCTGGAACTTGTGTTAGTTACATTTTCCTTTTTGGAACTTACTACTACTAAAAGGCCAAAGACATTTTCCCTTTTTCGCCTTAGAGTTGATTTTTAGAATGTGGGGGTCAGAATAGTACTTTGGACACACTACGTTTTGCTTTGGACACTCCGACTGTTGACAGGCCCTTAGTTTGGGTTTAAAGTAGGGAACACCTCTTAGAGCAGGGACAGAGAGGCATTTCCCAACCCCATTTTATTGTAACAAAAGTATTTCACCTAAACCATGAATCCCGTGTCTGTGTCTCATTCCTGGCTCCCCACAGTACGTTTAAAAAGCTTCTATTTTTTTTTACTTGCATCGTTAGTCTCAAGTCATTTTTGCGCAAATTCCTTTTTACCTGTACTGGGTTCCCTACTAACTACGCACTTGGAATTCAAATTGTCTCCATGGTGAAGTCACTGAGCTTTACCAAGTTGTTCAAAGTTTTGCACGACCTGTTGGTCAAGCAATCGTGCAAGTGGAGAACATGAGTTTAGAGGGGAGGGGGTGCATCATTTTCGCATAAGGAAAGGCCTTTCCACTCAATATGGAAAGCAAGAGACATCAGACCCAATTCAAAATGAACCACAGGTGTAGGAATCGCCATAAATACATTCTGGGCCTTCCACCATATGCTCCCTTCAATTTTAAACCAGGGGATATCACGATTGCTAGATTCAGCACCATACATAAGTCGTGGAACTATCTTCCTCCTTATAAAACTACAACATAGGGCGAGCAGAAAATTGGTCATGTTTTAGGTCAAAACTCCTTCAAACCATTTTTGTAGCTATGGCTACTCCGAGAAACCCCTGAATGCTTAGATAAGTCACCACTTCCAGCTTTTGTGACCCCAGAAACCAATTTTCCCCTTTTTCCTTCTAGGTTCCAAAATCATTATTTTAGTTTCTTTAAAATAGTTTCCAAATCCAGCTAATCCAAGTATGACAAATTATTAGCGCTCTCTGCAGTCCCACTGGGGTCGTATTCAACAGAATGAGGACCTCAGCATGTACCAGATGTTGAATCTCTGTTTTTCTGAGTCTCTACCTCTTTGGTTGCCCTCTCAATTTGTCTGGAAATTGTGTCAGCAGTACTCCAGATAACAATTTGAAATTGAAGTAATTTATTTACCATTTCCTGAAGTTGGGAGTAAAATTATTTTTATGGGAGTACAACAGCAAGTCCCATTCCCAATGAAAGTATTTTATAAGCGAGTATAAATGTTCTAACTGTAAAACAAATTTTTTAATGCATGTTTCTTTGAAAGAAGTTATTCATCCATATTAAAATACATTTTACCTCCTCACATCAGGCAGTAATCATTTTTGCTCCTGTGGCAATATCTGTACTACCGGTCCAAACAGGCCCATGGAGTTGTGAGGGTGAAAGCAGGAGGACAGGCTCTTCGGTGCGAGTTTCCTATTTTTTGTTTGGGACATTTCTACTACTTATTATTTGTTTTTGAGAGTATACATCCCTTATCTGTAGGGCTGGGTGTCCGCCTTGCCATGTTGGCAGGTAAGGGAAATTAGGAGGAACATTGCAAAAAACTGATGCCAATAGATTTGCCATGCTTTAGTGCATTTAACAACATTAAGGGTATGAGAGTTGATGTGGTTGGTATAAACTACGACTTGATGCTTTGACCCCAAGAGATGGTTCCCCCATTCTTCAAAACAGATTTGGCCAATAATTCCCTCTCCATAATTGTATAGTGTTGTTTTGCTGTGGTCAATTTCCAAGAGAACGACACGACCAGATGGAGCTTTTGGATGGACAGGCATCTTTGAAATTGCTTTTGTCTCAGTGAGACAGCTGATGCATCCACTTCCACCACAAATGTTTAGTGCGGGTTAAGGTGCTGCAGAAGTGAAGGCTTGTTTTAGCGTGTCAAACACCTTGTGTGCACCATCAGTTTATTTGAATGGATTCTGTAGACTGGTTAGGCATGTTAATGGAAATGTGATTGGAGAAAATGAGCTGTTAAAGTCTATAAAAATTAGCAAAGCATAAAAAGGACTGTAACACTAGCTGATGTCGGAGGCAAGTTGGGTACTGCCCTAGCATAGGCTGTACTCATCTGGATACCATTCAGAGTAGGGACAAACCATAATAATTATACTTTGGTAGTGTAAAAGCCAATTATATGCCTTAGCAAAAAGAACTTGCTCGCTTTCTCTTTGTAATATGGAATGTAAATCTAAGTGCTCAATAAGTTTTTCGTAGGACAAAAAATAAATCAATATGTCCTCATATACTGGTCAATCAGATCTTTGGAAATGTCATGCATGAAATGTGGGAATATTGCTGGGGGGTTGCATAGCCCAAACAGCATGACCAGATACTAGAAGAGTCTATATTTTGTCTTAAAGGCGGTTTTCCATTCATTGCCTTTGCGAATGCAGACCAGATTCTTTACCACACTTGGGTCCATTTTGGTGTAAATCACTGCTGACTTTAATTGATCCAACAGGACAAGATCAAGGGGATGAGGACACCTTTTTTATAGTAATTGTAGTCAATGTTCTTAAATCAATACAGAGACCGGTCTCCTACCTTCTTAGGTGTGAAAACACTGTAGGCAACCTAAAAGGGACATATGAAACCATATTTTAATGCTCCCATCAGGTATTCCTTATTGGGTAAGGGAGCATATCCATCCGCAAGGGATGCTAGGCCCTGGGGAAAAAAATGACAGTGCAATCATAGGGACTCTGGAGTGGTGGTAGTTCTGCTTGCCTCCTATCAAATCCATCCCTATATTCCTCTGGTATAGGCAGCCCTACAGATAAGGGGTGTATCAGCCACTTTTACTTTCTAGAAATGGGCAAATACGGCCCAAAAAAAAAATGGGGAGTAAAAATACTCCCAACAAAAAATAGGAAACGACACGCTTTCACCCTCACAGCTCAGACAAGTTGGAAGAAACTACTAGTTTAACTGCCAGATTTTAAGAAATAAACATGTATTTTTGAATATGCATTAATAACTAGGTGCAAAGAAAAATATTACAAAAACAGTTCTCTTTCAGTTAAAACTCATTTTTACTCGCTTAGAAAATACTTATTGAGAATTGGCCTTACATTTATACTCCCTAAAAAAATCATTTTACTCCCAACTTAAAAAAAATAGGAGTCAAATATTCCTACTTCCAAATCCAATCTGAGCACTGGCTATAGGAGATGGCTCTATCCGGACACAGCCCCAGTGGCTTGAATTCCTACCAGTAGAGCTTGAGAAGCTTGGTCCTGGGCAAAGCGCTTGCTGAGACAGTTTTCCCAACAAAATTCAGAAGAAAAGGGAGCAGTCTTGACCACCCAATTAATATCGGGGTTGTCTATACAGTCACAGAACTCCAAATTGCAGGTCAAACCTCAGACTCTCAATGTCCTTGGGTAATCGCAGTTAGGACCTTGTAGCTTGGTCCATTAGTAGGCTGGAGGTCGGTGCAGTACTAGCCACTGCCTATATTACAGACTCAGTGTCCCTTCGGAATCGCAGGAAACCCATGCCTTTTGGCCAATTGAACATCCACATAATTTTCAATGGCGCCAGAATCTAACTTAACTAGGACTGGATGCGGCTCTCAGTCGGGCAACCAAAATTGTACATCAAGGTATGTGTGCATAGCAGACTTGGCCAGCAAAGGGCCCTTAGGAAGTAAACTCCAATCTGCAGCCCCCTCTGGGAAGGAGTCTTGGCATTTCCCAGGCTTGTTTGGAAGCTTTGGGCAAGCGCGAATGTAAGGTCCGGTTTGCCCAGAATATATACATAATTTTGCACCGTCTACATAATTCCATTCTTCTTGGGTTAAGGAATCTGGTAACAGGCAAAATTGTATAGGCTCTGGTAAGATTTCCTGTTTGATAACAAGTTTCGACAAACACAGTTATGGTGCCTTCTACCCAAATGTCTTTCTGACATTGTAGCTTCCAAATGTAGGATGAGGACCAATAAATCCGGGAATGAGGCAGAAATCAATGAAAACGCTGCTAATGTGGTTTTCACCCACTGTGCCACATAAGTTAGCAACTTCGCTTTCCCTTATGAAGAATCTAAATTCCAGGTCCATTGATTGGGCCTTATGGAGAAAATCAAATACCTGATTCATGGCATTAATAAGGCCTCAAAATCAGAGCACAGAGTTGTCAGCCTCCAATAGGCTGTTTGCCCAGGCTGCCGCCATACATCTCAAAAGAGAAAGAACAAAAGCAGCCTTAATGGCGGGGTCGGGAAAGGCAGAAGCAAAGCATGGAAATTGTAATTTGCATAGCTTTATGAAAGTGGGAAACGGGAGTTCACCCAGGTTATAAACAAGAACAAGTTACTTACCAACTGTAACGTTCTTTTGACTGGATGTTCCTCCCATGTATTCCTCATCTTGTGATATTCGTTATCGCCAGCTTCGCTGCTTCAGAATTTTATTTTTCAGCAGAGTGCGCTGTGCACGAGGTTGTGGCGTTGATTGTCCCTCGACAGACTCTGTACCGTGTCGACGTTGGTATAAATAGCTTGAGCCGTGCCCGTTGGCTTCAGTTCTGTTTTTTCGATGAAATATTCGAGGAACACCCAGGCGTGTCCCGTGACTGATAGGCCCTTCATGGGAGGAAAGTGTAAGAAACGTAAACTGTACTGCGGGGTAGGCTGGGAGGGTCGATGAGGAGCATCCAGTCGAAAGAACGTTACAGTTGACAACTAACTTGTTCTTCGAATTGATCATGTCCTCCCACGTATTCCTCATCTTTTGATAGACTCCCATAGCAGTGGTCAATTTGGAGGTGGGAGCACTAGTTATTGTTCTCATGGACGGAGGAGGCATCTAAGCAGTAATGCTTGATAAAGGTATGCATTGATGCTCATGTTGCAGCCGAGCAAATATCTTTTGCAGGAACTCCCCTCTTCAAAGCCGCAGAAGTAGCCATTCCCCTAGTGAAATGGGCCCGTAGCCCATCCGGTGGGTATTTTCCTGCTAATCTGTAGCATTCCAATATAGCTAGAATGATCCAGCGGGATATAGTTTGCTTTGTCACCGCCAACCCCAATTTATGACCTGTATAACCCACAAAGAGTTGGTTATCTTGACGTAATTTTGACATTCTTCAAATGTAAAAACTGATGGCCCTTTTGGGGTCCAGTCTATGCAGTCTCTCCTCTTCTTTACCCAAATGAGGAGGAGGATATAATGTTGGTAAAATGGTTTTTTGTGACAAATGTAAGTCAGAAACTACTTTCGGTAAGAAAGATGGTTTAACCTTAAGAACTGCCTTGTCCTTGTAAAACGTGATATATGGAGGTTTACATGAGAGCCTGTAGTTCACTTACCCTGCGGGCTGATGTTAATGCTACAAGAAGGACAGTTTTTAGTGTTAGAAGCCTCAATGGCCAGGTGTGCAGAGGCTCAAATGGTATACAAGTTAGAAATGTAACAACTAAGTTTAAATCCCAAGTTGGGACATGAAACGGTACTGGTGGATATACATTGGTAAGTTATTTCAGGAACTGAATGATTAGTGGAATTTTGAAGAAAGAAACCTCTTCCGAGGAGCACTTGAAAATGAACCACGCAGCAAGATATCCTTTAATTGTTCCGATCTGGAGCCCCAGATTGGCTAGATGCAATAGGAAAGATAGCACAATTGGGGTGCCACAATGAAAAGGGTCCACATCCTTATCTTTGCACCAGTTACTGAATTTGTTCCAACAACACTGATACAAGGATTTTGTTGCTGGCCTTCTGGACGAAAGCAAAATTTCCATTACTTGTCTGGAAGATCCCAATCCCTGTATCTCAACCTTTCAGAAACCATGCGTGAAAGTTGAGTTCCTTGACCTCTGCATGGAGAACCCAACCTTGCTCTTGCGAGAGAAGATCCTCTCTTTGTGGAAGATGTATTGGAGGGCAGATGGACATGTCCAGAAGGTCCGGGTACCACGTCCTCCTGGCCCAATCTGGGGCAATTAGGATCATGGTTTTCCTGAACTTTCTCAACCTCCTGATTACTTGAGGAATCACGGTGACTGGAGGAAACACGTACAGTAGAGGGAACTCCCAGTCCACCACGAACGTGTCTGCTAGAGCTACTCTCGGGGGAAATTCTCTTGAGCAATACTGTTTGCACTTCCGGTTTACTGCAGTCGTGAAAAGATCCACTTGAGGATTTCCCAAAGGGTGAAGTTCTCCAAAAGGACTTCCTGAGCTAACTCCCACTTGTGGTAGACTTGCGTCTGCCGCCGTGTTTTGCTCTCCGGCAACGTGAACTGCCGATAGAGAGATTCCTTCCCATATTGCCCAAAACCAGAGCTCCATTGCTTCTCAGCACAGCAGTAGTGATCCTACGTCGCCTCTTTTGTTGAGGTAGTACATGGCCACCGTGTTGTCCGTCATTATCAGGACATTCTTTCCTTGTACAGAGGGCAGGAAGGCTTTCAGCGCTAGTCTGATTGCCCTCAGCTCCAACAGGTTCATGTGTAGTTTGAACAACGATGGAGACCAACGACCGCTTATTGTCAGATCGTTGGTTTGGGCTCCCCACCCCGTGAGTGAGGTGTCCGTTACTACTGTTATCTCCGGCCATGGTTGCCAAAAAGATTCCCCTTTGAGGATGTTGTTGTTGCAAGCCCACCATATCAGATCCTGAGCAACTGCGCTCGGGACTTGCAGAAGATCCAACATACTTCCCAAGATCTGGGACCACTGAGATCTGAAGGCCCACTGAAGGGATCTCATTCTCAATCTGGCCTCTGGCACCAGAAAAATGCAGGATGCCATGAGGCAGAGCAACCTCAGAAAATCAAAGGCCGGCAGATGCAAGTGCCAACTGCAAACCTCAGGCTTTCTGTCCTTGAGATGGATTGGCACATTAAGCATCCTGAAGGTCCAATGATACCAACCAGTCTTGGAGTTGGAGAGCCTGAAGGATCTGAGAAAGCGTTACCATCTTGAACTTGTCCTTCCTGAGGAACTTGTTCAAGATGGGTCTCAATCCTCCGTCCTTCTTTGGGATGAGAAAATAAGAGGAGTACCAACCCTCGTTTCGCTCCGCCACAGGTACATGTTCTATTGCACCTTTCTCTAGCAGGGTTAAAATTTCCTTCAAAAGGAGCGGGTGTGGAATTTTGGTTGAGTTGGCTCCCGGTGGATGATCGTGAGGCCTTTTTAGGAAGGGAAGGCAGTAACCTTGAGTTACTGTTTCCAGTTCCCAAGCATCTGAAGTAATGCCCCGCCGTTCTTTCAGATGCTGAGAGATTCTGCCTCCCACTGGTGTATTGTATGACAAGGCCTCCGAGTGATTTGGAGGCTGCTGCAGAAGCGGCTGAGGTTAAAGATGCCGCTCCTGAAGATGGCTTTGTAGTCTTTCCTCGTCCACCACGAGTTCTTTTGCCCCTTTGAAAAGCCTGTCCTCTTCCTCTACCAAAAGAAGAGTAGCAGCGAAAAGGACGACCCCTCCAGGAGGATGAGCCCAAATAGGGTTTCTGAGACTGTCGCATGGAGGCACTAAGGGATTTAGCTGCCGCTTTTGAGGTCTGTAGTTTTTCTAGGCTCTCATCAGCCTTACTACCAAACAGCCACGAGCCATCAAAAGGCATGTCGAGAAGCCTGGCCTGCACATCTGGTGCAAAACCCGACTTTCTCAACCACGCAAATCTGCGTAGCACTGTG
Source organism: Ambystoma mexicanum (assembly GCF_040938575.1). Taxonomy (NCBI): domain Eukaryota; kingdom Metazoa; phylum Chordata; class Amphibia; order Caudata; family Ambystomatidae; genus Ambystoma; species Ambystoma mexicanum. The sequence continues at coordinate 413,793,228 of NC_090934.1, read as the reverse complement.
CTTGATGCCATGGATCTGCTAATACTTTCAGCAGTATCCAGTCCAGTCCAGACTGGACACATTCCCCCCATTGCCTCCTTCCCGTCTTTGACAATATTCATGAAGAGTTCCCTTTCCTCGCCTCTCGGAATATGTTCAGCCGCCGCCAAAATGCATTCCGACAGGGTATGTGTGAACCTGGCTAGGGTACAGGTGACATTGGTTGACTTTAAAGCCATGCTACCCGAAGTAAAAACTTTGCAGGCCCAAGCATCAACCTTATCCTGTCTAGCCGGAGGTATGGTTGGATATGCAGTTTGTTTCGAGGTAGATGCAGCCCGAATAACCAGAATTTCTGGAATGTGATGTCTATTCAGCTACTCGGGATCAGAAGTAGAAGTTCTATACTTCTTAGGAAAATTGCGGTTTACCGCAGCAATGTTGTCAGGGGTTTCCCAGTTCTATTCCACTGTTCTCTGAAGCGCCCTATGGAAGGGGAGAACTGGATCCTTCTGTGGCCCCTAACAATTATGTCCGTCATATCGCCTTGTTCAAAAGTGGGTGAGGCTCTACTCCAGCCCATATATTGTACCATTCTGTTCATTAAATGTTACGCTCACCTGGTATCCACGGGGACACCACTCACCGCGGGTTGGTTGCCAGAATCTTCTCCCTAGTTTCCCTGGATGTTGTCTACGGAGGATGTTCAGCCTGAAAATACAGGAGGGCTAGGTTCAAGACTGGCCAACTGAGGTAAGTACCCTCCCACCACCGCGTGTTACTTCAGCCCCTCTGGTCCCTCTCCTCACCTTGCTGTGGAATTAGGCGTGCTTACCGTCCTGCCTTCTTGGCAGGGGCGCGTTGTCTTCTGTGGGCGTGTGTAACCAAGTTACTTCACTGGCGCGTGCCCGTTAAAATGTCTCTCATGTAGGTCTTATTGCAGCGGTTCTGTATAGCGTAGTTATCCTTGTATGCCTTTGTCTAACAATGACTTTTTGTTCCCTTTGGTGTGCGCAGCTTCCGCGTTACGAACTGGTTAAGTTGGGCCTCGCCGGTAAATGATGTCGCGTGATGGGCGCTGAGATGCGGTAAGCGCTATGCGCGGTGCTACCGTGTCTTGCTTTTGCTAACCTGTTTTCTTCTTTCCTTAGAAGTCGCGGTGCTTCTCCAGCGTGTGTGGAACTCCAGAGCGGTGCCGGCCGTGAGGCGACCAGCCAGGTAAGCTTCTAGTACTGTTTGTAGTTTAGCAATGTCAGGGTATGCCTTTTCCAATATTGTCCTCTCCTTTCCTCTTTCAGGTCTTTCGATCCGGAAGGTATGCAGTGTCCAGAAGAAGCTGTTCCCTGGAGCTGAGAGCGGATAACAGGATGGAGAATGCAGGTAAGATGCTGCTAACGATGTCCCTTTTGTATCCTCTGCAGGTTCGCTTCTCCAAGGCTCGTGGGTATCACAGGACACAGTGAGCGTCACGTTGCAGTCTGCAAAGTAATGCAAAGAGTGCTTTCTTGCTCGGGTGTGGTTTAAATAGCATCAACAAAGTAGTCCAGATAAAGTAGTCCCTAGGCCATCACACCCAAAACACTATACCGCATAGCTTAGTTCCTAGGAACCAAGCTATGTGGCTGCCTCCATGTTAGCTTCAGGCCCAAATGAAAAAAGTAGTCCCCTTTTACATATGTTCTTCAAAGTGTATGAGCCTGCGCCATAGACGCCGGGACTGGCTCCAAGAGTGTCTTGGGAGTGGGTGCCAGGCCTTCAAGGCCTTAATGGAGCCCCGAGCCCTGATCCTACCTGCCAAGTGGACTTGCCAGTGGGGGTCTGGGGAAAGGGTCGTGACATTAAACTCCTGTACCCTGAATCTGCATGTGCTGCAGGGGCAGGTCTTGCAAACTCTAGCTCAGGTGACGTGTCAATACCACTAGCAGAATGCAGAGTCTCGCACAGGTCTCTCATTTTAGATTCTGGGTCTATAAATTCCTCTGGAACTTGTCTAGTGCCATATTAAACTGAAAAAGGAGAGATTCCCTTATCCTCAGAGCCAGTTTCTTCAAAAATCGAAGACAAAGACTTAAAAAAGTGTGATTCTGGTAATGGTGTAAATCTCTCTTCCTCCTGAGTTTTCATCGAAGGAATGGAAGGATTTTTCAAAGGTGTCGAAGGAATCTTCGACGGTCCCGATGAAGTCTTCAACAAAGGCGTCAAAGACACTTTAGGCATCAATGTCGAAGCTGTCGACACTGATGGCGTCGACAAAGTTGCAGATGTTTTCGACAACTTCTGTTTTTTATTTGGTGTCAGGGAGACACTCGACTCTCGAGGATTCCTCGACGATTTGTCGACTCCAGTTTTACAGGTTTCACCCATACTACTGGGTTTTACCGCAGTAATTTCCGACTTCCCTGTGTCGTCCAATGGAGTGACCAGGGTCTGGCTCTTGAGATTTCTTTGAGGGGGTCGAGGCCGAATTCTCAAAGACCTCCATCATCTTTCTTCTCAAGTCCTCCCATTTACTTGGGGAATCAGATTTATTAGGGCATCGAACCAATTCAGTCGATGTATCGGATGATGATGGAGATCCATGTCTCCTTTTAACTTTTTTAGAAGATGAAGATCGCCTCAATCTACTACGAGATCGGGATCTTTTAGAGTGTTTTTTGTGACGTTCCAATTCTTTTGAATCCGACACATTTTTATGTCTTTTCAACAAGGCCTTCAAAGTGGCCTCCCGCCCCACCGCTAGTTTAACTTTACTCTCACGGAGGGCCTTCTCCGTCATCGACTGACAGGAGCCACAGTCGCCGGTTCGATGATCTGAACCCAGGCACCAAAGCCAGATGCAGTGAGGATCAGTAATTGACATCTTCGAACCGCAGTCGATACACTTCTTAAACCCAGTCTTGGGTGTAGAAGCAGTAGATGACGACATGTTGACACAGAAAACTTCAAAGCGCGCTGTTCGAGAGCGAAGCAAATCGGAAAAACGGAACTGAAGCCAACGGGCGCAGCTCGAGCCATTTATACCAACAGTGACGCCGACACGGTATGGAGTCTGTCGAGGGACAATCAAAGCCACGACCTCGAGCACAGCGCCCTCTGGCGAAAAAAAAATTCAGAAGCAGTGAAGCTGGCGATAAAATATCACAAGATGAGGAATACGTGGGAGGACACAATCCATTCAAAAGACTGAATACATTCTAAATGCAGTTGCTGATGTTGTAAATTGCCATTTATTTTCTTGTGTATTTTATCTATAAGTGTGAGGGCCAGATATCCTTTGCTTGAGAGTTTTCTGATATGCAGGGAAATCTTCGTCAGGGTATGGATAGTGAGGCGTTTTGTTAATCTTGTACTTTACTAAAATAGCATATTTTAAAAATTATCCAAAAGTTGTCCACCTCACATTTCTGACCCCTCACAAGAGTTTGCACAGACGTCCACGAGGCAACCAAGTAAAAGTTGGGAGAGACCAGGCATACACTAGACCACTCCAATCTGCTGTAAAGTAATCCAGAAACTGCTTGACACTGAGACCCCAACACTGTGAAGACCTTGGCCATAGAGAGTGGAAACGCAGTCGAGAAGCCCAGACAAGGGAAGAATTTGCCTGGCCCTTGTTTTTTTTAGTCTTGGCACTAATTAGTATCCACAGAAGACTGTTGGCTGAATCTGGGGCAATCTTAGTCATCTAAAGCAGTCACTGACTGATAAGATTCCCACAAAACCAAGGTCCCTTTCGGCTGGCACTCAGACTGCATCTGCTCAATTTGTCAGGCCTCTTCAGCCCTTCCTGCTAGGCTCACCATCCAGAGTTTGGTCTCCGTAACCTCCATATCCAAATGTGCAGCTCTCCCTCTGTCCATTGCAGCTCTCTTCGGACATCAAATCGCTCCCACTCATTGTTGCTCCTATGCGCCATGTCATAAAAAGACAAATGTGCCAATCTACCAACCCTGGGTCAACAGCTTGCATAACATTTAAATGAAGGCCATCTTATGGGGTTGCTTTTTTATTTTTATTTGTTTAAACACCCCTACTCCCTCCTCCCCTGTAAATCTGCATGTTGATAATGCATTGGGTGAGAGCAGCCAAAACCTGCCAGGGAGTAATTACCCTGACACTAATTAACATCCCTCGCATTGCTTAAGACAGTTACCTTGGGTTGAGTCAGTTATGTTAGCGCACTCCTCTGCGGGCACCAATGGTAAAAAGGATTCAGTGAGGTATGATTAGGTCTTTGTGCATTTAACTTTATCTCGGCTTGGCAGAGTGAAGTTAGTGAGCCCAGAAAGTTCCTATTCCGCTGTTTTAGATAGTAAGCAGCACCAACCAAGATGGAACCCAAATCCAATGTCCCATTCATTAACTATTTGCAGTCCGAAAATCTAAATACCTTCACTGTGTTACTGTTCTTTCAGCAGAGAGACTTTGTGAGACAGTTACAAGATCAAGAGAGACACCCAAAATTAACAAATTGAAAACCTTTGTTATCAAACTTTGTGGGGTTGGTTTAATGCCTACATGGCCCTAATTCTAAGGGGATTATTCTCTCAACTGATGCTTCTAAGGCCCATCGACGTCCGTAAATTCAAAACTAAAGTTTGTATGTGTGCAAAACTATGCTTGCCCTCACTCAAACAAAATGTGTTATGGGATTTTCTTTAAGAAAAATGGTGACAAAGAAAAAAGAATATGTAAACCACAGCTTGTTTCAGGTAGTCTTCCCAATAGGTGTAGTTCTGCCAGTTCAAAATAGCTCAACCCCAAAGGGTTGCCCTTGGAACCTTGCATGCAGGGCTCTTGGTGCAAGTCACTAGGGTTTGCAATGTCTCTGGGTCTCCGGGGGTTACCTTCTTGAAGCTTTGATCCTTCCAGTTCCAAAAACAAAAAAAGACAGCTCCTGTTGGGCCTCTCAGGGTTCCCTTCCCCAAGTCTAGCCCTCTCTTCGCCAAGTTTAACAATGTCTTTCATGGGCCTCTTGGGGTTCCCTTCCACAAGAATAGGCCCCTGTTTAAGAAGTTCAACAAACGGTTACAGTTCTTTCATGGGGGTAGCATCAGAGACTTTCGAGAACGCCAGGCTCTTTGCTCCTGCCAGGCGTGACCACTCTGACCTAAACCCCTCTCCTTATTCTCTGGCACCTACTCTTCTGTGCCACTTTCACTCAGTCCTTTTCCACTTTAATTTGCTTTTCACACACGTTCTTTGACATGAACACTTGCACCTTCTTTCCACCTTTCTGTGCCCCTTGCACAGCTCTCCTTACTTTACACTATGCTTTCTTGCACCTTCATTTGCCCTTTAACGTGCCTCTTGCACTCTGTATTCCGATGCTTGAACCCTCTTCCTCACTTTCAGGTTGCTTGCATCCTCTCTTAACTGTAGGTTTTCCTTCTCACTGTCTCTTTGCTGTCTCTCTCGTTTCGGGTTGCCAGTACCCCTCTCCTTACTTTCGGGTCTCTCTTGCACCCACACTTGGCCGTTTCCGTCCGCCAGCACACTTTACTGTCTTTCATTACTTCCTCGCCTCTAGGGCACCTTTTCTGTCATTGTGCTTTGCTTTCTTTCACCGCTTTTGCTTGTTTTTGTCCCACTTTCTATCAGGCTCTTCTGTCAACAACGATCCTGCTCCCGCTCCAACAACCCGCGCCTTCTCTGTCTCACAAAACTCAGTAGCGCAGCTCCAGCGAGCAGGGCAAATGGGTTTGGATCGAGGACAGGGTCTCACCACTTGCCCCTTGGACACAGTTGGGACTGGTACATGATCCAGTCAACATCCGCAGCTCACTCCCCGATTCTGGCAGAAACACCATTTCTATACTGCAGGCGAGAGGCAATTGGAGTCAAGTGTACACAGTTAGGGAAATGTGCCTGACTTTTAGTGGGACAATTCAAAGGTGTTAGATAAGCCTCATTTTGTATCCCCCCATGTTGTTTCTATGGATAATCTTAATTACTCCTGATTGCCTCTTCCTCATCCCAGTACGTATTGGACATGGGGAGAGGGAGATGGGACGTGATTGGAAATACCCCCATTAAGACTGAGGGAGAGTGGGTTGGTGCATCATTGGAAAAGGGGGAATACCATGTGACCCCCTCAGGTATTCTCCTCCAAAAACCCCATGACCCTCCACTCAGGTGATCCTGCCTCGCTTGTCTACCCCCAGGGACGGGATCCAAACGCGATGGCCCTTCCCAGGCAACCGAAATGGAAGATCCTGGGGGAGTAGGTGGGAGAATAACGTCAGGTTTCTCACAACTTATATTTAAGCACCATAGGGATGTAGATTGCAACCACCGCACTTCCTAGGTTAAGAGATCAAATTGCAATCCAGCTAGGAAAGCGCATGTTTTTGAGACTTATGGATAGACCTTAGTCCAAAAGATGGAAACGCCATGACCACTGACCCAACACAAGCTTGCCAATTTCATAGTGTGTTTGAACAAATCTACTGCAGTCAGATACCCTTACATGCGTATCTCAAAGGGACAAATTCAAGCTTTCAGCTCATGAGGTCAATCAAAATGAATAAGTCTACTGAGTAACAGTAGTTCTGTTACAAATTTTGTAAGCTACAAGTACACTTTATAAGGGGGTATGAGCTGCACAAACAATTATTTATTCATCTATTTTAAGGAATATTAAATTGTGTGATTTAGACATGTTTTCTAGCCAAAGCTGCCACTCCGACAGCTACTAACCTGAAATTGGAGTATGGGGCCTGTTGATGGATACTTAGAAGGGCAGCTGCCCCAAGGGGGACAAAATAGGATCTGGTTCTTCAAACAAGTTCGAGGGACACTAACCGACTAGCTACTTGGGACATTTTGACAACAATGGGCTACCCTCTAAAGAACTCCAAAAAGGACAAATTATATTTGTTGTATCTACTATTAAGATGTATTTTCACCACACATCTGCCCGTATTTTTCGCTCTATAATGCAAATTTGACCCATAGTCTTTCTTTTTGTGTAAATTGAATAATTATACAATTGTGCATACTGTGACGAATCCCAGGGTATTGTCACAACATCCATCGACGAGGCACCTTTCCACGAGGCCAGCAAAATGAGGCCGCTACCTGATAGTCCCCCTGGGGGTGGCACCCAGCGGTGGATCTCATGCAAGGGGAACTCCTTTATGGGATTGGTGACAATGGCCCTGGGAAATGCAGTATTCATCCAACCCTTTGGTGTCCCCACCTTCCTTAATCCCCACTCAAGTACCTTTGGTCCCTCACACCACTGCTTTTTAAAATATTTTTATTGTCATTTGGTTAAAACTAACAGAAAAGAAATGGGAAAATAAAAGAGTAAAATAAATTAGTTGCGAGTAGTAATGAAGCAAGAAAAAGTACCATTTAGATTATTCAATTAATAACAGCTTCAGTATCATACATTACATTAAGAACAACCCATTTCCTGAAGTTTATAGCATCAAGATCATTGTCCAAATTCAGTTCTTTAAATATTCTCACCACTGCAACCATAATTGATGTGGTTGATCCCAAAAGACATGTGTTCCAAAAACTGTCAGTGGTAGAGTTTACAATTTTACAATTGTGCTTTCGAAAAATGTTTGCACGCAAGCCCCATAGACCTTGGCATTCCAACAAGTGTTTCAATGTTTCCCGTTGATCACATTAACCATTAACAGAATCTACAAGACAACACCCCATCGTCTACCAGATCTTAACGCATAAGGATCTAATTTCTATGGATTATGTTCCAGCGGAACCGGAGGAAGAGTAGACGTGAATTATTTTCTGGATATACAGCTAAGAAGGGTGCCAGGGTTCCTCTTCTTTTGTGGTCACCTCTCAGATGAATCAGTAGTATTGATGGAATGTATCCACAGTACAGGCCCAATCCCAGTTGTATAAAGCGCTTTACCCTGTGCAGGTTACCAAAAAGGTCATTTGCATCCCCCCCCACACTTTGCAATCAAATCGTTACACAAGGCAGCCAAATCTTCAGGCGTTTCCAAGCCCTTTTGTTCATTAATGTACCTCAAGTCTTCGTATAGTGAATCTTTACAGGCAGCCAGAATTTTCCAGTAAAGGGTAAGATATTGCCAGTAAACCCTTGGCTTCAACCCAAGCTCATATCGAATGGTCGCATGAAGAATCGACACTAGGCATACGTAGTACTCGCCTCCAAATGAGGGCTTCCAGAGCAGGCAATGCTTGCATAATCTTAATATCATAGACCTGTAAGCCATACAGTCAGAAGTTTAGGCACACACTTACCTTAATACCGAATTGCCGGTAATAAGGAGAATTTGTCATATTTTGAGTCTATTTTGGCTGTTTGATTTGCCAGATTTACAGATTTGCGCCACAACCACTGAATGACGACATTGTTGGCTTTCCTGGAGAGGATATGGAAGCCCAGATACAGGACAAAGTCTGTTGTCTTTACCTGTTCACTTCCTATGTGCCATTTGAATGGTACTTTTTCCTTTTTATTAGTAAAGCACATGACCTTAGTTTTGGTAATGTTAATCGACAGTGAATGAGCAGTTAGAAAGCTGGCAAGTCCCTCCAACAAGTATTGTAGGCCTATAAGAGTTTTATCAAAGACTATGAGGTAATCATCGTAAACAAGCCACAACGGGCTGATGCTGCGTAGTTTCGGGATTACCATGGCCCTAGGATGTAGGTAGTTGCCCATATCAGAGATGTATAAATTAAAGGGGAATGGGGCAACCACACACTGCCTTACCCCTCTATATGTCAGTATGAGCCTAGTGAATGCTCCTTGCTGATTGAAAATGACCTGAATTGATGTTTGATCGTACAGGCCAATCAGCAACGTCAGTAGACCTATTGGTATACCCCAGCCCTGAAGTTTCTTCCAAAGATTTTGGTCCACACAGTCAAAAGCCACTGAGAGGTCAACTGAGGCCAAATAGACCGGGAGTTTGCTTTGGACCAAGCCTGTTTCATACACTTTGTAAAGAGACCATTAAGCCCCATGCCCATGTGTCTTCGAAAAACCTGTCTGCCACTTTAAGTGTGTCCACTTTCACATCCCCCTAGCCCCAAATGCTGCAATAGTAAACTAGATTTTTTTTTTACCATCAGCATCAATGATAGCAATTGGCCGATAGTTACAGGGGTCTGCATGGACACCTTTCTTATACATTGGCACTACATGGGCCTATGCCCAGGTAGAAGGGAATTGTTCAGTCCGCCCGATTTCTGTAAACAGGGTTGAGAGGGTTCTTGACCAGATCTCTGGGTCCGATATAAAAAGTAAGTTAATCTATTTGGTCCCACAGTCCTAGAGGCGCTGATGGATTTAATAGCTTTGAGTATTACCTCCATTCCCACATCGATAGATGTACCGGGATTATCATCCTCAAGGCATGGTACTACAATAGGTCTTACAGTAGGTAACGGAGCAAATAGATTTTAAAAGTGTGTTACCCACTCATCCTCCGAAACTGCATTCACCAACCTACCCTTATAATACATGCCTTGATAATTCATCAGTGATCAAAAATACAAAAATATTGCTTGTTTGTTACATAGGGAAGAGAGCACTCATTCTGCATCCAGTTGCAACACCTCTGCATGAGAAGCCCTAAAACATTTTTTATATTTTTGCAGCAGGTACCATATCTGTTCCCTTTTTTGTACATAGGTAATGTGTGTGTGTCTTTGGACCATCCTGATTTGGTTGCGATTTTTTTTTCTTTTCTTGGCTAAGTCCATACTGTATGTGGGTCTATGGGTATTCTGACTTTACATATTTTCCCTTGTGCCCCCTGTTCTGTTCAATAACATCCATAATGAATCCCTCCAAGTTATCAACAGAGAAATCATATATCCAGTCACACGATATGCGGATGGGGGGAGGGTTAATTGGGAAGTGACCAAGTAATCCTCAGCGAGTTCATCAGTGTGTTCACAGACATAGGTTTGTCAATATCCAGGATTTTAGGGATCATAACATTATCGGAGTTCTGTTCCCGTACTGTTTTTGGTTTTGCATTTAAATCTTGTTTCCACGGTTGAGTATCTTTCTTTACGGGACAAAAGAAGCCCGTAATCGGGTTATGCCGTTGCACGTTTGAGTCAGGGAGGCTCTGTGTGGAGGCATTCCCAGTTTGTTGCTGCTCATACATCTTTGCCTTACAGAACTCCTCTTGCGAGAGGGGAAGCGGCAGGTTAGAAGCTGCTAACATTTCTGCGTCCGTTAATAGATGGGGGGATTGTAATTGCATTTTCCCCCACTCCTCAATTCATACATACAAGCAGCAAGTGCCAGGCTACTCCCCCTCAGTAGTAGGTGTTTCCCTGGATTGAACAGTGTAGTCGACTCACTGCAATGTTTCGAGGGATTCCCCATGTTTCCAGACCGCAGGTGAACCGTGGAGTTCACACCAATCTCTGTCCAACTCTGCTATGCTGTTCCAGCAAGGTTTGATGGGAAAACTCTGCACCCAACTCTGCGTCCAATCCTGCAGACGAGAAAGATTTAGCAAGGAGGCGAAGGTCCACCGGGGAACCAACACACATGGTACAGCTGTCTAAAGGCAAAGTTAATGATAAAAAGGACGGACTTAGTCGGTTTTCCAGTAACCAGTCCTGGACGAACAGGGAAGAGGAGACTGGTCGCGTTCCAAGGAACCCGAAGATTAGCGGCCGGGACGGAGACTGCCACAGATACCTGGGAGGTCTGAATGAGGCAGATCTGATCAGTGGCAGAGACACGGAAAGCAAGTCCAGCGAAGACTGCCCAAGAACAGCGACACAGGCAGCTGCCGTCGAGACACGCCGGAGCTGTGGAGTCATAAGGATGACGCTGCCGAGCACAGCAGGAGTGAAGTACCAGTGCTCCAACCACAAAAGCGGCTGGAGGCTGCCCAGAGGGTAAGCGAAGGTAGGGGAAAGGTTGGAGCTGTCAAGGGGGATGTGCGGAAGCTTAAGGAGCTCATGAAAACATACATACAAGGCTAAGGGGTGACAAAGAATATACAATATAAATTTTAAAAATCCAATAAGAATATCCCGAAGAACAACAAGAGGGTGAGAGAAAGAAGATGCAATATGAAACGAACTTTGCAAACTTTACAGGGCTTGAAATTGGGATTTGTTGACCAGGAGAAAAAACAGCTCCTGGGTATCCGGCATAACCAGTTACCTCTGGGGGACCAGGCGATAGTACAGACTGCTCTGCAAATCTAATTTTGTGCAAGATGCAAACGCTAATGTTTTGTCCATTTCATTTAATCCGATATGCTCTGGGCGGGGCTGCTAAAAGCCCTGGACCCAAAAACTAGGAAATAGCAACCACAGATGAACACCTTCAATACCTCTATTCAAGCCTCTGTCAAAATGGGATATTGGAACATCAGAGGCCACCTCAACCTTACTCAACCAGGTGGCACAAACCTTGCAGACTTTGACATCCTTTGTCTACAAGAAATGTGGCTGGAGGACATACCAGCACTCGGCGGCTACACAGTGATCATCTCCCTTGCCACCAAAGGTTTGTTTGGTCGTCCCTCATCGGGGCTCCTTCTGGCTGTGCGGGCCGGTTCTGTTGTCAATATCACAAAGCGAATAATCAGAAGCTTACAGCCATCTGGTGGTTCTCCTTATGTGGGATTTCTGTGAAGCTCCGCACTCGAAGCTGGAAAAGACTCAATTAGCGATCATGACGCTGTACTGGAGACCTCAGAGAACCACCAATGATTGCTTCTGTACTTCAATTTCGGAAGAGATCGACGAGCACCTTGTCGATTACCAAACACCTAACAATCATTTGCGGGGATTTCAACACCAAGTGTCCAATCTATACAAAGTCCACTGAACCAATCGATAAAAGATCAGGAACTGAAGAGCCTGGTGCAGCATGGCTCAAACTGATGAACTCGCAAAACTTTTACAACGCGGATACAATCGTGGACAACAGGCCGCAAATCCCAACGTGGCAAAGAGACAGCTCTTTCGCAACTCTGGATTATATTTTTGTTTCACACGCTAAAATACCCCTAATTTCGAACTTCACAGTTCAAAGAACAGCAGCCAGCTACCATAATGTACTATCGCCTGGAGTGCTCGCCGCTCCCAGAATCCATCTTCCCTGCCAGATCAAGGATGGCTGCCCGTCCTTCTCAATTACCATCCTCTTTTGCTTAAGTACAGAATTGTCAACAGCTCAAGATCCAAAGGGTTCATAGTCATTTTTTCGAATTCAAAAATGTCGAAAGTCATTTTTTCGAAAAAATAATGTAAAAAAAAATAAGTCGAATTTATTTTTTTTAATACGTTTTTATTTGAAATGGGGGGTTTCCCCCCCCAACCCCCCTTTTTAGAATTTTTTTTTGTCTTACCCATTTTTTTTGTTATTCCCGGACCCCAAAATAAATATATAATTTTAAAAAAGGAATTCGACTTTTTTTTCCACATTATTTTTTCGAAAAAAATGACTGACCACCGATCCAAAGCCACTCCTCCAGCTAAACACGGCTACAGCAAAGTGTTAGTGGATGAAAGACGTTACATAAGAAAGCTTCAAAGAGCTGCAATGAAACAAAATACGCGGGGTAACAAGAGCGGCCCTAGCAGCAGAGACCCAAATCTACAAATCATGGATTAGGGGCCATTGTGCGATGCTCTACCAACAAGACTACAAAGCCAGGCTTTGAGCAGTAAGAAAACCAGAGAGTTCTGGTCTCTTATTCAATCATCGGCTTCCCAGATAAATGATGCGCTTACAAACTCTAACTGAATCTAAATGGACAACCTATTTTGCGGCGCTCTTCAAACCCCCAGGTGACTCCAACCAAACAGTGATGAAAATCAATACCACTGAATGGGAAGACCTGACCGACAAAGATGACATCTTAAGAACCATCAAGAAACTGAAATCATTAAGAGCACCTGGTCCAGACGGCCTGACAGACTTGAAACACCATCCTGAGGAGTGGGCTCAGTTTATCAGCAAGATATTTACCCGATGTAAGGATGTAAAATCAATCCCATCTTCTTGGACTACAGCAGTGGTGGTACGTATTTTCAAGAAGAGCGCCAGGGAATATCCGGCCAACTATCTCCCGATAGCCCTCCTTGATATCATCGGAAAGATTTTCCCCTCCCTCCTTCTTGAAAGATTTCAAGCTTGATTGATTGATATTTTATTTCTACCGCGCTCGTACACAAGTGTTTCAGAGCGCGACAAGGCAAGGGAGGGCAACAGGGGAGAACAAAACAGCGATCTTACTAGGCCCAGTGACATTGAGAACGAGAAGGGGGAGGGGAAAGTGCATGGGAGGGGGGAGAGGTGGAAAGTGCGAAGCAGAAGAGAAACAGATAAATAACAATAAATAAATAATAAAGGCAACAAACAGTGGTAATGCAGCCAGCAATTTGCAAGTGCTAGTTTTAAGGCTGCAGACAGGGTAGGTCTGATAAGTGCAGGAAGAAAAAGGGGGGGCTGTGTGGGTACAGATACAGACTCCAGTGCAAGGGGTGGCCCGGAGGCAGTGCGGGAGGGTGGCAGGATGAGCAGCTACCTGGGCCCAAAAGACAGAGAGTGGCCAGGTGACGGTTCCAAGAGAAAACAGATCAGCAGGGGAGAGGGGGAGCGAAGGCAGAAGAAAAGAGGAAGGTCTTGAGGTGCTTCCGGAACCGGAGATGGTTCTCCTCAAGTTTTAGAGTGGCAGGGAGGCTGTTCCAGAGGGAGGCCCCAGCCGAAGACAGGTCTACCCCCAGCTTCTTTCTTAGAAAAACGACTGACCCTGAGTGAGTTGGAGGTAGAGGAGCAAAGAGCTCGAGAGAGAGGAGGTATTTGCGGACGGATAGCTGAAGGTATTTTGGACCCAGGCCCCAGAAAGCCTTGTGGACAATGCAGAGGGTTTTGAATTTAATCCTTGCATCCACTGGGAGCCAGTGGAGAGATTTCAGAGCTGGGGAGATACGATCCCAGGGCTCGAGGCCAAGGACAAGTCTTGCAGTCCTGTTCTGGATTAGCTGCGGAGAGTAGAGGCAGGTAGATTTAGAAAGAGGCTGTTACAATAGTCCAAGCTAGAGAGAACCAGAGCTTGAGATACCATGAGCTTCTGGGGGAAGGAGAGGAAAGGCAGAGTACCTCTGAGGTGGTGCAGTCGGAAATTTGACTTTTTAGAGACCTCAGATGTGGGTGGAGAAGGAAAGGGTGGAGTCAAAGATGACCCCGAGGTTCTTAGCCTCGCAGGTGGGGGTAGGAGGAGGGCCAAGGGAGGACGGCCAGAGAGTGAGGGGAAAGGATGGGGAAGGTGTGCCGATGAGGAGGATCTCCGTCTTGCTGGCATTCAGACAAAGATCATTGGTGGCACACCAATCTTGAATGGCAGTTAGGCAATCAGAGATGGGAGAGGAGGTGGCAGAGGGCAGCTTGAAAATGGGTTGAGTGTCGTCAGCGTAGCACTGGAAATTTGAGCAGAAAATGGCAATACAGTGGGCGAGAGTTGACAGGTATTGGTTGAAAAGTCAGGGCGAGAGGTTAGACCCCTGGGGAACACCACAGGTAGAGAGGAAGATAGATGAAAGGAAGGACCCAAGTTGGACCTGGGAGGGTCGATCTGAGAGGAAAGAGGTCAGCCAGGCCAGAACCTGATCAGTGATACCCAGGTTTTCACGGAGACGGTTGAGCAGGATGGTATGGTTGACCATGTCGAAGGCAGAACAGAGATCGAGGAGGATGAGGACAGATGGAATGGTAGAGTCAAGGTTGGTGAGCAGATCTTCACAGATGTTTAGGAGAGCAGTTTCCGTGCTTCTGGTAGCTCTGAAGCCAGACTGGTGGTCATGGAGACAGCCAACAGAATTGGAATGAAGTAAACAAAGATGGACAACTTTTCCAGAAGTTTGCCAAGAAAGGGAGCAATGGTAATTGGGCGATAGTTAGCTGGACAAGAAGGATCAGCTGTGGGTTTCTTGAGAAGAGGATGCACAAAGGAGTGCTTCAGAGGGGAGGGGAAGGATCTGGAGGCAAAGGATTGGTTGCAAAAATCAGCAAGGGCCGGAGCAAGGGTGTCAATGTGGTCCTTGATGGTTTTAGAGGAACAGGGATGAACCTGTTTTGAAGAGGCTTTCATAGATCGGACTTGTCTAGCAACCTCGTCAGGGGTGAAAAGAGGAAAGGACGATAAGGATGGTGGGAGGGTGGCTAAAGGAGGGTCAGCAAGCACAGATGGAGAGGGAAGAGGAGGAATGTGGGTGGAGAGGGTGGACCGGATGTCCTGGGTTTTTGAAATGAAGTGAGAGGCAAGGGCATTGCAAAGAGCCTGGGAGGCAACAGGAGGGGTAGAGACTGCAGCAGGGTTGGCCAGCTCCTTGCAGATTTTAAAGAGTTCGGCCGAGTTGTTAGATGCCGCAGAGACGCGAGCTTGAATGTGGACTCTCTTCTTGGTGAGGACAGAGAGTCGGTATTGCCTTTGTGGAGGCGACAGGCCAGATTGTCATAGGATGAACAGAAGTCCTCCATTTCCTCTCAACTGCCCTACACTTCCGTGTAGCTAGGTCAAAGTCATACTAGGAATTGCACTTGGCTTTGGACTTCAAACGGATCCTCATGACAGGGGCAAGAGCATCAAGCATATCAGAAATTGAAGAGTAGAGCAGAGACAGGGCTGTATCAGGATGAGAGACAGCCAAAGGTGGAGGGGGGAGACAAAGTGGCGGTAAAAGCCTCAACTGATGCACGTTTCATGGGCCGGATGTCCGAGAAGGTAGGTGGCAGTGTTGGGGTAGGCTTGGCTTGGGGGGAAGAGAGGGAGAGATGAGATGAGAGGAGGGAGTGATCGCTCCAGGAGAGAGGAGTGGTCAAAGGGATGGAGAGGGGGAGGTCAGAGGAGATCAAGACATCGAGTTTGTGCCCTGCAGAGTGAGTCGGGCCAGAGGGGAGGATGGACAGAGAGAGGGAGTCGCAGAGGTCCCGGAAGAGTACAGAGGATGAGCAAGGAGAGTCTAAATGTATATTTAGGTCATCGAGTAGGAGGAGTTGAGTGGTAGAGGCCAGGAGGGAGTAGGAGAGGTCTGCCCACTCAGGGAAATTAGGTGATTTGACCAGGAGGCTGGTAGATGGTAACCACAGTAAGAGAATGGGTAGGCGAGAGTGAAAGCCTACAGACAAGGCATTCAAAAGAGAAGTAGGTCTGAGTGGGAATGATAGAGGCAGGAATCCACTCAGGAAAGATCAGGGCTACCCCCCCCCCACCGGACCGGGAGGATCTGGGTGCTGAGAGGATCTTGTAGTCATCAGGGAGGAGAGTGTCAACGCTCGTGACTTAGCTGGCCGTGAACCATGTCTCAGTAAGACCAAGGACATCAAGGTCTAGTTCTTCAAGGAGGTGGCAGATGTCAGAGGAATGTTTGACGGCGGAGCGAGAGTTGAGAGTGGCAATATGAAGAAGGTTGCCAGCCTTAAAGACCTTCCGGGGAGGGGAACAGATCAGAGATACGCCCTGTGGAGGAGCAGTGGAGGCGGAGGAGAGCGAGGGCAAGGTAGCCAAGGGGGGAGAGAAGGGGACAGCAGGAGATGAAAGGAAATTGATGAGGCGAGGGAAGCGCCTATCAAAGAGGAGGAGATTGGCCTGAGGGCCTTGGACCATGACAGTGCCATTTAGGTAGACATTAATGATGACTTTAGAGGAGTCAAAGGAAGCCATGAGAACTTCCCAGCGAGTGCCACCATTAATGGGAGAGGAGGAGATAGGGCAGAGCACAGAGACCATATGAGGAGTCCATAGATCTGGCGAAGGAATGACAAAGAGGATGTCGGTAAGGGTCTGTCTGGTGGAAGCATTGGAGTAGGTGTCGGCGATAGGAAGACCAGGATTAGAGGCCAAGATATCCTTTTTGAACTTTTTTCACCAGACTTAGTGAGAAGGGAAGTATAGCCAATGGAGAAGCAGTTGGAGAAGATAGGAGAAACAGAAAGCGCCATTGGGGTGGAAGTAAGGAGAGGATGGAGATAGTGGGGGGGCTAAGGCAGGTAGGTGTGAGACAAAAGAGCGGTGAGATCACTGGGCTCGCAAGTTACAGAGAAGAAACAGTATACAAGCAAAATACAGAGAATTTCGCAATGGGCAGCAAGATTTGACTTTTTCAGTCTTGGAATTGGATGTTAGCAAAGGGTTTTAGGAAGCACTGCGCAGCAGGATGACAACATGGGAGCAACAAGCAGAAAGAACAGGATAGTCAAAGGCAGTAGAAGTGAGTCCATAAGGAGGGAACTAACCCATAGTTCTGGAGGTGGCAAAGTCAAGGCAGTCCGGATTTCTTAGAGGAGTGAGGTGGCAGCATCATTGTGGTTAAGGTGCAGGGAGGACCCCAATTAGCGTTCCGGAAGCGGACAGGGAGCAGACAGGGGCCTTGGAAGTGGGCCTTTGCTGAGAGGGTCGGCTGAAGCCTGCCGGTCCCTGATTGGATGGAAGAAAACACTCAGCAACCAATGGGAGTGCAGCACAGGGAGAGGTGATTCAGCACAGCCTGCCTACACAACAAAGAAAACCACAGCGGCCAAAAACAGTCAAATAAGCAGCAATAGTAGGAAAGAACTAGTGCTTTCAAAATAGCAACGCAGCTCCAGGTATTAAAAAGCTCAAAAAAATGGCTGCACGATGAAAATGTCAAATAAAACAGTCATTTCCAACAATATTATGCACATTTCCTCTATTTTCCTTTTCCTTTTTTTCAAATCCGATTTTTCAGGTTCAATAATTCCCCAGGAGGTGCAGTAATGCACAGAAAGTGCACCTACCTAATGGAATGGTCAGCAGCCAGGCACAAACTCCACATGTGAAGGAGAACAACAAATGGCCAGGAGGGTGGAAACAGGACCTCACTCCCAGTGAGTGTTCACCCTGCACGCGTCCTCTCCAAACAGGGTTCCTAAAAAGCGCTAACACCTCTGTCTACATAATGCTGCTGAACATCATCAAGAGCAAGATCAGGTATGGCACCCCAAAAGTCTTCTTAGCCTTTATCGATCTCACTCAGCCTTTCCGATCGGGTAGATCGGGAGATGCTGTGGCAGAAACTCGGAGTGGAAGTGCCCTGCATCCATCTTGGGCCCCCTTATCGCCCTTCACTCAGGCACGAAAATGAGAGTGTAACTCAACCGACAGGGCTGCTTCTCAGCGGAAAATCCATCGCACAGAGGAGTAAAACAAGGTTGCCCGCTGGCTCCAGCCCAGTTTATCACTTGCCTAGGTGATTACCAAGAAACAGCTTCAACCGTCCCAGCCTTTCCCCCAAAAATCGGGAATTTACCAGTCTCCAGACTACTTTATGCCGACGACCTTATTTTGTTGGAAAAAAACTTCAGTTGGACTTCAAAGACAACTCGACAACTTGGTCCTCTACATTGAACAAAACAACCTAGAAATAAACAAAGGCAAGACAAAAATTCTGATTCTGGAGAAAGCAGAAAAGAGATGCTCGCAACAGAGCTAGTTTGTGGACGGGACCAAAGTTGAACAAGTGGCTCTTTTCAAACACCTGGGTGTAACAGTAGACTGTTCAACAGTTGACGTCGGAATACAAACAGCCCTCTGGAACAAAGTCCATAATCTAACGGCCCAAACTCGAGCTGTCAATAGAAAATACAGCAGGTTCTCATTGATTCCCACTCTCCAATACTATAAATCTAAAGTGATCCCGGCCATCACCTATGGGATGGACGCATGCCCCGCCATTCCGTCAACATTATGGACCAAACTAGAAGGCTTTCTGTGGCGGACTGTGCTTAATCTGCCAAAGTCCACTCCAATTTCAGTAATGCATCAGGAATTATGTTTGCTGTCTTTAGTTTCAATGGTAGAACACTCCAGTATGCAATTGTATAGGAAGATCTTAATCCCAGAGAGCCCACCAGTCTACAGATTGATCGCCGATGAAATCACTAAAGGATCCTGTCACATGTTAAACACCTAGGTGGAAAACAAAAAATCTCTACTGGAGACAATAGCATGCACGGAGGAAACCTTGATCTCAAATCCGCTGAGAATAAAACGGAAAATGGAAGATCTTGACTGGATATACACCCAAGAAACAGCAACCGCCAAGTCCACGTCCCATATCCCTCTGACCACACGAAAACGCAAGGACCTGTTTGAGTACATCGTTAAATTCCCTGACAAAAATTTAAGAGGTAGCTATATGAGAGCGCAGCTCAATCTTCTCCCGACACGTGAAATCTTAGAAAGAAGACTGCAGGCCATTTGTAACGATTGTAGACTGTGCCCAGAGAACCACCAACTGGAATCCATCAGACATCCGATACCATCGTGTCCAGCAATCAAGGAAGGAGAGCATATCTCTGCCCTTTGCTTTCCTCCTGCGACCTGTGCGAAGAAGAAACGTGGTGGGCTCGCCTTATCTCGGGAGTAAACAGTAGATGGTCAATCGCAGGGACAAAGATTTTAAACAAGGCCTTAAAGAAAAAAGCAGTAACAGAATAAACCCAACATCAACTGATGGAGCAAGAAGATGTTAACAAACTGACCGATTAATCAATTCAATGAATCTACTAATTAACCACGCAGCACGATTGACCTTTCTTGTAAAAGCCAAAATGTGGCTACATAAAAGTAATAAAAATGTAAAAAAACTAAATATGCTCTAAATGTCTCTTAAGTGTGTTCTTTTTCATCTTTTAAATACATCCCCAAACATACACAGTTAACATCACATAGCTAGATTTGTATGGAACCACTTGCCCCAGGAGTCAAATGTAGCTCCTAGTAGCAATTGGTTGCAAGCTAACCAGGCAGCCCTTGGCTATAACCAGGAGCTGAATAGCTACCAGCTCCTGGAAATTTCGAACCCTGCCTTTATGAAAACAACCCGAAGATTACAAGGGAATGAAAAGGGAAGCAGTCTAATAGAAACAATATCTATATATCCAATAAGAACATCCTGAAGATTAAAAGAGGGAGAGAGAGAAAGAGAGAAAGAAAGAGAAGGAGAGAGAAAGAAAGAGAAAGAAAGAGAAAGCGAGAGAAAGAAAGAGAAAGAGAGAAAGCGAGAGAAAGAAAGAGAAAGAGAGAAAGAGAGAAAGAGAAAGAGAGAGAGAAAGAGATTATCTTTAAATTGTTAGAATTCATAAACAATGTTGTGAACAAGTAGAACCAGAAACCCAAAAAAGCTTTCTCTCCAGGAGGACCGGGAACTGGGTTATCTTTAAATTGGATGAACAGTGAAAATGTTGCAGAAGAACTGCACTTTGGTGTCAACATCCAGAACGGAAGAGGTCTCATTCTGGAATTCAGAATACACCCATTATCCTTTGCTATAGATTGAAAAGTAGGGACAGAAATAGGTTCAAGTCCCAGGACAGTGGACATGTTTGATGGACCATCCTGCTCGGGTCCATGGTATTCATTTGTTGATGCAGGGCAACCACTCATAGTAGATAGGGACAGTAAAGCCTTTCCCACAACCTCCTTCGATAAAATAAATAAAAGTCTATAATAATTTCCACCAAAGTTTCTTACTGTTGCACCCTTACAATACCTAGCAGCTTAAATCACCTTTTCCACAGAAACACTTCAGCACAGACTTGAAACCAGTCATGTGAAATCAATTAGCAATCACTTACACAAAAGGAGCCACTGCAGCACCTCTTAGACATGTACACAGCATTCGCACTCAACTTCGCAATTTCACCTAATCCAGCACCCTTGTTTGGTTAATGGTCCGCATAATATCCAGCTAGGCTGCAATTTGAATAATGTTACATACCTTCAGAGAATTAGCAAGTTAGCAACCAGCTTTCAGGGAAATACAGATAAAACACTGCCTACGCAAGGCTTTCAGAGCGTTTTGCCCAGAAAGTGAGGTTCACGCCAGGACAGTGGCAACATGATATGATGTATACAATGGTAGTCTGTCATCTGTTTTTCGTGCACAGCAATGTAGTGATCCAGGCCATCATCCAGAAAAAGAAGGTCACTCACTGCAAGATACTGGAGCCCTGCAAGTTTTCATCATAACAGGGCAATTTCAAGAGCAATGATGCAGGGTCTGCAATTTACAGTGAATGCTTTTACACAGGACAGTGTGCCACTTGGGCAGTGTTTATGTAAGATTTAGTTACTTTGATCCAAAGCTGAAGGATTAACACCACGACACTGGAAACCACAGTGAATCGTCAGAAGTCCCCATCCTTCTATGTAGGGGTTGCGAGGCAACAAAGACTAGGCTGGTACGGCCACTTCCTGATGGGCCTCTCAGAGGATGGTATAAAGAGGAATCCCACAGACTTGCTTTCAAGCCACCCCCCAACCCTTCACCCCAACCAGAAAGGCGGCATACTGAATCCTGAGGCAGCACTCCATCATAGTGACCAGTGTGACTTCAACCAAAGTGCCCTCCAAGAAACCACAACAGTCCACCAAACAGATTATCAGGCATGCAAGAAACAGCACATTATTAGGAGAGGAGTGAGACTGCGATGTTCACGAAACCCATGTTGCAGATAACACTTTCTTACCATGAGAAGACTAATAAGAAAGAGGATTACAGGCATCATGCTAACATTTAATGCAGAATGCCAGACGACAGGGGGCGCCATCAGGAATGCTGCAGAACCACAGCCTGTTTGAATAGTGGTTCCAAAATGGAGCTGCATGACACAGAAGACTTGAAAGCCTTACTTTCCCTCATTGGTTTTTTAGGATAGCCCTAAACAAAATATCCATTGCAAAGCACAGGCAAAAAAAAAGATAAGCCAGAAGAGGAATAAATAAATCTGCAAGGTGGGTACAAATAACGTTGGGGAAAAACATAGTAAACACTTCCCAGCCCAGGGAGTATAACAAGGGCCTAGAAAAGCACACTAGAGGAGAGTATCCCATAGAAGGCAGGCATGCCTAATTGTCCTGTCTTGCCATAAGGGGAGATGCCTAGAAGGAGACAAGAAGGTAGGAGTGCCGGGAAGCATGCTGTTTTACTCTGGAAGAGACTGGTAGAGTTCAGACTAAAAGCCACTCAAGCCTGGAGGTCCTGGAGGAAAACACCTTCAAAGCCTGAGGCTATCCACCAGCAACCCAAAAAGGTAGAAGGAAGAAGGGTCTGCCTCGTGGCAGGAGAGTGAACATATTGGCTGCATGCCCAGAAAAACCAGGATGGAGCAGAAACTCCCATTATTGCTGTTGTGAAACCAAGGTCCAAGTGGTACCTGTTGTGAAACATGAGAAACCCAAGGGGACCTGTTGTAAAATCTGAGCAAACCAAGACCCAAGGGGGGTCAGACGGTGAAATCATACGTCTAGAAGAGCCCTGTTGTGAATCTAGCAAAAGCAATGGTCTGGGGGTGACCTCTTTGTTAATTCTGCGAAAGTCTATGTCTAAGAGGGGCCTGTTAAATACAAAATGAGAACAAGGGCTGAAGAAAGCCGATCTAGCATCAGTTCCAGGCTGAGGGAAATTCTGAAGAGGGAACCATGAGAATTAAAACTTGGAAAAGGCTTTGAGAAGCAAAGTGGAAGCATAGAGACCTGAAGGTGGCTCCAGACTAACAGCTGCAGTATTTCTGTTTTGTTGCATTAGAATAGGGATGGACTTTGAAAAGTAGGTTAATGGACATTTGCATTGGGTCAAAACCTTGGAACATTCGAGTTACTAGCTTAGGGTACTGTAATGATGATAGTTCATACGCTTTCTTGTAGTTCCATAGTCAGCCTTTATTGCAGTATACATCAAGTTGTATTTGTATTTTATTGAATTTATATAGCACTTTAATCCAAAGTGCTTTACATAAGAACTAGAAGAAATACAACAAGCATAAGATGGTAATTGAATCACAAACGAAAATAATAATAGATAAATAAGATTGGCACAGTACCTTTTTAGAGAGTTCATCTGGCACTGGCCACGATATACTTCATTGGTAAGGCTAGCTCTTGAAACTGTCAGGTACCATTTATTTACGATTCCAATTTTGTTTTTTTTTGGCGGCTTTTGCCTCTTTGACTGCGCTGCTATAGCTGTTCCGTGGATGCATTATAACTAACTCCCTGCAACTTGTTTGTTTCTTTACCCGTGTCTCTTACATGCATCCCGTAACCTATGAATTCTCCATTTACTTCAATCCCCTCCTAATATGGTACTGTGCCAATCTTATTTATCTATTATTTTTTATTATTTTCGTTTGTTGCCATTTGATTTTATCTTAATATATATGCTGTAACTGCTGTTCTTTTTCGCCTACCTGCACTTGTGTTTGCCCTTTTGGTTGAATGTCCTTACTAATGTCCTTATCAATTTTTTATTGATTTTTTTCACAATGGACGACTTTCATTCAAACTGTTTATGTTGTGCTTTACTATTTTTGTTAATCATTATGTTGTTCATTATGTTTAGCCTCAGAAGAAGAGTCAGTGATGACTTGAAACACGTGTCAGGCTACTTCGTTATTAAACTCATTGGACTCATGAGAAATCCCTCCTTTAAATTACTTGGAATACCTGTCACTATTGCACTGTTCAGCGCAGTGAGACTGAGACCTGTGTGTTCATTTAGGTTCTTAACTGTGGGTGGCATCTGGCAGTGCTGACACACCCCTCAGCCACCTGCAGCTTTAGTGCTTCCCTAATTTCTTCAGTGTAAAAGCGCTGTGGACTTTGACTTGTTCTGCCAAACCTGTGTGTTTCCTATCATCCGATCTATCACCCCTTTCCTGGGCAAACTCCTTCAGATGATAAATTGGCCATCTCTCAGCTGAACCTCCACACTGAATCAACTGGTTGCTTTCATGACCATCAGTCTGGCTTTAGAGCATCCAGAGGCACGGAAACGGCTCTTCTGAACACCCATGAAGACCTGCTCTCAGCTTGACACTAACACACGCTCTGTCTTTGTTCTCCTTGATCTCTCCTCCACCTTTGACACAGTTAACCACAACATCCTTATATCCCATGTCTTGGTGAAACCCTGGGAATCACAGGTCAGGCCCTGTCGTGTTTAACCTCTTTTCTCTCCGACCGCCCATCCCAGGTGGAACTTGGAGCCTTCCTCTCAACGATCATTGTCTCAACCTGCGGCGTTCCCCAGGGATCAAACCTATCCCCCGGTTCTTCAACGTCTATATATGGCTACCTAGGCACGTGCAATCACCACTTTCACCTCTAATTTCCTGTGCTATGTGGACGACAAGCAACTGTCATTCATGCTACCCTCAGTCGTTTCCTCTTCCTCACACATCTGATTGACTGTCCACTATCCAGTCATGGTGTGCTACAAACGACCTCTGCCTCAACACCAGTAAAACTGATTTGCAATGGGACCCCCTGCTCCCGCTTTCCCACTTTCACTGTGGCTGGCCTCCCTTAGGCCTACACCCACCCCCACCTGCGAGGTCAAAAACCTTGGGGTCAGCTTTGTCTCCACTATCTCCTTCTCCTCTCACATTTCTGACATTTCAAAAAAGTCTATCAAATACACCTCCTCAGAGCCACTCTACCTTTTCACACTTTCAACCAGCATCTCACTGTCTCCAGAGCCCCGGTTCTATCTAGACTGGACTACTGCAACAGCCTCTTCCTCAACCTCCCTGCTCCTGCCTTGAGCCCTCTGCAACTCATCAGAACAGAAACTCAAAAGTCATCCTTGACTTCAAGCCCAGGGACTGCATCTCTCCGGCACTGAAATCCCTTCATTGGCTACCTGTGGCTGCAAGGATCAAATTAAAGACCCTCTGCATTGTCCACAAGGCTTTCAGGGGCCTGGGACCTACTTACTTGCAACGTTGCCTAACTAAATACTGTCCCTCTCGAGCCCACCGCTCATCTACCTCCAACCTTCTCCGAGTGAGCCGGTTCTCCAAACAGAGATTTGGAGGGAGATCCTAATCCTCAGCAGGTGCCTCCCTCTGAAATAGCCTCCCTGCCACCCTTTGTCTTGAGCCTGATCTCTGTATGTTCTTCCTCTTCTCCCCCTTCTCCTGCTCTCTCCCCTACCCTGCTAACCTAGATCTCTGCTCTTTACATCTCTCCCTCCTCTTCCATACATTTTTGCTGACTGGCCGCCTGGTGTACCTCAGTCTCACAGGTCCCTGGCACCCCGCCAGACAGCTCTGCACTTGCATCAAGGCCCTGCACCCCACACCTCCTCACTGCACTTCTGAATAAATCCAAGAGAGCATCTCTCTCCGCACTTATCCCAGTCTCTACCACCGACTGGGTGCACTTGGATCCCCCTCATCCACTCCGTTGACCGTCTTGCACTTGCACAATCTGAAAGCACTCTTGCCTGATTGATCGTCTGTTCTACACCCCTTAATGTGCAAGTTAAAAGAAAAAAAAGAATCGCAGTCAGACCCATTTGCTTTATCTCGACTGTTAAATGTATCTTTTTCACTTAATCTGCCTGTGAAGACCGTTCTCAGAATTTCAAGGGCTGTGAGCAACTGCTTTTCCCCCCGTGTTCCCACCCTCCTTCAGCACATTGAAACACTGCCTGTGTATAGGCGCTTTATAAACAATACCATACCAATACCATTTATGTAGTGAAGCGGAATTGAAGACTAGTTTAAAAAGTAGGTATTTGACCAGGTATCTTCCAGCTAATGTTGGTACAAATGTGCGTAAATGTTTGGTATTGAAAGCATAAAATGCATACATCATTGTAATAACATGTTGATTACCAAGTGCGTGCATGGGGCAATTTTGTTTTGCATCCTAAATTTCATCTACGTGGCCACTTCTGTTTACACTTTTGGGCAAAAAGTCCCTTTGTTGCAATTTTAACTGTTTCCACCATGTAATGGAAAATGAAATAATAAAACACCAGCAAAACAGCCTTCACTCTTCACTTTTCCACTACTTGTTTGGAAAAGTGTAAATGCCTCGTCACAATTAATGATTGCGCAAGACATCTACAATGGATTCCCTCAGAATCTGCCTGCTTTTACCATATGTAAACATCAGGCAGATTTGGTAGCTATTGCATAGCTGGAAATGCCCAATGGAGGGACAGGGCCTCCTGTCCTTGTCCTACCACTTCTCTGTGTGTGTGTTTTCTCTATATTTTCTGTCACCAAGAGCGAGCCAGAATCTGTGGCAGTGCAACTCTTCATTTTATCTTTTGGTGAAAAACACCAATGGGATACGCTTATGGCAGCCATGTGTGTTTTTGGTCACCTGTGCTTCCCACAGAGTAGGGTATGGCTGGTGGCATCTTCAGGCTAACTTGGCAGTGGCTCAGAGCATCCTCCATTTTGGGGATACCCAGGCCCTGCCATAGGGATCAATGGATTCCAACACAAAGGAAAGATGGCCACTGTGGCCTCTTGGCTTCTAGTGCCTTTTACCTTGTTTCCCAAAGTCTGCACACCCTAATACTCAGAAAGGGTTACTCTATTTCTAGAACATGTATTAGTCTTTTTTGTTGACACAGTGCTTCAATAAAACAAAGTTGAAACAAAAGTGCTCGAGTCTATTTGTAGAAAGTAAATGTTTTTTTAATCCAATAAAGAGTACCAAACCATGGTACACATCTCATAGCAATGGGCAGGTATAGGCCTATGCATTTCGGACCAACTGTCCTTCATAGGAGCCTCATGCCCATGCTTTTAAACAAAAAATCCTTCTGATATATTTAAGAAAACAATCAGTAAATATCATCAACTTGTTATAGAGACATCATTTTGTGTACCATAACGTAATTCCATTCCCCAACACACAGTAATAGTTACATATCAGGTACAAAAAATTGACAGGGCGCCCACAACGTAGAACAACGTACATCAAAACATGTCACACAGAGATAACAGATAATTACAGTAAGTTAGGTGCATCTTCACTTAATAACAGCATATATACTATAGTCAAGTCAACTTAACCATATGTGTAGGTATTATCTATTCAAGATAGTAACATCAAGTTGTATGAATTCCACAGTCAAATTAAATTAAAATATACAGTGACAACCATTCCAGCGTGCGCTTCCCGGCTATCTGTTAGCCATAGTGGATTTATTTGGTGTTAGTATACAGTGGAAACAGTTTAAACGAGCGTTCACCGGCTAATTTAGTATGTTCAAATTGAGCGCCATACTCACAAATGTACGTGCACTAGGTAAAGTATGTGTATTGTGAAGACTCCTCCTAGTCTGTTAATTGCAATACCACGAAGGCACGGACCTGTAAAGTGCCTGTGCGCTCAGGGTTACATGTGTAGCTGCGTGCAATTCGATCTGCAGGAGAACATAGACAGATATCAAACACCTCTTTATACAGGGTCAGCTTCTCCAGTCAATACGTGATGTGCTACATCATCTACTCTTACCGTATTAATACAATCTTCTTCACGTAGTGCGCGACAGCTACAGCAGTGCAAGCTGTCGTGCCCGTACATTCAAAAGCGCTTCCGTTGCCATGGAAATGGTAACAACAGTGTGTCTGTCTAGATGGCTGTCACGCTTAGACAGCAGCGGCCATCTTGGAATAGTTTCAATCAACATGAACATCAGTGTAATACGATGGGTGGAATTACCATATCTGGCTCTGGGACAGCCTCCTGTCAGACTGACTGGAGCCTTCCCAGGTATTGTGTGTTGTGGGTGCACCCTAAGGGTGGGACCTGTATGAATTGAGTTGGGAGTCAACTCACATTCTCTGTTATCGGTGTCTGGTTTCTGTGTGTGTTAGAGACACAATGAATGCGACAGCCCTGACTGAAACTGACATGAGTGCAGTGTAGTGTGCCGAAAAGCTGTGTACTTGCCCCAATCCACATTCTTTGTTATGGGTGTCTGGGTGGAGTGAATGGCCTGAATGCCTGTGAGCCGGATTGGCTGCCTGTCTGCATGAATGCCCTTCTGTGTGATTGGCTGACTAAGCCTGGCTCAGCCAGAGTGAATGGGGAACAGATGTGCATCGTGGGACCTCTCACCAATTTGGTCAGAAGCTGAAGTCAGAGTTGAAGCAAGAAGAAGCTGTTCCTTGAAGCCAAGCTGGAGATGTCTGCTGCTACAATTTCTTCAATAAATCCAAATGATGTTTTGTCTCCAAAGGACTGATCCAGAGAGGACCTGAAAAGGAGACCTCTCCTCGAGCTAGGAGGGACAATTGTGCAAAACTGTTGCTCTTCATTAAAGTATCCTGGAAGCCAGTCCTGTGTGCCTGCCGTCCGGAGAAGGGGTTTTCGAAGTCCACAAGAGGACTGCTTGACATCTGGAGCCAGAGAAGTCCATTGGTGTTGCCCAGGGTCCCGAGGATCGTTTCGTGACTGCTGGAAGCCATTGCTGCCTGCCACCTAGAGGGGGTACCCTGACAGTGCTGCTGGACACAGGAGCTGTGAAAGTTCCAAACTGCCTAAGAACATTTCAAGAGACATCCGCACCACCATCACTGATCACTTTTTCCACCCGGAGTCCAGAGTCGCGGAGTGCAGAGGAAGGTCCGTTGGTGGGTTTCCCACCACCAGAAGCTAACAAAGACATCCTGAGGGCCAGATGACCACTTCAGTGGTTGAGTCCAAGAAAGTATTCTGCCACTGTCCATAACTAACCTGCCTTTCTTCCCTATTCTATGCCGTTATACCCAACTTAGGTATCCACCTGCCTATTCAAAACTGTCTGCAGTTAGTGCATCTATTACTGGATAGAAGTCGTGTGGTACCACATAGAATGTATATATTTACCATTCTTTGAATAAGTATTCCAAGTACAAAATATATATGATACATTACTCACCGTAATCGTATTTCTGATGCTTCTATCTGCTTAGATTCACATGCTGTGCATAGGCCGACATCTAGTGGAAGCTGCAGAGTATTACAGTTGTTTTCTAAACTCGAAAAGGGACGTTGACGGGGCGTGCCAGTAATACTATCCCTAGTGTGAAGTCCACTGTACCCATGATCCCTCACTTGTCGAAGTCCCTCAGATTGTTATTTTTCTGACATGAGGTAGCATGGGGTGTAGCGCCAGTACAGTTCTATCCAAGCAGATACGTATCAGACAAGCTCATAAGCATCCATGTGCCTTCTCTCCGAGGGGAGGAAGGGTGTGCGCATGTGAATCTAACCAGATACAGCATGAGAAATACAATTACGGTGAGTAATGCATCTTTCTGAGGCTTGTGGAATCTGCTTAGATCACATGCTATGCATAGATTAGCGAGCAGTGTTAGGAGTAGGTGGCGGGTTGTGAGAAGGAGCAGAGATGATATATACATACACATGATAGTTGTAGCAAACCTTATTTTATATAAAGAAGCTGTGTTATCACCCAAAAGAGAGAAAGAGTGTGTGTGTGTGATATATATATGTATATATATCCGCGTGAAAGCTTAAGCCTGGCTGCTCGCCACGTTATACCAAATTGAAAGCCTTGCTGGGGTGTTCTGTGCCTCCACCTAGATGCCACCAACCCCTCTTCAGGGCTCTTTCGCAACCTTTGAATCTCTTCCTCTATATATTCTTCCCTCTGGCTCGGCTCACTCTTCAGGGCACACCTTGGATGTTCTGCTCTCCTCAGACCTCCACCTCTCTAACCCTCTCAGCACTCCTCTCTCAGAGTGACCACTTCCTCCTCTCCTCCCACCACTCTCAAACCCTCAGGTCAAGCTGTCCCCAGCACTGCCACCTACCGTCTCGGTCATTCGAACCATGAAGCGTGTCAGTGGAGGCTTTCTCTCCTCCAATACCTTTGGCTCACTCACACACCGATAGCCCTCTCTAATATTCATCTCTCTATCTCTAACCTACCCACCCTTAAACGCAAGTATAGACTCCTCCCCCCACCCCCTGTTCACCCGACAATGAAAGTCTCATCCACATCGACACCCTGGCTCCAGCCTTGGCCGATTTCTGCAATCACTCCTTTGCCACTAGAACCTTCCCCTCCCCTTTAAGCACTCCTTGTGCATCCTCTGCCGATCCTTCCTCTCTGGCTAACTATCGCCCAATCTCCATCACTCCTTTCCTGGGCAAACTCCTGGAAAAGATGGCCATCTCCCAGCTCAAGATGCATACTGAATCTGTTGGTCGTCTCCACGACCACCAGTCTGGCATCAGAGGTGCCAGAAGCACAAACTGCTCTCCTAAACACCCATGAAGACTTGCTCTCTAATCTTGACATTAATATTCATTCTGTCCTCATTCTCCTCGCTCTATCCACCGCTTTTGATGCGGTCAACCATGCCATCCTGCTCAATCGCCTCTGTGACAACCTGGGTATCACTGGTCAGGCCCTGTCCTGGTTGACCTTTCTCACAG
Organism: Ambystoma mexicanum; assembly: GCF_040938575.1. Classification (NCBI taxonomy): domain Eukaryota; kingdom Metazoa; phylum Chordata; class Amphibia; order Caudata; family Ambystomatidae; genus Ambystoma; species Ambystoma mexicanum. Next base: position 413,763,031 of record NC_090934.1, on the reverse strand, counting down.
ACCGACCCTGCCAGGTCCAAATGGGGTCTTTCCTCTCTTCCATCCCTCTCTCTACTTGTGGTGTTGCCCAGGGTTGTAACCTTTCTCTCTGGCTATTCAACCACTACCTGGCACCTCCGTCCCACTGCATCGCTACATTCTGTTCTAACTTCCAGGGTTATGCGGATGACGCCCAGCTCTCCTTCAGGCTCCCCTCAGCCACCTCTGCTCCTTTTCACATACCAGACCGTCTGGCCGCATTTCAGGAATGGTGTGCTGCCAATGATATCTGCCTTAATGCCAGTCGCACCGAGATCCTCCTCATGGGACACCTGCTCCTTCTGTGAGGCCAAGAACCTTGGCGTCATCTTCGACTCCACCCTCTCCTTACATCTCAACGTCTCTATTGAGTCACACTTTGAGCTGCACCTCCTGAGAGGTATTCTGCCTTTTCTCACTTTCCCCCAGAAGCTCAATGTCTCTAGAGCACTGGTCCTCTCCAGGCTGGACTATTGCAACTGCCTCTTTCTAAATCTGCCTGTCTCTACTCTTTGACGATTACAACTCATCCAGAACAGGACTGTGAGACTCGTCCTTGACCTCAAGGCAGAGAATCTTATCTCTCGAGCTCTGAAGTCTCTGCACTGGCTCCCTGTGACTGCAAGGATCATATTCAAGACCCTTTGCATCATCCACAAGGCTTTTTGGGGCCTAAGACCGCTCTACCTCCAAATTTCACTTCGGAAACATCTTCCATCGTGAGCTCTCCGCACATCCACCTCCAACTCTGAGGGTCAGACGCTCATCCAAGCAGAGAGTTGGGGCAGATCCATCTCCTCGGCTGGGGCCTCCCCTGTAACAGACTCCCTTCCTCTCTCAAACTTAAGCAGAACCACCACTGGTTCCGGAAGCCTCAAGAACTTCCTTTTGACCACCTGACTGTCCCGTACACTTGTCACCAGGTCACCCTTTGAACTTGGGCCCAGGCTCCTGCATGTCAACTTACCCTTGCACTGCCTCCGGGCTCCCCAGCACTTAAGGGCATGTTATCTAGAACCCTACAGTCCCTTCTCTCTGCACTTTATGAGCCACCACTGGCTGCATTTGTGAGTTAACTGCACTTCCCTTTTTCCCCTCCCCCCGACACTTCTCCCCCTTCTCTCTTCCCCACACTTGCACGATCTGAATGACACAAGACCTAGTAAGATCGTTATTTTGTCATCCCTTGTTTCCCCCTCCTTGTCTTTTCGCGCCTAGAAACACTTATGTACAGGCGCGTTATGAATGCCATATCATATCAATCTTTCTCTTCTCATTTGTTCCTCTTTTGCCAAATGATACCCTTCTCACCCCCTGGACGTCTCTTCTCCATATGTGGGTCCCAGACCCCTGTCTCAGCTTTCTACTATCGCTTAAGCCCGGTTCACTATCCTGCCAGGCCACTCTTAGGGTCTCTCAGGGGTGTTCGCTCACGCAATATGTCCTTATTTGATCTCGGTATATTCCCACTGGGAGGAAGAAGATGGTTCTGCCAGTGCCTTCCCGGACCCCCACTGTACCTTTCAACTTGCTCCCCAAGGTTTCAGACACTCAGCAACATCGGTGAGCTTCTCTGGCTGGTCCTGGGCTCCCACGTTCTACTTTCGCCAGCTCCGCCATGCTGTTTTCTCCCCGCACATCGGGTGCGCCTGGCTCACTCCTACCACTGGATGTTTGGTTTATCAGCCTTCAGTTAAGTCTTGGATCTATTTCCACCTTCTCGGTCCCTGCTGTCCCGTTCCAGGTGTTCGAGTTTGCAGCGCGTCCTCTCCGCGTGGCTTTGCTCTCCAGCTTAATGCTCCTTTGGGTTTGGACAGACACTGATGAGTCCTTTGTCAGTTTTTATGGCAGATTGCTTCGAGCCTCGGATAGCTAGCATGTTGGTATTGGTATAGGGCACGGCTCTTCATTGCCCTGCTCTTGCTCACGTCTGTGCTTCTGTAGTCACTATCCATACTCCCTCTTCGCTTACTCTTCCTCGTCACTATCATCTAGCAGATATACAGGGCTGCTATGTATGAGGCAACTAGCAGAAGGAGGAGGCAGATGGTGAGGGTGCTTGGGACCCATTCATGTGGTTCAGTGAACAGTGTCTGGAAGCAGTGGTTAGCATACCGCATTCTAGCTCGATAGTCTTCACCTGTCCAACAGAGGTGTTCCCCTCCCATGGGATCCTCCCACTGAGTACCACACCCAGGGGGACTACCGGGTAGCGGCTTCACCACCCTGGCCCCATGGGAAGGGTACCACTCCAAGGGACAAGTGATGACATCCGAGAGACTAGTCACATAGCTCTAGGTGTAGTGTGTCGGTGTCATAGTTATGAAGTCAGGGGCATAGGCATGCAAGGGTCGCATGCACAGGAGACCTGGGTGGACACTGTCCTGGCGCCTTTGGCACCACGTTCATGAACAACCGTAAACAAGAACATCCATTTAACACCAAAAGACTATTATGGACATAACATTTCAGATGCATTAACCTTGAACATTCCATCCATTAAGCAGGATGAATTAACCATGAACATTCCATCTATTAAGCAGCCCCAAGTGTATGCTTGGGTGTGGCTGCTAATGGATTGTCTTTGCACGTGCTCACTCTCTAGGAGTGCCAGGGTGTGGCTGGTAAGCCGGCCCTAATGGGCGTCCCCACGATCTCCGCTATATAAACTGCCCCGATGCTCAAGACGGACGCTTTGCGTTATTCTGCACTTACAAGCAGCGTAACACTCACCATCGCCCGAGGTCAGACCTACCTTTGAAGATCCTGCTTCCTGGATATCCTGCTTCCTGCCAGCATAGTTACCAACTGGGGGAAGCTGTTCTTACCTGTACATCTCTTCGGCGAACCAAGTATTCATCTTTACACTTTACAGAACGCTGAAATCTTCATCTTGGCACCGCAGCACGACACGCTCCATCGTCGACAGCAGCGCCTGCAAGGAAAAACAGAAGACAAGGTTGGTCATCGAAAAAACAGTCCGTTTAAGGTTGTGCTTCGCCATACTTTGTGCTCTCCCTTAAACCATCACTTACCTGCTGCAGAGCACTGCGGTTGCATCCATCTTCCATCCGGTCGCTTCTCGCATCTCACAGCTGCATTGAGGCCGCATTTCCATCTAAGGGAAGAAAACAGAAGAGACATTATTGCGGGCATAAATAGGAGCAACATATTAAGACATTAAAGAGAACGAACAGCATCACAAGAGCTCAAGAAAGACTTACCAATCATAAGGAGAAGCATAGTCGCAGCAGGACTGGACTAATCCTTATCAGGGATCAGTGAACTAGATCCCATTTGATGCGCCCCTGCCAGAAGTAGCAGGACGGAGAGCTTATCTTCCATAATTCACAGGTGAACTTTATAGGGCGGCGTATGCTCGCATAAACCGTACTTTGGGGTGAAGGGTTTGAGAGGTACAACAATCACAGATTGGCGCACTCACACACTTTTATCTCCACGCAGGAGCAGTATCACCCCGTACCACCGCTCACAGCTTTTCTAACGGGGGAGAGGCCTGAAGGGGGTGATTGAAGTTCAGGGAGGGCTGCAAACATGACCAACGCCTCTGCAGAGACCAGGTGAGCGTAACAGTCGGTGAGGTTACAAAGCCACTTCTTCCGTTTATCCCATAATCTCAGTTCACGATTATATTATATTTTCTGGATTGGCAAAAAGTACCTTATTAGCAGTAGTTACGGAATGGAAGAAACATTCTTCCTGAGCATGAAAAGGACACATATCTCAAAACATTTCTGCAAGCTGTTTCCGACCACAACAGATGCTGCATTATTCTCTTTTAGGTAAAGCGCAGCATTCTGATGAAACCTTTTTGCCCTGATATTCTCACAAGCTGAAATCTTTGCCAAGGACAGAAGCCGGATTCTGAAGTGGGCCTTTGCACTTACTAGGGATTGCAGAGACAACCACTGATACTGCGGACAAGTTTTCCATGACGATAAAAGGCTCATCCTTAGTAGTTTTATATTTAGAGTGCACTGCTTTGACCAATTGCACATTGCCTGTTCTATTAATGAATTATCCATCAGTAAAAGGCTTATCTGAGGATGAAGAAGAAAGGCTTGAAAAAAGGCCAGAAGAGGCAAGCTTCTCAGAAGGTGACAAATCTAAAGCCTGCATACCGTATCACATTGCCAAGATGGGAAGAATGTTGATGCTTATGTTTATGCTTAAGTTCAGAAGCTGTCCCTCAGGCCCGAAGCCAGTATCAAATGTGGTCTGTGGACTTTCCTCTTATGGCGATTCTGTTAGACCAGAAACAACCCTATAGTATGTTGGCCAGAAACCAATCGCATCATGTGACAAACATCGCAATCGCAGAATCATCAATGTAACCAGAGGGCATCCATTTTGTGAAATGTCAGCCATTTGCTTTTTTCCTTTCTGTCTAAACGCTTTGTAAAATGTATTCTATGCTTCGAACTCACAAACAGTGCAAGGTCACGGCCTGAATGCTGAAAGACCAACAGACAAGAATTTCAAACGATACAGAAGAACAAGTTACTTCTTACCTTGTAACGTTCTTTCGACGGGATGTTCCTCCGATGTATTCCTCATCTTAGATATATCCTTCCAGCTCTGCTGGCCTCGGAAATTTTTTTCTCTAGAGGGCGCTGCGCGTCGACGTCCCTCGAGTCGATGTCCCTCGACAGCCGCCGTATCGACGCTAGACGTCCTCCTGCCTATAAAGGCCGCGCGCAGCGTCCGTTGCTCAGTTCCGTTTTGTAGCCCACAGTATTACTGGACTAGACTAATCACCCTGAAGGAGCGTAAGCTGCAACAACAAGGGAAGTAGAACTGCGGGGATGGATGGGAGGGTCGATGAGGAATACGTCGGAGGAACATCCCGTCGAAAGAACGTTACAAGGTAAGAAGTAACTTGTTCTTCGAAGGGATTGTGTCCTCCGACGTATTCCTCATCTTAGATAGGCTCCCATAGCAGTATTCTATATTCGGAGGAGGGAGTACTGACTTCACGCTGTCTTCTATTGATGAATAGAATGCAGTACAGCCCTTCCAAACCTAGTCTCTTGACTGGAGGAGGAATCCAGATTGTAAAAACGTGTAAAGGTATGGACAGACGACCATGTAGCGGCCGCACATATGTCTTTAACCGGCACGCCTCTTTTGAGGGCCGATGAAGCTGCAATACCTCTGGTCGAATGAGCCCTAAGGTTTTGAGGGGGCTCTTTCCCTGCCAGTTTATAACATTCCAGAATGGCTAGAATGATCCATCTGGAAATGGTCTGCTTAGTTATTGGTAACCCCAGCTTGTGACCTGCGTAACCTACAAACAGCTGGTCTGCCTGTCTTATCCTGGCTAGTCTACTAATGTAAAAACTTAAAACCCTCCTAGTGTCTAGTCTGTGTAACCTCTCTTCCTCTTTCCCCGGGTGAGGAGGAGGATAGAAAGATGGTAGGGTAATCTTCTGAGTGATATGGAATTCAGAAACCACCTTTGGGAGGAAATTAGACTTCACTTGCAGGACAACTTTGTCTTTGTGAAAGATTGTATGAGGGGGTTTACAAGAAAGAGCTTGTAATTCGCTCACCCTTCTAGCAGATGTAAGTGCTATTAATAAAACAGTTTTAAGGGTAAGGAATCTTAACTAACAAGAATCGAGAGGTTCGAAAGGTGTACCCATCAGGAAAGTTAGTACTAAGTTTAAATCCCATAGGGGAACTTGGAATGGTCTTGGGGGATAAACATTGGTTAACCCCTTTAGAAACTGTATTACCAAGGGTAATTTGAAATAGGATGGTTCTTCCGCAGTACGCTTAAAGATAGATAGCACTGCGAGATAGCCCTTAATGGTGCCAACTTGAGGGCCTGAATTTGCCAAATATAGTAGGAAGGACAAAACCATTGGTGTACCACATGAAAATGGGTCGATATTCTGTTCTCTACACCAGCTGCAAAATCTGTTCCAACGGCAGCGGTATAAAGACTTTGTTGCTGGCCTCCTTGCCGAAAGCAACACCTCCATAACATCATCAGGGAGGTCCCAATCCTTGTACCTCAGCCGTTCAGAAGCCAAGCGTGAAGGTTGAGGGTTTTGATGTCTGGATGGAGAACCTGACCTCCCTTCTGTGAGAGTAGGTTCTCTCTGAGAGGAAGTCGAATTGGAGGGCAGATGGACAAGTCTAGAAGGTCCGGGTACCATGTTCTCCTGGCCCAATCCAGGGCAATTAGGATCATGGTTCGCCGGAATCTTCTCAACCTCCTGATCATTTGAGGAATGACAGGGACCGGTGGGAACGCGTACAGAAGCGGAAACTCCCAGTCCACTATGAACGCGTCTCCCAGAGCTCCTCTCGGAGGAAATTCCCTTGAGCAGAACAGGTCGCATTTCCTGTTTAGGCTGGTGGCGAACAGATCTACCGGAGGGGTTCCCCAAAGGGCGAAGATCTCTTGAAGGACTTCCTGAGCTAGCTCCCACTCGTGGGATACTGTGTTCTGCCTGCTCAGAGCGTCCGCTGTCAAGTTCTTCTCTCCGGCTAGGTGAACTGCCGATAGAGAGATTCCTTCTTGGACTGCCCAAAACCAGAGCTGCATCGCCTCTCTGCACAGGGGTAGTGATCCTACGCCTCCTCTTTTGTTGAGGTAATGCATGGCCACCGTGTTGTCCGTCATTATCAGGACGTTCTTCCCTTGTACAGCTGGCAGGAAAGCCTTCAACGCAAGTCTGATGGCTCTCAGCTCTAACAGGTTGATGTGTAGTCTGGACTCCGATGGAGACCAACGACCGCTGATGGTCAAGTCGTTGGCGTGGGCTCCCCACCCCGTGATTGAGGCATCCGTGACTACTGTTATCTCCGGCCAGGGTTGCCAAAACTGTTCTCCTTTCAGAATGTTCTCCTGACAGGCCCACCACTGAAGGTCTCGAGCCACCCTGCCGGGAACCTGAAGAAGATCTGTCATTCTCCCCGAGAATTGTGACCACTGAGTCCTCAGTGCCCACTGGAGGGATCTCATTCTCAGGCGAGCATCTGGCACAAGGAAAATGCAGGATGCCATGAGGCCTAGCAACCTCAAAAAGTCGAAGGCTGGGAGACGTTGGGCATGCTGGAACTTGGTAACCATCTGTAGAATATCTTGAGCCCTCACCTCTGGTGGCGAGGCTTTTCCCAGGGAAGTATCCAGGATCGCTCCTATGAACTGGAGTCTCTGCGATGGTATAATTTGTGACTTCTTTAAATTGAGGGAGAAGCCCAGTCTGTGAAGGAAATGGCACACGTGATTTAGCTGGATCTGAGCTTGCTCCGGAGAAACAGCCCTGATCAGCCAATCGTCCAGGTAGGGGTAGACGTGAATCCCTTCCCTCCTTAGACTTGCAGCCACTACCGACATTAACTTGGTGAAGACCCTCGGGGCGGAGGTCAGCCCAAATGGCAGTACTCGAAATTGATAGTGAGAGTTGCCAATTGCGAACCTCAGGTATTTCCTGTGTTTGAGATGGATAGGCACATGGAAATAAGCGTCCTGAAGGTCCAGAGATACCAACCAGTCCTGAAACTGAAGGGCCTGGAGGATCTGAGAAAGAGTGACCATCTTGAATTTGTCTTTTCTGAGGAATTTGTTCAATTCTCGCAAGTCCAAGATGGGTCTCAGTCCTCAGTCTTTCTTTGGAATGAGAAAGTAAGGGGAGTACCAGCCCTTGTCCCTCTCCGCTACAGGTACCGGTTCTATGGCACCTTTCTCTAGCAGGTCCAAAATTTCCTGCAAGAGGAGCGGATCTGGAGCTTTCTGAGAGCTGATCCCCGGTGGATGACTGAGGTATACGTAGGAAAGGCAGGCAGTAACCTTGGGCGACTGTTTCCAATGCCCAAGCATCTGACGTGATAGCCTGCCATACCGTCAGATGTTGAGTCAACCTGCCTCCTACAGGTGTCCTGTGAGGGGAGTCCTCAGAGTGGTTTTGGGGCGGCTGATGCAGATGCCGATGGTAAAGAGGCACCTGCGGTTGCTGCGGCTTTAGAATATCTACCCCGTCCACCTCGGGTAGTTCTTCTTTGACCCCTTTGAGCCGGTCGTCCTCTACCTCTTCCGAATGCGGAGTAGAAGCGAAAAGGACTTGCCCCTCGCAGAGGTTCCTGTGGGACGAAAAGGAGTCTGACGGATTGCAGCTCCTAGGGATTTTGCTGCAGCTTTTGAAGTTTGCAGTTTCTCTAAACTGTCATCCGCCTTTTTCCCGAACAAAGAAGAGCCATCGAATGGCATGTTCAAGAGCCTGGCTTGCACATCTGGGGCAAAACCCGACTTTCTCAACCAAGCGAATCTCCTGGTTGATGTACTTGCCGCCATTGCTCTGCTGATACTGTCAGCCGAATCAATGCCCGTCTGGAGGGATTCGCACATAGCGTCTTTACCGTCCTGTATAATATTCAGGAACGCATCCCTTTCTTCTCCCTCCGGGATGCAGTCAGCCGCTGTAGAAGCACACTCCCAAAGTGTATGGCTGAACCTAGCAAGGGTGCAAGTAGCATTAACAGACTTTAACGCCATGCTACATGCTGAAAAGACTTTCTTTGCCATAGCATCATATTTTTTATCGTCCCTGTCCTGTGGGACTGTAGGATAAGCCGTCTTGACATCGGTAGAGGATGCTGCTTGTACCACCAGACTTTCTGGGGATGGATGTTTAGACAAAAACTCTGGGTCTGTGGAAGATACCCTGTACTTTGCAGACAGTTTTTTATTTACTGCTGGTATTACATCTGGGGTTTCCCAGTTTGTCATGATCTTTCTCTGAAGAGCTTTATGAAAGGGCACCACAGGATCCTCTTGTGGGCCTTTGTCAAGAATATCCGTGAGGTCATCTTGCTGGAAAGATTGTGAAGGTGCAGACCACCCCATGAACTCTGTAATCCTGGCCATTAAGGCTCTGTAGGGGGTTTCAGCATGCTCCCCCGGGTCTGGCTTAGCAAAATCCACCTCAGGGGAAGTGTCTAACCCACTTGCCTCATGTAAAGAATCATGAAGATCCTTTAATCTGCGCTCTTCAGAGGAAAACTCCTCTCTAACTGGGGTTACAGGTCCCTGTAACTCAAATGTGTCTTGTTCAGACAAATCACCCTCTTCTAAAATTGAGGATATAGTTCTCAATTGTTCTGAACTCAAAGGGAGTAAATCCCATTTCCAAGGCAGATGGTGCCGAACTTGTCATTATTGGCCTCGAAAACGTCGATGTCGTCGACGCCGACGCCGAAGGCTTCGAGCGTGGCGTCGAAAACAGAGGTGGAGGCCTCGAGGACCTCGACAGAATTGGAATTCTACTCGACAATATCGACGCCATCGACGTCGAGGGCCTGGGGATAGTCACTGGATGTGTGGTCACCGTGACTTTTCTTGGCGTCAACGCTGGTGTCGAGGCCGGCGTCGAGTCGACAGACCCGTGTGTCGAAGGTCCCCTCGACAACGGCGCCGAAGACATCGACCTCGACGTCGACGGGACCCTCGTCGACGGAACCTTCGAGGAAGGTTTGGAGGTCATAGTCCTGCTCGAGGGTTCGAAACGCGCTCGAGAGGTTTCTTTCGCCGGGTACTGCGACTCGCGGCGTTTTTGACCTTCGGGTCTTTCGACCAGAGCATCGCTCTCGGCAGTCTTCGAGGGGGTCGGGGCCGCTTTCTCGAAGACGCTCATCATATTCTTTCGGAATTCCTCCCATTCAGCCCGGGAACTATGTTTCGTGGGGCAAGGGATTCTTTTTGGCGAACAGAGGAAGAGGAAGACTGGGAAGGGGATCTTCAACGCCTCCTCTTCGAGTGCTTCAATCTCGAGGAGTGATGAGACCCACTCCGAGACCTGGAGCGCTAATGGTGACGAGGAGACGAATGTCTCGACTTCGTCGACGAAGAAGAAGCTTTAAAAGTCTTACCTTTCTCCAGCTTCCCCCTACGCTCCTTCAGGGCCTTTAGCTGTCATGGACATACAGTCCTCGCATTCCGAACAATGGTGTTCAGCTCCCAAGCACCACAGACAATTTCTGTGAGGATCGGTCAACGACATCTTTTTCCCACAATCTCGACATTTTTTGAAGCCGGATCGAGGAGTTGTCGGTTCCGACGAGGAAGCCATCGAGTATGGATCGAATAACTCGAGGTAAATAGGATTAATCTGACTAAGAACTGAGCAACGGTATTCGGAGGCACCGAGTAAGCGCGGAAAAACGGAACTGAGCAACGGACGCTGCGCGCGGCCTTTATAGGCAGGAGGACGTCGAGCGTCGATACGGCGGCTGTCGAGGGACATCGACTCGAGGGACGTCGACGCGCAGCGCCCTCTAGAGAAAAAATTTTCCGAGGCCAGCAGAGCTGGAAGGATATATCTAAGATGAGGAATACGTCGGAGGACACAATCCCTTCGAAATACATTGTTTTCCTCCCTCATGAAGTCCTTGACGGCGACCAGAAGCTGCATCTAATCAGCAGACCAGGTGCCAGCCTGTCTTGCAAACGCTGTAGTAAAAGGCAGTTAAAGCATGAAGTATGTTCTTTTAGCGGTACTCCTTCGCGGAGACTGGTATTTTCTCAGGAGTACTTAAAGATAAACATAAGGAGTTTATGGAATACACCAAACAGATAAAGGTGCAGAGTTTCTACAAAACAGGTTATGTTAATATCGTGGTAGTCGAGTCACCACACAAAGAAATAGGAGTGGTATACATAACACTATTACGCAATTCAGCTATTGAGAAAAGAACAGCACATCCAACTATACAGAGAACTATCTGACCCAGAGGATGCGCTTACTCCACAGAGTGTCAACTAAACAGTCTTTTTAGCATGGATTTCCAGTGGACAGGGCCAGGTTGCAAAGAAGCAGATTCATTCCAAACGTCCCCTTCCCTTAGGAACTAGAGGATAGGGGAGGGGCTTCTGCCTTTGCATGAGCAGATTTACCCTGGAACTGTCTACCTTCAGGGAATAACTACAGTTTAGTGAGAGAATGACGACAATATCACTCCATTGTGCCCCCTCAGCTGTGGGACAAGATGTTGGCCCGCTCCGAGAATCAGGGACCATTCTTAAATCTCCGAAGATACACTCATCAGGAACAGAGAATTGCCAGCCATATATCATTTTTCACACAATCATAGGGCTCAGAAAAAGGTGAAACACTACAGGAGCAGAATGGCTCACACACGCAAGTGCACCATGTTCTGCAAACCACTGATTACCCCCCCCCCTGAAACATGACATATTCATGCACTCCAGCCTCCACAGCGAAACAATCCCTACCTCCTACAGCCAGTCTACAGATGTGCAGTTTTCAAAAACATGAAAGGGACAGCAAAGAGAAACATCAACAGTCCATTGAAGAGCATAGTGAAAGAAAAACTAAACAAATTAAAAGAATCAATACAATGTTACATGGTATACCAGATCCTAAACACCCTTTTCCTCAAGCAGATACAATGTAGGCAGAAGACCCGACCCATGTCAAAAGCCTATTAGAAGAACTAGTTACTCTTACCTTGTAACGTTCTTTCGATGGGATGTTCCTCCGACGTATTCCTTATCTTAGATAGAAATCCTTCAGCTTTGCTGGCCTCGGAAAATTTTTTCGCCAGAGGGCGCTGCGCGTCGATGATCGCCGAGTCGATGACCCTCGACGGCCTCCGTGCCGACGTCGACGTCATCCTGCCTATAAAGGCCGCGCGCAGCGTCCGTTGCTCAGTTCCGTTTTGTAGTCCCCAGTAATGTTTTTTTTTTTTTGGATTAGACTAATCACCTTGAAGGAGCATAGGCTGCAAACCCACAGGAAGTCATACTGCGGGGATGGATGGGAGGGTCGATAAGGAATACGTCGGAGGAACATCCCATCGAAAGAACGTTACAAGGTAAGAGTAACTAGTTCTTCGAAGGGATTGTCTCTTCCGACGTATTCCTTATCTTAGATAGACTCCCATAGCAGTGGTATTGTGACTGGAGGCGGGAGTAATAAAAGTTATGTTACCCTTCCAGAATGGACAGAGTGTAACACAGCCTTGCCGAATCTAGTTTCTTGACTAGAGGAGGAATCCAGGCTATAGAATTTGGTAAATGTATGTGCGGACGACCATGTGGCAGCCGCACATATATCTCGAATTGGCACCCCTCTTTGAAGGGCTGAGGATGTTGCGATACCCCTGGTAGAATGAGCCCTTAGATTTTGAGGAGGCTCCTTTCCTGCCAATTTGTAGCACTCCAGAATGGCTAAAATAATCCATCTGGAGATGGTTTGTTTTGTTATTGGAAGGCCCAACTTATGTCCTGCATAACCTACAAAGAGTTGGTCTGCTTGTCTGATCTTAGCCAATCTGCTGATATAAAAGCTCAAGGCTCGCTTAGGGTCCAGCCTGTGCAGTCTCTCTTCCTCCTTCCCCGGATGAGGAGGAGGGTAGAAAGAAGGTAATATAATCTTCTGAGTGATGTGAAACTCCGAGACTACCTTCGGGAGGAAGTTAGGCTTCACCTGAAGAACAACTTTGTCCTTGTAAAAGATTGTATGTGGAGGTTTACACGATAAGGCTTGCAACTCGCTAACCCTTCTAGCAGATGTCAATGCTATTAGCAAAACAGTTTTGAGGGTGAGAAGCTTCAATGAACAAGAGTGTAGTGGTTCAAAAGGGGCACCCTTTAGGAAGTTTAAAATTAGGTTTAAATCCCATAAGGGAACTTGAAAAGGTTTCGGGGGATAAACATTAGTTAATCCTTTTAGGTATTGTATTACCAATGGAATTTTGAAGTATGAAGGCTCCTCTGCAGTGCGCTTAAAGATTGATAGCGCTGCGAGATAGCCCTTAATTGTGCCAACCTGTAGGCCTGAATTAGCCAGGTAAAGTAAGAATGACAACACCATAGGTGTACCACAAGAAAAGGGTTCAATATTCTTTTCTCTGCACCAGCTGCAAAATTTGTTCCAACGGCAGCGGTATAGAGTTTTAGTTGCCGGCCTTCTGGCCGAAAGCAACACCTCCATAACATCATCCGGAAGGTCCCAATCCTTGTACCTCAACCTTTCAGACACCAAGCGTGAAGGTTGAGGGTCTTGATGGCTGGATGGAGAACCTGACCTTCCTTCTGCGAGAGAAGATCCTCTCTGTATGGCAGTCGAATTGGAGGGCAGATGGACATGTCTAGAAGGTCCGGGTACCACGTTCTCCTGGCCCAATCCGGGGCAATTAGGATCATGGTCTTCCGAAACCTTCTCAACCTCCTGATCATTTGAGGAATGACAGGGACCGGAGGGAACGCGTACAGAAGTGGGAACTCCCAGTCCACTACGAACACATCTCCTAGAGCTCCTCTCGGGGGAAATTCCCTTGAGCAAAATCTGTCGCACTTCCTGTTGATACTGGTGGCGAACAGATCCACTTGAGGGGTTCCCCAAAGGGCGAAGATCTCTTGAAGGACTTCCTGAGCTATCTCCCACTCGTGAGAGACTGTGCTCTGCCTGCTCAGAGCGTCCGCTGTCAAGTTCTTCTCTCCGGCTAGGTGAATTGCCGATAGAGAGATTCCTTCCTGAATTGCCCAAAACCAGAGCTGCATCGCCTCTCTGCACAGTGGTAGTGAGCCTACGCCTCCTCTTTTGTTGAGGTAGTGCATGGCCACTGTATTGTCCGTCATTATTAGGACGTTTCTTCCCCGTACAGACGGCAGAAAAGCCTTCAGCGCTAGTCTGATGGCTCTCAGCTCCAACAGGTTGATATGTAGTCTGGACTCCGATGGAGACCAACGACCGCTGATGGTCAAGTCGTTGGCGTGAGCTCCCCACCCCGTGAGTGAGGCATCCGTGACTACTGTTATCTCCGGCCATGGTTGCCAAAACATTTCTCCTTTCAGGATGTTCTCCCGACAGGCCCACCACTGAAGGTCTCGGGCTACTTTGACCGGGATCCGAAGGAGATCTGTCATCCTTCCTGAGAACTGTGACCACTGAGTTCTCAGTGCCCACTGGAGGGATCTCATTCTCAGGCGAGCCTCCGGCACGAGAAATATGCAGGATGCCATGAGGCCTAGCAACCTCAGAAAGTCGTAGGCTGGGAGATATTGGGCATTCTGAAATCTGATGACCATCTGCAGAATATCTCGAGCCCTCACCTCTGGTGGCAAGGCTCTTCCCAGGGAAGTGTCCAGGACTGCTCCAATGAATTGGAGTCTCTGTGATGGTATCATCTGTGACTTCTTTAAATTGAGGGAGAAGCCCAGCTTGTGAAGGAAGTGGCAAACATAATCTAGTTGTCTCTGAGCCTGTTCCGAAGATACAGCTCTGATCAACCAATCGTCTAGGTAAGGGTAGACATGAATCCCTTCCCTCCTTAGACTTGCAGCCACAACCGACATTAGCTTGGTAAAGACCCTCGGGGCGGAGGTTAGCCCAAATGGCAGAACTCGAAATTGATAATGAGAGCTGCCAATTGCGAACCTCAGGTATCTCCTGTGCCTGGGATGGATCGGCACATGGAAATAAGCGTCCTGGAGGTCTAGAGATACCAACCAGTCCTGAAGCTGGAGGGCCTGAAGGATCTGAGAGAGAGTCACCATCTTGAACTTGTCCTTTCGGAGGAATTTGTTCAATTCCCGTAAGTCTAAGATGGGTCTCAGTCCTCCGTCCTTCTTCGGTATTATGAAGTAGGGGGAGTACCAACCCTTGTTCCTTTCCGCTACAGGTACCAGTTCTATGGCACCTTTCTCTAGCAGGTCTAAAACCTCCTGCAAGAGGAGCGGATCTGGAAGCTTCAAAGGGTTGTTCCCCGGTGGATGACTCTGAGGGATATGTAGGAAGGGCAGGCAGTAACCTTGGGCCACTGTCTCCAGAGCCCAAGCATCTGACGTAATAGCCTGCCATTCCGTCAGATGGTGAGTTAACCTGCCCCCTACTGGTGTTCTGTGAGGGGAGACCTCAGAGTGGTTTTGAAGCGGCTGATGCAGTTGCCGAAGGTAAAGTGGCTCCTGCTCCTGCGGGTGCGGCTTTCTTTCCCCTACCCCGTCCACCACGGGTAAATCTTCCTTGGCCTCTTTGAGCCGGTCGTCCTCTGCCCTTTCCATATGAGGAATAGTAACGAAAGGACCGTCCTCTCCACGATGATCCCGAAGGACGAAAGGTATTCTGACGGATAGCAGCTCCCAATGACTTGGCTGCTGCCTTGGACGTTTGCAGTTTCTCCAAACTGTCATCCGCCTTCTTTCCAAAGAGGGTAGAACCGTCAAAGGGCATATTCAAAAGCCTGGTTTGCACGTCAGAGGCAAAACCAGACTTCCTCAACCACGCATGCCTGCGGATTGTGGTACTTGCCGCCATGGCCCTGCTGATACTGTCAGCAGAATCTAGGCCAGTTTGTAGGGTCTCGCACATCGCATCTTTACCATCCCTGATGATGTTTAAAAATGCGTCCCTTTCCTCTCCTTCTTGGAGGCAGTCAGCCGCTGATGAAGCGCACTCCCAAAGGGTGTGGCTGAACCTAGCGAGCGTACAGGTCGCGTTAATAGACTTTAACGCCATGCTACAGGCAGAAAAAACCTTCTTAGCCATGGCATCATACTTTTTGTCATCCCTATCCTGCGGAGCAGTGGGGTATGCAGATGTGCTGCCTGATGAGGTTGCAGCCTGTACAACTAAGCTCTCAGGAGTAGGGTGTTTTGACAAATATTCAGGGTCAGAACTAGCCACCCTGTATTTTGTTGACAGTTTTTTATTTACTGCCGGGATAATTTCCGGCGTTTCCCAGTTTGTCAAAATCCTTCTCTGTAGAGCAGAGTGAAATGGAACCACAGGATCCTCCTGTGGGCCCTTGTCCAGTATGTCAGTGAGGTCATCCTGCTGAAAGGCAGGAGAAGGTGCAGACCAACCCATAAATTCTATGATTCTAGACATCAGAGCTCTATATGGAGTCTCCGCATGTTCTCCTGGGTCTGGTTTGATAAATTCTGCTTCAGGAGAAGTGTCCAAGCCACTAGCTTCCTGAAGTGCATCCTGAAGATTTTTTAATCTTCTATCCTCAGAGGCGAAAGTCTCTGGCTCTGGTGATGTGGTCCTCTGTAAATCAATATCTTGGTCTGAATCCTCCCTTTCCTCAAAAATCGAGGTTAAAGGGGGATACTTTGGTTTTTGGAATGGTATAAACCCCATTTCCAATGCAGAAGGAGCCATCATCACAGGCCTTGAAAACGTCGATGTCGTCGACACCGACGTGAAAGTACTCGAAGGCGCCGTGAAAAGCGTCGAGAAATGTGTACTAGGCCTCGAGGAACTCGAAAGGATCGGAGTCCTGCTCGAGAACGACGTCGACGTTCTCGGCGTCGAGTCGGAGGTCTTTTGTCTAACCGTTGGCTGTGGAGTAGCCGTGGTTCTTTCCTTCACCGGCGTCGATATCGGCGTCGACGTCGGCGTCGACTCGATCGACTGATGCGCCGATGAATCCTTCGACAACGGCGTCGATGGCGCCGACCTCTGTTTCGAAGGAGTTTTCGACGATGGCGTCGATGATGCTTTATCTCCCGATGGCTCGAGGCGCTTTCGGGTTGACTTTTCCGCCGGGTACTGCGACTCGCGGCGTTTAGATTTTTTGGGTTTTTTACCCGGGGTATCACCCTCAGCTGTCTTCGAGGGGGACGAGGCCGCTTTCTCGAAGACGCTTAGCATCTTTTTCCTGAATTCCTCCCACTCAGCTTGCGAGCTGCGTTTTGTGGGGCAATGAACTCTCTCAGGAGAACTCGACGAAGATGACGAAGGGGATCTCCTACGTCTCTTCTTCGAGTGTCTCGATGTCGACGAGTGGTGGGAGCCACTTCGTGATCTAGATCGAGAGTGTTTTTTATGGTGAGGAGACGAACGTCTCGACTCTACCGAAGAAGCTTTCGAGGAAGTTAAAGTTGACCTACCTCTCTCGAGCTTCCCCCTACGCTCCTTCAAGGCTTTCGCCGTCATGGAAAGGCATTCCTCACACTCCGAACTCTGGTGCGTGATTCCCAGACACCACAAACAGACCCTGTGAGGGTCCGTCAACGACATTTTCTTCCCGCAGTCTCGGCACTTTTTGAAACCGGACCGAGGGGTCGTCGGGTCGGAGGAGGATGCCATCGATATCGAGGTTAAATATTATATACGTTATTCTTGACGAGAACTGAGCAACGGTGTTCCGAGGCACAACGAAGCGCGGAAAAACGGAACTGAGCAACGGACGCTGCGCGCGGCCTTTATAGGCAGGATGACGTCGACGTCGGCACGGAGGCCGTCGAGGGTCATCGACTCGGCGATCATCGACGCGCAGCGCCCTCTGGCGAAAAAATTTTCCGAGGCCAGCAAAGCTGAAGGATTTCTATCTAAGATAAGGAATACGTCGGAGGACACAATCCCTTCGAAAGGAGCAGATTTTGAACTCTAAAATTACCAATTTCTCTCCCTAAACTGTTGACACCTTACACTACTTAATTCAATGTAGTCATCCTTCTGCGCTTGTAAAAGAAGTCGGTCTTCATCCAACGCAATACAAAGGAAAGGCATATGAACGCTTAGTCAGCCTTTTGCTGAACACGGTATCCATCAATGTCATAAGTTTTAATGGTTTGCAGATTTTCAGGAGCACCTGGAGCAAAAGCTGCTTCTGCAAAGTTCAGTTCATACATCGCACAAATGAACAATGGATTACATCTTAACTCACCTGACCCGTTCCATCTCGCTGGCTGTCTTTACTACAGCAAACGGCTCCCGGCGGCTCCAGTCCCAGAAATGGATCTCATTTGCAGTCGCAATCAGCAAGAGCTGAGCCGTGGGGTGGAAAGCCAGGGATGCAATTGCGTTGTTACTGTCTGTGAACCAGCTCTCACTTCCGCCCTGTAAAAATCAGATTGCAGACATATTTTAATAGCAAATACTGCTGGCAAAAGAGCTGCTTCTACATCTTACCCATATGACTAGTTGGAAGGGGTACAGGATCCCTTCTCACACTCCTTTTTTTCTTAGTGTCCAAGTCTGGCTCCTGTACCAGTTTGTGATTTTTCTGTGAGTGTAAAGAGGTCTTGGAACATTGCACAAGTCATCAAAACACCCACTGTCACCATGCACAAGCAACAAGGCTATACTCACCAACTCACAACTAAGCTGAGAACATTATTCACCGGCTACATGCCAGACTGTCATTTTTACCACTCCCTTAAAATGAGCAAAACATTTATTTTAATGCATTTTATTTTTAGAACTGTTAGCATCTACTTTCATTGATAGGAGCTTCCACCTCTTATATCTGCCTTCACCTCCACCTATCCCCTTCATCCATCTTCTCACCTTTTAATTAATGTGTTCCCGTAACTTCACTTACCTTTCCCAACCAACAATATACACGTTCATGAAGTAAGGAAGTGTCATCAGCTACCCCTTTACAACCGTGTAGGGGCGGTAGGCTTTAAAAGAGGCAGGTAGCTAGTTTGTACAAATACTAGCTATAGAGAAGGTCACAAGATGATTGAGGGAATTTTATGATAATTCAATTTATTCAAAAACTCAGAGACACAAATACTACTAGTATTGAAATTCGCACTATACACTTATGTTACTAACCCTCACTCACTCAACTGTGATATATCGAACAGTTTGCAAATTTCATTTTCGAGCTGATTTGGGTTTAAAATGTGATTTTAAAGGTTCAATTGTTTTTCTTTATGAACCTACAGTTTTTAGATGTGCGTCTGAGTTTTTGAATAAATTGAATTATAAAATTCCCTCAAAATCATCTTGTGACCTTCTATAGCTAGTATTTGTACAAACTAGCTACCTGCCTCTTTTAAAGCCTACCGCCCCTACACGGTTATAAAGGGGTAGCTGATGACTCTTCTCTTCCTTACTACATAATAGTGCCTTTTTGAGCCAAGCCCCCCTCTAACAAAAAAGGCGGCTTTCCCTGGCCCCATCTTTCGCCTTAATATACACGTTCATTCAGTATGGAAAAGTATTTAAAGTGGGGTTCTCCAACTTCCCACTGAAGGAAATTCATTCACCTACCAATACTCTCAGGCTCCACCACATCTATCGTCTCTCCCATTTCGCATATCGCATTTCATCCTTCGAGCAAGACCTTGGCAATCCTACCATCAAGGCCAGCTCACAAATCTTGAATTTAGGAGACTTCAATCTCAATCTTAAAAACCCCACAGACTCCTACGCAAAAAGCCTAACCACAGCCCTCAACCACACTGGCTTTGCTCAGCGAACTACTGAACCTACCCACATCCTGGGTCGTACCCTTGACTCGATTGACGACCTTAATTGCAGCCTGGCCAGCCGCACCACCACAACTTGCCCGTGGTCTGACCACCACCCCATCACATTCAACATCCCCGTCAACAAACGGCCCAGCCACTGGCACACATTCAAACTAGAAGCCCTATCCCACTGCACCAAAAATCTCAACAAGGACTGCCTCACACCCCAAGGCCCTAACGAACTCTGCAACGGACCCCGAGACCATTGTCAATCTCTACAATAACACCATTGCACTAGCTGGCAACAATATAGCCCGGCGAAAAAAGCTCAAAGCCAAGCCCACTCTAAAAAAGAAGCCTGGTTCACCGCCGAACCCGTTGCTTCCCCTGCTAAGAAATGCACCATCGAAACGGCTTGGAGAAACGACCCCTCCCCAGCCTCCAAAGCTCAGTTTACTTCCCCCGTCAAAATATACAAAATAGCGATTGATACCGCCAAAGGTAGTAGCTACAAAGCGAGAATAGATAACACAGTCCGACACCAACTCTTCACGGTCCTGTGCGAATAGTCGCCAGTCACCCCTCCCACAGACGACACCAAGTGTACCATGGTGCAGGAAGCCCTCACAGGAAAACATTCCTCCCTCCAGGAGAAAACACATGCCAAGCAACTGGCCATTCACACCAAACCACCACCTCCATGCCCGTCATGGCTCCCTCCAGACTACCCACCAGCCAATTCGACTTCCGCCCGGTATCAAAACTTGAAGTGGCCAACAATATTAAAGGACTCAAGCCCTCCCGCCGCAAAGGGGATGCCTGTCCAGCCCCCATCATCAAAGACTTTGCCGAGACACTCGCACCCATCATCACAGCTATTATCAACTCTTCCTTCACCACTAAAACTGTCACAACTTCCTTGAAATAAGCCTCAATCCTCCTGCTGCTAAAAAGAAAAACATCCTTCGATCCCACCATCACCACTTATTACCGCCCCATTACAACTATACCCTTCAAGCCCAAAATCCTTGATCGCGCAGCATACATCCAAGTCCAACAATATCTCCAAGTCCAACAATATCTCCAAGTCCAACAATATCTCCAAGTCCAACAATATCTCCAAGTCCAACAATATCTCCAAGTCCAACAATATCTCCAAGTCCAACCACATCCTGGGCATCCACCAATCAAGATTCCGACCAAAGCATGGAACTGAAACTGCCTTGTTGGACCTGAAAAATCAATTGGACGATATCGAAGACACAGGCAAACTCGCCTTGATCTTCATACTGGACTTAGCAGCAGTCAACCTCGTCAACCACCAGACACTCTGCAACCACCTCACCACAACTGCAAATTTCTCCTCAGCAGTGGCAGAATTAATCCGATCCTTTTTGACAGACAGATCCCCCGGTGCCTTTATGGACGACCAGGTGCCCCATCGACACCAGTTACCTGTGGAGTCCCCCAAGGGTATTGCATCTCCCTACCTTGTATAACTTTTATACTAAACCACTCTTTGATCACCTGGATTCCCTTGGCATATTCTACATGAATTATGCAGACAACACCCAAATCCTCCTCCCTCTATCAGGCACCTACCACCTTGACGTTGCAGCCATCAACTCAGTCTATGACATTGTCCAGAACTGGATGGCAACCAACCAGTTAGGTCGAAACAACGACAAAACTGAGATCCTCAGTGTAGGCTCGCACACCACTCTCCGCGACATGAATCCAGCTTACAAAGCATTTAACATTGACGGCAACTTGATCCAAACTTCAACTGCAGCCAAGACCCTCAGTATCTACTTAGACACCACCCTCAACTTCTCACACCAGGTCAACACTGTTGCTTCCTCTGCTGCCTACACCGCCAAACTTATCAATGCCAGCAAGCCCTTCCTCACCACAACCAACCGCCTCACCATAGCCAGAGCCATCACCAGAGCCAAATTGGACTATTGCAATACCCTCTTTGCAGGTACTTCTGAACGCAACTTGTGCAAGCTACGAACTATCCAAAATAATTCCCTACGGGCCACCTTAGGCTTATCCAAGCACAACCATGTTACAGAAGCCAGGAAAGATACCCACTGGCTCCCGATCTGCAAACCGATTCAATTCATGACCCTCTCCATCTCACGCAGATACACCACCAACACTGCCCCGGCCTACCTATCACACTGTGTGAAGAAATACACCCCGCCCACTAAGAACCATGAACAGCCACCTCCTCAAAGTGCCTACCTTCACTCGAAAGAGAGCAGGAGGATCGGGCTTTCCTGTCATTGCCACAAAGCTCTGGAACAATCGGCCCATCGCCCTGAGAAAGGAACCTGCTTACAGGACCTTTATGAAAAATTGAAAAACTTGGCTCTTTTCGCCTACAGCTCCCTGATCTAAGACACAAAGACATTTTGATACCGGTCGCCTCTTTCCCTTCCCCTCATTGTACTTCCAGCTCCCAGAGTGATACCTCTTTCCCTCCCCCCATTGTACTTTTTGTATGTATTCTTGTATTCTTTCACTCAATGTAACTAGCGCTTAGATACCTAAGGTTTCAGTGTGCTGCAACAAATACAAAAATCAATAAAATAAACATACTGTAAAACTATACTAAATGCAAGCCCATACAATCTTCTCAACTTCTTACATCACAAAAGTGTGCAGTGTGAACATGTCCAAAACTTTCCCAATGCTTTCACTCTGGAACAAAGGCAGTCATCAATAGACAGGGAGAGAATCTTAAAATGCTTACGTGCAAATCCCAGATGCGTACTTCACCGTCAAGACAACCTGAGGCGATGAGACCTGGGATTGTGGGGTGAAAGGTAACACACCAGGGTGTGCGTCTGTGCCCCACCAGAGAATGGATACATCTCCCGGTCTTGACCTCTGTGATGTAGATGTTGTGGTTGACATGTGTAGAAGCCATCAGGGTTCTGAAGAGGAAGAGGAGATGACAAACTGTTGCTAATGGATAGAAATCCAGCTAGGGGTGATATGAGCATCACAGAAGGAAGTAAATAGTTCACTACTGCAGAGTTAAAGGAACAGTCAGACAATAAGAAACTAGTCAACATGCCTCAGAGTGTGAGTGTATATCCTGCTGCCCAACAAAGAAAGGGCAAGAAAATATTCACGGCAAGTTATGTCATTTCACCATTATTTGTAACATCTGGTATTTTATGATATATGCAGTTTCAGCAAGGTGTTCATAACACCACATCACGTTAAGAAGAGCAGCCCTTTTTACTCTCAATATGGCGTGAAACAGAGGAGTAGCCATTGTTACTTCTAATATGGCATCCATGCAGTGGTCAAATGCTCTAGTCTTAGTCAACCAAGTAAAAAATCGAATCACTCGTCTTACTTCTGACAAAAACAGACCACAAAGCGGAGCCTAGCTAAAATGCACAGTAGTCCCAGTGACAATGTCAGACTCAGGTACAGGTAATCTATAATGTTAAAAAGAAAATAAGAAAATGTGAAAGGTTAATGTTTATTTTGGTTTCAGTTTATGCAATTTAACAGTGGTGATTCCCTAGTCTATCTATTTATTAGGTTGCAAAGGTTGGTCAGTAAATTAATCATTAAAGGATTAGTGAAAACCTAGTAGCAGGCAGTAAGGAAATGTATTCTTCTGCAAGTACTCATTATTCAAAGAAAGTGATTGTTAGGAGGAGACGAACACCACTTAATGGGATTCTTTTTTTTTTTGTAAGTCTAAAAAATTATTTTGGTTCAGTTTCACCGTTGAAAATGGGGTTTCATTGAATGATTTCTGAATAATTAACTCATAGCAACCGAGTGGTTAGCTTATTTAAGGCAGAAATGTGGCATGTCCTTGATTAAAAGTGAATTGTTACAACCCCAAAATTCATTTTGTGGATAATAATGAACACATTATAACTTGGACCACACATTCTGTGGTATCCTTTTTTTTTTTAAACTAACATTTGTATTGCCATTTTGCTGAGACTTGGCGCAGCCTCATGACTGATCACTGCAACTTCAACTGTTCCCCCCACGCCCCCCTGCCTCCCTCCACCCACGGTTAAATCTCACAAAATGAGGAATGTGGGGCCTCAGAAAAATCCGAATTTGTCTTTAGGCGTTCTGTTGCTTAGTGTTCACTGTCACTTCTGGTGCGTGGGTCCTTGCGTAATGGTAAAACTAGTTTACCCTGTGCTGGATTGTCACTCCATGGTGTCCCCTCCTCCATTTCCCCTCCACCCTGGTCCCCACCGCAGCCTCCCCCTCTTCCGCTTTGGTACTGTAATAGTTTCTAGGTTTCAATGTACTTCCCATCCCCATGATTGCCTCACCCCATCCCAGGCTGTTCGAAATGTGCCTGGATCATCGTTGACCATCGTCGTCCATTTGTCCATAAGGAACATGTTTCAGTTTGTTCTGCCATTCCTTTTTACTTGGGGTCATCGGGCTCTTCCATTTCTGTGCCAAGGCTACCCTCCCCGCCCGTAGCATCGTTTCCCACATCCTGGGGTATCTATACATATCAGAGTCCCTTGGTGGGAGGCAGAGTAACAGTTAGTGGGTCATGCACAAGTAGTTCCCTGGTGACCTCTTCAATCTATCCCCTCAGGTCCCTCCAGTACACCTTTGTATCTGTGGACAGTGCCACCACATGTGTTCCCCTTGTACCCACCTGGCCGCATCCCCTCGGGCCCTTCGGTGAGACCCCAGCAACCATCTTTGATAACTTTAGCGGGTCTCGTGCCATCCCTGTAGGACCTTCCGATTATGTTCCATGTCTGCCCTGAATAGGTATTCCATGGAAGGCTATTTTATAGACATCCTTCCACACCTCCTCAGTGAGGACCTCCCCTGCCAGTTGATTCCAAAGATGACAGAACCCTCTCCTCTCTGTGAGGTTGTTAGTGTTCAGTATGTTATACAATTTAGACACCATGCCCCGCCTAGAGTCGGTTGAATGTAATGCTTTCTCGAAAAGAGTTAGCGTACTCAAACTTTTCTCCCATTTTTGGTCTCATAAAATGCCCTTCAACCGAAAATATTGAAATATGGAGATCATTCCAGGGCCCAGAGCCTCTACCACATCCTCATAGGACAAGAAATGGCCTTCCCTGAAGTTGGCCCACCCTCTCCATGCTTTTCTCCTACCAATACTGCGCATTTCTGAATCCCTTGTTTCCAAGCATGACTACCGGGCCCCATAGGGATACCAGTGGGGAGGGCCATGTCGTAAGGTGATCAGTTTGCTTCCCCTCCCTCCAAATAGCCCAGAGCACCCCTAGTGTAGGGTGGTGCAATAGTCTACTCGTGATGGTTTTTCATGGCACCCAGAGACGGTACCGCACTTTTTTTTTTTTAAATATCTTTATTGGATTTTCAACAAGTAGCGACCAACAAAGGATCATTGATTAGTCAATGCAGTATGCACAATCCAAAAAACAACATAACATTCCCAACTCTCCTGCCCCCACCCCCCCTCCGAGACCTCAGGTACATCCACTTTATTCTTCTGGACCTCGCGTCGGGCTGGGACTGTCCGTACTGACCGAGGTGCTGTCTTGAGCTGCTGGGTGGAGCAATGGCACTGTTAACGCCACCCATCGGAGGAGTTCATCACTGGAGTCCAGCCTCTGTACCTGAATCGCTGTCTCCCAGGCCGCGGTCTCAGCGGCTATCCATCTTTTGAGATCACCCCACCAAAGGGCCTCGCTTAGGCCTCCGGCGCTTTTCCATCCCATGGCTATGAGTCTTTTCGCTGTGATGTATATCAAGTCTTTGAGTTTATTTAGGGGCTTATTCTTACTGTTTCGCTTATACCTTCCCAAAATACAGGCTGCTGGTTCGTGAATCTCCACTTCAATCTCTGCGTTTCCTACCCTCTCCTTCACCTGGGCCCAGAACCTCTGGACCGTCGGGCAGCCCCAGAACATGTGGGTCATTCCCGCCCTCGGCTCATTGCATTTGGGGCATGTCTGGGTTGTGGCTCCTTTGAACCTCGATATGGCATCAGGTGTAAGGTAGGCCCTGTTGGTAATGTACAGTTGGATGAGTTGGAGACAGGCATTTCTAGAGATTTTTTTTTTGGTAGCGAGTTATTCTCTCCCATGCTTTGTCCTCAAATTCAAGGCCCAATTCCCTCTCCCACCTCTCTCTGCATTTAAGTTCTTCCTTGGTAGTGCCCTGCAGTAGGGCTTCATATAGTCTGGAGATTGCGTGGCCCCCCTTCAGCAGTGTCCAACATAGACTCAATGATATCGTTCTCCATGACTTTGGTCGGTGGTCCCCCGGCCATCTGTCCTTCATGGCCTGTGTCACTGCTTTGTGGAGCAAAAACTGGACTGTGAGCAGGCCTGTGGACTCGCTGAGGTCAGTGAATGTCATGAGCTCCTATTCGTACGTGAGGTCTCCTAATACTGACACCCCATAGGGTTCCCACTGGGTGCGTATTTCCATGTGTCCCCATGAGAGTTTAGCCATGACTGCTGCAATGGGGATCTGCGGGGAATACGGGTCTGTCGCCCCCACTGATTTACAGGCCCGCTTCCAGAGCTGGGATCCAAGTCTAACCAGGTATGGGTAATGTCTCAGAGCCTCCTCGTCAACCCATAGTAAGTCTCGGAGTAACAGATGAGGCAGAGCTGGTTGGAGAAGTCGGGTGTCAGAGGTGGTTTCATCTGCCATCCATTGCGTCACATGTCCTAGTTGGCTAGCCAAGTAGTAAAGGTTCGAAATTTGGGACCTTCAATCCCCCCCTCTCATAGGGTTTATGGAGAATGTCCAGCGCCACCCTGTACCTACCTCCCTGCCAAAGGAACCCCCTACAGAGTTTATGTCTCTGAAAAAGGAGAGAGGGATGTTTAAGGGGACGTTGGAAAAGCAATGCAGTAAACGGGGAAGTGCCACCATTTTGAGGAGACCCGCCCGCCCCGTGACAGAGTGGGTGCTTACCCCAGAAATCCATGGACTTTGCAAGGGCATCTTTAGCCCTAACCGTGTTAAGAATGTGTTCGATGCTAGAGTTACGTGTATGGTAACACCCAAGTATCTAAACGATGTCACCTGCCATTGAAGGTCTAGGGGGGGCAGGGATCTGTGCTCCTCTCTGTACAATGCAGCAAGGGGATAGAGACAAGACTTATCTTTATTGATCTGAATGCCTGTGTGTTTGTGGAAACTATCTAAAGTCTCTAAAATGTAGGGCAGGAGGTGCTCCGGGTTGTGCAGGTACAGCAGCATGTCGTCTGCGTACATAGAGATGAGGTGGGTCTCCCCGTCAAGTTCGATGCCTCCATCTCCGTACTCTTGCCGGAGATATGCAGCTACAGGCTCCGCGGCAATAATATATAGCATAGGGGACAGTGGACAACCCTGCCGTGTGCCTCTGTAGAGGGGCCATTTCCCCGAATATGTCCTATTGGTGCGCACTCTGGCCGTGGGATTGGTGTAGACTAATTGGGTCCACTTAAGGAAGGCGGGTCCGATCCCCATCCTAACCATGGTGGCACATAACCATTCCCATCTCACCGAATCGAAGGCCTTGGTGGCGTCTAGTGACGCCACAGCATATTTCTGAGGCCCTCGCTCGGTGCTGTATATTATGTGGTGTAACCTGTGCAAGTTTTCGATGATAGAGCGCCCTGGCACATAGCCAGTTTGGTCCTGGTGAATCAACAGGGGGATCACTACGTAATCTATTAGCAAGGAGTGCAGTCAGTATTTTATCATCTACATTTAACAGAGATAGTGGTCTATATGACCCACAGTCCGTCCCATCTTTTCCAGGTTTTTATTATGGCTTCTCTCATGGAGTCAGGGAGGATACCGCGTTCGTAAGCCTTGTTGTATACCTGTGCTAGCAGTGGGGCAAGGGTCTCCTCATATGACTTCTAGAATTCCCCGGGCAGGCTATCCATGCCCGGCGCTTACCCAGATGGTAAGGATCTAATTATTGCTTTCACCTCGTCGGGGGTGATTGGGTCATCTAGGGCTTCAGCCATCTGTGAATCTATTTTGGGTAGCTCTATGTTATCCAGGACGTCCTCTATCTCTGTGTCAGTGGGGGGGGGGGCAGGGTCTTTGAGTATAGGTCACAATAGAACTCAGAAAAGACCGAGTTAATCTCTGCCTGGGTGTGCGCTGTGGTGCCGTCAGGTCTGAGTATGTGGAAAATGGGAGTCCTAGGGGTTTCCTTTTTGTAAAGCCAAGCTAAGAGTTTACCGGGTTTATCTCCCAGCATGTGCGTTTTCAGTGTGCTTAGCATAACTTAGTTTCCCCAAGGTTTCCCAGTGCGACAGGCAGGTTTGTCGCAGTTTGGTAATTTCCTGTACATGTTCTGGAGTCGAATCTATCCTACGCTCCAGATCCCCCAACTCCCTTTCCGCGCCCACCAGAGAATTAGTGATGGACCTCTGGGCGCCCCCCACCGCGGCCATCATCTCTCTCCTCATGACTACCTTATATACCTCCCACGCGGTACCGACGCATTCAACACTGTCCAGGTTGTTTTGCCAGTATTAATTGGTACTGTCTTATGTGTTCACAAAAGGCTGCATCGAGCAGGGCTTCGGCCCCAAGTCTCCACGTGGGAATTGGGGGTCTGAGCGGGTATACCTCCCAGGTGGCCAACATGGGGGAATGGTCTGACAACACCCTTGGCAAATACTGTGCTTTGCTAAACGTGGCTTGCTGCCCCAAACTGCCTAGAATATAGTCCAGCCTAGTGTGGATGTTGTGTGGCGGGGAGAAGGAAAATTCTCTTCGCTCAGGGCCCCGTTTCCTCCACAGATCACATAGTGACAGCTGGCTTATTAACTTAGACAATATTTTGGCTGGGGGGGGGTGGTCGGGAGTGTTTAGTATCAGACCTGTCTTTGAGGGGATCGAGGGTGCAATTATGGTCTCCCTCCAAAATCATAGTGCAATTTACATAAAGGCTCAGTCGCGAAAACAGGGAGTGGAAGAAGGCAGTGGAGTCATGATAAGTACTAACCAGGCATAGTTCCTTCCCTTCCATGGTACCTTGCACAAGTGCCATCCTGCCCTCGTCGTTCGTCTTGGTGCTCACTACTCTGAATGGGATGTTTGGGTCGATCCAAATCAGGACCCCCTCTTGCATAAGAGGAGTAGGAGGATCAGATCAGGGTCCCTCTCCATGTCTTGGCTAGCGCCTTCAGTTTTTCCGTCGTCAGGTGTGTCTCTTGAAGCATAGCAATTCCAACCTTGCATCCTCACAAATAAGCGTGTATCCGGCGTTGTTTCACAAAGCTGTTCATGCCTCTGACGTTCCACTTCATTACTTTTATTTTTTCAGCCATAGGCGCCGCAGTGTCCGTTGCTCGGCCTCGGCCGAGGTCCTGTTAATGATGCGTCTGTCGTGCAGTTATCCTGAGGTCTCTGTATTTTTTGTTCAAACTTCCCAACGTGGGTGCGAACTCTCCAATTCTCCCTCCCATTAAATAAACTTCCCAAACATAGAACTGGTCCAGCGAGGTGACCCTCTTTCTGACTGTCCCGTTTCCACTCCTTAGGACCAGGCATGGTCTTCGGGTGCCCTACGGGCGGGTAAACGTACCCTGAAAAAGAAACTCCTGGGGGAGCACTTGCCTCAGCTTTCCGCAAGTAGGGTCACATCAGCCGTTTAATAGGCTAGGTCCTTCTGCTGATACGCAGTTGTATTAAGAAAAGTTCTCCTGCGGTTTTTGGGAGGCGTTTGGATGCGGCTTCCGACTTTTGTCTTCGATGTCGGGTAGTTGCTGTCCGTCCATCCAGTCCCGTGCCTGTTCCGGGGTGTCAAACAAGAGGGCCCTGTTGTGTATTACCATTAGCCTTGAGGGGTATAGAAGCATGTACCGCAATCCTGCTGCTTTCAATCTGGCTTTCGTATGTATGAACTGAGCTCTGCTCATCTGTACTTGGAAGGTGTAATCGGGATAAATCGCAATCTTGGCGGAGTCCCTCTTGATCTGGCCACCTGATTGTGAATACGCCAAAATGACCTTTCAGTCCCTGTAATTCAGTACTTTCGCTATCATAGGCCTAGGTGGACCGCCTGGTGGTGGTTTCTTCGCAGGTGACCTATGAGCCCTCTCTATGGAGAAGCCCTGCGACAGCTTTTCCGTGCCAATCTCCTGCAGCAGGAGGTTCTCCACGTAGTTGGTGGGATCCGGGCCTTCAATGCCCTCCGGCAGGCCGAGAAGCCGGATGTTGTTGCGGCGAGCCCTCCAAGTTCTTGACTCTCTGCTGGAAGCCATCTATGTCGTGTAGGAGTTGGGTTTTTGCTTCTGTATTTTCGCGTACCTGGGTCTCCAGCGCTTCGGTTCTGCCAGCCAAGGAGCGGACATCCTGACGTAGGAGGCCCAGACCTGTGGCCACGGCGTCAATTTTGTTCACCATTGTTGCTTGGAATGTCTTAATGGCCCTGGGTGTTGCTGGGTTCGGCCACTGTTACAGTGGGGCCGGTTTCTGTCTCAACAGATGCCGTGTCTGAGGCCTCGGGGTCGGGGAGTCCGTTGGCCGTGAAAGCGTATATGGTAGTCTGGCGCTGCTTGGATCTATCCCCCTTCGGCGTCGATTTGTTCGAGCGCGACATTCCCCTGGTTCCGGCTATGTCTGTGGGCTTCAGGCGCTGAGGGCTGTTTCGGCGATGTGCGCTTTCCTTTGTGGCCTCGGGTGAGGCTCGCGGCTTTGAGGTGCGGAGGCCTGTGTCATGCCTATTGTCCACGGTCCCTCGGGTGTCTCCGTAGCCCATGCAACGCCGCCGAGGCCCCGTTCAGCAGCTGTGCTACCAGATTGCTCTTCCTCTTACGAGCGGTTGTGTGGGATTTTAGGTCCGCGGTCCGTTGGGCTGGCGCTGGTTTCCCCGGGCTCAGTGTATGAGAGCCGCCATCTTGGTTCCTTGCCAAGCGGTTATCCGCGGGCGGCAAAAGCAAGTCTTTTGGCTTACACCCTCGAGTGTGGAGGGTCCTGGAGCTTCCCCCGCAGGCGTCCGCAACAATCGTGGTGCTTCGCAGGGTCTGTTTAATGTTTTAGAGCCGTAGACAACAGCTTATAAGTGGCACATCTAGCGGAGCTCGCGTCCTCTCTACATGGCTGTTAGCCACGCCCCCTTGGTACCGCACCTTATGAGGCTGTGTGTCCATGTCCTCCAGGTAGATCCAACATGTGTTTTTACCATCTTTCTTGTGTTCGAGGAGTACCCGTAGCTGGGCTGCCCAGAAGTAGAGACGAAAGTCAGGTAGACCAAAGGTAGAGAAGGGTCGTTCTTAGACCTCAGAGTTTTCCCCTGCCAGATAAAGACTTGGACTGCTTTCTGGAGTTCACTAAAGATCTGGTCAGGGACTCTCGAGGGGAGGGACGTGAAGAGATAGAGAAGTCTCGGCAGGATGTTCATCTTCACCGCTGTCATGCATCCGTACCATGACAGAATCATGTTGCCTCATTGCTTCAGATCCGTCTTGACCTCCACCGCTATAGGGTCTTAGTTGGCCGATGTCCTTTTCGGGAGGTCCCTAGTAAGATGAATACCCAGATAGCGGATTGAGGTTTTCTCTACGTTAATCCCCAGAAACTCGTTTAAAGGGTCTAGTATTGGGTCCTGAGCTCTGATAGGGAGCAACATGGATTTTGATTTATTCATTTTCAACCCCGAAAATTTCCCAAAGGTTTCTATTAAAGAGAGTGGGGGGTGGAGGGGAGCGATTGGAGAGACCGCACTAGATATCCCAGGATGTCATCTGAAATCTACCTTGCCCTTCTGTATACCTCCAATACCCAGGTGTGCTCTCAAGGCTATGGTGAAGGGTTCCATTGTAAGGGCATATATTAATGGGGAGAGGGGGCACCCCTGCCTTGTACGCCTCGAGAGATTAAACGGGGCCCAGAGCTCTCCATTCATCTGGACCTATGCTGTGGCGGCCCTATACATAGCTGCTATCCACTTTCTCATATGTTCTCCAAATCCCATCTTTCGGAGGAGTAACATGTATCGCCATTCGACTGTCGAAAGCTTTCTATGAATCTATTGAGAACAAGCTTGCGTCGAGATCAGACTCTTGTGCATAGTGGATCAAATCTATTGTTTTCCGGATGTTATCTGATCCTTGCCGTCCCCTTATCAACCCCACCTGATCCCCCATGGACTAGTGATGGCATAATTCCCTCCATCCTTTTACCGAGTACCTTCGCCAGGATTTTAACATCCATATTCATTAATGATATAGGTCTGTAGGAGGAACATTCGGTTGGGTCTTTCCCTTCCTTGGGTATTACCACTATGATTGCCCCCATCATTGTTTCGGGTAGGATGTCACCCGCCAGGACTGCACTGAATACCGTTAGCCAGGTGGGGAGCTAATGTGGAGCCAAACATCTTATAAAATTTCACAGAAAACACATCTTCCCCTGGAGAGGTGCCTCCTTTCATTCCCTTGATTGCCAGAATTATCTCATCCTCCGTTAACGGGGCCTCCAAGTTCTCTGCTACCCCTCCCACAAGTCTTGGAACTGGGATCGATTTAAGGAAGTCCTCTAACTGGGCGTCCTCACCTTCAAATTCGGACTCAATTTCTCGTAGTATCCCCGAAAGGCTATTCCCATACTCTGATTATCATAACTTAGTGTCCCTGTCTCTGTTTTCGTAGCTCTCATCTTGCTTTTCTGGGCCTCCCTAAGCCTCCACGCTGAAATCTAATCCGCTCTTTCCCTCTTTTCATAATATTTTTGTTTAAGTAGCTGAAGACTCCTCTCTGTTTTATTTACCAAAAGTTCCTTCAACTGGGTCCTATATTGCTCAAGAGCTATCACCTGGTCAGGGGAGATGCGACTGTCCGGGGTGCAGCCCGGTTGTAGTGCTGCTATATTCTCGCTGAGGGTTTGCTCCTGTGCCTCCCTTTCCCTTTTTTTTTAGCACCAATTTTAATGAGGACTTCTCGTATTGTCGCTTTAAATGTGTCCCACAAAGTGTGCGGGCTGACCTCCCCGTTGTCGTTCAGGGCAAAGTACTCCACTATGTTCTCTAGGACCATTTTTTTCTGTCACCTTGTCCTTAAGTAGGGTATTGTTACCCTTCCACCTCCCCTTTCTTTGTCGACCCCACCCCGCCCAATAAGGTAATTCTCACCAGGTCATGATCAGACCAGGGAACCTGGGTCTACCCTGTGGTCTGTTACATAGGGAAGGAAAGAGCTATCTGTCAGGATGTAGTCGATCCTGGAAACAGACTTGTGTACCTTTGAATAGTATGTGAATGGCGAGTCACCCGTGATCGTGCTCGGGAGCGTGTCCTCCAGGCCGAGCTCCCGGTTAACCCAGGGGAAGCTTTATGAAGTGGGGTCATCGGGCAACTGGGGCATTAACTTCTTTCTATCTCTCGTGGGGTCCAGGACCATATTGAAGTCCCTTCCCACTATCAAGGTACTGTGTGTGAAGAGTTGGAGCTTATGCCTCACCTTCTCCCAAAATTGTGCCTGGGCTTTATTGGGCCCGTTTATTGCTGGAGTAGCCTTCTGCCGTGCATCAGTTCTAGCTAAGGCGGGCCCTGCCTCAGCTCCTGGAGACTTATTCCTTGAGGGAGAATGGTAGGTGTTGTTCGGGGTGCACTTATGGGGGGGTAGCGCGGACCCCTTGCGCTGAGGTTCTTGGGTGCCTCCGGCACCTTACTGACTCCTATGGGGTGTTTGTAGGTTGAAGGAGAGATCGTCACTTCTCTCTGACATGGACTCTCCACTGTCGGGGACCCCATACCCCTGATTTTGCCTGTACAACAGGGGCAGAAAGCTGCGTGTTTCCTATGGGTTTACTTGGCGGGCACATGCCCCCGAAGCAAAGTCCGGGGGCCACCACCCAGTAGTGTCCAGGGTTCGGAGGCTTCCTGCCTCTGCCAGTGCCTGCTGTGTGCTATATCGGTTCTCCTTCCTTGTGGTTGGTGGAGTCTTTAGGTTGGATATTAAGTGCGGGGGGCAACTCTCTTGTTCCCTCGGTTCTTGTCCCCAGTTTAGGGGCGTCGGCTCGTCCTGCCGCTGCTTACCGGTGGAGGGTCTCCCCTCGAGTCCTCCTGCCCTCCCCTTGTGTGGGATCTGTGCTGAGGAGGTACCCCCAGTGGAGGAGTTGGGGGTACTGTGGATCGTCCTGGGCTGGCACTTGCCCCAAACAGATGTCCGGGGGCCACCATGCAAGCAAGTCCGGGGTTTCAGAGGCCCTCCGTTGGGGCAAGACCACTCTGAGCCCAGAGAAAGTTCTGGGGTCCTTCCCCTCAATTTGGGCTCCCGTTCCAGCTAATTGTGTAGTAGAGGTGCTTCTCCCCATTTTTGGCCCTCTGTGGTGCCCGTATGTCCTCGTGGAATATGTTGGCGTCCGCTTAGTGTCTCACCTGCCTCCCTCTCCGCGCCCCCGGCAGGACTGTCCTTTGCTCTGTGGATGTGGGGCTGAGTGTGGGCCGCTCGAACAGGAGGCCGTGGCAGCAGAGGGGTCGTCACCCTAGGTGTGTGTGTGTAGGGCTTCTGTCTCTCGAATGGGCCAGAGACTGCGGGTGCACGTCCAGGAGTGGCATCTTCTCCGCTCCCTCTCCTCCGGTCTTTGCGCTCATGGGGGTTGTGGGGGAGGAGGGGTGGGCGAAGTCTCGCCGTTGCTTTTTCTCCCCTCATAGATCTCCTTGGTCCCTGGTGGGGCCCTGTCATCGATCTCTCGAAATTCCCAAGGAGGGTGTCCCCCCCCTTCCTCCTACCATGTCTGGCGGGGTGTTGGTTTGTTTATTTATATTGCGCACCAGACCCAAGGGTATTCGGGCGCGAAAGCAGAAAGAGGGTTGTTCAACTTAGGTTAAATGTTACAAATAAACAGGGGTACAGCTACGGTTACAATGCTGTAGACATGTAGTGTCAAAAAATCACAGAAGTATGTACAGTGAGTTAACAAGAATGCAGATGTGACAGATAAATAGAGCAGAGCAAATATACAAAATATACATGAGATCCCAAATGACAGTAGGGCGAAGTTAGGCATCATGATCTTTTAGCCATTGGATCAGATTGGATCTGAATTGCTGGTACGGGAGATCTTCCCTTAGAGTAGTTGGAAGGGAGTTCCACAGTTGTGCCACTTTAACAGCAAAGCTACTCCCGCCAGATTTAGTAAGTTTGAATCTGGGTACTAACAAAAGGTTAGAGTTAGCTTTTCGTAAGGGGTGAAAGGCTGTTTGTCTGGTGAATCTGTCTATAAGGTATTGCGGGGCTGCATGATTGAGGCATTTGTGTGTAAGGGAGGATGTTTTGAGGAGGATTTTGTCTTTAGTGGAGAGCCTGTTGGTAGATCTCCTAAGGTCTGATATGTCGGCATTTTTAGGGAAGTTTAGGGCGGCTCTCAGGGCATTATTTTCAAGTGTCTGAATTTTGGAGGCAATGTATTTGTTACTGCCTATGTAGAGGGCGTTGCAGTAATCTAGTTTCGACAGGATTAATGCCCTTGCTAGAATGACGCAATTATAAGGTGAGAGGAAGGGCTTGGCTGCTCTAATTAGCTTGCAGGTGTAGGAGGGTGCTGAAGCCATGGAATTCACTTGTTTACCAAAGGTAAAGGTGGAGTCTATATAAAAACCAAGGGTTTTAACTACTTTGGCTACAGTAATGATGTTATTGTCAATTATGAAGGAGTCATAGTTGGGGCCCAGTTTTTTGATGTTGGAAGAAGTGCCCCAGAAGAATAAGTTACTTCTTACCTGGTAACGTTCTTTCGATGGGATGTTCCTCCGACGTATTCCTTATCTTTGATAGATCATCTCCCAGCTTGCTGGCCTCGGAAACAATTTTCAGTAGAGGGCGCTGTGCGTCGACGTCCCTCGAGCCGATGTTCCTCAACAGCCTCCGTATCGGCGCCAACGTCATCACGCGTATAAATAGACTTGCGCAGCGTCCGTTGCTCAGTTCCATTTTGACGTTAACAGTTGTTTTACATGAATTGGTTATTAACCTTGAAGAAGCGTAAGCTGCAACCACAAGGGAAGTATTACTGCAGGGATGGATGGGAGGGGCGATGAGGAATACGTCGGAGGAACATCCCCATCGAAAGAACATTACCATGTAAGAAGTAGCTTGTTCTTCGAAGGGACTGTGTCCTCCGACGTATTTGTTATCTTTGATAGACTCCCATAGCAGTGGTGTGTAATTGGAGGTAGGAGTAAATGCCATGTTTCCTTTTAGGAATGAACAGAATGTAATATGGCTTAGCCAAACCTAGTCTCTTGACTAGAGGAGGAATCCAGGTTGTAAAATCTTGTGAAGGTATGTGCGGATGACTATGTGGCAGCCGCACGTATGTCTCGAACCAGAACCCATCTTTGGAGGGCCGAGGAGGCTGCGATACCCCTGGTTGAATGAGCCCTAAGATTTTGAGGAAGATCTTTCCCTGCTAGTTTGTAACATTCCAGAATGGCCAAAATAATCCATCTGGAAATGGTTTGTTTTGTAATCGGTAGTCCCAATTTGTGTCCTGAGTAACCTACGAACAGTTGGTCTGCTTGCCTAATCCTAGCAAGCCTGCTGATGTAAAAGCTTAAAGCCTGCCTTGGGTCCAGCCTATGTAGCCTTTCTTCCTCTTTCCCCGGATGGGGAGGCGGATAGAATGAAGGTAAGGTAATTTTCTGAGTGATGCAGAATTCAGAAACCACCTTTGGGAGGAAATTAGGCTTCACCTGTAGGACAACTTTGTCTTTATGAAAAATTGGATGAGGGGGTTTACAAGATAGAGCTTGTAAATCGCTCACCCTTCTAGCAGATGTTAAAGCCACTAATAAGACAGTTTTAAGGGTGAGAAATCTTAGCGAACAAGAGTGGAGGGGTTCGAAAGGAGTACCCATCAGGAGATTTAAGACTAAATTTAAGTCCCATGAAGGAACTTGGAAAGGTCTTGGAGGATAGACATTAGTTAATCCCTTTAGAAATTGTATTACTAAGGGTAATTTGAAATATGATGGCTCTTCTGCAGAGTGCTTGAAGATTGATAGCACTGCGAGATAGCCCTTGATAGTGCCAACTTGAAGGCCTGAATTTGCCAAGTAGAGTAGAAAGGATAACACAGTTGGTGTACCACATGAAAGGGGGTCGATATTCTCTTCTCTACACCAGCTGCAAAATTTGTTCCAACGGCAGCGGTATAAAGACTTTGTTGCTGGCCTTCTGGCCGAAAGCAACACCTCCATGACGTCATCTGGGAGGTCCCAATCCTTGTATCTCAACCTTTCAGAAGCCAGGCGTGAAGGTTGAGGGTTCTGATGTCTGGATGGAGAACCTGACCTCCCTTCTGTGAGAAAAGATTCTCCTTGAGTGGAAGATGAATTGGAGGGCAGATGGAAATGTCCAGAAGGTCCGGGTACCACGTTCTCCTGGCCAAGTCTGGGGCAATTAGGATCATGGTCCTCCGGAATCTTCTCAACCTCCTGATCATTTGAGGAATGACAGGGACTGGTGGAAACGCGTATAGAAGGGGAAACTCCCAGTCCACTACGAACGCGTCCCCTAGAGCACCTCTCGGGGTAAATTCCCTTGAACAGAACAGATCGCACTTCCTGTTGGCACTGGTGGTGAACGGATCCACTTGAGGGGTTCCCCAAAGGGCGAAGATCTCGTGAAGGACTTCCTGAGCTAGTTCCCACTCGTGGGAGACTGTGCTCTGCCTGCTCAGAGCCTCCGCCATCAAGTTCTTCTCTCCGGCTAGGTGAACTGCCGATAGAGAGATTCCTTCTTGAATTGCCCAAAACCAAAGCTGCATTGCCTCTCTGCACAGTGGCAGTGATCCTACGCCTCCTCTTTTGTTGAGGTAGTGCATGGCCACTGTGTTGTCCGTCATTATCAGGACATTTTTCCCCTGTACAGATGGCAGAAAAGCTTTCAGCACTAGTCTGATTGCTCTCAGCTCTAACAGGTTGATATGTAGTCTGGACTCCGATGGAGACCAACGACCGCTGATGGTCAAGTCGCTGGTATGGGCTCCCCACTTCATGAGTGAGGCATCTGTGACTACTGTTCTCTCCGGCCATGGTTGCCAAAACAGTTCCCCCTTCAAGATGTTTTTCTGGCAGGCCCACCACTGAAGGTCTCGAGCCACCTTGTCCGGATCCTGAAGGAGGTCGGTCGGTCTCGCTGAGAATTGCGACCACTGAGTTCTCAGTGCCCACTGAAGAGAACTCATTCTTAAGCGAGCCTCTGGCACAAGGAAGATGCAGGATGCCATGAGGCCTAGCAACCTCAAAAAGTCGAAGTCAGGGAGACGTTGGGCATTTTGAAACTTGGTGACCATCTGCAGAATATCTTGAGCACTCACCTCTGGTGGCGAAGCTTTTCCCAGGGAAGTGTCCAGGACCACTCCAATGAACTTGAGTCTCTGTGATGGTATCAACTGTGAATCTGAGCTTGTTCCGGAGATACAGCTCTGATCAGCCAATCGTCCAGGTAGGGGTAGACGTGGATCCCTTCCCTCAGACTTGCAGCCACTACCGACATAAGCTTGGTGAAGACCCTCAGGGCTGAGGTCAGCCCAAATGGCAGAACTCGAAATTGATAATGAGAGCCGCCAATTGCGAACCTCAGGTATTTCCTGTGTTTGAGATGGATTGGCACATGGAAATAAGAATCCTGGAGGTCCAGAGATACCAGCCAGTCCTGGAGCTGGAGGGCCTGAAGGATCTGAGAGAGAGTTACCATCTTGAACTTGTCTTTCCTGAGGAACTTGTTCAATTCTCGTAAGTCCAAGATAGATCTCAGTCTTCCGTCTTTCTTCGGTATGAGAAAGTAGGGGCGGGGTACCAGCCCTTGTTCCTCTCCGCTACAGGTGCCGGTTCTATGGCACCTTTCTCTAGCAGGTCTACAATTTCCTGCAAGAGGAGCGGATCTGGAACTTTCAGAGAGCTGTTCCCAGGTGGATGACTGAGGGAATGCGTAGAAAAGGCAGGCAGTAACCTTGGGCAACTGTCTCCAATGCCCAAGCATTTGACGTAATAGCCTGCCATTCCGTCAGATGTTGAGTTAAGCTGCCCCCTACTGGTGTCTTGTGAGGAGAGTCCTCAGAGCGGTTTGGAGGCGGCTGATGCAGATGCCGAGAGTAAAGAGGCACCTGCTGCGGCTTTTGTATTTTTACCCCGTCCACCTCGGGTGAATTTTTTCTGGCCCCTTTGAACCGGCTTTCCTCTGCCTCTTCCGAATGCGGAATAGAAGCGAAAGGACTTACCTCTCCAAGAGGTTCCTGAGGGGCGATATGGTGTCTGACGGATTGCAGCTCCCAGGGATTTTGCTGCTGCCTTTGATGTTTGTAGTTTTTCTAAACTGTCATCCGCCTTCTTACCAAACAAAGAAGAGCCGTCAAAGGGCATTTTGAAGCGTCTGCTTTGCACATCTGGAGCAAAACCAGACTTTCGCAACCAAGCAAATCTCTGGGTTTTTGTACTTGCTGCCATGGCCCTGCTGATGCTGTCAGCAGAATCGATGCCAGTTTGAAGGGATTCGCACATAGTGTCTTTACCATCCTTGATGATGTTTAGGAACGCTTCCCTTTATTCTCCCTCCGGGAAGCAGTCAGCCGCTGATGAAGCACACTCCTTAAGTGTGTGGCTTAACCATGCGAGTTTACAAGTAGCATTGATGGATTTCAACGCCATGCTACATGCGGAAAATACTTTTTTAGCCATAGAGTCATATCTCTTATCATCCCTGTCCTGTGGAACAGTAGGGTAAGCCGATTTACTACCTGATGAAGTAGCTGCCTGAACAACCAGACTCTCCAGAGTTGGGTGTTTGGATAAATATTCAGGGTCAACAGGAGACACCCTATATTTAGCTGATAATTTTCTGTTCACCACCGGGATTACCTCAGGCGTTTCCCAGTTTGCCAATATTCTCCTTTGTAATGCCGCATGAAATGGCACCACAGGATCCTCCTGTGGACCTTTGACCAAGATGACTGTGGTCGTCTTGCTGAAAAGCAGGTG
Organism: Ambystoma mexicanum; assembly: GCF_040938575.1. Classification (NCBI taxonomy): domain Eukaryota; kingdom Metazoa; phylum Chordata; class Amphibia; order Caudata; family Ambystomatidae; genus Ambystoma; species Ambystoma mexicanum. The sequence continues at coordinate 413,723,840 of NC_090934.1, read as the reverse complement.
AGGGTGTGGACCACCCCATAAACTCTATTATCCTTGTCATCAAGATTCTATAAGGGGTTTCAGCATGTTCCCCTGGGTCTGGTCTGGCAAATTCCACTTCTGGGGAAGTGTCCAACCCACTTGCTTCCTGTAAGGAAGCTTGGAGGTCTTTCAACCTACCTTCCTCAGAGGTAAATTCCTCTGGTACAGGAGTTGCAGATCCCTGCAACTCAAAAAGTCTTCCCTGATCTGAATCCTCCCCTTCTTCATAAATAGATAAGACTCTGGAGTGATCAGGTCTTGAAAATGGTATAAATCCAATTTCCAGAGCAGAAGGAGCCAAATTTGTCATGATTAGCTGAGAAAATGTTGACGCGGACGTTAAAGGCTTCGAAGCCATCGAAAAAGGCGTTGAGAAAGGTGGTAGAGGCCTCGATGAACTCGCGATTATCGGAATTCTACTCTAGGTTGTCGACATTCTCGATCGAGGCTCTGGGTATGGCCACTGCCTGTGAGGTGGCCGTGGGTTTGTCCTTTCTCGGCATCGAAGACGGCATCGACTCGACTGACCCGTGCGTCGAAGAACCCTTTGATAACGGCGTCCAAGACGCCGATCTATGCGTCGAAGGGATCTTCGATGACGGCGTCGAAGATGCGACTTTGCCTTTACTCGAGGGTTTGTGACGCTCTCGAGTGGCTTCTTTCGCCGGGTGCTGCAACTCGCAGCGTTTTGATTTTTCGGGTCTTTCACCCAGGGTATCACCCTCAGCAGTCTTCGAGGGGGTCGAGGCCGCTGTTGGGGAGAAATCTCTCTTTAGGCTGAATTTCTTAATCTAGTGAGTCCCCCAGCAGATTTGCTGAATTTCTGGAGTTTATTTTTTACCTCCTGCCAAGAGTGAGACTCTTTCTCCCACTCTTGGACATGATTAATGGTATTCCTTTGACTGGTAATGTGTTTTATGGCCTATGGGGTCCTTTACTCCACAGAGTCTTATGTGTTTTTTCAATGTGTGTTACACAGCACCCTCCATGCAGTAACACGGACGAAGCACTGACTTGCATCCGCTGCCAGGAACAACTGCCCCCGCTGGAGCGTTCTCACCATTTTAAGGTACCGTGTCCGCCAGGCCTCCCTTTCTAAAGATTGCAACATGGTAATAATAACTCCTTAACCTTCTGGACTAGGCTGGCCGCCTTGACCCTCTAACTGGTCCCTTCCTCTGATCCAACTCCTTTTTTGAACTATTACAAGACTTTTGTGCACTGCAACCGTGTGACCTTGGACACATTTCGTTTTGAACCTCTTAAAGCGGATCCGGCCTACTGACTCTGAATTCACGGTTTTACTTTGCCTTCCTCTCTAGCTATGTTATTGCAAAAGTGTTGGGATCTGTTTCAATTTGTTCTCTGCTTTCCTCTCCCTTTTTAAAACGAACTATTAGAGTGCCATCTACGTTAAGCGCTCACCGCTGTCTGAAAATAAGTGGGGCTTTACTTAAGCCTTGTCTATTATTCTTTTAAGGGAGTGTATATCTTTTAGTGACTGTGTTTTTGAATTGCTTACTATTATTGCCTGTGTGTTTTTCTAGATGTGGTTTTTAAATAAATAATTATATCTCTTTTACACCAAGCCCTGGTCAGTGTTTACTTGTTCTATTGTGTGCTCTTGACCTATTGTGAATACTCTGTATACTGCCTAACTCTTCTTGAGGGAAGTCTGACTGCTCAGCCACAGCTACCAAGTGAATCTGTGTGGTACAGACTACTACCAAGTGGGTTTACTGCCAAACACCTGTAGTCCTAAATCTTTTGCAGTGGTCCCAGAGGGAACTGCAAAGGTTTCTGCCTAACAGCCGCTTTCTCGAAGATGCTCAGCATCTTTTTCCTGAATTCCTCCCACTCAGCCTGAGAGCTATGTTTTGTGGGGCAGGAGACCCTTTTTGGGAAACGGAAGACGAGGAAGGGGATCTTCGACGTCTCTTTTTTGAATGCTTAGATCTCGAAGAGTGATGGGAACTGCTTCGAGACCTAGAAAGAGAATGTCTTTTGTGATGGCGAGTAGACGAATGTCTCGACTCTGCCGAGGAAACTTTCGAAGAAGTTTTAACTGCCTTACCTCTCTCGAGCTTCCCCTTACGCTTCTTCAAGGCTTTTGCCGTCATGGACATGCAGTCCTCGCACTCCGAACAATGGTGCTCGATTCCCAGGAACCACAAACAGATCCTGTGAGGATCCGTCAACGACATTTTCTTTCCACAGTCTCGACATTTTTTGAAGCCGAACCGTGGAGTCGGTTCGGGTGAGGAAGCCATCGAGTACGAGTCGGTATTCACGAGGAATAATGAAGTATATCTGACTGAAGAACTGAGCAATGTACGACGGCCCACGAAGCGCGGAAAAACGGAACTGAGCAACGGACGCTGCGCGAGTATTTAAACGTGTGATGATGTCGGCGCCGATACGGAGGCCGTCGAGGGACATCACCTCGAGGGACGTCAACGCGCAGCGCCCTCTACTGAAAACAAAATTCTGAGGTCACCAAGCTGGGAGATGATCTATCAAAGATAAGGAATACGTCGGAGGACACAATCCTTTCGAATGAGGAGTTCAGTTTTGTCATCATTCAGGCATAGGCCGTGGGCGGCCATCCATGCCTGGATAAGGTAGACTCTATTCACAAAGGCCAAATCCTTGTCATAATCTCCCGTCAACGGGATGAGGATCTGTGTATCGTCTGCATAATTGGTGTATGTGATACCAAGACCGTCTACATCATCGAAAAGGGGCTTTATGAAGATATTGTAGAGGGTGGGAGATACGCAGGATCCTTGGGGTATGCCGCAAGTAATGGGTCGAGGGTCAGCAGCTGCTAGAGGAGAGAAGACTCACATTGTCCTGTTATCTAAGAAAGACTGGATCCATGCGACTGCTTCCTGGGAGAAGCAGGCTGCCGTGACCAAATGATTGCATAGTATTGCATGGTCTACCAGATCAAATGCAGCAGAGAGGTCAAGGAGTAGTAAGAGTGAAGTTGTGCCTTTATCCCTTAGTGTGTCTATTTGTGCCTTAAGGTCTAGGAGTGCAGTCTCGGTGCCATGCTGTGGTCTGAAGCCGGACTGTCGGACGCCTAGGAGGTGGTTTAGTTCCAGGTGGTGCTGAATTTGTTGGGAAGCTACTTTGTCTAGGACTTTCAGTAGGAATGGCACAGTGGTCATGGGGCGGTAATTGGTTGGGATGGAGGGGTCCAAGGTTTGCTTTTTGAGGAGGGGGAGGACCCAGGAATGTTTCAGGTTGCTGGGTATGATACCTGATGTGAAAGAGGCATTTATAAGTTTAGTAATGAAGGGTGAGAGTTCACGGGCGGCGTCTTTTATGATTTGGGCTGGACATGGGTCGCCCTGGCAATTAGAGGGTTTGAGGGTGAGGATGACTTTCTCGACTTCTTTGGTGGAGACTTTGCGAAAGTAGAAGGGTGGGGGGGGGGGGGGGGTCCAGAGGTTTCAGAGTCAGTAATGGGTTAGTGGTAGCCTTGGAGGGGGGGCCTATGTTAACAGTGTTTTGGGCCGTTATGGATGCTTTTTTGTTGTTGATCTTCGCCTGAAGCATTGTTATTTTGTTGCAAAGGGCATTTTGTATGCCTGTGCACCAGTTCTTGTCCTTGAGGCAGGAGTCGGGCGCTTGGGTGGGGGATTCTACTTCCTTCAGGATGACGAACAATTCTTTTGTGGTGGATTTGGCTTGAGTGATATTGGTGTTGTAGGAGGTTTGTTTCACTAAGATGATTTCTTTTTTGTAGAGGGTGGCTAATTTCTTCAGGTTGTTTTTGTTGGTGTCTGAGGGGTCTGATCTCCAGGTTTTTTCGCTTAGGCGTTTCTTTTGTCTGATGCCTTTCAGTAAAGGTGTGAACCAGGCATTTAGGTGTTGGCGGGGTTTGCTCTTCCTAATTTTCAGTGGTGCGATGGTGTCCGGAGAGGCGAGCATCACTTCATTGTATTTTTCTACCATGGAGGCTGGGTCAGACTGATCTGAAATGGAATTTAAGGTGGGGAGAATACGGGGGATAAGATTTTCAGGGGTAATATTTTTTTTGTTTCTAGTAGGTGCAGTGGGGGCTAGGGTACTGTTGTTCATAGGTGTGGTGGCTTCTAAGGTAAAGGATACCATGTAGTGGTCGGACCATAGCTGAGGCATTATAGAGGTGATAGTAGTTGGGCAGTTATGTTCGGCAATCCAGTCGAGGGTCCTTCCTTTGATGTGTGTGGGATCTGTGATCTTTTGGGAGAATCCTAGTTCCTCCAGGGTGTTGTTAATTTGTATGGCATTGGGGTCACGTGGGTCATTGAATCCAAGGTTGAAGTCGCCTAGGATGAGGCTTTGAGTGGAGTTTTTTAAATTGTCAGATAGTAGGTTTGTGAGGTCTTCCTCAATGGAGCCTATGGGGCCTGGTGGTCGATAAATCAGGTGGATAATGATGGTTTGATTGTTGGCAATGGTGAGTTTAGCTGTGAGGGATTCCCAGGAATTGGTTTTATAGGGTGAGGAGAGTCTTAGGGTTAGGTTGTTTTTGACAATTAGAGCCAGGCCGCCACCTCTAGACGTGGCGCGATCCATGCGTATAAGAGTTTAATTGTCTGGGATAGCTAACATAATGGCTGGTCCTGCTGCGGGATGGAGCCAGGATTCTGTGATGGCCAAGAAATCCAAGTTCTCATTTTGGATTGTGTCCGCTATTTCGGTGGCATGGGCTACCATAAAGCAGACGTTTAATAAGGCACCTTTTATTCCAGGTAGGGCGGGTGGGGCAGAAGGCGGTTGGGCTTTGTGTTGGCATTTAGGGGAGGAGGAATCTCTAAAGATTTGACTGTTGAGTTGTAGTCGGTGTTGGCCGGTGTTGGTTATGTGTAGTGGATTGTTGGTGGTAAGCAGGGTGTGCTTGTTGTGATTAGAGGCGGGTTGGGCATTGGCTAAAGGGTCATAAATTCTTGGGAGTCTGGCGCGGAGTCTAAGGTTATGCTGTTGGAGGCTGCATGGTTTAATGGACATGTTGGTTTGCTTCGGGGGTACATTACCGTGATGTAGCTGATTCTGTGGTTGCACTAGATTCATGTTGTGAAGGGTGGTCATCCAATTGTGGCCAATGGTGGTCAAGTGGAGGATGGTTCTGAGTAGAATTACTGTGTAGAGTAGTGGTAGATACATAATGAAAGTGCTGCTCCGATGTGTGCCATGCTTCTCTCGGGAGCAGTTATCGGGCGGCCGGGTGCTTGTTTTCTGTCCTCCAGTCCGGAGCTTCGACCCCCTCCTGCAGGACCACCCCCGCTCCGGGCTCTCCCTGAGAGTGGCCTACTTCTCCATGTTTCGTGGGGTGTACACTCATGCGTTCTCTCCCCGTCCACACTGCTTCCTTCCGCGGTGCCTCTCGTGGAAGCGTGTACGTCGCAGGCACACCACTTCGATCCGTGACAGCCCAGTGGACTGCCAGGGTTACACTGCTCCGCCTCTCCTGAGCAGCATCTCCTGTCCTGCTTCAGCTATGCTGGCTCCTCACACGGCCTCCCGCCTTGTCACACACGGGGACAAAGGAGCCCCGTTCTTGGGTTTGCGGTTGTCTTTGGTGATCAGATTTTTTACTAAAGTGGTCCAGGGACGGGGGGGTTTGGGCGGTTCCTGTAGCAGTGCCTGCGCTCTGTTCTGCCCAGGGAAGGGGCAGGGGGGCTCAAGTCCCTTATCGCCGGCGGGAGCTCAGCACTCCAGCAGCCATGTGCTGTGCGCCCCCTGGTGGCCTCCCATCAATATGATCTTTAACCAAAGAGGATTTTGGTGATTTTGTTGTCATAGATGACAAGTCCCATGTAGTTATATTTCCCATTGTTTTTATAGAATAAAAAAGAGTTTAAAGACATTGTTATAAAATACATTTGGATATTGGAAATTAAAGGTTTATGATTCATGTATATGTACCTCCTAGAAATTATATATCTTTAGATTACTTGGAAATGACCTTGTGGGATAACCACAACCCATAGACTTTAATAATTAAATAATGCTTCCAATCTTTTTTTCATATATTGGGTATCCTGGGAAGTCCAGTTTGTATCGGGTTCCCAATTTCAGTATAATAGTCAGTCTCAGGCAGCCAAAAACCAACTCCCTGAGGAATGTGAGCAGCATAAAGTGCCTGGACTACGGCTAAAACAGCAGAAAACTAAATTGTGTCTCTCACATTTAACAAAATATAAGACAAGGCTGTTTACTGCAGATTCCAGAGAGCTGGAAAAAATAAAAATCAATCCAGACCCCAAAAAGCCTAGAATTCTTATGACAAGTTACCGGTTACAGGCCATGGTCGACTCCTTTTCAAAATTGTATTCATATTTTCTGCTGGATAAAGTTAATGTGTGGATCAAGGACCAAAATATATCACCAAGAACAATCACACAGCCAGATCACCCTGTTGGGGAGAGCCGCCCTATTTAAGATGCTGACGTTGCGCAGATTCTTGTATATTTTGCAAAACTTTTCCTCTTTTGCGACTCCTGAGCTATCAAATCTGAAGAACAGGATGGAGGTGGACGTGGGCCACATGGAGCTGGAGGATTAGGGGTGGTTGTCCTGTTGTTGTCCAGAGAGGCTGCAATCTCGGCCAGATCCGGCTGGTACAATTTAAAATTCTGCATAGGATCTACTATCCCTGTGTCTTGCTTTTTCGGTGGGGTCGTATTGACAATGCAAAGTGTTTACGGTGCAGGGTGGAGGAGGGAAACTTTTCATAACCTTTGGGAGTGTGCACAAATCCGCAGTTTCTGGGATAGATGTCTGTTATGTAAGAGTTTGTAGAGTCCAACTGGTGTGGAACTTTACAAGATTTATCTGCTTGCTATTATTGACCCAACATTTAACATAGGCCTGCACTACCAAGTTGATAGAGTGGCTGAGCAGCCAGGCTTACCTTAGAAGGGGTATTGTGAGCAGTAGAGCAGTACATTGAAATCAGTAAATACAAGTATTCAAGTAAACACCCTTAAAGGTTGTATTACATTTATTTATATTTATACCCAAAGCACATGAATCACGCTAAATATGTAGCATCTGATAGTAACATCAAGTAGAATTTCAGAATTAAGTTATTCAAGCAGCGATAATGCAGGCGAGTAATTTCTTTTTGTACTAAAACATTTCCAGCACATGGAGTGACATCAATCAAGGTCAGTAGCAGCACTTATGGTCCACCACACACCATTGAGTTTGGAGGGAAAAAGTGTTAGGAATAGAATAGAACACTGTAGCAGTGCAACAATAGTATTTTCTCCCAGAGGGATGTAGGAAGTCTTTTCCCCAGAAGTAAGAGTGTAAAACACTTAAAACCTGTATAGGAACAAGCACTGCCCAAGCCAGGAGGCTTCACAAGGGATGCCTTTAAGGAGCCAGGACAGCCAAAGTCAATAGTACAGTTCAAGTTCCGATGGAATCTTCTTAGAAAAAGTTAGTTGAACAATCAGTTCTTTGAAGAAAAATCTAGGCGCTTGAGAGAGCCTACCTGAGGTGCACAAGCTGTTAAGCCTGCACAAGTGAATTGAAGTAATTGAAAAGGACAGAAATGAGCACTCCCAAAGCTAGCAAGCACTAGATTTGGCTAAAGGTGGATAAATCCAGAGACCCACAGTACCCTAGAATTGAAGCAGATGTTCCAGCTGACTTCCTTCTTGATGCAGACCCTTGTTACTGGACATTGGTCGCATGTGACGAAAGGAAAGAAGTCTGGCGGGCTTCTGCACACCACTGTCGACAGTGACTCTGCAGCAATGGAGTGCACTCGTTTCATCGGCTCTTTGTGGTTTTGGCACCTTTTTCTCAGTGCCAGAGAGAAACTAATATCCCCAGTTAGAATTTCATCAGTCCTGAACTCTTGTGAGGGGACTCTGGATAAAGATTTCTTGCTTCTGTAGACTCGCACTGATGCCTGCAAAGTTTCAGCCAGATTCATCCTCTGGAAGACGTTGCACTTGATGGTCAAGGTAACCTGGGTATTGGGAAATTGCAGCCCACGTACATCGTAGCGACACAGGGGCTGGCCCAGACTGAAGCAGGTCTGGAGGCTTGTTGGTGCCACCAGCCTAAGGGAGGAATTCGTCCTTGGTGGAGCTTCCCTGTTGATGGGAAAATCAGGGTCAGCACATTTGCAAGGCTTCACCAGTGCTTCTGCAGTCCTGGAAGGTGCTTCTGGCTTCTCCATGTGTCTTCTTTGAATTTGCTGTTCCAGTGGCCGACTCCCCATTCATTCACAGCACTAAGCTGTCAATCACACAGAGAGGTTCGTCCTCTAGGACAGCCACCCGCCCAGTTGCAACTGGTTTCGGCCAGGCATGCCAACAAACAAAGGCCAGTTAAGTTTCGGGCTCCTCACTCACTTCCTGCCTTCCCAGACACACTGGAGCCTGGCAGGCTTCAGGGCTGAAGCCCGCCAAAGGAAAAACACAAGGAACTGATCTAAACAACTGAGTAAAAGCCCAGAAAGAACTAAATAGCAAAAAACAAGAAGACCGGGCCATTTTGGTAAAATGGTCACCCATGGGTGCTGTGCTGCAGCTGAGAAATCAGCCTGAAATAGGCAAAAAAAAGGCAATAAAAAGGAAACCATTGCCACTAGTCATTCAAGTTAGTTTGTGTACTGCCACCAGTCATTCAAGTTAGTTTGTGTAACAAAAAGTCACATGAGAAGTGCGATAAGGAGTTACTATGTAGCCCACAAAGGAAAAAAGGTAAGTAAGAAAAGTTGTCCTACTATTCTTAGGAACTGCAGTTAAACATTTAGAGGAGTCCAAGGGACTCCTCAGTTGCACTGCACAAATGGTGCTGTGTGTCACTATATAAAACGCAGAGGCCTATGGAGTTTACCAGACTCCATTAAAACATAAGGAACACAAAATCTTAGTCTGAGGGAAAAGGCATGAGTGGGTGGCAAAAAGGCCCACTCACTCAGGAGGTTACAATCAAAAAGGTCCCAGGTTCCAACAAAGGGTGGGGAGGTCTCTAAGGTTAAAGGGAATTAGCACAAAAACTGAAGATTCTCCCTAACAATAAACTTAAGGCAACACTGGCCATGGAGAAACCGTACAAACCAAATGTTGGGGATATGGGGAGAGAATCCATACAACCGACATGAGAAGCCGTTTGTCTACTACGGTTGTTCTTATTAAGCGCAACATCGCAATGAACTGGGGCAGCCCTGAGCGCAACACATAGAAAATGGAAATCCGATATTGATATCTGTATATCTCTTGAAAGGAGAATATATACAGCAAGGGGATGTCCTGATAAAGTATACAGAATCTGGCAGAGAAATGGTAGGGAAGAGGCTAGCTAGCAGGTTTGGGTGGGGCAGTATATTCGGGATGTGCATTTCAATGGAATGACTATGCATGGAATAATTCTATACGATTCAGGAACCTGTGAGACTGTCACCAATCAAGTTTTACTATTTGAAATTGATCAAATGTGTTACAAAAAAAAAAAAGAACCAGCAGACAAGTTTTCATAAAGGAGTAAACACTAAGATAAATCTCTGGTGTTTATTTAATCTGATTCGTACCACCTTTCTATCTAAGCATAACTCCTTATATATTTGCTATGTAGATTTACGAAGGAGTATTTGACACTGAATCGTCTTAAACTATGGGAAAAATGTAAACTAGCGGGGACTAAGTAACTATCGTGCAACTTATTAAAGAATTCCATACTAATACATGATCTCTTCTTAGGCTAAACTACAAAGGACGCCTAACATCATCTATTCCTACGAATTATGGTCTAAGCCAAGGATGCATCCTTGCACCAGTATTATATAAAATATACATGTCCAATCTAGATGATGCATTACAACAATGTTGACATTTTACTCCCACAGCATAGGCCAACAAACTATTAGTTGGCTTTCTTAAGCAGACGATACCATCATTCTAGACCGCACTCCAATTTGTTTACAATGCAGTTTTATGAGCCTTACAACAATTTTCTGTAAATAAATATAAATGTTTAAAAAACTAAGATTAGGATTATTAAACCAGACAAGAAAAAGGAACCCTGGCTTTATATGGAAAATAGATTACTTTCCTTTGGAAATGGGAAAGAATTAATATTATCTAGGTATCACAATGTATGACTCCCTTAATGTCACATTGGTAGCAAACGATTAGTGCAACGACGCAAAAAAGATTTAGCGCAATTAAGACTTTTGTATCTAAATGTGGTGCATATTGAACCGAAGGTTTGTTAAATATCGACACGGCCAGTATTGTTCCTAGTGCGCACTATGGATTGGATGCCTTCCAAAGTAAGGAGGTCCATTGGTCAAAGGTGCTCAAAGGCAAATTATGGCGTTCTTCCTTGGGTCTTTTCAAATCTACCTAAATCGGGGCAACTTCTAGAGAACTTGTTCTGACTTCCTTGGGTACTAAACGGAAGATTGCTTGTTTTTAAGAATCTTGTCGGAAGAGAAAAATCAAGCATCACTTTATCCAAATTTTTCAGCTACGTTTAGGGGTGATCTTAAACGGTTGTGTTCTTAATGTTTAGTTAAATGATGTGAATGCTTCCCATGAGGAAATTGGCTTCAAATTAAGTCTTCCTTTATATTCCAGCTTGGCCAGTAACAAGTCGACTGGGATAGAAGTAATAGTATATCCTATTTTACTTGCAAATCCATTTACCAACAAATGTATGTCTGGGTGGGTGGTTGAATATACAATATACCAGAGAAGCTGTAAGATATCTGCCAAAGCAATGTAAGCATTACACCATTTGTTAACATCTCATCTTGTCCTACTTTAGTAAAGGAATATAGGACATTTGTGACCAACTCTGATAACATATTGAGCTATATTTTCGGGAAAGAACTCACTTTTTAATGTTGCTGTATATCCAACCCTACAGATACAAGGTTTATTGGCCACTTTTACTTCCTAAAAATAGGCAGATACTCCCAAAAAAATAAATAGGGAGTAAATACACTAACACTAACAATAAAAAATGTGAAATGGACACAGGAGCTTGTGCCCCTGCTTTCACTCAAACAGTTCCATGGATGCGTTTGGACAAGCAGTTCATGTACTACCACAGAAAGAAACTACTATAATTATGGAAGATGTTTAATGAATATTTTAATATGTATGAATAACTTGGTGCGCATTCAAGGTAGTGCTTTCAATAAGGGCGGTTGTGGTGGCTCGTGAACCCTTTCGTTTTCTCAACAAACTGTGCGGTATGAACATGGACTATATTTAATATTTATGGACAGCTAAACATCACCATATACTTATTTTGTTTTCTGTGTTCTTTCAGGTGACTTATACCACCTAAGATTGTATCGTATACCATTGAAGCTGAGCACCGCCCAATCCGCATAAATCTGGAGGGCACACGCATTTGCGCGCACGTATTGAAGGAAGTGCTTTCAATAAGTGATGTTGTGGGTGTTTGGGCTGTGCGGGCTGAAGGCATTATGTAAAGCTTATTTGTAAACTGTTAAGAGTTACAAAATTGGCAAGCATTTCCCGTGTGTGCTATGGGATCTGGCTGCCCTGAGATTTACCGTGCGCCCAGCTCCACCCACAACCATTTCGTTAACCGCTGCATCTGTAACTGTTTATCTTTTTTTTGCTCCGCATTAAAAATTTTGAACATCCTGACCACTATATATACTTTAAAAAGCAGTATGCCATCAAAAATCGACACGCTAAAGCTAGAACGCTTAAAACGGACTGCGCTTAAAAAAGACCATTCACCTGTTTCAAAGCCATCTTGTGTGTCGCGCACATGGTGCAAGCTCTCACTGAGTGCTGACATACAGCCCTTCTACCCTGCTGATTTAGCCAAAAATAACCAATTAATTGTGGGACGTATATGTCTGCCACTCCCGTTACGAAACATCAATGCGAGATGTTGCAACTGCCACCTCACACAATGGCAATGATGGACTTACTAACACCGGCCCCCGCATTGTTCACACAGGGCCCTAGCGACCTTAGCATGGAAATTTTCACTCAGGATCCAAAACTCGGCCTAACAGCGGGACATACAAACATTTATCAGAAAGGAGGGATTGACTCACAGCAATGGCAAGGAACACTGGCAATAGCTCAGATACAAGATGATTTGACGCCACTCAATATTACAAATGATCTTATAATTAGTTCACCTTCAAAAGACGGCATGGAAGCTGTATTAAAAATTACAGAGTCTAGAAATATGTGCTCAATGGCAAGTGAGCATATCACTCCTCCACCTCCCCTCCTCATATCACCTCGGTCACCGAAACCTGTGACTCATCAGCCGAGCTCAAAACCACACTCCAATCTCTCACAATCAAGACCCAGCCATACTAAATTCCTCAGTCCTGTCCCTGTCTTTCAAACAGCACACTCCAAGGAAGCACCAACAGGACAGGAGTACAAAAGAATCTATATCTTCGTCCCCCCCTAACAATTCTCATTTGGAAGTAACTAACTGCCATGAAGTTAGCCCATCAATCCCTCACAAAACTCTGAGGTCATGGATACAAAGTTAAACACACAGACCATCCTTCTAGAAAAAGCATTACATCAAAAATCTCCTGAATCTTACAAACAGAGCAGCAATATCACACAACACACACACACCAGCAATGACTGAAACCAAACAACTTCCCACACCACCTTTATCAACTAAGGAGGCTCACATAACTGCATCTACTCCTAACCTTTTCCCTGCCATCCACATCAGATAATTCGCCAAGACATGTCAAGACAAGTAAGGAGGAGGGAAAAAAAGAACACAGATGTCCTCTTTAGTAAAGCCGAGAACAAAGTAAAAAATAACGATGGGAATAAAAAAAAAAAAAAAAGAAAAAAGGCACGTTAAAACACTGCTCCACAATTATGAGGCATCAAAACTTAGACTAAACCGAAAAATGAAAAAAATAAAAATAAATTGTCCATATCCACCCCTCTGCGAGAACAAACGGTCCATTGACCTGTTCTTTGGGAAGGTAACCACTTGAAAGTACGCAGCCACACTTTAGCTCACTGAACCCTTCACAGATGGGAACTCTCAATTTGCATATCAGTCTTTGTCCCGCCCACATGGGCAGTCCAGCACCGAAATGCTACAGCAATTACCATCTGAGCAATAGTACCAACAGCAACCCCATACATGTGTTTCAGCCTTGTTGGCCTCATCGGTGAGGTGGAGCTGTGCCTCTCTGGGCACAGTGAGCAAGGGGTCCACGTCTGGATGACCCTAGGAAACTTAGGGTGACTAAACCCAAATAATCAACCCTTAAATAATCAACCCTTAAATAATTATTTAATCAACCCTTAAATAATCAAAAAATATATTAAACCTAAAAATGGAATACTGAAGGCTACCGTGGTAATCACAAAGAAATATACACGGTCTAAAGCAACAAAAAATACCACCGAGCCAGTGAAGACTGCCACTGGCAATCAACAGGAACTACTAGATTCCCTTCTACAAGAAATTGAAGCTCAACAACTAAAAACTGAATCTCAGGAGAAACCAGGAGCCTAAAAAGCAGGACCTTTGTTCAAAGCTCTGTGACCAGAACACCCCATACAAAGAAACAGCATTTCAAACTATGGAACAACAGAGAACTGAAATGGCAAAATCAGTTGCCCAATATTTTCACAATTTGCAACAGACTCTCAGAATTATTAACACTCAAATGCCGATCTCTACTTCAACAATAAGTCAATTCTCAACTAATACAATAACGCCCCAACACATGAAGAAACAACACCTGGAATCCAATCCTGTATCACAGCTCAATAAATCAAATCCGAGCTACAGAACAAATCCATTTCATCATAAAAATCATGCAATGCAGAGCTCGGGCCTTTCCCACGTATGATCTCAATAGAATGTGCATACTAAACATATTCAGTGACGTACCAAGCCTTGAAGACACAACTACAGACATAAACCGAGTCGAATTTCTCCACGAACCTGACCTATCGGCTGCCAGACTTTGGATACAGTCCGGCATAGTACTAAATGTAATATGGCAAGCCAAACAAGCCCTTTACAACCTTGGATTTGACATCATGCATCAGTCGATTAATACAGACAACACATACCAAAAGATAAATACAGACACCCCTCAGTTCGCTGATGACATATTGAGATCTAACTTCAAAATCACATCCACAGGAAACCCAGAGGAAGACATGCTAAGACCCAACACCAACATTACATCTATGCAAAAGCCCATACATGACCGCCAACAAAACACATCAATTACAGAACGATATTCCTCACGAAAATGACTCAGGACAGAAGCATAGCAAATCAACAGACCAACAGTTTCAATGTTTCCCTTTAATTAGCTGGAACACACGAGGACAATCATTTACTCAACTCGCAAATAAACGGCCTATAACATGACATAGTTTTACAGGAGTCATGGTGGACAGAAACGCCAGTATGGGCTGACTTCACTGTCCTATTATTGCCGGCAATAACTCAAGCCAAAGGCAGGAAAACTGCCGGATTTATGATAGCTGCTAAACTTTGGGATGCAAGCTTCAGAGATATGAGGAACTGAACAAATATCTTCAACTAGTGTAAATCTCCATTTACTCCAGAGTCATTGCTTTAGTGAACTTCTATTGGAACCACTCGGCCATCCATCCCAATAGACATTTTCTTTCGAGACGTTAAAGCCCTCTTAGACTTGATCACATTAGACTCCACCTTCACAACAACAATCGTAGCCGGCGATTTAAACATACACTGCTTGAAAAAGTAAGATAAATAATTCGCCTACAGCCCGGCAATGGATCACTCTAATGGCCAATAGACAGTTGATAATGTTAAACGGAGCAATGGAGAGTGACATACCACCTTCCAGCACGTGGAGGAAACTCGACCAACATGCTATCATAGATTAAATCTACACCGATATTCTTTGCCACAGCAGACACTTCAAAACATCACAATCTCAGTGACCATGATCAACTAATACTAACCTGGCGATGGCAGTGACCCTTAACATTTGACAAGAATCGCAAATATAGCACTGAAGTGACAATAACAGGAGGACGCAATCGGTTGCGCTGGACCACTAACCAACTTGTGAACCTTGATAAGATCATAACAACCAAATCAGCATCCCTGATCGACACAGATGGTTACTACGTTGCTGCCTTACAACTATTCAAAGAAGTCACCACAAATACAAGCAGACCAAATTTTAAACAATCATATTTTCGATTTAGAGGTCCAGCAACAACGCTTCTAAAGGCAATAAGGCTAACTAGAAATTTGCCCTTAAAAGATCGACTGGACAAAATAAAGCAAATCAAGTCTAAATATAAAAACTGGTAAATAGCGCGGATTACGAAGTGATGCTACAGACCTTAGCGTCAAAAAACTCGAGACATTTGGCAATACATTAAACAAGCAATGCATAACACACAAGCTCCTCTCCAACTCAATGCAGTTTCCAAAACAGAAAGGGCAACCAACTTCTCAAATCTGTATGCCTCAATTGAACAAGACGAATTTCAAAGTGAGTTTTTAATCAGAAGTCAAAGTCCCATTAATATTCGATCTAGAAGATATAAAGCATCACATCTTGAAATTGAGCTCCTCCAGAGCACAGGGACCCAACGGACTGACTAACCACATTCTCGAAAACCAACCAGACCAGTGGACAAAATTACTCTATAAAATCTTTCTAGATGTAACATCCACCCATACTATATCAGCATCTTGGTGTAAATCGCTGAATGTACCCATCTTCTAAAAAAGGCAACAGACAACTAGCCAGCAATTACCATCCAATAGCCTTGTTGGATGCCCCAGGCAAATTGTTTGCTCGACTCATCCTGAGAGATTTTTAACCTTTGGACACGAAACAACAACCTCCAAGATCCCCATCAGATTGGGTTTGTACCAGGTCTGGGTACTGCCAATAATTTAATGATAATAACAGCAATACAAATGCAAATTAAAACCACCAAGCAACCAATCTATATGGCTTATATAGACTTCAAGTGTGCATTTGACTCTGTTTCCAGAAACAAATTGATGATCAAACTCATGGAAGCAGGCTGCCCAAAAACCCTTTTGAATCTAATTCGCCAACTACACTCATATACATCAATTCAAATAAGACTTACACACGAGGGAACACTTTCGGACCCAATTAACACCTATTGAGGTCTTAAACAAGGCTGTGTGTTGGCTTCAGCTCTCACTTTTTTATAGGAGACATGGGAAAGGCTCTGGGACACGTAATTTCCGATCCCCCCCGTGTTTAGGAACATCTTCAGTAGCGTGGCTATTCTACACAGATCTCGTCCTTCTCTGAAAAACACCAAAAGGCCTGAAAAATGTACTTACTGCCATAGAGATCTATACCAACAGGAATCATCTCGAAAATAATGTGCATAAAACCAAAATTCTATATTGCAACCCAATAAAATCAAGAAAGAAAAATACAACGAAATGGTTGTTAAATAAAATAAGCGCTTGAAACTGTTGATGAATACAAATACCTAGGTATTAATATTAACCATCACACTTCATACCAGCTCTATCTTGGAGCACTCCAAACTAAATTAACAACTGGTACCTCACAAGCAAGGATAACCCATATAAAATATGGGACGTTTTCACTTTCACCAGTAATAAAACTTTACATGCAGAAAGTAGCACCGGCCATCTTATATGGAGCAGAAACAAAGCCACTCAGACCTGAATCGTACTGGACTAAAAGAGAGTGGCTTTATTGGAGATGTGTCTTAACTTTACCAAGCTCCCAGCCCATGGCTATTCTCAGATTCAAACTTGGCCTGCTGTCATTGTTTGTTATGAACAAATGGAAAGTTTTCTCTCTATATAAGAAATGTCTTGAACATCATAAGTCTAAAACACTTCTTACTACACTGGCTAATTATATGAACAACTCTGAACATTCTTTTGCATCCAAGTGGAGAAAACAAACCCGGTAATTACTGGAAACAGCTGACATTTCAGAGGAACTGCCATTATGTAATCCGACACAAGCAAAAAAGAAACTATCAACAAGACTGAACATGAACCATCAAATCATGCAAACCATATAAATCATATCAAGCCAATCCCTTTATGGAGAAAAAACTACGTCATACAGAAGCCCATTTTCTAAAATTCCCCAGTCCAGCACACAGGCATGCTTTTCTACGCTTCTGCCTCAATTCATACAAAAGCAGAGAAATACAGGCACGCCAAAGAGAAATCGCCAAAACCGATAACATCTGTGGATTCCACTGTGATCCACAAAAAAAGGAGAACCTGCAACATCTCTTGATGTAATTCCTGACTCTAGCTGAACAACGAACTAGATATCTGAAACCGCATTTCAAGGACTTCAGAATACTGACCCCACAAATTCTATGGCAAAAAATGTTTCAATCACAGAGACATATGGTTCAAATTGCCATTGTAAAGTTCATATTAGCCTTGAATCTTGGATAGGCGGAAAAGTCAAAAGATGATTAAGATGTTTATCCCACACTGATGATTTAATTATTTCTCATTTACTTTTTGCTTTCTTGATTTCATTTTTAAAGAATCATCAAGAAAGTAGCTCATGAACTCAAGGATACCATTATTCTAATTCTATGTCAAGACCGGAGGCTCACATTATGCTTCTCTTTCTTTTATTCAAAGAGAAAAGCTCATAAGCAAGTATTTTATGCACCTAACTGCTAGTATAGAAATAAACATTAACAAAAGGTGCAAATAATATGAACCATCTGTGTGCAACTTCCTCTTTCTTTGCTGCTCGCAGCAAGACAAGTACTACTTTCCATTCATCCTCAACTAATTCTATAATATGCTTCTAAATGTTCAATGTAGTCATTTTTGAAGTGGCTCGGTGCTCTTAGGCACTCGACCATAGTGTTTCGTTCATTACGTGTGCTTTTGGAGCCTTGTCGCCACGGTCGCGTATTCCGGGGTCTCCTCGGTTTCGTCTCTGATGCCAGCTGTTTCCTCAGCCAGCATTGGAGAATGTTCATTTGCCTTGCTGGAGCCTTCCCCGGTGCGGGGGGCCTCTCCAGAGTTTTCTCCCCAAGTTCGCTCGATCGAATGGTTTTTATTTATTTATAATACATTTTTCACCTGCACAGCCTCTCCCCAATGAGCATTTGCTTCTGTCAGAAGGGGGAGGAGTGTGGAGCATTGCCGCAGCGCCCTGCATCCTGTAGCCACCAGAGTGAGCCTCTCACCTCTCTGATCCTTTCCTTTGCACTATGGCACTTGGGCTACACATTTCCTTTCACTTCAAAGGATTCTACTAGCGCGAGCGCCAGAAAGAACGTTTCTTCAGATCCTGATCAGAGGATTTTTACCTAATGAATTCGATTTGCATACATTTTTTTTTGTTTTTTTAAATAAGAACATTTTTCTGAATTTCAGTGGGATTGAGAGGACTGTGACTGCTCACTGACCAAAAAAAGAAAGTGTCTAAACAGCACATTTTTACTATGGCAGCCCAATACTCTTCTCCCCCACCCACCCCCAAGCTGACCAATGGTCAAAGGATGATGAGGGAGCTTACCAGATTGATGAAGTGGCCATGGCGGACAGCTTCAAAAAGGGGTTGGGATCCTCTGTGGAAACCACCATCAAGAAGGCTGTCTCGGAAATGCTCCTCCTGCCCATCCAATAGCATGACGCCCCCTTGGGGGAGGAAGAGAACACAGAAAAGAAAACAACTTCCTGATTGGGGGGGAGGGAGGTGAGTACCCCGGCTCGCAAGATTAAGGACTCTTTGACCGACCCCTCCCTATCATCATCCCCCCCCCCCCCCCGAGCCAGCCAGAGAAAGCCACTACTGCGATTTCAGACGCCTTCTCCAGGCTTAAGACAGCCTGCCTGACTAGGAAGGAGACCCCTTCCAACAATAGACCCTCTCGACCCCGAGGAAGAGAATAGGGGTGCCAAGGGGAGTACAATAGTGATGATGATTATTAGACCCCCCCCCCCCATCTCCTCGGAAGAAGAAATCAAACTATAGAGTCAAGACCTTCTAACCTCGGGAATTGCGGCAGCCCTCATTCCCAAGAAAAAATCCAGTGAACACCCTACTGTCGAGAGAATGTTTACACCGGAGGATTTGATTCACCCAGATCCATGGACTGGGAACGGTCATTCAGGGCCACTGAGTATAAAGGCCAGACTGCGTCGGCCCCTTGAAAAGGAAGTCGGACCAAACTTAAATCAGAATGTCCTCGCCCAGTGATTCCGCGGAAGGTAGCTCTGACACCGGCATGCAATACATAGATGATTACCTTCTTAGGGAAGAACATCAAAGACCCCAAGAAAGACATTGATTGTGCCTGGAGAGCTTGTCAAGATAAGGTCCTGGATATTACAGGTCCCCTGGCAAAAATAATGGATCTGGCCGAGGTGGCCATGGATACAGGCAAACCGATTGATCCAATTATCGTATCGGGTTGTGTTAGGCAGAATCCTGTGCAGTGCCCTTAGGGACCACTACACACAATTAAGACTACAGGTGGCAATACAAGTTTTACCTTTTTGTACAAGCCTGTACTACTATGTTAAAGTGGAGCAGCCAGGCTTAACTCAAGAGTATATGAGCAGTAGCAGAGATTACACAAAGGGACCACAATTACTGTTTGTTTGTTTTATTTGTAACGCGTACCGTCAGGCCCAGAGGCATCAGTGCGCAACTTTAGACATGGTCACATAACGAGCATACATATATACAACTTTGGATACATGACAAGTAATTGTGCAAAGTAATCAGAGCAAAACATCAATATACAACATTTACAGAGTAGAGATTGGCACAGGCATTTACTGGGATGGGGCTTCCAAGTACATATGAGATCCGAATTTAGGGCTGATTGAATAGCCAGGATTTCTTTTTGGACTTGAAGGCACTAAAGCATACTTCAGATCTGATGGTGAGGGGGAGAGCATTCCAGAGCTTGGAGGCTAGGACGGGGAAGCTTGAGCCGCCCGCTTTTAGTAGTTTGAACCTAGGGATAGTTAAACAGTGGGTCTGGGCGTTCCTTGAGGGCGGGAGGGCGCGTGGTAGGATAGCTGACACCAGAGATACGGTGGGGCTTGGTTGGCTAGGCATTTGTGGGTAAGGCCTAAGGCTTTCAGCAAATTTCTCTGTTTGACAGGTAGCCAGTGTAGGTTGGATCTAGATTCCAAAATGTGGTGGTTTCGCGGGATGTTAAGGGCCGCTCTAATAGCGTTGTTCTGGGCGATTTGTAGTTTGTTCAGATTCTCTTGGCTAGTTCCTAGGTAGAGGGCGCTGCCATAGTCAATTTTGGACATGATGAGGGTTCTGACCAGTGTGATTGTGACTCAACTGTGACTCAAGCAAACACTGACTCAAGGTTTCAGGTAAAAATATAGATACATTTTTTGTTTTTAGACCATTTGTTAAAAACACAACACATCTATTAATTCAAAACCACACTTAAAATATAATACAACCAACCAATTCACTTTGGTACACTAACTCAAGTTAAGTACCCTGTGTTTCAACAGACCAATGTTATGAAACAAAAGACATTACCGGGAATACTCTTGCAATCACTTTTTGGCAGTAATGACAGTTCGGTCTTACTAAAGAAATGCGTATCCGTGGCAAGAATTGTTACCGGGGCAAAAACACACTTCGCACCTGGGTTAACCAGAGGGAGTGGGGGAAAGAAAAAATAAATAAATAAATCACAGGTAATATTTGTCAAGGCAGACAGAATCAGAGAACACTCGCACAGAAATTCAAGAGTCAATAAGCCGGAGCCAGTGTCAAGTGGAACCGGGTTCCTGTTGTCGAGGATCACACAGTCGGATAGTTCGAGATTCAACGTTGACAAGAGTACTTAGATATTGTCAACAGAGGAAGCAAAAGTTATAACAAGGAGGGAAGTCAAGGGCAAGCCTTGGAGATGAAGAAACGGGATTCACCCTAATTCCTCAAGCAGAACACAGTACCTTATTCAATGGAGAAGCTGGTGCCCTGGCAGTTGTTCCTGTTGGTTTACTGCAGACCCACGGTTCCTGGAACTTCGAGGTGAAGGAGGACGTCTGGAGGGGTCTGCACCACTAAGGGATGAAGCCGGCAGCAGCGACGATGATGAATAAAAGATGCGCTCCTTAAAAACAGGAGAAGCTCTTCAGATGGCTATCCGGACCACTACAGCAGTGTGCAGCGATTTTGACCATGAAGGGGATCCTCTGGCTGTGGAAGATGAGCTGGTTATCCCCACCAAGCTCAAGGGAAGACTACTCCGGACTGGATGTTCTCTGGTCGTCGAAGGGTAGATAGCTCGGACCTGCAGCAGGGCTTCACCGGGACGGGGTAGTTACAGCAGCCGTCTTCTTCTCCGCTTCTCTTCGGTTCCTTGTAGTTCCAGTGGCGACTGACTTCCAGCCCAAGAGACCTGCCTTTTATGCGAAAATCCCCCATTCACACAGCCTGGCTGTCAATCACGCAGCAGGGGGGTTGTCCGGCCCGGACAACCACCTCAGCCAATCATGGAAAAGTGCGACTTGGGTTTCCTAGGATACCCTGTGCAGGGGGTGACTACACCCCTCCCTCACATTCAGCCCACCTAGACACCCAGGCGCCTGGAGGAGGGCTTCTGAGCAGAAGCCCGCCAAAAGACGGTGAACAAAGAAGGCAAACCTGGTAAAACACAAGGAGGACTTTAACAAAAAGAAATGGCGAATAAACCCGACCGGAGCCAAAAGAAAAAGTATTTGGTCAAGCGGGTTTAAGTTTGAGGCCAATATAATAGCCTAAAACAATACCATGTTTATATAGTATAAGCGCGGTAGAAAAGTTAGGGTAGATACCACTGCCACTAGCCAAGTCTAAATGTTAAAAGAGCAAAACAATGCTCTAGAAGATAAGATACATAAGGGATACGAAGTAACCCTTTCCAGTACTCCATGGAAGGGATCTGTGGTAAATTGACTAAGTAAAGTTAATGGCAACTTTACTCTTTTCTGGGGGACTGTAGTCAGCCCCAGAAATGGAGTCGGTGGGAAGTCTAAAAGACAACCCTGTGTTACTGCACTGAAGGTGCTGTGTAACACACAAAAGAAGGGGACTACTGAAGTGGTGTACTTCAGAGTCCACAATCATAAAAACAGGTAAAAGACACATGGCAAAACATGGGTAAGAGTGGGGGAAAAGCTCACACTCTTACCAAGTGAATAATAAACTTCAGAAGTCCAGCAAACCTGCTGGGGGACTCACAGGGTGAGGGAAATCAACCATAAAATGAGAATTCTCCCCAACAGGTTGGTCCCAGAGAGCTCTCTGCCTGATCAGGAACGCCAACTGTGCCATCTCGACAGAACGCAGGAAAGGCATTCTCTTAAAAATAGATCCCAAACTGGGAGAACTGTCAAACACTGAATCTGGAGCAGCAGCTGCTCAGGGTCTGCTATTCGGAGATTCCTTCGTAAAAGAAATGTCCAAATTTGTGGGCACCTGCACTGCCTTAGACAAGGCGCAAGCGTCTATTAAAAGAGATTTTGCCTCCAAGGTTTTTTCCTGGGTCGGACGAGGTAGGGGTCGCTCCTCTGGCCGATATTCATTTGACAGAAGACCTCAGCACTCAAGGGACCAACATCATTTTTGGCAAGTCCGTTCAGACTCCTTTACATCAAGAGGACGAGCAAGAGGTTGCAGCTGGAGAGGAGCAGCAAGATATCCAGCCCAACAACCAGCAGGTCAGTAACTATAGCTGTGCCAGCACCGCATATACATATGAGGGAGGATAGCTCTCTTCGCGCAAGCCTGGGACTCCTTATCTGGAGATGCCTGGGTCAGGGACACGGCTCGAGGCGTGCGTCTAGAGTTCTTCACCTAACCCTTCCAAGCAAATCACCCCGCACAGATAGTAATGCCCTAGGCAGACGCAGCAGCGCTAGACAACGGAGTCCACAATCTTCAACAAAAGCAGGCAATAAGCCCTTGTTCGAATCGGGGGGCGAGGGGGTCAGGTTCAGCCCTACAATTTTGGTTCGCAGAAAGCAAAAAGTACGTCAGTTATAAGTCTCAGAGCTTCAACCGCCATTTCAAGAGGAGGGCATTCAAATGCTCAGAGACATTCCAAGCCCAGGTGACTGGCTCATTCGCCTGGACCTCACAGACACTTACCTGGCAGTGCACATTCATCAAGCGCACATACGTTACCTGAGGTTCTCCTGGAAGGATCAAGATTGGGAGTTTATGACCTTGCCCTTTGGGCTCTCTTCGGCCCCAAAGGCATTTACCAAACTCCTCAGGCCAGATGTCGCTCATCTCAGAGAGAAGGGTGTCGGACTCATAATATACTTGGACAACATCATTTTCATGGCTCAATCCCAAGCTCTGGTAGAGCAACAAGCCAGACTCGCCATAGATTTATTACACAGCCTGGGGTTCTCTGCCCTTCCAAGAACCTAGAATTTCTGGGATTCATCGTGGATGCTCAGACCTCACAGCTCCGTCTGCCTACTCCCAAGATTCACTCTACTCGCCAGGAGATTCGCAGGCTTTTACTAAGGAATGTCATGTCCCTCCGGGATTTAGCGTGAGTAATAGGTCTGTTATCCTCCTCCATTCAAGCAATATTTCCTGGCTCACTCCATTACTGGGAGTTGCAGAGACTCAAAGGCCAGCATTTAAGGCCTACTCAACGCCTGACACTCTCGCCTGAAGCAAGGTAGAACTTGTCTGGTGGTTCACGCATATGGAAGCCTGGAATGGCTGAGCTATCCTCAGGTGCACCCTGGACATACTGATAGAGTTGGACGCCAGCCTCTCAGGCTGGAGAGCAAGATGCGGCTCAGTAGCCAAATGCGGAACTTGGTCCCATCAGGAGCTGGGAATGCACATAAACTGCCTGGAGCTCTTCGCGGGCTTTTTCGCAGTGCAGTCATTTGCCAGAGGCAGAGTGAGTTGCTGTATTTTACTGAAAATGGACAACATTTCTACAGTGAGGTACATCAATCATCTGGGTGGCACCAGAGCAAGACCTCTAGCGGAACTAGTCAAAGATTTTTGGAATCTCTGCCTGGAACACCAAATCTCTGTCATGGCAGAGTATCTCCCAGGGCTCAGTAATTTAGTCGCAGACTGGCACTCCCGTTATTCTGCAGACTACAGCGTTTGGAGGCTCAACAGAGAAATCTTCCTCCGCCTCCAACGGGTCTGGGGCCCCATGTCCAGGGATCTTTTTGCCTCCCACCTCAACACCCAGCGCCAGGAGTTTTACAGCTGGAGACCGGATCCAGCTGCCGCCGCAACTGATGCATTTCTGCAACAGTGGGCCAGGGGAAATCCTGTATGCCTTTCCACCCTTCACCATGATAGCGAGGACCCTGGCGATGGCCCGTCAGGAACAAACAGCTTGTCCTCATAGCCCCATTCTGGACATCTCAGACCTAGTAGCCAATTCTTCTAGAACTTTCCTCTGATTTTCCAATCCTTCTACCCCGATCTCCAGATCTGCTAACGGGTCCGACAGGTCAACACCACCCCCTTCTCCTCAGCTGGTTGTTGACCCTAGCAGTCGGGAGGATTTCAGGGGAAGATGGAGGGTCCCAGGCATCTCACACAAAGCCATCAGTCTCATTGAGGAGAGCTGGGCCCCCACTACCTTCAAGAGGTACTCTCTTGTAACATCTGGACACGTTGGTGTCTGGACCGAGGGCTCCATCCAGTTTCAGCGCCTATACAGAAAATTCGGAACTTCTTAGCTTCTTTGGTAGAGCGAGGTCTCGCTTACAGGACGGTCAACGCTTACCGCTCTGCAATTTCAGCCGGCCACAATCTCGTGCAGGGGGTCCCAGCAAGAGATCACCACCTAGTATGCAGGCTACTTAAAAAGGTATCCGTTTTACGGTGCCACCTCCGTCCCGATACGGCAAACTATGGGTCGTTAACAAGGTCTTCAACCTTTTCCTATCCTGGCCTCATAACGAGGAGCTATCTCGCACTGCTCTGTCCGGCAAGCTCACTAAGCTCCTATGCTTGGTCTCCTGAAGAGCCTCAGATGTCACATCTCGAGACTTAGCAATTAGGACCTTTTCTCCTGATGGCATATTCTTCCACATATCCAGAAGAACTAAATGCAATTCAAGAGTAATTTCATATCCTGCCTTTAGAGAACAGCCAAAGCCATGTCTGGTCAAGTGCTTAAAGGTCGATGAGGAGGTGTCCACGCCTCTTAGGGTCTCTCCTAACGGGCATCTATTGATAGCACTGCGCAAACCCCACAGGGCAGTTACTGCCCCAACATTGGCCCACTGGGTGCGCTGGACTCTCAAACATGCATAGATACTAATCTCTTTGGCGCTCACTTAGTGAGAGGGGTCATGGCTTCCAAAGCTTTTCAGGTTGGAGTCCGTCTAGAGGACATCACGAGGCTGGCCGACTGGGCAGGCGATTCAATTTTCAAGCAAGTTTACCTGAAACCGGTAGAGCAACCTACATCCATAGTGGTAAGTAAGCTTTACAAAAGCATAATGTGAGCCTCTGGTCTTGACATAGAATAAAGATTTTCCAGAATAACTTATAAGAAAGTCTTAATTCTATTAAAGACACGGAGGAGAGCATTATCCCACCCGACTAAAGAAATAAATGGCACATCACACGCTAGCGTACAGTTGTTCAATACCAATTGCTTGGGTGAATTTGTTATACTACAGCTTATGTAAGTTTGCATAACAACGTACTGATCTTTCTCCCAACCTTGTAAGAGGAATAGGGTTATCATATCTATCAAGTAACCCTGGTCGGTTCTCTCTTCCTTCGACAGGGACTGCGGACAAGCCCACCTGATCTGCTCTGGTTTTTCCGCAGCTGCTCCGGTTTTCCCGCAGGACGTCTGCAACTTAAGACTTCTGCCATGCCTATCTCTTCTGCATTGCCAAGTTCGCAGCCTCGAAAGAGGAAGTTGCACACAGTTGCTTCCTATTTGGAGGGACAGTTGGATGCTTGTTGGAGGACTATTGTCACATGTACTATGACCTGTTATAGATTTTAGCCTAGGCCTCCTGGGAAAAGAAGTTTTTTATCTTGGACTAGAGGTTTCTTTCCTCACATGTTTAACTGTTTATTCCATATTTTTTGCAATCTTGTTAAGGTTTATTTCTCTACTAGCACTTAGGTGCATAAAATACTTGCTGCTGAGCTTTTCTCTTTAAATTAATTAAAGAAAGAAGCATAATGCTCGCCTCCGTATCTTTAATAGAATTAAGACTTTCTGATAGTTCTTCTGGAAAATCTTTATTCACATCCAAGATTCTCTTGGAGTGCGAAATTTTACTAATTTGTATTAATTCTGCTTGTTTTGTCTTTTGTTATCTACATGAATGCCTAAGATTTTAAATCGTAATTTAAAAAGATTAGCTTTTATTGCATGAATCACTAACATTAAATAACTATTGAAAGGTTGATTTTTTTTTTTACCCACTTTATTTCCATTTTGATTAAACATACAAAAACAGAAACAAAATCCAAGTTCAACACCAGTATATCGCATTGATCATAAAATGCAGAACAGTAACAATAGTCACCAAACTTTCAATGTAAGTCATGAAACAGATAAGTCAAGCTAACCATAAGATATTGTTTAACAATACATTCAAGTTAACCTTTGGACGCACAACAATCAAGACAACACAAAAAAAACACAACAAACAATGATGTATAAATCATCCAATCCAAACCCCCCCCCCCCATCAATGTATATTAACAATCTGGTCCGAGACTTGAAAAGAATGGTTGGATTCAATGTGTCTAAAGTGTTGGAGAACGTGAAAAGGGTTATACTAAAATGGGGCCAATTGAAATTAGGGTTATGGGCTAGGGTGAATGCAGTAAAAATTGTTCTTTTACCAAAGGTTCTATATCATACAGTCCATCCCTTTAAAATTCACTAATAAAGTCCTTGGTTCCATTGATAAAGTTTTTCAGTCCTTCCTCTGGGGAGACGGCAATAGACCGAAAGTGTCTAAATATATATTGATGCGTCCTGTGAAGGAACGAGGGTTTGGATACCCGGACCTGAGGAAATACTGTACTGGTTTTGTCCTGAAAAAATCAACTTCTTATTTCTCCAAAGTAAATAGCTATGTACCCAATTGGCATGTGATTGAGAATTCTCAGGTTTCACTTTATGCTCTAAGTGATATCTACTCTATGTCGAAGCTGCCAAATTCGGGAGTGAAATTGCCGACTGTGTGCTACTAGGGAGGCATTACAAAGTTTTGTGATTCATAGTGGTGATGATGTCTGGATGCATTGTGATGCTTCTCTGTGGCATAATATGAGTCTGCAATTAGCAAATAAGCCTTTGTGCTGGAAAAGTTGGATTAAGAAAGGTTAATTTATTTAACCACAACAAAACAAAAATAAATGTAAAATAAATAATGGTGCAAACAAGCATTTCTCACAAAAACATTTGTTTTACAATTGAACATTTGTTTATTCATTTATAAAATACTCCCATTGGGAACGGGACTCCCAGTGAGGTTGCCATATTATTGCCTCCACACACCCGCTTTGGGGTGTTACACTATGCAATATTTGGCAGGGGTGTTCTGGCTGAATGGGATTTACTATAGGTACCAGAATGTCCTGCAGCAACATAGTTGGATTTAACCAGAAACACCTTCATTGCCCCTAACCCCTACATGTGAAGAAAACAAAGTACTAGGCAATATGGTTTAACAAAGGAAGGAGGAAAAGCAGGTTAAAAATTGAGGAACCAGGGTCAACAAACAGTTCTAAAACAAAGCAGCACAATGCGGGCCCTGAAGAGGACCCAGAATGGCCCTCAATATCTGTGGGCAACTATGCTTTGTTACAGTAACATTTGTTCGCACTGAATAAGAAGGAACTGCTATACATTATTATATAACAAAGAATGTAAAATCACAAGTACATTCCAAAATTCAGCTTTCTGTTCAGGAAGCCAGGGAAAAACATCAAAGTGCAGCTGTGTAGTGTTCAAAGACAGTTGTAGGAGTTTAAATTGGAAAAGTTTCTCCCATAAGTAGGTCTCCTGTAGTTAGTGGTAATGGGTTATGGGTAAAGGGTAAAGGGTAGGTACACGTTTACTCTTTCCCAAAGGTGCAACATGGAAGACAACACACCATGGGGAACTCCAAGGAAGAGTTCCAGGTTTGAGAACCAGAAGGCCTGGAATAGCTGAGACAGCCCAATATCAAATCCTGTAAATAGAGACAAGAGGGGATGAAACAACAACATTTCTCAGGTATGAGACCACATCGATTCCTCATGGAAGTAGAAAAGTACAGGGTGTTGGGGACTAGCGCAGGGACCCTCAGACAGGGAAAAAGAGAAGGACAAAAACCCTGCAAATCCACACACCTAGAATGCCAGCCCCCTGGTGGCAGGGCTGCGACTTTGCCTGGCAGTACTAAACCGCATACTTTGCTGCTGATGGTGCAAACTTTGCACCATTCAGATGTTCTGGTGATCTCCTCTCTTTCTGCGAGTTTGGCATAGTGATCCAGGTGCACAGAGTAGATCATGAATCTGCCACTAGAGGGCAGGCCACCAAGGATCCCTGGAAGATTAGTTATTGATCCTATATTAGCGCATTCTCTGAGGGATCAGACTCCGTCCCCACCAGCTGGACCTCATCTGCCCCAGACGGTTCGCAACATTTGTGTGCTTGAAGGCTGCCCCCCTCCCACCGCTTATCCATTGTTAGAAACCCGACAGTATTCTCCCACCTACTCCCTCGGGATCTTCCATTCAGGTGGCCAGGGAAGTACCATTGCTTTTGGATCTTGACCCTGGAGGTGGACAAGCGAGGGAGGATCCCCTGAGTGGAGGGTCATGAGGGACTGGGAGGAGGATGCCCAAGGGCGACGTATGGTATTCCCACATTCCCAATAATACCCCAACCCACTCTCCCTCAGCCTTCATGGGTTATTATAATCTCACCCCATATCCCCCCCTCCCCATTTCCAATTGAGACGAGAATGAGGCAACTAAGATCAGTAAAGATTACCCATAGAAACAACATGGACAAAGAAAGGGAAATCTACTATAGAAAGAACTCAAGTTGTCCCACTAATAGAGTAAGGCAGGGTCAGGCATTTAATAATGACCATTCACAGCTGACTCCACTTGACTGTTTTTACAACTATAAAAGGTGTGGTTTTCATAAGGATTTGAGCGAGCTGGGGATTCTGTCCGAGCAGGTGAAGCCAAGGAGCAGAAAGCAGCAGGAGAACGGCGTGCCAAGAAGCTGGCCTGGTGTTTGTGAAGGGCTGCAGCATAGCTAGGTTAAGGCACTGTATCCTGCTGGTGCCGTTCAGCAAACCGCTTGTTCCCTTGGGACGTATGCCAGTTCCACGGGTGTCTGAGCGACAGGTGGCGAGAGGTTGACCTCAACCTTGTGTATCCAGAGAGACCGCATGTCAATGCGATGCTGCCCGCTGAGAGAGAGAAACTCTGGAGCGTGGGTTTGACTGAAGCAGAGCAGGAAAAAGACACAGTTTAAAGCGGCACAGACGGAAAGTGAGATGACGTGTGCGAAGTACAGAAAGTGAAAAAAAAGGCAATTGGAAGTTGCGCTAGCGTAGGATAAGAAAAATAAATTGAAAGAAAGGTATTAAAAGTGGAACAAAGACTTTTTGTAAAGAGTGCAACGCGTGCACGGTGAAGAGAGGACAGTGTGTCAAGTGTGCAGGAAGCACGAGAAAGAAACAGATAAGTGCAAAGGTGCATGTAAAGCAGAAGAAAGCATTTGAGGTGTGCAAGAGGCACGATAAGAAAGCAAAGGGAAGGTGCAAGCGTGCACAAGGAAGAAACAAAGGAGAAAAAAGGGGTGTAGGGAGCCCCCAGAAGGCGAAAGGTTTAAAAGAAGGAGCAAGGAATAGAGAGGGGTTACAAATTGGAGTGGTCACGCCTAGGAGGAGAAAAGAACCAGGCGATTTTGAAAGTGTCCGATTGTACCCCGCAAGTGAAGTGTGTGTGAAAGAATTGTATATAAAAGTAACGGTATATCCTGGCAAACTGAACTTGTCTTTGAAAAGGGGCCTAAGCTTGGGGAAGGGAACCCTAAGAGGCATAACAAAGTGTAATATCTATTATTTCATGATATTGAAGGAAAAACAAAGTACATCTTGACAAAACTGAATTTGTGTTGGAAACTGAGGGAGGCCTGCGCTTGGGGAAGGGAACCCTGAGAAGTATCAAAAGGAACGGTTATATTTATTTTGTGGTGTTTGGAACTTGGACAAGTTGAAGCTTGGGGAAGGGAACCCCAAAGTGACAAAGTATTTGAGAATATTGAAAGGGCTCTGTGGAGGTGTTCTTAGGAACATCCCTTTTTGAATGGACTCTTTTTAGCACTGACAAACTACACCAGGTAAGAAGACCACCTGAAACCAACCTTGGTTTCCTATTTTTTGTTGAACCACTGGTTTTCCTTTTCAAAGGCTTCCTATCATTTTTTTAAATAGTGAGGGCAATCTTCCCCCCCTCGACTCCCCTACTCAACAAGATAGTGCACGAGATGCACCAGGAACCAGTCACCATGATATTGGTGGCCCCCATGTGGGCCTGCCAACCCTGGTTCACTCATCTAATGGAAATGTCCCTCTCCCCTCCAGTAAAACTACCCTGCCCGTACAACATGTCTCAGGACAGGGGGAGACCCTGCACCCATGCCCGAAACTCTCAATTTAGCAGCATGGCTCCTGAGGTCATAGGGTATAGACACCTACAGCTCCCTCAGCGATGCATGGACATACTCAGGGAAATTAGGAAAACACCCGCTATTGCTATTCATGGAAATGGCTTTGTCATCTGGTCGTCAATCGCATTGATTGCTAACCCACACACATTGCGCTATATCTGACCAATTTGTCAAGGCTTTTATGGAAGGGGTTAAAAGAATCCATTCCCCCATTTCTCACCCAGCTCCTGGATGGGATCGAAATGTGGTTTTAACCAGACTCATGGGATCTCCCTTTGAGCCAATTAATAAAGCAAGTCTAAAAGACCTTACTTACAAGATAGCCTTTCTAGTGACCATCACTTCTATTAGAAGGGTTAGTGAACTACAGGCCCTTTCCGTTCTAGACCCTCTTCGCACAGTCCACAGGGATGAGGTAGTTCTGCGCACTCATCCCAGATTTGCGCCTAAATTCATCTCGAAGTTCCATATGAACCAATAGATCGAACTACCCACTTTCTTCCACAATCCCACTAGCATGGCCGAAAGAACCCTACACACACTAGATGTGCGCAGGGCAGTCATGTTTTACCTGGAAAGAACGAAACCACTGAGGAAGACAACCCAGTTTTTTGTTTCAGTGGCAGCTGGTAGAGAAGGAGATCCTGTCTCTAAATCAGCTATCTCAAGGTGGATTGTCCAATGCATCACACTGCTGCCCTTCAAGCCTAGAGCACACTACTCTGGGCACTCTGGCTTCCATAGCATTCATTGCAAATGTTCTCCTAGAGTCCATTTGTAAAGCGGCAACCTGGAGTTCTGTACACACCTTTGCAAAACACTATTGCCTAGACACTCATTCTAGATCACCACTAAGGATTTTTTTGGGTGACTGGAGTCTACTGGCGGCAGTAGAAGTTTTTTTGTGTGTAATTTGATAACTTTTTACAGAGCCATAACGCACTTACCGCATTTGGCTCATGACTGTGGCTAGTGTCCGTCATAGGCGTGCCAGGAGGTATTTTGTTCATTTCTTTGGCCATTTTGTCTGTTAGCCTTCCCCCAGTCTTTGCGACCCCAGGACTTCCTTGTTTGGGCATGCAGCTGCCCGCAAAAGCCACATCTTTCACGGGCTCCTGCAGGTCACTTGTGTAGGTACCCCAGGAAGTGAGTTGGGACTGTCGGGTCCCAATCCACACTACTGGTCCCAGGATGTCTGCTGTGCATGAGGACATGAGAGCCACAGTGGTCCCTGATTGAACCACTGCTGTAGTGCCTGAATGGGGCAGATCTCATTGGCCGGCCAGATGTAAGCACTCACCGGACTTGTGGATATAAGGAGGGGTCCTGAATGCAGACCAGCAATGGGTCCGAATCGACCTGTGGATGGACCAAAGTATCCAGAAGAGCAGAGCAAAACCAAGGACTATCCAGAAACCACACTGAAGAAGATTGGCACCCTGAGCCCACTGTTGTCCTGGCAGAGCCCTGCTAAGCGCTGAATCTCAGAAGACCAGCGAAGGTGCTTCGAACTATTGGAGTGGTGGGAATGACGACTCTCGGCACCTTCTCGTTGCCCTGCATAAGAGAATGCTCGAAAGTGTTCCAGGGCCATCCAGTGGACTGTCCAGCTCGAATTTTGGCACCCGTGCAGGAGCGTAGTCGCAATGAGTTTGCCTCGTAAATTGGGGGAGTAATAGCTTGCACTGCAAAGCACCTTCCTAACAAATGTCATTGTCCCAGCTACTTTGGGCCGTGAGAGAGAAGGTTGCGTCAGACCGTGAGACTTGAGTGCCCCTGCGTCACTGCCCGAAAGTGACGGCCGCTGAAGGTGGTTTTTCCGTGTTATTTTTTGTGCCCCGAGACCAGCTGCATCAGTGCTTTCTTTGTTCTTCAACCGAGACGAGGGATACAGCTCCTGTTGTAAACCAGACCCACCTCTGCACCTGTGTACTTTGTAGCTGAAGCGAGGCTGGGAAATCGAACCTCTGACGACCCCTTCAAGACCAGTCAAAATTGGACCAAATACGAACTAAGGGCGGTTTATTTATTTATTTATATAGCACCAACCCAGGGGTATCTGGGCGCATATAAAAGTTTGTGAATACTAGTTACGTAAGGATACATACATGGTCCAAGGATTACAATATTTACATTATATTTACATACTAAAGAAAGTTCCAGATGTTCTACTACTGACATCTACAGTACAGTAATTTAAGTACCACCAAAGGCAATCATGGGGGGGAGGGGGTTTAAGAATCTTTGTTAAGCAGCCAACTGTGTTTTTTCAAAACACTAATGAAGGATTGGTCTGCTCTTAAAGTTGTGGGCATGGAGTTCCATAGAGTAGCGGCCATGACCGGGAAGCTGCTACCCCCAGCTCTTTCCCGTTTGTATCTCGGGACTTTGAGACAAAAGGAGCTGGCTGTTCTCAAAGGGTGATTTGAAGTATTTTTGGCAAATTTTGCCATTAAGTATTTGGGTACAGAATTATTGAAGCATTTGTATGTGAGGGAGAATGTTTTGAGTTGTAGTCTGTTCTTGATTGAGAGCTAATTGTTTCGTCTAGCCTCGGCTATATGCTGCCTTCTGGGAATTTTTAGTGCCGGTCTAAGGGCGTTATTCTGGAGGATATTGAGTTTATTATTATTTTATTTTTATTTTTATTTATTTACATTTTTAAAGCGCTCACACAGCCCGGGGGCATCGAGGCGCTGTTACAGGAATATGTCTTAGTTGTGTATTTATAACGCGCTTAATACCCTGAGGTCTCTAAGCGCGGACCCAGGGATCGAACCTGTTTTGCTTTGTGTCGTCTTGTTTCCAAGGTGAGCATGTTGCTGCTGAGCTATCCTCCTAGGACTTTACTGGCGATTTATTGGTTGGCACCTAGGTAAAATGCATTACAATAATCGAGTTTAGAGAGAATCAGGGCTCACACTAATGTAACAGCTGTCTGTAGATAGGAAGGATTTGCAAGCGCGGATCAATCTGCAGGTGTACGCAGTCTCCAAATGACGTGGCGTTAACTTGCGTGCGCTAATTAAGGGCAGAGTCAAGGTAGTAACTGAGAGTTTCACCTCCTTTGCCACTTTGATGTTGATACCGTCAATATTGAAGGCAACAGTTATTTCTCAGTTTGAGACCGGCAGGGGGCTCCCAGGATCGGCAGCTCAGTCTTCTCATCATTCAGGCATAGACCATGCTTGGCCATCCAGGCCTGAATGATGAGATACATTTTGTTCACTAATGCCAAGTCTGTTTCATAATCGCCCAACAGAGGTATGAGAACCTGGGTGTCGTCAGCGTAATTAGCGTATGTGACACCCATGTGATCCAGATCGTCAAATAGAGGCTTAGTGAATATGTTGTACATGGTTGGCGACACACAAGACCGTTGTGGTACTCCACAGGTTATGGGTGTTGGGTCTGCTGAGGCTGTAGCTGAGAACACTAATGGATCTATTGCTGAGGAAGGAATGTATCCAGGCAGTTGCTTCCGGTGAGAAGTGGGCTGAGATGGATAGGGTCTTACAGAGGTCTTTGTAGTCCACCAAATCTAAAGCAGCCGACAAGTCTAGGAGGAGGAGTAGGGCTAATTTCCCATTATCCTTGAGGTCATCAATTTGGTTCTTCAGATCAATAAAGGCCGTTTCGGTGCCATGTTGAGGTCTGAAGCCAGACTGACAGAGCCCTAATAGGTTGTTGAACTCCAGATAAGACTGTATCTGAAGGTAGGCTGCTCCATCAATGATCTTTAGCAGCTAGGGAACTGTTGTGATCAGCCTGTAGTTTGTCGGTATGTTAGGGTCCAGGGAAGTTTTTTTTAAAAGTGGCAACACCCAGGCATCCTTGAGGTTGGTGGGGACTGTGCAGGTTGTGACTGAAGCATTAAGGATGTAATGAAGGGGGCCAAGTCACTGGCAGCTTCTTGAATTACAGAGGTAGAGCAGGTATCTTTCTGACATTTAGAGGGTTTCAGAGAGGCTATGATTTGATTTACTTCTTTGATGGAGACTTGTGCAAATTCAAACCGCAGGAGAGGGTTAGCAGTGTTCGAATCCAGGCTTTGCAGGATGGTCAGCAGTAGGAGGTTGAGTTTTTTAGCTGCTATTTTGTTTTGGAGGAGGGATATTTTTATTGGACAATGCTTTTTGGATGTCCGTACACCATGCTTTGTCCTTATGGCGGGTGTCCAGGTTAGGAGATTCCAGTTCCCTTAAGATAAAGTTCTCTGGTACTTGAGCTAGCTTTATTAATCTGATCCGTTATACGTCTAGCATTTAGCTTTAAGGATTTCCATTTTGTATTTGGCTGTGATTTTTAGCAGTTCCGTTTTGTTGCGTACTGAAGGGTCATTTTTCCACTTAACTTCAATCTTCCTTTTTTCAGACCTAAGGGATTTGAGTTTTGGGATAAACCAAGAGTTGAGATGAGCTGAGATCTTGGTTTACTTTTACACATCTTGAGGGGAGCAATGTTGTGTAAGGCAGCAGAGATAGTAGAATTGTAAAGCTCTACTAGATCGTCTGGGTTAGAGGTGGAGGGAAGGAAGTTTAGGATGGGGAGGAGGTGTGGTCTAAGTTTGTCTATTGTGATATTTCCGCTTGTTCCTGGTGAGGATGGGCGGGGTCATCAGGTTTGATCTACAGGGGGAGAGACCGTCTAAGATAGCGAAGGACAGTAAATAATGGTCTGTCCAAGCATGGGGTTCAATGGACGTTATTGTTTCGCAATTGAGGTTGGCTACTCAGTCCAAGATTCTACCTTGGACTTGAGTAGGTAGATTCACCCTCTGCTTGAAGCGTAGTTCAGTGAGAGAGTTCATTAAGGTTAGGGCGTGTGGGTCTTTCGGGTCATGTAGACCAAGATTGAAGTCTCCTAGAACTAGTAGTTGTGAAGTTGGTTTGGTATTTTCTGATGAGAACGTTATGTCTTGCTCGAAAGACCAAAATGGGGCTGGGAGGTCTATACAGCAAGTGGGTTGTTAAGGTGCGAGAGTTGGTGAGAGGAATTTTCACAGACAATACTTGGCATGATGTAACACGGTGAAGAGAGGGGGCTCTGAGCCCTAGGCTAGTTCTAGCAATGAAGGCAATGCAGCCATGCATCCAGCAGTTGCATGGCGCCACATCTCAGTTATAGATAGGAAATCAAGTTGAGTTGTTCAGAGGTAATCAGGTCAGCAATATCAACAGCATGGGCTATCATGGATCTTGCGTTGATCAGAGCACATTCGATTAGCAGAGGTTTGTAATTGTTCAGGTTGGTATGGGGAGGGGTGTTACTCTGGACAGGGCAATTATTATTGCATTTGTTAGTTGTAAGTTTGGGTTCTTTCTGGTAGTGCTTTTTAAAGTTAAATAGGTGACAGTAAATGTTAGGGAGAAGGTAGATATTGGTAAGTCTTGAGCCTAGACTAACGTTTCTTGCTGCAGTAGAGCAACGTAGGCTCTGTACAGATTTAATGACATAGCGTTGGATCCATTGGTTTGGTGATGGGGTGCAGTGGGCCCCAATGGGAGGGGATGCATCAATGTTACAGAAGTTAAGATTCAAGTTTAATTGGGCAAGAATTTGGTAGGTTCAATAGTCTGGGTATAGGTCATTAGTCTAAGTGGGGGCAAGAAATGTGTTGTTTGATCCAGGGAGGTCCAGTGCAGTGGAGGGCCATGGTAGTCTGAGGGGTCCTTGATGGGAGCCTGCAGTTTACAGAAGGCTGACCAGTTCTGTGTGGTACGATTGGAGGCTTTAACTGCAGGGGAGTACTGAAACCAATTATTGGTGGCCCCTTGTTCACCCATTGCGTTTTAC
The DNA here is from genome assembly GCF_040938575.1 of Ambystoma mexicanum. Lineage (NCBI taxonomy): Eukaryota > Metazoa > Chordata > Amphibia > Caudata > Ambystomatidae > Ambystoma > Ambystoma mexicanum. Next base: position 413,687,295 of record NC_090934.1, on the reverse strand, counting down.
ACACAGAGGATCCCTTGTGGTCCTCTCCTAGGCTTGGGTAGCCCCCGCTTCCTAAAGCCCTCCAAAAGTTGGGAATATTTTTGTTCATCACAGAAGATCCTTCCCTGACTCTTGGAACCTGTTTTCACCCTTCAGAATCCTGTCCCTAATTAGGCCAGCTCCTTAGAAACCATACTTTGTAACTTTACGCACAACCAAGTGCTTTTACGCACATGGAACATTGATCACAAGGCTCTATTCATCATAGGGCTGGGCTTTCCCTTACAGGTATTGGCAGAGTTTAAGCCTTTATTACATTGACACCGGCTGTACATATTTTACAAAGTGTGTTGTTTGAGTAGTGTTTTACTGTTGCTTTACCTTATTCACTTGTGTTTATTCTAGGGTGTAATAAATTGTAGATTTTCGTATACTAAAGTCTAAGGGTAATTCTGGGTGTCTTACTGTGTGTGCTCATAAACAACCTCAGATTACCCCAACTACTCCTAAGATTTAGCCTTGACTGCTCTCCAAGCTACCATGAATTGGTCTTGCTATATTCCCAGAAGCGTCCCCCGTTTCACTAACAAGGGTGGCATCCTAAAACTCTGTTCACCAGAGGAGAGTTTAGAAATCCATTCTAACGCTTGGTGACAGGGCTGATTTATCTTCTATAGTTGTGTATAAACAGATCATGGTGTTGAAGAAACAGTTGGAGCGGTCACTTGATGTGCCACAGATATCTTGTTTGATGACGGACTGTTGGTACGTCTAAAGTTAAACAAATGATGTGCACGTTCATGGTGCTGACAGAGATTTGGCTCAAGCCAATGAGGGCTATAGACAATTATCTGGCTCTGCTCTAGGCCTTGTGGAAATCGAGTAGGCTCAACATTAAGAGCATTGTCCTTGCCGAAGTTGTGAGCTAGGAGGAGAAAAATAAAAGGCAGACTGGGAGATGAGATTGAGGAAATGAGGAGGGTTGGAGGACCGAAGTAGGGCAGAATAAGATGATGGAACGACAAGGAAGGGGAACAGAAATAAAGAATTCCCAGAGAAATCAGGACTCTTGAATCCTTCTATGAGTTTTGAAGAGCCCTGAAAACCCTTCTTTTTAAATAAGGACATCAGACATTCTCTTGTTTTCTGGTATATGACGCTCCTTAATAAATGGACAATTTTTGATTGATGCTCTTTATTTTAGCTATGCCATCCCAACATCATCTGCGCCTCAATACGATTTAGTCATTGTGTGCGTTCACAAATATATCAAAATCAAATCATAAAGAAATGTGTGAGATCAGAGACTGAAGAAAAAAATGACATTAAGAGAAACGTGCATTTAAATTTAAAAAAACATTTATTCAACTTCTCGGCATGAGAAACCCTGGCCAGCTGAAAATCTCACCAACCTGACTGCGCCCCTCCAGCTTACTGTGGTAAGAACATGGAAGATAATTACTATAAAGCATTCTATGCTTATTACGCTGCTTTCTGCTCCAATAAACCAGCCCACATTAGGAACACATTTCTGTCCAGATCTCCTGGTCTCCCACCTTACGCAACGTACAACCATCCGGAACCTTATGCAACTGACCTCCTTCTCACATGCTAATCGAACACCTGACTCAGTGAGCATTACATGACCTTCCTCCCTCCATCAAACATTCTCGGATCAATTATTCTCCTCGTTATCTTTTGTCATCAATGATTTTTCTTTTGTGCCTTATCACAAAAGCTGTTGCCATCACTGTACCGGAGCCTACGCTCACATGCCTGTACCAACTAATTTTTACTCTCTCATACCTCTCGACCTTGATTGTCTAACTGCTATTTCTTCCTCTAGCTTACATAGGCCTTTAGCACTGTATCTATCCGTAGCCTGTATGTTGATAATACGCTCTACCTGCGAAGACGTTACCCACTCAAGTCTGCAACTATGTATCTATACCTCTTGCATCGACTGATGACCACATTAGCCATAGCCTAGTCCATTGTAACGAGCCTTAATAATCACCTAACCTGGGAAAACTTTCTACTAGACCCGTCATTAACCTATCACTATGATTGTGTAAAAAGTACCCCTTATCACTGTACACACCGTTTCGATTTACCCATCACTGTGTTCACACTGCATGTACTATAGAAATTACTTGAATCATCTCATTACCGCACCTACCTCTGTATACCCAAGCTATGACCTCTGTTGTGACCACGATCTACACTCCTACCATTCACATTGTACTTATCTCCTCCCTCATTGCCCTAACCATCATGACCTCAATCTGTAACAAGTCCCCGTTTGTAAGGGAAGCAAATACCCTGGCTGCTTATGAGAAAGCCACACCACTAGCCACAGGAATAAAACCACCTCTCTGCAACCTTACCAATACCACAAACCTACCACACCTTATCCATAATCAAAGGATAACTAGCATTGGAAGGAACCATGTACAAGACTTAACTGATCGCCATCAGTTCTCACTCTAACAAACCTAACGCCAACCAACCATGTCTCACCAAGTGGAGAAACCGTAGACCCGGCTCCAGATACCTAGACTGCCATCAACTATTATAAATGGGCACTCAACTACTGGCAAATTGTCCCTCATTTAACCACTCCAAATACCCACCATTCACGAACACTAAGCCCTTAATCAGTAGGTCGCACATCTCTGGAATGTCGGCCACTGCTAGTAAAGACATCACCAAGATTACAACTAAGGAAACTCCTAAAATTAAGGGAGCCCTTATTAATGTCAGATCCCTGGTTGCCCACGCACCAGAAATTGCTGCCATTACTACATCTAATAATCGTGACTTCTTCATAGCCACCGAGACATGGCTCCACAAAGCAGCAGGTCCTGCCTTGGCCCCAACAGTCCCAGCCAACTATAACATCATAACGAAAGATATGGAAACCTCCATAGGGGGTGGCCTAGCAATTATCTACAAATGTAACATAACCATCAAAGAGAGAGAACCTAGGATACTCCCGTCTGCTGAGCTACTCACAGTAAAAATAGGGCTAACACCATCTCAAACTATTAGCCTGCATGCAATCTTTAGACCCCCTGGACCACCAGGAACATTTGACGAAGATATAACATCCTTACTGAACATTAACATCAAACCTGGAACCCAAATTATCCTACTCCGAGATATCAACCTGGGCCTTAATGACCCACAAGACTCTAATGCCACTATTCTAGCACACTATTGCCGAAGCTGGCCTCACTATCAAGAACACCGAACCTTGGACTGGGTACAGACATTAACTGCCTCTCAAGTATCACTGCCACTGATCCTTGTGTTTGGACTGACCACCAGTTGATCACATTTACTATCCAGGACATTCCCCAATCCAACATAACTAAACCTAAAGCTCCACCAGCCCTAACCAGGTGCAAAAAGAATATAACAATCACCAACCTCTTACCCTTGATACAGCCCTTCACCAACCATACCTACCTCCCTCCCCACTGATCCTACTGAATTGGTGAATCTGCACAATAATACATTGACACTGCTTTAGATACCATGGCTCCCTTGAAACTGAGCAAAGAGAAACCTCTGGCTCACCTCAATTCCTGGTTCACCCCTAGCTTAAAAGCCCTGCGTAAAGAAAAAAGGCAGGCTGAAACCATCTGGAGAAAGAACCTCACAATTGAGAATAAAAACCTCCTCACCTCTCTCGCTGACCGATACAAAAAATAAATTATACAAACAAAAACAGAAACCTTTAATGAAAGAATTAAAAAAGCTAGCTCAGGTACCAGAGAAATCTTCTCTATACTTAGAGAATTAGAATCCCCCATTGCTCCTACTGCCTCATGCACTAAAAATAAAACTTGGTGCACGAACATGCAAAATGCCCTATGCAACAGAATCACTATGCTCCAAGACAAAATATCAGCCAAAAAATACTCCCTCCACAAGATTGCTCTTGCAACTCAAGAAACCATCCTGCAAGAACTTGATAACAACCAAACCACCCAACCAATTCAAATTCAGATCAATTTCCACTATGGAAGCGGAAAACATCACATCCTCTCAAGCCTTCTAGGTGACTGGGTGACACCTGCCCCATTTGTCATGACCTCCAGCAACTCCTCTTTCAGAACTGGATCTGTCCTAACTAAGCTCAAAGACGCATGGGTATTAGCCCTATTAAAACCAAACTAACCTTGACCCTAATTCCCCCACCAATTTTAAACCAATTACAACAGTACCATATCTCCTTAAAATCTTAGATAGAGCTGCCTATTTCCAGATTCAAGCATATCTGGAGATCAATAACTTACTAGGCACCCGACAATATGGATTCAGGCCAAGACATGGAACTGAGACGGCCCTCATCGATCTCAAGAACCAACTAGATGAACAAAAGGATAAAAAGGTGGAACCTCAATTCTGCTATTACTAGATCTATCTGCTGCATTTGATCTGGTTGACCATAAAGTGTTATGTAACCACCTGAAATCAGCGGCTAACTTCTCCGAAGAGGCGAGTACATGGATTAAATCCTTTCTAGACAACAGAACCATAAGAGTCTTTTCACCCTCTTCAGCAGCTGACCCAGTTCCAATCACCTGTGGCGTAACTCAAGGTTCTTGCGTCTCCCCAACTTTGTACAATATTTTTACAAAGCCACTCTTCGATATGTTGATCATTTGGGTGTCTCATACACTAATTATGCTAACGACACCCAGATCCTCATCCCTATACTTGGAGACTACGTCAATGATATTAACCTTATAAACAAAATCTACCAAATCATCCAAACCTGGATGGCCACTCATGGCCTGTGTCTTAACGATAAGACCGAACTCCTTGTCATCGGATCTACCAAGAAACTAAACAAACTCCCCTCTCAATATAAATCCTTCACCATTGACGGTATCAAAATCAAAGTCGCTAAGGAAGTTGAGACCTTACACTTCTACTTAGATTCAGCCCTTAACCTTAAACAAGTAAACGCCACAGCCTCTGCAACAAGCTACACATGCAAACTCATCTATGCATGTAGACCATTCCTGACTACTGAAAGCTGCATCACGATCGCACGGGCGCTAATCCTATCCAAATTGTACTCTACCTAGGAACCAGCAAATAGAACACTAATAAACTCCAAACTCTCCAAAACAACGCCTTAAGAGCGGACCTAGGGATCCCTAAAGGCAAGCATATTTCCGACGAAAGACGAGCTACCAATTGGCTAGCCATTAATGATAGAATTAAACTTCAAGTACTAAACCCGACCTACAAATACCTCAACAACAAAGCCCCTATTTACCTAATTGAGAGATTTACCAAACATACCTCCATTCACCCTATTAGAAGGGCCCAATCCAACAGCATCGGAGTCCCTAGCCTTAAACTAAAAAGAACAGGAGGATCCAGTTTTTCAGTCCTAGCAGTACAACCCTGGAACTCTATCCCAGATACCTTAAGAGCCTCAGCATCCACCCATGCCATTAAGACCAGCACCAAACTTTGGCTACACTTGAATGACCTACGGCATCCCCAGCCTTGTTCTGTATAGATGTACATAGATGTACCTATCGGCACCTACCTGCACCTCAGCCACTTTTGTATATATGTATATTTCTGCACCCACTTGGAGTCCGTATATATTCCTGTAACTTGTACTGTATCTTGCCGTATCTTGTCTCCTCCCCATCATTAACTTGCACATGTAACTTCTAACCTTCCATGTACTTTCTTTTCCTATGCTATCTCCTTCTTGCTCACATTTAACTGCAAGTGTAAATTTAACCACAATCTTTTGTAAGCGCCCAGCTGCCTGGCGGCCCGGTGTGCTCTATAAATAAACAATACAATGACATACCACATGTCCTCATACGACATGCCCTTAGAACAGCATTACAATACATCAAAATTACATTTATAAGCAATGCATTCCATGAGAGGTAAACAGTATTGCATCTAGGTATAACCATCAGTAACCTAGCTACTAGGTGGATCACAGTAGCTGGATATGTCTACCTGCACACTGTTACACGCAAACAAGTATACTCAATAAAGAACCATATATGATAAGTCATTTATAATGTGCCTGTACGCAAGTGTTTCTAGGCGTGACAAGACAAGGGAGGACAAGACAAATGATCTTACTAGGCCTTGTGTCATTCAGATCGTGCAGTGCGAGAACAAGAAGTGCAAGGTAAAAGGGAGGGGGAGGAGCACAAGGGAGAGAGGAGGGGAAAACAGGGCAGCAATGCAGCGCAACTCAAGGTAGTACAAGGAGAACAAGGGACTGTAGCATTACAGTTACAGCCCCTAAGTGCGTTATAGGCCCAGAGGTAGTGCAAGGATGACTGATCAAGAAAGAGCCTGCTACACAGTGAGACTCTGAGGGTAGCCAAGCAACCAGTCGGTACAATGGTCAGCTAGGTCAGCAGGGGAGGGAGAGAGAGAAAGCAAAGGAGAAGAGGAATGCTTTCAGCTGCTTCCAGAACTTCAGTTGGTCCGGCTAAAGCTTGAGAGGGACATGGAGGCAATTTCAGAGGGAGGCACCTGCAGAGGAGAGAGTGATCTACCCCCCACTCTCTGCCTGGAGAAGCGTCCAACCCTTAGAGAGTTGGAGGTAGCCGAGCGAAGAGCTCGAGAAGGAAGGTATTTTGGAAGAGAGCATTGGATGTAGTGCGGGCCCTAGCCCCAGAAAGCCCTGTAGACACTGCAAAGGGTCTTGAACTTGATCCTTGCAGGCACCGGGAGCCAGTGGAGAGATTTCAGTGCTGGAGAGATACGGTCCCTGGGCTTGAGGCCAAGGGTAAGTCTTGCAGTGCTGTTCTTTATTAGTTGCAGAAGCTTGGGGAGGCTCACCGATGGTCTAAGTGAAATGTAAACATCTTCACTGTTCGGCTAAGTTAGGTCCCACACCCAGTGTTGCAGATATGAGGTCCGGAGGGCTTCCAACATAGTAAGATGACTGTGGTAGCAAGGAGGAAAGCAATGTTAAAATTTCCGGCGCTTTATCCTCTCCATCTTACGGTATTTGCCTAATAAACCCCACCGAAGAGGATCAATGGGTACAATTATGCTCACCATTTGGGACATCCCGGCACAGGTTGCCGTCCTGTATGTGGCAAGCTGGATCAAAACATACGCAAATGATCAGGAGAGCTACACTGTGGGCAGCAACCCTCAGTGTCACCATAAAATGTCCATAACATCAGGGGTGTATAATGTACGTTATGTAATATCAAGAAAAGTATCAATCAGTATTTGGAATTAAATGTTACTTTCTTAGTAAGAGTATGTTCTTTGCCACCATCGTCAACAACCATGACGCGTGCCCTAGTCCATTTAGTGCGTGATAAAGGCCTGTTCCTTGTTTTCATGCTGTAGGAGGTTGTAAAAAGTGGGTACAAAATGACCACATGGCAGACATGAGTGCATACAATCTATACATGTATGCCCTTGAGGTATAGAGGGAAAACCTGGCCAGTTACACCCAAACATTGACCTGATCTTCAAATCTTGCAACACCGTGGTAGCACCAGGCCCTAATCTCCCTTGAAGCTCTGGCAGTGAGATGAATTCACCATTTGGGAAGAGATTCCCAGGCATGTTAGTCCCAACCGTGCCAATGCTCTCATGAGGCCGCTCTCCAGGATTGGCCGTACACTCAATATGCCCCAGATGGGTGTTTTCCCGATGTACGGGTGTTCTATGCCTAGGTGCTTCAGTATCATACTCCATGTTCCTAATGTTGTACTCTAGGGGTCGAAGGGACAGCGTTCAATATAACTACTAATCATGGTCACCTCGAGATGCATTGGTTCTGCAGCGTTCTCTTCTATATTCACATGCAGTTGGGTGGCACATTGTAAATCCTTCCTCGCCCCTCTGCCCCCGAAGGAGATGAAGCTAATCTGTGCGGTTTAGTACAGTTCAAAATCCAGTGATTTTAGTCCACCCCTATCCTATGGGTTGTACATTTCTTCAATTTTCATCCATCTATCACCTGGGCCCTACAAGAATTGGTTGATTAGAATGTCAACTCAGAGAAAAAGCTTGTATTCAATCTAATAGGGACATTAAGGAAATAATATAAGAGCTTCCAAAGCACAGCCATTTCAATCAATGCCATTTTCCCCCCATTAACGATATGGGAAGTTTCTTCCATTTCACAGTTTTAGAGTGGAGAACCTTCAAAAATGCACCAGCATTCCTTACGTAGGGCTATCTAAAAGAAAGTGCCACCCCAAATTAGAACCTCAGTATCAGGGGTGAATCAGAAAACTGTCAAAAAGAAATGATGCTCTTGAGTATGGAGAAAAATATATCAACAATCTAAATAATAAATATTGCCCACAGGGTCAAAATATAAGTGTATAATGGTGAGCTGTGACCAAACAGACAGAAAACATGACCTGATCAAGAAAAAATATGGATTTAATTAAAAACTTTGCAGAATAAATATATGACATCAAGCCAAACAAAAATGGAAGATCACCAACGTAAACCACCAGCAGGTACAAAATAGGGGCTCAAAAAGTATTTTAAAAGTTTTCACAAAAATTGACTAAATCTCATAATATAAACAGCCTGTTAATGTCCAGGGTTTTAGTACACTGATCCTGATACAGTACAACACCAACTACTTTCGGCGACACTTTGAAATCTAGGCAAAACGTGGGGCTGGCTGTTAACCCTGAAAACCACCACACCCAGGTACGTGATCCGTCACAGTGACCATTTTAGATTCGGACTAGTCACTAGGTAGGTCATACTATCTGTAAGGGGGATTTTGTAGGATTTGGCCCAGTTAAACCAGTCCTGAGTGTTACCCAAAATGTATGATATCCAACATTAGTGGGTGCAGGTTAGTGGCTGGAGCACCGACAATCCTGCTGAAACGAACCTCGACTATTTGTCGATTCTCCCCAAAGGGGAGTCACCCCGTTTGAGTCTAGGGAGATGACCCCGCTAAGCAAGACCCTCCCTAGGGGTCTTGGAAAGTGGGAAAGAACTGGGAGCGACTCCCATCCAGGGGACCATGACTCCCATTCCTGTAGGAAAGCCCTGGTCCAGAGTGCATGGTCTTCCATACAAGGGAATTGGAAAGTGTGTTATTACTTCTGTGTTGAATTCATCAAACACAGACATTTCGTCAATCTCTTTGGCTTCAGGTAATGCTGAATCCTGCCAGAACTCGATAGTCAAAGAGGAAAGACACACCCCTTTGGTTTCTGATGGTGTACGTAAAACCACAAGGAACAATAAATCTGAGAGGGTATGACAATGCATTACTTACCGTAAAAGCATTTCTGATGGTTGCATCTGCTTAGATTCACATGCTGTGCATAGTCCGACATCCAGTGGTCACTGCAGAGTATTGCATTTTGTTTTTTGTAGTCGAAAAGGGGACATCGACAAGGCGTGTCTGTAACACTATCCCTATAGTGACGTGCAGTTTACCCACAATCCCTCACGAGTCGAGGTCCCTCCGTTTGTAATTATTTTCTGCCCTGATGGAGCCTATTAGATGTGATCGAGTACAGAAAAGAGAGAGAGATAAAGGATGTCCATGTTCCTTCCATCCGAGCAGGGAGGAAGGGTGGGCGCATGTGAATCTAAGCAGATACAACCATTAGAAATGCTTTTACAGTAAGTAATGCATTGTCTTCTGATGTTTGTTAATCTGCTTAGAATCACATGCTGTGCATAGACTAGCGAGCAGTACCCAGAGTTGGGTTGTGAGAAGGAACAGTAGAGAAAAGATGTCTTAATACTGCTTGTCCCACCTGGGAATCGGATCTAGAGTGGGCATCTAGACAGAAGTGTTTTGTAAGGGTGTGAACAGAACTCCAACTTGCCGCTTTGCAAATGGATTCAAGAGGGACATTTGCAATGAATGCTATGGAAGCCCCACTGCCTCGAGTAGAATGTGCTCTCGGCTTGAAGGGTAGTTCTCTCTTAGCAAGAGAGAAACAGAGTGATGCATTGGACAATCCCTCTAGATATAGTGGATTTTGAAACTACATCTCCTTCTCTTACTGCTGCCACCAAGACAAAGAACTGATTAGTCTTTCTCAGAGGTCTAGTTCTTTCCATATAAAACAGGACGGCTCTGCGCACAACCAGTGTATGCAGGCTCCTTTCTCCCATATTTGAAGGGTTTTGAAAGAACGTTGGTAGTTCTACTGACTGGTTGACATGGAATTTAGAAATACATTGTGGTGCAAACCTAGGATGTGTGCGTAGAACCACCTTATCCTTGTCAACTGTTACAAAGGGGTCTAGTATGGAGAGCGCTTGTAGTTCACTCACTCTCCTAATGGAGGTGATAGCTATTAAGAAAGCAGTTTTAAGAGTGAGGTTCTCAAGGGATGCTTTGTGCATGGGTTGAAAGGGTGAGCCCATAAGCCTGGTAGTACTACATTTAGGTCCCATCCGGGAGCTGGGTTAGCTATAGGAGGGTGTATCCTCTTTACTCCCTCCATGAACGCTTTAATAACTGGGACTTTCCACAATGAAACTGTGTTGAGAAGTGGTGTATGCGGAAAGTGCAGCTAGATGACCTTGCATCTTTGGAGGGAGCTGTAAATGTCCAAATTCTGGGACCTCAGGAGCCAGGCTGCCAAGTTCATGGTCTGTGGGCATGGGTGTATCGCCTTGCCCCTGTCCTGTGACAGCATGTTGTACAGGCAGGGTAGTTTAACCGGTGGAGATAGAGACATCTCCATCAGGTGAGCGAACCATGGCTGCCGGGCCCACATAGGGGCCACTAGTATCATGGTGACTGGTTCCTGGTGCATCTTGTGCACTATTTTGTTGAGAAGGGGAGTCGGGGGGGGGGGGGGGGGCATTAGGGGGGTATCGCGTAAATAAATTTCCCTGACCATGTTATCCAGAGACCGTTCCCCTTGGATCGGTTCTGGGGGTACCTCGAGGCGTAATCTTGGCATTGGGAGGTCTCCAGAGTTGCAAAAAGATCTATTTCTGGGAATCCCCATTGTGTGAAAACATCGAAGACGATGTCTTCTCGTAACCACCATTCGTTATCTGCGGGCAGAGGTAAGTCTCTGCTGAGTTCCCCTGGTACATGTTGTGACAACTGGAACATGTTGTGCTTGAGAGCCCACTTCCAGATGTTCTGGGACAGCTTGGACAGTCCTGGAGAGTGAGTGCCCCCTTGCTTGTTCAGGTAGTACATGGCTGTGGTGCTGTCTTTGAGGACCATCACTGTCTTCCTTTGCAGGTGTGCCTGGAAAGCCTTCAGTGCTTTGAAGATCGCTAGCAGTTCCAGCAAGTTTATGTGTTTGGCTGCTACATAGGAGTCCAAACTCCATGTGCAGTCTGATGGGAGAGGTGAGCCCCCCCCCCCATACTGTGAGGGATGCGTCTGTGGTTAGAGTGGCTTCCACTGCGGGGATGGCAAATGGTTTCCCTATTACAAGGTTTTCCTTCGACCACCACCGCAGTGAGAGAACCGAGGCCTGTGAGACCACCACTAGATCGTCCCATTGTCTGCTAGCCTGACACCACTGGATGTTGAGCCACTCTTGCAGTGGGCGCATACGCAGGCATGCTTGAGGTACCAAATATATACATGACGCCATCATTCCTAGCAAACGCATTGCTTTGCGTACCGTCACCTCTCGACCGGCCACATATTGAGGGATCTGAAACAGCATATTTTGGACCCTCTTGTTGGAGGGGAAACGAGGCCACCCTTTGTTCGAATTAGAGCCCAGAGGAATTGTTTGATCTGGCGGGGGTCTAGGCTGGACTTCTCGTTGATGGAGAAGCCCATTTGGAACAAAAGGTCTACAGTCTTTTGGGCATTTGAGAAGCATGTCTCGTAAGAATCCCCTGTTATGAGCCAATCGTCGAGGAAAGGGTATACTGGGATGGACAACCTGTGCAGGTGGGCCGCTGCCACTGCTTTCGTGAATACTCTCGACGCTGAAGCTATGCCAAAGGGTAGCACTTTGAACTGGTAGTGTTTGCCCTCTATCATGAACCTGCAGTATTTTCTGTGCGCTGGCAACATTAAAATATGAAAGTATGCATCTTTCATGTCCAGTGTTGTCATTTAATATCCATGTGAAAGCAGGGGGGATTACTTCCTGTAAGGTCACCATGTGAAATTTTTGAGGTTTGACAAATTTGTTCGCTGGGCGCAGATCTAATACAGGGCGCATGGTTAAGTCCCTTTTGGGTACAAGGAAGTACACTGAATAAATACCTTCCATTACCTGTGATAGAGGCACGACCTCTATTGCTCCTTTTAGTAGCAGCAGTTCCACTTCTTGAAGAAGGATGGCAAGGTGCTCTGGTGATGGGCATCGTCCCCTTGGGGGTCTGTACGTGGGGGACAGACTGAATTGTTTGCAGTAACCGCGGGCTATAGTTGACAATACCCAGTGGTCTGATGTTATTCCCTCCCATGCTGGTAGGAAAGATGTTAACCGGCCCCCGAGCGGCGATGCATGGGAGGGGACCCGAACCTTCGGGTCATTTGGTGTTGGTAGCAGGGGAACCTCTGGGAGTGGGGCCCCGACCTCTACCCTTGCCACGACGTTGTCCCCTTTGAGTGTATTGGCAACTGGTTCCCTGAGTAGAGGACAAGTTGCCTCCAGTGTACTGCTGCTGCTGTTGACGTTGGCCTTGAAAAAAGAGTTTGTTGCCGAATCCTCGCTTATTGGGAGGCCTTGAGATCTGGTCTAAAGTCTTTAGGGTGTCGAAATCCTTCTTAGCGTTCTCCAGTGCGTCGTCCACCACTTTCCCAAAGAGGTTAGAATCCTCGATTGGTTTGTTTATGAGTGACGCCTGGGTCTCTGGCTTAAAACCCGAGTTCCGGGGCCAGACATGACACTTCAGAAGTATCCCCTGGACTAAAGAACGGCCAGCCGTTTCTGCAGCATCAAGTGTGTTTTTAATGATGCTCTGGTTAACCAGAGTTCCTTCAGTTTCAGTGGTTATTAAGCAAGTTCGTAAGGGCTCAGGGACTTCGAGGTCTTGGCGTAACTTCCCCCATTGGGCATCAGCATAACTTGCCAGTAAGGTATTGGTATTGGCAATTCTGGTGGAAAAGGCTACCAAGGCTGTAATTCTCTTACCCAGGGTGTAGAGTTTCTTTCCTTCCTTGTCCGGGGGTGCTTCGCTAGTTGATAGCGGAACCCCTGCCCTTTTCCTTGTGGTAGTTACTACCAAGGAATCTGGTATAGAGTGACCCTTAATGTATAATGGGTCCGATGGAGAGGGAGTAAACAGTTTTTCAATTCTTGGGTTGACCCCCTCTAACCAACGCAGGTGTAGACAGTGATGGGGTGATTTGTCTCTTAACTGAGGCGAGGAGGGGAATGGTCTGGCTAGTGGGAGGTTTTTCCCTGATGATTTTTTCTACAAAATCAATATCGGGAGTAATTTCCCCAGTCTCAATTTCAAAGTGCGCTGCTGCTTTCCGTAGTAGCACGTTGCAAGTGGGTTGGTCATCTATAGGTGACTGGTTCCTGACCGGTGTGGTTTGAGGAGAGGAAAGGTTCAGGATCTCGGTCTGTAGACGCTGTTGGGGACTGCCAAGGCTGTGAGCCACCTTCATCTGGGTCTTCTTCGAAGCCCCCCCCACGTATGTCAGGGTTTTCCTCAAAACCTCCTTCTTCAAGGTTCTGTTGGTCTTCACTATTTAAGAACTCCTAATCCTCTTGGAAGTGAGTCTTCTTCAGTGAGGTCATAAGTATTAGTTTCCTCTTGAAGGGGGTCAAATAGTCTAGGATATTTAGCCCTGGGGACCTCATGAAGTGCCTCTCTTGGCCTTTTGGGTGTTTTATGTTCAGGAGTGGACATAAATCTATCCAGCTTGTCCATGCATGATTGGAATCTCTCAAATGTCCAATGTGGTAACCCAGAACGGTCTGGAGGCGAAAAGGGCGGCTCCTCTGCCTGCAGCCGTCTATCTCTGTCCCATAACATCGAGGATAAAGTCCCTTCGCCTTCTGAGAAACCTAGGGCCTTCCTTCGATGGCGGGAGTGGTCCCTGCCTCCCTTCCGGCATTCTCGGTGTCTCCCCTGCCTTGTAAGCGGGGTTCGGCGTATCACTTGCCATCCGTCTCTGGCCGTCAGTGGAAACTATACGAGCCAAGCTCTCGACGATTAATTTCTCCGTCGAGGGTTCGGCTGGCATCGTGCTGGGCGGTGCGGAGTCTCTTTCCGCGACAGTCGCACTCTTACGAGGCACATCGCCTGGCGTTTTGGTGGTAGTGCCCTTGTCTGCAGGTAGCCCAGTCGCTAGTCGCGTCTGTTGTGGCGCGGAGGGCTTGCGACCCTTACGGTCGGTGGAGGACACCGGTAGGCCCGGCATCTCAGTTGGCGCTAGGGCTTTCTTTGTCTTTGACGAAGAAGTGCCATGGGTTGTGTGCTTATGCTTATGTTTTCTGTGTTCGTTAGTGTCGCTTGGGTGTTCATCCCCATAAGTAGGGCATGAGCCGAACTTGTCGAGGCCGGGGACAGACGCTGAGGAGTGAGTACGCTCCCTTGAGAGATCTAGAACCTCCGAAACGGAGGTCGGGTTATCACTGTCCTCGTCACACTCGGCGGCGGGTGAGGAATCAGCTCTGGACATAGTGTAGGCTACCCACCTCTTGACCCTGCAGTCTTTTAACGTTTTTGGGCGAAGACGTTTACAGGCTGAACAGCCGTCCTCGTTGTGGTCGAGGTGTAAGCAACGGTTACATCGCTTGTGCTGATCTTTCCCTTACAGCGTGGGCAAAATTTAAACAGAGTCCTCTCCATAGCTGAGGATACAATTAAAAGTGATAACGACCCCGAAGGAAAGGGGGGTGAAAGAGAAAGGCATTCTTAGAAGAGAAAAATGTCCCACGACCCCCACTCTTCCCTACTGTTTTAGGCCGGCGAAGCCGGGCCACATGTTCAGCAGCGCCGAAGGGTCTCCTCCGTCTAAGTCACCGCCAAAGTTCTTACTCGGCGGTGAAACAGCTTCGCAGTCGAAGGAGGGATCTAATGTAATGTATAATAAATAACGACCAAAGGGTCGAGTAAATGTTTTGCAATTTCTCTCGAACGAGCTCTGCTTTAAGGCGACCAATATCTGGGCGGAAAAAAAACAATCTGAGGGACCTCGACGCGTGAGGGATTGTGGGTAGGGTACACTGCACGTGACTAGAGGGATAGTGTTACAGACACGCCTTGTCGACGTCCCCTTTTCGACTACAAAAAACAAAATGCAATACTCCGCAGTGACCACTGGATGTCGGACTATGCACAGCATGTGAATCTAAGCAGATTACAAACATCGGAACAGGTAATATTATCCCAACCAATAATATCGCCATGTATAAGGTCGTCAGGAACAGCCATAGGACGATATTAATAGGGATAATTTTTGGGGTAAATCGGAGCAGGGGTGTCTCCAGCTCCCTTTTAAAGGATATGGGCGTTGTGGGCATGTCCCACGCAGGTTTAATGGGTTAACATTGCCGCAAAAAATATGGCGCGATTCTTAAATGGCGATAATTTTGCGGGGATATTAACACATGGAACCTCAGAGTGAAAGAGAATCCTTCGCAGAGGCGAGCCTCTGACAAGAGCAGACATGTTAGACTGCGGACCTGGCGGTAGCGTGAAGAGCGAACTGATCGCGGGCAAGACACCAGGAGGCTAGCATTCTGAGCGGCAGAGTCTGAATTAACGACAGACGGTAGAGAGATCGTCTTGCCAGTTGGTGTGACCACATGGAAGCCGTGGTTGGCCTGGGGTCTGTTAGCTGAGTCCAAGACGAGACTGCAGTGGAGAAATCAAATCCCCAATCTCCACACAAGAAGGGCAACTGCGAAGCGGGGAAGAGTAAGGGTAGTGACCGCTCCAGGAAAGGTAACGCCACTGAGAGGGACAAACAATTGTATACAGGGCTGGATAAGCCACACAGGTTACAGGAGCCAAGAAAACCTGCATGCAGGGTACTGGCCAACGCACAATCGAGGCCCAGCTAAAGTAAGCCTAGCTGGGGCAAAAGGGCTTTGGAGAGCTCAGGAAAGTCAAAGTGGTGGGAAATATTTCTCTTTACAGCACCTTTTCTTCCATTTCTATGGACCCCCAAACATTTGCTTTTATTTTTGATTCTAAAATGCTTTTTTTAGAATTTGTTATTTATATATAAATTGGCTATTTATAAACATTCTTAATACCCAGAGGTTTCGAAGCGTGGACCAGGGGATCGAATTTGTGGTGCTCCGTGTCGTCTTGCTTCCAAGGCGCGCGTGTTGCCCCTGAGCCATCCTCCCAAGGCAATGCAGTGAAGCCTTAACCTTCACTACACTGGCTTTTGCTCATTTTGTCATGGGGAAACAGACAAGTCTATCATGGTGTCAGTACTGGGAAACATCGTTTCCCTTAGTCTTGTTACTTTGTTACTACTTTTGGTAACTTGTTATCACTGTCAATTTCTATCATTGTACAATGCATCTTGCAATGCAGTACAATGGGGTACACTATTTGTTTTGCCTTAGACTAACACTCAAGAGTATTTTTGGTTACTCTAGGTGTGCCTAGGACAAGCTGGTGGCAGCAGTTAGTTTTTCCTATTTTCTGGTGTCATTTATTTTAGCCTTACTGCGTTTGCTGCGTTTGGCTACCAACTGCAGCTAGTGTCCAAATATGGACGTGCCACGTTTGTCCCTTGGCCATCTTGTCTTTAACTCTTCTTCCGGGCCTGCGATGTCAGGAAAATCCTTATATGGACTTCCAGTACCTGGGAAAACACAGGCTTTTGGCAGGCTACTGCAGGGTCATGGGTGTTTGCTGCCAGGAAGCGGGTTGGGACTGTCTGGTCTCAATCCACAAACTGGTTTCGGTGCGTGTGCGTGCACGTCTCTGTGCGCGCGCGCATGTGTGTGTGCGTCTCTGTGCGCGCGCGCGCATGTGTGTGTGTGCATCTCTGTGCGCGCGCGCATGTGTGTGTGTGTGCATCTCTGCGCGCGCATGTGCGTCTGTCTGCATGTGCGTCTGCACGTCGGTGCGTGTGTTTGTGTGTGCGCGCGTGCGTGCGTGATCTGTCATTGACTAGAGGGAGTTTCAGCTCTTATCTGGCTTTTAGAATAAAAAGAGGACCCCAGCACCCATTCCAGAGAGAACCTGGAAGAAACTGAAGGAGTCAAGAATGCGGTCCACCTGCAATGCAAGGAGACCGGAGACCTGTTGGATAAAGGCCTGGCGATCAAATTCTGCCGCTGTCCTGGGACAGCCCCGTCTTGTGAAGATCTCGAGCAGTCCTGTGAAGAAGCTGAGACCCGTGGGGGGAACATCTATTCTCGATGTCCGCTCCAAAAGGAGCCTTCATAAGTGCACCTGGACCGCCCAGTAGCTGACCAGCTCTGAGTTTGGGCTACTGTACTGCAGACGTCGCCATTATGAGCAGAGGCCTGGAACTTGGGTGATCCTCAGCTTGTGCTATAAGACTCAACTCTACAAAATGTGGTCCTAGCATCAAGGGGACCTGAGATAGGAGGCGAGGTCTCACTGCGGCAGGTGAATCCTCTTGCGTCAGTGACCATCATCTGAAACTGCTTACCTGCGTCCAGTCCTGTCCCGAGAGGGGCCCTGCATCGAGTTCTTTTGCATTTCCCGAATGGAAGACCTTGCCCTAACATTAGACACAAACTGAAGGGCTCAAACCTGCAGCCCGTTGGTATTAAGGGCTCAAGCTGACGGCAGGAAAAGCAAACCTTAGGCCCTCTTCAGCAGACCGGCCAAGTCTGACAAAGAATCGGAGTACAGGGTGAGTTGTAAGGGAGTAGTTTCTTACCTGTAACTCCATTTCTCCAGCATTGGTATCTTTCATGGATTCACATGCTTAGAATATTCCCCGTCGTCAGACTGGGAACCCTCGGTACACATATATATAGTCATTTCCAATAGGAAAAACTTCTGCCCTATCCCCGTCTGCGTCCTCTACGGGGCCGCCCACGTACGCCCCGTTGGACGTGATGGTATATAAGCCCCGCCCCCGCGGGTCCCTTCAGATTTCGACCCCTCCAAGATAACGGGGGGAAAACTTGCTTGCATACCAATCTTCCACATTGCAGTCCGGGGAGGCCGGAGGGCGCATGTGAATCCATGAAAGATACCAATGCTGGAGAAATGGAGTTACAGGTAAGAAACTACTCCCTTCTCCAGCATTGGATCTTTCATGGATTCACATGCTTAGAATAGATTGTAAAGCAGTAACATCAAGAAGGAGGTGAGAGTGCAATGTAACTTACAGTCGTAGAGACACCCCCAAACACTACCGTTTACACCATGTATGTAAGCAACAACTTATTATACTGATACGAAACGGATTTTCGCCATACAATGCTATGTCATATGACTCAGTATGCACCCCTTGCGCACATATCTACCCAACCACTTATGTTTAGGTCAATAAACTATGCACCTCCATGTATACACTCAGAAAAACCAGCTGAGGCCAAATAATAATAATAATAGGCAGCATTTTACTTGAAACTTTGGCTTACCTCATTGAAAAAGGTGGCGAAGCACTGCCCTTCCCATTTGTACCTCATCCGCGTGCTGCTTTTCCAGGCAGTAGTGGCGCGTAAACGTGTGCGGAACAGACCATGCCGCCGCCTGGCAGATGTCCGTCAGCGGAATTCCTGCCCATAGAGCCACGGAGGAAGATGTCGATCTCGTGGAATGGGCTCTGGGACGATGTAGTAGAGGTCTCCCGGCCTTGGAATGACACAGGGTAATCGCCGAGGAGACCCAGCGAGCCAGACCTTGTTTGGAGATAGCCTTACCCCTAGCCGAGGGGCCGTAGGCGACGAATAGCTGTCTGGTGGTTCTGATATCTTGCGTTTTTTGTAGGTAAAATTTTAGTGCCCTTTTGACGTCCAGAGTGTGCAGAGCCTTCTCCGCCGTCGACGAAGGAGATGCAAAGAAAGTAGGGAGTACCAGGGTCGAGTGCTTATGATAGACCGACGGTACTTTTGGGATGAATGAAGGGTTAGTTGATAAAATAACTTTGTCCTTAAAGAACCTCAGATATGGAGGGTCTATGACCAGTGCCTGTAGTTCCGACATTCTTCTAGCCGAAGTGATGGCAACTAGGAACGCGAGTTTCCAAGATAGAAATTGTAGAGATGAAGAGGACATTGGCTCAAAGGGAGGCTTCATTAAGGCAGCTAGAACCGTGTTCAGACTCCACGACGGTGGGAACCGTTTTTCCGGAGGGAAGGTTCTAAACAGACCCTTCATGAAATGCTTCACTAGCCTGTCACTGAATAGTGGAGGGGACTGTCTTCTTCTGGTAAATCTTGAAACAGCCGCCAGGTGTACTTTGATTGACGATGATGACAGTCCGCTTTCCGCAAGATGAAGAAGATACGGGAGGATTTGCTCCGGAGTTACTTCCAAAGGTTGTATATTTTGTTGTGTTTGACACCATATACAAAACCTTTTCCATTTGCTTGCATATGATTTGTTAGTGGACGGGGCTCTGGCCGCCTGCAGAATCCTTCGGCAATCAGTCGAGACTTTTAGGTTCCCGAACTCCGAGAAGTCAGGAGCCATGCAGTTAAGTTCAGGCTGTCCGGATTGTGGTGCCACACGGTCCCCTCGTCCCTGGACAGGAGGTTCGGTACTTTCCTGAATGGTATCGGCTGATCCAGCGACAGATGAAGGAGGTCTGAGAACCATGGTTGCCTCGGCCAGCGCGGGGCCACTAGGATGACCCGGCAATTGTACCTGTGGATCCCCTGGATCGTCCTCCGTATGAGGGGAAATGGAGGGAAGGCGTAGAGGAACTTGCCTGTCCACGGAAACGAGAACGCTTCCCCCAGGGAGTCTGTTTGGGGCCATCTGCTCGCGAACTGAGCACATTTTCGGTTTCTTTCCGTGGCGAAGAGATCGATCGACGGGGTCCCCCATCTTTCGAAGATTTCCCCGAGTTGAGTGGAGTCCAGCTCCCACTCGTGTATTTGTGACATCGTCCTGCTCAGGGAATCCGCCTGTAAGTTCTTCGCTCCCGGTAGGTGGTATGCTACTAGGGAGATGTGGTGTTTTAAAGCCCAATGCCAGATCTTTTGAGCTTCCTTCGAGAGGGTCCTGGATCTGGTGCCACCCTGTTTTATCAGGTAGAACATAGCTGTCGTATTGTCCGTGAGCACTCTTACTTTTGACCCCTTGATGTGTGGGAGGAAAGATTTCAGGGCCCATCTCACCGCTCTTAGCTCCAGGACGTTGATATGTAGGCGAGATTCGGTCGACGACCACCTGCCTTGGGTTTGGTGACGTGACATGTGTGCTCCCCAGCCCGACAGAGAGGCATCTGTAATGATGGTGTTCTGAAATTCCGGCTCCTGCAAGGGGACCCCTCTGTCCAGGTTGCGCGCCACTTTCCACCATCGGATGGCTTTGATAACTCGTTCGTCGTCGACTATTATCTTGTCCGACCAGCGGCCTGTGGCCTGCTTCCATCTGTCTGATAGGAACTCCTGTAGAGGTCTCATGAACAACCGGCAGTTCACGACTAGGTGGATGCACGATGCCATGGAGCCGAGGAGAGCCGCATATTTTCTTGCTGACAACCTTCTCTGTAAACGAAGTTGGCTTGTCAGGTGTTTGATTTTCAACAACCTTTCCCGGGATGGTTTCACTAGTCCCGTGTGGGTGTCGAATTGAGCACCTAGGAACTTCAAGCTCTTCGAGGGCTTTAGTGAAGACTTTTCGTAGTTCACTGCAAATCCCAGACGCTGTAGCAGTCGCAAGGTGGTCAATAGGCTGTCGTTGGTCGACGCTGGGGAGGATCCCCTCACGAGCCAGTCGTCGAGGTACGGGTAAACGTGATGCCCTTCCTTCCGCAGCCAGGCTGCTACGGGTGCTAGGCACTTTGTAAAGGTTCTTGGGGAGGACTTCAGGCCGAAAGGGAGCACAGTAAATTGGTAGTGTGTTTGGCCGACTAGGAACCTCAGGAACCTCCTGTGGTGAGTGCGCACCGGAATGTGAAAATACGCATCTTGAAGGTCCAGAGACGCTAGGAAATCGTTCTTTTGGACCGATCTGATTACCTCCTGTAGAGTAAGCATCTTGAACTTTTGACTCAGCAGGGTTTTGTTGAGGTCCCGTAGGTCGAGGATGGGGCGCCACTTCCCGTTTGGTTTCTTTACTACGAAGCAGCGTGAGTAAACCCCTAAGCCTCTCTGTGAGGCAGGTACTAATTCGATGGCGCCTTTTTTTAGCATGAGCGCAACCTCTCGACGCAAGACGCTTAGGTGTGGTTGAGACAGGCATATCGGTGGACGTTTTGGAGGTCTGGATTTGAATCTTAGGGAATGTCCCAGTCTCACCGTGTCCAGAACCCACCGATCTGTCGTAATAGACTCCCATTCCTCGACGCAACTTGACACTCTCCCTCCTAGAACGTCATTGTTGATCTTTTTGTTTTCCCGTCGACGACGAGTAAGTGGGACGTCTCTTAGAGGCCTGGAAATTTCTGCGTCGGGTCGAGGACTGTGAGGCGCGTCTATAACCTTGGGACGGATATGAAGACCTCCCGAATGCTCTATCCCTGGATCCCGCAAATCGTGCGTTTCCCGTAGCTCCTCTAAAGGGGCGAAAGGAACGAAAGGGCTTACCGCTTTGGAGGGAGCCCAGCGAGCGCGCCGTCTCAGAGTCCTCTTTCATTCCTTTCAAGGCCTCATCCACCTTTTCGCCAAACAGGTGGTCACCTTCGAAAGGCATGTCGACGACCTTATATTGCACCTCGGGTCTAAAGTTGGTGCATTTGAGCCAGGCCTGGCGTCGTAGAACCACTCCATTGTTAATTTGTTTGAACCCCGAGTCTGCCAGGTCCACCGCTATATTGATAGCATGGTTCGAGGCTTCTTCTCCTTCACGAACCAGGGACATAGCTGATTTTCTGTGTTCTTCGGGGAGGTGGTCCAAAATGGGTGCCAGTCTGTGCCACATCTCCCTGTCATACCTGGCCATGATTGCCAGGGAGTTCGCTGCTTTCACTGTTGACGCTCCCACTGACAGGATCTTCTTACCGAAAGCGTCTTGGCGTCTAGCTTCGGAGTCCGGCGGGGTAGAGCACTTATGCTGGGCCTTTGCCTTTCTCGTCGCCGCCGCCGATACCACCGAGTCAGGCGTGGGTTGCGCAGAGAGGCATTTTGGCGTCGAATCTGGAACTTTAAATTTCTTCTCTACGCGGCCTTTGACCGCAGGTTCCGAGAATGGATGCCGCATGGTTTGGACGCCCTCTTTCCATACGTGGTCCAGTATCGGTATCGAAAAAACGGAACGCCTATTCTTGCCCATGTGGTCAAAGAGGAAGCAGTCCTTCTTTTCTTCTTGTTGGGTCAAACCGAACTCCTTGCAGGCTTTTTCCATCATGGAATGGAAGGCCCCTATGTCGTCCGGTGGAGATGGGTGAATGGGACTTTTCGGAGGATCCACCTCCACATCCGAAACCCATGACGGGTCTCGACGGCGAGAGGGAGATATTAGAAGCTGACCCCTGTTCAGAGAGGGAGTCCGAGAGCTCACCTTCTTCCTGGACTGTTGGAGCAGTTGGGCCCACGACCGATCTAGTCGGGCGGTGTGAAGGTCCGGGCTCGTCGACGAGGGGAGTCGTCGGAGCAGGCGGGAGCCTTTCGTCCAGGGACTTCAAGAGCGAGTGTAAGGAGGAAAGTACCTCCATGGAGAGAGTAGCCTGGGCGTTTGGAGGCTGGGTGAAAACTTGAGAGCAGGTTGCACCAGAAGGAAATCTGGGCCGTAGCCCCAGGTCTTCCGGGCTCACTATTCTGAAGCCGTCGTCCTCTTTGGAGGCGATCGAAACTGGCTGTTCTTGTAGCAGTGTGTCGGGTAGCCCCATGTCGAACGTTTCTGGCCTCCAGGCCTGGAACTCCGTCGACGAGGGAATCGTCGTCGACGATGAGCCCGTTTGAAAGGCGGGGGACTGTGACGGAGTGGGCACTTGGATCGTCGCCATCGTCGTCGTCGTCGACGGAAGGCCTGCAGGTGGCTTAGGCGGTCCCGCCTTCGCGGAGCTCTCCCTGTGTTTATCCGCCTCTCTACTCGTAGCTGATCTTTTCTGATCGCTCGAGGAGGATTTTGGCCTGTCCTTGTCTTTCTTCGACGAAGAAGAAGAGGAAGATGATTTCTTCGTCGATTCTTTCGAGGAGGCCTTAGAGGAATGACTTCGAGGCACGTCCTTCCCCGTAGGCCGTGATTTTTTGGCCGGAGGTTCCGACGGATGTGAGCGTCGGGAGGCTTCTGATGTTTTCGCTGAGGCGATACTGCGCACCGATCCTACCTCCGATTGAGGGTACGCTCCAGCGCCGTCGTTCAGCCACGAGACCAGTCGCCGATTCCGGTCCTTCAGGGTTTTTTGGGAAAACCCCTTGCAGATATCACATTGGTCCGCCGAGTGGTGGGGGTGAAGGCAGTAGATGCAGTCAAGGTGGCCATCCCCTTCATAAACCTTCTTTAGACCGCACGTGGCACACGGGCGGAAAAGAGGCTTACCCGACATTATTGTCAGATTAACTAACAAAACTCGTAGGAGTTGGAAGCGGACCAAACAGACCAACTCGCAGGAGTTAGAAACAATCGATAAGTATTTGAAGAAAATACACGAGGAGATCCCACTATCTTTGGAGACGGTTGAAATCTGAAGGGACCCGCGGGGGCGGGGCTTATATACCATCACGTCCAACGGGGCGTACGTGGGCGGCCCCGTAGAGGACGCAGACGGGGATAGGGCAGAAGTTTTTCCTATTGGAAATGACTATATATATGTGT
Organism: Ambystoma mexicanum; assembly: GCF_040938575.1. Classification (NCBI taxonomy): domain Eukaryota; kingdom Metazoa; phylum Chordata; class Amphibia; order Caudata; family Ambystomatidae; genus Ambystoma; species Ambystoma mexicanum. Next base: position 413,663,520 of record NC_090934.1, on the reverse strand, counting down.
ACCGAGGGTTCCCAGTCTGACGACGGGGAATATTCTAAGCATGTGAATCCATGAAAGATCCAATGCTGGAGAACAATACTTACCTGAACCCCTAACTCCCTTTTAAAGGTTTTGATTTTAACATCCTTGCAAAGATAAACCGGAAGCTCAAGCAGTGGCAGCCACGCTAGACATAGATTTGGTCTCATGGCAATTTATGTATGCCACCTTAAAGAAATGTAAATTCGACCTTAATTTCATAGCTAGAGTATGCCTACTATATACATCCTTGCTCGCTAGAGTCTGCTCCAACAGGCTGCTCTCAACCCTGATGCACATCGCCAGGGGCACGACTTATTTGAAAGTCGGAATCAGTTTAATATTTGTTTTAGTTGTGACTCTTAAGACGTTTAACATCTAGATTTGATTTTTGCTTGTGCGCCAAATTATGCATTTTTAGAAATTATATTTTAAAACTTACCTGACTCACTCCTACTCGCTTGCCTTGCTAGTGTAACAAAGTTGATGTGGGCAAGATTTGAAGACTCTGTATTTTGGCACACACGAGATACGAGACAGGAGTGAACTGCAGCCCCCCAGAAGGACTGTAGTCCTTCTGCAGTACTTGTTTCGTCCACAGGCGCGAACGTGCCGGCGCGAACAAGACCAGCGAGTCTGTGCAGGTCCGTGCGCGTTCGTGCAGCTCTGCAGCCCACTCTCTCACAAAACCGTTGTAAGGGGTAGGTACAGCACCTCTTCTCTGCCATTATACTATATGGGGGATACCAAAGGGAATCTCCAGCAAAGCAGAAAATGTTTTCCCTACTCTTAATGAAATATCGAACAAACATAACCATAACAGCATTGTTAAATCTATGCGAAATGCCAGTTTACATACCGAATTAACCATTACCCTGTTAAATACTCGCTCATTGGATAAACATTGTACGGAATTGCATAATTATATCCAAGAGCATAAGCCAGATATGATGTGCCTTACGGAGACATGGCTCATGGAAGCACATGGACCGACCATAGAACTGGTAACCCCTCCTGGCTACGTGTTCTTAGGGAAGCATAGAGAGAACAATATCAGGGGGGGGGGTGGGAGGGAGGGGAGTGGCCATAATCTGCAAAAAGCAGTTGGGGTTTTATGAGGCCAAAACAGAGTGCACTGGATGTGACATTATCCATGTGAAACTGACCTCAAACCCAAACTATAGTCTGAATTTGGTCTTACTCTACCGCCTGCCAGGAGAAGTATGTGATTTTAACGATGATTTAGTAAAGTTGATTGCACCTATGTTGACTACGAATTCAGGACTGGTTATATTGGGCGACTTTAATTTATGGAAAAATGACAAGGCAGACAAGAAAGCACTTCTCTTGGAAAAAATGATGAATACTCATAATATCACCTATTATAATACTGAACCCACACACAACAAGGGACACATCTTAGACTGGGTCGGTGGGGTAAACGTCCAATTTAGGCCTATCTCCACCACTCCATGTATCTGGTCGGATCACTACTTTGACATGTTGCCTTGGGCTTCCTGTAAAATCTGTAAGGCACATACGGTTAAATTACGAAATTTCAAGAATATCACTTTAGATATTTTAACGACCAGTGTGGAATCACTCATAAATAAAACAGATGACTGATGATCCTGAGAGACTTATAAAAGTCTACAATGATGTCATGTTAGAAATGTTAGCTAAATATGCACCCATGAAAGATAAAACAGTTAAAGACCTGCCCAATCGTCATAAGTGGTTCTCCCCTGCACTAGCTGAACTGAAAACCAGCAAAAGGCAGGCTGAGCACACTTGGCATAAAAACAAAACAAAGGATAATTTTCTGGCCTCGAAACTTATCGAAAAGCATTACAAGATGATGACCATAGAGGCCAAAAAAATCTTTTTACGACGCTCAAATAAACCAAGCTGGAGATAAAACAAAGTAACTTTTCCGCCTCTTCAGGACATGGGAGAAACCCATTGTCTGTAACCTCTCCATTAAACCCACTACAGATGACTGTAGTAGAGTTCAGAGGGCTTTTGCAGACAAACTGTTGAAGGCACAAAAGACAATCGAGCAGGAAATATAAATTTCTCCCTTGTCAAATCCTTTGCCAATACCTGAAATATCCAAAACAGATAACCCCATCAACTCACCAGGTAATTTTAACTTTATTGAACCGAACTTAGCCGAAATGTTGGTGTTACTGAAATATATGCATCCCACAAACTGTCCAGGGGAAATGTTCGCCTCAAAACATATATTGGAACATCAAGAACTGTTTGCTCCCTTTCTCTGTCGGGTTGTTAGATCTTCTTTTCGTACAGGTTCTATCCCTCACTCTACTAAAAATGTGGCTGTTACCCCCCCTTGTTAAAAAAGGACTAACCTAAGACCCATCACAAATACGTTATTCTTTCTTACACTCCTTGATAAGGCAGCGACTATGCAGCTACAATCCCACGTACTCAATTCTGGCATACTGCATGTGAAGCAATCAGGTTTCCGAAGCTTTCATGGAACGGAGACCGCATTACTGGACCTCCAAACAGATATGCTCGGTAAACTGGAACACAGCAAGTCGGGGCTGCTGATGCTATTAGATCTATCGGCAACCTTCGACTTGCTGGATCATAAAATTCTGCTCAATAGGATGGCCTCGGTAGGTGGACTCTCCAAAAACGCCATCTCCTGGCTTAGATCTTTCCTGGAGGGTTGCCAGTCGCGTGTCCATTGGGGTGACTGTGCCTCCGAGCCACAGATTATAACATGTGGAGTTCCCCAGGGGGCATGTCTTTCCCCCCTGCTGTTCAATATTCATATTCTTCACTTATGTGTTGAGTTGGAATCTCTAGGGATCTTTTTCTGTAACTATGCAGATGACTTCCAGCTAGTATTGAACATAATCGGGAATTACAAGGCTGACCAACAAACGGTAGCCGAAGCATATGAAGTCATAAAACAATGGATGTCAACAAACTGGCTTTGCCTAAACGCTGCTAAAACTGAGCTGATGCTCTTCGGCTCCCAGCATGCCCAATCTAAACTAAGCCAAGACTGCAATTGTTTTACGATAGAAGGAAGTCAAATTAAAATCGTGAAGAAAGTCAAGACTCTGGGTACCTATATGGAGGAAAGTCTTGATAGCGAGGCACATGTTGCAGCCATTTCTACCAAAACTAGCTACCATCTAAAGGTACTTAAACAAGTAGCCCCGCTAATATCGATAAAAAACCTTATAAAACTTGTAAGAGCAGTAATATTGCCACGTGTGGATTATTGCAAAGCACTGTTGGGAGGAGCCAATAAGGCTGATATCCAACAACTGCAGAAGACAAAATGCAGCCGTGAGAATTATTTTTCAGATGAAAAGTTCGGAACCCACTCGAAAACTTCATTGGCTCTCAGTGGCAGCCCGTATCCAATTTAAAATGCTCACCACATGCCATAAGTGTATCTTTGGAAACGCTCCTTTATATTTGAAGATTAGTATGTATCAACCAACGAGAGAGAAGCTTACGATCCTCGGTTGGCTCTTTGTTAGTTCTGCCCCGGATAAAAAGATCTCGTGGCTTGGGGCGGGCCTTCCATGTCCGAGAAAACCATTTTGCCTTCCGTAAACATTTGAAGACAATCCTGTTTAAATAGAATAACTCCAGCTCTGCTTCTATCCTACTCCTATCTTTCGGCGCCTGGATGCCTGCGGGCTTTGGGGCGTTATAAGCGCAATTAACATAACATAACATAACATAGGGCTGTGCTCCATCACCCCAACTATTCGCCATCACCATAGAGCCACTAACAGATCTTATTCGGCATAAGAATAAACACAGTTGCATTAGGATGTCTGACGAACCTGAAATCATCTCCCTTTATGTGGATGAGACATTGTGTGGATGATGAGATATTGTCTGTCAGAGACCCAGAGGTCAACCTGGCCTCGATAATGCATGATGTCCTAGCGTTTGGGGAGATGTCCGGTCTGTGCGTAAATTGGGCCAAGACAGTTTTCCCCCGTCTGACTTCATGGCTAAGCTGCACGCTTTGCTCGGCTTCTCCTGGGTACCAGCTGAGATGCGATACCTGGGGATAGTGGGAACCAGGCAGCATGTCTCTTTATTTTCCCATAACTATGCAGTACAAATGTCACATCTTGATCTCAAAGCTACAAGCATGGGCACGGCTGCCGCTGTCTGTTCTGGGTAAGATATCCTTGCTCAAGATGGTAGTTCTTCCAAAATGTCTATATTTTTTCTAGAACATACTGCTAGGGCCCGTAGCGGAGTTCTTTAGGGATAGGAAAGCCAATATCAACACATTTGTGTTGCACTCTGGTGGGTACGCCTTAAATGGAGCACTCTGTTGCTACCATATACACAAGTGGGAGTTTTCTGCCACGGACCTTCGGCTGTACTGGTGGATGTCGGAGGTGCATTTTGCAGCTTACTGGTTTGCACAAGATGCACCTGACCCGCATATGAAACTCAAAAGATATTCTGTGCAGGGTTGGGATATTAGGGCCCTGGTTTGCGGCTCTATGCTCATTCGACCTGGCAAGTGTGTCTGTTCTGGCCCGGCAGAAAATATGGAAGCTGTGGGGGTGGATCTCCCTTATCAAAGCACCCTTACCTTATGGAATTGCATGCCAACCTTCCCCCAGGGTGGATGCTGCAGCAGAGCAACAGTGGCCGCAGGGTGGCTTTTGCTCCTTGGGCGGCATGAACCTGGATGGGAACTTTCTGGCTGCGGATTATGGCTCTGTTGTAGTGCGGCATTGGGCCTCACAGTGGCTGTGATACATTGTTCTGGGTAGAGCGTTCGGGGGGCCGTGGGCTGGATTCCTGGTGGAGCCAGAGCGCAATTTCCATACTAGTGTGCATTATGACTGCGCACAGCGCTCGCGACACTGTTTTCACCTTATACAGTTTGATCCGGAGTCAGGTCCTGGCACTGCTGGAGGAGCTCCAGTCCAAATGGGCGAGAGACATCATTTTTCACATAACCGATGAGGCCTGGGGGTATATGTGCATGCAAACTCAGATCTCCTACAATTCCCGATTCCGCTTTATACATTAAAAAGGTATTGCCCAGGTATCACTTCACTCCAGCTGCGACTATTCTCTCAACGGGCAGGTGCCCCAGATGTGGAGGGGATAGACCTGGCTATTTCCACGTGGTGCGGAGCTACCCTAGACTTGCTAGGCATTGGGAGGAAGTGTGTGCTACATTGGCAGATATGATCGAAGGCAGATTAGACGCCACTCCCATGAATTGCCTATTTCACATGTTTGATGAGCTAGCGGGTCCTAAGAGCACATTTTCTAGTATATGTCTATTGTTAGCGCTGAGGTGTATGCTACTGTTCTGGCTAAAACCTACCAATATGACATCTAAGCAGTGGTTGCGTACAATCACCTCAGCCAATGATACCGAGGATCAATGGGCATCCCTGCAACCAGCCAGTCACAGCCCCAGAGACGTGTGGCAACTGCTCCGTGCCTTCCTGCTTCGCAATAAAGTCGACACTTTGTATTTTTTTGTTTTTGTTGATTTGTATAGCGCGCCGAGCCCGAAGGCATCTGGGCGCATATCTTCAGTTGCAGTGACATAATATACAGCAAAGAACAGTGGGGCAATATACAGAGAATGCATACAATCAATTTACATACAATCCGAGTACTTGCAGGCAGGATACAATCAGATTACTTTCAGGTTATTTACAAAGTATTTACAATCCAGGTGCAAGCCGAAAATGGCGGCCGCAGTGTTAAGAGGTCATACTAGAGGTGGATTTATGGCCGATAATGCAGGTGAGAGTTACGGGAGTCTTGAACTATACGTTAATGCTTAATTAAATGCTATGCGTTTGTTGGTTTTGCTCCCCTGGCATATCCATCGTGCTTACTATGTCTGTCAACGCCTCCACCTGTTTCTCTATTTCAGAATTATATTGTCTCCTTATTGTCTTGTGCCTACACCAACTGTAATTGTATTGATGCTGCTATGTTATCTATACAGTGTTAATGTGATATGTGATACCAAATGCTTTAATAAAGTCAGTTTAATTAAAAAGTTTTGATATTTTTTAAAAACATTTGTAATAGTTTGACTTTGCCATTGCTTGTTTGCGTAAGCACTCCGAACCTTGGGGACAACTTGTCCTCTACCACTTGGAGCTGTTCATTGAACATTAGAGACCCTACCTTCATTTTTTCCAGCTTCACAAAACTATGGAACATTGGTGAAGGTTTGGTTACAAGGCGCCATACATTTTAGGGGTGGACTTCTGAAACTAGTACTGTATATCTGTGGACCAGTAGTGTTTATACTAATACTCACCTTCCGTTAGGGGGCTCTATATGTATTTTGCCCTAGTCCAATGGTTGTATATGACATGCATTACTCATCATAACAGCATTTCTGATCATTGTATCTGCTTAGATTCACATGCTGTGCATATAGTCCGACATATAGTGGAAGTCGCATAGAATTGCATCTTTCTTTCAAAGATCGAAAGGGGACGTTGACATGGGCATAAATGTAACACTATCCCCAACGTGACATGTAGTGTACCTAAAATTCCTTACGTGCCGAGGTCCCTCTGGTTGTGTTTTTTCTGCAGTGAGGGAGCCTTATAGTCAGCAGGAACGAGTACAGAAGAGAGAAGGTGTAAGAGGTCTATGTTCCGTTGACTCCACGAGGGGAGGAAGGGTGGGCGCATGTGAATACAGCAGATACAATCATCAGAAATGCTTACGGTGAGTAATGCATGTCTTCTGATGCTTGTGAATCTGCTTAGAATCACATGCTGTGCATAGACGAGCAAGCAGTACCTAGAGATGGCGGTGAGATGTGTGAAGGAACAGTAACAAAGCAATGTCTTAGCACCGCTTGTCCCACCTAAGAATTAGACCTAGAGTGTGTTATCTAGGTAGTAGTGTTGTGTAAAGGTGTGTACAGAACTCCAGGTTGCTGCTTTGCAAATGGAATGGAGAGTAACATTTGCAATGAATACTATGGTAGCCCATGTGCCCAGAGTAGAGTGTGCTCTAGGCGTGAAGGGTAGATCTCTTGGCAAGATTGTAAAACAGTGTGATGCAGTTTACGATCTACTTGGAGATCGCGGATTTAGAGACAGGGTGCCCTTCTCTACGAGCTGCCACTGAAACAAAGAACTGGTTTGTTTTTCTTAGCTTCTTTGTCTTTTTCAGATAGTAGATAACCGCTCTCCTTACATCCAGTGTGTGGAGGCTTCTTTCCGCCACGTTAGTGGGATTCTGGAAAAAGGTGGGTAGTTCTATGGACTGGCTTACATGGAACTTTGAGATACATTTGGGCACAAAGCGAGGGTGTGTGCGCAAAACCACCTTGTCTTTGTGAATCATGACAAATGGGTCCTGAACTGAAAGGGCCTGCAGTTCACTAACTCTCCTTATAGAGGTGATCGCCACCAGGAAGGCGGTCTTGTAGGCGAGTGCTTTAAAGCTAGACTTTTGCATTTGTTCAAAGAGGCCCCATTAGTCTGGTAAGAACAACATTCCGTTCTCACCCGGGAGGGGAGTTGGAACAGGGGGATGAAGTCACTTTACCCCTTCCATAAAGGCTTTAATTACAGGAATTTTCCACCATGAAATTTTGCTCTGGGACCTGGTGTACGCCGAAAGCACAGCTAAGTGGACTTTAAGAGAACTGAAAACCAGTCCTGAATCAGTGAGTTAGGTAAAGGACGATATCTTTAGGTCAGCATTCAATAGGATTGATGCCCTTGCCGTTACACCAGATGACATAGCGCCTCCATTTGCTGGAGTAGCAATGCCTGGTGTTAGGTATCCGTGCCTCTCGGAGTATGTCCATGCACCTTTGAGGGAGTTGGAGGTGCCCAAACTCTATGACCTCAGGAGCCAGGCTGCCAAGTTGAGAGTTTGGGGGCATGGATGTAGCGTTTCTCCCTGGTCTTGAGACAACATGTTTTACAGGCACAGCAGCTTCCTGGGAGGGTAGACTGACATTGCCATGAGATGGGAGAACAAAGGTTGGCGGGCCCACATAGGGGCCCCCAGAACCATCCTGACTGACTCTTGGTGCATCTTGCGCACTATTCTGTTGAGCAGGGGAATTGGGGGGGGGGAGCATGGACAAACTTCCCGGACCATGTTATCCAAAGACCGCTCCCCTTGGAGCGGTTCTGAGGGTACCTGGAGGCGTAATCTGGGCATTGGCCGTTCTCCAGAATGGTGAATAAGTCGATCTCTGGAGAACCCCATTCTGCGAAGACGTCGAGTACACTGTTCTCTTGTAGCCACCACTCGTGCTCTATGGGTAGGGGGAAGTATCTGCTGAGTACATCCGCATTAGGGAGAATTTAAATTTTAATGTTTAATTCCTCCTACCTGAGAGAGCCCCAGATCTTTTTCTGCACTTTGGGACCTTGTACTATTAATCCTATGTGTTTTCTGTGTTTGTTTTTTGCAGTCTGACAAACTCCATAGGCATCACCTTTTTACATTGTGACAGCACCTTCAGTACAGTGTCACAGAGAGATCATTTGGATCTCTGCTAAGGTTTAAATACCTTCTCTGGATAAACTACTTTTTCCAAGAACAGTGAAGTGAAAGTGACTTTACTCACATGTTCCTCTTTATAGACCTAGCACACACTATCTGACAAAAGGGTTCTGGAGGGGGTTACTTAGTATCCCCCTTTGTCGAACGTCTCGTGTAACATTTTTATGTTACCCTTTCTACAATTAGAGGCTGGTGGCGGAGGTTTACTTTTTCCTACCATTGTGTGTTTTTAACGTGGCTGCATTCCCAGCTGCAGTATAGCACCCATGGGTGCCTTGTCAAAATGGCCCCTGTCTTTTTTCAAATTTCTTGTTGGAAAAGTTCTTGAGAATTACTCTGCGCCCCAAACCAGGTTTCGTCCCTTTGTTCATTTGGTCTTTGGCGGGATTCACTAGTGAAGCCTGCCTCTGGCGCCAGCGTTTCTGGCAGGGCAGGAAGCCGGGGAGATGCCTGAAACTCCCTGTGCTTAGTCTCCTTGGTTACAGGAATGCACCCCAAGGTGATTGGCTGACTGGCAGTAGTTGCAGGACAGCCACCCTGCTTTGTGAGTGACAGCTAGGCTGCAAATTAATGGGAACAATTTGCATAAAATGCGAGGTCTTTTGCAAGGAAGGCAGAGTCGACCACTGGACGAAGGAATCCAAAGAAGAACTTGGAAGAGAAGCTTGCTGCAACTCCTGGACCGTTGGTTTGCCCAGTGAGCCCTGCTGCAGTGCTGATGCTCCAAATTCGCCTCGATTAGTGCAGCCCAGAACGGACAACCTTTCCCCTTGGCTTGGTGGGACCAATTGACCCCAAGACGAACTCGACAAACCGCTCTCTCTGCTTGTTGTACTTCCATTTCTGCTGCAGAAACCGAGTGCCAGGGAACAGGAACACCAGAACGACTGCATCGTTTTTAAGCCAGACCCCAAGCTCCAGGAATATTTTCCAGACTCCATCGAAGCAGGGCCAACCAAGCCTGAACCATCTCAGTAGCGTGCTTGATGCCAGAAGTAAGGAAAGGCCACAAGGTGTCCAAGAAACGCAGTGGTTCCATTCTCGAGAAGCTGAAATCGCGAAGAGCTGCTGATATGAATTGCGCCCATTGCTGCCACCGACCTTCAATTCATAGCGCAGGAGTCCCCAGACGTCCTCCCTTTTGTCCCCACGACTGAGGCCCAGGTACAACAGGATCTGCAGGAACTACAAGAAGAACAGAAGCCAGCTGGATCCATTTCTTCAGACCGAAGCTACTGTGAACTAATGGGTATTTACCTCTTGTGTGCATAGCTTGCATGTTCTCAGTTGAGACTTGCATTAGCTGCCCTTTGCAGAGTTGCTTGCAGCTTTGGCTTTCACAAGCCTCACAGCTTGTGGCCCAAAAGTGATTTATTTTTGCAACAAAACTCTCTTTAACATTGTGCAAGACTTTTTACCTATCTTCAAGAAGGGCCTCAGCTCCCCTAGACTTGGCTGTCCTGGCTCCCTGAAAGATTGTTCTTACCCTCTGACTTTGTGTTTTAACTATACCTCCAAAATGTTATACATGCCTTACTTGTATAGCTGGGAAAGGTTTAATATACATTGCAATGGGGGGGAGGGGGTGAGGTGGGTTCAAAAGTGCTCACCTGTTTGAGAAGCTTGTTAACCATCGTTTCCGTCCCTAACCTTTTCCTTTTTGCAACAACTTCACTATTACCATTTAAGTGTGAAAAGTGTCCACAGTGTCCTAATTATTGAAGTCACCTCAAGGTGTAGGAAGTATCTGGGTGCCATCCCAAAAGGGTATCTACTCTACTTGATTGAATACTCTACTTGATTGAATTGAAGGAGCACATTTTGAAGTGTATTTTTAATGTTGCCAATTGTTCCCGTCTAAAGAAGGCTTATTTTAAAACTGACTGTTACATTAATAAATTATTTAACTTAATCAAGAAACCTGAGTATAAGCGTTATTTGTTTACTTGTCACTGTGAACCTCTAGGTTGCAACCCTACAGCTCACATTGATCCCTCTTGAGATAAGCCAGGGTGCTCAGTCACTCTAGCAACTTCTGTAGTGCAGACTTATACTAAAGGTTTGATTACCTATTGCCAAGAGGACAAGGCTGGTGTGGTCTCCCACAGGATTACTACATAAAATCTTGCCTAACAGTCCGCCAGAAGATGGAGTTGCCCTGGAACATGTTGTGAAAGGAGGAACATTTTGTGTCTGAGAGCCCACTTCCATATGTTCTGTGACAGTTTGGACAGCCCTGGAGAACGAGTGCCCCCTTGTTTAATTTATGGCCGTAGTACTGTCCTTGAGGACTAGAACTGTCATCCCATGGTGGTGTGTCTGGAAGGCCTTTAGGGCCTGGAACACTGCTAGCAGTTCCAACAGGTTGATGTGATTGGATGCTACAGCTGGGGACCACACGCTGTGTGCCTGCCATTTGTTGAAGGAGGTGAGCCCCTCCACCCCATCAGAGATGCGTCTGTGGCGAGAGTGGCTTCTACTGCAGGGGTGGTGAAGGTTTTCCCCTGCAGAAGATTTTCCATTAACCACCACTGTAGAGAATGAGCGAGGGCTGCCTAGACAACCACTAGATCGTCACACTGGCCGCTGGCCTGACACCATTAGCTCGAGAGCCACACTTGCATGGGACGCATGCGCAGACGCGTGAGGAACTAGGTAGACACAAGAAGCCATCATCCACAACAGTTGCATGGCTTTGCGTACGTCACCTGGTGACTGGCTACATAGTGAGGGATCTGGAACACCATATTTTTGAACCCTCTCGTTGGAGGACAAGACAAGGCCGTCTTTGGTCCGGATTAGAGCCCCCAGAAACTGTTAGACTTGATTGGGGTCTAGACTAGATTTTTTCTTGTTGATAGACAACCCTTGGTTGAAGAGGAGATCTACCGTCTTCTGGGTATTTGTTTGGCATCTTCCGTACAAATCCCCTGTTATGAGCCAGTCGTCAAGGTAAGGATAGATTGGGATGGACTGCGGGTGCAGGTGAACAGCTACTACCGCCAGTACCTTCGTGAATACCTGTTGTGCTGAGGCAACGCCGAAAGGGGAGAACCTTGAACTGATGATGGGTGTCCATCATCATGAACCTGAGGTACTTTGTGCGCTAGCAATATTGAAATATGAAAGTATGCATCTTTCATGTCCAATGTGGCCATGTATTCCCCTGCTGATGCTGGGGGATTACCTCCTGCAGTGTTGTCATCCTGAATTATTGAGGTTTGACGTACTTGTTCACCGGGCGGAGGTCTAAAACAGAATGTTTGGTGAGATCCTTTTTGGGTACAAGGATGTACACTGAATAAATACCCTTGTTTACCTGGAGAATGGAGACAACCTCTATGGCACCTTTTTCCAGCAGGACCTGAACTTCCAGCAAGATGCGCAGGTGTTCTGGTGACAGGAGTCTGCTTCTCGGTGGGTGGTATCGAGGTGGCCGAAGAAACCAGATACAGTAGCCGTGGGCAACGGTCTTTAGTACCCACTTGTCTGATGTGATCCCGTCCCAGGCGTGGATGAATGATGGCAGGTGATCCCCGACCGGGGAAGTGTGAGAGGGGACCAGAAACAGCAAGTCACTTTGAGGTGGAGGCCGGGAAGCCTCTAGGAGTAGAGTTCCTGCCTTTACCCTTGCCCCTACAAGGACCTCTTTGTTGGTATTGGTGGCTACGTGATGAGCCTTAGCTGGAGGACCAGGGGGTATTCCCTGAGCCGTATTGTCCTTGGGGAGAGTGGGAAAAAGATTGACCACGAAAGGAACGGCGTCCAGCGGTCTCAGCAGAGTCCTCTTCAATATGTTATGGGTGACTTGTCTGCCTTCAGTCACGATCGGGTGGGCCCTGGAACATCTTGAAGACCATACTGAACTAGGCCCCACTGGATATCACTGTAACTTGCCAGGAGAGTGGTATTATTTGCAATCCTTGTGGAGTAGGCCAAGAGGTGGTGACCCGTTTACCTAGGGCATAAAGATTTTTACAGTCTTTGTCCGGAGGGGCTTCCGACGAAGACAGTGGAATCCATGCCTTCTTCCGAGTGGTAGTGACCACCAAGGAATCTGCTGTAGCATGACCCCTTATGTAGAGTAGGTCGGAATGTGATGGGCGGAATCATTTTTCAACCCGGGTGCCCGTGTGAGAGACGGAACAGCAAGGAAGGGGCCAGGTGCCTCTCCATAGAGTTTAGTAGGGAATGGCTTGACTACTCCGAGCCTTCTCCTCGAGAATATCCTGCACGAAGTCGGAGTCTGGGGCTGCCTCATGTGTTGCAATTTTGAAACGATCGGCTGCTCTTCTTAAAATAGCGTTAAACATCTGGTCATCAACAGGTGACGAATGCCTCTTTGGAGGTGAAGGTGGGGAATCTAGGCAGAGGACGTCCAGGTCAGGGGTATGTGTTGGTGATAGCGAAGGGCCCTGATCATTCACCTGATCCTGACCTGATCCCAGTCTGGGTCTTGATCAGCCGTGTCTTGTGCAAACGGATTAAGGTCCTCATAAGTATCCTACTGTGTTAGGTCCTCTGGGACATCCAAGATATCTTCCTGGTGTCCCTGTGCACAGATGGGCAATTTCTGTAGTTTGTAAGGAATGGGGCAGGAGTCCTCTTCCCTGGGTCTTTTTGGTGTAATATACCTTTCCAAGAAGTCAAACTGGGCCATTTTGTCCATGTATTGCTCAAACCTTTCCCTAGTCCATGGGAAAGAGGCAGAAGGGACTGGAGGTAGAAAAGGTTGCTCAGGGAGAGGTTTTCCCAATAAGGCCTTAGAGAGACTTCAGAGTGTGTGGCTTCAGAATACTCCTCAACGAGTGGGGGTGTGCCCTTGTGCTCTGTGGCTGCCGAAATAATAGCCACAAGGTTTTCTTGAGTTTTTGGCAGTTGTATCGAAGGTACCTGAAGGCATAGTCTAAGCACCCGAAGTCGCAGTGACTCCACCGAGGCCTTAGGTGCTTGTGCGCCCTTGTACAGTGTGTCAGCGACAGTATGTTTTTTAGCGTGAACGCCCATTCCAGAGGGATGCCCAGTAGCATGCCGCGAAAGTGGTTGCGTGGAGGGTGCCGAACCGGTAGGTTCAGTAGGTGGCGTCAAAATTTTCGGCAGCCCTGTTGGCGTTGTGCGTTTCTTCAATGATTCCAAAGAGCCCTTAGGGGTTGTGTGCATTTGTACCTGTGATGCGTGGATGCCTTGTCGCCGGGTTGTGAGCTCCCATAACAGAGCCGGTGGCCTGTCTGTCAGGGCCGGGGACGGCATTTGGGAGCCTGTAGGCTCCGCAGCGAGGTTGATGGCTTCCAATTCCGAGCCATGGCTGCCGATTGATTCCTCGTCAATGGAAGTGATGATTCCAACGGGGGAATGGTTTTCGGCCTGCATAAGGCAGGCTGCCCACCTTCAGTCCGCCTGTCTCAACGTTTTCAGTCGAAAGAGTTTACAGGCCTTGCATGAGTGCTCGTCGTGGTCTTGAGGAAGACAATGACTGCAACAGCGATGGATGGCCTTCCAAGGAAGCTTGCTGTTACACGACTGGCAAAATTTAAAGGGCATCTTCTCCATAGCAGAGGGTAGCGGCAGCCAGACCAAGAAGAGAAAGAGCGGTAAAGGAAATCCGTTCTTAGGGATCAATAAATCCAGGGCCCCACTCTCCCTACTGGCCGAAGGTCCGGGGCCATGCGGTCCACAGTTGTCGGGCAATTGAACAGTCGATGAGAAGTTGTAGCAGCAGGAAACCCACAAGGTAGTCGTCAAGAAGATTAGTTGGGAGACTAGACGACCGTAGGTGGTGGGGACAAAGTTAGTAATATAAAACTCTTGCGAACTTCGTATAGGCGACCAACTAGGTTGGCAGAAAAAAACAATCTGAGGGACCTCGACACGTGAGGGGATTTTGGGTACACTACACGCCCATGTCGACGTCTCATTTCTATCTTCGAAAGAAAGATCCAATACTCTGCGACTTCCACTAGATGTCGGACTATATGCACAGCATGCGATTCTAAGCAGATTCACAAGCATCAGAAATGTATCTATTATTAGTATTGTGCGACAATATTTCCTGGTAGTAGAGCTTTTTCTCAGTATTATATGGGCATAAATAAATAGGTAATTTTATAACTGATTGTCGAAGTGCAATTCCTGACTTTACAAAGTTTGTACTCATTGGGGAACCCCTACAAGCTCACCACCTCCTGAGACTTAGCCTAAACCACTCACCCACCTACCTTGAACTGGTTTGGCTACAGCTCCTAGAGTTGTCCCTCTCACAAAACTAGGTTTGCATTCTATTCATCTGTCAACCAGGCTGGATTATAGAAAATCGGTGCTAATACAAGGGGCATTGATACTAGAGACAGGGAAAGCCACCAGGATTACGGGAGCTTGAGAAACCCGGGCAAGACGGGCAAGTGGACATTCGAGGGAAACCTAAAAATACAAATCATTGCAAGAACTAAGCTGTGAGGAATTGAACTGTTAAAAACCTTCTTTTGGAAAGAGATCTAGGACTTGATAAACTTATAAATTCTTCTTTTGGAGAGTGAGCCAAACGATTGGGCCAGGCAACCGCCAATGACAGGCTATTGTTCTGGCCGCCTCCTTTTTGCTACTTTAAGTGGTAGGGCCAGCTATTAGGATTTGGACTAAGGACTTTTTCATTTGGGACATTTGACGAGCACCATTAGTTTAAGTTTGATAGGTAGGGAAACACCCTCATAGCAGTAGGGCTAAACAGGCGTTTTTATTATTATTTAATTAAAACACACTTAACATATCATGACTGCATATAGAAAAACTATACTGCATATAGCAAAACTATCTCCAGGGTTCCCTTCAGCCTAATACCTTTATGTATTTGCTTGCTCCGCATCAGATCCACTAGCAGTTCCACCACCAGGTAAAAGAGGATGGGGACGGGGCTAGAGGTCGTCCCTGCCTGGTGCCTCTACATAGCAGGAATGATTCTAAAAAATCTTTTCCCATCTCAATCCTGTGCATTGGATGGGTATACAGCAGTTTAATACAGGACATTATATAAGGGCCAAACCCATAGTGCTCCATTATGTCAAACAAGAACCACCAGAACACACAATCAAATGGCTTCTCAGCATTAAGCGTGATCGATGCTGCAGCTACATTTGGGGTAACTAGAGATATTAAAAAGTCATCTAAGATTTAGTGCAGTAGATAGTCGTGTTATAATGCCCGATTGATACTGTGTACCAGATATGGCATGATTGGTTGCAGACGTAAGGCTGGGATTCTCGCAAATATTTTCATATCAACATTTACAAGTGATAGACAGTATGAGCCACATTCCTCAGAGAACTTTCCAGGCTTCAACAGAAGCGTAATGATCACTTCCATCAATGTTACCAGCAAATAACCAGTCTCCAGAGATTCCAAAGATACAACCAACAAGTACCCAGCACCCCTTTATATTTTTTTTCTAAACCTCGGCACAGGGTCCACCCGTGCCTGGTGCCTTAACATTAGGAAGCTTATCAAAAGCCAACGCAATCTCCTTCAGTATGAACCGTTTGTCAATTTTAGTCACCACCTCTGGTGAGAACGAGGTCGGAAGTGAATTTAAGAATTCCCTATTCTCAGCCCTATATTTGTCTGGGCGTTCTGCAAATAATGCTTTCCAAAAAAGCAAAAACGTGTCCTGATCATTGCAAACCAGAAATACTTCTGCCCCACCATCACTTAATTCTTCATCAGCTTTGTCAGTGGCCTGCCCGGTCATTCTGAACACCTCGCCGGTATGGGAAAATATTTAATTTCCCGGCCTGCTAGTTCCCGAAACGTATCTAATTCCCATTCAATCTCCAAAAACGTACTAGCGTCTATTGTTAGGTATATGTTTGGCTCTGGCTTTTTCAGCTTCTTCTCGGATGCTGCTAATTCTCTACTGATGTACTCCAAATTCTGTATTCATGGCTATCCCCCTGGACATACAACTTAAAAATGTGCCACAGATGCCATAGTAGATAACAAACCTTTATTCGTATCAAATAATGTGCACACGTGTTCATGTATGTTGGTTTTGAAGGCAAAATCCAACATTGCAGCAATTTAAATCACCATGCGGGCTTCACCCTGAGCCCACTGACCGACATTGATATCCAGCAGCAGCTAATGATGTGAGAGGGTGCGTGGGAGAATTTTGCATCTCCTCATCTGCAAAGCAAGCTTTGAGATGCAATACACTAATCAATATTAGCACTCGGCGAGGGCGCAATCAGAATGAAAGCCATTCTGATTGGCCCTCGCCGAGTCGTTACCAGGCCGGGAATCCCTGTTGGGATTCCACAGCCTTTGTCCCCGGCGGGAGGCATGGCAGCCCCTCAGCCAATGAGGATGCTCGAAGCGGGCCATCCCCGCTTCGAGCCTCCCCAAGGCCGAGAGGCTACCTTCGCTCCCCGCCGGGGACAGAGGTAAGGCTTTTTTTTATCCTTCCCACCCTCCCACCTCCCTGCCCTCTCCACCCCACTTACCTTCTATGCCTTGGTCCCTGGCGGGGGACGATGAAAGCCTCTGTGATGTTCACGTGCATTGAATTGAAAGCAAAGCTTCACCGGGAACATAGCAAACTTAATTGGATGCTCTTAGAAGTTCCTCACAATCAGAAATGTCTTGCGCTCGTTTTGCACTGCAAGGGAGAAGTCTGGCTATAGGAAGATTCTACTAGATTCGGAGTGCAGCTCACCCTTCTCCTTAGCACATTTTAGAAGCAGGTCCCGGCCCCAGTAATTCAGAATCAGGGCGTTGATTGGTCTAGGGGGCGCACCGGGTCAGAGTATGGTGCACCAGCTCCACTATAAAGTGCAGTGAATGATCAGGGGAGTCCAGAATCTTTCCTAAAAGATCCTCCACGAACCTCTCCATATTGCCCTGCTGCCCGTTCTCAGGGAACCCCACAATGCATACATTACGCCTGAAGAGTGACTCCAGATCGTCACACTTTGCATCGACAACCTTTAGAGCTTTAGTTAGGGTCAGGATTGTCGACTGCATTTGCCTAACATCTCCGGTATGCCCAATCCTCGCTTCTGCTTCCTTTATGCGAGCAGTCTTTCTTGCTCTCAAGGTTTTGTTCTCAGAAAATGTACACCAGCATGAATATCAGCCAATTTGGTGCTAATGGATACAAATCCCTCCTGCATGTTATGGAGGATCTGCTTTAGGCCAGGGATAGAAGCAGGTATGCGCAGCACCACCTGTCAGACACGAGACTCCTCCCTGGAATCCCTGTTGAGGCAGTAGAATCTTGTCACAGTGTGGATAGACTGCCACGTAGCAGCCCTGCAGATCTCCAATAGAGGAAACCCAGACAGAAACACTGTTGTAGCGGCCATGCCTCTGGTGGTATGTGCCCTTGGTCTGCCTGACAGAGTTCACAAGCCAGTGATAATGAGAAATGCAGTCTCAAAAGCAACAACATTATTATTATTTTTATTATTAAATAGTTGGGAAAGTCTTGCGTGTGTGCAACATAAAACCTCAACGCACGGGTAATGTCCAGTGAATGCAACCCCCTCTCCACCGGAGAGCTAAGAGATGCGAAGACGAAGGTTTATGGGTTCATCGAGATGGAATTCTGAAGGAACCTTTGGCATGAACAAAGGCTTAGGTCGGAGCGCTACCCTAGATTGGTGGAAGGTGAAAAATGGTCAAAGAACCCCGGTGCTGAGGCTCAAAAGGAGGGCACATCAGTTTTGAGAACCACATTGAGTTCCCCCGCTGGAGCAGGTGCTTTAACTGGGGGGAAAAGCCCATAAGAGACCCTTGAGAAACTCTTTAATAAGCCTATGCAACCAAAGAGAAGGTTTTCCAGTAGTCAGAGTGTAGCGAGAAATAGCAGCCAAGTGAACCTTTGAAGCATGTGAAGCATGTGCTAGGTCAGCTTTTGCCAGTGACCGCAAGACTGGTAGGATTCGAGCAGCCATAATACAGTGAGGGTTAAAAGTCCCTGAAATTGACACCTAATGAAAAACCTCTGCCACGTATGTTTGTAGCAGGGGAGTGTTGCTGGAGCTCTAGCCTTGGCCAGAATCCTACAGCATTCTAAGGGTACCTGCAGTGTCCAAACTTTCTCCAGGAGCCAGGCCCTCAACATCAGGGAAGCTGGGTCGTGATGCACGACAGTGCCTCCTTCCCTGGATAGCAGTTCTGGAAGAGGGGGAAGCTTGATGCACAGTGCTACCTACAGTTGGAGTAGGTCGACGTACCAGATCTGCTGCGGACACACCAAGCAATAAGAGGTATCCTGCAACGGCTCCGTTTGCTTGCCTTGCGTACTCCTAGAATGAGCCGGATAGGTTGGAACGTGTATAAGAACCGATTCCGCCCAAGGGATGGAGAAAGTGTCCCCTAGATTCCCCTTTTGAGGATACCTTCTGGCAAACTGGAGGCACATTGAGCTGCTTGCCGTGGCAAACAAGTCGATCTGAGGCTGTCCCCCATCCTGAGAACAGTCGAAAAACGCAGTCCGAATAGAGCTCTGACTCATGGAAAGACTGCAGTTCCCTGCTGAGGGAATCTGCGATTGTGTTATGGATCCGGGCCAGATGAAATGGAATGAGGAACATGCCTTGCATGATCCCCCAGTACGATAGTGATTGCGCTGCTTTGCAAAGAATGGGAGAGCGGGTCCCACCTTACTTCTGGATATAAAACATGGTGGTCATATTGTCTGTGAGGATGCAGACTACCTTTCCCTTCAGCTGGGGTTGAAAAGTCCTGAGAGCCCAGAACTCTGCCCGGAGATCTAACACATTGATGTGAAGTTCCTCTGGCATGGAGTTGACCTGTGTGCCACACCAACCCTCCTGAGAGGCACCGACAGTTACAGTGGCTTGATGGGCCGGCAGGCGAAAGGGGGCACCCCGAGTCAGGTCAATAATTTCACCACTGGAGTGATTACCGAAACTATGTGTGGCATGCAACCTTGTCGTTCCAGGAGCCTGATATTCGTTTCCACCTGGCATCCAGGAACTCGTGGAACCGTCTGATATATAACCTGCAGTAAAGAACAAGGGAGATGAAGGAGGACATCATCTCTAGAAGGGACTTGATTGAGCGTATTGTGGTTAACTGGAGAAGAGACACCTGTTGGACGGTGAGGAGCATGGACTGTATTCTCTCCTCTGCAGTTGTTCAGCTGAGAACCCAGGAATAGAGCATGCTGAAATGGTGATAGACGGAACTTGGAAAAGTTAATTAAAAATTCCAGGGAGGCCAGACATCAAATGGTGTTGTTGGAATGCAGCAGGGCTAGTTGGTGAGACTGATCAGATGAACCAGTCGTCCAGATAGGGGTAGACATGCACCCTTTATACGGCGCAGAGGAGTGGCCACTGGTGCGAGGCACTTGATGAACACCAGTGGGGCAAACTTTAGGCCGAAGGGTAGAGCCTTGAATTGGTAGTGCTTCCCCTGCACCACCAAGCATAGGAACAGTCTGTTCTCATAATGGATGGGTATATAGGTATGCATCTTGCAGATCTAGAAAGGTGAGAAAATCTCTTTGGTCCAGCTGCTCTAGAACCTGCTGCAACAGGACCATCCTGAATTTTTCTGATTTGAGGAATTTGTTGAGTGTCCAGAGATCCAAAATGGGTCTCCACCCACATTTTTCTCTCACAAGTAAGTACCTGGAGTACACTCCGGAGCCCCGAAGGTGCGTCGGAACTGGTTATATAGCCCCCTAATTTTACTAAGGACTGAACTTCCAGTAGTATATGGGGCAGATGTTGTTCCCTTTTGCTTATGGGTGGAATGGAGAGACACTTTTCTAGGAACTCAAGGGCGTGTCCTTGCTGTACGAGCCCGAGCACCCCTTTGTCAGTGGTGATTTTCTTCCACTGGTCGACACATTGTGACAACCAGCCTCCCACTGGGGTGCTGAAGTGGGAGCACAGCCCCTGATCCTGGACAGGCCTGCTTTGGAGTCTGGGTTCGGGTGGTGGATCTCTGCCGCCTCTGTGCAACCCCTGTATGCTTGTGATCTCCCACAGAAGGACTCCTGTGAGGAGTTGGGAGACAGTAGCAAATATGACGGCTGATAACTCCCAGAGGCTCTGGAGAGTCTCCGCTTCCCAGAACGAAAGGGCTGCCTCTGCTGCTGGAGGATACCTAAGGAGCGAGCAGCGTCCGAGTCAGTCTTAATCGCTCGGATGGTTTTATCGACCGTCTTCACAAAGAGGTCGACACCGTCAAAAGGCAGGTCAATGACCTTTGATTGTTCATCAGGGCAGAAATTGGTGGCTTTCAAGCAGCATTGACACCCTTTTGCAGAAACATGCATCCACCACATCCAGTGCCAGAGCGATTGTGTGGTCAGACGCCATCTCCCCTTCACGCAGCAAGGCTAATGCCTCCTCCTCCTTGTCAGGTAAGACATCCAGGAGAGGCCCCATTTTGTACCATAGCTCTCCATCATACCTTGAGAGAATGGCTGGCAAATTTGTGGCCTTGAAATTGCTAGCTGCCGTGGTACTAATGCATTTTCTGTTTCTATCATTCAAGGGTTGGCCCACACTAAGGTGATACTCCCTCCTACTTAGTGAGGATATGATACATATATTTAACCAAAAGAGGGAACAATAAAAGTTCTCTATGTAAACCACTAAATGTACCCACAGAAAATGGTGTCTCCGAACACAGCCACTTAGCAGATATGGGCTGGTACTGTGCACTCAATAACAACCAGTTAACTAATATCATTTTTAATTCACATTTTTTTCTTTTCCAGCACAAGTAATACAAACATTAAAAAACATGTAAACTCAACATAATAATATACGCCATAAAATTATTACACCTCACAAAATCATTACTTGATCACAAAACTGCAGTGGCAACTTAATTACACTTATTCCCCTCTTAGCGTTTTGGAACCACGGATGGTGTATGAAGGCCAACGCATCCGGAGCTGGGTCTTTTTCAACCTTTTCCTCTTCCATTTGCAGCACTAGTCCAGTATTAGGTAAGAGAGTCAGTATGGGGAATGAATATCCCTATCTTTGACTATCAGCACGTTTGAAGGTCAAAGGCTAATATGGCCTCTGTGGGCATTTCTTGTTCTGATTTTTACAGATCAGTAAGATAACCTGGACTTTGTATTACCTATCTGGAGTAAGAGGTTATTACTTGAGGTTGCTGTTTTGAAGCGTGATCTTTACAGTCAGTCTGTTAAAGGTAAGAGGCTGATTGTGTGGTTTTTTAAATAATATACAGATCTAATCATGTACAGAGATTAGCAATTTAAAGAGATCCGTTTGTGGTTTCCCCCCTTTTTTTTTTTAGGAATCAGAGGTCCGACATGGAGTTGTAATTGGCTTACATTGGAATGATTAATCTGGCAATGTACTGTGTTAAGGAGAAGAATCATCTTTATACCCCTGGGTGAGCTTTTCTTTTGAAGGTGTTAATGACATTTTCTTGTGGTGCATGCTAACCATCTTTTAGGAAGTGGTAGGTTAAACACATTCATAGACTAAGGCTAGTTCTTTTGTTTGTAATTGGCTTTAGGTACCTGATGCTTTGAGAGAATCCTTCTATCGACTAGATCAGTGAAGAGCAAGAATTGATGTTGCTACTGAGTCCGAAGACATTTACCTCTTCTGACTATTGGTTCAGGTATATTATTTATTGTATACAGTTCTAATATATTGGTGATTAGGGATTGGCTAGGTTGATTAATCTGACCCAAAATGCCTTGTCAGTAATGTAGATGTCTCTTTATGTACCCTTAGATATAGGAGTCTGATGCATAGAGGATTGAATAAGGCCTACCTGAAGCGCAAGTTAAATTCCTGCCCCTGAAGAATGTCCAGTTACTTGCAACATATAGGACAGAAACTTATATAAATTGGGCGTGTTCAACACAGTTGGGAATAAGTGTAATTAAGTTGCCACTGGAGTTTTGTGATCAAGTATTTTGTGACTTTGATTTTGTGAGGTGGAATAATTTTATGGGATTTATTATGTTGCATTTACATGTTTTTTAATGTTTGTATTACTTGTTCTGGAAAGGAAAAAAAATTGAATTAAAAATGATATTTTAGTCAACACTGGTTGTTATTGACTACACAGTACGCAGCCCATATCTGCTAAGTGGCTGTGTTCGGAGACGCCATTTTCTGTGGGTACATTTAGTGATTTCCATAGAGAACTTTTATTGTTCCCTCTTTTGGTTAAATATATATACTAATGCATTTTTAAAATGCATCCAGCTGCTTCCCATACTTGTCTGGTGGAACCAAAGACTTGGACTAAGGGTTAGCCAATCTTTCTGGCTGTGGCTGAAACTACTGAATCAGGTGATTGTTGTGAACGCAGACACTTGGGTGCACCCTCTGGAACATTTTCTTTTCCAGACGAGCCCCTTCTTTGATGTGCTGAAAACGGGTCCTGCATTACCACAAGATCATCCTCCCAGATGTCGTCCTACAGATTTATTTTTAATTATGCATTTGTGGAGCGCACTACAGCCCACAGGCATCGAGGTGCTATGCGGAAGCGAAAGCTGGCTTGATTCAAGGTAACAGGATAGCGGCCAACAGAATATTTTTTAATACATATTGTTGCGTTGCATAGTGCATTCGAAGGATTGGCTTGATTCAGGGTTACAAGATTACGGCCATACAGAATATTTCTTGAAACAGATTGTTACGTTTACATAATACATTAGAAGGACGTCGCTCAGATGCGGAAATACCGCCCTTTTAAACAAAGAGCCTAGTTTTAATGGCTTTCCGGAAAGCTGTGCGAGAGTCAATGATCCTAATCTGGGAAGGGAGGGTGTTCCAAAAGGTGGCGTCCATGGTTGGGAAACTGGTACCACCTGCACGCACTCTGCGTGTAAGGGGGAACAGTGATTTGATTGGAGTAGGCTATTCTGGACGATCTGGATGGCGTGTGTCTAATGATTCTTTGTGCTAGGTGGGGGGGAGCCAGCCAGCCCATGGAGATGTGTGTGTCAGGGCGAGGGTTTTGAAGACAATCCTTTCCTTAACAGGGAGCCAGTGTGCCTGCCTTGTGACCCCTGAGATGTGGCCTCTGCGTGAGAAGCCTGTAGCGGCCCTCAGGGCATTGTTCTGAGCTAACTGAAGTTTGGCCAGATTCTTGCTTGAGGTCCCAACAAAGAGGGCATTGCAGTGATCCAGCTCCGACCCAATACTTGCCCTAACAATTGAGAGGCAGTTCTGTTGGGAGAGGAATGGTCTGGCTGCATTGAGTAATTTTGAGTGATATGCAGCGGAGGATACAATAGCATTAACCTGCCTGTCCATGGTAAGGTTAGGTTCGAGATACACGCCCAATGTCTTGATGACTGGTGAGACATTGATGGGGATGTTATCAACGGTGAAGGAGCAGTATTGCTTGTCGAGTTTACCCAGGATGGAGGGGGAACCAAGAACTAGAAGTTCGGTTTTCTCACTGTTCAGACATAACCAGTTTTCTGCCATCCAGGATTGGATTGTTGAATAGATGGAGTTGAGGGTGTTCATGTCCGTTGGATAGTCGCCCGAAAGGGGGATGAGCACCTGAGTGTCATCTGCATAGTTGGTGTATGAGATGCCCAGGGCGTCCAAGAATCTGAACAGGGGCCTTGTGAAGAGGTTGTAAAGGGTGGGGTCTATGCACGAGCTCTGTGGGACCCCACATTTGATGGGACTAGGTGTGGCACAAGAGGATTCAGAGAAAACCTTCATCACTCTTTCCTGTAGGAACAAGGTTATCCATGCACAGGCCTTCGGGGAGAAGTTGGCTGCTGAGGAAAGATAATGGCACAGGGTTTTGTGATCCACCAGATCGAAGGCAGCTGAGAGGTCTAAGAGAAGGAGGAGCGCAGGTTTGCCTGCGTCTCTAAGGTCATCCATTTGGTTTTTTAGGTCAAGTAGTGCCGTTTCAGTTCCGTGTCGTGGCCTGAAGCCAGACTGGCGTAGACCCAGAAGGTGGTTGTTAAAGGAATTGTTGGTCTTGCAGGTAAGCTGCTTTGTCCAGAATATTTAGCAGGAAGGGGACAGTGGTAATAGGCCTGTAGTTCCCTGGGACAGAGCGGTCAAGAGAGGGTTTTTTTTATTTTTTTTTTAGAAGCAGGCAAACCCACGCTTCCTTGAGTCCAGTCGGGACATGGCAAGACTGGACGGAGGAATTGATGAAGGCAGTGATAAAATTGAGTGAGGGTGGAGGCACAGTCTGATGACTTGAGCCGGGCAAGCATCGCCTTTACAGTTCAATGGCTTGATAGACTTAAAGAGAGCAGCGACTTCGGGTTCACTCATGTCCGTGAATTCGAACACCGGAGCCTGTCTAGGACGATTGCCTGGGGCAGTGGAAGTCAGACTATTAGCTAGTAGATTAGACAAGGCCTTTTGGTGGTGCAAGGTGTCCAGTTTATCAAGCATGGCAGCTTGAATTTTGTTGCACCAAGTCTCGTCCTTCAAGAGGGTAGAAGGCGGGGGGGAGGGAGTCTCCAATTCTCTAAAGATGGCAAAGATTTCCTTTGTCCCAGATTTAGCTTTTTCAATTCTAGAGTTGAAGGAGGCGGCTTTGGCCAGTATGATGGCAGTTGTGTATTCTTCAGATATAGTCTTAAAGGCTGCTTTGGAAGCCTCATTAGGGTTGCCTTTCCACATAGCAAGCGCTGCCCTTTTTTTGGTGCGAAATTCCAGGTTCTCCTGAGTGAACCAGGCATTGGAGTGCTTGGCTTTCTTGGCTTTTTTTAAGGGTGAGCGGAGCAATGGCATCAACCGCTTGGGTGTTGACTTTGTTGAATGCTGTAGCCAGGAGCTCTGGGTCACTAGGGAAGGGGTGCTGGAGGGCCGGAACCAGGAGGTAGGGGGGATAGATTTTCCTTGCTGAGCTTCCGTGATCTTCTCGAAAATGCAGCAGGTAGTTCGATAGTGGGCTTAGTGGGTCCCCTGGATGTAGTGATGTCTAGTTCTATGCAGAAGTGGTCAGACCACGGAATGGGAGAGATTTCTGAGATGAGTATTGGGCAGTTGGGATGGGAAACCAAGTCAAGCGTGCAACCTTTAAGGTGGGTTGGTTTAGAGATGGCTTGGGTAAACCCTAAAGGTAGTCAGTGCATTTTGCAAGGCAAGCGCGTTAATATCATTGGGATCATTAAGCCCTAAATTGAGGTCACCCAGAAACAGGACTTTTTTGATTTTTTGAGGTTATCTGATAATGCGTGGATGATGACCTCCTGGAATTCAGTAGACGAGCCTGCCAGGCGGTACACACGATAGAAGGCAGTAGTGTAGGTTAGCGAGAGCTTCAGTTTAAGTAGGAGGTAATCTGAGCTCTGACACAGTTCCCCTTGGACCCTTCCGATGGCAAGTGTGTCTTTAGCGATGACAGTTACCCTGCCGCCTCTTTGACCAACCCAGTCTTGCCCAAATATAGTATACCCAGATGGGACGGCAAGGGAAAGTGCAGTAAAGTGCTCAACCAAGTTTTGCAGATTAAGAGTAGGTCATGCTTGTCATTAATGATGAGGTCATAGACATCCAGGGTGTGTGCAAGTAAAGAGCAGGAGTTAACCAGGGCACATCTGAGTGGGACATTTGAGGCGGGACAGGTGGCTAGGGAGATAGGGAGATTCCCTATAGGTCGGGAGGACGCTTGGCTATTAGCATGGCCAGGGGCAGAGGTCGCAGTGCTAGAGAGGGGTGAAGGGTGGGTTATCGGCCAGGCAGGAGGGAGACTTCACTTTTACCCGTGGTAATACAGTTAAATGAGCTGCAGGCATGACTTCAGGGATAGTAGCATCACAGTTATCAAATGGTGGCACACTTAAATGTGCTGCAGGCGTGACTTAATGGCTAGTAACTTTACAGTTATCACATGCATGCATGACTTCAGGGGGTGGTGGTAACATTGGTGTCATATGTTATTATCAGTAAATGGGCTGCAGGCAGTGACAGATGGTGTGTAGCAGCATCGAAAGGCAGTGGCTCATGTTGTGCGGCAGCAGGTATTACATTGAGTCCAGCAGGTGGTGGTGAGTTCCCTTATATGGCGGAGAGGGGGGCAGTGGGCTGTTTCTTAGTTTGGCTTCGGGAGTCAAGGGTGCGTGCACCAGTTGGATTGGGGGCAGGGCAGTGGCCCAGGCCCATCCTGCGAGGAGCAGATGCAGACAGGGACAAAGTGCAAGCTTTGGCGCAAGTGCCCTAAGGTGTTGGCGTTTCAAGGCATAGTGAAATGGCGCAAGACAGCTGCAGCATCTTTCCCAATGTTGCCAGCGAACGCAGGCGTGAATGGACTGGCGGCTGTGGGTGGGCTTCCAAGGCAGCCCCCGTCTCGTCAGGATGCGTGACATCATAGGGCAAGCGGTAGTCGGCACGATGGGCAGTGAAAATGGAGCCTTGGGTGTGGTGAGCAATAGTTCAATGCCGAGGGGAGCGAGTAGCTTGGTAGGAGAGGTGGTGTCTGGACGGGTGAATGCGGACAAGAGGGGGGGGGGGGTTGCCACTCGCACCTAGGCGCACATTCCTCAATGCTATGGTTGGGGCCATTGCGGCGGCCATTTCCGAGGTCGTAGGAGCCTCGTGGCCCAGAATGGCGCTGGTGGGGGTTCTTCTTGCCCGGCAATGGAAGCAGGCACGATCCAGGGGCTAGGCTACAGCTGTGTGCTGGGATATCGCTCTTCTCCCTCCAGAGCTGCAGAGACGGGTTTAGGCCTTTTCTCCTGGCCTTCCCCTCCACGGCTTCGCCTCCCGGCACATCTCCCCTCCATTTAAAGCAGGAGGGGAGGGCTGTGGGAGGTGTTGCAGCGAATCCGGACGCCGGGGCTGTATTTTGTTTATGGTTTCCACAGAGACCATCGTGGCGGCCATTTCCGAGGTCGTAGGAGCCTTGTGGCCCAGAATGGCGCTGGTGGGAGGAAGTTTCAATCCTTTGGAAGAGTAATACCTCCTGTTCCTCAGGAACTAGGTTAAAAAGCTTCACAGCACGCATCAACAAAGGTAAAAAGACTCAATCTCATCAGGGGGGTGCACTTGTGGAGGGTAGATCTGCATCAGGATGTTCCCCCTCTGCCGGCACCAAGTCAACAAACTCAACAGTGGTCTGGGTAACCTGAGAGGTGCCCGTGTCCGGGCCCGTATCTGTGTGGGCCACTGCAAGAACTCCTCCGGGGCTGGTCAATGCGGTTGAGGCTGTGGAACCTCATTTGGCCTGGTTGGCTGGAATGGACTACCTCTAGGGGCACCTTGAGGGGATGGAGGAGGTAGTTGCTGCTGCAATTCTGTCACCAGAAATTGCAAAGTGGACAAAATGTCTTGCGACAAGTAATTCTGTGCAGCAGGAGGACCCGGGCCCAGAACAGATGGTCCAGGGATTTAAGGCTGTAATGGTGGTCGAGGAACTGGTAGAATGGATGCCCTTCTATTTCCTATTGATCCAAAGATAAAACCTCCAAAGGCTCTTCATCCGATATACTACCCACCTGTAGCATCTGGACAGGTGGCGTTGCTGTATCCATGGGCACCAGTGTGAAAAGAGGCTTATCCTTGGTGGGAAGCATAGGCGCCAGCCTACAAGGCAGCACAACTCTGGACATTATGGTGGTGATCGTAGGCGAGGATGTCGATGATTGTACTGATACAGCCAGTGATGACAAAGCTCTAATTGTTCCGGTCATACGGCTGGTCGACGAAGCTGCCGGTGGGGTCGTCGACAAAGTAGTCGACTCAATGAAAGCAGATGAGCTGTGCTTCGTTGACGAAGAACTTTGCTTGCTTGTGGATGAGCGGCTGGGCAACTGTGCTCACGTAGCCGATGATTTAGTGGCTGTGGCAGCCGACCATGTCAAGATTTGTATGGAGCTTTGGCAGCTGTCAACAGTGAGGTAGTCGAACTGTGCGACTAATGGCCATGAGCCCGTTTAGGCTTCTTCCCCTGGGAAGTATCCACTTGGGATCTCAAACTCTTCTTAAAGGGAGTTCTGTGTTCAGGCTTGTCAACCCTGGCTGACGCAGGACTTGGGGCCGTGGACGGGTCAGAGGCCTTCTCACCTTCTTCCAACAAACAAAAGTTGAGACAATGTAGAATCATTGATCATAAAATGGAAAAAAGGCAAATAATTAGAGGAGCGAATATCGAGGACTCCCAACACGTGGTAAAAATCTGAAGATGGACACCAGGGGTGGAGCTGCAAAGGACGAACGTCATTAGTTGAGGCAGTATGACACAAAGTAGTAGCAATGGTGTATATCGGTGACAAGCAGTTTAAGCTTTAAAGCAAAACTGCTATTAATATTACTGAGAATTCCAAGCCTGATAGGGAATATCCATAAGTATGCAAATCCATTTAAGATCCAATGCTGGAGAAATGGGACAGACACATGGAGGAGGCAGGGGATCAGAGAGACAGCAGCAATAGAAGGAGTAAGGCGATGGATTAAGGGAATGGCGTGAGGGGTAGTAAATCAAGGAGGAAGAGAAAGTTTGGTCAGAATATAAAAACATGTTAAAACAATGCTGCAATAAAACCTAAAAGCCATTACACAGACAACCAAAAGGAACTTACCGATCAGGGCTGAAGGCCAATAGGAATGTGGACCTTGGGCTGTCTGGGAGCTCCACCTTCTGCAAACAAAATGCGCACAGTGAAATGTAGTAGTTTATTTATTTGCGCCACAATACCGCCATATAGAGACCTAACATATCAGCCAAACCCTGTATTGCTGCAGCACAATGACAAGACAGGCATGTCGGCCAATGCGAGAAAGCCCATATTATGACCTTTGCAAATTATGTCTCCAAGTGAAGGCATTCATTAAGACATGCATGTTCAACTAACCTCCCCCGTTAGCTTCCCCGTTCCCTTGTTTCTCCGCTTCCCTCACCATTTTCTTCCCACTGCGATTGTAAAGAGCTCCGTTGCTTCCCAAAGCTAGGTCTGTGCTCAATAGACACCCTAATAATAACATGAGTGCCACTGCAGGGAGGGCTACCTGCCAATTGAACACCCTAACATTCAAGAATGGACAATATTACCACTTTGTACAGTCACCAATTTGAAAACTCCATTGAGAAACAATTTTGACAGCACAATTAATAAAATAGTTCGTAAAAGGGAATGTATGTGTACATTTGGACATGGCAGGAAGGGTACATGTTGGTGACCCTGCATTTTTAAACAAGGGGCTAAAAATAGTTCTAAAAATAACTAAACAAAGGGACAATATAGCCCATACTCAGTCTCATTGGATTTTAAGCTTCCACGACAGAATGTTCACAGACATTTATACAGCAAACACTCTCAGAACAGAGAGCTCCTACCATTTAGATATTGATTCCAAGTGTTAAGAGTGCATCCAGCTTGCAGTAAACAAATAAGGCAGAGTTTTTATTGTTTCTTCTCTTGCATATAACTACTCCAAACGAGCACCCAGATCTCTTCAGGACACTCCCCATCACCAGGTTCCTGTACTCTGTGCACACATTCTAAATGCAATAAAGATAGGAGTACTCCTTGTGAAGTGCCCTTGTCTGTCAATCCATTACAAACACAAGCAATGTGTGATGGCTGGTTTTATAGACTTATAATTGCAAACGTGTGCAGAACAATAGAAAAACAATTTGGTCTCAGTATGATATTGTGCAAGGAAGAATGGCTAGCTGGTTCAGTAGGTTTAAAACAGATTGTTAGGAACTGTGGTGACAAGGAATGAAGAGAGTGACCAAGTGGTGCCCTGATGATTGTTATAAAACATTTATTTAAAAGAAAAATAAACTAACTCGAACGGAGTTTCCCTACCTAAACTAAAGAAACTCTGATGCTCCTCAGGAAGTCTGTGAAAGTCCAAAAGCTCCTACACTATATCGGTCACTACAAGAAACAAAGTTCAGGTTCTGATCGTAAACCCAGGAGTATGACTGGTGACTCCCTTCTACTGGCTGGATGTAAAGTGTCCCAAACACGTCGAATTTTCTCAAAGTAAAAGTTCCACTAAAAATCTGTGCTTTTTCTAATTTAATTTAGCTGGTTCCCCAATGTTCCTTATAGCTTTCAGCAACACTTAATTCCTTTATAGGAGGTTTTCACTCAATCTGCTTCCTTTACACTTTATTCTGTCCTCAGTGGGACTATGAAGATGCTCACTGTGTCCCCTCTTGACTCTCCAGGACACACTCTTGTGGAACTGCCCAAGACAATTGTGCTACAAAATGATACACTACTTCATCTGCTTCTTCATGACTTAATGGCTTAAGAGTCTTGCCTCATCTTAAGCCCTTCCCGGACTTCTACTTGTTCCCGTTACCTTCTCCCGGGGGAACTCGTCACTGGTGTGGCATGTCCACTTCCTCTGCTTCAACTTCTTCTTTCCCACTACTTATGCGGCCTGCTTCTCTCCACGGCCAATTCCACCCAGGATAGGTCACGCCATCACCAAGTCTCTTACACTCCCCACACATTCACCTAAGCTAATCCACTGTAGGCTACGATAGGCAGTCTTGGCACCGTTGTCAGACCAGATGGTCCACCCACTACTGGTCGTACATCCGCCTTTCCGTCTCTCCACTTCTGTTGCGCCGGCTCCCAGCAGACTTGCAAGAAGCTTCTTGGGCGTCTCACTTTTTGTCCATCTAACTTTGGACATGTGCCTTCTTGCCGTCTCCCAAGACCAAATTCAGCCTTATGGGCTTCGATGCAGCCACCTCACTCGCGGGGTTCTCCTTCTGGATGTACAACAGCTCTCAACGTAACTGAATCGCACAGGCCACTGCCAAACAGGTCAGAAAACAACAAAGAACACAGTCCTCATTTGCTGTTCAGTTTATATAAATGAATCCCAGGGACAAGGAAGCAAACCAATCCAAAGAGGACTCCTGCCCCAATAAATTCAACCCACAACTCAAACACCATGCCTTGCCACAAGAAAGACAAAGAAGCAAGAATGGGAAATGAAAATAAGAAGGAAACATTAGCAGCACAGGAAGATGCCGATCAGCATGATTTCAGAACTCCGAAAAACCTGGTGAAGACAGCACCAAACTAACTAAGGACACAAAAAAAGAACAAACGCGGTCTACACCTCGTGCTACCTCTCCACATATGACTCCATTGCAAGTGAAAACAGACAACCAGCAACAAACCAACATACAAGAATGCAAACCCCATTGGGACGTCAAAGCCAGAACCCCAAAAAACGATCCACCACAATCCAGCGAACACCATAGACAATACACTAACAAGAATCAGGGACAAACTTGAAACCATTACCTTCTACGCACCCTACATCACCAAAGACTGGAGCAAAGGATCGGCACCAACTATGCAAATAATGTAACCATTGCACTATGTATGTATCCTTTATGCAACTTGTACTCAAAACTTTTGCAAATGCGCCCAGATACCTCCGGATGAGGAGCGCTATATAAATTAACAAACAAACCAACCAACCCAGTACAAACCAAATTCAAACAACCCTGCCATCAATCTAATCAGACTACTCGACAAAGAGCTAGCCCACCCAATAACTCCTTCAAACAAGCACAACCAGGAGAGAACCGCCAGGAATGGAAAACCAACCAGCATCACCAACCCAGCATGGTAAAAGAACAAAAAACAACCCACGAGGGAAATTACACAAACTACACTGCAGCCTGTTCAACGTTGAACCCATGGCAAAACACTCAACCAAAATCTATTATCTAAGCAAGAGAGGCACAGAAGTACTCTAGCTTAAAGAAACTTGGTTATATGACATGTAGAAATCCACTGCGCCTCAAGCCATACTGGACAACTTCAAATTAATACACACCAAAAGAGAAAACCAAAGAGGCGGCGGAATCGCAATGATACACAAAGAGCACATTCGAGCCACACGACTCCCCTCAACCAACAACGAAGACTGAATGACTCTTCAAGACTGAACTCGACGTCCAGGGCAACAGTGTTCCTCCTGATCTACGGAGCATCGTCCTACAACCCTAACTTTGCGACAAAGCTAGCAGACACCATCGCCATTCTATCAACCTTTCATTACAACCTAGTCAAACTGAGATTTCCACATCTAGTTTGAAAAAGAAAACAAAACCTCAGTGAACTCACTGCACACTACGGGAAACACTACGCTTCAAGCAAATAGTAAATGGATCCACCCACAACGCCCGACACATCTTGGACACAATCTTCTGCAGAGAAGGACTATGCACATCCGCACCACCTGCATCAATGGTATGGAGA
This sequence comes from Ambystoma mexicanum, assembly GCF_040938575.1. NCBI lineage: Eukaryota > Metazoa > Chordata > Amphibia > Caudata > Ambystomatidae > Ambystoma > Ambystoma mexicanum. The sequence goes on along the minus strand of NC_090934.1, from coordinate 413,630,750 downwards.
GACCACTACCTGATACCATTCTACATCAAACTTCAAACTCACCTACCAGCCGGGAAGGAAATACTCCACGCCAACAAGAAAAGAAACTAGAACAGCCTAGACATGGAGTCTTTAAAAAAATCTGCTAGAATTAGCCCAACCTAACACCAGAGAACCAACCCCGGACGTAGCGGAAAACCCTCAGCATCTGGTTTACCAAGGCACTAGACCGTCTAGTACCAACAAAACTGTTCCAAGGCCACTGCAAAAAAACAACTACAAAATGGTGCACAGAACCGCTAAGAGAACAAAACAAAAAAACTAACACAAAACAAAAAAAATATGGAGAGAACATTACAACCGACAGGACAAAATAGACAAACTATAAAGACAACTAGGACTATACAAATCAACAGTACTCAAAGCAAAGAAAGAATACTACACAACAAGACAAATATGAATGGAGGATAGCACATGGGGCAAAGTGCTCGTCTTGGAAGCAAGACCACGCAGAGCAACAGAGGTCGAATCCGGATCCGGGCTTAGAAACCGAATTCTGGAATGGTATTAGGCGCGTTATGAAAAAAACAAATGAATCAAAAACCAACCCACAAAAAGAACTCTTCAGAATCAAACAGTTAAAAAGAAAAACGTCCCGCGAGAAAGTTGTCTTCCCGACACAAACACTAAGCGACAGCATCAACTACTTAAGATCAAAAAGAGAAACAATGCAACAGACCATTAAAACAAACCGTGCTAATACAACCATAACCGTTGAACCACAGGCAACAGAGGAAAAACAGACTACAGCAAGACTCACCCGCCTCAAAACAATTACCGAAGAAATCTTCTCAACACTTAACACGGACAAAAACCTTACAGGAACTCCAAGTGACTCTTGGCCCCCGGACATCTTCAAAGAAATCCTGAAACACAAAACTCCAGCGACCGATAACTTAAAACAGGAATCGTACAAACCTCCTTCAAATCAGCATACATCAAACCACTGATGAACAAAGGAATCAGAAAGTGCAGAAGACCCAAGCAACTACAGACCCATATCAAACTTCCCCATCCCAGGGAAGATCTTGGAGAACCATCCATTTAAGATCCTAATTAAATGCGTTAAAACAAACAGAATACTCGACCATTCGCAAGTTGGCTTCAGACAAATGAGCAACAGAATCTGCACTCCTATCAATATGGGACAACCTGAAAATGAATGTAGACGGCACCCAATCTTCCCTCATAATATTGGACATATCTGGACATATCTAGACACAACTAGAGAGAACTGCAAAGAATAACTTGCAGAATCAACAGACAGAACCGGGATCAGCCGTAAGGCTGATTTTTTCATTGCAACGCCACTCACACATTTCTCAATCTCAGAGGAACCTTACTGGTTGCCCGTACAACAGAGGGTGTTTAAAACCCTCCGATTTTTAGGTGCATCCAAGGAACCGCCCAAGATACCTTGTCAAAAATGTCGGTCTATCACCCTGGAACGTTGTCTTCTTGGTCATCACAACAGTTATTGGTGGTTCCATATTCAAATTCTGTGACATGGGCTGATAGATGTTTTTCCGGTGCAGGACCAAGAACTTGGAATGTCTTACCCTATGAACTTCTTAACATTGAGTCCCTGCTGGACTTCAGGAAAAAACTGAAAACCTGCCTTTTTGATTAAAATAGTAGATAATGCTGGCTTCTCGTTCTGTGCGGTTTACATCTGCACCCGGATGCAGTCTTTTTTCCTTGGTTCCTCTGTGGATATGCACTATATAAAGTGTGAAATACATACATAACCAGGGAAAGACACCCCAGGTGCAAATCATTCACTCAGGAAAGCCCAGACAGGTAATGCATTAAATCAAAGCACCTCCTAACAAATGCTCACCCACAATAACTAGGGTTGCCCGTTAGATTCACTACGTCTTCAAACTTAGTATAATACCAACTGTGTAGAAGTTTGGTAGAAGCAGCCAACCACACAAAAAGCCAAAACGCAACTGTCCCGACTAATCCCTGCTGAGTAACTGGGTACAACCAACCCCTGCCCTCAAACCTGGGGAGGGTCAACATCCACGGCTGGAGAAGAGGCGGGGCTGGCCGACAGACAGCAACCAAGAAGGTGGGAGGGTACCATTGAGCGTCAACCAAAGACGTACTTTATAGCCACTGTCGACCTAACTGATGTACTAATCCAATTCCGCCTGCCCACTCATTTAACTTAACAAATGCCACTATACAGACTAGGGGCTAGCCACACAGAGAACTAAGCCAATATTCACACTCCACCATCTCTCCGAGACTCTGCAAGTAACCTTAGAGGAAAATACCCTTGCACATAGTCCATAAATCCACTGACACTACATATATCCACACCAACAATACAATAAAATGCCTAGCAGTCATCTTCAACTTTGGGCCCCCTTATGGATACAACTAACCAGTGCGCAGGAGTACAATCCCACTAACCTCACATGACCCACACACCTAACACAAACACTAGCACACCTCGGAGGCACAGAGTCCTAGCCATACAGTTACAACAAGCGGGGCCTCTAGAATCTAAAAAACTCCTGCACGCAAGACAACACACACACACACACACAAACAGACGTCAGCTCCTCCTGGTTCTGACCCTATCCTTTCATCCTATCCTCATTTATATACCCCCACCCTCTTCCCTTGCAGAGCCACGTGAGCGCCTGGAGAACGCCCTTGGGTGGTAGCAGTATTCATGAGCATGTGAATCCATGCCAGACCCATGCTGGAGAACAACAGTTACAGGTAAGTAACTTGTTCCTTTTCTCTTTTTGCATTTTTAAATGTCAAAACGTATTATTTTTTTAAAACGGGTGAAATAAACAGTCGGAATGTGGTTTTTAGGCTGGGGGTAGATGCACATCACCGGGATAATATACAAGTGAAAGAGTGACACTAGCTGATTAACTGATGAAATTTTCAATGTGGAAGGAGATTCGGTTTTGGGAAAATAAAGCAGTTAAGAGAAAAATCGGTTGGGAAGGGAAAGGACAAGTTTTACTTATACTAGATTATCAAGACTATATTGTTAAAGAAAGACACAGTGCGCTCAAAGGTTAATAGAAAATCAAGGACAGGATGCACAGAGAATTCATACTTATGTTAACCAAGTTATCAGGCTATGACAAAGGCAAGGTATCAAGATGGGGTAGGCTATGTGTTGTTATGGGATAGGGAAATACAATCAACGCTTGGAGAAATGCAACTTTTCAACATGTGATTTTGGCTGCACTGTGTTTTTACTTTCAAGTTCCTTTTTGAACTATGTCTTGTAGTTGCTAGTGATATTACATCCTTGATACTGTGATAAATCATATTTACCTCATTCAACCGTCCATTAATTATTTACCCATTCTGAGTGTCATTTTCTGCAATTGCAAAGGGTTTTATTTTGTGAGGGAAGGTCGGATTTTGGTTCTGTTTGCTGCCTAATACCCCCGATTCCTTGCTGCTCCTTTCTATCCACACAAAAGTCGATTAATTGGGGTTTGGCAGAGTGGCGATTGAGTGGCAGTCTCAGGCAGTCCCCCTTCCCTTTCCAGTCTGTTTGCTGTTTCTACTGGTTTACCTGCACAGAAGGCAGAGCACACTACAAATACTACCTGACACTGTGGAGCGGCGATTGAGTGGCAGTCTCAGGCAGTCTATGGCTGCTAGGGCTGCCGGGAGGTGCCAACCCCTCTCCTGTCCGAGTTGGAGCGACTCTTGAGGAGGAACATCGCCACCTTCGCCGTTTCTGCCCGAGGAGAGGGTAACCTTGAAAACGACAATCACAATGGAAATCTAGCCCCTCCAGCAAAGCGCTCCTCTCTACTTGCGCTGCGGCCCCTGTTGGAACCCACCAACTTGAGGGTCTGGGCTTGCTTTACCTTCTCCCCCAAAAGGGCGTCCCCATGAATGAAGGCAAGTCTGATGAGCACCTGCTTAATTCCCCAAATCGAGAGCACTGCCTGGCGGCGGATATACACCCCCGACAGAGACGGGAGTGTGTCCCAGCTTCGATGGCAGAAACCCTCCACGAAGGTCAACACTCCTACGAATGAAGCTCCTCCTAGCGACCGGCATACAACAGACCGGACGATAACTACATATACGAATGAGGCCTCCCCGTCCCCTATCGCGGACCATGAGATCCAGCAACTCCCCAGTGACTCATCTGAGAATGGCGAGGTGGTCCCATCCCTATGCGGAGACACAAGACTCCCCGCCGCAGGGGGACCGCTGGTGGACAGTCCAGCAATCGATTCTTGAGAGGGCGGTGAGGTGAGAGCAATTGGCAAGACTGACCACGAGGCTCGCAGAGAGCTAGCTGCTACGTTGGCTTGCCAATCATGCAAATACAGGCGCAGATCCACGGGGCTCCCACAAGGTACAGCCCCCTGTTAACGCCTAGGACAGACCTTAACGGACAGGACCTGCAAGTTTCAAAACTTCCGTTAACCACCAAAACATTACAGGTTTGCCTGAACCCAAAATCCAAATGTTCTGCAAAATTCAAAACAAAAAAAAAATCAAAAGCACCCGGCTTAAAAAAAATCAAAAGCAAGCCTCAAGCTTCTACAGTGACACAAAAAAAGGAGGATACCAAGACAAAAAACGGCTTCTGCCATAACATCAATAAACCAACACCCAAAAATCGTGTTTAATTGAAAACCGCCCCGGGCCAACTCTTACTTGAAAATACTCTGAAAGACTTTTCAAAAAACAATGTAAACACAAGTTTGATACCATAGGAGAAGTCTCGGATGCCGAAATGCTAGAGGCAGTCAAAGATTCGCAAGTACCAATTAAAACACACAAAATGGACTGCAGCATAAGTTCTCTCAGAAAAAGCTCATCTACAACACCCAGATGGCACTTGGGAAGACTTCAGACTCCCCCAAATAGCTTCGGTCAAACCTTGACACCCGAAGATAGATCCTCAACGAACAACGTTGCGCAAAATACCAGAGTCAAGCACGCGGCCATTAACATTCAGCCTTCCCAAAAGGCTTGGATTCCAGTCGGCACTGTACACCCATCCGGGTTGGCAGCTACCCATCAAAGCCTGGAAGTCACAAAAAAACCTTCTCCGAAATCAAGACCTTCAGTTAGTTTGACCCTTGACGTGGTACAAGAATCAAGCTACGAAAATGTTGGACTAAGATCTCCACTACCAAACGTTGAAGCCCAGATAAACGTTGATCAACCTTTCCCTTTGGAAGGATACAAACCATCTTCCTCTGAACTTTTTGACTTGTCGAAACCACCAGAGAGTACTCCACTAAAAGGCCTACCATCTCGAAGGGCGTCCCATCATTTTTATCTCAGCCTCCCAGGTCTAGAAGACAAAGTGACCTGCCCCACGCATCCTCAAAAGAATCTTCAGCTAAAAAAAAAATGGCTATTTTCTCAGTAATGTCAACAGTCACTATTGCGATGGTCCCGCTTTGCAAACTTTAGAAAACCATAAATGACACTCTCAAAGACGATACATAATTTTTTGCCATGATGCATTCAAAAGTCATTTTCGGAAGGCTAAATCAACGCCATCGAAAGTAGCCACAGGGTCAAACCAACTTCTGAAAGGGCCAGCGCCGACCACACTGAAAATGAAAACTTTCTCATGTCATCATTAACACCATCTTCCGAATTCATTGAGAAAGAAACACAAACGTTAAATACAGCTACAGAACTACTGCATAAATCAAATTCTGATTGTCTAACACACAAGCCGGAAGCTCCCATTCAAATGGATCATGGCCCAAATAAAGGAACAACAATTTCCAAACAAATAACTATAAAGGAAAAACAACCCGACAAGACGCTCCCAGGCGTAACCAAAGAACCGAGAACTGGGAGAACATGTATTACCCCAAACGACAAGATCATCCTAGTAGAAGATCGAGACAATACTCAAACATCGAGGAAACGGAGCCAGGAGATTCCAAATCAATACGTTGCCATTTTTGACCAGCCAAAGCCGTCACCAAAGGCAAATCTTCCAACAAAAAAAAACAGCTGGTCTTTTGATTACATCATGCAGAAGACCCCAAAGCAGCTGGGGCCTGTGTATCGACTACCCTAAAGCCTTCATCGGAACCTGGGCTGATGGAAGATCACCTGAAATGAAAAAAAGTGACAACTCCTTCCTTGACAAATCATACAAATTAACAAACTATCACCGAGAACAGTGGACGACTTTTTAGTCTCGAGCGACCTGATGGAGCTCAGTGAACATCACAAAGAAATCGAGGAGAACTCTCTCATGGACCAAGTTCGACTCACAAGTTCACTTCTAGCAAAGTAACAAATGGACCAAGGAGAACCACCCAACTTTCCCACACTCAACGAGCGTTTCAAAAACCTAAATTCTGGTAAGAACAGGGCCTCAAGGACTGTATTACCTCACGATCAACCAAAGACTTAACAAATCAAATTCAACCATCAATCAAGAGCAAGACCTTCACCTAGGCACTGCACGACAAGAAAAGAAAGCACAAAAAAAAGAAATCACGCCCACATCAAACCGCCAGTTTGTCTCCAAAGCAGTAGGTTTGTACCATCGTCTAGTAGTGCGCAAGAACATCTGCAGACACCAGATCAAGGGGCAAGTGGGGCTAAAACTCACTATGGAGGGGTAATCTAAGAAAAAAAAAAAAGAAATCAGACCAACCTTCAAATTGAGACAACGTTCGGACAACAGAGATATCGTCTTGAATAGACGTACGGTCCTAAAGCTCCTACTAGACATTCCAACCCTCTGCTCATTAAAATATGAAGACTTTAAAATCGTAGAGCCAAGCCACAAAGGGAAAAAAGCAATCTCCCACCTTTATACAGCCTCCCATAACGTGGAAGAAATGCTAAGGGATGCCTCAGATAATCACTGAAGATAAGGCTTTGTGCTGACTGAGATAAAAAGATCAAACGATCCTCCATCATGCCTGGAGCTGGTAAATATCAAAAGGAAAGTAAACTGTTCGACCCAACAAACAGAAATCTTTCTCCACCGGGGTCCAGGTCACCCTTCCGACTTAAGTGGCTCCCCAAAGAAGAAAAGTGCTAAATCATCAATGCGTCCTCCGAAAACTGACCTGCAAAGTCGACGTTCACGATCAACAACAAATCCAAAACCAAACACCTGGCGCAATAGCCTCCTATCTCCTGCCACCGAACTTGATTCGGACAGACGTCCAAGTGGCCCATTGTCAGCAATAAAAAGTACAACGACCCCGGACGTGACAGTTTGGAGAACATCTGTCAAGGAAACTATCTAATCAGCCTCAGAATATCAACTATAGGCATGGATCCCCAAGGCCCTATCAGCTCGTCTCACAAAGTAGCAACCCATCTTCAATCAACACCAAACCTCGACCTCCTCGACACGTACGCTGGGCTCTTGGAACACGCAGGGCTTTTCACACATGACTGTCCCTGGTGAGATCGACCTGGGGTCTTTCTACATACTTTGTCTCCAGGAAACCTGGTTGGTCAACAAGCCAAGCCTGGATGATTTCGACCTGGCCTTCTCTCCGGCTGGGAAAGGAGAGAAAGGTCGACCTTCCTCCGGCCTATTGATGGCAGTGCGTTCAGGGAGTGGACTCCAGAAAGAGCAGTGACCGCCAACTCATCAATCCTGGCAGTCCTGCTCCTATGGTCTCACCTTGAAAAAACCACAGACGTTCCACTCTTAACTCCAGTTATGATTATGAACATCTATTGGAACCCTCAAGTGATTGAAACTGAAGTCTTTTAGGCGATGATAGCTAATCAAATCAACCGCACCTTCTTGGAACACCAAGACGTACACCTGCTTGTTTGTGGATACTTAAACGCCACATGCAGACCACCAGCCGCAAGAAATACAACAGTGCCTTTCGTGCACCCCACACACAAATGAGGTAAAATATGGCTTAAATTAATGGATTCAAGAAACATCCTGGACACAGCTATCATCACACGTGAGACTGACAACCTTCACACCTGGGAGAGGGGAAACTCAACTGCAATCATGGACTATATCTTTATATCCCAATCGCTAATTCCAGCCTTCATTGACGCCAACGTCATAAAATCTACAGCAAGTGACCACAACTTGCTTACTATAAAATGGTCCTCAGTGCATTCAACAAATCTCTACCTTCCGGTTGACCTGGAGCCCAACATCAAGGGAAACAGTTTAAAACGAACTGCTAAAAACATCAGAGAACTAACAAAAACCTATAAGGGGACTAACAACACGAGCAGTGAAAACCAGCACCTCAAACAAGTCAATTACACCATGCTCTTAGCAAACTATAGACTGAATCCCCCAAAAAATGACAAAAAGGGGCAACAGCGGAGGAAACCAATCCACTTGTTTCATCCCCTCTTGGCCGCTAAAAGAACTGAAGTACGTAAGGTTAGAAGACTAGCCACACGCTGCAACACCAAAACCACCAGAGAAGCAGCCTCAGAAACTTCAAAGACCTACAAATCTTGGCTAAAGTGCTACCAAATGACTCTATACCAACGAGATTCAGAGGATATGCTTAAGTCCATCAGCAACTGTAATTCCCGAGATTTTTGGTCCCTAATTAGATCTACAAGTAGACCTACAACAGATTCACTGACAAACGGCATCCGGGAACACACCTGGGTGAATTTTTACACCAACCTCTTTGCATCTCCCTTACCAACACTCTGTTGCCATTGAAAGAGTGCGAGGGGCCTTGGGCCAACCTCCATGACACAAACCATCAGCTCCACAATTTCCAAGGAAAACAAAATCAAGAGCACCGGGACCGGACGGGATCAGTAACATTGATATAAAGTCAAGTCCGGACAAATGGGCACCCTTCATCAGCCTCGTTTTAAAAAGATGTGCAGAATTAAAGGCGCTTCCATCATCTTGGACTTAATTGAGAATAGTCCCTATATTTAAAAAGGGCTGTAAAGACGACCCTCGAAATTTCCGCCCAATTGCTCTACTTGATGTCATTGGCAAAATGTATGGGTCCTTAATCTTGACCAAATTCCAAACCTGGGCAGCCCAGGCGGCATGCGCTTATCCGTTTCAGTCTGGATAAAAAAAAAAAAATCATGGGAGCCAGTGCGAATATTATGCTCCTCAGCATCCTAAAAGCCAAGATCAGTGAAGGGGGGGCCTCGAGTCTTCTAGACCTTACACAAGCTTTTGACCAAGTCAATAGAGACGAATTGTGGCAAAAACTATCAGCATGGAATTGTCCAAATGAAATCTTGGGGCCGTTGTCAGCTTTGCACACAAACACCAGAGCACAAGTACGCCTAAACCATCAAGGCCTCCTCTCAGCTGAAATTCCCACCTCAAGGGGGGTAAAACAGGTATGTCTGCTTGCCCCTGCACCCTTCTTGGCAAACGTAGGTGACTGCAAGAACTCTACCACCTCGATATGACCTCCCCCCTCCCACTATTGGCCAAAAGAAGGTGCCTAGACTGCTATATGGAGACAAACTGATCTTGTTTGACCAAACTGCCACTGGGCTACAAAGACAGTTAGACAACCTATCCAAGTACATACTTTCCAATGACTTGGAAATCAATAAATCTAAAACTAAGATCATGACCTTAGAAAAACCTTAGAAAAGCGAAAAGCTGAAATGGCACTTGAAAGTTGCGGAATTGAAAAGGTAACCGGGTTTAAATAACTCTGAGTCATGTTGGGCAGCTCCAAAACGGAAAGATCCATGCAGTGTGCTCTCCAAACAAAAATAAGAAACTTGACCTCAGAAGCATTAATGGTGGATAAAAAATACGGTAGATTCTCATTCCAACCTACCATCAACATTTACACGGCTAAGTGGCACCTACCATAACCTATGGAGCAGAGGCCATGAAGTGCCTACCGAAAACCATCTGGCTCTCACTGGAAAGCTTTTTTTGGAGAACTGTATTAAACCTTCCAAAAATCGACCCAGATGACCCTGATCAGATGGGAATTTAACCAGTCTTCACTCCAGGCAATAGTGGACCAGAATAGCATTATGCTCTACAGGAAGATCTTTGAACCGAACAGCCCACTGATATTTGCATTGATAAACGCAGAGCTTAGAAATGGCCACTGCAAAATGCTTATACAGTGGGATTGAGACTGCAAAGAAAAACTACTTGCGATCCAAAGCTCCCTGGACAAACGGATACAAAATCCAAAGAAAATAAAAAGGAAGTTGGATGAAACAAACTGGATCCTCACCTTGGACAAAGCGGCAAAATACAAACTCGCATCTCACCTCCCGATGCAGGCGAGAAAATTAAACAAACCCGAGGCATTTCTGAAGAAATACCCAGATCGAAGGCTACGGAGTACTTTTATGAGGGCACGGCTTAACCTTTTACCAACTAATGAAATATTGATTATCAGAGGGCTCTCAAAATCAAACAAATGCAGATTTTGTGAAAATGCTGCTGAGATCAAATCACTGCGACACCTACTCTTAACATGTCCTGGCACTGGAAACATTAGAGCTCCATACCGGACCCATCAATTGGCCTCAGCACGGATTCACGAAGAAGAGCTTTGGTGGTCTCGCTTGATTGGTGGTGAGAAAGCTTCATGGGTGACAACTGCAAAAATCCTGCAAGAGATTTTTTTTATCACTCAACGACAAGTGACAAATTTACAGAGGCCAGGCGACATGACATGATTTAGGGGACTTAAATAATTACAATTAGATTTGTCGGTGAATTCAACCTACTTCTTCGCCTTACACCTCTGGTTTACTCTAACTATTTCATCTTTCCAAATTTCTGCACCTTGTAAAAATTGCTAATGCGATTAAATCAAAGTATAATAATAAAAAATTAATTGGGGTTTGAGGGAGCATTGCAGGGGGAAATCCACTCGGGTGCCATCTACCCGAATCAAAAGTGCTTCTATTCATTTGTACTTTGGATATGTTCTTGTAAAAGGTCAACCAAGTGTATTCCATTAGTTTACATTGTACCTGTCACCCCACTGGCGATTGCTGCCCAATATTCAAACTGTGTGATTTTCTTTGAATTTAAAATAAATATTGTATTACCACTCACCGGCTTGTGTGACCTGGGGTATTTGCAAAGGGGGGTGCGAAAAGGGTTGGGTGCCAGCTCAATTCAAATTCGTAGAAAATAAGGAAAAAATGTTTTCTAATTGAGTGCTACCTCATAGGCCAAGGGCAAGAGTCCTGGTGCGGTACGTGACGCCCGATTGGAACCCTTAACACCTTGTCAGAAGTTGTGTTCCTTTGAATCTGACAAGGAACTGTATTTCTTCTTTGAGATTTCTAGGTTGTGGCAAAGCATCTCGACTCAGAACATCACTGATGATATTACAAGGAAGAGAGAGATCTCTTTGTTGGTTGAACATTGTTTAGCAGAACTTTCTTTTGACAAAGTGAAGGAGCCAAGAACCGAATTGGAACTTTGTTGCAAACCCGGATGTCCTTGTTTTTTTTGGTAAAACGTTGGAACCGGATATAACTTGAGACCTGGGGAAGCGGATTTCATCCAGGTTACAAAGCGAGACTGTTAATACATTGGAAGTACAATTATTGATATTAAAAGGTGAATTGCCATATATTTTCTAGTGTACGTTATGCTTAAGTATGAGGGACAGATATCCTTTGTGAGCATTTCCTTTAGTTTTGAAAGGCAAGGGAAATCCTCAGTGAGGAGTTTGATGAAACTTGTATTTTAATAAAATGGCATATTTTGAGAAATCACTCAAAAGTTGTTGGGATCACAACTGCTTCTCCTTTCATGTGAAAAACACCCCAAATGGAAATGTTATAACTGACTTTTTCTTGAATCACAATCTTCACAGCAGGGCGCATCATCCTTCTTTTCATTAGGGTGGATTGGGCCAGGTCTTGGATTAACTGCACTGCAACCCTGTTGACCCTCAGTGAGCCGGCCGGCCATGCTGCCTTCAGAATTTCTACTTTCTGCCCATATGATATAAGGGTCGCCAACACATCCCTCGGACAAGCACCCAGTTCCTTCCATTGCAGGCCCATCCTATGAATTCTGTCCAGGTGCACCTCGTCTGGGGGGAGGGGGGGGACCTCTATAAAAACAGGTCTGCAAAGAAATGTCGCACTATAGTCTTCACATCCAAATCCAAGACATCCTCCGCAACATTTTTAATGCAGCTATTGGCACGCCGAGATGGGTTTTCAAGGTCCTCGCACTGCAGATCAAGATTATGCGATAACCATGACAAGTGTTCCAAGACCTCATCCGTCTTCCTTGAGTCCTCCGTGAGGTCCTGCAGTGCCCTTTCGTTAGTGTTCTCCCCTTACCCCCCCCCCCCAGTTTTGCTAGCTCGCTCCTAACTCCTACATGGAGTGCTTTTGTTCCGTCTTTACGGATGCAAGTTGCTCTTGGAACGAGTCCATGATTTTCACTGGAAACTGTCACGCACTGCACAAGATCCTCATTATTTACGACCATGGGAGCCAGTGACGGGTCCCCTTTTCCTGCTTCAAGAGTCTGTGAATGCTTGTGTACTTGGGATCTTTCCTGCTGCCATCACCTACTCAAATCAGCGCACTGTCCTACCCCTGCCGTTGTTGCTTCGGGCCAGCTGGGCTCTCCTTACCCCTTCCCTTAGCCATGAAGGATGCCCTTGTGCTGTGGCCCTCTTACTCGAAGACGTCAAAGCGTCACATCTCCCTTTCCTGGGCACAGATCTGCTGTTACACAAAAGACACGACCAGAAACTTGTAACCCTCGTCTTGCTTTTTTTTTAGATTTTTTTTTTACACTTTTATTTTGTCATTTTCAACAAAACATAGTAACGTGCAACTACAAAGAATTCCCTCCCCCCAGCACCCCTTATTCCCTCCCCCGCCCACTTTTGGACCTCCCTAACCCGCTCCTCAGATCAAAACAAAGACCCATTCAAGTCAATTATTACTTTCACTGTTCCACAAGCAGAAATGCACTGGGCCGACCGGCTATTGTCCTGTCTGTGTCTCGACTTTAACCCGGTTGGGACAGCAAGTAGTTGACATAAGGGCTCCAGATATCTGGTGGCCTAGTATGCAGGGGTATTGTTCTAATAAGTTAGATTCAATGTCATGACAATACGTCACATCCTGCAACCACAATCTCTTTGAGGCGGGCCCTTCCCCCAGGTCATAGCCACCTGCCTCGTAGCCAGCACCAGCAGCAGGCCGACCAGTCTTCTTACTGCTGGTTGAATTTCACGCGTACATCCCAATAACGCCACCTCTGGACATCTTGGGATCTGTTCTCCCGCTAATGCGGACAAGGTGGACAGAATCTCCCCCCAGAAACTGCTGACCAGCGGGCACTCCCAGGCTATATGCAGGAAGTTTTCAAGGGTCGATCTGCATCTATGGCATGCCGAGGAAATATTTGCGTGTTGACGGTGCAACTTGCTGGGGGTGAGGTATGTCTGATGCAGAAAATGAAAGTGTATGAGTTTGAAACTCGAATTTAAGGCTACTTTCTGGGTTTGTTTCTGTACATACGACCATTCTTCGTCGCATATAGGGCCAGCCAGTGATCTCTCCCACCTCATTTTAGGGACTTTTGGCTGGGGGCTCACTGCCAGTAGTTCCTTGTAGATGCGTGAAACCAGTTTGCCTTCTCCCTGCGCTAGGATCACCTCGTGTAGCAGTCGCCACGTAGGTGGTTTTGCTGGGAAGGTGGAGAACAAAGATTTGAAGGCATGGCGAGTCCTAAAGTATACAAAGATATCCAGTTACGTGACAGCGCTACGGTCCTTGACCTGTCTGAGTGACATGAAGGTATCTTCAACAAACCAGTCATCAATCGTGGTGATTCGTAACTTGTCCACTATTTGGAGATAGATCTGCTCCGTCGTAAGTGGCAGCCCGGGGATGAATTTCGCTGGAAGAAGAGGGGAGTACCTGTGGGTCACGATCTTATGTGCGATCTTCCTCCAGATTTCGTATGTCGTTAGTACAACATTCATAGTTTTGGGCGGGACAGTCAAGATTCCCAGAATTACTGCCCTTAGGAGGTTAGGAGTGGCCAAAGCTCTCTCCACCTGGACGTGTGGCCGTATTGATTGTGTCGCAAACCAATGGCTCAGGAAATGTGTTTGAGCTGCCCAGTAGAAGCGCTCAGGTCGGGGAGCGCTAGTTCTCTTCTTGCTATGGGTTGGATGAGGCTGGAGTATGCCACCCTTGCCGGTTTGCCTGTCCAGATAAGTTCCAGGACGAAGCTATGCAGTTGTCTAAAGAAGCTTTTTGGTAACAATAAAGGAAGATTGACGAATAGATATAGTAGTTTGGGGAGTACTGCCATTTTGACAATAGAGGCACAGCCCCAGAGTGTGAGAGGTAGACTCTTCAAACGGGTTACTTTCTCTGTAAGGGTTGCCATGGTTTTCCCGCAATTGTCACGGAAGAGATTGTTGTGGTGTCTGGACAGCATAATTCCCAGAAAACATACGTTGGTTGTTTCCCATCGGAAATGGAAGTCATTTTCAATTTCTGGGGTGTTCTCCGTTAGTGGGAATATTATTGATTTGCTGGTATTTATTTTCAGCCCTGAAAGTGCCGAATTGTATCACTTCTCCCATGACTGCGTTCAAGTTCTCTGCCGGGTCTCTAAGTAGTAGGGCTACATCGTCAGCTTAGAGAGAGAGAGTATTAGTCTGTGTGGTCCCAACAAGATGCCCTAATCGATGTGCTTGCTCCGGAGGTTTGCAGCTAGTGGTTCCATAGCAAGGGCAAATAGTAGGGCCGACAGGGGGCATCCCTGCCTGGTCCCCCTTTTCAGCTCTATCGGTTCTGATTTCGATGACCCAAGGGTAATGATGGTCCGCGGCTTGTTATATAGAAGTGAGACCAGCTTGAGAAAGTAGGTTCCCAGGCCCATTTTCCGGAGTACGGAGGGTAGCACCTTCCTTGGTGGTGGGGCCAAGACTTTTCGCTCCGTAGGTGTGGCGCGGCTCACTTTATTCCTTCCACCTGTTCAACAACTAGGTTGGGATTATCCCCAAGGGTACAACGTTGCATCTAGTGTCCAAGCTAGCCAACCATAACACTCACCTCGTATAGAGAAGGCAGCCTTTGTATGAACTGTTCCGATGATTCAAAAGACTGTGCCAGTAGGGGCTGCCTTAAATATCTGGTCACCCTGGATCATTTAATAGCTTTTAGTGGCCCCCGATTGAAGCCTTCATCTGAGGTGGTACGACACCCCGGACCAGCCCTGCTGACAACCGCCTTAATAAATGGGGCTTTGGTACTTACATAGGCTGAGCTTCTACATTATTGGGCGATAGTCTGTTCCCATTGCAAGATACTGCTTGCCACCTGCAGGGTAAAGCATGTACAGAGACAGTAATCCACTTTTTGCCCAAGGAGCCACTCCTGCTCTGTAACAGCAGACACCCTGCTTCCACGTTCACTTCAGGACCTCTCATAGCCAGCCCGACTCCCTCATCGGGTTCACCATTGCAACGCGCCCTCTTCACAGGACTGCCCCAAGCCACTCCATCTTCCTTGTGCCTCCCTACAAAGGGGCCGCAACGCCAGTCTATGTTGTCGGCCGAGCACCCTCACACTACCTGGGGCCACGCAGCATCACAAATGCAACAACTGCTCCTTCACTCCTCGGGGGCCACTACAATGCTTCTAAGCTACAGGGGTTTTGCATGTTAAGGTGGGGGGGAGCAGAGACACCATTTAAATTGCTGCTTTTGTTATCAACTAGAGCCTGGAAGATATATGTGGTCAAAATGCTGTGCTTCAGAGTGGGCTCAAATCTCTGCATCACCACTTAACTTAAGTGCGTGATCTTAACAAATCATTTTATTTGACTGTACCGTATCCCGGAAAGAACAAGTAAACGTTATTTCGATTGGATGTTCCTCACACATATTCCTCATCTGCTTATGATAATTATCCTTCCAGCTTCAACTACTTCGGAATTCTTTTTCGACAGGGGGCGCTGTGTCATCTCGTTGAGTCAATGTCCCTCAAGGGACTCCATTAGACTGTCGACATCATCATCAGTACAAATAGTGTATACAGCACCCGTGGGCTTCAGTTCCGTTTGTCCACTCCTGTAGAGGAATTACCAGGTGTACCATAGGTACCAAGAAAGCATAAAGTGTAAAGACACGCAAATTCTACGGCGAGGTAGGCTGAGAGGGGCAATGAGGAATACGTGGGAGGACCATCCAATTGAAAGAACGTTATCAGGGGTAAGTAACTTGTACTTCGAAAGGATTGTGTCCTCCCACGTATTCCTCATCTTATGATACACTCCTCCCAAAGCAGTAATAATTTGGTGGTGGGAGTATCAATTATATTTTGTCTTAACTGTTATCAAAGACTGAATGAAGGACCGCTTTTCCAAATTTTCCTCGACTAGAAGAGGAATCCAGGCAGTAATGTTTCACAAAAGTGTGAACAGACGAAAAAGTGGCTGCTGCACAAATGTCTAACTGGAACACCTCTCTGAAGAGCAGCAGAGGTTGACATGGCCCTTGTGGAATCTCAAGGCTTCCGGCGGGTCTTTGCCCGCTAACTTGTAACATTCCCCAATAGCCAGGATGATCCATCTGGATAGGATCTGTTTTGTCACAGCTAAACCCAATTTAGAGCCTGTATGGCCAATGAATAATTGGTCATTTTGATGAATTTTAGCCTTTGATACATAAAAGCTGAGAGCCCTTTTTGAGTCCAGCCTATGTCATTTTACCTCCTCCTTTGCAGGAGGATGAGGTGGGTAGAAAGTTTGTAAAATGATCTTTTGCGACAAATGAACGTGTGAGACTACCTTAGGTAGAAAAGTAGGTTTTACCCTGAGAACAACCGTGTCTTTATAGAAAACAGTACGTGGAGGTTTACAGGAAAGTGCCTGCAACTCGCTTAACCTGCGGGCCGACGTTCATGCTATTAGTAAAGCAGTTTTCAAAGTTAACAGTCTTAACGGAAATGAATGTATTGGCTCAAAAAGGGATGCATGTTAGAAATGTTAACACCAGGTTAAGATCCCATATAGTGACATGGAAAGAAACTAGTAGTAAGACCCTTTAGGAATTGAACAATCAGTGGATTTGAAAATATGAATCAACCTCTGAAGAGCGCTTGAAAATAGACAGCGCCACCAGGTAACCTTTAATTGTTCCAGTCTGGAGCCACAGACGTAACAAAAAAGAAACCACCATAGGTGTGCATCACAAAGAAAAAGGATCCACATTCTTATCCCTGCACCAACTGCTGAACTTCTTCCAACGGCATCGGTACAAAGATTTTTCTGCTGGCCTTCTGGCCGAAAGCAAGATCTGCATTAAGTCATCCGGGAGGTCCCAATCCTTGCATCTCAACCTCTCAGAAACCATGCGTGAAGTTTGAGTGTCTTCAACTCTGGATGGAGAACCCGACCCTCGTCTCGTGTGAGAAGGTCCTCTCGTTGTGGAAGACGCATTAGAGGGCATATGGACATGTCCAGAAGGTCCGTGTACCACGTCCTCCTGGCCCAATCCGGAGCAATTAGGATCATGGCTTTCCCGAACTTTCTCACGCTCCTGATCACGTGAGGAATGACAGGTACTGGAGGAAACTCATACAGCAATGGAAACTCCCAGTCCACTACGAACGCGTCCCCTAGAGCTCCTGGTTGCAAACACATCCACTTGCAGGGTTCTCCAAAGTGTAAAAATCTCTTGAAGGACTTTTTTCGCTTGTTCACACTCGTGGGAGACTGTGCTCTGCCTGCTCAGAGCATCCGCAGGAGGGCGCTAGAGAGTCGAACGGGATGGCGGCTTCTTAGAGAGCACTGTGTGGCTCCGATTAATCCTGCTTCATCCATCCTCCTGTAGTGCCTAATATCGCTGCACCTCACGCTGAGCTGACTCCTGGATTCAAACTGAACTTTTTCATACCACGCTCGTCTCCAGGCTCACTATATTGACGAAGTTACAGCTGAATTCCTCAGGCACTACCTGTGCATGTGAGCCGGGGCCCCGCTTGGCGGATCGAGTCGGGGCCCCGCTTGGCGGATCGAGCCGCAAGCAGAGGAGGGGGAGCCCTCGCGGCGCTCATCTCATCGCCGCCCACAATCATCCAGCACGAACCAGCGAAGCTGCAGAGGAGCCGTGCCGCGCTGAGGCAGGCTGCCGTGCGCACCCTCAGCGCTGGCAGAGACACGGTTGTCTCCGTCCCCATGGCGGCCCGACGAGTGGCGCACACAAGATCCTCCTGGACGGGTGATCCCTCCGGAGTACAGATAGGAGCCTGGCCGGGCGTACACACCCATCGGCCCAACGTCAAGGCGTTCTCGCGGAGCCCCGAGTCCCGTGTGGCCTGCAGGGACTGCGGTAGCCCGCTTCTTGCAGGGCTCCTCAGGGAGAGCTCTCCCCCCCCCCCCGTCCATAACATCAACCGCACACCTCTCTTGGACGGCGATCGGCCCCTCCAGGTGGATTGCTGGGCTTGGTGGCGCCCTCTGGGCACCCCCCCCCTGGGAAAAGGAGCTTACACCGCGTCCTGCCCACTACGGACATCTGATCCCCAGGCAATGTCCCATCTGCGTGTTGCGCTTGGCGAACTGGGCTACTAACTAAGCCGCTGGAAGTGCCCTGCAGACGAGGCCTCCCCAACGCCCATTGCTTACACACAACTAAATGACTTAGCAAATCCAGTCATTGCGGACACGCATAGGTGGCCTGCTGCACGGCGTTCCACGGCCTCAACCTCGTGCTGTGTGGCGACCGCGCAAACGCTTCCCCACAAGGACAGTACCACGATGCACAGACTGTTCGGAACGTGCCCCCTGAATCGCGGCTGGAACATCCTAGCGCCAAGCGAGTGCTCCCCCGGCGGTCCCTCTCACCTGGAGAGACTCTCCTCAAGCAACTACTATGAACGCTCCATGCGCGAGTGACTGAAAACGTCCGCTGAATCGCGAAAATACCTCACAGATATCTGCTCAGAGCATCGCTGCCGTGTTCTCCTCTCCGGCTAGGTGAACTGCCGACAGGGAGATTCCTTCTCGAATTACCCAGAACCACTGCTGCATTGCCTCTCTGCATATCATTAATAAAGTTACTCACCGTAGTGACTACCTTATTCCTAGTCCACAGCCCCCTTTCCTCCATACTTCTAACATTCCGTCCTTCGGGACAGGACCAGAGCACTTTTGTAAAAAGCATACAAAATTGAAACTGTTTGTCCTATTTTTACGCGGGGTACCGAACGTGGCCGTAACCCTGCCCCCTCCTGAGCTCTGCCCACGTATCGCCCTTCAGTCCTTTTCTATCGCCAGGTCTGAGACCATTTAAGCAGTAACAGAGGATATTATTTAGAGGGGACAGTGGGCGGGCATATGGAGGAAAGGAGACTATGGACTAGGAGTAAGGTAGTCACTACAGTGAGTAACTTTATTATACTCTTACATCCCGTCCCCTTTCTTCCATAATTGTGGGAGATTCCCAAGCATGCACCACAGTTTGGGTGGACGGAAAACCCCCTTACTGGAATAAATTCTTAAGGACAGCCTGATCAAACTGGGCATCCGTGCTGGAGCTCCGGTCCAAGCAGTAATGCTTACAAAAAGCTGATGGGTAAGCGCATGTAGCTGCTTTGGCGATGGTTAAAATGGGAACATACTTTTGGAAGGCAACAGCAGCCGCTTGGACAGATAGACCGCAATAGTAGACCATTAAGTCCTGCAAGCCAAGACATGAATGCCCGAAGCTGCGAGGTGAGATATGACCAAAACAACAGTGTCAACTGTAGCGTGCCTGGGGTCGAGCTGTTTAGCTACACACCAGTGGCAAAAACAGAGCCACCTGCTCCTATATTGAGACCTTGTGAAAGGTTTTCTGGCCACTTGGATAACGCGCATATTTTCCTCGGACAAGTCAAACTGTGCTAACGATTTGAATTCAGGCACCAGGCCGCCAAGCTGAACGATTGTGGGAAGGGGTGCCACTTCTGCTGTTCACACTGGTGAAGCAGGTCGGGAATCAACAGCAATCTGATCGGAGGAAGAATCGGCAGATGCTCAAGTTCTGAGAACCAGAATCTGGCTGGCCACCAAGGAGCTATGAACAGGAAAGTGCAGTTCGATGTATTCCTAAACTTGCATAGTGACCAATGAACCAGAGGAAGTGGCAGGAAAGCATACGCCTTTATGTTGTGCCAAGGAATCTCGAGAGCGTCCCCTACGGAGGAGACTCTGACAACGTTCCTGGATGCATAGAGAGGAAGTTCCCGTTTGTAAAAGTCGCAAAAATTTCACTTCTGGAGTGCCCAATTGGTGAAAATGGTGGAGAGAACATCCATGTTCAGTTCCTACTCATAACTGGCTGAATGGCGGCTGAGTGAGTCTGCAGTTACATTGATGTTACCCGGAATGTGTACAGCCAGGAGCCAAATGTCGTGCTGGATGGCCCATTGCCAAATCTGAATGGCAAGATCTACAAGGAGAGGTGATTTGGTGCCCCCCCTACTAGTTGATATAAAACATTGCCACAGAGTTGTCCGTGCAAATACGGACCACCTTGTTTGTGATGGACTGTTGAAAAGCTTTTAACATCAGAAAAACAACCATGAGTTCCAGATAATTGATATGAAACTACCTGTCTTGGAGTGTCCACGGATCAAATACCTGGAAATGATCCAGCGTCGCGCCCCACCCCAGAAGGGAGGAGTCAGTGGTAACCATCACTTGTGGGCCGGGCTCCTGAAAGGAGGCCCAAAGTAAAGGTAGATCAGGCTGAACCACCAAATTCTCTGGTGTTAAGTGCACAGTTAAATTCACTGGGTCACTGTTGGATGGCCTATATTGTTTAGCAAACATTGTATTTACTGCACTTGCAGTCTCTGGTGCTTCCCAATTAGATGGGACCCCTTTTTGTAGGGCAATGTGAAAAGGCAAAATTGGATCTCTTTGGGGACCCTGATCCAAAATATCTTAGGTCATCCTGCTCAAAAGAATGTGTAGGCCTGCTCCAGCCTAAAATGCAACCACCTTGCTCATTAGTTGTCTATATGAGGAGTCAGAGTTGTCAGTAGTATCTGGTTTACCAAATTCCAGTTCTGGCAAGGTATCAATACCACCAACTGATTGTAGGTTATCATACAAGTCTTTTAATCTAGACTCTTCAAAATTAACTCCTCTGGCACATTTGGGGTGCCAAATTGTAAACCAAATGGTGGTGTATTATCGTCTGAAGGCTCATTGTCTTCATCGATTGAAGTTGGACTTCAAACATCTTTTTTCCGCAAGGGCTTGAAAACCTTTTCTTGCATAACTATTGGCTTTGACAACTTCGAAGAAATCGTCAACGACTGAAGTTGGAGTTGATTTTGTCGGAGTCTACTTCGACACTGGCGTCGGAGGCTCCAATGCCGATGGAGTTGGCGAGACCGTCAAGAGTTGTCGACTTTTTATGTTTTTTTGAAGGAACCCTCGATGGACTGGATTTCTGATTTGTTGAAGCCCTCAACGATTTCTCTCGATGTAGTTCCGGTTTATGGCCCGGACTCGAAGATGTGAAAGGTTTTGTCTTCGATTTCCCTTTGCCGTCTTTATGCCGATCAACAGGGCATGGACTTTCTGCTTGTCATTCGAGGGGGTCGGGCCACATTCTTAAAGATTTTAAGCATTTCTTCACAAAATGCATCCTAATATGGTGCAGAATCTGACTGAGTTGTACATTTGATTACCTCGGCCGAGGAATCACTGGAGGTTGAAGGTGACCTGCAATGCCGTTTCTTGGCACTCTTAGAAGAAGAGCACGAAGAATGGTGCAATCGACTTCTCATTAGAGATCTTTTAGACCTTTTCCGTGGAGGAGAATCTCTCGACTCATCCGAATTTTCTTTTACAATCCTTCGAAGGAGACATTTGAAGGCAACGTCCCCACTGCCAATTCACCTTTACGCTCCCTCTCAGCCTTTTCGGTCATCGCCTGACAGGCGTTACAGTCAGAGGTACGGTGAGCGGTACCGAGACACCACAGGCATATGCCGTGGGGGTTGATGATTGACATCTTCGATCCGCAGTCTTGACACTTTTTGAAGCCCGTTTTAGGCGTTGGAGTTGACTGAGAAGACATTTTGTTTCTGAAAATTAGTCACCAAGTTCAGTGAAGAACTGAAGCATGCCGTAATTCTTCGAAGGGTTAGATAAAAAAAATTGACATTAAACCAACAGGTGCTACGTGCGCTATTTTTACTGATTATGACGTCAGCAGTCGAGCCGAAGTCCATATGTGGGAGGACACAATCCATTTGAAAGTAGATGTCCTTCGAACCAATTCTGTAATCATTACACTATAGAAATAAAATGCCCCGCTCATTCCATTGTTCAATAAATAACAGTGACCATTCAGAGTGCCTAGAGACCATAAAACTGTCAGTAGCACGTGGTATAAATCAATATAGCATATATACTGCACATCATACATTTTGTTTGCTTTTTGGTTTACCCATGACGATTTTGTGTAAAGTTGCTTTCCATGATACGATTAAGTATCAAAGCCTCATGTCACTTCTGTAAAATAATGTTCTCCGATTTCATACATAGGTCATTACATCTGCAAATTAGGGACGCCTACAGCCCTTTCTCACACAGGACCTCACACATAATAGTAACTGCCCTGCATATTAAGGGCATCATTTTATACACAAAAATCCTTAGATTCTTTCCAGCGGCTCAGTCTGACAGATCTGTTGCCAGCTTTCTCAGCAGAAGTGTGTTGGCCACCCTTTTCGAGAGACTGTTCAGATGGTTCTACGTGATTTCACCGATGGAAAAGTCATCGTGGGACTTTTCATCGCCACCTATTTTTTGCCTAAAACCCTGTTTGTTTTTTTTTTCTTCCCCCCCGGGGGGGTTCCTCCCCCCAGTCCCCCCCTACTTAAATAATCTTACCCCAACCTGCACAAAATCCCTCCCCACTAAAATAAATAAAAAAGAAAACCAGGGTTTTGGCGATGAAAAGTCCCGCAATGACTTTCCCGTCGGCGAAATGCGTGTATACCATTCAGATAGCCTATCCATTGAGAACATTGCATATCCCATGCTAATATTTACTTTGAAATGCATGTTCATCTAAAGTAGAAAAAAACTGTTGTGCCCCATTATTTTCTGCAAAAATGTATAAACACTGATAAACAGATTTTTCAATTTTACGAAAACACTGGAAAAACACCACTGAAATTGACAAAACAAACACTGAAAACAAAAAAAATACTGCTGGTTTCATCTTCAAATGGATATGGTGCTCCAATAGCACTTCTTGGACAGACTTACCTTTCCCTCCCATTTCATCCACCGCGTTTTATCCTCCACCAGTGCTTGCAGCAGTCTCTGAGCTCCAAGAGCCTGTATGCCCCGCTCTCTCCCAGAAAGGATCCGGACAGCATTCTTCTCACGAATAATCTTCATGGCTCCCCTGCCACCTCAATCCCGGGCACCAGCAAGAAGAGAGCTGCAGACCGTCTATTGATCACATCCAGGCCTCTGAAGGACATCTACATGGACACCTGACAAAAGATTACCAAAAGCCAGGAGTTAGAAGAGTTGTAGCAAAACGTTGCTCCTGCTTTGTCCTCTATAGCAATCGCCGCAACAAAATGGAGGACATGCCTTGGAAACTGCAGCTTGGCTTTAAAATTAATACATTCTATTATCAGGCATCTCCTATTACTAGACAAAATAATGTCAATGTCTGGATGGTATAAAGCCTGTAAATGGAATAAAGGGCAAGGAAACTTTATCAGGCCTTTTTGGTCTGTTAACTGACACTCTGCCACCCAGTTACCAGGCATATTAGCTTACTCAAGATCATTGAGATCCCAATGACATGGGATAAAGGTTTTAGGAACCAGAATTTTGGATCCGGGGCAGATGCTGGTTTGGGAGGAGGCCTTAGTGCAGGGTCTCATCACACCCACATTAGCTCTGGCTTTAGGAACAATTCCCAATTGCTTGTGTGGTGATATCACCATACCCATAGTAGATAGATTTACAAATAACGGTAAGGAACAGATGAATGAAAATAAAACATGTTGCTTGAAGTGTAAAAGAACTTGTCGTGATTTCCTATTGATATGTAGGAGAGAACAAGAGCTATGCATCTCGACCCCGGAAATGGGACTGTGAATGATGGCTCTTGATCATCGGTCCGCGTTCATAACGAACGCTAATCATGCACGCTGCTGGCGCTTTTCATAGATGTGCTTGGCCTACTGTGCTCTAGCATGACAAAGCCCAAACTCAAGGAAATTATAGTGAACTAACTTAAGTCGCCCTTATTTAAGATGACCGTTCTGAATTGTCGCATACATAAATGACACTTGAGAGAATATACAATGCAATTTAATGTAATTATCAGTCAGCCTGAATAGCAGAAAAATTATATAAACTGTGAAAAACAACAAACAGCTTTCTAGGTTAAATGAAAACAATTCTAAAAGCACCTATTTCTTGCTCTCAGCCTGTACATCACGCTCAGTCTAAATACAGCAAAGCAAGTGCCTTGCTTACTCCCACTTGAAAAAAAAATAGCCAATGGATATCAACTTTCCTTCTATCGACTCAGGGCTGTTCCAGTTTTAAATCAGCCTTTCCCAGCCCCCACCTCTGCAGTATGGGCATACACCGTCCAAATAAACTGCTCTCTGTGCCTGGTCTCTCTAGATGTGCACTATACATTAAATAATGTAGAACATTTGGCAGCTGTAAGATGAACATTCCCAACCTTGGTTAGAGGTCAATCTGGGACATACAATTTCTGTACATAGCAAGGCATTTTGAACCTTCGACGTTTGTACCTTCACCTTTCAAACTCTTTGTTCATACAGTCTGAGAAAAGTCTGTTGGACAGAATTTAGCTCTCTGCTAAAATCTTGGGAAACTGCCTCTGTTTGTCTGGCAAGTGAAACTAACAACAAGGGAAATAATACATCTCTATGCTGAAGTCTATCGTCATCCTGTTTGTTTCAACACAAATTGCATTTTTTATTTTATTTCACAGACCTTTGACTAAACATTGACAGCTTCCCTGCCACACCCTTCTATTTGTCTAGCGGGTGAAACTAAAGGTAATCATAAATAATGCTGCTAAGGCCTGTGACTGCTCATTGTGTATAGCCATTCATTGAATTTTCTCCATTTTACAGACTTAGGACTAATACGTGGAACACGGGCATGTGTTGTGCTTGCAGTTCTTTATACACCATGTGCAAGTCTCATGCAGTTACAGGTTGTCACAGCAGTCTGAATCCATAGAATTGAGTTGATGAAGTCATTGTGTGCGAGGTCAAAAGGGCAGGCATCTCCCTGTGGAGAAGGGAGCAGACTAGTATACTCGGAATATGGTTAGGCTAGGTGGGTGGCAAAAATAATTAGGTTACTCATCGTAGTGACCACCTTACTCCTAGTCCATAGTCCCCTTTCTTCCATATAAATGGGACATTCCTCAGTCCTGTGGGACGGACCGGAGCACTTTGTAAAAAGCATCCCATTTTTCCAAAAATGTGTCCTTCCTCTCTTTATACGTGGGGTACCACACGCGGCCGTAGCCCCGCCCTCCTTAGCTCCGCCCAGCGCATCACCCATCAGTCCTTTTCTATCGCCAGGTCAGAGACCTTTAAGCAATAATAAAGGATACTTGTTAGATGGGACGGCGGGCGTATGGAGGAAAGGGGACTATGGACCAGGAGTAAGGTGGTCACTACGGCGAGTAAGGAACAAGTTACTTACCTGTAACTGTTGTTCTCCAGCATGGGTCTGGCATGGATTCACATGCTCATGAATATTCCCAGTCTTCAGGCCGGGAATCCTCAGTATAGAAAAAAAATCAGTATCAGTTTCGTTTCTGATCTGTCTTTCTCAGTAGTAACCAATCACTGGTCTCTGGGTCATACTGCCCCCAGCCAATGACTGCCCTCTCCCTAAGCACCGCCCCCGGCAGCCAGCCTCAGATTTGGTAGCACGTGAAGTGGCAGTATGACCAAGTGAAGAGCCGCAGAGGGGTAGGCGGGAGGGTTCGCATGTGAATCCATGCCAGACCCATGCTGGAGAACAACAGTTACAGGTAAGTAACTTGTTCCTTCACCAGCATGGGGTCTGGCATGGATTCACATGCTCATGAATATAAGAATACATAGCAGTATACACATGCACAACCACAGGAGGTGGCAAAAGGCTCAATATCAAGTAATACAACAACTCAACATTAAGCAACTCTTACCTCCTCATCAGGCTCACCTTAGGTGAACAGGTTGCGCAGCACTGCCTGGCCGACTCTGGACTCCTCCCTGGAATCCCGGTCGACGCAGTAGAATCTCGTGAAGGTGTGCGTCGACCTCCACGTAGCAGCCCTGCAGATGTCGAGCAGGGGCACACCAGACAGGAACGCCGTAGTAGCAGCGATCGCTCTGGTCGAATGGGCTCTCGGACGGCCTGGCAACGGTCGGTTTGCCAACCGGTGACAGTGCATGATGCAGCCGGAGAGCCATCTGGAAACGGAAGTCTTCGAGAGAGCCTTCCCTTGATTCACAGGTCCAAAGTTCACAAACAGCTGTGATGTCTTCCGAAAACTCTTTGTGCGGTCCACGTAGAACTTCAGCGCTCTAGCTACATCCAGCGAGTGCAGAGTCCTCTCAGCCGACGACGAAGGCGACGGGAAGAAAACTGGCAACACCAAGGGCTCGTCGAGGTGGAAGTCCGACGGCACCTTGGGCATGAAGGAGGGGTGCGTCCTTAGCACCACCCTTGTGTCGTGAAAAGTCAAGTATGGAGGCTTGCAAGACAGTGTCTGGATCTCTCCCACTCGTCGTAAAGAGGTGATGGCCACGAGGAATGCCGTCTTCCACGACAGAAACTTCAACGGCACTGAATGCATAGGCTCGAATGGGGCCTCCATGAGCTTAGTCAGCACCACGTTGAGCTCCCACGCCGGGGCAGGGGCCTTCACCGGCGGGAATGATCGGAACAGTCCTTTCATAAGTTCCTTCACCAGTCGATGAGACCACAAGGACGCCCGTCCTGTAGTTCTGGTGTAACGTGAGACGGCAGCCAGATGTACCTTGATGGAAGCGTGAGACAGGCCAGCCTTGGCCAAGGACAACAGGTACAGCAATACTTGAGGGGCCCTAATCCGCAGAGGGTTAATCTTCTGTGCACGGCACCAGACAGAGAACCTCTTCCATTTGTGTCCGTAGCACGAGAGTTGAGGATGCCCTGGCCTTCGCAAGAACCTCTCTGCAGTCAGCCGGGATGTCGTATCCTTCAAACTCTAGTGCTGCAGGAGCCAGGCCTGCAAGTTCAGCGAGACTGGTTCGTGATGAAGAATGGCGCCTCCTTCTCTGGAGAGAAGATCCGCGTCCGTCGGCAGCTTGACTGGTGTGGACGCTGACAAGTCCAAAAGGTCCGGGAACCAGATCTGCCTCGGCCACGCCGGTGCGACGAGGATCATCCCGCACCGGGACCTCTTGAGCTGGTTGACGAGCCGGAGTAGCAACGGCAGGAACGCATAAAGGAACAGGCCGTCCCAAGGGAACGAGAAAGCATCGCCCATGCTCCTCGGTTGGGAAAACCTGCTGGCGAACTTCTGGCACTTGGAGTTCGCCGCCGTCGCAAAGAGATCGATCTGGGGTTCGCCCCATCGTCGGAATAGTCGGTCCACTTGATCCTGGCGCAGTTCCCACTCGTGGCACGAGCGCAGCTCTCTGCTGAGCGAGTCGGCGATGGTGTTTTTTATCCCTGCCAGATGAAAGGGTACCAGAAACATCCCTTGGGCGACGGCCCAATGCCACAGATCCTGGGCTTCCTTGGATAGGGCAGGGGGATCTGGTTCCGCCCTGCTTCAGAATGTAAAACATTGTGGTGGTGTCAGTGAAGATCCTCACCACCTTGCCCTTGAGGAACGGAAGGAAGGACCCGAGGGCCCAGAACACTGCACGGAGCTCCAAGATGTTGATGTGGAGAGTCCTGTCCTCCGGGAGCCAAAGGCCTCTTGCGTGGAGACCCCCGGTGTGTGCTCCCCAACCTTCCAGGGAGGCATCCGTCGTCACCGTCACCTGGTGGGCCGGGGCTACGAAACCTGTTCCCGCCGTCAGATGAGAGCGGACACCCCACCATCGTATCGCCTGATGGAACTCTTCGTCGAGCGGGATCCTGTCCTCGAAGCTGCCCGTCGTCTGGATCCAGTGGGCGTCGAGGAATTCTTGCCAGGGCCGCATCCGAAGTCTGCAGTGGCGCACCAGATAAATGCAGGAGGACATCATTCCGAGGAGGGACTTGATAGACCTCACTCTGGCCACGTCCGTGGCCAGCAGACGTTGCACCTTTCCCAGGATGCTCCTTATCCTTTCCTCCGACGGTGAGGCTCGCCGCGCCACTGTGTCGAGCTGTGCTCCCAGAAACAGGGCAACTTGCGACGGGACCAGGTGGGATTTTGGAAAGTTGGAGAACCCCAGGTCCGTGAGCAGCTGGACGGTCTTCGCAGTGTGTTCCACGGCGAGCTCCCTTGTCCTTGCCCGTATGAGCCAGTCGTCCAGGTAGGGGTAGACGTGGATCCCCTGCAGGCGCAGCCACGCCGCCACCGGTGCTAGGCACTTGGTGAACACCCTGGGCGCCGATTTTAATCCGAACGGGAGGGCCTTGAACTGGTAGTGCCGCCCTTTGACCACGAACCTGAGGAACCTAGAATAGGGATGTGGAAGTATGCATCCTCCAAGTCCAACGACGACAGGAAATCGCCCTCCTCCAGCTGTCCCAGCACGTGCTGGAGGGTGACAATCCGGAACTTCTGTGCCTTGATGTATTTGTTCAGTCGTCGCAGGTCCAGGATGGGACGCCATCCTCCCGTCTTCTTCTTCAAGAGGAAGTATCTTGAGTAAACTCCGGAGCCCCGAAGCCTCTTTGGAACGAGCTCGATGGCACCTTTCCTGAGCATCGCCCTTATTTCCAACAGCAGTTGAGGGACCTGATTTTCCTTCCTGGCCACGGGAGGAATGTGGGGGCACCTCTTGTGGAACTCAAGGGCGTGCCCCAGGGCCAGGGCGTCCAGCACCCAACAGTCAGAGGAGATGGACTCCCACACGCCGACGAACTTAGTCAGCCGGCCTCCCACTGGGGTGCTTCGGCGGGGGCCCGACCCGACGGTCGGTTCAATCTTGCTTGGAGGCCGCTTTGCCTCCTTGGCGACGACGGTGGGATCCACCTGACTTGCCGCGTCCCCTGTAGGCCTCCTGCGACGAAGATCTTGCCGCTTGACGGTACGTAGAGGAGCTGCTGCCGGCTCCCTTGGAGGCACCCTGTCTGCCTCCGGAGCTCCGAAAGGACGGCCGTCGCTGTTGGAGCACACCCAGTGCACGGACCATCTCTGTGTCTGTCTTGATCGCCTGAAGGGACTCATCAACCACCTTGCCAAAAATGTTGTTCCCATCGAAGGGCATGTCCAAAACCTTGGTCTGTACGTCCTGGCGGAAATCCGTCGCCTTAAGCCATCCTTGTCTCAGGCAAACGCCGCTGCCCAACTGACAGAAACCGGTGTCTTCCTGTAAGATTTCCAGGGCCTCAGTCCTCTTGGCGCCCGGAAGGATATCCAACAAAGGGGCAATTTTGAACCATAACTCCCTGTCGTAGCGGGCTACGATGGCCAGGGCGTTGGCCGCCTTGATGGTCATCGCTGCAGATGAGATGACCCGTCGTCCCATCGCATCCAGCTTCCTACCCTCGCCGTCCGGTGGGGAGGTTGAAGTCTAGGCCGATGCCCGCCCCGCTTTCTTCTTGGCCGCCGCCAAAACGACCAAATCCGGGGTAGGTTGCGCCCTAAGGCACAAGGGGGCAGCGTCGGGGACCCGGTACTTCTTCTCGTACCGGTCCCTCTTCGCAGGACCCGTGGCAGGGTTCTTGAGGAGGGCGAGTCCCTCATCCCAGATGTCATCAAGAAGTGGTACGGCGAGGACCGTCTTCCTTTTAGTCTCGCGCCGTTGGTAAAGGAACCCTTCCTTCTTTTCTTCGGGGCAGAGCTGGAAGAGCTCGGATGCCCTGGAAATCATAGCATGGAAGGATCCAATCTCGTCGGGCGGGGACGCCCGGGCATGGGGCGACGGGGACACGTCCCGTCATCGCCTCCGTCATCATCCGTACCTGTCGTAGTCGTGTCCATGCCTGTATCATCCCCGTGGGTAGTGGACCGGGGGGAAGGCAGAGAAGGTCGCAGAGGCGGGAGAGGAGGGCTAGGATGCGTCGTCCTCCTCTTAAGTGGTGGGCTCTCCGAAGGTCCTGTCTCCGGTTCCCCCGTCAGGTCTGGCTCCGGGGTAGGCCTTGGAACTTCTGGAATCCTCCAAAAGCGTAACTCGACGAAATCTTCACCCTTGAGGGGCGTAGAAACTCCGAAACGGATCCCCGTTGATCGGAAGTAGAAACGGTGGAGCTTGAGGCTCTATTTAACCGGAAAAATGAGAAAAACTCCTGAAAAAAGAGCAAAAACGCAGCAAAAGCTCGAGAGCTACAGCACGAGGACTCCCAACACTTGAACGTGCGGTAAAAATCTGAGGATGGCTGCCAGGGGCGGGGCTTAGCGAGAGGGCAGTCATTGGCTGGGGGCAGTATGACCCAGAGACCAATGATTGGTTACTACTGAGAAAGACAGATCAGAAACGAAACGGATACTGATTTTTTTCTATACCGAGGATTCCCGGCCTGACGAGGGGGAATATTCATGAGCATGTGAATCCATGCCAGACCCCATGCTGGAGAACCTAATTATACTCCTACGTCCCGTCCCCTTTCCTCCATACTTATGGGAGATACCCAAGCACTCCTCACAGGAACTACGGGTGGATGAAAATTCCTTAATGAAAAAGGTTTTTTAGCACAGCTTGGCCAAACTGAGCATCAGATCTGGAGCTCAGGTCCAAACAGTAGTGTTTACAAAAGTCTGATGGGGAGGCCCAGGTAGCACCTTTCGCGATCGTCTCCCATGGGACATACTTTTGGAAGGCAACACCACCTGCCTTGACCCTTAACAGGTGTGCATGAATCCCTTTAGGAGGCTGGAGACCCTGAACCGAGTAAGACTCCATAATACAGGCAGTAATCCATCTGGAGATAGTTGCTTTGTAGGTCTGTTTACCCTGCGGATTACCAAAGGTCACCAATAGTTGAGAACTCCTCCTAAATTCAGATGCGTTAGGGAGAAAGCTCATTTTATGGCTAATTTACCTTACCTATAGAGTCCCCCAGCAGCTTTGCTGGATTTAAAGGGTTTGATTTTTTCTCCTGCTAAGAGTGAGACTCTTTTTCCCCACTCTTAGGCATTTTTGCTATGTGTGTTCTAGTCTATTTTTGTGTTTAATGTCTATGGGGTTTTTCTCACCTCCGTAGGAACCATCCTTATTCACATGTGTTACACAGCACCC
This sequence comes from Ambystoma mexicanum, assembly GCF_040938575.1. NCBI lineage: Eukaryota > Metazoa > Chordata > Amphibia > Caudata > Ambystomatidae > Ambystoma > Ambystoma mexicanum. The sequence goes on along the minus strand of NC_090934.1, from coordinate 413,599,337 downwards.
TCCGTGCAGTAACAGGGGTGTCGTAGCGACCCCCCAAACATAAAACTCCATACCCTGGGACTGACTACTGTCTCCCAGGGCATGTAAAGTCCCCATTGACTTTACTAGTCCATTTTTATGAACTAAACCAGTATAACCCATCTTACTATGGAGGTACTGGGAAGGGTTAATAGTTTTTCCCTTATGTTCATTTTCGAGAGGGTACCGTACAGTCCCTCTCTCAAATGTTTCTGGCTGGTGGCAGTGGTTACTACCGTAAATATTTGACAGCAAATATTTTCCTATGGGATTTTTCCCATTGTTCGGGGCTACCACATTTTCTGACAGCCTCTAACATACCGCCGGTGTATTTGAATATTAACTTTACTCCGGTAGGTTTTATTTGCCAGAACTTTAATATAACTTCTTTCTCGTGTCTTTCTCTAAACTCCTAACCCAGGTCAGGGATTCTTTGTTTGTCCTTTTGGCGGGCTTCTGCCAAGAAGCCCTCCTTTCGGCGCCGCTGGGGTGGGTCCATTGTGTGGGAGGCGGGGGTAGGACCCCTGGACAGGGTTGCCTCAGCAAACCATGTTGCACTCTATCCTGATAGGCTGGAGGGTCTCCCGCCAAGATGACCACTCCACTGTGCGAGTGACAGCTAGGCTGTATGAATGGGGATCTTTTTGCATAAAAGCAGGGTCCTGAGGACTGGAAGAGCAAAGCCGAAGAGGAGAGAAGCCAAAGACATCGGCAACGACTGAACCACCGGTGAAGCCCTGCTGCAGCGCCTCACAACTTTGCTCCACACGACGAGAGAAGATCTTCATCTGCAAGAGCCTTCTTCCCTTGAGCTGGTGGGGCCAACCAGTTTGCCAATCGCCTTCCCGGACCTGCCTTTGTCGAATCGCCAGTACCCAGTACTCGGAGACCGGATAGCCAGGCACTAGTCCACCCGGACCGTGATTTAAAGGAGCGTACCTTTTATTCGTCGGGCACCACTGCGGCTGGTTTCATCCCTGGGTAGTGCAGTAACTCGAACCTTCGTCCACAACGAGAGCCTCTCTTCCTCTGCTGGATCCCCCGAACTGCAGGAACTAGCAGGAACAACCGCCACCGCAGGAGCCACTTCATTTATAAGGTACATTGTCCCGCCAGGCCGGCCTTTCTGCGTGGTAGTGCTAAAGGTGTTTTAAATCCTTTACCTACCTGTTGGGTTGGCCGCCCCTCTCTCTTAACATGGTCTTTCAACTTCTGCATCCACCTTTTCAAATCGTTAACCAAATAATTGACTGCAGCTACAAGAACATTTTGCTCCTGGGCCCTTCCCCTGAACCACAGACTCTAGCACAGGCCTACTGACTATGGCTATTTTTGTTAGAACTGCCTTCTCTAGATTGCTTGTCAACTAGAAATGTGTTGGTGCACCTACTTCTTATAACCACCCTTTCCTCCCCACTTTTAAACCTTGAGAAATGCCATTTTGCTCAGTTTTCATTTAAGTATTTTCTATACTGATGCACTGTCTTGCTTAAACTGGTTCACAAACGTATGGAAAGTGCTGCTAGGGTGTGTAAGAAGATATTTCTTTATAACTTGGATTTTCCCTCCTTTGTAAGAAATTGCTAGAGTACCATTTGTGTTTGGTTTCCACTGTGCCGTTCTGCTCAGTTTTCACTCTTACTCAAACTTGCTACAATTTAACTAGGGAGTTGTGTATACTTTCCTTAACTGAATTTAAGGTGCTTAATAACTGTGATAAATGTATTTAACTAGAGGTGTGTATATATATATATATATAAAGCTTTGGTCAGTGTTTCCTTGTACCATAATTGCTGAAGGCCTATTGTGTAAACCCTGAATACTGCTCATCTCCCGCTTGAGATAAGTCTGACTGCTCAGACACAGCTACCAACTAAATCTTTGTGGTACAGACCGATACCAAAGGGGATTTATTGCTCTCACCTGTAGTCCTAATCTTCTATAGTACTCCCTAAGGGAACTGCACAGGATTCTGCCTAACAAGCTGTTCTGTCCAGATAGAATTTAAGAGCTCTTCCAACATCCACGCAATGCAAAACCATTTCGGCTTCCGAAGCCGGGTTTGTGAAGAAGACGGGCAAGGAGATTGACTGATTTAGATGAAAATCAGAGACCATTTTTGGCAGGAAAGAAGGATTCGTCCTCAGGACAACCTTATCTTCATGGAAAACCAAGAAGGGATGCTCCACCAACAAAGCCTGGAGCTCACGCACATGTCTTGCCGAAGTCACGGCGACCAAGAAGGAGACTTTCCTCGAAAGGTGCTTAAGATCTACCGTAGCCATTGGTTCAAAAGGCTTATGGCACAAGGCCGTAACGACCACGTTCAGATCCCATGTCGGGTGCGGTTTGCGAACAGGAAGGTAAAGACGCATAAGACCCGCAAAGTGCCTTTTAACCACTGGATTTCACAGAGAAAAAGAGCACTGGTCCGTGGATAAGTAAGTGGCGACAGCCAAAAGATAAGTCCTGCATGACAGGACATGAATGCCCGATTTTGCTAGATGAGAGACAAAGGACAGCACTGTCGATTGTAGCCACCCTGGGGTCCAGCAGTTTGGCTAAGCACTAGTGACAGAACCAAAGCCATTTGCTCCTGTATTGAGATCTCGTTGAGGGCTTCCTGGCTGCTTGAATGATGCGCATGTTATCGGCAGACAGGTTGAGATGCACTAGAGGTCTGAACTCAGGCACCATGCTGCCAAGTTGAAAGAATGTGTAAAGGGGTGCCACAGCTGCCGATCTCTCTGGTGAAGCACGTCGGGAACCAACGGAAGCCTGATCGGTGCACACACCGACAGATGTTGAAGCTGTGAGAACCAGAACCTGGCCGGCCATCACGGAGCTATGAGCAGAAGAGAACAGATCACAGTGTTCCTCAGCTTGCAAATCGTCCGATGAATCAGAGGCAGAGGCGGAAAAGCATAGGCCCTCATGCAGTGCGAGGGAATCTCGAGAGCATCTCCCAGAGAGGAGGCTCCCAACCCGCTCCTGGAAGCATACAGAGGAAGTTTCCCGACGTCGCAAAGAGGTACACTTCTGGAGTGCCAAAACACTAGAAGATTTGTAAGAGGACCTCTGCTTTCAATTCCCACTCGTAGCTGACCATTGTCCGTCAGCTGAGGGCATCTACAGTAACATTCAACTGGCCCGGGATGTGTACAGCCACCAGCCAGATGCCATGCTGAAACGCCCATTCCCAAATCTGAACGGCAAGATCCACAAGAGGAGGGGACTTTGTACCCCCCTGCTTGTTGATGTAAAACATGGACACCACATTGTCCGTGCGGACACGGACCACTTGGTTGACAATGACCAGCCTGAACACCTTGAGCGCCAGGAAGATCGGCAGGAGCTGCAGGTGATTGATATGGAGGAGCTTGTCCTGGGGCGACCAAAGATCGAAAACTTGAAGAAGGTCCAACGTCGCACCCCACCCCAGAAGGGAAGAGTCTGTTATTGTCACCAGCGGAGCAGGGTCTTGAAAAGCCGCACCCACCGAGAGGTTGCCGAGAGACGACCACCACAAAAGATCCACTCTCATGAAAGCCGGAATCGGTATCATTTTGGAGTCCTGATCCACAGCTTGACGCCAAGAACTCCGAAGAGCCATCTGAGTCGGCCTCATCTCGAGCCGAGCAAGAGGCAGAGCCAATACACACGAGGGCATGAGGCCCAGAAGCCTCTGGAACCACCAGGCCGACATGCTCTCCGACTGCGCAAAGACCTGACACGTGGCAAACAGATCTGCCATTCTGTCCCCGGTAAGGTATACTCTGTGCAGTCGATCGTGTTCCAACAAGAACCCAGGAAAATCAGGTCCTGAGAGACTGTCATGGAGGATTTCCACCAGTTCAACGACAGCCCAAGGTGGAACAGAAGCTGGAGGAGGGACTGAAGGTTGCTCTAAGCTTTCAGCAGACAAGGACTGCGCAACAGCCAATCGTCCAAATACGGATACACATGGATCCCCTGAAGCCGAAGATAAGCTGCGATAACCGACATCATCTTCGTAAAGTCACGCAGTGCCGAGCTGAGGCCAAAAGGGAGCACTGGGAACTGGAAGTGCTCCTCCCCCATGGAAAACTGCAGGTATCTTCGATGCTGATTTCAGATCAGGATATGCATACACGCATCCTGGAGGTCCACCAAGCTGAGCCAATCGCCCTTCTTTAAAGAGGACTTTGACAGGGCGTGATCATCTTGATTTTCTCTTGGGGTAGAGAGAGATTGAACTGGGAAAGGTCTAGGATGGTGCGCAGGCCAGCCTGGTTGAGTTTGGGCACCGTAAACAGCTGGGAATAGAAGTCCTCCCCTCGCTCCCCTAGAGGAACGGGTTCCACTGCCCTGAGATCCAGTAACTTCTGAATCTCGGCTCTGAGGGAGGGCGATCCCGACTACTGGAAGGGAGGATTGAAGGCTGGGGTAGGGATAAGGGGGAAGCAGAAGCCCGCCCGAGCGACTGACTAGACGCACCGGTTCTCGGTGATGGTCTGCCACGCCTCCCAATGAGACGCAATGCGTCCTCCCACCGGGGTCTCGTCCGAGCGCAGAGAAATTTCATTTAGCTTGTTTTTTTGTGGCAGCACCACCTGACCCTGATGAGGAGGCTGAGGAACAGGAGAAAAACCTGCTCTGTTGCTGCGGTCAACAGGAATTTCCTGATTGGGTATAAACCCTGCGGGACTTTCGTTCCAGAAAACCCCCAAAACCAGAGGAAGGCCGAGGCTGCAAGGACGTCCTCTGTCTCCTGAATGGCAGCTTCACCAGGACTGACAAGGATTTGGCAGTCTGAGTGCTATCCTTAGTTTTGGACAGTTCAACGTCCGTTGTGGAGTGGAAAATTCCTTACCATCAAAGGGCAGGTCCAAAACCTTATCCTGTACCTCCTCAGAGAACTTGGTGGCATGCAGCCAAGCCTGACGAGATGTGTCCACGCCAAGCATGAGACCTCGGGCCGAAGTATCGACATGGTGCACTGCGGCCTCCAGCATATCCTGCGCCATGACCCTAGCGTCTGACAACCCTGCTCTGAAATCCTCTAGCTTTTCAGCGGGGATGAAATCCTCAAATTCCGACAGACCTTTACACATTTTCATATTCGCCCTCGCTAAAACCAGTTCTGCGCTCATTTGCCGTAATGCAGCAGGTCTAGATTGTAAAGTGGCAGCAGCCACTACCGTGGACGAGGGGGCGGACACAACGTTAAAGCCACCTCTTCCGAAGAATGGAGCCTATAATGCGCGTCAATCTTCTTGTTGAAAAACAGTCCAGAGTGTGGTTTTCCCAAAATGTACAGACCTCGGCCAAAACGTCCTTCAAGAACAAGCCGGTACGCTCCAAAGGAGACAAGGTGAGCGCCCCCGAAAGCCCGCCCTCCTGCGGAGCGGGTGCCTCGGGTACTGGAACATCCAACAGACACATATCCAGCACCCGGTCATGAAAAGCTCTGACAGAGCGGGGCTGGTCTTGGCTGTCCTGATCGCCCCGTGCGTCGTCCGACAGATCTAGATCAGACTGAGTCGCATCAGGCACCACTATAGACTTGTCCACCGGGGACAACGGAGGCAAGGGAGGAAGAGTCGGGGGAGGCCCAGCCGGTAAGGGCAGCGCCGGTGGAACCGCAGGTGTCGCAGCTGGGACCGTCGGCGCGGGCAGGCATATCTCCCTAAACAAGCCTCGAAAATACTCGTTCATGGGGTCGGAGTGCATAAGTCTTTGAAACTTACCGAAAATGACGTCCTCTGCCGATGATTTAGGAGCGACAGGAGGCAGCCTCTCAAGAGTAATTCCAGGGACGCAAGAGAGAGGGTTGCCAAGAGGGTCCTTCCCCACTGGTGTCCACATAAATCAAGGGCACCGATGCCGCAGGAAGCGAGACATTGTGCGGTAGGGGCATCTGAGCGTTCCAGTCATAAACTGGACGAAATGGATGTGCACAAGGAAACCGATGTTCACCTGAAAAACCACTCCCCACATCTAGAGCCGATGGTGTAGTTGTAAGGGAGGCATCCAAAATGGCTGCCGGAGTCTTGGCAGGAGCGGCCGCCATTTTGTCAGCACCTGAGGAGAACTGCGACATGTGTGGAAGTGAAACAGGGGTCTCCACAGGTGGGTCAGGGGTCTTCATCTTAGCCTTAACACAAGGAACCTCGGCCGAGCTGGTACTGCGTGGCCTAGAATGTTTTTGAGACATGCTATCAGCCAGAAAAGCCTTCAATGGAAGGACCTCGGCACCGCCGGTAATGGAGGAATTCCGGTCCAAGACCTCACTCCGTGCCTCCTCAACAGGTCTGGTGCCACCGCTTGAACGGGAGCGATGAGGAACAAACCTCACCGACAAGAACTTAACAGGCCTCTCAGAACTATTGGTCACCGTAGCCTCCAAACTAGTGGCCTCGGACCAGAGTCCGGTATCTAAAGCCCCTTCACAACAGGCTCGAACTTCTGTTCGGTATCAACAGCCCCAACTGAGGCCTCAGGGCGTACCCCAGTGTTATTACGGGAAGCTCCAGCCAAGGAGACCTCGAAGCAAGCTCCAGTACCCGCCGCCACAGTAGAACTGGGCTCACAAACAGCCCCCTCCGGAGGGGCCTCGGATAGTAATCCGATGTCAATAGGCCCCTTACGGAAGCCCTCAGAGAAAACTCAGGTACACTTTTTAGGCCTAGAAGGCACCTCAGGGCAAGCCCCGCTAGTAGAGCTTTTGCTGCTCCTCCCGGACCGGGAAGGCCCCGGGAAGAAGTCCCCCAGTCGGGGTAAAGAACTCACTGGGCGTTTCTTCTTTTCTTCGATGAAAGTTTGAAAATGCGATGGGGGAGCGCGTCGAAACACTTCGTCCCACCGCTCCAAACAATGTTGAAGAGCCCGGACCGAAAGGTAGTTGCAATAAAAACACGAGTCCCACCGGTGGTCCGGACCCAAGCACTCTAAACAAAGGATGGGGATCGGCCCTGGAGAAGCATCGCTGACAAGAAGAACAAGTAGGAAAATCTAACTGAAACTGCATAGACAGACTACTAAATGACCGCTAAGCCGGAGCACGAGAGGACTACACTGGAAGGCAAAAAAATCTTCCACAGATGCAAGTGCGCCCAGTCCTGAACGTGCAGAGAAAAGGACAGATGGGCGATGCGCTGGGCAGAGCTAAGGAGGGCGGGGTTACGGTCGCGTGTGGTACCCTGCGTACAAAGAGAAGAAGTACACATTTTTGGAAAAATGTGATGCTTTTTACAAAGTGCTCCGGTCTCGTCCCACAGGAGAGTATAGAGGAAAGGGGACGGGACGCAGGAGTAAAGGGAATATAGAACAAGGTTTGAAAATGCTGGGAGCCATCTACCTCCTCCACCTATCACAGGAGAGGCAGGTTAGCTTAAAATCAATGGTTACCAGGAGCTACTTTTAGCTCTCCCGGACAACTGGTGCCTTACAAATATACCAGAAGACACCCATAAGAACCCCAAGCACAGCAAGGGGCATTGAGGGCTTGGGGCACCAATTGTTGCAAATCCCCTGTGGATTCTGAGACTATTAGACCTATTCGCAGCTTGGATGGAGATGGGGTGGGAAGCAAGCCAACACAAAAAGAAGAAATAAGTCCAGGCTGGAAAAGTACGGCACTGTGCATTGCGCCTGGCAGCAGAAGGGTCCTCTAAACTTCAACGCACAAAGGTAAGAAGGAAGTGTGTGCCATCTGCCATCATCCGGTTGGGCGAGGAGTCCAAGCACTTAAGGTGAGGGGTGGCAAAACAGGCCCTGGTATTCACCCACCCACCCGCTCCGACGCAGCTTTCGATTTGGCCCAGCCAGGAAGAATGGGAGATTGTGAGCAACTGTCGGGAGACGGTACCCAGAATTCGCTCAGAATACTCTAGCCCGATTGGCCAGGCTGGACAGAGTTATAGTCAAGGGGCTAATTTGACTACATCAAACAGGAGTCTGAACAGAGCAGTATAGGAGGAATTAGACACCAATGACAGTAGCAGAACAGGCCGACACAGGGACGCTGTAGCCCACACGTGATGGCTGCCTAGGCTGCAGAGCTCCGCTCCATCCATAATCCTTTTGTTGAAATTATCCTGTTTCGGGGCCACCCAGTACAGAAACTCTGCCCGACATGGGAAGCTGGTGAGACTGTCCGGTCCAAAGAATGGGCTAATCCATTGTTGCCTGGCCGAGATAGTCGGCTGGTACGAGTTGAGCACTGAAGAGGACCTCCGCGGGCCGAGTGCGAGTACCGAGAAATCACTTCAACCCGTGGTGGGTTAAACACCCCTGGGCCGCATGGTGGGAGGAGCCCGCGCATCTTCCATCCGAGTGTGGGATCTCCTCCCCTTCTCATGCCCCATACCTGTTGGCCAGCTGGCTACACCCTGACTCCACTGCCGCCAGAGACTGACACAGTGATCTACGGCAGGGAATCTTAGGCTATCTGACCGCTGCCGCCACCAAGTGCACCCCTGCCAGGGGACCCAGTGCGGCTGCTGCAGTGCTATGTTGGGCCATAGGGGGCCGTGAGGCAGCTGTAAGCTTCTGGATTGCGGGCCGCATGGACATTTGATGTTGCTGCTGCTTGATGGACAAACGAACCCCGGCCTGACACCAGACCCTGCGGTGTGGTGGCCCTCTGCTCCTATGCCCAGTCGGATCCACCACCTGGGGCTACTGTGCGCACCCCTGGCGCTTCAGAAGGAGACAAGACCCACCCCACCAAGTGCGCGACGACCTCGACCTGAACTCTAAGCGGCTGCTACATCCTCCCGGCAGCGGGCATGGTGTGCCAATTGTACATCACCCAACATATCCGGAGGTATCGGTGGGCCGGGGCCTTGAGGGGAGACGGACGGCCTACAGCCTGATCAGCGGCCCTGAATGTGAATAAGGCGCCCCGAGCCGGGTGCCCAGGCCTGGACACATCAGGCTTGACTGGTTCCCTGCAAACTATCCTTTAAGAACATACACATGGCCTGAGTTTCTGCTAACCTGTGAGGCCACATAATACCATCTCCTTACCGGCATAAACCAGTTATACCGTCAGCACTATATACATCCACACGGAAGGCCTCAGTGCACCATTTCCTCTGTGTGTACGCCGTTGACCCAGCTGCACGACTCGACGGTGGACCACGCCACTGCTCTCACTGACGCCACTCCACCGCTGCGCCTGTGGGCCTCGGAGCTCTTGCTGTGGAACCACGCTCTGACACAGCATTGGAGAGTGAAGAATGCTGCCTATCAGTTACACCACATGGGACTGAAGTTAGCAGGTAACGTGGTCCTTTTAAAAAACAGAGCACGGAGCGGCCCTACTGTGAACCCATATACTTTTTGAACTTGCCCTCATTGCACGACATACTGGCTTTTTCTACCCGAGACCCCACGTTAACGACTCTAAACTGATGGGTATATCTCGTTCAGCTATTTAATACACTTCTCTACATGGGAGGCCACATTCCATACGCAAGTGTCACGCCCAACACTCCAACATAGATGTACTGCTAGGTGAGGGGTGTCAACACCACACAGTCTGGAATCGACTTTATAAAGTCGATCTGGTGACAATACATATGGTCATAGTACCGGAGGTTGGTAATTTGCTGTGCCTGTACCCTGCTCGTATCACGAGTCGCGCTCTAGACTCCTTCAGCCTGATAAGCTGGTGAAGCCCTAAACCCGCACTTCTTCTTGGTTTCTCTCACCCTGTAACGTCTGGGGTAACCGCTTGTGGCAATATTGGACTTGGTCCTTTAACTGTGATCCACGCCCGAAACAGGGCCCAACACTGTTCTGAGGGTACTAATGCCACCCACCGGCTATGGAGCAGATCGGATGCCACAGTAACTTCACAAAGGTTTGAGTTCTGGAAAATAGGCTGTGGCACCCCCCCTAAGGCGTCGACCAGCATAAATCTACACCGCGCAGCATATTTAGTGCTTCAACGTTGAAAGGAGAGATGGCCAAAATACGTGGCAAGTGCGAAGACTTAGAATCAAGGGCCCGGAGGACCAATATCCGTATTCTAGGTGTGGCAGAATCCGCATGTAAGGGTCCCATGGAACCATATGCAACTCTCAAAATCCCTGTTTGGTGCTTTGTCCTTCTCGGACCACTTTCGGGTGGAAAGAGCCCATCGCACACTAACCCCGGTTCCTAAACTAGGTGCCCCACCCCGCACCATCATTGCCAAACTACTCAACTATAGAGATAGAGACGCGGCTCTTCGTCTGGCAAGAGAGATGGGGCCTTTACACCATGAAAGGTATAATATACACATCTACCCGGATTTCGCCGCTGGAGTGCAAGCCCAGAGGAGATCATGTGCAAGCCCAGAGGAGATCATATGAACAAGTAAAGAGATAACTGAGACTACTGCAAGCCCCATATGCGTCGGTTTTCTCAGCGAAACTTCGGATACAGCATGGAGGTCGAGCTCATTTCTTCGAACATCCTACAGCGGCAATGAACTGTATTGAAACATGGATCCCACTACCGCCACGTGAACAAGAGCCGGACCAGAACAGGTCCCCATGACCTGAAGCTGACCTGAGCGATCCGGCTGATTGACGGATGCTAAATGTGATATCATTTTTCCACATGTAGTGTCTGGGTGGCACTGAACTAGAACTGTTAGGTTATATCGGATGGAGCGTACCCGGCTGTGGCAGTTGTGGGCTGCATCATACGCACCTCCGTAAAGTTCCATAAATTCCGACAGGGATGTCATCATCGTGGTGGGGTTGATGGTGTGGGAGGGGGTGGGGGCTAGGGTATGCAATATTCTTTTCCTAGCACTATGCTGGGATTAGTTGGGATTGTTAAAGTTTGAAAATTAAGAGTCGTGTTAGCATAGACAGTATCCAGCCAGCCCAGGTATATCTAACATATGGTGTCCGGAAGAGTCATAAATGACAGGTGTCACTCGAAATAGCGGTGGAATGACAATCAGATTGGTCTCCTGGAACGTGCAGGGTCTGAACAACCCGTCTAAAGCCAGGACGATAGTGGCATATGTGACGAGACAACCACCCGCAAATACTGATGCTCCAAGGGACAAACGCCCTTAAGAATACAAATGTTACTTTCTGTACACGCTTGGGTCCACTCCGATACTACACAGACTATTCAGCACAATCCAGGGGGGAGCTTACCTTAATTCAATCATCATTGGGGGAGCAACACATACGAACCACATACAAACCAAACTTGGACAATCCTGAGTTCCATTTTACAGTCCCAGACATTATCACCCCACTAGATGAAACATTCGTAATATGGGCCGGTGACTTCAACCCCATTCTTGATATGACACTGGACATGTCTTCCATAGTTCCTCGCAGGCCCACAAGGGCTGGCACCACCTTGCACCAGATCATGCTACAAACCCTCCTAACCGATGCTTGGCATATGCTCCACCCGTTGGACAGACTGTATACGTTCTATTAATCTGTTCATGATTCTGAATCTCGAATAGATTATTGGCTTCTCACCTTATCTCGCACGGATGCTGCGACTAAGTGCGATATTCACTGACCACTCCTTGATATCCCTCTGACTAGAATTCCATAATCTTGCCCCATGTGCCAAGCACTGCTAGAAGCCCCCTACAATCCTCAAGGACCCCAACGTCTGCGAGTCCCTCCATGTAGAGATGGAGGAATTCTTCTTGATCAATGAAGGCTCTGTGCGGTCACGTGCGACACTATGGGAAACCTTTAAGGTGTGGGTCCAGGTTATTCTTATGGCCAAGACCACTGGACTAGTGTTAGTCAGAAAGGAATTGAGCCAACTGGAATCCCAACTATTGAGACTCGAGTAAGATTACAGCTCCACTCACAGCAGGGATGTACTTGCTGACATTCACAGATTGCTGGGGGAATTTCGGAAGCTTGCTGACAGAGAGATACAATATATTGTGGCACCGGCCAGAGCCCTTAGGTACAGAGAGCAATAAGGCAGAAAAATCCTTGGCCAATATGCTTAAAGCCGATCATCACCGTAACCCTATTGCCAGTATACACAACATGCAGGGCGAGGTAGTTAACGGTGAGGAAGACAATAACGCCACATTAACTCAGTTATATAAATCCCGATACCTTAATCGCCACAAGCGTTCTGCCACTGAGACAGTTTCTGCGGGGGATGGGGCTCCCTGTCCTTTCTCTCAACACCCGCTCTATATTAAACTCACCCATCAAATTAGCAAAAATAACCAATGCCATCAAGGCCTTAACGTCTGGGAAAGCTCCCGGCTCAGACAGCCTAGGAGTTGAATTATACAAATCATTTCATGAACAACTGGCTCCTGTCCTGCTGAAGGTGTAGGAGGAGACAATGGATCTGGGCTCACTCCCGGACTCAATGCGTGAGGCTATCATCACTGTGCTCCTGAAACCCGGACGCCCCGCTCATGGCATGTCATCATACAGGCCCCTTTTCTTGATTAATACCGATGCCAAAATATTTGCCAAGATCCTCGCCACTAGACTCCTCCCACACATGTCCACTTTGGTCAGGATGGACCAATCAGGATTCATCCCCATGAGGTCCACAGCCCTGAATCTCTGCAAGCTATATGGTGTAATGGCACAATGTAACCCCGATGCAAACGCGGCGATCGCCGCACTTGACGCTGCGAAGGCTTTTGATCAGGTTTCTTGGTCCTATTTATTCTCGGAGCTCAATAGATTTGGTCTAGGAACATAATTTATCAAATGGGTTAGTTTGCTCTACTCTGACCCGGGAGAAATGGTTCTCGCCAATCACACTATCTTCTCTTTTGTCCCTTGGTAGAGGTACCAGACAGGATTGTCCTTTATCCCCCATATTGCTTGCCCTCACAATTGAGCCCATGGCGGAGTTCGTCCGGAAGACACATTCACATAGGGGCATTATAACGACAGGCCCCCTGCAGATAATATCCCTTTATGCAGATGACACTCTGTTGTATGTTCACGATCCCGAAATTAACCTTCAACCTATCATGGCGGATATTCACAATTTCTCTAGTTACTCCGGGTATAAGATCAACATATCTAAATCTGAACTGTTCCCACTCACCTCTGCCACAAGAGACCTATCTAACATCAGCGGGTTTAAAACGTCCCCTGTCCGGACCCATTATTTGGGCATAATTGTGTCCAGAAACAAACACGCTGTACACAGATAATCACGAAGAATACTTGCAGATACTCATAGGGAAACTTCATTTGTGGTCTAAACTTCCGATTTCCAAGTATGGCCGGGTAGCACTTAAAAATGACTGTTCATCATAAGTTACTATATTATTTTTGCAACGTCCCCATCTGGCCGGGTAAGGCTTTTTTAAAAGAAACTCCAATCATAAGCCACCTTGTTTCTATGGGGTGGGGAGGTGGAGAGAATGAAATGGACCAAGTTGGTGGAGCCATACTCGAGCGGTGGCATAGCTGCGCCAGACTTTGAATTATACTATCTGGCAGCCCAGGCTCAATTTGTCAAACATTGGTTCGACCCGGATGACACAGCTACCCATATCCCCATAGAAAAATATGCAGCTTCCCTAGCCGATCTGCGGTCGGTACTCCTCTGCCCCAGCCAGAGACCCTTGCAAATTCGTCCCAGTCAGCACTATGGCTCATGCGTGGTCCAAGATATTTGTATATAGGAGATATAAGATATTGTAATAGGAGTCACTGTTCCCCATGACCCTGAAGTCCCGCTCTGGCACTTTCCTGGCATCTCCCCTACTTTTGACAAAACAGTACAAATGACATGGGACCCATCCAAACAACTGAAATTGCGAGATATGTTCCCAGGGGGTACCTATGTAAGTCTGGAGGATTTTGTGAACACTGTGGGGGGGGGGGGGGACAACTTAGACAACTTCAGTACTACCATATGAAAGCTGCATTTGCAGCAAAATGGCCAATGTTTCCTACAGAACCCACCACACATGAATGTACATGCGCCATGACTGCAACCAATGGGGGAGGGGGAATCTCAAGCCTATAGTCCCTAGTGTAGTCGCATTCTAGCTCCTCGAATTACATGAAGGTGGTTTGGGAGGCAGATATGGGAACAACACTAAGTGAGAAACAGTGGCCCGATGCTGCCAACTTACCAGATCTGTGTCTCTGAATTCTGGCCTACAACTGATACAATTTAAGATTCTCAGCCAACTACACTACACCCCTGCAAAACCAGCTAGGTTTGTGGCGGACTGCACAGGGGAGTGTTTGAAATGTGGTGCACCGAATGCGGACGCCTTCCATATGTACTGGGCATGTCCGTCAATAACTGTATTCTGGGGTTTAGTTGCAGACATTCTTGAAAAAAATCATTGATCCCTGCATCATTGTCCCCCTTGAAATATTTGTTCGGAGATATTGGCAAGGCTGCTGAAACCACAAGACACTTATTTAATGTAACCTGTGCTGTGGCAAAATGCTGCATATTGAAATGCTGGAAATCCATGAACGCACCCAGTCTCAATGATTTCCTCAAAGATCTAACGTTGTTTAATGAATCTGAGGAACAATATGCACTGTCTGTATCTGCTACCAATCGCCCCAAGGACATTTGGGCTCCATTTAGACACTATCTGTGTGACACAGTATCCAATGATGGTTCCTCCTGCTCTGCCTCCTGCTCTTCTACACCTTCAATACCCAATAACCCCTTGAGGTACAATTCAGTATCGCTGAAATGTCTTGTTTTTAATGTACTTGTGATATGTTGGTGCTGCTATGACTTGATAAAACAAAGTTTGAAGACAAAAAAAAAAAAAAGTACAGGCCAACACAAAGAAGAGTAAGGGGGCAAATTGTTCAGGTACTCATTCGATAAATGAGGCCTCCGTATTTAGAGAAATTATTTTCCTTTTGTTTCGGTGACCAGCAGCAGGGCACGTGGAGCTGCTCATGCTTTTATGCTACCTACTATTCAGGTCTTGGTTTCCATCAATGCCTGAAGATCCTTACACGCTCCCACACGAAAGGCTTTTCACACCTTATGGAATTGAAACTAAAGGGCACAATTCAAATGAGCGATGCTATGAGTGCCATCTGCCTTCAGTCATATAACCTGGAGCCAATCTACGAGTGGACTTTTCTTTTCAAGTGCAGGATTACATCATGAGTAAACATTTAAAGTAACAAGCCATAAAAAGTCACTTACCACGACAATTCCACACATACACAATACATCAGTTCTTACTCGCCATGAGACAATCATCACTAGCCCAAATCTACTTTAATTTCATTCTCTTTTTTCTTTGTTCCTTTGTTCCTTTGTACTTTGCCTTGTTTTTTTGTTCCCTTCTCTTGCCTTTTTTGTAAATATTTATTTTTTTATTTAAATTTTATTCAGTTTGTTACAAACTTTTAAAATACAGCTATTTTCATGTCTCCTCGTCAAAACAGGCACTTCATTACATTTCAATTCATATTCAAGTTTTTCCAACTCATCCTTTGGAATCCATATTTTCAGTTTCATGAAGTGACAAGATTGCAATAAATAAGCAAAATGAGAACAAACAGCTGAGGTTTTTATTTCCATGTCATCTTTTGTTAAAAACCTACTCAATTGGTCGAAGTAGAACGTCAGTGCATAGATGAGTTTTTTATTTGTTCCATCTGAGAGCACCGACCACCAATCTTCAGACATAGATGGTCTAATATATGCATTCACTAGTGCTTTGCTCTCAGAGGTCTGAGAGCCGGGCAGACTAAGGTTCAGCGTTTCAGAGATCCATTTGCACTATTACACAATCTGCACTCAAGAGCTAATGACTAGTTTTTTCTTAGGCATTTCATCTCTTTGGTTTCAAATGAGTTCATCCGAAATTTCATAAATATCACTCTGTTATTGGTTTAGGAACTTCTCCAGATAGCTTGGTAGCTTATTCAGAGCTTTGGTCTCTAGGGCAACATTTTGCATTAATTTGTGTCATGATCTCTGTTCAACAGTGTCCACCCAATGTTGAATCCACAATTTTTGAAATTTTTTTTATAACAGAGTTCGGATTCATTTGCAGTGTCAAGCTCATCTGTGCATATGTGCAGTCAAACAGGCATGACACTGGGGCCACATGTTCTGAGGGAAAAAACTTAAACTGAGGTTACGGGCACCGTGCGTCCTATTTATAACATCCGTGACGTCGCCCTCGACAGAGGCCTTCGAGGGACATCGACCAGATGTCATTGACGCAGGATGCCCTGTGCTGAAAAAGTTTCCGAAGTGCACAGCTGTCTACATTACATGTCAAAGATGTGGAATACGTTGGAGGAATATCCAGTCGAAAGAAAGTTACCAGTTGGTAAGTAACTTGTTCATCTTGAAGAACATCACCCATATCAGCTCTTCTCAAGACCCCGGTCATGATGGCCTTACAAATCAAATGTTAAAAGAAAATCCTGAGGAGTGAGCAAAATTTTGCTCATTACTGTGAGTGTGCAATCCTGGAGTCGTGGAAGCATGCAATCGTGGTGCCGATCTTTAAAAAAGGCCTGAGATCAGAGACAAAAAATGATCGTCCGATTGTCCTCCTCGATGTCGTAGGAAAGAATTTTGCCACCCAAATTCAACATTTAACAACATGGACTAAAACCTCTTGAACATATGATTTAAGGCAAACTGGGTTTGGTAAGGGTGCGGGATGTGGGCTGTACCTGATCAACCTGTTGAAGATTGAGGCAATTCGGCAAGAGAGCGATGTGGAATACGTTGGAGGAACATCCAGTTGAAAGAACGTTACCAGTTGGTAAGTAACTTGTTCTTCAAATGTATTGTGTCCACCAACGTATTCCAAATCTTTGACAGACTCCCAAAGCACTACCATTAAATGTAGGAGGGAAAAGAATGTAGAGTACCCAATCAGATTGCGGAATAAAGAACCGCCTTACCAAAGGCCATATCCTGACCATGGATTGAATCCAGGGAATAATGCTTAACAAAGGTGTGAAGTGAAGCCCATGTAGCGGCATCACAAATATTCCTAATAGGAACACCCCTCTGGAAGGCGGTGGAGGTAGCCACACCCCTAGTGGAATCTGCTCGCAACCCTTCAGGAGGGTTCTTACACACCAATCGATAAGACTTTGTAATAGTGAGGATAATCCACCTGGACAATATCTGTTTGGTAACAGCCTGGCCCAATCGGTGTCCAGCATATCCTACAAAGAGTTGATCGTCCTAGAAATGTAAAAGCTCAAAGCTCTCCTAGGATCCAATCAATGGAGTCGCTCCTCTTCCTTATCAGGATGAAGAGGAGGATAGAACGAAGGTAGAACCACCTTTTGACTCAAATGAAATTCAGAAAGTAGTACCTTAGGTAGAAAGGACGGACGTACCCCAAGTACTACCCTGCCCTTGTGGAACACAGTAAAGGGTGGCTTAGAGGAAAGTGCCTGCAATTCACTCACTCTGCGAGCGGAAGTAACCGCAACCAAGAACACTCTTGAAGGACAATAATCTCAAAGGACAAGAGTGCAAAGGTTCAAACGGAACACCCATGAGAAATTTCAAAACCAAATTCAAATCCCACATCGGCACCTGGAAAGGGGACGGTGGGAACACATTAGTGAGCCCTTTAAGAAATTGAGAAATCAAAGGAATTTTGAAGTAAGAGCATTCTTCAGACAAGCTCATAAAGATGGACAGCGCAACAGGTAACCCTTAATGGTACCAACTTGAAGGTCCCTGTGGGCCAAAGAAACTAAGAAAGATAAAATCATAGGAATGGAGCACTGAAAAGGATCAACATTGTGTTCTCTGCACCAGTAGCAGAACTTACGGCAACGGTACAGAGATTTTGTTGTTAGCCTCCGGCCCGAAAGCAACACCTCCATCACATCATCCGGGAGATCCCAATCCTTATACCTCAACTTTTCAGATACAAGCGTGAAGGTTGAGCGTCTTGATCTCTGGATAGAGAACCTGATTCCCGGCCCCATGCCCCAAAACTCCCGCCTCCCCAAGCACCCCTCTCACATGCGCGAGAGCAGATCCTCACGGTAAGGAAGACGACGTGGAGGGCAGATGGACATTTCTAGAAGGTCCGGGTACCATGCTTTCCTGGCACAATCCGGAGCAATGAGGATCATGTGGGAACCGAACCTCTGTAACCTCCGCAACACTTGAGGAATGACAGGGACTGGAGGAAACGCGTACAGCAGTGGGAATGATCAATCCACTTCGAAGGCGCCTCTCGGAGGAAATTCCCTTGAGCAGAATCTCTCGCACTTCCGGTTGGCACTGGTGGCAAAGAGATCCACTTGCGGGGTTCCCCAAAGGGCAAAGATCTCCAGAAGGACTTCCTGCGCCAACTCCCACTTGTGAGAGGCCACGCTCTGCCTGCTCAGAGCGTCCGCCGCAGCATTTTCGTCTCCGGCCAGATGAACTGCTGAGACTGAAATTCCGTGCTGGATGGCCAAGAACCAGAGCTGCATTGCCTCTCTGCACAACGATAGTGACCGTAGCCACCCTTTTTTGTTGAGGTAATGCATGGCCACTGTGTTGTCCGTCATGATCAGGACACTCATCCCTCGCACAGATGGCAGAAAAGCCTTCAGGGCTAGCCTGATGGCCCTCAGCTCTAACAGGTTGATGTGGAGTTTGGACTCCGACAGAGACCAACGACTGCTGGCGGTCAAGTCGTTGGCATGAGCTCCCCATTCTGTGAGGGAAGCATCCATCACCACAGTACCTCCGGCCATGGTTGCCAAAACGGCTCCCCTTCATCAAGTTCCCTTCGTTTGCCGACCACAGAAGATCCTGTGAGACCGAGATGGGAATCTGAACGGGATCCGACATCCGTCCTGAGAACTGCGACCACTGCATCTTGAGGACCCATTCCAGGGATCTCATCCTCAGCCTGGCCTCTGGCAGCAGAAAAATGCAGGATGCCATGAAGCTGAGCAACCGCAAGAATTCGAAAGCCAGGAGACTCTGGGCATGTTGAAACGTGTCCACCATCTGCACCATGTGATGAGCCCTCACCTTGGGAGGCAAGCACTTACCCAAGGACGTATCTAACACAGCCCCGATGTACTGGAGCTGTTGGGAAGGTGTCAGATGTGACTTCTTGAAATTGAAGGAGAAGCCCAGCCTGTGGAGGGAGCGGCAGGAGCCAGTCGTCCAGGTAGGGGTAGACGTGAATCCCCCCTTGCCTGAGGTACGCTACCACCACCATGAGCTTGGTGAAAACCCACGGGTGGAGGTCAATCCGAACGGCAGGACCCGAAACTGAAAGTGCGAGTCTCCAGCCGCAAACCTCAGGTACTTTCTGTGCTTGGGATCAATTGGCACATGAAAGTAAGCATCCTGTAGGTCCAGAGACACCAACCAATCCTGAAGTTGAAGGGCCTAGAGGATTTGAGAAATGAGTAACCATCTTGAACGGGTCCTTCCTGAGAAGTTTGTTCAACCAACGCAAGTCCAGGATGGGTCTCAATCCCCAGTCTTTCTTTGGAATCAAAAAAATATGGGGAATACCAACCCTTGTTCCTCTCTGCTAAAGGCACCAGATCTATAGCGCCTTTCTCCAGCAGGGTTAGGATTTCCTGCACAAGGAGCGGATCTGGAAGCTTCAAAGAGTTTCCCCGGTGGATAGTCGTGAGGCCACTTTAGGAAGGGAAGAGAAGGCAGTAGCCGTGGGCTATGGTCTCCAGAAACCACGCATGTGAAGTAACGGCTCGCATTCTTCAAGATGCTGAGACAGTCTGCCCCCAACCGGCAAACCATGGAACATGGCCTCATGAGTGTTTTGAGCTGCAGCAGTGCCTGAAGGCGAAGAGCCAGCTGCTTGAGTGGCTTTGGCACCTCTATTTCCCCCACCAACATGGGTACTTTTTCACTGGCCCCTTTGACTGGCGACCCCTCTCGTTCTACCAAAGGGGGAGTAGAAACAAAAAGAACCTCCCCTCCACTGCTGTCCCCTAGGATGAAAAGGCGGAGGTTAATGCACAGCGGCGCTTAAAGATTTTGCTGCAGCTTTCGAGGTCTGCAACCTCTGAAGGCTCTCGTCAGCCTTGGTGCCAAACAAATGTGCGCCATCAAAGGGCATGTTCAGAAGACTGCTTTGCACACCGGAGCAAAACCCGACTTCCTCAACCACGCAAATCTGCATATAATGGTGCTCGCAGCCATGGACCGACTAACAGTGTCTGATGTATCCAAACCCGACTGAAGGGATTCGCACATGCTGTCCTGCAGGAGAGCCAGGAAGCCATCCCTTTCATACCTGTCGGGGATGTGCTCACCCGCTAAAGAAACAGTACACAGAGTGTGTGAAAACCTTGCTAAGCCACATGTGGAGTTGGCCGATTTCAGTGCCATGCACCCCGCAGAAAATACCTTCCGAGCCCAACCGTCGGAGCGTTTGTCATCCCTATCAGGAGGGATAGTAGGGTACGCCGCCTGCCTCGAGGTGGCCATTGCCGCCTGAACCACCAAACACTCGGAAGTGGGGTGAGTGGATAAATAGCTGGGGTCGCTAACAGAAGGGTGGTACTTTTTGGTCAAAGACTTGAGAGATTCCGGTGACTGCCAAACAGCCACCACCCTTTTTTGAAAGGGGAGATGAAACTTAACACCGGGTCAGATGACGGACCTTGATCTAAAATGTCAGTTGATCATCCTGTACAAAGTCTTCAGGAAGACTGGTCATGAGCCTCCTGTAAGAAGACTCCACATGAGCCCCAGGCTCAGGTCTACCAAATTCCACTTCCGGAGAAGTGTCCAACCCACTGGCATCATGGAGGGTTTGCTTCAACTCCTCCAATTGACTGTCTCCAGAAAATATTGGAGCCACATCATGTTCCCCAGGGTCCTCAAAATCAGACCTTTCTTCCCATTCATAAATGTCGTCCAGAAGGCGTGGAAACCCAGGCCTGGGGACAGAAGAAGGTCTGGAGTCCAATACCGGCCTCACAGACTTCGCTGTAGCCTTTCGAGGACAATCCACCACATCGGGGTACTCCATTGGCAAATTTCGGGCAAAAATCCCCCAAAGCGCAGAGAGCGTCAAAGGCTTCGATGCCGAGAGAGTCGACAACCTCGGCGTCAACGGTGCCGTGGGCTGATAAGAGGGCAAAGCGTCAATGTCCGAGTCAGACGGACACTGCGCCGACCGAGGCCGTCTTTGAGCCCACAGTAGGTTGGCGCCATCTTGCTGGGGTCGAGGACCGGGACCTAGAGGCACGTCTCTTGCGACCTTCCGAAACCTTGTCCGAACGTGACCTCGAGGGCTCCCGATGAGTCACGTGGCAGACCTGAGCCCGAAGCCATGCGAGCCACAGTACTAGACTGATCCTGGCCGGCTTATTTAGAAGGCGTGACCGGACCCGTGCCCCGCGATTGAAAAATTGCTAACATTTGCTCCTTAAAGGCAGCCCATTCCTACGGAGTCGAGGCCTTCGTCGCACATACCAGTTTCCTTGCGGCTCTATCCTCCGAGGACGACGGGGAAGGCGACCAGTGACGAGGAAGAATGGCGGGAACCACTCTGAGACCGAGAACCCCGGGCCTCCTCCCGACGTGGAGAGTCGCCCCTCGAATCGGTGGACACCCCTTTGGATTTTGACTTAGATTTTCGGGAATTACTGGGCTTGGAGCCCATACCTAGCTGGAGTTTCCCCTTCCGCAAGGCCTTGGCAGATAAGCAACTGTCATTTTGAACAGTCGTCAGTGTCGTGACTCTCACCCAAACACCACAAACAAATGCGATGTGGGTCAGTGATCAACATTTTTGACTTGCAGTCCCGGCAGGTCTTGAAGCCAGACCGTGGAGTCGGAGGGGTCGAAGAAAAAGACATCTCAACGATGAAACACACAAGGCGCACTGAGTTTCACGAAGCAACACGTTCGCGGAAAAAACAGATCTGAATCTACAGGCACTGTGCGTCCTATTTATAACATCTTGTGACCCTCGACGGATGCCTTCGAGGGAAATCAACCCGATGTCATCAACACAGGACGCCCTCTTCTGAAAAAGTTTCCGAAGTGCACATCTGTGGCCATTACATGTCAAAGATGTGTAATACGTCGCAGGACACAATCCATTCAAAGTAATTTCATCACCGTTCGAATATTCCAACGATTCAGAGATGGAAGTTATGGATCTTCTATAGAACTTTTCTTTGCGAACAGCTTGTTATAATGATGTACCCACTGTGACTCAAACCATATTGCTCACATACTTCCAACGAAAGCCAAAAATGAACTATGGAGAATTGAGTGGATAGACAAATGTAAGCAATATCTCATTTATAAGGATAATCCATTTATTGAGAAGAAACTTCTATTAACTGAATAATACTTACTGAAGTTTCCTGACCCGCGACTTAGGCAAGTATATTTAAGATACCGATTAAATCTAGTCAAAACAAAACAAATATTAGAATGACATCACCAAATAAAAGAAGCAGAGAACTGCTGTCGCCTCTGCTGCATTCAAATGTACAAGGAAACCATGGAGCATTTACTAACTGAATTTAGTTCCTTACTAAGCGGCTCCTTTAGCTTAGTCCTTATTTTGACCAATATAGAATTATATCGCCTAAAGACTTGTGGACTAAGCTAGATCATTCAAAACGCCAGAGGGTTCAGAAAGCTATAGCTAAATACATTGTCCAGCTTAAATTAGATGATATGCTTATGAGTTGGTCACGCTTCTTGCAAAAGAAAAACACAAATGATTAAATGCGTGTATTGTCCATCAAATGTCATAATACAGAAACAAATTCTCACTGAAACGAAAATTGTCGTACAGGCATGCAGGTATACAGTCATCCATACATCCCGTGGTCAATGAAATAGCAAATCATCAATAACTCTGTACTTATCAAAGAAACCTGTATGTGATTATTTTTTATTCAGATCTTATGAAGTGTTCATTTTATACTAAAATCACCATGGAATGTATGAATGCGATTGTCATTATGAATATGTACATCAGCCTAATTATGTAGTAGAAATATAACAATTGTAACAATGTGATGTAAAAGTTGAATTTCAACTTAACCAATCATAACATTTTTTATTTATTTATTTTAAATAAAAATTGCTCACTAAGTCTTGATGAGGGGCGTTTATATCATTTAGAAGCTTCCAGAAGTCCCTTGAGTTTTTGTGCGACAGAATACTCATCACGACCTCTGCATCGCGCTGTTCCAGTATGTATCTATGTGAGATTAAACAGTTTTTATACTTTTGTTTAGCTTTGTTTTCTCTTCTTGTCGATTCTCGATTTTTTCATAGCTCTCTTAAGATCTCGATGTCATAAGCATGTCGTTTTCTAAACATCATATTGCATGAACCTTGGGTACTCTCAGTGTATTGTTCTAACAAGACGCAATACTCCATTTTGTCACGGTTCTCGTTTGTGTCATTTTCGCAGATCATTTGTAATGTTATTTACCTTATTAGCGTCCATCTGCTAGGTTCTACAGTTATTGATGGATTCCAGGTGGCTGAACAGGTGTTTAAGGATCCATGGACTGTTATTACTACAAGATTATGATCACTCTGGTCCGTAGGGATGACATGCAGTGTGGAGGGTCTCTTGGCAAGTTTCTCAAATACAAAGAAATAGTCAAGAATTGATGCTTGCCAGTTCCTTTCCCAGGTGGCTCGTAGGGGAATGTCACCTGTGATGTTTCCATTTAGCAAGGACAAATCCCTTGCCTCCATTTCCTCCATCCATCAAATAGCAACCTGATTGCAACATTTCACCATTCCTTTTTTGGACTTTTCAGTTTGCATGGTAAATTCGTACTCAATATTAAGATCACTGCATACCATGAGGTTTGGGCACAGAACCGTGGACTTGATATTACCTACCATCGCTGATATCTGGTCAATAAATGATGCTGTGCCAACTGCCTGATGCTGCCAGTACAGTACACATTCAGGATATCTACTTTATTCCCACTGTCTTTCAGTTGATCCGGCTATTCAAACATAGTCCGTTGTATATAAGGGATGGATTAATTGTGCTAATGACACGGCATCCACTCTTTCTTTACCAGTGTCATCAGTCCAGCCATAGGTAGTCGTTTTTTATAGCAGGATTTACAGTTCTCGTAGCCTTCAACTATGGGCGCCACAGCGAGCCAGGTTTCTTGCAGGCACAATATGTCCAACGATTTCAGTTTATGAGATTCTTTAACAGATGAGCGAAGCCTCTCGTATTCCAGGTGCCAATCTGATATGTGGATTTTTTTTATGTCCCGTTGGCATTAGCTGTAATTACAGCCAAAGAAGGCACCAGCAATCCAACTCCAATCATGATCCTTTTCATCAGCGTTAGCTCGATCCTTTTTGGTGTTCTTTGGCCCACTTAATTATTGCAAGCAATGGTTATTCTTATACAATCACCTATGGACAACTTTTCAGAAGACTCCAGCAAACCTTTGTTGCCTGTTTCCACAAAATTGAGTGGGCTCACTTTCCCTGATCTTTGCTTGCTCGGGCATTCCTTTAGTGACATTGCCTTCTTAGATTTGTCAAATAGATTTCGATCGTCACTATGATTTCAGTTATCAAGGTTTTCATCCATTCTGCATTCCGTGTTGACTTCCAAAATGTCAAACCCTAATGGATTGACATGCTGTACTGCACTCCGTATACCATATATCATTCTTGACTGAATTTGTAAGAACACGCGATCATGCATTGCTTTTTCCATACATTCTACTGTTATGATGGCATCCGATACAATTCTTCTTAGAGAAGGCACATGTTGTAGAAATTGAAGACATTTTATCTGATCAAGATGAGGCCATCTTTGGCTGGTAGAATACGTTCTAAGAAGAACAGACAGCAATTAGAGCGTTTTTTTTTTTGCTTTCATCCATTGCTTGGGAGGGAAGGATATTGCAATTTTTGTTTATCATCACTCCGAGTGTCCTTGAAATTGGGGTTAAGTAACCTGGTGCTCCTCACAACTTCACAGACGAACCTTGCCACAAAGTGACCCACTTTTCAGTTGCATTTTGCCTTAATTCGCAGCAATTCTGCGTGGAGGCGAGTGGTCTTGTTCTGGTAAAGGTACTTTCAGAGCTTTTGCGCTTCTATTTTCACCCTCTTTTCATCAATAGTGCGAAAGCTAGAAAATTCTGCGGTACTGCTTCTCAATTATCTCCACTTCCAGATCTACTTTCAGGTCTGATTTTACATAGTGTTTGAGCTTCATTAATCTCAAGCGGCACTTCACAGCTTGACTGATCCAAGTCCTCTTCAGACTCAATACAGATGGTATTTCTCCTATCGTCTCCCGATTCATCTACCTAAACTTCTTCATCTGTTTCGTATGTTGACAAGTTTAGGAGCTCACACATAATGCCTATGTCTTTGGGTTCCAGCTCTTTGGTTGCAATCGCCTGTATTTTTATTGATTCCTGCACTTTTGATGGACGTGCAGTTGTTTTTTGCCATGTTAGATGATCCAAATGTAACATTTAAGGACTTAATGTTCCAAAGAAATTTGAGTTATTGGCATTATGACTCTTGCCTTTTGTCTGATTTTTTGTTTTTTTCCTCTTGTAAAATATTTCCTCCATGCGCCTTACAAGCGCAAGACTTACTAGAACAAAAAATTGAATAGTTTCCTTCATCCTTGTTGGCAATACCCATCACATCATTCAAAGGGCTTGCTGGATTGTCAATTTGGCCCTCTGCATTCTCTGAGGTAGAAGCGCTAGTTGATGGGCCAACATCTTCAGCCATGGCGCCACTGATTTTTACTAGAGGCACCTGAACCTTATCACTTTTTTTCCTCTTGTTCGTGGCACTTCCAGGATTATTCATTTTAGGTGCGTGAATTTCAGAGACAGGCGGAGGTATGTTTTTACCGCTCACTTTCATCGCTGCAAATGGGTTCATCACATCGAGTCTCTACATGCAAATGTTCCACTTGATGAGCAGATGGGTGTGCTTCTCGGGTTACATTTAAGGTACTTGCTCCTTGATTTACTCCTCGATATCGTTTTAATAAGGCAAAGGCTTCTCTAGAAAATCCTCAGTGTTATTTTTCAGGTGATCCATCAAGGGTTTGCAGAATGTTCAAATTTTTCCTTTTCATTTGTTATATGTGTTTTGGTTGCATTTGTTTCCATTTCAATGTTTACTAGTTTGAAGTTCATCATTGCAATCAATGTACTCTGGTCTCTGAGATCATCATTGAATTGTTTGTACATTTTTAGAAATGGCGTGCCCGCAATTGTTAAAGCGGACATGATGTAGGAATTTAATTCACGGATCACTTTTTCAACAATATCTTTTATGTTGCCTTTTGAATCCAAGGATCCATTGAATTCCGGAGGAATACTTCTCCAAATTTTTGGGCATTAACAAACAAATGAAGAATCAGAGGATGAATCATCAGAGGAATCAGCATGATTTTCCATGCAAGACCCACTTCTATGCTTGGGTCCCATAGGATTATTCGAGATGCATCCTCTAGTTACACCATATTTCGAGGCAGCTTGTCCTCTACGTTGGGAGCAGACAATTGTTGGTGAACTGCTGGAAGTCAATCTTTTTCGTTTTTTGGAGTCTAGTGCCCATAATTGCATTGTACTCAATGCCTGGATATCATTCCAGGATGTTCTCAACAGCAATCAGCAACTTTCTTATGGATAATTTTCCAGGTGTCCCATCACGTAATTTGCTGCTGAACTTGTTAGTCAGTTGCATCAAGTCTCGAAGGAGCTCATCTGCTATAGCTAGCTAATAGCGCCGTTGTTTGGGGCTGTCACCTTCTTGGCTAAAGCCATCAGCCTTTTCTTCCGTCAATAGTTTTAAGTGCAAGCCAAGTTGCACAACTTCAAAGACTTCAACCATAGGATTCTGTTGCAGGCGACTCAAAAGGCGTCTGGGCCTCTGATCCGGCACGTTCTCAGAATTGCGCATATTTGCCCCTAAATCAGAGTTTGGAGAGGCCTAGGAAGTCTGAGTCACTGTACAGTAAGTGCTCTGGGACTTGTTTCACTTGTTTCGGTCATTTGCGGGGAACATTCATTTATAGTAGGTGCACAGAGTGAAAGCACAGA
Organism: Ambystoma mexicanum; assembly: GCF_040938575.1. NCBI lineage: Eukaryota > Metazoa > Chordata > Amphibia > Caudata > Ambystomatidae > Ambystoma > Ambystoma mexicanum. Next base: position 413,572,290 of record NC_090934.1, on the reverse strand, counting down.
TTACATTTCCTCTCTGCAAGTCTGCATCCACTGTGGCCGGATTTAGTGGGAGAGAATTCACTGTCAAACTATAACCATCACATTTGTTGATGGGCATTACTAATTAGTCATTAATTCCTGGTTTCCCATGAGCGCCTTCCCCAGCGCCTCAGAAGCCCTCCAAGCCAACACGTGCAGCCTCAGAACCACAAATGGGGATGCGGCTGCACGAGCATCACTTGTACCTGGAGACGGGCACTCGTACAAAACACCCGGTCGGCACCCAACCCGTGTGGTCAATGTGTTACAAGCCGAGGAACACATGACTCCATACCCATGTCTCCACCTCCCTCCCCGCCACACAAGTTCAGAGACTGTAACTAAAGGGGGCAGGTAGAAAAGCATCTGAAGGCAGACGCGTGCATTTTCAGGCACTTTTCGCTGAGGCGCAGATTAGGACTTTGGGAATTATTGTTAACAGTAGCGAACGCATTAGGCATTTCAGTCATTGCGCTTACTTGAGGTGCTTGGTGTTCTAAAGAGCGTTCTTTTGGCAGTCCCGCGGGCAATGTGGACTTGCAGCAGCGATGTTGCAGTCTCATCTGTGGCTGCAGTTTGCTGGCCATGTTCCTGGGCAAGTCGAGACAATCCGGAATTTTTCGGGGCGGGGGGCGCTGCAACCATGCCTTTACCCGCATCAACCCAAGAACACACGAAACACTCCCACACACTCCGCGTAGTGGGGTGAGTTCTTATATCCTTAGATCCTCCTCCTTTGATGAAAGCAGTTAAAAAAATACACCGGCTGAAGCGAATAACTTTGAATCATACAGCACGGCAAACTCAATAGAAAGCACTGCAGACCAATTTCCGAAATACAAATAAAAAAATAAAAATAAATAAATATATATAAAAAACACCTAGTGGCGAGGGGAAGTTTTGCGCCCCAGTAATCCATCTCTCTAGCTAGGCAGAAGTATTCTTTGTTTCATGAAATTGGTCATCTTCCTAAATCTTAAAAAACAAATTTACAACACATAAACCACACCAACAGCACACAAGGCCTTGCATCGGTCCGATATTCACACCAAAGCTCAGCGCACGGTGAAAACTTAACTGAAGCCGTCAACAGCACACCACTTCCTATTCCCTCTTCACTCGACTAACCCATTCCCACCTTCTTGTTTGCAGATCCGCCTGAGGACCAATTCCGTTGGCGACGGTGCGCGATATAAATTAATTCCTTGCATTCCACTTCACAGAACATGAAGATCTTGTTTGATTAGATCTTTCCCTCTCAATAATATTTCTTGCCAATTGAAAGGTAGCCATATCATTTAACAAGTTAACCCTATTGTAAACATTCAGTAATAGTTTAGGCCCAAACTTCAAGTTGAAAAGTAACACCTGTAAGCAAGGTGAACCAGAAACATACAATTGTATAGACATTAAGAATGGATTTCATCCACAGCAAGAGACCCACACTGGGTCGCCTCAGCACACCTTTCATAGCAGGGATGACATATGTTGAATAGCCTTGAAAATGAAGATTAATTAAGCACCACGTCTCTTGACAATAGATTAAGTCATACAGCATAATAAATGTCACACCAGTCATCCAAGAGATTCTTTTTGAGTCCTGCAATATTCAATATAAATTTAGAGGGGGGGGGAATCGAGCTGTTGCAATAGCCAAATCTAAAAGAGCTTTGTTTGGAGTTCTCGTCGGTCAGTGCACCTACACCAAACCTGTATTTCCCGTATGAGGGCCTCCAGTAATAGTCCCAAATGAAGGATTAACAGATGCACTGGTTGTGTGCGATTATTCACCAGACTCAACCCTTCTTTAGTAGGTTTCTTGTGACATAATAAACCGAAAAGTATGGAGTTATTTAGGTTCCGAAATTATCTACACTCCAGATCGGCAGGACCTCGCTTATTACCAGAATGACGTGTATAAACACATTTATTTTCCTTAAATCATAGAATGGTGGCTCTTAATGAAATGCTTCAACCCATGCAAGGTATGAGGCAGGCATGGTATCACAAGTAAGAACACAGACACAAAAGGTACAAGTCCAACACCTTTATTAAGTTCGACTGGGATGGGAGACTTCCTAACTGGCCATAATGCTACAATGGGAGTAGTCTCGACCATCAAAGTAAAATAAAATGGTCCAGGTCAGTTAGTCAAACAAAGGAAAAGTCGATGTCAGCAACCTATACTTGCCCTCACGCTTCACAATAACTAACTGTGGGAAAATGTATGAAAATAAAGAGTGTGTCACTCACCACTCCCTTCCCCAAGTTCAGTTCACTGGAGTTCTTACAAAGTTCATACAAGGAAGATGGTATGCACAGTTCAAAGATTTCCCATAAATCTGGTAGGCTTCCGTCGCCTATTTCAATGTCAGTTCAACATGCATCACAGTTCTCTTCAATGGATTCTTCTGAGCTTCCCTCACCCGGCTTTACAATAAACAAACAGATATTCACAAAGTTACTTCTTAAATACTTTCACAGGCTGCCCTTGCCGGTCTTCAAACACTTAAACATGGCTAAAACCTTTTCCAGCTAAACAGCTCCAATTCACAGAGCTCAGGGAGAACTCCCTTCCCCAAACTTCTCTTTCACAATGTTCACCTGTCAGAGACCTTCGCAACCGCAAAGTATTCTCACCCCCTAGGTGTGAACACTCTGACAATAGGGTTGACTTCTCTATATCTGTGCCTCTTGCACTTGGTTTCGCAGAACGGTCCCTCAGCCACTCTGTTCCTCGTTTCACAAAAATATCAGTTCACTTTCACTTTAGCCTTTCAGGATTCCTGCACACTCTTTCCCTCGTGCCCATTCCTTCAATGACTTTCAACACATTCCGCTTTGATTAGTCACTGTTCGGTTATCTTTCAAGAAGCGTTTAACATGCCTTCTCACACGGCACAGCTCATTACTTTGTTTCTCAACAGCTCCCTCACCGTTTAAATACATTCAACGTTTCAGTTCAATGTCTTTATCCTTCAACACGTAGCCTTGCGTGTAACACTGTAGTTTTCCAATCGCGTGTATCGCAAACTGGGCTCTCCCTTTCTTTGAACTCAACGGCTGTGATTGCTTTGATGCGTACTTCGGTTTTCAGCTGGTCAAGGTCAGGGTCTTGCCCACCTGCCCCTCAGACACTCCCGGGTGGTCTCGTGGCGCGAGGAAGGAAACAATCAGTCTGGTAGCGCATAGAGGAAAGGGATTAGCCGGCCCCTCGGCTCCCTTCTCCGAACTCTCCCAGCTTCTTCGAGACACGGCTCCCTTGCAACGCTGTCTCCTGCCTCAACTTGCAGCATGTCAGTCTTGTTCTCCCTGGGCTGGTTCTCAGCATCTCTCGCTCGCCAGCTTGCCTTCCTTCCTTCTTGACCCCCGTCTCGCTTGCCAATTCTTTCTATGCTCCACCTTTTAAAGTTTGGAAAACAGCCCATGAGTTTCAGGTGTGTGAGATTGGTACCGAGTGCCAGACCTTGCCTGGCCGTACTAGTGGGACAAGGACAGTGCATGTTACTAGTGGTAATCTTCCTAGTCTCAGTAGTTGGGCTGATAAGGAAAGGAGGGGATTTATGGGAGTTGTAGTATCCCGTAGAGGGAATATGGGGTAAATAACTCCAATAGTGAACATCTGTTTGCATACAAGACTGATCATCCTCCATATCAAGGCTATCAAGAGCTCCAAAGGCGATACAATTAGGAGCAGCCGTATGCCGTATAACCAAGATATCAGTTAAAGGAGTACAGCAAACTTTAAATTCCATTAATCAGGACATTCGCCTCCTCAAATGGTTTTTTAGAAATGAGTGACCTATTTGGTAGTTTATGGGGCAACAAACTACCAGTGGCTTTTCAACTTAATATTCATTTCTCAAACAAATAGTGCAGATAAACAATGAATATATAAAGTGTAAAATAGTGCAGATATAAATATAATGAATACAATTGTTAAAATACAATATATGTGCCAGTATAAAAAAACAACTTCAAAAAAGTTAATATATTATGCAGTGCGAGTCCATGGAACAGTCCAGCACAAAAATAGCAGAACATTTTTTTAAATGACCACAAACACATTGATGATCACCGTATTAAAGGGGTATCGGAAGGGGAACACCACGACAGCTTGTGGAGCTGCCCTAGTCCGACTCCCCCCGCCTCCCCCAACCAAACCCATATTGTTCCAAAGGGTCTCAACTGTGAGGGGTAGAAAAAGCACCAGGCAAAAACTTCAGCACTTACTGGATGATAATCCTCGAGGACAAATCCTCCTTGTTATTTGTGGTGCCTGGGGCAGGAGCGATGAGTCAAGCGTGCCGTGACCCCCTGGGAACGTATCCGCCGGCACGGACACCGCAGTGCATGGGGCTTGGTAAGCAGGAGTGTGTGCCCTTCAATCTGACTTATGCTACGTTGGATGCAGCTACACTGCAGGGGTAGCCCGGCAGGGCCCGTTAGCTTACCTTGGCTATTCCTCACGCTGGCTCCGGAGGGATGGTTTTCTGCTGAGCACCATCTCCTCCAACAATCTATGGGGGAAAAGTATAAGCAGTACAGTCTACATAAGGGAAGATGGAGACTTGTGAAGGCAGGGGTGCCTGGGAGGTATGGGAAGACACCCACTGCTGCAGTGAAGGTCCTGGCCGCACTGCTCCTCCTGCATCATACTGTGAGTTGTTAACCACATTCTGAGCTTACACTGCATGAGCCACAGAGGATTCATCAATGTTAAGGTGTAACATAGTTCAGGAGTCCGTTTGCTGCATGTGGTTCCTCACGCCAACTTTGATGTGTGTGGAGCACATTGTGCTATGGCCTGCCATCCCTACTGCTTGACTGGTCATCAGAGTACTTCTCACCATGTACCCCTGCTGTGGGCATGAATGATGCTTCAGCACGGCGGCGAAGGGGTCATCTCCAAGCTTGCTGATCTCCCGGTTTAAGGAGGATAACTTGTCCCGTCTGCAACCCCTTCTAATGTACTGTCACACATTCCTTCTGTGCTGAGGTTCTGCCACTGATACCAGCATTCCCATTCTGGGTTCTACGCTGGGCGGTTCTGCGTCTGTTGAGTGAGGTTTTGGCTTGGCTTTGCACCGCTCTGAAGGCATACCTTTGGTACTCTGGTGGTGTGAGCATTGCAGTATAGGTGCATTGGGTTGGCTGCTGCCTCCTGGCTCTGACATGGCTAAACGTCTGAAGACTGGGAAGCAGGGGGATCTCTCTACAATGTTGCAGTCCACAGTTAAGAGAAAATGCTCCATGGTTAAAACGGGCCAGGTGCACGAGGCCGACCCCCTCCCAGCTATGTTTACACAGAGGTCTACAAAGTCTGATCTGCAGGATCTGTTGGCCGAAATTCATAAAGAAATCCACATAAGCACGGAGGAACTCTCCCGCAATATCCTGGTATTAGATAAAAACTTTGGAGGCTGAGCTCAAGGTATCTGAGGTGGAGGATACCCTGTGTGAAGCCCTGGAAGACCAGCAGGAGGATGGGGAAAAAGATCGCTCCCGCAAAAATCTGGGGCATTTCTTCAGCAGCGTGAGATGAAGACCTATACAACTTTGTGGCTGACCTCTTTTGTTCCATTCTTTAACTGCCTGGGGGATGAGGGGATGAGGAGATTGTACTTAACAGGACTCACTGGGCCAGATCTTGTGCCGCCCTGGCCTAGGACAGGCCTGCCAATGTGCTGTGGTGGGGTCTCCCCTGGAGCAGAGTGTGATGGGTGTCCTTGGGGATTGGGCTGTGGTGGTCCGGGGAGTGGGCTTGTATTGGATTGCAGGGGATGAGCTGGGAGGGAGTGTCTTTTGGGGTTATGGCTCTTTTGCACCCTCCAGGTCGGGTTCCCGACAGAGTTGCCAGATGTCTGGACGTCGCTCATGTTTGAGCATGGGTTGTGGTTGGGGTTATCAAATGATTTCTGTGGGTCGGACAGTTATTCTATGAAACTAGTGTATGGGCAGTTCAGGCTGTGGTGACGGGGGAGGGCACCTTGATTTGCAGGGAAATGTTGGCTAATGTAGCTATTGATGCTGAGGGGGAGGACCTAATGATGAAGGGCACATGGAACATACAGGGTTTGAATTCCCCAGTGAAAAGGAAATCAGTGTTGGGCAAACTAAGGGCTAGGTCTCTCTCCATTGTGTTCCTACAGGGGACCCACCTGCTTGTGAAGGATGAGAAGCGTATGAAAAATAGGGCATTCCCGTGCCAGTTGTTCACCTCTGGAGGCGAGAAAAAAAACGGAGTTGGCCATTTTGGTGGGTGAGCAGATTCCGATCTCGAAAGTTAAGGTCCTTCGGGACCCGCAGGGGCGCTTATATTTACAGTAAAGGCCTGTTGTGGGATTGGATGTTCATGTTGGTGTCCCTATATGTCCCAGATGTATTTTTGGAAGCTTTCTATTCAAGGTGCTCCCTTTTGCTGAGGGGCAAGTCTTATTAGGTGGGGATCTCAATCTGGTATCCAACCCCAGGGTGGACAAGACTCTTTCCTCCCCCCGCTTCCCCAACCAAGTTAGACTTCGCATTCTATGGCTTTTGGCCTATTCCTACATGGATTGGAGTTAATCGACACATGGATACTGGCTCACGGGGAGGACAGGGACTTCTCTTTTTATTCAAATGTTCATGAGGGTTTCTCGAGGCTAGATCTCATACTTATTTCTAGTGCATTGTATCTGTGCGTATCTTCGTCTTAGGTTTTGGTGGTGCAGTATTAGAGCAGATTGCATCCATGATGAATGCCCCTGCGGTGAGGAATTCCTCACTCGGTGATGAAGTATTAATAGAGGCCAGTGATTCCTTAACTTCAACACCTGAGATCTTGTAAAAGTCTGATTTTCCGGGTTAGGTTAGGGTATCTTCTCTTAAGATCTGCCTTTTCCCCCATATGCAAGGTCAGAATAAAAAAAAATGTGCAAAATGGTCAGACCAATACATTTTTATCGCCTCCGTCAAGGAGACTTAATTACCTCTTACTATGAGCACATACAGACAATGATCTTTTACATGGGCTAACAGGATCCCTAGTGGGCGTAATCCATGGTTATCTAAAAATTCCCAAAGTTCTTCTGATTCTGACCATGTAGGGTCACCTAACCAGATATTCCAATCCCTCATAAGTAGTAATGCACTATATTTGCGCCCTGAGATTGTTAGAAAGGCGTCAAGGTTCTCCAGGAATGTTCTACATGGGCCAGGAAGTCTATACCTCTGGACTATGTGAACAGTGGCCTTTTGGGATAATTTAAAAAAGTTATCTGTCCCACCTGTGATTCATCACCTCATTCAAGCATATTTAAGTGAGAGATTTGTAGTGAGGTCCAATAAATAACTGCAATTCCCCATCCCTCTTGCCTTTACCATTTATACATTGTAGAAGATATAACTCTGGGACCAATTCATGGAAGGAGGGCTGAGAGCCTTCTATAGCCACGTTTCAGTGATCATTTCAGTAATCATGAGCAAGTCTAAATTATGCTCCTCAAGCTCAGCTATTTCTGTAGCGTGGGCACAGGCAGAACAAGCATTAATTAGGTATGCCTTAATTCTTATGGAGTTAATTTCGACAGCAGGTCATGGGGTTTCCACCATGTGACTAAAAATACCCAAGTCCCTAATTTTGGTTAGCTTCCCAAGTGGAAAGTCACCATGATTATTGTCCAGCACCTTAAAGGAGGGTGCATCATACTTAAAGCAACCCATAGGTGAGATTTCTCACTTGCCTTACTCAGTAGTAATACCAATCAATAATCAAATCATTCCCACTCCAACAGTAAAACCCAGAACTGGCAGTGTTACCTGCCGGCTGCCGACCAGGCTGTAAACAGGCTCAAACAGGCTTTGTGCTGACGTGGTCCAGTTAAAGTCTGTGGTGCTGCCAGATACCGTCACACAGGCACGCGTACCAGATATTGCCAAGAAATGTAGTTATAAAGTGCTACGTGCAGCTTAGAAACGCCTTGGTTTAGCAAATAAAATGTTTAAACGTACTTGTCTCAATGAGTGCCTAAATAGCAGTTATTAAAATCGAATGTACCCCCCCCCCTCGACTTGGATGACGCAAGTTTATGTTTACTCTGCCCTGTAGATTGATCAGAGGCAGAATAATTGTTAATCTAGCCAAACAGGACTTGGAGTCCTCGGATACGGGTAAAGATATATACGTTCAAAATCAAATAATGGGTTTTCCAAATGGCGCTTTGCTTAGCAGCATGCTTTTTGAACAAATGGATGAAACTTTTAGCGTAGTCCATCCTCTCTTTCAAAATAATCCCATGTTCAATTGGCAGGTACTGCTGGGTTAGCTTCCCTGACACTAACTGGAGCAGCTATGCCACAACACATGGATTAAACCCCACAAGGTAAAATGCCACGTTTGTTTCAGGCACTTGTAACATGAACAAGAGGTGGGTGAATATGGAATTATATTTATGGTTTGCTTGTTAGGGGCTTATACCATAAGAATGTACTGTTTCAAAGCTCCCACACAGCAGGGAGGGATGGAGAGTGGGGAATAGATTACAACATTATAAAACAATATTTGAGAGAAGAGGAGGCAGGGGGAACAAACCTACTATGCCTTGTCAGTATTCAGAACGTGCAAGTGCAGAAAGGAAGGAGGAGAGGGGGTAAATGCAGGGGGGTGGAGTCCAAAGGTGAGCCACGGACAAAGTGCTAGGAATGTAGAGTGATGCACGGCCTGGGCCACGAAAGGTGTAAGTGCGAGTCTCCCGAGAGGAAAGTGTGCAGATGCTAGTGATGTAGAAAGACAAGAGCTGGAAAAATTGGTGTGGGAGATCAAAGGCCCAGAAGATGCATAAGGGCCAAGGACACCGATTCAGCAACTGTGGGATTAGCAGAGGAGAGGAGGAAAAGAGGAAAGTTTTAAGGAGCTTGCAGAATTTGAGAAGATCCTGCTCAAAGGGGGAGACTTTTCTAAAGGAGGGAGCCGGCAGAGCAAAGTGAGCGACCCTCTGCCCTCTTTAGCAAAACACTACACAAAGAGTTGGTGCCAGAGAAGCGAAGTGGTCTAGGTGGAGAGTATTTAGTGAGATAAAGTTGAAGATAGTGTGGTCCCCGGGCCCAGACAGCCTTGTGGATGATGCAGAGGTATTTGAATTTAATGCGTGAAGCAACTGGGAGCCAGCAAGGACATTTTAGAGCAGGAGAGATGCACTCCCTGGGCTTAAGGCAAATGATAAGTCTCACTGCTCTATTCTGGATAAGCTGAAGGGGTTGCAGAGTGGAAGAATGAAGTTTCAGAAGAAGGCTGTTATAGTAGTCAAGAGAGAACCAGGGCTTGAGACGCATTGAGCCTCTGAGGGAAAATGAGAAAAGGTAGAATTCCTTTGAGAAGGAAGAGCTGATAGTTGGACTTCTTAGCAATGTCCCGAGTGTGAGGGAGTAAGGAAAGACCTAAGGACATACAATTACGGCGCAAGTGGCGAAAGAGCTACTAAACTAAAGTACATCAGCCGAAAAATACTAATGGAATGGGCTATTATCGGCCTATCACACAGTAATGGCAATGAGTTTCCCAGCTGAACTTAATGCTTTTGTGCAAGTCTGCATGTCCAGTAAAAAAGGTAGCTTAACACAAGTGCTTTAGTTGAAAAGCATGCATATGGCAGGTTAGTTTTGAAACGTATGTCTTCTGAAAGCTAAGAGCAAAGATGAATGGGAATATAAAGAGGTCTTTGAACCTAGAGTTTGAACTTACATAAATGCATGTCAAATAGTCCTAATGCTGCATGATGCAACTAAATGCAATTTCTAAATTGGAGATAATTGGCGATGAGCAAGTGGCTTCATCTATGAAAAGAACATTATATGAAGGCGTGTATCACCCTTCTGTACCTGAATGGAACAGGCGTCAGAGGTAGGTGTTCTGTTTCTTGCACAACGAATTGCATTATATTTTTGGCATCACTATTACTAAGTTAATGAGGGTGTTCACCCCAACATTCTTGGTTATATCTGTGATGCTGGAAATGCATTGGAGGGACAGGGCCTCCATGTCCTTGCCCTGTACTCCTTTTATCATGCATGTTCTGTGTTATTTTCTGCACAGGAGTCCATGTGGGACTGCTGGCAATGCAGCTCTTCCTCTTTTTGGTTTGGTATGTTTTTGGGCACCTGTGTGTGGCCCACAGAGCAGGGTATGGGCTGGTGGCAGTCCATGCTGAATTCTGACAGATGATCCGAGTATCCTCCATTTTGGGATACCCAGGCCCTGCCATGAGAATCAGCTGATTCCCAATAGGAGACAAGATGGCCCCTGTGGCCTCTTGCTTTCTATTGCCTGTTACCTTGTTTTCCCAAAGTCCTGGGAAGCCCCGACTCAGTCCCTTCTCCTGACTGGCTGTTGGGTGGAAGTTCTATATATGGTATTGTGGGGAAGTCCAGGCCAGACTGGCTGGAGCCTTCCCAATGACTATGTTGTGGGTACACCCTTGGGGTGGGACCCGTTTGAATGGAGTGTGTGACCAATATACATTTAATGTTATGGGTGTCTGGTTTCTGATGTGGGACACAATGACTGAGACTGCCCTGCCCGAAACTGGTATGAATGCAGTGTGGAGTGCTGAAGGCTGGGTGCTTGTCCCAATCCACATTCCTGGCTGTGAATGCCTAGATGGAGAAGAATGGCCTGAATGCACTGTGAGTCTGATTGGCTGCCTGCCTGCACAAATGCCCTGCTGAATAATTGGCTGCTGAGCTTGGCCCTGCAGTGTGAATGAGAGACAGAACAGTATATCTGAGGACCTCTCACTTACTGGAATTGTTCAGAAGCTGAGGTCGAAACTTGATGCTTACCTTGGAAGCCCAGCTGGAATAAGGCGGCCTTGCTGCTGCTTTCCTTCGACGCAATCCAAAAACTGTCATGTCTCCAAGAACTGATCCAACAGAGGACCTGGCTAGGAGACCTCTTGCCGAGCTACGACAGAAAGTTGTGCACCAGCTAACCTTCACCCAGGCTCCCTGGAAGTCCGTCCTCGAAAGGCTGCCTACCAGAGACTGGGACCACAGAGGAATCTGAAGTGAAGCGCCAGGACGTCGAGGCCCTTGACGACCATCACCGTCGATCGAGGTTCAGAGGACCGATGTAACCAGGTCGACCGGAGCCGCAACGCTCCACTGCCTAAGAGACTTTGAAATCAAGGACTCCCTTGCTCATCACCATCAACCGCTTTGTCCCACCGGAGAAAGTCATGGTCGCTGACAAACCGAGGAGAATCTGCCGGTGTGTTTCCCACTACCCAAAGTCCACAAAGACGTTGAATATCCGAACGCCAGCCGTGGTCGAGTCCCGATTGTCGACGGCCAATTTCAACGACCCAACGCCCTTGCTGGGCCTACGTTCGTCATTCAGCACTCTTTGCGGCAACCAATTCTCGTCATTGCGGTGCATCGCACGCCTCATCTTCGCAGGACGTCCACGACCGATCGTTGACGAGCACTGCAAGGACCGAAGCTGCCGTCTCGACGACATTGTTCACCTTTTCTTCGTGGAATCTCGACAAGCCGTGGCTCCTGCCTTGAAGAGAGTTCACTCAAGAAGGATCCGCCGACGACCCGACGTCTAACTCTGCTAAACCAGGTACATTGGAGTAGAACCTTTTTAGAAGGAACAAAGACTATATTAAACAATATATGGACTGGGCTTGTCAATATACTTTATTTTACAGGATGCCCAGGTGGCGGGATCCTCACACAGAACTGTCTTTGATAGGGACCAGTATCCTGCCAATTGTTTCACCACTTGTTTCCCTCCTAGGTCTGTTGTTGGGTCACATTGCTTACAGTTGCAATGACATACAAGTCTAATAGCAGTTGGTGCATTTTAAAGGAAGAGTGAATTGTGGTACCACATAGATATTGTACATATTTATCATTTTAGCATTGCCTGAGCACAAAGTGTGTTATTTTGTGTGCATATAACTTGAACCTTATATATATATATATATATATATATATATATATATATATATATATATATATATATATATATATATATATATATATATATATATAAAGAACTGTGTTAACACGAACAGTGTGTGGACATTCCTTTGTGGAGGCTTGGGGACTACACTGCACTTAAGCTCTCAGGAGGTGATGCAGGCTGGTTCTTAAGTTTAATTGCCTGTCCACTGCTACCCTACAGAGAATATTGGCTGGGGTGCTCCGTGCTTCTACTCTGCCATATAGTGGGCAGGAGTACCGATAAACCCCCCCCCTCCAGTCTTAACAATATTGTTGCATGATTTAATCACCTGCATCATTTCCAATTGAGGATGGTGCGTTCCCCCCCCCATCGGGCGATTGAGGAGGAGATAAATGGTAAATATTTTGCTCCTTAAACATATATAGGAGCAAGTCCGGGTTCTATGGATGTGGGACAGGTAGCTTTGTGAAATTGAGCGTTTATTTGTTTTTGTATATTTGTTTATACATTTTTTAGAAAAGGTAAAGATTCTCAAAGAAGGTATGATGAAAAACAGACCGGGCACCTTCTTTGTGAAACAGTCCGGTCCTGAAGACGACGGACGCCAGTACTATTGCATTCCTAGATGTTCACCTGTCGAAACTAGAATAAGGGAAATCCATGTGAAATACTGAGGCGCTGCATGCACCTCTGAACTACCTTTAGTTGATGACTAGTGTAATGAATGTATTGCAGTTTATACAATTACATTTGGTTTTAGACAGGGACATGTATAATAAAAAATACTGTATTATTCAATATTTCATGATGATATGGCATTTATAACACCTATACATATAGAGTGTTTCAAGGCGCGACGAGGCAAGGGGGGGGGAACAGATGACATTGAGATCGCTCAAGTGCAGGGGAGGAGGGCAGGGGGAGGGTGAGTGGAGGTGCAGTACATAGGATAAACAATAATAGACACAATAAATAGGAACAATAAAAAGGAAGTGTGGCCAGCTGGTGGCAGGTGCACGGGTAAGTGCAGACATCACGTGTCAAGTGAAGGTAGGGGGATGTTGGGATTCAGAACAGACCCATTGTGCAAATGTTGCCAGGGGGGCAGTGCAGGTGTGCAACTGGCGGGGAGGGGACCTGGACCTGAGAACAGAGGGTAGCCAGGTGACCAGTGCTGTTTCAATTTAGCCAGGAGTTCAGCAGGGGAGAGGAGGGCCTTGAGGTGCTTCCGGAACCAGAGATGGTTCTCCTCAAGTTTCAGAGAGGCAAGGAGGCTGTTCCAGAGGGAGGCCACCAACTTGGTACTTGGAGAAGCGACGGACCTGGAGTGAGTTGGAGGCGGATGACCGAAGAGCTCGAGATGGAAGATATTTAGGAAGAGAGAGTTGAAGGTATTGGGGCCCCAGAAGGCCATGTGGACAATGCAGACGGTAAATCCTCGAGCCACTGGGAGCCAGTGCAGAGACTTCAGTCCTGGAGAGATACGATCCCTGGGCTTGAGGCTAAGGACAACTCTCGCAGTACTGTTCTGGATGAGCTTCAAAGGGCGGAGAGTAGAGCAATGCAGTTTTAGAAAGAGGCTGTTACAGTAGTCCAGCCTAGAGATAACCAGAGCACTGAAGAAAGTGAGCTTCTGGAGGAAGGAGAGGAAAGGAATAATACCTCTGAGGAGGTGCAGCTGGTAGTGCGACTTCTTCGAGACATCAGAGATGTGTGGAGAAAAGGAGAGTGTGGAGTCGAAGATGACCAAGGTTTTTTGCCTCACAGGTGGGAGCAGGAAGAGGGCCAAGAGAGGCCAGCCAGAGAGACACAGGAAAAGAGGGAGCGGGTGTGCTGATGAGAAGAAGCTCAGTCTTACTGGCATTAAGGCAGAGATCATTGGCGGCACACCACTCCTGGATAGCAAACGGACAGTCAGAGATGAGAGAAGGAGAAGAGGCGACTGGAAGGAACCTGAAAATGAGCTTAGTGTCATCCGCATAGCTCTGAAAGTTGGGGCAGAGAGCGGCAATGCGGTTGGCAAGAAGTGCCAGGTATTGGTTGAACAGCCAGGGAGAGAGAGAGGTTACACCCCTGGGGAACACCAGAGGTAGAGATAGAGGAGAGGAAGGACCCAAGTTTGACCTGGGAGGGTCGATCAGAGAAGAAAGAAGTCAGCCAAGCCAGGGCCTGATCGGTGATACCCAGGTTATCACGGAGACGGTTGAGCAGGATGGCATGGTTAACTGTGTCAAAGGCCGAAGAGAGAGATCGAGTAAGATGAGGACACAGGGGGTGTTGGAATCAAGGCTGGAGAGCAGTTCTTCACAGATACTCAGGAGAGCAGTTTCCGTGCTTCTGGCAGCTCTGAAGCCAGACTGATGGTCATGGAGTCAACCAACAGATTCAGTGTGAAGATTAAGCTGGGAGATGGCCAGCTTTTCCAGGAAAGGAGTGATGGAGTTTGGACGATAGTTAGCCGGGCAGGATGGGTCGGCAGAGGGATTCTTAAAAAGAGGGTGCACATGGGAGTGCTTCAGGGGAGAAGGGAAGACTCCAGTGGTGAAGGAGTGGTTGCAGAAGTCAGCAAGAGAAGGAGCCAGGGTGTCAATGTGGTCCTTGATGGTTTTGGAGGAACAGGGGTGAACCCGTTTTGACAACTTTCATAGATCGGACTGATCTAGAAACCGTGTATGGGGAGAACAGGCGAAAGGCAGAGAAGGAGGGAGGACAGGAGGCCCAAGAAGGGCCAGAGGAAGAGCAGGGAGTAGAGGGAGGAGGGGGAGAGGAAGAAAGAGAGGACAGGATGTCCTGAGTTTTAGAGATGAAATCAGAAGCCAGAGCCGTGCAGAGGGCCTGGGAGCGGACAGGAGAGGTAGAGACTGCAGCAGGATTGGCGAGTTCCTTGCAGATTTTAAAGAGTTCGACCGAGTTGTTAGATGCCGCAGAGACGCAGGCTTGGATGCAAGCTCTCTCTTGGTGCGGACAAAGAGCCGGTATTGCCTTTGGAGCAGGCGCAAGGCCAGTTTGTTGGAGGATGTACCGGAAGTACTCCATTTCCTCTCAGCCAACTTGCACTAGTAGAACATACAGAATTGTTTACATTAACTAATTTGCACTTTATGCATAATTGCACTTTCCATGCACTATTTTGCACAACAAAAAAATATATTTTAGATGTGTATTATTGCACATTTTATATTGTCTAATGTATATATGTTGTCATACTGTCAATATATTTTTTTATTCATAATCTATAAACAAAATTGCCTGAACTGTTCCGCGACCTGTGTTAAAGCCCTCATAAACTAAACATTTGAAATAATTGACTCGCGAGACACTACTCCTGATAGAATTTACCCTTGTTGTTTCCCAAGTGTCTACGATGAAAGGGGATTCCCATACATATTTCAGGATTAGCTGTATTCTATTCATTTTCAAGTCTATTAATGTTCTGGTTGCCTTCACAGACTATGTACACTCTTGCTAAGGCAAATTATGTTTACTCTTACAATTTTATTTACACTCCAATTATTAAAACGGTGTGTACCATTACTGCCACCTCAAAACCTTATCTGGGCACAGATTTTAAATGTGCCTTAAATCTTAACAAGCAATCAATGTTGTAAATGCTACTATAAATGGTCATATGCATCAAGGCCCTTGATCAAGGGTGAGTGGTTGTCATTACAGCAATCATAGTGATCACAGCCTCTTTGAAATCTTCAAAACTACACTTATATTCAAATCGTGACTCTCCAGTCAGCGCAAGCTCTGCTACTAATCAAAAATGAAACGGTTACACTTGTAATGAAATAGAAACTCACTCACGTTAGTGGCAATCCAGAGAAATATTTAACTGTAGCGCTCATGCAGGGTTCCTTCAACTTCTAAGCAGTGCGATTATTATTACCACAGTCGATAGTTAAGTGACCTCTGAAGTATCAAAGAAACTCGGGCCAACCAACATTTGACCATGAGATTAGATCTACATTTAAGCACTGAGCACTTGCCTCTCTGCGCCATCATATCACAACATGTGCATACCATTAAGTTTAACTAGTTCCAGTAAAGACAGATTTTAAATCAGACAATTCCACCATAAACCTCAAAACACAGAATGCAAGTCATGTTTGCTTTACTGTGTAATTAGCCAGGTTTGCCTAAGTCTTAAACAATATATAAAGAAGAGATCAAATGTGCAGTAAAAATGAAAGTCTGTAAGATTAACATCACCTTTAGCAACATGCTTTAAGGAAAAGAACCAGCTCAACAGTGGCTGGGAATTAGTACAGAAATCCTGTGTTGTTCCAAGGCTGAATGCTGTCTAATTATGGTTCACCAACTTCCTACTATGTGAGGTTTTTCTGATTCTGGAAGCAGATTTGGCCGCCTTAATTGAACGAGTAGCTATCAATGCTATATTAATTCTATCTTTGAGGAGCTTGCACTGCAGAGGCAATTAACTGTCCCTGTTCTATGTGGGCAATGCCCCCACCGCTAGTAAGCTATTCCTATTCTATTTGAGGGGTGCTTTTATCGCTTAGGCCCTGCTCGGCAAGTTCTTTGTGATGGGAATTTGGACTGCTGAGGCCTATGCTGTTCCCTTCCGATGAGAGTCTAGCATGCATTTGGGGCCCTTCCTTTACCTGTTCTGTGTGGCATTGCTTGCACTGCTCCAACCCATGCAGTTTAATCTCTATGCGAGTGAAACTTATAATGCTGTGACCTTGCCTGTGCTAATCTTGTACGGTTGAGATACACAAAAAACCTGATCCATGTGAGGAAACAATGATCTACTGAGGCCCATGGCATACCCTTTCTATATTGAGGAGTGTGCACTCCAGAAGAATATGTTGCACCCGTTCTATGCAAGGGGAACATCTACTGCAGAGACCCATTCCTTATCTGTTCTGTGGGCATCTTCTATCCTTGCTTTGCTCTGCATGGATTAACTCCACCTGTTCTACATGATGAAGGCTTGCATTGCCTGTTGTCCTGATTTGCCTTCTTTGTGTGAGAGAAGCCTGACTGGCTCCTACTCAAGCTGACCTGTTCTGTGTGAGGTAAGCATTAAGCAGCATATGCTGCTGTTGTACCTATTCATTGCATGCAGCGGAAGCACACACTGTTGGCGCTCATCGGTTCCATTTGTGAAAGGGTGCCTGTGCTTCTGCACACTTTGCTTTATCTGTTAATTGTGCGAGAAAATCTGCTTTTCTGTCATGTGGACGACAGGATGATATCCATACAGTTGACTTTTTGCATGCTCGGCGGGATTTCAAAAACGTTTTCTCCTTCACAAGGAGTAAAACATGTGACATCCCGCCGACACATGCAAAAAGTCAACTGATGACTTTTTAAAAGTTTAAAAATAGGGTGTAAAATACTCCCACCACAAAATGTGGAGCACTGGTTGAGGCTTTTCGGTGCAAAAAGAATTTATAAACTGCAATTCAAGGAATGTGATCACTCTTACTACTGGTATCTGCAATCTAATATATGCTGGCATGTCCAACAGAGCAAGAAATCTTGCGTTAGAACCAAGAAACTCATTGCACCATTGGTGCAACATTTTATCTACCTTAACAACTCCGAACTCAGTAGCTAAGTAGTATACTCAATGGACAGTTTTGGAACAAGAACAGAGACCAAGGAGAGGAGTCGATATAGGTTCAATGTTACCGTATTGGGAACAAAGTTGGATTTTCAGACAATAAAAAAAAAAACTGATCAGAGGCGCCTCAGTGAGGAAATTCAAATGCATTCTCTAGCGACCCGAGAAACAGAGCAGAGCATCACAATGCCATATATCAAAGTTAGTATTTCTGCATTTTGGGTACAATTTATCCCAATCATGACTTGAATTGAATTTACTGATTATTATAAATGGTTTTCCCTAAAATGAAAGATAATAGATATTCATGAAACCTTAAGCGTTGCAGAAACACATTAAGAAGAATCACAGCACTTGGTTCTCAAGTTCTCTAAAAAAAGAAATAGAAATATATTCTGGGCATGTTACTACGTTTAAAGATGTCTATTTCTATGGAGCGGTGAGGTGCTACTGCCAGACTGGCTTCACAAAGCTAGTCGACAAAGCCCTGAGGAAAAGGATGTCTAAAAAGGGTGAACCTCAGTATAACATGTAAACGGAAAGTTTACTAAACCACAGAGCTACACATAAAGGGGTTACATGATCTTGCTGGCTGCTGTTTTAAACAATACGGACAGCCATATTTATCCTTTTTAATGAAATCAATGTGACGTGTATGCCCAAATAGAGGCTTTTGCAGTAATCCAACTTGGCACCTATGATCGCCCTAGCAATAGAGGCGCAATCGAGAGCGGACAGCATTAGTCAACAGTTGTCTGAGAATCCTAAAATGAAAACGAATGGAACTCACTTAACTACTGATTTGAGGGATAAAGACAAATAAAAAAAAAGACACCAAAAGATTTTACTTTAAAATCGGCACAGCGACCAAGCAGTTGGACACAAAAGATGTGGCATGGGAATAAGCAGAATCTCAGTTTCAGTGATTCAAGCCTAACCAATTTACAGACCTCCAGTCTGAAATGTCTTACGAGAGAGACTTAATACGGGCTAGGTTTTTCGCATATTGGCCTGTCAATTTGAAGATTTATCAGTGTGTTATCAGCATAGTTTTGAAAACACATCCAGCAAAATGTAAGCAAATCATGTAGGGGTTTCAGATATACATTAAACGAAAGAGGAGATCGGCACAAACCAAGTGGTATCGCGCATGTTAAATGTCTGCATCTGTAGAAAAGTCAAAATGACAGGCTAATACTCCATTCAGCCATCTACCATACAATTTACTTGTGAAGTTCTTGCAACTAATAGTTATGGTTGTGGATGATTCGCTAGCATTGGTCAAAACATAGGACATTAGCCAAAGGTCACTACAATGTGCATGTAACTACTACAATGTGCATGTAACTGGAGGTTGACCACTTGCACTTCACCCGTGATTTCTAAGGAAATTTGTTGGTTTTAAGCAACAAATAATGTTCCAAAAAGAAACAATATTAACCCATTTTCAGTACAAGTGTTTACTAGATTGCCAACATGTTTCGACTATAACATGGTCTTCTTCAGGGCTTTAATACCAACAAATGCATTTAAATTGTTACAGCACAAAAATATACAATGTATATGGGTCAACATAAACTGTGCATTTTTACATAATCAAATGTGTAGCCAAATCAATACAAGTGAGACAAAAAAAACGATATGGCCATAAATAGTTGCAATACGAACCAGATGCGGGAACACAGATGGGTTATTCGGAGGAGAAAAAAGCCATATGAATTATCTGTTACCTTTTCTGATAAACAATTTACTAAACTAGCAAGCAAAACGCACTGTAGATTCCAGTAATCACAATTTTGACACCAGGACTCAAAAGTGTTTACCTCCACCATTGTAATCACACTACCGCCACCAAAGTATTTAATTGATAGCTTTAGGGTACTTCTACCCTTGGCTAGTCACCAACCAAAAATACATACACTGAGAAAGTCCAAACTCGGGATGTAATATTTAGATTATCCCTAGTACCCAGTGGATGTGTCCAACAAAAATTAACCTCAAGTGACAAACTGAGAATATGTTAATACATTCTAATTTTATTATTGCCGTTAGGCAAGGATTGATGGTTATCTACCACAAATCACATTTTCTTACTCCAAAGCACTTTGAACAGAGTCAAAAATTCCTACTCTGCACCAAGTCCTACAAATAAATGTATAGAGAGGCTTAGGTCACCCATCACATACATTTGTGTTGATACACAGTCCATATGCTAATGATTGCAACTGAATTACCTTGAATTCAGAATCAAGGAGAGTAAATTTATTTTGTCTGATTGGACACTGGTGGAGGTAGACACGTTTGAGTCAAGGTGTCAAAAGTCTGAGCACTGGAATCCACAGTGCTTTTTGCCAGCTAGCTTAATATTGTTTACATCAGAAAAAGTAACATATTTCCTATGTCTTTTTGCTTCTCCTGATAACCCATCTGTGTTCCTGCATCTTTGTAACGCTCACCTGACTCCCACGGAGGCGCTGGTCTAGTCTGGGTCGCTGTGGCCTCTTCGAGCGTGATGCGCAGAACTCGGAACACCGACTGAACAGGACCCTCAAATCTTGCTCGTCTGGCCCGTAGGAATATCCTTCTGCAGATGAGAAAGGGGATTAACAGTCTGCAGAATAGTGTGCTTGCTCCCCCCTTCGTTCTTCTCTAACTTCCTCCGAAATCCCCGGTTGAAGCTCACCTTATGGTTTGAAAGGATGAACTCTCCATCCTGCATCTGGTGCAGGGGCGCGTGTGTGTCCAGTTACTTCACTGGTTTTCAGAATGGCGCTGGCAAAATCCACTTGACTTTTCCGAGCGGAACGCCGTAAGTATGAAGATTACAAAAGTTCAAGTGTTGAGCCTCCTTTTCTGTTGCCTTCCTAACCTGCGATCTGTCCTTCATTTCAGGTGCAGAATGAAGGCGATGCGTTGAGGGATTGAATTGCCGATGGTAAACTCAGGTGAGTTAGCGATGGGCGTGACCCCTCTTAATGTCTTTATTTTCCTCCAGTAATGTCTTTTGTCCTTTCCCCATAGGGGCCGGGGTGCGGTACCTGCCAACGAAGCGGCGCCGCCCGAAATGAGGAATGGTCCACCAACAGAAGACCGGTAAGCGTTATGGCGGAAAATTAGGTTTTCCTCATTTGTTCCTTCTGCTCACCTTTTGTCTCTTCTTCTCTCCCCTAGGCGCAGAGATGTGGCGACCGGAGCAGACAGTCGCGGTGGAGCCAGAAGAACTCCCGAGGACAGGTGAGTGAAGCGCGGCGCTGCAGCGAGCAACGCGGTGCTTTTAAATGAAAGTCTTTTCTCAGGAACGCTGGCGTGAAGGTTCCGGATGCAGGTAAGAAGTGTGATAAAATTCTTGGTTTTCACCTTTCTCTTCTCTCCTTACACGTGTTCCAGGATCGAGGCGGGCGTGGCTGGAGACCAGATGCAGGAGCAGACACAGTGAGCGTTCAGCTGCTTGGATGCAGAACAACACAAAGTGTGAGCTACTGTCTGGGCGTGGCTTAAATAGCCCCCAAAGTAGTTCCAGGTAAGTATCCTTCCCTGGCCACACCAGAGTGGCAAAATAGTCCCAATGAAAAAATAGACCCTTTCAGGTCTCAGGGAGGCCTGAATCTTGCAGCATGGTCTGCATCAGGTAAAGTGCACAAAACACCTTCCTTTATGAGCCTGGCGCCTATGGCGCCAGGACTGATGTCCAACATGAGCCTGGCGCCAGCGGCGCCAGGACAGAGTCCAAAGAGCCCATATAAGGGGCCGCTGGGCTTTTACCCGGGGGCATGATGCCTGCTCCCGGGGGTGCTGGGCCCGGCCTGGTGCTCCGGGGGTAGGCATCATGACAATCTTGTTCGAATTGCAATTATTTATGGACATATCGTTTGTTTTTTTACTTTTATCGACTATAAATTTGATTACTATGTAAAAATGCAAGGCATAAATCAGATTTCAGAAATGGATTAGCAGAGTTAGTTTGCAAATTAAAATTGTCTTGATTTGCAAACCAGCCCATTAGCTTAGCAATGTTGTAATACATTATTTTTTTTAAATGTTAACAGAAGGCGTGTTAATTTTCAAGTGTGCACTCGTTACAATGATGTATCTTCCCCAACAAGATGAAATATAGTTGGCACTATGAGATTTAGATACACTAACCTAAACTTTACTGTAAAGCATGGACACAATGCAGTGTTTTACAGTAGCAATACTGTAATTGTGTTTTACAACCTGGGAGTGGTGGGTTCTCCGGTTATGAGGCCTTAGGGTCCGGGAGCAGCCGTCGGCACGTCTACTCGTTGCCGGCGGCCTTTTTGGAATCCACTGTTCCATTTTAATGGCACTGGACATTGATTTTGTCCTTCTCTTCACTGCCGGGATATGGACTCGTGCTGAGTGTCATGATGCCTACCCCCCGGGCATCCGGATCAAGCTCATCAGCCCCGGGAGCAGGCATCCAGATATTTAACAAAACCCCAGCAGCCCCGGCTGGGGGCTGTCTGGGTTCAGTCCTGGCACCTTAGGCACCAGGCTCATAGACTTTACTTACCTCATGCAGACCATGCTGAAAATGAATCCAAGCCAACGTGAGGCCTTGATGGGACTATTTTACTGCAGGGACTTTTTTTTACTCTGGTGTGGTTCTAGGGACTTCTTACCTGGAACTACTTTGGAGGCTATTTAAACCACGCCCGAACAGCAGCACATGCTTCGCGTTATTCTGCATCCAGCAGCGTAATGCCCACCGTGCCTGAAGTCAGCATCCAGTCTTCAGCCACGCCCGTCTCAAATCCAGAACTCCTAGCAACAGAAGGAAGAAGGAAAGGTTAGAATACAGATATTATTTCAATCCTTAACTGATTTCCGGATCCATCACGTCTTCGAACTTGAAAAGGACATTATTCTACACGCGTCGCATCACCAGCTGCAGCGCCGCGCCATACTCACCAGTCCTCACAGCATTTTTCGATCCGGCGCAGCCTCCATTTTCTTCGCCGAATTCCACCATCTAGGGGACAAAAGAAATATAAGGTGAGCCTAGAGAGGCAACAAATACATCCTCTCCACCATAGACTTACCCAATTAAAAACCGGAGGCATTATTCTGTAACAAACCACAACTTCTTACGCCGCACCTGTAAGGAGAGAGAAACCAGCAGTTTAAATACACGCATCTTTTACCAGAAAGTATTGGGTAATACAGACTCTTACCTGAACACCATCAGCTGCCACAAGACAATCTTCCCTTGGATCCAGCTGCAACACAAGAAAGGAATGTACAAGAGTGAACATCGGACATATTGAACTCTTTGAACTTTATACTTGCGGGTTCTCGCCTGGAACCTCAGAGTCAATATTCATCCGGAACTTTTCCAACGCCTTCAAACCAGTGAAGTAACTGGTATCTACGCGCCCCTGCATTCCACGCAGGATGGAGAGCTCATCATTTAAAAACATAAGGTGAGCTTACTGAAAGTGAATATCGGTGGTGAATAGTGGGGAGAACAGTGGGGTGCCATTACTAGAATCCATGGGTGGCTAAATCCCTTTCTCCACTTGCAGGAGAATACTACGGGTCAAGCAGACGAGATTAGGCGGTCCAGTCCAGTCGGTCATCTCTGCACTACGCTTCACGTTGGAGGAGGTTGCAGCTGTCTGGGTCCGATCGACGCCCCTGTGGGAGCCAGGTGACCGTAACACTGAGCTCATCTCCCATCGGACCAAAAATATATATCTATATCCGCACCCCGGTAAATCCCCAAATAGCCTTCACGCCCCGGCCGGGGGGGACGGACATGGTGTTTAATGGCTTAAAGCCCAAATGGAGGCCCTTGCTTCTCTCGTGCCTATTAATGCTTGGGGTGGCAGGCTGTTAAACACCATGTCCGCCCCCCTACCAGGGCATGAAAGCTAGAATAGCACCACCACTAGAAAACCATGGCTCTTTTCAAATCTCGGTCTATGTCTGTATACATGCACCTTCCTGGTACCGTCTAATCTAAAACCAGGATCTATAATATGGTATGTGTACCTTCCAGTTTCCTTAAATTGAGTCTCATGCATCCAAACTTGAGCATTTACACATTATGTGAGCCTGGTAATCTTCTGTACCTATGCTGGTGTATGTGTAACATTTTTATAAGGCAACTGATCTCGAACCATGCACCTTTATGATTTTAGGTGCTGTGGATAGTGTGTCACATAAGAGTCAACTGAAGAACAAAGAAATTGAAACGCAAGATCAGCGGTGGCAAGTGGGTCGAAAGCCATGCCTGGCAGTCACATAATACATTGCTTTAACATGTTTTGAGGTTGGTCAGGCCCTTTTCAGTTGGGGTGACTGCTAAATGTACTTGGCCGACACCACAATTATAGAAATGGTTAACCCCCCTGTAATTCCCCCACCCCCCCATAAATCATCTGTATACCTGCTCCGCAACATAGCTTCTCTCAGTTTGTGCTTTATCAACATGTGTTTCTTGTTTGTTCTTTGCTTTAAACTAATTTTCTAGCTTTGTGAAACTACAACATACCTGAATATCTGCTACAGGTTACCAACACAGCACGTTATTTTTCGAAGGATTGCATGTATACATCCTGTGATGAATCCTACAAAGTTGTCACAAAGACCCTACCTAAAGTCTCCTACCAGGTGACCAGGGAAAGGCAGATACTTCCGGATCCTGACCCTAGAGGTGGTATTAGCCGGGATCATCATCTGCGAGGAGAAGGGCTCCAGGAAACAAGAAGACTCCGCTGGGTGAGATATTTTCCCCATGGTAACTAAATGCATTTGGAGGAAAACAATCATAAGCAGTTATATACGGGGAGCAAGAAAACACCTTTTAAAAAGGAATTGACATTGCTAGAGATGTATGCTCCAATGACCCCCAGGGGAATAATAAAGATGAATCTTTAAATATCATCAAGACCCTGAAAACACGCATTCCTCTATAAAGCCAAATCCTTTATTGAACCCTTATAATACTCCTTTAGGGAAAATAAAGAGAGATTTTTCTTTTTATTAAAATGATAGTTTATACAATAAACTTCATTTTTATTTTTGCCTTTACATTTCTGATACTATACATTCTTTATAAAAATTCAATATAATTATGTGACACTTCTCGTTACACAATTTCCAAAAGAGAAAAAATAAATAAGAAGAAAATACATTTCTAACTTCATAATACCAATCCATGGAATCAAAGCCTGTTCACATCCTTATGCTATCTTTTATCCAGGTCCAAGATATTTGTGATTAATTGCACGAGGGTATCCATTTTTTTTTTATCCTGCCCACTCAGCAGTTTGCTCCATCTTTCTGCAGGTTCTAGCTGGAACTTTTCAATTCCAAACAGGGATCCAAATAGGGCTCGCTTCTGAGCCAGTGCTGTACATGACATGATCAGATGGTACAATGTTTCTGGCTCCTCTGGTACCAGACAAAACCAGCAATAGCTTTCTGCAGTTCCAAGCTGCTTGATTTTAGATTTCTCGGGTCGGGATTAGATTCAATCTGATCTTTAAGAAACAGTCCCGGACTTTTGGATCTGGAAAAAGACATAGGTAGGCTGGAGATTCATTGATGGATATTAAATCAGCACCACACTCAATGTTCATGCTGTACTTAAATTTTTCTTCGCATCTTTTCAGCCAATCGTTTCTTTGCAACTTAATTTTGGCCTGCTGCGGACGATATAATAACATATCGAGAGATATGTCTTCCTTTGTTAAGTTGATCTTTAGTTGATTTGGCCATCGCTTTTGTAGCGTATTATTCAAACAATCCTTTGTACTCCGTAATAACTGGATGGATTGTGTTTCTTCGTCGGTCAGCAATTTTCACAGCAGATCGAATTGTTTCCAACGTACTATGGAGACCAAGAATTGGGTAGCAATTTCGTGTCCTATCCGTGGCATCGGGAAATTCTTTGGCAATCGCAATATTTTTCTCCAAAATATGGCTTCTAATTTTAACCAATTTATGCTATCCGCTTTCAGCATAGCTTTGCTTCCATATGTGATAATGGGTATCACATTTTATCGGTAGAAGGTGATAACTGGTTTCATTGAGAATTTGCCATATTTTCTTGCCAATAGACTACCTTGCCGGGCTAAAGACTATATTTTCACTTCTATATCAGCTGCCCATTCTTGCTCATTTTTTCAATCGATTAATTAGGACTCCTAAGTATTTAATGGTGGAAACTTCAACTGTTTTATTGTCGATCTGAAATTTGCATATCTTTTTCTTTCTGGCCTGCTGTTTTGTCAAAGACATATATTTTGTTTTCTTTGAATTCACTGTTAGCCCATTGTGAGACACATAATCCTCCATTCTTTGCAGACTGATTTTCAATCCGGAACTTGTTTTTTCCATTAATAGAATATCTGCGTAAATCAGGATCAGTGTTGGGTTAGAGTATTTTAGGAGGGTTAAGGGCGGGATCCTTTATGTCTTTCTCAAGGTCTCCTGTATAGAGGCTATATAGTGTGGCTGCCAATAGGCAGCCCTGTTTCAAGCCATTCCAGGTTTTAATTGCCGCAGATTTTACTCAATTTTTTGACAATCTGACTACTACTGATGTGTTGGAGTACAGAAGTTTAATGGGTTCAATTATTTCCGCTGGACACTTCCACGCTGAGAATTTAGCCCATAATTTCTGTCTATTAATAGAGTCAAATACCATTATGAGATCAACGAAGATTGCATGAATCATTGTCTTTGTTACCACAGCTTCATGTTTCATCAGGTTTAATGCCAGCAGGTTGATGTTAGTAGACACGTTTGCAGTGAAACCAGTCTGTCGTATTGCTAATCTATTCGTTCTTTTAGCCAAAATCTTTCGGTTCTTCAGGAGGAATGATGCAAATAACTTGCCTAAAGGGTCCAGAAGGGAAATTGGCCTATAGTTAGCTGTGTCATCCCGTCTACCTCGTTTGAATATTGGGATCTGAGTTGCTTTATTTCATGATGACGGAATCTGATGTAATTTGTTAATGAAACTCACAATCTGCACCATCATGTTTGCCCATGCAACAGGATCTTGTTTTAATGCTGCATTAGACAGGCCATCAGGACCGGGAGCTTGTGAACCTTTCAGGTGCTGAATTGTTTCGATGATATCTTCAGCTTTCCAATCGAGGTTCCATGTTTGGACGGATTTCTGCTGATATTCATCCGCTGGTTGATCTTTATAAAGGGTGGAAAATGATCAATCCATTTTTCTTCAGCATCACTTGATACCATCTGCGGTTGATAGAGCATTATTATCCAACAGCGACTATAGATCTCTTAAATTGCGATTTTTTAATGTTGCTATTATCATTTCAGCATTGTTTTGTGCCATCACCATTACGTGCAATTTCTTCCCGTTATAGGTTTGTTTTGCTCGCTTGATCTTTTACGAAATTTTCAGGATTATCATTCGTTTTATAGCCTGTATGGTTTTCTTAAGGGATTTTTTTTTTTTTATCAGCCAATTCCTGGTTGTATTGATGTTTGTGCTGTGGCACAGTTGCAAGAGAACATGGCTTCTGAAAAGGGACTGCTTTTTTGAACAAGTGTGGCAATGCACTGGCCTGGGACTTGCTTATTCTTAGTTTCAACAGGCTTGCATTGACTTCAAGTTGTAATACAATATCCCCTCTTCCTTCGTTGAAAGACATTTATTACTTCCATTGTCACCATATTGTGATCACTTTTCTGAGATGGAATGATTTCTATTTTTGAAATTGATTGGTGCAAGTGCAATGACGTAACAATGTAGTCAATGGATACTTCCGAATTTCCACGATTCCACGTCGGGAGCAATGTGGGATCATTCTCAGTTGACTCATTACAAAGTATCAGCTGTTTCATTCACCCATCTCTGTGCACTTTGCGAAAGTTTGCCTAAGGCTTTGCTTTGGCCTTTATTATCTAGTAGGTGGATATTGATATCTCCGCAGATGATCAACTCCAAATCCAGATATTTGTCTCCTAATGAGTCAATTGTTAGAAAAACAGCATCTATGAAGATCTCATCATTGATGGCAATCGGATTCCAATAGATGTTCATGATAACCATATGGCTTAAGCAGGATTTTTTGTTCTTGTGTGGACTCTCGAGAGTCATAGTATCATGGCTTTTTAAAATGGTATATTGAATCCATGGATTAAGATTCACCGCTTCAATCAAGGACCATTCCCAGTCAGTTTTGATCAAAGTGATCAAACCTGCTAAGGGCCGGTCTGAAGAATTTTGTATGGCCGGGTTCACGAGTGTCAAATATCCTTCACAACATGGCGGATCAGTCAGCCATGTCTCTTGGAGGCAGATCATTTGGAATTCAGTCAATTTAGGTACTGGTTGATTGAAAAGGTGCGAGTGGCCTCTCGTATTCCACAAGCATAATGACCACGTGGAGATGCTTTCCTCAATTGGTGGTTATGAATTTTGATACAACTCTTCTTGGTTGATGTCATGACGGTCATCGAATTCTCTTTGAAAGGGATTTCTGTATTGCACTTTCCTTTGAGCCCCTCTACCTCTTAGTTATTGATATTTATATTTTATTTATTGGTTATTTATAATGCACAATATACAGCAAAAGAATTGTGTTTCAAGGCGCATCAAGCGTTCCATGTGATAATGTCGCCGCAAACACTTTTTTTTTGTTTTTTTAAAAAGGAGCGGGAGACCCAGGCTACCCCTTATCCCATTTACCCCATATATTGTCTCCATAAATAATGTTGTATATTGCGTTTCCTGGCAACTGTATTTATGGCAACATTTATGGACACAATATTACCCAATACTGCATCAAGACGGGCGGGGGGGGAGGGAGGGTTCAGACAGGGATGACGAAAAAGCATAGTACAAAAACGAAACATTCTTAATCGGTCTTGAGACATTAGGAACGTGCAAGTGCTACATCATAGGAGCAAGGGAAAAGGGGAGGAGGGGAACAAGGGATAAAAACGAACAAAGGCGTTCCTACTTGGCCATAAGACGAATCAGATTGTGCAAGTGGTGCAACATGAAAGAGGGGTAAGGGGGAGGAAGGTTAAGTGCAGGCGGGGAGGAAGGAGAGAGGTAGATTAATTGCAGAACAAGCTAAAAATACTGGTTGTCCTGGGTTACAGCCCATCAGCACACCGTGTAATAGGTTACAGCAAGTATTCAGCTACAAGTAGGTAAAAGTGAAACATTGGACTGCCTCAACTTATGGTGCAGGTGCCACATCACAAATGGGGTCAAAGGAATAAGATGCAACATTAGGGAGCGCAGCGGGTACAGAAGGTAGGCAAGTGTGACAGTGAAAGCACAGATTGAAAGACACCATAAGATGCGTGGGGCTGGTATGTAGGTGACATAAGTTCATAGCGATGATTAAGAGGGTGCACAGACAGGCTGAGCAAAGGTTTCTGCTAGAAGGGAGCCACGTTGTTAACTCAGCACTCGAGCAAGAGGAAGTTGGATGATCCCTGATGGGAATAGCATAGTAAGACAAGGAGGGTAACATGAAGACAGCACAGGTAGAGTAGGTACATAGTGTAAGGTATACGCCGGAATTGCATGCAGCACGGGGCTGCCAGGTAGGGCTACGAGGGTGTTGTCAGTAACGTCAAGGAGAGTGAAGAGGGTGCCAAACACCAATCCTTATCCAAGTAGCCAAACTTGTGTAGCAGAGTAGAGCGGCAAGAAGAAAATAGAATGGATAGTTCACTCTGGTCAGGGGCTAGGCAGTGAGCTGTTTAAGGAATCAGAGTACAGCAGCCACGGGGGCCAGGCCCAGACAGGGCCAGGCGGCCCAGACAGGGAACTGGATGCAGGCCTTAAACCAAGGTTTTTAACAGGGCCAGCGTCGGCTGCCAGCTCCGGAAGGGAAGGTGAACAAAAGTCTGCCCCATGGCGGGCAGAGGCGGGCTTGGGTGCATCAGGGCAACAATGCTGGCGGCCATGTTAACAGGGCCAAGTTCTTAATTTAGCAATAGCCCAAAGAGACTTAGCTTGGGCTGCATGAACATGGTGAAAGGCAGGCTTCTGATGCCGAGATGAATCCTCTGAAGGCATTTCCATTAGCAAAGCTGATTTTGTACATTGCGCACTCCAAGTCCCACAAATCCCAAAGTACTGGGATAAAGAAGACTGCGGAGGCACGAGATTGTAAGTTGCAGCCTATTAGTAGTAATGACCCACACCTGAAGGAGACTGGGAGGCATAAAAGGTCCCCTCAGGAGCAGGCCATAGAGAAGAGCAGTAGTAGGAGGTGCAGTAGTTGTGGTACATCCAAGAGGCAGCAGAAGCAGAAGTTACAGGAGAGCAGAGACACTGGGACCATTGTTGTGTGCCAAACTGATGCCGGTCCAGGGAGGTTCTCTCTTCTGTCTGAGACCTTGATTGCAGAGTATGCACGGCAGGAAGTGTTGGGATTGACAATTTTCCCACTGAGGACCGCAGCTGCAGAGGTCGCGCAGCAGGAAGAGCACAATTTGAAAGCTCTCAGTCGAACACCGGTGGCAGGCGAGCACCGGAGAGCTGTGGTACCAAGGAGAGCTCCTCTAGCGACTGGCACAGGAAGCCGAAAAGGAGAGGTTGCTGGAACGCTCAGGAAAGTAGATGCAGAGGACCTGGAGGCAGTGAGGTGAACCCATGTGGGTCAGAGCCAACAAAAAGAGAGGGCAATAACCCGACAAACCAATACAAACAACTATTGCCAAAGCCAAAAGCAAATCATAACAATGCATGTTATAAAGAACCAACACAGCCAAAACCAATGTCATGGATTAATGGTCTTATTGAGACAAGTTGGCTCAGACCAGGCGAATTTAAGCAAGACACTACAAGTGTGAGGAGAGCATTAAACACACGCTCACTTCTAATACAGGAGCCGTTTTCAAGGAACAGGCATCGTAACATGCTCTAAAGAGCAGAAGCTCCATTGGCCACATACTGAAGCATAGTCACCAAAGAGTAAGTGCATAATCTGTCCCTTGGCGCTAAACAGGTACGATGAACACGGTTCGATCATTTCCTCTTTCTAACCACAGGATAGCAGCTTCTTGTCTTCAACGGCTAACTTTCGCACCTGGCACATCAGATAAGAGGCCAAAGGCAGGGAACACCATCCCAAAATAGAAATACACGGGTGTACATAAGCCAACCACAAATGACAGCTTCCTGTTGTAGTTGACGTCGTAGCAGGGTCAAGAGATGCTTCTGCACTGATAAGCACCTTTGAACAGGAAGCATGACATGAGGTTAAAGTGTCCAAAGCAATTGTCGCGCCTAAAACCCCTTCAGAAAATAATAATGGCATTTGAAATATGCCAGAAAAGAACACTGCGCCTTGCATGGTCGTCAAGCGGAAGCCCATGCATTCTAATGGAAATAATCAAGAAGCAAAGACAGTGCCCGTCACTTGAGTTTTCACATAGGTAAATCATGTGTGCAATGCAAAGCTAAGCTCAAGAGCAGGTCCAGACTGTAGACGTTCAGTCCAGGCCAAGGAAATGATGCACATAGTACATGTAGACTAAGTCACGCGTGTTAATATAGAAAGCACAACAGACTAAGGCTGAAACGAGAATTCCGCAGCAGACAGCCACGAGCAGACCACAAGATCATGGGGGGTTGGGAAGAGCAGTCGATAGCAGGGCAGAGAAGCAAGACTTGTTGTTCTAAAGCCTTTAAGTTCTTCATACATGTTAGAGAAAAGAGAGCACCCAGAGCCAGGAACTCCTGTCTCAATACAGATGTTTCCTCAAACAATGGGTCAAGGGTGGATGTGCTTTATATAGTGTGCTTTATTATGTCACTCTACTCCTGATCATACCATAGCATAGCTCAGACAACATAACATGAACCCCATGATTGCTCAAGCAGGTGTGTTAAAAAAGATGATTTGTACTTTGTTAGACGCCAATTATGTTTTTAGCTTATGCAATAACGCTTTCCATATATATGATAGTATGCTATGTTATTATGGCTCTCATTATAGCAGGCATAATGATGATCAAAGCTGGTAGAGAACAGAAGTGATAATATATTGACTTGCTACCTTCAAGTGTCGGCTTCATATTTTTGAGTAATGCTTCATAATAAGGTCTCTGAGTCATAACGAACTACACAATATTTTCCGGCTGTATTTTTGTCAAGTACGACAAGGGGTGCAGAGAACTCGGGGAACTGTCAAAAGCGCTAGGTCAAACCCCTGAGGCCTCTCATCATAACTCAAGACTTGTGACTCTATGCCCACCCCACACAGCCCTACCTAAGGGTCGAGGGGGGTGCAGGCAGGGAATCACGCCCTAAGGGGCAATCAAGTCAGATGGCACCCCAGTAAGATGGGACGTCTTAAAGATGACCAGAGCATTACTAATATTTAAATAACCTCATGTCCTAGTCACTGGAGAAGGACAGGGCAGAATTTTCTTTCTTTCTCTAAAAAGCATTTTTTTATTTTATTTAGAGGTTAGAGTGCGTACAGGAGATGGCGCACAATGACATCAATATTGCCATCCATTGCAGAATGGCTCTTTACGATTGCTATTTTGATACACTCCAAAACATTGTGCTGCAATATGCAGCTCAGCAGGGTATAGCGCCTGCGCAGCAACCTCAAAGACAGATGGATGGAGGTGGGGTTCAACTACAGACATTGAGAATAATATTGGTATCCTGTCCATCCAAGAATGAAGACATTCCCAAGTGGTATTCAGAAAAATCAGGACAATTACAAGCTGCTTTTCCACAAGTAACTCCCCAGCAGCGACACTGGGCCCTAGCTATGTTTCTTCCATCTGGCTGCACAACCCATCTAGCAAGATGTGACAGCTGGATCTCAATCTATAGCTGGATTTATTTACAGCCGATAGGCACGTCGTCTATCACATCACTAGCACCGATACTAGCTGACATCATGGGAACACAAGGCGCGGCCGCAGCCATGAATCTAGGCCTGTCTATAGCATCTAACAATTATCAAATGGTTGAGAGCGTAACCCTACCTTTATTAAAAAGAGAACCTGCAAGGTTAGAAGTCCATAGAAAATTGTCCCAATTAATTAAATGAGCAAGAAAAAAGGGAGCAATTTGGAGACATAGTGACATCCATCTATCAATCATTGGGCAGGGATCACTTGGGCAGAAGACCAGCAGACACACATTAAAAGGGTAACAAGGATCATAAGCCAGATAAGGACACATGATGAAGGGAGATCCTCGAAAGGACAGGGCTCATTCAAGTGCAATAAGCCACAGAGGCGGCAATTATCACCCATAGAGGAAGAAAGATATCCAGAGCATGGGCATAAAAATGAGAAATCTGCAGGTGATAGACAGAGCCCGCAGTGGCAAGGTAACCACAGGGGTAGACGGTCCTGGGGTAAGACTGGGGGACAGTTCCATTTTAGACCTACTGACTATGATTTTAGAGACAGGAAACACATGAAGTCCCCAGAAGTACAGCACTGATGAGAAAGTCTCCCTCCCAGCAGGCACAAACACCAGATCGTTCTAAGGCTGAGGGGAAGGAAGTGAAGGTCGAAAAGAAACCCACGGCAGCACTACAGGTTTCACAGAATGCAGAGTCTACGCACTTATCGCATCGTTCCCAAGACTAAGCGACACACGGATTGGATTGAAGTCCTATTAGACTCCGGGTCTGACATTTCCATATTTGAATGCTGCCACAAGGCACTATTGGAACACACAAGGGCAAACAGGAATGCAGAGATTACTACTGCCACTGGGCAGACATTGGCTCATAATGAAGTGTATTTTGTTACAATTCAGCTAGAAGGCGAACATCCCAAAAATATTGAAGCACTATTTTGGCCACAGCTGCACATTTAATATAAAGGGCTGTTAGCATTTCAAGACTGGCCACCTTTGTATGTAACGCAAGCACCAAAGGGCGAAGAAGTGGTAATGCCTGCCTTTTCAAAAAAAGAGGTGAGTGGGTAACTAATGCAAATATATGCAAGAAAATGGTCAGCGCTGGCAGCAGTGCAGCGGTTTAAAAATCATGTAGGGCACAATAAAGAATGTCCAGCACATGTGATTCCAGTGCTGAAACCACCCCCGCCACAAAGGCAGTATCCAGTTAAGCCACAGGCAGTTGCCCTCATACAAACCATAGTAGACCTACTAATGGACCAGGGAATAATTATAAAGCAAGCTAGCCTACTTAACAGTCCGGTGCTCCCAATTTTAAAACCTGATGCTACCTACAGTTTTATTGTAGATTTTAGAATTTTGAATGCACATTGCAAGACAGAGGCCGTCCAGAACCATCATAGTTCTGTATTGCTAGCCAACTTATACAGATGCAAATATCAAACAAACCTTGATCTAGGCAATGAGCATTTCACACAACCTTTAAGTATAGAAAGACAGAAATAGACTGCATTCACTTTTAAGGGAACTCATTTCCAGTTCACTAGAATAATGTAGGGGTATAAGAATTCACCCAACACATTCTCAAGCAGAATACAGAGCTTACTTGCAGACATTCCTAATTGTTGGCAGTATGTAGATGTTTACATCACCCATGAGAATCTCAGTGAACACTTGCAAGAAGTAGACCAAGTCATTCACACGTTGGCTGCAAAAGGATACCCGATTAATTTCAGAAAATCAAGAATAGCTCATCGTGAGGTTACCTTTCTGGGATTCAGTCTTTCAGATGAGGGCAGAGGGTTGTCAGCAGATTTTCTTGAGAAGTGTGCCAATATAAGACCGCCCACTACGCTTAGGCAGTTACAGACCATTCTAGGGCTGTTCAATTTTGGCAGATCGTATGTTTCTAATTTTGCTGAGCTAGTGGAACCATTGTATGCTTTGATTTGATAAAACCAAATTTCAAGGCAGCTCACTGGCTGCCAGAACACACTCGTATTCTGGACCAGGTATATTCATTAATGACTCACACTGGTCTTTTGCAGGACAGGAATAAAGATAAAGACTTAGAGATAAACCTTGTGGTTGGAGACAATGCTTTCACATACACAGTGTGCAATCTGGGGGTGACTAAACCAATTGCATATAAGTCACATCTATATTCCACATCCGAGATAAAATTTACACCTGAGGAGAAAATTCTGACTTCAGTTCAGATGATTATTCAGAAAGAGAGACCTCTGGCAGCAAATAGAACCATACACATAAACACACCTTTAGCTCAACTAGAAGCTGCCATAAAAGCTAGCGTCCCAAATGCAAAAGCATTACACACAGATTCAATTGTCAGCATCTCAACATGCGCCAGATGTAAAATACCATTATAAGGCAGAATTTCAAAAACTGAGTGGATTGAGTTGGACAATGGACACAGAGCCAGACATCTCACGGCCTGACATACCATGGTTTGATTTTTTCCAGGTGATTTACTCAGATGGGTCAGCTATCCCAGCAGTGGGGACACGGTCTAAGTATGCTGCCGCATGCGCAGCAGTCGTAGGATGTTTCACACATGAAGAATTTATATGTACTGATATAGCAACCAAGCACCTGGGAGACATGTCGGCCCAGACTGCTGAATTGCATGGGCTACTACTTGCATTGCGGCAAGCAGATTCAGGGAAGCCCACTCTAGTAGTCTCAGATTACATTTTCAGGGTTTATAACAGTGACTTGCAGTGGTGGATGCAAAATGACTTCAAAGATATTAGGCATACAACTATTGCTTCCAGGCATCTCTGTAAGCAGGTTTGGGATCTTAAAACAGACTTGCCCTTTACTATGGGTAATGCACATAAGAGCACATACCAAAGTGCACATTCATAGCACTGGGAATGCATTGGCAGATAAATATGTTAAAGAGCACACAGTGAGAAAAATAGCAGCCATAACTCGCTCAGCGACTGCAATGGCTGAGGAAATAAAAGACTTGTTTGGGTATTGTACCTAGGCCAAAAGGTGTCCCCAGTAATTATATGTATGACAATGAAATTTATAGAGAAATGGTCACAATCCCTATGAAAAAAGGGGATCCTATTCAAAGATTCATACCAAATAGAGCAGACAGGGAAAAGCTGATTACAGCCATACACGCTGGACTTGCATCTACCCATTTTGGGGCGAGTGCAACTGCAGAACTGCTCCTTGATCGCTTCTGGTGGCCAGGGCTTCGACGGCAGGTAAAAATATATGTTGCAAACTGTGACACATGTTTACAGACAACTGTAGACCACAGCAAAAAACCTAAGGAGGTTCCTTTGAGAAAGGCAGCCTCGCCCTTTGAGATCCAATATATGGATCATATAGGCCCACTACCAGCAATAAAAAACAGGTACATTCTAGTAATAGTAGCTTCTTGCACTAGGTTCAACTGGATGATTTCTCGAAAGAAAGTGGACTGCAAATCAGTCATCTGGGCACTCCAAGGTGTAGTAGCCATGAGAGTAACTCTTAAATGCTCCATTCTCATAATGATAAAGCCTTCACAGAGCAGGCTCTGAGAAAGGCATTAGAGGCTTGGGGATCAGAGATGCACTTTCCTAGTCCAGTCTCATCCAGAGATGAATGGGCTCATAGGAAGGGCAACCCACTCAATAATGCGGTGCCTGACTAAAATGCATTCTGTCACTTAGAGGGAACTGTCACTTAGAGGGAACTGGTTAGACTATGTGTCATTAGTGATCAGGAGTGGGAATAATTTACTGCGCCAGTCTCTATGCAACGGTAAGACCCCATTTGAACTCTTGTTTGGGAGAAAGATGTATATGCCTGACCTGCATGCTCATCCCAGCGCCATATCCAGGAACGAGCAACTGCTGGCGACAACGCTGCTGAGGGAATCCCTCCAGGTGGAAGCTGCGGAGGCCAGTCATGAGAACACTCTCAAAGCAGGAGATTGGGTCCTGGAAAAGATCCATGACAAAACTCCATTTGGACTGTCTTACAGACCAGCAGTGCAAGTAATCAGAGTGAAAGGTCCCAGAACTGCCATCCTACCCACAATACCACCTAAGAGAGGTATGATATGATGGTTCTACGTGATTTTGCCGACCTATTTTTGGTCGTGGTACTTTTCATCGACGGATTTTACATCGCCAGAAACCCTGTTTTTGTTTTTTTTTTTATTCTGGGGGGTGGGGGGTTCCCACCCCTAGACCCCCCCCTTACTATTATAATACCCCAACAAAACACCCCCCAAAATAAAAAAATGTTTTTTAAAAAACGGGGTTTCTGGCGATGTAAAATCCGGCGATGAAAAGTACCACGGCCAAAAATAGGTCGGCAAAATGCGTGTATACCGATATGATATGGCATTTATAACACGCCTATACACAAGTGTTTCAAGGCGCGACGAGGCAAGGGGGGGGGGGGACAAAGGGAGGACAGACAGCGATCCTACTAGGCCAAGCGTCATTCAGATCGCGCAAGAGCATGGGAAGGGAGAAAAGGAAAGGTGTGCAGGGGAAGGGAGAGGGGAAAGTGCAGTACATGGGAAAAAGTGGAGTAAATAAGAAAAATAAATAAACGGCCAGCTGGTAGCAAGTGCAAGGAAGTGCAGACAAAAGTGCTGGTAGGGGGACTGTAGGGATACAGAACAACGGTCCCCAGGTGCAGGGTTTGCCAGGGAGGCAGTGCAAGTGGGCAATTGAGGGGGGCATGGGCCAGAGATCAGAAAGGGTGGCCAGGTAACCCGAGCAGTTTCAGTCAGAAATCAGCAGGGGAGAGGGGGAGAGAAAGCAGAGGCAAAGAGAAAGGTTTTGAGGTGCTTCTGGAACCGGAGATGGTTCTCCTCGAGTTTCAGGGAGGCAGGAAGGCTGTTCCAGAGAGAGGCCCCAGCCGAAGAGAGTAATCTGCCACCAACTCGTTGCTTGGAGAAGTGACTGACACTGAGGGAGTTGGAGGCGGATGAGCGAAGAGCTCGAGAAGGAAGATATTTAGGAAGAGAGAGTTGAAGGTATTGCAGCCCCAGACCCCAGAAGGCCTTGTGTACAATGCAGAGGGTTTTGAACTTAATCCTCGCAGCCACTGGCAGCCAGTGCAGAGATTTCAGTCCTGGAGAGATGCGATCCCTGGGCTTGAGGCCAAGGACAAGTCTCACAGTCCTGTTCTGGATAACTTGCAGAGGGCGGAGAGTAGAGGCAGGCAGATTTAGATAGAGGCTGTTACAATCGTCCAGCCTAGAGAGGACTATAGAGGTACTAGGCAAGTTTCTATGGACTACCTAAAACCTGTGCCAGATGGTTTCCGCAATGTTTCCATGGAACCTCCCTCTTCCAAGTGAGGAGCCCACAGAAGATGAAGAAATGGAGATCCGGCAAATGATGAGGATAGGTGTGCAAGATGGGGAAGAATGCGCCAATCTTGATTACACGTCCACAATTCAGGAAAGTACTGCAAGTCTGCCAATTTGGAAACAGAAAGCCTTTCAAGTTGCTAAAGTGATGAAAGAATTCTTTTGGACAGACTTCCTAAAACGGTGTTATAAATTACTGGCAGTGTATTTCCTCCTATTGTGGTTCAGCCTCATTTCATTCTTCATTTCACTGACTTCTGGGCATTTTCTGAGCAAGGTTTCCACTCCACCTGTAAGCAAAGAAGTTGTTCTAAAGCCTTTAAGTTCTTCATACATGTTAGAGAAAAGAGAGCTCCCAGAGCCAGGAACTCCCGTCTCAATAAGTTTCCTCAAACTATGGGTCAAGGGTGGATGCCATCATTCAAAACCTATAATGGCCCACCAACACAGCTATAAGTCCACACCTTTTCTGTGATTGATGAATCCAGACTGTTTGCACCCAGTAATCCAGTGTCTAGAACATACAGAGAACTGTTAAGAACTAGGCTTCAGATATTTGCACAAAATGCATTATTTGATGTGGAGGACCTCCATGAAATGGGGCCCCGTATGTGTTAAGTGCGATATTACAATGCCTTTTTACTTGTCAAATGTGAGCCAATTCTGTGGTCTAAATACACATTCTGGGAACACTATGCAGTGCCTTTCCAAACCGATAGTCCTGAATTCAAAGCACAGTTCCTATATATTTCACTGAGACCATATCAAGCAGGGGATTACACGTTTGAAAATCAGTACAAATTCCCTCCTGAGCCACATGATGTACAACATATGTATGTTGCAGATTCAGTCATCTTTGACAGAAAATACTTTGCAAACGTGGCTGAACAAACATGGTAGGGAACTGTCCCTCTATGGTCTACTTGGGACCACAGATATGGCAAATTAAAGGGGTTCACACGTTAGATATGGCTTGTAGGTTCCCACATTTAATGTATTTCTTAAATTATACGCAGGTCCAGACCACTTGCAG
The DNA here is from genome assembly GCF_040938575.1 of Ambystoma mexicanum. Lineage (NCBI taxonomy): Eukaryota > Metazoa > Chordata > Amphibia > Caudata > Ambystomatidae > Ambystoma > Ambystoma mexicanum. The sequence continues at coordinate 413,533,465 of NC_090934.1, read as the reverse complement.
CAATAGGAACATGAGTTTCTACCCTGAATGGAAGAAAACGGAAGCTACGTTCTGGAGTGTGTCCTATAGAGAAACAAAAGAACGCAATGGCACCAAGCATATTACTTATGCATCAGGGGGACCTGTGTTATGGGCGGTTCAAGCAAATGAATGCAATAAAAGAAAAGCAGGACTCAGAGTGGGACCATATAGTGCTTGCAACTCCCATAACACCTCCCTGACACAAACCATATCAATAGGTAAGCTGTGCCAAGGAATGCTTTCACTATGTCACCTGAGTGAGGTGATACAATCTCTAGATAACCTCATAAAAGAAGAGAATTGGACAGCTATCATAGTCAGCTGCTAGTATGAGGCGCACCCAAAGTAGGCTTGCCAGGAGAGCAGCTACCTGCACCACCTCAGACTCTGGTGTACCTTGTGAGGTGGGACAAGCATCCATAACAGGAAGCAAATGCTGCAAACTGCTGAAAGTGAGGCACTACAGCGAGGATTTCATGTGTCAGAGTTAATGATCAAGCACTACAACAAGGCTTCTATGCCCTAAGAGATGTCATAACAGATGTTGTGGCTTTGATTCGAAAGGACTCATCTATCATTAGAAACGACCAAGAGGCCTCAGTGAGTCTTTCTGTAGTAACTGATTTTTTGGACACTCTGAGCAGAGGAGTCCCAGAATGGAATAGGATTTCATGGACTGAACAAATACAGGCACTTAACTTGTCCAAAGTGGCAACACGCCAGGCAATGTCCGGCTCCACTTTCTTATCGCTTAGTGTGTTAGCAAAGAGTGTAGCGGCAGCATCTGCTTGGACGTCAGGCTCCACAAACTGGATAGAGCACGGGGTACTAGACATTCCCATTCAAACAGCACCCTCCATCAGATGTCAAGAATTACACTCTTTGGGTAATGTACATTGAGTGAATGATACGTGGATCAGAAAAGATTATGTGGTACCATATTCACATGCATGTGTGTCATCAGTTAGGCCTGACCTGACACTGTACTCATTACATGATTGCAAAGGTGCTACTAGAATAGTGTGTGAACATGCTGAGCCAGTGAATTCCTGTGACAGTAACTCGAAATGCACACTGCAAATTGCACCACTTGACTCATTCTATTGTAAAGCACATAGATTGCAAAATTGTTCATATTTGGTGCATTTCAACCAATTTTGCTGTCAATACCAACTCTGATCACCGTAGGCACACAAGTTAAATGCTGTGGGCTCATTTTGGATCCGCCTAGCGCATTTCAATTAAAATCATTAGTCTGGCCTGGCAGCAATTTACAAAAACATGAGTACCCAAAATTGAGTTTATGCATAAAAAAGCTGTTGAAATGCAGTTAGAAGTGCTGAAGAAACGTATCTGCAAGCACATTCCACTGTGGTCAAACAGATTGCATCTCTGCTATGCTCCGAACACACAAGACAGGAAGCCTTGCACTCTCTGATTGATAGCTCACAGTAAAGGGCCGATTTCCTTGGACACAGTCATTAGAACATTGACTTCGTCAAGTGCTTGGGACAGTTGGCTGGTGATAATACCTTGACTTTTTCCTCATATTTTGCTGTAGACACTGAAAATTATGACAAGCCACAGAATTACTGCCCTGGAAACAACCCGTGTCCGGACAGAACAGAGATGTACAGACGTAGGGGATATGAGCAGTGTTCACTGTTTCAAAAGCATTTTATTTTGTCATCAACCAGGAAGAAATCTACTGTATCAGCCAGCGCTAAGTGCCGAGTCTGTCACCAAGAGTCATTGCTTGCAAAGAATGTGGGAATTGCAGCGTCGCGGTCTAGACTACCTCTGTGGCGCAATAGAATCTCCAGAACATTGGCTGTGCATAGAAACATGTGTGGGATTCAGAGGTACTTCCCACAAGTAATCTATTGTGAGTTCATTGAGAGTCCCTCTGACACCATGCCTGATAATGGGGTCTTGCCAGAGCAAGAGAAATTGCGCAGAGGACGAAAGCGATTATTGCCCAATGCATCCAGCACTCCCAACAGCATCACTAAGGAAGCACCAGGTCCCTCTGCATCACAGCCGGACCCAAGTAAGCCACAGAATGATAAATACATGCTCTCAAACCCAGACCTCAAGGCAGCTGGGGAAGCAAACAATGTAAATGACGGATTCCTCTGGTTCCAAGAATACATTTCAGAAGGAAAAAATGCCTAAGACAGTGCGCAGTGATGACATGAGCATTCCGTTCTCTTCGCCGCAATGCTTCTTAACCTACCTCAGAAAGAGACTCGCGTTTAATTCAGTGTTCAGAACACCTGACATTTTACACAGGTCACCTAAGCAAGCTGCTCAGACAGGACTGAACTGAAGAATTACCACATTCTACCTCAAGATCCAAGTATGAATGCAAATCAAACATATCAACTGGATGACATCCACGTGCTGATCGCTGTGAGTGACAAAGACACTTGCATACTGGTTTATTTCCAAGGACACCGATTTAGACTGTTTACGCATGTGACAATGTGCTCAAGATCACAAGCTCACCAGCTCATTGGATCAAAAGACCAGGAAGCAAGCTATGTTGGGTGCCAATTACTAATGGATTCTCAAAAGATCCTGTAGCGTATGTTGAAGCCATTGCCAGTAATGATTTTGCAATCAACCTAAATACCTCCTTGGGAATACATGCATTATTAGCTAGGTCCAGTGACAATATCATCGACTCATGCTGAATACCTCAATGTTGGATATATGAATTAATTCATGCTAATGTTAGCAAGTAGTGCTAACCCTTTCTAGATTTGATGCAGCTGTTGATGTTTTATTTTTGTGTACAGCACACATTACAGGCTCATAGGCGCTTTGCAAATATATCAAGCGGCTTAGTTTACTTATTGCATGCAACAGAGTTGTGCTGAAATATGTTTACATGTTTCCTTATGCCACAAATATAGGCAATTTTTATGTAAACACAGCTCCCAGTACGGGTATTAAGGACTTCACAGAGCTAAAAATCTGTTGATCTGTGTCACATTGCCTTGAGGGTGGGTGTCATGGATTAATGATCATATTAATGGTCGTATTAAGATAAGTTGGCTAAGACCAGGCGAATTTAAGCAAGAGACTACAAGGGTGAGGAGAGTATTAAAACACACGTTCACTTCTGATATCAGTGCCGTTTTCAAGGAACAGGCATCGACACATGCTCTAAAGAGCAGAAGCTCCATTGACCACACACTGAAGTAAAGCCAGCAAAGAGTAAGTGCATAATCTACCCCTTGGCTCTAAACAAATAAGAAGAACACGGTTTGATCATTTCCTCTTTCTAACCACAGGATAGCAGCTTCTTGTCTTCAACGGCTAAGTTTCACACCTGGCACATCAGATAAGAGGCCAAAGGCAGGGCACACCATACCAAAATAGAAGTACACAGGTGCACATGAGCCAAACACAAGTGACAGCTTCCTTTTGTAGATGAGCGCGTAGCATAGTCAAGAGATGCTTCTGCACTAATAAGCACCTTTGAACAGGAAGCATGGTATGCGGTTAAAGTGTCCAAAGCAATTGTCGCGCCTAACACCTTCAGAAAATGCATCCAATATAATGCTATTTGAAATAGGCCAGAAAAGAACACCGCGCCTTGCATGGTCGTCAAGCGGAAGCCCATGGATTCTAATGGCAATAATCAAGAAGCAAAGACAGTGCCCGTCACTTGAGTTTTCACATAGGTAAATCATGTGTGCAATGCAAAGCTAAGCTCAAGAGCAGGTCCAGACTGTAGACGTTCTGTCCAGGCCAAGGAAATGACGCACATAGTACATGTAGACTAAGTCACGCGTGTTAATATAAAAAGCCCAACAGACTAGGCTAAAGGAGAATTCTGCAGCATGCAGCCACAAGCAGACCACAAGATCGTGGGGGGCTGGGAAGAGCAGTCGATAGCAGGTCAGAGCAGCATGCCCACGTGGTCACGTTGCATACAGAACAGCAAGGCCTGGAAATCGTGAGTTTCAAGTGTGTTGGTTGAACTTTTTTTGCATATGATATGTTAGACTGACGGCGTGCTTTATTATGTCACTCCACTCCTGATCATGGTGTCCAGTGATTAATTCAAAAACAAAAAGGATCGAATGCAATACATTCGAGTCAAAAGGACCGAAAAAAAAGACAATGTCTTTTTTTAATGTATTTTTGGGGGGTTTATGGTATAGGTAAAATTAATGGTTTTTGGCCAAAAAACAGGGTTTGGGGGACCCCCCCAAACAAAAAAATGTTTTAAAAAATTTTTAAAAAACATTTGTTTTTTTTTTGGTCCTTTTGACTCGAATGTATTGCATCCGATCCTTTTGTTTTCGACTCTTTAACCTACAACCCCTGATCATGCCATAGCATAGCTCAGACAACATAACATGAACCCCATGATTGCTCAAGAGGGTGTGTTAAAAAAGAAGACGCCAATTATGTTTTTAGCTTATGCAATAACGCTTTCCATATATATGATAGTATGCTATGTTATTATGGCTCTCATTATAGCAGGCATAATGATGATCAATGCTGGTAGAGAACAGAAGTGATAATAAATATATTGACTTTCTACCTTCAAGTGTCAGCTTTATATTTTTGATTAATGCTCATAATAAGGTCTCCGAGTCACAACGAACTACACAATATTTTCAGGCCGTATTTTTGTCAAGTATGACAACAGGTTCATGTCCAATAATAGAAAGATTCTGGGGAGAAATAGCACAGAAGATGGATGAAAAAGGGATCAAAAAGGGATAAAAATGGGGGTGGATATGGCATGGGCTTGCCTGATAGGAGGGTTTCCCAGACCTAGTAAACTTAAGCATGTGAGCAAACTGAAAGATCTAGCGTATGTTCTAACAAAGAGAAGAATTGCTATGGGATGAAGGCATGTTATAGACCAAGACTGGAGACGTGGTGGAAAGATCTACAAACATGGGCAGAGGCAGAAACTACGGTGTGGCAGGAAGCGCGTAAAGGTGGGGAGGAGGAAGAGGCTGGAACCTTACTAGCTTGGAGGCAACTGATAGCTGAACTATTTGGGCCCACGCATGAAGAGTCAAGCGACCGAGATTCAACAAATAACATTGGAGAGGGGTGAAGAACTCGGGGAACTGTCAAAAGGGCTAGGCCGAACCCCTGAGGCGCCTCTCATCATAACTCATCATAACTCAAGACTTGTGATTCTGTGCCCACCCCACACAGCCCTACCTACGGGTCTAGGGGGGAGGGCAGGGAATCACACCCTAAGGGGCAATCAAGTCACCAAGAGAGGCCAATTAAGAATTCATGTGTTTGTAAAACATACTGCCCACATGTAAAGGTCATGAGAGGATATGGCTTAAACCCACATTGCCAAAAAAGTAGAAGAGTGAGAGAGAATGATTGTCAGTATTTAGTTAATGCGGAATTGGGGAAGCAAGAGTGGGAGGAGCTGATAGAAGTTGTTCAGGAGGAGTGGAGAATAACCTGCATTGCACGTGGCAAGCATGTGTGTAGCAAACAGCGCCAATATATATCTTGTTCTCCCAGAACAAATAATTAAAACTTGATGTGGTGAAGCAGAAGACAATGCTAACTTGTTGGAAGATGGCCTTTACTACAGAAGAACTTGTAGTTAATAGTTTAATCTGTTCTGGCAGGATAGTACACCAGGGCAGAAGACAGCGTAGTAGTCACTGAAGTACTGTGGTGTGATTACAAAGTCTTGAAGAAGTCGCAGAACCACTAAGGTGTTTTTCTGAGCCGTTACAGAATCATCCTGACAAATTAATATTGCTGAAGGAAGAAGTGTTGTATGAACTGCTGCAGAATCATCGAACGTAGTTAAAACAAGTGTTTTGTGAACTGTTGCAGAATTATCCTGACAAAGACATTTTTGTTGATGCTAATGAACTATGGAAGTATTTTTGGTTTATGAGAAGGAGTTGTTTTGAGCTCTTTGTCCCAAGTGCAAAGAGGAAAACCTTGTTTAACATTTTTGGAATGGTTGGTTGAATTTAAGTTGGAAACAAAAGAACTGAATAGGAATTTTGTTACAAGACGAGATTTCTTTCTCCTTTAGGAAACTGTTGAATAGAATCCTGCTTGAATCTGAGGAAGGGGAATTTACCAAGATTATAAGGTGAGACAAATATGTTGTGAACATAACCGATATATTTGTTGTGTTTGAATTGCCACATATTACCTTATTGCATTGTTGAATGTACAAGTGTGAGCGACAAACCTTTTGTAAGAGCGTTTCCTTTAGTTTGTTTTAGGCAGGGAAATCCTAGTGAGGGTAGGGATCGGGAGGCATGTATCCAACCTTTTGAGGTAATATAACAACATCTTTTGAAAAATCTTCACAATGTTGTCCACCTCACATTTATGGGTTCTACGTGATTTCATCGCCGCACTTTTCATCGCTGGGTTTTTTGCCCGGATTTGTTTTTCTCGAAAAAAAACATTGATTTTTTTCTTCTTTTTTTTGGTGGGGTTACCCCCAAAATCCCCCCATTCTTTTTTTTCTTTTTTTAACATCCCGAACTCCCAAACCCATTTTTTAAAAAATGTACCCCCCCCCCAAAAAATTAGATTTTTTTTTTTTTTTCGAAAAAAAGAAATTGCAGCAAAAAACCCTGCGATGAAAAGTGCGGCGATGAAATGACGGTATAGCCATTTATGACCCCTCCCAATCGACAGACATCAGTTCCAACATCAACAATGAAGGGAGGCTCTGCTGTTGTGTACTCACATCTATCTACATGGTTCCACAAATCTGCAATCGACCAAGGATTAACTTCAATATTGTGAAATCGTTGCGTTGGGCATTTTCTCCACACAACCCTCTCAATTTGTTAGTTTAACAGTCTGACTACCATTCTTATATCATTTATAATGAGTTCACAAACACACATTTTAACAATATTTAAGCTGGGATTATTGTGATTTGATGAGCAGGAGCTAAAACCAGCTTCTGGGTGTCGGCATCACCCTCTAGGCAGGGGCTACCACTGGGGAACTAGGAGCAACCAGAGATTTTAACGTTTGTCCATTTTGTATGAACCATTGTGTTTAAATGTATATTAGATGTGTTCCATTTCTTCTTTATTAACATTCAGAGTTAATGTCACATTTACATGTTTTGAAGGCATCAGTTGGCCCTAGGAGCCAAAAGTAGCTACAGGTAGCCGTTTTCAAGCTAACCGGCTCTTCTATGCTAGAAGCAGGAGCTAAATAACTCCAAGCTCCCCTCAATTTTGAACCCTGTTTAAGCTATACTTTTCTGAACATGCCTGAACTGTGGCTAGTCGTCATGATTATATCTTCTATCTACCAAGCCCATTCCACAGTTGCAATCGTCTTCATGGATTCAAGTTTGTACCAGAGTACACAGATGAAGAAATGGAAGCAAGATAAAGTCATGAACTAGCAGTGCAAGCAGTACTCCAGATAAGATTTGGAAGTGGGGGTATTTTACTACCTATTTTTTGAAGTTTGAAGTAAAATTATTTTTAGGAAGTAAAAAAGTCCAATTCCCAATGAGAGTATTTTATAAGCGAATAAAAATGTTTTAACTGAAAAAAAAATGTAATATTCATTTCTTTGCACCTAGATAAATATGCAAGCCTCAGAAACCTCTAACAACCTTCCAAAATAAATGAGAAACACCAAAGACCACCTAAAATGTGGCTCTTCAACACCTCAGAACCAAACTGAAATGACAAACAAACAGGAAACACAAAGAACAAACTGACAGAATATACAATGGCACAGACTACACCAAGGACCGACTAAGGGAAACTCCTACAAGAAATACGATGCTAGGTGGAACAGAACGCGAGCGACAACCCCATGAGAATAGAACAATAACAAACAACTCAGAAAGGGCACAGGGTATGGGCGTAGGTCACTAGTAAACTGATAAGAAAGGACTAGGTTGCAGCAATGACAAAGTGGGATAAAAGGGGTGGCCAAACACAAAGATGGAAACACAAAGAGTAGCTGACTTAGCATAATGACAGAGAGATGAGACAGACTTATGCTGAAACAATCACCGAAAGGAAGAAAACCTTTGCTAAATCACAAAGGAGACAGAATAGGAGTGTGCATTTCTCCGAACAACAAGCCGACTAATGAACCCAAAACTACTAAAAACCTTACCACTACCCACACACCTCTCACACTCTAACCAAATACAACCACACCTCTTAAAACCGCAGTAACCCGCACACACTACACCACACCGCACCAATAAGCGCACCACACAGATCCACACACAACAGCGCATGACGGACTCAGAACCGAATACCACTCCAATATGCTCGCCGAACGGTATTAACCCAACTGAAGCTGCCAACAGCACTTCTCAGATCCCTTGCTCTTCTCCAAACGTTGTCCTACTAATAACACGCCTAACCTATCCACCTGTGTTTCAGATCCGCCAGAGTGCTAGGGAACCACTCCGGTGTGATAGTGCGCGGTACAAATATCCTTTAACACCAACACATTAATACATGTTTACTCCTTCCAATCAGGCAGTTATTGGTAGTTTATTCCTGTGGTACTATGTGCACTACTGGTGCAAACATATTCATGCAGCTGTGAGGGTGAGAGTCTCCATGTCTTTCCCCTATTTTTTGTTGGGGGTATTTTAACTCCCCATTTTAATTTTTTGGGAGTATTTGCCAATTTTTAGGGAGTAAAAGTGCCTGATACACCCCTTGTCTGTAGGGCTGAGTGTAAGGCACTGACAGTTGCAGATGTTCCCTTGTGCCTTTCCAAATGAAAGAAATATCATATATAATGCTTCCAATTGTGAACATGACTGACACTTGGATTGTTATTATAGATTTACTTTTTTTCAAAGTCTGCCATGTAAATGTTGGCTAGACTCTGGGCAAAAGCTGTCCCCATAGCTGTGCCCTGCTTCTGTATGTAGACGTTATCAAGAAATTGAAAAACGTTATTGCACAAAGCGATCTTCAAAAGGTTTAATACAAATTCCGTGGGTATGTCTTGTGGCATTGGGCGGTTGTATAACTTGCGTTCAATGCACAACAGAGCCTCCTCCTGCAGGAATATTTGTAATATCTAAAGTGACCAATAGGCTAGTTTCAATTTCAAAGGCCAACCCCTCATAGTAATTTATAGTGGCCAAGGTATCTTTGAGGAAGGATGGAGAATCCTCAGCCAGCTCATGTATAACCTTTTCTATTTATTTGCTGCAGGGTTCCAAAATGCATCTGCATAACGAGACAATAGGTCTATCCAGAAGATCTCAACAATTTTTTGGCACTTTAGGAAGTGTATATATTGTTGGTAGTCGGTATTCTCTCAGCGTAAGGAAGCATGCTTCCTATGTGTTTAGAAAACCTGATTCTATCCCCTTTGTGTAGCGATTGTGTAAGGTTTTCATACATTCATCTGTGGGGTCTGTTAGAATTTTGGAATAAATGGCTTTCGTTATTGATTAAAGCAAATACCATATTGTTCCCCGTCCATTATTACTATCCCTCCGCCTTTATCTGCAGGCTTAATGACTATTGTTTTATTGCCTGCTACTGTCTTTAGAGCAATAATTTTCTTCATAAGTCAAATTTTGTCTGTACCATAATGATGTTATTGGTAATCTGAGGTAGGGCTTTTACACCATCCTTTCAAAGGTAATTATCTCTGGTGGGGATATCATTAGTCCCAGGTGTAAAAGACGACTTTGGTCTGAATCCGGTTAACGAAATCTCAGCTTTCTCCTGTTTGTCCATGAAAAAGGCCCTCAATCTTATGGTTCTAAAATCAATTCAATTTCTAAATTGGTCATCGAGTTATCTTTGGTTGGCACAAAACTCAACCCCTTTCTCAAGACACTTTCCTCGGCATTGGTTAATAAAGGTTTGGACAGGTTGAACATCACCGTCTCCCCAGTAGTATCCCCGTAGCCTGGTATGAAAGGTTTGTAGACGTCCCATGAGGGGACCATTCCCTCTGTTAGGTGGGCGTCTGCCTCTGTTGGAACCTCGCTCTAAAGGATTCTGACCTCTATTACTGCAGCCTTGACCTGAAAATTGATTACCTGGGTCACTCCCTGAAGAGCAGGTGTCCGAAAACGTGTCCCGTCGCTTGTTTTATGGCCCATTTTGAAATCTATTGTTCCAATTCGGTGCTTTATAGTCACTCGCCTAGTACAGATATATTTTTTCCTTTTGAAAACACAGCAATATCTGTTTTCAATTTATTGGATTTTTTCAATAAATTGAACTTCTTAAAAGCCTCCCATTCTTGGCTAATGGCATAGAGTTTACTTTTTGCTTCTGAAACGGCCTCACTAGCTAGAAAGGCTGCTTCTTGAATGTCCAATTCCTGTTTTTGCTTTGTGGCTAGTCTTTCTGCTGTATTAATGGTCATGGAGATTTGACTGAATCAGATTTTATATTCTTCGTCTTCCAGAAATACTGCCAGAAGAATGTGGACCTGTAGCCCTGGGGGAATCGTGTTGGATTTAAGGTATTCTTTAAGTAAATGCCCATGGAGTTCTGTGAGGATATCCAGCATTAGCTAGTGACAAGGAGCTACCAGTGGGGATACGAGGAGCCAATACATAGCGTTCAACAAATCTAAGTTCCACATAAGATGCAACATATAATTTTGTCCATTATTTACGACCCTCTATTCTTTAAATGTTCTTCAGGTGTGTTTGTTCGACATCAGTTGGATTGGAGAGTCAAAAAGTAACTTTTGGCAGATGTTGGTGTAAAGCTAAAAAGAAAGATTCTTCTTGGCGACAAGCAGGAGATAAACAGGTCCCAGCTGAACTCAATGTCGAACCCTGTCAAAGTTGTTACTGAATGGGTGACAGCAGCAGCAGCTTCTGTACGGAAAATAAAATAATGTTCTGCTAACCGTTAACTCCCAGCATCACAGCTTCCAGGTTGCTCTGTGCCATGGTGACCCTTAGAGCCATGGCTGTTTTCCCACCCCGACATTGCCTGCTCGAAATGGTGGGCATACACACATTGTAAAAAATGAAATTACAAGTCCCAGAAGGTTAATGGGAAAAGCCAGGACTGGTTCTAGGTGTCACGCATGACACATGTCCACTTGACAGCTTTGCATTCCCCCCTCATTCACAACAGAGGGACTGACCAAAGCTACAGTATTTGTCCCATAAGAGGTACTTTATGCTGTGTTGCTATGCTTTCCCTGCAGAATGGTAAACAACGGCCTTCAGATTACCACATTTCAATGCATGATAGCACTTCAAACAGCAAAACGTAAATTGCATAATATAGCCTTGTCTGACCATAACAATGGCCCTTGTAGCATTTGAAATGGAAGCAGGGATTCCAAGTGCCATCCACCATTACTGTCAGTTTATGCCTGAACATAGTATTCGCAAAGGCCTGATCAGTTAATGGCACAGATCTCAAAATCAAGACAAACAATTTGTACACTAAGCAGACCATGACACAAAGAGCTCACATTCATCAACACACCAGCATTGGCATAGGAGGTGCATGCCCTGAAAAGGAAGAGATGTGTTCTGGACATGGGCATCTCACTAATCCCAATCCCCGCCTAAGATTTGAAGACACCTTTAAAAGGGGAATTGGAGTATTTTTTTTTTTTGTACAGGGACTTTGCTCAGAAGGCTAAAAGCTGCAGTACGATATGCCTAGTAGGAGATTCTAAGATTCATACAATCTCACTTGATATTTCAAGAAGTAGTACATATTAAATAAATGATGGCTGCAAGGAATCAACCTAAGACAGTCTACCTGTTGGAGTGGCATGTGAAATTCCGAATAGTAGAAAAACCTACATCACCACTCTGCTTTGAAGCATAAAATAAGCAATGTCGCATAGCAATTTGCTATGCAATTCTGTAGGTTCACTAATCAAATGGACACTTGCATAGCAAAGTTAGCTATTTAAATTGCCTTCAATGAAAGCACAGCTCACCCTGCATTCCTCTTACCCTCTGCGTTCTCTTCACCCTCTTTTCTATGTTCACTTCAAGTGCTAATGGAGAGAAAGTGCAGCAGTAATCATCTCCTAAAATCTTAAGTGCCAAAGGCATGTTTGGGAGTGCTAGGCAGGAATTTATTTTTCTTTCTCAAATAATTGCTATCCAGAAGTAATCAGGATCATACTTGTATTCAGCATTCTATATCCTGTCTGAAAAAAAGATGTGCCAGCTGTATATTTTTTTCAAAGATAGTCATGCAATTCCATTCCTAAAATGTATGTTGCTACATAGTGCATAATTACAGCATTAATATTGTAATACACTGCATCATCACCATTCTTTAAAGTAATCTTTATGTAAGTATCTAAATGTCATAGTATCTACTATATTTCATTTTGTTGGAGAAGATGCATCGTATCGACGAGTGAACACTTTTGAAAATGTACATGATCAAATGCTTTTGATGACAAACCTTGTTCTGTAGCCTGCAGGTTGCATACATCTTGCAACTAGTGCTCAACCCATGAGCGAACCCATACTCCTTGACATTCTATATCATCACCCTATTGCTTTATACCAGGTACCCTGAAAGTGAGATGACCACAATCTGCAATATTCCACCTAGTTTGCCCAGTTCTCACAATCCACTCCGCTTAGTCTCTTTCTTCCCTCTTACGTAAAGGATAAACAAAGCGAACTAGATGCTTATGCAAAGTAGTGATCAGTAGTTCCATCCAGTCTGTACATCTACAGATCTACTGCAATACCAAACACTGAAGTTGGCCTCAAGAGCTTGCTTTGCTTTATGCTTGTATTATATATAACCACCTGTGGGAGACAACTGGCCAACATGTTTTCAGAGCTTTTTTTTAAAATCATATTTATTTATTTGTGTACATTGATGCAGCTAACCTTTTACATTTTACAGACTCTCTTCTATGGCTCGCATAGTCAAATAGATTTTATGAAGGGCGGTTAGCATTTACGAGAGAAGTTTGAAACTTTTATTTAACATTTACTTTGTTTGCAGTAAATATCAAATACATGTTTCATTGTGCATGGCTGGCCTCTGGGGGCAGCAGTGTGCCAAACAAAGTGGGTTTGTAATAACATGCACCATTTTACAGAAATCACATTTTAAAATTGGTTGTCCTCCGTTGCTATGGGTCAATGGCATTTCTCTTGAATAAGTAAACTAAGCTAACCAACCTGCAAGTCTAGCTGAAATGTAAAGACTTGGCAAGGCCCAACTCCTCTCACTAATGTATTTCAGCGGTACACATAACTGCTGTATTGTTGCTCATTTCATGTCTTGGGTACAAAAATAATATTAGTACAACATTCCTAATCAAATGGGTCTGTTTGCTAATCAAAAAATATTTAATTAGCAAACTCTGCTAATCAATTTTTGAAAACTAATTGATGCCATGGCATTTCACACAACACTCCAAAATGTGCCCTGATCATCATCACTTCTGGCCAAAATATCTAGCTCGTTGATTTTATAATGATGAATGGAATACAAATACAATTGGATTTTTAGTTCCTAATAGGAGAAACTCGGTCAATTTTACAATCTGTTAATTAAACCTAAATGGTAAGAGAAAAAAATGCATCTGGAAATGCCAAGTCAAACCTAGCCAACACCTGTTGAAGCAGCCCAAAGGTTTCCAAAAACACTTTGTTTCACTCTTTAAAGCAAATATTCAATGTTTCCCAGAGTAAGGTAAACTATAAAACAACAATTCTGACAGAAATATTTGGACGAATATCATACAATAATTTCCAGGAATGTTTAAATTCCAACATTACAACGTTGTCAATGTATCTTGGCCTTTTGAATCAAAATAAATACATTTTTCATACAGATCTTGTGTATAATGTTAGGTTGCTGCGCTTTTGTGGTGTGCCTAATAAACACTGTAGTAGTTTCAACGTGCTTATCCTTGCTCTTTGCATGCTGTTCCCCCTACAACTCCCTGCCTCTGGAAATCAGTTTAATCTGATGAGAAAGAAGGTGCAGATGCAGTGAAGGAGTCAGGAAGGGCGAAATGCTTTATATTGTTGTGCATGCATGCAAGTTAAGGACGATCTTCTAGAGATGGGGGATACAGAAAATGTTTTGTTACTATATGACCCTAAATTATGTCAACCTCTTATCTCAATCCATTTGGACCTCGTAATGTCTTCATAGATTGTAGCAGCTGTTTTTCGTCAAAGATAACGGAACGTTTTTGTTTTAGTTCAGAATTTCTTTCGTTAGCGTGATTCTGCATATCCTCCTAGCATATCCTCCTATACATTGGATAGGACTGTTGTAGTTCAATAAGCTGAAAATGGAGCTTGTGCTGCTTGTGGTCTGATGGCTGCTGAGTTGACCATGTTACATTTGGTCAAGTGAACTGCAGCTATCAAAGCACAAATGCCAGTCTCAGCTTATCAAGTCATGGGCACTTAACATGGAACCTACAATTGCAGTGCGCAACAGTAGCTCACAGTGCCCCTCATTTTCGAACCCTGCATTGGTGCGTTTGCTACATAGCCTGGATTCAGGCCTTTCTGCGTTTACTAGGCATACTGGAATGGGTCATTATTATACATGAAAGCCCCGAGGCACAGCAGTACATTAGCTCCCTTCAAGACACAATGATCATAATGAAAATCGTGGCGAAATTGAAAATATCAACAAATAAGCTTTTCATCAGTGCCATAACAGTGTACCACACAGATGGAATACCTCAGCTAATAGCAAAAAGTGCACACGGTCAGTACAAATTAGTCTTGCAAGTCTAGCTGCATGTTGAGGCACTTTATCAAAAGTAAAATCAACATTCTATTTCTCTTACTTCAAGGAATGATTTTACAGTCAAATATATAGGATGTTGCAGGAGTTAAATATATATCTTGCTGGCCTGGATGCTTTCTAATAATGATTTCCTTTTAAATAATCTTGGCTTGAACCACAACCCTGAACAATATTCATGTATTCAGTTGAAACTGCCATGCTTTTTCATGTGTCGCTTATTATGCTGCATGTCATCTTTTCAATGTTCCCCTTAGCCACAAAACAAAACTGTTCCCCAATGTGGAGATCCTTAATATTTGACCTCAGGGGCATTCTTTACACCTTGCATTCAGTTGCCCTGACAGGCTTTCATTATATCTTTTATTCTTCAACTTTTAGCCTTGAGAAAGTAAGCCATGCCCAAAACGTGTTAGCTACATTCTGCTAACAAATTGCCCTTAAAACACCACTGAATGATACTACTGATAATTATTGCACTATAAATGAACACGGATGCAGACCAGAGTGTGTGTAAATCTTGCATTCAAAAATGTTTTAGGTAACCAAATCAAGATTTTATTATGCAAGACGCTTAGAACAACAAACATGTTTGTAGACTGAGTGGAGCAGTGTCATCCCCCTCCCCCCCAAATCTCACAAAACAAGCACTATAACTCCAGGGTCAGCTTTTAACACTACGAAAGGGGATGCACCTTTATTTGGTTTATTTATAGTGCGCACATGGCCCAGGGGCATCTGGGCGCATAGCCGACACAGGTTACAGATAACCTCCAAGTTACATTGTTTGAGGTACATAGTAAAGGTACTAGCGGAACATAGGAGGCATATATTACAATGAACAATCATCATATACACATGAACATACACAGAATTATAACGAGTAGCCAATTCTGATATTGTATCCTCCTGTAGCCTCAGGAGTTGGAACTTCGAACTAGGCGTAGGTCAGAAATTGCTGTACAACTAGGATTTTCATTAAGATTAAAGGGTGAATGGCCAACATCAAGAGGGTTACTGGAAGGGTACATTTTTGTTCATTCACTATAACGACCGAGGTTTAGCTTTATAGTTCTGGTTTACCTTCATGATCACAGACCACACACAGAATAGGATTATGTGCAGAGACTGAAAAGGAAATGCATGTTCTCCTGGTTATTCTGGACACATTCCACAAACCAAAAAGATTTTTTGCAGGTATATTGCAGACATGTAAAAGCAATAAGGCAAAAAGAGTTTATTGTTAGTTTGTTGTATTATTGCAAAAGATGTTTATCAAAAACATGACTATCAACATTAAAACTCCTTTTACTGTTTTGTGCTGCCCATGTATTACATAGTAATAGAGAAATAATGGCAGGTAAACAGAACAGAAATATTACTTAAAGCGTATAAGACGATGAAAGAAGGCACAGTTTTTGTGACTTCGTATTTAAAACGGGATCTGCTTCGTAAGGATAACCTAGCTCGTCAATGTCTCTCTGTAACCCTTTAAAGCATCAGAAGTCAGGCCAATGCGTATGAGGGGGAAGGAACCAACCACTGCTGGCAGGAGGGGTATCATCGCCTGTTGTCCAACATTTGACACTTGGGAAAAGCATAGAGGCTGGGTGGGTCAGGTAGGAAGTTGATGAGCAAAGGAGTGGAAACGTCCTCTTCTGGCTGGGGCTCTCGTCAATTGACAGATGCCAACTCCATCCTTTGTTGGCTACAAGGATGAGGGGCCCCACTCCCTGCTGAAAGGTGGTACAAGGGGAGTATGAAACAGAGGGGCCTGGGCAAACGTATTCCCCACTTTCCTAAATGAGTGGGATGCAGGGTAAGGGTGCTCCCAAGGTCTTCTTAGGGGTTGTCTCAGACACATGTAAACAGAGTTGTCATCAGCTTAAATATAGCCTTTCCAATTCAAGGATCTGCTCTCCCCTGTCAGTATCGCCTTTTCTGCGATATGGGCACACAACGCTTCTTTGGAGAAATATAAATGTGAAGCATAACCTATATTCCATTTACCTTTAAAATGGCTGTCATATTTACAAAGGCGAGTTTCTCTCTTACAAACCAACCAGGTTCTGGTAATTTTCTGCATGGATTGGAATTTTGTTAACCCTAATGTAAAGTATTTGGAAGGGGCACGTTTGTGCTGTTCTATAAAACAGGGTGAAATAGTGTTTATAAAAGCCTTTACATATCTCTCGTTGTGTTTAACTGCTTGATTGTCTTTGTACAAATAGCATAACTCCGGCTTTAAGCTAACGGCTTTGTAGAAATGTTGGTCGTTTTAATTTTATTCTTTTTATTTTGTAGTTTTGTAAAGCGTGTATTGTTAAACATCTGCTCATTACCACTTGGTGGATGAAGTGCAAAGAGAGTGGTGAAATTGGCAGAAGAACCTAGATAATAAACGAACTACTATTTTTCTTCTGAAAGCAAGCTTGTTACATTTTAACTGCATATTGATAACAATTGAACTAATATGCTGTGTTGACAGAAAATGCTTTTGGAAATCACCCAGGGTAACAGGCGAAGAATAACGGTGTTATGGGTATAACCAACAGAATCGATGCAAGGAGGATATAGTTGCGATTATTTCCAGGAGCAAGTGAAAGGACTTGATTTCTATAACATTAACTTATAACCAGAATAGAATAAGTGACTTCATAAATCTACGAAATTTTAAGCAGTCCACATTAAGACTTAAGTTCATAGTTCATAGCTTGCGAGGCCTGGGTACGAATCTTATGGAGGTTCATGGAGGGGGTTTGTATATGCATCTGATGTATTTTGCTTTACGGGTGGTTAGCATGTTGTGGTAAGCCGATCTCGGGTCGATAGGACTACAATGCAGATACAGGCGAAAATGGCATTGAGTTTTGAATTAGGATCTTTACAATTAAGTGCTATGATAACTTCCCTTTATGCCGAACAGAAGTCGTTGGACTACCTTTATGCCGAACAGAAGTCGTTGGACTACATGTAGTGCAGTGCACAGGGCATTCCAATAGTTACATTCTGAGGTGATCACAGCTTGTATGAAGTCTATTGTATGTGCGATTTCGGTAAAGGATCCCACGATAGAGATGGAAGGCAATATTGATGTCAAACAGCATTCAGAAGTCACGCAGCGTCAGATTGGCTTGTGTGTTACTAGCAATGATCACAGGCTTTCTCTTCTCATCACTCCCTAGAATGTTAGTGGTTCCTGGTTAGAGGAGAAAAGTTGGTCCGTTTTTGTGTCTGAATGAGTGGGGGAATATTGGCCTCATTCTCTGTTGGTGGGGAGAATTGCATTGTTCAACACTGCCTTCTGTTTGCGAGGGTCTATGCTAGGTTATGGGCAGTGGCCCATACTTGAAGAGGATGCACAGGTATATTCTTATAGAGTGCACATGTGGCTGGTCAAATGGGTCAGGGTGTAGTAACGGGACACAAACTTTGAATCCTTGTGGAGGGGACTCAATAATGGGGAGACGGGAGTGCGTTAAGGGGTACAGACGACTTGGTGCTGGAAAAGGTACCAGCTCATTGTTGTGGGAGGCACAGTACAGACCTGTGCCTTTAGAATACCTCAAGACGTATCTAGGAGGACGTAGCAGACAGGGAGCAAAACATCTTCTTAATGGTTGAGCACTGAGCTAAGCTTCCTATTGACTGAGGCCTCTACTAGCTTCCTGGGATACTTGCGGAGGTCTACACAGAGCGAGGATGCAATGCGAGAAGGAAGAGAGCTCTTTGGGTGAAAGGGGCTCTCACCTGCACCACGCCCGCTTCAGGGGGGGTCTGCACTCTCTCTGCGGCCGCCTCTTTACTGGACCCGTCAAATACGGAGCGCCGAGAACATAGATGGAGCGCCGATGAACGGCTGAAGCCTCAGGCCTCGCGTGTGTGCCATCTGCGCATGAGCAAAAATCGGCAACCAAGTTGGAGACAGGCGTTGCTTCTCAGACTCCGTCCAATGGAAAAAAAATAAAAATCACCCTGAGCTGCCTGACCTGGATATGGTCGACCCCATATTTCTCAGGTGCGCATGCGTACACTGAAACGTTTCGAAGGGTTATTATGAGTGCCATAAGCACAGAGCGAACACGATAAGATCGAGTAACAGAAAACCGAATCATCGAACACAAAGTAAACTACCGAGCAAGTCGAGTGAAGGAGTAATTTGTCAAACCAACAGAATTCTAGGGAGCCGACATTCCATCGGAAACGGTGTCAGTTTGGACACTATGCTGGTGGATAACAGTCATCTAGTTATTTTTCCCTTTGAATTCTGGAAATGTATACGCCATATAGTTAAATCCAATTAACTTTTGACCAGACAAATTCATAATATCCAAAACATCAAAATACACGAAGCCACAATGACAATACAACGTTTATATGCAATTCTTCCACCAGAACAGTGGTGAAATAGTAAAAGAGAAGAAACAAAATTATCAATAAAATAAGTTCATCACAGTGGAGAAGGGGTAGGAGACGAATGTGACATGTGGGACGTGCCACAGCGTGCCACCAATCTCTGGCCTGGATGATGTAAAATGTACAGTTTAAATGATTTCAAACATATTCCACAAGTGAAAAATACCCTCTCAATCATTGTGGGTTAAAACACTTTCAGCAATTGCATGGTTTAAAGCACTTATCATGCCACAGCATGTCACCAATCTCGGGACTAGCTGATGTCAAATGGACTGACATTAAAAAAGTGAATTAGAGACCATCACTGAACCATGTCACAGTGCACATTAGAGGTAGAATTTGAACAGATCATTTTTGTGAGATGCGGTCTATAGGTTAAGATCGAATCCTCTGTGGGCATTCCCATTTTAATTTTTTTTTTTAAAAAGGATTATAATTGGAGCTTCCCATTATATTTTCAAAAAAGAGATTATAATTTGAAAAACGAAGACAAAGGCGACATATTTAATATTTGTTTTGCCATGGCATGCAAAATCTTTTTTTGGGGCATGGCATGTGACACCTGCTAGTGGCACGTGTCACTTGTAGTAGTGTGACATGCAGTGGCACGTGTCACTGGCACATGACACATGCCATATTCGGTTCCCATAAAAAAAATCATACAATATCATCAAATCACATTTTTGTACCATAAAATTCTCTAAATTCAAGCTGTCTAGAAATCCTACAATGGATTTAATCACTGAAACAGAACGGCCTGCAACGCATGCCTTCCAAAACTCCTCACCATCCCCACTACGTGGGAGTCTCCAATCAAGGAGTTTCTTAAAGAAAACAGCCCTTTTCCCTTGAAGGACTGAACATTGTGCGACCAAATCCAAGAGAGAGTTGACAGAGGATCCATCACAACAAAATAGTGACAAAACTGATCTTCACCTGCCAGTAACCCGTGTTTACTTAGCACGTCTTTTGTTGGATAAAGCATAGCTCTCAACTCACCCGCTTTTGGCGGGTGTCACCCGCCTTGCAAAGGGCTGACTCACCCGCCAGGCCTCCTGCACGCCCATTCATTCCAATGGGCGTCTCACCCGCCAGAAACAAAATCGGGTGATTTCACCCGCCTTTGCAAGACAATTGGTTGAGAGCTATGATAAAGGTTCAATGTGAATCTTAAAAATGACCTTCTAAGTTGGCTTTTTGGGTGTCTCAGTAACAGACATGCCAACCCTCTCGATTTAGGCGGGAGACTTCCGACTTTTTGTGAAAAAATATTGCAGTTTTTCACGTTCTCCCGCCTAAAATACTTTTAGCCCCAATGCATCCCTTTGGGAAAATGTGCAACTCCCGATTTCTCGGATGAAATCTCCCGCCCAGCTGAGTCAGAATGTTGGCATGTCTGTAGTAAACACGAGGCACCACTTCCTTGGTTTTTATACTCCATCTTTAGATGGCTCAATGCCTGGTATGAATGAAAATTCTCTAAAGTTTGTGACCAGTCATTTCTGTATAGTTGTTTTTTAACTTTTTCTGATAAACCCAATTTACTCAAGATGGTGACACAACTCCATAGCTCTCAACTCACCTGCTTTTGGCGGGTGTCACCCGCCTTGCAAGCAGCTGAATCATCTGCCAAGTCCCTCATACGCCCATTCACTTCTATGGGCTCTCACCCACCAAAAAGAAAATCAGGTGTTTTCACCCGCCAAGGTGACACAAAAGGTTGGGAACTATGCAACCCAACAAAATCCCTCAAATAGCCACTCTTTTGTTCAGACATTACCCTGTGCAAATCGTAAAATAGAGACGTTTTCACAGGACCAAGCATTTTTTGATAAAATCCTAAAAGTCTCCAACGATCCCTGCTTTCTAAAGCACATATACCTAGTTCATAACGGATTACAGGGAGGGGAATGGATTTCTGTACATTAACCACCCTCCTCCATATAAGTTCCTCCAAACTCTAAGATTTTAAACATTGTGAGACAGACATGGTATCAAGAGAGACAAGGGCCTCATTACAAGTCCGGCAGTAACACTGCCGGTGCTACCAGTGGGTTGCTTCTTGACTCGTAACATTTTACCGGCGCCTGACTTCCCGGTGCCACCGGGAGATTACTTCTCTTCCAAGCTGTTAGCGTAACTTCCTTCTTTCTATTTCTTATATTCAGATTATTTCTTACACTTTCTGTCCTTCACACACTTTATCTCACTTTCCACTCTGTGCCACTTTAAAACTGTGTCTTTCTCCCACTTAGCTTCAGTCAAACACAGGCTCCCGTGTTTCTCTCACTCACGGGCAGCATCGCGTTTACAAGCGGTCCCTCTGGATACATGGGGTTGAGGTTAGGGTCTCACCACCTGCCCCTCAGACACCATTGGGACGGGCACACATCCCAAGGGAACAAGCATTTTACTGAACGTCACCAGCAGGATACAGGCTGCCTTACCCCAGCTTCTTGGAGGCACGGCTCCCTAGCCAAGCTGCAGCCTCTCGTAAAAACCAGGCCAGCGTCTTGGCAGGTTGTTCTCCTCCAGGCTTCACCTACAGCTGCTCTCTAATGCATGGCTTCTCCAGTTCGGACAGCATTCCTAGCTCGCTCCCCTCCTTGTGAAAAACTACACCTTTTATAGTTGAAAAAACAGTTAAGTGGCGTCGGGTGTGAGTGGTCATTATTAAATGCCTGACCCTGCCTGCCTCTATTAGTGGGACAACTTGAGGTCTTTCTATAGTAGTTTTCCCTTGCTTTCCCCATGTTTCTATGGGCAATCTTCAGTGATCTTAGTTGCCGCCTCCTCGTTTCAGGATTTGTTGTAAATGGGGAGGGTGAGATGGGGTGAGATTGAAAATACCCCATGAAGGTTGAGGGAGAGTGGGCTGGGGTATTATGGGGAACAGGGGAATACCATGTCTCGCCCTTGGGTATCCTCCTCTCAATCCCTCATGACCCTCCACTCAGGTGATCCTCCCTCGCTTGTCCACCCCCAAGGTCGGGTTCCAAAAGCGATGGACCTTCCCTAGCCACCTGAATGGAAGATCCTGAGGGAGTGGGTGGGAGAAAACCATATGGTTTCTCATAAACCCTTCCCTTATGCAGTTTGGACTGAATTGCTTAACAGGGGAACCTCGAAAGGAAATCTACATTTCCTTGTTCTTTTCCCTTTTGATGTTCCACTGAGAAGCAATAGGGTTACAAGTCCAAGAACCACTGCATAACCCTTGGGTTGGACTCTTTCCTTTGACTGATCCATATTAGGGGGGATTGGTCAGCGATCAATGTACATTTTCAACCCAATAATTAATACTTCAGATGTATGATGGTCCATTGATTGCTAAAGCTTCTAGTTCCCTCACTGAATAGTTACTTTCCCAGGTTTCGACTAATATATAGGATGGGATATTCTAGCCCATCATGATTCAGAGATAATACTGCACCTAAGCCAATCAAAGAAGCATCAGTTTGTACTATGAAGTCCTTGGAAAAGTCAGCTACCTTGAGGATATGGCTTTGACATAATGTTTGTTTGAGGGCCTTGTAGCATACTCCGTCCTCCTTATCACGTTTGAGTTTCTGCGGTTCTGCGTTTTGTAGTTTGTCAGTCACTCTGTCTGTTTTATCAGAAGAATTAGGCATCAATTTCTGATAGTATCCAATTTATTCTCGGAAAGATCTTTAATAATAATTTTGGGCATTAGGGGACTTAAAAACAGCTCTAACGTTTTCCTCTTGAGGTTGAACACTGTCATTTCTGACAAAGAACCCTAAGTATTTCACGGCAGATTGAGCTAACTTGCACGTTCATGTGTTGGCAAGGTGGGTGAGGTGATGAAGAATAGGTTTCCACTATTCGAGGAGGGTCTCCACTTGAGGGCAGAGTCGATTCCAAGAGTTGGGAATAGTTTGCTAGTTCGCAATAGCAGTGGAAAGGAGAGGGACCCTCAGGGGCCACGTGTGTGTAAAAATGGATGGATGCGCTAGGGGTCACCGGTTTGGGTTGTGATTACTCACCGAGTCCCGGCACACTCCGGACCAAACTTCGGCAGTCGAGTCCACTTTGGTTGCAGTTTCAAAAGCAGCAATCTCGTAGCTTTTGCGGCTTTCAGCGATGAAGTTAAAGTGTTGATTCCCCCATGGGACAGTGGCGATTTCTCCGCTCCTGGTGGATGGATAAGGCCAGTTCTACTGTAACAGACTTCAGGACACAGAGGACCACAGCTGCAATGAACTTGCAAAGTTCGTCACCACGGCTGGGCAACACGGCGACCGCGTAAACTCCAGTTTGGGCGCACTCACTTTACTCCAGACCTGGGAATGCCAAGTGTATGAAATTCGGTGTGAGAGTGCCGTGAACACAGAGCTTGCGATGTGCCAAGTTTCAAGGGCCTCCTCGAAACAGTGGCGGTATCAGAGCCCAACATCTGCGCAAGCTGGTCAGTCCACTGGATGGCCCAGCGACACTTCCGGAAAGGCATACTTGCAGGTTAAAATGAAGATGCAGAGAATAGTTGGTCCCACTATTCCAATGGATCGAAGCCCCTTCGCAGACCTTTTAGGATGATCAGATGCAGAGGGTCCAGCGGGTCGACAACTGGCTCAGGGTGCCAAACCTTCCAGCGGGTCACCAGCGGTTCCTCGACTCGGCTTCTTAGTTTCAGGATACTTGGATCCTATCCTTCGTTCAGTGAGAACTCCAGAGATCAACATGGTATGGTTGTTTGGGGCCTTCTCCTAACCAGAATCTCCTTCACGCCAAAACGAAGAGGACCCAATGGGAGATCTGCTTGCATACAGGCATACCATACGTGGGCCAATGATGGACCATGGTGGTCCCAGGCATTCACAGCACTCCCGAAACGTCCTTGTTCATGGAAGGCCACCAGCACCAACGGTGCAACAATTCCAATGTTTTTTCGAACCCCAGTGTGAGCTGCACACTTGGAATCGTGAATCCATTGTATAGCCGTAGGTGGAGGAACCCTCAGGTAGGTATATGGAACCCTGATGGTAAGGCAGTCACTGGAACACTTGGAAATTGTTGTCCTTGATTGCCTGTGGATGGGTACTAACCCAGTCTGATAAGGTAGTACGCATTGGTGTTTGCAAGGTACAGGCACAAACGACATGTTGAGGCAGCAGAACGGAAACACCCGTATTGAGGCTAGGTGAGGTACCATGAAGGCACGACAATGCATCTGCCTTTGAGTGCTTGGAGCCAGGTAGATAGGTAATTTCAAAATGATACATAGAAAAGAATTCATGCCATCTTGCATGGTGGGCCGAAGTGCATTTCACCAATTGTAAGGCCAGGAGGTTTCTGTGATCGGTATACACCTGTACTGGCAACGCGGTTCCTAGGAGATGATGCCTCCAGACCAGAAAGGCATCCCTCACCGCCAGGAGCTCTTTCTCAGTAATGGTATAATTGGCTTCATAAGAGGTCAACTTCCTAGAATGAAAAGCCACCGGGTGTAAGATATCGGTATCCTTGCATTTCTGTGATAGAATAGCCCCCACCGGCGTATCAGAGGCATCTGCCTCAACAACATAGGGTAGGTCTGGATTCGGGTGGAGTAAGACTGGCGCTGATGTAAAAGCCGACTTCAAGGCATCAAAGGCTTGTTGGGCAGCCACACCCCATACAAAAGGAGTCTTGGGACTTGTAAGAGATGTCAAAGGGGCAGCAATCTTGGAGAAAGATTTAATGAAACGCCGATAATAATTATCAAAGCCTAAGAATGATTCTAGATTCTTGATGCTAGTCGGTACCGGCCAGTCTAGGACTGTTTGGACCTTCGAGTTGCTCATCTGTATGCCCTTGTCTGTGATATCATATTTTAAGAATTCAACTTGGGTTAAATGAAAAACACATTTCTCTAGTTTAGCGTATAGATGGTTGTCCCTGAGGCGTTGTAGTACCCTGGATACATGTATGATATGGGATTCATATGTAGGGGAATACACCAGTATGTCATTGAGGTAAACGACAAGAAAATGATCCACCATATCTCTAAACACATCATTTATGAAGTGCTGGAATGTGGCCGGAGCATTGCAAAGGCTGAATGGCATTACACAGTATTCATATAAGCCGTATCTTGTTTTGAAGGCCGTTTTCCACTCATTGCCCTGCCGCATTTGAACCAAATTGTAAGCTCCTCTTAGGTCTAATTTCGTGAATAGCTTAGCGGAGCCCAATTGGTCCAAAAGGACCGAGATGAGCGATATTGGATATTGGTTCTCAACCGTCACCGCGTTAAGGGCATGATAGTCGATACAAGGGCGAAGGTCGTCTTCTTTCTTTGGGACAAAGAACATGGGGGAAGCGGCTGGGGAACATGAGGGTCGAATGAACCCATTAGCCAACGCCTTCTCCATATACTCCTTTAATATTGCATCTTCTTTTAGGGTCAAGGAACAGATACGTCCCGTAGGGGTCTTAGCTCCAGGAACTAAATCGATTGGGCAATCATAGGCCCTATGTGGGGGCAAGACATCGGCTCCATTAGCACTGAAAACATCCCGAAAAGCTTGGTACTCCTTGGGTAACACAACAGCGGTGAGTGCCCCTATGGTGGAAGAAACACCCAACAGTGATGTACAATGGTTTTTTGATCGTATCCGAGTGTCACGTCTCCCAGTGTGCTCGCTACTAGGCAACCCACTAGGCAACCCACGATCAGCCCGCACCTACCTGGCACATCACTCGCTGCTCATCGGGGCACAGGAACGTGGCCTTCTGCTCGACATCGGGGCACAGGAACGCGGCCTTCCGCTCGACACTGGAGAAGGATGACTGGTTTTCCAGGTGTTTTCCGACCTTCATTGTCCTGGCAACTCCCGTGGAAACTCCCGTATGCCTTGCAGCACCGCCGAGGAACATGGCGATTCACGCGTCACGTGAGGTGAACTGCTGCCAATCACGTTCATCCTCTGCCATCACGTGACTTTCCCACTCTTCCGCGTTTTTGTATCATGTGACTACAACTAACAGTCAAAAGCGCCGGAAGCCACGGTGGCAGCGCTTCTCAGCTGCTTCTCGTGAGGACTGTTTGGCGTTATTGTTTTCATCAAGGATTCATCGGCTCTACGACCACGGACTGTTCTTGGATATTCTACTTCTTCCTGGCCTCATCTGTTACCATTGCCCTGGAACACTTCTTGCTTGCTTCTAAAGATATTCGACCCTGGATCTACTTCACGGATTGCTCAAACGGACTGCCCCTTTGCTTGGACCTTGTGCTTTGAACTGGTTTCTGATCCCCTTACGTGTTTTGTGGACACCTCTTGTGCCAACTTGCCCAGGTGTGGAACTGCCACCCAAGCCCCTCTGGAACCCAGCCCACTGTCTCTGCTGGTTGCCCCTAATGCATTATGACCTGGTTCACAGCTCGTTTAGGTAAGCCTTGTTACAATCAGTTCCTTATTGCCGTGTCCATATTGCATTAGTTTGATAACCGTCTATTGCCTTACAGTGGTCAAAGGGGTTCTTCCGGCGTTTCCTGGTTCCAGTTGACGGCTCACTACACCTGTGGCCTCAAAAATTGCACAGGCAGTATTTGGTCATTCTGCCTGTGTGGTACTTGGGGACAGAGGTATTCAATAATCGGCACGACCATCAAGACCAGAACATACTGAGAAGCCTTTCTGGTCGTCCTGATTATGGATCCCTCCGCCGGGGACCCTGTGACCGCCTTAATGCAGGCAGTTGCGGCCCTTAGGACCGACATGGTCGCCGCAACAACGGCAATCCACCACCGTCTTCATGCCTTGCAAAGCACACGTCACCCCTTACTGGCTGACGCTGAGTTTGGAGACGCTCCTCCAGCCCAGTCTCCTCCCGCTCCGTCCACGACTCCCACTCCTGTACTACTTCCTACTTCATTTCCCTTTGCTGCACCAGAGCGATACCAAGGTGATCCAAGAAAATACAGCACATTCTTGAATCAGTGTAAACTACATTTTCTATGTCGACCCCAGGCTTTCCCTGATTCCATCACCAAGGCAGCCTTCCTTCTTTCCCACTTATCTGGCGTGGCAGCTACCTGGGCGAACCCGTTACTGGAAAACGACCATCCAGCATTATATGATTTCGATCTTCTAGTAACGGAAATGGCTAAGGTATTTGACACCAGGTATAAAGTACAATCTCGAGATTTGGAACGACTAGAGCTCACACAAGGTAGACAAACACTTATTGAATATATAACTCATTTTAACCAACTTGCTGCAGAGACCTCATGGCCGGAGGAGAAGAAATCCATCGTGTACTACAAAGGGCTATGTAATACTATGAAAGATGCCCTCTCAGTGGTCCCGGCCCTTCCCTCTGTTTTTTACGAACTGGTAGACCTAACCCTGCAAGTAGATGCACGCCGATGTGAGCGTAAGGCAGAGGCCGGTTTTTCCAATCAAACATCTTCGGCTTCGGCGGCCCCTGAACCCATGCAAATCGGTGAGATTCGGAGTCCCATCACTCAGGCCGAACGGGAACGTAGAAGAACGGATAATTCTTGTTTTTACTGTGGCATTAACGGACATTATGTAAAAGAATGCCCCCGTCGGCCAAAAAAAAAAAAGAATCCGGGTTTTCAGAAGGCTCGCACCTGAGAGTGGGGGTACGGGCGAGCACCTCCATGTCCCCCACTGAACCCGTTTTCGGTCCCATCAGACCTATCGTGGTCCAATTCGCATTGAAACCTACTAGGGAACTTACACACCAGGTACACATAGTGATCGATTCTGGGGCCACTGGCTGCTTCATCGATATAGCATTGGCCCACAATCTCAATTTACCCTTGATTAAGAAGGAACACCCAGAACTCACACTGAGAGACCTCCCCACCCGCGGTAGAGTATCCACCCTATATAGACGCTTTTTAGCCGACTTCCTGACCACAAAAACTCGATGCATGGCTCAATGGGAGGCGGACCTGGGACACCCAATCGAGGACCAAACCTGGGTGGACATATGGACCAGAACTCACACCTCATCGACCTGCATCACCAACAGGGAATGTGCATATAAGGTCACACTCCGGTGGTATTACCCGCCCCTCCGACTTCACCACATGAATCCGCAATTGGACCACTCCTGCTGGAGAGGATGCGGCCACCCAGGCTCCTTCTTCCACATGTGGTGGACCTGCCCAAAGATCCAACGGTTCTGGAGGACATGCCTGGAGACCATCTCGCAGATCACCGGAACGACAATCCCCCCAGAACCAGAAGCAGTCCTGCTAGGAGCTCCGATCCCCACGATCTACCCGCGCTCCGGGCCCAGAGCGAAACTACTAACCCACTGCCTCCTGGCAGGGAAAACAGTGGTGGCACGAACTTGGAAATCCCCGGAAGGCCCTCACGTAGCCCAATGGTGGACCAAACTATGGGACATTCTGATCGCGGAGAAAGTGACGGCGGCACAAGCGGGTATACTCCACAGGTTCCGGAATATTTGGGCCCCAGTGCTAGAATACGACCAGCGCTTCCCCGCCCTAACTTACAAACCGACCCGAGCCCGCTGGATCCTGGAAAACCAAGGGACCCCCGAGGCAGAACCATAGACGCTGAGGCAAGAAGCGGACAACCTAGGAGGGAAGATACCACCTCCAGAGACTGAGGAGCAGAGAGGCCGAAGAACGAGGAGAGGGAGGAAACCCAGGGGGGGGGATAAGAGACTGGGGATCTATATACCTAAAGAATCACTGCCGATACTGTTTGTAATTATCATTCTGCCTTGATTGAAAATAAACAAAGTTAAAAAAAAAAAGAAGGAACACCCAGAACCAGTGCAAGCAGTCGATGGCACCTCCCTTGCTTCCGGTCCCATCATGCATCAAACTGCTCCTATGGAGGTGGTAATCCAGGACACCCATAAGGAAACTATGTAGTTCGATCTTATCACCACCCCACAATTCAGTGTCATTCTGGGCATTCCCTGGTTGAGACAACACAACCCGCTGATCAATTGGGGTACAGGTCAAGTCACCAGACACTCTCCTCCCCTGCCAGTATTCTTGGGGCAATGGCTTCTTCCCACCTAGAGGAGACAATGCAAAGTGTACCCTCAACACATACTGTAGGGGCTGTAATGGCTGGTATCCCCACTGTTTATCATGAATTCCCGCCTGTGTTTGACAAGGGCACGGCAGAAGGTTTACCGCCACACGACCCTATGATTGCCCCATTGATCTAGTCCCTGGTGCAGTGATCCCAAGGGGCAGGATATATGCCTTATCCTAGTCAGAGGAACAGGCCCTAAAGGATTACATCTAACAAGCCTTACGATTAGGCCACATACGACCCTCCTGCTCTCCGGCTGCTAGTCCCATCTTTTCCGTACCGAAAAAAGAAGGGGACTTACGTCCTTGTGTGGATTACAGAAAGCTGAATGCCATTACCATAAAGAACAGGTATCCCATTCCATTGATCTCCCCACTACTAAACAGGTTGACACGTGCAACCATTTTTAATAAACTGGATCTCCGAGGTGCTTTCAACCTGGTCTGTATGCGTCAGGGAGACGAGTGGAAAACAGCGTTCTGCTCCAAACATGGCCTGTTTGAATATACTGTGATGCCTTTCGGCTTATGTAACGCCCCAGCTACGTTCCAACGATTTGTCAACGAGGTGTTCAGTGATATTCTTGACATGTACGTAGTGGCTTACTTGGACGACATTCTGGTGTTTTCCTCCTCCTTGGAGGAACATATCGTCCATGTTAAAGAAGTATTAACACGCCTCAAGAATCCTGCCTTATTCGCTAAACCCGAAAAATTTGAGTTCCACACTAAAGAGGTGGATTTTTTGGGTTTTCACATAACACCTGGTGGCCTATCCATGAACCACTCGAAAGTCCGCGCTATCATAGAGTGGCCTGCCCCGACCAACCTTAAACAGTTACAATCTTTTCTTGGGTTTGCCAATTTTTATCGGCGCTTTATCGCTGGGTTTTCCTCCATTGTATCACCACTAACCGCCTTGACCAGTCCTCTTGCCCCGTTCTGTTGGACACTGGAGCATCAAAAGGCCTTTGAGGCCCTGAAGTCCAAGTTCACTTTGCCCGGTGCTTCAACAACCTGACCCGGATCTTCCATTTGTCCTGGAGGCTGACGCTTCCTCCTTTGCATTAGGTCCAGTGCTCTCTCAACCTTGTTCAGCCACGGGGCAACTGCATCCCATAGCCTACCACTCAAGGAAGTTCACGTCTTCCGAATCTCACTACACGATTACCGAAAAAGAATTGCTGGCCATTAAGGATGCTTTGCAGACATGGCAACATCACCTTATAGGGGCAAAGCATCAGACCGTGGTGTACACTGATCACAAGAACCTCCAAGACCTGGCCTCCCTCAAATGTGTAAATAGCAGACAGGTATGCTGGCATCTCTTCTTCGCTGCATATGATTTTGTAGTGAAACATAGGCCGGGGACTACCCACGGCAAGGCGGATGCGCTTTCCCGTTCTCCTTGGGGGAATCCCTGTCTTTGTATCCCGATACACTATTAGGGAAGGGTCACGTAGTCTGTTTATGCACACCATCCCTACCCATGTTATCCATCATTAGGCAGTGGATTTCACAACATCCAAATGCGTTGGCGGATTGGGACTTGGTACTTCAGGAAGGGTTACCATTTATTCACGGGAAACTTTCTTGCCACAAGTGATGTACGCAATCAGGCGCTTGCTTGGTCCCACGATGCCGCCATCAATGGTCACCCTGGACAACTACGCACCCTGGAGCTACTAAAGCTCTGGTGCTGGTGGCCATCGATGCAGCGCGATGTGGAAGGCTATGTGAACTCCTGCTCCATATGTGCTCAGTGCAAGACACGCCGTGGCCGGCCACTAGGTCTACTCCAACCTTTGCCTCTTCCCCCCAGACCCTGGCACACTGTTTCTATGGATCTAGTCACGGATTTACCCCGCAGACAGGGCTATGACACAATCTGGGTAGTCGTTGACTCGTACATTGGCCCGATTATTCTTCAAATCAGTGTTTTGTCTTTTTGGTTTGCCACAGGTCATGGTTTCGGATCGTGGCTCACAATTCACGTGACGTTTTTGGCAAGCCCTCACTAAGCTCCTTGGTATTGACGCCCGCTACTCCTCCGCTTACCACCCGGAGAGCGATGGGCAGACGGAGAGGGTGAACCAGACCCTAGAACAATACTTACGTTGTCTGACCCTTCAGTTCCAAGATACCTGGCTGAACCTGCTCTATCTCGCTGAGTTCGCATACGACTCTCAGCATTCCTCCACAGGCTTTTCTCCTTTCTATGCTTTGTACGGCCAGCATCCCTGAACCCTTCCTTTCCCTGATTTCGACTCCTCTGCTGCCCCTGCTGCTACGGCCTGCGCCTGCGACCTTGTTTTGGTTCATGACCAGACCCTTATCCATTTACGTGAGGCCCAAGTGTCTATGAAGGTGAAGCCAGACCGGAAACGGGTGGCAGCCCCTGACTACCATGTGGGTGACCGTGTTTGGTTGTCGACTCGCCATTTGCACATCCCTGGTTGCCGAAAGTTGCTGCCTCGATTTGTTGGCCCGTACAGGGTTGTCAAGGTCCTGAACCCTGTGGCCCTACATCTTTTGATCCCATAAACATGGCGTATACACCCGGTATTCCATGTCTCCCTGCTCAAACCTTGCATTGCCCCCACACGTATCATCTCTCCTCCTGCCCCTGTCTCGGTTTCCTCTCCAGATGTCTTTGAGGTCAGTGCCATTTTGGGCTCTCGTCTTAGACGGGGTCGGCTCCAATACCTCGTGGACTGGTTGGGTTACGGTCCTGACGAGCGCTCTTGGGTTTTTTCCCAGGATGTTAATGCCCCTAGACTGGTGGCTCGTTTCCATCGGGAACATCCTTCCTGCCCACGGGGTCGTGGGCCCTTGGGGGAGGGCTCTGTCACGTCTCCCAGTTTGCTCGCTACTAGGCAACCCACGATCAGCCCGCACCTACCTGGCACATCACTTGCTGCTCATCGGGGCACAGGAACGTGGCCTTCTGCTTGACATTGGGGCACAGGAACGCGGCCTTCCGCTCGACACTGGAGAAGGATGACTGGTTTTCCAGGTGTTTTCCGACCTTCATTGTCCTGGCAACTCCCGTGGAAACTCCCGTATGCCTTGCAGCACCGCCGAGGAACACGGCGATTCACGCGTCACGTGAGGTGAACTGCTGCCAATCACGTTCATCCTCTGCCATCACGTGACTTTCCCACGCTTCCGCGTTTTTGCATCATGTGACTACAACTAATAGTCAAAAGCGCTGGAAGCCACGGTGGCAGCGCTTCTCAGCTGCTTCTCGTGAGGACTGTTTGGCGTTATTGTTTTCATCAAGGATTCATCGGCTCTACGACCACGGACTGTTCTTGGATATTCTACTTCTTCCTGGCCTCATCTGTTACCATTGCCCTGGAACACTTCTTGCTTGCTTCTAAAGATATTCAACCCTGGATCTACTTCACGGATTGCTCAAACGGACTGCCCCTTTGCTTGGACCTTGTGCTTTGAACTGGTTTCTGATACCCTTACGTGTTTTGTGGACACCTCTTGTGCCAACTTGCCCAGGTGTGGAACTGCCACCCAAGCCCCTCTGGAACCCGGCCCACTGTCTCTGCTGGTTGCCCCTAATGCATTACGACCTGGTTCACAGCTCGTTTAGGTAAGCCTTGTTACAATCAGTTCCTTATTGCCGTGTCCATATTGCATTAGTTTGATAACGGTCTATTGCCTTACAGTGGTCAAAGGGGTTCTTCCGGCGTTTCCTGGTTCCAGTTGTTCGCTCACTACACCTGTGGCCTCAATAATTGCACAGGCAGTATTTGGTCATTCTGCCTGTGTGGTACTTGGGGACGGGGGTGTTCAATAATCGGCACGACCATCAAGACCAGCACACTGAGGTACCCATGCAGTGGTTCTCACAGTATACCGAGGAGAAGAGGACTTCTTCGGCCTCCCAATCAATGACAGGGTTGTGCATTGTCAACCATGGAAGAGCCAAGATAACGTTTTACTGAGGGCTGCGATAACATCAGAACATATAGATTCCTCATGAACCGGAATGGTGGTCATATCCAGCAACACAGTATGTTCTGTAACCAGACCATAGACCAATGTGGAACCATCCACTGCATTGACGAGTTCCTGACGTTCTTTAGGAACCACAGGGATGTCGTTTTCATGAGCATAGGAATGGTCAATGTAGTTCCTGGTGGCCCCTGAGTCCATGACTGCCTCCCCGGACCACAAGGAACCGGAAGGAATACGGAACTCGGCCTTGATCGTGAGAGGTCTGGAGCCCAAAAGCAGGGGAGTTGGTAAGCGGGCTCCTTCCTTTACCGAGTCTTCCCGTTTCCCGACTTCTTTGGTTTCTTAGTACAGGCCTTCAGGAAGTGTTCCGAAGAACCACAGTAGAAGCATATTGTAGCGGTCCGGCGCCTTTCTCTTTCTCCGACGGTCAATGGCCCCCTTACTGCACCAATCTGCATAGGCTCCACGGTCCCCTGAGTGTTAGCGTGGGATATGGCAGAGACCAGAACCGGGGCCCTCTTTTCTTCTTTCCTCTCAGCCCTTCTGCATCTATCTGGAGTACTAGATCCAGTAATTCATGAAACACAGCTGGGACCACTGCTACTGTGGCCAAGGTGTCTTTTAGGTTGTCTGATAGACCTTTATAGAACAAGGACACCTTTTTGTCCTCAGGCCAACCAGTCTCAGCCACGAGCTGACTGAACTTGGCAACATAGGCCAGAAGAGAAGCATCACCTTGTTGTAAACCCCGGAGGTCCAGTTCTTTTGCTTGCGTCTTATACCGCATACCGAAGACAGGGCTCATGGCCTCTAATAATGCATTGCAATCAAATAGCAACAGACTACCGGCCTCAAGTAAAGGGTTCGACCAGGCTGCAGCTGTACCCCCGAAATGGGATTGAACAATGGCCACCTTAGTAGTGCTGTCAGGGAATGCATTTGGGCGACAAAGAAAGTTTAATCTGCACTGGTTAAGGAAGGTGCGATACACATTGGGATCACCATGGAATCGTTCCGGTGGTGCTAATGGAAACTAAGACATCAAGTAGACAGGAGGCATGACAGGGGATGGCACCGGACCCCCCAAAGCGGAAGCCACTGCTGGTGGGGACACCCCATACCCAAGCTTGGCACCAGCCTGTAACCCGTCTATCCGACTCTGTGTGGAAGCATGAGCCGAAGCCATGTCTGCACGGAGGTCCGCCATCATTTGTGTATGAGTCTGTGAGGATGCATGGGCCGAGGCCATCTTGGTACGGAGTGCCACTACCATTTGCAGAAGGGTAGCCAGGATTTCGTTGGCATCAATTTTTAGGCTTCTGATTATGTCAGAATACCTGGTTTTGCCCCGTAGTGTAGTCGAGAGTTCTTGCCCCGTAGTGTAGGCAAAGAATTCTCCCCACCAATGTAACCCTCTAGATGAAACACACATATAGAGGGATCTATTCATTGGGAGAGAGGACACCAGCCGAACCCAGGAACTGAAATGGAAACAAACACAATCAGAAATGGAGTTTGTTAAAAGACCAGTATCAAGAAGTATTCCGTGGAAATGGCTAACCTGAGCATAACTGGAGAAAGTCCTCTGACTAAATGAGGTAAACAGCCCTCCAGATAACCACCACTGCTCACGGTAACCAAGAGGGAATCCTAAAAGGCGGAAAGGATATTGTAATATGAAACCCCCAAAAGATAGTCACAATGAAACAAGGCAGAACCACACTTACAATACAGGAGAGAGTGGAAGGTAGTTCAAGGTATTGTGCCCTATGTGTTATGCTTATGTTATCCTGACCACCACGGCACGAGGATGCCTGAAACGGCAGTGATCTTTAAGTCTAGTCCCGGAAGACCACCTATCACAACAGAACGAGAACGCCTAACGATGACTGAGCGCCAGGGATGGAAGTCCAAAAGTTCCTGCGCTGATTAGGTCAAAACACCAACGAACACAAAACAGAGTCAGATGGTGATCCGGTGTTGTTTTCAGTTCAGGGCTGTACTTTCCGATGGCAGTTCATGGGAAGTCTCTAAAAGGTTGCGGTCCAGATCTGTAAACTTGCGTGGCAAAACGAGGACCAAATGAGCAGGAGCAAGGCTGTTCGAGTAAGCAGTCCGGGTCTTTTCAACGTGCGTGGCAAACAAGGACAAAATCATCAGGAGAGAGGCAGGTCGAGTAAGCGGTCCGTTTCTGTTCGTGGCAAGCCGATAAGGAAGTGTCCAGGTACAAGGGCTTGGGAACTCGGCAAAAAACACGATAAGACCCTAACTGGAGCAAGGAACAACAAGACAAGAAAAAACATAGTGGCTCTGTGATTTAACAAAATCAGAAGCAGCGTTTACCGAAAACAGGACGTTTAAGTAGCCCTTCCATGAAAACCAATGAGCCCGCCGCTAACGCGTCGTACGTTGCCATGAGAATGCAACGGATGCCATAGCCTCCATGGAAACCCCCAAACAGCACGTCCACAGTGCCGGGAGCGGAAAGGAACAGAAAACCTAGGGGGTAATCAGAGAGTAGAAGCGCGAGCAGTAACTGTACTCAAAAGCTGTGTGTTGGGACAATTGGTATGTCCTGTGCGTGCTCTAGTCCTGACACACTGCAGCCAGAATGGGGTAGTCTGCTGAGAAACCATGCAATCATATCAGCATTTGCAACCTCTTGAACTTCACATGCATACTCAAATGCATTCAACCACTCCTTTATGTCATACTTCTCATCATACACACTGAGCAGATCTTTAGGAAATCCAGGATGAGAGGAGGACCCAGACCCATGTCCAGATCCCTTGGATCCATTGGAAACGTGAAGCTTGGCCAGTTCCAACTGGTGATCCCTGTCTTTCTGTTTTTCTGCCTGTTCTATCTTCAGTTTAGCCATGTGAAATTCAAGCTCCTTCTGCCTAAACAGCAGCTCTTGCTTCTTGAATTCGAGCATGGTCTCAGCATCAGAGCTTGCAAAGGAAACATTAGACATCACACCATCCACATCCTCATGGGTACGTGAGGGCAGCGACAGAACTGTCAGTTTTGTCAGTGGGAGCAGCCCCACCTCCTTCTGCACCTTCAGCAGAAGCTATGGCACTGAGTTGCAACTCTTGCCATTCCATGATTCTCTGGATCATTTCCAATGTTGTACCTTGAGCAGGTAAACCCCTCTCAGTACACATCATTCTCAATGTTTCTGATCTAGAAGCATTTAAGGTCATAAAGTTACTTGCTTCCATTATATTAGATAGGTCTATGGCCTTTACAGTTTATCACTACATAGTCACTATGTGTCCTGGGTAGGTATAACTTGAAATGCCTTCACTAGTGTGCAACACTGCATACCTTCAGTCCATTCCCACCACTGTACACCAATTTGTTAAGATGGATTTCTGAACTCTGACCTGGTGGGCAGAGGTTCAGAAGGCCAGCCTAGTTTCTTGGAACAGAATAACCTTCTGGACAAGCCAGACCAATCAAGGTAGCTATGACGGCGGTCAAGACTAGTTCTCTGCAGGGGTGAGGGTGACTGAAAGACCTCAATGAGCACATAGAGCAAAGGACACTTACAAATAACTCCCAGTCAGGTCTATATATATATATATATATATATATATATATATATATATATATATATATATATATATATATATATATATATATATATATATATTAAAAATACAAATACATTTATTTCAAGGCCTTTGAGTTTCAACACACAAATCAATCACAGTAATACTTTTAAGCCAACACAATCCTATCTCAATACATATATACAAGACCAATGGGGTCTAAAGGGTTAATAGATGAAAAGGTTCCACAACCGAAAAAGGGGAAGGAAACAGGCAGTGCAAATAGTCACACTCCTAACTAAGAGGAAGTTCAATACCTAAGAAGAGAGGAGCCTATTGCTCAAATGTACTTGCACTGCTGCCGCACACGGTAGTTCAAATGGGCAAAACAGGGTCTCTTCAAGGGTCTGTAGCAGCTCAGGAAGGTGGGTGAGGTGATGAAGGTGATGGAGGATAGGTTCCCACTATTCGAGGAGGGTCTTCACTTCAGGGCAGAGTCAATTCCAAGAGTTGGGAATAGTTCGCTAGTTCGCACTCTTATTGGAAAGGAGAGGGGCCCTCAGGGGCCACTAAAATGCGTAAAAATGGATGGATGCACTAGGGGCCCCCGGCTAGGGTTGCGATTACTCACCGAGCCCCGTTGCACTTTGGACCAAACTTCAGCAGTCGAATCCACTTTGGTTGCAGGTTAAAAAGTGGCAATCTCGCAGCTCTGTGGCTTTCAGCGACAAAGTTACAGCGTTGATTCCCCTATGGGACAGTGGCGATTTATCTGCTCCTGGTGGATGGATCAGGCCAGTTCCACTGCAGCAGGCTTCAGGGCACAGAGGACGACAGCTGCAATGAACTTGCAAAGTTCGTCACCACGGCTGGGCGACATAGCAACCGCGTAAACTCCGGTTCGGGCATACTCACTTTACTCCAGACCTGGGAACACCAAGTGTACAAAATTTGGTGTGAGACTGCTGTGAACACAGACCTTGCAATGTGCCAGATTTCAAGGGCCTCCTCAAAACGGCGGTGGTACCCGAGCCCAAAGTCTGTGCAAGCTGGCCAGCTCACTGGATGGCCCAGGGACACTTCCGAAAAGGCTTACTTGCAGGTTAAGATGAAGGTGTCGAGAATAGTTGGTCCCACTATTCCAATGAGTCGAAGTGCCTTTGCAGATCTTCTAGGACGATCAGATTCAGAGGGGTCCAGCGGGACGACAGCGGGCTTAGGGTGCCAAACCTTCCAGCGGGTCAGCAGCGGTTCCTCAACTCGACTTCTTAGTTTCAGGATACTTGGATCCTATCCTTCATTCAGTGAGAACTCCAGAGATCAACATGGTATGAGTGTTTGGGGCCTTCTCTTATCCAGAATCTCCTTCGCGCCAAAATGAAGAGGACCCAATGGGAGATCTGCTCACATACAGGCATACCGTACGTGGACCAATCATGGACCATGGTGGTCCCAGGCATTCACAGCATTCCAGACTCTCTAGCGCCCAGGATGTGTATTGGAACCAGGCGTTCCAGCCCACAACCTGGAGGCACACACACAAGGCATGCAGAAGCCTGAAAAAGCTTGGCACTTTGTGAGAAAAGGAATTCCCAAATAAGTATTCACCTGGGTCAGCTCGACCTGGCGAAGGTGAAGGGTCAAGATGGGCAAAGGACAGGACAAAGAAACTTGTGGAGTAGCCATTTTGGAGCCAGGCCACCTAACCATGCCAAATGCGGTAATCACGGTTTACCTGGCAAGAAAGGGTTACAAATATGCAAAATGATAAGTTGCCACCACCCCTGTCCAAGGCACACCTGCACTGCTCCTAAAAAGTCCTTCGAGAGTATCTAGGGCCTTTGGAAATGACTAGACCCAAGTGCACTGTGCTGTAAGGTACATTGTACACTTGTTACCTGTTGCAGAAAGTTGCAACATGGACAAGGACTAAGGGAAACAATGTCTCCCAGTACTGACCGTCTTT
The DNA here is from genome assembly GCF_040938575.1 of Ambystoma mexicanum. Taxonomy (NCBI): domain Eukaryota; kingdom Metazoa; phylum Chordata; class Amphibia; order Caudata; family Ambystomatidae; genus Ambystoma; species Ambystoma mexicanum. Next base: position 413,494,732 of record NC_090934.1, on the reverse strand, counting down.
AAGGGCATTTCCGTTTCCCCATAAAAAGGGAGCGAAAAGCCCAGGGGAGTGCAGCAGAAGTCTGTGCTCCTCTGGTAAAGTCAGAATATGGTGTTCAGACATCAGCAAAAAGTTGGGGGGTACACAACTGGAGGGAAAATTACACATAAATGGGAATCTTTCTTAACAGGTGGTATTATTGCTCAGGGGAAATGCCTCTGGGTATTGGGTGGCGTGGTCATGTATCACTATCATGTATTTATTCCCTAATTTAGATTTTTCAAGGGGTCCAATGATGTCCATTCCAATCCTCAAAAATGGTTCTTCGGTGATGGGTAATGGATTTAAGGGGGATGGTAGTGGTAAATGATTACTGATGAAATTAGGGTTCGGGAAGGTATCTTGCGCTCAACGCCCCTAGAGTTCCAAAGAGTACACTGATATAAGGTTAGTGTCACTAAATAGACCAAGATGATGATAAAGTTAGATGTTTATTCTTCAAATGTAGACAGCCTAGTAAGTACGGGTACGCTGATATATTTCACAAGTCTGGATGAAATATTTCGTGTCTGCATGTATTCCCGGCCATTAGAACTGGTTGGCCAGGAGAGCCTGTGTTTTGGCTTGACCTAAATGTCCTCCTGTAAAATGGGAGTATGCAATCTCAAGCACTATCTGTTTGTGACTTTGGGGAACCACTAGCTGTATTCTTGGTATCGCTTCTGAAGTAACATCCCCTCTATACAGAAGTCCTTTCTTTAAAAAGAAAAATGGCCCTCCTCCCTGCTGACACTCCGACTCAGGCATAACCTGTATGAAGGCTTCAGCGAATAAGGGATTGTTCTGCTGAGCAAAGGCCAAGTCGGGAAGTATGTCACAACTTTTGTCACAGATGGCTGAGTTTTGGATAGAACTAGGTTGGACATCAGCTTCCCCAAAGCCTAAAGCACCTCTTTCAGTGACATCTTTCTCAGCCTGTTCTCTAAGAATCGGCAACATCACTCTTTCAAGTATCCCCTGGGCTATTGATCCCCTGCCTGTATCTGAAAGGTCTCTTCACCTCACCATGGTTATGAAGTAGTACCTTCACATCCCATCTAAAATCAGGGTCGATCATCCCGGCCAGGACATTGGTGCCAAACTGCCAGGCAAGTCCTGACATGGCTACCAACATGATGTATGTTCTAGGAGAGAGAATAAGAACAAGATCAGTAGAGATGAGACATCTTTCTTTTGGCAGGATATTTTCTGTCTAGCTACTACAAAGATCAAACCTAACAGACCCTTTAGTGACCATTGTGGGGTTGGAGGCCCTATCACTTAACCTCTCATATTTCAGGGTCCCCCAACTTGTTTCAGTTGAGTTGCATCCCACGCCTGACACCATATGTGACACAGGCATGGTATCAAGAGAGACACAGACTCAAAGATATTAGTTTCAAAACCTTTATTTACTAAGGTTCCTGGGTTGGTGTAATGCCTAACTGGGCCTAACTCTAAAGGGATGGTCCCCTTAAGTAATGTTTCTAAAGGCCGTTGATGTCTGATAGTCCAAAATAAAAGTCTTTCTGTGTCTAAACCTATACTTGCCCTCACTATGGTAGATTTGCGTCTTCAGTCGACAAGCAGGTTGGAAGATATAATTACATGGTCCTGTCTTGTCCAACGCCTTATATGGCCCATGCCATTTAGAAATAAGATTGTTATCTGAGGTAGGGAGATGTCCAATGACTTTTTGCCTGATGGAAAAAGACCTAAGCGATATATTCTTATCATGAGACACTTTCTGTTGTCTTTGGGGTCTACCAAGGTGATCTTGTACCAGGGATCGAACGGCTGTCATATGTTCTTTTAATCGAGAGGCTGTCTGGGATAGTGGTATTGGAGTTTCTTCCCTTTCCTCCCATGTTTGTGGAAGCACATCTAAAACATCTCTGGCTTCTCGCCCATACAATAATTCAAAGGGTGAGAAACCAGTGGAGGCTTGAGGTGTTTGTCTTATGGTAAACAAAGCCCACAGATTCGTCTGATCCCAGTTGGTGCCACCCTTGTCAAGCAGCTTCTTAAGAATGGTCTTAAGGGTTTTGTTAAACAGTTCAACTAATCCATCCGTTTGGGGATGGTAAACAGACATCCTCGAGTGGTAATATGAAGTAGCTCTTTTACTTCCCCCATGAGCTTACTCATAAAGGTTGTACACTGGTCCGTTAAAATCCCCTTAGGGAAGCCCACTCGAAACAAGAAGAGAACTAGATGCTTGAGTATATGCTGGGTGGTATTATTGCACAGGGGAAATACCTCTGGGTATTGGGTGGCATAGTCAAGCATCACTAACATGTATTTGTTCCCTAACTTAGATATTCCACGAGGTCCAATGATATCCATTCCAATCCTCAAAGTCTGGATGAAATATTTTGTGACGACATGTATTGCTGGCCAGTAGAACTTGTTGACCAGGTAAGCCTGAGTTTTAGCTTGCCCTAAATATCCTCCTGTAAAATATGAGTATGCAATCTCAAGCACTATCTGTTTGTGACTTTGGGGAACCACTAGCTGTATTCTTGGTATCTCTTCTGAAGTAACACCCCCTCTATTCAGGAGTCCTTTCTTTAAAAAGAAAAATGGCCCTCCTCCCTTCCGACCCTCAGACTCAGGCATAACCTGTAGGAAGGGTTCAGCGAATAAGGGATCATTCCTCTGAGCAAAGGCCAAGTCGGGAAGTATGTCAAAACCTTTGTCATGGATGGCTGGGGTCTGGATAGAACTAGGATGGGCATCAGCTTCCCCAAAGCCTAAAGCACCTCTTTCAGTGACATCTTTCTCAGCCTATTCTCTAAGGATAGGCAACATCACTCTTTCAGGTATACCCTGGGCTATTCATCCCCTGCTTGGATCTGAAAGGTGTCTTCCCCATGGTAATGAAGTAGTACCTAAAATACGTGTCTATCACCCCGGCCAAGACATCGATGCCAGACTTTCACACAAGTCCTGACTTGGGTGCCAACCTGATGTATATTTCTGGGAGGTGGAATAAGAACAAGACCAGTAGAGATGAGATGTCTTTCTTTTGGCGGGATGGTTTCTGTCCGGCTACAACAAATATCAAACCCTACCGGCTCTTTAGTGGCCACTGTGGGGTTTCAGGCTCTATCACTTAACTTCTGTGAGAGACCTGAAGGTGTCTCACCTGCTGGTCCCCGCAGATCTGTCGTTCAGGTGGCCAGGACATGGCCATTGCTATTGGATCCAGTTCCTGGGGGTGGAGCAGTGGGGGAGGATCGCCGGGGCAAGGGGTCTTCGGGGAGCGGAAGTGGGACACCAAGGGTTAAGACGCAGTATCCTCTTCCCTGTAATAACATTTCCCCATCCTACCCTCTAGGATATGCTCACCTGGCTTCCACAGGGGCGTCGATCAGAACTGGACAACTGCGGTTTTCAACCCACGTGACACGTAGTGCAGAGATGACAGACTGGACTGGCCCACCTAATCTCGTCTGCTTGACCCGAAGAAGTATTCTCCTGAAAGTGGAGAAAGGGAATTAGCCACCCGTGGATTTGAGTGATAACCCCCCACCCACTGTTTTCCCCTCTAATCACCTCCGATGTCTCTTTTTATAGTCTCACCTTAGGTTTTTAAAGGATGAGCTCTCCATCCTGCGTAGAATGCAGGGGCGCGTAGATAACCAGTTACTTCACTGGTCCAAAAGAATTGGAGAGTTCCAGAACAATTTTGACTCTGAGGTTCCTGGCAAGTATATAGTTTGCAAGAGTTCAAAATGTCTGACTTTCACTCTTGTCCGATTCCTTGCAGCTTGCAGCTTGACCCCAGAGAAGATTGCCTCGTGCGGCTGGTAAAGTTCAGGTAAGAGCCTGTATTATCAAACACTATCCAGTAAATGACAACTGTATGTAATCTGTTGCTTTCTCCCTTATTACAGGTGCAGAGTGAGAAATGATGGCGTTTTGAGGAATAATACCTCCGGCGGTAAAATCAGGTAAGTCTATTATGGTGAAAGAGATTCCCTTGGTTTGTTCTTTTGGCTCACCTGGCTGTCCTTTTGTTCCCCTTAGGTGCCGGAGTTCGGCGAAGATGAATGGAGGCTGCGCCGGCCCGTGGAGATGAAGAATGCCCCCGGCGGTAAAATCAGGTAAGTCTATTTTGGTGACTAATATTGCCTTATTATTCTCTCGGCTCACCTTGCTGTTCTTTATTCCCCTTAGGTGGCGGAGTTTGGTGAAGAAAGGATGAAGACAGAGGTGGATCGTGGAGGTGCTGCGAAGACTGGTGAGTATAGCGCGGTGCTGCAGCAGGAGATGCGATGCGCATCAAATAACGTCTTTCTTCCTATTCGAAGGGGCGATAGATCCAGAATCAGGTGAGGAAATAAATATTGTTCTTGTTCTAACCTTTTTACTTCTTTCTCCCTTTTTTCTAGGAGCTCCAGACTCGAGGTGGGCGTGGCAGAAGACTGGATGCTGGCTTGCAGGCACGGTGAGCGTTACACTGCAGGATGCAGAATAATGCGAAGCGTGAGCTGCTCTTCGGGCGTGGTTTAAATAGCCTTCAAAGTAGTCCCAGGTAAGAAGTTCCCAAGACCACACCCGAGTAAGAAAATAGTCCCTGAAATAAAGTAGTCCCCCTTCAAACTTCACATTGGTTTGAATGCTGAGCAGCACGGTCTGCATGAGGTAAGTGAAAGCAAATGTACCTGACGCCTATGGCGCCAGGACTGACCCCTTCTATGAGCCTGGCGCCTACAGTGCCAGGACTGTACCCAGATAGCCCCTAGCCGGGGCTGCTGGGTTTTTCCCAAGTATCTGGATGCCTGCTCCCGGGACAGATGGACCTGGTCCGGATGCCCGGGGGTAGGAATCATGACAGCACTCCCCCCCAAGGCCCCTCTCAAGGTCGTTCTTCCTCTTGGCCCTGGTTTGTCAGGGAAGTCCCGATGGAATTCTTTCACCAGTCGGGGTGCATGAACGTGGTCACTAGGTTCCCAGGACCTTTCTTGTGGTCCGTAACCTTTCCAGTCAATTAAATAAAAAAGTCTTGAGTTAACTATCTTAGAGTCCAGGATAATTTTAACTTCAAATTCGGGTTCCCCATCAATTAGGATAGGATCAGGTGGATTGGTTAATCTTGACCCGGGTGGGACTGGTTTCAGGAGTGAAACATGAAAGACGGGGTGAATTTGCATGTTAGAAGGTAGTTCCAATTTAACGGCCACCGGGTTGATGATGGCCTTAATGGTGTAAGGTCCCAAATATCTAGGGTTAAAGGTCTGAGTTCCTTTCAGGGGTATGTGTTTAGTAGCCAGCCAGACTTGATCCCCAATCTGGTATTGTGGAGCATTACTTCTATGTGGGCCAGAATTTCTTTTGTATTTCTCTTTCGCCCTTTTTAAATTGTTACGCTCACCTGGCTCCCACAGAGGCGTCAATCGGAACTGGACAGCTGCAGTCTCCACCAATGTGACGCGTAGGGCCAAGATGACGGACTGGACTGGCCCACCTAGCTTCGTTTGCTTGGCCCTTAGGAATATTCGTCTGCAAATGGAGAAAGGGAATTAACCACCCGTGGAGTTGAGCGTAAATCCCCCCACCCCTGCTGTTCTCCCCACAGATCACCTTTGATGTCCCCTCTTATAGTCTCACCTGATGGTTTGAAAATATGAGCTCTCCATCCTGCATTGAGCGCAGGGGCGCGTTGATAACCAGTTGCTTCACTGGCTCAAAGGAATTGGTGAGTTCCAGAACAATATTGACTCCGAGATTCTCGGCAAGGCGTCGTAAGTATAAAGTTCGTAAGAGTTCAAATAGCTGACTTTCACTCTTGTCCGATTCCTTGCAGGTTGCAGCTTGACCCTAATGAAGAGTTCCTCGTGGCAACCGGTAGTATTCTGGTAAGGATTTGTATTTTCCAACACAGTTCGATAAAATAATGTCAATATGTAACCTGTTGCTTTCTCCCTTATTCAGGCGCTGAGAGAAAGTATGAAGTCTTGGGGAATAATACCTCCGGCGGTAAAATCAGGTAAGTCTGTTGTGGTGAGGAGGGTTCCCCTTGTTAGTCTCTTTGTTTCACCTTGCTGTCCTTTTCTTTCCCCTTAGGGGCCGGGGTTCGGCGAAGATGCAGTGGAAGCTGCGCCGACCCGTGAAGAGGAACAGTACCCCCGGTGGTAAAATCAGGTAAGTCTATGGTGGGGTAACTAATATTCCTCTGTGTATTCCCTTGGCTCACCTGGCTGTTCTTGTCTTCTCCTTAGGTGCCGGAGTGCGGCGGGAACATGCAGAAGGATGCAGTGGAATGTGAAGATGCTGCGAAGGCCGGTGAGTTCAGCGCGGCGCTGCAGCAGGCGAGGCGGCGCGCCTAAAATAACTTCTTTCTTCCAACTCGATGCCGCGATGGATCGGGAATTCAGGTAAGGATTAAAGGTATTGCTCTTGTTCTAACCTTTTCTCCTTATTTCTCCCTTTTTCTAGGAGCTCCAAACTCAAGGCGGGCATGGCAGAAGGCTGGATGCAGACTTGCAGGCACGGTGAGCGTTACGCTGCTGGATGCAGAATAACGTGAAGCGTGTGCTGCTCTTCGGGCGTGGTTTAAATAGCCTCCAAAGTAGTCGCAGGTAAGTATTCCTCCCCAGCCCTGCCCGAGTAAAAAAAAGTCCCTAGGTAAAGTAGTCCCTTCCAAGCCTCTTTTGGCTTGGAGCTCTTGCAGCATGGTCTGCATCAGGTAAGTTTGCAGCATGGTCTGCATCAGGTAAGTTTTAATCTATGAGCCTGGCGCCTATGGTGCCAGGACTGACTCTCCATATGAGCCTGGCGCCATAGGCGCCAGGACTGGACCCAAATAGCCCCTAGCAGGGGTTGTTGGGCTGGCTTAGGATAACTTGATGCCTGCTTCCGGGGTTGCTGGACGTGGTCTGGGTCCGCGTGGGTAGGCATCATGACATAAATGCTCTGTTGCTTCCTTGAAGGCTTGTGTAATAGTAGAGTGCAAATGATTCACCGCAGGCATTTCTAGGTGTTGGGGCAAATCGAGTTCAGAGGTTCGAGGGTGATGCCCATACATGGTAAAAAAAGGGGCTTTGTCCAGTTCCTGAGTGTATAGAATTGTTGTATGCGTATTCAGAAATCCACAAAATATCCTTCCAATTCCCTTCGGTTTGGTGTAGCATGCAACGTAGGTATTTTTCAAGAGTCTGGTTAGTCCTCTCTGTTTGACCATCGGTCTGGGGATGGTGACTGGTAGATAACCTCACGTCGATTTGCGCCAGTTGGCAGCATTTTTTCCAAAATTGTGAGATGAATTGACTACCTCGGTCTGAGACCAATACGGAAGGGAATCCATGTAGTCGAACAATATTTTCAAGAAATTCCTTGGCTAAAAATGCAGCGGACGGTAATCCCTTTAGTTCCATTTTTATTTTTTTACAAAGTCAGTCGTAAGATTCTTATATAAGTTTTCAATTAAAGTCCTCTGTCTTCACAGTATGAGCGTTTTAGCATGCAATTGCTCCTAAAAATGAAGTGCGTATTAGTCAATTAAAACTGGTTAGACCACCTATTCTCCTCTAGTAAATTCTTGGCACTGTGTCTGGAGCAGGGGCGGGTAGAGGGAGGAGACACTGCAGACAACTAAAGAGGATTGGATTAGTAACACTTTATCCTTTCTGGCGGAAGCCCAGGTCCATCCAAAGTGCTCAGGATTAGACCATATTCACACTTCTGCAAAGCTTATTGGCAGATAGGGTACACAAAGAGAGTCTGCTAGCCACTTTCTTTGGATCAGAAGGTCTTCCTGACACAACTAGCACTGGCCGATACCTAATCGGTGACCCAACAGATCACTTAGCAGGTCTGAATTCTACTTGAATCAAGGAGGATGGGTCAGATTATGATATGGAAAGCCAGTGCACCAGCCATAGTGAGAACCTGCACGGCTCTGTGTATAAAAGAGGGAACTCAACTTTATAGAGTGAAAATAAATTTGTGGTATACTGCCAGTTTAGCTTTCCCAGGCAGAGGATCTTCCGCTGAAGCACAGACCCTGCATGTCTTGCACCAGCAGAAAGGGGTGAGTTCAGCATCTGATGGAAGAATGCAACATTCATTTTTTCTTTGCACGTATTTAGGAGTCAACGTAGGGGGTTTGCACTGCCAGTATGTGTCCCTTTCAGTCAGGAAAGAAATCTACCAGCTGCACCAACTGGACTTGAATTCTCAATTACATTTAAGTCATGGAACTGTGAATAGCGAGCATGTGATTTCTACAGACCAGAAAGGTGCCGAAGGGAAGTAATGCTTCCTTCCTCTGAACAGGCTGCCTAAAGAACCCAATGAGAGGCCACACTTAGCAGGAATGTAGGGCTGACCAAGTCAAAGACCCAAAGGGTCAACCACTGTCGAAACACTGGGTACAAACCCTCTACCTACAGAGATCCCCCATCCATGGCAGTCCAAACCAGCTCTTGCAACCCCTCACACATGAGTGAAGCATCATCCATAACAATTTAGCACAAGACGTAGTAAGATTAAATCTGATGCAAGGAAGCGGGCGCCAGCTCCAAGTTAAACTATTCAATTACAGCTGCAGAATCACAGGAAAAAACAATCTCAAAAGGAAGCTCAACTATTTATGTGGTCAAAGTTTAGAAGCAACACAACCTGTCTTGGGGCTGGTAACAAAACACAATGTCCCCCCACTGCTAGGGGGCTCAAATGATCTGGGTCCTGCCATCACCTTCAACACCTCCCAACTGCAGCATCCAGGTAGAACTCCTCACCACCCTCTACCCGACCACACCTGATAGTCTGTGAAACACCCAGCAAAGTCATTGGGTATATTGGAAAGAGAAACTGTTTGGTCAAAAAGCAAGGCTTGCAAGCTCCACTTCATTGTGCACTTTGTTGAATTGCAATCGGCCAAAATGATGAGAAGGAATGTGGAGGATGTGCGGAGCATATGTAAAGGATTGGAGGCAGGGGAGAAGGTGCTTCACCTCATTCTTGACCACCACATTTACAATCCAAAGCCGAGAAGAGGCAGGAAATCAGGAGGGAAGCTATGAAGTGTTCAATGCTTTACAACACCAGCAGACAGGGAGCCCCTGCTGCTGCAGTCACCGGAAGGGAGAAATACAGAACAAAAATCAATGCAAAAACAGAAAGGTCCTGGAATTTTCTGTCAGGGATAGATACTTCACTTCTTTTCTCTTTTCTTTTCATTTTCATTCATGGCCAGGATAATCATGAGTTTTCGAAAAATGGTGATGAAGTCCAGGAAGAGATCCACGCAGTGCCAGATATAGTCCTTGTCTCCAAACTCTGCTTTCTCAATGATAAGCTGAGTATCAAACAGGAGGAAGCCACACATAACCAGCAATCCCAAGTACAGGTTTGCCTTAAACATAAAAACAGATCCAATGAAAATGTTCACCAAGGAAGCCATAAGAAGTAGACTCATTGCTGACATCAGGATACCTCCTAGGTACAAGAAGCTCCGTCGTTGAGCATACACAGCACTGAGGGAAAAGCAAGTAAAGATGACAGTCGTACCAAGGAAAGCTGTTGGGATGATACTTGGGTTAACAGATGTAACAAAATCCAACGCTGGTCCCAAGCCAATGCCTGTAAAAAAGGCAAACCCAGCCAGAATGGCCAGCCTCTCCTTTTCCACCTCAGGACTGTGTGGTGTGAACATCAACCACAGCATCAGCCCCAGCGAGGCTGCCAAGGACAGGAATCAAGCCTGGGACACTCGGGTGACCACAGGAACATAGGCACCTGCTGTAGCCACAAACATGCAGAGGGCAAAGCTGGCATAAACTTTTTTCAGGTGCTGCTGGGTGGAGTATGAAATGTGTGAAAATTTAAAGAGAGCATCAAAGTTGATGCTGCGGTCGAAGACGTTCATTGTAGCGACTGGTGTTGCAACTGAAGTCACTTCAGGAAACGTGGAATCTGTTCCTGTACTGTCCTGAACACTACACGGTAATCCCTTTAAAGGAATAAAGTGGGCCATCTTGGAAAAAAGATCTACGACAACTAGAATGGTGTTAAATCCACTACATGGAGGCAGATCAGTAATGAAGTCAAGAGACAAAGTGTGCCAGGGCGTAGGTGGAACATCCAAAGGTTGTAAAAGACCAGCTGGTTTCTTCTTCTGGCTTTTGTTTTGGGCACAGATTCCACAAGATAGTACAAATGATTTAACGTCTTTTCGCCAGGTGGGCCGCCAAAATTGCCTCTTAATTTTAGCTTCAGTTTTTGCGACCCCTGGATGTCCTTCAATCAGCGCATCATGATAGTTGGAGATGACTAATTCCTGTAGCTCCTTGTGTGGTATGAATAGACGACCTTGATAGTACGGTAGTTCATTGATAACTGAATAATCTTGGCCTTTCTTTACCCAGTCCTGTAGGGCTGCTGGATTAAAACATTGCTTGATTTTTGAATGAATGTCTTCTAGAGTTTGTAGAGTAGTTATGCCAAGGATTCTTTCTTCTGAAATGATAGGTACAGGTTCCGAGTTCGAGTATGCTTCTCCCATTCCTATTCGGGATAGGGCATTGGCCTTGCCATTTTTAAAACCTGGTCGGTAAGTGATCACAAAATTGAATTCTGCAAAGAATAATGGCCATCTATGTTGACGTGATGATTGGGCCTTGGCTGTCTTCAAATATTGCAAATTCCTGTGATTACAGTGATGGTATGCCTGGCGCCGAGAAGATAATGCCGCCAAGCCTTGAAAGCAGATTTGATGGCCAATAACTCTTTATCGGTAACCGCATAGTGCCGAGAATTTTCTTGACCAGAACGCTACTGGATGAAGTTGGCCGGTTTCCGGATCCTTCTGAGACAGTACAGCTCCCATGGCTAAACTGGATGCATCAGTTTCAACTATGTATGGAAGCTCAGGGCGAGGATGTTCTAAAACAGGTGCAGACGTGAATTTCAGTTTTAGATCTTGGAAGGCTTTTTCAGCTTCTTCAGTCCACAAGAAGCGCTTGTTCTTTTTCAAAAGTGCTGTGATGGTATGTACAATATGAGAGAATTCAGGGATAAATCTCTGGTAGAAATTAGCAAAGCCAAGCATGCTTTGAACTGCTTTAACTGAACTGGGTGATGGCCATTTGAGAATGGCATCCACTTTTCGAGAGTCCATTCGAACTCCATTTGGGGTCAAGATAAATCCTAGAAATTCAACTTCTGTGGAATGAAAGACACATTTATCCAACTTTGCATACAACTTGTGCTGGCGTAATTTTTCAAGGACTGCTCGAACGTGCTTAACATCTTGAGGAGGAGTACACTAGAATGTCGTCTATGTAAACAACAACACAGATGTCAATGAGTTCGCGAAAAACATAATTCATAAAATACTGGAAGGCTGCCGGTGCATTGCACAACCCGAAAGGCATCACCTGATATTCGAATAATCCGTACTTGGTGCGAAAGGCAGTCTTCCATTCATCGCCTTTCTTCACGCGTAACAGATGATATGCCCCACGGAGATCTAACTTAGTATAGATACAAGCATCCTTAACTTGGTCCAGTAATTCGGGGATCAGAGGCAAAGGGTATCGGTTTTTTACCGTAATTTGGTTTAATGCACGGTAATCTATAAATGTTCTAAGGTCACCTTCCTTTTTAGGTACGAAGAACAGAGCTGAGGATGCAGAGGACTTGGATGGGCGAATTAAGCCATTAGCAAGGTATTGATCCAGGTATTGTCGTAGGTGAAGGTTTTCAGGCTCCGTAAGGGCGTAGATCCTGCTGCATGGGGATTGTGCACCGGGTACAAGATCGATCTGACAATCGTAAGATCTGTGAGGTGGTAAAGTGTTTGCCTGTTCTTTCTGAAAATCATCCAGATATTCTTGATATTCCTGAGGTAACTGAACAGGTGGGTTAGTGACGGTGGCCAGGCCCTTGTTCAAGGTTTTTTTTTGGTAACAGGTGTGTGTACAATCTGGGAAGGTCATTCTCTTCTCTCGCCATTCTATACAAGGATTATGCGTTTCCAACCATGGCATTCCCAGAATTATTTGGAATTGTGGAGCCTTGATTAAGTCAAAAACAATGCTTTCTCGATGTCCATCTTGACCTAACAGTGTCATCTCTGTAGTGGAATGAGTTACTGGCCCAGAGGCAATTTCAGTTCCTTCCACGGTTGTGATGACATCTGTAGTGGTTCTTTTGCAAGAGATAGGTTCATCCTTGAAGCCAGTTCTTGATCCATATAGTTTCCTATGGCCCCGCTATCTATGTATCCTCTTACTGCGTGCATACGTGATGGCTGCCTAGGATCAATGAGGACCATTGGCACGATTAGGTGCGAGGTCTGAATGTCCTTCTTTAAGCTCGGCAAGTGGACCTCTATGCTTGTCGGGCGTGGTCGTTTCCCGGATCAGACTCTGTTTGACTCTTGTCTGCAGCTCCTACCACCTTTTTGGGTGGTTTTACCGGGCAATCCCGTAGAAAATGTCCTGAGGTTCCACAGTACAGACACAAGTACAACTGTTGTCTTTTTCTCTTTCCTTCTGAGTTAAAGGTCCTCTAACCCCCCCCCCCGATCTGCATGGGTTCCAGTGCATCCGTTCCTTTGGGGGTAACATTGGGTTTAACCAACACTCAATTCTCGAACTTAGCTCGATCCGCCTTTCTATTCTGAAGTCAGTGATCTATCTGGACCACTAAGTCTATATATTCAGCACAATCCTGAGGTGGGTTCACAACTTGAGCCACCAAAACTTCTTTGAGTTCTCCTCGCAGTCCATGATGGAATAATGTAATTCGCTTTACCTCGGCCCATCCTGTTTCCAATACCAACCTATTGAAGGTAGCGATATAGGTTAGTAGATCCTGGTTACCCTGTCGCAGGGACAAAAGTTCGTTGTCCAGGGCCTGTCCCTGTGAATGTCGGGCGAATAGTCTTTCCATGCTCAATTGAAAACCCTGAAAGTCACGAAGAAGAGGGTCGTCCTGGTTGACTAGAGGAATCGACCAATCGGCTGCGCTACCACTGAGATATGATAATACGAAGGCTACTTTGGCTTCATCATTTGGAAAGGCTCCAGGTCTGCATAAAAAGTGCAGGTGGCATTGATTCATAAACACGGCGAACCTTTTGAGGTCCCCAGCAAAGCGTTCGGGCGGAGCTAAAGGAATAGTTCCTGGTAGGATTACTTGCACAGGGTTGCTTGATGAAACAGGAGTTGTGTTTCCCCCTAGTCCAGGCAGGGGTGTTTGTCCAGCCTGGCTTTGCAGCAATTGCCTAGCAAGGTCATTAGTTCGCTCCTTTGACAAAATCAGTTCTCTCCTAAGCGCATTAGTTTCTTGGCGGGCAGAATGTACTTCAGCCCTTAGTTCCCCTAGTAATTGGGCCAGTTGGTCAGTTTCTGAGGTCTCCATAACGCCCGGGTGGGATTTTGTGGGTAGGCTTTGTGTTCTGTTACGCTCACCTGGCTCCCACAGGGGCGTCGATCGGAACTGGACAGCTGCGGTTTCCACCCACGTGACGCGTAGTGCAGAGATGACAGACTGGACTGGCCCACCTAATCTCGTCTGCTTGACCCGAAGAAGTATTCTCCTGAAAGTGGAGAAAGGGAATTAGCCACCCGTGAATTTGAGTGATAACTCCCACCCACTGTTTTCCCCTCTAATCACCTCCGATGTCTCTTTTTATAGTCTCACCTTAGGTTTTTAAAGGATGAGCTCTCCATCCTGCGTAGAATGCAGGGGCGCGTAGATAACCAGTTACTTCACTGGTCCGAAGGAATTGGAGAGTTCCAGAACAATATAGACTCTGAGGTTCCTGGCGAGGAGCCGTAAGTATATAGTTCGTAAGAGTTCAAAATGTCTGACTTTCACTCTTGTCCGATTCCTTGCAGCTTGCAGCTTGACCCTAGAGAAGATTGCCTCGTGCGGCTGGTAAAGTTCAGGTAAGAGTCTGTATTATCCAACACTATCCAGTAAATGACAACTGTATGTAATCTGTTGCTTTCTCCCTTATTACAGGTGCAGAGCGAGAAATTATGGCGTTTTGAGGAATAATACCTTCGGCGGTAAAATCAGGTAACTCTATTATGGTGAAAGAGATTCCCTTGGTTTGTTCTTTTGGCTCACCTGGCTGTTCTTATGTTCCCCTTAGGTGCCGGAGTTCAGCGAAGATGAATGGAGGATGCGCCGGCCCGTGGAGATGAAGAATGCCTCAGGCGGTAAAATCAGGTAAGTCTATTGTGGTGACTAATATTGCCTTATTATTCTCTCGGCTCACCTTGCTGTTCTTTATTCCCCTTAGGTGCCGGAGTTTGGCGAAGAAAGGATGAAGACAGAGGTGGATCGTCCAGGTGCTGCGAAGACTGGTGAGTATAGCGCGGCGCTGCAGCAGGCGATGCCACGCGCATCAAATAACGTATTTCTTCCTATTCGAAGGCGCGATAGATCCAGAATCAGGAGAGGAAATAAATATTGTTCTTGTTCTAACCTTTTTCCTTCTTTCTCCCTTTTTTCTAGGAGCTCCAGACTTGAGGCGGGCGTGGCAGAAGACTGGATGCTGGCTTGCAGGCACGGTGAGCGTTACGCTGCAGGATGCACAATAACGCGAAGCGTGAGCAGCTCTTCGGGCGTGGTTTAAATAGCCTTCAAAGTAGTCCCAGGTAAGAAGTTCCCAAGACCACACCCGAGTAAGAAAATAGTCCCTGAAATAAAGTAGTCCCCCTTCAGACTTCACATTGGTTTGAATGCTGAGCAGCATGGTCTGCATGAGGTAAGTGAAAGCAAATGAGCCTGGCGCCTATGTTGCCAGGACTGACCCCTTCTATGAGCCTGGCGCCTACGGCGCCAGGACTGTACCCAGATAGCCCTTAGCCGGGGCTGCTGGGTTTTTCCCAAGTATCTGGATGCCTGCTCCCGGGACAGATGGACCTGGTCCGGATGCCAGGGGGTAGGAATCATGACAGATATTTAGGAGCTCTACCCCCCCTTTTCCCACAAAAACACTGTAACAGACAACAGACTAACACCAGAGCCGTTTACCTGACATGTCCCAACACTCGGGTCAGGCAGAGTCAGGCAATCGACAAATGACGGCCATTTACCTTCCCCACAGGGATAAACAGCAGAGCATGAAAGCACACTTCGAGCAAGGCCGAACGCACGAGGAGACAGCTACACGAAACCTGGAGTACAATGTCATGATGCCTACCCCCGGAGCACCAGGCCAGGCCCAGCACCCCCGGAAGCAGGCATCATGCCCTCGGGTAAAAGCCCAGCGGCCCCTTATAGGGGCTCTTTGGACTCAGTCCTGGCACCTTTGGCACCAGGCTCATGTTGGACATCAGTCCTGGCGCCATAGGCGCCAGGCTCATAAAGGGAGGTGTTTTGTGCACTTACCTGATGCAGACCATGCTGCACGCTTCAGGCCTCCCTGAGACCTGAAAGGGACTATTTTTTCATAGGGACTATTTTTTCACTAGGGCGTGGCCAGGGAAGGATACATACCTAGTTGGGGAAGGATACATACCTGGTACTTCTTTGGAGGCTATTTAAGCCACGCCCAGACAGCAGCTCATGCTTCGCGTTGTTCTGCTTCCTGCAGCTTAACGCTCACCGTGTCTGCTCCTGCTCCTGGACTCCAGCCATGCCCGCCTCGAACCTGGAAGACCTGCAAGGAAGGAAGAGAAAGGTGAAAACCAAGGACTATTTCAAACTTCTTACCTGCATCCGGAATCTTTTCGCCAGCATCCCTGAAGAAAGATTTAAAAGCATTGCGTTGCTCGCTGCAGCGCCACGCTTCACTCACCTGTCCTCGAGACATCTCCCGGCTCCATCGCGGCTGTCAGTATCGGACGCCACATCTCTGCACCTAGGGGAGAGAGGAAGAAACAAAAGGTGAGCAGAAGGAACACAGAAGGAAAGCCTGATTAACAGCCATAATACTTACCGGATTTCTTCCACATTTCGGGTCAGCGCCGCCCCGTTGGCCGGTACCGTACCCCGGCCCCTATGGGGAAAGGACAAGAGACATTTCTGGGGAATGATAAGGACATTTAGAGGGATCGCCCTCATCACTACTCACCTCGGCAGTTTAACCCCTCGACGCATCGCCTTCATTCTGCACCTGAAATAAAGGACAGATCACAGGTTAGAAAGACAACATAAAGGGGGCCTCACTTGAACTTTGAACTTTCATACTTACGGCGCATCGCTCAGGAAAGTCAAGTGGATTTTGCCAGCGCCATTCTGAAAACCAGTGAAGTAACTGGACGAACACGCGCCCCTGCACCAGAAGCAGGATGGAGAGTTCATCCTTCCAAACCATAAGGTGAGCTTAAACCGGGGTTTGGAGGAAATTGGAGAGGAACGAAGGGGGAAGGGGGAAAGGGGGGAGCTAGCACACTATTCTGCAGAATGTTAATCCCCTTTCTCATCTGCAGAAGGATATTCCTACGGGCCAGGTAAGCACGATTTGGAGGTCCTGTCCAATCGGTGTTCCGGGTCCTGCGCATCACGCTAGAAGAGGCCACAGCAATCCAGACTAGACCAGCGCCCCCGTGGGAACCAGGTGAGCGTTACATACAATGGGAGAAGAAAAGCAGTGAGACCTGAAAGGATGACAAAGGGTGAATTGCCCTTGCCCTTTTCAACTCAAACCCGCAAAACCTCCAAAAGGGAGATCGGAAAAGCGGGAGTTACATCTGGCGTGCGGAGCAACAGAGGTCAATAGTACACGGGGCCTCCTGCAGTGATAACGCTGGCAGAGTGGTACTCTCCTTGACTCCAGAGAACCAAGAAGCCATCTTGTTCAGCACAGCCAGTGAGTCGGAGGAAGCTGATATCAATCCGAACTGTGTTAAGCCCAAGGTTGCGAAGAAAGGACTTGTGTGTATGTTTGAACTTTAAAGAAAGCCCAGTTGAAGTCCAGGTGCAGATGGGTCCGGTGCCATGTGGGCGCTTATTCGAAAGGCTCTGACCGGGACCTGTTTTATAAACTATAAATTACAACAACCAGAAAGGACTAGGAAAGGGTGGCGTGAGGCGTCAGAGTGATCCAACAAGGGTCACGTCAAATCCCTGTACAATCGAAAGTCTCTGACCCATTGCTAGAGGAAGGCTAGGGGAAGGGAACCCCACTTTCCACTACAATTGTGAACTATGATAATTGGCAAATGTGAACCCGACAGAGGGATGCCGAAAGAAAGCTGAAGAGAAAGAAAACACGCTTTCTGACAAAACTGAGCAATACATGAGCTGTGTTAAAGAAAGGCCGAAGTGAACCAGATGGAGGGAGGCCTGTTTTTGCAAGAAAGGATCCAAGCCTGGCAGAGGGAGATCCGAGGGGTGAAGAGCAATCACCCAGAGAACATTTGTTTGTTTGTGACTTCTAATAAGCAAACCTTCTAAGGCAAGATACTTTTGCAGGAAGAGACTTACCAACTGAAGGGATTTTGGTTTCGTTGAACTGAACTGTGAACCTCGTGCATTTCGAGGCCCAGGAGTGTGCTGTGCTCTAGAGACCCGCCTTGTCCCATGCTTCAAACGTGGGGAAGGGAGACCCAGCCATACCATACTGACTTATCATTTTGTGAATACTTCTTTCTTTTCTGGTGAACATTATCCCACACTCTTTTTTGTAACCAGTAGTAAGAATTGGCAATAATTTGTTTAGTATAGACCCTTTTTATTAGACAAGACGCCACTAGGACTAGCTTATTATTATTTGGTGGTCGTAGCTTGCTCCCATCTTAGATTTAGGTTTAGATTAGGCATTTATCTCACCAATTATACAGTTCAATAAACACCCTTGAACTGTAATCACTTGCGTCTGTCTTTACTGTTGCCACCATGAGTTCCTTACACCTCTCATATTTCAGGGTCCCCCAACTTGTTTCGGTTGAGTTGCATCCCACGCTTGACACCAAATGTGACACAGGCATGGTATCAAGAGAGAGACAGACTCATAGATGTTAGTTTCTTTTGTTTAAACATTTTTCAAAGCATTTGTTTATTTACATTTTTGGCAATCACTTTCATACAGTATCAGCAACAAGTCCGATTCATCTGGTAAAATCATGTGAACACACCAAAGGCAATTAATGAAGGGAGAATTAAAAGAAAGAAAAGTACAATGTAGAAGCAGAGACAATTGGCAGAGGCAGGAGCACAGCACCAATATCAAATAGTGTAGATATGAGCAATGGGTCATGCATCACAGTCTCCTTGTCTTATCAAAGTGATTTCCAAAAATTGCACAAGTGCAAAATTAAGTTTGATGTCCATCCCCTGTACAGTGCTTCCCACCAGGCCTCTGCGTCCGTTCCATATTGTCTTTCCATTCATTTGCACAAAGGAACCATTCTCAAGGTCCTTAGATTTGGGCAGAAGAGGAGTAGGTGCTTTAAGGTTTCCTGGGCAGTCGTACACAGGCGGCATCAGTCATCCGAGACCTCTTCTCCATATCTATGAAGGGCTACCTTAGTCCGTAGGATGTTTAAGCGAAACCTGAGGAATAGATCTTGCTGTTTCGTGTTGGGGGATTTCTTCAGGTAAAGTGGTATCTTATTTAGGGAAGCTGTTAGTGTTCCTGAAAGTGTTTGCACTTTTGAATTCAATCTTCTTTGTTCTGTTTCCTGCCAGTCCCCCCATAGGGTCTTTCTAACCAGCAGAGGGTTCTTGCACAGCTTTTCCATAGACAGCCCAGGTTTGATTGTCATGCCGCCGACTCCTAAACGCCACTGGCGGCTGTGGAACGCTTGGCGCTGGCGGCGCCATTAATTTGTTCTGCTTTGATTTCCCCACTTCCTGGTTAGCGGTCTAGCCTTTCTCTGTCTCCCCCAATTCCGTATTTAACCCCGCCTTCTTTTCCACTCAGCGCGTTGCAACTTTTGTTGTCGCTCCGCTGCTGTGTTTTTGCTCGCTAGTGCCTTTTTGACCCTTTTTCGGGTCTTCGCTATCTCTCTCTCCCTGTTTTTCCCCCTTGATTTCTGTATTCCTGCTATCCGCCCTCTCCGGTCCTGTTGCCTCGTTCCTCCATTTTTCTTCTTCCATGTATTTTTCCCCTTCGCCTTCCAGTTTGTTGTTTTGTTCTCTTTGCTACTCCTCTTCCGGGCCTCAGCCCGCTTCTTTGTTCTGTTTCCTTCCTGCCTTCCCCTTATCCTGCTGTTTTTATTTACATTTTATCTCCGTTATCCCTGCTTGCACGGATTACGGCGCTCTCCTCACCCAAGGACCGCCCTCCGCCACAAAGTCACTATGGCACTCTACTCACCCGAGGACTGCTGTCCACTTCAGTGCTACTGGATCCTCACTGTTCAGGACTTCCATTCCACCAAAGATCCGGGCCACCTTTCCATCTGACTCCAGGGGCATACGATCCAACCATCTATCCACTGCAACAACTGAACTCTGAGAGGTTCTTTTAAGCTGGTGCTTTTTTCCTCTCCATTTGGTCCCTGCAGGAGGGAGGTCCTCTGCTGCCCTGTATAACAGGGTATCAGTGTGGCTTCTTACCGCGGAAGACCGTACCTCTTCACAAGAAAGAAGAAGCCAAGGAAGAAGGTACACAGACACAAACTCTCATCTGAAGAGACAGGTGAGGAGGAAGGGGAGGTGGACACGGATATCACAGACATACAACCTTCCTTTGCTGAGCGTGATATTTATAGAGTCATTTGACAATCGGTTTGCCATGCAGTCAGTATCGGGTCTTGTCTTCCAACTTTTTATGCGACCAAGATATCAAACTGTGGTGGGTGGGTTGCAAGGATCTACTTTTTTGGAATAAACAGAGCGAGTTCCAGACCACTCTTACATAGAGAGATAAGAGACCCACTTCATGCCTGATTATGGCCTGGGCACACACGCTGGAAAACTCAGGACCTTTTTCCAAAAATAACCCTCCAGGACCTCCCAGGTTGCCCAAGGGAGAACTAGACTGGCCTCAGTTGCATAGGTGAGCGATGGTACCACCTTTTGGTTGTAGAACTTTATAATTGGGACAAGCGAGAATTTACAGTACTCACACCCAATCACTCGGGCACGCACCATTAGATTTATTACTTTTTCCTTAAGCAGTTTGCCTATGGAGCATCGCAGGCACTGGTGCTTATTGTCACTCCTAGGTATTGTATATGTTCTACAGGTCTGATCCGGTTTCCGTTCAGCAGCCAACTTTGCTGTTTCCTTTTCCTCCTCTGCAAGTTTTTCACAATAATGATGTCAGATTTGTTTCCGTTGATCTTTAAATCATTTTGGAGAACATAGTTTTGCAAGAGGTCAAGTTTCCTCTGTAGACCGATTGGTGTGAGGTCTAGGAGCACTATCTCGTCTGCCTATAGAAGCCACCCCACTGCTGTTTCATTTATACTTGGTGGGAAGGGCCAGCCCTGGCATAGAACTTCTTTCAGGTCTTCTATGAAGAATAGAATAAAGCTGGGGCCATCGGATAGCCCTGTTTCAATCCTTTAAATGTTGGCATCATTTTGGTTAGTGTCCCTGCTTGATCATGTCTAATTTGCATTGATGTATTGGGATATAGATCTTTTATCGCCGAAAGCAAGTCCTTTGAACACCCTCTAGTTTCCAGTTTGGACCACAGTCTCTCTCGGTTTATGCTATCAAACGCATATTCAAGATCGATGCAAGCTAGATATATTTAGCTTGGTCCCTTACTTGCTCTCATCTTCAACAAGTTGATTAATAAGAGATTCAGGTTGCATCTTACTTCTTTAATGAAGCCCGTTTGGCGGTAGTTGTAGCATCCTGCTTGTGTAGACCAATCGTTCAGGCGTTTAAGTAGAAGGAAGTTGAATAGTTTCCCCAAAACATCTAGGAGCGCGATTGGCTGATAGTTTTTAGGGTAATTTCTGTCACCCTTTTTGAGGATTGTCACCACCACCATGGTTTTCCATGAATGTGGAACTTGACCTCTCGACAGGGTTCTCTGGAACAATACCACACAGAAGTCCGCCCAGGACTCCGGAGCAGATCTCAGCATCTCGTTGGTGAAACCATCAGGGCCGGAGGCACGTGATTGCTCCCCTTTTTTATTTGCGCTAGTATTTCCTCTCTATCAAACGAGATATTCCATTTCTGTCTTGGGCTAGAGAGTGAGGCTTCCTCATGTTGATTGTATGGAGCATACAACTTCCCAAAGTAAGTCACCCAGCTATTTTCTGATATTGGGTTTAGCTGGAGAGAGGCATTTGTTGAGCCTTTCTCATTGATGAGTTGCCACAAGGTCCTAGTGTTGGACTTGTTTAGTGCCCTTAGCATTGTTTCCACATTGTTTTGGTACATTGTGGCTTGTGTGAATTAACCAGTTTTTGTATTTTTGTTTCCTCTTCCCCGATCAGGTCATACCTGCTCGTCAGAGGAAAGTCCGAGAACGTTCATATTTCCCTCTGTAGTTGTCTCTTTTGGATAGCCCCCTCTTTGTAATAGGAAAGGAATGAAGCAGTTTGAAAAGTGGCCTCGAAGTATTTTTCTCTGAACAGTGCAAGGGCAGAGGTGTATTCAACCCCCACCTCATGGCTTATCTACTTTGCCAGTAGATGTTCTGTCAAGTGAGGGATGTCATCAGGCTTCAATCTCAATGTGTGGCACCCACCTTCCGCTTCCACCGTTTGTTTCCATGGAGTGGTTTCCTTCTTTTTACCGACCATTATGGCTAAATGATCAGTTCGTGATCACTGTGTGTAGTAGGCGAGATGTTTAGTTGCAATATTTGGCTACTCATGTTGCTGGAAACGAAGATTTAGTCCAAGTTAGCACTACTAGTGCCATTTATCCAGGTTGGTGCACCTGGGATATCTCCAGGCGTTTGGCCATTTAGCATAATCAGGCATCTGTGATCTGTAGCCTCAATCCACTCATTAGTTCTTTGAGCTTGACAACCATTTTGCCCCCTTTCCCGTCTCTCGACTGCAGTACCCGATTTCAGGCAGTCTATTTTTATGTCCCCGCGCAGGATCACTACTGGCTCAGCTTTAGCATGGTAAGCCTGATCTACCCAGGTCATCACTGTATCAGTGAAGGTACTTAATTCCACTGACTCTGGGTTCCAGTAGATGTTGAATATATGCATACATTTCTGTGTCCCACTCTCAGAATCTATGCTTGATAGCACCAGTAGTTGAATATGAGAGTTTGGATTGATGGTTTCGATAACTTCCAAATTTACGTCATCTCTTGTTAAGGTTAATAGGCTAGAGGTTGTGCGGCCCTGGTTTCTTTTCTTGGATTTGTTTTGATGCACTGAGAATCCGTCTAGCAGAGGAAGATCTGACAACCAGGTTTCCTGCAGACACATTATATCAAGGCTGGCTGCGACAAGATCCAATTCTTGGAAGAGGTGGGAGAAGCCTCTGGTGTTCCATGAGGTGATCCTCCAGGTATAAGGTGCCCACTTCATCTGGCTCTTCGACTGGGGCTTCAGAACCAATGCTCTCACCAGTTTCTAGTTTAAAAACCTTTATTTACTAAGGTTTCTGGCTTGGTGTAATGCCTAACTGGCCCCAACTGTAAAGGGATGGTTCTGAAGGCACGTCCTTTTTTACACACACTCCAGAGTGAATACAATCCTCTAGGGAAATAGACCAGGAGATAGCTTTGTAAGGATAACAAGGTTTAATTGTACAGAATACAAATATTAGCAGAGTACTTTGCTGCAATAGAACGCTCTAGTTCCACAAGACATGACAATGCATTATAAGGGCCCAACTTATCACTGATGATATCAAATATAGGGTCTGAATTTGCACTTTTCATTGGGTGGGCCGTATACATAATCCTGCTCCATATGGGATGCCAGGCTACAATTGGTTGGTTCTTACACCATCGGCCAGGCTCTACGTGGGTCAGCTGGGCTCATGTTGGAGTCTGTTGAAGGTCGGGTCACTCAAAAAATACAGCAAAGGACTCA
This sequence comes from Ambystoma mexicanum, assembly GCF_040938575.1. Classification (NCBI taxonomy): domain Eukaryota; kingdom Metazoa; phylum Chordata; class Amphibia; order Caudata; family Ambystomatidae; genus Ambystoma; species Ambystoma mexicanum. Next base: position 413,471,826 of record NC_090934.1, on the reverse strand, counting down.
GCTGCAATAGAATGCTCTAGTTCCACAAGACATGACAATGCATTATAAGGGCCCAACTCATCATTGATGATATCAAATATAGGGTCTTAATTTGCACTTTTCATTGGGCGGGACGTATACATAATCCTGCACCATATGGGATGCCAGGCTACAATTGGTTGGTTCTTCCACCATCGGTCAGGCTCTGCGTGGGTCAGCTCGGCTCATGTTGGAGTCTGGTGAAAGTCGGGTCACTCAGAAAATATAGTGTTGCTGCTAAACTAGCACACTAATGCTACTTACTATATCACTGTGGCATGTGCCTGGGCAGTGCGGGGAATGGTGCCAGGGGGAAGGGAGAATGAAATACATACTGTCACTGACCCACACATTCTGGGCTTCGTTGATACCGCACCTCTCGCACTCAAGGTCTCCACCCTGGGTTTGATCTTTAATGCATCCCTCCCTGTACCTTGTGTTACAAAGGATGTGTTTCATGCGGGTGGTAAAACAGTTGCGCATGCTTAGATCTTTTATGGACACTTGATTTGTGTTAGGGCAGGGGGGTCTTTTGCTTATCATAGAGTGCAGGGGTGTAGGGGTCGGGTCAGTGGTGTGGGGCTGGCTTTGGGCTGGCAGGGTGGGCGTTAGAGGCCTGCTGGCAGCTTAGTGGTGATGAACGGGTGCTGCGCGGTGCCTGGTGTTGTCTCAGGCTCTTGCAGGGCGCATTCCTTTGAAAGATACTAAATGTTTGCAACAGTGAAGGGACATGGGGGAAGTGGACCTACATGAGAACTGGTGGTGTGCATTCATTCTGCCCTAATAATGTTGGGACTAGTGAAATCTTTCCATGGAGCTTGGCTGGAGTAGCGTGGTCATGCAAGCCTGTGATTTCGTGATAACAACAAAATGGCGTTTCTTTCTATGTGTCTTCTAATGCCATGCAACTGATGTTCGCGCTATATTGCTTTCACAGTGAGTTTTCACAGTGCGGTTCTCTCCCCCCTTGTACACAACACTACCTCATAGGGGATTCACCTCACCTGAAAGCACTTAGGGGGTGGGATATACTCATTTCCATCTCAACAGTTCCCTTAACTGATGTTTCTGAAGGCCGTCGATGTCTGATAGTCCAAAATAAAAGACTGTCTGTGGCTAAACCTATGCTTACCTTCACTCTACAAAACATTTGATAGGAAGTCTTTAAAAAGGAAATAAACAGTGGTTCAACATAAATAGGACTACAAGGTTGCTTTCAGGTGGTCTTCTCACCAGGTGTAGTTTGTTCAATGTCACAAAAATGAGTTGAATCAAAAGGGGATGTTCGTAAGACCTTCTCCACAAAGCCCTTGCAATATTCTCAAATACTTTCAGTGACTTTGGCTCCTTTGGGTTACTTTCCCCAAGCTTCAACATGTCCAAGTTCCAAACACCACAAAAGAAATATAACAGTTCCTTTTGAAACTTCCCAGGGTTCCCTTCCACAAGCTTCAATCCTTTCAACACAACAAAGCAATAACTATCCAACTTCACTAGGACTGTCAGGGTTCCTTTCCCCAAGCTCAGCCCCCGTTCAGTTTCCAACCCAAATTAAGTTTTTGCTTATACTTCAATATTATGAAATAATAGGTATTCCCCTTTGTTAGGCATCTCAGGAGTTCCCTTCCCCAATCTTAGGCCCCTTTTGCGTCAAACACAAGTTCAGTTTGTCAGGATGTACCTTTCTTTTTATATACAGCTCTTTCACACACACTTCACTTGTGGGATACAATCAGAGATGGGTTCTTTGCTCTTCCCAGGCATGACCACTCTGATCCGTAACTCCTCTCTGTATTCCTTGCTCCTACTTTCCTTTACTTCTTCATCGTGCACATTTGCACCTTCCCTATGCTGTTCCTTTTTTATGCTGTGCACTCTTGCACCTTCCTTTGCTTTCTTATTGTGCCTCTTGCGCATGTGAGAAACCTGAGGGTGCTCTCACTTATAGACCCTGAGGAGCCTTTATTCAGGTGGCCAGGGAGAGGCCATTGCGCTTGCATCCCAACCCTGGGGGCGGGCAAGCGAGGGAGGATCACCTGGGCAGGGGGTCCTTGGGGACTGCAAGAGGAACGCACTGTGGCAAGACACGGTATCCCCCCTTTTCTGACACACCCCTACCCGACATCCCCTCAGTTGTTATGGGATATTGCCACCAAAGTCCCATCCTAACCCAGCACTTTCCCTTAAGGAAAAGAAGACAAAAACATTATGGGAAAACAAAACCGTCCCTAAATCTGAACGCAAACTTTATCTCTCGTTCCTTGAAACCCGGAGGATATCATACAAACATAAGACAACCCATTTATCCACAACCAGGCATCTACCTCCCCCATCCTGACACTAAATTACATGGTTTTTCCATAATCCCTGTGAAACACTACAATTCCCATAATTCCTATTTCCACTTTGACTGCCAAAGAATTGGGATGAGGAAGAGACAACAGAAGTACTGAAGATTACCAATAGGAAAATACAAGCAGCAGCCCTACCTACTGTATGGCAAAGTCCTGCTAACGAGGACAGGCAAGCTCAGGGACAAGACCATTATCACCAACACCTGAAGCCTGTTAAGGAGCCAGCAAGGTATAAAAGGTGGGGCAGAAACATCCAGTTGAGCAAGCTGGCGATGCTGGAAGGACCGTGGACGCTAGGAGGAAGAAGCAGCAGCAGCTGGGAGAAGCCTGGAGAGTCCGGAGGAGGACGTAGTACCAGGACACTAACCCTGAGAAAAGGGGGGGCTGCAGTGTGGCGTGTGAGCCATGTCTCCAAGGAGCCAGAACAGGGACAGCTGCAGTTTGCTGGCAGTGCCCAAGCCAGTGCTTGATCCCTGGGTGAGCTACAGAAGTCCAGGTGGCTGAGGAGCATGTGTTGAGACCCTGACTTCAATTTGAGCCAATTGAAAGACCCGCCAGCGCAGCGCTACTGAGGGTAAGAGGTGGAGGCCCAGTGGCGTGCGTGTGGCTGAAGCAGGATGACCCCTATTGACAAGAACAGTTTAGCCAATTGAAGATCCCAAAATCGGCAAAATGCTGCCCCCGGGAGCTAGCAAAGTGGGAGCAAAATAAATGAACATGTTGTATTCTGGGACTTGTAGTGTGACAAAGCCAGGTACAGAGTTTGTTTTTTGAGCATTTGGTGAAATATTACTTTGAAAGACATAAAGCACAGGGGTGGCCTCCAGTCCGGGGACAGACCCAGGAGGGCCGCAGAGACCCAACACCAAAGTTGAGAAAGTGACATAAAGCAGAGGGGTGGCCTCCAGGCAGGGGACAGACCTAGGAGGGCCGTTGAGACCCCACACCAAAGTTGAGTGAACTTTGTGAACATTGCCAAGACAGGCCTAAGTTTGGGGAAAAGAACCCTGAGAGGCCTATTACCAGTTTTTGTTACAAGAGAGATCCAGACTTGGGTGAGGGAAGCCTGGGGGGTCTGGTGTGAAATATTGTTGTACCAGGACTATAAGAAGAATTGTGAGACAAGGAAAAGTTGTGAACATTGGTTGAAGTGGTCATGCATAGTTCAAGGCAATTCTATGCAGTTTAGAAAGTCTTCAATGTGAACATTGAAAGCAAGCGCATGTAACATTGAAAGTCAAGTGAAACATGGACTTGGGCGAGGGAAGCAAGAGGGGTATAGTGTTTTGTTTTAAGCCAAGAAAGTGCTTTTGAAAGTCAAGAGAGACCCGGACTTGTGTCAGAGAAACCTGAGGAGTCTTTTGTGAAAGATCTTGGAACTTTGTGGCACCTTTTTGAAACCATTGAAGTGACTTTGAATCCCAGGCGAGGGTAGCCTAAGAACATAGTCTGAACTGATGAATTCGGCCAACCACGTGAATTGTGTAAACCAGCCACACTGAAGAACTTTACAAACTGCCCAAGTGCATTGAACTTGGGGAATGGAGTTAACTACCAGTTACATTGCCATTCTGAATTTCTTTTGATGCACATTTTTGTTTCAATACATTTCCCTACACTTAGTTATTGTAAAAACGTGAGGGCAAGCATAGGTTTCAACATAGACTTTTGTTCTTTTCTTTATTTAGACTGACTGACTTTGGACTACGTAATTTTTTTGATGGTTGAGACTACTCCATTATAGAGATAGAGCTAGATAAGAAGTCTCCAACCCCATTCAAAACTTCAATAAAAGTACTTAAAACGTGCATCACTTGTGTCTGTATTTACTTGTGATACCATGGCTTCCTCACACGCACCTTAAATACTTACTTTTCCTTTAACGTGCTTCTTTGAACCTATCCGTTTCTTTCTCATGCTTCCCGCACAATTGACACACTGTCCTCTCTTCACTGTGCACGCTTTCCACTTGTTAAAAGTATTTGTTCCATTGTTCCTTCTTTGCACTCTTTAAATGCTTTTCTTTCACTTTACTTCTCTTCCATGCCGCAAGCGCAACTTCCTTCTTTCTATTTCTTTTATTCTGATTATTTCTTACACTTTCTGTCCTTTGCACACTTGATCTCACTTTCTGCTCTGTGTCGCTTTAAAACTGTGTCTTTCTCCTGCTCCGCTTCAGTCAAACACACACTCCTGTGTTTCTCTCTCTCACTCACCGGGCAGCGCCGCGTTGACAAGCAGTCCCTCTGCATACACTGGGTTGAGGTCAGGGTCTCACCACCTGCCTCTCAGACACCCATGAGACCGGCACACGTCCCAATGGAATGAGCATTTTACTGAACGCCACCAGCTTTATACAGGCTGCCTTACTCTGGCTCCTTGGAGGCACGGCTCCCTAACTATGCTGCAGCCCCTCGTAAACACCGGAACAGCGTCTTGTCATGCCGTTCTCCTCCAGGCTTCCCCTCCTGCTGCTCTATGCTCCTTGGTTTCTCCGGTCCGGACAACATTCCCCGCTCACTCCCCTCCTTGGAAAAAACCACACCTTTATAGTTGAAAAAACAGTCAAGTGGAGTCAGGTGTGAGTGGTCATTATTAAATGCCTGACCCTGCATGACTCTATTAGTGGGACAACTTGAGTTCTTCCTATAGTCGGTTTCCCTTACTTTCCCCATGTTGTTGGAAATGGGGAGGGGGAGATGGGGTGAGAGTGAAAATACCACATGAAGGCTGAGGGAGATTGGGTTGGGGTATGATGGGGAATGGGGGAATACCATGTCTCACCCTTGTGTATCCTCTTCCCAATCCCTTGTGACCCTCCACTCAGGTGATCCTCCCTCGCTTGACCACCTCCACAGTCGGGGTCCAAAAGAGATGACCCTTTCCTGGCCACCTGAAAGGAAGATCCTGAGGGTGTGGGTGGGAGAATACCGTCAGGTTTCTCACAGCATACAAGTGAATAGTGTCTTGATTCTATACAAAAGCCTTAGAATTAGTTTCTCTTCATAGAATGTAATCATTGGCAACACCGAGAATTTTCCAAACTTTGCATCTAAACATCTCATTTAATTTATCATGGCCTGTGTGCAAACCTTCACCCATTTCCTTGTTCTCTGGGCCTGCGGTTTGGAGAAAACCTAGATATACAAAGTTATGAACTCTCTCCAAAGACAAACCTCCTATTTGCCATAGATATGATGATTCCATTCTCTTTGCAGTAGACAGCATGATTTTTGTCTTTTCTGAGTTTATTGCCAAGTAGTTTGAATGGGCATAACTGTCAATGGCATCTAACATGTATTGCAAGCCTCTCTCCGTAAAGCCGAACATCAGGTAGTCATCAGCATAGCTAAACCATGTTACTTTTCATTTTGATAATTTAGGGGAAGCAAATGCAACGTGACTCAGTGACTCCCCGATGTCCGACATGCACAGATAAAAAATACACAGAGCCTGGATGCAACACTGTCTAACACCGCTACCGACAGAGATCCTTCGAGAAAGCAAACCTTTCCAATTGAGTCTCACCTGCATGACTGAATGCTCATGAAGAGCAATTCTAAGTCTCAAGAGACTCATAGGTATTGCCTATTCCTGTAGTTTTTTACACATGAGTTCCCTGTTGACTCTGTCAAAGGCAGACGAGAGATCAATCGTCGCCATGTATACTGAGTTGTATTTTTTATTCCATGTAAGTGATAGGAGAGACTTTAAGAGAAATCCATTTAATGTTGTTCCCATGGATTTTCTAAATCCAGTTTTTGCAACTGTCCCGTTTCGTTTGCCCAGGTTTCCAGATGTCCCAACATCAAGGTGGCAAATACCTTGCTGTCAGCATCCAGGGTGGAGATTGGACAGTAGTGTTTAGGATCAGATCCTGACCCCTTTTTATGAATTGGGACCACATGGGCAATCTGCCAGGATTCGGGAAGGCGATTGCTTGCCACCAAATGTCGAAAAAACAGAGTCAGCATGAGACCAACTCTGGGGATTACTGCAAATAACGAGATTGGATAGCTTGTTTGAACCAGGGGGCCTTGATGTGCTGATTTTACTCACAATTTCAAAAATTGTCTGCTGGTTAATTTCAAGCTTCCAATCTTCGTTGTTTTCTAAGATTTCAAATTTTTGTTTTGGATTGTCTTGAGTAAGTGCAACTTTGAATTGTGAGGCCCAATCTGGTTCGGAGACAGCATTAGCTTGGAATTCTGCCTGTGATGACATATTGCCATTGACCAATCTCCAGAATACTGTAGAATTTTTGGTACCCAAGACCTTTAACATGTTCTCTCAATCACTCTGCAAGAGAAGGCCTCTACGGCCCCTGACCCAGTTTTTAAAGTTTAAGCGTATTTATTTATGGCATGTATCCTCTTGATTTCAATCCCTGCACTAGATGACTTGATACTCTTTATTTCAGATATTAGCCTGCTTTTTCACTGTGCTAATTCTGAGTCAAACCTACGCAGATGTTTTGCTTTTTGCCCATCACAAGTGATGTGATGAGAACCACCAACCCGAGATATAACGTTGCCAACAAATGGAACAAAGGCATCCACTGTTAGTGTGTTGTATTGCCACTCCCCCGTAGTTCGCTCCAACCCCTCCTCAAATTCCCGATTTACCTGGGCGACCCTATTCGGGTTCCATGAGATGCAGTTACCTGCGGCATTCGTCACAATATCTATAGAACTTCCTCAGGGGAATTGTAATCGCTTGTTAAGAAGGAATGGTCACTCAAGGGGGTTGGGATAATAACCAATGGCAATCTCCACCCTAACAGATTGTTGAGCCTGTATTTCCATTCTGTCAGGTGTAATGGTCAGTTGAATCTTTCCGGGAGACCTCATTTAACATATATAAACACAGTCCATCCGGACAGACTGACTATTTCCCGCCACACATATTTCTATCATTATTTTCTGGAGGGCAAAAGCAGGAGAGACATTTGGAGGAGAACTACAGGGAGCGTTTAAGTCTCTGGCCAGTATTACCATACCACCTGGCGTCGTGTCATGCCAACTGTTAACCATCAAGACAACTGTCTTTAATAACTCATCCAGTGAGCAAGCCCCCTTGTGCCAATATACGTTAATGAGGTGGAGATTAATCTCCATGTTCTCTGCCTTTATTTCTCCATTTTCTACTAATCCGCTGTGGAATTATCCACAGAAATTATTTCCATACCCACACACATTTTTCTTTTTTACCAAAGTCAGAAGTCTGCCTGAATGTCGTCCAGAGCAGTTTAACCTGACCAAATTAGATACTGCTACGTAATCATCAGTACATACATCTCTAAGTAACCAGTTTTCTTGTAACATTAGACTGTGTTGCTTCAACATTTTACCCAAATCAGTGTCAGTAATCAATTTGTAGTGCCCTCTAGAGTTCAAGGAAATCAACAATATACCCTCCATACCACTAACGATCCTGGGGGGCCCTTCGCACGTTCCTTGGGCCATTCAGATAGCTCCCTATTTAGGATCTATCTTGTACCCCTACACTTTCTTTGGAGGATAATTTTGATGACATAACATTGCACCCTGATTCAGAAAGAAAGTTTGCTGAAACAATTAATTCATTTGTGAAACGTCTCTCCGTCTGATCCATTTGGGTGGACCCCTTATTTTCCATAGGCGCGGAGTATATTGTCAAGTCAAATCCAAAATGTCAAAGTGACTGAAGGTCTTTTAGAATCAAGTCAAGGACCACCTTAGAGTTAATGTAGATTAGGGCACGGTGTGATGAATCCTACAGAATCCTCAAAAAGTCCCTACCTACAGTATCCTCCCAGGTGGCCAGGGGGAGGTAGCCGCTACCTGATCCTAACCCTGCGGGTGGTATTAGCCAGGTGGATCACCTGGGAGGAGAAGGACAACAAGTGGAAGGAAGGATTCCATTAGGAGAGACGCAATAGTTGCCTTCTTCAGAAAAGGAGATTTCCATAACACCAGAATATTTAATAGCTTGTTGTCAGAGAAGACTTCCATTTGCAAAGCTACCAGCATTGAGGCTAGTGAAACCTCTGATGAATATAATTCTTCCTTGAGTCTGAATCAAACATTGATCCACCTAAAACACTCCCCTAAGGATTTCATTATTAAACAATGTAAATCAAACCAAGTTGAAGTTCCTAGATGGGAAGAAAAAGCTAATCAGAAAATTGGGGGCTTCAAGTCACACAATGCCCTAAGTACTGGGATGAAGAAGAGGGGCTCAGAGGAACTAAACTGCAAAGTGCAGTCTAGTGCTTCTAATGACTCACACGTGAGCGGGACCTTTGAATATATAAGGCCCCTCAGGTGCAGGCTATTAGAACACGAAAAAGAAGGTGGAGTTGCAGTTGAAGTGGAGGAGGAAGGACGACACCAGAGCCGCCGCTAGTTTGGAAGAGGATGTCGGTCCTGAGAGGGTCTCCAAGTTTGAAGAACTTGGTTGTAGAGATTGCGCTGTGGAAAGCGGCATTGTGACAGGCTTTTCCCCAGGAGAGAGAGGCTCTCCTAATTATGTGCGGTGCCCCAGAGGCTGGCGAGCACTGGTGTGCATTGGGAGATAGAGAGGCTCCCTTCCACATCGGCGCAGGCCACGGGAGATTCAAAACAGGCTGCCGTATGGGAATCAGGCGAGGAGGCAGAGCGAGCAGTGTCAGTGGGGCGCATGGATGCGTGTGTCAAAGCCAATGAGTTTACCAGTGAAGGTTAATCCGGTACACTCCATATGCGACCGCTGACTACTAACAACTATTTTGAATACCAAACTAGTGTAAAGCAGTTACCTTGGCGAAATAAGAATTTTGTAAATCGGCAGGAAGAGAAAGATTACAATCATGGTTATACAAGCCAACACCATTGCGAAAGTAAAGAGAGGGAAATATTAACGCAAGCTAACCAAAACCACCATTGCCAAAGTAAAGAGGGGCAATACTTCACAGAGCATGCAATCTATGTTGGCTAAGTAACAAGAGAACATTGTTGCAGGAAGAGTGAAATCATTGTTGCCAGAGTGAGGAGGAGGAAATAGTTAAACAAGATTCCAACAAGCATTGCCTAATGTCATGATGCCTACCCCCAGGCATCCGGACCAAACCCATCAGCCCCGGGAGCAGGCACCTAGACATTTAGTAAACCTCAGCTGCCCCGGATAGAGGCTATCTGGGTTCAGTCCTGGCGCCTTAGGCGCCAGGCTCATAGTAGGAATTAGTCTTGGCGCCTAAGGCGCCAGGCTCATAGTCATTACCTACCTCAGGCAAATGACTCCAATCCAACATGAAGCCTGATAGGGACTATTTTTCTACAGGGACTATTTTTTACTCGGGTGTGGTTCTAGGGACTTCTTACCTGGGACTACTTTTGAGGCTATTTAAACCACACCCGACCAGCAACACACGCTTCGCGTTATTCTGCATCCAGCAGCGTAACACTCACCGTGCCTGCAGCCTGCATCCAGCCTTCTGCCACGCCCGCCTTGAATCCGGAGCTCCTAAAACAAAGAGGAAAGAAAGGGACAAGGTTAGAAAACAAACTTATTTCTATTCCACACCTGATTCTGGATCCATCTTGTCTCCGGACCTGTAAAGAACATCATTTCTGCACGGGCCGCACCTCCAGCTGCAGCGCCGCGCCCTAATCACCAGTCTTCACAGCATCCTTCGGGTCGGCGCTGCCTCCATCATTTCTTCGCCGAACTTCGGCACCTAGGAGACAAAAGAAAACCACAAGGTGAGCCGAGGGAACCAACAAATATAATTCTTACCACCATAGACTTACCTGATTTACCACCGGAGGCATCCTTTTGTGACTCTCGATATTTTCATGTGCCACATCTGTAAAGAGAGACAAAACAACACGTTTTCCTCGTGCAACATTTACCGGACAACGCCAGGTAATACAGACTCTTACCTGAGCGCCACCAGCTGCGACAAGAGCATCTTTTTACGAGCCAGCTGCAAGACAAGAAAGGAAGGGGGGAACAAGAGTGAACATCGGGCATATTGAACTCGATGAACTTAATACTTACTGGTCCTCACCAGGAACCTCAGAGTCAATACTCTCCGGAACTCTCCCGAGCCTTCAAACCAGTGAAGTAACTGGAATCGACGCGCCCCTGCAAATCCACGCAGGATGGAGAGCTCATCTTTCAAGGATATAAGGTGAGATTGCTGTGAGGGCATTTCGGAGGTGATTAGTTGGGGAGGACTGTGGGGGTGCCATCACTTGAATCCACAATTGGCTAAATCCATCTCTCCACTTGCAGGAGAATATTTCTACGGGTTAAGCAGACAAGATTAGGAGGGCAGATCCAGTCAGTCATTGCTGCACTACGCATCACGTGGGTGGAGACCGCAGCTGTCCGGGTCCGACCAATGCCCCTGTGGGAGCCAGGTGAGCGTAACAGAACGCGAAGCCTATCTACAAATCCCCACCCGGGCGTTATGCAAACCTCAGAAACCGACCAACTAGCCCTATTGTTAGGGGAACTTAGGGCAGAAGTGCACTCCGCGCGCCAAGAGACTAATGCCCTCAGGAGAGAACTGATTGTGTCAAAGGAGCGCACTCATGATCTTGCTAGACAATTACTGCAAAACCAAGCTGGGCAAACACCATTACCTGGACTCGGGGGGAATCCAACTCCTGTTTCATCGAGCAATCCTGTGCAAGTGGTTCTACCAGGGAGCATTCCTTTAGCTCCACCCGAACGTTTTGCTGGGGACCCAAAAAAGTTTGCCGTGTTTATGAACCAATACCGCTTGCACTTTTTATGTAGACCTGGAGCTTTTCCAAACGACCAAACCAAAGTAGCCTTTGTACTATCATATCTTAGTGGCAGCGCAGCGGATTGGTCAATTCCATTAGTTAACCAGGATGACCCTCTTCTTCGGGATTTTCAAGGTTTTCAATTGAGCATGGAAAGACTATTTGCCAGACATTCACAGGGACAGGCCCTGGATAACAAACTTTTATCATTACGACAAGGTAACCAGGATCTACTAACCTATATCGCCACTTTCAATAGGTTAGTGGTGGAAACCGGATGGCCTGAGGTAAAACGAATTACATTATTTCATTGTGGACTTCGGGGTGAACTCAAAGACATTTTGGCCCAAGTTGTGAACCCACCTCAGGATTGTGCAGAATATATAGACTTAGTGGTCCAGTTAGACCACCGACTTCAGAATAGAAAGGCTGATCGAGCTAAAGTCGAGAATCGGGTATTGGTTAAACCCAATGTTACCCTCAAAGGAACAGATGTATCAGAACCGATGCAGATCGGGGGGTCAAGGGACCCTAAACTCAAAAGGAAAGAGAAAGAAGACAGCAGATGCAATTGTGTCTGTACTGTGGGGGCTCGGGACATTTTCTACGGGATTACCCTATAAAAACATCTAAAAAAGTAGTTGGAGTTGCTGATAAAAATCAAACAGAGCCTGATTCGGGAAACGACCATGCCCGACAAGCGTAGAGGTCCACTTGCCGAGCTTGAAGAAGGATACTCAGACCTCGCACTTCATCATACCAATGGTCCTTATAGATCCAAGGCAGACATCACGTATGCACGCAGTGAGGGCATACATTGATAGCAGGGCCATAGGAAACTATGTGGACCACGAGTTTGCTTCTAGGATGAATCTATCTCTCTGCAAAAAGACCACTTTGGATGTCATCACCACAGTGGATGGAACTGAAATTGCCTCTGGGCCTGTAACTCATTCCACTGCAAAGATGACACTATTGGGTCAGGATGGGCATCGAGAGACTATTGTGTTTGATTTAATCAAAGCCCCGCACTTCTAAATAATACTGGGGATACCTTGGTTGGAAACACATAATCCTTGTATTGATTGGCAAGAGAAGAGAATAACCTTCCCGGATTGTGCACGTACTTGTTACCCAAAAAAAACCTTGAACCAAGGCCTGGCCATAGTCGCTACTCCAGTCGTGCAGTTACCTCAGGAATATCAAGAATTCCAGGACGTTTTCCAAAAGGAACAGGCAAACACCCTACCACCTCACAGATCATACGATTGTCAAATCGATCTCATACCCGGTGCACAACCTCCATGTAGTGGGATCTACGCCCTTACAGAACCCGAAAACCTTCACCTACGACAATACTTGGACCAATACCTTGCTAATGGCTTCATTCGTCCATCCAAGTCCCCTGCATCTTCAGCTTTGTTCTTCATGCCTAAAAAGGAAGGTGACCTCAGAACGTGCATAGACTACCGCGCATTAAATCAGATCACGGTTAAGAACCGATACCCATTGCCTCTGATCCCGAATTACTAGACCAAGTAAAGGACGCTTGCATCTACACTAAATTAGATCTCCGAGGGGCATATCATCTGGTACGTGTAAAGAAAGGCGACAAATGGAAGACTGCTTTTTGCACTAAGTACGGGTTATTCGAATGCCAGATGATGCCCTTCGGGTTGTGCAATGCACCAGCAGCCTTCCAGTATTTTATGAACGATGTCCTTCGTGAACTCATTGACGTCTGTGTTGTTTTATACATAGACGATATTCTAGTATACTCCTCTTCAGAATCAGACCATGTGAAGCACATTCGTGCAGTCCTTGAGAAACTACGCCAGCACAAGTTATATGCAAAATTGGAAAAATGCGTTTTTCATGCTACGGAAGTTGAATTCCTTGGATTTATCCTGACTCCAAAAGGAGTCCGAATGGACTCTCGAAAGGTCGACGCAATCCTCAAGTGGCCATCACCCAGTTCAGTTAAAGGGGTACAAAGCATGCTCGGATTTGCTAATTTCTACCACACAAGGAACTACAAGAACTAGTCATCTCCAATTATCATGACACCCTGATGGAAGGACACCCAGGTATAGCAAAAACTGAAGCTAAAATTAAGAGACAATTCTGGTGGCCCACCTGGCGAAAAGACGTAAAGTTATTTTTAATGTCCTGTGACATTTGTGCCCAAAACAAAAGTCAGAAGAAAAAACCAGCTGGCCTCTTACAACCTTTGGATATTCCACCTACACCATGGCACACCTTATCGTTAGACTTTATTACAGATCTACCTCCATGTATTGGATTTAACACCATTCTAGTTATTGTGGATCTTTTTTCCAAGATGGCCTACTTTATTCCTCTAAAGGGATTACCTTCTGCTTCAAATCTGGCCAAGGAGTTCCTCGAAAACATTGTTTGAATACACAGATTTCCTTCCGTATTGGTCTCTGACTGAGGTAGTCAATTCATTTCACATTTTTGGAAGAAATGTTGTCAACTGGCGCAAATCGACGTGAGGTTATCAACCAGTCACCATCCCCAGACCGATGGTCAGATGGAGAGGACCAACCAGACCCTTGAACAGTACCTACATTGCATGCTACACCAGACCGAAAGTAATTGGAAAGATATTTTATGGATTTCCGAGTATGCATACAATAACTCTGTACATTCAGGAACCGGGCAAAGCCCCTTTTATACCATATATGGACATCACCCTCGAACCTCAGAACTAGATTCGCCTCAACATTTAGAAATGCCTGCAGTTAGTCATTTGCATTCTACTATTACACAAGCCTTTAAAGAGGCAACAGAACATTTGAAACAAGCAAAAGAGAAATATAAGAAAAATGCTGATCAACATAGAAGTGAAACTCAAAAATACCAGATTGGGGATCAAGTTTGGCTGGCTACAAAACACATACCTCTGAAGGGAACTCGGACGTTTAACCCTATATGGGACCTTACACTATTAAGGCCATTATCAACCCGGTAGCCGTCAAATTGGAGTTACCCTCTAATATGCGCATTCATCCTGCCTTTCATGTTTCACTTTTAAAACCAGTTCAACCAGGAACAAGATTAACCAAACCACCCGACCCCATCTTGATAGATGGAGAACCTGAATTCGAGGTAAAAAATATCCTGGACTCCAAGATGGTTAAATCAAAAAAAAATTATTTAATCGATTGGAAGGGCTACGGACCACAAGAAAGGTCATGGGAACCTAGTGTCCACATCCATGCACCTCGGTTGGTGAAAAGATTCCATCGGAACTTCCCAGACAAACCAGGGCCCAGGGGAAGAACAACTTTAGGAGGGGCCTTGGGGGGGGGAGTGCTGTCATGATGCCTACCCCCAGGCATCCGGACCAAGCCCATCAGCCCCGGGAGCAGGCACCTAGACATTTAGTAAAACCTCAGCAGCTCCGGCTAGGGGCTATCTGGGTTCAGTCCTGGCGCCTTAGGTGCCAGGCTCATAGTAGGAATCAGTCCTGGCGCCTAAGGCGCTAGGCTCATAGTCATTACTTACCTCAGGCAGCCCATGCTGCAAATGACTTCAATCCAACATGAAGCCTGAAAGGGACTATTTTTCTACAGGGACTATTTTTTACTCGGGTGTGGTTCTAGGGACTTCTTACCTGGGACTACTTTTGAGGCTATTTAAACCACACCCAACCAGCAACACACGCTTCGCGTTACTCTGCATCCAGCAGCGTAACACTCACCGTGCCTGCAGCCTGCATCTAGTCTTCTGCCTCGCCCGCCTCGAATCCGGAGCTCCTAAAACAAAGAGGAAAGAAAGGGACAAGGTTAGAAAACAAACTTATTTCTATTCCACACCTGATTCTGGATCCATCTTGTCTCCGGACCTGTAAAGAACATCATTTCTGCACGAGCCGCACCTCCAGCTGCAGCGCCGCGCCATACTCATCAGTCTTCACAGCATCCTTCGGGTCGGCGCTGCCTCCATCATTTCTTCGCCGAACTTCGGCACCTAGTAGACAAAAGAAAACCACAAGGTGAGCCGAGGGAACCAACAAATATAATTCTTACCACCATAGACTTACCTAATTTACCACCGGAGGCATCCTTTTGTGACTCTCCATATTTTCAGGTGACACATCTGTAAAGAGAGACAAAACAACACGTTTTCCTCGTGCAACATTTACCGGACAGCGCCGGGTAATACAGACTCTTACCTGAGCGCCACCAGCTGCCACAAGAGCATCTTTTCACGAGCCAGCTGCAAGACAAGAAATGAAGGGGGGAACAAGAGTGAACATCGGACATATTGAACTCTATGAACTTAATACTTACTGGTCTTCACCAGGAACCTCAGAGTCAATACTCTCCGGAACTCTCCCGAGCCTTCAAACCAGTGAAGTAACTGGAATCGTTGCGCCCCTGCAAATCCACGCAGGATGGAGAGCTCATCTTTCAAGGATATAAGGTGAGATTGCTGTGAGGGCATTTCGGAGGTGATTAGTTGGGGAGGACTGTGGGGGTGCCATCACTTGAATCCACAATTGGCTAAATCCATCTCTCCACTTGCAGGAGAATATTTCTCCGAGTTAAGCAGACAAGATTAGGAGGGCAGATCCAGTCAGTCATCGCTGCACTACGCATCACGTGGGTGGAGACCGCAGCTGTCCGGGTCCAACCGACGCCCCTGTGGGAGCCAGGTGAGCGCAACACCTAAACCAAAGAGGGGCAAGTGTAATAAAGAACTTTTACAGCAGAGAATTGATGAGAAAGTGGGAAAACAGAGGTGGCAGGAGAGAGGCCCTCCTGGCATAAAGTAACGAGGAGGAGAGGAGCATAACCTGCATTGCCTGTGGTGAAACCAAGAGTAGAATAAAGAGCACCAATGTGTATATTTTCTTCCCAAAAGAAGTTGTGAAATTCGATGTTGTTGAAAGTCAAAGACTTTTCTAAAAGTTGCAGTAGATTTCACCACAAAGTACTTGTAGTAGTGTTAGGAGCTGTTTGTCCTAGCAGGCGAGTATACCAGGATAGTGACCTTTTAGTGGTAGTCATAGCAGGGAAGTGGACCAGGAAGAAATCATTGAAGTACTCAATCGTGGTTGAAGGTTGTGAAGAAGAAGTAGCAAAGCCATCAAAGTGTTGTATGAACTGTTGTGCAATCATCCTGACAAACATTGTTTGTGATACAGAAGAATTGTGAAAGTGTTTGTTTCTGAAGAAGAAGAAGTTGTGTTGAACTCTTTTCAAAAAGCGGAGATACAGACTTGATGTATGGTTGAACTGTTGCAAAAAATACAAGTGGAAGCAAGAAGAACTTTATGATCAACATTTGGTTGAATAATAGAACTTTCTTATTTGAACTATTGATTTAAAATCCCGTTTGAATCTGGGAAGGGGATCCAAACCAGATTCCAAGGATATACAGTTATTAGGATTGTATTGAATATACTGCTATTTCTGTTACATTTGAATTGCCATATATTTCCTTTTTATGGCCCTCATTACGACCCAGGCGGTAAGCGGAAAACGATGCCGGTAAATGAATACCGGCATCGTTTTCCGCTAGGTCCGATTAGGACCCGCGAAAGTGCAATTAGCGACATCGTAGTTTACAGTGCCGCTAACAGCACCAAGGTCGCGCGTGCGCGACCCACCATGCCGTAAATACCGGCATGGTGCAAAGCTACGCAGATCACAAACCAAGCGGACATGCCCCTAACGCCATCGCCAAGGCCGTAAAGTACCTTACCGCCATGGCGCTAATTCCGCCATCGCGAACCAACCGTGAATGGCCATGTGCAGTGTTCCCAGCTGCCACAGGTGCACAGAATCAGCACAGGTGGAGGCAATACAGACTCTCCCAGTGCAAAAAGAGCACAGCCCACCCCTACCAGCCCCAGTCACACTCCACAATGATACCAATAGGACTAGCAATGTTGGGGCTGGAGGACCTGATAGCAATGCGAGTGCTACAACTGCAACAACAACAACAACAACAACAACAAAAACAACAGGCTGCACAGAGGAGTCGCAGGAGGAGAAGGAGGGCAAGGCAGGGCCAGCAAGCCCCACCAGCACAGCCCGTGGCACCACGCAGGCAGCCCCCAATCCCACGCATCAGAGCCAGTCCATTCAACCTCACCGCAGAGCAGATCCACACCCTGTACCGACTGGACCGGGACACCATCACTAACATTGTGCACATGATACACAACGACATTGTCAGCATGATAGAAACACCCCCCGCCATCCCGCCCCTACTGAAGGTCGTGTCCGTGCTCCACTTCCTGGCCACAGGCACCTACCAGCACACAGTGGGCCACTTGCATGGCATATCCCAACCATTATTCTCACGTACACTGATCCAAGTGCTCGATGCCCTCCTCAAGCACACAGACGACCACATCTCATTGCCACGGTCTGCCCAGGAGATTGCCAACACCAAAGTGGGTTTCCATGCACTAGCTGGCATACCTGGTTGCATTGGTGCCATCGACTGCACCCATGTTGAATTGGTGGTCCCACATGCCATGGAGGTACCATACCGCAACCGTAAACTATTTCACTCAATCAACGTGCAAATGGTCTACGACTCCAACAGGATCTTCACACATTGTTGTGCCCGATTCCCCGGATCAACCCATGATTCAATGGTCCTTCGGAACTCCACAATACCACGCTACATGGAGCGACATGCAGGCCCAAGATCCTGCCGACTCGGTGAGTCTAATGTCATGAGCATGGAAATGCGAAGTGTGTAGGTGATCGACGTACCAATGCATATTTCACCTGGCAGAAAGGGGGGGGGGGAATGATGCATACCTCACATGGCTGCGACTAGCAGTAGCCAGATCATACCCTGAGGCAGCACTCACGTCATCTGACAACTGTATACATGATGCCTGATCTAATCAGCCCTAACATGTGAATGAAAGTGTACCCCAACCATGACACAACCATCTGCAAGTGCACTGTACGAAATGTGACCACATTGACTCCAAAGGAACGCACCTACATGCACGTCACCAAACACCATCAACTGAAAAGCCTGTCCCCCATAACTGCGCACAAAGGAGGCACATGTCGGACAGGAACATCAATACACCACTACACAGACAGCAAGACCCACAAACTCTCCCCATTGACACCATTATTGTTCCCTGGGGTCATAATGAGCCAGACAGCAATGTTGCAATCATGTGAGCTTTGACCTCACAGGACACGTGCCAGGTCACATAAAGTAACGGCCTGAACGGACACAGTGGATGGGCACTCACAAGGCAATTGTCCCCCCTGCATTGTGTCTTGGCATGCAAAACAGTACACGAGAGCCATGAACATATACCAGTTGCATAGTGTGAATCCATTAGCACAACTAAATTTGGTGCAAAGTAACAGTTGAATGCAAGGCATGGTGGCGCGTCATGTTCAGAAAGCAATCTCATTCCTGACACATACATTGTTGCCCATTTACAGGTGATGCAGGCTATCCCCTGAAGAGGTGGCTCCTTACACCAGTCCGGAACCCACAGAACCAGCATGAGGAGGACTTCAACCGTGCCCATGCACGTACCCGTGTGGTGATAGAGCAGGCCTTTGGCCTATTGAAGGCACGTTTCCGCTGCCTCAGGAGGTCTGGCGGGGCACTCCTGTACCGCCATGAGAAGGTTGCGAAGATCGTCATGGCATGTGTCATGCTACACAATATGTGCGTCAGACGTAACGTGCCTCTGCCCCCTGACGCAGAACTGCAACCACCTGATGATTAGGATGATGAGGGTGGGGATGGGGTAGCATCTCAAGGAGGTAGCGATGCACAGGAGGGGCGTGAAATGCGTCAGAATCTCATTGACCAATACTTCTAGCACACACAGCGTGTGCGTGTAACATGTGGACGGCACTTGGGGCACTGTGTGTGTCTGGTATATGCACACTGTAGACTGTACAACAATAAAGCACACATACACAATGAGCAATGTCCACACATTTGGTTTGTGATAAACGAAAAAGTGTATTGGGCTTCTGAAAAGTTATGACACACCCAATCCCCCCCTCCCCCAGGAACACCCCAACACACCCAATCCCCCCTCCCCCCTGAACACCCCAACACACCCAATCCCCCCTCCCCCATGAACACCCCAACACACCCAATCCCCCCTCCCTCTCCCCCCAGAAATCCCTGCAAAGCAGTGCCAGTGCCCGTGGTGAAGTGGGTAATGTTTCAGTGGTCCACTGGGCGGGCACTATTGCCAGCCCCCTGTCCCGGAACCTGGGGCCCCCCTGCCTGTACTCCTCCGGGTCCTGGATGACCTGCGGACAGGGCTGGATGGGGCCGAACTTGCAGCTGAGGAGGTACTGGCCTGCTCGGTATGCCGTGTGTCCATGAATGTCCGTATCAGTTCACTAATCATATTCCGCACTGCGGCTAGGTCTGTGCATATGTTTGTGCTTGCTGATTGGATGGCTGCCTTGATGCTGTCAGCACACCTCTCCATGCCTGAACTGGCACCTCCACAATCAGCAACATGCTGCGTTAGGATTGACGCCAGTTGTTCTTGCCTCGCTGATATTTGGTCCAGCACCTGGCTGAAATCAGGCACAATGGAGGTTGCAATTGCAGGCCCAATAGGACTACTCCCCTCTTCCCCTACTCCCACTGGCTTGGAGTGGCTGGCCATGAACCTCCAGGGGATTGCCCCTGTGTGTCCTGTCCATGCAGGCTACATGGGGACAGGTGTGGGGAGGTAAGTTGGGTGTTGGGGGGACCTTCCATGTCATCATCCCCATTCGCCACATCGCTGTCAGAACAGGCTGCGATGGCTGCAGTCTCCCCGACTGTACTGCTCCCCGCAGACACAATCCCCTCAGTGGGCAGCAGTGGTTGTGGGTCTGCCGTGGGTGCCATCATGTCCCTTTCCTCGGGGGGAATTGCTGCCCTGGGCTGTTCGGCAACAGGAATTTTGGCCTGCTGTGGGTTGGCCATGGGTCCAGCAGAGGTGGATGGTTGGTGGCCTCTTCCCTCTGTCCTGGTCTTCTTGGCTGGGGTGGTGCCACTCTCGTCCCTGCCGGTGTCCGAGTGTGAGCCTGTGGTGGAGCAGAGGAGGGAAAGTGTTATTGATGGTTCAGTGGATATTGAGCAGGCATTGTGATGAGTGCCATGGTTTAGATGGATAGATGGTGGACTTTGTAGGCCGTGACATACAGGTTGTCTCCCTTTTGGGTGGGTTGAGCATGCAGGAATGTGTGTGCCTGCTGTAGAGTGTACATGCTGCATGTGTGCAGGGTGTGGGTCTTCTGCTGATGTGTTGCGTTTGCCATATGGGGCGACATTGTGATTCCCATGTAAGTGTGATTCAGGGTGTTTTGCAAGGCTGAATTGGAGGCACCTACCTGTGTCTCCTGATGTCGGGGCTCCTCTCTCCATTCCGCCAACGCCCTCAATGCACTCTATGCCGATCAATGAGGCACATGTCTCCTCCCATGGCTGCATCTTCAGTGGGGAGTCTGCTCCACCGCCAGTTGCCAGTCCCAGGTTGCGGTTTGCTGACAGTATGCCCCTTACTGGGAGCGGAGGTCATCCCACCTTTTGCGGCACTGTCTGGCGGTGCGTGGGGTGGTACCTACGGCACTGACGCGTTGTGCCACGAGTTCCCATACTGCTTTTTTCCAGGCTATGGCTGGTCTTGTCATCTCTGATGAGAAGACGATGTCTGCCTTCTCCTGCAGCGTTTCTGCCAGCATAGTTAGTTCTTCGTGACTGAAGCGGTCCTGCCGCTGCCTGTCGCAGGCTTTTTTAACAACTTTTGGCATGGTTAGGTGAGGAAATGGGTGGGTAATGGGATTCACAGGGTTTCAGGGTCGAATGTAGTGTGGTTGGGTAGGATGGCAATGGATTGTGTTTTTAAAGATGGCCGCTGTGCTCTTTCCCGTTCTGCCGCGATGACGCTACTTCCGGTTCCGCTTATTTGCGGTGCCCGCTAATTACGGTGCCCTCTAATTACGGGGCCCGCTGATTACGGTCGGCGCAATGATGGGTGGCGGTAGGTCACCCAGCGCGGTGTTCGATGCCGGTAAGGGCTGTTTAGGACATGGCGTAGTTTACATTAGTGCCATGGCGTAATGCTCGTGCGCGATGGGTCGGAATATGGCGCACTTTACGCCATCGGTCCATGGCGTAAACGATGATTACGCCATGGCGGTAATGTAGCTTACTTACCGCCAGGGTCGTAATGAGGGCCTATGAGTTTGATGTATGTCTAAGTGTGAAGGAAATAAATATTCCCTTTGTTAAAGTCTATTTACTTTGATAGTGTGAGAAACCTAGGGGTATTCTCCCATTAAGACCCTGGGAGTCCTTGCAACGATGCATCCTCCTCAGCCACAGATCACCCAACCCCTTTTTTGGGGCCACTCGATCAAAACTTGTATCCCCCCCTATAGAGGAGCTGTTGCCTGCTCAGAGGGCCCTGCAGCTCTCACAGATTCTGCTGGCGTCATGTACGTGTGCCCCCTCAAACGTTCCTATGTATCAACTTAGGATCCGGCTTTGATGGGGCTGGCACCGCCAGTATACTAGAACACGTCCGACTACAGTGCCTATTCCCACCCTCCACACAGTGGCTCACCTGGACTGGACATCTTGTATCCGCAAGTCGGCTCCGGTACCGGGGCAAGGAGCATGGGTCTATGGCAGCCCTGTAAGCGTATGATGGGGTGGGGCTAACCTGAACACCGGGACAGCGGGATTGATAAGGGAAACGGATTGGCCGGTTGTAACGGCCACGTCTATAAAACAGGACTTCCAAAAGATCCTAATGAGATCTCCTTCTTTGTCCCGCAACCTGCCAGTCTGTACGGCCCGAGAAGATGGAAGAACTTTGTTGGGCGTATGAAGACTGACCACCCACAGACACAAGAACATCCCTACTGCTGCCGTATAAGAGTGGGCTAAGAAAGAATCCCGTTAGTGGACTGACTCAAGTTCACTAACTCTTTGTTTACTTGCATTAACAACCCTAAATAAAGGCATTTCTGTTGACAACCTGCCATTCGCCTCCTCGTCACTCTATAGTCCTCTATTCAGGTGGTCAGGGGAGGGCCATCGCTCTTGTATCCCAACCCTGAGAGGGACAAGTGAGGGTGGATCACCTGGGTAGGGGAATCCGGGGTTGCCTTCATGGGAATACCCAGGCAAGATGTAGTATTCTGACGGGGCGATAGAAGAGGAAGAGGAGGTCCCGGACGCCTTCATGGGATACATTGATTCCCCTCCCCCTAATTCAGGTCTCATGTTCCCTAATTCCGATCCTGTCACCCATGACCCAAGGGGGAGGAAGGAAAGAGTCAATTGCCAAAGGGGGGGGGGGGAGAAAAAACAACTAAAACAACGACAGAGGTCTGATATTAATATCCATTCATCCTCTACCAATCCAGATCACAGGGAATACCATCAAGATTCATGTTTGTATAATCAACCATCAGGAAAATGGAAGGGGGCAACCATCACCTTGAGGGAAAACCAGGCTAGAGGATTTCCCTATGTCCATTGTCAATTCCCTGATAGAGTAACGGGAAATAGATATATCTTCCAAACCCCTTCCATCACTGCCTCCCGATTTCCAACCAATGCCGGGATGAGGAAGAGGCAATCGGAGCAGTGAAGATTATCCATAGAAACAACATGGGGAAAGTATGTCAAACCTACTACAGAAATAACTCAAGTTGTTCCACTAATAAAGTCAGGCAGGGCCAGGCATTTAATAATGACCATTCACACCTGACTGCACTTGACTGTTTTTTTCAACTATAAAAGGTGTGGTTTTTCACAAGGGGCAGAACAAGCTGGGAATGCTGTTCGAACTGCAGAGCCAATGAGCAGAGAGTCAGCTGGAGGAGAACGCTGTGCCGAGATGCTGGCCCGTTCTTTACGAGGGGCTGCAGTGTGGCTAGGGAGCCGTACCTCCAAGGAGCCAAAGTAAGGCAGCCTGTATCCTGCTGGTAGCGTTCAGTAAAATGCTTGTTCCCTTGGGATGTGTGCTGGTGCCAAGGGTGTCCAAGGAGCAGGTGGTGAGGCCCTGACCTCAACCCGTGTATCCAGAGGGACCGCTCGTCAATGCGACGCTGCCCAGTGAGTGAAAGAGAGAAACTCAGCAGAGTGCGTTTGACTGAAGCAGAGTGGGAGAAAGACACAGTTTTAAAGCGGCACAGAGCGGAAAGTGAGGTCAAGTGTGTGAAGGACAGAAAGTGTAAGAAATAATTAGAATAAAAGAGATAGAAAGAAGGAAGTTGCGCTAGTGACACGGAAGAGAAGTGAAAGAAAGGCATTTGAAGAGTTTAAAGAAGGAAAAGTGGAACAAAGACTTTGAACGAGTACACAGCGTGCACGGTGAAGAGAGGACAGTGTGTCAAGTGTGCAGGAAGCACAAGAAAGAAACTGATAGGGGCAAACGTGTACGTTAAGAGAAAAGAAAAAGCATGTAAGGTGCACAAGAGGCATGATAAGAAAGCAAAAGAGGCTACAAGAGTGCACAGTGGGAAAAAGGAACAGCAAAGGGAAGGTACAGTGTACCAGTGGAATAAGCAAAGGAAAACAAGAAGGGGTGCAGGGAGCACCTGAAGGTGGAAGGTTTAAAAGGAGGAGCAATGAATAAAGAGAGGGGTTACAGATTATAGTGGTCACGCCTAGGAGGAGCAAAGAACCAGGTAGTTTTGATAGTCTCTGATTGTACCCCACAAGTGAAGTGTGTGTGAAAGTGAAGTGCATAAAAGGAAGGCACATCCTGACAAGCTGAACTTGTGTTTGAACCAAAAGGGGCCTAATCTTGGGTAAGGGAACCCTGAGAGGCCTAACAAAAGGGAATGCCTATTATTTCATGATATTTAAGGAAAAGCAAAGTACATCCTGACAACACTGAATTTGTGTTGGAAACTGAAACGTTGGGGGAGGGAACCCTGAGAGGCCGAGCACAGTTGGAGACTTATTGTTTTGTAGTGTTGAAAGGATTGAAGCTTAGGCAAGGGAACACTGAGAAGTTTAAAAAATAACTGTTATAATTCTTTTGTGATGTTTGGAACTTGGACAAGCTAAAGCTTGGGGAAGGGAACCCCAAGGAACCAAAGACACTGAAAGTATTTGAAAATATTGCAAGGGCACTGTGGAGAAGGTCTTACGAAGAGCCCTTTTTGATTGAACTCATTTTTGTGACATTGGCACCTGGTGAGGAGACCACCTGAAACCAACCTTGGTTTCCTATTTTGGTTGAAACACTGTTTTTTATTTTTTGAAGACTTCCTATCACGTGTTTTGCAAAGAGTGAGGGCAAGCATAGATTTAGACACAGACGTTTATTTTGGACTATCAGACATCAACAGCCTTTAGAAACATCAGTTAAGGGACCAACTCCCTTGGAGCTAGGGCCAGTTAGGCATTACACCAACCCAGGAACTTTAGTAAATAAAGGTTTTGAAACTAACATCTCTGAGTCTGTGTCTCTCCTGATACCATGCCTGTCTCACAATAGGCAGTGAGAATCCTTGTTAGGTTAGGGATAGTGAGGCGTTTATCAAACCCTTATGATTGAATAAAAATGGCCTCATGTGAATAACCTTTACCATGTTGTCCGCCTCCCATTTCTGACCCCTCACAACAGTCAATCCTATAAAGGTCCACAAGGTCTACTCTTGCTATGTCCTTCATCATTATGGCATGAAAAATGGCACTGAACCCAACAGCCTTAGAATATTCATTCTGTTGAGGATTACTTGGTGATATTCTGGCAATAAACATTCAACTAATACGCAATGGTTTATTATAGAAGCTGAGTCTTGGCTTTTATAATCATCATAGCCACTATTCGGCTTCTCCGATACACAGGAGAAAGGGATTTCCTGATGTGTGAGCGGATAATCTGCTCCTCGCGCCCCCTAAGGATGCTGCTCACCTTGCATCGATCTTGGGGACCTTCTGTTCCCTTATTCTTCTGGGAGTCCTTTGTATTTCCAAAAACTCTGCTGCTTAAAAATAGGAAGTCTCAAGTTCTGAGAGGGAGGTCCTCATAGGAGAGCTTCTTTCTATGTTCTGTCCATGCCTCCCTCTAATCCCAGAAATGACTCTGATTCTACACAAACGGCCCGTCGCTCTATTTCTTTTCCATGGTGTTCTGAGTGGTTCCATGGCTTCTGGGTTGGTACATTGAAAGAATTGCACTCAATTCTTGCTGTCCACCCACATGGGTATCCAAAAAGAAGGTACTGTAGAGTGGGTCCATCCTAGTGGGAGACCATCAGTCTGGACTGCCAAAGAGGCAAATCTATTTCCAGTCTTTGTTGCTGTCAGCCATGATGACTCAGTCATTTCAGGAGCAATCTCACCTGCCACCTAACATATAACCCCCAAACGGGCAGACTAGGGATAACTCTCCTTCGTGGTCTCTACCTGATTTCTGGAGACCAGTGTTACTGCTTCCTTGGAGGGTTAAAGCGCCGCCAAACAACCTTTATGAGACTGAGCAAGGTGTTTTAGTTGCTGGTTTCATAGCACTGTCATAACAGTGGGTTTGTGTGACAGGTGTGAAGGCATCATGAAGCAAGACACAGACAACAGACTCAAAATAAACCCCTTTTGCCACAGTCATTCTCCCTTATCGAAATCCAACAACCCCTCCTTGTCTGTGGAATCAATTAGGAACCTGAATAACATTACCGTGGCCAACTACATCTCCCAGAATCCCTATTTTCCGGTTACCTACCCGAGTACTCCCTGTCATTTTTCTCCCCGTCCCTCTGATTATCATTTTCCAAACTCTCAGTCGATGTCACTCACCGTACGGTGAAAGCCCAGAGCAAGAGATCACGTCTGTAGTGTTCGGGAGTTGGTTGTAGAGCTCGGGTTGGAACCTCCACCCGATCCTCCTCTCTGTGAGGTAATAAGATCTTTTTAGTGATATGATCCTCCACTGTGGAATAACAGTGCAGAGGATCCGATCACTCAAAAGAGCGGGGAGAACGCACCGCCACGGAACCAGCTGTAAGGAAAGAAGAGACCATGAATAACAGGTATAGATAAAGATAACTGAACACAAGCTACTGCCTTTCCGGGATGTATCTGATAAGTTCTCCCCCTGGCTTGCTACTAGGAATACAGGGCGAGCTCCTACCTAAAATACAAAGCAAGGTTTTAATATCAAATGGCAACCCAGGGTGTATTACATAGGAAGGTGTTGTTTCTTACCACTGGATGTACTGGCTGGGTGTCATGGAAGACAACGGCAGGTACAAAACAACAAAAAGGAATGTTAGGGAACTACTCCCGGGCGGCACGAGGAGCGCTCTAGGTACGAGTTGGTGCACGTTTTCAGCGTAGCGTCCTTTGTGCACATTTGCAAAATCAAAGGGTCTCAATAGCATTACATGTAGACAAACAGGCAGTGGCAGAGTTCTTACAGATCCTAGGTTGATAGGAGAATCAGTGGGCAAGGCGTATGGCATAATCACAACAGTATATGCCTTCCGAAAGAAATAAAGTAAATAGGTTGACTCACGTCCAAATGCACCCCAGAGCAGAGCAGCAGGTGAATGGGCGGAGCGCAGCTAGAGAGAGGGCTGGAACCACACTGCTCCCCGGGAAAGGAAGCAGCAGCTGCACTTAGGGGAATGGGATGCAGACAGTGTAGATTCGGATACAACAGAATGTATCAGGCAAGCCAATGCAGTCCAGGTCTGGCATACATGCAGAGACAACAAGATCAGAATCGATAGGCAGAGTAGTCCCGTAGAGATAGCCTGGAGTCCGATGCACTAGCGAGGAAGTTCGCAGACAAAAAGTTAACCTGAGGAGTCTGAGGGACAAAGCCAAGATTCTGGTACACGGGTGAGCAGGAGTAATCCAAGGACGGGATAGAAGGTAGTTTGAAGTAAAAAAAAGACAGAAACGTAATTTCCACGGGAAGCAACTTCAAATAGAAGCAGTGAGTCACGGGCCACAGCTGTTTTATGAAGGCGGAGTGCCGCAAGAGTAACGTCAGGGTGGCTAGCGTGAACATCTGACCCCGCACAAGGCAGCATGGGAATTGCAGTCCAGAATACTACACCTGCTGCCTTTGTTTCCATCTAGGAAAGAACGGCGCAAAAAAATGCCACACTCCATGGGGAAGAGCAACAGCTCTACTGTCATGGGTATCAGGCAAGTAGTTGAGGCAAGCTGGGTGGCGGTTTGACAGGTCTGGCATAGGCAAACAAAGAACCCATAACAAATCCCTCCTTTCATTCCTTACTAGTGTTTGTAGTAACTTCCTGGTTACCACTTCCTATTACCAAACAGGAAGTGGAAGATAATTCATGAGCTTTCTAGTGTTTGGGTGTGGCTGGCTATATAAGCCACACCCAAGATTCTTCCAGTGCTTTGTGTTGCTTACTTTGATATGTATCAGCAACACACTTGCCGTGCTCTTGATCAGCCAGCATCTGCTTACCTGCTCTGGATCATCCTGCTTCTGCTACCCGCTCCGGATCATCCTGCTTCTGCTCACCTGCTCCGGATCATCCTGCTTCTTCTTACCTGCTCCGGATCATTATGCTTCTATCAAGGAGTTCCCCCTTCTCACCTGGGTCCGTTCTTTGCTGGAGTCCTTGGTCGCTGCCTTCTTGCGGACAGACCTGGTTTTGAACAAGGCTGCTCGAGTCTCTTCCGACTCCAGAGTGCGTTCAGTTTCCGGGACGCGGGTCCAGGAATCCGGGAAACTAGGAAAGGTACAACTAGCACACGAGTCCAGGAAATAGGAGGAAAGGAAGGGGCAAGGAATGGGTAGATAGACAGGTACAAGGAAACAATACCGCGAGCTACGGGACACACGTCGGATCGCTACTTTGCAATAGCATTGAGAGGCGCGGAGCCGCGGAAGGCGTGGTCTATTAATAGAATATGTTATGTCCAATGCGTGGAGCGAGAAAGGGGTTTCACGCTGGACGACCATGTTGGGAGTATTATGGAGTGCAAGCCCCGTTGTGACAAGGACCATGAAGTCCAAAAGGGACGTGTTCTGTAGTTCATGACAGCTTCAGCTTACCCGCTCCGGAAGAACCTCTCCATGGCCCAGCTATCTCCAGTCAAGAGGGAACTTCTACACCGGCACCTGTAAGAACAAAGAAGAACTGCGTTAACACGCGCACATCAGTAACGCTGCGCATACTCACCGAATCTTCCTGCAACGCTGGAATCCAGGTCAGTTGTACGAGCGCACAAACCCCTGTAAAGAAAGAAGAGACATTGTTCATTTCGCTCGCCCCAATAACGCGGACACTTATTTTGCTGCGCTCTCTCTCTCTACGCGGTGCATACTTACCAAAAGCCTAAGTGCAAACTTACCTTACCACCAAGTCTCCAGTAGCGCTGAACCCAGACTTGAGGCGCTAATACCACATAATTTCTCCTGCAAGGGAAAGGGAGAGACATTACCAGGCGTGCTCGAATTGAAGGCGCTGCGCAAACCTACAAGCAGCTAACTTCTACACGAAGCGCTACTCACCCACAAAAATACCGGCAAACAAAGACAATACGGACAATTCTGAACACTCAACATTCTCCGCGCAACGTTCCCTTGTGGGAAGGACTTTCTAGCCAGTGAAGAAACTCGCGCCTTGAACACTCAGCCTCACTCTGACGGCATGATATAGCGTTTGGCATCTGAACTCAACCTACAGACATTGGCACCAATCACATGAGTGAATCGCCCCCCTGCGAATGCAGGATGGAGTGCACACCCTACTAAAGATCAAGGTATTCCTCCGGGTGAAACAGGGGAAATGGGAGGCTCGTCCATCGGTCGTGCAGAGACACAGGTGAGTGTGACAGAACACGAAGCACTCCTCAATACCTCTGCCCGAGCGATGGAAACCTCTGAGGTAGACCAGCTTTCCCTATTGTTAGGTGAACTACAGGCCGAGGTGCATGCAGCCCGCTCAGAGACAAATGCCTTAAGGCACAAACTGGTAGTCAACAGGGACAAAACAGACGATTTGGCAAGACAGCTCCTACAGACCCAAGCTGGTCTAGCACTCCTACCAGGTGGAGTTCTACAGTGGCAGCCTACCGTGGCACCTGTAGCCACACCCGTTCAGGTATTGCTTCCAGGCAACATCCCTTTAGCACCTCCGGAACACTTCGCTGGGGATCGCAAGAAATTTGGAGCGTTCATGAATCAATGCTGGTTACATTTCATATGCAAACCAGACACTTTTCTGTACGACCAAGCTAAAGTAGCTTTTGTCCTCTCCTATTTAGGGGGGCACGCAGCAGACTGGTCTGTTCCGTTAGTGCTTAGGGACGACCCTTTACTGAGAAATTCCAGGTTTTCAGCGAGAACTGGAAACCCTATTTGCCCATCGGACTCGAGGTCAGGCCCTAGATGATGAGCTACTCTCTCTGTGACAGGGTGGTCAGGATCTTATCTCATATGTCGCCACATTCAATCGCTTAATAGCCGAATCAGGTAGGCCAGAGGAGAAACGAATAACATTATTTTATCGAGGACTGAGAGGAGAATTAAAATATGTCTTGGTGCAAGTAGTTAATCCTCCCGAAGATTACAGTGAATACATCAACCTAACTATGCAACTAGACCACCGGTTACAGGATCGCAAGGTCGACCGAACCAGATCAGAGCATAGACCAGTATATGTCTGACCAAAGGAAGCGTCCAATCGACAGGCCTCAGAAACACATTCAGAGCCCATGCAATTGGGTGTTCTCAGGGGACCACTCACCAAGGCAGATAGCGAACGGAGGCGTCAGGAAAAACGTTGCTTATATTGCAGCCAATCTGGTTACTTCCTCCGCAACTGCACGGTTAAACCCCCACGGAAGACAATGGGGGTACTAGATAACACAGGGGAAGACACAGGTGCGGTAGCAGAAAACTCCAATGCCCGGCAGATGTAGAGGTCGGTCTGTCGAGCCAGGAACGGAGCACTCAGATCTCACATTTCAGTATTCCTGTGGTTTTGGTAGACCCTTCACAGCCCACCCGAATGCATGCCCTCAAGGCTTTCATAGACAGTGGGGCTATTGGGAACTACCTAGACATAAACACTGCAAAGACCTTGGGATTGGCATTCCACCGTAAGGACACCGTAGAAAGCATGACAGCTGTGGATGGCACACAACTCCTTTCAGGCCCAGTAACACAGTGTACTTCCACCATCACCTTAATCTGCCAAGATGGCCACAGAGAAAGTATTAGATTCGACCTTATCACTGCACCCCAATTCCAGCTGATTCTTGCGATACCGTGGCTAGAGACGCACAACCCAAACATAGATTGCCGAGCTTGAACCCTACTCTTTTCCACGGAATGCGGCTCTTGTTACGACGACAAAGGTATCAAAGAAAGCCCATTGTTAGCTTCACAGGAAAAGGTAGCAGGTTTAGGCTTGGTGGGCACTTTACCAGAGGAATACCAGGAGTTCCAGGATGTGTTAGCGAAGGAGCAAGCTAATACACTACCACCACATTGAGTTTACGACTGCCAGATCGACCTGCAACCAGTGGCGTAACACAAAATGTGGGGGCCCCCCTGCGAGCCATGCTGATGGGGCCCCCCAACTCGGCAACAAATCACGGGTTGCGCCACACTCTGGGCCGGCCTAGACTGTCACGCTTGCACAATACGCATGAACGTGCTGCTGAAGGGGTATGCCGCACACTGCACTAGGAAAAAGATATAAATATGTGTTTTAATGCAATATACAGCACACTTTCTGAGATAAATTGGCTATAAAGCCAGAGTGTTTGCAATTGTTTTGTAGGGTAACACAATCCAATACATGCAAGTCACCAACAGTGCACAGGAACATTAATGCTTCCAACTGGCTGCACAATGTAGACCAGTGTAAACACGTAATAACATTATAGTACAGAATGCCAGGCCACATTTAGACATACCTAGACTGTTTTCAGCAAAATGCCAGTCAAAGCAATAACACTCATCAAGAAGAGAGCACACAATAAAGCATGTTTCTCCATGGCCTCGATCAACACAGCCAAAATCTTTAAAATCTGCAAGGAACTGGTCAATCCTGTTGTGGTTTATAGCTCTTCTGTTCCCTCCCATGCCCTCTGTACAGCTCTGGCCTCGCATTTCTCTGCTAAATCTCAGGACATCCTGTCCTCTATGTCCTCTTCCTTTCTCGGCCCATTTTGGCCATCTCTTCTCTCCTCCTCCTTTTTCCTCTTTCTCTCTGACAACACCTGACGAGGTTTCTAGACAAGTCCGATCTATGAAAGTGTCGTCCAAACAGGTGCTCCGCTGCTCCTCCAGAACCATCAAAGCCCATATTGACACCCTCGCTCCAGCCTTGGCCGATTTCTGTAATCACTCTTTCGCCACTGCAATGTTCCCCTCTCCCTTTGAGCAGTCCCTTGTGCTCCCACTCCTCAAGAAGCAGTCTGCTGATCCTACCTGCTGGAAAACTATCGCTCAATCTCCACCTTTCCTGAGCAAACTCTTGGAAAAGCTTGCCATCTCCCAGCTTACTCTCCACACTGAATCTGTTGGTTGTCTCCATGACCATCAGTCTGGCTTCAGAGCTGCCAGAGGCATGGAAACTGCTCTCCATAACACCTGTGCTGCTCTCTAACCTTGATTCCAGCATTCCTTCTATTCTCATCCTTCATCTTTCCTCTGCTTTCGACAGGGTCAACATCGCCATCCTGATCAATCGACTCTGTGAGAACCTGGGCATCACAGATCAGACCCTAGAGTGACTGACCTACTTCCACTTGGACCGCCACTCCGCTCCCAGGTCGATCGTGGTCCCATTCTCTCCGCCACCTCTCTCTACCTGTGGCATTCCCCAGGGCTCTATCCTCTCACGCTGGTTTTTCAACCTCTACTTGGCCACTTTGGCCTCCTTGATCTCTACCTTATCCTCTAACTTTTAGTGTTGTGCGGATGACTCAGCTTTCCTTCAGGCTCCCCTCATCCTCCTCTCCTCTCTTGCACATTCCTGACTGTCTATCCACGATTCAGGATTGGCGCGCCTCCAACAATCTCTGCCTTAATGCCAGTAAGACAGAGATCCTTCTCATTGGGACCCTTGCCACTGTGTTTCCTCTCTCACTATAGCAGACCACCTTGGGCCCTCTTCCTTTGCCTTCCTGCGAGGCAAAAAACCTTGGTGTCATCTTCAACGCCACACTCTCTTTCTCTCCTAACATCTCGGACATCATCAAGAAGTCCCACTACCAGCTGCTCCTCCTCAAAGGGACTCATCCCTTTCTCACTCTCCACCAGAAGCTCACTGTCTCTAAGCTGGACTACTGCAACAGCCACTTTCTCAATCTGTCTTCCTCTAGTCTCCTTCATCTGCAAATAATCCAGAACAGGACTGCAAGACTTAGCCTTGGCCTCAAGCCCTGGGATTGTATTTCTCCAGCCCTGAAATCTCTCCACTGGCTGCAAGGATCAAGTTCAAGAACCTTTGCATTGCCCACAAGGCTTTCTGGGGCCAGTGCCAACACTAAATCCAACGCTCTCTTCCAAAATACCTTCTTTCTCTAACCCTTCACTCAGCTACCTCCAAATCTCTAAGGCTTAGACATTTCTCCAGGCAGAGAGTGGGAGTAGACCTCTCTCCTCTGCTGGTGCCTCCAACTGGAATGGCCTCCCTGCCCCTCTCAAACTTGAGGCGGACAACCTGAAGTTTCGGAAGCAGCTAAAAGCTTTCCTCTTCTCTGCTGCTTTCGCTCTCTCTCCCCCCTGCTGACCTACCTGACCTACATGTTGTCTGCTGTACTGACTGGCTGCTTGGCTACCCTCAGAGTCTCTCTGAGTCCAGGCTCTTTCTTGATTGGTCACCCTTGCACTGCCTCCGGGCCTACCATGCACTTAGGGGCTGTAACTGTAACCCTGCAGTCCATTGTTCTCCTTGCACAACCAATAGCTGCTCTGCCCTGGCTGCACTTACTGAGAGCATTGCTGCCCTGTTTTCCCCTCCCCTCTCACTTGCACTTCCCTGCTCCCTTTTCCCTTGCACTTCTCGTTCTCACAATGACACAAGGCCTAGTGAGATCGTTTGTCTTGTCCTCCCTCTATCATCCCTCCCTTGTGTACACTTGTGTACAGGCGCATTATAAATGACTTG
Source organism: Ambystoma mexicanum (assembly GCF_040938575.1). Classification (NCBI taxonomy): domain Eukaryota; kingdom Metazoa; phylum Chordata; class Amphibia; order Caudata; family Ambystomatidae; genus Ambystoma; species Ambystoma mexicanum. Next base: position 413,438,574 of record NC_090934.1, on the reverse strand, counting down.
AATCACATCATATCATTTTATCACAGATGCCCAGAAAAATATACAATGCCGCAGTAAGAAATGGCTAGACTGGCAGCAACCAAATGCCAATCTAGCCAGGTAATTAAAGTTAGCAGGACTACTTTATCAGAAATGTCCAGTTAAAAGAAAGTCATACCAAACTGAGGAATGACTAGACTGGCTAAATCAAAATGCCTCTCTAGCCACTAATACCACATATCATGCCTGCTTAGCCTGGACATGGACAACCATTATGACTTATCACACAATCCTGCCCCCCCACACATCCACTCTCCCTCCCACCCACCACCCCAACCTCCACAATCAGCTCCTTGGCCCAGAATTACCTCTGCGTCCCTCTTCCTTGTCCCAGAGCTTTCGTATGAGGCTCCTTGCCTCATAGGTAAGTACTGGGATGAGGAACAGTGGGACTAGGAGTGATGAAGATTACAGGTAGCTAAATCAGGCATTACCTCCATGTACCTCTACCTCTTCCCAGTACTTTTGTATGAGGCAGAGTGCCTCAAACACACGTACTGCCTCGTATATAAGTACTGGGACGAGGAAGAATAGGGCTAGGAGTAAGCAAGGCATTAAACACAAGTAGTAGCGCAACACCATTGAGTTGACTGGGCTTCAGCACTACCCCCCTGACATTTTGGGCTATATTGACTCAACTTGACTAACCTTTAGAGCAGTTACCAGACCGAACAGGACACAGATTTTAAACGGCACCTGGTTTTTGCTGTTAACAAGAACCCAGCAATTACCAACGTAAAGCATTTCACTGTTAGTACCTGCATTCAAATTCCACATTGTTTAGGCGATTGAAATCGTGATGTGGGTTTAGTACTTGCATGCCAGGGGAGTGATTGGAAGGGTAGAGGGGGAACAGGAGACTTATAGGAGAGAGTTAACTGCTTGTAACATTGAATCTGCACTAGAATAGTCTCATTAAAATGCGTAAATAATTTGGATGCGCCCACACAAATAAGTTTCCCCCTCCCCACCGCATGTGAAGTTAGCGCCTCTCCCAACATTTGAAGGGTTAGCCCCCCCGAAATGAAGGTTTTCTTGTGCCCCTGTACACAAGCACACACACCATTCACCTTATACACACCCAGTCATCCACACATTTAAGTGTGCACCCTTTCACCATACACTCACACAGGTAGCCACCTATACATTTATGTGTGCACCCTTTCACCATGCAGGCACACCCCCACAGCCACCCATACATTTAAGTGTACACCCTTTCACCATACACACACAGGCAGCCGGCTATACATTTGAGTGTGCACCCTTTCACCATAGACTCATACACGCACACCTCATGGAGTTGAGGGGGGGCCCTATAACTTAAAAAAGAAATTGGGGCTCATTACGGGTCCAGCGGTAACCGTGCCGGTGCTACCGGCGGGTTGCCGCCAGACCCATAAAAAATTACTATGGCCTGACTTCCCGGTGCCACCGTGCTATTTCAAGTCCGGCGGCTGGGAAATCAGGTGCCGGTAATTTCGTTAAACCCCAGACTCCACGGGAATGGGGACACAGAAGCACCTGCACCATTGTTAACGGTGCCGGTGCTTCCGTGACAGGTCTGCCTACCGTGGCTGCTGTGCCTGGCAGGGTCAGACCTGTCGGGCACGGCAGCCCCACCAGGCAGACCTGTAATATGCCGGTCCGGAAACAACAGTGCCTGTAAGTTTACCAGCCCCGTTGTTTCCGGACCGGCATGGTCAGAATGAGCCCCATTGTTTCTTTTTTAAGTCACTATAACTTCATTAAGAAATTATTTCAGTTAAGGACCGAACCATAATCAAAATGATTTCTTTATGATGGCTGAGTGGCTTCAAAAACAAACAATTTCTTTTTGAAGGCATAGGGTTCCCCACCCCATGACATGGAGGCCTCCAGCCTAGGGTCTTCCATGTCATGGGGTACGGTGGCCCTCAGACTTCAAAAAGAAAGTTTCTTTTTGTAGTCACTCTGCCTTCATAAAGAAATTATTTCTGTTACAGAAATGTTCTTTATGAATGCAGAGTGAATTTCAAAAGAAACTTTTTTTTTTTAGAATTTTTTTTTTTTTTTTTTTTTAGAATTCTTTTTTTTTTTTTTTTTTTTTACTGGGGCCCCCTCCCAGCCATGTGCTGGTGGGGCCCCCCACACTGCGGGCCCCCCCGCACCGCAGGGGCTGCAGGGGCCCCTGTTACGCCAGTGTCTGCAACCTGGGGCACAAGTACCGTGCAGCCGCATTTATGCATTAACTGAGGAAGAAAACACTCATGTACGGACCTACTTGGATCAATACCTGGCCAATGGCTTCATTAGACCATCTAAGTCACCAGCCGCCTCCCCACTCTTCTTCGTACCGAAGAAAGAGGGGGACGAGTGGAAGACTGCGTTCCGTACCCGCTATGGCTTGTATGAATACCAGGTCATGCCCTTTGGGCTTTGCAATGCCCCGGCTGCGTTCCAGCATTTTATGAATGATGTGTTACGGGAACTCCTCGATGTCAGCGCAGTCGTCTACATCGATGACATTCTGATCTACTCCACCACTCCCCAAGAGCACGTAACCCATGTGCGAGCTGTACTCCGCAAACTGCGTGAAAACCAACTGTACGCAAAGCTAGAAAAATGCTCCTTCCACGTCACCGAGGTGGAGTTTCTGGGGTATGTACTGACACCGCAGGGGATCAAGATGGACAATAGAATAGTGGAAGCAATCCTCACTTGGTCCTCACCCATGTCTGTAAAGGGAGTACAGAGTTTCCTAGGGTTTGCAAACTTTTATCGACGCTTCATACCAGGATTCTCACATACTGTACATCCAATAACGTCCTTGCTGCGCAAACACCGAAAGTGACAGCGGCGGAAGAAGCTTTCCGAGCTCTCAAGGAAAAATTCACCTCAGCCCCAATACTGCAACACCCACAGCCCGATTTACCGTACATCGTGGAGACGGACGCTTCAAGCATTGCCATGGTGGTCGTATTGCCTCGACAAAATCCTGAAACCGGATGCCTTCATCCCATTGTCTTTTGGCCAAGGAAATTTTCCTCAGCAGAATTAAACTATGCAATTTCTGAGAAAGAACTCCTAGCAATCAAAAGCGCACTGTGTGAATGGCGACATTACTTACTAGGAGCAAAACTTACCATCACAATAATAACAGATCATCAGAACTTGCAATACTTACGCTCAGCAAAAGCTCAGTCTTCTACGCAGCTCTGTTGGGCCCTATCCTTAATGGAATACGACTTTGTAATCACCTACCACCCTGGAGTTAAGAACGGGAAAGCAGATACGTTATCCCGCATTGGCACAGGAGAGGAAGTCTACAATGCCCCTAACCCGGTGGAGATCATACCCAGCCATAAAATTCTCGGCATCTGCATTGGCCCATCTCTGTCAAATACACTGCAGGAAGCAATAAAAGAAAATATGTCTGAAGAAGACCTACTGGCTTGGGACAAGAAGGGAGATCAGTTCACCATTCAAGAAAAACTACTATACTACCAAAAACACCTCTACGTTACAACTAAGGATCTGCAACAAGCAATCATATCAGACTACCACGACTCGCGGTTAGAAGCCCATCCAGGTATAGCCAAAACCATGAAGAAAGTAAGCAAATCTTATTGGTGGCCAACATGGCGAGAGGTGTGTGAGGTGTGTGCACAATACAAAACATCCAGGCAAAAACCAGCTGGCCTCCTTCAGCCAATCACCATTCCGCCAGCACCCTGGCACACAGTATCAATGCACTTTGTCACTGATCTACCTCCTAACTCAGGTTATAATACCATCCTCGGATTCCCTAGCATAATCTTTTCTGACAGAGGCAGCTCGTTTTTGGAAAAAATGTTGTGCCCTGGCAAGAGTAGAAGTCCATCTGTCTTCTAGTCACCACCCTCAAACGGACGGCCAAACCGAGCGCACGAACCAGACTATGGAACAGTATTTGCATTGTCTATTACACCAAACAAGCCAAAGCTGGACAGAAATTCTATGGATGGCAAAGCATGCCTACAACAACTCAACACATTCATCAACCCAAGCAACACCCTTCTTTACTATATATGGTCGAAACCCAAGAACGTCAGTCTACGATCCGCCAGAAAAGATTGAAATGCCTGCATTAAAGAATCTACATGCCAGCATCATGAAAGCAGCCAGAAAAGCCAGCAGGAACCTACAGCAAGCCAAAGAGACACAGAAAAGAAACGCTGATAGCCATCAACGAAAAAAGCCCCTGATTATCAAGTGGGAGATTCGGTCTGGCTGGCAACTAGACACATTGCTTTAAAGGGTCCCAAAAAATGTCAGCCTAGATACATCGGCCCATATATAATAGAAAAAGTAATTAATCCAGCAGCCATGAGACTGGTGTTACCTCAACATATGCGTATACATCCCGTTTTTCACGTGTCACTATTAAAACCAGCACACACAGGAACCCGAACTTCCACACCTCCCGCACCCATACAAGTGGGTGAAGAAGCACCAGAATATGAGGTAAAGAACATATTACATTTCAAACACGTACAAAAGACCCCGTATTATTTGATTGACTGGAAGGGGTACAGACCCCAGGAAAGATCATGGGAACCCAGCACGCACGTGCATGCCCCCTGATTGGTGCGGAAATTCCATCGGGACCATCCTGAGAAACCAAAGCCCTCATACACACCATTGGGAGGGGTCTTGAGGGGGAAGACTGTCATGGGTATCAGGCAGGTAGTTGGGGCAAGCTGGGTGGAGGCTTGGCAGGCCTGGCATAGGCACACAAAGAACTCATAACAAATCCCTCCTTTCATTCCTTCCTAATGTTTGTAGTAACTTCCTGGTTACCACTTCCTGTTGCCAAACAGGACGTGCAAGATAATTCATGAGCTCTCTAGTGTTTGGTATAATTCTTCCAGTGCTTCATGTTGCTTACTGTGAGCTGTATCAGCAACATACTTGCCGTGCTCTGGATCAGCCAGCATCTGCTTACCTGCTCTGGATCATCCTGCTTCTGCTCACCTGCTCCGGATCATCCTGCTTCTGCTTATCTGCTCCAGATCATCCTGCTTCTGCTTACCTGCTCTGGATCATTCTGCTTCAGCTTACCTGCTCCGGAAGAACCTCCGTTCTTACTCCATGCCGCAGCTATCTCCAGTCAAGAGGGGACTTCTACACGGCACCTGTAAGAACAAAGAAGAACTGCGTTAACATGCGCACATCAGTAACGCTGCGCATACTCACCGAATCTTCCCACATTGCTGGAATCCAGGTCAGTTGTACCCCAAATAACGCAGACACTTATTTCACTGCGCTCTCTCTCTCTACGCGGTGCATACTTACCAAAAGCCTCTGTGCAAACTCACCTTACCACCAAGTCTCCAGTAGCACTGAACCCGGACTCGAGGCGCTAATACCACATAATTTCTCCTGCAAAGGAAAGGGAGAGACATTACCAGACGCACTCGAATTGAAGGCGCTGCGCAAACCTACCAGCAGCTAGCTTCTACACGCAGCACTACTCACCCACAAAGACAATACGGACAATTTTGGACACTCAACATTCTCTGCGCAATGTTCACTTGTGGGAAGGACTTTCTAGCCAGTGAAGAAACTGGCGCCTTGAACACTTGGCCTCGCTGTGACGGCATAAGCCTACAGACATTGGCACCAATCACATGAGTGAATCGCACCCCTGCAAATGCAGGATGGAGTGCACAACCTACTAAAGATCAAAGTATTCCTCTGGGTTAAACAGGGGAAGTGAAGACTCGGGGTCAAGGGAGGCTCGTCCATCGCTCCTGCAGAGACACAGGTGAGTGTGACATCTACCCAATATGCCAGGAGAGATCCGAGACTCCCGGCATTGTGTTATGGGTAAGTCCGGTGGCCGCCTCTGCGCGCGGTGGTGTGTGACAGTCGACTGTGACAAAAAAACGATAGGTCCCACAATCTCTCCTACTCATTTCACAAAACCCACCCTTCCGAACTCACCACAAACCCTAGGAAGAGAGATATACTTTCTTATGACACTTTCTCCCCATCCTGTTCAGCAGAATATTTGGAACCTCTACCCCACCCTTTTCCAACACAAACACTTTCCCATACTGTGAAAAACAACAGACTAACAACAGAGTCGTTTACATGACATGTCTGTTCTGACTTGAGTGTCGTGTAGACCGATGAGACCTCCGTCCCCAAGTGACGCACAGGGGAACAAAATAGAAACCCGCTGTGCGACCCTTGAGGCCACAGGTGAGAGATGTCTTCCCAGATCCACGGAGCCTCTGGAACACCGATGCTGCTGTCAAGAAGGAATGAGATTAAGCACCAGGCAATCACAATACAGGCAGGTAAACAAAAGAATATAAAGTGTCTTACCTATCTGGTGTAAGGGAGACCCAGGGAACCTAGTAGGGAGGTTCGAGGCTCAAAAAGATACAGCGGTCCCTGGAGTGGTAGAACCGCAGGTAAGCGTGGATACTGGTAGGCCACCTGTAAGCCTGGGCTTGACTTGGGCGTAGAAGTACAGCAAGGATTCCAGGGATGATCCAAAGACAAGTCGAGATGCAGTCCAAAATCCGGCAACAGGTAAACAGTTCCGAGCAAAGGTACAAAGGGGTGTCCAAGAGAGTCCAAGATAGAGTTCCGTGGTCGAGGTAGCAAGGAGCAAGTAGAAACGCCAAACAGGGTCCGAAGCCAGCTGAGAAGCAATGATCGTCCTGCCTCTCAGTACTTTATACTGAGTGTCCCTGGGTCATGTGACGTCTACCAAGATCACGTGAGGAACGCCACACTTTATCACGTGACCTACGTGATGACGTATCGCCGTCCCTTCTGCGATACATCCTCCAAGGCAGTTGCCAATGCAGGAAAGGTTGTAAGCGAGCCCGTACACCGCAGAAGGAACGATGTATTCGGTTCTGTGGGTTCACCGAATCCCTTGAGCCTCGAAGCTGGGGTGGAGGTGTTTGGGGAAGGTGAGCAGTGTTCTGATGTGGGGAGGCCTGATGTGCTAAGGATCGCCTAACATAGCCCCTCCCCAACGGCCCACGACCCCGTGGGCAGGATGGATGGTCTAAATGGAAACGGGCTATCAAGCGAGGGGCATTCAGGTCAGAGGTGGAAACCCATGAACGTTCCTCCGGGCCGTAACCCTTCCAATCTACCAGGTACTGGATCCTTCCCCTAAACCACCTGGAGCCCAAAATGGCCGACACCTCGAAAACATCAGGAGAGGACAAGGACACCGGCGCAACAGGGGTACGAAGACGGACAGAGTCGGGACAAGGTTTGAGGAGGGAGACATGAAACACAGGATGGATGCGCCAAGAGCTGGGAAGCACTAGACGGAAAGCCACCGGATTAACAACCTTCGAAATCACATAGGGACCGACAAAGCGAGGCAGCAATTTCCGACAACCCACTAGGCGAAGATGGCGGGAAGACAACCAGACCCTGGAACCCACCCCCAGAGGGGGAGCAGCCCGTCGTTTGCCATCCACACGGGCCTTCATAGCAGCCTTTGCTTCAGTGAGATGAACCACTGTACTAGCGTGCAAGGCAGAAAGATCCCTAAGACACGTCGTGGCCGCAGGGTTCGCAGAACCAGAAGCATCAGGGACCGGCAAGACCTTGGGATGTTGGCCATAGAGGGCGTAAAAGGGAGAATAACCAGTGGCTGAATGAGCCGCATTATTATATGCGAACTCCGCAAGCCGCAAAGCGGCCAACCAAGAGGTCTGATGTTGCAATATCAGGCAACGAAGGTATTGTTCCATAGATTGGTTCGTCCTTTCGGTCTGTCCATCGGTCTCAGGATGGTAGGCCGAAGAATACCTGGTATCAATGCCCAATAGCTTCGTCAGGGATCTCCAAAACCGAGAGGTGAACTGTGACCCTCGATCAGATATAATGACCGAAGGAAGGCCGAATAGCATGAACACATGTTCAAAAAACAATTCCGCTAATACAGGAGCCGAAGGGATACCTTTGCAGGGAACAAAACGGGCCATTTTAGTGAACGCGTCCACCACCACCCAGATGGAGTCGAAGCCCTTCGACTTGGGGAGATCAGTAACGAAATCCATCGTCAACGTATGCCAGGGCCTGGGAGGTACCGGAAGCGGAAGCAACAACCCAATTGGTCGACCCCTTTGATGTTTAGCCTGAGCACATACTGCGCATGATCTAACGTAACATTCTACATCGCGCTTCATAGAAGGCCACCAACACCAACGCTTGAGAAGATCTAAAGTGCGCTCTTGTCCGGGATGAGCGTTAAAGGGAGCGTCATGAGACCACTCAAGGGCCAGATTACGTGTGTCAGGTGTGGGAAGGAACAGGCGTTCATGTACGAACGGTAATCCATCAGAGAACACTGGGTCCCATTCTCGCAACTGGTCAGAATGATCGCTAGTCCAGGATCGAACCGAGTCTATCAGTGACAATGAGGGAGTACAGAGACAAATCACATGACTCTTTCCGAGAACAGTGTCGGGGAATATAGGCAATTGAACCCCCCCCGGGGAACGTGACAAGGCATCCGCCTTCCCATGTGCCGTTCCAGGACGGTGCATAATACGGAAGTCAAAGGAAGAAAAGAAAAGATGCCATCGGACCTGTCTGCTATTAATGCATTTCAGAGAGGCCAAATCCTGTAGGTTCCGATGATCGGAGTATACTGTGATAGGATATTTAGCCCCCAGAAGATGATGACGCCAAACACGGAAAGCGTCCATGACAGCCAAGAGTTCTTTTTCCGTAACGGTATAATGAGACTCAGTACTGGAAAACTTACGGGAGTGGTATGCCACTGGATGTAATTTGCCTGTATTAGGACATGTTTGTGACAGTACCGCCCCGAGAGCAAAGGAAGAGGCATCTGCCTCGACTATGAACGGAAGATCCGGATTGGGATGTTGGAGTACCGGAGCGGTAGTGAAGGCGGTTTTCAAAGTCTCAAAAGCCTCCTGCTGTTCTCTCTGCCACTGATATGGTACCCGAGGACTAGTCAGGGCCGTGAGTGGGGCTACAATCGTGGAAAAGGAAGAGATGAAACGCCTATAGAAGTTGGCGAATCCTAAAAAGGCCTGCAAGGACTTGAGTGTTTGAGGTACTGGCCAATCTAAGACTGCTTTGACCTTAGACTCGTTCATGGATAACGCCCCAGGGGTGATGTGGAAACCCAAAAACTCAACAGAGGTCTTATGGAACTGACATTTCTCAGGTTTGGCAAATAAGGAATGTTTGCTTAGACGGGTTAATACTTCTCGGACGTGTTTTACATGGTCATCCAGATCACGAGAGAAGATCAGGATGTCGTCCAAATACACAACCATGTACACATCCAGAATATCCCTGAAAATGTCATTCATGAATCGTTGGAATGTGGCCGGGGCGTTACATAAGCCAAAGGGCATGACAAGATATTCGTACAAGCCGTAACGAGTACAGAAAGCAGTTTTCCACTCGTCTCCCTCGCGAACGCGTACCAAATTGTATGCGCCGCGTAGATCAAGTTTGGTAAAAATGGAAGCATGTGTTAAATGATCTAAGAGTGGAGTGATTAACGGGATGGGATATCTATCCTTCTTGGTGATCGCGTTAAGACGCCGATAATCCACACAAGGACGTAAATCCCCCTCCTTCTTGGGTACGAAAAAGATAGGACTTGCCGTTGGTGAAGTGGAGGGGCGGATGTGTCCTAAACGCAGGGCGTTCTGTACATATTCTTTTAACACCAGTTCCTCCGAAGGAGACAAAGAGTAGATCCTGCCCGAAGGAACAGTGGAATCAGGAAGCAATTCGATCGGGCAGTCATAAGTCCTATGTGGAGGTAGTACCTCAGACGAGCCTCGATCGAAAACTGATTCGAAGGCCAGATATTCCGGCGGAATCTCAGACACCAACCCCCCAACAGTATGGGACTGTATGACTTCTGGATCGTCAACCGTCAGTGTGAGTTGTGCTTGTGCTAGGGCTCCCAAGACCCGAGAGGGTGTGTCAGGGGCTTGATGGATCGGGAGACAATAATTCTGACAAATATCGGACTCAAAGAGTACAGTGCCTATTTGCCAATTGATCAATGGATTATGTTCACGTAACCAGGGAATCCCTAGTATGATACCGAATTGAGGTGCGGTGATCAAATCAAAACTTAAGGTTTCTGTGTGTGTGTCCTGTATGTTCAACAAGAGAACAAGAGGGGTGCAGTTTGATGTCTAACAGGACCAGAAACCAATGCGGAGCCGTCTACAGCTTGGACATGTTCTGGTCGTGTTTTTACCACTAAGGGTAGGTTGAGGGAATGGGCCAAATCAATATCTATGTAATTACCAGTGGCACCGGAATCAATAATGATATTGACTGCATGTAGAAGGCCAGTAGAGGGACATAGAGTAGCCTTCACGGAGATGGGTTGAACACGAGCAAAAGAAAGAGGGGTTCCCGGAGAAGATGATGGGACACTCGACCTGGTCTCCGGTTCTAAGGTCGAGCCATCCGAAAAACCTGACTCTTCTTGGGACGTCGAGGACACTCTTTCACGAAATGTCCAGTGGTGCCACAGTAAAAGCACGCATTATCAACCCTTCTACGTTCCCTCTCAGATGTTGTAATAGGGCTGCGTAACCCTCCCACTTGCATAGGTTCTTCAGTACCGGAAGCGGGAGTATTAACAAGAGTAGGAGAGGAGGAGGCCCCCAATTCAGCTCTACGCTCCGCTCGGCGTGCATCTACCTGCAGGACGAGATCAACCAATTCCTGATACTGAGTAGGCATAGAGGGGATCACGGCTAAGGCGTCTTTCATGGTGTTACTCAACCCCCTATAAAAGACCACCGCCCGCTTGTTTTCTGGCCATGATGTTTCCGCAACTAGCTGATTAAACCGGGTGATGTAATCTATCAGAGTTCTTTTGCCCTGAGTCATTTCCAACAACTCCAAATCCCTAGACTGTGCCTTGTGTCGAGTATCGAATACTCGGGACATTTCTAGGACCAATAAATCAAAGTCATAAAGAACCGGGCTATTGTTTTCTAACAGGGGATTAGCCCAAGCGGCAGCTGTTCCAGCTAAATGGGAAAGGGCGAAGGCGGCCTTAGCAGTGGACGTGGGAAAAGCCAAAGGCCTGCATATAAAATGTAACTTGCACTGGTTAACAAAGGTTCTGAATGTCTTGGGATCACCCTGGTAACGTTCAGGAGCAGCCAGGGGGGAAGGAGTTGGGAGGACTATTGGAGTCGGGACTGGGGGTGTAGTGGAGGTGCTGCCATCTCCAAACTCCGGGTCTGCAGGAAGGGAATGTTGAACGCTCTGTATGGCATCCAACCTTTGATGGATCACTGTGTTCGCGGCGGCCATATCTGCCCTTAGTATTGTAATTGCCTGAACTAAAGCAGTTATGGGTTCGTCCGTGGATCCCTGCATCGTCTAACACGACTATACGGCTTCTCAGTCTGTTCTGACTTGAGTGTCGTGTAGACCGATGAGACCTCCGTCCCCAAGTGACGCACAGGGGAACAAAATAGAAACCCGCTGTGCGACCCTTGAGGCCACAGGTGAGAGATGTCTTCCCAGATCCATGGAGCCTCTGGAACACCGATGCTGCTGTCAAGAAGGAATGAGATTAAGCACCAGGCAATCACAATACAGGCAGGTAAACAAAAGAATATAAAGTGTCTTACCTATCTGGTGTAAGGGAGACCCAGGGAACCTAGTAGGGAGGTTCGAGGCTCAAAAAGATACAGCGGTCCCTGGAGTGGTAGAACCGCAGGTAAGCGTGGATACTGGTAGGCCACCTGTAAGACTGGGCTTGACTTGGGCGTAGAAGTACAGCAAGGATTCCAGGGATGATCCAAAGACAAGTCGAGATGCAGTCCAAAATCCGGCAACAGGTAAACAGTTCCGAGCAAAGGTACAAAGGGGTGTCCAAGAGAGTCCAAGATAGAGTTCCGTGGTCGAGGTAGCAAGGAGCAAGTAGAAACGCCAAACAGGGTCCGAAGCCAGCTGAGAAGCAATGATCGTCCTGCCTCTCAGTACTTTATACTGAGTGTCCCTGGGTCATGTGACGTCTACCAAGATCACATGAGGAACGCCACACTGTATCACGTGACCTACGTGATGACGTATCGCCGTCCCTTCTGCGATACATCCTCCAAGGCAGTTGCCAATGCAGGAAAGGTTGTAAGCGAGCCCGTACACCGCAGAAGGAACGATGTATTCGGTTCTGTGGGTTCACCGAATCCCTTGAGCCTCGAAGCTGGGGTGGAGGTGTTTGGGGAAGGTGAGCAGTGTTCTGATGTGGGGAGGCCTGATGTGCTAAGGATCGCCTAACAATGTCCCACCACAAGTGTCATGCAGAGTCAGGCAATTATAATAACAACACCCACCTGATGGCCCTTTCCTTTCCCAACAGGATAAAAGGCAGAGCACGAGAGTACACTACGAGCAAGGCAGACCCCACAACGAGATAGCTATCCCAGGGCGGCAGGTCAAGAGGAGGCGAGAACCAAAGGGGTGACAAGGAGAGAAGCGACCCTGCCTTTTTTGAGCCAGACCAACAAATCCTCTGTGAAATGAATCAGAACACCACAAACAATAGCCAGCGTGTGTAGCAGCAGATGCCAAGGGTACATGGAGCCCTCCTACACTGATAACCATGGCAGTGAGATACACTTACTACGGTCCTTGACTACCAAGACAAGAAAAGCCAAGTGGTTCATCACAGCCGGTGAGTCGAAAGAAGACCCAATAAGAAATTGCATTGTGTTGAACCAAAGTTGCAAATGGCAAATTAAGGGAAAATCAAACAACTGTTAATATCCCAGGGGAAAACCAACTGCTCAGGGTACGGCACCACGTGGGTGCTCATTCGAGAGACTCTGGTTGATTCCGCTATTGTTGAAACTACCGATACCAGAAGGCCGTAGGAGAGCCGCAAGGAAAAGGCCAAAGTGGTCATATAGGGGTCTAGCAAAACCCCCTGTACAGTCGAAAGTCTTTGACCAACAAGTAATTGGAAAACAATGGGAAGAAAATTCCTGCATAGTGTGAAAGAAAAAGGAACTGTCATGCGGCAAATGTGAACCCCACAGAGGGAAGCCTGCAGAATGGGGCGAAGCATGATACCCCAATGAACATTGTGTTGAAAAGAGTGGACCCGACAGAGGAATGTCCACAGTGGATTGTCTAAAAGGACATTAAGACTTGTGAATAAATGCCGTAGTGAACTCGATGGAGGGAGGCTAACAGGAAGAGGGGGATCCCAGGGTGAAAAACCATCACCCAAAAACCTGTAAATACAATCTTTTGGAATAAAAACCATAGTGAACCTGACGGAGGGAGGCTAACATTCGAGAAGGGTCTAAACCCGGAAGAGTGGGATCCCCAGGTGAAAAGCCATCACCCAAATACTTGTGCATACAACAGGTGAAATTTCTCAGGAAAAGACGTAGAGAACCTGACAGAGGGAGGCTAACATTCAAGAAGGGTCTAAATCCGAAAGAGGGGGATGCAGGGGTGAAAAGGCATTCCCCAATGTACATGCAGAAAGGAACTTTTGTTTGGTTGTCTGAACACATCAGGTCCTCGAAGGCAAAAGACTGTTTTTGTATGAAAGAGACTTAACCACCGAAGAGCCTGATACCTGAGAATGGAACTGTAGTCTTGTGCTGGGAAAGCTCGAGAGTGTGCTGTGCTCAGGAGTCCCACTTTGTCCCGTGCTCAAAACAAGGGGAAGGGAGACCCCTGACTACCACATCCTGACTTATCACTTATCATTTTATAAACACTTCTTTCTTTCTTATGAACCCTATCCCACACTCTTGCTGTATTTAGTTATAAGGATTGGCAATCATTTTTTTAGTATAGGCCCTTTTATTTGACAAGACGCCACTAGGACTGCCTTATTATTATTTAATGGTTGTAGCTTGCTCCCATCTTATATTTAAGTTTAGATTAGGTGTTTTTCCAACCTACCTGTACATTTTAATAAATACCCTTGAACTGTGATCACTTGTGTCTGTCTTTACTATTGCCACCATGAGTTCCTTACATATGGTGTCATGAGTAGGATGTGACTCAATTGAAACTAATTGGGCCCCCTACCAAAATAGAGACCATAATTCCAGGAGGACCAGCCCTGAGGAAATTGATCTGCCTCCCAGAGACTCCACCTTTAGAGTGTGGGTTACCTTTCTCCCTTTAACGCCCCAGGCGATTTCCCCTGAACGGACAGCAGTAGAGGGCAATAGTTATTACCTCTGATGTCCCCAAAACTATCTAATACCAGGGAGAGTAAACATTTGATCTCTCTGGGCTTACACATGGGTTGTTCTACCACCTCAGCCATCTGTGTGGTACCCCACAAGAACAAGGGTGTGGAGATAATTCCCCTTCTATCCTGTGGAGATGAGTTAAAAATAATTTCCTTAACTTCTCTCCTAATCCAAGAGATATTTATCAAGGTGAAATACTGGGGACCCTTGTATATGATATGATATGATAGGTTATTTATATCACGCTTAATACCCAGAGGTTTCTAAGCGTGGACCCGGGTATCGAACCAGTGTTGCTCCGTGTCGTCTTGCTTCCAAGACGAGCATGTTGCCGCTGAGCTATCCTCCCGAGACCAATATGCACACCTGTGGAACTCTCCCTCTAAAAGAACCACTAAAATCCCAGGTGGGTTTGATGATCCTCCAATAGATCATCCCCTGCTCTCCCCTGAAGGGCCAAATCCTGCAATGCAGGAATTGGAAGCTCTAACAAATCACCATCTCCCTTGGCATAGGAAGTATAAAAATCTGTCACTGGAGAAATGACTCGCAAATTCATTACGGGGGAAAAGAAAAGGTGCAAAGGATACATCAAGTTCACACTTTTTAAGTGCAAAGGAAGTTGGACATTTGGTAAGTGTAGAAAACGAAACACCCAGGGAACGCGAGCTGAGGAAAATTCCCAAAGGGAACCGAGTATATGAGATGTTGGGGGACATATCTCATGAAACACCAGGAGGTGCTCTAGAGACCCCTTCTACAGAAAACCAAATCCCAGAACCCAATCCTTACTATTCAGAGGAAATAATAAGCGGCGATCAAATAGAGAATAGATTAAAAAACTCAAATAGAAAGATCCAAGAAGAACCGTATGTTGACAAGAAGGAGCAAAACCTGGAAAGAAGTCATGTCACAAAAAGCTTTTTTAGCCCACTGAATAAAGTTAGGAGAGGGTCAACATCCATTATATCTTTGAATGAATCAGAAGCCTCTCAATTAGAACAATGCTTATTTTGTGGAGGGTGGGGGCACGTTATGACGATCTGCCCTGAAAATATGAAGGAAGAGCTGCTCGCAGTTCAAGATAGGGAAAGGAAGATGGAGAGAGAAAGAGAAGTGAGAGCCCAATCCCCTTTCCCCCCACATCCCCTCCAGCATAAAATAGAGAATTTGGGGCTAAATGTTTGTAGATTTTCAGGGGTATAATGCCAAAGTAACATCACTTTAAGGCACTTTTCCCAAATTTGTAAGGCTCTAGTAAGTTTAGGGATATCTCCCCGCAAACCCTGCCATCTCTCCATAGGAATCTTGCATCCCATCACTGTTTCCCATTGTTTCATATACTGCCACACCGGAAGAGTGGGCTCCTCCGAAAGCAGTGTGTAAAGTGCCAAAACCTAATTTTTATCCCTGGGATTAGTTAATAGGTACTGTTCAAAATGTGTACGTTGTCTATTGTCAGCTTTGCTAATTGTCGGGTACGCCAGCCAATGCCGCAATTGAAAGTATCTGAATCTTTCTCCTTCCCTTAACCCGACATCCGCTTTACAATGGTTGAATGTTTTAATCTCTGGACCCTGTGTTATGTCCTGCAACCTCAGGCAACCACCCTTTTCCCCATGGCCGTGAGCACCTCATTCTGATCCCAGGCCAAACTGTGGGTTCTGAAACATTGGGGTGAATTGAGAGGGGAACACAGTGATCCCACTCCTCCATACTTGTGTTGGGATGGAAATAAGTGCATCCCACCCTCTAGGGTCTTCAAAATAAGACGAACCCCATACAGCGTAATATAACATACAAGGGGCGAGCAGCTTGCAGCATCAGGTCGCCGATAAAGGCGCTGCAGTGCATAGAAGTAGACATAGGGCACCCGAAATGTCCATAACCCGCGAATCCATTTTGTATTAGACCCAAGAACGAACAGGCTATAGGCTCACGTTGTGCATGCACAAAGGTTCCTCAATAACATGCTGGCTCCACACAAGCCTTGTTCCCACGGAAGTCCATTTTTCTCTTGTCCCTCCAGTGTTGCAAACATGTAGTATCACATCCACGAATGTGCCCTGCCAAGAGCGTGAGAAAGTCACTGGATACGCACTGCATCCACCCATCTCAACTAACGTGCCATCGGGCCTCTGACCCCCACAGAGCCAGGCCAGAGCCAGCCACACTCCACCAACCCGACCTCTATTCCTTTCATGTCTTGATAAGCATCCGATCCCCAGGTCCTAACCTCCCTTAGGTGCCCACAATAGATCCAAAGCCCACACAACTGTATCTCTCTTTAATAGCAACACACGTCTCCTGTAACATGAGGTACCCGGAGGGGTAAATCACAGACTAATCCCCAGCGGGGAGACCTTGGGTGCGGGCACTGCGGTATCAATGAAGCCCTGAATGTATGGGTCAGCATGAATGTATTTTATCCTCCCTTCTCTCTGGTGTCCCTTTCCTGTATTTTCCAGGTGCCTGTCATAATGAGTGAATAGTCGGTTTTAGTTGTTTAGCTTAGATCAGAAACATTGTATTTTATGTATGCCCTGACCTTCACCGCAAGGATAAGCCCAGCTGACCCATGTGCACCAAGATTGGCGGGGAAGAACCAGACAATTACCGTCTGGCATCCCCTATGGAGCAGGCCCATGTGTAGGGTGCCTCCAATCAGGAGCCACGAAATGTCCCATATACGAATGATGCTTTTTGTGATTATAAACCCATGTTTGATGATGTAAAAACAGAGCACTCTCAAACAGCAGAGTTCTTTGCAGGCACTTCTATTTTGTACGAGTAAACCTTGTTGTCCTTGCAAAGCTATCTCTTTGCTTCTTTCCATAGTGGGTTGTATTTACTCTGGAGTGTGCATACAGTGGGACTTGCCTTACTACATGAACTGAGGCTTTCAGAAGAACATGGACACATGAGTATAGATTGCAAGGAATAACAATGTCAGGGTTTGGTTATGGAGCACTATGATAGAGGGGAACATGCAATGAGTGAAAGTGATTGGTGTAAAGACTGGAGGGGGGTCTGTACTCCTGCTCTCTACATGGTAGAGGAGAGGCACAGAGGACCAGCCAAGATTCTCTATTGTTGCTAGCAATGGACAAGCAATCAGGGCCTAGCTTCTCAGGAGGTGATGCAGGCTGGTTCTTAAGTACAGTGTAGTTCCCAAGCACCCA
The DNA here is from genome assembly GCF_040938575.1 of Ambystoma mexicanum. Classification (NCBI taxonomy): domain Eukaryota; kingdom Metazoa; phylum Chordata; class Amphibia; order Caudata; family Ambystomatidae; genus Ambystoma; species Ambystoma mexicanum. The sequence goes on along the minus strand of NC_090934.1, from coordinate 413,421,104 downwards.
CAAAGGGATGTCCACACACTGTATTAGTTAAAACACAGTCTTTATATAATTAAGTTCAAGGTTATGTACACAATCACAATAACTTACTTTGTGCTCAGTAAATCTACAATGGCAAATATATGCAGTTCTAAGTGGTACCACAATTATTATTAGATTTCATTAAAGTGCATCAACTGTACTCTGGTCAAATGTCACACAAATCACTTAATAAAGGTAACCAACAATAGTCATAGGAGGAAAAGCATTTGGTTAGAACAATTGGCTTAATACTGGCCGCTACCGATAGACACAGTTCTATGTGGAGATCCCCCCACCTGAGCAACCTGTAAAATAAAGATATATCACAAGCCCAGTCCCTATATTGTTCTATAAGTCTTATTTCCTTCTACAATGTTTCTACCACCACAATGTACCTGGAATAGCAGAGTTTGACTACAGGTTGTCGACGGATCCTTCTTGAGCGACTCCCTTTAAAGCAGGAGCCACGGATCATCGAGATCCCTCAAAGAAAGTGAACTCAGCATCGAGGCGGCAGCTTCGGTCCCAGCGGTGCTCGTCGATGACGGAGCGTAGACGTCCTGCAAGGAAGAGGCGTGCGGGGCACCTCGATGTCGATAGTTCAGGATGGCAAAGAGTCGTTCGGCATCTCAATGGTCTTTGGGTGGCGAGAAACCCACCAGCGGATGCTCCTCGCTGCGTTAACGCCCTGGCCTTCTCCGGCAGGATAAGGCGGGTGGTGGTGCGGACAAGCACGTCCGTGAATCAAAAGTCTCAGGCAAAGGAGCATGCAGCAACGCGGCTTCGACGGGCCTCCAGCAGTTACAGCAAACTTGCGAACGCTGGTCGACGACGGTGGATGGAATGTCCGGTGCTCATCTTCGTTCTCCTTGGCGATCCCCTTCTCCGGTTGGCAGCCTTTCGAGGGTCTGACTTCTAGGGAGCTTTGGCAAAGGTTAGCGGTGCTCGATGGTCCTTCGGAGCACGGGAAGAGGGCGCCTAACCAGGTCCTCTCTTGGATCAGTCTCGACGGCTTTGGGCTTTTGGATTTCGGCGAAGGGAGACAGCAGTCAACCTTCTTCGTCAGGCTCGGCTTCGAGACCACGTGTTAGGTCACCCTCTAGCCTGGCTAAACATAACCAATTGTGTTACCATTTATTGTTCTCAGTTTGGTTGTTTTAACATAACCAATTGTGTTACCATTTATTGTTCTCAGTTTGGTTGTTTTGCATTAAGTATCTGTTCTATCACTTGTCACTATAGGTGGTGGTCACAGACTATTTTCAAAGCACTATTTTGTTTAAGCTTTGTATATTTTCAACTGAGTTGTTAAGCTTTGTATATTTTCAACTGAGTTGTCAATACAGTCCATCCAAGGACTTGTGAACACTAAGAACTTTCTACTCTTAATGGAAGGAATCCCCTTCTTTTTAGAAAATATTACGAATGCATGACTTTGAAATGCATTTTACAGCAAAATAAAATAAAAGCTGTATTTTCTATTTTGTTGTCTGAACTCTTGCAAATTCTATGAGTACTACTACATTTAAAGTGATTCTGTCTGTATGAGACATGATTGAATAAATTCAGGTCTAATGAAGCCAATTAGCAGACCCCAAAAATTTCAGACGTCAGAGCAAACCCCCTTTGTACCTAGTGTTATCAGCCCACAGCTCTGACGCTCTCAGGGCTATCCCTTCAGTTACATCGGCTTCGAGATTAAGCATCAGTTTCAACTTCAGATTCTGAATGATTTCTAGCAATGAGAGACCCCCAGATATACTAGTTGATCTCTCATTCATTCTGCTGGGTCACACTCAGGCAACCAATCACTCAGAAGGGCATTCAGCAGTCAGTCAGCCAATCAGGTATACAGTGCATTCAGGCCATTCTCCTCCCTCTCAGACACTCACAACAAGGAATGTGTATTGGGACAAGTACCCAGCCGTTCAACACTACACACTGCATTCATACCAGTTTCGGGCAGGGCTGTTCTCAGTCATTGTGTCAAACACCAGAAACCAGACATTCACAACAAGAAGTGCATATTGGTCACACACTCCATTCACCCAGGTCCCACCCACAGGGTGTACCCACAACATACAGTGAACTTCCACCCAACAGCCAGTCAGGGGGAACGGACAGAGTCAGGGCTTCCCAGGACTTTGGGGAAACAAGGTAACAGGCAATAGAAAGCAAGAGGCCACAGGGGCCATCTTGTTTCCTGCCAGGAATCAACTGATTCCAATGACAGGGCCTGGGTATCCCAAAATGGAGGATACTTAGAGCACCTGTCAAAGTCAGCATGGAGCTGCCACCAGCCCATATCCTGCTCTGTGGGCCACACACAGGTGCCCAAAAACACACACTAGGGGCACAGGGTTGTACCCCACCAATGAGTGCCATATGGGTATCCCATGGGCCTGTTCACCAAACCAAAAACAGGAAGAGCTGCACTGTCAGGAGTCCCACATGGACTCCTGGGCAGTAAACAATACAGAACACAAATGAAAAGGACTACAGAACAAGGACAGGGAGGCCCTGTCCCTCCAATACATTTCCAGCATCACAATTGGATTGACTGGGTTTTTTTGTTGAAGTTTTTATGGCCATTTAGTATTCATTTTATTTTGTTTTAAGTTACACTGAGAATATAAAAGAGGAAGGGAAGGGAGTCTCTCCGTCACACGAGAGAAGGTGGCCATCACAGTGCACTGTCCCGACCAGTGCAGGAAAATAAATATAAGGAGAAATTTAGGAGCCATGTATAAGTAGAGGGTTTGGGAGAAAATATTGGTTGTTGATTTAGGTTGTTATTTTAATGTATTGTTTTCAGCGTATTATTATATGTACGCAAGAGGCCCAGAAGGGGAGTGTTTAGTATGAGTGAGAGGTGAGCAGGTAAGGTGTATTGAGAGTGAGTGGGGGAGCTCTAAGGGAGGGGGAAGTATCTAAAAGGTATATGTTTTATTTGGTATAACAGCAATTGTGATCACATTGTCTGACAATATAGAGACCATTGTAACTTGCATGTGACGAAGATAAATTGACTGACACTGTGGGCCTCGTAGACATAGACATAAGGAGGGAATATTGCACAACCAGTTTGGGGACATGCACTTTAGACAGATGACAATCATGGAGACAAACACACCCCTTACCCACATATGTAAGAGCTTACCCCTGTACAGTGACACGATTAAGAAATACCATAGTCAGTGGGAGACAGAAACTAAGGGGGACGGAATGCCCCATTCCTGGTCAGAGTAGGGGTCCTTTGATAAGTGTGCCTTAGACCATATGTCTACATACCTGACTGCCAAATACAAGGGGATGCCACTGCAAAACAGAAGAGACATATTAGATTTGTGGCAGATGTTTGAAGAAACAAAAGCCCCAGAGAAGGAAGAAAAGGGTCCAGAAAGCGCAATAGTGAAGGACAAAGGAGAAAGTGAAAAGGGGGAAAGAAAGATAAAGAAACTCTACCCGTTATTAACTAGGCTAGTGGAGGGGTACTCAAACCTGACCTATGTGTCAGGGGGAACAACGTTAGCAAGCCCAGGGACAGCACTGCCCCCTCCATATGTCCCACCAACAGCATTATCAATCCACAGAGCGGTGAGCGCGAGGGATATTGAAGTAGCATTATCCACCACCTGCACAGAGTTAGCTAGATTACAAGAAGCGTGTGAAGCAGTGAGGGATCCAGAGAGTGCAATGTTACCCCCAGCCACTCCTCATCTCCCAAAGGAAGACGAATGGAAGTCAGGAGATTTTCTGTTTGGAATTGAAAGCGCCCCCATACGGGCCGTACACTTGGAAAGGGAAGGAGAGATAGACATCGTAGGGTATGACAACACGTAGGAATACTGGAGCGATGTTGACGAGGGGGAGGTAGGAGCAGTGGGAGGGTCTGAGCAAGTGCCCCTGACAACCCTAAGGGCAGAAGGATTGTGGAACAGGAGGTAAAGGGAGCCGTTTGGGAGGATGGCCCTGGCAAGGCAAAAAGGAAGTGGAGTAAAAAATGGGAAAGTAAAAAAGAAACTGCAAATGCCCCTGATACATAAGGGGGCTGGCTGCCCTCATTATGTCCCCTCATTCATGCGGCATGCGGGAGGAAATGGATCTACGCATTTGAAAAACACACTGAGGGGTGCCCCTCGTAATTGAAGACATCAAAAGCTTGCTAGTTTCCGCGGTAGGAGATCAGGCGGAATAAGTTTGGGTGAAAGCAGAGTCGCTGGAAGTTACAATAAGCAATGACACCCATGATGGGGCCTCCTTTAACAATATTAGAGCACATGTGGGGGACGCACTGCGGAGGGCCTTCCCTGATACTCCCGATTTACACCCAATAATGCAATGCACTAAGGGAGATGAGGAAGACCCTACACAGTACATTCTTCGAGTCCAAGAGATGTGGAGGGCAGAAACGGGCAACGCCTGGGACCAATCAACATCCTTGTTTTATTTTATTGTGAAGCAGGGGCTCCCAAAGGAAGTGCAGAAGGTCCTCGATAAAATTGCATGGGTTGAGGCAAAGGTATGGTCTGAGATCCAAAGCATCATAGTACACCATTGCAGGAGGATCAAAGAGAGAGAAAAGGAAACTATTCAAAGGAGGCAGGCAGAGGAAGCAAAACTGGTTCAAAACAAGCTAGTGAAAGTGGCAGCGGTATCTGTAGTACCGCCCCCAGAACAGATGGGAGAAGAAGGGTGTGCCTCTGTGTTAAGTAGTCAGCCGGAGACAAACAAGGTTTTTCTTTCAAAGTTGTTTATTTTCACAACTAACACTTCACAGGTCATTGAATTCAGACAAACGGATGACGGTTCCTTTCACCTCGCCGGCATTGGTGCTGCGCCTTGCTTTTCTTACAATTCAGCGGTTATGCTTTTATCAGTCCCAAATAGTCTCTTATCTTTCCCCGGCGCGTATAGGCTTTCACTCCTCAACCTGCTCGCCTGCCGGGTAAACGAAATAAAATAAAATAGCAATTGTCCACAATTCACACCTTTTCCTCCGGGTGCCGTTTTTCTTCTCTGGAATGCTATCTTGAGCCTCGGACCAGGTACAGCGTCAATCTGTGGGTTTTCCTCTTCTTCCTAGTAAGCCCACTCGTACTCTCTGCTGGTTTCACTCCAATCGAGTGTGGCGCCCATCGCCACGTGCTGTTCCTGCAAGAGAAGACCCCATCTGAGTCTCTTGGAGTTGCTTTTAACCCTTGCCCCGCTCCTCCCCCGTAATCAGCCTCAGGTGTTCCCAGCAACGGTTTTATCACACCTGACCCTGATTCCCCACCTCCTCCCTGCTCCGCCCGCTGTGGGTTAACCCTGTACTTCGTGTCTGTTCTGGTGGGTCTGATACGATAAGGAAACCTGGTTTTCCCTTTCCTTAGTTTGCTTTCTTTTACCATCGGTGGCCCCCCCTCCCTGATTCGGTATTCCGTGTGGTATTCTGGGATCTGTAGTCTTTTTCCTGTTTTCCTTTCCCTTAAAGGCCAGCATTGGTACCTGGCTGATCTCTTCCGCCACCCCCTCCTTTCTCCCGTGATCCAGGGCGGCCGCTACTGCTTCCACATCACATACTCCCCCGTCGCCACACATCTGAGGATCGCAGCGATGTTGGCAGACAACGGGCAAGGACAGTGGGGGGGGAAACAAGCCATATGCAGGACCTCAATGGCAAGGAGGGAGACAAAGAGGACGAGGTGGGTACCGAGGGCAAAGAGGAGGGGGACTCAGAGGTCAAGGGCTAAGAGGAGGTGGGCAGGGGCAGTGCCGGTCTTGAGGGATCTGGTGACACTTTTCCAGGGAATGTCGTAGCAGGCCAGGAGGGAATTACCATTAAAATCAACAGCCTTATGGAAACCCCCACCCCGGCAGCCCACACGGGCTCGCCCAAGTATCAACCATGATCCCATACGAGACACACCTAGCTCACACCCAGTTACCTCCCCAAATCCTCGGCCCCTATCATCATCCACCACAAAAACGCACCTTACAACAACACCAAATCTGCCCTAACCCACAAGGCCAGGGAAATGGACCGGCTTTCCCCACTTCACCAAACGGAGCAGCATCTCCCTATCAGGGGGCCTCAGTGATATGAGGGAACCCCTTTGCATACCCAGGGACTGACACTTAAACCGACTAGGACAGCCCACAGAGAGCACTTATGTGTCTAATACTATCACTGACCTTGCATCTAGAAGAGGAACCACTTGTGGGGGCAGAGATAGGAAATAAGCAATTCATCTTCATGGTGGACTCAGGGGCGAAGAAGTCATGCATAAGTGAAGGTGACTTCCCGCTATCAGGACAAACTCTCGACACACAGGGATTCTCTGTGGCTGTGGTAACAGTTCCTTACACAGAAGATTTAAATGTCAGAATTCGGGGAGCGGTTGTCTGAGCTCCACTCCTCTATTGTGAAAGCTCCCCTGTCAACTTATTGGGAAGGGATCTACTCAGCAAACTAAACATGACCATATCATTCACAGACAGAGGGGTCGTTTGCGCTACCCCTGGCATGTGCTCCTGTAATGGATCACTATGAGCAGGAGTTAGGTTAACGAAAATGTGTCTTTATTGACTTCATAAAAATCGTAACAAAAGAAATTAAGTTGGTTAAGAACCCCTGTTTAGAGTCCAAAGTTCGTTATCAGCAGGCTTGGTTAGAGCATAAGGGAAAAACCTTAGTTCAGTCTTCGTACGCCCACTGGAACCTCTCAGCGGCTTCCTCACTCTCTGCTGACCTCTGCAACAGAAAGGAAACGAATCCGTCAGTTTTTCCTTTTCTCCTCCCTTATATAGGGGCTTGGACAATTCCACCCAATCAGGGTGCTTCCCCGCCCAAATGTTTGAAAAGCCCCTCCAAGCCCCGCCCCCTTCCCTGGAGGATCCTGGTCGCCATAATGGAGCCCGCACTGGTGCCTCGTGGAGAACGCTGGTTTTCATTGTAAAAGTACATGGTAAGTTCTGTGATACAGTAATACTGTTTTCTACAGTTTTCTGTGGCGCGCTATTTTGTTTACTAACACGCTCGTATGGTTTTCTGTTCCGGACATTATAACTGCGGTTTGACTTCGCAAGGAACTTGCCAACCTTAAACTGGAAACAAGTTGTTCCCTCGGCTGCCTGAGCCGGCGTTGACTTCAGAGGGAACGTGTCGCCTTTGATGTGTAAACTATTTACATGAGTCATGTTTTTTCCCGCGGCTGCCTGAGCCGGTGCTTTTATGAAGTCTGTACTTGTACGGCCGCAGCCGTGAATATCAGGCCCTGTGTGTGTTTCGTTTTCATGATCCAGCACTGTTTTATTTTCTGTCTCTTGTCCCCACCAACCCTCCTTTGGGTTTTCCGTGTCTGGCGCTTCTGTCAGGTTGTCACAGCTCCCTTTGAGCGATGTTAGTGATCCATACAGTGGCAAATGAGATGGTGGTGAGAGGGATACCAGTGAACTCAGACATGTTCATCTATGGCATCATAGAGTGCTTGCCAAAGCCGTACCCCAGCTCACCAGGAAAGAGTGCCTGTCGATTTTGTCTTTCGCGCTGTTGCAACATCCGAAGTGGTTGCTGGCACCATCCTGTCCTTAGACTTAGAGGGATTGCAAGTGTCCACAATGAGAATTGTAGTACTGGGAACAGACATCCATGGGGGCCAGTGGCGTACAGTCCTATATATTGACCCCAACATACCCTTAAGAGAATTAACAGATGGAGATTTGTTTGAGGATGCCAATGATGATGATAGTGCTTGAGATATGTACACCTTATGATATCATGGTGCAGTACCGAAAAGTGCAATGTCCCCTCATGGCCATTGTCAGCGGACCTACCCATTTTGTGAAAACGATCTAAAGCAGGTCCCACCCATTTGTGGGCTACTAACCCACATGATGTAGGGATGCTAAAAGAAGTGACCCCTGTAAAAATAACACTCAAACCAGGTGCAGTATTGCCCCGAGTAAAACAATACCCCCTATACCTGAAGGGACCCCTGAGGGACCCTCGGATGTGGAAACAAGGCACAATCACCACACATGAATGCATACGCCAGACACGAGGTTCTGTTCCCAAAATCTAGTTTTTTTTTTAAACATTTTTTTATTATCTCAAAAACAACCAACATTACAACTTTGTAGGACGTCCATATTATGCAACACATACCATGTTACACAAGAATATTTATTGTCCTCCCCCCCTCCGCCCCTAAACTCGAGCCGTCACATCTGTGCCATCTGCATGAGCATCTTCGGGATTCTTTGTACTCATTGACTCATCTGAGTCTCCTGTTTCCTGATTGTCCTGGTGAGGGTTCCCCATCAAGGTCACCAATTGTCTCCAGGCTATCAGGGGGCCTACTTCCTCCTCCCCTCCTCTGGTGACAGCCTCGAACCATACCACCGTTAATGCTTCTGCCCATCTCAAGAGGTCTGCCCACCATATCTCCACTCTAGGCCTATGGGCCAACTTCCAACTCATTGCAATTCTGCGCTTGGCCAACACATAAGCCAGATCTTTCATTTTACTAACATGTTTTGAAGTACGCGGCCTGGGAAAGCTCCCAAGCATGCATGCCCAAGCAGACCTCACATCAAGCTCCACTCCCCCAACTGACATTCTCATCCTTACTTCTTCCCAGAATCTTTGTATCTCAGGGCAGGCCCAAAACATGTGCAGCAACTCCGCCTCCTCCTTCACGCACCTGGGGCATTTCTGTATAGCTGGGCCTCCAAACCTGGCTATTCTTCCGAGGGTCAAATAGGCTCTATGGGTGACCTACAGCTGAATCTGCTGAAGCCTTGCGTTCCGGGACACTTTCCTGTGGTACTTTAGGGCTCTATCCCATTGTCCCCCTGTCATAGGTTCTCCCACCTCCTCCTCCCAGGCATTCCTAAGTTGGGGCAGCTCCTTCCCTGCCTTTGTGCTCAGCAGCTCATATATCCTTGATATTTTATGCCCTTCCTCAGAGACCAAAAAAGGGGGTACCAGAGACCTGGTACTCAGGAGTTGCTTACCCCTCACTACTCTAAATCAGAGCAAGGTTGGATACAATCCTAGTCACACGTACATGTAATTATATAACAGCAATCATTCGTGTCAACAGCACAAAAAACCGAGGGTAGAACGAGGAGGCATACCTGAGAATAATTTTAATTCAAAATTCAGAACATTAAAAAGCTACAAGACAGGGAAAACATTCAGATATGAAACAAATCAAAAAAGTGAAAAATTGGTGTGCAACAAACATATAAGGCAAGGCTTCAGGTGACAGAGAGCCTTAAGAGGAACAAAACAACAGGCGAGGTGACTTAATACACCTTCATTTCCTAATACACAATGAAGGTGTATTAAGTCACCTCGCCTGTTGTTTTGTTCCTCTTAAGGCTCTCTGTCACCTGAAGCCTTGCCTTATATGTTTGTTGCACACCAATTTTTCACTTTTTTGATTTGTTTCATATCTGAATGTTTTCCCTGTCTTGTAGCTTTTTAATGTTCTGAATTTTGAATTAAAATTATTCTCAGGTATGCCTCCTCGTTCTATCCTCGGTTTTTTGTGCTGTTGACACGAATGATTGCTGTTATATAATTACATGTACGTGTGACTAGGATTGTATCCAACCTTGCTCTGATTTAGAGTAGTGAGGGGTAAGCAACTCCTGAGTACCAGGTCTCTGGTACCCCCTTTTTTGTTCTTCGTTATTCAACCCTATTGTGAGTTTTGCTCCCCCGAAAACAAAAAATATTGGGTTCTGGCCTGTTTTGTTAATATACTTCCTCAGAGACGTCATACATCATTTCCAGTGTGGCATCAGGTCCTTCCGTCTCAGGCCACCTCTCCCTCGCCCGTTTAAATCTAGGGTTTATTGCAATACAAAATTAGTGCCAGTTGGCCAAATGGTCCCACGCCCCACGACGTGTGTCTAACAGACCTCGGGGGATGCAAGAGAGTGAGAGACGTACATCAGTTACATATATAAAAAAGGAGCACCTTCCAATCAGCAATGACACAGTATGACACATTCAATGCCGCCCCCAATTCATTTCCCCTTTAATTAGAGGCGATGATTGACCACTGTGACAAATATGACACATTAGACCACCATATTTAGTAACGGGTTGCAATCTCCAATTTTACAGACACCATTCTTTATTTGCGAGAACACATCGTTTCTGTTTTCATGGGCAAGCTGCGCGTAGGAGACTGGCACATACCAGGCCTCACTATCTCTTAGTTTCGATTCTCGCTCTAGAGGTCAGCCCGCTCTCCGGGGCCTCACTGTGCTCAGAAAGGGGGGCCGTAAAGAAGAACATAATTCAACTCTTTAAATGCTAGTTTCATACATTGCTATTCTTTCAGGAGACTCGCTGGCATTTGTGTACTGATTAAAATGCCTTGCTCCCTGCCTTCAAGGATATGTGAGGGAGGGAATCAGGCATTTCTGTCTGGCTTTCCAGTGTAATGTTTCAACATGTTTCTTAGCCTTGGGTCATTAAAGTGAAATAATATCTACAGCAAAGCAGTTTTACATGAGGCAAAGTGGCAACGTTAGAGAGAGCAGAGAGAAACCAAATTGGCGATTCTGGTCATCTTAAAATGGCCTCACTCTAGTTGAACTAATTGCTACGTAATAACTAATGAGTATATATTCCTAACACTGTAAATGAGGCGATTGGTCTTCGGCCAACCAATTAATCATGCATTTCCTTCCGCCCAAGGGGTGTTTAGTATTTCTGGACTGACAAACCCTCCTCTTGGCCGTATGCCAAATGCCTCATCCATACATTGCATCCTCCTCTGACCAAGTATTTGGATCAGATTCGGAATCTGATTCAAATTCTGACTCGTATACACTTGTTGTCTCCTCCTTATTATTATCAATGTCGATTGCCATGAATTCTTTAATGGTTTTAGATTCATTACTATTGTGAGTGCTTGATTTAGTAATGTTTTTTCGTTCCATCATTTGTACATATTCTTCACTAATTTCAGTACATACTATAGGGAGACAATGTATGCAACAACAACATGTCACAAATATTCCTAGGATTGCTACTAGAATTGCAAATAGCTTCCATCCCCAGGATCGTAACACTTCCCAAAACCAGGAGCTTATGTTCAATTCCCAGCCTGCTTCAGGGGGGTGGAGATCCGAACTTAATACATGCAATTTTCTTATCGCCTCAAAAATCGTGGAGGAGGAGTCACTTACAATATGCAACACGCTGATCCCACGATTTTGCAAACACTGCCGCGATCAACTAAGATTATATCAAGGACCATTCTATTTTGCAGATATATCAATCTAATTCCTTTCTCTTCAAAAGTCATATTATATAATATATCAGTGGTTCCATTTATTGTTTCTTCCAATATCCTAGACAGTCGTCTTATGTTCTAAGAGTTTATCGCCTGGCCCCAAAATGGTATGAATGATTTTGCTATGTGCCCTACAATCAACCCGTCTTCAATATTACGGCAAGATCGTGACCTGGTCAATTTGGTTATGTCTGATGTTTTTAAAAGAAACACCCCAGGAAACAGAAATCCCAAATAACACGTGCCTCCCCAGTTCCTAGGTAACCAAGGATATGCTTTTTCTCCACATATGAAATACACAGGATGTCCCACATATATTGATTCCACTTTTTTATCAAGGAATGCTATGTTCCTGCATCTGGTAAATGTTCCTACCTGGAAAAAAGCCTTTTTCTTTAAACAGAATGGGACAGAATGAGGGTTATAATTCACTGTATATGAAGGGGGTTCCGCATCCTTATTCCCCTGTGGGTTCATGTGGAACGTGATCACAGAGGTTTTATAAGGTACAGACAATCTATCCTGTGGCATTATTGCTGGTGTAATTAATCGTCTTTGATGGAACATGGAGCAACCCACTGGTTTCATAATCACTTCCTCGAATTCATTCATGTTTGTTTTATCTAGTTGACCAGTTTCACTTTCGTTCCATTTCCCATAGTATAAGGCACTTAGAGAAGCATAACATGCAGAAGTTAAGGGCAGGGGCTGTACATACCATCCTATTCCCTGACCACCATGCTGCGGCAGTTGGGCACAAACCCAACAATTATTTTTTCTTAGGATTGAGTGTGTCATATTCATTATTAACAGCAATGTGTTGTTCCCATATCCTTCCCTATGTTTCTCTTCCATTGGGGACAAGGTATAGGAAATCACATGGACTGGGCTTTCCGTTGTGGAAATGTTCATAATAGGCAAAAGTACTTCAAGAGGGTGCGTTTCTTCTAGGTACCATAATACTGATATGGTCAATATTGGGGCTAATATACTCATTATACACATTATTATGGTTGGACCCAACATACAATTCTTTCGACCATGTCCTTTTTTCACCTTACCATGTACTGCGCTTAACTCGCTATCAGTATTGGTGCAGGAGGGGGCATTTGCTGGTTCCGACATTCTTCTCTCGTCCTTCTTCTTCCGCTGTGCTTGTCGTGAATATCTTTTGTTCATGTGCTTCTCAGGATGTTGAAAGAGTTCAATCAATGTCTACAGTCTTTCTATGCCAGTTTGCTATCTGCCTGGATTGCTTATTCATTTGGCAAGGCCTCCGTGCATTTTGCACATTGCTCTAGAATTTCAGAGCAGCTGCCTTTGTACCAGGTGCGCACCGCTTGTTCGCTCGGGTTCCTGACACATGGATTTAGCACTGGGGAGTTGCATTTGGTGAGCTGTCTGACTTGCACAACTCTTACGCCACCCTCCTCTAGGCTTCCGGTTCCCACTTCATCCAAAAATAGGAAACAGAGGCAAGAAAATCACAAAGAGATGAAAATGTGATCACTCCTTTTTTTCTGCTCCGCAGGTTGTACCGATTTGCTCCTGGTATCGTGTGATCGACAAATAGTGCGGGTGAACTTCCGGTCTCAAGCTTGGAGTCAGCCTGGGGCACAATGGCAGATGATGATGGGTGCCCAGGCGACAATGCAAGCTGTGGCGCAACAGAAGATGGTGGGCGCCACAGAGGAATGTGCTTGATGTCCGCCAGCAGGGGTGCAGCATCTGCTGGACAACGTTGAGGCACTCTTTGCCCTTCTGCTTTTATAGCAATCTCATCCGGCTTTGTTTCAGGCTCAGGCAGCTTCTGTGGCAAGAGATTGGAATGGCATTTTTCGTTTCTGGAACCGCTGCTGTCTCTTTCTGGTCTTTGTCCCGATCAGTTGACGTGTCAAATGGCGATGGGACTTTCTTGGCGTGCGTGGCATGAATCCACACCTTCCGTCTACCCACGCGTATCGCTGTCTGCGTGGTCAGGAGTATTTGGTACGGGCCACGCCACCTGGGTGCCAGCAATGTTTTCCGTTTGTAGTTTTGGATCAGTACCCAGGTTCCTGGCTCCAATGCATGTCCTGGGCCAGTGTACCTCACCGGTAATGCCTCCTGCACCTGCTGATGAATCAAACACAGTTTTTTTACTAACAAATTACAATAAATGCTGAGTACAGGGTATTCTACTTCTCTCATTCTCTTCAGCTGATGTGCGCACCACACAATCGCCGGTCTCCCCATTATGATTTCATATGGGGAGAGCCCAGTTCTGGCCTGTACTGATGTTCGCATACACAGTAACGCTATTGGTAATGCATCTACTCAACTTAATTTGCTGCCTGCACAGATCTTACTGATTTTGGACTTCAAGATTCCGTTGTGGCGTTCAATAAGACTGGCCGACATCGGATGTCTCGAACAATGGAATCGTTTATCGATCTGTAACCCTGCACAAATCTGCAGTATCACTGCACCTATAAAATGCGGACCATTGTCCGACCATATGACACAGGGCAGACCGAAGCGAGAGAAATACTCTTTTAGCATTACTTTCGCCGTGCTCATGGCTGTGCAGTCTTTCAATGGATATGCTTCCACCCATTTGCTGAATGCACATATGATCATCAAAACATACTTCAGATTTTGTCATCTCTCCATTTCTATGAAGTCAAAGTGAATTACTTCGAATGGCATAGAGGGAGGTCCAAAACTTCCTGTTGGAGTCACCGTTCCCTTTCCCACATTGTCTTGTCGGCATGTAATGCAGTTTTGTACCAGCCTCTCAGCATTCTTTTTTATAAGTGGATTTTCCCAGACTGTGGCTAAATGTTGGACTATTTTCTTCGCACAGATGTGTGCGGGACTGTGAGCCATTGTAACCATTGCGTTTACATATGCATTTGGCAGCATCCAATTCCCACTTTTCTTGTCCACCCAACAACCCTCCAAATCCAGTTCTGCAGAGCCCTTGGCCCATCCCTGTATTTCGTCAGCGGTAGCTTCCGCATGCATCTCTTTAACAGTTGCAATTCCATTCTCTATCATGCAGAGCACTTCCTCCGATTGTACTGTCAACATTTTTGTATTCAAATCAGTGGCAGTCTGTTTCGCAATTTTGTCTGCAAATGCGTTTCCTTCTTCCACTTTACATGTCACCTTTTTATGCACCTGTATTGCTCTTCCCTGAAAAGTGCACATAACAACCATAAATCACCAATGCAATTATAGAGCAAATACTTTAACCCATAAACAGACAGACACAATAACTCACAGCCAAGCACTCTTTAGAAGATAATCAGTTCTTTACGGCTATTTATTCAAAGATTACAAGTACATAGAAATAACTCATAAAACTAATATGGACATAGATCACAGAAGAAGTAAAGAAGTCAAAAAGAAATACATCACGGTGAGCGTAATATAATTCCTCATCTCGTCCAGAAGCGGCTGGAAGACTCCGGGGACAGCCAGGCCGAGAGTGCCACAGCTCACAGGAAGGCCAGACGGAGCGTCCTTCTCTGGCTGAAGTCTCACCTGACCCCCTCCAGGTTTCTGCATATATACACACTCCACAATGGGGAGTTAATTCTCGAACCTTCTGGAAATTGCACCTGCGCAGTTGAGGAACAGCCGTCGGTTGCCAGCTGGGTCAATCGAGAGCTCCCCTCAAGGAACACAGGGCCTCCCTGCTCTAAAAACACGCTCCATGGAGAACAGTAGCAAGCCATAACAACATTAGCTTTCCCAGCAGAAATGGCCTTGACCGCATAATAGGTTTTGGAAAAGCATGTTTGTCTCAGCACTGTGAATCTAACACTTCAGCAAAATGTGTGCAGCCTTTCACTGCGGTGTGAAGTAAATATCCAACATGGCTCTGAGCGCTCCCAGAATGCATTGCGCACCCGCGCCATTTTGAATCAAGCATAAATCAAGCATAACAGCGCCTCACATTTCACTATTGCCAGGTGCTTTGGACACGTAAGTGCAGACAGTAATCGTACAATCAGAGGGCCATGTTGAATTCTAGCCCCATGGGATGTTAAGAAAGCTCTCTCAGCCCATAATCGGCCAAAATTATGAACTACGCCAAAGGCATACTGGCTATCAGTATAGATATTCACGCTCAAGTTCTCTGAAATTTCACAAGATCTTGTTAAAGCAATTATCTCTGCTGCTTGGGCAGAGTTATAAGGAATTCTTTTACTCTCCACAGTTGATGTGCCGTCAGGTAGTTTAAAACAGGAGCCATCACAAAACAGTTCCACTTCTGGTTCTTTTAGGGGTATATCACTTAAATCAATTCTCCCTTTTGTTTCTTCCTCAGTAACCATTAAGCAATCATGGGGAGGCAATTCAGTCCCACCAATGTTTTCCCCTGGCGTTGGCATTAATTCTGCTGGATTCAAAGTGCTACACCTCATAATTTGGATGTGGGGCGCGAACAATACAATTTCATATCTAGTCAATATAGCAGAAGTGAGGTGTTGCGTCTGCGTTCTATTGAGTAGAACATCTTTGGCATTTGGCACCATTAAAATTAAAGTGTGCCCCAATACCATCCCTTCTGTTTGTTTCACTGACGCAGCAGCCGCTGCAACAGCTCGCAAACATCGTGGTAATGTGCGCGCTACAGGGTCCAGCGCAGAAGAAAAATAACCGCACGGCCTATTTTTTCCACCTTGTTCCTGTGTTAAAACAGACAACGTGCATCCTTCGTTCTCATGCACAAATAGTCTAAAAACTTTTCATAATTCGGTGTGCCCAAAACTGGAGCAGAACTCAAAATGGTTTTTAGCGAATCAAATGCTTTCTGACATTCTTCATTCCACTGCAAAGGCATCACAGCATCCTTTTTTGTCAATTCCACCATTGGTTTCACAATCAAAGCAAAGTTCATAATCCATTGACGGCAATATGAAGCCATACCTATTATAGCTCTCACTCCTTTCTGTGTCGTTGGAATAGGCATACCAGAAATGCTTTCTATCCTCTCTGGTGTTAATCTTCTCCCTTCCTTTGAAAGTAGGTAACCCGAATAAGCTACTTCCTTCTGCCAGTACTGGAATTTCTTTAGGCTTGCTTTATGTCCATGTGTAGCCAAATGAGTCAATAATAGAACAGTACCTTTTTTACATATCTCTTCCGTGTCAGCAGTGATTAGTAAATCGTCAATGTATTGTAACAACACACAGTCTGCTGGTAATTCTAATATGTCTAGCTGTTCTTTCAATGCCCTACTGTATATGCTCAGACTTTCAGTATAGCCTTGTGGAATTCGTGTAAATGTGAATGATCGCCCTCCTAGAGTGAAAGTAAATAAATACCTGCTTCCTTTATGTACTGGAATGCTGAAGAAAGCATTCTACAAGTCGATAACACTAAAGTATTCTGTCGAAGCAAGGATCATTGTCAAAATCGTAGTGACATCTGGCACTAACGGGAATTGGGGATCTACTACTTTGTTCAGTGCACAGAGATCAATTATGAAACGGTACGGTACCTCATTACCCCCTTTCTTGTACACCGGAAGAATGGGGCTGTTACATACACTACCTGTAATTTCTTCAATCACTCCCAATTTTACCAAATCAAAAACAATACTTTTCAATCCTTCTTCTCCTTCTGCTGAAATTTTATACTGCGGAATACGTGGTAGCGTTACTCCTTCTTTTAACGCAATTTGTATTGGCTCTATTTTCAAGCATCCCACATCATTGTCATTCACGGGCCAAATGCAAGTTGGTACCTCAATCAATTCCCCTGTTAAAGGTTTCGTCACAAATTCAGAAGTCGGCCTAGTCTGGGGAGAAATAGTCAAAAATACCCCATCTGATGTACAATGGATAACTGCGCTTAGTTTTTTCAATAGATTTAATCCTAAAAGATTTTCCCCACAATGCTCTGTTAAAAGAAATGGACAAAGTTCAGTAAAAGGCCCTATTGTCACTGCTACTGATTTGGACTCAGGGTTTATTACTTGGGTACCTGCGAACCCTACTGAGATATTCTGTCGCCCTGACAGAGGTATGTCTGGAACCAAGTGATGATCTATCGAGCACTTTTGTGCCCCCCGTGTCTACGAGGAATCTATGCTGTTCATTCCCGATTTTCATCTCTACGTAGGGTCCTTTCTGATTCACGGGAATTGGCACTGGTTCCGACCCCTGTCCTGGACTGTCCTATTGGGGTAACAACACATCATCTGAAGTGTAATCACCACTGTTATTATAGTATGCACCTGTCTGAGTGTCAAAAAGGTTCCCCCCGCTTCCTCTATTTCCAGTTTGTATACCCTGCTGATTTTGACTTTGAGTAGGAGTAATTTGATTCGGACCCTGACCTTGATTCTGTGCACCATTCCCTTGATTACTTTGGTGTTGGGCAACAGCAGTTCTCTACTTTGGTGTTGTGACATCGGATTTCTGTTGTGGCCATTTGTTCCCGGGTGCCCTCTGTGAGGCCTTCTCTGACTATATCCGCCTCTATTTTGCAAATGCCGACATTGCGCCCTCCAGTGTCCTTCCTCTCTGCAATATGCACATTGGTTTAATCCCAAAGGTCCTTCATGCATATCCAAATTTCCCCTGCTTTGTGCATTTCCCCTTCCCCTGCTGTGTCCTGCTACCTGCTGGAGTAACACCCCTACTATCGCTTGCAGGGCTTCTATTCTTATTTGCAAAGGGTATGCATTACATATCTCATTTATTTCCCCAACCGAAGTCCTAGGGCTTGACATCCATCTCATTGTTTCCCGCACACACACCTGCAATCTTTGTCTATCACCTATCTGTCCCGGTGGCGGCAAGGATTTCTACATATACAGTCCTGATGCTCTCTTCCTGTCCCTCTCAATATTTTTTCTCCTATTCCCTGGTGTGGCGAGTACTTCAGAATATTCTTCATCCAGTTCATTCTTTATTTCAAACAGTCACTTCACATGTTCTTCTATTTCCTTATCTCTCCCTCTACAATGGGCTAATGCATTTAAATCCAATAATCGTTGCGGTGGTAACTTTCCAATTAACCTTTTCCATTGGGCCTCATTATGACCCTGGCGTTGGACCATGGTGCTATTAGCACCATGGTCCATGCCGGATTCCGCCATGGTGGATGGCGGAATTACCGCCCCATTACAAGGTTGGTGGGGCGGTAATTCCCCATTCACCATGGCCCCTTCCCCATTCCCATTTTTGGCCCATAAGGCACAATGGGAATGGGGAAGGCGCTAATTACGGCACCGTAAATTACGGTGCCGTAATTAGCACCAAGGTCCCTTAGCGGGTTGGACTTTGACGCCTGCAAAAAGCAGGCGTTAAAGTGTGAATTGGGCGTTAAGGGTTTAACGGCGCCGCAGCCTTTTACGGCGCTGTTAACCCCTTAACGCCAGCGTTGTAATGAGGCCCATTGTCCCGACAAATATTCCCCCATGCATTGCAACAATACCTGTCTTTCATTGTTCCTTCTTAAGTCATATAGTGACGCTAGCGTGGATGCCCCATCATTCTCGTCTATATACATTTCTGCCTGTTCTTGCAGCTCACGCTTTCTCTCCTTGCTGATCGCGCTGCGAGTCACTCTCATACATTCATTTTGCTCAATTCCACTCATGGGAGGGGCGGTCGGAACAGTGGCACCCTCTTGGTCGGGAAGTGCGGAGGGGGCAGTGAGAGTGGGAGATATTTGTTGGGGCTGTGGTTATTGCGAAACACTCGGGGCTGGCTGGCTAGTGGGCAGTGCAGTTACTGATGTAGCCTGTGGCTGTGGTGGGATTGGGAGGGGCTGAGCAACGGGAGGGGGTTGAGCGGCAGCTACTGACATAGGGCCTCATTACGACCCTGGCGGTAAGGGGTTTACGCCAGCGTTAGCTGCGCCGACCCCTTACCGCCAATTACGAGGTCCCTTAGCGCCATGGCGCTTTTAACAACTGCTTTTAGCAGGTGTTAAAATCCATGGCGCTAAGGGACCATGGAGTTAATTACGCCACCGTAATTTACGGTGGCGTAATTAACGCCTTCCCCACTCCCATTATGCCCTATGGGGCAAAAATGGGAATGGGGAAGGGTAAATGGGGATTGGGGACTTACCGCCCCCGCCAACCTCGGAATGGGGCGGTAAGTCCGCCAACCACCATGGCGTAAACATAGTTTACGCCATGGTGGTAAAGTCACGGCCCAGGCGGTAACTTACCGCCTGGGTCGTAATGAGGCCCATAGTCTTTTTAGTCTCACTCCTCGGGCCCTGTTTTGTTTCAGTTAAAATTTTGATTATTAATTCGTCTGATGAGTGTAGCTCTCTTTGTGGATATATTTTTTCTATGTTTAATTCATCGTGCCGCCTTGTCTTTCTCAAACTATTACTCCACTCCTCCTCCTCCTTCTCCTCAGCTTTCTCTGTTTTTGACTTATGCCTGCGCGCATTTTTCTCTCTACTTCTAAATCGGAGCATTGCTTCCCTCCTCCAGTCCCTAAGGATATCAAGTGCCTCAGGGCGTGCTCTCTTTCTTATCAAAACTTTTTCCAGGTTATCTATCCGGTCCATCTCAAAACTCCCATTCCTCGGCCACTGAAGGTCTTTCTGCTTTCTGGTTTGCTTATGCCAAGTTTCACAAAACATTATCGCTCCCATACCATACTTTATATACATATCATAAACCGGCGTTCCCCCCGGAAGCGCTACATGGCCAGTTTCCAAAGATTGTTCGCCGCAGCGGAAAAAATCCCGCTAAGGTGGACAATACCCTAGGCATGTTTTAACCTTACCCTTGGCTAATCAAACTTACTCTGGGTGTTTGATTTTGCAAAATCAACTCTCAATCAATATCAGGATTACTTACGAATTGGGACACGACTCACCTGATTAATAAATTTGACTTTTCAAGACACAATTCGTCCATATACTGATGCAACCAATAACGTTGTGTCTGCGTATCTCGGCTCTGCCTCGTTTCGGGACCCTCGCCCCCTTATTCGCTGGCCAGGGACGTCGATCCGGGATCATCTGTGTGCAGATCTGCAAAGGAGTCTCTCATCGCTTTCGCAGGGGTGCCTCGAACACCTCTTGATCCCGGCTCGATCGCTCCCATCCTCGCTGTTCTTACCACCTTCCTTATTTTGCAACGTACACGATGTAACAAGTGGGGGAGGGTCCCTATTCGGGTGCCATCTTGAAAGGGCCCCTCAGGGACCCTCGGATGTGGAAACAGGGCACAATCACCACACACAAATGGATACACCAGACACGAGGTTCTGTTCCCAAAATCTAGGGTTTATTGCAATACAAAATGAGTCCCAGTTGGCAAAATGGTCCCACGCCCCGCGATGTGTGTCTAACAGACCTCGGGGGACGCAAGAGAGTGAGAGACGTACATCAGTTACATATATACAAAAGGAGCACCTTCCATTCAGCAATGACACAGTATGACACATTCAATGCCGCCCCCAATTAATTTCCCTTTGAATTAGAGGCGATGATTGACCATTGTGACAAATATGACACCTCAGACCACCTTATTTAGTAACGGGTTGCAATCTCCAATTTAACAGACACCATTCTTGATTTGCGAGAACACAGTGTTTCTGTTTTCATGAGCAAACTGCGTGTAGGAGACTGGCACATACCAGGCCTCACTATCTCTTAGTTTTGTTTCTTGCTCTAGAGGTCAGCCCTCTCTCCGAGGCCTCACTGTGCTCAGAAAGGGGGGCCATAAAGAAGAACATAATTCAACTCTTTAAATGCTAGTTTCATACATTGCTATTCTTTCAGGAGACGCGCTGGCATTCGTGTACTGATTAAAATGCCTTGCTCCCTACCTTCAAGAATATGTGAGGGAGGGAATCGGGCATTTCTGTCTGGCTTTCCAGTGTAATGTTTCAACATGTTTCTTAGCATTGGGTCATTGAAGCGAAATAATATCTACAGCAAAGCAGTTTTACATGAGGCAAAGTGGCAACGTTAGAGAGAGCAGAGAGAAAACAAAATGGCGATTCTGGTCATCTTAAAATGGCCTCACTCTAGTTGAACAAATAGCTACGTAATAACTAATGAGTATATATTCCTAACACTGTAAATGAGGCGATTGGTCTTCGGCCAACCAATCAATCATGCATTTCCTTCCACCCAAGGGGTGTTTAGTATTTCTGGACTGACATACCGAGAGGCAGAGGAGGGAATAAAAGAAACATTGCAGGCCCTATTACAACAGGGGATCACAGGCCCTTCCATGTCACCATGCAATACAGCGATCTATCAGATCAAAAAAGCAACGGGGGCAGTTGGAGAATGATACAAGATTTGCACCCCATTAATGATGTTGTACAAAAACAATTTCCTCTTGTCCCTAACCCCACCTCTATCCTGTGCAGTATCTCAAAAGGGCCACCCACTTCATGGTGGTGGACCTGAAAAAGGCATTTTTCAAAGTGCCCCTCGATCCAGAACCCAAGATATCATAAATATCTTGTTAATAGTGACTCCTTGCTTATCTTTAAGAAGCAACTAAAGACCTTCCTATTTGATAAAGGTTAAGACTTATCTGCTCTTCTGGTATAGCACTTTGGTACTGAATCCTGTTTCCCGCCATATCTCTCCATCAAGGAGGACCCCTTGAGGTGGTGTTAGTATAACAAGGTGACTTCCAAACATATATATTATAGTTGATTTGTCCTAAGGGGTCCTCCTTGACAAATCAACTATAATATATATGTTTGGAAGTCACCTTGTTGTACTAACACCACCTCAAGTTAATGATGAGCTTAATTCAGTTTTGACATATGCAAATTGATATTTATATTTTTGAAAATTGTGTTCCATGTATTTTTGTTTTATGCTGTCTCATATGTGAAAATATTTTTTTTTTAAACCAAGAATGGACTATTATATGTCCTTCTTTTTATGATGTACCAGAAAATAAAACTCAATATATTTTTTGTAAAACCAGCCTTGTTCATATCTTGTGATATATGTTTCACACAAGGTTTTGACCTATAGCTACCTCACACCATCATGGATGAAACCAATCTAGATGTAGACATCTATAGGTAGCTTGTTTTGGGAACCTTCTACTGTCCAAGCTTTCATGTTGGGCCAATAGGAAGATCTTTGTAACAAATCCAGTGTACCTCACATGCTCCGATGTCCGGCTACCTTGGAGTCATGACACCACCAAAGGGCTCGTAGCCGAAGATCGTGAGACGGAAGGATCAACCTCCCGCGGGTGAAGTACAGGCCGTCTTTCTCATCCACCGGCACCCTTTTCAGGACAAGGGCAGACCCTTCTGGGGAAAGCGAAGCTTCTCTTACTTCCTCCAAGAAAGAAAACACAGCAGAAATAATCTTGGTATGAGGAAACATTAGTTCTTTCCGATGGGTCTGGTTGACTTCTTCTCTCCGAGACAAGGCATCCGCTATCTGGTTTTGAGAGCCGGAATATACGTAATGGTGAAATGGAATTGAGCAAAGAAATGCGCCCATCTTGCTTGTCGGGTGTTGTAACATTCTTGTTGTTTGAGTATCTGCAGGTTTTTGTGATCAGTACGTATCAGAAAGGGATGCAAACTCCCCTGGAGTAAATGTCTCCATTCCAGGCAAGCCATTTTCATGGCCAAGAGTTCTCTCTCTATGACGGAATAGTTTTGTTGGCTGGGGTTTAAAGTCTTAGAATAATAGGCTACAGGATGTTCCCGACCTTGGTTGGATTGAAGGAGTACAGCACCCACTGCCGCCGCAGAGGCGTCAGTTTCCAGGATAAAGGTCCGCTGTTGGTCGGGCTGTCTTAAGATGGGAGCTGAGCAGAACCTCTGCTTCAAACAGTTGAAACTGTCTTCAGCCTCTTTGGACCAGTAAAAAGGCGTGTAAGATTTCTTCAGTAATGCAGTTATCGGAAGAGTGAGTTTGGCGAATTCAGGAATGAACTTCCGATAAAAATTCGCCAGTCCAAGGAACCGCTGGATCTCCTTAACTGATGAAGGTGATGGCCAGGCAAGAATGGCTTCCACTTTCTTGGGGTCCATAGTGATTCCTTTCTCAGATAGGATAAATCCTAAGTAGGATATGGAAGACTGGGCAAAGGCACATTTCTCTGGTTTCACCAGTAGGCGATGTTGCTGAAGTCTGCGTAGAACTTCCTTTACATGGGAAGTATGTTCTTCTGTCTTGCTGGAATATATCTGAATATCGTCTAAGTAGACCACAGCGTACTAACCCAACAAATCCGAGAATATACGGTCCATGAACCGTTGGAAGATCGAGGGAGTGTTGACTAGGCCGAAGGGCATCACCTGGTACTCAAACAGACCGTAAGGAGTGCGAAAAGCCATCTTCCATTCATCGCCTGTTCGTATACGGAGGAGATGATACTCATTCCGCAGGTCTAGTTTCGTGAACACCACCGAGCCCTGGACAGCCTCCAATATCTCTGAGATGATGGGCATGGGATAGCGATCCTTGATGGTTACTTGATTTAATCCCCTGTAGTCGATACAGGGCCTCAACTCCTTAGAATCACTTTTGGGTATAAAAAACAAAGAGGCGCCAGCCGGTGATCTTGATTGTCGAATAAATCCATTAGCGAGGTTGTCATCCAAGTAGCATCTGAGTACTTCCTTCTCCGACACCAAGAGGGGGTACATCCTACCAAAGGGAACCAGGGCCTGCGGTACTAGGTCTATTCTGCAGTCGTCTGGTCGGTGTGGAGGGAGTTCTAATGGTTGCTGTTCTTTGAAGACAGCTGCAAACTCCTTAAAGCAACCTGGGATGCAATGGATAGAGCTCGTCCCTGTCGCACTTACTGTCTTCACCTTTTTTCGAACAGGGGTTCTGGTAGGCACTCCTCTTGGCAGTATGCAGAATGAAAACTCAACAGATTTTCCGTCCAATTTATAGTTGGGTTGTGTCTTCAGAGCCATCCGATACCCAATATTACTGGGAAATGGGCTGCGCGGATTATGTCAAATCTCATTACCTCTGAATGTTGCTGAATGGATATTCGTACTTCTTCAGTGGTATGAGTAATAAGTCTGGAGCTTAAGGGAATACCGTCCACCCCCTCTACCTTTTGGTCCTCCTTCTTGGCGATTCTGAGCAGACCCACCTTATCAGCCCATAAGGTGTCCAGGAAGTTTCCTGCCGCTCCACAGTCCAGTAGAGCCTGAGTTTTCACTTCTTTTCCTCTGAATAGGAGCTTGACTGTTAATACCATAAGGCGTTGATCCTCAGAGGTCATGGTGGAAGTTACAGAAAGAGAGGTATAGGAATAAGGGAAAGCCCCTCGATAGTCCGTCCTACCAACTACCGAGGGCGTTTGTTTCCCGGCCTCCTAGGGGGTACGTCGGGACAATCTCTCAACAGGTGAGTGGCAGCTCCACAATACAGGCAAAGGCTGCCTTCTCGCCTTCTCTTCTTCTCTTCAGCAGTCAAGGGGGCTCTCGTAGTTCCTATTTGCATAGGTTCTTCCCTGGTAGGTGGGCGAGTTGCAGGTGAGGAGGCTGAGGGGAGCGGCTCAAAAGAAAGTCCGGAACTGCGAGTCTTTTTCTTTTCATTCTTCCGCTCTGTCAGGCGTAAATCAATTCGAAGAAAGGCAGTTGTGAGATCTGAAAAAGAATCAGGACGAGGAATCCTGGCAAGCTCATCCTTTTATTCCTCTCACAATCCTCTCCGAAAAATGGTGTATTGGGCTTGTTCTTGCCAGCCTGCCTCAGCCGCTAATCTCTTGAAAGAGGAAATGTAAGAAAGCAGGTCTGAGCTTCCTTGGCGAAAGTCTAGTAGATCTTCACTAGCTATGTTTGCACTTTCAGTACGAAGAAAAGTCTGTTTAAGTAGGTCCTTAAATGCAGCATAATCCTGTAGAACAGGGTCGGACTGGGACACCAAAGGAGTTGCCCATGCCAAGGCATTTCCAGTCATCTTGCGCCCTGATGCCTCTGGGCCTGAGGGAACGCGTTACAAATAAAACAAATACAAATACAAAATGTGGGTTATCATAAACCCTACCTTGGCATGATCCGTGGAAAAGGCGCTTTGTCGAAAGGCAAAGTGAATGTTACAGGCTTCCAGGAATTCTTTCACTTTCCTCTCTGAGTCGTTGAATTTGCCGGATACCAAAGGTATGGGGGGAGATCGGAAGATTGCTGTTCTCGGGCGACTACCCTTTGTTGGAGGGCCGCATTGTCAGTCTTAAGTGTCTGCACTTCCAAAGTGAGGTTCTGTACTGCCGCTACGAGCTCCTGAAGCTGTTGCAGTGTTGCCATGGCTGTATCTAGGCATTGCAAGCTATCAAGGCTACCGGGCTGCCCAAATACAATATTGGGTTTGTCAGTTATATCTTCCTCTTCACTCAAACACAGGATATCTCCTAGTTCCCCTTCCTCCTCATCTGACGTGGAAGAGTAGTCCAGTTTCTTCCTTCGGGTGTGTCTGGCTTGTGGCTTCTTCTTCTTAAGAAGGTAAGGTCTGCCTCGAAACGAAGCCACTGTGACTCTGAGTCCGGAATCAACAGTGACTCCACTCCGCGACAGCCAACAATGGAGTACGGGGAAAAGCCTTGCGGCACAAAAACCCCTTCAGGATTGTAGGTTGCGTGAGAAGAGTCCACACCGGATGAAGACCAAGGCGGCAAGTGGAAAGCTGACTGTAGCACAGTGGACTACTATGCGGCGTAATCCAAAATCCAAGCTGAGAGAATGAAACCAGATTCTCGAGGGAAACAAAAAAGAAGGGGGCAGAAGGAGGCTGTCCCAGACAGAATACCAGAAAGCCAGGGAGGTGTCAAGGAAGCAGGAATTAGTGAATGGCGAGGAGGAAGGAAAAACAGGGGATAGAGAGGACCACCGCTAAGAAAGGTAACGGAGCGCAGCGCAACGAGAGAGATCAAAGTTGCAACGCGCCGAATGGCTGAGTGTAGGATGGTAAATACACTCGGCGGTGGCCATGTTGGAAAGGTCTACACCGTTAACTACGTCTAGGTAAAAAACGTTGTGGCACTGTTAGATGGCGGCCATGTTTCCACCTCTTCCACAGCCGCCAGTATCCTGTGGTTGTGACACAACCCCAGATTATGCACAGGAGTTCTACCTGTTTTCACATTGTATTGGCACCCTCATGACCACAGTATTGACACAGAAAAGTTCCATGGGACACAAACCATTGGCATACTATAGTGGCACACTCGACTCTGTAATGCAAGGGCAGTTCACTTGCGAACAAGCTCTCGCAGCTGCAGCCTTCACTATTGAAAAGAGTTCCACTATCGTGATGGGATGTTCAGTAACATTGTACGTTGAGCACTCATTATTTGCAATACTGGAATGATCAAAATCCATGAGCATGCGCCTATAAAATAATTTTGTCAAGCCCCCATATCCATATGATGAGATGTAAAACAGTAAACCCTGCCACATTTCTCACAGAGGCCTGCAACGTTGAAGCTATGCAGCAGCATGACTGTGCACCATATGAAAGAGAAGGGGATGATATTCCCAAGGCCAAAGACAGTGCCCTGGAGGAAGGGGAGGTACTTTTCATTGATGAGTAAGTGTCCATTAATCAGGAAATAGGTGAAAAACATGTTGGGGCTGCAGTAGTGAGACTAGAAGACAGGGAATATGAGACACTCATCTTGAAAAGGTTGCCCAGACACTTTTCTGCCAAAGCAGCTGAGCTAGTAGCACTAATCGTGGCCCTAAAGACAGCTACAGGGTGTTGTGCTACTATTTACTCCGACTCTGCGTACGTCACCACCACATTGCATGCAGGTCTATCCTGGTGGAGAAGAAGGGGGTTCAGGAGGGCAAAGGGTTCCCCAGTGCAACATACAGACCTACTAAACACATTGATTTCGGCTCTCGCAGAACCCTCCATTGTAGCAATAGTGAAATGCATAGCTCACACCCATAACACCGACAAAATATCATTGGCAAATAGTACTGCCGATGCAGCACCCAGTACACATGGGTGCAGAGTACATTGTAACCACTCCAGACATGTCTCAAGCAACAGACGCATCCACAGCTCTCCCCCTAACGCAGATAATTGATTTGCAATGAAGGGTGCCAGTTGTCGAGCAAGACCTTTGGCTTAAACGGGGGTGCATACAGTCACCCACTGATCTCTTATGGCGACAACAGGCAACAGGAAAGGTTGTCATGCCTCTCGAGCTACTGTACACAGCCTTTGAACAACTGCATATTTTAGCACACAGCTCAAAACAACACATAGCTGCCGATCTCCAGGAAGATTGGTTTATTCCAAATCTGCAGGAACATCTTACACAAATGGTGGTGCAGTGTAGCACGTGTTAAGTGGTCAGTACAGGGTTGACACTAAGAACTCTACGAGGAACCTTACCCAGCCCTGCGGGCCCCTTCTGTGAACTGCACATAGATTACACAGACATGGGTGAAAGTTGCAATGGAGGTACTACAGTTGCTGAGGACTTTTTTTGGCAACCTAGAGACTCGCGTGGTGGAAGGCGAATCTCTCCACCTTCAGCTGTTCACAATCCTTGCAGCGTCGTGCTTCGTTCCCAGGAGGGGGCGGAGCCTCGTTGGTCACGTGAGGTGTCACGTGACAGGAAATAAGAACAAAACACACTCGCTTTCACCCTCGCGGCGTAAGCCCTGGTGGCAGAAGGGCTGGTGCTGTACTGTTAGGCTGTTCGGCGACTCCGGCATAAGGCAAGAAAAGCCTACAGTCAGCAAAGAGGCCAGCAGACGAGTCAGGTAAGAAGGAAACGATATGGTGGAGGTGGGACCACAAACACGCTCCAAGCAAAAGCTTTGCACACGGCATATTGAAAATACTGAAACTATGAGTGAGAAAACATGTACCAAACCACATGGTTTGGAGGGTTATAATTGGTCGAGTTCAGAACAGCAAATGACAAACAAGATTTGTTTGGCACAGGAGGTGCCTAGGACATCAACAAGCGCTAACTCAAAATACTCAAATAATGAATCTTTTTCTGTGTCCCCGCTTGCGCAAATAATCACCAAATATTTAGCTAGTCGTTCCACTACAAACATACAAAGAGAGGTCATGGTGGGAAATGGACACCTCACACAAGCGAAAACATCTACTGGCGCTAATTACATTCTTGAGGCAAATTGCAACATCAATACCAGTGGAATAAACATGGCCAATAAAGATACTATAATGCTCGAGTGCGAAAATATTGATGATCTAAACCAACGCATAGAAAAAACCAATCTGAATGGTGAAAATGCCCTTGAAAAAGAAATCCAAGATGGAGTAGTATCTGTCCACCCGATTGAAATCAATACACTAATGTTTGATTCCCCCTTCGACGTGACCGATCACGAACTGCTACAACTAGCAGTCCCAGAGCGGTCAGGCGAAGAGAGTCTCATGCGCTTTGTTTATCATCCCTCAGACCACAAGAAAAATGATGCAGTAGATGGAAAAGCGCAAACAACTAAGATCTCAGAGAAACTGGGACTTTGTGAGCTCAATAACTCATTTGGATCGGATAAAGGAAAGGAAAAAAAGGACATGGCCAAAAAATCAAGGGTCATGGAAGAGAATATGGAAATCAACTCACAACCAGGGCTACCAACATTACACAAACAAACCTATGCTCAATATAATAATGAAAGTTGGCAGAAAAATACGCCAAAACAGACCCCTAGTTTTGACTTTGCAGGTCGAGAAGCACGCCTAACGGAACGTTTAAAAGCAGATGTTGAAGCCATGAGGCATAAACTTACTGAAAGCTTCACAGATAAATATAAAAACAAAGACAGACGTGATACAACGGGACCTATTGAAATGATCGACAAGAACAAAAATAACATAACTATTGAATTGTCTCCTAAAAACCATACTCAAATAGAACAAAGTGCGTCGCTCACCGGAAGGCAAACGCCAAAAAAAAATCATCCACTGGAAAATTCCTCACTTTGTTCAAGCAGCAAGTTACATGATCAGCAAAGGAAAAAAAACCGCCAAAATAACTCCTCACATTTGATGTCAAGTTGTTCAACGCCTGGAATAACACAAGTTGAAAATACGAATCCAGGGACATCAGCTTCAAACACCGCAAGACACAAAGTCGGAATGGAAAGGGAGCCCGAAGAGCAAGAGGCTTCTAATCAAGATCTGGAAAATGAGGCTGCGACAAAAACCAATATATCAACGGCGGCTGCCATTCAAATACATAATAATGTCCTCGCTGCCACCTCGTTGGCTCTAATTCCCTTCATTAAATTATATGAATCACTTCATGACGAACTTCAAAATAACAATGCACTATTAAGTCAGTTAAATGACAAGATCAATAGATTGGAAACCGCTAATAGGGAGCTATCTCATCAAATAGGCAATGAAGCTTCCAGAACCTGGTCACGTCACACTGAATTAAGTACACAGATTAAAAATGATTGCATGGAAAAAAGCCGCCTAATGAAATTTCTGAGGGAAAGTATGAGGCAAGAATCAAGTACACAAGATAGAGAGATGGAAAATGCGGCCGGCATGACAGACCTTGAAGTAAGAACGCCTATTCAGACGTGTGGAGACAGGAGTCCTAACAGGTTTACAATACAAAACAACAAAGAAGTAATAAATATCGAGCAAAAAGACCTATCGCAGGAAAAAACTGCACTAAATCAAATAAATAAATATCCAGCAAATAAAGAAAAACAATCAATTATGGAGAACTGCAGTACACTGCTTAAAGAAGTACAAACAAAGTCTACAGACAACCTGTCTGCAAGAGACCTTCAAAGTGAACCAGCAGAAGACGCTCAAGCTGGGTCATCTACGTACCTGCAAAATGCAACAAACAAAAAAACAACTTATGGCATATTTGGAGGAGCAGCAAAAACCATTACGCACGAAGCAAAGGCTGACCAATCAAATTTGGAAAACCTAAATTCGCATAGAAAAAAAACGGATAAAAAAAAAAACCTGGATGTAATAAAAAAGAAAAAAAATTCCTCTGGTTCAAGAAAGTTTATTCGAAATTTACCCACACCAGCAAAACAAAGTCTTTTTGCAAGAGAAAAATCGGTTTCAATCAATAAACAAGAAAAGGAAAAACCCTTGATAAAAATAACGGGGATAACAGACAACCCTATCCCACCAAATTTGAAAAAAAGAATGAGAATAGACTCTGACAACGCTTCTGTGCAATCGATAGAATCCTCAGTAGACCTATGTGATTTGTCAACTTATACTGACAATTTTGTTGAGGAACAAACGGCTGATTCCGATGTGGACGAAACTAGCGAGTTAGCTTTGAAAGAATCTCGCAATGGATTTCAAAAAGGACACTTCGAGAATCAAAGAGCAACAACAACAAACATAAAAGCGGCTAGAGAAAAACTGATCGTAATGGAAAATAAAAATAAACAACATGAGAAAGAGAGTGGTAAAAATGATATCACGGAGACAAAAAATCAAGCCTCTCTAAATCCAAAGTTAACACTTGCACAATCACAGATTAAATTGCGTTCTGAAGAAAGTCAACAACAAACTAGACAGAAAGAAAAACTAGGAAAAATAAGGATTGAAAATATTTTTCAGGAAGAAAACGATGTAAACCTAAACAGAGGGAATGTTATGAGACTATTACATTCAGTCCCTATCCTAAGAACTATTACAACATATGACATAAGAATCGTTGAATACCTCTCAGAAGAACGAGGAGATCTAGTACTGCTACACATCAACTCGAATGCCGTAAGGAAAACACTCATGGGAGCCAAAGACGAATTATTGTTCATGGGATTTGAAATCACAGATGAGGAAGAATCCATTTCCCAACCCCCTAGAAGTTCAAATACCAGAAAATCAGAAATTGAGGCTAAGGAACAACGTCGTGATATCATGAGAAACCAGATGAAAATCTGTCAGGTGAAAAATGTGAAAAAAAATGAGGCGGATCATAAGTCAAGAAAACAATAGGTAGAGGAAAATGGGCGTGAGGAGGTTGTAACTTTAATCTCATGGAACACACGAGGTTTTCAGCACCTCTTTGAAGAATTTCCAGTCGATTTGACGGATAATTTTCTAATTTGTTTACAAGAAACATGGTTGTGTAGTTCGCCGGTAAAGGACGGTTATCTCACTCTGCTAAATCCAGCTGAAAAAAATGCTCGAGGACGCCCGCAGTCTGGACTAATAACCATGGTCAAACATGGATTAGGATGGGAAATATGTGAAACTAACAATCCAAATAGTTTCGTACAAGCTACATTAATGCGGAGATCAACTAGCCAAGAAACGGAGGTTAAATACATACTTTTAATCAACCTTTACTGGAATCCAACAAAGATCTCAACCGAACTGTTCATCCAAACAGTAACATCGATAATTGACAAAAATCAAAAGAAATATCAAGATTTATCAATAATCATATGTGGAGACATGAACCTATCATGGTTCAATACAGAAAGGAAACTCATAACATCAAATATAAAAGAAAAACGAACCTCTAGTGAAAGAAGAGTGCGCTGGGATCATGAAATGGAAGCGAGAGATTGCGATCTAGTAAATGGACATATACCAGGAGACACCCCTCCTTTGTTCACTTGGAGAAACTTTGGATACAAAAAAATACTAGATTACATTTGGACATCCAGAAATGTTTGGATAAAGATCTTAAATTTAAATATTATTGAAACAGAGCGGAGTGACCATAACATTCTAAAAATGTCTTGGCCAATACATCGTAAAAAGGAAGCAGTCACGTATAATCAACCGGTGGAAATAAATCAAGGACGCAACCGGCTTTGCATAAATGAACAGCAGATAAAGAACCTCACTAAGGAATTTCGAGTAAGACCAAACAAAGACAAGGATTCAATCAACTACACGTCGTTGTTGCCTTACCAACAAAGGAGCAGCCAAAGTTTCTCAAACAACAAACAAACACACAAGCACGAATGGAGCAATTTGGTCAAAAGCCAAAAAAAAAAACTCAACAAGGACATACGAAAATTGAAGCGTCACTGGGGTACACATACCTATCATCAAATAAAACAAAGGCGTCAGACATATCGTAATTGGCATAAATCATTTGCCATAATAAGAGATCAAGAACGAGGACAACAAATGATATCCTTGATTCAATCTAATAACACGCGCGAGATCTGGCGAATTCTAAACAATAACAATGCACACCAAACTGATATGCTTGCAAACGGAGTGTCTGAGAGAGCATGGCACCAACACTTTACAGGCGTATTTAATCAAACAAAACAAGTTTTAGCATGTGATGTGAGTTGTGAACCAACCAAATGGAATGTAGCTGAAACTACAGAAGCTATTCAAATTGCAATCTGCAATTTAAAAAACTCAAGAGCAGCAGGTCCTGACGGTGTATCCAATGTACAATTAAAATCTCAGAAAACTGAATGGGCAAGCTTTATTGCGATTCTGTTTGAAAGAATTGCAAAGCAGAAACGACTACCGGAATCTTGGACAGAAGCTATCGTGGTACCAGTGTTCAAGAAGGGAGATCGTGCTGATCCAGCAAATTATCGACCCATCGCCCTTCTTGACACAATGGGGAAAATAATGGCAACATTCCTACAACAAAAGATCACTATATGGGCCATCAAGAAAGGTATAATGGATCACCGTCAAACTGGGTTCACAAAAGGAGTGGGGACAGATATTAATCTGACCATAATAAATCTACTAAAACTAGAAACCATGGCAAAAAAAACTAATTTATACATATCATTTGTAGATATGCAACAGGCTTTCGACACAGTTAATCGAGATCTTCTGTGGAGAAAACTTGTAAATTGGGGATGTCCAACCAACATTTTGCAACCAATAATGGCTTTTCATACGAAAACCTCGATTCGAGTAAGATTAAACGGTAAAGGAGATCTAACCGAAGCCATAAATACCACCAGAGGGGTGAAACAAGGATGTCCGTTGGCTGCAGTCCTATTTAAATTGTTTATCGCTGACATTCCGAATGCACTGAGTAAGATCCATCGCTTCTCACCGAAAATAAATGGCCAACAAATCTGGTGTATAACCTATGCAGATGACCTAGTCCTTCTGGATCAAACACAAATAGGGCTACAACATCTACTTCAGGGTCTACATCACTATATGAAGAAAAATGAACTAAAAATAAACGTAAACAAGACCAAAATAATGAAATTTGGACCAGTCAAAGGAAAGAAAAATCGAGATTTTACATGGAGGATTGACGACGACAATATAGAAGTTGTTAAAGAAATTCGATACTTAGGAGTATTAATTAATACGTCAATTTGTGAAAACAATTGGGTTGCACACCTGATACAACGTATGAAAACATTCTCTCTGCAAGGAGCAAAAATTAATAGCTTGTATGGAAAGTTCAGTCTGCTTCCAGTACGACAATTTTATACTCAAAAAGTAATTCCAGGAATTACATATGGGTCGGAAACCATATGGAACTTGGATTATGAAATTTGGACAAAACTGGAGGGCATTTTTTGGCGGAAAGTGTTAAGCTTACCTAATTACATCCCAACTATCGCAATAAGACATGAACTTGCCTTAGAAGAACTGCATGGCTGTGTAATATGGAAATCTCTCGCAATGTTAAGGAAAATGCGGATCATAAACCCTGAACCTGCATACAAAATACTAATGACATCTGGAAATTCGAAGACCAGCAATTTACTTGAGAAATGGGCACATAAGCTCGAGAAAATTTTGAATGCAACTGACATTACACTCAAAACACTTCTCGATCAGCCACAAATAGCAAAGAAAAAATTACAACAATGGCTGTGGATAAAAAATATAGAAAAACTAAAAGATCTCCCATCCACCTTGGATAAAAGTCAGTTAACAAACAAACTAAATAACGTGCCCAAATATTTGCAGAGATTCCCCTCGAGACACCATCGGAACGGCTTCTTGAAATTAAGATTAAATGCTATAAAAACAAATCAAATGCTCGTGGCACGTCACATGGTAAAAACACAAGATGACGCATGCAGATTTTGTAAGATACACACTGAAACACCTAAACATCTTATAACAGTATGCCCAGAGCTTAAGCTTAGGAGAAAACTCCATCTTGGGAAATTTGCGCCAAAAAATGATAACATGGACGATTGGTGGCAAAGAATATTAGGTGGAAGTTCGATACATCTAACTTGCTCGACAATAAACTTTCTAGATGATTGTTTGGCAAATGAAACTTAAACCTGGGTGACGAAGAGTGAAATGTAACAGCTGATTTCTTAAAAGATTTTAAACAAATGTAAAGGAAAATGTTGTGATAAAAGTTTGATTTAAAACTAAAAAAATTACAATAAAAAAAAAAAAAAAAAAAAGTTGCAATGGAGCACAATACCTGATTGTGGTGGTGTGTCCATTCTCCTGATGGGTGGAAGCAGGGCCCTGTGTCCGTCTGGACGCAAAGTGTGCTGCAAAATTCCTTTCAAGAGAGGTAGTCCCCCGATGGGAGGTATGCAACATCATATGATCAGACAACGGGACTCACTTTTTCAGTGAACTGTTCAAGGAAGTAACAACACTCTTGGGAATAAAACACAAAATGTGCTCAATTTACCACCGACAATAAACAGCCTCCTTAGAAGCAGACTGTCCAAATTTTGCAACACACGGAAGAAGAATTGGATGGACTGTCTACCCCTGGCACTGTTTCAACTGTGCACATAACCCTGCAAAGACCACCACCTGTCCACCCACGAAATAGTGACTGGTCGACACATGCAAATGCCACTGTCACCAGTGAGGACAGCATATGATGCACACAGAACAGCCACTATCCTAGGAGAGGAATTTAAACAATATCTCACACAACTCAAACAGGCAAAAAGATGCATCTCAAAACAAATCGCACCGCCGCACACAGAGAGCAGGGAACCTGCGACAGGACCCATGGGAGTTGCTACATTTGTTCCTTAATACTACATGCATCTGGGGCGCCCAAGGTCTTAGTACCGCAAGAGGTGCCCTTAGAAGAAACACACTGTCTGTCACAAGTCTCTCCCCTTCTCACCTGTTTTTGTTGTTTGCTTGAGACCTTCTTTGGTGACTTCTTTTGCACGGTCTAGGATTTGTATAAACCCGTGTGCTGGTCTTCGGATTCGAACGTGAGGATGACAATCCAGCTCCAGGATACGTTCAGATGTCCAGGACGGAGACCAGGAAGGAACAATGTCCGAGCTCGGAGACACGGAACGCCGTGACTTGAGCGCGGGTGAAAATCCAGGAAGTTCAAAGGTAAGTTTTGAGGAAAAGAAGGAAGGAAGGAGGATTCAAGGAACCGGAAAACGGGATTCAGAAGAAAGCCCCAAGCGAACTCCGGCAACACACATCCAACTACAGCAAGCGGTAGCGTTGAGACGCGCAGAGCCACGGGGGTATGTTTGTTTAGTAGAACGTAGAGCGTGGAGCGCAAAGACTGGCAAGCAGCGTTCCATATCAGGCGGCCATGTTGGAAGGATTACTGCATTCAATCCCCTATGGGTCAGGGACCACGAAGTCCAGAAAGGACGTAGGTGACGGTTCATGACAGTATGCCTCCTCTGAAGCCTAGCTCCTCCGGGTTTGCGCTGATGGATAAGATGGTATCTTCGAATCAGCCTGGGGGCATTCATGTTTGACACAGGTTCCCAGGTGCGCTCACTGGGAGGATAGCCTCTCCACTCGGCCAAATATTGTAATTGACCAAGTCAGTACCTAGAGTCACAGATTCTGGAGACCTCACATTCGAGTTGGTCATTGACGATCATTTGGGTAGGTCTTGGACCAGTTCGGAGGGCTGAACATATGGTTTTAACAGAGAGGTGTGGAAGACTGGATGGATCCTTTTCCATGATTCTAGTAGTCGGAGTCAAAGGCCACTGGATTTACGATTTCTTTTATAAGAAAGGGCCCGTCATACCTGGGAGCCAATTTATTTGGTCGTAGATGACGGGGAAGGAGTTTCGAGGATAACCAGATTTTTTTACCTAATGAATAGGAAGGCCCAGGTCTTCTTTTGGAGTCAGCATAATGTTTAATGCCTCTTCAGGCCTTTTCTAGGTGTTCCTTTGCTTCTTTATGCACATTAATTAGTGTTTCAATCCAGGAATCAACCGCAGGAACTGGGGTAGGGTGTGGAAGAATGGACGGTAGGACTGAAGGATGAAATCCTTGACTACAGAAGAAAGGACTGGTTTTGATAGCTGAATGATCCGAATTGTTGTATGCGAATTCGGCCACAGGTATTAAGAGTGACCAATCATCCTGGACCTTGGTGGCAAAGCAACGAAGATACTGTTCCAGGGTTTGATTTACTCGTTCCGTGGCTCCATTGGTCTGTGGGTGATAACCCGAAGACAAGGCACGTTGGATTCCCTGTATACGACATAACTGTTTCCAGAACTGGGATATGTACTGGGGTCCTCGGTCAGAAATGATCTTGGATGGTAGCCCATGAAACCGGAATATGTGTTCCAGGAAAATTAGGGTGTACAATGAGCCATATGAGTGAACAAATCAATGGTAACCATTATAGTTGTGTAGCCCCTGGAAGAGGGTAGTTCCGCAATAAAATCTGTGGCAATGATTTCCCAGGGTCTTGTTGGTATTGCTGGTTGGAGCAGGAGACCTGCTGGTCTTTTGTTATCATGTTTGTTCTGATTGCAGACTGCACATGTCTGGATATGGATCTTGCTATCATCCTTCATCTTTGGCCACCAAAACTGTCTTTGTATTAGATGGAGAGTGTTGGTGATGCCACGGTGTCCTGAATGGGAAGTATCATGACATAGGCTTGTGATCTTTTGTCTCAGTCCTGGAGTGGGAATGACCAAGTGATTGTCGGCGAACAGGTATCCGTCCTTTGTTTTGAGATTCCATCGATTGTTTCTCTTAAACTCCTTCCAAGGTTCAGAGGACTGGGTTTGAATTCGAATATCCTCCAGGAGAGTAATTGCTTGGGCAATAAATATTGTTTGGGGAAACATCTTAGGGAAGGACTGATCTTCAGGGGGTTCATAATCAGGACGTCTGGATAAGGCATTGGCTATAATGTTATGTGTTCCAGGGACATGATGGATTTGAAATTGGTATTGGGCAAAAAAGAAGGCCCAACGGGCTTGACAACTGTTTCTACATTCTAGGGATTGCAGGACTTGAAGATTCCGATGGTCCGTGCGGACTTGTACTGGGTGTTTGGCTCCCAATAGAAGATTACGCCAATCAGTGAAGGCTTGACGGATGGCTAGCAATTCCTTTTCCAGGACGGAATAATGAGTTTAACTGGGGGACAAGGTGCGAGAGAGATAGGCTATGGGGTGTTCTAACTTGTCTCCGAGTTCCTGTTTCAAGACTGCCCCAATGGCGTAGTTGGAGGCATCAGTTTCGACAAGAAAAGGTCGATCAATGTCGGGTTGAGCTAGGATGGGAGCTTGTGTGAACTCCGACTTCAACCGCTGGAACGCTGAATCTTGGACTGAGGTCCACCGAAAGGGGGTATCTTTCTTTAACAATGTAATAATAGGATGCACAATCTCAGAAAATGCTGGTATAAATTTCCAGTAGAAGTTAGCAAGCCCTTGGAAGGATTGAATTTGTTTTACAGTGGTTGGAACAGGCCAGGATAAAATGGAATCAAACTTTGAGGAGTCTATTCCAATTCCCTTTGGGCTAAGAACGAATCTGAGATAGTGAACAGTTGATACATGGAAAAGACACTTCTCGGGTTTAGCCAGGAGCTTATGTTCACGTAGACGTTGTAAGTAAGACTGTCTTTACGTGCTCTTCATGTTTCAGATGGTCCTTGAAGTATATCAGTATGTCGTCCAGATATACAATGACGAAGAGGAACAGCATATCAGAAAACACCCAATCCATAAAGCGTTGGAAGATTGCTGGGGCATTAGCAAGTCCAAAGGGCATAACCAAGTATTCAAAGTGGCCAAAGGGTGTTCTAAAGGCTGTTTTCCGTTTATCGCCTTCCTTTATACGAATAAGATGGTAGGCACCCCTGAGATCTAATTTTGTGAAGACGACTGCACCTCTGACTGCTTCCAGGATGTATGAGATGAGAGGCAATGGGTAACGATCCTTGAGAGTACACTGGTTAAGGCCAAAGTAATCTAGGCATGGTCTAAGCTCCTTGGAATCCTTCTTGGTGACGAAAAATAGAGAAGTGCCTGCTGGGGACTTGGATGGTCGTATAGTTCCATTTTCCAAGTTGGTATCCAGGTATTCCCAGAGGGCCATTTTTTCGGGTTCTGACAAAATAAACATTCTCCCGAAAGGGATTACTGCTGAAGGTTCAGTATCGATGGCACAATCCTCAGGTCTGTGTGGTGGAAGAGCTTGAACAATGGCTGTCGAGAATACATATGTGTAAACCTGATAGGCCCTGGGAATCCGGATGATGTTAGAAACAGTGACTGGAATTTGCTGAGTTTCTTGAGAGTCTTCAGAGGACCTTGGTAAGGTATCTAGAGATAAACAGTGGGACATCCAATGTTCAGAACCAAGAAACAAGGAGCCTGCTGGCCAATTGATGTAAGGGTTATGCTTCTGTAACCAGGGCATGCCTAGAACCATTGGATAGTGGGCCGATCTTATAATGTCAAATTTAATCCTCTCTTGATGGTGGTTTATAGAAAGTAGGATCTCTTTAGTTTGAAGGGTTATGGGTCCCGAAAACAGGGGTCTCCCATCAACAGCTTCTACAGGTTGCATTGCCTCTCGAGTTACATGTGGAATGTTGTGAGTAGTGACCCAATCATGATCTATGAATATGCCAATGGCTCCCCAATCCACTAATGCCAGGATGGCGTAAGATTCTTTCTTGGAAGGTGATAGGAATGCCTGTAGAATCACAAGATTATTTTGTCTAGGAGAGTTCAAGGAAGGAATTGATGTGGAGCAGACATCTCTCTCCCGAAACTGTGCCCCATCTAGGATCGGGAGCTGGCGTTTCCAAAACGCCGTGGAGGAGCAATAGGGCACTCTCTCACAAGATGTTTATCGGAGGCGCAATACATGCACAAACCAGTGTGAATCCGGTTCTTGTGGGGTAATGGGTCCATGGAAGGCC
This sequence comes from Ambystoma mexicanum, assembly GCF_040938575.1. Taxonomy (NCBI): domain Eukaryota; kingdom Metazoa; phylum Chordata; class Amphibia; order Caudata; family Ambystomatidae; genus Ambystoma; species Ambystoma mexicanum. The sequence continues at coordinate 413,381,744 of NC_090934.1, read as the reverse complement.
CCCAGTTGCATGGGTTTTGGATCCGAGGTTGGAGAAGCTGTGGGCTTTGGTCTGGATGGGTGGTCTGTGGCAGCCTTTTGGAAGGTTGATTTAGACTTCTTCTTCTCTGCCTTTCTTTCCTGGATTCGAAAGTCGATTTGCAAGGAAAGGTCCATGAGAGCCTGGAAGGAGTTTTGGCGAGCTACTCTGGCTAACTCGTACTTTATTTCTTCATTCAGGCCTCTTCGGAAGAGGGTGAAGCTGGCTTCTTAAGACCAATCAGCTTCCTTCACAAGTTGTTTAAAGCGGGTCACATAGGTAAGCATATCCTGGGATCCTTGTTGAAATTCAAGTAAACGTTCTTGAGCACTGTAAACCTGCTCTGGGCGGTCAAACATGGCTTTTAGGGCTTCCACGAACCCATCATAATTATCCAGGAGGCTGTCGCCCGAATTGACTAGGGGGGTTGCCCAGGTCAGCGTTACCAGTGAGGTGTGAGATCATGAACCCCACCTTTGCTCTAGGAGTGGAAAAGTAATAGGGCTTGAAGGTGAAGTGTACAAAACATGAATCAAGGAAGGCACAGAGGGTCTTTGAAGAACCATCAAATTTGTCCACTACTCCTCCTAATAATACGCTTTCCTTAGTTGCAGAGTCACAAGACAAGACTAGCTGCTTTAATGCAGCATTCTCAGCCTTAAGGTCCTGGACTTCTGTGGTTAGTTACTGCATGCCTTGTATGAGGTCTTGAACCGCGGCTTCCATCTCTGTGTCTGTATCGTTTTTTAGGTGTCTCAATCTGTCACAAGTCTCTCCCCTTCTCACCTGTTTTTGTTGTTTGCTTGAGACCTTCTTTGGTGACTTCTTTCGCACGGTCCGGGATTTGTATTAACCCGTGTGCTGGTCTTCGGATTCCAGCGTGAGGATGACAATCCAACTCCAGGATACGTTCAGATGTCCAGGACGGAGACCAGGAAGGAACAATATTCGAGCTCGGAGACACGGAACGCCGTGACCCGAGCGCAGGCGAAAATCCAGGAAGTTCGAAGGTAAGTTTTGAGGAAAAGAAGGAAGGAAGGGGGATTCAAGGAACCGGGAAACAGGATTTAGAAGAAAGCCCAGAGCGAACTACGGCAACACAGCAAGCAGTAGCATTGAGACACCTACGGGTCAGGGACTACGAAGTCCAGAAAGGACGTAGGTAACGGTTCATGACACTGTCTGATTCATCTTGCACTATGTAAGATAAAAGACACTTTTCATGCACGCAGTGTCCACCTAAAACTCCTTGAGCCAGACACCAGCAATTGCAAAACAAGTTCCACCAACCCCAGTTGTTTCAATTAACCATTTATAGCCTTACAAGGGACAAAGTTCGCAGAAAACAAATTGTATGAAGCAACTTTCATGTGCAAAGCAGAAGGACTTCTCGCACATTCAGAAAAAACACTAGTCCTTGCAGAACAATCATGGGCACAAATATGGACAGAGCATGTCGCGAAAAATTGACATGGGTCACAGCAATTGAGAAGCCAGTGAAAGTGCACCAGGAAGAGAACTATGAACTTTGTTTCTACAGTGAAGGAACTATCTCGGCAGGGGTCAAAGAAACAGTGCAACAGAACACTGCTCATTCCAGACCTCTGAAAGGGAACTGCAGCGCTGAGGGATTACATCATGTTGGGGCTATTGTTCACTTGCAACGCTACACTCGGCCCTGCTGGTAGTAACCGAAGGACACCTAAAGGGGGGACCCTTACCTAACGAAGAACAAGCTGCACTTGAACACACCACCCCACCTCCAAACTTTCGGGTCCTCCCAGAAGTAGAGCGCCATGATCGACTGAGCAGAAACAAACGATCCTACAACTATTTGTCTCAAAAGTCCTGTGACCTACTGGCACAAATACCCAATGAATATAAACTGTACAGCTCAGCAGAGAAATGTTTTGCATCCCTCGTGCCCAGCATCCAGACAAGAGCCAATGTCAAGTGGCTCCAAATCGTCAGGTGGGAGCTGATCCAGTTGGCAAACAACACTGAAGAGGGGTTCAACATTATCAAGGTGGAAATGAGAGCACTCATGTTAATGACAATGCAGAACTGCTATGTTCTCGACCTCCTCACAGCTATGGAGGGCGGGTTTGCAAAAAGATCGGGAGTTCATGTTGCACATTCGTACCTTCTACAGATGCTGAAAACGGAACACAATCCCATGTTATCACAGCAGTGCATGAACTGGGGGTGAAAATAAAGAAGGAAGCAGGAATCCAAGATGATGATTGGGCAGACATGGCATTTGGCTGGGTACCATTGTGACTTGGAGCAACCATAAAGATGCTGATCCCTATCATCGTATTCATACTGGTGATTTTCTGCACGTGCAAATTGGATCTCTGGTGTTGTGCCAAGGCAGTCCCTAATAGTGCAATAATGATGGTGACAATTGGCAAACATAATAATGAGGTGCTCTATGATACATAGGAAGTAAAAATTCAAACAGAAATGAGTGATGACCCTAAATATCGAATAGTTGCCCTGTATCATGGACATGGGTTTGAGGTGGATACCCTATACCACACCACAATTGTACCCCCACCAGACCCTGAGAATTATACTGAAGTATGGGGTGGATTTAGCTGGGGACGGGGGGTGTATATACATGACCTGCACACCCGAACAGTATGCCCAGCAGGGGGAAAGTTTGAGAAGCGTCTGCAGAGCATGGATGCCCATAAAAGGTACAGTTGCATGGGAGGAAGCAGAAAGATGAACGGAAATATGGGGGGGTGAATTTGTTACTGTAGAAGTAGCGAAAGGGGGAATATTAGGATGGAAATGAGTGCACCCCACCCCCTAGGGTCTTCCAAATAAGACAGGCCCGATACGACATAATATAACATACAAGGGGGAGCAGCTTGCAGCACCAGGTTGCGTATAAAGGCCCTCCAGTGCATAGGAATAGACGTATAGCACCCGAAATGCTAAAAACCCAGCACCTTCATTTTGTATTATGCCCAAGAAAAATAGGCTGTAGGCTCCCGTTGTGCATGGACAAAGGTTCCTACATAACATGCTAACTCCGCACAAGCTTTGTTCCCATGGAGATCCAGTTCCCTCTTGTCCCTCCAGTGTTCCAAACATTTAGTATCACATCCAGGAATGTGCCCTGCCAAGAGCGTCAGACAGTCACTGGCTCCGCAATGCATCCATCCATCCTTCTAAACTAACCTGCCATTGGGCCTCTGACCCCAACCAGCCAAGCTGGAGCCAGCCACCCTCCACCAAACGACCCCCATTCCTTTCATCTAGTGTTAAGCAGCCGACCCCCAGGTCCTAACCTCCCTAAGGCACCCACCATAGATCCAAAGCCCACACGACTATATTTCTCTTTCATAGTAACAAACGTCTCCTGTAGCATGAGGTACCGGGAGGGGTAAATCACAGACTAATCCCCAGGGGGAGACCTTGGGTGTGGGAACTGAGGTATCAATGAATCCCAGAATGTATGGGTCAGCATGAATGTATTTTATCCTCCCTTCTCCCTGGCACCCCTTTCCTGTATTGCCCATGTGCCTGTCATAATGAGTGAATAGTCTGTTTTAGTTGTTTAGCTTGGATCGGAAACATTGGGCCTCATTACACGGAAGGCGGTAACCATGGCTATTAGCGCCATGGTTGCCGCCGGTATTTTACTGAGTCTGCCATGGTGAATGGTGGAATTACCGCCCTATTCTAAGGTGTGTGGGGGTGGTAATTCCCCATTCACCATGGCACTTCCCCATTCCCATTTTTGCGCCATAGGGCTCAATGCGAATGGGGAAGGCGGTAATTACGGTACCACAAATTGCGGTACCGTAATTACCTCCAAGGTCCCTTTGCGGGTCCCGTCCTTAACGGCTGGTAAAACCAGCCATTAAGGTAGGGACCCACAAAGGGACCTCATAGTAAGGCGGTAAGGGTTTACCGGCACTGGTACCCTTACCAGTACCGATAAACCCTTACCGCCATCCGTGTAATGAGGCCCATTGTATTTTATGTATGCCCTGACCTTCACCGCAAGGATAAACCCAGCTGACCCACATGCACCACGATCGAAGGGGAAGGACCAGCCAATTCCCGTCTGGCATCCCCTATGGAGCAGGAGCATGTGTATGGTGCCTCCAATCAGGAGCACCGAAATGTCCCATATACGAATTAAGCTTTTTGTGTTTATAAACCCATGTTTGATGATGTAAGACCAGAGAGGTCTCGAGCAGCAGAGTTCTTTGCTGGCACTTGTATATTGTACGAGTAAACCTTGTTATCCTTGCAAAGCTATCTCTTGGCTTCTTTCCCTAGTGGGTTGTATTTACTCTGGAGTGTGCGGACAGTGGGACTTTCGTTCACTTGCCTGTCCCATATCTCCTCCACTAGAGCCATTATCTTACTCAAATGCATATTCTTAGGTCTATTCTTATGCTGCAACCTTAAAACCTCATCCAGAGAGCTCCCTGCCACTGCTCTATCCATTCTACACCAAATTACCCCCCTGTTAACCGTGAACCACTCTTTAATGATCCTTAATTGGGCTGCCGCAAAATACAAATAAAAATTGGGAAGAGCCAGGCCCCCTTTATTTCGGGATGGCATCAAAACTTTAAGGGCAAACTGTGGTTTCTTGTTATTCCAAATGAAGACCGTTATCAATTTTTTTAATGATCTTAAGAACGACTGGGGAACTTTAACTGGGAGGGCCTGAAAGATACAAAGTAATTTTGGGAGAATCACCATTTTAATTTGTATTTGTATTTATTATTTATTACGCGCCGAAAGCCTGCAGGCATCATTAATATGTGGTATTAATCCTCCCCAACCACGACATATTCATGGGGCCCCATTTACTTAATTGTTGCCTCACCATCCCAAGGAGCAGGCCATAATTTACTGTGTACAATGAGTCCAAGGAGTTAGTAATCCGTATTCCTAAATATGTGATCTGGTTATTAGCCCATAGAAAATTGCATTATATGCCCCAGCACATCCACTTGTGCATTATTCATTGATAGATTAAGCATTTCCGATTTATTCGTATTGATCTTCAGGCCTGCCACCTTGCCAAATATTTGAAGCTCTCTCTAAATAGATACACATCCCCTAATGTCTGGCAGAAGTGAGTTCCAATGAGAGGGAGCACAGGCATTTAAAGCGGCCCCACAAATCTTTTTTAAGATGACACGTGGTTGATCTAGAGTTACCCTGTTGTTTGAACGGAGGGTCTGTCTGATACCAAGTTATTTTCAATCTAGAGATAAGGTAGAGTGGTCTTCACCTGTCAAGCATTTAAACACTAGGACAGAACCCTTGAACTGGATATGCGGATCAACTGGGAACCAGTGCAATTTTCTGAGGGATTCAGAGACCTGTGAACGGCAGCTAAGTCCACAAACAGCACGCACTGCTCCATTCTGTGTTACCTGGAGCTTCTTGATATTAACTTGAGATGTCCCCACCAAGAGAATGTTACAATAGTCCAGCTTTGTGTTCACTATGGCTGCTGCAATCAGGGCCCTATAAACTTCCGATAGATAGGGACAAATCTGCCACAACAAGTGAACGTAATAGGAGCATGAACATTTCAGGTATGGGACATGTTTTTAAAGGAAAGATGAGAGTCAAAAAAGTCTCCAAGTGTCTTAACTGAGTCGGAAACTGGGATGATATTCCCATCAATCACAAGGCATTTATATTGTACATCTAGGTACTTTAATCTGTGTGGCATTCCCAGAATGAGCAACTCAGTCTTTGAGTCATTTAAGGCCAATGAATTCATGGCCATCCACTTCTGTATAGCTTTAAAGACTTCGTCAATGCGGTCTACATCATCCTTGTACACCACAGAGAGTTTAAATGCTATCTGGGTATCATCTGCATAGTTTGCAAACTTGACCCCCAGAGAGATAAGAAGATTGCATAAACATTTGACATACACGTAATGGTGACAAACATGATCCCTGGGGGACACCACATGTTAGGATCGACCTTTGGGATTGGACCTCTCCCCCAACCACACATGCCATCCTCAGACCGAAAAAAGATAAGAACCACGATGCTGCGGACATGGTACATTTCCCTACATTAATCAACCTGTCTGCCAACACGTCATGATAGACCATGTCGAAAGCCGACAAGATGTCCAATAGTAAAAGCAGTGCCACGTTCCCTTTCTCAATAATTTCAGTGATGTTAAATTTTAAATCTAGTAGAGCAGTCTCTGTTTACATGATATTATGTTATCTATTGAGCGCAGACCTAGCTTCTAGAAGCAACAGGGAGCTTCACAGAGGAATACACCAATACAGATACATAACAGCATGCTTTACAGAGGTGTACAACATTACAGATGCATAACGGAGCACTTTTCAGTGGTAACAACAGAACAGATATACATCGGGGGTAGGATACAGAGGGGGACAGAGGAGGGTTAGAGCTGTACCGAGTGGCTGGGAGGAGAGGGGTGGGTGTCGTCTAGCGAGTCAGGTGGGGTGAGGGGCGACGTGATGGCCTAGGTGTTGAGGAGGAGCGACTCCTTGAAGAGGTGGTTCTTGAGTTCTTTTCTGAATTGTGAATTCTGAAATATTAACATCTTGGCTTCTTCCATGGAGAAATCCTACCCTTCAATCTAAACAGGTTATATAGAGAGGTCAATTTAGGGGTTCTGGTTGCCCTGAACGTCTTGCAGGGTGGCCATCTGGCCCAGGGACTTTGTTGAGCAGCAGAGCTTTAATCACCTGAGAAACCTCTCCCTCTGTTATCTCTCCCTCCAGTTGCTCTCGTGCAGCGGATGTCATTTTTGGAAGTGGAAGCCTATCTAAGTGTGCGGCTTGATCTACCAGGTTAGGGGAATCTGAGGTATATAAGGATGAGTAGAATCCTTAATTGTTGTGTAATTTCCTGTGTGGTTGTAATTACCCTCCCTGGTTGGTTCTGCATGATATGATATGATATGATATGGCATTTACAACGCACCTATCCCCAATTGTTTCAAGGCGTGACAAGGCAAGGGAGGGGAACAAAGGGAGGACTGACAATGATTCTACTAAGCCGGGTATCATACAGATCGCACAAGTGCGTGGGATCTGTCCGATCGTCTACCTAGCCCTTTGTCCCTTGAGATATCTAGCTAACATGCCATCAGCTTTGTTTGCATTCATATAATATTTTTGTTTCGCGTATAATAGTGTCTTCTCCACTCTTCTAGCTGTGAGAAACCTGAAGGTGTCTCACCCGCTAGTCCCTGAGGATCAGTCATCCAGGTGGTCAGGATACGGCCATCGCTTTTAGATCCAGTTCCTGGGGGTGGACTAGTGTTGGAGGATCACCTTGGTGAGGGGTCTTCGGGGAGTGGGAGTCGGACAATGGATGGCGAGATGCAGTATCCCCTTCCCTTTAACACCTTTATGCCATCCTATCAGATAGGATACTTAGGAACTAAACCCTCGCTCCTTTTCCCAACACGAACACTTTCCCACGGACAGCTCGCTATAAGATAAAACAGACTAAAATTCGAGCTATATACCTGACATGTCCTGATACAATGGTCAGGCAGGGTCAGACAATTACTGACAATTATTGACCATTACCCACACCTGACTTCCATTACACTTCCCCAAACAGGCGGAGCACGAGACCACACTCTGAGTGAGGCAAAGCACACGAGGAAGCAGCAGTTCCAAGACGGCAGTTTAATACAAGCAAAGGATGGTAAAACAGAAAGGGATTGCAAGGAGGAATGTGCCCTTGACCTATTAGACAAGGAACCATTACTTTGATGAGCCTTCGAGAATAGGAAATGTAAGACTAGGAAACAAGGCTGAAGAATCCTGCATTGTGTTTCAGGGGTTTGTTCTGTTGCCCCAATTCTGTTTGCGTGGCGGCCATTAATAGTGCTGCCACGTTCCTTCCGCTCCGGCTTCAGCGGTTTAGTTGTTTTCTGTAGCGTTCAGGGAGGCTTATATGTTATGCCCTCCCTGCGTGCTACGCGTTGCAACCACTTCAGCTTAGGGTCTCGGTCCCACTGCTTGTAGCGTCTTTGGTTTGCTGCGCTAGTTTCTCTCTTTTTCTACTTGCACTGGGTACCTTTTCTCTGTTGTTTTCCACCTGTTTTCTCTTCGTTCTTTCCTCAGTCCTCCACCGCAATTCGCGGTTTGTTTACTTTAGCGATAGCCTTTGCATTGCGGTATCTCGCTCTCTCTCTCTCTCTCTCTCTCTCTGTCTCTCTCTCTCTCTCTCTCTCTTTCTCCCTCTCTCCTCCGTCCTCACCTATCTGGTTTCTCCTCTATACACTGTGCAGTTCCCAGCTCCCTCGCAGTCTCGCCTTGGGGTCCTCTATTATTCTCTCTTGAGTATTGGGCTTTTTACCTTCCGAGCTCTTCCTGAAGGTACTGCACAAACGTTGCTGCCGATCCTGGAGACTTTTTCTTCTCCATACCTGTGTATACTTGAGCCTGCGGAGCCCATCTTCCATTCCCCAGCTGGTGCTTGGGTCTTCACTACACTGGAATTCATCCTAGGGTTTTTTGTGCCGACCAGCTTTTTCCCCAATAGTCCCTTTTCGGGGAAGGGGCCACTGGTAACGCTGTACTACAGCTTACCAGTGTGGCTTCTCTCCGGGAGCGTGACACTGTCCACAAAAAAAGAAGGAAAGAAGAAAGAAGAAGGATTACCTCTCCAGGAGACCACATGTAGAGGCTACATCCGACTCTTGTTTGTCAGGTGAGGAGGAAGAGGAGGAGGGGAGGTCAGGATCTTGGGAATTGCAGTCCCGGGGGTCTGACAGTTTGCAACACCAAGAAGGTATTATGGCTACCGCTGAGCAATTACAGGAGATGGTAGCTGCTGTTCAAAACCTCTCTGCTGAGGTACGCAACCTCTCAATAGTGGTTCAAAATTTGAAGGCGGAAAACACAGTATTGAAGCAGTTGGTCAGGGTTTGAGAACCCAGACAGGCTGACTTGCCTCCCAAGTCACTCCCTTCAGGCAAATTTGATGGTACTCCAAAACAGTTGAAGGAGTTCTTGGACGCTTGTAATGTTTATTTCACCTTTCGACCAAATACGTTCACCACTGATCATGCCTGAGTCGGGTATGTCATCTCAAACATGTCAGGGAACGCTTTGGCTTGGGCTAGCCCTCTAGTCACCAGAGCAGACCTTGCACTTCAAGATTACGAAGCATTCTTGATTCTACTCAAACAGAACTTCGAAAGGCAAGAAATATTGTTTTCTGCTTGTGAAGACTTCTTAGACATCCGTCAAGGACAAACAGATGTTCTCTCCTATATTTCGTCCTTCAAAAGATTGGCAACCGAGATGGGGTGGCCAGAACAGTCACAATTTGTCATTTTCCGACAAGGTCTCTGAGAAGACATAAAGGATGAGTTAGCAAGATCTCCTAGACCCGGTACGTTGTCTGACTTACTGGCAGCGGCCCTTCAGATTGAATATAGACTTCAGGAAACAAGGCATGAAAGACGTTGTCAACACTCCTCTGCCTTCGCAACAGACTTACCTCCTCCTCCTTCATCTGTACATACACACGCGGATGAGCCCATGCAAATTGGCACCACCCGACCTTCACTCACCCCGAAGAATGGAAGAGAAGAAGGGAGTAGGGTCTGTGTGCTTACTGTGGCTCAGATCAGCACCAAATCCGGAATTGCACAGAGATTCCTTCCCGACGATCGGAAAACGGGAACCCTTGGTCCTAGGAGGGACGGGATACTGCAGGGTTTCACTTAGTCCCTATGTCTCATTGTCTGTAACTCCAACTAATCAGACAGAAGACTCCAGACTTATGATACTGAAGGTTACCCTTTTTGTGGATCAATGTAAGGTGGAAGCACTGGCCCTATTAGACTGTGGTGCTGCCGGAAATTTCATTGACACCATTTGGGCTGACAAGGTGGGTTTACAGAGAATTGACAGAAAGGAAGATCAGAAGGTAAAAGAGTCAACGGAAGTCCTCTGAGTTCCGGGCCCATCACTCAGACTACCGAACATCTTCGACTGTTGATACACCAACATTCCAAAGAAATTCATTTTGACATTGTCAGAGCTGCGCATTTTCCTGTGATTCTTGGCATCGCTTGGCTGCGAAGACATAACCCAGTGATTGACTGGTCTACAAACAGTTTGAGTTTTGAGTCTCTTTACTGTCGCAAGAATTGTCTTTGTGATCTACTTTATTTGGGGCCAAAAACCCACTCTCCACCTACGGCTGACACGATTGGGGTCCATTCCATTCCTTTTGAAGTTGCTGGGTTTGAGGCAGTCTTTGCGGATACAGCACCATTAGAACTACCACCACATCGTCCAGAAGATTGCTCTATAGATCTAATTCCCAACACTCTAGTCCCGTTTGGCCGAATGTTTGCATTTTCCCAGTTGGAAAAGAAGGCTCTTCGCTCGTACCTGGATGACAATCTGCAGAATGGTCTCATAAGACCTTCTAAATGTCCAGCTGCGGCCCCGCTTTTTTTCATTCCCAAGAGGGACTCCCAGGATCTTCGACCTTGCATAGATTACAGAGGTCTGAATAAGGTTACTAAACGGGATCGTTAGCCCATGCCTCTTATCTCTGATATCATTGAGTGTAACGCTCACCTGATTCCCACGGAGGCGCCGACCCGTTCTGGACTGCTACAACTTCTTCCACGGTAAAGCGTAGTGCTTGGAAGATGGACTGGACTGGACCCCCAAACCTCGTCTGTCTGGCCCGTAGAATTATCCTTCTGTGGATGGGAAAAGGGAGTTAACTGTCTGCTAGATTGTGTGTGAGATTCCCCCATTTTTCCCCTTCTCAGCCTCCTCGAACCGTAGCTGTGCCTTCCACAGACTCTCACCTTAATTTCTGTATGGACGAGCTCTCCATCCTGCTTCTGACGCAGGGGTGCGTAGATTTCCAGTTACTTCTCTGGATCTCGGATTTGGCGAGGGTTCGATGTCTGCTTGCCTTTACCAAAATGCTGCCGTAAGTATATAGTTCAAAAGATCAAGTCTTATTTGTCCCGTGGCCTTTGTTTAATTTTCAGGGACTAGGTGAGGAATCCGTGTGGAGGAATGGATTCGCCGAGGTAAGCTCAGGTGAGTACTTTTAATGAAGGTGTGCCGTAGTGGTTTGCTCCGACACCTTAATGAGTGTGTCTTATTTCCCCATAGGGGCCGGGGTACGGAAAAGCCAGAAAAGCCGCTCCGACCCGAAAAGGGAACTGAGGTCCCAACAAAATTCAGGTAAGACTTAAGGTGAGTAATCTGTCCTTTTGCAATTAGTTTGTTGCTCACCTTGTTTTGTCCTTTTTCTCCTTAGGTCTTGAATGCGACCGATGTCGCCTATGGGCACTGAAAAGGTTGCCGGCGCCACGTGAAGGTAAGTGGAAGCGGCGCGGCAGCGTGAGAAGCGGAGCGCTTCTAACTATTGTCTTTCTTTTCCGTAGGTGCTGGGATGCGGATGATGTCGCCTGTGACCGCTGAACAGCTAGACAGCGCCACGTGAAGGTAAGTGGAAGCTGCGCTGCAGCGAGCGATGAGATGCGTTTCTAACCCTTGACTTTCTTTTGCAGGATCGACGGAGTGAAGAATCCGGATGCTGGATGAAGGTAGGTAATGTCCTAATGCTTGCCTTTCTCTCCTTGCAGGTGTTCCAGGTGCTGGCGGGCGTGGCAGGAGCCAGGATGCAGGAGCCGACTCGGTGAGCGTCCTGCTGCAGATGCAGAATAACGCGAAGCACGTGTGGCCATCCGGGCGTGGTTTAAATAGCATTGGAAGAGCTTCAGGTGAGTGTTCTTCCACTGGCCCCACCCGAGTAAGAAAAGAGTTCCTGAAAGAAAATAGTTCCTCCCCAGCCTTAGTTGGCTTGGAGCTTCAGACAGCATGGTCTGCCTCGGGTGAGTATGCAGCATGGTCTGCCTCAGGTGAGTTCACCCAAGCATTACCATATGTTCTGCCATGATGAGCCTGGCACCTATGGCGCCAGGACAGATGCCTTTTATGAGCCTGGCGCCAAAGGTGCCAGGACAAGGTCCAAAGAGCCCCTATAGGGGTTTGCTGGGTCCTGCTTGGTGAGTATGAAGTCTGCTTCCGGGGACGCTGGGCCTGACCTGGCTCCTCGGGAGCAGGCATCATGACATTGAGGCTGTTCAGGGAGGTAAGATATTCACAAAGCTAGACCTCCGTAGTGCCTATCATTTGTTGAGGATCCGATCCGGCGATGAATGGAAAACAGCGTTCCGCACTCCATTCGGCTTATTCGAATATCATGTCATGGCTTTGGGATTAGTCAACGCGCCAGCAATATTTCAACGATTCATGGACAGGGTGTTCTCAGATCTGATGTACATATCAGTTATCATATATCTGGACGACAGATTAGTGTTCTCTCGAGATGCCCAGGAACACAAGACTCATCTTATGGAAGTACTACACCGTTTGAAAGCCAATCGGCTTCTCGCCAAAAGAGAAAAGTTTATTTTCGGGGTTGACCAGGTTCCTTATCTGGGTTATGTATTGTCAGCCCAGGGCATGCATATGGATAAGAAGAAGACGGAAGCCATTCTCCACTGGCCAACACCCACCTCCATTAAGGAAGTCCAAAGGGTTCTAGGAGTTACAAATTTATACTGGCGCTTCATTCCTAATTTCTCAGAGGTGGTATTGCCCATAACCAGACTGCTAAAGAATCCCTCTGTTCCTTTTGCATGGGACTCTCAGGCAGAGGAAAGCTTAACACACCTCAAGGACCTGTTTTGTAGCGCACCTATCTTGCGTCAAACCCATCCAAGAGAAACCCTTTGTCTTGGAGACCGACGCCTCCACAGCGGCAGTAGGTGCTGTCCTGTTGCAAGAGCAAGACCTCGAGGAACATCCCATAGCCTACTTATCACAGACACTCACAGAGAGCCAATTGAATTATTCCGTAATTGAAAGAGAACTTCTGGCTATGAAGTTAGCCTGTGAAGAGTGGAGGCAGTCTCGGTTGCATCCGTTTTTTGCATTGGCAGCTGCCCTGACGCTTGGGAAACAGATTAACCAGACGAGCGCTTCCGCATCACGTGACCGCCCGTCTCCGCTCACATGATTCGATGCCTCGTTCACATGATGTGGTTGCACGTCCCGTGACCAGGAAGCGGCAAGTACAAAAGGAGTGATTCACTGTACGTTCCTCGCTTCACAGCTGTTTCCGGACTCTGGCGTTTCTTACCTATCGTTTAGCTTGAAAACCTCAACCTCAGATCTTGCTTCTTGCACCCCTCTGGATTGCCCTTGTCGGATTGATGGTCGCTTTTTGAACTGCTACCTAGTTGACGAACTAGGATTGTCTCTTGGACGTCTTTGGATTTGGTACTCATTCGACACCTTGTTACCCTCGACTTGTTTGTCCCCTCAGCCCACTCTTGAAACTGCTTTACATGGTCTTGGACTTCTTCACAGGTGGACCTATTTGTGTGCACAGCTCACTGAGTTTGTCCTTACTCTCATCATCTGCTCACGTGAGTCCCGGAACACCCTACCCCAGCTTCACTAGGTTAACAGTGCTCCCGCTACCACCAATAGGTAAGCCTCTCCCGATTTTCCATACTTACACAGTCACTGTTATTGCCTGGTACTTATTGCTGTTCCCTTTGCAGCGGCTTTGGGGTCTCCAGTGTTCCGTGGTTCCGGGCTTCAACATCTCCCACCTGTGGCCTCAAAGGCTGTGCAGAGATTGGCTCTTACGTTCTTTCTGTGCGGCACTTGGGGACGGAGGTATCTCCTATCTTCATGACGATCAAGTCTCAACAGACTGTGAAGCCGTTTGTCGTGTTGAAAATGGAGGGAATCACGGATAACCCCATGGCCGCGATGGTCCAGGCCATCACAGTACTACGGGCCGACATGGCCGCCGCTAACACAGCCATCCATCAACAACTTGATTCTATACAAAGTGTACAGCATCCTCTTCCCACAGATCCTGAATTTGGGGATGCCACATCCGCACCACCACCACTCTTTCCACCTCCAGTTCCCAACACCCAGAACCCAGTTCCTGTGGTCCTTCCCACTCCCTTCCCGTTAGCGGCCCTTGAATGATATCATGCTGACCCTAGGAAATTCCAGACTGTCCTCAATCAATGTAAGCTTCACTTTTTGTGCAGACCCCAGGCTTTTCATGACTCTACCACCAAGGCAGCCTTCACTTTGTCACACTTGGCTGGCACTGCCGCGGTATAGGCCAATCTACTATTAGGGAACAACAGTCCTACCCTGTACGATTTCGATCTTCTCGTGGCTGAAATGTCGCGGGTATTTGACACTAGACACAAGGTCCAGTCCCGTGATTTAGAATTGCTAGACTTGACCCAGGGCAGAGGATCCCTTACAGAATACATAACCCAGTTCAATCAATTGTCAGTAGAAACGTCTTGGCCAGAGATCAAGAAGGCGGTGGTGTTTTATAAGGGTCTAAGCAATTCCATGAAAGACTTCCTCTCAGTAGTCCCCTCTTTACCCACTCAGTTCCCAGAGTTAGTTGATTTGGCCCTTCAGGTGGATGCTCGCCGATCTGAACGCAGGGCTGAAGCCGGCTTTTCCCAACCAGCATCCTTATCTGCTCCCTCGTCTTCCTCGGATTCCTCAGGAGAGCCCATGAAGGTCGGGGGAATTCGAAGTCCTCTCACCTCAGTGGAAAGGGAATGCAGAAAGGCAGGCAACGCATGCTTTTAATGTGGGTTAAGTGGACATTATGTTAAAGAGTGCCCTCGCCGTCCAAAACCAAAGAACCAGGTTTTTCGGACTGTTCGATCATAGAGCCGGGGGCTGGATAGAGCACTCCCTGTCTTACCTCGGATGCCCTGCCCGCTTTTGGCCGTATAAGATCCATCAATGTGCAGGCTATTCTTCAACCCACCCCAGAGACTAGACACCCAGTCACCATTATCAGAGATTCAGGAGCCACAGGCAATTACATAGATATTGCGTTAGCCCATTCCTTGAACCTGCCTCTAGTGAACAAAACACGACCGGAACCAGTACAAGCCGTTGACGGTACTGCCCTAGTATCTGGTCCCATTCAACATCAGATGGCCCCACTCCTGTTGACCATCCAGTCTATCCACAAAGAGACGATAAGCTTTGACCTAATATCCATGCCACAGTTCGGTCTCATTTTAGGGATACCCTGGCTATAGGATTGTAGGGCCTTGAGAGTCTGTGGCGTGGGCCATTCCAGCACCGCCCGAACCTTAGATTGGTTCATAACCAACCCACCAGGTGTGATATGGAACCCCAGGAACTTGACATTGTCTACGTGAAACTGGCATTTTTCAGGTTTTGCAAAAAGGGAATGCTTGCTCAGGCGGAAAAGTACCTCTCGGACGTGTTGCATGTGTTCTTCCAGACTTTGGGAAAAGATTGGGTAAGTCTACCCAAGCATTATGAGCCCGGCGCTTCCAGCGCTGGGACTGGGCATATTTATGAGCCTGGTGCCACTGTCGCCAGGACTGGGTCCAAAATGTCCCAATTGGGACTGGTTGGCACTCAGAACCTGGGTTATGGATCTGCTTCCAAAGGAGTTGGGAAAACCCTGACCTTTTGGAAGCAGAGATCATGACACTGCCTTGACCAGTCCCCATGTGCCCTATCACTGGTTGGAGGAACATCAAAATGCCTTCGATGCCTTAAAAATCGTTTTTACCACAGCCCTGGTCCTCCAGCATCCCGACCCGGAACTCCCTTTTGTTGTCGAGGCAGATGCCTCTTCTTTTGCTTTAGGAGCGGTGCTGTCCCAGACATGCTCTACCACAGGTCGCCTGTATCCCGTAGCCTTCCATTCCCGCAAGTTTAACAACGCAGAAGCCCATTACAGCATAACGGAGAAGGAGCTCCTGGCTGTGATGGACACCTTCCGGGTTTGGCGGCACCACCTCCTGGGAGCCAAACACTGCATTACCATGTTTTTGGACCATCAGAATCTACAAGACCTGGCCTCCCTCAAATGTGTCAATAGTAGACAAGTCAGATGGCACCTGTTTTTTGCAGCCTTTGACTTCCACATCAAGCATCGCTCTGGTATAACGCACGGTAAAGCCGATGCTTTGTCCAGTTCCCCTGGAGGCGTTTCCTTGCCGGTCTTCCCCGATACCTTTTTGAACAAGAGTCACGTTATCTGTCTGTGTACGCCACCCCCATCTTTGCTGGACTCTGTTGGCAACTGGGTGGCACGGCATCCCGAGCAGTTGTCGGATTGGGACCCGGTATACCGTGACGGCTTGCCCTTCGGCAAAACTGATTAGTCCTCCCCACTTCTGACACCCGCAATCTTGCCCTTGAATGGTCTCACGATGCACCCATCAACGGTCATCCTGGCCAGAGGCAAACTATGGATCTCTTAAAACGCTGGTGTTGGTGGCCCTCCATGAAGCGGGACATTGAAGGCTACCTAAACACCTGTTCAGTCTGTGCTCAGTGCAAACACCGTAGGGGACGCCACGTGGGCCTGCTACAACCACTGCCTGTACCCCCGAAGCCATGGCACACTCTAACCATGGTCTTCGTAACCAACCTGCCCCGGGTACAGGGTTATGACACGATATGGGTGGTTGTGGACTCCTTTACCAAAATGGCTCGCTTCATCCCTTGTAAAGGGATCCTTTCCGCTCCTGTGTTAGCCGGGTTGTTTTTTTAGTCTGTTTTCTGTCTTTTTAGGTTGCCCTCCATCCTTATTTCTGACAGGGGAGCCCAGTTTACATCCCGCTTCTGGCGTGCATTGACCAGGTTGCTTGGTGTTGATGGGCGGTTCTCTTCGGCCTACCACCTGGAAACAGACGGACAGACCGAGAGAACCAACCAGACTATGGAGCAGTACCTGCGCTGTTTGACCATGCAACAACAAACATCTTGGTTACGCATCTTACACCTCGCAGAGTTTGCTTACAACAATGCTGTGCACGCCTCCACTGGTTTTTCCCCTTTCTATGCTTTGTGCGGTCAGCATCCCCGAGTCTTACCTTTCCCTGATGTTTCCCTTTCCAAGAACCCAGCTGCTGCTGCCTGTGTCAGGGACCTATCCTCTATTCAAGCTCAGACCCTGTTGCACCTTCGTGAAGCCCAGACGACCATGAAATCCCTGGCGGACAGGAAGCGGGTAGCGGCCCCAACCTTTTCTGTGGGTTCCCGGGTTTGGTTGTAGACCCGACATCTTCATTTGGTGGGCTGTCGCAAACTCCTGCCCCGTTTCATTGGACCATATGTGGTCTCCCGGGTCATTAACCCGGTAGCCTATTCCATAGTACTCCCGAGTGCCTGGCGTATCCATCCCATTTTCCATGCCTCCCTGCTCAGGCCATGTCCCGGCCCTTCCCGCCTCCGTGCTCCAGCTGCCCTGGTTTCCCTAGCTGCCCCAGATGTGTTTGAGGTGTCTGACATTTTGGAATCCGTATCTGTAGGGGCTGCTTGCAGTACTTGGTGGACTGGTTGGGCTTTGGTCCGGAGGAGCGCTCTTGGGTCCATGCTGTGGATGTTCACGCCCCTTGTAGTTGCCCGTTTCCATCAGGATAACCCGTCCTGCCCAAGGGGTCGTGGGCCTTTGGGGGGGGCTCTGTCACGCATCCTGCCACCTCTCACACCACTAACACCATTAGGGTTCCCACAGCGTGCCCATATCCTACATCATTGTCACATATCGCTCACACAGGTCGGGACTCACGTGTGCAGTTGGTTGTCCGTCATGGCTGGACGTGGCATGCCGCATACTCTATGCAGTCTCGGTCACACCCGTTTTTGCATTGGCAGCTGCCCTCGCGCTTGGGAAATAGATTAACCAGACAAGCGCTTCCGTGTCACGTGACCGCCCATCTCCGCTCACGTGATTCGATGCCTCGTTCACGTGATGCGGTTGCACGTCCCGTGACCAGGAAGCGGCAAGTACAAAAGGAGTGATTCACTGTGCGTTCCTCGCTTCACAGCTGTTTCCGGACACTGTTTGGCGTTTCTTACCTATCGTTTACCTTGAAAACCTCGACCTTGGATCTTGCTTCTTGGACCCCTCTGGATTGCCCTTGTCGGATTGATGCTCGCTTTTTGAACTGCTACCTGGTTAACGAACTCGGATTGCCTCTTGGACTTCTTTGGATTTGGTACTCATTCGACACCTTGTTACCCTGGACTTGTTTGTCCCCTCAGCCCGCTCTTGAAACTGCTTTACGTGGTCTTGGACTTCTTCACAGGTGGACCTATTTGTGTGCACAGCTCACTGAGTTTGTCCTTACTCTCATCATCTGCTCACGTGAGTCCCGGAACACCCTACCCCACCTTCACTAGGTTAACAGTGCTCCTGCTACCACCAATAGGTAAGCCTCTCCCGATTTTCCATACTTATACAGTCACTGTTATTGCCTGGTACTTACTGCTGTTTCCTTTGCAGCGGCTTTGGGGTCTCCAGTGTTCTGTGGATCCGGCTTCAACATCTCCCACCTGTGGCCTCAAAGGCTGCACAGAGAGTGGCTCTTGGGTTCTTTCTGTGGCACTTGGGGACAGAGGTATCTGCTATCTTCACGACGATCAAGTCTGAACATCTGCCACCATTCGCGTTTTGTTTACTTTAGCGATCGCCTTTGCATCGCGGTCTCTCTCTCTCTCTCCCTCTCTCCCCCGTCCTCACCTGTCTGGTTTCCCTTCTATCCACTGTGCGGTACCCAGCTCCCTTGCAGTCTCGCCTCACTGTCCTCTATTATTCTCTCTTGAGGATTGGGCTTTTTACCTTCCGAGCTCTTCCTGAAGGTACTGCACAAACGTTGCTGCTGATCCTGGAGCCTTGTTCTTCTCCATATCTGTGTATACTTGAGCCTGCGGAGCCCATCTTCCATTCCCCCACTGGTGCTTGGGTCTTCACTACACTGGAATTCATCATGGGGTTTTTTGTGCCGACCGGCTTTTTCCCCAATAGTCCCTTTTCGGGGAAGGGGCCACTGGTAACGCTGTACTACAGCTTACCATTGTGGCTTCTCTCTGGGAGCGTGACACTGTCTACAAAAAAAATAAGGAAAGAAGAATGAAGAAGGATTACCTCTCCAGGAGACCACATGTAGAGGCTACATCCTTCTCTTGGTTGTCAAGTGAGGAGGAAGAGGAGGAGGGGAGGTCAGGATCTTGGGAATTGCAGTCCTGGGGGTCAGACAGGGGTACCCGGGGTCCTCCTGCATCGATAGTCAAGGCAGGGAGAATCACTTGCCGCCATGGTACTGTCCTCAAAGTAGCACCAGTGAAGGCAGCACAGCCGGTGAGTTGGGGAGACTGATACCAGACTGGACTGTGTTGAAGCCAAGGTTGCAAGCGGCAACATTGTATAGTGAACGCTGAAGCGAACAGTGTATGAAGTGTATGTGATAATCAACGTGAGTAAAATTGATCAACAGATGAGTGATTGAACTTTGAAGCCGAGATACGATACCTTAGACAGAGTGGTCTAGCACCACGTGCATGCTCATTCAAAAGTCTCTGTAAGGTATCCAACTAAAAGTTGGCAAAAAACAAAAGAGTGACAAAGATTTGTGAATCGAAGTGGTCCTGCAACGGGTCAAACAAAACCCTGTGCACAATCGAAAGTCTTCGATGTTAATAGCGTAAAGAAAGTTGATGCAAAGTAAATTGAAGTTGATCCGAGCCTGGCAGAGGGAGATCAGCTGTGAGCTTTTTTTGGTTAAATCAAGTTTGTGTTGAAAAGTTAAATTGGAATTAGTCTGAGCCCGGCGGAGGGAGACTAATTGAACATTGTGTTGAAAGGGATCTGCGCCCGGCTGAGGGGAATTCGAGGTGAATAGTGAATCACCTGAGAAATTGAATACTTGTGAAATCTTAAGAGGAAAAGAAGTTATTGTTTGTTTGTCACATCAGGCCCTCTGAAAGAAGAGACTTTGAAAGGCAAAGAGACATGGGCACGGAAGGCCCTGATGCTAATGTTTGATCTAGAGCGCTAGAGAAGCCAGAGACTGTGCTAAGCTCGAGTGTACCGCCATGTCCCGTGATCAAGCATCGCTCTGGTATAACGCACGGTAAAGCCGATGCTTTGTCCAGTTCCCCTGGAGGCGTTTCCTTGCCGGTCTTCCCCGATACCTTTTTGAACAAGAGTCACGTTATCTGTTTGTGTATGCCACCCCCATCTTTGCTGGACTCTGTTTGCAACTGGGTGGCACGGCATCCCGAGCAGTTGTCGGATTGGGACCCGGTATACCGTGACGGCTTGCCCTTCGTGCAAAACCGATTAGTCCTCCCCACTTCTGACACCGCAATCTCGCCCTTGAATGGTCTCACGATGCACCCATCAACGGTCATCCTGGCCAGAGGCAAACTATGGATCTCTTAAAACGCTGGTGTTGGTGGCCCTCCATGAAGCGGGACATTGAAGGCTACCTAAACACCTGTTCAGTCTGTGCTCAGTGCAAACACCGTAGGGGACGCCACGTGGACCTGCTACAACCACTGCCTGTACCCCCGAAGCCATGGCACACTCAAACCATGGTCTTCGTAACCGACCTGCCCCGGGTACAGGGTTACGACACGATATGGGTGGTTGTGGACTCCTTTACCAAAATGGCTCACTTCATCCCTTATAAAGGGATCCCTTCCGCTCCTGTGTTAGCCGGGTTGTTTTTTTAGTCTGTTTTCTGTCTTTTTGGGTTGCCCTCCATCCTTATTTCTGACAGGGGAGCCCAGTTTACATCCCGCTTCTGGCGTGCATTGACCAGGTTGCTTGGTGTTGATGGGCGGTTCTCTTCGGCCTACCACCTGGAAACAGACGGACAGACCGAGAGAACCAACCAGACTATGGAGCAGTACCTGCGCTGTTTGACCATGCAACAACAAACATCTTGGTTACGCATCTTACACCTCGCAGAGTTTGCTTACAACAATGCTGTGCACGCCTCCACTGGTTTTTGCCCTTTCTATGCTTTGTGCGGTCAGCATCCCCGAGTCTTACCTTTCCCTGATGTTTCCCTTTCCAAGAACCCAGCTGCTGCTGCCTGTGTCAGGGACCTATCCTCTATTCAAGCTCAGACCCTGTTGCACCTTCGTGAAGCCCAGACGACCATGAAATCCCTGGCGGACAGGAAGCGGGTAGCGGCCCCAACCTTTTCTGTGGGTTCCCGGGTTTGGTTGTTGACCCGACATCTTCATTTGGTGGGCTGTCGCAAACTCCTGCCCCGTTTCATTGGACCCTATGTGGTCTCCCGGGTCATTAACACGGTAGCCTATTCCATAGTACTCCCGAGTGCTTGGCGTATCCATCCCATTTTCCATGCCTCCCTGCTCAAGCCATGTTCCGGCCCTTCCCGCCTCCGTGCTCCAGCTGCCCTGGTTTCCCTAGCTGCCCCAGATGTGTTTGAGGTATCTGACATTTTGGAATCCGTATCTGTAGGGACTGCTTGCAGTACTTTGTGGACTGGTTTGGCTTCGGTCCGGAGGAGCGCTCTTGGGTCCATGCTGTGGATGTTCACGCCCCTTCTAGTTGCCCGTTTCCATCAGGATAACCCGTCCTGCCCAAGGGGTCGTGGGCCTTTGGGAGGGGGCTCTGTCACGCATCCTGCCACCTCTCACACCACTAACACCATTAGGGTTCCCACAGCGCGCCCATATCCTACATCATTGTCACATATCGCTCACACAGGTCGGGACTCACGTGTGCAGTTGGTTGCCCGTCATGGCCGGACGTGGCATGCCGCATACTCTATGCAGTCTCGGTCACACCCGTTTTTGCATTGGCAGCTGCCCTGGCGCTTGGGAAACAGATTAACCAGATGAGCGCTTCCGTGTCACGTGACCGCCCATCTCCGCTCACGTGATTCGATGCCTCGTTCACGTGATGCGGTTGCACGTCCCGTGACCAGGAAGCGGCAAGTACAAAAGGAGTGATTCGCTGTGCGTTCCTCGCTTCACAGCTGTTTCCGGACACTGTTTGGCGTTTCTTACCTATCGCTTACCTTGAAAACCTCGACCTCGGATCTTGCTTCTTGGACCCCTCTGGATTGCCCTTGTCGGATTGATGCTCGCTTTTTGAACTGCTACCTGGTTAACGAACTCGGATTGCCTCTTGGACTTCTTTGGATCTGGTACTCATTCGACACCTTGTTACCCTGGACTTGTTTGTCCCCTCAGCCCGCTCTTGAAACTGCTTTACGTGGTCTTGGACTTCTTCACAGGTGGACGTGTTTGTGTGCACAGCTCACTGAGTTTGTCCTTACTCTCATCATCTGCTCACGTGAGTCCCGGAACACCGTACCCCACCTTCACTAGGTTAACAGTGCTCCTGATACCACCAATAGGTAAGCCTCTCCCGATTTTCCATACTTACACAGTCACTGTTATTGCCTGGTACTTACTGCTGTTTCCTTTGAAGTGGCTTTGGGGTCTCCAGTGTTCCCTGGTTCCGGGCTTCAACATCTCCCACCTGTGGCCTCAAAGGCTGCACAGAGAGTGGCTCTTGGGTTCTTTCTGCGGCACTTGGGGACAGAGGTATCTGCTATCTTCACGACGATCAAGTCTCAACATCTGCCACCATTCGCGTTTTGTTTACTTTAGCGATCGCCTTTGCATCGCGGTCTCTCTCTCTCTCTCCCTCTCTCCCCCGTCCTCACCTGTCTGGTTTCTCTTCTATCCACTGTGTGGTTCCCAGCTCCCTTGCAGTCTCGCCTCACTGTCCTCTATTATTCTCTCTTGAGGATTGGGCTTTTTACCTTCCGAGCTCTTCCTGAACCTGAAGGTACTGCACAAACGTTGCTGCTGATCCTGGAGCCTTGTTCTTCTCCATATCTGTGTATACTTGAGCCTGCGGAGCCCATCTTCCATTCCCCCACTGGTGCTTGGGTCTTCACTACACTGGAATTCATCCTGGGTTTTTTGTGCCGACCGGCTTTTTCCCCAATAGTCCCTTTTCGGGGAAGGGGCCACTGGTAAGGCTGTACTACAGCTTACCATTGTGGCTTCTCTCTGGGAGCGTGACACTGTCTACAAAAAAAAGAAGGAAAGAAGAATGAAGAAGGATTACCTCTCCAGGAGACCACATGCAGAGGCTACATCCTTCTCTTGGTTGTCAAGTGAGGAGGAAGAGGAGGAGGGGAGGTCAGGATCTTGGGAATTGCAGTCCCGGGGGTCAGACAGGGGTACCCGGGGTCCTCCTGCATCGATAGTCAAGGCAGGGAGAATCACTTGCCGCCATGGTACTGTCCTCAAAGTACCACCAGTGAAGGCAGCACAGCCGGTGAGTTGGGGAGACTGATACCAGACTGGACTGTGTTGAAGCCAAGGTTGCAAGCGGCAACATTGTATAGTGAACGCTGAAGCGAACAGTGTATGAAGTGTATGTGATAATCAACGTGAGTAAAATTGATCAACAGATGAGTGATTGAACTTTGAAGCCAAGATACGATACCTTAGACAGAGTGGTCTAGCACCGCGTGCATGCTCATTCAAAAGTCTTTGTAAGGTATCCAACTAAAAGTTGTCAAAAACAAAAGAGTGACAAAGGTTTGTGAATCGAAGTGGTCCTGCAACGGGTCAAACAAAACCCTGTGCACAATCGAAAGTCTTCGATGTTAATAGCGTAAAGAAAGTTGATGCAAAGTAAATTGAAGTTGGTCCGAGCCCGGCAGAGGGAGATCAGCTGTGAGCTTTTTTTGGTTAAATCAAGTTTGTGTTGAAAAGTTAAATTGGAATTAGTCTGAGCCCGGCGGAGGGAGCCTAATTGAACATTGTGTTGAAAGGGATCTGCGCCTGGCTGAGGGAAATTCGAGGTGAATAGTGAATCACCTGAGAAATTGAATACTTGTGAAATCTTAAGAGGAAAAGAAGTTATTGTTTGTTTGTCACATCAGGCCCTCTGAAAGAAGAGACTTTGAAAGGCAAAGAGACATGTGCACGGAAGGCCCTGATGCTAATGTTTGAACTGCACCCTCGCGCTAGAGCGCTAGAGAAGCCAGAGACTGTGCTAAGCTCGAGTGTACCGCCTTGTCCCGTGATGAAAACGTGGGGAAGGGAGGCCAACAGCCTGAATATCCTGACATATAATTTCTTGGACACTTCTTTCTTTTGCATAACATTATTTCCCACAATATTTCAATTTAGACGTAAGGATTGGCAATAGGTTTATTAGTATAGGCCCTTTTATTTTGACAAGACACCACTAGAACTGTGTTATTATTATTTGATGGTCGTAGCTTGCTCCCATCAGTAGATTTAGGATTAGATAGGCATTTTTCAAACCCTTTTTGAAGTTCAATAAACACCCTTGAACTGTGGTCACTTGTGTCTGTCTTACTGTTGATACCATGCCTTCCTTACATAGCATACAATAAATGTAACTGGTCCCTCCCGCATCTGTATTCCCTTTGTGTCGCTCTACTAGCAGCCTGTGCCATATGTTTCATGATCCCCTTAAGCTGTGTTTCAAGATCCAGCTCCATCTGTTTCAGCTGCCTGTCTGATACTGCTTTCATCAGTATGCGTTCCCCCTTGTAATACGGCTTTAAAAGTGTCTCAGATAGAAGTCCCTGACACATCCAGTGTATCATTTGTGACACAATAGTCCCTAATTCTAGCCCCTATTTCCCTCATTAATATTTTATCTTTCAATATCTCTGAGGGGAAAGTCGAGCTCCACAGGTTGCATTTATGCCACCTCAATAGCATAGTGAAAGTGAGAGAGGCGTGCTCTGATAGGAGTATAGAACCCACCTCCAGCCATTCTATCCGTCCAACCAATGTTGTGGACGCACCCACACGTAATCAATCCACGTATACGTGCAGTGGACATATGAGTAAAAGGTGTACCCTGTCGTTTCCCCTTACACTGTACGTCATATATCCTTAAGCATCAAGGCCTCCATTCTGGCTATCAGTGCTTTCGTCCGGGACACCTGACCATGATAGATTTGGGTGCTATGATCCTTTTGTGGGTTCCATGTCAAATTTAGATCACCCATCAGCAGAATGTGCCCCTTAGCAAAAGTGTCTAGGGCACCTAATACCTATCTCATGAAACTGTCTTGTCCTGAATTTGGTGCGTATACTAAGGTCAAAGTTATGTTGGTCACTCCAATGCTAAATTTTATAATATTTTTTAATAAACTTTATTTTTGCTTTAGAAGCAGAAGGAAGCACCATACAATCACAATTGACAGGACATTAAACATTGCAATCAGCCAGGATGAATCAGATCTTACCAAGACCACTAGCAAACACATGTTGGATTGAACACTGCAAATGGGCTAGGCATTGGCCAGACAAAAGGTCAGCAACTAAGCACTATAACAGAGCAAAGTGTTTGTACAACATTGTTTTATACTCCCCGTGGTAGAAGTCTTGAATATAATTAATAAAGAGAAGCCAAGTTGCGATGTAGGTTGAGTATTTCCCCTCCACTAGTGCTGTGATTTTCTTGGCATCCAAAATGTTCCAACGCTTACCCCACCACATCGCCATGATAGGGCTCTCAGGGGATTGCCAGTTTGCGGGCTAGGGAAATCTTAACAGCCAGTAGGAGATGGATAATCAGTCTGGAAGTATTCCACCTTAGCGGATAAACTCCCCCATCACTGTCCCCGAGCAGGATAATGAGAGGGTCCTCGGGAAGGGAAACCTTAAGCATTGATTTAATATGTGAAAGGACCTCTTTCCAGAATGCCTGTGCTTTACGGCATAGACCCAGTGGCATATCTGAGAATACCTAAATCGTTCGCATTCTGTAAGCACGAATGTGAGTTTGCATCCCAAGGGAGTACCCAACCTCCTGGTCGCTGTGTTCCAACACCTGAGAATGTGAAATGTAGAGGAGAGTAGGGAGTGTTCTGGTGCCCCGGGGGTCAATTTAAGGAATGGTAGTTTTTGCAGCGAGAACTGGGACCTGGATTGTTCCACTTGTACCCAAATGGGGGACTCCCCCGTCTGTACCGATGAGAAGATATGTGAGAGTTGGGAAGCCAGGTAATAGCGATAGACGCCTGGGACCCCCATGCCACACAAGCATTCACGTCTAATCAAGACCTTCTGCGCTATATCCTGTGTTTATGGTGTTGCCAAATAAATGCAAGGATTTGTCTCTGAAGGGAGAGTAGATTGTGCAATGGAACCTGTATAGGGAGAGCAACTAAGTGATATAGAAGCATTGGAATGATGGTCATTTTAATTGCCATAACCCATTCCAGTCAGCGTTTACGGTCAGCCTCTACTTGAGCGAGGAGGGAGGGATAATTTGCATTACAAAGCGTTTTGGTTTTGTTCAACATTTTTATGCCCAGATACTCAATCGAGTCCCTCTTCCATTTTGTAGGGCAAATCCCCCCAAGCCTATCATAATCATCCAGTGGTATCGCTAAAGCCAGTCCCTGAGATTTGGAATAGCTGACCTGAAACCCATATTCTTTACCAAAAGCCGCCAGTTCCTCTATCAAGGCTACAGATGAAGTAGGGGCAACCGTGACAGTGATCAAGATGTCGTTGGCATGAAGAAAAATATTATGCTCTTGTTTTCGGCATGGGATACCCTTTATGTCCTAGTTATTGCAGACCCGGATCGCTAGCGGCTCCATGGAGAGTGCAAACAAGAGGGGGAATAGAGGGAAGCCTTGACGTGACCCCCTAAAGATCGAAATGAGGGGAGTGGTGCTCTCATTGAACAAAACTTGGGTGGAGGGTGAGGAATAGATGGCCAACAGGGATTGATGGAATCTGGGGCCTATGCCTGATTTCCAGAGGACTGCGCTCAATTATGACCAGTCAAGACGGCTGAAAGCCGTATGGGCGTCAAGGGTTACAAAGCCGGCTGTCAGGGCTGACGGGTCCACTAATTCGACCAGGTCCAGGGACATCCTCATACTGTCGTGAGTGCAGCACCGGGCGATAAAGCCAGTCTGGTCTGGATGAATAGACCAGTTTAAGAAGGTCCTTCATTCGACGAGAGGCCAAGACTTTTGAGTAGATTTTCGCATCATTGTTAATAAGAGAGATTGGCCGATAGGAGTCTAACAGGTTGGGATCTTTATTGGGCTTCAAGTGTAGGATGGTAACAGTTATCAACATAGTGGGTGTGAGCGACCCCACCTCTGAGAATATGTTTAAGAGCTGGGTAAGGTGTGGGGTTAGGACAACACTGTAGCATTTGTAAAATTCTTCAGTGAACCCATCTGGCCCCAGAGTGGTGTTCTTAAGTGATTTAATAGCTGTGACCACCTTTGAAACCTATATGGGCTGTTCGAGTAGCATCATCTCCTCTGGCTGAAGAGGGGGGAATGGGAGTGTAGAACGTTTTCCAAGGTGGCCCCGCCAAGGGGGTGGCCAGGGCCGATTCAGCAAAATACCTATGGAGTCAAGCCAATTTATCGTGGTCTGCCACAAGAAGAGAACCCCCTCTATCCTGCAAGTTCTGGATGTTGTTTCGGGTTTTGTGTTTTGCTAGTTTGTGTGCCAAAATCTTGTACGTCTTGTTGCCTCTGATGCAATAATATTGCTTGACCTTAAGGAGAGCCTGAGCCGTTCATGCCGCCAAGTGTGTCTTCAATTTGGCTTTAGCAATTTTAAGGTGGAATCACGCCCTAAGGGAAGCCGTGAGTTTATGAACTGTCTCTCTGGCTTTGACCTCCCCCTCTAATTCCTCTCTCAAACGCGTTCTCTCTTTAGTGTAGGATGAGGTTAGGCTCTTGATTACCCCGTTAACCATTGTCTTCATAGCATCCCAGACCATCTGGAGGGCCATCCCATTGGTTTCGAAGTATGAAAGTATCACGGTTCTGAGCTTCAGGTGAATGGCCAAATCCTTAAGTAATGGGTTATACTACCTCCAGGGCTTATGGGGTAGGAGGGGGGTTCTGAACAGCAAGAGTCAACGACACAGGGGCGTGATCTGAGAGGGAGACAACATGTATGGTGGAATCCGGGATATTAGGGACTGATGTATAATTGGTCCAGCTTGCTCCTCAAGTGGGCACCCTCGGGGTCCCATAGCAAGAAGTAATACTCTGGAGACTGATATATAAATCAGAGATTCTTATTGGAAAGTACAATACAGCAATTGCAATAGAGAGAAAATGACAAGTGCGAGGATCAGTTGTCAAAGAGAGCGCTCTGCTCTCAATGGGTCAGAGCCTATGTTATATAGTATGAACTAAGCATCATAATGAATATAGTGTTACAGTTTCTTAATTATTCCATGACGTTTGTAGACATTTTGGAATAGCAGAAAGCAGCTTGTTGTTCTAAAGCCTTGCGGTACCATGCAGGGTACATTATGTTGAAATAACAGTAAGCAGCTTTGGCACCAATGCTCTTATACTCCTTATAAGGTGATATCGTGCACAGCTAGAGAGAAGCTCTGGGGGATGATCACAGATGTGTCTTGCAAGGTGACACTGTGTGTGAGGCCAAGGAGGGGTGTGGGTAAGGCTGGGTGCAGCAGGAGGCCTTTGGCCTGAGACAATGTGGAGAGAGTAGTGCCTCACGAATCTGGCAAGCCCTAATCTATATGTATATGTCAAGGCCTAATTTATATGTCCAGGTCATAATGTGTCTGTCAAGACCCTTAATGTGTAAGCTTGATTACTGTGATGTATAGCAGCAGGGGAATCCTGCCACATCAACCCCATCTTTGGTCATCCCTAAAACAGGGTAGACCACAGTGCGCCCTGTATGGAATCCATTCTTGGGGCTCTTCGAATTACATCACGTTCATTTCCAATTGGATATTGGTCCTCATTACAAGTTTGTTGGTTTGGAATTAACGGTGCCGGTAAAACCGTACCGGCACCGTTTTCCAGACCGGCAAACTATGAGTTCTGCGGGCGGGTGCCACCCCGCCTGCCATGTCTGACCTCCAGAGATGCACGGAAACACTGGCACCATTACGGCATGGTGCCAGTGTTTCCTATCGGACTCCACGGGAATGGGCATTAACAGAATTGCTGGTGCCAGATTTACCGGACTACCGGGGCTGTAATGCCCAGGTAATTCCGGCAAATCCAGCACCGGTAATTCACTACAGGTCTGGCAACAGCTTGCCGGTTTTACCGGCACGGCTACCGCCAGACTCGTAATGATCACCATTGTCAGGGAATGGTGGATGGGGTGCATCCCACCTCTGGGAACAGGGACGGTAATAGCCATTGGAAGCATATGGGTGTGGGTCGTGGCGGGGAGGCATTGGTGGATATCCATGTGGGTAATCAAAGAAGGGATGTGGTCCCAGACATGGGCAGTATGGGTGCAGCCAGTCCTCCGACAATAATTGTTCTGTCTCTGCATCAGATAGTTCCCCTAGAATATCTATCATTTCCCTATTTACTCTATACCCTTGCTTGGCGGTTGTCTCAACCTCTAGAGGTAGCAGCTGAGCTGCCGCAGGTAAGTGAGATATCTGTTTGGTACAGTATGAAAGCAAGCAGCAAATAATGAGAACCAGCATAGCAAAGACAACAATTATGACAACAATTAATAATACCCATGTAAAATCAATGGTCCCATTGAACCAAAAGTGTTTCGAAACCACATGAAAAGGGAGGCATCATATCATGTATTAATCTTGTGCAAGGTGGTGCCAACTCCCTGGAGATGCTTTACTACTTCATCTACCTGGGAGGAGGTAGCAGGTAAACAGGTGCAGCATTCTATCCCGATAATTTTGCATGTCCCTCCTTGAGCAGCCAGCAGGTAATCTGGGGCCATTCTATTCTGGAGTACCATCGTTCTGAGTGCTACCTGTTCGGTTTTCATAGTAGTGAATCCTTTATCAGTGTAATTCACAACTTGTTCAAGCATTAGGGAAAGGGCGTGTAGGTCAGCTCTGTTCATGGTGGTCCCTATGCTTGGAACCAGGAAACCTAAAAGGCCCTTGAACTATTCCCAAGCATTTCTTTTGATACGTTGTGATGTCTGCTGACGGTTGTGAAACTGAGGTGTATGTCTCATTACAGGACGTATGTACCCGATGGTGCAAATACCAGACCAATTAGCTGGCAGCCACTGGTAGGCAGTAGAGCCACAAAGGAAATATGTTCCACTGTATGTATACAGTGCGCAATGGGCGTTGTCAGACATCAACGTGTTAGTGCGACCGGGAGGAAGCGTAATATTGTAGTGGCGGTGGAGGGAGATACTTGCCCCAAGGGAGACTAAGTAATCATATTGAGTGTATCCCATTGGTTTAGTTCCATTATCAGTGAAAGAGATAAGTGCAGTAGGAACATACGCTGTTGGAATTTTGGGGGGGTTGGTATTGCTGAAGGATGGGTAGACGCATACCCGGGGCAGTGACTACTGTAATGTGGGAGTCAGTCAAATTTAGGAAGCAACACCATTCGGCCAAGTCAAAGGGGATAGGAATAAAAGGAATTCCCCCACTGGCATGTGTTGGGGTGTGTGCACATACGTAACATTCAGATGCATTCATTAAATCAGCATAGACCCATGAGAAATTGAGAAACGTGTTGGTGTCTGGGTGTAGGATTGCTGAAGTGAGAGGCAGCAGTTCCACTACCAAAACAAGGAATGGCAACATGGTTGTTATGTATTGGGAGCCTTAATACCTGTGGTAGCTTAGTTCAGGAATTCCCCAGCTTGGTCGGCATATATTACAGCAGTGTATATAGAAATGCAAGCATGGAAAGAAGTTAGCAGTGAGAGGAAGAGCAGGGTCCAAGATTTTAAGATAAATGGTACTGCACCAGTGACAAGCAGATCAAGCACACTTATTAAAATAAGAAATCTGGTCCACCAGTCAGGGCAGTATCTGTTCCACGGGATGTTTGCCTGTGCCGCTCGGGACTGAGTATAGTGAGGAGTAATCATTGGTAGGACATTATAGGCAAGATAGGCATATAATCAGACAGTCATTATTCAAGCACTTGTAAATATCTGGCAATTGTATTTCTAGCTAGAGCAGTCCAGCCCTAAGCAGATTGGGGCCTTGTGCCCAAAAGTGCCAAGCAATTTCGGTGATCCCTGGACCTTGTGCCCAAAAGTGCCAAGCAATTTCGGTGATCCCTGGACCTGGGAAGCTGGAGATAGCAGGTGATAAAGTTCAGGAAGCCAGCAGGATAGATGCTTGGTAAAACGTGGAGCAGGAAGGTAAAGGGTTGGCGTGCTGAAAATGTTTCCGGGCTGGCAGCTCTGCAGTGGCGTAGGTGGCCGCACCAGGCGGTGGATGATAATAGGCAGCCCAAGAAATAAGGCAGAGGATGCAAAGAGCAGGTATACAGACCCTGGCACGTCACATGAGTCAGGTGGATCTGGTCTGTGATGGAGGAGGAGAAAAGGCAATTGCTAAGGCGCTAAGCTCACTCAGCTGGCCCCCCACAACTCTTGTACTGGTGGGCAATGGGCAATGGTGCCTATACTCCAGGTGCGCAGCTTTAATATGGCAGCATGAAGAAGAATACATGTTGAGAGCGTTGGGCCACCCGCCAAAGGCAGAAGGCAGGTGTAACAAGAAAGGTTTTGAGAGCGTTGGGCTACCTGCAGAAAACAGGTGTAGCAGGACGTCAATGCTTTTTACCTGCCGGTGACGAAGGTGCTGTTGGCTGAACTCCGTAAGTTATAGCTCTGGACAGGTATCGGTGTGTCATTGTCTGGAAGTGCAGGATGGGGTGCTCCAAATTACGTTGTTTCTGTGGCCCCAGTGGGCAGCTGCAGTGGGGTGTCTTTGTCCTGGACCCCTGGAGGTGGCAGCTGAGCTGGTGTTTCCAGAGTCACTGGTGGCAAGGTGGTGTCATCCTTGTCTTTTTGTCGGCCGGGGCCCAGGCGTCGTGTCCCCTGCAAAGAACAGCGGTGTGGGTGTGATGCTGGAAATGCTTCAGAGGGACAGGGCCTCCGCATCCTTGTCCTTTACTGCTTTTTATCATGTGTTCTGTTGTGTTTTGCGCGCAGGAGTTCATGTGGGACTCCTGGCGGTGCAGCTCTCTCTTTTGGTTTGGTGAACAGACCCATGCAATACCCTTATGGCACGCATGGGTGGGGGGACAACCCTGTGCCCCTAGTGTATGTTTTTGGGCACATGTATGTGGCCCACAGAGCAGGGTATGGGCTGGTGGCAGCTCCATGCTGAATTTGACAGGTGCTCTGAGTATCCTCCATTTTGGGATACCCTGATTCCTGATAGGAAACAAGATGGCCCCCATTCCCTCTTGCTTTCTATTGCCTGTTACCCTGTTTTCTCAAAGTCCTGGGAAGCCCTGACTCTGTCCCTTCCCCCTGACCGGCTGTTGGGTGGATGTTCCATATATGGTGTTGTTGTGAAGTCCAGGCCAGAGTGACTGGAGCCTTCCCAGTGACTGTATGTTGTGGGTACACCCTGTGGGTGGGACCTGGGTGAATGGAGTGTGTGACAAATACGCATTCTGTGTTGTGGGTGTCTAGTATCTGGTGTTTGACACAATGACTGAGACAGCCCTGCCCGAAACTGGTATGAATGCAGTGTGGAGTGTTGAATGGCTGGGTACTTGTCCCAATACACATAACTTGTTGTGAGTGTCTGGAGAGGAGTGAATGGAGTGAATGCACTATGCACCTGATTGGATGCCTGCCTGCAGGAATGCCCTTCTGACCGATTGGTTGCCTGAGTGTGACCCAGTAGAATGAATGGGAGATCAACTAGTATATCTGGGGGCCTCTCACTGCTAGAATTCGTGTTCAGAAGCTGAAGTCCACTACAAAGAGTAACTGGAGTAAAACTGAAGCTTAACCTTGAAGCCCTGCTGGAAGAGAAGAATTGCTGTCGCTCTCCTTCACAATCTGAAAGCTGCTGTGTCTCCAGGAACTGACCCTGAAAGGACCTGGTAAGGCACCCTCTTTCCGAGCTACGAGGGACCATCGTGCACGAGCTGATCTTTGCCAAAGCTCCCTGGTAGACAGAACTTCGACAGGCTGCCGACCCAAGACGGGGACTGCTGCAGAATCCCAAGGAGAAGCGCCCGGACTGTTGTCCGCCACTGTCGACGAGCGCTGTCTCCGACCGGAGCCACCGTGCTCCCGTTTGCCTAAGAACTTAATTTGAGCCAAGGACACTCTCGTCTGCATCGCCGCCCGCTTTATCCCGCTGGAGAAGGCCCGACCGTCGACGCGGCGAGGAGCATCCGCCGGTGGGTTCCCCACCACCTAAAGACCACAGAGACGCTGATGTCTCGACACCCTTGCTGGGCCACAGTTCTTCATCATCTGTTTGCGGTCCAGAACTATCGTCACCGAGGTGCCCCGCACGCCTCCTCCTTGCAGGACGCCAATTCTCCATCGTCGATGGGCACCGCTAGGAAAGAAGCTGCCACTTCACCGCTGTAGTTCACCCTGTTCTCCATCGGACATTCGAGGACCCGTGACTCCTGCCTTAAAGGGAGGGCACTCAAGAAGTGCCGTCGATTCCCCGACGACGAACACTACAATTCAAGGTACATGGGGGCTGTAGAACTATTGTAGAGGGAAATAAGACTTGTAGAACAATATAACAATATATGGACTGGGCTTGTGATACATCTTTACTTTATAGGTTGCCCAGGTGGGGGGATCTTCACACAGAGCTAAATATATTTTTATTTTATCTCAACCAAACAACATTACAACGAAACATAAATAAACATAAATAATAATAAACATAAATAAAACACCTCAAACAACAAAACCAAACGAACAAAAAATAAGGCACTGCAGTCCCCATCCCTCCCCCCTATGAGCCTGTAGAGTGTCCGCCATCAGTGTCCGTTCCATGCGGTGGGGCCTCATCGCTCTCAAGTCCAGCCGAGGCCGACCCCATACCAAACAGCTCAGCTAACAATAACTTCCATGCCGTCAGAGAGCCTGTTTCTTCCTCTTCCCCTGCCATACTGCCATCCTGCCACACTGCCGTTTCGGCATCAGCCCATTTTTGGAGATCTCGCCACCAGACCTCCACTCGCGGCTTATGACATTTCTTCCAGCCCATGGCTATCCTACGTTTGGCAAGCACATAGGCCAGATCTTTAAGTTTCTCAACATGTCGAAGCTTACGCGCCCTGGGATACCCTCCCAGCAGACAGGCCCAAGCCGAATCCACCTTAAGTGTGATACCCCTCCCTGCCAGCCTCCGCGCCACTTCACCCCAGTAGGTTGCAATCACTGGGCATGCCCAGAACATGTGTATCATGTCCGCATTCTCTTCGTTACACTTGGGGCACGCCTGGCGCCCATTATCCAGAAATTTGGAAATTCTAAGGGGGGTCATGTATGCCCTGTGCGCAATATAGAGCTGTATCTGCTTAAACCTGGCGTTCCTCGATACCTTTTTGTGGTACCCCAGGGCGCGCTCCCACATCCCATCCGCCATCGAGGCCCCCATCTCCGCTTCCCATTCCAGTCTCAGGTGCCCCAAATCCTTCCCAACCTTTGTCATCAACATCTCGTACAACCTAGAGACCTCGTGCCCACCCTCTGATGCGTCATACATTATTTCCAGCGTGGCATCCGGTTCATCGGCCAAAGTAGTTTTGGGCCACGTGCTCCGGACCTCCCGGACCACCCTATGATATGTCACATATTGACCCCTGTGTAGCCCCGACCCTGCCTCCAGTTCATCGAACTCCATCAGGGTCCCATCCTGCCAGATGTCGCCCATAGTGATCAACCCCACTGACTCCCAGTATGTCCGGAGAATAGCTCTCAGCTGCCCGTCTTCCTTCGCCAGGGCGACCAGAGGTAACTGCGGCATACACGGCAAGGGGTCACCCATCATCCGACAGGCACGCCGCCATATGTTCCTGCCAAGGGCTAGCATCTTAGGATGCTCTCTCATCCATGAACCGGTCACCCAGATCACCTCCCGCAGATAAAAGGGGGAACAGTCTTTCCCCAGCAGCCTGTGTTCGGAGGTCTCTTCATCCGAGAGCCACCTGGCCACATATTGCAGTTGCGCCGCCATATAATAGGCCTCAAAGTTCGGCAGCTTCGCGCCACCTTTCTCATAAGAGTTCTGCAATTTCCACAATGCGACCCTGTTGCGCGTGCCGTGCCATAGGAAATTCCTACATACACTATGTAACCTAGCAAAAAACTTCCTAGGTATCATATACGGGATGTTATTAAAGTAATGCAGGAGCCTGGGCAGCACCACCATTTTAAGCATAGCTCCACGACCCATCATCGCTAAAGGCAATCTTTCCCAGAACCTCATGCACTTCTCAATCTTTCCCACAGCTAGCTCGGTATTATGCCTGTGTTCTTCCTCGGTCGTGTGATACACGTCAATGCCCAGGTACCGGAAGGAGCTCGTCGCCCACGGGATCCGCAGCACTGGCAACCTCTCCACCGGTATCCCCACATAACTGCCTAGCGGGAATAGTGCGGATTTCTGAGGGTTGACCGCTATGCCGGACAACCAGGCGTACCTCTCCAATACCTCCAAGATATACTGCAAATTCTCTTCCGGATGTTTCAGGTATAACAGCATATCGTCTGCATACAGGGATATAAGATGGCACTCCCCTCCCACCTCTATGCCCACCGGATCATACTGCTGCCGGAGGTAAATCGCTAAGGGCTCGAGGGCCAGTATGTACAACATTGGGGACCAAGGACACCCCTGCCTAGTGCCTCTACCTAACTGCCATCTATCTGACACCACTGCGCCCGTACGGACCCTAGCCAGAGGCGCACTATATAAAAGCTCGGCCCACCTCATATAGCCTGGTCCCAGTCCAAACCGCCCCAAAGCCGCCAGCAGCCACGGCCATCGCACAGAGTCGAACGCTTTAACCGCGTCCAACGCCACTATCGCCATTTCGCTGTCCTCATTGCACCCCCATTCAACCACCCTGTGAAGGCGTCTATGATTCTGAGTAATATTCCGATTCGGGACATAGCCCGTCTGGTCAGGATGGATCAGCTTGCCTATCACCCTCCGCATTCTGGCCGCCAGGACAGCTGTTAGGATCTTGCTGTCCTGGTTCAGCATCGACAGGGGCCGGTAGGAGCCACAATCATGTCCCGGTTTATTGGGTTTGGGGAGCGGTACTATAATCGCCTCCCTGAGCGATTCCGGCAGTCGCCCCACCTCGAACGCTTCATTAAGCATCTCCAGCATGGGCGGGAGCACCTCCTCTCCATACGCTTTATAAAATTCACTGGGGAACCCATCCGCTCCTGGGGCCTTGCAAGTGGGTAGCTGCCGCACAATCTCCTGCAGCTCCTCCAGAGTGATCGGAGCATCCATCTCCTCTCGCTCTTCGTCACTTATCCTGGGCAGGCCTATGTCTTAAGTACTACCTCTATCTCCTCCCGGCTTCCCCCTTCTCGATCCTCATATAATGCTTGATAATATTCCGCGAATGCCCCATTCACCCCTTCCTGGGTGTCCTCCTCCACGCCCTTTTCAGTGATAACTACACAGAGCTGTGTTTAATGGTAACAACCAGTATTCTGCCAATTGTTCAACCGTCTTGCTTTCCTTCCTCTCTCTACTGCTGGTTTCCTCTTTATTGATCTGTGTGACATTTTGACAGTATAGTTGATGCACTCTGATAATATTTGTGGTACCACTGTAGAACTGTACATATTTACCATTGTTGACAAAGTGAGTTATTGTGATAGTGTACATAACCTTGAATATTAATTATATAAAGACTGTGTTTTAACCGATACAGTGTGCAGACATTTCTTTGTGGGTGCTTGGGGACTACACTGTACTTAAGAACCAGCCTGCATCACCTCCTGAGAAGCTAGGCCTTGATTGCTCGACCACGTATCAATAATAGATAATCTTGGCTGGGGTCCTCTGTGCCTCTCCTCTACCATATAGAGAGCGGAAGTACAGACACCCCCCTCCGGTCTTTAAACTGGGTTGTCAGCAGAATCTGGTAGGGGCCCTTCCATCTAGGGCAGTGGTCTTCAAACTTTTTTGGCCTGGGCCCCCGCTGAGCAAAATTTGGCCAGGCCGGGCCCCCCCAAAAATGCCAAATGGACAGTATGTATTGCGTGCCGTCACCGCACCCTACTCCCAGTATAGTCCCTGGGCTCCCCCAGGTGCTCCCATCACAGTCGCTGGGCTTGCTCACACCACTCCTACCCAGTCCCTGGGCTCTCCCCACCCCATCACACACCATAGGCTCTCCCCACGCTGCTCCCACCACTATCCCATGGTTCCCGCCCATCCTGCTCCCACCACAGTCCCTGGGCTCCCCCCATCGCATTCCCAAAACAGTCCGAGGGCGAGTGGCGGCTGCTGAATTTTTTAAGTGGAGAGGCATAACTATTTCCACCAAAAATGCCATAGCGACCGAATCAAGAGTGGTTCGGGGGTCTCCCCCCTGTGAATTATTTTTTAAATAATGGGTTAAAATGTGCATAGTAGGGCATCCTTTAAAAAAAATGGGTAAATAGGCAAACCGTTTGCAATCGGTGCTGAGGGACTCAGGGGGTAGGCAGGACATTTTCTTACTGGTAGATGTCCAGTAAAAAGATACCATCCCTGTCCCCTGGGCCCCACTAGGCCTAACACAACCAACATGATTATGTGTGAATGCAAACCACTTGGGTTCCAAGGGGGAAAGTATGGTATTTTTGACTGGACATCTATGATAGAAATCCAGTAAAAAAAAATACCATCCCTGTCTCCTGGGCTCCACAGTACCTCAGAAGGAGAGCTGATTTTGGCAGGTGGGTAGGGGGACTTCCCACCTCTGTCCACCACTTGCCAAAATCAGCTCAACATCATTGGCCTGCGTGTGGGTGCTGAAATACCCTGCTCCAGGCTGCTATGTTTGTATGTGTGAGGAAGCACAGGAGCTCCCCCTCGCACATACAAACATGCAGTGCGCCAGCCAGCATTTCCAATGAGCTATGCAATGCTGGTGAAGCAAAACGGCCTAGCCTTGCATGGCTCAGGGAGCATGTGTGGCTGGGGAACTGAACTGAACTGTCAAAGGGAAACAGTGTTTCCCTTTGACAGTTCAGCCAGCCCTGAAGCACTCCCTTAACTGGAAAAACCAGCTAAGGGAGTGCTCATTGTTTCACTGGGCTGGATCCTTAGCTCCTCCGTAATGGGTGAGGGGGCCACTGGGCAGGCGCCTCCTCTCCATTATGGATAAGCTGACAGGCTCGGACTGGCCTATAGGGCAATAAGGCAATGCCTGTACCATAAATGCAAAATGCCAGTGTGGGCCAGTCAAAATGGGCCACCTTTTTTGCTAATGTGGGCCAGTTTGATGAGTTACTTCACTATGCAGTTAGTCATTTTGACCATTGTTGCTGAATAAATATTCTTTAAATATCAGCATGTACATACATTTTAACACAAAGCACCCCCTTGGGTACTAGTCAAACAGTCTGCGACTAAAGGAATGAACATCCATTTACAAGTTTGGGCCACTTTAGGTGCCTGAGGCAGTTTCATGCTTCAGCCCAACCATGTGAGCCGCCCCTGCCCATTTATTCCAATCTAAAACATTTCATGCTGGAGGCTCACGGCCCCCCAGGGAGACAGCCGCGGCCCCCTGCTGGGGCGCGCCCCACAGTTTGAATACCGCTGATCTAGGGTGCAGCAAAGATTTCCACTAATAGACCTTAAAGAACACTCAATACCCAGGCAGGAGGCTGTGGCACAGTGCTTCAGGTGGTCGAGGAAGAGCTTCTTGGATCTGCTGACACAGTTCTGGGGACAGTGGGGGAGCCACAGGCATCTCCTTGTGGGTCTGCCCATTAGGATCTCATGTAGTGATAGTCCATATGTCCTATTTACAGTATTTCTTATGTCCATCAGCACCAGAGGGAGGGCATCTGGCCAGCTTAGGCCTGTCTCCTGGCAATCTTTGGCAAGGCGGTTTTTCAGATGAAAGGTCTGACGTTCCACCAAACCTGATGACTGTGGATGATGACATACGTGCAAATGTTGAAGGATACCTAAGACCCTTCAAATATTCTGTAGAATCTGGCAAGTGAAGTGTGTGCCTCTGTCAGAGTTTATGGACACTAGGGGACCAAAGCGAGGGGTAAACTCTTTTAATAGTCTTTTTGCTACAGTGATTGAATCTGCATATTTACAAGTGTAGGCCTCAGTCCATCCAGAAAATGTGTCAATAATGACCAAGTCATACTTAAAGGAGGCAGACTTCTGCCTTGATATGAAATCAATTTGCAAGTTCACAAAGGGCCATGGGGCGGGTCATGTGCACCGGGAGTTGTTTCTACAGGTTTCCCTGGATTAAATGTTATGCAGCTAGTGCAGTGAGCACAGTCCTTCTGTGCAATGGAGGGGAATTTGAGAGCGAACCAGTATCTTTGGACCTCAGCAGTCATCTTCCCTTTAGCTTGAGTGTGACACAGAGAGAGCAATACTTGCTAAATAAGGTAGCAGAGAGAGTGGGGCCACTAACCGGCCTGTGCTGTCACGCCATAGGCGATCAGAGCAACATGTACATCCTTTACCTTCCCAGCTCTGTTTCCCTCCCTGAGGGGCCGCCTCTTGGAAGTTTGCCAGAATGGAAAGGGATTCTAGGGGGTCCTCATATGAAAGAAGGAACCATGGCACATAGTCAGGAGCCTCAGGGCCATGGAGGTCCGCGTTTTTGTCATACTGGTCTGCCAAAGCATTTCCCTGGGAGATGCTGTCTAACCACTGGGTATGGGCCTTACATTTAACAATGGCCAACTCAGTGGGTAACAAAATAGCATTAAGCAGTGCTTCAGCATAGGGTGCATTGAGTATAGGGGTACCTTGGGCAGTGAGATAACCTCTCTGTTTCCAGAGCGTTCCTTAGTCATGCGAGATACCAAAGGCATAGCGGGAATCTGTGTATATAGTGGCTGTGCGTTGTGTGGCAATCGTGCACGCCCTGGTGAGGGCTATGAGCTCTGCAACTTGTGCAGATTTTACTGATGGGAGCTTAAAGGCTTCTCCGGCCTCAAAGGTGGTACACACTGCAAAGCCTGACTGGAGATTTCCTCTGTGGTCCCTAAGACACAACCCGTCAACATACAGCACTAGGTCAGCATTGGGGAGGGGAACATCTTTGAGATCGGGTTGTGGCGAGGATATTAGGTCAACAGCAGCAAGACAATTGCGCGGTTGACCATCCTCAGGAGTGGGTAACAGGGAGGCAGGATTTAGAGGAGCACATCTGATGAGGGTGATGTTGGTGCTGGAGAAGAGTAGTTTTCCATACTTGGTGAGGCTTGCAGCTGATAGGTGTTGTGTTTTCCCTCTGAGCAGTAATGCTAATAATATCAGGGTAAGGGGTTGGGGCAGACAGGGGTGCTTCAGACGAGGAAGGTGTTAACGGGCCGCAGCGGGAGGAAACTACATTACCCAGCAGGCAGTGTGACGCTGAGTGTTGGGAGTGTTGGGAGCTCTGTTTTGCTGCCTGACTACCTCATTGTGGAAGGAAGTTCCTTTTCCCTTCATATACCCAGCACAGGTCGCGGAGCGACGTGGTGTGACGCTGAGTGTTGGCAGTGTTGCCAGAGGTGCCTGGGGTGCCTGGGGAGCTGGGAGCCTCCGTGGCCCCCGTCCTTGCCTCTGTGCCGAACTCCGCTCGATTCTTCACTGACGAGCTCCAATCGTGTTTTGCGCTTGAACGCGCTCCTCAGTGTATTTATTTTTATTTTTATTTTTCTGCGATCCCTATGACTTCTGTGGAGTACACCTTAGAGCCTGGCCCCTCGGGGATTAACATGGAGGACGCTGTGGTGTATCAAGGAGAAGAAGGTGCCACTCACCCGCTCACACGGCGGCAACAACGCTTCCTGGCTGCAGGTGGCTGCGCTCCCACTGACCCACGCATGGATCTAATGGTAAGCCGTTGTAAGTTTCGCAAAAAGAATTGCGCTTCTTCTACTTCCATAGACTCTGAGAACTATTTTGATTGTCAGGACAGCACTATAGCCACATGCAGTACAGCCGTATGTCCACTAGCATCGCCAACATCACTGAACTCGACACTATTAAAAACATTACAAACAGAGTCCAACATAACCTATGCGGTGGAGGAGGGAGAGTTTGCTGTGGCAGAAGTTGCTCATGGGGCATCCTTGGACTCTGCAACCGATAGTTGTGCTTTTACAAACACCCGGCTGGACAACACAATCGCTAATGTGGATGAAGGTGTTGAATTGCTGATCGCTAAGACTCTTTCACGCATGGCCGGAACGGTAATTAGCCTTGACAAAGCCGCACATGAGATGAGTATCGCTGCCGTCGATACCATGAGCGGATCCTTGACCAACTGCATAGTCACTACAGA
The DNA here is from genome assembly GCF_040938575.1 of Ambystoma mexicanum. Classification (NCBI taxonomy): domain Eukaryota; kingdom Metazoa; phylum Chordata; class Amphibia; order Caudata; family Ambystomatidae; genus Ambystoma; species Ambystoma mexicanum. The sequence goes on along the minus strand of NC_090934.1, from coordinate 413,340,523 downwards.
CCGTGCTAGTGGTGTGGCCAGTGATGTCCGTGAACCTAGCGATAAACGGCCTGTTGGATCTCATCATAGCCCCAATAGAGCCTTGAAGTCTGCGGAACGGGAAACTAGTGAGCTCATGTCAAACAGCGAGCACCTTAGAAGAGCACCATTAATGCATGATGCACCCGGGGAAATAGCTCAGATGATATGGCCTCGCCCTGGATCAGCTTCGGACCGCTCGCCCTTCGCCCGGATGAGCTTTAACCGACGCAGCCCGCTGGCCCTAGTAGACAAGAGCCGCGTAGATACCAGAATGGAAACATCATCGATTGGATCCCACAACCCTTTGGAACAAGCGCAGCCGATAGATGTATTCCCGTCCTGTGATGAGAATGTCTGCAGTCTCCCAGCTGTCCCACAAAGCTCAAATGAACTTCGAAAACCTTGGTTAAAACCAGTGATGAAAAGGAAACGTCTAGAATCTATCAATGATGATCACAGTGACTTGCTTATTACATCACAAAAAAGGCTCGCCGAGGAAAAGGAGTTGGCTGGCTCCCTTTTCACTGGACTTGAAACCTATTGTCCACCATCTGTGGTTGGTATACAGCCAGATGCTCCATCCAAGAAAAGATGTAATTTACGCAAGAAAAAATCTAGACTTTCTCTAATAAGATCTCATAAAAGTAACAAAAAGAACATCCAAACACTAAACATGGCAGAACTTCTGGCTAAAGAAATCATGAGAGAGCTAAATGTACTCATAATGGCCGCCCATACAATCTCGATGTCGCCATATATTAAACTATACGAACAGCTGAATGAGAGTATTAAAGATCAAACAACTCTCATAGCTCTGTTGAACTCGAAAACTATCAATGTGGATCAAGATTTAAATTGGATGAAACAAACTTGGACTGATGAGCATTTAAGAGCTGATGAATATATTAAGACCATTGTGGAACAAACCAAGAATAGTGCGATGGACAAACGACTGTTCGCCGAAGTAGCTCGAGAAGTCATAACACTGCTGCAACAACACAAATTAAATTCCACTCTTAATTCAATGATACCTAAAGAGATCATAGTGCATACTGATGATAAAGCGAAGGAAACTCCGGCGAATAATACAATAGACTATGAGACCCAAATAATGTTCCCAGATACCAGTTTCGATGCAGAGATAATCATGCAAGAGACGAGGCGCGAAAAAGGAGATGCTAATGCCCCCCCGAGGAAATGTACACAAAAATTAAAACGAGTACGAGAAGCCGTCATCTGCATAAGTGAGAGCAACAGAATCTGTAGTAGCGAACAAGTGATTACGCTTACCAGGCAGCTAGAAGATGTTCCACAAATGTGCGAAGGAAATAAGAAATCAAACTTAACCCAAATGCAGGGTACTCCCTCGGACAGAGATGAGGACTCAATGTCAACAAATTCCGCAAGTAAGTGTATAAAGGATGCTGCTGTTTCAGCTTCTTAATCAGAACAAGGCTTCAATGAGCCTGAGAACCAGGGTCCCATGAACTCTGTACATGAGACTGAGGCACCTGGTGTCACAGTCTCTCCTGCTAAGCCAAAATCAATACAAAAATGGATGTTCCTAATATTTGAATCAAAAAAATCAGATGTAGCATCAAATAATAAAGTTGAAGACACGAGGATTGGGAAAAAATCCAAAAATAAGAAAAAAAGAAAAAATCGAAGTAGATCATTTTTAAGGAACATCAAAGGTCTTTGTTCTACAATAAATACCAAGCAAGTTGATGAAACTGACGTTAAGGCCAATCTATGCACAGTGAAGAACCTCATACCAGCTGAGCAACTAAACCCAAAAGAAGCACCAAACGATCAACCACTTGGAATTGTGAGCATTTCAGAAGATCTTTTAGAGCTCTCAATATATGAGCTTCGTGAAGGTGATCAAGATGATTGGGCTGAGATTCCTGAATCGGCCATGAACGAGGATCGGCTTCCCTCAGACGCCATAATTAACATCGACCTCAACTTGGGAAAAAAGATCAAGTGCTCCCTAAAACAAAGACCATTGTAAAGCAGCCAGCTAGTAGAGTCATTCCTGCCCCTAAACCTTGTTGCCCAGAATATGAGAAACATGCACATCAACAAAGAGACATTAACAGCGATTCTCCCAAACATCCTGGCACAACCTCACCTGCCTTAGAGGATGTATCCTCAGAATGTATGACAATTGAGGCTAAAAGAGCGCTAACCATAGCCACCAAGAAACTCGTACAGTCTGAGGCAAAGCATATCTCGCGGAACTCAGACTTGTGGAAATATGAGCGAAACCTTGAGATCTTGGAGGCCAAAATGGCGCTAACGGATAACGGATTAATCAAACCAAATCCGACAAGGGAAGCTGATCCTAAAGTAGGATCTCCCCATAAACTTACACCTCCTTTGGAACAGTCTTCAAAAGACCCATTATCGATACAAAAGAGCCAGTGGACTCAGCGGCAACCGACGTGCCTGAAAGTACAGCATAATGCACGAGCAAGTGATGCTGATGGCTCTGAATACAGCCAACAAGCTCGAAGATCTAAGAAAATGGGGAAATATCTTTTGCGCCTAGAACGCATAGTGAGAGAAAAAGATGTCCTACTTTTAAACAGGAACAATGTGATGAAGTTACTACATCATATTCCACAATTAAGAACTGTGGGTTCTGACGACATCTTAATAGTAGAATTCGAGGACGAGAAAAATAATGACTGTGTGATCCTGCATATAGCTTCTAAAATTATCTGCGATTCACTATTAGACACAGGCACCATCCTGAACTCTATGGGGTTTGATATACATGAAATCCGAAATTCACAGAAGGCAGATCAACCAAGGAACAAAGGACTGGTACTAGTTTACAAACCTGAAACTGACAATGAAACTGTGCAATGTGTCGAAGGACAACATCCAAGAAGCAAAAATGTCCCTTTAAAGAGCCACACTAATGATGAAACCCAAATTTCTGAAAAAGAGATAGCCAGAGCAACGACTGAGCATATGTACTCCAAAATGAAGAAAATCATCATTCCACAAAGGGAAGACATGGACTGGACATGGGTTGCTAAAACTATCAATAACACAAAACATAGCTAATGCTCAAAGATCCAGGAGACTGGCAATATTTGCATTGCCTCATGGAACACACGTGGGCATTCACATCTCTTTGAAAATACATCCAATGAATTGATGGACATAGATTTGCTCTGTTTGCAAGAGACTTGGCTACTGCAACCACCAGTAGCAGACGGCTTTGAGATAGCCTTCAACAGAGCAATTAAAGGGGAAAAAGGCCGACCTGTGTCAGGAATGGTAACTCTCGCAAAAGTAAAAAGTGGTATACGTATCCTATCTCATACTAATGTGTCACCATATATACAAGTGTGTAAAGTGAAACTTCCAGAGAGATACGTGAACAAAGATAATTTACTAATACTGATCAATATATATTGGCAACATGCAGCAATATTACTAGACAACTTTATGGAAACCATCTCAGAATTAATCTGTAATATCAAAAGGAATGAAAAGGATACAAACATCTTAATATGTGGAGACCTAAACATAAATTGTCTGTCTAACACAAATGACTCACTTGAAGAAGAAATAACCAATGGTGAACAGGCAGCCAGGCGATGGATGCTAGAAATGAAAGTTTGGAACTTACAGTTGTTGAATGGCAACACGCCAGGGGACATTCCCGCCCATCCAACCTGGCGAAGACATAGGCAAAGATCGACAATTGACTACATGTTCGTAGACGGAATCCTAAGAAGCAATGTCATGTGTCTTAAAATCACTGAAATGAAGTTCAGCGATCACTACCTAGTAAAACTGTATTTGAAATCAAACAAACCTAGAAGACCAGCTGTCAATGAAGCTCCGACGCTTGAAGTAGGTTCTGGTCGTAACAGGCTAAGACTGAATGAGAATAATATCATCTCACTAAAGAAATCACTAGAAAATACAACAGAAATGGAACAAATTGAGTACACCACTCTATTAGAGATATATCGGGAGAAAAAATTTACTAAGGCAAGACCGGATTTTACACAGCTACATGCATGGGATGCAGAAGTTAATGAAAAGAAAAAAAACCTGAAAAAAGCATTGAGAATGCTCAAAAAGAAGTCAAATACAAATAACCAAAGCATGATAAAACATTTGGAACAAACCTATAAGAACTGGCTAATTAGCCATGAACACATCATGTTACAAAGAGATGCTGAAATTATGATGGAAGTACTTGCTAAAAGAAAGACTAGAGATTTTTGGACCTTGTTGAATAACACCTCAACACCCCAAGGAGCCATTATAAAATCTATGATTCCGGAAGATCAATGGGTTAGGCATTACGCAGAAACATTTAACAACAATCGACCCAATATAAGAATTTCACCATCCTCAGAGCATGAGTGGTCAATTGAAATAAAGAAAGCGGACATCTACAGAAACATTCTAAAATTAAGTACATCAAGAGCACCGGGACCAGATGGTCTAACAAATCAACAGATAAAAGAACATCCAGAATTATGGGCAGACTTCTGCTACTCATTATTTCGGACCAGTCTCCAGATGAAACAGATACCATCATCCTGGCGGTGTGCCATTGTAGTACCAATTTTTAAAAAAGGTGCTCAAACTGACGCCAAGAATTACCGGCCGATAGCTTTGCTCGATGTGGTCGGCAAAATCTTTGCCTCCCAGCTCCAAATCCAACTACTACAATGGATCCAAGGTTCTAAAAGATACGATCCTCGACAAACTGGATTCGTGAAAGGGGTTGGTTGCGGGCTGAACTTTCTGAAAATGGAAGCAATCCGCCAAAACAGAAAGATCTATGTAGCATTTGTTGATCTATCTAGCGCTTTTGATACCATCGACCGAGAGATGCTCTAGGAAAAGATGAAGAAATGGAAGTGCCCAGATAATCTACTACAACCTATAAAGGAACTCCATACGGACACAGTCATTAAAATCAGATTAGATTCAAGTGGAACGTTGAGCAAACCAATTGAAATGAATCAAGGTGTGAAACAGGGCTGCCCGCTTGCAGCCACGCTGTTTGGCTTATTTATGTCTGACATTGGCGATAGTCTTGCAGATGTAAATTCCTTTCCACCGAAAATAAATGGGCAGGCAATAAGTTGGATGCTATATGCAGATGACATTGCATTACTGGACCTAACACCGATCAGACTAACTCGAAAACTAGCAGCTTTAGAGAGATACGTAGAAAAAAACAAACTAAAAATCAATCCTGCAAAATCTGAAATAATAATCTTGCAAGATCTAACACGAAACAATAAACGGAATACAAAAAGCATTCCGAAGTGGAGATTGAGAAATGACATCTTAAGATGTGTGAAAAAGACAAAGTACCTAGGTGTCTGGATCAACAGTAACATAATGACGCACCCTGGGCAGAGAATGCTAAACAAAAATGTAGACAACTAGCAAGTCAAGGAGTAGTAATAAATAAAAAGTTTGGGAAATTCTCGTTACAACCAGTAATAGCCCACTATAACCAAAAAGTCATACCAACACTGATCTATGGGGCAGAAAGCACCTTCGGAGTGTCTGCCACTCTATGGCCAGAACTAGAAAATCAATATTGGAGGCGAGTCTTGCAATTACAGAAAGGAATCTCGAGTGCATGTGTGAGATACAAACTCAATTTAATATCCATGCATGCCTGAGTGTTATGGAACATGCTATCCATATATCGGAAAATAATCACAGTAGAATGTCTTCCCCAGTTCAAGATCTTACAAAATGCCATGAAGGGCAACGGAGAAACCCTACTATGTAAATGGGCAGTCGGTTGTAAAAATCAATTAGAGCTACTGGGAACTGATCAAGACACCTTGAGAAACAACCCGAATTATGTGAAGAAAAAGCTATGGGAACAGGATTGGTGTTCGACAGTTGATGATCGTAATCGCCACAAGCTTATGGAAGATGCAGCTATTGAGGCAAAAGATCAAAAGAAACTGCCTCAATACTTGATGAGAACTGCTAATGCAAGACATCGAGCAATCTATATGAAATTTCATATGAACTTAATAAACACCAGAGTAAGCCACGCCATAAGAACGCGGAATTCGAAAGCATTACTCAGGTGTCGTCTCTGTAATAAACAGCAAGAAACCCTTAAACATCTTACACTGTATTGTGAGGCACTGAAAGACCAGAGATCTGTGCATTTAGGACATCTAGTGCGGAAATACGCCACCTTATGCGGAGAGGAACTATGGCAAAAATTTCATAACCCATGTGAAAAAGACATTTTCGGGTTGACATATTTGTTGCAAATACTCGAAAGCTTGCTAAAAGACAACTAAATTGGAAAGAGAATCTAAAAAAGTAAGTAATGGGTGCTTCAAAAATGTTGAGACGTGGTGAAGAGGTGAAGTAAAGCCAGATAAAGGATTGGTAAAGAAGTAATGAATCACCTGAAGCGAACAGAGTTAATGAAAAGTGGGATTATCCAAGTCAGGGGAAGCAGTAAGGCATGAAATGCAACATTCTGCTATGAAATAATGCACTGAAGTGACTCATTTCTGAAGCACCCCATAGATAGGGGAGGAATTGTCTATAATTTTGTTTTTCAAAAAGTTTGTATAAACTAAATGAAAATAAAAAAAATAAAAAATAAAAATTACCCAGCAGGACTGGGAAGTTTGTTCGCATGTGTCTGCAGCTGCGCGTGATTGCCACTGGAATATGAGGTGCTGCCTGCCCGTGCCGGGTGAGGATTATTGAGAGTCGGCACGGGCAGACGCGGCTATTGTTGGTATGTTGGTGGAAGCAGACGGAGAAGGTGAGGCATGGTCTGGTGAGGCATGGTCTGGTGAGGAATGACGCGGGCCCCGCAGTGGTGACAGGACGATTCCCTCTTGGTTTTCGATCTACATCTTCGTGTCCGGGTAGTCCTTTGGGGCTCCCGGACCTAAAGCTAAGTAGGACGCTCGTATGGTATGGATTTAACCATGTGTTTGTAGGAAGTGTGTTAACTTGGAACTTGCTACCTTAGAGACTCCATGCTGGGTTTTTGCTTGACTTACAAGCCCAGCAGCAGGGGAAGGGGGCTAGGGACCCACTGCAGTAAGCGTGGTTCTCTCACGAGTTAGGGGTGCGTGTGCTCATTTAAACATGTATCATTTCCACTGAACATTATCAATGGGCCAATCAATCAGTGGGCTATTATGTTGCTTTATGTATGTTTTATGTTTCGCTTTGCTTTGCCGATGAGGCCATGAGTTTGTGCATTCATATGGGAGAAATTCCCTTGTGTGTTCCATACTGCTTGCTCAGTATTATCAGTGTCCTCAGTGTTTCCTAATGTTTCATGCTATGTGTCCTGTGTTCAATCAACATGTTCACTTAGGTTGCAGGAGGTTAAGAATATATGTGGTTTTCAGGCAGAGGTAGGTCTTGTATAGGCTGTGAGCAGGTTTATATGTACATGTCTTTTTCCCTATACTCTCCCCATACCTACCCAATCATGTTAACCCTTCACCTCTTTCCGGTTTTCCTTACTTTCGCCTCCCTATCCACAACCTCTCCCTAATCCCTCTTTCCCCCATTGGCTGCCATGTGGCTACCTGTGCTTCTGACATCAGGCGCCTGTGCCAACCACGGTGGGAGGGTCAAATCCATTTGGCTTCTGTGGGTAAAGGGAGAGTGTCGATACTCTCTTCCTATTTTTGGTTGACATAATAATCCACCCCATAAACAGGTTATTTTTTACCACCCAAGCCAAATGCAGACGAATCCTCCTCCTTTAGCAGATGTGCTAAAGGCTTTACAAGATATTCAAATAGAATTAGCACATGCAAAGCAGGAGACCACCACCCTAAAGGCTCAGGTGTACGGGTTTGTGGCGCAGGGTACACCCTTGGAAGCGGTTAGTGCAGGGACATCTTTGGAGTCAGCGGCCAGTCGGTCCCCATAATAATAGTACAACCCCCGAGTAGTGTTCCGCTGGCAGCACCCAAAATGTTTTCTGGGTACCCATGGAAGTATATGATGTTTTGATTTAATGTCGATTACATTTCTTATGTAAACCGGCTGCTTTTGAAACCATTCAGGCTAGAACGACCTTTGTGATATCTTACTTGACTAGAGATGCAGCAGCATGGGCTATACCATTGGTTCAAAAGGATGATCCTTTATTGCATGGGCGTAGGACATGGGGGAGGGATGGGGGATACACCCCCCCGACAATTTTAAGTGGGGGGATAAAATGGCATTTATCCCCCCAGAATATGTCTATGTTGTCATTTTAGTCATACGCACGGCGGCAATGCAATAAGGTAAAGGTTTAACCTTTTTACACCTGGGTCTTTTCTTTGTCTTTTCCTTATAATGCTGTCTCGCATGGGCACACTCTGTGAAATAGGATGCACCTCCAGTGGCACAGCTTTTCACCTGGTAATAACAAACCATGTTGCTTGCCTTTTTTACAGCGACGCAGTAAAACTTTCATTTTCTCATTCACTGTACTCAGCCGAAGGGGAGTTTTTTTAACACTCCAGTGGAGCACTTATGAACACAAATTAAGGAGATATATATATATATATATATATTATATATTTTTTTTTTTTTTGGCGGCAGAAAAGACCCGAGGTAAAGGGCTAGCCTCTTATGTTTTGCTTTTGATTTTGGACCTCTCAGAGCTTTGCCTCATGTTCCCTTAAAACAACGCATTCCTGTGGGGACAGTTTGAACTGTTTGCTTACAAGCTGTGTTTGTTTTTCTCCAGTAACGCCTCTCTTTAACCCAGTCGGGGTTGATGTGATTCATCACACACAGCCTAATGGGATACCCTGCTCAAGAACCACATTGCGATAAAGACAATAGGTAGTGTTACGTCTTTATGTAGTTGTACGCATGCGCGAGCCTCGTTCTGGCCGCGCATGCGCGTTGGAAATAAAGACGTCCGTGCGGCAGTTGCCGCTGGGACCCCGGAACGTACGTACGTGTGGCTCATTGTGTCTGCGAGTGCATGAGTGCGTGTGTACAGGGGGCCCGAGGGGGCCCGAGGCACGGATCAGCCCATCACATTGGCGACGATGCGGGATACGGATGGAAAAGCACTCGGCACGTATCAACGTGTCATTTACAAGCATTTTTTTTGTTTCCTTCGCGTGTGTCACGAACTCGACACGAGTGATGGCGGCCATTTTGTTCTGGCATGTGAGGCAGTAGCGGCTCGTGAGAGCGCTCATGCGCTGGCCACGTGCTGAGGACAACATAAACCTCAATTTTTGGACACTCTGCAGCCCTCTAGCCCAGAGGACTGCACTACCAACCTTGACATCGTGGTTCTGGGTGATCAGCTGCCAGAAGACTGCACCACTGTGTCACAGCCCAAGGATCCAGGTACGTCAACACCGTTTTAGCCAGGTTTGCGGCCTCTACTACCGACTGAGGTGCCTGTGCGACCTGTGAAGATGACGGACAGCGACAGAGAAGCTCCTGGATCAAAAAACTTGATATGTTCTTCGCTGCTACAGGAGAAACCGACGATGATGCGAAAGTAGCAACCCTACTATATTCGGCAGGGACAGGAGTACTACGCATCTACGAATCCTTCACCCTGCCAGTTGCAACCTACGCTGCTGTCAAAAATGCTCTCCATGATCACTTTATCCCTCTATCTAATGTTGACTTTGATAGGTTTGTCATGTGCGGTTAGAAGCAGCATGATGACGAATCGTTAGATCAGTTTTGCGCACGCCTAAGACAGCTGGCAAGCACGTGCAGATGGGCAGATGCAGATGTGATGGTTCGCCATTAACTGATACAGGGATGCTGCCTAAGAATAACGCTGTGTGGGTCTGGGACAAGGGTGAACAAGAGGCGTTCTTGGCGATCAAGAGAGCACTGTCTGACCAGGACACAATGGCATACTTTGACCCCACTGCAGAGTCCGAGATCGTCGTGGATGCTAGTCCCGTGGGCCTAGGGGCAGTTCTCATGTAGGCGGATGCCAAGGGTGAAATGCTACCCATTGCATATGCGAGCAAGGCCCTTACAGAGACAGAGATACGCTACTCGCAGATTGAGAGGGAGGAGCTTGCGATCCTGTGGGGCTGCAGGCATTTTCGGTTGTACATCCTCGGAAAGCCGGTCACTGTCACTCCTGCCTATCCTAGCGGGCGTGTCCTCGAAGCCCCCTCCACGGATAGAGCGGTGGATGCTTGCTCTCATCGAATATGGCGTCAAATTAGTGTACAGGCCAGGGACAAACAACCCAGCGGTTTACCTGTCCCACCACCCCAACAGAGACCACACGACAGGCCAAGGGGAGGTGGTGGAGTGCCAAGAATTCATCCACAGCATCGTCGAAGGGGCGATGCCGGTAGCGCTGGCCAGGGAGGTTGTAGCAAGTAAGTCATCCAAGGATGAGGTGTTCAAGATCATCCAGGCCGCCATTCGCAGTGGGGAGTGGAGAGATGTCCTGCAGAATAACACCAGGCGGGAAGACAGGGCCCAGAAGGACCGGCAGTCGCTATGGAAAGTCTGTGACGAACTGTCTATTTCAGATGATGGACTGCTGCTGCGGGGACGGCAGATAGTGATACCTCAAGCGCTAAGGGCTAGGGTCCTGGAGCTGGCCCATATAGGACACCAAGGGGTTGCAAAAACAAAGGCAAGACTGCGACGAAAAGAATGGTTCCCGGACCTAGAAGACCGGGTGGAGTTACACGTGAAAGGGTGCCTCCCGTGTCAAGCAGCGAGTCTCCTTGAAAGGGCACCACCGATTAACTCCATGGAGAGGAGTGAAAGGCCGTGGGGCACGGTCCATGACGACTTCGGGTCAACTGGGAGGAGCATGTCCTTTTTAGCAGTGGTGGACCAATACTCAAGGTATCCAGAGGTGGAGCCAGTCGACTCATACACAGGTGACCACACCATCCTGGCCCTGGAAAAAATGTTTGCCACGCACGGTTTTCCCGAAATCCTGTGTTCAGATAAAGGACCGCCCTTCACAGGAAGCAAGTTTGCGCAATTCATGAGGGAAAAAGGGATCCAGCACCGCAAAGTGTCACCCCTCTGGCCCAGAGCGAATGGCAAAGCGGAGAGACTCATGAGGTCGCTCAACAAGGTTTTTCGCATAGCGGCCAATGGTGGAGGTGAACTGAAGAGAAACCTTTTCGAATTTCTCAGGGAGTATAGAATGACACCACACCAGTCGACTGGGGTCGCACCAGCCGAAGCGCTGTTTGGGTGCAGCCTGAGAGGACTCCTCCCAGAAGTGGAAGGCCGCGAGCCGGGGGTCATAGACAATGACAGAGTGAGGCAAGAGCGAAAGGCCCGCAATGTGAAGGAAAGTGGCAGGAGAGGATTGCAAGACAAGGAAGTAGTCGTGGGAGACTCCGTGCTAGTCCGAAACCGCAGGCCCGAAGGGAAGCTGTCACTGCCATACAAACCACAACCCTGGACCGTCACCCATGTGAAGGGGTCGATGGTCACTGCGGCTAGCGAGTGGGGGACTGTCACCCGAAATAGGTAATTCTTCAAAAAGGTTGACATCAGACCCCAGGAAATGGGATCAACGGAACCGGCATCGCAAGAGGACGACGTCGAGAACCCGGAAGAAGACACCGGGATGGACCCGCCACCAGTGGTGGTGACCCCGCCACTTACCCCGAGAAGCGTGAGGCAGTATCCGACGCGACAGAGTTGCAACCCACCTGTTCGGCTCAAGGACTATGTCCTGGACTCAGGAGACTGAACATGAGACTGGCAAGATCAGCATCACGTTCAGGTGGGCACGTTCAGGTTTTTGTTTGTTACATTGTTTTGTTTAAAGAAAAAAAGGTATGTTACGTCTTTATGTAGTTGTACGCATGCGCAAGCCTCGTTCTGGCCGCGCATGCACGTTGGAAATAAAGACGGTCCGTGCGGCATTTGCCGCCGGGACCCCGGAACGCACGGACGTGTGGCTCATTGTGTCTGCGAGTGCATGAGTGCGTGCCCGAGGCACGGGTCAGCCCATCACAGGTAGGGGGGTTTATTTATTTTTCACACTGGCCCTGCCTATGCTCTTTTATGCCTTGTTTCGAAATTAAAAATCTACGTACCCCCAGGGTTGTCATGCGACCACACCCACAAGCCGTTTGATTTAATTTTCCGAGTGTCAGATTTTGACTGATTGGAAGCTAATTTCAATCATAAGATCCAGCAAATATTATTTCAGTTCACAGCAACACTTATGAGTGCTGCGTTCGATCATTGGTGTTAGAGTGACTGCCATAAGTATTTTAATAACAACTCTGAAATAGGTACATTTAGAATGTAGAACATTAATCTTTCCTGCATTTTATGAATGGTTAACAATACGCATTAACGTGACATGCATTTCTACCACAGCACAAAAATTCTGTCACAGTACTATCCATCAAGAATTGTCAGTCAGCAACCTGATACTGACAACATCTGTTTCCATGTAAATGAATGGACTTAAAGGCCTTTGAGTTTATCACCACCGAGGCATGGGTGTTTTTTCTTTTCCTCTGGAATTTTTCACCTGTTACTTTGGGTGACCACCAATGTTGTTTAGTCTGAGCCGGCATGCAGTCATCATTGTCTAACTTGTTTATGGTGCCCTGTCTATTGAATAGTCAAGTCTGCTGGACGTTGTTCTTCCTTCTCCTCTCGACTTCAATTCTTGAGGCGGTCCGCTCCAACTGGGGTTCTGCAGGGGCACAATGGTGGATCATTTTCTCATTATTGGTTAAATTTTGCATTCAGAAATCTTGGGCTTGAAGTGAATTTTTCCTTCTTCCTGTTTCCATCTCACTCCTGTTTCCCATTTATTTTTAAATCATCATGCAGGTGATGGGTGTATAGTAGCCCGCCTTGCTTATGTCTATAGATGAACTATTCTAAGTTTGTGATTTTTTTCATCACAGCACAAATTAGCCATTTTTCATCACCTTTCATCCACTTTGTCCCGATGAGGCTGGTCCGCAAAGCATCTTGAGGACCCTTGATAAAGTCGAAACTCGAGTCGACGAAGACCTTGGATTTACATCTATTTCAAAGAAGTAGAGAGTTTGAACATAACACCCAAATAAAAAAAAACTTTAAAAAACCAGCCCACACATTTAACAATGAAATAAGAATTCTTAAAAAAATGATAAAGTCTGAGATCAGGCACCTGAAAAAAATTATCACTTAATGCCACAGATTTTCAACTTCCAAAAAAATAAATAAGTAACAGATGCCGGAATAAAATTAAAAATTGCAGGCAATGATTAACAATCTATGTCGGAATGATAGAAGATCAACCTGGGCCCTTTTAAGGGGGGTTGATGCCAGAGTTAACTGTGAACAATCTTCTAACATTTCTGAAGAAACATGGACTTCAATTTTCAAAATGAAGTTCTTTTTGCTTGAAAGATTCAACAACCAGCCATCAAAATTTGCACTTACCAGGGTGGAAGATTTCAAGGATTGGACTCTCGATATCATCGGGTGGGCAATCGGAAAGCTTAACAACTTCAAGGCACCAGGACCCGATTGTATTCCACCGTGCGTATTAAAACACAATCCGGAACTATGGGCACCTATTCTTAAAATCCAGTTTGATGAGATCATTAAGTCTTCACAGATTCCATCTTCATGGTTGAAATCAGTGATAGTACCCATTTATAAAAAGGGTGAGAAGTCCAACCCAGAAAACTTCAGACCCATTGCATTGATCGATGCAGCAGCTAAAGTGTTTAAGATTCTGCTACTGCAACAGCTACAGTATAATTTAACAAAACATTCTATTCTGTCACGGTTCCAGATTGGTTTTCGTGCCCAAATGGGCACAGCACTGAATGCAACAGTATTGGCTCATCTACTGGTCAAAACTAAAATGCCTAACTCAGGCGCCTTATATATGGCGTCAATCGATCTATCTGCGGCTTTTGATTGTATAATTCGTACAATCCTATGGGAGAAACTACAAAGTAAGGGCGTCCCGCTATATTTAATTGCATTAGTTGCGAAATTACACTATGGCACATCCTACTTAGTGAGAATCGGCAACTCTGGTGTAACAACCAAACCAATTCCAATGGGGGTGGGGGTTAAGCAGGGATGCAACTTGGCAGCAACCCTGTTTAACCTCTACCTCTGCGATATCCAACAAATATGGCAATCTGAAATCACATACCCTGCAAAGCTTGGTCAACTGCAGATCCAATGGATCGCTTTTGCAGATGACGCATTGATTTTTGATTGCACACCTTATGGACTGCAAAAAAATGGATATTTTCTCTGAATACCTTCATAACCACAACTTAAAGTGTAACATCAATAAATCAAGAATTCTGATTTGCAAAAATATGATGAAAAAAACTTCAGATTATGAAATGGACCATAGACAGTGTTGCCATTCCTATGGATACGATGTGAAAGATTCTCACTCGAGAAAAATGTGGCCTATCAATTTGAATGCTAAAATTACTGTTCTAGGTTCCCAAATGAAGATTGTGTATGCCAATTCTGCAAATTTTCAATGGGTCCTTTGTTGGAATTCTACCTATTAAAAGTGGAAGCCATTATTTTGTATGGCCTCGATTTATGCCTCTTAAATATTGATTCAGTATTAGATCAAATTCAGGGGCAACTGTGGAAGACCACTTTGAGAATGCCCAATTCACTTCCAAATTGTGTATTGCGACAAGAGCTTGGTCTAAGCATTATCGGCCAGATATCACTGGCGCCAATTATCCAACTTGGCAAAGATGCTCTTTCCTCCAGAAAATTCACTTTACCTAGACTTCTCCATCATGCTGAAGTGAGCAAACCCACCTTCTGTGGTAACTTTCTTCAATACTAGGACTAAACTGCTTGATGAATTTGCTCTAAAACCTATCGATCTTGAATTTCGCTCTGCTCATGTGAAAAACGGCTCTTTGAGCACAATTGGGCAAATACGTTAAACGAGATGCATTCCAAGAAATTGTACATAGAAGTTTCAGTATTGGCGCAAGCGAGGACTCCTCGCAGACCATATCTGCTCAAATTTCCCTGTAGTAAATTACGAGAGCTATACTTAAGATTCAAGCCCAACCAATTGCATACTTGGTAAAAAACAGTGAGTTGGGAAAAGGGAATTAGTTTGAATAAGGAAGCATTATGCCGATTTTGTGGAGATGGTAAACAAAAGGAAACACTGATTTAACAATTTTTTGCGGTTACTTTGAACTGTGTCGCTCCACATTAATAGGAGTGGAATTACTTGGTACAACACACAATTCTAGAGAATGGTGTTGGAAAGTGTTTATTTGGGGCTCCTCATGTAAAGCTAACTTGCCCTCACAAAATTTCTTAAGGTTGTGGTTTTAGAATTGGATAACAAGAATTTGTTGCCAAAAATGAAATGAAAGTACCTTTGATTTTTCGATGTTTGAACTGACTTAATTATGCAAATGATTTTGTGATTTTGTGAATAAGTTTATGTTAAACTTGTTATAATTTTTGATGTACGTAAGATAATGAATTTCTTTTGTGAAACATGTATTATGTTAAAAAACAGTGATGTATCGAACTTATGAGGTTTTTAAACTTTTGTAATATTGATTACGATGTTGTAAAAATTTGTTAATCAAACTAATAAACAACTTTTAATTAAAAAAAGTACAGAGTTTGTAAATAATATACAACTCACAGTACTATCAAAATATTGAAGAATGTTGGACATTTATATGAAAAACGTAATGGTTTTATACATCCAGTTTGTTTAGCAACGTATAACTTTCTATGATTTTAACTTGTGTTCCTTTTTGGTTATTATTGGTTATGTCATGTTTATGTGTGGTATGTAAGAGTGGTGTGAAAGCAGTGGGTGTGTTTTGATAATTGATAGGTTAGCAGTGTCAAATTTGTATTGCAAATAAGTATTGTAAACAATTTTGGGTTAGGTGACTTATTTATGCTATTTTGATCAACAATATAGACAAAAATGAAGTATTTTCTGTTTTAGATCGATTGAAAAATTGTGTTTGCTTGAAACCCTTGTTATACATTCTTTTTTGTGCATTATTGACCTAGTTTAGATTGTTTAGTGCCCTAGCCCCTGTTAAGCTTTTTGCTTGCACCCCTTTCTTGTGTTTTGTTGTGCACAGTGCACTGTGTCTCTGCTACTGTCTGCTGCACATTCCAGCCATTTTTAAGTGGCAATGTAATTTGCATTGCAAATGAAGAGGCACAACTTTTAGTAATTGCATTGTAAACATCCACAGAATTTATTTCAAGTGTCTTCATGTCCCAAGAAAACAGACCATGTTGAACATTCACGGAGGATCACATATACTGCAGACACAACCTAACACTAATTTAGAGCATAGGCTGCACCCACAGACAGACTTACAGGTATTTCTGTGTTCCCTATCATGTACCCCTGCACAAAAACACAGTTTTTATGCTACCCAAACGTCCAATTGTATTGATATTTCTAATCATCTTTAATTTATTTTGGACAATGGGCTGCTTCCTTTGAAATAGAAAATAAAAGCATGCATTGGCAATGCCAACAGTTTAGGCTTTTGTGCAGGCATGGCAAAGGCACTTGCCAGGCCCTGCCATAGGGGTATTAACTGCCCATTGATGGTAGAAAGTTGAGAATGGTGCAAGTACTTGGCCATCTAATAGCAGTGGA
Source organism: Ambystoma mexicanum (assembly GCF_040938575.1). NCBI lineage: Eukaryota > Metazoa > Chordata > Amphibia > Caudata > Ambystomatidae > Ambystoma > Ambystoma mexicanum. The sequence goes on along the minus strand of NC_090934.1, from coordinate 413,323,851 downwards.
TCGCAAATGTCTAATACTTATACACAAGCAAAAACTGTCGGCTTTGTCACTACTTGTTTTTGACAGGACTTCAGTGAAGGACACACAGAGTGCCTATAAATCGAGTGGGCGAAGCCTGCGATGATTCCTTACAGGAGTTCAAGGCGAACATACACACACTTAGCACTTGAGAATTCGATATCAGTATATCATCATGTTGACCTTCAATATTACAAAAACAATGCACTTCACTAGGAAAGGGGTGCTTTCATCCGGTTCTGCAAACATATACAAGTGTTAAACATGTTTACAAAAAAATAAGGTGTTTTTTGTGTTATTATTCTTTGACAAGACTGGAGGCTTCCTAATATTCAGGGGTGGACTGGGAACCAAAAGAGGCCCTGGAAATAATGTTCAAAGTGGCCCCATATTACACATTTCCAGCAAGCCCAACCATTTTCCTATGAGACAATGTGGAAATAAAATAGATTACCACACCTGCTAATATTAACCATTAACTAATCCACTTGTCCGATAGGAAGTAAACAGTACACTTTAAAGTACTCTTTAAAGAACATTGTGTATGTGTAGCATTTAAAGTACTTACTCAGCTCCTAATGAAGCAGAGTCATGGCCCCCAGAACAAACAATTCACACAGGGTACACGCACACAAAAGTACGTGCAATGAGACCTACTTCCTTTTTCTTTGCTGCTCGCCACAGCAAATAAGTAGCCCACATTTCAGTACTCACTACTTATTTCTGTGTAATAGCTTGTAAAAATGTATATATTTTTGTGTTCTGTGGAGCTGTCCTTCAGTACAATGCTGCATTGGCTCATAGGCAAACCGAGCCTGCAAGTCAATTCACCATTGAGGCTGCTCCGAACAGCCTCACTGCTAATTTGACTGGCAACTCAGCTGCCAGTTCTCATCCCGGGCCAGCTCTGAAAGCTCTCTGTCTACGCACTCAAGGAAGCGGCTTCTTGTCTGTCAGATCGGGAATTCTACGCAGAGAAAGGTGTAGGCATTGGGTCCTGTGCCCATGTTCTCTTGCAAAATGAATAGAACTCCACACGTGTAGTACCCCAGCCTAGCTCTGCTTTCTTAAAGCACCCACTCTCAACCCGACAGGCCACAGAATCAGGCCAACCTCAGATGTTAATACAATGCAATGTGATGTTAACTTAAAAGCAGTGACATGTTTATGATTTTACACTTTACATTGGGCAACTTGCGCTACCTTCAAGTCATAGACACACCCTGGAAGGCACCGTGATAAAGTCACTTGCCTGAGAGCATTGTTTGGCACAGACATGTATCTTGCAGATATGCATAATGTGCAAAGATTTTCATTTACACAAAAAAGTAAACATGGTTTATGCTCGTCAAAGAAGCAGACATGAACCAATCCATGTTTTAAATCTTTTAAAAATAGGTTTACTTTGTGATTCAGTTTGCCATTTGAAGTGTCAATGACCCAGACTTAAAAACTTAACCAAAGCAGAGATTTACAGAGACAAGGTAACTCGAACATTCTTTGTGGTGTTAGCTGAAGCCATTTCAACCAAATACTGTGAACATCGTGAATTTCAGGCCCTCTTGAGACAGGCCCACGTCAATCATGAAGTCTCTCACACTGTGGCGAACTGGCCAGAAATGTAACAGGCAACAATGGCAGTATTAAGTGTAGGTATCAACTTTCAAGCTGAATGCTGGAAAAGTTGTGCACTGTGCAGCATCAGAGAAGAGGGCGCGAGGCAGGTTCGGCTCTGGTGGTCATCTGAGGAAACTCTACCAGTGAGAGTAGGTATGAGGCTTACACTTGTGACAGGAGCCCTTAGCTGCCTGAGAGTGGCAGCCAGCCCCTCTGAAGCCTGGTGTGGGCTTCCGGAGCATTTTCGTTGTGTTCTGTGTGGACTGCGCCACGTGCTTCAGTCATCAGCGGCCTGGGCACCGGGGACAATATTCTCTTCCTTCCTTACATCTCCCTTTTAACCTCTTTTTTTTTCTCTACCTGCCCTTTCCCCATAGTTTTGGTGCCTTCCTTTATATGGTTTGCATATTTGTTTCATCTTCTATAACATTGCAAATGTTACATCAAAAAGCATTCCTCAATCCTCATCATAATTTTTTCTCTTAATTTCGCATTCTCTTGCCCCACTTCCACTCTTCAGTGATTCACATCTTGTGCAGAGTATCACTTGTGGCCTCTCCCTCTCAGAGTCACCAACATCATTTTATGGGGGCCACGCCACACTCTCACCATTCTTCTCCCCCTTTTTGTTTCCTCTCCTTACCATCATCCCTTTTACACGCCACCCTATATTTGCAAAATGGCTTCTCTCACGCTGCCGTGCCATGCATTTGTTCGGTTCGGTGTTCACTCTAACAGAGCATGACACCTGTGTTTACATTTAATGCACAGATAATTTCCACCTGTAACTGTGAACCAGTCAGCAATGAATTGTACGCAATGGCTGTAATTTTACTCTAAATGCACGGTCGTCAAGGACAGAGAACACACCCAGAGTTCCCACTCTGCATAGCCTGGTGTCACACCCAAAAGACACAGTGCCAGGCGTGGGGATGCCTTCAGTACTACACAATAAATAAAAAGAAAAAGAAAATATTTAGGAACATAATTCCCCCCAGATTTTGTGTCTCATACGCCCCGGCTCTCTAATCTTGACTCTAGCCTTCCTTCTCCTTGATCTTTACTCTGCTTTCGACACAGTCAACCACGCCATCCTAACCAATCGTCTCTGTGACAACCTGGGCATCACATATCAGTCCCTAGCCTGGTTGCCTCTTTCCTCTCTGATTGACCCTTCCTATGTCCAACTGAGGTTCTTTCTCTCCACCACCTCTCTCTCCACCTGTGGTGTTCCTTAGGGCTCTAACCTCTCACCCTGGCTCTTCAACCTTTACTTGGCACCTCTGCCCACCTCATCTCTACCTTCACTCTTAACTTTCAGTGTTATGCAGAGAACACTCAGCTCTCCTTCGGGCTCCCCTGAGCCTCCTCTCCTCTCTCGTTCATTCCTGACTGTTTATCCGTGATTCAGGAATGGTGTGCCTCCAATGATCTCTGCCTTATTCCCAGTAAGTCTGAGATCCTTCTCATTGGGACCCCTGCCCCCGCTTTCCCTCTGGCTGCCCTCCTGTTGAACTTCAATTGGGTTTGAAAAACACCTATCTAATCCATAATCTAAAGATGGGAGCAAGCTACGACCATCAAATAATAATAACGCAGTCCTGGTGGTGTCTTGTCAAAATAAAAGGGCCTATATTAATAAACCTATTGCCAATCCTTACCTCTAAATACAAATAGGGTGGGAAACAATGTTATGCAAAAGAAAAGTGTTCAAGAAATGACTTGGCAGGATATTCAAGCCGTAGGCTTCCCTTCCCGACATTTTCAGCACGGAACAAGGTGGCACACTCGATCTTAGCACAGTCTCGGCTTCTCTAGCACGAGGGTGTAGTTCAAAACATCAGCATCATGGCCTTCTGTGCCAAAGTCCCTTTGCCATTCAAAGTCTCTTCTTTCAGAGGGCCTGATGCAACAAACAAACAATAAAGTTCTTTTCCTTTTAGTAGTTTGCATGTACACAGGTTTCTTAGGATTTTCACCATCCCCATCTGCCGAGCTCAGATCCACTTTAACACAATGGGCCTCATTACACGGTAGGCGGAGGACCAAGGTGCTATTAGCACCTTGGTCCATGCCGGTAAAATACCGGCACCGCCTTGGAGGAAAGGGGAATTACCGCCCTATTCCAAGGTTGGCGGGGCGGTAATTCCCCCTTCCCCCATTGCCCTTCCCCATTCCCATTTTTGCCCCATAGGGCTCTATGGTAATGGGGAAGGCGCTAATTACGGTACTGCAAATTGCGGTACCGTAATTAGCACCCTAGTCCCTTTGCGGGTTGGTTTTTAACGCCTGCTAAACAGCAGGCATTAAAGTACCAACCCGCAAAGGGACCTCGTAGTAAGGCGGTAAGGGTTTACCGGTACCAGTAAACCCTTACCGCCGTCCGTGTAATGAGTTTTCAGGATTTTCACATATCCAATTTCTCGGGTGTTTCACTATTCACCCCGGATCCCCTCCGCTGGGCTCAGTTCCACTTTGACACAAACTTGTTTTAACACAAATCTTTCACTTTATCTCCCTCTACTGGGCTCAGGCCAACTTTATCTATTTTGCCATAAACTTTCTTTACTGTATCAATATTGAAGACTTTCGATTGTGCACAGGATTTTGGTTGACCTGTCGCAGGACCACTACGATTCACAACTCTTTACCTCTCTTTCACTTTTGCAACCTCTCAGCTGGATACCTTACAGAGACCTTCGAATGAGCACACACGTGGTGCCGGACGACTCTGTCAATGGTATCGTATCTTGGTTTCAAAGTTCAATCACTCATCTGCAGTTCAACTTTACTTGCGTTGGTTATCACACTCTCGTTTCATATAATGGTCTTCATTCAATGTTTGTTCCAGCTCTCGTCATACAATGTTGCAGCTTGCAACCTTGGCTTCAACATAGACCGGTTTTGTATCGTTCTCCCCACCTCACCAGTTGTGTTGATTTCACTGACGCTGCTTTGTTTTAGGAGCCAAGGACAGTGCCACGGCAGTTGGCGATTCTCCCCACCTTGATTATCGATGCAAGAGGCCCCTGAGTACCTCTGACACACAATGCAGGGTTCATCAGCCTGGTTTCCTGGTCTTAAGCTTTCTACTCTTGAGGCTTTGTGAAATTAACAGTTCCTTGTCGAAAAGGTCTAGGCAACTTCCCTCCTTGTGATCCCCTTCTGTTTCACCATCTTTCTCCATCTTGGAACTGCTATTTCTAGCTCAAAGTATGCTCTCGTGCTCCGCCTTTTATACGTGTGTGGAAGTGCAATGGAAGTCAGGTGTGTGTGATGGTCAGTAATTGCCTGATCTTGCCTGTCCATTGAATTGAGACGCGTCAGGTATACGGCTCGGGTGTTAGTCTGTTTTCTCTCATAGCTGGCTGTCTGTGGGAAAGTATTTGTGTTGTATAATGGGGGGGATTGTGCTCCTAAATATTCTACCTGGTAGGATGGGGTAAAGGTGTTACAGGGAAGCGGATCCCGCGTCTCAACATCCGGTGTCCCACTCCCTGAAGACCCCCTATCCAGGCGATCCCCACGCACTGGTCCACTCCCAGGAACTGGATCCAAAAGCGATGGCTGTGTCCAAGCCACCTGGATGACAGATCCCTGGGGACCTTTGGGTGAGACACCTTGTGGTTTCTCACAAGTGGCAATAATAAAGTCGTAATAAAGCAGTAATTCCAGAACCTCAGGGCCGAAATGGCCTGACCAACAGCATCTTCAAGGCGGACCCTGGTATGTGGGGGAACAACTTGACTATAAAATAGGCAGTACGGGTGTGTTTCGCCCTTCATGGGCATTGGCGACAGTAGTGCCTATATAAGCGTGGTCCCCGAAACAAGACATCTAATTATACACCAATCTAATTATAGACCAATCTCATTGATTGTAAAATATTCTCGTCAGTAGTGCTGTCTGATCTAAATCAATGGGTTGAGTCTACGCACTGGCTGTTAGCGCCCCAAATAGGCTTCGGAAAAGGCCTCTCAACCTCTCTGAATGGAAGGGTTTTTGTTTGCTTCAGCAACAGGCTTAGGTGAAAAATGAGGGGACGATCTTTGTGGCCTCTATAGACCTCTCCAATGCTTTTGACAGGGCAGAACAGAGGAGGTTGTGGGCAAGATTACACAAGTGGGGCTTGTCAGGCGGCCTGTTGAAAATATTGATGTGTCCACACACCAGGTCCGCAATCCAGGTTACACTTAACAAAGATACACTTAACACATAAGGTGACCTCTCATGCAGAATAGAAGTACAAAAGTGCGTAAAACAGGGGTGAGTTTGGGCCCCCTGTCTTTTTAACCTTTATGTAGCTGACGCAGGGACCATTTAGATAGGTTAGCCTTTGCACCATCAAAAATAGGAACAGCTAGGTTTCCCTGATTATCATACACCAACGACTTCCTTCTATTTGATGTCACCCAAAAAGGTCTCCAGATGCTCCTGAACGGTTATGCTGAGTTGAATGGGCTGATGATTAACCCTGCTAAAACCAAGATAATGCAGTTTACCTGAGGAAAGAGGCAAAACAATTTGGTATGGTATTTGGGAGAAAGCAGGTTGCGCTGCACAGACTATATGCTTTACTTGGGCTACCAAGTTTTTGCACAGCTTGCGTGTGGACACATTTGGGAGGGTTTGAAGTCAAAAGCGGATGTCATGTCTATTGAACTCGTGAAGCTGGACGGCAAGTTTCGTAGATTTTCTATAAAGCCAGCGGTCCAGTTCTATGCGGGGAAAATTGTTCCCAAACTTGTTTATGGTGCAGAAGAGTTAAGTCAGATAATTTTGGGTAACCTTGAAATTATTGAGGCAGCAGTGTGGAGGCAGTGTCTAGAGGTCCCCAATATGATTCCTATGGCGGCCATTTGTTGAATTGGCCTTAGTTTCATTGAAAGCACATGTTTACTGGAAACAATTATCTATGTTCAGTAAACTAATAAATCCAAGGGCCTACACATTGGCCCTCATTACAAGTGTGCCGGTCTGGTAACAACGGTGCCGGTAAGCCTACCGGCACCGATGTTACCGAACTGGCACACTACGAGTCTGCCTGCTGGAGTTGCTGTGCTCGGCAGGTCTGACCCTGCCAGGTACAGCAGCCACGAAAGGCAGACTTTCACGGAAGCAACGGCACCATTATTAACGGTGCCGGTGTTTCCGTGGTCCCCATTCCCATTGAGTCCTATGAGACTCAATGGGGAATGGGGATTTACCATTTACCGGCGCCTGACTTCCCAGAACGCTGGGGCTGTAATGCCCCAGTGGTTCCGGCAAGCCAGGCGCCGGTAAAATTCGCAAGTCCAGCGGCAACCTGCCGGTTTTACCAGCATGGTTACCGCCGGACTTGTAATGAGGCCCACTGTATGAAGGTTTGGGGACACACCTAGCATGGAACACTACCCTGGGAAAGCATAGAGATGCCTTGGTGTTGTTTGCCTTCAGGATTTTCGGGAACCTTGCTTTAGACAGAGAAACACTTGTACAAAATCGGGACAAAGTGAAAAAAAACACTATTTGATAAAGATTGGGGTGAAACTATAGAACCGATTTCACAAATATTCCTCTCTGAAACATCTATCACTATATACCAAGTGTAATAAATAAAGGGCATCATTACGAGGTGGGCGGAATGGGTTTAACGGTGCCGGTAATGGTGCCGGTGCCGGTAAACCCATTTCGCCCTATTACGAGGTTCCCTTGCGGGACCTGCTCTGAACGTCTGGTCAGACCAGATGTCCTTTGCGGGTCCCGCAAGGGGACCAGGGAGCTAATAACGGCCTGTTATTAACGGGCCCGTTATTAGCTCCCTCCCATTCCCATTGAGCCCTATGGGAGGTCAAATGGGGATGGGTTTTTTGAATGTGGAATTACCGGGTCCTCCAAGGTTGGAATGGCCCAGCGATTCCTCATTCAAGGAACCCAGACCCGGACCCGAGTTTGGAGGCAGCCATGCCCTTAGTAAGGGCATGACTGCCTCCAAACTCGTAATGAGGCCCAAACAGTTAATAAAAAAAAATCTAACTCTAATGGCGAGTGGTCAGCACATAAGCGCATATAAAAAATATAGCAGAAAAAATAGTAAGGGGCCTTAAAGGAAGCATGAGGTTTTATTATTTATATGTGCAAGAAGACTGGATAAATGCTTACAGGTCTATTCAGTAAAGGTGAAAACGATGGTTCTTTATGGTAGTGAAGTCTGGGGCTATCGAGGCTGCCGTGAGCTGGACATCATTCAGAATCGGTTCTTTAGGCAGATTATAGGTTTACCACCAGGTACACCGGCAAGTGCACTAAGGCAAGAATTGGGAATGCCAACTATCAATTTAGAAGTCAATATAAGATTTGTGAATTACTGTTTAATGAATGAGCTGTGGCCTTTGGATAATAACATTGTAAATATGGCAATATCGGAAATGGCACCGACACTGTCAAAATATAGATGGTATGAAGGAGTTCTAACCTTGTGTAGACAATGAAGATTGCCCATGCTAACTGCACTGGTCAGTCTTGATTCTATTAAAGTCAAGGAGGCGAGCATTATGCTTACCTCTTTAATTTGCCACCAACACAGCAATTCAACATGTTTAATAAACTTTTCCAAACAAATGTTTCTTTCTGCTTTCAGTAAAAGAAATCTTAGTTTAAAAGTTTGTTTCTCTTTCTGGAGGCTCTATATCGATCTCCTACAAATCCCAAGAGCCTCCTTGTAAACAGTAGTCCTTCCTCCACCAATCCGGTGCTTGTCTCCCCTATAAGGACTGTCCGTACAAGGTTCCTTCCTCTTTCTTTTCCTGCAGAAAATCTCAAGTCGGTCCTGGCTTGCTATCCATAAGGTCCAACGGGACAACTGGGATCACTTTGGCCTTAGCTATCGATGCTTTCATGCGGGTTTCTGTTCTTCTCCTACGAGAGACACAAAATAATGTAAGGGAGGGAATGTGATGTTCTGACTCAATCTGAACAGTTTCATATACATTGCAAAGTCAATCTTAACTCATCATTTTTGCATTCATTTGGGTGGGATATAATGCTCGCCTCCTTTTCTTTAATAGAATCAAGACTGACCAGTGCAGTTAGCATGGGCAATCTTCATTCTATGACAATACGGAGGCGAGCATTATGCTTGTTCAAAGCTCTGTACCACCCTACTAGCCATTTCTGACACTGGCTTAAAATAGAAAGTCTTAAAAGTAGATTCTGAGGACCAATCAGCTGATTTCATGATGTCTTGTAAAGACACTCCTACCGAAAAAGCTCTAGAAGCCATTGCGCCTCTAACCGAATGTGCACCAAAAAGGGTTAAATCAATGCCTGCCCACTGCATCACTTCTTTCACCCATCTAGCGATTGTCGCTGTAGCTATGGCATGATGGGGCTTCCTACGCGCAATTAGCAATTGAGTGACGCCTTGCGGCCTAACCAGCGCTGTAGCAGCCTCGTAGTCTTAATGCACTGCGCTACGCATAGCTTTTTGTTATCGGGAAAATAGGGATAGGAAATCACTCTGGAATCGGATTTCGTTCTCTGCACAATAGTAAACGCAATTCCTTCCGGATAAAAGATCTTTCTGTCTATCTCTAATGCTTTTACATCTGAAACTCTCCGACATGCTGTCAGGCAGGGTAACATCACCAGTTTCCCTGAAAGCTGAGATCTGGATAGCTGACTATTTTCTGGCCATCTCATAAACAACTGTAGGACGTCACGGACGTCCCATAAGGTAGAATATTTGGGCTCCGGCGGCCTCTTTAATCTAATCCCTCTCAGTAGTCTGTGGACTGCTGGGTGTTCTCCTACTGGAGCTCCTTCCACCCTGTCGTGCCCTGCGGATAGAGCGGATCTATAAAAAAAAGTTCCATCACTACTGGAAACCAGGGCTGAGATTTCCAAAAGGGGAACCACTAGTACCAACTCTACTAGGTCTCTGCGAACCTTCGCTAGAAGTCTTGTGATCATTATGAAAGGCGGGAACGCGTAATGAACTACTCCTGTCCACGACTGTAGAAATGCATCCGTTCCCGCTGCACTCAAGTCCATCCTCCAACTGAAGTAATTGGTTGTCTGCGCATTCAGTCTGGATGCAAACAGATCTGTGTGTAGGGGACCCCACACTTGGTTTAATTCGTGGAAGACTTGGGGAAGCAGTTTCCAGTCGCTGGAATCTGTCAGGTATCGAGTGTTCCAGTCTGCTACGTCGTTCTGAACTCCCGGAAGATATTCTGCCGCTACTGTTATCTGATGCTGAAGGCAATAGTGCCAGAAGTCTTTCGCTAGTTCTGCAAGCATTCCCGATCTGGTACCCCCAGTTTGTTTATGTATCGTACTGCGGAGACGTTGTCCATCTTCAACAGTACGGAGCACTTGACTCTGTCCTTGGTGAAAGACTGAACTGCGAACGAGCCTGCTAATAGCTCGAGGCAGTTTATGTGCAGATATAATTCGTCCTCTGACCATTTTCCTCCGGTCTCTAACTGACCACATCTTGCTCCCCACCCCGCTCTGCTGGCGTCAGATTCTATTATGAGCTCTGGCCCGTCGCCGAAGATGGCGCGACCGTTCCATGCTTCCATGTTTTGCAGCCACCAGTGAAGCTCTGAGATTGCTTCGCTGTCTAAGGTTATCAATTGATAGTAGCCCAGACCTCCTTGCAAGTGTCTGGTCTTGAGCCTATGAAGGGCTCTGTAATGTAGGGGGCCCGGGAAGATAGCCTGAATGGAAGCTGCCAGAAGCCCTACTATTCTGGCTAGGTATCGAAGTGAGATGGTCTTCTTCGTTAGGACTGTCTTGATCTCCTTCTTTATCGTTCTCACTTTCCGGTTCGGGAGTTCCAGTGTTGCTTTCACTGTGTCTATGATAAACCCCAGGAATTCTATCCTTTGAACTGGCTGTAATTGAGACTTGTCGAGGTTCACCAGGAATCCCAGCGAAGATAGTAAGGTGAAAACCCAACGCACATCGTTGACTAGAGAGCATTTGTTCTGGTTTAGGATCAGAATATCGTCTAGATAAATTATGATCCGAATACCTCTTTCTCTTATGGCCGCGGCAACTGGCCTCATCAGTTTGGTGAATGCCCATGGGGCTGAGGCGAGACCGAAAGGAAGGCATTTGAAATGCCACACTTCCGTGTTCCAGGGGAAGCGTAGGTACCTGCGATGGGCTTCTGCTATGGGCACTGTAAGATACGCGTCTTTCAGGTCTAGACGTGCTAGCCAATGCCTTTCGTGCAACAAATCTCTGAGAAGATGGATTCCCTCCATCTTGAAGTGATTGTACTTCAGCCATTCGTTTAGGTTTTTTAGATTGATAACTGGACGGACTTTTTCTTTTCTGTGGACGAGGAACATATTGCTTATAAATTCAGGGGAAGACTGCGTCTCGCGTTCTATCGCACCTTTCTGGAGAAGCTTCACTAGCTCGCTCTGAAGAAGCGCTGCTTCCTGTCCTGATAGGTGTATCACTTGCGGCTCTCGGCATTGAAAGGGGTCGTCTAAAAAGTCTATGCGCAAGCCTGCTACAGCGTTTAAAACCCAAGCATGGCTGGATAATGCGCGCCAAGCGTCCAGAAATTGTAGGGTCCTGCCCCCCACTTGCACACTCGAGGTACTCACCACCAGTGGCGCCTGCATGTCTGTAGGATCCTCTGTGCCTGCCACCTCTCGGAAACCTCGTCCTGGAGGGGAAGAAGGCATCTTGTTGTCTTCCCTTCCCTTGTGCTATGTGGCCTTGGGGCCTGCGATGATAGGAATATCGACCGGACGCTCTGCCCCTTTGACGTCCGGTCCCGGCAAAAACTCTCCAGGGAAAGATTCTTTTAATGGAGCTCTGCGCTTTTTCGAGGGCTGAATAGGTTCCTACGAATTGCGACATTTCCTTCGCAAATGCTTCACCGAAAAGCAGACCTTTTGCTCCTTGCCCTGCCTCATACGACGCTAAGTTGCTTAGTTTTGATTCAATTTTTTGGAGCACTCCTCTTCTCCTCACCAAAGAGAGGGCGCAGTTGGCATTCCCCAAGAAGCACATGTCTCTCTGCGCCCAGTTAGCTAGTACCAGAGGATCTATGGGGGTCCCAGTGTCCTTGGCTTTCTCAGCCAGATCCATAATTTTTGCCAGTGGACCCGCTAAATCCAGTACCTTGTCTTGGCACCCTCTCCACGCTCTATCTACGCCCTTTCTAATGTCTTTAGAAACCTTTGTTACGAATGTGACCATCTTTGGGTCTAGATCGGGGGTCTCCGATAACTTGTCAGGGAGGTCTGGGCGGGGACATTCTGCTCTCATGCGAGATCTTACTTCTCTCTCAAGTGGTTTGCATATATGTTGTGCCATGTAGAGTGCCACTTTCGGGGAGGGTATCCACTCAGATGATTTTGGATGCCTAATGGCATCTGGATCAAACATATCGTTCGTGTCCTCCTCTTGATCTAGAGTCTTCTCTGCTGCTGCGGGGTGCCCTGGAAGGTCATCCTCATCCCCTCCTTCATCGTCGGGCGAGTAGCCTTCGTCTATGTCCCCTAAATTATTCACCCCTGGGGCAGGGGGTCTGGGCAGACATTCTGCTGACTTTTCTAGGAAGGCCTTTTTCAATCTTGCGACGGGGTCGTCTGTCTTGTGGGGGTCTTGGTCAACCCTCCTTTCTTCGCTCGGGAGGGTCAAAGAGACTTTGCTCTTCCGAGCCTTACACCCCTGCTCAACCCCACTATGAGGGTGTCCAGTCGACGGGCCTTCGCCTGGGCTAAGCACCCTCTTTTTCCTAGGGGATTCCTGCTCCTTTTGTAATATCCATGCTTCAAGCATGTCAAGTCTCTGAGCAATAGGTTGTACTCGTTCCGAAACTGCTAGTGAAAGGGTGTCACCCAATACTTTTTTAAACTGAGAGACAGGTCAGTTTCTTGAAGAGAAGGTTCCTCCTCCCACTCTTCCTCGGTATACTCAGGAGTTGTAGAATGTTCCCCTTCATAATGAGCCATAATGTCCTTTAGTTAGCAGAGCTAACATTCTTTTGTCGATTGAGAAGATCAGGTTCACAAAATGGTGCAGCTGTAAGACTGCAGGCCTTCTGGAGTCACGCAACAGTTTCTGTAATCGCACATGCTCCGTGACAGAAAGTAATTATTTTTTTTTGTTTTTTTGTCAGAGGGCCCTCCACGCAGCTTTTCTCCTCACACTCTCGATCGTAATACGAATGCCGGAGGGGCCCTGGGGAAGACAGGAAGGTTTGCGACCTCTCGCTTCCCCAAGTCCTAGCGCACACCTGCCGTGCGACGCGCTGTGGAGCGGGCCGGATGCCTCTCACAGGCGAGAGCGCCCGCGGCTCCGGCTGCGCCTCCAAAGTCTCCCGAAGTTCGGGTTAGTTCTATTCATAGCGCGGCTCTTCCGAGCCGCATTAATACGATTTGGAGCGGGCGCAATGGCGTCGCTCTATAGATACACTTGCAAGAGCACTAATCACGGAAGAAATATAATATATAAATAATAATATTCAAAACTAGATATTTTTCTTTTTTTTTATATATACGCTGCGCGCTAACGTTCAATATAGTTGTTTTAATCGAATTCAGAAACGAAGTTAACTTTAGAGTCACATCTAATAGAGAAAATAAGCACTTATCTCGTATGTTGGAAGCAAAAAGAAATAGGAAGGAACCTTGTATGGACAGTCCTTATAGGGGAGACAAGCACCGGATTGGTGGAGCAAGGACTACTGTTTACAAGGAGGCTCTTGGGATTTGTAGGAGATCGATATAGAGCCTCTGGAAAGAGAAACAAACTTTTAAACTAAAGATTTTTTTTACTGAAAGCAGAAAGAAACATTTGTTTGGAAAAGTTTATTTAAAATGTTGAATTGCTGTGTTGGTGGCAAATTAAAGAGTTAAGCATAATGCTTGCTTCCGTCTTTTCATAGAATAGTCTGTTTAAACCATCTCTGAGGGAGCACAACCAATAACTACAAATATTTTGGGAAGTTTAATAAGGGAAAAAGCGTATGAATGGGGAAAGTAGTTGGAAAAACAGGAAATGGAAAATCTTCGCTCATTCACACTGTATTTGAAGAATAGAGTAAGTAACACAGGAGAGATTGTGAAGGTAGCATCTCCAATTCAGCGAAGATGGGTATTGCTTGTTAGGCTAAACATCCTCCCATTAAGACAACGCGCAAAATGGAAATATGCAGATGTGAGATGGAAATGTGAAATGCAGTGTGCGGAAGACATGGGGCCTCATTATAACCCTGGCACTGCCGGATTGAAGGGGGCCGGTACGGGACCGGGAGTGCCGATTACGAGCTTCCCATCGCAGGACCCGGATCGCACGCCTGGTAAAACCAGGCATTTTTCTGGATCCCGTGAGGGGAAGAGGGAGGCAATAACGGGCAAGTTGTACTCTGCCCGTTATTACCTCACTCCCCATTCCCATTGAGCCCTATGGGGGCTCAAATGGGAATGGGGATGGGTTCCTGCATGGAGGACTTACCGGTTCCTCCTATCTCTAATAGTTCCATGGCTACCTCCATTCTCGTAATGAGGTCCATGGACATTTGGTGTTGATATGCCTACAATTTTTAAAATCACGAAGAAGATATCTATCTCTGTGTTTTAAAGCCAAGGGAATAAGGACATGCAAAGCTGCAATAAGTTATATAATGAATTGTGACAAAGATTTATTTTTAACTAACGTTGTTGAATGCTTGATGATAAAAAAGCTTGTTTTAATTCATGGCAATTTTAATATTGTTTAAAAACAGAAATATGGTTATAAACAGAAAGTGTATTGGGTATTGGGTATTAGAGTCTTTTCCGTCTTTTGCTTTTATATAGTTAGTCTCCCGACTGTTGTGCACATTATAAGAAATTGCCAATTGTGTTTTTAGAATCAACGCTGCTACTAGGTTTATATATATATAATTATTTTAAAAATCTTTATGCTCTTTCAAATTTGTGAAATCTGAATTTTCAATCAGAATGAATTTGTTATTAATTAGCCTGCTCCTCCTCACTGACCTGCTGACGCACTGCATGCACGATTTAGTAAGAGCCGTTTGTGACTCGACTTGCCGCCTGAACTACAAATCCCTCCTGGATTGTAGTTCATGCTGAGCATATATTTGCATGTCTAGCGCCAGAGGGACAAGCCGTTCTGTGGGGGTCCATTGCACTCCGGAGCATTAAGAGTCTACACGTATTACAGTAAGACATTATGAAAGCCGCTTACGTACTATCTTTGATAGAGGCTTCAAAAGCTAAATCAGATCTTAGGGCCACCCAGTTGGCGGAAATGACACAGTGCATCTGCACCCGTTCAACTGCATTCCGTGAGCACCATTTCAAGATGGATAAACGGGTGTATCCCAACAGTTATAAGGATACCCCGGGGGGGCAGTTTCAATTGCGCATGTCATTCCTATTACTGAGGATAGATATAGCGCTCACCCCTCTTCAGATCAAGTTGGGGTTCATGAGGTCACTGTACCGTTACCAGACAGTCCGACTAAAGATGCTTGCAGCACAATGAACCTGACAAGACAGGACAATGTCTTCGGGGGTGGGGAGCAAGTGAAAATGTTGCTACTTAATACCAGGTCATTTGACAACACAGGACAATGTCTACGGAGGTGGGGAGCAAGTGAAAATGTTGCTACTTTTATACCAGGTCCTTACTTAAACACGCCCTAGATTTTGCCACATATATAGCACTATATGATATTGATATATGTACCTTAACTGAGACTTGGAGTCACGCAGCTGCTGGCCCCTCACTTGCCCTAGCCACACCTCAGGGCTACAGCATTCTCCATCAGGATAGAACAGATGGAGAAGGGGGGGGGGTGGTTGCTTTTATTTTCAAAGCCACTCTCGACATTTAGAGAATCGAAACACCGGACCCTGATGGGTGCGAAACTTTCGGTATCAAAATAAGGACAGATCAGGACTCTACTTTTAATATGGTTCTTGTGTACAGGCCTCCATCACTCATGCCAGAGTTTGTAAATCAACTATGTAACTCTCTGCTCTTCTTTCTAAAAACCAATACCAAAGCCCTGGTGTTAGGGGATTTTAATTACTGGCTGGGTACTAAAAATGAAACTGGTGCGGAGTCTCTAGAGGACGCCATAGGAGACCTAGGGTTTGAACAATCTGTAAAAGAAAACCACCCATAACAAGGGATACATACTAGACTGGATATCCCTTCATAATATGACCTTAACCAGCCAAGTAGTTTTTCCCTGCCCATGGTCAGACCATTTTTTAAATTAATTTTACAGTTGTATGTGAAAAGGTGGACACACACAGGGAAGCACCCAAAGTCACAGTGCCTCAAGAAACTTTAAGAATCTCACTCTGAATGTCTTACACCCCTGGCTTCTACCCTTAGCCCAGGAGACAAAAGACCTAGCCTCAGCATAGTCATCGTTGACAAGTACTCTTCAGGATGCCATCAATGCTCTAGCACCTCTAAAAAATAAGAAAGTCACCCAGAGGCAGGCCAACTCTTGGTTTACGTGAGATTTACAAACGCTCAAGAGTGCCTAGATGAAATGTTTATATAGATTGAAAGCCTCTCTTAATGAGGAAGACAAAGATGGTTATAGATATGCCGCGGAAATATTTAAGGAAGCTGTCATATTAGCAAAAAAGTCTTCTCTTGACAGCAGAATTAATAAAGCACAATCCCAATCAATGGAATTGTTTAGAATTCTCAAGGAATTAGAATGTCAGGCTCACGTACGACAGAGACCATCACTGGGGATGCTGAATGGTGTACATCCATTCAGGATGCCATGTTTAACAAATTAAATACAACAAAACTTAACATTGAACTTGCCAAAAAATCCATGGCACCTAGCAAAGAGATAACTGTCAGTACTACCCAGAAACTCTGGGGGCAAGATGAACAGTTCTACTTTGAACCTGTATTCGAGTCAGAACTGGCATCACTAATAGACAACTTGAAGCTGACTTCCTGCAAGGGGGATGTGTGCCCCGCGATGGTCATAAAAACATGCTAACCCCTGTTGATCAGCATCCTGTGTAAGTTTGTTAATGCTTCCTTCAGTGAAAGTTATGTTCCAGCGACCATTAAAAGCACATGGATCACGCCTCTGCTTAAAAAGGCAGGTCTATATTCTTTAAATCCCCTGAACTATAGACCAATCCCTAACTCTCCTTGCTTGTCGAAGATCCTTGATCATATTGCTTACACACAAGTCATGGCGCACCTTAAGAACAATAAGATCTTGAACAAATGGCAATTGGGATTTAGGGAAAACCATGGCACGAAGACCACCCTTCTAGATCTGAAGTCCAGACTTCTCTGTATCATGGACAATGGGCCGACAGCCCTCCTGATGCTGCTGGATCTCTCTGCTGCCTTTGACCTGGTAGATCATGCACTACTGATCTCTCGGTTGAAGAACGTGGCAGGGATCTCGGGTTCAGCGGCTCGTTGGGTTGAATCATTCCTCACTAACCGATGGTACAGAGTCAGCAGCGCTTTGACTGAGGCAAAACCTGTTGTACTTACACATTGGGTACTCACAGGGGCTTGTTTGTCTCCCACTTTTTATAACATTTTTACTGTCCCATTTCTTGACCCCCCTGGAGGAAAAAACATTGACTTCACGAACTACGCAGATGATACACAATGTGTTGTCCCTCTCTCTGGTAATCATGCAGAGGATGAGAAAACCATCAATCGGATTTATGGACTGATCCGATGGTGGATGAGTAATTAATGGGCTGGCCCTGAACACCAGTAAAACCGAATTGATGGTGGTGGGCACTGTAGCAAAAACCTGTAAAATGGGAAATGAGTATGCCCAGTTCCGATTTGGTGGTTGCAACATAAAAACCAAAAACAAAGTGAAAACTTTGGGGGTTTACTTTTGATTGTAATCTTAATATGAAGGCACATGTTGGCAGCCTGGTGTCCTCAGCCTCATATTACATTAAACTGATGGCCCAAGCATGCCCTTTCATCTCTAGACCAAACCGTGAGATATTAGATAGGACCATAATCGTTTCCAGGCTTGATTATTGTGGCAGTCTGCTTGCTGGCCTTGCTAAGTCCGACATGGGTCAGCTCCAAGTCATTCTGAATAATGCAGTCAGAACCATCATGGATCTCAAAAGAAGGGATCATGTCTCAGAGGCAAGAAGGAGCTTGCATTGGCTCCCTATGGAAGCCTGAATTGACTTTCACCTTCTCCTTATAACAAAGAAGTGCTTGACAGGATAGTCACCTCTATATCTGAGTGAAGTGCTGGAGACAAAACTAAATGCACGCAATCTGAGATCAAACAACACCAACCAACTTAGAGTCCCAGCACATAGGATGACCTCAGTAAAAAAAGAGAATTTTTTGTGGCAGCACCCATGGCAAGGAATGCCATTCCACTGGATATTAGGGAAGTGATATCTACAGCTGTGTTTAGGAAAAGGCTAAAAACCTTTCTGTTTAGATTAAGTGCACTGTCCTATGACCAGTCTCTGACCCATGTCCTCTGTACCGCCCTGGACTTGGTTTTGCTTCCTTTTATATGCCTTTTAGTTGGATGTTTTTGTTTGTTTGTTGCGCCCTTAAGCCTCTGTGTCAGTGATTCAGTGATGCGCGGTACAAATATAATAAAGTAAAGTAAAGACTCTTAAAGTTACAAATGTATTGATTTTAGAAGATTGTTAGATTGGTTTGCAATATATGTTTTAATGTTTGTTTTAGCTTTTGTAAAAGGAGAAATCCGAAATAAAATTGATTGATTGATTGATTGATTGGAGCATAGCAAAACCAATTAAAAAAAAAAGAATTACTGTCAGGAGTGGCACTCTATTAAGAGTGGCACAGGACACCCAGAAAGGGTTTGGGTGGTTGTGCCAAATAAAGTGGACAGATAAGAACACACACAGCGGAAAGGAAAGAGAACGAAGAGTAAGCAAGAGTAGCAAGGGAAAAGATACAGAATGAATACCCTCTTGGGGTGTATCCAGATATAAGAAAAGAGTATTCCACGAACCTTGGAAATACTCTAGCCTTCTGCACAGTTTGCTATAACAGAGGCCCACGCTGTTTGCTCATGACTTGGAACAGCAGCTCTGGGTGTCTGTAATGTAGAAACAGGACAAGGGAAGGGGCAGAGGTTGACTGATGGGAACCGACAGACAAGCTCTGTACAAAAGGGTCTACAAACAGTACAAGAGAAGATACTACAGACAAATCCAGTAAAGGAGGTGATAGCAAACTAGCAGAAGGAAATGAAAGGAAAGTCGTGTAACAGGATAGGATAGCAGAGGACAGTAAGGAACAAGGTTGAGAGCTCAGAGGAGCAGGAAAGCAATGAGTAAGCCCACAGGAGTAGGACTGTAAGGTAGAACGCCCAGAGGAAAAAGGGCTTAGGGTAGCAGAGTAAAGCAGACTGGACGGCAAGGATCCCGTAAGGGCCGGGCAGTAAGGAGTGAACCCTGAGGGACAGGGCCGCTGAACGTAGAAGGTAGCAGAGGACTGTAGAGGGCTGCTAGGCCGAGAACCCAGCGGAAAAGGTAGGTAGTAGGCAGCGGAGCGTGATAAGCTGCAAAGTAGGAAGGCCCAGAGGACAAGGGCTAAGGCAGCCAGAGAGAGGTAGGCTGCAGAGCAGGGATCCCCAGAGGACAAGGGCTAAGGCAGCCGGAGTGAGACAGGCTGCAGAGCAGGGGAGCCCAGAAGACAAGGGCTGAAGGCAGCCGGAGTGAGGCAGGCTGCAGGGCAGGGAGCCCAGAGGACAAGGGCTGAGGCAGGAAAGCAGCAGAGCGTGATCGGCTGCAATGTGGAGAGCCCGGCAGGGCAAGGGCGGAGGCTGGAAGGCAGCAGAGCGTGATCGGCTGCAATGTGGAGAGCCCGGCAGGGCAAGGGCGAAGGCTGGAAGGCAGCAGAGCGTGATCCGCTGCAGTGTGGAGAGCCCAGAGGAGCAGGGCTGTGAGGCAGGGAGCCTGGCAGGCTATGGCTGGAGGCAGCAGGGTGGAGCAAGCAACAAGGCAGGGTCCAAGCAGGAGTGAAGGTAAGCAGCATACAAGATCCGTAGGAAGATGCAAAAGGTGGAGGAAGGACTCTCAGATACAAGAGGCTGAGCCACTGCAGGCAGCAACCTTTATACTGCCTAGCCCAGCACAGGGGCAGGCTAATTGGTTGCACCTGGCGAAGCACACCTGCAGGCAATCGGCCACCTCCCTTTCTGTTCCTGGGCTGGTGGAAGCAGGGCAAGTCCCTAGGGCTTCTGGGTGGTGTAGTTCCTTTGATAACCAATAGGAACAGCCAGGAATCGATGCTTGTAGCCAGGTGCATTATGGTATGCGTAGTTTGTTGGAAATAATAATAAAGCAACAGAGTCTCGCAAATGGGAAATAAAGTTCCCAAAGTAAATATAGATGGATCCAAGAGTCTGTTGTAACTAAATGATTAACATATAGTCCAAATTGAGCGTAAATTGATGCGCCCATGGCGCAGGCATGACAGTATGCCCCTCTCCAGGCCCCTCTCCAGGCCCCTCTCCAGGCTCCCTGAAGACCGACCTATAGGAAGAATGTCTGTCACACCGTACAAGAGTCTTACTCCAAAAAGGCACATCATGAAGCACCAGAAACGGGTTGCAAGGTGAGATTCTTGAATGACGGAGATAGTACCAAAGTTCTGAACTTTTGATGTAGAAATCAGAATAGACGAAGTCTTTGGAACACAGACCCCAACTGTGGGTGCATGAAGAGAGGAACTGCGAAAAACTGCTGCAGGCTCCATGATAGATTTTGCTTTGACGGGCAACAATATGGTGCTGGAAAGTTGAGCCATAGGTACAGCAGAGTTGGTAGCTTTAGGAAGGCTTTCCAAGACATCCGGAGCAGCAATGACAACGTTAGGGTTAGCCGCAGAGAGTTCAGGAGTCACAGCGGCGGTTTTCCCATGATTAGTAGACAGTTCAGAGGTAACAGCAGCAGTGAGATCTTGAATGGCTGTAGAGAGTATCAAGGCTGTAGCAACTGGGTGTGTGGGTGTCATGAGAGAGCCAGCGGGCTGGAACGCACCTGAGACTGGTAGAGTAGAGTCTGGCAGTCTTAGTGCTATAGATACACCAGCAGGAACAACTGGAGCAGTAGTCTTAACAGGAAAAACCTTCGCTGACTTAGCAACAGTTAGCATGGCGGATGTAGGATCAGGAAGAGAAGGTGCTGAGGGATCAGGTTGTGTAGCAGAGGATTCTGCTGCAGCGAGCACAGCTGCGAAGGAAGTAGAAATCTGGGCATCGGGAGCATCAGAATTAGCAGTAGCTTCAGGAATCACAGTAGCTATAGCAACCTCAAGATTTGCAGCAGAGACTTGAGGAGTCTCAAATGTGGCAGGGAGTTTAGGAACCACAGCAGCAGGAAGATCATGAATTGCAGTTGGAAGTTCGGGTGCTGTAGCAGCTACAGATAGTTCAGGTGTTGCAACTACTGGTAGATCGGGTACCACAACCACTGGTGATTCAGGGGGTATCGAAGAAACTGAAGATGTTGATTGCTCAAGAGTGTTGTCTGATAGCACAGCCACACTTTGGCAAGACCCGCTAGCCAACTCAGCATGCTCGGTGTGAACTGCGCCAGTCTCTTCAGCTGCCAATGTCATTTCAGAAGAGGTTGTAAGTGTGAGTACTGGACAATAGGCAAGGGTGAGGGCGGAACCATCCTTTGACTCAGAGGGATTTCCAATCAGAAGACCACCCTTGTTTTGTGGTATAATGGCTGTGTGCGTGATTTGGCCCACCGGAGGAGTTAATTCTTTTCTGTCAGTACAACAACCTGAGTTTCTGTGGCTGGAAGGTGAAAGAGCTGTGTCAGTCTTTAGAAGGGATACATATGCTATATTTAGGTCTTCCATCTGCTTGGTATAAGTCTGTATACCTTTCTGTATGGCAATTCCAGGCCTTATCATGTCGATCTCTAAAGATAAGATGTCAGGTGTTGGACATAGTGTCAGATGGTCTGGTGACTTGTGTCCCTTCATAAGATTCTTATAATGCAAATAAACAAAGTCATCATAGAGGTCTTCGGTCTTTCTTTTAAGGCGTAGGAGTTGTTCGTGTAGCAGGTAAGTATCATTAGTTTGATCTAAAGCTTCAGAAGCTGGTGTGGCAGAAAATTCGGTTGTAGCAATGGGAAGACTGACCTTAGGGTTATTGTGGTTAGTAGATACTGTGGAAGCATTAAGACAACCGATGGTTAGTATAGGTCTTTTGTACCCAGGACCAGATGCACAAACCTCAGGATAATGACTGCCTTGTCCTGTCAAATAAGGGTTTCCAGCATTCTGGGGAGCTTGCCAAGCTGATCTTGCGCATATCACTCTGGCAACAGCGTATTCTCGTTTAGAGTCTCCCACAATGAGTGCTATATCCTTGGCTGTTGCGGTGTTAGAAGGCTTGTCAGAAGACGCAGGAGTGTTTTTCACTGTTTGGTTTAACAAGATCTGTAAGAATTCATTATCTTGCTGTAGCTCTGCAACAGATAAGGACTGCGGGTCATAGTCGCAAATGTCATAATAATTGTACATGGAAGAAGGGTCAGCTAGCCAGTGAGTATAGTACCGTGCTTGTAAATCTTTGTTTACTGAGGCAAGACTGTCCTTTAGACTAAGGTTCTTGTTTGCTGTCTTTAGGGAAACCATAGGTTTATGCAAAGGTTTCTTTACCCGAAAGGAAAGCATCTTTGTTCTGTGTGTGCCTTTCCGGCCTATGGAACAAGAAATGTTTGGCTCTTGCATTCTGTCAGGAGTGGCACTCTATTAAGAGTGGCACAGGACACCCAGAAAGGGTTTGGGTGGTTGTGCCAAATAAAGTGGACAGATAAGAACACACACAGCGGAAAGGAAAGAGAACGAAGAGTAAGCAAGAGTAGCAAGGGAAAAGATACAGAATGAATACCCTCTTGGGGTGTATGCAGATATAGGAAAAGAGTATTCCACGAACCTTGGAAATACTCTAGCCTTCTGCAAAGTTCGCTATAACAGAGGCCCACGCTGTTTGCTCATGACTTGGAACAGCAGCTCTGGGTGTCTGTAATGTAGAAACAGGACAAGGGAAGGGGCAGAGGTTGACTGATGGGAACCAACAGAGAAGCTCTGTACAAAAGGGTCTACAAATAGTACAAGAGAAGATACTACAGACAAATCCAGTAAAGGAGGTTGTGATGTTCGCTAGCCGGGCACGGCAGGCGTGATGGATGCGAGGTGAGGGCCTCGCGCGGGGCTCGCGCTATTCTCGCAGTGCGCGGGGGCGGCGCAGCAAGTAATCACAGGACCACACTCGTAGCTGCATAAACCCGGACTGGCGTTAAGACGCCAGTTCCGGTGATACCTTTATTTCCACTTCCTTTCCTCGTGTGTCACGTGACCCTGCGTCTCGGGACACGTGACACCACATTCCTCCCCAACTTGGAGGCAAAACTCTCACGGGTTAACATCAACATTTTATATCGAGTCTTACTTCTGAGTAGGTGAATGTCTCTGTCTCTGCTGCCGTCTTCTTTGGCTTACTTCGTCCACTACATACCCTTGAAGGCGGGAAGATGGTCTGGGCTTTTCTCTCAGACTGTATCGGGTGCTTCTTTCTCGTGGCGCGTTTTCCATGGCGGCCTCCACTTCACCATTTGCTTCTTCTGGCGCTTCCGTGGCCTGCTGTGGCGTGGGTCTTTGGGGTGAGTGCACTACTTCTTCCCTTTGGGGTGACCGTTGCTCTTCCCACATTTCTTGGGGCACTTTTCTGAAATGGGAGACGTTTCTGGTTACAGTCTCTTTTCCGCGGGTTGCCGTAATCATGTTGTGGTTGGTGGTCGTGACGGTCCACGGGCGTGCTTCGAAATTGAGGGACATTTTCTTCGGTGGTGCCCGGTTCCTGACGAGGACTGCGTCACCCGGGTTTATTTCTCTGTGATGTGCTCGTCGAGCAATGCTTTCTCGCTCGTTGTGTTTTTCCCGTCTTGCTTCTATCTCGATGATGTCTGGGTCTGGCGCTGTCCAGTCTGGGTGTATCGGTAGTTCTGCCTGGATGGGAACTCCAAACATGAGGGCTGCTGGACTGACTCCTGTGGCTGAGTGTGGGGTTTGTCGGTGTGTCCTCAGAAATCGATACACAGCCTTCAACCAGGGGTGCCCTTGTTCTTTGGCAATCCTGATGATCTTGTTCAGTGATCCCATGAAGCGCTCTGCGTCACCATTCGCTTGAGGCCATCTTGGGGTGATGCGTTGATGTTTAACGTTGACCTCTTTGAAAAATTCTCTTAGTTCTTGACTGGCGAACGATGGGCCATTGTCACTTTTCATTTTCCTGGGAATACCACGTGTGGCGAATATTTTCTCCAGTGTGAGGATGGTGGTTTCTGCGTTTGTCGAGGCAACATGCTCTACTTCAGGGTATCTGCTAAACTCATCTATTACCACTAGCAGGTATCCTTCTCCTGCGATGGTGCAGTGGTCCATACTGACGGCATCCCATCGTTTTTTGCTTCGGGGAGCGCAGCTGATTGGTTCGGGGTTTGCTAGTCTCCGTGAGGCTTGGCATGCTGTGCAGGATTCTACGAGTTCAGTAATTCTCTGGTGCATGTTTGGCATCCACATTCGGGATTTTAGGTAGGCGGTCGACTTGACGATCCCTTGGTGTCCGCTGTGGGCCAGCTTGAGCGCCCTGTCCTCGAGGGATTCTGGCAATATGATCCTGTGTCCTTTCAGTATTACTCCTTCGGGGGCTACAGAGAGTTCATGTCTGATGCCGAACAGGGCCCTGAGTTTGGCTTGGGATGTGGTTGTTCGGTGAGACATTGACATGAGGTAAGTCTTCCAGTTTCCTGACTGTATGGCTGCGGCCGTATGTTTTAGGACTGTGTCCTCTGCTGTTTCTTGTACCACTTCCTGCAGTGTCAAGGCTCGTGGTCGGGCGCACGCTATCACGTGACAGACGTGTTCGTCTGTTTCTGTTGCATGGTGCTGTTCTTTGTCAGTGGCTGGCCGCGGATGGCGGGACAGGTAGTCTGCCGGGTTGTCCGATCCTGGGCGGTATTCTACTTCAATGTTGTAAGGTTGCAGCTGCAACATCCACTTTTCAATGCGGGCTGGTGGATGTGGGGCGGAGCCTCGGAATATCGGGACTAGGGGCTTGTGGTCGGTGAAGACTTTCGCCTGTTTCCCTAGCAGGTAAACTTTAAAGTGGCGACATCCCCACAGAACAGCCAGGGCTTCCTTTTCGATATGTGCGTAGTTTAGTTCAGGTTTGGTGAGGGCCCTGCTGGCAAACGCGATTGGGAATATCGTGCCATCTTTGTCCGTTTGGGTCAGTACGGCTCCTAGGCCAACTGGGCTGGCGTCGACGAGAAGTTCGGTCTGTCGGTCTATGTTGAAGAACGCCATGGTGGTGGAGGCGGACAGGGAGTCTTTTATTTGTTGAAAGGCCTGTTGGTGAACCTCCGTCCACTCCCACTTTCGGTCTTTCTTGGTTAGCTCTCTGAGTGGGCTGGCGATGCTTGCAAGGTCAGGGATGAACCGTGCACAGTAGGTGGCCATTCCCATGAAACTTCTCACTTCCGAGGCCGATTGTGGTGGTTCAAATTCTTTTATGTCTTGTACCTTTGATGGATCTGGGGACACTCCTGCTGCACTGAATATGTATCCGAAGAAACAGAGTTCCTTTTTGTTGAATTCGCATTTGTCTGCGTTGAGGGTCAGTCCGGCATCTTCGAGTCTCTTTAGGACTGCTGCTAAGCGTTGGTGGTGGTCGTCTTTGTTCGATGCATATACGAGGATGTCGTCACTGATGTTTGTGGTCCCCTCGAGTCCTGTGATTACTCTCCGGATCTCATGCTGGAATACTTCCGCCGCCGATGATATCCCGAAGTTGAGTCTCTTGTATCTCATCAGGCCAAGATGGGACGAAAATGTTGTGATGTATCTGGATTCTTTTGATAATTTCAGCTGGTGATAGCCGGACCGGAGGTCGAGCTTGCTGAAGATCGTCGCTCCCGTGAGGTCCACGATGAGCTCGTCGATGGTGGGAGTGACATGGCGTTCACGGCCGATAGCTATGTTGGGGAGCCGCATGTCGATACATATCCTTACCGCGCCTGGTTGTTTTGGTTTCTGGGCTACTACCATCGGCGAAACCCACGGGGTTGGTCCAGATGTTTTCTCGATGATTCCTGCGTTTTCGAGCTTGAGTAGTTCCTTTTCTACGGCCTCTCTCAGATGGAATGGGATTCGCCTGTGCCGTACTGCTTTGGGTTCGATGGTGGGGTCTATGTGTAGCTTGACCGTTCTCCCTTTTAGGCGCCCGATGCCTCGGAACAGTTTTTTGTGTCGCCCTAAGAGGTCGTGTAGTTCATCGTGTTGCGCACTGAATGCGAAGTGTATCAGCTCCAGCTTTTCGGCTGTTTTGCAGCTTAGGAGGGTTTCGCACCCCGCATCTACTACGTATATTCGGGCCCGGCAGCTGGCGTTACTGTGAGCGAGGTTGGATTTGAACGATCCTCGCACGGGCAGGGGTTTCTTTGATCCATAGGCGTATAGCCTGACTTTCCTCTTGAGGAGCTCTGGTCTGGGGTTGAGACTGTTGAATGCTGTTACGGGCATGACATTTACTGTGGCACCGGTGTCAATGATTACTTTCAGTGGGGCTCCATTGGAGAGGATGGTGCATGTTGGTCTCCTCTTCCGTCGTGATTTCCGTGGGTCCACTGCTGATATTAGGTGCACTCGGTGTACTCGCCTCTTCCCTTTCTTTCTCCTTTCTTTGCCTTGCCTTTCGGGGGATGAGTCGCTGTCACTCTCATCGCTGTCGCTCGTGGTTGGGGATCTTTGTGATTCGTCGACTGCCCTGGCCTTCCCTCTCCGCGTTGGTTGGCGGGGTTCTTTGGGCGCGAATCTCCTTCGTGGTTCTTGTGATGGCCGCAGGTCTGCTTCTCTGTCGTTTTTGTTCGGTGGATTTAGGCAGACTGCGGCGTAGTGGTTCAGGTGGTTGCATTTTCTGCATGTTGACCCCCACGCCGGACAGGATTCCCCTTTGTGCCATGGACCTCCGCACCACTTGCACAATTGGTCGCGCCTTTGTGGTGGTTGCATTCTCGGGTTCTGTTTCGGGTGGGTGCCTTGGTGTCGGGAGATAGCTGCTACGTCTTCTGTTGGTCCAGGGTTGTCCAGCGGTAGCCTCTGAATGGCTGCTTCCATTACTGCTACCTGGTCCTCTGTTTGTTCGCGGAGTCGCGCCATCTCGAGGATGCGTGATAGCCGTACATTCTTCTCCGATAGTATCGCCCTCCTCAGCTTCTCAGAGGAGATGCCGTTGATGATTTGGAGGCGGATGGCGAATTCCTCGTCTGGAAATTCGCAGCCTACAGCCATTTCGCGAAGGCGAGCATGAAACTTGTCCACTGTCTCCTTTTCTCGTTGTCTTGCCATGCAGAAGTGAAATCGCTCGTAGTCGGGGTTGAGGTCTGGTTTAAACATGTTGGAAAGAGCAGCTTTTGCTGCGGCGTAGTTGGCATCGCTTCCTCTGTTTGGCGTGGCATTGAATAGGCGCAGGGCGGCTGATCCTATGTTGAGGAGGAGAAAGGTGCGCATTTTTTTGGGCGTCGTAATGTCTCTCGCATCAAGGTGCATCTCAAACTGTTGTAGCATATTTCCCATCTGATGGCTGCTCCGTTGGTGAACGGGTCGAAAGGTGGCATGAACGTGGTTAGCGAGGGGTCAGTGCGTTCATCAGTGAGGCTCCTCCTCGACGTGGACCTGGCGCTGGTCTCTGATGGGCTAAACGTCGGGTCGGACATGTTATGCTTTGCAGTGTTGCGGCGCTGTGTTGCAGCTTACCGTGTTGTGGTAGTTGGGCCTGGTGTGCGTGCAGCGCGTGGTCCCACGTGCGGCGTCTTAGCAGGGTAGGCCGCGTGTGGTCTGCGTGGATTGCCTCGCACTTGTCATGTGGGTGGTGATATCTGCTGGATGCGGCTGCCAGGGTTGATGAGGCTGCTTCCTGGGGTGTTGTTAAAAAAACATTTTTTTTTTCTTTTTTTTTCCTTGTTGGGGCCCTGGGGTACTGGGGCCACTCTCCGCCGCCGCGGGTGGATATCTCTGATGGTGGGCGGGGCCGGCGTCACTGCCTTGCCGGCTCCGCGATGTTGTAAGCGCGGGTCCGTGGGTGCGACGGCTCCCGTTGTCGTCGGGGCTCGCAACCCACTTACCGCCTCGTCGCCAGTGTGATGTTCGCCTGCCGGGCACGGCAGGCGTGATGGATGCGAGGTGAGGGCCTCGCGCGGGGTTCGCGCTATTCTCGCAGTGCGCGGGGGCGGCGCAGCAAGTAATCACAGGACCACACTCGTAGCTGCATAAACCCGGACTGGCGTTAAGACGCCAGTTCCGGTGATACCTTTATTTCCACTTCCTTTCCTCGTGTGTCACGTGACCCTGCGTCTCGGGACACGTGACACCACAGAGGTGATAGCAAACTAGCAGAAGGAAATGAAAGGAAAGTCGTGTAACAGGATAGGATAGCAGAGGACAGTAAGGAACAAGGTTGAGAGCTCAGAGGAGCGGGAAAGCAATGAGTAAGCCCACAGGAGTAGGACTGTAAGGTAGAACGCCCAGAGGAAAAAGGGCTTAGGGCAGCAGAGTAAAGCAGACTGCACGGCAAGGATCCCGTAAGGGCCGGGCAGTAAGGAGTGAACCCTGAGGGACAGGGCCGCTGAACGTAGAAGGTAGCAGAGGACTGTAGAGGGCTGCTAGGCCGAGAACCCAGCGGAAAAGGTAGGTAGTAGGCAGCGGAGCGTGATAAGCTGCAAAGTAGGAAGGCCCAGAGGACAAGGGCTAAGGCAGCCAGAGAGAGGTAGGCTGCAGAGCAGGGATCCCCAGAGGACAAGGGCTAAGGCAGCCAGAGTGAGACAGGCTGCAGAGCAGGGGAGCCCAGAAGACAAGGGCTGAAGGCAGCCGGAGTGAGGCAGGCTGCAGGGCAGGGATCCCAGAGGACAAGGGCTGAGGCAGGAAAGCAGCAGAGCATGATCAGCTGCAATGTAGAGGGTCCGCAGGGCAAGGGCGGAGGCTGGAAGGCAGCAGAGCGTGATCGGCTGCAATGTGGAGAGCCCGGCAGGGCAAGGGCGGAGGCTGGAAGGCAGCAGAGCGTGATCGGCTGCAATGTGGAGAGCCCGGCAGGGCAAGGGCGAAGGCTGGAAGGCAGCAGAGCGTGATCCGCTGCAGTGTGGAGAGCCCAGAGGAGCAGGGCTGTGAGCCAGGGAGCCTGGCAGGCTATGGCTGGAGGCAGCAGGGTGGAGCAAGCAACAAGGCAGGGTCCAAGCAGGAGTGAAGGTAAGCAGCATACAAGATCCGTAGGAAGATGCAAAAGGTGGAGGAAGGACTCTCAGATACAAGAGGCTGAGCCACTGCAGGCAGGAGCCTTTATACTGCCTATCCCAGCACAGGGGCAGGCTAATTGGTTGCACCTGGCGAAGCACACCTGCAGGCAATCGGCCACCTCCCTTTCTATTCCTGGGCTGGTGGAAGCAGGGCAAGTCCCTAGGGCTTCTGGGGGGTGTAGTTCCTTTGATAACCAATAGGAACAGCCAGGAATCGATGCTTGTAGCCAGGTGCATTATGGTATGCATAGTTTGTTGGAAATAATAATAAAGCACCAAAGTCTCGCAAATGGGAAATAAAGTTCCCAAAGTAAATATAGATGGATCCAAGAGTCTGTTGTAACTAAATGATAAACATATAGTCCAAATTGAGCGTAAATGGATGCGCCCATGGCGCAGGCATGACAGTTACAGTCATCTTCTTCTAAAATTGAGATGGAACTTATTGGCATCAAATGAAGTGCTTGTAAGGCAAGGTCTAGTACAAGTGGGCAATTCTATGTGTAGGTTTTGTGGGATGCCCGGAAAAGTGGAAACAATTAGACATATTCTACTTGAATGTCTGCTCTGGAAGCTGATCGGAGGACTCATATGGGGAGGCTCTGTAGTTCCTTAAGCATGCTGCCGCTGGACGCTTTGTGGAATCGTTGCATCTGTGTAAATAATACCAAGGATGGGTTGGAAATTGCATCCTTTGTGAAATCAAAACTCCACTTAGTAGAACGATGAGGCTATCTGGACTGGTGGATTGCTTATGAGCTTTTAAGAAGGAATTTAAATGTAATGAATGTTAGTATATGAGGTATTGTATTTCTTTGTGTTACAATAGAGCGCACAGAACAGACCATTGATTGATTGCATTTCCTTCTTTTCTCTTTTTTCTCTTCTTTTTTTCTTTAAAAGGAATGTAAATGTATTCAATTTTAGTATATATGAGGTACGATCTGTATTTATTTCTTGTTTCTTTTTTAAATAATTTTCCTTTTGCTTATTGTGTTCGTGAGTATTGTAAAAGTTTGAATAAACAAAAACAATAAACAAAAAAAATTCAAATGTGTTGTAAAGCGTTTAAGACCTACATTTCCTGCCAGTATAAGCTACATGACAACATTAAGCTGTTGCATAAGTGGAAAAACGATCCAGCTCGCTTGGCCAGGATGTTTGTGGGAGTAAGCCCATTGTGCTGGCGAGGGTGTGGGGAAAGCGCCTCATACTGGCATATGTGGTGGGACAGTGAGGTAGTGCAGATATATTTGGCGGAGGTGCTGGGGTGGAATAAGGAGGTGGAAGGGGTGTCTCGCCCTCTGCCCCCCTCACTGGTTTTCTTTTTCGGCTTAGAGGAGACGGAGGAGAAATTCAGGAACCTGCCACATATGGCACATTTTCTATACTTAGCAGCCAGAGCGGGTTTGGTGGTACACTGGAAGAGGGCGAGGCTGCCTCGTTTGGGGGAATGGGTGGAGAAAGCGAAAGATATTTATTTAATGGAAAAAATCAAAGCCGCCCTCCATGGAGGGAGCGGCAAGATAGGGACAAGTTGGCTGGGCTTCACTGCAAAATATCAGGGAGTGGGATAGCCCGCTGGGAGAAAATTGTGTTGGGGTAATGGAGTCATGGTTGGGGTAAAGAAGATCTGACTCCCTCTCTGATGTGCTCCCCCGAATTGGGGGAAACGTGGCCTCATGGGAAGGACAATAGCAAACCATACACACCGGACATGGTCTGTTAATTTATTTTTGTATTGTTTTTTATATTGTGGTTGTTACCTATTTATGGTTGTCTATGTGAATGATGCAGGGGGTTGTGGGGGGTGCGGTACTGGGGAGTGTAAGGAAGTCATGGAATCAATAATAAGACAGACACAAGTGACCACAGTTCAAGGGTGTTTATTGAACTTTAACAAGGGTATGATAAATGCCTATCTAGTCCTAAATCTACTGATGGGAGCAAGCTATGACCATCAATTAATAATAATACTGTCCTAGTGGAGTCTTGTCAAAATAAAAGGGCATATACCAAAAAAAACTATTGCCAATCCTAGGGTAATGTTCATGAAAAAGAAAAAAGTGTTCACAAAATGATATGTGAGGATGTTCAGGCCATTGGCCTCCCTTCCCAATGTTTTCAGCATGGGACAAGGTGGTTCACTCGAGCGTAGCACACTCTCTGGCTTCTTTGGCAACAGGTCACAGTTCCATTACCAGCATCAGGGCCTTCTGTGCCAAGACTCTTGATGCAGAGGGCCTGATGTACCAAAACAAATGAAAAGTTCCTTTCCTCTTACAAGCACTGAAGTTAGGTCATTCACTCTTCACCCTGGATCCCCCTCAGCCGGGCTCAGATGCCTTTTATACCACAATCGTTACTTTGGATCCCCTCTTCCGTACTCAGATCCCCTTCTCCAATGTTCAGAGAATATCCTTTCTCTGGTGACTCAAGGTTCACCCCGGATCCCCCTCAGCCTGGCTCAGATCCTTCCTTTTATACAACCAGTCTTCCTCAGCCGGGCTCTAACCAATTGCAGTTCGTATTAGCTATCAAAGACTTTCGAATGTGCACGTGAAGAAAATATAACTAACGTTATCCCTTTAAAATAAAAAATAAAAGACAATAATCCAAAACAGCTGCAACGCTCAAAACGTGATGACATCATCACACATGCACCGTACAAGCGTGATGACGTCATTGCGGCATCTACCAGCACTATAAAAGCCCACAAATTTGCCTGGGCTTCATGCAACAGATCTGCTGCATCCAGAGAAGGACAATTGGATCCCTCTAAAGTAGACTGCTACTTAACATTGTAAGGTAAGCGCTCTGCATCCCATATTGAATGAAAGTTAACTATCACCTTTAAGTAATTGTATTCTAGTTGTTTTGCCCACTCATTATAGCTAGAGAGTGTCTGTTCCTTTATCTTTTTCTACTCAGTGCCAGTAACTGAAAAGACTTGTGGCCTTATTACAAGTTTGCTGGTCCAGGAACTACGGTACCAGTAAGCTTGTCGGTACCGTAGTTCCCGGACCGGCAAACAACGAGTTGTGCTTGCGGGTGCCTTTCTGCCCACCAGGTCGGACGTGGCGGCAGAGCAGGACCCACGAGCACAGCATGTTGGATGCACTGGGACCATTATAAACGGTGCCAGTGTATCCAACCTCCCCATTCCCATTGAGCCCTATATCCCTATAGGACTCAATGGGAATGGGGAGTAATGGATTCCGGCCCCTGGCAATGGGGACATACAGGGTCTGCCAAGGTCGGAATGGCCCTATACGTCCCCATACGTCCCCAATGCAAGGGGCTGGAAAAAATGCAACTCCGGCAGCAGCCTTGCCTGTTTTACAGGCATGGCTACCGCCAGGGTTGTAATGATGCCCCTGGACTTTGAAAGACCTGTACATTTTAAATTTAAGAAAAATCGAAAGATAGCACACACCAGGATTCACAAGTGTGTAGCAATACGTGAATAACTATTATCCTAACCTACATTTGAGCTTTAAACAGCCAAAAAACAGATTTACCTTAAGAAATTAAAACATTTAAACAATTTATTTAGAAGAAATTTGATATAAGTAGGCTATTACGTTTAAGAAGTGCAAGTAAGACTTTTCTTTTCTTCATGTTTTTCTCACTTTGTTTACACAATCAACTTGTTTGTTCGCTCTTACTTTTACTTTGTATTATTTAAGGATACTCAAACACACCAAGGTTAAGTATGGTAAAGATCAGTTTCTTTTTATTAGATACTCTCCTGAGGATCCCTTTGACAATAAAAGGGTGAAACACGCGTAGAGAGTTCTGAATATGATAAAATATTAAAGAATGTACATATGAAAATGAAAAGAGTGGAATCAAGATTATTTGGCTCTCACCATATAAGGGTTCTACTAAACAGATGGTTTGGCTGGGAGTATACTCACACTATACTTTCTATTTTTAGCAATAAGGATACTAGTATAAACCCAATGCAGACAACCAATAACTAAATACCATAAAGAGAGACTCTGTTTGGATTTTCCCAAAGCAAAAGTCCCTTTTTGATTGCTATTGCTGTACAAACGTGAGTTCTATGGACATCTTTGGCTGAATTCTAACGAAAGATAACCGTTCTAAAAATCTACTAAATTTCATTAAATAATTAATTTAAACTCACGCATAGACACAATGGAGGAAGCATATCTCAACCGGGATGCAGAAGCTGAAGAATTATTCTTAAGGCACAGACAGTCAATGAACACAGGCCCCCACTCAAACACAAATACCTCACTCAGAAACCTTTTTGAACAACTAGAAATAGCCAGCAAGCAGGAACTGGTGAAGTGGCAGGAGATAAAAACTCTCAAAATGTACTTGAAAGTAGGACGGATACCCAGGGGTCTGATGATCTATATATTCCATTCATTTGAAGAAGAGGACAAACAAGCTCTCAGTGAATGGGAAGAGCTCCTAGTAAATAATCAAAGGAAATGATGATTCGTATTATTAGTCAATTTGCGGTAACCCATGAAAGGATTACCAAGGAAATACAAAACATAAAAGCACAAATTGACAAGCTCAACCATCCGAAATTGATTTCTAAGAACTACCAGAAAATTATGAATATTTAGCCAACTATACAAAAGAACTTAAACAGAAAAAACAAAAGAAATGTATACGTGATTAGAATGATTATATAGAAAAAAGGGTCTACACATTTCAAAGAAAATATGAACAAAGGTATTCTCCAAAGGATAAACAAATGTGGACAAAACCTAGACTAACCCCTCATGGATCACCACTGTCCTCAGACATTGAATCCGCAAGTGACACTGAAACAAGACCAAGTAAAGATTTAGCAACTGAAACTACCCAAACAAAAAGAAATCAATGAATGTCCTTTTTTGTAGGAACTAAGGTGCCACAAAAGAAGTACACGTACAACTGCACCAATTCCAAATATAAACCCAAGATTAAACCCAAATATTTTGACAACTACCGCAAGCGGAATAGAGGTAAGAGAGGAGGGGCAAAAGAAGCAAGGAAAATACCCTCAGGGAATGCAAACAAGAGCAAAGCAAAGAGGAAACACAAGATAGCTCTGATCCTTAACATCTCAGATCTAGAAATTGATGAACACCTAAATTCGGCACTAAACAAGGGACTCTCTTTCAGCCCCTCATGTCATCTTGACTATTTTCAAACTCAATTAGACCTTTACAAATTCTATAGACGTTTGAAAGTTAAGACATTTTTTGAAGAAACACCAAGAAATAAACTCAACAAAGCTACAAAGGAGTTACCATCTGCTGTTACAATAGAGTGCACAGAACAGACCATTGATCTACTAAATCTAGCTGGAGACGAAGTATTCACAGTCGAGCAATTTCTTGAAGAACAACAAATTGATACCTTTCTTTCAAACCTAAATCTAGATTTATTCCAATGTTTAACTCTAATAATGTGAAAGATCTATTTCACATGGCAATCAGAGAGGAATTACGTACCAACTACCTTTTGAACAAAAGAGGAAAAATCCTACACAATCTCACATTGAAAGAACGACAAGCGGTACAAGATCTAGCTAAAAATGAGAACATCAAGATGGCAGACAAAGGTGGAAAGGTAGTGTTAATGAATAGATCAGACTATGTTGAAGAGGGTCGAAACCACTAAATGACCCAAGCTGTTATGAAAAACCTAACCACAATCCTTTACCGGCACTAGTAACCAAATCAAATAAAATGAGTAAAAACTGGCTGGTCAAAGGCTTGTTATCTGAAAAAGAGTTTGACTATATGAATATACAGTTCCCCATAACGGCCACAATCTATTCTTTGCCTAAAATACACAAGCAATATAATACATTTCCCCCTTGATGCCTCATCATAAACGGTATAGGTTTACTCTCAGAAAGAATCTAGCAGTATATTGACATTCACCTTCAACTTCTCACTATGCATCTGGCCTCATTTATTCGTGACACTAAACACATAATACAACAACTGGATTCTTTACCCTGGCAAGAAAATTACAGATTCGTCACCTTGGACGTTGTCTCACTGTACACCAGCATAAAACACGATTTAGGCATAAAAAGTGCAGATTTTTTCCTAAAAACTCAGTCAATATCTTACAAAGAGCAAAACAACATGATACTACAGATGTTAAGCTTTGTCCTCAGCAATAACATTTTTTGCTTTGAGAAATTGATTTAAAAGCAACTCCAAGGATCTGCCATGGGGTAAAAATGTGCCCCATCGTATGCATACCTTTTTATGGGTTTCTTTGAACTCAATTATGCCTGGAAACATGTGGCCTTTAACAACCCCAGAAACAACGTTTTCTGGAGTCGTTATATCGATGACATCATCATGATCTGGGAAGGAGAAACTATGGAGCTAACCTCATATGTAAAATATCTTAATGATAATGCATACAACCTACAATTTACCATGAACGAAAGTAAAGACAGAATTTAATTTCTAGATCTAGAACTTTATGCAGACCAAAACAAAATTTGGACAAATCTCTTTACAAAACCCACAGCGGGTAACAGCATTTTACATGCTAGTAGTAACCACCCAAAACATGTGACTGCTAATATTCCATATAGAGAAATTGTAAGACTGAAAAGAAACTGTAGTACACAGTCAGCATATAAGACCAATATCGATCAAACAATAAGGAAATTCAGCCAACGAGGATACAAACATTGCAAACTCAGAGAATCAATAACGAAAGCTGAACAAATTACAAGAGAATTCTTATTGAAAGACAGGCCTAAAAATACAAAACAAATACAAACTACCAAATGTATCACTACCTACAGTTCGGATGCATCAACTATACAGAAAATTCTCAACAAATATTGGAGGAAATTGGGGGCGTGGCTATGGAGCCATGTAGTAGGCAGAGCTGTTCTGGAGCTCCCGAGGATCCGACCGCTATCCTGCTAATGCCCGTCGCTTGTGCCATCAAAAATGTGTCAAAAAACAGGCTAACGTATGGGAAATTACACTGCACGGAACGAGATGTCCAGCAGCTGCTACAAAGTTGCACTGGCGAAACTGAGCGCACTAAGAAGAACGAACGGGAACACAGAACACAGCAACAAAATGGCTGCTTCAAAGAACAATGGGCTCGGGAGACCGAGAGCAGCGGAGTAATGCGAGCGCCGACTCGCACAGGAGCCGTAACAGACGATCCCTGGGAAGTGCACGATTGCCGGCAGGAGACAGAGCAAGCTGGCATTCCAAAGCCAGTTGGCCCTGTGAATGCGCAGACCGAGGCCCCCACATGCAGATGCTTTGATCCTGGGCACCCAATCAGCACTAGAGGAATAGCCGCAGCGCCGGAGCAGATGCATAAAGCAGAGGATCGGGACATGGTCCGCCCGCCCCAGAGTTGAAAGCAGCACAGGGGCGGGTCGGTGACAGAGCGAGGACCGGCTGCACCCGCTGCGGTGGGAGCCCCCACTCAGCCGCGCCTAATATCTGGCCGCGACATGGGGAGGAGACACAGTCAATGCAGGAGAAGCATTGAACTGCACCAGAGGAACGGGACCTCCGGCAAACCATGGGGCGCTGCTATAGCACAGAGCCCAATAATCAGGAGCAGCAGACACAGTGATAATGCAGCTGAGCCCCACATAATACATGTGCAGGAGCGTACGCTAACACCAAAACGAGGCGGGCCACACTGTATGGAGGCCTAAGTGTAAAACACCAAGAAAGGCATGGCGCAAAAAGCAGCTGGCATAGAAGAGCCTACAGACAAGGCACAGCTAGGGTCTCTCACAAATGGGAGACAAGGATGGGGTGAAACGGGCACCAAGGAATAGAAGGGACACTGGCGCCAGCGCAACGTGCAAGGAGACCACAAGACACAGTACCCCAAAATACCTGAGGCTGACCACCCTTACCGTCAGTGCAAGACCACTGCACCAGGGGAACAAGGGACATAGAGGAATGAGACCCTAATAGAGCGGGGAAAGCAAAGCGAATAACGCCTCACACCTGGAGAGACGCACCACGCCTACGCAGAGAATAGCCCCCGGACAATCCCTGGCGCCAATCAGGAGAGTGGGCGCAAACACAAGGAACACTAGCCCTATCCACCTAGACTTGCGGCGAAGGAACACTAAGAGTTGGCATCTAAGCTACCCAAGTCGAAGGAGAAACAGCCCAAATTGGAGGATTTCACCAAAACCCCACACATAACGGAAGGTGCCAGGAACAAGGAGAGGAATGCACAGGGGGACGCATCGCCAAAATGTGGCGATCGACAGATACTGGAAGCAATCGCAGACCTGAAAGCGACATGGGAAACCAAATTGGAGGCGGCCATGACTACTCTCACAATGTCGCTGGAGGCCAAAATCGACGCGGTTCAGGTGGACATCAACTTACTGAGGCAGGATGTAAGGCCGATAGCGGAACTCACAGGAGCACTGGAGAAGGAAGTGAAAGCAAACACAGCAGCCTGCGTGCTGCACACCGCAGAGATTCATGCACTGCGACAACAAGTGGGCAACTTGGAAGATAGACCTGTGGAAGCCGAAGGACGCGCACGAAGGAACAACATATGGATCGTGGGCCTCCCGGAAAGCCAGGAGGGATCAAACCCTACTGAATACATCAAGACAATGCTACTGCAAGAAATAGAAGGGGGGGAGGTGCTTACTCAAGGTTTTGCAGTGGAGAGAGCACATAGAGCCTTGTCAAGAAGACCCCCCCCCCGGGGTCTCCCCCGAGACCAATCATAGCCAAGATATTGAACTATCGTGACAGAGAGAAGATCTTGGAATATTTTCGCAAAGCCGGCACGATACAAATGTCCTCGACACCCATCACCACCTACCCGGACTATACACTGCAAGTACAAAGACGGCAGATGAACTTCAAGATAGTGAAGAAAAGGCTTCGGGAAGCGGGCCTCAAATACATGTTGATGTACCCGGCAAAGTTGAAAGTGTTCCACGGGAACCAAGCAATATTTTTTGAGACCCCGGAGGATGTGATGGAGTGGCTGGATACACAGAACTGCCCGACGGGGACGGTGGACCAGAAGGAAGGCCGAATGGAGAAATGAGGCGCTGGCTCGAGAGACTGAGGTGTTGTGTGATCTGAGACATTGGGACTGGATTATAGACCTGTGATGCAAGTAGGAGGCAGGCAGAACTCGAGGTAGAGATGGTTCGGGAGGGACAGAGGACCTGACCTCACACCCCAGTAGTTAGTTTAGTTGGGATACCAGTAGTAAGGTAACCCCCTGCTGGGCACCTAGTACCGGGTTAGCCAGGGTAGGGCCAAATGAGGGATCGCCTGAGATCCAGGGATGGGGCTGAGCAACAGTTGGGGCAGGGAAGGGAGGGGTGTGGGAGGGGAGTTTGGGAGTTTGTTGTGGGGGCTGAAGGGGGTACGAGCTTACACCCACGTGCTACTAGACAAGGGACGGGATAAGGATGATAATGGGAGACCTTAGAATAGTAA
Source organism: Ambystoma mexicanum (assembly GCF_040938575.1). NCBI lineage: Eukaryota > Metazoa > Chordata > Amphibia > Caudata > Ambystomatidae > Ambystoma > Ambystoma mexicanum. Next base: position 413,285,378 of record NC_090934.1, on the reverse strand, counting down.
CCTGGAATGTCAGGGCACTCAACAGCTATCTGAAGAGAAATAAGGTAATGATGTACCTGAGAAGGTAAAAAGTGGACATAGCCTTATTACAAGAAACCCACCTCACCAAAGAGAAACAAGAGTCCGGGTCCGGGTAGACAGAATGGGGACCTACCGGGTCATTCTGACCTTGCAGGACCCGGTAGGTCCCCATTCTGAATACCATTCCCCATTTCCATTTGAGCCCCTATAGGGCTCAAAGGAAATGGGGAAGGAGTAAATAACGGGCCCGCAAATAGCGGGCCCGTTATTAGCTCCATGGTCCCTTAACGGGTCCCGCTAAGGACAGCTGGTCAGACCAGCCGTTCCTGGTAGGACCCGCTAATGGACCTCGGAATGTGGCGGTAGGAGGTTAACGGCACCAGCATCCTTACCGGTGCCGTTAACCCCCTACCGCCATACTCGGAATGGCCCCCACTATATAGTAAAATCAGTCCTCACATAGGATGCGCGGTTATATGGGGAGGGGACTTCAATTGCACGCTGAACCCCAAAATGGACAGATCAGACATGAAACTAGATAAGCCCACCCCCGCAGCAAAAACACTACAAGCCCTGCTGAGAGACTTTAGGCTGGAAGACATATGGAGACAGCAACACCCGAATGATAGGCACTACTCACACTATGCCGCCCCACAAAACCTGTACATGATACTGGATTACATGTTCGCCACTCCGGAACTTGTTGGGGAAATGACGGGTTCAGAATATAAGGCGAGAATACTATCGGACCACTCCCCTCTGGTCCTGGCGTGGTGACATCAGCCCCCCAGACCCAGGATCCCAACATGGAGGCTCAGAGCTGAGGCATTGAAGGACACCACATTCCGAGAGGACCTAAGGGATATGATAATTTGGTATTTTGGAAATAATACTGGAAGCGTGGAGTCAGTGGGTACCCTATGGGAGGCCTTTAAGGTGGTAGTGATGGGGGCGGCCATATCCAAATCTAGAGGGCTCCAAGGGGGTATAGTGCGAGAGTTACAGGAGACAGAAAAGAAACTAGAAGTAATTATGAAAAGAGGGGGCACCTCACAGGAGGATGCCGAACATGTGAGCCAATTATAACAGGCATGTGGTGGGCACTGGGAGAGGTTATGCAACCTGAATTACACAAAATACATTAAAAGACAACACACAGAGGGAGACAAACCGGGGAGGCTGCTCGCATGGCTATACAAGAACGAGACACCTATATTAGCAAATAGAGAGAACGGGAGAAGCGGGCCAAGTCTGGAACACCCAGGAGAGCTTGAACGAGGGATTCCTTAGATTCTACAAACACCTTTATGAACATGCAGGAGAGATGGCAGAGCAGGAGACTCAGGAGACGCTAGAAGACATAGGATTACCTAAATTGAGTGAGGAAGACAGGGAGAACCTAGATGCCCCAATCACAATAGAGGAATTAGAGACGGTGGTAATGCATCTGCCCGCGAGCAAATCCCCTGGGACAGACGGGCTCCTTAGCAAATTCTATAAAACGTATAGGCAAGAAGTGCTCCCCCGCTATTGGCAATGCTAAACGAGGCCTTCGAGAAAGGGAGACTGCCGGAATCTCTGAGGGAGGTGGTAATCATTCCACTCCTCAAACCTGACAAGCCTAGCAAATACTTTGGGTCGTACAGACCACTATCCAGACCACTTTTACCGTCCTAAACCAGGACGGTAAAATTGTCACGGCTGTGCTGGCGAACAGACTTAAGCGGGTAATAAATAAACTCGTACACCCCGATCAAAAGGGATATGTCCCAGGTAGAAGCATATCCGATAACCACAGGAGGCTCCACCATATCATAGAACAGGCGGAGGGCGACCCAACTGAAATAGCAGTAGTATCGCTAGATGCAGTGAAAGCCTTCGACTCCGTAAGGTGGCCTTGGATGATGGCGGCCTTGAAAGAATACGGGATGGGACCAGGTTACCTGCGGTGGGTGAAAATGCTGTATAGCTCCCCAACAGCCAGGGTCAAAACGGGAGAGATAATTTCAGATAAATGGCAATTTAGCAGAGGCACGAGACAGGGCTGCCCATGGTCCCCGATGTTGTACATCCTTGCACTAGAACCGCTAGCGATCTATATGAGACAGCAGTATGAAGAAATAGGGGTTTACACTAAAGGGGGACCGCACTTGACATCATTGTGGAGGATAGCGTAACGGCAATGTGCGCGCCTTGGAAGCAAGACAACACGAAGCAACACAGGTTCGATCCCCGGGTCCGCGCTTAGAAACCTCTGGGTGTTTAAGCGCGTTATAAATACGCAACTAAGACAAAAAAAAATAATTACGCAAATGAAAAAAAATGAACAATTCCTGTAACAGCACCTCGATGCCCGCGGGCTGTGTGAGCGCTTTAAAAATGCAAATAAATAAAATTGTATGCGGATGATATGCTGCTATACCTGCGGTACCCAGAGGAAAACTTGCAATACATCTTGGAGGTGATGGAGCGCTACGCGACTCTCTCGCGTATAGCGGTGAACCCCAGAAAATCGTGCATGTTCCCCTTGGGAAGGTACAGAGGAGTCCCACAGGAGAACTTACTTATCTTGCAGATAGCCTGGCAGACCAGAACATTCAGATACCTGGGGATTAACATATTTCACACAGTTGTAGACGAGCACAAATGTAACACGGAGAGGGCAGTAGAAGGTATCAAGAGCAGCATGGGGTTCTGGGCAAAGCTCCCCCTAGCCATGGTGGGGAGGGCGGTCTTGCTTAAGATGGTGGTCCTGCCTAGGTTATTACATTTTTTCGCAAATATCCCACACATGTTGCACATACGCTTTTTTATTAAAATCCAGAGTTTATGCAGAAGTTTCCTGTGGCACAACTCCAAAAACAGAGTGGCCCTATGGAAATTACAGAATATGTACGACAGAGGGGGTATAAACCTGCCGAACTTTGAGATATACCACTTGGCAGAGCAGTTACAATATGTCGGCTGTCGGAAGACTATACAGCAGAATCTGGATTGCTGAGGGGTGAACGTGACCCAAAAGAACTGATATGGCTACCCAAACCAGAGTTGCATGGGCGATTGAGATTGCTGGAACAGGGCTGGAAGACATGGCACAAAGCGTGTCGAGCTATGGGAAACCTGACCCCATGCTCCCCGCAGGCGCCACTTGTGGCGCTACGCGGGGTGGATGAGCAACTGAGGAAAGGGATCCGCAAACACTGGGAGCTGGTAGGCCTAGAGACCTTGGGAAATATATGGCAAGAGGGGAATGCACTGGACTTCCAAACGATAGTGGAGGAAACTGGGGTACATACGGGGCAATATATAACATATACTAAAATAGTTAAACGGGTGACGTGGTCCGAAATAGCACTAGCAGAAAAAACGGATACTGCCATAGAAACGATGTATGTTATCTCGGAGGGAGGGCATGAAATATCCTGGATTTTACGAACTGGTGATGTCTAGAATGGGTAAGGAGTTGCTCCAATTGAGACGGGACTGGGAGGAGGAAGCAGGAGTACCTATGCAAGACGGGAAGTGGAAAAGAGCTCAGAGATATTATAAAAAGGTGTCTAGGAATGTGAGGCTGCAGCAGATTCAGATTCAGTTATATGTCACCCATAGGGTGTATATAGGGCGTATATGACCCCCCGAAAGATCGCTAGATTTGGGAGTACAGAGGTACATAAATGCCCCAAGTGCGGGGAGGTGGATGCCGGGATGATCCATATGTTCTGGGCGTGCCAAAGGTGGGAATATTCTCAGAGTAAATTAAGCTACAACTATCTGAAAAGGGAATTAAGATAGATGTGGAATCCGTGTCGGCATGCATGATGGGGGGATTCACCAGACCACGCAACCTGAAACATGTGTGCAAACTCAAGGATCTGGCCTACATTCTGGCCAAAAGGAGAATAGCCATGAGCTGGAAAGCAGGCCATAGACCCAGATTAGAGGTATGGTGGAACGATCTCCTGAAATGGGCAGACGCTGAGGCAGCCAGCAGAGGGGAGGATAATGAAGTGGGATCTCTGATAGCATGGAGACAAATGGTAACCACATTGTCGGGATCCTCCCATGCCAATTCCAGCAAATATGACACATCCGAGAACAGCGAAGGGGATGAACCCTAAGAGAAAGGAAGAACTCATGTGGAAGCTCGAGTTAAAGCGGGGGGAGGGAGGAAGACAGTAATAAATAATACACAAATGTATGCTAAGAAGCTTGTTACCGAAAATGTCGGGTGTGATGGTTATGTTTTGTTTGTTGTAAAAATCTATAAAATGTGTTTAAACAGGCCACCAAGGGGCGCACAGGCAATGGCTGCCTGAGTGCACAGCTCCCGCCGAGGCCCGGGAATCCGAGGGGATTGAGCCCCCCCTGAGACCCCCACGCGTGCACAACTTGGGAGACCGACTCGGCACCCCCCCCACCCCCCCGACGAGCGAAAGAACGGAGCTTGAGCTCCCCGGGGAGCCGGAGTTCGCAACCCGCGGCGCCTGGGCGGGTGACGCAGCAGGACAGGAGCGGCCTCGGGACCGCGAGCGAGGCGGTCTCTCCCCGGGCGCACACGGCACCCCAGCCCGGCTAGCCCTCACTCCCCCCATCAACAGCCCCCCCCCTCAGGGTGTGGGGAACGACCCGGTTGGGGTCCGGGCCCCCGGGACTTCGGGGACGCGGCCGCGGGTCGGCCCTCTCCGCCCCTCCCCCCGCGGGCCAAACCAGAGCACAGAGCGCCGGGGCGACCCGCGCGGCCCGCGCGGTGAGGAGTCGGCATCAGGGGGTCTGGAGCGGCGCCCCTGGGGAGTCGGCGTCCGCCCCCCCCGGGAGTGAGGTGAAGGAGCAGGGCTGCCCCCCCCACCCCCCCCCGGGGACAGCAACGCAGGTGTTTGCGGCCCGCCGGAGCCCAATTCAGCAGAGCAGGGGGAGCCCCGGTGGGCCGGGGACTCGCCCCCCCACAGGTGAGCGGCCCGAGCGGGGTGGAACCCCAGGAGCAGGAAGACCAAAGGTGGGGACTGTGGACCAGGGCCCCCCCCCCGAGACAGCACGGCCTGAAGCGGGGGTGACCAGGGTGCGAGGCCCCCGCCAGCAGCCGGTGGGGCGTGTGCCCGCCCAGGGGTGCCCCCCCCCAGGACTCACGGCGCGAGCCACAACGTCCTCCCCCCCTCGGATTGGAAGGTCGGGCCCCCTTGAACCACCATCCCCCCACCTCAAGGAGACCGGAGGAGGCCCCAGAAGACCACGAGGCGCTTGAAAAGGGTGTGAGGCCCCTGCCTGGGAACAGGTGGGGCGTGTGCCCGCCCCCCCGGAATTTGTCACCCCTCTTGGGACACCTGTGGAGCGCACAACCCAAGTAAGGTAGGACTGGCCAGCAGGGGAACCCCTGCCCCCCGCCGGGGCCGCGGGGATCCAGACGACAGGACACAGGAAAGAACCACATGAGCTGGAGGGAAGCCTTGCAGAGATACCGCTTCCAGGGGGTTGTAAGAGGTGACAAAGGCTTAACCCGCGAAGGGACCATGGCCCAATCTGGGGACGCCACCCCCTCCTCGGCGGCAATGGAAAGGGGCTTCGCCTCGATCCTACAGGAAATAAGGGACATGCGCTCCGACATTGCCCAGAAATTTGAAAAAATGGACCAGAGGGTGGACAAGATTGAGGACAGGCTGCTACAGGTCGAATCCAACCAATCCTCCACAGCAGTCCAAGACATACAATATAGCATGAGGCTGGAGGCCCTGGAGAAGAGGGACGAGGAGAGGGCCCGGCAGATGGATGATTTCGAAAACAGGGAGAGGAGGAACAACCTCAGAATCTTTGGGGTGCCCGAAATGGAGGGGGAAACGGAGAGGGACGTCACCCGAGCAGTACGAGACATCATCACTCTCTTGTTCACGGAGGAAATGACAACCGAGCCAACTTTCGACAGGGTGCACAGGGCGGGGGGCAGGGCCGGGGCCCCCCGGTCGATTCTGGTCCGGTTTCACTACTACTCGGAGAAGACAAAGGTGTTGGAGGAGGCCAGAAAGGCTAGGGAAATCACCTACAACATATACCAAGATCTCTCCGCCTACACGCTGGCCAGGCGTAGGATGTGCCGCCCTCTCACACAGGTGCTTAAGGAAAAGGGAGTGCGCTACAGATGGGGCTACCCCTTCTCCATGACTTTCGAATACATCGGCCAAAGATCGACCCTGATCACGGAAGAGGACATAAGGGGAGCCATACAAGAATATGCAGAGGACACAAACCCCCGGAGGGGCCCATCGGGGCCGGAGCACGGGAGACCCGGCGGCCCTGGTCCGTCCGGCGAGAGGAGAAAGCGCACCGGCGCGAGGAAATTCAGGAAAATGAACACCCCCTCACCATCAAAGGACGGAGAACGTAACGACTCTGAGGACTGAGCACGGGGGCACCCTGGTGTGCCCTGGTCGGAGGGACGCAGACTCAGAGGATTCACTACTATCAACGTCCCTACGACCTGCAAGTAGGTGGGGTTCGCAGAGGGGTCACAGACGCGGGGGATCTTAGGGGGCTCAAGGAGATGAGCTTCTAATGCAGATTGCCTGGCCAAGGCGGGCAAGCTGATGGTTCGGCCAAAAGCCAGCAATGGCACAACTACTTGACTGGACGCCGGGGCAGGGGTGGGGGGGACCACGGGATGTGGGGAAGTTCAGTTACGGTTCGGGGAAGGGGGGCAGTTGGGGTTTTGTTTTAGGCCCACCCGGGGGGAGGGGGCGGGGGGAAAAGGGGAAGACAGAGTTGATACAACGGAGCACACGGGGAGGAGCGCAGGGAAAGAGTTGACCGAGAGAGAGGAACATAGTGACCATGGCTGACAGGCTGCCCGCCCTGGGGGTGGGCTCACTTAATGTCCGTGGCTTAAATACCCCCACCAAGAGGTCCCTGCTCTGCAGGGAATTTAGAAGGGCACACCTGGATTTTCTCTTCGTTCAAGAGACTCACTGGCCACAGGGGAAGGAGCCCAAAATGCGGGGAGGGGGAATTGGCGAGGTTCACAGTGCATCCCACAGGTGCAAAAAGAGAGGGGTCGCCATCCTAGTAGCAAAACATGTGGGCTTCGAGAATGAAGCCACGCTGAAAGACCCTGGGGGCCGTTATCTGCTGGTGCGGGGGTCCCTGCAGGGGGCCCCACTGACCCTAGCTGCCATCTATGCCCCAAACGAAGGCCAAGCCCAATTCTGGGAGGAGGTGGGGGACAAACTCAAATACTTCATCCATGGCACGGTGGTGGTGGGGGGGGACTTCAACATGGTTCTGGACCCCATCCTGGACAGGAAACGTGCATGCCCGCAGTCCTCCATGGCTGCGGACGAGATCATGGCGCGCACCTTCCAAAAAGTCAACCTAGAACTGGGCCTGTTGGACACAATCCCCGTCCCCAGAACAGACTCCCCCTCCTTTACATATTACTCAGCCATCCACATGTTGTTCTCCAGGATAGACTACATCCTGGTAGACGAGACCCTACGCTCATTTGCCTCGGGCCACAGGGTAGACCCCGTCCCCTGGTCTGACCACGACTTGGTCCGAGTTACTATAGCAAGGGGCGGTCTACACAAACGCAGAGGGAGATGGAAGTGCAACGACTCCCTGTTAAAGGACGAAGTCCTATCCCAGGAGGTCCTCGAGGCCATCACGGAATTCTTTGAACTTAATGACAACGGGGAGGTGGGTTCACATACCCTCTGGGACGCCTTTAAGGCGACCTTCCGGGGAACCCTGATTAAAATGGGAGCCCAGAAAAAAAGGCAAAGGGAGGGCCAGGAAAGGTACCTCAGGGAGAAAATCGCCCTACTCCAACCTGGGGGTCCCCCAACAGTTCTCCTAGACCGCGATCAGGTGACCGCATTGGACGACTACAGACTCCAATTGAAGGATCTCCTTCTCCACAAGACGGAGAGGAGTCTCCAACTGATCAAACAAAAGTACTATGAAAAAGGGGACAGGGCGGATAGGATTCTGGCTTGGAAACTGAGGGAGGTGCAGAGAAGCCAATTAGTGAAAGAGGTCAAGAACGAGGTGGGAAAGGTAGGCTACGACACACCCCACATTGGCAAAGCCTTCCACCAATATTATGAGAAACTATACTCGTCCGAGTACAATGGGGAGGAGGCAGAGATGGTGGGGTTCCTGAATTCAATCCAGATCCCGGCCCTGACCAGGGAGATGGCGGAGGGGTTGGAGGGCCCTGTGACCGAGGACGAGGTAGAGCGAGTGATTGGAGGGATGAAGGTGGGCACTTCCCCGGGCGAGGATGGTTACTCGGTTTACTTTTACAAAAGGTTCCGCTCGACCCTTTCCCACCACTTGGTAAAAGTGTTCAACGCGGTGCTGGAGGGGGGGTCCCTTCCGGACTCCATGATGGAGGCAATTATTGTGGTGCTCCCCAAGGACGGCAGGGACCCTAGGTATTGCTCCTCCTACCGACCCATCTCCCTGTTGAATGTTGATGTGAAGATTTTGGCCAAGGTGCTTGGGGGACGGTTGGAGGGGGTCTTGCTGAAGCTGGTCCACGGCGACCAGGTAGGATTTATTAGGGGGAGACAGGGCTCAGACAACATCCGGAAGACTATAGACCTGTTGCACTATGCCCAGAGGTCAGATTTGGACGCGAGCGTCCTGTCCCTAGATTCGGAAAAGGCGTTCGACAGGCTGGAGTGGAGATTCATGGAACTTACCCTCCAGAAAATGGGCTTTGGTCCACACATCAGGGACTGGGTGGCGGCTTTATACAGGGCCCCTAGGGCCAGGGTCCAAGTCAATGGTGGGTTGTCAGAGCCCTTCCCCCTGTCGCGGGGGACAAGACAGGGATGCCCACTCTCCCCTCTAATCTATGTCCTCTCCATGGAACCCCTAGCCATAGCAGTCAGAGCTCACTCAGAGATTAAGGGGATTAAGAGGGGGGAGGTGGAATTCAAGCTCTCCCTGTTCGCAGATGATATCCTGGCTTATTTAGTAGACCCGAGATTCTCGCTCCCCCCGCTCCTCTCCCCAATGGCTACCTTCGGGCGTTTCTCTGGTCTCAGGATCAATGCGTCCAAATCAGTCCTGCTCCCTATGAGAACCCGGGACCCGGGCTTGGACGCTCTCGCCAGCCTGGAAGGAATAACGGTTGGGAAGGCCTCCATTCGATACCTGGGAGTCCTCCTCACTCGGGACCTAACCAATCTAGCCCCTGCTAACTACGACCCCGTTGTGTCAGGAATCACTGCAGATTTAAGGAGGTGGAGGTCAATGATTCTGTCTTGGTACGGCCGCATGACGGCTGTGAAAATGAACATTCTCCCGCGACTACTATATCTTTTCACCGCCCTCCCATCTGTAGTCCCTGACCGGACCTTCAGAGTCCTTCAGAATGCGGTGCGGGAGTTCATATGGCAGGGTAAGACCCCGAGAACTGCCAATAGGGTCCTGACCTTACCGAGGGAGGAGGGAGAGTTTGGGTTACCAGACTTTCAACTCTACTTCCGGGCCGCCCAGCTACGCGTCCTCCTAGAACACATGAAAGAGGGGATGGGCACTTACTGGTCATATCTGGAGGACATGGACGCTCACCCACTGAAGATTCGAGACCTCCTTTGGGACCCTAGCAAGTTTATTCCGAACAGACTCAAATCCCACCCAACCCTGGGAGTCCTCTGGACGATCTGGAGGGAGGGCCCCCAGACGGAACACCTAACATCGTGGCCATCACCGATGTCCTCCCTTTGGGGTCACCCCCTCAATCTGGGAAGCAGGGGGTTCCGCAACGCCCAGTCGTGGTCCGACCTGGGAATGGAGCGGGCGGGGCAGATGTTTAGGGAAGGAGAATTCCGGCCATATGAGGAACTGAGGGACGCCCTCGGTCAGGGGTCCCTCTCCATATTTGAACACATCCGCCTGAAGGGAATTCTATGTGACCAGGCTGGGGGCCACAACCTGAAAAGACAGCTGACCCCCTTCGAGAAACTCCTGGACTCGGCAACCTCCAGGAAGGGTGCGGTATCAGGGATGTACAAGCTACTGAACATGGTTAACCTAGGGGAGAGAAGGGGGTTCCGCTCGTTCTGGAATGACTTAGCGGGGGATGAGATCTCGGAGGACGCCTGGTCGAGAATATTTAAAATAGCCTTCCATGGGAACTTATTCACGGCGGACATGGAACACAACTTCAAGATCCTACAGGGGTGGCACAGAGATCCAGTGAAGTTGGCTAAAATGTACATGGGAGTGTCCCCCGCATGCCCAAGGGGATGTGACCAGGACGGTACGAGAGGGCACATGTGGTGGCACTGCCCGAAAGCCCAGGCATACTGGGAGAAGGTGAGGGGCTGGATCGCCGAAGTTTCTGATGAGCTTCTCCCCCAGTACCCCCTGACAATGCTGCTGGGCCTCCCCCCGGAGGACACGGACATACCCCGATACCCTAGGATGTGGGAGACAATGTTAAGGGCGGGAAGGGTTGCACTGGCCCAGAAATGGAAGAGCCTGGAGACCCCTTCGAAGGAGGACTGGCTAAAAAAGGTAAAAAACATGTACCTGATGGATAAACTGACGTCAATGATGAACAATGACTTGGGCTCTTTCCATGCAAACTGGTACGGGGCACAGCAGACATGGGGCTGGGACGTGCATTGATCCTCAGGGGGGACAAGGAGTGGACAGGGCCCTTGGCCCGGGGGACGATGGTAGTTCATCAGCCATTCAAATAGTCAACGCTCTCGCTCTTCCTGGAGCTCCAGACTTTCGGAGCTTACATAGCGGCTCCCCAGCAAAACGTTTCTATGAGGACTAAGTTTTTTGGTTTTTCCCTTTTTTGGGGGGGGTGGGTCCGTTTGGGGTGGGTGAGGTTTGGGCCTGTTACTCGCACAATTTGTGAAAATGTTTTGCGCCTTTTTGTTATATTATGAAAATGCCAATAAAACAAAGTTGAAAAAAAAATGTGTTTAAAAAAAAATATTGGAGGATATTGAAATTAGACAACAATGTTGGGAAACACATAGATGAAGCACCACGCATATGTTATGGGAAAGCACCAACCTTGAAGACCATGATAAACCCAAGCCATCTGAAACCTTTAAAAACAAAAGATCTCAGGAGTTTACTGAATCAGAAGCCCTTATATGGTACCTACAGATGTGGAAACTGTAAGCTTTGTCCACAAGTTGAAAATGGAACAGAAAGTATCACTTTGTCAAATGAAAAGAGAAGCAAATATCACTGTAATAGCAAATATGTAGTGTATGGAATAAAGTGCATCTGTATGAAATTTTACAATAGGAGTACCATTAGATGCCTAAAAATCAGAGTTTTTGAACATCTCTGGGCAATCAGAAATAAAGACTTAAGATATCCCCTTGCAATGCATTGTAATACGGAACATCTACTTAGAGGTGGAAACAAAGATTTAGTACTGAGGCAAAAAGAAGCAAAATGGATATGCCTCATGGACACTTGTGGCACAGGTTCAAATTGTGACAATTTGGGGTTAATTCATAGAATTCAGCGCACAAGTGGCGCACGCGGCTGGCGCACAGTGTGCGCGTGCGCTAAAATACATTTCCGCGCACAGCGTATTCATGGATTCCAGCCACCAAAACCAGCCGTGGCGCACAGTGGCGCAGCGACCCTGCAGCAGCGCCAGTTACGCCCCCAAGAACGCCTCTTGCGCAGGGAAAAGCCATCAATATACCCAATCCAGCGCAAAGGGCTGTGCTAACCCTGTACCAGCACGGCAAGCGGGCTACGTGTATCACTGGGGTGCGCGGGAAGTACCTCACGTGACTGGCCCCGTGCGAGCAGGGTACGCGTATTTCAGGGGTGCGCGGGAAGTACCACACGCGATTTCCGCAGGGTACGCGTATCTCAGGGGTGCGCGGGAAGTGCCACACGCGATTTCAGCAGGGTACGTGTATTTCAGGGGTGCGCGTGAATTTCCACACGCGATTGGGCCCGTGCGAGCAGGGCACGCGTATCTCAGGGGTGCGCGGGAAGTGCCACACGCGATTTCAGCAGGGTACGTGTATTTCAGGGGTGCGCAGGAATTTCCACACGCGATTGGGGGTACGCGTATCGCAGGGGTGCGCGGGAAGTGCCACACGCGATTTCAGCAGGGTATGTGTATTTCAGGGGTGCGGGGGAAGTTTCACACGCGACATCAGCAGGGCACGTGTATTTCAGGGGTGCGCGTGAATTTTCACACGCGATTGGGGGTACGCGTATCTCAGGGGTGCGCGGGAAATTCCACACGCGATTTCATCATGGTACGTGTATTTTGGGGTGCGGGGCAAGTTTCACACGCGACATCAGCAGGGCACGTGTATTTCAGGGGTGCGCGGGAAGTTCCACACGCGATCTCATCAGGGTACGTGTATTTCGTGGTGCGGGGGAAGTTTCACACGCGACATCAGCAGGGTACGTGTATTCCAGGGGTGCGCGGGAAGTTCCACAAGCGATTCCATCAGGGTACGTGTATTCCAGGGGTGCGCGGGAAGTTCCACACGCGATTGGGCCCGTGCGAGCTGGGTACGCGCATTTCAGGGGTGCGTGGGAAGTTCCACACGCGATTCCATCAGGGTACGTGTATTACAGGGGTGCGTGGGGAGCACCACACGTGAATTGCGCGTGTGGGTCCTCCCAGGTGTTCCCTCTACACCCTCCACGGCCCCTGCAGGTGGCTCACACCACAGGGGCCTACCCTGCACATGTCCTGCAGGCACACCATCCACCATGGCCATGACCCCCAGCCAACCCACATGTCAACTTGCACTACTGCCCACCAACGCATGTCCCCCTGCACCCCCAGTCACCAGGGGCACCCTCCACCAGGCCCCCACCCATGTCTCTCAGCACCCCCACGCCCCAGCAGTGCAGGGGCACCCACCACCAGGCCCCCACCCATGTCTCCCAGCACCCCCACCCCCCAGCCACCAAGGGCAGCCTCCACCAGGCCCCCACCCATGTCTCCCACCACCCCCACCCCCCAGCCACCAGGGGCACCCACCACCAGGCCCCCACCGATGTCCAACTCATGTACCCCACCACCCCCACCCCCCAGCACTGTGGGGCACCTGCCAGCAGGTCCCCACCCATGTCCAACTCATGTTCCCCATCCCCCCCACCCCCCAGCACTGTGGGGCACCTGCCAGCAGGCCCCCACCCATGTCCAACTCATGTTCCCCACCACCCACACCCCCAGCACTGTGGGGCACCTGCCAGCAGGCCCACACCCATGTCCAACTCATGTTCCCCACCACCCCCACCCCCCAGCACTGTGGGGCACCTGCCAGCAGGCCCCCACCCATGTCCAACTCATGTTCCCCACCACCCCCACGCCCCAGCACTGTGGGGCACCCTCCACCAGGCCCCCACCCATGTCTCTCACCACCCCCACCCCCCAGCAGTGCAGGGGCACCCACCACCAGGCCCCCACCCATGTCTCCCACCACCCCCACCCCCAGCAGTGCAGGGGCAGCCTCCACCAGGCCCCCACCCATGTCTCCCAGCACCCCCACCCCCCAGCCACCAGGGGCAGCCTCCACCAGGCCCCCACCCATGTCTCCCAGCACCCCCACCCCCCAGCAGTGCAGGGGCAGCCTCTACCAGGCCCCCACCCATGTCTCCACCACCCCCGACCCCCGCAGTCACCAGGGGCAGCCTCCACCAGGCCCCCACACATGTCCCCCAGCACCCCCACCCCCCAGCCACCAGGGGCAGCCTCCACCAGGCCCCCACCCATGTCTCCCACCACCCCCACCCCCCAGTCACCAGGGGCAGCCGCCACCAGGCCCCCACCCATGTCTCCCACCACCCCCACTCCCCAGCCACCAGGGGCAGCCTCCACCAGGCCCCCACCCATGTCTCCCACCACCCCCACCCCTCCAGCAGTGCAGGGGCAGCCTCCACCAGGCCCCCATCCATGTCTCCCACCACCCCCACCCCCCAGCACTGTGGGGCACCTGCCAGCAGGCCCCCACCCATGTCCAACTCATGTTCCCCACCACCCCCACCCTCCAGCACTGTGGGACACCTGCCAGCAGGCCCCCACCCATGTCGAACTCATGTTCCCCAGCACCCCCACCCCCCAGCAGTGCAGGGGCACCCACCACCAGGCCCCCACCCATGTCGCCCACCATCCCCACCCCCCAGCCACCAGGGGCACCCACCACCAGGCCCCCACCCATGTCTCCCAGCACCCCCACCCCCACAGTCACCAGGGGCAGCCTCCACCAGGCCCCCACCCATGTCTCCCAGCACCCCCACCCCCCAGCCACCAGGGGCAGCCTCCACCAGGCCCCCACCCATGTCTCCCAGCACCCCCACCCCCCACCGCCAGGGGCAGCCTCCACCAGGCCCCCACCCATGTCTCCCACCACCCCCATCCCCACAGCAGTGCAGGGGCAGCCTCCACCAGGCCCCCACCCATGTCTCCCACCATCCCCACCCCCCAGCACTGTGGGGCACCTGCCAGCAGGCCCCCACCCATGTCCAACTCATGTTCCCCACCACCCCCACCCCCCAGTACTGTGGGGCACCTGCCAGCAGGCCCCCACCCATGTCCAACTCATGTTCCCCAGCACCCCCACCCCCAGCAGTGCAGGGGCACCCACCACCAGGCCCCCACCCATGTCTCTCACCACCCCCACACCCCAGCCACCAGGGGCACCCACCACCAGGCCCCCACCCATGTCTCCCAGCACCCCCACCCCCCAGCCACCAGGGGCAGCCTCCACCAGGGCCCCACCCATGTCTCCCACCACCCCCACCCGCCAGCCACCAGGGGCAGCCTCCACCAGGCCCCCACCCATGTCTCCCAGCACCCCCACCCCCCACCCCCAAGGGGCAGCCTCCACCAGGCCCCCACCCATGTCTCCCACCACCCCCACCCCCCCAGCAGTGCAGGGGCAGCCTCCACCAGGCCCCCACCCATGTCTCCCACCACCCCCACCCCCCGGCACTGTGGGGCACCTGCCAGCAGGCCCCCACCCATGTCCAACTCATGTTCCCCACCACCCCCACCCCCCAGCACTGTGGGGCACCTGCCAGCAGGCCCCCACCCATGTCCACCTCATGTTCCCCAGCACCCCCACCCCCCAGCAGTGCAGGGGCACCCACCACCAGGCCCCCACCCATGTCTCCCACCACCCCGTACCCCCCAGCCACCAGGGGCACCCACCACCAGGCCCCCACGCATGTCTCCCAGCACCCCCACCCCCCCAGTGACCAGGGGCAGCCTCCACCAGGCCCCCACCCATGTCTCCCAGCACCCCCACCCCCAGCCACCAGGGGCAGCCTCCACCAGGCCCCCACCCATGTCTCCCAGCACCCCCAGCCCCCAGTCACCTGGGGCAGCCTCCACCAGGCCCCCACCCATGTCTCCCACCACCCCCACCCCCCCAGCAGTGCAGGGGCAGCCTCCACCAGGCCCCCACCCATGTCTCCCACCACCCCCCGGCACTGTGGGGCACCTGCCAGCAGGCCCCCACCCATGTCCAACTCATGTTCCCCACCCCCCTCCCCACCCACCAGCACTGTGGGGCACCTGCCAGCAGGCCCCCACCCATGTCCAACTTATGTTCCCCACCACCCCCACCCCCCAGCACTGTGGGGCACCTGCCAGCAGGCCCACACCCATGTCCAACTCATGTTCACCACCACCCCCACCCCCAGCACTGTGGGGCACCTGCCAGCAGGCCCCCACCCATGTCCAACTCATGTTCCCCAGCACCCCCACCCCACAGCAGTGCAGGGGCACCCACCACCAGGCCCCCACCCATGTGTCCCACCACCCCCACCCCCCAGCCACCAGGGGCACCCACCACCAGGCCCCCACCCATGTCTCCCAGCACCCCCACCCCCCAGTCACCAGGGGCAGCCTCCACCAGGCCCCCACCCATGTCTCCCACCACCCCCACCCCTCCAGCAGTGCAGGGGCAGCCTCCACCAGGCCCCCACCCATGTCTCCCACCACCCCCACCCCCCAGCACTGTGGGGCACCTGCCAGCAGGCCCCCACCCATGTCCAACTCATGTTCCCCAACCCCACACCCCCCAGCACTGTGGGGCACCTGCCAGCAGGCCCCCACCCATGTCCAACTCATGTTCCCCACCACCCCCACCCCCCAGCACTGTGGGGCACCTGCCAGCAGGCCCACACCCATGTCCAACTCATGTTCCCCACCACCCCCACCCCCCAGCACTGTGGGGCACCTGCCAGCAGGACCCCACCCATGTCCAACTCATGTTCCCCACCACCCCCCCCCAGCACTGTGGGGCACCTGCCAGCAGGCCCCCACCCATGTGCAACTCATGTTCCCCAGCCAACATGTCATCACAATCTAGATCCCTGGTCCCTATGGTCAGCCTCCAAGTGCAAAACACCCACCCGAGTATTGCATTCACCCACTCATAATTTGCAATTACATCACAGAACACCAATTGCAAGTTCCGAAACAAACACATCTCCCTCACATACACCCAATGGGTGTCAGTGAATCTCAAAACACATATCATGAAATGCATGAAACCAATGAGATACCACACATTGAAGTTCACCAAAAAAAATATGTATTAAAGGAAACATAAATAGAATAAAAAATGAATAAACAGAAATGTGAATGTACAAAAATTAAAAGAAGCATGTCCGTGAAAAAAAGCAAAACCAAAAATAAAATTCCAAAGTAATGTTGTCCAAAGTCAATGTCCACAAAACAAAATCCAATGGGAAATAAAAAATAAAGCCATTGCTCCATGGTTAAAAAGTGAAAAAAAAAATACAATCCAACAGTGAACTATGTACATGGGAATAAGCCAGGGTCCATTATCCCAACAAAAGAAAGGAAACCTATCTAACTACACTAACTAATAAAATAAACTATATACAAAAATGTGGCCAATGCCCGAAATTCCAAATAAAATCAAAACAAAAATGAAACCTAACACTACCTACATAACTATGTACAAGGGCAGCGGGCTAGTTTCACGGCTCACTTGTGGATGTCCCGGGCCAGGGCACCATCGAACTCCTCCTCAATGTCCCGGAGGCGGTCCTCCTCCATGTCCCAGAGGGTCCGCAGGGCCGTCGACGTCTCCACCTCCAAACCTCTGCGGATTGCCTCGAGGCACTCGGCCCGCCTCAGGGCCCTCCGCATGGAGTTCACCGCCCTGACCATTGTGAGCCGTGCCTCTTCCACCCGCTGCCGCTCCGCATCTATGCGTGTGGCCCAACCGCTGCCACACGGAAGACACTCTCTGTCCTGGGTCCTCCTGCCCTCCGGCCGATGCCTGCCCCTCCGATGTTGAAGGCCCCGAGCCTTCATGGCTCCCACCATGTTGCTGCTGCTGCTGTGCCTCTGCCCGTGCACTGCCTCCTGCTGCCTGCACATCCTCCGTCGGCTGGGGTGCAGTCGTAGATGTGGCCACCCCTGCTGGACGTCCGACTCCCGACTGTGGCACGGATGCCTCCTCCACCAGCCTGGCCGCACCGTCAGAGGCAGCTCCACAGGGCACCCAGGTGACTGATGGGTGGGAAGATGGCACGGAGGACGGCTGCCGCGTAGGGGGTCCAGTTGAGGAGGGGGTCGTAGCAAGCCCCATCAGACGGAGGAATCCGGCCTGGGTGACCTGTCCCAGCAGGCTGACGTGGTCAACGAGCCATTCGAGATGACATGCAGTTTCTTCATGAAAAGACTGCAGGTCACCTCCCATGGCCCGTTGACGCAACGCCACACCAGCCAGGACAGGCTCAACCCGGACCTGGATAGCCACGTCCGCAGGCAGAGGAAGGCCAGTTGACATGAGCTCATCCCCTGCCTGAAAACGGGTCTGGACGTAGGCATCCCTGCTGGTGCAAGATGATGCAGGGACAGGATCAGGGACAGGATTGCACACAGGCACCTCCGCGGCGGCCTGTGCTGCCTCCTGTCCCTGGTCCTGCACTGCACCACTAGCACCAGTGGGACCCCCACCTCCAGACCCCGTCTCTGGTGCTTGCACAGCCTCCTCCTCCACCAAACCCCCCACCAACCTGGATGACTCCGTGCCATCTTCCCCTGTTGGGCCCTGTGGGGTCCCAGCTGCCCCTTCTGCTGCCGAGGAGTCCAACTCCAACCTCCGCCTCTTGGACCTCCCCCTGTCAGCTGCGGCCTGGGACGCGGCACCGGACTCCTCACTCCCCGACGAGATCACAACATGGGAGGGGAGCCGGGCCTTGCGTCTCCGGCTGGCAGTGGGATCCCCGCCGCTGTGCTCCACAGCACCTTCTCCGCCCTCTTCATCAGTTGACGCTTCAGACAGGGAGAAACAAAACACAGGCATCAGGGCACTGTACAATGGACACATACACACATGACAATTGTACATGAGTGGCATTGGCAAACCTCCGACATGTCATCACAATCCCCAACACACATGTCATTACAACTCGCACACATGAGCCATACCACAGCCATATCGCAACTGCCACCACCATCCATACACATACAACAGCATGAGCAGCCAAAGGTGAGCCAGACATCACATGCAACACAGTAAGTGCACCACACATGTACACACACCACCACACTTGCATGCATGTGTACACCTCTGCCAAGTGTCGCAGTGTTCAGACGGGCATCCATGTCACATCTGCCAATCAGGCTTCCACATACCGCTGTCACATGCATCCATGTTGCATCACTGTTGCACCCTTGTCAAATACACACACATGCACATTTACACAGTGCTGATACATGCAGCCGAAAACAACATACATGCGTGACATCACGGACATGTCTACTTACATACACATTCATCCAAACATGTGTGCCCACACAACTGCATTTGGCATGCAAGCCTACACACACAAGCACCATCCATGTCTCACACATTCCAGCCCTCGCATGTGTCAGCCCCACGGCCCTGTACACCCCCACCCATACTCGACCCCATACAAACAGATGTGCAACCTGCACACTACTGAATAATCACCGCACGCACTGCTCACAATCAGGATGCATGCACACTAACCGCTCGACTCCAGACGGGTCTGCCTCTCAAGGACCTGGACGTGGAGCGCTGGGGATATGCATTCCAGGACCCTCATCTGTTCTTCCGACAAGTGGCCCCGGCGCCCCTTGGCATCCGCTGTCTTCAAGAGGCGCCGGGCCTTGTTCAGGGTCCTGGACCTGAAGTCCTCCCAGCGCTTCTTGACATGTTGTAAGTTGCGGACTGCCACCCCCTCCGTGTTGATGGCAGTCACGATGTCAGTCCAGATCCGAGTCCGTCCTTCCTTGTCGGCGCGGGAACTTCCGAAGAGGGCATCATACTGCACCAGGACACCAACTTCGGTGGCACTGAAGCTGGTGCCCCTCTGCCTCTCTGGCCGGGGGTTGTCAGTGGTCTCAGATGGTGTTTGCCCCGACATGACAACCGCAGAGGCAGGAGTGGGTGGGCAACTGGGTCCTGGGGCTGGGCTGTGGAGCGATGGAATCCCAGTCGGGAGTCTTCGGTTCCAGCATGGGTGGTCACAGCAACAGCACCCCTGGCTGATGTGCAGGCAGCAAATGGCAGGGCACGTGGGCAGCAGGCAGTCAGGCAGCAGATGGCAGGTGGGAGCGTGCTCGGGGCTCTGGGGGGCAGTAGTTCAGCCTTCTGGGCAGGAGCGTGGTCTTCCGTGTGCTTACGCGTGGCCAGCTTGATACGGAGTGATTTGGCACGTGAAAAATCTGCACGTCAGCGTGTAATTCCAGGAAAGGCCCTTAGCGCGTAAGCGCGTCTGCACGCATACGCATTTTCATTGGACAGAAGGCCCCTCAAGCGCAAGCGCCCCTGTGACGTGACGCGTACAGACATGCATGGGCATTTCACTGCGCGTGGAAAACTGCACGTCCGCGTGCAATGCGAGGAAAGGGCCCATGCGCGTAAGCGCGCGTGAAAAACTGCACGTCCGCGCGCAATACGAGGAAAGGGCCCATGCGCGTTAGCGCGCGTGAAAAACTGCACGTCCGCGTGCAATACGAGGAAAGGGGCCATGCGCGTAAGCACGCGTGAAAAACTGCACGTCCGCGTGTAATACGAGGAAAGGGCCCATGCGCGTAAGTGACGTGACGCGCGCGTGCGTTTCCCTCAGCACGGGTTAAAGGTGAGCGGGCCCAGCAGTTCGCTGTACGTGCCTTTCGTGGAGACCGACGTGTGTTGCTGCTTCCTGTTGTTTCGCCCGCCATCACAACTTCACAGCTATCAAGGACGTATCTCTTCTTTTGGCGGGGGTATTGGCTACGCGTGTTTTTCTGCATCGCGCTAGTCAGACGGTGAGTCGCACACGCTCTTTTTCCCACTGCGAGTGCCCCTGCGTATCGCACCCATTTTCGATGTCATAGTAGCCTGCGTGTCCCACGCATACGCGTTATTCGTGTTACTGGGTGCGACCGCATACTGCGGGAGGTTGAATCCACGCACGTAGGCTTCAGGGTTGCGTGCACGGTTTTACTGCAGTTTTGGGGTGCCTGAGCGTTGCGTGACCCGTCACCACATCACCGGGGTCACATACAGCCTTGCAGGTGCAGGGGGGCTGTTAACATCTTGCTTCCCACCCCCTTCACCCCAATTGCCCAGGTCAATTGTGGTGTACACCTCCCATTGGCACTACTACATCTGTGCCATGGTTGGGAGGCCACCAAAGGTGAGGGGCGCCTCAGCTGGGCGTACTCCTCGTGGCGGGCGTGGTCGGGGACGTGGCCGTGGTGACCAGGGAGTAGGGGGACTCCAGGGTGTCCAGGGCAGCCACAGAGGGGGAAGAGGCAGGGGTGCGCCACTTGAGCACAATGTTGTGCCATGTGTCGGTGCAGCCATGCCACATCCCCTGTGGTTCCGGGGGATGCAGCTCCTGCATCTGGCACCCGTATGACCCGGCAGTCCGTTCCATCGACTGCCACAGGCCCAAGGGTAGTGGTAGCTGCAGGTGCAGCTGTGGACACCGCCACCCAGGCTTAGGGTCTGCCAGCGTAGGCTGCGTTGGCACTTGAAGAGCCCTTAGTAGATCTCCAACAGGCCAGGGGGGAAACCATAGGGGCACGCCAGGCTGCTCAGACCAAGACACGTGTCCCTGGGGCAGTCATGTCATCTGCTGCCCCGAATAGCCGGGTGTTGGAAAGTGCAGGGGCAGATGCACCCAACAGCACCCCAGTTGTGAGTCTGCCAACCAGGACCGTTGCGGTCAATGACCCTGCCACAGCTGATGTTGCTGCGCAGGGTCCATTAGTGGGCACCCAGCTGCCACTGACACAAGTCAGGCCTTTGGTCATCCCTCCACCTGCCACTCCCTTGGCTCAATCCACCAAACCCACTGGCCATACTGGTCAGGGCGGCATTAGCCAGCCAGGGTCTGCGCCACAGTCCAAGAGGAGGAAGGTTGCACCTGCAGCACAGGCTGGGACCCCACACACAGCCACGACCTCCTGCACGTCGAGGAAGAAGCCTTTCTGTAAGCAGGAACTGGACTTCCTCGTGGACTACGTGCGGGGCCACAGCCGTGACATGCTAGTGGGTGCCAATAGTCAGACTACGGCTGCCCAACGTGACACCCACTGGAAGCATGTTGCGGAACATGTCAGTTCATTCGGCCATGAGGTGCGCACGGCGCAGGAGTGCAAAAAGCGTTGGAATTACATCAAGCGCAGCACTAAGGCCAAGCGTGCCTCAAATTACAACTTGACTCTGGTGACTGGCGGTGGGCCTGCACCAGAGGGGGAAGAACTCACTCCGCATGAGGCTCTCGTTGAAAAGTTCATACCACCTGAATTGGTCGAAGGAGTGGGAGAGATGCTGGACTTTGATGCCCAGTCCAGTGAGTGTTGATGCGTGTTTGTTGAGGACGTGTGTGTTTCACTTGTGGGATGTGTTGTGCATGATTGCTGCTACATGTGACGTGTACATGGTTCTGATGTGTAAGTAATGCAATGCTACCGTCATGCATGTCTCCTCTGCCTGCATGCGGGACTCCATGTGGGCATGCTCCCTTGCCCCTCCTCTGCCACTCTGCACTCCAGTTCCACCTTTGCACTGATCTGCTTCAATCTTGCCAATGTGTAGTTTCTTGTTCATGTGTCCTGTGTAGATGCTAACTTCCAGCGTAGAAACGGCCAGACATATGCCGTGTGGTACAGCCTTAGTACTCGATGCAGGGTATCTCACTTGTACTGTGCATGGGTCAGATGTCCCGCAGGGACATGAGTGCCCATTCATGCTCCATGTGCATGGCACGCATGCCCCTATGTGTCCTTGACTGGATGATCACTGTAATATGAGTCCTTGGTCACTTACATTGCCTGCCATCTCATCGGCCTCCCCATGTCAACTGTGGCTCAGTCCTGCGTTGCACACATGTTTAGGCCCTGACAATCTGTGTGGCTCACAGGCCTCAGCCTGTTCAATGGCCAATGACTCTGTCCAACTCTTGTGTCTTCTTCACACGTGGGCGTCCTCCGGAGTTTTCATCATGTGTCCTGCCCACTGTCCCAGCATCATTTGCAGTGTTGTAATTTGTATCACATTAAGCTGTTGATGCCAGTCAACACTGCCTGTCAATACACAGGTGTATGGTCAGCCTTTTGATACCATGCTAGGCATCCCTGCTTTGGTACTGGGGTAGAGGGGTGCTTGGCTTCTAGACATGGTACACATTGAATGCACAATGCACGTGATGTCTGAATTTGACATTGCACTGCCTTCACATTTCCTGGCACACACCATGGAGTGCTTGTACATGTAGGTAGTGAGTGGCGTACACATTTTCTGCACTGCATAGACCCACTTCCATGGAAACTGCCACCTTTCAACAGGTCTGATCACAGAAGCTATTCAAAGTAGACCCAGCATGCATGCCAGGTCATATGTTGTGTGTCACATGTCTGCTGGATGCCTTTGCTGTCGGTGTGTGTGTGTGTCGTGTGCTTCTGACGTGTGTAGTGACCTTTTTCTCTCTATTTTTCAGGTGATGACGCAATGGAGGTGGAGGATGGTGTTGTCATGCCAGACACAGGGTTGGTAACACCACATCAACCCGGCACTAGTGGGGGTCGTGGGGTGGTAGGCCACGAAAACCCCCAAGTGCTGCAGTCCATCTTGTCTCTGGCTGCCTATGAGTCCAGCCTTGATGACGACTCTGACGTCCATGTTGAGTTGGATGAGCATCAAATCCATGTGTCAGGGGTGAGTGATTCTGATGTGGACACTCCTCTGTCTGCGACACCTGCACTGAGGGATCAGACAGTCTTGGTTCCTCCGCCCGTGGTGGATCGGGATGCAGGGTCACCCTCCACACCAGTCACTGATGTGCCTGGGACATCACGTCGACGGGGGCATGTAGTCGTGCAGCCGCAGGTGGTGCCAACACAGCGAGGACCCCCGGTCCTTGGGTCCCGCAGGGGTCAAGCCCGGCAACGCGGTCGCCGCGCGCAACCGCTGTATACTGAGTGGGAGCAAGACATGACTGCCAATTCCGAACGGCAGGGGGCAGCAATGGAGAACATCGCTGAGAGCATGGAGCGTGTGGCCCGATCTGTGCTCCCCCTTGCTAGGCAGGTGCTTCTCCAGCAGCAGGCGGCACGGTCCACGGCCCGCTCGCTCAGGCTGGGCATGGCGGCCTCAGACAGGGCACGCCAGGCTGAAATGTCGTCTCTGCGTCAAGCAATTGCTGCTCACGCAGAGGCGCACATGGATGCCCTGAGGGAGGAGTATGCTTCCCTCAGATCCACTCTGGCGTCTCTGCGTCAAGCAATTGCTGCTCACGCAGAGGCGCACATGGATGCCCTGAGGGAGGAGTATGCTTCCCTCAGATCCACTCTGGGTGTCCTTATGATGTCCCAGAGGCAGCAGGCAGAGGAGAGGTTTGCACAGCTTGAGCGTACCATCTCGGCTGAGCTACAGGCTTGCCGGGAGGTGCAGCGGTTGTCCAGCCAGGCCTGGCAGGAGGAACTCCGTGTTACACGTGCTACCTTGCAAGAGGAAGCACGTGTATCACGTGAGGTTCTGCATGCAGACCTATGTAACATCGCCACACAGAACCAGGCTCCCCCGTCCGGCAGACTTGCTGCCGACGAGGGGCAAGCTGCGGCTAGGCGTGGCCAGGCTACTGTGCCACGTCCTCCTTTACAGGATGAGCCAGACTCGGATGACCATCTATCTCCCACATAGGTCGTGCTGTGCAGGCGTTGAGCCCATGAAGGATTTTATTTTTGGCTCAGCATCATCGCATGTGGATGTTGAGCAGCACCCTGTAGCTCCCCCCTCCTCGGTGCCTCCCCTCCCCCCCCCGGGTCGTATGTGGCCATTTTTTATTTTTCTTTTAGTTTAGTTAGTTAAGTTTCTGTTTGATAGTTAGTTTAAATAGGTAATGTAGGTTTTCCATAGTTAGTGTAATTAGTTAATAGTTGAGTTAGTTTAAAATTGCTAGTCTATTGTGCTTTCATGTGACAGAGCGGTGCTTTGTGGCTTTTGAAGGCATCCACTGTCTGTTCCAGCTGGGCCCTTCATGGTTGTCTTGTGTATGTGTTTGCTGCTTGGGGTCCTTGACTCACATATGCCACTCCTGCCTCCCTTATCCATGGGCTCGCAAGGATGGTTCGGTGTTACAGAATATTACACAAGGGCTTTGGACTGTCATATCTGTGGCATGTCTGGTGCTGTGTGACTTGTGTTGACACCCCTAGTGGGGATGATTTAGGTGTCATTGTCCACTGTTCAGCTTTTGCTAGATGGGGTGTGTCATAATTAATGTGGACATTGATTGATATGCATTGTGTAGTATGTTTCATATCTTTCCTGTACACGTGCTTGTTGCAATTTATGCTGTAGATAGTGTTCCACACTTTGGAGGTGAAAGACGGACTGATGGTGTGATTTGTGATGTGACTCTCTGACATGGTCAAGTAATGAGATGCCTGATGAGACACACACAGATGACTTTGAAGCATTAATCATGTGTTTCATGCCCTTTCTGCAGGGGGATGAGCCTCCAGAGCACCTTTGCCAGCAGACATGGCCCATTGGACGACGGAATTCTTGACTCGTTCGTTGGTGCCCACATGCACATGTGTGCACAAGCAGAGGCACAGTGATTGCAGACCCACATCCTAGAACTGCTGACATGTTCCAAGGAACTCCAGGCAAGGTGAGCATCACAGGGGGGCCACGACAGAGCAAAGCTTGCACCAGACGAGTTGCACATGCAGGCTTAGTCACAGCACTGAGGGTGAGCTTAGACGAATATTGGTGTTGAAGCACACAATGCAGCTCAGATGTGTTTGTGGACTGATGGCTGTTGATAGTAGGGTTGTCTGGGACACATGCAGGGGCAGTGGCACATACCCTCCGGTACACCAAGGTCCATTGAGGCACTTGTATCAACCATGTAGCCTTCCGAGACATGGAAAGGGGCAGCTCACAGGGACATACAGCAAGGGACATACTCGGGTGCAGTGCATGTCTTTTCCACGTACTTCATGATAAATGCACTGCCAACTTTGTTTCGGTCATGGTGGTACGCAACTTGCTCTGTAGTCATGGCTTGCTATATGGGTCTGTCTGCTTACCCAGGGAACATTGCATGTTGTGTGAATTGTGACACATTGGTGTTCCATTTGCCACGCACCCACCAGCGGCTGACTTACTGCATTGACTGTGTATGACCCGTCACAGGGGTGATGTTATATATGGGTACGAAGCATCGAGCACAGATTGTCTGTTTATTAAGTAGTTTGTTGCTATGGGGCATGTTTGGTGTTGTGTTTTTGTGTAATTGGCACGTACAGGTTGTTGACTGTGGCTCTCTTTGCAGCATTGCAGTGCTCCTGTAACCGGACCTGAGAGTGCGCAGGCAGGAGGCCAGCACTCAAAACCAGAGCTAAGTGTCTTGTTGTTTTTCTTTCGAACTGCTCTGCATAGGCTTGCTGGGGAGTGTACTGATGCATGGATGTATGTGTGGTTCAATTTGGTATGTTTTTTCTCCCTAATCACCCGTGATCCTATGCAATTTTGAAACCTGTACCCTCTACCCGGTGTTCCTGCTTCCCGTGCCTATCCAAGCAACGTTCCCTGACCCTCTTTCCCCACTGGGGTTGCGGATGCCTGTGTAAGCCCCGAACTTGCAGGCGCCAAAACCCTAGAGGGGGTGGTTGGTTCGTACCACTCCTGAGCCTGGACTACAGAAGGCCATGACAATGATGTCCAAGTTTGTTTGGATTGTGTATGTGTTCATGCAGGTTGTACATTTTCGTGCATTCCCTAGTTTCATGTGTCATTCCTCCTCCCCTCTCCTGCCACTCATTCCAGTCATCCAGTGTGTCAACACCTGTCCCGACTGCATATCCCTGAATCTCATTCCCCACCAGGGTCTCAGGGGCCTGTGTGAGTTTGAACTTGCAGGCACCCGGGACATCGTGGGGGTGGTTGTTTCGTGACACTCCCGCGCCTGTACAGGGGACCTGTGACAGTACACATCCATTCATGGTGCATCATCCTATGTCATGTACCACACATGTCTCACATCCTGTTGTGACATTGTTTTGCTGTGCTACCTTGGTTGTTGCATCATTGTGGTAGTACTTGGCCTTTGTGAGGTACTGCTACGTCAAGTCATCTACTGGAGGGTGTTCGGGTTCGTTTTTATGCCTTGGATTTTGTGATTTTGGAAATGAGTGTGGATCTGAGGGTTCAGGCATCTTTTTACACACAAGGTGGGAGATGGTGACGAAGGGTAAAGGTGATCCTGTGGCCAGGTGGAATTGAGGTTTGGAGGCTCCATGACCCAGGTGCAGTTGTTCAGTGGGTCATGGTCATTTGTGAGGGAGGGGGGGGTTGTTGTTGATAGTTGCCTTGCCCTGCAGTGTGATGGGAACTCTGACATAGTAATGGTGGTATCCTATGTACATGTTGTGTTCTGCTGATCAATGCCTGTTCATGTGTTGTGTTTTCCTTTCAGGTGCGAGGGGATAGTTGTGGTTTGACATGCTGGGGTGTACACATGGTGGATGTTCACATGTGATGTGTAGGGAACACTGATGGTCACTTGAGAGCACATGCATATGTGGAGTGCATGTCCTTGCAGAACCACACACTTGCACTCGGATGCACTACATGTACTCCCACCCTTGCATATCCACGTGTACACTGTTTTCCTTCTGGTGCCCACTGTGTCCCGGCAGCACATGTTCTGTGACCGATTATGGATCCAGTACATGCCTAATTTGATGTTTGATATGGTCTGTCACTTAGATGTGATGCTCAGGGTGTGCATCACACACAATGGCTGTTCACTGTGCTGTGCGCTGAGCAGTGTGATGCAGGAGTAGGACACTGCACACATGAGCTGCAGTGTTGATTTTGCAATGCATAATGTGCATGTAGACAGGCATTCATTGTGATGTTACGTCTATGACTGTTGTAATGCATTTGGAAATGACTTATTTTGGGTGGGAGATTTTGTTGGTCTGTCATTTCATTTCATCTGATTCCGGGTCAGGCATCATTGTCCGATGCCACTGTACATTTAGGACATGGCAATGTGTACCTTATTGTTACTGCGTTGGTGTATGGGTATTGCTTGCCATGTCATGTTGATGTTTGGGAGGGTTTGAGTGACATGACAGTGATGGCCATGGCCTGTTTTGCAGGTGTGTGTGAAGCACACCTTGCATGTCTGGGTCATCCGCTTCTCAGAGCAACTAGCTGGGGGTAGATTTCTCTCCGCAGCAGGGCCCTCCCCCTGGAACAGACTTCCTGCCTGACTTGAACTTGAGGGGAACCATCCCCAGTTCTGGAAGCACCTCAAGACCTTCCTCTTTGCTTCTGCTTACTCTCTGCCTCCCCCTTGCAGAATTCTTCACTGGAACTGCACAGGAGCTGCAACTGGGCCACTCTCACTGACCTCGGTCCCTGGCCCAGCCACTCTCCACTTGCACTGCCTCCCTGGCAACCCCTGCACTGCAGTACTGTCTCTCTATCCCTACAGCCCTCCCTTCCCAGCACTTGTCTGCACTTACCTTTGCAGTTGCCACCAGGCGACCTATGTATTATTTTTTTGGGCTACTTCCCCTGTACTGGACTCCCCCCCACCCTCCCCCTTGCACTTTTCCCTTCCCCCTACCCCTGCACTTGCACGATCTCAATGACACCTGGCCTAGTAGTACCGTTCTCTGTGTTCCCTTGTTCCCCCCTCCCTGCCTCATTGCGCCTTGGAATATTTGTGTATGGCCCATATCATGTCATATGTCATATGTGTGCCTTTTGGTCACACAGGATAGCTTGTGTTTAAGTAGCTAGGGATGCAGACGATGTGGCACTTCCATGGCAACTATCTCAGGGTGGCAGGGTTGTGACAGTTGACTGTCTCTTTGTCATCATTGATTGTCACCTGGTATGTGCCAGGCCTGTGTGCACTCCGCAGGGGTGGGAGTTTAGGTGAAAACTGTGGCCACAAGCTGGGTCCAGGCTTCCTCGCCACATGCCCTGTCCCCTCCCATGGGCAGCGCCTGTGCCTGTGGTTGGGGATGTGGGGGCACCACCATGTCCACCGGGACGCCCTGCCGTGTTGCAACATTGTGCAGGACACATGCTGCCACAATGATCCTGCACACTACTGGTGGTGCATAGAGTAGTTGCCCACCAGAGCGGTCAAGGGAGCGGAAACGTGACTTGAGCACTCCGAATGTGCGCTCCGCTATGCCCCTGGTTGCAATATGGGCGGCGTTGTATCTTACCTGGGGTGGTGTGGTGGGGTTCCGGATTGGCGTCATCATGTGGTTGCTCAGAGGGTAGGCACTGTCCCCTGGGGAGGTGATAATAGTTGAGATTATTAGGGTTTGGATATTTGTCTGTGTGTGACTTGCATGCATGTGCAAGGGCATTTGTACTGACCTAGGAGCCATGTGTCGCCATGCTGCCCAGCTTCCAGGGCCCGGCTCAGGGCGTACATTCTGTATATGAAACTGTCATGGGTGGAGCCAGGGTACTTTGCATAGACAGAGGTGATGATTCCCTTTGCATCACATACCACCTGTACATTGATGGAATGCCAGTGCTTGCGGTTTCGGTAGATGTGCTCAATGGCCCTAGGTGGACGTAGGGCCACATGGGTGAAATCTATGGCACTGAGCACTTTGGGGAAGTGTGCCACCCTGAAAAAATCCAGGACAACGGCCTGCCTTTCTGCGGGTGTTCTGGGCATGTATATGTGCCTGCGGACTGAGGGGCGCGCTGTCATGATTGCTAGTACCTGGTGTAGGCAGCGTGACTGCGTGGCCTGTGAGACCCCCCCCACTATGGCAGTGGTCCGCTGAAATGACCCAGTGGCCAAAAAATGCAGGACATTGAGCAGCTTCTCCAAGGGGCTCAATGCTTGGGAGCAAAGGGTGGGGGATGTGAGGTCATCTTCCCACTCCCTGACCAGGTCTAGGATGATATGGGGTGGAAACCTATACCTGCCGTAGACCTGGTCGTCAGGCATCCCAAAAAGGCTTGTCCGTGGTGCGAATATGCGTGCCCTGGCTACTCTCCTCCTCCTGCGGTGTCCCACGATCAGTGCAGCGACAAATGGGGCATTCATCGTAGCTGTATATACGCGTTTGTTGTTTGCGCGCACTTTTATACTGTGCGTGGGGACGCCTCCGCCTGCCTTCGTGTGGGCGGACGCGTTGACGCCTGTGCATGTCTTTTGTCGTGCGCGGGTTTCCCGTATTCGGATATGTGGTAAGACTGTAGGTCCGAGTGTCATCGCGTGTGATCGGAGGGGAGTGAGCGCACACGTGATTGGCCTGGGTACGTGTGTTTCGGGGTGCGCGGGAAGTTCCACACACAATTAGCCTGGGTACGTATGTTGTGGGGTGCCGGGAACTTTCACACGCGATTGGTGGAAATCCACGTGTGTTCTGTCATCACGTGCAGTGAGGGAAACACCCGCGCGCGTCACGTCACAGACGCGCTCACGCGCGAAGGGCCTTTGGTCCAATGAAATCGCATATGCGTGCTGCCGTGCATACGCGCTAAGGGCATTTCCTCGTATTACACGCGGACGTGCAGTTTTCCACGCGCGCTTACGCGCATGGGCCCTTTCCTCGTATTACACGCGGACGTGCATTTTTTCGTGCACTGAAATGCCCATGCACGTCTGTACGAGTCACGTCACAGGGGCGCTTGCGCTTGAGGGGCCTTCTGTCCAATGAAAATGCGTATGCGTGCAGACGCGCTTACGCGCTAAGGGCCTTTCCTCGAATCACACGCTGACGTGCAGATTTTTCACGTGCCAAATCACTGCGTATCAAGCTGGCCACGCGTAAGCACACGGAAGACCACGCTCCTGCCCGCAAAGGGACCTCGTAGTAAGGCGGTAAGGGTTAACGATCACCGGTACCCTTACCGGTGACCGTTAACCCTTACCGCCTTCCGTGTAATGAGGCCCTAAGTATGGTAAAAACCCTTTTCTTTTTCTTAGATACTCTCCTGAGGATCCCTTTGGCAATAAAAGGGTGAAACACATGTAGAGAGTTCTGAATATGATAAAACATTAAAGAATGTACATATGAAAATGAAAAGAGTGGAATAAAGATTATTTGGCTCTCACCATACAGGTGTTCTACTAAACTGATGGTTTGGTGCAACTGGGAGTATAGTCACACTTGGAACCTATAATTTCTATTTGTAGCAATCAGGATACTAATATAAACCCAATGCAGACAACAATAACTAAATACCATAATGAAAGACTGTTTTTGGATTTGCTAAAAAAAAAAAACCTTTTATTGATTGCCATTGCACAGAATTTAACTTGCACAGTGCACAGAATTTAACTTGACCAGTTGCAGGCCCACTTTGATTTCACAATTCACATTTCACATTTGCCACCTCTCAGTTGGATATCTAACAGAGACCTTCGAATGAGCACCCACCTGGTGCCGGCCCACTCTGAATATGGAATCTATCTTGGCTTCAAAAGTTCAGTCACTCCTTGGATGTTCAATTATATTCCCGTCGCTCATCACATACGCTTTACACATAGGGCCTCATTACACGGTAGGTGGTAAGGGTTTACCGGTACCGGTAAGGGCACCGGTACCGGTAAACCCTTACCACCTTACTATGAGGTCCCTTTGCGGGACCCGACCTTAACCCTTAACGGCTGGTGTAGACCAGCCGTTAAAGTTGGGACTGCAAAGGGACCTTGGTGCTAATTACGGTACCGCAATTCGCAGTACCGTAATTAGCTCCTTCCCCATTCCCATTGAGCCCTATGGGGCAAAAATGGGAATGGGGAAGGGCCATGGAGGAAGGGGGAATTACCACCCCGCCAACCTTGGAATGGGGTGGTAATTCCCCTTTCCTTACCAGCGGCAACCAAGGTGCTAACATCCCCATGGTTTACCGCCTACCGTGTAAGGAGGCCCATAGATTCTTCAGATTGCATCATACAAAGTTGCAGCTTGTAACCTTGATTCTAAAACAGACCAGTCTGCTATCAGTCTCCCTGACTCACCGGCTGTGCTGACTTTGCTGGCGCTGCTTTGTTGTAGGAGACAAGGGGCCTCATTAGGACTCCGACGCTAAACCATGGTGCTTTTAGCACCATGGTCCATACCGGAGTCCGCCATGGCGGAATGGGGAATTACCACCCCATTCCGAGGTTGGTGGGGCGGTAATTCCCATGCGCCTCGGCCCTTCCCCATTCCCATTTTTGCCCCATAGGGCTCAATGGGAATGGGGAAGGCGCTAATTACGGTACCGCAAATTGCGGTACCGTAATTAGCACCAGGGTCCCGCAAAGGGACCTCGTAATTAGGCGCTAGGTGTTTAACGGCGCCGCAGGCTTTTACTGCGCCGTTAAACACTTAGTGCCTGGGTCATAATGAGGCCCAAGGACAGTACCACGGCGGCAATCGCTCCTCCCTGCCTTGGCTATTGACGCGGGGGAGCCCCGTGGTACCTCCGGCACACGATGCACCTTTCTTCAGCTTTAATTCGGGGTCTTATGTTTCTTCTTCTCAAGGGCACATGAAAGAAGCGGTTTTCCTCCAAAAAGGTGATAGCACTTCTCTGCTTGCAACCGTCTTTGGTTTTACCGTCTTTCACCTCGTATAAAACTGCCATCTCAGAACTGCTGCTTCCTCGTGTGTTTTGTCACGATTCGCTCCCTTTGCTCACGTTCCCACCACTTGGGGGCATGATTTTGGGTTTATTCCCGACTGGACTTTTCGAACCTTATGCTACAGTGCTGTGATGAATTGGGAGCGCTAAATCCTTATTTTCCAAGCTACTTCCCTTCTGGAGCCATTCCAGGTTTTTGGCAGCCAGTATGCTGCTTTAATAAAATGACTATGCTTCCCAGAATGCCTGGCCCACAGCTTCATCTCCACCCTTGCAGGACAAGGCTGGGTGGAGGATAAGCAACACCTGTGGCTGCAGTTGCAGCAAGCAGCCCACCTGCGGCGTGTGCTCGTTAAGCAGGTTTAAAAGCCTCAATTTGCTTCAGTCCAGCACTGGTCATTGATGCAGTGTTCCTTTTTGTGACTGGTTCCTTGTTCCTGGTTCTTAGCCTTGTGCCTAGTTCCAAGTTTCTATTCCTTGTTCCTTATCCTTGGATTTCGAATGTATGTGCTTAATTGATTTCTGCTTCCCAGATTCCCTTTCTGTCTTCCTCTGTTTGCAGGCAGCATTTCTCAGTGCTTTCCCTTTTGGTGCAGCCCAGTTTGCCTGTGTTCTATATTTCATTGACTTTGTCCTTTGCTGTTGTAAACATTGATGCTTTACTCTTTCCTCTTTATAGATTAGCTTCCTGCCTTTTTCCTTGTATGGGTGGGGAAAGTTTGCCCTTGTAATTTCGTTTTCCCTGCTCCTGTTACTTTACTTTCTCTTGGAATCCATTCCATGTTTTCTCTTGCACTTCTGCATATATTTCCCATTGATTATTAGGTGTGATGTGAAGTTGTAGCTAGCTACTGTGTGAATGCATATGTTTTTCTCACTATTCTGTAATCACTATTCCTACTTGCCCTTGTCTTGAGTCTTATGTATTTAGTTATCCTTCCATTGCTGTTACAGCCTTTCTGGGTCCCTGTTTGATCAACAGGGTTCGTGGGCTTGCTGACATTCAAGTGGTATTTCTCGTCCTCGTGAGTACTGTTTTTAAGTTTCCTTATTCAATACCATCAAGAGTGTTAGATCACAGATCCTGTCGTTGCTTGCCCTCTACGTGGGCTTAGCGCTGTCAGTACCTGTAATAGCAATTGTGGGTAAGGAGCTTGCCGACTTTCCTTGCAGTCATAAGGAGCATCTAAGTGCTTACCCCACATCCCTTTTCATATATTTGTATTGTTGTCACACTCTGCTTGCACTCCTAGGTTTTAGTATACATGAGTCTTGGTTCCTGTGTGTATGTTATTTGACTCCTTTGTCTTTACCTGACATGTTTTGCCTTGCTCAGAGTGTGCTTTCATGCTTCGCCTTTTATTCGTGTGGGGAAGTGTAATGGAAATCAACTGTGTGTAATTATCAGTAATTGCCTGACTCTGCCTGACCCTTGTGTTGGGACATGTCAGGTATACGGCTCGGGTGTTAGTCTGTTTTCTCTCACAGTGAGCTGTCCGTGAGAAAGTGTTTGTGTCGGAAAGGGTGGGGGGATGAGTTCTTAGGTATCATACCTGGTAGGATGGGGAAAAGGTGTTACTGGGAATGCTGCTTCTCACCATCTGGTGTCCCACTCCCCGAAGACCCCCCATCCAGGTGATCCCGCACTGGTCCACCCCCAGGAACTGGATCCAAAAGCGATGGTCGTTTCCTGGCCACCTGGATGAAAGATCCCCGGAGACTATCGGATGAGACACCTTCTGGTTTCTCACAGGAGAGATGTGGATTTATTGAATATTGATGATGTGTTTTGAAAGCTTCCTATGTAACACTTGAAATCAATAAAAACTTTAAAAAAAGCTTGTTGAAGAAATTGAGCAAGTGAAAATGCTTCAAAAAGACTTATCAAAAGATACACAACAACCAACATCTAATTCTAATTCAAATGTAATCGATCCTCTTGGTCAACCACTACAAAGAAATGAAGCACAGCAAACAATGCAAGGTGTTCTTGCTGCAATGTAACAAGATAACCAACAGATTGATTCTTTAGAATAACTTGTTGCTCAATTAAATGTAGAACAAAAGAATGTGTTCCATGAGTTTGTTGCTAACATTGACCAGGAGATTTTATATGAAAAGAGTCTTTGTGAGTGCATAAACTTTAAACGAACCTGCTTGTATAAAAGTGTAGAAGCAGGTGCTGGGTACTGGTCTAGCTGCTTCCAATATTGGTGGCACAACACTGCCTAAATTGTTTGTTACCAGTAGAACATGATACAATATTACAATATAAAAAACTACATGCTGAATCAGCACTAGAAGTAGTTACAATTTTAAAAAACATAAAAGTTGTAATCTTTGATGAAGTGAACATGGTATCAAATATAATGCTTGCATTTATATT
The DNA here is from genome assembly GCF_040938575.1 of Ambystoma mexicanum. Lineage (NCBI taxonomy): Eukaryota > Metazoa > Chordata > Amphibia > Caudata > Ambystomatidae > Ambystoma > Ambystoma mexicanum. The sequence continues at coordinate 413,250,875 of NC_090934.1, read as the reverse complement.
TTGCGTATGAAAGGAAATCGAAAATGTAATGATAACAAAACATTTGGTGCTAAAATTGTTATTGTATTTGGTGATTTATTACAGTTATCACCAGTAAATGGTCAACCTGTTTTTAAAACAATTCAAACAAAAGATAGTGTAAAAGTCATTAGAAGCATAGGCAATATACATGATGGAGCTATTTCAATTACTTCAAATTAATGGAAAATATGAGACAAAGTGAAGATTTTGAATATGGAAATATGCTTAAACAAATTAGAATCGCAAAGTTACTAAGAGCTCAATAATTAAATTGCAGGAATGACAAGTGCATACTTTATATGGAAAAGAAGTGACTGCAGGTCAAGTATATAGTGCCTTAGTAAAACAAGGCAAAACAATATGGGCCTGATTCAAGTGTTTTATAATGGTGCAATCCCATAGGAAAACGTTCCATGAATCAATGTTTATGTCTTATGTCCACTACAAAACATGTAATTGTGAAATGATTTCTAAAGAAAATCAAAAAAGTATTTCACATGAAGTAGTAGACAGAGTGGAACAGTCTACTTTAACTAAAAAGATGCAAGAAAATGCAAAACAAGTTAAAAGAATTACAACATAAAGTTTTCAGAACAGCAGGCCTTGGTAGTAGTTTAAATGCTTGTTTAAATGCAAAAGTAATTTCAAAAAGGAATGTTAGCGTAAAAGAAGGCAATGGAGCAATGGCCTATATACGTAGCTTTGAAAACCATTCTAGAAATGTATTCATTGAATATATTGCAATAAAATTTGATAACAAGAAACAAGTGCAAGAAATAAAAAGGATTACTGTACGCTTTCAACTTTTAAAAGACATTTATGTAGTACACAAAATATTTCCAATAATTCCAGCATATGCAGTAAAAACACATAAATCTCAAGGTTTAAGTGTACATACTTCATTGGTAGATGTAGGATCTAAAGCTTTTACAGATGGAATGAGTTAGGTGACCTTTCTCGTGCCCCACTCTCACTACGGGCCATTTGCTGCTTCTTTCCACTGTGTCTCGGTTTCAGCCTCGATCATGCTTTTACTTGCCTTTCACTCCGATCTGCTTTTCTCACTGCTTTTCTCTTGCTTTCTGTCTCCTCGCTGCACTTTCAGCCTTTTCGCTTTGCTTTCACTTTTAACTTTCACACTTTTCTTTCTTTCTGGATTCTGTGCCGCTTTTCCTGTTCGTGCCTTTCTCTCGCTGCGCACTTGTTTAAACGCACGCTCCTGAGTTTCTCTTACATTCCTCATGAAACTCACCAGGCAGCCTCGCATTGAGAGGTGGTTCCTCCAGACAATGCAGGGTTGAGGTCAGGGTCTCACCACCTGCTCCTCAGGCACACTTGGGGTCGGCACTGGCCCCAAGGGCACAGGCACTTTACTGGACCTGCCTGCGGAATACAGGCAGCGCGTCTCCAGCTCCCTGGAGGCACGGCTCTCTCGCCATGCTGCAGCCCACACACACCAGGTCAGCATCTCAGCGCCATCTTCCTCCTGCCTGCAGCTCCTGCTTCTCTCCGCTTCTGGGCTCCACCGGTCTGGACTGCATCCCCAGCTCGTTCGTGTCTCTGTGACTGACCACACCTTTTTTATAGCTGAACACACAGTCAAGTGGAGCCAGGTGTGAATGGTTACTTATCAATGCCTGACTGTGCCTGGCTCTACTAGTGGCACAGTTTTATTTTTCTAAAGTAGGTTTCCTTTACTTTCCGCATGTTTTGCCTATGGGTAATCTCTACTGATCCCAGTGGCCTCCTCCTCGTCTCAGTATTTATTGAAAATAGGGAGGGGGAGTTCAGGTGAGATTGTAAACACCCCACAAAGGCTGAGGGAGTGTTGGGTAAGGTGTTTTCAGGATTGGGAAAATACCATGTCTCGCCCTCGGGTATCCTCTTCCCAATCCCCGGTAACCGTCCACTCAGGTGATGCTCCCTCGCTTGTCCACCGCCAGGGTTGAAATCCAAAAGCGCCCTTCCCTGGCCACCTGTATGGAAGATCCCAAGGGAGTAGGTGGGAGAACACTGTCAGGTCTCTCACAAACCCTTCCCCTGTGCGGTTTGGACTGAATTGCTTCACAGGGGAACCTCTAAAGGAAATCTACATTTCCTTGTTCTTTGACCTTTTGATGTTCCACTGAGAAGCAATAAGGTTGTAAGTCAAAGAACCACCACATAACTCTTGGGTTGGACGCTTTCCTTTTACTGATCCATATCAGGGGGGAGTGATCAGTGATCAACCAAAATATTCTACCCAACAAGTAGTATTTAGGATGGATGGCGGCCCATTTGATAGGTAAGGCCTCCAGTTCGATCACTGGATAGTTATTTTCTGTAGGGAACAATTTTCGGCAAGTGTATAAGATGGGATGTTCTAGTCTGTCATGAATTTAGGATAACACTGTACCTAACCCAGTTAAAGAAGCGTCTGCAATATGAAGTCCTTCGAAAAGTCTGCTACCTTGAGGATAGGGCTTTGACATAATGTTTGTTTGAGGACCTGACAACACAGTTTGTCTTCCTTATCCCATTTGAGCTTCTGTGGTTCTGCATTATGTAGTTTGTCAGCCAATCTGGCCTTCTTAGTGGAAAAGTTAGGTATGAACCTTCAATAGTATCCAATTAACCCTAGTAAAGGTCTATCTTAAATCCTTTTTAGTTTGGGGTATAGGAGACTCTAAGACTGCCCTAACTTTTTCCTCTTGAGGTCGAACACTGCCATTTCCGACAAAGAACCCTAAGCATTTTACGGCAGACTGAGCTAACGTGCATTTCCTTGGGTTGTCTGTTAAACCAGCTTTTCGTAAGGCACTTATTACAGTGTATAGATGGTATAAATGGTCTTCCCAGGTTGGACTAAGGATTACGATGTCATTGATGTATGCCCCGCAAAATTCTGAGTAAGGTTGGAGAATTTTGTCCATCAACCTTTGAAAAGTTGCTGGGGCAATATGCAACCTAAAGGGTATGACTTTAAATTGATACAGATCAAATAGGGTGGCAAAAGCGGTCTTTTCTTTATCTGGTTCATCTAGGGGAACCTGCCAGTACCCTTTAGCTAAGTGTAGGGTGGAAAAACAGACTGCACTATCCAATTTATCAATAAGATTGTCAATGCGAGGCATTGGGTAGGCATCGAAGACTGAGATGGTATTTACCTTTTGGAAGTCTACACAGAACCTCCAACTTTTGTCTGGGTTTTCCACTAATACAATGGGGGAGGACGAGGGACTGGTAGATGGTTCTATTAGGTTGGCCTGGAGCATTTGCTCTACCTCTTTGATGACAATATCTCTATGGGCCTCAGGGAGTCGATACAGTTTAAGATGTACTACTTTGCCTGCAGGGATGTGTAGGGAAGGCATGGTATAAGACAGACACAAGTGACCACAGCTCAAGGGTGTTTATTGAACTTCAACATGAGTATGATAAATGCCTATCTAATCCTAAATCTACAGATGGGAGCAAGCTACGACCATCAAATAATAATAACACAGTCCTAGTGGTGTATTGTCAATCCTTACCTTTAAATACAAACAGCGTGGGGTATAATGTTCCAAAAAGAAAGATGTTTTCCAAATGATATGTCAGGAATTTCAGGCCATTGGCCTCCCTTCCCCACGTTTTTAGCACTGGACAAGGCGTTTCACTCGAGCATAGTACAGTCTCTGGGTTCTTTAGCACGAGGATACAGTTCAATCATAACATCAGGACATTCTGTATGTAAGTCTCTTTACTCCTCAAAATCTCTTCACTCAGAGGGTCTGATGCAACCAAAGAAAAATGATAAGTTCTTTGCCTCTTTGGATTTCTACAAGTATTCACTTTAGGTGATTCACTATTCACCTGGATCCCCCTCAGTCGGTCTCAGATCTCTTTAGTACAATGTTCATTCACTTCTGATCCCCCTCAGTCGGGCTCAGATCTCTTTAGTACAATGTTCGCAGGATATACTTTCGGGTAACTCACGGTTCACACGGATCCCCCTCAGCTGGGCTCAGATCCCCTTTTAAAAACAGTGGGCCTCATTACCTTTCTGGTCCGGAAACAACGGTGCCGTTAGCACCGTACTGGCACCGTTTTCTGGACCGGCACATTCAGACCTGCAATGGTGTAAACACGGTCACTGCAAAGTGACCCCCGCGGTGCTACAGCACCCAGTAAGCCCGTGACCACAAACAGCGGGACTATTCGCTGGACGTCCACGAATTACCGGCACAGCGGTATACCGGGTACATTACAAGTTCCACCTACACGGAAACACTGCCATAAAAATGGCGGTAGCACCGTGACCAACACGCCTGTAATACCGGCAACGAGGACCAGGTGTTAAACAGTGCCAGGTGAGCAGCAACAGGCCCCAGGTGGCCAAAACCAGCCCAGCTGCACACCATTGGCCACTGAGAACCTACAAAAGGACCACACCCAACCCACCTCCCAACACACCCATGCTGGTAAACAGGCCACAGGTGTACAAAATTAGCCCAGCTGTACACCGTTGGCCACTGGGAACCTACAAAATACCACACCCACACCCAACCCACCTCTCAACACAACCATGCTGGCAGTCGGTCTAGCAGCAATTGGGATGGGAAACCTGCAAGCAGCTGTTGAGGCAGACGCAGCACTGAGGCAGAGGAGGGAGCATAGGCGCAGGAGGCAAATGAGGAACCCGGTGGCCATCCCAAACATCATTGTACAGCAGGTACCACCCCACAGACAGCCACCAAAAACACACTGCATTAGGGCCTCGCCCTGGAACCTGACCCCAAATCAAATCCACACATTATACCAGCTTGACAGGGAGACAATATTATCAATTGTCACCCTCATCAATGACGACATCTGCAGCACAATTAACATCCGGACTGCAATTCCACCCTTGCTGAAGGTAGTGTTGGTACCACATTGCCCTACCCCGAAACCCTGCACAGGTCAATGCCACCAAAGTGGCCTTACATGCCCTTTCTCAACGCTGACGATACTCCGCCATCCGTGTAATGAGGCCCATATAGTTGCCTAGCAGGCCATCACGAATGCAGACATTGAGCAGGCCAAACAGTTTCAGTAGAAATGAGTGAGCCAAGTGTGTAATATTGAAAAGTTGATCCAAGACAATTTAACAGAATGCATAATGAAAATGTGGCCTGTACTATGTTGTGTGCTAATATTATACTGAGACTGTCTACATGTTATCATCGCCAACACCAAATTCCCACCACAAATGGCACCCATGGTTGGGGGTACAACCCTGTAACCCTAGTGTGGTTTCGGGCACCTATGTGTAGCCCACAGAGCAGGGTATGGGCTGGTGGCAGTTCCATGCTGAATTTGACATGTGCTCTGAGTATCCTCCATTTTGGGATACCCAGGCCCTGCCACTGGAATCGGTTGATTCCTGATAGGAGACAAGAGGGCCCCTGTGGCCTCTTTCTTTCTATTGCCTGTTACCTTGTTTTCCCAAAGTCCTGGGAAGCCCTGACTCTGTCCCTTCCCTCAGACTGGTTGTTGGATGGAAGTTATATATATGGTATTGTGGGGAAGTACAGGCCAGACTGGTTGGCGCCTTCCTAGTGACTGTATGTTGTGGGTACACCCTCAGGGTGGCACCTGGGTGAATGGAGTGTGTGACCAATATGCCCTTCTTGGTATGGGTGTCTGGTTTCTGGTATGTAATACAATGACTGAGACAGCCCTGCCCGAAATGGTATGAATTCAGTGTGGAGTGCTGATTGGCAGAGTGCTTGTCCGAATCCACATTTTGTGTTGTGAGTGTCTGGATGGAGAAGAATGGCCTGAGTGCACTGTGAGCCTGATTGGCTGCCTGACTGCCTGAATGCCCTTCTGAATGGTTGGTTGCCTGAGTGTGACTCAGCAGAGTGCATGGGAGATCAACAGTATATCTGGGGGCCTCTCACTGATGGAAATCGTTAAGAAGCTGAAGTTGATACTTGATGCTTAACCTTGAAGCCCACTGGAAGAAGAAGAATTGCTGCTGCTGTCGTTCGCTAATCTGAAAGCTGCGTGACTATCAAGGAACTGATCCAAGAGAGGACCTGGCTAGGAGACTTCTTCCCGAGCTACGAGTGACCATTGTGCACCGCTGATCTTTGCCAAAGCTCCCTGGACGTCAGACCCTCAAAAGGCTGCCGATGGAGAAGGGGACTGCCGTGGAATCATGAAGCGAAGCGCCCAGACATTGAAGTCCATCACCGTCGACGACCGCCATCGCCGACCGGAGCCGCAGTGCTCCTTTGCCTAAGAACATTGAAGCAAGGACTCCCTTGCTCCGCATCATCGACTGCTTTCATCCTGCCAGAGAAAGTCAAGGCCGCCGACGACCGAGGAGAATCCACCGGTGGGTTTCCCGCCACTCGAAGACCGCAGAGTCGCTGTTGACTCGATGCCCTTGCTGGCCCAAAGTTCTTCATTGACTGCTTGCAGCAATGAACACTCGTCGGATGTTTTCGACCGATCGCCAACGAGGACCACGAGAGACGAAGCTGCTGCCGCAACAACAGTGTTAACCCTTTTTTTCCTTGTGGGATTTCGACGATCTGTGGCTCCTGCCTTAAAGGGAGCCGTGCAAGAAGGATCTGTCGACGATCCGACGTCGAACTCTCCTATTCCAGGTACATTGGGGTGGTAGAACCTTTCAAGGGGGAAGTAAGACTTAATAGACAATATATGGACCGGCTTGTCAATGGGCCTCATTAGGAGTGAGGCGGAACGGGTTAACGGGCTCCGCTAAAGGAGGTGGACCCGTTAAACCCGTTCCATCTCATTACAAACTCCCCTCGCGGGACCCGGTAAGTACCACCTGGTCAAAGCAGGCTTCCGTATCGGGTCCCTCGAGGGGAAGAGGGAGCAAACAACGGGCCGCTCGTAATCGGCCCGTTGTTTGTACCCTCTCCCATTCCCATTGAGCTCTATGGGGGCTCAGATGGGAATGGGGAAGGTCCGGGCCCGGGTTCCTGGAGGGAGGAATTACCGGGCCCTCCAAACTCGGAATGGCCCGGTAATTCCCCATTCTGCGAACCCGGACCCGATTTCGGCGGCAGCCATGCCGCCTATAGCGGCATGGCTACCGTGGAAGTCGTAATGAGGCCCAATATCTTTATTTACAGGTTTCCCAGGTGGGGGGATCCTCATACAGAACTGTGCCTAACGGTAGGGGTCCAGTATTCTGCCAATTGTTAAACCAACCTGCTTTTCTCCTATGTCTATTGTTGGTTCACATTATTAACTGATTTGTATGACATTTGAACTGAGTACAGTTGATGCATGTTGAGGGAATCGAGAGTAATTGTGGTACCACATTGAGACTGCATATATTTACCATTTTTGAATTGTCACAGCACAACGTTTGTTATTGTATGTGTACATAATCAAAGCCCTATTTATATAAAGAACTGTGTTTTCACTAACATAGTGTGTGGACATTCCTTTGTGGGTGCGTGCGGACTACACTGTATTTAAGAACCACTCTGCATCACCTCCTGAGAGCTTCGCTACCCAATAGAGAATCTTGGCTGGGGTGCTCTGTGCGTCTACTCTGCCATATTGAGAGCAGGAGTACAGATACCCCCATTCAGTTTTTACACCCCCTCACTCCGTGGCTCATGACACCCGTCAGACGACCACAGAACAGGCATGAGGAGGCCTACAACCAGGCACACATACGTACACAGGGCATGACAGAGCGGACCTTTGGACTGGTGCTGGCAGGGCATTGCTGTACAGCTCCGTAAACGTTGACAAAATTGTGCTGGCATGTGCCATGCTGCACAATATGTGTATGCGCCAGAACATTTCACTGCCCCGGAATTGGACCCAGCAGATGAGGAGGATGAGGACGATTATGATGGGATGGGTGTGCAAACAGGGCAGGGTGCCATGGATGGACAACATGCACGGGGAGCACTTATTCACATTTTTTTCTGAACATGGAGCACATTAACACACATGTTGTTTGTTACACTTAGATTAAATAATTCATACAGAAGAAGATTGTCCAGTCGTTATTCAGATTAACAACCCAGTGTATTATGAAGACAAAACAAAACAGGTGCTACAACAATACACGCCCAAATGTATACACCCACCCTCCAGGCCCCAACTACCTATCCCAACTATGGACCCTCCCCTCCACCTCCCAAACGTAATCACCCACACCCTGGGCCCCAACTACCTATCCCAACTAAGGACCCCCCTCCACCTCCCAAACGTACCTACCCACCTCCCATGCCCCAGACACAATACACCAACATGTGAAACAAATGTCAATGAAACAGCACTACTTCTTGCCACACTTGGCTGCATGTATGTCCATGTGAGATGCCCAAGACAGCCGCATGGACCTTGTCCTGGGGCTGCCTCCCTGTGAGCTAGATGGTGTGGTGCTGGTGGAGGGCATTGTGGGTTTATGTGGCAGTAGGTGCGTGATGACGGCCTGCAGGGCCAGCGACATTGTTTCCGCAATGTTTGACTGGACACTGTTGCCCTCACGTCTCCTCTGTGACATCTGCATATTGGAAGTGGCACAACGCACAATGGCATGTGCAACCCGGGGCTCAATTTTCTGGTTGCTTTCACGATGCAGCCTAGACTCCTCGAGGTGCTGCTCGACCAGTGCAGCCAGCATGTCCTGCCATTCCTCAATCTGTTGGAGCTGGCCGCTGATCTCCTGCAAAGATGGGGTTGGGGAGCGCATGGAACTCCTGAGGCTTGTGGGCTGAATGTGCCTAGTTTATCAGGGGCGTTTGGGTTCTCCTCGCTGCCGAATCTGGCTGTCTCAATGGGCTGTTACTCTGGACTGCTGTCCGTGCTATGGGACTCGGCCTGGTGTAGTGGTGGTGGTGGTGCATGTCCCGGTGGGATTGCAGTCGCAGCAGGGGTGTTGGGCTGGGCTGCCTGCTGTGTTCCAGGGGCAGCAGGGGTGTTGGGCTGGGGTGCCTGCTTTTTCCCAGGTGCAGCAGGGGTGGTGGTCTCCTGGGCGTGGTGTACCTTGGCCGTCGTGACTTCCTGGATGGCTGAGGTGCCTGCAGCTGATGTTGATTGACGTGCTGTCCGACATGCATGTCCCGTCTCCCTCGGCATCCCTGGTTGTCCGCCATCAGTTTCAGATGATGTTCCTGTGGGTGAATGTAAGGCATGCTGTTAGTGGACTGACAGGATGTGTATAGTACAATTACATGCAACACAGTCATCGAGCAACATAACATTGTGTTTACCTGCATTGATATGTGCTGCAGTGTCATGTGGGTGTGTATGGGCCATATGTGGGTGCAGGCCATTGGACTAGCTTCACACTGTATTCAGGCAGGGGGTCCATGGGAGTACTGGGTGTGCTTGGGGTGATGTGGACTGTGATATGTGTATTCCTCTGTGTTGATGGGGGGGCAGGATTAGCTTGATTCAGCTTCATATTCGTGCACTTTCCAGCCTCGCCTGGTGTCCCAGCTCCTGCCTACGCTGAACCGACTCCCTCAATGCCCTCGAGGTGCAGCACACTGCTGCACTTTTCCTCCCATGGGAGCAGCTTTATGGGTGAGTGAGGTCAACTCACTGTTGCAGTGCATTGACGTCTGTGGGCTACCAGAGGTTCTGCACCCTTAGGCAGAGGTCATCCCATCTCTCATGGCAGTCCTTGATGCTACGGGCTGTGACACCCACAGCTATCACTTTCTGGGCACCATCAGCCCATATGGCCTTGCACATCAGCTGCGTGCTGTGCCGCTGGTCAGCTGAGAATAGTTCCCCTGCATTTTCAACAATGTGGTCAACCAGCATGTTGAGTTCTGCTTCACTGAATTTGTGGGATTCTTGCTGCCATGTCCCTCTGTATGCTTGGACACTCACTGTTGGTGACTTCTAGTACAGGAGGATTGCAGTGGATTGTGATTTTTGTAATGGCTGCCGCTCTCTTTCCAGTTCCAGCGATCACAGTATTTCCGGTTCCGGGTTTTCCAGCTCTGTGTAGGCAGTGCCGATATGTCCGGCATGCATGCGGCGGAGGCGGATGCACGCCAACATTTGTGGCGGTACATCCGCCTCTGCCGTGGTTTCTGTTATGGCGGTGGCACCGGTTCTGCGCATTACTGATGTGTGTGGCTGCCAAGCCATAATCCCACCTTGTTTCCGACACCATGTGGTGGTGGAAACGGTACAACCGCCATCATGGTAACACCGGATTTTTACCGCCGGACTTGTAATGAGGGCCAATTAGACTCCCTTAGACCAATTTCAATTAAGTATCAAAGACTTTCTAATGTGCACAGGGTTTAGCTTGACCCGTTGCAGGACCACTTCGATTTTACAATTCCTTCTCTTTACATTTGTCCCCTTTGGGTTTGGATAGCTAACAGAGACTTTCGAATGAGCATGCACGAGGTGCCGGACCACTCTGTTTATGGTATCTATTGTTGCTTCAAAGTTCAGTCACTCATTAATTATGTTCGCAATCACTTGCCACATTTGCCTCATGCACTGCCCTGTAATGCTTACCTGAACTCTGCGGGGACACGCACACTGAACTATTTCCTTATGGGCTCTTCTTAGCTAACGGTGCATGGATTCTCAAAAACCTCTTCAATGCTGTGGCAATTTCCTAATAATAACACACAGTAAAAATCCTTAGTGTGGAATGTCCAAACTCTATATTTTAACAACAGCAACCAGTGTTTTTCCTATTTCACATTCATGGCTCTCTCTATTTTTACCTTGTGTTTTTTATTTTTTTGGTGAGCTCTCCTTCCTGCCTCTGTGCAGGGGCTCTTTGTTCTGAAGAATGGAGTTACTGGAGAAAGTCTACTTATGTAGATTAAGAGGCACGGTACACTTGGTTATTTTAATATATGGATATTGCAGGGCAAGAAGTGGCTAAAGCACTATTGTGACAGGGTGTACCACTGAAACTATGAGGATAAGAACTAATAGGGAGCGAGAGCACCAGTTACTATGGTTCAAGGAATGAATGGCTTGGAATTCTTCATGAATAAAAGGTGGCTAACTCAAAGAAACATATGTGACCTGGATAGAGTAGACTGAGAGGCTACCGTGATAACTATTCTATTTTATTAGCAAGTGCAACAGGAAAAACACAGATGTTGCTCAGGGCTGCTCTAATGTAGAATTTATTAAGGGTAAACAACTACCTCATTACCCAGCGGAGCCCTACCATGTGTTTTCAAGCAAGGTGACTGAATTCGCTGTGATTGGAAAAAGCGCACATTTGCATGAGAAAAGGTGAATGTAACTTGTGTACTGAAGACACATTCACTGCATTATAAGGACTTTAAGTAACACCTCAAAAGAAGCGCGTAACAACTATTATTTACAATTGAACTTCAACGGCATAAAAAACTGTAAGGCAATGATACTTGCTGCGAAAGGCCTCTGACAGGAATGAAGCGTTCTGAAGGAGCACAACTTGCCGTGACTGAAAACATGGAATTAATATGAATTAAATTCCGTGACCGGACTTGGTACCCTACAGCGCACGGGAATTCTAAAGTGAACCGCTGTATAAGAACTTTGAAACTATTAGGAATTAATATTATGGACGTGACTAGAGCTTTAACAGGACAGCGGTAAGCGTTATTTGCAAGGCAGAAAAGACGCGAAGTGCGGAGCAAAACGGGGAGGGGCTTAAATAGGAAATGAGTGCAAACAACTAGACATGCACTGAAACAATCAGGAGAACAACTAGGCGGCCATGCTGGATAGTCAGGAAGTAACTACCAATGCCTACCCACTACACTGTGTTGCTTACCCACCATCCAGTAATAGTAAGCAGATGACCAGTTCTTTTTGGGGGCTATTCTAGGAACCTTCTCAGTGATCATGACATGCCCTCTTCAAATTCCTCCATACAATGTTACCGCTTGCAACCTTGGGTTCCAGACAGCCGGGTTGGTATCAGTCTCCCCAACTCACCAGCCGTACTCCCTTCACTGGGTTTTCTTTTGCTGTAGGAGCCAAGGGCAGTACCATGGCAGCAACTGTTTCTCCCTGCGTTGTCTATAAATGCGGGAGAGCCACGGGTACCTTCGACACACAATGCCAGAGGGTTTAGCTTTGATTCGAGGTCTTATCTTTTCTATTCTCGAAGGCTCATAAAAGTTACAGGGGGTCATTCCGACCCTGGCGGTAGGGGGTTAACAACACCGGTAAGGATGCCGGTGCCGTTAACCCCCTACCACCTTATTCCGAGGTCCCTTAGCGGGTCCCACCAGGAACGGCTGGTCTGACCAGCCGTTCTTACTGGGACCCATTAAGGGAACTTGGAGCTAGTAATGGGCCCGCAATTTGCGGGCCTGTTATTAGCTCTTTCCCCATTCCCATTGAGCCCTATGGGGGCTCAAATGGGAATGGGGAATGGTTTTCTGAATGGGGACTTACCGGGTCCTCCAAGGTTGGAATGACCTGGTAAGTCCCCATTCAGAGACACCGGACCCGGGTTTGGAGGCAGCCATGGTGCTAACAGCACCATGGCTGCCTCCAAACTCGGAATGATCCCCACAGTCTTTCGGTGAAAAGGTCAGGTGCTCTTCCTTTATGTTCCCTTTAAGTCTTGCTGTTTTCCACCTTGTATTAAACTGCCATATTGGAACTGCTGCTTCCTTGTGTGCTTTGCCTTGCTCAGAGTGTGCTCTGGTGCTCCACCTTTCATTTATTTATTTATTTTGACATTTGTAAAGCACACCTAACCCAGAGGCAACTGGGTGCTAAGTTACATACGAATGCTGATTGCGGTAATTACATATTGCAGTTTACATGTTACAGGCTGTGCAGTTGTGGCTGCATTTATACAGTCAGAGAACTTTGTATGCATAGCATAATATATATAGTTGGTAACAGGTATTGGTACAGGTAGATTGCTGGTACAGGTCGTTCCTCTAGGTATCTTGTCAAAAGAGCCAGGTCTTAAGGCCTTTGCGGAAGGACCAAAAGGAAGGATCAGATCTAAGCGCGAATGGCAAGGAGTTCTATTGTTTGATCGCGATCACAGCTTCACCCACCAGATTTTTGGCGCTTGTATCTAGTGATGGCTAGGAGGCATGTGTAGGCCGATCGGGTAGATCTATTGGATTGGGCTTTGGAGGTTTGTCTGGCTAGATAGATTAGAGCACTGTTTGATAGGCACAAGTTAGATCCTGCAAAGAGGGAGTTACAGTAGTTAATCCTAGACAGTATAAGGGCTCTGGCGAGGGTGATACAGTTGTCAGAGGTCAGGAATGGTTAGCAGAGGCTATAGCGTTTACCTGCGTTGTTAGGGAGAGTGAGGAGTCTAGATATAAGCCTAAGGTTTTTACCTCTTTGGGTACAGTGATGATGCTTCCGTCAATGGTGAAGGATTTGTATGAGTAAGGGAGGTTATTTAGCAAAGATTGGGTGCCAATGAGGAATAGTTCCACTTTCTCATCATTTAGGCAGAGCTTGTGTTGGATGGTTAAATACATTTAATTCAGTGCGTTATAGTCAGTGTCATAGTTGCCGGTGATGGGTAGGAGTATTTAGGTGTCATCCACATAGTTAGTGTATGTAACACCCAGTTTGTCTAAGAGGTCGAACAATGGCTTGGTGAAAATATTGTAAAGTATTAGCGAGACACAAGAGCCTTGTGGTACTACACAGGTGACTGTGGCTGGGGGTGCTGCCGCTGTGGTTGAGAATACTCTCATTTAACAGTTGGACAAGAAGGATTCTATCCATTTTATGTCATTGGTCGAGAAGTGGGCAGCTCGGGCAAGGTTTTGGCAAAGCATATTGTGATTTACCAAGTCAAAGGCTGCTGAGAGGTCGAGTAGGAGTAAAATGGCTAGATTACTCTTGTCTTTGATCTCATCCATTTGGATCTTGAGGTCTAGGAGTGTGGTTTCCGTTCCGTGACCAGGACAAAAGACAGGCTGGCACAGGCCAAGGAGGTTGTGCATTTCCAGGTATTTTTGAATTTACAGGTAGGCCACTCTATCAAGTATTTTCAGTAGGAAAGGTATTGTTGTGATAGGGCGGTAATTAGTGGGAACATTAGGATCGAGTGTGGGTTTTTTAAGGAGTGGGAGTACCCACGCTTCTTTCAGATTTTCTGGTACATTGCTGGAGGAGAAGGAGTTGTTAATCCGGGTTGCAATCAAGGGGGCCAGTTCTTCGGCACAGTCTTTTATGAGAGAGGCTGGGCAGATGTCTCTTTGACATCTGGAAGTTTTCAGGCCTTTGATGATTTTGGTGGTTTCAGTGGTGGTTACAGGGGTGAATTAAAATCTGGGTGTGGGGCTATAGTGTGTCGGTCGCAGGTCAGGGGTCGAGCTAGTTGGGGCAAGTTTTGTTTTCTTTGCAGTGATTTTGTTTTGGAGTAGGGAGATTTTGTCGAGGAGGGTGTTTTGGATATTTTCGCACCAGGGTAGATCTTTCATACAGTGGTCTGGCAGAGGGGCTGGTGTTTCGAGTTTGTGTACTATGGTAAAGAGTTCTTTCGTGCCTGAGTTTGCTTTTGCAATTCTCTCATTGTAGGAGTTACCTTAGGATTGAAGTATGGCTTGTTTATACTCTTTGGCCAAGGCATTGAAGTGTACTTTGTTCGCAGGAGAGGTTTTTTTTCCAGGCACTCTCAGCGATTCTTTTTAAAGAGCGTAAGGGATTTGGGGTGAACCAGGAATTTAGGTGGGCTGTGGGTTTGGGTTTACTGGTTCCCAGGGGAGCTACTTTGTTAATGGCTGCTTGGAGCGTCTGGTTGTAAAGCAAGACCATAGCAGTGGGGTCAGTGCTGGTCTATGGGAGGGTTTTTAGTGGTCAAAGCAACGGGAATATGTTGTCTGGCGTGATGTTTCGAAAGTTTCTTGAGAGGGCATCTGAGGCTGTTTGAGTAGGGATATTTAGTTGAGCAATATTGTTCCTAGAAAATATAATAACATTGTGGTCTGACCAGGGGCATGGATTGTTAGCTAGTATATTGGTGTGGCAATTATGGTCTGCTAGCCAATCTAGTTTGCAGCCTTTGCCGTGTGTGTTGGATATTCGGTGAGAGAAGCCTTGAGCTTTGATGGTGTTTGCAAGGGCCAGTGCGTGGGGGACTGAAGGGTAGTTGAGGCCTAAGTTGAAGGCTCCCAGAATGATGATTTTGGATGAGTGCTTAGTGTTGGTTGAAAGGAGTTGTGCGATGTCTTCCTAAAGTGAGAGCAGGGGGCCAGGAGGTCTGTAGATGAGGTGGATCGTGAAGGTGGATATGGCAGATATGGAGATTTTGAGTGAGATCAGTTCTCCAGACGGGCTAGACTGGTTAGGAATTTCTCTGATAGGAAGGCTATTCTTGGCAGTGACAGCTACAATGCCTCCTTTGGATATCAATCTATCTTTCCTTAGGATGGTATATTCCTCTGGGATAGCTAAGGAAAGGATGGGGCCAGAGGCTGGGTGCACCCATGTTTCAGAGATTGCTAGGAAGTCCAGGTTGTTGGTGATGACGAGATCGGTAATGTCCAGGGCATGGGCCAGGAGGGTTCTGGCATTAATAAGAGCTCCCTTGAGATGTGTTGTGGTATCAGTTTCTGGGTCGTCAGCGGTGATGACCATTTTAGTTGTGGGTTCTGGAGGGGTGTCCATTTTCATTGTATATTCCTCAGTAGTGAGAGAATTGCGCCTTGTTGCCACAAAAAGTTGAGTATAGGAGTCTATCCCTAGAGGGACTCGTGTGAGGGTCTAAACTCAGGGGTGGAATGTTCTCTTTGAGGAGTGTTGAGTTATTGTAGTAGATTTGATTGCCGAGTTCTGGATTTCAGTCGTTGGTTTCTCTGATGGATGTACAGGATAGTTGTTAGGTGGTGCTGCTGGCTGATGACTAGGCGAGATGCTAGTTGCTTGTTCCTATTATCTAGGGAACATGGTTCATTAGAGCTTAAGGCAGTTTTATGTGCAGTAGTTTGCCTGTTCATTGTGGAGTGTGAATGCTTTGCTTTGGGTGGGGGAATGATAGGCAGGATGCTAGTCACGTGTTCTTATTTTCTAGTGAACATGGTTTGTTAGTGTTGAAGACAGTCTTGTGTGCAATAGTTTTCCTGTTCGTTATGGAGTGGAGATGCCGTAACTTGGGCAGGAGGAGTGATAGATGTGATGCTAGTCGCGTGTTCCTATTCTCTAGAAAGCATGGCTTCTTAGTGTTTAAGGCGGTCTTGTGTGCAGTAGTTTGCCGGTTTGTGGTAGTGAGGGTTGGCCATTCCTCAGGAACGAAGGACAAAGGTGGGATGTCGTATGAGCTGGGCATCACAGGTGCCATTTTCAAAGAGAGTAGGCCTTTGCATATGGTGATGGCGAGTGGCAGGTAGTTTTTAGGGCGGTTTGTTGGCTCAGAGGTATCAGTAGCTTGGAGCGCCCGATCGGGAGTGGGGCTAGCCCTTGTGAGTAGTTCGTAGGTCTATGTCGACTATACAGGGTGGGTCTGGGCTAGTGAGACTTAACTGGGGATGTTTTAAGGCAAGATGGGCCTGCAAACATTTAAAAGGCACACCTAGATTTGATTGTGGCCAGGGGGCCAGTAAGCATTTAAAACAGGGCTGAATTGGTATAGGACCGAGGGCCTGAAAAAATTTAAAAACATACCTAGATTTGATTGTGGCCAAAGGGCCAATAAACATTTAAAACAGGGCTGAATTGGTATAGGGCCGATGGACTACAAACAATACAAAAAAACACACATAGATTTGATTGTGGCCAAGGGCCTGCAAACATTGGAAAAAAACAGTAATCATTTAAAATAAAACTAAATTGGTATGAGGCCAAGGGCCTGCAAACATTTTTTTTAAAACACAACTAGATTTGATTGTGGCCAAAGGCCAGTAAGCATTTAAAACAGAACTAAATTGGTATAAGGCCAAGGGCCTGCAAACTTTTGAATGAGAGTCACGTCATACATACGAACGCACTGAAGATCAATTATACTGTACATGATAAAGTGCATGCAAGTGATCAAGTCTCAAAAAAGTAGCGCAGTCAAGTGATTTTTCAATGCCGGTGGGGTGCGTTCCGAGGGGATTGGCCGAGGTACTTAGCATAGTGAGCGATCTGCTTGGTAGGATGTGTGTGAAATGTGGGCTACATACAGTAAAGAGTATGAGTACAGGCTTGTGTGGAGATGAGCCGTTACCTGAGTGTGATTAAACAATGATGGTGATTGGATCCTGGTAGTAACGGCAGGTAGGAGCAAGGAGCATAGTTGCCACGAGTTTCATATAGCTCCTACATGCTCCAACAGTCTCGGGCAGGAGCCTTTAGTGAGGTCCATTGTTGTGAGCCGACGACCAGCCTCCCGGCTGTAGGATTGGCAAGATGTATCAGCGTCGCCCAATCAGAGAGACCATGGCATGGGAGTAGCAGGCACTGTGATCGAGTCGTCGGCCATGTTGGAGGGATGGCTGAGGCAGGGGTACACCAGTGTACAGCAGAACAAGACATGGTGCAAATACTGAACGCCAGCAAAGGCGTATGACAAATGTTGCAGGGGAATGAATTAGTACCCTGGTCGGGAAAAGTGAGGCGGTTTTCACGCGTTGCTGCGCTGTGATCGACGCGCAGTGCAAATCCTCTGTCTGAGTCCTCTCACCTTACCTTTTGGTGGAGGTGGTTCTTCTGGGTGGCCTCCCTAGTGGTGGCCTTGGAGAGCGGTGAAGCGCCTTTCTTGCAAGCAGAGTGCAGTGTAGATGAGGGATGTTAGGCAGAATCCTGTGCAGTTCCCTTGGGGGCCACTGCAAGAAGATTAAGACTACAGGAGTAAGCAGTAAACCCAATTGGTAGCAGTCTGTACCACCCAGATTTACCTGGTAGCTGTGGCCGAGCAGTCAGACTTCTCTCAAGAAGAGTAGGGCAGTATACAGAGGATACACAATAGGGCTAAAAACACAGTAGAGCAAGCAAACACTGACCAGAGCTTGGTCTCAAAAGTATATGATTATTTATTTTACACACACTTAATGAAATACACTAGCACTATAAATCAAAGCAAGTTCAAACACAATCAGAAAAGTATACACACCTCCCTCAAGAATTATTAGACAAGTCAAAGGGCCTCATTACACGTTAGGCGGTAAGGGAATAACGATACCGGTAAGGGATTACCAGTATCGTTAAAATCCCTAGCTAATCACGACCCGGACTGGCCGCTATTAGCGGCACCGCTAAGAACGGTGCCTCTAATAGCGGCCAATCCGTGGGCGCGCGACCCCTCAGGTCGGAAATAGCGGCATGGCGCTAATAGCACGCCATTACAAGCCATGCGGACATGCAAATAGCGGCATTGGTATTGGCCAGAGAAGCTCATACCAGCATGGAGGAAATACCGGCATCGCGAACCACCCGTTAAGAGAGCTGAGTAGTGTCCCCACCTGCCACAGGTGGCCACAACAGCTCCATTGCCAACAGGTGGTGGCAATGGAGACTGGGGCAGCACAAAAGGAGCACACCACACCCCTTCCCACACCAAGATGGTTCCAATACTTGCCTCATTACTTCGGCTGGAGGACATGAATGCATTGCAGCACCAACAACAACAGGCAGCACAAAGGAGACGCAGGGGGAGGTGGATGGCGAGACTGGCCCAGCAAGCCCCACCAGTGCACCGAGTCATACCACAGAGGCAGCCAGCAATCCCCAGGATTCTAGCCATTCCATTCAACCTAACCCCTGAGCAGACACACACCCTGTTTTTTTTAATTTTTTTATTAAAATGTTTTATTTGGTTTTATAAACTTTTCATTTCTGTATTACACTACTAAAAGTAGAAAGAGAGCATCAGTAACAATCAATATTTGCTATTCATTTATTCATTTCGAATTTTCCTTAGTGATTTCCAACCAAAATTTAATTGTCAGAATTAGGCGTTTATCTTGACCTCTTAGCAAATTGTCCCATCTTTCTTGAGTTGTTAATTGCTTATGCGATATCCCGAAATAATCTCTGTGCAAAGATCTTTGATCCTTCAGTGCCGGGCAGATCATAATCAAATGGAATAGAGTTTCCTTGCAGTTAGTGTCCTTACAAAAGCAGCAATCAGGAGTTATTTTATTTGATTTGTCCATCATCGACTGATATTCTCGAGTTGGTAAGATGTTAAACCTGAAACAGAGAAACAGATCACGAATGTTACAATCCGGGAAGAGATTTAAATAAGCAGGCAATTCATGAAGACCTCTTGTTTCTGTTTGACATTTTAAATATCTTTTGTATTTCTTTTGATCAGCTATGGTTTGGATCCAATCATTGGTCTGTATTTTACGCTTTGCGTATTGTGGTCTGTTGATCAACATTTCCTCAGTGATATCTTCGGCTTGCATTTTCATTTTGATATCAGAAGCCCATTTGGTCAGTGCTGTAATCTGTAGTGGTGATTTTTTTCTCTCAGGATTTCCAGTGATGGAATCTTGTCTTTGGAATTTATTTTCCTGAGGAGGTCCATTTGTTTCCACAAAACTATTGATTTGATGGATTGAATAGCTAGTTCATAACGGATTCTTGCCATCGGGAAAGACTTTGGAAGAGGTAGAGTTTTCCTCCAAAACAATGCTTCACACTTAGGCCAGTGTATAGTTTCTTGGTTGATCAGAGACTCGGTTGCATACGTCAGGATCGGAATTACTTTTTGTTTATACAAGGCTATTGTAGGTTTTATAGAATATGTTCTGTATTTTCTATGAAAGAAACAGCCTTGTCTGGCCAGGGATCTGGTTTTTCCCTCGATATGATTTTTCCACTCTTGTTCGTTTGCGGAAGAATTAATCATTGCACCCAAATATTTCATTGTCGTGGTTGTAGCGATTTCGTTTCTTTCTAGATATATTTTTAGATTAGGCTGGGATTTATTGTTTTTTCGCGAGGCGAGTTTCATTGTCTTGGTTTTATTGCTGTTAATTACCAGGTCATTTTCAAGCATGAATTTTTGAGCTTCATCAAGAGATTTTTGTAGACCCGATACAGTTTTGTCCAAAATAATAATATCATCGGCATATATTAGTGTCTGGATACAATCGTTGTTAATTTTTGGAGGATTTGCCGCTGAATTTTGGATTCTTTTGCTAAATTCATGGGTGTACAGATTATAAAGGCAGGCTGCCAATGGGCATCCTTGTTTCAAACCATTGGAAGTGTGAATGGGAGGGGTTACCATTCCGTCATTGGTTAGCCGGACTCTAACAGAAGTATTTGAGTAGAGCTGCTTGATCGGATTCAAAATGGAAGCTGGGCATCCCCAGGCAGTAAGCTTGGACCAAAGCTTTGGTCTGTTCACTGAATCAAAAACCCATCTTTAAATCTATAAAGATGGCATATACTTGATGTTTCTTGGTTATTGCCTCGTGTTTGATAAAGTTCAATAACAGGAGATTGACGTTTGTTCCGATTTTCTTGATGAAACCAGTTTGCCTTTTTTCTTGTTTTGCATTCACCTCAGCTCAGTTGTTGAGTTTTTTTACAAGATATCCCGCAAATAATTTCCCCAAGGGATCCAGCAGGGCTATGGGTCTGTAGTTTGAAGGGCTTTTGCGATCGCCAGCTTTGAAGATAGGGATTAAAACAGCCAATGTCCAACTACGAGGGATTTGTTTCGTTTTTTCGATGAGTTGAAGAAGAAGAATGAAGATGGCTGCCCATTCGTTTGGACTTGCTTTGAGCACAGCATTTGATAATCCATCGGGTCCCGGAACTCGAGAGGGGTTCAGAGCCTTGATGGTTATTTCTTACATCTTCTACGTCCCAATTGAGATTCCAAGAACTCTCATTTTGTATTGAGTCAGTTAATGTGTCATTAGGATTGGGGTTATAGAGTGTTGTAAAGTGCTTAGTCCATTCCTGAGCTTCTACTTCTTGGATCATGTAGTTGCTTTGGAGGAATCGTTCAGCAACAACCATAATTGCCTCGTATTTTTCTGTTTGAGTGCAGCTAGGATTGCTTCGGCATCATTCTGTTGCATTTGGGCCTTGATTGATTTAATTGCATTTGAATATTTTTGTTTTTCTTTTTTTATTTCAGTTTCAAAATCAGGTTTTTTCATTTTTTTAGCAGCCTAATTTGTTTTTGAAGAGATTTTTTCTTCAATGCGATTTCTGAGTTAAATTGATGTCTATGTGAATTTTTGAATTTGTTTTTCTTGTACCTTGGTTGATAATATTTCTCGAGAATCCAACTGTAGTTCAGTTTTGTTTGATCCTGTAGCAGGGACTCTTTAAATGCTAGGTATTTGATGAGTTTTGATACAGAGTTTATTAAGACCATTATTAATCTCCAGAGCTGGCAAGGTTATTCGAGGGTATTTTGTTCTTACTGTGTTCCATGTGATTCATATTTGGTGATGATCACTGGTGGACTGAGGAACATTAGCAGTAGACGTGATTAGGTTTCTTATCCCTTCCGATGTGAAGATGTAGTCGATGATAGATGTCGTATTTTCTCGTGACCATGTCGACAGAGGCACTCCTTTGTTGTTCACAGTGGGTTCAATTAATGAGATATTACGGATGGATAGTTCTTTAACCCATTTTTTGGCTCTGACTGATAATGCCTTTGACTCAAATTTTTGACCTTCTTTATCGAATAAATGGATGTTGAAATCCCCTGTTATTATAAATTCTGCTCCATGGTTAGAGGAGGCAATATAAGGAACTTGTTGTCGTTCATCGCAGTCGGGTTCCAATATATATTGAAGATGGTAACACAGATGTTTTTTGTGCACTGATCTAAATCTTTGTTAGGAGTCGGTATGAGAATGGTCATGTATTGTGCCCAAGGGTGAATGTTCTTCTTTAATATAATTAACCATGAAGGAGTAATTTTTACGAGGATCAACATGCCTGATGCCGGGCGGCCTTGTTGTGAAGTAATTGCGGGATTTATTAAGGTTATAAAACCTTCACAGACTACGGCCCTCATTACGACCCTTGCGGAAATCGACTGACCGGAGCGCCACAGCGTAAATAGCGTTTCCGCCATTGCACGAAGGAGCAAAGTGCGGCCCATTCCGACCCATCGGGCACGAGCACCACGGCATGGCGGAAGTGCTAAGTCCGCGATGGCGGAAAAGACCCCAAAACGGCCCACACCGCCGCCGTACGGGGCCCCAGGTGCAATACCGCCACCCCTCCTAGCGGTCACCGCAGTGTGCGCCTACCGCAAAGTACGGTGGCCGGAAATATACGGAAACGGAAGTTAAAACACGGGCCCGGAACGGGAAACATCCCGGCGTGCACCTATAAATACACTAAAACCACACAACCACTAAAAACACTACCCTGAGACACACCCCACCCCGTCAACCACCCTAGCGAAACCAAGAAAAATGGGAAAAGCAGCGAAGAAAGCGTGCGACCGCAAGCGGCAGGTCCACTTCTCCCGTGAGGAACTCACCGTGCTAACAGAGACCCTCCAGGAGAATGCTGCCGTGGTCTTCTCCACGCAAATGACCAGGACGGCACTTGCAAACAAGAAGGCCATATGGGCTCTGGTGGCACAGCGGGTAAGTGCGGTGGGGACCGCACCCCGCACCCCACAGCAATGCCGCAAGCGATGGGACGACCTGCGGATACGCGTCCGCAGCATACTCTCTGCCAACCGCAACATTGCCACAGCCACCGGGGGAGGTCCTGAATCACCCATCAAGTTGACCCCCTGGGAAGAAATCTGTGCCTCCACCATCGGAATGGAGAGCATTGAGGGAGTCGGAGGGATGGAGAAAGGAGTGCAGACATCCGAAGATTCAGGTAGGTGGGCCAGATATAACAAGCCACACAGTCCATCCATGTGAAGCACCATGCGTCCACATAGTGCAACAGAAACACATGTCCAGGATAAGGTCCACACACATCGGCCTGATAGCGCACGTTAAAACCCACAATAAATACATAAATAATTAAAAACCCCTAATACACGCACTACACGTGCAGCAGGCACACCCAAACTGCAGGCTGCCAAACAACTGCACCCTCACTCCACACACAAATCAAAGCACCTCCAAGGACCCGACCCAAATCACCCTCAGGTACCACCCCAAAGCATGTGATACAATGCCATTCCAATTCCCACAGACCCATCAATAACCCTCGCCCTCCTTTACTCCACCACAGGGTCCGATCCAAACGACGAGCCACAGGACACCCCTACCAGCACACCTGCAAAGAGGGCCAAGACCAACGGCCAGAGACCCTCCACCTCAGCTGCACGCATCAAGACACGGCAGCAGCACAAATCAGGTGGTAGCACAGAGGAGGGAACATCAACAGGCACCCCAGCAGCCAGCATGGCCACAACACCACCACCACAGGTCCCCCCAACGGATGCCACAGAAGGCACTGCCTCTGGTGGCAGCAGCACCATAGGTGACACCCCATTGATGGCAGCATGCTCGGACACAGAAGACGGGGATGTCGAGGTCAGATCCATCCATGACCTGTCCCAATCCCCCTGTCTGTCCCATCCCGTACAACATGAGGATACCACGCAGGGGCAGCCACAAGACGACGACTGGCCATCCCCCCCAAGCCCTGTGGCAAGGCAACATGAGGACAACAGCCCCTCTGTGACACCCCCGCAAATGGGCATGGCCCAGCAGAGGCAACAGTCCCTCAACAAGTTAATCGTCCAACAGCAGCAAA
This sequence comes from Ambystoma mexicanum, assembly GCF_040938575.1. Classification (NCBI taxonomy): domain Eukaryota; kingdom Metazoa; phylum Chordata; class Amphibia; order Caudata; family Ambystomatidae; genus Ambystoma; species Ambystoma mexicanum. The sequence goes on along the minus strand of NC_090934.1, from coordinate 413,227,238 downwards.
TGGCCACACTCCTCAAGGACCATGCCGATGAATGTGGGGGCACCAAGGCAGACATAGAAACATCAACAGAGACACTTAGGGCAGAAATGGAGAGATGTACAGAGACGCTAAGGGCACAAATTGAGAGTAGCACCGAGAGCCTGAGAGTCCAAATGGAGAGAAGCACCGAGAGCCTGAGGGGGGAACAGCATGCGACGTCCAAAGACGTATGTGCCGAACTTGCCGCAGTGCGCCGTGTGCTCACTGAGCTCTCGCAAACCCTTAGGGACATGCATGGACGTGAGCAGGCAGACACATCATCCGTTGCAAGTTCCGTCCAGGGCAGCCCCCAACGTAGATCAGGGAGGAACCTGCGCTCCACAGGCAGGGGTGCCCCTGATACCCGCAGAGGGGGCTTGCAATAGCGACAGGCCACTGACAATGAGCATCTTTGGACACTGGTGTTCGGGTGGGAGGTAGGAGGGTGGAGGGGGTGTGTTGGGCTCACTTGGGTGGCGGGTCGATAGGGTGTTCAACATGATATCACATATGCCATAAAAAGTGCACGATCACCCAATGAGATGTGTGGACATTGATCTTTGTGTACTAGGCCATCATAGGCGTACAGTCCATATTGTGCATGTCCCAGACACACGCAGTGCCACGAGTCCCGTGTCCATGTATCAGCCCCCAGGCGTGAGTGCTAGAAGCATACATCAATGAGATGCTGACGGATGTCACGGCCCTCCGGTGCCTCGCAGACTCCTTGAGGTGCTGCCACATCCCCACCCTCATCATGACCATCATCCGGTGCTTGCAGTTCAGCGTCAGGGGGCATGGGCACATTTCTACGTACGCACATGTTGTGGAGCATGACACATGCCATCACCATCTTTGCAACCTTCTCATGGCGGTACAGGAGTGCCCCGCCAGACCTGCTGAGGCAGCGGAAACGAGTCTTCAGTAGGCCGAATGCCTGTTCTATGACTACACGGGTACGTGAGTGGGCATGGTTGTAGTCCTCCTCATGCTGGTCCCGTGGGTTCCGGACTGGTGTGAGGAGCCATCTCTTCAGTGGATATCCAGCATCACCTGTATGTGGACGAGAAACGTAGGATGTGGAATGCCATTGATACGTACGCACACCCCCCCCCTTCCTGCCAGTACATTGCCAAATCACATACCCCACATCATCATGCATGAGATGAGACTCACCGAGTAGCCAGGATCTGTACCCTGCGTGTCGCTCCATGTAGCGTGGTATGGTAGAGTTCCTCAAGACCATGGAATCATGGGTTGATCCAGGGAATCGGGCACAACAATGCGTAATGATCCTGTTGGAGTCACACACCATTTGTACATTCAGGGAATGAAATTGTTTTCGGTTGCGGTATTGGGCCTCCATGGCATGTGGGACGACCAATTCAACATGGGTGCAGTCGATGGCACCAATGCAACCCGGTATGCCGGCAAGTGCATGGAATCCCACTTTTGTGTTCGTAATTTCCTGCTCCGAGCGTGGTAGGGAGATGTAGTCGTCTGCGTGCTGCAGGAGGGCATCGAGCACTTGGAATAGTGTCCGTGAAAACAGTGGCTGTGATATGCCATGCAACTGTCCGACTGTGTGCTGGTAGGTGCCTGTGGCCAGGAAGTGGAGTACAGACACCACCTTCAGTAGGGGTGGGATTGCGGTTGGGCTATCTATCATGCTGACTAGGTCAGCCTGTGTCATGTCCACAATGGCGGCTATGGTGTCCCGGTCCAGACGGTAGAGGGTGTGGATCTGCTCATCAGTGAGGTTGAACGGATGTGCTCGGAGGCGTGGGATTGCGGGCTGCCTGCGTGGTGGTAGTGGCTGTGCTGCTGGGCCTTGCTGGCCCTGCCTTGGCCTCCTCCTCCTCCTGCGTCTCCTCCGTGCGGCTGGTTGTAGTTGTTGTTCGTCTTCTTCTTGGAGTCGGAGCACTTGCAGTGCTATCAGGTCCCCCAGGGCCAACATCGCGAGTCCTGCCGGTAGCATTTCGCTGTGGTTGTGGGAGGAGACTGGCTGTGCAATTTATGTGTTTTCAGGCTGTATGGCCTCCACCTGTGGTGATTGATTCCACCTGTGCAAACGGCTCTCCCCTTTGGCCGAGCACGTCCCGCGCACTACGCTGCAATTCGGGTAATGGTATCTTGCTATTGCAATCATGTATTTGTACCCGATGGGCGTGTAAGATTGGTTGATATGTTCATTCTGCTGTGGTCCCATTGTTTCCCATACTATCTGTGCAGTCGCGAACGGACTTGTGAAGGGTCAGTGGAACGTAGTACTCGAGTAACGGTGGGCCCTCATGCATCACTGTACCGAGTTGCAACGACGGGCGGGGCGTCCCATTTGTGGGTGAAGGCAGTTGCCATTTTCACACACAGCCGCACTCGATGGAATAATTAGTGATTTCAAACGGCCACAGATGCCTTTTCGACGTGATGTTGCAAATGAGGAATTCGAAGGGCGGCGCTTTCGGTTTCCAGCTAGCGGCGAGGAGATGCCCACAGGTCTGACTGCAAATGTAACGTTCTATTGTTCTATGTCCTTGAGACAGGGCCCATGGCGAGGGAGCAATGATTGATATGAATAGTTTGGGATGCGCAATAGCTACGTGGGCGATGAGGCCGGCCATTCCCAAATACATGTTACTTCACAACACTGGATTCACGGGCTGGGGCACTGTGGATGTAGCAGGCTGCATTACGCACAGACTCAATGGACGTTTCTAATGTCATGTGAGTAATAATTCAGGCGTTTTGATCCCGGGATGAGGGAATGATGAATGGATGCATGGGCAGGTGATTTGGTGCAGAGTTTGCCATGTACAGGGCTTCTTGGGATCTATCCGCCTCCCCTACGCTATGTGATGCAGGGCTGCCATAGTGGGACCATCGTCTATCTGGCCTTGTTGAGCCCTCCCTGTCTCGACGCGCCCTCAGACACTTGTGTCCATGCACGTTAACATTCCCATCTGATGGATTCTGTTTTGGCAGACGCATGCACAGGTACACTCGTTCGTGATGGTGTTTACACCTAGGTATAGATGGTTATGAGTCGCAAGTGGCTTTGGGGTGTTGATGATCCTTTGGAGTGGGCTGGCATGCATATGGCTGTGGATTTCGTGTGCTCATTGAAGTGAGTTGTTCGAATGTAGTTCTGATGGCCATTCTGTTCTTGTTCTTTTCTTTTGGTTGACAGGTATCTCCTCCCCTTTTGCCACTGCCATCTGTATGCCACTCCTGCAGATGGATTTTACTCCCGACACCTGCTGCTTCGTGTTAATCGGTGGAGCAGCATTACGATCTTATGGGACGATCGCCAGTGGCCCACATGCCCTTACGCAGTACTGGTGGCTCGGAGCAACATTTCGGCCTTTCAGCTGGACTAGTGCCTCCCCATTGGGACGGCCCTGCGGTTGTGTGCGCTTCCTTTTTGCCTTTTCGTACGTGATTGTGGCTCTGTGTACCATGATGGGACAGGGCGTCACACAAGTAGTGGCTGGTCTTTTCTTGCGGATGCAGCCCACAATGGTGAAATGTGTTTTGGAGTTCATGGCCTGATGGCTGTATGGGCTTGGTGATTTTGTTGTGCATTAAATTTCTATTCTGATTTGGGCCGTGTAGCGTTTTTCTTTGCAAGTGATGTGGCATGTGCCTATATGTGGGGCGATGTATTGTGAGGAGATCTGCATTGGGTTCCTGCTTCGGGGTTTAGTTGCGTGGTACTGTGCTGGGCGCGTTTGCCTACTGAGCCCGTGAGGTCAGGGATGGGGGCTGCCTATATGACAGTTTGGATGTTGTCATGCTCAGGGGCGGGGGATTGGGTTTTGTGTGACAGATGGCGGTCAGCCAGGTGGACTGGTGGAATGTTGTTATTTTCGGAATGTTGCTGGTCACAGGTGCCTGTGTTTGCGTGCGTTTCGGGGGGGGGGACTGTGGTCATGTCCATTGGGATGGCTTCTGTATTCGTGCCATCTGTGCCCTGCAGCTCCCATTGGCCCCTGTTGTGTTTCTTTTGTTCGTTGGCATGCATGGGTGCTTTGTACATTTCAATGGTTGCATTGTGACTTCATTGCACCTACAGGGAGTTGTACTTTGTGGGCAGGGAGCGGTGTACAGGCACTCAGTGGGGCCGTTTACGGTTGATTCGCGATGCCGGACTTCTCGCCATGGCGGAATGGTCCATTCCGCCATGCCTGATGGCGTTAGGTACATGTCCGCTAGGGTCGGAATTGGCGTACCGTTGCACCATGGTGGTGTTTGCGGTTTGGCATGGCGCGCGCGCGCGTGCTTAGTGCAGTTAGCGTTGGCGTTCACTACGGTGTCGCTAATGGCTTCGTACTTTGCGGTGACGGGTCATAGTCGCACCGAGCGCTATTCGATGGCGGTATTGCATTTCCGCCATCGTTTTTCCCTTTCCGCCAGGGTCGTAATGAGGGCCTACCTCTTCTATTAACCAAGTTTCCTGTAGGCATATTATATCAATTTCAGTAAGTTCAATTGACCCTTCAGTGAGAAGGTATTTATGGCCTCTAGTATTCCAGGAGCATAAAGAGACTGAGCTCACCTGGGTTGGAGTTCCTGTTGGTTGTTATAGGTAGGTTTTCTTGTTCTGGGGCCGTTGTTCATGCCTCATATTGGATCTTGAATTGGTGTCAGAATTCCAATCTTGGTCACGCCATATCCCTCGTTTCTTCACAGCCTCATTTGTGTATGTCAAAGAGTTTTCACCACCATTATGTCTTGACATAAAGGGCAAGTCGTTACGATTTATCTGTGCATTTTGTGCCTCTTTATGTGTATTCATTTTGTTGTAGTAATAAGAATCGATCATCGCAAGTTTATTGCTACATTTATTCCAAGCCATTAAACTCGACACAATAATTTCTTCAGCTTCAAACCCTAGAATTTCCAATTGCTGCTTAGTGGACAATACGCGGTACATTAGTTCTTCGCAATAAAAATCAATCTGTACTGCTTCCATTCGTTCTTTGTTAGGGAAGAGAATCACACCCTGTGCCGCCTGGACCGGGATACCATCACCACCATTGCGGACATGATTCACAACAACATAGTGAGCCTCATAGACATCCGTACTGCCATCCCCCCTCTACTGAAGGTGGTAACTGTGCTCCACTACCTGGCCACAGGCACCTACCAGCATACAGTAGGGCAGATGCATGGCATTTCACAACCAGTATTCTCACGCATGCTGACCCAGGTAATCGATGTCCCCTGAAGCACACAAGTGAACACATATCCCTGCCATGGACAACCCAGGAGATCTCCAACAACAAAGTTGGCATCTATTCACTGGCAGGTATCCCAAGTAGCATCGGGGCCATCGACTGTACCCATGTGGAAATGGTGCACCCACATCACAATGAGGCAGTCTACCAAAACAGAATGCATTACCACTCCATCAATGTCCAAATGGTATGTGACTCAAACAAGATAACAACACATTTGTGCCCGATACCCCTGATCAACCCATGATTCAATGGTCCTGCGGAACTCAACGATACCACGCAACATGGAGCGACATTCTGGACAACGTTCGTGGCTATTCGGTGAGTAGCAGGGCAAGCACATGGCAGTGTGATGTGGGGTGTGTTTGGGGTGGGAGAGATGCATACTCCAACTGGTTGTGGACTGTCGTCCATACAATAAAGGGACATACAGATGTACGCCAATGTCCACCAAGGCAGCCCACAATGGAGCGGACACAAAACCACATGCAAGTAGTAAGCTGTACAACAAAGACATCAATCCATAACGCAAAACATGATACATCTATCCACATGCACATTGCACATCATACCAGACCCTATATGACACAAAACTGCTACATGCAGCCAATTTGCATACCGTAAATGTGCGTTGAATAACATCACAACAGATATGCGCCCTTGAGTGCATGCAAACGGATCACCTGTAGCCATTGTACAGAACCACACCCATACACCACTACTCATGTGCCGCTTCACAGCATGGGGACATTGGAATCATAATGGCAGTACACTAGCAGTGTCGTACAAAGGTTGTCAGGCCCCAGGATCACCTAGGACCTGTCCACACCCAGGACATGGGAAATACTGCCAGAGGCATGCATGGTGCACGTCCACTTGCATGGACTAGCTTACCTTCTCACATTGCAGTTACACTGATCGTCTCCATGCATGCTGGGAATCGTGGATGCCAATCAGAATGCAAACAGAATTAGTGTGAAATGTCCAGGTTGCAATTGAGGTGACCAGTAACAAGGCCCCATTGTTCCACCCATGCAGGTGATGCTGGCTATCCCCTGAAGAGGTGGCTCCTTACCCCTATACGGAACCCACAGAACAGGCACGAAGAGGAATACTACCTTGCACATAACCGTACCCGTGTCGTGATTGAGCAGGCGTTTGGCCTTCTGAAGACACGGTTCCGGTGCCTAAGCTGGTCGGGTGGGGCTCTCCTGTACGGCCATGTCAAGGTGCCGAAGATAACCATGGCATGTGTCATGCTGCACAATATGTGTATCAGATGGAATGTGCCACTTCCCCCTGACGTTGAAATGCAACCACCTGATGAGGATGGTGATGATGGGGATGAGGATGGGGCAAACGGGCCGTCAGGTCATGCAAGAGGCGATGGCCTGGAGGGACACGATGTGTGTCAGCATCTGATCTATCAAATATTCTGAGAGACATGGTTCAACTCTTTTGGATGGATATGGGTATTGTTGCCCTGGTGTATGTGGTGAAGCGCACAATGGGCCCTGTACCCAATGAAGTACACATACACAATGATGAAGACCAAGCCTGTGTTTCAACTTGTCAACAGTGTATTATGATGAATTTGTGAACAAAAAGTGCATGGCCCCAACTGTGCAAACACCCTTTCCCCCCTCCCCCCACAACACTCCCAAAACACCCTTTCCCCCTCCCCCCACAACACTCCCAAAAACACCCTTTCCCACCTCCCCCCACAACACTCCCAAAAACCACCCCCCACAACACTCCCAAAAACACCCTTTCCCCCTCCCCCCACAACACTCCCAAAAACACCCTTTCCCCCACCCCCCACAACACTCCCATGTGTGGCTTGTAGTACGTAGGTGTCCTGTTGCACATGTGCCAGCTAGTTCTTGCTGGCCCTACTTCTCATGGCCAGCACCGCCATTGGGAGGTTGGATGGTGTACGCCTCATGGTGCGCAAGGAGCGGCGGCGGGGGCTTGTCTGACGTGAACTTGCAGAGGAGGATGTGCCTGGTTGATCCTGTGGTGGGGGGGATATTGCCGGTCCATAGCGTCCACTATGCGGGTGAGGACCTGCCTCAGTTGGGCCATCTCCTTGCAGAGCATGTTTGTGCAGGCCTCCATGCGCTCTCTTGTCTGGCTTGCATTGGCCCTAACCTCCTCCCTCAGACGGGCTGCCTCTTCCACATGCTGGGCAACCAGCGCTGTTATTTCCACCTGCCTCTGGCTGATGGCTGACAGGTCATGGCAACTGCGTCCAGCTCTTGGGGTGGCTGCTGCGCCCTGGTCCATGGCTCGGCCATCAGGTGAGGACACCTGAGGGCTCCGGCACCCTTCCATGGTCTTGTTGCCAGATTGTCCATGGCTACTTGATCGAGATGGTGGCCGTGGGCTTGCCTCAATGGGTTGCGGGGGGCTGGGGGTCTGACTTTGCGTTTCCAGGTCAGTGGTCTCCTCCACGTCTGACAGCGGCGCGGTGGCTGCTGCCTCACCAGTCGAACTGGTGGCAGCAGAGAGCAGGCCCTCCATGGTTGTTTCCAATGATGGGGGGAACACTGCCGTGGGTGCAGCAATTTTAGCAGCCATGGCTTCAGGGCTTGGTGAACTGGCACTCTTGCTGCGTTTACCCCTCTGCTGGTGCTCACTCCTCCCAGTGCCCCTTGATGTGGTGGCGGTGTCCCCTGTCTCCTGTGCCCTGGCCTGTTTCTTGGCTGGGGGAGCCTGTGACACAGTGCCCTGCTCATCACTGTCTGTCTGTGAGCCTGTGGGGGACAAAAATAGGGAATAGCATCAGTGATGGATCAACGTGCTTCATTCCGAATAATTACGTCATGCGGCTCTATGCATTGGGACCTCTTTAGTTGGGAATCCGGTAATGGGGATGTCGGGTGGGTAATGCATGCATGGATCTGTGTTGCACGTGTATGTGGTGATGCGTGCATGTGTGTGTGTTGGGGTGTGACACTCACATGGGCAGGGTTGTGTGCTGGACTCACATTTGGTAGCCCTCACCCTTCACAGTGCATTGTTTAATGTGTACACTCACCTCCATCTGATGAAATGGGCGCACCGCGCTCCATGTCCCCGACTCCCTCGATGGATTCTACGCCAATTGCGCTGGCGCAGGTCTCCTGCCACTCCCGGAGTTTGATTGGGGAATCAGCACCACCTCCCGTGGCCATGGCCAGGTTGCGATTTGCAGCCAGTATGCTGCGGACCCGGAGCCGCAGATCGTCCCACCGCTTCCTGCAGTCTCTGACAGTGTGGGTGGTGGTGCCCACCGCACTGACTTTATGGGCCATCTCTCCCCAGATGGCCTTTTTCTTCACAAGTTTCTCATGCCGCAAGTCATTCGCAAATACAACATTAGCATTTGCAGCAAGGGTCTCAGTTAACATGATCAGCTCTTCATGATCGCTGATCATTTACCATGATCAGCGAAGAGCTGATCATGGTGAATTTTTCTTTGCGCTGCTGATCCGCGCCTTTGTTGATGGCCTTTGGCATCGTCAGGGTATCCGGGATGCTTTGGTGTTGGAGTGGTGTGGAAACAGGTCCTGGGGGACGAAGATGGCAATGGATTGTGCTTTTCAAGCTGGCCGCCGTGCTCTTTCCTGTTCCTGTGCGATGACGCTATTTCCGGTTCCGCAATTTTTACGTTCGCCGCTATTAGCGGTGACCGCTATTTGCATGTTGCAGGATGTCGGAAGTGCATCAGCGCTTTTGTCGATGCCGCAAAGGGTCTTTAGCGGCATGGCGGTAGGGACATTACCGGCATGGCGCTGTGCTCGTGTCCCCGTACTCGTAATGCCACGCAATTAGCTGCATCATGCCAAGCCGGACACATTAATAGCGCCATGCCGGTAATGGCCGGATTTTACCGCGTACTGTGTAATGAGGCCCTAAATCAAAACACCACTATTTGTAAAAACAGGTGCGAGCGCGTAACTTAGATGGCACTCCAATAATTAAGTAAAAAGGAGAGAAAAAGGCAGGTCATGAAAATTAAACAGTTCCCAACACTTTTATAAGATCGAAACAAGTTAGTGAAGGCAGAGTCTACTGTAGAGCCAAAGTTCATAGGCCAAGCCCACTTTAAATGGACGAAGGTGAAATGTGCCCAAGATCACATAGTTTAGAAATGCATTCAAGTCTTTGTAAAAATGTTCAAAAGAGGTTGGGTCGATTCAGAAGGTAAAGTTAGAAGGTCTGGGGGCCAACCCAGTTGGAAAGCCAAGGATTTAAGGGTCAGCTTTAGCAAACCGTAGAAAGTGAGGCCAGGTGGAACACAGTACCTTTAAAGTTAAGAAAGCTCCAGCAGTGGCAGTTGTTCCTGGCAGTGGGTGCAGTTCGTGGTTTCGACCAGGGAAGAGAAGATCTCATCGAGGAGGAAACTTGGAGTCGTTGCACTGCCCAGGGAAGAGACCAGCCTCAGAGTTCGTCAGTTAAAAGGTGCGTTCCTGTTATTCACGGTCACAGTGGTGAAGCTTGGCTATCCGGCCGCCGGGGTGCTTGGCACGGGCAATTCGACCAAGAGACATCCTGGAAGGCGAAATGGCAAACTGGTTGATCCCACCAGCTCAGAGGAAGAAGACTCTTTCAGCAGAAGTTCTTCTCTTGTCGGGAAAGTGGTGAGGTTGTTGCAGCAGGGCTCCACCGGTGGTGTCGGCGTTGCAGATGGCTCAGCTTCTTCCCTCTTCGGATATCTTAGGTCCTGTGGCGACTTCTGAAGTTCCAGTCCCAAAAGCCCTGCTTTTATGCAGAAAAACCCCCATTCAACAGCTTAGCTGTCACTCATACATGCTAAGTGGTGAGCCGGGCGGCTCACCACTGGGCCAATCACACAAGAGTGGGACTTGAGTTGCTAAGGCAACGCAGTCCAGGGCGCCAATTCCCCCACCCACACATCCTGTGAAACCCAGACAGAGTGGCACCAGTTGGAGGGCTTCTGTGGAGAAGCCTGCCAAAAAGTGGAACAAAGGGCCCGACCTTGGTTGGAGTTACAGAGACGGACACAAATGCCATTTTAGAAAAGAGTTCTGGCGAAAAGACCCAACCGGTGATTTTATATTAAATAGATAAACCTGCAGTATCTTTAACATTGCACCAAAAAGTGGTGCGTTTAAAATCCATGGGAAAATCCCATAGGAAATATTCCGGTGGAATATTTTGCATGGTAACCACTGCCACCAGCCAGAAACTCGACAAGGGGAGCTGGACAATGCCCCCTTGGAAACAGACCCAGGGGCAATCTAATTAACCCCTTCCAGTACTTCCACGATATGATGGTTTGTACTGGTTCTGTTCACAATTTTGGACTAGTAAAGCCAATGGTGACTTTACATGCCCTGGGAGACAGTAGTCAGTCCCAGGGTATGGAGTCTATGTTTGGGGGTCACTATGACACCCCTGTGTTACTGCACTGAGGGTGCTGTGTAACACATACACTAAAACAGATGATACCCTGTGGAGTAAAAAGACCCCATAGCCCATAAGCACACAAAAAGTCAAAGGGCCTCATTACACGGTAGGCGGAGGACCAAGGTGCTATTAGCACCTTGGTCCATGCCGGTAAAATACCGGCACCACCTTGGTGGAACGGGGAATTACCGCCCTATTCCAAGGTTGGCGGGGCGGTAATTCCTCCTTCCCCCATAGCCCTTCCCCATTCCCATTTTTGCCCCATAGGTCTCTATAGGAATGGGGAAGGCGCTAATTACGGTGCCGCAAATTGCAGTACCGTACTTAGCACCCTGGTCCCTTTGCAGGTTGGTTTTTAACACCTGCTAAACAGCAGGCGTTAAAGTACCTACCCACAAAGGGACCTTGTAGTAAGGCAGTAAGGGTTTCCCGGTACCAGTGCCCTTACCGGTACCGGTAAACCCTTACCGCCGTCCGTGTAATGAGGCCCAAAGACATTCCTCAAATCATGCCTAATGGAAGGAAAAGAGTCTCACTCTTAGCTGGAGAAAAAAACAAACCCCAAAAATCCAGCAAAGCTGCTGGGGGACTCACTGGGTTTGGGAAATTAGCCTTATAAGAGGATTCTCCCTAACACTCCCCCCCCCAGACTAAGGGACATGAGGATTGAATCCACTCCTGGATGAATCTCATACCTCTAGTCGGTTGCAAACATCCTAGAGAGACCATCAGCATTTTGGTGGTGACACCTTGACCTGTGTTCAATGGAAAAATCAAAGGTTTTCCTTTGTAAGCTATACGACCTACAAACCCTTTGTGGAACATCTTCCTTCTTAAATCTATAGGGAATCTGGTTGACCAGTCCCTCAAAAGTTGGTACAACTTCTGAACCTGTGTTAGGCTTTTTCAAGGGGTCCTCATAAAGGATTCCCTTAGATCTAGAGGGGCCTCCAGGGTTCCTCACCACCTCTCTGTTGGGAGCAGATTGGGTCTCAGGCCTCTTGGTTGGAGGGGTTGGGGTTAGGCAACGTACCTGCTTCCCATTACTCTTAGATCTAACCTTACCTACTTTAGGAGTTTCTCTCCCAATACTAGGATTTGAGTTGGAGTCTTCAGTAGAAGGTCCAACAGTCTGAAGGTTTTTGGCCTTAGACTTCTCTTTTCTGGTTTTCCATCAGCACTGAGAATTACCAGTTCTCTTAGGCCTAGAGAGGGGTCCAGTTGGTCTATACACCTCTTCCTCAGAAGCAGGGGAAGTCAGAGAGTCTAAAACTGGGGGAACAATGATGGAGCTTGGTTCGGGCTCCCATTTCCCTAACATACTATTCTGAAATTTGCCTGGGTTAGAGGTCAACTTACAAACACCAGGGCTTGTAGTGGGGTTCTCTGTAGAGGTTCCCACAGGCTTAGAGGGGTCCCTTAAGATGGCCTCTCTAGCCAATTTGGTTAGGTTCTGCTGCTCCATACTGGGAGGCATGGGGGTACTGGACACTACTCCTAAAGTTCTTAGGTCATTCGCCAACAGGACTCTCCCAGGCACCTCAGTCTGAACAGTGACAGGAATCCTCACTGTCATGTCATTTACACTGAATGAGGGCTGGTAGAATGGGAATCATCTGGATAGGGCCTCCAGAATTTCTATTGGGACCTTTGGGTTCCTTTGCAACATCCTCAGGTTTGAAAAAGCTTTCATCCACTACTGTTCTGCTGGCCCCAGTGTCTCTCCTGGCAGGAGTATCCTGGCCTTTGACAAGAACACTGTCCATGTAATATACTTTAGAGTTTTCTGGTAGGGCGTCATACACACCCCTATTCTGTTTGCTAATCAGACCCATGGACTCTAAGTATACAGTTGCTTGAAGACTCAAGGGGTCTTCAGAAAAGACTTCAAAGTGAGCACTAGCCACTTGTACTTCCTCCTCAGGAGTGAAGGCTAAGGAGGCTGTACTGATCCCTGTAGGTTTACCCTTACATCTGAGATCTCCTTTGACATGGTCAGTTGCCTTACAGACATAGCATGTTCCAAATGCTCTCTGGAATGGTGGCTTGTTCTGACCTCCTTCTGGTTTGGGACCAGAAGGTACACTAGCCTGATTTGGTTTAACTTGCGGTTTACCCTGGTTATTTTGTTGTTTGTGGCCCTCCTTGGTATAGAAGGTATTAGAATTCTCTGGATTCTCTTTTGGTGGCTGCCTTCCCTCATCCTTTTTCTGAGTGACTCCTGAATCCCTGTGAGTAGCCCTGTTGGCAACCCACAAGTCAGCAGCCTTAGCTAACTTCCTGGGATCTATTTTCTTTGAATCAGCTAAGTGCTGTCTGAGCTCAGGAGAGCAGACATCATAAATTGACTCCAGCATAACAAGATTTCTCATTCCCTCATAAGTGTTCACTCTGTAACCCTTAATCCATCCCTCTAAGTTCTTCAAACTTTCATTCACCCAGGTAGCCCCAGGGGTACCATCATGCTTTCTGAGGGTCCTAAACCTCTTAAGGTACTGGGAAGGGGTCTTCCCAAATCTAGCTATTAAAGCTAGCTTCACACATTCATAGTCCATCCTATCCACCTCCCCTAACTCCATTGCCACAGCAGATGCAACAAGTTGGAGCCTAGAGAACAACCAAGGAAGCAACTGATTCCCTTTGATGTCCTGGAGCCCATGATTATACTCAAACATAGCCAACCAATCCAACACATCCAACTTAGGTTTATAGATACCCACAATCTCTTTAGGCCTCCGGGGTCTTTTGGGCCTGGAACTCCTAGAGGATCCGGGGAGAGAAGCATTTACCACAGACAATTTCTTCATCTCTAGCTCATGTTTGAGCTCCATTTCTCTGAGCCTTAGTTCTTGGTGCTTTTGTTCAGATTGGGCACTAATTATTTTGAACTCTAATTCAAGCCTCCTTTTTTCTAGTTCAATGAATGCAGGACTTAATGTGGGACCTGACAGAGGTCCAGTAGACACAGCTTGAGGTGCTATAGCAGCCAGAGGGCCAGTGGGGACAGTTACATTGGCCTCACCTTCCACTTCTAACTCTACAACAATACTATCAAGACTCTGATCCATATTAAATTCATTACTGTTGTCTACATTTGCTGGGGAGGTAGGCTCATCTGAACCACTACCCAGACTTTGGATTTCTAACAATCTTTCTATCAATTCTATTTTCTTGCCTTTTACAGGGAGATTCTTATGTCTACAAAGGGCTCTTAAACAATCAGCTGTATTTGCATTAAGAGACTCCTGGCTGTAACTTTCCATAGCTGACTTGTTAGAAAATAAACTTTTCTAGTGCTAAGCTTTGTGGTTAGTTGCACTAAAGTATCAGAAGCACTCTACAATGTATCCTCAATACAGATCCCACCGCTGTACACCAGTGTTAGGCAGAATCCTGTGCAGTTCCCTTGGGGACCACTGCAAGAAGATTAGGACTACAGGAGTGAGCAGTAACCCCAATTGGTAGCAGTCTGTACCACCCAGATTTACCTGGTAGCTGTGACTGAGCAGTCAGACTTCTCTCAAGAAGAGTAGGGCAGTATACAGAGGATACACAATAGGGCTAAAAACACAGTAGAGCAAGCAAACACTGACCAGAGCTTGTTATCAAAAGAATATAATGATTCATTTAACACACACTTCATGAAATTGTCAGAAATGTACCAAAGTATCAACTGAAAAGGATACAATACTCAAAAGGATACAGGAGGTAGGGTCTTCCGGATCCCTGTTCACCCGACTTGATAGACGTGAAGTCAACAAAGACCTTCCAAATGATACAACCCTCTGGCTGATAAAACAGGCAGAGCGATGGATCACTGGAAAGGGCGTGGGTAAGGTATAGTAATCCAGCCTAGGATAAATTAAAGTATCATGAATAACTGCTCCAATCTGAGTATGATGAAGTAGATAATGACAGGAATGATCACACTGACCTGTATCTCTGGGTAGACAATCCAGAAGTCTCTTGATGGATTTGAAATGAAGAACAAAACGACAGGGAAGGGAAAATTAGTAAGGGAGACTTATCCCGAACGGAACGAGGCTCACGCTAGATACGGGTTGAATTCACCACAGGATAGCGTCCAAAGTTCAGTTCAAAGTCACTTCCAATGATCCTTGAAAGGCTTCCTTCCCACTTTAGGGATCAATCCTTCTGTTAATTCCACAGATGCAGGAGTTAGAAGAAAATAGCGTTTGAAGACAACGTGAGCGTGTGGATTTACACGCGGGCAGGATTCGCGCAGCCTGGGCCAGCCGCGTGTGAAGACAACGTGCGCGTGTGGATTTACACGCGGGCAGGATTCGCGCAGCCTTGGCCAGCCGCACTTGAAGACGAAGAGCGCGTGTGGATTCTACACGCGGGCAGGATTCACGCAGCCTTGGCCAGCCGCGTGTGAAGACAACGTGCGCGTGTGGATTTACACGCGGGCAGGATTCGCGCAGCCTTGGCCAGCCGCACTTGAAGACGAAGAGCGCGTGTGGATTTTACACTCGGGCAGGATTCGCGCAGCCTGGGCCAGCCGCGTGTGAAGACAACATGCGCGTGTGGATTTACACGCGGGCAGGATTCGCGCAGCCTTGGCCAGCCGCACTTGAAGACGAAGAGCGCGTGTGGATTCTACACGCGAGCAGGATTCACGCAGCCTTGGCCAGCCGCGTGTGAAGACAAAGAGCGCGTGTGGATTTTACACGCGGGCAGGATTCACGCAGCCGTGGCCAGCCGCACTTGAAGACAAAGAGCGCGTTTGGATTTTACACGCGAGCAGGATTCACGCAGCCTTGGCCAGCCGCGTGTGAAGACAAAGAGCGCGTGTGGATTTTACACGCGGGCCGGATACACGCAGCCTTGGCCAGCCGCAATTGAAGACAGAGAACGCGTGTGCATTATCACGCGAAGGGATAGCTCCAGGAAACATCGTGTGGCGGAACACACGCTATCGAAGGCCCAAAAGTAGCTGTAGGATTATGCCAGGATGAAGATCAGAGGTACAGCTACACAACGCCAATAGTGACGATCAGAAGCAGCGAGTGAAGTTTCTACGCTGCTTAAATACGTAATACCGTAGTTCACGTGACGAAGCAAAAGTCACGTGAAGTTAGCGACGTGAAAAGTGTAAACGTCGTTTTCCCGGTAACGTATCGAATAGCCTCCATTTGGAGTAGAACGGTCTCGCTGTCCTACGAGCGTAGCGTCCAGCATGCATGACAGTGCCATCCCCCAAAGGGACAACCTCTCCCCTCCTTGTGTGAAAGCGCTTCAATAAAGCAGGAGCATGTATGTTGGAAAGAGGTTCCCAGGACCTATCTTCGGGACCATAGCCCTTCCAGTCCACCAGATAATATGGTCTACCAGAACGGAGTTTCATATCCAGTATGTCCTGTACCTCGTATTCATCAGACCCCCGCACAGAAATAGCAACAGGCCGTACAGGCAGTCTAGTAGTGTCAGAGAACGGCTTAATGAGCGAGACGTGGAATACAGGATGCACCCGCCATCGTTGTGGCAAAGCCAGACGTACAGCAGCAGGGTTAAGAACATGGAGCACTTCATACGGACCGATGTATCTAGGCAACAATTTCTTTTTGCCTGGAATCCTTAAGTTCCTAGTGGATAGCCAGACTTTCATCCCAGCCTTATAGACAGGTGCGGATACCCTATGAGCATCGGCATAGAACTTGTCACGTCGTTTAGCCTGCTCCAATTGCTGCTTCACCTTTCTTTGTAATCTCTTCAGATCACGAAGAGTACGGCCTGCGGCAGGCGTGTCCAGGGATAGACCGGAATCCAGAGGTATTGATCGGGGGTGTTGTCCATAGAGAGCATAGAACGGTGAGGTGCCTATGGCACTATGATAAGAGTTGTTATAGGCAAATTCAGCCGCCGGCAGTACCGTGAGCCAATCCGATTGGTATTGCAAACACAGACACCGCAGATATTGTTCCATAGTGCAATTGACCCTTTCAGTCTGTCCGTCGGTTTGAGGATGATAAGCGCTGGACATTCTATCATCAATTAGTAATGCAGATGTTAAAGCTCTCCAAAAGCGTGATGCAAACTGCGAGCCCCTGTCAGTAATGATTACTGACGGTAGACCAAAGAAACGAAATATATGTTGGATGAACAGTTCAGCCAGAACAGTAGCAGTTGGTAAACCAATACAAGGAATAAATAGGGCCAATTTAGTGAAATAATCCACTACGACCCATAGGGTATCATATCCCTGATTTGGGGGGAGTTCCACCACAAAGTCCATAGATATCATGTCCCATGGTTTGGTAGGGACAGGCAGGGATTGGAGTAAGCCCACTGGTTTACCAGGTGTATTTTTACATTGGATACATACAGAACAAGAAGATACGTAGTTTATAACGTCTTTTGCCATGGATGGCCACCAGCACCACCTTTTGAGCAGGTCCAGTGTTTTCTTCCGTCCAGGATGGGCTGCAATCAAGGAATCATGATTCCATTTGAGGGCTTTATTCCGCATTGAAGGAGTTGGTAGATAAAGCACTCCTTGTGTGAATGGTAAACCGTTATGCACGTCCAGGTTCATATCCTGGACTACTTGTGGATTATTTTTTACCCACTCTTGTATTTCGGTTTTTAAGGATGGTTGAACCGAACAACTACAAATCACATGATCTGCCAACAGCTGGGTCTGTACTTGTTTTTCTTCCTGCACCTCTTTACTCATACGGGACAAAGCGTCCGACTTAACATGTTCTCGGGCAGGACGATAGGTGACCTGGAAATCGTATTGGGCAAAAAAGACATGCCATCTGGCCTGACGGGCCGTAAGGCATTTCATGGATTTGAATGCTTGGAGATTTCTATGGTCAGAGTACACCAACACCTGTTGTTTGGCCCCAAGAAGATGATGACGCCATTCTCGGAAGGCATCTTTGATAGCCAGTAGTTCCCGCTCAGTAACGGTGTAGTTCCGTTCATATGAGGTGAGTTTACGAGAGAAGAAAGCCACTGGGTGTTCCTCCTTGGTTTCCGTGCAAACTTGTGAGAGCACTGCGCCAATAGCGACACTGGATGCATCCGCTTCAACGACAAACTGGCGATCAGGATCCGGATGTTGAAGCACGGGTGCAGTGGTAAATGCTTCCTTCAGCTTTTCGAATGCTGCTTGGGCATGTTGGTTCCAACAGAAAGGTACTTTGGAACTAGTTAAAGCCGTCAAAGGAGCTACTGTTTTGGAAAAGGAATGGATAAATCTGCGATAGAAATTCGCAAAGCCCAAGAAAGACTGTAGTGACTTGACGTTATGTGGAATTGGCCAGTTCAAGACGGCCTTTACCTTGGAACGACTCATTCGAGCACCTAGATTGGTAATGTCGTAACCCAGGAATTCCACTTCCTGTGAATGAAAGACACATTTTTCGGCTTTCACATAAAGATGGTTCTCCCTAAGTCTTTGTAGGACTGTAGAAACATGTCTGACGTGTTCCGATAAAGATGATGAGTAGATCAAAATGTCGTCCAGATAGACAACCACAAATCGGTCCATTATGTCTCTGAATATGTCATTCATGAAGAATTGAAATGTGGCGGGAGCATTGCACAGACCAAAAGGCATCACCAGATATTCGTAAAGACCATACCGTGTCTTAAAAGCGGTCTTCCATTCGTCGCCTTCACGAATGCGAACCAAATTGTATGCACCTCGCAAGTCCAATTTGGTGAAGTAACTGGAAGTGCCTAACTGATCCAACAGAACGTTTATTAGTGGTAAGGGGTATTGGTTTTTGATGGTGATATCATTAAGTGCCCTGTAATCAATGCATGGTCTGAGGTCTCCCTCTTTCTTAGGAACAAAGAATAGAGGAGATGCAGCAGGAGATTGTGAGGGCCGTATAAAGCCCGTTGCTAGCGCTTTGTCAATGTATTCTTTTAACACGACATCTTCTTTAGGTGTTAAAGAATAAACACGGCCTGTAGGAATTTTGGTACCAGGAATCAATTCGATAGGACAGTCGTACTGTCGATGAGGAGGTAATCGTTCTGCCTGGCCTTTATCAAAGACATCAGCATAATCAGCGTATTCGCATGGTATTATATTGTCGCATCGATGTACAACGCTGATAGTAGAATCCTCCACCATAGAGGCCAGTATGTGTTGTTTATTTGACACCTCCTGACTGGTAAAGCAATGTTCATTGCAATGAGTCGAAGGATATTGGAGCGATCCCGAAACCCAGTCAACAGCAGGATTGTGAAGGGTTAACCATGCAAGACCAAGTATGATCTCGTACTGCGGAGCAGCAATAACATCGAAGATGATTTCTTCTGAATGGTTATTAGATAACGTCATCTGAACCGGTACCGTCTCCTGGGTTACCATACCAGAAACTAAAACAGATCCGTCCACGGTGTTCACCGTTTCAGGTCTTTTTTTGTTTACAAGGGGTAAGGAATGGTTCTTGGCATAGGTGATGTCAATATAATTGCTGGTGGCTCCAGAATCAACCATGGCCTTGGAAACCACTTCTCGCTCATCACAATGTAACGTCACCTGAACTATTACAGGTGCATGTTTAGGAATGGTACTGGAGTCCGATGAAACACTCGACATAGGGACTCCTGCTATTGTCGAGTTTTGGCGTTTCCCGCACGCTTGACGGGTTTTTTAGGACATGTTGCCAATAAATGCTCGGAAGAACCACAGTACATACATAAGTGGTTTTTTCTTCGGTTCTCCCGTTCTGCATTGGACAATCGGCCTCTCACGGCGCCTATTTGCATGGGTTCAGGGTCGTTAGAGACGACTGCTGGTGTCTCTGACCGCCCCGAGACTGGCATGAAGGGCTTTTTCTCTCCCTTTCGAGCATTCCTTCGGGCGTCGATTTGTAGAACCAAATCGAGCAGCTCTGGGAAACCCGTAGGAACCACAGGAACAGTAGATAAGGCGTCTTTCAGTTCTTCAGAAAGACCCTTGTAAAAAACAGCCGTTTTCTTGCTGTCAGGCCATTGGGTTTCCGCCGTCAGTTGATTGAACCGGGCAACGTAAGACATAAGGGGTTGGCTGCCCTGTTGTAGGTTAAGCAACTCTAGATCTGTGGCTTGAGTTGAGTAACGCATGTCAAAGACTTTACTCATAGCAGTCAAGAGATCGTCACAATCGTACAACAAAGGGCTATTAGTTTCCAACAAAGGGTTAGCCCAAGCAGCGGCTGTGCCCCCTAAATGGGAAAGCACGAAGGCTGCTTTTGTGGTTAGATCAGGAAAAGATGTAGGACGGCAAAGAAAATGGAGTCGGCACTGATTTACAAAGGTTCTGTAGGTTTTGGGATCACCCGTGAACCTTTCCGGAGGGGCCAAGGGAAACTGAGTGGGCATAACCACATTAATAGTTTCCTGTGGGGGTGCCGTAGTCCCAGATCCAGATGCAGTAGCCATCGGCGCCTGTGCTCCCTGAGGACTACCATGTAGGGCGTCTTGCATAACGTCCATACGGTGCCGTAACATGTCATGTGCAGTAACCATTTCGTTTCTCAAATCGTTGATCAACTGTGTCAAAACAGTTAAAGGATCCGTACCCTCCATGGCTTCTGATTCTGTCAGAAATGTACCAAAGTATCAACTGAAAAGGATACAATACTCAAAAGGATACAGGAGGTAGGGTCTTCCGGATCCCTGTTCACCCGACTTGATAGACGTGAAGTCAACAAAGACCTTCCAAATGATACAACCCTCTGGCTGATAAAACAGGCAGAGCGATGGATCACTGGAAAGGGCGTGGGTAAGGTATAGTAATCCAGCCTAGGATAAATTAAAGTATCATGAATAACTGCTCCAATCTGAGTATGATGAAGTAGATAATGACAGGAATGATCACACTGACCTGTATCTCTGGGTAGAACAATCCAGAAGTCTCTTGATGGATTTGAAATGAAGAACAAAACGACAGGGAAGGGAAAATTAGTAAGGGAGACTTATCCCGAACGGAACGAGGCTCACGCTAGATACGGGTTGAATTCACCACAGGATAGCGTCCAAAGTTCAGTTCAAAGTCACTTCCAATGATCCTTGAAAGGCTTCCTTCCCACTTTAGGGATCAATCCTTCTGTTAATTCCACAGATGCAGGAGTTAGAAGAAAATAGCGTTTGAAGACAACGTGAGCGTGTGGATTTACACGCGGGCAGGATTCGCGCAGCCTGGGCCAGCCGCGTGTGAAGACAACGTGCGCGTGTGGATTTACACGCGGGCAGGATTCGCGCAGCCTTGGCCAGCCGCACTTGAAGACGAAGAGCGCGTGTGGATTCTACACGCGGGCAGGATTCACGCAGCCTTGGCCAGCCGCGTGTGAAGACAACGTGCGCGTGTGGATTTACACGCGAGCAGGATTCACGCAGCCTTGGCCAGCCGCGTGTGAAGACAAAGAGCGCGTGTGGATTTTACACGCGGGCAGGATTCACGCAGCCGTGGCCAGCCGCACTTGAAGACAAAGAGCGCGTGTGGATTTTACACGCGAGCAGGATTCACGCAGCCTTGGCCAGCCGCGTGTGAAGACAAAGAGCGCGTGTGGATTTTACACGCGGGCCGGATACACGCAGCCTTGGCCAGCCGCAATTGAAGACAGAGAACGCGTGTGCATTATCACGCGAAGGGATAGCTCCAGGAAACAGCGTGTGGCGGAACACACGCTATCGAAGGCCCAAAAGTAGCTGTAGGATTATGCCAGGATGAAGATCAGAGGTACAGCTACACAACGCCAATAGAGACGATCAGAAGCAGCGAGTGAAGTTTCTACGCTGCTTAAATACGTAATACCGTAGTTCACGTGACGAAGCAAAAGTCACGTGAAGTTAGCGACGTGAAAAGTGTAAACGTCGTTTTCCCGGTAACGTATCGAATAGCCTCCATTTGGAGTAGAACGGTCTCGCTGTCCTACGAGCGTAGCGTCCAGCATGCATGACAGAAATAAATACACTAGCACTATAAATCAAAGCAAGTTCAAACACAATCAGAAAAGTATAAACACCTCCCTTAAGAATTATTAGACAAGTCTAAGTCAAAACACCACTATTTGTCAAAACAGGTGCGAGCGCGTAATTTAGATGACACTCCAATAATTAAGTAAAAGGGAGAGAAAAAGGCAGGTCATGAAAATAAAACACTTCCCAACACTTTTATAAGACCAAAACAAGTTAGTGAAGGCAGAGTCTACTGTAGAGCCAAAGTTCATAGGCCAAGCCCACTTTAAATGGACCAAGGTGAAATGTGCCCAATATCACATAGTTTCGAAATGCATTCAAGTCTTTGTAAAAATGTTCAAAAGAGGTTGGGTTGATTCAGAAGGTAAAGTTAGAAGGTCTGGGGGCCAACCCAGTTGGAAAGCCAAGGATTTAAGGGTCACCTTTAGCAAACCGTAGAAAGGGAGGCCAGGTGGAACACAGTACCTTTAAAGGTGAGGAAGTTCCAGCGGTGGCAGTTGTTCCTGGCAGTGGGTGTAGTTCATGGTTTCGACCAGGGGAAGAGAAGATCTCGTTGAGGAGGAAACTTGGAGTTGTTGCACTGACCAGGGAACAGACCAGCCGCAGAGTTCGTCGGTTAAAAGGTGCGTTCCTGTTATTCACGGTCACAGTGGTGAAGCTTGGCTATCCGGCCGCCGGGGTGCTTGGCACGGGCGATTCGACCAAGAGACATCCTGGAAGGCGAAATGGCAAACTGGTTGATCCCACCAGCTCAGAGGAAGAAGACTCTTTCAGCAGAAGATCTTCTCTTGTCGTCGGGAAAGTGGTGAGGTCGTTGCAGCAGCGCTCCACCGGTGGTGTCGTCGTTGCAGATGGCTCCGCTTCTTCCCTCTTCGGATTTCTTAGGTCCTGTGGCGACTTCTGAAGTTCCAGTCCCAAAAGCCCTCTTTTATGCAGAAAACCCCCCACTTAACAGTCTAGCTGTCACTCATACATGCTAAGTGGTGAGCCGGGTGGCTCACCACTGGGCCATTCAGAACAGAGTGCGACTTGAGTTGCTAAGGCAATGCAGTCCAGGGTGCCAATTCCCCCTCCCACACATCCTGTGGAACCCAGACAGAGTGGCACCAGTTGGAGGGCTTCTGTGGAGATGCCCGCCAAAAAGTGGAACAAAGGGCCCGACCTTGGTTGGAGTTACAGAGACGGACACGTATGCCATTTTGGAGAAGAGTTCTGGCGAAAAGACCCAACCGGTGATTTTATATTAAATAAATAAACCGACGGTATCTTTAACATTGCACCAAAAAGTGGTGCGTTTAAAATTAATGGGAAAATCCCATAGGAAATATTCTGGTGGAATATTTTGCGTGGTAACCACTGCCACCAGCCAGAAACTCGACAAGGGGGGACTGGACAGTGCCCCCTTGGAAACAGACCCAGGGGCAATCTAATTAACCCCTTCTAGTACTTCCACAATATGATGGTTTGTACTGGTTCTGTTCACAATTTTGGACTAGTAAAGCCAATGGTGACTTTACATTCCCTGGGAGACAGTAGTCAGTCCCAGGGTATGGAGTCTGTTTGGGGGTCACTATGACACCCCTGTGTTACTGCACTGAGGGTGCTGTGTAACACATACACTAAAACAGATGATACCCTATGGAGTAAAAAGACCCCATAGCCCATAAGCACACGAAAAGTCAAAGACATACCTCAAATCATGCCTAAGAGTGGGAGGAAAAGAGTCTCACTCTTAGCAGGAGAATAAAACAAACCCCAAAAATCCAGCAAAGCTGCTGGGGGATTCACTAGGTTTGGGAAATTAGCCTTATAAGAGAATTCTCCCTAACAAGGGGGGATAGCTCAGGCAGGAGCCTTTAGTGAGGGCCTTTGTGGTGGGCCGGCTTCCAGCCTCCCGGTAGTAGGATTGGCTAGATGAATCAGCGTCGCCCAATCAGAGAGACCGTGGAATGGGAGTAGCAGGAACTGCAGTGCCTGTTGGTGTGAATGAGTCGGCGGCTATGTTGGGGGGATTTTATCTGTGTGGGGAAACGTGATGGAAGTCATGTGTGTGTAATGATCAGCAATTGCCTGACCCTGCCTTACCATCGTTTTTGGACAGGTATATGGCTCGGGTGTTAGTTCGTTTTCCCTCACAGTGAGTTGTCCATAAGAAACTGTTTGTGTTGGAAAAGGGGAGGCGAGTTGAATCCCTAAGTATCCTACCTGGTAGGATGGGGTAAAGGTGTTATAGGGAAGGGAATACCACGTCTTGCCGTCCGGTGTCCCACTTCCACTCCCCAAAGACCCCGCATCATGGTGACCCTCCCGCACTGGTCCACTGCAGGAACTGGATCCAAAAGCGATGGCCGTGTCCTTGCCACCTGGATGACAGATCCACAGGGACTAGCGGGTGAGACACCTTCAGGTTTCTCACAGGTGCAGATATTATGGTATATTTCCTTCACCCTACCCGGCTCTTCACAAAACACATCAGGGAATTGCTCTACCAATTCAAGAAGATCTTTCTGCTGTCTTTCAGTGATCTCAGAAAGAATTAGTGTATTGTTGTTCACCTCTTCTGATATCAGACAAGATAATATTGGGGCATTAGGGTCAGAGGTGTTCTCCTTCCACTCTTTTAAAAGATTGATTTGGTAGGTGTGCGTCTTCTGGGGACGTTCTGGCTGGGCGATTCTATAATGACAAGGTCCTTTTTGTCCAATACCTCATGCGGCCCATGCCACTTAGAAATTACTTTGTTATCTGAGGTAGGGAGAAGCATAAGGACTTTTTGCCAGATGAAAAAAGACCTGAGGCACACTTTTTGGTCGTAGGACACTTTCTGTTGGCTTTTATCTTGCACTAAGGAGCGGACAGTTGCCATATGCTCTTTTAACCGAGAGGCTGTCTGGGACAATGGTACTGTCCCCTCTTCCAACTCCTCCCATGTTTCTTGGAGCATATCTAAAACATCTCTGGCATCTCAACCATACAATAGTTTGAAGGGTGAGAAACCAGTGGAGGCTTGAGGTGTTTTCCTTATGGCAAATAGAGCCCATCATTATCAACAAGCTTTTTAATAATGGTCACAAGGGTCTTATTAAACCATTCAACTAATCTGTCTGTCTGGTAAACAGATGTTCTCAAGCTGGTTATATGGATTAGCTCTTTTACTTCCCCCATGCTTACTCATAAAGGTGGTGCCCTGGTCTGTTAGAATTTCCTTAGGGAAACCCACTCGAGAAAAGAATGGAAGTAAATGTTTACATATCTGCTGGATGGTGTTATTACACAAGGGAAATGCCTCCGGGTATCGGGTGGCATAGTCAGGTATCACCAACACATATTTGTTCCCTAGCTAAGATTTTGTGAGGGGCCCAATGATGTCCATTCCAATCCTCGAGAAGGGTACTTCAATGATCGGTAATGGATTTAAGGGGGCTGTTGGTGGTAAATGAGTACGGGTGCACTGGAATAACTCATAGGTTTGAATAAAATGTTTCATATCAGCATGTATCCCTGGCCAATAGAACTTGTTGGCCATTTGAGCCTGAGGCTTAGCTTGACCTAAATGCCCTCCTGTGAGATGTGAGTGTTCGATCTCAAGCACTATTTGTTTGTGACTTTGGGGATCCAGTAGCTGTATTCTTGGCATCCCTTCAGAAGTAACATCCCCTCTAAACAGGAGTCCTTTCTTAAAAAAACAAAATGACCCTCCTCCCTTCAGACTCTCAGACTCAGGTTAAACCAGTAGAAAGGCTTCAGCGAGTAGAGGATTGTTCCGCTGAGCAAAGGCTAAGTCGGGGAACATGTCAGAACTTTTTTTTCCTGGTTGGCTGAGGTTTGGGTAGAGCTAGGTCGGGCATCAACTTTCCCAAAGCCTAAAGTCTCTCTTTCAGTAATATCTTTCTCGGTTTCTTCGCTAGGGGTAGGTAACATCACTCTTTCAAGTATTACCTGGGCTATTTGGTCTCCCCTCTGAATTTGAAAGGGTTCGTCCCCATGGTTTTGGAGAAGTACCTTTATATCCCCTCTAAAATCAGGGTTGATCACCCCGGCCAGGACATCAATGCCACATTTTCAGGCAAGTCTGGACTTGGGTGCCAATCTGATGTATCTTCCGGGAGGTGAAATAAGAACAAGATCAGTAGGGATAAGACGTCATTCTTTTGGTGGGATGGTTTCTGTCCGGGTACTACAAAGATCAAAGCCAACAGACCCTTTAGTTGCCACTGTGGGGTTGGAAGCCCTATCACTTACCTTCTCATACTTCAGGGTCCCCCAACTTGTTTCAGTTGAGTTGTATCCCACTTCTAACACCATCTGTGAGACAGTCATGGTATCAAGCGAAACACATACGCAGATGGGTTTGTTAAAAAACCTTTATTTTCTAAAGGTTCTGGGGTTGGTGTAATGCCTGACTGGCCCTAACTCTAAAGGGATAATTGCCTCAACTGATGTTTCTAATGGCCGTTGTTGTCTAAGAGTCCAAAATAAAAGTCAGTCTGTGTCTAAACCTATGTTTTCCCTCACTCTATACAAATATTTGATAGGAAGTATCTTAAAAAAAAGAAAAATAGTGGTTCAACAAAATTGGAAATTAGGATTGGTTTCAGGTGGTCTTCTTACCGGGTGCTACACAAATAAGTTGAATTGATAGAGCTATTTGTAAGACTTTCTCCACAGGTCACATATAGCTATTCTCACTGCCTTTAGTGTCTTTAAGTCCTTCGGGGTTTCCTTCCCCAAGCTTCAATACTCTCAGTTCAACAAAAACGAAGAAGTCTCTAACTCGGCTAGGCCTCTTAGGGTTCCATTCCCCAAGCCCAGGCCCCTTTCAACTTTGAAACACAAAATAAGTTCTTTATTGCGATGTACTTTGATTTCTTAAATAGGCCTCTCAGGGTCTCTTTCCTCCCAAACCTCTAGGCCTCTTCCAGATTTCAAACACAACACATGATTTAGTACAGTTCTGTCTTAAAATCATAAACCATTCTTTCATGGGGTGAAATCAGAGGCTTTCAAAGATGCCAGGCTTTTTGCTCTTCCTAGGCACGACCACTCTGACCCTCTTGCCCCTCTCTTTGCAAGCTCGGTTTTCTGTTACCTTTTTGTTTCCTTCAGATGTTTTCTGCACCCATGTTCTTATGCTTTCCTTTCCGTGCACACTTGCACCCTCTTTAACATGCCCCAGGCACTTTTCCGATCTGCTTTCCTTTCCGTGCGCACCTGCATCCTCTTTAATGTGCCCCAGGCAACTTTCTTTGCCTTTCTTGTACCCTTCTCTCACTACTGCCCACTCGCTGCTTCTTTCCACTTTCTTTTGCTTTCAGCCTCAATCAGGCTTTTACTTACCTTTGCTGCGATCTGCTTTTCTCACTGCTTTTCTTTGGCGTTCTGTTTCCACCCTGCACTTTCAGCCTTCAGCTTTGCTTTCACTTTTAACTTTCACACTTTTCTTTCTTTCTGATTCTGTGTCGCTTTTCCTGTTCGTGCCTTTCACCTGCTAGGCTCTCATTTAAACGCACGCTCCCGAGTTTCTCTTACATTCCTCATGAAACACACCGGGCAGCGTTGCATTGAGAGGCGGTTCCTCCAGGCAATGCGGGGTTGAGATCAGGGTCTCACCACCTGCCCCTCTGCCACCCTTGGGGTTGGCACTTGCCCCAAGGGAACAAGCACTTTACTGGACCTAGCCTGCGGAATGCAGGCAGAGTGTCTCTGGCTCCTTGGGGGCACGCCTCCCTCGCCACGCTGCAGCCCACCCACACAGGGCCAGCATCTCTGTGCACCTTCTCCCTCCTGCCTGCAGCTCCTGCTTCTCTCTGCTTCTGGGCACCACTGGTCCGGATTGCATCCCCAGCTCATTTGTGTCTCTGTGACTGACCACACCTTTTATAGCTGAACACACAGTCAAGTGGAGTGAGGTGTGAATGGTTACCTACCAATGCCTGACTCTGCCTGACTCTATTAGTGCACAGTAGGTTTTTTCTAAAGTATGTATCCCTTACTTTTACCATATTATTCCTATGGGTAATCTCTACTGATTACAGTGGCCTCCTCCTCGTCTCAGTATTTATTGGAAATGGGGAGGAGGAGATCAGATGAGATTGTAAACACCCCACAAAGGCTGAGGGAGAGTAGTGTAAGGTGTTTTCAGGATTGGGAAAATACCATGTCTCGTACTTGGGTATCCACCCCCCAATCACTGTGACCCTCCACTCAGGTGATCCTCCCTCGCTTGCCCACCCACAGGGTCAGGATCCAAAAGCAATGGCACTTCACTGGCCACCTGAATGGAATATCCAGAGGGAGTGGGTTGGAGAACACTGTCAGGAATATGCCGTTAAAAGTACATTTGGTGGATCGAATAACTTACAAGAATACGTGTGTATTAGCTGTACAATCACTAATAAGTAAGATTATTAACAATGCAGAAAAAGCACATAGTTGTACTCCTGTTCTTATAGAAATAGATACAAATGTACAACAAACTTATTTTACCACCAACCAGCAACAAGATCCTTAAGAATTACTGTTGTAATTATTTCAAAATGTACTTACTGCGGGAATAAATAATGATACAATAGGTATACATTATACATATTGTGACAAATCCTTGGATGTCTTCCCTTCTCCCATAGGGGGAGCCCCTTTCCACGAGGCCATGGAGGTGAGGCCACTACCCAATAGTCCCCCTGGTGATGGTACTCAGCTGATGGATCTCATGGGGAGGGATACGCCCTATGGGACTAAGGACTACTGTCCAGGAAGAACGTGGTATGCCCAAAGCATGTTCCCACCTCCCTCATCCTCCTACCCTACACAAAGTCCCATAATCCCACACACTTCGGTGTACCTCTGTAGTGTAGATGACCTGGCCTCCCTAGAAAGTACTGGGACAAGGAAGAGTAAGGACTACCTATGTAAGTAATATGCAGAACCTGCGACTAAGAAGAACACAGATAACTCAGTTCAGAGTGAGAACATCAGCACTGAGAAAAGGAAGAGATGCAGAGCAATGCAGAGTGCCCAGAAGAACCAAGATGAGCAGCCTAGACAATGTGGAATAAGCAAGTTCAAGCCGATGATAAAAAGTGAAAAAGGGCTTTACAAGTTGTCAGACCCTTCCTGGAGGAAACCGGAATTCAAATTGACCCGAAGGAATGGAGACGCTGGGAGCTGTGAAGGCATCATGAAGAAAGACACAGGCAACAGATTCACTTTTCTACAATAAAATGGTTTATTTCTTAAATGTCAGGATGGAGTAAGGCCTAACTTGCCCTATGCTAAGGTGGGATTTCCCTACCTAAAGAAACTAAGGATAGTCTGTGTTATTTATCGCAACTCAAAAGTCTGTCTGTGTCCAAAACCTACATTTGCCCTCACAACTAAAGATATACAATATGTAGGGATGTCAGCAACCAAAGAAACAGTGCTCAAAATAATGTTTGTAGCTTCTTCCAGCACCTGGTTTGCTTTTCAGCTTCCCCAAGTTCAAAACAGTTCCACAAAGAGGCTAAGTTATGAGAAGCCTCCTTAAAAATAGTGGCAGGACATGAGTCGCCTTGGAAATTCGAAGGTTTAAGGTTGTTGATAATATTTTCAACTTCAGAGATAGTGAGGGGCGCAAAGTTAAATGGTTTCTGGCCGTGGAGGTTGATGTTTGTTCTAGTCTGGTGAGAATTATCTTGTGGGTCGATCTGCAGGCTGATATTTTTGTTGTTGATTTTGGTTTGGAGAGTAGCTATTTTACCAAGGAGTGCCTTTTGTATATTGGCACACCAGGAGCTGTCTTTAATACAGGGGTCAGGAGGAGAGACCGGGGATTCAAGTTCTTTTAATATTATGAATAACTCTTTGGTGTTAGATTTAGCTTGTTCAATGCGCTTATTATACGTATCTTTTTTCGCCTGAAGTATAGCTTCTTTGTAGTTCAAGGTGGCTAATGCTAAGCTCGCTTTGTTCATTTCAGTGGGGTTACTTTTCCAACGCGCTTCTAGATTGCATTTATCTTTGCATAGGACTCTCAACTGAGGTGTAAACCAGAAATTTAGGTGGACCCGAGGTTTAGGCTTCCTTAGTTTAATGGGTGTGATTTGGTCTATCGCTTTTAGTAGAGTCTGGTTAAACAAATCTACCATGATAGTTGGGTCAGTGCAGATAGAGGCATGTTCATTGAGGATGGGGAGGATAAGCGGGAGCAGCTTTTCGCATGTAATGTCTCTCTTGTTTCTAGTAGAGATAGCAGGTGTAATGTCAGGTTTGGTGTGGGTAATTTTAGCAGAGCTGCTACATGTGATTAGATGGTGGTCTGTCCAGACACACGGTTGGTTGGAATCCACATTTATTTCGCAGTTTAAGCCAGATATCCGGTTCGAGGATTCTGCCCTTAGAATGTGTTGGCTCATTAATATATTGTGTAAAACCTATGCTGGTAAGCAAGTTGTTGATGTTGAGTGCTGCGGAATCATTGGGGTCTTGTAGACCCAGATTGAAATCACCCAGTACGATGATTTGAGATTTGGATTTCGTGTTAGAGGCAAGAGTGTGAGATAGGTCTTCGGCAAATGCGGAGATGGATCCGGGGTCCTGTACATTAGATGGAGTGTGATAGTCTAGCTAGGGGTAAGTGTTAATTTGACTGAAAGTATTTCCGCTGATGAGATTTGCTGTGTGTTAGATATGCAAAGATGAATAGTACTTTTGTGAATGAATGCAGTACCACCTCCTTTGGTTTGATTAGTGTTACAATCGTTTCTAATGATGGTGAAGCCTGTAGGGATAGCTAACGATAGGAGCGGTCCTGAGGCCGAATGTAGCCATGTTTCTGTGATAGCGATAAAGTCGAGATCAAGTGTAAGGATGAGGTCAGCTATGTCAAATGCATATGCTGTAAGTGACCTAGCATTAATCAAAGCCCCATTGATCGAGGTCAGAGGGGTATGAGGTGAGTTTGTGTCATGATGGGTGTTCATATCAGGTGAGGGAGGAGATGTTGTATACGTTGTTGCAGTGGGTGGATGCCTGTTTGAGTGTCTACTGGTAGTGGCATAATGGTAGGAAGCATGGGGGAGTCTAGAGCCGAGTCTGTAGTTCCTTAATGGTGTGGCGCATGGTTGGTTAGGTGTACGTTTCGTGGCAAAGGGTTCAATCCAAAGGGTGGACGAATTAAGGTAGGGGTTAAAGGCATGTGTGGTGGGATCCAGAGTAGGAAAGTGGTGTTGCTGTATGGTGTTGTGCATGGCAGGCCTGGAACTTTGTCCAGGAGGGCTGGGAGGCATGTTGAACCTAGGTTGTGTGGCGAGTAGCAAGGAATTTGTGCGAGGCCTAATATGAGGAGAATCTACTATTGTGACGTTCTTATAGTGGGAGAATACCACTGTCAGAACAGTTAATTCAAGGAGGAGGCCCAGTGCCGAGTGTTTAGCAGCAGCAAATGTGTGCAGAGAATGCATAGTGTCTATAACAGTAGGTATAACCAATATTGAAGTAGGTCGAAGAGCAATGTGCAAGTTACAGAAATCAGTAGCTAAGCAAAGGCACATACGGAGATCAACATGGGGAATGCAGCATGTTGGAAGGAAGGTCTTCGGCTATAAGGGGTAACAATCTCATTAGGGATAGTGGGACAAGAGAGGCAATCGCTAAAGTACAGAGCTCTAAGTCCATTAGAGAACACAAGGGGAATCATGTTGGTAGATAGGCGAGGCACATCAAGACAATAAATTGACAGGCACTGTACCTAGCCAGTAGCAGGGAATGACCAATGTATAAACCTGTATGGTAATGGCAGGGCGATAACACGGGAATGCAAAACAATGCATAACAGAACGTAATGCAGAACAATGCAAAACAGTGCGTAACAAAGCGTGATGCAGAGCAATGGGGTGACAGTATCCAGCGAGCAACAAGCAAAATACAAATGCAGTGCAACGTAGCGGGACAGAAGGAACTTGCTGAGAATTACGATAATACATACAGTGTCACGGTAGGGCAGATAGTCATGGTCGCAGAGATGTACATGACTGGTATTTTTCAGGTGAGCAAGTGCAGGTTGCAGAGGATGTCTGGAACGTAGGTGCGTGATGTGGAGCAAGTGAATGTGAAGTATTGTTGCCAGTATAAGCAGGGGTCACAGGTAGAGTGTGGGATGTACCGATCATGGCGTGAACGTGAGACACAAATCAGCCGGTGACTCGGGTAGTGAGTGAGAGTTAGTGGGTCTCAGGTGACTAGCGAGAAAATGAGCAAGTCAGGGCAGTGCAATACAGTTAGCCAGTCTGAACAAGAGCAAGCAGTACAACTAGAGCGGCAAACTAGAGGGCAATACGGGTGATTCAACAGATAGGGTAGGGCAAGGCCATTCGAGTAGATAGACAGATCGGGGCAGTTCCGTACAGTGCAACATGCAAATTAGTGCAGGCAACACATGAAGAGCGGCAAACCAGGGTAATGCAGGTGATTAGGCAATGCAGTACGAGTAGATTAATCGGGGCAGTTCAGTACGATGCGACAGGCGAATTAAGGCAAGTGGTACATATAGAACGGCCAAACAGGCAGTGTAGGTAATTAAGACAATGAAATGTGAATAGGTATGCAAATCAGGGCAATAAAGTGCAATGCAGCAGGCACAATCAGGCAGGCAGTACCAATAGAGCGGAGAGTCGGACAATGCACGTGCTTCAGCAGGAAAATTAGGGCAATATCTTATGGCGAATAGGTATAGGAGGAAGTACAGAGAAGTGCATGTTACCTTAGCAATGGTAAAGTTACTCTGGCAATCATGGCAGTCCGCCAGAGGGTCATAATGGGAGTTAGAGGAGTGAGACTCAGCCACAGATGGATGGAGTAGGCTTGTAGTTACTTGTAAGATGGGTGATGGCGCTGTACAGTTTAGGTTGGAGCCATAGCGGGGTGATGACGAGCAACAAGTTGGGCAGGGGGACGTCGCCAAGTGCCGGTTGCGCTCGGTCAGCCTCGTCAGAGCCTTCTTTCTTGGGCCTTACTTCTGTGGACCGGCTCTCGCCTGCCGGCGAATCGCAGTGGCTTTAGGTATGGAGCTGTGACCAATCAGCTCGCACCTACAAGCTTGGTGAGGACAGGCACAGGAGAGGACAGGATGATTCCAATGAGGCGGCCATCTTAGTGTAAGGAGCACCTTGTGTGTTCCAATGGAGGAAGCTTCAGAATAATGATACTATGAAGCGCTCACTCTGTATGAGAGCGTAAAGGAGAATTATCTGAGTAGATTCCGCAAAATTGTAGCAGATGATGAAATAGCAGTGATAACTGCGGTGGGGCACAGAGGGGCTTAGAGGCAGCTGATAATGAGCCTCAAGTTCACCTCTGCATCTGTGTTGGATTGGGCTCAAGGGTGCTGCTCCTGCAGAGCACCGCGGCGCTAGGGAGCTCCTGCTCTGGTGGGGAAAATCCTCCTTCAGTTCTGGGATTGTCCCAGATAACCTTAAGGACGCCTAGGTCATCCCACTTCTTAAAAAACCTTCTTTGGATGCTAACATACCTTGTAACTACAGGCCTATCACTACAGTGCCATTCTTGCTAAAAATTCTTGATCGAGCGGCCTATCTGCAGATCCAAGACTACTTAGAAACCAACAAACTCTTGGGACTTAGACAATCTGGGTATTGCCCGCATCATGGATCTGAAACTGCCTTGATTGATCTTAAAACACAGATAGAGGATCTCAAAGACAAGGGTAAACTAGCCCTTCTATTCCTACTTGACCTCTCTGCAGCATTTGACCTAGTCAATTACCAAATCCCTTTCTGGACAACAGGTCCATGAGGGTCTTCTCCCTGTCTGCTTCTGCTGAACCGGCACCTGTCACATGCAGAGTACCTCAAGGATCGTGCATTCCACCCACACTCTACAATGTGTTTACGAAGCCACTTTTCGATATTTTGGATTATCTGGGTGTCATCTACACTAACTATGCAGATGACACCCAGATACTCATACCTATGACTGGCGATCATACAGCTGACATACTCGCCGTTAACTCCATTTACCAAGTCATCCAAGCTTGGATGGCGCACCACAACCTCTGTCTGAATGATGAAAAGACAGAGATTCTCATCCTAGGCACCCAGCAAAGACTCAACAAACCTGATTCTTTGTTTAACTCTTTCGTCATTGATGGCAACATCATTAAAGTTATAAAGGACACCAAAACCCTAGGCATTTACATCGACACCACCCTGTCTCTCTCCAGGCAAGCCAATGCAGTATCGTCCACAGCAGCTTACACATGCAAGCTCATTACAGCCTGCCGCCCCTTCTTATCTCCAGCCAACTGTACCACATTAGCCAGGACTTTGGTAATGTCTAAAATTGATTATTGCAACGCCCTCTATCTTGGCACCAACCAAGGGAACCTCAATAAGTTACAGATTATTCAGAACAATGCTATCAGAGCTGCACTAAATATCCCCAGGAATCATCACATCTCTGACACTAGAAAAAGTCTCTGCTGGTTATCAGTCACACAACGGGTATCCCTAAAAACCCTTGCTCTTACTCATAAATGCATTGCCAACCAAGCACCATCCTACCTTGCCAAGAGATTTACTATCCAAACTTCTAACAGACCCATCAGAAGAGCCCAGTGTAATTGCCTAGCTATACCCCATTTCAATCTGCAGCGATCAGGGGGGATCAGCTTCCCTGTTTTGGCAGCAAAACTATGGAACTCACTACCAAACCCCCTCAGAGCGGAGCCATCCTTCCCAGCGTTCAAAAGGCAAGCAAAAGCATGGTTGTCTGCCCCCAACCACCCTTGATTTAGACTGATCACTCCGCCCAGACAAACAATCTTCGGCCTGCTTTACACTTGTAAATTCTGATGCTTATTTAATCATAACTGTTGTTTCTGGGCAACTGACACTCTCTCCTTTTTATAATATTTAAATGCTTCCTTGTATATTAACTGTAATTGCTTATTATGTCTGTATATAATCTGTAAATGCCTCCCTGTATATTAATAGTATCTGCCTACTATGCCTATATCCCAAGTTATGCGCCCGGATGCCCTCGCGCCAGGTGCGCTTTATAAATAAATAGAATACAAATACAAATACAATACAAAAAGACCTGCACCAAGTTGAACACATTTCACAAAGTTCACAAAGTCTCAGGAATCCCTTCCCCAAGAAGGCAGCTCTTCCAGCTTCAAAATTACAGTCAGTTCAATTCTCTCAGCTTTCAATAATGATTCCAAATCAACTTTGTAAACTTTCAGGCTTTTTAACAGTTCACATAGCTTGCTCCTTTCTTTAATCACTTTAAAACTTGTTAGGCAAAACAGCTTCAGTATCTTGACTTTCCTTGGTTCTCTCCAAGTAAGGGGTTACTCGGTCTAAGCGCAGTTGTCGGACCACGCGGTCCACCCACTACAGGTCAGACAACCGATAACCCTTGACACTTTGTGATGCTCACTTGTTCTCATTGGACTTCCTTGACAACACAGGCTTCCTCTCTGAACCTGTGTCATTAGTCCATATTCAATTCTGTTTCTCCTTGGCAGACTCTTGACTCTGCCACAACATGGCTTTCATACAACTTTCTTTGTGGTGTTTATTCCTTGTTACAACCTTGTTTTCACACTATCCAATAGTGCTTGTCATTTGATTTTCATTTGGTTCATAAACTCTCATTACTGGCTTTCACTTAGTCCAGACTTTCACACTGTCCATCAATGCGTTTTACTTGTTTTCACTGCGTTCATAAATGCACATCACTTTCTTTTCACTCATGCAGTATTTTCATGTACTGTGCATATCTTTTTCTAGTTCGGTATTCAATAATTCATAAAGTACTTTGCAGCTTGTTCGGCATTCAATAATCTTCCATTCGGTCTCCAGACCCATTCATTACAAGTTTCCATTTGATCAGCATCTTCCTCTATCCAAATCCAGCCCCCAGCATGAGTGTTCCTTCTCTGTCACTCACTGGTACACGGACGCTCCACTAGACACTTTCAGTTTCTTCTTCAGCTTTCTCTTGCTCCCCTTTCACTCTCCAGGAGCTGCGGTGAGCAGTGATTGCCTCTTCTAAACCTTGTAGCTGCTGTCTGCAGCGTATTGGAGTCTTCTATGTCCCACAGCTACAGCTGTGGACACACAGCACAGAGATCTGCAGGCCTCTCAACCCTCTTATGGTCCGTTCCGGTCTCAGGGTCTTTCTTGCTCCCCTGCAGCGCTCAGCATCCATTTCACCGCCCCTCTCCAGCCTGCTCGGCATCGGATTGCTGCGCCCTTCTCTCCAGGAGGGATTCTCCTTTCTACTTGCTTGCCTCCTTATATACACTGTAGCATCTCATTTGGCTGCAGGTGCAAGTCCTTTGCCTAAACATAGGTAACTGAATTAGTGGGACATAGTAGTGGTGCTCTACAGTCCTCTTCCTCATCTCGGTACCAAAGTGGTGTGCACAAAGGGAAGTGTGCATTACTCCCAGTTGCTTCTTCCTCGTCCCAGTCTTAAAAGAATATGAATGTGGGACAGTTTGTGTGTGTGAAAAGAGGCAGGGGGAGGGAGGGTGTATTCTGACAAGCCCTAGAACATTATTTACAAGGGGGATACCATGCCTCACCTAAAGACATCGTCTCCCCACCCCACAAGGTCCCTCCACCCAGGTGATCCTCCCTTGCATATCCACCCCCACAGTCGGGATCCAAAAGCGATGGCCTTTCCCTGGCCACTTGAGAGTAAGACCCAAGGGGAGTAGATTGGAGGATGCCATCAGGTTCCTCACAAAGTGCAGAGGCCAAGACACTTTCCCGCTGGCAGAGGCGTCCCCAGTAGCTCTGCCATGGTTGGACCAAAGAGGGAGGCAGAGACCAAGGTAGCCAGCCGCCTTGGAGGGCTGGCGTGCACAGAGCGCTGTAAATGCGCAGCCCAGGAGCAGAGGAATGCGGTGAGGACCCTGTAATGCTGGGAGAGACTGTTTGAAGCCCAAGCGCAGAGAATCCCATAGACAACCAGAGGTCACCAGAAAGAACCCTGAAGATGTCCCGGTAGCCAGGATGGTTGGCGGGAACCTCGAAAAGATGAAGAATCATAAGGAACGGGTCTGGAACTCACAACAAATAAAGCACTGTCTACAAAGTCATCTTCATAGTCACAGTACCTGGCAAGATAGTGAACCAGGTCTGCAGCTTCAAGAGAAGAGACTCTCACAGGTCTGGAACCTGCATCCATTTAAGAAGAATAACCTACGTCATCTTCATAGTCACAGTACATGGCAGGGTAGTGAACCAGGTGGACTGTGAGCATTGGGAGTAGCACAAGAAAGGCCAGGAGAAGGGAGCCATTCTCCCTGGTGTGTGTGAACATTGTGAACATTGTGATAAAAACCAAGGGAAGGGAGTCATTCTCTGGATTGTGAGCACAGATTGATGCATGGCGCATTGCGACCTTAAGGGCCCCTTCCTGACCATTGGATCAGGCCTCTGCCAATGTCACCACAGAAGGGCCAAGGATTTATTCCAGCGCTGACACTACCTCCAGTACTGCTTGATTGGTGATTTATGCTTGATGACATCTCTCACCTGATGACACATCGGGCAGGTTTCACTGTCAACCCACCCGCATCCTGAAGAAGGTCACCCAAACAATGTGGCTTTATCCATAGCCATTACCTGACGACCGAAACATATGTCGATACTATCGAATAAGCAAACAGCTATTTGATCTATATTTTGTGTGAACACCCACTTAAAATGGATATAGGTGCAAGGAATTGGTTCAATGTTTGAGCATTCTGTGTAGAAATGTACATTAATGAGTGCGTGAATGAATAGTGATATGTATGGTGGGATATGCATGTGGATGTTGAATAATTTATCATTTAAGAGATATGGTGTATGAACAAATACTGTGGAGCTATATATAAAAATAAATATATTTTGTGATATTAACAATAGTGATGTCTTTATCAAGAGAGTCTCCAATCTCACTCGCTGAGGTACGTTATATTATTGTTCATTCCTGAGAATGGTCAGAGCAGTGAGGGCTTATGCATGGACTTTCTTGATAGAATCCATTAGTCTATCATAGGGTTAATGGAGCTAATAGGAGTCACAGTGGGTATGCTGGAAGGGTGATACCCATAGGTACAAAAAAAGGAGAAGTGTTCATGGTACTGTGATGGGAATTGTTGTAAGCAAATTCTGCTATTGGTAGAAGGTCCTTTCAATTGTCCTGAAGGGCTGAGACAAAACAATGTAAATAATGTTCTAGGGTTTGGTTGAGTCTTTCGGTTTGTCTGTTTGTTTGAAGATGAAACCCGGAACTTAATGCGTGTTGTATGCCTAATATTTTTCATACAAGTGTCCAAAAGCGGGAAGTATATTGAGCCCCACGGTTCGGAAACTGCTCTCCTGAACATACATGAAGACATGCTCTCCAACCTTGATTCCAACACCCCCTGTGTCCTCATCTTACTTGATCTCTCTTCTGCATTTGACACGGTCAACTATGCCATCTTGCTCAACCATCTCCGTGATAACCTGGGCATCACCGGTCAGGCCCTGGCATGGCTGACTTCTTTCCTCTCTGATCGACCCTCCCAGGTCCAACTTGTGTCCTTCCTCTCCTCTATCTCTATGTCTACCTGTGGTGTCCCCCAGGGGTCTTACCTCTTGCCCTGACTGTTCAACCAATACCTGGCACTTATTGCCCACTGCATTGCTGCTCTCTGCCCCAACTTTCAGTGCTATGCGGATGACATCAGCTCATTTTCAGGCTTCCTTCGGCCACCTCTTCTCCATCTCTCATCTTTGACTGTCTATCTGCTATCCAGGAGTGGTGCGCAGCCAATGATCTCTGCCTAAATTCCAGTAAGACTAAGATTCTCCTCATCGGCACACCCACTCCCTCCTTTCCTGTCTCTCTCTGGCCAGCCTCTCTTGGCCCTCTGCTTGCTCCCACCGGCAAGGCTAAAAACCTCAGGGTCATCTTTGACTCCACTCTCTCCTTCTCTCCTCACATCTCTGACATCTCTAAGAAGTCACTCTAACAGCTTCACAGATGAAGATACGGCAGGTAAATTTTGATGCACATG
The DNA here is from genome assembly GCF_040938575.1 of Ambystoma mexicanum. Lineage (NCBI taxonomy): Eukaryota > Metazoa > Chordata > Amphibia > Caudata > Ambystomatidae > Ambystoma > Ambystoma mexicanum. The sequence continues at coordinate 413,188,556 of NC_090934.1, read as the reverse complement.
TTGCATAATAAGAACTTTTTAAACTAGAATTCAGGACTCATTCTCTGATTTTTATTTAGTTTTTCTCCACCGTTTTTCTATTATTTCTACAGGTTGCATACCAACCATGCTCTAAATACAACTATTTGGTTATTCTTTGAAAAGACCCCCATCATTATCAAGATAGGAGATTTGACATTGAACATCCAGGTGATCATTATTATAGATATGGTCAACAAAAACAACATGACAGAGACCAATTAAGATGAAAACTGAATGTTGTACTGAATATTGAATTATATATTATAGGGGAAGAACAAAAGGAGGAATAGAAAGAGGGCAAACAACTCTTGAAGAAGGGGACAAAACCAACCCCGAAACGCGTCGAGTAATATATGTTAATGCTCTCTATGATTAATAGAAAATGTGTTAAACATACTGTGTGCCCAAGAAGAATATTGCGCCTAAATTGAGTGTGACAGATAAATGTGTATGTCCACGCTTAATAAGTAAAGTTGAAATTGCATCACTATAGATGATAAACATCTAATGAATCAATATGCAAATGTGTAGCTTGTATTTGATAGCAACATTAAATTGATGGTTATTTTTTAACATAATCATTGTCTTAAATTGTTTTTCACAAACATTTTTCAAAAATAAATTGTTACAATTGTTAATTTATTGATTGTTTTCACAATTGAGTGGGTGTGCAGGGGACAGGAGAGTTCCACAAGAGTGTGGACATCTGTTGGTTTTACATAGGTTAACACAACCCAGTGTCAAGGTTGTTTTTCTCCCCGGCACCCCACTAATTTATCACCAATGTCTTGAAATAACTTAACTAAGAGGAGTGCGCTAGGCCATAGATATATTGGCCTCCCTCTGGAATAGCCTACCTGCCTCCCTGAAACCTGAGGAGAACCATCTCTGGTTCCGGAAGCACCTCAAAACCTTCCTCTTTGCTTCTGCTTCCTCTCCTCCTGTCCCCTGCTGAATTCCGGGCTGAAACTGTACTGGTTACCTGGCCACCCTCTGATCTCGGGCCCAGGTCCTTTCGCCCGCCAGTTACACACCTGCACTGCCTCCTGGCACCCCATGCACTTGGGGTCTGTTTTCTGTATCCCTACAGCCCCCCACCAGCACTTGACACTTGATGTCTGCACTTACCCTTGCACTTGCCACCAGCTGGCCCTATTTCTCTTACTGTTTTATTTATTCTATTCCCCCATGTACTGAACTGTCCCCACCCCCTTCCCACTCTGCACTTTTCCTCTTTCCCCCTTCCCCTGCACTTGCACAATCTGAATGACACTTGTCCTAGTAGGATTGCTGTCTCTGTCTTCCCTCTGTTCCCCCTCCCTTGCCGCATCGTGTCTTGAAACACTTGTGTGTAGGCGCGTTATGAATGCCATGTCATATCATATCACGGTCTGAAATTATGGTAAATGGGAGGCCATGTTTGGAAAAAACAGGTTGCAGAAAGATAGTGGCCATCTGTGCAGCCGTAGGTATTTATGGTACGGCAGCAAAATGTGCTAGTTTCGTGAAGTATTCCACTGTGACCATGATAGCTGTGTGGCCTTGAGAGGGGGGAAGCTTGACAAAGTCGGTGGATATTTGTTGCCAGGGTTTGAACTGGTGGTTGAACCAACAGACCATAAGGCTGTTGGCGGGAGGTTTTGGTTTGACAGCAGACGACACATGAAGTCACATAATCACAGAAATCCTGTGAAACCTCAGGCCACCAGAAATGTCTATTGACCAACTGAAGAGTGGCCTTAATTACTCTATGCCATGCTATTACTGTGTCATGATTCATGCAAAGTGCTTCTTTTCTCTTTTTTTTTGTTGGAAGATATAACTAGGTGTTGTGAAAATAGAGACCGTTAACTGATGACAAACCAAGTCTATCCTTGTCTTGGAGGATTTCAGGTTCTAAGGAGGATAGAGTTCTTCGGAGCATGGTTAAGTCACAAGAAAGATGAAAGTGGAGTTCAGAAACATCCTTTCTGGGACAAAGGTGGTCTTTGGATGGACGGGTTTTCGAGACAAGGCATCTGCCATGATGTTGGTTTTTCCTGGAACAAAGGTAAAATTAATCCGATATGAGGAAAAAAGTGTGCCCATCTGGCTTGCCTGCTGTTTTGCGTCTCTGTGTGCTCTAGGACCCGGAGATTGTGATGATCGGTGCAAACTTCAATCAGGAAATGGGTTCCCAGTAACAGGTGTCTCCATTCTTTAAATTCTCTTTTTATGGTCAGTAGCACTATTTCTAAGACACTATAGTTAATCTCAGAATTGCTTCATGTTTTAGACAGATATGCCAGAGGGTATTCTGTCCCTTTTTTGTCTGTTTAGGAACTGCTCCTAGAGCATGGTGTGAGGCATCCGATTCTACAATAAAAGGGTGGTTTTGATTGGGTAACCTCAATACCGGTGCTGTGGAAAAGGCCTCTTTTAATAAGTCAAACGCCCTTTGCGTTTCCTTGGTCCAGAGATGTTTTTGTTCTTTCTTGAGTAGTCGGGTAATTGGAAGAATGGTTCATGAAAAATGTGGGATAAATATTTGGTAAAAATTTGAAAACCCTAGGAAACTCTGGATTTCTTGGATTGAGCGGGGAATAGGCCAGTCTAGTACTGCTTTCACTTTAGAGGGATCCATCTGAGTTTCTTGGGCAGACAGTATGTAACCCAAGTAGAGGACTTGAGGTTGGTGGAATACACATTTTTCCAGTTTGGCGAACAAGTGTTGTTGGTTTAATCTACGTAGTGCTTCACGTACATGGAGGATGTGCTCAGGGAGATTTTTTGGAGAAGACTAAAATATCAGCAATGTATACAACTACTGAGTGAAGCAGGAGATCTGAGAATACTTGGTCCATGAACCTTTGGAAGACTGCAGGAGCGTTAGTGAAGCCAAAGGGCATTACTCGATATTCGAAGTGTCCATGTGTGGTCCAAAATGCCGTCTGACACTCGTCTCCATTGCGAATGCGGATAAGATGATAGGCTCCTCTTAAGTCTAGTTTTGTGAAAATCGTGGCCCCTTTGACTGCTTCTAAGATGTCAGGAATTAAAGGCATTGGGTATTTGTCTGAAATCGTTATTTTATTTAATCCCCTTAAATCAATACATGTTCTTAATTCTGAGGTATTTTTCTTGGGAATAAAAATTATGAAGCCCCGGCATGGGAATGGGATTCTGTGATGAGTCCATTGCAGAGGTTGCTGTCTAGATATTCCCGTAGGTTGCTGTCTAGATATTCCTGTAGTGCTTTTCTTTCAGTTTGGGCAATATATACATCTGACCAAATGGGATAGGTTTGTCGGGTATAAGGTTAATGGCCGTACATCTCTCCCATGCGTGGGTAGTTCTTTGAACTCGGCATCGGAGAACACTTCATGGTAATCTTGATACTCAGGTGGTAAAGTGACCAACACATCGACCGGTTTGATCTTTGCGTCGCTAGTTATGGTTGAGATCAGGGTATGAAGACCCACTGATCCCTATGAGAGACAAGGGAGAGACAATGTTCTGATCCTAAAAAAAGACTCTTCCGTCTAATTAATGAAGGGATTATGAAGACTCAACCAAGGGAGTCCCAATATGATAGGATAATGTGCGGCTTTAATGAGGTCAAAAGTAATGTTTTCTTGATGGGTCATAATGATCATATGAATTGGAATGGTTTCTTCTTTGAGTAACTCGGAAGATAGCAGGGTGCAGTCTACTCCTTCCACAGGAACACAAATTGTGCAGGCTTTACGAGGAGGTTTGTATTTAATAGCCCATTGGTCATCAAGAAAGTTACCAGCTGCTCCACAATCAATTAGGGCCACAACGTTTTCCAGTATCTGATTGCGAAAGTGGAAGGAAATCTTAATCACCACCATTTGGGTAGCAGAAGGGGAACTCAAAATACTTTCCCAGACCATAGTTCCCTTAATGATCGGGAGGTTGCGTTTTCCCGATCGACGGGGAGGGACCAATGGGCAATCCTTTAATTGATGGTCCTTTGATGCGCAATACATACAAAGGCCGAGATTGCGTTGTCTGTTCCTTTCTTCTTCCGTGTTGAGATTCTGCATCCCAGTCATTAGTTGTTGTACCTGTTGATCCATTTTTTCTGGGCGTTACTTTCTGTTGTGCACTTATGCAATTCGGTTATATTAGGTTGGTTGACTGAACCCTTACCTGATGGATTGCAAGTACAATAAGAAGATAATGTGGAGCCTTTCTAATTCTACCCCTGGCCCTGAGAGATGGTGAAGGGGTAGAACCAGTGAAACCCTCCTGGGGAAGAAAATCTGTGAATGAAGGGTGGAGAAGGTGAGCAGGCATGAAGACTTCAAAGGTTGGTCTTCCTGCTCTGCAGAGTGAGGTTTGACATGCAATCTAGAAGAGTTCCTGTATTCCGTATCCAATATGCAAGAAAGGGAGAGAGTATATTTAGATAGAAAATGGAAGAGGAGGACAATTGACACCAATAACAATCTAGCAAGTTAGTGGAACCTTAGGAGTGGGAGGCTTACCATAGGGTTTAACATCCACGCTTAGAATTTGATGCACGTGTTGCGCTCTTGGTGAAGATGCTGAATGATGCATGTGTTGCGTTATAGTAGATAGGCAGAAGTTGAAGAATGTGTTATGTTTTTGTAGATAGGCGGCATTTGAGGAACGTGTTGCATAATGGACAACTTTGATGAACGTGTTGTGTATAAGTAGACAAACAGGTTGCAAGTGAAGCTTGGGGGTTATGATGGTAGAGTGAAGCAAGTGGGTTAAAGCTGTCCGTGCAAAGCACAATAGAATATGATGCAGGTAATTAGTGTAGCTCCAGCTCTTCATAATGCCGGTTATGGATTGAATTGCCTAATAGTTCTGCAATATTCTCCTGAGTTAAGGTAATGGAGGAACGTCACGAAAGAATATATCCGTGATTACTAGTTAGTGTAAGGGAACATCAACGCAGCGGACAATAGAGGAAAGCCGCTTGTTGTATGCGAACATCACAGGTAAATAAGCAATGCAGTGTTCTATTGAGGAATGCCGCTTATGATGTCTCGGCACCCAGAGCAGTGTGAAATAAAGTCACACGGGTAAGAGGGCATAACCGGAACAGCGCGAGGGAAAGACTGATAACGCAGCGTTCGAATCAAAGCAACCGCGGGTCTAAGGATACTAGCACGGTTTAATATTAAAGCACTGCAGTTTCGATATGAGAAACTGAGAAAGCATGAAAAAGGGGTAAGAAGGGAGAAAACAGAGGAAGGCAGCACGATAGGGAAGTAGAGGCACATACTTAGGCACAGCGTCCAGGAGAAAGAAAGGCAGCTTCTGACAGCAGTTGCATTGAAGTAACGCTGCAAGCTTTAGACAGGAAGTGCTTTTAACAAGAAAACCCAGGTTGCCGAATTGGGAACAACTATACCGGCCTGGGAGGATTAGAGCGATAGGCAAATAAGGACTCCATTTTGGAGAGGTGCTAAACTGTACTTACTTGCCCAGTCTTCACCTTTTCCGATTGGAATAGCGAGGCATGACAAAGCTGCACACATAATTGTGTTAAAAGGAACAGCAAATAAAAAAAATGATAGGTACATAATAAAGAAAAAAATGAACAAATGAAATAATCTCAATGTATTTAATAATAACAACATGTATTTAAAGTTTTACATACTTCCTCAACTTCTTGTGATTTTCGTAATGATACCCATAAATCTTTTTTGGGAATTAATACATAAAAGTATTCATGTTATAACGTGTATGTAAAAAGAACCTTTAATTGGTATTTGGCAAAAAACTATTATACATAAATAGAATATATTTAGAATTTTAAAAATATAAATGTTGGTTTTTCAATTGGACTATTTTTCAAAGGTTCTTCTTAACATTGGAGGTAAGAGAAGAATGTAAGGGGTGATGTGGAAGCAGTCAGACAATTAAAATAAAACATTTCAATGTAATAATAAGCAAATTATCTTTTATATATATAAAACACTTAGGTATGTTTCCGTACTCTGCTGATGCAATTTATCAGTGTTAGTTTGCCCTTTGGTGTCCAAATGGCAAAGTACACCTCTGTGTATCTCTATCCATCAATCAGAGATAAGAAAAGCAATTTCTCAGTTGCTTGCAGGAAGAAAAAGAGCACTTTGTGCTTACAAGCAGAACAGTCGACTGAAACAGACCAGCAAGTAGTTATGAGCAAAGAGGAATCAAATAGTCTATGATGAGACAGGTTGCAATGCTAAAATAACATAGTCAAAATGGATGGGTAAAACAATGCCTGATTATCAGATATAAAGAACCTTGCAGGTTATGAAGGGTCAATAATCACGATTATTGGGTACTTCGTAAGCCTGTCAGAGTTCAACATGACAAAGAAATGTGACAGTGTATTGGAGCGAAGGGATCAGCCCAGGCTGTGCATTAAGTTAGACCTGAACTGCGAGGAAAACATGCTAGAACAGCATATGTTTCGCCGGCCCAGCTAGTAAATGAAAAATTGCCATATAATTTAAAAGATGCCTACATCATTTTATTTAAAAAAATAAGCAAGTAAATAATTCATATAGTTATTTAACAAATACAATTTAAATATTCACAATATATCTTTATAAATATATAACATAAGTATACTTCTATATACTTCTTTAATTTCTTCCGATTTTTGTAATGATACCCAGAAAGACTGAGCAAGTACCTAAGAGTATTCATGTAAAAAGGTGTATGTGAAAAGAACTTTTCATTGATAATTCATTGATGCAATGTCATTTGGTTTTTAATTGACTATTTTTAATAGGTTCTTGTTAACATTGGAGGTAAGGGATGGCTGTAAGGGGCGAGGTGGAGGGTGACATACACATACAATTGTAAATAACAAAACAAATAAACTTAATAGTTACAACCAACATTTATATAGTTAAACAAATTATTATACACCATAATGTATGAAATGTATTAGTGCTTTAAATCAATGACTAAACAATTACCTAATGTTAAAAAATAAATTGACATTATTTGAAAACAATGGTTTACAAAAGATTTAGGGGCCGATTCATGGAACAAACGTGCGCCGAAAATCTTTGCGCAAGCAGGCGCAATCAGGCGCAAGCAGAAAAAAACAGGCGCACGGCACGCGTGCGATTCATGGAAGTCCCTGCGCGTGTTCACCTCGGGATGTGCGCCAAACCCGTGCATGGCGCACAAGTCACTGCAACATCCCGAAAGGCGTGCGCGACGAACACAGTGAAAGCGCACAACCTCGGCGCATACAGGGGAACAACGCACGAAAATAAGGGCGTAACTGGGGATGTACTGCAGGGAAGCAGACGGAACGCCCACACGCACTCGAATCACACGTATTCATGGAATCGAATAGGGCAAAGCCACGCACTGCCAAAGACACGCACAAGCTGAAACACGTCCGCCACACGAAGGCAGGCGGTAGAGTCCCAGCGCATCACAAAAGTGGCAACATACAGCAATTGGGCCTGTGCGAGCGGGGCACGTGTATTGCGGGGGTGCGCGGTAAGCAACACACGCGATCGAGCGGGGTACGTGTATTTCGGGGGTGCGCGGGAAGATCCTTAAGAATTACTGTTGTAATTATTTCAAAATGTACTTACTGCGGGAATAAATAATGATACAATAGGTATACATTATACATATTGTGACAAATCCTTGGATGTCTTCCCTTCTCCCATAGGGGGAGCCCCTTTCCACGAGGCCATGGAGGTGAGGCCACTACCCAATAGTCCCCCTGGTGATGGTACTCAGCTGATGGATCTCATGGGGAGGGATACGCCCTATGGGACTAAGGACTACTGTCCAGGAAGAACGTGGTATGCCCAAAGCATGTTCCCACCTCCCTCATCCTCCTACCCTACACAAAGTCCCATAATCCCACACACTTCGGTGTACCTCTGTAGTGTAGATGCCCTGGCCTCCCTAGAAAGTACTGGGACAAGGAAGAGTAAGGACTACCTATGTAAGTAATATGCAGAACCTGCGACTAAGAAGAACACAGATAACTCAGTTCAGAGTGAGAACATCAGCACTGAGAAAAGGAAGAGATGCAGAGCAATGCAGAGTGCCCAGAAGAACCAAGATGAGCAGCCTAGACAATGTGGAATAAGCAAGTTCAAGCCGATGATAAAAAGTGAAAAAGGGCTTTACAAGTTGTCAGACCCTTCCTGGAGGAAACCGGAATTCAAATTGACCCGAAGGAATGGAGACGCTGGGAGCTGTGAAGGCATCATGAAGAAAGACACAGGCAACAGATTCACGTTTCTACAATAAAATGGTTTATTTCTTAAATGTCAGGATGGAGTAAGGCCTAACTTGCCCTATGCTAAGGTGGGATTTCCCTACCTAAAGAAACTAAGGATAGTCTGTGTTATTTATCGCAACTCAAAAGTCTGTCTGTGTCCAAAACCTACATTTGCCCTCACAACTAAAGATATACAATATGTAGGGATGTCAGCAACCAAAGAAACAGTGCTCAAAATAATGTTTGTAGCTTCTTCCAGCACCTGGTTTGCTTTTCAGCTTCCCCAAGTTCAAAACAGTTCCACAAAGAGGCTAAGTTATGAGAAGCCTCCTTAAAAATAGTGGCAGGACATGAGTCGCCTTGGAAATTCGAAGGTTTAAGGTTGTTGATAATATTTTCAACTTCAGAGATAGTGAGGGGCGCAAAGTTAAATGGTTTCTGGCCGTGGAGGTTGATGTTTGTTCTAGTCTGGTGAGAATTATCTTGTGGGTCGATCTGCAGGCTGATATTTTTGTTGTTGATTTTGGTTTGGAGAGTAGCTATTTTACCAAGGAGTGCCTTTTGTATATTGGCACACCAGGAGCTGTCTTTAATACAGGGGTCAGGAGGAGAGACCGGGGATTCAAGTTCTTTTAATATTATGAATAACTCTTTGGTGTTAGATTTAGCTTGTTCAATGCGCTTATTATACGTATCTTTTTTCGCCTGAAGTATAGCTTCTTTGTAGTTCAAGGTGGCTAATGCTAAGCTCGCTTTGTTCATTTCAGTGGGGTTACTTTTCCAACGCGCTTCTAGATTGCATTTATCTTTGCATAGGACTCTCAACTGAGGTGTAAACCAGAAATTTAGGTGGACCCGAGGTTTAGGCTTCCTTAGTTTAATGGGTGTGATTTGGTCTATCGCTTTTAGTAGAGTCTGGTTAAACAAATCTACCATGATAGTTGGGTCAGTGCAGATAGAGGCATGTTCATTGAGGATGGGGAGGATAAGCGGGAGCAGCTTTTCGCATGTAATGTCTCTCTTGTTTCTAGTAGAGATAGCAGGTGTAATGTCAGGTTTGGTGTGGGTAATTTTAGCAGAGCTGCTACATGTGATTAGATGGTGGTCTGTCCAGACACACGGTTGGTTGGAATCCACATTTATTTCGCAGTTTAAGCCAGATATCCGGTTCGAGGATTCTGCCCTTAGAATGTGTTGGCTCATTAATATATTGTGTAAAACCTATGCTGGTAAGCAAGTTGTTGATGTTGAGTGCTGCGGAATCATTGGGGTCTTGTAGACCCAGATTGAAATCACCCAGTACGATGATTTGAGATTTGGATTTCGTGTTAGAGGCAAGAGTGTGAGATAGGTCTTCGGCAAATGCGGAGATGGATCCGGGGTCCTGTACATTAGATGGAGTGTGATAGTCTAGCTAGGGGTAAGTGTTAATTTGACTGAAAGTATTTCCGCTGATGAGATTTGCTGTGTGTTAGATATGCAAAGATGAATAGTACTTTTGTGAATGAATGCAGTACCACCTCCTTTGGTTTGATTAGTGTTACAATCGTTTCTAATGATGGTGAAGCCTGTAGGGATAGCTAACGATAGGAGCGGTCCTGAGGCCGAATGTAGCCATGTTTCTGTGATAGCGATAAAGTCGAGATCAAGTGTAAGGATGAGGTCAGCTATGTCAAATGCATATGCTGTAAGTGACCTAGCATTAATCAAAGCCCCATTGATCGAGGTCAGAGGGGTATGAGGTGAGTTTGTGTCATGATGGGTGTTCATATCAGGTGAGGGAGGAGATGTTGTATACGTTGTTGCAGTGGGTGGATGCCTGTTTGAGTGTCTACTGGTAGTGGCATAATGGTAGGAAGCATGGGGGAGTCTAGAGCCGAGTCTGTAGTTCCTTAATGGTGTGGCGCATGGTTGGTTAGGTGTACGTTTCGTGGCAAAGGGTTCAATCCAAAGGGTGGACGAATTAAGGTAGGGGTTAAAGGCATGTGTGGTGGGATCCAGAGTAGGAAAGTGGTGTTGCTGTATGGTGTTGTGCATGGCAGGCCTGGAACTTTGTCCAGGAGGGCTGGGAGGCATGTTGAACCTAGGTTGTGTGGCGAGTAGCAAGGAATTTGTGCGAGGCCTAATATGAGGAGAATCTACTATTGTGACGTTCTTATAGTGGGAGAATACCACTGTCAGAACAGTTAATTCAAGGAGGAGGCCCAGTGCCGAGTGTTTAGCAGCAGCAAATGTGTGCAGAGAATGCATAGTGTCTATAACAGTAGGTATAACCAATATTGAAGTAGGTCGAAGAGCAATGTGCAAGTTACAGAAATCAGTAGCTAAGCAAAGGCACATACGGAGATCAACATGGGGAATGCAGCATGTTGGAAGGAAGGTCTTCGGCTATAAGGGGTAACAATCTCATTAGGGATAGTGGGACAAGAGAGGCAATCGCTAAAGTACAGAGCTCTAAGTCCATTAGAGAACACAAGGGGAATCATGTTGGTAGATAGGCGAGGCACATCAAGACAATAAATTGACAGGCACTGTACCTAGCCAGTAGCAGGGAATGACCAATGTATAAACCTGTATGGTAATGGCAGGGCGATAACACGGGAATGCAAAACAATGCATAACAGAACGTAATGCAGAACAATGCAAAACAGTGCGTAACAAAGCGTGATGCAGAGCAATGGGGTGACAGTATCCAGCGAGCAACAAGCAAAATACAAATGCAGTGCAACGTAGCGGGACAGAAGGAACTTGCTGAGAATTACGATAATACATACAGTGTCACGGTAGGGCAGATAGTCATGGTCGCAGAGATGTACATGACTGGTATTTTTCAGGTGAGCAAGTGCAGGTTGCAGAGGATGTCTGGAACGTAGGTGCGTGATGTGGAGCAAGTGAATGTGAAGTATTGTTGCCAGTATAAGCAGGGGTCACAGGTAGAGTGTGGGATGTACCGATCATGGCGTGAACGTGAGACACAAATCAGCCGGTGACTCGGGTAGTGAGTGAGAGTTAGTGGGTCTCAGGTGACTAGCGAGAAAATGAGCAAGTCAGGGCAGTGCAATACAGTTAGCCAGTCTGAACAAGAGCAAGCAGTACAACTAGAGCGGCAAACTAGAGGGCAATACGGGTGATTCAACAGATAGGGTAGGGCAAGGCCATTCGAGTAGATAGACAGATCGGGGCAGTTCCGTACAGTGCAACATGCAAATTAGTGCAGGCAACACATGAAGAGCGGCAAACCAGGGTAATGCAGGTGATTAGGCAATGCAGTACGAGTAGATTAATCGGGGCAGTTCAGTACGATGCGACAGGCGAATTAAGGCAAGTGGTACATATAGAACGGCCAAACAGGCAGTGTAGGTAATTAAGACAATGAAATGTGAATAGGTATGCAAATCAGGGCAATAAAGTGCAATGCAGCAGGCACAATCAGGCAGGCAGTACCAATAGAGCGGACAGTCGGACAATGCACGTGCTTCAGCAGGAAAATTAGGGCAATATCTTATGGCGAATAGGTATAGGAGGAAGTACAGAGAAGTGCATGTTACCTTAGCAATGGTAAAGTTACTCTGGCAATCATGGCAGTCCGCCAGAGGGTCATAATGGGAGTTAGAGGAGTGAGACTCAGCCACAGATGGATGGAGTAGGCTTGTAGTTACTTGTAAGATGGGTGATGGCGCTGTACAGTTTAGGTTGGAGCCATAGCGGGGTGATGACGAGCAACAAGTTGGGCAGGGGGACGTCGCCAAGTGCCGGTTGCGCTCGGTCAGCCTCGTCAGAGCCTTCTTTCTTGGGCCTTACTTCTGTGGACCGGCTCTCGCCTGCCGGCGAATCGCAGTGGCTTTAGGTATGGAGCTGTGACCAATCAGCTCGCACCTACAAGCTTGGTGAGGACAGGCACAGGAGAGGACAGGATGATTCCAATGAGGCGGCCATCTTAGTGTAAGGAGCACCTTGTGTGTTCCAATGGAGGAAGCTTCAGAATAATGATACTATGAAGCGCTCACTCTGTATGAGAGCGTAAAGGAGAATTATCTGAGTAGATTCCGCAAAATTGTAGCAGATGATGAAATAGCAGTGATAACTGCGGTGGGGCACAGAGGGGCTTAGAGGCAGCTGATAATGAGCCTCAAGTTCACCTCTGCATCTGTGTTGGATTGGGCTCAAGGGTGCTGCTCCTGCAGAGCACCGCGGCGCTAGGGAGCTCCTGCTCTGGTGGGGAAAATCCTCCTTCAGTTCTGGGATTGTCCCAGATAACCTTAAGGACGCCTAGGTCATCCCACTTCTTAAAAAACCTTCTTTGGATGCTAACATACCTTGTAACTACAGGCCTATCACTACAGTGCCATTCTTGCTAAAAATTCTTGATCGAGCGGCCTATCTGCAGATCCAAGACTACTTAGAAACCAACAAACTCTTGGGACTTAGACAATCTGGGTATTGCCCACATCATGGATCTGAAACTGCCTTGATTGATCTTAAAACACAGATAGAGGATCTCAAAGACAAGGGTAAACTAGCCCTTCTATTCCTACTTGACCTCTCTGCAGCATTTGACCTAGTCAATTACCAAATCCCTTTCTGGACAACAGGTCCATGAGGGTCTTCTCCCTGTCTGCTTCTGCTGAACCGGCACCTGTCACATGCAGAGTACCTCAAGGATCGTGCATTCCACCCACACTCTACAATGTGTTTACGAAGCCACTTTTCGATATTTTGGATTATCTGGGTGTCATCTACACTAACTATGCAGATGACACCCAGATACTCATACCTATGACTGGCGATCATACAGCTGACATACTCGCCGTTAACTCCATTTACCAAGTCATCCAAGCTTGGATGGCGCACCACAACCTCTGTCTGAATGATGAAAAGACAGAGATTCTCATCCTAGGCACCCAGCAAAGACTCAACAAACCTGATTCTTTGTTTAACTCTTTCGTCATTGATGGCAACATCATTAAAGTTATAAAGGACACCAAAACCCTAGGCATTTACATCGACACCACCCTGTCTCTCTCCAGGCAAGCCAATGCAGTATCGTCCACAGCAGCTTACACATGCAAGCTCATTACAGCCTGCCGCCCCTTCTTATCTCCAGCCAACTGTACCACATTAGCCAGGACTTTGGTAATGTCTAAAATTGATTATTGCAACGCCCTCTATCTTGGCACCAACCAAGGGAACCTCAATAAGTTACAGATTATTCAGAACAATGCTATCAGAGCTGCACTAAATATCCCCAGGAATCATCACATCTCTGACACTAGAAAAAGTCTCTGCTGGTTATCAGTCACACAACGGGTATCCCTAAAAACCCTTGCTCTTACTCATAAATGCATTGCCAACCAAGCACCATCCTACCTTGCCAAGAGATTTACTATCCAAACTTCTAACAGACCCATCAGAAGAGCCCAGTGTAATTGCCTAGCTATACCCCATTTCAATCTGCAGCGATCAGGGGGGATCAGCTTCCCTGTTTTGGCAGCAAAACTATGGAACTCACTACCAAACCCCCTCAGAGCGGAGCCATCCTTCCCAGCGTTCAAAAGGCAAGCAAAAGCATGGTTGTCTGCCCCCAACCACCCTTGATTTAGACTGATCACTCCGCCCAGACAAACAATCTTCGGCCTGCTTTACACTTGTAAATTCTGATGCTTATTTAATCATAACTGTTGTTTCTGGGCAACTGACACTCTCTCCTTTTTATAATATTTAAATGCTTCCTTGTATATTAACTGTAATTGCTTATTATGTCTGTATATAATCTGTAAATGCCTCCCTGTATATTAATAGTATCTGCCTACTATGCCTATATCCCAAGTTATGCGCCCGGATGCCCTCGCGCCAGGTGCGCTTTATAAATAAATAGAATACAAATACAAATACAATACAAAAAGACCTGCACCAAGTTGAACACATTTCACAAAGTTCACAAAGTCTCAGGAATCCCTTCCCCAAGAAGGCAGCTCTTCCAGCTTCAAAATTACAGTCAGTTCAATTCTCTCAGCTTTCAATAATGATTCCAAATCAACTTTGTAAACTTTCAGGCTTTTTAACAGTTCACATAGCTTGCTCCTTTCTTTAATCACTTTAAAACTTGTTAGGCAAAACAGCTTCAGTATCTTGACTTTCCTTGGTTCTCTCCAAGTAAGGGGTTACTCGGTCTAAGCGCAGTTGTCGGACCACGCGGTCCACCCACTACAGGTCAGACAACCGATAACCCTTGACACTTTGTGATGCTCACTTGTTCTCATTGGACTTCCTTGACAACACAGGCTTCCTCTCTGAACCTGTGTCATTAGTCCATATTCAATTCTGTTTCTCCTTGGCAGACTCTTGACTCTGCCACAACATGGCTTTCATACAACTTTCTTTGTGGTGTTTATTCCTTGTTACAACCTTGTTTTCACACTATCCAATAGTGCTTGTCATTTGATTTTCATTTGGTTCATAAACTCTCATTACTGGCTTTCACTTAGTCCAGACTTTCACACTGTCCATCAATGCGTTTTACTTGTTTTCACTGCGTTCATAAATGCACATCACTTTCTTTTCACTCATGCAGTATTTTCATGTACTGTGCATATCTTTTTCTAGTTCGGTATTCAATAATTCATAAAGTACTTTGCAGCTTGTTCGGCATTCAATAATCTTCCATTCGGTCTCCAGACCCATTCATTACAAGTTTCCATTTGATCAGCATCTTCCTCTATCCAAATCCAGCCCCCAGCATGAGTGTTCCTTCTCTGTCACTCACTGGTACACGGACGCTCCACTAGACACTTTCAGTTTCTTCTTCAGCTTTCTCTTGCTCCCCTTTCACTCTCCAGGAGCTGCGGTGAGCAGTGATTGCCTCTTCTAAACCTTGTAGCTGCTGTCTGCAGCGTATTGGAGTCTTCTATGTCCCACAGCTACAGCTGTGGACACACAGCACAGAGATCTGCAGGCCTCTCAACCCTCTTATGGTCCGTTCCGGTCTCAGGGTCTTTCTTGCTCCCCTGCAGCGCTCAGCATCCATTTCACCGCCCCCTCTCCAGCCTGCTCGGCATCGGATTGCTGCGCCCTTCTCTCCAGGAGGGATTCTCCTTTCTACTTGCTTGCCTCCTTATATACACTGTAGCATCTCATTTGGCTGCAGGTGCAAGTCCTTTGCCTAAACATAGGTAACTGAATTAGTGGGACATAGTAGTGGTGCTCTACAGTCCTCTTCCTCATCTCGGTACCAAAGTGGTGTGCACAAAGGGAAGTGTGCATTACTCCCAGTTGCTTCTTCCTCGTCCCAGTCTTAAAAGAATATGAATGTGGGACAGTTTGTGTGTGTGAAAAGAGGCAGGGGGAGGGAGGGTGTATTCTGACAAGCCCTAGAACATTATTTACAAGGGGGATACCATGCCTCACCTAAAGACATCGTCTCCCCACCCCACAAGGTCCCTCCACCCAGGTGATCCTCCCTTGCATATCCACCCCCACAGTCGGGATCCAAAAGCGATGGCCTTTCCCTGGCCACTTGAGAGTAAGACCCAAGGGGAGTAGATTGGAGGATGCCATCAGGTTCCTCACAAAGTGCAGAGGCCAAGACACTTTCCCGCTGGCAGAGGCGTCCCCAGTAGCTCTGCCATGGTTGGACCAAAGAGGGAGGCAGAGACCAAGGTAGCCAGCCGACTTGGAGGGCTGGCGTGCACAGAGCGCTGTAAATGCGCAGCCCAGGAGCAGAGGAATGCGGTGAGGACCCTGTAATGCTGGGAGAGACTGTTTGAAGCCCAAGCGCAGAGAATCCCATAGACAACCAGAGGTCACCAGAAAGAACCCTGAAGATGTCCCGGTAGCCAGGATGGTTGGCGGGAACCTCGAAAAGATGAAGAATCATAAGGAACGGGTCTGGAACTCACAACAAATAAAGCACTGTCTACAAAGTCATCTTCATAGTCACAGTACCTGGCAAGATAGTGAACCAGGTCTGCAGCTTCAAGAGAAGAGACTCTCACAGGTCTGGAACCTGCATCCATTTAAGAAGAATAACCTACGTCATCTTCATAGTCACAGTACATGGCAGGGTAGTGAACCAGGTGGACTGTGAGCATTGGGAGTAGCACAAGAAAGGCCAGGAGAAGGGAGCCATTCTCCCTGGTGTGTGTGAACATTGTGAACATTGTGATAAAAACCAAGGGAAGGGAGTCATTCTCTGGATTGTGAGCACAGATTGATGCATGGCGCATTGCGACCTTAAGGGCCCCTTCCTGACCATTGGATCAGGCCTCTGCCAATGTCACCACAGAAGGGCCAAGGATTTATTCCAGCGCTGACACTACCTCCAGTACTGCTTGATTGGTGATTTATGCTTGATGACATCTCTCACCTGATGACACATCGGGCAGGTTTCACTGTCAACCCACCCGCATCCTGAAGAAGGTCACCCAAACAATGTGGCTTTATCCATAGCCATTACCTGACGACCGAAACATATGTCGATACTATCGAATAAGCAAACAGCTATTTGATCTATATTTTGTGTGAACACCCACTTAAAATGGATATAGGTGCAAGGAATTGGTTCAATGTTTGAGCATTCTGTGTAGAAATGTACATTAATGAGTGCGTGAATGAATAGTGATATGTATGGTGGGATATGCATGTGGATGTTGAATAATTTATCATTTAAGAGATATGGTGTATGAACAAATACTGTGGAGCTATATATAAAAATAAATATATTTTGTGATATTAACAATAGTGATGTCTTTATCAAGAGAGTCTCCAATCTCACTCGCTGAGGTACGTTATATTATTGTTCATTCCTGAGAATGGTCAGAGCAGTGAGGGCTTATGCATGGACTTTCTTGATAGAATCCATTAGTCTATCATAGGGTTAATGGAGCTAATAGGAGTCACAGTGGGTATGCTGGAAGGGTGATACCCATAGGTACAAAAAAAGGAGAAGTGTTCATGGTACTGTGATGGGAATTGTTGTAAGCAAATTCTGCTATTGGTAGAAGGTCCTTTCAATTGTCCTGAAGGGCTGAGACAAAACAATGTAAATAATGTTCTAGGGTTTGGTTGAGTCTTTCGGTTTGTCTGTTTGTTTGAAGATGAAACCCGGAACTTAATGCGTGTTGTATGCCTAATATTTTTCATACAAGTGTCCAAAAGCGGGAAGTATATTGAGCCCCATGGTTCGGAAACTGCTCTCCTGAACATACATGAAGACATGCTCTCCAACCTTGATTCCAACACCCCCTGTGTCCTCATCTTACTTGATCTCTCTTCTGCATTTGACACGGTCAACTATGCCATCTTGCTCAACCATCTCCGTGATAACCTGGGCATCACCGGTCAGGCCCTGGCATGGCTGACTTCTTTCCTCTCTGATCGACCCTCCCAGGTCCAACTTGTGTCCTTCCTCTCCTCTATCTCTATGTCTACCTGTGGTGTCCCCCAGGGGTCTTACCTCTTGCCCTGACTGTTCAACCAATACCTGGCACTTATTGCCCACTGCATTGCTGCTCTCTGCCCCAACTTTCAGTGCTATGCGGATGACATCAGCTCATTTTCAGGCTTCCTTCGGCCACCTCTTCTCCATCTCTCATCTTTGACTGTCTATCTGCTATCCAGGAGTGGTGCGCAGCCAATGATCTCTGCCTAAATTCCAGTAAGACTAAGATTCTCCTCATCGGCACACCCACTCCCTCCTTTCCTGTCTCTCTCTGGCCAGCCTCTCTTGGCCCTCTGCTTGCTCCCACCGGCAAGGCTAAAAACCTCAGGGTCATCTTTGACTCCACTCTCTCCTTCTCTCCTCACATCTCTGACATCTCTAAGAAGTCACTCTAACAGCTTCACAGATGAAGATACGGCAGGTAAATTTTGATGCACATGTTGCATAATAAGAACTTTTTAAACTAGAATTCAGGACTCATTCTCTGATTTTTATTTAGTTTTTCTCCACCGTTTTTCTATTATTTCTACAGGTTGCATACCAACCATGCTCTAAATACAACTATTTGGTTATTCTTTGAAAAGACCCCCATCATTATCAAGATAGGAGATTTGACATTGAACATCCAGGTGATCATTATTATAGATATGGTCAACAAAAACAACATGACAGAGACCAATTAAGATGAAAACTGAATGTTGTACTGAATATTGAATTATATATTATAGGGGAAGAACAAAAGGAGGAATAGAAAGAGGGCAAACAACTCTTGAAGAAGGGGACAAAACCAACCCCGAAACGCGTCGAGTAATATATGTTAATGCTCTCTATGATTAATAGAAAATGTGTTAAACATACTGTGTGCCCAAGAAGAATATTGCGCCTAAATTGAGTGTGACAGATAAATGTGTATGTCCACGCTTAATAAGTAAAGTTGAAATTGCATCACTATAGATGATAAACATCTAATGAATCAATATGCAAATGTGTAGCTTGTATTTGATAGCAACATTAAATTGATGGTTATTTTTTAACATAATCATTGTCTTAAATTGTTTTTCACAAACATTTTTCAAAAATAAATTGTTACAATTGTTAATTTATTGATTGTTTTCACAATTGAGTGGGTGTGCAGGGGACAGGAGAGTTCCACAAGAGTGTGGACATCTGTTGGTTTTACATAGGTTAACACAACCCAGTGTCAAGGTTGTTTTTCTCCCCGGCACCCCACTAATTTATCACCAATGTCTTGAAATAACTTAACTAAGAGGAGTGCGCTAGGCCATAGATATATTGGCCTCCCTCTGGAACAGCCTACCTGCCTCCCTGAAACCTGAGGAGAACCATCTCTGGTTCCGGAAGCACCTCAAAACCTTCCTCTTTGCTTCTGCTTCCTCTCCTCCTGTCCCCTGCTGAATTCCGGGCTGAAACTGTACTGGTTACCTGGCCACCCTCTGATCTCGGGCCCAGGTCCTTTCGCCCGCCAGTTACACACCTGCACTGCCTCCTGGCACCCCATGCACTTGGGGTCTGTTTTCTGTATCCCTACAGCCCCCCACCAGCACTTGACACTTGATGTCTGCACTTACCCTTGCACTTGCCACCAGCTGGCCCTATTTCTCTTACTGTTTTATTTATTCTATTCCCCCATGTACTGAACTGTCCCCACCCCCTTCCCACTCTGCACTTTTCCTCTTTCCCCCTTCCCCTGCACTTGCACAATCTGAATGACACTTGTCCTAGTAGGATTGCTGTCTCTGTCTTCCCTCTGTTCCCCCTCCCTTGCCGCATCGTGTCTTGAAACACTTGTGTGTAGGCGCGTTATGAATGCCATGTCATATCATATCACGGTCTGAAATTATGGTAAATGGGAGGCCATGTTTGGAAAAAACAGGTTGCAGAAAGATAGTGGCCATCTGTGCAGCCGTAGGTATTTATGGTACGGCAGCAAAATGTGCTAGTTTCGTGAAGTATTCCACTGTGACCATGATAGCTGTGTGGCCTTGAGAGGGGGGAAGCTTGACAAAGTCGGTGGATATTTGTTGCCAGGGTTTGAACTGGTGGTTGAACCAACAGACCATAAGGCTGTTGGCGGGAGGTTTTGGTTTGACAGCAGACGACACATGAAGTCACATAATCACAGAAATCCTGTGAAACCTCAGGCCACCAGAAATGTCTATTGACCAACTGAAGAGTGGCCTTAATTACTCTATGCCATGCTATTACTGTGTCATGATTCATGCAAAGTGCTTCTTTTCTCTTTTTTTTTGTTGGAAGATATAACTAGGTGTTGTGAAAATAGAGACCGTTAACTGATGACAAACCAAGTCTATCCTTGTCTTGGAGGATTTCAGGTTCTAAGGAGGATAGAGTTCTTCGGAGCATGGTTAAGTCACAAGAAAGATGAAAGTGGAGTTCAGAAACATCCTTTCTGGGACAAAGGTGGTCTTTGGATGGACGGGTTTTCGAGACAAGGCATCTGCCATGATGTTGGTTTTTCCTGGAACAAAGGTAAAATTAATCCGATATGAGGAAAAAAGTGTGCCCATCTGGCTTGCCTGCTGTTTTGCGTCTCTGTGTGCTCTAGGACCCGGAGATTGTGATGATCGGTGCAAACTTCAATCAGGAAATGGGTTCCCAGTAACAGGTGTCTCCATTCTTTAAATTCTCTTTTTATGGTCAGTAGCACTATTTCTAAGACACTATAGTTAATCTCAGAATTGCTTCATGTTTTAGACAGATATGCCAGAGGGTATTCTGTCCCTTTTTTGTCTGTTTAGGAACTGCTCCTAGAGCATGGTGTGAGGCATCCGATTCTACAATAAAAGGGTGGTTTTGATTGGGTAACCTCAATACCGGTGCTGTGGAAAAGGCCTCTTTTAATAAGTCAAACGCCCTTTGCGTTTCCTTGGTCCAGAGATGTTTTTGTTCTTTCTTGAGTAGTCGGGTAATTGGAAGAATGGTTCATGAAAAATGTGGGATAAATATTTGGTAAAAATTTGAAAACCCTAGGAAACTCTGGATTTCTTGGATTGAGCGGGGAATAGGCCAGTCTAGTACTGCTTTCACTTTAGAGGGATCCATCTGAGTTTCTTGGGCAGACAGTATGTAACCCAAGTAGAGGACTTGAGGTTGGTGGAATACACATTTTTCCAGTTTGGCGAACAAGTGTTGTTGGTTTAATCTACGTAGTGCTTCACGTACATGGAGGATGTGCTCAGGGAGATTTTTTGGAGAAGACTAAAATATCAGCAATGTATACAACTACTGAGTGAAGCAGGAGATCTGAGAATACTTGGTCCATGAACCTTTGGAAGACTGCAGGAGCGTTAGTGAAGCCAAAGGGCATTACTCGATATTCGAAGTGTCCATGTGTGGTCCAAAATGCCGTCTGACACTCGTCTCCATTGCGAATGCGGATAAGATGATAGGCTCCTCTTAAGTCTAGTTTTGTGAAAATCGTGGCCCCTTTGACTGCTTCTAAGATGTCAGGAATTAAAGGCATTGGGTATTTGTCTGAAATCGTTATTTTATTTAATCCCCTTAAATCAATACATGTTCTTAATTCTGAGGTATTTTTCTTGGGAATAAAAATTATGAAGCCCCGGCATGGGAATGGGATTCTGTGATGAGTCCATTGCAGAGGTTGCTGTCTAGATATTCCCGTAGGTTGCTGTCTAGATATTCCTGTAGTGCTTTTCTTTCAGTTTGGGCAATATATACATCTGACCAAATGGGATAGGTTTGTCGGGTATAAGGTTAATGGCCGTACATCTCTCCCATGCGTGGGTAGTTCTTTGAACTCGGCATCGGAGAACACTTCATGGTAATCTTGATACTCAGGTGGTAAAGTGACCAACACATCGACCGGTTTGATCTTTGCGTCGCTAGTTATGGTTGAGATCAGGGTATGAAGACCCACTGATCCCTATGAGAGACAAGGGAGAGACAATGTTCTGATCCTAAAAAAAGACTCTTCCGTCTAATTAATGAAGGGATTATGAAGACTCAACCAAGGGAGTCCCAATATGATAGGATAATGTGCGGCTTTAATGAGGTCAAAAGTAATGTTTTCTTGATGGGTCATAATGATCATATGAATTGGAATGGTTTCTTCTTTGAGTAACTCGGAAGATAGCAGGGTGCAGTCTACTCCTTCCACAGGAACACAAATTGTGCAGGCTTTACGAGGAGGTTTGTATTTAATAGCCCATTGGTCATCAAGAAAGTTACCAGCTGCTCCACAATCAATTAGGGCCACAACGTTTTCCAGTATCTGATTGCGAAAGTGGAAGGAAATCTTAATCACCACCATTTGGGTAGCAGAAGGGGAACTCAAAATACTTTCCCAGACCATAGTTCCCTTAATGATCGGGAGGTTGCGTTTTCCCGATCGACGGGGAGGGACCAATGGGCAATCCTTTAATTGATGGTCCTTTGATGCGCAATACATACAAAGGCCGAGATTGCGTTGTCTGTTCCTTTCTTCTTCCGTGTTGAGATTCTGCATCCCAGTCATTAGTTGTTGTACCTGTTGATCCATTTTTTCTGGGCGTTACTTTCTGTTGTGCACTTATGCAATTCGGTTATATTAGGTTGGTTGACTGAACCCTTACCTGATGGATTGCAAGTACAATAAGAAGATAATGTGGAGCCTTTCTAATTCTACCCCTGGCCCTGAGAGATGGTGAAGGGGTAGAACCAGTGAAACCCTCCTGGGGAAGAAAATCTGTGAATGAAGGGTGGAGAAGGTGAGCAGGCATGAAGACTTCAAAGGTTGGTCTTCCTGCTCTGCAGAGTGAGGTTTGACATGCAATCTAGAAGAGTTCCTGTATTCCGTATCCAATATGCAAGAAAGGGAGAGAGTATATTTAGATAGAAAATGGAAGAGGAGGACAATTGACACCAATAACAATCTAGCAAGTTAGTGGAACCTTAGGAGTGGGAGGCTTACCATAGGGTTTAACATCCACGCTTAGAATTTGATGCACGTGTTGCGCTCTTGGTGAAGATGCTGAATGATGCATGTGTTGCGTTATAGTAGATAGGCAGAAGTTGAAGAATGTGTTATGTTTTTGTAGATAGGCGGCATTTGAGGAACGTGTTGCATAATGGACAACTTTGATGAACGTGTTGTGTATAAGTAGACAAACAGGTTGCAAGTGAAGCTTGGGGGTTATGATGGTAGAGTGAAGCAAGTGGGTTAAAGCTGTCCGTGCAAAGCACAATAGAATATGATGCAGGTAATTAGTGTAGCTCCAGCTCTTCATAATGCCGGTTATGGATTGAATTGCCTAATAGTTCTGCAATATTCTCCTGAGTTAAGGTAATGGAGGAACGTCACGAAAGAATATATCCGTGATTACTAGTTAGTGTAAGGGAACATCAACGCAGCGGACAATAGAGGAAAGCCGCTTGTTGTATGCGAACATCACAGGTAAATAAGCAATGCAGTGTTCTATTGAGGAATGCCGCTTATGATGTCTCGGCACCCAGAGCAGTGTGAAATAAAGTCACACGGGTAAGAGGGCATAACCGGAACAGCGCGAGGGAAAGACTGATAACGCAGCGTTCGAATCAAAGCAACCGCGGGTCTAAGGATACTAGCACGGTTTAATATTAAAGCACTGCAGTTTCGATATGAGAAACTGAGAAAGCATGAAAAAGGGGTAAGAAGGGAGAAAACAGAGGAAGGCAGCACGATAGGGAAGTAGAGGCACATACTTAGGCACAGCGTCCAGGAGAAAGAAAGGCAGCTTCTGACAGCAGTTGCATTGAAGTAACGCTGCAAGCTTTAGACAGGAAGTGCTTTTAACAAGAAAACCCAGGTTGCCGAATTGGGAACAACTATACCGGCCTGGGAGGATTAGAGCGATAGGCAAATAAGGACTCCATTTTGGAGAGGTGCTAAACTGTACTTACTTGCCCAGTCTTCACCTTTTCCGATTGGAATAGCGAGGCATGACAAAGCTGCACACATAATTGTGTTAAAAGGAACAGCAAATAAAAAAAATGATAGGTACATAATAAAGAAAAAAATGAACAAATGAAATAATCTCAATGTATTTAATAATAACAACATGTATTTAAAGTTTTACATACTTCCTCAACTTCTTGTGATTTTCGTAATGATACCCATAAATCTTTTTTGGGAATTAATACATAAAAGTATTCACGTTATAACGTGTATGTAAAAAGAACCTTTAATTGGTATTTGGCAAAAAACTATTATACATAAATAGAATATATTTAGAATTTTAAAAATATAAATGTTGGTTTTTCAATTGGACTATTTTTCAAAGGTTCTTCTTAACATTGGAGGTAAGAGAAGAATGTAAGGGGTGATGTGGAAGCAGTCAGACAATTAAAATAAAACATTTCAATGTAATAATAAGCAAATTATCTTTTATATATATAAAACACTTAGGTATGTTTCCGTACTCTGCTGATGCAATTTATCAGTGTTAGTTTGCCCTTTGGTGTCCAAATGGCAAAGTACACCTCTGTGTATCTCTATCCATCAATCAGAGATAAGAAAAGCAATTTCTCAGTTGCTTGCAGGAAGAAAAAGAGCACTTTGTGCTTACAAGCAGAACAGTCGACTGAAACAGACCAGCAAGTAGTTATGAGCAAAGAGGAATCAAATAGTCTATGATGAGACAGGTTGCAATGCTAAAATAACATAGTCAAAATGGATGGGTAAAACAATGCCTGATTATCAGATATAAAGAACCTTGCAGGTTATGAAGGGTCAATAATCACGATTATTGGGTACTTCGTAAGCCTGTCAGAGTTCAACATGACAAAGAAATGTGACAGTGTATTGGAGCGAAGGGATCAGCCCAGACTGTGCATTAAGTTAGACCTGAACTGCGAGGAAAACATGCTAGAACAGCATATGTTTCGCCGGCCCAGCTAGTAAATGAAAAATTGCCATATAATTTAAAAGATGCCTACATCATTTTATTTAAAAAAATAAGCAAGTAAATAATTCATATAGTTATTTAACAAATACAATTTAAATATTCACAATATATCTTTATGAATATATAACATAAGTATACTTCTATATACTTCTTTAATTTCTTCCGATTTTTGTAATGATACCCAGAAAGACTGAGCAAGTACCTAAGAGTATTCATGTAAAAAGGTGTATGTGAAAAGAACTTTTCATTGATAATTCATTGATGCAATGTCATTTGGTTTTTAATTGACTATTTTTAATAGGTTCTTGTTAACATTGGAGGTAAGGGATGGCTGTAAGGGGCGAGGTGGAGGGTGACATACACATACAATTGTAAATAACAAAACAAATAAACTTAATAGTTACAACCAACATTTATATAGTTAAACAAATTATTATACACCATAATGTATGAAATGTATTAGTGCTTTAAATCAATGACTAAACAATTACCTAATATTAAAAAATAAATTGACATTATTTGAAAACAATGGTTTACAAAAGATTTAGGGGCCGATTCATGGAACAAACGTGCGCCGAAAATCTTTGCGCAAGCAGGCGCAATCAGGCGCAAGCGGAAAAAAACAGGCGCACGGCACGCGTGCGATTCATGGAAGTCCCTGCGCGTGTTCACCTCGGGATGTGCGCCAAACCCGTGCATGGCGCACAAGTCACTGCAACATCCCGAAAGGCGTGCGCGACGAACACAGTGAAAGCGCACAACCTCGGCGCATACAGGGGAACAACGCACGAAAATAAGGGCGTAACTGGGGATGTACTGCAGGGAAGCAGACGGAACGCCCACACGCACTCGAATCACACGTATTCATGGAATCGAATAGGGCAAAGCCACGCACTGCCAAAGACACGCACAAGCTGAAACACGTCCGCCACACGAAGGCAGGCGGTAGAGTCCCAGCGCATCACAAAAGTGGCAACATACAGCAATTGGGCCTGTGCGAGCGGGGCACGTGTATTGCGGGGGTGCGCGGTAAGCAACACACGCGATCGAGCGGGGTACGTGTATTTCGGGGGTGCGCGGGAAGTCACACACGTGATTGAGCGGGGTACGTGTACATCAGGGGTGCGTGGGAAGTTACACGCGATTGAGCGGGGTACGTGTATTTCGGGGGCGCGCGGGAAGTTACACACGCGATTGAGCGGGGTACATGTATTTCGGGGGTGCGCGGGAAGTTACACACGCGATTGAGTGGGGTACGTGTATTTCGGGGGCGCGCGGGAAGTTACACACGCGATTGAGCGGGGTACGTGTATTTCGGGGGCGCGCGGGAAGTTACACACACGATTGAGCGGGGTATGTGTATTTCGGGGGCACGTGGGAAGTTACACACGCGATTGAGCGGGGTACGTGTATTTCGGGGGTGCGCGGGAAGTTACACACGCGATTGAGCGGGGTACGTGTATTTCGGGGGTGCGCGGGAAGTTACACATGCGATTGAGCGGGGTACGTGTATTTCGGGGGTTTGCGGGAAGTCACACACGCTATCTCATCAGGGTACGTGTATTTCAGGGTGAGGGGGAAGTATCCCACGCAACATCAGCAGGGTACGTGTATTCAGAGGTGCGCAGGAAGTTCCACACGCAATTCCATCAGGGTACGTGTATAACAGGGGTGCGCGGGGAGCAGCACACGTGAATTGCACGTGTGGGTCCTCCCAGGTGTTCCCTCTACACCCTCCACGGCCGCAGGTGGCTCACACCACAGGGGCCTACCCAGCACATGTCCTGCAGGCACCCCATCCACCATGGCCATGCCCCCCAGCCAACCCACATGTCAACTTGCACTACTGCCCAACAACGCATGTCCCCCTGCACCCCCAGCCACCAGGGGCACCCTCCACCAGGCCCCCACCCATGTCTCCCACCACCCCCACCCCCCAGCAGTGCAAGGGCACCCACCACCAGGCCCCCACTCATGTCTCCCAGCACCCCCACCCCCCAGCCACCAGGGGCACCCACCACCAGGCCCCCACCCATGTCTCCCAGCACCCCCACCCCCCAGCCACCAGGGGCAGCCTCCACCAGGCCCCCACCCATGTCTCCCACCACCCCCACCCCCCAGCAGTGCAGGGGCAGCCTCCACCAGGCCCCCACCCATGTCTCCCAGCACCCCACCCCCAGCCACCAGGGGCAGCCTCCACCAGGCCCCCACCCATGTCTCCCACCACCCCCACCCCCCAGCAGTGCAGGGGCAGCCTCCACCAGGCCCCCACCCATGTCTCCCAGCACCCCCACCCCCCACCCCCCAGCCACCAGGGGCAGCCTCCACCAGGCCCCCACCCATGTCTCCCACCACCCCCACCCCCCGCACTGTGGGGCACCTGCCAGCGGGCCCCCACCCATGTCCAACTCATGTTCCCCACCACCCCCACCCCCCAGCACTGTGGGGCACCTGCCAGCAGGCCCCCACCCATGGCCAACTCATGTTCCCCACCACCCCCACCCCCAGCACTGTGGGGCACCTGCCAGCAGGCCCCCCCCATGTGCAACTCATGTTCCCCAGCCAATATGTCATCACAATCCAGATCCCTGGTCCCTATGGTTAGCCTCCAAATGCAAAACACCCACCCGAGTATTGCATCCACCCACTCATAATTTGCAATTACATCACAGAACACCAATTGCAAGTTCCGAAACAACACATTTCCCTCACATACACCCAATGGGTGTCAGTGAATCTCAAAACACATATCATGAAATGCATGAAACCAATGAGATACCACACATTGAAGTTCACCAAAAAAAATATGTATTAAAGGAAACATAAATAGAATCAAAAATGAAGAAACAGAAATGTGAATGTACACAAATTAAAAGAAGCATGTCCGTGAAAAAAAGCAAAACCAAAAATAAAATTCCAAAGTAATGTTGTCCAAAGTCAATGTCCACAAAACAAAATCCAATGGGAAATAAAAAAGAAAGCCATTGCTCCATGGTTAAAATGTGAAAAAAAATACAATCCGACAGTGAACTATGTACATGGGAACAAGCCAGGGTCCATTATCCCAACAAAAGAAAGGAAACCTATCTAACTACACTAACTAATAAAATAAACTATATACAATAATGTGGCCAATGTCCGAAAGGTCCAAATAAAATCAAAACAAAAATGAAACCTAACACTACCTACATAACTATGTACAAGGGCAGCGGGCTAGTTTCACGGCTCACTTGTGGATGTCCCGGGCCAGGGCATCATCGAACTCCTCCTCAATGTCCCGGAGGCGGTCCTCCTCCATGGCCCAGAGGGTCCGCAGGGCCGTTGACGTGTCCACCTCCAAACCCCTGCGGATTGCCTTGAGGCACTTGGCCCGCCTCAGGGCCCTCCGCATGGAGTTCTCCACCCTGACCATTGTGAGCCGTGCCTCTTCCGCCTGCTGCCGCTCCGCATCTATGGTGTGGCCCAACCGCTGCCACACGGAAGGCACTCTCTGTCCTGGGTCCTCCTGCCCTCCGGCCGATGCCTGCCCCTCCGATGTTGAAGGCCCCGAGCCTTCATGGCTCCCACCACGTTGCTGCTGCTGCTGTGCCTCTGCCCGTGCACTGCCTCCTGCTGCCTGCACATCCTCTGCCGGCTGGGGTGCAGTCGTAGATGTGGCCACCCCTGCTGGATGTCCGACTCCCGACTGTGGCAGGGATGCCTCCTACACCAGCCTGGCCGCACCGTCAGAGGCAGCTCCACAGGGCACCCAGGTGACTGATGGGTGGGAAGATGGCATGGAGGACGACTGGCACGTAGGGGGTCCAGTTGAGGAGGGGGTCGTAGCAAGCCCCATCAGACGGAGGAATCCGGCCTGGGTGACCTGTCCCAGCAGGCTGACGTGGCCAAAGAGCCATTCGAGATGACGTGCAGTCTCCTCATGAAAAGACTGCAGGTCACTTCGCATGGCCCGTTGACGCAACGCCACACCAGCCAGGACAGGCTCAACCCGGACCCGGATAGCCACGTCCGCAGGCAGAGGAAGGCCAGTTGACGTGAGCTCATCCCCTGCCTGAAAACGGGTCTGGACGTAGGCATCCCTGCTGGTGCAAGATGATGCAGGGACAGGATCAGGGACAGGATTGCACACAGGCACCTCAGCGGCGGCCTGTGCTGCCTCCTGTCCGTGGTCCTGCACTGCACCACTAGCACCAGTGGGATCCCCACCTCCAGTCCCTGTCTCTGGTGCTTGCACGGCCTCTTCCTCCACCAAACCCCCCACCAACCTGGATGACTCCGTGCCATCTTCCCCTGTTGGGCCCTGTGGGGTCCCAGCTGCCCCTTCTGCTGCCGAGGAGTCCAACTCCAACCTCCGCCTCTTGGACCTCCCCCCGGCAGCTGCGGCCTGGGACGCGGCACCGGACTCCTCACTCCCCGACGAGATCACAACATGGGAGGGGAGCCGGGCCTTGCGTCTCCGGCTGGCGGAGGGATCCCCGCCGCTGTGCTCCACAGCACCTTCTCCGCCCTCTTCATCAGTTGATGCTGCAGACAGGGAGAAACAAAACACAGGCATCAGGGCACTGTACAATGGACACATACACACATGACAGTTGTACATGAGTGGCATTGGCAAACCTCAGACATGTCATCACAATCCCCAACACACATGTCATTACAACTCGCACACATGAGCCATACCACAGCCATATCGCAACTGCCAGCACCATCCATACACATACAACAGCATGAGCAGCCAAAGGTGAGCCAGACATCACATGCAACACAGGAAGTGCACCACACATGTACACACACCACCACACTTGCATGCATGTGTACACCTCTGCCAAGTGTCGCAGTGTTCAGACGGGCATCCATGTCACATCTGCCAATCAGGCTTCCACAAACCGCTGTCACATGCATCCATGTTGCATCACTGTTGCACCCTTGTCAAATACACACACATGCACATGTACACAGTGCTGATACATGCAGCCGAAAACAACATACATGCGTGACATCACGGACATGTCTACTTACATACACATTCATCCAAACATGGGTGCCCACACAACTGCATTTGGCATGCAAGCCTACACACACAAGCACCATCCATGTCTCACACAGTCCAGCCCTCGCATGTGTTAGCCCCACGGCCCTGTACACCCCCAACCATACTCGACCCCATACAAACACATGTGCAACCTGCACACTACTGAATAATCACCACACGCACTGCTCACAATCAGGATGCATGTACACTCACCGCTCGACTCCAGACCGGTCTGCCTCTCAAGGACCTGGACGTGGAGCGCTGGGGATATGCGTTCCAGGACCCTCATCTGTTCTTTCGACAAGTGGCCCCGGCGCCCCTTGGCATCCGCTGTCTTCAAGAGGCGCTCGGCCTTGTTCAGGGTCCTGGACCTGAAGTCCTCCCAGCGCTTCTTGACATGTTGTAAGTCGCGGACTGCCACCCCCTCCGCGTTGATGCAGTCACGATGTCAGTCCAGATCCGACTCCGTCCTTCCTTGTCGGCGCAGGAACTTCCGAAGAGGGCATCATACTGCCCCAGGACTTGCTCCACCAGGACACCAACTTCGGTGGCACTGAAGCTGGTGCCCCTCTGCCTCTCTGGCCGGGGGTTGTCAGTGGTCTCAGATGGTGTTTGCCCCGACATGACAACCCCAGAGGCAGGAGTGGGTGGGCAACTGGGTCCTGGGGCTGGGCTGTGGAGCGATGGAATCCCAGTCGGGAGTCTTCGGTTCCAGCAGGGGTGGTCACAGCAACAGCACCCCTGGCTGATGTGCAGGCAGCAAACGGCAGGGCACGTGGGCAGCAGGCAGTCAGGCAGCAGCAGATGGCAGGTAGGAGCGTGCACGGGGGTCTGGGGGGCAGTAGTTCGGCCTTCTGGGCAGGAGCATGGTCTTCTGTGTGCTTACGCGTGGCCAGCTTGATACGGAGTGATTTGGCACGTGAAAAATCTGCACGTCAGCATGTGATTCGAGGAAAGGCCCTTAGCGCGTAAGCGCGTCTGCACGCATACACATTTTCATTGGACAGAAGGCCCCTCAAGCGCAAGCGCCCCTGTGACGTGACGCGTACAGACGTGCATGGGCATGTCAGCGCGCGAACAACGGCACGTCCGCGTGTAATACGAGGAAAGGGCCATTGCGCGTAAGCGCGCCTGAAAACTGCACGTCCGCGTGTAATACGAGGAAAGGCCCTTAGCGCATATGCACGGCAGCACGCATATGCGATTTCATTGGACCAAAGGCCCTTAGCGCGTGAGCGCGTCTGTGACGTGACGCGCGCAGGTGTTTCCCTCATTGCACGTGATGACAGAACACGCGTGGATTTCCACCAATCGCGTGTGAAAGTTCCCGGCACCCCGGAACACACGTACCCAGGCTAATCGCGTGTGGAACTTCCCGCGCACCCCGAAACACACGTACCCAGGCCAATCGCGTGTACGCTCACTCCCCTCCGATCACACGCGATGATACTCGGACCTACAGTCTTACCATGTATCCGAATACGGGAAACCCGCGCACGGCAAAAGACGTGCGCAGGCGTCAACTAGTCCGCCCACACGAAGGCAGGCGGAGGTGTCCCCGCGCACAGCATAAAAGTGCGCGCAAACAACAAACGCGTATATACAGCTACGATGAATGCCTCATTTGTCGCTGCACTGATCGTGGGACACCGCAGGAGGAGGAGAATAGCCAGGGCACGCATTTTCGCACCACGGACAAGCCTTTTTGGGATGCCTGACGACCAGGTCTACGGCAGGTATAGGTTTCCACCCCATATCATCCTAGACCTGGTCAGGGAGTGGGAAGATGACCTCACATCCCCCACCCTTTGCTCCCAAGCATTGAGCCCCTTGGAGAAGCTGCTCAATGTCCTGCATTTTTTGGCCACTGGGTCATTTCAGCGGACCACTGCCATAGTGGGGGGGGTCTCACAGGCCACGCAGTCACGCTGCCTACACCAGGTTCTGGCAATCATGACAGCGCGCCCCTCAGTCCGCAGGCACATATACATGCCCAGAACACCCACAGAAAGGCAGGCCATTGTCCTGGATTTTTTCAGGGTGGCACACTTCCTCAAAGTGCTCGGTGCCATAGATTGCACCCATGTGGCCCTACGTCCACCTAGGGCCATTGAGCACATCTACCGAAACCGCAAGCACTGGCATTCCATCAATGTACAGGTGGTATGTGATGCAAAGGGAATCATCACCTCTGTCTATGCAAACTACCCTGTCTCCACCCATGACAGTTTCATATACAGAATGTCCGCCCTGAGCCGGGCCCTGGAAGCTGGGCAGCATGGCGACGACACATGGCTCCTAGGTCAGTACAAATGCCCTTGCACATGCATGCAAGTCACACACAGACAAATATCCCAACCCTGATAATCTCAACTATTATCACCTCCCCAGGGGACAGTGCCTACCCTCTGAGCAACCACATGATGACGCCAATCCGGAACCCCACCACACCACCCCAGGTAAGATACAACGCCGCCCATATTGCAACCAGGGGCATAGTGGAGCGCACATTCGGAGTGCTCAAGTCACGTTTCCGCTCCCTTGACCGCTCTGGTGGGCAACTACTCTATGCACCACCAGTAGTGTGCAGGATCATTGTGGTAGCATGTGTCCTGCACAATTTTGCAACACGGCAGGGCGCCCCGGTGGACATGGTGGTGCCCCCACATCCCCAACCAAAGGCACAGGCCCATGGGAGGGGACAGGGCACGTGGCGAGGAAGCCCGGACCCAGCTTGTGGCCACATTTTTCACCTAAACTCCCACCCCTGCAGAGTGCACACAGGCCTGGTACATACCAGGTGACAATCGATGATGACAAAGAGACAGTCAACTGTCACAACCCTACCACCCTGAGATAGTTGCCATGGAAGTGCCACATCGTCTGCATCCCTAGCTACTTAAACACAAGCTATCCTGTGTGACTAAAAGGCACACATATGACATATGACATGATATGGGCCATACACAAGTATTCCAAGGCGCAATGAGGCAGGGAGGGGGGAACAAGGGAACACAGAGAACGGTACTACTAGGCCAGGTGTCATTGAGATTGTGCAAGTGCAGGGGTAGGGGGAGGGGAAAAGTGCAAGGGGAAGGGTGGGGGGGAGTCCAGTACAGGGGAAGTAGCCCAAAAAAATAATACATAGGTCGCCTGGTGGCAACTGCAAAGGTAAGTGCAGACAAGTGCTGGGAAGGGAGGGCTGTAGGGATAGAGAGACAGTACTGCAGTGCAGGGATTGCCAGGGAGGCAGTGCAAGTGGAGAGTGGCTGGGCCAGGGACCGAGGTCGGTGAGAGTGGCCCAGTTGCAGCTCCTGTGCAGTTCCAGTGAAGAATTCTGCAAGGGAGAGGCAGAGAGTAAGCAGAAGCAAAGAGGAAGGTCTTGAGGTGCTTCCAGAACTGGAGATGGTTCCCCTCAAGTTCAAGTCAGGCAGAAAGTCTGTTCTAGGGGGAGGGCCCTGCTGCGGAGAGAAATCTACCCCCAGCTAGTTGCTCTGAGAAGCGGATGACCCGGACATGCAAGGTGTGCATCACACACACCTGCAAAACAGGCCATGGCCATCACTGTCATGTCACTCAAACCCTCCCAAACATCAACATGACATGGCAAGCAATACCCATACACCAACGCAGTAACGATAAGGTACACATTGCCATGTCCTAAATGTACAGTGACATCAGACAATGATGCCTGACCCGGAATCAGATGAAATGACAGACCAACAAAATCTCCCACCCAAAATAAGTCATTTCCAAATGCATTACAACAGTCGTAGACGTAACATAACAATGAATGCCTGTCTACATGCACATTATGCATTGCAAAATCAACACTGCAGCTCATGTGTGCAGTGTCCTACTCCTGCATCACACTGCTCAGCGCACAGCACAGTGAACAGCCATTGTGTGTGATGCACACCCTGAGCATCACATCTAAGTGACAGACCACATCAAACATCAAATTAGGCATGTACTGGATCCATAATCGGTCACAGAACATGTGCTGCCGGGAAACAGTGGGCACCAGAAGGCAAACAGTGTACACGTGGATATGCAAGGGTGGGAGTACATGTAGTGCATCAGAGTGCAAGTGTGTGGTTCTGCAAGGACATGCACTCCACATATGCATGTGCACTCAAGTGACCATCAGTGTTCCCTACACATCACATGTGAACATCCACCATGTGTACACCCCAGCATGTCAAACCACAACTATCCCCTCGCACCTGAAAGGAAAACACAACACATGAACAGGCATTGATCAGCAGAACACAACATGTACATATGATACCACCATTACTATGTCAGAGTTCCCATCACACTGCAGGGCAAGGCAACTATCAACAACAACCCCCCTCTCCCTCACAAATGACCATGACCCACTGAACAACTGCACCTGGGTCATGGAGCCTCCAACCCTCAATTCCACCTGGCCACAGGATTACCTTTACCCTTCGTCACCATCTCCCACCTTGTGTGTAAAAAGATGCCTGAACCCTCAGAATCCACACTCATTTCCAAAATCACAAAATCCAAGGCATAAAAACGAACCCGAACACCCTCCAGTAGATGACTTGACGTAGCAGTACCTCACAAAGGCCAAGTACTACCACAATGATGCAACAACCAAGGTAGCATAGCAAAACAATGTCACGACAGGATGTGAGACATGTGTGGTACATGACATAGGATGATGCACCATGAATGGATGTGTACTGTCACAGGTCCCCTGTACAGGCGCGCGGGAGTGTCACGAAACAACCACCCCCACCATGTCCCGGGTGCCTGCAAGGTCAAACTCACACAGGCCCCTGAGACCCTGGTGGGGAATGAGGTTCAGGGATATGCAGTCGGGACAGGTGTTGACACACTGGATGACTGGAATGAGTGGCAGGAGAGGGGAGGAGGAATGACACATGAAACTAGGGAATGCACGAAAATGTACAACCTGCATGAACACATACACAATCCTAACAAACTTGGACATCATTGTCATGGCCTTCTGTAGTCCAGGCTCAGGAGTGGTACGAACCAACCACCCCCTCTAGGGTTTTGGCGCCTGCAAGTTCGGGGCTTACACAGGCATCCGCAACCCCAGTGGGGAAAGAGGGTCAGGGAACGTTGCTTGGATAGGTACGGGAAGCAGGAACACCGGGTAGAGGGTACAGGTTTCAAAATTGCATAGGATCACGGGTGATTAGGGAGAAAAAACATACCAAATTGAACCACACATACATCCATGCATCAGTACACTCCCCAGCAAGCCTATGCAGAGCAGTTCGAAAGAAAAACAACAAGACACTTAGCTCTGGTTTTGAGTGCTGGCCACCTGCCTGCGCACTCTCAGGTCCGGTTACAGGAGCACTGCAATGCTGCAAAGAGAGCCACAGTCAACAACCTGTACATGCCAATTACACAAAAACACAACACCAAACATGCCCCATAGCAACAAACTACTCTACAAACAGAAAATCTGTGCTTGATGCTTCGTACCCATATATAACATCACCCCTGTGACGGATCATACACAGTCAATGCAGTAAGTCAGCCGCTGGTGGGTGCGTGGCAAATGGAACACCAATGTGTCACAATTCACACAACATGCAATGTTCCCTGGGTAAGCAGACAGACCCATATAGCAAGCCATGACTACAGAGCAAGTTGCGTACCACCATGACCGAAACAAAGTTGGCAGTGCATTTATCATGAAGTACGTGGAAAAGACATGCACTGCACCCGAGTATGTCCCTTGCTGTATGTCCCTGTGAGCTGCCCCTTTCCATGTCTCGGAAGGCTACATGGTTGATACAAGTGCCTCAATGGACCTTGGTGTACCGGAGGGTATGTGCCACTGCCCCTGCATGTGTCCCAGACAACCCTACTATCAACAGCCATCAGTCCACAAACACATCTGAGCTGCATTGTGTGCTTCAACACCAATATTCGTCTAAGCTCACCCTCAGTGCTGTGACTAAGCCTGCATGTGCAACTCGCCTGGTGCAAGCTTTGCTGTGTCGTGGCCCCCCTGTGATGCTTACCTTGCCTGGAGTT
Source organism: Ambystoma mexicanum (assembly GCF_040938575.1). Classification (NCBI taxonomy): domain Eukaryota; kingdom Metazoa; phylum Chordata; class Amphibia; order Caudata; family Ambystomatidae; genus Ambystoma; species Ambystoma mexicanum. The sequence goes on along the minus strand of NC_090934.1, from coordinate 413,152,854 downwards.
CCTTGGAACATGTCAGCAGTTCTAGGATGTGGGTCTGCAATCACTGTGCCTCTGCTTGTGCACACATGTGCATGTGGGCACCAACAAACGGGTCCAGAATTCCATCATCCAATGGGCCATGTCTGCTGGCAAAGGTGCTCTGGAGGCTCATCCCCCTGCAGAAAGGGCATGAAACACATGATTATTGCTTCAAAGTCATCTGTGTGTGTCTCATCAGGCATCTCATTACTTGACCATGTCAGAGAGTCACATCACAAATCACACCATCAGTCCGTCTTTCACCTCCAAAGTGTGGAACACTATCTACAGCATGAATTGCAACAAGCACGTGTACAGGAAAGATATGAAACATACTACACAATGCATAGCAATCAATGCACACATTAATCATGACACACCCCATCTAGCAAAAGCTGAACAGTGGACAATGACACCTAAATCATCCCCATTAGGGGTGTCAACACAAGTCACACAGCACCAGACATGCCACAGATATGACAGTCCAAAGCCCTTGATATGATATGATATGATATGGCATTTGTAACGCGCCTATACACAAGTGTTTCAAGGCGCGACGAGGCAGGGAGGGGGGAACAGGGGGAGGACAGACAACGATCCTACTAGGCCAGGTGTCATTCAGACCGCGCAAGTGCAGGAGTAGGGGGAAGGGAAAAGTGCAGTACAAGGTAAGTAGAATAGAAATAAATAGATAAATAAATAAATAGGGCCAGCTAGTGGCAAGTGCAAGGTAAGTGCAGACAAGTGCTGGGAAGGGGGGGCTGTAGGGATACAGAGACAGTCCCGCAGTACAGGGGTTGCCAGGGAGGCAGTGCAAGTGGAGAGTGGCAGGGCCCAGGACCGAGGTCGGTGAGAGTGGCCAAGTTTCAGATTCAGTGCAGAATTTAGTGAAGAATTTAGCAGGGGAGAGGGAGAGAGAAAGCAGAAGCAAAGAGGAAGGTTTTGAGGTGCTTGTGTAATATTCTGTAACACCGAACCATCCTTGCGAGCCCATGGATAAGGGAGGCAGGAGTGGCATATGTGAGTCAAGGACCCCAAGCAGCAAACACTTACACAAAACAACCATGAAGGGCCCAGCTGGAACAGACAGTGGATGCCTTCAAAAGCCACAAAGCACCGCACCGTCACATGAAAGCACAATAGACTAGCAATTTTAAACTAACTGAACTATTAACTAATTACACTAACTATGGAAAACCTACATTACCTATTTAAACTAACTATCAAACAGAAACTTAACTAACTAAACTAAAAGAAAAATCAAAAATGGCCACATACGACCCGGCGGGGAGGGGAGGCACCCAGGAGGGGGAGGTACAGGGTGCTGCTCAACATCCACATGCGCTCAACGCCTGCACAGCCCGACCTATGTGGGAGATAGATGGTCGTCCGAGTCTGGCTCATCCTGTAAAGGAGGACGTGGCACAGTAGCCTGGCCACGCCTAGCCGCAGCTTGCCCCTCGTCGGCAGCAAGTCTGCCGGACGGGTGAGCCTGGTTCTGTGTGGCGATGTGACATAGGTCTGCATGCAGAACCTCACGTGATACACGTGCTTCCTCTTGCAAGGTAGCACGTGTAACACGGAGTTCCTCCTGCCAGGCCTGGCTGGACAACCGCTGCACCTCCCGGCAAGCCTGTAGCTCAGCCAAGATGGTACGCTCAAGCTGTGCAAACCTCTCCTCTGCCTGCTGCCTCTGGGACATCATAAGGACACCCAGAGTGGATCTGAGGGAAGCATACTCCTCCCTCAGGGCATCCATGTGCGCCTCTGCGTGAGCAGCAATTGCTTGACGCAGAGACGACATTTCAGCCTGGCGTGCCCTGTCTGAGGCCGCCATGCCCAGCCTGAGCGAGCGGGCCGTGGACCGTGCCGCCTGCTGCTGGAGAAGCACCTGCCTAGCAGGGGGGAGCACAGATCGGGCCACACGCTCCATGCTCTCAGCGATGTTCTCCATTGCTGCCCCCTGCCGTTCGGAATTGGCAGTCATGTCTTGCTCCCACTCAGTATACAGCGGTTCCGGGCAGCGACCGCGTTGCCGGGCTTGACCCCTGCGGGACCCAAGGACCGGGGGTCCTCACTGTGTTGGCACCGCCTGCGGCTGCACGACTACATGCCCCCGTCGACGTGATGTCCCAGGCACATCAGTGACTGGTGTGGAGGGTGACCCTGCGTCCCGATCCACCACGGGCGGAGGAACCAAGACTGTCTGATCCCTCAGTGCAGGTGTCGCAGACAGAGGAGTGTCCACATCAGAATCACTCACCCCTGACGCATGGACTTGATGCTCATCCAACTCAACATGGACGTCAGAGTCGTCATCAAGGCTGGACTCATAGGCAGCCAGAGACAAGATGGACTGCAGCACTTGGGGGTTTTCGTGGCCTACCACCCCACGACCCCCACTAGTGCCGGGTTGATGTGGTATTACCAACCCTGTGTCTGGCATGACAACACCATCCTCCGCCTCCATTGCGTCATCACCTGAAAAATAGAGAGAAAAAGGTCACTACACATGTCAGAAGCACACGACACACACACCGACAGCAAAGGCATCCGGCAGACATGTGACACACAACATATGACCTGGAATGCATGCTGGGTCTACTTTGAATAGCTTCTGTGATCAGACCTGTTAAAGGTGGCAGTTTCCATGGAAGTGGGTCTATGCAGTGCAGAAAATGTGTATGCCACTCACTACCTACATGTACAAGCACTCCATGGTGTGTGCCAGGAAATGTGAAGGCAGTGCAATGTCAAATTCAGACATCACGTGCATTGTGCATTCAATGTGTACCATGTCTAGAAGCCAAGCACCCCTCCACCCCAGTACCAAAGCAGGGATGCCTAGCATGGTATCAAAAGGTTGACCATACACCTGTGTATTGGCAGGCAGTGTTGACTGGCATCAACAGCTTAATGTGATTCAAATTACAACACTGCAAATGATGCTGGACAGTGGGCAGGACACATGATGAAAACTCCGGAGGCCGCCCACGTGTGAAGAAGACACAACAAGAGTAGGACAGAGCCATTGGCCATTGAACAGGCTGAGGCCTGTGAGCCACACAGATTGTCAGAGCCTAAACATGTGTGCAACGCAGGACTGAGCCACAGTTGACATGGGGAGGCCGATGAGATGGCAGGCAATGTATGTAACCAAGGACTCATATTACAGTGATCATCCAGTCAAGGACACATAGGGGCATGCGTGCAATGCACATGGAGCATGAATGGGCACTCATGTCCCTGCGGGACATCTGACCCATGCACAGTACAAGTGAGATACCCTGCATCGAGTACTAAGGCTGTACCACACGGCATATGTCTGGCAGTTTCTACGCTGGAAGTTAGCATCTACACAGGACACATGAACAAGAAACTACACATTGGCATGATTGAAGCAGACCAGTGCAAAGGTGAAACTGGAGTGCAGAGTGGCGGAGGAGGGGCAAGGGAGCATGCCCACATGGAGTCCCGCATGCAGGCAGAGGAGACATGCATGACGGTAGCATTGCATTACTTACACATCAGAACCATGTACACGTCACATGTAGCAGCAATCATGCACAACACATCCCACAAGTGAAACACACACGTCCTCAACAAATACGCATCAACAATCACTGGACTGGGCATCAAAGTCCAGCATCTCTCCCACTCCTTCGACCAATTCAGGTGGTATGAACTCCGCAACGAGAGCCTCATGCGGAGTGAGTTCTTCCTCCTCTGGTGCAGGCCCACCGCCAGTCACCAGAGTCAAGTTGTAATTTGAGGCACGCTTGGCCTTAGTGCTGCGCTTGATGTCATTCCAACGTTTTTTGCACTCCTGCGCCGTGCGCACCTCTGGGCTGGGGGGTGGGGGTGCTGGGAGACATGGGTGGGGGCCTGGTGGAGGCTGCCCCTGGTGGCTGGGGGGTGGGTGTGCTGGGAGACATGGGTGGGGGCCTGGTGGAGGCTGCCCCTGCACTGCTGGGGGTGGGGGTGGTGGGAGACATGGGTGGGGGCCTGGTGGTGGCTGCCCCACAGTGCTGGGGCGGTGGGGGTGGTGGGAGACATGGGTGGGGGCCTGGTGGAGGCTGCCCCTGGTGGCTGGGGGGTGGGGGTGGTGGGAGACATGGGTGGGGGCCTGGTGGAGGGTGCCCCTGGTGGCTGGGGGTGCAGGGGGACATGCGTTGGTGGGCAGTAGTGCAAGTTGACATGTGGGTTGGCTGGGGGTCATGGCCATGGTGGATGGTGTGCCTGCAGGACATGTGCAGGGTAGGCCCCTGTGGTGTGAGCCACCTGCAGGGGCCGTGGAGGGTGTAGAGGGAACACCTGGGAGGACCCACACGTGCAATTCACGTGTGGTGCTCCCCGCGCACACCTGTAATACACGTACCCTGATGGAATCGCGTATGGAACTTCCCGCGCACCCCTGAAATGCGCGTACCCTGCTCGCACGGGCCTAATCGCGTGTGGAACTTCCCGCGCACCCCTGAAATGCACGTACCCTGCTCGCACAGGCCCAATCGCGTGTGGAATTTCCCGCGCACCCCTGGAATACACGTACCCTGATGGAATCGCGTGTGGAACTTCCTGCGCACCCCTGGAATACACGTACCCTGCTGATGTCACGTGTGAAACTTCCCCCGCACCACGAAATACACGTACCCTGATGAGATCGCGTGTGGAACTTCCCCCGCACCCCAAAATACACGTACCATGATGAAATCGCGTGTGGAATTTCCTGCGCACCCCTGAAATACACGTACCCTGCTGAAATCGCGTGTGGCACTTCCCGCGCACCCCTGAGATACGCGTACCCCCAATCGCATGTGGAAATTCCCGCGCACCCCTGAAATACACATACCCTGCTGAAATCGCGTGTGGCACTTCCCGCGCACCCCTGAGATACGCGTACCCTGCTCGCACGGGCCCAATCGCGTGTGGAAATTCCTGCGCACCCCTGAAATACACGTACCCTGCTGAAATCGCGTGTGGCACTTCCCGCGCACCCCTGAGATACGCGTACCCTGCTCGCACGGGCCCAATCACGTGTGGAAATTCCTGCGCACCCCTGAAATACACGTACCCTGCTGAGATCGCGTGTGAAACTTGCCCCGCACCCCGAAATACACGTACCCTGCTGAAATCGCGTGTGGCACTTCCCACGCACCCCTGAGATATGCGTACCCTGCGGAAATCGCGTGTGGAACTTCCCGCGCACCCCTGAGATATGCGTACCCTGCTCGCACGGGGCCAGTCGCGTGAGGTACTTCCCGCGCACCCCAGTGATACACGTAGCCCGCTTGCCGTGCTGGTACAGGGTTAGCGCAGCCCTTTGCGCTGGATTGGGTATATTGATGGCTTTTCCCTGCGCGAGAGGCGTTCTTGGGGGCGTAACTGGCACTGCTGCAGGGTCGCTGCGCCACTGTGCGCCATGGCTGGTTTTGGTGGCTGGAATCCATGAATACGCTGTGCGCGGAAATGGATTTTAGCGCACGCGGCTGGCGCAGGGATTCGTACGCGCACACTGTGCGCCAGCCGCGTGCGCCACTTGTGCGCTGAATTCTATGAATTACCCCCTTAAGGTTAAACCAACAAAAGGTTAGTCTACAAACATTAGAAATAATAACATTAAAGTAACAACAACATTTAAATATTAGCAATACATTATAAAATAATTGTTTTAAAACCGAACATCATAGTAACCTTAACTCACCCAAAAATGTAAAATATAAAATATTATAAAAACAGTAAATCACATGCATAATAAAAGGTAATTATAAAATATATAAAATGATAAAAAAGTAACTACATGTACTGTTACCAAAAATTCCTAAAACAAAGGGCAACATCATTTTCTAGTAAAATCAGATATAATTAGAAATATGCATTATAATATCTATGCCTATAATCCATCTATAAGAATTGGATTATAAAATAAAAAACACTCAACCTATTTTTTTAAAATCATTGAAACATACATTTTAAATAACAGAATATATATAAAAATGTCATAAATAGTGTAATTTACATTACAAAATTCAAATACATTTTACATTTACAAGTATATAGGTAAGGGCATTTTAAACATAAAAACATATTACACATACTAATAAAACATACAGTAAATTAAATAAAGACATATTAATATTATTTAGTAACATGTATGTGATCAAATAACATATCACATGGCCTGTGGTAGTTATGGTTAAGTTGCTAAACCCATAGAAGGAACACTTTTTGGGTGGCTTATAACTTCGCTCCCCCTGGACAAATCCTCACCAAACTTTGCAAAATAAGTATATGGCCCCCTTTGGATTTCCCTGCAAGGTCTGGTGAGGTTTGACCAAGGGGGGGCAAAGTTATGGGGGGTCCCAAGATTTCTTTTTTTCCCCATGGACTGAATGGAGAAAAACTTTTCTCACGCCTACAGCCCAAACCGCTGGATGGATTTTCACCAAATGTGCGGAAGGAGCGGCGGCTTGGTCCCGAAAGCGGCTTTTGTTATTTTGGTGGAAATCTGTCCGTAGTAGTTTTTTTGAAACGACCAAAAATAGGTCTAAAAAAATGAGTGATAGCTATGTCCGCTCCGCAGACACACTTACTTTTGTTGATGCGCTAGCCATGTTGGATCTGCGGATATCCGCGGACAGCGTGGTGTGGAACTGACCATAAATACAATTTTGGGGAGTGTGTTGGTGTGTAGGAGTGGCTGGAGAGGGTGGGGAGTGAGGGATGGGTTAAATGCTGTATTTGTTTAGGTGGAAGAAGGTTGTGATGTGATTGCGATGTCTGCCATCACCACAGTTGTCTGCGGACATACTAAACACTAAACGCACTACTGGCTATTTTACTATACTATGATGTTGGCCGTGGGTAGATAGTAGAGTACTGGGTGAAGAGGGTATGTATAGAAGAGTTTGTGCATTGGTTGTCATTATTGTTTTAGAATGTTAATTGAAGTGGATAGGTTTTGAGGTGGTTGTGTTATGTGTTTGGGTTGTGGTCATTTGGCAGGTGTTTGCTTCCATGGGTGTGTTATGCTGCGGTGGTTGTGGCCAGGGCCTAGAGTCTTGGGTGCATTTAGAATGTTAATTGAAGTGGATAGGTTTTGAGGTGGTTGTGTTATGTTTTTGGGTTGTGGTCATTTGGCAGGTGTTTGCTTCCATGGGTGTATTAGGCCTTCGGCCATGCAACCAAGACTCTAAGCCCTGGCCACAACCACAGCATCATAACACAACGATGCTAGCAAACATTTTGACTGTGGTATGTTGGCTGCTTAGGGGATATGTTTTTAAAAGTTTGTGTACTGATTGGCAGTAGTGTAATAGTGTTTATAGGATAGTGAGATGATGTGTGTTAGTTGGTTTGTTGGATTGTGTTCAGAATGTTGGGATTGAAGACTCTATGCATTTTGGGTTGTATTTAATGGTCAGGTGTTCGTTTGCATGGATGTGTTATGTTGCAGTGTTAGTGAGTCTAATCATTATATACTTACTGTTTCCTTTGTTGTTGGCTATCAAGATTGTAGGGTTTAGCAACAAGCACTGCAGCCTAAGATACCCATGGAAGGAAACATTTTGGATTGTGGTCTATGGTCAGGTGTTTGCTTGAATGGGTGTGTTATGCTGTGGTGTTTGTGAGTGCAATCAGTATATACTTACTGTTTGACTTTTTGTGGTTGTATGCAGTTCTTTCATGACATGGGTAATTGGAGCAGACATTATTTTTCAATCTCTGCGATAAAAGAAAAAATCACATGTTAGTGTAGGTAGTTTATAATGAGTTTTTGCATTGCATAGTAGACATTTCTGTATTTTGTCGACTCTCATAGTTAGTACTTTAGAAGTACTATAGTTCAAACCAGTTTACTGTGCAATTTGCTCAGTTCCTGTGTTCGTTCATTAAAGCATTGGGTCTGTGGGAAAAAAATCCATACTGGATTAAAACAACTTTTTCTACGTTATGGTACAATATATTTCCTTGGTTGATTTCAATAGGAGGAATTGAATAGGTGGATGGTTTTTGGTTTGGCAGTGGTAGTAGTATTGTTGCAATTAGATAGCAGTTGGTGTATTCTAATTGTTTATTTCTTGTTGCATTTTAGTGGTATTCATTTATCTGTTTGCTTGTTGCAGAATTTTGGGGCAGTTAGATACCTAATGGCGTATTCTAACTGTTTGTTTTTTGTTGCTTTTCAGCAGTATTCCTTTATGTGTTTGCTTGTTGCAGAATCCTGGGACAGTTAGATACCTGTTGACGTATTCTAACTGTTGATAGTTTTGAAATTGAAGTTTTGTTGATGTTAATACTCAGATTAGTTATTAAATTTCGGTTTTAAGAATATTAAGTAAGCGTTTACAAGATTTGCCGGTAATCTCTGTTTTAGAGTAATGGTAGTATCATTACATTAGAACCATCCACAATTCTTTTTTATATATGCAGTGTAGTGACCTGCATTGGTTGTGGCTCCTGCTACTATACTTGCCCATGTGTGAATCCAGTCAGCTTGCATTTTTTATTTATTATTTTCATATACAGCAACAAACAAGAACTTGCCCCCCAAATGCCCCTCCGTACCCCGTCCCGCTCTCCCTCCGGAAGATAGTCTCTAAGTATGCTGGATTCAACTCATGCCGCGAAGATGTCCAATATTCAAATTTTGTGTGGGCACCACTGTTCCATATAATCCAATTGAAGGTATTCTAGCACCTTTCCCCATTCTTTCACAAAGGAACCCACTGTGCCTCGCAAAGTATGTGATAGTTTTTCCATTGTTACCAGTGTCCAGACCTTCTGTAACCATCCAAATATCAGTGGGAGGTCCCGTTGTTTCCAACTCTGGGCTATCACCGCCCAAGCCGCAATTAATAATCCCATAAAGCTCCTCCATTGTGAATTAGAGAGCTTCTTTGCTGCTGGGTCCTTGAGCCCGCACATCCACACCTTCTCCCCCATCTGAGTCACGTTAGGGAACATCCCCTGCATCTGTGCTTTTACCTCAACCCAGAAGCCCTGAATCCCTTTGCAGTCCCACTAGATATGCCTCCATCAACCTTCCCCGCCGCACACTCTCCAGCAATATTTGGGCATATTTGGAAACATTGTGTTCAACCGCGCCGGTGTCAGGTGCCACTGGATCATCACCTTTACCCACATTTCCCTCATTTGGGCTGAACGGGTCAGTCTAGGGATACCACCCCATAGATCCTCCCACTGTTGTTTGCTAATAGACTCTCTCAGCGTGTGTTCCCACTTTACCATTTAATTCCATCTAACCATTTTCCCTTGCACATTGATGTATTTATACAGAGACAACACCAGTTTCTTGGTTCCCGGGTTGGACATGGTGTGCTTTTCAAATGGAGTAAGGGCCCTTGTTGCCGCCTGCTTAATGTATGGGGTGGCGAGCCAATGCCTTAGTTGTTCGTATTTGTATCTATCTGACTCCTTAAGATTTAGGCTACTTTTGCATGCCACAAATGAACGCACTTCTTGATCCTCGAACATTTCTCCGATTTTCGTACACCCTGCCTTTTCCCAACTGCCATAGGCCCTTTTTTCCAATCCAGGAGGGAATTCTGGATTCCCGAACATTGGGGTAAACGACCCGTGACTGCTGTTAAAGTGTCATTCCATGCTAAATCGTCCCATACATCCAACGGGCCCTCATAACTTCGCTGATGCATAGGTTTGGGTGCCTGTTCTGTCTCCCCTTCCACAGCAACTCCCTCATTGGGGTTCTCGCCACCGCCCTGTCTTGCTTGGCCCATACCTTATGTTGCCCCCCTCCAACCATTCTCTCAAGATTTACAATTGCGCTGCCTGATAGTACCTAAGAAATTGCAGCATAACCATACCCCCCTTCAGGATTGGTGCTGATAAATCTGCCCTAGCTACCCTTGGAGCCTTCCTCTTCCAAATGTATGTGGATATTGCCTTAGAGAGAGGCCTGAAAAAGACCTGGGACCCTAATCGGAATAGCCTGGAAGAAATATAATAGTTTCGGGAGGATGGTCATCTTCACCTGTTACGCTCACCTGGTCTCCACAGGGGCGCCGAACGGAGCTGGACGGTCCGGTGTGTGGTTCTTTTTTGTCCCCCTCTGATTCCCCTTTTCGTCACAAAAGCAGGTTGCCTAAAAGGTTAAACCAAATGTTACCCAACCTATAAAGACTAGGGCAACTCCCCCCTCCCGTGACCTCTTCTTGCACCCCTCTGCTATGTCTCACCTTTATGATATGAATGGCAGACCCTCCATCCTGCGACTGTGTGCAGGGGTGCGTAGTAGTCAAGGATCTAGTTACTTCACTGATCCTGCAGAATTCCAGACAACCGTGACTCAATGGGTAAGTCTTTATTCCAAAGTATGGATTTCTTAAGAGTTCAAGTTGCCAAAAGTTCACTCCTGTGCCTCTTCCTTAGATGTTTCCCCTTGGTGCTTAATATGGAGTGGGGTCCCTTCTGGAAATGGTAGCTGGCTTCCAAGGTAGGTCTAGCGGCAGCGTTATGCAATAATCTTTCCACACAGTATTGGTTCTCTGCGCACCTAACCGATTGTTCTTGCATTCTGCAGGTGCGGTATATCCAAGGTGGAGAGTGCGTGGTGATGTCTTGCGGGACCGCGAGGAAGGGCTGCCTTCAGGTGAGTAGCGGCGCTGCGCAAGATTTTAAAGTCTGAATGAGGCCTTTCCCCCACTGCGCGGCTAACCTGATGTCTTCTTTTGTTTTTCTACAGATGCGGCAGCTCCGGAGCAGCGATCGGATGATGGAACAGTGATCAAGTGATGGTGCTTCTATGGATCGCTGGAATGAGCAGCTTTCTGGTAAGTATTAGCGTTGCGCTGCTAACCTGGTGTCTTTTCCTTTGCAGCTATGCAGACGTGGTGACTCCAGAGCGACCGAGATGGAGCATCAGGTAAGAGTCTTGTTCTGTTCTCTTCTCTCTCTTTCTTCCTTGCAGGTAACTCGAGAGGACAGGACGGGCATGGCTGAAGGCAAGCCTGGAGTTTGCAGACACGGTGAGCGTTTCGCTGCAGGAGTGCAGAACAACGCGAAGCTTGTTCTGTACGGAAGGCATGGTTTATATAGCCTTCAAGAAGTAGTTCCCAGGTAAAGTAGTCCCTCCAACCACACCCTAGCAAGTAGTCCCTTGGTAAAGTAGTCCCTTCAGCCTGCCTCAGACTGGTCTACACGTGGTTCTCTCCCTTTGAAACCTGCCTTACTTGAGATGGCAGCATGAGCCTGGCGCCAACAGCGCCAGGACCGAGTCCAGGAATCCCTTAGGGAATCCTTTGGGACCTTGAAGGTCCCCATGGGTGCCAATACCCGGGGCTTGTTGGTCTGTTCCTGGTGTCTGGGGGCAGGTACCGTGACAGCACTCCGCCCCCCAAAGCCCCTCCAAAGGTGGTTTGTCCTGCTGGTCCAGGTTTGGTCAGGTAGTTTTGATGAAAACGGTTTACTAGGCGTGGTGCATGAACACAGTCACTTGGCTCCCAGAACCTTTCTTGGGGACCATAGCGTTTCCAATCAACCAGATAGAAAAGTTTTCATTTGACCCACTTTGCGTCCAGAATGTCTTTCATCTCGAATTCTGGTTCACCATCTACCAAAATGGGTCTTGGTGGTTTTGTTACCCGAGTTCCTGGTTGCACTGGTTTCAAAATGGAAACGTGGACTACGGGGTGGACTTGCATGTTTGGAGGTAGCTCCAGTTTTACTGCCACAGGGTTGATGATGGCCTTGATGGTGTATGGTCCTAAATACCTGGGATTAAATGTGTGGGTTCCTTTTAGTGGTATATGTCTTGAGGCTAACCAAACCTCATCTCCAATCTGGTATTTTGGAGCTTCGCTCCTATGTTGGTCTGCAGATTTCTTGTATCTTTCTTTAGCTTGTTTTAAATGTTCTGTGGCCCTCTTGAAGGCTTGAGTAATGGTTGTGTGTCGACTGCTCACGGCAGACATTTCCAGATGTTGAGGTGGGTGGAGTTCTGAGGTTCGTGGGTGTATTACATATATTGTATAGAATGGAGTTTGTCCCGTGCTGGAATGCAAAGAGTTATTGTAGGCATACTCGGTTATCCATAAAATGTCCTTCCAATTGCCTTCAGTTTGATGCAACATGCATCTTAGGTATTACTCCAAAGTTTGGTTGGTTCTCTCGGTTTGACCATCCGTTTGAGGATGGTGGCTGGTCGAAAGTCTTACGTCAATTTGGGCAACTGACAACATTTTCTCCCAAACTGTGAGATAAACTGACTGCCCCGATCTGAGACTAAAATGGAGGGGAATCCAGGTATTCGGACAATTTGTTCTACGAATTCCTTTGCCAATATTGAAGCGGAGGGTAAACCCTTTAACGGAATGAAATGGGCCATTATAGAAAATAAGTCTACCACCACTAGTATGGTGTTGAACCGTTACAGGGAGGTAAATCTGTGATAAAGTCAAGAGATAATGTATGCCACGGTGTAGGTGGAATATCTAGAGGCTGAAGTAGACCAGATGGTTTCTTTTTTTGGGCCTTGTTCTGAGGACAAATGCCACATGAAAGCACAAATTGTTTGATGTCCTTACGCCAAGTCGGCCACCAAAAATCTCTCTTGAGCTTGGCTTCGGTTTTTCAAATTCTTGGGTGGTCTTCCACCAACGACTCATGGTAGTTTGAGATGACCTGTTTTTGAAGTTCCTTACTAGGTAAGTAGAGATGTCCTTGGAAATAAGGTAAATGATTAGCAACCGAATATTTGCTTTTGGTTGACCAGTCTTGTAAGGTCTTGGAATCGAGGAGATGCAAAATTTCCTTGTGGATGTCGTCCAAGGTCAGTGTAGTAGTTATTCCAAGGATTCTCCCCCCTGGAATGATGGGTACAGGGTACGGATTTGAGTATGCTTCTTCCATTCCTATGCAGGAAAGTGCATCAGCCTTGCCGTTTCGGCAACCAGGTTGGTAAGTAATCACAAAATCGTATTCAGCAAAAAATAATGGCCATCGGAGCTGACGAGAGGACTGAGCCTTGGCCGGCTTTAGGTATTGTAAATTTCGGTGATCTGTAATCACTGTAATGGTGTGTCTGGAGATAATGTCGCCAAGCTTTGAATGCTGCCTTGATGGCCAGAAGCTCTTTGTCGGTTACAGCATAGTTCAGTTCTGGTGCTGTGAATTTTCGTGACCAAAAGGCCACTGGATGAAGTTCACCCGTCTCGGGGTCCTTCTGAGAAAGAACCGCCCCCATCGGTAAACTGGAAGCATCAGTTTCTACCACATACGGAAGATCTGGGCGAGGATGTTTCAGGACTGAAGCGGAGGTGAATTCTCTTTTTAAGTCTTGGAAGGCCTTTTCTGGTTCATCCGACCACTGAAAGTGTTTGTTCTTTCGTAATAAGGATGTGATGGGATGCACCAAATGCGAAAAGCCTGGGATGAATCTGCGATAGAAGTTTGCAAATCCAAGCATGCTCTCAACTCCTTTAATTGAAATTGGAGAGGGCCATTTGAGGATAGCGTCCACCTCCCTCAAATCCATACCAACACCACATGGAGTTAGGACGAAACCAAGAAACTAAACCTCTGTAACGTGGAAGAAGCATTTTTCCAACTTAGCATACAGCTTATGTTGTCGAAGTTTTTCAAGTACTGCACGGACGTGTTTCAAATGATCCTGCTCGGAAGCTGAGTACACCAGGATAACGTCAATATAAACGATGACACAAACGTTGATTAGCTCTCGAAGAACATATGGCAGTTTTCCATTCATCCCCCTTTTTAACTCGTATGAGATGATATGCCCCTCTGTGTCAGAATGGTCGGTAATATCTTCTTCCTCCACCGAAGACTCCGTCCCTCCCACCTCCCCTTCCACCTCACCTCTGTCTTTCCACCGGAGTGCTGGCTTTTGTCTTCGTTTGGGTCTGGTCTTCTGCTTTTTTTATGTAGATAGGGGGCGACCGTAGAAGGACGCCACAGTGTCACCTTAAAGGTAACCTATGGCTATCCTCTGCGGCCGCCTGAATGTGGGGGAAAAGCCGGTGGCACAAAAAACCCCAAGGAAGTCCACACAGAGCGGTTAGGCGAGAACGAGATCCAGAAGTTCTTGAAATAAATCCGGGAGGTATATTCTGTGGCCTGGTCCAGCAGCAGAACGGGATGTAGAGTGGAGCCCCCGTGAGAACTCCTCGGGAAGGTAAGTAGTAGAAGGAGCCTCAGCGAGGACAGATCTGAGCAGCACAGGGAAAAGAAGAAGCAGTCCAGGGACAGGCGTAGGTCAGGTATACTGGGCGCAATATCAAGACACAGGGCGAGGGCGAGCAATCCAAAGGCAGGCAAGGTCGGTACACAGGAAGTCAAACAGAAGAACGGGGGAAAGGAAGAATAAGAAAGGCAAAAAAGAGGGAGCAGAAAGAATAAAAGGGAGAAGGGCGGAAAGGGAGGAACAAGGTGAGAAGGTATGAGTCAAGCCGGGATGGGGCAGCGGAGAAAACAGAGAGAGAGGGGTCGAGAAATAAGACCGAAAGGTAAGCAAAGGAGAGAAAATGAGGGAACTATGGAATAGCAAGAGAAACGCAGGCTAACGCAGACGAACTGGAACTCAGGACGTTGCAATGCGCCCGAATGCCGGAAGTGCAGGAAGAAAACAACCAGCGTCGGAAGTGCCGCAATGAAAAGTCTAGACCGGCACTCTGCGTTGCACAGAACGTGATGGAAAAAGCAATGGAGGACGCCGTTTTCATCGGTTCTAAAGCCGCCAGTTACCCAAAGATGTGACAGTATGCCCCCTCCCAAGGCCTACCCCTCCTGGTTTCCCCAGGTGAATCTGATGGAACTTTCATAACAATAGGGGGGCATTCAGATGAGATATGGGTTCCCACGAATTTTCCGATCTGGGCTATCCTTTCCAGTGTACAAGGTACTCCAAGCGACCCCTGCGATACCTGGAGTCGCATATATGCTCGCCACCTCGTATACATCTTTGGAAGGATCAGGAGGAACAGGGGTGTTCCCGGAGCCACAAGCCCATCTGTCGGCCACAAAGGGTTTCAGTTGAGAGGTGTAAAACACCGGGTGGACGCGACGTATACTCATGGGGAGTTGGAGGCGGAATGCCACAGGGTTGATGACATGAGTTATCTTATAGGGACCAATGAATCTGGGGGATAATTTGGAAGGGCGTACCCATCGTGGCAGGAACTTAGTGGACAGTAACACCTTGGATCCGACTCCCCAATCGGGAACGGGTCTGCGGTGTCTATCCGCCTGAGTCTTATTCCGATCTTGGGCCTCCTTAAGACCTAGTTTGGCCTTTTCCTGGGCTTCCTGAATGAGGGCTATGGAAGAGTCGACCGAGGGAACATTAGAAACCAGACCTGCAAGGGGAAGGATGGAAAGTGGGTGGTGACCGTAAGTACAAAAAAAAGGACTCATTCCTAGCGTGGAATGAAAGGAGTTATTGTACGCGAATTCTGCGGTGGGGAGAGGCTGGACCCAATTGTCTTGTTGCCGATTCACAAAGCACTTGAGGTATTGTTCCAGAGTGCCGTTAAGGCGCTCCGTTTGCCCATTTGATTGTGGATGGAACCCACAAGTAAGTGCCCTTTCAATCCCCAATTTCTTGCAGAAAGCCTTCCAAAAATTAGAGGTATACTGCCTCGATCTGATATAATTTTGGTTGGAAGACCATGCAATCTGAAGATGTCTCTCAGAAAGACCTCTGCCATTTCTGAAGCAGAGGGTACTCCGGGTAAGGGGGAAAAGTGAGCCAACTTGGTGAATGAATCTACCACCACCATTATGCAGGTGCATGCTTGGGACTTGGGTAATTTGACTATAGAATCTGTCGATGAAATGTTCCAAGGACCAGTAGGAATGTCGCATGACTCTAACAGTTCAATGGGCCTTTGTGTGGAGGATTTGCTGCGAAGGCAAGTCGAACAAGACTGGACATATAGACTGGTTTCCTCTCTCATGTGCGGCCAATAGAAATGTCATTGTAGTAGACCAAGAGTGCCTTTAATACCGCGATGACCTGCTAACTTGGAATCGTGACACCAAGATAAGGCAGTATTTCTTAATGACTGAGAAGGAAGGTACAATTTGCCATTTACCAAATACAGGCCATCCTGTATAACATATTCGGCTTTCTTGGAATGTCTTTCCACCTCAAAACTTCCTCCCGAATCTTCCTTAACTTGCTGCAGAAAGGTAGACAGGATCCCAATTCTCTTGGGCTTGGGGAACATCAATTCCTTAGACTGTTCAGAATCAGTAGTATAATCACTACGTCTGGATAGGGCATCGGCAACCAGGTTTTACTTGCCTAGGATGTATGTAATATCAAAATTGAACTGCGCGAAGAAGTGAGCCCATCTTGCTTGTCTGGTGTTGTAACATTCGAACTGTCGTAAGACATGTAGATTCTTGTGGTTAGTCCGAGGGTGTTCTCCTCCTTGGAGAAAGTGATGTTATTCTGAGCAGGCCAACTTCATGGCCAGCAACTCGCGTTCTATTACGAAATAGTTCCTCTGACTGCTGTTAAGTGTTTTTGAATAGTAGGACACAGGGTGTTCCTTTTTTTGGTGCTTCTGTAATAATACCGCTCCCACGGCTGCTGCGGACACATCTGATTCCACAATAAATGGAAGATTTTGATCAGGTTGCCGAAGTATCGGAGCAGAGCAGAACAAAGTCTTGAGCTGTTGGAAGCTTTCTTCAGCTTGCGGAGACCAATGAAATGGCATCGAAGATTTCTTGAGGAGTGTAGTGATTGGCACAACTTGTTGAGAAAAGTTGGGTATGAATTTTCGATAAAAGTTTGCCAATCCTAGAAATCTTTGAATATCCTTTACTGACTTGGGTGATGGCCATTCTAGGATGGAACTGACCTTTTGGGGATCCATGGCGATACCCTCGGGGGAAAGGATGAAACCCAAGTATGAGATGGAAGAAGCTGAAAAAACGCATTTGTCCAACTTTACAGACAATTGATTTTCTTGTAGTCTTTGGAAGACTTCCTTGACGTGTAAGTCATGTTCTTCTTGAGTGGGCGAAAAGACTAGTATATCGTCGAGGTAAACAATGGTAGTGTGGCCAAGTAGATCAGAGAAAAGCCGGTCCATGAAGCGCTGAAAAATTGAAGGTGCGTTGACCAAACCAAAAGGCATCACTTGGTATTCATAAAGACCGAACGGAGTCCTGAAAGCGGTCTTCCATTCGTCGCCGGTCCGAATGCAGAGTAGATGGTAAGCATTGCGTAAGTCCAATTTTGTGAAAATGGTAGCTCCCTGAACTGCATGTATGATCTCTGCGATCAGTGACATGGGGTAGCAGTCTTTTATGGTCACCTTGTTTAAACCCCTGTAGTCAATACATGGCCGTAATTCGTGAGTCCCTTTTTAGGGATGAAAAACTGCGAGGCCCCTGCTGGGGATTTGGAAGGTCGGATTAGTTCTTTAGCGAGATTCTTGTCTAAGTAATCTCAAAGGTACTATTTTTCTTGCATCGATAGGGGATACATGCGGCAAAAAGGAACCAAGGCTCCGGGATGGAGATCAATACAGCAATCCTCTGGTCTGTGCGGTGGTAGCTCTAAGGGAACCCTTTCTGTTACCACTTCTGTGAATTCCTTAAGATGAACTGGTAGGCAATGTACCATCTTAGAATCGATACTGCATGTAGTTTGAACAGCTTCAAAGGTAGGTTTAGGCAGACAGTTTGTTTTACAAAAGGAGGGATGGAAACTTAACAAGTTCTTGGACCAGTCTATGGTGGGGTTGTGTTTGCGAAACCAACCAATGTCCAGGATGAGAGGGAAGTGGCTGCTCGTATTATATCAAAGGTGAGACGCTCGGAATGCTGCTTGATAAACATTGTGAGTTCCTCTGTAGTATGGGTGATGAGGCCGAGCTCAGGGGTTCGCCATCAACACCCTCCACCTTCTGGTCTTCTGTCTTGGCGATGCGATTTAAGCCTCTGTGTTCCGCCCATTGGGTGTCAATAAAACTTCCTGCGGCTCCACAATCAAGTAAGGCCTGGGTCTGGATTGTGGATTTTCCTACCAGCAAAGACACTGCCACCACCATAAGATGAGCGTCTTCTGACCTATCCGTGGAAGTAAAGGAGGGGGTAGCATAGGGACTAGAGACAACCCCTCGGTAGTGAGTCCCCACACTCACCGAAGGCGTTCGTTTCCCGAACGTCTGGTGGGCACATCCGGACAGTCCCGAAGCAGATGGGCAGACAAACCACAATACATGCACAAACTTCCTTCTTGACGCCTCTTGCGTAATTCAGTCGTAAGAGGGGCACAGGTAGTTCCGATTTGCATGGGTTCATCTCGGGAGGAGCGTGTGGAAGGAGGAGGTAACTGAGGAAGGTTTTCTGAAGGAGAAGCACAATAGCCCTTGGTCTTCTTACGTTCAGCCTGCCGTGCAGATAAACGGAAATCAATGCGGAGTGTAGCTGTAATCAGATCCGTAAATGTGAGATGACGGGCAATACGTGCCAACTCATCTTTCAAGTCCTCTCTCAGACCTCTCTGGAAGATGGCATACTGTGCCTTTTCTTGCCATCCAGCTTGCGCTGCGATCTGCTTGAAGAGCGTGATATAAGACAGCAAGTCGGTGTTACCTTGCTTGATGTCCAGGAGATCCTCGGAGGCCAAATAGGTACTTTCAGTGCGCACATTTTTTTTACTGAATCAGTGTTTTGAAGGCGTTATAGTCTTTGAGTACCGGATCAGTTCGGTTGACCAGAGGGGTAGCCCAGGCCAGGCCTTTTTTCCGGTCATGTGAGTGATCATAAAGCCAACCTTGGCATGATCTGAAGAATATGCTTGTGCCCGAAAGGAAAAATATAAGTTACAGGCATCCAAAAACTCTTTTACTTTCTTCGGTGAGCCGTCAAATTTCCCAGAGACTAAGGGAAGCGGAGGTAAATCTGTCGTAGGCTGTTCTCTTTCAGTGACCCTTTGATGTAGGGTGGCATTGGCACTCTTAAGATTCTGGACTTCCAAGTTCAGATTCTGAACAGCTGCCGCAAGTTTTTGAACCTGCTGTGGGGTGGCCATGACAGGTTGTAGGCGTTGCATACTGTCAGAATGGTCGGTAATATCTTCTTCCTCCAACCATAAAGACGAGGGCGCCTCCCGTGACCTCTTCTTGCACCCCTCTGCTATGTCTCACCTTTATGATATGAATGGCGGACTCTCCATCCTGTGACTGTGTGCAGGGCTGCGTAGTAGTTCAAGGATCTAATTACTTTACTGATCCTGCAGAGTTCCAGACAACTGTGACTCAATGGGTAAGTCTTTATTCCAAAGTATGGATTGCTTAAGAGTTCAAGTTGCCAAAAGTTCACTCCTGTGCCTCTTCCTTACAGGTTTCCCCTCGGTGCTTAATATGGAGCGGGGTCCCTTCCAGAAATGGTAGCTGGCTTCCAAGGCAGGTCTAGCGGCAGCGTTATGCAATAATCTTTCCACACAGTATTGGTTCTCTGTGCACCTAACCTGTTGTTCTTGTATTCTGCAGATGCAGTATATCCAAGGCGGAAAGTGCGTGGTGATGTCTTACGGGACCACGAGGAAGGACCGCCTTCAAGTGAGTAGCGGCGCTGCGCAAGATTTTAAAGTCTGAATGAGGCCTTTCCCCAAATGCGCGGCTAACCTGATGTCTTCTTTTGTTTTTCTACAGATGCGGTAGCTCCGGAGCAGTGATCGTATGATGGAACGGTGATCGAGTGATGGTGCGTCTATGGCTCGCTGGAATGATCAGCCTACTGGTAAGTATTAGCATTGCGCTGCTAACCTGGTGTCTTTTCCTTTGCAGCTCTGCAGAAGCGGTGACTCCAGAGCGACCGAGATGGAGCATCAGGTAAGAGTCTTGTTCTGTTCTCTTCTCTCTCTTTCTTCCTTGCAGGTAACTCGAGAGGACGGAACGGGCGTGGCTGAAGGCAGGCCTGGAGTTTGAAGACACGGTGAGCGTTACGCTGCAGGAGTGCAGAATAACGCGAAGCGTGTTCTGTACTGAAGGCGTGGTTTATATAGCCTTCAAGAAGTAGTTCCCAGGTAAAGTAGTCCCTCCAACCACACCTTAGCAAGTAGTCCCTTGGTAAAGTAGTCCCTTCAGCCTGCCTCAGACTGGTCTGCACGTGGTTCTCTCCCGTTGAAACCTGCCTTACTTGAGATGGCAGCATGAGCCTGGTGCCAACGGCGCCAACACCGAGTCCAGGAATCCCTTAGGGAATCCTTTGGGACCTTGAAGGTCCCCATGGGTGCCAATACCCTGGGCTGGTTGGTCTGTTCCTGGTGTCTGATATGATATGATATGGCATTTGTAACGCGCCTATACACAAGTGTTTCAAGGCGCGACTGGGGGTAGGTATTGTGACATCACCGAGGAGATTCTCCCCCACCATGAAATCGCAAGCGGGCTCCACCTCCCCAGTTCCCTCTTGACTTCCCCCAGAAGGTCCGGGTAGTTCCCTCCATATAGCTGATCAACCCTACCTGTAAGGATTATGCCAAGGTAGTTGATCCCTTTGTGTGCTACCTTTAATCCGAGGGTGTCTGCCACTCTCTTTATTTCCCCTCTACCCCCCGCCAGAGGAAGGATTTCTGATTCATTCCTGTTCATCTTCAATCTGAAGATCGCCCCAAAGGTCTCTAGTTCTCAAATTACCTTGGGGAGAGTGCGAGTCGGGTCATTGATGGCTACCAGAAGGTCATCAGCATATGCAACCATCTTATGCCGCCTACCTCCCATTTCTATCCCCGCTATTGCGTTCGACTCCCTTCTCCTGATTAGAAGAGGTTCCAGGAATATTGCGTACAATAGGAGCGAAAGCGGACACCCTTGTTTGGTGCCCCTAGTTAGCTCCACTTTGCCTGTGACCTCCCCATTTATGCCAATTCTAATAGAAGAAGAGTTATAATTCGCCCCTATAATACTCAAATATTTTTCCCCAAACCCTGTACGCGTTAATGTTCGAAACAGGATTGACCATTCCACCCGGTCAAATGCCTTTTCGGCATCTAGTGCTAGCAATATTGCGGGGGTCTACATAACTCCTATTTTCTCCACCAGGTGTATTATGCGCCTCAGATTATCGTGAGTTTGTCTGCCTAGAATAACCACCTGACTGAGCTTCATCAATCAAATCAGGAAGGAGTGGAGACAGCCTGGCGGTGAGGATTTTTGTATATGTTTTAGAATCTAAATTTATCAGGGCTATTGGGCGGTAAGACGCTGGAAGCGACGGGTCTTTCCCTGCCTTGTGAAAGACAAGGACTTTAGCCTCATTCATAGATGGGGTCACATTTCCCTCCTCACTCAATCTGTTGTATAGTTTTTCCAGGAATGGGATCAAGTCCTCCGCAAATGTTTTATAAAAGGCAGCGGTAAACCCGCCCGGCCCCGGCGCATTGTTTGCCTGAAGCCCCTTAATTGCTATCGTCACTTCTTCTTCACTTATGTCCTCTTCCAGTTTCCCAGTTTCCCACTATCTTCTTTTGCTATCTGTGGAAGAGTGAGGGTGTCTAGAAAGGAGTCTGGGTCGGCTCCTCTAGGGTTCCCTGCAGCATATAGGTCTTGGTAGAAATTCCTAACCAACTCCCCCATATCTCTGGTACTGGTGAATTTCACTCCTTGTGGATTTCGGATTTCCTTAATCGTACATTTTTGTTGCTTAGCATGCAGTTGCCTTGCTAACAGTTTATCTGCCTTGTTGGCCTTCGTATAATACCAGTGTCTGAGACGTAAAAGACTTGACTCGGCTCGTTTTGTGCAGAGAACGTCCAACTGACCCTGCACGTGTCTCAGTGCCCTTTTCAAAGACAGCATGGGCTTTTTCAGGAGTTCCCACTGTATTTCCATTAGTTGCCTTTCCAATTCCCTTTCCCACCGATGCCTCTCCTATCCTTCGAGACTTCATAGCAATGAGATGACCACTAATGACCACCTTAAAGGCCTCCCACACCGTTCCTGACTTTACTTCTCCCGTATCATGTGTGCGAAGTACTCATGTATCTTTCCCCTGATGGAATCTCCCATGATGGGATCTTGAATAATACTAAGATAGGGGTGCAGGGGTGCACAGCCAGTTATTAATTTATCTATAATATATAATACATTTCCAGATATAGTGTCTTGAAATTAAATGAATCTCTAGTTGTTGTTTCAGGTGCAGGCGGGCTGAAGTCACAAGGCCACTTGGGACGAAAAATTGTCAAGAACCAGAACTGTGCATTACTACCCAGTAGGCCCAAATGCACTCCTGTTTGGGTACAGGACCCAATGTTGTTTCGTGAATGTTTGAATAAGGCTTTAGCCTATAAAGGCTTAAATTTGTATTTGTACATTAATTCAAATTCTTGCTGAATATCAAAGGTTATTTTATAAGCTTTACTGAACAGTTTATCTCATTCAATAGAACCAGGTTTGAATGTACAAATACAAATGTAAGCCTTTATAGGCTAAAGCCTTATTGAAACATTCACAAATCAACATTGGGTCCTGTACCCAATCAGGAGTGCATTTGGGCATACTGGGATCTTGAATAATGTCATGCGGGAACCTCCACCTCCAGAGGCCCCTACTACCGCAAGGAGTGTTCACTTCCAACCATAATGGGACATAATCCAACAGCGATATTGGGCCAATTTCCATTCCCTGAACTTCCCCCAACATCCCCACCGAGACCCAAAAGTAATCTATCCTCGACATAGAATTATATACATCGGAGAAGTGGGTATACCCTCTCTATTGATCTTTGAGCTCCCGCCACACATCTTTTGGTGCCAAGTGGTCTATAATTCGGCAGAGAAACGTTGAAGGAGCCCCCTGACCCGCATGCCCTCCCGAGCTTCTGTCTGTTTCCGGATGCCATGCCATGTTCAGATCCCCTCCCATAATTATCTCCCCTTTGGCAAACTCCTCCAGTTTTCCCAGAGTCTTCTGTAGGAAGCCATCTTGCCCCAAATTCAGAGGGTATATCCCGAAGCTAGGGTAAGCCTGAGCCAATCTATTGTGGCATTTACAAATGCGTATCTGCCCATCTTATCCACTAAGATGTTGTGTAGATGAATGTTCCTAATTTCATGGACCGCAATCAATACCCCTGCTTTCTTGTCTATAGCGTTGGATTGCCCGATTAGCTTTCAACCCCTTATACGCGTCTTTGCCTTGTCCCGCTGCCTGATATGGGTTTCTTGCAGCATTAGTATGTCCCCTCTCTCCCTACTAAGCATACCCTCCACTTTCTCCTTTTTACCGGGGAATTTAGTCCACTGACATTAAATGTGAGGATTCTCAACTTACCCATGGGCCTTGATATCCCAAAGATTCTCGCCCCCCCAACCAGCTGTCCTGAGCATACCTTCCTGTTCCCCTCCACCCCTCTTTCCCCACCCCTCCCCCAACAATAAACCCCACCCCAACATTTTAACAACAAACCCTGGGAGGACCCAGGGTCCTAAGGTTGCTAGGGCGCACATCCATCACTCCTGGCCCTCTGTTGACTCAGGTATAACTTCCCAGGGAGTCCTAAACTCTGCATTACCTCTGTGGGTATGGAATTCCAAAGGCGGCGCCCCCGTCGGGCCACGGTTCCTGGTGGGACATTGGGTTTGCAACATCCCCCATCAACCCCAGACCATCAGCATTCTTCTCCAGCGAGTTCCAACTCAGTTCCATCAGCGTGTCCGCACCTTCACCATTTCCTGCCGAATGCTTCCTCTTCTGCTGTGCGGTTTCCCACTCCCATGGTTTCCTATGGGTCTCCTCCCTTAGGAGCCGATCTCCGGTGTCCTGGGCCTCCTCATGTAGGCCCAACACTTGAAGTCCCTCTTCACAAGCAGGCACCCTTCTTTGTCTCCCCGCCAACGAAAAGAGGAGGCCAAACGAGAATGTCCATCGGTATCTGATCTTCCTGGAAGTAAGTTCTTCGACCACGGGGCCCATTGCCCTTCTCTTCTGTAGAGTTCCCTGGGCCAGATCCTGAAATAGTTGGATTTCCATTCTGTTCATCGTGATGTAATCCAATCCCCTAGCTTTCCTTAGGATCTCTTCTCTTCTGGGGGTACGATGACATTACCACCAACACATCTCTCGGTCGCTCCCCCGGCTCTCCCGTTCTCTTGGGGCCCACCCGATGCACTTTGTCAATTTTAAGATCTTCCTCCTCCTCCACTGCCAAAATATCCCTGAAGACCTCCTATACCGCCGTTTTGAGATCCTTATCTCCCACCGACTCCGCCATGTTTTTAATGCGAGTGTTCACCCTGCGGGACCTATTTTCAAGGTCCTCGCACTGCAGCTCTAAATTATGGGTGAGCCGCACCAAATGTTCTTGCATCTCAATGTGCTGCTGTGCTTCCTCCTCCGCATTCTGGACAATCCTCTCCAGTGTATCTGTACGCTCCTCAAGTTTTGCTACGTCCATTTGCAGCTCCTTCACAGCCTGCTTCATGTCCTCACGCAGCGTAGTGAATTGCTCTTGCACCGTGGATATGAATTTGTCTTGAAGTTCCCTAAACCGAGTGCTTGTCCTCTTTCGAGGCTTGTGTCATCTGTGAGGGAGATTGTGTGCGATCTTCCTGCATCTCGGCGGGTACCTTCCCTCTCATATGCACCAAATTGTCTGTTGCCCACCTTTGTTTCAGGCTAGCATCCTGCTTTGATGTCTGAGGTGGGGTGGCTGAGTTCACCCCCTCCCTTTGGCTTTGGACAGCTTGCCGGGTGACCCTTCCTTCAACCAGCCCCATGGGGTTTTTTTTTCTTGTATATGGTTTACAAAGAAACCTTTACAAAAAAAATTTAAGAAGGAGAAAAAAAAAACATTCATTACATCTAAATTTCAAGTATACAAACAAACATTAAAAAAACATAGATCCAATTTCCAAATAATAAGTGACAAATTTAAAAGATTCAATGCAAAATACAGTTCGACATTAAAATTCCGACATTAACATTTTAAATTTTGAAATAGACATTAGACCTTCAGGAATTGAAAATTTCATATAGTCGAGTATAATCATCGGAGACGGGCGTATAAATCAAGAGCTTTGATGAAACCCGCCACAGCAACTCCATCCTTAATATTAGTAATTGCGAGACACTGTGAACAGATCAGGTTGTCTGCCCCCATTTGACCCATTACATTGAATCTAGCTAGGCCTTTGTCCCTTAAAGATGTCAGAGCAGTACAATATAAAAAAAGA
This sequence comes from Ambystoma mexicanum, assembly GCF_040938575.1. Lineage (NCBI taxonomy): Eukaryota > Metazoa > Chordata > Amphibia > Caudata > Ambystomatidae > Ambystoma > Ambystoma mexicanum. Next base: position 413,127,641 of record NC_090934.1, on the reverse strand, counting down.
GATGCCGAGAGGTTTCAATCACCCCCACAGTTTTACAGAAGCGACAGGAAGGGTCGAAATCAGAAAACTCCTTCCTTTTATGTAGGACTTCCCAAGTAGGAAGGAGATTCCATCTAAGTTTGATGAGAAGAGAGTGATAATATCTATTGGGAAATTGAGTCACAATAAATGACAACAGACCTCTTTTCTTACGGTCAAATTGTAGGTCTCTCAGAGAGGGATAATAATGTAATTTTTCAATGGTGTTACTCCAATCATGACTAAAAAGACACTCCTTAACCTTGTTTGGGTTCGTTAATAGAGTGTCCCTATCAGTGGAAATATCCGACAGGGTCTTGTCACAGCGATCACTGAATGCGTTCAGATATAAGTTACGGACCAGAGGTCCCTGAGGAAAAATCGTATGACCCACATCAGCATAGAGGGTATCGGGTTTAGGAAAGAGCAGAGCTGAAAAAAGAGAAAGGACCCTCCAGAGAATCCTGCCTCGCAGTGAGACTAGCCCTAGTTCGTACCTAATGGCCACTATTGTTTAGTTTAGTTTAGTTATTGGAATAGAATTCGGCAGTTTCAAAATTTTCCTCCAATAGATACCCTCAAGAGTATCCCAAAAAGTCAAAAGTGCCGAATAGTGAAGTTCCATTCCATAAAGTAGCTTTGGAGTAACCTTACCCTTAAAAAAGTCTAGTACAGGCTTGAGGGAGAACATACAGTATTTATTGTCTAATCTAATAGATTGGGAAATGAGTGGGAGCAGTTTGTGTCTAAGAAATCATCTAAGTTCAATCGCCGAGGGTTGGGCCTGAATCAAAAAGCCGAGATAGACGATTTTATGTGCTCTGATGATATTTTCACCACCTATTTTCCATACTTTGTTGTTCCCCGTTCTCCCCTTAGAGAAGACCATAGTACGGGTTTTGCTCGGGTTAATCTTCAGCCCATTAATGGTGGCGTATTCTTCAAATTTGCAAATAAGCCTCTGCAGGCCAACTTTAGTGTGATCAAAAAGAAGAAAATCATCAGCATAAGCCAACCATGAGAGCCTCAAGTCCCCCAGTTTAGCACTCACCATGCCTGTATTTCCCAGAAAATCATCCACATCAGCCATATAGAGAAAAAAAAGACAGGGGGTCAACGAGCAACCTTGTCTCACCCCAATGCGGGTCCTTATCCTATCCCATGGGGGGGTTGCTTTGTAGTCCCCTGCTTCTGCTTCAAAATATTTCCAGGCCCTGCTATGGTCACAGACCCCCAGGGTCTACCTGGCGGATGTCTGAGTGACTGCGCCCGTCGCTTGCTTAAACCCTATGCGGAGGAGGGTGGCTCCTGCACCCCTGGCTTGTCCTGCTCCTGCGCCCTTGTTTTGCCTTTGCAAGAGACTGTAGCCCAATTGCTTGTCAGGCCCCCCCCAGGGGTGTGTCTGTCCGTTGCACCTTTATCTCAGTGCGAGGGCCTAGACCAGTCCTCGGCTGCTCCTGGGGCAGCTGTCACGGATGGCACACTGTTAAGAGTGGCACAGGGCACCCAGATAGGGTTTGGGTGGTTGTGCCGAAGTAAGGTGGACAGATAAGTACACACACAGCTGAAAGTAAAAGAGAACAAAGAGTAGGCAAGTGTAGCAAGGAAATAAGGTACAACAGAATGGATTCCCTCTTGGGGTGTATGCATATATGTTAAAGAGTGTTCCACGGACCTTAGGAAAAACTCCAGCCTTCTGCACAGTTTGCTATAACAGAGGCCCCCGCTGTTTGCTCATGGCTGGGAACAACAGCTGTGGGTGTCTGTAACACAGAAACGAGACAAAGGAAGGAGCAGAGGTTGCCTCCCGGAAACCAACAGGCAAGCTCTGTACAAAGGGGTCTACAAACGATACAAGAGAAGACAATAACAGACAAATCCAGGGAAAAGGGAAGTCGATGAGCAAACTAGCAGAAGGAAATAAAGAGAAAGCAGAATAACTGAATTGGACAGGAATAAAGAACAGTGGGTAGAAAACAAGGACGAAAGCAAGGGAGCAGCAGTCAGGAAACTGGGGGACTACAGTAACTGAAAGTAATAAATGCAGGTAAACTGTAGTGGATTGCAGAGGACTGTAGGTTACAAGGTAGAGAGCTCAGAGGAGCAGGACAGCAAGAGCAAGCCCGAAAGAGCAGAGCTGTAAGGAAGGGAGCCCAGAGGGAAAGGGCTTAGGGCAGCAGAGTGAAGCAGGCTGCACGGCAAGGAGCCCAGAAGGGCCGGGCAGCAAGGAGTGAGCCCAGAGGAGCAGGGCCGCTGACTGTAGAAGGCTGCAGAGGACTGTAGAGGGCTGCTAGGCTGAAAGCCCAGCGGACAAAGGCTGTAGGTAGAAAGCAGCGGAGCGTGATCAGCTGCAAGGCAGGAAGCCCCGAGGACAAGGGCTGTTGACAGCGGAGTGAAGCAGGCTGCGCGGCAAGGAGCCAGATGGGCCGTGCAGCAAGGAGTGAGCCCAGAGGAGCAGGGCCGATGACTGTAGAAGGCTGCAGAGGACTGAAGTAGGCTGCAAGGCTGGAAGCCCAGCGGACGAAGGCTGTAGGTAGAAGGCAGCGGAGCGTGATCGGCTGTAAGGCAGGAGTCTGGAAGACAAGGGCGGAAGGTAGCAGCGGAGCGTGATCGGCTGCAAGGCAGGAGCCTGGAAGACAAGGGCGGAAGGTAGCAGCGGAGCGTGATCTGCTGCAAGGCAGGAGCCCGGAAGGGCAAAGGCGGAGGGTAGAAAGCAGCAGAGCGTGATCGGCTGCAATGCAGAGAGCCCGGCAGGGCACTGGATCAAAAGCAGGAGTAAGGAGGAACAGCATACAAAGATTCATAGCTCGAAGCAAAAAGGTGCTGGAAGGACTCTTAATGCAAGAGACTGAGCCCCTGCAGGCAGCAGCTTTCATACCGCCCTGCCCAGCACAGAGGCAGGCTAATTGGCCCACCTGGATCAGCACACCTGAATACAATCTGCCTCCTCCCTCTCTGTTCCTGAGCTGGTGGAAGCAGAGCTTATCCCTAGGGCTTCTGGGGATTGTAGTTCCGATGATGAAGAATAGGAATGGCCAGGAATAGATGGTTATGGCAAAGTGCATTGTGGTACTTGTAGTTAGTTGGGAAAAATAAAAAAGCACCAAAGTCTCGCAAATGGGAAATAAGGTCCAAAAAGTGAATAGAGGTTGATCCAAGAGTTTTCTGTAGATAAATGAATAACAATTAGTCCATAATGATCGCCAATGTATGCGCCCATGGCGCAGGCATGACAGCAGCTCTCCGTACTGGGGGCCAGCTAACCCCTTCAGATGTGACCCCAGTCCCGCCTCCGTCGGCCCCCTGCTCCAGCTGGGTCACGGTGTCTCACTTCTCACTTCTTTATAAAGAAATTGTCTGTTGGGGAGCCTTCCCGTGACATTAGGGGCTGCCTCTCCTGCAAATCCCCCTGTGGCCCGCGTACACACACCTCCCGGGGGTGGGCCGGCCTCCTCACCTTCACTAGCGTGATCTGCTGAAAGCCGAGATCTGGCTCGACCGCCCTGGTCGTGCCATTCCGGCCCCTCCGCTGATGTCTGTTCTTCCTGGCTGGGGCTGCCTGCATGCTATCCCTCCGTCTCTGCACTCTTCTTCGCCTCCTTCTCGGCTGGAGTCCCGCTTGTCCCTTCCAGATCCTTCACAGCCGGAGACCCTCACCGCCGTCAGGCGCAGCACCTCTTCTCCTCTGGCAGCCCTTTCCCGCACAGTCTCCACTGCAGCGTCCTCTCCCCTCACCTACGGGGGGGCGCTTCTCAGCAGACCATTAGGTGCCGTGTCTCCTCTCCACTGGCAGCGATCCCCCACCTCCTGTCAACGCTTCCTTGGGGTCGGCCCGATCCGCTGTGGGAGGCTGCTCCTAGTTGGGAGCAGTTAGGCGAGGGCCCGCGCTGATGCTGATGCTCTGATGGTAAGAATATGGTGTGACCGGTTTTGTCACGCACAGTCCCGCGCTGCTGGCCGCTATTACAACAGAGCCGCTGGTCTGGAGCTTGCAATTTAGTGTCCCAATGCTTCTAATGTGTGCTTTATAGTCACGGCCCTCATGTCTCCTCGCCATGACCGCCATCTTGGAATCCATGCCTGGTTTTTAATATAAATTGTGCTTCTTGAGATAATACACCAACTCTAATACTTTTTAAAATGTTGGCATATGTGAGGTCTGCAGACTGATGCATGTTTTCAGTTCATTGTTTGTATTGGAAATGTTGCCAAAGGTTGACATTTCCTATGCTGCCAAGAGTTTTACGGCATAGTTTGTGCCCTAAGGTTTAAAAAATAGGTTCACCTTTAACTTGTGTTAATTGTAGAAGATCTCCGAAAACTATAATGTGTTTTCCTCAAAGACTTCTTCATAGTCTGTTTTCAGGACCTCTTGTAATCTGAGGTGAATGAAGACTAACATTAGATTGGAAACCATGCTTACCTCATCTATTAACAGCATTTTCATTTATTTGAAAACTCTGTGTAGTTCCATTGCAGCTTCTGGAGAAAGTTTGTTATAGTCTAATTTGTTTGGTGTTTTACTGGAAGGAGTAGTAATCGCCTATGTTGTAGGCAGCTAAACCTGTGGGGGCAGTTACAACAGCTGACAGTTTGTTGTTTGTCAATTGTTGGAGGAACTTGCTGATGATTTTGAGTAAGAATGTTTTGCCTGAACCAGCTTGACCACTCACGTATATCAGTATAGGTTTGCAGTTTTGGAAGGTACAATTTTTAGTTTCATGCTGCACACCATGTTCAATTTGTTTTGTTATTTCAAGGAAAATGCTACGCTGCTCATTGTTTAGTTGTGATTTTAGTAGAGCAAAGTCTTCTGTAGATTGCTCATACTGACACATTTTGTTTTCTACTTCAGTCATGGCTAATTCTGCCTCATTTGCTATTAGTGGCTGTCAAAGTGGTTCTTGGCTTCCTGTTACAGAAGGTTGCCTGCTGTCAGGAGTGTCCACATCTAGTTGCGCCTGAAGTTCATTTTCTTGTTGTTGTTCATTATGCAACATTTTTTTGTACTGTATAAAGTTTACATCGTTTATAGTGCTTTCATTTGCTTTGAAAGCGTCTTCATAGGAGTCATAGGTATCTAGTAAATCTTCTCTTTTTCGTTGTAGCAGGGACATGTAATACAGTTCTTTATGTTTGTTATGAGGAGTTTCTAATGACAATTTAATATGATTAAATAAGCTTTGTTTGGTAAGTTTCACTAAGTTGCTTTCACAATTTTCCACTCTGTGGGCCTCATTACGACCCTGCCGTCTGGAAAGAACGGTGGTGGTAAAACCGCCACCACCGTTCTTTCCGGACCGGCTGATTAAGAGTCCTGCAGGCGGGAGGTGTCACTCCCGCCAGGTCTGACCTGATGGGTTTAACACCACCAGCCTGCAGGCGGAAATGGAAACACCGGCTTCGTCATAGATGGAACCGGTGTTTCCATTGTCCCCATCCCCATGGAGTCCTATGGGACTCCATGGGAATGGGGACTTACACAATTCCGCCTCTGGAATTCCCGGTTCACCGGGGTCATAATGCCCCGGTAATTCCGGGAATCAGAGAGGCGGAATGGTAATACGAGTCCAGCGGTAACCTGCCAGTTTTTTCAGTTTGGTTACCGCAGGACTCGTAATGAGGCCCTGTATCTACCTTTCTTCTCATCTGGTTTAATATTATTTTGGTATGTGAAGTTTTGGGCTATGTGGTATAGACACATGGTTTCCAAAGTGGTACTCCTGTTTGGGTAGTATGTGTCTAGTAGGTTGTTTTTCAAAATGTCTTGGCTGTGGGGATCATTTTTGGCTATTGTTTCTATGTCTTCATATGATTTGAGAACTCTTTTTCGAGATTTAGCAGGACCAAGGCTTAGCCATATTATATTTTCAGATTTTCCATACAAGGCAGTACCGGTTAAAGTGTCTGCAGCTTCATAGCACCCACATTCTCTATGGGGCATCATTTTTATGCCTAAGCTGTACAATTTCTGTGATAGTGTTTTGTCAGATAATATGTCATCCTAGAGGTCTTTCAGCTCTATTTTTTCTGCTTTGGTTAAGTAGGCTGTGATATATCGTGCAACTGCAGTGGAATTGTCTGCAATGTACTGCACATCTACATTTGCATTCCATAAAAGGACAATGATGGCATTGTAAACATTGATATATTTTGATCCTTCTGTTCTTTTTATGTAATATGTGTTCTTAGGTGATTTACCTTTGACACTATGTCTAACTGAAGACATGAAATTGTTTACTTGGCCTGTTGTTGAAACTGGTCTAGGGAAACCAAAGTGGCATTTGGTGTAATATGTCCCTTTGTTTTTATATTTGTGATGACAATACCTCCCACATTTGTGTCTTTGAAATTGTAAATGTGTGCATGAATGTCACTATGTGTCATTTGTGAAGGGGTTTCACAAGTGACCTATTTTTGGATGAACTTCAAAACAGTGGCATCAATGTCCTGACCAAATTTAGGAGCGTCTTTAATCCACAAAAGCATGTGCTCGTCTGGCTTTGTATTCTTTTTTCCAAAAGAAGTGTTGCACTTCTCCGAGGGGAGGAACAGTTTTATTACAAATGAAGTGTAGCATAGCAATGAAGCGATGATGGAAATATCTTGATGCATTTACAGGATCTAGAGAGCAGAGTTCTCCTGGTGTTTTTATATCTATATTTGTTTTGTTTTTGTTTGCTATGCGTAGGAAATCATGTAAATCTTCCCATGCATATTCTGCACAACTTAATGTCACAAACCAAGTGGGTGGGCCAAGGTTTCTTATCATACAGCGTACATCTGCATGACGTCAGAACCAGTATTCTTTTGTTTGCTAAAAGATGTGTAATGCTTGACTATAAAATTTGATATTTTTCTTGCACTTTTTGTAGTAATTGCCTAGCTGACATATTTTGAAAATTGGTCCCTGATTTTAATGTGTGTGCAACTCCGTAGCATAGAGTTGCTAGTTTACTTTCAAACAGAAGGTGGAATATGTATTCCACGTTTTGTCTGAATCTGGGATCTTCAGAATTCATTCATAAAGAGCAGTATTCTGATGCTGTTATTTGTGTGGGTCTTTCATCATACCTTCCTCCTTTTCCAGTAGGAAAGAGTAGTAGAAAGGCTTATGCTTCTATACTTTTTTCCCATATGCTAATTGGAGATCCTTTGGCTTGTCACATTTGCTAAGTTTACAGTGCATCATCTATGGTGTCTTTAGAGTGTAATGGGTGAATTGTAAAATGGTCTAAAATATTGGATTATGTAGTAGGATCTACAAGTTGAAATTGACCAGTTGTTAGGGCCCAAGGGCTAAATCCAGTGGTGGTGGCTTGGCACGTCGTGATGCAATTGGGTCTTTCTGACAATATACCCCTCAAGAGTACACAACGACAGATTGAGGTGAGTATTGCCTGAAAATAATGGTACACCCTGGTACTCAGACAGCTGGCTGCAAGAGAAATTAACCAAGTATTAACATATGGCTAAAGGCAATGTAATCTCAAAATAAGGTGATGAACTGATACTCACAAGCAAGAAAATCAGAATGGGACTGAATAGTTCCAAGCTAGATTGGTGAGTATCCTGAAACAAGAAAGGTAACTATTACCAGGAGTACTGAAGAGTAAGAGAAAGGAAGAAACAAACTGTTTGTGCTTACCAAATGAGTGGTCTGGGTAGATGCAGCAGATGAAATTTGGGAAATGAAGTGGTAGTCCTGGAAACACAATGTCCTGTTTCCTATTCCTGCCGGCACGAGGGCGCCTAAGGAGTCTATTGATCCTTGCGCCGTTGCGCTAATGTCCTTTGAACCTTGCGCCGATGTGCGAAAGTCCTTTCTGTTCCTTAGAGTCTTTGAGTGGTAAGAGAGTGAAGACGTAGCACTGGCTGTAGTTGGAGTAATCCAAGAGACTTCGGTCTTGCCAAAACAGGTAAGACGTGAGGAATGAGACGAAGTTCAGTCCGTGGACGTTCCGAGGTTGGCAATAATCAGGTAAGATGTGAGGGATGAGGCGAATGGAATCCGTGGCCGTTCTGGGTTTATCAATGAGCAGGTAAGACGTGCAGGGATGAGGCGAATGCAGTCCGTGGCCGTTCCGGGTTTAGCAATGAGCAGGTAAGACATGCAGGGATGAGACGAATGCAGTCCGTGGCCGTTCCGGGTCTAGCAATGAGCAGGTAAGACTTGAGGGATGAGGCGAATACAGTCTGTGGCCGTTCCGGGTCTGGCAACGAGCAGGTAAGACTAAGGCAATGACATGAATAAGACAGGAAAGTCACAAGGCAGACCAGTGATTCAAGGAGCCAGAAGACAAGGTAACAAGATGCGTAGCTTTGCAAATTCACAAATTCAGAAGCAGCGCCGTGCGCGGGACCGGAACTTAAATACGAGTCAGCTGACCGCACGCATAACACGGCGCCATAGGCCTGAGCACCTACGTGAATGCAAAGGGCGCCAGCGTCTCCAAGGCAACCCATAGCGTTCTCTGAAAGGGAGCGTGGACAAAGACGAATCATGGTTCCGTGGTGCTAAAGAGAATCCCGCTTTGGAATGAAAACTGTTTGCTCTATCGGGGATTCTGGGATGTTTGTTCCTGTGCGAGACCGATCTATTGTCAGACAAAGAGACATCTAATGGAACCCTGACAGTTTCCTCCCCCAAAGATGAATCCCTGGAGTGAGTGGCCAAGAACCTGCACAAGAGTAGAGGAGCATGTATGCTCTTCCGGACCGTAACCTTCCCAATCAATAAGGAAATGACGAAACCCACGTATCGTCTTCATATCCAGAATAGCTTTAACTTCATACTCCTCCACACCCTTGACCACGACTGGTGCAGGATGAGAAAGGAGGCGGGTACCTGCAGGGCATGGCTTCAAAAGGGAAACATGAAAGACTGGATGTATCTTCCATTGGGAAGGCAACTCTAAACGGACCACCAATGGATTGAGCACTTCTTTGATAGGGAAGGGACCCACAAAACGAGGTATCGAGCATCCACGACCAGGCAAATGGAGGTTCTTAGAAGCCATCCAGACCAGCATTCCGGGTTGATAATCGGGAGCAGGAGTCCGGTGCTTATCAGCATAGAGTTTAGCTTGCCGTTGAGCGGCCTCCAAGTGGTCAGAGACCGTTTCCCTCAAAGAAATGAAGTCACAAATGCAACCCTGGGCTGCCGGATTGTCAGTGGTAGGAATCACATCCTCAGGAATTGACCTGGGATGTAGGCTGTACAGGGCAAAGAACGGAGTGATACCAGTAGACAAATGGACTGAATTATTGTACGCATATTCTGCTGCTCCCAAAACATTTAACCATGACTCTTGATGCTGAGCGATTAGACAGCGTAAGAATTGTTCCATAGTGGCATTCGCCCTTTCTGTTTGCCCATCTGTTTCAGGATGATAGGCCGCGGAATACCGTCCATCTATTCCCAAAGCAGTGACTAGATGACGCCAGAAACGGGAGGTAAACTGTGAACCACGATCAGTAATGATGATCTCTGGTAGCCCAAAATGACGGAAAATGTTCTGCAAGAACAATTCCGCTAGGACTGGAGCAGAAGGTATGCCCTGGCAAGGTACGAACAAGGCCATCTTAGAAAAGTAGTCAATGACCACCATATGGTATCACAACCTCCAACAAGAGGTAATTCTACCACAAAGTCCATTGAGATCATTAGCCAAGGTTTCTTCGGGACAGGCATAGGAGGAATCAATCTCATTGGCTTGGAAACCGTACCTTTGCACTGAGCACAAATAGCGCAATTCCTGATGTAATCCGACACATCTTTAGACATCGTAGGCCAGAACGCCCATCATTTTAACAGTTCAAGAGTCTTGCGTATCCCCGCATATGCGGCCATTAAGGCATCATGACACCCCTGAAGAGCCAACACATGGGTTTCAGGTGTAGGGAGGTAAAGCCGTCCTTGTACATATGGCATGGAATTGATGACTTCCATCTCATGGTCATGGAGTTCAGGAGGACTAGTCGCTATGCAGGATTTAATCAAACCCTTCAAAGAAGAATCAACAGTACAAGAACAAATGACAAGCGGCCGGTGTAAAACCTTCCCTTTTTTACAGGCGTCTGTCCTCCTTCATTCAATCTGGATAAGGCATCTGCCTTAGAATGTAAACTGCCGGGACGGTAAGTGATCTGAAAGTTGTACATTGAAAAGAATTCATGTCAACGTGCGTTGCGTGCGGTGGTACAACGTACTGATTTAAGAGCAAGAAGATTACGGTGGTCGGTAAAGACCTGTACTGGTGTAATAGTACCCAATAGATGGTGCCTCCACACCAGGAATGCATCACGTATTGCCAATAGTTCACGTTCAGTGATAGTATAATTCATCTCGTACTTAGTAGGTTTTCTAGAATGATAGGCCAAGGGATGTAGAAGACCAGTATCCTCACATCTCTGGGACAGAACAGCCCCCACAGCCAGATCAGAGGCATCAGCTTTAACAATAAATGGACATTTTTGATCCGGATGCTGTAGCACCGGGGCTGAAGTAAACGTGGACTTAAGCGTGTCAAAAGCTTCTTGGGCTTGATCAGACCATACAAAGCGAGAATTGGAGCTGGTTAGTGCAGTCAAGGGAGCTGCGATAGCAGAAAAGGAGTGTATGAACCGACTGTAAAAGTTTGTAAAACCTAAAAAGGACTGAAGGGACTTTACATTATTTGGGACAGGCCAGTCCAAGATTGCTTTAACCCTTTAACCTTATTATTGCTCAACTTAACACCCTCACTGGTGATATCGTATCCTAAGAATTCTACCTGATCAGCATGAACGACACACTTCTCCAGTTTGGCATAGAGACTGTTTTCACGCAGCCTCTGTAAAACAGTGGAGACGTGTTGAACATATTCTTTGTAGGTAGAGGAATAAATGGGAATATCATCAAGATAGACAACCATGAACTGGTCCAGTAAATCCATGAACACATCATTGTTGAAATACTGGAACGTAGCTGGGGCATTACATAGACCGAATGGCATAACCAAGTATTCAAAAATACTGTACTTTGTCTTAAAGGCTGTTTTCCATTTGTCACCTTCTCTGATTCTCACCAGATTATAGGCTCCCCTTAAATCAAGTTTGGTAAAAAACTTGGAAGAACCTAGTTGATCCAACAGGACTGATATCAATGGAATTAGATACTAAATCCGGACTGTGATTGCGTTCAGTTCTCTGTAATCGATACAGGGGCATAGGTCTAGAGAGACGGATGAATCCCGTCCTAAGTGCTTGATCTAAATACTCTTTTAGCACTACATCCTCCTTTTGCGTAAGTGAATAGATTCTACCAGAAGGAATACGAGCCTCTGCCAGTAGTTCAATCGGGCAATCATAAGGACGATGTGGAGGTAGTTTTTTGGCCCCTTTTTTATCAAAAATTTCCCTAAAAGAATCATATTCTTTAGGAAGGAGCGCTGTAGTGATCGCCTCAATCGTAAATGCTTTATACAGGAGCAAGGAACTAGGATTTCCGGATTCAACCGTGGATACATGACAAAACCTCTGACAGTGGTCCGAGGTAAATTCAACAGACGTGATATCCAATTGATGGTAGGATTGTGTTTAGTTAACCAGGGCAGACCCAGAATCAGCTTGAGTTGGGGAGCTGAAATAACATCAAAATGGATGATCTCTGAATGATTGTCATCAATTGATAACACAAGGTCAATGGTTTGTTCCGTCACCAAACCAGAAATCAGAGATGTACCGTCCACTGCATTAACTAACTGGTGTTTTCTTGGGAATCAATGGAATGGAATGATCACGTACAAATTGTAGATCCACATAATTTCCAGTTGCACCTGAATCAAGCATGGGTTCAACAGACCAGGTTGTCTTAGATGTAGAACACAAGGTAGCCAAGAATGAGAAAGGGACCAAGGATCTGGGGTCCATGACAAATTGACTCGATAAAGGGACCCCGTCTATTATCGAGCTTTGGCGTTTCCCGCCTTCTTAGGTTTCTTGGGGCAAAGTTTCAAAAAATGACCAGACGAACCACAGTAGAAGCATAAATGATTGGCCCTTCGAAGCTCCCTTTCTGAGGGAGTAAGTGGACCTCGAATGGCACCAATCTGCATTGGCTCGGAGGTTGAAACAGGAGTCAACACAGGAGGAACGGCTAGGGTGGTTCTTTGTTCACCCTTTCGTTCTGCCTTGCGGGCGTCAATTTGCAACACAAGGTCAACCAGTTCTAGGAAACCACTAGGCACAACCGGTACCATTGCTAAAACATCCTTCAAACTTTCCGAAAGAACTTTATAGAACAAAGCAGCTTTCTTTTCCTCTGGCCAATCTGTTTCCGCAACTAGCTGGTTAAATTTTGCCAAGTACTCCAAAAAGGATTTGTCTTTCTGTTGTAAAGAAAGCAATTCAAGGTCTGTTGCCTGTGATTTATATCTTGTATCAAAAACACGGGTCATAGCCGTAATCAGTGCCTCACAATCATACAGTAGCGGGCTACTCTGTTCCAGCAGGGGATTGGCCCATACTGCAGCAGTACCCCCAAGGTTAGACAAAACAAAAGCTGCCTTTGTAGTAGCATCCGGAAAGGAGGCAGGCCTACACAAGAATTGTAAATGGCACTGATTATTGAACGTTCGAAAGGTTTTAGGATCCCCTAGGAACCTTTCCGGAGGAGCCAACATAAACTGTGCTGCCATGTAGACAGGACTTGACTCAGTTCTCGATTGAGCTCTTCCTGAAGCTGAATCTGCACCAGGACTAGGTGCTGCAGCTCCTGACTGCAAGCCAGCATGTAACTCATTGATACGACGTTGAGTAGCATCATGTGCTGCTGTCATATCGGCCCAGAGGTCAGCCACCACTTTGGATAAATCCGCTAAATGATCAGCGGCTTCTTCCATTTTGAAAGGCTTCTGAATATGTTAGAACCCAAGGGCTAAATCCAGTACTGGTGGCTTGACACGTCGTGATGCAATTGAGTCTTTCTGACAATATACCCCTCAAGAGTACAAAAGAACAGATTGAGGTGAGTATTGCCCGAAAATAATGGTACACCCTGGTACTCAGACAGCTGGCTGCAAGAAAAATTAACCAAGTATTAACATATGGCTAAAGGCAATGTAATCTCAAAACAAGGTGATGAACTGATACTCACAAGCAAGAAAATCAGAATGGGACTGAATAGTTCCAAGTTAGATTGGTGAGTATCCTGAAACAAGAAAGGTAACTATTACCAGGAGTACAGAAGAGTAAGAGAAAGGAAGAACCAAACTGTTTGTGCTTACCAAATGAGTGGTCTGGGTACATGCAGCAGATGAAATTTGAGAAATGAAGTGGTAGTCCTGGAAACACAATGTCCTGTTTCCTATTCCCGCTGGCACAAGGACGCCTAAGGAGTCTATTGATCCTTGTGCTGTTGCGCTAATGTCCCTTGATCCTTGCGCCGATGCGCGAAAGTCCTTTCTGTTCCTTAGAGTGTTTGAGCGGTAAGAGAGTGGAGACGTAGCACTGGTTGTAGTTGGAGTAATCCAAGAGACTTCGGTCTTGGCAAAACAGGTAAGACGTGAGGAATGAGACGAAGGCAGTCAGTGTACGTTCCGAGGTTGGCAATAATCAGGTAAGACGTGAGGGATGAGGCGAATGCAGTCCGTGGCCTTTCTAGGTTTAGCAATGAGCAGGTAAGACGTGCAGGGATGAGGTGAATGCAGTCCGTGGCCGTTTCGGGTTTAGCAATGAGCAGGTAAGACGTGCAGGGATGAGACGAATGCAGTCCGTGGCCATTCCGGGTCTAGCAATGAGCAGGTAAGACTTGAGGGATGAGGCGAATGCAGTCCGTGGCCGTTCCGGGTCTGGCAATGAGCAGGTAACACTAAGGCACTGACAAGAACAAGGCAGGCAAGTCACAAGGCAGACCAAGGATTCAAGGAGCCAGAAGACAAGGTAACAAGATGCGTAGCTTTGAAAATTTACAAATTCAGAAGCACCGCCGTGCACGTGGCGGCACTTAAATACTGGTCAGCTGACCGCACCCATAACACGGCGCCGTAGGCCTGAGCACCTACATGAATGCAAAGGGCGCCAGCTTCTCCAAGGCAACCCATAGCGTTCTCTGAAAGGGAGCGTGGACAAAGACGAACCATGGTTCCAGGGTGCTAAAGAGAATCCCGCTTTGGAATGAAAACTGTTCGCTCTACTGGGGATTCTGGAAAGTTTGTTCCTGTGCGAGGCCGATCTATGATCAGACGAAGAAACATCTAATGGAACCCTGACACCAGTTCCTGATGAGTCTTGAATTATTACAGTGGTTTCCCTCAGGTTTTCTTCAATATTTATTTCTTTGTAGTATTCATTGTTGTCTTTTAGATATTGCAGGGCTTCTCTAACTTTATGTAAATCCACAAGTTGTTGCCAAATTTGTTTGTCTTTTGTAGGTACGCCATTTACTAAGATAATCAAAGATTGATCTATTGGACGTTGCACTCCAGAGTGTGTGCATGTTGTTTGAGATGAATGGCAAATAAACTACTTTGCCACAAATTCCTTTCAGTAATTCTGAGGGAGGTAGTTTTGCTGTTTTTGGTTGAAGGTGTATTATTGCTTGAAATGGGCGCACTGTTTGAATTATGATGCTTTCATATAAGTTAAGTTGTTGCAGTGGTTTTAGTAGTGGGACTAATTCCAAGTTATTTGGGATAGCACGTGAAGGTATTTGGTTGTAATTTCATATTTGGTGTTGTCATGATTCCTGCCCCTCATGTCCCCAGCCCTCCAAGATGTCAGGCTGGAGCCAGGCCACGATCCCCTACATGGCCCTCAAGGGCCTCTCCATTCCTCCAAAGACCCACTTGGAGTCAGACTTGGTGCTTGTGGCACCAGACTCACTCACTCCCATAGGATAACATTGGGGATTGGACTTGTAGTGCATTGATGGGGACAAGATGGATGCCCCCACATATTTCAGTTCCCAGAACTACATGTGCAGTCTAATCTTTTGGGTGTGGTTCAGCCCAGAGACACCTGGGATACCCAGAGACTATTTAAGCCATGCCATCTTTCTTCTGCGCTCAGCTCCGGCAAGAACAAGAACACCTTTAGGAACAGCCTTTCCTTGCCTTACCTTGCGGCACTTCTGCCCATCATTCATCGCTCCTTCTGTTCTGCGGGCATCTTCGGCAGTGTCATTCCCATCCCGGCACGCCGCTTCCTAAGGAAAAGGGAAAAGAACAGAAAAAAGGCATTAGTAAGCATTCAGCAAATCTTCGCTTATTTTTAAAGACTGTACGAGCTTCAAACGCTTACCTGAATCCCAGCCGCCGGGGGGAAGTCTGTCTCCGGAACTTCTCATCGATCTGCAAGAGGGAAAAAACACTCCAGGTTAGCGTGGAAACATCTAGCGGCGCCGCATACCGCGCTTACTCACCGCATTTCTTCTTCATAACCGGCATCCACGCTGAAAACGTCGCGGCACCTAAAAGACGCAGAAAAAGAACTCAGTTCAATACAAATACGAAAGGGTCGCATCGCGCATCGCGCTCTCACTCACCTTCAGCGCTACTCATCTCAGCAGCACGTCGCCATCCCCGGACGCCGGCCATCATCTAAGGAATCAAAGGAATGAAGTTAGAGAACTGTTCAAAAGACTCATTATACTTACCTGTCGGACTCTTGCCAGTGAAGTAACTAGGCAGCAACAAACCTGCATCAATCAACGCGCCCCTGCGCTGAAAGCAGGATGGAGAGCACACTATCCAAGAAAACAAGGTGAGCTGTGGATCAAAGGGAAGGGTTGGACCCCAGGGATGAAGGGGTTCAAGCACACAGAGACAATAGGGAGTTAAACTCTACCAATCCTGTGTTTCAGGCCCAGTCTCCAGTCGAGTAGACTCCAAGAAAGGGTTCGTGGTCGTAAGAGGTCAGAACAGGCTGAGTGACGTCCCCGTGGGCACCAGGTCAGCATTACAGAACACAAAGCCTCACATCAAAATCCACCTGGCCGTCATGGAAACATCAGTAGCCCACATGTTGGGGCAGCTACGTTCTGAAGTACATGTAGCCAGGCAGGAGACCAACACCCTGAGCAGAGAGCTGATAGTAGCCAAAGAACGCACTGATGATTTAAGCCGGCAATTTCTCCAGTCACAAGCAGGGCATGCACCATTGCTGGGAAGCGTGCCCTCAATGCCAGCACCATCAGCCAATCCCGTTCAGATAACCCTTCCTGGGGCAGTTTCCTTGGCCCCACCGGAATGATTTACGGGGGATCCCAAGAGGTTTGCAACGTTCATGAACCAGTGCCGCCTGCACTTCCTTTGTCGACCAGGGGCCTTTCCGAATGACCAATCATGGGTCGCTTTTGTGCTATCCTACCTGAGTGGTAGCGCCGCGGACTGGTCTGTACCCTTTGTGGCCCAAGACGATCCTTTGCTGCATGACTTCAGGGGCTTTCAGCAGGAGATGGAAAAGCTGTTCGCCCGTCGTACTCA
The DNA here is from genome assembly GCF_040938575.1 of Ambystoma mexicanum. NCBI lineage: Eukaryota > Metazoa > Chordata > Amphibia > Caudata > Ambystomatidae > Ambystoma > Ambystoma mexicanum. The sequence goes on along the minus strand of NC_090934.1, from coordinate 413,111,157 downwards.
TGGGCAGGCATTAGACAGCAAACTTCTGTCCCTACGCCAAGGGAATCAAGACCTATTAACATACATAGCCACGTTCAATAGACTCGTAGTTGAAGCAGAATGGCCAGTGGAGAAGAGAACCACGTTATTTCATCAGGGGTTGCGGGGGGAGCTCAAGGATGTTCTCGCACAAATATTGAACCCCCCAAAAGACTGCTCAGAATTCGTTGACCTTGTTGTTCAACTGGATCATAGGTTGCAGGTCCGAAGAATAGATCGAACCAGACCGGACCCTCGCCCTATGTATGTGCGTTCAAAGGAAAATATTGCCTGCACAACGGAAGGTTCAGGAGAACCAATGCAAATCAGGGGGATCAGATCCCCCTTGACTAAAGCAGAAAGGGATAAAAGGAGACAGCAGCAGTTATGTCTGTACTGTGGAAGGTCAGGTCATTTCCTTAAAGAGTGCCCTGTGAATCCACCGAGGAGGACCGTAGGGGCCACGAACAAGGAAGATACCATCAAGGAATCGGAAAGCTCCCCAGCCCGGCAAGTGTAGGGGTCCACTTGTCGAGCGAAGAAAGTGAACTACAGACCTCCCATTTTGCAATATCTGTGGTCTTGATCAATCACCAACAACCATCTCGGATGCACACAGTAATAGCGTACATTGACAGTGGAGCCGTTGGCAATTACATCGACCAGGATCTTGCGGCAAAGATGGGGCTTCCGTTACGCCCTAAATCAACCACTGACACTGTTCCCACTGTCGACGGCACGGAAATAGCTTCTGGTCCAGTATCCCAATGCACTGCAGCTTTAACCCTTCTGTGCCAGGATGGACACCAAGAATCTATTGTTTTCGACCCCATTAAGGCACCACAGTTCCGGTTGATTTTGGGAATGCCATGGTTGGTAGCTCACAATCCTTGAAACGATTGGCGAGCAAAAGAATTGGCCTTTCCCGAGACTTGCGCCCACACATGTTATCGCCAAGAGAAACAACCAATAGACACCAGAACCTCCACGCACGCGACTGTGGCAATCGGCACCCTACCAAGTGAATACCAGGACTTTCAAGAGGTCTTTCAGAAAGAACAGGCTAATACCCTGCCACCGCATAGACCATACGATTGCCAAATCGACCTGATACTCGGCGCACAAATCCCTTGTGGGCGAATTTACACACTCACAGAACCAGAAACCAGCACCTGAAGGCCTATCTTGACCAATACTTGGCCAACGGGTTCATCCGTCCCTCGAAGTCTCCAGCAGCCAGTCCTCTATTCTTCGTACCGAAAAAGGAGGGGGACTTGAGAATGTGCATTGACTATCGCGCACTGAACCAGATTACCGTAAAAAACCGCTACCCCCTGCCGCTGATCCCTGAATTGCTTGATCAAGTCAAAGATGCCCAAATCTACACAAAACTAGACCTGAGGGGGGCATATCACCTTGTTGGCGTAAAACAGGGGGACAAATGGAAAGCCGATTTTCGCACCAAATACGGCTTGTACGAATATCAAGTAATGCCCTTTGGCCTTTGCAACGCACCTGCAGCATTTCAATACTTCATGAAGGATGTCCTACGGGAATTGATTGATGTCTGTGCTCTAGTGTATATCGACAATATTCTAGTATATTCCGCATCAAAGCAGGACCACGTTAAACACGTCCGATCCGTATTGGAGGAACTCTGTCAACACCAGCTCTACGCCAAGCTCGAAAAGTGCTCATTCCACGTCTCTGAGTTGGAATTCCTGGGCTTTATTCTCAGCCCGAATGGAATCCGAATGGATGTACACAAGGTAGATGCTATCCTGAACTGGCCATCTCCAAATTCATTCAAGGGGGTTCAAAGTATGCTGGGTTTTGCAAACTTCTACTGCCGGTTCATCACAGGATTTTCACAAATTGTGCATCCCATCACGTCATTGCTAAGGAAAAGCAACAAAAAGTTCCAGTGGACAACAGAAGCCGAGGAAGCTTTCCAGGAACTCAAAGCAAGATTCACATCTGCCCCAATCTTACACCATCTTCGCCCTGATCTCCCATACCTGGTGGAAACGGACGCCTCAAGCATGGCTATGGGACCCCGAAACGGGCCAGTTACACCCTGTTGCTTTCTGGTCACGTAAATTCACACCCTCTGAACTCAATTACGCTATCACGGACAAAGAACTCCTGGCCATTAAGTCAGCCTTTAAGGCATGGCCGCACTACCTCTTGGGCGCCAGACACACAATCACTGTAATAACTGACCACCGGAACCTCCAGTACCTAAAAACGGCAAAGGCCCAATCCTCACAACAACTACGGTGGGCTCTTTTTTTTGCTGAATATGACTAAGTGATTACATTTCGACCAGGGGTGAAAAACGGGAAGGCCGATGCCCTTTCCCGTATGGGGGTGGAAGAGCAAGGGTATCAGACCCCTGACCCAATAGCAATCATCCCGAGTGACAAGCTCCTAGGAATCACAGCAACCATAACTCAGAAAGAATGACATGAAGAAATGCAAAACCTGATGAGTCCGGAGCAATTACAAATGTGGAGTGCACAAGGAGAACATTACATGATAAAAGATCAGTTGCCCTACTTCAGGAATCGTTTATTCTTACCAAACCAAGAACTGAGAGGACAAATCAGACGCTCGAGCAGTATCTGCGTTGCATGTTACACCAAGCTGAGGGAAGCTGGTTTGACCTATTATGGATAGCTGAATATGCTTATAATAATTCCCTACACACCAGCACTGGGCAGACACCCTTTTATACCATGTATGGCAGGCATCCACGTACTTCTGAGTTGGACGTTCCTACAACCCTGGAAATTCCAGCAGTCAAAACCTTGCACATGACCATTTCTCAAACCTCTAAAAGGGCAGCTGAACACCTACTTCAAGCTAAGAATCGCCAAAAGAGGTTTGATGATCAACACTGAGCAAAGGCCCCCAACTACCAAGTGGGAGACAAAGTGGCTGGCATCTAAACAGTGTCCATTAATGGAACCCAAACTTTCCGTCCAAGATACCTGGGTCCATTCACCCAGAGACTATTTAAGCCACGCCCAGGCTGAGAAACATGCTTTGTGTTTTCTGCACCTGCAGTGTGACACTCACCGTGTTCGAATCGATCTCCAGTAGGCCTGCATCTTTCTTCTGTGCTCAGCTCCTGCAAGAACAAGAACACCGTTAGGAACAGGCTTACCTTGCGGCACTTCTGCCCATCATTCATCGCTCCTTCTGTTCTGCGGGCATCTTCGGCAGTGTAATTCCCATCCCGTCACGCTGCTTCCTAAGGAAAAGGGAAAAGAACAGAAAAAGGCATTAGTAAGCATTCAGCAAATCTTTGCTTATTTTTAAAGACTATACGAGCTTCAAACGCTTACCTGAATCCCAGCCGCTCTCGGGGAACTCTGTCTCCGGAACTTCTCATCCATCTGCAAAAGGGAAAAGACACTCCAGGTTAGCGTGGAAACATCTAGAGGTGCCGCATACCGCACGTACTCACTGCATTTCTTCTTCATAACCGGCATCCACGCTGAAAACGTTGCGGCACCTAAAAGACACAGAAAAAGAACTCAGTTCAATACAAATACGAAAGGGTCGCATCGCGCATCGCGCTCTCACTCACCTTCAGCGCTACTCATCTCAGCAGCACGTCGCCATCCCCGGACGCCGGCCATCATCTAAGGAAGGAAAGGAACGAAGTTAGAGAACTGTTCAAAAGACTCATTATATTTACCTGTCGGACTCTTGCCAGTGAAGTAACTAGGCAGCAACGAGCCCACATCAATCAACGCGCCCCTGCGCTGAAAGCAGGACAGAGAGCGCACTTTCCAAGAAAACATGGTGAGCTGTGGATCAGAGGGAAGGGTTGGACCCCGAGGAAGAAGGGGTTCAAGCACACAGAGACAATAGGGAGTTAAACTCTACCAATCCTGTGTTTCAGGCCCAGTCTCCAGTGGAGTAGACTCCAGGGAAGGGTTTGAGGTCGTAAGAGGTCAGAACAGGCTGAGTGACGTCCCCGTGGATACCAGGTGAGCATTACAGGTTTCTGCTATAAGATAAGAGAGCTAATTGGAATCACTTGGAATCTTCATTGTCTTCTATTTTGTACATTATGTCTACAGTTTTTGTGCTATTCCTATAAAAAGTCCTGTGGCAACACACACACACATGGTTTGGTACTTCAGCAGATGTGCTTTTAAAGTTTAGTCATTCTTTTTTGTATGTGTGTAGTAGAAGGTTGCCATCTGTTAAGTTGTTGCTAGCCTGTTGTAAAGCTATTGGTTTTGTAAGTGGCTTTCACTTCCAAAATATGTTCTCTGGATATGCTCTATTTCTTCGAGTAGTTCTTTGGCTGTACCATATAGAAGATTATTATTTAATTTGGCTAGTGCTAAAGCAGGACTTTTGGTATAGTACAGTTTATGAACCAGATTTCTTATAGTTGAATGGTGTGTTGATATAATTTTGATATGGTGGAAGGTGCTTTTGCAAATAGGTCCAGAAATGCAGGCTAATGAATGTCGTTGTAGTCATGTGTATTCTCGCACTGGACAGGAGTCCATACTCTGTAATAGTTTTATTTTCAATTTGTCTTTGCCTTTCACATACTGATTGAGGAACTGGTGTAAAGACGTGAAAGATTTTTTGCTTATGTTACACATTGATGTGCACAGCCATTTGTAGACTGGACGCAATCCTTCAGTGGAATGGAGAGTTGATACTAAGTTTTCTGGGGATATTTTTGTGAGCAGCGTTTCTTGTTACATAATGGTATTATTACGTTTTTCATACCCTCGTCCACTGCTATGTATGGCAATTGGGTTCTTTGCTTTTGTTTGTATGCTTCTTCATTGAAATGTGGTTCTGTGCTGGTGGTGTGACTGCACTCACCCCCACAGATGTTTGCAAAGCTATCTTTGTTGATATTCCATTTATTGAGAAGTCTTTTTTGTAGTTTAGTAGTTCGTTTTGTTAGTGGTTTCATACTGTTTAAAACTAAAATAAATAATTTCCTTTTGAGAAGGATTGCACTGTCCATGGGAGCTTCCAGGATACATTTTCTGTGGTAGGTTTTAAGGGTTGTGCATGATTTCTCTCTTGTTTTGATAAGGTTCTGAAGGACTCTGTGGTGGAACATTTATTTTTTAATTAATTGTTTTGGTATGCTTACTTGTGGCTACATCGAGATTTATAGGCGCAGTGTTAGCACTAGTGGTAGCTGCAGTCTTTTTAATAACTTTCTGTTTAGTTTTACATTTTGAAAGAGGGGGCAAAGTTTCTTTACTGGAAGCTACTTTTATTTCACTTAGTGACTGTATTAGCTGTTTTGTTTGAACTTTTTGTTTAAATTATGCTATAGGTGGATGCTTATTCTGGCCACTTTTATTTTGATTTGCTCCACTTCTGCGTTGCTTTCTATGGTGTTGCTTTTTGGTAGGCATTCTTTGGGGTCTGTTGGAGAAAAAAATAAAGTGTGGGTTGGGATGTTGTGCAATGTATGTGCGCATTGTGCATGGGTGTGAGTATGATGGTAGGCATATATGTAGAGGTGTGTGATTGTGCAACGGGCTGTTACTTCAGGTTGGGAAGGCTATTCTCATATTTGTGTGTTACTATACTGGTGTTTAGATGCCAATACAAAGTGCGCACCTGCTGAGGGGCAATCAGTAATACTGAATCTAGTGCTGCAGGGTTGATACAACTGTTTGTTCTACAATACTAGCATTCTACAGTGTTTACGAAACAGTTAGAACCTTATGGCAGTATTGCACTTACTTTTTTGGATGCAAAGAGTAGGTTTCTTCTGAGTTCTGGTTCGTACTTCAGACGCTTCTGGTTTTCAGGAGAGTGGTCTTCACTGCAATTGTGAAAGAAAGAAGTTAGTAAATATGTGTGTTAATAGCACTGTTGTTAATGTACATGTTTTTGTTTCTGCAGTAGTAGTGCTTTCTGATAATTGTGCATAGCATGTAGATGCAGTTTCCTTTGTCTATGTGCATTGTGTATATTTTACTTAGAATCTGTCATTTGAACTTGCCTTAGAAATGATTACAATAGTAAGCACACAGAGCACACTTGGCTTTTTAAGGCAGTGTTATTTGATGTAATGAGATAAGAGAAATAACCGTATGTTTTTTTTGTTGCTACTTATACAGGGTAAATGGCAGAAATTCTGGTGAAAAGCATGCAGTGTATGTATTTACAGTGCAGGGTATCTTATACTTACCCTAGATAAGTAGTAAAAATGTAGTGCTGGCATTTCTTTCATTGAACAAACAAAATAGAGCAATCCACGCGGTAGTCAGACATAAAGATTACTGTCCTTGTTTTACTTATTTTTACCAAAAAATGTTTTTGTGCTCATGTATAGAGTCACAAATAGGAAAATACCCAAGATACTGCTGGAAAGATATTGACCATTTATTAATGAAAAAATAAGAAGATTCCAAAACAAATGAAATAAATTAGACAAAGCTTGAAAATAAATTGTTGAAACACAGAAAGAAATACATGTCTTTAAACATGAGAAACAGAATCAAAGAAAATATATTCAACAATAAAATATCAGAGACATTACAAGAAAAAAATTCAAACAAGAATGAATACAGGAGTTACTCTACAATAGACTTAATATTTTTGTTCACAAAGTTTACTAAAACTGTCTATTCCCAGAGAGTTCTCTATTTTTTGTGTGTGTCATGATCAATGTATGATCATGTTTTGTAATCTGCCAACGTGCCAGTTTTTAAGCAAAAAGTGATTGTTTCAGTGTTGCTGATCTAAGACATTCAAATAGGTAAGTACGGCAAGTACGGAAGGCACGTTCGGCTATCGCCATTTCTGTTGGCATCGATTTCAAAGCCTTCCTCAGGGCTTAAAACAGACCTAGAAAGAGTCCGGGAGACAAAAGGAGGCAGATGAATGTATTTATCAATATAGTGTTTTTCCAGCATATATAAGGTATCTCCTACCAAAAGCAAAACATTTTTGGAGTAGGGATGATACTGCTTATAAGAGTTTAAAAAAAGGGGGCTGCCTAATACTCACCCTGTATGTTAAACAGGGGTATGCAGACTAGTGAGCCTTGCGGTTGCTGGCAACAGACTTTTCCTCTTGGGACTGTGATCCTGGATCTCGCAGTTAACAGCTTGGATCACTTAAGGGTCCAAAGGGAAGGGGCTGAGGGGTCCGGAACAGGAGAAAGAAATCAGAAAAGAAAAGAAGGGTATCTAGGTATAGGCCACATCTGCTTGTGTCGTTGGTTATTCTTAAATACTGAGGCAATGCAGCAATCTGAGGGCATTGGAATCATATTAAAATTCTATTGCGTACCTCTTACCAAAAGTATATCTGGTTACAGGAGTAAGAATATGGCTTGTTTTCTCTGTGGACGATGTTAATTCCTTAGAATACACCAGACTGAGCCGGAGTTCTGGTCAGGAGGTAGTGTGTGTAGCAAGAAAGGGAAATCTTGTCTTGAAAAAACAACGTGCACCACTGTGCACAGAAGGAGAAAAGAAAGAAAAGGGAGGGATATAAATCACGGATGAGGGAATCATTCGGAAAGAAGGTCACCAAAAGTGTTTCTGATCAAGAATGGCTCCGCTAGCTGACTTGCGAGGCATAGAGGTAGGGAATTACTTTGAATTCGATGGGCAGTTCTATTTTCAATCAAAAGGTACCGCGATGGGTGCAACATTTGCACCTAGTTTGGCCTTATTATTTATGGCAGAGTTCGAAGAAACAAACATACTATCAGAAAAGAATCCCTTTAAAAACCGGATAAAAAATGGAAAAGATACGTCGATGATATTCTTTGCATATGGGAAGGCTCGAGACCAGATTTGGATGATTTCTTACAATGGCTTAATAATGTAGATACAAATATTCAGTTTACAATGGAATGCAGCGACACAGAGGTCAGTTTCTTGGACCTCAAAATCCAAAACAATAATGGTTCCTTAAAATGTAACCTATTTCGCAAATTAAGCAACAGAAATACTCTTTTGCATTTTAAGATTGACCACCCTAGACACCTGAGGGAAAACCTGCCATTTGGACAATATCTTAGGATCAGAAGAAATTGTACAGACATCAAGGATTTCTATGAACATGCCAACAACCTGGACCACAGGCTTTCAGAAAGAGATTATCCCCATTGCGTGATTACAAAATCACGAAAAAGAGCCAGGTTCTTCAACAGAGACGCTCTCCTCACTGAAAAAGAAGACATTAACAAAGAGCAACCAAGAACCACTTGTGTGATTACACATGGGGCACACACATCCCTTATTCAAAAATCAATAACCAAACACTGGGCTCCTACCAGATTGAGTCTACCCAACAAACCGATAACTCGGTCCGCATACAAATGAGTGAAAAATCTAAGAGACCAATTGGTACACTCAAGATTCTCCAGTCCAGCCCCAAAACTGGGTTTATGGAATCTGAGGTCAACAGTGGGGCATTTTCCATGTGGCAACTGCACCTCATGCAAGTTCCACAAAAAAGACTAAGGAATTCATGATCAATGATAGGCAATGGAGCCTCGGGAGTCTCACGAATTGCAAAACCAAAAACACAATATATGTGATTGAATGCCCATGTGGCTTAAGATATGTGGGTCAGACTGTGAGACCCGTTCACATAAGAATCTGTGAACATCGCTCAAGAATAAGATGTAAGAACACAAGTGCACCACTCGTAAATCACTTTATGGAAGCAAAGCATACAGCTGATGACATCTTGTGGTGGGTAGTGGATACAGTTGTATCTTCTACCAACCTTACAATGCGCTTGTTACAAAAAGAAGCCAAATGGATCTATAGATTAGATTCTTTCCATCATGGCCTCAATGAAGAATTTATTTGCCCTACGTAAGGCATCTTTTGAATAAAATACCCATTTTTTTTTTTAAAACACAGTTGTTTTCTGAATCCATGTTCCAACATGACATTCTCTGACTCCTGCTTTGCCTCACCGGGAGAGTTAGCACACAGGCATCCACGTCATCCCTATGGCAGGACCTGTTTTTCCACCCCATCTCGCAATCTGACCTTCCTATACTTCAACAATAGGACCTCTGTCCAAACAGCAAGGGTTCCATCTTATGTCCTTCAGCTCTATCCAACTTAGCCTTCATTTCTCCAACCACCCCTTCCCAAACACCTGGTGTCCTTTTTACATTGAATTTCAGATCCGTGGTGACCTACCTTAGGCCCCCCACGATGTACCAAGGGGCATATGCACTATGAGCCCCCGTCTCCACCAGTGCCTTTTTTCACACACATACATATGCCTGAGTTGCATATATGCTTTGACTCACACTTTGTCTACTTCTGCCTGTGTATACATGTACGCACGTAAACACCTAATTTCCTGGTCTATTCTGTACTACCATTTATCTGTGCAGCACTCTGTTACAACATTCGTGCACATTGCCTTTGCTTTACCTACAGTTCTGTTATCCAGGTCACCATGGTAACACAGTGTCCGCGCGCCGCCGCTCACAACGCAATGGGTGCTTGCCTTTAGGAACATACCATTTGCTCAGCGAGTAACTCTGTATCTCCGTCCATATTCCTTCTTTTCCTTTCATTAACGAACATAACATGCACACTCTGGCATGCATTGCTCTTCAAAGCCTTTTCTCCAACTACGATAGGCTCCAAACAGGCAGGCAGAGATAGTTCCCGGGTGTACCAGTTTTTATTTTCTTGTTTCCACCCCGGCCCCTCCTATGGTTTGCTCTAACCCGCGGAATCATGGGACCTGCTACGAAAGGTCTCCATGACTACAAGACGCTTCCAGCCACACACAGACACCTCAGTGAGCAGCTGTTATAACCAAGTTTGTGATAATGAACACAACAGATACAGAAGGAATGTCTAAGGTTCACTTAAAGGATACAGACTGGTAGTTGCAAAGGATACACTCGATGTCTTCTCCCATCTACTATTATCAGAGGTAGAACGTAGTGTCTCAAGAGAATCCTTCTAACTAATGTCACTCTCTGACTAGTAAAAACCTACAGTCAAAGAGAGATATTAGTGAGAAGGGCAGGAGTGGACCAGGATTCCCCAGGCTGTCGATAGAGAGTGGACTAATTAGAAGGCTATTATTACAAAAGGACAGTAAGAACCTATGTTAAATACACTAACCTGGATGTACAGCCACAGGTAAGTGCCAACAATGTCCGATGAATCCAAGAAGAAAACAACGACATGGAAAGGGTAGTGAGGAATCTAAACCGGGCGGAACGAGGGCCGCACTAGATTCGGGTTGGTGCACACAGGTAAGCGTCCAAAGTTCTGTGCACTTTGTAGTAGGAGGAAAAAAAATCTTGATCCAGGAAGACAGACCCCTTTACAATAGTTGAAGGTCCAGTTGAGTCCTGATCAGGAGTGAGTACAGAGACTGTCAGACTAAACTCTCCTGCAAGTAGGATGGGAATTAGCAGAGGAAGTATATTCAGAATGGAATTAAATGTCTACGGAAAATGACAAAGAGTAATGAGGTTAATAGTATTGCCGTATTGAATGTATATGGAGTGGAACTCTACCGGGTGTTGATTGCAGTCCGTGGAATTACTATGTGACGTAGGAACGTGGCGGGGCTCCGTCTTGCAACGAAGCAACAGGTTGAAGAGCGTTGTGTAGGAACGCGACGGGGCTCCGTACTGAAACTAGATAAAGTTAGTAGAAGGCTGCGTAAGAACACGGAAGAAAGGAGTAGCTCTGAAACGAGCTTGGAGGTTGCCTGAAACTGCGTAGGAATGCGGGGAAAGGCAACCGCTTCTTGCGATGAAAAGAAGAGCGTCTGCGAGAACAGCAGAAGCAAGCTCCAGAACGCAGATACCAAAAACGATCAGAATCGCAACTTCAAGGCATCAGCCTCGTTAATTATTGTCATCTGACGTGCACCTGACCAACGTGATGATGCGTACATTGGTCATGTTACGCAAGCTCTCTCAGTAGCGTCTCTGGCCAATTTCCATTGAGTATAGAACGGCCTGGCCGTTCTGAAGGCTGAGGATGCCAGGAAATAGGAGCGTTTGGGGTAAGTAACAGACTCTGAGGTGGCAGGCATTACAGCAGCTCCTTCGCGATCCGAGACCGAAGGACCTTCTGTATTAGCTTCCTACTTACAGTAAGTTTTGTGCACTACAACCAGTAACCACAGTCTGAGTCAATTTTTTCAACTTTCTTTCGCTGCTAACAGGCTCGCCCTCACAACGTGCCTCACTCTGTGCAGTCGCACTCTGCTTACCCTGCAACCTTGACGACCTGTCACGCTCATGCTTCCAGCATGAAGCCAACCCTTAATGCTTCAACCAGTTTCTACCTATGAGGAAAGCCTACTTTTAAATGCCAGGTATATATATTTTTATATACACCTTATTTATCTTTTCCTTACTTTTCCCGCTTCTCTCTTAACCTGCCCTTTTTTCACCCCTTCTGCCTTCCCTCCCTTTTCCTTTCTCTCGTTCCTTCTCCTCCTGTTTTCCCTTTCCTTCCCTACCTCTATGCCTCGCAATTCAGCTGGCGGAGCAATTCTTGATGAGAAACACTTTTGGTGACCTTCTTTCCCAATGATTCCCTCATCCGTGATTTATATCCCCTCCCTTTTCTTTCTTTTCTCCTTCTGTGCACAGTGCCGCACGTTGTTTTATCAAGACAAGATTTCCCTTTCTTGCTACGCACACTACCTCCTGACCGGAACTCTGGCTCAGTCTGGTGTATTCTAAGGAATTAACATCATCAACAGAGAAAACAAGCCATATTCTTACTCCTGTAACCAGATATAATTTTGGTAAGAGGTCCGCAATAGAATTTTAATATGATTCCAATGCCCTCAGAATGCTGCATTGCCTCAGTATTTAAGAATAACCAAAGACACAAGCAGATGTGGCTTATACCTTGATACCCTTCTTTTCTTTTCTGATTTCTTTCTCCTGTTCCGGAGCCCTCAGCCCCTTCCCTTTGGACCCTTCAGTGATCCAAGCTGTTAACTGCGAGATCCAGGATTGCACCCCCAAGAGGAAAAGTCTGACGCCAGCAACCACAGGGCTCACTTGTCTGCATACCCCTGTTTAACATACAGGGTGAGTATTATGCAGCCCCCTTTTTTAACCCATATAAGCAGTATCATCCCTACTCCAAAAATGTTTTGCTTTTGGTAGGCGATACCTTATATATGCTGGAAAAACACTATATTGATAAATACATTCATCTGCCTCCTTTTGTTTCCTGGACTCTTTCTAGGTCCGTTTTTGCCCTGAGGAAGGCTCTGAAATCGATGCCAACAGAAATGGCGATAGCCGAAACGTGCCTTCAGTACTTGCCTATTTGAATGTCTTAGATCAGCAACACTGAAACAATCACTTTTTGCTTAAAAACTGGCACGTTGCCAGATTACAAAACATGATCATACATTGATCATGACACACACAAAAAATAGAGAACTCTCTGGGAATAGACAGTTTTAGTAAACTTTGTGAACACAAATATAAAGTCTATTATAGAGTAATTCCTGTATTCATTCTTGTTTGCATTTGTTTCTTGTAATTTCTCTGATATTTTATTGTTGAATATGATATTTTCTTTGATTCTGTTTCTCATGTTTAGAGAAATGTATTTCTTTCTGTGTTTGAACAATTTATTTTCAAGCTTTGTCTAATTTATTTTATTTGTTTTGGAATCTTCTTATTTTTTCATTAATACATGGTCAATATATTTCCAGCCGTATCTTGGGTATTTTCCTACTTGTGACTCTATACATGAGCACAAAAACATTTTTTGGTCAAAATAAGTAAAACAAGGACAGTAATCTTTATGTCTGACTACCGTGTGGATTGCTCTATTTTGTTTGTTCAATGAAAGAATTACCAGCACAACATTTTTACTACTTATACAGGGTAAGTAGAAGATACCCTGCACTGTAAATATATACATTGCATGCTTTTCACCAGAGTTTCTGCCATTTACCCTGTATAAGTAGCAAAAAAAAAAGCATACGGTTATTTCTCTTATCTCCTAACATCAAATAACACTGCCTCAAAAAGCCAAGTGTGCTCTGTGTGCTTACTATTGTAATCATTTCTAAGGCAAGTTCAAATGACCGATTCTAAGTAAAATATACACAATGCACATAGACAAAGGAAACTGCATCTACATGCTATGCACAATTATCAGAAACCACTACTACTGCAGATTTGGATTGCTCTATTTTGTTTGTTCTATACTTTGCCCTGAATCCACACTTATACCCCAAGGGGTACCCTACCCTTTTGTACAATGGCATTTCTTTCATCTGCTATGATCAAGTGTCACTTTTCATTTACCCATATCACAACACAGAACAAGAAACCATTCATTGCATGTATTTGAATATGGTTGTTGCCAATTACAATCCTACTGTTATTTCTCCCATCTTTTATTTTTTTCAAATTTGGTTTTATTTGGTTTTAAACAGTGAAAATCTACTTCTTACATTTGGAAATCAAATCAAATTAGAGTCGTTCAACATTATCCCCCCCGCCCACGACAAATAATAACACGAAAAACAATTTAGGTTCCACTCACCTCCTCCACACCCCCCTCTCTCCATCACAGGATTATTCTATTCTCTTCAGTATTCACTTTTATTATACAGCAACTATTAGGTGAATTTAGGACCAGTCCATGGAATGTCTTGACAGAACGTATAGATGTAACATTACATTATCGCCAGTAGGTATACTCACAAACTACCAGGGTTCGTACTCCAAAGTAATTCCAAGATTCGGTACTATTCTCTGCCTTCTACATCATTCACATTTGCTAGGTTGCTTACAGGGTTCGGGATATACAAATTAGCAAAGTCACTCCCAGGATCTCATGTTGGGTGGCCCTGTCATGTAAGGCTGCCGTGATCCTTTCCATAGTATATATATTTGTGGAAACTCCGATCCATTGCTTCTTGGATGTGTTACCACTTCACTTACCTGTCGGAGGGGGCGCACCTATGGGTCCCGGCGCGCCCCATCCTGGCGCTGTTATCCCCGATACCGGCTGGGGGGACCACGGTTGTCGGCGGCACTCAGCGCTTCCGGGGTTTCCGTGTCTCGGGGTTTGCGCATGCGCGAAAGGCCGCGTTTTGGTCTACGCGCATGCGCAGTCCACGAGACGCTTGGGAAGCCTCAAGCTTGCCTCCCAAGCCTCGTTCTGGGCACGGCAGCACTCGGGGACAGCACGGCTTGCGTTCCAAGCCTCCCGAGTGCTGCCGGCCCTATTTAAGGGATGGAATCCTGAAGCTCACCGCGTCTCAACGCGGTTTGTTTTCGGATCGTGTTTTCGCTCCTGCAGCCCCCTGAAGCTCCAGATTTCCTTGTTGGTTCCTGCTCCTCCTTCCCTTCTCCTTTCCTTGGGGTTGGTCTTCCTAGCCCTTCAGCCTTGCCTGCTACTGCCCTGCCTGCAACTGCCTAGCCCTTCAGCCTTGCCTGCTACTGCCCTGCCTGCTACTGCCTAGCCCTTCAGCCTTGCCCACTACAACCTTGTCTGCTACAGTCCTGCCTGCTACTGCCTAGCCCTACAGCCTTGCCTACTACAGTCCTGCCTGCTACTGCCTAGCCCTACAGCCTTGCCTGCTTCAGTATTGCCTGTTACAGCCTTGCCTGCCTCTGCCTTCCTGCAACCTAGCCTTATCCTGTTCTGGACTTTCATCCCTGATCTGCCAATTGCTTGCTGCCTACCCTCAGCCTTGCAGCCTCAGTTTTGGACTTTTTACTCTGCTCTACTATTGACCCAGCATACAGTCCGCAGTTCTACCTTGCTGACTGCCTCAGCGCCACGAGTATCAGGAAGGAACTCACTTGTGGCGTTGGGAACTGGTCCACCCCTAGCCCTGTTGACATCAGGGAGAGGGCTGCACCGGTTTCTCGCGTTACTCTTTCTACAGTCACCTGTCGGACAGCCTGGCGACCTCACCACGATCAACTACCGCAAGTTCAGGTACTCTGCGCCCTAGAGACGCCATCTTTAACAGGATGGAAGTAGTGCGCCTTCCATCTGATTACCAGGCATGCGTGTGCTGTGAGCAATAAGGGGGACACAACTCCATTCGTTCTCATCACCTCACCTTCACATTCAGTCAGACCAAACAACATGAGGAGAGGTGTGACATCCCGGGGTACCCCATCAATCTGTTTGTTCCAGCCCAGAACTTCATTCCAGTATATTTGGACCCGAGGGCATGCCCACTACATATGCAAAAAGTCGGCCCTTTCCCTGCATAACCTCCAGCACAACAGTCTCGTAGCCTGGTACATTTTTGACAATCTGTAAGGATCGTACTGCGACTTATGTAACAACTTAATGGCGTGGAGTTTATATTTTGCAGCAATCAAGACCTGTGAGGGACCTCTGCATATCTTCCTCCACGTGCATTTATCTAATTCTTGTCCTAGGTCTTGCTCCCATCTATGTTTAAGTTTGGCTGACGATCTCCCATTGTCCAGCAGTGCCCTGTACATGCCCGTGATTAGGCCCTTAGTTGCAGATACTGTGTGAAGCAGCTTTTCGAAGGGTGTAAGCTCTCCTTGCACTTTCACACGCCATTTTTCTCTCATGAGCACACCTTTGAGACGCAAGTAGGCCTGCATCGAACCAGGGCTGGTATCGCGGGTGGTCAGGGATCTCTTCACGGGCCCCGGGGGCCCATAAGTGGCTTAGGGGGGACGGCCATGTAGTGACGCCTCTCATGTCTACCCCTTCCCTCCATATGTCCCACAGAGTACCCAGTATGGGGTGGTTTCGGAATCTCTTCAGGAGTTGGGCTCTGGGAACCCACAGCCATTTTGCCACTGTGACTGGGGCCAAATTGTAGTTATAGAGATGGACCCATTGCAGGTCTTGTCTCCCTCTCAGGTGGGGAATCAATATGTGCAGTTGAACTGCCTGATAATACAATTTAATGTCTGTGGCCCACCCTCCCTTTGTCCTTGGGCATTATAAGTACCTCCTACAGTATTCTGGCTTTTTTCTCCTGCCACTGGAAGCGCAATATGGCCCTTTTTACATCTCAGAAGAACTCATCAGGGATTCTGATAGGGAGGACCTGAAAGGGGTATAAAAATCGAGGAAGGCATACCAATTTGATTGCATTGAGCCGCCCCATTCAGGAAATTGTGAGTGGCTGCCATTTCGCTAGGTCTGCGTGAAACGAGGCAAGGATGTGGAGGAAGTTGGTCTCATACATATCCTCTATGTTTCTTGTCAGGTTGATTCCCAGATAGTGTAAGGATGACCCGCCCCAGGACGACACCCAGCTGAGAAAGTTGCATAACGGATTCAGGGGTGGGTCTGTATAATGGGTAAAGTATTCCTATTAATCTTAAATTCTGATAAAGTCCCATATGTTTCTATCAGTTGTATTGCTCTGGGTATCGAGGTCATTGGATTTTGGACATGCAGTAAAATATCGTCGGCCTAGAGAGCTCATTTATATTCCTTCACATCTACCCGCAAGCCCTCCACCCGGTGGTCAGCTCTAAGTGTTTGGGCTAGGGGTTCTAATGAGAGAGCAAAAAGTATCACCGATAGGGGGCAGCCTTGTCTTGTTCCCCTCTAGAGGTGGAACCACCTGGAATATTCAGAGTTCACCATGACCGATGCCTGGGGGGATGTGTACACCGCCCTGACCCCTTTTCTAAATGTGGGGCTGAGTCCCACCTTACGTAACACTGCGTCCGATTCTACCCTGTCGAATACTTTCTCAGCATTGATGGATAGTAGCAAGGGTTCGTCTTTCATTTTCTTTGACTCATGTATTAGGTGGAGGGTTTTGCGTAGTGTGTCAGCTCATTGGCGCCCCAAAATAAATCCGACCTGGTCAGGGTGTATCAGGTTAGGCATATGGAATTCTAGTCTGGCAGCCAGGATGCAGGTATAAATCTTTGCGTATTGAGAAGGGAGATGGGGCGGTACGATCCGCATTGTTTGTGATCCTTGCCCTCTTTAGGGATCACAGAGATTAAGGCCTGTGAGAATGAGTCGGGAGCTACCCCAGTCCGAAGAATAGTGTTAAAAAGGTCAACCATAAAGGGGAGGAGGGGCTCAAGGAAAGTCTTATAAAAGCCAGCCGTGTATCCATCTTTTCCTGGAGCCTTGCCTGTTGGCAACCTCCTGATCGCCCTCTCAACCTCAGTAGCTTATATGGGAGAGTCTAGTATATCTGCCGTGTCTCGGGAAATTTTCGACATGTATATACCGTCCAGGTAAAGGTCTATAGCTGCCCCTCCTCGTACGGTCTCAGATTTGTAGAGCCGCTCATAAAAGTCAGAGAAGGCCTCTGGGATGCCTTTAGTGTGATCAGAGTGGGAATCAGTACCCCCTCAATGGCCGCAACCCACCTCTCCACTCTCTGCCCCCGTGGTCGGGCAGCTAAGAGCGCATCCTCTTTGGCACCCTTTTCATATTGTTTTTGTTCGAGGAACTGGAGTTTGCGTATGGTCAGCCCTTCTTCTAATCAACGTAGTTCCTCCCTTTTTTGGGTGACTTTGGCGATCTTCTCCCTCCTCCGTTCTCCACTGCCTTGTGCTGCACTATCAAATTGTGAGATTTAACTCCTCAGTCTGTTTTCTATCAGGGTTCTCTCCCTTTTCTTGGCGGCTCCCTCTTTTATCAAAATTCCCCTCCATGTCGCCTTGCCCGTCACCCACACCGTGTTCTTGGGCACGCCACCCTTGTCGTTTACTTTGAAGTATTCCGTAATCTCGTCAGCCAATTGGCCACTAAAGACAGAGTCCTTCTATAATGATTCAATGCAGCGCCATTTTGAGTTTACGTGTGGAAACGCAAGGAGAGTCATTTTGGTGGTGACCATGTTGTGGTCTGACCAAGAGATTGGAATAATCTCTGCCGCTGCTGCAGCCTCATAAGCACCAGCCACCAGATAGATGTAATCTATTCTAGTGAATGTGGAGTGCAGGATTGAATAGAAGGTATAGCCCTGTTGGTTGGGGTGGAGGTGTCGCCATATGTCACTAAATCCATATAGGCCCATCATCTTTGTTACCTCCGCACGTCCACCGTCTTGGGGTGCTTTTGCCTCCGGTTTACCTGCTTGCCTATCGAGTCTAGGGTCCGCCCACATATTAAAGTCTCCCCCAAGTATGATCTCTCCTGCTGCCTCAAGCATTATCTTTGGGATAATATGCTGGAGGAAATGCGAATGCCCAGTGTTAGGGGCGTATAGGGTCACCAGGGTGAGAGTGGTGCTGTGCAGTCTGTCCACCAACACAATGGCCCTGCCGTCTACATCTGACCACACTATGGAAACTTCGAGGTTAAGTCCCTTCTTCACCAGGATACCCACTCCTGCCTTCCATAGGGTACCAGAGCCCCAGTATTCAAGTCCCACGCTGGAATAGAGCACCTTGCGTTCCTCCCCTCGCATATATTTAGTCTCCTGGAGAAAAATGATATCCAGATTAGCCCTATTAAATACCTTAGAGACCAGCGACCGCTTGGTCGGGGAATTGAGTCCTTTCACGTTGAGCGTGCCCACCCTGATAGATCCGGGTCTACCCACTATATCGTCTATCGGCGTGGCCATATCCGTAGTTGAGTCGCTCCTCAGGGGGCCTCAGCAAACCACCTTTTTTTTGTTGTATGCACATGTATGAAATCCTGTGTCTATCCCACCCCCTCCTCTGACCCCCTCCCCCTCTCCTCCCTCCCCCTGCGGCGTCCGGTCCAATTGGGTCATCTTCACCCAGGCAGTCTCGGACCACCAGTAAGGACTGTGCAACTCACAGCCCCAAAACCTATCACCTCAAAC
The DNA here is from genome assembly GCF_040938575.1 of Ambystoma mexicanum. Classification (NCBI taxonomy): domain Eukaryota; kingdom Metazoa; phylum Chordata; class Amphibia; order Caudata; family Ambystomatidae; genus Ambystoma; species Ambystoma mexicanum. The sequence goes on along the minus strand of NC_090934.1, from coordinate 413,092,347 downwards.
AACAGTGAGCCACCTGGTTCCCCCATCCCCCTTTTACCGTGGCCCGGACTAGGTCATTTGTTCCATAAACATTGTTACCACTGCTGCGAACATCTGTTCCATAGTCTTTGGTGTTCTGCTCATATGAGCCCCCAGCCCAGAGTGGGTGGATGGGCTCTCAGCTCTATCCTTCATCCTGATAGTGAGAATTCAATATTCCATGCCCGGGGATGCGTTCCTCCTCCTAAATCTTCTGGAACCTGGTATCTTCCTCCGCTTCGGTCCTTTGATCCGCCACTCTCTGTCCTCCTCTCTTCTTTCGGCTTGATTTACTTCTTCAGCTTGTTCTCCCACCAGGTCCAGCATGCAGGTACGAATATCCTTGTCAGATTTTAGCCTGATTGTGTTCCCTTCCCATTCAAATGTGAGTGAAAATGGGTAACCCCAGCGGTATCTCACACCCTTTTCTTGGTCATTTAGTGAGCGGGAGGCACTTCCTTCTCATTGCCAGTGTGAGGGAGGACAAATCCTGGTAAATCGAAACCTTTGCAGTATCGAGGGTGATCTGTGGGCTCTTTCGGGCTTTCTCGAGGACCCTTGCTTTGTCTGCGTAGTTATGGAACCTGGCCAGCACTGTTCTCGGGCCACCGGATGTGCTTCCGGCTCTATGAATGCGGTCGATTTTCGGTTCATCTACAGAGTCATCCTCGAATAGGAGTTTCAATAGTGTGTGCATGGTTCTCAAGTCCAGTTCGGTCTCCCCCTCCTTTTCCACTATGCCGAATATACGTATGTTGTTACATCTTTCGCAGTTTTTCAGGTCATCGACCTTCAAGCCAAATTCTTCCACCCTGGCTTCAATGTCTGTGATTCTCTGATCCATTTGGGATTCGAGTGTGGAGAGGGCGGTTGTAACGCTCACCTGATTCCCGTAGAGGCGCCGGTCTTGACTGGGCGTATACCGTATCCGCAAAGGTGATGTGTAACACACGTCTGGCTCTTTGGGCTGGACCTCTGTGCACTGTATGTCTGACTTGAAGGGTAAGATGTCTGCAGATAGAAAATATGGGATTAAGGAACTGGGTTATTGAATGTCTCTCTCTTCTTCCCTTTCTCTTCTCCTGTAGAACCCCAAAGGTTAACGCTCTCACCTTAGGTAAGTGAACGCCGTGCTCTCCATCTGCCTCGGGGCAGGGTGCTGTAACCAGTTTCTTCACTGGATAAGGGGAGCAGGCCTCTTGACTTCAGAGGACTGCTGTCCGTCGTTTACTGCACGAACGGTAAGTTTCGAGTAATTCGAATGTCTTTAAAGTCTTTAGTAATGATGTTTCTTGTTTTGCAGGGTTCCGGCGATGACGGATGACGGGCTGAAGTGAGTTGAAGATGGAGCCCGTGTGATGAATAGAAGCGCCTGGAAGCACGTAAGTAAGCGCTTGTTGCCTGCTTCACGATGCGCTATAACTGTCTTTTTATTTTGCAGGTACAAGTTCGGAGCGGCTGCAGGGTGCCGGAATACCCACTGGGTTAGATGTGGAAAGTAGTAATGGCACGTGAGTATTAAAGTTCCCCAATGTCTTTAAACGCACCTTGTTTTGTCTTTCAGATGCGGGATGCAGCGCCGAAGGCCTCCGGAGCGTGCGAAGAGTTGGTAAGCTTTTGTCTTTCAAATGCCGGAATGCAGTGTGAAGACCTCCGGAGCGCACGAAGAGTAGGTAAGCCTTTGTCTTTCAGATGCCGGAATGCAGCGCGAGGCGTTGGTGACAGCCGATGGACCAGGTAAGTGAAGAGCTGTCACTGAAGACCGTAATGCTAACCTGTTCTTTCTTGTCTTTATAGGTGTTGCTGAAGACTGGATTCAGGATGGTAAGCCTTTTTCCTTAGGCCCAGGATCAAATGCAGAAGACACGATGAATGTTCTGCTGCAGAGGATGCAGAATAACGCAAAGCAAGATTCATCCATCGGGTGTGGTTTAAATAGCCTCCTGTAGTGCTTAGGTGTCTCCTTCCACAGCCACGCCTAGGTAAGAAAAGAGTTCCTGCTTTCCAGAAGAGTTCCAGTGTTCTGAATCTAGGGAGTGGCTCCTGCCCCACCCAACAGGAAAAGTAGTTCCAAACAGAAGAGGATCAGAGGCTCAACTGGCAGGCAAGTAAGCAGCATGGTCTGCTGCAGGTAAGTCCACCCAAGCATTATGAGCCCTGCGCTTCCAGCGCTGGGACTGGGCATATTTATGAGCCTGGTGCCACTGGCGCCAGGACTGGGTCCAAAAGGTCCCAATTGGGACTGGTTGGCACTCGGAACCTGGGTTATGGATCTGCTTCCAAGGGAGTTGGGAAAACCCTGACCTTTTGGAAGCAGAGATCATGACAGTACCCCCCCTCAAGGCCCCTCCCAAACCGGGCTTCTCCGGGGGTTTTGGCTTGTCAGGAAATGTTCGGTGATTAGGCGAGGAGCGTGGACATATTCAGCAGGTTCCCAGGATCTCTCTTGGGGGCCGTAGCCTTTCCAGTCAATCAGGTAAAATAGTTTAGATTTGGAGATCTTGGAGTCCAGAATGCTTTTGACTTCAAACTCGAGTTCTCCATCAACCAGGATAGGTTTTGGAGATTTAGTTAGTCGGGTTTGAGGTTGCACGGGTTTTAATAGAGAGACGTGGAAGACCGGATGTATCTTCATGTGCGGGGGCAAGTCCAACTTGACCGCTACTGGGTTTACTATGGTAGTGATGGAATAGGGACCAAGGTATCTTGGGTTGAATGTGCGTGGCCCTTTTAGAGGTAGATATTTGGTGGATAACCAGACTTGATCCCCTTCTTGATATTGAGGGGCTTCCTTCCGATGTTGATCTGCTCCTTTCTTGTATTGTTCTTTAGCCCTTTGAAGGTGAGAAACAGCTTCCTTAAAGGCTTGGGTGATTGTAGAATGCAGGTAGTCTACTGCTGGTGTTTCAAGATCTTGGAGGGGATCCAACTCCGAGGTTCGAGGGTGACTGCCGTACAAAAGAAAAAACGGGGTTTTCCCAGTTCCCGAATGGACAGAGTTATTGTAGGCATATTCGGCTATCCAAAGGATGTCTTTCCAAGTTTTTTCAGTTTGTTACAGCATGCAGCATAAATACTGTTCCAGAGTTTGATTGGTCCTCTCGGTTTGTCCGTCGGTCTGAGGGTGGTGACTGGTCGATAGTGTCACATCAATTTGAGCCTACCGACAGCAACTTCGCCAAAAATGAGAAATAAATTGACTACCTCGATCCGAAATTAGAACCGAAGGAAAACCGTGCAGTCGGACGATGTTTTCGAGAAATTCTCGGGCCAGAGTTGCTGCTGTTGGCAAGCCTTTGAGCGGAATGAAATGCGCCATCTTGGAGAATAAGTCCACGATTACTAGAATCGTATTGTATCCGGAGCATGGAGGTAGATCGGTGATGAAGTCCATAGAAAGCGTATGCCAAGGGCGAGGTGGGATATCAATAGGGCGTAAGAGGCCTGCTGGTCTTTCCTTTTGACTCTTGTTTTGGGCGCATACTCCACAGGACATTATAAAGTCTCTGATATCTTTTTTCCAAGACGGCCACCAGAAGTAGCGCTTGATCTTTTCTGAGGTCTTGGCCATACCGGGATGTCCTTCCATTAAAGAATCGTGATAACAAGAGATTACTTTTTTCTGTACATCTGTGCTGGGTAGGTATAATCGTTCTTGGAAATACAATAAGTTGTCCTTTACTGCAAAGTCCTTTCCCTGCAGATGCCAATTATGTATGTCTGCTGGAGTTACAAGTTGCCTGGCCTTATCCTTAACTTCCTCTATGGATTCTGTGGCGATTACACCCAGAATTCTTTGTTCGGGAATGATTGGTACAGGTTTAGGGTTGATCAAGTATTCTTCCACTCCCATCCGAGAAAGGGCATCAGCTTTACCGTTCTTTGTACCAGGTCGATAGGTAATTATGAAGTCAAACTCGGCAAAGAATAATGCCCCGCGGAGTTGTCTAGAGGATTGGGCTTTTGCGGTTTTCAAATATTGCAGGTTTCGGTGATCCGTAATCACAGTAACGGTGTGTCGGGCCCCCAGCAGATAATGCCGCCAAGCCTTAAAGGCAGACTTGATAGCCAGAAGTTCCTTGTCAGTAATCGTGTAATTGATTTCAGGAGGCGAGAATTTGCGGGACCAAAATGCCACGGGATGCAACTGATTGGTTACCGGGTCCTTTTGTGATAGAACTGCCCCCATGGCAAGGCTTGAAGCATCAGTTTCCACGATGTAGGGGAGTTCGGGGCGAGGGTGTTTTAAGATTGGTGCAGAGATAAATTTAGTCTTCAAATCCTGGAAAGCTTGTTCCAGCTCGGTAGACCATTCAAAACGTTTGTTTTTCTTTAACAAGGCAGTGATGGGCTGGACTATTCGAGAGAATTCGGGGATAAACCTGCGGTAAAAGTTAGCGAAGCCTAACATGCTTTGCACACCTTTTACGGAGGATGGTGATGGCCATTTGAGAACTGCATCGATCTTCTTTGAATCCATACGCTCTCCGCCAGGTGATAATATGAATCCCAAGAATTCAACTTCAGTCACGTTGAAAACACATTTTTCCAACTTAGCGAAAAGTTTGTGTTGACGCAATCTTTCGAGGACCATTTTCACATGTTTCCGATGTTCAGATTCCGATGAAGAATAAACGAGGATGTCGTCAATGTAAACAACAACACACACATCTATGAGCTCTCTGAGGACATCGTTCATAAAATATTGAAAGGCGGCCGGGGCATTGCAAAGTCCGAAGGGCATGACCTGATATTCAAATAGTCCATACTTGGTGCGGAAGGCCGTCTTCCATTCATCGCCCTCTTTTACTCGTACCAAGTGGTAAGCTCCTCTAAGATCCAGCTTTGTATATATGCATGCTTTTCTGACTTGGTCCAGGAGTTCAGGGATCAAAGGTAACGGATATCTATTCTTAACGGTGATCTGGTTCAGGGAGCGATAATCTATACAAGTTCTAAGGTCTCCTTCCTTTTTTGGAACGAAGAACAAAGCTGAAGAAGCAGGGGACTTGGAAGGACGAATAAACCCATTTGCCAGGTATTGATCCAGGTATTGTCGAAGGTGAAGGTTCTCAGGCTCGGTGAGGGCATAAATTCTACTACAAGGAGGAGTAGATCCAGGTATCAGGTCTATCTGGCAGTCATAAGACCTATGAGGAGGTAGAGAGTTAGCCTGATCCTTCCGGAAAACATCTTGGTATTCTAGGTATTCGGGAGGTAACTGGGGAGTCTCTGAAGAAATTGCTGCCAGTGCAACACCAGGTGGAGGGTGACAAGTAGAGACACATTCTGGAAACTGGACCGTTCTTGCTCGCCAATCGATCAGAGGATTGTGTTTCTCTAACCAAGGTATTCCTAGAATAATCTGAAACTGAGGGGCCTTGATCACATCGAACACGATCTTCTCATGGTGTCCATCTTGACTTACTAGCGTCACCTCTTGAGTGGTATGCGTTACTGGCCCGGAGGCTATCTCCGTACCATCCACCGTAGTAATGACGTCCTTTACAGCCTTGGGACAAAGAGTTAGATTCATCCTCAAAACCATTTCATGATCCACATAATTGCCGATGGCACCGCTGTCGACGTAAGCTTCAATTGCATGTAATCGATCCGGATTATCAGGGCTAATGAGGACCATAGGTATCACGAAATGCGAGGTCACGGAACTGGTTTTCACGCTCGGCAAGAGGACCTCTATTCTTGTCGGGCGAGGTCGTTTCCCTGCTCAGACTTTGTAACTTTGGTAACTGCAGCTCCTACTGCCTTCTTGGCAGGTTTCACCGGAGAGTCTCGAAGAAAGTGCCCTGAGTTTCCGCAATAGAGGCATAATTGCAACTGTTTTCTCCTTTCCCGCTCCTTTTGTGTTAGAGGACCTTTCAGACCCCCTATTTGCATGGGTTCCCCGGGGTCTACTCCTTTGGAAGGAGTTGGCGGTTTGGAAAATACTCGAGCATCAAACTTGGAACGATCGGCCTTCCTGTTCTGCAGTTTGTGATCTATTTGAACGACTAAGTCTATATAGTCCGAACAATCTTGTGGGGGATTCACTACTTGGGCTAACACATCTTTGAGCTCTCCACGTAGACCTCTATAAAACAGCGTAATCCTTTTGTCCTCAGGCCATTGAGTTTCCACTATCAGTCTGTTGAAAGACGCAATATAAGCCAAAAGGTCTTGATTACCTTGTCGCAACGAAAGAAGCTCATTGTCCAAGGCCTGCCCCTGTGAATGTCTTGCGAACAGTTTTTCCATACTGAGCTGAAAAGCTTGAAAATCATGGAGGACCGGATAATCTTGATTTACTAGAGGGATCGACCAGTCTGCCGCATTGCCACTAAGGTACGAAAGCACGAAAGCTACTTTAGCTTGATCAGTTGGAAAGGCTGCTGGCCGGCATAAGAAATGCAACCGGCACTGATTGATAAATACTGCAAACCTCTTTGGGTCACCAGAAAATCGTTCGGGCGGAGCCAGAGGTACATTCCCAGGTAGGTTGATCTGCACTGGATTCATAGAGGATGTAGAAGGAAGATTTCCCCCAGATGCGGGTAACGGGGTCTGTCCGGCTTGTGACTGTAGCAATTGTCTAGCGAGATCATCTGTTCGCTCCCTGGGAATCCAGTCCAGCGTGGCAGGTACCTGTGTGACAACGTTCACAACCCTGTTGGCACCTGAGAAGAAGAGGGCACACGCCCCAAATATGGGGGACCAACCTTCCGTCAGGCGAGTGGGGTCAAGCACAATTAAGCGGAAATGCTGTCACCAGACTTGTTGGTACTGCAGCAATAGTAGTCATCACACTGAAGCAAATCGGCTCTCACCTCAGTGCCCTATTTGGAGGGGCAAGGATTAAGTTCGTGAAGGCCTTATATGCGTTCCGTTCCTGGACTGGGACAGACAGCTGAATTATTGGCGGGTGAGAACAACGTTGGGGAGGGCACAGGCCCGGAGTTCAGGGGCCCAACCTCCTATCAGTCCACGATGTTATGTAGTGAAGTGAGAGTCTCTGTCATGGTCATGAAGTCAGGCGCACTGGCATGCAGGGGTCGCATGCACAGGAGACCTGGGTGGACACTGTCCTGGTGCCTTTGGTGCCAGGCTCATGAACAAAAGTAAACAAGAACATCCATTTAACACCAAAAGACTTTTATAATGGGCATAGCATTTCAGATGCATTAACCTTGAACATTCCATCCATTAAGCAGGATGCATTAACCTTGAACATTCCATCCATTAAGCAGCCCCCAGTGTATTCTTGGGTGTGGCTGCTAATGGATTGCCTTTGCACGTGCTCACACTCTAGGAGTGGCAGGGTGTGGCTGGTAAACCGGCCCTCATGGGCGTGCCCACGATCTCAGCTATATAAGCTGCCCCGATCCTCAAGACAGACACTTCGCGTTATTCTGCACTTGCAAGCAGCGTAACGCTCACCGTCACCTGAGGTCAGACTTAACTTTGAAGATCCTGCTTCTTGGACATCCTGCTTCCTTCCAGCATACTTACCAACTGGGGGAAGCTGTTCTTACCTGTACATCTGTTCGGCAAACCAAGTATTCATCTTAACACTTTCCGGAATGCCGATATCTTCATCTTGGCACTGCAGCACGACAAGCTCCATCGTCGACAGCAGCGCCTGCAAGGAAAAACAGAAGACAAGGTTAGACATCGAAAAAACAGTCTGTTTAAGGTTGCGCTTCGCCATACTTCACACTCTCCCTTAAACCATCAATTACCTGCTGTCGAGCACTGCGGTTGCATCCATCTTCCATCCGGCCGCTTCTTGCGTCTCACAGCTGCATTGAGGCCGCATTTCCATCCAAGGGAAGAAAACAGAAGAGTTACTCGAATAAAAAAAGTGCAACCTATTGACAATCTCAAAGCGAGCTCATAAGTGTAAGCCAATTTGTAGTTTTATGATGAAGGAACTGTGGCTGCATGGTAATACTGCATTGAGGTTGCCCAATGCTGAAAAAGTAGAGAACAGTGTTGAGTGTATTACCTTGTAATTGCACCTACAGTTATCAAAAAGTATTGTTATTCAGTTAATATTATGGTAATAAAGCAGAGACACAGTAGAGCTAGAGGTTCTTGTTTATTCAGGTATATTTGTTGCCTTCATAGTTCAGATACATTGTTGGCTTCACAATATATATCTATCTTGTGGTACTTATAATCATATGAGTCCATACATGTAAATCCTTGGATGTCCTTATTGGATGTTTGGTCACAATTCCAATATATTGTTAACTTCACAATAGATGTCTGATTGTAGTACTCTAATTCATGAGAGTCCTATTAGTGTCCTCATTGGGGTTTTGATTGTGAAGGGTCTTTTTATCGGTCCTTCAAAGTTCTTGTAAGTCCTTTTTGTTTTCACAACCTTTTCCTTGATTCATTCCTCGTATTGTATATTCCCTCTGATTTAGGTTTACCCTCTATGAAGGATCTTTTTATCAGGCCTTCAAAAGTCTTGTAAATCCTTTATGTTTTCACAGCCGTTTCCTTGATTAATTTGTTTTGTGTGTTCCTTCTGATTTTGGTTTTCCCTCGACTCGTGTTTCCCCAGTAAAAATGTACTGGTTCCTCAGGAGGGCTTATGTGGGTAGGCCACTGTGTGGTTGTTTGAGCCTATTATTCACAAGGAGAGATCTGGTAAGTGGAGACTGATGCTGGATAATACGAGAGAAGTGGTCCTTATTCCATCACGTGCTTTAAATGTTGCCACGTTAAGTAAACATCCTTTGGTCAATTAATATGTTTTGGAGTGTAATAATCCCTGGAGTTTCAAGGAACAGGACCGCTCGAGGACGATTCTCTGTGTTGTATGTTGCTCCGTTGTGTATTCATCTTTACACTTTCCGGAACGCCGATATCTTCATCTTGGCACTGCAGCATGACACGCTCCATCGTCGACAGCAGCACCTGCAAGGAAAAACAGAACACAAGGTTAGACATCGAAAAAACAGTCTGTTTAAGGTTGCGCTTCGCCATACTTCACGCTCTCCCTTAAACCATCAATTACCTGCTGTCGAGCTCTGCGGTTGCATCCATCTTCCATCCGGCCGCTTCTCGCGTCTCACAGCTGCATTGAGGCCGCATTTCCATCCAAGGGAAGAAAACAGAAGAGAGACATTATTGCGGGCATAAATAGGAGCAACATATACAGACATTAAAGAGAACGAACAGTATCACAAGAACTCAAGAAAGAGTTACCAATCATAAGGAGAAGCATAGTCGCAACTGGATTGGACTAATCCTTATAAGGGATCAGTGAAGGAACTAGATCCCATTTGACGTGCCCCTGCTAGAAGTAGCAGGACGGAGAGCTTATCTTCCATAATTCACAGGTGAGCTTTATGGGCCGGCGTATGCTTACAGAAACCGTACTTTGGGGTGAAGGGTTCGAGAGGTACAGCAATCACAGATTGGCGCACTCACACACTCTGATCTCCACGCAGGAGCAGTATCACCACGTACCACTGCTCACAGCTTTTCTACTGGGGGAGAGGCCTGAAGGAGGTGATTCAAGTGCAGGGAGGGCTGCAACGGTGCCCCAGCGCCTCCGCAGCGACCAGGTGAGTGTAACAGTCTCTGGGTAGTGGGGACTCCCTGCAATCCCTAGGCTGAGTTGTGGTATACCCCATGCAGCAGTGATTCACCAGTTTTGCGTTTCGCTCCACGGGTCTGCTAATCTCCCACGGAGGAGTTATTCGTCCCATGCTGTATTTCTATTCTAAGCCTTCAACACAGCTGGGAAATAGATTATCATGGCGTATAGAGGCCATCTAGTGTGGTTGTTGACTTTCCCACTTGTCAATTCAAGTTTGTGGTTGCCGTACACACTGTATCCCTCTCCTTCTATTTGGAGGGCAACACATATGTCAGCATAGTCTGGACCATATTGTAGAGCCTTGGATGTGTGTTCAGAGTGATTCCAGTGTCTTACAAAGAACAAACGGTACAACTAGGATTGCACTTAATGTCCCTTTGTTGGCTTCATCTCTCCGAGTCACTAGTGTGGGGTCGTTGCCTAATGTTGTTCATGAGAGCCTGCCCTCGGTCCACACGTGTTATCGAGGGAAGCGTCCGCTGTCTGCAGGGCTTTGCTGAGTCATCTGCGGTGCTCAGAGCGTCCCCACTGAAAGGTGGCAATTCGAATCCAGAAGGTGGGACTCACGGGTCCGCTAGCACAGTGGGACGAGCGGATCGTGTGACACAAGGGGTGCCCGGAGGTACGTCTGTCTCCTCCCTGCGCTCGATGCTTCATGCTGCAAGGTGTAAGGATCGTTCAGGAGAATGTGTATGGGCAGGCCCCCAATGTACCATGGCTAGCCGGGAGGGACTGTCCGCAGGACCAGGCCGTCCAGTACCAGTATTGTTGTCGGGGGGAGGCTGAACAATTGCAAGGTCCAATCCAGTGCACAGGGGTCGGTTCATGCCTCATACGTGTGTGCAGGTTGGTAGCATACATATATCGATCAAAGGCACTGACCCATTTGTAGGGACTTCACGGGCCTGCCACTCGGCCGTCCACCGGTCCGTTGTCTTCCTGCATGCCAGGGATTGGAGGGTCTGCCCAGCCGATTGCCGTGGGTCCGATGGGTACTCTCGCCTCGAGTATGTAGGCTCGTCATCGAACAAAGCGAGTATCGGATCCTCACTGGAGCGTGGAAGAGGGCATGCCCAGCGGGTCAGGCTTACCGGGATCCATTCGCCACCACACGGGATTCCGGTTGATATCAGCTCCCTCCCCTGAGCCCGGTTCGCGGGGGGGCTGCCGTATTGATTTTCTGTGCTGACATGGTCAGGTACCAGTGCAAAACCGGTACTACGGTGAAGATACTCCAGCCCTCCTCAATTCACCGGAGTATCCTTTAGAAGCAGCCCAGGCCCTGCGACAGCTCCGCAGCCGGTCCTTGTGACCCCAGAAAGCGGATATATCTGCGAATCTGCCAGTAATTTCATCCAGGTTTTCTCACAGCGGTGGGGGCCCCTTTCAGACCTCTGACTATCTCCTTCACTCACGTGGGGGTCCTTCAGCGAGGGCTTAGGCCACTTTTCAGGGCAGGTTGACGGAGCTCACACAGAGGAGGAGTCCATCTGTGCGCCCCTTGGTGGCCAGTAAGCATTTCTCCCATCTTTTAACATGAAATGACACTTTGTTAGACAGCTGTGTATGTGTCGTGTCTGATTACTATTGTAATTATTCCTAAAGGAAGTTCAAATGATAGAGTGTATGTAAAATGCCCAGAATGTTTAGAAAGGAAATTGTTTGTACATCCTATGCACTATAATGCGTGAAATGCTATTATGGTTGAAATGTGGATAAATAGGTGGCAGTGGTTACACAAATGACAGAATGAATGAAGAGAATAACAGTTTGCACATTACAATTAGTAATATGGGTAAATACAAATTTGGAGAGCACACAGCTTTGCAAGTGACACTTGATCATAGTAGATGGGAGAAATGACAGTAAGCTTTTTTTTACAGTTTATACAGGGTAAGTGGCAGTTACTTGCATATATGCATTTATACAAGAGCTGTACATGTACTGTGCAGAAAATATTCATACCTGTAGTTTGTGTTCCTGCATGTGGATGTGCATGAATCTGCAAGCATAAATCTTGGAGAGTTTTATAGTAGATGTTGCCTTAGGTGCTTTGCAATCACAGCACAATTGTACTCAGAGTTATCAACAGTTAATCTAAAGTGCTGAACTGTGATGATGGAGTTAGATGTAGAGTTCTTGGATGTGATTGGTAGATGGTTGTGTGACTGCTTAACAGTAGCCAATGAGGGAATGGTGCAGTGAATGAAGTAGAAAGGGAAGAAGGGCTGCCCCAGTGTTACTCGCTCCGCGGACACCACGACTGTTCGCGGACAGGGCATGCCCCATCCGGGGCTTCTGAGCATGAAATGGGAGTGTATTTTGGGGATTAGCTAACCAGGTGTTGAGGTTGTGCTTTGTATTGAGAGAGGCTGTGTGTAGTGAAGATGGCAGAGGTGGAGAAAGTCAGGGTGTTGGTGGTTGGAGATATATTTGTGAATGGTTTGGAGAAGTATGCTAAATCTAGGAATGTGGCTAAAAATTTTGATATAAAAGGAGTGGAGTGTGGTGCACTGTGCCTGGTTCTAATTTGCAGGGAGTGATGGAAGTTTGTCAGGATATGGCTAGGTTCAATAGTCCAGATGTAGTTGTCCTGCACTGTGGTGCTGTGCCATTGGGCTATGTCAGTGCCCCTACTTTGTTGAATGATCTGCAAAACTTGGTTCAGGCAGTCATGAAAGTCCTTCCAAATGTCAAGGTTCTTTTTCTGCTTTCTGCTAGGGCTTTATTGGACAATAGTTATGTTTTTTGTCCTCAGAAAAATGGTGATAGGTGTTTAGTTAAACAAGCCATGTTGGCTTTTATGATTAGATTTCGGATGTTCTTTTGCAATAATGACAACATTGAATCTGGTAATGTTTACGTTAAAGGAGATGGCATGTTTTATCTTTCATGGGAAATGCCATGCTGTTTTGGAATATAAGGATTGCTTTGGAGAAAAATAAGAAAGGAAAAAAAAGTATAAAATAAAAGGTGTTTCTGAAGCATCTTCAACAAAAAACAAAAAAGGCTCTTTTCAGAGCAGTGGGGCACACTATTTAAATTAATTCCCCAATCTAAGATTTTACAATTTGTCTGCGGACAGCGCCGTTGTCTGCGGACAGCGCATATTACATACAGGTATTTTGAGGCTAAGAGTAATCCAAATGAGACTTAGCAGGGCGAGGGATTGGTCAATAATGTTTACTGGGTGTGATGTGTAAGGTGAGCGTTTGGCAGAAGATCTGTTTCTGAGAGGAGAGCAGATAGCTATGGCTGTGTCTTTCAGAAGGCAGACTGTCTGGATTTTGGGTGACTCATGGATACATTGATTGGAGGTGCATGCAGATCGCTGTGGAGTGTCTGCACATCTTGGATTTCCTCATGTGGATGTGCACCGGCATGGAGTGTGTGGAATGAAGTGGCTGGATTTGGTACCTCTTTGTGCTACTTTGGTGACACAGTGTCATCCAGACATTATTATTATTCATTGTGGAGGGAACAGTTTAGGACACGTTGCTTTTCTACTGGGGGAGAGGCCTGAAGGGGGTGATTCAAGTTCAGGGAGTGCTGCAACTGTGCCCCAATGCATCCGCAGAGACCAAGTGAGCGTAAAAGAATGCAAAGCCTTTAATACTCTCTGCGTGGCCGTTATGGAAACTTCAGAAACAGATCAGTTAGCCCTCTTACTAGGGGAATTACGGGCTGAAGTACATGCTTCAAGACAGGAAACCAATGCATTACGGAGGGATCTTATTGTAACTCGAGAAAGAACTGAGGAATGGGCAAGACAAATGCTACAAGCACAAGCAGGACAGGTTCCACTGCCTGGAGTGACCCATTTTCTCGTTCTTCCACACCACAACAATCAACACTGGTTCAGGTGGTTCTTCCAGGAGCAGTGCCTATAGCCACTCCCAAATGCTTCATCAGCGACCCAAACAAGTTTGCTGTATTTATGAACCAATGTCGCCTTCATTTCTTCTGCAGACCAGGAGCCTTTCCTAATGACCAAGCCACAGTGGCATTTGTACTCTTGTATTTAGGAGGTAGTGCAGCGGACTGGTCTATACCTTTGGTAAATCAAGATGACCCTTTACTCCGGAACTTTGGGAAGTTCCAACATGAGATGGAGAAATTGTTTGCACGTCATACTCATGGACAAGCCCTGGACAACGAGTTGTTGTCACTCAGACAAGCGAGTCGAGATCTATTAACCTATATTGCAACCTTCAATCGTCTCATAGCCCAGTCCAACTGGCCAGAAGAGAAGAGAACTACACTGTTTTACCAAGGGTTACTTGTAGAACTTAAGGATGTGTTGGTACAAGTGTTGAATCCCCCTGAGAGGTGTGCGGACTACATAAATCTGGCAGTGCAACTCGATCATAGGTTGCAGAATCGGGAAATGGATCGAGCTAGATCAGAGGGACGGTCAGTTTATATACGACCTTGTGAGAATCAGATTAAACCACATGGACAGTCTGAGCCAATGCAAATTGGTGGATTATAAAGTGCCCTTACCAAAGCAGAAAGGGAAAAAAGGAGACAACAACAGCTTTGCTTATATTGTGGACAAGCAGGTCATTTCCTCCGTGACTGCCCAGTAAAACCACCCAAGAAAACGGTTGGGGCAACAGACAAAACTGATGAAGAAGAAGAACAGAACTCGGGAAACGCCAATGCCCGGCAAGTGTAGGGGTCTGCTTGTCGAGCATGAAAAAGGAATCCGTACAGACCTCACATCTAGTCCTTCCAGTGCTTTTGGTGAATCACAAGCAACCATCAAAAATACATGGCTTGGAGGCATATATTGATTGTGGCAATGTGGGTAACATTGTCCAAGATTTGGCTCTCCGAATAGGCCTCCCTCTCCGACAGAAGCAGAAATCAGAAAACGTCACTGCTGTGGATGGTTCTCAGCTATCATCCGGCCCAGTGACACAATACACAGAGAAAGTCAGGGTTCTGTGTCAGGACGCGCATCAAGAGGACATTACTTTCGATCTCATCAGTGCTCCCCAGTTCCAGATGATATTGGGAATGCCCTGGCTGAGGACCCACAATCCTAGGATCGACTGGCGAAAACGAGTTCTGACCTTTCCTCATGATTGTGCCGACACATGTTACAAAAAAGATTACACCAATCTTAAACTGAAGAAAGGAATCGTGTTGGGTCTCATCAGCTCCTTACCGCATGAATACCAAGATTACCAGGATGCCTTCAAAAAAGAGCAAGCCAGCGTTCTGCTCGTACACAGACACTACAATTGTCAAATAGATCTTGTACCCGGAGCCCAGATCACTTGCAGCTGAATTTACGCTCTAGCAGAACAGGAAAATCAGCATCTTAGAACTTACCTGGATCAGTACATTGCGAACGGTTTCATTTGCCCGTCCAAGTCACCTGCCTCCTCTCCCTTATTCTTTGTGCCTAAAAAGGAGGGGGACTTAAGAACTTGCATCGACTATAGAGCCATCAATCAGATCACAGTAAAAAATCGATATCCTTTACCACTTATACCAGAGCTCCTGGACCATGTGAAACATGCTCAAATCCACACAAAACTGGATTTAAGAGGAGCATACCATCTTGTAAGAGTAAAAGAGGGCGACGACTTGAAAACAGCCTTCCGCACGAAGTACGGCCTCTTTGAATACCAGGTCATGCCCTTCGGGCTATGCAATGCCCCTGCAGCGTTCCAATTCTTTATGAATGATGTACTCCATGAACTACTGGACGTTTGCGCTCTTATTTACATTGACGACATTCTTATCTACTCAAATTCCATGGAAGAACATGTAAGCCATGTCCGGGCAGTCTTAGAGAAGCTTCAACAACACCAATTGTATGCCAAGTTGGGAAAATGTTTTTTCCATGTAACCGAGGTCGAGTTCCTCGGTTTCATGCTCACACCACAAGGCATACATATGGATACACGAAAGGTGGATGCAATCCTACAATGGCCCTCACCAACATCCACGAAAGGAGTGAAAAGCATGCTCGGATTCGCTAACTTTTATCGTTGGTTTATGCCTGGGTTTTGACAAATCGTACATCCAATTACCTCCTTGTTAAAGAAAAATCAAAAGTTCCATTGGTGGACAGAAGCTGAAGAAGCCTTACAGAAGTTGAAACTAGCATTCACTACAGCACCAGTCCTTCGACACCCACAACCAGACCTACCTTACATAGTTGAGACAGATGCTTCAAAAATAGCCATGGGAGCAGTATTGTCACGACAATACCCTGAAACAGGACAACTACACCCCGTCGCGTTCTGCTCCCGCACATTTTCAGCCCCCGAGTTGAACTACGCCATCACAGATAAGGAATTACACTTGATTAAAGCAGCATTTAAGGCCTGCAGACATTACCTTCTTGGGGTGAGACATACGGTTCACTGTCATCACAGACTACCGTAACTTGCAATACTTGAAAACCGCCAAAGCACAATGCTTGCGTCAACTTCGTTGGGGCTCTCGTTTTCATGGAATACGATTTTATTATCACTTATAGACCTGGAGTATGCAATGAGAAAGCAGATGCTCTGTCACGCATGAGTGAAGAAAAAGAGGCTTTTACAGCATCCGACCCCGTGGTCATAATTCTGAGGAAAGGATTCAAACCAGAATAGCTGCCACCACGTGTGTGGATGACCAAACAACCAGTTTGCAATCCCCGATGGATCAATCAACACAACAGGAATGGCTGTTAAAAGGCGACCAGTACACCAACGAAGACAATCTACCGTATTTCCAAGGACGATTATATGTCCAAGACCAAGAACTGCAAAAGCAAATCATTGCAAATTACCACGATACATGAGTGGCAGGGCACCCAGGAATAGCCAAAGCTCAGGCAAAGGTAAAACAAAACTACTGGTGGCCAACCTGGCGAAATGACATTGCCCAATTTATTGAAACCTGCAGTGTCTGTGCACAACACAAGTCTCAGAAACAGAACCCCGCTGGCTTACTACATCCCCTAACAGTACCGCCAGCACCTTGGCATGCCCTGTTGATGGACTTCATCACAGATCTTCCACCCTGCAATGGATACAACACCATATTAGTCGTTGTGCATTTATTCTCCAAAATGGCCCATTTCATCCCTCTAAAGGGACTCCCAACTGCGTCAACTCTCGCTTCTGTGTTCCTAGAGCAAATTGTTTGATTGCGTGGATTTCCATCAATATTAGTATCTGATCGCGGAACTCAATTTGTTCCTGCCTTTTGAAGAAAGTGTTGTATGATTGCCAAAATCCATCTCCGATTGTCCACAAGCCATCACCCTCAAACTGATGGGCAAACTGAACCAACCAACCAAACTTTAGAGCAATATCTCAGGTGTATGTTGCAACAGTCCGAAGATTCTTGGAAAAATATACTCTGAATAGCTGAGTATGCAAACAACAACTCAGTTCACACAAGCACAGTGCAAACTCCATTCTACACTGTGCACAGAAGACATCCGAGGACATCAGTATTTGATCCACCCGATACCCTGGAAATGCCAGCCATAAAAAACTTGCATAAAACCATCACTTAGGTTCTTAAGGGGGCGACAGCGCATCTGACCAAGGCTAAGGAAAGACAAAAACTGTTTGCTGATAGACATCGGAAGGAAGCTCCCGCCTACCAGATTGGAGAAAAGGTGTGGTTAGCATCCAAATATATTCCTCTGAAGGGTCCAAGAGCTTTCCGCACAAGATACCTATACTATAAAGTCCATAATCAATCCTGTCGCCATAAAATTGGAGTTTCCATCTCACATGAAAATTCACCCCATATTTCAAGTCTCTCTCCTCAAACCAATGAAATCCAGAATATGAAGACAAATCCATCCTGGACTCCAAGGGGGTTCGATCAAAATTGTATTACCTAATTGACTGGAAAGGTTACGGACCTCAAGACCGAACTTGGGAACCCAATGAACACGTCCATGCTTCGCGTTTAATCAGACAGTTCCATCGCAATAATCCCACCAAACCAGGACCGGGAGAACCACCCTTGAGAGGGGCCTTGAGGGGGAGTGCTGTCATGGTCATGAAGTCAGGGGCACAGGCATGTAGGGGTTGCATGCACAGGAGACCTGGGTGGACACTATCCTGGCGCCATTTGGTGCCAGGCTCATGAACAAAAGTAAACAAGAACATCCATTTAACACCAAAAGACTTTTATAATGGACATAGCATTTCAGATGCATTAACCTTGAACATTCCATCCATTAAGCAGGATGCATTAACCTTGAACATTCCATCCATTAAGCAGCCCCAAGTGTATTCTTGGGTTTGGCTGCTAATGGATTGCCGTTGCACGTGCTCACTGTCTAGGAGTGGCAGGGTGTGGCTGGCAAGCCAGCCCTAATGGGCATGCCCACGATCTCAGCTGTATAAGCTGCCCCGATCCTCAAGACAGACGCTTCGTGTTATTCTGCACTTGCAAGCAGCGTAACGCTCACCGTCGCCTGAGGTCAGACTTACCTTTGAAGATCCTGCTTCCTGGACATCCTGCTTCCTGCCAGCATACTTACCAAATGGGGGAAGCTGTTCTTACCTGTACATCTCTATAGCGAACCAAGTATTCATCTTTCCACTTTCCGGAATGCCAAAATCTTCATCGTGGCCCCGCAGCACGACACGCTCCATCGTCGACAACAGCGCCTGCAAGGAAAAACAGAAGACAAGGTTAGACATTGAAAAAACAGTCAGTTTAAGGTTGTGCTTCGCCTGTTAAATATTAGACTAATTGTAACTGAAAATTGTAACGATTCACTCAGGTTCTCGTCATCTCAACATTACAAATTGGAACATTCCTACCTTGTCTTCAATTATGGAATGAGGCTAGCAGGAATTCACCTGTGACACACTCCAACCGCCTCTAACTCGGCGAATAGAGGATGTCTCAGGGAAACCCTTTAGAAAGGGAAAAACCCTATGTGGCTTGAGAGTGCTGGATATACGGACCAGGACACAACCTCCTTAGCCGCCGTAAAGTGAAAGCAATCTTCGGGTGGATTTCCTCCTGAAGTTTCCCTGCCGCTCACGGTCTTTGAAGATGCTTCCCGGAAGCGAGGTTGTGGATTGGTTCGGAACCGGAAGTGGCTTTGAGGAGAGGCAGAGAAACAAGTTAGTAATGTGACAGTAATAAGGTGGGTGGAAGGAAATTATTTAGCGGTCTGATTCCACCTACCCGGTAAGAAAGAAGGAAGGTGGAGTAGAGAGCGGGATTCCAGAGATGACTGATGGGAGATGTAGTTCGATATTTCCTAGTGGATTGATAGGGGTGAAAATACGAGAGGTAAGTGTGTGAACTGTGTATCTCTTGTATTGATATGTGAATCTACCTGGGATAAAAAAGGGAACCTACGGCATGAAAACAGGTCTGGCATCGATTTCTACGACTAATAAGTCTGGACCCTATGGGGTAAGGGTGATTGACAACAGCACGGCTACAAAGAGGGAAAGAAGGCAAGAGATACAGTATTAAGCAGAGTATGAAGAAGAAAGCTGAGAGTCAATCCAAATACAAAATCCAAGAATTACGCTGTGCGAGGATTTACGGAGCGTGACCACCGAGAACAGTAGCAACGCGCTGAGTCTCCCTTTCTGGCAGTTTAAGTACCGCGATCCAATCACAAGGCGGAGCTTCCTCTGTAGACGGAAAGGGATCTAGACTTTGCATTTGATCCCGCGATGCCATCTTGGGGGAAATAGTGTGAATAGACGGCATGAAGCGCCACCGGCGCAGGAAAGACCATCTTCGCGAACGGCCCGTAACATCGCCATACTTCACGCTCTCCCTTAAACCATCACTTACCTGCTGTCGAGCATTGCGGTTGCATCCATCTTCCATTTGGCCGCATCTCACAGCTGCATTGAGGCCGCATTTCCATCTAAGGGAAGAAAACAGAAGAGAGACATTATTGTGGGCATAAATAGGAGCATTAAGGGGCTGTCTGCGTCTGTCCGCGGACGGACGCGGTGCGGGGCCAACCCCCTGGCCTACCTTCGCGCAAGAATCCATGTAAGTACATTCTCCCCGCCCCATTAAACATTCACCAACATCCGTGAGTGATATAACGTCCCCATCATCCTCTTGGACACTGCTCTCTGAAAAGCGGAACCCCCTTGTCCCTGGATAAGCTGCAAAGCTTACTGCTAAGAACTGCTGAGAAAGCCTAATCTGTCTCACACGCACGAGTGCAGTCATGGCGAACCGCCATTAACTATACCTACTACATACTAGCGATTGCTAATGACCCGAGGCCTATATAGACAGCCCACGAGGACATATTACCGGTGACATGCAGATGACCACTTCTACGTTATTGTATTGAAAATACTCCTGTGCATGTGCCATATCTGCTCCACCACCTGTTTAGCATTAATACTATTACACAGGGCCTTGCTTCACATGTTATTACGGGACTACTAACCAATCAGGGTGAAGTCATTAACTACCTGATCCCTACCTGCGTCTACCTAGCATAGAGCTGTATCGCTACTAAGTACTACTACCTCTTGTACACCACTGCTCGTGCCAGTACTATCCATACTATATGCAAACTATAGCCTTAACCCAATGCTACCAATCATATGCATTCTAGTCGCATTTAGGTCTATCTTAGCGAGGTATACTCTGCGACCTGCAGCTCTATTGCTGTTGGGTTTGGCAAATCAAGATACCCCCCGATATATGCAACTTAGTCACTGGTAGGACTGTCAAATCTAGATGCCTCTGATATATGCAGTTTCGTCAATGATAGGACTGTCAAATCTAAATGCCTCTGATGTATACTATTTAGTCACTTATAGGACTGTCAAATCTAGATGCCTCTGATATATGTAGTTTCGTCAATGATAGGATTGTCAAATCTAGATGCCTCTGATATATGTAGTGTTGTCAATGATAGGACTGTCAAATCTAGATGCCTCTGATGTATACAATTTAGTCACTGATAGGACTGTCAAATCTAGATGCCTCTGATATATGTAGTGTTGTCAATGATAGGACTGTCAAATTTAGATGCCTATGATGTATACAATTTAGTCACTGATAGGACTGTCAAACCTAGATGCCTCTGATGTATACAATTTAGTCACTGATAGGACTGTCAAATCTAGATGCCTCTGATGTATGCAATTAGTCACTGATAGGACTGTCAAATCCAGATACCTCTGATGTATACAATTTAGTCACTGATAGGACTGTCAAATCTAGATGCCTCTGATGTATGCAGTTAGTCGCTGATAGGACTGTCAAATCCAGATACCTCTGATATATGCAATTTAGTTGCCGTTAGGACTGTTAAGTTAGACTTACCCCGTTGCTCGCATTCCAGTCACCCTTGAGTTGTCTAACTTAGACGCCCCTCGGCTACCTGCCCCCCAATATGCACATCACCAAATCACTCCTAACACACACTCTTTGCACCCTACTCTGGACCCTTCTAACCATCACCATAACAATGGACCACACCAACTCCACACCTTGCAATCTGCAAGAGAGAAACATGCGACTTAGAACGAGGCTGCCTCGCCTCTATGACCTCAAAAACAAAAGAACTCACGGGGAGGTGGCCTAGCCATCATCGCCAAAACTAAGCTAGATGTAAGACTTACCCCCCACCCCGAAATAACATCATGCGAACTCCTCTCAGCCAAAATACCTATCACTAACAACAGCACACTAACTGTCCTCCTGGTGTATAGATCACCAGGCCCACTAGGCAACTTTGAGGAAGACTTATCTAGCCTCCTCACCAACAATATCAAAGATACTACCCAGCTCCTATTATTAGGTGACTTCAACTTGGGTTTTAACGATAATGAGGACAAACAAGCCCACTCCATCCAATCCATTCTAGTTGATCATGGCCTGACTCAGAACATTCTTGCCCCTATGCATATAAAAGGACGGACATTAGATTGGATAGCCAACCGAAACTGTAACACCACTATCTCTAAAATCTTGCCACAAACATGGACGGATCACCACCTCATCAGTTTCTCATTAACTATAGAACTGCCTAAACCAATTAATCAGGAAATAGTACCATCCATGCCAACCAGAAGTAAAAAAGACATTACTTCGGAAAAACTGCTCCCGCTCCTCCTACCAGCCCTCGCTGTCAGCGATACCAACCAGGACCCCAACATACTAGTTGAGACATTCAACAACGCTATGTCCAATGCCTTGGACATAATAGCCCCCATCAAACTTCGCAAAAGCAAACGAGAATCACATCTCAACTCATGGTTTACCCCTCACCTCAAAGAACTACGAATCCAAAAGCGTAAACTCCAAGCTATCTGGAGGCATACACCCTCGGCGGAGAACAAAACCATCCTTAACAACTTTGCCAATAAATATAAGAAGGAAATAATCCAAACCAAAAAAGACACATTCAATGAGAGAATTAGCAAGGCTAACTCTAAATCTAAAGAACTCTTCTCCATCCTTCGGGAAATGGAAAACCCTATTGCTCCCGTAGACAACGTCCCCAAAGACAAACAATGGTGCACTAGCATCCAAAATGCCCTAGTTAACAAAATTGCAACCTTTCAAACTAAAATTGCAAAGAAGAAAGCATCCTTGAGCCCTACTAGAGCCCATACCATCCATTCGACCAACTCATATAGAACAGTCACCCAACACAATTGCCAACCCTTCAGTTTCACTAACATATCCATCCTGGAAACTGAAAAGGTGATCCTATCATTGAAGCCTTCTAACTGCCAAGGTGACAACTGCCCTGCACAAGTTATTAAGGACGCAGCACGAGATTTAGCACCCTTCATCTCTAAACTAATTAATGCTTCATTTAAATCTAGCACTGTACCATCCAACCTTAAAGAATCCTGGGTACTACCCCTCCTTAAAAAACAGACCCTCGACCCAGCCATCCCCACCAACTATAGGCCAATCACCACAGTCCCATTCCTCCTCAAAATCATCGATAGAGTAGCCTACCTCCAGATCCAAAACTACCTTGAGATGAACCAACTACTAGGATCTCACCAATCTGGTTTCAGACCATTACATGGCACTGAAACAGCCCTTATCGATCTCAAAACACAAATCGACGAGCTGAAGGATAAAAGTAAAACTGCTATGCTCCTCCTCCTTGATTTATCGGCGGCCTTTGACCTGGTGGACCATGCAGTGTTATGCAACCACCTAGCGTCTGCCGCCTACCTCTCAAGTGAAGCTATAGCCTGGGTACAATCCTTCCTAGCCAACCGTACGATGAGAGTGTTCTCCCCTTTAGCCTCAGCGGACCCAATACATATCACCTGTGGCGTCCCACAAGGCTCATGTGTCTCACCCACCATGTAGAATATCATCACTAATCCACTCTTCGACAAACTGGATAGATTAGGGGTAATTTATACCAACTATGCGGACGATACGCAGATCCTCATACCGCTATCTGGCAGCTTTGTCGAAGACACAGCCTTAGTAAACAAGATCTACCTCATCATTCAGGCATGGATGGCCTCCCACGGCCTCTGCCTGAATGATGACAAAACTGAGATACTGATCTTGGGTTCCGACTCCAACCTCAGAAAACTTAGCCCAAACTACCGTGGTTCAACATTGATGGCAACATAATCAAAGTGGCAACGGAGGTAAAAACACTAGGTTTCTACCTCGACTCCACGCTAACTCTTAAAAAACAAGTTAATTCCTTAGCATCCTCCACAGCCTACACCTGCAAATTAATTAGGGCCTGTAGACCTTACCTCTCCAAATCTAATTGCATCACCCTAGCCAATGCCTTAGTAATGTCGAAACTGGACTATTGTAACGCCCTCTATGCAGGTGCTAGCAAAACTGTCATAAACAAAATGCAAATACTGCAGAACAATGCTCTCAGAGCAGCACTGGACATACCCCGCAGAGCCCACATCTCTAACATCAGAAAAGACCTGCATTGGTTAAAAATCAGTGATAGAGTTCTCCTTAAGACACAATCCCTCACCCACAAAGGCCTGAATAACACTGCGCCCCCATATATATCGGCCAGACTGACAAGAAAATCCTCTACTCAATGTACTAGAGCTTCCAACCACTTTCTGCTTGACATACCCAGATTCAGACTATCCAAAGCGGGTGGGGCAAGCTTCCCGGTTAGAGCTGCTCACGCTTGGAATGCACTGCCCATCGCACTGAGAGCCAACCTACCCTACACCAGATTTAGATGCAAAGTGAAAAGTTGGCTTTGGACCAATGAGGACCTACAAGCGCGCTAGGCCAAGACTGATTAGAATATCCAACTGCCCTGCTACCTCTATTACCTGACATTAGACTTTATTATACTAGGAAACTGTATTTCACTTTTCCTGTACCTAATGCACTCTGTATACCTGCTCTGTAATTTCTTCATGTACTTCATTCCCTGTATGTATTCCTTTATGTAACCTAAGCTCAAGTAATCTTATGACTGCTGTGCCCGGCTACACCTGGGTTTTGTGCGCATTATAAATAAATAAACATAAAAATTAACATAAACATATACAGACATTAACAAGAACGAACAGCATCACAAGAGCTCAAGAAAGACTTACCAATCATAAGGAGAAGCATAGTTGCGGCTGGACTGCACTAATCCTTATCAGGGATCAGTGAAGGAACTAGATCTCATTTGACGCGCCCCTGCTAGAAGTAGCAGGACGAAGAGCTTTTTTCCATAATTCACAGGTGAGCTTTATGGGGCGGCGTATGCTCAAAGAAACCGGACTTTGGGGTGAAGGGTTTGAGAGGTACAACAATTACAGATTGGCGCACTCACACACTCTTATCTCCATGCAGGAGCAGTATCACCACGTACCACTGCTCACAGCTTTTCAACTGGGGGAGAGGCCTGAAGGGGGTGATTCAAGTGCAGGGAGGGCTGCAACGATGCCCCAGCGCCTCCGCAGCAACCAGGTGAGCGTAACAGTCTCTGGGTAGTGGGGACTCCCTGCAATCCCTAGGCTGAGTTGTGGTATACCCCATGCAGCAGTGATTCACCAGTTTTGCGTTTCGCTCCACGGGTCTGATAATCTCCCATGGGGGAGTTATTCGTCCTATGCTGTATTTCTATTCTAAGCCTTCAACACAGCTGGGAAATAGATAGGTTATCAGGGCGTATAGAGGCCATCTAGTGTGGTTGTTGACTTTCCCACTTGTCAATTCAAGTTCGTGGTTGCCGTACACACTGTATCCCTCTCCTTCTATTTGGAGGGCAACACATATGTCAGCATAGTCTGGACCATATTGTAGAGCCTCGGATGTGTGTTCAGAGTGATTCCAGCGTCTTACAAAGAACAAACGGTACAACTAGGATCGCACTTAATGTCCCTTTGTTGGCTTCATCTCTACGTGTCACTAGTGTGGGATCGTTGCCTAATGTTGTTCATGAGAGCCTGCCCTCGGTCCACGCGTGTTATCGAGGGATGCGTCCGCTGTCTTCAGGGCTTTGCATAGTCATCTGCGGTGCTCAGAGCGTCCCCACTGCAAGGTGGCAATTCGGATCCAGAAGGTGGGACTCACGGGTCCGCTAGCACAGTGGGACGAGCGGATCGTGTGACACAAGGGGGGCCCGGAGGTACGTCTCTCTCCTCCCTGCACTCGATGCTCCATGCTGCGAGGTGTAAGGATCGTTCAGGAGAATGTGTATGGGCAGGCCCTCAATGTACCATGGCTAGCCGGGAGGAACCGTCCGCAGGACCAGTCCGTCCAGTACCAGTATTGTTGTCGGGGGGGATGCTGAACAATTGCAAGGTGCAATCCAGTGCACAAGAGTCGGTTCACAGCCTCATACGTGTGCGCAGGTCGGTAGCATACATATATCGATCAAAGGCACTGACCCATTTGTAGGGACTTCACGGGCCTGCCACTCGGTCATCCACTGGTCCGGTGTCTTCCTGCGTGCCGGGGATTCGAGGGTCTGCCCAGCCGATTGCTGTGGGTCCAATGGGTACTCTCACCTCGAGTATGCAGGCTCCTTTTCGAACAAAATGAGTATCAGATCCTCACTGGAGCGTGGAAGAGGGCATGCCCAGTGGGTCAGGCTTACCGGGATCTATTCACCACCACACGGGAGTCCGGTTGATATCCGCTCCCTCCCCTGATCCCGGTGCACGGGGGGAGCTGGAGTATTGGTTTTCTGTGCTGACAGGGTCGGGTACCAGTGCAAAACCGGTACTATGGTGAAGATACTCCAGCCCTCCTCAATTCACCGGAGTATCCTTTAGAAGCAGCGCAGGCCCTGCGACAGCTCCGCAGCCGGTCCTTGTGACCCCAGAAAGCGGATATATCTGCAAATCTGCCAGTAATTTCATTCAGGTTTTCGCAAAGCGGTGGGGGCCCCTTTCAGACCTCTGACTATCTCCTTCACTCACGTGGGGGTCCTTCAGCGGGGGCTCAGGCCACTTTTTGGGGCAGGTTGATGGAGCTCACACAGAGGAGGAGTCCATCCGTGCGCCCCCTGGTGGCCAGTAAGTATTTCTCCCATTTTTTAACATGAAATGACACTTTGTTAGACAGCTGTGTGTGTGTCATGTCTGATTACTATTGTAATCATTCCTAAAGGAAGTTCAAATGATAGATTGTATGTAAAATGCCCAGAATGCTTAGAAAGGAAATTGTTTGTACATCCTATGCACTATAATGCGTGAAATGCTATTATGGTTGAAATGTGGATAAATAGGTGGCAGTGGTTACACAAATGACAGAATGAATTAAGAGAATAACAGTTTGCACATTACAATTAGTAATATGGGTAAATACAAATTTGGAGAGCACACAGCTTTGCAAGTGACACTTGATCATAGTAGATGGGAGAAATTACAGTAAGCTTTTTTTACAGTTTATACAGGGTAAGTGGCAGTTACTTGCATATATGCATTTATACAAGAGCTGTACATGTACTGTGCAGAAAATATTCATACCTGTAGTTTGTGTTCATGCATGTGGATGTGCATGAATCTGCAAGCATAAATCTTGGAGAGTTTTATAGTAGATGTTGCCTTAGGTGCTTTGCAATCACAGCAGAATTGTACTCAGAGTGATCAACAGTAAATCTAAAGTGCTGAACTGTGATGATGGAGTTAGATATAGAGTTCTTGGATGTGATTGGTAGATGGTTGTGTGACTGCTTAACAGTAGCCAATGAGGGAATGGTGCAGTGAATGAAGTGGAAAGGGAAGAAGGGCTGCCCCAGTATTACTCGCTCCGTGGACACCGCGGCTGTTCGCGGACAGGGCATGCCCCATCCGGGGCTTCTGAGCATGAAATGGGAGTGTATTTTGGGGATTAGCTAATCAGGTGTTGAGGTTGTGCTTTGTATTGAGAGAGGCTGTGTGTATTGAAGATGGCAGAGGTGGAGAAAGTCAGGGTGTTGGTGGTTGGAGATATATTTGTGAATGGTTTGGAGAAGTATGCTAAATCTAGGAATGTGGCTAACAATTTTGATATAAAAGGAGTGGAGTGTGGTGCACTGTGCCTGGTTCTAATTTGCAGGGAGTGCTGGAAGTTTGTCAGGATATGGCTAGGTTCAATAGTCCAGATGTAGTTGTCCTGCACTGTGGCGCTGTGCCATTGGGCTATGTCAGTGCCCCTACTTTGTTGAATGATCTGCAAAACTTAGTTCAGGCAGTCATGAAAGTCCTTCCAAATGTCAAGGTTCTTTTTTCTGCTTTCTGCTAGGGCTTTATTGGACAATAGTTATGTGTTTTGTCCTCAGTAAAATGGTGCTAGGTGTTTAGTTAAACAAGCCATGTTGGCTTTTTTGATTAGATTTGGGATGTTCTTTTGCAATAATGACAACATTGAATCTGGTAATGTTTACGTTAAAGGAGATGGCATGTTTTTATCTTTCATGGGAAATGCCATGCTGTTTTGGAATATAAGGATTGCTTTGGAGAAAAATAAGAAAGGAAAAAAAGTATAAAATAAAAGGTGTTTCTGAAGCATCAACAAAAAACAAAAAATGCTCTTTTCAGAGCAGTGGGGCACACTATTTAAATTTTAATTCCCCAATCTCAGATTTTACAATTTGTCTGCGGACAGCGCCGTTGTCTGCGGACACAGGTATTTTGAGGCTAAGAGTAATCCAAATGAGACTTAGCAGGGCGAGGGATTGGTCAATAATGTTTACTGGGTGTGATGTGTAAGGTGAGCGTTTGGCAGAAGATCTGTTTCTGAGAGGAGAGCAGATAGCTATAGCTGTGTCTTTCAGAAGGCAGACTGTCTGGATTTTGGGTGAACCATGAATAAATTGGTTGGAGGTGCATGCAGATCGCTGTGGAGTGTCTGCACATCTTGGATTCCCTCATGTGGATGTGCACTGGCATGGAGTGTGTGGAATGAAGTGGCTGGATTTGGTACCTCTTTGTGCTACTTTGGTGACACAGTGTCATCCAGACATTATTATTATTCATTGTGGAGGGAACAGTTTAGGACACATTGCTTTTCTACTGGGGGAGAGGCCTGAAGGGGGTGATTCAAGTTCAGGGAGTGCTGCAACTGTGCCCCAACGCATCCGCAGAGACCAAGTGAGCGTAAAAGAATGCAAAGCCTTTAATACTCTCTGCCTGACCGTTATGGAAACTTCAGAAACAGATCAGTTAGCCCTCTTACTAGGGGAATTACGGGCTGAAGTACATGCTTCAAGACAGGAAACCAATGCATTACGGAGGGATCTTATTGTAACTCGAGAAAGAACTGAGGAATTGGCAAGACAAATGCTACAAGCACAAGCAGAACAGGTTCCACTGCCTGGAGTGACCCATTCTTCTCATTCTTCCATACCACAACAATCAACACTGGTTCAGGTGGTTCTTCCAGGAGCAGTGCCTCTAGCCACTCCCGAATGCTTCATCAGCGACCCAAACAAGTTTGCTGTATTTATGAACCAATGTCGCCTTCATTTCTTCTGCAGACAAGGAGCCTTTCCTAATGACCAAGCCAAAGTGGCGTTTGTACTCTTGTATTTAGGAGGTAGTGCGGCGGACTGGTCTATACCTTTGGTAAATCAAGATGACCCTTTACTCCGGAACTTTGGGAAGTTCCAACATGAGATGGAGAAATTGTTTGCCCGTCATACTCATGGACAAGCCCTGGACAGCGAGTTGTTGTCACTCAGACAAGGGAGTCCAGATCTATTAACCTATATTGCAACCTTCATCGTCTCATAGCCCAGTCCAACTGGCCAGAAGAGAAGAGAACTACACTGTTTTACCAAGGGTTACTTGTAGAACTTAAGGATGTGTTGGTGCAAGTGTTGAATCCCCCTGAGAGGTGTGCGGACTACATAAATCTGACAGTGCAACTCGATCATAGGTTGCAGAATCGGGAAATGGATCGAGCTAGATCAGAGGGACGGTCAGTTTATATACGACCTTGTGAGAATCAGATTAAACCACATGGACAGTCTGAGCCAATGCAAATTGGTGGATTATAAAGTGCCCTTACCAAAGCAGAAAGGGAAAAAAGTAGACAACAACAGCTTTGCTTATATTGTGGACAAGCAGGTCATTTCCTCCGTGACTGCCCAGTAAAACCACGCAAGAAAACGGTTAGGGCAACAGACAAAACTGATGAAGAAGAAGAACAGAACTCGGGAAATGCCAATGCCCGGCAAGTGTAGGGGTCCGCTTGTCGAGCATGAAAAAGGAATCCGTACAGACCTCACATCTAGTCCTTCCAGTGCTTTTGGTGAATCACAAGCAACCATCAAAAATACATGGCTTGGAGGCATATATTGATTGTGGTGATGTGGGTAACTTTGTCCAAGATTTGGCTCTCCGAATAGGCCTCCCTCTCCGACAAAAGCAGAAATCAGAAAACATCACTGCTGTGGATGGTTCTCAGCTATCATCCGGCCCTGTGACACAATACACAGATAAAGTCAAGCTTCTGTGTCAGGACGGGCATCAAGAGGACATTACTTTCGATCTCATCAGTGCTCTTCAGTTCCAGATGATATTGGGAATGCCCAGGCTGGGGACCCACAATCCTAGGATCGACTGGCGAAAACGAGTTCTGACCTTTTCTCATGATTGTGCCGACACATGTTACAAAAAAGATTACACCAATCTTAAACTGAAGAAAGGAATCGTGTTGGGTCTCATCAGCTCCTTACCGCTTGAATACCAAGATTACCAGGATGTCTTCAAAAAAGAGCAAGCCAGCGTTCTGCCCGTGCACAGACCCTACAATTGTCAAATAGATCTTGTACCCGGAGCCCAGATCCCTTGCAGCCGAATTTACACTCTAGCAGAACAGGAAAATCAGCATCTTAGAACTTACCTGGATCAGTACATTGCGAACGGTTTCATTTGCCCATCCAAGTCACCTGCCTCCTCTCCCTTATTCTTTGTGCCTAAAAAGGAGGGGGACTTAAGAACTTGCATCGACTATAGAGCCATCAATCAGATCACAGTAAAAAATCGATATCCTTTACCACTTATACCAGAGCTCCTGGACCATGTGAAACATGCTCAAATCCACACAAAACTGGATTTAAGAGGAGCATACCATCTTGTAAGAGTAAAAGAGGCCGACGACTTGAAAACAGCCTTCCGCACGAAGTACGGCCTCTTTGAATACCAGGTCATGTCCTTCGGGCTATGCAATGCCCCTGCAGCGTTCCAATTCTTTATGAATGATGTACTCCATGAACTACTGGACGTTTGCGCTCTTATTTACATTGACGACATTCTTATCTACTCAAATTCCCTGGAAGAACACGTAGGCCATGTCCGGGCAGTCTTAGAGAAGCTTCAACAACACCAATTGTATGTCAAGTTGGAAAAATGTTTTTTCCATGTAACCGAGGTCGAGTTTCTCGGTTTCATGCTCACACCACAAGGCATACATATGGATACACGAAAGGTGGATGCAATCCTACAATGGCCGTCACCAACATCCACAAAAGGAGTGCAAAGCGTGCTCGGATTCGCTAACTTTTATCATTGGTTAATACCTGGGTTTTGACAAATTGTACATCCAATTACCTCCTTGTTAGAGAAAAATCAAAAGTTCCATTGGTGGACAGAAGCTGAAGAAGCCTTACAGAAGTTGAAACTAGCATTCACTACAGCACCAGTCCTTCAACACCCACAACCAGACCTACCTTACATAGTTGAGACAGATGCTTCAAAAATAGCCAAGGGAGCAGTATTGTCACGACAATACCCTGAAAGAGGACAACTACACCCCGTCGCGTTCTGCTCCCGCACATTTTTAGCCCCCGAGTTGAACTACGCCATCACAGATAAGGAATTACTGTTGATTAAAGCAGCATTCAAGGCCTGCAGACATTACCTTCTTGGGGTGAGACATACGGTTCACTGTCATCAGACCACCGTAACTTGCAATACTTGAAAACTGCCAAAGCACAATCCTCGCGTCAACTTCGTTGGGGGCTCTCGTTTTCGTGGAATGCGATTTTATTATCACTTATAGACCTAGAGTATGCAATGGGAAAGCAGATGTTCTGTCACGCATGAGTGAAGAAAAAGAGGCTTTTACAGCATCTGACCCCGTGGTCATAATTCTGAGGAAAGGATTCAAACCGGAATAGCTGCCACCACGTGTGTGGATGACCAAACAACCAGTTTGCAATCACTGATGGATCAATCAACACAACAGGAATGGCTGTTAAAATGCAACCAGTACACCATCAAAGACAATCTACCGTATTTCCAAGGACGATTATATGTCCAAGACCAAGAACTGCAAAAGCAAATCATTGCAAATTACCACGATACATTAGTGGCAGGGCACCCAGGAATAGCCAAAGCTCAGGCAAAGGTAAAACAAAACTACTGGTGGCCAACCTGGCGAAAAGACATTGTCCAATTTATTGAAACCTGCAGTGTCTGTGTACAACACAAGTCTCAGAAACAGAACCCCGCTGGCTTACTACATCCCCTAACAGTACTGCCAGCACCTTGGCATACCCTGTTGATGGACTTCATCACAGATCTTCCACCCTGCAATGGATACAACACCATATTAGTCGTTGTGCATTTATTCTCCAAAATGGCCCATTTCATCCCTCTAAAGGGACTCCCAACTGCGTCAACTCTCGCTTCTGTGTTCCTAGAGCAAATTGTTTGATTGCATGGATTTCCATCAATATTAGTATCTGATCGCGGAACTCAATTTGTTCCTGCCTTTTGAAGAAAGTGTTGTATGATTGCCAAAATCCATCTCCGATTGTCCACAAGCCATCACCCTCAAACTGATGGGCAAACTGAACCAACCAACCAAACTTTAGAGCAATATCTCAGGTGTATGTTGCAACAGTCCGAAGATTCTTGGAAAAATATACTCTGAATAGCTGAGTATGCAAACAACAACTCAGTTCACACAAGCACAGTGCAAACTCCATTCTACACTGTGCACAGAAGACATCCGAGGACATCAGTATTTGATCCACCCGATACCCTGGAAATGCCAGCCAGAAAAAACTTGCATAAAACCATCACTCAGGTTCTTAAGGGGGCGACAGCGCATCTGACCAAGGCTAAGGAAAGACAAAAACTGTTTGCTGATCGACATCGGAAGAAAGCTCCCGCCTACCAGATTGGAGAAAAGGTGTGGTTAGCAGCCAAATATATTCCTCTGAAGGGTCCAAGAGCTTTCCGCCCAAGATACCTATACTATAAAGTCCATAATCAGTCCTGTCGCCATAAAATTGGAGTTTCCATCTCACATGAAAATTCACCCCATATTTAAAGTCTCTTTCCTCAAACCAATGGAATCCAATAAACGGCTTAGTTCTCCGCCAGAGCCCGAAGTAATGGATGGAGAACCAGAATATGAAGACAAATCCATCCTGGACTCCAAGGGGGTTCGATCAGAATTGTATTACCTAATTGACTGGAAAGGTTACGGACCTCAAGACCGAACTTGGGAACCCAGTGAACACGTCCATGCTTCGCATTTAATCAGACAGTTCCATCGCAATAATCCCACCAAACCAGGACCGGGAGAACCACCCTTGAGAGGGGCTTTGAGGGGGAGTGCTGTCATGGTCATGAAGTCAGGGGCACAGGCATGTAGGGGTTGCATGCACAGGAGACCTGGGTGGACACTATCCTGGCACCTTTGGTGCCAGGCTCATGAACAAAAGTAAACAAGAACATCCATTTAACACCAAAAGACTTTTATAATGGACATAGCATTTCAGATGCATTAACCTTGAACATTCCATCCATTAAGCAGGATGCATTAACCTTGAACATTCCATCCATTAAGTAGCCCCAAGTGTATTCTTGGGGTTGGCTGCTAATGGATTGCCTTCACACGTGCTCACTGTCTAGGAGTGGCAGGGTGTGGCTGGCAAGCCAGCCCTAATGGGCATGCCCACGATCTCAGCTGTATAAGCTGCCCCGATCCTCAAGACAGACGCTTCGTGTTATTCTGCACTTGCAAGCAGCGTAACGCTCACTGTCGCCTGAGGTCAGACTTACCTTTGAAGATCCTGCTTCCTGGACATCCTGCTTCCTGCCAGCATACTTACCAAATGGGGGAAGCTGTTCTTACCTGTACATCTCTTTAGCGAACCAAGTATTCATCTTTCCACTTTCCGGAACGCCAAAATCTTCATCTTGGCACCGCAGCACGACGCGCTCCACCGTCAACAGCAGCGCCTGCAAGGAAAAACAGAAGACAAGGTTAGACATTGAAAAAACAGTCAGTTTAAGGTTGTGCTTCGCCTGTTAAATATTAGACTAATTGTAACTGCAAATTGTAACGATTCACTCAGGTTCTCTTCATCTCAACATAACAAATTGGAACATTCCTACCTTGTCTTCAATTATGGAATGAGGCTAGCAGGAATTCACCTGTGACACACTCCAACCGCCTCTAACTCGGCGAATAGAGGATGTCTCAAGGAAACCCTTTAGAAAGGGAAAAACCCTATGTGGCTTGAGAGCGCTGGATATAAGGGCCAGGACACAACCTCCTTAGCCGCCGTAAAGTGAAAGCAATCTTCGGGCGGATTTCCTCCTGAAGTTTCCCTGCCGCTCACGGTCTGTGAAGATGCTTCCCGGAAGCGAGGTTGTGGATTGGTTCGGAACAGGAAGCGGCTTTGAGGAGAGGCAGAGAAACAAGTCAGTAATGTGACAGTAATAGGTGGGTGGAAGGAAATTGTTTAGCGGTCTGATTCCACCTAACCGGTAAGAAAGAAGGAAGGTGGAGTAGAGAGCAGGATTCCAGAGATGACTGATGGGAGATGTAGTTCGATATTTCCTAGTGGATTGATAGGGGTGAAAATACGAGAGGTAAGTGTGGGAACTGTGTATCTCTTGTATTGATATGTGAATCTACCTGGGATAAAAAAGGGAACCTACGTCATGAAAACAGGTCTGGCGTCGATTTCTACGACTAATAAGTCTGGACCCTATGGGGTAAGGGTTAATGACAACAGCACAGCTACAAAGAGGGAAAGAAGGCAAGAGATACAGAACTAAGCAGGCTATGAAGAGGAAAGCTGAGAGTCAATCCAAATACAAAATCCAAGAATTACGCTATGCGAGGACTTACGGAGCGTGACCACCGAGAACAGTAGCAACGCGCTGAGTCTCCCTTTCTGGCGGTTTAAGTACCGCGATCCAATCACAAGGCGGAGCTTCCTCTCTAGATGGAAAGGGATCTAGACTTTGCATTTGATCCCGCGATGCCATCTAGGGGGAAATAGTGTGAAAAGACGGCATGAAGCGCCACCGGCGCAGGAAAGACCATCTTCGCGAACGCCCCGTAACATCGCCATACTTCACGCTCTCCCTTAAACCATCACTTACCTGCTGTCGAGCATTGCGGTTGCATCCATCTTCCATTTGGCCGCATCTCGCATCTCACAGCTGCATTGAGGCTGCATTTCCATCTAAGAGAAGAAAACAGAAGAGAGCCATTATTGTGGGCATAAATAGGAGCAACATATACAGACATTAACAAGAACGAACAGCATCACAAGAGCTCAAGAAAGACTTACCAATCATAAGGAGAAGCATAGTCGCGGCTGGACTGCACTAATCCTTATCAGGGATCAGTGAAGGAACTAGATCCCATTTGACGCGCCCCTGCTAGAAGTAGCAGGACGAAGAGCTTTTTTTCCATAATTCACAGGTGAGCTTTATGCAGTGGCGTATGCTCACAGAAACCGGACTTTGGGGTGAAGGGTTTGAGAGGTACAACAATTACAGATTGGCGCACTCACACACTCTTATCTCCACGCAGGAGCAGTATCACCACGTACCACTGCTCACAGTTTTTCAACTGGGGGAGAGGCCTGAAGGGGGTGATTCAAGTGCAGGGAGGGCTGCAACGATGCCCCAGCGCCTCTGCAGCAACCAGGTGAGTGTAACAGTCTCTGGTAGTGGGGACTCCTTGCAATCCCTAGGCTGAGTTGTGGTATACCCCATGCAGCAGTGATTCACCAGTTTTGCGTTTCGCTCCACGGGTCTGATAATCTCCCATGGGGGAGTTATTCGTCCTATGCTGTATTTCTATTCTAAGCCTTCAACACAGCTGGGAAATAGATAGATTATCAGGGCGTATAGAGGCCATCTAGTGTGGTTGTTGACTTTCCCACTTGTCAATTCAAGTTCGTGGTTGCCGTACACACTGTATCCCTCTCCTTCTATTTGGAGGGCAACACATATGTCAGCATAGTCTGGACCATATTGTAGAGCCTCGGATGTGTGTTCAGAGTGATTCCAGCGTCTTACAAAGAACAAACGGTACAACTAGGATCGCACTTAATGTCCCTTTGTTGGCTTCATCTCTCCGAGTCACTAGTGTGGGATCGTTGCCTAATGTTGTTCATGAGAGCCTGCCCTCGGTCCACGCGTGTTATCGAGGGATGCATCCGCTGTCTGCAGGGCTTTGCATAGTCATCTGCGGTGCTCAGAGCGTCCCCACTGCAAGGTGGCAATTCGGATCCAGAAGGTGGGACTCACGGGTCCGCTAGCACAGTGGGACGAGCGGATTTTGTGACACAAGGGGGGCCCGGAGGTACGTCTCTCTCCTCCCTGCACTCGATGCTTCATGCTGCGAGGTGTAAGGATCGTTCAGGAGAATGTGTATGGGCAGGCCCACAATGTACCATGGCTAGCCGGGAGGGACCGTCCGCAGGACCAGTCCGTCCAGTACCAGTATTGTTGTCGGGGGGAGGCTGAACAATTGCAAGGTCCAATCCAGTGCACAAGAGTCGGTTCACAGACTCATACGTGTGCGCAGGTCGGTAGCATACATATATCGATCAAAGGCACTGACCCATTTGTAGGGACTTCACGGGCCTGCCACTCGGTCATCCACTGGTCCGTTGTCTTCCTGCGTGCCGGGGATTCGAGGGTCTGCCCAGCCGATTGCTGTGGGTCCGATGGGTACTCTCACCTCGAGTATGCAGACTCCTCGTCGAACAAAACGAGTATCGGATCCTCACTGGAGCGTGGAAGAGGGCATGCCCAGTGGGTCAGGCTTATCGGGATCTATTCACCACCAGATGGGAGTCCGGTTGATATCTGCTCCCTCCCCTGATCCCGGTTCACGGGGGGGGCTGGAGTATTGGTTTTCTGTGCTGACATGGTCGGGTACCAGTGCAAAACCGGTACTACGGTGAAGATACTCCAGCCCTCCTCAATTCACCGGAGTATCCTTTAGAAGCAGCCCAGGCCCTGCAACAGCTCCGCAGCCAGTCCTTGTGACCCCAGAAAGCGGATATATCTGCAAATCTGCCAGTAATTTCATTCAGATTTTCTCACAGCGGTGGGGGCCACTTTCAGACCTCTGACTATCTCCTTCACTCAGGTGGGGGTCCTTCAGCAGGGGCTCAGGCCACTTTTCAGGGCAGGTTGACGGAGCTCACACAGAGGAGGAGTCCATCTGTGCGCCCCTTGGTGGCCAGTAAGTATTTCTCCCATCTTTTAACATGAAATAACACTTTGTTAGACAGCTGTGTGTGTGTTGTGTCTGATTACTATTGTTATCATTTCTAAAGGAAGTTCAAATGATAGATTGTATGTAAAATGCCCAGAATGTTTAGACAGGAAATTGTCTGTACATCCTATGCACTATAATGCGTGAAATGCTATTATGGTTGAAATGTGGATAAATAGGTGGCAGTGGTTACACAAATGACAGAATGAATGAAGAGAATAACAGTTTGCACATTACAATTAGTAATATGGGTAAATACATATTTGGAGAGCACACAGCTTTGCAAGTGACACTTGACATGTTTCCAAACTCCTGAGTAATTTTTTCTCGTATTGCGCAGTGACAAATGTGGCTGCGTTCTTCTTCATTTGGTCCACAAATGGAGAAAGCGAGGCACAATGTCAACAAGGCTGTTTGCGCCTTTTGTGAGAGATGTTGGTATGTCCTCTTTTCACAATAAAAATATTATGTTTCGTAGTACACACATTTGTCGCAGAGATGGAGTACGTCTTACTTATGCGGCAATCAGATATTTCTGTGAAATATACAAAATGCATTGCAACCCTTTTTGGAATTATAGATGGGAGATTTTTTTTTTACAGTTTATACAAGGTAAGTGGCAGTTACCTTGTTTATATGCATTTATACAAGAGCTGTACATGTACTGTGCAGAAAATATTCATACCTGTAGTTTGTGTTCATGCACGTGGATGTGCATGAATCTGCAAGCATAAATCTTGGAGAGTTTTATAGTAGTTATTGCCTTAGGTGCTTTGCAATCACAGCAGAATTGTACTCAGAGTTATCAACAGTAAATCTAAAGTGCGAACTGTGATGATGGAGTTAGATGTAGAGTTCTTAGATGTGATTGGTAGATGGTTGTGTGACTGCTTAACAGTAGCCAATGAGGGAATGGTGCAGTGAATGAAGTGGAAAGGGAAGAAGGGCTGCCCCAGTGTTACTCGCTTGGCAGACACCGCAGCTGTTCACGGACGGGGCGTGCCCCATCCGGGGCTTCTGAGCATGAAATGGGAGCGTATTTTGGGGATTAGCCAATCAGGTGTTGAGGTTGTGCTTTGTATTGAGAGAGGCTGTGTGTAGTGAAGATGGCAGAGGTGGAGAAAGTCAGGGCGTTGGTGGTTGGAGAAATATTTGTGAATGGTTTGGAGAAGTATGCTAAATCTAGGAATGTGGCTAAAACTTTTGATCTAAAAGGAGTGGAGGTGGTGTGGTGCACTGTGCCTGGTTTTAATTTGCAGGGAGTGCTGGAAGTTTGTCAGGATATGGCTAGGTTCAATAGTCCAGATGTAGTTGTCCTGCAATGTGGCGCTGTGCCATTGGGCTATGTCAGTGCCCCTACTTTGTTGAAAGATCTGCAAAACTTGGTTCAGGCAGTCATGAAAGTCCTTCCAAATGTCAAGGTTATTTTTTCTGCTTTCTGCTAGGGCTGTATCGGACAATAGTTATATTTTTTGTCCTCAGCAAAATGGTGCTAGGTGTTTAGTTAAAAAAGCCATGTTGGCTTTTATGATTAGAGTTGGGATGTTCTTTTGCAATAAAGACAACATTGAATCTGATAATGTTCACGTTAAAGGAGATGGCATGTTTTTATTTTTCATGGGAAATGCCATGCTGTTTTGGAATATAAGGATTGCTTCGGAGAAAAATAAGAAAGAAAAAAAAAGTATAAAATAAAAGGTGTTTCTGAAGCATCTTCAACAAAAAACAAAAAAGGCTCTTTTCAGAGCAGTGGGGCACACTATTTAAATTTTAATTCCCCAATCTAAGATTTTACAATTTGTCTGCGGACACCGCGGTTGTCTGCGGACAGCGTGTATTACATACAGGGATTTTGAGGCTAAGAGTCATCCAAATGAGACTTAGCAGGGTGAGGGATTGGTCAATAATGTTTACTGGGTGTGATGTGTAAGGCGAGTGTTTGGCAGAAAATCTGTTTCTGAGAGGAGAGCAGATAGCTATGGCTGTGTCTTTCAGAAGGCAGACTGTCTGGATTTTGGGTGACTCAGGGATAAATTGGTTGGAGGTGCATGCAGATCGCTGTGGAATGTCTGCACATCTTGGAATCCCTCATGTGGATGTGCACTGGCATGAGTGCGTGGAATGAAGTGGCTCGATTTGGTACATCTTTGTGCTACTTTGGTGACACAGCGTCATCCAGACATTATTATTATTCATTGTGGAGGGAACAGTTTAGGACACGTTGCTGGAATCTCTTTGCAATTTGCAATGAAAGAAGGATTTGGGAAACTCATGGACATGTTTCCAAACTCCTGAGTAATTTTTTTTGGTATTGCGCAGTGACAAATGTGGCTGCGTTCTTCTTCATTTGGTCCACAAATGGAGAAAGCGAGGCACAATGTCAACAAGGCTGTTTGCGCCTTTTGTGAGAGATGTTGGCATGTCCTCTTTTCACAATAAAAATATTATGTTTCGTAGTACAGACATTTGTCGCAGAGATGGAGTACGTCTTACTTATGCGGCAATCAGATATTTCTGCGAAATATACAAAATGCGTTGCAACCCTTTTTGGAATTATAGCAATCCTTTTTC
The DNA here is from genome assembly GCF_040938575.1 of Ambystoma mexicanum. Taxonomy (NCBI): domain Eukaryota; kingdom Metazoa; phylum Chordata; class Amphibia; order Caudata; family Ambystomatidae; genus Ambystoma; species Ambystoma mexicanum. Next base: position 413,053,217 of record NC_090934.1, on the reverse strand, counting down.
CAGTAGGTGTTGACCATTTGAAGTTTTTGAAACACAAAAAAAACACAAAAAGGCTCTCTTCAGAGCCACCACTTCCTCCCAGAGAGAGTGCAATGGTTTTGATAGGGCAGCACCCCAAAAATTTGGAATGTCCACTGACTTATAAAAATGCACAGGTCCCTGCAGCATTTCATTGGCACTTTTATTTTTAAACTGTGAAAGGTGGCTCTGGAAAGAGCCTTTTGTTGTTTTGTTCTTTGTTCTTTTGTATTTTTTTTTTTTTATTTTATTTTATTTTATTTGTATTTGATCAAAAGATTTTTACAAAATTTGAGGTTTCTATCTTTTGTCTGTAGCGTGACGGAAAGAAGAAAAAAGAAAGAAAATGAGAAAATGAGAACAGCTCTCTAAAAATGTGCCTTTGTCGGCCAGTTTATGGCTTCCAAGATTTTATAGGATGCTATTTGCCATGATGTTTTGTCGCCTCCAATCAAACGAGACCAACATATTTCTTCGTCCTCTATGATGAAATCTGTGAAGGTTGATTTTAAGTATCGACTTCTTATATGTTGGTTTGAGGCACATTTTAGGAGCAAGTGGCGGATTGTTTCCTTTTCTTGTATCTCACAAAATCGACAACTGTTGTTTCCCGTCTGGCCTCTAATTGACATTGTATTTTTGTTTTTGTTTTTACACAAGACACAAAAGGAAAGGAATGAAGGGAGGGTAAGGAAGGGCCACCAACCACGGGGATAAGAAAGGGCAGGTGGAGAGAGGAAGATGTAGGGTGGGCCTTAATCAGGTAGTGGGCAGCCTGACATCTTGGAGGGCTGGGGACATGAGGGGCAGGAATCATGACAGTAATACACACAAATAGGATTGTAGTGTCAACAAGTTGATATGTGGTTGGAGACCCCCCTTTGTTTTCTACTTTAATACAGCTCTACATCCCTCCACATTTTAGGGCTATCCCTCCTGTTACATATTGCAGCAGCCATGGTTGCCATCTTCAATGGTGTCAGGAAGCACAGCAAAGGCAGCAATTTGCAGAATATCAAATTCAGCAATGTGGAGCAGTATCTGTCCTGGAACTCCAAAAACAGAATGAGAAGCAGCTCTGGGGTGTGGCCTTTCGTAGGGGTGATGGTGCACGCTTTGCAGACACCCGTGCTGTCTGCAAACATGAACACCAAAAAAGGGTTTAAAAAGTATGCAGATCGCTTAGGACATGGTCTGGGACATGTGCAAGGGTGAAACTTCACAGGATAATACCTCAGATTGCTCAAAAAAGCACTTTTTTGGTGTCCAGAGGCCCGGACTGTGTTCGCGAACAAGGGCCCATGCTAGCGTGGGTGCAGCCACATGATGACGTCACGGACACGTTCGTGATGGGACGTGTCCGTAGGATACCAAATGTATGGGGTCGGTCGTACGCATGCGTGCGGGTGTTCTATGGAGAGTGCTCGTGTCACCGAACTAATTAAATGTGCAACACATGTGTGGCGGACAGTTACGGACAGGCGCAATGTTATTAGGACCTGAGGGTGTGATACGTATGCGTGCGGGTGTTCTACGGACAGTGTTCAGGTCCCCAAACTAATTAAATGTGCATCACAACTTTGCAGACAGGCGGCGGGCTATGTGTTCTTCGGATATATTCATTCTGATTGCGGACAATGCAAACACGGGGGATGTTCTTAGGACACCTTATTTTGAATGATAGCAGACATGCGGACAGGTTTTGTGTCCTGCGGACACCTCCATTTTGATTGCGATCAGTGCAGACAGGAGTAGTGTCCTTAGGACACCCCCATTTTGTTTAATTGCGGACATCCTGGACACCCGCACTGTTCGCGGACACCCCAACAGCCTTTTTTTAAAAAAAAAAAAAACACAGAGGAATATAGAAACAGCATACATATTTTATTATTGTATAAAAATATAACAATTATGAAAGAGAGGGAGAAGCAGAAATTGATACAAATACAGGGGAATTAGGGGTTTCTACATGTTGAATGGTAGGGGAGGAAGGGATTGAAGTCTCATCATAACATTTTTGGTGATGGGGATTTTTTGGGGATCGTTGGCTGGGACACGGAGAGGGGTTACAGGTAGATGTGGGACAGTGATATTTATTTTTTTCCATGATATGGTTCTCTACAAAGTTTTTCAAAATAATGAAATTGGTCATTAATTGATCCATTTTTTGCTCTAAACGCTGCAGATGATTTTCCAAAGTGTCTGTTTGAGTATTATTCTTATTTTCTGTATGTTCTGTTAAAAAAATAAAATGTGTTAAGTACACATAAAATAATGTTTATTAATTGGCTTATTTAGAAAAGTGCAGTGTCTACCATTAGTATCACTGTTTTCACTCATTTTGTCCTGAGGAAAATTTTCTTCTAGCCATTCCAAAGTACTAGACATTTCTGTGTAAACAAATAAGAAAATAATTATTTAGTGTATCCTACTACAGAAAGTTTATAAATATAGGAATTAATGTAGTGTACTTACCAGTTTGTTTTTTAGTTTTCCTGCTGCTGCTATGTAGGTGTGCTGTTGCTATTTGTTGTGCAGTTTCTGTATAAGGCATCAGTGAGGTAATTCTGTTGGAGGCATAGGTTCTTTTTTTTGGCATGTTCCATTATGTTTTATATGCTATGTAATTGGACTGTTGGTGTCTTACATATACAGTTTGCACTTCTTATTTCTTTTTTAATGTAATTTATTTATATGCTGGTGTTTGACCATGTTTACTGTGTTTATTGCATGACACAACAATGTAAGATACCCTCTGAGTTTTTTGATAGTGTTGACGTTGGCCGAGTCCATCTGCCGACATGTGCACTGTCTGCGGACATCAGAACCACTAGCTTAGGACAGGGGGTTCAATATGTTGTATGGTACATGTATATAAACTAAGGGAATCCTACTAAAAACCTATCAAATTCATGATATCTATATCTATATTCAGTGAAAAAATCTTTGTTAAGAGGATGTTATGGTTAAGCTGCGCTACTAAAAACCTATGAATTTCAGTGAAAATTCTTTGTTAAAGGGACGTTATGGTTTTAAGTAAATCCGAAAAACCCTAGAAATTTGCCAGTAATGGTAAGCTAAGCAACCATAACCCGCGCCACCACCCTGCACTGCTAAGACCAGTACCCATGACATCAAAGATGACATCACAAATGTCATTCATGACATCACTGATATTACCCCTTTTTCTTTGTTCACTAACATATCTAGGCCAGGTGCTTTTTTTCCAGTAACAGTCAGGAAGTAAAAATGCAAAAGGTACTATGTTTCTATACCTTACTCTTCTTTTATGTACTTACACTACTTTCCTTAGAATTCACTCACATTATGAAAGGAAGGCATTGTTAGGTACTTTGTATATGTGTCACAGTGCACAAAATTCTGAAATGAAAGGATTCATCATTTTACTATCCAACAAAGTAAGGTATTGAATAATGCAGCTCATCTTATCTAAATAGATATAGACTAAGACAAACCCCAGAGTTATTCAAAATAATTTTGGCAAGATGTTGATTGATTACAGTTAGATTGTGTGCAGGAGATAAGAGTATTCTGAATTGAAGGATACTAGATTCTTACATTTGTTATTCATCCTATGTGTCAGGGAAGATTTTACCTCCCTGGAACCTTCAATTATTTGAATAATAATAGACATTCATTAAATTTAAACAAATATTTTTTTCAAATTAACTTAAGGTATGCACCAGGGCTTCCTATAGTTTTAAGCCATTAGAACAAGGTCAGATTGTAAAATGTGTTCAGCAAGTTGAATATAGTTCATTAACCATAGTCCGTGACAGAAAGCAATGGTCTGGACTGCACATTACAGCAAACTGATGTTCCGTGAGCTAATATAATTTTAAAACAATATAGCAACTTGCATCCCTTAAGATTTGATTGAGTAGCCATCTCAAATGTATACAAATTGGCATAAAATTCTGGTTTGGATCAGGAACAAAATTCACATGATTGAGTGGAATTTCTGTCAGATGGAAAGTTGTGCAGAAGATGGACACAGAACGCTGAGCCTCAGCCAACCAGAAAATGGAAGCAGAGAGGTGAATCACCACCAACCACGATGGGATGCCATCTACGATGACATGGGTATAACAGATATTATCAAGAGCCATTATTTTTCCAATTAATATTTTTCATTTTACATTTTTGAAAGAGACAAACAAGCGTTTGGGGAATTTTAATTTGACTACCCGGTACACTAAGTTAGTGCAGACAATAAGGTTGAGGAGTTTTTTAAGCAGCATGGATTGTGGTTTCACCTGTTAGTTAAATTATATCTGAAGTGTGTCAGGAGCTGATTTTTGAAGAAGTGATTTGTTCAGTGGAAGACAGCATTTAGCAACACCGCATTTAGCGACTGCAACCTTAATCAAACTAAGTACAACAAGCAGACATGTTTTAAAATGAATTGTAGTAATTGACAGTACAATTCCAAATGCTAATGCATGTTGGGTTTTTAGTAAAGAATGGATTTTTAAAGGTTGATATCTTTGGTTGAAGGAACGCATAATTTTGAAAGCATTGTTTTATTGTGATGGTTCAAGAAAGCTGCAAAACTGTTTTACCCAAAAATATAGACCACCTTGCTATGCCCCAAAATCTTTCAGAAAAGGCCACTCTCTGAAGTAAAACTAATATTCTCTTATGTTATCAACAAATGTTCAAATGTAAAATATTAATGAACCCACTTCCTAGTTACATAAGGAAGAGCCTAGTTGCATTCATATTGGAAAGCAAGCAGAACATCCCAATTACATCACTGTCTCTGAGCAAAGCTCTTCGATGAGTCATACAGGATGAAAGAACAAATAGAAGAGCCCTTTGGTAAATACATATTTTTCTAATTTTAGCTCTAAACCAAAGTACCTTTCTTTGGGTGAAGAGTTTGAGATCCCCAGAGGTTAAATACATGTCATAAATACTCTGATGAGAAAGAAGGTGAATGATAACAGCTTAGAGGGAGTGGCAAGAGATATTACTGACGAAGAAATATGGGAAGATAGCAGAAGGGAGGGAAAGAAGTGAGAGGGTATTGAAGAGCCTACTGGGGAAAATATCAAGAAGAAGGAAAGTGAAAACTTTAAAAGAGGAGAGACTGTTGCAAGAAGGAAAGAGATGATCGGGGTATGGAAGGAAGTGGGTAGGTGAAGAACAGACCACATCAGGAAAGGAAAGGAAGGATTGAAAGCTTAGACATGTGGATAAACCCTCAGAGAGAAGTCAATGCAAGTGTACAGAGCGGTATCAACACAGACACCAAGGGAAAAGTAAAAGGAAGGTAGAACAACTGTCCAGAGATGATAGGCAGATTCCAGAAGAGACCATTGCTACAGGAGGAGAAAAGAGTAAAGGCAGGTGGAGGAACGTAATGATGTGACTATGGTGGTGGCCAGGAAGCACAAGCCAGGAGTAGACAGGTCAGGACAAGGACCTGGGGCAAACTGTAAGGAAGACATGGTATCAAACAGCAAAAACAGACACAAATGATCACAGTTCAAGGGTGTTCATTGAACTTCAATGGGTTGGTTGAACACATATCTAACCTAAATCTAATAATGGGAGCAAGCTACAACCATCAAATAATAATAACGCAGTCCTAGTCTAGTCTCTGTCAAAATAAAAGGGCCTATGCTAATAAACCTATTGCCAATCCTTACTTCTAAATACAAAAAGGTGTGGGACAATTGTATATGCAAAAAACAAAAGTGTTCATGAAATAATATGTCAGGAAGGCTAAGAAGTGGGCTCCCTTTCCCACGTGTTCAGTATGGGACAAGGCAGCACGTACGAGCTTCGCACAAACTCTGGATTCTCTGCCACAATGATACAGTTCAAAGCAGGGCCTTCTGCCAAAGGCTCTTTTCTATAACAGTCTCTTTCTGCAGAAGGCCTGTTGTCACAAACCAATATCAAATTTCCATTCTTCTCAGAATCTTTACATGCACAAGCTCTCGTTTCCAATGTTCATCATGGATCTCCATCCTTCAGGCTTGGACCCCCTTCTTATCACGTTTCAGATCATGGATCTCCCTCGTTCAGCCTCGGATCCTGGATCTCACTCGTTCAGGCTTGTATCCCTTTAATACAGTCTTCACACTTGATCTCCCACATTCAGGCTCGGACCATGTAATCTCACTTTCTACCGTTTCCTCTTAATATCAAAATCGAAGGCTTTCGAATGTGCGATGGGTTTTGCTTAAACCATCGCAAGGCCACTTTGATTCACTTCACACACTGTTCTGTTCAATCTTCTACTTTTGTTTCTGCCACTTTGTGGTGGGCTACCTTACAGAGACCTTTGAGCACATTCACTGTGCTGCGCCACTCTGTCAACGGTATTGTATCTTTCCTTCTCAAGTTCAAACATTCATCAGCAGATCAGCTTTACTTGTGTCTTTCATAACACACGTTTAACAATGTTCGTTCCAGCGCTCATTATACAATGTTGCTGCTTGCAACCTTGACTTCAACACAGACCGGTCTCGCATCGGGTTCTCCAACTCACCAGCTGTGTTGATCTCTTTGGCGCTTCTTTGTTCGTGGAGCTAAGGACGATACCACAGCAGCTGCTGCTCCTCCCCGCCTTTGTCGGCTACGTGGGAGGGCCTCTGGTATCTCTGACACACAATGCAGGACTCTTAAGTTTGGTTTCCTGGGTTTAAGCTTTCTAACTCTGAGGTTTCTTGGAAGTAATGCTTTCTTACCAAAAAGGGAATAGGTAGTTCCCTCCTTGCAAACCCTTCTTGGTTTACTGTCTTTCCCCCCTCTTTCAGCTGACAACTTGAAACTGCTGTTCCTTCGTGTGCTTTGGCTCACTCAGAGTGTGCTCTCATGCTCCGCCTTTTATCTATGTGGGGAAGTTTAATGGAAGTCAGTTGTGAGTGATTGTCAGTAATTGCCTGACCTCGCGTGACTATAGTAGCGGGACATGTCAGGTACACTTCTCGGGTGTGAGTCTGTTTTCTCCCAGAGCGGGCTGTCCATGTGAAAGGGCTTGTGAAGGGAAAGGGGGGGGGGAGTAAAGTTCCCACGTATCCTACCTGTTAGGATGGGGTAAAGGTGTTACAGTGGGAGGGATACCGCGTCTCGACATCCAGTGACCTGTCCCACTCCCGGAAGACCCCTCATCCAGGTGATCCTCCCGCACTGGTCCACCCCCAGGATCTGGATCCAAAGACGATGGCCGTGCCCTGGCCACCTGAGAGAGAGATCCGCTGGGACTAGCGAGTGAGACACCTTCTGGTTTCTCACAAAACCCAGAGTATGACAGGGGTTAGAAAGGAAGAACAGGGACAATGTTCTCCATCAAGCCACACCAGGGTGCAATAGGCCCTCACAAACACACCAACCTGGGACCCAGCCTGACTGGAATTTGTTGCCTGCCTGCAGGAAGACAGCCTCCTTGAAAAGTAAACCATTTGATTTGGACATTTATCTTTTGGTGAGACCTGAAAGAACTTTGGAACACTTTATCTGCACCCATCAATTGACTGGAATTGTTGGAGTTGTTTCCTGGAAATTGATGAGATTATTGCTTTGGTGGAATCCCTTTAAAATAAGAGCGGAGACTGTCCTGTGGAACGACTGGTCCCTTTCATTACCTCACATCCTGACAATTAGAGACATTATCATCCTGACACTTTGTTCATTAAATTATATCTTTATTTTGACAAAGTTTCTTTACTGAAAAGGTAAATAAAAGTCTTAAAATTATACTTTTGTGTCTGACTCTCCTTTTTTAGAACACTTTGGCCAACCCAAAATGTTACCCATATTACGGCCAATTTACCACAGTGGCCACTGTGTTGTCCATCAGGATCAGAATATACTAGTCCCAGATAGAAAGAAGGCAACCAAGGCTAGTCTGATGGCCTGTGGTTCAGGTAGATTGATGTGTTCCCTTGTTAGGGCACCCCAGTCCACTTGACAGCCTTTCAGGCGGGTGTACTTGACAACTGTCAAGTGATACCAAGGGTTTAAAAAAGTTTCTCCCCTTAGCAAATTGTCCTGGCTGGTCCTGTGACACTGTTTAAGACCTGTAACAGGTCTGTGATTTCTCCCTGAAACTGAGAACATTGACAGGAATGTAGCCACTAGAGCGACCTCATGGACAACTCGACCTAACCACCATGAAGATGCAGGATGCCAACAAGCTGCAGAAAGGCAGCGGCTGGGGCCTAATTCTGGGATTGTACCACCTGCAAGATATTCACTGCACATTCCTTGGGAGGAAAAACCCTACTTGAATGCATATCCAGAACTGCACCAGGAACTGGAGTTTTTTGGACAGTGCCACATGGTACTTGTTGAAGTTCTGGAAGAAGATTAGCTGTGTAGTAGTTAGCAGGAACGGTACAGGTGAGATGAAACCAGATCTGAGGTACAAGCTCAAATGAGCCAGTAGCCACCACTGCCAAAAGCTTAGTGAATAGCTTTAGAGAAGAAGGTCGAACGGCATGACCCTGAACTGAAAATTGAGATTCCCAACCCCAATCGCTAGGTACTTTCATGTGCTGATCATCCAAAGCACACGAAGTAGGCATCCTGAAGGCCCTGTTATACAAGATGAAAGAGCGAAAATGGAAACAATAAATAAGGACATTGAGTCAATTTAAGACGTTTACCCTCAAGAAAAAAGGATAGGCTGCGTAAGGGCATTCCACTCTTCAAATGGAGGTAGTGCAGCTGGACTTGGCAGAGGTTTAACATACTCACAACAGGAGAAATCCGAATTGGAGAACAAACGAATATGCAATCTAATGGTGGGGAACAAACCAATTTTAATCTGGGCCAGACTATTTTAGGCAGAGGCACATCTCGGGGCACACAATGATGCCAAAAGACAACTTTCCAAATTAAGGCTCCCAGTGAGTATTTTGGACCCACCTTTGAATCTACTGACAGTAGATATTTGTCACAGATGCCACTTAAGAGTCTCAAAGACAGTTCAAAGGCTTTAATTAAGATCTTTGTGGGGCCTAGGGCCATCCCTCTTTGTCTCATCTTGTGCCAATGCTCCTCCATAATCCAGGACTTTGTAAACTCAGTTAGTTATACTGGTTGTTCACCCACCACTGCCTAAAGTGAGGATCCTATCCTAGCCCTCCTATTCTAAAAGTAACTCTAAGATGTTAAGCGTATTGTCTTTGGCTTGAAAAATGCACACGTTCAATTTCAATAAAAAGGTTTAAATTCAACAAAAGTTCCAAATGGATAATGTTCTCAGTGCCAGGCAACAACTCCCTTCCTCAGGTTTCTTTCCACCAAAACAAAAGTTCAAAAGAATAAGCAAGTTCTTTATAGCCCAAGAGGATAACCCCCTGCTTTTGGTGTTTCAATCCACTCGAGAGGAAATTACTTCTTTCCCCCGGTCTTTTCCACATTCAATGCAATTCAAAATCCTAAGGGCATGAATCTTACTTTGGATTCTCTTTTCAAAATACCACAAATGCTATTCAAAACCCTAAGAGCATCAGTCTTCCTTGGGATTGTCTTTTCACAATACCACAACTTGGCCGGGGGTCCCAGACTCGCAAAAACACAGGGTATACTCTCCTGGAAGGTTCTCTCATATAATTCCTTTACACAATTTGGGTGCAGGTCCCAGACTCGCAAAACACCTGGTAAAGTCTCCTGCCAGTTTCTCTCCTATAGTTCCTTTACACAATTTGGGTGCAGATCCCAGACTCGCAAAGCACCTGCTATAGTCTCCTGCCAGGTTCTCTCACTATGTTCATCCACTTTCAAGATCGGAGGGTATATGTGCCCCCGACCCAAAGTTCCTCATATCACCAGTGTATTTGTCTCTCCCCAAACACTGGGACTATCAAAATCAGTTTGTGATGTCAGCCGTAGGAAATTTGCCTCCCGTTTCAATTTGTGAATGCCTTCTCCATCTCCCTCCGGGGCCCTGAACTTCCACTGGGGGCTCACTGGCTTTAGGACAGCTCCCTTGCCTTCTCTGACTCTGCTCGAGTCCTTCTCTGCTTCCACTCCCTCTCTCCACTTCAGGCAGTGTGTCCCTGTGGTGGTCTGTGTGTCGCTCTGGCTTCCCTTGTCAGTGTGAGGCTCCTCCTTTGACTTGAGACCGACTCCAGCGTCTCTCCTGCCTGCAGGAATGCATCTCCAGTGCAGACACTGCTTCCCCCTTCCTTCATGCCACTTCGCTGCCTCGCTCACCGTCTCCTGGATTCCCAGCCCGAACTGGGAAATCTTCTTCATGGTTCTCCTGCGTCTCTTCGCTCGCCTGTCCACCTGACACCACAGCTTCCCCAGCAGTGGCTAGTCAGTCGGATATCCCTGTTGCTCTCAGCTCTTCCATCTTTGAACTGCTTCAAGGAAGGGAGTTGCTCTGAGACAATCAGTTTCCTTCAAGCACTAGACTGCTCTTTCTGGTTCAGCCTGGTAACCTTCATTTGGGCAGTCTCCTTTCTCGTCTCAATCTTTGTCACTTTGTCATTCTGTTTGCTACATAATATGGAAAGATACTCTCAGCAGGCTTTGCAGGTTGTTGAGAGGGAGTATCACAGTATATCACCAAGGCATGAGTAATGGAGGTGATGTCCCTAAAACTGAAAGGGGGATACCATGTCTCATCTGATGATGCCTGTCCCTACCCCTGAGGGTCACCTCCCCCATCTGACCCTCCCTCGCATAGCCACCCCCAGGGTCAGGATCAGGTAGTGGCTGCTGTCCTCTAGCCACATGAGATGAGGCTACCTCTGGTAAAGGAGAGATGACATCATCAGATTCATCACACTAAGGTCTATCTTCAAGTAATGAGGATTTACTAAATGCAGTCTCACTGACTCAAACAGAGACTTCCTAACTGTCCCTACTCTTACCAAAAGCAAGAGTTCTACTTGAGATTGGGATAGCACTTTGGCTTGATCTGTGGGATTCAACAGATTTCATTCACACACATGGTTCGTTTTCCCTTCTTTTTTGACTGCTTCTTCTCCTCTGACTGCTACCGTCAATCCTCTATCCCTCAGATGCTTCACTCCTCCTGTCTGCTACCTTCTCTCTTTGATGTTTCTCCCACTTGTACTTCTCCAACTCTACTGCTACCTCACCTCCCACACTATTCCTCCTCTCACACCATTACTACTCCACCTCCCACACTATTACCCTTCCCACACTACTACTCAGTCCTCCTCTTTCGCCCTGCACCAGTCTTCTCACATTCACACTTCAAACTACCCTCTCTTATACACACATCTCACAAACATGCACACTCAAACTGCAGACCCACTTTCACTCCTAAGCAAATGCATCATAGCGCAACACTATTCTGCTTGGAGGCGGTGGAAATTGCATTTACAACCGGTGGAACTTGCTGCATGCGTGCACTCTTTCACGTTGTAAATGCAATTTTCTAATGCAGGTCTAGTCTTCATTCAAGATGGCACCCACCTTTCTATTTACTTTCCCAGATATTGGCCCTCAGTGCATTGCATCCCTGCTACTCCGGGTAAGACACTAGTATCTTTCCTGCCCTTTTTATCCTTTTGCTAGCCTTCTGTTTCCTTTTGCTTCCTTGTTTCCTGCCTCCTCGCTTGCGTCCCTGTCACTCTCATAACATGGAGTCTCTGTTCTTTTGCTTACCTGTTCACTGTGTTCCTAGACTATCAAAGGAGCCAGATCTCTTCTGCATCTGGATCCTGTCCTTACTGCTTCGCTCGTCTGGGGTCAATCCACTGTTTTCTGGATTCCGTTTATTCCTCATCAACCCTTCTGATTAATGCATCCTTACATACACTGCTCTATATCCTGTCAGACACTGCTTCATGTCTGAAACTGACTGGATCTTGCAATTTCCTCTACTCCATTACCTATTGGACCAGTTCTTCGCAGCATGAAGTATAGTACCTGGCTTTAAGACCTTGGATTTTTTTCTGCTTTGGCTTTTTCCCCACTTGCAGGACTTACCTCTCAGTGGTCCAGATTATCCCCACAGGATCCTCAGAGTCAGGGCTCTAGAGGAAACCACACCTGAGTGCAAACAGAGCAGGATCTCAACAGGATCTTCACAGGCGGCCGCAAGCTCGAGAGAGCTACGTGCTCATGCTCCGGCTGCTGGCCATGCACCCCCCCCTGGTTTTTCTATACTTAAATCGCACCGAGCGCTTGGGGCTCGATTCTGCAAATTGTGGTGACTCTCAGTTGCGGCATGGTCTTCTGGGACTGGTAGTCCTATAATGAAACACAAAGAATTGTGGCCAGAATAGGGTTTGGCAGGCATTAGGTGATCGAAAGTGGTACCGCTTTCAAAAAGCATGGCATATGCAGAGGAGTCAGGGACTGGGGCACTCACAACTCCCTCACCCCACATCTGAGGCCACACCGGCTCTGGTGAGAACACTGGCAGACCTCCTGTCCCAGGTCAAGAGGGGTCCCTTTTCTGCCTCTGATGGCCTCATGAACCTGACCCTGTCACAGTATATACTAATTGATGGAAAGGAGAAATCCTGCAGGTGTATTCATTGGTTTAGGTCAATCTGCACTGTTTTAATCCCTGTCTTTAGAAGCCCTGAGCGTTTAATCGTTTTTCAGCCCTTTCCATTTAATGGACTTATAGTTGTTGGTATAACCCCACCTGTCTACTGGCTCGCCAATCCTAATAGCATACTCTGTATATAATTTAAAATGTTACTGTGTCATTTTCTGGATGGCTTTACACATAGTTAGTTTGTTGTAGGATTTAGACTTCTTAAAGTGATTAGGATAAGAGAAGGATGCTTTGACTATTGTGAGGTGTCGGAGTAAGGAGACTGACACAGTGTTGATTTGTTTCCCAGTGCTTTTATTTATATAATAATAGGGATGGGAAAGACACCTCACTAGCCCTAACTCTGAGGGGTTTCCCTGCCTCAACAAAACGAATTAATGTGACAGTCGTCAGGATGTGAAACTAAATGTCCACAGTCCTGTGTCCAAAACCTATTCTAACCCTCATACCCAAGTACCACAAACTATTATAGGGGAAAATTAATGTATGGTTGGCTGCTTTCCTGCAGCCTTGTTTTCCACCTGTGAGTTTTGGTTAACCAACTACTTCCAAGGTAAATCAAAGTACTACTACCCTTCTATAATGCCAAGGGGACAATCCACATTTATTTATTTTATTTATATTATTTATATGTATAGCGCACCAGGCCCAGGGGCAACCGGGCGCATCACTTAGTTACAACATAAGTAAGACAGAATAGAGCAATAATTACAAAGTTTACAGGTATAGTACAGAATTAACAGGTATACTAATAGCAATGAAGGACAAGCAGATTGTATATACATGGGTACGGCTATGTACCGGTTAAGCAATGAACCCAGAGCTAGATGTCTTGGGCGGCCAACCAGGTTTTGGTAAGGTGTTTGAATCTCAGGAAGGAAGGTTCAGCTCTAAGCTCATTAGGAAGCGTGTTCCATAATTTAGTTGCCATGATAGGGAAGCTGGTTCCACCTGATCTTTGGAGATTGAAACGTGGAACGACAAGGCAGTTTGAATGAGCCATTCTGCGGGGTCTAATGGAGTTGTGGAGGGCAAATCGGTTGGCCAGGTAACAAGGAGCTTGGTTATGCAGGCATTTGTGGGTAAGAGCCAAGGTTTTCAGGGAGATTCGGTGTGGGATTGAGAGACAGTGAATGTTGCGTCTAGTGTCGGATATGTGTTGGTGCCTGGGAATGTTGAGGGCAGCTCTAATCGCATTGTTTTGGACAATTTGTAACTTGTTTAGGTTGCAGTGATTGGTGCCTAGGTACAGTGCATTGCAGTAATCAATCTTGGATAATACAAGAGTCCTAGCCAGGGTAACACAATTGATTGCAGAGAGAAAAGGCCGACAAGCTGTAATAAGCTTGCAGGTATATGCCGCTGCGGATGAGAAGTAAGAACGGGACCGTGGTGATTGGCCTGTAGTTCGTGGGTATGCTAGCGTCCAGGGTACGTTTTTTCAATAGGGGGATGACCCACGCATCCTTTAGATTGTCAGATACAATCCCAGAGCTAAAGGAACGTAGTGATGAATGGCGCTAGGTCATGAGCTGCTTCCTTAATAATGAGCGCCGGGCAGAGGTTGCCTTGGCAATTGGACGGTTTAAGGCTGGCGATGATCTTTTCCACTTCGGAAAAGGAAAGTGGAGAGAAGCTGAAAGGAGTCCGAGAATCTGGGATGGGGTGGTTGAGGGTGGGGATGGGGTTGGGTTGTGGGTTGGATTGTAGGCTCGTTTGTTTGTTATTGATTTGAATTTGGAGAGTGGCAATCTTGCCGAGGAGAGCCTCTTGGATTTTGGTGCACCAAGTGTTGTCTTTGATGCAAGTATCTGGTGCAGTGACAGGAGTTTCAAGTTCTTTTAGGATTCTAAACAATTCTTTGGTGTTGGATTTGGCTTGTTCGATACGTTTATTGTAAGTGTCTTTTTTAGCCTGGAATATGGCGTCCTTGTAGTTAGGGGTGGCCAGGAAGAGAGTTGGCTGGGGACTAGTTGCTTTTCCAATGTGTTTCCGCAATTCGTTTTTCTTTGCGCAGGGTTCTGAGCTGGGGTGTGAAGCAAGAGTTCAAGTGGGCTTGAGGTTTGGGTTTTCTCAGTTTGGATGGGGCGATGTCTAAGGCTTTTTGCATAGCGAGGTTAAAGGTGTCAACCATAGCCGTGGGGTCGGATCCCTGTTTTTTCCTGTCCTTTTGCTATAAGGAACCTTAGGGCTTCAATCTTAAATCCCAATATGATAAACTATTCTTCTACATCATTCACTATATAGGAAGTATCTTTCTTCCATTTTGAAGTGGATTTTTAATATCCCAGGGGGGACCCTCCTCGTCCCTGGTCTTTCCTTCCGTCTTCAGTAAAGTATACTTTTGTTCCCACTAATGTCTATGGAAGGTTCTTTATTGGTACCAGTAAGAACCTATTATGAGTATTGGTGCTTCACTGGATATAGTTCCCCCACAGCCTTGTTGTACATAAACCATTGTTCAGGATACCTTTATTTGTTTCTGGCAGTTGGTATACTCTAGAAGGGTTGTTGCAATTATTATTCCTTGAACCCCTGGGACAAGGAAGAGTGGTCTTATTGGTTAGTGTTTCGTCCCAGGTGGAGCCTTATTATTAGTTTGGCTCTTTTTATATCTGTTTGGTTTGGATATCTCTGGTAGCGTTGGTATTTTCTTTACCAGTGCCCCGTCTTTTGTGTCCTCTTGGTACTGAGATGAAGAAGAGTAAGGAATTATCACTTTCCTTTCATGTACACCTTTGGCGGGGTGTCCCATGGGACTTAAGGCCTCAATACGAGTATGGAGGTAGCCATGCCCTTAATAAGGGCATGGCTGCCTCCGTACCGGTTTCCAGTACCGGGTTCCTCCAATGAGGACTTACCAGGCTATTCCAACCATCGAGGACCAGGTAAGTCCTCATTGGAAAAACCCATCCCCATTCGAGCCCACATAGGGCTCAATGGGAATGGGGAGGTAGCTAATAACGGGCCCGTTAATAACAGGCCCGTTATTAGCTCCCTGGTCCCCTCGCGGGACCCGCTAAGGACTCCTGGTTTCAACAGGCGTCCTTACCGGGTCCCGCAAGGGAACCTCGTAATAGGACGTCCCGTAATGAAGGGTGCTGGTCCCGTACCGGCACCCTTCATTACGGGAGCGCCATGGCCGTAATGAGGCCCTTATTATTTTATATGCACCTGTTTATATCAGCCGCTTGGTTAATAGATCCCATTTGTTTTTGCTAACGGCAGTGAGCCGTTTCCCCCACGCTCCCAATAGTGTTCCCTCCTGGCCCTGCTTGGGTACCTTCCTTGGTCCTCGCACTCTGGCCAGAGGAGGGGGTGGACTGTCCTTGGGGAGTCCCTACACTGAGGGGAGAGGTGCGTGGGAGGAGAGGTGATCCTCGCCGGGTCGTGGAAGCGGGAGTGAGGGACCCACATCAGGTGGATCCAGCAGGGAACCCGGGATAGGGGACAGCCTGAGGCCAGTGATCAGCCCAGGGAAGGGAAACATAGGAGGGGGCCGCAGTTTGTCACTGCAGACTGCCACCTGCTCTCCCCCATACTCAAGTCAATGAAGTAGAGGCCTTAGTGGGGGAGGCCCGGGGCCTGACACCTGGACAGGGGAGCAGGGCCAGTGAGCACCAGAGGAGAAGGGGAAAGGAGACCCCGACAGTGTACCAGATGCTCCCCCCAGACTGCCTGGGAGGGTAAAGTGGGTAACTCAGCAGGGGGCCTAGGCAGCCACCCACTAAGGGTGACAGGTGGACGTGGGCTGCCAGCAAAGGAGCGTACCTAGATGGTGCTCCCGGATGCCTGACCCTTGAGGTCCTCCCATACATCTCCCCCCAGGAGAGAAGGTGCACAGTCCTTTTGACTTTTGGCCCAGGTAACCTCACCCACAGTGTCTCATGAGCTGGCATCAATCGCTCCATAAATACCACTACACAACTCAGCCCCACCCTCCAGCGGAGTCGGTCCCCACCCCCAGCGCCACGATGTCAGGCAACGACCAGTCCATGAAAAAGGATATGGCGGCATTGTTGGAGACAATAAGGGGCTTCCAAGCAGACATTGGTCACAGGCTAGATGGGCTTGATAGAAAGTGGACAACATGGAGGACAGATTACAGGAGCTGGAAGCCAACCTGTAATCTCTAGAGATCCTTGAAACCCAAATGGACATGCATATTTCGGAGCTAGAGAGAAGGGACGAGGAAGTTAAGCTAAGGATGACGACTTCTAAAATAGGGAACGGCGCAATAACCTCAGGTTCTTCGGATTCCCAGAGAGAGAAGGTGAATCTGAAAGGTATATCATCAGAGCAATAAACCAAATAGTAAAATAAAATGTAACGCTGATAACACCACAGACCCCACGATAGAAAGAGCACACAGGGCAGGAGGAAGAACCAGAGACACGCACTCTATCCTAGCCAGATTACACTAATACTCAGAAAAGGCAAGAATTCTGGATACGGGCAGGAAAATGGGCCCGGTGTTATGGGGAGAGTCACAAATAACTATCTTCCAGGATTTTTCAGCGTTCACCATGTCTGGGCGTCACCTCTGTGACCCCCTGACCAAATGGCTTTCAATGAAGGGAGTCCACTATAGATGTTTGAATATGATAGAGCCAAATATAGGCTGATCTCAGAGGACAACATCAGCAGGATTAACAGGGAACTGCTTGGTGAAGAACTTCCTGGAACTTCGGAACATCCTACAGGATAGGGCTCGGAGTCTGGGGTGGGGAGGAGAAGCCCGGGGGAAAGAAGGTGATTCAAAGGCTTCCGCAAGTTTAAGAAGTTGAATCCTCCATCTCCCGCGAGGTCCTGACAGGTGAGTCTGGAGGGTCATAAGCCCCGTGCAGTAGTGACTTATCAACGATGAAAAGCAATCGCCCTGCATATAGCTGCTAAGTCAGAGGCTGCAGAAATAGTCTAAGAACCTGAGTTCCAACTCTTCCACCGTGTTGGGTGGGTGAGAGCGAGAGGTGAAATGTAGATCGATGCTAATTAATTAAGAGAACAAAGAGCCACTAGAAAGCTACTCCCATGTGCATATAACATGGGGGAAGTGATAGGTGCCCAGGAACAGGGCTGAGTAGGGGGACTCAGAGGAGGCAGAGCATTAAAGGCAAGCCATTGGGGGGAGAGGGGTTTATAGTGGTCTGGCCCAGTGATAGCGGGAATGTCACCAAGAGTCCAGATGCCAGGTTAGAGGGTCAGCAGAGTTGTTGGGGTAGTTGGGGGTTTTGTTGGGTTTCAGAAGTTGTTCGAGTCATTTTATAGCATTCTACAGAAAGTCAGGAACACTGGATTCAATGGTGCCATGTTCAAGGCTCTGAGCTGGAGCAACGAAAATGATGAACATTGGAGCTTCCATAAGCGCATAATTGGTCGACATGCTCAGTCAATCTAATACTGTGGCATTGGGTTTATTGAATGTTAGAGGGTTGAATTTCCTGAGTAAGAGCTCTCTAACCATTTGGGAATTCAACCGTCTGAAGCTGGAGGTCATGTTCCTGCAGGAGACGCACTGGCAGAGGAGGAGGGAACCAAAGTTGAAGGCAAAATCGATAGACAAAGTATACTTTGCTTCAAACCCCACTAAAAAGCAAGAGGTAGCAATCATGGTGGCTAGTAAACTGAACTTAGTTTTCAGGGACGAGTTGAGAAACCCGGGGGAACGGTATGTGATGATAAAGGGGTCGATTAAAGGAAATAAGGTAACACTTGTGTCATTGTACTGCCCCAACAAGAGTCAGGGAAAATTCTAGGATGCAGTGAAGACTACAATCCAAACATTTGTAGAAGGTGCATTGATTATAGGGGGTGATTTTAATATGGTCCTAGACCCTGACCTAGACAAGAAAAGAGTGAACCCCCATAAATCCACAACGCTTTCTCTAGAATAGACTACCTCCTGGTGGAAAGCCTCCTTCGTAACAAACTGTTGAAATCAACCACAGAAGCTGTTCCGTGGTCGGAAAACGACCTAGTGTTAGTCAACCTAGGGGACTGTGTCATAGAGAAACACAAGGGTAGATGGTCCTGTAATAACCTGTTGTTAAAAGACAAGGTGTTTGGCCTATCTCTGCTGGGGATGATGAGGGAATTCTTTCAGTTGAATGAAAATGGGGAAACCGAGATCCTGAATGTGTGAGGCCTTTAAGGAAACGATTCTTGGTGTCCTAATCAGGATGGGAGCCAAGGGGAAAAGAGAGAGAGAGCTGAGCAGGAGAAGGAAATCAGGGGGAAAATAGAAGCCATACAATTGGGGTGGTAAATTGAAATCCCAGATGTTTCCTGGGGACACAGAAAGACTCTGGATATACAAAGCAAAATTAAAGGCCCTGTTGCTACACCAAATAGAGCGTAAGCTAGCGTTTCTGAAGCAAAAATACATGGAACGGGGTGAGCGAGCCGATAAGATACTGGCCTGGAGGCTGAAGGAACAAAACAACGCTAGAAGGGTAGCAGCGATTCAACTACCAGGTTGGGGGCTAAGGGTGGATGATGCACAGATAGCCGAGGAATACCTTATATAAATCTGAATTGGAAGACAAGTGCTCTCTAATAGACAGCTTCCTGAACTCCCTCCCTATCCCAAGCCACCCGGGTGATCAGGTGACTGCCCTGGAAGCCCCCGTCTCTGAGAAAGAAATAACTGACACCATTGGGCGTATGAAGGGAGGCAAGGCACGAGATGAGGACGGTTTCACAATCCAATTTTATGAGATGTCTAGGTCCACTTTAGCCCCATGTATGGCAAAACTGTTTAATAATGTCCTTGAGCCAGGCGAGCTCCCGAGATCCATGCTGTCAGCCATAATAGTAGTAATCCCGAAGGAAGGCAAAGACCCTGCCCAATAACAATCCTACTGCCCAATTTCCCTGCTGAATGCCGATGTAAAGATCTGGCTAAAGTGCTGGCCAATAGACTGTACCCTCTTATGCCCTCTCTAATTCACAGGGACCAGGGGGGCTTCATCTCTGGCCGGCAAGAGACAGATAACATAAGAAAAACGATCGACCTAATGCACAAGACGCAACACCGGAGCTTGAGTGCATACCTGTCTCCATAGACTCTGAGAAAACCTTTGATCGAGTGGAATGGGAGTATATGGGGAAGGTCATGCAAAAGATGGGCTTTGGTCAGAACTTTAGGCAGTGGATCGCCGACTTATATAATAACTCGATAGCGAGAGTTACAGTAAATGGGGTTGCATCTGCTCCACTTGGCCTCCCTAGAGGAACTAGACAAGTCTGCCCCATCTCACCCCTGTTATATGCGTTAACAATGGAACCTCTGGTAATTTCAATTGGGGAACATCCAGGGATTAAGGGAATCCAATGCAGGGAAATCAGCTGCAAGCTTGCATTGTTTGCTGATGACATTTTATGCTACTTAATAGAAGTGGAGAACTCCCTACCGGAGGTGCTACAGCAAATTAAAGCTTTTGGTCGCTTCTCAGGGCTAAAAGTAAATGTCCCACAATCAAACATAATGCCAATTGGGGGAGATGACCAGATAACCAGAGGGAAGGAAAGTCTATGTGGGATGAGAGTGGAGAACGCGGCCAGGCCTTATTTGGGTATTTCTCTACCAAGGAACCTTTTGAAAATGGTCAAAGTTAGTTTTAACCCCATATTGGATACAATTAGAGCAGATCTTGGGAGATGGGCCCCCTTAATACTCTCCTGGTCTGGTCGAATGGTGTCAGTGAAAATGAATGTGCTACGCAGGTTATTTTATTTTCAGCTCTTCCGGGAGCTTTCTTCTCCACCTTAAATGGTATGATAAATTAATTTATCTGGAATGATAAGAAACCCAGAATTAAAAGAAGCACCTTAACTTTACCCAGCGAGTACCGGGGCTTCGGCCTCCCAGATTTTCAGTTGTGCCACAAAGCAGCCTAGCTACGGGTTATGTTGGAACATCTCAGCGATGACCTAGGTACATACCGGTCATACATTGAAGACCTATACGCCCACCCAAGGAAAGTTCAGGATTTACTATGGGCCCATGTAAAAGCCATTCCCGAAAAAATTAAGCGACACCCGACGCTCGCAGTGCTATGGAGTCTTTGGAAAAAGGGTAAACTGAAGAAGCTCCTTTCTTCTTGGCCTTCACCGTTGAGCTCAGTGTTGGGGGGCCCAATAGACTTTTGGAACAGGGGCTTCCGTCAGACACAAGCATGATCAGACAAGGGACTGGAGAGAGTAGGACAACTATTCTCGGAGGGCCAGTTCAAAGACTATGGGCCTCATTACGAGACGTGTGCTAAAAACGGGGTCATTACCGGCATGGAGGAACTAGCGGGTCCGTGCTCGTATGACGCTGCTAATAGCGGCTGATTGCGAGTGGGCGAGCACACGCGAACCCCCATGCCAGTAATGGCCATACCGGCATGCCGCTAAAGGCCCTCCAACCCCCTGATAGCGCCTTCACGGGACCCGCCGATACCGCCTCCGCCTAGGAGGAACCCCTTAATACCGACCCGGAATTAACACCATGCTAATACCGGGCTCGCAATACCTGACCCGGAAGTAACATCATTGCGTCGGAACGGGAAATGCGCCGGCGGCCATCTTTAAAAACACAATCCATTGCAATCCTCCCAAACCACCAGTGTTTTACAGGAGAGACCAGGGCCTTCCAAATCACCATGTCCAAGGCAAGCAGAAAATCAAACCCTTGCCTGCGCAAAAAGCGTTTTTCGGATGAAGAACTGAACATGTTGGCGGACACCCTCGCTGCCCATGCTGAGGAGATAAACACACACAACCTCAAAAGGGAGGTGCAGCTAAGGAAAAAGGAGATTTGGGAGGAGGTATCCCGCAAGGTTTCTGCAGTCGACACCACCCCATGGACAGTCAAAGACTGTAAGAAAAGGTGGGACGACCTTCGCCTTAGGGTACGGAACATCCTGGCCAGCAATAGGAGGGATAAATCGTATATAGGAAAAACCTCTAGACCTATTAAACTGAGAATCTCTGAGCACAAGTCTAGAATCAGGACTCGCAATCTTTCTTCTCCCTTAGTTGCTCACTTTGTTGAACACCAACATGAATGTAAAAACTTACGTTGGTGGTGTCTTGAAAGAGTTACGGGATCAGACCATTATGCCATAGCCACGAATTTGTCCCGAAGGGAACAGTGGTGGATATTTAACACCCAAAGCCATATACTGGGCCTGAATGCCCATGAAGAATGGCATGCGCTATTTCAATAGATACTCTATGTCGTGACGTCTTTTGGATTCACCTTTATAGGCTTTGGTTATTCCTGGTGCCTTCGATACGGCTTTCAGGCGTTATTAGCCTGTTGCATTCCATTGTTAATCATTCTAGGTGTTATGTCTACCTCTATACTGGTAGAGATCTACCACTGCATGGGGTGCATTATAACTTATTTTTTCCTTTATTTTTATTTTTCCTTTGTTGTCTTGACCCCATGGTGGAACGGGTAACGCTGGGCCGCCTGTATACCTTCAGGGGGCGTGGTTACATCCATTCAGCTCCCTTCCATTGCACGGTACGTGGCCCGAGATTATACGTGCCTTTCTGTGTCAATAGTCACGTCCACTAGAGACGTTGTAGACGGCAGTCCTGATACGCCCATTGACGTATTTAACCCCGGACAAATGCCAACACAGGAGGTTTGGTTACCGACTTCCTGGTTTGGTGTCTATGGCCTTTGCCGCTGAGGTAAGTAACTTTGAACGGGTAGCTAGGCGGAATCTTTCACGCTTTTGGCTTTGTTTTATTTCTCATTTTCAAGATTAGGTCAAACATTTATATAGATTTACCTATATGTTGGGACCTTGTAGTACTGCTACTTAGACTATACAACAGACACACAGATCCTGTTTGGACTGATGTAAATTCAGTTTTTTCATGAACTTTCAGATTATGCTTCATGACTTGATTCCATACAGCGCAGTGTTGCATTCCATGTATGTGATACTTTGGGACATTACAGATGTCTTACTAGTTTGTTGTACTTTCTATTGCCCCACAGACTTCGCCTATCCTTTAATGACATTTGGAGATTCACCCTTCTGGGGAACCTTCGGACATCCGATTCTGTACATGTAGTTGAGGTCGTTCTACACATTAAGGAATCATCTGTTGATGGTTCTTGATTGACAGATCTGGGCTTGATCAATGGTGAGCATAATGACAACTATGATGTTGGTTCTATCCTTCTTCTTTGGGTGCAGGATCTTCCTTTATTTATTTTTATGGATACCACTGCATCACTCATTCGTTTCTTTCACTTTAATTCCTAATTTCTTTTAATTTATCTTCAACATATGGGCAGTCCCATTTTTGGGCTCCTCTTTTCTATACATATGTATTTTTTTTGTATGTTTATTTCATTAGAGTTATATTTATCTATTTTTCTACTTCTGGTTTTCTCTTTGGCTGCTTGTATCTTGCTCGAATCTGTTAACCAGAGAAATTCATGACCAATTTGTGGCCTTCTTTTCTCTAATTTTTTACAGATCTAATTCAATTGTGATTTGTTTTGGTGTGGCCGGATCGCTATTTCCTGGACTTTTTTGTCAGGCTTCTGGGCCCACCCCCAAAGGGTCTGAGATCATGGTAATTAGATTTTCTCCCCTACTAGCCACTATACACGTCCCAACCCATTGTTGGGGACCGGGTCCTTCATCGGGTCCTCAGATCACTTGTTTTTATGGTCATTATGTATGAATGATTGTGCGGCCTATATGAAAGGCTGCTTTGATGTTAGCATTACTATTTTCTCGTTTCTTTTTCTTTATTTCACTGTTTGGAGAACATACATTTTTAGTGTCTCTTTTTAATTTATAACATTTGTGTAGGTAATTTCAAGACACAGATGAATCTTCATGAATGTTTATACGGGAATGCTACGTCCTGACGAAGATGGACATCATCTGTAATCCAGCTAGATGTGTTTTCCATCAAAACTACCTGGTTTAAGGCGCCATGCTCACGATACTGTTTTACGTATTTGTGGTTTATTTCGCATGTCACCTTAGTAGTTGACGTATAGCATCCCATGTTAGACTTTTTAGAGTATGGGTTTATGAATATCATTTTTGTGAAGACCTTTCAGTTTCTTGTCTATTGCAATGTTCAAACTGCTAGATTCGGAACTAACGACTTTTTTTGCTGCCACTATTAGGATTTAATCCATCTTCGAATTCATTTCGAAACCATCCTGACTATATTCGGTTGACTAGGATTTTTTCCACCCGAGGGATTCCCTTCTCTCGAGTGGATTTTATCCTTCGACATTGACTTGGACTTATTTTGGACGATGGTGATTATTACCCAGCTTGTAATTGGGCAGCAAGTTCCCAGCAGCTCTATTGTGATATTAGCATTTTTCTTCACATTTTGCACTTTATTTATGTTGTAATACTGTATGTCCTATATTTATACTTACTCTTATATGAGCTCTGATCTATTTAATAATCATTTTAATGTTTCTAATTAAATAAAGAAAAATAAATACATTTTTCTAAAAAAACGTGTCTATGTATTACGTGTAGTGATCTGAGGGGTTGATTGAGGGACCGCCCCGAATACTGGTGGGATTGTGTTGTTTATAGTGGACTTGTTTATATCCGCTGGCTTGATTTCTGTGCCTTGTTTCCAGCAATAGGAGGGAGGCCACGGCCACAGGCGGGGGTGCCCCCTCACCCACAAAACTAATGCACTAGGAATAGACGTGCAGTACCTTCATCCAGATGGAGTCTATCGAGAGCTTCGGGGAGATGGAGATGGGTGCCGCAACATCTGGAGATGGAGGTGAGTGACCCTGCAGACCCCAGTAGGGGAAACCATGACGTAGCACAAGTGATCTGGAATAGAGTCTAGGCAAGGCAATGCATGTCCCAACACACACATCAACATATCCATGTCCAGATGGAAGCCCAAACCCTGCCACTCTGAAATGCATGCTGAGTGCCAATCCCATTACCAACAGACAGCCAACACACATGGACCGTGCCCATGTAATACATCACACAAACCCCAATACAACGGCATGCCACCGGCCATGCAGCATTCCTAAATTGAGACATCACGGGAAATGCCAAAATGCCCCCTTCAAACTATCCTGTGTGACACACCTGTAAGATATGAATGCATGATAAATGGAATTCTCCACAGCACCATATAATGCATCTTGCATGTAACACCATCATTGATGCCCTGCATCGCTTCTACCCCCCCAGACACCAACGGAGAGGTTGCCAGTGAAGAAACACCCACAAGGGCATCCACGTCCCAGCCCAAGGCAACTCCCACAGGCAGAACCAGCTCTGGGGCAGCCTTGTAGGCCACACCAAAACCCAGGGCGAGTGCCCAGGCCAGGCCCGCACATGAGGGCCCCACAGCTATGCCAGACACCGGAAAAACAGAGCTGGCAACACCAGCAGAAGGTGAGGCCAGTGGCACCCATTCGGCAGAAACCAGTTCCGTGGGCGAGACAGCTGCCACTGCCCCACAGAGCGACATTGAAGTTGGAGCAGGGGAGTATGTGGACGAGAAAGGGCTGATACATGTGGCATGTCCACACTCCCCAAGCCCCCAGTGCACCCCCCTCAGGACACACCCACCAGCAGCATTGCGGATCCTGCCCTCCACAGCTCAGACCTCTCCACCACCCCCGAGGCCAGTCCTGCCAATGCACGCTCGGTCGCAGCACCCTCAACCACTGCTGCTCCCAGCAACCTTGAGGTACGGCTAGCAAGGGTGGAGGCAAGACAGGACCCAATGCTGGAACTAGTACGACAATATGGAGCGGAGGGTGAGGACACAAGGCGGCAGATAGCGCAGGCCATACCGGCGAACACAGCCGCCATCAATGCCTCTGCTCTGATGATGCATGACAGTCTGGGGGCCACCACGCAGGTCCTGACCTCAATCCTGCTGCACATGCAGCAGCAACAACCCGTGCCAGCCGTGGCAATCACTGCGGCAACCACCCCATCCACCACACCCACATCCTCCACAGCCGCTTCCTCTGCACCCTCCAGACCTGTGCGTCAGACAAGGCAGAGTGCGAGGCAGTCAGAAATGCTGCCCCCAGAGAGAAAGAAAGGACAAAAATAGTTTTGGACAACAATGGGAGTGGGTTACATGGTGTTGGTGGTGTTCATTGGGAGTTATGGGGTGTTCATTTGGGGTTATGGGGTGTTCATTGGGGGGTATGTGGTGTTCATTGGGAGGTATGGGGTTTTTTGGTGTGGTGGGGGCGGGAGGGGGTAGCACTTTTCTGTAGTTATTATTAATACACCCGTTGTGTACAAAATCATTCAATGCCTGGACATTGTTCATTTCATGTGTATTCATTTCATTCATGTCAGTGCACAGTGCCCACCTCCCCACATTCCCTGTGTGCATGTCCACATGGACCCATTGTTCAGTGTAGTAGTGACACATATCCATCAACGTCCCTGTGGTTCAGAAGTATTCATCAATCAGCGATTGGCATACAGCACGTCCATCTTGTGCATCACGTACTGGCAGGGGTGCTGCTTCTCCTCCATCTTCAGCCTCATCATCCTCACCCAGTGCATGCATGTCAATGTTAGGTGGCAGTGGTACATTTCTCCGGACGCACATGTTGTGCAGCATGACACAGGCCATGGTGATCTTTGCCACCTTCTCCGGCCTATGAAGGAGTGCTCCACCAGACCTGCTTAGGCAGCAGAATCGCGCCTTCAACAGGCCGAAGGTCTGCTCAATCACAACACGGGTACGGGTATGGACCCGATTGTACTCCTCTTCATGGCTGTTACGTGAGTTCCGCACGGGTGTAAGTAGCCACGGCTTCAAGGGATATCCTCCATCACCTGCATCGGAGTACACAGAGGCCTGTGTGAGTCATTCTGAGCTACCACCTTCAGGATTCACAGCTATGGCCACAGATATTTGCTGTTGACATGCACATGTCCCTGTACGTATACACTGAGATTATTTGGATGCATTGTGCAATATGGTCTGCTAGTCTTGATGGTGTTGTACAGATGATGCAGGGCGTTAACTTGCATGCTGATAAGGATGTACTGTAGATGCAGAAGAATGTCTTGCCTCCCATGATTGCAGTGTATGCTACACTGTGCCTAATCACACTGGCCACATTGGCACAGTTGTAATCATGTTCAGTCATGCATCGCTTGGCGGACCCATGGTGACCTGGTTGGACATCTTACATGTTGTCATTGATGTGCGGCATTGGTCCAATGTGTGGCAGTGATGTGTCATGGTTGGGTTGGGAGGTTTAGGTAGAAAGTGTTTAGCTCCGAGTGCACTGTCCACTCACCGCCCATTCCCACCCAGGCGGAGTATGCCTCCCCCCATTCCCACCCAGGTGGAGTATCCATCCCACCACATCACAACCCCGATGCACTGCCATGGGCCAGTCAGGCAACTTACCAAGCAGCCCGGCACGTCGTCCAGCATTTCGCTCCATGTGACAGGGTAGCGTGGAGTTACACAGCACCATGGAATCATGTGTGGATCCGGGATATCGGGCACAACAATGTGTGATGATCTTGCTGGAGTCACATACCATCTGCACATTGATGGAGTGGTATTGCTTGCGATTGCGGTACACCGCCTCTATGGCATGAGGGACTACCATTTCAACATGGGTGCAGTCGAGGGCACCGACGACGCAATTGGGCATGCCTGCCAGTGCATGGAAGCCTACTTTGGTGCCGGCAATCTCCTGGGCAGTCCGTGGTAGGAATATGTGGGTGTTAGCGTGCTTCAGGAGGGCATCCAGCACTTGGGTCAGCATGCGTGAAAGAGTGGTTGTGATATACCATGCAGCTGGTCCACTGTGTGCTGGTAGGTGCCTGTGGCCAGGAAGTGGAGCACAGACACCACATTTAGTAGCGGGGGGATGGCAGTGCGAATTTCTATGAGGCTGACAATGTCATCATGTATCATGTCCACAATGGTGGTGATGGTGTCCCGGTCCAAACGGTACAAGGTGTGGATCTGCTCAGGGGTTAGATTGAATGGACTGGGTCTGATGCGAGGGATTGGTGGCTGCCTACGAGGTACTACTGGCTGCACTGGTGGTAATTGTTGGGCCTGTCTCACCCTCCTTCTCCTCCTGCGTCTCCTCTGTGCTGCCTGTTGTTGCTGCTGTAGTTGTTGTTGTAGTTGCTGTAGTTGTAGCATTACAGGCATGTCCTCCAGCCCATGATTGTAACAGCTGGTGGTATTATTTTGGTGTGGGAAGGGGTGTGGTCTGTGGGTGTACTCCTTTTATGCTGGGACAGGCTCCATTGACTCCAGCTGTGATGATTGTGTGCACCTGTGGCAGTTGTTGTTTACGGGTGGTCCGCGATGTCTGTATGGCCACCATCGTGCAGGCACTAATTACCGCATTTGGGATGTCGGTAATTGCATGCCCTTGTGAGTTGTGATGTCCTCTAATTACCGGCATCCCGGTATTTACTCCATGAAGGCGGTATGTACGCGCGCGACCCGGTATGAAGGGGCACATACGGGTGGTGGCGGTATTGGCGGGTTGTCAGGTCCTAATAGCCCATACCCGTTAATGATGCCGGTAATACCATTCCGCCTTCCTATTTTCATTACCTCCATTCTCGTAATAAGGCCCCATGTCTCAGCTGAGAGATGCGCTCTGCACTGGCTACCTGTCGAGTCAAGAATCCGGTTTCGATTGCTTACCATCACACAAATGTAGATTGGGTCTTATGCCGGCCTAACCCCGGGAGCTCCTAACTGAAATAACGCAAAGGAGAGTACTGAGATCCAACAATCAGGAGCAACTGAATATTCCTAGATGTAGGACTGTGAAAGCCTCAAAGGGTGCCTTTCATCTTGCATCCCCTAAAGCCTGGAATGACTTACAGATGAATTTAGGTGTATAAAGTCCACAGACCTCTTTAAGAGAAAACTAAAAATGTACTTGTTTGCCTAAACCCGCCTTTTAGACCTAAGAGACTTACCCCATAGCGCCTGCCCACTCTGTTCTTTGTTTGTTTTTGCGTCTGTTGTGCTCTTAAGCCTACGGGTCTATGGCCTGCGCAATACAAATATAAAGTAAATTAAAGGGTCTATTTTAAGGTTTGTCAGATGAGGGGAAGGGTCTCTCCTCACAATTTCTAGAAAAATGTGCATGCTTACAGAATCCTTGCATGCTCACAGCTTGAGTCATTACTGGGTTTATTAAACGGGTCATACGTATGTAGCCAATTATGCAGCGTAGGTACAACCACTTGATGCATTAATAAAAGCACATTTCTATCAATCACGCTTGAAAGCAGAACATACACATATTTTGCCATACATTTAGAATCAAATCTCTTGGAGCACTGATAAAAAATGTCGAAGTATCATTGCTTCATGGTCAGAATGCATTACATCAACAGTTTGTAATTTTGGTAAAAGCAAATGAATAGGGTATCGTTTACATGTTTGTATGATATCAGAACAAAGTTTCACACCAGAAGAGAAGATCTTAACTGCAGGGAAGGTTATGGCACAGTAAGAAAGGGCTCTAGCAGCCAGTGAATGTAAGCACCTGGTTAAGCAAATTAACAAGGGGGTCCTGGGAGTCCCTCTGCCAGACATTAGTCCTGGTTACGAGAGACTTACCCAGAGTCCACTAGTTCAGCTGGAAGCAGCCACATGCTCCAGCGTCTTGAATGCCAAAGCACTGCATAGTACACTGATGGTCCAGCAATTCCACCCATTGTGATAAGACCTAAATATTCAGACTCATATACTTCTTTGAAAGGCTAATTAACTATTATAATGCCTTTGAATGCCAGGACACAAAAACAAAGCATTTACAAGCCGAATTAGCACAAACCGAAGTATGGTATTCTACTGGTACTCCAATAGGTTTGACACAAGCCCACACTTATTTCACATTCAGAATATGTAGTCAGGAAATGCAATTTGGAACTGTGATGGTGTGTACAAAAGGTTTTTAAAGATTCCATTGGGGTACCAATGGTATCTAAAAAGCTTTGGCATAAGGTTTGGAGCATCAAAGAGATAAAACCTCTAGATTGGTTTCTGCATACTAAAGCGCACGAAACTGATTCTGTGCACAGTGCTGGCAATGCTTTAATAGACGGTTTCTGGTGGCAGCTTTTACTCTGTGCATTTAGAAGCATTTAAAGGCCATTGCCCAGAAGAAATCTGTCCTGATGCCAAAGAAATTCCTAACACATAGTCTAAAAGTTAACAGAGTAATTTTACAGCTCCTGTCCTGTTTGCTGTTAAAGCTAACCATTTTTCTGACTATATTTGTGCTGCTTTTCTGACTTTCTTGAAACATCCTGTCTTGTGATGGGCATCCCCACCCGCTCACAGACTCGCCTGTGTTCTGCCACAGCTGCCCCCCCTCCATTTCTCTCTACACTCCAAGTTTCATGCTTTACTGTCATTTTCTCCTGTTTTCAAATTCCATGTAATTGCTAGTAGTTCACAGCAACCTGGAGTGTATCAACGTTCCTGTTTGTCATTCTTGCTGTATTATTAGACTTCTGTCCAAAGTTTAAGTACATGGGGCCTCATTATAAGTATGGAGGTAGCCATGCTGCTTTTAGCAACCCAGACCGCGTACAACGTCCCCTCCACTGTGCAACCTAGCAGTAAGCATGTGGGAATGGGCCCTGGAGAACAATCTACCTCAGTGCCGTCCACCTCCCGGGGGAGGCCAACTTGGAAGCGGACAGGCTCAGCAGGCTGGGAGCGGACAATTACGAGTGGCAATTGACCAACCAGGTGCTGCAAGTTGTATTCAACACATGGGGCCATCCTCAGGTGGATCTATTTGCCTCCTGGAAGAACAGGAAGTGCCATTAATTCACGCCTTGGCAGGGACAAGGCCCGGGCTCCCTGGGTGATGCCATGCAGATTCCATGGGAGGGCATGACAGCCTATGCTTTTCCATCCACACCTCTGATCCCAGGGTACTTCGCAAGGTAAAGGAGGCTTGTCACCTCAGCATCATAGTGATATTGTCAAGGTTAGGCACTTTCGACCCCTCTATCTGATCCCGCCTCTCAGCCCCCTCCTCACCTGAAGTCTCAAGGTCCGCAGGAGGGTTGAGCTTCTTCTTCCACAGGGCTTGTTTCTTCTGTGGTGGATAAGGTCTGCCCCGATAGGAAGCCACCCTGACCTAGATCAGAGAGGTCTGGGGGGGCCTCTCTACCGGAACAAACTGATTGGGGGAAAAAGTCTCTCGGCATAAAAAAAACCCTACAGGCAGCTGGAGCGAAGATGAGGGCGTCAACTTGAGGTAGAGGTGGTATGGAGCCGATGCAGGGAGAAGAGCGGTAGCGGAGAAAGAAAAAAAATAGAAAGGGAGGAGGAAACCCAGAGAAGGCTGCTGGAGCTGGCCTGACAAAGGCAGGGGAAAAAAATAAACAAATACGGAGAAATGAAGATCAGAAGCGACCGGTAGCGGAGGACACGGAGAGAAAGAAAAACACAGAGCGTTTCACCCGAAAGCCTGATGCAAAGGGTTGCAACGTGCAGTCTTCCAGGTGAAATCGAAAGATAAAGACCATTGGCTGCCCGGTCCAGAAAGACTAGACCGTCAATGAGCTACGAGGGAGGAACGTGGTGGGAAGCTCAATGGCCGCCGAGGCGCCATTGAGCCCATACTCGCCACGGTCTGCAACGTGTGACAATATGCCCCCTTCTATTCCTCACAACCCCCGGTTTACCCGGGTGGGTGCGGTGAAACCTCCGAATAAGGAGAGGGGCATGAACATGAGACTCAGGTTCCCAAGAATCTTCCTAACGGGGATAGCCCTTCCAAGCCACCAAGTATTCTAAACACCCGCGTCTAAATCTGGAATCTCGGATGTGGGAGACCTCATACTCATCAGGAACAGACTCGGGAGCTGGGGGTAAGTTGGTTCTCTTATTTCTTGTGATGTTAGGGTCTACTGAGCGAAGTAGAGAAGAATGAAAAACTGGGTGTATGCGACTCAACTTCTTTGGAAGGGCTAATCTAAATGCTACAGGGTTGATATTCTGTATTATCCTAAAGGGTCCCAAATATCGAGGGGAACAGCTTTGTAGGGTGCAGCCAACGAGGTAAGTACTTGGTAGCTAACCACACTCGGTCTCCTTCCTTCCATTGAGGGCAGGGCAGGCGATGGAGGACAGCCTGGGTTTTATACCTTTCCTTAGCAGCAAATAAGCTCTGTTGAGCTGTTCTATGGGCTGTGGCGATTTCTGCCAAGGTAGACTCAATGGTGGGTACATTTGAGGGAGACTTGAAAACCGGAAGAATACCCCGTGGGTGTACCCCGTAAGTACAGTAAAAAGGACTAAGTTTGGTAGCAGAGTGTACAGCGTTATTATAAGCAAACTCTGCAGTGGGAAGAAGGGACACCCAGTTGTCTTGATGTTTGTTAATGTAACACCGAAGGTATTGCTCAAGAGAGGCGTTAAGCCGTTCTGTCTGGCCATTGGTCTGGGGGTGAAAACCTGAAGATAATGCTCTCCTGATCCCCAGATGTTGGCACAAGGCTGCCCAGAACCGGGAAGTAAACTGGCTACCTCTATCAGTGATGATCTTATCAGGTAAGCCGTGTAGACGGAATATGTCCCTAAGGCATACCTCAGCCATTTAAGATGCAGAAGGGATACCAGTGAACGGGGAGAAATGGGCTAGTTTGGTAAACGAGTCCACGGTCACCATAAGGCACATAAAACCTTGAGATACCAGCAAATCTACTATGAAGTCCATAGAAATCTGAGACCAAGGACGAGTGGGTATTTCTGGTTGTTCCAACAAGCCGACCGGTTTGCTAGTGAGAGTCTTACTCTGGGCACAAACGGGACAAGCCTTACAGTACTCCTTTACATCACCAACCAAGGTGGGCCAGAAAAATGAGCGAGAGATCAGCTCTAGGGTACCCCTTTGCCCCCTTTGGCCTGCAGTGGCGTGATCATGGCACCATTCCAAAATCTTCAACTCTAAGGCTCGGGTGGGTACGAACAGTCTTTGATTTACTAACAATAGGCCTCCTGTCCATTGAAGATTCCGTGGAATCTTCTGAGGCACCAATTCTGCCAAATCTGGTGCTGTGGCAGTCCTTACATCCTGCAGAAACGTAGATACTGTGCCTACTATTCTGTTGCATGGAAATAGGTATTCGGTGAGAGGAGTAGCCCGTACCTGAGAAGTATCTCTCCGGGATAAGGCATCGGCTAAACCATTTTGGGTACCCGGGATATATGTGATGATGAAGTCATACTGACTAAAGAAATGTGCCCAGCGGGCCTGTCTGGAGTTAACACATTCCATGCCCCGGAGGATCTTCAGATTCTGGTGATCCGTATGCAGTATGAATGGATAAGCGCTACCGTGTAGTAGGTGCCTCCATTCTTCACAGGCAGATTTGAGCGCTAGCAACTTCTTTTCAATCACGGAATAATTCCTTTGGCTTGTAGACAAAGTCTTTGAAAGATATGCTACCGGGTGCTCCTTGCCCCCGTTTTCCTGAAGTAAAACGGCCCCCAATGCTTCAGTGGAAGCGTCAGCCTCAACTACAAACTGTTTGCCCTGGTCAGGCTGACACAGGATATGAGCAGAACAAAACAACTTCTTTAGTAGTACAAACGCGTGGTTAGCTTGCTCTGTCCATTCAAAGGGTTTAGCATCCTTCTTGAGTAGAGAAGTGATGGGCAACACAATTTGGGAGAAGTGGTCTATGAATTTACCATAGAAGTTAGCCAAACCTAAGAATCGTTGGACTTCCTTCGGCTTGGTGGGAGTAGGCCATTCAAGGATGGCAGAGACCTTCTTGGGTTCCATAGTTACTCCTTCCTTAGAAAGGATGTATCCCAGATACGGAACTGAGGTGGACATAAAGATGCATTTCTCGGGTTTAACGAAGAGGCTGTTAGACTGGAGCCGTTGTAAGACTGTCCTGAGATGTTGGGAGTGCTCTTGTGGGGTACGGGAAAATACCAATATATCATCTAAATAGACGATATTATTGAGGAACAGGACATCTGAGAACAAGCGGTCCATAAACCGTTGAAATATGGCCAGTGCGTTAACAAGACCGAAAGGCATCACTCGATATTCATTTAGCCCGAATGGGGTCCGAAACGCGGTATTCCATTCATCCCCTTCGCGGATGCGAAGGAGATGGTAGGCACTCCGTAGATCTAATTTTGAAAAGATCGTCGAGCCATGCACAGCCTCCAGGATATCACTGATGAGGGGCATGGGATATCTATCCCTAATTGTAACCTTATTGAGTCCTCGATAGTGAATACTTTGCCTCAACTCAGAGGAATCACGCTTGGGGATGAAGAATAGCGAGGCACCAGCGGGGGATTTTGAAGGTTGTATCAAGCCATTGGTCAAATGGGAGTCAAGGTACGAGCGTAAGACCTTCTTTTCTGTAAGGGACAAGGGAAACATTCTCCCAAACGGTACCAGAGCATCTTGGGTAAGGTCAATTGAGCAGTCCTCAGGTCTATGTGGAGGCAGTTCTAGGACGGTCTTGTCACTGAAAACCTCTTAACACTCTAAAAGTTCAGATGGAAGGTAGCAAATATCGCATGCATTAGTTGGTTCTGAGGAGATGACTCATAACTTCTTGGGGTTGGTGTGGTAGGCAGTGCTCCTTGAAATACTCTGATTCAAAAGTCATGGTGTTTCTTGCCCAATCTATGTTTGGGTTGTGCTTCCTCAACCATGGAATTCCCAAGATTACTGGAAAGTGGGCTGCTCGAATAAGATCGAACTTCAAGAACTCTGAATGCTGCTGTATCATGACGGTCAGCTGCTCTGTAGTGTGGGTGATGGGACCGGAGGACAACGGAGAACCATCTACACCCTCCACCTTCTGAGGATCTCCTTGAGGTACTAAGGTAAGACCTTGATGTCCAGCCCACACCGTGTCCATAAAGACTCCCGCGGCTCTGCAGTCAACAAGGGCCAAGGTGGAGAGTTGTTTTTGGGGTGTTTGTAAGTTGATCGAAACCACCATTAGGCTGGAATCCATAGCGTCGGATTGCGGCGTGATGGCTAATGTAACATAGGGACTCGGATCAAAACCCCGAGAGCGCGTCCCCTCTAGCTCCGAGGTCTGTCGTTTTCCACCCTGCGTGGAGGAACTTCGGGACAATTGCGGAGAAGATGGTTATTGGATCCACAATACATACAGAGTCCCGTATCACAACGTCTCTTTCGCTCTTCCGGCGTCAACGGAGCTCGAGCAGAGCCGAATTGCATGGGTTCTTCTGTGTTGCTGGCCGATGGCTGCAAAAAGAGAGGGGGGGCTGGAGGGGTTTGCTGAACTGGGTTGCGGTGCTTTCGCCTTTCGCTCCGCCAGTCACTCAAACGATACTCTATCTGGAGTGCAATGGACATTAGATCCGTGAGGGTCGTGGGTCGAGCAATACGCGCCAATTCATCCTTTAATTCTTTTTTAAGCCTCGGCGAAAGATAGTTACTGCGCTTGTTCTGGCCACCCTGCATCAGCGGCCAGGCGCTTAAAGGTTGAAATATAGGTACGCAGGTCGTTACTACCTTGTTGGACATCGAGCAACTCTTCTGCAGCGACGTGGGTAATCTCTGCTTGTTCAAACGTCTGCTTCAATAAGGTCAAAAAGGCACTGTAATCCTGGAGTACCGGATTGTTTTCAGTCACCAGAGGGGAGGCCCAGGCCAATCCATTACCTGTCATATTTGAGATCATGAATCCCACCTTAGTGTGAGCACTAGAAAATGTGTGGGGACGAAAGGCAAAGTAAATGGCAAGGGGCTCCAAAAATTCCTTAAGTCGTTTGGGAGATCCATCAAAGCTGCCTGAGGAAAGGGCCATAGGAGGGTCATCTGTTTCCCGGGGTCCCGAGCTGAAACCATCTGCCTTAGCTTCTCATTTTCGACCTTAATATTCTGCAATTCAATGTTAATTCCTTGTACGGCTGTAACCAGCTCCTGGATTTGCTCAGGTGTAGCCATGCTGCTTTCTCGCCGTTGCAAACTGTCAAGGTTAGGCACTTTCGACCCCTCTGCCTGATCCCGCCTCTCAGCCCCCTCCTCACCTGAAGTCTCAAGGTCCGCAGGAGGGTTGAACTTCTTCTTCCACAGGGCTTGTTTCTTCTGTGGTGGATAAGGTCTGCCCCGATAGGAAGCCACCCTGACCTAGATCAGAGATGTCTTGGTGGGGGCCTCTCTACCGGAACAAACTGATTGGGGGAAAAAGCCTCTCGGCATAAAAAAAACCCTACAGGCAGGTGGAGCAAAGATGAGGGCGTCACCTTCAGGTAGTGGTGGTATGGAGCCAATACAGGGAGAAGAGCGGTAGCAGAGAAAGAAAAAAAATAGAAAGGGAAGAGGAAACCCAGAGAAGGCTGCTGGAGCTGGGCTGACAAAGGCAGGGAAAAAAATAAACAAATACGGAGAAAAGAAGATCAGAAGCGAGCGGTAGCGGAGGTCACGGAGAGAAAGAAAAACACAGAGCGTTTCACCCAAAAGCCTGATGCAAAGGGTTGCAACGCCCAGTCTTCAGGGTGAAATCGAAAGATAAAGACCATTGGCTGCCCGGTCCAGAAAGACTAGAACATCAATGAGCTACGAGGGAGGAACATGGTGGGAAGCTCAATGGCCGCCGAGGCACCATTGAGCCCATACTCGCCACGGTCTGCGACGTGTGACAGATAGTGCCCTGGTGGCTGGCAAGACCGTGGTTCTCCGAATTGCTCAGCCTCACGGACAGACCACCCATTCACCTTCCACTGGGCCCAGAACCTCTCCTTTCCCAGCTGGGGGGGGCAGAGTTCTCGACCCTGCTCCTCAGAAGTTAGCCCTCGCAGCGTGGTTTCTAAGCAGATCACCCTCAAGCACCTGAGCCTATCTCAGGCTAACTTGGAGATCATCCAGGGCGCTAGGAGCAAGGCAACTAGGAGCCTATACAAGAGTAAATGGAGCAGGTTCTGTCATTGGGCAGATGCTAAGGAGATCGACCCCCTGACGTGAACACTGGACGATGTGTTCTCTTTCTCGGCACACCTTTCCCACTCAGGCCTACAGGTGGATACTTGTTGCACCTATCTGGCAGCCATAGAGCCTACAGAAATTCCAACCTGTTGTCAAGAAACATCTGGCGGGCCTGTCTAGGCTTTACCAGCACATCAAGAAGCCACACCCTGTGTGGGACCTCAATGTGGTATTGGGCGCAATGGCACACAAACCCTTCTAGCCAGTGGTGTCCGCAGACATAAGGCTTGTCACCATTAAGACAGCTCTTCTAGAAGGACTCACCTCTGCACGCAGAGTCAGCGAGATCCAGGCTCTGGTGGCTTCAGAACTCTATACCACATTCCACATGGATAAGGTGGTCCTGCAGACTCACCCAGCATCCCTACCTAAAGTACCTTCTGCGTTCCATCTAAAGGAGGAAATAGTCTTACCTACATTCTTCGCTGACCCCAAGGACGAGGCTCAGAGAGTTCTGCACTGTCTCGATGTCAGATTCAATCTGGATAGGACCAAGGGCTTCCGAAAGTCGGACGCTCTCTTTGTCACCTTTGGGGACTCCAGGCCCGGTTATCGGACATCCAATGCTTCCATCGCAAGGTGGATGGTTGCGGCCATCAAAGGGGCCTATGAGGGGCAGCACAAGCCACTTCCAGCCCAGCAGCAGGTTCCGTGGCAGGTCCTAAGCAGGGCAGCTACCTAAGCCACCCCTTCAGCTTTCTGTAAGCACTACTGTTTGGACGCCGGCTCTTAGACAGACGCGGCCTTCGGACAGGCAGTTCTAAGGAACTTGTTTGCTTATGGAGGGTCTCCTCTCCACCCATGGGCTACATTCAGTTGTAATCGTCCACACAGTATGGAGGAAAGGGGACGGGACGTAAGAGTAATTACAAGTTACTCACCGTAGTGACTAACATACTCTTAGTCCCCTTTCCGTCATACGTCTCACCATCCACCCCCCTAATAATACTAGTGCCATTTGGCAATTATATATATTGTCAACATGTCAATGGGGATTGAGGAGTGGTGCCGGTGGGCAGAGTCAGGGGAATGCATGCTCCCAGTTCCGCAACCCTGTGCGCCTCTGAATTTAAAGGGAAGAAGGTTTTTCTGGTGAAAAAGGTTCTGTATCCCATCCCTAGGAAGGGACGCCCATACAGTATGGAGGAAAGGGGACTAAGAGTATGTTAGTCACACGGTGAGTACATTGTCATTTTTTCATTTTTTTATTTATTTATTGGCAATTAGGCTTTGCATGAAACCTTTTCACCCTTCAATGTCATCACATAAGTCAGCATCAAAAAACATAAAATGGTACAAAGTGATTATAACAATTTACATTTATACAGTTTGCACTGCATAGTAAAACATGGTTCAAAGCTTTAAAAAAAGAAGAATTACAAATCCATGCTGTTAAAAACACAGCCACTACACATTCGTGATACTGAAAACAATTGGTTAAATCAATATTCTTTAAAAATCTAAACACTGACAAAACTATATCTGTGTGTGCACTACTGCAAATAGTAGCTCACCAGTCTTCAGCTGTGTAGGTACGATATTGAAATAAAAAATGCTGGAAGTGCAAGTGTCTCAAATGGGAGAGCATAGGACAAGACATCACCAGATGTTGTAGCGATCGTATAGTGGACGGCACTTCACAAAAACGGCAGAAACATGCACTACTATCCAGTTTGAGGCGGGGGCCCAGAACCTCTTTGTGGGATAGAGATTCAAGCGTACTGTTAAAAATTGGTGTCGCCACATAGCGTTTGGGAAACGTTTAAGCTAATTGGGTTTAGTTCCCGAATTAAAATGATATAACAGTTTATACTGTTTGCATTCCTGCTCTGTGCCCACTGTGAGACAGGCATGCTATCAAGTGAGGCACAGATTCAAATGGGTTTGTTTGAAAAAACGTTATTTACTAAGGTTTTTGGGTTGCCTGATTGGCCCTAATTCTAAATGGATAATTCCCTTAACTGATGTTTCTAATGGCGGTCGTTGTCTAATAATCCAAATAACAAGTCTGTCTATGTGATAGGAAGTCTTTTCAAAGCAAGAAAATAGTGGTTCAACAAAAAGTGGAAACCAAGGTTGGTTTCAGGTGGTCTTCTCACCAAGTGCTATTTGGTCAATGTCACACAAAGGAGTTCAATTAACAGGGCTGTTCGCAAGACCTTCTCCACAAGTCCCTGGTAGTTATCCCAACTACCTTCAGTTTCTTTAAGTTCCTTGAGGTTCCATTCCCTAAGCTTCAGCTTATTCAAAGTTTCAAAAACACCATGGTACATTTGTAACACAGTTCCTTTTGTAAGCTTCTCGGGCTTCCCTTCCCCACGTGTCAATCCTTTCAACAATACAACAAAACGAACATGTCTATAACTTGGTTGGGCCTCTTAGGGTTCCCTTTGCCAATCTCAGGCCTCTTTCCATCCTTTACTCACAAAGTCACTGTTATCAGGATGCCTTTTTTTGATAGGCCTCTGAGGGTTCCTTTTCAAAGCTTAAGGCATCTTCTTATCGTGCCCCTGGCACATGTTCTTTATTTTCTCTGTGCTACCTCGCTCCTTCCTTTGCTTTTTCACTGGCCCCTCTCTCGTTACGGGCCACTCGCTCCCTTGGGTTGCCTTTTCCTCGTGCCCCTCTCTTGTTACGGGCCACTCACACCCTGGGGCTTCCTTTTCTCTCACTTTATACTTTGATCGGTCTGTTGCTCGCTTTCCACTCCAGTCTGCTTTTTCACTTTACACATCACTTTTGCTCTCAGCTTGTCTTGTGCTTTCAGCCTTTTATGCTTTCTGCTGCACTTTCAGCTTTCATGCTCTCTGCTTTTCTTTTGCTTTCAGTGGCAATTCCGCTTTCATACTTTCCTTTCTTTGCAATTTGCAATTTCATGCCGCTTTCACTGTCCGTGCCTTTCTCCCACTCCCCTCTCATCCAAATGCACGCTCTTGAGTTTCTCTCACATTCTCCACAAAACGTACCTGGCAGCGTTGTGTTGAGAGGCGGTCCTTCCAGTAATTGCAGGGTTGAGGTCAGGGTCGGCACTGGCCCCAAGGGAACGAGCAATATCCTGGACCTGGCCTACAGAATGCAGGCAGCGCTTCTCCGGCTCCGTGGAGGCACGGCTCTCTCGCCACGCTGAATCCCACACACACCGTGGCAGCGTCTCCACATGCTGTCCTCTTCCAGCTCGGAGCTCATGCTTCTCTCTGCTCCTGGGCTCCAGTGCTCCGGACTGCATCCCCAGCTCGCTCGCATATGTGTGCATGAGTCCACCTTTTATAGTGAACAAATCTGTCAGGTGTGAATAGTTACCATTGAGTGCCTGGCCCTGCCTGACCTTATTAGTGGGACAATCTGAGTTCTTTCTAGGGTAGGTTACTCTTTCTTTCCCCATGTTATTTCTATCGGTAATCTCAGCTGATCTTAGTGGCATCCTCCTCATCTCAGTATTTGTTGGAAATGGGGGGGGATGAGGTGAGATTGTAAACATTCCCTTGAGGTTAAGGTAGAGTGTTTAAAGGGATAACAGGATTTCGGCTGAGCTCTGATCATCCTATCAGGGTATTGACAGGGGGTATAAGAAACTCTCCTGATTTGTTCTTCCCCATAGCAGGAAATTGTCCCGTTCTTCAGGTCTGCTGAAGACCTATGTGCATAGGGTTTTAGGTGGTTTTCCCTATGATTTGGAGAGAATGGATAAGTCTTGCACTCGGTGCTCTGATCCTATGTTACGTGTGCCTTCCTCCCTTTCCCTCTTGGGTAATTAGCTGCTTCCCTTCTCACTCTGAGGCCATGATGGATAATGCGAGATCTAAGGATCTTGCTACCTGGACTTGGGTTATGAGAATCAACATATCCCAAGAAAGCATCTGGGACTTCCTCCTTCACCACTATCTGGTTAGAATACTGTGTCTCTCCTAGGGTATTCTCCTGAGGGCAACCCTGGTCTCCCCTACTCAGGTGATCCTCCCTCGCTTGTCCACCCATATGGTTGGTATCCAAAAGCGATGTTCCTCCTCTGGCCACCTGAATAGAGGATTATCGGGGTCTATATGGGAGAATACCCCCCGGTTTCTCACACTACCCAATCCTTCCACTATAATTTTTGCTTCAGCACCATTGGGTTCTCAATTAACAATTCTTTACTGGCATCCACAGATGCAATGATCTTAAGGCAACACTCCTCGCACTCAAATAACAATTTCTCTTTTTTAATCCTAAGGGCTGTATTTAAAAAAGCAAAGAGTACATTTCTTTCCGGCACCAAACATTTACTATAAAATGACAGTAACCTCCACTGAACCATGGCCTTTAGGGATAACAGTCCTAATTCAAAGCAGATTCATGAAATGAAAACTTCCTGGGGTAACCTCAGGACTTTCCTCCAGAATTGCCCCTCTAAAATCACCCACATATTGGAAAAGGGTGTAAGAGCGATCTCAGCACCATATGTAATAGTAGGCGCCACTTTCAATTTATAAAACTGCACTGACGGTACTAGCGAGGACCTCACAAATGTATTAGTCAATCTGGTGCCTTGGGTGGCTAAAACAGCCTTTTTATGCTTAGATGGGCCTGACGTGACTCACTATTACTGCTGCACGTCAGGCAGAAACCCAAGTAAATTAACAAGGAGACCCTCTCCAAGGCAATATGTTTATAATACCAATTAAGATGTCTGTTCTGTTTTTTCTTGCCAGAACACAAAAAGCATCAACTTAGACTTAGCTACATTTACCACCAGATCATTCTGACCCAATAGTACTAAATCTCCTGTTACACACAGATGTTTTGGTCTCACACCGTCATACCATTGAGGTTCCATACCTGCCCCATACCAGGCATACTGCTCCTCTTAGCACCTTTTTCACATGCAATGGCCAGCTATACACTGGTTTGCCTTCATGGCTGGGCTTCTCTTTCCCAGCACATAGCATATTTCCCTCCTGAACCGACCACGGTTTAACACACATCAGCCAATCAAACCTCTCTTTATCCTCCAGCTTCTTCTATATTCAGAGCTCTATTTCGCTATTCTTCACCTCTACCCTCTGTGCCCGTCCTAACCATAGAATACACACACAGGAATGGCACTTCATACCTCTCTTATCAACTTTAAATGATCCACTCCTGGAACTGTGTGGGAGATTGTCGTAGGCCTCTCAACAATTTTCTCCTTCCTAGAGCCACACACGCTTGCCATCGCACAACCTCCATTAACACTATTCACCTTCTCCATCACTCAGTTGGTTTGGGTCTAT
Organism: Ambystoma mexicanum; assembly: GCF_040938575.1. Lineage (NCBI taxonomy): Eukaryota > Metazoa > Chordata > Amphibia > Caudata > Ambystomatidae > Ambystoma > Ambystoma mexicanum. The sequence continues at coordinate 413,011,402 of NC_090934.1, read as the reverse complement.
GATGATTTCTCAAATTATTTTGCAGAGCAACAGATTCAACACATTTCTTTAGCTGATTTTACCACTTTTTATAATTGCAAAAAATGAGCGATGGTGCCATGCACCTCTCCACCACCCCATGCTATATCCCTAATCGAAACATACCATCTAAATTTGTGTGGTAAAAACAATTGAAAATAAAATGCCAAAAATGGGTAATACCATTGGTTTGTGGATGGTACAGTGCCCTCTGTTTGTGTTTTAGCCTACATCTCTCTAGAAACCTGCACTTTTCCTCACACACAAATTGTAGCCCTTCACAACTGCCCTCACACTGTTTTCCATGCACCAACTTCACCTCTATCCATCGGGTACACAAGCCAACAAGGACTGCAACAAAATGTCCCTGACAGTCCCCCTACACAGGGGACCCAACTTGTCCACCACCACATTTTCTCATATACCATTTCCAATGGTATCTAAGGTTGTTCCCTCGTACTGCTCACCTTGGCCGACTCTTCGCACTCCATACATTCCCCGAGAGCCCATTCCACACATATTTTGACCCAGCCACCAATAATGAGCATTTAACAGTGCTTTTGTCCCAGTCATTCCTATGTGCCCTTCATGAGCAATAGTGATTAGCTCCCTTAACCCACTCGGTACTACCACTCTTCTAGATCAGTACAACAATCCACTTTCCACATTCTACTCATCTCGTACCTCACTTCCCCATCAATTGGGAAAGACTTTCCTCAACCACCTATTCACTGCAAACTGTGTTACCCTCTCCACCGTTTTGCAATTCTTGCATTTGTCCATTAAATCGTTGCGGCCTATAACACTGTTGTAAGTCAAATAAATCTGCCAACCCACCCCTCTTCTTCACAACCTTCTTCCACTGGAACTCTAGACTAGTGATCCGCAAATGAATTCTGCCGTGAGGTCACAATCTTCACAAAAAAATGATGACACTGTAGGCGCGTCACCCATCCTGCCAGGCACTTTGATACCTTAACACTGCATTGGTCTCAAAAATCATCTTCAGCTGTCTTTACTCCATTCGTAGTACAAACGTACTTCCCCTGTTCTAAATTTCTCCATTGCCCACGTGCTTCTTTCCCTTTTAGGGAATATGTTTTTCTAGTCCCTTGAACATATGTAAGCAATTGCAATCACAATTTCACCACATGTTCTTTCTTCTGAGACACAACAGCCTACAAGCCTCTATCGATAGCACCCGTGGTCAATGTTGCCACTTTCTAAGTGTCACATTGGCCCAAAGGGGCAGTCAAATTAAATGTTTTCTTAATCTCATCAAATTTTTTGGAGCAATCTCCATCCTATACAAAATCTGACTTCCCTTTTAACACGCTCCTCATGTGCCGCAACGTCTCTGTACAGTTCTTGATGAACTTTTGATAAAATTCCACCAACCCTAGAAGCGATTGGAGTTCACTTCTCGTTCCATTGAGGCTTGGCATTCATAATAGCATGAATCAAATATTCCTTTTTTATAACACCTTTTGCTGATATGTTGTTCCCTATGTATTTTACCTCCTGCCTACTAAAAGAATACATCTCCTTCTTCCTTCAGCCCTCTCTCTTTCAGAATACTTAGTGCTGCTTCTAGCATCACATCATGTTCTTTCATCGCCGTTCCACTGATCGAAACATCATCTTGGAAACAATGTACATTACTGACCCAATTGAAGACTTTATTTATCCCTTTCTGGAAGACGGACCAGGTTGACATTAAACCAAACGGCATCTGCCTATGATGGAATACACCTTTGTGTGATACAAATGCAGTCAAAGAACGAGAGGTGGGATGGAGGTCCACCTGATCATATGCGGAGGTCAAATTGAGCTTGCAGAACATCTTCCATTCATCAGTCTGACAAAGCATCTCTCCCATGTTCAGCAACCATGCATCTATTCAGCTGGTGTAGAGCCACAGAAAACCTTCTCTTGCAGTTAGAATTTTGCATTGCTACTACAGGTGACACCTGTTGCCCCCCCCCCCCCCGTGGGCCGTACCACGCACATCAAATAGTATACAGGAGCCAGTCTCCAGTCCAACCTTCCTTTTATTCACTTGTCTACATAACTGACTCCCTCTTCCCTTGCCTCTCCCTTTCCTTCCGCTTCCCGCTTACTCCCATAGTCTTTAGCCCTTTCCCTTAAAGGGACTCTGTCCTTATTCCCTCACAACACCTTCCCCCCACTTAACATGATATTTCCCGGGCTACATTTGTTCAATCAGCCGTTGGGGTCTCCTTATGGTTCGATGAGCCCTGCTAGGTTGCTCGTGGGTCTCACCAGCATTTCCTCGCTGTGGTGCTTCGCATGTCTCTCCACTCTCTACTCCTTCCATCTCGATCGCTGCATCTTTCGTTGGTTCAGGTTCCTCCAGGCATAGCTCGTGGAAGAGGGAGGCATTTGGTGTCATTCCTCTGTGGTCCTTTATCGTGGTTATCACTCGTTCTTTGTCCCCTGTGACACAGAGGGGAACTGCGCGGTATGTCCTTTCTTTAGCTTTCTTTGTATTTCCCGTATCTTGTTCAGGCGTGTGGTTCTTTACTTGGGTGACTTCGAAAGATCTGTGGTGGATGTTGATGAGGGCGCTCTGTAGTGCCGTCCGATGACTGAGACGTTTGTGCCCTGTGGCGGGACTCGGTGCCATGTGGATGGCAGCGGGTCTTCTGCGGTTTTCACTGGTTGGGTCGCAGCGTGACTGTGCCTTTGGCTGTACCTTTGTCTGTGCTGTCCCCCACTGGAATACATGGGCTTGGGACTTGCCAGGGGGTATGCTTGTTCATTGCTGATGTTGATTGTGGCTTCTGCGTCCCCCCCTTGTTTCGGCAGTAAGGTCCCCGGTGGTTTAACTCCGGGTGGAGAGGGTGTTCATGCCTGGGCGAGATGGCCCTCTCAACGGCAGTCTGTGCCACCAGTGGTACCAGGTATCTCTCTTGCGGCTGTGGTGCCTGGATCCCTCGTGTATTGACCAGGCGTCTGGCCCTCTTGATGGGTCAGGACCTCTAGCCGGGCTTGGTGGTGGTGTAGGTCGGCATGCAGGGTTTGTAGGCGGTCTCACTCTGCACATCGCCTGAAAGTGGCTTTCTTGGCCACATCGCCGGCATCTCCGTCCGATGGCCGGGCATGGTCTGCGTGGAACCTCCAATCTGCACCTGTGACATTGCCTCTCGTTCAGGGTTTGGTGTCGTGGGTTTCTGAGTCCTTGTCTTCTCCTTGGTCTTGTAGGCCCAGGGTATCCCGGCTGTCCTACTGTGAGGGCCACAATCTAGTCACTTTGGTTTTTATTTTCAATGGTGGCTGACTGTGCGTCCACTCGCTCATACGTTCTTGCCAGGTTGAGTATCTTTGTAAGGAGAGGGGCCTTTTGAGAAGGTGTTTCCTTAGTGTTGACCAGGTACACCCTTCAATGATCCTCAGTCGTATTGCCTCCTCATCATTGAAGTTGTCAAAGTCACAGGTGCTTATTTTCTGCTGGAGATGGATGACAAACTCATCAATGGTCTCACGTGGAAGCTGCACGCGTTGATTGAATGCGTAGCATTCATAGTCCTTATTGGTGTGTACAATCCTTGTCGTTGACTGCTGCGAGGAGGCGTTGGTATGTGTTCCTTTACTGCGCAGGGATCATATTTATGATCCCTTTGATCTCTTTTCCTGACAGGTTGGTGAATATGGCTACTTTGTTTGGTGGGTCATGGTCGCCTATTGCCCGCATGAAGTCCTCAAACTCTTCGACCCATTCTTCCCACCTTTGGCTTTGATCATGGTGCGGGTGGAGGGCGAACGGGTCGGGCCGTTGACGGGGCATGGGAAGCAGGCCCCCTATTGGCAAGGGCACATGCTCCCACGTTGACAGCTTGTTGTGTTAGGTCTCCCATCTCGTTGAGGCCTTGCAGGTCACTTGCGGGTGTTACAAGCCTATGTTTGGTTTGCTGGCGGTGTTCAATTGTAAGGTCGTATGCGGCCATATCAGCCCCATGTAGTGCGGGGCGCTGGAGGTATCCAGGCCTTGTAGGGGCCACTGCCCATTGTGGCTTGTGTGGGCTGTTGGTGGCTTGGCAGGATGCTGTGCAGAGCAGAGAGGCCTTGTCACCTCCAGTAGCTGATATGTCTGTTGCACCTGCAATTGTGTGGTGGCGTCATGAGTGGTACGTTGCTACTCTTGATGACTTGCGTGGTGGGGCCTCTGTGCTGGCTGGTGATGGTGGGCCGGGTACCTCGCCTGTGCTTTGGACCTTGCACTGGGGTGTGCGGCTGCTTGGTTGCCCAGTGCCTCTCCGCGGGCCTTTCCCTGTTCCTGTTTGTTGCTTTCCCCCCTGTCCCTCGTGGTGCGGCTTTTCTGTGTTTTTGGGTCTCGAACTGCCTTGTACGTTCTGTGGCAGCATTTAATTCTGTGTGGGAGTGCAGTGCAATGGGTGCTGCCTGCGTGATGTTCCGAAGGCACACATGGTGCTGTGTGTGTATGGTCCACACATAGTGTAGGAAGGGGTTTCTGCTGTCTGTGCAGCTCCGTTCATTTGTTGCAACAAGCGTCATGGAGCTCTGTGTATCATGCGCGCCTCCTCTCACCTCATTCGCGGCTGGTCCATTCCTCTGGGCGGTCTCCTGTGGGCCATGTAGTGGGTCTGCTGGCTGCGGTGATATGGCGATCCTCATCTGCCCCTCCTGTTCACTGGCTTGAGGTCGCACTTCAGGTGGCGCACCGCTGGGCTCACTTCTCTTCTGGTTGGTGTACTTGTCGGGTCTCAACTCCAATGTTTCTCCCTCTGCTGCTGGCCGTCGTTAGGCACAGCTCCACCTCCACTACCGGTGCTGCTGGGCACTTCCAGCCCGTCCTTCTGCTGGCTGTATGCCACCCGCTGTGGAGGCACTCTTTCCTGCGTTGGATGGTCCGTCCTCCAATCTGCTGCCCCGTGCCACTACGGGTCTAGCCGGCTTCTTCACCCCCGTGGTGCGGGCTGCTGGGTTCTCCTTTCCCGCTGCACTGCATGGGCGTCACAGGTCTTCTCTGCTGCTGGGTCGGGTCCACTGCACCCTCCCCTCTGCTGAGCATCTTCTTGCTGCAGTGATGCTGCAGCAGTTGGGCCGTCCTAGTCTGCTGCTCCTCCGTCTTCTCACTGCAGGGTGCCCCTGATCCTCCACCGTTCCGGCTGGTGCTGGCTCGCTGCACCTAAACTGCAGGGCACATGTTCCTCCGACGCGGCTCTTCAGAGTTGCAGGCCCCTCGTGGCTGTCACATCTGCTCACTACTGGGCCTTTGCAGTCGGTCTCGCCAGTTCCACCTCGTCATTGCTGGGCACACCAGTCCCTCCTGTTCCACACTGCTGGGCTCGGCTCATCAGCCGTTCCTGTCCTCTTCCTTCGCTCTGTCCCTCGCCGCACTTCTTACACGGTGCGTCTCCCCTGGCTGGAGACCTCGTTCCTCTGCTGCGCTCTTCCTGCTCTCCTGCTGCTGGCCTCGTAATTGCAGGGTGCTACCTTCATGGTACTGCTGGTGGTGTTCGTTTCCCTTTGTCGCCAGTTGTTGCCCCCCCCCTTGGGCCATACCACGCACATCAAATAGTACGCCGGAGCCAGTCTCCAGTCCAACCTTCCCTTTATTCACTCTTCTACATAACTGAACTCCCTCTTCCTTTGCTCCTCCCTTTCCTCCTGCTTCCCACTCCCACCCATAGTCTTGAGCCCTTTCCCTTAAAGGGGCTCTGTCCTTATTCCCTCACAACAACACCCTTGCTATAGCCCCCCTTCCTCTCTCTATTAACTCTTTCTCACATAGTTTATCCAATTCACACTTTAAAGTTGCCCTTAACACTAATCGAGTTGCTAGCAGATCGTCTGCCACAGGCATAGCCCTCTTTTTCAATACGATTTTATGCACCAATCTGTGCAGGTTTCCTATTTCTTTTGACTACACACTAGGGTATCCTTTTATTTCTTTTGCACCCTCATAGTCTCCTTCCACCTGTTGCCCCTGCCCATTTATATTGGGGTTGAGACTAACAGCAGGCACACATGCAGATGCCCTGCACAAGCCCTGATGAATGTGGCCCACTTATTTGCACCACAGAAACCGGTCGGCTAAGAGAACGACTCTAACCTAGTGCATAACACGTACCGCACAGTTCTAGTTCGTTCAATTTGAGGCAACCCTGTTAAAAGCATTCAGGGACCCCTTCTCAATCCGAGGTGACTTACCTCAAGAGAGACTGTCGTTGAAGAAAACTCTTCACAATTTTAACTAACTTGTGTTTGCACCTGCCTACCCAGAGAAAATCCAATAAAATTAATGTTTATCTTCATCTGGGGGGCAGCCAACACATGCCAAAGCCAAAGCGGTGGAGCATGTGTCTTTTAGCACAACACAAGTGCATTAAGAGACTATTCGGAAAGCGCAATTAGGCATATTGGCTTTTCTTTGTCAAACCCTCTACAATCGATAGGACTGTGTTGTTATTATTAGTGTGAAAACGAAATTGGGCAACACACAGTTGCATTACCCTAAAAATAGTCCTCCTTTTGATTTGGTTTATCGTCCCTGTGTAGGACCACTTGCTGGCGCAAAGCTGCGTTTTCGGTCATCAAGGATTGGACTTCTAGGGTTAGTCCCTGTAATGCTGCAACCAGCTCTTGATACTGCTCAAGGGAAGCCATGTGTCTGTCAGGGCGTTGTATTCTGTCAGAAGGTTGAACCTCACCACCCTTCTCCTCACCTGTGGCTTCCTCTGGTTTATCCTTGGAGTGCTTGGAAGGCCTTCGGGGACTCCTGGTGTCTTCCTTTGCGGGCTTGTCTCTGGACTTCCTATCGTGCAAGTATGGCCTGGCTCCCTCGGAGGCCACCTCGACAGGGAGTGGGACCTGTCTCGGGGGGCCCCGAGGAGCCAAGGTCCCGCAACAGGGAAAGGACTGATGGACAGTAAAAAACCCTGTGTAGTCTTCCGGAGATCGTGACGAATATTATGCTCTCCAATGGTAGATGTGGCTGTTCGTGATCCGGAGTGAACCAGGAAACCGTGGATCAGGTAAGACTGACCGTCCTCCAATATGGATACGGCTTGAGGAAAGGAGGCAGGATCCGATCCATGGGATAATAGGCAGGACGTAGGTAAGCAGATAATGAGAGGTGCTTCGTGAGAAAAGAGAAGAGGGGTAACCCCGGAACGGGGAAACGTTCCGAACCCAGAAGATATGGTACGGATAGGAAGGAAGCAGAAAAGTCCCCACTTACCAGATACGGCAAGATCCACGAAATGCACAGGGAGGAACGCGTAGAAACGCGAGAATGGCGGCTAGCCGCTAGTGTGAATGACAAGACGCCGAGCGAAGAAAAGTTAAAGAAAGTGAAACGGACGAGCGCCGTGAAAGGGAAAGGGGAAGAAAGCAAAGCCAGCAAGCGCAAGGGTACGCGGGCGAGGGAGAGAACTGCAGAAGGCACAGGAGGTGGATAAACAGAGTTAGTCGAGCGCTGGTATCACGAAGGAATCACACAGATACAACGCGCTGAGAGGGGGGCGTGGCTTGCTTAAATAATGAAGGCGGCCATGTTGGATGAGGGCTGGCCCGCTAGCAGAAGGTTCACCGCGGCGTAATCTTCCACTTCTGCCATAGCTTCCATGGGTGGATCCTGACAGAAGAGGGCAGGAAGCACTCCAGAGGTGGTGAGGAGGCCCCCTGGGGCAACCTTGGAGTGAGTGTGCAAAGCGCCCTGAGGTGGACCCACCAGATACCACAGCAGAGTGGGGGTTGGGGGCTGGCAAGGGAGGGTATCCTGCCTAAAATTCCTCATCCAAAGGATGCAATAGACGCAGAGAGACATTTGGAGCTGTAGCTCCTGAGGAGCATCTGGGAAGCCAGGTGGGTGTGCAGCCCAATTGTACGCCGTAGAGCCAGTGGAATGAGACTGTAAAATGCAGTGAGGGTCCTTGTTTGGGAGACCCTGAAATATATTGTTTAGTAGGTCCAGTGGAATGTTGACGGGCAGTGCAGCACCCCCAGGATAGTGGAAGCTCAGAGAGAAGGGGACCATTTGATCTTGCACTGTACATCGAGCATAGGGATACAAGCCTAGGGGCCAAGGTGGTAGAGGCCAGTTACAATGGTGAAAGGCCAACAGAAGATTGACATATATACAGACCCCAAAAGTAGGCAGCAGAAGCATGAGGAGGCAGGCCAGACACCAGAGGGTGCAGTTACTGGGGGATCTGGGAGGAGGGGTGATGCAGAAAACCCTTATGGAGGCCATTCAAGCCACAAAGGCTTCCCTTAAAGGGAACATTAAAGACGTAGGGGTGGATATATCCCTTATAAGAGCAGATTTAAGATAAAAGGGTCATGGAAGTGGAGCAGAGAGTAACCAATGTAGAGGATGACATGCAATGTCTTAAGAACCAGGTAGCTGGCCTGTTGGGGGCAACACGTACATGGGAAACAAGAGCAGAGGACGCAGAAGGTCGCATTTCACGTTATAACATCTGACTGGTAGGAGTCCCAGAGAGGGAGGAAGGGCTGAGTGTGGAGCTCATTGTGGAACACCTTATTTTGGGCACTCTGGGTGTGAAGGGGCTCTCAAATCCTTTTACGGTTGAACAGGCACCCATGGTACCAGGCAGTGGCACTGCCGCCTGGGGGACCGCAGAGAGTGATAGTTGGTAAAGTTTTGAACTTTCGGGACAGGGACGCTATCCTGCGGGAGTCTCGAAAGGTTGGCTACTACAAGGTGTGAAATATGACGCTACGCATCTTCCCAGACTTCACGTTGGAGGTACAACAACAGCGGAAAACCTAAGATGCAGTGAGACAGTGCCTTCAAGAACTTAACATTAAATATATGATGTTTATACCGGCCAAGTTAAAGGTCATAGCAGATGGCAAATCCTGTTTTTTTGTGTCACTGCAGGAGGTGTGGAATTACTCAGCATTGTGGCCCCCAAGCTCACAGGGTGGAGGGGTGGAAGGGGCATCTCGACCAGGTGACCGAGTCTCTGGTTGGAGGTGAGCTGGAGATGAGGGTGAGGGGTGGTGGCTCGCATTGGAATTGGGATTGCAGTTGAAGGTTGTGGAATCAAGATATGATTCTTGTGATGGGTGGAGCAGGGGTAAAGGGAGAGACACCCCTGTACTACTGGTCATCCGCCCACAGGAGTAAGGAGGAGCATGGAGGAGAATGACTGGGGTGTAGCAAGCAGGGGGGAGCTTGTTTGGAGGTGGTGTTGGAGTTGGAGGGAGTGGAGGAGAGTAGGGGGTTGAGCACCGGATTGGCGTCGGTGGCAAGAAGATGAGGGGTTGGGGTGGGCAGTTTGAGGGGGTGGGTTTGGGGGGCTTTTTGAGGGGACAGTTGGAGCTTACTTTAGCAGGTAGAAGTTTGCAGAGGGGTGGAAGATACAGACTAGAACTGTTTTTTTGTGCACAGTAGGGGGAGCACTAAGAGGCACCAATTACGATACCTAGAATGGGGGTGATTGAAGATTGGAGCCTGGAATCTCTGGGGTCTGGGTAAACAACGGAAATGACAACATGTGGGAGGGTTCCTGAGGCGGCATTGGGTCCAGCTGGCCTAGCTACAAGAGACAAACATGGTGAAGAAAAATATGGATTCGATTCTGAGGTGGTGGGGTCGGACGGTGGTGGGGATGTCCTATTCTACGTATGATAGGGGGGCACATGATTTGGGTGGCTTCGGGAGTAACTATCCAAGTGAACAAGGTTTTGACCAATGATGTTGGGAGGACTGTGGTGCTCCTGGGCACGCTAGAGGTGAGGGATCTTTGTGTGGTCAATTCTTATGCACCCAATGTAGATGTTATGGAGTACTTCCCATCAGTATTGAGCTTGGTGCGAGCAAGGGGACATCATGAGGGTCTGTTTCTATGGGATTTTAATTGTCTCCTAGACCCGGAACTGGACAGCACAGGGAAGGTAGGCTTACAGGAACAGAAGGCAGTAATGTCGCTGCAGAGGGTAGTGTGAGAAATCTGAAGGTGTCTCACTTACTAGTCCCCGGGATCTGCCATCGCTATTGGATCCAGTTCCTGGGGGTGGATCAGTGCGGGAGGATCACCTGGATGAGGGTCTTCGGTGAGTGGAAATGGGACACCGAAGGGTGAGACTTGGTATCCCCTTCCTTTTGAAGTCGCCTGTCTGTTTCCATTTCCTTCTCACTCTCCCCCCCTCCCTTTCTTATCTATGTCTTAGCTCTTGCACTATCTGAAATGTCGTCAGGCCGAGTATGATACTTAATTTCACATCCTTACTGTTCATGGCCTGTAAGAATGTCCTTGTATTTTCCTTTGTTCCCTCCCTTGCCTTGAAGCACTTAGAAACACATTGTATATAGGTGCTATATAAATAAAACTATCATATCATATCATGCCTTTCGTCCATCTTGTCCAGTGGGATACTTAGAAACTCTATCCCCAACCCCCTTTTCTGACAAAAACACTTTCTCACCCTGTGAGCGACAACGGACTTATATTAGAGCCGTTTACCTGACGTCCCAACACAAGGGTCAGGCAGAATCAGGCAATTGCTGACAACTAAACACACCTGACTACCTTTAACATTCCCAATTGGGATAAAAGGCAGAGCACAAGTGCACACTATGAGCAAACGCACAAGGAAGCAGCTGTTCCAGGACAGCAGTTCAAATGGAGGAAAAAAGCGGCGAGACCTGAAAGGACGTCAAGGAGGGAGTTGCCCTTGCCCTTTGCAACCCAGACCCACAAAACCATCAACAAAAGAAACATAAGACCGGGAATAGCAGCTGGCGAATGGTGTGACGGATGTCAGCAGTACATGGCAACCTCCCACACTGACAGCTAGGGCGGGGAGACACGGTTGCCATTGTGGTACCATCCTTGACTCCAACGGCAAAAGAAACACCACTGAGTTCAGCACAGCCGGTGAGTCGGAAGAACTTGATAGTGGGCCGGACTGTGTTAGACTCAAGGTTGCAGTGGCAACATTAAGAAGATTAAGAGACAGAGCTCTTTGTGAACAAACTTGGTACCAGAGATAGAGTGGTCCAGTGCCACCTGGGTGCTCATTTGAAGACCTCTGGCTGGTACCCCTCTCCTGAATAAGGAAGGCATTGAACCGTAAAAATAGTGAAGCTACAAGTACCAAGAGGCCATAGAGAAGCCCGGCGTGTAGTGTCAAAGTGGTCATACAAGGGTGAAGCCAAACTCGTTGTACAATCGAAAGCCCTTGACACGTTGTGGAAATTGTGAACCCCAATAAGGGAATTGTGAGAAGGCGTTTGCGCCCCAGGGGAGGGGAATGCTGTGCAAACTGGTTGTTGTAAATAAACACGCCCTTGCCATAGGCTAACAAAGTGACCCAGTGAGACGTGATCGCTTTTCGCAAGTGTTTGTGTTAAAGGTAGCAATTGCTGTGGAAGGTCTGAGCCCGGATGAGGGGGACCTAACAAAAGGTGGTTGTTTAAAAAGACATTGAGCCCGCATACAAAAGAATGTTCTGACTAGACCACTTACCTTGGGAGGTCTTGGGGTCCCTGATATTGAGAGATATATCCTGGCCACTCAAATCGCACCAATGCTCAAGTGGATGGGGAGTTGGCATGCTAACTGGTTGGATGGGAATCGAACAAGCAGTGACGACAATCCCTCTGAGAACAGTACATGCGCTGAGAGCTACAGCTAGAGGGACAACTACTGGAAAGCACTAAGATATCGCTTAGCGGGTGGGATAGAGCACTCAGAAGGCGCCACTTCACGCCGGGCCTCGGACCCTTCACCCCTATAACGCAGAATCAGGACTTCACACCAGGCAAACAAAACAAGCTATGGGACAACTGGGAACGGGCACAAACACTTCTCTTAAAGGACATTTTCCAGGGAGAAACCCCCCTTAGACTTCGAAAACTGTAAGCGAAAATTTGATATTGGGGAAAAAGAGAGATTTGCGTATATACAAATCAGGCACTGGATAAGACAGAAAGAGGTTAGGAAGGCAGCCACCAGGATCCCGATAGGGTTGTAATTGACGTTGCAGGATGGAATGGCGAAACAGGCGGTCTCGAGATTATATAAGCTGTTGGATGGGCACGGGGAGAGGATAGACTCTCATATAAAGATAATTGGGATAAGGACTTGGGCATGCCTGTCACAGAGGAGGAATGGGGGCAAATCTGGAGGAGGGCACAGAAAGCGTCCAAATGCACTGCGATTAAAGAGACAGCATTCAAAATATGCTACAGGTGGTACTTGACCCCAAACAGGCTCCATAAAATGAACCCTAACTACCCGCCTACGTGCTGGAGGCAGTGCGGTAGCAAAGGAGATTTGTTCCATATGTGGTGGTCATGCCCCAAAACCACAATGTATTGGAAGGAAGTCCTTGGCCACAAAAGAGATTACAGGGAGACAACTCCCGCTCACCCCGAAGGTAGTGTTACTAGGCACAGAGGTGGAGGACGTGTACGCAGCATCCGGCAACACAGCAAAGCTCATCAAACATCTACTAATGGTGGCTAGGATGATCATAGCCCAGGGTTGGAAAACTGCTGAGGGTCCAATTATTGCTTGTTGGTGGGTCAAAATCTGTAATGTACTGGCGATGGAAAAAGTAGGGGCCCTGAGAGAGGGCAAATATCAAAAATTCCTGTCAGTTGGAATCCATTTCTAGAATTTATTAAGGAAAAGGAAGCGCAATACTATAGACCAGTATTACTAAGAGCCATACAAAACTAGAAACCAGCAATTGGGGAAACAAACCAGTGATTACCACCCAAAGAAGGGAGATTCCAAGCTCACTAAACAACACATAGAAGCAAAGCCATACCAATTGGGGATAGGGTGGGAAGGGGGTGGGGAGGCGTAATTGGTTTGAAAGTTATAATTTGAAAGTTAGACTGGGCAATATAATTACACCACCACAAACACGATGATGAACTTTGGTGGGCTCAACGAAGCAGAACACCAAGTATGATGTGTATTAAAATAAACATGCCATTATTATCTTGTAACCGCTTGAAAAATGAAAAATAAAGTTTAAGGAAAAAAAAAAGACACTGAGACTTCTTTTGAATATTATAAATGAGGAACTTGATTGAAAGACGATAGTGAACCCGACTGAGGGACGTCCAGAGAAAAGTGTAAAGAAGCTAATGGAATGGGGGCATGGCTAGGCAGCGCGCCATGCGGCAGCAGCTGCTGTCAGCTCCGTACTGAGTTCCCATCGGTGCTATTTATGGTGCCCTGAAAGAACATTTCTTAACTGGAATGGTGGTCAGAAGGTGCCGGGACCCTATTGCGCTCGACCTGAAGCTTGTTTAGACAGCAGAACGCCAGCATTGCCGCCATTTCGCTCGCTCGCCTGAGCCCGCTGCGAACAAAATGGCGGGCGTCTCCTCGAGGCCGTGGAACTGAGAAGGCGAACATAGGAGAAGACATGCACAACATGAGAAAACCTGGAGAAACATTGCTAGCCGAAGGTATTTCAATAGAGCGCCTTTGATTTGGTGGAAATCGGATGCTGGAAGAAGGAGCAGCGATGCAAAGGTGCCTGTCAGTGTTGCGTGTCTGGTGGAGAGGCGCCGGAGGACCCCTGTCTGGTGACCGCAGGTGAAGAGACATACCGAGGCGGAGGTCGGGTTGGTGGCTGGGCGGCACCCCTGTTCCTCGGGACTGCCTGGGGGCGCACACACCGTCTCTCCAAGGTGGCGCTGTGTGAAGACGCGAATGAACGGCTGCGGCGAGGAGAGGGGCGGGCTGATATAAGGATCCCTGGTGTGAGGTGACGTGCCTCCCGCTGCCTGCCCGGCTGCAACAGAAGATGCACAGCAAAGGCAAACGGGATCCTAAGGATTACATGGACTGCCAGCTGCAACGCGGATGGAGGAGGTTGGGGGCGATGCTGAAGAGGTCTGAGGTGAAGGCCGGCTGGGGGAAAACCTAGTTGGATTTGGCTGCTGGGTTGCTGGGGCTCGCCTGGCCTTCTCATCCTTCTCATGCAACGTGGCAATGATTGACCCCCCTCCAGCATAACACAGCCACAGTGCAGCCCTGACCATCCCCCCGCTCCATAAGCAAGCAGGCCAGCTGAGAACGTTTACTCCTAATTTGGAAAATCGCTCGCAGATATCTGGGCTTGAAACAGGGCTAGTACTAGAGATTTGTGGGCCATTGCCCTGCGGGGGCTTTAGCGCTCTTAGCTAAAGCAGGTGTATTGGCGGAGAACACAGAAGAAGCCTAGGAGGGACTGGCATAACTATTTAGATTGCCAATGGAGGTCAGGGGGAACAGAAGATTTAATCAACCAGAGCAGATGTTCATTCCCTGCAGGATGGTGAATCCTCCATGGAACCTGTGCTCTCTAAGCAATATTTTGAGGAAGTGATGAGGGCCCTCAAACAAGACATTACGCAAGAGATAAAATCCGAAATAAAATCTTCCAGGGACTCTCTTGCACAATCTATTGCAGAATTGGACTCTCACGTAAAAGGTCTAGAAGGCAGGGTCAATGAGTTGGAGAACGCTGCGTGCGAGCAGGGGCACGGCTATGAGGAACTCTCCAAAAGAATGCAGGGCACGGCTATGAGGAACTCTCCAAAAGAATGCAAAATGTGGAGAACTGACTGGAAGAGCTATGGGCGAAGCAAACAGATTTGGAAAACCGGTCTAGAAGAAATAATATTAGTTTGCGTGGAATTCCAAGGAATGTGCTAGACCATGACCTTCCGGAATATGTTGGAGCCCTCTTCAAGTCCCTTCTAGAGCTGGAAGAATCGGCCAACCTGATCCTAGACAGCACTCATCGAGTCTACTCTTCAATCCAACAGAGAAAAGACTGTTTGCCTGATGTTCTCACGAGAGTCCATTTTTTTCATCAAAAAAGAGGAAATCATGGCTGTGGTAAGAATGACTGAACTGGTGAAGTTTCAGGGCTCTGCGCGGACTCTGTTCCAAGATCTCTCTCCTTTTACTTTGGCAAATCGTAGACGGCTTCAGAAGGTCACAGCCTGGTTCTGGGAGAGGAAGATCCGCTACCGATGGGGGTATACATGCAAACTGCTTTTTGAATATCACAACCGCTCTTATGCAATTTACTCGGAGGAAGAAGCAGAGAAATGAATGCGGGGAGACAAAGGTAATGGGAGCGATGTCGGAACGAGAGTGGAAGACCGGTCCCATAGCCCGATGCCGAAAGATGCAAGAAGGAAACCCAAAGGTTGGCACACAATGAAAGGGACTTCTGTCACGATGAAAAGCGGCGCAGACCCCACATGACATGTGGAAATAAATACAGTGAATTGCGCACCCGATTTGACAACACCTTGATGCAAGCCTGCTACGGCCTCTTCTGTTCGCTTGGTTGCTTCTTTCCTTGTTTTGTCCCTCTAGGTGACTCTGGAAGGTTACTGTTCCTCTCGCAATAACGGATGGCTGAAACGTATTACCTCTCTCGCATTGGTAGTCTCCCTGGGAGATACTGTAACAATTACATTGGCCACTTGATTGTAGGCATCCTTCCAGATGATGACACTATTTGAAATACTCCTATTGGCTTTTGTAAATGGTTCTTAGGCGATAAGCTCAATGGTTCCCACACAGGTATCTATGGGTCACTGGCTCACATGTGAATTCTGCTGGTTGAATCTATGCTTTACACACCACTATTCCATTTTACTGAATCTCTTTAGGTGGCAAAAGGGCGAATGCAAAGTCTGATATCGATGGGCGTCCAATATACGGATTACGCCCACCATAGTGTTCCTGAGTGGGCTACTGTTTACGCTTTTCAAGGCTGTTAAAGCCTATCAATTAATGGTTTTGTTCTTTGTGCTCTTCATGTTCTTTCATGGGTTTTAAATTGTAGTTTTTGTTTTAATGCTGGTAGGTTTTACTGGAAACGCTATTTAGCTTGCAATGTCGGTACTATGGCAGAGTTGACACCCTACACTGCAATATGGTTAATCTTGGGAGCTGTATATCCCGGTTGGCCCATTAAATCCAGATACATGTTTATGGACAATGGGAGGGGGGCGAGGGGGTTTCCTGGGGGGAATTCTATGTGGGAAATCAGTTTTGTAGGATGCGCATAAGGAACAGGTGGTCACCAGAATGGCAATTTTGAATATAAGCTGTCTCACACTGAATGTACAGGGATTAAATTCCCCATTAAAGAGATGCACAGCAGCCATTCTGGTCCAGAGGGGAGTTCCGATAAAGGTTCATAAGACTTTGCGAGATAAAGAAGGGAGATACATTTTAGAAGTGGCTACAGTGCAAGGGAAGAAGGTAACCCTGATATCGCTGTATGCACCCAACTCTCAACAAGATCTGTTTTTTACCTCCATGTCAAGGATAATGAACAAGTAGAAGGGGATCTCATTATTGGAGGGGATTTCAATGCAGTGATTAACCTGCTGGAAGACCAATCTCTGCCTCCAACTCTGGAAGACAAAAGACATTTCTTAGCTCTCACAACACTCCTCAGAGAACATTCACTTATTGAAGCTTGGCGATTCTTTCACCAGGGGGAGCGGGACTACACTTTTCTTTCTGCGGTACATAGAGGGTTCTCTAAGCTAGATATGTTCTTTCTTTCAGAGGAACTTATCCCGTTAACAATTGACATAGAGATCCTCCCGAAGGCTTTGTCAGATCACACCCCGGTGATGTTAACAATAGCTCCCTTAGATGATACCCCGGAGCCCGCACGTACGTGGTGTTTGAATTAACTCCTCTTAGGGGATTCACAGTTCTGCTCCTATATTTCAGACACTATAGCCCACTATTTCGCTGACAACGATAAGGGGGGGATGGACTATGCTGTAGTGTGGGATGCAGCAAAAGCAGTAATCCGGGGTCAGATTATAGCTCAGACAGTAGAAAGGGGGAGGGACATGAGACAAACCCAAGCCCAATTGGAACTGGAATTGCAAAAGAAAGAAGAGGCACATAAAAGTAGGGCTTCTCGACAAGCACTTAGAGATGTACGGTTGGCTCAGAAAGTGCTCGAAGCTCATCATATGAGCCGGGCGGTTTATGGTCTAATGCATATCAAACAACACTATTATTCGAAGGGAAACAAAGCCAACCGGGTATTAGTAGCTAAACTAAAGAAACAAGCGAGGCGTAATCATATAGATCCCTATGGGATATATATGGGAGGCGAGTCTATTAATATATAGAGAAACTCCAGGTATACGAGACATTCTTTAGAGAACACTCAGCTCCTCATATCATAGACCAACATCTAGCCCGTAAATGTATATAGGAGGCGCATCTCCCGCATATTTCTTTGGAGCTTCACAAACATTTGGAAGAAACAATCTCGCCGGAAGATACAAATGCAGCTAATCGATCCCTTCCCCTATGTAAGGCCGCAGGGCCGGACGGCTTTACGAATAAATTCTACTTTTAGGACCGTTCTTTCCCCCAACTTAACAAAACTCTTCAATGTTGTCTGGGAAAAGAGTGTAGTAAGTAAATCAATGGCCGAATCAGCCACAACAATGCTGCTGAAACCCGGAAGGGACCCTATGAACTGCGCCTCACATCGGCCAATCGCACTGCTAAATACAGAGGCAAAACTGATAGCTAAATATGATAGGTAAAATAACTGCGGGACGGTTAGGAAGAATTCTCCCTTCGTTGGTAGGAAATGATCAAACAGGTTTCATACGCAACCACTCAACATATGATAAGATCCGGGGGAGACTGTCCTTATTGTCTTTGGATACCCATAGGGCGTATGACAGAATGTCCTGGGGATATTTAGAAGCTGTATTAGAGGGATTTGGTTTTGGCTCTGGGTTCTCGAAATTGATTCTCTAAAATTTCCAGACTCCTTCGACCAGGGTCAGACTGAACAAGAATTGGACTCCACTGATTGTTTTAGGTAAAGGCACCATACAGGGTTGCCGCCTGTCACCTCTGGTCTTTGCTTTAGCAATGGAGCCTCTGGCCCAGCATATCAGATTCCATCCTGAAATTCTTGACTTTGAAGTAGCGGGGCAATATCATAAGATAGCTCTATATGCGGACGATTTGCTTTGTTTTTAAATGACGCTCCCAGCTCAATCCCGCCTCTTATGGATCTCCTGGCTCAGTTCACCTCGATCTCTGGCTTTAAGGTAAACCCAACTAAATTTGTAGGAATGGCCCTAACTGAAGATCCCTCAAGATTAAGTGGCATACAGGCAACATATGAGATGCCATGGTCCTCTACTGAGATCCTGTGCCTAGGAATAAAATTGACTCCGACTTATACTGGCCTTCATAAGGCGAATAGCCCTACTTTATTCAAAGAAGCCAAAGAGTGGCTTCATTGCTGAGACTCTCAAGAGATCTCGTGGCTGGGCCGTGTTAGCGCGGTCAAGATGTCTCTTATCCCTAAATTGCTTTATACTTTTCATTCCCTGCTAGTACTTATCCCTGAGAACAAACTCATAGCGATGCAAAAGGAGATTGGCCAGTTTATTTGGAAAAAGAAAAAGCCACAAGTTCCTTGCAAGCTCCTTACAAGAGGAAAGATTATGGGGGGGGGGCTGGGCCTCCCTTCGGTTTTGCGTTACTTTAGAGCAGCTCAGCTAGCAGTGATGTTATCGTGGGGGAACTCACTGGATCAAACAGGCGTTGACTCTGTTCCCCCTGGCTCATTTTCCATTTCTTCCCAAGGAAGCTCAGAGATGTCAAGGAGAATTGCTACCCACTACCCTAGCCACACTTCGGAGTTGGGGCAGGGCATGTTCGCAGAGGGGTATTGTGTCAGGGTTAGGCCCGTTATCTCCCATCACTCAGGATCCTGCATTCACCCTGGGCTTGGATGCTAAGTACTACCAAAACTGGAGTTTAGATAGACCTCTGAGGCTGAGGGATGTATATGCAGGCCAGGAACCCCTGACCTTTCAAGAATGTAAAGGAAAGTTCGGGGTCTCAGAGTTGGAACGATTTAGGTACATACAGCTCCGACACTGGCTGACAAATAAGGGCACCCGCCAAGCCGATTTAAGAACCCCAGCTGGTATAGAATTTAAGATCCTAGAGGGACAACAATCTCACAAATTAGCCACGTGCTACAGACTTTTGGAGAATGTTCCATTGGAGGAAAAACTCCTTTATATGCTAACTTGGGAGAGGGAATTGGACCTGGAAATTTCAGATGAGTCATGGCAGCATGTCTGGCATAGGGCCCAGAGGAGTTCACAATGTACTATAGTGATGGAGAACGCCATTAATGTCTGTTTCAGGTGGTACTTACCCCCAAGTAGGCTTCACGCAATGAATCCAGACACATGCTGGCACGGCTGTGGGGAGCGGGGAAATCTAACTCACATGTGGTGGCATTGTTAATGTATCCAAACATTTTGGCTGGAGGTGAGGTCTAAAATTAAAGAAATCACAGGTTCTTTACTCCCTATGGATCCAAGTGTGCTGGTACTAGGGGAGGCACCAGAGTATGGGTCTTTTCCAATGACGGGACACAGGGCTGCTTTGATTTCACAATTACTTATTGCTGCCCGAATCACAAGAGTCTGATTTTGGAAAACTGTGGAGGGATCACAAATAGCATGTTGGTGGGTGACGATGTGGGAATTGTTAGGCCTAGAAACGTTTACAGCCATGCTTGAAGGGAAACTACCGAAATTTATAAGAATCTGGAGCCCATTCTTAGATTATGTTTCAGACAGAGAGCATATGTATTTTCAACCGCAACTGATGAGACACTTTATGAATCCTTGATACTTGATGCAGACTCTATGAATTGATGGCTTACTGACCTGATCCATTTTTTTTTCCCTTGTGCTAGGTTTTCCCTTTTTTCTCCTGGTTATTCTTCCCCCTCCTCGACGTTTCTACCCATGAATTAATCGTCCCTCTGTCAATTTGTTGAATATTGAATTTCAGGACTGTTTGATCAATTTACGAAATTGGAAAAGTCATTGTGAAATAGACAGGGAATTAATTATGGTGGAGAATGAATTATTCTGTACTGTTATATGTTAGGCATTTGTATGTTAAAAACCAATAAAAATTATTTTAGAAAAAAAAAGAAGCTAACAGAACAACACTGTGACGACAAGTATGAACCCGACTGAGGGATGTCCACAGTGAATGGTTGGTCTGAGCCAGATTGAGGGAGGCTAACACTAAGAGGAGGATCGGAGCCTGGCTGAGGGGGATCGGAGGGTGAAGAGTAATCACCCTACGTGAAGGTTACAGAAAGAACTTTTGTTTTGTTATTTTTGACATATCAGGTCCTCTGAAGCAATATATTTTGCATGATAAGAGACTTGGACACAGAAGGCCCTGATATAGAGGAAGTGAACTACAAGCTTGTGAACAAAGAAGCCCAGGAGTGTGCTCTGCTCAAGAGTCCAGCATTGTCCTGTGCTAAAAACGTGGGGAAGGGAGAACCCGGCCATAACATCCTGACATCATTTTGTGAACACATCTTTCTTGTGAACATCCCACACTATTGTGCAGCAGAGCAGTAATGATTGGCAATAGGTTCTATTAGTATGGGCACTTTTATTTGACTAGACTCCACTAGGGCTGTATTATTATTATTTGATGGTTATAGCTTGCTCCCATCTTAGATTTAGGTTTAGAATGGGTGTTTATCTCACCCATTTTACAGTTTAATAAACACCCTTGAACTGTGATCACTTGTGTCTGTCTTACTTTGATGCCATGCCTTTCTTACAGTAGTTAGGGACCTGGACTTAGTGGAATTATGGTGGGATGCACATGGGCAAGACCAGGGTTATTCTTTTTTTTTAAAAATCTTTTTATTCAAGTTTTCCACAACATTGAGTCAACAATAACAGCATTTACTGTTCCTCAGTCCTGCCTCCCTAACCCATATCCAAACCCCCCACAGAGGTGCTGATACAAATGTGAAGGTTATTCAAATACAGGCAGAATACAGAAGCAGAGAAGTAGGTCTTGTATGGTTGTGGTAGTAGGGTATTATTTACAATAAATGTCTCTGGGAAGGATCCCTCCAAAGGAGTCCTTATACGTTAAAACAATATTAGAACCTTTGCTTTACATCGTGATTGTCCAGTCATGCCGGGGCACCTTAACAGGGTCAGGTTGGCGTGAGAATATCTTCCTTAAGGATGTATGCCCGAAATGAGCCCCAGTAATCTAATGGTCTAGCTCGGGGAGGGAGGGAAGAGCAATACGATGATTCCCGGCATTCACAGATTTTCAACATGTGGATCCACTCTTTCACCGGAGGTGGTCTTGCCTTTTTCCAGGTTTTGGCTATCAAAGCCAGAGCAACTACAGAGGCCATGGCCAAATCTTTCCGTTCTATTTTCTATTTTGGGGACTTCAAAGAATGCAAGCAGCCAAGCCACCGGGGAATCACGTGGACATTCTGGAACCATTTTTCCTATGATTTCGTACACCCCCTCCCAAAAGGACTGTATGTGGTGACAATTCCATACCATATGCATACAATCACCCGGGTCAAAATTACACTCTGGGCAGGTAGGCGTTTTCTCAGGGTAGTACTTGTGAAGTTGAGCAGGGGAATGATAAGACTGATGTAAAAATGTAAACTGAATCAGGAGGAACCTGGAGTTCAAGGATATTTTCTGGGTCATCTTGCAGATCATCTGCCATTGGGTCTCTGATCTAGGTATATTCAATACTCTATCCCACCTCGCCCTGAATGGCACTGGGGGCAGGACGTAGAGATTTAATAAGTGTGTATAGTGCCGAGACCACGAGTTTAGGGTGGTTGGTCGCAAACTGGTTCAAAAGGGAGGGAAGTGGAGCCCGTCCCAAGCTCTCTGGAGAGTTACTCATAGCCTGAAATATAGTAACATCAAAACCGTGTTCAAGGGAGTCCCACTGAATGAACTTGCCATCCTGTAGCATTTCACCCAGGGAGCGGATGCCCAGTTTCTCGAATTGTGTTTTAAAAATCCCTTCATGAGTGAGGAGAATTCTACGAACCAATTACAGAGCAAAGTCAGCATGGTAACCAGCTCTCGTACCCGCTCTCGAGTCGGCCTGGTCCCACGCCCGCATTTTACATCGATAGGCTGCATCTCCCCCTGGGAATATGTCTGGGTGCCCCCCATAGCATGCCCTTCTGGTCATGCTATGGGGTCGTGCCATGTCCTGCACCCGCCACCTCCACCAGAGGCAGACGCAGGTAACGTGGCTGAGATCCTCCGGGTCCTTTAACTAAATTGTGTGTTATATTTGGATAATTTCTCATGCTCTGTGTGCTGTTGCTATCCCCCTCCCCCGTGTTGCCCATTTCCTGATTTCCTTCTCCCTACCGTCTCCCAGCCCGCCTCCTCCCCGCGATTGGCTCTCTGCTGGTTTTATTGACCCCTTCCATGGAAGCCACACGGCTAAGGGCCCCTAGGCAAAGGGCAGCTCCCATAGAGGCGGCTCCTGGTTGTGTCTGCAGGTGTCCGCAGGGGACGCCAGCTGCCAGACTTCTACCAGGGTTGACCCGCATGCTACCCTGTTAACCCCTGTCCAACTCTCCAACTTAGGTGGTTTTTCTCCTGTTTTTAAAATTGCATTGCGAAAGTATTTAAAATCGCACTGTGAAACCTAGGCCTTTTTTCCTCTATTCAGGACTCTCAAACTTAGGTGGTTTTTTCTCCTGTGTTTTTAAAATTACATTGCAAAATTATTTAAAATCTCACTGTGAAACCTATGCCCTTTTCCTCTATTCAGGACTGTCAAACTTAGGAGGCTTTTTCTCCTGTGTTTTTAAAATTGCATTGTGAAAGTATTTAATGTGAGTGACTCTTGTTTTGTCTAAGGGTTCAACTTGTCCCGCCTCTCTCTCTGTCTCATCTGCTTGCACCCTGCCCTGTGTCCTTCCCTAGTGCTCTCCCCACCCCTCTCCCTTCCTCCCCTCTCCTCTCCCTACCTTATCTATGGTGCTCTTTGTCTCTCCGATTTTCTCTAACTGCTTCTCTATCGACTATCCTGCTCTCCTCACTAAATCTGGTAGGAAGAAGTTTAAAAAGGACATTGTGGTCTCCAACCTATACCAGTACCTCCTCCAGGCAAACTTTCACGGACATCCTCTTTGTCGTTCCCTCGCCAGACCTATGGACCCTACATATGGTCTCTGTGCTTTCTCGTTTCTCCTCTTCTCCTATTAAGGGTGGCACCTGGTGGGAGGCACCTTGCCCTCTCCTCCTTCCCTTTCTGGCCCCCCTCGGGCTTCTTTTACACCTCCGCAGGGCGTACCTCTGATTTGCACCCCTCCCCGGAAGTCTTTCAAGGATGGCAACCTTCTCCATATTGCCCCTCTTAACTCTCGCTCAGCTGTCAAACATTCCTCTGATATCTGCCGCCTCTGGAGGAACTTGACCGTGATGTCCTTGTCTCACCGAGACATGGTTCACGGCCAGCTCTGTCACAAGCTTTGACACTCTCCTCCCTGACGGCTACAAGATCCTCTCCGCGCCCAGGTCTAACCGTTTCCGATGGGGGTGTAGCCCTAATCTTCCCTGAATGGATTCCTTCCTCGGTCATTCATACGCAGGCCTACTCTTCTTTTAAATGCCTCGTCTGCAGGCGCTCTCTCTCTCCTAGCCATTCCCTTACTGTGGCTACTACCTATCGGCCATCTGGTCAGATCTCCTCCTTCCAGTCTGAATGGGCGGACCTCTCCTCTTCCCTCCTAGTCTCGACCATACAACTACTCCTTCTTGGAGACTTCAACATTCACCTTGATGCTTCCTGTCCTTCCTTTGGACTCTTTGCGACTCTCTTTTACGCTCTATTCTCCCCTCTGGCCCGACTCACTCTGCAGGGCACATTCTGGATCTTCTGATCTCATACCTTCCCCTTTCTATCCCTCTCAACACTCTGCTATACTGGAGTGATCACTTTCTCCTTTCCTCCCAGCTCACCCTCTCTATCCCTCAGGCCAAGCCAACTCCAGCACTGCTACCTACCTTCTCGGTCATCTGACCCATGAAGCGTGTGTCAGTTGAAGCTTTCGCCACCACTTTCTCATCCCTCCCTCCCTCCCCCTTTGGCTGACTCACACCCTGACACAGCCCTTTCCATGCTCCACTCTGCTATATCTGATACTCTCAATGTTCTTGCCCCTGTCATGAGGATCCGCCTAAAGCCCAAAGCCAAGTGCAACTTCTGGTACAACTCAGACCTCATCACCTTTAAACGCAAGTGCAGGGTGGCTGAGAGGAAATGGCGTGCTTCATGTACATCCTCTGACAAACTGGCCTGCAGCCTGCGTCAAAGGCAATACCGGCTCTCTGTCCTCACCAAGAAGAGAGCTCACATCCAAGCCTGTGTCTCTGCGGCATCTAACAACTCGGCTCAACTCTTTAAAATCTGCAAGGAACTGGCCAATCCTGCCGCAGTCTCTACCTCTCCTGTCCCCTCCCAGGCCCTCTGCACGGCACTGGCTTCTCATTTCATCTCTAAAACACAGGACATCCTGTCCTCACTCTCCTCCTCTCCCCCTCCTCCCTCTACTTCCTGCTCTTCTTCGGCCACCTCTCCTCCCTCCTTCTCTGCCTTCCCCCTATTCTCCCCAGACAAGGTTTCTAGACAAGTCCAATCTGTATCAGTCTCGTCAAAACAGGTTCTCCATTGTGCCTCCAAAACCATCAAGGACCATATGGACTCCCTGGCTCCTGCCCTGGCCGGTTTCTGTAACCACTAGTTCGCCCTCTGAAACACTCCCTTGTGCACCCTCTTCTTAAGAAACCCTCTGCCGAACCGTCCTGCCCGGTTAACTATCGCCTGGGCAAGCTCTTGGAAAAGCTGGCCATCTCCCAGCTCAATCTTCACACTGAATCTGTTGGTTGTCTCCATGATCATCAGTCTGGCTTCAGAGCTGCCGGAAGCACAGAAACTGCTCTCCTGAACATGCGTGAAGACCTGCTCTCCAACCTTGATTCCAACACTCCGTGTCCTCATTTTACTTGATCTCTCTTCTACCTTTGACACGGTCAGCCATGCCATCCTGCTCAACCGTCTCTGTGACAACCTGGGGATCACCGGTCAGGCCCTGGCTTGGCTGACTTCTTTCCTCTCGCATCGACCCTCCCAGGTTCAACTGGGATCCTTCCTCTCCTCTATCACTACCTGTGGCGTTCCCCAGGGGTCTAACCTCCCTCCCTGGCTGTTCAACCAATACTTGCAACTTCTTGCCCCCCGCATTGCTGCGCTCTGCCCCAACTTCCAGTGCGATGCGGATGACACTGAGCTCATTTTCAGGCTACCCTCAGCCACCTCTTCTCCCTCCCCCATCTCGCACTGTCTGTCCGCCATCCAGGAGTGGTGTATCGCCAATGATCTATGCCTTAATGCCAGTAGACCGAGATTCTCCTCATCGGCACACCCGCTCCCTCCTTTCCTGTCACTCTCTGGGCGGCCTCTCTTGGCCCTCTTCCTGCTCCCACCTGTGAGGCTAAAAACCTCAGGGTAATTTATTTATTTATTTATTTGCATTTTTTAAGTGAATAGCAGCCCTAGGGCATCGTGGCGCTGTTACATGAAAAATCTGTAATATGTAACAGGACATGAATAAATTCTGGTTGCAGTGGAGCAAAGAGCTATTATTTGCATATGAAAGAATTGCAGGTACAGTAACATCTATTCATACATACTTAGTTACAATTGTCAGTATCAGGGGGAATACAGTTGACATTCGGGTGGGTCAGTTGAACAAAGTGGTTTTGAGGCCTTTGCGGAATGTGGCAAGGGAGGTTTCAGCTCGCAGGGCGTTGGAGTAGGCATTCCAAAGTTTGGAAGCTAGGCAGGGGAAGCCTATACCTCCTGCTTTGGCCTCAAGTCCAGTTGCTCACAGGGTTCTGACCCTATGCTTCTCCGCCCATTAGCACAACTCTGCTTCCCATAGTCGGTTAGTGGGGTGCTGTGCCCTATCTCCGTGGCAAAAGGACCAGCTCCTCATCATCTCCCTCTCCCCTCCCACGCCTATATTCAGGGTCGTACTTCTCCAAAAACGGCACCCATTCGATGGCTTTCGTGGGAGATCTATTGTGCACTATTCTCGTCAATTCTTCCATCCTGTACAAGTCTAGTGCCTTTGCTGCCCATTCCTTTTTACTCTGAAGTGTTTCCCTTTTCCACCCACCCGCTAAGCAGGCCCTCGCCACCAACAAGAGAAAATGTGGCATATGTGGCAACCTCCTCCAGTTCTCCTCTACTGTTTCAGTTCCAAACAGGATCAATAACGGGGCCATCTGCCTTTCTACCCCATCTAGGTCCCTAATCCATCCCAGCACTTCTTTCCAATAGCGCTGCACCTTGACACACTTCCACCACATATGCCAATAGTCTGCTATGAGGCCACATTTTCTCCAACAGTGGGGGTCTGAGCCGGGGTACATCTTCCCTAGTCTTGCCGGGTCCCACTGCCATCTGTGCTTTAGTCCATGTTGTTTATATTGGCAGGCTATGGATGTTCTATGGGCATTCAGGCAGAGTCGCCCCCACTGTTCCGGGACTATTTCCCTACCCATGTCTCCCTCCCATCTCCTCTTGAACACGCCTAGCTCATCCCCCCTTGCCTCTAATAGTGCCTGATACATTTTTAGATGAGACCCCTCGTGCCTCTCGCCGCGTCAAGTCTCTTTGCAACTTCTGTTTCCACCCACCAGACATTAGAGCCTTCTTTAGTTGGAGATATTTAAATACAGAGAGGGTGCACAGCCCCAGGGCTGTTTCAAGTTCAAGTATTCCCAGGAAGCCATCCTTCTTAACAACCTGTCCTACCCGCTCCAGCCCTGCCTCAAACCAATCTTGGAAACGTTTGTGTCCAGGCATAGCATCCCGAATGGGCGGAGCCCATATATGGCTCAGCGGGGAGGGCCAAGTCGTGACCCCTTTCATACCCTTCTTTTCCCTCCAGAATGTAAGTAACGGGCCAGTATTTTGTGTGAGTGGATCGCTTTTGGCATTGATTTCATGGGCGCCCACAACCATTCCCCTAGGGTAAGTGGGCGGAAGCGGTAGTTTTCAATTCCTACCCACTGCTTATCCTTATCCATACGCAGGTGTGGAACCAGGGCTCTGAGCTGGGCCGCTCTATGGTATGTTTGCATCTCGGGCAGACGAACCCCTCCCTTTTCCTTTGGCTGGATCAGGAGCTTATAGGCAACCCTCTGTTGTCCCCCTGCCAGAGAAACCTAAGCATATTCTTCCTCATATCGTCAAAATGGATTCTCTGTATATCTATTGGGAGTGCTTGATATCAGTATAACATGCGGGGTAGAATCACCATTTTAAGTGCATTCAATCACCCAATCCATGAAATAGTTAGCTTTCCCCACTTTTCCATGTCATCCGTTAATTTATGCATGATTGGGGGGAAGTTACGTTCATATATTCCCTCGGTATTTGTACCCCCAGGTATTTTATACAATCTCTCTCAATTGGTATCCCCAGCTCGGACCATCTGGTAAGCTCTTCCGGTGAGCCCTTACTCAGGGGGAGGACGACCGACTTGTCAATATTAATCTTAAACCCCAACACCCTCCCATATTCCCTTATAACTCTCAGGGCAGTCTGCAGTGATTCCCCTGTGTCAGCAAGGTACATGAGAACGTCATCTGCGTACATGCTGATCTTATGCATCTGTTGGCCCACCTCGATTCCCCTTATCCCCTCCTCCGCCCTTGTCTCACCCAGGGGTTCCATGGCCAGGGCAAAGAGCAAGGGCGACAAAGGGCAGCCCTGCCTAGTGCCCCTAGTCAATCTAAATTCACTAGATACGGTTTCCATTAACCACTACCTTTGCTGTCGGCCCCGCGTAAATCGCTCGGATTGCTCTATACATCCCCTCTCACACCTCTATGTGTCTCTGGACCCTAAAGAGGAAGGCCCACTCCACCCTATCAAACGCCTTCTCTGCGTCTAAGCTCAGGAATGCCCTCTCTCCAGGGTGATTTCTCACATGTTCCATTAGGTCAAGGGTTTTCCTAATTGCATCTGGGCCTTGCCTTCCCGGAATAAATCCCATTTGGTCGGGATGTATTATCCGTGGCAGATTATCTTCCATTCTCGTCGCAAAAATGCGAGCAAAACATTTTTCGTCCACATTGAGGAGGGAGATAGGACGATATGACGAGCAGTATGTCAGGTCTCGCCTCTCCTTGGGAATAACCGATATCAGGGCCCTACTAAACGATGCCGGGGCTTTCCCTGCATCCAAAATGTAATTATGTAATTTCGTCAAGTGTGGGGCCAGGACACCTGAGTATATTTTATAAAACTCAATTGTATAACCATCCTCCCCAGGTGATTTCCCAGCAGGGAGGCGGGATATTGCGCTTTGGACCTCTTCCTCTGTAATTGGGCCATTCAGGTGGGCAATCTCACGCGCGGAAAGCCTGTTCATGTGTACATCACTCAGGTACTGCCCTATCTCCTCTTCCCCTCCCTCTACTTCTGTCACTTACAATGATTCATAATAGCGCACACAGTCATCGGCTATAGCATCTGGTGTACGCCTTACTTCCTCCCCTGTCCCCACATCACCCAGCTGCGCGACCCACCGTTCTGCCCGCTGGGGTCGAAGCCTCGATGCCAGAAGCACAACCGCCCTATCTCCTTTCTCATAATATCTCTGCTTCAAGTACCTCAACTTCCAGGCCGTTTCCTCCATGCCCAGGGCTCTCAATTCTGCCATCTTTACCAAGACCTGCTCCCTAAGCTCCTCTACGTCCCCCATTCCTGCATGCAACTCTACCTCCATCTGCATTATCTCCTCAAGAAGCCTCTTCTCTACCAGGCCCCTCTCTCTCTCTTTTTCCTTGCTCCCTCCCTCATAAATATACCCCTCCACGTGGCTTTCCGGCATCCCAGACTATCTCCGGACTCACTTGCCCTGTATCATTCAGTGTAAAGTATTCTCTTATCTCCTTCCCTAGGATCTCTGAGAAGAGGGGATCTCTCCATAGTGAATCATTACACCACCATGCCCCCCTGGGTCTTGATAATCCAAAAATCTCAAGAGTCCCTATCACCAAGTCGTGGTCGGACCAACCTATGGGTTTAAATGTGCTGTCCAGGAGCCTTGAACCTTGCTCCTTATTTAAAAGAAGGTACTCAATCCTCGTGTAACTCTTGTGCGGAGAGGAATAAAATGTGTAACCGTCTTCTCTTGGGTGCATGTACCTCCACATGTCCAATAGGGCATGGCGTTCCATTGCGTGTCCCAGATGACCCCATCTATCGTCGCCTTTCCCCACCTCCTCCTCCTTAGTCTATCTATCCCAGGTTGTGTTTGCCCAAGCATTGAAATCTCCCCCGATGATGTAGAGATTAGCCTCCCGCCCATGTATATTCTGTAGTGCACTCCTTATAAAAGGTTCCTGTCCCTGATTAGGGGCATATAATACCGCCAGAAGTATTCTGCCACCATCAAGCAACCCTTCAAGTATCAACAGCCTGCCCATAAGAAGGGCCATGGTTACGCTATGGTGTCTGGTCAAAGGGTCGAATGGTCAAAGGATCAACACCAAAGGATGGAAAACCAAAGGATTGAATTTTGTTTTTAATTATATATTTTTTTGGGGGTTTTCGTTTAGTGAAAAGTGGTTTTTACCACAGAAACAGGGGTTGGGGGGACCCCCCCAAAAAAAAATGTAAAAAAAAAAAAAAATTCAATCCTTTGGTTTTCAGTCCTTTGGATCCTTTGACCATTCGACCCTTTGGTTGTCGATCCTTTGACCTACAACCTTATGCTATCCTTGATTTGCAGACGCTTGTGGAGGATAATTCCCACTCCTCCCTTTTTCTCAGGTCCAGAGGCCCAATGGACCTCCCCTATACCACCCCCTCTCAACGCCCATCCCTCTCCCTCCACTAGTCTGGTCTCTGCCAGGAACAAGACTTCTAAGTACGCCTTACGGAATGCCCTCACTACCAGAGAGCGCTTAGTACGGGAGTTCAACCCCTTCACACTTAGAGTACCCACCCTCAGCCCCCTTTTAACCTCATTCCCCCCCGTAGCCAGTTATAGCTTTGGCTGATCCCGCCTCAGCACCTGTGTTCAGCGTCTCCCCGGGCATAGCCCGTATTGAGTTCGAGCCAGTGGCCAAATTAAACCCCATACCCAACATTTTTACTGTAGAAGTATAAATGACCCCCAACATGGAGGTCTGAACAACAAAGTGTGAGACTCCCCCTCTGCCACCGAGGGCCACTATGGGGAAGGTGAAACGACTTCCCTCCAGCCATCCTTTCAAGTGTACCTGTGCCTGCCCAGGCCTCATGGTCTCTTTTGGATGCCCTTGTGTATCTTGGCACCCTTCACTCTACTTGCTGGTCTGAGCACATCTGGTCTTTCTCCGGTGATGGGTCACTGAGCTTCAGAAACTTCCGTCCCAGCCGGGCCCTCCTCCTCCTCTGTGGGCCAGGTGCGGGTCGTGCACGTGTCTCGCCTGGTGTCGGGCCAGGTGAGGTGCTGCAGGGCTTGCTTGGCCTCCTCAATTGATGTTAATCTGTATTCCACCCCTTCGGTCTCAAATTCCAGAGAGAATGGGTACCCCAATCGATAGCAGATTCCTCTTTCACATAGCCAGGACGTGAGCGGCCTACAGCCTCTTCTCCGCGCCAGAGTGAAATTGGAGAGGTCCTGATATATAGTAACTCTGGAGTTCGCAAACTCTATGTCCTGATGCTGCTTCGCTCTGTTGAGAACCTCTTGTCTGTCTTTATAGCTCAAGAACCTGATGACAATAGAGCAGGGACCATTTCCAAAGGGTTTTCCTCCCATATGCGCCCTCTCCAGCTGTACCGCTCTGCCCCCTTCCGCCGCAAAGAGCTGATGGATCAGCGCTTGGACCTTTTCCTCAACTTGCCCCGGGGTCTCCCTATCCGCCTCCTTTAAGCCCAATATCCGCACATTGTTTCTCCTCTCCCTGTTTTCTAAGTCATCAATTTTGAGTCTCATTTCTTCCTCCTGCAGGTCCAGTTCAATCATTCTGGCATCCAAGCGCAACTCCACCATGTCTGTGTTAAGCTGGTTTAGTTCCAAATCCTCCACCTTGGCCTCCAGCGTGCTCACTCTTTCCGTCATCTCTGATAGTGAGGACTGGATGTCCCCTCTCAGGGCTTTTATTTCAGCTAAGACGTGACCAATGTCTTCCTTCATGGAGAACTGTGAAAGATCGATGCCTGTAGCCATCTTCATGGCTTGTTATATGCCCCACCTGTGTAAGGGGGGGCGCAGTTCTGAGTGGGACGCCCCTTCCCATCCGGCCGTCACCTTTGCACGCTGCGCTGAGCACTTCTTACAATAGCGCCGTGCAATCGGGCTCTTCTCTGTTGCACCTCCCTTCCCACTCTCCGGTGCCAGGAGTCGTTGGGTGTATTCTTTCCAACGTGTCGGCAGTATGCACCATGGGAGTCTACAAACTTGGGAGTCTCAAATTCACGCCATCCAAGCGGTGGGGAAAGGGGGTGTTTTATATCCCATGCACTTATTTATACAGATCCCACCACTGTACGCTGGACTGCAGCTCCTAAATACCACACTACGTACTCCTGTAATCGGAGTGTGTTCTGGGAGTCCAGAGACATTTTTTCGTTCTATCCCCTTTGGATCGTGGTCCTCCGTGTTATAATCGCCTGGTGGTGGGGGGGAGGGCCATGGATGCTCAGATGTGCCTGCACACCTCTCCTCCAGCCCGTTCCACTTAGTGCCCCCAAGGACGCCACCGCACCAGGCCTGGATCTGGTGAATGCACCTGAAATGGCGACACCTCGGGAGCTGTTCCGGTGTGCCTCCTACTC
Organism: Ambystoma mexicanum; assembly: GCF_040938575.1. Classification (NCBI taxonomy): domain Eukaryota; kingdom Metazoa; phylum Chordata; class Amphibia; order Caudata; family Ambystomatidae; genus Ambystoma; species Ambystoma mexicanum. The sequence continues at coordinate 412,979,633 of NC_090934.1, read as the reverse complement.
ATCAACACTTCTCACAGGGCCGGGCCTTCCCTCCGCCGGAGATGAACCCTGCCTCTCAGCAGCTACGTTCCTCACCCTTGCTGCACTAGGGCCGGGGGCAGTGCGTTGCACAGCCAGTCTATGTCCTGGGGCGTTCTGGTCCTTCCGCACACAGCCAGCAGCGAGAGCGCCAAGGGACCACTACGGTGGTGATAGTGTGCGGTACAAATGTCCTTTAACATTAACATACTTCCGAAGGGGGCGGCCACCCCCCAAGCCCGGCATGGCCTCAGACTGTTGGAAGACAGTGGAGCGGGCCGGTGGCGCCACGCTCACTAGTCCGGGGGCTGACGGGTATGCGAGGACGCATTGAAGTCGCTATGCCTCTCTCTGCACTTCTCAACTCTCGACGTCCAAGGGTCGCCGCCTGCCGCTCCAGCCCCTCGACTTGAGCCGCGGCGTTCACTCCTTACACCAGGCCACGCAAATCGTCCCCTCAATGAGAAGCCCCACTCCCAGACCACCGACAGGGCTGGAAGTCTGCCTACGGGTGCATCAGACCCTCCGATGCAGGCAAATGATGTCTGTAAGGCCGGTTCATGGGCTTGACTGCTCAATCTCTTCACAACTATGCTGGAGGGAGCGGGAGCCGCAGTTTCACGCAGCCATCTTGTCCCGCACCCCCTAGTGGTCTTCTGCTTTGGTCCTTTTGATTGAGGGTATGCGTAGTTGGTTGGTGTGATGTGTCCTTCTGGGCGTGTGGAGGTATCTCGGTTAATGGGTTCGGAGAGGTAGGAGGGGGCGGAAAGGCTGAAGCATTTGTGGGTTAAGGTAAGAGTTTTGAAAGTTATTCTTTCCTTAACCAGAAGCCAATGGGCATCTCTCCTAGTGTCATGATGCCTACCCCCGGGCATCCGGATCAAGCCCATCAGCCCCGGGAGCAGGCATCCAGATATTTAATAAAACCCCAGCAGCTCCAGCTGGGGGCTGTCTGGGTTCAGTCCTGGCGCCTTAGGCGCCAGGCTCATAATAGAAATCAGTCCTGGCGCTAGGCTCATAGACTTTACTTACCTCATGCAGACCATGCTGCAAATGAATCCAAGCCAACGTGAGGCCTGGATGGGACTATTTTACTACAGGGACTATTTTTTACTCGGGTGTGGTTCCAGGGACTTCTTACCTGGAACTACTTTGGAGGCTATTTAAACCACTCCCGAACAGCAGCACATGCTTCGCGTTATTCTGCATCCAGCAGCGTAACGCTCACCGTGCCTGCAGTCAGCATCCAGTCTTCAGCCACGCCCATCTCGAATCCAGAGCTCCTAGCAACAGAAGAAAGAAGAAGGAAAGGTTAGAATACAGATATTATTTCAATCCTTACCTGAATTCCGGATCCATCACGTCTTCGAACTTGAAAAGGACATTATTCTTCACGCGTCGCATCGCCAGCTGCAGCGCCGCGCCGTACTCACCAGTCCTCACAGCATTTTTCGATCCGGCGCAGCCTCCATCATTTTCTTCGCGAATTCCACCATCTAGGGGACAAAAGAAACATAAGGTGAGCAGGGAGAGCCAACAAATACAACCTCTCCACCATAGACTTACCTGATTAACAACCAGAGGCATTATTCTGTAACAAACCGCAACTTCTTACGTCGCACCTTTAAGGAGAGAGAAACCAGCATCTTTACCGGACAGTGTTGGGTAATACAGACTCTTACCTGAACACCATCAGCTGCCACAAGACAATCTTCCCTTGGATCCAGCTGCAACACAAGAAAGGAATGTACAAGAGTGAACATCGGACATATTGAACTCTTTGAACTTTATACTTACGGGTTCTCGCCTGGAACCTCGGAGTCAATATTCATCCGGAACTCTTCCAACGCCTTCAATCCAGTGAAGTAACTGGTATCTACGCACCCCTGCATTCCACACGGGATGGAGCGCTCATCATTTAAAAACATAAAGCGAGCTTACTGAAAGTGAATATCGGTGGTGATTAGTGGGGAGAACAGTGGGGTGCCATTACTAGAATCCACGGGTGGCTAAATCCCTTTCTCCACTTGCAGGAGAATACTTCTACGGGTGAGGCAGACGAGATTAGGCGGTCCAGTCCAGTTTGTCATCTCTGCACTACGCTTCACGTTGGAGGAGGTCGCAGCTGTCCGGATCCGATCGACGCCCCTGTGGGAGCCAGGTGAGCGTAACACCTAGCTTGGGTAATGTGATCATTCTTGAGGATGTAGAGGGCCGCTCTCAGTGCATTATTTTGTACTGTCTGAAGCCGGTTTAGGTTTTTTCAGATGTGCCTGGTAGTAGGGCATTACAATAATCTAGCTTGGCACCAATGGAGGCTCTAGAGATGGTGAGGCAGTTTTGGTTAGTAAGGAATGGTTTGACAGCGTTTATAAGTTTGGTGGTGTGAGCAGAGGCAATGGCACTGACCTGTTTGTCAATGGATAAGGTGGCATCTAGATATACGCCTAGGGACTTAACAGACGGGGAGACTGTGATGGTGGTATTTTCAATGATTAAGTTGCCATATTTGGGGTTCAGTTTGTTCAGAGTTTCATTTGGGCCTATGATAATGATCTCGGTTTTGTCTCCATTGAGATATAAACCGTTGGTGGCCATCCAGGCATGTATGGTGGAGTACATTTGGAGAAGGGCTGCCAAGTTATGGTCGTAGGAGCCTGTGAGTGGGAGAAGGACTTGAGTGTCGTCGGCATAGTTTGTGTAAGCTATGCCGAAGGAGTCAAGCTTGTCTAAAAGGGGCTTGGTAAACAGGTTGTAAAGTGTTGGGGCAGTGCACGATCCATGCGGCACACCGCAGTGGATGGTGGTGGGAGCAGCGTTAGCTATGTCTGAGAAGACTTTCATTGCACTATCTTCTAAGAAGGAGGTGATCCAGGAGGTGGCATGGGTGGAGAAGTGGGCCGTGCTAGTTAGGAGGGAGGGGAGAGTTTTGTGATCTATGAGGTCAAATGTGGCTGATAGGTCCAGTAGTAGTAAGAGGGCTGGTTTGCCTGTGTCAATTATTCTAGTGATTTGGTTAAGTCCAGGAGGGCAGTTTCCGTGCCATGGCCTTTGCGGAATCCTGATTGGCTTTTGCCTAGGATGGAGTGGGTTTCAAGGAAGTGCTGGATTTGATTGTGGGCGGCCTGGTCATGGATTTTAAGGAGGAAAGGGACGGTTGTGATTGGTGGGCAGCCTTGTCATGGATTTTAAGGAGGAAAGGGACGGTTGTGATTGGACGGTAATTGTTAGGGGATGTTGGGTCTTGAGGTGGTTTCTAAAGAAGGGGACGGACCCAGGCTTCTGTGAGGCTGGCGGGGATGATGCCTGAGGAGAATGATGCATTAATGAAAGCTATGATAAGTGGGGCCAGGGTTTCAACGCTATCTTTAATGATGTTAGCTGGGCAGATATCACCTTTATAAGTGGAGGGTTTGATGTGTTGTAGGAGCGCAGTGACTTCGGTTTCAGAGACGTCTCTGAATGTGAAAAGGGGAGGCTTCTGGTTAGGGGGGTGGTGCGTCTGAGGGGTCTGATTTTGATGGTGGATGAGCAGTTGTGGCCAGCCACCCAGTCAATGGTGCAGCCTTTGGAGTGGCTGGGGTCAGTGACTTTTTGTGTGAAGCCTAGGTCTTTGGCAAGGGCTGAGGCAGCTTTGTCTTTGGGGTCGGTGAGACCTAAGTTGAGGTCGCCGACTAGGAGGGTTTTAGTGGAGTTTTTCAATCTGTTGCTTAAGGCATGGAGGAGGTGCTCTTGGAAGCCAGGGGATGTTCCAGGTGGTCTGTAGATAATGTGTATGTTTAAGGTGTCATTGGCTGATGTGGGGAGTTTGACTGAAAGGAGGTCGGCGTCATCTTCCCAGGTGTGGTTGCACAGTCTGACGGGAGTTTGTTTCTGTGTATGAGGGCACCACACCCTCCTATGGCAAGTTTTCTATACTGGCGAAGGATCGAGTAGCCTTGAGGGAGGGTAAGCGTGATTGCAGGGCCAGAGGCCTCGTTCAGCCAGGTTTCTGTAATGGCCAGTAGGTCTAGATCAGATGTGATGATTAGATCGTTGATTTCTAGAGCATGAGCTGAGAGGAACCAGGCATTGATAAGTGCACATTTAAGTGCATCAGTGGCTTTAGTCTTGTTGGGAGAGGATGCTCGAGTGTGGGTATTGGTGTGGACTGATCTAGATGTGGACGTGCTTTTGTACTGATGAGTGCAGGTTTAGGGGACCGCTGAGGTAGTGCGCCTGGGCGCTGATGTGAGGTCGGGGATGTGGTGCTGGATAACACGGTGCGTGCATAGTTGGAGAGGAGTAGGTGGCTTTGGTGTGGTGGCCTAGTGAGAGGTTTCTATTGTGGATAGATTTAGGGAGGCTGGGGAGGGACAGGGGGTGGGTGCGTGTTCTAAGTATTATGTTCCTAGTTTCTGCGTGGCTCGTGTGGCCTGAAGTGAGAGAGGGGTAAGAGGTGGTTGAGTGTGAGAGAGTTGCTAGTGTGACAACTAGTGTAATGAGTTGTAGTGGAGAGGGAGGAAGGAAAGGCGTGTTTGCCATGTGGTCCTTTAGAGTGCTTTGCGTGGAGTAGTTGGATACATTGGGTTGAGTGGGAGTATGCAGCCGTGGGGTGGACTGCAGTGGGTGGGCACGGTGGTCATGTCAGAGGTAGTGACCAGGATAGAAGCTTTAACAAATAAGGTGGCAGGAAGCACGAGCAGCATTCAGTTCAGTTAGCAGGCTAGATCATTGGAGATATGCAACAATCAATATTCAGGCTAGTAGGGTGGCAAGACGTATTACTCAATTAATAGGCAATACTTTGGCTAGATGCAACAATCAATACATGGGCAGAAAATATGCTAGATGCAACAATCAATTAATGGGCAGAAAATATGCTAGATTCAACAATCTATAAATGGGCCGAAAATATGCTAGATACAACAATCAATTAATGGTCAGAAAATATGCTAGATGCAACAATCAATTAATGGGCAGAAAATATGCAGCACAGTAGAACATAATGTGGGTAATGAAATGAGCAAGGGGGCACATAGTATATAATCCGGTGGAGGCTTTAGTGAGCTATACCGTGCTGGAAGGCATGGCAGGTTGGTGATAATAGAGGGAGTTGCAGGGTGGGAGGAGTCGTCTCTGAAACAGTCTTAAGTCTCACCGTAGTATGGTGTTAGGAAATCTCCATCGGGGCGGTTTGGCTGGAAGACAGTCTTAGGTGTATTGGTTGGAGCGCATTGAGTAGCAATTCGGGTTCATTCAGGTTGCCTCAACTGCATCTGACAATGGACAAATGCAAAGTGGAAGATGTAAGGGGGGGTGGCGTTTCTCGTTGAGCTCGGTCAGCTCAGTCAGTAGCCTTACAGTATGCTTTGGAGGTGTGCCGGCTTCACCTGACTGCACCCTCCGATAGGCCACATGTATGGGGGAGTAGCCAATGGACTACCATGCAGGAAGCACAATGGTGGAAGGTGCGAACGAAGAGTGGTCAGCCATCTTAAGCAGGTCACCTCTTTTTCACAGCGTAGTGCAGCAGGTCCTGTGATAGGGAAATGCTGCATACTTCGACTCCATACTCTCCATCTCTCCTCACATCTCTGACGTCACTAAGAAGCCACATGCCCAGATGCACCTCTTCAGAAGTATTCTTCCATTCCTCTCCTTCCCACAGAAGCTCACTGTCTCCAGAGCTCTGGTTCTCTCTAGGCTGGGCTACTGCAACAGCCTCTTTCTAAATCTGCCTGCTTCTACTCTCCGCCCTCTGCAACCCATACAGAACAGGACTACGAGACTTGTTCTTGGCCTCAAGCCCAGGGACCGTATCTCTCCAGGACTGAAGTCTCTGCACTGGCTCCCAGTGGCTGTGAGGATTAAGTTCAAACCCTCTGCATTGTCCAGAAGGCCTTCTGGGGTTTAAGGCCTCAATACCTTCAACTCTGTGCCTAAATATCTTCCTTCTCAAGCTCTTCGCTCATCCACCTCCAACTCCCTCAGGGTCAGTCGCTTCTCCAAGCAATAAGTTGGTGGCAGATCTCTTTCTGCAACTGGTGCCTCCCTCTGGAACAGCCTCCCTGAAACTTGAGGAGAATCATCTCTGGTTCCGGAAGCACCTCAAAACCTTTCTCTTTGCTTCTGCTTTTTCTACTCCTCTCCCCTGACGACTTACCGGCTGATACTGAAACTGCACTGGTTACCTGGCCACCCTCTGATCTCAGGCCCAGGTCCCCTCCTCCACCAGTCGCACACCTGCACTGCCTTCTTGGCACCCCTCGCACTGGGGATTGTTTTCTGTTCCCTACAGTCTCACTATCAGCACTTGCCACCTGATGTCTGCACTAAACCTTGCATTTGCCACCTGCAGGCCGTACTTACTTATTGTCTATTTATTCTATCATCCCATGTTCCGCACACTCCCCACCTTTCCCCCCCCCACACTTGCCTCCTTCCCCCTTCCCATTCACTTCCACGATCTGAATGACACCTGGCCTTGTAGGATCATTGTCTGTCGTCCCTCTGTTCCCCCATCCCTTGCCTCGTCACGCCTTGAAACACCTGTGTGTAGGCGCGTTATAAATGCCATATAATATCCGGTCAAGCGGAAAGCTCTTTCGAGTTTGATGTGCAGTAGAGCCTCAGTAGGATGCCCCCACCAGATGGCATAATGGATCTGAGAAGCAAGAAAATATACATATAGGTCTGGATAATCCAGACCTCCAGCAGCATATGGCAGTGCCAGGGTATCAAGTGCGATACGCACCTGACCCGCCCTCCCATACCAACCTGGAGAGCAGTGACAGGATATGCTTCCAATACCAGGAGAGCGGAATCAGCAGACATTGTTGAAGATGTAAAGCATCTTCGGGACCACAACCATCTTGGCCAAGGCAAGCCGTGCATCCTGGGGAAGAGGGGGGCGAATCCAGATACCAACCTTACGCTCTAGCTGCTCGAGGTAATTTTCTTTGAAGAGTTTAGCTGGGGAAGTGGAGACTATTATGCCCAGGGACCTCATTCCCCCAGGACTCCATCAGAAGTCGGACTCACCATCCGCAGTGAGAACTGACGACGTCAGGGGTTGTAATCCGGATTTAGACCAGTTGATACGTAATCCAGAGAATCCCCCAAATAATGTTATTTCCTGTACCAAGGGTTGTAGATTTTGCTTGGGATTTTTCTACGTACAATTACATATCGTCCGCATATAGGGAGATGGTAGAGATATGTGAGAACATTTTAACCCCCCTAATTGAGTGGAATTACCTTTGTTACGCTCTCCTGGTATCCACAGGGACACCACCCAGCTGGGTTACTCGCTGGTATGCTTCTCAGCTTTGCCCTGAAGGGAAGTTTCTGCCTTGTGGTAGAATTAGGCGTGCTCTCCGTCCTGCCTTCTTTGCAGGGGCGCGTTGTCTTTTATGGGCGAGTGCAGTCCAGTTACTTCACTGACGCCGGCCCGTTTGATATTTTTCAGGTAAATCTTATTGCTGTTCTTTAGTTTTGTTGCTATCCTGCATGCCTTTCTTTGTTTAAAATGTCTCTTTTTTTCTCCCTTAGGTATGCGGAGCGTCAGCGCGGCGAACTGGCTTAGTTGAGCCCCGCTGGTAAATGATGGTGCATTAAGAGCGCTATGATGCGGTAAGCGCTATGCGCAGCACTGCGAAGTCTTGCCTTTGCTAACCTGCGTTTTCCTGCCTTGTAGGTCACGGTGTTCTTCAGCGCGAGTGGAATGTCTGGAGTGGTGCCAGCCGAGAGGCAACTAGCCAGTTAAGCCTTTTGAGCAGTTCGTAATTTGTAAATGTCTCTACAGCTTTCTTTAATGTTGCCTCTATCTTCCTCTTTCAGGTCGTTCATTCCGGGAGGCGTGCAGATTCGAGGAAGCTGTTCTCAGTAGCTGCGAGTGTTTAAAGATGAAGACTGCAGGTAAAATGCTGCTCCTAATGATGTTCCTTTTGTCTCCTTGCAGGTTCTGCTTCTCCGAGGTTCAAGGGAATAGCTGGACACGGTGAGCATCACGTTGCAAGCTGCAAAGTAACACAAAGCATGTTCTGCAGTCAGGGTGTGGTTTATATAGCCCAGGTAAAGTAGTACCAGGGAAAGTAGTTCCAGGCCTGCCACACCCAAAACACTATACCGCATAGCTTGGTTCTTAGGAACCAAGCTATGTGGATGCCTCCATGTTGGCTGACAATACAATAAAGTAGTTCCCAAGCACATTGTTGTTCATGGTGTATGAGCCTGGCGCCAAAGGTGCCAGAACTGGCCCCATGAGGGCTTTTGAAGAGGATGACAGGCTCTAGAGGCCCGAGTCCTGACTCCACCTGGCCAATGGGTTTGCCAGAGGGGGTTTTGGGCGAGGGTCGTGACAACTTAAGGCGCATGCAAGGGGTTGAACTGTTAGGGCAAAGAGGATAGGAGAGAGGGGGCAGCCCTGTCTCATACTCCTAGTGGGGAAAATGCTATCAGACGATACGTGATTTGTCAATATCACGGCCCAAGGGGCCGTATATAACAATCAAATGCACTGAATATACTGGAGACCCAGGACGGATCTGCATAGGATTTCAAATAGAAAAGGTCATTCGACCGAATCAAGGGCCTTTTCAGCATCAAGGGCCGCCACTACGATAGGAATGTCGTCATTAACATTATGCATCAGGGAGAAAAGCCGTCTCAGGTTGCTTTGTGTAGATCTGCCCAGGATAAAACCAGCCTGGTCAGAAGAACTAGAGGCCCCATATGAGGGAGAAGTCTATCTGCCAGTAGTTTTGCTAGGATTTTATTATCAGTGTTAATAAGTGACAGGAGCCTATAGGACGCGCAGCTACACAGATCATTTTCAGGTTTAAGCAAAAACATGACTACTGCCGTTCTGGGGGATTCAAGGATAAGGCCGGCAGATATAGAGAATGTATTCATGCGGCAGAGGTGTGGGGCAAGGATAGTGGCATATCCTTTGTAGATTTCGGCAGAAATACCATCTTGGCCATGGGCCTTGCCGCTTGGGAGTTCCCGAATAACCTTACAGATTTCTTTGACAGAGGGGGGCGAGTTGAGCAAGTCCACATAAACTGGATCCAGCGAGTCCAGGGCGACCCAGTCTATGTATGTTCTGATTTCTTCGGGGGAGACTGTTAATTGTGTGGAGTATAGTAAACTGTAATAGTCTCAAAATATCTTATTGATGTCATTGGAATCCCGTACCGGGTTCCCGTTAGGGTTAGAAACCTCCACTATCCCTTCCTGGTCCCTATCCTTGCGGATCGCCCAATCGAGGGTACAACTGGATCTACCGTCCTCTGCATATTTTGTCACTAGAACCGGATCACCTAAAAACTTGTCCTCCCTACTCACAGTCTCAAGATGTTTAAGTCTTTTGCCAGCAAGCAGTTACCCAACCTGTGGCTCCCCCCCTAGAGTCTATATATGTTCCAATTGTTTAATTTCTTTCTCCAGGCGACGCAAGGTCGGCCTCAAGGATTTGAGGACACCGCCCTCCCTGGAAATAAAACGGCCCCTTATAAAAGCCTTGAAGGCCTCCCAGATCATTCTATAGTCGGGGACCAAGTCAGCATTGGTGCGAAAATATTCAAGGATATCCTCCTGGATCCCGCCCGGAACACCTCGTCCTCGAGAGCACAGGGGCGGAGGTGCCAATAAGGAGGCCATGGCACTGTATTAGGAATGGAAATAACGTCCAGTATCGGGGAGTGGTCGGAGAGTGTCCTGGGTAACATTCTGGTAAGTTGTGTCACACCAACCAGGGGAACGGACAGCATGATGTAGTCTATCCTGGAGGCATTACCATGAGCACTCAAGCAGAAAGATTCCCTTCTGATATCTTATCACAGTCTAGCTCTTCTCCTGACAATAGATCTTCCCAAACCTCACCTGATTTCGGTGAACTGAAAGACGGGGTCTTCTTCCTTCTGTAATCCTTCTTGTGATGCAAATACGGTCGATCACGGGAGGCCGCCACTGTGACCACTCACATAATAATTAATCCAGAGAAAGGACTCCTGGGAACACCAATAAGGGGAAAAAGCCATTCCGGCAGGAAAAAAAAAACTCTGTATCTTGCGGCGGATGGGAATTTCCAAGGCAATCCAAGGACTGTAATGCAGGTAAGGTCCAACAGCATAGGAAAGCACGGAATGAGAAACCAGGTAAGTGAGAAGAGGAACTGCCAACAGCGGATCGAGTGGAGCGGAAGGCTCGGAGCAGAGAGAGCACCAGGAGGAGACAGGCTGGAAGCGAAGGGTTGAGCAGGTAAATAAACAGAGAGAAAGTTCCAAGGGAAAGCGGAAGGCAGGAAGAAAGGGGGGGCTCATCAGACCCAAGAGGAAAACACCTGGGAGCGTTGGCACCAAAAGAGAAAACTCACGAAGGGTGAAACGTGCTGCGCGACTGGAAATGCTGTACTAAGTAACGCTGGCAGCAGCCATAATGTAAAAGACTAGACCGTTGAGGGGCGTTGCGGGAAAAGTGTGATGGGCACTTCAATGGCAGATAAGGCACGATCTGTTCCACAAACTCCAAGGATGGGAACGTGTGACAGTATCCCACAGCCCATGGCCAAGGGGAGCGTCCCGTCCCCAGGGCGGTGTGTCTCTTGTAGACCCAAAACATTAACCTTGTGCATTTTGCCTTGGTTAACCACCAGTCAAAATGTTTACAGTTGGTGACCCCTCTAATAATCCGACATTATATTTAGGGCCATTTGAATTAAGGGCCCGTCGTGAGGTATCATGACATGGCTCGTGCGATAAGGAGTGTCTCATACCCAGAGAGATAGTACAACCGTTTACCATGCCATTCTGTAACAGGAGATAATGATCATGTTAGCACCTTAAACATAAAACAAAAACCTTTGCCGCACCCACCCACGCCAGAAACACCAACATACCAGCATATTGACCCCCTTAAACAAACCAACACACAGTGGCTATCTCAACGGGGTACTGGTCGTGGCTGCACCACTCGGGTAACCAGCAACTGAACCAATATCACTCTAGCATGGTGCCAGCTGATCTCCGTTCAAGTTTGGAATAGCGATGGATGGGTCACATTGCAAAAGGAGGAGCGCATATTTGGATTAGTTGTTAGGGACTCTTTGGGCCTCCATAGGATCGGGCAGCTCAGAGACAAAATGGTCAGCCGATGCAGGGTTGGTGAAGAGCCAGGTCTTTCTATTGTGGACTACACAGAGCTTTGCAGGGAACAACATGGCATATCAAAGGTTTTTCTTCCTGAGCTTTTATTAACCACCTGAAACTACTTCCTCTGTTCCTGAACTTGCGGACTGAAATCAGGGAACAGCCTGATAACTGAGGAGCCAAAACGAAGTTCACCCTTATCCTTCGCAGCCCTGAGTAGGGCGTCTCTGTCCCTATAATTGAGTATCCTGGTGATGATAGATCTGTCTGGTGCACCCAAAGGGGGTATTACCCAAATTGACCTTTTACAATTAACCTTTTGTCCTAATTGACCTTCTGCACAATTGACCTTTATATTATTTTAGTTATTTTATGTATGTATTGGGTTGGTTTTGGATTATAAATAAAATAAGGGGATTGGGTGGGGAGTTGCGGGGGGGTTTAGGATTCAGTGGAGGGTTTCGGGGGGTCCCTCATGCATATATGTCCTAATTGACCTTTTAAATTAGGTCAATTGTCCCGAGGTCAATTGAGAAAAGGTCAATTAGTATACATCCCCCAGGGGTGGCTTAGGGGCAAGAGATCAATGTGCTCTTTCGACCAGGAACATGGTAGATATGGGGGTTGCGCTAGTATTTTCAGCAAAAGTTTTTCTACAAACAATTCCATATTGTCCACTTGTGTAGATTCATATTGTTCCTGTGCAATCTTCCTTCTAGAACGTCATTTTTGGCCTCCACACGTCTCATTGATTGTTGTAGAGACACCACCTCCCTCTGCTGGGATGCCACTCTATCCTCGTTGTCCCCTATCCGCTGCTCCGCCTCAGTCATGTGGCCACATAACCTATCTATTTGGACGGCGGAGGTCTTGACCTTGCAGTTAAGGTGTCAATTTCGGAGCCGAGAAGGTCTGTGCTGTTTTGTAGAGCAAGCAGGGTTTAGTTTTTCCCCATATTGGTGATTAGTAGGACAGTTGCTGAGGATGGTCTGCAGCAGGAGTGCCGTGGTCGGTGGTGATCCTGATTAGGAAGTTGTAGCATACTGGACAGGCCTCAGCTGCGCAGCACCTATCCCAGCGCCACCCTACGTGGTGTTGATCTGGGTCGCAACAGTGACAGGCCTTAGTGGGCCTGTGGCCGATGGTCAGAGCCTCCCACTGTGAGGAAAGGGCTCACCAGGGACTTAGTGAGGCTCACACCGTCTGCTATGGCTGAGGTCAGTATAGCCAGGGGCTGCGCAAGCATCCACAAGGTCGCATCAGAATAAGACTTGCACAGCAAGGCAACACATCACATTGGAGGCCAAGAAGCACAGGGTAACCCCCAGCTGAGGGCAGGCGCAGAGCAAAAAGTAGTCACAAGCCTGAGTCGAGGGAGAGAGACTTATGCCCAGGGGCCCAGACTCTGCTCTCCCACAGAGCGCATCCAGACCAAGAGCAGGATGTGGCAAGGCTCCTACTGGTTATGATAGTTGACGTTAGTACAGCCAGGAAGAGTATGTCAGGACCTGTGCGAGCGTCATCTAGGCTGTGCAAGGCTTATAGACAATGCACGTCTGAGCAGGACCTGTTGCAGCTGAGCAACTTGCTGTACTGGCGGTCAGACTGTACAAGGTGGCCCCACCAGAGGACAGGCGTAAAGTCAAGAGCAGCCGCATGCCTGACTCGAGGGACAATGATCCAGAGCAGAGCACGTAGCTGCAGCAGGGCTTGCAATGAGGGACACCAAGGTCAACGATGGACAGAAGGGAGATGGCAGTGCGCTGGGGGGGCTCACAGCTCCCCGTGGCCCAGCTGGGTGCAGACAGGCCTACTGTGGGGGTGGGGAGCAACTCACGAGGGGGGCCAGCGGGCACAACAGAGCCGTATCCACACAGTCTGGAAATGGAGTATCAGGTCTTGTCCCACCAAGGCGCGGGCGAGCGCAGAGCCATCGGGGGTAGGTGGCAGAGTCCAGCACACATCCCGTATCCTGACGAAGTGACAGAAGTTCCGGACCCAGAAGAGAGCCGGAAGGCACAGACTGCGCTGGATGTAGCCCAAGCTAGCCGCAGAAAGGTACAGGCGATGCCTCGCGTTGTAATAGTCACAATGCTGGTATTTCAACTCCTGACAACCATGGTAGAGTAGGATGGTGAAGGATATTAAAAGTTGCTGGATGCAAGCTCTCTCGCCGGCAGCCATGCAACAGCACCCCCGAGAACAGGGTTATTCTTATTTCTCGGGAGTACATGGATCTTATTCATGACTAGATTATATATTCACGTTTGGAGTAACTGAATACTTGGTGAGAATCCTCTCGGATCACTTTCCCTACATACACATACTTGAAGGGACTGCAGCAGAGATCACTGGTATGGGTTGTGGCGCCTATCAACTACGGCGTTGGAAGACGGGATGCTCGGTGGGACATTAAGGAAATAGTGTGGATTTTTGATAATAATGAGGGATCAGTGGAGACAGCAGGGGTTCTGTGGGAGGGCTTTAAGGCTACGATTAGAGAGGTTTGTATTTCCAATACAACAGGAGTTAGAAAGATGTTGCAGGAGAAACTGCAGAGATAAGGCGGTGGTATTGGAGCTAGAAAAGGATATGGCGAAGGGGATGTGGTTAGGGGAAGAATTAGCAGAAGTCTTGGTCTCCCATCATGAGGCACAAGACTCTGTCAAAAATGTATGGGAGTAGGCGGGGTGTGCGGATTTATTGACAAGGGGATAAGGCGGGTTGACTATTAGCCTGGCTGACCGGGAGGGAACAACCTCGGCACACTATCACACAGCTTAGAAGTGATTGGGGGGACCCAGTCAGTACCGAGGAGGGCATTAATGAAGCCTTTTGACATTTCTATCAAGCCCTATATACCAGCGAGGGCATGTATTCTGCAGAGGACGCGGATGAACTGCTGGAGTTGATTCAGCTACCTACTCTGGCCCAGGACCTTAGAGAGGGGCTGGAGGGGCCCATTGAGGAATCTGATAGAAGGAGGGCTCTCCACTCCATGCAGAAGTGTAGATCTCCGGGAGGCGATGGCTTCCCGGTTGAATTATATTGCAAATATACCTCCTTATCCCTCGGCTCAAGAACGTCTATGATGAAGCCTTTGTGTCAGGTGTGCTTACGGCATAAATGAGGGAGGCAGTGATAACTGTCCTGCTGAAGGAGGGGAAAGACCCGCTGGACTGGACGTCTTATTGGCCAATCTCATTATTAAATATCGATGCAAAAATGTTGGTAAAATCATGGCGACTAGACTGTCCTAGGTAGCTCTGGTATTGGTGCATCCGGATCAGTGCAGATTCATAGGGGGAGAAAATACAATTGATGTATACTATTTGCATCATGAGATGGATCAGGTTAAGGATTCTGAGGAGGAAATATCACTGGCTTCCTTTGACAGAATAAAGACCTTTGACTCTTTGGAATGGGAATAGTAATTTGGGGTGCCGAGAGCCTTTGGGTTTGGGCGCAATATTTGTCGGTGGTTGCAGCTTTTATACAACAAATCGATGGCAAGAGTGAAGACGAATGTTATCTCCCCGATATGATTCTCAATAGCGGTGGAATGGAGGCAGGAATATTGGTGGTGTGGGGGGGAGGAATGGAGGGTCCGATATGGGATCTTGTGAGGGCAATTCCTTACGTACCGGACAATGACTAGGTGACTGGCTGCCATGTGGCAGGGGATCCCAGAGGGGCCTAACCCAAGCCAGTTGATTCAGGTGTTCCTTACACAGGAGGGTGGGGGGGGGCTACAATCTCTCGAATCTATCAGTCGATATGGAGGCTTTTTCTTCAAAGGAGCTGGTGGTCAAAGGCAAATGGGAGAGGGATGTAGGCGACCAGATTTCAGAGGCGGAATGGGTAAAACTATGGGAACAAGTTAGGAAAGTTTCAAGGAATGCCAGATTACAGCTCATTCATTGTAATGTTTTACATAGGGTCTATTTGACCCCGACCAAACTGCATGCAATGAACAATACCTTGAGTCAAGATTTTCCCAGTTGTGGGACCGGGACGGCCGGGATCTGGCATATGTTGTGGGAATGCTCAGTGATTGCACGCTATTGGCAGGCAGTGATAGTAAAGATCAATGCGTTGCTGCACTACGGCTTTGAGTGCAGCCTTAAGAGTGTGTTTGTGGGCTCGAATACTGGGTGGAAAATGAAACAAAGTAAGGAGGCCGTTGGCCCAGTTCATGTTGGCACGCGCAAAAAGAAGGGAAGCCATGGCCTGGAAGAAACCCCAGGGCCCGTTCTTAATGTTTTGGATGGAGGATATTAGTAGATGGGGGATGGTGGAGCTAGACAGTCTACAAAGGACTCAAGACCCTGAGTTAGAGGAAGGTGTGGTGGTAGATTGGAGCCAACTGTTAAATGAACTCCACTCTTCTGTAGAATTGAAACCTTTGTAAATGGGAAATGGGGATAGTAGAGAGACGGGGAGAAGTCCAGGGTGGTAGATTATGTTTTAACCCAGTTGGAAGGGAATGCTGAGCGATATGTTTTTGATGTACCCTATTGTTAAAGTTGTACAGTTATGGTGGTGACAGTCAACACCGTAATTTGATATCTGTGAGCATTAAAAAACCTGAATAAACAAATGTTTTAAAAACAAACTGAATAAACAAATGTTTTATAAACAAAAAGTATAGAAAAACCAGGCAAAGAGCAAGTACAAACAACAAAGGGACTCCTCGAATTTCTACAATTGCAACCCCATGACCGAACACTGCACCAAAGAGACTGCTTCCACCGCTACATGCAAAAAGGGGCCTAGCCGTTACATGCAAAAAAGGGGGCTAGCAAGAGGTTTTAAAGACTCCAGGTGTTATTGCCCAACCCCATTGGAACAAATAAGCACAGATTGGTCCAGCAAGTCAAACCTGCAGGCTAACCATTAAAAAGGGAAAGGGAAAAGAAGTCTGGGGTATAAAAAAAAAGAACAAGAGCCAGAATGAGCGCAAGGTGGTCAGGTGGAGTGGAGGTGGACCGGAGATGGACAGAGAGAACAGGGAGAGGAAGGACGGTGGAGCAGAACATTGCAGAAGTTGTCCTGGTGCTTGTTGCGGGTGAGGTATTGGCTGTGAGATAGAGTGGTCTCTGATCAGGAGGGAGATTGTGAATGAGTACTTGGGAGACTGCATGGGTGGAGAAAGATAGGGAATAGGAGGTTGATTGAGAGCAAGAAGTGTGTGTGAGAGAGGATTAGAGTGGAGAGGAGAGAGTGGGGAGGAGAGAATGGATGAGAATAGAGTGAAGGGTAAAGTAGAGAATGTTGAGGAGAGCAAAATGAGGGGCAACAGAAGAAAAGTGGGGAGAGAGTGAATTTCAGAGGGACAGGAGAGAGAGAGAGCACAAGGAGATAGCTGGATGAAGTGAGACAGGATGGGAGAAGTGGAGAGAGAGTAGAGTAGAAAGAGTAGTAAGATCGATTAAAGAGCACAACTGGGGGGGAGACTGAACCAGAGTGTCCGACACTGGCACCTCAAATATCATTTCCTGTTGAAATACCTGGAGTGGGTTACCCTGGGGTACCCTAAATGAGCCCCAGAGAGCCATATTGATTAGGCTTTTTGGCTTTAGGCCTTCACCTACTGTTAGCTTTAGAGTGCAGGTGTTACTGATAGAAAGCTAGAAGACCCAGGGGTTAGGGACGCCTGGTTTAGTATGCAGTGAGCCAACTGGAGATTGAGAGAGGGAAGTCCATTAGAGTACGCTGCCCACACCCTGACTAGAGTAAAACCAGTGATTTTTACCATTTTGAAGTAGGTAGTAGCAGAAGGTGTTATGTTCTTTTTGCTAAGCCTTACCACACCTCACATTCAGCGTTTACCCATGCTCTAGAGAATAGTTGGGAGCTAACCTATGAAAAATACATCATGATCTCTAGTGGTAATGTACAATTAAAGAAGGATATGTGGGACAATGGGTACAAAATACAGAAATAGGCCAAAAATTCAAATTTGGAAAAATGGGCAGTGTCACAATTTCTCTCTGCTATGGTAAATGGCAGATTATCTCTGCTATGGTAAATGCGAAAGAATAGCTGCTGGTCTCTTCCTAACAAAGTGTGGAAAGCCTGAAGAAGAACTCGGACCAGGGGACATGGTTTCCAAGTAATTTTATTTAGCTTGCAAGAAAAAAGGCTCACTAACCCTACTGCTAATGGGGAATTCCCTTTACCTCAAAACTGAACGAAGGTGCTTGTCAATAGTCAAATGAGAAATAGTCCTTGGTCCAAACCTATCCGCTAATCTGGCCCTACCACTTAGAATGTGAGGATGAAAATTAGCTAGAGTGTTCTACACTCAAGGTTTTTCACCGTGACTTCTCTCTGTGTTACTCACTGGACGAGTGATTCCAGAGGAGTAGGCGGGTGCAAGTTCTTTTGATAGGATAGCCTTGATTGAAGATCCTGGGTTATTCCTTAACCCAGGCCTCCTCACTTGAGGGAACTCCTTTTTTATACTACTACTCCTCCAGCAGAAGGGTGTAACAGCCTGAGGGACAAATCACACAAAGGAGCAGGGATAACACACCGCCACGTAACCAGGCTGCATGAAAAAGACAAGATGATCAGTAAGCCAGTGAAAACAATGATAAGGCACTTTCCTGAGAGAGCGGAATCCACCTGTCTGGGCTCTGGATTGTTCCTGAACGGATGGGCTGTGTGGACGTAAACCTCCTACCCTCAATGACCTGGAAGACAGCAAGTTAAAGTCACCCCCTGAACTACAATGGGTAATAAATTACAAGGTAACCTAATGACACTTCCTTACCGGGTACAGATTTGTGGAGATAATGATGCTGAGGAATTGAAGTAGGAATGAGACCAGAACCAACGACAGGGATAACACAATAAACAGGGAAGTTAGTAAAGGGATACTGAGCCCGATCGGCACCAGAGTCATGCTAGAACCAGGATGGTGCATAGTGTATGGTACCTGCAGTGCATCCTGAATGTGCAGTTTCCAAAAAAGGTCCAGGAGACCTGCCAAGGCAGGCGGACAGCCGTGAATGAGGATACATTGGCTGACTGTAACAGCATGGAGTAGTACGGTCAAAGGAGGAGAAGCTACACTCGAGAGGCAGAATGTAGCGGTGATATAGTTGTGAAACAGAGAGAAGAAATAAGCAGACCATACAGCGGGCAGGGGTCTGAACCAGGAAATCATGATAATGCTGCGACCAGAGGCAAGAGGCAGTCCGTATAGCGAGCAGGAGTCAAAACCAGCAAGTCAAGGTAATGCTGGGACCAGAGGCAAGAGGCAGTCCGTAAAGCGTGCAGGATCATAACCATGAATTCATAAGCACTAGGACAAGAGGCAAAGGGAGTCAGTTCAGCGGGAGAGAGTCGAAGAAGGAATCCAAATAGAGGAATTAAATCGGAACACTGGTAACAAGGGAAAATAGCTGCAATCAGAAGCAGTAAACTCTCGCACTAAGCTTTTAAACTGGTGTTGGAGGCGGGATCAGTGGCAGCAGGCAGCTGACCCCGATCACATGAATGCATAGACGCAGTAGTCAAGGCAACAGATTTTCGGAATGCCAGCGTTGCTGTAGTCTGCTTCCAGGGTAGCCTTCACTGACAAAGGAACGGAGCGGCTAAACGCTGGTTGCTACCTGTAATTGTTCTTGGGTTGTGCAAGCACGAATGCCAGGTCAGGGTACAAGGTTGTCGAAGTCTAACACTCTGGTGTTACACAAGTTCTTCCTGGATCCACTGGTTATCTGTAATTAACACCCTCATGTAACAGTTCTTGGCAGTCTATCAAAGTCCTTCCAAGTTTCCCAAGTTCAACAATAAAAAGTCCTAAGTTCCTGCAAAAACAAACGGACCAAATTTCTTTAGGTGGAGGGATATTTCCCTGATCCCTCTCCAACACCTCTAGTGTTGGGTGCCTCCATGACCCTCTCATATCTTCTCTTTGCTTTGTTTATTAGGCCCCTTTGGCTGTCTTGGGTTCCAGTCCCAATGTCTCATGTAACACTCTGAGGTATTGGTAGCCCCCCATTTCCTTGTGGCTCCCTTCGCTTTTGTGCGTTCATGTGACCCTCCTGGAGGTTGATACTACTCAGTTTTGTCTGGCTCCTGCAACCCTTCTCCTTCTCTCGTGCTTTGACTCTATTTAGGCCTCTCGGACCCTTGTCTGGGGTTAAGGCAATCCTTTCTTCCCCACTCGCTATTTCCTCTCTCTAACTCCCTCCAACGTGGGCAACCTGGTACCTTCAGTGTTGCAGGGTTCACTCCAGGGGGGATGCGTCTCTTCAGCAGTGGTGGTGTTCTCCACGGCTTGTTGCTCCTCCGGATTGGATTTGAGTAATTTTCAAGTTCCGCTCGTCTCAGTGTTCTCTCGCTCGTGTGCTCTCATTTTGAGAGCAGAGGATTTGCACCTCTCTAGATTCCTGGTTTCGGCATCAGTTCACAGGCACCAGGTCCACCACATCCTTCGTATGGTCGAGATGACTCACGCGGAGTTCTCTGTGCGAGTCATACTTGCACACCAACCCGTGACATGCGATACCAATGACAGTTCAGCTGTCATTATCTTGCTGGTCCCTTCTGCAAGCAGGTCTTTCTTTAGCATGTTCTTACTTGTAAAATAACCTTACTTAGAAACACGTACTACTCTTATCTGATTACTTTAATGATTACATCAATGGCGATGAGTATGTGAGGGAACAGGAGGAAGACCCTGCAGGCACCACGTATCCCTGGAACCAGTCGGCCACCCGCATTCTGCTCCGCAGCGGCCTAGACACCTTCTGGGTCGCAACCCAGGGCACCTTATCACCATAGCACAGCTGGCGCAGAATGTGATCAGCAGAGGTGAGCCCGTCAGTAGGAAGCCGCAGGGTGTGAAGCAGGCCGAGGTGCTCCGTCATACAGAGTGGCAGGAAGAGGGACAGCAAGCGGTAGCACAGCAACAGTATGCCAGGGGGGTAGGGAGGCTGAAGCCTGCTTTCTCAAAGGGCTATATATATTGTTATTCAGGGGGAAGCTGAGAGGCGGATTGGAGGTGACAAACTGAAGCATAACTGGAAGAGAGAGGGGCTGAAACATTCTATCCAACGCACCGTCTCCACACTCTTTATCACATCTCACCCGGTGGTGAATAATAGAATACACCCCATTGCCGGTGTTGTCACATTCCAACGCAGAGCTCCCCCTGTGGTTGAAAAAGGAAAAAAAAATAAAAACAATGAAATACTATTACTTTTTTTCTCACTGGTCTAGAGTTAATTTTTGAACATTCATTAAGCTAACCAGGAAGGAAGAGATGTCTGACTGAAATTTTTGGTGAAAACAAGGAGGTGATCTTCACCATCTATAGTCTTACTCAGTGGAAAACAAAATAAGCGGAATCTAACGTACAGTCTGGAGGAACATACAGGGGTTGTTAGCAGTGGCATCCCCGGGTGATATTACATTAAGGAGGGGCTTTCCCATCACCATCTGGAAGTGACAGTGGGAGGAACACCTGTCTGAAGATAGCTGGGAAATGGGAAGTACAGGAAATTGTTGAAAATATATATTGACTGTCCTAGCACCATCTGAAATTGACAGTGGGTGGGGGGGGAAGGGAACTGTCCGAAGATAGCTAGGATTTGGTGTTGGTGCCCACAGTGAACTATTTTCATCCCTGGAAACTATCTTCATTCCATAGAACTGTGAAAGGGAGAGGCATTTTGGGCAGGTTATTGCTGGGAACTGTACAGTTATTTGTCATATTACACCA
Source organism: Ambystoma mexicanum (assembly GCF_040938575.1). Taxonomy (NCBI): domain Eukaryota; kingdom Metazoa; phylum Chordata; class Amphibia; order Caudata; family Ambystomatidae; genus Ambystoma; species Ambystoma mexicanum. The sequence continues at coordinate 412,958,744 of NC_090934.1, read as the reverse complement.
TGCAAAATCTAGAACCACCAACCAAATGTGTGGCTACACCAGGGGAACCCTTAATACCCTGGGATGATTGGAGAGATTTGTTTACATTTTATTTTGTGGCATCTGGGGGAGAAAAATACTTGGATGAGAGGAAGTTTTCAACTTTAATGTGTAGTCTGGGAGCAGAAGCAGTACGAGCTATCAAAAAATTGCCTGATGTTGATGATGATGGTCCAGCTGATGGTGGGAGGAGAGATGGAGAAGGGCTGTATTAAATGGCAATGAAAAAATTACAAGTACAGTTTGATAAACAGATCAACATAGTCTTGGTATACGTTCTTCTCTAGAAGACAGGGAGGGGGAAAGGCAGTGGACTCATTTGTAGCTGATTTAAGAGTACTATTGGCATCATGTGAGTTTACAGGCAATGAAGATGAGTATATAAGAGATCAACTCATGATGCATACGTCTAACCCTAAAATTCAAGAAAGGTTGTGGCAGGCAAAGAATCTTCCCTTACTGGATGCATTGGCAATAGCCAAGGGGTTGGAGTTGAGTAGCACATGTTTAAAGGCAGTGAATTCCAAGAATAACAAGGAAAGTGTACATGCTATAGTAGATCATGAGGAAGGAAATATGGGTGCTGTTGATGTATGTAAAGTATGTTTAGTGAAAAAACACATCAAAATGGGCAGGGGACATTATGAAGGGAGTGGACTGATCTTGTTTGGCAGAATAATGCATATGTATATGATAACCGAAAGGGATAATGCACTAGGTGCGGGTTTGAGAAACACGCCATTAACCCCAAAGAATGCCCAGCCATGAGAGTGAAATGTAGACGTTGTGGCAAGATGGGGCATTTCGCTAGGTTGCGTGAATTTAACAACAAATCTACAGAGACAGAAAAAGATGTTCAATTTGTGAGTGAAGAGAGAAGTGAGTGGGCAAACAAAATTGTAAATATTTTGGGAGGCATAGAGAATGATGATGAAGAAGAGTATGTGCCTCCAGAAGTGGAAATTGTTGTGGCGGGGTCTAGTGAAAGCATTAGCTGTTTCTGGATCTCCATATACCATAATGTCAGAAGGGAAATGCAAGGAAATCTGGGGTGACAGCAGTCATAATACACAGCAAGGATATCATCCCAAGAGCATATGGTGGGGGAGGATTGATAAAGGTTTTATGTGGGGTGACACTGCATATGGGGACACGAACATAAGAGCAAAAATGTACGTGGCTGCCAAAGGTGATTGTTTATTATGTTGGCAGCATCAAGGTAAATTGGGCCTCGAGTTACATCCAGGCAAACAGATGCAGGTCAGAGCAGTAGAGGTAAGCAAGGTGGAAACATTTGCTAAAGAGGTGGGAACCAGGTTCAAGAAGGTATTCGGGCAGGGCATAGGTAAACTGAAGGTATATTGCCATAAGATTGAGTTGTCTACCCATTCCATACTGTCTGTGCACAAAGTACACAACCTTCCATTATGTGTGAGAGAGAAAGTGAGGGAGGAACTTCGGGGTCTATGCAAGCAAGGCATAATGGAGCCCATCGAAAGTAGCAAATGGTTGCCAACAATTGTGTTCACTCAACACCCGGATTGTCGCATTAGACTATGTGTGGACTTAAGGGACCTCAATAAATCAATTTGGGTCAGTAGACACCCATTACCCAAGATAAATGAGACGCTAATAACCATGAAGGAGGCGGATTGGTACAGGACTCTGGACCTATCATCAGCATATTACCAGATTGACCTACACACTTCATCTAGGGCCTTAACGACTTTCATCACCCGATGGGTGCTTACCAATTTAAAAGGATGCCTTTCGGGTTAGCATCAGCATCTGCCGTATTTCAAAAGATTATGGAGGATATGTTGGGGGACATACCGGGCGTGAAGTGTTTTCAGGATGACATACTGATTGGAGCATAAAATGAACGTGAACATGATGCCAGAGTGTCTGAAGTATTAAGGATACTGGAAAAGGCTGGTATGACGGTCAAGTTAGGCAAGTGTCAATTTAAAGTAAATCAAGTATCATATTTGGGGCATAGGCTCACCAAAGAGGACATGATTCCATGTCCGGAAATGGTGGATGCTATCGCAGCTGTGAAATCGCCTACCAATAAAGATGAGCTGAAATCCTCCTTAGGGTTAATAGAGTTTTACACCAAATTTGTCAGGAAACTGGTGGTAAAAAGCCAACCACTTAGAGCATTGCTTAAAGAGAGGCGGGAATTTGGTTGGGGTATGGAGGAAGAAACTGCTTTGAATTGCAAACGCACCCACTTTGTATAGATTTGACCCCTTAGCAGAGATAATTGTGTCTGTGGATGCTTGTGCCTCAGGGTTGGGGGCAGTCTTGATCAAAGTCAGGAAAGGCAGAGAAGTGCTGGTGGCTTTTGCATCGAGAACTCTAATCGACACAGACTCTAGATACTCAACCATTGAACGAGAAAGCCTAGCATGTTATTGGGCTTCTTTATATTTAAGACTTACATCTGGGGGATACCTTACAAAATCAGGAGTGACCACAAGCCTTTGGCACATTTATTCTCTACAAAAGGATCAGGTTTGGCGACTCCCAGAATCGCTAGGTGGTTAGCTGCATTACAGAGTTACAATTTTACTGTAGAGTACATTTCAGGGAAATGCAATCCGGTGGCAGATTGTTTATCTAGAGCATCCATGGAGGGGGCGGTGTCTAAGGACAATGTAGAGAATGAGTGGTTTGCTCAAATTAAAAGCTCAGTTTGTGATGTTTTTTTGAAAAAGGTGTGGTTGCCAGGGGCAAAAGAAGATCAAGAAAAGAGAGAGGCTGTTGTAGGAATAAAGCAAGGTTTGCGGACTAGTGAAGCAAAAAAATAGTCCCTATTACAAATTCAGAGATGAGTTGAGCAGTTCGGAGTGGGCTCTCGCTCAGGGGGGAGAGACTGATTTCCCCTTTTATCATCATTACGGCGAGAACTTACCAGGAGGGCACACAATGGTCATTTGGGAATAAGTCCAACTAAAAGATGATTGAAGTTAAGAATTTGGTGGTCGGGAATGGATTCTATGGTAAAAGCAGTGGTGGGACTTTGCGTCACATGTTCGGTAAGTGACAAATCCTTGAGAACACAAAAAATGGAGCCTGGAAGTGCGGACATTCTGGAGAGGCCTTGGGAGAAGATTGCAATAGACATTATGGGTCCCGTGTGCAGACTTGGACAAGAGAATAGGTTTGCGATCGTAGTAGTTGACTACACTTCTAGGTGGTTTGAAGTCGAGTTTGTAGATAACATAACAGGTGTGGTAATTGAATTTATGGAAAAACTGTTTGCCAGGGAAGGTTATCCCAAGGTAATAGTATCTGACAATGGCGTTCAGTTAGCATCTAATGAAATGAGACAATACTTAGAACTTCATGGAATTGAAAACCACCGTACAGCTTTGTACAATCCTAGAGCAAATGGCCTAGTGGAAAGCACGAATCGCATAATCAAAGAATCTTTACAATTGTCTTTGGCTAGTGGGTTGGAGTGGAAAAAAGGGATACACAACATGTTGATGGCACATCGTGACACACCACATGCATTAACAGGCATGTCTCCATTCTGTATGATGAGAGGCAGAGATACAGGTTCTGATATTTTTCCGGATTGGTTAATGAATCATCAACAGAGTGTCAGGAGAAGGGATGCGAGTAGGGAGCAAGAACTAACAGTGGGTGACACTGTAAGGATAAAAAAAGCCATTTAGTATCATAAAGATGTTCTCAATACTTTGACCCAATTGTCACTAAAGCGGGTCAGAAACATGTGGTGTCCAGTGATGGTAAACAATGGAGCATGAGCCAAGTGGCGGGCATGATATACCCTGAAGCACGGGATGGTAACATCAAGCACAATGGTGTGGGGGATGAATGGTATAAGGAGACTCCTTTACAAGAGGAAAATGAGAGTAGATGTGATTCGGACGATGTGCTTATCCCTGGTGATCAGAGCAGATTATACAGTGATGTTATTACTAACTGTCACCAACTCACTTGAGTTGAAAGGAGTGACAACTGTGGGGAAGGCCAGGATAGGGGAAATAATACCACATGCTGCACGAGGAAAAGACCTGTGAAATAGAACGATTACGAAATGTATAAATGATAGGTTTTCCTTCCAGGGATCCTCACATTACCTTTGTACTGTTTATCTATCTTACATTCATGTATTCCGTACTTAGTTCATTGCGTGGTTGTGTCTTATAATTTTACCACCAAAATCGAGAGACATATGTATTTCATGTTAACATATGCCATCTATAAGGGGGATCATATTTTGTATACTGGTGCAGGAGATGACTTGCGCTGAGTTCTCTGCGGGAGTTATCCTCGCGCACCAACCCGCGACGTGTGATACAAATGACAGTTCAACTGTCATTATCTTGCTGGCCCCTTCTGCAAGAGGGTCTTTCTTTACCACATTCTTACTTGTAAAATAAGCGTACTTGGAAACACGTACTACTGTTATCTGATTACTTAAATAACTTCATGCAGCCTTTGCTTCTCAGGCCTGGCACACCTGTGTCGGCCCGTCAGTGTTTCCCTTCGCCGTCCGTTTCTCTTTGTGCCACAGCCAGCCCTGCTGTTCAGCGCAGCACTGCCCCTCGCAGACATCCCCACGTCGAAGGCTTGCCTCTGTGTATGGTTTCTCTCCCTCCATTCAAGGTTTATTGGCCCTTTATACTCATTCTTGTTACTTCAAAGGGGCGTATTGTTCGCCATCAGTTGTCAAGCCTATGGAGAGTTCAGCATTACCTTAAGCCAACCACATAGAGTTAATGTCAGAGTTATTTTGAGTCCAACATATAGATGCACTATCAGTCTCTCTTACTCCCATGTAGGCAGATAACACTCTAGGTACAGGGAGTTCCCCATGGGAATGGGAGTCCTTGTCCCCTGAAAGGGAGTCAATCCCAGGGAGTTCACGCTTCCCCAAACCCATAGGGATCGTTTTGCTTAGTGGACTCACTTCCCTCGCCTCAAAAAGGTTGGCTCCCTCTAGCGAAGAAGGGAGGGAGTCCCCAGCTTTGTCACAAAAGCCAGTCAGTAGTACCATACAGCAACATGTTTCAGGTCTGCCTCCCAGCTTCACTGTCTCGCATGGTGTCTACTACCAGAAAACGCAGGAACTCTGTGTGTTAATTCTGCTCTGCAACATGCTTTATAGTCTGGAGGCAGAAGTCAGCGTGTGTGTGTGTGTGTCTGTGCCTCCAGATAGTAAATAATTTACAAAAGCTCAAACTAATTTGCCCTTAGTTTATAAAGCTGTTCAGACCTTACGTAAAAAAAAATGTCAACACTATTAGACCATACTTAAATGTATCATGCAGCCATCCACCAGGGAATATCTAAAACCTAAAAACATGTGCTCAAGCATTTTTATTGGCCCGGCAAAAGATTACATACTTTGCCAAACCTGCCAAACAGGTCACAAACCCAGCTCATTGTAGGCTCCGAGGAAGCCTTCAGAAAATCAGCCCATGAACAAAGTTTAATCCAATTTTCAGTGGGTCTCTCGCGGGCACTTATGCTTGGACCGGATTTTTTTAACCACATCCATTGTATACATTGCGATTTCCTTGGCTTCTTGGGTCTCTCTGCTGTAGCTGAGCTCCACTCTGTAACCTGTTACTTGTCAACAATCCATCATGACGCACAGAGGGGGCAACTGCAGCGGCACGGACAACCCAGACAGCTCACATTAAGTAACATTAATATAATGTTTCAACTTACTGCACCGGGTTTGTACTTTTGGCACAGGTAGCACTGCACATGTGCAACAGCGGATGGCGGCATGACCACACTGACTGAGCATGCCATCAATGAGTCCAGTGCCAGGCGAGAGTCTTACTGAGAGCCAGCCAACAAACGCTGACAGGACATAGTCCCTTCTGTCCCAAGTTGCCAACTCTCAAAAAAGGCCTACCATGCAAACTGCTGCTAACTAAAAGGTGAACCTCAACAGCCCGTTGTATGACCTAGATACCACCACTTCTAGTGGCTGGTCCAAAGCGTGTACCAGATTCAAATAATTGGCTAACATACAGGTCAATGACTGCGGGATGGACAAAGCACTTTGTAATAAGCATAGGCGTGCCCACCACAAGTCCCAACTGAATAACACAAAGCACATTTGTAGGACCCAGTGGGAAAGTGGGCATTAGCTCTGTTCAAATCTTCAGGGGTTTTAACAGACTGTTCAGGGCATATGAAGTAAACTGAATACAGTTGTGCACTAAGGAGGGAAAGAAACCTGTACGAAAGCATCTAAAGAGAAGTTACAACAACAAAGGCAGGGCATAAAACAATAGTGGCACAATGGTAGGTGAGAGGGACCACTACATGCTCATATAAAGTAGAGGGTACAGCATAGTCCCTTCTGTTTACGGAAACAAATGATTTCAGGAACAGGCTCTGGAAAATATAATTAAGCGTAAAGGAAACAGTTTATTTTGATAGCAGTGAAAGTGAAGAAATGGGAAGAAGATTGTTAATTTAAGATAACATGAACCTGTAGAATAAAAAACTGGTATTTACACTGGTAACAGTGAGGGAGAGAAAGGGAAGATGTCGGCAGTTACCCTGATAATGGTGGGAGTGAAAGTATGGGAAGAAAATAGTTTTTTTTCTGATTATATTGAGGATACTGCTCAAAAAAGAGGTGAACTGATGGTGCAGCGAATGGCAGTCCCGTGGGTATCCACAGGTAGGACAATAGGATACCCAGTTTTCCATAAGAGTCTGTAGAGTCCAGTTGCTCTCAGTCACTACATTCACAAATTGCTTGGATCCTTTGAGAAATCAACTTTGCGGGTAGGATGATTCTTGGCTCATTACATTTTTGTTAACTCTTTGATGAAGGGAACTCAAATGGGGTTTCAGTTTTGGGCATTGAGGAACTATTTATAACAGGTGAGATCAAGGAGCAACATCCTTCGCTTCAACCTCATCTACTAAGAAGGGACTCGGATCACACACAGGTTAAATGACAAATCTCAGATGGTTACCAACCCAAGTACTTCTTTAAATCTAGAGATGAACCGTACTCCAAAGTGTCTGACTAATGAGCCATCAAGGAAAAGAATGTTTATTTCACTGTGCCTCTCACAACGTCAAGGTTGGGTATTCTCGTTTACTCATGCGGCCATGGCAATCCTTTCCAAAGTATTCGACACTGGGAGGTAGCTTCATTTCCCCATGATGCCATTGCATTCCTCACTGAAGTGTGAGCCTATCAGTTCCTGGCGGATACGCTCTGCCTTAGTGTCCAGCCTGTCCAGTTGCTCAAAATCTTCCTCTAGCTGTGGCTGTTCGGCGCTTGTAGTCAATGGAGCACACCACACATCCAAGCCATGCTCTAAGGCAACATTATGCAGAACACAGCATGCCAGGACAATTTGGCTGGACTTGCTAGGTGAGTACTGGAGGGTGCCCTTGGAGCCATCTAGGCAGCGGAAGCGAGTACGTATTGATCGAAAAGTCCGCTCGACTGCACTGTGAGTATCTGAGTGAGCCATGTTGTAGCGTATTTCGGCAGGTGTCTGGGGGACATGCAAAGGGGTCATCAACCAGCTACAGAGAAAGAACGAAATGTCACCTGGGAAAAGACAAACAAGAGGAGACAGTTTCAATGACAAGCAGAAAACCGAACACTGACAGATAAATCCCTTGTCTTTCAACTAGTGGTTAGACTTTTTCAAGTATTACAGTATTTTATTTTGTTTATCTTTATTTAGGTTTGCACTGCATAAACCAAGTGAATAAAAAACATCTCATTCATTTCAATGTTTGTTCTTGAAGAAAACAGAACGCATGCAACAGAGAAAAGTTTTTCACAAAAATAATTCAGTTAATTCGGGGAAAAAACTCCTGCCCATCTCTTCCCCCATCATTAAAGCCCCAAACCGCCAACCAATGCCCTACCCACCTGTTCCACCCTACAATGCAAATCATCATAACAAGAAAAAGACAGTTCTGCGGGGCAGCACAATAGAACCACTAGAAAGGGTGGCTGGTAGGGATCATGCAGTATCCAAACACACAGGATGGGGATTCATCCCTACTCAGTGATTGAGGAACCTAGATTCCAAGGGTTGGTAAAATTAATCCTACCATTCTCCAGCTGGCGCCTGTACTTTCAATGTCACATAGCTGTTCGGACGTGAGGTTGAACAGTAGAAAGATGGCCAGAAGTAGAAAAATACTACTTCTGGGTTCCGTAGCATTTAATACAGTGGTATGCGAGGAGCCATGTCTGTGCAATGGCTGAATTACGGCTCATAGAGACACTAATCCACGCCTAAAAATCAAGGCATTTACATAGGGTTAAGAAACTGTCTCTACATAGGGTTAAGAAACTGTCTCGATTACAGGTTATCCATCATGTTACAGGTTTAAGTTCAAGGCAAAAGTATTAGAAAACCCTCAAAGGAACACCTGACTCATCTGGGCAAGGGGAGGCGTCATCCCTAACCCAGTCTGACAAAGCCTGGCAAGCTATCCCAGTTATCTCCCAATAGAGTAAAACCTGCAAATGCCACCAATTTCTCATGATGAATGGTTTTCCCTGTACCTTTCCTTATAGATCCTGAACTCATCCTGTTTTTCCCTGCATTGAATTAAATGTCCCTGACAAACAACTACATATTCTGCTATGTCCTCCTCCACAGGCAGAAGACTCTTATCCTTGCTGTCCCATTACATATCCCAGGTACAGTTGTGGGGTTTTCCTGGATGGTTTGGCTATTCCCACCCTGCAGATATCTGAAGTTTGGTGGCTTATGGACAAACCAACACGGGCAGGTATTGGCAGAATGTAAAGACCTTACATTTCAGGTCTCTGCGGAAGAGAACCAAACAAGCCATCATGTATATCGCAACATCCTTGCAATCCCTCCAAACAGCTCTAGCAGCGTAAAACCTTACACTTGCCCATACAGGAGGAATTTTAGAATACCCAGGCTACGCTTCAATCAAAAGGGGGGGGATTTATTTATTACAGCTTCAAGCATAGGGGGAGGATTAAACCTGCCACATTTTAGTTTAATTATGGGTCTGAACAAGTAAGCAGAGCACATGATTTGATTAACTTGTACCGCGCGATACGGGCAGAATTAACTGCATCTGGGCGCAGATCTTACTCAGGGCATCAACCAGTATAGCTACATGGGGCCATTTAGTTAATATTAAATACTCATACACTTTGTTAAACAAGTGGGTTTTCAGTGCTTTCTGATTTTGTGACAACTCTTTCAGATTCCTAAACTGCCAAGCAATGGAATTCCAAGGTTTAAGATCATGAACTGCAAATCGTCTATCCCCCCTGGAGACAAAGTGAGAAGGGATAATGACCAGCTGCAACTTGTCAGAGGAGTGAAGAAAGAGGAATGGGTTATACCAAACTAGTTTCTTTGTCAAATAAGAGGGAGCCAGACCACGTAGGCATTTATAGATCATGCATAATATCTTAAAGTCTATTCTCTGTTTCACCGGGAGCCAACATAAGGAACGATTCAATGCAGAGATGTAGTTAGCTTTTGGGACTTAAAACATAATCCGACACCTGCATTTTGGGCTTTCTGCTGCTTGTTCAGCTGGCCCTTAGGGATCCATGCTAACAAACCGTTGCAGTAGTCCAGTCTTGAATTAATCAAGGTACCTACAATCACAGTGTGATCTTGGGAAGGCATGTATGGCAATGCCTGGCGAAGGAGACGGAAAGAGTATAACACAGACTTCAGGGGAGGGAAACCGACTCTACAAAATCAGGGTCGGAGGCACAAATTCCCATGTCTTCCATGCCCGGGAAATACACAGGCAATCTGGGCAACTCCTCTAAGTTTATGACCCAGTGGCTGCTACATTTCGTTGTACAATACCAGTAAAAAAGGTGCCCTTTATTTTGATGAATTCGGAAGAACATGCTCTTCCATGGGCATCACCATGGATCAACAATCATGATTCTAGATGATTAAAACAAGCTATTAGACATTAAACATGAAACCAGAGACATATGCGTACATTGCACAATTTAAATATTTTGTGGCTGACACAGCATGGGCTGAAGATGTTAAGGCACCAGTGTACTATAGGGGTCTTAAAGAGTACATTAAATCCGCTGTGGCTCAACTTACACCAGCTAAAACCTTGCTTGCAGATCTAAGATGTTAAGGCACCAGTGTACTATAGGGGTCTTTAAGAGTACATTAAATCCGCTGTGGCTCAACTTACACCAGCTAAAACCTTGCTTGCAGATCTAATCTATTAAACATTACTGATTGAACAAAGACAAGAGGAAACGAGGGGAGAAAAGGAAACTCAAAATCCAAACACCCATCACTCGCTCTCTTTCCTGGTAATCTTTTCCCTGAACACATGCGGTTAGGGGTACTATGGGAACCAGTCAGTAAAAAGCAAAGGGAACACAGCAGAATCAATCATCAATTATCTATGTATTCATTGTGGCCTAGCAGGCCGTCCGGTACCAGACAGCCCTACAAATAAAAAATGGGGGAACAGATCTGGGTCCTCAGTAGAAAGGCGTGGATTAACAGACCAGATTTTATAATCTGCCTCCATTCGTCGTGGAAGAATTCTTCCACTCATGTCAGCATTAAGACATATCTGTTTAGGAATTGCCCTGCTAAACGCAGACTCTGTTTTTATAGAGACCAGAGCCTTAATAGACTTTGGAGCCTCATTAATGTTTTTGGACACAAAGTTTGCCAAACAGCATCAAATTTAACTACATGACAAAGTAGCCATGAAAGTTCTACATTCCATACATCTTACTTCCGACCCCATTACATAACAAACCGGGATGTTCCACATGATCTGTGGTAAATACCATCTTCATAAATTTGCATTTGAGATAATTGATGCACCATTTCTCCAAATCCTTCTGAGTATGCCCTTTTTCAAAACACTATTGGCAATCTTTTCGGAATTACTCCTATAGAATACGATCCTACATGAGATGTACAGAAGGTACTGTTGAGATAAAGATACTCTCTGCAGGTAATGGTTGCCTTTAGTTATTGAGCCACCTCAAAAGTCCTTGCTTTGGGTTGTCTCCATCTCCTCCTCCAACCGCTCAGTCTAGAACTCTTCGCTTACATTCCACACCACATTCCAAGAAACCATGGAGCATGTTGTTCCATAGATAAACACAAGATACAACACATCTCCTTTTCCTATACATATATAGGGATAGCTCAGGGGCAACCGCATTTGTCTTGGAAGCAAGTAAACACAACGCAACACAGGTTTGAGTCCTGATCCCACGCTTAGAAACCAATCTCTGGTATTAAGCGTGTCATAAAAGAACAATTATAATTATAACTATATTATTTCCTATATTCTACTCACCTGGTGAACTTAATAAATCTTCTTCAATGTTTTTCTTCGTACAAGACCTTCAATATTCTTCTCAAGTTCCACACCTGTCCATTGTCCAACCTGACAGCCTTGACCCTCCCAGGAGGACCATATTTAATTTCAATTTTGTACCCGTAAGGGATGCATGGTATCACAAGTTTGATACTGACAGAAAGGGTACAATTTGTAAAACCTTTATTAGATTTGTGGGGTTTGGAAAAACCCATACTTCGCCCTATAGCTAAGATGGGAGTAGTCTTGACAATAAAATAATAAACAAAACAGTCCTAGATGAGTCTGTCACATCCAAAATGGTCTACACTAACAAAACCTAATGTCGGCCCTATATCTTGTACAAAAGGAGAATATGTATGTAAAGCAGAGTCAGTGTTCAAAAATAAAGAATAAATGTGGCCGAGTCAGCTTTCCTCCCCAAGTTGGACAGCGCAGAGTAAGGCGGTTCCTGTAGGCAAGATGACACTCTGGTTCAGGCTCTTAACACAAAGGCAGTACAATACGTGGATCGAGGCCCACCTGGCCTTCCACGTTAAAGCCGTTCTTTCTAATTTTCAAACAGTTTACCAAACAGTTCACGTCGGTCCCCCTCAGTCGGGCTCAGACCTTTCACAACTAAATCAAAACACTTGCTGGGGTTCCCTTCCCCAGGCGTCATTTACCTCCTTTAGGGGTTCCCTTCCCCTAACTTAGTACACCTTCGGTCTCCCTCGGTCGGGCTTGGACTGTTTCCTGTCAAATGTGAAATGACTTTCAAATGTGCATGTCTTTTTCTTCAGACCTCCACAGGACCACTTCAACTTTCCAACTTGTAACAAACACTTCTATATCATTTGCCCCAGTGCTTCCTGGTCTGGGTAGTTCACTGTATTATCTACCAACGTTCGATGTTCACCTTTTTACTCTCCCCTTTTCTCGGGGGTCAGTTTCAATCACCTTGCTTTTACAGTTCATTAACTTTATTGCTACAAACTTTTCACCTTTCTCTGACACTTGAGTGGGCTACTTCCTTTCGCCAGACCACTCCGTTACTCAGTATCGCTGACTTTACAACTATCGTTCCTTCACGGTTAATTCGCAGGTCTGCCTTTCTTCACGTCTTATTCACATGCGTGCAGTCTTCAATTGTGCGATAATATGTTGCTACATCAATCTTTCTTTAGCACACACCTGTCTATCACGTCGCTTGCCAACTCACCGGCTGTGTGCGTTTTCTTTCTGTTCGTTGCTGCTTTCATTCTCGAGTCAAAGATAGAACCACAGGCTTGACCTCACCTCCCCAACTCTTCCGTTCACCTGGCAGGGTCGCTGGTATCCTTGAAGCACAATACAGCTTTCTTGTTTGGGACTCTGTCTTCTGCACGCGCCTTTCACAGCTTTTTGGAGGCAACAACCTCCTGCAGGGAACTCCTGGGATTCTCTACCCGTGGATCTCGTCCCTCGGTCCGTTGCTCTGCTCTAGTTGGTTTACCTTCACCCCCCCCGGAAGTTCTGCTCTGACTCGTGTTCCACCTTGCTCAGAGTGTCTTTCTACGTTCTGCCTTTTATCCGTGTGAGGAGAGCTAATTGGTATCAGATGTATGCACTTAGGGTTAAGTGCCTGACTTCATCTGACCCAACTAGTGGGACATGTCCAATGTGATGTTTAAGAGTTGCCATTATTACTCTCAGTCGCCCTCTTCCTCGGCCTAGTGTCAGTGTGGAAGGGGGAGGGCGGAGGAGTTGGGACACTGGACAATCATGGGAATGGCAAAGGGAGGAATACAGTGCCTTGCCACCGGCTGCCTCACCCCCACTCCCCGACGACACCTCACCCAGGTGATCCTCCGGCACTGGACCGCCCCCAGGAACTGGATCAAAAGGGATGGCTGTGTCCTGGCCACCTTGATGACAAGTCCACAAGGACTAGCGGGAGACACACCCTTTGGTTTCTCACATAGCCCACAGATCCCTTTTTTTTTACTCTGACCACATCTCCTTTCAGGCTCCACATTTTCTTGATACACTTCACCATATCAGACCTTTTTTTTGCCTTGGCCTGCGTCACTTGCCTTTACATCGCACTCTCATTCACCTTTATCAGCCCTGCCCTTCTGAGCCATGGAGGACACACCTTTGTGTGAATATTTCTCCACCTCATTACCTCAAACAGTACTACTCCTGTTGTGGCATGTGGCCCTTGTCTGACCTTTCACACACTTCATCCTTCCAACTCTATCCACTTCCTTCTGCAACTCGCACTCCATCCATGAGGCATCTGTTCACCCTAACACCCCATTAGTCTGGGGGTGGTACAACACAGTAGGTTTGTGTTTAATCTCTCCCCTTTCCAAATACAATCCAATTCCATCAACAAAAAGTTGACGACCGTTATTTGTCAAAATGTTTCCCAGAAAACCTTTCTTGGTAAACACTTTCTCCAGAAATCTTTCCACGCTGCACATCCTAGTCTCCTTCACTACCTTTACTTCTACTCACTATGAAGGCATCATGAAGCAAGACACAGACAACAGATTCAGTTTGGTGTTCAATAGACATTGGTTTGGCTCAAGATTCAATTTCAATTCAACCCGATTGTTTAATATTCATTCATTTTACTTAAAGTGAAATGACAAGCAATCTGGCTTTCGAAAACGTTCTTCCTTAGACACGCGACCACTCTGATACAAAGCATTCCTTGCACTTCAACAATTAACAATGGTTTAAGCCAGAGACTTTAAAAAACGCTCTCTTCGGACACATGCAACCATTCCGGTACAATGTATTCCTCAACCATGGAAATGTTCAGACATTCGCACACCGGGTTTCTCATCTGACAGAAAGTCACTGGTCGCTTTGATAGTTTTCCAGCATCGCAGAACACACAGCCTTACGATTAGGATGTCAGGGGTCCAACTCCTGCCCATCAGACACTCCTGTGTCCACTTCTTGAAACAGGGGAACAAGCACTTTGACACAAGGGTAAGGGAAAGCCTCTCCTCACATGGCTCCCTTCTCAGCGTTCAGTCCACTCGACGAAGCCGCAGCTCCCATGCCTCGCTTCTGTAGACCAGCTCTCTGCAGTTCTCAGTGTCTCGGCATGCTGCATACGGTGGACCAACCCGTAGCAGTTTGCCCCAGAGGCTCGCCTCTCCTCAAACAAGGTTCCCTGCTGATTGCACAGATCTCCCTGCTGCTCCTCTCTGTGTGGCTTTCTCCTTATCATTGTATACACCTGCAATCCTTGAACAGGTTACGGGTGTGCTTTCCCAGATTGGCTTGCCTGACCATGATTAAGGGAACATGATTGACCTTCACAACACTTAGCAGGCGTCTTCCTCATCCCAGTACCAAAGTGGTGAACTGGTATAGTGTTCATTGCTCTCAGCTGCCTCTTCCTCGTCTCATTACTCGTCACATGAGGGGAAATGGGGGGTGTCGACTTACAATAACCCGTAAAGGTTGGGCGAAGGTTAGGTTGATTGTCAATAGGAAAAGGGGAATACCATGTCTCTCCTGGTTGCACCCCACTCCCAAACCCCAAGGACTCTCCACCCAGGTGACCCTCCCTCGCCTCTCCAGCCCCAGGGTCGGGATTCAAGAGCGATGTCCTTTCCCTGTCCACCTGAGAAGAGAATTCAGCATGTTTAGGAGTGAGAATACCCTCCGGTTTCTCACACCACCTTGAAAATATGTCCACCAGAACCAAAACATATTTCCTTGCCTAGGACCCTTTTCTAATGGGCCCAGAATATCCTACACAATCTCTTCCCACATACCTTTCGGTTACTCAGCAATCATCAATGGTTGCTCTCTAGCTACCAACCACTTCACAGACTCTCTACAACCTACACATGACTTTAATCCATTGTCCACATGCCTGTTCAAGCCAGGCAACCAGCTTTCTGCCTTCAACAAGACTTTGTTTTAATAACTCCTATGCAGCCTTCATGTGTGAACTAACTTGTCTCTCAGTGCACTTGGGGTTACTACTTTGCCAGAATTGTTCTCCACGCTAAGCTCATCCCTCACCTCCCAAAACCATTTTTGTTCTTCACTGCCATTTCCCTTTCACATATTCTTTAACTTCTCTGATGAACACATTTTCACACTCTGCTTCCCATTCACACCACCGAATGACTATTGTGCATCGTACATACAGGTTCATTCCACACTTCTTCCTCGCTCTCATCCTCACCCTAACACATACTTGCGATCAGTGATCAGCAAAAATATTGCGTGTCCCCGGCACAATCTCAACTTTGAAGTCATGGCACTGCATGCACGTCAGCCATCCTCTTAAAACCTTGTCTGTCCGCTTATTTTCAAACACTGCTTTAAGGGGGTTGTGATCCCTTCTTAATCTGAACTTCTCACCCCACAAAAAGGTCCTAAATCTCTCCACTACCCAAACATACCCCAGTGCTTCCTTCTCTATTACAGAGTATCTGTTTTCCACCCCTTTTAATACTCTTGACCCATGTGCAATCACAATTTCTTCACCATCATGCCTTAATTGTGACAAAGCGGCATCAAAAACAAGGTTGCTCGCATCTGTAGGGATGTTGGTCTTATCTCTTGTGTTGAATTGTCCAAATGGTCCCGCCAAATGTATTTCTATTTTTATTGCCTCAAACTCTCTTGCATTCAATATTCCACTTGAATTCGCTCTGACTTCTCATCATCGCTCTCATTCGCTCTACTTTTACAGAGAAATGTTTTGTAAACTTCTGATAGAACTCTACCAATCCAAGGAATGACGAACACAACTTTAGTCCTCTGTGACTTAATTTCCTTAATGGTGTTCACAAATTCATCTTTGGGTTTGAAACGTTCTTTGAGGAGATTTTGTGTCGTATAAACTCTACTTCATCTTTCCCGAAAACACACTTTTCCTTTTTAACAGTGAGCCCCCTTTCACTCAATATACTCAAAACCTTTCCTAATGCCTCATCATGTTCCATTAAGTCTCTTGCTATGTTATGCTACTTTGCATTTATATAGTGCCTTATGTACCATTGGTATGGTCTCAAGGCACTGGTAGGTTGGACACCCTCAGGAACCGAAGTTCAAGTCAGTAGAGAGAGTCAAAAGGTGCGTGTGAGCACCGTATATGTGTGCAGCTGGTGTGGCATTCAAGTGATAGCTGCTTCATAGCGGTAGGGATCAAGCGTATGTGTTCGTTCTGGCCGGTTGCTATCCAGACCGATCCCGGCTGCGTTAGTCCTGAGGAGAACGACTAGGCTGGAGGGTGTATAATCAGCAGTGTTTAGTTAGGGTGATGGGCGGTATGGGACAAGTGATGGTATGAGAACAGTTATACCGAATGGTGTCATAGTATCGCTGTGTTCCATTTGAATGGTGGTGTAAAGAAGAAAGTAAGCGTGGGGTGTGATATGGTGGTTTACCTTGGGTGGTTGAGATCGCACCCATTCCAATAGATCCAGGTACACCATCCGTTCCAACCTCATACTTCCTCCGTTCCAACCGCATGTTCATTTGATCCATCGATTTCACCAGTCCCTTCCACATACTTTAATCGTCCTATTCAATAAATTCGACCCATTTTGTTAACCCATATGGCCGACCCATATGGTACCTACACCCTATTTTCACCAAAATATACAGCCCTACTCTGCACCACCACTCAGCGATTTATTTTGGATCAGTGAAGAGATTTTGAAGTGCTTGTTTCCTCACACCTCCTTTTACGGTTTGGTTGAGCAGATTAATTGCACCTATCAGAATATAAAAGTTGCATGTTATACTCAGTACTATGGTTTGTTGGGAGTGTTCGCGGCTTCACTCTTCCAGGTGGTGAGAATCAGCTCACCCATGTGTAGGAAATTACTTATTTTTTGATAGATTGTAGAGATTACCTCGGCCACGCACTAAGTAATGCAACCAACCACTCCTCTGGACAAACAAAGAATTGACTCGGACCCTTGAAAATGCGGACTCTCTGCCCTCTCCACCGCCAGCACCGGACCCGAAAATTATCTCCTCTGCCTCATGCTAATCCCAAACTGTACAGTCAAGCCGTCCAACCTATGTCGGAGGACGTTTGGATGAATGGACCCATTACCAAGCAGACTGAGCAATTGTTGACTTCCCCAGCGAAGGAGGGGCTTCATCAAGACAGCCTTACTGAATCCGTTTTTGAGTTAAGAGGACGAAATCCTTTAACTAGGTATTCTGCTAAGTGCCTTCCCAAACCTCTCCTTCAAAGTCATTCCGAGGTGTTGGTGGAGAACCTGTGTGAGAGTAACTCTGAAGGTTCCAATATTGATATGCGTTCTTCCATTTAAAGGAGACTAAACTATCCTGATTATTCGTGATGGGGTAGTTTGTATCAGCTTTAAATCTTATACAAGCACTTGTCAGACTATATGAGTATATAGTATTGAAATAAGGACTCATTCGGCTATCTTGGCCGATATATTAGGCCAATTTTAACTTAACAGCTCACCCCGACCAATCTTCCACAAACTAGTATATCATTGTGAAAGCAGTACACCTGCTCTACTTCCCGGAACAATGTGTACATGACATTCTGAAATACTGAAGCAGTTAATACTAGCATGAACGGCATGCGCCAAAACTGAAATACACTCATGTGAAATAAAGACAGTATATTTCCTCGATTTTGGTTGCAATACCAATTGGTGGTATGCTGATGTCAGATCAAGTTTTGTTAATATCTTACCATCCCCTATGACACGTAGTAACTCACCCATGTTTGGCAGTGAATGCCGTTCCACTACAACATTCTTATTAATCTGACACAAGTCCACACACTGCCTTACATCCTATTTGGTTTATTAGCAACTACCAATGGAGCCAACCATTATGGCGCCCCAGCATGTTCTATAATCCTAGCATCACATACGTTTATTTAATTCCCTTCCCACATCTGTCATGTCAGTGTCATATATATATATTTC
Organism: Ambystoma mexicanum; assembly: GCF_040938575.1. Lineage (NCBI taxonomy): Eukaryota > Metazoa > Chordata > Amphibia > Caudata > Ambystomatidae > Ambystoma > Ambystoma mexicanum. Next base: position 412,940,412 of record NC_090934.1, on the reverse strand, counting down.
TTTTTTCATTTTTAAAGAGCTCACACAGCCGGCAGGCATTGAGGTGCTGTTACAGGAATTGTTTGTTTTAGTTGTGTAGTTTGTCTTAGTTGCGTATTTATAATGCGCTTAAATACCCAGAGGTTTCTAAGCACGGACTCGGGGCACTATCCTCCCAGGACGCCATAGGTATAGCACCTTCCTTCACAATTACTTTCCCAAATCAACTGAAAACACTTCAGGATATCGCACTACTTCCGGCAACACGTTGCAGTTTTCCGAAACCGCTAATGCTTCTGAAGATGATTTGGGGTCTAGTTGATTTTTAACTTCCACTGCTCCTTGCAGCTGAGCAGTGCGTCTTCTTTCTTTTTCACGTAAACATTTCCTATGCCTTCTCTCCCTTTGAATCTCAGTGGGGCCGTAAAAATACCCTAGAATTTCAATATCATCCATATTGTACCTTCCCGGACTTAGAACCAGTGGCATCAACTCCTCTTCTCTACCCCAAACACTTTCTCCTACTCCTCCTTTGAAATAACATAACAGGTGTATTTGTAGAGCACACGTTCTCCCCCGGAGGGGCATTTTGGCACTACTGACAGATAACAGATGTTTAATGTTACCCAACTTAATAGTACTCATTTTATCAATCTCAGAAGGATTAAGGGCCGAGTGGACCTGCCGGGATTTGAACCGGTCACCATGAGGTCAAACACAGGTCTCATACACTTTTGTCATAGGGCTCTCATTGTCACTGTCCCACTCCTCTCCAACCACACCTATTGGAGATATATCAGCTCCCATCACACTATCTCTGTCCTCTGAACCATCTTCTGTCTGCACACTTTCATTCACAATGTTGACATCTTTGTTCATTTTGAAGTTTTTGCAATAATTTGCCAAATGTTCCCATCGATTATACTTTTTACACATCACTTTCCTCTACAGACAACTAGGTCCTCCAGCAAGGTGCCCTTGCTCCCACAACGGTAGCATGTGTACTCGTACATGAGAACCTCCTATCCTTTCCATACACTCTCCTTGTAGATTTCCTTCGTTTCCTTCCTTCTTCCTGGCTTCCTTTTCACTCGTGCTTCTACTGCCTCCCTATTCTGTGTTTTACTTTTTGCTAGTCGTGCCAGGATGTTCTTTAAGAGCCATGACATACTCTTCCACACTCTCGCCCGCTTGTTGTTGGGCATTGCAAAATTGTATCATTCCAATATGGTGCTTACTTGAGTTTGAAGTTCATGTTCAGTTTGTTTAACTCATGTTTGAGATCACGCACACCTTCACTTATAAACTTCACCATCCTCAAGTTCAGGTAGCCTCTTCTCCTTTGTATCTACTCTCCTTGTTGATTTCCTTCTTCTCCCTTCTTCCTGGCTTCCTTTTCACTCGTGTTCATGTTTCTACTGCCTCCCTATACTCTTTGCAAGTCGTGCCACGAAGTTCAGTGAATGTTCAACCCTTTTTGCCATGACAATTACTTCACCTAGAGTGGGTCAGCCTTAAACCACAGTTCTTCCCAGGTCTTATTTTAATTGCATTTAACCATAAAGTGATGCCTGATGTGTTAAATCTATTCCCAAAATTACGTGTCCCTGTGAGCTATTTGAGTGCTGCGACATACTCTTCCACACTCTCACAGGCTTCTTGTTCGCACATCGCAAATTTGTATCCTTCCAATATAGTGCTTACTTTGAGTTTGGAGTGCATGTCCAGTTTCTTTAACGCATGTTCAGGTTTGCTCACACCTTCACGTATACCTTTACCATTCTCAAGTTCAGGTAAAGTTTCATAGTGCAAGAGGCAGGATACTTTTTTGTCCATCCCCACATTTACTCCACATGTGGCTCTTAAATAGTGTATGAATCTTTTTTTCCAGGGTCCCCACTTTACGCTGGGTTGTCCTGCATGAGCCATAAACAGAGAAGGGCCTGGTATATTTTGCATTGTTTGTTTTAAGTTGATATAACTCTTGCCATGTTTGACTCTCCCTCCCAGTCTACTGCAGTGTTCGTCTCCTCCTGTATATAAACGACTGCTGCTTTCTCATTCGTCAGTTTGTTTCTGACATTGCTTTGGTTCCATGCAATGTTATCTCAATGTTGCCACGTGCCTTCCTCTAGTCTTATGTAGATCACGCAAAGCCCTGGCTCTACCTATGCAATGGGGACTACGTCCCCCGTGCCTGCTCGTGTTGCTCAGAGCTCTCTCGCGCTCAGGACATATGGGACATGAGAGCTCTTGCGTTCCTCAAGCATGTGCAAGCTACTTGGCTGTAAACAAAAGTGCTCAGGGTGTACAGGAACAGGTGGTGCTTGCGCTCAGAGTACAAGACGCTTGCCTTACTCCCGCAACGGTAGCATGTATTCTCGTTCACAAGACCCTCTCTCCTTACTTGCATGGATTATCTTTATCTCACATAAAAATTATACACAGCAGGTACCACCAATTTTCGAAAGGGACACCACAGGACTACCACAAGTCTAATGGGATTTCAAAAATATTTTTGATGCCAAAGATGATAATACTCTTCCCTAGAGCTCATGACTGCGGCATAGAACTAGTACCAGGAGTAGGTATTAGATTGGGATTAGGTATACGCAAGCATCCCTCAATGTGCCCTGCCAAACCCATGCAATAATGTTTGGGCTTTACATAAAAAGCACATCTACATTTCCCATAAGCAATGCAATTAGATATAGGGAAAGGCAAGAACAAAGGGAGGAGAAAGACAAGAAAAAATAAATGTGCTAAAAAGTGACAACAAAATCTATCTTCCAGGTTCCATTGGTATTAAGCACCAGACTTCAAGTCACTCCAAATCCAGAAATCTGCCCCATATGTCTCCCAATAGTTTGCCTTTCTTCTATTGCCGCAAAGCAACCCCGTCAATGTTGCAGATGGTGTACATTTCCTGGAGCCACATATTCTTGGAAGGGAAGACTGAAGATTTCCATTGTGAAAGAGGATTCTCTTGGCCACCATTGAAGCCCTAAGAAGCCAGGTTACCTACTGGTATGCCATCGCCTCAAGACGTGTGTCCTCTCACAGTCATAAAGTCATATTCTCGGTCCACACCAAAAGGACAGTGTTCATTACTCTTGTCACATCGCTCCAAAATGTCCTTACTCCAGAACATTCCTATAATCCCACTATAATCCAATAATTCCACATATGGTGCTCCGCAGAAATCTATCCTCTCACCCTGGCTCTTTAATGTCTATCTGCCCCGCCAGGCCCACCTGATCTCTACTTTCTCCTCTAACTTTCAGTGTTAAGCGGATGACACCCTGCCCTTTTTCAGGCTACTCTGAGCCTCCTCTCCCTCCTCGCTCATTCCCGACTGTCTATCTGCTATTCAGGCATGGTGCGCCTCTAAAGTCCTATGCCTTAATGCCAGTAAAACAGATTCTGATCATTGGGACCCCCCTGTTCCTGCTTTCCCTCGCTCCCTCTAGACTTCCTCCTTGGGGACCCTTCCCCAACCACTTGTGACACAAAATAACTTGGCGTCATCATCAACTCCACTCTCTCCTTCTCTCCACACATCATGGACCTTGCCAAGGAGGCCCACTTCCAGCTGCACCTTCTCAGAGGTATCCTACACTTTCATCACCTTTTGCCAGAAGCTCACTGTTTTAAGAGCTCTGGTTCTCTCCAGGCTTGACAACTGCAACAGCCTCTTTCTCAATCTTCCCAACTCTACCCTTCGTCCCCTCTTCAACTAATCCAGAACAGGACTGCAAGAATTTTTCTTGGCCTCAAGCCCAGGGACTGCATCTCTCCAGCTTTGTAATCTCTCCACTAGCTCTCTGTGGCTGCGAGGACCAAGTTCTTTTTTTTAATCCTTTATTTATATTTTCAATAAGATACAAATCCAAAATCATTCAGAAATCAATAAAAGATACAAGCAATTCAATCCTTATAAAAGAAAACATGCGTATGAAAACACCATGCAATCAGCAACAGAACCCCCCACCGCCTCCAACTAAAAGACAGAAAGCATGAGACTAGTATAAATCAGCAAATTTCCCCCAGATCTTATCATAAGAGACCAATTTGTTTTTATTTTCCGGTAGATCACCATTTCAACCTTTGAAAGTTTGTGCATTTCATCAACCCATTCATCCAATAACGTAGCAACCTTGGACTTCCACCCCCGTAGGATCAGTCGTTTGCCAACAATAGCACTCCTAAACAACCATTTTTTTCTGAGAAGCATTAAAGGTATTCAACACCTCATCACTGAAGATCATTGTTTTGATTCTCACCAAGCACAGCCACCCACACATGCCTTGCACACCACCGTCCAAAAACCACAAACTCTAACACAACTCCTTAACATATGTTCAAGGGTGCCAACCTGGTGTACACACCACCAACATTCATCTGAATCCAAGAGACCACGCTTCTTCAACCATTCCGGGCACCAACAGAGTCTATTCATAATCTTATTCTGCCTGGATCTCTCACCAAGATTAAGAGAGCAAAGCCTTACATTCCACATATTATGCCAAACATCCGGGGTTATATCGAAACCAAGTCTCTTACTCCATTCTTCCCGGAGACCATCATTACTCCTGTAATTTGCAACAATCAACTTGTGCAATCTGCTAGCCAATTCCCCTCCCCCCCCATCCATGGTTCGCTTTAGCCAGAAAGAGATTCAAGTCAAGGTTATTTGACCAGTCAATTTCACCAATAGATTTCTTTAAACGCCTATAATCCAGTCTTTGAAAAGCCCACAATGTCCCATTTCTCTTTCACTTCATCAGCGGATAGCCACCTGCCATCCTTCTCTAAATCACCAAGCCATTTTACACCACCAAAGAACCATTCAGCCAGAACAGCATTTTTCCATTATCTCTAATCTTCAGGTTTAACCACACAGACAGGTGCAGTGATTGCAAAGCATTGACCCCAAACAGCTCCAATAAATTTCTCCAAGCTTCCCGTAAAAATTCAGTAGCAGGTAACTTCTCACCACCAAGTTCGATTGTGTAGTAAGAAGTGCCTTGGGACTTAACGGGTCAGAAACACTGGCTTCCACAATAGACCAGGCATCCATCTCATTATCCAAAAATGGAACAAACGATTGAGCTGAAAAAGCCAATTGATAGGCTGTAAAGTTTGGGACCCCCAGCCCAACACGATCCACAGGTAACTGAAGTTTCCAAATCTTGAGTCTAGGAGGCTTGCCATCCCAAATAAACTCCTGCATTAATTGCTCAAGTTTCTTCCAATAATACGAACAAATCTTCTGCGGCAACATGCTAAGAATGTAATTCATCTTGGGAGCCGGACATCTTGAGGGCACTGACCTTACCCCACAGTGACAAATTCAATACCGACCATCTGTCCAAATCCATCTTGAAGTCCTTACAATCCTCTCTCAAATTCTCATCAACCATATCACTTACCAACGGTGTCAACCATATACCCAAGTAGCGCATTCTTGTATCACACCACCTGAAACCCAAGGACGTGACCAAAGGCTTATCACACATATAAGTAAGAGGCATGACCTCAGATATCATCCAGTTAATTTGGGAGCCTGACACCTCATGAAAACTGGTAAAAAGTCACACTAAACAGGGTAATGAAGTATTCAAATCTGGCAAGACAAGCAAAGGATTGTCCGCATAGAACCACACTTTCTGAATAGCTCCCCAACAACCAACACCAAGCAACTCAGGTTCACACCGGAGTGCAATAGCCAACGGCTCGATTGCAAGAATGAATACAATTGGTAAAAGTGGCCAACCTTACCCCATTGTAGTTGAAAGGATTCCGACTTCAAACCATTTGTTTTCACATCCGCTGTTGGATTTGCATTTAATAACTCAATCCAAGAGACAAATTTGTCATTTATATTCATCTTGCACAGAACAGAGTATAAATATTCCCAATTAACTCTGTCAAACGCCTTTTTCGGTGTCGAGAGAAAGAACTGCCCTACCACTATATGAGTTTAAGGCGTGACCCATAGTATGAATCAATTTACGGATATTACTGGATGCACACCAGTTTTTAAGAAACCCTGATTGGTTATCATGAATACATTCTGGGAGAAACCTTTCAATTCTCAAGGCCAGCATCTTAGATAACACTTTATTGTCCGTGTTAATAAGACTGATAGGGTGATAGCTAGACGGCGAACTGCCATCCTTCCCCCCTTTTTTTTTTATAGAAACACCGAAATCAAAGCATGACTAGTACTCTTAGGCAACACACCGTCCTAGACGCCAAAAACACATCCTTCAGTAACTCGAGAGCCGAATCTGATAATATTCTGTAAAATTCAAATGGAAGCCCATCCGGCCCTGGGGACCTACCAGTATTCAATTTTTGAATCGCAGCCTTCAGTTCACCACCGACAGTCCCACTTCAAGAAGCAAACTATCTGCATCAGAAATCTTTTGGATCTCAAGGTTACGAAAGAAGTCCCTCCCATTACCTGAAACGCCTGACTCATTACGATACAAATCCATGTAATATTGCCTAAATATACCATTAATACGTTTTGGATCAAATGTGACCTTGCCATCAGCATCCAAAATGGAGGTAATCGTTGCATCCAAATTCTTCTTTCTCATTCTATACGCTAGCCATCTATCGCATTTTTCACCCCTTTCAAAATAGGTACACTGCGAATGATATAGGCTCCGTTCTGCCCTCATCGATAGAATACCATCCAACTCCCTTTTCAATTTCTGTAGCACTTTTCATTTTTCTATGTCAGTCTGATCAAGCATCAAATCTCGAGAGACATCTCTTATTCTCAGATCAAGATCCAATCTGCCTCTCATCCTTTTTCCGCTAGACAAGCCCAGCAAACAACTCTGCATTGTGCATTTAAACGCCTCCCACACATTCTGTACACATCTCATCGGAACAGTTCTCTTCCACAAAATGATTTGCCTCAGAGACAATCTTGTCAAGTATCTACTCATCGTACAAAATGGAAGTATTCATTTTCAATGAAAACGACTGAGACAAATCAAATTTAGGCTTCAAGTATTGTGATCGGAGCATGATCAGCCAACAAAATATTTCCAATATCACTCAAAAGATAACTCTTAGTCAATGCCCCACTAGTGAAAAGCATATCTAACCTTGAATAAGTTCCATGTGCCCCTGAATAGAAACTATACTTGCGCACATCAGGGTGTTCCAACCTCCAGTTATTCTTTAAATTATGTTCTTCCAAGACGGCCTTTAAAGCACTGTGATGATAGTCCAGTGTTCCACCCAGTCTATATACACACTCCTATCCATAAAGGGGTCTAAAATTGTATTAAAATCACCCCCAAGTAAAATATTCAGAGAATTTAAATCCTGAAAACGTGTCTAAAAAAAAAACCATCGTCCACAGATGGAACATATATATTACATACAACTACGAGTTCCCCCTGAATCTCTACCAACAAGGCAGCCAACCTACCATCCCATCATTATCCGAACATTCCTTTAGAACCTTCAAAGGGGCCTTTTTACGAATAAGGATAGCAACTCCCCTAGATCTAGACGTATTAAACATTTTGTTTTTCCAGGAAACCATGTCTACTTGTTCCTTTGATCTGAGCGGGTTTGTAACTCTTAATGCACCAGCCACTAGGGTTGGCCTGGGTCATCCCAGTGGGGGCCTGGTCATTGCCATTGACATCAATTTGAAAACTGAATCAGATGTATGGTTTGTCTCTGATGGGAATTTAGCAGTGCGTATGTTTTTTTTCCAGATCACTGAATTGTTATTGATCATTGTGTACTGGAATCCCAGACACTATCAAGTTATTTCATTGCGTTTTGAATCATTTTTTGAAAATTGGCTTGCAGGGGTTCATCAACACGCAATAATTTTGGGGGGTGACTTCAATGCCTATTGTGCTGAGGGGCATAAGCACAACAATGCATTTACCCTTCCATCTCATCCCCCGAATCCTCTGTCATGGGGTTTAATTTGGGACTCTTATGACTAAATGGATTTGCAATTACTCAATGTTTGAATTAATTGTCTAAGGGGTCCTTTCACGTGGCACAGGGGCAACAAGTCCTCATGGATTGATTATTTTTTCATATCTTCTTACTTGAAACCTTGCATTGGCAAAATGCATATACAGGATCCATTGATGGGTGATCATCTGATGATAGATTTGATCTTAAAGCTGGAAGTCCATATGTATGAAGTTTGTCCTTCTTTGTTCCCAGTAGTTGCGACGCGAAATGGGCTCACATGCACGTGGGACCATGGCCTGTACACAAAATGTATGAGAAGTCTCCTTAATGGGGAGGGTCGTTTGCTGGCTTCCGATGCTTCTAATCCTTCAATAGCTGCAGCTGGATTTACACAGCTTTTGGCTTCGGATCCATTGGATGCTGTGAAGGTCAGCTGCCTTCAGCATTTGTGTGCAGAGGCTCAGGTCTCCTCTGAGAAAATAATTCATTCTCACTGCTTTGACTTTAGAATTATGACATCCAAGCGGGAGAAGCGAAAAACATCATGTTGCTTAAAAACCATGACCTTCCTCTGGTGGAGTATCTTTTTGCCAAGAAGTGGTTTTGCCAACAGCAACAAATGTTGTCAAATCCTTAAGATACGAGATGTTTATCTCTGGCAATCAAACTATGTTGAAACTTCTTGTCAAGGCGGAATCGAGAAAGTTCTAGGTCTGAATTAACAACTTTTATGAGCAGACTTTGGCGACAAAGTGTGATGTTATTTAAGAGACAATTTGGGTTCACTTTTTTGCTAAGACGTTTTCTCTGCCTTCCTTTTTTTTCTAATTTGCCTGTTCTTTCCAGAGGCCCGGTAATTTCAGGCTTGTCACTCTGGGACATGGATGACATCGAATGGGCCATTTCCAAGTTGAAAACCTTCAGGGCACCTGGGCCGGATGGCCTGCCTCCTTTTCTGTTGAAAAAGGAACCTGTGGTATGGGCACATTTCTTAAAACCTTACTTTGATAACATCTGCAACACTCCTTTAGTTCTCGCCTCTTGGTCGCAGTCCATTATCATTCCAATCGATAAAAAGGAGGACGCGACTTTGCCCTCCAAATACAGACCTACAGCCATTCTGGACTTGGTGAGTAAGGTCTCTGCCATACTCCTGTTGAGAAATCTCAACAGAAGTCTAAACCAAAGGCATGTCCCTTCCAGTTTCCAGTCGGGCTTTAGGCAAAAAATTGGGGACCTTGCTTAATGCCACCATTCTGGCCCATCTGTTGCATAATGTCAGGCATAGTCATGTGGGTCCAATATACATGGCTTTTCTGGACATGTCTGCTTTTGACTGTATTGTTCGGGAGTGGCTCTGGCAGAAGCCATTACAGTCGGGCACTCCCCTTTACTTGGTCCAACTAATTCCGCTTTCACATCGGAACTCCACTTTGAGATCTCGTTTGAACCAATCAGGGGCGGTCTCACGACTGATCCCGGTACATCTTGGTCTATGTAAGGAATGTATCCTGGCTTCCACTCTCTTCAATGTATTTCTTTTTTTTAAATTTTTTTTTTTAACTTGTTTATTTTTGGTAAGCGCACAGGAAAACAAATTAGCATATCAGTTCAACACTTTGTAACAGCATTAACATGCAGTTGTATATCCCCAGACACCCGCTCCCAGCCTTTAGTTCCGGCAGTCTTCTGTGGACTGTCTCTTCGCCCATTAAGTCCAATTCCTGACTCATTTGCTCCTGTCTTCCCCTAGACCGCTCAGTCTTCCTCCTTCCTTTCCGAGCTTACGTCATCAGATCCTGATTCTGGCTATCCTCCGGGGCCTGCTCCTCTATCGATTGAGTCTGTTCCCTGTCTACCGCCTGCTGGGCATATGTCACTAGGCGCAGTTTGTATGTCAGCGCCGGGAAGCGCAGGTCATAGTCTATCACCGGCGACCAAATGTTTGTGAAACGGTGGAGGCGGCCTCTATTTGCTGCCATGATTTTCTCAGCAATGAAGATGTCCCATATTTTCAACCACCACAACACCGTTAAGTGGCCTTCCGGAGACTTCCATGTCCGTGCTATTGTGATTTTAGTGGCCAAGAGCAATTGTGTGATGAGGGCCGCGAGCGCGCCCGATTTTGGGTAGATGTCTGGAATCGGGGTCCCCAGTAGGAGTGGTTCCGGTTCTAATGGCAACGAGATCTGGGTTATGTCTGCGATGATAGCTATACATTGGGCCCAAAAGACCGTCACCACCGGCCATGACCACCACATGTGTAGATAAGAGCCTGGCGAGCCACAGCGACGCCAGCACTGTGGGTCCAGCGACTGATTGAAATGGTGTAGTTGAAGCGGTGGGAAATACCATCTCATGAGCAGTTTATGTGCGCATTCTCGGTTGGTGATGCAGAAAGGAGATGAGTGCGTGCAGGACCAGATATCGGTCCAGTCTTGATCCTGGATTGGATGCCCTAGGTCTTTCTCCCACTGCAACATATATGTCGCTCTATTTGACAATAGGTTCACCTGGAGTAATCGATGCAGCGCCGAGATCAGCCCTCGGGCTGGAGGATCTGCCACCGTTAATTCCAAGGCGTCCAGGTCCCGGGTGGCTGTCTCTTGCGTCTGGGGATGTGAGCACCAGTGCCTGATTTGGCAGTATGAAAACCTGTCTGACTTCGAGAGATTAAACGCACTTTTGCATTGGGCGAATGTCAGCGGCTGGGTTCCTTCGAACAGTTGGCTTAGGGAGCTGAGGCCTCCAGCGATCCAGTTTTTAAAGTTCGAGGGGGAAGATCCAGGTGAGAACGCCGGATTGTGGAAGACCGGAGCTGAGGGACCAGGTCTCTCGGGATACCTCTGGATTTGCGGGCCCAATCCCATGCCTTCAACGTCTGCTTAGTCGATGACAAAATGGCTGGCCACGACCGCCGCAGTGAAGTCGGCAGGTGCAAGAGAAAGCGCAGGGGGAGAGGTAATCGGGATTGTTCTATGTCCATCCATTTGGGGCGCCCTGATGCTATGGTCCAAGCCCGTGTGTGAGCTATCTGCGCCGCCATTTGGTATTTTTGGAGGTCAGGGACCCCCAAGCCTCCCTGGTCCGGGGCACACAGCATGGTCCTCCGCGGGATGCAAGCTTTCTTCCCCCTCCATATGAATTCAAATATCTTCCTCTGAAGTCGCTGCAGCTGGGGGCGAGGGACTATGATGGGAAGAGCTGAGCAGGCGTATAGAAATCGTGGCAACAAATTCATCTTACAGGCCGTGATACGACCTATTGGGGATATTTCCTGCTTGAGCCAGGCATCTAGGTCTTTTTCCAGCGTTTTCATCAGGGGCGGGAAGTTTATCCGATAGATGTCTCTAGGGGTAGCGGGGATCCAAACACCGAGGTAGGGGATGGATGTGTCACTTAGTGGGATCGCGCACTGGGAGCTGAAGGATGCCTTGTCTCTCTGATCTAAGTCTATCCCCAACGCTGTTGATTTCACAAAATTGATGGCAAATCCGGACACCTTCCCGAATCTGTGGATTTCCGCTAGGGCGGCTCTTAAGGACTGGGAGGTGTCTGTAATGGTTAGCATCACGTCATCAGCGTAGAGCTCGATCTTGTGCTGGGTTGGGCCCACTTGGAGGCCTTTGATTCTGGTGTTGAGGCGGATCCGCTGGGCCAGAGATTCCATAACCATAGCGAACAGTAGGGGAGAGAGGGGACAGCCCTGTCTGGTGCCGCATGTTAGGGAGATCGGGCTAGTTAGCAGGCCGTTCACTCGGAGAAGGGTGGTCGGGGTTTGGTAGTAAGCTAAGATTAGCTTTAAGAAGGTGGGCCCGAAGCCCAACGATTCCAGGGTGAGACGGAGGAACAACCAGTCCACTTTGTCAAAAGCCTTGGTCGCGTCCAAGGCTAGCGGGGCGAGTTTCTGCGAGCCTTGCCTAGCTATCTCGATCAGGTTGAGGACTCTGCGAGTATTATCCGTGATGGCTCTGTTTAGAATAAATCCCGTCTGGTCTGGGTCTATAATGTCCGGAAGAAGCTTCGCTAATCGGTTTGCCAAGACCTTTGAATAAATATTCGCATCCAGGTTTAATAAGGAGATGGGTCGAGATGCTGCTATATCTCTGGGGTCTTTTCCTGGTTTCAGCGCTAATACTGTTATCGACTCTTTCATCGATGGGGTTGTTGATCCAGAAATGGCAAAGGAGTTGAAGAGGGTCGTCATTGGAGCTAGTAGCTGGGGCCGAAAGAGTTTAAAAAATTGAGACGAGAAACCATCCGGGCCCAGGGCTCTAGTTCTTAAGCTTTTAACATCCTCGTCAATCTCTTCGCTGGTAATCGGGGCCTCCAACTCTTCTCTACTTGTAGTTGAGAGCTTGGGTAAGGCGGCTTCCCGCAGGTAGGACTGCTGCTCGCCACAGGGTTTTTGGGTAGCTGACATAGTTTCGGTCACGTGAGCCTCTGCAATTCTCAACTTATCCCGATCTGCAAACTGGACTGCACCCTGGGGGTCTCGGAGGCCTATTATAGTGTTCCTCCTCTTGATTCTTGCCAGTTTTTCCACCAGGAATTTATTCACCTTGTTTCCTCTGGCATAGTAGCTTTGCTTAGTTTTGGTTAGTAGCTGGGCTGTGTCCTCCGCGTAATGGGCCTCTAGTTTCTTTCGGGCCGTCTGCAAGGCTCGGTAGGTTCTCGGGGACCAGTTTCTGGCCTTACACGCCGCCTCCGCCTCCAGGACCTTGTCTTCTAGGATGCGGCGGAACTGTTGTTTTTGTTTATGGTAGGCCGCTCCCCGGGAGATCAGTACCCCTCTCACCACGGCCTTCATTGCGTCCCACGTATTCGCTGGGGAAGTATCTTAATTTTTATTATCTTCGAAGAACTGCTTTATTGTTTTAGCTACTACGTCTCTGGTGGCCATATCGTTTAGGATCGGGTCATAAAGAGACCATCTGCGTCTTGGGGACGGATCTGGATTATGAGCTCTTAGCGTTAGCATTATGGGTGCGTGGTCTGAATGGATTCTGGGGCCTATGAGGACATCATCTGTGTATGACAGGATCTGCGGAGATGCCAACAGGAGGTCGATGCGTGAATAAGTTCTATGCACATAAGAGTAGCACGAGTAGTCTCGCTCCTCTGGGTGGAGGATCCTCCAGGTATCCACCACGTCGAAGGTTCGAAACAATTTAAGAAAAGCACTCGCCAAGCCAAAGTCTCCACGGGCTGGGGGGTGTGATCTGTCTACTAATGGGTTGGGGACTCCGTTCAAATCTCCCCCGATGATGGTCTGACCCTCAGCAAACGGTAGGAGGGTGCTTTCCAGGGTCGAGTAGAATGCCTCCTGCTCTTCATTCGGGGCATATACTGAGATCAATGTGTATGGTTGGCCGAGAATTGGGCATTTCACCGCCACAAAGCGGCCATCGGGGCCCAGCTTAGAGCCCAGGATTTGCGGCTTCAAATCTTTGGCGATTAAGATTGCTGTGCCATCCTTCTTTGTTCCGTTCGATGCCAGGAACTGTGGTGGGAATTGCCGACTCTGAGCCTTGTGAAGTCCGCCGGAATCAGGTGTGTCTCTTGTAGGAAGCCAATGGAGGCCTGGTCATTCTGAATGCGTTTTAGGATCGCTTTCCGTTTCTGTGGGGCGTTGAGGCCTCTAACGTTCAAAGTTAGAAACCTTAGTTTCTGGAGTGGCGCGGGAGCCTCCTGGATGTCCTCTGGGATGGAATACTGCTCCTCGTGGGGGGGCTGGGGGTATTCAGTCTTCATTTCGTGACTCAGAGTTAGCTAAGTTTTCCTGCGACTGGGTTTTCTGTATCCTCCAACGGGAGGGTAAACTTTTATCTGAGTAGGCCAACCAACGGGCGGGCGAACTTAAACGAGAGGGAGAGCCCAAGAATGTTTGGGGGGCCGGGGGTTTTCTGCGCAGCTACCACCAAGGCCAACAGGGCCAAGACAATTTTCCTCGCCAACGGGGGTCGAACCATCGGCTCCAAGGGCGAGTTGGTGACATACTCCTCGGAGTGGGGACTGGGCCGTTTGGGGCCAGCGGTGTTGCCATGCTTTGTTTTGGCTCCAGAGTCGCTATTAGCACAATAGGAGAAGACATCTAGATCATTTCATCTTCCGGCGTCTCTGTGCTTTAGACCAGGGTTGTTGCTGCTGTCTTTTGGGTGATTGATCTGGTTCCTCTGGCGGGAGGTGTGGACTGGAAGTGAGTGAGGTCTCTGGAGAGCTCGGGTGTAAGATAGATTTTGCGTCCTCCAGATGGCTGATTATAAGCAGGGTTCCCTGGTACGAGAATTGTAAAGTAGCGGGCAAGAGCCATCGGTAGCGGATCTGCTGGCTCTGGAGGAACAGGGTCAAGGGCTTGAGAGCTCTCCTTTTCTGTATGGTGATCAGGGAGAGATCTTGGAATATCTGCAAGGGGGTACCCATGAACAAAAGTTCATCTTTGGTGCGGCTTATCGTCGAGATGGCCTCCTTGGTAGCATAGAAGTGGACCCTAGTGATCACATCCGGGGGGGGCGTCCGAATCTACTCCTCGTCTCAGGCGCAATCTGTGAGTTCGGTCCAGGACGAGTTGGGCTTTGTCCATAAGCGGGAGGAGAGCCTGGAAGAAATTGCTTATATATTCCGGTAGCTCTTTGTCTTGAATAGCTGATGGGACCCCTCGGATGCGCAGATTATTTCGTAGAGTCCTATTTTCTAAATCCTCTTGCTTAAATTCGAGGATCTCGTTACTGGACTGGAGCACTTGGATCTCGCGTCACATTTCCATTATCGTTGCGTCATGGCTCTGGGTCAAGTCTTCGACCTCTCCTATCCTCTGTTCCGCTTCAGTGAGTCGTTGGGCCGTTTGTTCTAGCAGTGTGGTGAGTTTGGTCATGCAGGATCAGAACTCAGCTTTAATGTCCAGCATGAAGGCCACCATGTCATCTTTGGTGGCGAGATTACCTTGCTTTTCTGGGGGCTTCTGCGGGGTGAGTTTAGGAGGGGGTCCGGTTTCCTTGTCTTGTCTGCTGCCAGGAGCATGGTAGAGATGTCCGCAGTTTTGGCTGGTTTGGTGAGTCTCGACATTTTTCTAGGGCTGAGACCCTGGGGATCCTCTTCTGGCTGGGTCGCGGGGGGCAGTCGTGATGTGGCGATCTCTTTGTCCGGGAACACCTGGGGACGCTTGGGGGGAAAGGATAGGCCACAGCCGGGTCTGCTATAGACAGGGTCTCCTGGGAGGGTGAGGGATGAAGCCTCCCCAAGCGATATCTTTCGGGGGAGAGATTGATTTGCCAGCCGTATTTATTTTTAAGGTTGCTGTGTCTATATCAAGGTATTGCCGCTCTTCAGTGTTGTGGGGGGGGTTGGTTCAGCTTGAGGCGGTTGCAACCACTACCAAGGGGCTGCAGCCATCCGAGATGGTAGAAGTAGTGGGTAGAGTGGGCAGGGGCGCCCCAGGAGGTTATGGGGGCAGGAAACGTTGGAATGCCTTCAGAAGGAGGTTGAGGAGTGGTATTGTGAAGCCGGAGGGGGTAGGAGTGCAGAGATACGTGGCCCGCTCAAGGCAACCAGGATCCAAGATAGTAGAGGCCACTTTCCTCAGCTGGCTAGGTATCTGGTGGGCATGGGCGCCCCATAAAGCTGGAGGGAGGCACTAGATCCAACGCCAGGGTGTCCGTGGGGGGGGGGGGGGGGGGCACCTCGGTGAGCTCCAGTGAATTTGGCTAGCAGAGAGTAGTGATCTACCCAGGGAGTGTCAACAGCGAACTGAGCCGGAGAGGGCTGGGGAGGCCTCACTTCAGGGAAGGCGGGAGGCAGAGCAGGATCCGGATCAAGGGGGAATGGAGCGTGTATCATTCAATGGAGAGAGGGGGCGGGCGCCCACCCGGCATGTCCCCCGTCACCACCTCCAGAGAGCCGGACCGCAGAGCCGAAGACAGATGGGAAGCTCTGGAAGCTCTCCTCACGGAGGAGCCTTGGGAGGCAGATGGGGGCCCCACAGAGGCTCAGGCCGCAGGCGGAGCCACCTCGGAGGGAGACGCCGCCGTCCCGAGTCTTGGCGTCAACAGATGCAGGCGAGAGAGGTGGGGGTGGGGGGCGGATAATGGGCCCTCACCCCCGCACCTGGTCTGAAAGCAGGAGGGCTCCGCGGGCCCGGACGTCCCTCCAGAGAGCCGGGCCGCCGAGCAGATGAGGGATGGGGAGCTACGGAGGCTCTCCTCCAGGAGGGCCTCCCTCAGGTATGGGCTCGTTGGGTCCGGCAGGCAGGATAGTCGGGAGGCGGCTCCGCTGGGGCTCAAGCTGCAGGCGGAGCCACCGGGGGAAGGAGGGAGACGCCGCCGTCTCGAGTTTCCGCTCCAGCAAATACAGGCGAGGGGGGGCGGATGGAGAGATCCCGCTCCCGCGCCCAGTCTCCAGGCAGGAGGGCCTCGGAGTCCGGAGCGGCCGCCTCCCCAACAGCCTCCGACACTTCAATGTATTTCTTAACGACATCCAAGGAGCTGTGGGAGGCCAATGACTTGATCCCGGTAAAACAGGGGAATCTAAGGATTCATTGGGTTGCTTTGACAACATTACCCTTTGGGTCTACAAAGAAAGCTGGATCTATTTCACTCTCACACTATGCAAAATAATCTCAAAGCAAATGGAGTGAAATCCAAAGTGGTCATATTTTCCAACAAAAGAAAAGTGAATACACTTTGGTGGTGCCTTGGGGGGGGTGGAGGTCGAGTAGAGAGGGTTGACTCTATACATTACTTGAGGTACAATTTTAACACTGCTTCATTGCAGATGTGGAAGGCTGTGCTAAAGAATAAGTTAGTACCTTTGCTGTCTCATATGAAATGACTCTACGTACAATTGTGCATATTTTCCCTTATCCCTCTCCTGAAATATTGTCTATCAAAAATTGAACCAATCCCTAATATATGGGCTTGATTTGTCCTTTTTTAAAAATATTTTTTTTGTTAATCAACAACAAAAAAAGACAGGTTCAGTTATGTCATTAAAGTTCTGTAGGCATACATCAATTCAAGACTTTTTTGTCGGTATTATATTCTACATGATCCCAGTTCCCTCCTCCTATCTGGTTTGGCTAGTCCGTTTTAACCTTGCACCTCTCTCATGTACTACCACGTGCCCAATGTTCAGTTTCCAAGGTGTCTACCCCATTGATTACTCCCCCCTCTTGCTGTGTTCAGTGCCACTAGACTCGCCTTCATCATGGGAAAACATGCTCTGTATCAATGCAATCCAAGCCTCCACCCCAGCACCTCTTTCATGCATTCCTCTCTGGAGTGCTCTATGTCATACTACGAATTCTGCTAGTGACCATCGCTTCAAGTCTGCCCACAATGCCTCAAGTCTCAGACCCTCTACCGTTTTCAAGGCCATTGCAATTCTGCATTTTTCGAGTATGCAGACCAAATCTTTCATTTTAGAGATATGTGCATCTTGTCTCCTGCCTCTAGGGGAACAACCCCAGCAATCAATATTCAGGGGGCCACAAATGCATCTGGATGCCCCCACTCTCTATCCTCTTCATCACCTTCCCCCAAAATGTCCAAATCTGCTGGCACGTCCAGAACATATGCATCATGTCCGCACCTTCTTGTGCGCATCTCGGGCAAACCTGATCTCCTTCCCCCGTTATATATGACAACCTATGTGATGTGCCCTGTGCAATACATACAGTCGGGTTAGTTTGAATCTAGCCTTTGAGACTTGCCTGGTGTACACCAACACCCTTTCCCATCTGCGTCTGTAAACACTCTTCTCCGTGTCCATTTCCCATTTTCCTCGCACTTTCAACTCTGTCATGCCTAAACTGCCCAGGAACAAGTCATACAATCTAGAGACCATGTACCCTCCTGACACATCGTACATAATGTCCAATGTTTCATTTGTTACCATCTTCGCCTGTGAGATTTTCCCACTTCCTCCCGATCCTTTGGGCCATTCCCAAGTACAATAGAAATTGGCCTTCATGAATGCTGTGTTCGCTGAACACGGTGTGGTCATCGATAATTTTGTCATCTCGTATTAAGTTGCCCACAGTGGCTTTAGCATTGCTTCCTATACTGTCCCAGCACGCTTAGTTATTCTCCAATAACTCCTACCACATGGACATGCACGGACCTGGGGACTGATACTTCCAGAACTTTCCATGCCCTACGCCATGTCTACCTGACCAGTTTCAGTATCCCAGAGGGTCTGGTTAAATAAGTATCCTCTACCCATAGGATTTCTTTCAGGAAATGTTGCTTCAGCATGGATTGCAGCAGCACAGTATCCTGTGAGACTTTATCTCCCAACCAGGTCACTACAAATTGGAGCTGCCCTGCCAGGTAATAGCCCCCAAAGTGGGGCATTCTTAGCCCGCCATCCTTGTAGTTCCTTTGCAAGGTGCACAGGGCAATCCTGTTCCTCCTCCCCCTTCCACAGGAATGCTCTAGTTATCGTATCTACCTTTTGGAAAAAAGCTCTGGTTACGTTGTAGGGAATATTGGTGAAGTGATATGAAAGACGGGGAGCACCACCATCTTCATGAGTGCAGCCCTGGCCACAATCCGCAAGGGCAGTCTTTGCCAGAAGCTCAGTACCTCGCCCCTGCCAAAGCCTTCATCGTATTGTTCTTGTGCGTATCCTCAGGCCTGTGCCACATGTTGATGCCTAAATAACGGAAGGTGTCAATCGCCCACTGTAGGTCTAGGTGTGGTAATTGTTCCTCACTTAGACACCTGACTCCCGCTAGCAGGAAAAGGAATGGTCTTCCCACGATGTACCCAGATTCCTGAAAGCGTAGCAAATTGGTCAATGATGTCTAGAAGGTGCGGCAGGTTATCCTCGGGCCGGCTCACATGCAGCAACATGTCATCAGAGTATAGAGAGATCAGATGTGCTGCCCCATCTGTCACTATTCCAGCTTCTTTATACTCTTCCCTAAGGAACATGGCCAATGGTTCCAATGCCAAAATGAACAGCATCAGCGAGAATGGGCAGACTTGCTTAGTGCCCTTATGAACCTCCCAAACTTGTCTGCTAGTTCTTACTCTCATCGTGGGTGCAGTATAAACCAGTTTTACCCATCGCAGTAAGGCCTTACCAATCCCGAAACGTTCTAGATTCGCCAGTAGCCAATCCCAACAAAGGCATTTACTGCATCCAGTGAGGCTATCGCACAATCTCCCTTCATCTGGTTTGTACTATTCATTACATGGTGTGGCCTCTGCAGATTCCACAGGGAAATACGCCCGGGACATACCCAGTCTTGTCATTATGGACCAAACCCCCTATTACCTTATTGAGCCTGTTCGCCAATACTGCCGTTAAAATTTTGCAATCCTGGTTTACCATTTACAGTGGCCTCTATGATCCACAACTCAACAGGCATTTCCCTGCTTTCAGGATTGGCACTGTAATGGATTCTTTCAAACTATTGGGCAGCATCCCTCGGTCGTGCGCTTGTGTGTAAACTTCCAGCAGTCTATGAGCCAGTATCTCCGTATACACCTTATTAAACTCCCCTTGGAGTCAGTCTGGTTCCAGTTTCTTGACCGTCAGGAGTTCTCTGATTACGTCCCGGTTTCTTCTATCGTCATCGGGGCATCTATTTCGTCTGCCTGCTCTGTTATTAGTCTGGGTAAATACAGTTGATCAAATGTGTCATCCACATTTCGGTCTGCTTCAGTTGTGTACAGGGATGTCATTTCACCAAAATGCTAGGGGTGGCGGAAGTGACATCACACAACCCTTGACCCCCCTGATGACATCACAGGAAGTGATGTCATTTGACCCACCCTGAAGTGATCAAACACAACATTTCACCTGTTGACAAAACAGGAAGTGGCATCACATAGCATTGACCACTACGAAAAATATGGTTACGATACCACTATAATGTGATGTACATTTCATACAAGAATAGATCACCATATGTATTGTTAAGACCAGTGTGTATAGGCCCATATTACCAAATTACTGTGAATGCAAGCAGACGTCCATGACCAAATGATAATGATGTGTTATCATATAGCACTTACGCTTAAGCGCTTTATACAGAAAAAATATACACCCAATATCACCCAACCTGTGTTGGTACTCATTTATCGACCTCAGAAGGATGAAAGGCTGAGTTGAAGCGTTTAAGAACAGACTAAATCGGAGACTCACCCCCCTGAAGTGTGCCTGAAATAAACCTTTAATGAGTCTAGCAGTTATTGTATAGAATTCCACAAAGACAGATTATTTGGCATTCCTATTCTTTCTTATTTAGACTTGTGGCACTCATGTTTTTTTTTGTTTAGGGCCTGAACAAGAAAGCCAGCCACTCCAGAAGTAAAAAGCCACAAAGAGCAGTTGTGACCTCTGGCGACCCCTAAATGCCACTACTGGTTGTATCCTTAGAGTATAGGGATTTATAAAATCTCTTGAACACTTCATTGATACCACACTGCTTCCTGACTATATCTCCGCTTTCATCTACTATGGCAATGATCAGGTCTCTTGGTTCTTCTCGTTTACACAGCCATGCCAACAATCTCCCAGGTTTGTCTCTCTCCGCCTGCAGCCATTGTGTTTAATTTGCAAAGTCCAGTCTACCCAGCCTTTCCCATTACCCAATAAATGTTTGCCTCAGTTTTAGTAACTCCTCTGGTTCTCCCCCTACCTCTTCTCCAATGTTTTCCATCAATGCTATGTCACCCTGAGTCGCTTCTAAACCTCTTAATATTACTTCCCTGAGACCTCCCATCTTTATAACCGTCACCCCCCTACCCCCGTATGACTACCTTAAATGCATCCCATAGGGTGCTTGTCTGTGCCACACTGCCTGTGTTTGAGACAATATACTCCCCTATCTGTTCGACTAGATAGTCATTGAAGGAGTCACCCAGCAACACCTATGCCTTCAGCCGCCAGGTGGGTGGTTCTGGGTCTCTGCATTGTGCCCCGACATGTTATTAGGGGTGCGTGGTCATAGAGCACTCTGGCCATATATTCTATTTGTACAAATTCTCCCAAATGTTTTTTCCCGGTAAAAATGTAATCAATTCGCATCTGTACAGAATGGGGAGCCGAAAAGTTTGAGTACCCCCATGTGTCTCCCTCCAAATATCTACCAATCTGAAGTCCTGCAGGAGGGTGCCAAGGATGTCTTGTACTTCCTGGCCGACCTATCCAGGGTACGGTCAAGAGTACAATTAAAGTCTCCAACCCAGACTCATGTAGATTCCCTGTACGCAGGTAACTTAGAGGATAGTGACTTGAAGACCTCTGTAGCATCGTGGTTTGGAACGTATGTGTTTATGAAAGAGACTTCACTATTTTCCAACAGCCCATGTACTAAAACCATTCTACCTTCACCATCCCTTTTATGTTCCAATGGCTGAAAGGGGACAGTTGGTGCGAACCAAATAAGGACTCCCCTGGAGTACGCTGAAAAAGGCAAGTCCTACATTTTGCCTCCCCATTTCCTAGCCAATTGCAGTTTGTCTGTCATGAGGTGTTTCCTGTAGCATTGCCCCATGTATACCCTTTCCGACCAGGCATGCACACTCAGTCTTTTGACATAGTGGTTGAGTCCTCTTACATTCCATGTAATTATGCGCAGGTCACTAGTTACCATAACAGACCTGAAAACCCATGCCACCTGTTTTCCACCTCCCCGTCACCTCACTGTGGAGGGAATCAGACACTCGAACCTTGCCAGCAACTGCATATTGTCCACCCAATCTATGACCACCATAATGCAACCCACCAGATAACCAAACATTCCTCTACAGCCATGCCCACAGCATGCTCCTCCAACCCCCCCCCCCCCAACCCAACCCCTGAAGGTCGTGCTTACATCCCAAAAACATTCCACAGCTCTAGGCGCTAGTCCTAGCCAGATCCATGTGATTATTAAAACAGCTGAAAATAACACTTTACAGCACATTTAAATGCGGGGGGAGACTCCCCGCAGCCTATTAATATTGTATTCTATACCCCCCCACATATATATGTGGTGTAAGGGGGGGTTAAAAAAAAGTCAGCATTTTTGGCCGTCTCAATAGTCCAGTCGACATTTTGGTATGATTCGTAGCCCCCCTCTCGCCTCAGTGCCTAACAGCTGTGATAACAAGCCGACAATAGTTCTGAAATTCAAACAATAGCCCAGCAGCGATTTGCCCGCTCAGGCTCAGCCACTTCTCCCGTACCCGCCCCCCCATCTCAGGTAGTGTGCAGCAGCTTGATGCCTTAAACACGGCATCTTAAATTGCACCCAGTGTGTGTGGCAATCTCTGCCAGCAGCGGTCTCCTGGGCACCTGTGCCTGTCCCCCAGTTCTGCCGGCGCCTGCATTTCACTACCAAGATTTCCTGCCCCCTTTGTCAAACCACGTGGGGAGAGAAGAACCCAGAAGCAAAATCGACAATCTTCTTCTGTGCTATCTTGCTCCAGGTCAGCGTTGCCAGTGGCCGGGAGCTGCGGTATCCCCTGCTTTTCAACCAAGTATTGCACTTCCACCGTGTTGTCAAAAAAGAGCAACCATCCATTATGCAGTACTGTCAACTTGGCTGGATACATCAGCATGTATGTTTGCGCAGTGTAATAGTTCCTTGGTTGACCCAAACATTGCTCTACGTCGTTGAACCAATTCAGTGTAATCAGGGTATATTGCCAGCTTTGAAGATCCTCTGGTGATAGTGCCCCCCTCTCTAGAGAAGGCAATGATTCTTTCAGTCTTTGTAGTTCATGATCCTCGCAATTATCGGTCTCAGAGGTGCACCCGGCAGAGGTCTTTTAGTCACTGACAGATGTGCCCTTTCGAGAGTGATTCCCTGTGTGTGGGTACCCAGGCCGACCTCCTACAGGAGCATATTCTCGACGGCTGCTGTAAGGAACTCATGGTGGCAACAGTAAAGACAGACACAAGTGATCACAGTTCAATGGTGTTTATTCTTTTTTTTTCTAGGTTGAATAGACTTCAATATATTTCTTCAGAGAGTGGACTTTTTGTATATTCTGTCTATTTTTTAGATTAGAATTTTATAACATCAGTTAAAGAATGGCAGGGAGAGCAATCGGGAGGATCTGTGTGTGGCATCTTGGAATGTTAATGGAATTAATAATCGATTGAAAACATTTTTTTTTAATTACTTGGATGACACGAAGGCCGATATTTGCTTTAGAGACGCATGTAATGGGTGATGAGATTAAAGGATTAGAAAAGGAATGGGTTGGGTATGCTTTTGGATCCTTATACGTCTACATCTAGGGGAGGGTGTTCATTAAACTGTATATGGGGGTTGGAAAAACACCCAACCTTAATTTAAGATGGCAGCAAGCTATGGCCATCATTGTATTTATTGTTAAAGCACATTCACCAAAGCGCTTTACACAATGAGAAAATATGGTACAATAATAAATCAAATCAAGCAGTCAATAGTAATGGAGGGGTCATAGCTAGGTATCGGATAGAATAAATTGCCTTTTAAGCAGGTGAGAAAGATGTGGAAAGACAATGAGGAGCGAACAGGAAGTGGGATGTAGTTCTACTGCTGAGGTTTAGAAGTGAAAATGAGCGAAGGCGGGAGGAGGCGTATGGGGGTTTATGGACTACTGTGAGCAGGGGGGACAAAGGGTTGAATAAGAGGAAATAAGGGAAGAAAGGTAAGGCAGATCAATACCATGAAAGCATTTAAAGACAATAGTGAGAAAGTGAAAAAGGAGCCCGAACTGTAAAGGCAGGATATATGCATATCTTAGAGGAGGATGATATAGAAGAGTGACGGGCGTCGCGTCCCAGAATGAGTCAGACTTAGTCGCAAGATGTTAAGTGCGTTTTATTGAAATAATAATAAAAATGCCCATCTAGCCCTACTGCTTTGAGGGCGATTCCCTACTTATCAAGCTAAAACAAATGGTGTTCGTCAAATGTTCCAAATGAAATGGTCCGTAATACAAAACCCTATTATTTATCTGGCCCTACCCACTTAGAAAAAGTAACAAAAAAGAAGGAAACTGGAGCAATAGCATCTGTCCTTGGGGGTTTCATGGCCCAATGGTTTGGATCTTTCCAAAGAGAAGGATGTAAAAGTTAGCCAAGTCCTGGATCTTTTCCCAAAGCAGAAGGGTTTTAAACAGTTTACTTGTTAATGTCTTTTGCCTTTGGGTCGGCTTTCTTTAGTGAGGTCTTGGTGGGGCATCAGACGTATCTAACATTTGGGTTTTCTTGGCTCCCGTAACCTTGATGGATTTCCCAGCCTTTAATGTTACTTGACTTTCCTGGGCTCTCCAAAGTGCTTTTGTCTTCAGCTGTGCTTGATTTGGAGGGCCTCGGTTGGATGTTTGCCCGTATCCAGCATTCAGGTATTCTTGGCTCCCGTAACCCTTGCGGCTCTTCCACCCTCTGCAATTATGGTTCGTCTCTCTCAGCGGCATCACTGCTTCGGAAGCGGTCGCTTCCCTGACTCTATCTAGCTCGGCAGTTGCTGCACTTCACATGCAGGGATTGGGGATGCGACTTCCCCGCTGCGGCCTGGTGTTGGCATCAGTTAACTGGCCCCAGACCCACCACGGCTTCCATATGGTCACACCAGCAGGCGAGTCACTCTACCATCTCCATCCCTCTCAATACTTAGGCTTCTTTGCTGCTCAGGGCGCAAGCCTACCGGCGTCTTGTTAGCGACCAGCTCGCTCTCCACGCTACCACTGGCTCAGCGGTCTAGCATGATTCTGCCCTTCCAGGAAGTCCTCCCGCCAGAGGCTCTCTTCTGCGTAGGATTCTCTTTCTCAGATTCAAAGTTCCTTGAAGTTTTATGTACGTCATCACAAACAAAAGTTGTGTGCCGTTCCTCTTTGATTTTGGAGTACAGGCAAGAACCAGCATTACCTGAAGCCAAAGAGAGTGAGGAAATATGAAGAGTTCAAAATAGAAGTGGCAGTCTTTCCGATCCCCATTTAGACAGATAACATGTTCTGAAAAGGGAGCCATATTCTGAACAGGGAATTCCTTACCAGAATGGGAGCTCTTGTCCCCAAGAGGGGTGTTCCTCCTAGTGAGGTCCCACTTGCCCAGACCCCTATGGAAGGTCTTGCCGAGCAGGCTCACCTCCGTAGCCTCAAAGGAGAAGCCCCTGGGGAGAAAGGACAAATAGTCCAAATTCATCACGTGCCCTCCTGTTAAATTAGAGAATTCCCCTTGATTGGGAAGGGAGAAACTACTCAAAAACTCAACATTGCCTTACTCTTTACCTTTTCGAAGTTTGACCAAGAAACAAAAAGGTTGAAAATCTATAAACCATCTCATGACTCAGGCACTGGAATATTTCCTTAGAATCATCCAGGTCACAGGGGAGCGATTAATCACGACCCGGAATCTTCTTCCTGTTAGATAACACATGTTTAGAATTGCCAGGGCTTCCCACTCCACAGTGGAATATGATTGTTCTCTAGAGAACAGCTTGCGACTCGTATACAAGACAGGGTGTACCATGCCGTCATGCTCTTGTCACAATACTGTTCACAGCCCAACATTACAGGCATTGGTCTGAAGGATGAATTTCCAATTGAAATCGGGCCTTTTCTAAACATGTTCTTGGCATAGTATTGGTTTCAAACCTTAAAGGTTTTGTTTACCTTCTTTTACCCAGAAATGTTTTTGTGGGTCAGTTATTTAACTTGTCTGTAAAATTAGAGGCCAAAGAGGAATAGTTGGGTATAAAATGCCTGTAATAGCCTTTCAATCCTAGAAAAGCTTGAAGGTATCGCTTGGTTTTAGTACAGGTGTTTCTTGTACTGCTTTGACATTTTCAGTCTAAGGTTTAAACAGTCCATTTCCCATTAAGTAGCCCAGATAATTTACACCTGCCTGGGACAGATGCCATTTCTACGGGTTTGCTGTTAAACCTGCTCTCCTGAGGGCTCTTGCAATCACAGAGATGGTGCATGAGTTCGGACCATGTCTTACTGTGTATGATAATGTCGTCTAGGTAGGTTCCAGAGAAGCTAGAGTATGGACTTAAAATCGTATCCATTAACCTCTGGAATCGGGCCGGAGCACTGTGTAAATCAAAGGGGAATACTTTAAATTGAAAGAGACCATGTAGCATGGAAAATGGGGTCTTTCTCCTATCTGTGGGGTTTATGGGCAACTGCCAGTCACCATTGGTTAAATCTAGAGTGGATATAGATTTAGATGACCCTAATTTCTCAAGGAGCTCTTCGATTCATGGCATGGGGTAATTATCGAACGTAGAGCCAATTCGTTTTCCTAAACTCTATACAGAACCCCCAACTCTTGTCCGGGTTAGCCACTAAAACAATGGGAGAAGACCACAGGCTCTCCAAGGGCTCAATGATGCTGGCATTGAGTATTTCATGGAGCCCCGTTTTGATAATGTTCCTCCTTGCTTCCGGGATAAAGTAAGGTTTTAAATTAACTTTTTGTCCGGCTGGGAGGTACAGAACCTGAAATGGTGAAGGCGGGACTACATTTGTGAGCCCTTTTAGAAATTGAGTAACCAAAGGAATCTTAAAATAATAGCATTCCTCAGATGCAGAGCGCTTAAATATAGAGAGCACTATTAGGTAACCTTTAATGGTCCCCACCTGAAGACCCTTGCAGGCTAAAGAAAGCAAAAAGGATAGAACATCCAGAGTTGAACACTGAAAAGGATTAACATTCTTCTCTCTGCACCAGTTGCAGAACTTATTCCAACAGCAACAGTACAGAGACTTATTTGCCGGCCGCTTGGCCGAAAGCAACACCTACATTACATCATCCGGGAGGTCCTAATCCTTGTATCTCAACCTTTCAGAACCATGCGTGAAGATTGATAGTCCTGACCCCTGGATGTAGAACCCAAGCTTCCTCTCGCGAGAGACGATCCTCCCTTTCAGGAAGACGCATAGGAGGACGGATGGACATTTATAGAAGATCCGGGTATTACGAGCTCTTGGCCCAATCCGGAGCAACTAGGATCATGCAAGACCCGAACCGTCTTAACCTCCTGAGAACTTTAGGAATGACGGGGACTGGAGGAAACGCGCACAGTAGCGGGAATTTCCAATCCTCCACGAACGCGTCCCCTAGAGCTCCTCTCGGAGCAAATTCCCATGTGCAGTACTGCTCGTACTTCCGGTTGGCACCGGTCGCGAACAGGGCGAAGACCTATAGAATGAATTCCTGGGGTAGTTCCCACTCGGGGAGACTGCGCTCTACCTGCTCAGAGCGTCTGCTGCTGTGTTCTCCTCTCCGGACAGATGAACTGCCGCTAGGGTGATTCCTGCTTGAATTGCCCAGAACCAGAGCAGCAACGCCTCTCTGCACAGTGGTAGTGACCCTACACCTCCTCTCTTGTTGTAGTATTGCATGGCCACTGTGTTGGCCGTCATTATCAGGACATTCTTCCCCCGTACGGACAGCAGGAAAGCCTTCAGTGCTAGCCTGATTGCTCTCAGCTCCAAAAGATGGATGTGAAGTTTGGACTCCGATGGAGACCAACGAGATCGCTGGCGTGAGCTCCCTACCCTGTGAGGGAAGCGGCCGTCACTACAGTTACCTCCGGCCATGGTTGCCAAAAAGGTTCTCCCTTCATGAAGTTTTCCTTGCAGGCCCACCGCAGAAGATTCTGTGAGACCCTGACCTGAACCTGAAGGCGATCCACCATCTTGCCTGAGAATTGGGACCATTGAGCCCTGAGCGCTCATTGAGGGGACCTCATTCTGAGAGGGGCCTCCGTCACCAGAAAAATGCAGGATGCCATGAGGCCGAGCAACCTTAAGAATTCGAAGGTCGGAAGACTCTGGGCATTCTGAAATTTGGTTACCATCTGGAGAATGTTCTGAGTCCTCACCTTGGGTGGCGAGAACTTCCCCAAGTATGTGCCTAAAACAGCCCCAATGTACTGGAGATGTTGGGAATGTGTCATATGGGACTTGTTGAAGTTGAGGGAGAAGGCAAGTCTGTAAAGGGAGTGACAGGTAACATCGAGATGATCCATGGCTTGTTCGGGAGAACGCGCTCTGATCAGCCAATCGTCCAGGTAGTGGTAGACGTGAATCCCCCCTTTGCTGAGATGTGCTGCCAATATAGTCAATTTGGTGAATACCCTCAGGGCGGAGGTCAACCTGAATGGCAGCACTCAAAACTGAAAGTGTGAGCTGCGAACGGTGAACCTCAGGCATTTCCTGTGCTTGAGGTGGATAGGCACATGAAAATAAGCATCCTGAAGGTCCAATGACACCAACCAATCCTGAATTTGGAGGGCCTGAAGGATCCGAGAAAGAGTTAGCATCTTGAATTTGTTCTCCCTGAGGAACATGATCAAATTTCTCAAGTCCAGGATGGGTCTCAGTCCCCCCACCATTTTTGGGAATAAAAGAATAAAAAAAAAAAAAATAATGGGTGGGGGGGTGGGGGGGAATCGAGTACCAGCCCTCCGCTCCGCTACAGGCACTGGTTCTATAGCACCTTTATCTAGCAGGGTTAATATTTCCTGCACAAGAAGTGGATTTGGAACCCTCAGAGTGTACTCCAGGTGGATTGTCGTGAGGCTTCAGTAGAAAAGGATGGCAATACCCATGGGCTATTGTTTCCAGTACCCAAGCATCCGAAGTAATGGCTTGCCATTCTTCCAGATGCTGAGACAGCCTGCCCCCCACTGGTGAGCTGTGACCGAAGGCCTCAGAGCAGTTTTCAAG
Source organism: Ambystoma mexicanum (assembly GCF_040938575.1). NCBI lineage: Eukaryota > Metazoa > Chordata > Amphibia > Caudata > Ambystomatidae > Ambystoma > Ambystoma mexicanum. The sequence goes on along the minus strand of NC_090934.1, from coordinate 412,911,799 downwards.
CGGCAGTAGCAAAGCCTGATGGCACAGAGGCTGCTGCTTGAGCGGCCTTGGCACCTCTACCTCGTCCACCACAAGGAAACTTATGTTGTCTCTTTGACTGGCCATTCCCCTCGCGCTTCCAAATGAGGAGTAGTAACGAAAGGATCTACCCCTCCATTGCTGTCCGTTAGGACGAAAAGACAGGCTGCTTAACAGCGGCGTCCAAAGACTTGGCAGCAGTCTTGGTGGTCTGCAGCTTCTCAAGGCTCTCGTAAGCCTTGCTGCCAAAAAGATGAGACCCGTCAAATGGCATGTTCAGAAATTTAGCCTGCAGATCCAGTGCAAAACCCGACTTCCGCAACCACGCAAATCTGCATATTACGGTGCTTGTAGCTATGGACCTACTGACACTGTCTGCAACATCCAACCCAGACTGAAGGGATTCACACATAGCTTCCTTGCCGTACTTAACCAGAGCCAGGAATCCCTCCCCTTCTCCCCCTTCAGGAATATGCTCATCTGCCATAGATATGTAATCCCACAGAGTGTACAAAAATCTTGCCAAGGCACAAGAGGAGTTGCCCGCCTTCAAAGCCATACTCCCAGCTGAAAATACCTTGCGCGACCATCCATCCATGCGCTTATCCATATACGGAGGGATGGTAGGGTACGGAGCCTGTTTCGAGGTAGCCTAGGCTGCCTGGACCACCAGCCTCTCAGGAGTGGGGTGAGAAGACAAGATAGCTGGGGGTCGCTGCTGGAAGGGTGGTATTTTCTCATCACAGACTTTTTCACCGCCCGATTACTCCCCAGGGTTTCCAATTATTAGCCAACCGTTTCTGTAGAGCCACATGAAATGGCAATATGGGATCTGTAGGAGGATCCTGATCGAAAATGGCCGTAATATCATCCGGATCGTAGTGGGCAGTAGGCATTGCCCAGCCCAAATACTCATCCACTCTCGACATAAGGCATTGGTAAGAGGAATCGGCATGCTCACCAGGGTCTGGTGTGCCGAACTCCAGCTCAGGACACTTGCATTATGCAAGGTATCACAAATATCCTGCATCCTACTCTCCTGCGACATGAGGCATTCTGGCACATCAGGAGTCCCAAATTGGAGGCTAAAAGGAGCCTCGCCTTCATCAGAATGTTCCTCCTCCTCAAAAATGGCGGCAAGGGACTTAAAAGTTTCTCTGGCAGAGAAGCACACCTTTTCTCAGGAAGCACAGCCACAGGCTTTAAAGTCGAGGACTTGGACTTACACACCGCCTTTTTAGGTGGTTCTACCGGTACCAGGGGCTGCGCAGGTAAATTTGGTGCCAATGGCTTCGGCATCAACAGTCTGATCGGGGTGGAGGACCCGACAGGCACCATCGACTAGCGTGGTGCCGATGCGGCTCCAAGGGCATCAAGGGTATGGACGGGTTTGATGGAAACAAAGACTGTGACCTCCTTTCACGTCTCGAGCAATCCTTATGTACTTTGTCTGAACGAGGCCTTGAAGGCCCTCAATGAGGATCGTGCCGTTTACCCGGGCTCGAGGGCGTGCGAATATCCGGCCTAGACCATTCCCTGCCGGCTACACCAGAAGGTGCGGACAGGGCCTTGCCCTGCTTTCCGAAAATGTCAGGCATTTTAACCCGGAAAGCTTCCCACTCAGCAGCCATTGAACGTTTGGACGGACATCTCACCCTCTCTGGGGTGCTGCCTGAAAGACGAGGAAGGCGACCGGCGGTGCCTTCTCCTAGAGCGCTTCGACAAGCACGATGGCGGGAACCACATGGGACCTGCTTTGCCTTCTTCCTCTGAGGAGTCACCTCTCAACTCATCGGTCAAAGGCCCAGCAGGTCAGGATTTATGGGGCTTGGACACCTTGCCTACCTTGAGTTCCAATTTCGTTCCTTCAAGGCCTTTCCAGTCATCGACTGGCACTTGGAGCACATATCTGTGTCATGGCCCCCACCGAGGCACCACAGGCAGACATGATGCAGATCCGTGATGGACATAGTGTATCCACAGTCCTGGCATTTCTTGATCCCGGACTGAGGTGTCGGAGTGGAAGACGAAGACCTATCGAATAAAATCTTCACAGCAAATACTAGAAACTGAGACTACGGGCGCCATGCCTTCTACTTTTAACATCCGACAACATCACCCTCGACGGAGGCCTTCGAGGGACATCGACCGAATGCCATTGACACAGGGCGCCCTCTGCCGAAACATTTCTGAAGCAGTTCAGCTGTGGACACGACATGTCAAAGATGAGGAATACGTTGGAGGACACAATCCATTCAAACAATAGTTTTGACTAACGAACTGACGATAAGAAGTTAAAGGGGCAGAATGATACCAACTTTAAATACCAAACTGATACCAAGAAGCTAAAGTGTCAGATTTAGAAATGTGGGAGTACACAAGAGGATTGTAGTTATACCTATAAAGGGCTGAGTAATTGCCAAAGCCAAGAAAAGACAATATTAACGTCAGCTGACAAGAACCAGTATTGCCAAAGCCAAAAGAGGACACTACAGAAGCATTCCAATAAGAATCGTCATTGCCAAAGCCAAATGAGGGCAATAAAGAAGCAAGCTGATTATGAACCTTATGGCCAGAGTGAAAAGGGGCAATAGTTGGAAAAGAACCAAACATGCATTGGCTAAGCGCAAGAACAGCAAGTGTGAGAGAAGGCCATTTTCAGCATTTGGTTGATGTAAGAGTGGGTACCCAAGAGTGGCAGGAGAGCAGCCTTTCTGATAGAAAACATTCAGAAGGAGAGAAACACAACCTGCATTGCATGTGGCAATCACAAGTGCGAGACACACAGCACCAATGTGTTTGTCTTCCCAAAAGAAGCAGCTAATACTGAAGTAGTTGGAAAGCTGAAGACAAAGTTTTTTGAAGCAAACTTGACCACAAACGTACATAGTGTTAGAAGTTTCTTTAGTCCTGGAAGGCAAGTAAACCAGGGCAGGGACCTTGTAGTGGTAGACCTGGCAGGTGAGCAGACCAGGTAAAAGTCATTGAAGTACTGTGGTGTGGTTAAACGCTTTAAAGTAGGAGTGGAAAGAAACGTATTTGGTGTACTGTTGTGGAAGCATGCTGACAAATAATTATTGCTGTTGCTTAAGATGAACTTGGGAAGCGTTTTTGTTTAAGAAGATATTAGTGGAGAAGCAGCGTTATCATTTCTTTTGAACTGTTGGAAATTCCAAGTAAGAGCCTTTTGGAGTAAGAAGAACCTTATCACCAGATTTTTGTGTAGAATGGAACTTTCCTAATTTTTAACTGTTGGTTCAGAATCCTGCTTTGAATCTGAGGAAGGGGATCCTTCCCAGGTTTCGAGGAGAAACAGTTACAAGGTTTACGTTGGTTGAACATAACTTATTTCTGTTATATTTGTATGTACAAGTGTGAGGGACAGATTCCTTTTGTTAAAGTATTTCCTTTAGTTTATTTTCATAGGAAGGGAAATCCTCTTCAGGGTAGGGACAGTGAGGTGTTTATCAAAACTTTTTGAGTTAATAAAATGCCATCTTACAAAAACCTTGACCAAGTTGGCCGCCTCACATTTATGACCCTTCTAACGACCAAGCGGACGCGTATGCAGACACCGGCTAGTTCACCTCTGTTGGCTAACCCTAGTACACTCCATACTTGACCGCTGGCCAATAATAACGATTTTGAATACCAAACTAATATAAAGAAGTTGAATTGGCATAATAAGAATTTTGTGAAAAGACAAGAAAGGAAATGTTAGAATTGTTACTATAAAGACCCACGTTATTTCCAAAGCAAAGAGAGGGCAATACAATTATAATCCTTGTTAGTGCGAGTTGAAAAATACCTCAACAAGCATTCTCTAAGCCAAAGAAGAGCAGGTGTAAGAGAGACATTGGCCCTCATTACAACTCAGGCGTTAAGGGTGAACGCCACCATTAACCCTTAATGCCTGATCCTGATTTTAACGCCTGCTTTTAGCAGCCGTTAAAATCCATGGCGCTAATCCGCCATGATGCTAATTACGCCACCGTAATTTACGGTGGCGTAATTAGCGCCTTCCCCACTCCCATTATGCCCCATGGGGCAAGAATGGGGAAGGGAAAATGGGAAATGGGGATTTACCGCCCCACTCACCTTGGAATGGGGCGGTAAATCCGCCATCCACCATGGTGTAAACGTAGTTTACACCATGGTGGTAAGGTTGGTGTACTTAGCACCAAGGTTGTAATGACCTCCATTGTCAGCATTTGTTTAATGTAAAAGTGGGAAAACAAGAGCGGCAGGAGAGAAGCCCTCCTGATAGAAAGCTTCAGAAGGAGAGAAGCATAACCTGCATTGCATGTAGCAATCACAAGAGTGGAACCTCTACCACAAAAGTACTTGTAGTAATGTTAGAAGCTTTTTGTCCTGGCAGGCAAGTATACCAGGATAAGGACTTTTTAGTGGTAGTCCTGGCAGGTTAGTGGACCCGGAAGAAATCAACAAAGTACTGTATTATGGTTAAAGGTTGTGAAGAATTGGCAAGTCCACAAAAGTGTTTAATTAATTGTTGTGGAATTATCCTGACAAAATGTTGTTGATATAGAAGAATTACAAAGGTGTTTTGTTATTGATGGGCATGTCAATATTATCACCGTACAATAACATTTTCAACAGCGTAATGTAATTCCAACAGTGCATGTACATATAGGTGTTATACAATCATGGCTAAGAAGCCAGGGAAAAGTAGTTATCAGATATAATTTCACATAAAAAGTTTACTTTGTTTCTTAAGAAGAGGTTTTGTCAAACTCTGCTGTATGCTATGATATGGTATTGTATTTATATCACACTCATACACAAGTGTTTCAGAGCCCGACCAAGCAAAGGGAGGGGAACAAGGGAGAACAAAAACAACAATCTTATTAGGCCCAGTGACATTAAGAACACGCAAGTGCATGGAAAAGGGAAAAAGGGGGAAGTGCGTAGAGAGGGGAGAAGTAGAACAGATGAGAGAACAGAATAAACAGTAAGCGCCGTAAATAAAGGCAGTAAAAAGTGGTAGTGCAGCCAGCAATTGGCAAGTGCAAGATTAGTCAGATAGTGTATATCTGATAAGTGCAGATGAAGAGTGCGGGGCTGTATTTGTAGAGATACAGAATCCCAGTGCAAGGGTGGCCCTGAGGCAGTTCTGGAGATAGGCAGGGTGAGCAGGTACCTGGGCCCGAAGGACAGAGTGTGTCCAGGTGCACGGTGCAGAGAGAGAGAGAAAAACAGGTCGGCAGGGGAGAAGAAGGGCAAAGGCGGAAGCGAAGTGGAGAAATAAAGACTTGTCTAACTGAACTGTTGTTTAAAATCCAAGTGAAAGACTTTGAGCAAGAAGAACTTTATAATCAGAACTTGGTTTCAAAACAGAACTCTCATACTTGACCTTGCGATTGAAAAACCTGCTTTGAATCTGAGGAAGGGGATCCAACACAGGTTACAAGGCTATAAAGTTATAAGGCTTACGTTGAACATTACTCTTATTTATGTTATATTTGAAATGCCATATATTCCCTTTAAGAGTTTGATGTATGCATAAGTGCGAGGGACAGATTCCTTTTGTTAAGAGCGTTTCCTTTAGTTTATTTTGATAGGCAGGGATATCCTCTTGAGGTTAGGGATAGTGAGGAGTTTGTGAAACCCGTTTGAGTTAATAAAATGGCATCTTGTGGGTTGACCAAGTTGTTTGCCTCACATTTCTGACCCCTCACACAAGGGAGAATAACACAGACATAGGGACTGCCTGTCCTCTATAGCAGAAGTGAGGTTTGGGGGAGGGGGGGGGTCAGTCGCAGTGGGATCCTGCTTGTCCTGTCCTCTAGGGGGTGTCTAGCATAGCAGGCTCACCTCCCTAGTCATAAAGGAGGTGTGGGGGATGCCCCCCTTGGGGCGATGGGACAAAAACCCTGGATTAGTCATAACTGGTAGAGACTTACCAATAGGTAGTGTAGGGAGATTTTAGGAAGTCCCTGGGGATTCTAGACAGAGAAGGAAATTGACTTTATGCTCGCATGAATAGACATTGATAGAATAGACAGTATGGGGTCTCTATCTACCAACAACAAGAATAGGAAAACCAGAAATAGGATTGGAAATGATACTTCTAGGGGAAAGAGAGAGCAGGAGACTGTGCCAACGCCCTACTGAAACATATAATCCCCATAGGACTTCATAGCCTTCAACAGAACACTCCTGAACTGCCTATTCAAGGGAAGAGGGTGCCGATCCCCATCAGAGGAGATGGTGTGCTGCTCATCAAATCCTAATTTTGAACCTTGGGAGGTGAGTGAGAAAGATATAGATAAAAGTGGCACATAGGAGTAGGGACTGAGGGTAGTAGCGAGAGTGAGGGGGAGGGAGTTGGGTGAGAGGGAGGCGATTAGAGAGGGAGTGGGGTGTGAGGAGAGGGGGGCAGGCGAGAAGAATGGTTGAGAATAGTGAGAGCAAGTACAGTTGAAGGGTGAGCAGGGCACCATATCCCCTAGTTCAGGGAAGAAGAGGGGTACAGTGTGGAGAGAGTAGTAGTAGCGAGGAGAGTGGTAGGAAAGACAGCAGTAACATTGGGGGGTAGAGGTAGAAGAAGACAGAAATCATAGAGACAGAGGAGAGAGATGTAGGATAGAAGATGGGTGGAGTTGGACGGAAGGAGTACTGAAGGAAGGGGTAGTAAAGTGATCAGAGTATGTTTTGAGGGTCTGGCAGAACATCCATACACCACCCGATAGAACTAACATCACTGATAGTATAGGGCCAGTTTAGGAATTCCTAGAGGAAGCTTAGATAGACAAGGTGTGTGCATTTAGATTTTCACAACTAGCTGAAGGAAGACCTTCGACAATAGCAGTTACCGATCGCTAGAGACTAACCTCTGGGTCTGGAGCGCTATATAAATAAATAAAACCAACCAACCAACCAACGGGATGCCTGGGTTAGGGAGGGGGCACCAAACAAAGACAAGAGAGAATGGGTCATCCTTAGCAAGCCCCCGCCGAGCCCCTTTCTCCGGCGCAGTGAATTCTATCACATTGCCCGTTTGTCATACTGCTGAACAAACATTAATGACAAGAAGATTCCATACATCTTATGCTATCTGTGATAAAAAAAAATATACATAATAAATAAATAATAATTAAAAAAAAAACTCAACCTTGAACCGCCATGGGAATCTGAATTATTAAGGCCATCCGTGATAACAGGTGCATTCAACAGTCCTACAAGACTATACCAATGGCAAATGTGCTCTATAGAAGTAGCTGTAACAGAGCTCAACATATTAACAGTAATTATTATGGAATCCTTATTATACTAATTCCAGTTTCAGTCTACCTTCCTTTCTACAGCTCCTGTTTAATCCAATTTCTGGAATAGTTAAGGTAAGGGTGTGGTGCTTGTGTGGGGGCAAATGGGGGCTCCACACATGTATGTTGCATTTCAGTACAGTGCGATGAGCCCAACTACAGAAACATAGAAAAAGCATGGATTGGTGCTTTCAGGGGCACTCAAAGACGACAAGCACTTACCCAGCAGCCAGCCATCTATGTGCAGGTCCTCTTTAAACTGATTACTCAGTGCAGACTGCTGCAGCACTGCACAGTTCGGCAAGCTTCCTGGCCAGTGTGTCTCAGCACTCAACAACACCCCTTTGGCATTGCACACTAGGAGGCAGCTCAGAGAGTGCAAGCCCTTACGGTTTACATATAGAAGGTCTTCTGCATTGGGTGCCTTAATAGCCACCTGGGTGCAGTCCATAGCACCCAACACACCAGGCATTCCTGCCATTGCATAGAACTCATCCTTTAGCTCCTGTAGGGAGGCTTCTTCCACCGGAAAATGGATGAACTGGGAGGCTCGGTCCACCAGTGCCTCTGTAACATTGGTAACACAACGGCTCATAGAGGCTTGGCTGATGCCAATGGCATCACCCATTCGGGTCTGAAAGGATCCAGAGGTGTAAAACCCTAGGGCAGCCAGAATCTGGATTTCAGGGCCGATTGCTCGAGATCGCTGAGTGCGGCGGGACAGGCTGCTCCCCAAAAGATCCACCAAGAAATCAATGAACCGCCGGGGGAAGCCGAACATGGACAGCAGGTACTCATCTGTGACATCATCAAGCCTAAAGCGATCCAGTGTCTTCTGTCCACGGCCGTAGAGAAGAAGATCACAGTCCAGCACGGCAATGGATATGGCCATGGCTTGCCCAGCTATTCCCGGCACGTTTTTGGCACGTGAACCAAAACCATGGTGTGTGCTGCTGCGATTCAGGGATCACCACCTGCGCCAGATCCTTTGTCTAAAAAATGAATATGCATATTAGAACAGAGGATCACAAGAATACATAGAAATATCATATACAGGCTCGGTCCAAGAAACATCGCTCTGTGATGGGTATCATAATAACTCCCTGTTCTGCAGCCAGTCAATGAATAATCCACATAGCCCCAGGTTTTTCAATACCCCACCTTCGCTCTAGAGCATGAATACCACACCAATACTCTCAATCACTGAAATGTACACTCACTGTATACTGCAGCAAGTGGGATATCACACTGCTACCCTGAGGTTTATGAATACCAACTATTCAGTCAGCATTTAACATTTTTGCTGGTCAATGATTTTGTACTGAAACAATAAAAAAGGTTATGTTATATGGTATTTGTATAGTGCCTGCTGCCATTTGTATGACCTCTAAACACTGAGATTCAACGCCCTTTGGACGCCCATAGTCATAAGTGATAAACGGAGTTGAATAATGCATGTGTGCATTTATAGCAATTACGAAGGTAGGTAGGAAGGGAGTGGCTATGTCTCTAACAGCAGCCTGTAATTATCAGAAGGGGGAACAGGTGCTAAGAAAATTACTGAAGGAGTTAGAAGATTCAAGCTATGTCGCCAGCAGGACCGAATTCTGCTTGGTATTCAGCTGTATTCTACTGAAGGTGTCTCTTGGGCGGAGTGTGACGTGTGGTTTGGGAGGGTGTAACCAGGCAGTGTGCATCACAGATGTATGTGGCTGTGTGGAGCAAACCCCCGGAGAGAGACAGTTGTAATCCCTGGGATGCAGTACATGAGGGTCTGGTGAAGAAAGACTAAGACCTGGTTAGGTTTAGTCACGTGGAGCAGGTCATATCAGCTTGATTAGGTAGTGCCATGTCCAACCTATAGGCTTCTCGCATGCTCCTGAATTCCCTCAGACTGGTGAGCGATAGTTAGCACATGAGGGTAAGCCCGGCTAAGTCTGATAGAGTTCCACTGGGTAGAGACAGGTTTTGAGAGCCTTCCTGAAGGCGAGATGGTACTCTATGAAGCGGATAGATAATGCAAGGATGTTCCAGATGGTGGGAGCTTGGGATGAGCAGCATGTTTACCAGTGGCAAGATTCAGAATGGGAAGTCGACAGCTGGAAATACTCTGGGAAGAGAAAATGCATGTGCGACAGACCACAACAGCGGCAGGTTTCAAAACAGCAAATCCACTGCTGGAGACCCGGTGGGAAAAGAAATGCAAGAATGGCAAGACGCAGCAACAGCGAGATTCAAAACAGCTGCCCCCACCCCCCCATGGAGGTGGGGCATACTGCCTGCATAAATCTGGGCGCCAATAGGGTTCCTCTTAATGCTTCCATGCCCTACAACTCATCTCAGAATTCACTGTAGCCAGTCACGGATAAAGTATGTAAGATAAGTAGCTTTTCTAATAAAAGTGGAAGTCCTATAGAACACTTGACAAAGGGGAATCGAAAACCACAACCTAACATCAGTAATAACAACTATCAATTGCCACCTAACCACTCAGACGCTCCTGCCCATCCAACTAATCTGACCAACAATATGCACTTCTAAATACAAAGTTATTAAATAAACATACACTTGTTTACTCATGACCTTGATTTTCTGTGCCTGACAAACATGGCTATCTGGAACTTGTGGTCCTATGATCAATATCGCTATATCAGAAAGATACTTTATCATGAGTAGGAACCGAGCCCATAGCCAAGGGGGTGGAGTGGCTGCCATGATCAAGAACCGTTATCAGTTCTTTGAAAAACTAATTATCTGCGAAAACAGTGAGGTGCTACACTTAAAAAAAATGGACCCAACTGCATGCAGCTGCTTTAATCTCGTCATAGTCTACCGCCCACCAGGGGAAATGGCAAATTTAATGAAGACTTGACTGAGCTGCTTAATACAACAAATGGCCCTAAATGCGCCACTACTAGTAGGAAACATCAATAGATGGCTTCACGACCTAAGAGATAAAGAAGCAGCTTTTCTAGAAGAAGCCCTTCTGGAAATTAACTTTAAAGTAGAGAACAACACACCCACTGCTACATCGGGTAACATCTTGGATTGGGTAATATCTGGAAATCTAAATGTGAAAATAAATGACACCGCTCCCTGCATATGATTCTGTTATACATTTTCCCATTCTCAAAGGCATTACAATAATACACCAAACCCCAGCAAGGTGGTATATAACCGTAATTTTAAAAACATCAAACCCTCCAACCTACCCATCTGCCTCCAATACATTATGTCCACTACAGCCGACTCAAATCCACCTGGAATTCTAGTTGAGACACTTAACAACGCCACGTCTAAAATGTGTGATAAGACTGCCACCATCAAGAAGATATTGGGGAGGGAGGTGGTTTACCCCAAAACCTTCTGTATTGAAAAAACAGAAAAACAACATGGAGCAAGCTTGGTTAAAACTCCCTACTGTGTCAATAAGGCTAAATGGAAAGTACTGGAGTGGGATTATAAAATCAAAATCATCAGTGTCAAGAACAATTCTCAATGAAAAAATACTTGGGGCAAAAAAGGACTACAAAAATCTTTTTTGAAATTCTGAAAATCCTTGAAAGTCCAAAAGCATTAACTCCCCCTATATGTCCAGACTGGGACTGTGTTGATGTTCAGCAAGCCTTTGCAAACAAACTCAAGGCCGCCCATGAATAAATGCATATAAATTAAGAATTAGTTCAGATCCACTTCTCTATTATCGGTTGCAAGTGATGTTAAAGGCCAGCTGGCTGGACCTCCCCGAACACTCCCCCTGTGTCCGCACTTCTGACATATCACTGTTCCACTGTCTACAAAGAGGCTGATTTTGACAATGTACGGTATGGCTCGTGCGCTTGCTCAGCCCCCTCGGTCTGGTACAGAACCAGATGGGAGGTCTCCCTAGGAAAAACTTTGTCAGAGGACCAGTGGGGGTTGATTTGTTCCCAGACCAAATCCATCTCCTCCAATAACAGACACAGTCTAATTCATTTTAAATTCCTACATCAAATGTATTACTCCCCTCTAACCCTGCATAAACTGTTTCCCTCTAAATCTCCGGAATGTAATCGATGTCACCAGTCCCCCGCTGACTTTTACCATGTAACCTGGCTGTGCCCGCTGATCCAGGGTTTCTGGTCCGGCAGAATAGAAGCAGTGGCGAAGATGCTCGAAGTTCCCCCTGATTCCTCCCCTGAGGTGTGGCTATTGGCCCTAATTATAACTGGTTCCCGCAGTGAGAAACGCCTGGTTGGCATGGCCTCTGTGCTGGCCAGGACTCTACTGGCGCGCACGTGGGGGGCGTCTGTATCTCCTAACTTCCATCACTGGCTTAACCTCATGGTGAGCTGTGAACGCAGAGAGACCCAATACAACCTAACTCTTCCTCCAAACTGTAAACCGAGGGACTACTGGGTGGCCTTCCTGAGCTACCTGACCATGGTTGAGGATCAAGCTGATGGGTCGGATGCACGCTCTCCACCGGGGCATGAGCCCCGATGCTGGCCCCCCTTGAGGATCACTACAAGTGGTTGAACGAGCTGGTACTCTCTGGGCCGTGACGGGTGGAACTCGTGAACTTAAAAAGGCATAGTACTGTGTGGTATAATTTGTGTCTAGTATCACTTCAAAGATATCCAGTGAATTTGAGTTGTGATGTTGGCAAACAATGGAAGTGGGGGCGGGGGGAGGAGTTGTGGCCTTGGTTCCAGGCCGTGTTCTTATATTATGTTTGTCAAAAGTTAATAAATACAGTTTAAAAAAATAAAGAATTACTTCAGGTCCTCAATGTACGCAATTACCCTTGGTCGGAGATAGAGCAGGAAAACCAAAATTCTAATTTAAGCATGTCATGAATCCCAAGATGGAAAGATACCTGTACTCCATGCACCTTACCTCTTACCGAGAGAACATCATCCCAGCAAAACTAATCTTGGATAACAAAAGTAACTTTACACCATTCTTCACCAGATTGGGGCACTCCCTTGAATACAGCTCAGTTCCTGAAGCCATTAAAGTAGTCACTATTATCCCTTTGGTGAAGAATGCTGGTATGGATCATAAAGATGCAAAAAAATCTCAGGCCAATCACTAATTCCAGCTTTTTAATTAAAATTCTGGCTTAGGTTTCCACCAACCAACCACAGGCCCACTGTAGGCTTCCTCCATGTTTCATTGCAAATAATCCGGTTTTAGAGCCGATCATAGTACAGAGAGCACCTTGATAGATTTACACACAAGTATGCTTAAGATGGTCGACCAGGGGAAAACAGGTCTCCTGGCCCTCCTCGATCTATCAGCAGCTTTCCATCTGCTGGATCACAACCGCTTGATTTCCACTATCTGATTTGGGGAATTGCGGCCCCAGTTTACCAGTTGGATCAAATCATTTCTCTCCGATAGACAATCTTCATTATGCTGGGAAAATGCTTCTTCCAACCCAGCTCCCATTACCTGTGGTGTCCCAGAGAGGGGGCATGCATCTCGGCCACGCTTTCCAACCTATACATCAGACCACTTGCATTCTGCTGAAAACCTTTGGGATCCCTTTTACAAATTATGCAGATGACACATAAATGATCCGGGAAATCAGTGGGTAGCATGATATCGACTCATTGAATCTGAATTCCATCTACGGGGTCATTGAGCACTGGATGACAGAGAATCAGCTCCTCTTGCCTTTTGGCAGCTCCCCGGGAAGATCTAAACTAGGGAATGAATATTCATGTTTCAGAATTAAGGACTGCTCCATCCTAGTATTGGGTTAAGTTAAGAACTTAGGGGCATTCTTTCATTCATCCCGCAGTGCTGAGAGTCAGACCAACTATGCATCAAAGAACTGCCACTATTCCCTGAAACTCCTGAGGAACATTAAGCCTTATATTTCTGAAGCCAATTGCTCTGCAATTGCTCAAGCCAGTATTCTCTCGTGACTGGATTACTTTAACGCTTTACAGGTGGGGGCAAGTAAAAAAATACACAAAACTGTAGATTCTCCAGAATGACACTGTACGCTTGGTTAAAGGCATACCTAGACGGAGCACATTTCTTCTAGTAGACGATCATTACACTGGCTTCCAATCTCTGCCCGGATTCATTTCATAGCTTCTTTGGTACACAAATACCTGTATGGTAAGGCACCGGCTTACCCTAGAGTGCGTATCTCATTGTATGAATGTAATCACACCCTCCGCTCTGCCACCCTTGGACTGATTAATACTATTAAGTACAAAAGGACTCACTGCCAAGTACCTTATCTTGGACCAAAATGCTAGGACCTTTTGTCTAGCCTTAAAAACGAGATTGTTTAACTAGCTTAAAAAAACTAGACCTCTTTTTTTTTAGGATTCGGTTTTCCTGTCACTATCCTACTGCCCTTTTTCTACCTAGGCCCCTGCTGAGCTTGTCCTGTCATATACATATGCATCCTTGTGCATTTGTGCGCCCAGATGCCTGCGGGTCAACGGTGCGTTAGAAGTAAATAAAATAAAATCAGTGACTGCAGAGGGCGGTAACCAGCAAGGGAGCAAGGGAGGAAATTGCCCTCTGGACTGAAGAAGCACCGGAGGGCCAGGAGACTTACATTAAGGGGAGTGGGTTGCAGAAGTGAGCCTGCTGCTTCTGGAAGCAGCAGAGTAAGGCCCGGGGTGAGCTTCGGCAGCTTACCTGAGGGCCTGGTGTGATTCCTGGGTCAGCTGACCCTGCACAACACCAATCAAGCTGGTGATGGATTCCAGCTGGGAGGGAAGGGTAAAAGATCAGCCTCTAGTCTGAAAAGGTAGTGGAGGGCTAGGAAACTTGCATTAAGAGGAGCCGATCACAGCAGTTAGCCTGCTTCTTCTGGAAGCAGTAGACCAACGTCTGACCAAAGTCTCACCTAGATTGCACTAATGCATGGATGAAAATGCCAACAGACGTGAGCATGAAAAACCCTATTCATTGAGGGTAGTGTAAGGGTGCATAAGTAGATGCGTGACACAAAGGTGGAATTCTTGTTGGCACAAACCTTTAACAGAAAATAAGGAAGAACCCTACCTGTCCCTATAACTAAGAGGGGTTTCCCTGCCTCAAACAAAACTAAGGATGGCATCAGAACACCTGTCAAAAACATAGTCCACCGTCCTATATCCCAAGCCTATTTAAGTCCCTTACACTTCAAAAGAAATCTATAACGTAAGCTGCACCCTGACTAACAGGATGGCTCCCTTCTTCAGGATGTTTTAAGGCAGTTTGTGAATGATGTGGCAATATCCTACTTCCCTTAGCTTTTCCGTAATTGTTCCACACAGACAGGGAGGAGGGCTCTTCCCCAGACCTTGTCAGGCAATTTGCTTATGGTTCCAAAACAAATCTGGGAAGGTATCTCCCTTCCCCAAACCTTTCTTAGGTTCTCGCTCGATAGCATCAATATGGTCTTAATTTCTACCAAAGAGGATAGCTTCCTTCCTCTGGTCTACTCATAATCTGTACCAAAGGATATTTCTCTTCCCCTGCTCTTCACTTCTTGGAGAATCATTCTCTTCTCTTTTGTTCCTCTTCTGTCTTTTGCCAAAGGATGCTGTTCTCGCCCCTTAGTCTTCTCTTCTCGGTATGTGGGTCCCCAACCCCTTTCTCAGCTTTACAGTTCTCTTAATTGGTTCACTATCCTGCCAGGCCTCTCTTTGGGTCTCTCTGGGGTGTTCTCTCACCCAATATGTGATTATTTGATCTCTCAGTTTGGTCCGGCTGGAACGAGGAAGATCGTTCTGCACTTCCTCCCAACCACAGCCTCTGGGTTTCCCAGTGCCTTTCTGGACCCCTGCCACATACCCTCTAACTTGGTCCGCAAGAGTTCCAGTCCTCGGAAAACACTGGCAAGCTTCTCCGGCTTCCCCATGGCTCTTGTGGTCTGCTCTCCGTGGCTCCTCCACGCTGGTTTCTCTGTGCACGTCGGGTCCCGCTTGGACCACTCAAATGGCTGCCTTCCTGCCACCGGATGTCAGGTTCACCAGTCTTCATTTAAACCATGGCTCTTCTCCGCCTTCTCGGTCCCAGCCTTCCTGATACAGGTAGGTCTTTGGGTTTGTCGTGACCCCAGCTTGTCTTAGTACCCAGGTAACTAAATACAGATGGTAAATATGCTCTCTCCAAGTCTTAGTGTGGATGATATCATTGATGTATGCTTCACAGAAAGAGGTATAGGGTTAAAGAATTTGATTCATTAACCTCTGGAAGGTAGCTGGCCCCTCACGCAAACCAAAAGGCAGTACTTAAATTGGAAAAGCCCATGGGAGTAGGACAAACTGTTTTCCCTGCTGGATTAACAGGAACTTGCCACTATCCCATCGTCAGATCAAACGTGGAGGTCATCAGCGGACCCCAATCGATCAACAAGATCAATTGTACGTTTAGGGTAGCTAGAAAACTGGGAGACATTTGCCTTCCAGAAATCAATGTAGAACCTCCATGACTGATCTTGCTTGGCAACTAATACGATCAGGGATGACAGGGGCTCCAAGAGGGGTGGATAATATCAGTGCTTATGTTTTAAATCTCCTCCTCAATGATGCCTTTTCTAGCCTCAGGTATTCTATATGGCTGTAGATGTACCACTGTCCCTGGGGGTGTGCGGATGTAATGATATACACCTTTCACTTTCCCCATTTTCTATTTATTTATTTATATAGTGCACCAAGCCCTGGGGCATCTGGACGCATTGCTTGGTTACAATGACATATCTACAATTACATATGATGCAGGAGGAAACAATTATTTACAGTTGCATATTGTTACAGAGGCAATGATACAAGACAAGTTATTTACAGTTACATATGGTACAAGTGCGGTGAGGAGAAAGGAAGCAATGATTACAGTGATAATTAGTTAAGTATCTGAAGGTTCTTAGTATTCTTGCGAGAGAAGCCACGTTTTAAATTTATTCATTTTTAAACTTCTTTCCATTTTGTCAACATGGTTAAATTCAACGCAAGACCATGCACCGGTCTACTATAGCCAGGACCCCCCCCCCCCCACCCACCATTTCTTGCTTTTGCCTGTGTACTGCCAGGCAGAGAGGCGGTTTGCTAGAAGTTAGGCGCTCGAGAGGTGTATTGCTTCTGGTGTCGTTGGTGCCGTCTCCGATGATCCACTCCGATTTTGGGATATAGCTGGACTTTCCGATTGCATTTCTTCTTCTGTTGTCAATGGGTATGATATGTAAAGGCCCCAGCTGTCCGGGGGCCAGGCATGAAGGGGCAGTGTCCTGATGTAACTAGTTACAACGTCTTGGCAGTATGTGCCATCCTGGAGCCATTGCTGAATGGTTGGCGGGGGTCCCCTTTCCCAACTACAGGGTATCCGTCTGCGTGCTAGTACAAGCAATAGGTTCGCAAGTCGTCTGGTGTGTTCCAGCAATCGGTTGGTTAGGCTCAACAGTGTTAACATTGGGCAGGGAGTGAGCTGTACTCCAGTGATTGCTGAAGTTTTCACTAGCACGGAGTTCCAGAACTTGGTTATCCCTGGACAGGACCACGCAAGATGAATGAAGGCTGCCTCTGGGTAACCGCATCGGGCGCATACAGCAGATAGCGTTGCTCTCTGGGCGTCTAGTTTGCTGGTGTGTAGTACGTCTAGTGGATGCAATTAAAGTGTATCTGCTTGCATCTTGCGTTTATTGCCACTATTTTGGTAACACTTGTATATGTCCAGTGTTCTTCAGGTATCGTTAGGTTGAGGGACTCACACCCCCCCCCCCTATCTTCTCCAGGAGTTTAAGCAGTGTGAGGATTTTTCAGTGAGTAAGGCGTTGTAAATGTTTGTTACTAAGCGGCCTTTTCCTTGTATGGCCCCATGCAGCAAGGGCCAAGTTGAAGGTTGAAGAGGAAATGTGGGCAGCATGGGCTGAAGGGTATGTTGTACTCTGTAATAGATGAAAATATCTAAGGCGTTGGTGCTCCCTTTACTGCAAGCTTGTTGTAAAGAGATGAATGTACCCTCTGGGAAGAGATCTCCGATTGCATCAATTTGTAACTTTTTAGTCCATTGCAGGAAGACTTTTTCCGATGTGATCGGTATTCCTGGTATGCTTCTCACTGGGAGGAGTGGGAAATACCTAGACTGGATACAGCACCGTTTAGCTATTTTCCTCCAGATGGCATATGTCGTATGACATGCATTACTTACCGTAAAAGCATTTCTGATGATTGTATCTGCTTACATTCACATGCTGTGCATATGGTCCGACATCCAGTGGTAACCGCAGAGTATTGCATCTTGTCTTTCGGGGACCGAAAGGGGACATCGGCATAGGCGTGTCTGAAACACTATCCCTATCGTGACGTGTGTAGTACCCAAAATCCCTCACGCGCCGAGGTCCCCCCGATTGTATTTTTTCTGCCATGAGGGAGCCCAAGGCTATAGTGAGTGAGTACATGAAGAGAGAAAGTAGTAAGAAGTCTATGTTCCTTCCACCCCGAGCGGGGAGGCAGGGAGGGCGCATATGAATCTAAGCAGATACAATCATCAGAAAAGATTTTACAGTAAGTAATGCATGTCTTTTGATGCTTGTTAATCTGCTTAGAATCACATGCTGTGCATAGACTAGCGAGCAGTTCCCGGAGTTGGAGGTGGGTTGTGAGAAGGAACAGTAGAAAAAAGATGTCTTGGTACTGCTTGTCCCACCTGAGAATCAGACCTAGAATGAGTGTCTAGGCAATAGTGTTTTGTAAAGGTGTGTACAGAACTCCAGGTAGCCGCTTTGCAAATGGTCTCTAGGGGAACATTTACAATGAATGCTATGGATGCCCCAGTGCCTCGAGTAAAATGTGCTCTGGGCTTGAAGGGCAGTTCTCTCTTTGCAAGAGTGTAACATAGTGTGATGCATTTGACAATGTACCTTGATATTGCCGATTTAGAGACAGGGTCCCCTTTTCTACCAGCTGCCACTGAAAGAAAGAATTGTTTAGTTTTCCTCAGTGGTTTAGTTCTATCCATGTAGAACATGATTGCCCTGCTCACATCTAGTGCGTGAAGGCTTCTTTCGGCCAGGTTAGCAGGTCTCTGGAAGAACGTGGCTAGTTCGATTGACTGGTTCACATGGAACTCCGAAATACATTTCGGTGCAAATCTGGGATGAGTGTGCAGAACTACCTTACCTTTGTGGACTGTAACAAAGGGGTCCAAAACCGAGAGGGCCTGTAGTTCGCTAACTCTTCTGATAGAAGGGATAGCTACTAGAAAGGCTGTCTTGTAAGTCAGGTCTTTCAGACTAGCTTTATGCATAGGCTCAAAAGGGGGTCCCATGAGCCTAGTTAAAACCACATTTAGATACCACCCAGGGGCTGGGTGAGTGATGGGGGATACATTCTTTTAACCCCTTCCATAAAGGCTTTAATCACAGGTATTTTCCACCACGACAACTTCTGCTGTGACGTGGTGTAGGCTGACAACGCCGCTAGGTGAACCTTTAAGGAATTGAAGACTAACCCAGAGTCCAACAGATGGGTTAGATATAACACAATGTGTGAAGGCGAGCAATCGGTGGGATTGACGCCTTTGGAACTGCACCAGATGACAAAATGTTTCCATTTGCTGGCATAGCAATAACGTGTGTTAGGCGTTCTTGCCTCCCTCAGTATGTCCATGCATCTTGGAGGGAGTTGCAGATGTTCAACCTCTATGACCTCAGGAGCCAGACTGCTAAATTCAGAGTTTGTGGGCATGGGTTCAGCGTCTCCCCCCTGTCCTGAGGCAACATGTTGTACGGGCAGGGCAGCTTGACTGGTGGGGAGAGGGACATTTCCATCAGGTGCGCGACCCAAGGTTGGCAGGCCCACATGGGAGCCACCAGAATCATGGTGACTGGTTCCTGGTGCATCTGTGTACTATCTTGTTCAGAAAGGGAGTTTCGGGGGCAGGGAGCGTAGACAAATTTCCCCGACCAAGTTATCCAGAGACCGTTCCCCTTGGATCGGTTCTGGGGGTACCTGGAGGCGTAATCTTGGCATTGGGCGTTCTCCTGAGTAGCGAACAGGTCGATCTCTGGAAACCCCCATTCTGAGAAGACGTTGGATACAATGTCTTCGTGCAGTCGCCATTCGTACTGTTCTGGCAGAGGAAAATCTCTGCTGAGTACGTCTGCCAGAAGATTGAGTTCCATTGGAACATGTTGGGATATCAGGAACATCTTGTGTTTGAGAGCCCATATCCAGATGTTTTGGGACAGCTTGGATAGCTGTCCCAAAACATGGAGAGTGAGTGCCCCCCTGTTTGTTCAGGTAATACATTGCTGTTGTGCTGTCGGTTAGGACCAGCAGTGTCTTCCCTTGCAGTTGCTCCTGAAAGGCTTTCAATGCTTTGAACACTGCTAGTAGCTCCAGTAGGTTTATATGGTTGGACGCTATTTGAGGGGACCACACTCCGTGCGCCGTCTGTTGAAGCAGGTGAGCCCCACCACCCTGTGAGAGATGCGTCTGTCGTGAGAGTGGCTTCCACTGCAGGGGTGGTGAAGTTTTTCCCCTTCAAGAGTTTCTCCCTCGACCACCACTGCAGAGAGAGAACGAGGGCTGGCGAGACAACTAACAGATCTTCCCATTGTCCGCTGGCCTGACACCACTGGCTGTTGAGCCACTCTTGCATGGGACGCATGCACAGCCGTGCGTGGGGGACCAAGTATATGCACGACACCATCATCCCTAGCAAACGCATCGCTTTGCGTACCGTCACCTCTCGACTGGCTACATACTGAGGAACCTGAGAGAGCATGTTCTGAACCCTCTTGCTGGAAGGGAAGACTAGACCGTCTTCCGTACGAATTAGAGCCCCCAGGAACTGTTTTACTTGGCTGGGGACTAAGGGGGGGGATTTCTTTTCGTTGATAGAAAATCCCAGGCTGAACAGTAGGTCTACTGTTTTTTGGGTGTTCGAAAAACAAACGTCGAACAAGTCCCCTGTGATGAGCCAATCGTCGAGGTAAGGGTAAACTGGAACTGAAAGTCTGCGCAGGTGTGCCGCTGCCACTGCCAGGACCTTGGTAAACACCCTTGGCGCCGAGGCTATGCCGAAGGGGAGTACCTTGAACTGGTAGCGTTTGTCCTGAATCACGAACCTTAGGAATTCTCTGTGCGCTGGCAGCATTGAAATATGAAAGTATGCATCTTTCATATCCAATGTTGTCATGAAGTCCCCCGGTCTTAGCAATGGGATCACCTCTTGCAGTGTTACCATGCAAAACTTCTGGGGCTTTATGAACTTGTTCGCTGGGCGCAGGTCTAGAACAGGACGCATGGCGAGATCCTTTTTGGGTACAAGGAAGTACACTGAATAGATACCCTCGTTTACCTGAAGAATCGGGACAGCTTCTATGGCATCCTTTCCCAGCAGCGCTTCCACCTCTTGGATCAGGATCTGCAGATGTTCCGGTGAAAGGCGTCGATAGTTTCGGCTGTCTGAACTGTGGCGGTCGGGCGAATTCCACGCAGTAACTGTGGGCGACCGTCTTTAAGACCCACTGGTCTGAAGTTATCCCCTCCCATGCCTTGAGGAAAGATGTTAAATCGCCCCCCCCCCGACCAGGGAGACATGGGAGGGGACCTGGACTTGGTGGTCATTTCTGACCCCGAAGTTGACACTCCTCTGGAATTGGAGCCTCTGCCTCTATATTCTTTCTGCGCTTCCGACCCCTCTGGGGGTAGTAAGTGGGGCTTGCAGCAGGTTGACTTGAGTTGAAGTTGCCCGTGCCGAAATTATTTTGAGCGGCGCGGGCTTGTCCTCGAAAGGACCGCCGAGAATTACTGCCCCTCTGTAAAGAGGGTTTCTGGGAAATTTGGTGCAGCGATTTAATAGTCTTGTGCTCCTTCTTGGCTGTTTCCACTGCATCGTCTACCGCCTTCCCGAAGAGGGTGGCCTCTTGGATGGGTTTGTTGATAATGGATGCCTGGGTCTCAGGCCTGAAGCCCGACGTGTGCAGCCACGCGTGCCTCTTTAGGAGAGTACCCTGTGCGAGAGACCTGCCTGCTGTCTTTGCGGTGTCCAGGTTATTCTTTACCACATTCTGATTGGCAAGTTTGCCCTCCAAGACAATGGCGAGAAGCTTGGCTCTGGTTGGTTCTGGAACCTCTTGAAGGCCTTCCTGGAGTAGGTTCGATTGGGCGTCGACATAGCTTGCCAGTAACGTTGTGTTATTGGCAATCTGGACAGTATAGGCCACCGCCGACGTAACCAGTTTGCCTAAGGCATACAACCTTTTGGACTCCTTGTCCGGGGGTGACTCTCCCGTGGCAAGGGGAACCCCTGCTCTCTTGCGAGTGTTGGTCACCACCAGCGAGTCTGGGATTGTGTGTCCTTTGATATAAAGCGGGTCGGTGGGGGAGGGTCGGAAATGTTTTGACCCTTGGGTTCACAGCCCTAGTCTGAGCAGGTGTGAGTAAGGAAGGGGCCAGCCGTCTCTTTACAGAGCTCAAGAGAGGGATAGACTGGCTTGCCGGAGGCTTTTCATTAATAATGTCCTCCGCGAAATCTTGTTCGGGCAAGGCTTCAAGCGTGGCAATTTTAAAGAATTCCGCTGCTTTTTTCAACATGTTGAAAGCCAATTGATCATCCACCGGGAAGCTTTTCGGGGTGGATGCGGGAAGGTCGAGGCAGACGATATCCGAGTTGTGATTGTCTTGCTGGGTGTCCTCCTAGTTGTCCGTTGCTCCTCGATCTTCCCCATAGTTGTCCAGAAAAGAAAACTCCTTCTTCTGTATAGATGTCTCTATACGTGTCCATCTGGACATCTTCTTGATGGTCAACTTGGTGTTGGACATCTAGGTGTTTGACATCTTGTGTTTGAGGGTTAGGGTCTACCCGAGCTTTTTTCGGCAGAGGTTGATCAGAATCCCTGAAAAACTGCTCCAGCCTATCCATAACCCCTCGAATTGCTCCATGGTCCACTTAGATGACCCAAATGGACCTAGCCGAGTAGGAACCATGTTCTCCGCCCTAGGGCGTTGAGAGGATCTCCTCAGGGTGCTTGAGAGGGGGACCTGGCTTTCTTCGTAAGAGTCTTCGGGATCGTCTTGCAATTCCATGGAAAACTTTTCGGCGGCTTGGCCCATGACTGTGGGCAGAACCGGTACTAGGCCCATCGCTGTAGCAATCCTATTGATGCTCTTACGGATGGTCACCGAATCTTCGGGAGACAACGCCTCCGATGATGTGTCGGCAGTGAAAATGGCTTCCGCGGCTCCAGAAGGGCCAGAGGATGGCTTCTCGGGTAGAGGCTTACTTGTAGTTTTCGGGCCTGTACGGGACTTGGAAACCTTGAAATCTTAAGTTTCTTGTTCTGAAACTTCGGGTCGTGTAGTTTGGGGAGTAGCGCCCATGTTATGTTCGTTATGCCCAGTCATCATGCGCTGCTGCGGATGCGGGGGAAGGCTTCGAATCAGACCGATCCGTGGGCGCCGCCGAAGTTTCCGGCTGACCCGTTGGCGCTTTCGCCTTCTTCGACAAAGTCGTCGAGGAGGGCGCTTGGGTTGTGTGCTTTGTGCGGTGCGATTGTACGCCCCCGTCACCGGGTGTGGTCCCTGTAGCAAGACCGGAGTCGAGCCTGGAAGGGTCGGGGACAGGCGTGGCGGCCCTAGAATAGTCCGCCTCAAGGTCTATAACGTCCGCGTTGGACGTTTAGTCATCCGATGTACCACAGTCACTTTCGGCTGGTGTCGAGGGAGGCTCCACGCGTGACATTCCATACACGGCCCACCGCTTCAACCGGCGCTCCTTAAGGGTTTTAGGTCTAAGGAGTTTACACGCCGAACACCGCTTCTCATTGTGCTCTAGGGGGAGCAAAGCGTTACACGACGTGTGCTCGTCTTTCCACGGATATCTGACCCTAAACACATGGCAGAATCTAAATGGAGTCCTTGCCATAGCAGAAGGGAAGGGTGACCAGACCAAAAAGGAAAGCAGTGGAAAAGAGGAAAGACATCATTTTTAACAGTATGGCAAACCCCGAGCCAGAAGGCCTGACCACGTGGAAGTCTGAACGCCGGATAGGCACGGGAACCCACAGCCGTAGACGATTCCCCCGTAGTCTTCTTCGAAGATGTTCTTAATGGGCGAAGTGACTTAACGGGGATTAAACCGACAATTCGGTAAGATACACAATGTCTCATGAAGAGCTCCGCTATAGGGCGACCAGTTATCTGGGCGGAAAAAAACAATCTGAGGGACCTCGGCGCGTGATGGATTTTGGGTACTACACACGTCACGATAGGGATAGTGTTTCAGACATGCCTATGCCGACGTCCCATTTCGGTCCCCGAAAGACAAGATGCAATACTCTGCGGTTCACTGGATGTCGGACCATATGCACAGCATGTGATTCTAAGCAAATTAACAAGCATCAGAAACATAGTGTTCATTGATGACATAGGTGTCTGTTGGTGCCCAAAGATGATTGCACGAAGGAGACGGGGGGGTTGCTAGGGCTCTCTCAATCTGAACCTGAGGTCGGACGAAGTGCACCGTATACCAGTGGCCGAGATATTGTGCTTGTGCTGCCCAGTATTAACTTTCGACATCTGGGAGGGCGAGACTCCCTCGAGTTACTGGAAGGATCAATGTAGTGTAGACCACGCTGGGACCTTTGCCCGCCCAGATCAAGTCAAGAATCATGGATCTGATTCGGTGGAGGAACCGTTGTGGCAGCAGCAGGGGAATGTTTGCAAAGAGGTAGGGCAGTTGGGAAGAATTATCTTTGCCAAGGGCAACTCTGTGCCATAGCATAAGAGGGAGCGCCTTCCATATGATTTACTTTACCCTGGATTATTTCCAGTGTGCTGTCGTAGTTGTCGTGCATAACTTCAGAGCTTGATCTGGACATTAGGATACCCAAGTATCTGACCCTCTTATGCTGCCATTTGAAACCAAAGACGTCTGCAAATTCTTCGGTGGATTCAGTGAGGGGAAAGATGATTGATTTTGAGCTATTAATTTTTAGCCTGGCGAAGGTCCCAAATTTGAGGACTGCTCGCATTACTGGGTTCAGATTTTCTCGAGGGTTATGGAGGAGTACGACATCATTGGTGTATAGTGACACAATGAGTTTGTGAGGACCCAAAGTAAGGCCTCTGTGTGTATGATGCAATCTGAGGTCCGATGCCAGGGGGTTCCATCACCAAAGCGAATAGCAGCGCAGATAGCGGACAGTCATAGAAGAATTTCGGTTGAGCTCTTGTTGCCGAGTATTATGTTGGATGTCGGTTTTTTGTATAAGAGAGCAATCATTTGTATAAATCGTTTTCCAAGACCCATCCGTCCGAGGACAGTGAAGAAAAAGGGCCACTCAACGGAGTCTAAAGCTTTTTCAGCGTCTAGAAGAACTGTCACCGCCTGAGACTCCGGGTTGACTGCGCCCATCACCCCGAACATCCTTCGCAGTCCAAATGATGTGTTTCCGCCGGGGACAAATCTGGCTTGATCCACCAGTACCAGTGCGGGCATTAACGGCAACAGCCTCTTGGTCCGAATTTTTGCAAAAATGTTGTCCAGGTTGATTAACAATATCAGCCTGTAAGAGGCGCAGTCCTCATGTGGTTTGCCAGGTTTGTGTAGAGGGATGATGTTTGCCTTGTAGAGTGTTGGTGGTAATTGTTTTTTTCTATGGCTTCCTCATAGACTTCGAGTAGGAGAGGGGCCAGAAGCTCTGCAAAGAATTTATAAAATTCGCCAGTCAGACTATCTGGGCCTGGGGCCTTGGTGTTCGGCAGTGTCTTGATAGTTTCTAGAATTTCTTCTATAGTAATGGACGCGTTCAGTGGTAC
Source organism: Ambystoma mexicanum (assembly GCF_040938575.1). NCBI lineage: Eukaryota > Metazoa > Chordata > Amphibia > Caudata > Ambystomatidae > Ambystoma > Ambystoma mexicanum. The sequence goes on along the minus strand of NC_090934.1, from coordinate 412,886,733 downwards.
TCGGAGCTCAGCGTCTGTCCAGTAAAGCTCTATTGCGTTCTAGTATTGTGCTATTTTGTCGGGACTCATAGCGTGGTGGGAGTTATATAAGTTTTGGTAAAACTTACTCAATGTTTCCACAATCTCCTCTTCGGAGTAGACCAAGTTGCCTGACTGGGCTAGGACGGATTCGACTGTTGTAGGTTTCCTGTCCGCCATGACCAGTCTGGCTAGGCGTGTTCCGGGTCTCTGTCCCTCGCCGTAATTACGGATCTTGTGTTGTCTCCCAAGGAATGTGAACTCTCTTTCTGCCGAGGTTCTAAAGGTTTCCAGTTCTAATTTGATAGCTGCCAAAGTGTTGGGGTCGTTTGCGGTAAGGATAGTCTATTCAAGTGTTTTTAAGTGGTCTTCGCTGGCTGACAGTTCCCTTCTAATTAGTTTTAGAATTCCGTTTTCTTTGGCAAGACCAACTCCACCGATGAAGCATTTTAGTGTTTCCCAAAGGGTACTGGCTGACGCCACTATGCCTCGATTTATTTCGAGTAAAGTCACCAGCTCGGATCGCAATTCATCAGCGAAGACCTGGTCCAGGAGGGCGCTGTGTTTGAATCTCCAATGAGGTCTGCTGCCCTTACCTCGTGCTGTGATGCATTCTAGGGTCACTGCCGAGTGGTCTGAGAGTGTTCTTGGCAGGAGCTCGCAGTCTCCCCAGTGGAGTTTGGAGTTTACTGACACAAATATGTAGTCAGTCTTGAACTGGACTTGTGGATCGAAGAATAAAACGTGTATTCTTGGGAGTCTCCGTGTTTGTTTCTCCAGATGTCTGAGGTTATATGCTTTGCATAGTTCTATGATCTGCAGGCTCGCTCTGGTTGGTGTTGATATTCTCTGTGCCTTTTCCTTGCTTGGGTCGAGTGGTGTATTAAAGTCTCTGACCCAAATTGTGGCATCTTTGGTGGGTTCGAGGTGAGTCTGTACCCAGTCAAAATTGTTAGAGCGGTCTATATTGGGGCCATATGAGTTGATTAGGACGAGTTCTTCCCCGTCGATTGTTCCGTGGACTAGTACTGGTCTGCCTTCTGAGTCTTTCTGGGTTTGTATCAGTTTGAAGTTCGTTGTTTTATTAATTAGTATGGCCACACCCCTGGAATATGAGGAAAAAGGGGCGAAGTATCAGTGACATCCCCATTCTCTGGCCCAAAGGTTTTCTGAGGTAGGGCGTGGATGGGTTTCTTGAATGAGGGCCACATCAATTTTGTGCCAGCAAAGGTATTGGGTTATTTTCCTTGCTTTGACCGGCTGGTTGCTTGAATTATTCTGGAGGTTTTATTTTTAATTGATGAAGCTGCTGGGGTTCAGGTGGCTTCACCGGGATGAGTTGGGTTGATGTCTGAGCCATATGGGTGTGAGACACCTCGGGCCTGGCTGGTACCAGATATAAACCTCTGGGCCATTTCAGCTGGGGGTTCGGCTTGGTCGGTGCATGTATCACTAAACTAAGCATGTATCACTAAACTAACGAAACCAAGATGGGCATTCTTAACTTGCCAACTGTTTCCCTTGCTCCCCGTCCCACGAGCAACCCCCAACTTGCTCGTCATGTGTATCCTCCCCAATAACGTTCAACTGGGGCTTCGCCATCTCCAACAGCGTTCAGATGTTAGGCTTTAGTTTTGCTGTGCTATGGGTGCTTGGAGCTTCCCAAGGCTGCGGCCCTGTGGTCGTATACTCGTAGGTGGTGTGCTTCGGTGTATTTGTCAGTGATTTGCGGCTGCTTATGGTAGATTTCTCTAGGCTCTTCCCCGCTGTGGTGGGGCTGGGTTGTTACTCGGTGGTCTGCATCCTGCCCGGACTAGGAAGCTATTGGCTTCCTCGGGTGACTGGAAGAATTGGGTTCCCCCCCCCCCATTGTATTGTACCCTCAGTCTGGCCGGGAACAGCATTGAATAGGGGATCCGACTCTCATGCAGTCTACATTTAACATTCGAGAAGGTCCTTCTTTGAGCTTGTACGGTAGGTGAGAAGTCAGGGTAGAAATGTTGAAGTTCACCTTTCTCTCTCGCCAGCCTCAGGATCGTTTCACGGTCAAGAATTTTTGCTATGAGCGGGTGGGGTGGTGCACCCGGGATCGGTCTTGTTGCCGGGATCCTATGTGCTCTTTCGATGACAAAGAAGTGGGACAAGGCTTCCGGCCCAAAGAGTTCTGTGCACATTGATTCCAGGTATTCTTCCATTTTCGTCTGCAGTTCACGCTCTCCAACCCCCACGATTCTCACGTTGTTTATCCTGGAGCGTCCTTCCAAATTATTTTTTTTTTTTGGGCAATGGCTATTTTCATCTGCGATTCTAGTGTTGACACTCTGGCAGTGAGGGCATTTGTGCCATCGTCTAGGTCTGACACACGTTGATCAACTGTGTCTAGACTTTCGGTGTGGTTGTCTAGCCGATGTTGCAGTTGATCCACCTTGGAGGTGAGGCTGTTTATCTTGTTTCTCGATGTTCCCAACCCCGGCTTTTAGTTCCAGCAGGATTTCCCCGATATCAAGTGGTTGCGTGGAATAGCCATCTCGCACCGTTTCATTTGTTGGGGATTCCATTACTGTGTTTTGTGGCGTTTTGGAAGCAGTGCTGAGTCGAAGGTCAGCTTCAACTGAGATTTGTCCGTCTTCCCCATAGCGTTGGTTTAGGTGCAAATGTTGCAGGACCAGCTGGGGTAGGGGGCAGCAGATTTTTAACTCTCCGGCGAGGGACTGACTGGGCGATTGCGCTTCAATTGCTTGTCTCAGTGTGGTGGCGAAGCCTAGGCAGGCAAATAGGGATGACGAGAGTGTGGGTTTCTTGGGAACCTCAGGGCGGCGTTAGTCCTCTCAAGTGTTTGCTGCCTCCGGTAGACCTCGTGGGTCTCTTATGGTATGAAACTCTCTGTAATTGTGTAGCTGTGATGCCACGAGGTGTGGCGCCGTCTCAACACCGCTGACATGGAAATGAGGCGAGCATTGGACGGCGTGGGCTAGGGTCTGCTGTTCTCCCAACATCACTGCCCTCAATGGGGCTGCTTCTTGTCTTGTTTCCCCCCCGCCCCCGCCCCCACCCCCACCCCCCACCCAGCTGGGCTGCTTCAGGATTATTGTGCAGGCAGGTGGTGAACTGCAAATGTTTGGGGGGTGGGGGAATGTGGAGGGGTACCCTCCCCAGGTATTACAAGGGCGCACTGTTCGCGATGCACCCACAGGAGTCTGGTGGTGCGGGGGGATGGGGGGAAGGAGGGACCAACGCCTCAGCCGCTGATCACAGTCGGCCTACAGGGAGTGCTCTTGGGGCAGGTGGTTGTTGGACCAGCGGCTGGTGAGCCCTCTGCCACCCGATATTTGTTGTAAGGCCGAGGGGGTTTGTCGGCGAGCACCGCCCCCTCTGCCTCAGGGGCTCCCCAGCCCCGAGCTCCACTGCTCTGCCTCCAAACCACTGGCACACCTCGCTCAGGGACGCTCACGTTGTGCCCTGCCCCCCCTCCCCCCCCCCCCCCGGCCTGCAGTTTGTGGCTGCCCCCGTAGCACACGGCCAGGTGGCCAGCTGTTATTGTTCAGGGGGGGCGCAGGAGGCAGTCACAGCACCCCTCCCGCGTCCTTGCTTCTAATTTGGTTTCCACAGGGATGTCCCGCACCCACCCGGCGCCACAATCGGGCTGCAAGGGTTATTAGGAGATTGCGGGCTGGCAAGGCCGCGTTTGTTGTGCAGATTGCCTGGCAGGGTACCAGCTCCCGTTTCATGTCAATCGTGGCCCAGAGCTCCACAGTTCTTGGACGTCTTTCTTGGCGCCGTTAGCCTCTACTAATCTGGATGAAGAAAATGCTTCATTACTGCCGAAACTGCTAGGATTGATCAGGATTCATGGGGGCCGCACGGGAGCTCACTAAGGAGCGGCCATCTTGCTCGGCTCTCTAGCACCCTCCGTTTTAGATTCATTTATAAATTGGTGGAAGGAGGGTTCTGTTCTTAGGGTCAGTGGTACTGTGTTCTGCAGTTTAACGGCCAGCACAGGGAAGCTGCTACCTCCAGCTTTCTGAAGCTTGACCTGAGGACCTTCAGGCAGTGAGCTTGAGACAATCTAGTGCAGTGGTGTTTTGGGTGAAGTTGTTGGCCAGGTTGCTAGGCGCCAAATTGGCAAGGCATTTATGAGTGTGATTTGTACTCTAAGTGACAGAGAACCATTGGGTGTTCGTCCTATATCCGAGATATGTTGCGACCTTGGGACATTCAATGCTGCTCTAAGGGCATTGTTTTAAATTACTTGCAGCTTGTTGAGGTTGCGTTAACTCATGCCTAGGTAGAGTGCGTTGCAGTAGTCAATTTTGGAGTTACTAACGCTCTGGCTCTGGAAGTGCAGTTAGTTGTGGATAAAAATGGCCTGCATGCGTTAATTAGCTTACAGGTGTAGGATATTACGTTGATTTGTCTGGTCAGGTTAAGTGAAGAGTAAAATTCCTAACGTTTTGACATCATTGGATACCATTATATTGTTACTGTCGATGTTAAATGATGAGTATTGTCTGTCGAGTTTGTTAAGTCTGGATTTGGAGCCTAATGAGAGTAACTTGGTCTTGTCGTCGTTGAGGCAATGTACATGCTTAGCCATCCAGGCTTTTATGATAATATAGATGTCATTGAGGACGGTGTCCTGTCAATTGGTTGACTGCAATTTGGTCGACTGCAATTTGGTCGAATTTTTTTTAATTTTATTTATATATTTTTTTTGTGGGTTTTCGTGTGGGGAAAGAAAAAAAAAAAGAAAAAAAGGGGGGGGGGGGGGGGGACCCCCCAAAAAAAAACCAAAAAAAGGGGTTAAAAAAAAAAAAATTCGACCATTTGGCATTCGACCAAATGGTGTCGACCAATTGTCCGGTCGACCAAATGTTTTCGACCAATTGACTGGTAACCTTGAGGACTTCAGTCTTTGATGTAGTCTCTGGTTAAAAGGGATGAGTATTGGGTGTCATCTGCGTAATTTGTGTAGAGGACACCCAAATGATCGAGGTCATCAAACAGGGGTTTTGTGAACACATTATATAATGTTGGTAATACACAGGAACCCTGAGGGACACCTCAAGCGACTAGTGCTGGCTCAGGGTGCAAAGACCCTCATAGATCTATTGTTTAGGAATGATTGGATCCAGGCATTCGCTTTGTTGGAAAAGTGGGCTGCGTGGGTTACCAAGTCAAAGGCAGCCGAGAGGTCTAATAGTAGTAAGAGGGTGAGTTTGTCATTGTCTTTTAAAGGTGTCTAAAACCTTCAGGGACCTGCTCAAAGAGGTGCATAGGGTCCTCCCTTTGATTATGAGCGAAGTAAGAAGGAATTGGAGTATTTGTGCTGGTCTCATCAGTTAATAAACTAGTCAGGCCCACAGCTGTATCCTCAATGCGATTTTCTTTCCATTCATGTGACAAATACGAGTCTTAATTTTCCTATCTGGTTGTGAAACCTGAAGGGACTGTCTGATCTATTATCTCATAGGGTGTTACATCCTGGTTTAAACAGCAACCCATTTGCAACAAGAGAAAGATTCATGTCGCACATCTTCCCCCTACCAAGATGGTGCCTGTGGTGCCGTGTGCAGGTCTAGTTTCTGTATTCGATGCACTCTCCTTCCTGCTTCCTCCTCAGTCCAGTGTCAGAACAAGTTATAAGCAGCCATCATGGGGTCCCTGGTGCGTTGCTACTCTTCTTCCAAGACGCTCCGTAAGTTTGAAACCCTTCCTGTTTTCTATTCTGCATTCTACTAACATTGTTCTCTTGGTGTTACTATCTGTGACTTGCTCCACCTTCACTTCAATAGCTAATCCTGAACGGGGCGCTTAGGAAACACTAGCCTACCTCGTGCATAATGTCTTTGTGTTAGAAAGCACTTGTACGTTTTCATTTCGACTCGATGCTGCAATCATCCACATAAAAGACAGTACTAGAGTGAGCGCGCTTTGTGTCCCAGCACGACTGTTGGGCCTGCTGCACCGGAATCCTCATGCTGCGAACAACGTAGGAATACACGGACAGCACAACTGAATCCCGACATTTCCTTTTGACACGATTCCTGATCCTGAGATTAAACGAGAGGGGCAGTACCTACTTAAGCACGAAAGGACAGTCAATAGGGTTTTCTTTCCCAGAGGGCTTCTCTAGGGCCACTGTTCCTCCCTGTTCTATCTTTATTAAGGGAGTGTGCAGGGGTTTTTAGGGAGGCTTTTCTCACTGTTCTGTAACTGATCAGGTTAGTTGTATTCTGCTTATTGATGCATGTGTAATGCTATATAGTCTATATGTATATGATATGCAGAGTAAATCCAATATAGGGCCCATGCCACAGAGGGCATCTGGTTTTTGAAAGAGGCAAGGAGAACTAGGACTTTTTGTCCAATATAAAAGGATCTTAATATGGCTCATCTATCCCTTTTGATGTTACTGGGCCTTAAACATATTAGTTTGAACTATGGACCCAACTGTCGCCATGTGTTCTTTCAGTGTCTGGGCAGTAAAGTAACTTTCTCTCATTCCTTCCAGGTTTCCCGCCATATCTAAGAAATCTTGCGGTTCTCTACCATACAAAGGTTCAAATGGTGATAACCCTGTTGAGGACTGGTGTTTTGCCTAACAGCATTTTCCTAACAGCAAAAAGATCCCATGGCAGCATAACACCACCACCACCACCACCCCCCCCCCCCAATCAATTTAAAACAGCTTCTTTAAAATATGCAGAATTAAAGGAATGGATGGTTCGGTCAAAGTGTTTTATTGCCCCTACGGGTCGGCCATGTGTTTTTAAGCCCAAGTCACTCGATTTTAGAAAAATTTCCTATGGACCTTACCCGAGTTTTCTTCCATTAAACGCACACGAAAACAGGCACCAGGGAGCTGCCATTTTGTGATAATCCTATCATTTGCCCCATCGCCCTGGCTGACCTGCTTTGGCGGCACTAAATCATATGCCCCGCCCCTGAGCCCGACATTATCAAAACATTCATATTCCCCGCCTCTCTCCGTGACGTTACTGTGCTGCGTAGGCAAACGCGCCCAGTCGTCTTCTACGCGACTTCACACAGAACCCAGAAACCAACACAGATCAGCTCACAACACAGCGCGCCACAAATCGGAATATGAAACTGTACTTTAAAATCAAGCAGCAACACAGTAAATTTGGTAAAGTACATTTGACATTAAATGTTTATAGAATATTCAGCAATTGACATAAACTCCAAAAATCATTTATTTTCTTTTATCTCTATCCGCAAATCCTTAAAATGTTATCGTGAGTCACGCGCTGTTCCTTTATGGTACACAGGGTGTTGGTTTTCGTTCAAAGAGGCACTTTTGTCGCAGGCTGTTCCATCAAGTAGGCACTAGGCCAGCGTTAAGGTTGATGTGCTGCTTCTAGCCGCTAGTACCGCGTAAGGGCATATGGGCCCTTGCCGATCGTCCCATAAGATCATCAGAATGGTGCAGTTTTTTACATTAAGCTGCAGCTGGCGGCTGAGAAAAACGTCTGCCGGTGTCTGAAACTGGTGGCAGGGGCAAAACGGGAGTATGTACCTATTTTGAAAACATAAAATTTATAATTAGTCTCGCCAGCCGATCTTTATTAATATTATTCATTTTATTTATTACAGCTGAGCTGAAACTATTTGCTTTCAAGTATAGTGCAATGGAGTATGTTCGGCTCTAAAATCAATGCGAAAACTAAATAAATCGAGGTTGGTACACAATGAGAAAGACTTTTTGTCTACATGCGTGTGGAATGTGGACCTGCATGCCCATGTGCCCGCTATAAGGACGATCCCACAAACCTTTTCAAAGCTCTTCATTCATTAATTTATTCATGCATCCATTCATTAATTCTTCATTCCGGTATAAAAGCGTCTAAAGAGTTACTTACATTATATTTGCAATTTCCATTGTGTGTCTGCGTAATGCAGTCCGTAAATCCCACTGTGCCACCAGACGATTTTTCGTATACTGAACTAACATGAAACTCGGTCTAGTTTAAGAATTTTCTGCCTTATCGTCTCAAACATTATTGCACCCCCCCAAACCCCCCTTCAAATGAAGTTCTTTCAGCATGGTCCCTGTCTCTCAAGGTCAAAAAAACAATACAGCCTTACACTGCCAGTGCGAGTTGTGGGCCTCTTCAGGGCGCGAGCTGAAAATCAAAGCCGCTGACCTTCACTAGAAATTAACATACATTCTTTCTTTGCAACATCCCGTAGTAAAGCCATCTGTGAGAATTTCAAGTTTCGAATCCATCTATGTAGTGCGCCTCAATGTGCAAATGCGAACTGGCTTCTCGCTCATCTGCAACAGCTCGCTTGGCGCGTTCTAAGGCCCCAATTTTGTCCTCGTTGTCTGCGAGCTTTGAAGCCCCAAAGAACCATAACTATTGAGACTTTTAATTTTTTGGGGAAGGTCAGGTGAAAGTATAAAGTACCCGAGCAGTTGATTTGAAAGTGAGATTTATTGTTTTGTTTGTTTTATTATTTGCAAAACGCAAGCCTCCCCATGGTTAACAGTGCCCAGCATTTATAAGAGATTGCGAAAATGAGTTACATCAACAAAAATATATACATACACAAATAGACAAGGTCAGCAATATGAGGTGAATAGAGAGAGAATTCAAAGATGACACCCAGGTAGTTCGGCACCCAGGATGGTGAAGGTAGGGGTTAGGGTTAGCGTACTTTGTATGCACACTGTACAATAAACTTTATTTACAAAACAACAATCGCATTACAATTATTTAAACTGGGATTTGTACTTCACAACCAGCTCTCCTTTGGGTGGACATGGCACAGTGGCAATGTTGGGTGGCAATGGATCAGTGCTCTGCACAGAAACGCTCAAAATTCCATATCTGTGCTTCTTGAATACAGCAACAATAAGGCTTTTGACAAAGTCGAACTCCATTTTCTCATAGACTGGTTTGATCACCCATTGCTTACTTCTTTTTGAAAAGGCCTTAGTGTAGCGAGGCATCCTTACATTACCCGTAGTCCTAGATTGTTCATGGCCGAGATTCTCGTTATGGGCCAAGACGGCAAGTAGAGTCATATGTCTCATGCCCTGTATGCTGAAATGCAGGCGCTTTGATCTGTACTTTAGGCACATATTGTGGAACACCTGCAAACCTCCTGTGTGACAGAATTCTGTCAGTCCCCTCAAATCTCTTTATAGAGTTTTATCGAAAACAATCTTCTCAATGGCTTTGTGTGTCGGTGAAGATGGATTCAACCACTTCTTCTTCCGTGCCTCCACTGGGGATAAAGGGCCATGTTCACATTGGTGGAAATGTAGGTTTTCTGACCAGCGGTGCACGTTGGTACAGTGGTGCATCAGTGACCGCCATTTTTCAAGTAGTATTTCCACTGACCCTTCACAAGTTTTGGAGCTCCACCAAAGATGGTTGCTGATAGACTGGGACCACTCTGAAATACTTTCCAAACCTTCTTTTTTCCCTACAGCCGAGATTTTCTTATTGATTGATTTAGCAAGATGCCATACGTCAAATTGAGGTTTAATATGTGGGAAACTGCTCTCTCATTGTCTTGGCAATTGAAACGTGCCTGTCCGTGGCTATGAGGTCGATGTGCTTTCCCCTCGATTGTAGATATTCCACTGATTTTATAAATCCTAGTTTCTCCATGGCCACTGAGGATGTACATTGTGTTACCTGCACGACCACCGAACTCACAATTTTCTTACTATCCATGTCCTGAAAGTGGTAGGTGCAGTACTTGGCAGAAAATCCAGGGCTGTCGCACTGTCCATCACCAGCTAGCCTGAATCGTTTGCCTTCGAATGTACTTGCTAGAGACAATTGTTCAATTTTCCAAGCATCACTAATGGCTGGAAACAGATACTCATGTTGGTATTTGTAGTACTGCGTTTTTTTAAATGAAATGGAGTCCCACAAACTGAAAGAAAGCCTCTAACTTTCTAAAACTGGAGCCACTAAAAAGTGATGCAGCTGCACACAGTAGATTGCCTGCTGGCAGTTTCCCCAGTATCGGTTGTGCAGACCATGAGAACGCATGATGTAATCTACAGGCAGCATGTATTGTGAAGTTACTGCATTGTTTTTGACGAGTCACATGAATCAATGGCTTCCCACATACTTTCCCTCTGACGGAATGCCCACATTTCAGCATACTTATAATATCCATCAAACAACTGTCGAATACTATGTATTTGCCCTCTTTCTTTAGACTGTCATCCCGCGTCAAAGTTCATTCGGCCTGTGACATTGAGGACATATCACCGCATTTGAAAGAAATATCGCTGCTATCAAGTTCTGATGCGTCGTTGAATGCTGCTGCTGGTTCATTCTCTGTCATTTTAACATCTGTTACTTCAACATTGATGGGAGAACACAACAATGTCGACAGCTTTTTTGGTGGCAATTTTTTGCCGGGTGGTGATTGTGTGAATTGATCTGCGACTACTTCAGAGCTATCTTCAATACTTCCAGTATCATGTTGTTGCGGCGGTGCGGTCGTACTGTAGCAATGGTCAATAAAACTTTGCTGGATTCTCCGGACACATTCATTTCATGTTCTGGCCATTGGACACGAGCATCCAGAGTCTCAACACGCCGCATCTGAATTAATAGTTCCTCCATAGTGTAAATGGTCTGGCAAGCAACATCTCTCATTCGCTTCACTGTCTGTGTATGTATAGTTCGTAGACCCATGGGAAACTAGAGGACAGTTTGGAAATGTCAATATCGTTTTCAATATCGTAAACATAACACACTTGGGGGTCGACGGCACAGGTACATATAAAGAGATAACCACAAATGTTGCATTATCTAAAAGAATCAAGGAATATTTAAAAATGATCAGATTTAATCGACTTATTTCTCCAATGTCTTTACATCTGCATCATTTAAATGTGATTGTAGTGGAAGCTTCATCATCTCCCTGAAACACAGTACTTGCGTTAATAGGGAAGAAAGTATAGCAAATGGAATCACGTTATATGATCACGCTTGATGGAGCCGTCAGTATCCATACCTCATGCTGCTGAAGAATATCTAGGGCTGTTGTCAATGTGGTGCGCACTTCCGAAAGCTGTTGCGCCGATTCGTATCCGCATGGTCCCGCATCCACCGGAATTACTTGAATGTCAGGCTCTGCATCAAGTGCGGGGGTTGACGATTCAACAACAGCCTGAAACATAGTATTTGCATTAGTAAGGATTACAATATTGAAAACACAACACACGCTTGGGGTTAACCGCACAGGTTCATATCAACGGCTAACCACAAATGAAACATGGTGTAGAACCACCAACAAGTGTTCCAGTCCTGATGATCACGGTCAGTTGAGCAGTCAGTATCCATACCTCGGGCTGCTGAAGAACATCTAGGGCTGTTGTCAATGTGGTGGACGCTTCAGCATCTCCCTGAAAGACAGTACTTGCATTAGTATGGATAACACTAATTATAACTGAAAACAAACACCAGGGAACAACAACTAAGGTGTATATCAATTGGAAAGCACTAACCAAACAATAGGTAAAATAATAACACGATACATACAAACTATTACTTGACATGCATAAAACAAGTCTGTAGCGGAATAGCCAAGTATGATTACCTGATACGCGCTAGTAGTGGTTGATAACTGCGAGCATGTGACGGAAGTAGAATGTTCTTGCTTCAGATTCAAGGGATAGTCAAGAAGTTATAAAGGTAAATTATTGTTTGATAATGAAATGCCAATATTTAAAACTGCCGTGTAAGGAGACAGAATACTTGAGTAATGCGCAATATAGCACAGTTCCCTGTGCCCATATATAGATTTCGTTTGTGGGTTATGAAATCTAAAAATAATATATTGATAAATGTCATTATTCAAAAAGCTATACACTCATATCAATGTCGAAAGGATTACAAATTGGAAACAACACCTAAAATATCAATGAATCCATTCGGCTACCTACACACTGCTGCAAGGCCTAAAGCTAAAAACGGACACTTGACTCGCCAGTGGCGGATTGTGGATGAATAGAGTGGGAATAGCGTTTGCGAGTAATTTTCATGTCTATCGCCGTTTGTTCTTCTTTGTTACCCAAGATGTGGTGTACAAGTTCGAGGGAAAGTGCCGGCTGCAGATGCGGTATCGGTCACCCCTCTTGTCCTCAAAGACTTGTTGGACTCTACTTTCCAGCTCATCCAGTGGATATCCGCAATGTCTGACCCTTTCTCTTATTCGGTCAACAGTTTTCGGGAATACATGCATTGATTGTAGTGCCTTCAGATTTAGCATGGGTCTTCGAAGGGCAACCGCTAATCGAACAGGCAGGCATTGTTGAAAATTCTGAAAAGTAAATATGAAGATTATTATAAAACCTTGATGAATAAAAATGTCATAAAAAAGTAAATGAACCATACCATGCTCAATGCAAGGTTTGTTTTGGTCACCGGAACTATACCAGTTCATCATGTGGGGCTTAGTATTTGCATAAGTTCCAGAAATTTCTGTTTTGTCTTGCACAATAAGGAACCATGCTTACATTATAGACTGGACCTCCGAAGGATGCAATTCGATGACAATTGACACAGATGAAAATAAATAGATCTTTTGATAGCATAACAATTGAAACTCAAGTCAATAGCAATGAGACCAATGACCATAGCTCTATTGGGTACTGTAATAGCAAATAGATTGAAATGTAAAAATGACCGAAATAGGACTAGGATACATGGCCTTACCTTGACCAACAAACAGTTGGATTCAGCAGGCCGAGCAGTATGTTGCAGGAGAACAGGTAGATGGCCACAGGTAGCACACTGACGAGTTTGCTCGAAGCGGTCACAGATAGCACGGCGACGAGCAGATTAGCATAGATCTCAGTGCTTCTCAGGTAGAAGGTTCAGGAGGTGACTTGCAAAGCACAAAGATGTTCTCATGAGACATATCAAGTGGTTTATAAAGTATTAGAAACGGGGGTGTGTTTGTGAATAAATGACGTGTGTATGTCGTGGTATTAGGTTTATTGCAGGGGGGCGGCCTGCCTCAGGGGAGGCTTGCCTGGAGACTCGGGGTCTGAGGAGGGCATGTGAGTGATGGCCCCTGGGCGTGGGATACCTTTTGAAGTGTACATGCCGTTTGGCACCTTGGCCGTTTGCGCCTGTCACAGCTCCCCATGCCAGCGCTCATCCCTGGGTGCGAACCGCCTTTGATAGAGGGGGGTGGAATGGATGGGCCTGGGGCGGGCAGATAAGGCACAGGAAGACTGCTGAATGGAGACACACTCATGTGGATTGCAGGGGGGCGGCCTGCCCCAGGGTCTGCGGAGGCCATGTGAGCGATGGCCCCTGGGCGTGGGATACCTTTTGAAGTGTACATGCTGTTTGGCACCTTGGCCGTTTGCGCCCGTCCTTTGCCCTTATGTGATGATAAAGGACACGGGGCATCCATTTTTGTACCCCCTTTCCACTCCATTTTGGTGACCAGGCCTCACTGCGATAGTAGAGCGCGCAGAGCACATGGCCCACAGCCTCGTTCCCACTCGGACTGGAAAACTCCAGAGGTATTTGCAACAGCTAATAAATGTAACATCACTCTCTGAGATCACGGTCCTGCATGTGAACCGGCTTGAACCATGCACATGGCTCGTTCATCTCCACAAACGTGTCCTTGCCCACGCACCCTCGCCAGTGGAAAGTAACTGCCATTCTGACGGGGTTTCATTTTGTAGCTTATTTTGATTACACAAAAATACAAAAAAAAGTTTACACCTTGTACAGTTCAGGTTGCAGTACAGCAAGAGAAAATCCCCTGTACTGACCGCTGTCACTCGGGAATGTTTCTCTTATGGCACGAACGGCACAGGTGTGTATCACTCTACGAACGAGGTGTCCAAGCCTCCCGTGAAGCCACCATGTAAAGGAACGATAGGCCACCAGCCTGTACCACCTTTGAAAAGGAATGAAACACACTGTTTTTAAATGACCAAGATAATTTTAATAAACGTTTGTTGTGAATGACAATTCCTGTAACTAATGGCATCCTGCTCGGACAAATGCTATCTAGACACTGCACACTATTGAACGACTTCATGCGTTACAATGATATGTATATGTAATTTTGGATATAGTAGAAGACCATGAAATAGTAGTGGCATCACAAGCAGAGTATACTTACTCGTTACTCGGATTACGAGGATGAACAGTTGCAAAGTTCGTGCATAAGCACCATAATTATCCTCAACACGGACTGTGTGAGGCAGGCTGCCCTGAAGTCTGGCAGCTCGGTGATGCATTGCGGTCGTGGCTCGCCTTCCGAAATGTAGGCCACGCATCCCGAGTTTTCACAGCAGCAGCAGTTCTCCTCAGTCGGCATTAGCTCGCACCGATTGCATGTGCACCAGGTGGAAACACCGTCCATGCGACTAGGTCCAGTGTCTTCATCCGTTGATTCGTCCTGCCAACTGCTGTCCGAAGCCCCATCGTTTTCGCACATTTCCCTTTCCAGTAGTTCCTCCTTGGTATACTCGGGCTCGTACATGTAGGGCATTATTGTATCCATTGTGTGTTGCACAAACTAAAATAATTGATAGCGGTGGTACTGGTATCTGTCCACACGGGCTACAAGCAACAAAAGTAGCTGACCAGAGCACGGAAACGAGTCACAGAATACTCAAAGTAACACAGAGGAATGGAATCGAAAATCTGCTGCTGTGTGTTGTGAAACGGTCTGTTTATACTTATTGAGGAAAGAGGCGTCCTGCCATTTCCATGGCGACACGTCATTAGCTGAAGCGCAGCGAAGGTTGACACGAGACTTGCTTTGGCGTTGTGAAATGGGCAGTACGCGTCTGCTGTTGACAGGCTCAGGGGATATGATTTAGTGCCGCAAAAGCAGGTCAGCCAGGGCGATGGGGGAAATTATAGGATTATCACAAAATGGCTGCTCCCTGGTGCCTGTTTTAGCGTGCGTTTAATGGACGAAAACTCAGGTAAGATCCATAGGAAATTTTTCTAAAATCGAGCGAGTTAGGCTTAAAAACACATGGCCGACCGGTAGGGGCAAAAATTTTGACCGAACCATTCCTTTAAGTCTGGTACACTACGTCATGTAACACAGTTAGTTATGCTGGTTGCCGGACAACTTATTTCAATATGGTATCTCACAATGTGTATTGTTAAGAGTGCATTTAATCATCAATGTACTCATTAGGTTGCAACGTGTTTCGACCCTACTAAAGTCTTTTTCAAAACAGGGCACTTGCATGTATGGTGATGAACGCGATCAATGTGTGTTGCTGGTTAACTGTATACAGGGTCAAATACCCATACCTATTGCTGAATCAGTGTGTCTCCCTGTATGTACGGGATCACTATGCCTAGTGGCGTGCTGCGATCCATAGTAGTTAAAGTCTTGTTGACTCTTTTGACCAGACCAGTTTGGGGGTGATATATGGACCTATGCAAAGTTTTCATTTGAAGAATTTCCTTTATCTCCGTCATAAGTTTACTCACACAGGTAGACCCTTGGTCCGTTAAGGTTTCCTTGGGAAAGCCCACTTGTGAAAGAAATGGAATCAAATGGTTAAGAATTTGTTGTGCAGCGTTGTTGCTTAAAGGAAAGGCTTCAGGATAACGAGTTCCATAGGGACCCAACTATATCCATATATATGTGGGAGAAAAGTCTAAGATGGGTAGAGGTTGTAAGGAAGAAGGAGGTGGTACGTGGCTACTGGTCGTCTGACATCGGGATAAGTGACCACAAAGTTCTTTATATCAGCGCATATCCCAGGCCAATAGCACTGATTCAGGATCATATGTTAGGGGTCAGAAATGAGAGCCGGACACAAAGTTCCAGTATTCTCAAAGTCAGACATTATTAAACAGAAATGTGTTGCAAAATGGCCCTCTGGCCCTATTCTAAAGAGGAATTTCCCTACCTAGAAAACTAAAAATTAAGGATCTGTTAGTGTCAAGTAGTCAGGAACTTAGACCATTTTGGACACAAGCAAGGATTATAAGCTGACCCTCACACTAGAAACAAAGCAACAAAGGGTACAAGGAAATATCTTTGACATGTTAGCAAAAAGTGATCATAACCAAATACATAAAGATGATCAACACAACTGTTCCCCAAGGAACGTCCCTAGGATCCAGAGGTTGGTACCCTTCTCCTGGATTCTTAGGTAGGATGGCAAGAGTGTCTAACATTTCCTTTGTGTCTTCACTGGACTTACAAAGTTCTTGTTCAAACAATAACAGTTTTTACTTTAGCTCTTCTAACTTTGAAATTGCCTGGTGTACTCCCCTGCCAGGCCTCTTGCCACAATGTCAGACTCTTTATACAACTTCAAGTGCCTCTTAGATTTGCCTGCACTTCTTTCAAGGGCTTCTCAGATCTCCTGGTATACTACCCTTCCAGGTATCTGCTCAATAACAGCATTTCCTTATACAACTTCAGGTGCCTGGCATACTTGCCTGCCAGCACTTCTTTCATGGACTTCTCAGATTCCCTGGTATACTCCCTTGCCAAGTAGCTTCCAAAAATGTCTGCTGTCTGGACTTTTTATTTGTTTCTTTCAACTACACCACAGCAATATATACCCTGCGGTGCTTGGTATATTTGCCTGTGGTAACACTTGCTTCAGCTTTCCCCCCAGATTGGCATCTTATGCATTTTTATTTGCTTGGTGTTTGTTGCTGCACTTTGTCTTGTCTTCATTCAAATATAATTGGTAATGGGTTTTGGCTGTATTCAAACCACTTCAGCACTGTCCACGTTAGCAACCTCATATCGCCAATCACTCCATTTGTATGCATGTCGGTACGCACCACGGTCCCCAATGACTTGGGCAGACTCCCAGCTCCGACTCCTGGCGTGCCTCTGCGATGAAGCTCCCTCTATGGTACGGCTTCTCGCACTGTGCAGACGTTCCCCCCCAGCGTTTCTGGCAGCTTTGCAATCACTCGTTGGCTTTCCTCCGTGACCTGGACCAGACATCGTGTCTCCAGCAGCTCTGCTCCAGCTCCCAGTGCTTCCACTGTCCTTCAGGTGTGCCTGCTACTCGTCCCTTTTCTCGCTACGCCAGTATGTTCTTGTGTTTGCGAGCCACCACCTGGAATTGTAGGTCTTCTCGCATACTGCTTTCTCCTGCACGGTTCTCTCCTGCAATGCCTTTCAGATTAGTATGGATGCCATTTTTGAATGTCCTATGCATTTAGGTCCAGCAAAACAACTAGTATGCACATTAGGATTCAGGCTTTTCTTGGTTTGCAGAAACTCCTGGCTCCTCATCCTCATCTCAGTACCTGAGGGTTTATGGGACTTGAAGTCCATAGATGTTACTGGATTTCTTGGATATTGTTGTTCAAAGATCTTACAAAAAGATGCATCAGAAACAGAAGATGTTAGGTGGGAGTTGGGAGTGAGTCACAGTTGGGAGTTGGACTAGAATGCCAATAAGCCACTGGGGACTTCATTATAGGGTCTTTCTCAGTGGGAAAGGGAGGAATATCATGTCTCGTCCGGTGGAGTCACACCTCCCCCAGTGGTGGTCTCACCCCATGCGATCCACCATTATTTAGCCATTCCCTGGGTCAGGATCAGGTAGTGTCTGCCGTCCCCATATGGGAGGTGGTCACCACTGGGGACTCCACTGGATTCATTACAGGAGATGGGGAGGGGCAAGGAGTGCAAAAGGTGTAAGTAGAAAAGGGGCCAGGCACAAGTCTGCCTTTGACCGGAGGTTGAAACCACTATTGGGTGTTAAGTACTTACATGCTGTTTTACCTCTATATTTGTGGTCTTCCTAACATTTTGCTTTCGTTTCAGCCTCCTGACCAGACTTTCTGCCAGTGAAGCACATCCTTCAGCTGCACTCCACTGGGCTTTCGCTCATCCTTCTGGGGAAACTGACTAGTCCTGACAGTCATTACTGGGAAACATTGGGCCTCATTACAACAGTGGCGGTAAGACAACAACGGCGCCGGTAGTTGTTACCATGCTGCCTCATTTGGCCAGACCACGCGTGCAGAGCAGCACCCGCGAGCAGAGCAGGATGGTAGCAACAGCACCGTTATGAACAGTGCCATTGCTACCATCCTTCCCATTCCATTGAGCCCTATGGGGGCTCAAATGGGAATGGGGGGGCGTACCGGCTTCGGGTCCCACGCAAGGGGAATTAGCGGGCACGCAAAAGGTCAGAATGTCCGGTTATTCCCATTTCGCAAGACCCAGTGCCTGACCAGAATTTGGGGGTAGCCATGCCCTTATTAAGGGCATGGCTACCTCCAACCTCGCAATGAGGCCCATTGTTTCCCTACGTTTTATGAAGTTGTTGCCACTTTTGCCAACTGTAATTCAGTGTGCAAAGTACATCACTGTACCGTGCACTGCGTTTTCGGGCCCTAGACATCCCTTAAGGATTTTTTGGTAACTGGACAAAGTGCCTAGTGGTAGACTGGTGGCAGCAAAAGCTTTTTGTGTCTTTTTATTAACTTTTACCGAGCCATCCAGTGCTTATCGAGTTTGGCTAATGACTGTGGATAGTGTCAGTCATAGCCGTGCCACAAGGTCTTTTTATCTTCTCCTTTGGACATTTTGTCCTTTGGCATTCCCCTTGCTCTTTGTGGCCCAGGAGTCTTTGGGCATGTATTCTCTGCAAAAGCCAGCACTTTTCACAAGCTAATAATGCAAGTCACGTGTGTGGGTACCCAGGAAGTGGCTGGGACTGTCTGTCTCAAGCCGTGGTGCCAGGATATCTGGTGTACACAAGAGCATGAAAGCTGCAGTGGGCCCCAATTGGACCACTGCTAGCGTGCATGAGTGGGGCAGATCTCATTGGCCAGCTGGGGTGCGAGCACTCACTGGACTTTAGGATATGAGATGGGGCTCTGAGTGCAGACCCGCAGATCACCCCGAGGTCCAAATCGACCTCTACACGGAGCCAAGTATCCATATCGGTGAAGCAGATCCAAGGACAGTCCGAAACCGCGCAGAGAAGGTTTGGCACCCTGAGCCCGCTGTTGTCCCGGTAGAGGCCTGCTTTGCGCTTAATCTCAGAAGACCTGCAAAGGTGCTTCAACCCTTTGGAGCAGTGGGACCAATCACTCTCAATGTCTCCTTGGTGGCCTGCAAACAAGCCTTCTCTTAAGTGTCCCTGGGCCCTCCAGGGGACAGACCAGCTTGTCCCTTGGCACCCGTGCTGGAGCGTTGCTACATCGAGTTTTGGCTTGAGCTTTGGGAGAACTCTAGTTCGCACTGTAAGGCACCCTCTTGCCAAATCTTGTCCCTACTGCTTTGGGCAGCGAGAGAGAAGGGTGCGTCAGTCCGCGAGACTTGGGTGCTCCTGCGTCACTGTGTGACAGTTGTGATCGCTGCTGGCAACTTTTCGGCCATAAGTTTCCCGAGACCAGCTGGATGCGTTTTCTTTGTCCTGCATTCAAGACGAGAGGGACCTGCATCCGCACCCATCGCGTCTGTTCACTTTGAAGCGTAACCAAGAAGGGGGATTATGTAGTCCGGGCGACCTTCAAACCTGCCAAGTTTGAACCCGGAGTGGGCCAAGGACGGTGAGTAATCATACCACTTACCGGTGGCCGCTAATTCATCCAATCCCTTTTTACGCACAAAGGGTCCCTTGTGGTCTTTGTCTTGACTTGGGTGGCTCTTGCTTCCTATAGTTGTCCGAATGTTGGGGACAGTTTTGTTCTCCATAGCAGACCCACCTCTGACTCTTGGAACCGAATTTCTCACACTCCAGTGTACTCTTCTAACTTTCCTTCCGATTGAAGTTTGTCCTTTCTGAGCTTTATGCATCGATGAGCGCTTTTACACACAAACATAACATTGAGCACAAGGCTCAAGTCTTCGTAGGGCTGGACTTCTTAAATTAGGGATACCCATTTCTGGAGTTAGCCATTGTGTTAAAGTTTGTGCGCTTCCAGGTTTTGGTGAGAATCTGCACTTTACAGCATTGACCAAAAAGTGATTGTACCTATGTTTTATATAGTTGTGTTTAAGTAGTAGAATTACTGTGTGCATCATTAGTCACACTTGTTTGTCAAAGGCCTAATAAATTGTATGTTTTTGATATACGACTGTCAGGGTAATTGTTGTGTCCTATTGTATTGTGTGTACTCATCCAAGACCTCAAATCACCCCCACTATTCCTGAGACTTACCCTTGACTGCTCTCCAAGCTACCTTGATTTGTCCTGGCTAAATTTGCAGAAGTGTTCCCGGTTTCATCTCATTCTTTTTTTTTTTTCCTCCTTCAGAAACATTTAGTAAGTTTCCAATACACAACAACATTTTCATAAAAAGTACACAACGTCTCATACTAAGCAGTAAATCAAAATTACAGTGCATTGTAAATATCATATTTTGCGCATTCTAGCATAATAACTATATCCAATGAATTCAAGGAACATACAACTAATACACATATACAAGTACAAAAGACAACACAAACAGGAAGAGGGAAAAAGAGAAGAAAAAAAAAGGGGGGGTGGGAGGTCACAGTCATATCTGTTATATTCACAATTCCATCACCATTCTTGAAGGTGTAGCATTGGCTCTTCATGGAGTGCCAATTTAAGCACCCCAATGACCTGCGGTGGATATCGAGCTCGATTCTGGCAGTAGAATTGTGCATTGCAGGGTTGTGAAGCAAGAAAGAGTAACTAATTAGAACATGTGACTACGTCCTGTGCTTGAACCCTAGGGCAGCCAAGGGGGCTGGGTGCCAATGTTTGCAGCATGACGCTGGGCCCGGGGGGGGGGTCTGAGGTGATCCTCTGGCTAGCCTCAGGAGTTTGAAGTTTGCCACATGACACTAAAATAGGAAGCTGGCCCTTTGAGGAACCTGGATAAAGAATGATACTAACCCCCCCCCCCCCCCCCCCAGTTACGAGAATCTCCAAACCTAGACTAAAAAGTTGGAGAAGGAAGTAAGTAGGGTAAAAAGTTTTAATCTGCAGGAAGTGCGGAACTCAGCGACAATTTATACAGACATACTAGAAGACTTTGAGGGCAGGTATGAACCAGGGTTTAAAATTGCTGGGAGTTATTTAGCTCCTGCTTCTACCCTAGGAGAGCCTGGTTAGCTTGAAAGGAACAGCTACCAGGAGCTACCTTTGGCTACTCAGGCCAACTGATGCCTTACAAACATTTTACATAAACTGAGTATTTGAGAATGTTATTAAAGAAGAATTAGAACACATCTAAAAAACACAATGGTTCATACAAAATGGGCAAAACGTGGTGTGGGGGGGGGGGGGACGTGGCTGCTGTAGGCTCAGTTGAAGGGTGCCTGGTCAAGCTATTTTAAATGCCCTAAATACAATGACCTGATAAAGAAATCCTGGCAGAAGGTCCCCGGGGCTTGAGGAGCTGATTTTGCCATAATTCTAAGTGCTGCTGGAGGAGCCCGACAGTCGAAGGTCCGAGAGGAATCAGCGCGGGCTCGCAAAATGGTGGGCGAACAGTTATTTTATTGGCGCTGCAGCACCATGGTCCAGTGAACTGAGTAACTGGACCAGCACCGAGGCTTGGAGGAGGCTGGTGTGGTGCGGCCCCAAGAAGGTACCTGATGCCGAGGCTTATTGGTGCAGGAGAAGCAGAGTGATCGGAGCCCTCCCCGTGGACCGTTGGTGGCGGAGACCCCTCCAGCACTGAGGGCACTTGGAGTGCAGGAAACGAGGTAGCTGGAAACTGGAACAACTCCACTGCGGAGAGAACGACCTGAGGAGGTAGGGGACAGAGGGGGTGGGCTCCCTGGTTTGTAGTTACCGGGAGCATTGGCAGTTGCCAGACCCCCCCAGCCTCCGGGAGCGCTCTTACCAGCAGTGAGAGGCCACGAGTGCTGCCTCTGTGGAACAGAACATACATCCTCGCTCTGCCTGGTGAGAATTGCGGCGCAAGTGGAGTGCCTGCAGGGGTGAAATGTCTGATCCTGTGAAGGAGACGAGTGGACCCCTGTGAACGGCTCCATTGCGGAGAAGAGCGGCCAGAGGAGGTAGGGGGACGGAGGGGATTTCCCTGGCTTGGAGCCATCAGGAGTATTTGCAGATGCTGGATGCCCCCACACCCCCCACCCCGGGAGCGTTCTAACCTTGGTGATCCGGCGAGCTCTCTCTGGAGGCAGCAGCGAGAGGCCGCGTGGGACAAGCGCAGCCTCTGTGGAACGCATCACACGGCCTCACTGTTCACCGACTATCACTGAACTCCTGCATCTCCTAACTTTGCCACCTCCAAGGTCCATCTTGTACCGCTGTCGCATTGCACCCGCCTCTCTACGCACTGTGCCCAAAAAATTGCCACTTAATGCTTCAATGTATAACCTGTACCTACTCAACTCTGCCAGCACTACTTCTGTGTGACCTTTATTAATACCCAATGGTTTAGGTTCTTGCACTGCATTAGCAAAAGTATCTTGCCCACTCTTGCATTATATTGGCAAAATCGAATTTAGCCTATGTCCGCTCTGTATAAGCAAAATTAAAACTGCCTATTTCTGCACTATATTAGCAATTTCGAATTTAGCCTGTGCCTGCATTGTAGTAGCATCATTGAAACTGCCCATTTCTGCACAATATTAGCAATTTCGATTTTAGCCTATGCCTGCATTGTAGTAGCATAATTGAAACTGCCCATTTCTGCACAATATTAGCAATTTCGATTTTAGCATACGACTGCATTGTATTACCAAAACTGAATCCACGTATCTCCGTACTCCATTACCAAAATCGGAATTGCCTATCTAGATTTACCACGTGTACATTCAAATAGCCCACTTCCACTTGCCAATTACAGTTCAAGCCAAACCTGCAACTGCCTACTGTGCTTACGTGCTTGTGCCCAACCCATAGCCACCTAACCCGTCCATAGCCTAGCAGCCCAAACCACGTCGCACTCCCAACTATGCTCTTTTGGCTCATTCTCACCATGTTCCCTTTTTGTGTCATGAACAATACACCATGTAGCAGCAACAGCTACATATACAATAATGGACTAGCTAAACTCAGCTGCCCAAGACACCACCCCATCCCGTCCCACACCTTTCCCCCACACTGCTCACCAACACCACACTGCAAAAGTCAGCACCACACCAGTTAACACCATACCCAACACCATCAACCCTACTAAAGTGGACTACACTGATACCAACCCTAGCCCTCCCAATCCACCAGGATACCGCCCCACAACCAACCCCATCTTCTCTGCCCACAACAACAATCGGCTCTAGACTCCACACCACATCCAGGAAGTTGCCTGCAACACCTATGTCCAAGGCCACCAATAAGAATAGCGCAAATGCTACCAACACGGCATCTCTAAAAGGAGCACTATTCAATGTCAGATCAGTTGCTCACTCTACCGAAATCGGTGACATCATCCTCTCAGCAGACCTCGACTCCCTTGCTACTACAGAAACATGGCTACATGAAGCAGCAGGACCCTACCTAACCCTTGCTGTTCCCGTCAATTACTCTATCCTCAGAGCTGACAGACCTAATGCTTGCGGAGGAGGTGTAGCATTCATATTCAAATCCTCACTCGACCTCAGATCTATTACCTCCCTCCCACTAAAATCATGCGAGCACATCACCATCAAAATACAAACCACGCCTAAGAGTACAATTACTTTGCAACTAATATACAGACCCCCAGGTCCCACAGGTACCTTCGAGGAAGACATTACCTCCCTCATAGCAGAGAACTCCAAGCCCCTCGCCCAAAATATTCTAGGAATCTTTAATCTAGGGTACAACGACCCTAACGACTCTCCCGCCGCCTCCTTGGCTAACGCCCTATCTGAGCATGATTTTACTCAAGTCATTACACTACCCACCCATCAGAAAGGCAGAACTATTGATTGGGTCGCAGCACATATCTGCAATATCACCTGCAAAGCCCCACAACCTCTTGTATGGACTGACCATTCCCTCATACCTTTTGACATTAGCATCAACAACCCTAACCCCCAAGCAGTGCCCCCACACACCAGCCTACTTGACCAGAAACAAGTGCAACATTACTGCGGATAACCTTACACCACTGGTTCTCCCCCTCCTAAACACGCTCCCAGCCGCTGCCGACTTCAACCTTCTAATCAGCACCTACAATGACGCCATGACTAACGCCATTGACGCCGTTGCCCCACTAAAGTTACGCAATGGTAAACCCAGAACTCATCTGAACTCTTGGTACACACCTGAACTCAAAACTCTCAGAAAAAAGAAAGCCACGATGGAAACCCTATGGAAATTAACTCCTTCAGTTGAGAACAAAACCAATCTCACGACTATCTCCTCCCATTACAAAAAAAGAGATAATCCGCACCAAGTAGGAAGTTTACAACGTCAGAACAATCAATGCAGGAGCCTCTGCTAAAGCACTCTTCACCATTCTGAAGGAATTATAAAATCCCAACCCACCGACGGACACCTGTGTGAAAGACAAACCATGATGCACTAGCATCCAAAATGCCCTTGCCAACAAAAATCACTGGTCTTCAAACCTAAATCGAGGCCAAACGACTACAACTTTCCAACAGTAACGCCTCCACCCCTAGCATATCCACCCCTACCAATACCACATCTGGCTTCACGTTCAAAAAGTTCACTATACCCGAAATCCAAAAAATTATAGCATCCCTCAAACCCTCTAATTGCAAAAGGGATAGCTGCCCCGCCCAGATCAAAGATGCAGCGAGATACCCATCCCCCCTTCATCGACCAACTCTGTACCCAACAACCTGAAACATTCCTGGGTTCTCCCTCTTCTTAAAAAAAATAAAAAAAATAATAATAAAACACAATCCCTTGACCCTGCCATTCCCACTAACTACAGGCATATCACCACGGTCCCCTTCCTGCTAAAAATCCTTGACAGAGTTGCCTACTTGCAAATTCAAGATTACTTAAGAGTCCAATCAATTGCTAGGCTTGCGTCAATCTGGCTTTGGAGCTCAACATGGAACACAAACTTCCCTTGTTGACCTCAAAAGTCAAATTGATGACATCAAGGACAAAGGCAGCTATCCTACTCCTTCTAGACCCTTCAGCAGCCTTTGACCTGGTCAACCACAAAATACTCTGCAACCACCTCTCATCTGCTACCCACTTTCCCCCCCCCCCCTCTGCTGTCATGTGGATACAATCCTTAGCCAACTGAACCATGAGGGTATTTTCATCTGTGGCTGCAGCAGACCCCGTCCCCATTACCTACGGTGTCCCACAAGTTTCTTGTGTCTCCCCCACCCTATATAACATCTTTAGAAGGCCTCTCTTTGACAAACTGGACCATCTGGGTGTCACCTACACCAACTACGCAGATGACACCCAGATACTCCTCACCATCACTGGCAACTACAATGTTGACGTCACTACGATTAACAAAATCTTCTCTATCATTCAGGCATGGATGGCCACACATGGCCTCTGCCTGAATGATGAGAAGACTGAGCTCCTCTTAGTTGGATCACCCAACAACCTACAGAAACTCAGCCTTGACTACACCAACACCATCCCAGTCGTTAAAAACATGAAAACCTTAGGCTTTTACCTTGACGCCAATACCAACCTCTTTAAACAAGTCAACATGACCGCCTCAGCCACCGCCTACACCGGGAAACTAATTAGGGCCTGCAGACCTTTTCTATCCACCAATAGCTGCCTCACACTGGCCAGGGCTTTCATAAAAGTCGAAACTCGACTACTGAAATAGCCTCTACCTAGGTGACAACCAAGCTATAATCAATAAACTTCAGGTTCTCCAAAACAATGCGCTGCGAGCAGCACTAAACATTCCCAGGCGAGAGCACATTTCCCACATAAGAATATCTTGCAAATGGCTCTCCATTCAACAAATAATTGACTTAAAAACCCTCTGCCTCACCTACAAAGCCTTAAGACACCTAGCCCTCCCTATCTCACTAACAAACTCACTTTGAAGCCGAGCACCAGAATTACTAGATCTTCCAATACTCTCTGCTTCACCGTGCCCAGATTCACCACTAAAAGCCGGTGGCTCGAGTTTCACGGTCCTGGCCCCTCAACTTTGGAACACCCTGCCGTTGAACATCAAAATCGACCAAATCCTTCCAATTGTTCAGGAAATTAGTCATTGGCTGGCTACTGGATAAAACTAATCCCAAGTCAGACCAAGCACAATACAAACTGTATATACTGTGTAGGGGAGGATTGGTCCAAAAGACCCCCCTCCCCTGCATCCTCTCCCCCGGTGAGGGGCATGGCTCGTCAGGGGTCCCCTCCTTACCACCAGTGCCCAGGTGGTGGATGGGTCACCTGCCGAAGACATTGACCAAACCTGCTGAATTTAGCTAGGCCTCGGAAACCATTTTGTCTAATAGAGATGGTTTGGGCTCTGCGCACCGCAGCGCGGCCCCCACCTTTGGAGAGTTTCAATTATCCCTGTGGCCACAGCTCTCTGGCAGATCTGCTGAGAGCCCGTTCCCACGAACAAGACGGACATGAGCTAGTGTAAGATACCAACACTGTAACATTTCCCTTCCGCAGTGTATCGCTGCTCCCAGCATGACCCGGCCAGCAGGGCCTGGGTGGAAAAAGAACTGTAAAATGGTCCTTTGACAAAAGCAAAGTTCCCAAATACTAATGAGAAAACTACCTGCGATGGAAGCGTTCTGTCCACAACCTCTCTGACTAAAAGACCTGTACAATGTATAAATATGGCAGAATGTGTGCCCATATGGCACTAGGAATGAAGCACCCACATCCCTGCAGTTATGCGCAAATAGTAAAAGCTCCCCGGGTTTTTTTTGTTATGTGTGTCATTGAAAAGATTGCACCCCACTGTCCCGCGCCATAACCGAACTAATGCTGCTAGAGTGCAAAGAAAGAGAAATGCAACCATATTGAGGGCTCGCGTAAAGGGTGCACGACAATGCACCATATGTGTGTGTGTCCAAGCCCACTATGTGACACTACCATCAGTCTCGAGTTGTTTCTATGTGCTCCACCAACCTCACTCACCGCGAATGTATAAGCATATAACAAAATGTTGTAGTTGTTAAAAAACATAGTTTACAAGTAATGTGCTCGGATTGGTTATATGAGAGGCATTAGCAATGTTAAAACGTGAGCTTTGAAATAACTCAATTAGTATTGTATATTATTTGAATGTTTATGCTACTTTCACCTAAAATCGGCAACACATGAGGAAAATACCTTTGTGAGCATATGCAAGGCCATTCCCTCTCCTACCCCCCAGCGAAGCCTGCCAGCCGAGAAAGCAGAGGCCTGTGCCGCGCTGCTCCACCTCCCCCAACTCGGCTGGAGCCGCTCCAAAGATTTGTAGTTCCCTCTGCCGCACCCAAGGCCACGGCCCGCCACCTGTATTATTTACAACCCAGCAGTAAACCTCAGCCTGAAAACAAATCCAGAGGCGCCCTTTCTTAAGCCCCACGACCCACCGGCTCACCTTAGGTTAATAGCCCCTGTAAAATTAGGACATCCAATATTATGGCAACATTACAGCAACACATCCATAATGACTTCTAACAAGACATGATGACATGTACCGCCTGTCCCATGCCCCGAGACCCAACCCCACGACCTATGGTACCCGGTCAACAGGACGCTGGTAACCATGTACTGATAAATCGCCAACAAACCCCACTCTAGGTGCACTCCTCCTGTGTTGCATTAACCTGTAGAATAACCTATTGGAAGATTTACTAAAGAAGATAATATTGCAAATGGTTGAATGACTGCAGTGTGCATGGCCTAGGGCAAAGAAGTCAGGAAAAGGCATTCATCTCTGACACTGGCCACAGTGGCACAACGACACCGCCCGGATGAACCCAGCTGACCTGCCAGGCCCAGCCCAACCCACGAGGCTAACCAGTGATGTCCTCCAGCCGCGGCCAACCACATCGCAGCAGCACCTATAGCTAGTCGTCGCCACCCAATCCCAATGAACTTGTGCCCCCTATAGTATGTAGGTTCGGATGACGTTCTTTGTAAATATACACGCCTGTCTTTGCTATTGTCAGACAGAGCGCTCTCGGAGTTTGCAGAGTTCTTTGCATGCCCATTCTGATTGATAAACTCCCATTTACGCTCACCCGCACTTTGTCTTGGCCTTATTCCCATCCTGGGAGAGTCCATTATTGTCTCTCATTGCGGGGAGGATCGTGCTGGTTGGGGACGCTTGCCTTCAACTGTACATACCATACAAATGTTTAACCGCATGCTCTAACTACCATTGTTTGTACATTACCTCTACAAATGTATAACCGCAAAATGTATATATATTGTAGTTCTTTCTGTAACCTATCCTTAAGCGCCCTTTTACTCCTTGGTTTGGAGCGCTATATAAAATAAATAAACATAATTGCCTGGGTGAGAATTGTGGCGGAAGTGGAGGGCCTGCAGGGGTAAAACGACTGGTCTCGTGAGGAGGTGAGTGGGCCCCTGTGACAAGTGTGGGGGGGGGGGCAGTTGAGAGTGGGGCTTATAGCCTGTGATCCTTGCCCCTCTGAATTACTGGTCTGCGTGGACTAGAAGCTGATGAAGCAGATCCTTTGAGGTGCGCATCCGTTGGCTGGGTGAAGAGTTGGCAGGGGCATGTGAATGGGGCTTATAGCTTGCAGGCTGTGTTCCTTGCCCCACTGAATCACTTGCC
Organism: Ambystoma mexicanum; assembly: GCF_040938575.1. NCBI lineage: Eukaryota > Metazoa > Chordata > Amphibia > Caudata > Ambystomatidae > Ambystoma > Ambystoma mexicanum. Next base: position 412,858,075 of record NC_090934.1, on the reverse strand, counting down.
TGCGTGGACTGGAGGGTGGTGAAGCAGATTCTTTTGGGCGTGCACTAAGGCTGGCTGGGTGAAGAATTTGGCAGGGGCATGGCGCCGGGCGCCCCTGGACACTCCTGCAAGCTGTCCCAACCCTGGAAATCGCCATTGCTGGTCTTGTGCTCGTTAGCTGGCTTCTGAAGGACACTGCTTCCGTATTAAGTTTGGCATTATTGAGGGCTCCAAAAGAGGGGGGGGTGCGAAGGGGAGGGGGGAGGTTTTCACATTCCACGGGCTTCTGAGGGCTGGAGTGTGTTAATTTTCCATCTGCCCTTCCTGATATGGCCCAGATCTGGTCATAAGCACAAGGGGAGCAAAATCACAGCATACTTGGCCCCTTCTACTCCTGTTACACAAAAGACGCAGACTACCAAAGCAGATGTCCATGCCTCGCAAGGGGTGGACTAAACCCCCCCCCCCTCCACCCCCAGAGTCTGCTTTATCCATGCTGCACTTTGAGGATATGTTGAAAAGTCTTAAACAAGATATCCCCCAGGAGATCAGGAGATAAAGCTAGAAATAACATCCTTTAAAGACTCTCTAGCCTGCTCCATTGCCGATTTGGACTCTCACATATCTGATGACCTAGAAAATCTGGCATGTGAGCAAACACATGGGAATGAGGAGCTTGCAGGGAGAGTCAGGAATATTGAGGAGCGGCTGGAGGAAATGGGAGCCAAACAAGTCGACTTAGAAAACCGCTCAAGAAAGAACAACATTCGACTATGTGGCATCCCAAGACACATGCTTGATCAAGACCTCCCCAACTACGTAAAGGATCTTTTCAAAACCTTGTTGTCCCTTGGAGACTCGGAGGACTTGATTCTGGACTACTTCACTCCAGCAGAGGCGGAATCTCCTCCCCGACGTTCTCTCTAGGGTTAATTTCTTTAATCAAAAGGAGGCAATAATGGCAGCGGCTAGAAAGGCAGAGCCAGTGAATTTCCAGGGATTTACAATTACTTTCTTCGAAGACCTGTCACCATACACGCTAGTGAATCACAAACACCCACAGCCTGTCTCCAGGTGAAAAATGGCCGTTACCGTTGCAAGATTCTTTTGAACTGCACAACCGGTCCTACGCTATCGGCCTGGAGGACGAAGGAAGGGAGCTGATGGCGGACCCTGATGCTGACAGCACTGATGGGGGTCACAGGGCTTCAAGGGAACGGTCGGTTAGACCCACACCAAAAGACATGAAGAGGAAGCCCAGGGGTTGGGTAGTGGAGGGGAGCTCTCAGGGTAGGGTAGCAGAGAATGTGGACTCCTCCTGATTTGGGGAAAGGGCCCTAACACAAGGTTCGAGGTTCATAGGATCCTTGGTCCTATCCACTGGATAAGGGCATCTCTCATACATTATGCTTAATTGAAGCTTGGTGACCAAGACTTTTCTGCCTCCTAGGAGACTGTGAGCGGAGTCTCAAGTGGTAGATTACTACGGTTATATGCGGAGCGTTGGGTGGAGTTGTACTCAGGATGAGATGGAGAGCGTTTGACCCGGCACCCAGATATGGATTGCGCCCACTTAGTCGCCCGAGTGCGATGTTACAATGTTATGAGAAGGCCGATGTGGCCTTTTGTTCTGCTCTTACTGTTTTCATTCTTTTTGGTGTATTTATCAATTTCACTTATTTTAAGTTAAGTTGACATGTTATTTTAGCTGCTTTTATCACAATGTCAGTCCTGGTGTTCTTTGGATGAAAGATGGGGGGCTCATTTCTGTCCTTGGGAATGCTGTGTTGTCAAGAGAGTGCTCTCTCTGAATGGTCTGCTTTGCGTGGAGACATGAGGGGAGGTATCCGATGGGGGCGAGTTCATCTCTAGGGCTACGCACAGGATTTTAAGTGAACAGAGATGGGACAGAACTTAAGCTGCCTCTACTTGAACGTGCCAGTTTCAAATTCCCCCCATAAAGTTCTATTCCATAGATTAATTACTCTTAATCCCAACCTCTTGTTTCTTCGGGAAACTCACCTCTGCCATCAGGGGAGTTTTGGCTTAATGAGAACTCGTATCCCACTAGATATTGTGCTTCTGCTGGCTTAAAGAAGCGAGGAGTGGCTAATCTGATGCGCAGAGAGGTCCCCCTGAAGGTGGAGAGGGTGTTGGGTGACAGAGATGGGAGATATATTATGCTGGTGGCTGAAATACGGGGCGGAAAATAACTTTGGTCTTGCTATATGCACCCAACTCCCACCAGGATGTGTTCTTTGCTTCGTTGTCGAAATTGTATGAACAGGCCGAGGGAGCACCCATGATAGCGGGAGATTTTAACGCTGTGGTCAGCCCATTGGTTGATAAGACTTTGCCCCCTCTGCTGCAGATAAAAAGAACTTTTTAGCGCTCACTTCTCTGCTCCGCGATAATTCGCTTATCGAGGAATGGCGGTTTTCTCATCAGGAGGAGCATGATTATACCTTTTGCTCTGCAGCACATGGGGGCTTCTCCAGATTGGACATGTTCCTCATTTCAGACAAACTGGTCCCCCAGTTAATAGGTGTAGAAATCCTCCTGCAGGCTTTATTTGATTGCGCCCCCGGTATCTTTAACAATGGCCCCTTTCTATGCTGCCCCACTCCCTACAAGAATGTGGCATATGAACGAACTCCTGTTGGGCGACGTTCAGTTCCGAGACAGTGTCTCTAAAGCCATAGTCCACTATTTCTCTGATAATGACACAGGGGAGGTAGACTATCTCACGGTATGGGATGCCAGAAAAGTGGTAATCAGGGGACACATTACCGCACAAACAGTGGCTAGGCGGGAAGCTAGGAGAGGAGACAGGTGTAGGATCAGCTGGAAAGGGAATGGTGAGAGAGGGAGGAATTGTACAAAAAGAAACGCTCCCGTAGATTGCTCAGGGACGTACGAGTGGCTCGCAAGGCCTTAGAGGCACATCATATGAGCCAGGCGGCATATGGCATTATGAGAACCAAGCAATATTACTCAAGGGGGAACAAAGCTAATCGGCTGCTAGCAGCAAAGCTGAAAAGGCAGGCAACGCAAGATCATATTGACTCCCTGAAAGATGTCAATGGGAACTATTAATTCAGAGGGAGGGAAACTGCAAATTATAGAAAATGTCTTTAGGGAACACTCTGCGTCGTTTAATACAGATCTGAAATGAGCCCAGGATTTCATACAGAAGGCACAGTTGCCTTGGGTGACCCAAGCATCCCGAGACCGTTTAGGAGGAACATATAACGCTTAAAGAAACGAAGCTCGCAATCCGTTCCCTTCCGCCAGACGGCCTTTTAAACAGATTTTATAAAACCTTTGGTACTGAATTGGCCCCTTACTTGACTACATTATTTAATAATATTTGGGTCACGGGCTCGGTGTTGAAATGAAGCTAGGGAAAGACCCTACTGAGTGTATATACTATCGTCCGATTGCTTTATTAAATACGGACGCAAAGCTAAGTAGGATTATAGCAGGAAGACTGGGTGAGATTCTCCCGTCCTTGACAGAGAGGGATCAAACAGGCTTAATCCGTAATAGCTCAGCACAAGCAATAGACCCAATTGCCCTGACCCCGAGGATCCTGGGGAGGCTAGCCATTCTATCCTTAGACGCCCATAAGGCTTTTGATAACATGTCCTGGGGGTACCCGAGACTGGTATTGGAGGGTTTTGGTCCAAATTCTCTAAATTAATATGATCACATTTTCACTTCCCTTCAACAATAGATCGGGTGAATGCTTGTTGGACCACTTTGATTACCTTAGGCAAAGGGACGAGACAGGGGTGCCACCTCTCGGTTAGTCTTTGCTTTAGCGACGGAGACCTTGGCCGAACAAATTAGACTCCACCCTGAGGTATTAGGTTTTGAATATGCGGGGCAATGTCATAAATTAGCCTTATATGCAGATGATCTGCTCTGCTTCCTAAGAGATATCAGTAAGTCCATGCCACCGTTGATGAATCTTCTCTCCCGTTTTGCTGTCTTGTCAGGATTTCAAGTGAATCCATTCAAATCCATTGGATTGGCCTTGACTGAGTCCTCCAGCGAGACAGCAATTATTCAAGCAGTTTTCCATTCCATGGAATACGAATGAGATCCCCCTACCTGGGTATAAAATTGACTGTCTTACCTGGGAATCTTCAAGGCCAATATTCCTGCCTTATTGAAGGAAGCGAAAGAATGGCTCTCACAGCATGAATCCCAGGAGATTTCTTGGTTGGGCCAGATTAGCGTGCTCAAAAGGACCTTACTCCCAGAACTTCTAGATGTCTTTCAAGCTCTCCCAGTGCGGATTCCTGAAGGAGACCTCATTGAGATGCAGAAGGCATTAAGCCACTTTGTTTGGAAAGGGAGAAAGCCTAGAATACCTCTTAACCTCCTTACCAGGGTAAACTCATCGGGAGGCCTGGGAATGCCCTCGATTCAGAGATACTATAGCGTGGCACAGGTTGCTGCTATGCTGACCTGGGCAAACCCTCTGGAGCTCCCCAAATGGCAAGATATTGAACAGGCAGTGTCCCCATTCCAGTTGGCACACCTTCCGTTCCTTCCCAAAGAGGCCCGGACCCATGGGCGGGCTCTCCCGACCACTACGACTGCCACGCTACAGAGCTGGGATAAGGCATGTACTCAAAGAGGGATCAAATCTGGCCTAGGTCCTCTCTCCCCTATCTCCCAAAATCCGGCCTTTACTCCGGGCCTGGCGAATGGTGCGTTTCAGAATTGGGAGCCCGTTGAACCAATACGCCTGAGGGATTTATATAAGGATTGGGAACCTCTGATGTTTGCCGAGTGTAGAGAGAAATTCAACTTTTTGGAGACGGACCGCTTTTGGTTCATTCAGCTGCATCACTGGTTAACAAATAGGGCCACTTGTATTGCTGCGGCCACAGATCCGATTGGGTTAGAATAATAAAAATACTAGAAGGTCAGCGGGTCCATAGAGTTTCAGCCTGTTATAAAGCTTTAGAGAATGTCCCTCCTGGAGAGAAGCTCCCTTATATGAGGGCACGGGAGGGGGAGTTGGGAATTGAGATTCCAGAAGAATCCTGGCAAAGGATATGGCTCAGAGCTCAAACGAGCTCCCGCTGTACGATTGTGAAAGAAAACGCCATTAAATTGTGTTATCTATGGTATTTACCCCCAAGCAGGCTGCATGCGAGGAATCCCAACTATCCGGACACATGCTGGCATGTTTGTGGCGAGAAAGGTGATTTGGCGCATTTGTGGTGGCAATGTTCTGTTATACAGTCCTTCTGGCTAGAGGTACGCTCTAGAATTAAAGAGATCACTGGTATTTTGCTGCCTATGAACCCATTGGTGCTAGGGGATGCCCCAGAAGACGGCTCTTTTCCGATGTCCGGTAATAGAGCAGCCTTGCTTTCTACCTCCTTATAGTGGCTCGGATCACAAGGGCCCGATTTTGGAAGTCCATAGAGGGGCCCCATATTGCCTACTGGTGGGTGAAAGTGTGGGAATTATTAGGCCTAGAAAAACTCTCAGCCATGCTGGAAGGGAAAATGCTAAGATTCACATGTATCTGGCAACCATTCCTGGACTATGTGCGGGACAAAGAACAAATGTTTTTTCAGCCAATGTTATTGAAACACTTTCTGAAGCCCTGAGGTGTGTATTGAAACCTACACCTGTATCCTGTAACTGACATTTTGAAACTTTTTTTCCTCCTTACTGATGCTTTCTTCTCAATCCCCGCCCCCTACAGGTGCTGGTCCTCGTTAATGAATTTCTTGATTTGATGCTATATATTTGGGGTAGGCAATGATTTATGACCAGTTAGAATGCAGAAATCTATGCAAGAATTCATTGTTTTTTTTACCGGCAGAGTATCTTTTATATTCGTCTTTATACGATGGCTGCGTGTTTTCAGGTTGGACTATGAACTGAGATGATTATATTGGAGGGGGCGGGTTGAGTGTTACTTAATGAATTTATAAAGCACCTTATTGGAATGTTCTGTTACTGTATGTTTTTAATCTACTGAAAATTAAATAAAATATTATAAAATACATTTTTTTAAACAAAATGGGCAAAATGTTAACGTAGCATCTGATGGTAGCTCCTGGTTCCCCCGGTAGCTCCTGCCAACAGGGTGCTACCAGGCACTCAGGGCTGGTTTTAGCTCCTGCTCATCGAATTTCAATTTCAAACCCTGTGAAGTGTGAATACATCCGCTGCCTGACTGAATATATAGTCGGGTGATGAAGGGGTCGGGGGCCCTAGAGCTAATGGTCCTGAAGGCGTGATGAGGTGGATCACCAGGTCACTGACACTTTGTCCCAATCACTTGGTAGGTGATGGTCAAATGCCTGCCAAAAGATACTACTAGCACTTTTGAGTGCATGGTGAAAAGACCAGCGACCATGCACAGGGAAACTGCACACCCTCCCCAAGGCTGACTGAGGGAAACGAAGTGTCCTGCATACTCGTCAATGATAACAACTCAGAAGCACTTGCAACATTCACCACAGGTTCCACTGCAGTCAGCAACATAGCCAAGGAATTCAAGATGGCAGAGCGGCTCTTTAAAGCCGGGGGTTCATCTTCTATACAAGTCTTGCACTAGGATACATGCTATGCTGGAGGACAGGAAGCAAATCAAATGGCACAGTCATAGAAACTCATTTTGCCTTACTACACCAAGACCAACCCCAGTGGAGGAGCATAAAAGGGATGAGACACGAAGATGAAGTGTGGGTGTTTGGAGACAGTGTTTGTGGCAGGTGTTTGGAGCAAGCTCGTAACTTATGAAGAACACTGTACAGGGAGTCCGGCAAGACATGGGGGAGGTGGTAGTTGGAAGTCATCCAGATATAGTAGGTAAAATGCAGAAAGCTTTTGAGGTGGTAGCTAGAAAAAGTAGTTAGGCATGAAAGAACACAATTAGCCCAAAGGCAAAGGCGAGACCTTGCTCTAAAAGGTGCCAACCCTGTGGCAGGAGGAACATCGAGAGCATGGAGTGGCATCGAGGAGGAACAGAATGAGAGGAGGAATAAAGAAGTTGTGGAGAGGGAACACTTACCGTCGGAAAGTCCCATAACAGATGTCAGGATTTTTTATGGTGCCATTGCGGCTGGTGACTTTGCTGTCCAAGATGGGATGATTAAGCCAATTTGTGTTCCTGCAATAAAAAGTACAATACATTTTTTTTTATTTTTAAAAATACCAGATTGTCAGTACCAATATGTGCGCACTACACTCTGTCAGTCGGCACACATCGTCCCCCGCACACAAAAGGGACTTGGGGTGCAGGGCCCAACCGGGAAATCTCCACGGTTCCCTAGCTGGTAGAGAGAGCAGTAAAAAGCACATACCTGAAAACCTGAAAACGTGACTCATAATCAGTCACAGAGAAAAAAAAAAAAAAAAAAAAAATAGAGCGAGCGAAAAAAAGAGCACCAGCTGTTGGGAGGTCCAACCTGCTGGCATTAAAATCATTCATCTACATATCTTACATAGAATACGACACAGTAGTTTTTAACTCAGTGAGCCAACTTTCGGAAACATCCAAGTAATAGCCATGTAGCTTATACTGCAGTTAGGTGACAGTGCTGACGTAGCAGCAGACTACCGCAGCTGCCATGCCAGACACGAGGGCCCCTGGCTTCTCTGCAACATATGGTGTCACATGCAGGCAAAGGCCTGGCACCCACAACAGGATGATATACATGAATTCCACTTTACATCACTTCTAGGGCAGCGGTGCAACCAATGAACTGTTGGTAATGCAGTGATTTTAATATATCAAGGGATGCATAGACTTGCTCTATAGTAGATGGCTCCCAGGGTAGCTCAGCAGGTTGACAAGACCATTGCTGAGACTGTGTTTAAGGTTGAATTTAACCAAAACAATACAAATTATGCAAACCTTGTTAATCAATAGGGCTTTTTGCAATTACTTATAAAAAAGGAAGCGCTATGAAATGTGTTTGGCCAAGGGATGGGTTGGGGTATTTCTGTCTCTGTTTGGCACCCAGTTTAATTTCCTAATAACTGCTGTCAGAACAATGGAAGCATTTGTAAACATAACATCTTTATAAACATAACCTGTGATAAAAAACAAAGAAGCAAGGGGCACACAAATTGTATTGTATTGGTGTGGTGCTCAGGAAAAAAAAGAAAAAATAAATACATTTTTTTTTAAACGCATCTCAAAGAAAACTAGTGAAGGCAAGTTTCAGCAGCGTTTGAGTTTGGAAATTACTTTTTCCCTTTGAACGTGTAAAACGCACATTTGGACAATAATGTGTCCAGCATGTAGAATGCCTGCTTTCAACAGTGACCACACCCCTCCCCGCCACGGTGATGTGCATGGCCCATTGATTCCTGTGGTGTCCCTTTCAGGACCGAAAAAACAAACGGGATGAGCCACCAGAGCCAGGAAATGCGCGAGTGACGGCTGGGTAAAGGAGCACTGCTTAGATTAGGTCACCGAGCCCCCAGCTTCCCTCTGTAAAACTGGGGGCTTGATAAAGCCTGGTCATGGGGGGGAATCAAGGGGGGGAATCAAGGGGGGGTGGAGGGACCGGTGTTGTATGATATCTGGCTACCCCACGGCAGATTGCTGGAGAACACTGGCAACGCGTGCTTCTGTCGCTGCTCGCCTCTTCTTCCCCCATGGCCAAGCAAGGTGGGGGCACAGAGGGAGAGGGGGGCGGGGAACCAGCATTGCAGTGATCTAGCCCCCCTGCTCACCTTTCCCCCAAGCGTTAAGTCTTCGTGGGTCCAAAGGGGGAAGCAGAGGGACTGACAAAGGCCTGAAACACTTGCTTCCCGGCACTCCCTCCAACTGGTGTGGCGGTCTGAGCCGAGAAGCGGCATCCCTTACCACGCAATAAGACGCTGGCATCACCAGCAGGAAGCAACAACGCAGCATGGACACATGATCCAAATTCAGGAAAGCGCATGTCCAGGCTGCATTTATTTCCCGCGCCCTCAACAGCCTGCATTGACTTGAGCATGTATTTTCTCTTTTCTCGCTGTCTTGGATCACACGCCCCACAGATTGAAGACCTCTGCCTACAGTAGGGCTATTTTTTAGGGCTAATTACTCATTGTCATCTTGCTGGCAAGACTACATAGCAGTTTGCATTTTCGCTGCATACTAGCAAAGCAACATACTAGCAAAGCAACATGCAGGCAACATGCAGTGAGACAACGCAGGTAAATCAAGGAAGTCTGAGGGAAATGAAGGAAGTCAGCCCTATACAGAAAGAAATATGGGGGTGGCAGGGGATGTCAAGAAAGACATCTTGTGGTACAGACTCTGGCCGGTACAGCTCAATGCACTGCCTGGCAGCACTGAGCGCCAAGGTTAGGCACATCTCCCTGCAATGCTCTGAACCCCTCACCTCGTAAAGGCAGTAAAGTTACAGAAATCATACCAAGGGAACTGCATGCCATCGTAGTGAGCTCATTGCTGTTTTAACAGTGAATGCCGTGTTCTGCAGATAACGGCAGCGCTGGTCATTGGGCCGGCTCTCGTTGGATCAGAGATCCGGCACCAGATGTGTATTTGGATTGCGGGATCCGGCCAGAGTCAGCCGCCGCGAACCCCAAACCCATGCTCTGCTATGGGTTACTTTGGAAAAAGAAAGCACTCGCGGCAGCACGGAGTGGGGGGGGGGGGCGGAGCAGCTCATTACTGCCATGAGCCATTGTTTTAAAGTTTGCTGATACTTTATGAAATGCCTTTTTATGGGTTAATGACTTTTATCTGTTATGTTGTCGTGACGTTTTCACGTGGGAAGTCTACGTGGTTAGGAAGAGGATTACGAGCAAGGAGCGCTACATGCTGTGCACAGGCAGCTCTGATGGCTCCACCCCCCCCTGCGTGTACACAGCAGGACTTTGATACAGGTCACAGCCGCAGGAAAAGCAAACCAACTTCCTCCGGTGACCCCGTACAGGGTGCACAGGGTCACCAGAGGAAGTTACAGTCCTCAGCTGCGACCCAGTTTATTTATGCAATGTTTGTCGGATACATGGATCCGGATTATTCATTTATGCAATATTTGTCAGATACTTGTATCCGACAAACATAGCATAAAAAAATATATGCAGGTAGCTGTCAAACATTGCACGAATAAATAAATACCCCCATTATCATTGAAACCATGCCACACGCTGCAGCCACCCAACTGCTTTCAGAGGGGAGCTGCAGGAGCTGTGCCGGGTGTGGTTCAAGTAAAAGAAAACGTTGCTTATAGTAACGTTGCTTATGGTGAACAGAAATCAGCAGGTTTTAAGAATGAGGTTGCAGGACAATCCCTCAGTTGAAACCAGGATTTCCCCACAGATTATCTGCCCTTTCACCATTACCTAGAGTAATTGCTCTTCTTAATGATTCTTTAACAGTCTGCTTAAAATAATCCTCTGTATGAGCTCAGACCACAGCGTAGACTAACATTGCTGTTAGTTTAGGTGCATAGATGGCCGTTTACGGTTTGCTCCCTTGTACAAGTGCGGGACGGACTGGGCCATAAAAATTGTCTTGGGCACCAATGAAAAAGTGGCCCATAGTTGTAAATGGCAATTCATTCCGTTTCTGACAATGTTTGAATAGTCCCCAAGAGGGAGTTTTTTTTTTAATATAAAATGGGATGCAAATTGTGCATTTTAAAGAATATTTACTCAGCAACACTGATCAAAACTATTATTCCCATAGTGAAGTAACTCATCGCCAGTGCCAGGGAAGTGGTTTAAAGTGGAATTGATATATACAGTTTGGAAAAGAAGCAGCATGAAAGAAATTGCGCCATTTTAAACTATTATTTTTTGGGACATTTCCTTGGATTGAAGGTCGACTGCCAGCTCTGCGCCCCTCCCCCAAACCCCACCTCTTTGGCCACCACCCTTCAACTCTGCCCCCACGAAATTGTTCTCATTTCCACCACTGGGTAAGGGTGAAGATGGCAGCAGCCGAAGCTGCCCTGAAATTCCCTCAGCATGTGCGGCACGGCCATAAACCACCGGGGGTGGGTAGAGCCGGGGAGGAGGATACCAGCCAAGAAGACGCACAAAGATCTGCTGTTGTTGCAACTAAAATCAAAATAGGAAAAAACAAACCCATCAGTGTTTTGTTCTCCCCTGTTCCACTATGTGGTGGCCTAAAAGATGACAGAATGCCTGTGGTGTCACCAACTACATTTATTGAGGAATTACAAATGACGGATAATCAATTCTCCATGCGTGGGGTTGAGGCAGTACTCAGTTCTGGTGTCAGGTGCCCTCTAGTTACTTCACTGAGGGCAGAGTGTGCGCAATGGTGGCACGCTGTAGGCTTCCAGGGCACCCATGATGCTTCCTATGGCATTGTCATTACGCTCCTGGAAGCTGGGTCCCTTAGTCCTTGGGAACCTATGGTCAGTAGGCTCCCCTATCAGGAGCAGCGCTGAGGCAGACTGTCTCACTCGTGCTCGGCCAATATTCTGTGGAAGTGTGGGTCCTCGCAGACGAGATCTCGCCGGCTCACGATGTCTCCACACCCTAACTTGCCGCGCTCTGAAACACCTGTTTCAGAGCGCAATATAAATAAAAATATCATTATTAAATATACCTGGCTCTAATCGGAGATGAATAATGCCCAATAAAAAATAAATACCTGCCTGTGCACAGCATGTAGCGCTCCTTGCTCGTAATCCTCTTCCTAACCACGTAGACTTCCCACGTGAAAACGTCACGACAACATAACAGATAAAAGTCATTAACCCATAAAAAGGCATTTCATAAAGTATCAGCAAACTTTAAAACAAACACACAATGCTAGCGGGTCTCGTAGGGACTTTAAATGTGTGATTGATAATGGAAACAATACCAGGCCTCCGTTTAGCCCCTCTCTCGGGGAATGCCAAATCGCCCCCCATGCAGGAGAAATAAATAACTGAACTCTTATGCTGGAAATTCGTACCCAAATGGGTCTGTCAGCATAAAACACATACCCCCATCTGCTGCATATACCGCATACTTGCCAACCCTACCGATTTAGGTAGTAGGCTACTGCTTTTTAAGCAGTCCTACTGCCTACAGATTTCAGTGACAGATCCTACTGCTTTTTACAGTGGCAAGTAATTTATGTGACTCTAAGGCAGGCTCCAGGACAAAGCATGCAATACATTAGTCTGTCTATACAGTGGACTGGTAGGTGATCACTGATTGGGCTCAGACCAATCCACTAGACTAACAGCTACTTGACTCTCTCCTGCACTCTTCCTGGGTCAACCACCAGTGAAGGCAAGTTTCAGCGTGTAATACCATCACACAGTATCTGCCTATCAGACTGAGGGGGGATATCGGTCGCCATGTCATTCAGTGCTCAACTTGCAATAAATATGTATTGCCCTGGCTGCTGCTAGAGAGCAGTGGCACACGTTGCCTACCAACTCTCAGGGATTACCTTCTGTGAAGTTAGGAAATTTAATTTGGTGTTAAGTTACCATTCAGAATTATAAATGTTTACCATTTCAACATGTTTCCATGTTGTGGTGTTTGATGGGTTGAGTATTTTAGAATGGTGCCAACAATGTAGGTTTAGTATTTTCCGCATATGTCATTGTTATAGGAATTATTATTTTTGAAACTTGAAAAATCCTACATCTTTTTGGTCACAGAATGTTGGCAAGTCCTCCAACAACCTCCCTCCCCGCACCAGCTATAAGGATAACTGTTCGCTGGTACAGTGGAAGTCCCATTGGGACGAGAGGAACGTACTGTGCCCATCCCCACTCCATAAAACACAAGTCGTACATCTGCATGAGAAAACCCCAAAACGAACTGAATCCTTCTGTACTTTAAGCAAATCTCAACCGATGCACATTACAAACCGCAAAACATACAGAAATACCCCTCCCCAATATTGCCTCACTCCTGTGATGCACGTTACATATCCCAAAAATACACTGAAATAACGAAAAAAAAAAGGAATCCGCCTGTATTTTGAGTAAATCTCACCCGTGTCACATTATAAACCACCAAAATACCCACTTCCCAATATTGCCGCTATGCATTAAAGTAACAATCAGCAAGAGAAAACTTTTAAGACTTACCAGAAATCAAATAACAATCAACGATACGAAATGTGCTTTGGAACGGAGGAATCGTTCTCGCAACGGCTCGCCTTCCAGAACGCTAACACCCACGCCACGTGATGCAGAGCATCTCACGTGATGAAGTGACGTTCAAGTCCACGTGAGACAGAACAGCCCATGTGACGAAGCGGACGTTGAAACCCACGAAATGCAGAGCAGCCCACGTGATGAAGTGGAGGGCGGGCCTTGTTATTGTTGGTTTCTCGAATGGGAACTAGACACTACCCTTTACAAAACGCTCATGTCCAGTTTCCAGGCAGCATCAGGTGAGTGCATGCGATCCAGCTCTTGTAGTGAATTTTATATGCATTTCTTTTAGCACCCATCCACTTAGACGTTCTCACCCCCTTGTTATATTGTTAAGAGGAGCCCTTTTGCAACCTCTAGGAATGCAAGTTGAAGCTGTAATTCCTTGTATTGTATCACTTGTTGAAATTAAATATTGTAAGTACGTGATTTTCTAAACATCTGGCTTTGAAATTACACGGGGCAGCCTGTTGTTGGAATAGACACAATAGCTGCTCCGAAGCTCATTTACGGTACGGTTAAGGCTCTGCAATGCTCGCAGACGCAGTAACTGCTGTGCAGCTACTACACATACCGTGCTCTGGTGTAAGTGACTTTCACAAAGTGTTTATGTAGAGGTGATGGAGTTCTTTCTATGAATTGTTTGCTGATTCTTGTGGCGTAGTAGTTTATTTATTTACTTTTTTTTTTTGCTTTGAGGACTTGCTTTGTACAGTTTGATTTGTTTTTGGTATTTTATTTAGTCTTGTCTGGTGTATTGTTCTCTCCATTGTGCAGTTTTTTTGGGGTGTTTTTTCAGTTCTTCTGTGAACCATTTTGCTGCCAGTTGTTTTGGTGTTGCTTTGAATGTTTTAGCTGGTGCTAATTGGTCAATGGCCTTGGTGATCCAATTGTTGAGTGTGTCTTCTGTTGTATCTATGTTTGTATCAGTGGGATCTCTTTCTCCTAGGTTGTCATGGTGGGTTGATAGCATGGCGGCCTCGTCCGCTAGTTTTGTTGCAAAGTTGGGGTTGTAAGAAGATGGTCTGTAGAACAGTAGGAATACTATGTTGGATTGGTTGTTGAGTTCTATCTTGATTAGGAGGGATTCATAATCTTCTGCGTTGGTTGTGATGATTCGAGATGCTCATGTGTGTTTTGTGTATAATTGCGAATCCGCCTCCTCTTCGGTTTTCTCTGTTGGCGTGTATTAATTTATAATTGTCGGATATTGCTTCATTCGCGATGGCTTTATAGTTGTCTGATAGCCAGGTTTTTGTAAGGAAGAGCACGTATGTGCCTCCTTGGCTTAGGTCTTTGGTTTCTGTTGAGTGTTTTACCATGGATCTAATGTTGAGGAGGCTGCCATGTAGTTTGCTGGATTTCCCTTTTGAGGTGTTGTTAGTATTGCTTGTTCTGACCGGTGTGGTGTTGGTTGGGTTTCCGTTCCAGGTGTGTTTTTCCCAGTGGAGTCTTTTGGGTGGGGTGGTTCTTTGTTGGTCAGTCTCTTTGTCGAGTAGACCGATAAGGTTTATGGCAGGGTTGGTTTGTTTCCGGGTGGTAAATAGGGTAGCTACCCCTCTGTTGTTCCAGTCTTGGTGATATAGGGGGTGTAGAGTGAGTGTGATGGTTTCCAATTTATTCCTTGTTCTGGTTGGGGTAATGTCCATGGTGGAGACCGGGTTGGGATGGTTTATTAGTTGTCATCCATTTGGTGTCCTGGTTGGGTCTGTATTCGTGAAGCTTGTTGGCTGTCGGTTCATTGTTGCTGTGCTGTTTTTGTTTACCACGTTGTCGTATGTGGACAGGTAGCAAGCATTGTAGTCTGTCTTTGCTCTGTTATTTGTATGTTTCCTTGGGCTATCTCAGATGTTTGTCAAGGTTTTTGGGGTTGTGCGATCATGCTGGTCTGTGCCTTCCCGAGTGGTTTGGGATTTCTTATTTCTGTTGTCTTTTCTGACTTCTTTGTCTTTCTTGTGGCGAGGCATGATGTGCGGGTTATGTTCCTTAGTGGTCCTCTTTCGATTGGTGTTTTTCATGGTCTTTTGGGTTTAGTCTTTGCTGTTTGTGGTTGGTTTGTTGCTTGTATTTGGTAGGTTGTGGGTAGTTAATGGACATTGTGGTTCTGTTTGTTTTTTGCTTCTTTCTTTCTTCTGTGCTAATTCCCTTCAACCTTAGAGACCCCCAGCTCTTTTGCTTGACTGTAGGATGTTTTAATTTTAATCCTGGAGTGAGTGTCTCATGTATTTTGACCTTTTGGATTATGTGTTTTCACTGTTTTGGCAGTCTGACAAACTCCATATGCATCTACTTTTTGTATGGTGACACACAGCACCTTCAGTGCAGTGTCACTGAGAAATCCTTTAGATTTCTCATAAGGTTTAAAATACCGTCTCCTGTGTGAACTACTGTTCCCAAGAATAGTAAAGTGAAAATGACTTTACTTATCTTTTCTCTTTGTGGGTCAAGCACACACCATCTTATGTGGAGCGCTGTGGGGTTACCTAGTAGCCCCTTATCCTACATTCTCATGTAACATTTGTATGTTGCCCTCCCTACTTTCAAATGACTAGTGGCAGTGGTTTAATTTTTCATACCATTGTGCTTTTCTACCGCAGGCTGAACCCTCAGCTGCAGTATAGTACCCAGGGGTGACGATTTTATCAAAACGGCCCCTGTCTTCTTTTTTTGTCATTTTCTGTTTGTGAGGTCTTTCTTGGGTTTTACTCTGTGCGTCAAACAGATTGAAGCCCTTTGTTTGTCTTGCCTTTGGCGCACTTCAGCCCTGAGTCCCGCCTCTGGCTCCAGTGTGTCTGGAAGGATAGGATGTGAGGCAGGGTCCCGAAACTCCCCTGTCCTTTGTCTCCAGGAATGCCTGAATGGAACCAGTCCTGAATGGCTGGCTGTCCTTTCAGGACAGCGACCCTGATGTGTGATTGACAGCCTAGGCTGTACATGATTGGGAGAAACCTGCTTAAAAGGAGAGGGTTTTGCGATTAGAGGCAGTCGACCACTGGGAGAAACACCCGACGAAGAAACCATGAGCGAAGCTTGCTGCATCCTCCTAGACCTGTGAATTGCCCGGTGAAGCCCTGCTGTTGTGCTGAAACTCCCTTTTCAGACAGAGGAGCTCCGGAATGGTCTTCTTGCCTTGGGTTAGTGGGACCAACTAACCCAGAGACAAACTCCACTGGACCATTTTCCCTGTCTGGCTGTACTTCTTCATTGCTGCAAGAACTAAGTGCCATGGGTCGAGTAATCCGTAGTCGAGTGAAAAGTCTGAAATCTGGCTAGAAGCTCCAGGATTCTCCTAGGACCCTCCAGAAGCAGGACGACCAGAGCTAGAGTCCCCTCACCAGACCCAAGAAGTGAAGGAAGCCCAACTGTTACCAGAGATCTGCAACAGTGCTGTTTACTAAGCGCTGAAACCACAAAGTGCTGCTTAACCGAGTCTATAGCTGCCAATGACCTCCGAAGTACCACAGCAGGAACCCTACAGATGTCCTCCCTCTTGTCCCCACGACTAAGGGTCAGGAACACGGGTTCTACAACGCTGTAGCAGGATAGAAGCCAGCTGGACCACTCTAGTTCAAACCTGAGGTACTGTTTAGACTTAGGCTACATACCTCACTGTCTTGTAGCCTTGCTTTTCTCAGTTGGGAATTGCAGTGGCTTACTTTTACAGTTGATTCCAAGTCTGTATTCACAGCTTGTGACCCTACAAGTGATTTTCTATCAAACTCTCTAACTTTGTGCAAGACTTTTGATTCTAAGAAATGCCTCAGCTCCATAGACTGTTTCAAATTGACTTTGGCTGTCCTGGGTCCCTGCAGACTCTTCTAGCCCACTGACTTTGATATGGTTTGTCCTTCATAGGTGGTAACTTGTTTTAGACTGTTACTGCTGGGAAAGGCTTGTCTAGATTTCATTGGAAGATTTAGTTGACCTCGCATATATTGAGAACCTGTTTAACCATTTTCCTTCCTTAAACCTTTCCTTTCTGCAACCTCAGAATCTGCAAAATATAACTAGGATATATAATTGCCATTACTGTCCTTGTGATTGAAGTCACCCCACGGTGTAGCACTTGTGTAGAAAGCATATCCAAAGATTATCCACTAACTTGGTCTGATTCTGAAAAGTAATTTAAAAGTATATTTACATTGTTACATGAATTGCCTTTATAAAGAATGCTTATTTAAAAAAATGATGTTAATTAAATAACTATTTATGATTTCATTTGAACAGCACTACAGCTCACAGTTATCCCTCTTGAGATAGGCCTGGCTGCTCAGTCACTGCCAACCTGTGTAGTTCAGACCTATACCAAAATGTGAGCTTACCTAATACCAAGCAGATGTGTTGTGTAGTCTCACACAGTGGCACAACACCAATTCTTACCCAACTAGTCACCATGGAAATGTATTGATTGTGAGGGTGCTGGGTTCCTTCTTTTGACTGTGATGGCAAAGGATTCTCACCCAGGGAGTGCATGCTATGTGTAGGCTTCTTTCTTCCACTTTGGCCCAACATAGTCTCAGGCTTTATCCATGCCATGTTGGGGATTGTGAGGGTGATGGGTGCCTGCTTTTGACTGGGATGGCAAAGGATTCTCACGGGTGCATGCTATGTTTAGTTCTCTGGCTTCCACTTTAGCCCAACATGGTCTCAAGCTTTACACTTGCCACAGTGGGGGATCATTCAGCATAAGTGCAACTAAGCAAAAGCAGAATGACAATCTGTATTGGTTCGCATATCATCCTACAAACGCTGATGTTCTGAAGTAATCAGTAAGTCATCCCCAAATCAAGAACAAACATGTTTCATGGCAATGCTTTTGAAGTAATCAGCAGGTCACCCCAGAATCATCAGGGACAAACGTGCAATCTCCTGAAGTGATCAGTAGGTCATCCTAAAAGCATAAGGAACAAAGAGTTTTCTAAAATGGGGATGATGTTAGCATATTCATTAAGTCATCCTAAGCTCATCCCCAAATCATCATCCACCATTCTGAGATAATTGCTGATGACTTTAACAGCGTGATGACGTCTGATGTTGAAATGACTTCTAGTGTAGTTTCGATGATCATCAGATGACCCCAGGATGGTCTCTGAAGTCATCCTTTTAGACCAGGGATATCTCGTTCCATTGTATGAGGTGTGTAAATATAGTTTGCTTGTATTACTTTATTATTGTGGTTGTCTTAATTTGTGAAATGCAGCCATGTACGCTGCTGCTTTTACCCCTGTATGACAGTTCTCGCTCTATATATAGTATTTGGATCAGTGTGGGCAGTGAAGTCGGAATTCTACACCTTCACAACTCTGCTAGCCTAGTTTGCAGACATCCGTTCAATGAAACAAGTGTTTGTTGCTGCCTTCGCTGCCACCTTCATCCCCCCCTCATGACTGTGCTCTCAACAACCTCCATCTTGACATAACTAACACCCTTGACATTATTTTCCCTGTCATGAGAATCCACCTGAAACCTGCCTCCTAGCGTAACACTTGGTACGATTCTGATCTTGCAGCCCTGAAATGCAGGAGCAGAGCTTCTGAACTGAAGTGGCAGACCTCAAGCTCATCCTCTGACAAACTGGCCTGTAGCCTTCTCCAAAGGCAATATCATCTCTCAATGTGTTCCAAGAAGAGGGCCCACATCTAGGCTCTTGTCTCTGGAGCATCCAACAAGACACCTGAACTCTTTAAAATCTGCAAGGCACTAGCCAATCGTTCTGCAGTCTCCACCTCTCCTTTTCCCTCCCATGCCCTCTGCACTGAACTTGCCACTCACTGCAAAAACTCGGGACATCCGGAGTACTGTTTCTCCCCTCCTCTCCCAACCCCTGGCCTCTCATCCTCCTTCCCTCCTATCACATCGGATGAGGTCACTAGAGTTGTCCGCTCTATGAAGGTCTCCTCCAAACAGGTCTTCCTTTCTTCCAGAACTATTAAGGACTACATCGGCTCCCTTGTCCCTGCAGTTGCTGATTTCTGTAATCCTTGTCTTGCTGCCAGGTCTTTCCCCTCTGACCTCAAGCACTCCCTGGTGCACCACCTCCTTAAAAAGCCTTTTGCCGACCCCTCGTATCCGGCTAACTACCGCCACATCTCTATCACTCCCTTCCTTGGGAAACTTCTGGAGAAATTGGTCTTCCCCCAACTAACCCAGCCTACTGAGCTTGTTGCTTGCCTACACAACCATCATTCTGGATTACGAACATCCAGAGGCACGGCAACTGCTCTCCTGAACACCTGTGAAGAAATGCTTACATCCCTTGTCTCTAACTTGCCTGCTGTTCTCATTCTACTCTCTCTCTCCTCTGCTTTCAATACGGTCAACCACTCCATTCTCACAAAGCAGCTCCATGATTGCCTGGGTATCTTGGAGCGGGCTCTATGGCTGACCTCCTTCCTCACTGAGCGTCCGTCTCCAGGTTATCCCGGGTTCTTTCTCCTCTCCCACCTCTCTCTCCACTTGCGGCATCCCCCAGGGCTGTACCCTTTCGCACTGGCTTTTTAACATCTATTTCACCCTGCTTGTTCGCCGTATATCCACTTTCTCCCTGCACTTCCAGTGTTATGCAGATGATGCCCAACTCTTTTTCAAACTTTCCTTTGAACCTTTTCCTAGTGCCTCTACCATTCCTGACTGCCTGACTGCCTGTCTGCTATTCAGGCTTGGTGCACCTCTAATGATCTGTCTCAATGCCAGCAAGACTGAGATCCTTCCTATTGGGATTCCTGTTCCTACTTTCCTCCCTTCTCTCTGGCCACCTTCTATGGGTTCTCCCCCTCTCCTTCCTCTGAAGCCAGAAACCTTGGTTTCATCTGTGACCCCCCCTCTCTTTCTTTCCTCGCATCCTGGACCTTGTCAAGAAGGCCCATTTCCAACTCCACCTTCTCGGGTTTTCCCCCCTTTCCTCACTTTCCCCAGAAGCTCAGTGTCTTTATAGCTCTGGTACTCTCTAGGCTGGACTATTGCAACAGCCTCTACCTTAATCTACTATCTTGCTCTCACTGCTCCCTCCAACTAATCTAGAATAGGGCTGCAAGACTTGCCCTTGGCCTCAAGCCCAGTTACTGTGTCTCTCCAGCCCTAAAATCTCTCCACTGGCTCCTGGTTGCTGCAAGGATCAAATTCAAATCCATCTGCATCATCCATAAGGCTGTCTGGGGCCTTTGACCACACTATCTACAACTTGCCCTCACCAAATACTCTCCCTCCAGATCCTCTGACTCCAACTCTCTGCTTCTCCCTATGCAGCGAGCGGGTAGCCAATCTATTTCCTTGGCTGGCTCCCTCCTCTGGAACAGCCATACCCCATCTCCTCTGTCTTGAGCCGGATCTCCTCAAATTCCGCAAGCTCCTCAAGAATACCCTCTTCTCCTTCTCCTTCTCCTTCCCCCTCTGGCTCCCATGCTAAACCCCACAGTTGGTGAGATTGATAGCCTGGGCTCCTATGTGTCCTTCTCGGTCCTTGCCTTCTGTCCAATCGCTGTCCCGACCCTCGCCCAAAACCCCCTCTGGCAAACCCATTGGCCAGGTGGAGTCAGGGCTCGGGCCTCTAGAACCTGGCATCGTTTTCCAAAACCCTCTTGGGGTCACACCTGGCGCCTATGGCGCCAGGCTCATACACCATGAAAAACATGTGCTTGGGAACTACTTAATGTGTTATCAGCCAACATGGAGGCTTCCACATAGCTTGGTTCCAAGGAACCAAACTTTGCGGTCTAGTGTTTTGGGTGTGGTAGCCTAGGGACTACTTTACCTGGACTATTTTGTTGGGGCTATTTAAACCACACCCGAGCAAGACGACACGCTTCACGTTACTTTGCAGCTCGCAACGTGACGCTCACCGTGTCCAGCTATTCCCTCCAACCTCGGAGAAGCAGAACCTGCAAGGAGACAAAAGGAACATCATTAGCAGCAGCATCTTACCTGCAGTCTTCATCTTTAGCCACTCGCAGCTACTGAGAACAGCTTCCTCGAATCTTCACGCCTCCTGGACAGAACGACCTGAAAGGGGAAGATGGAGGCAACATTAAAGAAAGCAGTAGAGACATTTGCAATTTACGAACTGCTCAAAAGGCTTACCTGGCTGGTCGACTCTCAGCTGGCACTACTCCGGACATTCCACTCACGCTGAAGAACACAGCGACCTACAAGGATGGAAAACGCAGGTTAGCAAAGGCAAGACTTCGCAGCACTGCGCATAGCGCTTACTTACCGCATGATAGTGCTCTTAATACGCCATCATTTACCAGCGGGGCTCAACCAAACCAGTTTGCCGTGCTGAAGCTCTGCATACCCAAGGGAGAAAAAGAGATATTTTAAACAAACAAAGGCATGCAGGATATAGCAACAAAACTAAAGAACAGCACTAAGATCTGAACAATATCAAATGGGCTGGCGTCAGTGAAGTAACTGGAGCGCACACGCCAATGAAAGACAACGCGGCCCTGCAGAGAAGGCAGGACGGAGAGCACGCCTAACTCTACCACAAGGCAGAACCTTCCCAGCAGACCACATCTGGGCAAAGCTGAGAAGCATACCAGGGAGTAACCCGGCTGCGTGGCGTCCCTGTGGATACCAGGTGAGCGTAACAATCGCCTTCAGCCTCTGCCCACCCCAGCACTTGCCTTTGGGCAACCACTGGCTTGTGATGTCTCACAGGCCTGCACTTATTGTACTGGCAGGTGACCACACTCCTACCAAGTGGGCACTGCTTGCACTTATCTGTTGACCTGCAATTG
The DNA here is from genome assembly GCF_040938575.1 of Ambystoma mexicanum. NCBI lineage: Eukaryota > Metazoa > Chordata > Amphibia > Caudata > Ambystomatidae > Ambystoma > Ambystoma mexicanum. The sequence continues at coordinate 412,836,219 of NC_090934.1, read as the reverse complement.
TCTGTCTGGCACACTTACCCCCCTCCTCTGTCTCTTGTATCACTCTGCACTTGCATTTTGTAAATGTTCACAAGGCCTAGTAGGACCGGCTCTGCCGTTTGTTCATCATTGTTAATTTAGCCCATTATTTGTTCCCTCCCCTTTTGAAGCACAATTCCTTGATGTCTAAGCGCCTTACAAATGCACAATGAAAAGGTCTCTAAAGTAGTGGCTTCTGATGCCTTCGTATTTGGTGCACTAAATGAGTAAATGAGTTGCATCTTCAAAATAGTTCATATTGTGCTGTTAACATATCTTTTGTTTTCCATTTTTTTCCAAGTTTATTTAACAACTGCCAGGCTATCATGCAAGTCTATGCAAAAAGGACCAGCATACTCGTCCTTGGCTCTTAAAGGGTCAAGTCTTCCGGTTTTGAGCTCTAGTTTATGGGCACTCACCATGTCGTTGGTTGTCTATGTTTAGTATCTTTTACTGCCGGCAGATAGTTCGGGAGGCTGCATTCTCGTTTTAATATTTTGTGACATTATGTCTTATTCTCTGTTCCTGTTTTGATGTTCATATTATTTGTACTACTTCGGTTTCTTTTGTTTTGTGGTACATAGTTACTTTACCAATATTTTTGTCATCTTTAGCTTGGTCTGTAGTCAATTCGCAGTTTGCTTTAGAGTGATATGTCCTTTCATTGCTTTGTGTGAAATACCCCAAATACCTTCTCATTGTAACTTTTTGAGCTCGCTATAATCAAGCTTTACCATCAAACTTTGCACTCCAAGTGCCCATCGGTGTTTTTTTTCAAATCAGTTTTCTGAGAGTTACTGTCATGCCTGTCAGATCCTCTCATGCTCATGCTCGGCACCCTGCACGTACAGCCCAGAGATCAGCCAGACCGTTTTATACTCTGTGGCGACTCTGGGGGAAGTTTTCTGGCAAACGCTTTCATTCCCGCTAATCCCTGTAAGACTTCTATCGCGCTTTTCTCTGTTGCCTACCTTCTGCCTTTCCCGAACGGGCATTCCATACCGCGCATACCGCTTACCAATTATTCCACAGGTATGCGCGAGTATCACATGATGGTACGTCATCGCACTACTCACGATCCCTCATCAGCTGACTAGCGCTACTCACGTGCCCTCATCAGCTGACTGGTACTTAAACGGAAGCCTCCCGTGATACGGCACTTCTGATCGTTGTTCTTTTGTCAGCGTTACGGAGCTCGGCATTCTACCACGCTTCCCAGCAGTTTCCAGACTGCTCTTCCTCTTGCTATCAGCCGGACCCACGCTGCAATCTACGGTCGGAACTCCAGCTAACCCAAAGCCGCGGTCCTCTGGCTCCTTGCAGCAACTCATGGCGGCTCAGCTGGTTATTCTATTCTCCACGTCCAGGGTACCGGATCCTCTCCGTTCCTCCTTCATCTTCTCCAGTTATCCTGTCTCCACAAGGGGGTGAATATAGGTGAGAACTGAGTCCTGTGTTACTCTGCAATCAGTTCCTATCCCAACCTCAACCTCCCTTAAAGGGCCCTGCCAGTCCCTGCCTATCCCGGACCTTCTTGTTCTAGGAATTCCTTAGACTTATTTCCAACCGGATATCCATCCATTTCAGCCTTCATTGCTTCAAGGATAGTGCACTGAACTTATGGACGCTATCCGGTGTGCACCAACCCGTCACTAGTGCAGCCCTTGTTCCGTTCGGGTTAGTCACCTTACTAACTTCCCTTTTCCTTTCGTTGGTTTTTGTTTTCGGATTTGGAATTCCTGGATTACAGTCCTCAGTCCATCTAGCTGCAGGTTAGTGTATTTCTAATCTAACCCATACCTAGTAATTAGTTCATGAAGAATAGTGATTAAAACTCCTTGCCTTCTTTTCAGCTGACTGGTGATATCCTTTCAATATCTGGCCCTTTCCACTAATTACTCCCTCAGGCTGTTTTTATCTAGTCTGAGAGTGACATTAGTTGGAAGGTTTTCAATCATCTAATTCCTCTTAGAAGTCATCTGGAATACATCATTGTGAGAAGCCCTCCGGGAACTCAACTTGTATCCTTTTTGTATACCTGAGTATCCTTTTTGGTGTTCCGCTAGTGTTCTAATATCTGTAGTTGTAACAGTTAACGACTTAATTGGAGCTGTAAACAAGCTACTGGTGTAATAAAAATGCCTTAACCAGGTGTGCCTTCAGCTACTCGATTTATAAGCACTATGCATGCCCTTCGCTTAAAAACAAGCATTGGCAAAGCCAACAGTTATGGTGTGTGTTAACGTATTAGGCATATGCTAGGCACTACTATTAAATGGCAATTTACATATACCATTTTCACCTGCTACTATCAATGGCCAGTTAATACCCCACCGCAGTGTCTGGCAAATGCATTTCCCGTGCTTACACAAAAGTGTTGGCATTGCCAATGCTTGTTTTTGTGTGTGGCCAGTGTGAAGCTGCTTGAGGTGCTGACACATTTCCTAAGCAGGTGTAAGTTGTATTGTGTTTTAGGTGTGTTTCAACCATTTAAAGTAGTGGTTGTATTGCTTACTACTGTTTCTGACTTTCTTTTGGAATATCATTACTTTGGGTTTTGTCTTTTTGATCCTTAAGGACATTCAACATTTGGATAGGATGTCAAAAGCCTTTTTTGTAAACCTTCTTCTATGGGTGATAGAAGGACTAGGTTGTTGGTGTAGAACAAGTTGTTTATCTTTGTCCCTCCCAACATCAGGCCTGGGGTTGATGGTTTCTCCAGGGCTATGGTTAATTCGTGTATTTATATTTTGGCGGTGTGTGGGCAGTGTGTCTGCTTACCTGCAGATATCTCGGCTGGAGCTGCGACTTGTGGAAAATGTTTTCCATTTCACTGCCTATTGGAGTAGGGAATCCTCCTTTAAAAACTCACTGGGAGCGCAGAGCGCACGCGGTGTGTGGGCAGAGTGTCTGGTGCCTCCAAGGTGCTCAAGCGCCCCCTCCCTGAAGCTACGGAGTGACTCACAGGCAGCAGAGCAAAGGTTTTCCAAGTAAGTAGGAAGCTTAAAGAAGCAGTGCAGCAACACAAAAATTATAATTGACTGACTTTCCAGTATTGTGGTAGAGGTACGTCTTTTAAAAAATATGGCTATTAAACTGCATTTGGTTCCTTGATTAAAGCTATATAGGCACGCACCAGTGTTCCCTGACTGGTGAAATGCCGGGCAAAAAGAAAACCACTAACCGCAATAGTGATTATAACATTCGGCGGCCAAAGGGAAAACCTTACGGCCCCTCTAAAGTGGAAGCCGCGGGTACAGCAGTAATGGCGGCTAAAGAAAGCTGCATTGTAATGTTTCAAAAGACACGACAAACAAGTCACCTTATGGCAAAGGGGACAATAACTTCATTTTTTAGACCAGAGACCTTTCATGAAGCACCAAATGTAATTGATATGGAAACGGAAGTCGAGGTGGAACCACAAATTTATGCAACAGTGAAGAAATGTTTTTTCCTCCTCCACACGGCAAGAAGAATTCTACCTTTCCTCTTCTTCACGCACAAAACACTCACTATCGTCGCCCTAATCCATGTCAAAAATCGACTATGCAAACAGCTTCTACCACGGAATACCAGAATACCTCCTGAAGAAACTGCAACAGATCCAAAATGCAGCAGCAAGACTACTCCTCAAACTATCCATAAGAGACCACATCACTCCAGCCCTAAAAACACTACACTGGATCCCAGTAAAACATTGCATCATCTTCAAAACAATGTGCATAACGCACAGGGCAATCAGCGGACAAGGAGCAGAATTCCTACAAAAGAAAATAAGTCTATAAACCCACGAGACCCCTCCGATCAAGCAACAAAATCCGCCTGGAACTCAAATCGTACCTTAAGAAAAAACGGAGGCACATCCTTCTACCACTTAGCCGCAAAAACCTGGAACAACATCCCAAAAGAAATAAGAAACGCTGAAGATCATCTACAATTCAGGAAATCACTAAAACCTGGCTCTTCAACACCACAGACTAAATCTGGAAACCAAAACTGGAAAAAGGTTGTCCAAACCGGAAAGGACACAGACATCCACCGACCCGAGAGGGTATCTCCAACAGCGCCTGGACGGGTGACACCGGATAGACTGGAACACAGGCGACACACACGGAAACTGAGTCAACTACCCCAGACAATCCCACCAACACTTTCGCCCCCCCCCTTAGTTACCGCCAGGTACCACAGTGGTGTTGAATTGTCGAGATATTGGCAATCACCACACTATCTGAGAGGTTGACATTGGCAGGTGCACTGGCCACAGGAGTATGAAGGGAGGACTAGGGGAGCAATGAGAGAGCTTGTTAGAGGTGGTGGCCAGAGCAGTAAGGAACCTTGTATGCCAGTCGGACCCAGATCAGGACAGAGCCGCATCAGGGGAGACTACGCAAACCGAGCGCCTCAATTCAGGATACAGACGCAAACTAACCAACCCTACTAACACTTTCCCTTTCTGCATACACCTCTCAAACTCCAAACGAGACACAACCAAAACCTACAGCACAACAAACCCCACAAACTTCACTTCATTGCAACAAAAAACAAAAACACACATAGTCTTGCACAACAGTACTCGACGACTACCGGCCGCAAACACCCCAGGCCCAGCCAACGGACCCACCGGGCTGTGGCCGCCAACATCACATCACTGCTCCCTTGCACCTTTCCTGCTTCCTCCCACTAAATCAACCCCTCCCTCCTCTTTCAGAGCGCCAGGGGACCACTTCGGTGGTGATAGTGCACGGTACAAATGTCTAAAACATTAACATGAGTGAAGGGTCACACTCAATGATTGACAATAACTCCCTCTTAGAGCTGTGTTATTCATTTCAGAATGCGGCAGCCGCATACTGCGACACTGTGCAGGTGGGGCAGATAGAATTGGCAGAGGGCCATTTAGAACTGGCAACTGGGTCGTTGTAACCAACCACTCAAGTCGGAGGCTAGCCACGTCTCTGAATCTATTAATGAAAGTGACCACAGCACAAGAAGTATTGAAGAAAGAGAAGATCAGAACGATATTATTCACCACTATCCAGTTTGCACTAAAATTGATATTGAAATCATGCGGTCAATCTCAAGAGGGTTTAAAAATTGCAAGAAACAGTCAGGAACAATGGTGTGATAAATATTGGGGTGGGTAAAAGTAAAACCTGATCAGGAGGAGTCCAAACAGAGGCTACGGTGCAAGTGCTGGAAGTTACTGATGAACTGGCTGCAGAAGAATTGCTGTCACAGAAGAAATGCCAGAAGCTTAAGCAGACAGAAAATAAGGTGGCCAGCAGTGGCCGCAATGCCAAAAACAAAAGAAACGAGGCGGTAGTTACGATAAATAAAGAGAAATCCTAAGGCGTTAGAGAATGACGAGCAAGGTCAGGAAGAGGCGAGCAAGCCGCGCTAATACACCTCCTTGGGGCTCGGACTAGTTGGGTATTGAATAATGACATCAAAGAAGCCAGTAAGATGTATCAGACAGATGTGATGGAGGGAAAGAGATAGGATTGCGTAACCATTGGATGTGGTGACGGATCAGTAGTTGAAAGGTGCTCCGCTCCAGAGCGAAATCCGATTTATCTGAAGAAGTGGGTGCAAACTGGGAAACTGCCCAAGCCAATAAAAGAAAGGTGGTGGCCATCTTAGAACGTACCACTCAACACACTATCAGTCACACGGGGAATGGAGATTATGAGGAAGAGGGGCCCAGTAGGAGTAATAGAAACAAAAGTAGCGTGGCAAGTGAAAGAGACCCCTTGAATTTTGCAATATGCTATAAAAATGTAGGCGATCAAAGTAAATGACTTTGATTTTATTGAGCCCCTTAAGCACACACATTTTGTCACTCTGGTGCATTGTAGTGACATTGATGTCCCAGTGAAAATCACATAATATGTTAAAAACTAGCAATCTAGGTTTTAACATAGATGTGGCAGCAGTGTCGAAAGGTCTCTATGTCCCTATCACACGTGCTGATAAATTAAAAATGATTAGAAAAGTGGGCAGCCAGTTGGTTACGAAGGAAGCAACCAGTATAGACCAGGACACCAGATGCACTAATGGCCTTCATGGCAATCGGATAGCCAGAAAAATAACATAAACTCTACTGGCTGGGTGATTGCTGAAAAGATAGGCTGGAAGCAGGAATCTGCATCGGACACCCCAGCTGAAAAAGGAAAGAGAGAGTATGACGTTAAGAATGGAAACTAACCAGTCCCGCACCTATCCCATAATAGCAAGGTAATTTGCCTTTAGCATGAAAGCGGGGGTGAATAAACACTCAATGGTATAGTAGTTTGAGAAACAAGTCATTGGGTGTGCTGTCGTGTAGGAAACCAAATCCTCCTTAAGAGAAACCCCCCTCCCCATATCGGAAACCAAAAAAAAAAACCAAGCAATCCACAGCGACGTTATGTGCCAAAGAAAATAAAGGTAAGTCTGTTGCACAAATCCAGGAGCGGAATCTAAGAAAACCAGAAAAAGAGCAGAGTCAAAAGGTCCAGAAAACAATTTGAGGGTTTGCCAAAGCCAACAAGGAAAATCTGATAGAAAGTCTGTGGGGAAAACTCTGGGTTTACAGCAAGACAGTACTAAGCTAATCTTATCACCTGAAGCTCCAACTGCCGACACGTAAATCAGTTGAGAAGCACTTTGACGTGAATAATGCCAGGATTTAAACGCCCGTCGCTTCCTCTTTGATCACGGCGACAGTGATGTGTGTGAATACGAGTCTGTGCAGGGTCTGCTAAGAATTTGAGTCCTTTACCTATAACTCTATCCTGCAGTTTCCAAGGAAGTTTTCAGCGGCCGACTGTCTTAGGAAAGTAACCTGCTTGGAACGAGAAGGTGCAGAGCGGGAATCCTGACAAGTGCTGAGGTGGCTATTAGGTTGTATGCCGGCGCAGTTGTCCTCGCAGGCACAGACTTCGGCTAATGGGAAGACATGAAGCTGTAAAATTTTGAGTTGGAACACAAGGGGGGGGCTATTCGCATTTATTCTCAGCTAGGGGTTCAACAGGATGCATTGTTGAGAATGATGTGATTGCGATGTAGGAAAGTTGGTTAACCACAAAGTCATTGGGACAGATATTGTGTACACCAAATAATAGCTAAAAAAGGGATAATGGGTCGTCCCTATGGTGGACTATTAGTGGGTGTCAGGAATAGTTTGAAGTTATTAAATATATACACAAAGTTAGGTGAGGGATTTCGGTGAGGAATATGTCCTTGCGGTTGATATACATAGTGAGGAAGTAGAATGATGAAGATTGCTTGTTCTAAATATCAGTGACCTCCCCCTTCCCCCCCCACCCCACCCTCACAGGTGCTAAACCTGACATCATTTTTGCATGCATATCTGATGTGCTGAGTGGCTGTTTGCTTGGGGCTAATTGGGACTATATATTGCTGGTATGGGACTTCAAAGTGAGATGTTTGTTTTGAGAAATCAGAAGATGTCTCACCACTGTCCGGGGGCAAACCATGAAACTTGCTACCAGGTGAGGGGCGTGGACATTAATAGACGGTTCCCAAGTGCTATCTTCAGGACCAAAGCCCTTCCAGTCCACCAGATAGAATAGACGTCCACAGGAAACATGAGAGCCAAGAATAGAACGGACCTCTTATTCCTCAGAATCGTCCAACTGAAGATGAGGAGGGCGTGGAGACATGTGAGGGGAGGGAATGCAGGGTTTCAGAAGTGAGGCATGAAACACCAGATGAATAAGTCAAGAAAGGGGGAGTGTCAGCCGGTATGCGGTGGTGATATCGAATTATGAAACAAATAATGAATTTTGAATGAACCCAAAACATCAATAAAATAAATAATACATTTTTTAAAAATGTACATGGGTGACAAAAGGAGCAGGCAATAAAGGTGAGAACCGTAGGCTCACTGACCAGGCCTCAGGACTACTGAACCCCTGCCCTTAACTTGTATGAGGCACATCCTGCCGTAATAGCATTTGGACCCCAGGCATGAAGACACCACCTAGGACATGGGCAACGGCTCGCCTGAGGGGAACGCAGACGGCTGCCCAGGCAGCCCCACAAACTGCCCAGCGCTGACCAGGTACTGCCAAACCTCTCCGCTCAGACACCTTGTGGCCCCCACGCCCCCATCACTAACCTCAAGGACACCTGCCTGACCGAGAGGCCTCTCCGCCGGACCCCTGGCAATACAGAATCCGCCAGGGCACAGCGCCCCACAGTAAATTCAGAGGTGGTAAGGTGCCTACTGGGGCCCCCTGCCCCAGCGGCGGCAACACCTTAGTCATGGGCGCCATCACTCCACAAGGACCCGAATAACCTACATCTGGCCTATGCCCACCTAAGGAGACCAGGCCCACATAAAAAAACACTGGTGTCTGGTCATTGCGCTCCCCGCCTCCCCTCCACCCCCCAGGAGGGATCGACGAAGGACTGGTCTACACACCACTCAACAACCTGTGACGCAACTATCAGTGACACTACAGGGTCTCCCCCAATACTGGATACCTCGCACGGTCTGGACCGGACTGGCAAGAAGGACCGGTACCACCTCCTACCAGCGACCCACATACAGAGTGAGAGCGTTGCTTGGCACTGATCCAGAGACTAAAACGGACACACCAGCCTAAACTCTTCCCGTCTCCGCAACAAGCACGATGGGTAAGGACAAGAGCAAGCGACAGAATCTGCAGAGCAAAATGTACCGCTTCACGGTTGCCATCCCCCCAAGCTCTACACCGCAACCCCATAGGCATTGAAGACCCAGGTGATGGGACTCAAGACGCTGCCATCTCTCTCTCAGATGTTATGAGGGCGATTGGCGACTTGAGGACATCCTTAGAACTAACGATAGGGGGCCTGTCTACAGAAGTGTCCTTCCTCCGCCAGGACCTCCACAACTTAGCGTCTAGAGTTGGGGAGTCGGAGCAAAGAATATCAGACACGGAACACTCGCTCAGAGAAATGGAAAACAACTTGTCTCAATCTCCCAGAAGGTTGATCAACTCGAATACTGCGTAAAAGATAGTGAAGGAAGGGCGCGACGAAATAACCTAAGGATCCTAGGGATCCCGCAGAAAGAAGAGGGCCCTAGTGTAGAACTCCTCCTTGAGGACTGGCTTTCCCATCTCTTCGCCCCCAAAAAGCTGATTGAACGGGCGCACAGGGTCCCCACTGGGCGGCCCGTCGCAGGTGCCCCACCGCGGTCAATTATTGCACGTCTCCTAAACTTCAGAGACAGGGATGCTATCCTCCATATGGACCACGCCACGGGGGCTGTCACATATAATGGTTACTGCAGAGACCGCCGCACACTGACTCCTGTGCTGTCTCAGCACCCATTAAAGGGGAGTGTTACCAGCAGCCACTGCCTTTAGGATGTGTTTTTCGCTAACACAGTTCGGGCTAGCGCCCACAATGGTTGACGTTCTGGTTAGGCGCCCCTTTGGCGCTTGGTTTGGGTTACAGGTGCTTATGGTCGGGGAGGAAGAACAAGGTGGAGGGATGGGGTAGATGTTCTTTTTGGAAGCTGTTGATGCAAGTACTCTTACTGCTCAAGGAAGGGCACTGGGCAGGATTATTGTGGGTCACGTCACAAATCTGGGAGGACCTGGATGGGTTGGATACCAGCGGCCCCAAACTCCGCCACCCCCCCCCCCCGGCAAATGCAACCACCACACACATACCAATGGTGCATGACAATCACATGACACTCCTCACATGGAACGTAAACGGACTGGGCTCTGGGGTGAGAGGCAGTTAGTTCTCCAACAACTAAATAAATATGCGCCGGACATAGCTCACCTGACTGAGTCGCACGTCATGGGCACAGAAAACAAATTCTTCAGGAAGTCCAACTATGCAACCACCTTTCACACAGGGTTCTTCACAGGTTCCTGGGGTACCATGATCCTTTTGCACAAAAGGGTCCCATTCCAACTGAAAGGGCTCCATGCAGACTGGAGGGGGCGCTTCGTAGTGGTCACGGGCTATATCGGGAATGCCTCCTGGGGTATTGTGCCAGTTTATGCCCCTCGACACTGATGCACAAGTTCCTTAACCTCCAGGAGGTGATGATGGCACAACGGGCTGACAACTGGGTACTAGGTGGGGACTTTAAAGAAGTGATGGACGTGCGCATGGATAGAACACACTTGGGTAACAGGAATCCCGATACACACACTAAGCTCCACTCCTTCGCCATGGCACTAGGGTGGGTGGACGCGTGGCGCACTCTTCACCCCACACAATCGGGGTATTCCTTCTTTTCCAACGCCCACCTATCTTGCCAGGGGTATTTTGGACCACTCCCCCCCCCCCCCCTCCACCCTTATGCTTACCATGAAACAGGCTCGAACTAAATCCATATTGCATTGCATATTACCCGAGCGTCCCTGAGGTGTGCCAGGCCCTTGCGCAAAAAAACACTGAATACTTCTCCTTCAACGAAGGCTCGGTAGACAGCCCCGTAACGCTCTGGGAAGGATATAAGGCGGTGCTCCGGTGTGAGGCCCTCTGGTCACAACACACCGTCTGCGTCAAACTCTGGACATAGTTCCATAGGTCTAGGGCTATTAGTTTTAAGATTAAAATCGCCCAGGACAATCAAATTTGTATATTTTAGCTGAAATTCGGCCACTAAGTCAACAAAATGGATCATGAAACCCAGTGTAAGACACAGGTGGGCGATAAACAAGAAGATGATGGCAGGTTATATGTAGAGTGCTTATACATTTAACCAATAAAGCTTCCATGCTTAATTCATGGTTAAGGGTAAGTCTATAGATAATATATTCAGATTTAAAAATGACTGTCAAGCCGCCACCCACTTGTGCTGGTCGTCGATCGAGATTGATTAACTTGTAATCATTAGGTATTGCTTGTACTAATCCGGGCCATCAATATCTCGAAGCCATGTCTCTGGATGCAGAGAAACTCTGGCAGACGGTCTGTCACAAGGTCGTAGACCTCAGCAGTGTGGGCCGGATGGGAGCGCGTCTTGAGCAGCATCAGCACTGCATCTTTGGTACTGGTATTGGCAGATTGTATGGGTGGAGATTGGCTTTTACAGGGTGTGGCTGGTTCTGGTGCCTTGTTCCATCCCCTAGGGAGGATGGTGTGTGAGGGTGCAAGATCCAAATTGGAACTTCTACTAAATTTCAGGCTAGCATCCTGCACATCCGGGTCACGAACGAGCACAGACATGCTCGCCTTAAGCGCGCCGACGGTGTGCCTGCTCCGCCTGTCCGCTGCACGGGCATATGCACCGGCACATAAATGCAGAGCCCAACTGCAAGTGAGGCGAGATCCGCCAACTGGCAGAAACAGAAAGAGGACAGGCCGCCTAGCGCTGTCCTAATAACGTTAAACACATGTGAATAAATGTAGTTGAAGCAGCAGTTTAGCAATTAGTCAGTCAGTAGTAGTAAAAGCGTGTAATAAAAACATGAAATGCAGTTCTAAAAGAAAGAGAGGCTTTATAATGGCAATCCAGCTCGGACAACCTCACCTCTCTTCTTCTCGCAGGCGTGTGTACTGGCACATAAATACCAAGCGGAACATTTAGATTCAATTTATGCAAACCGTTGTTCAGAGCAGAACCTGCGCGTTAACGCCAAGAGAATGAAACAACCACACATAATGTAAATTGAACTATACATAATATTTTTGCAATGAAAAAAGGGGAAATAGTTCTTTTTGCATATTGGAGAATTTAGCGACGTGCTAAAATGCCATTTTGACCTAAAGAGTGGACAGAATACCTTGTTCCGTATACCGCGCCATATTTAAAATATTGTGTGTGTAACTTGCAGTTTATTTATTTTATAAGTCTACTAATAATTTGGTGTTTTGGGTAAGTCGGAATGAGTAAAGGTTGGGATTTATGGCCTGTATTGATTATTGACATTGTTATGGGTTGTTGGTTGGAGTATATTGTGACGATTGCTCATAGATGAGACAAAAGCACAATCTGCAGATATGCAGGCTAGTGCTATCTAAACCACTTTGTCCCATGAAATCTCGGGGTGTGCAATCAAGGTTGAACATTTTCCATGGTTAATTGGTTCGTTTTTCTATAGATAATAGTCCCAGTTCCGTTACAATGCCATCTGTCTGTTGTCCCATTTCTGAGTCACTTTATCCATACCTTTGGGAGCTATACCGACTTCTCAGTGCTAACTTTTCATGCACATCGTAGTCTAAAATAGTACTCCACGTTGTCTGTGTGTGATTTGTGTTCGTTATTCTGTTTAATCCAGTGCAGAATGACAACATAAATTAGAATAAAGAACGGATACTAAAATCTATCTTGAATCTGTTCTCTACACAGATATATTGTACCGTTCTGCCATAGTTTCCAGCTGCCATGGGATGGCTTTTTCAACCAGCAATGGCAGATGCGCCTAACCGCATCGTTCAGAATCACCATCATGTGGAACGATAGACGGGACCGTTATGCCCTTTGGTGGTACCAGCGACGAGGAGCAACCTGTCATCGTTTACGCTGTAGCAAGAATCTGATGCATCGAATCCACATCTTATCCCGAAAGAAACACCAAGTGCGTCGTTTTAAACTTTTACCACTCAAGCCTTAGGACACACGACTATTGGTGGTTCATCGCAATCAGTGGATCTCAACGTGGTTTTTGGAGCGTTCTTTGATAAATAAGAGCACTTGCGAAATTGCAGATTTATGTTTTCTGTAAAATTATTGGTAGCAAATTTGATTTTGGGGCGAGCTGTGTGGTGTGTTGATCTTCTGTGTTCTGCATCAACTGACGTTACTACGTGGGTGATGACTGGGCGCTTTTGGCTACGCTGCCCACTAACATCATGAAAATAGGTGGAGCATATTGTTTGGAATAGTGATGTTAGCTTCAGGGGGATATGATATAGTGCCGCTGGGGCACTCGACCTTAGTCCGATGCAGCAACGGATAAGATTATCACAAGATAGCCATGTCCGTCTCCTTGTTTTTGCATGTGTAAAAGTGAGGAAAACTAAGGTAAGATGCATAGGAAAGTATTTTACGATCGATCACTGTATGCTGAAAAACACATGCCCGAACGATCAGGACAATAATATTTTTGAGCGCACTATCCTTTAACATCGGGTGACAAAGAAGATATTAAGGATGAGACCCTGAAATGAGTTCCCGGGTCCCAATGAACTAGACAATATTGTCTTGAAAAACAACCCAGAAAGCTGAGCAGAGATACTAATGGTATTGTTTTTCAAAGTATTTAGAGAAGGGGCTATGCCAGTATCCTGGCGTCAAGTGATATTCGTACCAGTTTATAAAAAAAGGGTTACGGACTTCACCCGAGGACTATCGATTGTTATCGTTGTTAAGTGTATCTGGTAAAATATTTGCATCATTTGTATTAAGGAGATTGCAAGCAAAACGATGCAAATATTCTTGACACATACCAGACGGGCTTCCGAATTGGTTCATCTACGGTCCACAATCTATATATAACGGATAAACTGACAAGGAGAGCCTACAGGCAGGGTGAGCAGTCTGTATATGTTGTGCTAGTCGATTTTTAAGGAAGCGTTTGATTCCATAAGATGTGATAAATTGTGGGAAAAATTGTAAATCTAATGGGTGTTTTAGTGATTTTTTTTATGTATGATTCAACAACTTCATTGGGCTGCCCAGGTATGTCTCAAACCTTATAACACAGGGGCATCAACCCGTATAATTGGAGGTTAATGCCCCTGTCCTAACTGTCGGGTTAAACAGGGTTGTGTACTTGCCCCCCCCTTGCTATTTCCTCTTTACATCGCTGACCTTCCGTCCCGTTTGATAGAGGTGTCAAATCTCCCTCCAAGAATAGCGCATAAGGCGGTAAATAGCATGGCATATGTGGATGATTTAGTCATCTATGACCATATACGTACTTTGGTATGACCAAGAGTGTTGCTGAACTCTGGAAATCTGCATCGTAAAATGCATTGGATATTAACATGGGGGGGGGGGACTAACGTAATGCATTTGTATGTGTGCCCATTAATAATTCTGCCTGTGGGCCCATTGGAGTAGGTAACTAGTTACAAATATCTAGGGATTGAAGTCAATACTGGCAAACCCTACGCAGAATTAAGGAACGCAAATGAAATCGAGGCCATATTGCTTACTTCTCTTATTGCCAATTTTAGTAAGCAATAATGAGGCTATTTGTTGAGGGGCACACTCATGCTGTATAAGCAGTTGTTCTGTTCGACTGCGTTATACGGTTATGCAGCCCTGATGGCTAACCCGTCCTCCTTTTTCCACAACCTTGAAGGCTGCTTTTGGAAAAGAGTATTATCCCAATTGAAGTATTGCGGCTAACACTGGGCCTTATGTCCCTGACTGGAATGGCCTGGAAGAGACAAGGAGCACTGTATATTAGATCTTTAAAAAACCTACTGTGTCCAGTCTTGAGAACATTGGGACATATAATGAAGGCAAACACTGTAAATCCTTCTAGGAAATGCATAGAAGCTATCTACGTGAAGATTGGGTGGTCTCCAGATTGGATGGAGGGACTCCGCATCATGAGTGGTTTTGTAAAGAAGCTCGAGAGATGGGATTGGTGTAGTAATTACGACCATCTCTCGGCATATGCGTCATAAAAAAAATGTGTATGTGGCCCGCAAGTACAAAGTGCTCCAACCACATCTGGCATGCAGTCCATCTTCTTCGGTGCGCCAATTTTTATTATTATTGCTGTGAAAACCCTGAGGATGTTTTTTATTTTGTATTTTATTGAATTTATATAGCCCTTTAATCCAAAGTGCTTTAAATGAGAACAAGTAAAATACAACAAGCATAGGATGACAATTGAATCACAACTCCAGCAGTATAAAGAACAATTTACAATATTGCAGAGGTGAGGAGGGAGGAGGGAGTAGGGAGGGGCAGAGGTGTGCAAGGGACTGGTAGATGTTAGTAGCCGTACGAGCGAGAGTAAGAAGGTGAGGAAGAAGAGAGGAAAAAGTAAGACTAGATGAGAGCAGGGGGTAGGGAGGAAGGAGGTAGCTAGGATGGAGAGGGTAAGGAAGAGCAGGAGTAAGAGGGGTAGGGAGAAGGAGAGGAAACGAAGGGTGTTAGGAAGGTGAGTGAAAAAGATAAGATTTTAGAGAAGAGTGAAAGGAAGGGTAGGAGGGAGAAGAGCAGATGTGAAGGGGGAGGCGGTTCCACTGGAAGGGAGCAAGGAGTTGGAAAGAGCGGAAGTGGGAGGGGGCGCAGGATGGTGGAGTAGGAGAGAGTAGGAAAAGATTAGCAGGGCGGAGAGAACGAGAAGGGGTATAGAAAGTAAGAAGGGAGGAGAGGTGGGGGGGGGGCAAGACCATAGAGGGATTTGAAGACCAGACAGAGGAACTTGAATTTGAGCTGGGAGCGAAAAGCGAGCCAAATTAGAGAGGTGAGAGAAGAGGAGATGGAATCAAGAGGTGAGAGAAGGCATAGGGAGCGGATGGCAGAGTGGTTGGCAGATTTGAGAGGGGAGAGTTAAGAGGAGAGGAGTCCAAAGAGAAGGAAGGAAAAGTAGAAGAGTCTGGAGAAGATGAGGGAGGTAATTAAAAGTTTATTAACGTGAAAGGTAAGGAGGGATCGAATTTTACGAATGTTGTAGAGGTGAAAGCGACAGGACTTTTACTAGTCAATCCCCAGGGATCCCGTATTCGGGTGGACAGGGAAGGGCCATCGCAATTGGATTCCGACCCTGGGGGTGAACAAGCAAGGGGGGGAAAATCACCTTGGTAGAGTGTCCCTGGGGAGTTGAGAAGAAACGCAGGAAGGTGAGACATGGTATCACCTCCCCATTTCCTGACAGTAGTTTGCCCCACATTCCCTCTACCTTTATGGGATACTACAACTCCCATAGTTCCCCTCCTTTCTTTATCAGCCCAATTACTGAGACGAGGAAGAGGAAGACTGAGACTAGGAATATTACCACGAGTGATAATCAATGGCTCTGTCCCACTAATGAGACCAGACAGGGTCAGGCACTCAGTCACAATCACACACACCTGAAACTCATTGACGGCTACCCAGAGTATAAAATGCAGAGCATATAAGGACAAAGAGAGCGAGACCGGGTAAGAGAAGGAGAAGCTCAGCAAGGGCTGTTGAACACCAGGCTGCGGATAACAGAAGCCTGAGACGCTGACATATTGCGAGCAAGAGCAAAAGAAAGCAAGGCTTGTGAGTCATATTTCCAAGAAGTCAAAGAGGTGTTGAGAGGAAAGCCAAGCAGGTGGAGGACATTTTTCTTTGATTTGCCTAAAGCTTACTCTTTTTTTCCCCAAGAGAAACCGGAGTGCCCAGGAAGGTCTGAGAAGGAAAGGGGAGAGACCCTGACCTCTGAAGCGGTAGCAGCCAAGAGCCAGTTACAGTCTATCACAGGTGGTGAGTTCTTGAATGAAGGGAGAGCCCGGTTTGTGAAGACGCAAATGTTAACAATGTTGCGAGCAAGCCAGCACGTCTGAAGGCAGACACGCGAAGCGAAAGATACGATTGTGTTTTTTTTTTTAAAAGAAATTTTTGTGTTCTAGTCAACAAACTGACTTTTCACAACAATTAATTTACATAGCAAAGAAATAAAAACGTTTTCTACAACTTTTTTATAAAAACCTCTTTTTATTGGGATTTTAACATAGTAGACGTGATAGAAACTTTGCATTCATCATATTCGTTTAGTACAGCCGAGACAATATTCACCTATTTGCATTCTGAGAGAGTCTTTCCCTCTTCCAATTCCCACCCATCCCCCAACCTCAGCTTAATCGTCCTCCTCCCCTCTAATTCACTATGGTTTGGTGTGTGCTGCTGTGGTCTATGTCTCGTTTCGTGGTGTGGCATTCCTGTAGATTAGGTGTATACCCTCCTACCCCCTCACTGCTCTGTGTATGGGTCGATTATTTACCGGAATCTGGTCGCTCTGGCCGGATTGTTTGTCAATTGTCTCATATATGCCACTCCTTCTAATAGGCATGTGTTTGATAGGAGTGTGGCCCGCTCGTTGGCCGAGGGTGGGGCTTTAGCTTTCCAGTGGATGATAGTTTTCTTGCCTTGAATAGGATAAGGCTAATGAGTTTGCGGGTTAAGGTGTCTGTGTGCCATTCATCTGAGTCGGCCCCCAGTAGCATAACCTCGGGTGTGAAGGTGACATCCGCTCCTTAAAGTCTGTCACTTGTTTATGTGCTTCCTTTCAGTAGGATATATCCTCAGGGCACTGCCACATTATATGACTTGGTGCACCTAATGCGCCACAGCCCCTTCAGCATTCTTTGGAAAGGGCGATCTCCATCTTGTGGAGCTTGGCAGGGGTGTGGTATAGTCGTTGCAGTATTTTGAATTGGGTTTCTCTATTTCTGAGATTCACTGAAGTTGGCAGTATAGCGGTGTAATAGTCTAGGATGTCTGGTATGCCGATTTTGGGCCCCTAGGTCTTCGGACCAGGACATTGCCAGTGTATGTTTCCTGCCTAAATTTCTGAGGATCGCCATCAGATAAAAGGTGCAGAGATGAAGGAAGGACTCTAGGTGTAATTCCATCTCTTTCTCACATGGGGCCGGGGCCCGGAGATGGTATTCGTGCGTTGTGTGGGCACGTGTCGTGGTTTGTATTGTTTAAGTTAGCCAGTCTCCCGGCTCTAGTCCCAGCTTCCTGCGTGCAGCCTGGAACTGCAAGAGTGTCCCCTCTCCGCTAATATCCATCAGCCTTATGTCTGCCCATTCCTGCTATTGTTTGCGGTGTAGTTTCTGTGGCACCCAGTAGGAAAGGATTGCCTGTAGGCTGGACCATAGTGGTGCGCTCTGGGTTGGTATCCCCTGTGTGGCCCTCAGTTTGTGCCAGTGAGCAATCGGGGGCCCTAAAATCGGGTGCCTTTTGACTTTTGCCAGGAGTCTTTTCGGGGGTATGGCCATGACTTCGACTGGAGTTGGCGGTTTCAGTAGGGCTATTTCCATTGCCCTCCAGCTTGAGTCAGTTGCTTCTAGCCAGCGCTTCATCCAGCAGATCTGCGCCGCTTGGTAGTAGGCTCTTCGGGATGTTGCCGCAAGCCTGCCATTTGGCTTGGCCGTCTGCAGTACCGGGAGGCAGACTCGTGTCTTCCCCCCTTCCAGATGAATTTGGCGATTGCTTTGTCTAGGTCTTTCATTGACTTGGGCGTGGGGCTGACTGGAATCAGGATTGCGATATAGATCAGTTTGGGGAACAAGTTCACTTTCAGTGCATTTATTCTCCCTGTCAGGAAGAGGCCAAGAGTGTCACATCTGCAGAGATCATGACAGATGTTTCCCGGAGGTTGTCTACTGAGGCGCTTACATTTATGCCCAGCTATTTAATATGCTGTCATTGAAATGCGAATGAGGTCACCCCCCAGGCTGGCACGGGATGTCTTGTCGGAGGGGCATGACCTCAGATTTGCTCCAGTTGATCAGGTAGCCTGCCATCGGGCCAATCTCTAGCAATATCGCTCAAATGTGTGGTAGAGCGGTGCGACCATTGCTTATGTAGAGCAGCATGTCGTCTGCATTGAGGGAGATACAGTGTTCCTGCCTGTCTTGTTGTATGCCTGCCCAACCGTCGTCCGCTCAGAGTTTTATCACTATTGGCTCTATATATAGGGCGTTCAGCGAGGGCGACAGTGGGCATCCTTGGTGTGTGCCTGACTGTAGTTCAAAAGCATGGTATGTGATGCCGTTTGTGACTTCAGAGTCGGGTGGGCATGTGTATAGCAATTTGATCATTCGGACAAGGTGAGGGGGGGAAAGCCATATCTGGGCAAGACCCAGAATATTAATTCTTGCTGCACCTTGTCGAACACTTTTTCTGTGACAACTGCCAAGATTATATCCTCGGTCTCTATCTCCGGCGATCAGACGCAGTAGGTGTCGGATGTTGTTGCTCGAGTGTTGATTGTGAATGAACCCTGTCTGGTCTTTATGTATAATAAATGGGAGGCTGTTTTTGATGCGTTGTGCCAGGCACTTCGCCAGTATCTTGGGTCTGCATTTATTAGAGATATAGGCCTGTAGGAGCCACAGAGTTCAGGATCCCTCCCGCCCTTGTGAAATACAATTATGTAAGCCGCGAGCATTGATTGCGGGAGCCGGCCCAGGGAGACTGCTTCATTGAATACCTCCTCTAGTCTGGGCACCAACTCTTCTCCCATGCTTTTATATAGATCAATGGGGATCCCGTCAGGGCAGATGCTTTCCCTGCTGTGAGTGCTGCTATGGCTCTTGTAATTTCTGCTCCCGTAATACGGGCTTCTAGTGCTGCCGTGTGGTCTGGTGAAATCGTTGGTATCACTATGGAGTCTAGAAAAGTCCCAATGTCCGGGGCTGTGCATGCATCTGATGCTGTGTAAAGGTCTTGATAAAATTCAGAAAATCAAGCATTGATTCTGTTGTCGCTGACCAGGAGGGTGCCGGCCTTATCCCTGACTGAGGCAATGGCTTGCGTTGCCTGTCTCTGCTTCAGAGCTGGGGCCCTCGGCTGCATCGATTTGTCGCTCTCTTTGTAGTATGCTTGCACCAGCTGTTGTGTGATTTCTGGGCCTTTTTCAGAAGTTATTTGTCTGATCTTGCCCCTCAGTTTGATCAGCTCTGGCCTTAGCTGCTTACTCCTTGTCCCTTTGTGGCACTTTTCCACCCTCTTGAGTTCTGCCGTAAATTGGGTCTCTGCATCACCCCACGCTTTGCGTTTATGTCCACAGCGCGAAGCGCATTCACCTTGTAGGGAGGCCTTAAAAGCGTCCCATCACCCATAAGCTGTGTAATTTTGCACCAGATTGTTTTCCCAAAATCCTTCAGCGTTGTCTGCTAGTTGCTCTATGAAGTCAGGGTACTGTAGTATTCACAAGTTTAGTCTCCATGGGGAGGTGGGGGTGGCTGCGTACCATGTCTGGGAGGTTAATAAGCAGTAGGACCGGGGCGTGGTCAGAGAGTGTGGATGGGAGGATTGTGCACTCCGCGACTAGGTGGAGTGTGTTGGCTGGGGTCATCCAGTAGTCGAGCCGTGAGAAGCTATTGTGTGGGTGCGAGTAAAACGTGAAATCTTGGCTCTGTCCGTGTGTACTTTGCCAAATATCTTTTAGGCGGATGTCTGTCATTAATGTTCGGAGGGCTGTCCGTTTCTTTAAGGTAGTGGGGGTTCCCCCTGTTATGCATTGGCGATCGAGGAGATGGTTGAGGGCTATATTGAGGTCACCTCTTATTAGTGTAATACTGCCCATATATTTGGTGCATGCTGCAAAAGTGCAAGTAAGAATGACAGAGTGTTCGTATTGGGGGCATACACATTGAGCAGAGTGATGGGGTGCTGTTGGAGAATGCCCTGGGCCAGTATATACCTACTCTCCTTGTCTGTGCAGATATTTTTGATCTGGAATGGAACCTGCTTGTTAATGAGTATGGAGACACCCCTCTTTCTGTGGTGCGGGGAGTGTATTGTGGTTCCCACCCATCCCTGCTGCAGTTTTCGGGATTCATCTTACCCCAGATGAGTTTCCTGGAGGGAAATTATATCCCATTGGAGGTCTCGCATCCTGTTGAGCATTCTTCTCCGCTTGATCGGGTGACCCAGACGTTGTATGTTAAGTGTCACTAATGTAATATGGCCCATTTTGTGTTTTTTTTTGGTTGGTCTGGTGCAGTATCTGTTGTGAGCATTCTGGGGGTTACCTATGTAAGGGCTACTAGTAGTAGTGGAGCATTGACCATGTTTACCTCTTGGAGCAGACTTCCCAAATGGGCCTCAACTTGAGCCCTGCTTAAACCTTAAAACGAGACCATAACTGAAATGTTGGGCTATCCTGTTTAACCACCAATTCCCAACACTTGGCAACTGTGCCCGCAAAGAGGGGCTAGGGGAGTCCATTATTGAACTGGGCCCCAGGCCCTCCTGCCGCACCCCGCTCGGGATGCCTTTCGCAGCCATATGCTCCCCTCGAGGTGCCGGGCTGCCTCGGTTGGTTAGGAGCCGCTGTCCAAGGTCCAGTCTTTCGCTGTTCGTTTGTCATATGGAGGTAATTTCATTGCGACTGGGGTGCATGGATCTAGGGTGTCTGAGCGTTTCTGGGTTCTGACGCATGGGGGAGTGCGTGCTGATGGAAAGTGCAATGTAGTTTGGTGCATTTCGATCGCTGTTATCTGCAGGTCGACCCCCAGCCCTTGGGCCTTCTGCCTCCCTTGTTTCATTTTCCACTCAATTATTGCCTCTTAAGGCTGGTTGTGGGTTATAGTCCGGTCGGTGGGTATCTGATGATGTTTTTTCAAAGTCGGAGGTGACCAGGTCGCGCTGCCCGAGGAAGCGCCATGCCTCTTCCAGGTCCTCAAATGCATGCCATTGTTTATCGAGCTGTATGACCAACTTGCTGGAAATTTTAGATGGTGTCGGTGGTCCCGATGCCTTTAGTGCTTTGAAGGTCGGGTTGAAGTTCTTGCGTCGTCTGGAGACTTCCATAGAATAGTCATTAAAGATCTTTGCCTGCCTCTGCTGTTCGTATTGGGGCCCATCGCAGTATAGGCTTTTAAGATGCCCATCTTGTGTTGAAAGTTGAGGAGGAGCATGGTTATGATCCTCGGACGTTCATTTGGTGGTGGTTTTGGGAACGGTGCCCGGTGCACTCTTTTGATGTATAGATCTCTCTCTCGCATTTTCTATCTTCAAGGTGTCGCAGAGGAAGTTGTAGATATAGTTTTCCAAATGCGGCCCCTCAGTGTTGTCTGGAAGGCTGTCCACCCGCAGATTATTGCTTCGGGAGTGATTTTTCTTGATCATCGTCTGGGGAGGATAGCTTGGTGGCAACGTGCTTGCCTTGGAAGCAAGAAGACACGGAGCAACACAGGTTCGATCCCCGGGTCCGAGCTTAGAAACCTCTGGGCATGTATTATAAATAACCTATCATCATTTTTTTTCTTTTTTTTATTTATTTTTTTTCTTTTGCATCTCCCGGATGACCCCATCTAGGTCTGTCGACATAGTCATCTGGTTGTCCTCAATGGCGCTAATTTGCTGCTCATTGTCTGTGATTCTCACTGCTTCGGTGGCCATGCGGGTCTGCACGTCTTGCAAGTCTCTTTTAATGTCCAGCATGGTGGTTTTAGTCTCCTGGGTCTGCTGCCCTATTCTATGCATTTCTGCCAGAATGGCCTGGAGTTGTGCCTGGACGTCATCTCTATTTTGTTGCGGTGGACCTGCTTGGCAGGTTGTGTGGTGCGGGTTGGGGTGGGTCCTCGAGATCTGTGGTCTGGTCTGCTTGGTGCATGCCCTTCCGATCGGCCTCACTCTGCCGCCCTTGGAGCATCTTGTCTGCCTTGGTGTGCAGCTCCTTTGCCAGTTGTGCTTGGAAGAACCTGAGGCACGTGCCCAGGTGTAGTTCTCTCCCCTCCCCTTCCACCCCGGGGACGTTGTGTGGCTAAGACTCCTGTGGGCAATGCTGTTGGTTCTGTTAGCTCCAGGGTAGTTGTGTTCCGTGTGTCGACTGTTCCGGACGGGTGAGTTCGTGGGGTTCGGTGGTGCCCGGATATGCCCCCAAGTTGTATGGGTCAGTCGTTGGTGCCCTATGGCCTCCTGTCCGCCTCTGGTCGCTGGTCGAGCGGTGGTGAGCCCCAGCTTCCATAGGGGCAAGGCAGGCGAGGATTTGGGTCCTCCCTGCTGTCCTGCAAGGATACAGTGCTTTGCTTGGTGCTGGGCCCCCTCAGCGCTCTCTGTAGTGGTTGTGTGCCCAGCTTGCTCTTCCTCCTGCGGAGCTGCCTGCCCGTGCTGCAGCGGCAGTTGTGGGGCGTCTGGCCTTGTATGGGGCACCACAGAGGGCGCTCACTTCTGGGCGGCACAGGCTCCGCCACAACTCTATCTTCGGGGGTTGGTTTTCACTCTTGCCGAGGGGCTTTGCCCCTTTCTGGGTGTTGGGACATCTCGCTGTGCTTCCCGGCGGTTGTTCAGTTCGTTCCGGTGGGGCCTCTGTGTTGCCCTATGGAGGTGCGGCTCTATTATTAATTGTAGGGCCCTCTGAGCCTTTCGGGGTAGAGAGTGTGCTGTTGGAGGTGGGTCTCTCCTTCTGGCACTTTCTTGCCTTGGTGTTTGTATTTGGTATGGGTCAGTGCCACCTGTCGGGACGGGGAGGGACTGCGCCGCTGTGTTGGTGTGCTTGCTGTGGGTTACAGATGTCGCTTGAGCTCCGTGTTTGTAGTGCCTTGCCTGTACATGGTGAGAGATGAGGTCTGTGGTTTGCCGTCAGTATATGGGTATGGGGCCTGCTCTACGTTCATGGGTTGCGCTGGGTGCTTCTGGGGGTGGCACTTGACTAAGCCAGGTGCACCTCAGTGCTCTAAGTCCTCAGCCCGCAACGCTGCTCCATGTGTAGTCTTTGCTCTTGGGAGGGGGGGGGGGTCCGCATGCTGCAGGCTGCCTCCGTGGGGCCAGCGGGGTGTTTGCTTGCCGGGGTGTTCCGGCTCCCCACTGGCAGTACTTGGGGATTTTTGCACCCCCTCAACCCCCCGTCAGCCCCACTTCACTTGCACTTACTTGAATTGCCGTCCCTGGCGGCGTCTGGCCTTCTCTCGTTGCTGCACTGACTCCTGGCGTTGGTGCCGGTCTTGTAGGGGCTGTGGTCACCCGACGGCGAGTCTCCTTCTTCGATGCGGGGCCTCAGGTTGCTGTGTCCAAGTCACCACATGGTCCGCTCTGCCTGGGCTACCGCTGGGGGTGGGTGGCTTCTGTTTGCAGTGGGTGTTGTTGGCGCCTCCCGTGGGACCCGAGAGCCAGTGCCTTTTGATGGGTTTCCTAATTGCTCATCTACCCTATGCCAGAATGTGCTTTTTCCCCTTTGTAATCGAGGGGGCCCCTGCCCGTCGCTCTCTGGCGTTACTCTGGGGTTCTGGCGCTTCTCCTCCTTTCGTGCTGAGGCTAGGGGATCCGGTGCCACCGGCGCTGTGTTGGAGTCTCTCCGCCCGCACTTCGTGGCCACCGGTTATGGCAGGCTGCTCTCTAGCACTCGGAGGCACTGCTGTAGGCCGCCAGTTCCGAACTTGGATTCCTCCCCTCTGTTTTCCTCGGTTGTTGCACCCTTATGATCCAGCTTACATCGGGCAGTATATTCCTCCATTTTCATAGCGTTTTATGTCATATGGACGCTTTTATCTGCAGCTCCGCTCCATCGATGGCAGGAGCGCTGTCCGCCCACGTCCATCTTGCCTGGACCCTCTAGCGCCCTCCCCACCCCTGTTTTATACAACTTTATCTCCAAACATCATATTCCTTTCTGTTTCACCAACTTCAATTCATTTAATAATCCCAAGAGTTCCAGTAATAGGAAAGTTTCCTTCCATGCAGTTAAGTTTCATTCACACCTCTTCGTGTGGAGCCATTTTTCCTGGTGTACAAAACGCACAAAATATTTTTGCATGAGTGCTGTAGTGGAGCTACAAGTAAATATTTCATATCTTGAGGTATTCCTTCCTCACAGAGAGCACAGTAACCATCCCAAGGCTCCATGTTATACTGTATCCTCGTAATTTCCCTAGTCGCAGTTCTATTTAGACGGAACCTCAGGAGTTCTGGTCTCCATCTGGGGTCTCAGAATCTTTGTATATATGGCAGGATATAACCTCTCGGGTTTTTCACGTATGTGAAAAGCGTTGCACAATCTTATTTCTATGAAGCTTGCCCATGTCAAAATCCAGTCTGTTTGCAACAAGGCACGCTTCACTTTGTCCGTGTTTACCACAAGCACAGTCTCTGATTGTTCACATTTCAACAAGATTCCACATATGTCAGTTTTAAATATGTCAGATAATCGCAGTTACCCTGATTCAGATTTTCTCTTATATCCTCGTACAGAGAATTCTTTCCCGATAACACCACCTGTCTATAAAGTGAAAGCAACTTCTAGTCCAAATACACACGTAATGATTGTATTCCCAACTCCTAATGTAACCGGGCCATTGGAAGACACCTTGGAAGACTCGACACCTTCTTCCACTAAAGCCCCTCGAAACTTACCCTGTTCACTCTACATTCAATGTAATTGGTTTATAGTCATTTGGTCGAAAACAAAAATGTCGAAAGTCAAAATGTAGAAAAAAATGTCGGAAAAAAAAGTCGAATTTCTTTTTCAATAGTTTTTTTTCGAAATGGGGAGGTTCTCCCCAACCCCCTTTTTTTCTTTTTTATTTTACCCCTTTTTTTTACTTACCGAACCCAAAAAATACATCTAAATAAAAAAATACTACATTCGACTTTTTTTTCGACATTTTGACTGACCACCAATGTAATTAGCCTCCAATCCATCCAAAATTTGGTAGTAAGGAGAATCTGCAGTGTTTTATTCATGATCAATTGGCAAGTCAGTTGAAATATCTTACTATCCAGTTCTTCTAGCCTTTTTAATGAGGGAAATTATCTTAATTGAAAGCCCAGATAGTTAATCTCTTTTGTCACAGGAAGGGAGATGCCCCAGCCTCCAAATACATTTTGGGATCTTTTTTAATGAGATGCAGAAGATTGTTATTGTTTTTTCTGGGTTTGCTACTAGGGCATTTATCTCTGCATATTTCTCTAAGGCTGGGATCATTTTTTGCAGGCCTACGGGAGTATATTCTATATCATCTTCGTTTGCCATCTGGTTGAGAGCTGGAGCTGGAGCCGATGGGGATTCTGCGAGGTATAAATTGAAGAGGCAGGCAGCTAATGTGCATCCCTGCCTCACACCCCTATAATTGGGCATCTCTGAGTATAGATTTCCCTGCATGTCAAGCCTGACCTGTATACTCGTGTTTTTCATATTAAGTATATAACTATTGCCAGCAGGTTCTCTGGTAATCACCATCTTTTTAATTTTTGCCACAACCTTCCCCTATCAATGGTGTTGAACGCTTTTGGATAAATCAATGCAAGCTGCATAGAAGGGTCTGCAGTTTCTCTTTCCCATTTTATCAGTAACTATACTCATTAGGACACCATTTAATATAGTTGATAGTCCTTTTAGGAAGCCTATTTGTTGTTTCAATAGTATGTTGTTGGATTCCGCCCACTCCTCTAATTCTCTTAATACCATCCCAGCAAATAGGTCGATAATTTACTGGGTCGGGGTCGGTCCTATCGCCCTTTTTATGGATGGGGACAATTATTGCTCTACTCCAAGAATTTGGGCATCTTTGTGTTTTTACAATGTTTTTAAATAACTCAGAAATCATTTTTACCCAGATATCTATACATTTAAGATCACGTTTGTCAGCCCATTCGGGCCTGCACCTCGTGACCCTGAGGGTCGAGATATTAGTCCTTCAATAGAGTCCTTATTAAAATGATGTTTCCAGTGGGTAACTTTGGGCAATTTTGGCTCAGCCTGCCAAAACCTCACAAATATTTTGCCCAGACGCCCACTGCAACCACATTCGACTGTAGTGAGCCCTGTACTGAGTCCTGTTGGTTCACAACAGACCAAAGTTGTTTTGCATTTCCTGGTCTGAATGCTTCTAGCATCATCTGTACATCTTGCAGACTCCACTCGAATCTGTGATTGCAGGACCATTTTCTATATGCATTTTACTTTTCTCATGATTGAAAGCCGTGTCAGTATAGCCATGCTGTTTTAGGTCTCTTATCGCCTTTCTTTTGCATGTTTGTCTCCTCATCGAATTTGGCTTTCGGTGTGTACAGGTCCCACAGGAACTCCACAAAGCTCCCTGGGGAGGACAGAGCTTCCCAATTATTGATATCGATATTTTATTTGTATCGCGCACATACACAAGTGTATCAGAGCGTGACATGGCAAGGGAGGGGAACAAGGGAGAAACAGAACACAGCGATCTTACTAAGCCTAGTGACATTGAGAATGCGCAAGTGCATGGGAGAGGGAAAAAGTGAAAGTGCAAGGGAGGGGGGAGAAGTGGAAAGTGCTGAGCAAAGGAAAAAATAAATAATAAAAAACATCAAACAGTGGTAGTGCAGCCAGCAAGTGGCAAGTGCTAGGGTTAAGGCAACAGACGGGGTGTGTCTGATAGGTGCAGAAAAAGGGGCGGGTGTGTAGGGTTACAGATACAGACCCCAGTGCAAGGGATTGCCAGGAGGCAGTGCGGGTGGGTGGGTGGCAGGGTGAGCAGTTACCTGGGCCCGAAAGCCATAGGATAAACAGGTGCACAATCCTGAGACAGAACAGATGATAGGGGAAAGGAGGAGCAAAGTCAGAAGCAAGGAGGAAAGGGGGGGGTATCCCCAAATCTACTGTTTATCTCCCGTTAATAAGCCAGATAGATCATCCAGAAATGTGTGTAATGTGGCTTTACAGTTCCAGTACATATTTATTACGACTAAGGTTTAAATTCATTTCTTTCTGCTAGCCTTTAATCCAACTCCAGAACGCCTGGGATTTTCTGGCAGATACATTCTGAATGAGTCAAAAAAGAATTTCAGGATGCTATGAGAAGACCGCCCGATGGTCTACCCTCTTTCTGACGCATGGTCAGTTGTTCAAAAATTACAAATCTAGAATAAAATAAAATTAGATGAAGCCACGTCTCTTAGAGGAGCGCCAGATTGTGGTTCTGGAAGATAAATCTACTTGTAGTCTCATTTCTAAAAGACCTGGATCCTCTCGTGTTCCAGCCTATTCATTTCAATTGCTCCTCAACTAATGCAAGTCATCGTATTCTTTCTGTTTTTGAATGACTTCTGTCAAGATGTCTGGGAGCAATTACCATATCATCGATTTACCATTTTCCATTACATCATTTTGCTCTCTCTTCAACTTACTCCGGCTATCTTAATTGACATTCTGTCTCCCGTTTGTTTCTCTGACGGCACTGGAGTTCCTTTCCGTCCTCTTCTTACTGTGTCTCCCTCACTCTTGTGGGTGCAAAGAGTCAGAGACTTCTATGCCCAGCTTTTCAAGTCCACAGCTGAGCTTAGCAAGGCATGTGCCCCGATTTTTTTTTTAATTTTTTTTTTAAAGTTGCTTTTATTGATTTTGAAACAAAAATAAAAAGAGAAACAAAAGATTAACAAAAAATGTGAGCATTTCACTTGTTACAACTCTGTTAGCATATGGTTACATCAAAAGAACAAAACTAAAGTCTCATCATACTATTGATTGTCCTTGTGTTCGTTTCCGATCTCTAGTAATAACAATCAGTATAACATCCCCCATGCCCACCCACCTCCCTCCCCGTGGTTGGGCAGACATCATTGCGGCATCTTTTCCCTGTTGACATGTTCATAGCGGGTAATGTTCGGTTCACTATTGTGAGGTTTCCTCGATTCTTGGGTCATAACTGTCCTGTATTGAGAGTTTTCGAGATTCTTGGTTCAATTAAGATCCTGTAGTGTCTTCGGGTTGGGAGTCCGTCGTTTCTGAGAGGTGTTTGCCTCGAAATTCTGACCATAAGATCTTGCATTGCGATGCTTTGTTATGCAGGGATGCTGTGATCAATTCCATTGTATAAATGTTGGTTGACAAATTGATCCATTCCTTCTTACTTGGAACCTTTTTGGATTTCCATTTTGTTACTAGCAGTGCACGGGCTGCTAGTAATAGGTGTGGGGCAAGACCCTTGAGTCTAGTCCATTCATCCTCGTCTTTTTCCATTCCGAAGAGAACCAAACGTGGATCAACGTCTCTTTGTATGCCGTCTATGTCTTTGTTCCATGCCAGGACTTCTTCCCAGAATACCTTAAAGCGTGGCCAGCTCCACCACATGTGCCAATAGTCGGCTGTTTCTCCACATTCTCGCCAACACCTCGGGCTGAGAGTCTGAAACATCTTGGACAATTTGAGTGTGTCGTGTTGCCATCTAAGTAGGAGTTTGATGGCGTGTGATTTATATTGGCTGGATAAGGATGTCTTGGATGCATTTTTGCACATCATTTTCCATTGTTCTGGGTCTATCTCCTCTCCTAAGTCTCTCCCCCATCTGCTTCTGAGATGTTCCGTGGACCCGGTGCCTGCTTCGATAAGTTCTTTGTACATAGCCGATATCAAACCCTTCATTTCAGACTTAGAATCCAAGAGTTGTTCGAATGGGGTGAGTTCTCTCTGCAGCTTTTCCTTCCATGCAGATTTTGTGAGGACTCCTTTTATCTGGATGTATTGGAAGGTGGATAATGGGCCTATCCCTAGGGCTTTAGTTAGGTCTGGAAGAGTTATGAATTTGTCCTTCTTCTGGAGTTGCCCTACCCTTTCGAGTCCCGCCTTGTACCAGGATTGGAATCTTCCTATCTCGGGTATGTGATCGTTTATGCCAGGGGACCATAAATGGCTAAGTGGGGACGGCCAGGTGGTGATCTTGTTCATTGCTTTGCTTGGTTGCCAGATGTTCCAGATGGTACTCAGTATTGGGTGGCCCTTAATTTTCCGTTGTATTCTTTTGTGAGGGGTCCATAGCCATTCTGACACAGTGGCCGGCGAGAAGTAATGATTGTCCATGTGGAGGTGGTTGTGATCACGTAGGTATGGGATAAGGATACGTAGTTGTGAGGCTTTGTAATATGCTCGCAGGTCGGGGAGACCTACTCCTCCTTTATCTTTGGAAAGCGTCAAAGTGTCGAATGCAATCCTCGCCTATTTCCCTGCCAGAGGAACCTAAGCATACGTTTTTTGCCCTCTCAAAAAACGCATTTGGTATCTCGATAGGTAACATCTGTAAAGGGTACAGGAATCGGGCGAGGCATACCATTTTAATGGCGTTAATCCACCCTAACCACGAAATCGTGAGTTTGTCCCACCTGTTCAGATCGGCCGAGAAGCTCTGGAGGACGGGAGGGAAGTTAGCTTCGTATAGGTCCGTTATGTTTTTGGTGATCTGGATGCCTAGTATTTAAAAGTGTTCGAGTTTGAGGCCTAAGGGCAAGAACTTGGTTTCCTTTTCCTCTTTCGTTCCTTGCAAAGGGAACAATATTGATTTAGTCTTGTTCACCTTAAACCCAGAGAGTTTGCCATATTCTTCTAATAGTTGGAGAGCCTGAGGGACAGATACAGAGGGGTTGGTAATGTGTAGAAGCATGTCATCAGCATAGAGTGCTATTTTATATTCTTTTGTTCCCAATCGCACGCCTTCTATTCTGGAGTCGGATCGTATCTTTTGTGCCAGGGGTTCTAGGGAGAGCACAAAAAGTATTGCAGAGAGGGGGCACCCCTGTCTAGTACCACGTCCCATATCAAACCATCTTGAATATTCCCTATTAACAGAGGTAGATACTGTTGGGGATGTGTATACTGCTTGTATTCCTTTTCTAAATCTCGGCCCTATCCCCACCTTGCGAAGGACTGCCCTCAAGAATTCCCACTGCACTCTATCAAAGGCTTTTTCTGCGTCTATTGACGGTAGGGCAGGGTCACCTGGTAGTTCTGGTGATGAGTGGATGAGATGTAGAGTTTTGCGCATGGTGTCGGCCCCTTGCCTACCCAATATAAATCTGACTTGGTCATTTGTGTATGAGGTGAGGGATCAGTACTTCTAATAGGGCGGTTAGTACCTTGGTGTAAATTTTTGCATCCAAATTGAGCAATGAAATTGGACGGTATGAACCACAAAGTTTGGGGTTCCTTCCCTCCTTTGGGATCACTGTTATGAGCTCCTTCGTAAAGGAGTCGGGGGCCGTCCCTGTTTCTAATATCTCGTTAAAGAGCTCTGTCAGGAATGGTGTTAGTTGGTCGCTGAAGGTTTTATAAAACACAGCGGTATAACCGTCCTCTCCGGGGGGATTTACCTACAGTTAGTCTTTTAATTGCCTCTTGGACCTCTGGTTCGGATATCGGAGATTCTAAGAGCTCAGTTTCGGGGTACGAGATTTTGGGCATATCTATCTGGGAGAGATGGTGACCTGTATCTGATTGTCCTGGAGTCACTTCCGAGGTGTACAACGCCTCGTAAAAGTTGGCAAAACTCTATGGGATAGTGTGGAGGGTTGGGGGGGTCGTAGGGTTTTCTTCAATTATCTCTTTCACTTTCCGCTCCGCCCTTTGTTCTCTGAGTCTGGCTGCCAATAGTGCGTCGGCCTTGTCCCCCTTCTCATAGAATTTCTGTTTGAGGATTCGGAGTTTGCGCACAATTTGTTTGTGCTCCAATAGTCTTAGTTCTTCCCTTTTACGTTGTGCTATGTTGATGTTGTCGCGGTCCGTGCCCAGGTGTTTCCTCTTCTCGCTTTCCAGTTGGCATATTTCGGACCTAAGTCTGTGCTCAATGATCTTTCTCTCTTTTTTTGGTAGATCCTTCTCGTATCAGGATGCCTCTCCAGGTGGCTTTACCCGCCTCCCATATTGTCTGCTTGGAGACTTCTCCATTGTTGTTTAGTTTGAAGTATTCCTCAATTTCAGTTGCCATTTCAATTTTAAATACTGCATCTTTCAACAGGCTTTCATTACAGCGCCACTTCCCTCCTGAAACAGGTAAGTCTGCCCATCTTATATCTGACAGGACCATGTCATGGTCTGACCATGTTATCGAAATTATTTCTGATGGTGTTGTGGTGCCAAGGAGGTCCTTGGTGAGGTACAGGTAATCAATCCTGGTGAATGTTTTGTGCGGATTGGAGTAAAATGTGTAGCCTCTTTCATTAGGATGTTTAATTCTCCACACATCTTGCAGGTCATATATCTCCATTATGTCGGAAAGCCCAGTGTGTTCACTTCTCGTTTGGCTTCTTATCTCGGGGTTGCCTGGTTCCCAGTTTTTGGTCGGGTCTGCCCATTGATTAAAGTCTCCTCCAAGAACAACTTGGCCGGATGCTTCCAACATTATTTTGGGTATTGTCTTTTCTAGGAACTTGGCTTGTCCTGCATTGGGAGAGTATATTACTGTGACTGTTACTTTAACCTTTGCCATTGTCCCAGATATCAGGAGGGCACGCCCGCTTACATCGGACCAGGTCTTATCTACTTCGAAATTGATTCCTTTCTTGATCAGGATTCCGACTCCTTCCTTCCTGAGTGGGCCCGAGCCCCAGAATTCCTTTCCCCCTCTTTTTCCAAGTATTCCTCTCTCCATCCCCTTGGCAAACTTTGTCTCTTGTAGAAGGAGAATGTCTATTTGAGATCTACGGAATTCCCTTGCCACTAGTGTTCTCTTGGTCGGCGAGTTGAGGCCTTTCACGTTAAGTGTTCCTATCCTTAGGGACTCCCTACCCTTCTGCTCTTCAATTGGTGCCATTATCGGAGTATTTCGGTTGTGGATTCGAGACCCCTGTCAAGTAGATATATTGGTCAGAAGGACTCCCGTCGTCTTGAGTGATCCTTTGTGTTGCCGATAATGCTTCATCCTCTGTACATTTCTTGTCTGAGCAGCCCCCCACCCTCCACCCTTCCCACATTGACGGCGTCCGTGCGGACCCAGATAAAGACACTGGTCCTGCATCGAACCACCTTTAGGGATCGTCCCTTCAGGTCCCCAAGATTATTATAACATCATAATCTTGATTGAGCCCCCATCCACCTCCCTCCTCCTTTTACATTTTTCGAATCTCTTTTGAGCCTAGACATCCTTACACAGTTCAGGCCATGGACATATGTATTAGAACATATGTCATCTTACCAGTGTTGTAGTTAATCAGTTCTCTCCCCCTGGGGGGGAATTACCCCTCCGAAATGTCCTCGATCCCTTGACACGTTTCCTTCTGGGGCCCTGTATACGCCATCCTCTTCTTGACGTGGGTCTCCCCGATCGTGTTCCTCTGCGCTTGGTCCAAGGAGGTCTGAGATGTACGCCTTGATCTCCCCCTCTGAGCTTAGCTTGATTTTGTTTCCGTTGTATTCAAAGGACAGAGAGAAGGGGTACCCTCACCTGTATCTTATGTTCTTTTCTTTCAGATGTTTGGTGATGGGCCCGCACATGCGTCGGAGTGCCAGGGTCATGAATGATAGGTCCTGGTATATCGAGATTCGGGATCCTTGGAGGGTAATTGAGTCGCTGCCTCTTGCTTTCTCGAGGATCCGTGTTTTGTCCTGAAAGCAGTGAAATCGAGCAAGGACAGATCTTGGTCCGCCTGGGGGCCCTCCGGCTCTGTGTATCCTCTCTGTCTTAGGTTCATCAACCGCATCATCGGCGACTAAGAGTTTGATGATGTCATGCAGGGTGTTCTTCAGATCGCTCTCCTTCTCGTTCCGGGATTCCGAAAACCCTCAGATTGTTCCGCCTCTCCCGGTTTTCCAAGTCATCAAGCTTGAGTTTGAAGCTCTCCTCTTGTTGCTCCAGTTCGGTCATCCGCTGGTCGAGTTGTGCTTCAAGAGTGTCTATGGACGCTTGATTGTTCTCGACCCCTTCGAGCCCCTCCTCCATATTATCTAGACGTAGGGTAATCTTGTCAATTTTGGAGCCAATGCTGGCGCCCATCTTCTTTATGTCGCCCAGCAAGGCGGCAATGTCCCCTTTGGTAGCTGCTGATTCACTCCCCAAGGTATTTTGGCTTGCCATGGTATGGGCACAGTTTTCGGCAGGAGTCGAGACGTAGGAGAATGTAGCTAGTTTCTCCCTTATGTCCATTGGTTCTCCCAAAGTTCCGTGGTGTCACCAGTGCTGTTCGACGGGGAGATGGGGTCGGGGGCAGAGGAGGCACACGCCTCTGGGTCGGTGGCCCTACCCTCTGCACTCCGACGTCGGACTTCTCGGGAAGTTAGGTGTTGGGAGGGGTATGCCCAGGGTACGGGTGGCTCAGTAAAGCGTATGGGTTACCCGGGGTGCCCTTTAAGCAGTGTCCAGGTCCGGCGACGCTTTGGGGGTGTTTTCCTCTTGTGCAAGATGCTGGGGTAAACATTCAGGGCAAGAGAGGTCCGAACCGCCGCTGCGTGGTGATGGCACACCACCCGTTGTTCACGGGGTAGATGGGATGGGCCTACCGTCTCCCCGCTCAGCGCTGTCTCAGGGCCTAGTCCGATCCTGCTCTTTGGAAGCTCCGCCGACTCGACCGAGGCTGTACCGTCCCCTTTGCAGCGAGGAACGTCGTCGGGGGGGGTGAATTCCGTGGCCGGGGTTCAGGGTCTTTCAGGCTTTCTTTGTTCGTCAGGCCCAGGGTCCGCCTCCGACCGTTGCGCAATTCCCTGCGAGTGGGCCACGGAGCCGTTATGTGTGATGTCTTTTTGAAGGATGTATATCTCGGGTTTGCAGGGGTCGTTTTCGATCGGGTTTTCAACCGACCGGAGGGGGGCGGGTCCTCAGCTGGCGGCACACCGATGTAGAATCTTGGGGGGTCGTCAAAGTGGGGGCTCAATCCCTCCTAGGGACCCAAAGTAGCGAAGCTCTAGCGAAGTCAGACCACATCCGCGCGCCCCCTGGTGGCCAATCCCGATTTTAGTTTTTAACACAATTTCCACTATGCGAGTTGTCATCATAGGGGAAACGTATCTGGTCGATGTCATATGAGGAAAATAAGTACAGGTCAGGGACATTCTTAACTAGGGAGAGAATTGTTCCACAGTTTAATGCTGTGCGATCTTCATTAGGGTCCAGCTGTCTCGACCAGACCGTTGGTATTACAAAGGGCTTACGCGTGGATCTTTCTGACTCCCTAATGTTTGGGCTTTTCTCATCCATTGGTCATTTTTTAGATTTTACTCCCTCAGGGCTCCCACATCTCATCGGTGTAGCTCTTGCAGTTTGGCTCACGTTTAGCTGTTCCTTGATGCCATCGAGTGATTCTTCTCATTAGGTTTATGATGCTTGCCGATGATGGAGCAATGCCATCAATATTAGTTGCAAATTCTCTTCCCAGTGCCTTTTTTGTTTCTTTAATTAAATTATTCACTGTTCTTTTCTGTCTACAAAAGATTGGTGACGTTCGTAGGGGCTTATTGACATGGGGGAGCATTGTTCTTTATATTTAGCCCAATGCTGGTTTTGGTTGGAGATTTCGTATCGGTTCCAAAATGTATTCTCTCTAGTTTTTCCTCCCCTGTTCAATCCTTCTAGTTTCAAATCTTCCATATACATTTCTACTTGGCTGAGTGTTTTATATTTTGCTATTCTTTGTTTTTGATGTCTCTTTCTTGAATTTATTAAAAGCTTTAAAGTAGTGCTTCTGTTTTTTTTCTTTTTTTCGTATTTTTGATTTTTAATTCGCTTGGCTGTTTTTCAAATTCAGTAACCACATATGCCATTTCTTTTCCCCCTTTTCTTTTTCTTTCCTTTCTTCTTGGCCTCTTTCTGGTCCACTCCTGGCAATTGCGTTACTGATGAATCATCATGGACTAGAATGGTTGGAGTGGGTGGGTCTGGTTCTTTTGAAGATTTAATAATGTTAACATAACATCGCCAATCCCTCCTCAGGATTTTCTTGTTCTCCCATAATGTCTGTGGTTTGCGCCAGTCTTTTATAAATTCCTGCATTGTCGACTTTGATAGCGGGGTATCATCCAACAATTCAGTTGAGGCCTCACAATCTGTATGGGGATTACTATACTTCACTTCCAGAGTCTTGCTAATGGCAAATTGTTTTATATTCTTTATTTCTGTCTCCAATTGATCCAATCGGACATCTAACTTACTAAAGTTCTCTTTCATTATTGTTGTCTGTTCCAAGTTTACAACGTTCAGACTCTTCAATGACTCACTGATTGATGTATTGATTACACCGCTAACACCCACCAGAGATGATTCGCAGACCTCACCCTCCGTGGTCAGTTCCAATAAAATGCCAGACTGTGTGTGAATCTCACTCTTTAGTAACTCGGTCATTTACCAGTGAATTAAGCACAAAACTGAGTGCCGTTGATGTAGATTCCGGTGCTTGTGTTGCCACCAGTTCTAGTGAGTGTTCTGCAGATTGATTGTCTTCTTGTATGTATGTACTGCCGTTATTCAGGGTGAAATCGGTAGTTTTCGGCATTTTTGGACTCGGTTGTCTACAGAATAGTTCACTTCCTGACAGAAGCACTTTAATCGTAGTGATGCTACCATCCTCAGCGGTTCTTAATATTTTCCAGTTGTTTATTTCACTGACATGAGGGGGAGACTGCTGTGATGACATCCTGTTATATATCGAAGTTTCAGCCTCATCTAGGCTGCGCGCTCTTCTTTTCTCCTGCAGTTGGTTAGTTGTTTTTCTTTTCATTGAAATAGTTGAAATAGTATATTCCAAATGATTCTTGAGGGGGTTTCCCATTAAATCCGCTGTCGGAGGAAAAAACTATCTAGATGGTAATGTGGGAGCCTCTTGGGCCACATGCAAGCATTCCTCTTCACTGAGGGCAATTTGTGCTTGACTTCCCAGAGTCAAGGAGGAAGAGGGACCTGGGGCCCTTTCACACTCACTGTGTTGTGTACATTCCAACTCTGGTGCCCTCACACCATCCCTTAAGTGCCAGCTCCTAAGATTGCACATGCTGTTTATCTTCCCTTCTCGTAATATTTAAGGAGAAAGCACATCAATTGAACCGAATCGCTATCAGGAGCATGCAAGCTTGGGCTGAAGCACGTCTGCCTTTAGTCCTTATTGGAATATTGCCGTTATAATATCGTTATTTGAACTGCACAAGAACTGGTAGCCCCTACTATCTAGGAGTGCACAGGTAGTCTGAGGAGTACTTTATAAATATACAGTTTTCTTTCAGGCTCATCGCTGCCTGGGCTCGAACACGGTCTTCTGTATCCTTAGTATCCGTTGTTCTGGATCGGTTTAGATCGAATTGAGTGCCCCTGACTGCAGAGGTCCAAACAAAGACCGAAAGTGCAGGAAAGGCAGGAACACATCAACGCACTCACTGCACTCCCCCAGGCTCTGCTAGTATGCTGAGTATTTGTATTTTGAAGTCGCTTCCTCTCAGCAATGGAAAATGAAAAAAGACTATCTCAGCATAGAGTCTCAACACGGCAACACACTCGCTGCACTCTGCCGATTGTTGTTTTTTGGAAATGCAAAGCATAGTGCTCCTGCGGAGAAAGAAAGCCGCATTACATCGGGAGCAAAAAGCAGCTCCTGGGTATCGGGCATAATCAGTTAGGCAGGAGCTACCTGCGGGGAACGAAGAGCTAGTACGTAGTGCACAGCAAAACTAACTCTGTCCAAGATGCAAACTTTTTGTCCATTTTATATTCTCCAATATGCTCTAAATGTCCCTTAGGCAAGTGTTGTCTTCTTCTCGATATGCATTCCCAAACATACACAGTTAATATCACATAGCTATGTTTGTATGGCACCACTTGCCACAGGAGTCAAAAGTAGCTCCTGGTAGTTGTTGGTTTCAAGCTAACCAGGCACCCATTTGCTATAACCAGCAGCTAAATAGCTTCCAGCAATTTCGAACCCTGGCATTATCCAATTCTCTGTGAACTGTAATCTCCCTCAGAAGAGGGAGCGGAAAACTGTGTTAAAAATGAATGTTTGAAGCAAGTCGAACAGGGTGGCTCACAAGAAAAAGAGCTATGATTCCCAAAAGGGCTTGTTGATGATTAAAGTGAATGTTTAAAGTATGAAGGAAGTGAGAATTCCAGAAAGTGGCAAGAGGGCGGACATGAAACCAAGGTGCTAAGAAGAGCACATGTGAATATAACTAACTACAATAACCAAGATGCATTGTGTCGAAGTGGTCCTGCATAGGCCCGAGTAAAGCTATGCAGTTTCAAAAGTCTTCGACGTGATAATGAATTGACAACCAAGTAGGTTGGGGAAAGGAGTCCCACGACCAATTGAAAGAAGTTAAAGTATTGAAAGACCTAGACTTGGGTGAAGGAAACCTGAGGGGCCTATGGTGAAAGATTCACCCGAAATATTGTGTTATACTCCTGATGGTTAAACAGACAAGGGAATCCTGAGAGAACTGTGTTTATGTGAAACAGGCGAGGGAAGCCTGAAAGACTTCTCTGATTCTTTGAACTGTACCTAGTACCCCCTTTCTTTGAAGGACCGCTTAAAGAGCCCCAGGGACTTAACCTTGGGGAAGGGAGTTGTGAACCAACTTGTTTGCCATTTTGACTTTCCTTTTATACACTTATTTTTCATACATTTTCCCACACTTAGTTATTGTAAAGATTGAGGGCAAGTATAGGTTTCTGACAGACTTTTTTTTTCTTTGTTTGACTGACATAGACTACATTATTTTACTTTGATGGTTGAGACTACTCCCATTATAGAATTAGGGCCAACTATGAAGTATCCAACCACCATTCAAAACGTAATAAAGGTGTTGAAACTTGTATCTTTGTGTCTGTGTCTAACTTGTGATAACATGCCTACCTCCCATAGCGCGTTGATCAATTGCCAGTACTTGCCAATATGGGTGGTCAAATATACAGACCAGTGACAGAACTTGTAGGATGTATAAAATCGAAGGTGTTCTGGAAACATGTTGTTACGAGATGTAAAACTAAAGGCCCATATTGTATGTGTTCCTTTGGAAGTTTAGTCTGTACCTATAACTACATCAAATCGGACCAGTTCTGGAATAATTGCAAGAATAATATGACTATGTCTCTGAATCTAGCACTTTATAGGGTCTGGTGTGAAATATCAAAATAGTTGTAATGATTTTGATATGTACCTGCTGGGATCAAATGAGGTATGTTTTTCTATGTAAATTGGATTACATTTTGAAGCTTGTGCAGTCTGCAGCAGTCTCTCTACTCTGTTGCTTGTGGGAGGACCCTCTTATACCTAGTATACACCGCGGAGCGGTGTGCTGAGGCTTGTGCAGTCTGCAGCAGTCCGCGGCTGTCTGCGTGCCTGTCCATATGGAGCCTATGGAGCCCGTCGAAACTATAAACTTAATTCCTGAACTCTTCGACCTGACGACTCCTGCTGAGACAGTTTTGGAAGTAGGAAGACTTAGGAGCAACCGCAAGGTCTTGGAACCCCACGTACTCCTTGCACAGAAGTCTTTAACCAGAAAGGTGAAGGAGATAAGGACTGGTATCAACCCGCCTTCCACTATAACTATTTCACCAAACAAAGTTACAGAAATGGTAAGACCACAGTTTGATTTTGAAAACCCTTTCGATATTACTCGGCGCTCCCCATTTCTGTCCCCCATTAATTCTTCCATCGATCCGACCATGCCCCCGATTTTTCCCATTTCACCTGTGTTGCGGGCCGTGGCGTTGGAGGCGTGCCCCTCCCCTGGGGGAGTATGCGAGCCGCGCCTGAATCCTGCGGCGGCGATTTTCTCTTCCTCCCCCTGTGCGACTTCTCCCGCGACTTCTCCCGCCCAGCCTTACCGCCAGCCCTCTGGGGTGGCGAGTGGAGCGGAGGCCGTGACTGTCGGAGGACGGCCGGCCGCCGCCCTGAGCTGGTCTCCGAGCTGGTAGACCTGTCGGGGGAGCGACGTGATATCATGGCTGCCGGAGGACAAGTCTCGGGCCGGGAACCAACGAAGACCAGCGGTTGGAGGGTTCCGCCAAGGGAGGTGGATTTCCCCTCCCCCGCTGCAACTAAGCCTAACCACCTCCACCAGCTACAAACCGTGGAGGACTTGACTGAAGGCTTGCAGGGCCGTCGCCAAAACGTCTCTCCTACTAGCAGTACCAACGTGGGACAAGTAAGCACGACGGTTATAGCACAAATCCATGTATCAAGAAGTCCCAGTACGGACTCGCAAAAGCAGAATAACGAAGGCCTGCAGATCGAAATCGAAAACATGGGTAACAATATACCATCGGGGAAGTCTTTAACCCCATCTCTGGAACCACATAGAAACAAAGAAATAAATGTTCAAAATGTGCTAATACTCAAAGAGGGGCCTTCTGCCAGACACAACTATCGACAGAAAAAGACTCAAGTGATAATATAGAAGTAGATTGTTCTGTGATACAAAACATCAAAGCTCCTAAAAAACAAAAGTCAAAAAAACTACCTTCTTTTGACAAAGTCGAGAAAGCAGTAAAATCATCGCGTCAAAAATCGTCAAAAGAACCCAGTTTGAGTTCACAGAATAAACAAACTTCACAACTCAAAAAAAAACCATTAACAAAAAAAACCCTCCCACAACCGCTTCTTTCAGTTGCACTTAAAGACTTCTTTAAAAGGCAATGTAAAAGAAAACTGGACCAAGTACATGAACTTTCGGACGCCGAGATTCTCGAAGCTATCCAAGACCTCCCCCCAGTGTCCAAAGTAAGGAAAGTGATAGAAACAATAAAAGAAAAGTCATTTGGTTCACCCATAAACGACAAACTTACATTGGAAAAAAAGCTGGACCCTAAAGGAGTTTCAAGACCTATGGACGCTCAAAACTCGTCCATAGTCAACCTTTCTGGAGAGATGATGGAATATGGTTCACCAATAAAAACGATTCCAGGAGGATTGCCCAAAACAAACGTAACACAACCAGAATCGCAATCACAAACACTCAGTAGTATTAAAGCCACGGCAGACCAAGTCCTGAACGGTTCTGTGCAATCCCGAGCCGTGGAGAGCTCATCAAAAGGTACATCATCCCCAAGAGCAATTTCGGTACTGTCGCCACCCGCTACCCACCATCGACCTCCTGGCCGTCCATTAACTGATCATTTGGAACCTGATATATCTCTGCCACAACCAATATACTTGAAAAAAGCAGTTCAGACAGATGAATGTTTTGCACTATCCAAGCCATCATCGCCGCTCAGATCAAGGGATCGGTCACCACCTAAAAACAGGAGGCTTAGCGAAATATCTACGCCTTGTACCAAGGAAGCAACTCCGAAAAAACCTGACCTTACAACTATCATGTCTGCTATAACAATAGCATTGGCACCTTTCGGGAAACTGTACGAGAATATCAGCGATTCCTTAAAAGACCACATTACAGTTACAGCAATGATGCACACTAAATTGAGCTTTGTCGAAGGCTTTATAACTGCCCTGGACCAAAGGAACAAGATACATAGCGACACCTGGGACTTAAAACTGGCCACGCTAGACGAACAGATTAATTTTTTAAAATCTATTACCAGAGCTAAAAAAAGCTCGATCAATAAAGAAACCCAGACAACGCTGCTCCCTACACCGATAGAACTCGCGCCGGTGTTTGCAAGACTAATTGACAAGCACCCGCGCACACCAAACAAAGTACCTAAACTTGCTCCACCCAGTGAAGGGCCCCAAAAAGTGACACCCGTAGGGGAACATTATCCTGTGCTGAAACTTGCTCTGGGTGCCCAACAAGATAATTCCCATCTGAAAACAGTGTCTGCTCTTGACCTAGTGTTAGCACCAAAAAAATCACCAAAAAACAAACGAAAAACGCTCGATGGAAATCTGGCTACACTACATCGGAGTGAAAACAACGTCAACACAGAGCCTGATGCTATGCCGTCCCCCAGGACCTGTGAGGAATTTATGTCTCGAAGTCCTCTGATCGATCTAACGCAACATTGGGATACAATAGAAAATATAGAACTACAAGCAGAAAGTGTACCGAATTCTAAGAACGAAACACCAAATGCACTCCCTGGCTCTAAGAATGACAAACCCACGATGACATCAACTAATCTCAATCCGGAGAGTAGGGCCAAAATTACAACAACATTGCCCTTACCTTCTCCGAACTTACACCAAAAGGAGACCTCAAAACATGGGGTAACCTTCTCTGAGCAAGGATATACAAAAAAACAAAAACTGTCAA
This sequence comes from Ambystoma mexicanum, assembly GCF_040938575.1. NCBI lineage: Eukaryota > Metazoa > Chordata > Amphibia > Caudata > Ambystomatidae > Ambystoma > Ambystoma mexicanum. Next base: position 412,794,697 of record NC_090934.1, on the reverse strand, counting down.
CTACAAAACTAGAGACGCTCCAAAGTTCCCATGCTTCCATAACTAGAGCTACCCGCCTATTCAAAATTGAACAAAAAACCACAGACGATCGCTATATGATTTTGAATAGAAGAACAGTACTTAAGATCCTAAAACAAGTTGCTACTCTTCGGTCCTTAAAATCAGACGACTTCATCTTAATTGAGCCGTATCACAGGTCCAAGCAAGCAAAAGCATACCTCCACATTATGTCATCGGCAATTTGTGAAATTTCAGAAGGTGTTTACATGGAGCTAGAACAGTCGGGATTTATACTTACTGAGATCCCGGTCCAGAACACAAGTAATAAGAATGAAGAAAACTCCAAGATTTCACCCAGTAAAAAAAAAAGATTCAAATTTCGCACGGAGGACTTATATGGCTCAGCAGGACGGAGAAAAACCTCACCCCATCGGAGAGAATTCAACTACAACCCTACTAGACCAAATAGGGACCGACCTAGCACTTGGGACAAGCCTAGACATGACGAATCGGAAAACGAAAGAACACAAACAAGAAGAGAGCCTAGAAGCCATAATGACTATGGGAGATGCCAAACTCGCCGATACTCCCCTAGAGTACGACACCAAGATCGTCGACTCTCTCCACTCCAAGAAACTGAAAGCAGGAAAAACCCATCACACTCTTTGACAACTAACCTGGACAGTGTGCCAAAAAAGGGTCGCTGGTCTTGGATACGAGATGTCTTAACACCAGGACTCAAAAAATAGCAGCAAACGGGGGGTGCCACTCCATCTCTTCAACCCCCCCGGCTGAGCCAAAAGGATCTTCAAAACTCACTTCTGTCCATAGCATCATGGAACACCAGAGGCCACATGCACTTAACTGAATATGACAGCTACAACCTGGGAACCCACGACATCATTTGTCTTCAGGAAACCTGGCTATTGGACAAACCGGCTCTGGATGGTTACATCATAGAGATCTCTCCGGCCCACAAAGGCCCCCTCGGCCGTCCATCATCTGGCCTACTTATAGCCGTCTGTATAGGCTCAGGGATACATATCTCTAAGAAAATCGAAGCATCCTACGGACTGCTGGCAATTCTGGCTACATGGCCGGAGAAATCCTCGCCAAGAGGTAAAATCTCCTCTGAACCGCTCGCCATTATTAACACATACTAGAACCCCCAAAAAACATCACCAGAAACCTTTTGTGATGCCGCCTCTAACATCATCGATGAAATTAGAATTAAGCATCACACTTCGAATATCGTTATCTGTGGGGACTTAAATGCAAACTGCGTGGCTTCAAACGTGCCAAAAACAAACGCACTACCCAGTACTCTGGCAGAGAGAAGAGGTAAAATATGGCTAACATTAATGAGCTCTAGAAATTTCCATAATGCTGCCAATGCAACACAGAGCCAAAATTTGATCCCTACATGGGAACGCGACAACTCATCGGCCACCCTTGATTATATTTTTGTTTCTGAACAAATCTACCAGCGCATAACCACCTTTGAAATAATTAGAACCAAGGCGAGTGACCATAACCTTTTGAACCTTATGTGCAAAATCGCTGCTCATGATCAGCAATTCTACAAACAATCGATTGAGACAAATTCCCAGGCAACCCGCCTTTGTATGTCTACCAAAGACATTAAATCATTGACTGCTAACTATAAAATGTTAACCTCCGCCATTGATACTGATGACGTCACTTTCAGAGACAGCTATATTCCACTACTTCTTCCGTTCAAAAAACCACGGAAATTTCCTAATGATTCTGCGCTTCAATACAATCACGTCTACAATACCAATTTGGTAATTAAACGTAGGACGCTAAGGAAAGCAAAGAAAAAAGCCGCTGCTTTAAATACAACTACCTCATGGGAAATTTATCTTACAGAAAAGAGGAATTACAAACAATGGCTGAGACATGTACGGAGTTCTCTCTACCAGTCCGATGCAGAAAATATGCTCAAGGTGTTAGCCTCGAAAAAATCGCGGGATTTCTGGACTATGATAAATCAAACAAACCATCATCCGAAAGCTGCTATGACCAACTCAGTCGCAGAAAAAAATTGGGTCAAACACTTCTCTGTCCTTTTTGAGGCACCCCCAACAACCACCACTCTTCCAAAGCAATCGCCAGTGAGAAACTGGGTGGACCTTTCTGACGAAGACGTGATAAAAAAAACCATCACAAGATTAAAACTATCCCGAGCCCCAGGTCCGGACGGGCTAGCAAACTCGGACCTTAAGCAAAACCCGACGACTGGGCAGCAGTAATGAGCTTAATCTTCAAAGACTGCAGAGATCAAAAGATAATACCAGACTCCTGGACTCAGGCGGTCATTGTTCCGATTTTCAAAAAGGGCGTCAGGGAGGACCCTTCGAATTATCGTCCTATAGCCTTGTTGGACGTTATAGGCAAGGTCTTCGCTACTATGCTTTTGAATCACTTCCAGAGCTGGGTAAGGCTATCCCCCTCGGCAGACCCACTGCAAACTGGTTTTCAAAAAAACGCAAGTACGGCAGCTAACATAATGATCTTGAGCATCATCAAAGACAAAGTCTTGTCGGGAGCACCAAGAGTCTTCCTAGCTTTCGTTGACCTTTCCCAGGCGTTCGACCAAGTCGACAGGTCGAAATTGAAAGCGTGGAAGTGTCCTGAAGACATCCTGGACCCTATAATCGCCCTTCATTCGAACACCAGGGTGGCCGTTCGCCTGAACAACCAAGGACTCCTATCAGATCAAATTCCCTCTCATCGTTGGGTGAAGCAGGGATGTCCGCTGGCCCCCGCACTTTTTATATCCTTCCTAGGCAACTTTAAAGATTCCCAGGATGCGATAAGGTCATTCCCACCAAAAGTCGGCAACGTAGGGGTCAGCCGGCTTCTATACGCCGACGATCTGATAATTTTGGACCACACGCAGGTTGGACTCCAGCGACAACTCGACAACCTTGCCCAATACATAAAGGATAATAACTTGGAGATAAACAAATCAAAAACTAAAGTCCTGATCTTCCAAAAACAGGGGACTAAAAAAAAAGAAAGAAAATCTCCAGTGGTTCCTTCACAAGACAAAAATTGAAGTTGTTACAACATTCAAATACTTGGGAGTTGAAATTGACAGTTCTAAGAACGCTAATACAATGCAACAAACTCTGTGGACAAAGGCGAAACATCTAACATCTCGGCTTCGGGCAGTTCATAGAAAATATGGCAAATTCAGCCTCCTACCCGCCATCCATTTCTATAAAGCTAAAGTAATCCCGTCTCTAACATACGGCATGGACGCAACACCAACAATCCCGTCGACCCTCTGGACCAAACTAGAAGGCCATATCTGGCGAACAGTACTTGGACTTCCTAAATCTACATCTTCTGCAGCAATAAGACGCGAACTAGGTCTGCTCTTTATAGCTGCAGTGGTGGCACAAAGTAGGATTCAGTTATTCAGAAAAATAAGACATCCAGAGAGTCTTCAAATATACCGTATGATCAATGAAGAAATCAGTAAGGGAAACAACAAGCTACTTAAAAACTGGGTTGAAACTCGGAAACAATTCCTGCAGGCGATAGCCTGCTCAGAAGATGAACTAATCGAGAATCCGTTAAGAATAAAATCAAAAATGGAGTGGTTAGATTGGATAAATACGAATGAAAAAGCAACATCAAACAAGCTGTTAATCCATCTACCACCCGTCTTTAACAAACTTAAAGAGCCTATGGAATACTGTAAAAAATATCCCAGTAAGCTGTCAATGAAAACTCTACTGAAAGCTCGTCTTAATTTACTTCCTACAAAAGAAATTCTAGCTATCCGAGCTGCTACTAATGAGAAATCATGTCGCCTCTGTAAAAATTCTGAAACTACAGAATCCATAAGACATCTCCTGATGGTTTGCCCTGCGATCGCACAGGAAAGGGACGTTTTTTTTGGTCCCTTGTTTACAAACTCTTTTATTAACGATGAAGATACTTGGTGGAACCGCCTAATTACAGGAGCCCAAACTAGATGGCTAATCCCGACGGCAAAACTACTAAACATCATTATGGAAAAGATTAGCCATCTCTGACATTTCTGACATCTAACGAGAAAAGCCATTTAATTCTGATAAACTTTGGATGGTGTAAACACTAACAATGTTCTAAACATCTATTTAGTATGTAACTTTCAACACTTCAACATTTCTTATGTCAGGTATACGTAATCATGAGAACTCCTTTTGTAAAAATCTAATATAGATTATATACAAAAAATAAAAAATAAATAGAGATGAATTTTGGAATGGTAGAATTATAGCTAATTCTATGGTTTTATATGATATATGTTTTAATAGGTTATGTGTAAAGTTTTATAACGAAGACACATTTTTTAATATATATATAATATAATATTATATATATATATATGTATATGAGGATGGGGGCTTAGGCTTCAAAACCCTGTTTAACTCCCTATTTCGTTTTTTGGTTTTTGTTTTCAGCACATTTATTTTGATGCTGCATTTTGTCTGTCAGTGCATTTCATTAATCACATCATATGTCCTTGTTTCCAGTGCCTTTTTTTTTTATGGCGGCTTTATTAGTAGACCTAAGTGCAGAGTCGAGGACTTTCTACAAAGCATGTAGTCTTATTTGTCCTCTAGTGTGTGAAAGGAGTATACATGATCTGTGTTACTGTATTTTTGGAGGAACCCTATTTGGCTCATGTGTAAATTCTTTTTCTACTAGAAAGGCTGTTATTTTATTTAAAATGCTACGAAAGAGCATATCTCTTGTACGTCCTACACTTCGTCGTGTTTGTGGATTTGGGCTGGATTATGGGTGCTACGCTACTTCATCCCATGCTGCAAGGAAGTGGCTGCTGCACAATAGAGCATGTTTGAATGATTTTGTCAGGCATTCTTAGATATTGATTTTACTTGCTTTTAGCATCACGCCTTGTACTACTCTACTGTTAGTCAAGATTGTGGGGGTGGTTTTTTTTTTTAGTTATATGTTCTGGTCATGTGAGTATTTCTGGCCTTTTATAACCCTTTCAAAGGCCAGGAGCTCTTCCATCGTTGGTTTGTTCTGGCTTCAATTCTCCTGTTGTATCAGTAAAGAGGTAATGGAAGTGTTTTCCTATTTTTAGGTTTACTTCATTGTTTTATCTTATTCTTGCCATTGTGTTTGTTCCATTTCTCTCAGAATTTGTGTTTTTTGTTTTTTCTTTTTCGGGGGATTATTCTTCTATTTCTGAGCATTGATTTGCGTCATATCCTGTTTTATTCCTCTCTTCAGTGTTTCGACTTTTCATAATGTATTTTGACAGTCCTCTCTTATCATTTTTGTTTTCAGGGGATCTCTTTCTGGTTTTATAGGCCTCTCAAGTTGGTGTGTATGAATTTGCATTCTGAATCCAACCGCATTTTTTGGGTGTTTCTGTTCTTGTGTTTTTTTTTGTATTACTAGCTGGTGTACCCGATGTTGCTTGTGTCCTGATCGAGTGGTGTCTCATGTGCCCTGGAGGATGTTGCTCTTGTCTGCAAGTCTTGCTTCAGTTTTCTCTGGTGTCTCATGTGCCCTGGAGGATGTTGCTCCCGTCCTCTGGTCGGAAAGTCGTGCTGCTGTTGTTGTGTTTAGAAGCTCTTGATATTGATTTTGGCTTTGCATCAGATGGAGCTTTTCCAAGTGATGTTCATTTTTTGTGTGGCATGTTTCAGTCACTTAATGGTTTCAGCACACTTGTTAAAATGTCCAAGAAACATTGATTGATTGTGCTCTCTTATCGTGAATTAAATTAAGTAAACTGTAACCTTGCCATTTCTCATATTTGGAGTGGCGTGATAAAATGTCTTACATTTTTCTTTTTATTCCCTTTAAAAAAGGTTTAATAAACACTTTAGAACTGTATACCGTAGTAATACATTTCGAAGGAATAACCAGCACATCGAACATTGTTTTTACTTCCGACACTTTTCCGAATGTTGTCCCCTTTCTAGTACCTACAGTAGTGAATCGGAGTGAGCATCACTAAATGAGGGTGTCTACGGAGTGAATTTTCTGCAACCAAACGGACCACGATTCCCCCACCCCCTGGTGCCTTCCTGGTTGCTGCTCTTTTTCCCTACTTAAGGGCCCTCCAGCCTCTTTTCCTTTGCTGATGGGAAGCAGGTGCAAGTGGATCAAGGTCACCTGGCCTAAGCACCACCCTCCTTCTTAGCCCTGACTCTTCCTTCCTGCTCATAACTCGTGGATCAAGGGCGCCTCTCGCCCGGGCATCCGAAGCGAAGGGAAAACAAAGAAAAGGGCAATTCCTGTTTGGACCTGTATGGACTATTAGGATCCAGGACACGACCCCCCCCTGCCCCCGCTCAGACAGCAGGTAAGCATGCACCAACATGTCTTTACTCCCTCTGTGCCCACAGGCCATCCCCACCCCCTCTGATGTTCCTTTGTGCCCCCCACCCTTCTTGCACACAGGGGTTGCCTGTTTTGCTTGATTCTTTTACCCTGCTCCCCACCAACTCCTCCAGCCTACTTCTGCAGGAGCTGTCCTGATACATTCTGGTTTCACCATCACCGTCTTATGGCCAATGCTGGATTCGCCTTTTATTGACTCCATTGATTCGCGGTGCGTCACCCTTTCTCAACTCTCATGCTGGACTTCCTTTGCATCTTGTACTCATGGTGGCCATGAATCATTCTGTTCCCAAATCCATCTTGTATCCTGGCTTGCAACATTATGCGTTACTACTGACTTCCGCAATTGTATTCGCTCTCCCCTCTTGCTTCTCCACTGTTTTTGACTGCTTACCCTCTGTTCTCCCCTCCTCTCCCTTTTCCTATCTCCTTCCCTTACTTGTCCATGGACCTAGTATGATAGCAACCTCTTCTGTCTCCTCCCTCGTCCCCTTACTTGTCCCCCACCCCTCACTGCACTGAATGTTGTCCGGCCTAGTACGATAGTCGCTTGTTTTGTTCTTCCCCTCCCTTTCTGAAATGTTGTTGGGCTGAGTAATATAGTTAATTTCACTTTCTCATCCTTACTGTTCATGGTCTTTAAGAATGTCATTGTATTTTCCCTTTTTCCCCACCCTTGCCTTGAGTTCCCTGCTCTGGTGGGTGTTCATGGAGCTTTGCTGTGTCTTTAAAAAAAAAAAAAAAAAAAGAAGAAATTTAGTGTTTGGTTAAAAAAATATACCTTTAACAATATTCAAATGTCATAAGTTATACATACTTAATAACACTTCATAAAATAAACTTTTCTTTAAAAGGTAGGGACAAAAAGAAACACATTTTAGAGCATTCTCTCTTTACACTATCAAATGATAATTAAAAATAAATCCTGAAGTACAGTCAAATTATTTCCAAGATGGATTAACATAATAAATAATTTAACTCACTGTTATATATGACAATAATAAATTCTGTAAAAATGTTGGTGCAAGGTTTTCAAAACTGTAAACCATAATAATGCCAAATAAAAAAATAACTAATTTTAAAAAAACAAGCACTTTTTGCCACCAAATGTCCTATTCAAGCTCTTTTTCGGAAAGATAAACCTACTATGGTGAACATGTCTGAGGTTAACATACCTCCCAAACATCTTTCCCACAAATAGTCCAGATCAATGTGGTCCAAAGAGTGAAAGAAATGCTTAAAATATTTCAGTCTGGTAAATTGATGCACAGGATATTGCAACAACAGATGTTTTAGTGTTTCCACCCCATTCTCAAGATTACAAATTCTACAAGTAGTGTCATCCACTCCTATTTTATGGTCTCTAAGGAGGATTTCTATTCTTGGCTTTAGATTCCAACAGAATCTAAGAAATTCATTATTTTCCCAATGACTAGTGTAGATAGACAAAAATGGTGCTAGAACTCCCACCTGCTAAATGCATTACAGAGGAATAACTATGCTTTTTTCAGTTGTATTAATCCAATCTCATAGTCCTAGACTTCTTTTAGTATTCTCTGGTGAAGACTGGAGCTCCTCTCTACTAGCTAGACCCAATGTCTTTTAGCAGTCCATCCAAACCATACCAAAGGTTTTCAGGGGACACTTAGTGCTCTCATCGACTGGGTGTTACCCATTTCATTTGTATCCCTGTAGAGAGAATCTGGTTCTGCATGCAGGATAACTGTAGATAATTCCAGATAACCCTACTTCTCGGACACCGAATAACCAACTTGCATATAATTGCTGCACCATGCAGCAATTTTGACAGTTTTAAGACTTTCCTCCAACAAATTTTCGCCTCCAAACCTGGGAGCAGATTAAAGATGGAGATATCAAATAGTTTTTTTTGTATAAAGTATTTTTGCCATTTTTACATGAAACAACATTCTCCCCTCACCAACCCCCCCAAGACCCGCAGGGTTGTGTCACCATATTTTTCACATCACAGGTCATCAATAAAGCACTATACAGTTTACATAATATTCAATATTCTTAAGTTGTGAGGGCACCACTGCTGTACATAGTTCCCTTTAAGAAAGTCCAAAACCATTTCCCAGTCTCTTTGGAATTTCAGAATTTACCATTGCAGGTTATAAAACATCCATTCCATTGCCATAAACTCCTACAGTTTAAACAGCCAGTCCTGTATGATGGATGGTCGCTTCTGTTTCCAGCAATACACCATCACCAGCCATGCCGCTATTACCATTAACACAAAGGCTTTGCTATGTGCCCTAGAGCGCAAGCAGATCTCCGGGTCAAACAAACCTCACAACCTTTCTCTAGGTGTCAATTTTACATCGAGGGTTACCATTGTCTTGTGACGACTTCCCAGAATTTCACCAAGTTCAGGCACTCCCACAAGATATGTCTCCAATCCACTTTCATGCCACATTCCCTCCAGCACTCTTGCATGGATGCCAGAAACATTTTATGCAATCTCTCCGGGGTATAGTGCCATTGGACCATTATTTTATACCACGCTTCCCTGACCTGGATCGACCTTGTCAATTTGGGGATATTCGCCCATAGATGTTACGAGTGCTCCTTTGGGAGGTCCATCCCCAATGTCTTCTCCCACCTGCGCATATAACCCCAAAACTGTCCCAGCTCCCCTTCCATCAAAATCGAATATAGTTTCAACACCATTTGTCTGTTACCCAAATCTGTGGTAATACATTTTTCAAACGCACAAGCACCCTCCACACTACTGCTTTCCTCCCTGAACTGGCTATCCAATGTCTCATTTGATAGTACTCCCATCTATCCTTCTCAGAAAGACCCACAAGCTGTTTACATTATTCAAATGTATGAATATCAGTTCTCTGCACCATATCTAGCAACTTTGTGCATCCCACTTTTCGCCATTGCCTAAACGCTCCCAGTAGTATCCCTGGCTGAAACTACGGATTCCCAAATAGCAGGGTAAAATGAGATGGGTGTGTGGATAGACGTCTTTTTTCTAGTAATCTGTCTCAAACATCACTAACCGCTGCCAAAACCTAGCTGATCCATGTGTTCTGGGGCCTATCTTGTCTATGTAGCTAAAGAACCCCCTCCAATGGACAATCTGCCACTGCCCTATCCATCTTTACCCAGGGTTTCGAGGTATCTCCCATAAACCATTCTTGGAGTTCACGCAACTGTGCAGCTTTGTAATATTTTATGATGTTCGTAAGGCCCACCCCTCCTCGATTTCTAGGTGTCAATAAAGTACGTAGTGCCACTCTTGGGGTTTTATTTTGCCATATAAAATCTAGAGACCACTTTGTTCAATGCCACAAAAAATGAACGTGGGACCGGTATCGGGAGAACTTGGAAATTGTAAAGTACTCTTGGTAGGGTCACCAACTTAATAGTAGCTACCCTTGCTAACCATGAGCTACGGAGCGGGGTCCACCTCCCCAAATCCTCTTTCACCTGTTGGAGCACTTGCGGGTAATTACTATAAAATCTGCAAAACCTTAGTTATGTTAACCCCGAAGTAGCTAATGCAGCTGTCAGCAACCGCAAACGGAGAATAGGAAGGTAGAGTTTTCCTCTGCTCTGGAGAGAAACCCAAATCTAACAACTACGACTTTCCGCATATTAACCTTGAGGCCCGCCACTTGCTCTATTTTTGTCTGGACAGTTCCAGATGTGTCCGTGTTATTAGCATATCATCAGCGAAAGCCACTATCTTATGCTCCTCCCTATGCCTCGTCTAAGTTTGACTAAAAATGGCTCCAGATATATTGCATATAAAAAGGGTGACAAGGGACATCCCTGCCTTGTTCCACAACTTATTTCTATATTACGGGACATTTGCTTATTAATCGACCGATGTATCTTAGCCTGGTAATTTGCCTGTACCATCCGTATAAACGTAGTTCCTATTCCCATCTGCTCCATAGCAGCAAACGAAATGGGCCACTGCACCCAGTCTAATGCTTTTTTGGCATCTATCGACACTAGCAACGATGGAATCTGCTTTGTGTTGACATTCTCTATTAAATAGATAACCCTCCTCGTGTTATCCCAAGTCTGTCTTCCCATAATAAACCCTGATTGATCAGTATTAATCAAGTCTGGAAGAATAGGCGCCAATCTCACCGCCAGAATGCCTGTGTACAATTTTGCATCAATATTCATCAATGTGATAGGTCTATAAGACCCTCATTTCGTCAAATCTTTGCCTGGTTTCCCAAATACCACCACTTTTGCCTCTGTCATGGTCGGTGTAAACCCCCCCCCGACCCCCAGGCCACCACCGTATTGAACAACCTTGCCAACCTTGGGATCGGTTGCCTAGTATATTTTGTATAAAAAGCTGCCGAAAACCCGTCCAGGCCAGGTGCTTTATTCTATTGTAGTACCCTAATGGCTTCCTCCACCCCCCCCCTAATATCGCCATCCAGCACTTCATGCTCTGTAGATGTTATCTTTGGCATAGATATATCCGAGAAATATTGATCTATCGCCCGAGGTCCGGGTGCTCTGAAGCGTGTATTGATTCATAGAATTTGGCAAAGGTCTCTATTATGGCCACTGATTTGGTAGCTCTCGAGCCATTGGGCTGCATTGGGCTGCATAATCCGCAGTATCGCCCTAGCTGCCTCTGATCACCTTGAGCTGCTGATCCAACAGCCTGTCTGCTTTATTGGCTCGCACATAGTACCCCTGTTTAGTCATCGGCAGGGATCTCTCCGCCCTGTGGGTCCGCAGAAATTCTAGTTGGCTAAGGAGTTCCTTAAACCTTTTATATAGGACCCTCGTTCTACGCTTTGCAATAGCATGTTGGACATCTTGTAACTTTCTGCTTCTCACACTGAGATTGCAATGCATTAAGTTCCTCCTGTATCACTGCGAAACAGCTTGATTGTCATTAACTGAGAAATACTTGTCAATCTTATCCCCAATCCCCAATCACCTCTGCCGCCGTGGCCTCATCATTCAATAATTAGTCTGGAAACGCACAGGCCCATAGCCCCATGCGCGGCCCTATATCCTTGAATGTCACTAGCATATGGGCATAGTCGGACAATGAGATGTAGCCCAGATCTATTTCCCTTACCTCCCCCATTAGCTTAGCTGTTACTCACACATAATCAATTCTAGACAGGGATGGGTATATATGCGAAAAACACATGTAACCCCTTGCGTCTCCCCTAGGGTCAAAGTTTCAAAACTCTCCTTTAGTGTCTGTTTAGGGAGTACAGATCCCTTCCCCGCACCCACGCTTCTACCTATGATGGGATCCCACAGCGTCGCCCGTGAATATAATTTCACCTACTGCAAAGCACTCCAGTTTATCTGCCACCTCCGCAAGAACCCAACCTGCCCTGTGTTAGGTGTATATACCGTTGCCAAGGTAATTTGTCTATATTCTATCTACACTAGTGCAAATAGAGATTTCCCCTCACTATCCGCTAAGGACCGCACAATCGTACCACTAAGTGAATCTTTGAGCCCTGTCAAAACCCCAGAACTTCCCCATCGCGCTGTACTGAGAAATTGGGAAAAATGCTACAATTTCACAGCAGACTTGTCTTCCCTCCTAATATGTGTCTCCTGTAGCATAACATCTTATTAGGACTTTCACGTTTTTATGCTTTACAGGGGAATTTAACCCCCTCACTTAATTTGACACAACGTTGAACGCCTGTTTATAATTGGTATGCTTATGCTATGCTTCTATTGATCCCCAACCTCTGGCAATGTCCATTTCTCCCCACCCCCCTTGATTTGATATACTACAGGTTAGGCGTGACCATGAGTCTCTTATCTACACCTCGTTTGAGGCTGTGAAAATAGACCCTTGACCATCAGCCATTTCATGTCGACATTCACCATAGGCTGTGTCTCAGTGATAAAAGACCGGCCTGCCTAGGTTTGTGTGCTTACCAACATGATTAAACCTATACAGCCAAGAATTATAACGTTCTTGGACTCCTAGATACCACTCTGACACATTACTGTGAATTATACACTTGCCACAGGAGTTACCATGTTAATGTATTTAATATGACCCCCTTTCTTCTAAGGGCTCTTATTTTAATTAAACAAGCTGAAGCAAAATCAGATTTAACATAACATCACACCTATGAACAAGATTGCCATGTGGGCAAAGAGCATGTTTGAATGGATAAATAATAGAACAAGTGGTGGTTTTAGTTTAACAGCATGTATAACCTTTGTCTCATGAAGATATGCTACACTATATTACACGCCATCAGTCTAAATGCACCCAGCAAGCCCCCACCCTTCACTCACGTTTAGAGCAGAATGTGATTCATATGAAACCGTGCCTTCTGAGGTTTGTGAGTTCTGCTTAGCAGGGCCCGGTTGTCTCTTTCCTGCTGGTGCTCTGCTTGGGACTCCCCAGCCCTGCAGGCCTTGATGAATAGACAAATCTGCTGCTGTTTGGTTCCCTTCCCCTTTTGCTTGGGCTTTATATGTATGAAGGAACATGGATTCCCTGCCCCTGTGCTTGAGTCGTATCTGCTATCTGGAAGAGTAAAGCCTGGAGCGGAGCGTGTCACTGTGTTTGCTGAATTTAGGGTTCCTATGTAAAACTCCATTAGGTGGGTTTTCGCACCTCTAGTGAGAGCTTTGTACCAGTCGAGTGAATGCCTCCACTGTACTCTGTGGCCCTTGGCTTTGCGAAGAGACATTTCTCTCACTTGTTACTTCTTAACCTTGTGGACGTGCACAATGCTTCTGTTCGTGCCTGCCAATTCCCTGTTCTTGAATCCTTATCAGATATAACACTTAATGGTATGAAGTCAATGCTTGCACCTATTGGTTTGCAGTTAAAACAGGCAGTTTTCCGTTTGTGGTTTGCTCATCTGCCAGAACAGGAAAGTGCCACTTCCTGGACGTTGGCAAGGCCAAGAATATCCGTCCAGCGGGAGGACACAACCCCCCAAATTTGTTGGGACGCCCTTAAAGCTACGATCAGGGGTAGGATTATAGCCATAAAAGCAAGAAGGGAACGGGAGCTGCGCCTAGAGGAGCAACAACTTGAACTCAGACTTAAAGAAGTGATGTCTAGTATGGGGGGCAGGCCATCGGCTGGCGTTAGAAGGGAATTTAGAGCAGTGAGAGGTCAGCTTAACCTAATTCAGACCAGAGCTGCAGAACGCACACTCCTCAGGCTGCGTCAAAAGTTCTATATTAAGGGCAACAAGCCCGACCGTTTACTAGCCAGTAAACTTCGGAAGGAGTCTGGGGATACAACAATCCTAAAAATAAAAGGCGAGGGAGGAACCCTTCTCACTAGGAACTCTGATATAGAGAGGGAGTTTTGTAAGTTTTATATGGCCTGATCCCCATCCTCAATAAATTTTTCAATTCTATTGGCTCCACAGGGCATATCCCTGATTCCATGAATGATGCTAAAGTCATACTCATCCACAAAAAGGGTAAAGACCCGACTAACTGCGCATGTTACCGCCCCATTGCGTTGATTAACTTTGACGCTAAAATCCACACCAAGATCCTAGCCAATCGTCTCGAGAGGATCCTCCCCAAACTAATACACTGGGACCATGCAGGCTTTATAAAGGGCAGGCAAACTTCCGATAACGTTAGGCGATTGGCTCATTTAGTGGAAAGGCTCAGAAAATGAATCTATCGGCCCTGCTTTTGGCGATTGATGCCGAGAAGGCCTTTGATCGTGTGGAGTGCGGGTTTTTGTTTAAGGCTATGGGTTAAATGGGTTTCGGTCTGGGCTTCCTGAAGCGATTTAAAAGCAAATTACAGTGACCCCGTGATACGCTTAGCAGTAAGTGGTCAAATTTCACCGCCGGTATGTATAGAAAGGGGGACTAAGCAGGGCTGCCCGTTGTCTCCGCTCTTATACGCTCTCCACCTGGAGCCATTTTTGCAAACGATGGGATTGATTACGGACATTGAGGGAATCCCGTTTGGGGGACTGATCCTTAAGATCCCAGCCTTTGCTGATGACATGACTTTCACACTGACCCACCCGATCACCTCCTTGCTTGCCATGATGAGAGAACTAGACCGATTTGGCTAGGTAGCAGGTTTAAAAATCAATACCCATAAATGGGAGGCTCTCCCTCTCACCTTGACGTCCAGTGCGGTCCAAGATCTTAAGAAAGCGTATAGCTTTCGATGGGTAGATAACTTGCTAAAGTACATTGGCATTCATCTGTCCAGGACCCTCGGCAGCCTATACTCCGCAAATTACCCCCGGCTCCTTCAGAAGGTCAGATCAAAACTGGTGGATTGGGGCCCCCTAGAGATCTCTTGGTTGGGCAGAATTAACGCCCTGAAGATGGCGATCCTCACTCTCCTGTTGTATCATTTCTCAGCCCTCCCCGTGCACATCCCGCCGTCCTTCTTTAGAGCCCTACAAAAGATAACAAGCCGCTTCATTTGGAAGCGACGGCGACCGAGGGTGGCGGAGTCCCTTATGAAGGCCTTGATGTCTCGGGGGTGGAGGTGGAGTTGGGGAACCGGACTTCAGGATATATTACCTGGCATCTCAGCTCAGGCTCATAAGAGATTGGCAGAGGGATGACAGAGGGAAGGTGTGGAGGTTCATGGATAGGGTGGTGGTAGGAGGGGACCTAGAAGGGGTTCTGTGGATGCCGAGGCAAGACAGACCGATCAGAATGTATTGCAGCAATATCACGTCCACCATAGGGGACGCCTGGGACAAAGCTATTAGAAGGGCACATATCACTACTTTCCCCTCCCCGTATACGCCCATACATGGCAATCCACAATTTACTCCAGCGGTCGCAGGAGATCCTTCATTTGACATCTGGTTTCAGGGGGGGTGCCGCATGATCCGGGATATGTTGGCGGATGGGGAGGTGAAACAATTTGAGCGGTGCAAGAAAGACTTTGGCTTAGGGGAGTTGCAGAGGTATTCGTATCTCCAAATTCGGCACTGGGTCTCTCATCCATCGATCATTCAAGCGGGTACTAGACCCCTCACTCAGTTCAAAAAGTACCTGGACACTGACCCGGGTTGTCTATATACAAACTCATAAAGCAGAATGAACCCCTGAAGTCTAGGACATACATGCTCAAATGGACGCAGGATGTAGGGGGGGACCTAGAGGAGCAGGGGTGGATCCAGCTTTGGTCGCAGATTCCTAAGTTACGAGATCTCTTCAGCTTCGGGAGATCTGGCTGAAACTGATGTTGAGGTGGCACCTGACCCCTCGTAGACTAAATAAGATTTCCCCGGCGGTGTCCGAGTTCTGCTGGAGGGATTGTGGGGCAATGGGTTCCTGGGCCCATATATGGTGGGAGTGCCCAAAAATTGATTCCTTTTGGTCACTAGTTCAGCAGGCCGTCACCCAAGTGCTGAACCTAGAGCTTGGCGCTAATAGAGGGAGGGATTTATTGGGTCTTAATGGCATGCTCTCCTCTCTAACTAACAGAGCGGACCGCAAACTCTATGTGTTAATGATGTTGGCAGCGGCTTTGGTGCTAGCCCAGAAATGGAAATCGAAAGACCCACCTCAGGAACACGAATGGGTGGCAAAGCTGTGGTCGCTGCTGGCTCTGGAATGGCTTACCTATACGATTCAGGGACTCCACATGAAGGTTGTGTCAGACTGGTCCAACCTGCTAACATACTGAAATGCAGGAGCCCGCCAGGCCTGGTGTCCCAAGGCTATGGAAATGGAACTAGTGGGAATAATTCGCTCTCAGGACGAATCGGACCTATAATGCTTTGAGAAGGGCTGTGCAATAACTCATTTGAAAACCACCTGTCATAAAGTTTTGATGTCTCGTCAGACCAACCGAGGCGCACAAATGTTCATTTCCGTTTCAGTTCAATGTTGCAGAAGGGCTTCCACTTGTACTCTCGGTTCCAAGGGAGGGAGGAGGGGTGAGGGGGGTTTAAAGTTTGGTGGACACTGGGTTTTTGTGTTTCTTTCTGTGTTTGCTACATGTGAAACTCTTAATAAAAATGTATAGGAAAAAAAAAAAGAATATCCGTCCAGCAAGTATGCACATTAGTCTTCTGTGAAAACGTGTGCTGTATGTTTGATGAACATTCTTCAGCTATCAATGGCTGCAGGCCGCATGAGATGAGAAAAAATTTGTTTTTTAGTTTGTATTGTTTCACTGGCTACAGGTCATATGAGCTATGAAAAGCTGTCTTAAATTAGACTTTTTTTCATGTCGCCTCCCTTCCCTCCAAGAAACTATCTCAGGACCAGGCCGAAGATCCTATGATGCCCTTGGGGACTGTTCTGTTAGGCAGAAACCTGTGCAGTTCCCTCTAGGACCACTGCAAAAGATTTAAGACTACATGTGTTTGACAGTAAACCCACTTGGTAGCAGTCTGTACCACACAGATTCACTTGGTAGCTGTGGCTGAGCAGTCAGACTTCCCTCAAGAAGAGTTGGGCAGTATGCAAAGTATACGCAATAGGCACTCAGATACAATAGCACAAGCAAACACTGACCAGAGCTTTGGTATCAAGGTATATAATTATTTATTTAAAAACACACTGATTGAAACACTCCAGCACTATTATTGTAAATCACTCTCAACACAGTTACTATCATTATATATATATCCCTTATTCCTTATCAGACAAGTCTTAGTTAACACCACATATTTTCAGACAGAGGTGAGCGCTTAACTATAGATGGCACTCCAATAAGTTAACGAAAAAGGGAGGGGAAAAAGGCAGAATGTAGGAAAATACACCACACTACTCTTAGCAAGGCAGGAAAGTCAAAAGTTACTTGTGAGCCAAAGTCCATAGGCCGGGCCCACTCTTGGAGAGAGCAGGGCACATATGCACCCAGGATCACACAATGACAACAGGCTTAAAAATTCTTGCAGGGAGTTCAGAAAGGTTTTAGTTAGGCTCAGAAAAGTTTAGCCAGGGTGTCCCAGGCTAACCGAGGTTCGAAAGCCGGGGGCTAAATCTACCCCGTACAGTCCGTTGCAAGGGAAGCCAGGCGGAACACGGTACCTTATGTGGAAAGGATCCTCCAGCGGGGGCAGTTGTTCCTGGCAGCGGGTGCAAGTCGCGGCGTCGTCCAGAGGAAGAGAAGATCTCGACGTGGAGGAAAGATGAAGGCCGTTGCACTGCCAGGGAAGAAACCAGCCGCAGAGTTTTCCGGTTAAAGGTACTACCCTTTGATTCGCGGTAGTGGTAAAACGTGGTATCCCAGTTGCCGGGGTGCTTGGCACAGGCAAGGCGGCCACGAGATGCTCCAGGAAGCGAAAAAGGAAGCAGACTGGTTATCCCCACCAGTCGAAGGAAGAAGACTCTCCGGGCTGGAGATCTCCTCTGTCGTTGGGAAAAGTGGGGAGACTATCCAGCAGGGCTCCACCGGTGGTGTCGTCGTGGCAGGTCGGCTCAGCTTCTCCCTCGTCGGATTCTTAGGTCCTGTGGCGACTTCTGAAGTTCCAGTCCCCAAAGCCCTGCTTTCATGCAGAAAACCCCCATTCACTCAGCCTAGCTGTCACTCAAACAATGGGCCAATCGGGACGGAGTGCGACTTGAGTTGCCTAGGCAACTCAGTCCAGGGTGCCTAAATCCCCCTCCACCCCCCTAAGTACCCCAGACAGAGTGGCACCGCTTTGGAGGGCTTCTGTGGAGAAGCCCGCCAAAAAGTGGAACAAAGGGCTCAACTTGGGTTGGAGTCACAGAAGCGAACACAAACGCCATTTTAGAACAGAGTTCTGGCAAAAACTACCAACCAGAGAATTAATATTAAATAAATAAACCGGCGGTATGCTCGAGGCTATAGGAATTAAATAATTAAAGTTGGTAACCTCAAACAATGGGAAATCCCATAGAGATATATTCGCGGTATCCACTGCCACCAGCCAAAACTCGATCAGGGGGGACGGAGACGTGCCCTTCGACTAACAGACCCCAGGGCAATCGAATTGCCCCAGCCAGTACGTCCACAATATGATGGTTTGTACTGGTTCTGTTCAGAATTTGAGACTAGTAAAGTCAATGGTGACTTTACATGCACTGGGAGACAGTAGTCAATCCCAGGGTATGGAGTCTATATTGGGGGGTCACTATGACATCCCTGTGTTACTGCACTGAGGGTGCTGTGTAACACACAACACAAAAACACATGAAGCCCTATGGAGTAAAAGACCCCATAGCCCATTAAACACATCTAGATTCAAAGAAACACACTCAAATCATGCCCAAGAGTGAGGGTAAAAGAGTCTCACTCTTGGCAGGAGAAAAAAATAAACCCCAAAAATCCAGCAAAGCTGCTGGGGGACTCACTAGGTTAGGAAATCCAGCCTAAACAGAGAATTCTCCCTAACAGGGACCATCCCCAAAGCTTTGGCTTAAGAAAATACCTGAGGTCACCCCCACTGGGAAGTATTCTAACACCTCCCCCTGATTACAAAACATTGCCCACTAGCCGTCCCCTCCAGGTGACCAGACCAGTATCCAACCCCACATCTTCATCACAACCTCCTCTGTTACTTGATTTCAGCGTTTACTACCATTCGCTCCACCCGCTTGTCCTCTGCCCAGCGGACCTTTTAAATTGTATCCCTCTGTCTCCCCTACTCACCTGCACAATATACCAGACCCATTGTCGCATCCCACATTGGCAGGAGGGCCTTGTTCGTCTCTCTCCATGCCCTTCTTCTTCCTCCATATTCAGCAGTGCCAGCCCCTCCGCACATGATGTGATTTGGTGCTGTACGCTGTAATGAACTCCTAGTGGCAAAAGTAAATCACAATTCAAGGCTGTTTATTAAACTGAATAGGTAGGTTGGAAAAAATGCCTAATCTAAACCTAGATCTAAGATGGGAGCAAGCTTCGACCATCAAACAATAATAAGGCAGTCCGAGTCGCATCTTGTCAAATAAATGGGCCTATACCATAAAAATCTAATGCCAATCCTTTGGCTAAATACAAAAAAAAGTGTGGTATAATGTTCTTAAGAAAGAAGGAAGTGTTCACAAATAATAAGTCAGTATGCGGCTGTCTGAGTCTCTCTTCTCACATTTTAAGCATGGTATAAGGTAAGATTCTAGAGCAGAGCACCTGCTCAAGCTTTCACCAGCACGAGCCAATGGTTCTGCTCTCATCAATCGGGGCCTTCCGTGGTTAAGTCTCTTGCCGCCGTGGGCCTGATGTATTCAAAATAATGAACAAAAGTTATTTCCTGTTTGCATGTTGGGTGATGCCTTTCACCCTTGGATTCCCCTTTACTTGCGCAGATCCCTAGAAAGTTCCTTAATGATACCAGGGCCTCTCCTAGCTATGTTTTCTTGCTTTCAAGGGCAATGCAGGTTCAAAGTATCAGAACAAAGGTTCAACAATCTTTTTTGTGATGTTTACGAATCTTCATGTCCTTTTGAACAGTTCACTGTTGACATCCCACTTCCGGGCTCACACTTGTCAACACACTGTTTAGAGGGACTTTAGGCTTCGCCCCTCTTTATCTGCATCCCTCTTTCGGGTTCACTCTTGCCAATCTTGTCAATCGTGCCTTTTTCATTCAACTCTTACGATGCATGATTTATTCTCTTAGCTTCACAATTCTCTGTCGGTCAAAGACTTTCGAATGTACAGAGGATTTTACAAGATCCCTGTATGATCACTTTGACCCTTTTCCTTGCCTTTGCCAAGGCCTTCTGGTACTGGTAGTTATAACAATTGTGTAATCTCCCAGAGTTTTCCTGAGTGAGCACCCACATGGTTCCTGACTCCTCTGTTGCTTGTTTTCCCCTTTCTAGCATCAATAGCTCTTGCTTTCACAGTTCAATTAGCTGCTTTTCATTGAACACAGTTCGCTTTCCTATTGACTTTCCCCTCGACTCACTGCTTGGCTTTCTTTCTCTTTGGAGTCAAGGTTGGTACCACAGAGACAAGCGTCTCTTCTCGGCTTTGGTAGCAGAGGAGGGACGCGTGTATCATTGAGATCTGCTGCAACACACGCTGGGTATTGTTCGTGATCTTATGATTCCTTCTGCTGAGGTTTCACGGGTCTTGGTCCAAAAAGTGCAAAGTTAGTGCTATCCTTGTCACCCTCTAGGTATGCGCCGTCTTTCTCCTCTTCTTGAACTGCCGTTCTGAGTAAGCTGTCGCTCAATTCCAATGTCTACCAGATGTATGTCAGTTAGTAAGTCCCCAAAGCTTTGTTGGCTCGTACTCTTTAAATCCGTATCCAGTATTGACTCGCTTAAATCCTTCATGCATATGTTAGACCTGCGCGAGCGGTTCTCCATGTCTTCCGTTTGCAATTCCAAGTTGTGTGACCCTGGCCAGCGGATCCAAAAGCTCACTATTCTGCCGTACCTCATCTGATATTTCCGTAA
The DNA here is from genome assembly GCF_040938575.1 of Ambystoma mexicanum. NCBI lineage: Eukaryota > Metazoa > Chordata > Amphibia > Caudata > Ambystomatidae > Ambystoma > Ambystoma mexicanum. The sequence goes on along the minus strand of NC_090934.1, from coordinate 412,773,953 downwards.
GGCCTGTTCAGTGACATCCACCCTCTCCCCAAGCACTTTCATCTCCCCTTTGATTTCAGTGAGGTAGTTCGTCAGTTCATTCCGCAACTAAGTAAACAGTTCCTGGAAGATAGTCGTAAGTCTCCCTTTCTTGTCATTGAGGCATTCCTTAAGGTCTTCCTTACTAAGAGCCATCTCCCTGCTCTCCTGGATGTCCCCTATCTCCCCAGCGTCCTTTTTTAAACATTTTTTTTTAAGTCCCTGTTGTACCCTCAACACGCTGCTGCCAGCAGCGCTCCAGCTGCCATTCCTGCGCAATGTGAGGTTGCCTTCTTGTGGCCGGGGTGCCCTTCTCTTTAGGTTTTGGCATCTCGGTGGCACCCCCCCACCTATATATTATGTCTTCCTCGCCTTCTCGTGTCAGGGGGCCGCCGCACGTCCATTACATGGGCCACTTCCCAGCTTCCTATGCTTATGAGTAGCCTATATACTAGGCTCGCCAGTCCCTCTGTGCACACTGTCCCTCGGTGACTCTTCTCCTTTGCACCGCGTTCACCCCTGCCAGTCCGCTTCTTAGAGCGGCACCCCCAAGTCACATCCCATGAGGATCTGCCATACTTTTGCACCCTCTTGTACTTCCACTGGGGCCATCACCCTCCTGCCACCATCACACGTCAGGAAAGGGACACTTTTCACACCACAGGGTGCGCTTCCAACCCTTCTTTCCTTCTAACTCCAATTGCGTGTACCAGCAGTGCCGCCTGACCTTTAGTTCACACCCTACCTCCTCCTGCTGTTATGCAAATGACAGGCCCAGTGGGGCGTGCCCACAGTCTATATCAATCCTGGCAGCTGCTTTATGCGTCCCTCGCAAATCTGCATGTCTTACCGGGTGCATTGTTCCCTCAATCACATCTGTGCTGCCTGGATCACTACTCCTTGCTCCAGCACCGCATCCAACTTCAGGGCCACCTCCTCATTCAATGCCACACCCCCGATTGCCGTGCCGCATCAGCGAACTGCATCCCCTGTGTCTGCTCCACATGCCGCCGACTCCCGGTCTCTGTGGCCAGCGAGATACTTCCTTTTACACCATGGTGTTTAGAGGGGGCGCGCAACTGCTGCCTTGGGTCACTGCCTCAGTCCTAGGTTCTGTGGCTATTTCCATCACCCAGCCTGCCTCTGACATCGGAAGAGCGCGGCTTGCTTGTGCGGCCCAGAGTCCTCTCTCACTGGCTTCCATTTCGGAATCTCGAGATATAAAAGTTTTGATGGCACTATCTTCCCCTCATAGAATATTAAGGCCGGCAAGATTGAGAATTTGCTTCCATCCACCTTGATAATCTGATTTGCCAATCCTGAAGTCTTAGAAACCAGATATTCTCTAACATAAGCTTTATTTGATCTACCGAAGATGGGGAAAGTCCAAATAAGTGAAATGGTTCACCGTCTACAATTTCTGTTTTCCACCACTCCACCACAAAAGATTTCACTTTTCTTTTAGTTGTGCACTGGATCACCTTTGTTTTATTGGTGTTGGATCGATAGACTTTTTGCCGTTGCAAAGGCACTGTATGGGAGGAAAGGTTAAGGCCCCCTCCCCTCCATTCCCTCACACGCACACTATGCTCATCCCACGGCTGCCCATGCGCCTCTGGCCAGAGATGCCGGACAGCCTCCGGACGACACGCAAGGGTGCAACCTCCAGAGGAGGGCCGATTAATGACTCCATTTTGTACTGAACCCTGATTCCATTTTCTATATGCCAAATCAGGCCTCTCAGCAAAGCCAGCCTGCAGTTCTCCCCTGGCGCAGTGCACAGGTAGCCAGCTGCTCCCCCCACCTCCTCACCTCTGGTGTCCCTGCAGCTTCCCTGTTCTCACGGAAGACTGGGCGCGAACAGCTACAAGTTGGCCACTGTATCTCTCGCCTTCCTCCTTCCATCACTGACCTGTGAATGACCGGGCAAGAGCCTGGGCCTGGAAAAACCAATTAATCTCCACAAACATGCCTCATTATTTGCAGACGCTACCCTTAAGATATATAACGTGTATACCCCCAACCTCACACCCCTTTTGATGTGTCAGAGGCATGCCCCACGACTGTGTGCCACCCTGTTTCACCCACAACGCTAATCCCCCCTGTGACGCTATACATTCTCTCCTGTGTTAACGTGTAAGGCAGCTGTCCCTGTGAGATGCAACAGAACAATCAATAACCCATCTAAATTAATTGCAATGAATACGATATCATGATCCACATGTTGGTGGTTTATGATATGGGTTCCATGTCTTTCAGTACCAGATGCTCTCGCAAAATATATTAGATGCGGGGTGTTGCATATGTTATGATGCAAAATGTATGGCCTACACGCTCAATTGTTTTCCAGCACTGTGTATACTCGCAAATGGATTGAGATGTTAGCAGGTTCACATGTACAGTATAAAAGGTGCGGCCACAAGACTAATGTAAATAAGAGCAATTCTGTAGCATGGTGACCATGGAATATGTAAAGACAGAGCCCACGATATAGTCAGAAACTACTTTCTACTTGTTGTAAATAAAGTGGCAGTAAACCTGTTCAAACCCCCTTCAATGACTTACTTATAATTTCACTAATCGGACTAGGCCAAACTTGAAGAACCGAAGGGCCTTCTCTCCCCCTCTCCAGCAGCGCCACGCACGACGAGCACACAGCCCCCAACTTTTTCCCTCCTTAGGATGATGGCTTAATGCAACAAATGTATCTTCTCCTACTTCCACTAGGCCCACACAGAATGTCACCTCCCTGCCCCCTGACACAAGATGACCCCCATACCTTTCCCCCTCTCAGGGACACAAGACAAATGTATGCATACATAAGTGGAAAATATATCATTCTCCTCTCAACTGTCTTGATGTCAATGGTTAGAGTGTCTTTTTATTACATACTTTTGAAGTGGTGTTTAGATTAGAGAGTTAGTATCCATCACCTTATCCGGAGCCCCATGACCTTCACCTCACACTGACCAGCCCGGCTGATGCACATGATGTCCGCCTTCCCGCCAAGCAACTGTCCAATCAACTGGTGGCGGCACCTACACAACTATACTGGACCTGTGAATCTACCAATGAAAATGTCATTCATGTAACTCGTAGACCGTCATCATTTATGAGGCTGTAACCCTTTTTAAAGTACTGTTCGAGTGATATTGGGCAGAGTGCTCTCGGAGTTTGCAGAGTTCTCTGCTTGCCCTATTTTGTTTTTAGATAAACTTACTTTTACTTTCACCCGCACTTGGTCTTGCTCTCATTCCCTTCTGCGGTGTGTCCATCATTGACTCTCAGTGGGGAGTTTGCACTGCATTTTGGGGGACCACTCACTTTCAATAACAAAGGTATCGATAAGCTTTTGTAACCCCAAAGGTATCATGTTGAACAGCAGAAAGTCATCTGCGTAGGAGAGCCACGTCAACCGTTGATTTTAGGCAAGGCAAAAGACGATTTGGTTAGTGAAGCTCCCAAGTCGCAGACATTTATTTATTTCGCGCCAAAGCCCACAGGCATCTAGGCGCACATGAACACATGATACAAACAAAAAGCAGAGGACAAATACATACACTATGAATCTTTGTTTAGACCAAAAATAGCTGACAAAAAAGTCAGGTTCTATTATGCATATAGGTTAAAAAGACAGGGAGCTAGGATGTATGCCTGTCGGACTCCCGTATACATAGGATTTTTTTGGAAAGCCCTCCCTGGTGGTTCATTCTAACTTTAATGTTTGATTCTGCATATAGGGCCACTATTCAGCTCCGCATCCGTCCCGGGATACCCCAACCAGCCAGATTTTTGCCATAATACGTTTTTTTTTATTTGCATTCACCTCACCCATCCAGGCAAGGTTTTAGACATATCCTAACAGGACTATTCAATTTGGTACTACGATTCTTGCAAAATCCGATCTTCCATTTTTGTATTCGACCTGCATCGCCAGCCAATGCCACAAGATGCTGTAACAACAAGGCCGCAAGACCTTGCTGTGTCGCATCCATATTTATTAAGGGAGAAATCTGTACAGAGTTTGTGGAGATGTTATCTATTTGATCCGACTCCTGTCTTTGTAGGTCTGGTAGGTCTGGTTGTGGGTGAGCACGTTGGTTTGGGGTTTGACTATGAATGCTTTGATTAGTTGTGACTTGATTACCTACGAGTTAGGCAGGACCTCTTATCTCCACCATTGGAGGCTATGAAAATAAACACTTGATCATACGTCATTTCATGTTGACATTCACCCTAGGCTGTGTCTCAACGCTAAAAGACAGGCCTGCCTAGGTTTGTGTGCTTACCAACATGATTAAACATATGCAGCCAGGAAATGTAAAGTTCTTGGACTCAAAGAGATACCACTCTGACGCATCACTCATGTTTAGAGCAGAATGCGCTTCAAATGAAACGGAGCCTTCTGGGGTTTACGAGTTCTGCTCAGCTGGGCCCGGCTGTCTCTTTCCTTCTCCTCCTCCTGCTGATATGCTCACAACTCCTCTCCTCTGCACTCCTCCCAAGGCCCTTTGGCCTCAATGCACAGGCAAGTCAGTTGCTGCTCCTCTTCGCCTTTTGCTTGGACCTTATATGTAACATGCTTTCCCTGCCCGTGTGTGTGCGCGTCATATCTGCTATCTGAAAGAGTACAACCTAGAACTGAGCGCTTCACTGTGCTCGCTGAGTTAGGTCTCTTATGTACAACTCCATTAGGTGGGTTTTTGCACCTCTCCAGTGAGAGCTTTGTACCCGTTTAGTGCATGCCTCCACTGTACCCTATGGCCCTTGGCTTTGCCAAGAGACATTTCTCTCACTTGTTACTTTAACCTTACTAAAGTGCACAACGCTCCTGTTTGTTTCTGCCAACTTCCTTTCTTGAATCCTTATCAGATATAACACTTAACAGTGTGAAGTCAACGCTCGCACCTACTGGTGTGCAGTTTAAGACAGTCGGCTATCTCCCGTTCATGGTTTTGCTCATCGGCCAGAACAGGAAAGCGCCACTTCCTGGACCTTGGTAAGGCCAAGAATATCCGTCCAGCAAGTGTGCACATTAGCCTTCTGTGTAAACGTGAGCTGTATGTTTGATGAACATTCTTCAGCTTTCAATAGCTGCAGGTCACATGAGATGTGAAAGCTGTCTCAAATTAGGCTTCTTTTCATGTCAGTTGTAGTTGTGTGATCGCATAGTCTAACGCTGCTTCCAAGTGATTGCACACCCCAATGAGTCTTTGTGGCCTCCCATTTTTTTATGATTAGGCCCAGTGTTTTGCAAATATTTCAGCTTTTTTACCAGGCCTTGTCACTCTGTGATTGTAGCACAGTCTTTTGTTTGTCTGTGTAGGGTGTGTTGTCTCCTATTATGTCTATCCACATCTGTATGGATTCAGTCTATTTCTATAGCTTTCCATGCTTTTGTGTCTCGATATATTCAAATCTGGCCCTTTTGTCAGGCAGGGAAGGGCTTGTGATTCTGTGGTGTGCAATGTCTCTTGTTGGTAATCTGGTGATTTCGGTTGGTGGTAAGTATAGTGCACAGAGGTAAATATCTCTTTGTGGAATTGATCTTTAGATACACGGATCCATAGGCGAGTTACTCCTTTTTGTACTGGTTTGATGTACTTTGCAATTTCTTCTTTGTACCTAACTTTTATTCCACCTGAAAAGGTGCAGAAGAAAGAGCCTGAAGCACAGGTGCCATGATTCTTGGCATAAACATTTATATTATCAAAATAAAGAGGAACATATCTCTCCCTAACTCTTAAGAGGGGTGTCCTTGCCTCAACTAAGGAACTCAGGATTTGGTCAGAATGTCCACCGTTGTGTATCAAAATGCCTACTCCTGTCCCCTGACACTTATAACTAATACTAAAGAGTTTGTTGACCTTCTTGGTCCCCAAAAAATTGCTCCCTTCTTCTGGACAATAGTCTATAGTTCCAATTGCAGGTGGAAAATTTGCCTGAGGGAATGACTCCCTTCCGCAGGTCTCGACCAGTTCCTTTACAAGATACAAAACAAAGGTACGGTCTAGACCAATTTTACCGAAAGTAAATGGCTGCAATGACCAAATGTTCTAAAAATGCTACCACCAAAGGTTTGAACCTTTGGTGGTAGCATTGTAAAAAAAAAAGGGGGGATGCAGGGGCGTCCCCCGCATCGCCCCGCTCACTACACTTTATGATATAGTGAGCGTGGGTTTCGGGGGACACCCCTGCAGCCTTCCGTTTAAAAAAAAAAAAAAAAAAAATGAAAGAAAAGAAAAGGACCCTGCAGCGCCGGTTCCCGATCCCGGAAGTGAAAGGGTACTGGCGCTGCAGGAACCCAGTGTGAAGATGAAGGTAAGTGGGGTTTGTTTATGTTGGGGGTGTGGTTGGGGGTGTGGCGAGGGTGTTTTGTTATGGGTGTGTTGTGTGTGAGTTTGTATGCGTTTTCGCATGAGAAAGGTGCAAACCTTTGGTAGTTCGCACCTTTCTCATGCAAACATTTCCCCCGCGGTACTTTCAGCAGCGGGAAAATCACTGCAAATAAAAGGTCCATTTTGTGATGCTGTAACTTTCTCTGTTCCAACTTAAAAAGTGAAGTTCCAACTCAAACATCATTCCTTATTCCCCATAGCTTTCTTCAGTATTGGGTTCCAGGATAATGTCTCCCTTCTCCAGGTATCTTGTTCTCAGTGCTTTCAAGTACTTGAAAAACATCATTCCCTGGATGCAAAAGCAAGTGAATGGAGGACGGAAAAGCCCTGGCAGGATAATGAACCAGGCAAACAGTGAGTTTGGGTGCTCACACCCATCTGAGAATATAAAAAGCTGTGCCAGGAAAGTAAACCAGGCATTGTGAGAGTCTGGGACCCGCACCCAAGTGCGATACCCTGCAGGAGAGTAAACCGGGTGCAAGAAGTGAGAAAACTCAGGGGTAAAAAGCCTGTCCAGAAATCGTGGAATACTGATAACCAACATAAAAAGGGAAGAATCATTTCCCTTTTTAGGAACAAAGTTGCGAATGGCCTGGTAGGAGTGTACTCCAGGGGTGGAAAAAAGATTAAGATCAATCAGTGGTCTGAATGTCTGATCTAACCTGGGCCGAGGATTGTGAGGATCTCTACATAGGCACCCTGCCTGACAGGTCCAGGCCGAAGGACATTTGGCGCAAATATCTGGTCTACCTAGCATGGCTACAAACTAACTTCCAAATATCACGAGATCGGGGGCATTGCCAGGAGCTGAGCGATAAAGCAGTGATGCTTGGGAGCTCTGTGGCCCGCCAACTGACTAAAATCCTGGCAAAACATCAGTTTTTGGCATAGATCGGACCAATTTTCCCCTCCATTCAGAGACTGGAACAAGTGGGGGCAATCCGGACACGGGTTTCCTGTGTTGAGGCACTCGCACAGTGAGGAACAGGAGCTGTGCATGCCGCTGTCGGAAGCGTGGCTGTGTGTGTCGCCTGGCCAGCGACTGCAGTGAGTGGCCCCTGCCGGCCGGGCAACACACAAGGTAACGGGCAGTGGGGGGAGGAGGAAAGGAGCCCCTTGAGGAGGCACAAGGGCCCGGGGCCTGCCCTGATGGCGGTCCGAAGATGGCAGCCTCCAAGGCAGGTTGGACGCAGATGAGCAGTGGTCCCTAAAGGGGCACTCGTGTGCCTTTGACAGTGAACAGACAAGTGACGGAAGCGGCTCCCAGGTGGGGGGACCTTGCCTGAGGGTCTGCAACATGAAGAAAGAAGGGAGCGCTCGCGAGGCACTGCAGCAGTGGGACAGCGCTTCAGATTATAGTGTAAGGAAGGCACAGTATTAAAGTAAGACTTACACTAGTGATCACAGTTCAAGGGTGTTTATTAAACTGTAAAAATGGGTGAGATAAACGCCTAATCTAAACCTAAATCTAAGATGGGAGTATGCTATGACCATCACATAATAAGAATATAGTCCTAGTAGAGTCTAGTCCAATGAAAAGGGCCTATACTAAAAAAAAAAAATATTGCCAATCCTTGCCGCTATGCTACATAAGAGTGTGGGATAATGTTCACACGAAAAGAAAGAAGTGTCACAAAATGTTAAGTCATGATGTTGTGGCTGGGGCCTCCCTTCCCCATGTTTGAAGCACGGGAGAAGGTGGGATAATTGAGCACAGCACACTTCTGGCCTGAGCTCACAGCTCTTTATATCAGGGCCTTCTGTGCCCAGGTCTCTTTTATGCAAAGTCTCTTGCATTAGAGGGCCTGATGTAAAACAACACACAAAGTTCCTTCTATAAATCTTCACGTCAGCGATTGCTCTTTGCCTTTTGGATCCCCCTCGGTCGGGCTTGGATCCTTCTCTCAACAATAGCCTCCTATGAGTTCCAGGCTCAGACCAACCATTCACTGTGGACATCTCTCAGTCGGGTTCACACTTGTCGACACAATGTTCACTATTTCTCAATCGCATCAGAAAGCAGGGTTTGCCTTCCCCTAGCTTTCTCACAGCATCCCTCCTTCGGGTTCACATTTGCCACATTGCACCGTTAAAAAAAAAAAGTCATTCTAGTCCTCTTAGATTCTTCCCTTTACCCAAGTCGGGTCTCAGCCCCCAGTTAGGCTTTCCCTAAAGCCCTCAGTCAGGCTTCACAGTTTATTCACCACAATTTTTAGTGGTTTGTTAGGGTTCACGCCAATTAGCAGGCATCCCTCAGTCGGGTTCATGTTTGCCTCCTACAACGTGTCAAGCGCCTTTGCCTGGATAAGAGGTTTAGTTTGACCGTCGTATGACCACCTTGACACTTCACACCGGCCTCCCCTAGGGGCTCTTTTGATATATTCTCTTTGTTCAGGAGTGGGGCATTTGTTAGTCTTTTGAATGAGCGCTCACTTGGCGCCGGCCCACTCTAACCCTTCTACCTTGTTTGTTCATGAAAATACTTTTCTCTTTATGCAAATGTTGCCACTGCCACCTTGAGTTTAACTCAGTCTGGTCCACTATCCATCTCTTTCGACTCACCAGCTATGCTGGACTTGTTGTTTTTCCGCTGGAGTCAAGGACGGTACCATGGTGGCAAGCTCTTTTCCCCACCATGGCTATCCGTGCTGGAGGGCCCTGTGTACCGTTGACATCTGTTACACCAATCGCCAGCTGCGTCTCCCGGTTTTATGGTTCTTTCATTGATGGCTTTGCAGGTCTGGGTTGAAAAAAGGCAAGGACAATTGCCTCCTTGTCGTAATTTCGCTTTCCACTGCCTTTCTTCTCCGTTTCGACTGCCGTCCCGGAATAGCAGCTTCGTCGTGTGTTCGGTCTTGCTCAAAGTGTGCTCTCGTGCTCTGCCTTTTATCCCTATGGGGGAGAGAAATGAAGGTCAGGTGTGTGTTGTCAAGGGGTAGTGCCAAACCCTGCCTGACTTTATTAGAGGGACAGGACCTCAGGGTGAAAATAGAAGTATTTCTTTCCTTGGGTTCAATACCTGGGTCATATACTGAAGAAAGGGGATTCTTTTTGCCTCCTAATTCATTACCCCTTGTCCTAGGGGGATTGGTAAACTTGGAAGGGTGAGAATGGTAGGGTTTGTGAAGTGAATGGGAATAATCTGTAAAATAATTGTTTGGAGGTTTGTTGAGGTAATGACTGGAATTATTATCGTGAAATGAATAGGGGGGATGGTGGGAACTGTGGTGTTTTGGCAAAGCAGACTGGGAGTCCGGAAAATAATAATCAGAGGGACAGGGAGAAGAATGACTGGGAGTACTCGGGTAGGCAACAAGAACACAGGGAGTCTGGGAGATGTTTCCCGCTGCCTTGTTTGGGTTTCTAATAGGTTTACCAGATGCAGAGGGGTTGTTGGATTCTGATGAGGCGGCTTCATGGGATGGAAGGGAGGTTAATTTGGAATGCCTACAAAAGCCTCCAGGACTTCGTCTGTCTTGTTCTCTTTCCCCATATAATACTGCGTCTCACCTGGGGCATTCCCCCGAGCATAACCCCGGGTTCCCCTATCAGGTGATCCTCGCTTGTCCACCCCCCGGGTTGGGATCTGAGAGCGCCAGCCCTTCCCTGGCCACCTGAATAAGGGATTATTGGGTTCTACTTGGGAGAATACCCTCTGGTTTCTCACAACGGAACGGAGTAGTAGACCAGCGTTGGCACGGAGGAGCTGGTGTGGGGATCCAGGCTACTGCATGTTAGCTGCACAGGATATAGCCAGATGCGGAGACCCTTCCTTAGCATTAATATTTTGTTGCCCTGCAACCCTTGAGATATTGATCTGGTGGAGTGAGTTGCCCAGGACACAGGTAGTAAAGGGGCCCAACAGGTGCATTTAGGGTCTGTTACCCTGCAGCCCATAGGGCATTGTGAGAAGGCGGATTCGGTGTCAGTGAGGAACATCACGCTTGGGAAGTGGAGTGCTCTTTAGGGAGCTGGCAGTGAGCCTCGGTGGGCCTGGACAGGCAGAGAAGAGAAAAGGAGTGTCGCAGACTGCAGGCATGGTGAAAGGGCAGCAGAAGATGGAGCCGTTTGTGGGGGCACAAACCAAGCACGGAAAGTGCCTGGGAGAAGGGACAAGCGACCAGGGGGGCACATCATACACCCCAGAAGGGGTTACCTTGGAGAGCGCCCTGTTGGCAATAATATAATCGATAGTGTCTCAGGGAAAGATCCAAGAATTTGGAGTAGATGTGACCCCGATAAGAGCAAACATGAGGAAAATGACTGAAAGACTGAGTGCTGTGCAGGATGCCCCGACCCTATTGAAGAATCGGGGAAAGGGCCTGGTGGGGGTGACCAGGACTCTCAAAGAGAGGGCTGAAGATGCAGAAGGTCGCTCTAGGAGGTGCAACATCTGCCTGATTGGAATACCGGAGGGAAAGTGCCAATGCATGGAGCTGTTTTGTAGAAGCTACGACTTCAAGCCGAGAGGACTCTTCAAACTGTTTACAGTGGAAAGGGTGAATATAGTGCAGAGGAGAGCGCTGTTGCCATGGGCCCCTCCGCTCGCGATTGAGGCGAAACTGTTTAATTTTAGGGACTGAGACGCCATTCTACAGGAAGCTAGGTGCCGGGGACATTTTTTTGAGGGACAGCACGAAAATCCTCATATTCCAAGACTTCACACAGGAAGTCCAGAAACAAAGAAGATCTTTGGATGCTGTCAAGAGGAAATTGAGGGACTGTAATATGCATTGTATGATGTTCTTTCCTTTTGAAAGTGTTAGCAGATGGCAAATCCTTCTCTTGTCTGACGGTGGTGGAAACGAAGCTAGGGGAGTGAACGAAGGCACACAAGAGCAGAAGTGTAATGAGGAGACATGAATTGACGGCCGGAATGGGGAAGACTGATTGGGGGCCGGTTTGATCCGGGGAGGGATGGCACATTAAACTGGTGACTTCAGACTGAGAGAGCAGACTTTATGGAATCCATCTGAATTGGCTGAGTGGTGGTCAAGCACCTGGAACTATGGAGCTGCTTGCCCTGACTGGAGAACCCAGGTATCGTTGGTTCTGGAATGTGGGGTTTTGTTAAGTAGTGGCGCTGCTTGATTTGTGGGAGGATGAAAGGATGAAATACACTATAGGGGGCATGGGAGGGAGGAGGTGGGAGTGGGAGTGGGTGGGGCTGGTTTGAGACAAATGGAATAGCGAGAGGGGTCTTTGAAGGAGTATGGAGAAGGAAGGGGGAGGGAGGACGGGGAGGGAAAGTAGCTGGGAGGTTACAGTTTTGAACGAGTTTGCTGGTTTATCTGTGGTACAACTATTTTGACGTAGAATGTGGTACACACAGCATGGGTCGGGTGGAAACAATGCAGGGAGGAATGCGGGTTTGTATATAGACACGGAAAGTACCGGGGGCTACAACGATTAAGGGGCCTATAATGTCTGGGGAAGTGGGTAAAGAGGGTAAAAGACTGGGCATTCCTGAAGCGGAGTGCGATACAGATAGTGCTCCTCCAGGAGACACACTTATTAGGTCCGGACCTGGCAGAACTCTCTCTTGAGGGGGTAAGGAGGCAGAGTATTCGGGTATACATATTCTTCTTATGCAAGGTGAGTCTTGGTCTGGATAAGGGTGGATACCCCGATACATATCACGGATACGTGGGTGGACTCGAAGGCAGAACGCTGGTACTAACTGGGGCATTGGAGGGGTAACCCTTCTGCCTGTTTAATATTTAGTTTGATAGTTTATTTATATAGCGCCTATACACACTGTGTTTCAAAGCGCTTCAAGGCAGGGAGGGAACATGGGGGAAAAATACAGTGACATTCTTACAAGTCCTTGATACATTCAGAATGTGAAAAAGCAACAATCATAATCCGCTTGGTGACATTTCAGATGGTGCAAGTGCGAAGACAATGAAGAGGAGGGGAGGGTGGGAGAGAGAATGAGACAAGCTGCTACATTACTATGCCTGACGACAATTGAGGTAGTGCCGGAATTGAACAAGAGGAGGGGTGAGGGGGGAGGATTGGGAGAAGGAGAAGAACAAAACAAGCGACTATTATACTAGGCCTGACGACACCAAACGCAGGTTCTGAGATGTACTTCAAGTTGGTGTGGGAGAGGGTGGGGGAAGACAGGTTGAGGATGTTCATCTGGGGAGGGGATTTTAATTGCTGGCTGGACCCCATTTGGGATAGGTCTCAGTCTTCTAACTCACTTCGTGGACAGGTACGGGACCTAGACCTGGTAGAACTATGGCGGGGATCCAAAAGGGAGGAAGGGATATGTACTCCCGATTAGATAATTTGTTTGTTTAGAGGGAGCACGTGGTTAGGAGTACCTGGGGCAAATATTATCAGATCATGCACCATTGGTCACAGAATAAAAATGGCCGAGAAGACGCCCGCCCATACCACTATGGCGACTAAAAGTGGAGGCATTGGAGGAGGCGCTCTTTAGCGAGGTGGTGTGGGAGGAAATAATTCCATTTTTCAAGGTCAATGAGGGGTCCGTGGAGGTTGTGGGAGTGGTGTGGGATGCCTTCAAGGTGACACTGAGGGGGAGATGTATATCTACGGCGGTGGGAGTACGCAAGACCCTCACTGACTTCTTGCAGAAGCCGGAGCAAAACATGAAACGCCTAGAAGCGGAACAAATTGACATGTGCTGGGTTGGTGGAGGAGTTAGCTAGGGAGTTGCAAAGGCAGTTGCAAAGGCATCAAGATTTGCAGGAGACGCTCCGATGTGATGGGGAACATTAGATACATGGGGAGGGGGATAAGATGGATCGTCTTCTAGCATGGTCAATTAAGAGGGAGGTGCTTAGGGCCGCCATTACGCAGATCTATGACTCGAGGGACGCTCTGGTGACATCGCAGGAGGAAATCAATAGCGCTTTTCAAGAGTACTATCAGTTCCTGTGTTGTAGCGAAGGCTTGTATGTAAAAGAAGCGGCAACTGATATGCTGCGCGAAGTGCGGTTGTCACAAGTGTCGTGGGGAGCAGAACGAGAAGCTGGAGGCACCCCTAGATGAGGGGGGCATTTTGGCGGCCATACGTTCCATGCAGAGGAAGATGTCCCAGGGGATCTATGGCTTCCCGGTGGAATTTTACCACACCTACGTGAAACTACTAGATCCCCAACTGAAAAAGGTGTTTGATACAGCGTTCGAGAAAGGGGTGCTTCTACACTCTGTGAGGGAAGCACTCATTACGGTAATATTGAAAAGGGAAAAAGACCTGTTACTGTGACTCTTGCAGACCAATTTCCCTAATAAATGTAGACATAAAGATACTGGGGAAGATCCTGGCGAACAGGTTGTCCAGGATAGTCCCATGCCTGATACATCTGGACCAATGGTGGTTTGTGGGTGACGGGAACACCTCCATGAACTTGAAAAGGTTGCACTATGTAATGGAGCATGATCGCAAGGAAAAGGGGGAGATGGCCTTATTGTCTTTAGACGACGTCAAGGCCTTTGACTCAGTGGAATGAACATGGCTATTCAATGTCTTGGAAGCGTTTTGGTCTGGGTCCCAGAATGAGGTGGTGGATCCAATTGATATATAGAGACCCTTTAGCCAGGGTGTAAACCAGAGGGTGGGTGTCCCAGAGATGGGCGCTGGAGAGGGGGACGAGACAAAGTTGCCCGGTATCGCTACTTCTCTTTGCCATGACATTGGAGCCATTAGCCTGTAATTTCAGGAAGTGTATGCCGGAAACGGGGATCGGGATTCAGGGTATTCAGGACATCTCGCTTTATTCGGATGATGCCTTATTGTATGTGAGCAACCCCCGGGTAAATGTGCCATCTTGTTGGAGGTGCTGGGGCAGTATCAGAAGCTATCTGGATTCCTCATAAACACAGACAAGTCAGTTTTGTTCGTTCTGGCAGCCCATCGTAGAGTGAGAAGAGAGGAGCGCCCAGATTGGGGCATTCATTTGGTCTGTGATTCCTTTCACTACCTGAGATTGCAGATCTTTCAAGAGATAGAGGAGTTGTTTGAATACAATACGGGAAGGGCATTAGCAGGCGTGGGTGACACAATCGATTTTTGGTAAACCTTGCCGATATCTCTGATGGGAAGGGTGGCATGGTGATCCTTCCCCGATTATTCTATTATTTTGTTTCAACACAACATAGCATAATAGAACAACAATAATAAAACCGCCCCAACTGGGGCACAGTGCCACTAAACCCTCCCTCCTCACCCCGACCCTTTCTATTGCTCCCAAACAAATGAAGTGTTCATAACACAGGTACAACAAAACAACATCTCAAGACAGGGCTCTGTTAGTCTCTCTAGTCCCTTGCCTCGGTAAGTGCCGATTGCCCCTTCGTGCTGCCCAGTTGAAGTGCTGGGGGCCCATTTCCCCCGATGTGGCCCGGGCCAGAGGGGCCACCCTAGATGCTGCCCGTTAACCGTTGGGGAGGTCCCCAAGGGTGGGCCCCGATGGGTCGGTGTGGAAGGGCATCCGAATCCTGAGAGGTGACATGTAGAGCCTGTTCCTCGGACAGATGGTTCCTGAAGGTCGCCCAGTAGTCCTTGGGTCTGCTGTGGGAGGGAAGTGTTAGGCTGAACTGAGACTCTCTCTGTTCACATTTTGACATAACCCTAAGCCAATGCAGGAATGTGGGCGGGCTGTTAGCTCCCCATGCCCGGGTCAAAAGAGATCTTGCCACCACTGAAGGCATGCTCAAAAACCGCCTCTCCCTATTGGGTCCCTCCTCAAACAGGGCGAGGAGCCAAACCTCGGGTGGATGTTGATAAATGGAAGTCTACCATTTTGGTCATGACTTCAGCTATCTTTTCCCATAGAGGTTGAATTGCAGAGCATAGCCAGGTTACTTGGAAAACATCAGCCTGTACCAGGTTGCATCTCTTGCAGTTCAATGGTCTAAGTGGGAAGATCTTCTTTAGCCGAAGGGGGGAGTAATGCACTTGCATGCACGCGGAATCTATTATTGGCAGATATGGTTTTGGATTGGGAGCATATAAAGTCCCATTTGACTATCAGATAGTGAGTGTCCCAGGTTGCGTTCCCAATTGTGTATGTAGCAGGTTACTCAGTGAGGCCTGAGGGACGGAGCCAGGCGATACAGGGTTGAGACTAATTTCCTTGAGGACACTTGTGTAGTAATGTGTGTCATGATCAGGGGAACGGGGGCGGGGGGAATCCGGGAAAACCGGCCATTTAACATGCAGCACCTCACGGAAACGATAATACAGAAACAACGTTATTGGGTTCCACTCGCCTTTGGCTTTAAGGCCTTCCCAGGGTATAAATCTGCCCTGTGGTGCAATGTCCCCTTTATTTTCGATCTGTAGCTGTGTAAAGTGTTGAATGAAAAGTTTCTCGTGTGTGAGAGGTATACCTCTGACGCTGTAAATGGCCATAGTGGGGGAGTACCATTGTCCCAGTTCCGCAAGTTTGTCTAAACGATCCCAGGCTCCGAGAGTGATCGCAACTGGTTGTACTTGTGCCTTGTCGCAGCGCTCCCGTGTTCCCCACAGGAGACCCCTCAGATCGTCTGGCCGGGCAAGTACTTTCTCCAGGGTTGTGTGAGGTAAGTCAGTCGTCTGGGTCCACCACCAAACCGCGTATTGAGCCTGGGCGGTCAGAAAATCTAGGAATAGATCGGGGGCTCATCTTGGGAGCTTGGACGGCACAGCATGTCTAACGATGGGCGGGGTCTCCCGCCGGCCATATCAGTTTATTCATCAGACTTCTCACTTTAACCCAAAAGTTCGCCGAGGGACATATCGGGACATTGTTAAAAATGTATAGGAACTTGGGGAGGACCACCATTTTTATAAGAGAGATTCTAGCTGCCTGAGAGATAGGGAGGCGCTCCCAGGTTTCTACCTTGTGCTCCAACGTCTGGAGGGTCACCATGTAATTCTCCTCGTAGAGCGTAGCGGTAGATGTGGACACCCAAATGCCTAGGTAGTGAATCCCTTGTGGACACCAGGCAAAAGCGCCAACTATGTGTGGGGTAACGCATGCCGTAAGCGGGAGAACCTCCGTCTTGGACCAATTGATACGCAGTCCAGATAGGGTTCTGAATCTAGTGACTTCCTCCACCACTGGGCGAAGGTTCGCTCGCGGTTGTTTGACATATATTAACATATCATCCGCATATAGGGAGACAGATGTGTGCGGGTGGAGTGTTATCTCCCTATGTGAGTGGTAGTCTCTCAAGGCACATGCCACCGGCTTAATGGCAAGGGCAAATAATAAAATGCAAAAAGGGCAAGCCTGTCTAGTGCCCCGGGATGGGAGGATGGGTTCAGATTGATTACCATTAGTGTACACCAGGGCTCTAGGAGACATATATAACAATCGGATCCAATGGAAGAACGTATTGCCCAGGCCAGAAAGGCGAAGGACCTCAAATGGAAAAGGCCATTCGACTGAGTCAAACGCCTTTTCTGCATCTAGCGCGGTCACCACCATGGGGACCGCCTGGTTCACATTATGCATTAGAGTGAAAAGTCTACACAGACTATTTTGAGTGGATCGGGCTGGGATAAACCCTGTCTGATCGGGAAGGACCAGACTGGGCATATGAGGTAACAGCCTATCCGCTAATAGTTTTGCTATAATCACATTGTCCGTGTTCACCAAGGACAGAGGCCTGTAGGACAAACTTTTAGTAGGATCTTTGTCGGGCTTAAGGGGGACTGTCACCAGGGCTGTCCTGGTTGACTCTTGGGAGCACCCCAGACGCGCTAGCCGAATGAAACCTATTCCTCAAGTGGGGGATGAGGAGGTTGCGAAAAGCCTTATATAGTTCGGCCGTAATGCTGTCGGTTCCCGGGGCTTTACCATTAGGGAGTGATCGGATAACCCTTAGATATTCTTCATCCGAGGGGGGGGGGATTATTTAGCAAGGAGCCCGCTTCCGGGTTCAGCCACCCAAGGGCAACCCTGTCCAAGTACTGGGTGATAACATCATGGCCGATTGTTAGCTGAGAAGTATAGAGTCTCCCATAGTATTCCAGAAACGCATCATTTATCTTCCCTGCCTCCCTAGTAAGTTCTCCATCTGACGACTCTATTTCTATTATGGGATTGAGGTGGCATTCCTGCCTGATGGCCCACGCCAGAGTCTTGCTGGGTCGATTTCCCCCTCCCCGTATCTAGCAGTTAATATCGGATCCCCCAGAAACCTCTCCTCGATCATGCGTGTACGAATCTCGTCCCTTTTTAAGCTCCAGTTCGGCTTGAGGCTCAGGGGCGTCGCAGCCTGCCTTTCGGGTCTCCAAACCGTTCAGTTTCCATAGAGGAGATGGATCAACGGATGCTTTGAGACCCCACCCACCTGAGAAATGCACCAGCCCTGAATAAACACATTAAAAGTTTCCCACACTACTCTCTGGTCAGGGACGGAGTCAACGTTTATTTGGAAGTACTCGACAATGGCCTTGCGTATGTCTTCGCGGAAAGCTCTATCTTCGGGAGCACAAGTTCTGAATCTCCAGCAGAGCTGTTCCGGAGGGGGAACCAAGCCTGTGAAGAGTGCCAGGACTGGGGAGTGGTCAGATAGGGTACGAGGTAATATCTGTACCTGGCGGGACACCCGAGCCAGCTCGTCGGACCTCTGAATATAATCAATCCTGGATGAGCTCCCATGGACGTATCATTAATAAGTGAATTTGCAAGCATTAGGGTGGTGGAGACGCCATACATTGAAGAGCGCATAGTCTGTTGCGATGGCCTTGTTGTAATCCCTGGCCCACACCACCTCAGGGTTCGGGAAGGGGCGTAGGTGGTCTGAGCAGGCTTGGAAAAAATCAGGGCAATCATAGTTAGGCCAATAGATATTAAAAAAGAGGATAGACCACCCTGTTATCTCCCCCCCCCCCCCTCTACAAGAATAAAGCGACCCTCCGGGTCTGCCTTCTGAGCTTGCAGTTTGAAGTCCAAGGTGCTAAATTGCCATCCCCCGGGAATGTGAAGTGTAAAATGAGCCATATCTATGGATGCCCCAACCAGCCAAGGACGGGAGTTTGTGATCTTTACCCAAATGGTTCTCTTGGAGACAGAGGACATTCATGTGGTGTTTTTTTTCGTAGTTTGAAATCATTCTGTTTTTTCCCCCCCGTCAGTGAATCCCCGAATATTCCAAGACATTAGTGTAATGTCCGTATTTGAAAGTGGGTCCGCCCTAAGTGGGGCCTTCATGTTAGAGACTGGCAACGATGCACATCAGGATAGTAAATTGTACCATTGGTAACTTCAAGTGATTGAGCTGGAGGAGTATATGTTGTTGGGTGTACCCAGAGTCGAGAGAGCTCAGGGGGGAGATCCCTCCGCCGCCCTTCTTGTAAGCGCTGTGACGTAACCTTCATTGAAATCTGAACTTGAACTAACCCCACTCCCTCCTCCCATGCTAGAAAGCCCAATCTACCGGCCATTTCCTCAGGATATTCTTCCCATTTTGTAACGGCTTCCTTTGGTCTTGTACTTGCTGACTAAAGTTTGTTGCCGATCCCCACCTCAGCGCCTTCTTCTCCCTTGCCGCCCGTAGCAGGATGTCACACTCCCGGTAATTAAAGATACAAGCAATAATAGCTCTCTCTGGGGCCCCTGGAGGTGGCCCGTTTGCTAACGAGCGATGGGCCCGTTCCCCCATAAAGAGGTTTGTGACTGGCGGGTCGCCGAGAACCTCCAGCAGCAATTTTTCCACAAACTGTTCCATATTGTCAATCCGAGTGGTCTCGGCAAACCCCGTGATCCTTATGATGTTCTGCCTGGATCTCCCTTCAAGATCTTCATTCTTGGCTACCACACTCTGCACCGTTTGCTGCAATGAGGCGACCTCAAGCTGAAGCACGGCAATTTTATCCTCACCCTCCCCGACTCTATGCGCTTCCTCGGCCATCCTACCACACAACTTGTCAATCTGTGCCGCAGATACATCCACCTCGCATGTTAAGGTGTCAATTTTGGCCCCGAGATTGTCTGTACTCCCTTTAAGTGCCAGCAGGGTTTGGTTAAGAGCCGAAAATTCTATTTGGGAGTGGCCTGGGTTATTGTCTTGAATTGGAGGATCTCGATCTGACTTGGCAAACTGTTCCATTTTTGATTGCTTCTTTTGGTTTCCCATTCCAAACGGCTCTCCCTCTATTGTGACAGTGCCTTGGCGCAGAGGGCACCAGCGGCTCCGCCAACCCCCGCCGTGAGGATAACTGCTACGATGTACCCCCTCCGGAGTGGGGACCAGGTAGTGTGGTGGCGCCAAACGTTCCGCTGCTGCCAAGCTTGGGCCACTGAGAGATGGGTGTTGAGCAAGTGAAACTTGGGCCAAACAGGTGACCCATGCCCGAGGCTCCGTGAGGCGAAGAGGTGCGACAGCCACAGTGCTGTTGGTTTTGTCCCAGAATAGGACCTCCTCCCAGCAGACTCCAGAGCCACGATTGCCGGTGCCCTCACTGTAGACCCAAAGGTGTCTGGGGGGACTCCGCCAAGGAGAAGACAGACTGGAAAGCGCCAGTACTGAATATAGGAGTGGGCACGGCGTGTTTTCCCGCTCCGGCTGTGGTACAGCCTACCGAGGGGTGCCCATCCCTGGTATAATTGCAAGAGTGGGCGACAGGTTGTGTGGAAGTACTGCAGCAGGCTCATAGGGCAGGTACCAAATGGCACGAGTGAAGTTTGTCTCCAGTGAACCAGAGAGTTCCAAATTGCATAGGCCACAGGCGTCCCAGCCACGGGTTGAAAGGGGGGGAGGCGAGGAAGATTCCCCCACCCCAGCACCCCAACTCACTGCAAAGTCCAGGGGGGAGTGACGATCTCCGCTCCGTCCAGGCCAGGGCCCACCGCCTTGTGGACATAGAAATGTAAGGTTGACCCCGGGCCGGCAGGCGGGGGTTGAAATGGCCCCAATGCGTGTACTGCAGAGGGTCTTGTTGCTGTCTCTAGTCCGGGAGTATGTTGCACACCCCTGCTGGTGTTGTTCGTGGGCCCGGCCTCACACCGGTCCAGGCTGCCCGAGCGAGGAAGGCAGTAGGGCCATGAGATTATGGGGGTCGCTGTCTGGCTGCCCGTCCGGTCTGCCTGTGGGTTCCCTGCGTGTCCCACCGGATCTGAGTGTATGGGAGCCGCAGGGCACCGGAGCGGAGGGCCAAGGTGACGTGGGCTCCGGGCGGCAACCGGAACACAGTAGCTGCCCCGGACTGCACACACAAGTCGCAGACTAGTCTGGGTCCTCCTCAAGAATGGGGATGATACGCGCATCCCCAGTGAGCCGAAACTCCCTGCGCCAGGTCACAGCCGGGACTGCCGCTGATGGGTCGGATGGACTTCTCGTCGGGCTCCAGACAGGCCGCACAGGGAGCCCAGGAGGTTCATCGTGGTAATGCTCGATCTGCAGGGTCGCGTGGGGCCCCGGTGGCACCCCGGGGTGCGGATTATGTCCAGCTTTGTTGCAAAGTTGAAAAGGCATCTGATAACCACTTTCAGGTGCAGGATATAATTCCATATATAGATGCCTCCGACGGAGCACTTTCAGGCTGTGGCCATCTTGCGTGCCGCGCGACAGCGCCCCCTAATATTCCATACATAATAAAGTCTTTCAGATGTTTGATAGTAAAATCCGGGAGTTGCTGTGGGGTAATGGGAGACGGAGGGTGGCTTTGGGGACGCTCCAGAGGCCACATTGGTATCGAGGGTTGCCCCTTCCGGACTACAAGCTAAGTGAAATCTGACGAGGGCAGAGTGATGTCATAAAGAAGATATATGAAACTATGCTGAAACGATATGAAAATACTAAGAGTGATACTGTAACTGAAGCACCAAGAGAAACGTGTACCTAAAGCTAAAGTAATCGTGGAAATTAAGAAGATACTTATTGATCAATAACTGCAAATAAGCAGTAACACAGGGTAGAAACGAAATATATAGAAGCTTGTTATTACACAGTCCGCAGTAGCGGGCATGTAATTATGGTTAAGTTGCTAAACTCGTAGGAAGAGCACTTTTTCTGTGGCTTATAACTTCGCTCCCCCTGGACGAATCCTCAAGACTTTGCAAAAAAGTATATGGCCGGCTCTGAATTTTTTTGCCAAGTTGGGTGAGGATTCATGTGGGGGGGATAGGGGGGCCCTAAAAATGTTTTTTCCCCATAGACTGAATGGGGAAAAACTTTGCGTACGGCTACAGGCCGAACGGCTGGACAGATTTTCACCAAATTTGCGCCAGGAGCGGGGGCTTGGGGCAGAAAGCATGCTTTTGTGTGTTTGGTGGAAATCGGACTGGTACATTTTTTTTGCAAAACACTTTTTGATTATTCAAATTAGTGAAATTAGTGATATCTGGGTGCGCTCTGCGGACCGATTTCCTTGTATGCTCTGTGACCGTTGGCCCGCGGTACGCCGTGCTGTCGGCAAACAGTGGACGTGGCCGGTGGGTGGCTGGAGGGAAGTGTGCTGTGCGTCAACGTTTTTCAGAGACGTCGCTATGGTGTATTGGAGGATAGTGGTGCGCCAAAAGGTGTTGGAAAGATTGGTGTGCAGGATCGGCTGGGTGAAAGAGGGAGAAGCGAAGATATTGGCAATGTTTTGTGCTGTAGGCTACGGCTGCCGGTGGTTATGCTGATGTTGTGCGTTTGCGTTATTTTGCTGCGGTGAGATTGTGACGAAATATTAACCTGCTTCTTTGACTTGCCTTGCAGTGGGTCTGCGTAAGGCATAGCCTTTTCACTGCATGGCCATGCCATGTAAAAAGAGCCTAGGGCTTAGGTACCACCCCCGTAATGTAATGGCTGTATGCATGGGAGAGCAATGAGGCACTTAGCGATTAGGTAGGCGTGCGAGTTTGCTCACACCGTTGCTGCAAGGGAGTCCATAGTGACACAGAGAAAAAGGAGGATTGTTTGGCATCACTCTGTCACGATATGCACCATTCCTGCAGCTACTGACATACACTGGATTGGTGTTTAGTTGCACAGGGAACTATGATAAGTTGGTCACTGTAGGCAGACTGTATAGGGGATGTGGAGTGCTTTGGAGATAATATGAGGATATTTGCAGTCGGTGTACTATGTTGTGTTGTGCCTGCAAAGGCCCTACTGCCTTGTGTGCATGGCAATGGCCTTTGGCCGTTTTTGTTTTGGTTGGCTCCTTTACTGTAGGTATACGTACGTGTAGGCAGGAAAGCACCGTGGGAAATGTTAGGATGCATGTCTCGATTTGCCTTCCATTGGGTGTGTAGTAGGAGTAGGCAATTGGGTGCATGGGCGGAGGCCATAGGCCTCCGCCTATGTTCCAAAGACCCTCGGCCTTGGGCACAGGCTTGCAATATGTACCTGCGGACAGAAAAGATAAGCGGGAACATGTTTCAGTGAATGGGTCCATTGCTTTGCAGTGGGTATGGGGAAGGAGTAGGTTGTTGGTAATGAAACCCCAACGAAATGCTGCAATGCATGGGAGTACTGTGCTATTAATATGTGGATAGCACACGGCAATGGCCTTTGGCTGTTTGTTTTGGTTGGCGCCTTTACTGTAGGTATACGTATGTGTAGGCAGGAAAGCACCCTGGGAAATGTTAGCATGCATGTCTCAATTGCCTTCAATTGGGTGTGGAGTAGGAGTAGGCAATTGGGTGCATGGCCTCCGCCTATATACCGAAGAGCCTCTGTCTTGGGCACAGGCTTGCAATATGTACCTGTGGACAGAAAAGATAAGTGGGAACATCTTTCAGTAAATGGGTCCATTGCTTTGCATGGGTGTGGGGAAGGAGTAGGTTGTTGGTAATGAAACCGCAACAAAATGCTGCAATGCAATTCCCGCAGCTACTGACGTACAATGGATTGGTGGTTAGTTGCACAGGGAACTATGATATGTTGGTTACTGTAGGCCGTCTGTATAGGGGATGATTAGTGCCTTGGAGATACTATGAGGATATTTGCAGTCGGAGTGCCATGTTGTCTTGTGCCTGTAAAACTGATAACTGGCTTGTGTGCATGGGTACGGCCCTTGGCCGTAAAAGTGTGCGCGCTGGTTCGAAGTAGGTCTGAGAATGTTGTCTTTTTTGAGTCCGTTGGTGTATCTATGCGCACTTGTAGGCAGTAAAGCACAGTGGGAAATGTTACCATGCATGACTTTATTGCTTTCCAGTGGGTTTGTAGTAGGTCTAGGCAATTGGGTGCATGAGCGAAGGCCATAGCCCTCCGCCTATGTACCCAAGAGCCTAGGGCTTGGGCACAGACTTGCTTTAGGGAGGGCAGGTAGACATTGGCAGATGGAAGGAATTTGTAAGGCAGGTACTCGCAGATAGTTAATTGGTGGGCAGTTATGGAGGCGACTATCATTTTCTGCTGAGTGCAGGTAGACTCCATTGGGGAAGGGGAGTGCATTGGAGAGAATATGAGGATATGAGAAATACCAGATATTTGCAGTCTTAGTTGTATTGTGCTTGCAAAACCTATACTGCCTTTTGTGCATGGGTGGGGACCTTGGACATAAGGGGGTGGGCAGTGGTTGGAAGTAGGTAACAGAACGTTGACTTGATTGGGTGTATTACTGAACCGATATGTACCTCTGGACAGAAAGGGTAAGTGCTGACATGTTTCCATGAATGGGTGTATTGCTTTGCAGTGGTTGGGACAAAGGAGTGGGCTTTTGCTAAGAAACATGCAACACAGTGCTGCTATGTATGGGAGTACTCTGATATTGGTTTGTGGATTGAAGACATGTACAAAGAGTACTTTCACTTTGCCTTAGGTCATTTGCATAAGTTATTATACGCGTGCCATGTGCCATACAATACACTTGTAAATATGTAAGTGCCATAAGATCCGTGCCTTTGCAGAATCAATGTGGAGGACATGTTGCAGGTCGTAAAGGGGAATTGGTGAGATAAGACATAATTTGCGTTAGGCGGGGTGTGGACGTGAACAGATCTTCGGTTCAGGGAGTGCAGTAAGAAAGTGGGATATGCAAGGATTGTTTTACTGCGTAACATTTGTGACATGGCACATGTACGCATATATTAACACATAAACCGGTGTGGGGTAGGTGCGCAGGTGACAACCTTCAGATGGTATTGGGGATGGGGGAGTGTATTGCAGATGGTATAGGGATTGTTGTAATTGGTGTACCATGTTGTGTTGGGAGTGACAAGCGCGTACTGCTGTGTATGGATGGCTACGGGCGTTTGACGTAACAATGTGGACATTGTTTAGAAGTAGGTTTAAGAATGTTCCCTTCTTTGGGTCAGTTATTACACTGATCTGTAAGTCCGGCGTACAGGGCTGGAAATATGTATGTCTCCTGTGGGTGTTCACTCTCACAGCATGGTTGTGGAGGACATTTTTTGCAGGTGCCATACAAGTAGAGGTGGTGTGAAGTGACGGCACGTGAATATGGTGACCATTATTGGCCTTGTTGCCATTCACATACAGAGATGACACAATTAATGTACAGTATGGTACACCTCACATAATACCTTGTACGTTGAGAGAGAGAAGGAAGGCAGTGCGACATGACACAAGTGAATAAGTATTGCACATGAAAACTATGGAGAATGTAAAGTCCAACACACATACATTTACAGCCGGCAACATTATGAAATCTGTTAGTGGAGCTGTATGCAGGATGGCAGGCCATCTGTTACCTTTGTTTGGCGTATTTGTTCAGATAGTGAGCTTTAAGTGTGTGCAATTGTAATGTGTACATCGCTTCCGTTAGATATTTCTGTGTGCCGCCTACACCATCGCAGCAGTCACTGGCGTTGGTTACTTCACTTGTGGATAGTCGTTCCTCACGGCGTGCACTCCAGGTGTTAATTTTATGTGCATGCCAAGCGTAGCACACTCTGTCATGTGAGCACCTAGCTCTGGAAAAGAACAGCATAAACAAAAGCAAAAGCAGACATGCGCAGACAGAGTTTACAGTTCCAGATCATTCCATACTTTCCTAACAATACAGTGAGTGGGTGGAAGTGCTTTATTTTGCCAAAGAACATCAACACAGTTGGTGGATTCACCACTCTTCTATTCCACAAACAAAATCCATTGACCAAAGCCGTCTGTGCAATTCTGTTCTTCTCTTCTTGTGCAGCACAGTGGGAAAAGGAGTATGTAGTGCTGCGTGGTGACCCATGTGGAAGAATACATTTTCTTTGAAAGCTAGCGAAGGTAGCATCTGGTGCCTCTGAGATGTCTTATAGAATAAAGGTGTGCAGGTTGGTTCGTATAGCAGACACCGCAAGTGGACATACCGGGCCATAGCGGTCGGCCCAGATAAGAATGATGGAAAAGACATTGCTTATGGTAATCTTCCAATGGTTGGTCCACCAGCCGTCTATTGGAAAGTAGAAGGGGTGCCACGTGCTGTAGGGTGCAAGGTACCCGAGTAGAAGGAGGAATAAGAGTAGATTTAAGTAGCACGTATTAGTTGGAGCCTACAGGACAAAACTTTGCGGGAAGGATAATCTAGTAATAGCTGCATGCCTGATAAACCATGAAGTGTGTGGTAGTTTTAGCGCCATATCTGAACTCTCTGCCTTGGTGTCTGGTTTGTAGGTAATAGTGATTGTACGGGTGCACAGAAGAAAATGTGTTGGAACCGTTGGGACAAGATGATGTTTTAATGTGCTTTTTTACAAAAGTTGACGGTGGTAGCGAGTCTAGTTGGACACACGGCACAATGTCTCAGTGTGTTTACCAAGAAAGTAATGCAATAAGAAACTTAATGGGGTCACCTCAGATTGGTAGAGAATTGAGGAGCTGCTTTGTTAAGAAGCGCATGAATGAAATGTGAGTTATACATATTTGTGTGCCGGCTGACCGCTGGGTGCACCTGTGTCCGTTATAACGTATAGTACAATGACGGCACGTAGATGTAGTAATTGTGTGAAAGGGCATACAAAGGGGAAAACGGAACGTAGCAGTGTACGAGTGCGTAGAAGGTGAGGTGCTTTAGTGTAAGACTTGCGTTCCATGTTCGTTGAGCCTTGTATGTCTGTCTGCATTTGGAGGGGGTGGGGAAGAACGGAAGCAAAAGAAAGTACAATGACAGTTGCAATTTACTGCAAATGTTGGAGACATGGCAGTGTAAAAACTTTTTGTCACAAAGGTCTGTGTAATGTACGGAGAGAAGTGAGCGGTAGAGGAAGTTTGTAAATATGCATACTGAGGAGCACATAAATAACTGTTAATCGTAATACACATGTGATGTAAAGGTGTACTTACATAATTTCGGCAAATTCCAACCTTCTATTGGGAGGGCGTGAAATTGCAGTGTATGGCGTATGAGATTGTTGCAGAGTACCTTTGGGGCACATGGACAGAGGACCTGCAGTGCAAGTTATGTATCTTTTTTTTGCTAGACTTTTTATACAATATCTGACCTTGGAGCTAAACATGCTTCCGCCTCAAGGTTGTTTTACAGTGAGCGTGTGCCCTGTTTAAGGAGAGGAATGTTAGGTTTCGATTTCCGGAGATGATGCAGGGAAAAAAGGAAGGAATTAGCCGGGATCGTGTTTCGAGTGTAGCATGTATTTACGAATGTTGGTAGTGTCATTACGGTGAAGGTGGTACAATGTACAAGTAGATATGATAGTGCTGTACAAATGGTCACGTGAATGCACTGATGACAAAATACATAAAATGTGCTTTTATAGTGGGTAAGGGCAAGTTAGATGTGCACTGTGTTACAAGGCAATGGTGGGTAATGTGACACTGTGTTTTGCTGTTTCAGAACACGTGGGTCGGTGGTCCATAGTATGCAGTTTGGTGTCGTGCTGCATGACCTTTTTTTGGGGTTACTGTTTAGGAAAGGAACGCAGTTAGGGTGAACATTTGCCTAACATTGTAAGGCGGTTATGGGCTGTAAATGGTGTTTTATTTACACAAGAAAAAAGGGTAACATAAGTTAAAGTTAAGGAGTAGGGCAGTGATTGCAATGTGGCTCGGGAGCTATGATGTATGCGCTGTCGTGAAATATGGGTTGGCTAAAATTTTGGGAAATGGTGTCCATAACAATGAAAGTAACCTAATGGCCTACATGGTGGCAGTGTGAAGCAAGGAGGCAAATGTTGCAGAAGTTAGATTTACGTAAAATGTATTGATGCATGCATGAAGTGGTATTGTTGTAATTGTGCAGATTGTAGGGTAGGTTACTGTAGTGTTATTCAGTGTGTGCACTTATGGTAGGGTTAGGTGACCAGTGTACGTAGGAAACAGATTATGTATTCTGTGGAAGAAATGGTAGGCAATGTAAACTGCAGTGACTTAGGGGGTAGGTGGCTGTGTTATGTGTGGGGTTAGTTGTATGTGGATAGATGTTTGGATGTATAGTTCTGCAGTGCAGCAGCAATAGTGGGCAGGGTGTATAATGTTTAGTGTATGGCTGGAGGCCCTACAATGTAGAGGGTGTAGTGAAGCCTGTAGAGCGTGGCCACAAGCTGCATAGTGTAATATAGGTGTGCATTGTCAGTGGTGGTATTGGTATGTGTTTAGCAGAAATAAGTGCACTTATTGCACTGTGGATATTGTACACAAGTATAATAGCAATCGTTGAAGACTTACTGCTTGCATTGAGGAAGCCCTGCTCTGTGTTTTGTGTATGGAGTGTAAAATGTTGTCATACTGGTTGCTGCATTATCTGTGGGAAAAGAGAACACAATATGTTAGTACAGGTATTTTGTTAGTTTGAAGTACCTACATAGCAAAGATTTCTTTATTTTCTGGACCCTCATAACTAGCACTTTGTAAGTACTATGCTTTGAACCAGTGTACTGTACAATCCGTGCAGTTCCTGTGGCTCTTTGCATAATCATTGGGTCTGTGCTAGTTAAAAAAAAACCTTCGAAATGTAGTTGCCAATATGGTGCACAATGAATGATAGTTGTGTTTGGAGTTGTAACAGCACTTTTTAAGGTGTACATACTCTTGAAGCAGGAGGAAATGTAATGGTGTACGATATGTGCACTATACATGTTGGTAGGATGGGGTGGCGTTCTTTAGCTGGTGGTGATTTGTAAATGTTTTACTGATACCATTTTGTACTATTGTTTCTTTATGCGTTTGGTTTCTGCTGGTGGTTTGCAAGTATTATGACCTTGTTCTGTGCTAATGTAGTATAATGACCGTAGTTACGTAGCTGTTGGCGTATTGTAACTGCTTATACTTTGGAAGTGTTTGACGCTATGTTTGTTGCACAGTAGTTGTTGAAGGTTGAGTTGGGTAGTTGTGATGCTGCAAATAACATTGTCATATTCAGGTTGCAGTTAGGTACCAGGTGGCGCATTCTAACTGTTTACAGTGTCCTGTTTGTGAAGGGTACGTAGAGAAGCTTGTGAATTCCTGTGGTTATTTGGACATCTGTGTACATTTGGAACTAGTACTGCCGAATTATGGATTTACGTGGTGATCCGTCCATATGTGTTGGAGTTGTATGACTATCGTCGGAGAGCTGGTGACTTATTTGCGCAAGTCGTGATTTCGGAGGTTACTGAGGCTAGTTTTGAACCCTCATACATAGCACTTTCCCTTCCACGGATGCAGTGGAAAATACTGGTACTGTGCTTTGTGTACGCGTGACTGTACTGCTTGGGTTTATTGGGGATAAAAATGTCCAACACACACTGTAGTGCATTTTGTCAATGCTTCCACTATGGTACGTTGCTTTAGGTGGATAGTGTGGAAGTAAAAATATTTTTTGTCCACTTATGAAGGAAGTGGTTAGTGCTGGGGGGTAAGGTTTTAGTAGGTTTGTACATCAATGAGTAAAGTTTGGCTTCCAGAATATTAAGCGAGCATTTCCAAGATTTGCAGGTAGTCTGTGTTTTGAACTGATGGAAGCATCATTGCATTCCCACCATGACGATTGCTTTCTAATGTATGCAGTATAGTGGCTTCCATTGGTGGAGTCCGCTGTGTGTTAGATTATGGCTACAGTTGTGAAGGTTTTCCTGCCAGGTGATGCCTATCTGTGTGTGAAGGCAGTAAGTTTGCAGTTGTTTTTGGTACTGTCGGCTCTGTATCATAAGAGCATTAATATCACATATGGACTATGTGAGTGTATATTTAGCGTCAAACGATTATCAGAATTGCACAGTGTACAGAACCTCCTATGGTTTGCATTTTGCACCAGTTGCTGAAATGGAATGGAGTCACCGTTGGGTATTGGTATATACACGAAGGATTCGGTAGGGACTTGCTCCTGAATGACATGGTTGCAAAGAGTGCATGTATGTCTCCACATGTAGGAAATGTGAAAGATTTCTATTATAAGGAAGTTTTTTATTTCCAGTATTTGTAGTAAGTACATTAGAAATTCTTGTGGATCTTCTTATCGTTTTAAAGTGAATTTCACCATTCCAGCAGTGTAGTCCAATTCCTGCCTTATTCCTGAGACACTGTAAATGGTGTCAGGATTGCTTACTGCATTTCTGTGAAGGATGAGCATTTGAAAACACAACTGGTCTGCGCCATATAAATAAATATTTTCAACTACTGCTGGTATTTGGAATAGAAAATTTGTTGTTACATTTGCATAGCATTTAACACGTGTTGTATTGGAAAATTTGAATGGGCCAGGTCCTTCTGTGTCTGAGCCTTTTGATGGAAGGGTACGTGGTTTCTTAGCAGGGGCTTTTTTTTGTGGGTGGAGTTGGGTTTGGTTTGTCTATTTTACTCCTTTTTGTATCTGTTTTTGGTAGTTGGTGTAGTATGACTTTCTTTCAGTTTCTTTGACGGTACTGTGGTCCAATCATTTAGTACTTCTGATGGAATGAGCCTTCTTTTCAAAGCTTTTGGTTTTTGAGGAATAGGGTACATTTTTAGATGGGGTGTGTACAGTACACGTAGTCTATTGTACTCTATACTGCAGTTGCATCAAAATTAACCAGATACAGTCCTTCCAGTGTACATAGCCATGACAGTGCTACATAACTCATGCCTTCTTTCGAAGACTGTGTTGCCAATATCAATCAATGCTTGATCTAAGGTGAGACCTTGCGATTTATGAATAGTTACTGCATAAGCTAGCGACAGAGAAAGCCGTTCTCTGCGTATATACATGTCTTTGAAAAGAAGGAATTGTGCCGTTGTGCATCCTATATTTGACTTCTGAAAGTTTGTCAAACTTGATGTTTACAAACTGAATGCTGCTGTCCCGTGGGAATGTCTGGAAGGCAACAACTGTAGCAAGTGCTCCATTAACTAAACCTTGCTCCACGTCAATGTTACGCTTTAGCATAACTCTACAGTTGACACATAATATTAACATTTTCTCCAAACCAGCTGTGTTGGAGATGGAGTTCTCTAAGGCTTGTAGTTGTGCTATGCCTTCCTGACACATAGGTATTGTCATACCGTATACGTCGAGTTTGTCTTTTTCTGTGCTATGAATTTCTTTTAGTGGTTGTTTCTCTTTTTGAAGCATTGTTGCATTAAATTGTGTGCAGCCTGCTTGAGTTGGCATTAAGGCCATACAGCTGACATTTTTCTGAGCTAATTGATCCATGACATCAGTAGCACATGTGTTACACCCATACAGCTCATGGATGCGTCTACTATTGAGTGTATACTGCGCCTCCTTTGATAGTACACCAATCCGTATGTTTTTTAAAATGTTGGCATATGTGAGGTCTGCGGACTGACGCATGTTTTGAGTTGGTTCTCAGTATTGGAAATGTTGCCGAAGATTTACATTGCCAGTGCTCCCAAGACTTTTACG
The DNA here is from genome assembly GCF_040938575.1 of Ambystoma mexicanum. NCBI lineage: Eukaryota > Metazoa > Chordata > Amphibia > Caudata > Ambystomatidae > Ambystoma > Ambystoma mexicanum. The sequence continues at coordinate 412,742,852 of NC_090934.1, read as the reverse complement.
GCACTGTTTGTGTCTTAAGGTTTTGAAGATAGGTTCACCTTTGACTGGTGTCAATTGAAGGAGATTTCCGAAAACAACTACATGTTTTCCTGCAAAGAGTTCTTCATAGTCTGGAGTACCTCTTGCAGTCTGAGGTGAATCAAAGCCAACATTAGAAAAAATAGGAGGGTTTGGCTTTTTACACAGCTGGTCTACTGGGCGACTTGTTAATAAACCAAATTATCTTGATCTAATTTGACCAGGTTGTGGTGAGTCCATGTAGAGAAGAATGTCGCAGTTCTCCAGAGTGCAACGGCATGAAGCCTAACCCTTTAATAAGTAGCTAATCAAAGAAGAGATTCCAGGACTCTGCACCAGTAAAGTCACATATGATTGAACTTTTATTCCATGCTTATGCCCTATAATGATAACACGTGTTTCGGCTCAGCAGAGCCTCTTTCAAATCTCGGCTGTTATTCGCAACTGAATTAACAACTTGTGATAAAAGTGTACCAATTAGAAATTGCGTCTCTTCGCTCTTTTGAGTTGGTTGTATTTCTTTGATTGGGATTAATCCCACAATTATTTCCATAATGGTGAAAAATCACTTGCGTCGGCTGGACTTGATTCAACATTGTGAAGGTTGGAGACCATGCTGACCTCATCTGTTAGTAGCATTTTCATTTGTTTCAAAGCTCTGCGTAGCTTCGTAGCAGATTGTGCAGAAAATGTATAGTACTCTAATTTGTTTTGGTGTTCCACTGGAAGGAGTAGCAATCGATGTAGAGTGACTCCACCTATGTTCTACGCAGTCAAACCTGCAGGGGCAGTTCTAACCGCAGAAAGGTTGTTGTTTTATTTGTTGGAGATATTTACTGATCATTTTTATTTAGAATGTTTTACCTGATCCAGCTTCACCACTTACATACAGTAGTATAGGTTTGTAGTTCTCACAGGAGCAAGTTGTACTTTCGTGTGTATACCATGCTCAGGGGTTTTACTTACTTATTCAAAAATGGTAAGCTGTTTATTGTTTAGTTGGGATTTCAGTATTGTAAACTCTTCTGCAGACTGCTCATACTGAAGCATAGTGGTGGTTACCTCTTTCATGGCTAATTCTGCCTCATTTGCTATGAGTGGCTCTCCAAGTGGTTCTTGGTTGCCTGTTTGCGAAGGTTCACTGCTTTCAGAAGTGTCTACATTTAGTTGTAGTTGAAGTTCTTCTTCTTGTTGGCGTTCACTGTCCAATATGGTTTTGTACCGTGTAAAGTTTTCATCAGTAATTGTACTTGCAGTGGCTTTGAAAGCATCTTCAAAGCATGTGTAGGTGGCTAATAAATCTTCTTCTTTTCTCCATGGTTTAAGAAAGTTGCAGTGGAGCCATGTAGTACAGTTCTTTGTGTTGAGGACTTTTTAAGGACAACTTGATATGATTAATTAGGCTGCGTTTGGTTAGCCTCACAAGGCTGCCTTCACATCTTTCCACTCTGTATCTACCTTTTTCCCTCATTTGGTGTAATGTTTTTGTATGAGAAGTTTTGGGCTACCTGGTACAAGCACAAGAATTCTAAAGTACTACTCCTGTTTGGGTAGTATGTGTCCAATAAGTTGTTCGTTAAAATGTCCTGGCTTTTGGGATCGCTTTTGGCTATTGTCTTTGTATGATACTCTATTTCTGGATGCAGCAGGCCCAAGGCTTAGCCACACTATGTTGTCAGATTTCCTATAAAAGGCTGTGCCGGTTAAGCGATCAGCGGCTTCGTAGCTGCCATATTCTCTATGGGGGAGCATTTTAATGCCAAAGCTGTACCATTTTTGTGCCAGTGTTTTCTCAGAGGATATGTCATCCCAGCGGTTTTTGAGCTCGGAAACGTACCATAATCTCGGCCTCGTTTGTGCGCCCCGAAGTCACTGCGACTTCGGGGGTGCACAAAATACTGACTCCCATTACTGCACTCAAGCAGAGAGGGGGTTGTGGGAGTGTCCCCCACTCTTCTTGGGAGCAGTTACGGGATGCGGGGGTGTCCCCTGTAGTGGGGGACAAGAAAGTTAAAGAAAGAAAGGCACCTGCAGTGTCAGCTCTGACCCACGTTAGCAGGAGGAACTGATGCTGCAGGAGTACAGGAGTGTAGGCAGCATGCAGAGGTGTGCCGCCGTAAAGGTAAGTGGGGTGGGAGTGGTGGGGTTTTGAGAAGGGGAATGTGGGTTGGGGGATGCTGGCGAAGTGATCTATGTGATCACTGTGCCGCGCCATAAATGGTGTTGACATTTTCGATGGCGCAGTTACGGGCGGCACAGTGATCACATAGGTTCTTTGAGCTCTGCTTTCTCTGCTTTGGTTAAGTAGGCGGTGACATATCGTGCAACAGTAGTGGAATTTCTGCAATGTACTGTACATCAACATTGGCATTCCATAAGAGGGCAATAATTGCATTGTAATCATTGATGTACTTGGATGCTTCGCTCCTTTTTATGTAGTATGTGTTTTAGGAGATTTTCTTTTGACACTGTGTCGAACCGAAGACATGAAGCTGTTTACTTGGTCTGTTGTTAAAACTGGTCTAGGGAAACCAACGCAGCATTTGGTGTAGTATTTGCCTCTGTTGTATTTGTGTCGACAATACTTGCCACGCTTGTGTCTTTGGAATTGTAATATTTGTGCTCATAGGTCACTATGGGTACTTTCTGATTTCACAAGTGACATATTTGTGAATGAATTTCAAAACAGTTTCAACACTCTCCTCACCAAATTTAGGAGCATTTTTAATCCACAAAAGCATGTTAATGTGTTGGGCTCCTCTGGCTTGATATTCTTTTCTCCAAAAGAAGTGTTCTACTTCTCTGAGGGGAGAAGTGCAGCATTGCAAGGAAGCGATGATGAAAGAAGCGTGAAACATTTACTGGATCGAGAGAGCACAGCTCTCCAGGTGTTTTCATGTCTATACCTGTTTTGTTTTTGTTTGCTATGCGTAGGAAAGTGTGCAAGTCTTCCCATGCATACTCGGCACAATTTAGTGACAAACCATGTTGGTGGGCCAAGGTTGCGTAGCATACACATACATCTGCGTGCCGTCGGAACCAGTGGTCTTTCGTGCCTCGCATGTTTGCCAAGACGTTTGTAAAACTTCCTTTTCTTGCACCTTTTTGAAGTAGTTTTGTAGCAGATATGTTTTGGAAATGGGAACCTGTTTTTAATTTGTGGGCAACCCCATAACAAAGGGTTGCTAGTTCACTTTCAAAGAGCAGGTGGAATATGTACTCCACATTCTGACTAAATCTTGGGTCTTCATAATACATTCGTAAACAGCAGTATTCGGATGCTGTTATTTGTGTGCTTCTTTCATCCTATCTTCCACCTTTTCCAGTGGGGAAGAGTAGAGGGAAAGGCTTGTGCTTCTACACTTTTTTCCCATATACTGATTGGGGCTCCTTTGGCTTGCCGCATTTGATATGTTTCTAGTGCATCGTCTATGGTGTCTCTGGAGTGCAGTTGGCAAATTGTATAGTGGTCTAAAATACTGGAGGCTGTACTAGGATCTAGGTGTTCAAATTGGCCACTTGTTGAGGAGTCCTGCATTATTTTGGTTGTTTCTCTCAGGTTTTTTTTAATGTTTATTTCCTTGTAGTATTCATTGTTTTTTTAACCCTTTAAGTGCCATGGGTATTTCCCCCCAGTGCAACGACTTTTTTGGTGATTGCGGTATGTGGCCATTCAATGCCTTGTAACTTTTTTGTTACATGAGATATTTCGGCCAAATTTGGCCCATTTTTTCCCACATGTAGGCAGTCGTAACGCCACCCAGGAATCCTAGGTTGCTGTAGGGGGGTGAGAGAAAATAACCAAAAAGGGCGAAAATGTTGTGTTTTTTCAGAAAAAGGCAACTAAAATGATGTACAAATAAGCCTGTGGTTTTTTTTCCTTGTAAGAGCTAGGAAGAAATGGTTTGCTGTGCTGAATTCCCCAATATCCTGGCTTTCAAGAACAGGTTGAGTGGAAACAAAAACATTTTATTTTGATGTGGTTATCAACCGTTTTGTGAGAGGTAGGCCATTTTGGCCATTTTTGCCAATTGGACATGCATGGACGGAATGGAAGAAAAAGGTAGGAAAGCCGAATTGAAGGACGGACAGAAAGGCATACATTTCTGAAAAGTAGACCAAATTCCAAGTTTAGGAAGGGGTGATTTGCGCAGGTCGGCCAACAACTAGGTAGGGGAAAATGCCATAGATTGGGGATAAAGCGGGAAAATGACAGAAAAAAAGGTATGTGGTGGAGATGGTTGGCTTGGTACAGCAATGGCTTCTATGAATTTTGAGAAAAGCAATGCTCCGCTACATTCCCCATGACTCATGCAGTTAGGAAAGCACACATTTATTGTAGTGTTTCACAAAACGAGCAATACCACAAGCCAAACACTGAGCCATGGTACACAGGAGTTTTATGCTTACGGTTTGAACAGAAGTACTTAGCATGTGTAAATCAGGAAAACCAATGTGGTGAGGAACGGCAAGCATACATTTTTTTAAAGAGCACAGGCAGACCTTTTCAAGGGTAGGTGGCTTGTGCAGGTTACACAAGTATATGGTGCCTAAAGCAGCGACTAAATGTAGGGCACATTTGGGAAATGAAAGGGTTGTGTGACAGAGGGCACCAGCAAATGGGTCAAAACGTTATGAAAACTACACAAACACAACAAATGTCATACCTTCCCGTGTTCCCACACGTGTCCCGATGAAAACGGTACCTCACATGTGTGGTAGCACCTACCTGGGCGCCAAGGGGAAAGCCTAAAAGACCCCTACCCCCAAGTCTGTTCTGACAGCTGAATTTCACACTTTTTCCAGACGGGCACACCATACATATATGGGCCTCGGGTGTCCAGGCCACCAAGGACAACAGGGAACCCCATGCATTTCCGAAAAGAGGACACCTGTGGGAATCCGCAGAGGCCTGACTTGCGCAAATTGGGCCAGAATTTATTATCCAGAACCCCGGGCAAAGACCCACATGGAAGAAGGGTGCCCAATGCCAGGGATATTACAGCTGACTTTGCTGGAGCCCTGGCTGCCCTGCGTTACATCTTCTCCGCACCAGGGAGTCCCGGCAGTTTGCCAGTGTCATGAACTGTCTACGTCCTTTCTGGTCCTCCTGATCCCTGACTCGCAGAGGATTGCATGCAGTATTCCTTCCAACATGGTCGCTCGGAACGGAACACTCCGGATCAGTCTATGCGTTCCATGCTGCTCATCCTACAAGAGAGACACGCCCCCGCGGCTCTGCGCGTCTCAACGCTACCGCTACCTGTAGTCGGACGTGCTTTGCCAGAGTTCGATCGGGGCTTGATTCTTTGTTCCCAGCTCCTTGATTCCCTGTCCTATTCATACTCTCTCCAATCTTCTGGAAAACCTTCTGCGCTCAAGTCACGGTCCTCCGTGCCTCCGAGCGCAACTTGTTTGCTTCCTGGTGTTACCATGGACTTTCTGAACACTCCTGGAGACTGAACCGCTATCCTCCCGCTGGACGCCGAAGATCAAATCCCAGACCGTAAAAAATAAGAAATCCCAGAAGGTTGCAAGTACTCAACAAAAACAGGTGAGACGGGGAGAGACTTGTGACAGCCAGTACCTCCCCGAAGGGAAAAGCTGTAATGCAGCCCAGCCGCAACTCCAGGACAGTTGGAGGTGATGTCCCTGGCCTTTGACATCCATGTACCATGTGGGTGTACCGTCCCCTAAGCACAGCAGCAGCTCCAGGGGGCCCCGGCAGGATCCCCATTCCTCCCCGCAGGTGACATCTGTAATGTAGCACAGCCAGAGATGGAGCCTGGGCTTGCAGATGGACAACCCACATGGGAGGGATCCGCTCCCAGGGAAACACCAATGTTCTGCTGGCATAAGGGGCAATTTGTGGCCTGCCCCTGCAATTGTGTCCCAGCCCACCAACATATCTGCCCAGACGGCCCATTCCCACCCACACCACCAACAATCCAGCCCCAGTCTCACCCACCCCACTGACAGTGGGCCCTAACCATATAATAATAAAAAACAGTACTCACATAACATTGCAGCTGCTCGCGTAGCAAAAGCTGTACACAAAACAAAAAACATGTGTTACCTAGGTCACACCAGCAAAAACAAATAAATACTTTGCAAGCATGCCCCCCCCCCCCCCCCCCCCTTGCAAGCCATTCCTCGTGGTCTACTGAACCTCACCCCCAGTGAATACACATTTGCCCCTTCCTACGGGCAGATATCTGCCCTCACGGAGGCCTGCATGAGGAGCCCCCGCCACCCATTTGGGGTGAGGGGGGAAAGGGCCCCCAGAAATTGTGGGACAGGCCCCCCAGTGGGTGGGGCAGTAAGGTTTGGGCACCCCGGGGCCAGATTGGCACACCAATGTGCCCCTCTGCGCCAAGGCAAGTTTAGTAAACAAAGAAAATTCAAAATGGCAGGCTGCCCTTTAGCGGGGGCTGAGGGTCACCCTACACCGCTGGGGAATTTTCTAATGTGATGGAGGGGGGTGCATCTCTCCACCCCCAACCCAATTGGATGGGTGTCACTTCTCATGTAGCCCTCCCTGGGGGTACATAAGTTGGGGGGCTGTCCTGAACTCCTCCCTGGGCTCAGGCGTCCCTTCGTAGGAGCAGATATCTGGGCCCAGGGAGGGCTACATGACATGGCCCCCACTCCATTGTGGGTGGGGGAGACTGGGTCACCACCCCGTCCCATTAGAACATTTCCTGACGGTTTGGGGTGCCCCACAGCCCCCCTAAAATGCGGTCCACCATTTTCCATTTTTTTCTTTGTTTACGAAACAAAACTTGCCTTGGCGCAGAGGGGCACATTGGTGTGCCAATCTGGCCCCAAGGTGCCCAACCCACCCACTGGGGGGCCTGTCCCAGAATTTTCTATGGCCCTCTCCCCCCTCACCCCAAATCGGTGGCACCTCATGTAGGCCTCCCTGGGCCTCCTACAAACTACTGCGTGAGGTACACCCCCCCCCCTGCATTTGGGGCGGGCGGGACAAGCCCACCAAAAATGTGTGGGACAGGCCCCCTGGTGGGTGGGTCGGTAAGGTTTGGGCAACCCGGGGCCAGATTGGCAAACAAATGTGCCCCTCTGCACCAAGGCAAGTTTCGTAAACAAAGAAAAAAATGGAAAATGGTACACTACACTTTAGGTCGGGCTGAGGGGCACCCTAAACCGCCAGGTAATTTTCTAATGTAATGGGGGGTGACCCTCTTCCCCCCACACCAAATGCAGGGGGGGCATCTCATGCAGCCCTCCCTGGGGTCAGAAGCCCCTTCCTAGGAGCAGATATCTGCCCCCAGGGAGAGCTGCAAGGGGTGGCCCCATTTCCCCTTGGGGTGAGGGGGAGAGGGCCACTCCCCTTTTCTGTAAAATAAATCCCTGGTGGCTAGTGGCCCCCCACTCCCACCCAAAATTCCCTTTTTATTTTTTCTTTCATTTTGCCCCCTTCCCTAGGGCAGATGATCAGCCATCTGCCCCCAGGGTGTGCACATATGTGCCTCCATGCTTTGGGGGCCGGGGGGGAGAGGGCTGCTTACTGTAAGCAGCCCCCCTCTCCCCCACGTCACAAACGTATCCCTGGTGGTCCAGTGGCATTGCTGGGCATGGATCCAACGACACCTCCCTCGATCTCCGGCTTGAAATACAGCCGGAGATCGAGGGGGAGAAAGGTGAACACTCACCTTGCATTTTCACCGCAGCAGCCCGAAATGGCTGCTGCAGTGAACATTACTTTCACGTCGGCGTGCTTTAAGCATGCCGACGTGACACTGAAGGTAATCCAGCCCCCTGGCAGTGAGGGCGGACCTTCCCCCTCACATAGCCCGGGGGTTGGATTATAGTTTTCAGCGATCCCTGCTTTGCAGGGATCGCTCAAAACAGGGTGCCAAAAAGGACGAGATAGCTCATCCTTGGCACTAAAGGGAGTAAGGTACTGCAACACCTCTCTAACTTTGGTTAAGTCCACTAGGTGTTGCCTTTTTTTTGTGTCTTTTGTAGGTACACCATTTACCAGGATAATCGAAGATTTGTGTATTGGCCTTTGCACTCGTAGAGTATCTACATTTTCTTCCCGATCTAACGGTAAATAAACTACTTTACCACAAATGCCTTTCAGTAATTCGGTGGGAGGTATTTATGCAGTATTTGGGTGAAGACGTATTGCTTGAAATGGGTGCACTGTTTGTATTATAATGCTCTCATACAAATTAAGCTGCTGCAGTGGTTTGGCAGTGGAAACCGTTCCAAATTATTATTAATTGTCTGTGAAGGCCTTTGGTTATTGTCAAGTTTTGCAGTGCAGTATGTGCACAGTATGGTTGTGTTGTCAATGTCGTACTTGTTTTCTGCTAGAAGGTACAGACCTTATTGAAACCATTCGGATTCCTCATTGCCTTCTATTTTCTGAATTATATAAACAGTTTTGGTGCTCTTTTTATAGAAAGTTCTACGAAAACACACACATACTTGGTTTGGCATTTCAGCAGAAGTGCTTTTGAACTTTTGTATTTCTTTTGTGTATGTGTGGTGTAAAAAGTTGATAGCTGCACTGTTTGTCAGTATTGTTGGCTGACAATGTTGGAGTGGGTAAGTGCGCTGCAGTTTCACAGTATTTCCTTAGGATGTGCTCAACTTCATTGCACACTTGTTTAGCTGCACCATGTAGGAGAATATCATTTAAATGTTGGAGTGCTAAAGCTTGAGTTTTTGCATAAGACAGTTTGTACACTAGATTTCTGATTGTTGAATGGTGGGTTGCTAACATTTTAAAATGGTGGAAGGTGCTTTTGCAAGCTGCTCCAGAAATGCAGGCTAAGGAATGCCTTCGTATTCCAGTGTACTTGTGCACTGGACAGTAGTCCATACTTCGTAGTATTTTCATTTTTTATTTTGTTGGGTCCTTTGACATACTGATTGAGGAATTATTTCACATTTTTGATTAGGCATGGGCGAACGTTGCATGCGCAAGGCCATTTGTAGGCGTGGCGTGTTGGTTTGGTGGATTGGAGAGTGCCATCTAAGTTTGATGGGGATATTTCTGAAAGAAGTGTTTTTTCTTCTATTATGGTATTGGCTATCTTTTAATACCCTCGTCTACGCTGATGTAAGGCAATTTGGTTAGTTTGTTGTTTGTAGGATTCTTCATTGAAGTATGGCTCTGTGTTGGTGGTGTGACTCCACTCACCTGTACATATGTGGCCAAATTTTGAGGGTTGAGCATGATTTCTGTCCTCTACTTGTAAGGTTCTGAAGGACTGTAAAATTATTTTTCTTGAATGCTTGCTTGTGACTATACTACCATTTGTACATGCTCTTTTAGGCGTCGTCTGTGGTTTCCTGTACATGCTCACAATTTCCCACATCATCTACACTGTCTTTACTGGTATATGGATTCTTTTTCTGTAGTGACTGAATTAAATCTTCTCCTGCACCTTTCTTTTTAGGTTGAGATTGCAGTAGATGGCTACTTTCTGTGTTTGTAGGTTGCGTGGCTCTCTTTCTGCATTGCTTTCTACGGAATTGCTGTTTGGTAGGCATTGTATAGTAGCTGTTGGCGAAGAAAGGAAAGTGTGGGTGTGCACATTTCTACATGCATATGTGTGCAATGTGTGTCAGTGGGTGAATGGGAGGGTAGGCAGCTATTTAAGTACAAGTGTGTGGCTGTGCAGTGGTGTGTAAGGTTAGGTTGGGGACACTGTTAGTATGTGGGTATTATGGTAATGGTGGAGACATAAGAAAAACTTAGCACCTGCAGAAGTGTGATAAGTAACAACGAAGTACATACTGCTGGATGGGCACACATGTATATGCTACAGTAGAACATTAGTGCACTGGTTTAGTAAGACATACAAAAGTATGCTGGTAGTGTACTTACTTTGTTGATTGCAGAGAGTAGGTGTTTTCTAGGCTGTATTTTGAAATGTACACTCCAGTAGCTTCACAGAGACAGGTGGGTACTGTCATGATCTCTGCTTCCAAAAGGTCAGGGTTTTCCCAATTCCCTAGGAAGCAGATCCATAACCCAGGTTCCGAGTGCCAACCAGTCCCAATTGGGACCTTTTGGACCCAGTCCTGGCGCCAGTGGCACCAGGCTCATAAATATGCCCAGTCCCAGCGCTGGAAGCGCCGGGCTCATAATGCTTGGGTGGACTTACCTGCAGCAGACCATGCTGCTTACTTGCCTGCCAGTTGAGCCTCTGATCCTCTTCTGTTTGGAACTACTTTTCCTGTTGGGTGGGGCTGGAGCCACTCCCTAGATTTAGAACACTGGAACTCTTCTGGAAGGCAGGAACTCTTTTCTTACCAGGAACTCTTTTCTTACTTAGGCGTGGCTGTGGAAGGAGACACCTAAGCACTACAGGAGGCTATTTAAACCACACCCGGTGGATGAATCTTGCTTTGCGTTATTCTGCACCCTCTGCAGCAGGACGCTCATCGTGTCTTCTGCATCCAGTCCTGGGCCTAAGGAAAAAGGCTTACCATCCTGAATCCAGTCTTCAGCAACACCTATAAAGACAAGAAAGAACAGGTTAGCATTCCGGCATCGGAAAGGCAAAGGCTTACCTACTCTTCGTGCGCTCCGGAGGTCTTCATACTGCATTCCGGCATCTGAAAGACAAAAGCTTACCAACTCTTCGCACGCTCCCGAGGCCTTCGGCGCTGCATCCGCATCTGAAAGACAAAACAAGGTGCGTTTAAAGACATTGGGGAACTTTAATACTCACGTGCCATTACTCCTTTCCACATCTAATCCAGTGGGTATTCCGGCACCCTGCAGCCGCTCCGAACTCGTACCTGCAAAATAAAAAGACAGTTAGAGCGCATCGTGAAGCTGGCAACAAGCGCTTACTCACGTGCTTCCAGGCGCTTCTATTCATCACATGGGCTCCATCTTCAACTCACTTCAGCCCGTCATCCGCCATCGCCGGAACCCTGCAAAACAAGAGACATCATTACTAAAGACTTTAAAAAGACATTTGAATGACTCGAAACTTACCGTTCGTGCAGTAAACGACGGACAGCAGTCCTCTGAAGTCAAGAGGCCTGCGCTACCTATCCAGTGAAGAAACTGGCTACAGCACCCTGCCCCGAGGCAGATGGAGAGCTCGGCATTCACTTACCTAAGGTGAGAGCGTTAACCTTTGGGGTCTACAGGAGAGGAGAAGAGGAAAGAGATAGGGACACCCCAATAACCCCAGTTCATTAACCCCATATTTTCTATCTGCAGACATCTTACTCTGCACGTCAGGCATACAGTGCACAGAGGTCCAGCCCAAAGAGCCAACCGGGTGCTACACATCACCTTTGAAGATACGGTAGTCGCCCAGTCAAGACCGGCGCCTCTGCGAGAATCAGGTGAGCGTTACAGGTACTGCTCCTGTATAAGAAGATGGTAAGATAATATGTTGGCAAATGACATAGTGCTAATATTTGTAAATTACATTCTTGAGAACTGTAGGGGGATGTCTTGGCAGGAAGACGAAGTGTGTTTGTATAAATGGAAGGTGTACAATATGAAGGGCGGTTGGGAGTATAAGCATGTTTGTTAAGGGAGTAGGTGGGCTACTTGGGAGTTTAGTGTATCACCAGTTATGAAAAACGTGTGTGTATAAGTGTAGGCCTGTTTACTTGACAAATGCAGTACTGTGCAGTGTGGGAGGATGAGACAAAGGTGCGGAAAGATGGACAAAGTGGGAAGTAAAATGTTTTTGGACGTCCATTTGCATGCAGTTCTGTGCATATGTATGCTTAGAACCTGAGTGCAGGCATTGTTTAGGGGTTTTCATCTGATTATGCACATTTTCGTATGTTACTGTCTTGAACACGACGATAACTTTATTTTCTTGCTTAGCTGCTGCTGTTATGTATGATGTACAGGTGGAAACTGTCGTTATGCTTGAAATGTATGCACTTTGCATATTTTGATCGGAAAGGATGCCTGATGGTTGTGTTTGCGATTTGCACAAATTTGCTAGGAGGTGGTGTAATGGGGTAAACAATTGTAAAAAAGAAGGAACAAAAGAACACAGTAATCTTTTTCGTGTACTAATGCGTGTTGTGGCCAAATGGAACCTTTGCCACCATCTACCACTGTAGGAGCAATTTAATGGTATGTGATGGGAGGCACAACAGTACAAACCTTGAGTATGTTATGGAGATTTACACCTAGGTACTCTGTTGCTACGCATCATGCATAGTTCACAACCTTTCATGGCCCTTGGGTGGGTAAAAACAACTGATTTTGTAATTGGCGTGTGAAAGCCCATTGACTGTTATTTGCGTTTAGGGAGCTTGGCGGGTGATACAGCTGCGTAAGTGGCAGGCAACACCCGCCAAAAGTGTGTGATTTGAGAGGTATGCAGACGTATAACACAGTTGGCACTGTACTGTAGAAAAAATAGTAATACCTACTGGGTGTGCTGATAGGTAGTGATGCTGACGTTTGTGGGTGCAGAACGCGTAGATCGCTGACCCGTACTTTCTCGTGGAGGTGCTTTTGATTTAGAAGGTATGTCACCTCTGTGTGAGTAACTGCTGTCATGCACTGTTCTTTAGATGTGATAGAATTAAATGCACAGTTCTTGGTTTTAATTGGTGTATGTGTATGTAAGACTTTAACAGTAGCCTATCGGGGAGTGCTGCTAAAAGCCTACTTGAAAGGGAAGGAGGACAGGCCCTGCTCTACTGGACCGTGACCCTCGCGGTAGTAGGGGAAATCGCACGTCCTAAATGCTGTTCTTTGTTATGTGCTTGGTATGGAAATGGGACTATGGTTGAGCGATTCACGTGTATGTATGCTTTTGTGTTCCATGGTAGGATGTTGTCTTGTAGCCATGAAACCATTAGTGCTTGTAGTGTGACGTTTGTTAGTGGCAGTGAATTATTTTTCCACTATTGCAATTAGTATATTCTATGTACGCTGCAGACACACATGTAGTAATATACGGAGCACAAGCCGAGAGCATCCCATAACATGGAGCACAGAAGAAGGTGTTTCTTGACACGTCCCTTTAGCAAAATTAGAAATAAACACTTTCCATAACTTCTACGAAGACGCAGATTTTTTAAAAAAATGTTTTATTACGCTTAAAATGTGTTTGTGTAGCACCGTACACAGGGCAATATGTTGGCAAAAGCCGTGCTGTTTGGGTGGAGCGCACGTGTTACATCCGGGTATTGTGAGGGTGGCTGCAATGGAAATGGGACTATGCAGGATTTGGGATTGGTCAATATGAATTTGTGGGTGTGGTGTGTAGGAACAGATTGTGCCAGAATGCTTGTTTGCTTATAGGAGTGGACATGGCTACGGGGACGGGTGTTCCCTTAAGTAGGCAGACTATATGACTGTTGGGCGATTCGTGGATGCATTGGGTACAACTTTACGCTGAGCGTTGTGCGGTAGCAGCACACCTTGATTTCGATAATGTTGCTGTGTACTGGTGCGGAATACGTGGAATGCAGTGGGTCCATGTGGGTCCTTTTTGTGCTAGTTTGGTGACGCTTCCTCATCCAGACATTATTATTGGTATCGGCGCAATGTGAACAAGGCGATGTGTGCTTTTCTGCGCAACGTTGGCATGTTCTCCGTCCACATTGAAAACATTACCTTTCGTAGTAGGAACATTTTTCGTTCAGATGGAGTTCATGTGACTGATGCTGGCAATGAGATCTTTCTGCGTAGTAGCCATAGCCAAAAGGCCATACAACGCTTCCGGCAAGTGTAGGATGCATGTTCCTGTGGTCATTCACCAATTGTAACGTTTAAAATACAAATAGTACCAAAAAGGCTCTTTTCAGAGCCACTACTTTTTTTGTGCAAATGCGTACACTGCTTTTGACGGCGTCCCGCCGCTAATTGTTGCCATCTTTGTACGCAGCGCTTATAGGCAGCGTCACCACCTGCATGCTTGAATTGACGTTCTATTTTTGAACAGTGCAAGGTGTCTCTGAAAAGAGCCTTTTTCTTCCCCACTTTCTGGCAGTGTAGCATTTTTCCTGTTATAAGAGACGCTAGAAAAGACAGCAGTGGAAGGGAGATTTGACAAAGCGTAGCAACCACAGGGATAAGAAATCGTACGTGGAGAGCAGAAGATGTAAGGTGGACCTTACTTGGGTGGAGGGTATTGTTTGCCATGTTCCTGGACCGCAGCCTCAAAAGCACTTCGCAAATGTTCTCCCCTACACAGTACCATGTCGCAGTATATGCACAATACAGTGACATTTGAAAGGTAGGGGTCTGTTGTATTGCCTATGTCCTCCAAGGTTGCATGCGCGACGCAGTGGCCCACTGGAGTGTCCCGAGTGGTGGTAGGAGCAGATGCGGAGGATGCTGTAGTGGACAATAACCTACTGCCTGCTTGGAAGGGGACAACCCTCCAAATAGCTGCCTGGTGGTTCAATTTAAGGTGGCGCGCATGGAAGTGGTGCTATAGTTGTACAAGCCAGGTTTCCCGCGACTGAGTACTTGTACTCAGTGCACTGCACCTGGTTAGCATGAGATTTTGAAACATTGAAACATTTCCAATGCTGGCTGTAGGCAATGGGAATTTCTTCTTCTTTACTCTTATTTCCTTTTCGATATCCCTACCCATTGCGATTCCTGTCCACTTGCTCAGGACCTTTAGAAGGAGGTGTTGGTGGTGAGGGTGCGGTTGCTTCTGAGTCAGAGGTAGTAGCAGAAGCTCTGGTGGCCATTACTTGGAGAAGTAGTTTGCAGGCACAGAATGGGTGAGAAAGCAATTTCTGACCCAAGCAATGTGCACCAGTGGTCTTCTATAGAAAGCCAACCGGATGAATTGTAGGGTGTGCTCTTTTATAGGGCTGGTGTGGAGCATGTGACATCGCAAAGTGGCATTAACTAATTCCCTATAATATGTACATGTAGAAGGAAGAGTGGAGGATTGCTGTAAGGGTGCACTATCACTGTAACACTCCGCACAATGCAGAGAAATGTCCTCTTTCGATGTGTACGGATCTGGCTCGTGTCTGCCAAATAAGGGACGATGCGCACCGTTGATAGGTTACCATGTTGACGTCACCATTGTTCTCAATTTCCAAGCTTGTCTGCCGGACATATATTGCACGTTACACTCTGTGGCACGTGCATAGTTCTACTACCGATACTTTTTCCACACCCGGCCTACTTAAACATATGGTTCACGTACATTGCACATTTCTACCTATGCTTGCTGTGAGCACTATAGAGTAGGTGGAATGTTTACGTGGAAAAATACTCGCAGAACATGGGTGCGCGCTTCTAGCTAGTACAACTATACCACACCTATATTCGGTTATGTTCACCAGGGAAAGTGTTACCAGGCGTCGCAGCACAATATACGTATGTGCACAGTTGTGCCATAGATAAACGGACGCTCCTGTTACTATTTCCAGACGGATGTGTGCATGCAAATATGCGGCCCGTAGTGGCTTCCTACAGAAGATTGTATTGTTATTGCGCATAGGGCAGCCAGGTGCGGTGGTCGTTCGCCTCCTCAATTTTTCTCACTTTGAATCATCCCCACTACTGATGTGCCCTTCTCACTTACAATGGCCTTGTGAAATAAAAAAAAGAAAGGGACATACACAGTCTGTATAAATTAACATTGCAATCTTTATTAACGCACGTTTATAGCGACTATTCAGAAAGGGAAGGGGGACAAGAAACAGATACATATATTGGGGATGTTTCCATTTCAACAAGCTGCTGCTGACGGGAAGAAGGGATTGAGCTCTCATCGAAGCGTCTTTCATGACACTGATTTTGCGGGGAAGGGGGGTCATGTGCAAGTTGGGCAGTGATATCTTATTTTGCCCCTTATATGTTCTTCCACAAAGGTTCTCAAGGCTGCAAATTGGAGGAGCAACTGCTCGATTTTGTCATCCAGACGGTCAACTTTCATATGCCCAGCGTTCAGTTCAGTTTCGGTGGCCGTATGTTCCTGTGGAAAAGGTGCCACTTCTGGTGTACAGCTTTGCATTTCAGTATGTTCTGTTAAAAGACAACGCATGCAGTTAATTGAAATGAAGTTTTACATTGCGATTGTGTTCTTTTTGCCAACTTGTTCCCTAACTAGAGAGGCATCAGCTTCACCTCACTGATGATCCCCAACAAGGGTGAAACACGTGTATGGGGTTGCTGGTGGTACTCTCGTTCAGATTGGAATTGCCATTGTATTTCGGTGCTGGACTGCCCCTGGGCAGGACAAAGACTGATATGCAAATGGATATTTCCCATCTGTGAAAGGCACAGTGAGTAAAAGCAGTGGCTGCGAACTCTCAAGTGGTTAATAACCACTGAACAGGTTATCATGTCTGTTCTTGCGAGAGAGGGGCGCCCGCTACCTTTGTACTATTTGTTAAGGAACCTGGGATTGGTAACCCTAGGTCTCCTGGGGGCAACCAGACGTGGTCTCCCTCTCACTGTGCTTAGAGAGGCATCAGCTTCACCTCACTGATGATCCCCAACAAGGGTGAAACACGTGTATGGGGTTGCTGGTGGTACTCTCGTTCAGATTGGAATTGCCATTGTATTTCGGTGCTGGACTGCCCCTGGGCAGGACAAAGACTGATATGCAAATGGATATTTCCCATCTGTGAAAGGCACAGTGAGTAAAAGCAGTGGCTGCGAACTCTCAAGTGGTTAATAACCACTGAACAGGTTATCATGTCTGTTCTTGCGAGAGAGGGGCGCCCGCTACCTTTGTACTATTTGTTCCCTAACTATGCTCAATCATTTGGTCATTCGGAAAATTCTCCTCCAGCCATTCCACAGTGCTTGCCCTTCCAGTAACTTTTTCCCTTTTCACAGTGCAGCGGGTAACAATGGGCCTTTCGTCATCACTCATTTCTTCAAGCAGAAAATTGTCCTCCAGCCACTCTAGGGTGGAAGCCATTGCTGCGCATAAACAGAAAACATAATGCTTTTCTACTATTGTACACTAACGGACTTGTGCCATTACAACAAAAACTTTTGTGTACTTACCACGTTGCTCTGACGTTCTGTTTTCGGTAGTTGCCGTTTGCTCCTCTGCCTCTTCCTTCTTTGTTTAATTGTGCAGCAGGTGTGCGGTAAGATTGGTGAAGGCAACGTCACTTATCTTGTCGGTGCTTTCCTTTATGCTGCATACATTATGGCTTTGTGCACTTTGTTGCAAAAGTACAGATTTTGTTTTGTTTTTTCCCTTCTAATTGACAAGCTTGAAGCTGTTTCTATGTTTTTTGTCTTTGCTGAATGTTACAACTTTTTATGACCTCCCCTCCCTTTCTGAGCACGTTGGAATCGACCCAATCCCCGCAAACGGACGCAGTGTTCCCAAACTTTGTGGCTATTACTAAACACCCTCCGGCTTCAGTATGTTGCACAGTACATCTTTACAAACTAAACGTATCCTGTACACATCTAATGCAATTCAGTGAAAGACACATTATTACAGGGACACTATGGTTCACTTGTGCACCTTAAACCCTATCATCTTTCCTGCAAAAACTATAACATACCAACGTTATGGTTAAAGTGCCCTACTAAAAACCTATGAAATTCACTAACAAAAAACATAGTTAAAGGAACCTTATGGTTAAGTTGCACCACTACAAAACCTGTGAAATTCAATGGAAAAACGTTGCTACAGGGACATTATGGTTACAGGTAAAACCTAAAAACCCCAGAAATTTGCATGTTATGGTACGCTACGCAACCATAACTTGCGCTACCACTGTGCACTGCAAGGACTAGCACCCATGACCTCAAAGATGCCATCACAAATCTCCTTCATGGGGGTTTTTAGGTTTTACCTGTAACCATAACATCCCTGTAGTAACGTTTTTCCATTAAACTTCATAGGTTTTGTAGTGATGCAACGTAACCATAACGTCCCTTTTTAACAACGTTTTTTGTTCGTGAATAGAGGAATATATAACATGGCTATGACGGCCCTAACAGGAAAGTGGATGCTGGCTCGTGTCAAATTCAACCAAGCTACCTGCATAATGAAATCAAATAGCAGTAAATAAGAGGCTGAAATGGTCAAATTCGTGGTCTGCTAACACGTGATTTTCAAGAAGAGAATAAGGGGTATTCATTAGAGTCTCAGCCAAAGATGGTGGTGTGCTCACACTCACTCCCTTGAATGTTCCAGGACAGGGAGCAGCCAACAAGGTCAACTACAAAAGGAAGACTTTGGCTTAAGGCCTGCCGATGAAAGATTTACTAGTTGGGGAAAATGGGGAGTAGTCTGACAGGAGTCAAACATCTAAGTTTAATTTCTAAGGAGCCGAAAGTCCAAGGTTGGGATAGTATGCCAACCAATCAGTGGGTTTGAGGGACAACCTAACATACAATGTTGCATAGACGAATCCACTTATAGTTTGTCCACTATAATCGGTACTATACGTGTTTAGAGGTAGTTCAAGGCGTGCCCTATAGATCAGGGGTAGCCAATGATGCATTAATCCTTATATGTTCTATAAGTAGATATGTTCCCATAACCAATCCCTCGATAGGTTTTGTGTTTTGCCACATAGAATGACGTCATAGATGACGCATATCAGGGTATAAAACCTCTTCAGTAACCCAGCTACTGTCTGAGTGTGCATGCATCAGTCCGATGCTCGTTAGTTCTCCCTGTGTTATAAAATGAGAATAAAGTAGTACTTTGCCATATTCCTTGAGTCTGTGTGATTATTTGGTCTGAGATCATTATTTGTAATTCCATCTAGCACAAAAGACGCTTCAAGGTACTAGAGCACAATTTTTTCGGAGGGGGTAGGTTGTTCACGATTGAGCAATGGAGATAGAAATATGTGATGCACGGGGATCCTTCATGATGTATGCACGGGTGGTGAAGAAGATAACGGCTATATGGGAAGGGATCTTGGAGGAGCCGGACCCTGATCCGGAGTTAGACACCCTATTAACACTGGAAGGGAGCAGAGGGGCCATCACGTGTTTATATGCGGATCTCGGTGAGGGAAAATCGAGGTTGGATCTGAAGGTCACAGAGAAGTGGGAGAGGGACATAGAGAAAGAGACCACAGAGGGCACATGGACTAGGATTTGGGAACAGGTAAAAATAAAATTACCTAGAAATGCACTCTTCCGGCTGATCCAATGTAACTTTTTACATAGGGTCTATATGACCTCATGTTATGCTCACCTGGTCTCTGCGGAGGCATTGGGGCACAGTTGCAGCCCTCCCTGGAGTTAGATCACCCCCTTCTGATTTCGTCCCTTGCAAATCCGCTATGGGCAGCGATAATCGCTGGCACTGCTCCTGCGTGGATATGGGAAAACGTGAATGCACTGATAGATGACTGTGGTATCTCCCAAACCCTTCGACCCAAGGTGCGAGTTAAGTGGGCACATACTGGCCCATAATGCTCACTTGGTAAGTATGAATGATGAGCTCTCCGTCCTGCTACTTCTTGCAGGGGTGCTTGTTGATGGAATCGAGTTCCTTCACTGATTCCTGAGTAATAGTCCAGTCCAGCTGTGACTAAACTCCTCTTTCTGCTTTCTCTCACTGTCTTGATGTTATTGCTTCCAATGTTGCTGTTTTTCCATGAATAACGTTCCTCTCTGTTTTCTCCCAAATAGATGGAAATGCAGCTTTCCACGGCTGTGGAGGTGCGGAACGCGGCTGAGCAGAAGATGCATGCGACCGCAACGTCCGGCAGCAGGTGAGTGATGGCTTTAGAGAAGGCGTGGGGTTTAATGGCAGCGCGCCCTTAACGGAATGTCTGGTAAGTGTCTAACCTTGTCTTTGCCTTTCCTTTGCGGGTGCTGCGAGTTCGGATGGAGTGCGTCGTGCCGCGTTGCCAGGAAGAAGATGTCTGCGCTCCGAGATGTTTGCAGGTGAGCCGCAGTGCCAGGAAGAAGATGTCTGCACTCCGAGATGTTTGCAGGTGAGCCGCAGTGCCAGAAAGAAGCGTACAGGTGAGAGCAGTATCCTCCGGATGGTAAGTATGACTGTAGATGGCAGGATCTCTCCAGGTAAGATGAATCCCAGGTGATGGTGAGCGTTACGCTGCACAGAGGTGCAGAATGACGCGAAGCGTGTGCCCTGGGGTTGGGCTGGCTTTTATAGCTGAGCTCTTAAGAAGGCCACACCCCTTAGCTCAGTCCTGCTTGCCACACCCTGCAACTCCTAGAAGTTGCACATGCAGATGGAGGCCACACCCGGACTAATTACACACAAGTGAAGTTCTTGAGAGTATTCTTGCCTGTAATAAGAGTTTGGTTCCATTCCAGGCACTTCTGCCCATAACGAAAATGACTTGTTTAAGTTCTTTCATGAGCCTGGCGCCAAAGGTGCCAAGACTGTGTCCAACCAGGCCTCCCATGTATAAACGTCCCAAAGGGACATGCGTGAACCATGACGCCCCATGCTCCCTCTACTTGATGGTGCCGCTCTTGTGATCCTGAGCAAGTGGCCATGACACCTCATTGAGGCTGCATGCCATGGGTCGCGAGGCCCCTCACACTTGTCCTAGATGTGGAGAGAAAACTGCAGGTTTTTGGCATATGGTGTGGGGGTGTCCGGTGATCACAGCATATTGGGGTACTGTGATGGAAAAGATCAATGTGCTGGTGAGTGGGACATATGGGTGTACACAGACTATTTGCCTGCTAGGGCTTTTACCAGGGAAGAAGAGGGATAAAACCAAGAGGAAAAATGACCCTGTTTTTGTTAATATTGGCCAAACGGCACATTGTGATATCCTGGAAACGCACCATGGGACCAGAGGTGCAAGCATGGATTAGAGATGTGCAGAGGTGGGGCTTTGCGGGGCTGTTTGTATTGAGAACACAGGTTTCCGGAAAACCATCATCCTAACTGCCCCGGATTGGGCCAGGAGAAGGTGGTACCCGGACCTTCTAGATATGTCCATCTGTCCTCCAATCCGTCTTCTACTCAAAGAGAATCTTCTCTCGCAGAAGGGAGGTCAGGTTCTCCATCCAGACACCAGAACCCTCAACCTTCACGCTTGGCTTCTGAAAGGTTGAGGTACAAGGATTGGGATCTCCCTGATGACATCATGGAGGTGTTGCTTTCGGCCAGAAGACCAGCAACAAAGTCTTTATACCGCTGCCGTTGGAACACATTTTGCAGCTGGTGTAGGGAACAGAATATTGACCTTTTTTCATGTGGTAAACCAACAGTGTTATCGTTTCTACTCTACTTGGCAAACTCAGGCCTTCAAGTGGGCACTGTTAAAGGCTATCTTGCAGCGCTTTCTATCTTCAAGTGCACTTCGGAGGAACCATCGTATTTCAAAATTCCTCTAGTGGTACAATTTCTCAAGGGACTAACTAATGTTTACCCTCCAAAACCATTCCAGGTTCCCTTATGGGACTTAAATTTAGTCTTAAACTTCTTAATGGGCACTCCATTCGAACCACTTCACTCTTGCGCGCTGAGATTTCTCACGCTTAAAACTGTCCTAGTGGTAGCACTAACATCTGCTAGGAGGGTGAGTGAGCTACAAGCTCTCTCCTGTAAACCCCCACATACAATCTTCCACAAGGACAAAGTTGTCCTACAGGTGAAGCCTAATTTCCTCCCAAAGGTGGTTTCTGAATTTCATATTACTCAGAAAATTACCTTGCCTTCGTTCTACCCTCCTCCCCATCCGGGGAAAGAGGAGGAAAGGCTACATAGGCTGGACCCTAGGCGAGCTTTCAGCTTTTACATCAGCAGAATGGCTAGGATCAGGCAAGCAGACAAACTGTTTGTAGGATACTCGGGTCACAAGTTGGGACTACCCATAACAAAACAAACCATCTCCATGTGGATTATTTTGGCCATCCTGGAATGTTATAGACTAGCAGGGAAAGAGCCACCCCAAAATCTCAGGGCTCATTCAACCAGGGGTATCGCAGCCTCTTCGGCTCTCCAAAGAGGTGTACCGGTCCGGGACATATGTGCTGCTGCCACATGGTCGTCCGCACATACATTCACAAAATTTTACAATCTGGGTTCCTCCACTGCCCAAGAGACCAGATTTGGCAAGGCCGTATTACATTCGGTCCATCCCTAAAGGGATACATAACACTATCACTCCCACCTCCAATTACATGCCACTGCTATGGGAGTCTATCAAAGATAAGGAATACGTCGGAGGACACAATCCCTTCTAAGAACAAGTTACTTCTTACCTGGTAATGTTCTTTCGACGGGATGCTCCTCCGACGTATTCCTTATCACCCCTCCCAACCATCCCCGCAGTGATAACTTCCCTTGTGGTTGCAGTTTACTCTCCTTCAAGGTCACTAACCAATTCAGGCATGACTTTTCTTATGCTACAAAACGGAACTGAGCAACGGACGCTGCGCGTGCCTATTTATGGGCATGGTGACGTCGGCGCCGATATGGTGGCCGTCGAGGGGCATCGACTCGGCGGACGTCGACGCGCAGCGCCCTCTACAGAAAGAATTTCCGAGGCCAGCAAGCTGGAAACGTATTATCAAAGATAAGGAATACGTCAGAGGAACATCCCGTCGAAAGAACGTTACCAGGTAAGAAGTAACTTGTTCTTCTTCCTCTCTCTCTGTACTTGGCTGGCTTCCCTTCCACTCTCAACTTCCTTTGTCTCGTCTTTAAATCTCTTCATGATCTGGCCCCCTCTACCTTTCCTCTCCTCTCATTCTACGCTCCCTCTCGCCCCCTCCGATCTGCTGATCTCTTCCTACTCTGTTCCCCCACCTCTCTTTGCCCCTTCTCGTTTCTCATCATTTCAGCTCCTTACCCCCCTACACTGGAATTCTCTACCTCTCTCCAGCCGCTCCATTTCCTCATATCCCTCCTTCCGTTCTTCTTTGAAATCTCATCTTCTCTATCCCCCGTCCTGTTAACCTCATTACTTCCCTCTTACTCTTCCTCTGTTCTATTGCTCTCTTACAATCCTAGGCAAATTGTTTTACTTATTGTTTTTGATGGTTTGTCTCATGTTTGCAATTATGCTTCCAATTTATTCTAATGTATCTTGTTGTTGCCATGTAAAGCGTTTTGTATTAAAGCGCTCTATAAATTTAATAAATCCAAATACAATCACTCACCCAAACACTGCATGGAACCCGCTCTGAGAGGAGATTAGAGGCCTGCACATCAACGACCACCTGCCCAACCCCCACAGGCCCACGTGAGGCGCAGAATCACCAGATACCCACCATTGAGATCTCTTCCCCCCACCCTGCCAGTCTTCCCCCACGTGCGAGGGGTGTAAGAAAAAGCACCCCCCCAACAGTAAGTGAGTAGGCTGGAGACCCAGTGAAAGGGAGTGAAAGCAATACAGCATCTGACGGGGGAGCGGGCAAAAACACACAGCGAAGTCGGAGTGGCCATATACGTGGGCGGTCCCTGGGACCCGGCTGCTTTCTCACTGCCCACATCGCGGCAGAGGTCCATCTCGAGGCCTGGCTCAGAGCTGAGGGGTCTTCACCGCCATACGCAAACCAAACATCAAGTCTAACGCAGAAGTCACAGCAAAGAGCGGTAAAGCAACAAAACAGACTGCCATTGCAGCCCTAATGAACAATCCTACCCAGGAAAAGCTGAAGAAAACCGATCAAGTACCGGGGCCCACCGATGAGGTAATCAATACTCACGAGGTGTCTGAATCGGTCCAATCTGCAACCAAATCAGACCTCAAAGACCTGCTGCCAGCCATAACAACGGAGATTCAGAAAGGGACAGAAGAGGTCACGAAGAAGATCTCTGTGTTGGACAAGAGGGTGGAAGAGGTAGAAAAACGCACCGGAGATGTGCAGAACAACTTGTGCGACCACGCCTTCGAGCTAGAAAAGGGCCTGGACCGAATCCCAGCCCTTGAAGCAAGATGCAAGTCGGAGGACGTGGAAAACCGCTCTAGGAGGAATAACAATCGCCTCTGAGGAATTCCTGTAGCAATAACTGATGCAGACCTGGAAGGCTTTACAAGGGACCTATTTAGATTTATCCTAATCCTCCCGGATAGCTCTCCCTTGAAGATCGATCGAATCCACCGAACAGCCCCAAGACAGTTTCCACATTCCCTCCAGACGTTCTAGCTCGGATTCATTTCTTTAAAATGAAAGAAGAAATAATGAGGGAGGCTAGGTCATCTAAGCAAATACTCTTCAGAGGGACAATCATCTTGCTATACCAAGACCTAGCCAACGCCACCCTGTAGAAGCGGAAAGCATTAAGGAACCTCGCAGCATGGCTACAGGAATGGAAAATCCAATATTGCTGGAGCTTCCCAACGGCCCTGAATTTAACATGCGAAGGTACCTGAAGGCAAACCCGCACTCCAAAAGAAGCAGAGAAATTCATGGCAGCTGGGGCAGAAAGTGGAGGCTCTGAATCGGAAGCACTTTCCCCTCGAACAAACGCACGTCCTGAGCCGGCACGTGGTCTCGAGTCAATAGAAGGCGAAGGCTACAAGGCTCCTGGAAAACCACCAAACCAGACTGAATCAGAATAACGACAGCTTTACACAGGTAAGTTACTCCCTTGCATGACACTCTCGCTTAGGGACTC
This sequence comes from Ambystoma mexicanum, assembly GCF_040938575.1. Lineage (NCBI taxonomy): Eukaryota > Metazoa > Chordata > Amphibia > Caudata > Ambystomatidae > Ambystoma > Ambystoma mexicanum. Next base: position 412,718,328 of record NC_090934.1, on the reverse strand, counting down.
TCCACAGGTTCATTACACAAGCAGCCATTAGAGGGACACACAAATTAAAGAGCATCTAAACAAGAATACTATGGTGCGATCAGAACACAATGCGCCGGTCCATGTCGGTGACCAATTGCAATCCCGCTGTCCCATTGACAGCTTGTGGGTCCCGTTAGCCTCAACTGGTTCGATGATGGGGCTCAGCTAGTTACCCTTTTGGGTGAGGCTGGTTTCATACCTAGAAGCTAGGGAGGGCGGGAGGGAGGGGGTTGGAGGAAGTTGGGGACAGGGGAGGATTCACAACCCGGGCCCCCCAAAAAACCAATTACTGTGCAACTCAGACATACACAGACAGGTCACACGCATGCTCTCATAGAAGGGCGCCCCAAAACATTAACATAGGGCCCAGTAGTAAGGCGCACATGTTGCATCCACTCAGGAATCCCATGGGGTCGGATGATGAAAGAGACATTCGTATTTTCATAACATACAAGGCCTCAATTTCCGGGGGAAGCGCAAATCGGTAGAAAGCAGGCATAACGCTGTGGCGGGTGATATAGTAATTCTCCAAGAGACACACTTATTAGCTACAGACGAGCGGCACATCAGATTCAAGCGGTTCAAAAAGGCCTACTTTGCCACCTCGGGGGGGAAAAAGCAGGGGGTAGCGATTCTACTTGGCGATAACTTCCCACTCACGGAACCAACTGTAAAAAGAGACCCCGAAGGCAGATACCTTTTACTGAAGGGTTATATCTCAGAGCAGCCGATCACTATAGCGGGGATCTACTGTCCCAATGCTGGTCAAGACAAATTCCTGCTAGATCTAATCCCAACACTTTTGGCATTTACAACAGGACACCTCCTCATAGTGCGTCGGGAACCATGTTAAAGTCTCCCCCTAACGGACAAAACCCTCCCCCCATCTAATTCCGATTTCACGCGGGCTCTAACTCTTGCTAAACTACTGCGAGAAATAGAAACGCTAGATGCTTGGAGGCTGGCAAACAGGGGGGGGGGGCAGGGATTACACCTTTTACTCTAACACATATGAAGGCCACTCATGGATTGATCTACTCCTAATCACGGGGGCCTTGTTCCCCTGCCTAGGGAAAATTGAAATCTATACCCCAGTGATCTCTGATCACGCACCAGTATCAGCAGATCTATTAATCAGAGGCTCACTGGCTCCCCTTCCGCGATACTGGAAGCTAAATGACTCCATCCTACTAGACGAAGCAATTAAGGCAGAGGTGAGAGAATCTTTGACCAACTATTTCAAAGAAAACACAACTCTCGATACATCCATCAGAACAATTTGGGAGGCCATGAAGCCTGTAGTGAGGGGAGCGCTCATCAGTGCAGCTGCTGAACAATATCGGATCTCTAAGCTCCAAGCATCCAATCTGAGTTAAAAGTCTCAGCATTGGAGCGGGAGCTGAAGATCTGCCATACAAGGAAGTCGGAGAGGGAATTGAAAAAAGCGAGAACAGCCCTAGAAATTTACTGGGCGGACCGCTCAGCTAAATCCTTAGCATACACAAAATAGTTTTGTTATAACAAAAGCAACAAAGCAAACCGTATATTAGCTTATAAACTGCAACGGATACATAAAAGGAACAATATAGCTCGCCTCCTCGGGGAGGACTGCAACCCCCGATAACCAATGCTGATAAGATGGAAGCCCTATTAGCCCACCATAGAGCAATCATGACAGGCCCACTACCCCCACCGGGAAATCAGCCCCAAAGCTTACAGTACTTACAATCCTACATAACATCCAACACCAAACCCCAGCTTGAGTCCTTAGAAGCCCCAATATCAGTAGAGGCGGTATCAGACATCAAATCCCTGAAAAGCACTGCCCCAGGCCCAGATGGGCTAATTGCAAAATTTTACAAAATATACACACAAATCTTAGCCCCACAACTTGCACTCATATTCAACTCATTCCTGGAATCTGGAACAGTGACCAAATCAATGGCGGAATCGCTTACTATACTAGTCTTTAAACCAGGGAAGGACCCTGATCAGGGGGCCTCTTCTAGACCAACAACGCTCATGAACATGGATGGGAAGATCTATTCTAAAGTTCTAGCTTCCAGACTGGGGAAAATTCTCCCAGACATGATAGACAGGGACCAGACAGGGTTCATCCCAGGGAGTTGAACGCATAACATCAGAAGAACGCTAGACCTCATTGAAAGCGCCAACCAGAGGGGGGGGAGGCCCTACTGGTCATCTCTAGATGCTTACAAGGCGTTTGACCTCGTGGATTGGGAATATATCAGGCACACACTTACGCACATGGGATTTGGACGCAACTTTATGAAGTGGATAATGGCGAACTATAAGTTCCCAACCACTCAGTTGCAGATGAATGAAATGAGATTGGAGCGTGTCTGTATAAATAGGGTCGCACATCGGGGGTGCTTGTTATCTCCCATGGTATTTGCATTATCCATGGAACCTTTTGCTGAAATGGTCCGACAAAACCCAGACATACAGGGGCTCATGGCAGGAGGTAGGGAATATAAAGCAGCATTATATGCCAACAATGTTCTTCTAACAATAACCAACCTAGGCATATCCCTAGTACCTTTTAATGGAGCAACTAGACTCATTTGGAAGAGCCTCTGGATTCAGGGTAAACTATGACAAATCATCTGTATAAGCGATCAATCTTACAAAGAAACAGAAGGAAGAGCTCACGCCCAGTCTCCCCATCCCATGGGCATACAAAGTAATTGGTTACCTGGGGGTCCATATCCCCAAAAACCACACTCGGATCTACCAATGCAAATTCACACAATTATTTAAAGACCTGCAAAAGGACTTGCTCCTTTAGGGTAGACAGGAGATCTCATGGCTGGGCAGAATAGCGGTGATAAAAATGATCCTAATTCCCAGATTCATCTGCCAGTTCCTAGCACTCCCGACACACATCCCAGAGAATGAACTAACAGCCCTACAGAAAGCCATATTAAAATGTGTCTTGAGGAAGGGGAGACCCTGAATAGCAAAACAAATCATGACGTTGTATTCCCTATTGTACTCCCTATCACCGCCCTCTTCAAGAAAGCGGTCAGGTTTATTTGGGACGAGAATGCTAACAATGCTTTCCAACTTTGTGTCAGCACCCATTTGCAGGCAGCCGGACCAGTCACTTCCGTTCATTGTTGAGACTGACGCTTCTGGTGGCACTGTAGGAGCGGCCTTGCTACAGAAGAAGGAAGACGATTTAGAACACCCGATTGCTTACTTCTCCCGGACTCTTAATTCTAGCCCACACAACAAAAAAAGCACAGTATTTCCAAAGACAATGAAGAGGACCAAGAAGATGAGCTAGAGGAAGTGCCTACCTCTAGCACCAAGAGAGAATCAAGGGTGTGGCAGTTCTTTACCACTGTTGGGAATGTGCCAAATGCTAAAGCTACAAAAGTGAAATGCATGGAGTGTACTCAGTCGCAGACTACCTGGACATTACTCCTACAGGACCACCTCCATGCGTCGACGCACCAAATCCAACTTCTGCAATGCTCTCAGAAAGATTGATACTTTCTTAGCAAGTAGTAGGCTGTCTTCCTCCACATCATCTTCCTCAACCAATACTGTAACCACACATCCTACTTCTTTGGGACACAAAATCCCACCAGCTACCTTGCAAGCAATAAGAGGATGTTGATCCATATCTCTTGAAGACAACAGTCCTCTGTATATACTTCAACTCCCCACTCTGCAGGGGGAAGCAATTTCGACGTGCGTTTGAAGCTGTAATCGAGGAGCATGAGAAACACTGCCCACTACCTTAGAAGTAACACATGAGCAACATCTTCCCCTGTCCACCTGCCCCTCCGTATTAGTGCTTGGTGCCTCTTCCCTCATTTCCCTCCTCACCTTACGTTCTAACCTCTCCTGCAAACGTTTAATTTTTTTAAACAACAAAGGGAAGGTTCCTTTAGGAACCACCTTTCACAGTTAAAAAATAGAACAAAAATAAAAATCTTATGGGCTCCATCTTCTTCAATAAGTTTTTCCAACATTTCCATTGGCATTTTGTGTTAGGCTAATGGAAATAATGTGACGTTCCTCCCCCGTTCCAGGGACTGGAACAGGGATAACGGCCCGTCAGCTCAAGTTATCTGCCCAAGCAAAGTGTGTCTGTGTGCACCCTGATGCCTGCGGGCTTTGGCGCGTTATAAATAAATAATGAGGGCTCTGGATCATTATTCTCCATTGCAGCCCCTGCAATGGGGGATAAAGGCCATTAGCACACCTGATTCCCAAAGTGGGAACCCGGGGTGCTAAAAAAGGATCTATGTGATCACTGCGCCGCCCAGAACTGCGACAGCCGAAATGCCGACGCCAGTTACGGCTTGGCACAGTGATCATATAGGTCACTGTGCCCGCTTCTCTTCCCACCTCCCACCCCCCAATTTACCTTTTACGGCGGCACACTTCTGTGTGTGCTGCCTGCACCCTGATATCCCTGCAGCATAAGCTCCTCCCACTAACGTGGATTAGAGCTGACGCCGCAGGGTGCTTTTCTTTTTTTTTTCCTTTCGTGTCCCCCGCTTAATAGAACGGTAAGCGGGGGACACCCCTGCAACGCCCGACTCCAGTTACGGCACCCAAGCAGAGCAGGGGACACCCCGCTGTGCCCACATAGTTGCAGTAACTGCGGGGGCGCACAAATGAGGGTGACATTTTTGTACGATACCCTAAAACATAGATTTTTATTCCTACAGCAGGACGCCAGGAAAATCCTGTTCCAGGATGCCCACCATGGAAAGAGAAGGCAGGGCTCAGTACAGAGCCCCGCTTCATGGCAGCCTGCAGAACCCTATGACCATATTACCACAAGCACATTTATTTTCCCTTTCAAACCTATCCTACTTTTTAATAACTTTACCACATAGCCGGTCCCAGGTGGACATGGCCACTTTAACACCATTTTTTGTCCCTCGCGGTCATGGCAATTAGCCAGATTGTCTGGGTCATGACCTTATACCATGACACGGACAATCTGGCCACTGCCCATGGCCACAGGCTATAGCTCAGTCACCAAAGGTATATCACTATTTTTTGTACCTACTTTGACACTTGTCAAACAATAAAACACACACACACTTCCAAACCATGCTTAAAGGTCCTTGCCAATGCTCCTTACATGGGTTTGCTTGAAATCCGCCATGTTTTATTGATTCAAAAATGTCAATATGTATGTGCACAAAATCCATTCAGTCTTTACACAAACATTGAAGGTTGGGTCTATAATCTTTCTCAAAACTTTTGTCCACATTCGTCAAACGGCAACAAAGTTATAAGCCATCTAAAAATGTTGAGACCCCCACTCTAATTTTGCCCCCTCTTGAGAAAATCCCACCAAATTTAGAAAAACATTTACATCTTGATCTAAAATCTTTTTGCAAACTTTTATGTATATTCGTCAATTAGCACCATATTTATAAGCCTTTGCTGTCACGCGCCTGCCCTTCTGGTGCTTATGGAACTCAAGGAAACTACACCGCCATTAGTGTTTTCCACTACGCTTCCTCCGTATCCTGTTGTGCAGTTCTAGTCTTTTCTGTCTGCTTCCTTGTTTTCCCCCTTATATCCACGCCCATCCTTAGCAACGGTGCGTTGCAACCCTTTAGCTTTCGCTCCTGGGTCTACACACTTGTGTTTTTGCTCTCTCGCGTTCCGACTACTCTGATATTCCTCGGTTGCACTTATTTTGCCTTCCCTTGCTCCCTCCACCTTTCCGTTACAGTTCGGTAAGAGTCTCGGCTCGTTCAGATTGCTGCGGTGTTGCAACACCTCTCACGGGTCTGGCCCCGTCTCCGTCATCCGCTGCCTTTCTGTTTCTGATCTGCCTGTTTTCGGGAACCTTCCCACCTCTGCTTTTCTCCTCTTACCTTTTTCCCTCCTTCTGTCCAATGTTCCGGCTTTCTTCTTCTCCATGTCCGCTGATCCAGGTTTTTTTTCCTAAACCGGTTTGCGGTTTACCTCTTTGCTAGCCTTTTTCAGCGGAGTGGTCTGCTTTGTTCTACTACTGCCTCCGCCAGCTTTCCGCAGCTCCTTAGTCTCCACGGCTCCCTCTCTCTCCTATTGACTTATAACTGCCATTCACAGACTTCTTCTTGGCTATCCTTATTGTAGTCTACACCAAAGAAGCTTACTTTTGCATCACCTTTTACTGCATCTGAGTGAGCATTGAAGAGACTTCCATTACTCTGTCATCTACCAGACTGCCTCATCAGAGCTCCATCCTTGAGGTTTTTTCTGCCGCTGGGCTTTTTCCTATCACTGGCACTCTCGGGAGGGAGTTCCCTGCCTGCCTTCACTATAAAGCGGCAGGGTGGTATCCACCCGAAGAAGGTTGTACCTCCTCTGTAAAAAACAAAAGGATAAGAAGAAGAAGGGAAGGCAGCAGTATACTTCGTCTGAAGACACAGGTGAGGAGGCGGGTGATACTGGATTAAGTAACAACCCCGAAGTGTTAGGCAAACTTGACATTTATATTATTTTAGGACCCCCCCCTCTAATTTTGCCCCCTCTTTGACAGAATCCCACCAAACTTTGCAAAACCATTCAGAATTAGGTCTAGAATAATATTCCTAAATTACATGCAGTTTCATTGAGTGGCGTCAAAGTTATAAGCCATCCAAAAACTGCTTTTCACCAACCCTGTAATGCAGAAATAGGCACAGATGTCCTAGGACATCACAGGACTGCCCTGGGACATCTGGAGTGCTCGCTGACTTTGGAGATGGAAAACACCCGTTTCTTGGCTTCTCCCATCCTCATCACCCCACCTACCCAGACATTGTTGAGTTTCACAAGTGCGATGTTGCCCCCCCTTGATGAAACCTCACCAAACCTGCCAGAAATATTCAGAGCTGGCCATATACGTTTTTGGCAAAGTTTGGAGAAGATTCGTCCAGGGGGAGCGAAGTTATTAGCTGCCCAAAAAGTGCTCTTCCTATGGGTTTAGCAACTTAACCATAACTACACAGCCATTCCTCTCGCCCTTCCAAATGAGTAGTAGTAGCGAAAAGATCTACCCCTTCACTGCTGTCCCCTAGGATGAAAAGGCTGGGGTTGCCGAAAAGCTTCCCCTAAACACTTGTGGCTGCTTTAGAGGTCTGCAACTTCTCAAGGCTTTAGTCCGCTTTGCTGTCAAAAAGATGAGACCTGTCAAATGTCATGTTCAGAAGTCTAGCCTGCACACAGGTGCAAATACCGACTTCCGCAACCATGCAAACCTGCGTATCACGGTGCTGGTAGCCATGGATCCGTTATGCTATCTGCAGAATCCAACCCAGACTGAAGGTACTCGCACATGGCTTCCTTGCCGTCCTTAACAATAGCTAGAAAGCCATCGCTTTCTTCCCCTTCGGTAATATGCGCTGCCGCCATAGATATGCACTCCCACGAAAATGTTGCCAGGACACAAGTGGGTTTGGCCGACTTCAGCGCCATACTCCTAGCCGAAAATACCTTGCATACCATCCATCCAGGCTCTTATTGTCCCTATCAGGAGGGATGGTAGGGTATGCTGCTTGTTTCGAGGTAGCTGTGGCTGCCTGGACCACCAAACTCTCAGGAGTGGGGATGGTTGACATGTAGCCGGAGTCGCTACTGGGGGGGGGCGGTATTTTCTCGTAAGAGACTTGTTCACCGCCGTATTAGTCTCTGGGGTTTCCCAATTCCAAGCCACCCTTTTTTGCAGAGCTACATGAAATGGTAACACAGGAAATGTAGGTGGACCCTTGTCTAAAATGTCTGTAAGATCATCCTTATCATAAGGCACAGGAAGTCTAGACCAGCCAGATATTCAACAACTCTCGACATAAGTTCTCTGTAAGAGGAGTCGGCATGCTCCCCTGGGTCGGATTTGCCGAACTCCATCTCAGTGGAAGTCTCTATGCCACTAGCATTATGCAAGGAATCAGAGATCCCGCATCCTACTCTCCTCCGAAATGAGGCATTCAGGCACATTAGGGGTCCCAAACTGGAGACCAAAAGGGGCATCATCCTCATCCCAATGTTACTCCTCCTCAAAAATGGAAATGAGGGACCTAAAAAAAATATTTTTTGGTCGAGGGGTACACCTTTTCTCCTGTGTAGTACCCAGAGGCTTCAAAGTCATCGACCTAGACTTAGCAACCGCCTTTTTCGGAGGTTGAACAGTCATAGGTTTCTGCGTGTGTAAAAGTGGCACAGATGGCACCGATGGTGTCGACAACGGCGTCGAAGGCATCGACTTTGATGGGGGTGGAGCACCCGATAGGCACTATCGACTGGCGTGGCGTCGATAACTTCGAGTGTTTGGAAGCTTTCTATTGTGTCAAAGACCTTTACCTCTCTCCACGCCTCGACTGATCCTTTGAAACCCTGTCCGAGCGAGGCCCGGAGGGCTCCTGATGTGGAACATGCTGTTTACCCGGGCTCTAGGGCACGCAAGTCTCTGGCCGAGACCACTCCCTGCTGGCTTCCACAGAAGGCGTGGACAGAGCTTTGCCCTGTTTATCAAAAATCTTAAGCATCTCCACACGGAAAGCTTCCCATTCTACCGGTAATGATTATTTTTGGACTGGCATCTCACGCTCTCGGGGGTGCAGCCTGAGGAAGACGACGAGGAAGGGGACCTGTGGTGCCTTCTCCTCGAACACTTCGACTAGGATAAGTGGCAGGAACCACTCCTGGACCTTGAACGCTTGGCCTTCTTCCTCCAAGGAGAGTCGCCTCTCGACTCATCGGCCAAACACCCAGCAAGTCAGGACTTATGGGCCTTGGAAACTTTGCCTACCTTGAGCTTCCCCTTTCGTTCCCTCAAGGCCTTTCCGGTCATAGACTGACACTTGGAGCAGGTATCCGTGTCATGGCCTTCGCCGAGGCACCACAGACAGACTCGATGCAGGTCTGTGATGGACAGCTTGGAGCCGCAGTCCCAGCATTTCTTGAATCCGGACCGAGGTGTTGTTGGTGTAGAAGACGAAGACATAACAAAAACTTTAACAGCAAATACTTCAAAAGTATTAGGTATTGCTTTCTTACTTTTGATTCCATATGTTCTTCACAGTGGGGACCCAGAGTCATTTGAGCGCCAGGGGATCACTCCGGTGGTGATAGTGCGCGGTACAAATATCCTTTAACATTAAGCGCAAAGGCTTTAGCTGATATTGTGGCTTTTTTTGTTTTGATTTCTGTCTCTAGTCAATCTATTTTGTTTTTGAGGGCATTTTGTATGGTGGTACACCATGTTTTATCGCTGTGGGTCGGGGTGTTAGTTGGGATAGGATTTTCCAACTCTCTCAGAATGGAGAAAAGCGCTTTGGTGTTGGAGGCTGCATTGCAAATTCTGGAATTTGTGTGACTCGGTTTCTTATAGAGGTTGGTAGCAGAGGAGAGAATGTCACTATTTTTTAAGGAGCAGTGTTTTTCCCAAGATGTTCAAATGCGATTTTTATTTCTGCGTAAATTGAATGTTGCTTCTGTGAACCAAATGTTGGTTTGTTTGTGCGGTTTTGTATTTTGGGTTTGATAGGTGCATGCTGGTCAATAGTATCTGCTGGTCCATAGTATGTAAAAGGAAAGAACTAGCTATATCTTAGGGGCTAGAGCTGCTGGGTAGTGGCTGTGAGGTGAGCAGAGCTTGTAAGGTGGGGCTGAGTAGTTCATGAGTAAGCTTGCGGGTGTTTCAGACCAGTATAGGGCCTGGCGGGGGAGGTTGAGCTGATCGAGCATTGGCTAGGGAATTCAATGAGGGAATAGTCAGACCAAGGTTCTGTGCTTATGGCGGAGACGTTGATGGTGACCATTGCCAAGAGGACCAAGTCCAGAACGTTACCTTTGGTGTGGGTGGGGATGAGATCCATTGGGTGAAGTTCATGTCTGCTAGGGCTTTGATAGGGCTGCATCATTGTTATCAGACGCGTCCTTAAAGCCAAGGTTGTAGTCTCCCAGGATGATAAATTCAGTGGCAGGATTGAGGAATGGATTAATCAAGATTGGGATGTCGATTTCGGATTTCGGGGTGGCTGTGGCAGTTGGGCTGGTGGTATAGCAGGAGCATATTGTAGGTGGATAGAGGATTGTTGGTAAATTTGACGAGTATTATTTCGTTATCAGTTGTGGGCGGAATGGGGATGGGTCTGATCTGAAAGTAGGATTTGGTGATGAGGGCCACTCCTCCTCCAGGGCCATTAGGTCTGTCTGCCCTGAAGATAGTGTAATTAGGGGGGATAGCTAGTGAGAGCAGTGATATGATATATTTTATTTATATCGTGCTCTTACACAGGTGTTTCAGAGCACGACCAGGCAAAGGGAGAGGAACAGGGGAGAAATAAAAACAACGATCTTACTAGGCCCAGTGACATTGAGAACGGGCAAGTGCATGGGGAAGGGAAAAAGGGGTAAAGTGCATGGAGAAGCGAAAAAGAGAGAAAAAACAGAGCATAGGAGAGAAACAAAATAAATAGTAAGTACATAAATAATTAGAGTGTTAGCAGTGGTAGTGCAGCCTGTAAGAGGCTAAGGTGCTAGGTTAGTCAGATAGGGAGTATCTGATAAGTGCAGAAGAAGAGTGGGTGGGGAACTGTATGGGTACAGACACAGGCCCCAGTGCAAGGGGTGGCCCGGAGGCAGTGCAGGGTGAGCAGGTACCTGGGCCCGAAGTGGTCAGTGGTCTGAGGCATTGTGGAGCCAGGATTCTGTGGTGGCTTGGATGTCAAGATGGTGGTCTAGTATGGCATTGTGAATATTGAAAGCATGTGCTTGGCTTTGTAAGAGGCAAGGTTATCATAGGGGGTAGGCATTGCAGCGTTTCCAAGTCTGAAAGAAGAGTAGGGCTGTACCTAGGGGTGCTAAGTCTGTAATGTCTATCTGCACATAGAATGGATAAGGGGAGATTATGGGATGCAGGCTCGAGGTGTGCGGTTCTGCTGTATTGATCTAGTGGATCCCACATATGGTAGAGTGCGTCTCTTGGAAAGGTGGGAATGAGTCGGAGTGAATTGGTGGCTTGTCAGTGGAGACCTAGCCAGGTGAGGTGCAGTAGTGGTGGAGTGTCTATTAGATGGGTTGGTGTGCCTGTGCCGTGCTGGAAAGAAGGCTTCCATGAGTCGGTTGTTGGTGGAAGAGTATTGCTACAATGAGTGGTGTGTAGAGGAAGTGTACTGCAGTGTTTGTGCTCATTAACAACTGTGCTGCGTGGGTCCGCCGTGTCAATGCTAGGGCCCTTGGGTGGGCTAGTGGTGGTGGTGTTGGTTGGGAACGATGTAGAAGATTTGGCACTGGTGGTGTTGAAACAGATGGGAGGGTTGCTGGGAAAGGCGTGGTGTGGGTTTTCCTCCTTGGGTATGGTCTTTGTGCAAGACGTGTAGGAGGGAGCCGAGTTAGGCTTAGTAAGTGAGAGAAAGAGGAAACATGGTACAATATGAGGGTGGGGGATCCTGTCCGGCAGTGCAAGGAGTTAGTCTGGATAGCTGGAGTGGAGGGGGTGCCGAAGTAGTAGAGAGGGGGAAGAAAGGAGGTTGGTAGGAGGGGCACAACCATTAGCTGGGTGGGTGGGAGCACTGTGTGCCAGTATCTTCGGACTGGAGTCATAGTCGGGGTGCCACTTCATAGGTTCGCTGGTATCAGCGGGCGACATTTGTGGAGCAAATGCCTGTGCAAAGGTGGTTGGTGGCAGCTCAGGGAAGACTTTGGTATCATGCCTAGGCAAATGAGGAGGCATTGAGGCGATCAAGTAGGGCAAGGCTGAAATTCTCTGGTTGTGGGGAATTGGCCAGTAACAGGCGGTGGACCTGGAATATGCCACGATGTGAAAGTGAGAGTGCCGGTGGTAGGTCTACATAGTGCGGGCATCAAGGGTAGTGATAGTGGTCTATGAGGGGTAGCGATGTGTGGTGGGATACCGCAGTGGTCAGTAAGAGTAAAGTATGTGTCTGGGACGACCGGGGACAGCAGAGGGAGAAAAGGAGTGGGCAGGGGTAGTGAGTTGAAGTAGCCATAGAGCAATTATAACTGAATGGGACTGCAAGCCGGATTACAATTCCGGAATGATAGATGGAATGTCTTGGTACATTCAAAGGAGTTGTGGGTTCTTGGTAGTGCAATCAGTTTGTCAGGTGGATCCATAGTGGGATGCTCCTCGAGCGATGTCATGGTATGGAGAGAGTCCGGGAGAGCCTGTGATATATGATATAAGTCTTTTATAATGCGCCTGTACACAAGTGTTTCTAGGCACGACAAAACAAGGTAGGAAAGACAGAGTGAGGACAAGAAAAATGATCTTACTAGGCCTTGTCATTCAGATCGAGCAAGTGCTAGGCCGAGAAGTTTAAGGGCAAAGGGAGGGAGGGGAGCGGAGGGGAAGAAAGTGTGTGCCAGGCCCGGAGGCAGTGCAAGGGTAACTGATCAAGAAAGAGCCTGGTGCCCAGTGAGACTCTGAGGGTAGCTAAGCAAACCAGTACAGCAGACCGGTAGGTCAGCAGGGGAGGGAGGGAGGGAGAGAGAGAAAGCAGATGAGAAGAGGAATGTTTTGAGCTGCTTCAGGTGGGTCGGCTGAAGTTGGAGAGGGGCAGGGAGGCCATTCCAGAGTGAGGCACTTGCAGAGGAGAGAGATCTACCTCCCACTCTCTGCCTGGAGAAGCGTCTAACCCTTAGAGAGATGGAGGTAGCTGAGCGAAGAGCTTGAGAAGGAAGGTATTTTGGAAGAGAGCGTTGGATGTAGTGCGGGCCCTGGCCCCAGAAAGCCTTGTGGGCAATGCAAATGGTCTTGAACTTGATCCTTTCTGGGCTGGAGAGATACAGCCCCTGGGCTTGAGGCCAAGGATTAGTCTTGCTGTAATGATTAGTTGCAGAGGGCGGAGAGTAGAGGAATGCAGATTGCGAAAGAGGCTGTTGCAGTAGTAGTGCACCTAGAAAGAATCTGGGTTCTGGAGACAGTGAACTTCTGGGGGAAAGTGAGAAAGGGAAGAGCCCCTTTGAGGAGGTGCAGCTGTTAGTGAGACTTCTTGCTGATGTCTGAGATGTGAGGAGGGAAAGAGAGAGTGGAGTCTAAGATGATACCAATGTTTTTGCCTCGCAGGAAGACGAAGAAAGTGGACCCAAGGCGGTCGGCCAGAGTGAAAGAGGGAAATCAAGGACAGGGCTCTCAATGAGAAGGATCTCCGTTTTACTGGCAGTAAGGCAGAGATCATTGGAGGCGCACTAATCCTGAATCGCGGATAGACAGTCAGGAATGAGAGGGAGAGGAGAGAAGGCTGTGGGGAGCCTGAAGGAAAGCTGAGTGTCATCCGCATAACACTGAAAGTAAGAGGAGAAGGTAGAGTTCAGGTGGGCCAAAGGGGCAACATAGAGTTTGAAAAAACAAGGGTGACAGTATAGAGACCTGGGGAACGCCACATGGTAGAGAGGGTTAGCTGGTAGGCCAAGACAGGCAACGTGTGCCTTGGGAAAAGGCCTTGGGGTGATGCCGGTTTACACCTTACGGCTCTGGGGCTCATCCTCATTTGCAACAGGCAGTAGCCTATCTGAGTGCATCTCTGAAGGAGGTGGCAGCACGGCTGGGAGGTCAATGATGTTGTGGCCTGGAATTATGTCGGCCATCTTTCGGTGGCTCCTCACATTGGCAGATGCATGCAGGCCTAACGGAGAGGCTGCAGGGGTTCGCTGGAGGTGGAATGGAATGCCTTGAAACACTGTGCTGCTAATGCAGTAAATTGGCTTGCACCCTGGTGTAGCCAATGCTAAATTATAGCTGCCAGCACCCTTCTCCCTAAAAACCAATGTAGAGTGATTTAATCATCATTGGACCAAAATGGTGTACTTAAACATCACCCCTGTCTTAGGAGCCTTATGGTCTATCATAGGACAAACTGCTTACAAATGAGTTGTAGTGGTTGGGTCTTTCAGTAAAAGCCCCTCTGACTACAAAAATAAGCCAGAGATCCTAGAAACCAAAGGTGTAGGGGGCGGGGGGCAAAAAGTTTAGGTATTCCCGAACCAGGAGAGAACCCTTAACGTTTGAATTCTGCCTTAAAAGCTTTCAACAAAAAACACCTTTAAGCAGACCCACACAGAAAACTCAGTGTCTTCTGGTCTGCTCACATCGGTGCAACAGCAAAGCCTTCTTGTTGTTTCCCTCTGCCGACTAGTCCAACCCTGCCCCTTTCAGATCTGCTAAATCAACTGTAGATCATGCAAATTGAAGCTGTGCACAGTACAACTCCCAGAACCCACCCTGTTCCTTTGCTATCTAACAGCTCGGAATGTTCTTCCTCCCACCTTGTGCTTATAAAAGAGCCATGGGCTATACCCTGTCATTGGGAACAGGGATCCCTCCCAACCTAGGGCCAGGTGGCCTACCAGTGAATATGCCAGAGCTGATTCTATCCCAGATGCAGGACCAGGGGTGTTTGGGGAGGAGGGAACCCTGTTCCCGAACCCCCAGAGTGTGCCCTGCTTGCGCATGTGGGTACGACTACTGTCAATCACACAATACCTACCAGCCTCTTTTACTATATTCGGCATTAAAAAAATCCAAAGCCAATGCTGTGTCAACCAAACGAGCGGAGAAATAAATTTGCTGAACCAGAAACTTCTACTATTCACAGCAAAGCTTAGAACTAGATTGGCCCAGTGATCAGGTGAAATAGGGATCCAATTGGAAGGGGGTGGAACCAGAAACGTGGGAAACCACGGGTATAAAAAGCCTGCAAACATAAAGGAGAGTGAAACATGTTTGGGTGAGTTCAGGCGTTGTGATGGTGGGCCAAGAGACCAGGAGTAAGGTGCAAGGTCTAACTTTATGGAACTGTTGGATACAAGAGCAGGTGATGTATTGGTTGTGAGAGAGAGTGGTACTGGTGTGAAAGGTGCAGAAGTGTGTATGCTAGTGTAGAAGTAGAGCAAGAGAGGGTGCAAGAGATAGCAAAGAGTGAGCTTAGTTATCGCAAGGTGAGAGTTATAGAGAGGGGCAGAGGAGGGTGAGGGGTAGTCGGGGGAGTGGGGGGGATTCTACTTCCTTTCCCAGATTCTCCCCCTGATTCCTTTCCACCTCCTCAATGCTTTTTCTTGTTTACTCTTCCTTTCTTTCTCTGCTTGTTTTCTCATTCCTCCTTTATCTTCTCTATCTTCTACTTAGCCTTTACTCCAACCTTCTCCTTCCCTCCGATGTTCACCTTCCTCCTGTCAACTTTTCTATTCACTCTAACCTTTCACTGATGTTTAACCTTCCTCCAACTCCTTTACCACCCTCTCACCCTTCTCCCAATACTCCACCCCTTTCTGGGGTTTCCTGATATTTTCACCCTCACCTATGTACTTCTTTACTCCCTTATCAATCCTTCTGAGTTTTCCCTTCTCCATTTTTCACTTTCACCTTTCTTCTCCCCTGCCAATCACCTCTTCTTACCAACTATCTCCAGCCTCCTGCGTCCCTCTCAACTGCCTGTTCCTGCTTCGTCTCCAAACACCCTCCCTTTCTGTTTCCTTCAGTTTATATATGCCCGTAACTCCTCTCCATCATGTTCCTGGTGAGTTTATGAACCTATGTTTAAAAATTGTACCCTGGCTATGATTGGTGGACTTGTGGACCTTCTACTTGTTATCGCTGTTCTGTTTGTGGTGTTGCCAAGATGCGCAGACTGTGCCTATAATAAAAAATGCATCCGCCATCTGGAATTTGATACATGACTTGTCAATGCGCCTGGGCTGCCAGCCCTTCTGCTGCACTTCGGTCACCACAGCTCGTGGTGCCAGTCTTACGCTGCCTCCTGGAAACAGCCCGGTTCTTGAAATACGGTGGGGTTCACTGGTATTTGTTTATCCAGTGCAGTTACAGTTATCAATGGTTTGGCATATTTTTTCACATTGGAGATTTCTTAAAAGGACAGGTCTAATGGCGTTGGTCAGTAAATCCATTAAAGGAAAATAGAACTATTTGGAAGAACATAGAAAAACGTTATAAAAAGGGTATCTGTAGAATTCTTTAATGGAGAAATTGGGAAGGCAGTTAATAACTCACAGAAGCTTTTAGAGATTTAGATAATCCGCCGGTTGAATCTGAAGCTTTTCTGCCTACGAACGAGGATTGTGTAGGAATACAGCAAGCCTTTGCAGTCAAAATGGTGGGGGGGAGGGGGTATATACAAATATTACAGCGGAGTCCACCCCAGACATCTTGTCTGAGACAGATGTGAGAATTGGAGGGGAATGTTCCCCACTGTTTAACTTCTCGGCTATCTCTGTTGAAGATTTGGAGAAGACATTAAGGAAAATGTGACCGACATCCTGCCCCGGTGATGATATTGCTGCAAAAATTATCCTGAATAATGTTTATACTTTTGCACCATTTCTGACACCTTTTACAAACGCCGCCTTTATACATAATACTATTCCTGAGAGTATCAAGAAAGTAGTGGTCACACCATTACAAAAAAAGAAGGGTCTAGACCCCATGGATGCAAGCAATTTGAGGCCTATTTCAAATGTCCCATTTCTTTTAAAGATTATAGATAAGGTGGCCACAATACAGTTTCAGGAATACTTAGAGCAGGAATATATTTTACATTCCAGATAATCGGGGTTCAGGTCCAATTATGGAACCGAGAGTGTGCTCTTGGACTTACAGACCCAGATGCTGGGAATCGTGGATCGGAGTAAAGCCGGGCTACTGATGCTGCTCGACTTGACAGCATTTTATGATCTTTTAGATCATCAAATGCTTTTGACCACCTTGTTAACCGTGGGCTGCTGCTCAAAGGATGCTATTGGATGTATTGAATCTTTCATCTCAAATAGAAATCAAGGGTCTGCTGGGGTCAGGCCACATCTATCGATAGAATATCCACCTGTGGATTTCCACAGGGAGCGTGCCTGTACTCGGCCCTTTTTAACGTTTATATTCACCCACTGTGTAGTCTTCTAGAGAAGATGGGGGCAATGTTTACAAACTATGCCGACGATACACAGCTCTTCATAGAGCTGTGTGGAGATTACATGGAGGAAACCAGGAAAATTCAAAGCATTTATAAAACAGTGAAAGATTGGATGGCCGCCAATTGGCTATGGTTAAACAGCGGGAAAAAACTGCGATTTTGATTTTTGGATCATCCATGC
Organism: Ambystoma mexicanum; assembly: GCF_040938575.1. Classification (NCBI taxonomy): domain Eukaryota; kingdom Metazoa; phylum Chordata; class Amphibia; order Caudata; family Ambystomatidae; genus Ambystoma; species Ambystoma mexicanum. The sequence goes on along the minus strand of NC_090934.1, from coordinate 412,701,213 downwards.
TTTACAAGCTTCACTATTGATGGGCACGGTATCAAATCACAGGATAAGGACAAGACTTTGGGTGTGATGTTGGACGCAGACCTAGGTGCTGAGGCTCAAGTCGACAGTGTGGTGAAGAAATCCCACTACCATCTCAGGCTGTTGAGATTGGTGAAACCATACGTTACTAACAAGAATTGTGAAATTCTAGTCAGGGCGATTATTATGCCCAGACTAGACTACTGCAATGCGCTGCTGGGGGGCGCTAATAAAAGCTGCATAAATAAATTACAAACTTTTTAGAATGATGCAGTACGTATTATTAAAACATATCACGAAGAGACCATGTGGCCACTGCCAGAAAAGAATGACATTGGCTGCCAGTTGCATCTAGGATCTTTTTTAAAGTAATCACTATGACACATAAATATCTTCTTGGATCCGCACCATTTTACCTTTAAGAAATCATTGCCTTGCAAACATATAGGAGAGGCATGAGATCGAGTAAAACATTTCGGCTTATTTGCCCCAAGGTTAAGAGAACAAGAGGGAGTGGTCGTTCTTTTCCAGTCCAGGCAGCTAGTGCCTAGAATGTACTCCCAGTGGGACTACGAAGAGATCGTAATCTCTTCACGTTCTTCAAACGATTGAAGACATTGCTTTTCAATTGAAACAGCCTCACTCGTGATTAGGATTCCAGGTCAGAAGTGTGAGTTATATATATATATTTCTGAGGCTTGTGGAATCTGCTTAGATCACATGCTGTGCATAGGCCGACATCTAGTGGAAGCTGCGGAGTATTACAGTTTGTTTTTCGAAAGTCGAAAATGGGCGTCGACACAGGCGTGCCAGTAATACTATCCCTAGTGTGACGTCCACTGTACCCAAGATCCCTCACGCGTGTAGGATCCTCAGATTGTTTTTTTCCGCCATACTGGTCGGAAGCATCTTGCGGAGTTCCCTGGCCTTAGCCATACTTTTGCTGTTATTATAATTTTAATTCTTATTCATTCCCTTCCCCACCCCAACGTCGACCCTCAACCTCGACGACGGCTGGAGAAGTCATCGACCGTCGACTGCTGCACGACGGATCTGGGCCTCGGTAGGCCGCTGGCCTCGGCCCGGGCCTAGTAGGCCGCTGGCCTCGGCCCTTACAAGTAGGGAGAGTGGGGGGTGGTACATACTCTTCACTCTTGATATATAGTTACATTTATATATATTCCTACACTTAGCAGCCCGCTGCCTTAAGGTGCGTATGGAGGGTACCCCTTTTCAATTCTGCCCCAAGTGCAATCGCAAATACCCTTGGGTCGACAGGCACGCCACGTGCAATCTCTGCTTGCCGAGGGATCACCCCGAAGCGAACTGCAGAGCGTGTAGTAGGTTTAAACCTAAGACACTTAAGGACCGTTCGACAAAGCGTTGGGCCCACCACGCCAGGCAGGAGGCCATGGCAGCGGAGGGCGCCTTCAGCGATGGCAGCGACGCCGTACTTTCGGACGGCGAGGGCATTACGGCGTCGAAAGACAGCCGACGAGCGCAGGTCCCCGACCTCGGAAGGTCGTCCGGCAGGGCGGCTATGGGGAAGACCCCCGGCGACGCAAGCGCTACACACCTAACACACACTAAACACACTAAGACCAACCGGACCTCGACGACGTCGACTTCCCGGAAAGAGGCACAAAAAGAACGGTCCGACTCGGTGTCCTCTGGGCGCTCTCGATCGAGATCGCCTCACGACGCAAGGCAATCATCCACTCTTGCCAAGAGTGCCTCGCTACACACACTAACGGAAGTTCGATCGTCGGGAGACGAAGACGACTTCCACCCCCAGGCCGCGCTCCAAGATACCGAGACCGCGGTTAACACCAGTGAGGCCCCACGCCCGAAGCACACAGATACCTTTCCAGACCCTCGACGCCAGGCGTCGAAAGTCGCTGGGGCCCCCAAGGGACAGGGAAAACATTTTTCCACGCACGGAGAAGGGGGGAAACAGCGGAAAGCACAGCCTTCCACCCCTGTAAAGCCTAAGCAGACAAGCAAACACAAGTCTACCCTTGAAAATAAATCACCTGCTAAATTAATACCCTGTTCCAGGGAATGGTCCAGTGAAGACATAGACAGGGTTATGTCTAGGATGTCTTCCTTGGCTGATTTTTATGATAAGAACCCAGAACACTTTCTTTCATATAACCCTCAAGGGGCCACACCCTCAGGCTCCTCCGATCCTATCCCGCTAAGTAAAAAGCCCCGGGTCGAAAGACCTGAACCCTTCGAGGTTCAGCCTTACTCCACTCCATATTCTACTCCACTCCCCAGTTATCAGGGACAAGTTTTCCCTGAAGAGGACCAGGAGTTTGCAATTATGGAAGAACAAACCGGGACAGATTACTATGCAGAGGATGAGGACCTGGAGGAGGGAGAAGATGAGCAGGAAATTTACAGAGTAGATTCCCCAGTACAAAGCGAAGCCCCAGTTACTGACTCTCCAGTTGATAACCAGCCCCTCCTTAACGAGGTTCTCGCTCGAGCAGCGGAACACTTCCACATCGACACCCACGGTGTACAGGAGGAAAGGGACTTCGCGGAGGAGTTTGTAGGAGAGAGAAGACCGGTCGCTCAGACCATCCCTATCCTCAAATCCATCCAACGAAGAATAGATCCTTCCCTGGTGAATCCTAACCTCACCAGAGCTGTCAACCCCAGAATTGAAAAGATTTTCCGGGCAGCCCAGTCTGACCCTCTGTATATAAAGGGACATCTTAAACCAGATTCCCTAGTGGTGACCAACACTAGAAAGAGGGCTGGCACGCCCTTATCTTCATCAGAAGCTCCTCCCGACAAGGAGAGCAAAAAACTTTACGGGTTTGGCAGAAAGGTAGCCTCAACGTCCGCCTACCAAGCAAGGATTGCGAATTCCACCACCCTGTTGGCTAGTTACAATTGCCATCAATGGGAAGAAGTCGCGGCGCTCATTGCCTCTGCTCCAGAACCGTTAAAGGGCCAGCTGGCTCGGATCTCGGCAGAGGGGAGAGCCGTGTCTGGTTGCATTTTAAAAGCAACTTTCGACGCCGCTGACAACGCAGGGAGATTGATAGCAGAAGGTACTGTTATCAAGAGACATGCGTGGTTACGGCAGTCGGGATTCAAGACAGAAACCCAGGCTTCTTTAATAGACAAGCCAGTGGAACCCGACCTATTGTTTGGGAAAGCGGTCGAAGACGCACTTAAAAATGCCAAAGATGAATATGAGACTCTCAAATCCCTTGGCCAGCTTACCAACAAACCCCCTAACCAGAGGGGGAACAATAATTTTCGTCGCCCACGCGGCCAAAATTCACAAAGAGGCAACTATGCCCAGGGACAAGGTACACAATGGAATAACAACCAGCAGTCTACCCAGAGTTACGGCAGGGGTAACAAGAGAGGTCGTGGAAGAGGCAGAGGCAGCCCCAACAAGGGCGGTGGCACGCCTCCACCAAAACAGTGACGCTCAGTTCAGGGTCCCTTGCCACGCAACCCCAGTAGGGGGACGCATTTCCACCTTCACCCAGGCTTGGGAAGGGATCACCTCAGACAGATGGGTGCTGTCAACAGTATCCGCAGGATATTGTATAGAACTACTGCAGCGTCCCCGGAATCATCCTCCACGACAAAGAGTGCACTCCCTAGAGCATCAAAGGATCCTTCTCGAGGAGATCGCCATTCTGCTAGAAAAGGACGCGATAGAACTCGTCCCAGGACACCAGGTAAACAAGGGTATCTATTCAACTTACTTCCTTGTGCCAAAGAAAGATTTGACAATGCGCCCAGTATTGGACTTACGGCCTGCCAACAAATATGTCAAGCCCCAAAAATTCCGTATGACCACACTACAAGAGGTAATCCCCCTCCTAAAAAAGGGGGATTACATGGCAACCTTGGATATGAAAGATGCTTATTTTCATATTTCCATGCTCCCAGCGCACAAAAAGTACTTGCGCTTCAAGGTGGACAGTCGCCACTACCAATTCAAGGTACTGCCCTTCGGGATAGCTTCAGCACCAAGGGTATTCACCAAGGTACTGGCGGTGGCGGCTGCACACCTACGCAGGGAAGCAATCCCGGTGTACCCTTATCTGGACGACTGGCTCATAACGGGGGAAACCCCAGGAATTTGCAGGTCAAACATTCAGAGGACTATCGACCTCCTCCACGAATTAGGCTTCTCCATCAACGAGAAAAAGTCAAGTCTGGTGCCAAGCACCTCAAAACAGTTTCTAGGAGCTATCCTAGATACTCAGAAAGGATTGACCTTCCCTTCGGAAGAGAGAATTCGGAATATACTTCTGCAAATTCCGCATTATCAGTCAGGTCAACAGATAACAGTACGCAAAGCTATGCGGTTACTGGGCATGATGGCGTCATGCATTTACCTGGTCCCCCACGCGCGTCTGCGCATGCGTCCCATGCAGGAATGGTTGGCGAAACAGTGGTCTCAGGCAAGTGGTCATTGGGACGATCTAGTGGTCGTTTCGCCAACACTCGTACAGAGCCTACACTGGTGGACAAGAGAGAATCTCGCAAAGGGGAAACCCTTTTACGATCCCGAAGTACAAGCCGTGGTGACTACAGATGCATGCCTGACTGGGTGGGGAGCTCACCATCTCCACCACACAGCTCAGGGTCTCTGGTCTCACTCAGTAGCCAAGAACCACATCAATCTGCTAGAGCTTCTGGCAGTATTCCGAGCGCTAAGGGCGTTCGAGCCCCATCTACTGAACTTGTCGGTGCAGATCAGGACGGACAGCACGACAGCCATGTTCTATCTGAACAAGCAAGGGGGGACTCGTTCGCCAAATCTGTCCAAGCTTGCCCAGAAAATATGGATATGGGCACTCAGACGGAACATCTTCCTGTCATCGCAACATGTTCCAGGGGAGCTCAATTCCCTAGCGGATGCTCTAAGCAGAAACTCCCTCCCAGAAGAACACGAATGGGTCCTTCACAGAGACGTAGTAGAAGATCTCTTCTCTCAGTGGGGTTTCCCCACTATAGACCTATTCGCCACAAGCGAAAACAAACAATGCCCAGGATTTGCATCCAGGTTCCCCCAGCCGGACTCCCAAGGGAATGCCCTGTGGATGAACTGGTCAGGGATGTTTGCGTACGCTTTTCCACCAACTCCTCTCATCAGGAAGGTGGTGTACAAGATGAACAAGGAATCTATGACGCTCATCCTAGTTGCTCCCATGTGGGCGAGACAACCATGGTTTCCACACCTACGCAGGATGGCGGTGTGCGAACCCATCAGACTCCCAGCCTGGTACAACCTACTGTCCCAGCAACAGGGTCAAACAGTGCATCAGGAACCCAACTCTATGAACCTAGCAGCATGGCTCCTGAAGTCATAGAGTTTGGACATCTCAAATTACCACAGAGGTGTATGGACATTCTAAAGGAGTCCAGGAAACCAAATACAAGGCACTGTTACTTTGATAAGTGGAAAAGATTCGTTATCTGGTGCCAGAATAAACAAATCAACCCGGTTGATTGCACTCCTTCCAACGTTGTGACATACATGCTCCACCTGCTGGATGCAGGGTTGGTTTTTAACTCGCTGAAAGTACACCTGGCAGCCCTCTCGGCTTACACCACATCCCATAACAAGGTCTCGTGGTGGAAAGTACCAGTGGTTAAAGCCTTCATGGAAGGAGTAAAGAGACTTCACCCTCCTATTTCGAACCCACCGCCAGGATGGGACCTCAACGTGGTGCTAGCTAAGCTCATGGGACCCCCATTCGAACCCATGCATAAAAGTAGTCTCAAACACCTGACTTATAAAACGGCCTTCTTAGTAGCCATTACCTCCATAAGAAGGGTCAGTGAAATTCAGGCTCTGTCAGTGCAGGATCCTTTCTTTACTATCCACAAGGACAAACTGGTTTTACGCACACACCCTAGGTTCTCACCTAAATTCATATCCAAGTTCCATGTAAACCAGTCCATCGAGCTTCCGGCTTTCTTCCAGAACCCGCAAAGCTCGGCTGAGGTGAAACTACACACCCTAGATGTGCGTAGGGCGGTCCTATACTATGTAAATAAAACCAGACCGCTAAGGAAAACAGATCAACTGTTTGTCTCCGTAGCTACAGGCAGAGAGGGGGATCGCGTCTCTAAGGGCGCTATCTCGAAGTGGATTATCAACTGTATACAGCTGTGTTACTCTCTTTCTGACAAGACTCTGCCTTTTACGCCAAGGGCCCACTCTACTAGAGGCATTGGTGCCACTCTGGCTTTCATTGCAAATGTTCCCCTCGACACCATTTGCAAAGCGGCTACTTGGAGCTCTATTCACACTTTTACTCAGCATTACTGCATTGACACTCATTCCAAGACAGATACACAAGTGGGACAAGCGGTTCTAAGACACCTGTTTGCTCATGACCCTTCTCACATCCCACCTCCTTCTTCTGGTACTGCTCGCTAATCTATGCACAGCATGTGATCTAAGCAGATTCCACAAGCCTCAGAAGGGATACATTACTCACCGTAATCGTATTTCTGATGCTTGTATCTGCTTAGATTCACATGCGACCCACCCTTCCTCCCCTCCGAGAGAAGGCGCATGATTGCTTGTAGTCTTACCTTTTCTGTCTATCTGCTTGGATTATCTGTACTCACGCTACTCCTCATGCTTCCTCATGTCAGAAAAAATACAATCTGAGGATCCTACACGCGTGAGGGATCTTGGGTACAGTGGACGTCACACTAGGGATAGTATTACTGGCACGCCTGTGTCGACGCCCATTTTCGACTTTCGAAAAACAAACTGTAATACTCCGCAGCTTCCACTAGATGTCGGCCTATGCACAGCATGTGAATCTAAGCAGATACAAGCATCAGAAATACGATTACGGTGAGTAATGTATCCCATATATATATATATGTGTGTGTGTGTGTCTCTTTTTTGTGCGTCCTGATGCCTGCAGGCTGCGGTGCGTAATAAATAGATAAATAAAATAAATAAGGGACTTTACTCTCTGGTGCCATGTGGAAGAGCCCTGCCACCTGTAAGTGTCCTGGTTGGGTTAGCCACGAGATCCTTACTCCACCCGGGCTCAGGATCACACAGCAGGATGCGACCGCTGGCTCCTTGGCCTCTTCACCATTCACAATACCAAGTCCAATATATAGGTGCACTCCAGAATCTTAATGTAAACCTCTTTCTTCTCTTTGGAGAATGAGTTGGAGGGTGCGGGGCAGAAAGTGGCAGCCCTTGCACTAGACTGTAAAGTTAGAAGTTCCTGTAAACCGGTGTCCACAAGCCATGGAGCACTCGTGTCCCCTGCACTCTTGAGTTGAATGCAAACCAGTCAATCATTATTTATTTTTGATTCCTTAAAGGAAATATTAATTAAAACGCAATTTTTTGTAACACAATTTCTTATTCTGAAAAAAGAAGCTATATATATATATATAATATTCATCACAGTGTGATTACAAACCATTTATAGAATCCAGTGGATGGATGCTCTACGTGTTTCGGGACCAATGTCCCTTCCTCAGGAGCTCAAAATTACAATATGTAATGTCCATTAAGTTTTACAATATTCAACCCAGTCTAGTAAAAAGTGACAGAGTACAACATCTTTAGTATGTTCTATTTAACTAGTCATCCAGACTTAAATTTTATCTGTCATGACCTGTCAATCATCAGTCACATGGTGTGGATCCAGAGGGTTAAGTCCAATAGGCTCGCCCTAAATTTCAGTAACCGGGTAGTGCTGAAGTGTCAACCTATAAAAGTGAGGAAATACTCCCTATTAATATCCTTATGATGTTCTATTGGTAATGCTCATATACATTGCCAAAAGTCAGATGAGGTGTGCGCTGCATCATAATCTATTAGAAAATGCTAATAATCACAGTGCCACTATGTGCTGCCTAGTGTTCATCAACATTGATAATATTCAAGAACGGCTAACATACCCTATAATGCTTTTTTCCCATTGGTCAACACACCAATTGCGGGATGCGCATAAAACGCGCGTCTCAGTCTCCCTCAAGTGTGAAGGATGCTGTGCGGATGGCTCGTAATGCTGTCTGTAGGTAAAGTCCTGAAACAAATTCAGATACAACTTCCTTAGTGTCCCGATATGAATAACTGCAATAAGTTCATGAGGATTTAGGGAGAGTGACAGTGTCCAGGGAGGCCCCCCGCTCAAGCTGCCCCTCGATGCCTCGCTGTGGCTCAGGCCTTGGGGGAGAGCCGGTCGCACGCCGATGGGAGCTCAGTTGCACGCCGAGGGGAGCCCATTCTCCTCAAGCATGGTTGGCAGCGTCCCGGTTCCCCCGCAGCAGAACAGCAACTAGGGACCAAGTATATCGTTAGCGGGCAGGCATCCCGAACCAACTGGAATAGTGTCAGGTTTTGGTGCCAGGCTCATTGACTAGGGGCTTTGTATGTTGCTGGGTCTGCGACACAGCGGGCCTTCGGAACGTTGCTCTGGATCAGTGTTCCCGGAGGGTCCGGAAGCCAACCAGGGTCGCCGGTTGGTCTCTGGATATTCCTTGGATCTGCTGCTGGAGGTCAACAACGCTTCAATGCTCAGGATACTATAAAGGATTACAGAGACTTCGACAGAGCGCTCTCAGACTGTTGCCATTGCTCAAGCCACGCAACACTGCCCCCCATGCCATCCTATTCTAAGCTCCTCCCACAGGTCCGCCTGCTGGTTCCAAAGACTTCTCTGCCTCATGTGTTCTAGCTCTGCCTCTAGCAAGACTCGTAAGACACAGCTAGCGCTTCAGAACTGTTGATCCCCAACTTTAGACCCGGACTCCAAACTGATACCAATCCCATCTTCCATAAGGTCGGGTCTTCAGTAGGGGGCAACCTCCAACAACCTCTCGATGTGAACCTCCTTCCAGGAGCCTTCACCGCAGATCACAATCACACCAGACTCCTCTCTTCTGGGTTGGGGGGCTACGTTGAATCATCCCGAAGTTTACCATCTGTGGACACCCCAAGACAGGATGTCTCATATCAACTACCTAGAGCTCTTGACAGTTTTCTTGGCATTGAAATCTTTCTGGCCTTCAATCATCAAGGTAGTGCGAATTTGCACAGATAATTGTGGCTATGTTCTATGTAAACAAACAGGGGCAACAGGGCTCCTCCTCTGGTTGATCTAGCCGTCCAAGTTTGGAATTGCGCTGTTCTGCACACTGTCTGGCTACACGCCACGCACATTCCAGGATGGAACAATGATACAGCAGATTTCCTGAGCCACCACTCTATGACAAACCACCAGTGGGGAAATGAGCAGCAAGGTTCTTACCAAACTTTTCAAGCTATGGGACACAGCAACGGTGTACCTCTTTGCGACTGCAACCAACAAGAAACTGCCATGCTATGCTTCCAGGACGGCCTCGGAAAATCTTCCTTGCGTGTTTCGCTCGAGATTCTGTGTGACAATATGAAGGCTTATGCCTTCCCTCTTCTGCCATTGATTCATCGATCGCTATGGAAGCTTAGGAGTGCCTCCAACTGCATTCTCCTGTTCATAGCTCATTGGTGGCTAGCCAGGTCTGGTTCTCGGCGCTTCAGCACCTATCAATATACGACCCAATCAGGTTACCGGAGATCCCCAGTCTTCTGCACCAGAGCAATCGTCGGGTGTGGGACCCCTGACCCCCACAATCCTTCAGCGCAATTTAACCTTTCGGAGGATAATATGCGCATAATCCAGACAGCACGTAAGCCTTCTACAAGAGTGTAGTATAAAAGTAAATGACTTTTTGTCATTGGTGTCTTGCCAAACAGCTTGATCCTCGACATGCTTCTTTTGACTGTGTCTGGTCATTCATATCGTACCTTGCGGCCTCTGGCATTCATGTCTTATCGTGCAGAACTTATGTGTTAGCCATTGGCGCACTTTCAACTGATAATTCCTCTTTTCTCTAACAAATCCAGTAATCAAGAGGCATTTTGCAGGTCTCCACCTTTTTCTGCCGGTCAGGCCTCCTCACCCAAAATGGGATCTAAACGTGGTCCTTACTGCAGTACTATTGTCCTTACTCTCACAAGCCATTCGAACCACTGGTCACTACCGAGCTCAAGTTTCTCGCCAGGAAAGTGGCCTTCTTAATTGCAGTTACATCTGCTAGAAGAATAAGCGAGCTTCAAGCTCTCTGTTGAACACCCGTTCTTGACCTTACACAGGGATAAGATTGTCTGAGTTCCACATCAACCAGTCAATCTCCCTCCCATTTCTTTTCTCCAGACCCGGTCTCAGATGCTGAGAGGTTGCTCCATAACCTGGATGTAGGGCGAGCTATGAAGTTTTTTCTTCAAAGAACAAACTATTCTAGGGGGCGCTGCTAAGCAGCCAAGGAAGATGGCTGCCTAGTCTGGAAGCTCCGTCCTCGCCCACCAGCTTATTCGGCATATCGGCGTTCATCTGCAACATTTTTCCAAACTACTGCTGCGTTTCTGTTGCTGAGACTCTCCTGCGGCTGTGGCCGAAAACTGGGACGAAAACGCTGCCGCCAGCCGGGAGTTTGAGCGGCTCGGCCTGCTGCGGCTGCTCGACCTGCGGGGCCGCGCGGAGCGCACGCTCCCCCGCCTGCGGGGCCGGCGGTTCCTGGGGCCCTGGCGCTGCTGCCTTCCGGCGATCGCCGGCGCTCCGCCTTCCGCGGGTGCCTTCCTTGATCCTGCGGCCTGGGCAGGATTTGGGGCCACGGACGCTCTGGCCCGTGCTTCGTGGGACTCTCCACGGACCGCCGACTGGCGACGGGCGGAGCGGCCTGGCCCGTGGAGCCGGGGCCGGGCGCTGTGCCTCGCCGGAACGGGCGCGTCGCCTCCTCGCCTGCGGGCCCTGGAGCTGCCCGGGCTGGCCGTCCGGGCCGCGACTATCATCGCCATCCTCGTCGGCCCTCGGGCCGTTGAACAAGCAGGCCTTCCCGGCTCACCTTAAGACCTCGCCAAGGGACCCTCCGCGCCCACTTCCTCCCCACCAGTGGGCCCTGGGACTGCCCGGATAAATCACTGAGACCGTGACTGCGGTCCCCGTTGAGCAGGCGGGCCCTCCCGGCTCGCCTCACGTACCTATCGCGGGGCCTGCCGCCTTAGGGAGGGGGCTTGTGCTTGCGGGCCGGACACAACCACCGACAACCTCCTAAAGTTGACCCTCGAACATCGCCATGGAGTGGAGCCTCCTGGAGACACGCGGATAAGCCACCCTGCGAATTGGAAGAGGTGGGTGCTCTTAATTGTGATTTCCCTGCCTATTGCTCGATATCAATGCCTGCAGATAGCCCGGCTCTACCTCCCCCGGATATTCTCGATCAGTAAGCATTGTTGGGCTAACTTCTTTTGACAGGGAGCGGGACACTTTGGCACCTCTTTGACATCGCACTAGCTGCCTACTTTTGCTTGTTGGGGCGCCCACACCACGTACATGCTTCACCTAAGGCCCTGAGGTAGGGGGGGGGCTGCCCTTTTTTCTCAAATACCCGCAGAGAGGAACGGTATCGCCTGAACACGCCAAGTCGGGATTTCACCGCCGCATCCCACCTACCTTCCTGGCGGTGCGCTCCAGACCTCCTCCACCACCTATATAGTTGTGCTGGCCCTGACCCTGCCCCCGAAGAATGGCTAATAGATCGCGTACCACTAGCAAAGCTGGGGCTATGGACAAATACGCCAGGGCAACACCCAGGGGAGACCAGACATCGTCCGCTACAGCCCAGGAGGAGGGCGACCCTCGGCCGGACCCCCCACAGCCAGACCTGGCCGCTATGATGGAATCCATGGCTAAAAACTTTGCAGCATTCCATGAAAAGCTAGATGACATTAATGCGAATGTGGCGTCATTAAGGGCTAAGCTCGACCAACACGGGGCTAGAATCACTGAAGTGGAGCAGAGGACGGGCACCACTGAAGACAATGTCCAGGAACTGCAAAACACAGTGTCAGAGCTTGTCCGAGACATGAAACAGGTCAAATCTAAATGCGATGACCTCGAATCAAGGTCGCGGAGAAATAACATTTGCATAATTGGGGTCCCCGAAAGTGCACTTAAAGGACGCATGGAACTAGCGGTGGAAAAACTCATTAGAGATCTCCTTGATGACCCTGAGCTCTCGCCATTCTTCACGATCGAAAGGGCTCACCGCTCCCTGGCACCCCGCCCGCGACCCGGGGACTTCCCCAGACCTATCATAGCAAAACTGCTCAGCTAAAAGGACAGGGATCATATACTCCGCCTGGCCAGAGAGAAGGGGGAATTAAGGATGGATTCACAAACAATCAGGATCTTCCCCGATTTCTCAGTAGGTGTCCAATTGGAGAGACGCAGATTCACTGGGGTGAAGAAAATGTTACGTGATAGGAAGATTGAATACGCTATGCTCTTCCCCGCACGCCTTAAATTCACTCATCGGAACAAGCTCTACTTCTTCACAGTCCCGGACGAGGCTGTGAAATTCATTGAGGCGCAGATCCCACTGGCAGAGCAACCTGCGGTCCCGATGGACAACGATTAGAACTGGCCGCTGTCCTTCTCTTATGAGTCTGTTTTGTTGCCCATTAATATATGCATCCTTGCTCTGTAACCTCATTTATGATAGCCGAGCCTATGATTATGCTACTTGTTCAAGATTCGTATCAACACTGGTGGGCAGGACGGCAGCGGTGGCCCCCACTGCAGCTGCAATTCCTGTAGAATCTAAATGTTTGTATCTTCGCCCCGGTTGGGCTTTCTCTCAAACACTGCCAAGTTGGGGATGGCAGCTAATAGTTCACGTTAGGGGTGGGTATCCACACACTGCTAGTTGGGACAGGGCGGTGAGGGTGGGGGGTTGGAAAGTTGGGGTAGGTTATATTCAAAATGGCATGGGGGCTAAGACGGGCTACACACGATGGCAGCGGTGCTGCATGGCAGCACTCATGGCGTTTATCAGAGGCAAGGCTTTTACTTGGGATGTTCCGTAAGCCACCTACATGGCGATTAAAATGATGTCATGGAATGTACGTGGCCTGACAAATTTCACGAAATCCCGTAGGATCGCGGCCTACGCACAGCGACACGGGGTCAAGGTTCTCCTACTACAAGAGACACATGCCCTTAAACACCTGTCGGCGAACATTGCACAAACTTGGGGTGTCAACAGATATTTCACCCAATACTCCACCCAAGCTAGAGGGGTCCTGACTCTCATCCATAAATCTATTCATTTTAATCTCCGCTCATCATACATTGACCCTGAAGGCAGATATGTAATCCTGCATTGCAACTTGGCTCATGAAGAATGCCTACTGGTCAACGTGTACGCGCCCAACATTGACACCCCCGAGTTCTTTGATGGAGTGACGGCCATACTTATGAAATACATAGACGTCCCCATAATATGGGGGGGTGGACATGAACCTAACACTGGACAGTTTACTGGACAGGACGACGACCAGTCGCAGACCCACACCAAGAGCGACCAAGCGGCTTCTCTCACATATGGACTCCCTCAATTTACACGATATATGGAGAACGCTCCACCCCCACGACAGAGACTATACTTTCTATTCCACTGTCCACGACAGCTCCTCGAGAATAGACCTGTTCCTACTCTCTGGCAGACTGGTAGGGAAAGTCTCAGATGTCACGATACTTGCACGCACGCTATCTGACCACTCCCCTGTACTCCTACAGATCCAACTCGGTGACGCAGTGCCCCTAAGACCCCACTGGCGCTTCAAATCCACCGCCCTATCAGACATCGTCTTTAAAGCTGAGATCCTAGCCGACATAACCACATTCTTCGAAAAGAACAATACAACCGATACGCCCGAGGGGACCCGATGGGAGGCGTTCAAGGCGTACATCAGGGGGATGTGCATCTCCAGGGAAGCTGGGGTCCTGAAAGCTATAAGGCAGTCCTTAACCAACTCGGAAACTAAACTTAAAGCACTTGAACAGGACTATCTGACCACTCAGTCCCCAATGACCCTAGCTGCGATCAGATCAGAGCTGGAAAAGTTTGAATCACACGCCATAAGGGAGGTACAATACTTTACACGCCCTGTTGCGGCCCACAAATATGGGGAGGGGGACAGACCGGGTAGAACCCTGGCCAGGCTAGTCCGTGCTGAGACTGGTGGGACCCGCATTGATAGCATCATAGATAGCAATGGAGTGCGGCACTGGTCGGATCGGTCCATACTAGACACTTTCACTAACTTCTACGCCAATCTGTATGGTCCCCAACCAGAACACTCGGCCCAAGACCTATACGACCTCCTTGAGAACATCCCTATGACCCTTATCTCCCAAGACACCCGTGAAATATTAGACGCCCCATTTACCCTAGAGGAGATAGTTCAGGTGATATCGAACCTTCCCAAAAACAAGGCGCCGGGCCCGGATGGGCTCACCTCCGAATTCTACCAGGAGCATGTGGCTATACTAGCGCCTGTGCTACATGGGGTCTGGGCCGAATCACTCCGTCTGAATTGCCTCCCCCCCTCCCTCAGAGAAGCTTTAATAACTGTCCTCCCCAAACCTGGTAAACCCCCGGACGAGTGTGGGTCTTATAGGCCTCTATCCCTTATTAATACTGACACGAAAATCTTTGCTAAAATAATTGCTGTCAGGTTTCTCCCTTTCATGTCCCACATGATTCATGAGGACCAATGTGGGTTCATCCCGGGCCGATCCACGGCACTGAACATACGTCGCCTGTTTAATGTAATGTCTAGAATTGACCCAGGCGCGGACGCTGTGGCGGTCACACTAGATGCCCAAAAGGCTTTTGATATGGTCTCATGGCAATATCTGTGGGCCGTGCTGGAGAAAATGGGTGTAGGCCCCAAAATGACCTCTTACATAAAACTATTATACACAGACCCACGAGCTAGGGTTCTTGTAAACTCTGCTCCTTCCTCTCCCATCACGCTACACAGGGGCACTCGTCAGGGATGTCCCTTCTCTCCCCTCCTGTTTGCGTTCGCCATAGAACCCATGGCTGATCATGTAAGGGGTCGGCACGGCAGTAAAGGCATACGATTACTGAATGCACCAGAGATCATCTCTCTATATGCAGACGACGTGCTCCTGTATGTCAGAAATCCTTCCACATACTTGGACCCGATCATCTGAGACATCACCAAGATAGGTACATTCTCAGGTTTCACAATCAACTACTCTAAGTCCGAAATCTTCCCTCTCACTGCGGCGACCCAACAACCATCCTGTGAGTACCCGCTGCGCTGGTCCCCGGATGGGGTGAGGTATCTCGGGGTACAAATATCACTAGCCAGGGCCTCTCTAATGACAGATAACTACGAGGCAACGGCCCTCCTAGTCTGCTCCAAGTTCTCCAAATGGCGCAAACTACCTTTATCCCTAGCGGGCAGACTATCTCTAATAAAGATGGTGGTGGTCCCTAAACTCCTGTATGTCTTCGCTAACGTCCCGATTTGGCCTGGGAGCCAATACTTCAAGAAGCTCCATTCGGAGTGCGCACAATTCCTCTGGCATCCAGGCTCAGTCCGTAAGAAGTGGCAACACATGACGCCGCCCTATGACAAAGGCGGGTTCACGGCCCCAGACCTTCGCCTAAACTGGAATGCTGCACAGGCCCATCACGCCTCTCACTGGTACACGCTCCAAGATCCGCCCATACACGTAAAACTTGAGAAACTGGCGGGAGGTGGAACCAATATAATGTCCTTGTTATTAAACCGCGCATTCCAAACAGACGCTCAGGCGGACCCGGTGGCCGCTACACTTAGGGCCTGGAGGAACATCCTGGGCTCTGACCGGGAACAGCGCCCATACTACAAATGGCTTCCCCTGTGGCAGTTCCCCGGGCTCCCCACCACACACGACCCCAATCTCATACGCTACTGGGAAAACCTGGGATACCATGCCCTTGCGGACCTCTTCCCTAACGGGGTTCTTATCACCCCCCAGACATGGCGCCCTGATCACTCCAATTCTCCACTCGAAATGCTGCAGTATTATAGGCTTAGAGCTGCAGTACGGACAATGTGGCCTTCATACCCTATTGAACCCCCAGACTCTCCTGAAATACAATATATAGCAAATTCCGGTAGCGCCAAAAGCATAATTTCTAATTTGTACAAAATACAACTGAATAACATTGCGGACAACTCTCTCAAACCACGCGAGTCTTGGGCTAAGGAGCTTGGAGTTGAAATCACAGACGATCTCTGGAGCGAAATGTGTACACACACACGTAGGGTCTCCCTGAGCGCCAGGTTCCGATGCATAAAATTTAAACCCCTGAACAGACTCTATTACACACCGTATAGAGTCGCATCATTCACTGGCACCCCGACCCCTTTGTGTCCCAAATGCAAATCGTGCGAGGCGGACCACGTACACATGTTCTGGGCTTGCCCTGCCCTCGACACATTCTGGACGGCCGTGACAGAGGCACTCTCCGAAATAGCTGGCTCTGTTAACTATGGAACCACTTGCCATACTATTTGGGGCTTGGGAGGGTGAGAATGTAAAGAAAATGTCAAAATTTATAAATGTAAGTATCATGGTGGCCAAAAGATGCATATTGCAATGCTGGAAGCTCCGCAATCCTCCCACTTTCAAGATGTGGCTGAAAGCCCTTACATGGACACAAATGTGCGAGGAGGAGTACATTGGATCCCTACCTCCGACATCCCGCCCCAAAAATGTCTGGTCGGAATTTTGCAGCTACTTAAATGGCAGAGAGGTAGTGGAACTGACCTCATCTCCCCTCCAGGACAATCAGATAGGCCACGTGTGATCTAACCTCTCTCTTTGTTTTTTTTTTTCTTTTTGCTTTTTCTTTGTGC
This sequence comes from Ambystoma mexicanum, assembly GCF_040938575.1. Taxonomy (NCBI): domain Eukaryota; kingdom Metazoa; phylum Chordata; class Amphibia; order Caudata; family Ambystomatidae; genus Ambystoma; species Ambystoma mexicanum. Next base: position 412,684,397 of record NC_090934.1, on the reverse strand, counting down.
TGCTTGTCTCCTTCCTGCGATGTCAGGTGCTGTTAATGCCATGTAATTTGAACTGTGCCTGTCTTGACCTTTATGCCAATAAATAAAAGGTTTAAAAAAAAAAAAAAAAAAAAAAAAAAAGAACAAACGATTCTCCCCACAACTCTTTGTTACCTTCGGGGACACAAAAGGGAAACCGGCCTCTAAAGCTTCCATTTCATCATGGATCGCTTTGTGTATCTCAGAGGCTTATATACAGTTCCGTGCCTCCAGGCACCAAAGGGTGTTCATGCACTTTTGATTTGAGGCAAAGCGGCTGCTGTTGCCTTCCAGCAATATGTCTCTTGAAGGCCATAGCCAAGGCGACTATGTGGGCTTCTCCTTTGGCCTTTTGTAGACACTATTGTCTTGATCCGAGCTCCTGTTGGCCAATCAGTTCTTAAAAACCTGTTCCAGTAAGGAACATTTCCATCCTCCCGTTTCTTTGGTTAGTCCTTGGGAATTTCCCAAAAGTATGGAGTAAAGGGGACAGGACGTAGGAGTATAACAAGGTTACTCACCGTAGTGACTATCTTACTTCTAGTGCATAGTCCCCTTTTCTCCATACGCCTGCCCGCCTTCAGCCTCTAATAGGTTTCCTCTCTTTGCTAATGGACCTTCGACTTTGGCAATAGAAAAGGACTGAAGGGCGATGCGCAGGGCGGATCTCAGGAAGGTGGGGTTAAAACTATGTGCCGTTGCCCCGCGTAAAAATAAAAGGACACACATTTGTTTTTTGATGGTTCAAAGTGCTCTGGTCCCGTAGGACGGAATGTCCCAAACATTTGGAGGAAAGGAGACTATGAACTAGCAGTAAGATGGTCCCTACAGTGAGTAACTTTATTCCCAAAGAGAGTACTTTATAAGTGAGTAAAAATATGTTTTAACTGGAAAACTGAAATGTTTTTGTAATTATTTATTTGCACCAAGTTATTCATGCACATTAAAAGATACATGTTTACCTCTTCTGCTCAGGAAGGCATCTGGTACTTTCTTCCTGTGGTACCACGTGCACTATTGTCCAAAAATGACCATGGAGCTGTGTGGTTTAAAAGTGGGACACAAGGTTCTATGTGTCTGTTTCCTATTTTTTGTTGGGTGTATTTTTACACCCTGTATTTATTGTTTGGGAGTTTTTGCCTATTTCTAGGGAGTAAAAATGGCCGTTACACCTCTTATGTATAGGGCAACAAATAGCCAACAAAAACATTGAGATCTTGGGAATAGGGAAGATTACTGATATCTCTTTCAAGGAATCTCCTGTCCATAGAGCGGCGGGTCTCTCCAATGGGATCCGACTTGCCTTGTCCCCTAGGGGGTCTTGAGCTTAGCAGATTTACCTCCTAAGTCCCAATGGAGGTGGCACCTCTTTGAGGAGAGGGGTGCACACCCTGTATTAGTTACATATGGTTCTTTGTCTCACCACGCACACATCACACCATTTCGAAGGGATTGTGTCCTCCGACGTATTCCTTATCTCTGATAATTTGTCTCCAGCTTGCTGGCCTTGGACATTTTTTCTCTGTAGAGGGCGCTGTGCGTAGACGTCCGCCGAGTCGATGTCCCTCGACAGCCACTGTATCGGCGCCGACGTCACCATGCCCATAAATAGCCACGCGCTGCGTCCGTTGCTCACTTCCGTTTTTCCGTGCTTCGTGGGGCCTCGGAATATCGTTGCTCAGTTCAGTCAGATAAAACCTCTTATATTTACTCGAAATACCAACTCGTTCTCGATGGCTTCTTCATCGGAACCGACGACTCTGCGGTCCGGCTTCAAAAAATGTCGAGACTGCGGAAAGAAAATGTCGATAACGGATCCACACAGGATCTGCTTGTGGTGCTTGGGAGTCCAGCACCATTGTTCGGAGTGTGAGGACTGCATGTCCATGACGGGGAAAGCCTTGAAGGAGCGCAATGGGAAGCTCGAGAGAGGGAAGTCAGTCAAAACCTCCTCGAAAGTTTCTTCGGCCGAGCCGAGGCATTCGTCTCCTCGCCATCTAAAGCATTCCCATTCTAAGCCTCGAAGTAGCTCCCACAATTCGTTGAGATCTAGACACTCAAAGAAGAGACGTCGAAGATCCCCTTCCTAGTCATCTTCTGTTTTCCCAGAAAGGGTCTCCTTCCCCACAAAACACAGCTCTCAGGCTGAGTGGGAGGCATACAGGAAGAAAATGCTAAGCGTCTTCGAGAAAGCAGCCTCGATCCCCTCGAAGACAGCTGAGGGTGATGCCCTGGGTGAAAAACCCAAAAAATCGAAACGCCGCCAGTCGCTGCACCCGGCGAAAGAGTCCACCCGAGAGCGCCATGGGCCATCGGGTAAGAAGGCACCATCTTCGCCGTTGTCGAAGATCCCTTCGACGCATGGATCGGCGGCATCGACGCCTTTGTCGAAGGGTTCTTCGACGCATCAGTCGATCGAATCGACGCCATCGTCGACGCCGATATCGATGCCAAAAAAAGAGAAAACCACGGCTACTTCACAGCCAACGGGGATGCCAAGAGCCTCCGGCACGACACCGAGACAGTCGTCGACATCCTCGAGTAGGATCCCGATCCTCTCGAGTTCTTCGAGGCCTCTTCCAGTTTTCTCAGCGCCTTCGAAGCCTGTCACATCGGCGTCAACGACATCGACGTTTTCTCGCCCAATAATGAAGAGTTTGGCTCCTTCTGCCTTAGAAATGGATTTTGCACCATTTCCGAGGTCAGAGTACCCCGGATTATCTTCAATCTATGAAGAAGGGGAGGATTCTGACCAGGAAACCTTCGGGTTGCAGAGGACCACACTACCTGTTTCAGAGGATTTTACCTCTGAAGAAAGAAGGTTGAAAGACCTACAGGAATCATCACATGAGGCAAGTGGGCTGGACACTTCCCCAGAAGTGGAATTTGTCAAACCAGACCCAGGGGAACATGCCGAAACACCCTATAGAACCCTGATGGCAAGGATTATTGAATTTATGGGTTGGTCTGCGCCTTCACCTGTTTTTCAACAGGATGACCTGACAGACATACTAGACAAAGGTCCACAGGAGGATCCTGTGGTCCCCTTCCATGCAGCCTTGCAAAGGAAGATTTCATCAAATTGGGAAACTCCTGAGGTTATCCCTGCAGTCAATAAAAGATTGTCAGCCAAGTATAGGGTAGCTGCGGCTGACCCTGAATACTTATCAAAACACCCGACTCCAGAGAGCCTAGTGGTTCAAGCGGCAACTTCATCAAGCAGCAGATCTGCTTACCCTACTGTCCCACAGGATAGAGATGACAAAAGGTACGATTCTATGGCAAAAAAGGTCTTTTCTGCTTGTAGTATGGCGTTGAAGTCCATCAACACCACCTGTACGCTCGCCAGGTTCAGTCACACACTGTGGGAGTGTGCTTCATCCGCGGCTGACTGCATACCGGAAGGAGATGAAAGGGAAGCCTTCCTTAACATCATTAAAGATGGCAAAGATGCCATGTGCGAGTCACTTCAAACTGGCATCGATTCCGCTGACAGTATCAGCAGGGCCATGGCAGCAAGTACGACAATCCGCAGGCATGTGTGGTTGCGAAAGTCTGGCTTTGCTCCAGATGGACAGGCCAGACTTTCGAATATGCCCTTTGACGGCTCTTCTTTATTCGGTAAAAAGGCTGATGACAGTCTGGAAAAGTTGCAAACATCTAAAGCAGCGGCAAAATCTTTAGGAGCTGCAATCAGCCAAACTCATTTTCGCCCCTCAGGAACCTCTGGGAGAGGAAAGTCCTTTCGCTATTATTCTGCTTTCGGGAAAGGCAGAGGACAGCCGGCTCAAAGAGGCCAAAGGAGATCCACCCGAGGTGGACGGGTCAAAAGTACTAAAGCCGCAGCAGCAGCAGGTGCCTCTTTACCCTCAGCATCTGCATCAGCCGCCCCCAAACCACTCTGAGGTCTTTCCACACAAAACACCTGTAGGGGGCAGGTTAACTCACCATCTGATGGAATGGCAGGCTATTACGTCAGATGGTTGGGCATTGGAGACAGTTGCCCAGGGTTACTGCCTACCCTTTCTACACATCCCTCAGTCCCCCACCGGGGCACAGCTCTCTAAAAGTTCCAGATCTGCTCATCTTGCAGGAAATTAGACCTGCTAGAGAAAGGTGCCATAGAACCGGTACCTGTAGCGGACAGGAACAAGGTCTGGTACTCCCCCCTACTTTCTCATACCAAAGAAGGACAGAGGACTGAGACCCATCCTGGATTTAAGAGAATTGAACAAGTTCCTCAGGAAGGACAAGTTCAATATGGTAACTCTCTCTCAGATCCCTCAGGCCCTCCAGCTCCAGGACTGGCTGGTATCTCTGGACCTTCAGGATGCTTATTTCAATGTGCCAATCCATCTCAAACACAGGAAATACCTGAGGTTCGCAATTGGCGGCTCTCATTATCAATTTCGAGTTCTGCCATTTGGGAGGGAAGGGATCCACGTCTACCCCTACCTGGACGATTGGCTGATCAGAGCTGTAACTTCGGAACAAGCTCAGATCCAGCTAGATTATGTCTGCCACTTCCTTCACAAACTGGGCTTCTCCCTCAATTTAAAGAAGTCACAGATGATACCATCACAGAGACTCCAGTTCATTGGAGCGGTCCTGGACACTTCCCTGGGAAAAGCCTCACCACCAGAGGTGAGGGCTCAAGATATTGTACAGATGGTCAACACGTTTCAAAATGCCCAACGTCTCCCTGCCTTCGACTTTTTGAGGTTGCTAGGCCTCATGGCATCCTGCATCTTCCTTGTGCCAGAGGCTCGCCTGAGAATGAGATCTCTTCAGTGGGCACTGAGAACTCCAGTGGTCGCAAATGTCAGGGAGAATGACAGATCTCCTCCGGATTCCGGACAAGGTAGCCCACGACCTTCAATGGTGGGCCTATCCAGAGGACATCTTGAAAGGAGAACTGTTTTGGCAACCATGGCCGGAGATAACAGTAGTCACAGACTCCTCACTCACGGGGTGGGGAGCCCATGCCAATGACTTGACCATCAGCGGTCGTTGGTCTCCATCTGAGTCCAGACTACACATCAACCTGTTGGAGCTGAGAGCGATCAGACTAGCGCTGAAAGCTTTCCTGCCATCAGTATAGAGGAGAAATGTCCTGATAATGACTGACAACACGGTGGCCATGCAATACCTCAACAAAAGAGGAGGCGTAGGGTCACTGCCACTGTGCAGAGAGGCAATGCAGCTCTGGTTTTGGGCAATTCGGGAAGGAATCTCTCTGTCGGCAGTCCACCTAGCCGGAGAGAAGAACTTGACAGCGGACGCTCTGCGCAGGCAGAGCAGTCTCCCACGAGTGGGAACTAGCTCAGGAAGTCCTTCAAGAGATCTTCGCCCTTTGGGGAACCCCTCAGGTGGATCTGTTCGCCACCAGCACCAACAGGAAGTGTGATCTGTTCTGTTCAAGGGAATTTCCCCCGAGAGGAGCTCTAGGGGACACGTTCGTAGTAGACTGGGAGTTCCCACTCCTTTACGCGTTTCCACCAGTCCCTGTTATTCCTCAAATGATCAGGAGGTTGAGAAGATTCCGGAAAACCATGATCCTAATTGCCCCGGACTGGGCCAGGAGAACGTGGTATCCAAACCTTCTAGATATGTCCATCTGTCCTCCAATCCGTCTTCCACTCAGAGAATCTTCTCTCACAGAAGGGAGGTCAGGTTCTCCATCCAGACATCAGAACCCTCAACCTTCACGCTTGGCTTCTGAAAGGGTGAGATACAAGGATTGGGACCTCCCTGATGATGTCAGAAGGCCAGCAACAAAGTCTTTATACCGCTGCCGTTCGAACACATTTTGCAGCTGGTGTAGAGAAGAGAATATCGACCCTTTTTCATGTGGTACACCAACGGTGTTATCATTTCTACTCTACTTGGCAAACTCAGGCCTTCAAGTTGGCACTGTAAAAGGCTATCTCGCAGCGCTTTCAATCTTCAAGCGCACTGCGGAGGAACCATCGTATTTCAAACTACCTCTAGTAATACAATTTCTCAAGGGATTAACTAATGTTTATCCTCCAAGACCATTCCAAGTTCCCTTATGGGACTTAAATTTTGTCTTAAATTTCCTAATGGGTACTCCATTCGAACCACTCCACTCTTGTTCGCTGAGATTTCTCACTCTTAAAACTGTCCTATTGGTAGCACTAACATCTGCTAGAGGGGTGAGCGAATTGCAAGCTCTTTCTTGTAAACCCCCATACAATTTTCCATAAGGACAAAGTTGTCCTACAGGTGAAGCCTAATTTCCTCCCAAAGGTGGTTTCTGAATTTCACATCACTCAGAAAATTACCTTACCTTCGTTCTACCCTCCTCCCCATCCGGGGAAAGAGGAAGAAAGTCTACATAGGCTGGACCCAAGGCGAGCTCTGAGCTTTTACATCAGCAGACTGGCTAGGATTAGGCAAGCAGACCAACTGTTTGTAGGATACTCGGGTCACAAGTTGGGACTATCCATAACAAAACAGACCATTTCCAGGTGGATTATTTTGGCCATTCTGGAATGTTACAAACTGGCAGGGAAAGAGCCACCCCAAAATCTTATGGCTCATTCAATCAGGGGTATCGCAGCCTCTTCGGCCCTCCAAAGAGGGGTACCGGTCAGAGACATATGTGCGGCTGCCACATGTTCGTCCGCACACACATTCACAATATTTTACAACCTGGATTCCTCCACTAGTCAAGAGACCAGATTTGGCAAAGCCGTATTACATTTGGTTCATTCCTAAAAGGGATACATGACATTATTACTCCCACCTCCAATTACATGCCACTGCTATGGGAGTCTTTCAAAGATAAGGAATACGCCGGAGGACACAATCCCTTCGAAGAACAAGTTACTTCTTACCTTGTAACGTTCGTTCGATGGGATGTTCCTCCAACGTATTCCTTATCGCCCCTCCCATCCATCCCCGCAGTAATACTTCCCTTGTGGTTGCAGCTTACGCTCCTTCAAGGTCAATAACCAATTCAGGCATGACTTATCTTATGCTACAAAATGGAACTGAGCAACGGACGCCACGCATGGCTTTTTATGGGCATGGTGACGTCGGCGCCGATACGGTGGCTGTCGAGGGACATCGACTCGGCGGACGTCGACGCGCAGCGCCCTCTACAGAGAAACAATTTCCGAGGCCAGCAAGCTGGAGACGAATTATCAAAGATGAGGAATACGTCGGAGGAACATCCCATCGAAAGAACGTTACAAGGTAAGAAGTAACTTGTTCTTCTTTATTGTCAAGCGTGAATTCCCACTCACCAGTGGCAAGTTCCCATTTTGAGACTGGCTCATAATGTCTGTCTTTATTTAAAATATATGCTATCCAAGTTCACCAAGCTACATGCCTTTCTACTCATGCACTGCCTTTACCCAACATGTTTCAGTTTTTATATACCGATACTGGACTTTCATCAGTGGAACCATTCTTAGGAATTGGTTCTTACTCATTCTAAACCAGGTATTGTCTCTGGCTTTTGTCCTATTTTCAAGTCATCTTTTTTCAGAGGTGGTATCTCGTCCTGTTAGATTGTTTATTTGTATGGCGCACCGAACCCAAAGGTTTCTGGGCACAAGAAGGTAACAAGTATACTTTAAGCTTAAAATTAACAAGGATTTGCAGATCAGGAGTACATAGAATATACATAGGATTCCAGAGTAGAGATACAGGATAATATAATTTTATGAAGCCGTTAGAAAATTACAGTTATCGCAGAGGCTGGTGATAGGCAGTGAGTAGGCACACATTTGGCAGGTGCTGTCGAAGGTTACAACGCCAAGATCAAGTCACAAGTCATTAGCTCTGAGCCAATTTAACGTATTATGCCTAAACTGGTGGAAGGATTGGTCCACTCTCAAGGAATGAGGGAGCGCATTCATGTCTGCTCTACCAATACCGGGGAAGCTGCTTCCTCCAGATTTGTTTAGTTTGAATCTGGGGATGACCAGACAAAAAGAGTTGGCTGGTCTGGAAGGGCGTGAGGTGGATTTTTTAACCATTCTCTCTGTGAGGTACTATGGTGCAGCATTGTTGAGTCATTTGTGTGTTAATGAGACCGTTTTAAGCAAAATGTTGTTGTTGATGGAAAGTCATTTGTACTGCCTCCTTAGCTCCAAAATATGCTCTCTCCTGAATAGTAATCCTGAGATTACTGAATAGTTTGCAAATGTCATTAAGAGGTGACCTGGGATATATAGTTCTTCTATTATTTTGTTACTCTTCTCTTCCTGAACTACTTCATGTGTATAGTTTGAGTACAAGTGACTTCAAACCTACCTCATTTACATGTATGGATTATCGATCTCTTTTTGTAGCTCACCTTCTAGTATAGAAGTTCAGTGGGAACATACTATATTGTGGTTTATCAACAACACCCCCCAGCCTCGTTATGGTCTCTTGTTTTCTCCCGATTGCGGGTAGACTCTCACTTTCCCTCAGTGAAGAATATCTCCAATGTTCTCTCTTTCGTTGATTCTGTACACGAGCAGAGACGTTCAAGAACGATGTACCTTATTCCACAAAAGAGAAGGAAAGAGGGACACTTCTCGACAGATCCAGCAGTCGCAAGATCCTGCATATCCCTACATAAACAAAGCATTTTGCCATCTTTCTGACCATCCAAAATACCCTACTTTTACTATCTGCCCCACCACTTCATCTTGCCTTCCATTTTCATTTCCTCTCCACAGACCAAGCTGTGGATAACCCCATGTGTGGACAGTGTACTTTATGGTCTAACCTAGTTACCGTCCGTACACTGCGGCAGTAGCTAGCACATTGTAAGTGCTTATTAAAGGGATCAAAATGTGCACTCGCCACTAGCTATTGGCTAATGATAATTGACTCTTGGCGAATAAGAAATGATGTGCTGTGTGTATATGTGTAGAATTGAGCTGGCGAGTGACTATGGCTGGCTAGTAACTTTCAACTTTAAATTGTTACCCCTGCCTGTTGTATTTACATTTTACATTACTTATTATTTTAGTTGCTTGTGTTTTAAGCATCATCATTTTCTGCAAGGTTGTACTTCTGTTCAGTGATCTGTATCATTTTGCTGTACTCCGTCTCACCCATCAAATTGGTTATGTGGCTATTTTCATTTACCTAGAGAAATTGTTTTTGTGTTTTTTTTTTTTGTTGCTCCATCCATCCTTTGTCGAGCATTTCCTTCATCGTGATGGATGGTGTTGTTTTAAAGAGGTAGGCCTAAATTTGAGTTCGTCTAGAATTTCCTGTATCGCTTTTCAGTTTCTGGCAATAAGGGGTACCAGAACATCCCTACTTAGAGTTCATTACTTATTTTCTCTGGGCCTTTTTAGACAATCGTAGCATATATTTTCTGTTGGTGCTCTGCCCCAATGGAGACTACTTCGTTCTGACCAGGTCTAAGGACTTTGCTTCATACAGTTTCTTGGAGGATAATTGGCTTAATAATGCATTCACATTGTGTCAACCAAAATTGTTGAGATTGATTTGTATCTACGATTTTTGAATGTATAACCTAGTATGCACATTGTGACTTTACCCGGTGGTGGGGGCATTTATTGTTTCTTGCTTGTCCAACTGCGTAAAAAATAGTCCAATTTTCCCGTTTTTGATATAGTTAATGATGTGTTGTTGACCTTAGTTTGGAAAATGGCGTGTTGCTGCTTCTGGCTTTTTACTACAATAATCATTTAACTTTCTCTATGACAAGAATTTTCTACGATGTCCAGGCTTTGTTGTCGATTGCTTAACTAGTTCCCATTCAACGATCTATAAAGCAAGCCCCAGACTGCTATCCGTCTGTTACCGAGAGACTGCAAACCCATTGGTTCCGCAAAATGTGTCTCAACAATACATGCCAGATTAATACAAATCTGTCTTCCTACAGCAACAGTTCTGCGTTACTGTATAACATGTTAAACCCAATTATGTCGCAATAGTTGTGAAGCGCTCTGCTGCTCTTGAGCTAGGCTCGCGCTATAAGCAATAATGAAAACAAGTTCAGCTTTTAGTGTGCCTAATCGATAGTCCATCTGCACCAATTCATCTCTCAAAGCAAGCCAAAAAGTTAATTGCAGAGAGTTGGGGTGGGGGCGTAGGCTAGATTAATGTTTCAAGTTTCTTTAGAATATCTTGGGCCATCCTTTTAAAACACCCTGCTGCTCCCCACAGGGGCTGAGAGAGAGAGAGAGAGAGAGAGAGAGAGAGAGAATTATTTTAGGAAGAAGGTTGTTCGTGTCCTCAACCCTACATGCATGAATTAAAAGGATGTTTAGGAGATATTAAGTGCTGACTCAGCTGAATGATTATGCCACAAGAGGCACAGAACTGACAGCCTTTTAAAAAAGATGAAACAGAATAATGCCATCCCCAGAAACAAAATTACTATCAAGTTTTGTTGTCATTTCGTGGCAAAACATCCAGAGGGAGTTCAAATCTGAGATTGAAAGTACAGTTTGGGAGGGTTGTGGGGCGTCATAGCCCGGTAAGTGTTGACGTGTTGCACTGAGTAGATGGGCGCATTGGATGAAGACTGAATTGTGTAGCCTGCAGATTTAGCAATTAACAGAGCGCATACATGAAACTGAAAGCAGGATATGCTGATTGGATAGAAAATGCTTGGGCAAATTACTGTGAATGTGCCGGAGCAATTCTGGGAAATCCATCAGGGGGAGGTTAATCGGAAATACACAAGCAATGTTAGCTGGGGCGGCAGTGTAAAATGTATACTGAACTAACAATGCCTGAGCCTTTGCCACAACCACTGAAGTGCCCCATTCAGTCCTATTTCCTTGAAGTGCTAAGAGCGAGCATGTTTGTACAATTTACATAGCAATTTTTATTAGCCCAGCTGAATATAGTTAGAATTTTATAGGAAGTTGGTCACTGTACAGTCATTTAAATATAATGTGTTCCAAGTATGGCTCTTTGCCCCCACACTCATGAAGCTGTTGTAGTTTTGCATTTAGTCTTTTTGTGTCCTCTGAGAGAAAGTGGATTATTCAGACCATCAATGTAGAGTAGATCAGTAAAAATCAAGCGTGTATAAGGAGAGAGTGCCCTTAAATGTTACTCCAATATACTGAGTTGAGATAGCCGAGCGAGCTAAGCTCTCGCCTTGGACATCTGTGAACTTGTAGTTGCCTGCTGAAATCGCGCAAGGCTGACTCGCCCCTTCCTCCTGTTGAAACATTACCATTGAGTTGGGTTGTAGCACATGATCAAGCACCAAGATACAGTTCAATGTGTGGTGTCCACTATATAAATGGTACATATTATTTGTGGACTACACAAAACTGTCTACTGTGTATGACCGAGGATTATTTGCTTCTTTTCAGATTTCCTGATGCCATGGATTCAGATCTCAACGCCCAGGACAGAAAGGACCTGGACAAGTTCATCAAGTTCTTTGCTCTAAAGGTGAGTGAATTGTGTTCGAGGGTTCCAGGAATCCGTCCATGCCTGTGGAGGTAGTGATTTTGCAGAATGTTGGAAGAAGCTCTTATTCAGGCTACGTGAGGCACAGCACCTGCTTCTTTGACACTATCGCTCACGGGGTAGTGTGCCATCTTCATGATGGAAAACAATTTAATTGCATGCCAGGTCCATATAAGCCAGTGCATCTGCATCTCTGTCGATTGGAGAATTCCGTCCATGGCTTCACGAGGTGAAACATGTTTGCTGCTTCATGGGTCCGTGGACCCTGTCCTTTCCAGGCACCCATGTGGTGCTTCTGCTTCTTTGAATAAATATTTGCATACCAGGTCCTATAAACTAAAGCATCTCTCCAGGCCCCCATCTGATGATTTATCTGGTTCTTCATGGATCAGAGACCTCCCTCCATGCCAAACCCTGCCAAGGCCACAAGGTCTTTTGTGCGCCTGATTTCTCAGCCCTCAACGCAACAATTTGCATTGATAAGTATCTCGTATAGCATGTAGTAGAAGGTGGGACGCAATTGAAAATGAAGCCAATGAAGACCGATAAGAGTAGGCATGTGATCAAATGGCCACACCTTTGTGATTTAAACGAGAAGCTGAGTTTGAGAGGAGTAGAAGTAGAAACTGGAAAACCTGGCAAGACAGCATTACCACCATCCAAACAATAAAGAATGCTTGTACAGCAGAATGGAAATTCTGAAGAAACAATAAACCTTTATCCCTGCAAAGCAGTGAAAGTTGAAAAAAACAAGGTTCAGCAAGACGAGAAATGTGAGCTATGAAGCTGCACTTGGAATGTAAAGAAAAACCAAGAGATTTAACAGAACACATCTAAGAAGGGGTGCAAGATTGGGTCAATTCAAATGACGAGATGGACAAGACTCCTGACCCTGGCTCCCAGGTATGCCTGATTCCGTGTTTGCCAATTGGTGACCTTTTCTCTGACCCAATGCCCATCAGCCTCTGTCTTACTAAAATCCCAGGTCCTAGAAGGAGGTGAGGAGGAGCAGCAGCATAGTGGCAGGATCATTGATGAGAAGGCAATGCTGACCTCCCCATAAGCCGCCCCTTAAATGGCCGCTTTCGCGGCCGCCTCCTTTCCCCCTAAAAAGCCTGCAAAGTTGAGGCCGCCTGGAGTCTGTGGCCACAACCCTAGTCTAGACCATGCCACACCCCCTCCAAACATCGCTGCCCCTTAATTCTGACAGGGCCTTATCTTAGTGGGCTGGGCAGGGGTCAATAATGTAATAAATCTTGCAAGATCCTGCATAAAGGTTCCTCCCAGGTGGCCAGTGGAAGTCCGCTGCTACCTCATCCTAACCCTGGGGCTGGTATTAGCCCGTTCGATCACCTGAGAGGAGATGGCCCCCAAAGGAACAGTAGGACTCAGGCGAGACACAGTATTTATCTTAATCAGAGAGGGAGATTTCTTTGGTGCCAGAATGTTTTAATGGCTTGTTGAGAGAGTAAGACTTACTTCACAAAGCTACCCACATTTGATGTTAGTGAAAACTCTGGTGATCAACGGGGGGATAAAATATGTGGAAGTCAGAACTTTAATATCCTGACTTCTGATGATTATAATTCTCCCTTAAATCTGGACCAACCATTGACCCCTCTAAAACCCTTCTATGGAGATCTATTTAATACCCAGATTAAATCCAATAAAGCTGAAGTTTGTATTTGTGAAGGAAAAGGTAATCAGAACATTGGGGATTTCAAGTCCCCCAATGCCCTAAGTACTCAGACAAAGAAGATGGACGCAGAGGCACTAAACTGCAGTATGCAGTCTAGTGGTTCTAATGACCCAAACCTGAGCTGGACTTTTGAATATATAAGGCCCCCTCCGGTACAGGCCATGTGAACAAGAAGGGGGAGTTGCAGAGACCACCAGTCGCAGTTGCAGTGGAAAAAGAAAGACACCAGAGACGCCATTCATTTTGAAGCGGATGACGATTCTGAGAGGGTCGCCAACCTTAATTGTAGAGGTTGCACAGCGGGAAGCTGTGTTGGGGCAGGCTTTCCCCTTGGAGAGAGGGGATCTCCTGATTGCGTGCAGTGTCTGTGGCTGGCAAGCACCAGTGTGCACTAGGAGTGAGAGAAGCTTCTTTCTAGATCGGCGCAGGCTGTGGGAAAATCAAAGCAGTCTGCTGTGCAGGAGGCGGAAGAAGAGTTAGAACGAGCAGTGGCTGCGGATCGCACGGACGCGTGTGCATAAACCGATGAGTATACAAAGAAATCACATTGGCGAAATAAGAACTTTGTAAAGAGCCAAGAATCGAAAGATTACCATCATTGCTGTAAAAGCAAACACCATTGCCATAAAGAAGGGGCAATACTGAAGGAAGCTAGCCATAACCACCATTGCCAAAGTAAAGAGGGGGCAATACTTTTCTCAGAGCATATAATCCATGTTGGCTAAATAATAAGAGCGTTGTTGAAGGAAGATTGACCATTGTTGCCAGAGTAAGGAAGAAGCAATATTTATGTAAATAATCAACAAGCATTCCCTGAGTCAAAAAGGGCAAGTGTAATGAAGAAACATTGTCAGGAGTTAATTGATGTGAAATGGGAAAACAAATCCTGGTATGAAGTATTAAGGAAGAGAGGAGCGTAACATGCATTTGCCTTTGGCAAATACAACAGTGGAATAAACAGCACCAATGGGCATCATGTTTTCCCAAAAGAAGTTGTGAATTTCGATGTTGTTGAAAGTTAGACTTTTCTAAAGGTTTGAAGTAGACCTTACCCAAAGTGCTTGCACTAGTGTTGGGAGCTTTTGTCCTGGAAGGCGTGTAGACCAGGAAGAAATCATTGAAGTAATGCAATGTGGTTGAATGTTGCGTGGAGAAGAAGGGGCAAGATCACTAAAGTGTTTCTTGAATTGTTGTGGAATAATCCCGACAAAACATTGTTGTTGATACAGAAGAATTGTGAAAGTATTTTGTTTCTTAAGAAGAAGTGTTTGTGTTTAACTCTTTGCTATACGTGGAGAGATAAAGCCTTGTTGTCTGGTTGAACTGTTGGTTAAAGTCCAAGTGAAAGACCTTTAGAGCAAGAAGAACTTCATTATCAGCAACTGGCTACAAAACAGAACTTGCTTATTTGAACCTTTGATTGAAAATCCTGCTTTGAATCTGCGGAAGGGGCGTCGACCCAGATTACAAGGATTTACAGTTATTAGGTTTCTGTTGAACTTAACTGTTTTATCTGTGACATTTGAATTGCCGTATATTACCTTTATGAGTTTGAAGTATGCGTTGGTGTGAGGGACAGGTTCCTTAAGTCTTTTCCTTTAATTTATTTTGATAGGCAGGGAAAATCCTCGTTCGGTGTGGGGGATTGTGAGGTGTTTATGAAACCCTTATGAGTTGAAAAAATGGCTTTCTGTGAAAAACCTTTACCAAGTTGTCCGCCTCACATTTCTGACCCCCCACAGTAAGCATGGTCAAGAAACGCATCCAAAAGCGCTCTTGGGTGTAAACTGGTTGCATTTATTACACATGTATCAACAATTCAACATGAACTGCTAATTTTTATCCAAATAACTTAAAGGAAGAAAAATATATACATCGAATTGAAAAAGCATTTGTCATTATGAAACTGCACATCATCATTGTTCACATATCAAACCCATTTCTTAACAGGTGACCCACTCGGCTCCCACAACCCTGCACCTATCCCTAATGCATCCTGATCCCACCCCCAGCTGCCGTGACCCCTAACGGCCTGAAATCTCGGATGCAGCCAGCCCACACCACCTGCTGGCCCCAGGGACCGGGCCCACAAAGGCTCAAATCACCATCCTTCTATATATATTTTTTCATTTATTTTTGCATTTATAAAGCACGCAGAACGCAGGTTACAGAACCCAGTTAAGAGAGGTGGATGCCTCCAGTGCAGAATCGCCCTCGCTGGGACGGTGGAGCTGTCGGGTGTAACTTATTTGGCATGTGGGGTCTCACGGAAACAGGTGAGCACCTAACCCTTTCACTGTGATGCTCTGAAACAGGTTTTGCTTGATATAGTCCCCCAGGTTTGAAAGGCATGTTGGCGTAAACCATCTGATTACATCTTTAGACCCGCTGTGACCCGAGAGTTTGTGACAGGGATGACACGCTCATTGGATCTGCAAGGGTTGGTGGTGTCCACAAAAAGGATTGTTGTAGTGGGAACGGATTCAGACCGGGTGTGTGAGAAACCAGAAGGTGTCTTCCACTAGTCCCCTGGGATCTGTCATCCAGATGGCCAGGACATGGCCATCGCTTTTGGATCCAATCCTGGGGGTGGACCAGTGCGGGAGGATGACCTTGGTGTGGGGTCTTCGGGGAGTGGGAGTGGGACACTGGATGGTGGGATGCAGTATCCCCTTCCCTATAATATCCCTTTCCACCATTCTACCAGGTAGGATATTTAGGAACCCCCCCCCCAACACTTTTACAACACAAACACTTTCTCACGGACAGCCCGCTGTGAGAGAATACAGACTAACACCTGAGCCATATACCTGACGTGTCCCAATACAATGGTTAGGCAATTACTGACATCACACACACACACCTGACTTCCATTAAGCTTCCCCACACTGATAAAAGGCTGAGCACGAGAGCACACTCTGAGCGAGGCAAAGCACGCGAGGAAACCGTTTCGAGACGGCAGCTGAACCATAAAAGAAAGATGGCAAAACTGAAGAGGATCGCAAGGAGGGAAGTTCCCTTGACCTTTTCGACAAGGAACAGTTACTTTCCGGAAACCTTGAGTATAGAAAGCGTAAGACCAGGAAACCAGGCTAAAGAATCCTGAATTGTGTGTCGGAGATACCCGGGGCCCTCGCGCTAAAATAATCAAGGCGGGGAGAAGGACGAGATGCTGTGGTACCGACCTTGGCTCCAAGAACCAAGCTGGGTCAGTGAAATCAACACAGCCGGTGAGTTGGGGAGACCGATACAAGACCAGTCTGTGTTTTAGCTAAGGGTGCAAGTAGGAACATTGTATGGAGAGTGCTGGAACAAACATTGTTAAAACGCATGTGATAAAAGACACAAGTAGAGTTGAACTGCTGATAAGTGATTGAACTTTCAAAGCAAGATGCAATACCTTTGACAGAGTTGTCCGGCACTGCTTGGGTGCTCAGTCGAAGGTCTCTGTAAGGTATCCAGCTGAGAAGTGGCAAAAGTGAATGTGAGAATAAGGTTATATCGAGAAGGGAGCGAGTAATTGTGAATCGAAATGGTCTTGCGACGGGTAGTGCAAAATCCTGCGCACAGTCGAAAGTCTTCCATTTTTTGGACGTAAACAATGCTTGGAAAAGTAGATAAAGTTGGCCCGAGCCCAGCAGAGGGAGATAAATTGAAAGCTTTGTGTTAAAGTGGGTCCGGCAGAGGGGCAAACAGGGTGAACAGAACATCACCACAGAAGTTGTACATGTAAAATCCTAAGAAGAAAGAAACTTTAATGCTTGGCGTATTGCATCAGGACCTCTGAAATAAGAGACTTTGAATGGCAAAGAGACTTTGGCACAGAAGGCCCTGATGTTGGAGTTTTGAACTGCATCTTCGGCTAAAGAAGACAGAGACTGTGCTAAGCTCCAGTGTGCCGCCTTGTCCCGTGCTGAAAATGTGGGGAAGGGAAGCCAGCGGCTTGAGTATCCTCACATCATTTCTTGAACTCTTTAATTTTACATACATTGTTTCCCACACTATTTGTATTTGGAAGTAAGGATTGGCAATAGGCTTATTAGTATAGGCCCTTTTATTTTGACAGACTCAACTAGGAATGCACTATTATTATATGATGGTCGTAGCTTGCTCCCATCTTTAGATTTAGGATTAGATAGGCTTTTTTCAAACCCAATTGAAGTTCAATAAACACACTTGCACTGTGACCACTTATGTCTGTCTTACTGTGATACCATACCTTCCTTACAGGTGTGAGTGGCGCACTGTATTGTGTATTGAGCCGGAAGTACCCCTAAAAAAAGTGACAGATGCAGAATTGTTTGAGGATCGGGACGATGATGGTGAAATAGTGTTGGCTATTCGCATCCCCTGTGAGATTATGGCGCAATATCGTAGGGTGCAGTGTTCTTTGATGGCCCTTGTCACTATTCCCTCCTTCACTGAGAAAGATCTAGAGTAGGTCCCTGAGAGATTGTGGACAACCAGTGCCCATGATGTAGGACTTCTGCAGGGAGTGGCACCCGTACGTATCACACTCAAGCCAGGCGCAGTGCTACCCCGTGTAAAATAATATCCACTGTCCCAAAAAGCAGAGGAGGGAATACGAGGTACAATTTCTGTACTCTTAAACCAGGGGATTGTGCCCTCCAATTCCCCATGCAACACGTGGCGAAAAGGGCATGTTGGAGAATGATCTATGATCTACGCCCATTGAATGAATATTGTACAGGCAGAATTTCCTGTAGCTCCTAACCCTGAAACCATTTTGTGCAGCATCTTTAAGCAAGCAACACCTTTTTACTGTGGTATATTCATCCATACGCCACCTCTACGCATGGCGGAAAGAAGTTCAAGCATACAAGATTACCACAAGAGTATTGTGAATCCCCTAGCATTTTTAACAGAATATTACATGCAGATTTAGGGAACATCCAAGTGCTCAGCACCATCATTCAATATGTGGATGATCTGCTATTGTACAGTGAATGACAGGCCGAAGGGACTCTGTCACATGCTTGCTGCTGCTGCCATATGAAGGGGACGAGATCGACAAAGCAAAGTTACAATATTGCCTCCAGGAAGTTCTTTATCTGGGACAATTGATATCTGTCCATGGAAAGAAAATAATAACGTAACGCCCTGCATCAGTGTGCAGTGCCTCTCAGCTAAAATCTGTCAAAGAAATGCAGAAATTCCTTGGACTGTGTAATTACTGCTGCAGGGCCTTAAAGAAGGACAAAAGGTAGACAACAAGATTACATAGACAGAGGACATGCTTACGAGCTTGAAAGAATCTTCACTACTGAAGTGTTAGCAAACCCTGACTACACTCAAGATTTCTACTTGTTTTCCCATTCTAATGGTCAGATGATGACTGCGGTACTCGCGCAGAAAAGCACTATAGGGCACAAGCCATTGGCCTATTAGAGTGCTAGATTTCGTGATGCAGGGCCAGTTCCCTTGTGAACAGGCACTTGCTGCCGCTGCATTTGCATTTGAGAATAGCTCCCCGATTGTCATGGGGTGTTCTGGAACACTGTAGGTGGAGCATGCAGTATTTTCTGTCCTGAACAATCTAGGTCAACTCTGACAACGTAGCGGGCATCCGCTTTCAAGTAATTCTATCCAGCCCAGATATTCAAATAGTGTGGTGCAAGATGGTAAATCCTACTACTTTTTTGACAGAACTGTGTACTGAAGAGGACCTCGCTAGACATGACTGTTGTGAGAAACTCATGGTGACAACAAGTAATACAGACGCACACAGTTCAAGGGTGTTTATTGAACAATGAATGTTGTATGCCGGTTGGAAAAATGCCTAATCTAAACCTAAAACTAAAATGGGGGCAAGCGTCAACCATCAAATGAAACATAAGGCAGTCCTAGTGGAGTTGTGTCAAAATAAAAGGGCCTATTGCCAGACCTCACAACTAATACGAAAAGGGCTGTGGGATTGTTCGCAAGAAAAGAAAGAAGTGTTCTTAAATGATATGTCAGGATGCGGTAGTCTGGGTCTCCCTTTCCCACGTTTTGAGTACGGGGTAAGATGGGAGCTTGGAGCACAGTACAGTCTTGGACTGATCCCACACGAGACAACAGTTCCAAGGGCAGTTCTCAGGACCGTTGATGGTCAAGTCTTGTTTCCTTAAAGTCTCTTGCCTTCGGGGCCTGATTTGTTCAAATAACAAAAACAAAAGTTCCTTTAACAAATGAAAGTTTGATTCCAAAGTTCGCTGGGTTACAGGGTCATCCCTGGGTGGTCCTCCTCTGGGCGCTGACCCTTTTTGTATCGTATGTTAACATGTCTTTAAAATGAATCCTATATGTCGACACCATGTGACGACGAATGTTATATACCGAAAAAATAACATATATAACAGAACATAACACAACATTATATTACATATAATATTATTATTACATGTAATCAGTTCTTATAACGAAACCTAAAAAATGAGATCAATATATATCGAGAGTAAACGAGGTGCTCAGAGAAAAGGACCTAAATGAGGAAATATTTTTCTAAATTGAGGCAACGGTTCAAAAACAGTTAATTGCGAGACAAACACTGAGGTAAAAAAAGAATACAGTAACGGGAGATAAACAAAACATCACATAAACCACTGTTTTAATTACTGAGCTAAGATTTATAAAGTGCACGGAAGCTAAAACATTACTTAAACGTACATATTTATTTAAAAATAGTGCGTTAAAAAAAAGACTTAAGATATTTCGGTTCATAACAGTGTTTTTCATTCAATTTAGACTTCGACAAAATGAGTGAAACACTGCAATATATTGAATCGAAAAAATGAAAAAACAATTGATTACGAAAGGATTTATTTTAAACAAAGAAAAAGAAGCCAAAAAATATATTGGAACTGTTCATATTGTTATCTCACAATTGTCGGGGAAGAGCAGTGACACAGGGAGAAAAGTTACTAAGAGAGGGAACCTACAACCACATGCCAGACGGCACAAAAGTGGAAATAAAAAAGAAAAGATCAGAAATGAAACCATATATGGGTTCGAATGAAAACTAACCTAGTGTATCTATAATCAAAAACGTATGCAAGGATAAACCATTCCACGTGGCTGGATAAATGCCAAATGTAAAATTGCTACAAAAAAACTTATGTAAATGCAGACAAAAAACTGAACATTTTCCTCCGACACCACTAACATTTCAGGATGTAAAAATACCTCAGGATTTGTTAGTAACTACAAAAACATTTTAGAACCACTAAAAATATGGAATACTTAAAATATGCAACCCAAAAAGTGTGTCCCAAACCATTTGCACAATTTTATACTGTGCACGGTCTAATACATGACACTTTGCTTCCATTATTTATTTGCTTTAATACCCTAAATATCACATGAAAATTACAAGGAACGTTAAATTGCTTTTTGCACTAGTGTTTGTACCCAAAAATCGGAAGACCTCACTGCGACCCTAGTATCCCTCGAGGCCACATCGTATGCAGACACAATCCTCCCTGCCTCATTACTCAAGACCCTTCCTACTGAAGCACTCCTCTCTGAACTTATCTCTCTCGGTCGGGCTCGGACCCCTCTTTGCTTCCAACATTCTCTTTTACATAGTTTTCTGTTTGTGGGATTCTGTTAGGCAGAATCCTGTGCAGTGCCCTTAGGGACCACTACACACAATTAAGTCTACAAGTGGCAGTACAATTTCACCTTTGGTACAGGCCTGTACTACACAGTTATAGTGGTAGCAGTAACGGAGCAGCCAGACTTATCTCAAGAGCAAATGAGCAGTAGTAGAGATTACACAAAGGACTACAATTACTATGACCCAAGCAAACACTGACTCAAGGTTTTTGGTTAAAAAGTAAAAGTACATATCTATATATAGACCATCTGTTCACAAAACACTTCACTTCTACTAAATTAAAACCACACTTCAAATATACTACACACAACCAATTCCCCTTGTGCAGATCAATTCAAGGTAAGTACATTAGGATTTGACAGACCGGTGTTCTGAAACAAAGACGTTACCAGGAGTTATAACGCAACTATTTTTGACAGTAATGACAGTTTGTTCTTACTAAAGAAAGACCTACCCCTGAGAAGAAATGTTACCGTAGTCAAACACACTTAGCACATGAATTAACACAAGAGAATAGGGGATAAAAATCGCAGACAATACTTTTGTCAAGGCAGCTAGAATCAGAGGACACTTTCTAAAACATAGATAAAAGTCAATGGGCCTGAGCCAGTGTCAAGTGGGACAGGGTCATGTTGTCGAGGATCACAAGGTTAGAACAGTTCACGATTCTAGATTGCCAGGAGTACTTGGATAATGTCAAAAGGGAAGCAAAAGTTATAAGGGGGAAGGAAGACAAGGACAAGCCTTGGTTGAGGAGAAAGGGTTCACCCCAATTCCTCGAAGCTGGACACAGTACCTTATTCGTTTGAAGAAAAGCTGGTGCTACGGCAGTGGTTCCTGCAGACTCACTGTTCCTGGAGCTTCAGTCGTGGGGACAAGAAGGACGACGTCTGGAGCGATCTGCACTACCCAGGGATGAGGCCAGCAGCAGCGAAGCAACAGGAGAGGCTCTTCAGAAGGCTATCCGGACCACTACAGCTGTGTGCAGTGATTTCGACCAAGAAGAGGATCCTCTGGCTGTTGAAGATGAGCTGGTTGATCCCAGCAGGCTCAAGGGAAGAAGACTCCGAACTGGATCTTCTCTTGTCGTTGAAGGGTAGATAACTCAGGACTTCAGCAGGGCTTCACCGGGATTCGGGAGTTGGAGCAGCCGTCGTCTTCTCTGCTTCTCTTCGGTTCTTTGCAGTTCCAGTGGCGACTCTGACTTCCAGCCCAAGAGTCCTGCCTTTTGTGCCAAAATCCCCCATTCACACAGCCTGGCTTTCAATCACTCAGCAGGGGGGTTGTCCGGCCCGGACAACCACCTCAGCACATCGACACAAAGTGCGACTTGGGTCTCCAAGGAGACTTTGTGCAGGGGGTGACTAAACCTCTCCCTCACATTCAGCCCACCTAGACGCCAAAGGAAGGCTTCTGGACAGAAGCCCGCCAAAGGTCGGCGAACAATAAAGGCAAAGCTTGTTTGCCGCGCAAAATAAAACACAAGAAGGGTTTTAATAAAACGAAATGGCGATAAAACTTGACCGGATCCAAATTAAAAAGTATTTGGTCAAGCGGGTTTAAGTTCGTGGTTAATACAATAGCCTAACACACTACCACGTTTATATAGTATAATTGCGGTAGAAAAGATAGGGTAGTTACCGCACCACCAGCCAAGTCTTAGTTTTAAGGGAGCGAAACGAAGCTCCAAGCGGTGCAGACAAAAAGGAGTAGGAATTAACCCCTTCCAATACTCCCATGTAAGATGGGATGCAGTTTAAATGACCACATAAAGTAAATGGCAACTTTACCTGTTTCTGGGGGACAGTAGTCAGCCCCAGAAAAATGGAGTCAGTGGGAAGTCTTAGAGACAACCCTGTGTCACTGCACTGAGGGTGCTGTGTAACACACACAAGAAGTTGGGCTCATGGAGTGATGTGCTCCAGAGCCCAAGATCACACGAAAAGTAGAAATACACATAGCAAAACACATGTAAGAGTGGGAAAAAGGTTCACACTCTTACCAGGTGGAAAAAATAAACCCCAGAAATCCAGAAAAGCTGCTGAGGGACTCACTAGGTAAGGGAAATTAGCCATAAATGAGAATTCTCCCTAACAGATTCACTCCCCGTTCTTTCACAGTGCTAGTAGAACAAAATCCTTTGATTGGACATGGATTTCGCTTGACCCCTTGTATGACCACCTTGGCCCATTTCGCTGGCCTTCCTACACCCTTCTGGTACTTGTAGTTTCTCTAATATGGGGCTCGTCCAGTCTTTCTTGAATTAGTACCCACGTGGTGCCGCTTCCCCTCTGCAGATGGTCTCCCTTTCACACTTAACAGTTCAAAGTTCATCAGCTTTGCTTCAAAACTTGCCACTTTGCGATTCTCACTCATCACAGCCCGGTTCTTATTGGTTCTCCACTCGACTCACCAGCTGTGTCGAATCGCTTGGCTTTTGGCTTCTCTGGAGTCAAGGCCGGTACCACGGGCACAGGACCTTCTCTCGCTCCTGCTTATTGGAATAGGTTTGCCCTGTGTACCATTGACATCTGCTGCAGGACACTTGTGCTGTTGTTCACAGTCTTAGGCTCTCTTTCATGAAGGCTCTGCTGGTCTGGGACGAAAAGGGCAAGGTCACTTCTCTCCTCGCCACCCTCTAGATTGCTGCCGCCTTTCTCCTTCTCTTGAACTGCTGTGTAGTAGACGTCTCGTCATGCTGTCTGCGTGCTCGCCTTCCTCGTAATGCACTCTCTTGCTCCACTTTTTATCCCTGCGGGGAATAGGAAGGGCCTTGAGGTGTGTGTGATCTAAGTCAATTGCGTGACCCTTGTGTCGGGACATGTCAGGTAAACAGGTTTACATTATTCCACTGTCTTGAGCATAAGAAAGTATTTGTGTTGGAAAAGGGGGTCGGGGGTAGAAGTGTTAGAGTATCCTACGGGACAGGATAGGAAAGGTTTGTGTAATCTACGAAAATGACCGGGTGTAGGCGGGTACGGCATGGGACTTGAGGGGTTTTGGGAGAGACGTTTTCTGAATGCAACAGGATTTGATATCCTAGGGAACAGGTTATATTCAGAGGGGTCAGTGGATTTGGGTAAGAGGGATTCAGTGGGAAGAAGGGGGGCAGATGTGGCACAGCCCATAAAGGTCTCAGGGTTCTCTGTCCTTGTCTTCTCCCCTGCTAACATAGGGCGCCTCACCTGGGGCATTCCCCTGAGTATAACCCTGGGCACCCTTATCCAGGTGATCCTCCCTCACTCGTCCACCCACAGGGTTGGGATCTGAGAGTGCAAGTGAAACTGAATAAGGGTTTCCCGAGGTCTACTTGGGAGAACACCCTAAGGTTTCTCATACTGTAACATTTGAAGGGGAAGAGGACATAACAAAAGCAAAAGGTAGTCCGCTCGAAGGGGGAGAAGTGCTTTTCGATGACGGGTCAGCAACTGTTGACCAGGGGACATGCCTGAGACATACTGGTGCAGCAGTGGTCTGCCAAATGGACGGAGAGTAGAAGCTGGTGGTGCAAAAAAGGTTAACAATGCACTATTCCGCTCAAACAGAAGAGCTTATAGCCAGGGGTGTGAGGGGACTATTCTGACTCTGCCTATGTTATCACAACTGTGCATTCAGGGTTAGCTCAGTGGAAAAGGAGAGGGTTCAAAAGAGCGGACGTGTCCCGAGTTCAACATGCAGCATTGGATACGTTGATCAAAGCACTTTCCCAGCTCTCAGTGATGGCAGTGGTTAAAAGCCCCGCCCGTGACAATATAGCCCAGGCAATGTTGTTATGCCACATGGACTGCTGCTGACCGCTTTTGACCAGTTAAACTATCCAGCACATTTGTCAAAAGAACACATTGCGGCAGATGTACAGGAGGCCTGGTTGTTTCCCAATCTTCAGGAGGTCTTTCTAATACGGTGATGAATTGCATCACATGCCAAACATACACCACTGGTCAAACACTAAGAACAATACGAGATACTTTGACCTGCCTTAATGGGCCATTCAGAGAGCTCCCCATCAACTAAGCAGGCATGGGAGGGCGGTGAAATGCATCTAGGTGCTTAATCGTTGTGGTATGTCCCTTTTCCTGGTGGGTCGAGGCTGGTCCTTGTGCACATATGGATGCTAAAAGTGCAGCCACATTTCTTCTGAGAGAGGTGTTCCCCTGTTGGGGTGATTTGATATCTTGCAGTCAGATAAAGTCACCCATTTCGTTAACAAACCTTTTAAGGAAGTGACTGCATTATTGGGCATAAAGCATTGGGAGTGCACAGTTTGTCACCCCAGGCCAAATGGGTTGTTGAACTGATCAATGGACAATTAAAGAATATGCTTTTAAAGTTGTGCACAATGCTAAAGAAAAATGTGTTGCATTGTTAGCTCTTGGCGTTGTTCACTATGTGCACGCAGCCCTGCAAGGATCACCATTTATCGTCTCATGAGGTGGTAATTGGTGGTGAATGCACACACCCCTATCTCCTATCAGGAAAGACTTGACTGCTCACCGGGATGTGTCCGTTCTAGGGGATGATTTCAGAGATTATCTTTCTGGCTTAACAAAAAACAAAAGCCATAATATGTATCTGTCAATAGATAGCGCTGCCATGGTCTACATATACAACCAGCAATGCATCTACCTTGGTGATGTCACCAGCACTCCAGCTGTTTCCAGGAGACCACATTTCTGTTAAAAATGTTGTCCGCAGATGGAGTGAGCCTATATATAACAGTCATTTCACTGTTGTCTATGCCACTCCCCTTGCGGTAAACGTTAAGGAGTTGCGATATTAGATAGACCTTTCGGACCTCCGGACGTCCACACATACCGCACTCTCCACAAAAGTAGAAGAGGTGTAGGAATTGTGATAAAAAACTGACATGTCAGTCCAACAGATATCGGTGTGCATATGTATGTGACCAGTGGTAAAACCATATTGCAGCATTACATAAAACAATACGTTTAGACTGTATTACGCTTATTGTGTTTATGCTATCTGTATATATCATTAATATCTCAACGCTGCTATACATGATTTGCCCTTTATTCTCATGTACTTTTTCTCTTCCTTCTTCCATCACCCTCCTACTATCTTCCTCTTCCCTCTTTATGATGAAAATACAGATGCCTACAAATGTGTTTGATGCACACTGACAGCCTTCTCCTTGTGAGCACTGTGTCACAATTGCATTTTCTTCTATCTATAGTTGTGTGTAGATGGACTGTTTAGCTTGTCTATGTTTGGATTAGGAATATATTTGCATTGTAGTTTTATATGGGGAGGGAATATAAAAGGGGGGGGGCATGGAAGTGTCAAAATTTCATCACTAAATGCCAATACTGCATCGCCAAATGTCAATATGTCATCACCGAATTGGGGGAAAAAATAACACGACTGTTATTAATATTAATGGGAGAGATCTGTTAGTTCACTTGGTTTTGGACTAACTGATCTCTCCAATTGTGCAAAGTCAGATTGGGTGGTTTGGCTGCCGGCGGATAAGCCAGCCTCCTCAGTTAAGAAGACTGACTTTGACAAACCATTGTATGAGCCAATTTTGAGAGACCCGGTAGACAAAAAGCTCATGAGATAGCATTCGGTGGAGGGCCAAGAGGCCAGCATCAGCAAGCAAAATCGTTGAATAAGAATGACATTTAACTATAATCGCGACGCCTCCAGAAGGCACATTGAAGATCCAATTAACTTAATAAACAATCCCCGAAACTTGCTTTTGGGCCTTCCATTGACATTGTGTCCACTAATTCAGACCATCATTAACAGTTCACTCAATTGGAAGGAGAGAAATTGACTTTTGGCTCTTGGAACACTCAAGGACATAAACATCTGTTTGGCAAAGATTTTCTTTGTGGTGAACATTTTGATGTTTTATGTTTCCATGAGACATGGCTTCAATCATTCCCTGTTGCGGGCACTGTAGGCCAGGTTTAGGAAACATCCAAAACCTGGCCTACAGGGTCCTTAGTGGCAGGCCTGCCTCAGGACTGTTGACTTTGGTGAGACACAGGGCTGGGTTGTCAATCTTGGCAGATAAAGCTCCTAATCAGTATGTCCAGTCAATCCTATGCAGGCCTTGTTAAAGCCCCATGATCATGCTTCTTATTATAAATGTTTACTGAAATCCGGCAGCCATTTCCCCTTCATTGATTCAGTGATGGAAACTATCGACAAAGGATATGCCCACCATGTTGACCTCTTGTTAATGCTGTGTGGGCACTTAATTCTGTACTGCATTAATGCGCAAGTGGGTGGTAACAAGCTTGGGAAAGGACCCTCCACTGATGGCAACTTGAGAACACATGAATGGACAAATTGATAGTGATATCCCCAGTGTACCAACTCGGTCGAATGGCCGTCAATCGTGGGTCCTCGATTACTTTTTTGTCTCTCATGGTTTGACAAACCAGGTTAAATCACTGAAAGTTTTGAAGAACTGAAATGGTGATCATGCATTACTTAGAATGACATGGGCTGGGCCTGAGACATCAAAGTGACTCCAGGCACGTGATACCTGAAGTCATTCGAGGTCGGAATCGCCTGCGAATGAGTCTGTACTTTACGAATGGTTTGAATGATAAGATGAAATGCATCCCTTTTGACACTTAATTATGTTTCGCTGCTGACATAATTTGGCATAAGAGGGCAAAGAGGAAAAGGGGGAATTTTCTTCCAAGGGACAAGTTTGATCAGAGATGGGCGAATTATCTTCCAAGGGACAAATTTGATCCGAGGGTTTGTTAGGAAAAAAGAAAATTGAGAAGAGATCTTCGAACTATTAATCAAAATAGCTCTGAAGCAAGCTCTCTACAAGCCAGAAAAAGAAAGCAGAGCTATAAGAATAGGCTTATTTCATATAAATCCCACTCCTTCAGAGTGACTCGTAAGCCATGTTGACTGCAATCGCAAAGTGGGACTCTAGACAGATATGGCAATTGATCGGTTCCCAGATACTGCCTCAGGCAGCACTCCTGACTAATGGAGATCTGCAGCAGCATTGGGTAGAATTCTATGGAAACGTTTTTGGCCCAGGCGACTCCTTTGGTTTAGTACACCCTGTGGGAAAGGGGGGAGCCCATGTGCTATGGCTTTTGACCAAGGAGATATAGAGCAGTTGATTAGTAGGGCAAACTCGGCGGGAGCTCTTGGCCCAGATGATTTGACCTATAACCTGGTCAAGCGCTCTCCGAAAGTTTGGCTGCTCTTTATTGAGGGACTATTTGGATGGGTAGATAGGTTGGGTATGATACCCGACACATGGAAGACTGTAGTAATTGTCCAATTCTCAAAAGGGGCGACAGGGCTGATCCTTCGAACTACCACCCCATCGCCCTTTTGGATATTTTGGGTAAATTATATGCTTGATTAATTCTTACCTACCTACAGAAGTGGATAGTGATATCAAATAGAAAAGACCCCCGTCAGGGGGCGCAGTTGCATGCTGACCAAGATGGGAGCAATCTTGAAAGCTCCGCTGTGAAGGGAGAATCACAGCAGAGTTGCTGGCTTGAATTGAGGCACCCTTGCATGGAATATGGAAGAGTCCGTATCTGAGAGATGAGAGTGCACTCTGCACGTATTAAACGCAGTGCAGCAACGCCAGAGACTGGGGCATTGGGAACTGGTACGGAGTGAGTCACTGCGACAAAGGCTGATCAGAGGGAGGCCGGCGCACAGATGAGGACACGCCTGGTCCCTTATCTAACGAGAAGATGCCTGGTGTAGTACCGAGGCAGAGAACTGCATTTGCTGGACTCGCTTGAATGGCTCACTTGTGGGCATACTCCTCAGCACAGCTTAACCAGACTCCGGAGCTGGTGCCACCAGAGAGGGTGAAAGGGGCATGGCCCAACTGAAGCAGGGGATTCGGAACAGGTCCTTGGAGGGACCTTATTGCTGGGGACGGGCCACGGCGGACTTGGTGCCGAAGCATCTTGTCTCTTACGCAGTGTTGTGGACCCTTCAGCTGGCCGCCGCAAATACAGCTTGCAGCGGACGGTGGCGCCGACCATCCGCGCATCTAGTACTATAAAGCTTGTTGATGCCTGTCAGAGGTTGGCCTAGGAGGAGCGTGCAAGTGGACACCGGGACTGAGTGGTCAGTTCCAGGGACATAGATTTGAGCTGCATACTCTCTGGCGCACCCTCAACTTGCACTGAGTTGGGAGATGAGTGCATAATCCATGTATAACTGAATGCAGCGCCCTGACACTGGCACAACTACGGGTACGGTAATCTGCTCCACGTGTGGATCTGTGTCGTGTACACTTGCTGATAGTGGTGTTCGAGGGGGGACTCCTGGGCTGGTGATTTGCAGCACTGTGACTCTGACGGCTGACACTCAATTGGTAAGGGGACCCCTTCTATAACCTCTAGAAGTACATGTTGACACTGCCAACCATTGTATTCCATTTGTTGCATGTTAAAACAAAGCACAGTGTGCATGTGACCCTCTGAGTATCGGACTTTGAAGCAGTACAAGGCAGCCTACTGTTGTTGGTAGTAGCTATCCTTCCATAGCAATAACTGCTCATGTGGTGTCGGGGAAAAGGCATATCCAGTGCAGGGGTTGGAGATCAGCGCTTTGTGCACTATTCAATAAGACACAGCAATTGTATGGTGAGACATCATGCCTAAGGGGGATGGCCCTAACAAGAGTGGCACCATGGACAAATTCACGAAGCCTGCGCCTAAGGCGGTGGAGATGGCAGGTGAAGGATCTAGCAATCGGGCACAGGCGGAGGATATTCAGGTAAGGCCACCTATTGACCTCCTAGGGGTGATGGCCCTGATGTAGCAAGGGCTTGCCTCCATCAACAATAAATTGGACGGTATCACAGTTAATGTTACTGTTAGGGAGAATTCTCTGTTTAGGCTGAATTTCCCTACCTAGTGAGTCCCCCAGCAGCTTTGCTGGATTTCTGGGGTTTAATTTTTTTCTCCTGCCAAGAGTGAGACTCTTTTACCCTCACTCTTGGACATGTTGAACTGTGTTATCTTGGTTAAACCTTGTGTTGAATGGGCTATGGGGTCTTTTACTCCATAGGGCCTCATGTATTTTTGTGATGTGGGTTACACAGCACCCTCTGTGCCGTGACCCAGGAGTGTCCTAGGGACTCCCCAACATAGACTCCATACCCTGGGACTGACTACTGTCTCCCAGGGCATGTAAAGTCACCAAAGACTTTGCTAGTCTTGAATCCTGAACAGAACCAGTACAAACCATCATATTGTGGACGTACTGGCTGGGGCAATTCGATTGCCCCAGGGTCTGTTAGTCGAGGGGGCACGTCTCCGTCCCCCCTGATCGAGTTTTGGCTGGTGGCAGTGGAAACTACTTTTTATATTCGACCGCGAATATTTCCCTATGGGATTTCCCATTGTTTTAGGCTAACACATTTAATTATTTATTTACGGTAGCCTTAAACATCCCGCCGGTTTATATATTTCTTTTTATAACTCCGGTTGGGACTTTTTGCCAAAACTTGATTCTAAAATGGCGTTGGTGTTCGCCTCTGTAACTCTGACCCAAAGTGGAGCCCTTTGTTCCACTTTTGGCGGGCTTCTCCACAGAAGCCCTCCAAAGTGGTGCCACTCTGTCTGGGGTACTTAGGAGGGGTGGAGGGGGATTTAGGCACCCTGGACTGAGTTACCTTGGTAACTCAAGTCGCACTCCGTCCTGATTGGCCCAAGTGGTGAGCCGCCCGGCTCACCACTTAGCATGTTTGAGTGACAGCTAGGCTGGGTGAATGGGGGCTTGCTGCATAAAAGCAGGGCTTTGGGGACTGGGACTTCAGAAGTCGCCACAGGACCAAGAATCCGACGAGGGAAGAGCTGAGCCGACCTGCTTCGACGACACCACCCGGTGGAGCCCTGCTGAACCGTCTCACCACTTTTTCCCGACGACCGAGGAGAACTCTTAACGGAGTGGCTCCTTCCCTTAACTGGTGGGGACAACCAGTTTTCGCCTTCTTTCCGTTCTTTGAGGTATCTCGTGGCCGCCTTGCCTGTGCCAAGCACCCCGGCAACCGGAATACCACACTTTACCCCCCTACCGCGAAAGTCGGTACCAACCCTTTAACCGGAGGACTCCGCGGCTGGTTTCTTCCCGGGCAGTGCAACGACCCTCCTCTTCTGCTCTTCAGCGAGAACTTCTTCTCCCCTGACCGACGTCGAGCCCTGCTGCCACTGCCTGGAACACCTGCCACCGCTGGAGGATCCTTTCCGCTTAAGGTACTGTGTTCCGCCTGGCTTCCCTTGCCACCGACTGTACGGGGTAGATTTAGTCCCCGGCTTTCGAACCTGGGAGTGCCTGGGACACTTTGGCTAAACTTTCTGAGCCACTCTAAAACTCTTTTTGACTCTTTGCAAGACTTGAATCTCTAACTAACAGTGTGATCTTGGGCACCTTTTCGCTCCGGCTACTCTAAGAGTGGGCCCTGCCTAGTGACTTTTGCTCACCTGTGACTTTGTGCTTCTTTAAGCCTATTGCAAGTGTTCTGGACCTTAGAGTGGTGTGTTTAACCTATTTCTGCTTTTTCTCTCCCTTTCTTGGAAACTACTAGAGTGTCATCTAACGTTAAGCACTCACCTCTGTTTTAATTAAGTGGTGTTAACCTAGAGTTGTCTAGATAGGAGAAAGGATTGAATTTACTTTCATTATAACTGTGTTGAAGTGTTTTTACCATATTCGTTGCTAGAGTGTTTTTACTTATGTGTGTTTTTAAATAAATAACAATATTCTTTTGAAACCAAGCTCTGGTCAGTGTTTGCTTGTGCTATTGTGTTTTGGTACATATTGTGTATACTTTGCATACTGCCTAACTCTTCTTGAGAGAAGTCTGACTGCTCAGCCACAGCTACCAGGTAAATCTGGGTGGTACAGACTGCTACCAAAGGGGTTTACTGCTCTACCTGTAGTCTTAAATCTTTTGCAGTGTTCCCCAAGGGAACTGCACAGGTTTCTGCCTAACAGTTACGACCATACGCACTCGGCTTGAGAAGACGTCGCAACGGATCACAGAGGCGGTAACATGTATTAGCAGCACACAAAACGCAATCGCAGTGCTACAAAACAATGTCACGTCTCTCGCTAAAGAGCTGGACAGTGTCAAAACTAAGTGTGAGGACTTGGAAGCGAGGTCAAGGCGCAATTTATTTATTTATTTAATTGCATGTAGCGCGCAAACAGCCCTTGGCCATCGAGGCGCTGTTACATGTGATGAGCTTAGTTACATGAGACCTTTGAGCGCCCTTTGGATTCAATACACATTGGATACATACATACATTCTATTTTACTGGCAGATAGTGTTGGGAGAGTTGTATACAAGTCATCTGAGGTGCTGGTGAGGTAAAGAGTAAGGTCTTGCAAGCTTTGCGGAAGGCCATGTGTCAGTTTTCAGCTCTTGGAGATGGTGTAAGGGCATTCCATTGTTGGGCTGCTAGGTAGGGAAAGCTGGCTCCTCCTGCTCTGACTCGCTTGATTTTAGGAACAGTAAACAAGTTAGTGTAAGGACTTCTGATTGGTCTTGTAGAAATGGATATGTGTATTCTTTGGGACAGGTAGGAGGGGGCAGTTTGGTGAACACATTTGTGGGTTAGCGCTCTGGTTTTGAAGATGACGCGCTCTTTAATGGGTAGCCAGTGCGCCTGTTTCCTGGTGGCAGTTATGTGTTCCCTTTTGGGAATGCCTATGGCTGCACGGAGAGTGCTGTTTTGAATAACCTGCAGCATTTCCATATTTTTGCTGATGTGCTCAGAAAAAGGGCATTGCAGTAAGTCTTGATCCTGTAATAGCTCTGGTAACGGTAAGGCAATTGTCCTAAGATCGGAATGGTCTAGCTGTGTTTAGGAGTTTGGCGTGGTATGCAGTGGCAGAGGCGATGGCATTGACTTGCCTCGTCATGGAGAGGTTTGAGTCTAAGTATACTGCAAGAGTTTTTACTGATTCAGAGACTGGGATTTTGATTTTGTCAATGGTGAAGTGGCTAAATTGTGTGTTGAGTTTCTTTAGGGTTTCAGCAGACCCAGTCAGGAGAAGCTTAGTCTTGTCACTGTTGACATAGTCCATTCACGGCCATCCAGGCTTGGATGGTGGTGTATATGGCGTTGAGGGCTCTGGAATCGATTCATAGTCGACTGTTAGTGGAAGGAGGATTTGAGTACCATCCTCGTAGTTGATGCAGGAGATACCTAATGAGTCCAGGATGCGGAAGAGGGGTCTAGTGAAAATATTGTAGAGGGTGAGTGAGAGGCATGACCCTTGTGGCACACCGCATAAGTTGATAGTAGGTGAGACGGAGGCTTGGTCAGAGAAGACCTGCATGGTCCTGCCTTGAAGGGAGTGATCCAGGCAGTTGCATTGGGTGAGAAGTTGGTTGTTGGTGGCAGGTGGTGGCAAAGGACATTATGATCAACAAGAGGTCTAGGAGTAGAGAAAGTTTACCTGAGTCTCTTGCATCATCCATTTTATTTTTCAGATCAAGTAGGGCTGTTTCTGTGCCATGCCTAGGGCGGAACTCCGATTGGCGCAGCCTGAGGAGTTTGTTGTCCTCGATGAATTTTTGCACTTCTACATAGGCCGCTTTGTCTGGTATTTTTAACGGAAACGGGACAGTGGTTATGGGCCTGTAGTTGTTAGGTGACATGGGGTCCAGGGTGGTTTATTTTTTAGATGAGGGCAGACCCAAGCTTCTTTGAGGCAGGTGGGTACCTTTCCGTTGGAGAAGGATGTGTTAACGAAGGTGGTCAGAAAGTGTGCAAGGGTGCTGGCGCAGTCCTCGATAATGGCTGCGGGGCAGATCTCCCCTTTGCAATTGGAAGATTTGATGGATTTCATGATATTAATGTGGAGTCTCTAGGCCCCTGAGGATAGAGAAGATCTCTTTGGTATCTGATTTAGCATCCGAGATTCTAGATTTGAATGATGAGGCTTTTGCTCGGATGATGGCTTTTTTGTATTCTTTAGAGCGGTTTTGGAATTCTAGCTTGGTCGAGTCCGAATGATTCGCTTGCCATAGGGAGAGGGCGGCCCGTTTTTTGGAGCAGAGTTCTAGAAGGTTGGTTGTGAACCACGCGTTGGCATGACTAGTGGATTTGGCTTTGCGGGCTTTGAGAAGGGCAATAGCGTCCACTGCTAGTTTGATTGCAGTGTTGTAGGATAGCGCGAGAGTCTCAGGGTCGTTGGAGAAGGGAGGCCTGAAGGCATACTAGTAGGTAGAGTAGTATCATTTCTGCAGTGAGCTGACGAGAGCTTCTAGAGATTGCTGGCGGGAGTGGTGGCTTAGAAAGGTGTGTTCTCCTTGGGTTAGTGATGTCAAACTGGATGACGTGGTGGTCACACCAGGAGGTCGGTGAGTTTGCAGTAATAGCCAGTGGGCTGCTGTGCTGGGCAGCCTAATCTAGGGTACTCCCTTTGGCTTCCGTTGGGTCAGTAATGGCGTTACTGAAACCTAGTGTCTCAAGCGCCGTGTTTAGTGCCTTTGCTGTGGGATCTTTGGGATTGTTGAGCTCAAGGTTCAAGTCTCCTAGAAGGTTGGCTTTGGTTGATTATTATTTCTTTTTTTAGGTTGTCTGGTATGAGGTGGGTGAGGGCTGTCTGGAAATCGCCCAAATGGCATGTGGGGCGGTAGACGAGATGCAGGGCAATGGTGCAGCTGTGGGAGAGGTTAAGTTTAATAAGATGGTAGTCACTGTTGTTCTCCATGGCTTTGTCGGTCTTCCTGATGGATAGTGTGTCCTTCTCTATGAGAGCTACGCCTCCTCCTTTGGTGGGGTGGTCCTGTCTGATGATAGTGTACCCTGATGGCAGAGCAAGGGGTAGGGCTGGGCCAGAGGCTTCATGCAGCTATGTTTATGTAATCATTAGCAGGTCTATGTTGTGGGTAGTGATGAGGTTGTGAATGTCCAGGGCGTGCATGCTGATGGAGCGGGTATTAATAAGGGTGCAATTTAGGGGTGCATTCTAGGGTAGGTTAGTCTGGCTAGGTCTGGCAGCTGTGGGCTGTGGCTTGCTGGGCATGGTTGCTGGCCTGCTACCTTTTAGGTATGGCAGGAGTGCATGTGGGTGGGATAGGGTTGTGCGTAGTATTTCTGAAATGGGAAGAGGTTGCACATTGTGGGGCAGCAGCATCCAAAACATCATATACATTTGCATTTGGAGCATCAACAGCATGCAGACCATCATATGCATTTGCATTTGGCATGGCAGCATCAGTAACAACCAGAGCATGACTGGCCATGACATTTGTCTCGGAGGTTGTAACATGTGTGACATTGATCCCAACAGGATAGGGATATGGGCTGACAATAACACAATGTGAGGCATCGGTCACATTGCTATCAGTGGTTTTGTGCGTGGTAGTGTATATTGGATGTCTCTTTGAAAGTTCAGCGTAGGGGAGGCTCCGTTGGTAGGGGTTTCTCCATGTGGCAGTGTTAGACAGAAAGCTGTGCAGTTCCCTCTGGGACCACTGCAAAAGATTTAAGACTACAGGTGTTTGGCAGTAAACCCACTTGGTAGCAGTCTGTACCACACAGATTCACTTGGTAGCTGTGGCTGAGCAGTCAGACTTCCCTCAAGAAGAGCTAGGCAGTATACAGAGAATTCACAATAGGTCAAAAGAACACAGTAGAACAAGTAGACACTGACCAGGGCTTGGTGTAAAAGAGATATAATTATTTATTTAGAACCACATCTAGAAAAACACACAGGCACTAATAGTAAGCAATTCAAAAACACGGTCACTAAAAGATATACACTCCC
Source organism: Ambystoma mexicanum (assembly GCF_040938575.1). NCBI lineage: Eukaryota > Metazoa > Chordata > Amphibia > Caudata > Ambystomatidae > Ambystoma > Ambystoma mexicanum. The sequence continues at coordinate 412,648,862 of NC_090934.1, read as the reverse complement.
TTAGAGGAATATTAGACAAGTCTTAAGTTAAGACCCATTTATTTTCAGACAGCGGTGAGTGCTTAACGTAGATGGCACTCTAATAATTTGTTTAAAAAGGGAGAGAAAAGCAGAGAATAAATCAAAACAGATCCCAACACTTTTTCCAGAACACAACAAGAGAGGAAGGCAAAGTAACACCGTGAGTAGAGTCAGTAGGCCGGATCCACTTTAAGAGGATCAAACAAATGGTGTCCAAGGTCACACAGTTGCAGTGCACAAAAGTCTTGAAAAGGTTCAAAAAGAGTTGGACCAAAGAAAGGAGTTAGGAGGTCAAGGCGGCCAGCCCCGTCCAGAAGGTTAAGGGGTTATTATTACCTTGTAACAATCTTTAGAAAGGGAGGCCTTGCGGACACGGTACCTTAAAGTGGGGCGAAGACTCCAGCGGGGGCAGTTGTTTCTGGCAGCGGATGCAAGTCGGTGCTTCGTCCGGGGGAAGAGAGGATCTCGTTGGGGAGGAAGACAGGAGACTTAGCAGATCAAATAGGGTCAAACTCTGTCTTTGACGTGTCCATTCTGGCCCCGGTGGTCCCATTTGAGTTAGCAAAAAGAGTGCACCTATCCTTGGGTGGTCGATTAGCACAGTCCCTTCCGGGATCTCCCTTTCGTGTGAGGGGTATGGAGGAGGTGATACTACTTTAAAACTTCACACTTTCAGCCACTGCCCCATGAGATGGAGGCTGATGTGTTTCCTACGATATGTCATGGCTCGCCAATTCTGTCAGATGCCCACAACTTTTTTAATCAGCCTGGCCCAACATCAACACACTGTACATTGCAGTCCTCTTATGAGTGGCCGGTTTTTGATTCTAAAGTTGGTGTAGCTATGAGACACGATGATCTGGCTCAAGAAGAGCAGGTGGTTGATGCTTTCTCCATTCCCATTTTATCCAGTATTCTAGACACTATGGATCGGGGTCATGACCTGAACGTGTATGAATTGAGAGAAGTGCGATCCAAGCTGAAGGATCTTCTTGCAAAAATGAATTTTATTGAAGGTTTCGTTTTGGCATTGAGTGCCTCTGGCATAACCTGCAAAATCCCTTTGACCGAGGGTACTCTACGGCTCTAAATTCACTTTCTGTTGTTGCCCAAACATCTTGGACAACTGCAGTTTGTGCCCGGCAAAGGGGTGCGAGTCAGGTACTCTAGATGAGGTAGTGGTTGATGGCATACAGAGCAGTTTATAAAAGAACACTGAATCTCTGGTTTTGCTAGCCTTAAGCAATATCCCCTATCAACCTCCTGTGGATGTGGAGGCCAATACCTTCTCTTAAGGTGGCTGCTGTTGGTGAGTCAATAGCGCCTGTGGAAGTCAGCCGCAGAAGTAAAAAGAAAGCCAAGATGGAAAAAAATCTATATTGCTACCTCTCAAAAATAACAAAGGTTCCCTTAAATTTCTGCGATCCATTAAGGCACAGACAGAAATATTCTCTGATTCAGATCTTCCAGATGGGCTTCCCATCTCCCAGCCACAGGTTTCTGCACTTAAGGTGGTTGGTAACCGTAAGAAGGGCAAGGTTCGCTCACAGACGCAGGCAGTAACTTCTGCTCAGCTGTGTTTTATTGAACTGGAGGCAAATAAACAGTCACTGATTACTGCATACCTTAAACCTAAAACTGCAGAAGTAATTGATGGCTTAAATGTTTCCTCTCTTTCCACTTAGTCATTTGAATCTGATGAGGAGGCCCTTTGGGCCGCTTTGCTGGAGGAGGGTGGTCTTCTGCCGCAACCTATGGCACTAGGGTGGAGATAATCTAGCAGTGCCTTATACCCACGTGACTATCAATTCCGCTTTGCTGAAATTGCAGCCCACTGCTAAACCCTTTGAGCCAGGAGGAAAGCTTGCCCCGCAAATGACCCCAGGACCTCCTGGCTTGGCTTTTTAACTATGGAGGAGCGGAAGAGTTTCCTCCTTCAACCAATTGGGTCTGGCGGCTTGTCTACAGGGCAAAGTAGATTCCCCAAGGGACCATGTGGGGGCTCTACATTTAGACTACCGGGGCAGGAGGAGGTTTTTGATAACACTCTAGTGCCGTGCTGTCGGGTCTGGTCCTGGCACACAGGGATCAGTTGAGCTATTTGTGTTTGAGTGGCATCTTCAGGGTTAAAGAGTTTTACCCGCTAAATTGTCAATATATTTTAGCATTATTTGGTCAAATAAGTAGCCTACAATTGCTTTTCTCAAGGACATTGCCAGAATCTTCTTTCTGGACTTTAGGCGTGGTGACCCGGTACAAATTGGCTTTTATTCTAAGCTTATTTACAACCTAGTTGTTGCCGAGGCTGAATGTCTGCTAAATATGAGGTACTCTTTATCTGAGGACTGGCTGCAATATATTCCAAAGGGACCTATTCAGGGGTCGAGATGGCGGACCAGAGCGTAAGCCTCGAGAACCCCTAAAAATGAATGTGCAATTGACTGCATAAAATGCATCCAATGAAGTCTCCCCTCGGAGGCTGAGCCATCAGGTGACATACGTCTGGTCTCATATTATGAATTCCTTACACCAACACAACCCTTTCAAAAAGGAGCACTCGCTGTATTGCCCCTGTCAGAATTGTTTCCTGGGATTCGCATGGGTTTTGCCACCTTCGTTCAAATAGGGAACTTTGGAAAGAGGCCGACTTAATATGTATTCAAGAATCTTTCATGCTTGACTCTTCCCCTTGTGGATGGCTTTACTGTCACATTCAAGCCTGCAAGGAAGGTATTAAAGAGCAGGCCATACAGTGGCTTAATTTGTGCCTGGAAAATCTCGGTTTGCGCCATCTTGATATTTTAGGCTGTAAAATAACATGTTTTGACCCATTTGATGAACTTTTAAGAGTCTTAATCGTTTTGAACATCTATTTTAATCCTGTATCGACTTCTCTGATAGATTTTATGTCATCCATTATTAATATATTTGATTCACACTGTTTATTATATAAGGTCTACTTTTGGTTATGGGTGATTTTTATTCCGAATGTTTAGACTCCCAATGGTATCGACCTGAGATTCCAGGCGTTTCTCTCAAGCTGACAAACCGCCCAATTATACTTGGTCAGATGCCCTTTACAAATCCACTTTGGATTTTATATTTGTCTCTGCTCACATCTTTCCCACTATTAACAACTTTAGAGTTGATCCCCTTGCAGTGACCATTCACTTCTTAGGGCATCCTTTGGAGGTATTCTTACAACGGATAATTCTGACCAGATCTCTGACTCCCTAGAGATTAATCCTCGTAACCAGGCTGTAAATTGGCACCCCCAATATACGGCCAGGTTCAATGCTAAAATTGACAAGGATTTACTGGGTGGACTCTTTGAAGATATGCGTCCTTTCTTTTTCGCCTCACTTGAAAAACACTCTTGCAGCCCTGATTCCATTCTCGACCATTAGAATGGATAGTAACTGCACGATACCTTCTCATAAGTTTAGTGCGGCGATATATGCTAAGAAGAAGAAGCTGGAGGGGTATATTAAGGAAACACGAAAATTGGGCTTAAACGTGATTGCAGTCATAGCTAAGCTTAAGCAAACTTTGGGTGAAGGGTCATCATGCCTTATTGCAAGGAACTTAGACAAGGTATTAGATAGAGCAGAAGAGTTGGAGTGGATTTCGGACAAGACCAAAGCCCAACAACAACACACCGTCGTACCAACACTCTACCTTCTTCCAAAGAGACACAAAAGATTGAATGACCACCCAAGGGAGACCAGTAGTAGCAGCCGTAGTTCTATTACAACCATTAGGTACCTATATAGACAATTTTCTTCGACCCCTGGTAAAAGCTACTTCTCCATACAGCAAGGATACGAGACACGTTCTGCAAATCTTGGAAACAATTCAACTTATCAGCGATGGCATTTTATCAACCATTGATGTGTGTAGTTTATACATAAGTATTCCACGTGACTTGGGTCTGGAGGCAGTTGAACGGCTGCTTTTACAAACTGACGCCATAGGAGCTAATAAAGAATGAATTGTTATCCTGTTGGAATTCATTGCACAGAATTTGTACTTCAAATACAAAAAACAATAATATTTTCAAACATCGGGGACCTCTGAGGGCCAGGGTATGGCTCCTGTGTATGCCAACATCTTTATTCACAAGTTCGAAACCACCCAATTCATTAATCATCCGGTTTGGCACAAATACCTATTGAAATGGGTCAGATATATCAACGACATATTTGCTGTCTGGCATGGCACATTGAACAACTTGCAAGACTTTCTCAAATTCATGAATGAAATTGATCCATGTATTCAATTCACAGCCGAGATTGGTACACCCAATGTACACTTTCTGGATTTCTAAGTGAAGGTAATGAACAATAACATATCAACCACATTATTCGGCAAACCAACAGATAGAAATAACCTTGCATCGGATGAGCTTTCACCCACCGAACACATTGAAAAATGTACCGTATGGACAATTATTGAGAATCAAAAGAATTGTGAGCAAACCTGATGAGTGCCAAATGGAATTCAGCAAAATGGTGAAGAAATGTACAAACAGGGGCTATGCAATGGGAGACTTGAACAATTCAGTAGAAAAGACCAATTGCTTGTCGAAAGCAAGTCCACTAGAGACTAGACCTAAAAAAACTACCCCTCCCTTGGTGTTTGTGTCTAAGTTTTGTCTTCAGCGCAATAGAATCAAACAGATTGTTAACAAACATTAGGATATTTTGAGGAATGATGCCAGAACAAAAGATTTGTTTCCAGAAGTGTTGGGGAGAATTCTCTCTTTAGGCTGAATTTCTTAACCTAGTGAGTCCCCCAGCAGCTTTGCTGGATTTCTGGAGTTTGTTTTTTTCTCCTGCCAAGAGTGAGACTCTTTTTCTCCCACTCTTGGATGTGATGTATGGTGTTACTTTGACTGTTAATGTGTTTTATGGGCTATGGGGTCCTTTTCTCCATAGGGTCTCATGTGTTTTTACTATGTGTGTTACACAGCACCCTCCGTGCAGTGACAAAGGGGTGTCATAGTGACACCCCACCATAGACTCCATACCCTGGGACTGACTACTGTCTCCCAGGGCATGTAAAGTCACCATTGGCTTTACTAGTCCCAAATTATTAACAGAAACCGGTACAAACCATCATATTGTGGACGTACTGGTCGGGGCAATTCGATTGCCCCGGGGTCTGTTAGTCGAGGGGGCACGTCTCCATCCCCCCTGATCGAGTTTTGGCTAGTGGCAGTGGATACTACTTTTTATATTCGACCACGAAAATATCCCTATGTGATTTTCCCATTGTTCGAGGCTACCAACTTTAATTATTTAATTCTCATAGCCGCAAACATACTGCCGGTTTATTTAATTAATATTAATTCGCCGGTTGGTATTTTTTGCCAGGACTCGATTCTAAAATGGCGTGTGTGTTCTCTTCTGTGACTCCAACCCAAGTCGAGCCCTTTGTTCCAGTTTTTGGCGGGCTTCTCCACAGAAACCTCCAAAAGTGGTGCCACTCTGTCTGGGTACCATAGGGGGTATGGGAGGGGGTTTAGGCACCCTGGACTGAGTTACCGTGGTAACTCAAGTTGCACTCTTGTGTGATTGGCTCAAGTGTGTTTGATTGACAGCTAGGCTGAGTGAATGGGGGTGTGCTGCATAAAAGCAGGTCTTTGGGGGCTGGAACTTCAGAAGTCGCCACAGGACCTGAGAATCCGACGAGGGAGAAGCTGAGCCGACCTACCACGACGACACCACCGATGGAGCCCTGCAGAACCGACTCACCACTTCCCAACGACAGAAGATCTCCCGGCTGGAGAGGCTTCTTCCCCTGACTGGTGGGCACAACCAGTTTACCTTCTTTTCCTCGCATCCCAGGATGTCTTGTGGTCGAATTGCCTGTGACAAGCACCCCGGCAACCGGATAGCCACTTCATCACTGGACCGTGAATAAAAGGACTGCTCCTTTTACCTGAGAACTCCGCGGCTGATTTCTTCCCTGGCAGTGCAACAGACTCGTGTCTTCCTCCCCGACGAGATCCTCTCTTCCCCCAGACGAAGCACCGACTTCCATCCGCTGCCAGGAACAACTGCCCCCGCTGGAGTATTCTCACCACTTTAAGGTACCATGTCCGCCAGGCCTCCCTTTCTAAAGATTGCTACAAGGTAATAATAATCCCTTAACCTTCTGGACTGGGCTGGCTGCCTTGACCATCTAACTGGTCCTTTTCTTTGGTCCAACTCTTTTTGAACCTTTTCAAGACTTTTGTGCACTGCAACCGTGTGACTATTTCGTTCTGATCCTCTTAAAGTGGATCCGGCCTTCTGAACTCTAACTTCACGGTTTTACTTTGCCTTCCTCTCTTGTTGTGTTCTTGTGAAAGTGTTGGGATCTGTTTCAAATTATACTATGCTCTTCTCTCCCTTTTTAAAACGAATTATTAGAGTGCCATCTGCGTTAAGCGCTCACCGCTGTCTGAAAATAAGTGGGGCTTTTACTTAAAACATGTCTAATATTCTTTTAAGGGAGTGTATATCTTTTAGTGACCCTGTTTTTGAACTGCTTAACATAAGTACCTGTGTGTTTTACTAGATGTGGTTTTAAATAAATAATTACATCTCTTTTACACCAGGTCAGTGTTTACTTGTTCTACTGTGTTCTTCTGACCTATTGTGAATACTCTGTATACTGCCTAACTATTCTTGGGGTAAGTCTGACTGCTCAGCCACAGCTACCAAGTGAATCTGTGTGGTACAGACTGCTACCAAGTGGGTTTACTGCCAAACACCTGTAGTCTTAAATCTTTTGCAGTGGTCCCAGAGGGAACTGCACAGGTTTCTGCCTAACAAGAAGTGCCAGTGTTTGCGTATCAGAGAAGTGAGAATTTAAGAGATCTGCTCGTGAGCACTCGAGACAAGACGTCTAAGAAAAACAGAATGGACAAGAAAGGCACATATCCATTCCTGAGCTGTGGCAACTGTAACAGCGTGACCAAGGGTCCATATGTTTTTGACCCACGCACGGGTGAACGTATACAGCTAAGAAACTTTGCCACTTGTGCCTCTGAGAATGTCATTTACTGCATTTGGTGCCCCTGTGGGGGATATACTATGTGGGGGAAACCAAAAGAAGAGTGAAAGTAAGATGGAATTAACATAAATCCTGCATAAGAACGAATAACCCACACATCAGTGGCACAACACTTCCTTGAGCATGGGCATACCATCGCACAGATGAAATTCCAGGTCCCGGAAGTTTTGAAGTGACATCGGAAGGAGGAGAGCAAAAAGAGAAGCATTCTGGGTTCACAGATTGGACTTCCTAGTGCCTAATGGCATGAATGAAGAGCTTAATTTACATTGTTTTTTGTGATGCAGATTTCTAGATACAGGAGATTGCATATTGAATGGCATACATTGGTGATAAGTGTTTGCAGCCATGTGACCTATTTGAAACACAAGGGGATTATTGTTTACCACCCTGCAGCCAATTTAATGTTTAATGTGGACGTTGAGTACTTGGATTAAGTCATTTCCCATCACAAGGATGCTGAGCACAAAGTTTATGAATCTTTGGAGCTTAGCACAATTTATCTGACCAGACACATAAGTAGGTTACAACTTATTATCCTCAATCAGACACAAGGCAATGTTGCATGGTGTGGAGACCCAGGAGTCTTCATGCGCTATGTGTATGGTTTCATTCAAGGTATTGACATAGTTTTCCCTGCCTCCACACTTGATCGTTTGATCATCACTATGCTTTAGGATGTAATACAGCTTTTAGAAAGTAAGAGCTAATAGACGCTCCAGTGAATGGCAGCGTCCACGCAATCACGTTATCACATGGATAAAGGTCTTGGGGCCTTTTGTCTAATGTTATGACGAGGAGCGAGACTGTAGAGAAGAGCGCACGGCAAAGCGATGAGAAACAGATTGCTGCACACAAGTAAGAGGGTACCACATTAGCATTCCCTAGTGCAGACATCCGATTTTATTACAAACACAAACATTAAGTACATGCGCTTTTTTTTTTTTTTTTTAGAGCGTACCCATTGCATTGGCCAACGCGAGATACCAATGATACTGACGCTGTAACATCCACACGCTGAGCTTAGTGACATGGAGATAAAGCCTTAAGCAGCTCCAATGGACAGGTATGCATTAACACACACATTGGTGGTTCCACGAAATTACTAGGGTAGATAAAAGATGTAAGGATGCTGGTTGTAACTTGCAGAATTGTGTACATTTACTAGCCGTGAGGTTGCACAATGTATGTTGACAGAAGCGCTGTGTCCTATGTAACAATGAGAGCAGTTATTTTCCCAAAAATCCTTGTTTTGACAGAGGTATTGATTAAAATTAATACAGAGTGATGTTGGCAAGTCATGTTTTTGGCACACTTATGAGCGACATTGTAAATTGTCTTGCGTGGCATTTCTCATTGGACTTCTAACAACATTTTTGCTTTTCTTCTTTTTTATTTTCCTTTGTGTGTTTTTTTGTTTTCCTTTTTGTGTTTTTTTGTTATGACCTTGGAGGGGTGGGGGTTCTGATTTGTATGATTCTTATGTTCCATCTAATTTTTCTTTTTTTTTAAATTTGCTCTTACTATGTTGAATTTTTTATTTTCGATTGGATGTCCACTTTATGAATTAATATATGGGGAAATGGATAATCCAATTTGGACCTAATGGACATGGTCTTGGTGAAGATAATTTTGAACCATGGCACCATGGACGAATTGTTACATTGGATGATGGGTTGGTGATGGTTATGAATAATGAATTGGACTCTCTTGAATATTACAGGGTGGTGCACTTCGGTCGTCAACTGTCTGCTGGTGTTGGCTATGAATTGCAAATTGATTTAACAATGTGTTCTAACCGAATTCAGTCATTTTTGTTTCCTGTAATTATTCAGCCGGGAAACAAGGCTGAAGATTGTTTGTAATTATATTAAGCTGCTGGCCCGGAGGATGGACCAAGGGTCCGAAATGCATTGGCTTTTGTAGCTCATTTTGACAAAGGTTGTACAATACAAAAGGTTTTATGTGAAAAAACTACGAATTGTTTGGAGCCTCATTTGGGTAGTATGAAAACATTCATGAGAATAAAATGATGTACAGGAGGTAGTACACCTCTCAATCAACATTTGTCTAGTTACCATACTAGATTAAGGGTGTGCAAACCCGCACTGAAGGTATTGTTTACCTTGGTTCACAGTGGTGAAGGGTCATCATGCCCTGTCATTGCAAAGAGATGCTGAATATCTGTTAGCAGCCCTGGCATTTCGAGGTACGACTAATTTTTGGAAACTAATATGAGGGGCTGGCATGTGTGCAACTCTTTTTGCAACATGAGCCGATTTCCAGTTGCTCTATTCAGCTGTGAGCACTACTCAAGTTTGTGCGTTTGTGACCGAGGGGCCTTGCATGGCTAGGGAGGCTTGGGTCCTATTAGACATTGATCCACAAGGATTTCAGGTAGCTACAGAGAGGGCCAAGTCTTCTAACGTCTCTGGACCTGATGGGCTCTCCGATTTAACATTAAAATCAGCACCTTCTCTATGGCCTGAGGTATTGTTTCAGCTGTTCGGCAATGTTGTGGGGCGGGGCAGTTGCCCTCATCAATCAAGGGTTCATACAGCTCTGAATTGCCTTGTACTACTGCTCTTGAAGAAACCGGCTTTCCAATCAAAGTGCACAATATGTCTTTCTTTCCTTGATGTCTCCAAGGCATTTGACTGTGTGGATCGAACTAGGCTTTGGGTAATGCTTAAATCATGGGGCTGTCCGGAGGCCTTGGTTTGGTTTCTGGAACTCCTACGTTAAGACATTAGAATAAAGATCAGGTTGGACAAAAAGGGCATGTACTCTGAATGGATCCATGTGGATCGTGGCTCATGTCAGGGCTCTGTACTAGCTCCTTTTTTGTTTCATTTATATATCTTTGGTATTAGGGCAGCTCTGGAATGCATAGGTGTTAATTCCCCAAGGTTGGGACAAATGAAAATCCAATATATTTTATATGCTGATGACATTGTGTTACTTGACCAGACTGCAATAGGCTTACAGAAATCCGTGACACGGACACAGGGTGTCTTTAGGGACCTTATACTAGAGATTAGTCTGACCAAATGGAAAATGTGGGTTATTAACCGCAGAAAGATCATGCCATGTAGATACAATTTTGGTTAGTTCATTGATGGTAAAAAGTTGGAGGTGGTAACTGATTCCAGGTATCTTGTTGTGGTGATCTAATCAAATTGATCAGTTTCTCTGGCTAATTAAGCCTTGAAGTAGAACAAGTTACTTACCATATCTGGTAACGTTCTTTCGATGGGATGTTCCTCCGACGTGTTTCACATCTATGACATCTATGACAGATCATGTCAACAGCTGTGCTGCTTCGGAAAGTTTTTCGGCAGAGGGCATCCTGCGTCGATGGCGTCGATCCGTATTCCATCGAGGGCCTCCGTCGAGGGTCGACGTCACCGGATGTTATAAATAGGACGCACGGCGCCCATAGCCTCAGGTGGTTTTTTTTCCAAGAACGTGTGGCACCAATCTCCTGCCAGTATGACTGCAGAAAGCCTTGCGGAAACATAAGCTGCAATTGCATAGAAATTCAGTTGAGGGGCAGGCTGGGAAGGCGATGTGGAATACGTCGGAGGAACATCCCATCGAAAGAACGTTACCAGATAAGGTAAGTAACTTGTTCTTCGAGGGGATTGTGTCCTCCGACGTATTCCACCTCTGACAGACTCCCAACGCAGTACCAACTTATGGAGGTGGGAAAAGAATTTACAATTTTAGAATGCCCAATCAAATGGCTGAATAGAGGACTGCCTTACCAAAGGCCAAATCCTGGCCATGGATGGAGTCCAAGGAATAGTGTCTCATAAAAGTATGGACAGAGGCCCATGTGGCTGCTTCGCAAATATTGCAAATAGGAACGCCCCTCTGTAGAGCAGTGGAGGCAGCCATGCCCCTAGTAGAGTGAGCCCGTAAGCCTACTGGAGGGTCCTTTCCCGCCAAACGGTAACACTCAGAGATCGTCAAAATGATCCATCTAGACAAGGTCTGTTTGGAAACAGCCTGGCCAAGCGCCTTCCAGCATAACCAACAAAGAGCTGATCGTCCACTCTGACCCGGGACATCCGTGAGAGATAGAAACTCAAAGCTCTTCTAGGATCCAACCTATGGAGCCTCTCCTCTTCCTTACCAGGATGTGGAGGAGGATAAAGCGCTGGAAGAATCACCTTCTGGCTCAAATGGAATTCCGACACAACCTTCAGAAGAAAAGAAGGCCGCACCCGCAAGACAACCCTGTGTTTATGGAACACAGTAAAGGGTGGCTTGGCGGAGTGGCTGCAACTCACTCACTCTGCGTGCGGAAGTAACTGCAACTAAAAACACCGTTTTAAAGGACAACAATCGCAACAGACAAGAAAGTAAGGGCTTAAACGGAGCTCCCATTAGGAACTTTAAAACCAAGTTGAAATCCCATCCCGGCACCTGGAAATCCAACGGTGGAAACACATTAGTTAGCTCTTTTAGAAACTGAGATAAGAACATTCCTCAGACGAGCGCTTAAATATGGACAGCGCCGCCAGGTCACCCTTAATGGTACCCACTTGCAGGCCCTTGTGGGCTAAAGAAAGCAAAAAAGACAAAACCAAGGGAATGGAACATGGGAAAGGATCCACATTCTGTACCCTGCACCAGTCACAGAACTTTCTCCAACGGCAACGGTACAGAGATTTCGGTGCATGCCTTCTGGCTGAAAGCAACACCTCCATCACGTCTTTGGGGAGGTCCCAATCCTTGTACCTCAACCTTTCAGATACCAAGCATGAAGGCTGAGAGACTTGACCTCTGGATGGAGAACCCGACCCCACTCCCGTGAGAGCAGATCGTCTCGGTAGGGAAGACGGCGTGGAGGCCAGATGGACTTGTCTAGAAGGTCCGTGTACCACGCTCTCCTGGCCCATGCAGGAGTAATGAGGATCATTCGGGAACCGAACCTCCGTAACCTCTGCAACACTTGCGGAATGATTGGGACCGGAGGAAACGTGTGTACAGCAGTGTGAAGGACCACTCCACTGCGAACGCGTCCCCTAAGGCTCCTTTTCGAGGAAATTCCCGCAAGCAGAATCTCTCACACTTCCGGTTGACACTGGTGGTGAAGAGAACCACTTGTGGGGTTCCCCAAAGGGCGAAGATCTCCAGAGAACTTCCTGAGCCAGCTCCCACTCGTGAGAGATCGTGCTCTGCCTGTTCAGAGCATCCGCTGCTGCGTTTTAGTCTCTGGCCAGATGAACTGCCGAGATCGAAATGTCCTGCTGGATGGCCCAGAACCAGAGCTGCATCGCCTCACTTTTTTTGTTGAGGTAGTGCATGGCCACTGTATTGTCCGTCATAATCGGGACATTCTTCCCCCGCACAGATGGCAGAAAAGCCTTCGGGGCTAGCCTGACGGCCCTCGGCTCTAACAGATTGATGTGGAGTCTGGACTCCGACGGAGACCAACGTCCGCTGGCTGTCAACTCGTTGGCATGAGCTCCCCAACCTGTGAGGGATGCGTCCGTCAAAATAGTCACTTCCGGCCATGGCTGCCAAAATGTTGCTCCCTTCATGAGATTGCCTTTGTCGGCCCACCATAGATGATCTTGGGCGACCGAGGTCGGAATCTGAACGGGTTGTGACATCCTGCCGGAGAACTGCGACCACTGCAGAGATTTCATAATGCCGGGAGACTCTGGGCACGTTGAAACTTGTCCTCCATCTGCAGAATGTGATGAGCCCTCAACTGGGGAGCAATGCTCCGATGTACTGGAGCCGCTGGGTAGGTGTAAAATGAGACTTCTTTAAATTGAGGGAGAAGCCCAGCTTGTGAAGGGAGTGGCAGGTGACGGACAAATGATCCAGTGCTTGCCCGGGAGAGCGCGCCCTGATCACCCAATCGTCCAGGTAGGGGTAGACGTGAATCCCCCCTTTCCTGAGATATGCTGCCACTACCATCAGCTTGTGGAAGACCCTCGGACGGAGGTCAATCCGAACGGCAGGACCCAAAACTGATAATGCGAGTCGCGAACCTCAGGTACTTCCTGTGCTTTGGATGAATCGGCACATGAAAGTATCGGCACATGAAAGTAAGCATCCTTGAGGTCCAGAGACACCAACCAATCCTGAAGTTGAAGGGCCTGGAGTACTTGAGAAAGAGTTATCATCTTGAGTTTGTTCAACCAATGCAAGTCCATAATGGGTCTCAATCCCCCGTCTTTTTTCGGGATAAAAAAATAAGGGGAATACCATCCCTTGTTTCTCTCCGCTACACGCACCAGTTCTATGGCGCCTTTCTCCAGCAGGGATAGGATTTCCTGTGCAAGGAGGGGATCCGACGCTTCAAAGAGAGCTTCCCCGGTGGATTGTCGTGAGGCCTCTGCCGAAAGGGAAGACAGTAGCCGTGGGCTATGATCACCAGAACCCACACATCTGAAGTAATGGCCCACTATTCTCCAAGATGCTGCGCAAGTCTGCCTCCAACTGGCGAACCATGGGACATGGCCTCATGACTGAGCGGACGCGGCTGCGTCAGTGTCTGAGGGCAAAGAGGCAACTTCCCGAGCAGCTTTGGCACCCCGAGTACCTTGCTTTCCACCCCGGGTACTCCTACGGTGGCCCCTTTGACTGGAAGCTCCTCTCGATCTACCAAAGGAATAGTACCGAAAGGAACGTCCCCTCCATTGCTGTCCCCTAGGACGAAAAGGCGGAGGTTGATGTACTGCAGCGCTCAAAGACTTCGCTGCAGCTTTGGAGGTCTGCAGCCTCTCAAGGCTCTCGTCAGCCTTGCTGCCAAACAAAACAGATGAACACCATCAAAGGGCATGTTCTGAAGACTGGATTGCTCATCAGGAGCAAACCCCGACTTCTGCAACCACGCAAACCTGCGTATCACGGTGCTCACAGCCATGGACCGGCAGACAGTGTTTGCTGTGTCCAAACCCGACTGAACTGACTCGCACACTGCATCCTTGCCGTCATGCACAAGGGCTAGAAAACGATCCCGTTCCTCCCCTTCCGGAATATGCTCAGCTGCCAAAGACGCACAGTTCCACAAAGTGTGACTAAATCTTTCTAAGGCACAAGTGGAGTTGGCCGCATTCACGCCATACCCACAGCCGAAAATACCTTCCTCGCCCAACCATAAAATCGCTTATCGTCCCCATCAGGAGGGATGGTAGGGTACACAGTCTGCTTCGAGGAGGCTGTAGCTGCCTGCACCACCAAACTCTCCGGAGTAGGGTGCGTCGATAAGTAGCAAGGGTCACCACTGGATGGGCAGTATTTTTTCGGAAGCGACTTATTAACTGCCGGTAGACTCTCTGGAGCAGTCCAAGCCGCCGCCACCCTTCTTTGCAAAGCCATGTGAAACGGCAACACCGGGTCAGTGGGTGGACCTTGATCCAGGATGTCCGTCAAATCATCCGGAGCAAAATCAACAGGTGGAGCAGACCACTCCAAGTATTCTGTCACCCTTGACATGAGACGCCGATAGGAGGAATCCGCATGCGCCCCAAGCTCAGGTCGGCCAAACTCTACCACCGGAGACATGCCAAGGTCACTAGCGTCATGTAATGACTGACGGAGTTTCTCCATCCACCCTCCAGACTGATTTAGTCACCTCCTGCAACCGAGCAATTCCAAAGGCCGTAACGAGGTAAGAAGGAAAATAGCTTAATTTTGAAATCCGACAGCGGATTTTGCAATCCCCTTTTCTAAACAAAACGTTATGTTGTTTCATTTTCTTTTTAGCCGCCCTTTCCCGGATGGTTTAACCGTTACAGAAGCACGAGTCTCGCTTTCTATCAAATATTTGTTAACTACCGCATAGCGTTGCTAAATCGCTAATTATCCCCTTTTTCAATCCAACATTCAACTATGAAACATGCATGTCTTTCCATGCACCTCTTCTTTATCATTAAAGTAATACTTTTCTCTCAAGGTCAGTACCACAGAAGTCAAGTCTTTGCGACCTCGTTTGGACACTTAGCCTACCTAGTCAGGTAGGCTATTTACATTTGACCTGACGGAATATGTTAACAAACAGTAAGATTAAAACGTTCAGAATTAATTTTCAACTAATAGTCCTTATCCATCTATCTTTCACAGTGGCTGCGTTTACTGCCACGCCTACTGCGATGTTGCCCCACTGCTGAGATTATTTCTGGCCTACTGCCTCAGATGTTCTGCCCCGTTTAATTTCGGTAAACGCTTCATCTGGCCATTTTAATTAGAATCACAGTCAGAATTTATGGGATTTTTTTGCCCCCCTCTTTTGGTTTTAACTTACTTTACAAGCAAACATGATTGGATTCTACATTTAAATCACATGTTTTCAATAAATATTAAAATATTCTTTTGTCTGCTTCCCCACAGGGTTCAGTTGTTTTTTCTTTCGCCCTGAGGAAGGCAATTGTTGGAAGTTAAATGCCACACTGGTGGCTTATTTGCCGAATCGTGTCCCTGATGTCTGTCAGTATTTTGCGTGTCTAAAAATCATGTTAAGACTCCTACACGTTAGTTTGCGTGTCAGAAAATTATGCTAAGACACCTACAAGTTGGGAGACCTGTATAAAGTCATTAATTGAACATTTACCACAAATAGAGTTGAGACAAATACTATTTTTCACAAATTGAAGTTTTCTCAACAAAGACTTTGTTCTGCATTCCAGTATGATGGTGATACTGTCATTATTTATGTTTCTTTATCATAAAATGATCTATTTTGCTGTTTACTGTATCTTCTTTTCAGGTACATGCTTTGTTGTTCTTTAAATGTCACAATGTTTTCATTGATCAAATATGCATTTTTATTTCTATTTTTAGGTATATTTTGGTCTAAACACAGACACTCTCTCTGTTTTTGTAACACTAAAATAAATGTTGTTCTACTCAAAAGATTGCATCTAAAGTTTGATTTAGCCGATCCAATTATTTTTTTGAGTATTGGTATACTCCTATTTAAATCATTATTTCTCTCTAGCATGTTTTAAAAAATCTGTTCAGCAGGTTGGACATTATTGTGTTTGAGTTTAGTAGTCCCGCTCCACTGTTGTTTTTGGGACACTCCCCTATTTTTTGTGTTTAATGGAGTTTCTCCATTTGATTATTCCTAGACAAATGATCATCAGGGACATTAGGAGGCACAACCATCTCCTCATCAGACAGTTCCTCAACCTCTGAAATATCTTGTAAAGGTTGGAAAAACTCCAATCTAGGAGGAACAACAGAATAGGGCTCAAACAGGCCTGACAGACTTACTGAGAGCCTTCCTCACAGGTTACACAGCCCTCCAGGGCAAATCCTCCACAAACGGTGTCGAGGGTGCCGACGGAATCAACATCGACCTAGGCACTGACGACGTCGACAACTTCTTTGAGGGCGGAGCCTCGAGGGAGCCCCTCGACGGACACGGCGCTGATGGCGTAGACTCCTTCTTTGAAGGCTTCACAGGTTCTGACGGTCTCAACGGCGTCGGGGACCGGGACCTGGATCTGGCACGGCTATGGCTATCTCCCTTGTCCGAGCGGGATCTCGACGGCTCCCGATGATAGCACCGACCGCCCGAGCCCGAAGGCGTGCGAGTGGTGGACCAAGCCCGTTCCTTGCTGGCTTCTTTCGAAGGCACAGACGGAACTGTGCCTTGCGACTAGAAAATCGCTAACATCTGCCGGCGGAATGAAGCCCATTCGGCCGGCGACAAAGACTTGGTGGGACAAGTCAACCGTCTCGCAAGAGTCCTCCTCCGATGGCGACCGGTGACAGTGCTTCCTAAAATGCCTCGACGAGACAGAGAAATGGCCTAGACCGAGATCCCCTGGATTTTCACCGATGCAGAGAGTCGCCCCTCGAGTCATCGGTCGAAAGCCCAGCGGACTTCGATTTATGGGCCTTAGAAACCCTACCTACCTTCAATTTCTTCTTACGCCTTAGGCCTTAGACGTCAGGGACTGGCAATCCTTGCGGTCGTGGGTGGCGTGGCTTTTGCCCAGGCACCAGAGACAGATGTCGTGCGGGTCCATGATGGACATCTTCGAACCGCAGTCCCGACATTTTTTACAGGGGTAGTAGAAGATGAAGACATCGCTTTCGAAGAGAAGAATTGAGCGTGCCGAGATTCGAAGTAAACACGTTTGCAGAAAAAACAGAGCTGAGGCTACGGGCGCCATGCGTCCTATATATAACATCCGGTGACGTCGACCTTCGACGGAGGACCTCGAGGGACAATGGATCGACGCCATCGACACATGACGCCCTCTACCGAAATTTTTTCCAAAGCAGCACAGCTGTTGACATTACCTGCCATAGATGTGGAATACGTCGGAGGACACAATCCCCTCGAAAGATGCTTATCTCAGCTGTTGCTCAACTTTGAGTGCTGGGCAGAAAATATGGACGTTTTCCATTACTGCCAGCGCTCAAATTGTATAACCAGGTGCTAGTACCAAAGCTAATTTACAGGGCGGAGGTCCGGGAGGTGGGCTTGGATTGGGATAAAATTTAGTCTTTTATTTGGAAACTTTCTGAGCCTTCCAGGGGGTACCCCGTTCCCGCCGGTCAAGCATATTCTGGGTATCTTATCGTTAGACACCAAGGTCCATTGGAGAAGAATTTTCCTCTTAAGATCTGTCATGTTTCCGCCAGCGTCGACTCTCTTTATTCATTTGAATGCACTTTACAATCTTGACAGTTGTGCAGCACTTAAGGTCTGGGTGAACTCTGTTTTGACCATTGTTAACGAAAGAGCAGTATCGTTGGATGAAATGGAGCTTAATCGAGGCAAAGTCAAGAAGTTATTATTTGAAAATGGCTGGATTGTAAACATGGAAAATTGCTTGTTTACAAGCTATTTGAGCACTTTTCTTTGGACATTAAATCGTTCAATTCTCCCCAGAAATACATGATAAAACATGGATCAAGATCCCTGAGAAACTTCCTGCTATGTATAAAACTAAACTTACTTCCAACCAACGATGTCCTAGGTGGCAGGGCATTGGTTCAACCTACTGAACGTCTGTGTAGATGTTGCAGAATTAAGTGCGAATCTCTGAAACATCGAATTGTGGAATGTCTGGCCCTAATTACTCAACTAGAGGACATCTTTAAATCCTATTTTAATATTTGCCCTTTCCTAAATTGGTAATCTTTCTGATGGAAGATTCTAGTTAGTTGCGATGACAGATGGTTAATTAATGCTTATGACGTTGTATGAAATTTCTTTGATCTAAAATTGTTTTAAGTAATTTATATATTGTTGAATTAGTTTGTATTTTGTAAAATCTATTCTTACTGTGCTGAATGATTTTATGTATGTGTGTAAAGGTTAATTTGGAAACTATATCACACAAAAAATAAAACAAATTAAACCAGGTTCATTATTCCGCAAATAAGTTTCACAAGCTCTTGTTTATCAAACCAAAAAGTCTGTTGCACACTTCCAGTGAATATTTCAATAGAACTTCTCTTCTTTGGAAAAGACAACTACTTCACATCTCTTCTTTATGAACAAGATTGTTATCGCCAGGATGGTTTTACCACTGTTAATCAAACACATTAGTGGCTTTGCCACTTTCTTTCCACCACAACCTTTCACCATATTGCAGTACTTCAATATCATCTTCCTGGTCCAGTACCCTGCCAGGACTACCACTAACAATCAATATCCTGGTATACTCTTCTGCCAGGATCAAACTTGTACCACTACTACAAGTACTTTCTGCTGATTTAACTTCAAACATTAGCAAAGTCTTTGACTTTCAACAACATGGAGATTCACAACTTCTTCCATAAATATACAACACCCATTGATGCTGTTTGTTACTGATTTGTTTGCCACATGCAATGCAGGTTATGTTCCTCTCCCCCTTGATACTTTCCACAAGTAGGGCTTTTCTCCCGTCACCTTTGGATTTCTACTATTTGTATTTAGTTTTTGTATAGCGCGCCTGGCCCAAAGGCATCTAGTGGTAATGGTCTCATTTTCAAGTTTAAGAAAACAATCTCCCTTTTTCTCTGTAATGACCTTTCTTTGACTTGGACAATGCTGGTTGTTATCTGGCTTAAATATTGACACCTCTTTATTTTGGCAACGACAGTGCAGTTAGGGTTCCATATTGCACCCTTTTTATTTCGGCAATGACAGTTGCAAACCTCCTCCTCTTGTTTCCTCTCAATATGAGTATTGAGAGGGGTCAGAAATGTGAGGCGGCCTGCTTTGTGAGGTTTTCGCGACAAATGCCATTTTATTATATTCAAAGGTTGGATGGACGCCTCATTATCTCTACCGTAATGAGGATGTTCCTGCCTAAAATGAACAAAAGGAAACACTCTAACAAAGGATATCTGTCCCTCACACTGAAACATACAACAAATAAACAAGGAAATGCATGGCAGTTCAAAACAATAATGATTGAGTTTGCAATGTAACCACAGTCTCTCTTCATAACCTGGGCAAACTCCCCTTCCCCAGCTTTAAACGTGATTCTGCTTCACAGTTCAAGAAAAGAACACCAAGAAATCCTGGTTTGCAACAAAGTTCTAACACAGTTTAATTTAGCTAGAAAGTTCCAACAGAAAAGATATAAGGTTCTTCCTCTTCCTTGAACAGGTTCTCTGTTCATCGAATTGCAGCTTCCAACCTTTCAACAACTCTTCATGGAAAACAAGATTCACATTGGTACTCTTTCATACTCCTCTGCAAATTATGCTCCTCTCTCTCTGGATATCTTTTCCCAGAAGGGCAGCATTTTGCCACGCTTGTTTCCCCACTACACAAGTAACCAAAGATTGACAGGACGAGGGTCTCCCCCTATTTCTCCCTCGCTTTTGGCAATGTGTGTTTATCCCAACGTTTAGCATATGTTGTAAAAAATATGGGCAACAATTTCCGGAGTTTATAGACCTTGCATTAGCCCCCTTTTTGCTGTTGGCAATATTTGCTAGCTTGCATTTGTCTTGATCTTAGTCCCTCTTGGCTTGGGCAATGCTTGCAGGTATTAAATCTCAACAAAGTCGCCCTCTGGGGTTGCTGGATTTTCCACAGACTCACACTTTTAAGGTTGCAGTCATTTGGCATTCTTATAATAGGTTTTTGTTGCTTTTCCCTAGTTCGGTGTTCAAAATAAACTTGCCAATCACTTTCAGTCATATGCGAGTGCTGCTTCTGCTGCTTTGCAATAGTTCGGTATTCTAAATTGTTCTCTGAACTACTTTTATTTATACACAAGCATTGCTGACTCGCCGAACGCCTGCTTCGAACACATGAGCGGGTACAGAGCGCTCCTGGTCACAACCAACTTGTGAACTCGCCGGGTAAGACGTGCGCCTCCATTCCCCTCGCTGCTCGCAAGACTTATGCTGCTGTGGCTCCTCACAACCTGGCAAATTGCTTCTGTTAGTCTGCTTTCGCCCACGCCATTTATGATTGGAGCTCCTCTTGCTCCTGAGGCTCTCTGGTGCACGCCAGCCACTGGAGACAGCCTTGAGGCCCTCAGGTGCACGCCACCTACCTGAGACTCTGGCACGCTCCCGCTGTGCAACCTCTGCACTTCAGATTTCTGGAGAAACAGACCCTCTCAGGACTGGCAGCTGATATCTGCCAAACAGTGGTCCCGGCGTCATCGCTCTCCTCCAGCTTCTGCCTGGGCGGCCAGCTCGGACCACGCTGCTTCTGCTTCTTACTTCCGCTGCTCTTCTCCAACAACTCCTCTATGGCCTGCACCTGAGGGGGCCTTTTAAGCCTCTCTATCTCCCTCAGATGTGGGCCATCTGCGTTAATGAGCTGACTACTCCTGCAACATTGTACCTTTTAGTCCTCTTCTTCGTCCCAGTACTTCTGGAATTATGGGAGTTGAAGTCCTTAATGGAAAAATTAGGTTTTTGAGTTTCTGTTTTACTTTTAAACCTCAGTGTGTTCCTTGTTAATATTCTTTAAAGGAGTATCATAAGGATTAGCCATGATTGTAAAGGAAAGGCAGTTATTTTAAGCTGTTATTCACACATTTCCTTTCACTGCACGTTTCGGCTTTATCAAGGTCTTTAGCTCTACAGATATCCTGAATTTTAGAAGTGTTTTGATTTCTCCTAAGGTCTTTTGTGCATGTTTCACCCCTATTTATAAGTGCATCTTTTGGAACAGCAAGATTGTTATTAAGACATGATCAGAAAGCATCTGACTTTCCCTGGCCACTCAGGAGGAGACTTTTGGCAGGGTGTTTATGAGGAGACCATAGGATTCATCAAAGTATTGTACCAAAAATACTTGTTTTCATTAGTTCGGCATTCAAAAAATCTGCAAGCAGCCAGCGGTCTTTAACGGGGTGTCCCAGGGTCACCGATCAAAGGCCAACTCAGCAGTCTCTCCTTGCGCATCTCTTTAATTTGCCGCGGCTGCAACCTCTTCAGTCTTTGGGTTCAGAGCTTCTGAAAGCTCTGGTTGTGTTCCTGTGTACCGCGCCTTTAACTACAGGAGCCTGTGTTGTTGCTAGCGTTCTCCGATGTTCGCCAGCCACTGGAGAAAGGTACAGGAAACTGAGAGCTTCTCTCTCTCCCACGGGGGCAGCCTGTCACGGCGACGCTGCGTGACCTCTGCAGTCTGGCTTCTCACTCGAGCAAATCCCTCTGCCCCATAATCTGCTGCACAAGCAGCGGCGGTCCCGGCATCTTCAATTCTCTGCCCTTACTACACACACAGCTGCTGACTACTTCTCCTACTGCTTCTAATGGCCTGCACCGAAGGAGATTTAAATAACCAAAAGTCCCGCAAAGGTGTGGACATTTAGAAACACTGGATTGCATACTGCAGTTCTGTAAGCCCACCCCCCCCCCCCTTCCTCATCCTAGTACCTAGGGCATTATGGGACTTGAAATCCCTAATGTTTCGGCTTCTTTTTATATTCAAGACCTCAGTTTTACAATAGGCCATTTAAACTGCGGGGCCATCAGGTAAGTTGGTTAGCAGGTTCTCCCAATTCTCCTGCCCCAAGTCCTCTCCCATGTGATCCTCCCGCAGAACATCACTCCCACGGTCAGGAAGCGCTTGCCTTTCCCTGGCCACATGAGTAATGTCCCAGGCCTGGGTCTTTGGGATAATCACTTTGGGATCATCACTTCTGATTCAGTACAACGCATACCCCATGGTGCCTTTTCCGCTTTCCCCAGTCATGGACATGTGCCCCTGCTACAGTGCCCACTGAGCAGCCCAGTGTCATGCATGCTAGACGTGGTCCTACCTCCTACGCTCGTAGAACAGCTAGACCGTTCTATTCCAAATGGCGGTTGTTCGACACGTTGCCGGGAAAACGACGTTTGCACTTTTCACGTCGCTAACTCACGTGTATTCTGCTTCGTCACGTGAACTACGGCATTACGTATTTAAGCAGCGTGGACACTTCACTCGCTGCTTCTGATCGAATCATTTGGCGTTGTGTAGCTGAACCTCCGGTCTGCATCCTTGCAGGTTTCTACAGCTACCTTTTTGGCCTTCTATAGCGTGTTTTCCGCCACACACTGATTCCTGGAGCTGTTTGGTTGCGTGTAAATCCACACGCGCACGCTATCTTCAAACGCGGCTGGCCTGGGCTGCGTGAATCCTGTTCGCGTGTAAATCCACACGCGCACGCTATCTTCAAGCGCTGCTGGCCTGGACTGCGTGAATCCTGCTCGCGTGTAAATCCACACGCGCACGCTATCTTCAAGCGCTGCTGGCCTGGACTGCGTGAATCCTGCTCGCGTGTAAATCCACACACGCACGCTATCTTCAAACGCGGCTGGCCTGGGCTGCGTGAATCCTGTTCGCGTGTAAATCCACACGCGCACGCTATCTTCAAGCGCTGCTGGCCTGGACTGCGTGAATCCTGTTCGCGCGTAAATCCACAAGCACACGCTATCTTCAAACGCGGCTGGCCTGGGCTGCGTGAATCCTGTTCGCGTGTAAATCCACACGCGCACGCTATCTTCAAGCGCTGCTGGCCTGGACTGCGTGAATCCTGCTCGCGTGTAAACCCACACGCACACGCCGTCTTCAAGCGCTGCTGGCCTGGACTGCCTGAATCCTAATCGCGTGTAAATCCACACGCACACGCTCTTTTCTTCGCGGCTGTCCAGAACCGCGTGTACTTTGTTTATACCCTAAAAGGAGCGCTATTTTCAACTCCTGCACCTGTGTTGTTAACAGGGGGATTGATTCATTTCTATACTACACTACGTGGGAAGGAAACTTTTCAAGGATAATTGGAAGGTGACAGTGAACAGTACTTTGGACGCTATCCTGTGGTGCATCAACCTGGTATCTAGCGTGAGCCTCGTTCTGTTCGGGATAAGTCTCCCTTACTAATCTTCCCTTCCTTGTCGTTTGTTCTACCTTGGATTCCGCAAGAGACTCTGCTGGATTCATCTGCCCTAGACTCAAGGTCATTGTGTGCATTCATGACATTTCCTATTCCGTCATACCCAGGTTGGGGCAGTTATTCATGATACTTTATTTTGTTCTAGGCTGACTTCTTATACCTTACCCACGCCCTTTCCAGTGATCCATCGCTCTGCCTGTTTTACCAGTCAGAGAGTTGTATCATTTGGAAGGTCTTAACTTGACTTCACAACTATCAAAACGCGTGAACAGGGATCCGGAAGACCCTACCACCTGTATCCTTTTAAGTACCGTATCCTTTTCAGTTATTACTTTGGTGCTTTCTGACACCCAGGATGATGCCATGGGAGACCACTGACTCCACGTAGCCGCCATAGAGTTGCCGTCCAGTCTCCCCGGACACCCCTGTGCACTTCTGGTGGGCGGGGGAGAGGGGGGGGTGTTGATGTTGCCAAACTGTACCGTCAAACCTGCTGGACCCCCGTGCTGTTCTTCACAACGTCTCTTTTTGTAGGTTCTGCTCCCGGTGTGACTGGTAACTGAGCCCATAACCCACCAGGCGCCGAAGGGGCTGCGACACCCATTGACTCCCCTTGTGGCACATCCCCAATGTTGGACCCTTCCCCTTGTGATGGCCCAGAATTGATATCTCACTCCCCAGAATTGTTACTAACACCCCCCACCCGCCGTGGCAAGGGGGGCAACCTGGGTGGATTCTATTCTTGACGCTGGAACTGGGGCCCCTATTATTGCCATGCTTATCCCAGGAGGCTATAGTTGTGTGCACTGTAACTGGGCCATTACCCGGTCAATCCCCCTGTCACGACCCTCGCCCAAAACCCCCTCTGGCAAACCCATTGGCCAGGTGGAGTCAGGACTCGGGCCTCTAGAGCCTGGCATCCTCTTCAAAAGCCCTCATGGGGGCAGTCCTGACGCCTATGGCGCCAGGCTCATACACCATGAAAAACAATGTGCTTGGGAACTACTTTATTATATTGTCAGCCAACATGGAGGCATCCACATAGCTTAGGTCCTAAGAACCAAGCTATGCGGTCTAGTGTTTTGGGTGTGGTAGCCTAGGGACTACTTTACCTGGACTATTTTGTTGGGGCTATTTAAACCACACCCGAGCAAGACAACACGCTTTGCATTACTTTGCAGCTTGCAATATGACGCTCACCGTGTCCTGATATTCTCTCGAACCTCGAAGAAGCAGAACCTGCAAGGAGACAAAAGTAACATCATTAGCAGCAGCATCTTACCTGCAGTCTTCATCTTTAAAAACTCGCAGCTACTGACAACAGCTTCCTCGAATCTGCACGCCTCCCGGACAGAACGACCTGAAAGAGGAAGATAGAGGCAACATTAAAAAAAAAAGCAGTAGAGACATTTACAAATTACAAACTGCTCAAAAGGCTTACCTGGCTTGTCGCCTCTCGGCTGGCACCACTCCGGACATTCCACTTACGCTGAAGAACACCGCGACCTACAAGGAAGGAAAACACAGGTTAGCAAAGGCAAGACTTTGCAGCGCTGCGCATAGCGCTTACTTACCGCATCATAGCGCTCTTAATGCGCCATCATTTACCAGCGGGGCTCAACCAAACCAGTTCGCCTCACTGAAGCTCCGCATACCTAAGGGAGAAACAAGAGACATTTTAAACAAAGAAAGGCATGCAGGAGAGCAACAAAACTAAAGAACAGCAAAAAGACCTACCTGAACAATATCAAACGGGCCGGCGTCAGTGAAGTAACTGGACCGCACTCGCCCATGAAAGACAATGCGCCCCTGCAAGGAAGACAGGACAGAGAGCACGCCTAATTCTACCACAAGGCAGAACCTTCCCCGTAGACCACATCAGGGCAAAGCTGAGAAGCATACCAGCGAGTAACCCGGCTGGGTGGCGTCCCTGTGGATACCAGGTGAGCGTAACACCCCCTCCTATGAACCGGTGCTAGCAAACCACCTAATTGAGTCGCATCCATCTTCCCCTGCAGTCCTCAAACTTCTCGAAATGTACCCTTTGAATGGATTGTGTCCTCCCACGTATTCCTTATCTTTGATATTCATGTCCAGCTTGCTGGCCTCAGCAAACTTTTTTTCTGTAGAGGGCGCTGCGCGTCGATGTCCCTCGAGTCGATGTCCTTCTGAGGCCTCTGTATCGGCGTTGACTGCATCATAGGTATAAATAGTCGCATGCAGCGTCCGTTGCACAGTTCAGTTTTTCCACGTTTCGTAAGCCTTGGGGACGTAACGCTCGGTTGCTCAGTGAATCAAAAACTTTGACATTTCATGGAGAAAAAATATTGAATCTTCAATCCACGATGGCATCTTCATTAGCTCCATCGACGCCCCTATCCGGCTTTAAAAAATGTCGGGATTGTGGGAAAAAGGTCTTTGACTGATCCCCACAGGATCTGTCTATGGTGCCTGAGCCCAGAGCACCCGTGTTCAGAGTGTGAAGAATGTCTTTCATTGACGGCGAAAGCCTTGAGGGAGCGTAGGGGGAAGTTGCAGAAAAATAAGACCATTAAATCTGTTACCCCTTCGAAATTGCCCTCTGACGAGTCAACACCGTTGTCTCCTCGTCGAAAAAGAAAGCACTCCCGTTGGAGGTCTCGGAGTGGATCACACCACTCATCCGCTTCGAGAAACAATAAGAAGAGGCGCCATAGATCGCCCTCTTCTTCGTCCTCCAGTTCCCCAGAAAAAGTTGCTTGCCCCACTAAGTACAGTCCCCCGGCTCAGGGGAGGAATTTCGTAAAAAAAATGTTAAGGGTCTTCGAGAACGCGGCCTTGCCCCCCCCCTCAGAGATACCTAGAGGTGATACCCCAGGTAAAAAACCTGATAAACATAAAAGCTGTGAGTCGGCGACCTCGGCAAAACATACTCCTCGAGAGCCTCCTGAACCCTCGAGTAGAGAAAAAGCCTCTTCGACGCACAAGACGTCGACCTTACCTTCGAAGTCCAAAATTGCATCATCGATGACTTCGTCGAAGGAGAAATTACTGACGCCTCGTGCCCCTTTGATGCCGCCCGCACCCGATGCATCGGAGTCTCCTTCGAGAACGTTGAGACCGGTATCGGCGACATCGAAGAAAACCCCAAATCCCTCGACAACATTGAGGCCAATCTCTAGTACATCAACGCCTTTCACGATTACATCGAGACCTATGTCTACCTCAACGATTTTGAGTCTTTCTCAGCCAGTGAGGACTAATATAACCCCCTCATCACTTGAGATGGGCTTCAGACCTCTTTCACGCTCTGATTATTTCAGGGTTTTATCTTCGATATATGAAGAAGGGGAAGACTCAGATTCAGAAATGCCCTTTGGTCTACAACCTACAAGACCTTCTCTATCAGAGGAATTTATACCAGAAGAGGTCAGGCTAAAGAATCTGCAAGAGTCCTTACAAGAGGCCAGTGGTCTTGATACCTCTCCAGAGGTAGACTTTAGTAAACCGGAGCCTGGTGACCACGCAGAAGTAAATGATAGCTTACTTATGAACAGGGTAATGGAGTACATGGGGTAGACAACACCCAAACCCACTTTTGACCAAGATGACCTAACAGACATTTTAGATAAGGGACCTCAAGAAGACCCTATAGTTCCCTTCCATACAGCCTTGCAGAAAATAGTAACCACAAATTGGGAGACTCCAGAAGTAATTCCTGCAGTCAGTAAAAAACTCTCTGCAAAATATAGGACATCGGCTACTGACCCTCCTTATTTATCTAAACACCCGACTCCAGAGTCTAATAGTCCAAGTTGCTATTTCATCAGGCAGACAATCCGCATACCCCACTATACCGCAGGATCGTGACGACAAGAAATTTGACGCCATGGCCAAGAAGGTCTTCTCGGCATGCAGCATGGCTCTTAAGTCTGCTAATACCAATTGCATGCTGGCAAGAATCAGTCACACCCTTAAGGAGTGTGCTTCAATAGCGGCTGACCACCTCCCCGAAGGAGATGCGAGAAACGGTGTCTTGAACATTATCAAGGGCGGGAGGGATGCGATGTGTGAATCCCTCCAAACCGGTCTAGACTCTGTTGACAGCACCTGCAGAACTATGGCAGCTAGTACCACAATCCGCAGATTTGCGTGGCTGCGGAAATCTGGCTTTGCTACTGATGTGCAATCCAGACTTCTGAATATGCCCTTTGATGGGACACCTATCTATTTGGTAAAAAAGCTGATGACAGTTTGGATAAGTTGCAAATTTCCATAGCGGTGGCCAAATCCCTTGGAGCTGCAATTCGACAAACTCCAACCCGCCCCACAGGTACGCCCTGGAGGGGTAGGTACTTTAGCTTTTACTCCGAAGTCGGAAAAGGTAGAGGACAGCCAGCTCAAAGGGGCCAGAGACGATTCACCTGTGGTGGACGGGGCAAAGGTACCACGTCCGCATCCGCAGGTGCTTCCTTGCCTTCAGCATCTGCGTCAGCAGCTCCAAAAACCCAGCAGCATCTTACCCGCAGGAGGCAGGTTAACTCAACATCTGACATAATGGCAGGCTATTACTTCAGATGCTTGGGCATTGTAAACAGTTGCCCAAGGTTACTGCCTGCCTTTCCTAAACACTCCTCAGTCATCCACCAGGGAACAAATCTTTGATGTTTCCAGACCCGCTCCTTATGCAGGAGATTTTTGGACCTGCTAGAGAAAGGTGCTATAGAACTGGTACTTGTAGCGCAGAGGAACAAGGGTTGGTACTCCCCATATTTCCTAATTCCGAAAAAGGATGGAGGCCTGGTAACCCTTTCTCAGATTCTTCAGGCCCTCCATCATCAGGATTGGTTGGTATCTCTGGACCTTCAGCATGCTTACTTTCATGTGCCAATCCATATCAAGCATAGAAAGTACCTGGGGTTCGCCATTGGCAGATCTCACTATCAATTTCGGGTTCTGCCATTTGACCTCCGCACAAGGGTTTTTACCAAGCTAATGACGGTTGTGGCATCATGTCTTAGGAGGCGAGGGATTCATATCTACCCCTACCCGGACGACTGGTTGATCAGAGCAGTGTCCCCGGAACAAGCTCGAGATCATCTGGATTATGTGTGCCACTTCCTCCACAAGCTGGGCTTCTCCCTCAACATCAAGAAGTCCCATATGATACCATCACAGAAACTCCAGTTTATTGGAGCAGTCCTGAACACATCCCTGGGAAAAGCCTCGCTACCAGAGGTGAGGGCTCAAGATATTCTACAGATGGTGACCAGATTTCAAAATGCCATGCATCTGCCGGCCTTTGACTTTTTGTGGTTGCTCGGCCTCATGGCATCCTGCATTTTTCTAGTGCCACAGGCTCGTCTGAGAATGAGGTCTCTCCAGTGGGCTCTAAGGACCCAATGGTCGCATTTCTCAGGACAGATGTCAGATCTCCTTCAAATTCCAGACAGAGTCGCACAGGACCTTCAGTGGTAGGCCTGTTGGGAGAACATCTTGAAAGGAGAACCGTTTTGGCAACCATGGCCGGAGATAACCGTAGTGACGGACGCCTCACTAACGGGGTGGGGAGCCCATGCCAACGATTTGACCATCAGCGGTCGTTGGTCTTCATCGGAGTCCAAACTGCACATCAACCTTTTAGAGCTGAGAGCAATCAGGCTGAAAGTTTTCCTGCCATCAGTACAGGGAAAAACAATTCTGATAATGACGGACAAGACAGTGGCCATGCACTAGCTCAACAAAAGAGGAGGCATAGGGTCACTGCCACTGTGCAGAGAGGCAATGCAGCTCTGGTTCTGGGCAATTATAGAAGTAATTTCTCTATCGGCAGTTCACCTAGCCGGATAGAAGAACATGGCGGCGGACGCTCTGAGCAAGCAGACAACAGTCTCCCTCGAGTGGGAACTAGCTCAGGAAGTCCTTCGAGATCTTCACCCTTTGGGAAACCCCTCAGGTGGATCTGTTCGCAATGAGTCTCAACAGGAAATGCGAACGATAGGTACTGCTCCAGGAAATTTCCCCCGAGAGTAGCTCTAGGAGATGTGTTTGTGGTGGACTGGGAGTTTCTGCTTCTATACGCGTTTCCTCCAGTCCCTGCCATCCCTCACGTAATAAGGAGGTTAAGAATATTCTGGAAAACCATGATCCTAATTGCTCCGGACTGGATCAGGAGAACGTGGTACCCTGATCTTCTAGACATGCCCATCTGTCCTCCGATTCGCCTTCCACAAAGAGAGGATCTTCTCTCACATGAGGAGGGTCAGGTTCTCCATCCGGATACCGGAACTCTCAACCTTCACGCATGGTTTCTGAAAGGCTGAGATACAAAGATTGGGACCTCCCAGATGACGTAATGGAGGTGTTGCTTTCGGTCAGAAGGCCAGCAACCAAATCACTATACCGATGTTGTTAGAAAAAATTCTGCAGCTTGTGTAGATTTAAGAATATTGACCCTTTTTCATGCAACACACCGACGGTATTATCTTTTCTACTACCACTTAGCAAATTCAGGGCCACAAGTCGGCAAATTCAGGGCTACAAGTCGGCACAATTAAGGGTTATCTTGCTGCGCTATCAATTTTCAAAAGCACGGCTGTGGAACCCTCATATTTTAGTCATTCAATTTCTGAAAGGGTTGACTAATGCCTACACTCCAACTCCTTTTCAAGTTCTAATCTAGTTCTAAAATTTCTAATGGGCACTCCCTTTGAACCGCTCCATTTCTGCCCATTAATAATACAAATAATTTAGCATTTATATAGCGCTACGAACCCTTGGGTATCTGAGCGCTGCTTATTATTACCCTCAGTGTGTGGTGCTTATTTATCGACCTCGGAAGGATGAAAAGGCTGAGTTTGGCCCTGCTGGGATTCGTACCTGCGTTAGCAGGCTCTGCACGGATGTCAAAGCGAGCGCTCTACTCGCTGTGCCTCTTGACCGGCTGATGAAATTAAGATTTCTTACTCTCAAAACAGTTTTCCGAGTGGCTATAACTTCTGCCAGAAGAGTGCACGAACTACAAGCTTTTATCTTGCAAACATCCACATACTATTTTCCACAATGATAAAGTAGTTCTTCAAGTGAAGTCTAATTTCCTCCCAAAGGTTGTGTCAGAATTTCATATTACGCAGAAAATAACTACCTTCATTCTACCCTCCTCATACTGGGAAAGAGGAAGAAAGATTGCACAGACTTGATCCAAAACGTGCTTTGAGGTTCTACATCAGCAGACTTGCAAGCAGTTCATTTGTGCGGTATGCAGGACATAAAGTAGGCCTAGCCATCACCAAACAAACAATCTCAAGATGCATAATTTTAACTATCCTAGAATGCTATAAATTGACAGGAAAAGACCCCCCTCAACATTCGAGGGCTCATTCAACCAGGGGTATTGCAGCTTTGTCAGCTCTCCAGAGGGGAGTTCCAATAAAAGAAATCTGTGCAGCTGCCACATGGTCGTCTGCACATAACTTTACGAGATTCTGTAGTCTAGACTCCTCCACTAGCCAAGAAACAAAATTTGTAAAAGCTGTATTGCACTCTGTGCCCACTTAAACCATACACATTTTTACTCCTGCCTCCTGTACACATTACTGCTTTGGGAGTCTATCAAAGATAAGGAATATGTGGAGGACACAATCCATTCGTAGAACAAGTTACTTACCAACTGTAACGTTCTTCCGACTGGATGTTCCTCCTACTTATTCCTCATCGCCCCTCCCATCCTTCCCAGCAGTAAAACTTCCCTTGTAGTTTCAGCCTAGGCTTCCTCAAGGGTACTAACCATTTCATCCTGGACCAACATAGCACTTCAAAATGGAACTGAGCAACGGATGCTGCACACAACTATTTATACCTATGATGACGTTGACGGCGATACAGAGGCCTCCAAGGAACATCGACGCGCAGCGCCCTCTACTGAGGCCAGCAAGCTTGAAATGAATATCAAAGATAAGGAATGCGTAGGAGGAACATTCAGTTGAAAGAATGTTACAGTTGGTAAGTAACTTGGTCTTCTACACCGAGAGCACACAACTACTGAAGGAGGTCCACCGATGTGACCCCTCCCCGTTCCTCCGCAAAATAAAAACCTGCCACACACCGAAACCCAACCAAGTCCCACCCCCCTTCTGACAGCAGAAACCCGGTAAAGCAGTCCTCCTGAA
Organism: Ambystoma mexicanum; assembly: GCF_040938575.1. Classification (NCBI taxonomy): domain Eukaryota; kingdom Metazoa; phylum Chordata; class Amphibia; order Caudata; family Ambystomatidae; genus Ambystoma; species Ambystoma mexicanum. Next base: position 412,617,307 of record NC_090934.1, on the reverse strand, counting down.
AGTGCACACACAAGCACTCACCCGATCGTGATCCATGAGCCGGGACTCGCCCGCTACAAAATGTGTATCTCTTTTGTTCCCACCTGGGGAAAAATGACCAGCGAGGTGGCGCAGGTATTGGGCGGCGGCACACCCTGAAGGACTGGAGTGGTCGAGGAGTTGCAGGACCGGTGGCACACACAACACAACTTCCAGGTCCCAGAAGAGAGCGAGGAGCAACATGCCACAGGCATCACAGATAAGGAGGTGATTCTGGCCTCCCCCTCGGCCGCCCCTTAAATGACTGATTTCCCACTGATCGGCTGCATCCCTACCCCACTAAAGTGCCCCCCACTTCCTACTGCACGACTGTTCCTCTTCGTCCTGCCGCCCTCCAGCATCGCTCTGCCCCGGGAAGGAGGGGAGGCATAATCTGTGGCCGCCGGCCTGGCCCCACCCATGCTGCCCCCTCCGCTCCAACCCAGCCTCCCCTTAATCTGGAGGGTCCTTACCTTTGGTCTCAATTTTTTCAACAATATGCTAAGCATACCCCAGACACCACCAAAAACTGTCATGGACATGGATCCTGGAATGAAGTACAATGTAAATGAAAATTGGGACTGCAAATATCACAATGGATCTGGGTCCAAAGGACAAGGGCCGGCCTGGAGCTGTAGGAATGGAATATGCTTTCCCCTTCAGAAGCAAAATGGAACACCAAACCAAACACCCACCCCACCCCTCTAAGATGGACTACCAGGGTGCAGTGGGACAGCAGAAAACCTGGAACTTTTAAGGGCTTTCATGGAAATGGGGGTGTCCCATTAGCATTTTCCAAACAGAACAGACACTTGCCAAGAACAGGAGAAAATCGGAGTGCAAACAACCCCTCTGACCAGATTGCTGATTGTAGGAAAATGGAAACTGAAAAGGGGGTGGAGCTAGAGGGCTTTTTTTTTTATTTTAAACTTAATTTTATTGGAGTTTATATCAAACAGATTACAGTTTATACAACCAAAGTTAACAATAACAACAAAAAAGCAGGTATTACAGTCAAATAGAAAGCGCGGTTGAGATTTAGTTTCATCTATCATTGAAATTCTTGCATCTCGTTCTATCAACAGTTAACTCCCCTTTACAATGTCAATAAGCATTGGTCGCTCTTCTCCCATTCCCCCGTCCCTCCCTCCACCCCACAAGACTTTATAAGCTGCCGCCATGGGATGTACTGTCTAGCTTTTGGCGGACTGGTTGATAGGTTTGTCAGACCTTGAGGCCTACCTTCTTCAGGAGGTTATCATGATGTTTCACTACTCATGGCATTGGTCATTCTATAGGCATTAGTGGGCTGTTCCGGGCATATATTTGTTGACAAACTCTAACCCTAAGATGTTGCATTGCGTGGCTTTCCCGTGTATAGATGCCGTGAATTTTTCCATAATACACATATTGGAGGTCACATTAACCCATTCTTTTTCTGTGGGGGTTACAGGGGATTTCCATTTCGAGGTCAATAGAGCTCTCGCGGCTAGTACCAGTGGTGCAGCTATGTCTGTGACCCCTCTCAATTCGTCCTCGATCCTCTCGAGACCAAATAAGATCAAGTAGGGGTCCGCTGTTTGTTGGATCCCGTCTAGATCCTTAATCCAACCTTGGACTTCATTCCAGTATATTTTGACCTGAGGACAACTCCACCACATGTGCCAGTAATCTGCCGCAGACCCACATCCCTGCCAACACATTGGACTAGATGACTGATACATCTTGGAGAGCCTGTGCGGGTCATATTGCCACCTATTCAATAATTTAATCGAGTGCAACTTATATTGGCATGATAACGAGGCCTTGGGTGCTGTCCTACATATCTTATCCTATGTCTCTGGGTCGTTGTCTTCTCCCATGTCCCTTTCCCATTTTAACCTAAGCGGTTCTGTTGAGCCCTTTCTTGCTTCCATTAGTGTTTTATACAAGGCAGATATTAACCTTTTTGTTTCCGTCCTGGAGTCGAGTATGGTTTCAAATGTGTTAAGTTCCCTGCTCAGCTTTTCCCAGCTCGAGGGCTTTTTGAAGACTTCCAGAGGAAGTCCTGGCCTTCAAGGGTATAGCTCACATATACAATTAAACAGGACACTGGACCAATTGCGCCACACTCTACTACCATAACATCATTATGAAATAATACTTATAGAAGCTGACAAATGCAGTTTTTGCATACGTTCTTTACTTTTCTCGCCAACACATGTTTAGACTAACTCAAAGAGGTCTTCCTCAGGGTGTATATCAAATGTTACTGAATGTGGGTCATTGCCTCACTCGGTCCAAAAGGTATATATACACCAAACATCTTTATTCATAGGCACACTTCAACAGGGTTACCACCCTTAATGGATTGTGTAACGTGGATATCGCTTTTGTGTGTCAATATATAATTCTTCAAATACTGTCAGTCTTCACGTTCCAAGCCCACTCCGGACTACCCTTATATTCAAATGTCGATAATTCAAGTCCGCTCTTTAATAGCAGTGCATGCTTATTTTGTCTTTTTTCATATATTTGTGCAATAATATCAAGATCCCGATGGATCTATTCACGGCGTTCCGCTCCTACAAAGAACGGTTCTACAATTGGTCTAGTGTCCTGTTTAATTTTGCAAGTGTAGTGACATTGGCATACTGTCACTTTCCTGGACCGTGTTAGCCTGTCCCTCTAAATTAAGAATTAGTATATTCTGAAGATAAAGGAGAACCAAAAAACGTATTTGCAGGAGGAAGCTCAGTGGATTACCTACCCATTCGATATTATCTGGTATGGCGCAGATAGACCATGGGGAGCAGCTGATCCGGGAACTAATTGGAGCTGAGGGAGCTCCTATGCAGAAAGGGGAGGGTTCTAAAAAGCCAGCAGATTCAGTTGCAAGTGAAAGGTGTACGGGTGATTGCGAGGTGGTTGACCAAGAGACCAGTGAGGAGGGCATAGCAGGTGGGGAAAGAGCTGAAGGCAATTGTTGCAGTGCTTTGAGAGAATTATGGTAAGGTGTTGGGACTGAAAGTGTGGTACCAGATTGGTTGTATGTTTGAGTGAGAGACTGACTAAAGGGAGTTTAGGAGAGGGCAAGAGGGGTAAGGGGAGGTGAGGGAGAGGGAGGAGACTGAGATGGGGAAAGGGACTGACCCTGCGCACCCTGTAAGGTCCTGTCTGAAGTCCCTAAAGGCGTTTCTAAAGAAACCCATGACCTAAAGCCTTGCTAAGGCAAAGGAGAGAATTCAACACTAGGGGTACCCCTGCTGTAGTCAATTAATCTTGGAACCCACAAGTGGGGTATGTTGAGCCTAAGCTAGAGAGGTTGGAGCCCCCTTCCAGGTGAAGGGGAAAAAAAGGACAGGGATCCTGGGAACCCCAATTGCTTTGTCTACATATTTTAAGAATAAAAGTTCAAACTTATTGGTGTTTCTGGGATTCATTGAGCATATCGTCTCCTGTGATACCTAAACCAGTGAGTGGTGCAAGCCATTTGTAAAAAAGTATTGATGAACAGGAAGACACAATTATCAAAAGAAGCTCTGTTTTGGGAGGGGTCTAACCTCTCTAAAGCGAAGAACATCCACTCAAGATAAAACTTTAAAATAAAGTTGGGTATTGGCAGAGTACTGGTGAACCTCAACATTAATCCCTGACACCAAATCTCGCTAAGGTTCCCAGTAGATGTTAAACAATCTGGGCAGTGGGATATAGCCTTGTGTAATGCTACACAATAGGGATCTGCGGTCTGACCTGGAGGCGCCTATCTTCACAAACTGGGTGCGACGGGACAAAAAAAGAAGAAAGCCGTGCGAGAACCTAGCCCCAGATACACATACAGAAGGACAAGATGTTTATAAGAACTTCATAATTAAACGTATCAAATGCAGCGAGGAGAGTGAGGAGAATCAGGAGACGGGTGTTATCAGAATCCAGAGCTGAAGGGTAGCAGTCTCGATGCTACACATCGCCTGAAGCCAGGTTGATAGTCCTGAATAATCTGGTGTGTTGACAAGTGCTGAGAAAGCTGATTTGCTGCACGTTTTTCCAAAACATTTCCCAGAAAGGGTAAATTGGTGATGGGTTGACCATTTGCTTAATCCATGGGATAAAGGTCAGGTTTCTTGAACAGCAAATAACTTGACCACTTTTCAGGGAGTTTGGAAATATACCCTAAATAGAGGACATACTTTCTTTGCAATTGACTTAATCTGATAAACTGGTAGGACTTTCTCAGCATGAGAGATGATCTTCATAAGGAAAGCATATATACACAATCTGTTCCAGTAAAAGGCGTGAAGGACTCCCAACTAGACACAGAAGGAGACTTTACAAAAGCAACTGTCACCAAGAAATTCCATGCTTCCGATTGTATAGCATTCAGAATTTGTTGAACTTTCTCACAAAAGTAGGTATTAAAAGCATTCACTTGAAGTAGTGAGCGATAAAGGAAGTAGATGTAACAGGGTTCATGCCATGCTTAACCACGTTCCAGGTTAAACTTTGTATTATACTTGAAAGTGTTAATGGTGTTTTACATTTGATCAGATCACAGAAGAAGGTAGAGATTTCAAGTGCTGGGAAGCCTGGAGAGAAAAGGGCCATACTGGAAAGATTTAGGGTGGCCGTTGGTGGTGCGGTAGTACAGGGTTTGCAATATTAATTGGTTAAAGAGATTTCTTTTTTTTTTTTTTCAAAAACAATTTATTACTTTTCACAAATAACATAAATAACATCAGTAAAAGTAACAATGTCTCACATTAATCAGAGAGAATGAAATTTACAAAATAACATAAGCATCATAAATAGTTCATACCAATAATGACCAACCCTAGTGAAACACATCCAACATATTGACAGGAATATACAAATGACAACACAAACACAAAAGACAACACGAATGACACCACAAATGGAAAGAAGAAAAGAAGAGGAAGAAAGAGGAAAAAAAGAGGAATCCCACCAACCTTACCATGCATACTATTGCTATCAAAGCAATCCAATCTTCACATCAATCATAAAGAGCCATAAACGGACCCCATAGCTTCATGTAATCCTCCTCCTTATCCCTATTAAGCAACAAAACCTTATTGTATTGTGCCAAAATATGCAACTCCGTCAACCATTCATCAACATTAGGCTTTTTTCTCATTTTCCAAATCCTGAGGATCAACTTAATCGCTATCACTATGGCCCTATCAATCCAGCAAGAATGTCTCTTAGCTCTTCCACATCTATCTTTACGGGAAAGTAACATTATATTTACTGCTGATCTCCTCAAAACAATACCAAAAATCAAATCAACCCTACTCTCGGGCATTCCCACAGTAAATGCAATAAAGTACCCCTATCAACATCACAATACCAACACAAATCATTAGGTCGTAGCCCCAATTTAAACATCTTAACTGGTGTCCAATACAACTTCCCTACAACTTTCTGTCTAATTAAACGTAAACCCATATCAGGTCCCAAATTCAAATTAACCTTCAGAATATTTCTCCAATCTACTTCAGAAATGTTATCCTGAACATCATCCGACCACATTTTTCTCAATCTAGACCATGCAAATTGGAGTTTCTCATCAATAGGCATGAATTGCATATAAGTACGCATACAGTATTCTTGACCCTCTAACAACTTACTGATCTCCTTTCTTTTTTCCAATAGAACCATCAGCCATATCCATCCTCCTATTTATCATAGAAACTAAAGCCAAGTATCTATTCCTTTCACTCTGCCTCAAACTGCATCTATCCTGCAATTCCACAAAACTCAGCAACCGGTCTCCATCCATCACATCTGCCAGTCTTAGAATTCCTTTTTTTATCCAACTTATCCAATTCAAACATTTATTATGTATCTGCAATGCTTCATTATGCCATATAGAAGCATCAGGGCTGAAACCATAACTCTGTCCATTTTCTCTAAACCATACCCCCATCACCTGTCTAGTTGCCATTATCGGAATACATTTCAATCTCTTATTTGGTAATTTATCCATACTGTATAAATCCCTTAGGTCAAATGGTGCACATATGTCCCTTTCCATGCGCAACCAAATTGGTTCTTTCGCATTCTGTTCTCTAAAGTAATATGAGCTTTTTTTTTTTAACTTCGTTTATATTAAATCAAGGCAGGATGGCAAAAATACAAAACATGACATGTCAAAAAGCAATGCGTATTCAAGTTCTTCGATCCCCAGTCCTTATTCCCCCCCTCAGGGGGGGCTGAACTATTATCTGGAGCAGCTCTCTCTTATCTGCGGATTTGTGGTAGAGCAACGACCCGGCCTGTTCAGCTACTGGTGAGTTACAGATTGGTACTATTTCCCCACATACATTTGTTCCATAATGCGCTCCTGGATATACCAGATCTTGAGTACAAGTAGCTCCCAAATTCCTTTATTCTCAGTGGCTCAAAATAAGTACAAAAGATCACCAAGTGCTTCAAGGTCTCAACCATGTTCAGGACACTACAGAAATGACATTCACCCCTTCGAATGCCCGAAATATCCTTATATCTAGCCCAATTCTGCACACGCTCATAGGTGCGAAATTGGTTTAGTTTAAACCGCAAATATAAACCTCTTGCTGCCAAACCAGGAAATTGGAGAATATATTTTGGTAGATCACCCAATTTCCTCCTAAAAAGTGCATGTTCCACATAGGCTTTATAGTTTCCGATCTGACTGAAGACACCAAATTAGCAATTAGAATTTACGCTTGGTAGAGGGTAGACATGCTATGAGATCTTCCTTTGATACAGTAATTAATTCCAGGATTGCATCCATTTTTTTTTTAATACAAATTTAGATAAGGAAGGCAACAACCCTGAGGCCATCATAATATTCAAATCCTCAAAAAGAGCACGTTTTTTGGAGGAGATAACATCTTACTGTAGTTGTTCAACAACCTCCAATTCCTTTTGGCTGAAAGAGGTAATAGTCCAAGTTCATGTTGGATTATATCGTTAGGAATTGAATTTGTCAGCTGTAACACCTTTTTCCACAATTTCCCCTGGCCAATGTCTAATAAGTCATCACTCTCTGCAGTACAAATATCAAATATATACAGAATAGATGGTTACATTTTTAGCAGGTAGAATTGAATATTTGGCAATATAGAAAAGGTGCAATATTTTCGATAAATGATACACATCTGAGCAGACAAAGGCTTAAGTTTTTCACATAACTCATTCCACCATTTCTTTGAGTTCTGATCCGTTAAGGTGTATCCCAAATATCTAACCGTCTTCACCACCTGAAGGTGCACCTTTCCAATGGACCAATTACATTTTAGTACTCTCTTCTTCCCATCCGAGAAGATAATAATCTGCGATTTCGCCTGATTTACCTTCAAGTTTACAGATTCAGCAAATTCATAGAAGAGATTTAATTTATTCTGCAGCCCAAACAGAGTTTTGTCCAATAGTAACAAATTGTCCGCAAAACTGATCCAATTTAAATTAATATGGGCTAAATGCGCGGGATAAATGATTGAATCCTTCCAATACCAGTCAAGGTCCGAAAGGTACAAATTAAATAATACCGCTGCTAGAGAGCAACCCTGCTTTAGCCCAACTTCGGTTGCTATAGGTTCAGTGAGTGTATCCAGTTTATTCAAGCAGCCCTTGTAATGGTCCTTGAGTGCAGAAGTGCAATTAATACTACTAAATGCACCGGAATTCCACTTCGGATCATTTTGTTCCACAGCAATTCTCTTATCACGGTGTCAAACGCTGCACTCAGATCGAGTGCCGCCATATACACCGACCCTACATGTTAGCGTTTTGTCTGACACTGCAAATGAGAAACAATTGTCGCGTTCAGTGGACAACCCATATATTTCCTGAACCCCATTTGAAATTTAGACAGGGTGTTTTGCTTGTAGCGATAATCCTGTATTTCTTTCAGAATTAGTTGGGAAAAGACCTTAGGGGAAGCATCCGTCAGCGCAATTGGTCTAAAGTTACCTGAATTATTAATACTGCCATTTTTGTAGATGGGGAACTATAATCGCAAAACGCTTGGTGACAAAGATATTGTCAAATTTGTTATTAAGGATCAATGCCCATAAATATGGATCCATTTTTATTAAGCAGAGAGCGATCCCATCAGGACTGGATGCTTTAGAATCTTTTAATTTTGCTATAGCATCAACACTGTCCTCCGTGGACCAGAGGCAGCTCTCAAGAATTGGTTCCGAATAATCGCAATAGCATTCCATTCGAAACTTTTGTGGCAGTTCAAATGTTTTTGTGATGTAATGTACCCATGAGGAGGTTAGTATAGCTGGTTCGTTCTGCTCTTTAATCCGGGGCATTTAAGGTTCTAAGAAGTGTCCGATCTTTAGAGTATCATGCGCTATATTATACATCATGTCTACATCATGCCCTGGTTGTCTTTTAAAGCGATGTCATATCTGAGTTCCTTTATCTGATTTTTATAGAGCAAAATAATATGTTTTTTTTCAACGCTTTTACGGTCAGCACCCAGCTTCAAATTGCTGCAGTTTAGCATTTATTTTTAATTGATGGATTAGTAAATTGAAAGCATGTCTATATTCCATAGGAGTGATAATCAACTTAGTGTCCCAAGCAAGGTGTATTAGGTGCATATGTATACAACAAATAATTTGTCTTTCCATCTCCACACCAGTATTATGCTGCCCAATGTATACCAAAGTTGGATCCTGTCTAATACAATTCATAAGTCTCCTGCAAGTAGCCGGATTCCATCTAATGGAAAGTCCAGGTCTATCAATCTCAAATTAGTTTAAGTGTCAAATCAGAAACATGTCGGCAATTGCAAATGCACAACTCTATTGAGATAGCGAAGTGATCCCCAAAACCTAAGTCTGTAATTAGCACTGGCTCACAACCCTTTAAAATGGACGTTGATAAAAAGAAATGGTCTATATAGGAGCTAAGACCACCTCGATTCCAAGTGAAAGGACTAGAGTTCGATTGTGGCGGTATCAGCTGAATATCCCATCATAGAAGGTAGCTCACCCAATTCTGTCCATTCTTAACCGTCAGAGGGACCTTTTTGTTATACAGACTCTCATTGTTAACATTTGTGTTATAACAAGTAGAGTTGAAGTCCCCTCCAATTACAATCCCCACCTGATTATTTCTGACAAATATACCTTCAAGTAATACATCCAAAGTATTCACCATTTGTTCCCATGATGTAGATAGCCTATTTCAATATATACATAGGATTACTAGAACTAAATCCGTTGGTTCTTGTGGGTTTTCATTGGATTGCCATCACAGCCGAATCCTTGTAAAGTAATTCTGTATCAAATTTGCACGAATTACTGTCGAGCACAGCCAAACCCCCAGTAGAATGCCCCTTTAATATTTTTATGGCCAGCTGGGTGTGACATCCATAACCCGCAACATCAAAATGTGCTGTTTGCATGGTCTCTTGAAGAAGAATCACCTCAGGGCGGTTTTCGATATCATTCTTGCCAAACCAACATAAAAAATGTGCTAGACCACAACTGTTCCATGACATTATAGTAAAGGGTTTCTTGTTACGCTAACATAGCCGAGTTTCCCTTAGCAGGTGGAATAGCAGTTCCACTTGCTACAGTCGTGATACCGCTGAGTGCAGCTGCTAATGCCAGTATTTGCTTCATTGTGTCCGCATTGATGTTCAACTGGGGACCATTTAGCAGTGCCTCCCTTTTTGCATTATCATTTTCAAGAGTTACCAAAAATGTTTCAGCATTTTTGTCATTCTGGAAGATGATTGGGACAAGGCCTATAGCGGCACAATTCTCCCTCTATTCCCATACCATCCTCATGATGATCATAGATTAGAACCCACATATCATGCGATGGTTATAATTAATAGCCAAGCGAATCCATTCTATATCATCAGAACGTAGGGTTCTTAATGGGGGGATCGCTTGTAATGTTTTAAGCATGAATGTTCTATTTAGGCTGGTTCTACCATTAATTGCAACATTACTTTCCCATCCCATAATTATTGGCATTTCTGAAACAAGTTTCCCCTCATTACCATTCCCGTTTCCCAACTCCAAATTACTCCTTTCTTTTACCAGTCTTTGCGGTACTTTCTCTTCAGTCGACTTTGGGATGGTATTTCGACCTACATCACTACAGGACAGTTTGTTCTTTAGTGGTCGTGCGGGTGTAAGATCAACCTCCTGAGATCCCGCCTCTTCTCCATCAATTCCCCCCAACTCCACTTCCTCTCCTTGTTTACCCCTACCAACCATTGCAATCATCCAGGGCTCACCAATTCGCTCATCCGGTAACCTAGCAGGGATGCTTACATCCATACTATTCACGGGTTCCCTGCAATTCTTAGCAATAATTTTCTTATTCTTCACTGGGTAAAATTGCGATAAAGCTGTTTGGACACCTGAAATACCTGCCCCTTGAGGTGCTATCCGCCCCATTTTCTGAGGCTGTGAACATGGAACATCAGGCACTTTTACTCCAGATTGTCTTGGTGCCCCAACTAAGTGTTTTAGCTTCTGTGCACACTGTCTTGGTATTTGTGCTCCATTCTCAGTTCCCTCTGAAAAAAGATCAAAATGTACCTTGGACTCATCGTCCAATTGATGTAAGTCGAAACCATTTTCCTCATCATGCTTTCCTACCTCTTCACATTTTTTTGAATTTGCGCTCTTAGCCTTATTATTTCTGGCATTTCTTTCTTGTGCTCTAGCAATTATTCTTGTTTCCCTCCGCGTTAGAGCCACAATCTGATTTTCAGTCACCTCTTCAGGAGCAGATTCATTCATAGTTTCACACATCTTTCATACCACCATCAGCGAGATCAGTCAGATCTATTAAGACTGTTGGGCTATCCCCCTCCCCCTCTCCCTTATGGAGTCAGGCTTCTGCATCGGCAATGCTGGAATCACAAAATCACCACTTCTTCCAAAAATAATAGATTCCTTAATTGTCTCTATATCAGTCTTAATTTGTTGAATGGCGATAACAACAGCACCTTCTGATTCCAAATCGGAATATTTCGATTTGGTGTCAGAGCAGTCCTTATTAACCACAGATACGGCTGCCATTTCAGCAAACCATTTTATTTCCAGAGCCACCATTCTAGCATCTCCAGGGGTTTGAGTCATGTTATCCATTATAGGTACACCCTTCTTATGGTCCACTACAAGTGCGGACACGGCTTCACACGTGATTAACAATCCATCCACTTTATTCATTTTACATAGGAGGTCTGTCATAGTTGCTCTTAAGATCCCCAATTCACAGTGTGTCTGCTCATGGCCTTTATCTATTAGATCTAAAATTCTAGACAATACTGGAAATTCAGCCCCAAACCCAAGGACATCACAAGCAATAAGATGGAGTTCCTCTTCTTGAATGTCATGCTCAAGTCTTCCCTCTCTAGGGAGGATCCCTGTCATTTGTTCAATCAAATTGATTTTCTCTTTGGGATTGGTGAGGGGATTTTTTTGGGGGTGGGGGATTGATATTGTGTGCATAATGATTATTCTCATTTTCTAGTTCACTTAGCCATTTACCTGTATACATATCAGCGTCAGTAATAGCACACGAAAAAGAGTAACAATCCCGATTTTGCTGTGCTGGGAGGCTAAACCTATGCACATCCTCTCTTCCCATCGCTCTTTTAGACACAGGGGTGGATGGACCCAAAGAGAACCTTGTCCTTTTTCCTACCTCGGCCTCTATAGCGGATCCCAACATTGAACAATCCTTCAGCCCACCAGTTGTGGTTTTTATAATTCCCTTTTGGTCAACCTTACTACTCAACCACTCCTCACCATCAGCATCTATATTATCTATGCACCCTACTCTTTTGCGTCTCATCTTTGTGGGCTGCCTCTCCCTCATAATTCACACTCATGGACTGGGGTACCAAGACCGGGCTGTATTCATTGCATTCAAAGTTAACAACCTCACCCTGTGAGGCTGTTAGATTCCCCAAATCTTCGTTTAGGGACATTTCATTAAACAAGTCCGCGCTAGTTCTTGCTGGACTGTGTACACCCATAGGTTTTCTTCCGCTTCTTAACCCATTCACCATGATGGCAAACGCGCACCTATTGTGTCAGGTGCAAAATGAAAATAATATCAACTCGGATCAATATCTTAAATTTCCGAATCAGGCATATAACTAACGTTAGACCCTAAGGAAATTTAATTCCATGCTGCAGTTCTACACAAAATTAGTGCCCGGGCACTAAAAAGTAGTCAGACTAAAACCTCTATTTATACTTTCTCAATTCAATATGTCACAAATCGAACCTTCAGCTCCATTCAAAGCAATACATTTCATAGGAACATTCATAGAAACATTTTGGAGGCACAATTCTTACTTAAGGGCAGGCACCACGCTCCCGCCGCACAGCCAAACGGCAAAACAGCACTTGCTGGCACTTCCGGGGGCGAACGCGCGGATGCACATGCCAGCTTCTCTTATACGGCTCATGTACAATTAGTGGGCGGGGTCAGGATGAGGATAGCAATCCTAGTAAAAAATGCAGGAGACGAGCACAGTTAGGCACAGTCCAATCAGGAGCTTAGTGTAGACGGTGCAATGCAACGTTCCAAAATGTGGAACGTGGAAAAAGATGAAGCTCACATACCAATGCAAGTCCAGCTCTACGCGTTACGGCGCAGAGTCCTCTGTGACCTTCTCCTTGCCGAGTCAGTGCTGACTTGGAGTCGCAGGATGGAGAGAGATGTAAAAAAAGTCCGGCTCATGGCACAACCAAAGGAAGCAGCGGTCCACAGCAAAACAGCACTTGCTGGCACTTCCGGAGGTTGTTTATTGCATTTGAAGAGCTGTGAAAGATAGGCGGAGAAGGCCAAATGCCAGACAAGAATACTGCATTTTGTTTCATGGGCACTAGAGACTCTCGCGGATGAACAACAGAGTTGGGGAGGTGAGGCCAAGCCTGTGGTATTAACCTTGGTCGTGAATTGAAACAGAAAAGTAAAGAAAGGAATGCACACAGCCAGTGAGTTGGCGTGCGACATGAAAGGCCGGTGTGTGTTAAGGAAAGATTGTAGTTGCAACAGTACATCTCACAAGTGAAGGCTGCACACTTGTGGTTGAGACGTGAAGGAAGGCAGACCTATAATTAACTTTAAATTACTGACAACTGTGAATGCCTTTGATGCAGAGCAGCGGAGTGGTCCGGCGAAAGGAAGTAGCCCACTCGAAAGTCTCAGCGAAATGTGAAATGTTTTATTATAAAGCGACAAAGTGAATGAACTTTAAAATGCATAATGGTAAAGATTAACCCCGGGAAAAGGCGATGTGAAAAGGTGAATGTTGAACATTTGTGCTTGTGATAACGCACTTCCCAGACCAAGAGACACTGGAGCAAATAAAACTAGAGTCTGAGCTGAAGGGAAAGTCAAAGTGCTCCTTAGAAGGTCTGTGGTAAAAATGAAACCCCTGTAAGTGTTGTGTTTGAGATTCCGAGCACAACGGAGGGAGACTGTTAGGCAGAATCCTGTGCAGTGCCCTTAGGGACCACTACACACAATTAAGACCACAGGTGGTAATACAAGTTTTACATTTGTTACAAGCCCGTACTACTATGTTAAAGTGGTAGCAGTAGCGGAGCAGCCAGGCTTATCTCAAGAGTATATGAGCAGTAGCAGAGATTAAACAAAGGTTCCACAATTACTGTGACTCAAGCAAACACTGACTCAAGGTTTCAGGTAAAAAAATATAAGTACATTTATTTTTTAAACCATTTATTATAAACACAACACTTCTATTAATTCAAAATCACACGTAAAATACACTACAACCAACCAATTCACTTTGGTACACTCTAACTCAAGGTAAGTATCCTATGTTTTAACGTACCAGTGTTGTGAAACAAAAGGCGTTACCGGGAATACACTTGCGATCACTTTTTAATAGTAATGACAGTTCGGTCTTACTAAAGAAACGCGTATCCGCGGCAAGAAATGTTACTGGGGTAAAAACACACTTGGCACCTGAGTTAACCAGAGAGAGTTGGGGCAAAAATCATAGGCAATACTTTTGTCAAGGCAGACAGAATCAGAGAACACTAGTTGACAGGAATTCAAGAGTCAATAGGCCGGAACCAGTGTCAAGTGGAACCGAGTTCCTGTTGTCAAGGATCACACAGTCGGATAGTTGAAGATTCAACGTTGCCAGGAGTACTTGGATATTGTCAACAGAGTAAGCAAAAGTTAAAAGGAGGAGGGAAAACAAGGGCAAGCCTTGGAGGCGAAGAAAAGGGGTTCACCCTAATTCTTCAAGCAGCACACAGTACCTTATTCAATGAAGAAGCTGGTGCTATGGCAGTTGTTCCTGGTAGTTTCCTGCAGACCCATGGCTCCTGGAGCTTCGGTGTGAAGGAGGACATCTGGAGGGGTCTGCACCACACAGGGATAAAGTCGGCAGCAGCGACGGGCAATTAAAGGTGTGCTCCTTAAAAACAGGAGAGGCTCTTCAGATGGCTATCCGGACCACTACAGCAGTGCGACTTCGACCAAGAAGAGGATCTTCTGGCTGCAGAAGATGAGCTGGTTATCCCCACCAGACTCAAGGGAAGAAGACTCCGGACTGGATCTTCTCTGGTCATCGAAGGGTAGATGGCTCAGGACTGCAGCAGGGCTTCACCGGGACGGGGTAGTTGCAGCAGTCGTCTTCTTCGCTTCTTTTTGGTTTCTTGTAGTTCCAGTGGCGACTCTGAATCCCAAGAGACCTGCCTTTTATGCGAAAATACCCCATTCACACAGCCTGGCTGTCAATCACGCAGCAGGGGGGTTGTCCAGCCCGGACAACCACCTCAGCCAATCATGGCAAAGTGCGACTTGGGTTTCCTAGGATACCCTGTGCAGGGGGTGACTACACCCCTCCCTCACATTCAGCCCACCTAGACACCCAGGTGTCTAGAGGAGGGCTTCTTGGCAGAAGCCTGCCAAAAGACAGTGAACAAAGAAGGCAAACCTGGTTTGCCGCGCAAAGTAACACACAAGAAGGACCTTAACAAAAAGAAATGGCGAATAAACCCGACCGGAACCAAAAGAAAAAGTATTTGGTTGGTCAAGCTAAAGGTTTTGAAATTGTACCTCTTGTGTCAGTGTCATATTGTGATATCATGCCTCCCTTAGAGTACTCATATCGCCACACATTGTTCCACGGCGTACTTCTGTACTTTAACTACCCTGACTCATGCATTTAGCAATGCTGTGAACTCTGTTGCTCCTCTTAAACTCTGCAAAAAAAAGTCCTTCTGATCCATGGTATACCGACAAACTGAAATCTTATAAGGTTATACACAGGCAGGCTGAAAGGAATTGGACACCTGGTCATAGATCAGCTGATAAAGTTCTACACCGTCAAGCCACAGTTGAATATTGGAAGGCAATTGTTTCTGCCAAGTAACTTTTCTTTAGCATGAAGGTTGAGGATGCTATTAATCAACCTAAAGCACTATTCAAATGGATTGTGCACTCCCACATATTCCTCATCTTTGATAATTATCTTCCAGCTACAGCTGCTTCGGAAAGAACATTTCTCTACAGAGGGCACTGTGCAGTAGTGTCGATGATCCATCCCTCAAAGTTCTCTGTTTGATGTCGACGTCATCCGCATTAAATGTAGCTTGCACGGTGTACCCGTTGGCTTCAGTTCTGTTTTTCCGCTGCAGATTTCGCTTCTAGAGAGATTACGGCACACTTCAGTTTGTTTAATAGAAAAATGACATGTCTTCACTCTCGACTCCATCGACACCCAAGACGGGTTTTAAGAAATGTCAGGATCATGGGTCGAAGATGTCTATCACCGTCCCCCATCGCAACTGCCTGTGGTCCCTCAGCACAGAGCATCGTACGAAGGTGTGCAAATCCTGTCAGGCGATGCATGACAACGCTCTGAGAGAGCGCAAATGTAAATTGGCGGTGGGTAGAATTTCACAATCCCCTTCTGTTCCAAAAAAAAGTAGTTCTGATGAGTCGAGAGATTCTCCTCATTGAAAGAAGGGGGCGCTGTTGAGCCAACGAGCAAGATGGCCGCTTAGGTTGAAAGCTCCCGCCGAGCAGAATCTGTTTTCTGGGATAAATCTGTTTACACCCTATGCTGCATTGCTATTCTACCCTTGGTGGACAGGGAAGTAGCTGCAGATGCTGTGAGCCTCATTTCATGTAAAATTGGCACCTGTGCCCTTGGAGCGGTGGAGGACTGTTGGGGAAGGCGGGAGGCGCGGGCTCCATTGGCGCCGACTTTGTTCGGTGTTGTGCTCCTGCAGCGGTCTCCGCCGATCAGCATTATACCTCAACTGGATGCCCGATGGTGGGGCTAAGAGCTGGAGGTGTTGCTGATTGCGTTGCTGGCTTGGTGTATCTGGGAGCTGCGAGGAGTATGGTGTGCGTGCCGGATCTGGAGCTGCGCACCCTGTGGACGGAGGAGGTGCGGCCCCCGGTGATCTCTGCCATGCGAAGTGTGTGGGAGCCGCGGGATGTCTGGTGATCCGCGGTTCGTCGTGAATGCGGATGATTGCTTGCCCTCGCGGAGAGCGGAGAGTCATGCGTGCGAAGAGCTGGGACTGCCTTCTGGGACCATGAGTGACCAGAGCTGAAGAGCGCAGCAGTAAGCTTACGCTTTGTTAGTGGGGCGCGCAGTCCCCTGGATTGGAGCTGTGGTTCTCAACGTGCCATCTTCTGCCCTGCGGCCCTCTCCCTGTGAGGGTGTCTTGTGGTCCCGCAGCACATTGCGGCGGTTGGTGGAGACTGGTGTGTGCAGCTGCTTACGTGAGCGGGCATGGTCTGGAAGGTGCGCCCGCAGCGGGTACAATAGGGAAGCCCGGTGGTGTGGAGCTGTTGGGCAGAAACCTGTGCAGTTCCCTTAGTGACCACTGCAAAAGATTTAAGACTACAGGTGTTGGCAGTAAACCCACTTGGTAGCAGTCTGTACCACCCAGATTTACCTGGTAGCTGTGGCTGAGCAGTCAGACTTCCCTCAAGAAGAGTTAGGCAGTATGCAAAGTATACACAATAGGCACTCAGATACAACAATACAAGCAAACACTGAGCTTTGGTATCAAAGTATATAATGATTTATTTAAAAACACAGATTGAAACACTCCAACACTCTTATTGTAAAATATTCTAAACAGTTACTATTGTAATATATACACCCCTTTTCCCTTATCGGATAAATCACAGTAAAACACCACTTATTTTCATACAGAGGTGAGCGCTTAACTAGATTGCACTCTGATAATTTTGTGAGAAAGGGAGGGAAAAAGACAGAATATGGAAAGGTACACCACTCTAAGATTCAGGAACACTGTTAGAAAGAAAGAAGAGCAAAAAGTTACTGGTGAGCCAAAGTCCAAAGGCTGGGCCCACTCTTAGAGAGAGCAGAGCACAAATGCGCCCAAGATCACACAGTTACACTATGCTTAGAAAGTCTTGCAGAGGGTTCAAAAAGGGTTTAGAGAGGCTTTAAGAAAGTTTAGCCAGGGTGTCCCAGACTAACCCAGGTTTCAAAGCCGGGGGCTAAATCTACCCCGTACAGTCGGTAGCAAGGGAAGCCAGGCGGGACACGGTACCTTAAGTGGAAAGGACCCTCCAGCGGTGGCAGTTGTTCCTGGTAGTGGGTGCAAGTTGCGTTGTCGTCCAGGGGAAGAGAAGATCTCGACTTGGGGAAAGATGAAGGTCGTTGCACTACCAGGGAAGAAACCAGCCGCGGAGTCTTCCGGTTAAAGGTGGTACCTTGGCACAGGCTTGGCACAGGCAAGGCGGCCACGAAGTACGTCGGGAAGGCGAAAAGACGGTGAAACTGGTTATCCCCACCAGTCAAAGGAAGAAGACTCTCCGGCGGGAGATCTCCTCTGTCGTTGGGAAAAGTGGTGAGGCAGTCCAGCAGGGCTCCACCGGTGGTGGTGTCGTGGCAGGTCGGCTCAGCTTCTCCCTCGTCGGATTCTTAGGTCCTGTGGCGACTTCTGAAGTTCCAGTTCCCAAAGCCCTGCTTTTATGCAGCAAACCCCCATTCACTCAGCCTAGCTGTCACTCAAACATGCTAAGTGGTGAGCCGGCCGGCTCACCACTTGGGCCAGTCAGGATGGAGTGCGACTTGAGTTGCCTAGGCAACTCAGTCCAGGGTGCCTAAATTTCCCTCCACCCCTCCTAAGTACCCCAGACAGAGTGGCACCACTTTGGAGGGCTTCTGTGGAGAAGCCCGCCAAAAAGTGGAACAAAGGGCTCGGTTGGAGTCACAGAAGAGAACACAAACGCCATTTTAGAATCAAGTTTTGGCAAAAAATACCAACCGGAGAATTAATATTAATGAAATAAACCGGCGGTATGATCGAGGCTACCGCAAATAATTAAATAAAGATAGTAGCCTAAAACAATGGGAAATCCCATAGGAAAATTTCTGCGGTTGAATATAAAAAGTAGTTTCCACTGCCACCAGCCAAAACTCGATCAGGGGGGACGGAGACATGCCCCCTCGACTAACAGACCCCGGGGCAATTGAATTGCCCCAGCCAGTACGTCCACAATATGATGGTTTGTACTGGTTCTGTTCAGAATTTGAGACTAGTAAAGTCAATGGTGACTTTACATGCCCTGGGAGACAGTAATCAGTCCCAGGGTATGGAGTCTATACTGGGGGGTCACTATGACACCCCTGTGTCACTGCACTGAGGGTGCTGTGTAACACACATCACAAAAACACATGAAGCCCTATGGAGTAAAAGACCCCATAGCCCATTAAACACATCTAGATTCAAAGAAATACATTCAAATCATGCCCAAGAGTGAGGGTAAAAGAGTCTCACTCTTGGCAGGAGAAAAAAAATAAACCCCAAAAATCCAGCAAAGCTGCTGGGGGACTCACTAGGTTAGGAAATTCAGCCTAAACAGAGAATTCTCCCTAACAGGAGCTGCATGAACGCTGGAAGTAGCGTGTTAGTGTGAGCGGACTAGGAGCCTGTGGTGTGCAGCTGGGGGGCCCGGGCTGCTCTCTCGGCCTGGCTGTGACTGGATTGTAATCTGCTCCTTGAATGCCTGTACACTCTGTGGGTCACCCTATTGCATTGCCTGGACAGGTCAGCCATACTGGATTCCCATGCTGTATATTCTGGCGACTGATTGACGGTGTCCTGTGCCTGGCGTATCGGTTTCTTACTGCCGGCGTGGTGCTCCTTGGACAGTGGCACTCGTCAGTACTGAGGCTTCCATCACCACTCTCTTGTATACTTTGGCGGCTGGGCTGGCTGGCTGGTTCTCCTACTATTTTGAGGCACTGGTGTCCTGGTGGATTTGTCCCCCCCCCCCACGTATTTTCACTCCCAGTCTGGTGTCAAAGCTTCTGAATCATGACTAAGGGGGCCGCTGCTAAGAAGAAGGGCCCTATGAACACCTACACCAATACTCCTGCCAAATCCCCTGTCCCTGAGGACGACTCTGCGGCAGGCAATCAATCCCCCTCCCCTGCAGCGTCGAGGGAGAGACCACCTGCTGACGACTATACAAAACGGCTTTCTCCCAGCCAATGTTAAATTGGATGATATTGTCTCCAGTATTGGCTCCTTGAAGTCAAAACTGGAAAAGGAGGGAGCTCGCATTACTGAGGTCGAATCCAGAGTTGGTGCTACGGAGGATCTAGTTTCAAAGCATGGTTGCGACATTGCCCGACTCCAGCAGGAGTTCAGCAGAGTCCAAAATAAATGTGACGATCTTGAATTGCGGTCGCAACGCAATAACATCAGGATCGTTGCAATTCCCGAGGCAGCCTGTAAAGGCCCGATGGAGAAGTTTATCGAAAACTTGCTCAAGACCCTGTTTGATCCATCTGGATTCTCGCAGCATTTCCTGGTTGAAAGGGCGGATAGATTCCTGGCCCCGGTTCCTAAGCCGGGGGCTCCTCCTCGTACCACTGTTGCCAGGTTGCTAAACTATCGAGACAGGGACTTGATCCTGCGCATGGCCCGTGAACATGGTGTGCTATTCTATGAATCCTCCAATATTCACATTCATCCAGATTTCACAGAGGTGGTGCTCTCCCAGCAGAAGTAGTTTCACCCTGTTAAGAAGATGTTGAGGATGGGCCAGGTGCAGTACGCTCTGCTATACGCAGCCAAGCTCCGGCTGCAGCATGATGGCAGGGCCCATTTCTTTGAAGAGCCGAGTGAAGTGATAGCATACATTGAGGCCAATATTCCCATACCTCTGCCGAGTAGGGACCGTGGCAGGCGAGGTGGTTCCTCGGCTTTAGTCGATTCCCCGGACGCTATGGATAAAGATTGAGGCAGCAGACAATACTTTCCTGTCCGCACTTTCAAAATTGGTGTAACCTACTCTGGCGGGAGGACTAGACTGTTATAACTGGCCATGTATTCTGGTTCTTAGGCGATCCACAGTGCACCCCATGGAGTTTGTTTGGTTCTTTTGTGCTGGGGTATTCATCGTCAATGTTTGTGTGATGATGTGGGTGGGGGTGGATGTGGGGAGTGTTGTTGGTTATTTTGTTGCTGTGCTGGTAGCAACTGTAAATATGGTTTATGCGGGCCATTATGGTCCGTTGTTAGGTTTGTTCAATTACAAATTGAAAATGAGTGAAGGTCTCTCCAATTGTGCTGGCTGTAGAAACGAGTGAAGGTCTCTCCAATTGTGCTGGCTGTAGTTCATCCTTGCACACGGGCTGTCTGCCGCAATACATATATTGCCTTGATTATGAGTGCAATGCATGCTAATTTAAACTTCTTTACCTGGAACGTGCAAGGCCTCATTAAGGCCCGAAAGGTTTCTGCTTATATGAACCGCTGTTCCCCCAGAATAGATATGCTTCAGGAGACGCATGCTCTTGGGCCTGTTAATGAAAGCTTTGCCAAATCATGGGGCTCCCAGCATTATTATACCAACTCTTCATCCCAGGCGCGGGGTGTGCTCACTATGATGCATCGTTCCATTCCATTTCAGGAACACAGGCGCGAAATAGACCCTCTGGGAAGATAAGTGGTGGTTTGTGGCTTATTGCTTGGGATCAGTGTTGTGCTTGTGAACTGTTATGGCCCCAATGTAGACGACCCTCACGTTTACTCTAATATCCTTGACCTCCTGATTGGGGACCCATCCCTGCATATCATTTGAGGGGCCGATTTCAATCTTATATTGCATTGCACTCTAGATCATTCAAAAGGCACGCAGAGGGAGCTTTCTGCAGCAGGCCGTATGGTAGCGAACATAGTGAACCATTTAGGGCTGACTGATCCCTGGCGCAGTCGTAACCCATCCAAACGTGAATATACGTTTTATTCCACTGCACGTAATGCTCATTCTAGAATTGATCTGTGGCTAATCCCTATCTCACTCATGGTTAAGGTGGTTGACTCTACACTTTATCCTCGCACTCTTTCTGACCACTCTCCTGTCACTTTGACACTGAAATGTTTTAATGTGATGCTGCCGCGGACCCTATGGCGCATGCCGCCGGGATGCCTATTGGATGCTGCGTTTTCCGAAGGCTTGCACACTGACTCTGAGGAATGCGTCATCGGTTCCCCGGGTGGGTACGTTTTGGGAGTCTTATAAGGTTTGGGTCAGGGGCGAGATAATTTCTAAGGACGCCGGGATGCTGCGTGAAACTAGGGAGAAGCTTGCAGAGGTTATCCTGGACTTGAAGGACTTGGAGGATGGATACGCTTGCACGGGTGACAGGACGCTACTTGGTAGCATTAAGGTTAACCTCTTGAAGTTCAAATACCTTGCGGACCTAAAGGTCCTTATGTTATACTGCCCTACTCAGGCTAGGGGTTATGGGGAAGCAGACAGACCAGGGCGGCATCTAGCTCGGGCGGTGAGGGGGGGACACGAGCTTGCGTCACATTTCAGGAATTCATGAGGTGTCGGGCTGTAAACAAAGAATTCTTCAGGTTCTATAAGTCGCTCTACTCCGATGCAGACCAGTGTTCCCCGGCGGAATTGGAACATTACTTCGACTCTATTCCGCTCCCCAAACTTACTCAGGATTCCCGTCTGGGGTTAGACCTCCCAATTACTACTGATGAGATTGTAGAGGCCATCAAATCCCTTCCCTCTGGAAAGGCCCATGGCCCTGATAGCCTTGGCATTGAATTATATAAGGAACTAAGCTCGATTCTGGCCCCTCAACTGCTCAGTACCTGGGAGGAATCTTCGCAGCGCCAAACCCTTCCCCCTTAGATGTCGGAAGCGCTGGTAACAGTACTGCTAAAACCTAATAGACCCCCTGAAAATATGGGCTCTTACCGTCCTTTATCTCTGATTAACTCAGACACAAAGGTCCTAGCTAAAATATTAGCGTTGAGAATGCTCCCACATTTGACTGAGCTGGTCCACCCGGACCAGTCGGGTTTCATCCCTGGGCGTACTACCGCAAATAACTTGAGTAGGCTCTTTTGAGTGCTTTCAAAGATCAACCCAGATGCGCAGGTCATTGCTGCTTCGTTAAATGTCAAAGGCGTTTGATTCTGTGTCGTGGCAATTTTTGTTCTCGGTCCTCAGGCGCATGGGCCTTGGTGAATTTTTTATTCGGTGCGTCAAACTGCTTTACTCTTCTCTGATGGCAAGGGACAGGACCGGGACTACAATATCCCCGTTATTCAGACTTGCAAGGGTGCCCCACTCCTTTTTGCTCTCTCCATTGAGCCTCTCGCTTGTATCATGGGCACCAGACATATACACGAGGACTTCGCATGACTCACTCTTGTCATATAATCTCCTTATATGCGGATGATTGTCTATTGTTTATCAGGGATCCGTCTGTCAACCTCGCCCCGATATTTGAAGAGGTGCGAAAGTTTACTAGATTCTCAGGGTACCGTATCAATAAAGACAAGTCATAGTTATTCCCGTTAGATGAGTCCACGACTCCGCCGGTGGATCTGCAGGACTTTATGTGTGCGCAGGATAGATTGAAATATTTGGGTATTATTGTTTTGCAACAGCACCAACCATTGCTTTCTGAAAATCACTGGAAATATATTTCTACACTTGCTGACAAGCTGAATTTGTGGGCTAGGCTGCCTCTATCGTTATATGGCCGACTGGCTCTTCTGAAGATGGTTGTGGTCCCTAAGTTACTCTACTATTTTGTTAACATACCTTTGTGGCCTGGTAGGACATTTTTTGATAAGCTTAGAACATTGGCAATAGGCTTTTGTTGGGGGCTGGGTACACCGCGCATGAAGTGGAAGGATATGACTAGACCCTATGAACAGGGTGGATTGCAGGCGCCTGACTTTGAACTATATTATGAGGTGGCCCAGGCGCACTTCGCGAGCCATTGGTATGCTCTGTACACCCGCCCTGTGCACATGGGATTAGAGAGATTTAGCGTTGATCCTACTTGTTTACGCACCATTTTTCTTGCCAACAGACATCTAGATACTTGCACTTTTGACCCGGTTCACACCACTGTCAACGCCTGGGCTAGGATATTTAAAAGGTTGCATTTCTCTCAGCCGTATGCAGGCTCTATTCCCCTATGGCGATGTCCCGGCCTTCCACCCACCTATGACAAAGCCATCAGGGAGGGTTGGGATCCTGGGGGTGGGATGACTCGGAGGGACCTCTTCCCAGAGGGCATTTCCCTTACCAGATTATACGGCAATGTTTGGGGGAGGCCCCACCCATACATTACAATACTACAGAATCAGGGCTGCAGTTAGATCAAAGTGGACATCATTTCCAGTGGAGCCTATTGAATGCCAGCCTTTGGAGTTTGTAGTCACTACTGGTTACACCTGTGGTCTGATCTCTGCACTATATAAGAGCTGTCAGGACGAGCGGGGTCCACCTGGCACTGCCAGGCTGTATTGGGAGAGGCATCTAGACGGCCCACTTGATGACGCTAGATGGGCAAGCTGGTGCAGGCTTACTAAAGATGTCTCGATGAATGCGAGACACCGCTTAATCCAATTTAAACTGATTAATGGTCTGCACTATACACCTGTGAAAGTCGCTAGATTCGCTCCTTCGGCTTCTCCCAACTGTGCCAAATGTGGGGCTGACACACATCATATGTTCTGGAACTGCCCTCTGGTTGTCTGGTGTTGGGAGGAGGTGGCGGTGATTCTACATGACTGTACTAATGTCTCCCCGGTATTAATATTTCCCAAATATCTATTTGGCGATATTGGAAAGACAGCAACGAAAAAGAGGCGACTGTTCAACCTCGAGTGATTGATAGTCAAGAAATGTATTCTGTTGAAATGGTAGTCTGTGGCGGCACCGGGGATTAACTTGTGGCTGAAGGAAATAACTCACGTTTGTGAATGTGAAGAAACATATATCTCATTAGTTGAGCCATCTTGCAGACCTAAAAACATTTGGGGGCCATTCCTAGAGTATTTACATGATCAAATGTCTAATAATGTATGATGATGTCTGTTCCATTTTATTGGTGCTCCGCACGTTCCGTGGACATTTTCACCTTAGTGCTTTTTCTTTCTTTATGCTGTAACAATGGCTAAATGACAGTGTGTTGCTCAGATGTGTTTTGATGTACTGCAGGAGTTGTCCTTTGCTGTTTAATAAATAAAGGTTAAAAAAAAAAGAAAAAGATCAAAGAAATCTCGATCGAGAAGTCGTTTGTGTCATTTTTCATCTTCCAGGAAGTCGAAGAAAAGACGTTGTAGGTCTCCTTTTTCCTCCAGTGACTGCACACCCGAGAGAATAACATGTCCAACTAAATCCGAATCCCCAGATAAATGGAAAGATTTTCTGTGGGAAATGGTGAAAGTCTTCGAGTGTAGCCCCTACTCCCTCGAAAGAACGGAAGAAACCATGTCCGGGACGCAAGACTGACCAACATCGAGAACCTTCAAAACCTTTGGAAGAGTGAAAAGGTGTTGAGGATCTTGACAAGTCGAGAGTCCAGCCCTTGGAGGGCTTTGTCAAAGACATCTTCGATGACAACAAAATTGGTTCCCTCGTCGCCCTCAACATTGGAACCTTTGACACCCATATCAAAGCCACCAATGCCTAAATTGAAGACTTTGAAAACATTGGCCTCGAGGCCTACTCCTAAGACCTTTCTTTCAGAGCCATTGAATGCAACACAAGAGAAAGCCTTTAACACAAAAAGATTCCTTCAAATTTCTTTCTTCAATCTATGAAGAACATGAACCATCTTCAATATGGCACTCCAAATGTGCCAGATAGAGTTTATTTCAGATGCATCTAGGCTTAAAGATGTGTATGACAAACTACATTCAGCCAGTGGGGTAGATAGATCCCCTGGGATAGAATTTGGAAAGCCAGATATGGCAGATCATGCTAATATCTCATATTTATTTATTTAATTTATTTATATAGCACAAAAGACGAGAACTTATGGGCATGGGGCGCTAAACGATGCAAAAACACATAAAACAGAAAAAAAGAGGCAACCAGGGGAGAAAACCGTTTGGTTACTAGTTCAAGAAATTAGCACAACAGTGCTCTATAGACAATTGATGAGCAAAGTAGTAGAATATTTGGGATGGAGAAGACCTTCTCCTCCTTTTCATCAGGATGACTTAATGGACATATTAGATCAAGGTCCATAGAGGGATCCCATTTTGCCCTACCATATTGCTTTGCAATAAAGGGTTGCAACAAATTGGAAAACCCCTGATTCTATTTCTGTGGTTAACAAGAACTTTCCCAAGAAATATAGACCATGAAGCAGTGACCCAGATTACTTAAATAAGCACCAGACTCCGGAAAGTTTGGTGATCCAAACAGCCACAGCCACATCCACAAAACGATCTATCATCCCTGTCTGTAGGAATGGTAGGTTAAGCAAACGGGTGGACCCTTGGGTGTGGAAACTATTTACTGCCAGTAGTATGGCCTTGAAAATCAGCAAATGCCACTTGTGCCTTATCTAAGTTTCCGTTCATCCTGTGGTATTGCGCAGCAATGTTGGCTGACCACATCCCCAAAGGCTAATAGAGAGACGGCTTACTGGCTATCATGGATGGTAAGGAGGCAATGTGTGAGTGCCTCCAGTCAGGTCTGGATATTGCAGATGGTATTGGCAGATCCATGGCGACCAGCACCGTGCTACGCAGATTTGCATAACTGAGGAAATCTGGGTTTGCACCAGACATGCAATCTAGATTACTCAATATACCTTTTGACGGCTTGGACTGTTTGCAGGCTGATGAAAGTCTGGAAAGGCTGTAGACCTCAAAAGCGGCAGCTAAATCATGAAGTACTGATATTAGACAGCTTCAACATTCCTACTCCGGTGTATCATCTTGGAGAGGTACGTCCTTTTCCTTTCTACTCTTTAATTGGAAGAGGGAGAGGACAAGCCAGTCATAGAGGACAAAGAAGATTCCCTCGTGGTGGATGAGGGAGAGGTGCTAAATCAGCCCAAGCTACGGCAGCTTTGCCCTCAGCCGCTGCTTCAGCCGCCTCAACACCTCTTTGAGACCTTAATCCACAAAACCCCATTTGGAGCCAGGCTCTCGCATCATGTGAAAGAGTGTTGAGACATTACTTCGGATGCTTGGGCACTGTAAACGGTAGCCCAGGATTACTGCCTTCCTTTTCTAAAAAGGCCCCAGGATGGATCCTCCACTGGCTAACAGCTTATTGAAAGTTCCAGTGCCGTTCCTTATGCAGGAAACTTTGATCCTGCTAGAGAAAGGTCCAATAGAACCAGTACCTGCAGCGGGGAGGAACAAGGGTTGGTACTCGCGATTCTCACATTATCGTGGATTCTTCTGTTTTGTCTAATTTTCGCCCTTTTTCACTCCTGTTGTTTCTCATTTAACTACTTGAATCTCTGACCTCTCCTTTGCTTGGCTCTTACCTTGAATCTTCCAATTTTTTTTAAATCCTTTTCAGACTGGTTTTTGACCTGGCAGGAGAACTGAATCGGTTCTTGTTTAGGGTGGTTGATGATCTTGCATGTCTGATGGACCAGGGTGGTGTGGGGGCGCTGATTATATTAGATCTATCAGCGGCATTTGACCCCATTGACCACACCACCCTGGTCGCCCATCTGTCCTTAGCAGGTCTGTCTGGCCAGGTGTTTACCTGGTTCTCTTCCTTTCTGTTTGATCACACACGTTCCACCTTTCTTTCTCCCTTTTGTTCCAAACCAGTGCCTCAAACTTGCAGAGTCCCTCAAGGCTCTGCTTTGTCCCCTATCCTGTTCAACATTTACATCCAGCCACTTCTCAGCCTCATCCACTCCCATGGCTTCTTGTGCTACTCCTATGCTGATGATACACAGATTATCCTTCGTTTGGATCTGTCCCGGCCAGATACGGCTGCTTGGCTTAGGGATTGCTTAGAGGCCATAGGAGTTTGTATGTCCGAGAACTGGCTTAAGCTGAAGAGTGGTAAGACGGAGATATTGTTTGTAGGTTCTACTCATCCCTTATCCTTTTGGACTCCTCACTTTTGCCCTTCTATTCCTGGGCCTTTCCTTCTTCCTGTTACTATAGTGAAAGATCTGGGCATACAAAATTTCATCCTCCCTCTCAATGAATGATCAGGCAGACTTCCATCTGCCAAACCGGCCATTTTAAGTTAAGGACTCTTCGTAAGGTTTTACCTTACATCCAGTCTATTGTTCATGCCCCTGTGGTGTCCTCGTTGTTGATGAGTGGTATTGATTATTGCAAAACACTCTACCTGGCCCAGCCTGCCTATCTAATTCACTGCCTCCAGTTGCTGCAGATTATGGCATTAAGAGTAGTTTTGTACCCTCCTTTCGGCACACACAGCGCCAATTCTTCACCAGTTACACTGGCTTCCCGTGTGAAGCGTGTGCTATTTAAGTCCTTGTGCATAAAGCCTTATATAAGCAAGGGGCTGAATAATATCTTCAGACTAAATTCTGTCCTCGTGTATCCCCTAGAGCGCTGCAATCTAAATTCTCTCTGATTATCCAAGTCCCTCTGGTACAGTATTGTTGTATAGGTGGATGTTCTTTTTTCTGTGGCGGCAGCGAAAGCATGGAATTCTCGTCCACTAACACTGCAGGCAACTGATAACCACATGCTCTTCCACCATGCTTTGAAGAACGTTTTATTTTAAAATGTTAGGTTCTGGAGTCCCTGGCCATTATCTGTTGGTCTTGGCGCCAAAATGCCTCCAGGTGAATGTTTCACTTTACAAGTCAAGAGTACATAACACATTACTTTCCTTCTTGGCTCCCAAGCTTCTTTGTTCAGCCACATCGACTCGTGCCTCCAGCTTCTGTCCACCTTCAATGGAGATGCCACGTCTTCCCCTTAGCTCCTCCTCACAGAAAGGTTACCATTTTTAAAGGTCCCGCCCACACTTGTTTTCACCCAACAACTAGCACCTTCATTAAGCTTGCCGCTCCTGCTGCTCTGCATCAACTCCTTCATCCTCCTCGTCTCAGTACTTAGGTGGTGTGGGAATTGAAGTCCATTGTTGATTTCTGATGCATAAGGCTTGGAGAGTCTTACTCAATGATTCCATATGAATGATCAGTTCTACATGAAGGAAAACTAGAACTGAAAAGGGGTTTCTTGGAGCCTGTTCTCTTCAAGTTACAGATGGGAGTTTGGCCTAAAGGACGTTGGGAAAATGTCTCCTTATTTTGCCTATTGGGGGGAAAAGATGCATTAGGGTATTGGTTAACAGGGGGTCTTCCTCATGGGGAAATGAGCAATAGCTCTCCTCATCCAATGAAGCCATAATGTTAGTCTTAAAACAAATCCTATCACGGTCTTGCCCCCCTTGGGCAACCTTGCACTGGTCTTACACAACTCTAGCCAACCCTAGACATCCCTAGCCAATCTCTTAGGAGGGTGTGGACCACTATGCCCCACCCTCTTTCGTATCTCAGGGCCTTTGTGCACTGTTACTTCTAGATTACTCCCAACATACTCTTGTAGACACAATAACATAAGACACAAAGAAAACACATGAATCGATTCAATTATAACAATATAATACATTCATTTATGCAAAGCATGATGCAAACAATACTAAAACTATTGCAAATATCTAATTTGCACCTTTTATGCTTCTGGTGCAAATCTACCATGCAGTGGATAATTATATAAGCCTTACAGGCTTCTAATGCAAGCTATCAGTGTCTAATGCAATATACATATGGCAAGTGTCACATCAGCATTCCTCTCCAATCCACACCATTCTTCACACTCACTCTCTAAGACAATCCCTGTCTGATTTCCCCTTTTCCAAAGCTCTTTCTGTGAGTGTCTGTTCTAATTAATCAGTTTAGGCCATAAACCATACTTCCCATTTGCATGTGC
Source organism: Ambystoma mexicanum (assembly GCF_040938575.1). Lineage (NCBI taxonomy): Eukaryota > Metazoa > Chordata > Amphibia > Caudata > Ambystomatidae > Ambystoma > Ambystoma mexicanum. Next base: position 412,588,037 of record NC_090934.1, on the reverse strand, counting down.
ATCTCTCCCCTCTCCAGCTCTGTCTTTGTCAAGTCTCTCCTCTATGCACAACTCTGCAACCAGCTAGTCTGTATCTGACTCTCAAGATCTGGTCACTCGAATTGCCTCTGTCAAGCTTTGCCAAACTCTTGAACTCTCCCAAGCTGGTGTGCCAAGGCTGCATCACTGCCACACCAAAACGCCTCTTTCGAGGGGATTGGGTCCTCCGACGTATTCCATATCTATGACATGTAATCACCACAGCTGTGCTGCTTACATATCATAGATACGGAATACTTTGTCGGACCATCCCATCGAAAGAACGTTACCAGGTAAGAGAGTAACTTGTTCCTCTCATCGAACTCCATCAACATCTAGCACAATCTCCAATAACAACTAGAGCCAGCAACTCCCCTCTCCCCTGGTTATACTATTCCATGACGTATACAAACCCCTATGGTTACTTTAAGCATTCCTTCGTTTCTCTGTGTCAGCATTCTATATTCAGGCAGTGCCTGAATGTCTGTGTACTTTCACTCTGTGTTCTTGTCGTGTTCTGTTTGTGTGACATTGGACATCATATCTCTATCATTGCCTTCTATCTGCAGTGCCTGCCTCCTATTTCTCCATTCATACCCATTCACTCCACTGTTGGCTTCACAAAATCTCTCTCTCCGTGCCTGTGTGCAAGACCTCTCCCTCCAAAAAGCACCTCTCCCATTCTCCATCCAAAAGCACTCCTGCTGCCTGGCCCCCACCTTTTCTGTCCCTGCCAACACCAAGCCATGCTGATTAGGCCTGGCCCTCTCTCTACTAAGGCAGAGTTTGTCTGTGCCTGCCAAGAAACTGTTTACGAAAACTTGTACTCATTGTAATTCAAAACAATCTTCGCACACTGTGGCGCTTCTCTGTCTCATTCAGTGTAATGGCTACATGCTTTCTCGATTCTCGAATGTAGTGCCTTACACATTCAAACAATACCAAGCACTATACTCAAAGCATAATGCAAATTCTAAGTGTACACTCAATGCATGGTGTCTCTATAATGCATACATGTGTACATATAACTACAGAACATAACATGTGTCTCTAAATGTCTCTACATGCCTCTGCAAATATAACTACTGGCATTCCAGGCCTCATTCATTCTCTATAGTGCCTAGCATGTTTCTCTCAGCCTAAGCGCTACATTCTAATGCATAATACATAATTCTAAAAGCATCTCTTTCAACTTATATGGCAATAACATGACTAAGGAAACCCTTCATATAACAGGGCCTATTTCTTTCTTCAAATACAAGATGATAATGTGAATAATATAATGTTACTATTTCATGTACTCCTAATCAGTACTAATTAGATGATGGGTAACTAAACAGGATGAATGGATAACTGGATTCCTAACTGGGGTAATACTGAATAATAGTTCTGTAACCAAGAATAATAATGGGTAATGGTGTGCAATGATTCTGTACTGATAACAAACCAGGCCTCTATATTATCAGTTTTTACAATAACATATCCACAGTGGCTGTTTCCTCGCTTGTGATCCTCCCCCATATAGTCCTCCCCAGGGTCAGGATCTGGTAGCAGCTGCCATCCCCTGGCCACTTAGTAGGAGGTTATGGGTGATAACTCCATTGGATCCATCACAGTTAATATCCCAGTTTATTTTGTGAATTCGCATACTGAGGATGAAACAATTGCTAACCAGGATCGGCGGGGGGAGAGAGGCAGAAGGAGGGAGAGGTAGAAGGAGGGAGAGGTAGAAGGAGGGAGAGGTAGAAGGAGGGAGAGGTAGAAGGAGGGAGAGGGAGAAGGAGGGAGAGGGAGAAGGAGGGAGAAGGAGGGAGGGAGAAGGAGGGAGGGAGAGAGGGAGAAAGGGGGAGAGAGAGGAGAGAGAGAGAGAGAGAGAGGTAGGGAGTTGGAGGGAGGGAGGGAGGGAGAGACTTGATCTGCTAAATAATTACTAAACATCCTTTGGACAGTTTTGATGATTAGGAGGGGGAGACACGGTCCATACTTGAAGAGGAGGACAGTGTTGGAAGAGACTCATGTATAGGGATATGAACTGGGGAGGGGTGAGGGTGGGATGATTTTAAGACTACAGCAATGTTTTGGATAGGTGAGCCTTGTGATGAAGAGTAAGTGGGAAAGGCTGATAATAATGTGTAGACCAAATAGTCCTATGGGTCAAACAGATGAATCGCTTTACAGTGGCGAAAATCTAGATCGATCTGAGCACTCGATCCCTTTTTAGTTTGATGTGTAAGGAAGACATGGTATAAAAGCAAGACAGACACAAGTGATCACAGTTCAAGGGTATTTATTAAACTTAAAAAATGGGTGAGAGAACTGCCTGATCTATTCCTAAATCTAAGATGGGAGCAAGCTACAACCATCAAATAATACAGTCCTGGTAGACTCTAGACAAATAAAAAGGGCCTATACTAAGAAAAACCTATTGCCAATCCTTACTGCTATGCTACAAAATAGTGTGGGATAATGTTCACAAAGAAAGACGTGTTCTCAAAATGATAAATCGGGATGTTATGGCCGGGGTCCCCCTTCCCCACGTTTGAAGCACGGGACAAGGCGGTACTCTTGAGTACAGCACGCTTCTGGGCTTCTCCGGCCCGAGTTTACAGTTCCTTTTTACAATATCAGGGCTTCTGTGCCCAAGTCCCTTGTATGCAAAGTCTCTTGCTTCAGAGGGCCTGATGTATCGCAAACAAAATCCAAAATTCCTTCTATTAATCTTTACGTTGGGCGATTACTCTTCACCTGAGGATCCCTCTCAGCCGGGCTCTGATCCCCTTCACAACATCCGCCTCCCTCAATCGGACCAACAACTCACTGTGGGCATTCCTCAGTCGGGTTCACGTTTGTCACCACAATGCAGTTCACTTAGCTTTTCAATTCACAGCATCAGCATCTTGTAATATTCAAGAATCTTAATTTCTTTTTAACCAATACTCTCGGTTACCTTCTCCACTTTACTTGGGCCCCCACGTTCGGGCTCAGACCTTCCTTCACCTGCCTCCTATGCACTTGCTAATTCACACAGAGACTTCCGAAGGTTGGTTACGTCTCGCTGGGTCACTCCATGATTCTTTGGCAAGTACACGTTTCACGCTATCACAATTTTCATGGCATTCCCCTCAGTAATACAGTTTCTCCAGCATGGGGTCTGGCATGGATTCACATGCTCATGAATAATCCCAGTCGTCAGGTTGGGAATCGTCGGTAAAGAAAAAATCAGTTTGTTTTGTTTCTGAACTGTCTTTCTACTAATATCCAATCACTGGTCTCTGGGTCATACTGCCCCCAGCCAATGACTGCCCTCTACCTAAGCCCCTCCTCTGGCAGCCATCTTCAGATAGATCTTTACCACACGTTCAAGTGTTGGGAGTCCTCGTGCTATAGCTCCTGAGCTTTTACTGCGTGTTGTGTTTTTTCAAGGCGTTTGCTGTCATTTTTCGGTCAATTCGAGCCTCAAGCTCCACCGATTTTTCTTCCGATTAACGGGGACCCGTTTCGGAATTTTCTACGCCCCTCAAGGGGGATTTTTCATCGAATTTCGCTTCTTGGAGGATTCCGGAAGATCTTAGCGGCCTACCGCGCATCGACATTGCCAAGGACAAAGGAGACTTGACGCCCGTTAGATCCAAGCTGTTTAGGATCTGCCCAGGATCTGGACTACAGAACGTCTTTAAGGAAGATGAACACTCCCGGTGTCCCTACTGCTTGCACTCCGACAAGTCACACGTAGAGGAGGACTGCGTGTCCTGCAAGAACATGTCGATCCGGACCATGAAGGACCGTCGTAAACGACTCGCTGACTGGCTGGAGGCGAAGAGCCCGGCAGCAGGTGAGAAGAAGCAGCCTGGGCGGTCTTCTAAGACCTTTGAGGGCGCTCCGGCGACAGGGGCCCAACAGAAGGCAAAGCACTGAGAGTCAGTGCGCACCGGGAGCGCCGTTGGTTCGGGCTCCTTGGCGGCCGGGCGCAATGTCACTGACGCCATCATCCACGAGCCAACGCTCCAGCTCGGTGAAAAGGAAGTCGGAGAACCCAGGTAAGCTTCGGGAGAAGCCCCGGTCGATCCCGACGGAGAAAGCCAAGGGGGAGTGAGGCGGTGACCCTTCCCCCACGGTGAAGGCCTCCGACGCGCCTAAGGTCTTGAAGGCTAATCGTGAATTCAAGGGGGAGTGAGGCGGTGACCCTTCCCCCACGGTGAAGGCCTCTGAGGCGCCTAAGGTCGTGGAGGTAATAGTGAAGTGGACGAGAGTCCATCCACCCCCACCTTTCCATCCTTCACCTCCATCCCCTCCACTGAGGGATGAGACTGAGACGGTGACGACGGGCTCGGACGATTGCAGAGACGACGGAACAGATCTCCCATCGCCCCCTCCCCGGGCTTCCCCTCCTGACGAAATTGGCTCATTTCACGCCATGATCGCCAGGGCCTCTGAGCTTTTCCAGCTACGCCCCAAAGACCAGAAGGAGGGATTCCTTTATCAGTGACAAGAGGAAGACCATACTCTCGGTCCCGCTGTTGGACGATATCTGGGACAGGGGACTGTCCCTTCAGAAGAACCCGTCCACAGCCCCTGCAAAGAGAGACGGGTATGCGAAGAAGTACCGGGTCCCAGATTCCGCTCCACCGCCCACGGATCTGTGGTCTCTGCAGCAGCCAAGAAGAAATCAGCAGGGGTGACGGCATCTACTTACACATCCCCGCCGGACGGCGATGGGAAGAAGCTGGATGCCATGGGACCGCGGGTCATCTCGTCGGCAGCGACGACCATTAAGGCAGCCAACGCTCTCGCTATCGTGGCCCGCTATGATAGGGAGCTGTGGTTTAAAATTGCCCCCCACCTGGACTTCCTCCGGATGACAAGAGAGCGGAGGCCCTCGAAATCCTGCAGGAGTGCGAGGTGGCTTCTGACCACGCCATCACGGTAGCCACTGACATCACCGACACCGGTTTTCAACAGATGGGCAACAGCGTTTGCCTTCACCGGCGCAGTTGACTCAGGGCCACCGACTTCTGTCATTACGTACAGACCAGGGTACTGGACATGCCCTTCAACGGGAACAACCTGTTCGACAAGGCAGTAGACGAGTCACTGCAGGCCATCAAGGCGGACACCGAGACGTCCCATGCCTTGGGCACGCTCCAACAGCGACGGTCGTCCTTCAGACCTCTGGAGGCAAGTCTCAAGGTGCCTCCCAAGGATTCGGCGGCAGCTCCTCGTCGTACTGTCAGGCAGTCTGTTCTTCGTCGCAGGAAGCCTACAGGGGCCGCAACAAGGCCGGTGGTCATCGTCGCCAAGGGGGCCAAGGTGGCAAGGCCTCGGGAAGCAAGACTGAACCGGCTGGGACGTCTGGACCCAACCCGAGCACCCCGGTGGGAGGCCGGCTGACTAACTTCGTCGGCGCGTGGAAATCCATCTCCACCGACTGTTGGGTGCTGGATGCCCTGGCCCACGGGTACACTCTGGAGTTCCAAAGGAAGTGTCTCAACTTTCCACTGGTGGCCAGGAAAGAAAATCACATTTCACAGCTACTTCTGGAGGTACGAGCTATGCTGGAAAAGGGTGCAATAGAGCTCGTCCCAAAGAGACTCCGAGGCTCCGGAGTGTATTTGGAATACTTCCTCGTCCGAAAGAAGACCGGCGGCTGGCGGCCTATCTTGGATGGTCACCCTTCAGTATGTGCTGGGACAGCTGGAAGAAGGGGACTTCCTGTCATCGTTGAACCTGGAGGATGCATACTTCCACATCCCCATACACAAAGGGCATCGAAAATGTCTGCGCTTTGTGGTCCAGGGGCGACGCTATCAGTTCAAGGCACTGCCCGTCGGTTTGAAGTTGGCACCAAGGGTCTTCACCAAGTGCCTGGCACTGGTGGCGGCACGGCTGTGCCTGCAAGGGATCCATGTCTACCCCTACCTGGACGATTGGCTCATCCGAGCGAAGTCATGAGAACTTGCTGTCGACCAAACAGAGAGGACCATTCGCCTGCTCACGGAACTGGAGTTCTCGATAAACTATGCAAAGTCCTGCTTGGTGCCATCGCAGGACGCCCTGTTCCTAGGAGCCAGGCTCAACACAGTGACGTGGCTGGCTTCACCGTCAGAGGAGAGGATAAAGGCCATCCTGGGCAAGGTTCAACGGCTGTTGACCACTGAAGTTGCCAGGATGAGGTCCATCAAGTCCCTGCTCGGCATGATGTTGTCATGCATCTACCTTGTGCGACTGTGCAGGTTGCGGATGTGGCCGCTGCAGGAGTTCGACGCCGGGTGGATACAAATGGCAGGAAGCGTCGAAGCGATCCAGTGGTGGGGCACCCGCGCGAATCTCGCGGCGGGCACAGACTTCGAGACCCCAACGCACAAGAGTCGGTGACGACGTACGCCTCCCTGGAGGGATGGGGTGCACACACCGGAGATCTCCACGCAAGAGGCCTTTGGCTGCCAGAGGAGAGATTGCTGCACATCAACGTCCTGGACCTTCGGGCCATGTTCTGGGACCTCAGGTCCTTCCTTCAGTCCCTCAAGGGCAAAGTGGTAAGGGTCTTCACCGACAACACCACCACAATTTTCTATATCCGGAAGCAGTGGGGCACCAGATCCCCAGCTGTCTCCAAGGAAGCACAGGATCTGTGGCACTGGGCCGTCGCCCAGGGGATGTTCTTGGTACCCTTCTACCTGGCAGGAGTAAAGAACACCATCGCCGAATCACTCAGCAGGGATCTGCGCTCCTGCCACGAGTGGAAGCTTCGGCAAGATCAAGTGGATCTCCTAGTTTGCCAGCAGGTTTCCCCAGCCGGGCAGCATGGGGGATGCATTCTCCTTCCCCTGGGATGGCCTGTTACTCTATGCGTTCCCACCGTTACTGTTGCTCCTCATCAGTCAACTCAGGCGGTCCTGGTGCAGGATGATCCCCGTCGTACCAGCGTGGCCGAGGCAGATATGTTTCCCAGACCTTCTGGCCATGTGAACGCCTCCGCTAGTCAGGTTGTTGGCGGACGCGGATCTTCTCGCCAGGGATGGAGGCGCGATCCTACATCACGACCCAGGATCTCTAAACCTACAGGACTGGCTCCTGCAGCACTAGAGTTCGGAGGCTACGACACCCCGGCAGACTAAAAAGGGTAATTGCCAAGGCCAGGGCTTCGTCTACTCTTAAGTGCTATGGACATAAATGGAAGAGGTTTTCTTTCTGGTGCCATGCACAGAAGATCAACCCTTCCGGCCCCCCAAGTGCTGCCGTACTTGCTGTCGCTGGCCAAGGCGGGGCTGGCGCATGCCTCCATCAAATTTAATCTGGCGGCTATCTCCCGCTACACCAGAACTCCGGGGCGGTCATCGCTGTGGTACCACCGCCTGGTGAAGGAGTTCATGAAAGGACTGTTCGCTCGTTCCCGCCGGTGAATGCCATTTCCTGTAAAACGCCGTACCTAACATTCCACCAGGCGAGGGTAGTGCTGAGGACGCACCCCTCCTTCATGCCCAAGGTGCCATCGGACTTCCATCTCAACAAGCCTTTGGTGTTGCCTGTTTTCTTCCCGTTGCCTTTGTCGCCGGCTGAGAGGACTTTGCACTCGCTGGATGTGGCTAGAGCGTTGAAGTTCTACGTGGACCGCACAAAGAGTTTTCGGAAGACATCACAGCTGTTTGTGAAATTTGGCCCTGTGATCCTAGGGAAGGCCCTCTCCAAGGCTTCCGTTTCCAGATGACTCTCCGGCTACATCATGCACTCTCACCGGTTGCCTGGCCGTCCGAGAGCCCATTCAACCAGAGGGATCACTGCAACGACGGCGTTCCTGTCTGGTGTGGCCCTGCTGGACATCTGCAGGGCTGCTACGTGGAGGTCGAAGCACACCTTCACGAGATTCTACTGCGTTGACTGGGATTCCAGGGAGGAGTATTGCACAGAGGACATTTTGAACTGGTTTATGTGCATGAAGTCCTCTCCACAATTATTTTTTTTAAATTCTCTTTATTAAAGTTTTCAACAAGTATAACAAACCCCAAAACTCCCACCTCCCCCTGGTGCTGTCCAAAGAGTGCGCAGGTCAATGCCCCTTCCAAATGTTCGTGCAGGATTATTCCAAGTCCAGGAGCCTCAGACGTTGTGGGCACCAGCCAATCCTGAAGTCTTCCCTGAGAAAGCTGAGGACCTCCCCCCACTCACTTGCAAAGTTCTGTATTGCATTATTGATGACATATGAGGCCCATTCCATCGCCACTATCTCCCAAATTTTATGCAACCAGTCTTGGAACAGCGGTACATCTGGACTTTTCCATCTCTGAGCGATAATTGTCATTGCCGCTAAGGTGCGCATCACCCTCGCTCTTTCCTCACCACTTGGACCACACATTGCTACTGTTGGCTTCAGCCCTAATAGAGACCATTCGGGGGGTATGCTTCCCTCCGAGCCAAACACTTGTTCCATCGCTCGTTTAACGTCCTCCCAGAACGGGGCTATTTTCGGGCAACCCCACTAGATGTGTTCCGCAGTGCCCTCCTGACTACATCCCCTCCAGCATTTTCCCGATGACCATGGGTAGATCCTACACAGACGAGCTGGGGTATAATGCCACCCGTACAATATCTTATGCCAAGTTTCCCGGGTTTGTGAGGCTCTCGCCAGTTTAGGGATCTTCCTCCATAGCCTTTCCCAATCCGACTGCTCCAATTCCCTGCCCACAATGCCTTCCCACCTCCCCATAAACGCCCAATGCGCCTCGGAATCGCCCCATCTAGGATCTTATAAAGTTGCAAGATGAGGCCCTTCGAACTATCATTGGTCATCAAGAATTTCTCAAGAGGTCAGCGGTCTAATGGCCGCTTTCTTGTTCGTGGGGTATAGGAGCCAATGCCGCAGCTGAGAGTATCTTAGCCTTTCCCCCTCCCCCAATGCAAAGTCCCTTTTACAATCTACAAAAGTGCTGATCTCCCCACCTATGAACATGTCTAGTATCCACCGGCAGCCACCCTAAATGCCCCCCCCCCCCCCCTCCAATCCGGGGGTAAAATCTTTATTATTGAAGATAGTTGTGAAGGGGGGGTGCGAATGTTGTGATTTCCTTACGTCGGACCAGACTGTCCCAATTGTCTGCGACCAACTTGGTGATGGAACTCAGATACATATGGCCCGGCCGATGTTGTCTCGGTAGCCACAGGACCTCTCCCAACTCATGCCCTGTAACCGCCCTGTCCATCTGCACCCAGTGTAGTCCCTTCCCCTCCCGAAGCCATTCCCTGATCACCCCCCTGATCACCCTCAACTGGGTCGCCTCATAATACTGACGGAAGTTGGGAAGTGCCAGTCCACCCCCCCTCCTTGGGGCCATAAGCAGCTGCCTACTCACCCTTGCCCTCTTTCCCTCCCATATAAACTCATTTGTTATCGCCTGGAGTTCCCTAAAGAAGCTGGCCGGGACTGCCTGGGGGATAGCCTGAAAGAGGTAGAGCAACCTCGGAAGGATGACCATTTTTATTGCCTCCAACCTCCCTAGCCAGGAAATCCAGAGATTCCTCCACTGAAGGAGATCCTTTTTAATTATTTTCAAGAGCGGGGGGTAGTTTGCCCCATACCACCCTTTAAGGGTCGGAGTAATTCTCACTCCCAAATACGTGATTCCCCCCGGGCGCCAGGCGAAAGGCAGGACTCCTTCAATTCCTCCCTCTCCTCCCTCGCCAATGTCAGGTCCATCAATTCGGACTTATGCATGTTAATGCGCAACCCAGATGCTTCCCCAAAGTCCTCCAGCAGCAGCCTACATTGCCTACTCAACTCTATGGGGTTGGTCAGGGCAAGGAGCATGTCATCCACGAAGGCCGCCACTTTGTCGTCTACCCCCAAACGGCATCCCCTGTATCCCTTCCGATACCCGGATTGCCTGCAGGAGGGGCTCCAAGTAGATCGCATAAAGTAGGGGCCATAAGGGACACCCTTGTTTTGTACCTCTTTGAAGTCGGAATGGTCTACATAGGGTTCCGTTGACCACCACAACCACCCTCGCTCGAGGACCCTCATACTTCGCCTTGACCATCTGTAGATAAGAGCCTCTTAGCCCCATTTTTTCCATGGTGTTCAAAAGGAAGGACCTTTCCACCCGGTCGGACGCTTTTTCAGCGTCTAAAGATAAAAGCGCCGCCGGGGTACTAGTCTTTTCCACCAGGTGGGCCACCATTCTGATGTTGTCCGCCGTCTGCCTCCCCTTCACAAATCTCACCTGATCCTGATGGATCAGATCCGGGAGGAGCCCCTCGAGTCTGTTCGCTAGAGTTTTAGTGTATATTTTAGCATCTACATTAATAAGCGCTATTGGCCTATAGGAGGATCTTTCTAGAGGGTCCTTGCCCGCCTTCAGTATTAGGGAGATCTTAGCTTCTCTCATGGACGAGGTAATTTGCCCACTACTTTTAAGTTGAAGAGGTGCGTCAACTGCGGTACCAGCACTTCAGCAAAGGTCTTATAAAAGGACGCAGAATACCCATCGGGGCCCAGGGCCTTACCTGCGGTCAGCTTCCGAATAACCCCCCTCACTCCCACTTGCCTTATGTCCTGTTGAAGACCAATCTGTGCCTCCCCCTCAATTTTGCCCAAGTTAACACTTTCCAGGAATTTCTCCTGGGCTTGGTGGCAGGGATGCTGTGACGTGTATAAGGGCTCGTAAAATTTCACCATGACTTCCCAAACGTCTTCCGTTCGAGTAACTCTATCCCCCGTATCTGAGTTAAGCGCCGTGATAGTATTCCTTGCGGCAGCTCCCCGAAGGAGGCAGGCTAGCAGGGCGTCCGCTTTGTTCCCCTTAGCATAGAATTTTTGCCTCACGAAAAGCAGAGCCCCCTCTGCTTTTTTAGTACGTAGGACCCCCAATTGCCCCACTGCCCTCCTATAGACCTTCTGATTAGATCTACTGGGGTTCGTCGCCACCCTGCCTCTCGCCTCCTCGACCTCTGCCTCCTCGACCTCTGCCTCCAGTCGGTACTCCAGGACCTGTAACTGTTTGTCTTTGTGCCTTGGCTGCTATAATTTCTCCCCTCATCGTGGCCTTAAATGCGTCCCATCTTACATCTTCACCCGTGTCCCCTCTCTTGTTGCTATCAAAGAACTCTCTCATCTTGCCCTCTATCTCCTCCCTTATCAATCGGTCCCTCAACAAATACTCTGGGTATTTCCAACCCCACAAACCCCTCCTCCTCTCTCCCAGTTCCAGCTGCATGGTGAGTATTTTGTGATCTGCTATTCCCATGGGCCCCACCTCTATCTCCTTAACTTTACCCAGCAGGTTGGCCGAGACCCAAATGTAGTCAATTCTAGACTGCGTCCTGTGGACTTCGGAAAGGAAGGTGTAACCCTCTGCGTCCCCTTTTAGCTCCCTCCAGACATCCCTCAACCCCATGCTCCCCACTTTGTCCCTCAATTCCGCTGAGGCCACCACCCCCCTCCCCGGTTCCCAGACAGCCGCCCTGACCTATCCTTAGCCTTGTCCCACGCAATACTTAGGTCACCCATTATGATCATCCGGCCCCTCGCCCAGTCCCCTATTCTCCCCAGAAGGTCGCGGAGGAAGGAGTCCTGCCCCGTGTTGGGCGCATAAATAACCCCTATTGTGTACGTCTCCTCTGCCATTTTGCCTCTCACCATAACAAATCTACGATCTTTGACTTTTAGGGTATCCTCCATACGAAAGTTCACCGTGCCCCTGATGGCCAGCGCAACCCCCCCACCACAACCCCCCCCCCCTGCTTTCGTGGGACCAGACGCCTGAAAAACCTGGTCGAACCCTCTTAACCTTAAGCGGTACTGATCCTTACGGAGCAGATGAGTTTCTTGTCTGGTCTTCCCCGCTTCGTGAACTGCTCCAACTTTTTCCTTTTCAACGGAGTATTGAGGCCCCGCACGTTATGCGTTACCCATTTGAACTGTGACTAGGTACCTGCTCCCGCCTGTTATATCCCCTCATCCATTCCCCCCCTCCTCTCATTTGCGCCATGCCGGGCACCCGAATACAAGGACCATGTTTAACTTGCCCTTTGGACAGCACCCGAGGATCCCCCCAAGCCCCCCTTCCCCCACCCTCCTCCCGTCCCCTGAGGACCTTAACTCTAGGTCATCCCGTCTCCCTCCCTCCCCCTCTAGGCTCCCTCGCTCTTAGTGATCCCGTGATGTTTGCTCTTAGCACCCACTCTCCCCTTTATGTCAAAAACACAAAACAGCCATTTTGTCCACCACCCCCTAGTATTATAAGGCACCAAATCAATTCTCCTCGCCCCCCGGATCTTTCCTCCCCCGCTGGCTCCGTTCCCCCCCTTTCCCGGGGGCCCTCCGCCGTGCAGGCCTCCTCCTCTTCCCTTTGCCGACCACTGACCATTCCCATGGCCTGGATCGCACCCCACCTCCTCCCCCTGATGAGGCCCCCGGGCCCGCTGCGCTCCGGCCCCAGTTCGGCTCCTGGTCTAGATCAATTTGCAGTATCCCTGCACCCTCTTGCATCGTAGTTATCCGTTTCTGAGAGCCGGCCCACTCAAAGACGATCCCGAAAGGGAAGGTCCACCTATACCTGATCCCCTTTTCTTTAAGCTTCGAAGTGAGTGGGCTCCGTTGTCGTCTCTTGAGCAGGGTGCTGCTAGCCAGGTCCTGAAACAGCTCAATGCGTTGGCCGTTGAAGATTATCGGAATCTTTTTGTCTAGCGGCTCTGAGAACTGCTTCTTTTTGAGTTTACCTTGTGAAAGCCGCTAGTAGGTCCCGCGGCCTGGAATTAGGGTTCTTGTTGAAGGGCCCAACTCTGTGGACCTTATCCAGCTCGATCCGATCTGTTGAGAGCTCACCCAGCAGCTCCGCATAGATCTCCTGAACTGTCTCCTTCAGGTCTCTGTCTTGTACCGTCTCCGGCAGAAGCTTCAGCCTGATGTTAATCATTCGAGACCTGTTTTCCATGTCCTCCATTCTTATTTGCAGGTTTCGTGTCGCTGTGTGGAGCCTCCCAATCGCTTCGCTATTCTCCATGGCTTCTCTGCCTACCTCCTGCAGGCCTTTTTCAACAATGTCCGTTCTCTCCCCCAGCTGACTCACTTCCTGCTTGATATCCGCCAATGCCTGATTGATGTCCGACCGCATTAATTGAAATTGTTCTTGGAAGGTTTTCCTCAAGGACGCCTGCAGTGAGAGCATCTTCCCATGTAGATCCTGGCGTGAGATTGATGCAGCTGCTTCCGAGGTCTCTGCGTGCTCCTGGTCCATGCCTCCCCCGTGTGTGGCTCTGCGTTCCTCCGCTGAGTCTGTTCTTGCCCACAGGGCTATAATAGGGCCGGGGGCGTCCCCCTGGGATGAGCCGCTTTTGCTCGCTTTGTTTTTACTTTTGGTAGCCATGCTTACGGGAGTAGAACCCCCTGTGCGCCTTCCCAAGGAGCCTCTCCAGACCAGACCCGGTCTTCTCACCCAATACCGTAGATCTTAATGCCCCATTTGCGCCGTGAAGAACCTGGGGGAACAGGTACCAGTCCGGGAGGCACCGAGTCTCAGATCCTCATATGTGGCAGCGGGGGCGAGGCCCTTCGAGCCCAGAGAAGGGGCCCCCCCTCTCCTCCACAACTCCACAAACCCCCTCCAGGCTCTCCTCGGGTCTAATACAACTCGGGCCCCGCCCTCACCGCCGCTTACCGCACTTTACTGATGTCGCCTGTCCGCTGCCCGGGCCCGGTCTCCTCGCCGCGGGCTTCCACCTGCGTAGCTCCAGCTGGGGCTTCTCCACGCCCCCGGCGAGTGTGCAGGCGGGCCCTTCCCGGGCCGATTCGGGGCCCGCTCCCGCCCGAAGCCCCGCTGCTGGGCGGTGCCAGGATCAGGGGCGCCGAAGACTGGAGCGGCAGCCCCGCCGAGGTGCTCCCAGGTCCGCCCCCCACTCCGGGGCCAGCCAGCCGCCGGGTCTTCTTCTCCCTCCGGCCGGGTCCGACCACGGCTGCCCCCGAAGGGTGCCGGCACTCGCTGGTGCGCTCGCCCGATGGACGGCGAAAGGGCTCGCACTGTAGCAGAGGCTACAAGCCCTCCCCCGAAGCCGCACAGCTCCTTCCTCCGCCTGAGGGACACGGGAGTGGGACTCCTATCCCGCCTTCAGCCACCAGCCCTCTCAAGCCCGTCGACCTCTGAAGCTCGGCAGACAGTTTTCCTTCTTTTGCTGGGCGCTAACTCTACCACGGCTGCTCCATGTTGCAGGAAGGTGGGGACCACCAAAACTCTCTGCTCCTCAACGCCAACGGGGTGGTGGAGCCGCATAAGAAGGTTGAGGGGACAAGAGCGCCGTCGACACACGTCTACCTGGTGTCGGCGGCCATCTTGGAATCAGCTCTCCACAACTATTTGATATGTAACTGATACAGAGCCCCATCACAGAGCCCTAGATTAAAGTACTTGGGTTGTCTAATTTGCTTCATTGCTTTTGTAAAGAGCATGTAAAGATTAGTATTGACTTGTTTTATATAGAACATGTGAAGAGAATTAGTGATATGTTATTAACTTTATTGGGATACTTTTGATGGAGCAGAATTCCATTTTCAGGGTTCTCTTGACCCATTTTGTTTTGTGACCCATAAACCTCTTGCTTTTTCTCTGCTGGCTTTTCAGAATCTTAGGCTTCATATTCATGTACAGGTAAACTTTGATGCAAGTTCCTCTGTCACTGCAAACCTTTTTCTGATGTGTGGTGCCCTGATAGTACATATGGCTTCCAGGGTAGGTGTTCTCTTTAAGCATCCCATGTTGGTCTTTTGGTGATTCTATCACCCTGTAAGTATGCTGAATAGTAGGATGATGCAAGTGCATGTAGTTTTGGCTTCAGCAACGGCTGTCGCCTTTTTTACTGCTTTAGTAGCCAAATGATTCCATGTGCTAATAATTTGGGCATTAATGCATGCATTAGTCCTGCTCCTAGTGTTTTTTTAATAACTTATTTAGTCTGTAGGAACTACGAGTCAGACCTAAAATAAGTTTTGCTGACATTGGCCAACTCTGCAACCCTCTAGAGTGGTTTAAACTAAGCTAGCGTGGTTTTCTGCCCCCCACGTGCCCAGTATGCATACTGTATTGGCGAACCAGTGTGTTTGGCTGTTTTCGTGCCAGCCTGGTTGGCTGCCCGCCAAAAACATTAGGTGCTACACTTTTGTGTGATTGGGGTGCAGGCTTAGGCCAGCCCCTGAGTGAATGTGTGGCCAGTGGGAGAGCCTGTGCATGCCTCAGATTCTGTGTGGGAAACAGCCCATAGAAGAGGTTATTTGCGCCATGCTCATTCTCAGTAGAGGGGCTCCCACTTTCTCGTCAATTTTCAAGATTTATGCCTGAATTTCTGGAGGACTGCTGTGAAAATGGACTACTACTGTTAAGGACATGGTTTAGATACTTTGAATGGACCCGTATTCCTTTGCCATTGCTCCTGGTTCTTTCTAAGGCTGATGGAAATCCCATCTTGGGCTCTTCCCTTTCTAGAACTCCTTGATGGTTGGACTGCCTGTGCCATGTTTGGGCCGTTTCTTGTGAAATCCTTCTGGATCAAGCACCCTAACCTGGATGAGGGGAGGGTCACAAGTGCTCCATCTCTGCTCCACCTTGAGCTGTCCAGGGTAGTCTCCATCTTCAAATCCTGTCGTTGGACCATAATTTGCCATCTGTCTGCCCCCTCTTGCCCCTTTAGCTGAATGGATCATCTTTGTCTGGTTTTTTCATCTGCCTAGTGTCTTCTGTTACTGCTGCTGCTTCTGCCTGGTAGTTTGCCCTCCTGGGTACACTGGTTAAATAGTACCTTGCTCTCTGGGCCTACTATCTTGATTCCTTAAACACTGAGGTTGTCCCATATTGACTGTGCTGGTTGCTTGTGGGTGAGAGCAAAGAGGATCAAGAAAGAGGGCAACATTGTTTTGGGCCTTGTTTCAATTTTCTTTTTCCAGATAGCGGACACATTTGTGTTAACTCTTGGGTGAGCTCCCTAATGGAGACTGCGTACTGCATTGCTGAACGTCTCTGCTAGGTTAAAATGAGGGTTGACTATATTGCATGTGCCTTTGATTGGTGAAAGGAACTCTGAGTAACTGGGTCATTTATCTGCATCTTATCCATGAGTGTTTGTGTGAGTGTCTCTCCCTCCCCGTTTTAATTGTTTTTTCTTTCTGTGTTTTGCGTTAAATTCTTAATTGGGATGAATATGTTTTCAATATGATTGAGTTGTGTAATTTTTCCTATGCTATGTACTCAAATATTTAGGATTCCTTAGATGTGTTATGTGTTTTGGTTATTGCTGGGGGTAATTTTAATCCCAATGCTGTACTATTGGTTGTATACACAGTTTCAATTGGTTGCCTTTTTATATGAAATTTATAAATAGTGTTTTTTTTTTAAAATGAAAAGAAAATGCTTTGCTGTCTAATAGGTGGGATCAGCGAACATTGTTAAAAGCCTTCTCTTCATCAAGACACACCAGTAGTCTGTCTTCTAGTTTATCTCGGCGAAGTGCATAACCTCTATCATTTGTTGGATGCTCAAGCTCATAAAACTAAACTGACTTTTGTGTGTAAAAAGGCCCCAGTCTGTTAAGCACAAATCCTTGTGAGTAGTTAGGCATCTACATTGATTAGGCCTGTTAGCCAATAGTTCACACATTCAAAGGCATCCCTACCCAGCTTTGTAAACACAAACATAGTTTGGGGTAGATTCCTGTGGTTATGGAATGATTATAGATAGTCAGAAGAGGTGCAAGCGTGTGTTTGAAGACAATTTGCAAGGTCAGAAATTGATTCATTTAATTCTGACAGTTTTATCTTTTTGTTCAGGAACACTTTGTCAATGCCTTTCACTTCCTTCAAGTCGCCTTGTTCAGAAGTGACATGATTTTGTGTTCTGGTCATGGTGTATTATGGAACAAATCCTGTAGCACTCAAATGTGTCATTAATGAATATGGATTTTCAGGGATTCACACCCTTTGAGTTTTTGATGGCATGCATACCACTCTCCAATGACTTTTCAAATTTTGTGTGTAAAGTATTTTTTATGAAATTCGGTTAAGATCATATTTTGTCCTTTCCAAATCCCTTCTTATCAATACGTTTGGGCTCTCCTTTGTCTCTGGCTTTAGATTTAGCCAGGAGTGTCATTAGATGTTAAAGTTTCTGATTATCTAGTTTCTCCTTGAATGCAGATGTCTTGATTAGGAGGCCCCTGCAGAAGGCTTTCGAGGACTCCTGGAGAGTCCTTCTGCCGGATACTGATCTTTCGTTTGTCTTCAAGAAGTGTGTGATCTCTACCCTGATTCTTTCTTGAATTACTTTGTTGCAGAGAAGTAATGGATTAAGGTGCCAGCTCCAACTCTTGCCTTTTTCTGGCGCAGTTCCAGGCTTCTCTCTAACGGGGCATAAACTGACAGAAGAATGTTTCCAATGTTGCATGTTAAAGTTGTTCTAGTCCTTTCTCTATATGTTAAGATTAGGTCACTTGTTGAGTGGGTTTGGTGCTGTACTAAGTAGAATATACAGTATCTCCGTAAAGGTAACCCTTAAATTGTCTCCATATATCTATTAGGGTTTAGAACTCCATACATTTGGCAAGTTCACTTGGAATGTTCTCATTATGACCCTGAAATGTGTTGCTGCTGTCAAGTTTCTCGTCACCGCTTAAGTTTGTCAACTCTCATGGCTATATTTTCAGCCAATGGTAATGATCACATTCTCTATAGCTCTGAGTAGCGGCTAGACTTTGTGGCTCATTGCTGAAAGGAGGAAAAACGTCCACTTCATGATATGGTTGGCAGCTGTATTAGAGACTGTGAGGTTATTTGCTATGACATTTCTGTATTTGTGATAATGTACTACAAATCTACTGTTACAGTATGTGTTTGTACCATTTACACTAGTCGAAATCAATAGAAAAAATACTGAAAGTACAGCCGCCTTACTGATTTAGTTCAGTTGAAATCCTGAATCTATCTCAGAACCTCTTTACGGTAATTAAATCTATTCATAACGAACATTCGCCCGACCACATTGTGTGACAGATGGCATCAAGAATATACCCACTCTCATGGACGGTTCAAGGGTTTTTGCTATGTATTTTAATATGGTTCAACTAAGGGCGAGCCTTCACTCCCTCTGTCTCTCTCTTCTTCTTCCCTGGGTCCCTTCCACGCTAGTCCAGACTTTGCCTAAATCCCAAGGTGGTCACTAGAGATTGGTAACCCGTGTTTTCTAGAGTTGGCCTGGCTAGTGGTGAGGCCTAATGGCTTATCTTTCTTTCTCCCTCTGGTGTCTTCTAGGTGAATCCCGACCTGGGGTCCCATAAGGAGGACAATATCAGAAAGTTGTGCCTTCCATCAAACCAGGACTTGCTCAATCCCCATCTCTCTCACTCTCGGACTCCTTGCCCTGATTCCCTTACCTTCTACTCTCCTCCCTTCTCTTCCTCCCACTCTTATCTCTCTTCGTCTACTTAACGCTTCCTCTCGCTCCTTCTGTCAGTTTGATGTTCTTGTCTCTCTTCTACGCCTTACTTCAACCCCCTGCTCTACTCTATGGTACTTTCCTCTCCCACTATTCTCTTCTACCCTTTCCTCTCTACCACTCCCCACTCTCACTACTCTCTACTCTTCCCCTCTCACCCTCCTTTCACACCATACATGCACCCTCACATCAAAGTACCACTCTATCTCACCAACCAATAACTCACCCTGCACACGCTGTCTGTACCTCTCTTTCACACTCCGCTCCAGCATCCCTCCACCGCCTGGTCTTTGTCTGCCATCTCCTCCCTTGACCTCACCTGAACAACCCACACTCCCTCGCATTTCCTCTTCCCCTTTTATCCTCCTCCCCTTCCATTGACTCTTGCCTCCGCTGGTTCCCTGGGCCAATCTCTGTCTTGCTCACCCTTGGGGACCAGGTTATAGTGATGGGAAACAAAGTGCCTGCTACAATCAGTCTCTTTCAAGGTTTGTTTTCTGCTTTGGATAAACATCTGTATTCTGTCTACTGTGAGTGATATTCTGCCAGTTTGAAGTTCGCTGCTACATCCCTCGCTGGTGAGCTGTATGTTTCATTCGCCACCACAAGGCATTCTGGTCTCGACGGTCCTGAGAGGCAAGAAAAAACACTGGCCAGCATGTTATACGCAGTTATGGGATGATCAAAAATGGTACTCTGCTAATCTAGCCAGGCACAGGTAGAGGGGACAGAGACTGGGGCTGTCCCATCTCCCTCATCCTGCCTATGGGATGGGGCTGGCTATAGCAAACCCCCTGTTAGGCCTCCTACCCCAGGTTGAGTGGGTCCCCATCTCCCTTGACAAATTCAGCCTGACCCTGTCACAATTGGCAGGGTTTTTATTTTTTATTTATTTTTTACATTTGTAGAGCGCACTACAGCCCGAGGGCATTGAGGCGCTTAAAGCGGATCGTAAGAAGGCATATTTAAGGGTTACAAAAGCCGCCCATCAAGTATTCTTGAAGTTACATGTTACAGAAACATTGGTACATACATTAGCAGTAAACCTACAGATTGTTGGGGATGTGCACGTGAGGCCTGCAGGTTTACACTAAGAGCTTGGTTTTGATGGCCTTGCGAAAGGCACATTTGGTTTGATTTTAATGTCTCTAGTGATTCTTGCTCCTCTGAACATATTGTACTTTGACTTGAGTTTGTCCAATTAAATTTATGTCGCATCCTTTTCCAGTTGTGAATTGTGACCTGGTGGCAAAAATGTGCCTTTTCCCTTTTCTATTAGGTTTAAGGGCTCACTTGTTTTACTTTAACTTGGCAAAACATCTTGAAAGCTGTCCTTGCGTTTCCCATTCTTTGTGTACTTTAGTGGGCACACATATTACACCTTTACTCATTGTTCTTCTCTACTTTGTTGTTGGGGATCAAATTGAAATATTGACAACTAGCATTGACTATTCTGTGATCTCATTGGTCGTCTTGCATCTTTTTCACCGCGCCCTTGTGGTCTTGGTCCACACCAGAAGCCAAAACATTGTGAGGCTGGTAACAACTGCAAGAGTAGGCAAAACAACATAAAACTGCCCTTTTTCTATAACGCACTCTACAACTGGAACATGTTTCCAATGCAGATAATACTGGTCCCATCCTACACTTCAGGAAGGACTTGAAGACCTATTAATGAAAGAACATCTTCCTAACCGCTGATTCCTTCATTCAACCCTAATTGTCTACTTCTGGAGCTCCACCGCATCCACTACTCCCCCTATTTAACTCAGCTCTTCTGCAACTCTTGCACCCTTTCTTCTGACCTTCTGTTTGCTCCCCCTCACAGCTAGGTTTGCAGTTTAAAAATCCCATACATATTGTGACGGGATCAATGACCTGACCCTGTTAAGTGGGCAATGGGGACCCCTTCTCATCCTGAGACAGGAGGCCTAATAGGGTGTTTGTCAGAGCAATTTGTGAGGAGTCGGGAAAGAAACTCAGACAAATGTCAGCCATGGTTTTGGTTATATACTTTAATCAAAGCAAAAGGGGCTGGGAAAAGGCCTCTCTGATCCCGCTGTAAGAGGATTTTTCCTATCTAAACCAAAACTAAGGATCAGTCTGTGTCAGGATGTCAAAATCAAGCTGTTATTGTGTCAAAGTTCTACTCGGACCCTCACACTATAAACTAAACAAAAAAAGGTGAAAGAGGAAATGTCTTAAACCTTTGCCTTTTGAAGTAGTTCGAACTCAAATGTTCTTTAGGGATTGTAGTGCGTATGTGAAAATGAGCTAAAACATGGCATTGGCGCGTGGCCATTTCGGACATTCACTTCCATTACCAAAATGAAAGCCTACGTTTCTGTGGGCTCAGTAAGTAAACGTGAATAATGCAACGGTTGCAAGGTCATATAATGATGTCAGATGAGCCAATTGTGGAGGACAGTTGTATTGTCCACTGAAAGAAGAGCCAAGAAGGGAGTCGGAGCTATGCAGGTGCATTGATAAGGGGTGCTGAAAACGAGTGCAAGGGAAAGAAGCTGGGTTTTTCCATTTCTGACCAGAATTTTCCACTCTTTGCTCCCCATGCTTTACTGTCTGTCCTTTGGCTGGGGGCAGTCCGTTAACCATGACTGGGCGGGGATGTTTCCCGCGATAAAGAGGAGAGGTATTCCTCGTGGAAAGGAGAGAGAATTGGAACCCTGCGTGATGAAGTCTTGCTGAGAGGGAGGACACTCCGCTCCAGACCCCGTTAGCACGTGTGATCTCTCTGCCTACCTGCTTTGATACTATGCAGTGTCATGGTGGCCGAGATGAAGTTTCCTTCGGCAACTATGCCAACGTTGACATACCTCTTTTTGTGTTTATGCATAACCAGTTATATTCTAGAGTTCAGGTTTTTGTGTGTTTATATTCTTTGTGAACAAACGGCCTGTAATGAGCCACTTATATTCCAACTAATAGTGTGTGAGTGTGTGTGTTATTGCCTACCTGAGTCCAAGAACATTTCTGGGTCCGTGTAAGAGGGTAAGTGGTTTTGGAGGCCCTGCATGTGTCCCGAAAAAGCAAAACATTTTGGCGCTGTGAGCAGGGTCTTTGTGCTGATATTGATGAGGGAATTTGGATTTTCTGAAGTATTGAACTCAGAGCCAATTTTTGTGAATATTTGAGAGTGAGTGAGCTTTAAGGTATTTTTGATAGGGACGTGAAATATTTATTGATATTATGAGTTCCCTATTTAGGAATAAAGGAAGTTCCGCAGGCGGAGACTGTCCTGAGGTGACTATCCCAGGGTGGACCAATGGTCTATATGACAAGGTGGCTCAGACCTGGGCGTGTGCTGCGGCTGTGAGTTAGACCTGGCACACCAGCATAGGAGAGGCGAATCCGGCCGAAGTGGTGGGCTGCCTACATACAACAGGTGCCTGTGGAGAAAGGGAAAGAGTGTTCTGCTTTGGGTAGGAGAGGAGAGGTTGGATTCTGTTACATGCATTCCGAAGGGTGCATCAGCAGAATGTAGAATTAAAGGCGAGTATCCTGAGATTGGAAAAGAACCTAGCGGCTGGGAAACAGAGTGTGCTAATGCTGCAGCTCCAAATGAAGTTGTATCATAAGACAGATCAAGCGGTTGCTGAGCGCGCTTCTGTAAGGGTTGCTCGGTATAAATATCGAAAGAGAAGAGGGAGGGTGAATACCCGTAAAGTAGCTACAGTGATTGCATCCACCAGGGTTGATTGGGACCCCAATCAATGGGACGGAAATGTATTCAACAGTACTAGTACCGAAAGTGGTTCAGAAACAGAAGTACCGCCCAAACCCGGAGCCTGGTCGGAAGGGGATGACAGCTAAACTAGGGATGCGCAGGCAAGCCGGTCCGAATCCAAATAATCCCGGAGGGGGGTTGGTGGATTTGACAACGCTAGAAGATTATTCCCAGAAAGAGGTGGGAGAAATAATCAGCCGATTGAAACAAAGGGCTGGGGAATCTTCGTTAACGTGGATGGTTAGATTATTTGACGGAGGGGCAGTAGGTCTATGGGTAGATGCCACGGACGCTGACAGATTTCTCCCATTGTCACAGGAAACACTTATTCAGGAGGTGTTATGGGTATCCCCCTTCCCCCCGTCCCCCGGGAGGAGGATGGGGGGAGAGGTCCAAATGTCTTAATTGCAATTAGTGGCCCAAGGGTATAACCGCAAGTACCCGATTGCCTCGGACTGGCCTAGCAAGGAGAAGAAGTGGTAAACATTGCGAGAGGCTATTCAAAGAGTGAAGTAACATGCCATGAAAGAAGCTATTCATATTGATACCGCCGAACATATGGGAGTGGTCGCGCTGTTAGTCTCAGCCAGAAATGCCATAATCCGAACTGATCCGCCATCATATAAGGATGTCATCATGACTCTGTTGGTGGGAATGACTGGTAGGATGAAGTGGTGGATGCTATTAGACAGTTGCCAGATCGGGGGGAATGGGAAAAGACTGAGGAGTGACCACGGGAACGAGAGAGAGAGGGACGAAGTGAAAAACAGACCCCCGGGAAGTGGTTTGACAGCTGAGATTCTTGTGTATCCAGAAAGGACATGTTTTTGGCACTACTAAAAGATGGAGTGCCACGGGAAGACATAGATGGGATTGAAACACGAGAAATGTAATAATTGTATAAAAAGCGAGGACTAGAAGGGAAAGAGCGGTACAAACAGGTGAAGCGGCAGTAGGGATCAGGTCAGTTCCGCTTCGCCTGCAGAGGAAGTGGACGAAGAATCCCTGCATAAGTACTCACTATACCAGCCCACCTATGCTGATTTGAGAAAAAAGGTGAGTGCGATGGTGGAGATGGAATCCAAATATGCGCATTACAAGTACGAATAGGATTGTGGTTAAACTCTGGTGACAACTGCCCGAATCAAGGTAAATCGACAGCCTCATGTGAAACTATTTTGGGAATTGGGGGGGAATATGCAGGAGGTCCGCGCCTTAATTGAGACAAGGGCGGGAGACCTCATTGATACACGGGAATCCTTCAAGGTTTAGGGCAAGTCATTTTACCATTACGGTCGTGGGGGTGGGTGGGTGGTTTTGAGGGGGGGGTTTAGAGACCCCTGTGGTCCAAATAAAAATTGATTTGAAAATTGGTAATTTGAAAAGGGATACGTATCAGATGTTGACTGTTCCCATACACAAATATATTATTGGTTTTGATATTTTGGAGGGTTTGATCCTGGGATTAAGAGGTAAACTTTACCAGTTTGGGGTGAGAGCGTTGACATGCACCCCCGTCATTGTAGGTAAATTAAAGATGCCCCCGGTGAAGGTTCTGTTAGCAACGAAATGGGTGTCTATGAGACAATATCGTATTCTCTGTGGGCAGAAGGAGGTTGCAGTCACTATTAAAGGATATGTGGAAGGCGGTCTGTTGCGCCCTGTAACCACAGCCTGGAACAATCTGGTCTGGCCTGTTGAGCCGGATGGAAGTTACCGGATGACTGTAGATTAGCGGGAGCTGAACAAGTGCACTCCATTAATACCTGCAGTCCCCGATGCAGTTACATTGATTGAAAATGTGCAGATGTTGGGGGGAAACGTGGTATGCAGTGATAGATTTGGCAAATGCCTTCTTCACTGTACCGATTGCTGAAGAATGTCAGGAGCAATTTGCATTTTCTTGGAATGGGAGGCAGTACCCATTTCAACATCTTCCCATGGGATAGATGCATAGCCCAACTATCTGTCAACGGCTGGTGGCAGAGCATTTAGACGAAATCCTGTGTAAGCCGGACGTGCAGATTATGTATCACATTGACAACATTTTGATACAGGGAAAAGATGAGCACAGTGTGCAGATGCACCCAGACCTCCTTAGGGAAGGATTGAGAAGGGAGGGGTGGGAGATTAATGAGACAACAACCCAGGGTCCAGAAGAGACAGTGATGATTTTCCTGGGGATTCAGTGGCATAATGGGCATCGCGAGATGGTGCTAAAAGATTCTTGAGTTTTCCACTCATTTTAACAAGAAACCAGCTCAGCAGTTCATAGGGTTGTTTGGATTCTGGAGACGACATATACCATATTTGGGGCAGAATTTGGCACCTCTTTACAAGGTGACTCGAAAGAAATTCAACTTTGAATGGGGAGAAGAGCAAGACGGAGCGTTCCAGTTAGCAGAAGATACCATACAGAGAGTGCTTGATTTATGGCAGGGGAAGTGGAGATAAATGTGTCAGTGCAGGGCAATTACACCAATTGGAGTTTGTGGCAAAAACAGGACAGGAAGCGTGTGCCCTTGGGGTTTTGGAGTCGTAAGTTACCAGATGAGGGTGACCGATACACTCCTTTTGAGAGGCAGCTATTGGCCTGCTATTGGGCTCTTGTGGATACGGAGCAGACGACAGTGCGTCATGATGTATTGATCCGACCAAAAATTCCAATCATGCAGTGGGTGCTGAGTTCCCCCAAGACCCATCGGATAGGGCATGCACAGGAGGCCAGTATCATTAAATGGAAGTGGTACATTCAAGATCGGTTCAAGATGGGGAAAGGCGGAGTTGTGAAATTACATGAGCAAGTGGCAGGTGTTCTGTTGGTAGATCTGGAGCCCCCAGCAGGAGCCAAGATCGGTGAATCTCCGGTAAAATGTGGAGTCCCGTATGGAGAATTAACGAGTTAACAAGTTGAACATGCCTGGTTTACAGGTGGTTCTGCCAAATATGTAGGGACCGAGAGACGATGAAAAGCTGTGGTGTATATAATCCCAAATTGAAGAAAGTACTAACTATATCTGGAAAAGGGAAAAGTAGCCAATTCGCAGAATCGTATGCCGTGTATCGGGCTTTAAAGCAGGAGGCACCTGGTCGGTGTTATGTTTACACCGATTCCTGGCCTTTTGCGAATGGGCTAGCCATTTGGCTGCCCACATGGCAGAAGAACGGATGGAAGATTCATGCCAAAGAAGTGTGGGGAAAAGAACTGTGGCAAAATGGTGTTGAGATGCTGAGGAATACCACTGTACTGTTTACCATGTAGACGCCCATTGTATGCCAGACTCATTGGAAAGTTGGTTCAATTCTGTTGCAGATGAACATGCCAACATTTTGGTCATGTACACGAGGTCTGAGGAAGATGATCTGGAAGGGATTGCCAAGTGGGCACACCAGAAGAGTGGGCACCTCGGAGAAAAGACTACTATCAGGTGGGCATAAGTTAGAGGAATCAGCCTTCCATTAGAAATTGTGAAGACAGCAATATTACAATGCCCCTTGTGCCAACATCAAAAGCAGAGATCTATTCTGCATGTCCTTCAAGGCACCTTGAAACGAGGTAAACTACCTGGACAGATTTGGCAGATCGATTTATATCGGTCCGCTGCCAGTTAGCCGGGGATGTCAATATGCGTGTACAATTGTGGACACATATTCTGGTTACTTGATGGTGTTGCCCTGCAAGAGAGCCACACAATTGAATACAATTAAATTGTTGGATCAAATGGCTGTGTATTATGGAATACCCTTACAGATTCAAAGTGATAATGGGTCCATTTCAAAGGGAAGCTAATTCAAGGCTATTAGGAAAAAGGTGTGGAATGGATTGTTCACATCCCATATCACCCGAGGCTTTGGGGTTAATTGAGAGGATTAATGGTTTGTTAAAAGAGCAGCTGCGCAAGACTGGTGAGGGCACCCTGGAAGGGTGGCGTGAGCGTGGGTTGGATGCAGTGCAGATTTTAAACAGCCGCATTGCGAATGTGGAAACCCCTTTGATGCGCATGTTAACGACCGCCTTGCAAAATGAAACCAAATCGAGCTATGGAAACCTTGTTGTGCTGGGAAATGTCACCTGGGGATCTAGCTGCTTATAGAGTCATCCCAGAGTCTGCAGGGATGGATTTGCATGCGAGGAAGGAGGTCAGACTGAAGCCCAGGGGAATCATTGTGATTGACACGTAAATTGGGGTGCAGATCCCGTCGGAACACATGGGACTAATTGCCCCTAGGTCTCAATTGGCATTCAGAGGTATCCAGGTATTAGGAGGGATTGTGGATGTAGACTATCAAGGAGAAATACAAGTGATTTTGATTAACAGTGGAGAGAATATGTTGCCCATCCATAAGGGGGATAGGGTGGCGACATTAATTGTTGTGCCTGTGAAATTGTCCATGCTAAAGAAAGGAGAGCCACCCACTGTGATAACAGCTCGTGGGGACAAGGGTTTTGGCTCATCAGATAAAATGGTCCCAGGAGCTAAAATATGGGTGGAGAAGCCTAATGGTCTACCAATTCCAGCAGATGTAATTGCAGCAGGGGAGGATCAGGTGTTTCTTGTTATGGAACCTGGGAAGAGGAAATGGACTCCAGTTCCCACTGACAAATGTTATTTACTTGAGTGATGTACCTCACTTATATCACGTTTATTTGGATTGTGGTTTTCTTTTAGATTCGGTGCGTGTTGTTTGCCTGTGTGAGGATGTATGGACCATCTTCGGGAGGGTCCGGGGACATGCAAGAAGAGGTGGCAAATGTCGCCATCCTGCAGATGGACTCTGGAATCTGCATGATGACTGATGAGTTTGCTAAGACCACTGCATCAGATGATGCATAAATTGCAGCGTATCGTGGTGCCTTGAGAAAAAGGCGCAGGCGTAAACATGATGCCTTACCCCCTTCTGCAGTGTCTATGTCCTTTGTGAAGCATGGCTATTCGGCCATTGTCGAGTAACCCGAGAATATATGGGGTGTTCTGGCTTGGCGGGTGTTAAACATTTCACATTTCTGTTTGGCAGATGTCCACAATTCTGCAAACCTAATTTCAGCGTGCCTCGTGGCTGCGCCAATGGCAGCCCCCATGTTACAGCAGTTGTATACTAATTGACCTTTTCACAATTGACCTCGGGAGAATTGACCTAGGGAGAATTGACCTAATGTAGAAGGTCAATTAGGACATATATGCGGGGGGCAAACCCCCCTCAACTCCCTACCCAATCCCCTTATATTATTGATAATCCAAAACCAACATAATACATATATAAAATAACTAAAATAATAAAAAGATCAATTGCGCAGAAGGTCAATTAGGACCACTATAATTAGGTCAATTGTGCAAAAGGTCAATTGTAAAAGGTCAATTTGGGTAATACCGTTACAGCATCTCCTTGGATTACTTCATGAGGATTCCCAGGAGTCCAACGTGAGGAGCTCTTTTTCTGTTTATGAATATTGTAAATTCTGCGCGGATACCGACCGCAAATGGAGGGACATGAATCATCGCTTACAATATTGCTCTGGCGGATGTTTGCTTTCAGATGTCTTGTGATCCGAGCTATATCGGTAAATGTCAACAGCTGGATTTGAACAATGATCAAGGAGGCACTGATTTTGAGAAAAGTCTGTGCTCGACCAGCACGTGTTTGTACTGATGTGTCCAATTACATGTTTTGTAATTTTACTGTTTTAACCGCCAGTCACCTGAATCCCGTGAAACCTCCTACGGGTTGGTTATTCTCCTATGGAAATTACACATACTCAAACATTCCTGCTAACATTTCGTGTGGCCCCTGTGCTTTGACACGCCTTAGTCTAATGATGTTTCCTTTGCAGCCTACTGTTAGGCAGCCTACACAATCTATTTATTATACTGCCTTAACTCTTGATTGTGATTCTAATGTGCATTTGTTGTATGAAGGCGAAGTATTAGCCCTTGCTTTTTCCTTGATAGGTATTTGGGGTTTAGCAGCTCGGGGCTATACATCTTTAATTAAGTTTGGTAGTTAAAGGGCTTAATGAGTCTTCTCAAGCTTTGACAGGGTTATTATTAGGTAACAAATATTTTAGAAAGGCTATTTTACAGAACAAGGCTGCTATTGACTATTTGTTTTTGAAACATAATTTGGGTTGTAATTCAGTGGAAGGGATGTGTTGTTTTGATTTAGGTGATCGTTCCCGCTCCATTGAGGAGCATATTGGCCGATTGAAGGACTTAATTTCTCAAGTTACTCATGGTATGGATCGTGGGATCAGGTATTTTCATGGATTCCAGATGTAGTGCATTATACATGCTTACTGCCTGTCCTTCGGCCGGGGGCAGTCCGTTAATCGGGACAGGGACGGGGCGGGGATGTTTTTACCCTATAAAGAGGGGAGGTTTTCCTCATGGAAAGGAGAGCGAATTGGACCCCTGGGTGATGAAGTCTTGCTGAGAGGGAGGACACTCTGCCCCAGACCCCGTTAGCACGTGTGATCTCTCTGCCTACCTGCTTTGGGGCTGTGCAGCGTCGTGGTGGCCGAGATGAAGTTTCCTTCTGCAACAATGCCAACATTAACATACCCCTTTTGTGTTTATGTATAACCAGTTATATTCTATATTTCAGGTGTTTGTGTGTTCATATCCTTTGTGAATGAACAGCCTGTAACGAGCCACTTATTTTTTGTGTGTTTGCGTGTGTGTGAGATTGTGTGTGATTGCCTACCTGAGCCCAAGAACTTTTCTGGATCCATGTAAGAGGGTAAATGGTTTTGGAGGCACTGCATGTGTCCCGAAAAGCAAAACAGATAAAGAATCCTTGTTTCAGAGGGTGACTCCCTTCCCTTGGATTCCTCATTATCACAAACTGTTCTTTACACAACAATTCCTTGTGTTTTGTTGGGCCTACAGTGGCACTGTTACTCTCACACAGTTCTATAGTTCCATTCACTTTAAAGTTCTGTGGCCAGGATCTTGCTCATGTTGTCTGGCCCTCACAGTCCTAATATCCTTGCTTAGGACTTCTTGGTTCCACACTTGACCGGTTTACTCTCCCGCTGGAGTTTCTTGTATCTTCACTGCCTGATCTACTCTCCTGCCAGGACTTCTTATATTCATGCACTTGATATTGCCTGGTATACATTATGACAGGACATCCACTTTATTCAACAATATATCCCTTTGATATATCATTCGCTTCTGTGCTTCCATGTATTAACATTCCATGCACTCACATACTGGTAAGGGCTTTGGTTTCAATTCACTTTTCCTTTTTATAAGTAGTCTCTCTGTTTTCTCTTGTTCTTTAGTCTGATTTTCTATTATTTTCATTTGGTGCCCCTGTCGATAGGCCACGGGGTGCCCACTATCCTTGGGTTGTCTCACCGACTCCTGTTGGCATTCTCGGGCTTGCGTTCCCTAATCATATCCGCCATAGGCTCAATGGCAAGTGCAAACAATAGCGGGGACAAGGGGAAGCCCTGGTGTGTTCGCCTTCCCAGAAACAACGGTTTAGAAGATTGCGACTTAACTAAGACCCTGGCAGAGGGATGTGAATAAAGGAGTTTAATAAATTGGATCATATTGTCCCCAGGTCCACATTTACCTAGAATTACAAACAGGTACTCCCACAAGGCCATCTCAAAGGCTTTCTGTTTCTGTGCCTTTTGCGCATCCAGTGCCACAGCGACGGCTGAGGCCTCTGGAGCTAGGGGGCACATAATATTGAATAACAGACACACATTTAATGCAGTAGATTTTCCCGGGATACATTCCCCTCCTCCCCAAACCCCCCCCTCCAATCCCCCCCTGCTCACTGTGCACCTAGTGCAGCATCTTGGTGAGCCGTCTATTAGCTATGAATTTAGCAAATATTTTGGTGTCTACGTTAATTAATGATAGTGGTCTGTATAACCCACTGTCATTTGCAGGTGTTGGGCAGAAACCTGTGCAGTTCCCATTTAGGACTACAGGTGTTAGCAGTAAACCCACCTGGTAGCAGTCTGTACCACCCAGATTTACCTGGTAGCTGTGGCTGAGCAGTCAGACTTCCCTCAGGAAGAGTTAGGCAGTATGCAGAGTATACACAATAGGCACTCGGACACAACAATACAAGCAAACACTGACCAGAGCTTTGGTATCAAAGTATATAATTATTTATTTAAAAACACACTGTTTGAAACACACCAGCACTCTTATTGTAAACTACTCTAAACATAGTTACTATTATAATATATACAACCCTTATTCCTTATCAGATAAGTCTTAGTTAATACCACTTATTTTCATACAGAGGTGAGCGCTTAACTATAGATGGCACTCCAATAAGTTTATGAAAAAGGGAGGGAAAAAGACAGAATATGGAAAGGTACACCACTCTAATTTTTAGGAACACTATTAGCAAGGCAGAAGAGCAAAAAGTCACTTGTGAGCCAAAGTCCATAGGCTGGGCCTACTCTTAGAGAGAGCAGAGCACAAATGCGCCCAAGATCACACAGTTACACTAGGCTTAGAAAGTCTTGCAGAGAGTTCGAAAAGTGTTTAGGGAGGCTTAGAAAAGTTTAGCCAGGGTGTCCCAAGCTAACCCAGGTTCGAAAGCCGGGGGCTAAATCTACCCCGTACAGTCGGTGGCAAGGGAAGCCAGGCGTAACACGGTACCTTAAGTGGGAAGGATCCTCCAGCGGTGGCAGTTGTTCCTGGCAGTGGTTGCAAGCCTCGGCGTCGTCCAGGGGAAGAGAAGATCTCGACTTGGCGGAAAGCTGAAGGTCGTTGCACTGCCAGGGAAGAAACCAGCCGCTGAGTTTTCCGGTTAAAGGTAGTACCCTTTATTTTGCGGTCATGGTAAAACGTGGTATTCCGGTTGCCGGGGTGCGGGGCACAGGCAAGGCGGCCACGAGATGCGTCAGGAAGGCGAAAAGACGGTGAAACTGGTTATCCCCACCAGTCAAAGGAAGAAGACTCTCCGGCAGGAGATCTCCTCTGTCGTTGGGGAAAGTGGTGAGACGGTCCAGCAGGGCTCCACCGGTGGTGTCGTCGTGGCAGGTCGGCTCAACTTCTCCCTCGTCGGATTCTTAGGTCCTGTGGCGACTTCTGAAGTTCCAGTCCCCAAAGCCCTGCTTTTATGCAGAAAACCCCCATTCACTCAGCCTAGCTGTCACTCAAACATGCTAAGTGGTGAGCCGGCCTGTTCACCGCTTGGGCCAATCTGGACTGAGTGCGACTTGAGTTTCCTAGGCAACTCAGTCCAGGGTGCCTAAATCCCCCTCCACACCTCCTAAGTACCCCAGACAGAGTGGCACCACTTTGGAGGGTTTCTGTGGAGAAGCCCGCCAAAAAGTGGAACAAAGAGCTCGACTTGGGTTGGAGTCACAGAAGAGAACACAAACGCCATTTTAGAACAGAGTTTTGGCAAAAGCTACCAACCGGAGAATTAATATTAATCAAATAAACCGGCGGTATGTTCGAGGCTATCGTAATTAAATAAATAAAGATCGTAGCCTCGAACAATGGGAAAATCCCATAGAAAAATATTCGCAGTTGAATATAAAAAGTAGTATCCACTGCCATCAGCCAAAACTCGCTCAGGGGGGACGGAGACGTGCCCCCCTAACAGACCCCGGGGCAATTGAATTGCCCCAGCCAGTACGTCCACAATATGATGGTTTGTACTGGTTCTGTTCAGAATTCAAGACTAGTAAAGTCAATGGTGACTTTACATGCCCTGGGAGACAGTAGTCAGTCCCAGGGTATGGAGTTTATACTGGGGGGTCACTATGACACGCGTGTGTTACTGCACTGACGGTGCTGTGTAACACACATCACAAAAACACATCGGGTACCTATCGGGTAAAAGACCCCATAGCCCATTAAACGCATCTAGAGTCAAAGAAACGCACTCAA
The DNA here is from genome assembly GCF_040938575.1 of Ambystoma mexicanum. Classification (NCBI taxonomy): domain Eukaryota; kingdom Metazoa; phylum Chordata; class Amphibia; order Caudata; family Ambystomatidae; genus Ambystoma; species Ambystoma mexicanum. The sequence continues at coordinate 412,555,944 of NC_090934.1, read as the reverse complement.
ATCATGCCCAAGAGTGAGGGTAAAAGAGTCTCACTCTTGGCAGGAGAAAAAAAATAAACCCCAAAAATCCAGCAAAGCTGCTGGGGGACTCACTAGGTTAGGAAATTCAGCATAAACAGAGAATTCTCCCTAACAGCAGGTTTATCCGGCTTGGGCAGGATTTTGATGGTGGCTTTGCAAAGTGACTCAGGAAAAGCTGAATTAGCCAGTGCGTCTTCCCACACTAGCAACAGGCCAGAATTGCCCTGTTTGCTACATAGAACTCAGCGGTCAGCCCGGCTGGGCCAGGGGCCTTGCCTCTGGGAAGATCTCTAATTACTCCCATAACCTCTTCAATGGTGATGGCATATTGATCTGTTCCCTAGCGCTTGCTTACAGCCTGGACATTGAAATCCTTCTGACAGGGAGTGAATAGCCCCCTCCCTGTGGTCATTTTCAACATGCCTGGATGATACAGCAGTTCTGGGTGATGAATAAATAGAACTGATGAAGGCTTTCTCATTACTTACAAATGGTAGGCCAAAGTTGGGTCTTTGGTTTGTATGCTTTGGTGAAGAATCTTCTATTCTTCCAAGGTGGAGGTGTAGGGATATGGCAATAGGTCATGAGTGAATTGGGCATGACACAAGTTGACTATCCTCAAGGGCACACACAGGATACCATCTCTCATCCAATGAAGCCATAACATCTCACGGGAGGTTGTCTTCCCATGTGATCCTCCCTCGTATAGCTGCCCCCAGGGTCAGGATCAGGTAGTGGCTGCCGTCCCCTGGCCACATAGGAGGAGGTCACTGTTGGGGTATCGGGGATGACTCCATTGGATTCATCACAATAGGGACATAATTATGCTCTGTGCCAATGAGTTAAGCACCTTTTCCAATATGGTGGTGAAGTAAGCAATGTTGCAGTATTAGTAAAAAACTGGACCGAAGCTTCTTCATCAAAATATGGTGGCCTGCCCACGTGACTTTGACGTTTTTTCAATGTCGCTCTCTTCCGCACTTGCGAGCTCGAGTTGAATGCTACACCACGGAGGAATGCGGTTGGAATAACACGAGCAATGACTGCCTGATAACGTTGGCCTTTCTGGAGTTGCACAGCACGTTGCAGCCATATATATATTTTAAAATATTTTTATTAGTTTCCATAACTACAACAAACAATAACCAACAATAGTTACATGATCATGTGCTCCAAATCGCTTAATAGTGTTTCCCTTATTCTCCCCCAACTCCTCAACCTTCCCTCCCATGCCTCTACATACTTATAACTTTTATTCATTCTACCCCACTGTACCCAATCACTTCTTGTGTTCCTTGGGTAGGACCATCAATATTTGTTGATCAAACAATTTCACAGTCAATTCGATCCATTAGAGAATGTCTGTTCTCCAGCATTGGATCTTTCATGGATTCACATGCTTAGAATATTCCCCGTCGACAGACTGGGAACCCTCGGTAAGCTTATAAAGCCTTTTCCCGTAGGAAAAAGTTTGACAATTTTGTGTCCTATCTACGTCGTTTTGGGCCACGCACGCATGCCCCACTAGGACGTAGTGGTATAAATGCCCCGCCCCCGCGGCTCCCTTCAGATTTCAACCGTCTCCAAAGTGGGAACACCTTGTGTATTTTCTACTTGGTTAGGTTGTGCTGTTGCAGTTTTTTCTCCAAATGTCGGGGAAAGCACTGTTCCGCCCGTGCGCTACGTGCAGACTAAAGAAGGTCTACGAGGGGGACGGACATATGGACTGCATTTACTGTCTGCACCCTCATCACTCGGCTGACAAGTGCGACATATGTAAGGGCTTCTCCCAGAAGACTCTTAAGGATCGGAGTCGCAGACTTGTCGCATGGTTGAACGATGGAACGGGGGCATACCCGCCTTTGGAAGTGGGCTCCACACGCAGCGCGGCCTCGGTGTCAAAATCTTCAGGGGCACCGCGCCGCCCATCGTCATCGGAACCGGTGGACAAGGAATCGTCAGTAGGCCATTCCAGAGACTCTTCTTCGAAGAAGGCCTCTTCGTCCTCATCTACAGCGAGGAAAGACAAAGAAAAATCTAAATCCTCCTCGGGCGATCGTCATAGATCGACCTTGAGTCGAGAGACAGAGAAACGCAGGTCGAGTTCGGAAAAGGCGGGAGCAACGCATAAGCCTGCGCGGACCACCACCTTCGTCGCCGGTTGGGAAGTCGTCATTTACTTCTCTGTCGCAGTTAACATCAACCGGTCCTGGATTGCAGGAGACGACGACGACGTCGACGACGGGGCCAACTATTGCTTCGTCGACGGACACCCCTCAAGAGGCCTGGCGACCAGAGGTCTACGACCCAATTTTGACGGACACTCTTCTACAGCAGGAGGCTTTGTCGGTATCCTCGGGAGACGAGGGTGAAAGGATAGCTGCCCCTGCAGACCTGGGGTTCCAATTTACCACACCTTTCCCTGGGAGCATTCCGGGCTCTACCCCCCTGCTCAATCCGCAGTCGTTTTTTGTCATTGGAGGTTTTGTCCACGCTGCAAACGCTGCTGAAGACACTGGATGACAGACTGCCCCGAACAACTCCTTGCGGGTTCCAAGCTTCTGTCTTTGTACTCCCACAGCCTTTTCCCACCCTCCCGTTTCTGCCATCAACCACTTCCTCAGATCTGCCCACCATCTGTCAATGCTCAGCTCTGTGGTAGCTTTCCAACGCATTGTTATGCTGCATTTAGCTAGTATGTAAATAAGGTCTTTCATCTTTGCCAGGGTTTTCTGTTTCACACTTCTCTTAAATAGGACTAACATACGGAATCGGGGGATTGGATATCCAAAGTAATGCCCCCTCTTGCTACTTTACTCGCCACCCTCCCCCAGAAGGCCTGTATCACCTGACCACCTCAAAACATATGAATCAATCCCGCATTTTCTTCATTGCATTTGGGGCACACTTGACCCTTAAATTTTGCTATAGCCGCAGGTGTGAGATATGCCATTTGTGTATTGTACAATTGAATTAACTCTGGCATTTGTAGAAACCCTTTTTGTATTTTTTGATAACACATTTTATTAGTTTTTAAAGGCGTTTGGTATAGACTATAACATTACATAAAAGGAAAACATAATACAATAAGTCGACTAAACAAAACAAGCACAGATTGAACGCATATCCATAGCGTGTGACCTGCACATATTTGACTGGTTCACACAGGTTATTGATTTTTTATTTTTTCCACTTCTGCCAGATTTTTGAGTTTTCCCAGGGCATCCTCTGGCAGTGTAAATTTGCTGCTCCATTGACATAAAAATGTTAACGTCTGTTACCCATTGTTCATATTGCAGGGTTACATTTGATCCCCATAGCTTCGCTATATTTTGTTTGATTAATTCTGTGGCTGTCGAGAGAAACAGTTTCTCAAAGCGTGTCATTCCCCCCCACCCCCTCCTCAATGCCCAACAATATCAACTTGGGTTCTCTAGAGATGGTGCGACCCAGAACTATAGACAATTTGTCACAGCAATGTTGCCAGTACTCCTGAATCCGGGGGCAATCCCATAGTATATGAAAGAAAGTACCCTCTTCCTGTACACAGCGTAATTAATTGGGATCTCTGGCTCTGTTCCAGTGATAGAGAGCTACTCTTGGGTAGTACACTCTGTGTAACACTTTGAGCTGTTTCAGTCAGATTCTAGCAGAAATGGCCATCTCCCGCGGATACATCAAGATCATAACCCAGTCTTCAGGTAATATTGGACCAACATCTCCCTCCCATTTATATTTCAGGTTGCAGAGTTCTGGCGTTGCGAAGGAGGATATGGCATTATACATCACAGAAGTGGTTTTAGTAGCATGCGATCAAGGACAATATTCCTCTCCAACGGTGTGCATTCAGGCATATCAGACAGAAGGGGGAGATGTGCATGCAGTGTGTGCTTTAGCCGGATGTAGCGATATCGCTCAATGGTGGGAAGACGGAATCGGATAGCCAGGTCTTCAAATTACGTCAGTTTGCCGTTCACAATCGCATCTCCCACTTTGGTTATTCCCAATGTTTCCCAACTCGTCCATGCCGGAAGTTTGTTTAGTTCGGGCAGATTCCTATTCCCCCACAGAGCTTGTACTGGAGTCATTTTCTTGTCCCACCCAATATATCTGTGAGAATCTTTCCAGACTAACTCGATGTGAGTTGTCATGTTGCGTGGTAGTGGGGGTTTCAGTGTCTGATAGAGACATCCCAGTGGGGACAACTCCTGCATCATAGCAATCCCTGCTCTAACGTGGGGTAGATCTTTGTCTTTGTGTATTATATCATTGACCACTGCCATCTGGTCTAGAAACATTTTTGTGATCTAGAGCTATCCGTCTCCATTCATTCTCTTCAAACGTTCTTCCCAAGTCTTCCTCCCACCTTCCCTCACATTTCAATTGTGCCCTCGAGGCTGATCAAGCAATACTTCTTAGATTCTAGAGATAGCATGACCCCCGTCTGAGATGAGTGTCTGTGTCTTCACATCCAATAGTCTCCTCTGAGATGGCTTGCCATCTATCTTTTATGGTACGTAATATAGTCCTGTGCAGCAGGAATTGGCCTTTGTGTATGTTCGTGTTCTCATTCAGCTCCGTAAAGTCTATCCATCCCTCAAATTCCCTACCGTCGATATCCCGCTGGTCTCCCAGTGTGTCCTCACTCTCTTCCTGTGCCCATGCGTATCTGACACAACAGCAGCCAAAGGTGTCTGTGGCGATATAGGGTCTCCTATTCCCATGGTTCTACATGTCCTCCGCCATACCTTTATTCCCAACTGGACAAAATAAGGGTGGCCACACTGCTCTTTTGGAGGAATCCAAATCGGGTCCCTAAGGAATAGACTTTATAATGCTGGTTGTAAGAGAATAGTGTCACTGGTGCGGTCATCCACCATCCATTGCACCACGTACTGCAGCTGGCCCGCTAAAAATTATAATTCAAATTGGGGATCTTCAGTCCACCTTGCTCAAATGGCTCCTGCAATACATGCAAAGCCACTCTGTGCCTACCTCCCTGCCAAAGGAAGCACCTGCATGCTTTGTCTAGGTCTGTGAACAACTTCTTGGAGATGTTATATTGGACATTACCGAAGCAGTGCATAAGTCTTGGTAATGCCACCATTTTCAATAGTGACAATCTGGCTGCCATTGACAGGGGTGGCTTCACCCAGAACTCCATTGATTTATGCAATCCCTCTTTGGCTCGAATTGTGTTAGCTTCATGTTCCAGCTTAGGGTCACAATATATGTTCAACCCTAGATATCTGAAGGGGTCCCTACACCATGGCAAGGATAGGACCGGGAGCTCCGCCTCACCAAGAGTCACCATCCCAGCCATTGGGAATAGGCAAGACTTGCTCTTATTAATTTGGATGCCTGTCGGTGTACTGAAATTATCCAACACGTATGGCAGATTTACCTCCGGATTCCTGAGGTATATCAACATATTGTTGACATACATTGACATTATGTGCCGCACTCCGTCTATTTCTATGCCTGTGTCTCCATATTCTTGCCTCAGGAGTGCTGCTACAGGTTCCACAGTAAGTATATATAGCTTTGGGGACAGCGGACACCCCTGTCTTGTCCCTTTATGCAATTCCCATAGTTTGGAAAAAACAGAACCCGTCCTGACCCTTGCCTCAGCTGAGTGTATATCAATTTTACCCGCCTCATACTTTGGGCCTATGCCCATCTTCTCCATGGTGGCATATAACCAGTCCCAATGGATGGAATCAAACGCCTTGGTAGCCTTCAATGAGGCCACTGTGCACTGCCCCGCCCTGTCATTAGTACAGTTAATACTGTGGTGCAATATTCTCAGATTCACAGCTATACTCCTCCCAGGGATGTATACCGTTTGGTTCTGGTGGACCAGTACTGGTATCGCTTTCCTAAGCCTGTTCGCCAGGAGCGCCGGAATTATCTTGCTATCCTGATTTAATAGGGACAAAGGTCTGTAGGCGCTACGATCTGTGTCTTCTTTGTGTGGTTTGAGGAGTGGGATTATCACTGCTTCGCGCAGGTTTCCCGGGAGGATACCCAGGTCATATGCTTCATTGTATACCCTGGCTAGTAATGTGCCAACGTATCTACATAAGCCTTATAAAACTCCCTTGGTAGCCTGTCCGTGCTGGGGCTTTTCCTGAAGGCAATGGTCTAATGATAACAATGACTTCCTCGGGGGTAACGGGCATCTATTCTCGGCAGAGTGATTAGGTCTAAAGTGTCTTGTAGCGCTTCATCTCTCGACCTACGTGGATCAGCGTACAGTTATTTATAATATTCAGAAAAAACCTTGTTTATACCCTCTTGTGTTTTTACCTCCTCTCGATCTCCGTTCTGGGTGGTGTGTATCGGTGATCTTGCCTTCTTGCCCTTATATAACCAAGCTAACATTCTCCCAGGTTTATCCTCTAGCGCATGACTTCTCTCTAGGTATCTCGCATAACTAAATTTACCCAGCTTTTCCCAGTGTGTTATACACGACTGCTGCAGTTTAATCTCCTCTTCCAGTTGGCCTACTGTAACTTCCCTCTGTCGTTTCAATTCCAATAACCTCCCTTCTGCATCGTTCAGGTTTTTAGTTATAGCTTTCTGTTCTCCCCCAACCCCCTCCCGCTGTGGCTATCATTTCACCTCTAATCACAACCTTGTATGTTTCCCAAATAGTGACTACTCGTTCTACACTGCCTTGGTTAATTTCTATAACATAGGCCGTGGTCTTTTTAATATGTTCTAGAAACTACTTATCTTGTAATGCCTCACTTCTCAATCTCCACGTGGCTATGGTCGGTCGAGGGGGTACAGCCCTCCACACTGCTAACATCGGGGCATGGTCCGACAAGACCCTTGCCTGGAATTCCGCTGCTACAAGTTTCCCCAAACATTCTTGAATCGTAAACAAATAATCAAGCCTTGTGTAGACTTTAGGAGGGGCAGACTAGTGGGAGTATTCCCTTTTATCGCTGTGTATTGACCTCCAAACGTCCACCTGCTGAAAGTGTTGTATGAGGGTGTTCAGGACCTTTGTCGGTGGGGCTGGCCTTTTATGCTTCGTGTTGGACCTATCAATAGTGGGATTCAGAGTACAATTAAAATCACCACCCCATATAACGGTCCCCACCCTATATGGGACCAGCCGCGAAACAGCGACCTGAAAAATATGTTAGCATCATGATTGGGTACGTAAGTGTTGACTATGCAAACCTCACGATTTTCCAGCATACCATGTAATATAGCCATCCTCCCCTCATCATTCGTCTTAGTGCCCAGTCTCCTGAATGGAATAGTGGGGTTTACCCATATCAAGACCCCTCTCGCATAAGTTGAATATGTAGAACCCCCCACCCCTCAAGAGCTTCCCAATTTCTTAAGTTTGTGTGCATTTAGGTGTGTTTCCTGCAGCAGAGCTGTCCCAAACTTTTGTCTTCTCAGGTACGCAAATACCCTCAACCTTTTAACATAGTTATTCAGACCTCTGATATTCCATGTCATAATTCTTATTCCTTCATCCATCATGTGCTATTCCCAAATCTTCAAGTGTGATATTACGACTGCTCCCCAATCTCCCCCGGACGGTGTGTAGCATTTTCTCTAGTATGACAGGCTCCCCCCAGCTCCCCCCACACCCTCCATCCCCTTCCTTTCCAACATGTAACAAAACTTCCCCTAACTTTAACTGTCCAGCAATGCACTGCATGCTTAGACTCTTCCTGCGTCCGCTCCTCGGAAAACCCAGTAAGCCAGGACTCCTAGTGCCCAGCAGGTGGGCACATTAGCGCACCCTGAAACCAAAAAGAAAGGATATAGGGTGGTTGGTGGTCTCCTCTCCTGCGTCTTTTGTTCAGTATCTTGGCATCAGAGTTATCACTTTCTTAAGTAGTCTCACTATTGTCAGACATGGTAAGTCCTTCAATTTCTCGCTGTCCAAGCTGTTCCGGGCGTCCCATATCCGTGCAGGGCATTCCACCCCTATCTCCCTCGTATGTTCACTCCTCAAGTGGTGGGACCTTAGCATTGTCCATCCAATCATGTGTGTCCAAAGACTTCTCAAAAGAACAAGGCCTTTCCGTTGTGAATAATTTTAAACTTGGTCGGTTATGTCAGCATATATTTAACTCCGGCCTTTTTTAGTCTCACTTTCGTGGCGATGAATTGTGCACATTTTTTTTGTACCTGAAAGGTGTAGTCCGGGTGTTTAGCCAGTTTCGCTGAGGCCCTCTGTATATAGCCCCCATTCCTGTCGAATGCTAGGATATTTTCTTTGTTGAGGACCTTTGCTATTATGGGCCTTGGCGGGGCACCTGGTGGTGGTTTTCTCGCCAAGGAGGGGTGAGCTTGTTCGATGGTGAACCCCTGAGTCAAGTTCACAGCTCCTGTAACAACATATTTTCCACATAATAGGTGGGGTCAGCCCCCTCCATTCCAGGCCGACGATCCTTATGTTGTTTCGCCGTGCCCGGCCTTCCACGTCTTCTGCCCTGTCCTCTAGCAGCTTCACCTTCTGTCGCAATAGGTCTACTTCCTTGGACATCTTCTTTTTATCAGTGGTGTTTTCTTTCACCTGCTTCTCCAGCTTGGATGTGCGCTCCGCTAGCCCCTGGACATCCTGCTGTAGCAGGCTGACGTCAATACTCACCTCATCGGTCTTCGCTTCTATCGTGGGCTGCGTAGCTGCTGTAGCATTAAGGATCATCTGATGTCTGTGGTCTGCGTCGTCCTTTTGACTCTTGGTTTGTCCTTTTTCACCGTGGTAATCTGTGGCCACCTCTGTGCCCTCCGAGCCCTTTGCAAAGGCTTCCATGGTGATCTGCTTGCCTTTTCCTTTATTGCCTTTGCCTGCCATCAGTTCCGTTTTTGTCTCACACCCCTTCGTCACTGTAGGACCGTCTCAAAGTTGTACCTATCAGAACCTGCTCCTAAGGCACCTTGCAGGAGATCTCCCTGTGCGTTCTGGTCAGCCGTGCTGTTTCCTTCTGGGTGTAATCCCTCTGGTCAGCCATATATTTATGTTCAGGGCAGGCCCTCTCTGGCTTATCTCCATGCCAGACTTCTAGTAAGTGCTGTGTGCACTCTTCTACCTAGAGGCTCTTCTGTGTCACTTCTAGCCCCAAGTACGCTTTACAATCCACTTCTGCCTTCCCAATGCTTCTCGTGGGGCAGTGTTTGTAGAGGGTTGACCTCCTTGGTGGACACTGCCACTGTAGCCTCCTTCTACTCCTTCTGCGCTATAAAACCTGCCCCTCTAGCTCCAAAACTGCACTACAGCGGCCTGCAGCTACTCCTTTTGGGTGCCCCGCCTTGCAATGTTCCTCCTTAGACTGTATCGTCAGTAGAGCAAGCAGGACCGACCCTCCCGTGTGGCATCCCACATTAACCCGTTGGCTGTGCCACAGCCATGACCCTGGAAACATCCACACTTTGCACCAATGAGATGTCCCCAGTATTATGGGTCTTCCTTCCCATACGTTCCACCACGTCTGCCTGTGCTATTCTGCGCCTTAGTGTTGCGGTCTGCTCTTTGCCACTGCTTTACTTCTGCCCAGCAGGATCTGGGTTTCCAAGGTCTTCAGAGCGTCCCCTCATAAGAAGGTTCTGCTTCAATGTGGTAGTACCCACAGTTCGAGGGGATTGGGTCCTCCGACGTATTCCATATCTTTGACAGTAATCGCCACAGCTGTGCTGCTTCGGAAAATTTTCTGCGTCTGCGTCCTGCGTCGATGACGTTGATGCGCCGTCCCCGAGGACCTCCTCCGACGGCCGACGTCACCAGATGTGATAGTAGGACGCACGACGCCCGTAGCCTCAGTTCTGTTTTTTCCGCGAACGTGTTCGCTTCGTGAATCTCAGTACGTCTCGACTCTTTGGAGTTCTGTTATATTCTATCTCGGTTCTTTGAACCTGTTCGGTTTTTGTGGAAAGCCTGTTTGTGACGATGTCTACCTCGTCTTCAACCCCGCGTCCAGGCTTCAAGAAATGCAGGGACTGTGGGTCCAAGATGTCGGTAACGGACTCGCACGACGCCAGCCTCTGGTGCCTCGGGGAGGCCCACGACACGGACGGCTGTGTCGACTGCCAGTCGCTCACGGCCAAGGCCTTGCGGGAGCGCAAGAAGAAGTTGTCAGCAGGTAGGGTGTCTTAGCCCAGGAAGTCGAGGTCTGCGGGGCTTTCGACGGATCATTCGAGAGGCCACTCTCCGCGTCATCGTCGGAGGTCCAGTGGGGGTCTCCTTCCAGGAGTCGGTCTCGTCACTCCTCTGCCTCTTCGAGGCATTCCCGGAAGCGCCAGCATCAGTCGCCTTCCCCATCCTCTTCTGAGGACTCCGCTCGTCGGCGGGTCGCTTATCCCACCATGCAAGCGACACCGGAGGAATGGGCTTCCTTCGGGAAGAAGATGTTGGCGATTCTTGAATCGCAGGGCACTGGTTCGTGCGTGCCTCCTAGTGGGATCGGTTGTGATCGGTCGAGAGACACCGCACATGCCTTCGGGCTCGAGTGGTTGGCACGGTTCGCGGGAAAGGTCCCGCTCGGACAAGGGCAACCGTTCTCGCCATGCCCGTTCCAGGTCCCGGTCCTCGAGGCGCTCGAGATCGCGTGATCCTGTGCCGTCTTCGAGGAAGACATCGACGCCTGTGGCGCTGAGGTCGTCGACGACCTCTCTCGAGGCTCCGCTTTCGAGGGGGTCGTCGACGCTGTTGGCGCTGCGGCTGACGTCGACGCCGATTCACTCGACGCCGATTCTCTCGCCGCTGACTCGTTCGGCGCCCTCGACGCCTTTCGAGGTGGTGGTGTCGGAGGGGCCCCGTGACACGGGGGTAGCCCCTAGAAAGGCTCTGGCTAAGGTCAGGCATAGCTTTGGTCCCCAGGTGTCTTCCTCTCACCGCCTGGAGTACATTTCAGAGGGTGATGAGGGCTCTGATGAGGGCTTGGTTCCGGTAACGGTGCCTGATGAGCTTCTCTCAGGCCATAGCCACTTTGGTGACCTGAGGCAGTCAGTGTATGATGCCAGTGGACTGGACACCTCTCCGGAGGTGGAGTTTTGTAGGCCGGAGCCTGGCACTCATGCCGATTCTTCGTACCAGCGCCTTATGTCTCGGGTCACCGAGTACTTGGGATGGTCGGCTCCCCCAGGGGAGTTTGTTCAGGATGATCTCGCGGACATCCTTGATTTTGGTCCCCCCCACTGACCCGGTACTGCCGTTTAATATGGCTCTGCAGAGAAGGGGGGCGGCGGCTTGGACTGCTCCGGAGAGTCTCCTGGCAGTGGGCAAGTCTTTGTCGCGAAAATACAGTGCAGCCAGTAGCGACCCCTGCTACTTGTCCAAGCACCCCACTCCGGAGAGTTTGGTGGTGCAGGCGGCTACGGCCCCAGCAAAGCAGGTGTCGTATCCTACCAACCCTCCGGATAGGGACGGCAAACGTTTTGATGGCTGGGCGAAGAAAGTGTTTTCTTCAGGGGGTATGGCGCTTCAGGCGGCCAACTCCGTATGTGCCTTGTCTCGTTTCACACACACTCTGTGGAACTGTGTTGCATTAGCGGCTGAACATATTCCCGAAGGGGACGAACGGGATGGTTTCCTTGCTTTGGTTCAGGATGGCAAGGATGCCATGTGTGAGGCCGTTTAGTCGGGTTTGGACATGACGGATTGTGTCAGCCGGTCCATGGCGGCAAGCACCGTAATACGCAGGTTTGCGTGGTTACGGAAGTTGGGGTTCGCTCCTGATGTGCAGTCCCGGCTCCTCAACATGTCCTTTGACAGTGAACATCTTTTTGGCAGCAGGCCAAACGAGAGTCTTGAGAGGTTGCAGAACTCCAAAGCTGCAGCGAAGTCGTTGGGCGCTGCAGTTCAACAACCTCCGCCTTTTTGTCCTAGGGGACAACAATGGAGGGGAGGTTCCTTTCGCTATTACTCGTGCTTCAGTAAAGCGAGAGGAGCTGTCAATCAAAGAGGCCACCGTAAGAGTGCCAAAGGTGGAAAACAGGGTACTCGAGGTGCCAAGGCCGCTCGGGCAGTTGCCTCTTTGCCCTCAGGCAAAGCCGCAGCCGCTACCACTCAGTCATGAGGCCAGGTCCTATGGTTTGCCGGTTGGGGGAAGGCTGGCGCAGCATCTTGTAGAGTGGTGTGCCATTACTTCAGATGTGTGGGTTCTGGAGATCTTAACCCACGGCTACTGTCTTACCTTTCTGGAGAGGCCTCACGACAATCCACCTGGGAACCTCTCTTTGAAGAGTCTGGATCCACTCCTTAAGCAGGAAATTCAAGCCCTGCTGGAGAAAGGCGCCATATAACTAGTGCCTGTAGCAGAGAGGAACAAGGGATGGTATTCCCCTTATTTTTTGATTTCGAAGAAAGACTGGGGATTGAGACCCATCATGGACTTGCGCGGTTTGAACAAACTCCTCAGGACGGACAAGTTCAAGATGGTTACTCTCTCTCAAGTCCTCCAGGCCCTTCAACTTCAGGACTGGTTGGGGTCTCTCGACCTCAAGGACGCTTACTTCCATGTGCCGATCCATCCCAAGCACAAGAAGTACCTGAGGTTCGCGGTTGGTGACTCGCACTTTCAGTTTCGGGTCCTGCCGTTCGGATTGATCTCCCCAAGGGTTTTCACCAAGCTCATGGTGGTGGTGGCAGCGCATCTCAGGAAAGGGGGATTCACGTCTACCCCTATCTGGACGATTGGTTGATCAGGGGGAGCTCTCCCGAGCAAGTCCTGGATCATCTGTCCGTCACCTGCCACTCCCTTCACAAGCTGGGCTTCTCCCTCAATTTAAAGAAGTCCCATTTGACGCCAACACAGCGGCTCCAGTACATCGGAGCAGTGCTCGACACATCCCTGGGGCTGTGTTTCCCTCCCCAGGTGAGGGCTCTTCACATTCAGCAGATGGTGCACAAGTTTCAACTTGCCCAGACGTTCCTGGCGTTCGAGTTCTTGAGGTTGCTCGGCCTCATGGCATCCTGCATTCTTCTGGTGCCAGTGGCTCGTCTGCGGATGATCTCTTTGCAGTGGGCACTCAAGCTCCAGTGGTCTCAGAGTATCCTGTTTTCCACCTCTGGCACTCTTACCTTTTCTGGTGCCAGGTTGGGATTTGAATCTTGTTCTTAAGATTCTTATGGGTGCTCCATTTGAGCCTTCGCATTCTTGCCCTTTGAGACTGTTAACTCTGAAAACTGTGTTTTTGGTTGCGGTTACTTCCGCTCGCAGAGTGAGTGAGTTACAGGCACTTTCAGTTAAGCCACCCATCACTGTGTTTCATAAGGACAGGGTTGTCCTTCGAGTTCATCCTTCCTTTCTTCCGAAGGTGGTTTCTGAATTTCATTTGGGCCAGAAGGTTGTTCTTCCGGCATTCTATCCTCCTCCACATCCTGATAAGGAAGAGGAGAGGCTCCATAGGCTTGATCCTAGGAGAGCGTTGAGCTTTTATATTTCACACATGTCCCGGGTCATAGTGGACGATCAACTCTTCATTGGTTACGCTGGAAAGCGTTTGGGACAAGCTGTGACGAAACAGACTGGATTATTTTGGCTATCTTCGAGTGTTACCGGTTGGCGGGAAAGGACCCACCGGCTGTCTTGCGGGCCCATTCTACTAGGGGTATGGCTGCATCTACTGCCCTGCAGAGGGGTGTTCCTATTCGTAACATCTGTGATGCAGCCACCTGGGCTTCTGTACATACCTTTGTACGTCACTACTCCCTCGATTCCATCCGAGGACAGGATCTGGCCTTTGGCAAGGCAGTCCTTTATTCCGCAATTGGATTGGGCATGCTTAATTTGTATTCTAAATTCTTTCCCCACCTCCTTGCTTTGGTACTGCTTTGGGAGTCTGTCAAAGATATGGAATACGTCGCAGGACCCAATCCCTCGAAGAACAAGTTATTCTCCTACCTGGTAACGTTCTTTCGATGGGAGGGTCCGACGACATATTCCATATCGCTCCCACCCTACCTTCCCCGCTGCAGAATTTCTTATGCGATTGCAGCTTACGTTTCCGCAAGGCCTTGTTTGTCTGACTGGCAGCAGACTGGTGTCACACGTGCTGGGGGAAAAAACTACAACTGAGGCTACGGGCGTCGTGCGTCCTACTTATCACATCGGGTGACGTCGGCCGTCGGAGGAGGTCCTCGGGGACGGCGCATCAACGTCATCGACGCAGACGCCGAAAATTTTCCAAAGCAGCACGGTTGTGGTGATTACTGTCAAAGATATGGAATACGACGTCGGACCCTCCCATCGAAAGAACGTTACCAGGTAAGAGAGTAACTTGTTCTTCTGGTGCAAACCAGCCATGCCCAAACGGATACCTCCAGCCTTGCAACTGGGGCACTGGAGTCTATCCACTCTTGCACATCCAATTCGTTTGGATCACACCGCAGACGCAATCCTGTCTTCTGCAGCTCTCTCATGATGCGTGCACCGGGAGGCACGATGGCTTCCCATGTCTCAACAAGGAGACTCTCACCTCACGGCGCCTACCGTTCCGGATTCAATCCTCCCCAGTCAGCTTGCAGCTCCGCCTTTAACTCCTCACTCAGTTCAACCTCTGTATCCGCAGCCTGAGGCCGCCCGCCCACCCCCCCAATGCGCTCGCTGTCACCGGAGTGCCTACGCAATCATACTGGCCCATTACAGTTAGGCTGCTTTCCACATTGTCGCCGTGTGTATTCTGCGCTGTCTGTGGGTCTTATCGCTCACCTCCCGTGGGGACCGCCGTATAGTTCAGCAGTCTGCTTTTTGCTGCGAGTATCGCTCACGCTGCAGGGCACCAGCCTCCTTCTGCTGTAGCTGCATAGCAGCAGCGCCGCTCCAAGTCTCCCAGCCTGCCGTGTCATCTCGCTTCCCTCTGTTACAGTCTTACTTCATAAATTGACCTCGGCCGCAGGCCCGCTGCCAAGCAGTAAGCTGGAGCACGCAAGTACCCAGCCGGGCTTCGCAATCCTCCGTGTGAACCTCAGTTGCAAGGCAATCCTTTGTCTGCACCGGTCATCTGGTTTCAATTTGTTTCCATCAGGATACAATCTTGCCATTTACCCGTTCTCTGGACATTCTCTCCGTCAAGCCTCCAATCTGCACATGAATTCACCCGGCACATTCATACATCCATTCTTCCGTCTGTGAGCACCAGCACTCTATCTATACTCAGTCTTTTTGTAGGATCTTCACGGATCTGCAGGAATCATGGAGGAGACACGTCCTACTCCATGGCCTCTTAGCCACGCCCCCAACCGTGCAGCCATATTATGTGTAAGTAACTAATACGTGTGGAAGGCGACATATACCTTAAAGATACTAGAGTGAGGCATTAATGATAGCAGCAACTAGATTAATGGATTGCATTTGGATTGTTTCAATGCCATTATACAGTCCAACATAATAGTACGAACATGCAGGAAAGGGACAAGAGTGTCTAGTGAAGTGTGAAGAAAATAAACAACTTGGTGTTTAGATATTAAACTCACTGTCAAGTAAGTAGCGAAGCAGTGGAAAGTGTACCATAGGCATATTTTAACAACTAAGTGATGATGTATATGTGTAGATTGTTTGTTTTTTTCCACCCAGCTAGTTGGTCGCCTTACGTGTAGATATATTGCAAAAACGTATAACTTATTGTCCCACGACCGCTGGTCGTTTTAGTCTTCGGCCACCTTCTGCGACGCCTGTTGTGAATCCCTGAGCCGGAGACGTCTATAACTTTCAGCGACTGGTGCTTCGATTGACGCTGCCGACCGCGTGGCCTCAGCCCTCCGGCCAGGCCTACACAGTAGGGAGAGTGGGGCTCTGGGGTTTGATTCTTTAAAAATGCATTTCCTTTTCCCCTCTCTTTTCCCTTCTTGGCTGGCTGCTGCCCTTTACCTCTACTATGCAGAGGACTCCATTTAAGTTTTGTCCGTCCTGTAACGGAAAGTATCCTTGGAAGGACACTCACCGAAAGTGTAACAAGTGTCTACCTCATGATCACAACGAGCAAACCTGCAAGTCTTCCGAAGTTTTTCACCCATAGACGCTAGAAGA
Source organism: Ambystoma mexicanum (assembly GCF_040938575.1). Taxonomy (NCBI): domain Eukaryota; kingdom Metazoa; phylum Chordata; class Amphibia; order Caudata; family Ambystomatidae; genus Ambystoma; species Ambystoma mexicanum. Next base: position 412,539,922 of record NC_090934.1, on the reverse strand, counting down.
TTGGCGGACGAAGTGGTGGGCAGCCTACGCCGTGCAGCAGGCCACGAGTTGTTACCCCATCCGCAATCTCGATTGATGAGGATTCTAGCAGCAGCCATTGCTCCGATGTGGAGGCCATAGACCTTTCCGCGGAACCGTCTGGTTCCTAGTTGCCCGACCCCGACAGGCAGGCCGCCGGCACTGTTATGGGGAGATCACACCTCAGCTACAGGTGCACACCCGCACCACAACAAGATAAGCACACAACCCCACTGACTCCCTCGATGGAAACGTCGAGGAAGCAACAGGCATCAACAGGCCCACCAAAGGGTTCGACGGTGCCTACCGATACTCACAAACGGCCGCCCTCCCCGCATCTGTCATTGCGGGCATGCGTCAGAGTATTCCTAACATAAGGGCACCTCTGTTAAAAGACATGAGCATGTCAACGCCTAAGGTTTCGGCGGTCCCAAAAACCTTGACAGCGCATACAGGCGCGTCGAAATCTCTCCCTAATACGCCGGAGCTACGCGAGAGTCTCGCAGACATAATTTTGGTGGCGAATAAGACTGAAAAGCTCATCCACTCATCGAGCAGAGTATTTAGAAGGTTCCCAGCACCTCTCTCAGACTTTGTCTGACAAGGCCCTTCCCTCTCAGGACCCCTTTTTCCCCTGAAGGGACTTTCCCTCCTCCTGACCCCTCTGGTTCATCCAAATGGTCCAGAGTGAGGTTTGAAAGTTGTATGAGTATATTGTCAAAGTTTGTAGATTTCTCTGGTAAATGTTTCACCGCTAAGCGACCTGGGGTGGGGGGGGGGGGGTGGGGAGATTCCTGCCCTTTTGCCCAAAGTGCAAAAGCTCTCCACCCAAACCCCACAGGAAGATGATTTGGAATTCTCAGAACCTGAAGAGGTCTATGAGGATCTTTATGACCAACTTGACAAACCTTTTGGGCAGGACACATCTGACCCTTGTCCAGAGTGGAGTCAAGATGCTTTGTGAGGAAGCACCCTGGCCTTCCCCCATTCATAAACCTGACCCAAATGCCATGTCTCGATCCTCCCTCCTCGCCTCCGCAAAGACAAACTTCACCTGTAGATATCAAATGGCATTTAATGCAATCCTGAAAAGTGCTACAGATCATTTCCTGATTGCCATACAGGAAATTGCACAAGATACTGACTTTGTGGAGGACATCCTGAAGGAGAAACAACCCGCAAGTCAGTCTATACCCCTGCGCTTCTTGATGGAACTCGGCATCACACCTTCTTTGCTGTCCCCTTCTTTAACAAGGGCCGTCAATCCTCGGTTCAAAAAATTGTTCCGCCCCTCCCCTTCTGACCCATTATACATCTGGAAGCATGCCACTCCGGGCTCCCTTGTAGTCACTACTACCAGGAAAAGGGCCGGGGTACCATTGTCCACTTCAAAACAGCCCCCGGATTAGGACTGTAAAAAGCTGTACACCCTAGGCAAACACATTACCCCTTCAGCTGCATATTCCACGAGAATTGCTAATAACACTACACTTTTTGCAAGCCATAGTGACGCACAGTGGAACGTACTTCAGGAGGATCTCCAAGAAGTCCCAGAACCGGTACGATCACGCCTGCTGTCACCCATAACATCCTAATGAACACGCTGGATGCAGCTGAAATGGCAGGGCGGACCCTGGCTCAGGGTACTCTTCTTAAAAGGCACGCCTGGCTCAATAACTCAGGGTTTAAGCTGGAAACCAAGGCCTCGCTCATGAACAAACCAGCGGAAGACACAAACGTTTTTGGGAAGGTGATGGATGATACTTTACAAACAGCAAAGAAGGAGCACAAGATTATCAAGTCTTTTAATCGGATCACTGCTCACCCCTGCCAACAACGGGGAGGTAACTCTCGCTGCTCCTTTTGGGGGCAATCTTTTTCTCATAACCCACATAATCAGTATGGTACAGGGGGTTCAACATGGTCCTCTGGACAGGGTGCAGCTGGCACCGGTCAATTCCTGCCGTGGGGTCAGCAAAGAGACAAAGGCTGCTCGGCCATACTACCAACCTGTGTAGTACATACTTATACCAAAGGTTGGGTTACTATTGCCAGGAGGACAAGGTTGTTGTAGTGCACCCAAAGGGTACTGCACCAAATCTTGCCTAACAATGTCCCAGAAGAAAGTTTTGTGGTGGAAAATACCTGTAATCAAGGCTTTTATGGAGGGGGTTAAAAAAACGTCATCCCCCTATCTCCAACCCAGCTCCCAGATGGGAACTGAATGTTGTACTAACTAGACTAATGGGACCTCCCTTTGAACCTATGTATAAGGCTAGCCTTAAGGCACTTACTTACAAGACCGCCTTCCTAGTGGTAGTTAAATCAAGAAGGAGAGTTAGTGAACTGCAGGCCCTTTCAGTTCAAGACCCATTTGTCACGATTCACAAAGATTTGGTGGTTTTTACCTACATTTATTTCAAAGTTCCATGTGAACCAATAAATAGAACTAACCACCTTCTTTCAGAACTCCTTTAACGTGGCAGAAAGAAGCCTCCACACACTTGATGTGAGGAGAGGAGTGATATACTATCTGGAAAAAACTAAACCACTAAGAAAGACGAACCTGTTTTTTGTTTCAATGGCGGCTGGTAGAGAAGGGGACCCTTTCTCTAAATCCGCCATTTCAAAGTGGATCGTAAACTGCATCACACTGTGTTACGCACTTACCAAGAGAGATATGCCCTTCAAGCCTAGAGCACACTCTATTCTGGGCACTGGGGCTTCCATAGAATTCATTACTAATGTTCCTCTCAAGTCCATTTGTAAAGCAGCAACCTGGAGTTCTGTACACACCTTTACACAATATTACTGCCTAGATACACACTCTAGGTCTGATTCTCAGGTGGGAAAAGCAGTGCTAAGACATCACTTTGCTACTGTTCCTTCACACATCCCACCACCATCTCCGAGTACTGCTTTCTAGTCTATGAACAGTATGTGCAGATTAACAAGCCTCAGAAGATATGCATTACTTACCGTAATAGCGTTTCTGATGAATGTATCTGCTTATATTCACATGCAGCTACCCTTCCTCCCCTCTTGGAGCAGAACGAACATAGACATCTTAGTCCTTACTCTCTCTGTACTCACTCAAGATAGTCATAAGACTCCCTTGTGGCAGAAAAAACACAATCGGAGGGACCTCGACGCGTGAGGGATTTTGGGTACACTACACGTCACGTTAGGGATAGTGTTACAGGCACACCCATGTCGACGTCCCCTTTCGATCTTTGAAAGAAAAATGCAATACTCCACGATTGCCACTAGATGTCGGACTATATGCACAGCATGTGAATCTAAGCAGATACAATCATCAGAAATGCTATTACGGTAAGTAATGCATGTCACATCTTGATCTGTTTCAGATTTTTGATGCCATACAATGAGAATAGACTTCTGAATCTGAAGAATTGTATCCGTAAGTAAGTGGTCACTCCTTGAATGAGTAAGAATTTGTATTTATGATTATGATCTGATGAGACATTTGTCTTATCAGGTATTGTGGGTGCTATTATACACAGGCATGCGATACAGTCGCTACTAGCGAGTGAATTAATGAATGACAAAATAAAATTGTGGGCCTAGCATGTCAAGCTGTTGTGAGAATTTAGCTGGCAGGGTTTATCAGATTTATGGGAGTCTAGAGTGTGAAACCTTTGCAGGTGCGGTAGTTAAGCGAACTCGAATCGATGGGTATAAGATTGTGACGCTTAAACAAGTGCAGTTACGCGAATATTTTGAAACTGTCTTTGATGATTTTATGAGCTGTGGCTTGAATATATACTAGTAGGGTTTTATTTTAATGTGCCATACATTTTAACATAGCCCCTGAAGAAGTTTCAAGATGTATTCTGTGGCAGAGTAGCGAAACATGTAGGGCGTTCATAGTAGGGAAGTTATTTGAAACTAATTAGTTATTTGGTGCTATATTATCTCACTCAGTGATGTGTTTACAGTCCATGTTTACAAGCACAGGTACACTTTATTAGCACTGTGCACTTTATGGTCTCAGTACTGTAAAGTTGATTTTAAACTTTTGTACTTATGTGTAATGTCTGATGTGTGTGGCTAGTATATATATATATATATTTCGAAGGGATTGTGTCCTCCGACGTATTTCTTATCTTAGATAATTCGTCTCCGGCTTGCTGGCCTCGGAAATGTTTTCTCTGTACAGGGCGCTGCGCGTCGACGTCTGCCGAGTTGGTGTCGCTCGACAGCCACCATATCGGCGCCGACGTCACATGCCCATAAATAGCCACGCGCGGCGTCCGTTGCTCAGTTCTGTTTTTCCGCGCTTCGTGGGGCCTCGGAATATCGTTGCTCAGTTCAGTCAGGTAAACCTCTTACATTTCCTCGATAAAACCAACTCGTACTTGATGGCTTCCTCATCCGAACCGACGACTCTGCGGTCCGGCTTCAAAAAATGTTGAAACTGCAGAAAGGAAATGTCGCTAACGGATCCTCACAGGATCTGTTTGTGGTGCTTGGGAGCCGAGCACCATTGTTCGGAGTGTGAGGACTGCATGTCCATGAAGGCGAAAGCCTTGAAGGAGCGCAATGGGAAGCTCGAGAGAGGTAAGTCAGTCAAAACCTCCTCTAACGTTTCTTCGGCCGAGTCGAGGCATTCGTCTCCTCCCATTCTAGGTCTCGAAGTAGCTCCCACCACTCGTCGAGATCTAGACACTCAAAAAAGAGATGTCGAAAATCCCTTTCCTGGTCATCTTCTGTTTCCCCAGAAAGGGTCTCCTGTCCCACAAAACACAGCTCTCGGGCTGAGTGGGAGGAATTCAGGAAAAAGATGCTAAGCGTCTTCGAGAAAGCGGCCTCGACCCCCTCGAAGACAGCTGAGGGTGATACCCTGGGTGAAAAACCCAAAAAATCGAAACGCCGCGAGTCGTTGCACCCGGCGAAAGAGTCCACCCGAGAGCGCCACAGGCCATCGGGTAGGAAGGCAGCATCTTCGTCGTCGAAAGTCCCTGCGACTCATGGATCGGCGCCATCGACGCCGTTATCGAAGGTTTCTTCGACGCATCGGTCGATCGAATCGACGCCAACATTGACGCTGATAAAAGAAAAAACCACGGCTACCTCACAGCCAACGGTTATACCCAGAGCCTCCAGAACGACGCTGAGAACGTCGTCGACATCCTCGAGCAGGATCCCGATCCTCTTGAGTTCCTCAAGGCCTCTTCCAGTTTTCTCGACGCCTTTCTCGGCGCCTTCGAAGCCTTTTACATCGGCGTCAACGACATCGACCTTTTCTCGGCCAATAATGACAAGTTTGGCTCATTCTGCTTTAGAAATGGGTTTTACACCATTTCCGAGGTCCGAGTACCCCAGATTATCTTCAATCTATGAAGAAGGGGAGGATTCTGACCAAGAAAGACCCTTCGGGCTGCAGAGGACCACACCACCTGTTTCAGAGGATTTTACCTCTGAAGAAAGAAGGTTGAAAGACCTACAGGAATCCTTACATGAGGCAAGTGGGTTGGACACTTCCCCAGAAGTGGAATTTGTCAAACCAGACCCAGGAGAACATGCCGAAACCCCCTATAGGACCCTGATGGCAAGAATTATTGAATTCATGGGTTGGTCTGCGCCTTCACCTGTTTTTCAACAGGATGAACATACAGACATACTAGACAAAGGTCCACAGGAGGATCCTGTGGTCCCTTTCCATACAGCTTTACAAAGGAAGATTTCATCAAATTGGGAAACTCCTGAGGTTATCCGTGCAGTCAATAAAAAATTGTCAGCCAAGTATAGGGTAGCTGCGGCTGACCCTGAATATTTATCAAAACACCCGGCTCCAGAGATCCTGGTGGTTCAAGTGGCAACTTCATCAATCAGCAGATCCGCTTATCCTACTGTCCCACAGGACAGAGATGACAAAAGGTATGATTCTATGGCAAAAAAGTATTTTCTGCTTGCAGTATGGACAGTATGGAAGTCCATCAACGCCACTTGTACGCTCGCCAGGTTCAGTCACACACTGTGAGAGTGTGCTTCATCCGCGGCTGACTGCATACCGGAAGGAGATGAAAGGGAAGCCTTCCTTAACATCATTAAAGATGCCATGTGCGAATCTCTTCAAACTGGCATCGATTCCGCTGACAGTATCAGTAGGGCCATGGCGGCAAGTACTACAATCCGCAGGCATGCGTGGTTACGAAAGTCTGGCTTTGCTCCAGATGTACAGGTCAGACCTTTGAATATGCCCTTTGACGGCTCTTCTTTATTCGGTAAAAAGGCTGATGATAGTCTGGAAAAGTTGCAAACATCTAAAGCAGCAGCAAAATCTTTAGGAGCTGCAATCCGCCAAACTCCTTTTCGCCCCTCAGGAACCTCTGTGAGAGGAAAGTTCTTTCACTATTATTCCGCATTCGGGAAAGGCAGAGGACAGTCGGCTCAAAGAGGGCAAAGGAGATCCACCTGAGGTGGACGGGTCAAAAGTACTAAGGCCGCAGCAGCAGCAGGTGCCTCTTTACCCTTGGCATCTGTATCAGCCGCCCCCAAACCACTCTGAGGTCTTTCCACACAAAACACCTGTAGGGGGCAGGTTAACTCGCCATCTGACGGAATGGCAGGCTATTACGTCAGATGCTTGGGCATTGGAGACAGTTGCCCAAGGTTACTGCCTACCCTTTCTACGCACCCCTCAGAGTCATCCACCGGGGCACAGCTCTCTAAAAGTTCCAGATCCGCTCCTCTTGCAGGAAATTGTAGACCTGCTAGAGAAAGGTGCCATAGAACCGGTACCTGTAGCGGAGAGGAACAAGGGCTGGTACTCCCCCCCCCTACTTTCTCATACCAAAGGAGGACGGAGGACTGAGACCCATCTTGGGCTTACGAGAATTGAACAAGTTCCTCAGGAAGGACAAGTTCAAGATGGTAACTCTCTCTCAGATCCTTCAGGCCCTCCAGATCCAGGACTGGCTTGTATCTCTGGACCTCCAGGATGCTTATTTCCATGTTCCAATCCATCTCAAACACAGGAGATACCTGAGGTTCGCAATTGGCGGCTCTCATTATCAATTTCGAGCTCTGCCATTTGGGCTGATCTCCGCCCCGAGGGTCTTCACCAAGCAAATGTCGGTAGTGGCTGCAAGTCTAAGGAGGGAATGGATCCACGTCTATCCCTACCTGGACGATTGGCTGATCAGAGCTGTATCTTCTGAACAAGCTCAGATTCAGCTAGATTATGTCTGCCACTTCCTTCACAAACTCAGCTTCTCCCTCAATTTAAAGAAGTCACAGATGATACCATCACAGAGACTCCAGTTCATCGGAGCGGTCCTTGACACTTCCCGGGGAAAAGCCTCGCCACCAGAGGTGAGGGCTCAAGATATTCTGCAGATGGTCAACAAGTTCCAAAATGCCCAACGTCTCCCAGCCTTCGACTTTTTGAGGTTGCTAGGCCTCATGGCATCCTGCATTTTCCTTGTGCCAGAGACTCGCCTGAGAATGAGATCTCTCCAGTGGGCACTAAGAAGCCAGTGGTCACAATACTCAGGAAGAATGACAGATCTCCTCCGGATTCCGGACAAGGTAGCCCACGACCTTCAATGGTGGGCCTATCCAGAGAACATCTTGAAAGGAGAACTGTTTTGGCAACCATGGCCGGAGATAACAGTAGTCACAGACGCCTCACTCACGGGGTGGGGAGCCCATGCCAACGACTTGACCATCAGCGGTCGTTGGTCTCCATCGGAGTCCAGACTACACATCAACCTATTAGAGCTGAGAGCTATCAGACTAGCGCTGAAAGCTTTCCTGCCTTCAGTACAGGGGAGAAATGTCCTGATAATGACGGACAACACGGTAGCCATGCACTACCTCAACAAAAGAGGAGGTGTAGGGTTGCTGCCACTGTGCAGATAGGCAATGCAGCTCTGGTTTTGGGCAATTCAGGAAGGAATCTCTCTATCGGCAGTCCACCTAGCCAGAGAGAAGAACTTGACAGCGGATGCTCTGAGCAGGCAGAGCACAGTCTCCCACGAGTGGGAGCTGGCTCAGGAAGTCCTTCAAGAGATCTTCGCCCTTTGGGGAACCCCTCAGGTGGATCTGTTAGCCACCAGCACCAACAGGAAGTGTGATCTGTTCTGTTCAAGGGAATTTCCCCCAAGGGGAGCTCTAGGGGACGCGTTCATAGTGGATTGGGAGTTTCCACTCCTTTACGCGTTTCCACCAGTCCCTGTTATTCCTCAAATGATAAGGAGGTTGAGAAGATTCCGGAAAACCATGATCCTAATTGCCCAGGACTGGACCAGGAGAACGTGTTACCCGGACCTTCTGGATATGTCCACCTGCCCTCCAATCTGTCTTCCACTCAAAGAGAATCATCTCTCGCAGAAGGGAGGTCAGGTTCTCCATCCAGACATCAGAACCCTCAACCTTCACGCTTGGCTTCTGAAAGGTTGAGGTACAAGGATTGGGACCTTCCTGATGACGTCATGGAGGTGTTGCTTTCGGCCAGAAGGCCAGCAACAAAGTCTTTATACCGCTGCCGTTGGAACAAATTTTGCAGCTTCTGTAGAGAGGACAATATCGACCCTTTTTCATGTGGTACACCAACGGTGTTATCGTTTCTACTCTACCTGGCAAACTCAGTTCTTCAAGTTGGCACTGTAAAAGGCTATCTCGCAGCGCTATCAATCTTCAAGCGCACTGCGGAGGAACCATCGTATTTCAAACTACCCTTAGTAATACAATTTCTCAAGGGATTAACTAATGTTTATCCTCCAAGACCATTCCAAGTTCCCTTATGGGACTTAAATTTAGTCTTAAATTTCCTAATGGGTACTCCCTTCGAACCACTCCACTCTTGTTCGCTGAGATTTCTCACTCTTAAAACTGTCCTATTAGTAGCACTAACATCTGCTAGGAGGGTGAGCGAATTACAAGCTCTATCTTGTAAACCCCCCATACAATTTTCCATGAGGACAAATTTGTCCTACAGGTGAAGCCTAATTTCCTCCCAAAGGTGGTTTCTGAATTTCACATTACACAGAAGATTACCTTACCTTTGTTCTACCCTCCTCCCCATCCGGGGAAAGAGGAAGAAAGGCTACATAGGCTGGACCCAAGGCGAGCTCTAAGCTTTTACATCAGCAGACTGGCTAGGATTAGGCAAGCAGACCAACTGTAGGCTACTCAGGTCACAAGTTGGGACTACCCATAACAAAACAGACTATTTCCAGGTGGATTATTTTGGCCATTCTGGAATGTTACAAACTGGCAGGGAAAGACCCCCCCCCCCCCAGAATCTTAGGGCTCATTCAACCAGGGGTATTGCAGCCTCTTCGGCCCTCCAAAGAGGGGTACCGGTCCGAGACATATGTGCGGCTGCCACTTGGTCGTCCGCACATACATTCACAAGATTTTACAACCTGGATTCCTCCGCTAGTCAAGAGACAAGATTTGGCAAAGCCGTATTACATTCGGTTCACACGGCGGACGTCGACGCACAGCGCCCTCTACAGAGAAACATTTTCCGAGGCCTGCAAGCTGGAGACGAATTATCTAAGATAAGGAATACGTCGGAGGAACATCCGTTACCAGGTAAGAAGTAACTTGTTCTTTTTTTATATAGACCCTTTGTCTGGCGCATTTCCCTAGTTAGAAATTGTTGAATGGAAAATGTTACAAATTAATGCTGACTATTGAGTATATAGAAACTGTTAGGTCATACTTAAATGTCTATATGCATTAGCAACTAAGGAGGTTTTGGTATTTACATGTTAGTATACCAGGGAAAACCTACCCGCTGCTTTAACAAGTACTCTGGTGTGTCTCCGAATTGTCTTTGTGGTAGGAGAGTATGCCAGGCAAAGCCAAGAGGGTGAAGTTAACTACAGTGAATCTGAAAAGGAACCTGGCAGGGGAGTATACCAGGTGTTTTGCGATTCTGGTCCCTGCACCCACATTTTATCAAGAAACTATATGAAAGAACTTGGCTGGGGTGTATAGCAGTTGTTGTGCGAGACAGAGTATTCCAAGGAAGATCCATGCCCTTGGGACATTTGGATTACATTGAATGTGAGATCTACTAAGGGAAGGGAGGCACTTTCTCAGGAATACGTTGCAACTGCAAGAGGGGAGTTATCCTCTTGAGCTACAAATAATTTGGTTATTCTTTTGTCCCCTTTTTTTTTGGTGAAAAGAAACCTGGAGAAGGGAGAGAGTCCCTGAAACTGTGAACATTATTCATTTGGAAATGTTGGATTCATGCCTTTTTGTGCACTTTGCAAGTTAGTGACATTTCACTTGGCACCTTAAAGTTAGTTTTAGAGTGCAAAGGCTAGCATAAGAGTTTGGAGACAGGACATTTTTGCTTTGGGCATCTTGACACACGGCAGGCCCTTAGTGTTTTGGTTGAGGTAGAGAAATACCTCTTGGGTTAGGGACAGTGAGGCATTTTCCAACCGCATTTTCATTTAATAAAGGTTTATGGCAAACACTGTGAGTCTTCTGTGTCCGCATCTCATTCCTGGTTCATCACAGTGACTAAGGCATTTTTTAAGTCCTACTCTTGGTCATTTTGTTTTAGGCCCACCCTTTACTTTGTGGGAACCATTAGGCTGACCTAAAATGGGCTTTGTGCACACATGGGTTCACTCTTCACCGAGCACTGCATTCTCTGTTGTGGTTTGTACTGGTTTAGACTGGTTCCCGGCCCCACTAGTAGAGCAGGGTTTGCACAAATAGAAGTCTTGGGTGAACCACAATAGAGGTGGCCTGCAACACTCCACAACTCCAGGACCAAGGGGGGATGCCAGTTATAGACAAATTGTATGGGTGGAGGATCTCAGTGTTCAGCAGTTTTTAGTGCCAGGCAGATTGCTAGGGACCAAGACATTTCTGTCTGATTGATGTGTGATTTAGAGGACTGCACGTATGTGAATGTGTATGTCTGTGCATTTCTCAATTCTGCTGTCTTCTTACCTGACTTGCTGGAGGAGTTGCACGAAGCTGGGTTGCTGAATTTTAGCATCAGGTTTAGCCATTTTAGCTGAGCCCTGAGAGTTTTATCTCTTGCTCCAGTTTTTTGACTACTGGCTGCGATTCCGGGGCTGTTCCTTGTTGTCCTCTTGATCCTCCTCGCTAGATGGACTGGTTGTCTTATGCTAGGATTATTTCTGGGACGTTTGAACAGTCTTCCCATTTTGTCCTTGAGGATCTAGCGCCTCGTGGTAGGAAGCCTCTGTTGTTTGAAAGGGTCCTGAGAGACCACTTTCCTGCATTTTCATCTGAGCTATCTTGGATCGCTTAACTATTTCCCCCATTGTGGGACACTTCTGTTGGCTGGCATGCCACATGTGACCTTTGCACTGTTTATTCTGCTCATTTGGGTTCCCAAGCCTTCCTGCTGCTTTCTTTTTTGGTTTCCGCTCTGGGTGGCGGCTACAATGCTGTGAAGGCTGCACATTCTTCTTCTGGGTTCTCTGGGTCATTGGTGGTATACGGTGCAAATTCCTGGCTACTGGATCCTGTGACTTGTATTCACCAAGTTGTTTAGCCGTTCTTGAGTCATTGGATTCTTGGGTTATTCTTTGGATTGCCCCTCGGAGGTTCCCTGGGTCCAGGAGTTGTGGAGTGTTGCAGGCATCCTCCATTGGGGTTCGTCCATGACTTGGATTTGTGCAAATCCTGCTCTACTCCCTCTCTTTTCTGGTTGTCTGAGACTGGAGCTCTGAAAGGGGGGTTACCTTTGGCATCCCCTGGGGTAGGCTGTTGCCTTTTATGCACCTGTGGGGTAAAGCAAGTACTTGCTTGACTTCATAATATAACCATAGTTCTGCCTGTTGGATTTGTCCCATTGATTGCTATGGAGATCGTTTCACCTATTCTGAAAACTCCCCTGTGCGGACTAATATGCTGCTATAAAATTGTATTGTAGTATTGTTTATAGTTGTGGTTACATTATTACAATGCTTTTCTAGAGGTGTAATTTTACTATATTCGTTTTGTACCGGAAGTCTAAGCCGACTGGTACCGTTCTGGGGATTGTTGGAAAAGTGTTAACCCTCCTTTCTCCCACTACTTACTGTATCAAGTATATGGTCTACATATCCATTAATCATGTTTCTTTGGAATGTTCTTACGTAAATGTTGATCTTAGGGTGAATACTCTGGAAGGATGCTTTTGGCGTCGTTTTCTCTGTCTTTCTAATGCAACCCCGATATAAGCAATCCGTATCGAGCTCGACTTTACCTCCTCTGAACACCATTATCCGGATGAATAAAGGGAAACTATTCATTAAAATAATATGGGATCATTCACGAACAGTTTTATATATGCCGAGAGAGGAAATGTTAAGGGGTAGGTGTAGTTCCCTGAATTAGTTTAGAAAGTGCAACAACATTTTTTTGGATGTAATAGCTTGGACCCCCGATTGGTCTGAATGTCTCGGACCATTGCTAGCTTCATTCACTGAGAAAGCTTTGGAATGGGACTGGGCACGGAACCATGACTGTATCGGGAGGTTAAGCTCGCTGCACAACTATTGTAGGTGCTTTTTTTCCTTATCGGGAAGCTCAAAGATATATTTATCAATTTCCCTGTCCTGAGGCTACATCTTTATTGCCTATGATTAGGCATGACCACAAGCCTCTTATCTCCACATAGTTTGATACTGTGTAAACAGACTCCTGGTCATCAGTCATTCATGTCAAAAACCAATGTAGGCTGTCTCAGCAGTAAAAGACAGGCATGCCTAGGCTCATGTGATTATCAACGTGATTAAACGTACATTGTCAGCAATTGAAAGTTCTCGGACTTGGAGACACAATTCTGACGCATTGCACTGAAGTATAAACTTGACACAGGGGTTATCATTTTAATGCATTTAATATGATCCCCTATCTTCTGAAGCTTTAACAAGCTAAAGCAAAAGCGGATATAACATAGTATCACACCTATTAATTTTTCATATAAACAAAGAGCATGTTTGAATGGGTAAATAATAGAACAGTTGGTGTTTAGTTTAAAAGCATGGGTAGCCTGTAGCTCTCACTAAGCTGCTCTGCACTACACACCTTTAGTCTCCATGCACACCGGGAGCATCCATGTGTCACTCATGTTTAGAGAGAGGTTTACTTCAAGGTAAACTGCTCTTTCTGGGATTTGCAGCTCTGTTTAAATGGATCTTGCTGTCTCGCTCTTCTTCTTCTTCTTCTTCTGCTGCTGGTACTCTGCTCTCCCAAGCCCCTCTGGCTTGAATGGACTGGCACGTCCCCACCCTCTACCTATCGTGCTGGGCCTTAGATTGATTAACCAAAAGAGATGGCTGCCCATGCACATGTGGATTTGCCATATCCGCTTTTCTAACAATCGTGTCACTTTGTCTATCTGAAGTGAAGTTCTGTAACCTCACAGCATCATGTTCTTCTTCAGGCTATTTTAGCAAGCTTTCTGTTATCAAGGGATATCTTTTTCACTTGTTACCAAGTGCTTCTCATTGTAATCTATGGGCCTTAACTCTGTGAACATGAAAGAAGCTTCTGGCCCAGAGACACAATGTATCAATGGCAAGACGAACATCACATTGGCTCCCGGTTGAGTCAAGAATCTGGTTTCGCCTACTTGTAATAAATCAGAAATGTAGGCAGGTTAAAATGCCTGTTTACCTTCAGTATCTTTTAGTTAACAAAACCCATGGAAGATAGTTCAGATCTAGCAATCAGGACCTTCTAATGATCCCTATGTGTAGGACTGTGAAGGTTTCAAAGGGAGCCTTTTACGTTGCTGCTCCTAGGGCCTGGAATGACCCGCATGTGGAATTAAGGGGCATTGAATCAACTGATGTCTTAAAAAGAAAATTGAAGACATTGTTGTTTGCCTAAGACGATCTGCTATTTTATTATTACTCCTGTCTGACCTGCCCTTTGAGTGTAGCTCTTTGTGTTGTATTGCGCCCTTAAGCCTGCGGGTCCATGGCCTACGCATTATAAATTCATAAAATGTAAAAAATGTAAATGTTCTCTATTGTTGGCGTCCACTGTCAATTTCCTGTTCTTGCATACTTATCAGGTGGCTACTAACTGTGTAATTGTATAGGCTGCTAACTGACAGTTTTGTGGTCGGTAGGCCTGCCAGGGCAGGAAACTCAACATTTCCTGGTCCTTGGCTGAGCTGCAGGACTTACGAACACTTGTCCCTCACGTGTTTAGGTTACAGAGCTGAGGTGATGCACTGATGCAAAATAATAGTGCACATGTTGTTGTATGCCTCATTAAATTCTATATTGAAATTTCAAGGGGATTGGGTCCTCCGACGTATTCCATATCTATGACAGTAATCACCACAGCTGTGCTGCTTCGGAAAATCTTCGGCGTCGATACGCCGCCCTCGAGGACCTCCTCTGATGGCCGACGTCATTGGATGTTATAAGTAGGACTCACGACGCCCGTAGCCTCAGTTTCGCTTCGGGAATCTCAGCGCGCCTCGACTCTTGGAGTTTCTGTTGCTTTCTCGGTTCTTCGAAACCTGTTTGTTAAATATTTCTTCGTGAAGATGTCTACCTCGTCTTCCACACCACGTCCGGGCTTTAAGAAGTGCGGGGACTGTGGGTCCAAGATGTCGGTCACGGACTCGCACAACACATGCCTTTGGTGCCTCGGGGAGGCCCATGACACGGATAACTCTGTCGACTGCCAGTCGCTCACGTCGAAAGCCTTGTGGGAGCGCAAAAAGAAGTTATCGGTAGGTAAGGTATCCAAGCCCGGAAGTCGAGGTCTGCAGGGCTTTCGACGGACAACTCGAGGGGCGACTCTCTGCGTCGTCGTCGGAAGTCCAGTGGGTCTCGGTCCCAGAGTCGGTCTCGCTACTCCTGTGCCTCTTCGAGGCACTCCCAGAAGTGCCGTCATCGGTCGCCTTCCCCGTCCTCATCCGAGGCCTCCGCCCGTCGGTGGGTCGCTTACCCCACCAAGCATGCGACACCGGAGGAATGGGCTTCCTTTGGGAAGAAAATGTTGGCGATTCTTGAATCGCAGGGCACTGGTCCGTCCGCGCCTCCGAGTGGGGTCGGTTGTGATCAGCCGCGAGACGCCGCTCGCACGCCTTCGGGCTCGGGTGGTCGTCACGATTCGAGGGAAAGGTCCCCCTCGGACAAGGGGAATCGTTCTCGCCATGCCCGGTCCAGGTCCCGGTCCTCGACGCGCCCGAGACTGCGTGAACCTCTGCAGTCTTCGAGGAAGACATCGACGCCTGTGGCGCCGAGGTCGTCGACGGACTCTCTCGAGGCTCCAACTCCGAGGAAGCCGTCGGCGCCCAGGATGTCGAGGGACACGCTCGGGGCTCCGCCTTCGAGGCCTGTGTCATCGACACCGATTCTCCCGGCGCCAATTCACTCGACGCCTTTTGAGGGTGTGTCGACGGGGGTACCCCGTGGCTCGGAGGAACCACCTAGAAAGGCTCTGGCCAAGGTCAAGCATGGCTTTGGTTCCAGTTCTGTGCCTTCTTACCGCCATCCGGAGTTCATTTCAGAGGTGGATGAGGGCTCTGATGATGGCATGGTGCCTGACACAGTGCCTAACGAGATTATCTTTGGCCATAGCCAGTTTGAGGACCTGAGGCAGTCCCTGCATGATGCTAGTGGGCTGGACACCTCTCCGGAGGTGGAGTTTTGTAGGCCTGAGCCTGGCTGTCATGCCGATTCTTCGTACCGGCGCCTTATGTCACGGGTCACCGAGTACTTAGGATGGTCTGCTCCCCAAGGGGAGTTTGTTCAGGATGACCTTACGGATATCCTCGACATTGGTCCACCAACTGACCCGGTACTGCCGTTTCATATGGCTCTACAGAGGAGGGTGGCGGCGGCTTGGACTGCTCCGGAGAGTCTCCCGGCAGTGAGCAGGTCTTTGCGGCGAAAATACCGCCCAGCCAGTAGTGACCCCTGCTACTTGTCCAAGCACCTTACTCTGGAGAGTTTGGTGGTGCAGGCGGCTATGGCCCCGGCAAAGCAGGTGTCGTACCCTACCATCCCTCCTGATGGGGATGACAAGCGTTTTGACGGCTGGGCGAAAAAAGTGTTTTCTGCAGGGGGTATGGCGCTTCAGGCGGCCAACTCCATTTGTGCCTTGTCTCGTTTCACGCACACTCTGTGGAACTGTTTTTCCTTGGCGGCTGAACATATTCCCGAAGGGGATGAACGGGATGGTTTCCTTGCCATGGTTCAGGATGGGCAGGCAGAACTCAAAAGCTGCAGCAAAGTCGTTGAGCGTTGCAGTTCGCCAACCTCCGCCTTTTCGTCCTAGGGGACAGCAATGGAGGGGAGGTTCCTTTCATTATTACTCATCCATTGGTAAAGCGAGAGGAGCTGCCAGTCAAAGGGGCCACCGTATGAGTGCCAGAGGTGGTAAATGAGGTACTCGAGGTGCCACGGCCGCTCGGGCTGTTGCCTCTTTGTCCTCAGGCAACGTCACAGCCGCTTCAGCTCAGTCATGAGGCCATGTCCCATGGTTCGCCGGTTGGGGGAAGGCTGGCGGAGCATCTTGCAGAGTGGCACGCCATTACTTCAGATGTGTGGGTTCTGGAGATCACAACCCACGGCTACTGTCTTCCTTTCCGGCAGAGGCCTCAAGACAATTCACCGGGGAATCTCTCTTTGAAGAGTCTGGATCCGCTCCTTGCGCAGGAAATTCAATCCCTGCTGGAGAAAGGCACCATAGAACTGGTGCCTGTAGCGGAGAGGAACAAGGGATGGTATTCCCCTTATTTTTTGATTTCCAAGAAAGACGGGGGATTGAGACCCATCATGGACTTGCGCGGTTTGAACAAACTCCTCACGAAGGACAAGTTCAAGATGGTTACTCTTTCTCAAGTCCTCCAGGCCCTTCAACTTCAGGACTGGTTGGTGTCTCTCGACCTCAAGGACGCTTATTTTCATGTGCCGATCCATCCAAAGCCCAAGAAATACCTGAGGTTTGCGATTGGCGACTCGCACTTTCAGTTTCGGGTCCTGCCGTTCGGATTGACCTCCGCCCCGAGGGTCTTCACCAAGCTCATGGTAGTGGTGGCAGCGCACCTCAGGAAAGGGGGGATTCACGTCTACCCCCTACCTGGACGATTGGTTGATCAGGGTGCACTCTCCCGAGCAAGTCCTGGATCATCTGTCAGTCACCTGCCACTCCCTCCACAAGCTGGGCTTCTCCCTCAACTTAAAGAAGTCCCATTTGACACCAACTCAGAGGCTCCAGTACATCGGAGCAGTGCTCGACACGTCCCTGGTGTAGTGTTTTCCTCCCTAGGTGAGGGCTCATCACATTCAGCAGATGGTGCACAAGTTTCAACTTGCCCAGATTCTCCCAGCGTTCAAGCTCTTGAGACTGCTCGGCCTCATGGCATCCTGCATTCTTCTGGTGCCAGAGGCCAGGTTGCGGATGAGATCTTTGCAATGGGCACTCAGGCTCCAGTGGTCTCAGTCCTCCGGCAGGATGTCGAACCCCGTTCAGGTGCCGTCTTCGGTCGCCCGGGACCTTCTGTGGTGGGCCGACAAAGGCAATCTGATGAGGGGGGCTCCATTTTGGCTGCCCTCGCCGGAGGTGACGATCGTGACGGACGCATTCCTCACAGGATGTGGAGCTCATGCCAACGAGTTGACAGTCAGCGGTCGTTGGTCTCCGTCTGAGTCCAGACTCCATATCAATCTGTTGGAGCTGAGGGCTGTCAGGCTAGCCCTGAAGGCTTTTCTGCCGACTGTGCGAGGAAAGAATGTCCTGATCCTGACGGACAACACAGTGGCCATGCACTACCTCAACAAAAAGGGGGGGCAGGGTCACTTCCTCTGTGTAGGGAGGCGATGCAGCTCTGGTTCTGGGCAATCCAGCAGGAAGTTTCGATCTCGGCAATTCATCTGGCAGGAGACGAAAACGAGACGGCGGACGCTCTGAGCAGGCAGAGCGCGATCTCTCACGAGTGGGAGTTGGCTCAGGAGATTCTCCTGGAGATCTTCGCCCTTTGGGGGACCCCTCAAGTGGATCTCTTTGCCTCCCAATGTCAACCGGAAGTGCGAGAGGTTCTGCTCACGGGAATTTCCTCCAAACTGAGCTTTAGGAGACGCGTTCGTGGTGGAGTGGTCATTCCCATTGCTGTACGCGTTTCCTCCAGTGCCGTCATCCCGTAAGTACTGCAGAGGTTACGGAGGTTCGGTTTCCGGATGATCCTCATTGCTCCGGCGTGGGCCCGGAGGAAGTGGTACCCGGACCTTCTCGACTTGTCCATCTGCCCTCCACGTCATCTTCCCTACCGAGACGATCGGCTCTCACGGGAGGGGGGGGTCAGGTTCTCCATCCAGATGTCAGGTCCCTCAACCTTCACGCTTGGTTTCTGAAAGGTTGAGGTGTAAGGATTGGGACCTCCCTGAAGACATGATGGAGGTGTTGCTCTCGGCCAGACGGCCAGCAACAAAGTCCTTGTACCGTTGCTGTTGGCGTAAGTACCGCAACTGGTGCAGGGTTAAGAATGTGGATCCTTTTCTCATGTGACATTCCTGTAGTTCTGTGTTTTTTGCTTTCTTTGGCCCACAGGGGCCTGCAAGTGGGTACCGTTAAAGGTTACCTGGCGGTGCTGTCAAATTTAAGCGCTCGTCTGAAGAGTGTTCCTATTTTAAAATTCCTTTAATTTCTCAGTTTCTGAAAGGACTCACTAATGTGTTCCCTCCATCGCCTTTCCAGGTGCCCGGTTGGGATTTGAACCTTGTTCTCAAGCTTCTGGTGGGTGCTCCGTTTGAGCCTTTGCATACATGCCCTTTGAGACTGTTAACTCTTAAAACTGTATTTTTAGTTGCGGTCACTTTGTTAAGCCACCCTTCACTGTGTTTCATAAGGACAGGGTTGTCCTTAGAGTTTGTCTTCCTTTTCTTCCGAAGGTGGTATCGAAATTTCATTTAGGCCAGAAGGTTGTTCTTCCGGCATTTTATCCTCCTCCACATCCTGGTAAGGAGGAGGAGAGGCTCCATAGGCTTGATACTAGGAGAGCGTTAAGCTTTTATATTTCACGCATGTCCCGGGCCAGAGTGGACGATCAGCTCTTCATTGGTTACGCTGGAAAGCGTTTGGGACAGGCTGTGACGAAACAGACTTTGTCTCGCTGGATTATTTTGGCCATCTCTGAGTGTTGCCGCTTGGCGGGTAAGGACCCACGGGTCGGCTTACGGGCCCATTCTACCAGGGGTATGGCTGCCTCTACTGCCCTGCCGAGGGGTGTTCCTATTCAAAACATCTGTGATGCAGCCACCTGATCTTCGGTACATACTTTTGTACGTCACTATTCCCTCGATTCCATCCGGGGGCAGGATCTGGCCTTTGGCAAGGCGGTCCTTTACTCCGCAATTTGATTGGGCATTCTAAATTTCTGTTTTCTAAAATTCTTTTCCCACCTCCTTGCATTGGTACTGCTTTGGGAGTCTCTCATAGATATGGAATAAGTCGGAGGACCCAATCCCCTCGAAGAACAAGTTACTCTCTAACCTGGTAACGTTCTTTCGATGGGATGGTCCGACGACGTATTCCATATCGCTCCCTCCCTACCTTCCCCGCTACAGAATTTCTTATGCGATTGCAGCTTACGTTTCCGCAAGGCTTTGTGTGTCAGACTGGCAGAAGACTGGTGGCGCACGTTCTGGGAAAAAAATACAACTGAGGCTATGGCCGTCGTGCATCCTACTTATAACATCCAGTGACGTCGGCCGTCGGAGTTTTTCGAGGGCAGCGTATCGATGTCATCGACGCAGGACGCAGACGCCGAAGATTTTCCGAAGCAGCACAGCTGTGGTGATTACTGTCATAGATATGGAATACGTCGTCGGACCATCCCATCGAAAGAACGTTACCAGGTTAGAGAGTAACTTGTTCTGTCCCATGAACACCTTTGTGGCTACATGTTGTATGATCTTATAAAAAGCTGTCTTAAATTAGTCTGAGCTCATGTTAGCTAGACACATTTTTTTGCAGATGTGACTAAATGCTCTTCCAGTAATGGCTGTTTAAGGGGGCATGGATGAACATTCTGAAGGAGAAGCGTGTCTTTCGTTTGTGTAGAATTGAGGGTACAATCGAATCTTTGAGACATGATTTAACTTTATGCAGTTCTATGATTGCTTGTTATCAGAAATATTTTATGCATGTTGTCGATGTTTTAACTGAAATATAGGCGGAGGTATTTTGGTTAAGCGGCCTCTCTGGCTCCAGTTTGACTGGGGCCGTGGCCCTAGTTAACGTTTGGCAAGCTTTTCAATGAAAGTAAACAGTTTAGATACAATTTGGTGAGCTGTTAATGGTGATTTGAGGTATGAATTTATTTATTGACAAAATATATTGTTTATTATTTGTAGGTATCAATGCTGAGGATTTTACAATGTATATTTTGTTTTACTCTTGATAAATTTGTGAAAAGTTTAAATGAAACCAACACAATAAAATAAATGTAATAAATTATCTTTTTACTATGTAGTAGAGGTTGTGAGTATTTGCAGTGACTACTCAAGTGTTGAGTTTACCACCACGTTATAGTCGTACCTTTAGTGCAGTCTCTCTAATCACACTTTTTCTTAATGGTTCTCCTGCAGTCAGGAGCCTGAAGCCTCTTTTCTCCCTCGTCACAGATCACACCAAGTATGGAATGCAACTAGGGTATTGCGGTCGAGCAGGTGCTCTGCATAACCAGTGTCTTGTAGCTGGAGAGCATGAAGCAGACCTTTGGACACTGGTAGTTCAGAAGCAGTGCCCAGACTCTGATTAGAAATTCCTCGCATTATTTTATTAAAGAAAAAGGGAACGCCTGTCTTTTCCTCCTATTCTACAAGGCTTCCCTACCTAACAAAATTAGCTAAGGTGCTAGTCAGTTGTCAGTGGATGTCTATAAATGAAGAACCGTCCACTGTCCAACTCAGAACTAGTGGTGGGGTCAGATTGGTCAAACAACTTGAAGAAGCCACCTCCCTTCTCATGAGGTTTTTTGATTTGACTTTCAATCACTCTTCAATAAACGATCTTCAAATCTCATGCAGTCACTCTGATCAGTTTATACAGTTCATGTAGAAAAGTGTTGACTTTGTGCTTCTTTTCCTTGTTTTCCTTATGATTGATCCTTCTCTCTTTCTCTTGGTTACTTTGCCAACAATTACTGTTCCCCTCGGCACGATATCTTAATAGTTACATTTCCTTGAACCTTCAATTCTCATGTTTCTGTAGCGCCTTCCCAGCATTTGTTTTCTTATCACATTTCTCTTGTATGACTGACTCTTGTCTGTCTTTTGAGCCGTCTTGGTCTGACGAATACTCTACTAGATATTTTCCAGTATGCTTGTCTTTCAGACTTCCTTTCACTACTTGAAGATTCTCATTCGCTGTTAATATATCTTCTTTACTCTCGTGACTGCGATGAGTAGGAGCAGTCCAATAATGATTTTCATTCACTCATAAGAAGAGTGAATGACAATCATTAGTGGAATTGTCCTACTAGTCCCAGTCACAAGGATAAAGATATAATAAATCTTTATCCTTGTGACTGGGACTAGTAGGACAATTCCAGTAAAGATTTTCATTCACTCCTCTTATGGTTTTGCTCTCGTGACTGTGACGAGTAGGAGCAGTCCAATAATAAATTTCATTAGCTCGTATTATATCTTTAGTCTTGTGGCTGGGTTCCCTGCTACCTTCCGTGGTGTGGGTGAACGTCGCCTTTCCTCCGTTAATGGCATCTCACAAATATTGATCGGTCTATCTCTTTGCTTTTTCCTGATTGGTGGTTTTGTATTTTGGTATTTCCACTATTCTTGACCCCGCCCCATGGAGATCATCTTGGCATTGTTGGTTGGACTCCTGGTCTACCACAGAGTCCCTGTGATCACGCCATCACTCAGTGCTTCGCTCTCTCTGGTCTCTTAAGGACGCTGTGCGTCCGTTGTTCTTCCTGCTTGGTTGTTTGCTACCGACTGTAGCCCTTCTGCCAGCCACGGCTTTGCTCGACTACAGAATGCTGCACGTGCTGTCTCTGCTGTTCGCATTCAGCTTTGTCTCACTTTGAATCCTAAGTACTATATTTTGGATTCCCCAGACTCCTCCCCTCTCTGGGATGACTTAGCTGGAAGGCTTCCCCTGCGTAAGAATCCAGTCCTTCCTCTCTCTCTGCTTGGTTCTCCCTTCCTCCATAAGGCCTCTTCTTTGCCCCAGCAAAAATGGAATTTTACTAGGAAATGTTCTGTTTCAGGATGGTAATAACCGAATGGCAGACATACTGGTGTCAATTTGAAGGGTCTTCTAGGGAGTGCCTCCTGAGAATGGGAGTCGTTGTCCCCAAAGGGGAGTCCCACCTGATGAGGTCCTGCTTGCCTCTACCCCTAGGGAATGGTATTGCATAGCAGGCTCACCTCCCTTGCCTCACAGGGGGGGGGGGGGGCTTTCGTTTGGGGAGAAGGGACGTCACAACAGTCAACTGGAAGGTGTACCAAGTGCATGATTTCCCTTTTGTAGCAGCTAATGGAAAAGGCAACTTAATCTCATTGACTTGTCATCCAGTGTAAATTATTAAGTGCTGTGAATGATGTGCGGAACATGTAACATGTGGTTTAATGTTGAACATTCAGCCTGACATTGCACTGGCATGGTCAGGCTGAATGTTCTTCAATATTAAACCACATATTACGTTTTCATTGGCAAAGCGCATGATACTAGTACAATTTTGTTATACAATACCAAGAAGGAATTGCAGCGTTATAGACTCTGCAGAGGCGCGGTTCTGCTTACTCCATAAGAACCAAAGGACTGCCTATCTGGGGGGTGTGAGGTGTAACAGCCAACCAGGATGAGAGACTGTGAATCCAGGGAAGCATGAAGGAGACGCAGAGAAGGGCAAGACTGAGCCGATAGCAGTCCGCTCCTGGAGTATAGAGGACAATGGGACTCCTTTGCTCAATGGCATCAAGACGGTAGCAGGAGGCTGGCAAACGGTGCTGCGAACGCAAGAAGTGGTGTTCATAGTGTTGCTCCAAGGGCTGGGCAGGAGATCCGCGAGGTGAAGGCACCGAGACATGGAGGTGCCTGCGCAATACACAGAGTAGAAGAGAAACTCAAGGAAGAACCGGCCATGTATCCCTGGAACACAGAAGGCAACGGGAGAGGTGTAGGGACCGGTAGGGACTGAAAGGTACAGGAGGCAGAAACCCTGTAAAAATATGCGAGCAGGACTATCTTCCTTGTGTCAGTACTTGGCAGGCGAGGCAGCTAAGGAGACTTAAAAAGAAGGGGAGAGAAACCCGGTTCGGGGACCCTAACCATAAGAGTAGTCTTCCTTGTGGCAGTTCGTGGCAGGGAAGTGAACCAAGTGGGACAAACCAAAGAAGGAGAGAAGCCAGGGTTGACGACTCTCATAACACTAAATTGGGTTTTGTAAATGTGAAACCTAATGAGGAGAAGACCAGGGGAAGGGAGTCATTCCACCTGGTAACGCGGATCAAGAGGAAGCCCAACAGTCCTGGGGAACAGTCATTACCCCAAGCTAATTTGAGACTGAGTTCAAGCGCCAGGAGAAGGAAGGCATTTTCCTGGCCCACCAAAGACCATAACCCAGGAGAAGGGAGGCATTCTCCTGGGTTCAGAACAGTGCTGCTTAATTCCATAGTTTATAGCGTAAGGGCTAGAAGTAGGGTTTTCTTGACACAGGCGGACCTCCGGACAGTCACCTTAGATCTTTGCTTGAGGCATGGAACCCCCTTTTAGGAATAGGGACAGATTGGTTTTCTCTTCCTTTAGTTACTAATACAAGTCTTTAACTGCAAACATGCCACCTACGTGTCAGTCCTTCTTCTGCACCCTTATAATTATTAGAAGAGGATTATGACAGGAGATGTTGGTACACAAGTATTGGGAAGGTGCCATTTGTTTTTTTTAAATTAGGTTTGTAATAACCAGCTGGTTTTGTCAGTGTACTGACCTCCGTCTAGTTTTACACCACAGGTGTTGACCAAAATATGAGCTTCCATAGAGTGTCAGACTTTTTCAAATATAAAGGACCTTTTCTGTGTGCAAAAGTGCTGTACATTCTGTTGGTGTTCTTTCATCTACCGTTAGAAGGCCACTGTCATGTCTGCCATTTCACTGCAAGCACAGTGCAGAATACTGTCATGTCTTCCTTATGTACCAGGATCAGCAAGTTCTGACGCACGCACATTATGATTTTTATTTTTTATTTTAACAATACTGCTCTATAGTGTGCTAGGATTTCTCGATTTGTAGCAACAAAACGCACAGATTGAGCTAAATAAAAATGGCAGAGCCTTCCTGTGGTTTGCATTCGGTTGTGCTTGGTCGCGGGTACATTACTTTTCAGTGTGACAGTAGCTACGTAGTTGCGTGCACACTTCAGAGCCCAAGCACACACCAAAACTGCAGCATCCCAATGAATTCTTTTTTTATTGCAATTGTATGCTGCAGTGCCACAACACTGCTATCTTCAGCCAGCCAAGAATTGTATATGTGATATTGTCTGATGAAGCAAAGTTCATGAATGTAGTTTAATTCTATTTTCTCTTTCGCCAGACCGTCCAAGTCATCGTCCAGTCTCGGCTTGGAGAGAAGATTTGCACCCGCTCGTCCTCTTCTCCAACTGGCTCAGATTGGGTAATGTCACCTTCTGTGCATTGTGCTGATGCTGTACAGTGGCTGAGATAAAACCATTCAAAATCTAATTCATAGCACTTGCACAATTAAATCTGAAGATCAGATTGCCAACATGAAGTAGCATAATCAAAAGGTGGCTAGATTATCAAGAGTTTGGAACACAGATTGAGTGTAATGTAAAGTGGTCTTGTGTAACGATTCTCTGCTATTTTTGTGGCCTTGTTCGTGAGGATCTACAAGAGAAGAGCGAGGGTTTAGTGGGAAAGATGTGGGTGTGAATCATTAATTATTGGGTGCCACATGAAAGTAATCAACTGCCTGTGTGGTTTATAGCACTGACGATTGGGTATGTTTTCCTGGAGGGGAGAGCCCTGCATTGGTCAAATACTTATCCTGCATGCCATGCTAATGTCCCTTAGAACACAAAAGAAATGTAGGATCTTGTCAGAAAGGTATGGATGAACAGCAATCAAACCTGGATTGTAGTTTTTGAGTCTACCAAAGTTTTTAACTTTTCTTTCCCCTTTTATGGATTTAGTTTAATCTGGCAATCAAAGACATACCTGAAGTGACTCATGAATCTAAGAAAGCCCTGGCAGGACAACTGCCTGCCGTCGGACGGTCCATGTGTGTGGAAATCTCACTGAAAACCTCAGAGGTAAGGAATAAGGGACTGGAATAATGGCTTGTGGTCAGCAACAGAAAACAAAAATGGTTATGTCGGTTAAATTAGTTGGGCCAATCAGTGTCCCTTTCCTGTGCAGCCAAAATGCAAATTATAAGTTTCATTACAGCTCACTCAGATGAGGCACGTGGCTATCTGATAGGGACGGCTGGTAGGGAACTAGAACTAAACTGTACGTATCAGTCAACTGACGAGGCTTTGCTTGGTATTTGAAAGGCTCACTTGTTCAAGACTTATACACCATGTTAATATCTTTGTAAAGGGCATCTTTTCCTTTCCCAAGAGTTGCCCCTTGAACTGTAACAACTCCAGTGTTTAAGAATCACTGTTTCTCCTTCCTGACACTCTACGACTCTCATACCCGTCACTGTTTTGAATTGCCAAGGAGAGTGAAACACATGAATTTTGTTTTTGGTGGGTGGTGATAGCCTATTGACGGGCAAGGGTGAGTGGACAGACTCTATGGCGGGTGTGAGCCGTCAAAAGCGGGGGTGTTGACAGGTATGGACCCTGCATCAAAACTCCAGGCCGGCACTAGCATAGGAATCCTTAGAAGAGAATAGCAGCCCATGCAAAAATGTGACAATCACCTGAAGTGCATACTGCTGTTCCTGACCTCCTTTTTAAACGAAAATGTAAAAATAAAAAAAATCCTGATGGCATTGTATTTTGTCCCTACTATTTTCTGGTGCTCTATAACTAGGTATTCTTGTGGGATTTAATGGTTTTCATCCGTTTCTTCCTGGCAGGGTGATTCTATGGAGCTGGAAATCTGGTGCCTAGAGATGAATGAAAAGTAAGTACTGCTGCTTTCTGCATCTCCAGAGCGAGGGGAAATTGCCTGGATGTCAGTGCTCGCTGATGTCTGACTCTTGCTTGACCTTTCTATATTTAATCTAGATTTAGTTAGTTTCACTTTGAAGGTTTCTGGGCCGAGGACTCGAGTGACCGGGACACATTACCCAGGTGCCTTTTCATCTTCAGACTTTACTATAATTGGTGATTTCCCAATACGAAAGACATGACCCCTTAAGATGGAATTGTTTAATCTCCTCTGTTCTTGTTCGACCACAGCAAAACCAATAGGTGATAAATGGAAGGTTTAGAATTAATATTAACCACAGACACAGCTCCGGCCAAACCTCCAGAACGTCTATTTTTCAGCCTGCCAACCCATCCTTGTATTTATGATTACTTTTATATGTTCCTAAAGATATGTGCCACAATTGGACAATGGTTCAGATCTTTACTATTGGTGGGCTTGGACTTGATCCCAGCTCAGATTCTGCATAAGAAAAGGATTTCTGCATCCATTTCTTTAGATTAATGTTAGAGCCAAGAATCCCTGGAGAATACACAGCCTGCTGAAAATCTGAAAGTTACTCCTGAAGTGGCCCAGCATCCCTTCCTGTGTCCGGTCTGGTGAAGCCCTGCGTTTCTCCCTGATCACCGAAGACCCTAAGCTTTGCTTCAGCCCTTGCACTAGTGGGGCCAACTAGACTCGACACCTTCTCAAGCATCCTTCCATTCTGAGCCTATGAAGGTGTCCTTGGACTTCCTGGTGGACTGACGAGCTCTCTCGTGGGCTACTTCATCAGAGCCGACGCTGTTCCATGTTCAAGTCTGAAACTTTGTGGTTGCCAGCTAATGCCACAAGTCACCTTCTCCCTGAATTTTTGCGTCCCAGCATCAAGGTATCCTGTCCTGGAGAAGCTTCTGTGACCACAACTTAAAGGACTCCTGTCTGCACCTTTGTGCAGAGACCGTCGCTGGAACTTTTCTTTCTCTAACTTATGAAGTGTCCAGAGGAATCCTGCATCAATGCTTCTTATATTTCTTCATCGCCAGAGTTTGCATCATGCAGTTCCACCCGACCGGATGAACCCTTGAACCTGCAATGCCTGGGCATCAGTCACTGGTAGCAACGGCAGAAGTTCGAGCCCCCAGATGATCCACAACGACATCTGGGAAACTCTGAGTCAGGGATAAAGTAAACACAGTGTGTCTGTCCCCCTGTCCTCCATAGGTTAACATTGGGAACAAGTCCCTTTGTCTCCTGCATTCCATTCCACTCACCTTTTGGTCGTCCAACCTGGGGAGAGTACTGAAATATAAGAACACATTTACCTACATTAGTACAATTGTTGAATGATTTCTTTGAACTGTCACCAACCAAGTGAATTGCAATTTACCTGTAGAGACGACTTTCAGGGGAGAACAATTGAGGCTCCTGTGACTTATGGGCACAAGGACCCGTTCTTTTTAGGGTTTGGACTGCTTAAGTTAGGGGATTAACGTGTGATCTGGTTCCATCATCTGTTGCATTGTCTCTACTTAACTGCTTTTCTGAATAAGTTATCTTAATGCATGTTTGAACTGTGGTGATTGTATATATTGGTATTTTACTATGTTGCATGATAATACTACCTGCTAGGTTCATTTTCCAGTGTGTCCAGAGGCCTATAATCAATTAATGTATGTTTTATACTTACTGTCTACATTGAATTATTGTGTGCCATACTATGCGGACTCATTGAAGGCCCCCAACAGCACTCACACTCTCCTGAGAATAAGCCTTAACTGATCTCCATTGCTACCTTGATTGGGTTTTGGCTAACCTTTCAGGGTCTTTGTTCACTAGAATTAGGGCAGACTCCTAAAATCTGCACACCAGGCCAGATTCTAGAAATCCATCTAAACAGTTGCGTTTTTTTGTTTGTGTGGACCATGTAGATGGCCAAAATGGCCATTCTGCTGAAGTAGACTCTTCCACAGCCCACAAAGGCGTCCTCTGTGTGGGTTTATTACAGTTTGAACTGAGTGAGGGTTATCCAGATGCCTTTAATACACATGGGTGTGTCTTTGGATATGAAAGTTTGACTGGCTGCCAAAACCTTGAATGTTGCTTTATTGTGGATTGGTTGTCAGGGTTTCCTTTGTTCCTTTTAAGACCTGTAGAGACCCCTTACAGAGATCAGTTTTCTGAACTCACCTTGAAGACTTCTTGAAGATAGGCGACTACGGACTGTGCCCCTGGTTCTTTGATTTCACACCCCTGCTTCTCTGTGCTGTGTCACAGATGGCCTCAAGAACACACCAACTCTAGAAGACCGGTCAAGAATTTTTAGTTTTCTCGTAGTCAATGGGGCTCTCTAAGGGCCATCCGTCTATCTTTTCCATCTGGAGACTGCTGTTCTCTACCTTACTTGGGTGTCCCTCAACCGGGATGGTCACTAGAGATCGGTAACCCCTACTATCTAACAACTGCTGAACTCAAGATGCTGGCTTAAAGGCAAACACCTAATCTATCTAACCTTCCGCAGGGAACAATCTAGAGGATCCCTGCTTTAGAATTTCCCAAGATGGACTTTAAGGAGTTTGTGCCTTTCAGACACTCTGGTCCCACTTGGACCTCCCATGCTATACTATTCTTCTCCATAGGTATTTCCGTACTTCTCCAGCATGGGGTCTGGCATGGATTCACATGTTCATGAATATTCCCTGTCGTCAGGATGGGAATCCTCGGTAAAGAAAAAACCAGTATCAGTTTTGTTTCTGATCTGTCTTTCGTAGTAGTAACCAATCACTGATCTCTGCATCATACTGACCACAGCCAATGACTGCCCTCTACCTAAGCCCCGCCTCTGGCAGCCATCTTCAGATTTTTAACGCACATTCAAGTGTTGGGATCCTCGTGCTATTGCTCTCGAGCGTTAGTGCTATTTTTTCACGTTTTTTCCTCAAAAACTTAGATTTTTCAGTCAAAAGAGCCTCAAGCTCCACCGTTTCTTCATCCGATCAACGGGGACCCGTGTCGGATTCGTCTACGCCCCTCAAGGGTGAAGATTTCGTCGAGCCACGCTTTTGGAGGACTCCAGAAGTTTCTCAGGCCCATCTCGGACATGGCCCAGGAGAAGGAAAGCTCGACGCCCGGAAAGCTGTTCAGGGTCTGCTCTGGATGCCAGCTTCAGAATGTCTTTGAGGACAAACACTCCTTTTGTCTTTACTGCCTACATGAGGACAAGACGCACGTGGAGAAGGACTGTGCGTTTTGCGGCAATATGTCGGAGCGGACCATGAAGGACCGCCATCAACGTCTCGCCAACTGGCTGGAAGGGAAGAGCCCGTCAGGCGAGAAGAAGAAGAAATCTGTGCGGTCTTCTAAGACCTTTGAGGACGCCCCGGCGACGGGGTTCCAACACAAGGCCAAGCACCGCGAGTCCGCTGGCACCGGGAGCGCCGAACGGTGGGCTCTACAGGCGCCAGGCAGGGCGCATCCTCCCCGGCACCATCAACCACGAGCCAACGCTCTGGTTCGGGTAAGAGGAAGGCCGAGCGCCCGGCGAAGCTCCTGGAGAGGCCCCGGTCGAGCTCGAAGGCCCCATCGGAGGGAGAGCAAGTCAGTGACCCTCCCCCCAAGGAGAAGGCGGTGAGCGCACCTAAGGTGGTGAAAGCCTTAATCCATGAGGCCAAGGCCTCTATCGAGACAGTCGCGGCGGCCCTGGCTCAGCCTGTGGAGGCTACACCAGTGGCAGCGACCTCGGGGCTCAGAGTCTCCCTGCCACCGCAGAGGGAGTCCTCTTTTATGCCCGTCGACAGGACCCCCGTGAAACCTCTGACGGAGAAGAAAAAGGGGGGGGCAGGAGGTCGTCGTGGATTCGGCCTCAACCTCTGAGGAAGAGCTGATCGAAGTCTTAAGCCTTGGCGTGGAAGAAGACCAGCCCGTCGGGAGGGACCCCGACGTAGGAGACGACGATAACGTCGAGGGTGCCGACGGGGGCCCCTGACCGCCCGTCGGACTCCCCTCAACCAGTGCCGCAAGACAACTCGGCGGCCATTTTGTTGGCTATACAGTCCTTATGCTCGGAGATAAGGACGAGACTGCCGTTACCACCAGCCGAGGAACCGCTCCCGACGGGGGACCCGGAGCCAGGCCCTTCTGGGAGCCCTCCCCCTAAGAGAAGGATTCATCCTCCACCTCCTTTTCAGCCATCGCTCCCTGTTCAGCCCTCCTCCCCGTCCACGACTCGTGGGGATGATACAGGGACTGACACGGCCGCGACGGGTACGGACGACGAGGTTTACGACGAGGATCTGCCGTCGTCACCTCCCACCCGGGCTTCCCCGCCCGACGAGATTGGATCGTTTCACTCCATGATCGCCAGGGCATCCAAGCTTTTCCAGCTCTGCCCGGAAGAGAAGAAGGAAGGTTTCCTTTATCAACGGCGCGAAGCCAAGAGGAAGACGGTCCTCTACGTACCTCTACTGGACGATATTTGGGATGAGGGCCTCGCCCTCCTCAAGAACCCATCCACGGCGCCGGCTAGAAGGGATTGGTACGTGAAGAAGTACCGGGTCCCGGACGCGGCCCCCTGTGCCTTTGGGCACAGCCGACCCCGGACTCGGTCGTCTCCGCGGCGGCCAGGAAGAAAGCGGGGGGGCGCGGCCTCTACGTCGACCTCCCCGCCGGACGGCGAGGGAAAGAAATTGGACACGATGGGACGCAGGGTCATCTCGTCTGCAGCGACGACGATTAAGGCGGCCAACGCCTTGGCTATCGTAGCCCGCTACGACAGGGAGTTGTGGTACAAACTGGCCCCCCTGCTGGACTTTCTACCGGACGACAAGAGGGCGGATGGCCTAGAGATCTTGCAGGAAGGAGAGGTGGCGTCGGACCACGCCATTACTATTGCGACGGACATCGCTGACACTGGATTTCGCCAGTTGGGCAACAGCGTGTGCCTTAGGCGGCGTGGATGGCTCAAGGCTACTGACTTCCGTCAGGACGTGCAGACCAGAGTCTTGGACATGCCGTTCGACGGAAACAACCTGTTTGGGAAAACAGTGGACGATTCCCTTCAAGCCATCAAGGCAGACACGGAGACGGCCCGGGCGCTTGTGGTTCTCCAGCAACGGCGGCCGCCCTTTCGGAGCGGCGGAGGCAAACAGGGTGCCTCCAAAGGTTCCGGCGGCGGATTTTCCACTTACCGTCAAGCGGCCCGTTGGTTGTCGCAGGAAGCTTACAGGGGACGAGGCAAGTCAGGCGGACCCCGCCGTCGTCGCCAAGGAGGTCGAGGCGGCAAAGCCTCGTCGAAGCAGGACTGAACCGGCCGTGGGGTCGGGCCCCCACCGAAGCACCCCGGTGGGAGGCCGGCTGACGAGCTTCGTCAGCGTGTGGGAGTCCATCTCCACCGACCGTTGGGTGCTGGACGCCCTAGCCCAGGGTCACGCGCTCGAGTTTCTAAAGAGGTGCCTGCGCGTCCCCCCTGTGGCCAGGAAAGAACATCACGTCCCTCATCTTCTCTTTGAGGTAAAGGCGATGCTCAAGAAGGGCGCCATCGAGCTCGTCCCAAAGAGGCTTCGGGGCTCCGGAGTTTACTCAAGATACTTCCTCGTGAAGAAGAAGACGGGAGGATGGCGTCCCATCCTGGACCTACAACGACTGAACAAATTCATCAAGGCACAGAAGTTCTGGATGGTCACCCTCCAACACGTCCTGGGTCAGCTGGAGGAGGGCGATTTCCTGTCGTCGTTGGATTTGGAGGATGCCTACTTCCATATTCCCATCCTAAAGGGACACAGAAAGTTTCTCAGGTTCGTGGTCCAAGGGCGTCACTATCAGTTCAGAGCCCTTCCCTTCGGACTGAGGTCGGCACCCAGGGTGTTCACCAAGTGCCTCGCACCGGTGGCGGCGCAGCTGCGCCGAGAGGGGATCCACGTCTACCCCTACCTGGATGACTGGCTCATCCGAGCGAAGACGAAGGAGCTCGCCGTGGAGCACACAGCAAGGACCGTCCAACTTCTCACGGACCTGGGATTCTCCATAAACTACGCCAAGTCCCACCTGGTGCCCACGCAAGACGCACTGTTTCTGGGAGCGAAGCTCGACACAGTGTCGCTTCTGGCCTCTCCGTCGGAGGAAAGGACGAGGGCCATTTTGGGCAAGGTGCAGCGGATGCTGGTTGCGGACGCGGCCAGAGTGAGGTCCATCAAGTCCCTCCTCGGAATGATGTCTTCTTGCATTTACCTCATCCCCCTGTGCAGGCTCCGGATGCGCCCGTTGCAGGAGTTCCTGGACGCGCACTGGATCCAGACGACGGGCAGCTTCGAGGAGAGGGTCACACTCGACGAGAGTTTCCGACGAGCGATCCGGTGGTGGGGCACCCGCGCGCATCTGACGGCGGGCATGGACTTCCAGACCCCCGGCCACCAGAAGACAGTGACCACGGATGCCTCCCTGGAAGGGTGGGGAGCGCACACCGAAAATCTGCACGCGAGAGGCCTTTGGCTCCCAACGGAGAAGTCCCTCCATATCAACGTCCTGGAGCTCCGTGCAGTGTTTTGGGCCCTCAGGTCCTTCCTTCCGTCCCTCAAGGGCAAGGTGGTGAGGATCTTCACCGACAACACCACCACTAAGTTCTACATCAGGAAACAGGGCGGAACCAGGTCCCCAGCCCTGTCCAGGGAGGCGCAGGGTCTGTGGCATTGGGCCGTCGCCCAAGGGATGTTTCTGGTGCCGTTTCATCTGGCAGGGATAAAAAACACCATCGCCGACTCACTCAGCAGGGAGCTGCGCTCGTGCCACGAGTGGGAACTACGACAGGATCTAGTGGACCGCCTCTTCCGACGGTGGGGCACACCCCAGATCGATCTGTTCGCGACGGCGACGAACTCCAAGTGCCGGAGTTCGCCAGCAGGTTTCCCCAGCCGAGGAGCATGGGCGATGCTTTCTCGTTCCCCTGGGAGGGCCTGTTTCTATACGCGTTCCCTCCATTGCCATTGCTGATCCGGCTCATCAACCAGCTCAAGAGGTCACGGTGCAGGATGATCCTCGTCGCACCTGCGTGGCCGAGGCAGATATGGTTCCCCGACCTTCTGGACTTGTTAGCGTCCCCGTCAATCGAGCTGCCAGTGGACGCGGACCTTCTCTCCAGGGAAGGAGGCGCCATCCTCCATCACGACCCGAAGTCGCTGAACTTGCAGGCCTGGCTCCTGCAGCGTTAGAGTTTGGAGGATACGACATACGGGCCGACTGCAGAGAGGTTCTTGCAAAGGCCAGGGCGTCCTCAACTCTTAAATGCTACGGACACAAATGGAAGAGGTTCTCTGTCTGGTGCCACGCACAGAAGATTAACCCTCTACGGATTACGGCTCCCCAAGTACTGCCGTACCTACTGACGCTGGCCAAAGCTGGACTGGCGCACACGTCCATCAAGATTCATCTTGCTGCGATCTCCCGATACACCAGAACCACGGGGCGGACGTCTTTGTGGTCTCGTCTGGTGAAAGAGTTCATGAAGGGACTGTTCAGATCGTTCCCGCCGGTGAAGGCTCCGGCCCCCGCGTGGGAGCGCAACGTGGTGCTGACCAAGCTCATAGGACCTCCGTTCGAGCCTCTGCACTCGGCTCCGTTGAAGTTCTTGTCGTGGAAAAATGTGTTTCTTGTGGCCATCACCTCCGCACGACGGGTGGGAGAGATCCAGGCCCTTTCCTGCAAGGCCCCGTACTTGACTTTTCACGACACGAGGGTAGTGCTCAGGACGCACCCCTCCTTCATGCCCAAGGTGCCGTCTGACTTCCACCTCAACGAACCCTTGGTGTTGCCTGTTTTCTTCCCGTCGCCTTCGTCGCCGGCTGAAAGGACTTTGCACTCGCTGGATGTGGCTAGAGCGCTGAAGTTCTACGTGGACCGCACGAAGTGTTTTCGGAAGACGTCACAACTCTTTGTGAACTTTGGACCTGTCAATCAGGGGAAGGCTCTCTCAAAGGCTTCCATTTCCAGATGGCTCTACGGCTGTATCATGTACTGTCATTGGTTGGCAAACCGACCGCTGCCTGGCCGTCCGAGAGCCCATTCCACCAGAGCGATCGCAGCTACCACGGCGTTCCTATCTGGTGTGCCCTTGCTGGACATCTGCAGGGCTGCTACGTGGAGGTCGACGCACACCTTCACGAAATTCTACTGCGTCGATCGGGATTCCAGGGAGGAGTCCAGGGTTGGCCAAGCAGTGCTGCGCAACCTGTTCGCCTAAGGTGAGCCTGGTGAGGAGGTAAGATTTGCTTAATGTTGAGTTTGATGTAATGCTTAATGCTTAATGTTGAGCCTTTGCCACCTCCCGTGGTTGTGCATGTGTGTACTGCTATGCATTCTTTATTCATGAGCATGTGAATCCATGCCAGACCCCATGCTGGAGAAGGAACAAGTTACTTACCTGTAACTGTTGTTCTCCAGCATGGGTCTGGCATGGATTCACATGCGAATCCTCCCGCCTACCCCTCTGCGGCTCTTCACTTGGTCATACTGCCACTTCACGTGCTACCAAATCTGAAGATGGCTGCCAGAGGCGGGGCTTAGGTAGAGGGCAGTCATTGGCTGTGGTCAGTATGACGCAGAGATCAGTGATTGGTTACTACTACGAAAGACAGATCAGAAACGAAACTGACACTGGTTTTTTCTTTACCCAGGATTCGCAGCCTGACGACGGGGAATATTCATGAGCATGTGAATCCATGCCAGACCCATGCTGGAGAACAACAGTTACAGGTAAGTAACTTGTTCCTTCTCCCTTTTCGAGGGGATTGTGTCCTCCGACATATTCCACATCTATGACTGGTAATGTCCACAGCTGTGCTGCTTCGGAAAAACTTTCGGCAGAGGGTATCCTGCGTCGATGGCATTGATCTGTTGTCCCTCAAGGGCCTCCATTGAGGGTCCACGTCACCGGATGTTATATATAGGACGCATGGCGCCCGTAGCCTCAGTTCCGTTTTTTCTACAAACATGTTTGCTTCAGAATCTCGGCGCGCTCGATTCTTCTCTTCGAAAGCGATGTCTTCGTCTTCGTCTACTACCCCGAAGTTGGGCTTTAAAAAATGTCAGGACTGCGGTTCGGAGATGTCCATCACGGACATGCACGACATCTGTCTCTGGTGCCTCGGCGAAAGCCACACCACCGACGACTGCAAGGATTGCCAATCCCTGACGTCCAAGGCCTTGCGGCAACGTAAGAAGAAATTGATGTTAGGTAGGGTGTCTAAGCCCCATAAATCGAAGTCCGCTGGGCTTTCGACCGATGACTCAAGGGGTGAGTCTCCGCATCGGCGAAAATCCAGGGGGTCTCGGTCTAGGAGTGGTTCCCGCCATTCCGCTGCCTCATCGAGGCATTCTAGGAAGTGCCGTCACCGGTTGACTTCCCCGTCGGAGCAGTCAGCCAGACGGTTGACTTGTCCCACCAAGTCTTCGTCGCCGGCTGAATGGGATTCATTCCACCGGCAGATGTTGGCGATTTTCAAGTCGCAAGGCAAAGTTCCGTCCGCACCTTCGAAAGAAGCCGGTAAGGAACGGGCTCGGTCCACCACTCGCACACCTTTTGGGCCCGAGCGGTTGGCACGATCGGGAGCCGTCGAGGTCCTGCTTGGACAAGGGAGATCACCATAGCCGTGCCAGATCCAGGTCCGGTCCTCGACGCCGTCGTCCGTCAGAACGTGTGAAGCCTTTGAAGAAGGCGTCGACACCATCGGCGCCTTGTCCTTTGAGGGACACTCTCGGGGCTCCGCTCTCGAAGAAGTTGTCGACGCCATCGCTGCCTCGGTCGATGTCGACACCGATTTCCTCGGCACCCTCGACGCCGTTTGGAGGATTTGCCGGAGGTGCCCCGGAGGGCTGTGGAACCTCTGAGGAAGACTCTCAGTAAGTCTGTGATGCCTGTTTTTGAGCCCTATTCTGTTCCTCCTCATAGATTGGAGTTTTTCCAACCTTTACAAGATATTTCAGAGGTTGAGGAACTGTCTGATAAGGAGATGGTTGTGCCTCCTGATGTCCCTGATGATGATCTTTTGTCTGGGCATAGTCAGATGGAGGAACTCTGTCAATCATTGCATGACGCTAGTGGACTTGACACCTCTCCGGAGTTGGAGTTTGGCCGACCTGAGCCTGGGGTGCATGCGGATTCCTCCTATCGGCGTCTCATGTCAAGGGTGACGGAATACTTGGGGTGGTCTGCTCCACCTGTTGATTTTGCTCAGGATGATTTGACGGACATCCTGGATCAAGGTCCACTCACTGACCCCGTGTTGCCGTTTCACATGGCTTTGCAAAGAAGGGTGGCAGCGGCTTGGACTGCTCTGGAGAGTCTATCGGTAGTTAATAAGTCGCTTCTGAAAAAATACCGCCCATCCAGTGGTGACCCCTGCTACTTATCGACACACCCTACTCCAGAGAGTTTGGTGGTGCAGGCGGCTACGGCTTCCTCGAAGCAGGCTGCGTACCCTACCAACACTCCTGATAAGGACAATAAGCGCTTTGATGGTTGGGCGAGGAAGGTTTTTTCGGCTGGGGGGTATGGCGTTGAAGGCAGCCAACTCCACTTGTGCCTTAACGGGATTTACACACACTCTGTGGAACTGTGCGTCTTTGGTGGCTGAGCATATTCCTGAAGGGGTGGAATGGGATCGTTTTCTAGCCTCCGTGCAAGACGGCAAGTATGCCATGTGCGAGTCCGTTCATTCGGGTTTGGACACGGCAGACTGTCAGCTGGTCCATAGCTGCGAGCACCGTGATACACAGGTTTGCGTGGTTGTGGAAGTCGGGGTTTGCTCCTGATGTGCAATCCCGTCTTCTTCTCCAGCCCTTTGATGGTGTTCATCTGTTTGGCAGCAAGGCTGACGAAAGCCTTGAGAGGTTGCAGACCTCCAAAGCTGCAGCGAAGTCTTTGAGCGCTGCAGTACGTCAACCTCTGCCTTTTCATCCTAGGGGACAGCAATGGAGGAGTTTCCTTTCGGTACTACTCTTCCTTTGGAAGATCGAGAGGAGCTGCCAGTCAAAGGGGCCACCGTAGGAGTACACGGCATGGAAAGCAAGGTACTCGGGGTGCCAAAGCCGCTCGGGCAGTTGCCTCTTTGCCCTCAGGCACTGCCGCAGCCGCGTCCGCTCAGTCATGAGGCCATGTCCGATGGTTCGCGGGTTGGGGGCAGACTTGCGCAGCATCTTGGAGAATGGCGGGCCATTACTTCAGATGTGTGGGTTCTGGAGATCATAGCCCACGGCTACTGTCTTCCCTTCCGGCAGAGGCCTCACGACAATCCACCGGGGAAGTTCTCTTTGAAACATCCGGATCCGCTCCTTGCGCAGGAAATCCTATCCCTGCTGGAGAAAGGCGCCATAGAACTGGTGCCTGTAGCGGAGAGGAACAAGCAATGGTATTCCTCTTATTTTTTTATCCCAAAACAAGACGGGGGATTGAGACCCATCATGGACTTGCGTTGGTTGAACAAGCTCCTCAGGAAGAACAAGTTCAAGATGGTAACTCTTTCTCAAGTCCTCCAGGCCCTTCAACTTCAGGATTGGTTGGTGTCTCTGGACCTCAAGGATGCTTACTTTCATGTGCCGATTCATCCAAAGCACAGGAAGTACCTGAGGTTCGCGGTTGGTGACTCGCATTTTCAGTTTCGGGTCCTGCCGTTCGGATTGACCTCCGCCCGAGGGTCTTCACCAAGCTGATGGTGGTGGTGGCAGCGTATCTCAGGAAAGGGGGGGATTCACGTCTACACCTACCTGAACGATTGGTTGATCAGGGCGCGCTCTTTCGAGCAAGCCCTGGATCATCTACCGTCCTACATGTACTCTGGCAGTTCCTACAGGTTATACAATCCACTACACCAACAGAGGTAGTGGGAATGGGGGCGGGGTAGCCATAATAACTCGAGACTCGCTGCCCGTCTGTCCTACGACATCACCATGCTCTGGCTGCGAAACATTACATATAAAACATTGTCCCACAGACAATAATTGTATTAATATCTTAATCATTTACAGACCTCCATCACTGGAATCTGAATTCAACTATGAACTCATTCACCTTGCTAACTCACTAATTGGCCAAAATAGATTCACGATCATCCTTGGAGACTTAAACCAATGGCATGGTGACCTAAAAGACAAAGAAGCAATCCTCCTTGAAAAAACACTGCAAAAAATGCAGTTTAATGTAATGAATCACGATCCCACTATGGCCAACGGTCATCAACTGGACTTGGGTCATCACTAATAATTTGGAAACAAACCACTATGTAACCACTCCTTGTATATGCCGGACCATTATAAAGTAGTTTTCAACCTATGCTTACCCCATCCAAGCCAAAAAAAACACACATGAAACAAGGAAAGTTCTTTCTAGAAACTTCCAAACATTGAAAGCTTAGACTTACAACTCTGTGTAAACAGCATTCTCACCGACCTTAATGAAAAGGATTCCTGTGACGCCATTATCAAAAAATATGATCAGCAAATGCTCATATTTGTAAACGAGAAAGCTCCAAACCGTGAAAAAAGAGTTAGGCCCAATCTTAACCATCAAAAATGGTTCACACCAGAACTAACCACTCGTAAGAAGGAAAAAAACGTAGCAAAGCAGAAAGGCTTAAGAACCCTACTGATGACAACAAGACCAGCTGGAAATTACTAGAAAAATCCTATAAAAACAACATCAATGAGGCCAAAAAGAACTATTTTAACAGTCAAATCGAAGCATCCTCTAACAGCTAGCAAACTCTTTGACATTCTTCAATCCATAGATAAGCCCCAGGCTCTGGCCCCTGCCTTTATTCCTTCACAATCAGAATGTTAAAACACTTAGGTAGCCTTCGCCAACAAAATCACAAAAGCTAGAGAACGAATTGCATCAGCTCAAGCTAATAAACTCCAACCTAGCTGCCCTGTAGAACTGACGACCACTGAGAGAAAGGAGAAGTTTCAATTTCAACCAATCTCTATTGATGGTATGATGAAAACTCTGGCGCCTATGAAACCATCCTCTTGCGCCGAAAATAAACTCCCTCCCAAGATCATTCTCGAACATCCAGACATCTTTGCTCCACTATTTACTAAAATTGTAAACACTTCCTTCCGTGACCAAACAGTACCGAATAACATAAAAAAGTCACTATCACACCTCTAGTAACAAAACCTAATTTAGACTCACGTGACCCCAACAATCTAAGACC
Source organism: Ambystoma mexicanum (assembly GCF_040938575.1). Lineage (NCBI taxonomy): Eukaryota > Metazoa > Chordata > Amphibia > Caudata > Ambystomatidae > Ambystoma > Ambystoma mexicanum. The sequence goes on along the minus strand of NC_090934.1, from coordinate 412,500,594 downwards.
CATCACGAATTGTAACTTCACTCTTAAAGTTATGGATAAAATTGCAACTGCGCAACTTCAGGAATACGTAGAAAGTCACGAGATTCTACACCCACAACAATCTGGCTTTAGAGCTGTACATAGCACCGAGACAGCTATGCTGGAGCTACAAACCAAAATGCTGGAAATCATTGACAAGGGAAAAGCTGGCCTACTAGTCCTTTTGGATCTCAGTGCCGCATTTGACATGTTAGACCACCAGCTAATACAGCAAGCACTTGAGAAAGTTGCGAACTGCTCCAAGGAAGCAATAAAATGGCTATCTTCCTTCTTCGAGAACAGAATATCCAGAGTACATTGGGGAGACAAATTCTCATCTGAATTCAACATCTTCTGTGGAGTACCACAGGGAGCTAGTCTGTCCCCACTGCTCTTCAACTTGTACATTTGTTTCCTATGTGAGCTACTACATCTCCAGGTGTTCTTACTACGCTGACGGCATTCAGCTGGTCCTGGAACTGAGTGAAGACTACGCGAAGGACAGTACGACATTAAACACTCTATAAGAATATTGAAGAGTGGATGGATAACAAATGGATGTGCCTAAATAGCAATAAGACCGAGCTAATGGTCTTTGGATTCAACCAGACACGAGCCAAACTTGCCCCCGACTATCAGACTTTTCAAATCGAAGAATCCCATATCGTAGTGGCGGGTAAGGTCAAAACTCTCGGCATGACTCTGGAAGCATCCCTTAATGCAGATGCTCAAGCCATGCATGTTAGCAAAAATTGTAACTATCACATCAGACTTAATCAGACCCCTACTCAGTGAAAAAAATGGTGCTACAGTAGCTACCATCTTGTCGCGTCTGGACTATGGAAACGCAGTTCTTGCAGGAACATGTAAGCAAAGTATGCACAAATTTCAGCTGGTCCCAAATAATGCGATCAGAATGATTAAACAAAAAGAAAGAAGTGAACACATCAGTGAAGCCAGACAGGACCTCCATTAGCTGAAAATGGAGGCCTCATGCAATTTGAGTCCTTATGCATAACACACAAGTGCCTTTACGGCAAAGCACCAGCCGATCTGAAGTCTAAAATCACTTTCTACAACCCTCCCAGGGCTCTAAGATCAGAAGCCAAGGGACTTATAACAATCCTAAAACACAAAAAAGAACTTGGTTTGGGTAGAGCTTTCCCTAACCGAGCAGCAGTTAACTGGAACAAACTGCGGAACTGTTTTAGGTTGGAGACTAATCACTCCACCTTTCGCAAAAAGCTTAAAACTTTGCTTTTTAAGTAAACCTCATTGTAAGATCCTCTGCATTGAAAAGTTCTCACCATCACCTGTACTGTGAATTGTCCTGTTTCACTCTATGCCAATATTCGTCCGTCTTTGTCTCCGTGTATGCGCCCCGATGCTTGCGGGCAGTCGGCGCAATACAAATAAACAAAATACAAAATAAATAAAAAAATCTGTCGGTCACCTGCCACTCCCTTCACAAGCTGGGCTTCTCCTTCAATTTAAAGAAGTCCCATTTGACACCTACCCAGCGGCTACAGTACATCGGAGCAGTGCTCGACACATACCTGGTCTCTCTTGATCTTGGATCAGCCTTTGCTGGCCATCATTTCCAACCATTTCAATACAGACAGATACAACTACCACTGTCTACATTAGCCCTTCTAAGGCTAAATACCAGTGCCCTACTTTGAAAGGACCTGCTGTTTTGTCAATTTTGTTGGTCTGTATAATTGTATGTAAAAACAGTAATTGAATACAATACCTTTCAGCATCGACACTATGAGGATGTGATAATTATGAAGCAATAGTGTGGATACCTCTAGTTCACCCCTTATAAACATAAGAAGTCACTGTGCATTGTATATACAGAACTGTGAAAAATTGAAACTTAGTACTTTTTGACCAGTCCTTGACCCAGTTATGTCATGTTAAAATCATAATGTTTTTATTTGTTTTCTCTTTTCTCTTTTAACCCAATGCTTTTCAAGCAAAACTCATAAGAATAGCCACAAAAGTAATAAAAGGGCTACCACGAAACCAAACATAGCTGATGGTTGTTTCTTCACCTCATGATATGGATGTTCTACCAATGCATGGGATGGGGCAGCTGGGAAGGTTAAATCATTTACTGCTTAAAATTGTTTGCAGCATTGAATTTCGGAGGACAGGACCACCCAATGTACACATACTTTGACACATCCTTGGGGCAGTGTTCGCCTCCCCAGGTGAGGGCTCATCACATTCTGCAGATGGTAGACAAGTTTCAATGTGCCTAGCGTCTCCCGGTGTTCGAATTCTTGAGGTTGCTCGGCCTCATGCCATCCTGCATTTTCCTGGTACCAGAGGCCAGGCTGCGGATGAGATCTCTTCAGTGGGCTCTCAAGATGCAGTGGTCGCAGTTCTCCGGCAGGATGTCGGATCCCGTTCAGATTCCGACCTCGGTCGCCCAAGATCTTCTATGGTGGGCCGACGAAGGCAATCTGATGAAGGGAGCACCATTTTGACAGCCATGGCCGGAGGTGATGATCGTGACGGACGCATCCCTCACAGGTTGGGGAGCTCATGCCAACGAGTTGACAGCCAGTGGACGTTGGTCTCCGTCGGAGTCCAGACTCCACATCAATCTGTTAGGGCTGAGGGCCGTCAGGCTAGCCCTGAAGGCTTTTCTGCCGTCTGTGCGGGGGAAGAATGTCCTGATTATGACAGACAATACAGTGGCCATGCACGACCTCAACAAAAAAGGATGGACAGGGTCACTCCCGTTGTGCAGGGAGGCGATGCAGCTCTGGTTCTGGGCCATCCAGCAGGAAATTTCGATCTCGGCAGTTCATCTGTCCGGAGATGAAAACGCGGCAGCGGATGCTCTGAGCAGGCAGAGCATGGTCTCTCACGAGTGGGAGCTGGCTCAGGAACTTCTTTTGGAGATCTTCGCCCCTTTGGGGAACCCCACAAGTGGATCTCTTCACCACGAGTGACAACCGAAAGTGCGAGAGATTCTGCTCGCGGGAATTTCCTCCAAGAGGAGCCTTAGGGGATGTGTTCGTAGTGGAGTGGTCCTTCCCACTGCTGTATGCATTTCTTCCGGTCCCTGTCATTCCGCAAGTGTTGCAGAGGTTACGGAGATTCGGTTCCCAAATGATCCTCATTGCTCCGGCATGGGCCAGGAGAACATGGTACCCGGACCTTCTAGACATGTCCATCTGCCCTCCATGCCCTCTTCCCTACCGAGACAATCTGCTCTCACGGGAGGGGGGTTGGGTTCTCCATCCAGAGGTCAAGTCTTAGCCTTCATGCTTGTTATCTGAAAGGTTGAGGTATAAGGATTGAGACCTCACCGAAGACGTGTTGGAGGTGTTGCTTTCGGCCAGAAGGCCTGTAACGAAATCCCTGTACCGTTGCCGTTGGGGAAAGTTCTGTGACTGGTGCAGGGTACAGAATGTGGATCCTTTCCAATGTTCCATTCCCTTGGTTTTGTCTTTTTTGCTTTCTTTAGCCCACAAGGGCCTGCAGGTGTGTACCATTAAGGGTTACCTGGCGGCGCTGTCCATATTTAAGCGCTCGTCTGAGGAATGTTCTTATTTTAAGATCCCTTTGATTTCTCAGTTACTAAAAGGGCTAACTAATGTGTTTCCACCGTCGCCTTTCCAGGTGCCGGGATGGGATTTGAATTCGGTTTTAAAGTTCCTAATGGGAGCTCCGTTTGAGCCCTTGCATTCTTGTCCGTTGCGACTGTTGCAGTTACTTCTGCACGCAGAGTGAGTGAGTTGCAGGCACTTTCCGCCAAGCCACCCTTTACTGTGTTCCATAAGGACAGAGTTGTCCTGTGGGTGCAGCCTACTTTTCTTCCGAAGGTTGTGTCGGAATTCCATTTTGAGCCAGAAGGTGATTCCTCCGGCGTTTTATCCTCCTCCACATCCTGGTAAGGAAGAGGAGAGGCTCCATAAATTGGATCCTAGAAGAGCTTTGAGTTTCTATCTCTCACGGATGTCCCGGGTGAGAGTGGACGATCAGCTCTTTGTTGGTTATGCTGGAAGGCGCTTGGGCCAGGCTTTTTCCAAACAGACGTTGTCTAGATGGATCATTTTGACGATCTCGGAGTGTTACCCTTTGGCGGGAAAGGACCCTCCAGTAGGCTTACGGCTCACTCTACTAGGGTTGTGGCTGCCTCCATTGCTCTATAGAGGGGCGTTGCTATTCGCAATATTTGCGAAGCAGCCACATGGGCCTCGGTCCATACCTTTCTGAGACACTATTCCTTGGACTTCATCCATGGGAAGGATTTGGCCTTTGGTAAGGCAGTCCTCTAGTCAGCCATTTGATTGGGCATTCTAAAATTCTAAAATTGTAAATTCTTTACCCACCTCCATAAGTTGGTACTGCTTTGGTAGTCTGTCATAGATGTGGAATAATGTCGGGGAGCACAATGCCCTCGAAGAACAAGTTACAAGCATATCTGGTAACGTTCTTTCGATGGGATGTTCCTCCGACGTATTCCACATCACCCTCCCAGCCTGCCCCTCTACTAAATTTCTATGCAATTGCAGCTTATGTTTCCGCAAGGCTTTCTGCAGTCATACTGGCAGGAGATTGGTGCCACACGTTCTGGGGAAAAAACAATAACTGAGGCTACGGGCGCCGTGCGTCCTATATATAACATCCGGTGACGTCGACCCTCGACGGAGGCCCTCTAGGCACAACGGATTGACGCCATCGACGCAGGACACCCTCTGCCAAAACATTTTCCGAAGCAGCACAGCTGTGGATATTACCTGTCATAGATGTGGAATACGTCGGAGGAACATCCCATCGAAAGAACGTTACCAGATATGGTAAGTAACTTGTTCTCCTTCTACTCTCCTCCTTCCTGCTCCACTCACTATCTCGCCTCCTCTCCCTGACATTATCTCTTCTGTTACTCTGTTTCACTCTCTGCAATGTACCTCTACCCATCCGATTTTACTCCCTGCTACTTCTTCTCTTCTCTCCACACTACAACTACGCTTCTCCTTACAGCGCTACTACTCTCCTCTCCACACAACATACTATCTTCTCTGCCCTCACCTTCTCCTACAGTCACCCTTTTTTTTCAACTCCTTCATGTTATTTGCTCCCTACTCTCCCCCAATCAATCCTACACACTCTCTTCAAGCTCACTCTAACACAAGTCCCACTCTCTTCCACCAACCAATACCTCAATTTGCGCTCCTTTGATCTGTCCTTCCTCAGCAGGGTCTCTTGTTCCACCTGCTCATCCCTTTACCTCACCCGAACAATGTACACCTTCCTTATTCCTTTCCTTGATTTTTTTCCCATCCATTGGCCCTGTGCCTCAGCTGGTTTTCCAGGCCAAAGGCTACATTTCCTTTCCCTGGGGTAGGTGATAAAAGCATCAGAATATTCAAATGTGGCAACAGTCACTTTCTCAGTTTGTTTGAGTCCTTCCCGACTGGCGGATAATGCCATTTTAGCGCAGGTGCCACTCAGTGGCCCTAAATAGGTGAGTACAATGTTCTTCAGAGAGCAAGTCTTGCTTGGTATTTCTCGTCCTGACTTGTGCTGGCTTTGTACTGGTGCCTGTCGTTCTGCCGGGGTGGGGTAGATCCAACTGCCATACACTGCTCTCTGAGTAGCACTGTTATTTTAACTTTGATGGGTCGCGTAGCAGCTTGCTACGTTTGGGTTAGTGCGTGGTTCTTTCAGCTTCCGACATGCTTTACTCTCCCTCTGTGGTTGTCTACTGGCTGCCCCGTTGTGAACGCTGCTGCCATTTTGAGTACTGTGGCACAAAAAGAAAGGCACCTTGACGGGAATGGTGCTGTGCAGGCATGGGGTGATACAGTGGTCCTCTTGCCATGCAAATAGGCACATTGGGTCCTTCCACGCCCCAACTCTAGGGTAGGACTGGCTCTGGTGAAAACCCTTCTAGGCCTCCCACCTCAGGCTGAGTTTGGTCCCTCCCTACATCCAAAATGGACAGTTATGTGTGCCTGTCACGGCTGGTTAAATCCTTTGATATGCTCTTTAACCTATGTGGCAGTTCAGAAGAAGGATGCAGATTCTGTACGGACATTTTACCAAGTCTTTTATTAAAGAATAGATGATAATGCCTCTCTCTCCCTATCACTGTACGTTGTTCCCTGCCTACTTTACTAAGGTGCTAGTCAGTCGTGCGTGATAGTCCAAATAAATCAATCCGCTGTCCAAATTTATCCTAGCTGAATATTCTCTTGTGACTTGTTGAATTCATTTCTGTAACTCCCTCAGGGGTTTGTCAGTTTCTCCTTCTCTCTCTTAGGTGGTTTCTTGGTTCTAGTAAAATTCCATCCCTCAGTCTTGGAGGACTCCAAGTTCTCTGGTGTATTATTTCAAAGCACCACTCAGGTAGCCAGGGGACGGCCATTGCTTTTGAATCCCAACTGTGGGGGTGGAGTAGCAAGGGAGGATCACTTGGGTAGAGGGTCCTCAGGGATTGGGGAGAGAATACCCAAGGGTGGGACATGGTATTCCACCTTTTGTAACCCTGATTTATCCTACCCTCCTTATTCCTCATAGGATATGTTCACTCATGTCCTGTGCTACCCCATGACTTTCCACCAGACACTCAAAATGGGAGCAAAGTAAAGAAATCTGAAAAATAAACGTTTGCTAAATCCTTTTTCTAACTGACAGGGAAGAGAAAACTAAAAATAATGCAAACTGTATATCATAAATACCCTTAAAGATCTGAGACATGGTATCCCGCCTTGTCTGACATTGACCTACCCAACCCCCTGCCACAACCCCCCCCCCTTAGCCTTCATGGGATATTATAAGTCTTACCATCTTCATTCCCCAAAATATCATTCTAGTACTGTGACGAAGAGGGAGCAGGAAGAAGACAGACATCCTATGTGAAACAGCACAATGGTACTGGGACGAAGAAGATGCAAAATGGGGCACACCGGTATTCTCAATGGCGAGGCCCCAATAACCAGGCCATGCAAGGTCAGGCAGTTGAAGTCAAGCATGCCCACCTGCAGCCTGTTTACAAACGCAGGAGATTATGAAATGGACACAGTCAGAAAAGAAGGTGAACGAGTTGGGTGTAGAGCTTATACGCCAGGACTGCCCAGGACCAGATGGAGGAGAACAGGATGCAGAGATGCTGAGGTTCTACAAGCTGAGGCAGCCAGGAGAAGCTTGGCTAGGGAGCAGTGTCGCTAAAAAGCTGAAAATGTCTGTGGAAGGGAGCCGGGAGGTGTGCTAATCCCTTTTGAACTGTATTCCAGAAAGTGCTTGTTCCCCTGGGCCAGGACAGGAGCGTCTGAGGGGCAGGCAGTGCGACCCTGACCGCAAACGGAAATAACTTTTATAAAGAAGTTGAGAAAACAAACATTGAGTTAAATGCAGTGAGAAACCCAGTATGTGAAAGCTGCGAGTAAGAAAGTGTAAAATCTCCATTGCGTAGAAAGAGAGACGCGTGAAATGAAACCGACGAATGATGAAGAGAACAAAGCATTGATACAAAGTTACTGAGTGGTGGTGTGTATGAAGGCACGTTTTCGAAAGCCTCTGTATGAATCAAGGAAGCCTTTTATAAAGAGGAGAGCTGTGCGCAGACATAAAGTGAGAGCAATATAGAAATCACAAAAGGGGGAGCCACACGTGAAGGTGAAGTGGTAGCAAAACCCCTAAGGAAAATATATAATTAGAAGAAAGCGAGCTGTATAAGCATTATGGTGGCCACCAGGCGGGAGAGTGATCCAGGATGGCCGCAGAGACCCCATCCTAAGGAAAGGAGGACACAGCTAAAGCCTTAAGACACCTGGTTGCACTATCTGTGGGCGGGTGGACCGTGTGGTCTGACCACTGCTCCATGACCAAGGGAGCCCCATTGCACAAGTGAACTGCCTGACAAACTAAAGTGAAATAAGCCAAGAGGAGCTATTAAGAATGGGGAAGGGAACCCCGGAGTAAACTCGTTGAACTGTCATGGTTTTGCAAGTGGAAGTTTTGGGTTAAGCAAGTTTTGAACTTTTTTGTGTTAAAGAAAGTGTAACTTAACCAGTTGAACATTGGTATTTTGAAAGTGATCTCTGTGGAATGAAAGGGCTCTAAGCTTGGGCAAGGGAAGCCTGGGAGACCCACTGAAGAGTGTAAACCGAAGGACTTTGGGTTTGGGGATGGGGGACCCAGAGAAGCCAAATAAGGTACTGTGAACTCTTTTGACAAGAAGCCTGTGGAACTTTGTGTTCCCGAGTGCCTTGAACTTGGGGAAGGGAGTTACAGAAGAACTGAATTGCCAAACAGTTTTTACTTTGAACACTATTGAATTTTACCAAGCCCCATACACATTGTTATTCTATAGAAGGAAGGGTAAGCATAGGTTTTGACAGAGAGTATTTTGATTTGGACCGACAGCCTTAGACTTCCCTTAGTTTACTTTTCAATAGGGAACATTCCCACCTTAGAGTTAGGGCAAGATAGGCATTACACCATCCTGACAAGTAAAATAAAGGTTTTCAAACTATCTTTTAGTTGTCTGTGTCATCTCTTGATGCCATGCCTGTCTCACACTACCCATATTTATATTCTGTAGCATGTGCTTCATATAAGAGAGCCATTTAATGTTCTCCGCTCCATGTTGTTCCGTAATATTTCTTATGATATTATGGGTTAAAGAAGCATTCAGGTTCACCTATACCCTAAACCACAGCAGGATCGTTCCAGGACTATTTCGTCTATAATATAAGTCAGACCAACCTCATTATGGGTTGCATAATTCGGAACAAACAACATTAGGGCCAGCACCTTTTTCAGAAAGGCATTTCTTCTTTTTGGATAGTCTTTGGTTCGCCATAGCGATAAAGTGCTGCACCGGACTTAACCACCTTTCTGGTTCTGGCCAAATACATTGTTTTGATCATCTTCACTGCCTGCTGTTTATATTGCCTCATGAAATTAAATATTTCCCCTAATGACTGCCTCATCACACACAGTTGCTTTTTAAAATGGAATTCTGGGGAAAATACTTAAGAAAATCAAACACACAAATAGTCATAAGAGCTGACCCGTGGGATTGGATTTGCATTGCACCACATGGTCACAAAGTTCACCTTCTTGAGAGTCGGCCAGCATATCATGACCGCAGATTTTTTTAAATTATCCTGAAGGTCAAGCTCACCCATAAAAGCTACATATTTATTAATCGGGCATTGTAATGCTCTTGGGGTCTGGGCAATCAGAACAGAGTCATCCGCATTTACCAGAACCGGCATTGACATTCCCCCGATCTTGGCAACATCCATAGGGCAATCTACCAGGACCTTGTGCAGCAGTTGATATATAAGGAAAATAGGAGTGGGGCAAGCACACAGCCTTGCCTAACCCTAGGCTGGATCGGGAACCAAGGCGTACAATGTCCCTCCGGGATTGATCTTTCACATGCCTTGTACTTGTCATGTCAGGAGATAAGAATAGCCAAACTTCCAGTTTGAAGGCCATAGGACCCAAGCACCTGCCATAATTTACTTCTGTTGACTTTGTCAAAGGCAATGCTTAGGTCCACAACAGCTATAAACAGTGGCTCCTTTTGTACATGAAGTGTGTGTGCAATTATCAAATAAAAATTCAACCCTTGTTCCATAGTACACAACGATGGGTGAAACCCTAGTTCGGTTGAAGAAAGGATTTAATTTGCTGACTCCCATTCTTCAACTACCTTCAAGAAGCATCTTCCAAATATTTTTCAACTACGGTTTAAGAGGGAGATAGGCTGGTATGCTTAAGGGGAATCTCTACAGCCCTTCTTAAAAAGAGTAACAATAATTGTCCTCGTCCATTCATCTGGTACTATGCTCGTCTCCCATACTGCATTCAAGAGCCTGGTTAGAAACAGGCCTCATATCTTTAGAGTCCTGATAATAGTCCGCTGGGATACCACCAATCCCGGGTTCTAGATTTTTTAATATTTTTATTAGGCATTTTTCAAACACAAGACACTCGGTCATAATCCGTAAATGAAATATCAACCCACTCCCCCTCCCCCCCAACGTTCCAAACGGGTAGCATTTGGCAGTCTTCTGTATCTTGTAGCGGATTTCCTTTGGGAGAGGAATCCAGGAGGCTTTAAGTCAGTCATTTGTAGGTTTCGAGGAAGTGAGCCCATTCCATTTCTCTGCTCGGTAAGTGGTTGTGTAGGAGGCCTGTTAGATTTTCCATTTCGTAAAGGTCTTTGGCTTTTCTTGCCCAGGAAGCCTCAGTCGGGAGAGCGGGCAATTTCCAGCTTATTGTGATGCACGCCCTCGTCGCCAGCAACAAAAAGTGAGTCATGTGAGGCACTCTCCTCCATCGTTCGTCCTGTTGTTCCAGCCCAAATAGAACTAGTCTGGGGTTTAAGTCTCTGGGGAGCCCTTCGATCTTTCTGATCCAGTCTATGACCTCCTTCCAATATGCTTGTGACTTTGGGCATGCCCACCACATGCGCCAGGTGTCAGCCTGGGCACCACATCCCCTGCAACACATAGGACTCGTTTGGGCAAACATTTTCGAGAGTCTCTTTGGATCAAATTGACAACTTTGTAATAATTTTATACCGTTGAGTTTGTATTGGGCCGAGATCGACGTTTTGTGTGCTGACCTGCATGCACAACATGGACCATAAGTTGTCCGTCATTGGGCCCAGGTCTTTCTCCCATCTTTTTCAGAGGTTCTCTGTTTTGATCCCCTTTGCTTCATTGAGTGCCATGTATAATCTTAAGATGAGCTCCATGGTGTGAGACGACTGGCTCAGGATTTTTTCCAGGGGAGTCAGATCTCTCATAAGCTTATCCTTCCATTTAGTTGATGTCAGGGTCCCCTTTAATTGGAGGAATTTGAACACATCCAGTGGTCCCACCTGCAGGCCGGCCTCCAGGCCCTTGGGTTTTATTAGCTGGCCCACCATTTCCAGCCCAGCTTCGTTACCATTCCTGGAACCGTAGTGGTTCAGTGATACCATTTCGAATCGGTGCGGCCCAGATACAGCTCATGGGTGATGGCCACGTTGTGAGTTCCTTAATTCCTCCCTTGTTCCACCATAGCCGCAAGAGAGATCCCATTGCAAAGTGTTTGATGACGCTGTTTGTGAAGGAATTCCTTGGGGCCCATAGCCACTCTCCTTGCCAGACCGGTATTAATCTATAGTTTTCAATGGCTACCCATTGTTTTTACTTGTCTTCTCGTAGAGGTGGGACTGTAGCCCTGAACTGGGCTGCTTGGTAGTAGGTGTACATGTCAGGGAGCCCCGTCCCTCCCATTTCCTTAGGTTGGATCAGTGTGGCGTATGATATTCTCTGTTTTTTCCCTTGCCACAGGAATCGAAGGATCATTCTCTTTATTTCTGTGAAATGGGATTCTCGTATGGCAATGGGGAGCATTTGATATTGGTATAGTAGTTTGGGGAGCACTGCCATTTTTACGTCGTTTAGCCGCCCCAGCCAGGATATTGTCAATTTTGCCCATCTCTCTAGTTCTTTAGATATTTCAATCAGTGGGGGGTGGGAGGGAGGGGGCAGGTTAACATTGTAGAGCTTTTCCGTTGTCCTTGCGATGTTGATTCCCAGATATCTTTTGGCTCAGATATGTGGTTGGTATGCCTCCCATGGTCGCGGCATCTCTGCCCTGGTGTTCTGGGGCCTTGTAGAGGAAGAGCGTTGATTTGTCTGGATTGACTCTCAGCTCAGCCCATCTGCCGAAGTCTTTGATCATTTGCAGGACTTTTGGAACATCACTCTTTGGGTTTGTCAAGTAGAGGAGGATGTCATCTGCGAACATCGCCAGCTTGTATTCGCTCTCCCCTATGGTCACTCCTCTAATCGCTCTCTCTTTTCTGATATTGTTAACGAGCGGTTCCATAGACGGGCATATAACAGCGGTGAGAGGGGACATCCCTGCCTGGTCCCTCTCGAGAGGGCAATTTCCCAGATATTGTGTTGTTGACGACCACCCTCCCCTTTGGCTTCTTGTATAGGGATTGGATCCCTCTTACTAGTGTTTCCCCAGAGCCCATGTTGCTCAGCACGGCCCACAGAAACTCCCATTCTACCCTGTCAAAGGTTTGTTCAGAGTCCATGCTTAAGAGGACTTGATTTCCTTCAATTCCCCCTGTGTTCCATTATGTCGGGGGTATTCCGCACAGCATCTGCCCCTTGCCTGTCCTTTATGAAGCCCACCTGGTCTAGGTGAACCTGGTGAGGCATGACGTCCTCCATACGTGTCGCAAGCACTCTGGTGTATACTTTGGCATCCGCATTCAGGAGTGATATCGGCAGCATGTGGGGTCCCTCCCCGCCCTGGGGATTACTACTATGTGTGCTGTTGAGAACGATGGAGGGGCGTGGCCCGATTCTCTTATGTGGTTAAACAGGGTGGACATGTGAGGGGAGAGACTACCTGCAAACTGTTTGTAGAATTCCATAGTGAATCCATCTTCCCCCAGGGCCCCTCCCAGCGGGAGTCTTTTTATAGCTGCCGCAACTTGTTCTGGCGTAATGTCTGAATCCAGAAAGGCTTGCTCAGAGTCTTTGAGATGAATCAGCCCAGCCGCCTCTATGTATTCTTTCATCTCCCTCCCTGCCCCCTTCTGTGGTGTAGAGATTTTCATAAAATTTGGTGAGTGTTGGGGAGAATTCTCTGTTTAGGCTGAATTTCCTAACCTAGTGGGTCCCCCAGCAGCTTTGCTGGATTTTTGGCGTTTATTTTTCTCTCCTGCCAAGAGTGAGACTCTTTTACCCTCACTCTTGGGCATGATTTGAGTGTGTTTCTTTGAATCTAGATGTGCTTAATGGGCTATGGGGTCTTTTACCCCATAGGGCCTCATGTGTTTTTGTGATGTGTGTTACACAGCACCCGCAGTGCAGTAACACAGGGGTGTCATAGTGACCCCCCAGTATAGACTCCATACCCTGGGACTGACTGTCTACCAGGGCATGTAAAGTCACCATTGACTTTACTAGTCTTAAATTCTGAACAGAACCAGTGCAAACCATCATATTGTGGACGTACTGGCTGGGGCAATTCAATTGCCCTGGGGTCTGTTAGTCGAAGGGGCACGTCTCCGTCCCCCCTGATCGAGTTTTGGCTGGTGGCAGTGGATACTACTTTTTATATTCAACCCCGAATATTTCTCTATGGATTTTCCCATTGTTCAAGGCTACTATCTTTATTTATTTAATTACGATAGCCTCGAACATACCGCCGGTTTATTTAATTAATATTAATTCTCCGTTGGTATTTTTTGCCAAAACTCAGTTCTAAAATGGCGTTTGTGTTCTCTTCTGTGACTCCAACCCAAGTCGAGCCCTTTGTTCCACTTTTTGGCGGGCTTCTCCACAGAAGCCCTCCAAAGTGGTGCCACTCTGTCTGGGGTACTTAGAAGGGGTGGAGGGGGATTTAGGCACCCTGGACTGAGTTGCCTAGGCAACTCAAGTCGCACTCCGTCCTGATTGGCCCAAGTGGTGAGCCGGCTGGCTCACCACTTAGCATGTTTGAGTGACAGCTAGGCTGAGTGAATGGGGGTTTTCTGCATAAAAGCAGGGCTTTGGGGACTGGAACTTCAGAAGTCGCCACAGGACCTAAGAATCAGACGAGGGAGAAGCTGAGCCGACCTGCCACGACGACACCACCGGTGGAGCCCTGCTGGACCGTCTCACCACTTTTCCCAACGACAGAGGAGATCTCCCGCCGGAGAGTCTTCTTCTTTTGACTGGTGGGGATAACCAGTTTCACCGTCTTTTCGCCTTCCCGACGTATCTCGTGGCCGCCTTGCCTGTGCCAAGCACCCCGGCAACCGGGATACCACGTTTTACCACGACCGCGAATTAAAGGGTACTACCTTTAACCGGAAAACTCCACGGCTGGTTTCTTCCCTGGCAGTGCAACGACCTTCATCTTTCCCCCAAGTCGAGATCTTCTCTTCCCCTGGACGCCGACGCGACTTGCACCCACTGCCAGGAACAACTGCCACCGCTGGAGGATCCCTCCCACTTAAGGTACCGTGTCCCGCCTGGCTTCCCTTGCCACCGACTGTACGGGGTAGATTTGCATGCTTCCCAATTGATTTTGCTGAGGCGTTTGCTTCCCCCCCAAACCCCTCCCGCAACAATAACCATAACTGACCACAGGCAGCGGAAAACCGCTCTAACGCTGTGCTCGGGTTCCATGATTTGGTTACCTCGCTGTATGTCTCCCCCTCCCCCCTTAACCGTGAAACTAGTTAAACTTGTCAACTGAACCGCTTTCGAACCTGGGTTAGCCTGGGACACCCTGGCTAAACTTTTCTGAGCCTCTCTAAACTCTTTTTGAACTCTCTGCAAGACTTTCTAAGCCTAGTGTAACTGTGTGATCTTGGGCGCATTTGTGCTCTGCTCTCTCTAAGAGTGGGCCCAGCCTTTGGACTTTGGCTCACCAGTGACTTTTGCTCTTCTGCCTTGCTAACAGTGTTCCTAATCTTAGAGTGGTGTACCTTTCCATATTCTGTCTTTTTCCCTCCCTTTTTCACAAGCTTATTGGAGTGCCATCTAGTTAAGCGCTCACTATGAAAATGAGTGGTGTTTTACTAAGACTTATCTGATAAGGAATAAGGGGTGTATATATTATAATAGTAACTGTGTTTAGAGTATTTTTACAATAAGGGTGCTGGAGTGTTTCAAACAGTGTGTTTTTAAATAAATAATTATATACTTTGATACCAAAGCTCTGGTCAGTGTTTGCTTGTATTATTGTGTCTGAGTGCCTATTGTGTATACTTTGCATACTGCCTAACTCTTCTTGAGAGAAGTCTGACTGCTCAGCCACAGCTACCAGGTAAATCTGGGTGGTACAGACTGCTACCAAGTGGGTTTACTGCTAACACCTCTAGTCCTAAATCTTTTGCAGTGTTCCCTAAGGGAACTGCACAGGTTTCTGCCTAACACTGAGTTGGTCAGCTATTTCCTTCAGTGCTCGCACCTGGGACCCCTCTTCTGTTTGAATTACTTCAACCCACCTAAGTCTCGCGGCTAACATTCTGTCAGCCCTGTCACCCTTTTCATAGAAAGTCTGTTTCAGGAACCTTTACTTTCTTAAAACATCTCCCTTTCCCAGGGCCTTCAAGTCTTCCCGTTTCCTTTTGAGGGTTGACCAGTGTTCCTCACGGTACGAGCCCTGTGCATGCAATCTCCCCTCCATCTCCACAATTTCACCCCTCAGTTTGTCCTCCGGGATTTTATGTCCCTTCTTCCGCCTCACCCCTTCTCTAATGAGGTGTACCCTCCACACTGCCTTACCCGCCTACCATACCGTGTTTGCGTTCACCTCCCCGTTATTATTGATTTGGAAATATTAATCTATCGCTTTACTAAGCTCTTGTGCATAGATTTTTTTCCCGCCACAGGGAGTCATTGCATCTCAACCTTGTGTCTCTACGGCCCACCCCCTCCAGCTCCAGCTGCAGCTCTAGGGATGTTACAACCATGATCGGACCATCCTACCAGTCGTATTGTACTGCCATGAACCCTGGACATGTTTTCTTTGTTGATCAATAGATAATCTATCCCAGTGAAGGTGTCATGCATCTTTGACTTGAATGTGAAACCCCTCTTTCCCGGGTTGCAAGACCTCCAGACAGCCACCAGCCCCTCCACCTCAAGGGTGGTCGCAAACCTACTGGGCTTCTCCCTCAGGGCGCTCCTGCTCCTTACCCTTGTCTGCTGCCTGTCCATTTGGGGATCCGCCCACGTATTAAAGTCCCTCCCTCCCCCCACCCCACCATGACCAGATATTCTCTGTTCCCCTTAAAGGATGCTAGGGCACCTTCATTGAATGGACCCTGCACTTGATTAGGTGCGTACACTCCTACTAGCGCAATTTGGGAGGCTTTCCATTTGCCACGGATTATAAGGAGTCTGTCTTCAACTGACGGCTCCACTGTTGGGTTCTCTAGCCTAAGTCTTTTGCTGAGGAGGATTCCCACTCCGCCCTTTTTGTGTTTCCCCCAATGCCCAGAAAGTTTGTCCCACTGTTCTCCCTCTTAAAGCTTGTTCCTCTCGTCTTGAGTCTGGTCTCCTGTCTGAATAGGACATCGAGCTCTGCTCTTTCAAACCCTCTCACCAGTAGATTCACTTAGTTGGCGAGTTGAGCCCCTTCATGTGGCTCTCACCGGACGGGTACTAGTGCCTTCTGTTCCTACTAGGTTGGATCCCATTCTGCTGGGCGATAAAGCTCAGTTCTGTCTGCCTACTGCTGGCCCCTCCCTGTTTTGCATGCTTCCCAATTGATTTTGCTGAGGCGTTTGCTTCCCCCCCCAAAACCCTCCCGCAACAATAACCATAACTGACCCCAGGCAGCGGAAAACTGCTCTAACGCTGTGCTCGGGTTCCATGATTTGGTTACCTCGCTGTATGTCTCCCCCTCCCCCCTTAACCGTGAAACTAGTTAAATTTGTCAACTGAACCGTTACCATTAAGGGTGGCCCAGGTCCTTGAGTTTGAGATGCCCTCCTAGAACTGAGGGCCACCAGGGTTTAAACTCTGTCCTCAGTGAGGGTAAAATCTGATCCTTCTACTTGCCTTTTACCTTATTCTCATGTGTCGCCAAGTGAGAGCTGTTCAAGATCTCTCTAGTCTGTGTTTTGTGGCGCACTGGAGTTCTCCCTCGCGTTCCTTTTAACAGAGGCTTCACTGGCGAGATTGTACTTGGTGTGAAGTATTCCCCCCCCTTACCCCTCCTCTCTGTGTGGCATTTCTGCCCTTTCGTTCGTCTGCGATAACTGGGAACCCGAGGGGCCTGCGGGACACCCGGCACTGTTCTGGTTCTCCAGGTTACTCAAAACCTGTTTCGCCTCCTCGGTTGTCATGATCCTGTAGTCTTCTCCTTTATATTCGAAAGTCAGTGTTGAATGGGTATCCCCACCTATATCGAAATGACTTGTCCGTGAGCCACGTAGTCCGGGGCCTGCATTCTCTCCTTCGCACAAGTGTGAAGCTTGATAAGTCCTGAAAGATTTTTATTTTAGAGCCTTGGAAGCCAATGTCCTGCTTTTGCTTCGCCCTGGTGAGAATCTCTGTTCTTTCTTTATATCTCAGAAATTTAACCACGACTGAACGGGGGGCCTTCACCAAATGCCCTGCCCCTCCTATGGGCTCTTTCAATGGACACACCCCCCGCCTTCTTATTATGTCCTGGACTGTTTTTTACCACTTGCTGGGGGCTTTCTCCATCCTTCTCCTCTAATCAGAGTACCCTCAAGTTTAATCTCCTTTCCCTGTTTTCCATGTCGTCGATCTTGAGTGTCAGTTCCTACTCCTTTAGTTCTATGTCAGTCATCCTGGCATTTAGGTTCATTTCTATTGGGTCCATATTGGTTTGATTGTGCCCAAGATTTTCAACTTACCTTCTATAAGTTCCACTTTTCCTCGTATTTCGGAAATGGTGGTTTGGATGTCTGATCGCAGTGCTTTAATTTCCACTAGGATTCCTGCAATATCGTCTTTGGTGGCTGCTGTGGCCATTGTGCCCATCGTTTTCACTGGGGTCTGCAGGTCACTTTTGGCAGATCTTCTATATTGCTGCAGCCTTTCCTTGCCCCCCTCTGTACGTGCGGGGCGTGCACTTTCCCTCTGATTGGGTTGTCTCTTTGGGGGGCTGTGCTGGTCGTCCCATTGACTTCGAGCTGCGGTCCAGAGCCGCTTCTGGCTCCGGGTGTGGTCTGTGCTCGTCACCTCGGTGATACCTCTTGTTGGCCCCGCTTTCTAAATCTCTCTCCTGGGAGTTCCCTAACATTTGTTCGGGGTGGCACAGCCTTCGCGGGGCACCTATGGCCCCTTTCCCCACCTTCTTCTCAGAGGTGTTGTGGCGTAGTCTCTCTTTTGCCACCTGCGCACTGGACCCCTACCTCTAGCTTTCCACCTGCTGTTAACACCCCTGCTTCTGTTCCTACATGGGCCTGTTATCTACACCAGGAGTTTGGCCTGAGGCTCTGCAGATCTCGTGAGACCCCCTTGCTGGTCCAAAGTCACTTCGTTGCAGGGGGCCTCTGGGACCTGGGCTCTTCTGCCACGCTGCTCACTGCCGCTTTAGATCTCATGCAGTGGTATGCCCCCCCTGTTATTGGCGTGTGGGGGAGTGCGTCACCTGAGTTCTCTAGGCCCTGTACTGCTTCTGGGCTTCTTTTATCTATGCAGCCATTCAATGTGGAAGCCCTGCGAGGGCTTTTGCTTCTGCACACTGCTTCTCGCTTCCTCAACGGATTGCTTAGGCTGACGTGTGGATCCGTTATCGGGGACCGTGCACTTTTAACATCACCAGGGGACCGTTATAGCAATGCCAGTGTATCCCCTCAAAGTCTCGGCTGGGAGGTGGCTATCAGGGGGCCGCTGCGTGCACTCACCGCCCTTGTGGCGGATCAATGCTGGCCGTTGATCCTGTGTCCTTCTGCTGGGCTAATGCCTTGTCACTCTCTCCGGCCACCCACCAGCAGCGGGCCTCCTTGACGGATCGCTGCAGGCTTCACTTCTTGGCCGTGGTGGGGGTCACCACCCCCTGCCCGAGCCTCGCTGGGTCCCTCTCGGGGCTCCGACTCCGCAGCACGCTCAAGTGGGTGCTGCGTCTCCACCCAGCAGGCAGCTGCTGTTTCACCCTTTACGGGCTGCCCTGCTTCTCTTGAGCTGTGATTCCGGTGCCCCGGATGGAATGTCTCTGGCCGCTTAATAGCCCTTCACAGCCCCTGTTGCGATCCCAGAGCTGTATCCTGGGTGTCGCTGCTGGAGCGGGATGTCGTCTAGCAGATTGCTTACTTAGTTCTCTGGGACGCAGCAGGATTGGCGGCCCGTATCATGCGCCCGCCATTTTTCGGGTCCTCGCTAGTGGGGGATGGGCGGGCAGCCTTCCGAGAACTCGGCTTTCAGCTCCTTTTTGCTTATTTTTGTGCCAATGTCTTTCTTGCTCTGGTATCCCCTTCTCAATAAAGGTATTTCTCACCGATTTCCTTTCCTAGATTCACTCTAATTCATTTCAACTGTCACCTCGAGGCGAAGAGCCGAGCTTCAGGCAGCCATTGCCTTCTGCGCCCCTTAGTGGTCCCCCCTAGATTTCTTTTAACAGCTTGATGGCCTTTACAAACTCCAGGTAGTCGAGCTTCAGCAGACTGTTGATAACTATACTATTGATATTAACATTGCCATCCAACCCCTTACTGTTTCCTCCCGCTTCGCATCCTCCTGCCCTATGTGAGGGTTCAGAAATGTGAGGTGGACAACTTTGTGAAGGTTTTTCAAATGATGCCATGTTATTAAACTCAAAAGGGTTGATAAACGTCTCAATATCCCTATCCTAACGTGGTTTCCATACTTATAAAATAAGCTAAGATAAACACTCTAACAAAAGGATTTTGTCCTTCACGCTTCTACATACTACAAGGTAATGCATAGCAATTCAGACATAATAAAATTAATAGTTACCTTGAAGATCTGGAAACTGTTCCTCCTGTAATCTGGGTGAGTTCCCCTTCCCCAAATGCAATCAGGATTTCAAACAACGGTTCAAAAGAATATGGAAATCCTGTCTTGTAACAAAGTTCTGCCAGTAAGTCTCTCACTTGGGCTTAACCAACAGTTCACAATGTACAGCAAGTCTTTTTAGAGAGTTCCACACAACTAATTCTTAGCAACAGAAAGTTGTGCTTCCACAGTGCATCAATTTCACCAAGAATATTTCTATCAGGAGGATTCTGCAACACTTCACAATGCACTTGCATCAGCAATGTTGATTTGTCAGGTTCCACAGCAATTAAACATGAGCATTTGTGGTCTTGCCTCAACACTTTTAACCGAACTAACAGTACTTCGTTAACTTTCGCCTGGGCCACTCACCTGCCCGGCCTATAATACAAGGTGCCTTGCCCTGGTGTATTCGCCTGCCAGGACTAATTAAACTACTAACCCTATTACAAGTACATCTGTGGCACAGTTCTGCTCCGCACAACTTATAAAGTCTTTTAACTTTCCGCAACATCAGTTATGACTACTTCCTCTGGGAAAACATGAGACACATTTGTGCTGTTTGTTCCCCACTTTTGACTGCAACATGCAATGCAGGTTATGCGCCTCTCCTCCTGAACTCCTGTCTCAAGGGCAACCTTTCTGCCACTCTTGTTCTCCCACTCTTGTTTTAACCAAGTGCTGATAATGGTATTCTCTCACTCCTGTTCTTCTTTGGCTTAGGTAGTGCCTATTCAGGTCAGTTCTCCCTATTGCTTCATTCTCGCTTTGACAATAGGGGTTATAAAGAACTTGATGCTTGATTGCCCCATCTTGACTTTGGCAATGTTGGTTCTCTTTACCTGGATTCGTTATCTCCTTCTTTTGACTTTGGCAGTAGCTGTTTGTATTGGTTTTCAGTAGTGTTGTCTATTATTCTGACCTTCGAACACACAATGACACTGCCACTTTCCCCACTTTGTATGAGCTTGATATTCAGAATAATTATCTTTCTGCTCTACATCAGTTCGATATACATAATATTTATGTTTCTGCCACTTTGCTTTTTTCTGATGAGTTCGGTTTTCAAAATGCCCAGACACTGCCAGTGGGCGGTCACAGATTGCTCCGGGGTCACAGTACACTGGTGAACTCACTGGGTTTGGCTTGCATGTCCACTCACTCCGTTGCTGACGGGTTGTCTACTCCTTCTGCTTTGGGCTGCACAGAAAATTGCTTTGCTCAGTTTTCTTCAGCCCGTGCTGCTCATAAAAGGAGCTTTTCGAGGGGATTGGGTCCTCCAACATATTCCATATCTATGACAGGTAATCACCACAGTTGTGCTGATTACCTGTCATAGATATGGAATACGTTGTCGGACCATCCCATCGAAAGAACGTTACCAGGTAAGAGAGTAACTTGTTCTTCTTTCTCCAAAGGCTCCCTGGTGCTTGCTGCCACCCGAGCCTACCTTGTTGTGGGGAAAGCACCCCAACTGAACGCTTCCCGCTGCGCGACCTCTGCAAACAAGGTCTCTGAAGGAAGAGACCGTCTCAGAACCAGAATCCATATGGCAAATGTCAGTAGCTCAGGCGTCTCTGCTCTCCTTCAGCGGCAACTAAAGTGTGGAGCCACGGCAATAACTCTACCTCACACTGCTGTTGCTAATACTGATACTAGTTTCTATGGCCTGCACCGGGGCATTTTATACCTTTGCCTACCCCAGGTGTGGGCTATTAACCTTAATAGCCTGCAACTTGCAGTTCAGGGACTCTTCATCCCTCTTCCTAGTCGCAGTACTTTTGGAATTGTGGGACTTTCACTCCTTTTAAGCCAATAATTGTTACCAAATTTGTTTCTATCCATAATCTCCTTTTTAAAATGAGTATTATAAGGTTTTACTGAAGGGTTTTGCTCTCTAGGGAAATTAGGACTTTCAGAATATAATATGTTAATTTTCAAAGATTCATCTTTAACATTCCCCTGTTGTAAATAGGAGCTTCCGCCTCTACAACTGTGCTTAACTTTGGGTGGGAAGATTCTTACTCCCAATACAGGATTGATTAGAACGGTTTTTACCACCATCAGGATAATTCGCTTTGGGAAAGAACAGTTTCGTCCGACAGCAAGCGATTACGTATTCCAGCATTACTGACTCTTCCTCCTCTGAAGAAGAAAAATACTGCATTTCCCCCAACTGAGTGCTCTTGTTCCCTTGGGGACCTTCTCTCCCATGTGATCCTCCTGGCTAATACCACCCCCAGGGTCGGGATCAGGTAGCAGCTGCCTTCCCCTGGCCACCTGGGAGTAGACTTTAGGCAGGGTCTTTGTGAGGACTCCGTAGGATTCATCACACCACACCTATCACCATTACCATTATGTAGTTTGGAAGAATGCGCAACCCAACTATTGTCCAGAATCACGGTTTTAGGTTGAATCTTGTATGCTGGAGTCATATTCACTACCTCACAAAATCTTTTCTAATTATTTTCCTTGCTAGCTACCTACGATGCTTACTACGCAGATTTATCAATTTGAGATTTCCATTTTTCCAAGATTCTTATATGCCAAACTCTTTTCTGGATAATTTTGCTCCTGAGCACATCCTTTCCTTTCAATAAGTAGGGAAGCGACCACCTTGCTGATCTGCACTGGCCATCAAACCAGCCTTTAGATATTTGAGAAACTTGAGGCGTTTCTCCCAGGCTATTTCTGGGGATCCCTGACTCAGGTGGCCAGGGGAGGTCCATTGCTCTTGGATCCCAACCCTGGGGGCGGGCGAGCGTGGTAGGATCACCTGGGCTAGGTGTCCTTTGGGACTGCGGGAGGAGTGCCCTTGGGCGAGACGCGTTATCCCCTTTATTTCAACATAACCCCACCCAACATTGCCTCACTTTAAATAGGATACTGTTGACCAAGTCCAATTTTTTTATTATTATTTTTTTGTTATAGCTTGCAAAAGCAAGCCTTTTACAAATGGCAACAATTTACAAAATTAGAAAAGTAAAATCAGAAAACGATCCCATTTAAAGCATATCTCAAATGAATCAAATTTCTTTAAAACACATAGAAATGCATACAATGCTGATATCAATGGGACCCCATTTCCCCACATCAATCTGATCCAAAACATTTCACATACACGTAAGACCCCCTAGATAGCGGCATCTAGCCTCCTCAAACGCCACAGATTGTGATACTATGTGTTTTAGGGTCTTTACGGTTTTCTCCTGGCAGAATCTACAGTGGGCACTTGTTATCGATTCATCCCACTTGATCCTCCTCTCTAGAGTAGAGAATTGATTTACACGAAAGCGTATATATGTACCGCACATTTTAGGACATGGAAACAACGCATATATTTGTGTTACCGATTATTTTATTTATCTATTTATTCTCCAAACTTAACATATTCTGTATAGAGAGAGAGTAAGTAGGAAGCAAAAACAATGCTGTTTGTCCCATGGCGAAGCACTGTCCCTTAAGAAAAGTATAAAAGATGAGACCATGCAAATGACAATTCTAACAACTTTTGTAAACTATATTTAATTCATAGTAGTATGACAAATGTGTCCAAAATTTGGCAACTTTGCCAACACGTGTTTCAACCCTTCTTCTTTCGTACCATTTCAAAGTTGTGCATCGCATCTATACGGAATTCACTTGATTTAAGGAACCCCTTCTACCCACGATCATTTGGGAACAAGACCACTTTCTTACTTCATGGAAGCAATTTTCCCCTGCTGACACACAGCGTTTTTCAATATCTTTACTATCGGACACAGAGCTTCAGAAGTTTGCGCTTTAGCAGGGACACTTGCTGCCGTCACGAACTATCGAGGCACAATGTATTTTCCATCAGTGGGCTATTGGCTTAGATTGTACAGCCTTGAAGTTTCTACTTGGAGGACATGCAATTCTCATGTCAATGAGGCACTGTCCATCTGTAGCTCTATCCTAGCAAACTTTCCTTTTGGTCCATACTCAACCAGTGCTTTCCAGAATTTTGCCATTGCAGCATCCAATATTTTGAGCCTTGCCTTGATAAAGACCCAGCAAGGGTCGAAACACCTGTTGGCAAAGTTGGCACATTTTGGACACATTTGTTTACAAATATTAAACATAGTTTACAAAAGTTTTTAGAATTGCCATTTCCATACTCTCATCCTTTATACTTTTCTTAAAGGACAGCGCTTCGCCATGGAATAAACGGCATTGTTTTTTGTACATTAGAGTAGGCTGGGGGAGTCTACAGTCCCATAGGTGTGCGGCAGTCACCATCACATTATACTTGAGAAAGAGTAGCACTGCAGACCTAGTATACCAGAGAGCTCTGCTACCTGGCACCCCACCTTTTTGCTCAAAGTAGGAAACAAGTCAGATGTTTCGACCCAATCAGTGTCAAACAGTTTCCCCTTGACCAGCTGTGGGGGTAGCCCTTAGTTCGTCATTTGGGAGCGCCAATCCGGTGCAAGATGCAACCTATGTTCTGCTAGAACTCTCTAATTGTAACTGCCGACTGGAGAATCGATGTTTCCCCCAAACCTTGGTAAATGGAATTGGCAGGTGGATTTTAAAATGTTGCATATTCTGCCAGCTTTTTCCACACTGCCATGGCTGCTAGGGACGTAATGCCTAATTTGTGCCTCACCACTGAATTTGGCACAGAATTATTTAGCCCCAAGGTCTTTTTCCAATGTTTTCCCTGTAGAATGTTTAGAGGAACCTCCAAACCAAGGAGTGCAATGTACAGCCCCTAAAGGATTGTTGGCTAGATCTTCTGTAGGTAGAACCTAATGAGAGGCAAGAGGGAGTATCAACATAATTGTGAATACTTGCCTCATTTTAGCTAGGAGAGGAGAAATACCAACCCTGAAGAGGGACCTCCAATCGTCTAAAGATTGAGCATAGATTACGTTGTATCCACGATACCTCATGAAGGACACCCTTTCCCAGGGGTGGGGGGGGTTCCCACCCACTCACCAGATAAAGGAGATAGGACACTTACTAGTAGTAAACACCATTATTTTAAACTTGCCTTCATTTATCTTTAGGTTATATCACCAGCATACTGATGGAAAAGCATCAATTTTCTGAATAGCCCAATAGGTTTTTTTTTTAATCAAAAAACAATCTCATCAGCAAAGGCTAGCCAGTCCAAGGCGAGGGTGCCTATTTTTACTGGGTTTGTGATGCCTGCCCCCCACACCAAAGCCAAATCTGCCATGTATAAGTTAAAGAGAGTAGGCACCACCACACAACCCTGTCTAAGCCCCACAAAAGTTCTGATTGGTGCTGAGGTAGCCCCCTCATTGGTCAATCTGACTTTAAGTGAAGAATCACTGTGTAGTAATGCCAAGATCTCAATCAATTCCCTCGGCACATTACCCCGGAGTAGTTTGTTCCATAGGCTGGGCCAACTGACTTTGTTGAGGGCACATGGCATATTAATGGAGGCCATGTAAACCGGGGCAGCCACACCTCTTTTAACTGCTGCTGAGAGAGGGGAAATAACTGTGCCGTTAAGGGAGGTTCCCATTCCCTGCCGAAACCCCACTTGATATCTGGAAAGCAGACTTTTGACCTGAGATGAAAGATCTCTCAGCATTAGCAAGGCAAATATTTTACTACAAGTGTCCAGTAGGGAAATGGGCCTGTAGTTTCTTGGGTCAGTCCTGTCGCCTTGTTTAAAGATTGGTACAATGAGTGACTGCTGCCAAGAGCAAGGAATATTACCTTTCTGGAGAATGCTCTCAAAGAGGGTCTGTGGGGGATTCAGCCAGACGTCTGGGTCCTGCTTTAGGAGTACAGGGGGAATGCCGTCCAGCCCTGGTGCTCTGGATGCTTTAGATTTCCTAATAGCCCATCGAATGTCATCCTCTCCCCACGGACAGGGACCCCCAGCCCTTACGGCTTAGTTTAGCGATAGAATCGTCCTTCGCCACAGGACGTGCAAACTTTTCGCTCAGATAAACCACCCATGTGGCTTCCGATATGTCACAATTTAACAGCCTGGCGGCCCCCTGGACCATAGATTTAATAGTGGATCAGAAACCTACACTATTGTTTTGAACCAGGGTTTCAAGTATGGCCTGGTTTGATGCAACAAATGCCTCTCGCTTGAGAGATTTGACCAGTGACTTATAGCGGGCGTTGATTGCCCTTTGGTTTTAGATTATTCTGGTCCAGGGAAGAATGTAACCTCAAAGCTTTCAATTCCTGCCTTTTGTGTTTTTTTTAGTTCCACAATTTGCCCGTCATGTCTTTGTTTCTGTGGCTTATTACCTCCCTTTTTTAGACATAACTATCAGGCATGAATTGATTGTGTTACCAACATGTTCAAAAGAAAAACAGCCTGTGGTATCCTTTTCAAGATCTGTGGTTTGTTTAAAGAAGTTTCTATAGGCCACAGCATTCCATCTCACTGTCAACCCACCCCTTGTAGGCGAACAAAAATCTGCCGCCAGCTCAAGCGGTAGAATCTCAACAATAGTTTGCAAGGTGAGTATCAACGGCAGGTGGTCACTGCCAGCCCGAGAATCTCTAGACAAAAAGCCACATCGAGATTTTAGCGAGTGTGATGCAAAGAAATGATCAATCCATGACCTCTTATCTCCTCTGAACCAGGTGTAAAAAGGTTCTCGCAGCTCACAATCCCTTGGCAAGCAAATTTCCAACTCCCAGTTTGCAAATGATTAATCCAAACATCTGCTGGTGCACTCGCAATTAGGGGAAGTTAAAGGGTTGTGCACCCCACCCCACCTAATTGCCTCCCACTGAGCAGTTGACATTGAAGTAACCACCCAATATGAATGTTGGAAAGTCTGCCCTAGCCACCCAGATAACACTACATCCAAGTCCTCAACAAAAAGCTGCCAAAGGATGTTTGAACGGATGCCAGTACACATTCACAATCAAAAACCTCTCTCCAGCACCCTTCAAGGTAAGGCTTATTGCCAATAGGTCAGGTGTAGCAGTAACAATCTCATGAAGACTGCAAGTTAGTCTTAAATCATTGGGAACTGCCAAACCCCCCAACAGGGTGACCCTGTTCCATGATACAAGTTTGAGACCCCCCCCCCATCCTAGAGAGGTTTAGCAGCCGATTTGATTTTTACGAACACTTGTACAGCTGCTTCCACCCAGGACCATTCCTCGACTGATGCTTCTGTAAGGCCAGCTCGAGTTTTGGGACTAAGTGTTGGGATGTTTGCAGGAAGGAAAGCCCCATTTTGAGGCAGGGGTAGAAGATTTAAGAAGTGAGACAGTGCTGTTTCTGGTTTTAAATCAAACAATTCATACCCGACCAATTTCAGTGAGTGGTGTTCTCCCCAGACAATTTGAGCAAACAAATTGGAAGCGAAGTAACGGGCTGACCTTTTAAACCGTATATTGGAGAAAGTGACACGCACTATGTTGTCAGAACGTAAGGCACGTAAGGACAGTAATTTCCTGGAATCGCTTCAAAATTTAGGTCTGTTCATAGCCGGTTTTCCCATTCTTTGCTTTTCAGAAACCCAACCCATAACAGTGCCTTGAAAAATATCTTGATTAGGTTGGTTTGAGGTGAAACAAGGGCCAGGCGCCTGAAGAAGATCTGATGGTAACATATTTATTTTATTTTGCATTTTTTAAAGCGCTCACTCAGCCCAGGGGCATTGAGGCGCTGTTACAGGAATTTGTTTTTTGTCTTTGTTGCGTATTTATAACGCGCTTATTAACCAGAGGTTTCAAAGCGCGGACCCGGGGATCGAACCTGTGTTGCTTTGTGTCATCTTGTTTCCAAGGTGCGCACGTTGCCTCTGAGCTATCCTCTGGGACATCAAGCCTGTAGTGACTGCTTTCAAGGTTGCTGTCACCCATAAGTCCAATGATTGCATAGATGTTGAAGTAGAGGCCTCAGTTGACTGCTCTTTGGAAACTTCTGAGCAGTTGGATGCAGTAGGCACTGAGTAACCCAAGAATGTAATTATCTTGCTCTGCTTGGAGTGGGCCTTTTTCTTAGGTTTCCCAAATTGTAAAGAACCAGGATCAGTTTGGGAATTGGAGGGGGCAGGAATTACTTCCTGCTGTTCAGCTGCAAGATCCTTGCTTGAGTCGATGTTTGAGATAGTGCCTAACTGCCTATGGTGGAACTTCCAATGGGTCAACCCTCCATATATGTCGAATATTCTATTGTGGCTGTGTAATTCGAACTGGTTCCACATTGCATCCGATGTTCGTGATGCGTCAGGTCTGTGATTTCGACATATATGGAGTGTTGACCCATTGGAAGTTCCACCATGGATGAGTAACATGCTGGAGAAACTATGTGAAACTGTATATTACTTTTGAGGAGTGACACACAAGTGTATTGGAAAAACACACACGGAGGACGAAGTCTCCTTCTGGGTTACCCCTAATTAACAGGAGCCCTTGTGTTTGAGCTGCTATCCTGTTCTCTGGAATATTTGGGATGTGTTCCCAGCGCTTGCTCTACCATCATCATTGATAAATTGGAGGTGAAATGGAACTGTGAAACTGTCAAAGACACCGTCCACCATTATTCTGTCAGGAGTTAAATTTGGGTTGCTTGTTTGCTTGCTGTCCTGGAGAAGGTCGAAAGAACTTTGGGTGATATTTGGTTGCCTTTTTTTACCGTAACATAGACTGAGTCCATAAGAAAAATGTTTTGGACTGTAAGGCACATTAGGAAATAAAGAAGGGTGTCGGAGGAGGAATAGAGCATATGACATAGGATGGCAGGAGAGATTGTACTGTGAAGTGTCTTCTCGTGTACATTCAGAAACTATGGTGAAAGATTGAATGTGATAGTATGAATGGGTATGAAAGGTGGGAAACGTAAGGTGTTGCAGACAAAATTGATTTTTTTGTATTGTATCTAGTTTCTTTTAGTGATTATTGGTGATACAAGTTTAGAATACATTTTTGTATGAATTATCGGGTGTAAGAGTGTTTAATCCAACCTCATGGCCCCAGATTCATTTTTTTGTAAATGGCTCATCTGAAATACCACCATCAACCTGCCCAGAATACCGAGAGCCATGCAGGTGACCGAAGGCTTCCTTGATGTCCTCAACCTCCTTGATCCCCATCATAGTTGAGGCATGTTGGCAGTTTAGCATACGTAAGCGGAAATTAAGAGTAACAAAACAAAAAAGAACATTGCGCTCCTTACGATACATGCAGTCCAATAGGTTGTGAATAGTAGGGAACAGTTTGAATAAAATTTCGGTCACCCGCAGGACCTCCGACAGGCCCTTCTATAAAGCTCTTTTATAAGCGTTGTCATTGCTGTGTGTTAAGCCCTTAAAATAGAATAACAGGTTCATGTCCCGCCATTCAGCCAAGTGGTTTTCTTTGGGGCCCCCTTCTTACCTTTACAACAAAATGGAGGCCTGAATGCAGCAGAGTTTTGGGTGACGCACCCAACTTGGACCACATTTCCTTCTTTGCTTCCATTCGGTTCAATGCCATGTTGTTAGCCCCATCATCTTCTATAGTTTGTGGAGAAATGCTACTTCGGTCCTTCACAGCCTTCTGCTCCAGGGTTATACAAGCCCCACCAATGTAGCTCCTTGACCCCACTTTTGGATCTGCTGTTGACCCAACCACACGCTGGATGTCAGGGCTATTGTCACAGACCTTGGATGCCCGTTTACTGAACGGTTCAGACCCTGACCAGGTACCCAGGTTCTCGTTCGTAGCACAACCCCTTGCCGAAATATTTGTCACATAATCTGGCCGTGTGCTGTTCCGACACTTGTTTTTCCAGCATCTCTCTCGCACCTATCCAGCAACGACCTGGAGGCAGCCTTCAATTCCAGGTACGTGGCAGAAAGCCTATTTAAGTAGTTGGCAAAGTATAACATATTCTCTGTATTCCCGCTCATACTTGGCCCGCCAACTAGTGGTTTGCCTTCCAGATTCAAATGAATTAGCTCCTTTGAGATCCAAGGCTGCAGAGTTATGAGATCCCAAGTGACAGACAGGGTGGAGTGGTTCCTTTGAGCTTGATAACTCAGCCTCAGGAAGACCGTCTAAGGGGACTACCAGACTTCAGATCCAGAAGGAGACCCTAGGGTAACCCCTGTGCTTCTTGTCTAGCGCCCTCCTCACTGTGCGCAGGCACAGACTATTTGCAAGTGAAATCCTTGATTATCGTGAGAATAGTCGGCAGCTGTTTGAAATTTCTTGCCCCTTTTTTGCTGCCTTCAGAACACTATTATCAGCCAAGCCACATGGGACTTTAGTCAACGTCTGGTCCATTTAAAAGGTAATAGAGCCTGTGCCTGCCACCGTAGACACGGTCTCCACCTTCTTCTGTACCCACCCCTTTTCTTTTTTGTAAACAGTTTTAAACATAATACCTGTCAATAGAGTGCCCTAGCACCTGTAAAATTGATCTATCTGAAGATCAAACAACGCCTACACGTTCTTCATCTAGATTAATCAGTGTGTTTTCAAGTTCAGTTCTAATGCCTTCCCTTGGACCACGCCCTGGGATAGATGTCCAACTAGGGTGACAAATTGGAATCCGAACTTGGCCTTACAAGAGGCGATTTGTCTTTCATTGGATGTGATTTCTTGCGCCCAACTGGTCTTTGCCACTTCTGCTGGCACAACACCCTGTGGCGGAGCTAGATCAAAATTACCAATGGTCATTATTGAACTTCTGTAACTGTCCACAACAGCAACGGCCACTTCAGCCACCTCAGAAACCTCAATCACCTCGGCCACCTCAGCGGTGACCCCACCCATGGCCTTCTGGCATCGAGCCACCCAATTGATGGTAGATTGCCTGGGTGGATTGCAGGACCCAACAGCCTTAATGCTGGAATAATTGGCTATGGAACCCCCTTTTTGGTGGTTGCCTTCCGCGCCTGGAGTTTTGCCACCATGGCAAAAACGAAAGTGGTTCCCTCCTTTTAACGGCCCACTGCAGACACCGGTACCAACGCCACGTGCTTAAATGGCATCAACACATAGCAAACCACTGCATCAAGCACTGTGCAGATTAAGTCAAACGTGCCCCCGGCTCTCCTCCTCTCAGTGGTCACCGGCTGAATGTCAGCACGCTAGCTCGCTGGCTCGACCTGCGATCCACGCTTACCTCCACTTCTCTCTCTCCCAATGCTTTTTCTGAGGAAAGAACCTCAGTGCGTACAATGTCACGCTGTACCCGTGAGGAACGGGTCGTTTCCGACTCAGTGGGGCTGGGTAGTCAAAAGTGATTCAAAATTAAGAAATGCACAAAACTATAGGATTCCAAGGTTAGGGTTGTAATCCTTTACACTAGATTCCTTCTTGTAGTGTTTCTCTCCTTCTGGGGTCTCTCAGGCCTGTATTTTCTTATACAGTGGTCAGTAGGCCGTTCACAAGAATATGCCCCTTGTATTTCTACTGTTTATCCCACTAACTTGACATACTCCTTTTACCTAGTGTAGGATTTGTTTCACTATATATTTACTTATTTGGTGCGGGTCCCAGACTCGCAATATTCAACCCAGCTTGGTATACGTTCCTGCCAAGCCTTCGTCCTCTCCTGGACTGTCCCTCTTTCGGTGCGAGTCCCAGACTTGTAATATTCTGATTGGTTTTTTGTTTGTTTCTCATATGGGTGCAGGTCCCAGACTCTCCCTTCGTTCCCAGTGTGCCAGACCCTCTTGTTCCAGTGTCCACCTTCACCCCCTTGCTCCCCAGGACCTCCAGTACCTCTCGGGTAACCCGCATACTTGTTTGCTTCTTCCTGGCAGATACTGGCATTTCTCGAGCAGCTGCTTCATCTCTTGAGGCTCCGGTAGCCTTCAGGGCTTTGTTGCGGTCTGCAGCGCCACTGCAGACATCTGCTTATCCCCAGCGGTGCGTCCTCTCGCATGGGCGATTTGCCAGTGCTCTGGATTTCTGGAGGTTCTTCTCGGCAGCAGCTGAGCAATCTTTGCTTCCTGCACTGCCTTTGGGTTCTCTTCTGCTTGCGGATTCCCTCCTGCTGGCTCTTATCTGCTTGCCTGCTGTATGGCACACCAGCTTCCTCCTTGCAAGACAGGTCTCTCTTCGCATCTCAGATGTAGCACATTTAAACTCATGCGTTGGAAAATGGAATTGCTTCTGGCCAATCACATTTATTGAGAAGCTAAAGTGCTCGCTCTGCTTCTTCAAAGTGATCCTTGCACTCCTGGTCGTCGTGTTCTTCACAGTACATAATATAAAGTCAGATGTAGCATACTTGACATTCTCCAATGTTTCAGTCTTGTGAAGTGGATTATGTTTACCAATACTTGAAATAGAGCCATATGCAGCATGCTTTATATTTTCTTATGTTTTAGCGTTGTCAAGTATATTCTGTTGGCTATCTTGACAATAGCAAACAATGGCCCTATCAAAAGAAGTTGAATGAGGATTTAACATTGGGGAAGGGTTTATGTGTACTGACGTGGGGATATACTGTGAGCATGGTTGTCTCAAGTCCCGTAAGGGGGAGGAGGGTACTCCCCCATGTGATCCTTGGTGCACCACACCTAGGGGGACTATTGTACTGTGGACGGACCACCCTGGCACCATGGGAAAGGTCTCCCCTTAGATTCGTCACATATCCTTCTCCCTTGATTGGTGATTGATTCTCAAATACTTATCATTCACTTCTTCCCAGAGTGTTCTTTTATATGTATGATTTATCTTTGTGGCCCCAATGGGTCTTGGTTCCCAGATGTCTCTCTATGGTATCTCTTTATGCTTATTTCATTGGTATTGGGTTTCCAGTTCTATTTCTCTCACTCTCTGTGATTTTATATTTCTCTGTATCTCGTTGACACAGTTTTGACTTATCTGCTTGTTTCCCATTCTTCTCTTCTCTCATGGTTAAGGGACGAGTTTTCTCTCTGCTTATAATAACTCCCTCTCTGTGTTCTGGTAGACCTGTTCCCCCTGTTACCTTCTGCACTGTGGGGCAACGTCTCTGGTACCTGTAGGGGTTTTCTTTTTTCCTCCGCTTCCTGGCTGCTCAGCGGTTTACTATGTGGTGTCTGCTTCATACACAGCTCTGGTGCCGCGTTGTATCTGTTCAGGAGTTGCTTTCTGTCATCAGAAAACAAAGACAATATATATGGCAAAGGAAATGTGCACAAGACGACACAGTGAATAGCCAAGTGCCAAACAGGCCCTCAGGAACCAAGATACATGTACGCTAAAATGCAGGATGTGCAAGTAGAGCATGATAAGAATACAAATATTTGAAAAGGGATGTGGGGTAAGCACTTAGAAGTTCCTTATGAGTAAGAAAGTGTACAACCTCCTCACCCACAATTGCTTCTTACAGGCACTGTCGGCGCTAGATGAAAGCAATGACAGGATCTGTGAGCTACACCCTTGATGGTATTGTACAAGGTAACAAAAAAGTCAATACTCACAAGGATGAGAAACGTCCCCTATAATGTCATCGAAGCCCACAAACCTTGCTGATCAAACAGGGATCCAGAAAGGCTATAACAGAAATGGGAAGATGTCATGATCACAGCAGGCAGAGGCACAGGTAATGTTAGCAACTGCACCCATATTGATCCTAACAGATATGGCACTGGGAAAGGCTGGACTGCATTGATGCACTGTTGGCGCTCAAACTAGCAGTCAGGCTTTCACCAACAGGCAATCTCTCAGTACAGCAAGAAAAGAGAGGTTCCTACCATCATGGCTGCCCTAATTGCTATACACCCAGGCCCCCAAGATGGCCACCTGGAGATCCACAAGCAAGCCCACTATATAAGCCATGCCCATTGCCCGGTAACTTGCTCTGCGTTGTTCTGCAGTCGCAGCATAACGCCTACCACGAGTTATGTCTGCCGATTCCTGCAGTACCCCACATCCTCGGCTCTGGTATTCAGCAACTCAGCACCTGAAAAAGAACCAACTCTGTTAGAAACAGAACACTGTGAGGAAAAGACAGTAAGAACTAAAGACATAAGCCAATCAAGCAGCCATTACTTGCCGCTTATCGATTGCAGCATGATCACGCTGTTTCAGCTGGCTAAGCCATACCGCACACAGCAGACCTGAAAAGAGAAAAGACAAGTAAGAAACTGGCATCAGGGAAATACTTTATTGCAAGTACAACCAAGCAGTCAAGAACAACTATACTTACCGCCTGCAGCTGTCATTAGGCCAACCCTCCGTTCTGGGCACCACTCCTAGTGTCGGTGGAACAGGGAAAAGTCAGTAAGAATCGGATTGCGCAGAAAGACATTTACACTTGGAAAAACTCTGTTCATTAACAGAGAGAAAAGCCATTTGCAAGCAATCAAACTCATTTTCAAAGACAGTGTGAAGTTAACATAGACTTTAGGCGCAGAGCAAGGGAGCATCCTTGCTACAAGAATTAATGTCACTTCATCCGGCGAGCTTCAGCAGGCCTGAGCAAGCAGAGGACCAGTGAAGTAACTGGCCACGAGTGCACCCATACATAACCCCAACACTTAAGGCATCATGCAACAGGTGAGTCCAGCCCTGAGAGGTGACCAGGGGAACTGGGAGGCAGACCACGGAATATAAGTAACAGTGCTTTGAATTTAGGTAATCCACACTACGCTGGACCAATAGCTCCATACCAGTCCTCTCTCGCGGTTACCACCAGCATTCCCACTCCTTCTCCCCAAAACCGGCAGTGTGCTGCTTTATCACACTGCACAGGTTTTGGAACACAGCGTAGAGTCCAGGCGCTTCCACAGAGTACCAGGTGAGCGTTACAGAAGATCAGCTAATACATAGGGCTCGGACATAAGACTCCTGACAATAGTGCTTACAGAATAGTGAGGAAAACATTGGCATTCACATAGGAGCTGGATACAACAGCACACTACACCTACCAATCAATAGGGAACAAAGAGGGAAGTGCAAGGGAAATCTAGTAACAGACTCAAAGAGAAAGTAAAGGTACAGGAACAGGAGAAGGTAAAACGAAATTACAGGTGCAAAACCTCTCCCCATCCAGGGAAGAAGGGGAAAATGGTACAAACATAGTAAAAATATAAATGAGGGCTGCCTAAAGGATTAGGGTTACCCTGCTGAATAGCACAAAGTCAAAGGAATAAATAACACAGACAAACTGGACTGCACAAGAAAATGAAAGTGCTGACTGCAAAACAGAGGAAGATAGAAAGGGAATCCAGAAAGCAGAAAATACTGATAAGCACACTAAAATCGAAAACCAGGAACAAGAAATAAGAAAATAGATACTATGAATAAAAACTAGGAACAAGGGACAGGTCACAACAGGAACAATGCAACAATGACCAGTGCTGGTCTGAAGCAAACTGAAGCCTTTAAAGCTGGCTAACAATCACACGCCTTAGGTGTGATAATTGCTAGCACCGGCAGCCAAAGGTGTTCCTTATCCTCCACCCAACCTTGTCCTGCAAGGATGGAGATGAAGCAGTGGGCAAGGAATACTGGGAAGCATAGTCTTTTTGACTCAAAAAGCATAGTGGCCTGCAAAAACTCGAAATTGATCCGTAATGGCAGTGGAGAAGTGAAATGGAACATAGGCTTTTTGTGCTCCCAAATGAGCACAGTACTGTGTTGTAGGGCAAAACATGTATAAACGTTTCCAAATCATGCCCCCAAGTGGCATGAACGAGAGCAAAGGGAGCGAGTCGTGACACTTTCTCCCAATATAGTATGTGCATCATTGCACAGATTGTTTGCCCACCACGGTTCTCAAGTGGTCACGTCGCCAGCAAGTTCTCTACTCGAGGGCCCTTGTATTTCTCCTCTTCTTGCACGCCAACCTCCCAGTGTTTCTCTCAGCATCTCTCTCCCGTTGTCTTAGAGCCGTTTAGAATTAGGCAGGCTCCGCGCTCCACGTCGGCTTCTCTTCTTCCCCTGTCTCTCTCGGCTCTCCGCTCTCCTTCTCAGTGGTGAGTTGTTTATTTTCAGCCTCTTCGGCACACTTCCTTGTGTGTTTTCATTTAAAGGGATAGCTTCAATTTTATCTTGGCAATTATATTGGTTCACTTTATCCTTATTTAAATCATGGAACTTATAATGTCCTGGTTGTTCAGACAAGTCCATATAAGCCATCATGTGGAGGGCATTGCAGAGTTTCTCACGGGAGCTGGAGTCTTTGTGCCCAAAGGGGGAATCTCTCCCAGTGTGGTCCCACTTTCTTCGACCCCTATGGAGGGTATTGCGGAGAGAGCAGGCTCACCTCCCTAGTCTTGGGGAGGAGGGGCCGTTGTGGCGAAGGGATGAATTCCCTTGATTCAGCACACCTCCCACTAGTGTTCATTGATTGATCCACTTGCCTTCATTGCTATTGCTCTTTAAACTTGCAGCTCCAGATTCTTGCAGAGCTGATTCCTGTCCCTACAGGGCGTATACCTCTGCTGTGCTAGCCTGGAACTGCGAGTGGCTGCAGCTACTCCACCTTTGCTACTTGAGGAAGATGGTACTGTATCGCCTCTTGCAGCGCTCTTTGTGGGATTGTCTTTGGATGCCTGTCTGGATCCTTTTATTATCCCCCTTGAGCTGCCTCTTACCAGTTTGCTAGGGCCTGTCCAGTGCTCTTGTTGCTGCTGAGGTGCCTTTTTCCATTATGGGTCAACCTCAGAGGGTCCTTCTTTGTGGTCGTGATATCATGTTCAGGTGCTGCCACCTTGAGGTTCTCTACCAGCCCCGATCCAGCATCCAGCTAGACACCAGTCCGATAGTCAGTCCGGTTCTCTAGGGACCCCTAGATCCAGGTGCAGAAGGGTTTCTGTGACCTTCATCCCAACTGTACTTTGCATGTTGACAATGTGCTTGTTTGTACAATCATGCAGCCATCTCGCCATGCATTTGTTGGTGGAAACTGGTTCTGGAGTCTCTCACATAGGGTCCCTCAAACTCATCAGCCTGTTTGTTGCCTAGTGCCCTGAACCTTTGGGGGCTTAAGCTGCACTTGTTTTGCACCATAATCTCAAGCACCCTATTGGGGATGTCAGATTAAATCTCATTGATGAACTTTCCAATGTTCTGAGAGCTCCCCTGAAGTCACTAAAAATATTATGTGTAATCTGCCATTTTTAGATTGTGTCGCTTGGCATCTTGGAACTCGCAGAGCAATAGCTGAATTTTTAAAGGCTTTTGTGACTTTTGTTTAGTTATTCAAAGTAGCTAGGATTGAATATAATACACTTGTGTCCTTTTAGGTTTACTGGTTTTAAGGTTGCACTAGGCCCATTTGTGAAGTCAGTATTGCATTTTGTGTCTTTTGCAATACTATTTGTGAATTTCTGTCGGTTAGGAAAGATTTTCTTTTTGCTGCTTTGCATCTATAGCCCTCAATGGGAAACCCCAACTTTCTGCTTTTGTTTGTAACCTGTTCTGACTATTGGAGTCAAGTGAAGCCTTTTCACTTCACTTGCCTTGCTAAGGATCATCTGTTTTGGGATCACTGAGGTAAGTCGGATTTAGGAGCTGGACCAGAAGACATGTTTAACAAGTTTGATTAATGTGAAGAATCTGAGGGTATCTTTACTTCTTTACCCAATATATCCTCCTCTGGGTGGCCAGGGATAGGCTGTCGCTTTCGGATCCAGATCTTGACCCTGGGGGTGGATATGCAAGGGAGGATCACCTCAGTGGAGGAGACTTTGGGAGTGGGGATGAGGCATCCTTTGGTGACCCACAGTATCCCCATTTCCCTTTTATAAGGAGTCAAATGTCCCCCAGGCTTTTATAGGGGATTACCAATCTCTTCCCCAATTATTCTCAAACACTCTCCCAAAACATACCAGTCAGGTACTGAGACGAGAAAGAGACAGCCCAGAGTTATGCACTCTTCCTTTATTAATTGACATACACAAACACCACTCTGGTACTGGTACGAGGAAGAGGGATACAGAGTACCCAGACCGTTATGCAGAAAAGAACATTGCCTGCAGCTGGGGCCGAGACAGGGGTATAAATGGCCCGCTCAGGTGAGGCTAAGGAGATTGCCTGTGAAACGCTTGCAGGAGAAGCCGTAAGGGAAGGCAGGGAGACGTGTGCCTGAAGTGCCAAGGAGCTGCAGAGTCGTTGCAGCGGAAGCAGATTGTGGTGGCACCTATTAGAGACCTTGGAAGTGAAGCGTGCCGAGACGGGAGCAGCGACAGCCACAAAGAGAGGCTTTCGACGCAGAGAACAAAACCTGGAGACAGCGTACCCAGTGAGTCAAAGTAGTCTTAATGACTGCAGGACGCTGTGGTGCGAACCGCATGGTTTATGCAGGTTGGATCGCTCGTGAGGGAGCCGAGGGGCTGTGTAGGCAATCGGAATACCGGTCCAACTTAAAATACGGATGTTTGATAACTACGATAATTTGAAGACTGAAAGAAATTGATGAAATGATTTTGTGAATACCGAACTATGAAAGAAATTAAATTGACAAGGCCAAGGAAGGGCCAGGAAAGCTGTGCACTTTGAAAGTGGGAATAAGCCTGTGAACAGGGGGCTCATTCCCAGCTGAGGAATACAACTAGGAATTTGAGGTTGCTTTATTCTCTGTGACTAATTGAAGTGAAATTAACTAATTTTGAACACTGAATCGTAAGAAAGCAAGTGTGATTAAATGCCAATTGGATTGAAAGCAGTTGATGAAGTTCCCTGATAAAAAGGAACAGTGAGTTGTTTAAACTGAAGAGAACAAGCATTGGCAAAGGCCATAAATAAAAGAATAATTAGTGGCAAAAGCTTTGAGAAGATGTGAGCATCTACCAAGTGATTTATTTTTTTATTTGTATTTATAAAGCTCTTTGGCAGCCCATGGGCATCGAGGCGCTGTTACATGAAGGTGAACTTAGTTACAGGTTACAGAATAACAAATTGGTTACATGAGGCATAAGTGTTTCATCAAATTACAGTACAGGGTGACATAGCATACACAGGGCAAGAATTTTTTGATGACAGAAAGTAGAGTTCCAGAATGGGTGCTGGGTGGAGCGTAGTGTGGGTAGTTAGATGAAGAGTCTGGTTTTTGATATCCTTGTAGAAGGCTAAATAGGGGGAGATGCCTCTGAGATTGTGTGTAAGGGTGTTCTATTGGGTTGCTGCGATGAAAGGGAAGCTGGAGCCTCCTGCCCTCGCTCTCATGACAAAACAAATATGATGGCAAAAAAGGTATTGAGAAAGCTGTACAAGGATAAGTTCCATACTACTGTGAAGCTGAAACGGTGTCAGTGTAGTTGTCAAGAAGAAGCAATCAAGGTGTGTTGGTTGTGTGACCTGTAATGGGTGGACTGTATGGTTTGTCAAGTGCGCCTACACAGAGTACACCCATCTAAATGAAAAGCCGCTTAACTCATCTATAAGTTTGATTGAATGTCAAGGAAGACTTGTGTATTTTGAACTAAAAGAACTGAACTTTTGTGATATTGGTCAAAGGCACAGAAGCCTG
The DNA here is from genome assembly GCF_040938575.1 of Ambystoma mexicanum. NCBI lineage: Eukaryota > Metazoa > Chordata > Amphibia > Caudata > Ambystomatidae > Ambystoma > Ambystoma mexicanum. The sequence goes on along the minus strand of NC_090934.1, from coordinate 412,461,711 downwards.
AAAAGCTTGGAAGTATCCAGAGGAATTGTGTTGGTTTTGAACATTGAAAGACTTGAAAGCTTGGGGAAAGGAACCCTTTTTTTGGTAAAGCAAACTGTCCTGCATCCTGGGGAAGGGATACCCTTTTGAGCAAGGCTGAGCGCACGAGGAAGCTGTTACGCTCACCTGGGTTCCACAGGGGTGCCGAGCGAAGCTGGACTGCAACGGTCTCCAACGATGCGACTCGTAGTGTAGTGATGAGTGGTTGTGCTTGCCCACTGAGTTTTGTCTGTCTGGCACGTAGAAAGATTTTCCTAGAGTGGTAAAAATGGCAAATTAGTTGACTGCTGGAAGGAGGTTTTGACTTCTGCTTCCGTAACCACCTGGTGTTCCCCCTTATATGTCTCACCTTATTGTTAAGAAGGATGGGCTCTCCATCCTGCGTCGGAATTCAGGGGTGTGTTGAACTTGGAGATCCAGTTAACTTCACTGATCCCGTAATCTTATGCCAGAGATCCAGACAACAATGACTCAAAGGTAAGTCTTATGCTTGTATGGGAGCGAGGGGTCCTTAGGCACCCTCGCGTCGTACGCTCCTCAGTACAAGGCTTGGACCATGTGCCTCCGGTGGTGGGATTGCCCCTCGCCCTTATGTAAAGTTAACCACTGTTGACCGCTACATAGATGGGACTACTGAGCAGGACACAGGGCATCCATCTTTTGTGCCCCCTTTCGACTCCATCTTGAGTAAATAGGCCTCACTGCGATAGTACAGCAATGCTCAGCTCCCCTTCCACCGCGGCAGCCAAGGACAGAGACACACACGCAAGGCGCGCAGGCAGCTGGTTGGCCCCCACCCTTGCACTCCCCCCTGCGAAGGAAAGCTCTGCGCTTCCATTTCTCACGCTGAAGCCGGAGAAAGTTGCAACAATCAATATGCTACAGTTTTCTTCCTCTGAGATCACTGCTCGCCTGAGAATCAGCATGTGAACCAGAATGAGCTAAGCGCTTTCTGCTCGATTCATCCCCATACACGTGCCAGCCACCCACACCCATTTTAGAACAATTTATTGTCATCTTTACCCTGCGCCCCCTGTAAGGTATTTCTTTCAAGTGCCAGACCCTCGCCTGTGCTGCGAAACCCACCCAACACACCCACTGCTAACCTTAAGCATTTTACTACTATATATATGTTTTTACTTGTACTTATGAGTTTGAACCCTTAGAAAGATGCGAAACACAGCCTGATTCTTTCACATGCACAATAAGGTCAAGGCCTCCAATTAAAGCCACGAATGACCCAATTGTACTGACAATAATTGTTATGTGTAACTTGTATAGAAATATGAAAAGTAGCATAAAATGTTTTAGATAATTTGTTATTTAATGTTTTTCGAATGCAACATGTTAGCTTAGGTAGTTACCACAGTGACCGGACCCTGACCTGCGTGGAGCACAAGATATTTGACGTCCGTCATCTCGTCTGCCACTCAGCCAACCAGAAGGAAGAGGTACCACCCACACCTACAGCACCTCACCGCTTGGCCAATCGGGTCCATTTAGCATTTTTTGTTAGAGTTACTTTAATTAATATATATACTAGCACTGATATAAATGTTGGTGGGAGTTTTTGGGTTATTTCCTAGCTGGAGAAATAAACCATCCTTTGAACTCTTGCAGCCGGGTCTCACTGCCTCTTTCCCCGACTAGGGGTTGTGTCGACTATTTTATTTTCTCTCACACGTAGTAAGCCGGGGAAAGGCACTTACATGCTAGTCCAAGGTAGCATGTAATGCTTTAGAGTTCAAGTTGTCTTATTGTTCACTCTTGTGCCTTTACCTTATGTTTCTTCCTCTTGTAGATTGCCCAAGACAGGTGTCTCTTCTTCGAAAGGAACGAGGTAGCGCCAAGGTAAGATTCGGTATGTGCAATAAACAAACAGTCTTAGTATGCGATGTTGTTCATTAATGTGATTAATCCATTGTCCTCTCATTATCCTGCAGGTGCGGCGTTCGCTTGGAGCGAAGAACGTATGGTGGAAACTCGCCGGACCTCGAGTGAGTATTACCTCGGTAAGTATCTGGTGATGCGAGGTCTAATCTCTTTTAGCGAGGCACAGCTCACCTGTTAACTTTTCTTATCTTTTTGCAGATGCGGATGTTCCGGACGGCGATCCCGTCAAGAGTGCCTCGCTGGATCGCAAGGATGAAATGAGCATCAGTGAGTATCCCGCGGCGCTGATGCTGGCTGTATAGCGCAGTAACTGGTATTCCTTTTCTTGCAGGTGCGGCGACTCCTGGATGCTTGTGATGACAAATGGAAGGCTCCTGTTCTAATCTGCTTTCTTTTTCCCCTTTGCAGGATCGGATCGCGAAGAACAAGACAGGCGTGGCTGAGGACTGGATACTGGAGCTGAAGGCACAGTGAGCGTTAAGCTGCAGGAGTGCAGAATAACGTGCAGGGTGTTCTGTTATCCAGGCGTGGTTTAAATAGCCACTAAAAAGTAGTCCCCAGGTAAAGTAGTCCCAGTACCACACCCAAAGAAATGGTCCCTTGAATAAAGTAATCCCTTCAAAAGGGCCTCAAGGTGGCCTGTACATGTTTTCTCCACAAGATGACCTGGTTTGCCTGAATGAGGCAATATGAGCCTGGCGCCAATGGCGCCAGGACTGTGTCCAAGAAGCCCTTAAACAACCCCTTGGGGCTTTACAGGTCCCCATGGGTGCTAATACTCTGGGCAGACTGGTCCGCTATTGATGTCTGGGGACAGGCATCGTGACAGAAGCAACCATTCCAGACCAGCAGTTCAAACAGAGAAGAAAGGTCGAGAGACCTGGAAGGACGACAAGGAGGTAATTACCCTTTCCCTTTTCACCTCAGATCCGCAAAGCCTCCGAAAGGGAAATCCTAAGACTGGGAAGTCCAGCTGGCCTGGTATCGGGTAATAAAATTGCGTCAAAAATGTCACCGGTAAAAAAAATAGCAGCAAAAATGCTGTGGTTTGACCCGGTAAAGGTGTACCCCATTATACCATTTAAGAGGTCCATGGGTTGCGCAGGTGTCACCCGCATCCTTTACATGATTGTGGCAGCATAACCACACCATTTTTGTCGCAATATTTTGTGTTCAGGGCCATGTTTGCAGCAATTTTAAGACATGGAACCGCTGGCGTGTGGTGTGACGGGTGTGAATGGCACAAGGGGCTCTCCCGTGCTAATAATCAAAGCGGGGCGAAGCGCTTGCCACTGTGTTGCCATACTTGACTCCTGAGACAAGAGATTCCAACAGTTGAGCAAAGCCGGTGAGTCAGAGAACACAAATAGTGAAACCGAACTGTGCTGGGCCCTAGGTTGCAGGCGGCAACCTTGTTTGAAGAAAGAATCCCTGTAATTGAACTGTAAAGAAACCCAAGGAAAAGGTCCAGAAGCAGAGTGCCGAAATACACTCGGGGAACAGATGGATTGTTACTTCATAGTTAAACCTGAAGTGTTATTTTGGAAATGTTTTAACACACATGAACACTTCGTGGAGTCCACTTTTTCAGCGTGGATGCGGTTAATTTTTTGGATGCCATTTAATGTATGCCCTTAGAGACCATTTCTTACGATGGAGCCCTCAAAACATAAGTGGGCTTCTGTTCTTAGGGGTGGGATGTGTGGATCTTCTGCCCGTTTGGGGGTGGGGTTGGGGAATTGGTGTCTCAGAGGAACTTGGGGCCACAGTTCAGAGAGGAACTATTTTCATACGTAATGGGATCTTTGTTTCTTTTATTGACCTTCGTAAGAAGTGTGTGGTCCCCAAGTCGTGGATCACCTAATGATTATTAAAAAAGGAATAAATGGAAACCTTTCCGTTGTTATTTTTCTCCCTTCTGGTGATCTTTTTGTGTTTAGATTTGACTTCTTTTGGATTCGTTATCCAATATTGTATTTGTTGTATGTTATACTTTACATATTACCATTCCAGTTCGATTCTTGTATGGGAGTCCATAACACAACGGTTTTATGGGGAAAGCCGTTCTTCCACAACAGATTGTTGTTTTTGTCTAGTTCAGGGGGTATCCGTGGTTGGTTTCTTGGAATATCCTTGTTTAAAAAGAGGTCGACCGGTTTCGATGATTTTGATTCATCATCTTCTTCAGGGCCGTTATTTGAACCTGTCTCAAGGAGATCAGGAGTGGAGAGGGGTCTAGAAAGCCATCATCCAATCTGCCTAAGAAGAAAAAACCAGGGTTGTTTTTTTTTTTAAAACATGAGGTCACAATTAGTCATTTTGTCAATTCGCATTAATGAGCTTAATTTTTTGTTACATTCTAATTGGATTACGTACCATTAAAAAATGGATAGTCTTTCCATTTCGGCAACTGGAGACTCATTTCGACATCCGATGCGGGTTATTACCTTATTGCAGCTTTTTTGTTCAGATGCTGTCAGCCAGTTGTTTTTTGCTGCTGGAGTACTGCATCTATAAGATCCTGTAAGGCACAATATATAGTTGTGTCAGGACCTCAATAGCTGCTTAAAGACCACATTAATTATGGTGCGTTCTGTTTTGGATGCTGGTAACATTTCTATCAACTGTTTGGTGCAGAAGGGCATCCGTATCCGTTTCTGCCGTATCATATTGTATGTGCACACCCCCAAGGAGAGAGGGGAGCGAGGGGAACCCGCCGACTAAATTAGTGCAGCGTTCAGATGTGCACGAACTCCAATATTTGTAACCATGGTTGTGAGCCACCGTGTTGTGTTGCAAACGCGGTCGCCCAGGATCATGGTGACGGGGACCATCGCAAGTGCGTCAGCCAAGGAGGTTTATCTCTGCTCGCGATTGTGGGTCTGATTTACATGGAGCATTTTGCTCAGGGCGCGAAGTTAGCCTCTCATTCAGATTATTTTAAATGGGATTATTTTAAAAGGAATTATTTTGGAAAAGAAGGAAGGACACTTAGCGGCTATGTCAGGCGGGCCTCCGCTCAGGTTGGGGCTCACGCTCTCTGTATCTAGTGGCGGTTGCCCGGCAACGTGGACGCTTTTGAATAGTCAGTTTTTTGTTGGTGTGCCTGATCCTACAGGGCGGCCATTTTAGAGTGTACACATGTCTAAATAGTGCTATGGGAGCCTCAGGTTACGATGTTTTCTTTTTTGTTTTTGGGGCGCTGGCACATTTGGTGTTCAACAAAGAAAATGTTATTTGCCACTGGTACAATAGGGACTTTTTTTGACGGGGTGACATTCGTGCAATGGAACTGTCGGGTCATTCTGGACCACCCAAATATTCCATGTAGTTCGCCTGACTTAGGCCCTTTTTCCAGTGGTGGGACCACATTTAAATTATGTTACATGACATTGCCAATCTTTTAAAATTTACAATTTAGAACTTAGAACATATTCAGTGCACTTATGCAACCATTCACCCCTCATGTTTCTTGTTATCCAGATTTGAATTTTAATTATTGCTGGGGTACCAAATTTTTATGATGTTTTTATGATATGGGTCATGCTGGTTACCGAGCACTTGCATGGTTAGACATGGGGGAGAAGGGTCCACATATGTGGGACATCCACATTTTTTATATAATGGATGGTTGCGTATCTTCAGGATATTCTGTCAACATATTCTTCACGCTCTGGTACATTCTTCATGTGCTGTTGTTATCTGTTGAGGTTGTTCATTTCATCAGGGCCAAGTTATTCCACTGTATTTCCTCATTCAGCCCATTGTTCAATGTGTTGATTCTGAAAATCCGTTGCTCTCGTTTGAGGAGCATTTGTCCAAAATCCCCCCCTCTTCTTGGTGGTGTTAGTTTCTCAAGGATTGTCCAGGTGAAGTCGTTCTGTGTATCCTTTTTGGACAAAGTGACTGACGAGGGGGGGGGGCGTTAATTTTTTGGTTTGAATGCATGATTTATGCTTAAGTCTCTTCTTCACCTCCCTCGTTGTCATACCCACGTACCAGAGGGTAGACTACCCCTTTGGATTTGCAGTTGGTTAGCTTTCTTTGTTGCCAAGGTCTGCGCCATCCATCTCGATGGTCTGGCTCCTCGAGGTTTGTGCACACATGGAGCAACCCCCACACGGAGTAAGTCCTATGGGTTTGTTTGCTCCCCAGATTGTGTTCTCCACATCATTCTCGCCTTGTTCCTTCAGAGTATGCACTAAGCTATCTCTTAGATTTCTGCGTCTTTTGATGGCAAAGAAGGGTTGGGCAAGGGTGCTGGACCCTGGGTTCAAGATAGGCCAAAGTTTTTTGATTTCTTTTTTAATGGAATTGAACATAGGGGGAGTAGCTCATTACAGCCGTTATTTCATCTCTTTGTTGTTCTTTCGTATGTTGCTGGAGCTTAATTTCCCTTGGTATATTTCTTGCCCGTTTACATGTTTGATAGGATGGCGGACACCTTGGCAACAAAGAAAGCTGACCAACTGCAAATCCAAAGGGGTAGTCTACCCTCTGGTACGTGGGTATGACAACGAGGGAGGTGAAGAAGAGACTTATCGAGCATAAATCATGCATTCAAACCAAAAAATTAACGGCCCCCCTCGTCAGTCACTTTGTCCAAAAAGGATACACAGGACGACTTCACCTGGACAATCCTTGAGAAACTAACACCACCAAGAAGAGGGGGGAATTTTGGACAAATGCTCCTCAAACGAGAGCAACGGATTTTCAGAATGAACACAGTGAACAATGGGGTGAATGAGGAAATACAGTGGAATAACTTGGCCCTGATGAAATGAACAACCTCAACAGATGACAACAGCACATGAAGAATGTACCAGAGAGCGAAAAATATGTTGACAGAATAGCCTGAAGATACGCAACCATCCATTATATAAAAAATGTTGATGTCCCACATATGTGGACCCTTCTCCCCCATGTCTAACCGTGCAAGTGCTCGGTAACCAGCATGACCCCTATCATAAAAACATCATTAAAATTTGGCACCCCTGCAATAATTAAAATAGAAATTAAAATCTGCATAGCAGCAAACATGAGGGGTGAATGGTCGCATAAGTGCACTGAATATGTTCTAAGTTCTAAATTGTAAATTTTAAAATATTGGCAATGTCATGTAACATAACTTAAATGTGGCCCCACCACTGGAAAAAGGGCCTAAATCAGGCGAACTACATGGAATATTTGGGGGTCCAGAAGGACCCGACACGGTTCCATTGCACGAATGTCACCCCGTCAAAAAAAGTCCCTACTGTACCAGTGGCAAATAACATGTTCTTTGTTGAACACCAAATGTGCCAGCGCCCCAAAAACAAAAAAGAAAACATCATAACCTGAGGCTCCCATAGCACTATTAAGACATGTGTACACTCTAAAATGGCCGCACTGTAGGATCAGGCACACTAACAAAAAACAGACTATTTAAAAGCGTCCACGTTGCCGGGCAACCGCCACTAGATACAGAGAGCGTGAGCCCCGACACGAGCGGAGGCCCGCCTGACATAGCCGGTAAGTGGCCTTCCTTCTTTTCCAAAATAATTCCTTTTAAAATAATCCCATTTAAAATAATCCTAATGAGAGGCTAACTATGCGCCGTGAGCAAGATGCTCCATGTACATCAGACTGTCATGATGCCTACCCCGGGCATCCGGATCAAGCCCATCAGCCCCGGGAGCAGGCATCCAGACATTTACAAAAACCCCAGCAGCCCCATCTAGGGGCTGTCTGGGTTCGGTCCTGGCGCCGTAGGCACCAGGCTCATAATAAAAATCAGTCCTGGCACCATAGGCGCCAGGCTCATAGACATTACTTACCTCATGCAGACCATGCTGCAAATAAATCCAAGCCAACGTGAGGCCTGGATGGGACTATTTTGCTAAAAGGACTATTTTTTACTCGGGTGTGGTCCTGGGGAACTTCTTTCCTGGGACTACTTTGGAGGCTATTTAAACCACGCCCGAACAGCAGCACATGCTTGGTGTTATTCTGCATCCAGCAGCGTGACTCTCACCGTGCCTGCAGCCAGCATCCAGTCTTCTGCCACGCCCGCGTGCCTACAGCCAGAATCCAGTCTTCTGCCACGCCCGCCTCGAATCCGGATCCCCTAGAATAAAGAGGAAGAAAAGGACAGGGTTAGAAAACGAACTTAATTCATATTCCTCACCTGATTCAGGATCCATTTCATCTCCCGACCTGGAAAGTACATCAGTCCTGCACGCGTCGCTTCGCCAGCACCAGCACGGCGCCATACTTGCCAGTTCTCACAGCATCTTTCGATCCGGCACTGTCTCCATCATTTCTTCGCCGTACTCCGGCACCTAGGGGCACAAGAATAACAAGGTGAGCCAAGGGAATCAACAAATGCCTCTTACCACAACAGTGTTGGGTAACACAGACTCTTACCTGAACGCCAGCAGCAGCTACGAGACCTTCTTCTCACGAACTCAGTTGCAACTTAAGGAAGGAAGGGGACTAGAGTGAACATCGGGCACATTGAACTCTTTGAACTTGATACTTACCAATCCAGCCTGGGACTTCAGAGTCAATGCTTACCGGAACTCTCCCAACGCCTTCAAACCAGTGAAGTAACTAGTATCTACGCGCCCCTGCAAGACACGCAGGATGGAGAGCTCATCTTTTACAAACATAAGGTGAGGTTACTAAGGGAATATCGGAGGTGATTAGTGGGGGAGAGCGAGAACAGTTGGGGGGGGGGCATCACTAAAACCCACAGGTGGCTAATCCCTGTCTCCACTTGCAGGAAAATACTTCTTCGGGTCCAGCAGACAAGACTAGGCGGGCCAGTCCAGACAGTCATCTCTGTACTATGCATCACGTTGACGGAGAACACAGCTGTCCGGGTCCGAACAACACCCCTGTGGGGTCCAGGTGAGTGTAACACAGACCCACGATCCCGAGCAGAGATAAACCTCCTTGGCTGACGCGCTTGCGATCATCCCTGTCAGCATGATCCTGGGCGATCACGTTTGCAACACAGCGCGGTGGCTCACAACCATGGTTACAAATATTGGAGTTTGTGCACATCTGAACGCTGCACTAATTTAGTCGGCAGGTTCCCCTCGCTCCCCGCTCCCCTCTCTCCTTGGGGGTGTGCACATACAATCTGATACGGCAGAAACGGATATGGATGCCCTTCTGCACCAAACAGTTGATAGAAATGTTACCAGCATCCAAAACAGAACGCACCTTAATTAATGTGGTCTTTAAGCAGCTATTGAGGTCCTGACACAACTATATATTGTGCCTTACAGGATCCCATAGATGCAGTACTTAGCAGCAAAAAACAACTGGCTGACAGCATCTGAACAAAAAAGCTGCAATAAGGTAATAACCTGCATCGGGTGTCGTAATGAGTCTCCAGTTGCCAAAATGAAGACTGTCCATTTTTTAATGGTACCTAATCCAATTAGAATGTAACAAAAAATTAAGCTCACTAATGCGAATTAACAAAATGACTAATTGTAACCTCATGTTTTAAAAAATAAAAAAAATAAACTTTTTTTCTTCTTAGGCAGATTGGATGATGGCTTCCTAGACCCCTCTCCGCTCCTGATCTCCTCGAGACAGGTTCAAATAACGGCCCTGAAGAAGATGATGAATCAAAATCATCGAAACCGGTCGACCTCTTTTTAAACAAGGATATTCCAAGAAACCAACCAGGGATACCCCCTGAACTAGACAAAAATAACAATCTGTTGTGGAAGAACGGCCTTCCCCATAAAACCGTTGTGTTATGGACTCCCATACAAGAATCGAACTGGAGTGGTAATATGTAAAGTATAACATACAACAAATACAATATTGGATAACAAATCCAAAAGAAGTCAAATCTAAACAAAACATATCACCAGAAGGGAGAAAAATAACAACGGAAAGGTTTCCATTTATTCCTTTTTTAACAATCATTAGGTGATCCACGACTTGGGGACCACACACTTCTTACGAAGGTCAATAAAAGAAACAAAGGTCCCATGACCTATGAAAATAGTTCCTCTCTGAACTGTGGCCCCAAGTTCCTCTGAGACTCCAATTCGAAAAGGATACTGAGATTGTCAAGCAAATGTGTTAATGAGTGAAAGGCCGTAGTGACCCCGATTGAGGGAGGCTGACGTTGCAAGAAGGATCAGAGCATGGCGGAGAGGGATCCAAGGGGTGAGGAGCAGTCGCCCTGATGAAAAGATTGCCATAGGAACTTTTGTTTGTTTGTTTTGGTACAGCCTGCCTTCTAAGGCAATAGACTTTTGCAGGAAAAGAGATTTGGCCCTGGAAGGTTCTGGCATCGTCGAAAGGAACTGTTGTGCTGTGCTCAAAGGTACTGCCTTGTCCAGTGCTAAAAACATGGGGGAAACCTAGCCATACCATCCTGACTTATCATTTGGTGAATATTTTTTTCTTTTCTTGAGAACATTATCCCACACTATTTTGTAATTTAGTTGTAAGGATTGGCAATAGGTTTCTTTTTTTTAATTATTATTTGATGGTTGTAACTTGCTCCCATCTTAGATTTAGGGTTAGATTAGGCGTTTTTCTCACCCATTAAACAGTTGAATAACACCATTGAACTGTGATCACTTGTGTCTGTCTTTACTGTTGCTACCCGGAGTTCCTTACCAATCCCACCTTCGCATAGGGCAGGTTAGGCCTTTGTTCCAACCCACATTTGATTTGAATAAGCGTTTGTAGCCCAAACATCACTCAGTTGTCTTTGTCTACTTGCTGATGCCTTCACATTAAAGGAAAAGAACCCTTTTTTTTTTTTACCTTCAAAGAAAATAATAAAATTGTGCTAGTTGGGATGTCTCACATGAATTCTGTCCAAATACTTTGTCTATTCTATGCTCGCCCTACCACTAAAACTAAACAATGTAAGTTGGGCTAGGTACATTTCCCACTAAACTTGGGCTTCTGTTTGCTGGTTTCTGACGGTCACCCAAAGAATTTCTCAATGTCTTTTCGGGCCCTTGACTAGTCCTTCTAGTTCAAAACATAAGAAATGTCTTTTGGTTTTCCTTGTGGCAAAAAGATCTCTTTAAGAAGTTCAAACAGTTGTACACCTATTACGTCTCTCAGGATGTATTCTCCTGTGTAACGTACAGGTCCTCCTGACCGCTGTTGGTTGGTATTCACAATTCTTGATAATGTACTCACCTTCTTTGGCAATTTATAGCATTTTGGCATACCTTTCTTCCCTCTTATTCGAGCTGTGGGATTTCTTAGCCCATTATGAACTTTGAATTGTTCTGACTTGGTCTGGGCTCTTCTGCTTTGCTCGGTAGTGCTTTTCTTACCCCCTCTTGGGGTATTTTGGCTCTCAGTCCGACCTGGACTATAGGCCCGCTCAGTCGCCTTTTGTGTATCCATTTCTTCACCCTTTTGTGAGTTATTTGGACAATCGGCTCTACTTGCGCTTATGGCTTTGCGAGCCCATTCACGTCCTCATGCAGTATACAGATTCTTACCCCGGTTTGGGCTCTGCTGTGGCCTCGCCTCCCTCCACCTGCTCTTGGTACAAGGTCGCTTAGATTTCGTCTAGCAGCGGTGCTCATCCAGGGTTTTGGTTTCTTTGGCCAGCATGGTTCTGCATCTTAGACCTTGCTTCCTTCTGCGCAGTCGTGTTTCTCTCAGTGGTTTCTCCCTTTTGGGACTGATGGGTTCTGAATGTTACATCTGCGAGAGGGCGAACTGCTCCTTCTGCTTCAGTGGTACCAGGCTCTTCAGGTTCTCCTCCTTGCACCAAGCAGCAGCATTCATTGGGCTTCCTAGACTCTCCACCCACCACATTCTGATGTGGTTACTCCTTCTCTTTCTTATTGTGAAGGAGTGACTCCCTCCTCTGTGCGGTCGCTCAGGCCGGTGTTTCCATGGGGTAAAGGTACAAATTGTCTGGATACCTCACAGCACTGAATAAAGTCTATGGCTATCAGTGCTCGAGAACTCACTTCTCGTACCTGTCGCTACCACCTCTTTAATATTTGCAAAATCCGCCCCTCTCTCACCTTCCACGCTACCAAACTTTTAATCTCCTCCCTTATCTTCCGCCGCCTCTTCTACTGCTCTTCCTTATTCTTTGGACTACCTACTTCTCATCTCGCCCCCCTCAAATCTATCTACCATTCTCCAGTCCGTACCCTCTGTCTCCTTAAACCCTGTGACTCCATCTCTATTTCCCTCTCTTTCCTTGTATGGCTTCCATTTCACTCCCAACTTAAATGTCAATTTCTCTGCCTTGTCTTCAAGTCTCTTCATGGTCTTGCTCCCCCTTATCTCTCCTCCCTCCTCTTTTTTCTCTCCCTCCCTTTCCCTTCGTTCAACTGACCATTTCCTTCTCACTGTACCTCTGTCTCCTTGGACCCCCTCCCATTTCCGCTCCTTCCAACTTCTAGCCCCCCTGCACTGGAACTCCCTACCTCTCGTAATCCACTCTACCCCTACCTTCTCCTCATTCCGCACCTCCCTTAAATCTTTCCTTCTCCATTCTCCTCCTTGAAACCCCTTCCTGCTTCCCCTCCCTCCTTTATCTTTCTCCTTGAATATCTTTGTCCCCTGCCCTACCTCCCCACTCTCACCTTTTCCCCTCCCTTCCTCCTTTTCCTCCTCACCCCTCTCCTTCCCACAGTCCTACTCCACTACTCTCCCTATTTCATTCAGTTAATTACTCTTCTTACTGTTTTGTTGACTGATTCGTATTGTACTTTGCTTCTACCGTTATATTGTTATATTTCATGTATTAAGTTGTTCAATTGTGCAGCGCTTTGGTGTAAAGTGCTATATAAACAAATAAATATAAATACAAATACAAAATTCGCTGTTTTCCCTGCACAAAGCACTTTACAGTCAAGCACTTTGTTCCCTGTTACTTTATTTGTAACATTGTGGTTACTATCATGATGGGTCCAGTATGGGCTGGTGGCAGTGGATACTTTTCTACCTTTTTTGTTTTTATTGTCTTGTGCACTATTGCATTGTACCCCTTAATGCCAAATAGAGTACCATATACTCTAAAATGGCCATATTACAAGATTGTTGCCTGTCCTTTGGCCATCCTTGTTGTTTGGCTTTTTCTGCCCTCGCTGGTACAGAGCTGCCAAATTTGAAAGCTCTTTCCCAGGCAAGAGCTCAAGCTTTTCCGGGCAAAGCACCAGATTGTGTTTGTGTCTGGATGGGGACTGGGATGTCTGGCTCCAGTCCATATCCACGCCAAAGTGTGTATGTTGCTGAGCTGCTGTGTTGGCCAGCGGCTTTTTATGATTGAACAGTCTGACTATTTGAAGGTTGCACATCCGTACCATTTGTGGGCTAGGGGACAGCACCAGCTCATGTCCTGGATAAAAGGAGGATTCCTGCAGCCATCAATATATCGTCGTTAGATCCAAGACTCCTATGAAGAGCTGCTGATGACACGGAGTATGTTGTTGGAAGCCAGCCATCATTGCTTTCTTCAACCATCCTGGTGAAGCCCTGCTCCCTGGCTGATCCTCCAGATGGTCTTCTTCGTTGCTTCGACCCCTGGACTTTAGTGAGAAATGAGTCCCGATTTCCTTCTTGAGGACCTTCCTCTTGGAAGCCTTCGGTAGCGTCTCCGAACCATCCTGTGGGCTGACCAGCTTCTTTACATGCCACTCGCTGCATTGGTGATCGTCCCAAGTTCATCCTTAGGACTCAGCAGATCTTCGACTTATAAATCAAGGAGCTTCTCCCTGCAGTTGCAGCCCTCTAACACAGTATCAATGCTAGGTAGCTGGCCTTCAGTGCTAATGTCTTCAAGGCTAGAATGCAGCAATTCCCCCGACCTTTCCTCCACCTCCTCCTCCTCACCTGGTGACGTGGGTAAATCCGACTTCCTTCGAAGTTTTTGGGAGAGGGGCTTTTTCTTTTCATGCAGATAAGGTCTGCCTCGGAAAGAAGCCACTGTGACCCAGAGTCTGGGACTCACCGTGACCCGCCTCCGTGACAGCCAGCAGGGGAAAAAGCCTTTGGCAAAAAGAAAACCCCTGGTTGGAATGAAGACACTGCAGCAGAGACCGATGACTGATGAGAAGGATGCAGGCTGGTCAGGACTGGATGGAATACCTAGAAGACTACGGGATACTCTGTGTGCAGCTGAGAGCAGGCAAAGGGTAAGAACCCTGGAAGGATAAACGGGGAAAAATACCCCTACGGGAGCTGAAGAGGAAGACAGGATAGGAAGAGGAGCAGGGAGGCAGAATGAGGGCAGAAAACAATACCCAAAAAATCAATGAAAGGGCTAGCGGGAGAAAAAAATGGCAGAAAGAATCCAAGCAAAAGGGGAAGGAACAGAAGCCTAGAAAAACTACACAGGGGAAAACAAACGCCCAAAGAGAACACTATGGAGCGCAAGCAACGGGGAGGAAACTATTTGTTGCAACGCGCCGAGCCGCCATAACGCCGTCTAGTAAATACTATCCGGTGTCGGCCATCTTGGAAAAAACACTAGACTGCTGCCTGCACGTAGCGAATACGTGGTGGCACGGTCTAATGGCGGCCCAACCTCCACCTCTTCCACAACCGCCAGCGGTCAACGGCCGTCACACACTGAGGTACCCTGCAGGACCAGTTTTGTTGTTTTCGGCACAAGGTCGACTGCTGCCATTTCTTCAGAGTGGCCATCGCTGAGCGCCGCCTCCATCGTGTCCTGGCGACTCTCTGATGTTGTGAACATAGTGGTGGTCCTTTCTTCATTCCAGTAGAGGTGTCCAGCTGTCCAGTTTCCAGAAACTATCCATCGAAGCACAGGACCACAAACTGCCGGAACCAAACCCCAAAACAAAAAGTGACCTCTCACCAAGACCCCTGGACTTCTTCATTGAAACTAGGGCACAAGAAAAGGGGGCCAGACAATTTTGTAATCTTCTACGGTGGTCCCTGGGGGAATCGGAGTACAGAGGGGAGGGGGGGTGAATAAACCTAGCTGTCCCCTTGCCTCCATGGGGTTTAATAGGCGTAAAATGTGTACTCTACAACTCCCTTACCTGATCTTGGTCAGTGGTGTTCTGGTCAAGGACCCTACCATGGGCTTCCCCTAATGTGGTTAGATTGGAGAGGATCTGCTAAGAACTTTCTTAAATTGTTTCTAACTTTGAGACCCTTACAAACTGCCTGTTAATTTTGCCAATTCAGGTTCAGAATCTTAAAAAGACTCCCAGCCTTCTGAAGAGAACTGCATTTGGGATTTTCTAGCCACAGAAAGTTCTTTTATGGTGTAGTACTTTGTTTCCAACTGCTTTATTTGAAACATATTAGTTCTCCAACTGATATTTGTTTTATTCACTTGCTTTGCTCTCCTACAGTATTCTGAAACGTATTTTACGGTATTAGAAATGTAAAATGTTGGTGCTTTTAGCAGAGCTCGCCAAAGTGAATACGTAAAGAATAGTAGTGAATGTTTTAGTGCGTTACTTGCCTATGAGTTTTCATTGCTAAGAGTGTCTTAAGGCCTAAATAAGTAATTGTATTTGTATACATTCTGCCTAACCTCTATTAAGAGTGCTCTGTGTGTGCCTAACTTGACCCTTCACCACTCTCTCACTTCCTAAATCTAAGCCTTGATGTTCAGTCACACTACCCAGATGGTTTGATTAGGCATTAGAGTCTATACCTGTTCACCAGAGTTGGGTGGTCAAATCCATCTCAACAGTGTCTTTAAGTCTATTGGATCGCCACTACTAACTTCATAGCAGCATTACAAAATGTATTGAGTTCGACTTTTGGGTCACTGCATACTGCGTCCAGTCCCCTTTCCTCTATACTTAGTTGGAGTTCCTGCGTAGCAGGGACAGGACAGGACCGATAGCTAGCCTAAGCACGCTTCCCCTTCAAGGATTTATAGAGAGCATGGGAGCGGGCCACGTGCACATAATGCAACAACACCCTGAACCCCGCCTATCACGCTCCCTCCGCCCCATCTCACCCGCATCGGGTGCAACCATCGCTTTATTTTTTTCTTTTCACTGCTTGCCCGCGGTCACTTTAATCTTCATTTTTAGTTTAGGGAACTTCTTCCCTCGCTGTCTATTGTTTTGTGCCTGGTAAAGCATAGTTTTCTGTGTGCGCCACGTGTCACAGGTTGTTCTCAGTGGCAGACCCTTGCACTGTCTGCTTACAGTGCTTGGGCCCCTTCCATTTCTGTGATGACTTTGTGCCATGTGAGGCTCTTTCCTTCAAATCCCTCAGGTGTCGACTGACAGGTTTCCGATGGCGGCTCCGGATCATTTCAACATCTAAGTCCAGTCCAACAGTGTGAGTGCAACTTACTCTGATACCACCTGCCAGTTGACACCCTTACAGGGGTTAGCTGAATCGCGAGTCCTCCTTCAGGCTCTGTTGCGTTTAACCACATTACTGGGTGCACTTCGATGTCTCTGAGAAGACCTATACAGGCATCAGCTCAGAGGGCTTGCAAGATACTGGTACTGGACTTCAGCTAGAGGGGACTTTGGTTCCTGACAAGGCGCGTACCGGGCACATCATCACCAAAGGTGTTTCGCCTCGCGCCAGCTATTGTCTGAGGCCTCTGCCGCTCCGCTCACTGGGTAAACACAGGAGGGGCCAGGAAACCCTGCATATGCAGTAGGCCCCACTCCTCAGATTACCTCAGTGAGCACAGCGGCCTGTTCGGTGGCCAAGACCCCATGCCCCCCATGGCAGACCATGGCTCACTGTACCACAGCGGTCAGTGTTTCCGGGTCATATTCTGGCCTTTAACCAGTTTAAATATCTCTGGCTACGTCGGGGCATGTGCTAGTTGACGCAGACCGATTTCTTCCATCCCAGCACCTCAGTGCTTCAATTCTCACCCCTTTCTCCTCGGGTAGAATGGTCACCGAGTGTAAGGGGAAACCCTGTTTCTCCTCCGTGTCCACCAGCATTTGGGCCCTGAGATCCTCATCAGGAACTTAAACTCAAGGACCTTTAAGGGGAGACTGGTTCTTTGACAGGTTCCAGGACTTCATGCACTCTGGTCCAATGAAGCAATATTTTAAGTTCTTCATGAAGGAAGTGCAGTTTCCCACTCCTCAGCTAGGCGCCACCACCTCCTTCTCCGGCAGTTATCAAGGGCTCTTAACCTATTGTGCCCACTTACCTCAGCTTTCGGAAGATCCTGCTCTACCGCCTCTTCCACCTGGTCCACCTATGATGTCACAGCGCATGACCATGATGGCATATCGGAAGACACTGAGGAAGTGCCCATCGCTGTTAAAGCATTCCATGACCGTGTACAAGGGCTTATGGAATACCTGGAGATTCCAGTTCCTGAAAGTCCACAGATGGACCATGGAATCACTTTCATCAGTCCTCTTGAGGAAGGTGACACCTTGAGACTGATGTGTCGGGGAAAGCCATTACGATGTATGAAAAACCAGAAAACCAGCTATGGTTTAGCCAGCTGCAAAAGGATGGACATGAGGTACAGATCCCTTCCAGTGCAAAAACTGCCCCCACACACTCCACTATAGACTCAGTAGCTACTCCTTGGAAAGAGTCAGTCTTCCTCTACTTCTACCTCTTTTAAGAATCTTCTGTGGCGGGAGGATCTCCTCCTGGATAATACAGGGAAGAAAGTCTACCAAAACACTGCCTTGAGCTACAGTCAGTGGTCAACCTTAAGTTCTGGAAGCAGCTGGTCGACTAGAGCTCTCTTTCTCTCTTTCTCTCTTTCTCTCTCTCTTTCTCTCTCTCTTTCTCTCTCTCTTTCTCTCTCTCTTTCTCTCTCTCTTTCTCTCTTTCTCTCTCTCTTTCTCTCTCTCTTTCTCTCTCCCCACCTGAACTTCCACTCAGGCTTGGCAGAAGCTCGCTGGGTAGCACAGGACCACTTGTAGACCCCCTACCATCACCTGGACACAGCTGCTAGGGGATATGGCACGGGATGCATCTCTTAGGTAGTACGCGCTGCTCAAAGCCACCAAGTTTAAATCAGACGGGCAGGAGTGAATTATGGACCTGCTGTTTGATGTGGTGGAACATTTCAGCCAAGACACAGATTTTTTTAAAAACCTGTGCACACACAGTAACGTTTTTAGCAGCACTAACCAAGACCCCCGCAAAACAAACCAGGTTCTTTGGGCCCTCATAGACCGCCATTCACTGCCACAAGTTCAGGAGGTTTTCACAATTTCCACAAGCGCCAGAGTAGGTAAGACCGATATCTCAGCACTCCACTCAAGAAGAAAGCATGTCCTTCTCATGTGGGGGTCTTCTGCCAACTCTCCCTCACTCCAGAAGCAATACAGTCTGGCTTGAGGGTGCAGATCCACAGCCAGACCTTCCAGGATTTTGCAGCATGAAATGGCAAATTTTGCGGCTTGAAATGGCAAATTTTGCGGCACAAACCTTTTATTTATTGCAGCATTTTTGCGGGACATTTTATATTAACTGGAGGGTGTAAGATTGTCACATTGCAGGAAATAGGCAGAGAGCAAGGCTACATGAGAGCCAGGGTATCATTATGTATCTTTTGTATTAATTTAATAGGAAGAGTCCTAGATGTCTCTGGCTTGGCAGAACAGTGTTTGATTTGGCTATATTTCTGGTTTAATGTTCATGCCTATTAAATAGTATTAACTAAATGGATAATTATCAATTGTAATGCTGAAAATATTCCCCTTCTATGTTCTCCAATCCCCCAAACACCTACACACCTCTCTCACCAACACACATCTCACCAACTCTCCATCACAAATTACATTCCTTAACCTCTCACTCTGTCATACAAATACTCACGTGCTATGTCACACTGTCAAGTCACAATTTGCACTGCCCAGCCCCTGCCACACTCCAAATCATACTCCCAACTCACACCTTTACACTCTACAATTCCTCCCGCAATATACAGTCCTTCATTCTTTTGTGCTGCTTCTGCATCTTGCATCCTTTCTCCCATTCTATCGCACTCTTCCCTCATCCTTTTTCCCAATCTGCAGCTCACTGCCTCTTTCTGGCCAACCGCTTCCTCTCTGCTTTCTGGCTCACTGACCACACGCTCCCTCTACTTTCTGTACCTCTGCTCGCTCTCAGATTTCTGGCCCATCGCCTCACTGCTTCCTCTGCTCTCTTGTGCAGCGCTTCCTCCTCTGACCCACTACTCTTCCTCTGCTTTCTTCCCTATCACTTCACATCTCACTCATCACTCTCCCTCTCTCTCATAGTGTAACCAGAACAGAGGATATGCTATTTTTAGACAACCCATTTTTGGAAATGAGCAGGTCACCTTATTCTCAAAGGTGACCGGCGCATTTCCACAGGCTTGAGCTGTAGCGCAAATTGTGTGCTGGCCAGCTGCCTTGAATGGTGTTCTGGGTTGTTTGACCGAAGTGTAATTATTTGCGGTGGAATTGACCGTAGTCAATTTCGTTGCAAATTGATTTGCACTTCAGCCAAACAACCCAAAATGTACCTTTCAAAGCCACCCCACCATCTCCCCTACTTAACTGCTTGGTCGCTGCCGCTTCCCCTGCAACCCTGCGGTGCCAGATCCGTACCTCGAACGCGGGTCGGATCCGACTCCGCAGGTTCCCTTTTTCATTATTTTCTTTTTTTTCTGTCCCCGCCTCCAATTTTGAGGAAAAAGGGCAAAACACTCCTGCAAACCACCCTAGACCAAAAATACTGAACATGTGCAGCGGGTGACACCCGGAAACACATGTTCAGTATTTATAAAAATTGATTGAATAGTACTGGACGAAATATGTCAAATTGTAACATTCAATAGATTTTTGTCATCAAAATGGGCAGTACTTTGAATAGAATCGCTCTCCCGACAGTGATCTGCAAGCTCCCAGCACCTTTCACAGGGACAGGCCCCTCCAGGTGCCTGCCGCTGTAAAATGCGACCCACAAAATGCATTTTTATCCTGTTTGAGGAACAGAAATGCAAGCGACACAGCAGCGGTTCATACCTTAAAAGAAATGCATGACAGGGTCAGGAAAGACCCTGTCATGCAGTGGCAGCCCCACATCCCGTGCGCGTAGGGTTGCCTACAATTTCTGCACATTTAAAAGTGCATCTTGCTTGTAAATGAGGGATGCACTTTTAAACTGACAGAAACGCCACTTTATTAGATCAAGGATGTGAAAATGGCCATCTGAATGGGCGCGCATATAAAATGTGCTCATTCATGTGTTCCTTGTGGATTGGGCTGCACTTTTTTGGGGTGCAAGCGATGAGATGTGTTGGCACATTTCATTTCATATGTAAAAAAAAAAGTTGAGAACCTGGCACCCCGAGTATTTTTTTTTAAACAGTAATTTTTGCAGATTACTTAAAAAAAAAAAAGTTTTTTAAATGCTGTTTTTGCACAAAATGGCAGTTTTTGCGGCATTTTGCACAAAACGGCCATTTTTGCAGCATTTTGCTGGATCGCAAAATCGCTATAAGCTGGAGGGTCTGCACAGCTCACCAGTCAGAGAAAGCATGCGCAATCGTCTTGCTCAATGGCGGACCATAACGTGCTACAACTGGACCTGTCAGTGGTAAAATGGAGTTATCACCTTCATCTTTCCCCAGTCTTCACCCCCTCTCTCAAAAAGGCTTAGACTCCGTCTCATAGGAAATATCCAAGCTGTTGCTCATAGAGGAAGGAAGGGTTGGGTTTCTAGTCCCGGTTCTTACAGTTCCGAAGAAAAACAAGGCTGGTCTGCATGCAGTGCTAGACCTTTCCCCCTGCAATCTTTTTTTTTTTTGTTTGTTTTTTTTTACCCAAAGAAAAGTTCAAGATGATTACACCTGTCCTAATCCAATCATCCATTAAACCGGGCTTCTGGCTGGTAGCTGGGGACCTACAAAGCTGTATGTTTGTACATCCCCATTTAGCTTCCTCACCGCTGTTACCTGTGGTTTTCCATAGGACATGTACAAAGTCTTAACTTTTGGCCAGGCCGAGTTTAACACCAAGGTTGTTAATGTAAGGAAGGCATGATATCAACAGTAAGACAGACACAGATGACCACTGTTCAAGGGTTCTTTATTGAACTTCAAAAAGGGTTGAAAAACGCCTATCAAATCCTAAATCTAAAGATGGGAGCAAGCTATGACCATCAAAAAACGCAGTTCTAGTGGTGCCTTGTCAAAATAAAAGGGCCTATACTAATAAACCTATTGCCAATCCTTACCTCTAAATACAAATAGTGTGGGAAACAATGTTATGTAAAAGAAAAAGTGTTCAAGAAATAGTATGTCAGGATATTCAGGCCGTTGGCCTCCCTTGCCCACATTTTCGGCACAGACAAGGCGGCACACTCGAGCTTAGCGCAGTCTCTGGTTTCTCTGGCATGAGGGTGCAGTTCAAACATTAGCATCAGGGCCTTCTGTGCCCAAGTCTCTTTGCCTTTCAAAGTCTTTTCTTTCAAAGGGCCTGATGCGACAAACTAACAATAAGTTCCTTTACTCTTAGGATTTCACATGTACTCAATTTCTCAGGGGATTCACTATTCTCCTCGGATCTTTCCGCCTTGATAATTGGCGCGGGAGGGCTCCGGGTACCTCCGACACAAAATGCAGGATTCTTCCGCTTGGTTTCCTGGTCTTATGCGGTCTATGCTCGAGGTTTCGTGAAAGTAATGGTTCCTTGTCGAAAAGGTCAAAGGCACTTCCATACTCGCAATCCCCTTCTGCTTCGCCGTCTTTCTCCTACGATGTAATTTAAAAAACTGCCGAGGACTGATCCAAGACTGGGTATGAGACCTCTCCCCGAGGTACGAGGGACCATCGTGCAAAAACTGATGTTCTTCATTGATGCACCCTGAAAGTAGCCAGTTTTGTGAGTCTGACGTCCAGAGAAGGGGTCCACCGAGAATCCTGAAGAGAGCGCGTGGACATTGAGGATCATCGAAGTCCATTGACGTCGACCGGGGTTTGGAAGATTTCCATGTCGCCCAGAAGTGTCGCCCAGAAGTGGGGATACCTTGACACCGGGCTGCTGGATGCCCAGAGCCGAGAAAGCTCCACTTTTGCCTAAGAACATTTGAGAGAGGGCTCCATTACTATCGCCGTCGACCACTTTGTGCCGCTGGAGAAAGTCTAGGTCGTCGGCTACTGAGGAAAGTCAGCTGGTGGGTTTCCCACCACCAGAAGCCAGCCAAAGACGTTGTGAGGACACTGACAGAGTTAAAGATCCGAGGTCCAGCCCGTGGTCGAGTCCCGAATGCCAAAGCTATCCAGAGGTACATGCTGCAGCTGCAGCACCGACTGACCGGCCAGAAGACCACCAAACGCTACGCCCGCTGCTGGGCCTGCATCCATCACATCTGAAGGTTTTCCAAGTCCACAGGGTCTTACTTGCCGACCGAAAACTTTGCACCGAGGACTACCGCACGCCTCACCATCCCAGGACTTCCACCATCCAGGAAACAATCATCGAAGAGCACTGCAAAGGTCGAAGCTGCTGTAGTGGCACCAGTCTTCCACTTTTCCTAGAGGTTCTTGACACTCAGTGGTTACTGCTTGAAAGGGAGTACACCCTTTGAAGGATACTGTCGACAAACCGTCGAAGAAACTCTTCAACTTCAGGTACATTGGGGTGGTTGCACTTTTTAACCAAGCAGCAAGGCTCATTGAACATTTATAGACTGGGCTTGTTAATTTTTACTACAGGCTGCCCAGATTGGGGGGGGGGGAGATCCTCATTCAGAATTGTGCATCTATAGCCAAAGAAAGCATTCTGCCATTGCTTAACCTTAACCTGCCTTCCTTCGTTATTATCTATGCTGATACACCTGACTGAATGATTTGTATGTCCCATTATAACTGCCAGCAGTTGATGCATTGTAAAGGAATCTAAAGTCTAAGTGTGGTACCACATAGAATTGTATATATTTGTCATTATAGAATTACCAGAGTACAAAGTGTGTTATTGAATTGTGTATATCTCTGAACCTTATTTTTTATATAAAAAACTGTGTTCGCACATAAAATAGTGTGTGGACATTCCTTTGTTGGGGCTTGGGGACTCACTGTACTTAAGAACCAGCCCGCATCACCTCCTGAGATCTTAATCCTTAGTTGCTCGTCCATAGCTACCATATAGAGAACTTTGGCGGGGTGCTCTGTGTCTCTACACTACCATATAGGGGGCAGAAATACAGATACCCCTCTGCATTATTTACAGTGGTGACCACCGATTCCAACAGTTTGTCTTCCTTGTGCGCTTCGCTCCATAGCGGTGGTGTTCTTCCCACGTTTGCTTGGAATCCTTCTGAGTCTTATTGGGTGGCAATTGCATGTCTTCATTGGTGTGGGAGGTAACTATTCTAATCCAGTCTTTCTTTGATCATACATCTGTCTCTGTGGCTCAGGTCCTCGATTTCCCTGTCACATCCTGGTGTCTTGTGGGAGTGGTAGTTCTGCAAAGCAAAAGCAAGATATCTGGGCCAGGACAGAGGCTCATAGACTTCGTGTTTGGGACAGGTGTACCAATATTTTCACTCCTGCTGGAACACTCTGGAGAGCTAGGGATTGGGTCCCTCTCAACTCGCTTACACCACCTCTGGGTAGGACAGGCTCTAGCTATGCGCTGGTAGGCCACCTACCCCATTCCCCTCCTTCAGGGTCATATCCCTAACCCTATCGCATTTTATAAAAACTAAACTTGCTGATGAAAGACAAAATACAAACCTAGAAGAGACAGTGGATTCAGGAAGCACGTCTACTATTTTAAAAAATTTAAAAATCCCATGCATGGGGGACG
This sequence comes from Ambystoma mexicanum, assembly GCF_040938575.1. Lineage (NCBI taxonomy): Eukaryota > Metazoa > Chordata > Amphibia > Caudata > Ambystomatidae > Ambystoma > Ambystoma mexicanum. The sequence goes on along the minus strand of NC_090934.1, from coordinate 412,438,057 downwards.
TGGTTTAGCGCTGATGGAGATGGCTGCCTGAATTGTGTGCTCCCGCTCACGTGTCTTTATCCTTTCCCATTTACATATCCACAGCAAAGTAATTCCCCCCCAAAAGGTCTAAAATACCTTGTAAAACCCTAGTGTTTCATGGTGTTGCCTTCAGAGAGGTGCAGTGCTGGGCACGCTCTGCTCGAAACTCCCGTGGACAATACCCCTGACTGCGACGTCCCGTAGTAACCGTTGCCAACGCATCCTGTTAGAGGCTCGGATCAGCTGCAGTGCGTGCAGCGCTAACTGGCCAGTAATACGTTTGCTCTACAACACGGGCACATTATGTAAACAAAACTTCGAAAACGTGCACCTCTATGTTAAAAGATTCTTTTTTAGTCTCCTGGAAAATATATATGCATCTTGCTTAAGTTTAAGCTAAAAGAAACATTTCACTTTTTTATTTTGACGTTTCTGAGTTAAACGTCACAAACTGCTGTATTTTATAAATATCTACTAATATCTTATTATTGGAATAGCACTACACAAATCATTTTTGGAGTGCTCTTTGGAAGAAAATACAACCTGGCTTGCTTCAATCGCCACATGAGCCATTAGCTTGCACAAACTTTGAATGATTACAATAATAATAGTGTCTCTATCCCTATGTAAAGTATTTTGCTGCAAGTGAATATCTTCCATTTCATTAAATCTGTTAATCAAGGACAATACTTTGTGCAACTTGGGTGGCCCTCACAGCATTGCTCTTTTTGGCTACTGTAAGGAAGGCCTGGTACTGACAGTAAGACAGACACAAGTGACTACAGTTCAAGGGTGTTTATTGAACTTCATTTGGGTTTAATCCTAAATCTAAAAATGACCATCAAATAATAATAACGCAGTCCAAGTGGTGTCTCATCAAAATAAAATGGCCTATACTAATAAACCTGTTGCCAATCCTTACCTCTAAATACAAAAGTGTGGGAAACAATGTTATGCAAAAGTAAAAGTGTTCAAGAAATTATATGTCCGGATATTCAAGACATTGGCTTCCCTTCCCCCATGTTTTTAGCACGGCACAAGGTGGCACGTTCAAGCTTAGAACAGTCTCTGGCTTCTCTGCAGTTCAGCATCATGGCCTTCTGTGCCAAAGTCTATATGCCATTCAAAGTCTCTTTTTTCAGAGGGCCTGATGCAACAAACAATAAAGTTCCTTTCTTTTAGTATTTCGCATGTACACAGGTTTCTTAGGATTTTCACTATTCACGTCAGATCCCCCTCTGCCAGACTCTGATCCACTTTAACACAATGTTCTCAGGATTTCCACGTATCCAATTTCTCAGGTGTTTCACTATACACCCCAGATCCCCCTCCGTCGGGCTCAGATCCACTCTGACACAAACTTGTTTGAACACAAAGCTTCTCCCTCTGTCGGGTTCGGACCAACTTTATCTACTTTGCCATAAACTTTCTTTACTGTATCAACATGAAAGACTTATGACTGTGCACATGACTGCTTGACTCATCGCAAGACCACTTCGATTCACAACTCTTTGCCTCTTTCACATTTGTCAACTCTCAGCTAGATACCTTACAGAGACCTTCGATTGAGTACCCACGCGGTGCCGGACCACTCAGTCAAAGGTATTGCATCTTGGTTTTCTAAGTTCAATCACTCATCTACAGTTCAACTTACCCCCGTTGGTTATCACACGCATTTCATGCAATGTTTGTTTAAGCTCTCGCCGTACAATGTTGCTGCTTGCAACCTTGGCATCAACACAGACAAGCCTTGTATCAGTCTCCCCAACTCACCGTCTATGTGGATTTCACTGACACTGCTTTGAGGACAGTTCCACAGCAGCTGGTGATTCCTCCCGCCTTGATTATCGACGCAGCAGAGCCCTGGGTACCTCTGACACACAATGTAGGATTCCTCAACCTGGCTTACAGGTCTCACGCTTTGTATTTTCGAGGCTTTGTGAAAGTAACGGTTCCTAGTCGAATAGGTCAAGGGCACTTCCCTCCTTGCAATCCCCTTCTGTTTCGCCGTCTTTCTCCACTTGTTAAACTACCATCTTGGAACTGCTGTTTCCTCATGTGCTTTGCCTCGCTCAAGTGTGCTCTCGTACTCCGCCTTTTATCCGTGTGGGGAAGTGTAATGGAAGTCAGATGTGTGTGTGATGGTCAGTAATTGCTTGACCTTGCCTGACTATTGTATTGGGACACGTCAGGCTTAGGTGTGTTAGTCTGTTTTCTCTCATAGCAGGCTGTTTATGAGAAAGTGTTCATGTTGTAAAAGGGGGGAGGTCGAGTTCCTAAATATCCTACCTGGTAGGATGGGGTAAAGGTGTTACAGGGAAGGGAATACCGCGTCTCACCATCCGGTGTCCCACTCCTACTCCCCGAAGACCCCTCACCCAGGTGATCCTCCCGCACTGGTCCACCCTCAGGAACTGGATCCAAAAGCGATGGCCATTTCCTGGCCACCTGTATAACAGATATGTCTATTGGGAAGATGGCTCAGGGGCAATGCGCTTGCCTTGGAAACAAGACGACTCGGAGCAGCACAAGCATGCTTCGAAACCTCAGAGTATTAAGCGTGTTACAAATAACCAATTACAGATCCCAGGGGAATAGAGGGTGAGACACCTTCTGGTTTCTCATACTAAAAGTATCCCATTATCTAGAGCTTGGAACTATTGCTGGTTCAGGAAGGAAACGTCAACTAAGGAACCCTTCATTTATCCACAGTGCAGCTGGTTAACGTAGTACCATAATGGCATCAACAAAAAGGACAAACTAAAGAAATAACCTCAAATCCGTTTAACATTCTTTAAAAGGTAGAAAAGCGATTCTCCTACTCCAAAAGAACATGCTTTGGATCCCTTTTTGCAAACCATCTTGACATAAATTAGGGTCCTGAAACCCCTCATGGAAGCCACCAATCCCAAACTACATATGCTTGATGACAAATGGTCTGCCTTTTGAGTCAAGAATGAATGAGGTAGAAAGACAGTTGAGTGATGCAGAGGATATCAACAATCGAGTACAAATACTGGAGAGGGCGGTCAAATCTCTACAAAAACACTCAGAGAAATAATCTGTATATTGTGGGCCTTACGGAAGAAATTGAGAACGATAATGCTATTCTGTTTCTGAATACTTTACTTCTCAAGCTCCTAGACCCACCTGCGTCAGAGTAACTGAATATGCGAAGGGCCCATCAAATTGGTCCAATCAACACATCACACAGCTTGTATAACTTCTCCAGAACATTTATTTCGAATGGATTGTGTCCTCCAACGTATTCCTCATCTCAGATGTATTCGTACAGCTTTAGTTACCTTGGAATTTTTTTCTTGGCAGAGGGCGCCGTGCATCGATATCGTCGAGTCGAAGTCCCTCGAAGGCGACGTCATTGGGTATACAAGTAGCACGCGCGGCACCCGTTGGCCTCAGTTCAATTTTTCCGCAGTACATGTTGCTTTGGAGACTAGGCGCGCCTCGATAGTTCTGTGACACAGTTATTGTGAAAGAAGATATTCGAGATGTCCTCGTCGTCTACCCCGACTACAAAGCGTTCGGGGGAAAAAAAATGTAAACCTGCGGTTCCAAAATGTCAATCACGGATCTGCACCAAGAATGTCTGTGGTGCCTTGGCGAAAACCACGACATTGAGGCCTGTACGAAGTGCCAGGCAATGACGGGCAAGGCCTTGCGAGAGAGGAAGGGAAAGCTAGGTCGAAAACCTGACCGAAAAGCCTCAAGCGTCGAGTCGAGATCCCATGAGGGGAAATCTCCTTGACGCGAAAGGCGAAAACATAGGTCTAAGTCCCGAAGTGGTTCCCACCACTCTTCGTCTTTGATGAAAAAAAGTCTAAAGAGACGCCACCGGTCCCCTTCCACCTAGTCTTCTGACTAATCCCCCAAGAAAATGCCCCACAAAACATTCTTCCTCCGAAGAATGGGAAGCATTTAGAGTTAAAATGATGGATCATTTTGAAAAGGCTATGCCTTGGTCCGCGCCTTCCTCGGAAGATGGCAGAGAGCATTATCGCTCTGAAACTCGCACGCCCTCGAGTGATCGAAGGAGGAAAGATCGGGAACCTTCCAGGACCCTGCGGGATGAAGATTGCTGGAGTCGAGACGACCGACTGAGATCATCGGCGCTGTGCGGAACCCGACACACCTCGAAGTACGAGCCTTTCGAAGAGCGTCTCAACGCCCTCGAAGCCAGCTCCGTCAACGACTGCTATTTGTCGACTCCATAGATGCCATCGACGCCTTTGTCGATTTCGACCCCGAAATCCTCGATGCCAAAAGTTTCAAAGGCTCCAATTCAGCCAGAATTTGACAAAATAGCAGCAAAAGAAAAAGCTGCAAAGACTACAAAACCTTCAGCCTCCACTGCAACAGCTCCTCCAGAAAAAATGTATAAACCTCTACCAAGGAAGGAATATTTATAATCTTTGACTTCAATATTTGAAGAACAAGAAAGGTCTGAGGAGGAGAATGTTCCTTTTGGCCTTGAGTATGGCACCCCTAATGCCCCAGAATGTCCAATTTCTGAGGAAAGCAGGATGAGGGATTTAGTGGAAACCTTGCATATAACGCAAGTGGAGTTGACGCATCACCTGAGACAGAATTTGGCAGACTAGAACCAGGGGAACATGCCAGTCCCTCATACAGACAACTGATGACAAAGGTGGTGGATTATTTAGGATGGGCTAGACCACCAACTCAGTTCATCCAGGATGACCTGACTGACACATTGGATCATGGCCCCACCAAAGATCCGATTTTACCCTTCCATGTAGCCTTACAAAATAGGGTGGCCAAAAATTGGGAGACCCCGGAATCAATTCCTTCTGTGAATAAGTCCCTCACTTCACAATACCGCCCTTCCAGTAGCGACCCCGGCTATCTGTCCAAACACCCTACTCCTGAGAGTCTGGTGGTCCGGGCAGCCACAGCTTCAAATAATGTGGCGTACCCTTCCATCCCTCCGTATAGGGACTACAGGCGTGTGGATGGTTGGGCATGCAATTTTCAGCTGGGAGTATGTCATTAAAATCAGGCAACTCCACATGGGCCTTGGCAACATTTTCGTACACTATGTGGGAGTGCATTGCAATGGCGGCGGAGCACATACCAGAAGGGCAAGAAAGGGAAGGGTTCCTAACCATCATTAGAGATGGAAAGGAGGCCATGCAGGAATCCCTTCAGTCTGGATTGGACACTGTAGATGGCGTGAGCAGGTCCATGGCCACTAGCACAGTGATACGCAGATTTGCGTGGTTGCGAAAGTTGGGTTTCGCACCAGACGTGCAAAACCGTCTTTTGAACATGCCTTTTGACGGGTCTCACCTTTTCGGCAACAAGGCTGACGAGAGCCTTGAGAGGTTGCAGACATCGAAAGCAGCAGCCAAATCTTTAGGAGCTGCCATTAGGGAACCTCAGCCTTTTCATGCATCAGGACAATCTTTGAGGGGTTGATCCTATCGTTATTACTCCTCATATGGAAAGGCGAGAGGAATGGCCAGTGAAAGAGGCCAGAGAAAATCCACTCGTGGTGGACGAGGCAAACGTGCTAAGCCAACCAAAGCTGCAGCCTCTCTACCATCAGCAGGTTCAGCAACCGCCACAAAACCACTTTGAGGACTTGCATCACAAGACGCATGTAGGAGGCAGGCTGTCAAAGCATCTGCAAGAATGGCAAGCCATTACTTCAGATGTTTGGGCTCGAGAAATAATAGCCCAAGGTTACTGCCTTCCTTCCTTGTAACGCAACCTCAAAGCAATCCAATGGGGAGACACTCTTTGAAGCTTCCAGACCTGCTCCTACAGCAGGAAGTTTTTTAACCCTGCTAGAAGGGGTGCTATAGAACCAGTACCTGTAGCGGAGCGGAACAAGGGATGGTACTCCCCATATTTTTTTATCTCCAAAATGGACATAGGACTGAGATCCATCTTGGACTTAAGAGGCTTGAACAAGCTACTCAGGAGGGACAAGTTCAAGATGGTTACTCTTTCTCAGATCCTTCAGGCCCTTCAACTTCAGGATTGGTTGGTGTCATTGGACCTTCAGGATGCTTATTTTCATGTGCCAATCTATCTTAATCACAGAAAATACCTGAGGTTTGTGGTTGGCGACTCGTATTATCAGTTTCGAGTCCTACCATTCGGGTTGACCTCCGCCCGAGGGTCTTCACCAAGTTGATGGCAGTGGTGGCAGCGCACCTCAGGAGAGGGTTATTCACATCTATCCCTACATGGACGATTGGTTGATCAGGGCGCTTTCTGCCGAGCAAGCCCTGAATAATCTGAAAGTCACCTGCCACTTCCTCCACAGACTGGGCTTCTCCTTCAATTTCAAGAAGTCACAAATGACACCTTCCCAACAGCAGAACAAAGCACACAAGTGAATAGGTTCAAGAACGCTATTGCTCATACACGTGAAATCCCACAATTTTTTGCGTAAACTCTGCCGTTTCTTCAATGAGACAATACTCATAGAGGTTATATCGTAGAGAAAAAAATCTCTCAGACACAATTATTTTATATATTGAAACTGTGTGAGTGGTATACATAAAAACACAATTCCAGGGAGAAAACAGACATCAAAATGGTTTCTTGGACCACAACAGAACAAACAAGAATATGTTTTCAACACACTGTATCAAGGTGTTTTTCAGGCAAAAATAAAGACAGTGTGTGTATAACAAACCTAATCTGTGTGGGGGTTTGTCAAAAATGCACAATTCAATGGTGTGAAGTTACAAAACAAGGTTCTTAAAACAACATAAAACATTTGCACGGACACACAAGAGAAACGTGCATGTGTGGACAGCAATATATGTGCTGTAGTTTCAGGGAAGTAGTGCGTCTACACCAGGTGTTTTTCTGCCATTTGGAGTTGAGCTAGATGAGCCTCATCATTCATATGGCCATCATCAGGACGGGTTCTGTGTGAAAAGACGTCTGTGCTATGGGATAAATTCACAGGCACTGTATAAGAGCTCCGCTAGCCGCGTTGGCTGGTCTCTAGGTAATCCTCTCACCGGCAAAATCCAGGTAAGAAGGTCAAGGAGTGCTCTCTCAAAAAACAACAATCCGCCGTTGGGTGCACGGCTTGGATCGTGTATCAGGCAGAACTGGTAGTCTGCAGGAAAAAGACAGCGGGCAGCATCTCCTCAAGCTGCTGAGTCACTGGGGAAAGCCGGCAGCAAAGTGTTAGTAACCATACCAGGAGCCCAATTGTTTGATACCTTCCCAACAGCTCCAGTACATAGGGGCTGTATTAGACACATCCTTGGGAAAGAGCTCGCCTCCCAAGTCGAGGGCTCAAGACATTCATAAAATGGTTTCCAAATTCCAAAATGCCCAAAATCTCCAGGCCTACGACTTCTTGAGGTTGTTTGGCCTCATGGCATCCTGTATTTTCCTAGTGCCAAAAGCACACCTGAGGATGAGATCCCTTCAATGGGCTCTAAAGACTCTGGTCCCAATTCTCAGGACAAATGAGGGATCTCCTTCAGATTTCGAACAAGGTTCGGCAGGATCTTCTGTGGTGGACTTGCACAGAGAACATCCTAAAAGGTGAACATATTTGGTAACCATTGCCGGAGATTACAGTAGTGATGTACGCCTCATGGGGTGGGGCGCTCATGCCAACGATCTGACAATCAGCGGTCGTTGGTCTCCGTCGGAGTCAAAACTACACATCAACCTTTTAGAGCTTAGCGCAATCAGACAAGCGCTGAAGGCTTTTCTGCCATCTGTCAGGAGAAAAAAATGTCCTGATAATGACGGACAACACAGTGGCCATGCATTACCTAAACAAAAGAGGAGGTGTAGGGTCACTACCTCTGTTCAGAGAGGCAATGCGGCTCTGGTATTGGGCAATTCAGGAAGGAATCTCCTTATGCAGTTCATCTAGCCGGGGAGAAGAATATGACGGCGGACGCTCTGAGCAGGAAGAGTACTGTGTCCCACGAGTGGGAACTGGCTCAGGAAGTCCTTCAGGAGATCTTCACCCTTTGGGGAACCCCTCAAGTAGACCTGTTTGAGATCGAAATCAACTAGAAGATGCGAAAGGTATTGCTCAAGGGAATTTCCCCTGAGAGGACCCCTAGGGGACGCGTTCATGGTGGAGTGGAACTTACCACTGCTATACGCGTTCCCTCTGATCCCTGTTATTCCTCAAGTCATCAGAAGGTTCCGACGGTTCAAAAACCACATGATCCTAATTGCCCCGGATTGGGCCAGGAGAACGTGGTACCTGGACCTTCTAGATATGACCATCTGCCCTCCGTTACGTCTTCCTCAGAGAGAGGTCCTTCTCTCACAAAAGGAGGGCCAAGTTCTCCATCCAGAGGTCAGGACTCTCAACCTTCATGCTTCGTATCTGAAAGGCTGAGATACAAGGATTGGGACCTTCCGGATGACGTCCTGGAGGTGTTGCTTTCGGCGAGAAGGCCAGCAACAAAATCTTTGTACCGTTGCCGCTGGAAGAAGTTTTGCAACTGGTGCAGGGAAAATAATGTTGATCCTTTTCTGTGTCCTATTCCAGGAGTATTATCCGTCCTCTTATAATTGGCACATAGAGGTCTCAATGTTGGGACCATTAAAGGTTATCTTGCAGCGCTTTCCATCTTCAAGCACTCTTCGAAAGAATGTTCCTATTTTAAAATTCCTCTGATAGTACAATTCTTAAAGGGACTCACCAATGTTTCCTCCTTCTTTCCAAGTCACAGTTTGGGACCTTAATCTGGTTCTAAAGTTTTTGATGTGTGCTCCTTTTGAACCTTTGCACACATGCCATTTAAGATTACTAACGTTGAAAACCGTTTTCTTGGTTGCTTTAACATCTTCAAGGAGAGTGATCGAGTTGCAGGCACTGTCTTCTCGGACACCCTATACTGTGTTCCACAAGGACAGAGTTGTATTGAGGGCTTAAACCCTCGTTCTTACCTAAAGTTGTGTCTGATTTCCATTTAAATCAGAAGATCATTCTGCCCGTGTTCTATCCTCCACCTCATCCCAGCAAGGAGGAGGAAAGATTGCACAGGCTGGACCCGAGAAGAGCTCTAAGCTTTTACATTTCTAGGCTAGCTTAGAGTGGATGAACAACTTTTCATTGGCTACACCGGAAGGAAGTTGGGTCAATCGGTGTCAAAACAAACCCTATCATGTTGGATTGTGCTTTGCATTTCAGAATGCTACAGATTGGCGGGCAAAGATCCACCAGAAGGCTTGAGGGCCCATTCAACCAGAGGCATAGCCTCTTCGACAGCCCTTCAAAGAGGTGTTCTGATCAAATCTATTTGTGAAGCAGCGACTTGGTCTTCGCTGCACACTTTTTCAGAATTCTATAATCTAGATGCTTCCCACTCTAAAGAGCTTGCTTTCGGTAAAGCAGTGCTGTATTCAGCTATATAATATTAAAAATCTGCTCCCTCCTCCAAAGAACTTTACACTGCTTTGGGAGCCTTTCTAAGATGAGGAATATGTTGGCGGACACAATCCATTCGAAGAACAAGTTACTTACCAACTGGTAACATTCTTTCGACTGGATGTTCCTCCAACGTATTCCTCATCACCCTCCCATCCTACCCCTCTGTAGATTTTCCGGTGTTATTACCACTTCAACTCTTGCAAGCTGACACCTGGCTACCTGCACTATCTGTACAGCAGAGCAAGAGGGGAAAAACAGAACTGAGGCCAACAGGCGCCGCGCATGCTACTTTTATACCCAATGACGTCACCCTCCATGGAGGCCTTCGAGGGACTTCAACTCGACGACATCGACGCACGGCGCCCTCTGCCGAGAAAATATTTCCGAAGCAGCTGAAGCTGGAAGAATACATCTAAGATGAGGAATACGTTGGAGGAACATCCAGTCGAAAGAAAGTTACCAGTTGGTAAGTAACTTGTTCTTTTGCTCTATTGGACTATACACATGTTCTATTCATAATGGATAAAGTGAAGCAAATTAAGAAAAGAGTTACTTAAGCAATATGACCCGAGCGGCAGGGGCATTACCGACTCATGTAATGCCCCGGGGCCCGCGAAGGGCTTAATGAAGGCTCCGGGGCATTACCAGAGTCGGTAATGCCCCTGCCAGTAGGAGCATATAGCTATTAGTATCCTGGCCTGGAAGATCTGCGTGACCGGGGCACTAAAAGCATTTATTTTGTCGCGAAACGCTACATCGTTTCGGGACAGAAAAATTAACAAGAAAAAGAAAGAAAAAACGACCAAGAAAATGGCCGCTGGGAAAGGGAAAACAGTTTGTTTTCCCTTTCCATGGCCATCGGGAGCGTCCGCCCCAGAAAAAAAAAAGGTAAGTGGGGTTGGGAGGGAGGGGAAAAAAATGAAGAAAAATAATCGTACGAGTCCCCGGCAGGGGACGATGGAAGCCTCGAGCCGTGTGGAGACTCGGAGCGGGGGTGGTCCTGCTCCGAATCTCTCCACAGTTGGAGGCTGCCATCGTCCCCCACCGGGGACAATGCAGGCTGAAGGTAAGTGGGGTGGGGAGGGCGGGGAGGTGGGGAGAGAAGGGAAGCCTCCGAGAGGGGATGGCCCCGCTTCAAGCCTCCTCATTGGCTGAGGGGCTGCCACGCACCTCGCCGTGGAAAAGGCGGCTGGAATCCCGGCCAAGAATAGAGGTGTTCTCGGCCGGGTAAAGCCCCTGCGAGGGCCAATCAGAATGCGTGTTTCATTCTGATTGTGCCCTTGCCGGTTACCTTTAGACCCACTCTAATACAGCTAAATGCAAGATGGCATTATAAATACAGCTATCTTTAAAGTTACATTCAATGGACATACCTCCACGTTTCAAAATCCAATTGACTTGAGACATTTTATTCAGTGTCATAAGAGAAAAAATGGATACGTCAAAACCAACAACCTGAATATGGATTATAAATGTGATTTCTTAAATACATTCCATGGTTATGAGAACTATTCACTGGAACTGGGTATAGGGTGGGCCTTCTCTCTAATGGCTCTACACCCCCATTTCTTACCCTTAAACATGGATAGGCATGACTGCAACCTGTTAGTCACTGTTCTACTTACTATTATTTTTTTCCTCAACCACATTTTTCAAAATATCCATGTTGATTTTGTCTACCCGTTCTTCTTTTGTGTCTCGCCTTTGTTTTTACCTTCCGTTAAAAAAAGTCTATTTATGATCGCTCGTTATTGGCTACCAAACTATATTTCTTATTATAACGTCATATCAGTTACTAATATTATAAAATGTATTTATAATACTTATCTGATGCATTGGATAACCTCATTGTAAACTATGGCACTCAACATAACATCTTGGGATGTTACAGGATTAGATAACTTTTAAAAGACAAAAAGTACTATCACACCTTAATAGAACAAAGCCATACATAACTTGTATCCAAGAAACACACCTTTCACATGCAGAGGCGGCCAAACTTAAATGCCTGTGGGTAGGACATGTTTTTTCAAGTGTGGCGGATGAAAAGAAAATTGGTGTTAGCATTATGTGCCCTGGCTGACATTTACCATAAATGCCTCACTAACACAATTGATACCCTAGCACCTTGTGTTAACAAAACCAAACGCAAAGAAAAAAAATCCTCCTTTTGGTTTAATGAGGAATTAGTCTCTCTTAGACGAACTAAAAGATTGCTTGAACACCGGTTAAATAAAACCCACACTCTAGAAGCCATGGAAGCCTTCAACGCTGCCAATAAAATTTACAAAACAGCCATCATTGCCCATAAAGCAAATGCCTTCAATACTAGAATTGGAAATGCATCTTCGGATTCTAAAGAACTATTCACCATACTTAAGGAGTTAGAGAATCCGATCCCTATCATCAACCCTGTCCAACCAAGTAAAGAATGGTGTACCACCATCCAAGATGCTCTGGCCACAAAAATGTAACTATTACAACATAAAATAATTTCCAAAAGAAACCTCCTATCCGACAAACACACTATGTCCAACCAAATCACCATGAACATAGATGATACCACCCCTCTCTTTAATTTCACCCCAGTCTCCCAGGATGCAGTGCTTAAGACCATAACCAAACTCAAAGCTTCAAACTGTAAAGGAGATAACTTTCCAGCCCACCTAATCAAATTATGCGCCCTTACCCTCATACCTATAATTACTAACTTCGTGAATGCCTCTTTCAAATCCAATCTAGTCCCAGTCAGTATTAAAGTGGCTTGGGTTACCCCACTACTAAAAATCCCACACTAGATCCACTAGCACCCACAAATTACCGGCCCATAACGATGGTCCCCTTCTTACTGAAAATCATTGAAAAAATAGCCTACAACCAAATACAGACCCACCTTGAAAAAAACAACCTACTAACAGCTAGACAATCTGGCTTTAGGCCCAACCACAATATTGAGACGGCTCTCTTGGACCTGAAAATCCAATTGGACACTCAGAGACTCAGGCAAACTAGCCACCTTATTGCTACTGGACCTATCAGCAGCATTCGACCTGGTAGACCATGACAAACTGTGACACACTAATAAAAGACTTTAACTTCTCAAACAACGCTACTCTTTGGATCAAATCCTTTTTATCGGACTGTACATCCAGGGTTGCCATCGGAAATTATTCAGCTGACCCTATAGTAGTCCCCGTAGGAGTCCCCCAGGGATCCTGCCTTTCCCCCACTCTCTGCAATGCATATACCAAACTCCTATTCTCGGCCCTTGATGACATGGGTGTCATCTACACTCATTTTGCAGATGACAGCCAGATCCTTATCCCCATCACAGGTGACTACACCCAAGACACTTTCACCATCAACAGAGTATACGCCATAATTCAAAATTGGATGGCCCTAAACAGCCTCTGCCTCAACGACAAGAAAACTGAGGTTCTCATTGTGGGCTCTCAAAAAAGAATAAGTACCCTCCATCCCGACTACTCACATATCAACATTGACGGTACACAGATCGCAGTACTCCAGCACGTCAAATCTCTTGGAGTATATATAGATGCTAACCTCACCATGCACAAACAAATATCAGCCCTCTCTTCCTCCACAGCCTATACAGCTAAACTAATTGCACTCAGCCGCCAATTTCTTACACCCACTAATTGTATTACTCTGGCCAGAGCTCTGATCTTAACGAAACTAGACTATTGCAACATCCTCTTTTTAGGAACATCCAAGACTAATATCAATAAGATTCAATTACTTCAAAACAAAGCCCTTAGAGCGGCTTTAGGCATCAAGAAATCCAAACACACATCCAGTATTAGGAGAGAAAACCATTGGCTGCCAATTGAACCCAGAATCATCTTCAAAACACTTGGTGTCGTCCATAAATGCAGCACAAACAAAGCACCTAGCTACCTCAACAACGCCATCAAGAAAAAAAAGCTCCTGCAGGACACTTAGATCAAATAAACTGGCCCTTTTGGAAGTACCCGAATATAAATACAGGAGAGCAGGTGGGAGTAGTTTCAAAGTCCTAGCCCCATCGCACAGGAATGCTTTACCTATCAGTATTAAAAATGAGAACACCCTACTAGGATTCCAAAAAGTGCTGAAAACCTGGTTATTCAACAAATATTAACCTTTAACTAGTCCCATTCCACTCCAGCGCCAAGATGTCCTGACTCTCCGCTTTTTAACTGAACCGAAATACAAATGTACCTCCTATGGCTCACATGATTGTCTAGCGGTCACTTTTAGACTTTCATCTAGTGCCTTAAAACGAATTGTGACCCACTACTTTGACCAACTGGAAGAAAATATAAGAAAGGTGACTATACTGTAACTGTAAGATAGCATAAAATGTGTTTATATGACTGTAACAATGTATATATCTCGCCTGTACTTTTCGCTGTTATACCTTCGCGTCTGGGCAAGTAACAAATGTAATAAATAATTCTCATTAACAAAGGTTTGAACTGTAAAATCATAACTGAATCTGATGATTTAGGCAGATGGGTACTGTTTGATATGTTAGTGGAACCTACCGAATATACAATCTTAAATATCTATGGCCTAACATCTCCTGACCTTTCTTTCTGGTTTCAGTTAAGAAACCACATTATTCAATCCAATCCCAATAATCTTATTGTGTGGAAACTGCAATCAGATTATGGATCCCTTTACAGACAGGGAATCTAGTGTACTGTTCAAACACACCAAATCACACAGACAATTTACTGATTTTGTATTTGAACTTGTGCCAGTAGACACATGGCGTTTAACACATCCCTCTGATTTAGATTTTGAATATACTTTCTTTTCCATCCCCTATAACTCCATTTCCAAATTAGACTATATATTCATCTTTAAATCCTTGGCTCATTGTTTCTTCGATGCTCAAATTGAATGTGTATCCCTTTCAGACCATGGGCCAGTTCACGTTGTGGGATGTTTTTACCCATGCATCTAAGCCCTACCATAAAACTGTGCAGTACTGGCATGGAAAACATCATGATGGCCAGAACTCCCCAGAGAGTGCACAGGGAAAACCTGAAGAATAGGCTGCCACCCATTTTTGCCTATGTTGTGAGCACAGGAGGGCACTGCCTAAAACCACCATTGGGCTACACACACAGTAGCCTGAAACCATTGGGAATGGCAATGCTGATTGCCAAAAAGCAACTCAGAACTGTGGGGAATTCATTTTCTTAATCCCAAAAATGGTTGCATTACCAGTACTCGACACTATCAGAAAGCCGGCGTTTTAAAACCACCAGACTTTTGTGTAAAACTGAACAAATGAAACAAAACCAGACCGAGGAAAGACTTGCTAAGAGGTGGATACAATGTAAAACTATATTCTGAAATGACTTGAAGGAAGTAATTATTTAATGTATAGGTAAAAATTGTCAGTTTGATTTGAATGTAGAAAACTGGGAACAAAAAGTGACATTTAGCTGAAACCTGGCTTAATGAAACTGAATTCTGCCTGACAACTACCCCCGACAGGAGTTGAAACTGGATCAACAGCCACTCTTCCCAGGCCTAGCTGCATCCTGCCGCCCCTTGCCAAAAGGAGTTGACACCTCTCTGATTAGATTAGGGGTGGAGCACCTGGGAACTGGAAGGGACCGAACAATGCAACTTCCTTGACTCAGGCAAATGTTATATTGGGGGCGTCGTAAAATAGCTTCCTCTTGGGAGAAACTGGGGAGCAGCTGTGCCTCTGTGAACAAGCTGGCTTGGGGGAAGTGGATAAACCAGTTATTCCACCATGTGATGTGGGAAGCCACACCCCTTTTTGACCAGAGCATAATTTTAAAAAGATAGATAACTCATAGTGCGGACTTGTCAGAAATATATAAGTAATATCATTATTTTTGTGATTTTTCTGTGAACATTTTAAGAGGCGTTAGGACCCTGTGGTGTATTCTGGGGGGTTGCTAGCGGAAAATAGGGTCTCACTCCAAATGTATGCATGTTAAAAAATCTGACACTTTATCATCTGTAACCCATATCCCTGGGGCACATTTGTGTAAAATCTGGAAAGGTTTAGAGGTCGTTATCTGGATGAAAAGGGGAGAATTCTGTCATCAGTGGACACGACATCGTACAAAGACAGGGATCGGATGGTTTGGTGCTACAGAAAATGTTAACTGGACCTATAATATTAGAAAAATGGTACATAGATAAATATGTATTTGGGTCAGAAATAGATTTGTGTGCAATCTGACCAGGGGAGGTTCCTCTAACCATAAAACCTACAGCATCACTCTGACTCACATTTCCTTCCCCAATCAAGGGAGAGTGGAGGAATTGGCCAATGATAAGTGAGAGGGGCAGGTTTAGTTATGACCAACGCACACACCCACTTTCCAAAACACATAAAAAGAGACTGCTGGGACAGGTAGAGAGATTCAATTCCATTTGCTGCGGAGCATGCTGACCGATGACTTCACATCCAGAGATCCAGACTTCAAATCCATCAATCTCCAGAACCTGTAGCAGAAATTAACTCCAGAATTTGTAGCAGAGAGGCCTGAATCCACCAGCTGAATCCTCTTCATCAGGCCTCAAGACTAACCAAACTATCCAACAGCCAGACGAGCTGTTTGAAGTTTTGCCGAGAATTTTTGCAAGAACCTGTAGCAGTACCCAGAAAGCAGTGTTACATCCAGAATCCAGAGAGGCTAGACCAGCAGAGCAGAGCTGACCCAGATCGCTGTGAGCAGAACCGGTGCCTGATTGACCCGCCGAGCAGACAGAACCGCAGCTGGACGTGTTGACCAGATCCGTGACGAGGCCTAGTTCAAATGCATATTGTGAGTACCTAGCAGAACTGTGAAGAACCAATCTCTTAGGTTAAAATAGTTTGGATTAGATTATTTTAACTAAGTAGAACTGCCTCCTAGAAATCGTGTCATCTGTCATTTTTAAAGCTGCACAACTGTCACCTGTCAATTCTGAAGCTGCAAGCTGTCACCTGTCATTTTGAGTTTACTTTAAATCCGAAAAACTACCTTTATTTAATCGTCCGTATCTCTGGAACCGTTTGGGCTAGGAACGAGATTTAACTTTCCTCTGAAAGCCTAGAACCGACTTCCTACTCTCCACTTGTCAAAATAGCAGCTCCATTCTTTCTTTTGTTAAAATCCGTTTGCAACTTGGTAATAACTCATAGAGCATTGCTAAAGTGAGCCTGAACTAATACCAACACGCATCTCCCACTCACCCTGAATCTCTAGAGGGAATTAAAATCAGTTGGCACATTTTCCCATCCATTGCCATCACATTTAAAAGCATTTTGGGCCTGTGTTTCATACTCCTACCTGTTTCTTCTAAGCTTGCTGGGGGGAACTGAATTTCGTATTGTATTTGATTGCATTCCTGAGAACTGTGTGCTCCTCTTTCCATCTCTTTCCATTTCTTACATTGCATAGGGGAGGGGGGTGAATTGTCAGAGAAAAAGTGATTATCTTATCTTTTGCTAAAATCATATCAAGTATTTCTGTACTGCATTTTATTCCTCATTGCTTTTCCCTTGAAACCATAAGTATTTTTGCTACTTTATCCATCCTATACTAACTCCTCATTGATTGTAAAGAAGTGTGCTAGTGCCAGATTACCCATTGTTGATCAACATCATATGTCTAAGTGTACTATCAGATATTAATTTATTATAAAAATGTGATATATATATATATATATTGTTTAATTCTTCAAATAAACCTTTTAATTTGCAAAACAATCCTACTTCCTGGCTCAGTGGGGTCAGGGGGATTCTAAGAGGGGGGTGTTATACAAGGGTTGTCATCCAGAGTACTGAACTGGATATAAAAATAGATCAATAAGGGTTTTCCTCAGCATCCCAGACTAGGCATTGACTTAGCTGTTGTGTTGATTCAATATCGCTTGCAACGTCCGACTCACAATATCATCTGAACCTCACCACTCTAGTAGATGGAGATTTCATTCAGCTCTTCTCAAAGATGAGCTATTCACTCCCTTTATTACTGGACAGCCTAACAATTACTTTTTAGAAAATAAGTCAATTACAAATAACTGGGATTGTTATAAAGCCGTACTCAGAGGGCATATCATTTCATTTGTCACCAACAAAAAAAAACTCAAACAAGAATCTGAAAATATTCTTACTCAGTTTACATCCCTTGAATCCCACTATTCACGTACTAAGTCTATGCCTATTCTTGATGATATTATTAATCTTAAAATACAATATAATACAATTGTTACACAATATTCTTGTGCAAATCTCTTAAAATATAAAGCAAAAAGTATCAATTTTCAAATAATACAACCAAATCACTCACCTCAAGCTCAAAAAAGAGAAAACAAAGATTATAGTAATCAAAGACCAGATGGGCAATAAGATACTGTCAGATAGGGAAATCATGAACGTTTTCTCTAATTCTTACAGGAAATTATATACCTCTGAAGCTCCTTCTGATAATACTCATCCTCAAGGCTTTCTGGACCCATGTTACATATTCAAAGGCTAATCTCCAATCATTGAAGTTGCCTATATCTTCTAGTGAAATCCTTAGGGCCATTAAAGACCTGAAGAAAGGTAAAGCTCCTGGCCACGATAGCTTCTCTGTTGATTTTTTTCATGCACTTTTATGACCTATTAGTACCCACACCCCATGAACTTTCTTCCTACCTAATAAGAGTCAAAAGAGCTGTAGACCAATTTCCATTAACAGAGATTGTTACATTTTTGCAAACGTCCTAGCGAATAGGTTTCTTCCATTACTATCTAATCTAATTAAAAATGATCAAGTTGGATATGTTAAAGGTAGTCTTTCCTCATCCAATATAAGACTATTCTTAAATGTTTTAGATGATATTCACAAATCCAAAGACCCCTGTGCAGAAGTAGCTCTAGACGCAGAAAAAGCATTTAATAGGGTAGAATGGGACTATGTTTCATGCCCTTAAATGGCATGGTATTGATGATCCATTTCTCTCCATGATCAGATTGCTTTACTCCAATCCAAAAACTGCTGTCTTCATTAACGGACAAATGTCCCCGTACTTTCCATTATTTAGAGGTACTCGCCAGGGTTCCCCTCTTTCCTCTTTTTATCTTGGCCTTGGAACCCTTTTTAGAAGCACTTGGGCAAAATCATCATATTCAGGGTATGGATTGTGGAAGAGTACAGGTCAAAACTGCGGCATATGCAGATGATGTCCTTTTACTTCTAAAAAAAAAAAAAAACAGATAAAAGCCTGATACACCTCTTAGATCTTATTTCCCATTTTTCACCAGCTTAAGGCTATAAGCTAAATACGGACAAATCGGAGATCTGCCGTTTAACATTCACTAAACACCATGTCCAAGCGTCCGGCATGAGGTGGTGTCCTAACGGCTTTAAATAACTTGACATTCATATCTCCTAATCAATGAAAGATATTATTAAACAAAATACTACTAATCTAGCAATGGTGAAGGAGATGACCAATTCTTGGTCCCCCCTCTATTTATCCTGGTGGGCCGTTTAGAATCCATCAAAATGATGATTTTCCCTATCATTTATACTTCTTATATATGCTACCAATTCCCATTCCCTCGTCTTTTTTTTAATCTATTGAATCTTGCTTAGTTTAAGTCTTATGGGGGAAAATGAAGCATAGAATGTCCTTATTTAAAGTTAAAAACCAGGTGTAGAAGGAGGTGTGGGTTTCCCCCGATTTAAAAAAAAAAATCACATCGCTTTTGTTTTAAGACTGGTGCAGTTATGGTGTATGCAGGTTGATTATAATACACTGAACTGGCTGCATATAGAGAGATGGCAATGGTTTTCCTTTTAACCCTTGCTGACTGCTATATCATCAAGGGGGGGGGGGGTAGATTTACCAACTGCAAAAGTATTAGTAGATCTGCTCATTATATTAGAGCCTATTTGATTCCCTCAGTAACAAAATCCTTCCAATTCATTTCACAATACATTTGGCTTAACACTTTTATAAAAGTAAATAAGTGATCTAATTTTAGGAAGCCATGGCTCTCTAGGTATTAAATATCTTAACCAACTATTTGTTAAAGGTACACCACTCACATTTAATGAACTTGCTACGGTGATGCTGGAAATGCATCGGAGGGACAGGGCCTCCGTATCCTTGTCCTTTACTGCTTTTTAATCGTGTGTTCGGTCATATTTTCCGAGCAGGAGTTCATGTGGAACTCCTGGTGGTGCAGCTCTCTCTCTTTTGGTTTGGTGAACAGACCAATGGGATACCCTTACGGCACCCATAGGTGGGGGTACAACCCTGTGCCCCTAATGTATGTTTTTGGGCACCTGTGGGTGGCCCGCAGAGCAGGGTATGGGCTGGTGGCAGCTCCATGCTGACTTTGACAGGTGCGCTGAGTATCCTCCATTTTGGGATCCCCAGGCCCTGCCATTGGAATCAGTTGATTCCTGATGGAAAACAAGATGGCCCCTGTGGCCTCTTGCTTTCTATTACCTATTACCTTGTTTTCCCAAAGTCCTGGGAAGCCCTGACTCTGTCCCTTCCCCCTGACTGGCTGCTGGATGGAAGTTCCATATATGGCGTTGTTGTGAAGACTAGCTGGAGCCTTCCCAGTGACGGTATGTTGTGGGTACCTCCTGTGGGTGGGACCTGGGTGAATGGAGTGTGTGACCAATATGCACTTCTTGTTGTGGCTGTCTGGTTTCTGGTATGAGAGACAAAGACTGAGACAGCCCTGCCCGAAACTGGCCTGAATGCAGTGTGTAGTGTTGAATGGCTGAGTACTTGTCCCAATCCACGTTCCTTGTTGTGAGTGTCTGAGAGGGAGGAGGATGGCCTGAATGCACTGTGTGCCTGATTGGCTGACTGACTGCATGAATGCCCTTCTGTATGATTGGCTGCTGAGAGTGACCCAGCAGTGTGAATGAGAGACAAGATAGTATATCTGGGGACCCCCCACCACTTGAAATTGTTCAGAAGCGTTCAGAACCTGTGTCTTCACTTTAAGAGTAACTGGAACTGCTGATCCTCGACGCTCAGCTGGAAGAAGACTTGCTGTTGCATTTGCTTCGACCGATCTGAAAGCTGCTGAATCCGTCAAGGACTGATCCGAGAGAGGACCTGGTAAGGCGCCCTCTTCCCGTGCTCCGAGGGACCATCGAGCACCGCTAACCTTCGCCGAAGCTCCCTGGAAGTCAGACCTTCGAAAGGCTGCCGACCCGAGACGGGACCGCTGAGGAGAGCGAAACAAAGAAGCTGGACTTCGCCGCTGTCAAAGTCCATTGCCGTCGACCAGGGTTCGCAGGTTTGTGTAACCGCTGGAGGCCCGTCGAAGTTGTTAGCCCAGCCGTGGGGACCACTTGATGCTGTGCCGCCGACGACCGGAGCCGCCCGCTCCCTTGCCTAAGAACATTTGAATCCAAGGACTCCCTTGCCCGCAGCGTCGACCGATTTGTACCCCCGGAGAAAAGTCAAGGACAACCAATGCGCCAAGGAGAATCCACTGGTGGGTTTCCCGCCACCTGAAGGCCACAAAGACTTCGACGACTTGACGCCCTTGTTGGGCCACCGTTCTTATGAAACTCTTTGTGGTCCTGAACAATCCGTCACCGAGGTGCCCCGCACACCTCATCCTCACAGGACGTCACTGACGAGCACCGCCTGGATCGACATCGGGGTCTCGGCACCCTTGAACTTCTCAGCGCCACCGTCGAGGACAAGTTCACCATCTTCGACTATCTTCGACGATCCGTGGCTCCTGCTTTAAAGGGAGTCACTCAAGAAGGATCCTTCAACACGTCTTTGAAGAATTCTACTCCACCAGGTACATTGGGGGGGGGGTAAAACCTTAATAGGAGGAAATAAGGCTATTGAACAATATATGGACTGGGCTTGTGCTATATATCTTTATTTTACAGGTTGCCCAGGTGGGGGGGATCTCCACACAGAACTGTGCCTATCGGTAGGGGCCAGTATTCTGCCTATTGTTTCAACCATCTTCCTTCCTATCTCTATTGCTGGTTTCCTCGTTATTGATCTGTGTGACATTTTAACCGTACAGTTGATGCACTTTAATGAGATTTGATAACATTGGTGGTACCACTTTAGAATTGTATATATTTACCATTGTTGATTTCCGAGTACAAAGTGCGTTATTGTGATCGTGTACATACCTTTAAATATTAATTATATAAAGACTGTGTTTTCAGTAATAGTGTTTGGACATTCCTTTGTGGGGGTTTGGGGACTACACTGTACTTAAGAACCAGCCCGCATCACTTCCTGAGAAGCTAGGCCTTGATTGCTCGTCCATTGCTACCACTTGAGAATCTTGGCTGGGGTCCTCTGTGCCTCTCCCCTACCATATAGGGAGCGGAAGTACAGGCACCCCCCTACCAGTATCTTCATAGCTACTAAATGTCATATTCCAACCTCTTTTATGCAGCAATATGAGACAATTGTTGAAGCAGTTATAGAAACATATGACTTATTAAAATGCTAAACTATAGCTCCTAACACAGCAAGATTCCAGCATATGCTCAACCAGCACTTCACCGCTTCCTTGTTTTATAAGGATCTTCTTATCGTTCATGATTCTGAAACATGGTGGATTTGTCGTACTGTTTGGCAACAGGAGTGCACCCTATCGGACTGTCAACTACATTTGCCTCTGGTCTGGAAGAATATTTCCAAAGTAAACACCTATGCAAGTCTTCTACAAACTTTATTTTTCTTTCATCACAGAGCATTCATTACCCCTCTATCTCTTCTCAAATGTGGAGCCATGCAGAATGACAGTTGCTGGAGCTTCCTTAATGCTCAGGGTAACTTCAAACATATGTTTGTTGAGTGCAACAATGTTAAAATATTTTGGAAAAATGTATGGAATACTTTCAAGCTTGTTTTTGACTTGAAGCTTGAGTTCTGTTTCAAAATCCTGTTTGTAGTTAGTACTATGGTTCAACATATGTTAGATAGTGTATGGGAGGACAGGTCCAAGGGATCCCCCCTCCCCTGCAGTCCCCTCCTTGTGACGTCCATGACTCGTCAGGGGACCCCCTGCCACCAGGGCCCAGGTGGTGGGTGGACCACTGGCTTATACATTGACCAAACGTACTGTATTAGGCTAGGTCCTGGAAACCATTTTGAAAACCAGAACGCCATTTTAAGACACGATTCCTCGGGCACTGCAGCACGGCCCCACCTCCAGAGAGTCCTCGCCTACCCCTGTTGCCTCCGCTCCCTGGCAGATCCGCTGAAAGCCCGCTCCCACGAACAGACGGACATGAGCTATTGTTAGAGCAAACACTGTATCATTCACCTTCCGCAGTGCATCATTATCCTCATCGTGACCCGGGTAGCGGGGCTGGCTTGGAAAATAACTGTAAATCGTCCCCGATGAAACAGAAGGCTCAATCCTATACCAAGGAACTGTTTTTTATTATATATATTTATTGCATCACAATGATATTCCTTCTGCACGACCCCCTTGTCAAAATCTACAAACACTGTAAGAATAGAAGAATGTGTTATTATGTGACAAAATGGTCACGATACTCAAACCTCCTCAGTTATGTGCAAAGACCAAGTGCCCCTGGCCTCCTGCTATGTGCTTCTCTAGGGGTAATGTAAAGAGAGCGATACCAAGTCCTTATGCCATGAGTAACCTGATGCTGCTAGAGTGCAAAGGAACACAAGCGCAACAGTATTGTGAGCTCATGTAAATTGCTTAAAGAGATAGATAGAATGCAATCAAATGTGAATGTACGAGTTTAACGTGCATTACTGCTGTCCACCATAATGGTCTGTCGTTCCTGCGTGCTTCACCAACCATAATGCTACCTCACGTATCGTGTTTACCATATAATACAAGAGCTGCTATTTTTTGCAAATACTCACCCTGTAATGATTAATAGAAATGTTGGTATAGTTAACATATTTGAAATGACTATGTAAGGGTGCAAAGAATGTAGATGTGTAACCCTTTAAAAAATGAATAAGCATTATACATTATACGAATCCCTTTGTTTTCAATATAATTTGCTGCATACGAAAACAGCATCATCGTGGGCATATCCAAGGTCACTTCCCCTCCCTTCCCATTGATTCCTGCCAGAGAAAGCAAAGGCCCGAGCTACACCGCCTCACCTGCCCCCTATAGTGTGTAGGTTCTTATGACACTTTTTGTAAATATAAACGCCTGTCTTTGCGATTGTCAGGCTGAGCGCTCTGAGTTTGCAGAGTTCTTTGCATGCCCTATTTGACTTGGATAAAACTTCCATTAAGCTCACCCGCACTTGGTCCTAGCCTTATTCCCACTTTTGGGAGAGTCCATTATTGCCTCTCATTGCGGGGAGGGTCGTACTATTTGGGAAAGCTCGCCTTCAATAGTGACAGCTGTTAACTGTTTGATATATTTATTTTAGTATCTATTCAATCTATAACATCCAATTGGGAATAAAACTTAAGTCGTCTCCATTATAGATTGTGGTGGAACTCTTATTTGCAACATCC
Source organism: Ambystoma mexicanum (assembly GCF_040938575.1). Taxonomy (NCBI): domain Eukaryota; kingdom Metazoa; phylum Chordata; class Amphibia; order Caudata; family Ambystomatidae; genus Ambystoma; species Ambystoma mexicanum. The sequence goes on along the minus strand of NC_090934.1, from coordinate 412,414,110 downwards.
ATAGACTGGAACAATGTAATGCTTCCTCTTCTTAACTACTACTAAGCATAACAGAAAATGACTGTGCTTTCCAACATTTCTAGCCAATGTAGCCTATAAAAAGAAATGTGAGTAAAGATATGTGTTTAATCTCTCTTTCTTATGCCCTTCCTCTCCTCACTCTTGTTCACGTTTGTCCTTGTTTGTCCTGTTCTAGGATTGGTCACCATTTGACTGCAGCTATACCCTAAATAGGGCTTCTTTGAGGACACACGTTTTGTGAAAATATTTCTTTTCTGTTTGTACTACGATCACTAAATGTACCATGTATTTGTTTTTGTTCGCAATCTTGCTAAATTATACCTTGCACTTCTCTCTGTCGGAACAACTATGTATTCAACTGTGGAGTTATGTGTTCAATGGACAATGAATTAAACAAAAAAAACATAACACTCAGTCTAAGATAGTAACTATTGTTTTGTACTACCTTAATGTCTTATAATTAAGGATGAAAAAACAGGAATAAAGCCAATGGCAGAGCCAATTTAATAAGACTGTCCCCAGCATGGGGTCTGGCATGGATTCACATGCTCATGAATATTCCCCGTCGTCAGGCCGGGAATCCTCGGTAAAGAAAAAATCAGTATCAGTTTCATTTCTCATCTATCTTTCTTAGCAGTAACCAATCACTGGGTCATACTGCCCCCAGCCAATGACTGCCCTCTACCTAAGCCCCTCCCATGGCAGCCATCCTCAGATTTTTACTGCACGTTCAAGTGTTGGGAGTCCTCGTGTTTTAGCTCTCGAACTTTTACTGCGTTTTCACGCTTTTTCAGGAGATTTTTCTCTTTTTTCGGTTAATCGAGCCTCATGCTCCACCGTTTCAACTTCCGATAACGGGGACCCGTTTCGGAATTCTTATACGCCCCTGAAGTTTTCGTCCAGTTACGCTTCTTGGAGGATTCCAGAAGATCTGTGGCCTACCTCAACGGCCATGGCGCAGGACAAGGGAAGCTCGACGCCCGGATCCAAGCTGTTCAGGAGCTGCCCAGGATGCGGATTGCAAAATGTTTTCAAGGAGGACAAGCATTCGAGACGTCTCTACTGCCTTCATGAGGACAAGACGGACGTGGAGAAGGACTGTGCGTTCTGCAAGAACCTGTCGGAACGGACCAAGCAAGATCGTCGTTCCCGCCTCGCCGCCTGGCTGGAGAAGGGCACAGCAGGTGAGAAGTCAAAGAAAAAGTCTGAGCGGGCTTCTAAGTCCTGTGAGGGCGCTCCGGCGACTGGGGCCCAACAGAAGGCCAAGCACCGCGAGTCCGCGGGCACCAGGAGCACCGAAAGGTCGGGCTCCTCGGCTGCCAGGCAGGACGCGACTTCCCCGGCACGATCAACCATGAGCCAGCGCTCTGGTTCGGGGAAGAGGAAGTCCGAGAACCCGGGTAAGCTTCTGGAGAGGCCCCAGTCGATCTCGAAGGGAGCCGAGGAGGAGCGAGGTGATGACCCTCCCCCCAAAGCGAAGGCCCAGGACGCACCTAAGGTGGTGAGGGCCTTGATCCACCCGGCAAAGGCCTCTATCGAGATTGTCGCAGCGGCCCTGGCGAAACCGGCAGAGGCTACGCCAGTGGAGGCGGCCTCGGGGCCCAGAGTTTTCCCTGCCACCGCGGAGGGAATCCTCTTTCCAGACCATCGTTAAGACCCCCGTGAAGACCCCGGTGGAAAAAGAGGATGGGGGGCGGTGGCCATTACAGACTCGGATTCTGCCTCTGAGGAGGATCCGGTGGAAACCGTGAAAGGCCTCAACGAGAGGTTCGAGAAGGTTCGATCCCAGGGGAAGGTTCCCGCTGATATGATCGAAGATAGCGATGATGCCGAGTGGAGCAGCCATTCCGTCCGTCGCAGCCATTACCCGAGCCCCAGGATAGCTCAGCGGCCATTTTGTTGCCATTTTGTTGGCAGTCCAATCCTGAAATAAGGACGAGATTACCACGGACCCCGACAGAGGATCCAGAACCAGGCCCGTTGGGAAGCCCTGCGAACAAGCGGAGCAGAGTCCACCCCACTCTGCCCTTTGTGCCCGCGAGCCCTGTGGACCCCTCATCCCCCTCGCCGGACCCTCGGGAGGATACAGCGACGGATACTGCGACGGGGACGGACGACGGCGGCCATGACACAACGGACATCCCGTCATCACCCCCCTCGGGCCTCTCCTCCTGACGAAATAGGCTCTTTTCACACCATGATAGCCAGGGCATCCAAGCTCTTCCAGCTCTGCCCTGAGGAACAGAAAAAGGAAAGTTTTCTTTACCAACGACGAGAGGCCAAGAGAAAGACAGTCCTCGCGGTGCCGTTGCTCGACAACATCTGGGACGAGGGGCTGGCTATCCTCAAGAACCCGTCCACGACACCCGCCAAGAGGGACAGGTACGAGAAGAAGTACCGGGTCCCTGATGCCGCCCCCTTGTGCCTCAGGGCACAGCCTACGCCAGACTCTGTCGTCTCGGCAGCGGCCAAGAAGAAAGCAGCGGGAGCGGCGGCTTCAACTTCCACTTCCCCGCCGGACAGCGAGGGCAAGAAGTTAGACTCCATTGGACGACGAGTCATCGCGTCGACGACGATTAAGGCGGCCAATGCCTTAGCGATTGTGGCCCGTTACGACAGTGAGCTTTGGTTCAAGACAGCTCCTCTGCTAGACTTCCTACCGGGCGACAAGAGGGCAGAGGCCCTACAGATTTTGCAGGAAGGTGAGGTGGCGTCGGATCACGCCATAACGGTGGCAGCGGACATTGCCGATACCGGATTTCGCCAAATGGGCAACCGGGTTTGCCTCCGACGACGTGGATGGCTCAAGGCGACGGACTTTCGCCAGGACATCCAGACCAGAGTGTTGGACATGCCGTTCGACAGCAACAACCTGTTTGGAAAGACGGTGGATGAGTCCCTCCAGGCCATCAAGACAGACACGGAAACAGCCCGAGCCCTAGGAGTCCTTCAGCAACGGCGGCCCTTTGGGAGCTCCTGGAGGCAGACAGCGAGCCTCCAAGGGATCCAGCAGTGGCTCTTCTACTTACCGCCAGGCGGCCCGCTCCTCGTCCCAGGAGGCATACAGAGGCTGCGGCAAGCAAGGAGGGTCTTGCTGCCGTCGGCAAGGAGGCCAAGGCGGCAAGGCCTCTTCCAAGCAGAACTGAACCGGCTGTAGCGTCGGGTCCCCACCAAAGCACCCCGGTGGGAGGTCAGCTGACGAAGTTCGTCAGCATGTGGGAGTCCATCTCCCTCGACCGTTAGGTGCTGGACACCCTGGCCCGCGGACACTCGCTAGAATTTGAAAATAAGTGTCCTCGCATTCCTCCCGTGGCCAGGAAGGAGAATCACGTACCTCAACTGCTGTTGGAGGTAAGGGCAATGCTCAAGAAGGGTGCCATTGTCAGTAGCGCTCTTGCCCTCGTAGTGTAGCCGAGAAATTCTTCTCGCCAATCTACCAAACTAATTGATACAATGAACAAGCAGAACAATTGATTGGCGGAAAGATGGAGTGCCAACGATGAACCCAGAACAACAATGGACAGGATACTGGGACGAGACGTCTTCTCAAGGTGTACAGGCAAGACCCCCAGACAACTGCAAGAAGAGCAACAATCACAATGGTGCAATTCGAGGCAGTAATTCAAACATCAAGAGAGAAACCAAACACTAACCTGTGCAGTAAGAGGAGTTTCTGAAAATCCCCAGAAAGGAGAAGAAGTAATGTGGATGGGCTTGTGGCAAACCAAAATTCGAAATGTCATGGAAACAACCACATAGTGAAAGCAAACAGGAACCAGGAGGAGAAATCCAAGCAGAGGTCCAAAGTGCAAACACCTAACCCGACGGCACGAGGACGCCTAAGGGTACATTAAGGCAATCTCTAGTCCGTGCACCACTGATGCAAAGTTCCCAAAGCAATCCAAGCAAGTAGAAGTTCCAAAGTCCCAATGCAGGAGTAATGTAGAATGTAGTGGGAGATAGACGATGAACAATCCTGAGGCAGTTCGGAAGGAACCGCAAGTGGGAAAAAAGTACAAAAAGATGCAATGCGAGGCAAATCCAAAGGTGGTCCGAGGTCGGAGAACAAGGCTGGCCACAAAAGTACAAATGAGCAAAGCAAGGCAGGTCCGGTGGCGTTCCGAGGTCGAAATACTAGGCTGGCAGCAAAAGTACACAGTGGTAATGCAAGGCAATTCTGATGGCGGTCCGGGTCAAAATACGGGGAAACAAGGCAGAGAAAAACAAGGACAGAACCTGGATACGAGATAGCAAGCCACTAGAATACAAGATTCAGAAGCGCCGGCATAACGTACAGGCGTGGCTTAAATAGGGAGTCACATGAGCACAATACGTCCCTCAGCGTGCACGGTGAAAACTGAATGCCGTGAGAGGACGCCAGCGTCTCCATGCCAACTTCCAAGCTCCCGGCAGACGAGGTCTTAAAGGAGCAGTAGCCACCGTTCTTTGGCAAGTACGAGACCCATAAGTCTCACGTCTCGTGGAAGCTGGATAATTACGGCGTCCTAACACAGATGAATTCTGCCAATACCTGACAGCCATCGAGCTCATCCCCAGGAGGCTCCAGGGCTCCGGAATATACTCGAGATACTTCCTCGTCAGAAAGAAGACAGGCGGTTGGCGCCCCATCCTGGACCTGCGTCAGTTGAACAAGTACATGAAGGCACAGAAATTCAGGATGGTCACCCTCCAGCACGTGCTGGGACAGCTGGAGGAGGATGACTTCCTATCGTCAATGGACCTGGAGGATGCTTGCTTCCACATCCCCATTCTAAAAGGACACAAAATTCCTCAGATTCGTAGTCCAGGGGCATCACTACCAATTCAGAGCCCTGCCGTTCGGATTAAAGTCAGCACCCAGGGTGTTCACCAAGTGCCTCGCACCTGTGGCGGCGCGGCTGCGCCTCCAAGGGATCCACGTCTACCCCTACCTGGACGACTGGCTAATCCGTGCAAGGTCAAAAGAACTTGCCGTCGAACACACAGTGAGGACCGTCCGCCTGCTCACGGAGCTGGAATTCGCCATCAACTACCCCAAATCCCATCTGGTCCCGTCGCAGGTGGCATTATTTCTGGGAGCGAAGCTCGACACAGTGAAGCGATTGGCATCTCCATCGGAAGAAAGGACGAAGGCCATTTTGGGCAAGGTGCAGCGCCTGTTAGCCACGGATGTGGCCAGAGTGAGGTCCATCAAGTCCCTCCTCGGGATGATGTCCTCATGCATCTACCTTGTTCCCCTTTGCAGACTTCGGATGCTTCCGCTACAAGAGTTCCTCGACGCCCGCTGGATTCAAGCGGTGGGCAGCTTCGAAGACAGGATCCCGCTCGACGAGGAGTTCCGTCAGGCGATTCTATGGTGGGGTGCCCGAGCGCACCTCGCGGCAGGCATGGACTTTCAGGCCCCGGCGTATCAGGAGACAGTAACGACGGACGCCTCCCTGGAGGGATGGGGGCCCACACCGGAGATCTCCACGCAAGAGGCCTCTGGCTCCCGGAGGAGAGGTCTCTTCACATCAACATCTTGGAGCTACGAGCCGTGTTCTGCGCGCTCCAATCGTTCCTTCCGTCCCTCAAGGACAAAGTGGTGAGGATCTTCACTGACAACACCACCACAATGTTCTACATCTGGAAGCAGGGAGGCACCAGATCCCCAGCCCTATCCAAGGAGGCCCATGAGTGGGAACTACGCCAGGACCAGGTGGATCGGCTCTTTCAACGTGGGGCAAACCCCAGATCGACCTGTTTGTGACGGCGACGAACTCCAAGTGCCAGAGGTTTGCCAGCAGGTTCGCACAACCGAGGAGCATGGGCGATGCTTTCTCGTTCCCTTGGGACGGCCTGTTCCTGTACACGTTCCCTCCGTTGCCGTTGCTGCTCCGTCTCATCAACCAGCTCAAGAGGTCCAGGTGCAGGATGATCCTCGTCGCACCGGCGTGGCCGAGACAGATCTGGTTCCCGGACCTTCTGGACTTGTCAGCGTCCTCACCTATCAAGCCGGCGACGGACGCGGATCTTCTCTCCAGAGAAGGAGGCGCCATTCTCCATCACGACCCGGAGTCGCTGAACTTGCAGGCTTGGCTCCTGCAGCACTAGAGTTTGGAGGATACGATATCCCGGCTGACTGCAGAGAGGTTCTTGCAAAAGCCAGGGCGTCCTCAACTCTCAAATGCTATGGACATAAGTGGAAGAGGTTCTCTGTCTGGTGCCGTGCACAGAAGTTTAACCCTCTGCGGATTACGGCCCCTCAAGTATTGCCGTACCTACTGTCGCTGGCCAAAGCTGGACTGGCTCACGCCTCCATCAAGATACATCTGGCTGCCAACTCCCGATACACCAGAACTACAGGACGGGCGTCCTTGTGGTCTCATCGCCTGGTGAAGGAATTTATGAAGGGACTATTCCGATCGTTCCCGTCGGTGAAGGCCCCTGCCCCGGTGTGGGAGCTCAACGTGGTGCCGACCAGGCTCATGGGTGCCCCATTCGAGCTGATGCATTTGGCGCTGTTGAAGTTCCTGTCGTGGAAGACCGCATTTCTTGTGGCCATCACCTGCGCACGACGAGTGGGAGAGATCCAGGCCCTATCTTGCAAGCCTCCATACTTGACTTTTCACAACACGAGGGTGGTGCTGAGGACGCACCCCTCCTTTATGCCCAAGGTGCCATCGGATTTCCATCTCATCGAGCCGTTGGTGTTACCAGTTTTCTTCCCTTCGTCTCCGGCCGAGAGGACTTTGCACCCGCTGGATGTGGCTAGAGCGCTGAAGTTCTACGTGGACCGCAAGAAGAGTTTTCGGAAGACATCACAGCTGTTTGTGGACTTTGGACCTGTGAATCAAGGGAAGGCTCTCTCGAAGGCTTCCATTTCCAGATGGCTCTCCGGCTGCATCATGCACTGTCATCGGTTGGCAAACAGACAGCTGCCCGGCCGTCCGAAAGCCCATTCGACCAGAGCAATCGCTGCTACCACGGCGTTCCGGTCTGGTGTGCCCCTGCTGGACATCTGCAGGGCTGCTACGTGGAGGTCGACGCACACCTTCACAAGATTCTACTGCGTCGATCGGGACTCCAGGGTCGGCCGAGCAGTGCTGCGCAACCTGTTCACTTAAGGTGAGCTGGGAGGAGGTAAGAGATAGTTAATGTTGAGTTGTTGTATTGCTTAATGTTGAGCCTTTTGTCACCTCCCGTGGTTGTGCATGTGTATACTGCTATGTATTCTTTTATTCATGAGCATGTGAATCCATGCCAGACCCCATGCTGGAGAAGGAACACGTTACTTACCTGTAACTGTTGTTCTCCAGCATGGGTCTGGCATGGATTCACATGCAAACCCTCCTTCCTTTCCCTCTGTGGCTCTTCAATTGGTCATACTGCCATTTTACGTGCTACCAAATCTGAGGATGGCTGCCAGGGGAGGGGCTTAGGGAGAGGGCAGTCATTGGCTGGGGGCAGTATGACCCAGAGACCAGTGATTGGTTACTACTAAGAAAGACAGATCAGAAACGAAACTGATACTGATTTTTCTTTACCGAGGATTCCCAGCCTGACGACGGGGAATATTAATGAGCATGTGAATACATGCCAGACCCATGCTGGAGAACAACAGTTACAGGTAAGTAACTTGTTCCTTATTAGCCGATGTTAGGCAGAAACCTGTGCAGTTCCCTTTGGGACCACTGCAAAAGATTTAAGACTACAGGTGTTGGCAGTAAACCCACTTGGTAGCAGTCTGCACCGCACAGATTCACTGTGGTAGCTGTGGCTGAGCAGCCAGACTTCCCTCAAGAAGAGTTAGGCAGTATACAGAGAATACAGAATAGGTACAGAGACACAGTAGCACAAGCAAACACTAACCAGAGCTAGGTGTAAAAGTATAAACTCATTTATTAAAGGTACACTCATAAATTACACCAGCACACTAGAAAAGATAAGAAAGTCAAACACAGTTACTATTACTCATATGTACATCCCTAATCATTCGTTGGTCAATTCTAAGTTAACACCACTTATTTCCAAACAGAGGTGAGCGCTTAACGTTAGATGACACTCCAACAAGTATTACCAAAAGGGAGGGAAAAGGCAGAAATAAAGAGAGCAGTAAGGTAAAACACTTTTCACATAAGGTTAGCAAAGGCAGTCAATGGTGGAACAAAGAGAATTAGTTCGGGGCCCGCTTTAGAGGGAGCCAGGCGAAAAATGTGCCCAAGATCACACAATGTCATCAGTCTTTGCAGGTGAGAGAAAAAGGTTTTACTACGGTTCTGAAAAGTTTAGTTAGGGTGTCCCAGGCCTACCCAGGTTCGAGAGCCGAGGGCTAAATCTACCCCGTACACTCGGTGGCAAGGGAGGCCGGGCGGATCACAGTACCTTTAAAAGTGGAAAGATTCCTCCAGCGGTGGTAGTCGTTCCTGGTAGTGGGTGCAAGTCGCGGCGTCGTCCCGAGGAAGAGGTGATCTCGACGGGGAGGAAGGCTGCAGGTCGTTGCACTACCAGGGATGAGGCCAGCCGTGGAGTTCTTCTGTCACAAAGGATTTTTACCCCTCTTTCGCGGTTGAGGTAAAAAGTGGTATCCCGGTTGCCGGGGTGCTTGGCACAGGCAAGGCGGCCACGAGATGCTTCGGGACGGCGAAAAGAAGGCAGCAACTGGTTGTCCCCACCAGTTAAGGGAAGAAGACTCTCCGGCGGGAGATCTCCTCTGTCGTCGGAAAAAGTGGTGAGACGGTTCTGCAGGGCTTCACCGGTGGTGTCGTCTTGGCAGGTCGGCTCGGCTTCTCCCTCTTCGGCTCTTTAGGTCCTGTGGCGACTTCTGAAGTTCCAGTCCCCAAAGCCCTGCTTTTATGCAGCAAACCCCCATTCACCCAGCCTAGCTGTCACTCAAACATGCTAAGTGGTGAGCCGGCCGGCTCACCACTTGGGCCAATCAGGACGGAGTGCGACTTGAGTTACCAAGGTAACTCAGTCCAGGGTGCCTAATTCCCCCTCCACCCCTCCTAAGTACCCCAGACAGAGTGGCACCACTTTGGAGGGCTTCTGTGGAGAAGCCCGCCAAAAGTGGAACAAAGGGCTCCACTTTGGGTCAGAGTTACAGAGGTGAACACCAACGCCATTTTAGAATCAAGTTTTGGCAAAAAATACCAACCGGAGTTATAATAATAAAGAAATAACCCGGCGGTATGTTCAAGGCTACCGTAAATAAATAAATAAAGGTATTAGCCTAAAACAATGGGAAATCCCATAGGAAAATATTCGCGGTTGAATATAAAAAGTAGTTTCCACTGCCACCAGCCAAAACTCGATGAGGGGGGACGGAGACGTGCCCCCTCGACTAACAGACCCCGGGGCAATGGAATTGCCCCGGCCAGTACGTCCACAATATGATGGTTTGTACTGGTTCTGTTCAGGATTTGAGACTAGTAAAGTCAATGGTGACTTTACAGACCCTGGGAGACAGTAGTCAGTCCCAGGGTATGGAGTCTATGTTGGGGGGTCCCTAGGACACCCCTGGGTTACGGCACTGGGGTGCGGTGTAACCCATCTCACAAAAACACATGAGGCCCTATGGAGTAAAAGACCCCATAGCCCATTCAACACAAGGCAAACCAAAGAAACACACTTCAAACATGTCCAAGAGTGAGGGTAAAAGAGTCTCACTCTTGGCAGGAGAAAAAAATAAACCCAGAAAATCCAGCAAAGCTGCTGGGGGACTCAATAGGTTAGGAAATTCAGCCTAAACAGAGAATTATCCCTAACACTCGCCCCCCCCCCCCCCCAGACTAAGGGACAGGAGGATTTAATCCACTCCTGGATGAACCTCATACCTCTAGTCGATGACATACATCCTAGAGAGTCCATCAGCATTTTGATGGTGACACCCTGACCTGTGCTCAATGGTGAAATCAAACCCTTGGAGGCAGATTGACCATCTCAATAGTTTTGGATTTTCCCCTTTCATTTGCATTAACCATCTCAAGGGTTGGTGGTCAGTCTGAATGACAAAAGTAGAACCATACAAGTATGGCCTAAACTTCTTCAGTGCCCACACAATAGCAAAGCATTCTCTTTCGATTGTTGCCCACCTTGTTTCAGGATCCTTCAGTTTTCTACTGATGAAGCAAATGGGGTGTTCCCTACCCTTCTCATCCAGTTGGCTAAGAACTGCACCTATACCTATATTGGAAGCATCAGTTAGTACAATGAAAGTTTGGTGGTAGTCAGGAGCTCTGAGTACTGGAGCTTGGCAGAGAGCTTTCTTCAGGTTTTCAAAGGCCTGACTGCATTCCTCAGTCCATTTGACCTTCTTAGGGAATTTTGGAGAGGAGATCACATTCAGAGGAGAAGCTATGGTCCCATAGTTCTCAATGAAATTCCTGTAGTACCCAGTGAGGCCTAAGAAGGCTCTCACCTGGGTCTGAGTAGTAGGGGTTGTCCAATTTTGCACAGCTTCAATCTTGCTGAGCAAAGGCCTTATTTCTCCACCTCCTACCTCATGTCCAAGGTAGACCACTTTACTCTGACCAATTTGGCACTTGCTTGCCTTTATGGTCTGATTGGCCTGCTCAAGAGCCTGCAAAACATGTCCTAGGTGGGTCACATGTTCTTCCCAGGAGTGGCTGAAGACTGCAATGTCATCCAAGTATGCCATGCAGAAGTCCTCCAGCCCAGCTAGAACCTGGTTCACCATCCTTTGGAATGTTGCAGGTGCATTTTTCAGTCCAAAAGGCATAACCTTGAATTGGTATAGGACAACTGGGGTAAAAAATGCAGTTTTCTCCTTGGCATGGTCTGTCAGGGCTATTTGCCAGTAGCCTGACGTAAGGTCCAGTGTGCTGAGGTACTTGGCTGCACCAAGTTTATCCACCAACTCATCAGTCCTTGGCAAAGGGTGGGCATCAGTCTTGGTGACTGCATTAAGAGCTCTATAGTCCACACAGAATCTCAACTCTTTGGATCCTGCCTTTGGTACTAACACTACTGGGCTAGACCATGGACTAGTAGAGGGCTCTATTACCCCGAGATCAAGCATCTTCTTGACCTCCCCTTTGATGTGGGTTCTGACATGTTCTGACATTCTATATCCCCTGCTTTTGACTGGCAGGCAGTCACCAGTGAGTATCTCATGCTGTCCCCAAGGGGTCAAGCCTGGTGAAAGTGAGAACAGGGAGGCAAACTGATTTAACATCGCTTTGCACTCCTCCTGTTGCTCAGGGGTCAGATCTGAAGAGAGATTAACTGCTTCAACCTTTTCGTCCAAAGGTAAGCCTCTCAGGAGGTCAGGTAGAGCGTCACTCTCCTCCTCCTCCTCCTCTTCCGATGAAGCTAGAAGCAATGCTCCTACTTCTGGTCTAGAGACATAGGCTTTGAGGCGGTTGGTGTGGAAGACTCTGGGAGCTTCCCTGGGTTTGCCCAGATCCACCAGATAGTTGACCTCTCCAAGTTTTCCCACAACCTTGAAGGGTCCCATCCATTTGTCTTGCAAGGCCCTCTGCCTTGTTGGAAGCATAACTAGAACTAGCTGGTCTTGAGTAAACTCAACCATGTTAGCCTTCTGATCATGCCAATGTTTGATCAGAGCTTGGCCAGCTTTCAAGTTGTCACTTGCTTCTGCCATCATGTGTGACATTCTCCTTCGGAGACCTATCACATAGTCAGTCACTCTGACTGGCTTGGGGGAAGGAGCACTCTCCAACCCCTCCTTAATCAGGGCCAAGGGGCCTCTGACGGGATGGCCATAGAGAAGTTCAAAGGGAGAATAACCTACTCCCTCCTGAGGGACTTCCCTATAAGCAAATAGAAGGCATGGCAGTAGAAGGTCCCACTTCTTAAGGGGTTCTTCTAAGGCACCTATCATGCTCTTCATGGTTCTGTTAAATCTTTCTACCAACCCGTTGGTCTGAGGGTGGTAGGCGGTTGAGAACTTGTAGGTAACTCCGCAGGTTTTCCACATGGCTTTCATGTAGTTGGACATAAAATTTGTCCCCCTGTCAGAGATCACCTCCTTAGGAAACCCAACCCTGGTAAAGATACCAAGGAGGGCCTTAGCCACAGCCTGAGCCGTAACAGTCCTCATAGGGATTGCCTCAGGGTATCTAGTAGCATGGTCTACTACCACAAGGATAAACCTGTTGCCTGAGGAGGTTGGGGGATCAAGGGGACCAACAATGTCAATCCCTACCCTCTCAAATGGGACTCCCACAACTGGGAGAGGCACTAAAGGTGCCACATTCTTGGAACCAACCTTACCAGAAGTCTGGCAGGTATGGCAGCTCCTGTAATACCTATCTACTTCAGCCCCCATTTTTGGCCAATAAAAGTAGAGAGAGAGCCTTTCCTTGGTCTTCTTGAAACTCAAGTGACCAGCCAAAGGAATCTCGTGGGCTAGTTGCAAGAACCTTTGTCTGTTCTCTTGGGGCACTACCAGGCGTTGGTATGCTCCAGGTTCAGATTCGATTGGTTCACTGTAGAAGAGGCCATCTTCCCAGTGTAACCTATACTTCCCAGGCTCTTGCCCATCAGCCTGAGAAGCTGCCTGTTGGCGAAGGCCCTCCAGAGTTGGACATTCTCTTTGTCCCTTACGAAAAGCTGTCCTGCTGGGTCCACCTTCTGCCAGTAAAGACTGCAGCTCAGGATGGTCAGCCGGGTCCAGGTCTCCAATAAGTTCTGGGCCTCCTACTAGCTCTTCTTCAGAGTCTAGTTCAACCACACAGGGTTGTACCTCCCTCTCAGCCTCAGCTGGAGGTGGAGTTACAGGTGTAACTTTGGACAACCTCGGGGAAGTCCTTGTTGGAAGCACTGGAGTGCTTGCTGTAGGCTTTTTCCTAGGAGTCTTGGGTTGCCCCTTTGCTCCTGATCTGGTAGTTACTGCAGTAAGTTGCTCCAGTGGGAGAGGAGTGATTTCTGTCATCATCTCCTGAGATAAACCTCGCAGGGTTTTCTCTCTTGCAGACTTGGTGAGCTCCCGTAACCTTTTACTAGGAGGTCTGGGGGTATGTGACACAACTCCCAGAGCTTTCAGGTCATTTCCTAGCAGAACTCTTCCTGGCACTTCACATTGTATACTGACCGGTATCTTCACAGCCATATCATTACACTGGATGAGAACTGGTAACTGGGGACACATCTGCACAGGCCCTCCAGCTAACTTGGTGAGGCATTTGGGTGCCTTAGCAACATCCTCTGCCTTGAAAAATGATTCATCCACCACAGTTATGCTGGCCCCAGTGTCCCTGATGGCAGGAGTCTCCTGACCATTCACGTGGACACTGTCCTTATAATACTCTTTAGTATTATCTGGGATAGAATTATACACATCTAAATTTTGTTGTTCCCACAACCCCAGAGAGACTAAAGAAACACTGGCTGAGACTCCAGTGGGTTCATCAGCTAGTAGTAGAAAGTTTCCACTTGCCATTGTGACTTCCTCCTCTGGAGCGAAGGCTAAGGAGACAAGTTGGACCCCTGAAGGTTTACCCTTACATCTGGGATCTCCTTTCACATGGTCAGTAGCCTTACAAACATAACAGGCCCCAAAGGTCCTTTGGAATGGAGGCTTGTTCTGACCTCCTTCTGGTTTAGCACCAGAAGGTATACTACTCTGCTGTGGTTTCCCAGGTGGCTTACCCTTATGGTTTTGTTTGGGGCCCTCTTTGGAATTAGGATTATTAGAATTCTCTTTGGAGTCTTTCTTAGGCTGTCTTCCCTCATCCTTCTTCTGAGTTACCCCAGAATCCTTGTGAGTAGCCCTGTTGGCAACCCACAAGTCAGCAGCCTTAGCTAGCTTCCTAGGATCTAATTCCTGTGAATCAGCCAAGTGCTGTCTGAGCTCAGGAGAGCAGGCATCATAAATTGACTCCATCATTACAAGATTTCTCATTCCTTCATAAGTGTTCACCTTGTAACCCTTAATCCATCCCTCTAAGTTTTTCAACCCTTCACACACCCAGGTAGCCCAAGGGGTACCATCATGCTTTTTGAGGCTCCTAAACCTCTTAAGATACTGGGAAGGGGTCTTCCCAAACCTAGCTATCAAAGCTAGTTTCACACATTCATACTCTTTCCTATCCTCCTCCCCCAACTCCATTACCACATCAGTTGCAACAGGGGGAAGCCTAGAGAACAACCAGGTGAGTAACTCATTACCTGTGATGTTCTGGAGCCCATGATTATACTCAAACATAGACAACCAATCCAACACATCCAACTTAGGCTTATACATACCAATCAATTCCTTAGGCATCCGGGGTCTTTTAGGACTGGAACTTCTAGAGGAGCCAGAGAGAGAAGCATTCTCAACAGACAATTTCTTCATTTCTAGCTCATACTTGAGCTCCATTTCCCTTAGCCCTTTGTCAGTTTGAGCATTAAGTTTCTTGTACTCTAATTCAAGTTTCATTCTCTCTAGTTCAAAGTATTGAGGGCTAAATGTGGGACCTGGCAAAGGTCCAGTAGGTACAGCTGGTAGAGCAGACAGAGGCCTAGAGGGACTATCTACAACAGTTTCATCCTCCTCTTCTGGTTCTGACCCAAGATCATCAATACTTTGTACCATATCAAGATCATTGCTGCTTTCTACAATTGCGGGAGGGATAGGTTCCTCTGTACCATCCTCCAGACTTTGGTTTTCTAACAACCTTTCTATTAGCTCTATTTTCTTTCCTTTAGTCATGAGATTCTTATGCTTACAGAGAAGTCTTAGACAATCAGCAGTTTTTGTAGCAAGGGACTCTTGACTATAACTTTCCATAGTAGACAGGTTAAAAATGACTTTTTCTTTCTTGTGCTTAAGCTTTGTGGTTAGTTGCACTAAGGTATCTCAAAAGTACTCTAAAGTGTATACTCAATACAGATCCCACCGCTGTACACCAGTGTTAGGCAGAAACCTGTGCAGTTCCCTTTGGGACCACTGCAAAAGATTTAAGACTACAGGTGTTGGCAGTAAACCCACTTGGTAGCAGTCTGCACCGCACAGATTCACTGTGGTAGCTGTGGCTGAGCAGCCAGACTTCCCTCAAGAAGAGTTAGGCAGTATACAGAGAATACAGAATAGGTACAGAGACACAGTAGCACAAGCAAACACTAACCAGAGCTAGGTGTAAAAGTATAAACTTATTTATTAAAGGTACACTCATAAATTACACCAGCACACTAGAAAAGATAAGAAAGTCAAACACAGTTACTATTACTCATATGTACATCCCTAATCATTCGTTGGTCAATTCTAAGTTAACACCACTTATTTCCAAACAGAGGCGAGCGCTTAACGTTAGATGACACTCCAACAAGTATTACCAAAAGGGAGGGAAAAGGCAGAAATAAAGAGAGCAGTAAGGTAAAACACTTTTCACATAAGGTTAGCAAAGGCAGTCAATGGTGGAACAAGGAGAATTAGTTCGGGGCCCGCTTTAGAGGGAGCCAGGCGAAAAATGTGCCCAAGATCACACAATGTCATCAGTCTTTGCAGGTGAGAGAAAAAGGTTTTACTACGGTTCTGAAAAGTTTAGTTAGGGTGTCCCAGGCCTACCCAGGTTCGAGAGCCGAGGGCTAAATCTACCCCGTACACTCGGTGGCAAGGGAGGCCGGGCGGATCACAGTACCTTTAAAAGTGGAAAGATTCCTCCAGCGGTGGTAGTCGTTCCTGGTAGTGGGTGCAAGTCGCGGCGTCGTCCCGAGGAAGAGGTGATCTCGACGGGGAGGAAGGCTGCAGGTCGTTGCACTACCAGGGATGAGGCCAGCCGTGGAGTTCTTCGGTCACAAAGGATTTTTACCCCTCTTTCGCGGTTGAGGTAAAAAGTGGTATCCCGGTTGCCGGGGTGCTTGGCACAGGCAAGGTGGCCACGAGATGCTTCGGGACGGCGAAAAGAAGGCAGCAACTGGTTGTCCCCACCAGTTAAGGGAAGAAAACTCTCCGGCGGGAGATCTCCTCTGTCGTCGGAAAAAGTGGTGAGACGGTTCTGCAGGGCTTCACCGGTGGTGTCGTCTTGGCAGGTCGGCTCGGCTTCTCCCTCTTCGGCTCTTTAGGTCCTGTGGCGACTTCTGAAGTTCCAGTCCCCAAAGCCCTGCTTTTATGCAGCAAACCCCCATTCACCCAGCCTAGCTGTCACTCAAACATGCTAAGTGGTGAGCCGGCCGGCTCACCACTTGGGCCAATCAGGACGGAGTGCGACTTCAGTTACCAAGGTAACTCAGTCCAGGGTGCCTAATTCCCCCTCCACCCCTCCTAAGTACCCCAGACAGAGTGGCACCACTTTGGAGGGCTTCTGTGGAGAAGCCCGCCAAAAGTGGAACAAAGGGCTCCACTTTGGGTCAGAGTTACAGAGGTGAACACCAACGCCATTTTAGAATCAAGTTTTGGCAAAAAATACCAACCGGAGTTATAATAATAAAGAAATAACCCGGCGGTATGTTCAAGGCTACCGTAAATAAATAAATAAAGGTATTAGCCTAAAACAATGGGAAATCCCATAGGAAAATATTCGCGGTTGAATATAAAAAGTAGTTTCCACTGCCACCAGCCAAAACTCGATGAGGGGGGACGGAGACGTGCCCCCTCGACTAACAGACCCCGGGGCAATGGAATTGCCCCGGCCAGTACGTCCACAATATGATGGTTTGTACTGGTTCTGTTCAGGATTTGAGACTAGTAAAGTCAATGGTGACTTTACAGACCCTGGGAGACAGTAGTCAGTCCCAGGGTATGGAGTCTATGTTGGGGGGTCCCTAGGACACCCCTGGGTTACGGCACTGGGGGTGCGGTGTAACCCATCTCACAAAAACACATGAGGCCCTATGGAGTAAAAGACCCCATAGCCCATTCAACACAAGGCAAACCAAAGAAACACACTTCAAACATGTCCAAGAGTGAGGGTAAAAGAGTCTCACTCTTGGCAGGAGAAAAAAATAAACCCAGAAAATCCAGCAAAGCTGCTGGGGGACTCAATAGGTTAGGAAATTCAGCCTAAACAGAGAATTATCCCTAACAGCCGATGTGCAAACAATCCTAGCAAAGGCAGAAATGGAAGATGTATTCCTCATGGAAGATGGACACAAATATATATTCTGTATATATTCTTCCTTATTCCAAAAAAAGACAGAACATTGGGGATGTTACTCCAGTTTAGACCTCTTAACTGTTAAGTGGAAAAGTAAAGGTTTTTGATGACAATCTTACTGGAAGTGATTCCACTACTTCTACAATGAGATCACATGAGCATCCTGGATATGAAAGATGTCCTTTCTCATATTTCTTTTTTTTTGTAAACTTTATTTTATTATCATTTTAATGAGATCCTGACATTTTCAGTGAGACAATCAATTACAACTAAAACGCATTTAACCAATAACGGTCTAGATCCCCCCCCCCCCCCCATTTTCCCATCCCCCATTTTAATACAACGTTTTTGTTCCATAGTGCGAGGTAGCCCAGCCAATGTCTCAGATACTAAGGTCATTCTCGTGCCTGTACGTAGCCCCTATCGGCCCCCCTCACCACACATTTCCCCATGGCATCTGCTGCACCCATCTGATCAGCCTACTTGGGTGCTTTCCTCCAGCCCCCCATTTAAGCAGTAGGGCTGACCACTCCGCATGATATTCCTCCAACCTGTCGTTCACCACAGCAGTGAGCTTTTCCATAACCACCATATTATGTACTTTTCCTACCCAAACCTCTTTCGTGGGGAGCGTATCATTTTTCCACCATTGGGCAATAGCCAACCTCCCAGCTCTAAACAATGCTTCCCACATCTTCGGGAGCCTCTGTTCTTTTCTATCTTTGTGTGGCCTAGTAGCAGCTGCAGAGGGTCTAACTCTAACCCTATCCCCGTTACCTCTTCCATCCAACTCAACACTTCTTTCCAGAAGACTTGCACCTTGGGGCACCACCACCACATGTGCACCAGGGTTCCCTGATGACCTGCCCCCTTGGGCAAAAAGGGGATACTCCTGCACTATTTTGACAATTTCACCAGGTCCCTGCACCATCCCATTAGCGTTTTGAAATTGTGCTCTATCGTGGAGGAGAACAGCCCTCCCTGGAAGACCACTCTATATATTTGTAACCATTCCTCCTCGGAGATCTCTTCCCCCACCAGCTCCCCCCAGTACCTCTGGAAAGTTTGCCTCCCCTGTAAACAGATTCCATTCATCGCCTTGTATACTTTGGAGAGTATTCCGTTCCATGAGACTAACTGGTCCAGAACCTTTTCCACAGATGTCAATTCCCTAGATTGCCCCTCCACCCATTTAGGATCTGTCAAGTTCCCTTAATGCGGAGGTAATAAAAAAATGTGATGGAGTACCCTCCCAAGGTATCCCACACCTTACTCCATTCCAGGAAGCTCCCACCCTGGAAGAGTGGTCCCACTCTTTCCAGACCCGCATCTGACCATCTCTATGAATGTAGGAAACCCTGTCGCCCCAACTCAAACGTAGGTCCCCATATCGAGGACATAGATGAGTGACATGTTGTAAACCCTCGCATTTCAATTGAGTCCCTGCAGACTGACCAAAAGACTCCCAGCGTTGGGTCGGACTTCATGTGTTCCGGAATTAATCTTGGCGAGGCCCAGAAGTAATCTCGAACCTTCACGGGGTGCGCTACTAGATCCACTAAATAAGTGCAATACGTCCTCCGTTCCTCCCTGATATGTTCTAACATCCCCTGATTTGTGCCACTTGATGGTATCTGCGGATGTCCCGGAACCCAAATCCCCCCCATTATCTCTTGGAAGGGTTAATGTTGCCATTTTCACTCTTGGGGCCTTATTACCCCATATAAACCTGCAAAGTTCACCCGTGACCTCCCTGAAAAACTTGTCTTGGAGAAGTTCGGAATAGCTGCAAACCAATATAGCAGTCTAGTTAATACGTTCATTTTAATTGCGGTCATCCTTCCATACCATGTCAGTATCAACGGGCCCCATCGCTACAAGTCCGCCGATAACTGTGTGCGGAGTGCCTCATAATTAGCCGTTACCATTTCACCCAACTTCCTTGTCACCCAAATGCCCATGTATCACATGCTATTCTGTTTGACCTTAATACCCAAGTAACTTCTTTTTGTATCTAAGAGCGGTCTCGGTGCCAGCAGCGGCAGGATGGGTGATTTCCCAGCGTTTATTTTGAGCCCCGAGAGGTGACCATATTCCTATCTGGGAGAGAGACCTGAATATTTGTGAGGGAAGCCAATATATCATCTGCGAACAGCAAGATTTTGCATACCCCTGCTTTTGTTCTACCGCTGCAATACCCCTGATCTGGTCATTCATCCGTATTGCAATCGCTAGTCCCCAGGATTCTACAAACTCGCTTCTTATACTCTGGACGTCATGCAGGACTAGCTCGTCCTGCGTCCTTATAGCCCCTTTGGTCCTCTTCTTTTGCTCTTCCCTCAGCCTCCATGCTAAGATCCTGTCCGCCCGGTCCCCCTTCTCATGATATTTCTGTTTCAGGAACAGGAGTTATTTTTCTGTTTCCTGTGTCAGTAACACTTTTAGTTGGGTCTTATATTTTTGGAGTTCTTTCGCCTTGGCGGGTGATATGTATTGCCCCTGATTTTCTCCCGGATGCATCTCCTCTATCTTCCTACGGAGCTTAACCTCCTTCTCCTCCCTTAGTCTCTTTCTCTGAGTCTATACAACTCAGGGTTCCTCTCATGGTAGCTTAAACCCTTCCCAGACAGATTGGATTATCACCTCCTTTGTAGCATTAAATGGGAAGTATTCCTTGATCCCCTTAAGCAGCTCCTTCTGCACCTCTTTGTCCTTAACCAGGAAGTCATTGCATCTCTAGCTCCCCTGGGGCAGTCTCGGATTCCCTGTGTCAACTATAATTACTACCATATCGTGGTCTGACCACAGAATCAGTGTTACCCAGGATTGTAGTGTCTGGTTTCTCAGACTTTTGTCCACCAGGATCAAGTCTATTCGGCTAGACGGAATCATGGGCTGCTGCGTAGTAGGTGAATGGCTTGTCATCTACTGATCCGGAACGGAGGGAGTCGTACAAACCCAGGACCTCATTGACCGCTTCGAAAAGCTCTGATTCAGTTGGGTTGGACTTACTCATTCCTCCCCCCCCATCCTTTTGCAATCCCTCTGCGGGTCCAACACCATATTGAAGTCCCCACCCACCACCAGTTGACCTCCTGCGAATTGAATTAAGTAATCTCGTACTTTCTCCCTGAAATCACATTGCTGCACATTCAGGGCATAAATTGAGCCAATCGTGAACCTAGCCCCACTTACGGCACCCTTCAAAAACAAATCTCTCCCGTTGGGGTCCACCATTACCGTTTCTACCATAAAGCTCCACCCCCTCCCCCCTGCCCCTCACCTCCCGGGAGCATAGTCGCCTTTCCCCTCCCTTTTTCCAATGTATTTCTTGTAGGCACATGCAATCGAGCTCGGACTTCTTGAACTCAGGTAATACCAGTGATCTTTTAGAGGGCAAGTTAATGCCACGGGCGTTAAGGGAGCCGCTCTGCTTATCACCCAGGCCATACATCTTCTTTTACCCAAACCAACCATCATTTCCCCTCTTTCCTAAAACGAAACCTCTTGTGGGACCTCTTAAACCCGGTCTCCAT
Source organism: Ambystoma mexicanum (assembly GCF_040938575.1). Classification (NCBI taxonomy): domain Eukaryota; kingdom Metazoa; phylum Chordata; class Amphibia; order Caudata; family Ambystomatidae; genus Ambystoma; species Ambystoma mexicanum. The sequence continues at coordinate 412,393,511 of NC_090934.1, read as the reverse complement.
ACCACGCCATTGAGTCAGAACATTAACTTCTAGAACCCAACACCCTCTCCTCCCTTCCCCCACTTAATCCACCCCCTCTCGGCATCCAACCCTATCTGGAACCATCTCCCCTGACGAGATTGAATCACTAGTCGTCCTCTTCCCCCTTGTGGACCGGCTCACTCAAAGGCTCCGTTTCGAGCCCCCAAACTGTTTCTCCGTACCCTACATGAATTTCCTCAATTTGACTTTACACTCCCGTCCCCATCTTAGACATTGAAATACTTTCTCATCATCCCCTCCCGAACCCTTAAATCACTAGGGGTCTGCCTGGGGCGAACCCAGCTTTCTGTATTTTGTAGAGCCTGGGACTTTACGTCTCTTCAGACCCTTTATACGCCATAGTCTGTCTTCTGGCCCTTTTTTGTCGTCTACCTGTTTTGGCCTGGTCCTTCCAGTAACTCTTCCGTAACCGTTCGTATGTCCTCTTCAGTCACCAGTTTATAGTTGTACCCTTCCACCTCAAAGGACACAGAGAAGGCAAAACCCCATTGATACAGCACCCCCTTTTCGTTAAGCCACTTTGTGAGAGGGGCACATAGGGGCCTCTTTGCCAGGGTAAGTGGGGATAGGTCCTGATATATTGCCACTTGTGCATTCCCCGTGGCCACTGTTTTCGCCCGCTTGCCTTCTCGATGATTTTATGCTTGTCAGGGTAATAATGGAAGCGTGCAAGTACCGAGCGCGGGCCACTCCCTGTTGCACCCGCTTTGTCTACCCTTTCCAGCTTTGGCTCATCCGAGTTTTCATCGCCGAACAAAGTCTTCACCACTTCATGTATGGTTCTCCGCAAGTCTAACTCTGTTTGCCCTCTTTCTCCGGTATCCCAAAAAATCTCAAATTGTTCCTTCTCTCTCGGTTTTCGAAATCGTCCATCTTCAAAGCCACCTCGCCCTCCCTCCCTCCCTCCTCTCCAACTCCGCTATCCTCATGTCCATCTCAGTTTCCAAGGTTTCGAGGGATGACTTATTCTATTCCAAAGCCTGTAGTCTCTCGTCCATGTTGTCTATTCTTCCATTTATTCTGTCCACTTTTCCGCCGATGTCTGCCCTCATTTCTCTAATCTCCTCCAGGAGAGAGGCAATGGTCCCTTTTGTTAGACATAATGTCGCTCTCTGCCTCTGACATGTTGGTGTTGGGATTTGTTATCCCCTCCGTGGACTTCTGATACTCAGAGCTCTAATTCTGCCCTTCAATCCAATGTGCTACCCAGGAGCCCTAAGGATTCAAGGGGGTAGTGGGTCTGTGCCTGTCACCTCGCGGTGTATCTCCCTTCTGATATTGAGACTCAATGGGCCTCATTACGAGCCCGCCAGTCTGGAATGCGGTGATTCCGTGATGACTGTGACAGCGTTTCCGCGACTGCAAGCTTGTGGAATGAACGGCCGATTACGGCTTGTCTTTCGCTCGCACCACACCAACGCGGAAACGGTGTCACCGCCGGCACGTAAACACCCACGCACACGGACATACCACCACAAAAAGCAGTGCAAAACCCGTGACTGGCCCCGCCGTCATGGACACGGAATGACCGGAAGCGGAAATACCGTGACCGCGAAAACTGGTAACAGAGAGGCGGCCATTACTTAAACCACAATCCACTGCCATCCTCAGACACCACAGGCCAGATCACCTCCCTGAGCTGCAAAACCCATCAACCAATATGGCATACAGGATTCCAGCACGAAGAAAGCGCAAGCAGAGGTTCAGTGAGGCAGAGCTGACGGTGCTTGTGGAGCATATAGTGGAGCATGCGGAAATGCTTTTCAGTGCTGACCAGCGGCACGCCACCCAGCAATGCCGTAAGGAGGTGTGGGCTGAAGCAGCATGCAAGTGCACAGCAGTAGGGGTGACAACATGCACCGTAAAGGACTGCCACAAGAGGTGGGATGACCTCGGGCTCGGAGTGCGCAACCTCATTGCTGCACACCGCCAGCACAGCACTGGCACAGGTGGAGGCCCTGCATCCCCACTGAAACTGCAGACGTGGGAGGAGCGGTGCAGCAGTGTCCTGCACCTTGAGGGCATACACAGCATTGGCAATGCAGAGGAAGGATTGAGCCGACCTGTTGATGCCGGTAAGTGCACAAAGTACAAAGCCATATGTGTGAATGGACCCCAGGAGTGACCCAATGGACCCACTGATAACCCCCCCCCCTCCCCAGCCAGGGTAGGAGTGACCCAATGAACCCACTGATAACTCCCCCTCCACCCCCCCCCCCTCAGCCAGGGCAGGAGTGACCCAATGGACCCACTGATAATCCCCCCACTCTCCAGCCAGGGCAGGAGTGACCCAATGGCCCCACTGATACCCCTCCCACCCCCCACAACCCCTCATCCAGGGCAGGAGTGGCCCAATGGACCCACCAATCACCCAGATGACAAGCAACACCCCCCCCCCCCAATACATGGCCCCTGGACATGCACACAGTGCGTGGCTGATTACAAGCGGAGGCACACACACCTGAGTGCATCAACAGTTATATGTGTGTACATGCAAGTGGTCACAGATCGGTCAGTTTGATGCATGTGATGGACCCATCAAGTGCCACCACACAACTAACATCATGCCCTCTGTATCCCCACATCCATGTCAAGTGACACCGACAATGCCCAACAGGCGACGCAACGTCCACCTGCACGTGGCCAAAGCATCCCTTCTGCCCAGGATGACGAGGCAAGCTGCTCCGGAACACAGGCACCAGCTGCATCTGGCACTGATGCACCAGCCGATGCCACCATCCCCATGCAGGCTGCCGCCACACAAGTGGCACACACTCCCACCATGGCCACAGATTCCATCCTGCAGGCCCTCTGCACTGCGGAGGAGGCTGCATCCAGTGACAACCGTGCCCCAGCCATGCAGGCTAAAGTCTGAGGACAGGGCGAGGGGGACTACATGGATTACCCGTCATCCCTCCACAACCTACAGTTCAGCCCCCCCTCGATGCACAGCCCCATGAGGTCCCCAACGCCCTCCATGGCAGAGCTAAGTGCCCACATGCAGCGGATGGAGGAACAGCAGGCCACCCTAATGCAGTTTGTGGAAAGGCAGCTGGAGGAGGCGAGGCTGCAGCGGGAGGAAGTGAGGCTGCAGCGAGAGAACAATGCCACATCGGTGCATCGGCTCTTCAAGGCCATTGGACGTTTCGCCACGACCATTGTCACCTTGGCACGCCATGTCCGGGAGGGCAACAGTGCGACATCCATCATCGCTGAGTCCATGTTGGTTGCCCAGAAGGTGTTTCTTGTACGTGTGCCACCAGTCACACCACCAGTGCTGTCCACCAGCACCACCCCATCAAGGTCCACCACTGCCAGCCCACGGAGGCGTTCCAGTCGGCAGACTGGTCTCTCCAGCAAGGACGCTCATGTGCATAAGCGCCCCCGGAAATAGTGCCATGTGGGAATGGCTGTCCACAAGACATTCTGGGACACAATGGGTGTATCGGGTTGGGGAGGTTTGGGTGGTGGGGGAGGTCCATTATGGGGTTAGTGTTTTGGGGCCTGGTTGGGGGTGGGTACGTTTGGGTGGGGGTTGGTCATGGGTGTACAGCTTTCCTATCCAATACACCTTTTTTCCAGCTTTGTTTATAAGAAATCACCTTTGAAAACTCTTTCACGAGTGGACATCCATAATTTAATTTGCAATCAATCCATTTATTAACGTGCATCATCGTATTCATGCAATGCTGTTCATGTGCAGTCTCTCAAAAGTAAATGCGAATGAGTGTATCCTGTGCATGTTGCCCATCTTGTGCCCTCCTGCGAGGGAGTGGAGCCATCCCATCCCCATGCCCATCTTAATCATCAACACCTTAATCATCCTCTGTGTCTGGGGGCAGTGGAATGTTCCTGCGCATGCACAGATTGTGCAGCATGGCACACACAAGCACTGTTTTACCCGTCTTCACTGGCTTGTACAGCAGTGATCCGCCAGATCTGCTCAATCAGTGGAACCTGGCCTTCAGTAGGCCAAATGTCCTCTGGATCATGCCACGTGTGCGGATGTGTGCCCTGTTGTATGCATCCTCATGCCTGTTCCTTGGCCTCCGTACGGGCGTCATCAGCCATGGCGTGAGTGCATATCCTGCATCGCCTACACGGGATCGAAATGGAGGGGACATGTCAGTGTTTGTGGTATACATGCCTTGATCAGATGCAGGGCAATCATGTGTCATTAGTCAATCATCCATATGGGGCAAGCAGTGGTCTGACCAGTGGGTGATCACCATTCCTGGGTCATTGTTGTCCACATTGGCGTTTGGACATTGCCCAACTACTTGCTGTGCATATGAAGTTGCCCTTGCGGCCAGTAGTGGTTGGTGAGTATGGCATTGTGCAGTGCTGTACACACATGGAGGAGTCCGTCAATAGACACTGTGATGATGTGGTCGATGCAGAATGTCTCATGTGCACGCATCATGTGCATTGGGTGGGGGTAGTGGTGCATAGTTTGGGTGGCTGTATTAAGTGGCTCAAGTTGTATGAGCTTGTACTAGTCTTGGTTGTGCATCTCCTTTGGCAGGGTGTGTACGGGCACACTGTGGCCACCTGTCATGTGTAGCTTTGTGTGGGTTGTGGTGACTGTCCATTACAAATGGCCAGGGGGTGATGCATTTGCAGTTGTAGCAGGCCAGTCACACAGGTCATTGCCCTGGACACCCCCACCCCCTTTCACAGGGCCCGTGCATTGGCAGTTGTACTCACCCAATAGCCATGTACTTTGTCCAGCATAGCGTTTCTTTGTACCGTGGCAATGTCGAATTCTGCAGGAACATTGAGTCATGTGTTGACCCCGGGAAACGTGCGCAGCAATGTGTTATCATTTGTCCAGCGTCACATACCATCTGTACATTCAGTGAATGGTATAGTTTCCTATTGCTGTACAGCATCTCCATTTCACGTGGTACTGTCAGCTCTATGTGGGTGCAGTCTACTAGTCTACTGAACCAATGCAATATGGCATGGAAGGCCAACTTGGTGGCATTGACCTGGGCAAGGGTACGGGAAAGGGCTATGTTTTCCGACACATGGCGAAGCAGGGCATCCAGTAACTGGCCCAGTATTCTTGAAAAACAGGGTTGTGAGAGCCCGTGCAGCTCACCAACAGTGTGCTGATACGTTCCAGTGCCAAGAAAATGCAGTACCAAGACCACCTTCAGAAGGGGGGGGGATTGCGGTCAAAATGCCAATGCGGCCGCTGATGTCCTCAATCATGGTGGTGATGTACATGATTGTTGGACGGTTCAGTCGGTATAATGTGTAGATCTGTCAAGGGGTCAGGTTCCAGGGTGAGGCCCTGATGCGGGGTATTGCAGGCTGCCTGCTGGGTCGTGCCGGCTGCACAATTGGGTTTGGCATGGGTGCAGGGTTTGCTAACTGCCGCCTCTTCCTCTGCACCATTGCTGCCACCATGTGCACTGCTGCCTGTAGGTTCAATAGTCCCAGTCCCAAAGCTGCTACAGCAGCTGCCTGCATAGTTGTGTTTGGAGTTGGCCTGGGTGTGGCCCTTTTGTAGGCTCCCAGTAGCCTACTGGGTCCATCTGGGCTCATTTGGTGCACCTGTGGCCCGATTCAGCACACCAGGCACTGTTTTTTTTTTATTTTTTTTTTTATTTTTTTTAAACTTTTATTTTTATTGGCAGAGGTTCACAGGGTACAAACATCGGGACAACAATCATATGAATCGAGTGGCTCGTAGAGCCGTCAACGGGCCACAATAACATCTTTACAACAATGACTGCAATATTGTACAAACAAAAGAGGAGGCTGGATAAGATCACAATGCATGGGTGGGTGCCGGGGATGGACAAGACCCCGTTGTGGCATCAGACAGGTTATTGAGATATGTGGTGAATTCACTCCAAATGTTCTTAGGACGAGACCGAGCAGGCAGCGTAGCCAGGTAGTCCTCCTCGCAGTTCCTTGACCATGTGAGCATGCCCAACCATCTCTGAGGGGTCGGGGGAGAGGAACATCGCCAGGCCTGAAGTATACACTTCTTGGCAACCATGCAACTTATGTCTAGAAACTTTTTCAGGCGTTTAGTTTCCTCGGTGCCCCAAACCCCAAATAGAACTGCCAGAGGGTCGGGATCGACAGTGGTTTCAGTTACCGCACTAAGTGTGTTCATGACCCCTCCCCAGAAATCGGACAACTTGTGACAGGACCAGAACATATGGAGGTGATCAGCATCTGTGGCCTTGCACCGAGGGCAAAGGCGCACCTCGGAGCTAGCAAACCCAGAAGTCCTGTGAGGTGTGTAGTATAGCCTGTTGAGGAGTTTATACTGCATGGCCCGAAAGCGAAAGTTGAAGGAGACTCTTTTGGTGTGGAGGCACATGCCATCCCATAACCCATCCGGTATCTCTAGACCCAACTCATCAGCCCATTTGTTGCGCGCCCCAAGGATCGGGGCAGGGGAGGCATCCTGCAGGATGTGATACAGTGATGAGACAACCCCCCACACCAGGCACTGTTTAACGTCATGTCCGCGGTGGCGGCGATAAGGGGGGTAGGAGGCTCGGCACGGTCGTCTGCAACATGAAAGCGTCTTTCAGCTTTTCAAATGCGGCGACAGCCTCAGGCGGCTTTCTTTTTCCCTCCTTGACATGACCCGAGGGAGTTGGTGAGCCTTTACGTTTATGGGTCTGGTCTCTCCCCTTAGCTTTTGCCTTGCTAGCAGGCTGCTCAGAGGATGTGCTGGTGGTCAATGCACAGCCTTTTTTTCTTAAGTCCGTCCCCAATCAAATACTCAAGGGCTTCTAGCCTATCCTGGAGTGGGTGTACTCCTTGCAATACCGCGTTGACCAATGAATCCCCTAGGACCTTTTTGAAAGTCAGTGTTAGTTCTGATTCCTCCTCGGAGAAACCCTTGGTCCCGACTTCCCAAGCTCCCTTCATCTGTTTACATTATCCTTATTGTTATACTTGTGCCTGGGTGCCTGAACAGCGCAGGCTGAATGGCACGTCCTCTGTGGGGGTCGGGTGGTGCAGGCACCTTATGGGATTGTAGTGTCTTACTATCTTAAGCCTCATTGGCTGTACAAGTTACTGGCACTCCACCAGTATATTATCAGTGAGTTTCTTGTGGGCATCCTTTAGCTTTAAAAAGTCAGGTGCTGTAGCACTTTCCTGCGCTGCTGATGTTGGTGGAGTTTGCACTCTAGTCTGGAGCAGGATTCGCAGAGAACGTATCTAAGTGTTCTACTGCTGCGTTGATGGAGAATGGACCACAGTACTTCTTCTCCGTGCTCGTACTGTTGGGAATGCGGCGTTCGCATTACTGGCAGAGATGGTGGCCGGTTTGGAGAAAGGCACCCTATGCGTGCAGTGTCATTGCACGTAGCACCCTCTGCTCCAACTAGTGGGTGCTTGACCGACCGAAACGAGGCTGCGAACAGACCTCACTCGGCTGCAGTGTGTCGGAGCGCTGAACAAAGCTTTATGGAGCGCAGCCGGGGGCCCCTCTGTGAGTTGGTTACTCGCGGGGCAAGCTGCGCATCCGTGGAAAAAGAAGAAACATCCTTAGGGAGGTAAAATAATAAACTTGATCTGCATGCGCAAGAAAGGACAATATAATGCAACTCCCTCACATAGCGCAGCCGGGACTCGCTGAGAGCTAAACACTCACGGTCCGGTTGCGCTTCCGGATGATGTGTTTTACTGTCCTTGTATAGGCAAGCAAGATTGTGAATCACCTTGCGATGGCAAAAACTAGCAAGTGCCATAAATTGCTTACGCTATGAGCATAATATGACACACACTGTCTAATGAGAAGCTTTGCACATTATTCTAGTAATGTAATTACATCACGTTATTCTTATAAACACTCCATTGCTGGAGCCACACAGATATACAACTTATCTTTTAGAAGAGGAGAAAAAGAAGAGGAAAGGACCTGGGTAGGAAGTGACTAATGGGACAGGATATGGACCTGGGACTAACAGGTACACTTGGGTTCATGGAAGAAGTTGTATTTGTAGATGTTTCTGTTTTTGGAAAAAAGAAAGAATATGGAGATTTAAATCTGCTGAAGAGTAGAAATAAAGAAGATAAAGCATAATGCTTGCCGCCGGTCTGTACATAGAATTCGAAATGTCCCTGGCTGGGCACACGCAAGGTGTGTTACAGCTGTTTACCCCAAGACCACTCCAAAGGCTGTTGCCAAGCGTGCCAGTAGTTCAAGCCAAAAACACGTTGAGAGCGTGATCAGAAACATTGGACAACATACGCAATGTATGCAGAGTCTGCTGATTGCGAGACCGCAACCGATCGTTTGGTTCTCTAGGTTGAGGTTTCTCACCCTGGGCTTGAGACCGACCACCAACGGCTGCACAAAGAGGCACTGTCAGGGAATAGCTCACAGCAAATCCCTCAGCTCTAACGGCTCGTCAAAATGAGTTGGGGAGAAGTCCCCTGGCGATTGAGAGGCTGCAAAGCAAAAAACACAAACAAACACAATGCTGGTCAAGACAAGAGCACCGAAAGGGCTTCTACTACACTGAAGGTGAGCAACGTTACCCACACGTCGAGTACTACTACGCATGACACTGAAAAGGGTAAATGCATACAAGGCTAGGGACGGTTTATAATCATTCCATCTAATTCTTACCATCGACAGACCATTCCATTGGAAAAAATTGCATCACCCCCCCTTTTGTTACCCTTTAAAACCCATTAAAATTAAACTAAACCCTTTACCTTCAAAAAACATGCATTAGATGCTTTTTTTTTATGCAATTTTTTAGATGGAAAGGCATTTGATGGTATTGTATTCGATGCAATGACCAGATAACCTAGGGACACCTCCAAAACATCGGCATCCATAACACAAACACAGACCTACTCAGAGGGGTCGGCCCCATTTTGGGACTGATGGAAAAACAAAAAGCTAGTTGATATCTTTGACTCAGAGGACGACTGGGATGACGAGGAAGGGGATAAGCCTGAAGTCGAAATTTCAGATGCAGAGTCAGGCTACAGCCACTCGGGTGCCGAGGAACAGCACTGCGGGTAGAAAAATGTGGTCCTTGATGGAAATTTAGAGAAACTATGGCAAAAATGATTTCCATTATGGAGAGCAATGAACATACTAAAGAGCACCTCACTACCCACACAAGAGTTGAGACCTCTGGAAGAAAGGTAAGGATTCAGGAGCATCCATACCCACAGGAGGAGCCCTACTCTAGTTAATGACCTCTGAGGACTCTGACTCACACCTAGACCCTCAAATGGATATAGATTCTGACAATTACATTATGCCCTCACCAGATGAAGAACCACCAGTGGACACTTTCCTGTACTCACGTTTGGTCACTACGGTTGCTCTAAAATGTAGTATTATGCCACAACAACGTACTAGATTTCATAAGTATGTACTAGAGGAGAAGGAACAGGTCTCCAACTGCATACCACTATTAGATGCCATAAAGAAAAGTATTAGCACCTCACTATTAAAACCAGCTTCCACCAGGCCAGTGAACACTAGGGTGGAGAAAGAATATAAACTCTCGCCTGCTGAGCCCCTATACATAAGAGGCCAACTTACACCTGATTCATTAGTAGTAACTACAGCACAGATGAGGGCTACACTACCAATGGAAATCAAGGAATATCCACCAGATAAGGAAATCAGGCGCATATGTACTCTGGGGAAAGGAGCGGCCACGTCTGTGGCATATATCGCCGCTAATGGCCAGGTACAACAGATTCCATTGGGAGGGCCTAGCTAGACTGAATAGTTACAGGGACCATTCACGAGGATATTAACAGAGGGTAAGCATTCCATAAATGCTATTATCAAAATCTACCTAGACGCGCCAGAAACCGTTGGCAGGCAAATAGCTAAACAGTTGATGGCTGGAAGGTTTGGAATTCATCTTAAACCTCTAGCATTTCTCTAAGCAACCCTCGAGGCAATCGTTCTTCGCCTGCCAATCCATTACAAAAGGGGAAAGACTATAAGCAGATCAGGCTTGATACCACCCCAAGAGGGGCAGTCCAGTACAAACTGCTTGGTCACATCCCTTCTGCTTGAGACCACAAGCATACCCAAACATGTCTCAGCCTTGTTGGGCCTCATCAGTGAGGAGCAGCTTGGGTCTCTAAACCCAGCAATACAGAGGCATGCGTGGCCGAGAATGGAGATTTCAGGCAAGCAATCCAGGCTACCCTGATAGACAAGCCGATAGAATAGGCACATTTTTTGGCACTCGGGTAGATGAAGCCATGGAAAGGGCTAAACAAGATCATGATACACTCGGTTAGATTTCAGGAACAGTCGTTCAAAACCGAGGTTTCCCATCAAATAGAGGGCCCTTTTGGACAAACCCTTACACAAAGTCGGGTACACCTCAGGCAGAGACAAGTTAAAATTGGTTCACAGGATTGCAGTCACAACAGCCCACCTTCAACGCACCCTCACAAAATATGCAAAGGGGGAAGATTGAAAAGTAGACCAGAGGGTCCTCCTCCACCGATAAACAATGGCTCAAACATTCAGGCTCCCTCCCATGCATCCTCAGTAGGGGGATGCATAGCATCATTCCCCCATGCATGGGAGGGCATAATGACAGATCAGTGGGTGTTACAAAGTGTCCCAGGGGTACTGCATCAAGCTTCTTAAGTCTCCCCGCTGTCTACCACTGCGGGAAAGGAAAATGACAGCAGAACACAAAGAACTTCTGCAGAAGGTCATACCTCTACTAAAAAAGGAGGACACCATCTAACCAGCACCACCACACCAGGTAAATCGGGGCATATATTCTTTTTTTTTTTAATCCCCAAAAAGGACAAAACAGCGAGACCAGTACTAGACTTAAGCCCAGCAAACAAGTACGTAAAACCACAATAGTTCAGAATGACCACTCAGCAGGAGGTCATTACATTACTAAAGAAAGGAATATTCATGACGACACTAGACGTGAAAGAGGCAAACTTTCATATTTCCATGTTCCACAGTCACTGAAAATTTCTAAGATTCAGTGTAGGAGAAAAATATTTCCAGTTCAAAGTACTGCCTTTTGGAATAGCATCGGCAACATGTGTGTTCATGAAAGTTCTCGCAGGAGTGGCAGCACACTTACGCAGGGTGAAAATACAAGTCTATCCCTATCTAACTGTTTTGCTCTTGTGACGAATCACGGGATTCTGTCACTTCTCCCAAGAGGGTACCCTTTCCTTGTGAGGCTAGGGAGGTGAGCCCGCTACGCGATACCCTCCCTAGGGGTAGAGGCATGCAGGACGTCACCAGGAGACACCAACCTTGGGGAAAAGGACTCCCGTTTCAAAGAGGCTCCCTAAGTTACTCACCCACAACCCACCTCCAACAGCTTCCAGCCAAAGAACTCATGAAGAACCAATTCATGTATGTTACTGTGGTACAGAAACATCAAATCCCTATGAGGAACAAAATTAGTACAATACTGGGATGAAGAAGATTGTCCGAGGCATGCAGAGCACTGCAGCAACAGAAAGAAATGACTTGGACGCTCTGTCAGGGAAGGCCGAGCTCAGCGTCATAGAAAGAGGAGGCGAAATCCTGATGGAGAAAGAAGCCTGGGCAATTAAAATCAGCTGTGTGCGAGAACCTGACCCGGATTGAGACCGGCAGCTTGGAAACAAGTAAACAAGCTGGCGAGTGAATTCAACATAAGGAAAGCGTGCAGGCAGAAGAGCTGAGGGAAGGAAACCTTAGACTGCCTACCGAGTTGTAATTGGTGGCGTGACGAGAGTCGGTGGACTTTTCAGTCCAAAAATGACACACAGATTGCAAAACCGCTCCCAACACGAAGCGGATGCCGAGAACGAGAGAGGGCAGTCTAGAGGCAAGTGGCCAACCTGACGAATATAAGGAAGAATCCCGTCCTGATTGTAGGTCCTGTGACGCCAACCCCAAGTCGGAGAGGTAACTGGGAAGGCGGGAGGCCAAGGAGGGATAACGAACATAACAAGCATAATCATACTTGTCCAGTGAGAGGAATGAATCCCAATATTCCAGAGAGTCAGAAGTTATATGGGGGCATTGATAAGAAAGAAAGGACAGAAGAGAATAATTACTGGTACTCTCATACTCATCCCAATAGTACTAAACAGAAGGAAAGATGCGATAATCATTACTGGCACCCTCACACCAGTAATGACAATGAGGTGAAGAGAAGCGAGAATCATTACTGGTATCCTTGCACTAGTCCCAGTAAAACTAAAGAGCTAGAAACAGAAGAGAATCCTTACTGGAACATTCATACTTGGCCCAGTAAAACCAATGAAGCGAATGCAAGAGATAATCTTTTTGGGAATGTGTATACTAGCCTCAGTGACTATCCGCACTACTTGCTGCAGTACGCACTTCCCAAAGAGAAAACCTTAACACTTAACCCGGCCCTCCTGGACTAGGTGCACTTATCCCTTCTGCCATCCCTCGCACTTCCTGTCGGCGCACTTACACTGACTGAATGCTCCCAGCCCAGTAATTTCGATGTCTGTCTGCCCCTTGTCTTCCCTTGTCCGCCTAGCATTATGCAACTGAAACACTTGTGTTAGTGGCACATTAGAAAATGCCCAACCAACTTAACAACTCGCCTCCCCTCCTCTGATTGTCTCCCCTTATGTCAATGTCTACTTGTGTTCATTAGCTAGAAATGCCCTCTAATATGGCTGTTGAGTTGTTACATGCCTCCACCTCTCCCCCCTCTTTCCTCCTACCCTCAATAATTGTCACACACTTGCATAACTGTCAGTTTGTTATCCATCTTCCCCCTTCTCCTCCCCCTCCCTGCTTACCCCCACTATGTGTTAACGCACTTGAACTAGCAGAAATGTCGACAGGCCTAGTATGCTTATTATTATTGTATATCATTCGGAATTCTCCATGGCCTTATGAATTATTGTATCCCATGCTCCCCCACCACTCCCATCTTGGAGCACTTTGAAGCACTTGTTTTGTGTCGAAGCGCTTTATAAATACTGTTAGGCAGAATCCTATGCAGGTCTCTTAGGGAGCACTACAGAAGACTAAGACTACAGGTATATGCAATAAATCCCCTTTGGTATCAGTCTGCACCACACAGATTTAGTTGGTAGCTGTGGCTGAGCAGTCAGACCTATCTCAAGAGGGAGATGAGCAGTATTCAGGGTTTACACAATAGGACTACAGTACTATGGAACAAGGAAACACTGACCAAAGATTTGTATCAAAAAGAATATATAGATTTATTTGACACACTCGTAAGTCAACACACATCACTATTATTAAAGCAAGTTAACAGTTAAGAAAAGTATACACAACTCCCTATTTAAATTGTAGACAAGTTTGAGCAAGAGTGAAAACTGAGCAAAACGGCACAGTGTAAAACGTAGCAGAAATGGCACTCTAACAATTTCTTCAGAGGGAGGGAAAGGACAAGTTATACAGGGGTAGACTCCTAAACACACCAGCAACACTTCCCAATTGAATTGTGAACACGTTAGGCAAGGCAGTACTTTAGTATAAGCAATACTTGGGTGAAAACCAAGCAAAATGGCACTTCAGCAATATTTAAAAATGGAAGGAAAGGTGGTTATAAGAATTTAGGTGCACCAACACATTTCTTGAGGAAAAGCAATCTAGAGAAGCCAGTTGTAACATATTTAGCCGGAGTCAATAGGCCTGTGCCAGTATCAATGGTGTAGGCAATGTGCCCAGGATCAAACTGTTCTAGTAGCTGCAGTCAAGTCTTTGTTTAACGATTTGAAAAGGCGGTTGCAGAATGTAAAAAGACAATGTTAGATGATAGGGGTGGCCAACCCGGAAGGTAAGTAAAGGATTTAAAACACCTTTAGCAGTACCCAGCGAAACAGGAGGCCTGGCGAAACTATGTACCTTAAAAGTGGAAGAGGCTCCTGCGGTGGGGGTAGTTCCTGGCAGTTCCTGCAGTTCGGGAGATCCAGCAGAGGAAGAGCGGCTCTCGTTGTGGAGGAAGGTTCGAGTTACCACACTGCCCAGGGATGAAGCCAGCTGCGGTGATGCCAAAATGAAATAAAAGGTACTCTCCTTTAAATCGTGGTCATGGTGGATGGGTGCCTGGCTATCCGGTCTCCTAGGGCTGGGCACTGGCGATTCGACCAAGGCTGGTCCTGGAAGGCGATTGGCGAACTGGTTGGCCCCACCAGCTCAAGGGAAGAAGACTCTTGCAGGTGAAGATCTTATCGGGTCGTTGGAGAAAAGTGGTGAGGATCTGCAGCAGTGCCTCACCAGTGGTTCAGTCGTTGCAGATGTCTTCAGCTTCTCTCCTCTTTGGGTTTCTTAGTTCCAGTGGTGACGTCTTGTCCTCCAGTCCTCAGCCCTGCTTTTATGCAGGAAAACCCTCATTCATACAGCCTAGCTGTCACTCACACAGCAGGGTGGTTATCCTGGCGGGATAACCCCCAGCCTATCAGGGCAGAGTGCAACTTGGGTTGCCTAGGTAACCCTGTCCAGGGTGCCTATTCCCCCTCCCACACATCCTGTCTACCCCAGACTCAGTAGCGTCAAGAGGAGGGCTTCTGTGCAGAAGCCCGCCAAAAGGACGAACAAAGGGTCCCCGAACTGGGTTAGGATTTCAGAGAAAGACAGAAGAAAGAAATATTATCAAAGATCTGGCAATAAAGACCTACCGGAGTAAAGTTAATGATAAAATAAACTGGCTGTACGTTGGAGGCTGTCAGTGAAAGTGTTAGCCTCCAACAATGTGAAAATCCCATGGGGAAATATTCATTGTCGAATATTTACGGTAGTAACCACTGCCACCAGCCAGAAACTTTGGAGGGAGGGACTGGACAGTACCCTCTCGAAAATGAACACCAGGGAAAAACTATTAACCCTTCCCAGTACTTCCATAGTAAGATGGGGTGTACTGGTTTTCTTCATAACTATTGACTAGTAAAGTCAATGGGGACTTTACATCCCCTGGGAGACAGTCCGTCCCAGGGTATGGAGTCTGTTTGGGGGTCACTGTGACACCCCTGTGTTACTGCACGGAGGGTGCTGTGTATCACACATGTAAAAAGATGATACCTATGAGGGTGTGAAAAACCCCATAGACCATAAGCACAAAAATAGTCTAAAACACACATCAGCAATATGTCTAAGAGTGGGAAAAATAGTCTCACTCTTAGCAAGAGAAAGAAACAAACCCTTCAAATCCAGCAAAGCTGCTGGGGGACTCTATAGGTAAGGGAAATTAGCCCTATAAGAGAATTCTCCCTAACAAATACACAATACTATACCATACCTATCCAGAAAAAGAGAGAAGAGTTTACTTGAGAATCCTTATGACAGGCCCAGATATGAGAAACAGTGGGCATTGTATGTTGAAGAATTACCAAGTGTACCAGATAAAGAGCAAGTAAAGAATAACCTCAGAAGGGGAAAGCGCAGTGTTAAGGACACAAGAGAGAAAGCCCTACTTCTGAACTGTATGAACTGGTCAAAAAATTTGCAAAGAACTATCTACAATTATTAAGTTACTAAAGTGACTGCGGTTGAAAAGCAGACCACACAAGAAGGGCATTCTCTGTGTTTGTTGATTTTGATGGTGGTAGGGACAGAATAGTTCAGCTTTGGACAGAGGACAGATCTTCCTTTTGGACTCACCGATTGACGAGGACCCTAGTTAGTGTTAATTAGGGAAGTCCCAATGCTTAGGGATAGTCGGGAGTTTGTCTTCTCTTTATTTTGAATCCAGTAATGGAAGAAATCCGTCTGTCCTTCCCACACGCCACATGAGGTAAGTAGCAAAGAAGAGCAATCATGCTTAAAATAGGGTGAGAAAGTGAGCTCGACACTAGTTTATTTTAAATCTATTTATTGGCATTTGTATATTATCAGATGTTGGGGTCTCCACACTCGTTTAAGTGCCTGCAGTGACCAACATGAAGGTGGGGTGAATACAGCAGTACAACAGGAGGCTGGTGGTTAAACAGCCTGGAGATGGTCCTAGCCAACTAAGGCAGACTGCAGGGGGTCAAAGGCAGCCAGGGAAGGATATGGAGCAGCCCGAAATGGTAACTGGCGATAAACCAAAGGACACAGGGTACAGCCAGTAAGGCCATATCCGATCCTTAAAATGCAGCAATTACCCAAAAACTGAAGGAATCCTCCAGCAGATAGGTAGCTACCTTTTGTGAAAATCCAAATAGAGTTGAGTGTAGAAACAGTGTCTCTCCTAATTACACACACGGGCTGGTCTAAGCTAGCTCAGCAGTCAAACGAGGCGGCTAGACACAAAGGGTTTGGCGGCCAGCCAATTTCTGGCTCCAAAATCTGCCAATTACCTCAGACCACCACCACAGATTGTGCAATTGCCCTCCAAGAGCCAGGAAATTATCTACATGAGTTCAAACCATTATAGACTGTGCATGGCTGGGCTCACAAAGAGACCACGTGTGCACAGTGAGCATTTTACGCCTACCCCGCCCCTACAACAAAACGGCTGCGAACAGGACTTAATATTGAATACATTGATACTTCAGTGGCTACTGTGAGGGGTCATGAATGAGAGGCGGACACAAAGTTGTGACGTTTTCAACATCAGACATTATTCTCAAAATAAAAGGGTTGGATAAAGGCCTTTCTCCAGCATGGGGTCTGGCATGGATTCACATGCTCATGAATATTCCCCGTCGTCAGGCGGGGAATCCTCGGTAAAGAAAAAATCAGTATCAGTTTCTGATCTGTCTTTCTCAGTAGTAACCAATCACTGGTCTCTGGGTCATACTGCCTCCAGCCAATGACTGCCCTCTCCCTAAGCCCTGCCTCTGGCAGCCATCTTCAGATTTTTACCGCACGCTCAAGTGTTGGGAGTCCTCGTGTTTAGCTCTCGAGCTTTTGCTACGTTTTTGCGCTTTTTCAAGGAGAATTTCTCGTTTTTCAGTCAAATAGAGCCTCAAGCTGGGGGTGGCGCTGTGGAGCAGCCCAAGATGGCTGCTTAGCCCTCGAGCTCTGTGTGGGCCTGGCTGACATCTGCCTGCATCTGCGTTCGCCTTCGTCCTACACTGACATACTGCAGCTGGGCTGCTGCCCCTCAGCGATGGGCTGCAGTCTGTGAAATTCCGGCTCGAATTGAACATTGGAAACATGTGAACAGGCCTCCTTCTGCAACGGCCTACAGCCTCCTTGGAGCTATGGTGTTGACCCGGCCCCTGTCCCCTCCTCTCCGGGGTCCGACACACTGGGCCGTGGCGCGAGGTGGGGCGCAACTCCCGTGTGCTCCGCCCATCCCTCCGAGAGCCCTGCTGAGCTGTCCGCGGCCCGATCGGGGCACTGTGCCTGCGCCGCCGGCTGCGACCGCCCCCCCCCCCCCTGGGCAATCCATGGTGCAGACGGTTTCCTGCAGGGACCGTCGCAGGAGAGCGCCCCTGCCCCTTCCTTCGTCAGGTGTGGATCCTCTGCCGCCGACCCGCGTGGGGTGGCTGGGCCGTGGCTGGGCTACGAGAGTGATCGGGAGTGTCTCAACCGGAGTGGAGGACCGCGCCGTCCAGGTGAGGTGTGGGGGAGGGGTCCCGTGCTGGACGGCCTCGGTGCCCCCCTGCCTCTTCTGCCTTCCCCGCTGCCCTGCTGCTCATTGGGGGCTGCGGGGCTCATTCACGCTCTGGATCTGGGACGGAGCCCGACCTGCGTGCCTTGGAGTGCGGGCCGCGGGAAGTTCCCTCATAAGGCACCTTCCACGCTGCAATCCCCACGGCGCGGACATGGTCTGCAGCTCGCACCCTCCCGCCGCATTATTGTGACATAACAACACATGGAGGACAAAGGATCCAACTAGTTAAGAATATACATTCTATTCCCACAAGTATAAATCAAGCTCCTGAACCGACTACACTGTGTGGTCGGCGACCATTTTGAAACATTCCATAGCAACCTCCATACTTCCAGGGACACCCCCCAACCTCTCCTCAAATCTACTGATATTTGACATAACACCAGCCATTACAAGGGCCAATATGGCATTTTGTGGGAGACTCCGGGATATCCCCAGTGGGCCCCGTGAACACTAAACGCCTGGCCCCCACCCTACACCTGCTATACAGCTGCTGTGCTCCTCGTGGAGCGGGGTTTGGAGGAACAGACCCTACCCTCTCGCCTACGCTGGGGTGTGCCCCCCTACAATACAACTTTTGCAACTGTTGGCCCCCCAGGGGCTGGCGTCCTCCCTCCTCTGGGCCCAGGGGCAGCCTCATGCTAGCATACCGCATGTGGCCATCTTGACCCCACCTCTACCGGAACCTACCACCCTTGCTGTTTGTGGGGTAGCAACATCTATCCTCTGGCCCCACGGTCCATGGGCCACACTCTCTTCCTCAGTGGCTACACTTTTGGTCCGCGCAGCTCCTGGGGCTGAATCAACAATGCCAAACCAGTCCAGGGGGACCTCCAAGGGGGGAGCCATGGATAGATTCGCCAGAGCTGTCCCGAGGGGAGAGGTGGGTCACGACTCACCCACACAGGAGGAGCAGGAGGTTGACCGTCATCCTGCTGCCACTTCCCTGGATCTGACTACACTCATGGAATCTATGGCTAAAATGTTGCTTCTTTTCACGAGAAATTAGATGACATCAATGCCAATGTCGCTTCTTTAAAAACGCGGGTGGATCAGGCGGGGACCAGCATTACCGACGCTGAGAATCGGATATCTGCAAACGAGGACAAAATACATGTACTACAGAACACTGTTGCCTCCCTGTCGCTAGACATGAAGAGTGTGAAAGCTAAGTGTGACGACCTGGAATCGCGCTCTCGCAGAAATAACCTACGAATTATAGGGGTCCCTGAGAATGCCCTTGAAGGGGCGCATGGAGGACGCTGTGGAGACCTTACTCAAAGATCTGCTGGGGAACCCGGCTCTGTCACCATACTTCACCGTCGAGCGCGCTCACTGAGCTCTGGCACCAAGGCACAGGCCGGGCGACATCCCAAGACCCATTATAGCCAGGATTCTCAACTATCGGGACAGAGACCTCATCCTCCGCCTGTCACGTGAGAAGGGAGACCTGCGCCTTGAATCACACACTATTAGGATTTTTCCAGACTTCTCGATAGCGGTGCAGCAGGAGAGGCGCCAGTTCATCGGAGTCAAGAAGCTGCTCAGAGAACGCATTGTTCCGTACGCTATCCTATTCCCAGCACGTCTCAAAATAACACACAATGGCAAATTATACTTCTTCACTGTCCCGGAAGAAGCGGTGAAATTCATTGAGGCGCATCTACCACTTCCTAACCCAGCAGATGACCTTGCCAACGACGGTTAATCCAGTGAGTCACTACCCGGAAGAAACTTAACTGTCTACTAACTCCGAGAGTCGGAACGTGTCCATGGCAACAATGTACTGCAAATCCAGCGAATCAGGCTCCCCCAGCGCCCGAGTGCGGTCAACACTGATCTCCTTGGTCCATGGGGCGTCAAACTGGCCATGAGCCCTAGACACCTCGTCAGTCTTGTCTCGCCCGCAACGGCCAGCCAGCTATGGGAACCTGTCTTAGGATCCGTCCACCGCAGAAGCTCCCTCTGACAGCCCTTGCTGTCCTACATGTTATTCTAAGAGCTGCCCACACAGCAACAGCACACCTTACTGCAATTGCAACATTCATGTTTTGCTGGTTGTCACTGTTTTTTGGCCCCTGTTGGGCTCTAAATGGGGCCTATCCCTGTTGGATTTCGTCTGCCGACCTCTGCTTCTTGGGGAGAGTCGGTCTAATTGGTGACGCCTGCATTGGGGAGTGGGAGATCTACACTGCAAGTTGGGGGTGGGCAGTGAGGGCGGGGGGTGGTATTGTTGGGGGCTGGAGAAATGTTATAGTAAAAGGCAGAGGCGGATTGGCAGACCGCGGCACACTGGAGCATCCGCATCCGAGATGGCTCCGTTTCACATCTGAACTACGACAACAGTGGTGGGATGTGCATTAGACTTCCGAGATGCCTATGACTGCGATGTTTAGGAGCACTTGGGGATTGAGTAACTCTGCCAGGGCTCCAGAGGTCGTGGCACACATTGGTAGTTATGGGCGCAAGTACCACCTATGCAAGAAATGCATTCCATGGGCTCTTTGTCTAGGTGTATGTCATTTAGAACTTTAGAATGCCGGTAACGATAATGTCCTGGAATGTGCGGGGCCTAAGCAATTATACCAAGGGCCGCAAGATTATGGCATATGCCAGCAGGCACTGCTGCAGGAGACACACTCCACGGGCCCACTGGCTAGGAGTATAGCGCCGACCTGGGGGCCTCACAGATATTTCACCTTATATTCCACGCGTGCCAAGGGGGTGTTGACGACGATCCATAAGTCACTTAAATTTGTCCTACACAAGAGTTATGTAGACCCCGAGGGAAGATACACTGTGTTGCATTGCGCCATTGCCAACAGGGACTATTTGCTGGTGAATACCTATGGCCCTAATATTGATTCTCCCGAATGTATTGACCAAGTGGTATCCATATTACTAGGGTACATGGGAGTGCCGATCATCTGGGGCGGGGATATGAACTTCATTCTTGATGCCATGATGGATAGAACTGGTACAGCCTCCAGGCCCCTGTCAGGCGCAGCACGTAGACTCCAGACCCACTGCGCGACACTTGACATTCATGATGCATGAAGGACATTATATCCGCAAATGCGGGAATTTACTTACTACTCATCAGTGCATGACAGTTCCTCCAGGATCGATCTGTTCCTATTATCCGGCCCTATGTTGGGTAGGGTTGTGGAGTCACGTATACTTGCACGCACACTGTCTGACCACTCACTGATTTCGATATCCCTGGAACTGGGAATACCGGCTCCCACCATCAACACATGGCGCTTCAAATCAGCCACCCTGCAGGACATTGTCTTCAGGGCAGACATCCTTGCTGATATTCAGTCCTACTTTGAGCACAACTTGCCACAGGCCACCACCCTGGGGGTCCGCTCAGACGCCTTCAAAGCCTTCATTAGGGGGGCACCCATCTCTAGGGAATCGGGAGTCCTCAGAACCATTAGAACCACCCTGTCCCACATTGAAACCAAACTACGGGACCTGGAGCGAGCCCATCCGGCCTCTGTCGACCCTGCTGTCCTCTCCCAGATTAGTGAGGAGCTCAAGACCTTCAATTAGCAGGCCAATAGGGAAGTACAGTACTTCAACCGGCCACAGACTGCACGGAAATACGGCGAGGGTGACCGACCCGGCAAAACACTGGCCGATTTGGCGAGGGCGGAGTGGGGCCAATCCCAAATTACCTGTGTTAAGGACAGTCAGGGGATGATGCAGTGGTCCGACCAGCATATCCTCGAGGTCTTCATGGGCTTCTACTCTGAACTATACTCTCAGCCCCCTGAACATAGTGACTCCCAGATGCGGGAGCTCCTAGAACACATCCCCACCACTATCGTCTCCCCAGCGACGAGAGACCAATTAGACTCCCCCGTTACATTAGATGAAATAGTGGAGGCTATCTCCAGTCTCCCAAAATGAAAGGTGCCGGGCCCCGACGGGCTAACGGCGGAATTCTATCAGGAGCATGTGGCTATACTGACCCCTGAGTTTCTTGGGGTGTGGAATGAGTCACTCCGGTTGGGATCCCTTCCCCCGTCACTACACAAGGCCGTTATTAAGGTCCTGCTCAAGCCTGGTAAGCCTAACGATGACTGTGGATCATACCGGCCCCTTTCACTCATGAACTTGGATACAAAAATCTTTGCCAAGGTGATCGCTAACCGCTTCCTACCTGTTATGCCATACATGGTGCACGACGACCAGTCAGGCTTCGTGCCCGGACGATCCACGTTACATAATATCAGGAGGCTTCTTAACGTTATGGCACGTATCAATCAAGATGTGAGTGCAGTTGCGGTCACCCTAGATGCCTAGAAGGCCTTTGACATGGTGCCCTGGAAGTACATGTGGTTGGTCCTGGAGAACATGGGCATAGGGCCTAGGATGATTGCATACATTAGACTGCTATACACCTCCCTGGTTGCCAGGGTCCGTGTCAATTCTCAAACGTCTGCCCTGTTCCCTCTCTTCAGAGGCACCCGCCAGGGATGCCCATTCTCCCCGATCCTGTTCGCACTGGCCATTGAGCCTATGGCGGACTTTGTCAGGGAGCGCCACTCACGCAAAGGGATACGATTACAGGACACCCCCGAAATTAGCTCACTCTACGCAGACGACGTGCTGCTGTTCGTCAGAGATCCAGACCTCCACCTTGACCCTATTCCGCGCAACATCACCCGTATTAGTACATACTCTGGCTTCACCATCAATTATACCAAATCCAAACTCTTCCCCCACACGGGCTCCACGCTCCAACCAGCCACGGAGTACCCGCTCCGGTGGTCCCCTGACGGGATCAAATAACTGGGAATTCAGGTGTCTCTGACCAAAGAAGCCCTCTTAGCTAACAATTACCAGGCTGCGGCAGAACTGGCGGAGACCAAGATAGCGCACTGGCGCTCTCTCCTGTTGTCACTAGCGGGGAGATTGTCACTGGTTAAAATGATATTGCTCCCCAAAATATTGTACACATTCACAAATGTCCCCTTATGGCCCGGCAAGAAATATTTCGCAGACCTACACAAGCTGCGCGCACAGTTCCTGTGGCACTCTGAAGCAGTGCGCAAAAAATGGATTGCCATGACGCTTCCCTACGAGAAAGGCGGGTTCACTGCTCCTGACCTGATGCGGTATTGGATAGCAGCGCAGGCACAGTTTGCCACCTACTGGTACCCTGGGCCTCCCCCTTGCCCGCATGTCAAGCTAGAAATCCTCGCTGCCGCTGGCACCAATATGACCTTAATTTTACACCGCCAGTACAAGCCAGACTCACCCATAGACCCAGTCCGAACCACCTTATTGACCTGGAGGCGGTTATTTTCTGCAGGCAGTGAGGAACGCCCATACTACAAGTGGCTCCCGACCTGGCAGTTTCCCGGGTTGGAACCCAGGTACGACATAGCCCTGGCACGACACTGGCGGAACCTGGGGTACTTAGCCCTAACTGACTTCTACCCGAATGGGCTATTCATAACACCACAGACTTGGAAGCCGGGCCACTTGGGATCACCGATGGAACTGCTGCAATACTACAGTTTCCCAACGAACCCCCCGACCCCTCCGAGATTACCTACATTGCCAACTCTGGTGGGGCCCACGGGGTAGTATCATCATTATACAAACTCCTTCTCAAAACTGCCTCACCGCAGCTCTCTAGGGCATGGGATGATTGGGCTTCCGAACTGGAGGTAGAACGTACGGACCAACTGTGGGGGAAAATGTGCTCCCACACTAGCAGGGGCTCCCTGAATTTCCGATTCCGCACTATACACTGTACACTACTGAATAGGCTATATTAAACCCTGCGCAGTCTATGCAGGTTCGCCCGCTCCGACCAACGGCTCTGCCCCCGCTGTGGAGGGGAGGATGCGGGCCATCTCCACATGTTCTGGGACTGCCCGCGGCTAGCCCCATTCTGGGATGAGATCCTGAAAACTGTGTACTGTTTGGGGCGTGGGGTGATGAGGGGGCCAGAGGAGCTGCTAAACTCTTAAATGTGTGCTGTATAATTGCCAAAAAGTGTGTTTTGCAGAACTGGAAGTGCTCTGCCCCTCCTACCTTCCGGAAATGGCTGAACTTAGTGACTTGGTCTCGGAACTGTGAGGAGGAATACATCAGTACCCTCCAGGCCTAAAAACATTTGGACTTCCTTTAACAGCTATCTTAATAGCCTTGATGATCGCTCCTCTGTGAACGACTCACCGTAATTTTTACTGTCATGTGTTTGGTTACCAGATGCTCTGTAGTGCTTCATTCTTCATGTGCCCATTTCACACTGTTCGTCCGTGCTACTATATGGTGTGGATTTCTCAGATTGTCATTTCATAATTGCTCTGCTGTGTGTGTGTCATTTGCCTCTGCCAACAAAAATAAAAGTTTAAAAAAATAGAGGCTCAAGCTCCACCGTCTCTACATCCGATTAACAGGGATCCGTGTCAGATTTTTCTACGCCCCTCAAGGGTGTAGATTTCGTCGAGTTACGCTTCTTGGAGGATTCCAGAGGTTTCTGCGGCTTACCCGAACATGGCCCAGGAGAAAGGAAGCTCGGCGCCCGGAAAGCTGTTCAGGGTTTTCCCTGGATGCCAGCTGCAGAATGTGTTCAAGGAGGACGAGTACTCGGAATGTCTCTACTGCCTTCATGTGGACAAAACGCACGTGGAGAAGGACTGTGCGCTTTGCAGGAACATGTCGGAACGGACCATCAGGGACCGACATCGTCGTCTCTCCAACTGGCCGGAAGGAAAGAGCCCGTCAGGTGAGAAGAAGAAGAAGTCCGACCGGTCTTCTAAGTCCTGTGAGGGTGCCCCGGCGTCGGGGGCCTAACAGAAGGCAAAGCACCGCGAGTCTGCGGGCACCGGGAGCGCCGAACGGTCGGGCTCTTCGGCTGCCAGGCAGGGCGCGCCTTCCCCGGCACCATCAACCACGAGCCAACGCTCTGGTTCGGGGAAGAGGAAACCCGAGAACCCGGGTAAGCTTCTGGAGAGGCCCCGGTCGATCTCGAAGGATTCAGCTGAGGGGGTGCGAGGCGGTGACCCTCCCCCCAAGGTGAAGGCCTCAAGCACGCCCAAGGTGGTGAAGGCCTTGATTCACCCGGCTAAGGCCTCTATCGAGGAAGTCGCGGCGGCCCTGGCGCAGCCTGTGGAGGCTACACCAGTGGAGGTGACCTCGTGGCCCAGAGTCTCCCTGCCTCTGCGGAGGGAAGCCTCTTTCAGACCCATCGAAAAGACCCCTGTGAGGACCCCGGCGGAAAAAGAGGGTGGGGGGCGGTGGCCATTGTGGACACGGACACAGAATCCGAGGAGGAGCTGGTAGAAGTCTTAGAGGGCCTCGACGAGGGCGTTGAGGAGGCCCGTCCCCACGGGAGGGATCCCAACGAAGGTGACGACGAGAGTGACGGGGGCACGGCGAGGGTCCTAGTCACCCGTCGCTTCCGGAGCCACAGGATAACTCGGCGGCCATTTTGTTATCCTTATGTTCGGAGATAAGGATGAGATTGCCCTTACCACCGACGGAGGATCCGGAACCAGGCTCGACGGAGGAGCCGGAGCAAGGCCTGGCGGGAAGCCCCCCGAACAAGAGAAGACAGATCCATCCAGTCCCACCTTTTCAGCCCTCGCGCCCTGCTCAGCCTTTACCCACGTCCCCCGTCCCTGGGGATGACACGGGAACGGACACGGCCACGACGGGTACCAACGACGGCGGTGACGACAGGACGGAGCTCCCATCGCCCCCAGCCCAGGCCTCCCCGCCCGACGAGATCCTATCTTTCCATGCAATGATCGCCAGGGCATCCAAGCTTTTTCAGCTCTGCCCCGAAGAGAAGGAAGGTTTCCTTTACCAACGGCGTGAGGCCAAGAGGAAGACAGTCCTCGCCGTGCCTCTACTGAATGACATCTGGGACGAGGGTCTCGCCTTTCTCAAGAACCTGTCTACGACGCCTGCCAAGAGGGATCGGTACAAGAAGTAGTACCGGGTCCCCAACGCGGTCCCTTTGTGCCTTGGGGCACAACCGACCCTGACTCGGTCGTCTCAGCGGCGGCCAAGAAGAAAGCGGGGGGGGGGCCATCGGCCTCAACGTCAACTCCCCCGTCGGACGGTGAAGGAAAGAAGCTGGATGCAATGGGACGACAAGTTATCTCGTCAGCGGCAACAACGATTAAGGCGGCCAACGCCCTCGCGATCGTGGCCCGCTACGACAGGGAGTTATGGTACAAGTTCGCCCCCCCCGTTGGACTTCCTACAGGATGACGAGAGGGCCTAGGCCCTGGAGATCTTGCAAGAAGGCAAAGTGGCGTCAGACCACGCCATTACGGTGGCAACGGACATTGCCGACACTGGTTTCTGCCAGCTAGGCAACGGTGTTTGCCTTAGACGATGAGGGTGGCTCGTGGATTCACATGCGAACCCCCCCTCGTACCACTCTGCGGCTCTTCACTTGGTCATACTGCCACTTTGCGTGCTTCCAAATCTGAAGATGGCTGCCAGAGGCGGGGCTTAGGGAGAGGGCAGTCATTGGCTGGGGGCAGTATGACCCAGAGACCAGTGATTGGTTACTACTGAGAAAGACAGATCAGAAACTAAACTGATACTGATTTTTTTTCTTTACCTAGGATTCCCGGCCTGACAACGGGGAATATTCATGAGCATCTGAATCCATGCCAGACCCATGCTGGAGAACAACAGTTACAGGTAAGTAACTTGTTCCTTCTCCAGCATGGGGTCTGGCATGGATTCACATGCTCATAAATCTGTCCCTATCCTAAAGAGAGTTTCTTTACCTAGGAAACTAAAACTATAGATCAGTCTGTGTCTTGTTGTCAAAATTACACTATCCGTCCTTGTGTCCAAAAGATATCTGACCCTCACACTCACAAATAAGAAAATACAACATAGTCTCTATATCCGGGGCCTGATTTCCCTTCCCCAGGATTATTTCAGGTAAGTAGCAAAGATGTTGCTTTCAAACAACGAGTCTTTGGAAATAGATGAAATGTCTCTTTTTCACTGAGTCTTTTAAGAGGAGATGAAATGTCTCCTTCTTAATGCTTTGTTCAGGATGGCAATACGTATTTTTTCCAATACATTTTGAAATCTCCTGGTGTACTCCCCTACCAGGTTTCTCTTATATAAAGTGTTTTCCTTTCACCGGATTTAGAGGATTTACCTGGTATACCACCTTGCCAGGAATTGTCCCCTATGGGTCACACAGATCCCCTGGTGTACTCTCCTGCCATGTATCTTTCCCCAGAACAACCAATTGCCTCATGGTTTCTCAAAAGACTTCTCATACAATGTTCACAGTGTTCATTTACCCTTCTGAGTTTTGCAGATCCCCTGGTATACTCCCATGCCAGGAATCTTTTCCCAAAAGAACTAACTGCCTGATGGCTTCTTCCACACGGACTTCCTACACTGTTCGCAATTTTCCTCTTTCCCCTTCTGGGTCTCACAGATCCCCTAATATACTCTCTTGCCAGGTATCTTGCTCGCCTGCCTGTTGTTGTTGTTTTTTTTTTTTTTTTTTACACCTTGTCTTCCCACAATGATGTTCTCCTTAGTAAAACACAGTTGTACCTCCACACTGTTTAGCTTCAGGTGCTACTAGTTCCAACTGCCCCCATATTGACATCTTGTATATGGGGATTGACTTTCTTCATTAGTACGCTTTTGCTTGTGGCAATGCTTGTTCCAACTTCCCCCAACTTGACTTCTCAGATAAAGAGACTTGTATAAAACTTGCCCTTCAACTTCCTTAATGTTTGTTTCTAGTGAATACTCTTTTTGCTAATGGCAATGCGTGTTCCTACTTTCTCCAGCATGGGGTCTGGCATGGATTCACATGCTCATGAATATTCCCCGTCGTCAGGCTGGGAATCCTCGGTAAAGAAAAAACCAGTATCAGTTTCGTTTCTGATCTGTCTTTCGTAGTAATAACCAATCACTGGTCTCTGCGTCATACTGACCACAGCCAATGACTGCCCTCTACCTAAGCACCGCCTCTGGCAGCCATCTTCAGATTTTTACCGCACGTTCATGTGTTGGGATCCTCGTGCTATTGCTCTCGAGCGTTAGTGCTATTTTTTCGCGCTTTTTCACAAAAACTTCGATTCTTTCGGTCAAAAGAGCCTCAAGCTCCACCGATCCTACATCCGATCAACGGGGACCCGTGTCGGATTCATCTGTGCCCCTCAAGGGTGAAGATTTCGTCGAGCTACACTTCGGAGGACTCCAGAAGCTTCTCAGGCCCGGTCTCGGAGATGGCCCAGGAGAAGGGAAGCTCGACGCCCGGAAAGCTGTTCAGGGCCTGCCCTGGATGCCAGCTGCAGAACGTCTTCAAGGAGGACGAACACTCTTTCTGCCTTTACTGCCTTCATGGGGACAAGACGCACGTGGAGAAGGACTGTGCGTTTTGCGGCAACATGTCGGAACGGACCATGAAGGACCGCCATCAACGTCTCGCCAGCTGGCTGGAGGGTAAGAGCCCGTCTGGCGAGAAGAAGAAGAAATCTGAGCGGTCTTCTAAGACCTTTGAGGGCGCCCCGGCGACGGGGGCCCAACATAAGGCCAAGCACCGCGAGTCCGCTGGCACCGGGAGCGCCGAACGGTCGGGCTCTACGGGCGCCAGGCAGGGCGCACCCTCCCCGGCACCATCAACCACGAGCCAACGCTCTGGGTCGGGTAAGAGGAAGGCCGAGCACCCGGCGAAGCTCCTGGAGAGACCCCGGTCGAGCTCTAAGGCAGAGGAGGAGCGTGGCAGTGCCCCCTCCCTCAAGGATAAGGCGGTGAGCGCACCTAAGGTGGTGAAGGCCTTGATCCATTCGACCAAGCCCTCTATCGAAACGGTCGCGGCGGCCCTGGCCCAGCCTGTGGAGGCTGCACCAGTGGTGGCGGCCTCGGGGCCCAGAATCTCCCTGCCTCCTCGGAGGGAGTCTTCTTTCGTGCCCATCGATAGGACCCCCGTGAAACCCTCCGTGGGGAAGAAGGGGGGGCAGGGCGTCGTCGTAGATTCGGCCTCAACCTCAGAAGAGGAACTGATCGAGGTCTTAAGCCACGGCCTAGGCGTGGAACAAGACCAGCCCGTCGGAATGGGCCCCGACGCAGGTGACGACGACGACATCGTCGAGGATACCGACGGGGCCCCTGCTCGCCCGTCGGATTCCCCTCTGCCAGCGCCGCAAGACAACTCAGCGGCCATTTTGTTGGCTATACAGTCCTTATGCTCCGAGATAAGGACGAGACTACCGTTACCGACGGAGGAACCTCTCCCGTCGGGGGATCCAGAACCGGGACCTTCTGGTGTTCCCCCTACCAAGAAAAGAAGGATTCATCCACCGCCTCCTTTTCAACCGTCGCGCCCCGTCCAGCCCTCCTCCCCGTCCACCCGAGGGGATGATACGGGGACTGACACGGCAGCGACGGGTACGGACGACGAGGCATACGACGAGGATTTTCCGTCGTCGCCTCCCACCAGGGCTTCTCCGCCCGACGAGATTGGATCGTTCCACTCAATGATCGCCAGGGCATCCGAGCTTTTCCAACTCTGCCCTGAGGAGAAGAAAAAGGAAGGCTTCCTTTACCAACGGCGCGAGACCAAGAGGAAGACGGTCCTCGCAGTGCCTCTGTTGGACGACATTTGGGATGAGGGCCTTTCCCTCCTCAAGAACCCTTCCACGACGCCAGCGAAAAGAGACCGGTACGAGAAAAAGTACCGGGTCCCGGACTCGGCCCCCCTATGCCTCCGGGCGCAGCCTACCCCGGACTCCGTCGTCTCCGCGGCAGCCAGGAAGAAAGCGGGGGGGGTGCGGCCTCCACGTCGACTTCCCCGCCGGACGGCGAGGGAAAGAAATTGGATGCCATGGGACGCAGAGTCATCTCGTCGGCGGCGACGACGATTAAAGCGGCCAACGCCTTGGCTATCGTGGCCCGCTACGACAGGGAACTCTGGTACAAGATAGCTCCCCTGCTGGATTTTCTGCCGGACGACAAGAGGGCGGAGGCCCTTGAGATCCTGCAGGAAGGTGAGGTGGCCTCGGACCACGCCATCACCGTGGCGACGGACATCGCCGACACTGGGTTCCGCCAGATGGGCAACGGCGTTTGCCTTCGACGTCGCGGATGGCTCAAGGCTACGGACTTTCGGCAGGACGTCCAGACCAGGGTCCTGGACATGCCCTTCGACGGGAACAACCTGTTTGGGAAGACAGTGGACGATTCCCTTCAGGCCATCAAGGCGGATACTGAGACGGCCCGGGCCCTTGGAGTACTACAGCAACGGCGGACGCCCTTTCGGAGCGGCGGAGGCAAGGGCGCCTCCAAAGGTTCCGGCGGCGGTTTCGCTTCCTACCGTCAAGCGGCCCGCTCGTCGTCGCAAGAGGCCTACAGAGGACGAGGCAAGTCTGGCGGACCCCGCCGTCGTCGCCAAGGAGGCCAAGGCGGCAAGGCCGCGTCCAAGCAGGATTGAACCGGCCGTGGGGTCGGGCCCCCACCGAAGCACCCCGGTGGGAGGCCGGCTGGCGGGCTTCGTCAGCGTGTGGGAGTCCATCTCCACCGACCGTTGGGTGCTGGACGCCCTGGCCCGGGGCCACGCGCTCGAGTTTCAAAGAAGGTGCCCGCGCGTCCCCCCCGTGGCCAGGAAAGAACTTCACGTCCCTCAACTTCTCCTGGAGGTAAAGGCGATGCTCAGAAAGGGCGCCATCGAACTCGTCCCAAAGAGGCTTCGGGGCTCCGGAGTCTACTCGCGTTACTTCCTCGTGAAGAAGAAGACGGGAGGATGGCGCCCCATCCTGGACCTGCGACGCCTGAACAAGTTCATCAAGGCGCAGAAGTTCCGGATGGTCACCCTCCAGCACGTCCTGGGTCAGCTGGAGGAAGGAGACTTCCTATCGTCGTTGGATTTGGAGGATGCCTACTTCCACATTCCCATCCTAAAGGGGCACCGAAAATTCCTCAGATTCGTGGTCCAAGGGCGTCATTACCAGTTCAAAGCCCTTCCCTTCGGACTGCGGTCGGCACCCAGGGTTTTCACCAAGTGCCTCGCACCGGTGGCGGCGCAGCTGCGCCGCGAGGGGATTCACGTCTACCCCTACCTGGACGACTGGCTCATCCGCGCCAAGACGAGGGAGCTCGCCGTGGTCCACACGGCAAGGACCGTCCAACTCCTCACGGACCTGGGATTCTCCGTGAACTACGCCAAATCCCACCTGGTGCCCGCGCAAGTCGCACTGTTTCTGGGAGCGAGGCTCGACACAGTGTCCCTTCTGGCCTCCCCGTCGGAGGAGAGGACCAGGACCATCCTGGGCAAGGTGCAACGGATGTTGGTGGCCGACGCGGCCAAGGTGAGGTCCATCAAGTCCCTCCTCGGGATGATGTCTTCCTGCATCTACCTCATTCCCATGTGCAGGCTCCGGATGCGCCCGTTGCAAGAGTTCCTGGATGCGCGCTGGATCCAGACGACGGGCAGCTTCGAGGAAAGGATCAAGCTCGACGAGAGTTTCCGACGAGCGATACGGTGGTGGGGCACCCGCGCGCATCTGACGGCGGGCATGGACTTCCAGACCCCAGCCCACCAGGTGACTGTGACCACGGATGCCTCCCTAGAAGGGTGGGGAGCGCACACCGAAAATCTGCACGCAAGGGGACTCTGGCTCCCGACGGAGAAGTCCCTGCATATCAACGTCCTGGAGCTCCGTGCAGTGTTTTGGGCCCTCAGGTCCTTCCTTCCGTCCCTCAAGGGCAAGGTGGTGAGGATCTTCACCGACAACACCACCACCATGTTTTACATCAGGAAACAGGGCGGAACCAGGTCCCCAGCGCTGTCCAAGGAGGCGCAGGACCTGTGGCATTGGGCCGTCGCCCAAGGGATTCTTCTGGTGCCGTTTCATCTGGCAGGGATAAAAAACACCATCGCCGACTCACTCAGCAGGGAGCTGCGCTCGTGCCACGAGTGGGAACTACGGCAGGATCTGGTGGATCGCCTCTTCCGACGGTGGGGCACACCCCAGATCGACCTGTTCGCGACGGCGACGAACACCAAGTGCCGGAGGTTCGCCAGCAGGTTTCCCCAGACGAGGAGCATGGGCGATGCTTTCTCGTTCCCCTGGGAGGGCCTGTTCCTCTACGCGTTCCCTCCCTTGCCTCTGCTAATCCGGCTCGTCAACCAGCTCAAGAGGTCACGGTGCAGGATGATCCTCGTCGCACCTGCGTGGCCGAGGCAGATATGGTTCCCGGACCTTCTGGACTTGTCGGCGTCCCCGCCAATCAAGCTGCCGGCGGACGCGGATCTACTCTCCAGGGAAGGAGGCGCCATCCTCCACCACGACCCGAAGTCGCTGAACTTGCAGGCCTGGCTCCTGCAGCGCTAGAGTTTGGAGGATACGACATACCGGCCGATTGCAGAGAGGTTCTTGCAAAGGCCAGGGCGTCCTCGACTCTTAAATGCTACGGACACAAATGGAAGAGGTTTTCTGTCTGGTGCCACGCACAGAAGATTAACCCTCTACGGATTACGGCTCCCCAAGTGCTGCCGTACCTGCTGACGCTGGCCAAAGCTGGTCTGGCACACGCGTCCATCAAGATTCATCTTGCTGCGATCTCCCGATACACCAGAACCACGGGCCGGACGTCCTTGTGGTCTCATCGTCTGGTGAAAGAGTTCATGAAGGGACTGTTCAGATCGTTCCCGCCGGTGAAGGCTCCGGCCCCGGCGTGGGAGCTCAACGTGGTGCTGACCAAACTCATGGGACCTCCGTTCGAGCCTCTGCACTCGGCCCCGTTGAAGTTTCTATCGTGGAAAACAGCTTTTCTCGTGGCCATCACCTCCGCACGACGAGTGGGAGAGATCCAGGCCCTTTCCTGCAAGGCCCCGTACTTGACTTTCCACGACACGAGGGTAGTGCTCAGGACGCACCCCTCCTTCATG
The DNA here is from genome assembly GCF_040938575.1 of Ambystoma mexicanum. Classification (NCBI taxonomy): domain Eukaryota; kingdom Metazoa; phylum Chordata; class Amphibia; order Caudata; family Ambystomatidae; genus Ambystoma; species Ambystoma mexicanum. Next base: position 412,360,994 of record NC_090934.1, on the reverse strand, counting down.
CCCAAGGTACCGTCGGACTTTCATCTCAACGAACCCTTGGTGTTACCTGTGTTCTTCCCGTCGCCTTCGTCGCCGGCTGAGAGGACTTTGCACTCGCTGGATGTAGCTAGAGCGCTGAAGTTCTACGTGGACCGCACGAAAGGTTTTCGGAAGACGTCACAACTCTTTGTGAACTTTGGACCTGTCAATCAGGGGAAGGCTCTCTCGAAGGCTTCCATCTCCAGATGGCTCTCCGGCTGTATCATGTACTGTCACCGGTTGGCAAACCGACCGCTGCCTGGCCGTCCGAGAGCCCATTCCACCAGAGCGATCGCAGCTACCACGGCGTTCCTATCTGGTGTGCCCCTGCTGGACATATGCAGGGCTGCTACGTGGAGGTCGACGCACACCTTCACGAAATTCTACTGCGTCGACCGGGATTCCAGGGAGGAGTCCAGGGTCGGCCAAGCAGTGCTGCGCAACCTGTTCGCCTGAGGTGAGCCTGGTGAGGAGGTAAGATGCTTAATGTTGAGTTGATGTGATGCTTAATGTTGAGCCTTTGCCACCTCCCGTGGTTGTGCATGTGTGTACTGCTATGTATTCTTTATTCATGAGCATGTGAATCCATGCCAGACCCCATGCTGGAGAAGGAACAAGTTACTTACCTGTAACTGTTGTTCTCCAGCATGGGTCTGGCATGGATTCACATGCGAACCCTCCCGCCTACCCCTCTGCGGCTCTTCACTTGGTCATACTGCCACTTCACGTGCTTCCAAATCTGAAGATGGCTGCCAGAGGCGGTGCTTAGGTAGAGGGCAGTCATTGGCTGTGGTCAGTATGACGCAGAGACCAGTGATTGGTTATTACTACGAAAGACAGATCAGAAACGAAACTGATACTGGTTTTTTCTTTACCGAGGATTCCCAGCCTGACGACGGGGAATATTCATGAGCATGTGAATCCATGCCAGACCCATGCTGGAGAACAACAGTTACAGGTAAGTAACTTGTTCCTTCCCTAAATTGACCTCTCAGATTAAAAACCCTTCTGTTTAATTAAACACCTCTCTGGTTGTTAAATTCGCTCATAGTTTGTCTTTGTACGGCTCCTGAGTGTCTGTATTTTGTCCTTGATGTCTGGCGCCCTTAAGCCTCCCGGTCAGTGGCTGCGCTATATAAATTTATTAAAGTAAAGGGACAAGTACAGGACTTCACTTTCATTTTTAATTGGTCGGTATTCAAATGACACATTCAATTGTCCATATGCCTGTCTGCATGCCCCAGGGTTCCCATTGCTCAATGGCAGACTCACCAGTGTTTTCTGGTGTCTCCGGATCGTGGCATGCTAATGCTGTGAAGCTGGAGCTCTGTGAAAGCTTCTCCGGCTTTGTTGACCCTCACTTGGCTCCAGCGTCGGCTTCGCTCTTGTGCGCTGGTGTGGCGACATGGCTTACTCTGGACCAGGCTCCCAACAGGCTCGCCGTGGCTGCTGACACTCTGGCAGTCCCTTCGGAACAACTGCAGTACTTTTCCCGGTCTCCTTTCTTCCCAGGTAGGTGTGTCTGCAAGCAAATGCTTGTAGGAATCTTGCTTGCCCAGCATAGCTCACCTCCTCCCGTTTACTTCTGCTGCTCGGCAGCCTCCTTCTCTCTTTCTGAATGGGAACTCGCCATCTGAATTACGGGTCCTGTTCAGCTGATCTTTGTTATGACAGCTAGACTGTGCATTCAGCTGGATGTTACTTTCATTCCTTATTAAATGCCTTATCTTCCTTGTCTCAGCACTTGAGACTTTATGGGACTTGTAGTTCATAGGTGTTCTGAACTTTTCAAAGCTATTGGGTTTTAAATCTTTATAAAAATTGAAACCATCAAAACCAGGAGATGTTGAAGGTCTTGTGTATGTACGAGGTGTGAATGGTGTCTTTGCTGAGGTGATGGAGAAGAAGGGGTTTCAAAGTTTTACCACTGGGAGAACCTATAAAATGACAACATGCCATTAAAACCTTGGGAATCATAGGGTCTTCTTCATCTGAGGGGGAGGAATATCACGTCTCTCCTGATGGAGTCACCCCATCTCCCTGACATCCATCTCCCATGTGTTCCTCCCTCTGAATACCATCCCCAGGGTCAGGATCAAGTAGCGGCTGCATCTCCCTTGCCAACTGGGAGTGGAGACTAGGCTGGGGATCAGTGATGGCTCAACAGGATTCATCGCACTACTGAAAAAACTTACATTGGGCTACCAATACAGTAAGTTGGCTTGCTCCCCTGAGGGGCTGGGGCGAGGGCTAAGACTACCTTGCAGCTGCCACTAGCCTACTCCAAAAAACCTATGTAAGGTGATGAAATCGCTCTGCAGGTAGTATGAGGTGCGTGTCTAGTGAGTTAAAAGGGTAGCAGTGGCGCCGCTAGCCACCCAAACAGGCCAGTGATCCAAAAAACAGGAAGGGAAAAAGCAAAAAATGATGGGGCTCCTAAGAAAGGACCTAAAGAATTCCCAAAAATGAAAATGTATTAACACTTCTGTACTCCATCGTCCACCAGGTGATCAGGATGATTTAGGAGTCCAGTTAGGTTTCCATGTTCCTGGTAGTTCCATGGTGACTGGCCAGGTCCTGGTTCTAAGATGTCATGAAGGCCAACATCCTTTACCGGAGCCAGGGGAGGGTTTCAATTCCACCCCTCCAGTTAGTGTATGGTCTTCTTTTATTATTAGGGTATTTATTGGGCCGGTTCAACCTTAAGGAAGCAACAGAGCACTTTACAATCATATGGGGCAGGACACAATGTGGGAGCACAGATAGAAGGGAACATGGAGCTAGCAGGGGAGAGGGAGGGTGTGCAATTCGGTAGCAAGGGACCCACAAGTAACCAGGAGAGGGAATTGGGGAGCAGATCACCCAGTGTCAAGTTGGATGGGGAGTGGAGGGTGTATAGACATAGGTGTTGGGGTGGAGCCATTTCTTGAAGAGGAGGGTCTTGAGCTACTTACTGAAATATAGAAGCATGTGGGTGAGTCTGGTGTTCATGGGGAGGAGCGTCTCGAGACTGCGGGCATAGACAGAGAAGAACTGTCTACTGGTACTTTCCTTCCTGCACAGGCAGAGTTCAATGCTGCACATGCCCTTCTGGTGGCGCGTAGGCCTTTGGAGATCCTGAGTTTCTCCAGTGAGGTAGCTTGAGGACCTCAGAGCAACAGCCTTGTAGATGATGGAGCAGGATTTTAAGATATGTGCTTACAGCAGGAGCCAGTGCAGTTCGATGAGGGTTGGGTGATGTTGAATTTCTGGAGTCATTTGAGACATGTTGCGGCATGCAAAACACATTTCGGGGGTGCCCAGAGAGTTGCTGGAAGGTGTGGATTTGGGAGTCAGAGTGTTTGGAGTTACTGGAGAGGAGCACTGTTCTGCCTGCCTGTTATTGCTGGATGCTTTCCTGCTGTTTGCAGTCTGCTGGCGGCCTGTCCCTTTAAGCCTGGGACTGTATTTGGACTGGAAATAGCACAAAGCGTTGTGTGTGGAGTATGGGAGTCGGTGTTTGGTGTTCGGTGTATCGCGACGTCAGCCTCAGCACTGGGGGGCTGACGGTAAACTCCCTACCACTAAACTGCCTGTTACTGTTGAAGCAGTGCTGCAATGTATTGCTTCACTGACCATTTGCTCTGTACGCAGCGCTGAGAGGGAGGTGTCTGGGTGGTGCAGGGTGGTGTTGTGTAGGTAAAGCTTGCCATTTGGGGCCACCCCCCGCACACCTTCCCATCATCCTATATTTATGTATCTCGAAGCATCGCCATGGCGTGTACCAAGCACTTTGATACTTAACATCTTGCTGGAAGCCTTCTTTATACAAAACCAATAGTTTGCGGCCTCTGACGATATAGTAAAATAAGACCCAGCGTGCCACTCTTCGTAGTGACACCAGGCCTTGGGGAAAACTACCCTGTAGCCCTCAAAGCAACAAAAGCTCTGTTTGCGCCACGCCAAACTGCAAAAAGTCGACTCGGCAACTAACCCCTAACGTGGACCCTTCACAGTCAAAAATAAAGTCCACTAGTTCTTACTCCAGTGGAATCGGGCATCCCGGTGTGAGAAAAACTGAAAACAGGGAGGATTGTGCTACAGATTTTAACATCTCGATTGACGACGGCTCCTTGTTAAAGTTGTGCCAGGTTAACCAAAGGAACTCAATGGCACCTGCTGATTTTGTATACGATAATGTCCTGCCATCAAATATCTCCTGCACCCCTGATCTAGAAAAGCTCCTGACTTCCACAGAGTCTCTATCCGGTGAAAGTGATGACGAGGACTGAGTGGTTTTGCTTGATACATTCCCTGCTGACCTACACAACTTAAGTACCCCCGCCGAAGTTCAATTGGCAGTACTGGAAGCGAAGTTAGAGGCTGTGCTGCAGTTGTGTTCAAACATAGCGGAGGAGCAGTTACGATTAAAGGAGGGCCTGTACAAAACAATCAATACTATTATGCAGGTAATTGCAAAATGTGTCCCCGTGGTATTTCCAGGCGTTGTCCGGACAGGGGTGTGTGTGGCCGCTAATACTGCTCCTCCTTTTAACATCAAATCCAAATTGGCATCTGGATACATGGCCTTGGGTACCCTTCGGGCAATGTCTTTGCCATTGCGGGGTGATCTTCAGCGAGACTCAGCCTACATGGTGGCTGAATCGGAGAGTGGCGCTCTGGAGGCAATTTGCGCCGAACTCTTGCTTCTTAATAGATTTCGTAGTCCTTCTCCCCCACCTAAGTGAAAATGTAAACAGTGCTAGAAAAGGGCCATTCGAGTGGATTGTGTCCTCCAACGTATTCCACATCTTTGACATGTAATGTCCACAGCTGTGTACTTCGGAAACATTTTCAGCAGAGGGCGTCGGGTCGATGTCCCTCGAAGGCCTCCGTCGAGGGCAACGTCACTGGATGTTATGAATAGGACGCATGGCGCCCGTAGCCTCAGTTCTGTTTTTTCCGCAAACGTGTTTGCTTCAGAGACTCGGCGCGCCTCGTGTATTCCTCGTGAATAGGTCTTCTTTGACCCCTCCGACTCTGCGGTCTGGCTTCAAGACTTGCCGGGACTGCAAGTCTAAGATGTTGATTACCGACCTGCATTGCATTTGTTTGTGGTGCTTGGGTGAGAGTCACGACACAGACGAATGTTCCAAATGCCAGTCGCTGACTGCTAAGGCCTTGCAGGAGTGTAAGGGAAAGCTTCAGGTAGGTAGGGGTTCTAAACCCAGTAAGTTCTGTAAATCTAGGTCCAAGGGTATGTCCACCGATGATTCGAGGGGCGACTCTCCGCGTCGGAAGGAATCCCGGGGGTCTCTGTCCCAGAGTGGTTCCCGCCATTCGTCGTCCTCATCTCGGTATTCTAGGAAGCGCCGTCACCGGTCGCCTTCCCCCATCCTCCTCGGAGGATGGAGCCGCGAGGAAAGTAGCTTGTCCTACAAAGTGCTCGACTCCGGAGGAATGGGCTGCCTTCAGGGAGCAGATGTTGGCGATTTTTTTCAATCGCAAGGCACAGTTCCGTCTGTGCCTCCTGATGAAGCCGGCAAGGAATGCTCTCGATCTGTGGCTCGTGCGCTTTCGGGCTCGGGTCCTCAGCGCGATCCTCATCAGGAACCTTCGAGGTCCCGTTCGGACAAGGCTCAGGATGCTCGCAAGAGACGTGCTTCCAGGTCTCGGTCCTCTTACCCAGCGAGACCGCAGAAACCTGCTAAGGGCTCGAGGTCGGCGTCAACTCTGTTGGCGCCGTGTCCGTCGGATACAGACGTCGAAGCTTTGCCTTCATAACAGCCGTCGGCGCTGTTGGCACCGTTGTCACCGTTGTCAATGCCGAGCCGTCAGCGCCCTCAACGCGTTCGGGTCCTTTTGGCCGGGAATTGCCGTCGAGGTCCCTGGTATGGTGGTTCCTCCAAGGAAGGCTACTTCCAAGTCTGTAAGGCCTGTTAAGGGCTCCAGACACTTGGCTGTCCCGAGAGAGGACTTTTACCTTCCTCTGGATGACCTCTATGAGGAGGAGGAGGAGAGGTCAGATTTAGATTTTGGCCCTGTTGAACCTGATGAGGATCCTGTCTTTTCAGGGGATGGTCAATTGAGAGAGTCAAGGCAATCTCTTCATGATGCCAGTGGCTTGGACACTTCTCCTGAGGTGGAATTTGGCAGGCCTGAGCCTGAGGCTCATGCTGATTCGTCCTACAGGAGTCTGATGACTAGCATGGGTGTAATTTAAGGGGGGCACAGTGGTGTTTGTCCCCCCCCAACTTTCATGGCACACCATTCTGTCCCCATGCATTTGGCTGGAGCACTTTTTCTTCAGATGCCATGTCCCCCGCAAACATTTTCGGCAAAGTTACTCCACTGATGACTAGGGTCATGGAATATCTTAGTTGGCCCACTCCTCCTGAGGCTTTTGTTCAGGATGACTTGACGGATATTCTGGTTCAAGATCTGTCCTCTGACCCGGTGTTACCTTTTCACTTGACCTTGCAGAAAAGTGTGGCGGCTGCTTGGCAGGCCCCAGAATCTCTTCCGGCAGTAAACAATTTGTTAACTAAAAAATACCGCCCTTCCGGTAGCGACCCCAGCTACCTTTCATCTCACCCCACTCCTGAGAGTTTGGTGGATCAGGCGGCCACCTCGAGGCAGGCGGCGTACCCTACTATCCCTCCGGATAGGGGTGACAAACGCTTTGACGGTTAAACACGCAAGGTGTTTTCTGCGGGGAGTATGGCATCGGCCAACTCCACTTGTGCTTTGGCAAGATTTTCACACACTCTGTGGAATTGTGTTTCTCTTGCGGCTGAGCATATTCCCCAGGGGGAAGAAAGGGGCTGGGTTCCTTGCTCTCATGCAAGATGGCAAGGATGCCATGTGTGAATCCCTTCAGTCGGGTATGGACACGACCGACGGTGTTAGCCAGTCCGTGGCTGCGAGGACCGTTATACGCAGATTTGCATGGTTGCGGAAGTCTGGTTTTGCCCCAGATGTGCAAGCCCTTTGATGGTGCGCATTTGTTGGTCAGCAAGGCTGACTAGAGCCTTGAGAGGTTGCAGACCTCAAAAGCTGCGGCGAAATCTTTAAGCGCAGCTGTGCGTCAACCTCCACCTTTTCGTCCTAGGGGACAGCAGTGGAGGGGAGGTTCTTTTCTTTAATACTCCTCCTTTGGTAGAACGCGAGGAGCCGCCAGTCAAAGGGGTCATCATAAAAGTACCCATGGTGGTTGGGGAAAGAGAGGTTCCAAAGCCGCTCAGGCAGCTGCCTCTTTGCCTTCAGGCGCTGCCGCAGCCGCTCCACAGTCATGAGGCCATGTCCCATGGTTCGCCGTTTGAGGGCGGACTGTCTCAGCATCTCGAAGAATGGCAAGCTATTACTTCGGATGCGTGGGTTCTGGATACAGTAGCCCATGGCTACTGCCTTCCCTTCCTAAAGCGACCTCACGACAATGCACTGGGGAATCTCTCTTTGAAGCTTTCAGATCTGGTCCTTGTGTAGAAAAACTTCACCCTGCTAAAGAAAGGCGCTATAGAATTTGTGCCTGTAATGGAGAGGAACAGGGGATGGTATTCCCCTTATTTCTTGATTCCAAAGAAAGACGGGGGATTGAGACCCATCCTGGACTTGCGTTGGTTGAACAAACTTCTCTGAAAGGACAAGTTCAAGATGGTCACTCTTTCTCAAGTCTTCCAGGCCCTTCAACTTCAGGATTGGTTGGTGTTTGTTTTGTTTGTTTTTATTATTCATATTGCGCACCAGACCCAGAGGTATTCGGGCGCGAAGGCATGAAGAGGGTTGTTAAGCTTAAGTTACATAGTGGACAGGAATGAGTACAGCTAAGGTTACAATGCTGTATGCATGAATAGGCAAGGAAAATAGGTATATGCATTAAGTACCAAGAATAACTCGAAAATGGGCGTCGACACAGGGCGTGCCAGTAATACTATCCCTAGTGTGACGTCCAATGTACCCAAGATCCCTCACGCGTCTAGGATACTCAGATTGTTTTTTTCCGCCATACTGGTCGGAAGCATTTTGCGGAGTCCCCTGGCCTTAGCCATACTTTTGCTAAAATATTAAATTATTTACATCCTTTCCCATCCCAACGTCGAACTTCGACACTCGACGCCGGCTGGAGAAGAAATCGACAGTTGGCTGCTGCACGACGGATTTGGGCCTCGGAAGGCATCTGGCCTCGGCCCTGCAAGTAGGGAGAGTGGGGGTTTGGACATACTCTACACTCTTGGTATATAGGTACACCTTATACATTCCTACACTTAACAGCCCGCTGCCTCAAGGTGCGTATGGAGGGTACCCCTTTTCAATTCTGCCCCAAGTGCAATCGCAAATACCCTTGGGTCGACAGGAATCTCTGCTTGCCGGGGTACCACCCCGAAGCGAACTGCAGAGCGTGTAGTAGGTTTAAACCTAAGACATTTAAGGACCGTTCGACGAAGCGTTGGGCCCACCACGCCAGGCAGGCGGCCATGGCAGCGGAGGACGCCTTCAGCGACGCCGTACTTTCAGACGGCGAGGGCATTACGGTGTCGAAAGACAGCCGAGCGCAGGACCCCGACCTCGGAACGTCGTCCGGCTGGGCGGTTATGGGGAAGACCCCCGGCGACACAAGCGCTTCACACACCACACACACTAAACACACAAAGTCCAACCGAGACTCGACGACGTCGAGTTCTCGGAAAGAGGCACAAACAGAATGCTCTGATTCGGTGTCCTCTGGGCGTTCTCGATCGAGATCGCCGCATGACTCCAGGCAATCATCCACTCTTGACAAGAATGCCTCGCTCCCTAGGCTAACAGAAGTTCGATCGTCGGAGGACGAAGACGACTTCCACCCCCATGCCGCGCTCCAGGAGTCAGAGCCCGCAGACAAGATCAGCGCGGCCCCACGCTCGAAGGACAGGGACTCTACCCCCGATCCTCGACGCCAGGCGTCGAAAACCTCCGGAGCCACAAAAGGACAGGGAAAACACTTTTCCACTCACGGGGAGGGGGGAAAACAGCAGAAGAAGCAGCCTTTGCACTCTTCCACACCTGTAAAACACGCCACTCCCCCTAAACAGACAGACAAGACCAGGTCTGCAGATATGTCTAAAACCAGCAAATCTACTCAAGGTAAATCTCCGAGACTTGCTGAGAGAGTCATTCCCAGTTCCAAAAAGTGGTCGAGTGAAGACCTAGATAGGGTCATGTCAAGGATGTCTTCTTTGGCTGACTTTTACGATAAAAATACGGACCATTTCCTTTCGTATGATCCACAAGGGGCGACACCCTCAGGCTCTAACGATCCTATCCCCCCGAGTAAGAAGCCCCGGTTTGAGACACCGATGAGGTCTACAGACCCCTTCGAGGTACAACCATACTCAAGACCATACTCACTGTATCAAGGAGAGGCTTCCTTTGGTGAGGACCAAGAATTTGGCATGGTAGAAGAGCAAACCGGGACGGGCTACTGTGGGGATGATGAGGACCAAGAAGAGGAAGAGGAAGACCCTGAAACCTACAGAGTAGATTCCCCGGTAGAAAAAGAAGCCCCGGTTACCGACTCCCCTGTCGATAACCAACCCCTCCTAAACGAGGTTCTCGCACGTGCAGCAGAACATTTCCATATTGACACCCACGGTGTCCAGGAGGAGAGGGACCTCGCTGAGGAGTTAGTGGGAGAAAGGAGGCCTGTTGCACAGACCATCCCTATCCTTAAGTCCATTCAGCGAAGAATAGACCTGTCCCTGGTGAACCCGAACCTCACCAGAGCAGTCAATCGCAGGGTTGAAAAACGTTTCAGGGCAGCCCAGTCTGACCCTCTCTATATAAGAGGACATCTGAAGCCAGACTCCCTAGTTGTCACTAACACTCGTAAGAGGGCTGGAACACCCTTGTCATCGTCCGAAGCTCCTCCAGACAAGGAGAGCAAAAAACTATATGGTATCGGCAGGAAAGTAGCCTCAACGTCCGCCTATCAGGCAAGGATTGCAAACTCCACCACCCTGTTGGCCAGCTACAACTGCCATCAGTGGGAAGAAGTCGCGGCACTCATAGCCTCTGCTCCGGAACCTTTAAAGGGCCAGTTAGCTCGGATTTCCGCAGAGGGTAGAGCCGTGTCTGGTTGCATTTTGAAAGCAACCTTTGACGCCGCAGACAACGCAGGCAGATTGATAGCAGAAGACACTGTTATCAAGAGACATGCGTGGTTACGGCAGTCTGGTTTTAAGGCAGAAACCCAGGCATAGCTGTTGGACAAACGGGTGGAAGCCGATCTGTTTGGTAAGGGGGTCGAGGACGCACTGAAGAATGCCAAGGACGAATACGAGACACTCAAGTCCCTTGGCCAGTTAACCAATAAACCCCCTAACCAGAGAGGGAATAGTAATTTTCGTCGCCCACGCGGCCAAAATTCCCATAGAGGATCTAACTATTCCCAGGGGCAGAGTACACAGTGGAACAACAGCCAACAGTCTACCCAGGGTTACGGCAGGGGTAATAGGAGAGGTCGTGGTAAAGGCAGAGGCAGCCCCAGCAAAGGAGGGTGCACGCCTCCACCAAAGCAGTGACGCTCAGTTCAGGGTCCCTTCTCACGCAACCCCAGTAGGGGGACACATTTCCAACTTCACCCAGGCTTGGGAAGGGGTCACATCAGACAGATGGGTGCTGTCAACAGTATCCACAGGGTACTGTATAGAACTACTGAAGCGTCCCCGGAACCATCCTCCACGACAGAGAGTACACTCTTTAGAACATCAGAAGATTCTGCTCGAGGAGATCGCCATTCTGCTAGAAAAGGACGCAATAGAACTCGTCCCGGGACACCAGGTAAACAAGGGAATTTATTCAACTTACTTCCTTGTGCCAAAGAAAGATTTGACAATGCGCCCAGTATTGGATTTACGGCCTGCCAACAAGTATGTCAAGCCCCAAAAGTTTCTTATGACTACGCTACAGGAGGTAATCCCCCTCCTAAAAAAGGGGGATTACATGGCAACCTTGGATATGAAAGATGCCTATTTTCATATTTCCATGTTCCCAGCGCACAGAAGGTACTTGCGCTTCAAGGTGGACAGTCGGCACTACCAATTCAAGGTACTGCCCTTCGGAATAGCTTCGGCACCAAGGGTATTCACCAAGGTACTGGCGGTGGAGGCTGCACACCTACGCAGGGAGGCAATCCCGGTGTACCCTTATCTGGACGACTGGCTCATAACGGGGGAAACCCCAGTAATTTGCAGGACAAACATTCAAAGGACTATCGGCCTCCTCCACGAATTAGGCTTCTCAATCAACGAGAAAAAGTCAAGCCTGGTGCCAAGCACCTCCAAACAGTTCCTAGGAGCAATCCTAGATACTCAAGAGGGGTTGACATTTCCTTCAGAGGAAAGAATTCGGAATATACTACTTGTTAGGGATAATTCTCTGTTTAGGCTGAATTTCCTAACCTATTGAGTCCCCCAGCAGCTTTGCTGGATTTTCTGGGTTTATTTTTTTCTCCTGCCAAGAGTGAGACTCTTTTACCCTCACTCTTGGACATGTTTGAAGTGTGTTTCTTTGGTTTGCCTTGTGTTGAATGGGCTATGGGGTCTTTTACTCCATAGGGCCTCATGTGTTTTTGTGAGATGGGTTACACCGCACCCCCAGTGCCGTAACCCAGGGGTGTCCTAGGGACCCCCCAACATAGACTCCATACCCTGGGACTGACTACTGTCTCCCAGGGTCTGTAAAGTCACCATTGACTTTACTAGTCTCAAATCCTGAACAGAACCAGTACAAACCATCATATTGTGGACGTACTGGCTGGGGCAATTCCTTTGCCCCGGGGTCTGTTAGTCGAGGGGGCACGTCTCCGTCCCCCCTCATCGAGTTTTGGCTGGTGGCAGTGGAAACTACTTTTTATATTCAACCGCGAATATTTTCCTATGGGATTTCCCATTGTTTTAGGCTAATACCTTTATTTATTTATTTACGGTAGCCTTGAACATACCGCCGGGTTATTTCTTTATTATTATAACTCCGGTTGGTATTTTTTGCCAAAACTTGATTCTAAAATGGCGTTGGTGTTCACCTCTGTAACTCTGACCCAAAGTTGAGCCCTTTGTTCCACTTTTGGCGGGCTTCTCCACAGAAGCCCTCCAAAGTGGTGCCACTCTGTCTGGGGTACTTAGGAGGGGTGGAGGGGGAATTAGGCACCCTGGACTGAGTTACCTTGGTAACTCAAGTCGCACTCCGTCCTGATTGGCCCAAGTGGTGAGCCGGCCGGCTCACCACTTAGCATGTTTGAGTGACAGCTAGGCTGGGTGAATGGGGGTTTGCTGCATAAAAGCAGGGCTTTGGGGACTGGAACTTCAGAAGTCGCCACAGGACCTAAAGAGCCGAAGAGGGAGAAGCCGAGCCGACCTGCCAAGACGACACCACCGGTGAAGCCCTGCAGAACCGTCTCACCACTTTTTCCGACGACAGAGGAGATCTCCCGCCAGAGAGTTTTCTTCCCTTAACTGGTGGGGACAACCAGTTGCTGCCTTCTTTTCGCCGTCCCGAAGCATCTCGTGGCCGCCTTGCCTGTGCCAAGCACCCCGGCAACCGGGATACCACTTTTTACCTCAACCGCGAAAGAGGGGTAAAAATCCTTTGTGACCGAAGAACTCCACGGCTGGCCTCATCCCTGGTAGTGCAACGACCTGCAGCCTTCCTCCCCGTCGAGATCACCTCTTCCTCGGGACGACGCCGCGACTTGCACCCACTACCAGGAACGACTACCACCGCTGGAGGAATCTTTCCACTTTTAAAGGTACTGTGATCCGCCCGGCCTCCCTTGCCACCGAGTGTACGGGGTAGATTTAGCCCTCGGCTCTCGAACCTGGGTAGGCCTGGGACACCCTAACTAAACTTTTCAGAACCGTAGTAAAACCTTTTTCTCTCACCTGCAAAGACTGATGACATTGTGTGATCTTGGGCACATTTTTCGCCTGGCTCCCTCTAAAGCGGGCCCCGAACTAATTCTCCTTGTTCCACCATTGACTGCCTTTGCTAACCTTATGTGAAAAGTGTTTTACCTTACTGCTCTCTTTATTTCTGCCTTTTCCCTCCCTTTTGGTAATACTTGTTGGAGTGTCATCTAACGTTAAGCGCTCGCCTCTGTTTGGAAATAAGTGGTGTTAACTTAGAATTGACCAACGAATGATTAGGGATGTACATATGAGTAATAGTAACTGTGTTTGACTTTCTTATCTTTTCTAGTGTGCTGGTGTAATTTATGAGTGTACCTTTAATAAATAAGTTTATACTTTTACACCTAGCTCTGGTTAGTGTTTGCTTGTGCTACTGTGTCTCTGTACCTATTCTGTATTCTCTGCATACTGCCTAACTCTTCTTGAGGGAAGTCTGGCTGCGCAGCCACAGCTACCACAGTGAATCTGTGCGGTGCAGACTGCTACCAAGTGGGTTTACTGCCAACACCTGTAGTCTTAAATCTTTTGCAGTGGTCCCAAAGGGAACTGCACAGGTTTCTGCCTAACACTGGTGTACAGCGGTGGGATCTGTATTGAGTATACACTTTAGAGTACTTTTGAGATACCTTAGTGCAACTAACCACAAAGCTTAAGCACAAGAAAGAAAAAGTCATTTTTAACCTGTCTACTATGGAAAGTTATAGTCAAGAGTCCCTTGCTACAAAAACTGCTGATTGTCTAAGACTTCTCTGTAAGCATAAGAATCTCATGACTAAAGGAAAGAAAATAGAGCTAATAGAAAGGTTGTTAGTAAACCAAAGTCTGGAGGATGGTCCAGAGGAACCTATCCCTCCAGCAATTGTAGAAAGCAGCAATGATCTTGATATGGTACAAAGTATTGATGATCTTGGGTCAGAACCAGAAGAGGAGGATGAAACTGTTGTAGATAGTCCCTCTAGGCCTCTGTCTGCTCTACCAGCTGTACCTACTGGACCTTTGCCAGGTCCCACATTTAGCCCTCAATACTTTGAACTAGAGAGAATGAAACTTGAATTAGAGTGCAAGAAACTTAATGCTCAAACTGACAAAGAACTAAGGCTAAGGGAAATGGAGCTCAAGTATGAGCTAGAAATGAAGAAATTGTCTGTTGAGAATGCTTCTCTCTCTGGCTCCTCTAGAAGTTCCAGTCCTAAAAGACCCCGGATGCCTAAGGAATTGATTGGTATGTATGAGCCTAAGTTGGATGTGTTGGATTGGTTGTCTATGTTTGAGTATAATCATGGGCTCCAGAACATCACAGGTAATGAGTTACTCACCTGGTTGTTCTCTAGGATTCCCCCTGTTGCAACTCATGTGGTAATGGAGTTGGGGGAGGAGGATAGGAAAGAGTATGAATGTGTGAAACTAGCTTTGATAGCTAGGTTTGCGAAGACCCCTTCCCAGTATCTTAAGAGGTTTAGGAGCCTCAAAAAGCATGATGGTACCCCTTGGGCTACCTGGGTGTGTGAAGGGTTGAAAAACTTAGAGGGATGGATTAAGGGTTACAAGGTGAACACTTATGAAGGAATGAGAAATCTTGTAATGATGGAGTCAATTTATGATGCCTGCTCTCCTGAGCTCAGACAGCACTTGGCTGATTCACAGGAATTAGATCCTAGGAAGCTAGCTAAGGCTGCTGACTTGTGGGTTGCCAACAGGGCTACTCACAAGGATTCTGGGGTAACTCAGAAGAAGGATGAGGGAAGACAGCCTAAGAAAGACTCCAAAGAGAATTCTAATAATCCTAATTCCAAAGAGGGCCCCAAACAAAACCATAAGGGTAAGCCACCTGGGAAACCACAGCAGAGTAGTATACCTTCTGGTGCTAAACCAGAAGGAGGTCAGAACAAGCCTCCATTCCAAAGGACCTTTGGGGCCTGTTATGTTTGTAAGGCTACTGACCATGTGAAAGGAGATCCCAGATGTAAGGGTAAACCTTCAGGGGTCCAACTTGTCTCCTTAGCCTTCGCTCCAGAGGAGGAAGTCACAATGGCAAGTGGAAACTTTCTACTACTAGCTGATGAACCCACTGGAGTCTCAGCCAGTGTTTCTTTAGTCTCTCTGGGGTTGTGGGAACAACAAAATTTAGATGTGTATAATTCTATCCCAGATAATACTAAAGAGTATTATAAGGACAGTGTCCACGTGAATGGTCAGGAGACTCCTGCCATCAGGGACACTGGGGCCAGCATAACTGTGGTGGATGAATCATTTTTCAAGGCAGAGGATGTTGCTAAGGCACCCAAATGCCTCACCAAGTTAGCTGGAGGGCCTGTGCAGATGTGTCCCCAGTTACCAGTTCTCATCCAGTGTAATGATATGGCTGTGAAGATACCTGTCAGTATACAATGTGAAGTGCCAGGAAGAGTTCTGCTAGGAAATGACCTGAAAGCTCTGGGAGTTGTGTCACATACCCCCAGACCTCCTAGTAAAAGGTTACGGGAGCTCACCAAGTCTGCAAGAGAGAAAACCCTGCGAGGTTTATCTCAGGAGATGATGACAGAAATCACTCCTCTCCCACTGGAGCAACTTACTGCAGTAACTACCAGATCAGGAGCAAAGGGGCAACCCAAGACTCCTAGGAAAAAGCCTACAGCAAGCACTCCAGTGCTTCCAACAAGGACTTCCCCGAGGTTGTCCAAAGTTACACCTGTAACTCCACCTCCAGCTGAGGCTGAGAGGGAGGTACAACCCTGTGTGGTTGAACTAGACTCTGAAGAAGAGCTAGTAGGAGGCCCAGAACTTATTGGAGACCTGGACCCGGCTGACCATCCTGAGCTGCAGTCTTTACTGGCAGAAGGTGGACCCAGCAGGACAGCTTTTCGTAAGGGACAAAGAGAATGTCCAACTCTGGAGGGCCTTCACCAACAGGCAGCTTCTCAGGCTGATGGGCAAGAGCCTGGGAAGTATAGGTTACACTGGGAAGATGGCCTCTTCTACAGTGAACCAACCGAATCTGAACCTGGAGCATACCAACGCCTGGTAGTGCCCCAAGAGAACAGACAACAGTTCTTGCAACTAGCCCACGAGATTCCTTTGGCTGGTCACTTGAGTTTCAAGAAGACCAAGGAAAGGCTCTCTCTCTACTTTTATTGGCCAAAAATGGGGGCTGAAGTAGATAGGTATTGCAGGAGCTGCCATACCTGCCAGACTTCTGGTAAGGTTGGTTCCAAGAATGTGGCACCTTTAGTGCCTCTCCCAGTTGTGGGAGTCCCATTTGAGAGGGTAGGGATTGACATTGTTGGTCCCCTTGATCCCCCAACCTCCTCAGGCAACAGGTTTATCCTTGTGGTAGTAGACCATGCTACTAGATAACCTGAGGCAATCCCTATGAGGACTGTTACGGCTCAGGCTATGGCTAAGGCCCTCCTTGGTATCTTTACCAGGGTTGGGTTTCTTAAGGAGGTGATCTCTGACAGGGGGACAAATTTTATGTCCAACTACATGAAAGCCATGTGGAAAACCTGCGGAGTTACCTACAAGTTCTCAACCGCCTACCACCCTCAGACCAATGGGTTGGTAGAAAGATTTAACAGAACCATGAAGAGCATGATAGGTGCCTTAGAAGAACCCCTTAAGAAGAAGTGGGACCTTCTACTGCCATGCCTTCTATTTGCTTATAGGGAAGTCCCTCAGGAGGGAGTAGGTTATTCTCCCTTTGAACTTCTCTATGGCCATCCCGTCAGAGGCCCCTTGGCCCTGATTAAGGAGGGGTTGGAGAGTGCTCCTTCCCCCAAGCCAGTCAGAGTGACTGACTATGTGATAGGTCTCCGAAGGAGAATGTCACACATGATGGCAGAAGCAAGTGACAACTTGAAAGCTGGCCAAGCTCTGATCAAACATTGGCATGATCAGAAGGCTAACATGGTTGAGTTTACTCAAGACCAGCTAGTTCTAGTTATGCTTCCAACAAGGCAGAGGGCCTTGCAAGACAAATGGATGGGACCCTTCAAGGTTGTGGGAAAACTTGGAGAGGTCAACTATCTGGTGGATCTGGGCAAACCCAGGGAAGCTCCCAGAGTCTTCCACACCAACCGCCTCAAAGCCTATGTCTCTAGACCAGAAGTAGGAGCATTGCTTCTAGCTTCATCGGAAGAGGAGGAGGAGAGTGACGCTCTACCTGACCTCCTGAGAGGCTTACCTTTGGACGAAAAGGTTGAAGGAGTTAATCTCTCTTCAGATCTGACCCCTGAGCAACAGGAGGAGTGCAAAGCGATGTTAAATCAGTTTGCCTCCCTGTTCTCACTTTCACCAGGCTTGACCCCTTGGGGACAGCATGAGATACTCACTGGTGACTGCCTGCCAGTCAAAAGCAGGGGATATAGAATGTCAGAACATGTCAGAACCCACATCAAAGGGGAGGTCAAGAAGATGCTTGATCTCGGGGTAATAGAGCCCTCTACTAGTCCATGGTCTAGCCCAGTAGTGTTAGTACCAAAGGCAGGATCCAAAGAGTTGAGATTCTGTGTGGACTATAGAGCTCTTAATGCAGTCACCAAGACTGATGCCCACCCTTTGCCAAGGACAGATGAGTTGGTGGATAAACTTGGTGCAGCCAAGTACCTCAGCACACTGGACCTTACGTCAGGCTACTGGCAAATAGCCCTGACAGACCATGCCAAGGAGAAAACTGCATTTTTTACCCCAGTTGGCCTATACCAATTCAAGGTTATGCCTTTTGGACTGAAAAATGCACCTGCAACATTCCAAAGGATGGTGAACCAGGTTCTAGCTGGGATGGAGGACTTCTGCATGGCATACTTGGATGACATTGCAGTCTTCAGCCACTCCTGGGAAGAACATGTGACCCACCTAGGACATGTTTTGCAGGCTCTTGAGCAGGCCAATCTGACCATAAAGGCAAGCAAGTGCCAAATTGGTCAGAGTAAAGTGGTCTACCTTGGACATGAGGTAGGAGGTGGAGAAATAAGGCCTTTGCTCAGCAAGATTGAAGCTGTGCAAAATTGGACAACCCCTACTACTCAGACCCAGGTGAGAGCCTTCTTAGGCCTCACTGGGTACTACAGGAATTTCATTGAGAACTATGGGACCATAGCTTCTCCTCTGAATGTGATCTCCTCTCCAAAATTCCCTAAGAAGGTCAAATGGACTGAGGAATGCAGTCAGGCCTTTGAAAACCTGAAGAAAGCTCTCTGCCAAGCTCCAGTACTCAGAGCTCCTGACTACCACCAAACTTTCATTGTACAAACTGATGCTTCCAATGTAGGTATAGGTGCAGTTCTTAGCCAACTGGATGAGAAGGGTAGGGAACACCCCATTTGCTTCATCAGTAGAAAACTGAAGGATCCTGAAACAAGGTGGGCAACAATCGAAAGAGAATGCTTTGCTATTGTGTGGGCACTGAAGAAGTTTAGGCCATACTTGTATGGTTCTACTTTTGTCATTCAGACTGACCACCAACCCTTGAGATGGTTAATGCAAATGAAAGGGGAAAATCCAGAACTATTGAGATGGTCAATCTGCCTCCAAGGGTTTGATTTCACCATTGAGCACAGGTCAGGGTGTCACCATCAAAATGCTGATGGACTCTCTAGGATGTATGTCATCGACTAGAGGTATGAGGTTCATCCAGGAGTGGATTAAATCCTCCTGTTCCTTAGTCTGGGGGGGGGCGAGTGTTAGGGATAATTCTCTGTTTAGGCTGAATTTCCTAACCTATTGAGTCCCCCAGCAGCTTTGCTGGATTTTCTGGGTTTATTTTTTTCTCCTGCCAAGAGTGAGACTCTTTTACCCTCACTCTTGGACATGTTTGAAGTGTGTTTCTTTGGTTTGCCTTGTGTTGAATGGGCTATGGGGTCTTTTACTCCATAGGGCCTCATGTGTTTTTGTGAGATGGGTTACACCGCACCCCCAGTGCCGTAACCCAGGGGTGTCCTAGGGACCCCCCAACATAGACTCCATACCCTGGGACTGACTACTGTCTCCCAGGGTCTGTAAAGTCACCATTGACTTTACTAGTCTCAAATCCTGAACAGAACCAGTACAAACCATCATATTGTGGACGTACTGGCCGGGGCAATTCCATTGCCCCGGGGTCTGTTAGTCGAGGGGGCACGTCTCCGTCCCCCCTCATCGAGTTTTGGCTGGTGGCAGTGGAAACTACTTTTTATATTCAACCGCGAATATTTTCCTATGGGATTTCCCATTGTTTTAGGCTAATACCTTTATTTATTTATTTACGGTAGCCTTGAACATACCGCCGGGTTATTTCTTTATTATTATAACTCCGGTTGGTATTTTTTGCCAAAACTTGATTCTAAAATGGCGTTGGTGTTCACCTCTGTAACTCTGACCCAAAGTGGAGCCCTTTGTTCCACTTTTGGCGGGCTTCTCCACAGAAGCCCTCCAAAGTGGTGCCACTCTGTCTGGGGTACTTAGGAGGGGTGGAGGGGGAATTAGGCACCCTGGACTGAGTTACCTTGGTAACTCAAGTCGCACTCCGTCCTGATTGGCCCAAGTGGTGAGCCGGCCGGCTCACCACTTAGCATGTTTGAGTGACAGCTAGGCTGGGTGAATGGGGGTTTGCTGCATAAAAGCAGGGCTTTGGGGACTGGAACTTCAGAAGTCGCCACAGGACCTAAAGAGCCGAAGAGGGAGAAGCCGAGCCGACCTGCCAAGACGACACCACCGGTGAAGCCCTGCAGAACCGTCTCACCACTTTTTCCGACGACAGAGGAGATCTCCCGCCGGAGAGTCTTCTTCCCTTAACTGGTGGGGACAACCAGTTGCTGCCTTCTTTTCGCCGTCCCGAAGCATCTCGTGGCCGCCTTGCCTGTGCCAAGCACCCCGGCAACCGGGATACCACTTTTTACCTCAACCGCGAAAGAGGGGTAAAAATCCTTTGTGACCGAAGAACTCCACGGCTGGCCTCATCCCTGGTAGTGCAACGACCTGCAGCCTTCCTCCCCGTCGAGATCACCTCTTCCTCGGGACGACGCCGCGACTTGCACCCACTACCAGGAACGACTACCACCGCTGGAGGAATCTTTCCACTTTAAAGGTACTGTGATCCGCCCGGCCTCCCTTGCCACCGAGTGTACGGGGTAGATTTAGCCCTCGGCTCTCGAACCTGGGTAGGCCTGGGACACCCTAACTAAACTTTTCAGAACCGTAGTAAAACCTTTTTCTCTCACCTGCAAAGACTGATGACATTGTGTGATCTTGGGCACATTTTTCGCCTGGCTCCCTCTAAAGCGGGCCCCGAACTAATTCTCCTTGTTCCACCATTGACTGCCTTTGCTAACCTTATGTGAAAAGTGTTTTACCTTACTGCTCTCTTTATTTCTGCCTTTTCCCTCCCTTTTGGTAATACTTGTTGGAGTGTCATCTAACGTTAAGCGCTCGCCTCTGTTTGGAAATAAGTGGTGTTAACTTAGAATTGACCAGCGAATGATTAGGGATGTACATATGAGTAATAGTAACTGTGTTTGACTTACTTATCTTTTCTAGTGTGCTGGTGTAATTTATGAGTGTACCTTTAATAAATAAGTTTATACTTTTACACCTAGCTCTGGTTAGTGTTTGCTTGTGCTACTGTGTCTCTGTACCTATTCTGTATTCTCTGCATACTGCCTAACTCTTCTTGAGGGAAGTCTGGCTGCTCAGCCACATCTACCACAGTGAATCTGTGCGGTGCAGACTGCTACCAAGTGGGTTTACTGCCAACACCTGTAGTCTTAAATCTTTTGCAGTGGTCCCAAAGGGAACTGCACAGGTTTCTGCCTAACACTACTGCAAATTCTGCAATATCAGTCCGGCCACCAAATAATGGTACGCAAAGCAATGCGTTTACTGGGCATGATGGCGTCATGTATTTACCTGGTCCCCACGAGTGCCTGCGCATGCGTCCCATGCAGGAATGGTTGGCGAAACAGTGGTCTCAGGCAAGTGGTCAGTGGGACGATCTAGTGGTCGTTTCGCCAACACTAGTACAAAGCCTTCACTGGTGGACAAGAGAAAATCTTGCACAGGGAAAACCCTTTTACGATCCCGAAGTACAGGCAGTAGTCATTACCGATGCATGTCTGACGGGGTGGGGAGCTCACCATCTCCACCACACAGCTCAGGGTCTCTGGTCTCCCTCAGTGGCCAAGAACCACATCAACCTGCTAGAGCTTCTGGCAGTATTCAGAGCGCTTCAAGCATTCGAGCCCCACCTACTAAACCTGTCAGTGTAGATCCGGACGGACAGCACAACGGCCATGTTCTACCTGAACAAGCAAGGAGGCACTCGTTCGCCAAATCTGTCCAAGCTTGCCCAGAAAATCTGGATATGGGCACTCAGACTGAACATCTTCCTGTCATCACAACATGTTCCAGGGGAGCTCAATTCCCTAGCGGATGCTCTGAGCAGAGACTCCCTCCCAGAGGAACACGAATGGGTTCTACACAGAGAGGTCGTAGAAAATATCTTCTCTCAGTTGGGTTTCCCCACTATAGACTTATTTGCCACAAGCGAAAACAGACAATGCCCAGGATTTGCATCCAGGTTCCCCCAACCAGAATCCCAAGGGAACGCCCTGTGGATGAACTGGTCAGGGATGTTTGCGTACGCTTTTCCACCAACTCCTCTTATCAGGAAGGTGGTGAACAAGATGAACAGAGAGTCGATGACGCTCATCCTAGTTGCTACCATGTGGGCAATACAACCGTGGTTCCCACACCCACGCAGGATGGCGGTGTGCGAGCCCATCAAACTTCCAGCCTGGTACAACCTACTGTGGAACTTACCACAAAAGCACTTGGGAATCCTCTGCTGCTCCCTGCTCCTGCTCCTGCTGCGAACGCTGCTCTACACGCTTCCTGGAGGAGGCGTGGCAACACCGGCACGTGACCCCATCACGTGACTCGGGCCGGCCTTCAAAGGGCAGAGGCTGCCGCCCGCTCAGTGCGTGGAACTTACCACAAAAGCACTTGGGAATCCTCTGCTGCTCCCTGCTCCTGCTCCTGCTGCGAACGCTGCTCTACACGCTTCCTGGAGGAGGCGTGGCAACACCGGCACGTGACCCCATCACGTGACTCGGGCCGGCCTTCAAAGGGCAGAGGCTACCACCCTTGTGGCGTTAAGCCCGTCTGGAGTAAAGCCCAGTGACTGTTAAGCGACTGTTAGGCACTGGTGGCCTCACTCCACGTACTGTTGGCGAGCCGTCATAAATAATGACTCTATCGGCAGACGGACCCCAGACCCGAAAAAAATCCTTACAGCAACGGCGCTCTACAAATCCTTGGTCGATGATGAAAGCTGCAGCCGGCACAAAGGTAAGCAAAGCTACGGGTCGTGCACTTATGGCTCCAAAGGAGTCATTACCAACAGAAGTTTGCAGCTCTTCAGACCCCTTAGTCTTGATATCTCTCGAAGAGCAATGTGCACAGATTGATGCTCTAACTCCACCTGCATTACCCATTGTTCCATCTCATGCCTCAGCAACACAGGCAGACAATCCTGATTCATCGAGACTCCTCTCCATTAACTTAGAATACAATCCAGCATCTAATGATGAAATCTTACTTGTCAACAAAACAGACATATCTGCAAACAAGGCGAGCAAGGTGGACTCACCGAACTCGATGAACGTGTTAGGGGATATTCCGGCGCCTCGGCTCGATGTTAAGACATCTGAAACATCACGAACGACGCAACCGGCCATAATAGCAACTACACCATTTCACAACAACAACTCTATGAATGCTGCTGGTCTTTCCACAGACAAAGGTATCTTGTCACACTTAGTGACCGATGAAGAACTGTTAACAATCCCAAATCTTGAGTCGGGAAACCTTGCGACGAACAATTTATTTCCCAAACAAGCTCTGGACACTAAACGACCTTCTACGCCAACTGTGAAGCTGACTTGTCGCCCCACAGACAATGATATTCTATCACAGAAGGGAAGCGCCTGTCACTTCCCGGTTCAGTCGCGTGGCCCCAAGAGCGCACTGGCCAGTACCGTAAATTCAATGATGGCCCCTGATAATATCTCACGTTTCTTGGCCACCACCAATCCAACTTATTCCCGAACTGCTCCTCCTAATCTAAAAATAGCAGGTCGTACTGCTATAGGAACAGTCTTTGAATGCACCGGATCTGACAACGATAGCGCTTTGGCATGTCAAGCTCCAGACGTTGGTCGCTCCTCTATCTCGAGTGCAAATGACCAGCTCAGCGCGACTCAGCCACTTAGCACCCCTCAGCCACTGGCCCCCGCACTCAATCCACTCCCCATTCCATGCGATCGGAGTGCGATTGCTCGGGCAAGTCGCCTGCAAAGAGTCGCCGAGCTAAAAGCTAAATGCACCTCCGCTATACCTCCTGTAGGTGAAAATTCAACGCCGAATGCAAGTACCCCACACCCAAGGCCATCTCAGTTCGGTGAAGAAGCTCATCCGACGATTTCTGCAAAAATATTTACCACTTTTAATCCGCATTACAACTTAGACAATTCTGTTGGCTCCTTGTCCCTCCAAGACTCCGCACCTCAGTCGTTTGGCATCTCACCCGAAGCACTTTCTCAGATACATAACAACGTTTTAGCTGCCTCGGCTGTTGCCTTAGCTCCATTCACCAAAATTTTTGAATCATTGATAGGATCAATAAGTGACCAAGGAGCTGCCATCTCGAACCTAACGGCAAAACTCGATAAACTTGAACACTTTTCGTGCTTCCTTCAAGCCCAAATGACAACAAATAATGAAAATGCGGCGCGATGGCAAGACAGGTTGAGTGATCTCGCTGCTCGTCATCACTGTCAAAACGATTCTCTAATGGAAGGCCTGCTGGACGCCGTGAAATGGATGCGAAAAAATACAACCCTGGCCTCCCGAGACCCTTGCAAGAAACAAGAAAATCCATCAAGATCCCCCCGCTCTCAAGTTTCGACTACACCTGCGACACTCGGAAAAGAACCATCGCTGTGCGATCCAACAATAAGCCTTCCGGCGCCCTCTTATGACACTCCTGTTCCAACCTCGGAAATGCAGGGACCAGTCCCGCAAACAAGCAGCCTCACAATAAAAGAAATCTCGTTACAAGGACATGTACCGGTACAAACCTCCAAATTAGTGAACTCATTTAATATATTCAAAGGGCCAGCAAAAACCATCATTACAAACGTCGAAACTTATCCGAAAAAGCCTGCCGGACAAGGGGCAGAGCCTTCTAACAAAAAAAGCACTCATCCTAAACAAAAACAGCAAATAAAAAAAAAAAAATTTATAAGGAATCTAACAACCCCCAAAAAGACAAGTCTGTTTACTCGGCATGTTCATTCAGCGAATTTAATAAAACCTTCTAACAATGCACCATCAATATCTACAGGTGCTAGACCGAGTCCTTCAAGGACCTCAATAAAACGACGGCGCATAGCCTCCAACGATGCTTCCACTATAAACGGTTCTCAAGATTCCTCCGTTGACCTGTGTGACCTATCGACCTACTCAGCTGATTTTGAGAATTCCATCAATGCTTCTCTTGTAGCTCCAGCTGTAATATCAACCGGACCATCAATGGAAGAGAAGCTAGAAATAAATAAAACATTGAAGATCGCACAATCAAGGACCAATGCCCGACAAATTTTACCCTCAATAAAGAGGAAAGCCCAGCAACTACTAAGTTGTAGGCTAAATCCTAAATACACGTCGAATCAGTTAAAACTGTGCCTGCCTCCAATGCAGCGCGCTCCCGGTCCTGCCAATTTTGAGCCTCAAACTAGTAAGTGGAAACTCCGTCTCCAAAATATCCACTCAGACGGCAACGAAGTCAACCTAAATAGAGGAAACATCCTAAAACTGTTCGCATGTATACCTCCACTGCGAGCCATTTCGTCAGACATCAAAATTGTGGAATATATAACAGAAGCGTCTTTCGACCAAGTGTTTCTTCATATTTCATCGACGGCGGTAAAAAATATGCTACTTCAAGCAACTGAAGATCTCCTACTTTACGGCTTTGATCTCACTCTTGAACCTCTCACAATGAGAGGCGCTTCATCTTCCAAGATAAATCGTGACCATGAAGCAAGTAACGACACCGCCAGGCGTCAAGCTGTGCGCCAATCGCTAGTTTCATCACCCGACATTTTAGACGCTGCCACGCATCAATCATTTGAAAGAAGAGCCAATAACGCAAAACGATTCCCAAATGGACCATACAAACAACAATGAGCCGACGTCAAACAAAAGACACTGATTCTACTGTCATGGAACACGAGAGGATTCACGCACTTGTTTAACACTTTCCAAGAATCCTTGGCGAATGTGTTTGCGTTATGCCTACAGGAAACATGGCTACGGGATCCCCCGACTCGTGATGGATTCATTACGCTGATAAATCCAGCTAGAAAGAACCCAAAGGGTAGACCATTTGCAGGCTTGTTAACCCTTCTGAAAATCCAGAACTGGTGGTCGCTCGTTAGTTCCACGAACCCTAACCCACTCGTGCAAAGTACTTTGCTCAAACTTTCATTAAGAGCCACCGTCTCCCATCTTCTAATAATAAACGGATACTGGAATCCTGCTATGATCTCTTCAACATCTTTCATTCAGTCAATATTGAATGAAATAGATCACACTTTTGTAGAACACAACAATGTCTCTGTACTTATCTGCGGCGACCTCAACTGCAGTTGGTTTAAATATGATCCACTTACTAAACTAAATGTCCGGCTCCCGGACCTTGAAGTAGCTAAGCGAGGCCAAACTTGGTCAAAGGAACTTCTGGCACGCAACTGCCAGATGCTAAATGGAACAACAAAGGGCGACTCTCCAGCAAATCCGACGTGGCATAGCATGGCTCGAACAAACACCCTCGACTATATTTGGGCCTCGGCGGACCTCTTTGACAAGGTTTCTTCCCTCAAAGTACGGCCAATGCCATCTAGCGATCATAACCTGCTGCGGCTTGTTTGGCATGAAGAACTCTGCAAAACGCCAGACAAATATTCTATTCAATTACAAACAAATGCAGCAGGCAATCGATTAGTAATCAATGGTTCAGCTATCGCTAATCTATGCCACAGTGCAAACGAATCTGAGACAGTAGAATATACACATCTGCTGATGGACCACAGTCAAATAATTTCCAACTCAAGAACGTATGGATCACTCCCGAAACATCTATATAGCTCTGAAATCAGTCTGGCGAAAAAACTACTAAGGAAAGATCTCAGGCAAATTAAAAGAGAGTCGTGCGATCTACGCTGCAAGGCAATGAAGATCAAGGCCCGACGACAAGTCTATCGAAACTGGCTAAGATCACACTCAACCATCATTGATCAAGATCGAGCAGAAACGATGTTAAAACTTCTTGTACAGAAAAATACCCGTGAAATCTGGGCCATCTTGAATAAGGGTCGCTCCAAATCATCGCCAGCAATTTCTAACGAAATCACCGGCGACAAATGGCGCGAATACTTTACCTTAATGCACGAAAAACCTGAGTCTGAAGATCCCCCGCAGCCTGACGTGACACTCTCTACCTGGGACATCATACCTTCTTGTAAAGAGATTGAACATGCAATCTCCAAGTTGAAAAATTCAAGAGCCGCTGGGCCAGACCAAATATCAAATCTCATGCTCAAAAAACACAGTATACACTGGGCGAAATTTATTCATGAGCTGTTTTTTCGAATTACAAGCTGCAAGAAACTGCCTTCCTCTTGGAGCAGGGCTATTGTAGTTCCGATATATAAGAAGGGATGTCGAGCCGACCCTTCGAACTATCGCCCGATTACCCTTCTAGATACTATTGGGAAAGTATTCGGATCCTTTTTGCGCCAACAGCTGGTGAATTCGGCAATTTCAACAGGAAAACTTGACTATCGCCAAACAGGGTTCACGAAAAACGTGGGGACTGATGTGAATCTGACAATACTATCATTTTTAAAGCTGTCAGCAATGGAGGCGAAAAAAAGAATCTTCCTGGCGTTTGTCGATCTTCGACAAGCATTTGACGTCATAAATAGGACCAAACTATGGGCAAAACTACGTCTGTGGCATTGCCCAGAGTCTCTGTTAGAGCCCATCATCGCCTTACACTCCAATACGTCCATTCAAGTCAGAATCAATTCACAAGGCGATCTTACAGATCCAATAAGAACATTTAAAGGCGTCAAACAAGGCTGCCCCCTCGCAGCAGACCTTTTTAAACTTTTCATAGCTGACTTACCCGAGTGGCTAAAGTCTGTTCATTGTTTTCCACCCAAACTAAACGGAACCTTCATCAATCACCTGGTATACGCGGATGACATAGTGTTGGTTGATCAAACCCAAATTGGCCTTCAACATCTTCTTCTTCGCCTGCATGAGTTTTTAACCTTTAACGAGCTCTATCTAAACACAGAGAAAACAAAAATCATGTGCATTGGCCAAGGCAGATCAAAAAAAGACAGGTCTTTCAAATGGCACATAGAAAAAAAAGTGCTAAATGTTGTCAAGTCTATTCGCTACCTTGGAGTAATGGTCAATGACTCGGTTTGCGAAGCTGCATGGACCGGTGATCTGAAGGACAAAATAAAGATCCTGAGTATCCAAGCTGCCAAAATAAACACTGACTACGGGAAATTTTCTATCGCTCCCGTAGTAACGTTCTATCTTCAAAAAGTAATCCCAACTATTACTTTTGGCAGCGAAGCAGCCTTGAATATCAACCACAACCTATGGTGCCAACTGGAGGGAAAGTTTTGGAAACGTGTCCTGAGCCTTCCGAATCAAATCCCCATGTCGGCTCTGAGATATGAGCTAGCTTTGAATTCCATGTATATGACAATTGTCTGGAAATCTCTATCTACCTTGCGTAAAATATTACTCAGCTCTACCATCCCAGCTTATAACATCCTTAAGCTGGGGCTGAAAACCACCGACAATGTCCTTATCCAGACATGGAAGCTCAAACTAAATTCTATCATGGCTGACGCAGGCATATCGGAGGAAGAGCTAGTCAAGCGCCCACAACATGCCAAGAAGAAGATAGCGGAATGGGATTGGATCACAACTTACAATACCCGCCTAGCCCTTAAATCAACCCTGCCCACTTCCAGAAGCCAAGTTAAACTGAATTCTCAACCAAAATACCTCACAAACTGTCCATCTCGCCACCACAGGGCACAATTTCTAAGGCTGCGACTGAACGCTTTAAATACTAATGAGACGCTCTGGAGGCAAAAGAATAATGGAACAGCAAATAATTACTGCCGCTTTTGCAAAACCACAGAAGTTGAATCTCTGAAGCACCTAGCTATACTGTGCCCAATGCTGACAGATCTTCGTGAGGTGCATTTAAATGAATTCAAAACACAATCTGAGGAACCCGATGATTGGTGGGATAACGCAACAGCAGGTCATAATATCAAGCTCTCTTGCAACCTCATCAACTTCTTTGATGAAGCCCTAAAGTCAGTACCCAACTGAAGGACGCCAACATCTGAAAGTTCCGCCCTCTTGGTGGATGCTCTTCTCCAGTAACTGTGTTACCATAAAAAATGTGTTACCCTAAATTAAAACACTCACTGTTAAATCCAAATAAGAATACCCACGGCGGAAATAGATGAAGTAGAATTTATTTCTTTTTTTCTTCCTTTCGGAAATGTAACAAAAACATGATATGAAAATATCAAGTTGAAGTTTTACAATAAAATAAAAAAAAAAAAAAAAAAACAACCTACTGTCCCAGCACCAAGGTCAAACAGTGCATCAGCAACCCAACTCAATGAACCTGGCAGCATGGCTCCTGTTTGGACATCTCAATTTACCACAGAGGTGTATGGACATCCTAAAGGAATCTAGGAAACCAAACACAAGGCACTGTTACTTTGACAAGTGGAAGAGATTCGTTATCTGGTGCCAGAGTAGACAAATCAACCCAGTTGATTGCACCCCTTCCACTATTGTTACATACATGCTCCACCTGCTAGACGCAGGATTAGTTTTTAACTCACTGAAAGTACACCTGGCAGCCCTGTCGGCATACACCACTTCCCATAACAAGGTCTCGTGGTGGAAAGTACCAGTAGTTAAAGCCTTCATGGAAGGAGTAAAGGGACTTCACCCTCCTATTTCAAACCCACCACCAGGGTGGGACCTTAATGTGGTGCTATCTAAGCTCATGGGACCCCCTTTCGAGCCCATGCATAAAAGCAGTCTCAAACACCTGACTTATAAAACAGCCTTCTTAGTAGCTATTACTTCTATAAGAAGGGTCAGTGAAATTCAGGCTCTGTCAGTGCAGGACCCCTTCTTTACTGTCCATAAAGACAAACTGGTGATCCTTTGCAGTGTTCCATTCCTGTGGTGTTGTCTTTCTTGCTTTCTTTAGCCAACAGGGGCCTTCAAGTGAGTACCATCAAGGGTTACCGGGTGGCGCTGTCTATCTACAAGCGCTCGTCTGAAGAATGTTCTTACTTTAAGATTCCTTTGATTTACCAATTTCTTAAAGGACTAATCAAATCCCAAACTGGCACCCTTTCCAGGTGCCGGTTTGGGATTTGAATTTGATTTTGAAATTTCTAATAGGTGCACCATTTGAACCTCTTCACTCTTGTCTTTTGAGATTATTGTCCTTCAGGACCGTGTTCTTGGTTGCGGTTACTTCCGCTCGCAGAGTGAGTGAATTGCAGGCACTTTCATCTAAGCCGCCCTTTACTTTGTTCCACAAGGATAGGGTTGTACTGAGGGTACGTCCTTCCTTTGGTTACATGTAATAATGTCGCCACAAAAATCTCGCCATGCAAAAATATCGCAGAAAAATTGCAGTTTTTGTGGCGACATTATTGCATGGAACATGCGGGGGACACCTTTGCAACCCCCGATTTTGAAATTTTTTTTTTTTTTTTTTTTTTTTTTTTTTTTTTGCCCCTGTCCCCATATATATATGGTCACCCATATAATATTGCCACAACCTTTTCCCGGCGATATTATTTACGGCGACCATATATATGGGGATAATATTACCTGATACCGCTACTTTGTATGACCCGCAAGGAGGTGACATGGTGGCCGAGTTAATTGAGGTGGTGGTTGAAACTCTGTGATGCTGGCAGCTATAATTTCCTAAGGTTTCAATCACGCTAACAAGGAGACTTAAATGCTGATTCTAGGCTGAACCCATGTTAGGGAGAATTCTCTGTTTAGGCTGAATTTCCTAACCTAGTGAGTCCCCCAGCAGCTTTGCTGGATTTTTGGGGTTCATTTTTTTCTCCTGCCAAGAGTGAGACTCTTTTACCCTCACTCTTGGGCATGATTTGAGTGTGTTTCTTTGAATCTAGATGTGTTTAATGGGCTATGGGGTCTTTTACTCCATAGGGCTTCATGTGTTTTTGTGATGTGTGTTACACAGCACCCTCAGTGCAGTAACACAGGGATGTCATAGTGACCCCCCAATATAGACTCCATACCCTGGGACTGACTACTGTCTCCCAGGGCATGTAAGGTCACCTTTGACTTTACTAGTCTCAAATTCTGAACAGAACCAGTACAAACCATCATATTGTGGACGTACTGGGCGGGGCAATTCGATTGCCCCGGGGTCTGTTAGTCGAGGGGGCACGTCTCCGTCCCCCCTGATGGAGTTTTGGCTGGTGGCAGTGGATACTACTTTTTATATTCGACCGCGAATATATCTCTATGGGATTTCCCATTGTTCGAGGCTACCAACTTTAATTATTTAATTCCTATAGCCTCGAACATACCGCCGGTTTATTTATTTTAATTCTCCGGTTGGTATTTTTTGCCAGTACTCGGTTCTAAAATGGCGTTTGTGTTCGCTTCTGTGACTCCAACCCAAGTTGAGCCCTTTGTTCCACTTTTTGGCGGGTTTCTCCACAGAAGCCCTCCAAAGCGGTGCCACTCTGTCTGGGGTACTTAGGATGTGTGGAGGGGGATTTAGGCACCCTGGACTGAGTTGCCTAGGCAACTCAAGTCGCACTCTGTCCTGATTGGCCCAAGTGGTGAGCCGGCCGGCTCACCACTTAGCATGTTTGAGTAACAGCTAGGCTGAGTGAATGGGGGTTTTCTGCATGAAAGCAGGGCTTTGGGGACTGGAACTTTAGAAGTCGCCACAGGACCTAAGAATCTGACGAGGGAGAAGCTGAGCCGACCTGCTAAAACGACACCACCGGTGGAGCCCTGCTGGACCGTCTCACCACTTTTCCCAACGACAGAGGAGATCCCCAGCCCGGAGAGTCTTCTTCCTTCGACTGGTGGGGATAACCAGTCTGCTTCCTGGAGCATCTCGTGGCCGCCTTGCCTGTGCCAAGCACCCCGGCAACCGGGATACCACGTTTTACCACTACCGCGAATCAAAGGGTAGTACCTTTAACCGGAAAACTCTGCGGCTGGTTTCTTCCCTGGCAGTGCAACTACCTTCATCTTAAATCCACGTCGAGATCGTCTCTTCCTCTGGACGACGCCGCAACTTGCATCCGCTGCCAGGAGCAACTGCCCCCGCTGGAGGATCCTTTCCACATAAGGTACCGTGTTCCGCCTGGCTTCCCTTGCAACCGACTGTACGGGGTAGATTTAGCCCCCGGCTTGCGAACCTGGGTTAGCCTGGGACACCCTGGCTAAACTTTTCTGAGCCTAACTAAAACCTTTCTGAACTCCCTGCAAGACTTTTTAAGCCTGTTGTCATTGTGTGATCTTGGGTGCATTTGTGCCCTGGTCTCTCCAAGAGTGGGCCCGGCCTATGGACTTTGGCTCACAAGTAACTTTTGACTTTCCTGCCTTGCTTAAGAGTTCCTAAAGAGTAGTGTGGTGTATTTTCCTACATTCTGCCTTTTTCCCTCCCTTTTCGTTAACTTATTAGAGTGCCATCTATAGTTAAGCGTTCACCTCTGTCTGGAAATAAGTGGTGTTAACTAAGACTTGTCTGATAAGGAATAAGGGATGTATATATAATAATAGTAACTGTGTTGAGAGTGATTTACAATAATAGTGTTGGAGTGTTTCAATCAGTGTGTTTTTAAATAAATAATTGTATACCTTGATACCAAAGCTCTGGTCAGTGTTTGCTTGTGCTATTGTATCTGAGTACCTATTGTGTATACTTTGCATACTGCCTAACTCTTCTTGAAGGAAGTCTGACTGCTCAGCCACAGCTACCAAGTGAATCTGTGTGGTACAGACTGCTACCAAGTGGGTTTACTGCCAAACACCTGTAGTCTTAAATCTTTTGCAGTGGTCCCAGAGGGGACTGCACAGGTTTCTGCCTAACAACCCACAGTATAATGTTGGGGAGGGACAGACTTGTGTTGTGAACTCAGGGGAAAGGCCATGGAGGGGAGCACTTGCTGAGTTTGAGCTTATGCCTGTGGTGGCCAAGGGGGGGTCAAACAAAGTACGTGGTCCAAAGGCCAATATAACAGCTATGTTGACTTTATTTTTATTAACCCCCCATTTGGCCAGTTGTAACCCGAACCTCTGACTAGGTCTACAGGAGCTAGCGATCATTTCATGTTACTTATGAACTGCATAGGACCGCATGTACCGTCTGTAGATATATTGATCTGTAATCCCAATGTTAATATTCGGCGCTGGTTAGCTGGTAACATCGGAAAATTCAATTTGACTTTGGGGCGATGTGGCTATTCTGAAGGGGAAATTTTGGCGAAATGCAAGGGCAACTTGAGGAAATTGCAGGCTCTTTGGAAATCTTCAGTCCTTATCCCATGCACAAGAAGGGCACCGTGTAACCAACCATCTAATTATAGGCTTCTGGCAATGTTGGATTCCAGCTCCATGATATTTGCTGGTGTGCTATCCACATGGGTCAGGGAGAAGGGTCTGTTAAACTTCTACCAGGCGGGCTTCAGGAAGGGTTGTGGAACCACTCGCGCAATATGGACTTTGCTAACCCCGATTTCGGACCCACAGTGCTATTCGGGAGCAGTGTTATATATATATATATATGCTTCGTCGATTATTCTGCATCATTTGATAGTGTAATAAGAGGAAAAAAATCTAAGAAAAGCTGGCACGATAGCATAGATCCATTCCTCCTGTACTTTATCAAAGCACTGTATAGTGACACCCAGGTCAGGGTTAGGCTGTGCCAAGAAGGGGAGCTGTGTGGACCGTTGAACGCCGAGCGGGTGCTATAGCTGGGATGCCCTCTGGCTTCCCTGCTTTTTAATTTGTATATATCTGAGCTCCCCTTAGTGTTGAGGGTGGTTAATAATCATCCGCCATGGTATGGCAGGGAAGTAATTTCTTGCCTGTCATATGCAGATGAGTGATTCTGAACCGCAAACCTATGGGCCTGCAGAGATCTTCCAATGCTCTTTGTCTTTGCAAAATAATGATTGTTAGGCAGAATCCTGTGCAGTTCGCTTAGGGAGCACTACAGAAGATTAAAACTACAGGTATATGCAAGAAAATCCCCTTTGGTATCACTCTGTACCACAAAGATTTAGTTGGTAGCTGTGGCTAAGCAGTCAGACTTCTCTCAAGAGGGAGATGAGCAGTATTCAGGGTTTACACATCAGGGCTACAGTACTATGGAACAAGGAAGCACTGACCAAAGCTTTGTATCAAAAAGAATATATATTTCTGATGTTTGTTACTCTGCTTAGAATCACATGCTGTGCATAGGTCCGACATCCAGTGGTCACTGCGGAGTATTGCATTTTGTTTTTCGTAGTCGAAAAGGGACGTCGACAAGGCGTGTCTGAAATACTATCCCTATAGTGACGTGTGTTGTACCCACAATCCCTCACGCGTCGAGGTCCCTCTGATTGTTTTTTTCCGCCCAGCTACTGGTCGCCTTTACGCGGAGCTCCTCGAGAGACATTGCAGATTTCATCTCCTCGACCTTTGGTCGTTTTCCTATTTAATTATAACACATCGACCCCTCCCTCGATGCAGTTGTGAAGCTGTCTCCGCCGAGCAAGATCTTCGACGGAGGGGACGAGCGGAGGAGATCCTTCGGCGTTGCCGAACACGTGGCCTGACCTCGCAGGCCCAATACAGTAGGGAGAGTGGGGTCGTGGGACATCTCTGGTTCTTTTCTGAGAATGCCTTTCCTTTTCCCCTTCCTTTCCCTTCGGGTCGTTATCACGATTTATTGCCTCGGCTATGGAGAGGACACCCTTTAGGTTTTGCCCGCTTTGCAAGGGCAAGTTTACTTGGAAGGACAAGCATTCACGGTGTAACCGCTGCTTGCCCCTCGATCACAAAGAGGAGGGTTGCACGGCTTGTCGGCTTCTTAAGCCAAAGACTCTAAAAGACTGTAGGGTCAAGAGGTGGGCGGCCTACGCTATGTCGAAGGCCGATTCTTCACCCGCCGCTGCTACCACCGACAGTGACGAGGAACGTGATAACACGACCTCCGCTACGGAAGTCGTACACCCCTCTAAAGAGCGCTCGCGCTCTTCGTCGTCTGTCCCCGGCCCCGACTGGCTCGGCTCACGCCCTGCTTATGGGGATGAACACCCCGGCGACACTGACGCACACGATACCACACATAAGCACACAACCCATGGCTCTTCTTCGTCAAAGATGAAGAAAGCATCAGCGCCCAAGGAGACGCAGGTTCCACCGGCGGCCTCCTCAGACCGTTCAGGTTCGAAGCCCCTCTCGCAGCCGCGACCAGCGACTGGGCTTTTGCCAAATAAGGGCGCCGCCCCCAAACCATCGGCCGGCGCGCACCAGCAGAGAGCGCACGCCGCCGTAGAACGATCGACACCCGTAACGTCGAAACCACAGCCCTCCGCTGACAAACGAGTCACAGAGAGCTTGGCGAGGATCGTTGTAGCCGACGCCCAGAAGCGTATGCCGAAAGACACGTCGAGCGCTACGCAAAGGTCGAAAGACACGCCGAAAAAGCCCGAAGAAAGACAGGGACTACCCCCTTCAGTCGGGGGACCCCCAGCACACCGGAAGGCTTTTCGGAAGGCGACGGGACACTTTCCTCGACGTTGTGGGAGAGGTCGAGCCGTTTTCAGCTAGATGACACTAATTTTCCCCCGCTAGACCGCTCAGGGGTACCCCATGAAACGGCTACATCTCTGCATGGAGAGAATGGAGAGGTTTATGAAGACCCAAAACCCTCCTACTCCCAAGAGAACAAGAGAAGGGCCTCAGGAGGACCCCAGGGCCAAATATCCGAGACTATTCAATCCCCAGCAGGACACAGCCTCAGATTTCCATAATGTGTATGACCTCACTGGTGAGGAACAATACTTGGAGGAGGAGGATGAATTTGTGGATGATGAAGAGTGACAGAACCAGGAGGAAGGTCTGGAAGACAGCCCAGACATGGTAGGAGAAGGCTTCGGAGAAAATCCAGAAGAAGGACCTTCTCATCCCTGGCAATCCCCATCATTATATTCGGGCACTGATGTCCTGAACCTAAATCCTCCTGACAATTCACCTGTTAGAAACACGTCTCCCATTGACGATCAGCCCACATTTAATGCCCTGTTGCGCAGAGCAGCAGCACATTTCGAACTGGACACTGGGGAGATCTCTCCTGAAATAGACTTTGTGGAAAGAGTAATTAAGGAGAAACCCCCGGTCAGCCAGACCATTCCCCTCCTCGCTTCAGTGAAGAGAAGAATCATCCCTTCGCTATCCACACCCGCACTAATCAGAGGAGTTAATCCAAGAATTGAAAAACTTTTCACTCCTTCACCCTCAGACCCGCTGTACATCAGGGGACATTCCATTCCGGATTCCCTTGTAGTAACTAATACAAGGAAGAGGGCAGGGGTACCGCTGTCCACCAGCGAGGCACCACCTGACAAGGAGGGCAAGAGGTTATATGCCCTTGCAAAGAGAGTCACATCCTCGGCT
Source organism: Ambystoma mexicanum (assembly GCF_040938575.1). NCBI lineage: Eukaryota > Metazoa > Chordata > Amphibia > Caudata > Ambystomatidae > Ambystoma > Ambystoma mexicanum. The sequence continues at coordinate 412,325,217 of NC_090934.1, read as the reverse complement.
GCCTTTTCGGCAAGAATTGCGAACAACAATTCTTTGCTAGCTAGCTACGCGGACGCGCAGTGGGCCAAACTGCGTAAAGACGCCGAAGAAGCGCCGGAACCACTACGTACACGCCTGCTATCAACTATTGGCGAAGGAACCCAGGTCAACCAGAGTATTGTAAAGAACTCTCTGGATGCTGAAGAGACTGCGGGACATTCCCTGGTTCAGGGAATACTCCTAAAACGCCATGTATGGCTGCGCAACTCAGGGTTCAAACCGGAGACACAGGCGTCTTTAATAAATAAACCTGTTGAAGACTCAAACCTCTTCGGGAAAGCGGTGGATGAGGCTCTGGAGATGGCTAAAAAAGAGTTCGATACTATCAAAACTCTTGACCAGATCTCTAAGCCCACTACCAGATGCGGCTATGGCAACAAACGCTTTTTTCATGGCCAACGCCAACAGCAGAATCAGCAGCAACAGTACCCTGCCACCAATTACCAGACCAATAGTGGGCAGTACAGCCAAAGAGGTCGGGGGTCCACCCCCAGAGGCTCCCAAGCCCCCAACAACACCAAGTGATGCGAAGATTCGCGTCCCCTCCCATGCAACACCGGTCGGGGGCCGGATAACATCCTTTCTTCCAGCATGGGAGGGAATAACGTCAGACCGCTGGGTACTTTCCACCGTAGCCCACGGATACTGCATCGAATTCAACAGTTCCCCAACATATAGACCCCCGAGGGGACGACGCATGACACCGGAACACCTTGCCATCCTTCTCCAAGAAGTACAACTACTGCTGGAAAAAGGAGCCATAGAGGTCGTGCCTCTATCTCAGGTAACGGAAGGTATTTATTCAGTGTACTTCCTTGTACCCAAAAAGGATCTAACCATGCGCCCTGTATTAGATCTGCGCCCAGCGAACAAGTTTATCAAACCCCAGAAGTTTCGTATGGTGACCTTACAGGAAGTGATCCCACTGCTATCACAGGGAGATTACATGACAACATTGGACATGAAAGATGCATACTTTCATATTTTAATGTTGCCAGCGCACAGAAGATACCTCAGGTTCATGATAGAGGGCAAACACTACCAGTTCAGAGTGCTACCCTTCGGCATAGCATCGGCACCAAGGGTATTCACGAAGGTACTGGCAGTGGCAGCGGCCCACGTGCGCAGGTTGTCCATCCCAGTTTACCCTTACCTCGACGACTGGCTCATAACAGGGGATTCTTACGAAACATGCTTCTCCAATACCCAAAAGACTGTAGACCTTTTGTTCCAGCTGGGCTTCTCCATCAACGAAAAGAAGTCCAGCCTAGACCCCAGCCAAATCAAACAATTCCTAGGGGCTCTAATTCAAAAAAAGGACGGCCTCGTCTTCCCCTCCAACGAGAGGGTCCAAAACATGCTGTTTCAGATACTTCAATATGTGACTGGTCGAGAGGTGACGGTACGCAAAGCAATGCGCTTGCTAGGCATGATGGCGTCGTGTATTTTTTTGGTACCTCACGCGCACCTGCGCATGCGCCCTATGCAAGAGTGGCTCAACAGCCAGTGGTGTCAGGCCAGCGGACTATGGGACGATCTAGTGGTGGTCTCGTAGGCCTTGGTTCTCTCGCTACGGTGGTGGACAAAGGAAAACCTGGAAAGAGGGAAACCCTTTGCCACACCCGCGGCGGAAGCCACTCTGACCACAGACGCATCCCTCACAGGATGGGGGGCTCACCTATCCCATCAGACTGCTCACGGAGTGTGGACTCCGAACGTAGCATCCAAACACATAAATCTACTGGAGCTACTAGCTGTGTTCAAGGCGCTAAAAGCCTTCCAGGAACACCTACAAGGCAAGACTGTGTTGGTCCTTACAGACAGCACCACAGCCATGTACTACATCAACAAGCAGGGGGGCACCCACTCTCCAGGACTGTCCAAACTGGCCCAAAATATATGGAAGTGGGCTCTCAAACAAAACATGTTCCTACTGTCACAACATGTACCAGGGGAACTCAATCTGCTGGCAGACAAACTCAGCAGAGATTTCCCCCTGCCCGAAGAGTATGAATGGCGACTGCACGAAGACATCGTCTTCGACGTCTTCACACAATGGGGATTCCCAGAAATAGACCTATTCGCAACCCTGGAGAACTCACAATGCCCAAGTTACGCCTCCAGATACCCCCAGAACCAATCCAAGGGGAACGGTCTGTCGATGCAATGGTCAGGAAAATTTGTTTACGCTTTTCCCCCCGACTCCCCTTCTCAACAAGGTGGTGCACAAGATGCACCAGGAACAAGTGACCATGATACTGGTGGCCCCAATGTGGGCCCGACAGCCATGGTTCGCTCACTTGATGGAGATGTCTCTATCTCCCCCAGTGAAACTCCCCTGCCCGTACAACATGCTGTCACAAGACAAGGGCAGGACTCTGCATCCATGCCCCCAGAACATGAACTTAGCAGCTTGGCTCCTGAGATCATAGAATTCGGACATCTACAGCTCCGCAGAGATGCATGGACATCCTCAGGGAAGCCAGAAAACCTAACACTCGCCACTGCTATTCTAGCAAGTGGAAGAGATTTGTCATCTGGTGCAGAGGAAAAAGCATCAACCCGATTGGGAGAGCAGTCACACATATTGTTCTATACCTGACCCACTTATTGGATTCAGGTCTAGTGTTCAATTCCATTAAAGTCCACCTGGCGGCACTTTCTGCATACACCACTTCCCAACTCCAGGTGTCGTGGTGGAAGATCCCTGTTATAAAGACCTTCATGGAGGGAATAAAGAGAATACACCCCCCGATAGCTGACCCAGCTCCCGGATGGGACCTTAACGTGGTACTTACCAGACTCATGGGCTCACCTTTCGAACCCATGCACAAAGCATCTCTTAAAGACCTCACTCTTAAGACTGCTTTTTTAATAGCTATCACCTCCATCAGGAGAGTAAGTGAACTACAGGCTCTTTCTGTTCTAGACCCCTTCGTTACAGTTCACAGAGATAAGGTGGTTCTACGCACGCACCCAAGGTTTGCTCCGAAATTCATCTCGAAATTCCACGTAGACCAGTCTATAGAACTGCCCACGTTTTTTCAAAATCCTTCCAACTTGGGAGAAAAAACTCTGCACACACTAGATGTGCGCAGAGCGGTCATGTTCTACATGGAAAGAACCAGACCACTGAGGAAGACTAATCAGTTCTTCGTCTCGGTGGCAGCAGGAAGAGAAGGGGATGCAGTTTCAAAGTCCACTATTTCTAGATGGATTGTTCAATGCATCACTCTCTGCTATACTCTTGCTAAGAGAGAACTGCCCTTTAAGCCTAGAGCACACTCTACTCGAGGCACGGGGGCGTCCATAGCATTCATTGCAAATGTTCCCCTTGAGTCCATCTGCAAAGCGGCTACCTGGAGTTCTGTGCACACCTTTACAAAACACTACTGTCTAGATGCACACTCTAGATCTGACTCCCAGGTGGGACAGGCAGTATTAAGACATCTTTTCTCTACTGTTCCTTCTCATAACCCACCGCCAACTCCGGGTACTGCTCGCTAGTCTATGCACAGCATGTGATTCTAAGCAGATTAACAAACATCAGAAGACAATGCATTACTTACCGTAACAGCATTTCTGATGGTTGTATCTGCTTAGATTCACATGCGCCCACCCTTCCTCCCCGCTCGGATGGAAGGAACATAGACTTCCTTTTATATCTCTCTTTTCTGTACTCGCGTCTAGAAGGCTCCCTCAGGGCAGAAAAATACAAACAGAGGGACCTCGACGCGTGAGGGTTTGTGGGTACAACGCACGTCACTATAGGGATAGTATTTCAGACACGCCTTGTCGATGTCCCTTTTCGACTACGAAAAACAAAATGCAATACTCCGGAGTGACCACTGGATGTCGGACCTATGCACAGCATGTGAATCTAAGCAGATACAACCATCAGAAATGCTTTTACCGTAAGTAATGCATTGTCATATATATATATATATATATATATATATATATATATATTTTTTTTTTTTTACACACTCTGATGTTCACACACAAATCACTATTAAAGCAAGTTAAATCAGTCAAGAAAAGTATACACAACTCCCTATTTAAATTGTAGACAAGTTTGAGCAACAGTGAAAACTGAGCAAAACGGCACAGTGAAAACCAAGCAGAAATGGCACTCTATAAATTTCTCAAAAGGGAGGTAAAGGACAAGTTATACAGGTTTAGACTCTAGAACACATCAGCAATACTTCCCAAGTAGATTGTGAACACGTTAGTCAAGGTAGTACTTTGTATAAGCAATACTGAGGTGAAAACCGAGCAAAATGGCACTTCACAAGTTTAAAAAGAGGGAAGGAAAAGGTGGTTATAAGAGTTGGGTGCACCAAAACATTTCTAGGTGAGAAGCAGTCTAGAGAAGGCAGTTGTAACAGATTTAGCCAATAGTCAATAGGCCTGTGTCATGATCTCTGCTTCCAAAAGGTCAGGGTTTTCCCAACTCCCTTGGAAGCAGATCCATAACCCAGGTTCCGAGTGCCAACCAGTCCCAATTGGGACCTTTTGGACCCAGTCCTGGCGCCAGTGGCACCAGGCTCATAAATATGCCCAGTCCCAGCGCTGGAAGCGCCGGGCTCATAATGCTTGGGTGGACTTACCTGCAGCAGACCATGCTGCTTACTTGCCTGCCAGTTGAGCCTCTGATCCTCTTCTGTTTGGAACTACTTTTCCTGTTGGGTGGGGCAGGAGCCACTCCCTAGATTCAGAACACTGGAACTCTTCTGGAAAGCAGGAACTCTTTTCTTACCTAGGCGTGGCTGTGGAAGGAGACACTAAGCACTACAGGAGGCTATTTAAACCACACCCGATGGATGAATCTTGCTTTGCGTTATTCTGCATCCTCTGCAGCAGAACGCTCATCGTGTCTTCTGCATCTGATCCTGGGCCTAAGGAAAAAGGCTTACCATCCTGAATCCAGTCTTCAGCAACACCTATAAAGACAAGAAAGAACAGGTTAGCATTACGGTCTTCAGTGACAGCTCTTCACTTACCTGGTCCATCGGCTGTCACCAACGCCTCGCGCTGCATTCCGGCATCTGAAAGACAAAGGCTTACCTACTCTTCGTGCGCTCCGGAGGTCTTCACACTGCATTCCGGCATCTGAAAGACAAAAGCTTACCAACTCTTCGCACGCTCCGGAGGCCTTCGGCGCTGCATCCCGCATCTGAAAGACAAAACAAGGTGCGTTTAAAGACATTGGGGAACTTTAATACTCATGTGCCATTACTCCTTTCCACATCTAACCCAGTGGGTATTCCGGCACCCTGCAGCCGCTCCGAACTTGTACCTGCAAAATAAAAAGACAGTTAGAGCGCATCGTGAAGCAGGCAACAAGCGCTTACTTACGTGCTTCCAGGCGCTTCTATTCATCACACGGGCTCCATCTTCAACTCACTTCAGCCCGTCATCCGCCATCACCGGAACCCTGCAAAACAAGAAACATCATTACTAAAGACTTTAAAGACATTAGAATTACTCGAAACTTGCAGTTCGTGCAGTAAACGACAGACAGCAGTCCAGGTAAGCGTTCACTTACCTAAGGTGAGAGCGTTAACCTTTGGGGTTCTACAGGAGAAGAGAAAGGGAAGAAGAGAGAGACATTCAATAACCCAGTTCCTTAATCCCATATTTTCTATCTGCAGACATCTTACCCTTCGAATCAGACATACAGTGCACAGAGGTCCAGCCCAAAGAGCCAGCCGTGTGTTACACATCACCTTTGAAGATACGGTATACGCCCAGTCAAGACCGGCGCCTCTACGGGAATCAGGTGAGCGTTACAACCTGTGCCAGAGTCGGTGGTACAAGGCAATGTGCCCAGGATCAAACTGTTTCAGTAGCTGCAGCCAAGTCTTTAACGATTTGAAAAGGCGGTTGCAGAGGGTGAAAGACAATTTTAGATGATAGGGTCGGCCAACCCAGTAGGTAAGTAAAGGATTGAAAACACCTTTAGTGATAACCAACGAAACGGGAGGCCTGGCAGAACAATGTACGTTAAAAGTGGAAGAGGCTCCTGCGGTGGCGGTAGTTCCTGGCAGTTCCTACAGATCGGGTGATCCAGCAGAAGAAGAGAGACTCTCGTCGTGGAGGAAAGTTCGAGTTACTGCACTGCCCAGGGATGAAACCAGCCGAGGTGCTGCCGACACAAATAAAAGGTACGTTCCTTTAAATCACAGTCGTGGTGGACAGGTGCCTGGCTATCCGGTCTCCGAGTGCAGGGCACTGGCGATTCGACCAAGGCAGGCCCTGGAAGGCGATTGGTGAACTGGTTGGCCCCACCAGCTCAAGGGAAGAAGACTCTTGGAGAGGAAGATCTTCTCAAGTCGTTGGAGAAAATTGGTGAGGATCTGCAGCAGGGCTTCATCGGTGGTTCAGTCGTTGCAGATGTCTTCAGCTTCTCTCCTCTTTGGTTTCTTAGTTCCAGTGGCGACGTCTTGTCCTCCCGTCCTCAGGACCCTGCTTTTATGCAGCAAGACCCTCATTCATAAAGCCTAGCTGTCACTCACACAGTGGGGTGGCTCTCCTGGTGGGAGACCCCCCAGCCTATCAGGGCAGAGTGCGACTTGGGTTGCATAGGCAACCATGTCCAGGTTGCCTAGAACCCCTCCCACACATCCTGCCTACCCCAGACTCAGTGGCGCCGAGAGGAGGGCTTCTGTGCAGAAGCCCGCCAAAAGGACCAACAAAGTATCCCTGACCTCTGGCAAAAAAAAAACACTGGATTAAAGTTAATATTAAAATAAACCGGCGGTATGTTAGAGGCTGTCAGTAAAAGTGGTAGCCTCGAACAATGGGAAAATCCCATAGGAAAATATTTGCGGTCGAATATTTATGGTAGTAACCACTGCCACCAGCCAGAAACTTTTGAGAGAGGGACTATACAGTACCCCCTTGAAAATGAACAATAGGGAAAAACTATTAAACCTTTCCAGTACTTCCTTTTTAAGATGGGTTGTACTGATTCAGTTCATAACTGACTAGTAAAGTCAATGGGGACTTTACATGCCCTGCGAGACAGTAGTCAGTACCAGGGTATGGAGTATGTTTGGGGGTCGCTGCGACAACCCTGTGGTACGGCCCGGAGGGGCTGTGTACCACACATGTTAAAAAGATGATTCCTATGAGGGTGAGAAAAACCCTATAGACCATAAGCACACAAGATAGCCTTTTCTGCCTGTAGTCTCCGATCCGCATCCTCCGAGTCCCGGCACCAATGAAGGAAAAGCCACCCAGTGGTAGCTTTTGTTTACTACAGCTGGCTGGCTTTTCCTTCATTAGTGCCGCAAAAGCAAGCACAGGCGGGCAGCCATTTCACAAAATGGATGCGTCCATGTGCTTGCTTTTTCAATTTTTGAGCTTGAATTGCTCAAAAATTTTACATAGGGACTTCGAAAAAGAAAAACGTCAATCGTTTTTTTTTTATGTTGCCTATCTATTTTTGAAATACAAATTTTTGGGCGAACCATTCCTTTAAGAAGCCTCGGCTAAGCCCTACTTCTACGAAGGACTCCCTACGCTAGAAAACAACAAAACGGGTGCTCATCAGGATGTCACAAAATCAGGCAACCTACACTAGAACTTACACTAACCTACCAACTACCCTATCGCTATATAAAGAAAGAAAGGGATTCTAGGCTTTAGCTTCGGATAGGGTTACTCCCTCTTGGTTAACTTAGTGCTGGCTGGTTTTCTGACCCCCACTCAGAGTTCTTACGGTTTGTTCCAGCTTTTAGCTTCGTAGATACATTCAGAACAAAGCAATGTCTCTCAGAACTTGTGCAGCTACCCGACAAGGGCAAGCTAATTTATCCCTGCTCCTGGAATATAGTCTCCTTAGGTGATTAGATTGGTGTGGCCAACAAGAACGAAAGTTTGTTTTTTTGCCCCTCCTAGGTTGTGTACAGTTCCTTTACTCTCTTTCCGCTGCGTGTCCGTGCAAGCCAGCGTTTCCTGCTGTCCACCGATTTTCCACTCCTTGATGGTCATCCCAGGAATGGAAAGCAACACTCCTTTGGTCCTAGTTTTCAGAAACCAAGCCGTCCACTACAAAGGGGCCCTTTCCAACTCCCATATAACTAACAAATACGGTGCATTTCGGCATGAAGGGAGGTGCAATGGAATCCCTTCTTTGGCATCTATTGTCCCAAAAGGGCGGGTGACCCCCAGTGGTATCCCACTTGCACTTTCCTTTAGGGAGGGTATTATGTGTTTGGCTCACCTAGCAAGTCCCTGTTAGGCAGAAGTATATGCAGTACCCTTTGGGAACACCACACACAATTAAGACTACAAGTGACAGTACAAATTCACCTTTGGTACAACCCTGTACTACACAGTTAAAGTGGTAGCGATGGCTGAGCAGCCAGACTTATCTCAAGAGTAAGTGAGCAGCATCAAATAGTTACACAAAGGACAGCAATTACTATGATTCAGGGAAACACTGATTCAAGGTTTTCAAGTAAAAGTATATACATTTATTTCACTCTTCAGTTGTATAACATTACACTATTATAAGCAGGTTAAAAATCACACTCTTAATACACCACACCACTCCCAATAAGTTCCAGACAAGTTAAGCTCACAAATTGAAGTGGGAGCAAAATGACACTCTAGCAATTTAAAAGGGAGGGAAAAACAAAGTTAATAGGCATTGAACCGCACCAACAGGAAGTACTCAGGGCAATTGAGCAATAGGAACTACAGTGATAGAATCAGGTAGAAAATACATAGGGCCAAAGTCAATGGGTCAAGTCTTTTGCTCAAGATCATACAGTTCAGGGTAGTTTGCGGTAAAGTCGTGCCACGGATTCCGGACGAGGTTGGTTGGCAGAAAAGTTAGTTGAAAAAGAAGAGAAGGACAAGCCCTCGTTTGGAGAAAGATTTCAAACACTTTCACCGCTGCTGAACGAAACAAACAACCAGATTTGCACAGTACCTTGAAACGGAGAGGAAGCTGTAGCTGAGGCGGACGTTCCTGGTAGTTCCTGCAGGCTCACGGTTCCTGAAGCGACAGTCAGACTGACAAGACGTAGGAAGACCGGAGGGTCCTGCGCTACCCAGGGAAGAAACCAACAGCAGAGCAAAGCAACAAATAAAAGGTGCACTCCTTAAAACCCAAGCAGGGTACGACCTTCCCGGCTATCTGGCCCACTGTAGCTCTGTACAGCGAATTCGACCAGAGGAGGGGTCCTGGCATGTAGTTTGGGCAAACTGGTTGGTCCCACCAGCTCAAGGGAAGAAGTTTCCTGCAGGATCTTCTCTGTCATCGGATTCTGAAGATTCGGACCTGCAGCAGGGCTTCACCGGGAAGTTCAGTCATTGTAGGGGTCCTCTTCCATCAGCTCCTCGTTGGTTCTTTCAGTCCAGTGGCGACTCTGCATTTCCAGTCCCAGAGACCTGCTATTTATGCAGTTTTCCCCAATTCATACACCCTGGCTGTCGATCACACAGCAGGGTGGCTGTCCTGGCAAGGACAGTCACCTAGCCAATCAAACAGGAGTGCGACTTGGGTTACCAAGGGAACCCATGGCAGGGGTCCTAAGACCCCTCCATCACATCCTGCCTACCCAGACTTTCAGGCGCCTTAAGGAGGGCTTCTGTACAGAAGCCCGCGAAAAGACAGCGAACAAAGGGACCAAACCTGGTTTGGCGCGCAGAGTAAAACATGAGAAAGACTGTTACAAAAAGAAATGGAGAATAAACCCAGCTGGAACCATAATAAAATATATATATGGTCAAGCAGGTTTATGTTTGAGGTTGATGTAATAGCCTAAACCAATACCATGGTTATTTAAGATAACCGCGGCATAAAAAATAGGGTAGTTACCACTGCCCCCAGCCAAGTCTTGATGTAAAAGGAGCGAAACAATGCTCCAAGAGACACAGACAAAAAGGGATAAGGATTAACCCTTTCCAATACTCAACGTAAGATGGGGTGTACTGGGTCTATGGTTAAAATGACTAAAATAAAGTTAATGGCAACTTTACCTTTTCTGGGGGACAGTAGTCAGTCCCAGAATAATGGAGTCAGTGGGAAGTCTCAAAGACAACCCTGTGTCACTGCACTGAAGGTGCTGTGGAACACGCATGAAAAATATGAGGCCATGGAGTAGGTGAGGCTCCAGTGCCCAAGATCACACAAAAAGTAAAAAAACACACAGAAAATCACATGTAAGAGTGGGAAAAGGCTCACACTCTTACCAGGTGAAAAAAATAAACCCTAGAAATCCAGCAAAGCTGCTGAGGGACGCATTAGTTAAGGGAAATCAGCCATTTATTAGAATTCTCCCTAACAGTCCCAAAGAGGGTGGCTCCACCTTAGGGAGAAGGAAAGAATTCCCGGGTTTCGTCACAATAGGTTTAATATTTCTTTAAATAGGTAACACAGTAACGTAACAGTACCAGAGTGTATGCACGATGCATCCTTCTCCTTGCCTCCTCACCATCCGGCCAACGTTCTGATATGATATGGCATTTGTAACGCGCCTTTGCACAAGTGTTTCAAACGTTGATGTTGCAGCCTTCACTCTGTCTCCTCCACCACTCTTGTGGAATCTTGCCCTCCCTGTGCTTGCTCTTATTGCTCTTCTTCTTTTTCTTCTTGCTCCTATTACTTGGAACTCCTTCCCCTCGTTACACATCAATGTATTCAAAAGTAAATTGAAAGCCCACCTCCACAGTTTGAGCCATCTTCTTAATTTGTTTTTATAAACCATTATTTTTGGTTATTTTAAAACAATTGCAAACCAAAATACAGAACTGCGCCAGATGGTCCCCGATTCCCCCCTCCTCCCAGTATGACTATTGATATTCCTGTCAAGCATGCGTCCATATTGCAATTAGTGTTCGGTGGTTGTATACAAACAGTGGGTTCCGGACCCATAGTGCATGGCTCGGGGTTGGTATCAAAGGGTTCAGTCAGGTGTCACCAAAAGGTGGCTGATATAGCGCCCCCAAAATGTTTGGTGGTCTTGCATGTAGGGTAGAGTTTTAATGAAGCTGAATTCCATGTCGTGGCAATATGTTACATCTTGTAACCATAGTCGTGTTGTGGGGGCCGTCCTTTAACCCAGGCCATTGCAATGCATTGTCTTGCCAGAACAAGCAGAAGGCCAGCTAGTTTTCTCACTGAGGGTTGTAAGCTTCTAGTGCACCCTAGCAGTGCCACTTTGGGACTTATTTCAAGTTGTTCGCCTATTATTGCTGATGTCTTGTTCAGCACCTCTGTCCAGAATCGTTCAATGTTCGGGCATTCCCAGGCCAAATGCAGGAATCCTGCCGGGGTTGCTCCACACCTTTCGTAGACGGCCACAATCGAAGGATGTTGTCTGTGCAGTCTGGCTGATGTATGATACACCTGATGGATAAAGTTGAAATGTGTCAGTTTACATCTCGAGTTTAAGGACACTTTCTGCGTTTGCCATAATATGTGCGACCAGTCTTTGTCTTCAATCGTGTCCGTCCCCTAGTCCTCTTTCCCATCTCAGTTTCGGGTTGGGAGGTGGCTAGTGGTGATGAGCAGTAGGTCTTTGTAAATGTTGGCTAGCAGCCTTCCTTATCCCTGTGCTTGAATCACTCTGTGCAGGAGCAGCCATGTGGTTGGTTGAGCCGGAAATTAAGGGAACAAGGATTGAAGTGTGTGTTTGAGGCGGAAGTCCACACAAATGTCCGGGGGCGGGGGGGTTGGCCCCCCGTTCTCATGTTTGTTGGATCGTCAGGAAGTGACCGTCCACATAGCAGTCTTGAAGTGTGTCAATCTTTAGCTTGTCTGCCCATTGGAGATATACTTTCTCCGACGTGAGGGGAATTCCAGGGATGAATCTGGCTGGGAGGAGGGGGGAGAATCGCACTGATGTTGCTTTTGAATGCAAGCCTTTTCCATATCGTGTACGTGGTTAACACCACGTTTAGAGTTCTTGGTGGGACTCGTTCGCCTATGACGGCAACTCGTAGATGATTGTGAGTTACCATGGCCCGTTCAATTAGGACGTGTGGGCGAACCGGATGGGTGGCATACCAGTGGCTTAGGAATTGTGCTTGTGCAGCTCAGTAATAGCATTCTAGATCAGGCAGAGCCAGACTGCCCTTCGTGATTGGTTGGACAAGGGTCGTGTGGGCCACTCTTGCTTGGGTGCCAGCCCATATCAGCTTGAGCACCAGGCTGCGCAGGCGGTGGAAGAAGTTTTGTGTTAGTACAAATGGTATATTCACAAACAAATATAGAAGTTTGGGCAGGATGAACATTTTTACAATTGCGATCTGGCCCCAGAATGTGAGTGGCAGGCGTCTCCATCTTGAGATTTTGTCTCTGTGGGCTTCTAACACACTCCCGTAGTTATCTCAGAACAAGTCTTCATAATTTCTGGACATTAATATTCCCAACCTAAGGACTCCCATTTGAACTTGAAGTCATCCCTGAACTCCACTGTTTCGAGGGTTAAGGGGAACACGACTGGTTTGTTGTGGTCGATTTTTAGTGCCGAGAAGCCTCCGAACTTGAGCACCTTCCTCATTACCGGGTTCAGGTTTACTGCTGGGTCACTTACGAAGAGAGCCACGTTGTCTGCGTATAGGGATAGGATCAATTTATGGGGTCCTACGATAAGGCCTTTTTCCAGTAGTTTGGCCCTGAGGCCAGCAGCTCCATTGCAAGTGCGAACAGCAAGGCCGACAGGGGACATCCTTGTCTGGTCCCTCTCTTTAGTTTTATAGGTGCTGATTTTGTTTCCCCCAGGGTGATCCTGGTCAAGGGATGTGCGTAGAGGAGTGAGACCAGTTTCAGGAAGTGGCTTCGCTGGCCACATTTACTTAGTACAGCAAAGTGATATGGCCACTCGACCGAGTCAAAGGCCTTTTCTGCGTCTAGCAGGACTGCCACATCCTGATCCGAGGGGGTCTAGTGCTTCCATGATCGCGAAGAGCCGCCTGATTCCGAATGTCGTGCTCTGGCCTGGTATGAATCCCACCTGGTCTGCCAGCACTAGCCCGGGCATCAAAGGGAGCAACCTGTTGGTTAGGATTTTAGCAAGGATTTTGTTGTCAACGTTTATCAGCGGAATCGGCCTATAGGAGGCACATTCTTCAGGAAGTTTCCCAGTTTTATGGAGTAGGATGATGTTGGCTTCGCGCAGAGTGGGAGGCAGGCACCCTTTCTCCAGTGCTTCTTTGTATACTGATCGAAGGATCGTTGCAAGGGTCGGGGCAAATGCCTTGTAGAATTCACCAGTCAGGCCGTCTGTGCCTGGTGATTTAGTCCCTGGTAGTTCTTTTATAATGGCGGATATCTCTTTAGAGTGTGATTGGTTTATTTAAGGATTCCCTAATTTCTCCTTCTAACCAGTATAGTTCGATTTCGTTTCAATATTCTTGGAGGACTTCAGGGTTATTTGGGGTCTTGGAGCTGTATAGGTCTTGGTAAAAGGTACAAAATGTCTCCACTATTTTGCCTTCAGTGTGCACTAGGTTCCCTTGTGGGGTGCGGACACTTTTGACCTATGGGGGTGTCCTGTCTGCCGCCAACAGTCTTGCCAAGAGTACTCCTGGTTTCGGGCTTTTTCCATACTGCCGTACTTGGTGACCACGAGCCATGAACCGGCTCTCACGATTGGCGTTGTTTCTGAACCTGTCTAGCTCTTCCTTAAGGAGCGCTAGGGTTTGAGGGTCTTTTGAGTTGGTGTAGGTCTGCTTGAGTTCTTTCAGACCAGTCTCATTGTTGGTTAGTTCCCTTTGGATGGTTTTCAGGATCCCATTTTCTTTGTCCATGCATATCCCCCTGGTGTAGCACTTTAGCGTCTCCCACAGGATCCCACTCAATGCCACAGAGTCGTTGATGGTAAGGAAGGATCTGATCTCTGTAAAGATCTCCTGTGTGAACACTGGGTCTTGGAGTGCTCCTGACTTGAATTGCCAGCTGGGGCTTTTCTTTGTCGCCAGTGGGGATGCACTCGAGAGTAACTGGGGAATGGTCCGAGAGCATTCTTGGAAAGATCGCATATTCACTCCATTGGAACCGTCCTACGCGGGACACCAAAAGGTAATTCAGTTGTGAGATTGTGCCATGGACCCAGGAGTGGAAGATGTATTCACGGGTGTCGCCGTGGCCGAGTCGCCACACGTCGATCAGGTTGTAGGCTTTGCAGATTTCACAGATTTGAAGACTTGCTTTTGTGGGTGTATTGGTAAAAGAGAGTAATTTGTTGCTTGCGGGATCAAGGGTGGTATTCAGGTCGCCGCCCCAAGTGGTCGTGTCTGTGTCGATACCCGCCAAATGCGTCATCACCCAGTTGAAAGAGTTGGTGCCGTCAGAATTTGAACCATACGAGTTTACCAGAGCGACCTCTGTGCCCTCCAGCACCCCATGGACCAGCAGCGCTTTGCCCTCTTCATCCCATTGCACCGACAGCAGCCTGAACTTCTTGGTCCTGTTGATCAGTATGGCTACCCCTTTGGTATAAGAGGAGAAGGAAGAATAATATCTGTGGCATCCCCATGTTGTGGCCCATCGATTTTCGGAGGACAGGAGGAGGTGGGTCTCTTGAATTAACTCAACAACTATGTTGTGCATCTTGAGGTAATTTATTATCTTTCTCATTTTGGCTGGGTTATTTCCCCCTCTAATGCTCCACGTTACCCGCTTGAATAGTCCAGGAATGTTCTGAGTTAATTCAGGGTATGGTCAACTTTTTTGGGTGCGTGCATGCTTATTTTGGGTATTTAGGTCTGGTAGTGGGGTCTGTCGATGGTGACCGGGTCCACCGTTGGCACGTTCCCTTGAACTATGCCGTTTCCCAACTAACTTGTAGTGGAGTTTCCTTCTTTGTTCCCTTCCCGCGGGCAACCCCGAACTCGCCCGTCGATTGTTCCCTCCCACCCAAACTAATAACTTTGCAACATTTCTGAGCTTGGGGTGCTAGTGCCCAGCCAAGTTCAGTAGCTCCCTTCAGTGTTACATAGTCTGTTTTTCTCCTAGGGGGCCCGGTGTCATGATCACCAGCCAGTTTCCAAATTAAGTCTATGGGTCCTTAGGTTAAACCTTGTTAAAGGTATTGAGAGGTCCTGCTGTTAAGTCAGATTTATACTGAAAGTAATGGAAGTTCATTTCCCTCAATGGCCGCTAGGTTGTGCCATTGAGAAGGCTAACATTACTAGTCTAGTCCTTGACCGATCTCTGTTATAAATAGTCATTTCCTGAGGGGACTCGCGCTTCGCGTTGCTGACTGCCCTGCAGTACGGACGCTTACCGCGGTCGTCACAGAATTCCAGTCACAGCATTTAGCCCCTCCTGTTTTAGCCCCTTGCCTTTTTCTCAGTCTCCGAAGTCTTGCCCTTATCTGTTATTATTCTTTCCTTTCATGTATAACACCCTGTCCCGTTTACGGTTATTTTATTTTACCTGTCACTTGCCCCTTGTCCCTCCTCAGAGATCCTGACTGAAAATTGCTGTTCCTCACGCAAGTACTGTTTCGAGTGTTTTTAGATGATTTTGGGTGGCACTCGTGTGAGGTTGTATCTATTGTCACAGAGGTTGTTGGTTATTCAATAATTACATTTTAATTTGCATTGCCCATAGTGTGCGCATTATCGTTGCTTCGCGCACGCCTTCAATAACGTTTCCTTCTTCTTAGGTCTTGTCACACATTGTTCAGTTTATTCATGACCTTTTTTTTTTCTTTTCTATATTTAGTTTAGGTATTTAGTGAGATAGTGATTATTAGAGCCTTACTCTCCATTCCAATCGCTAATACATGTTAGAAATTATTGCTGCTAACAGCCGCTTCGTATATTAGGCACCATTTGATTATTTTGTTATAATCCCCCTTCAGCTAGGTTCCACATCAGTCATATTATTATAGAGTGCCCTATTGTTTGTTCGCTCCTTCGTCTCCACTCTTCAGGTCATGCGCCCCTGCGTGACGCAGGATGGAGAGCTCACACAATTAAACATTAAGGTGAGCTTTTATCGTTATTGTTACTTCAGTCACCCAAGGGTGTGAGGTTTTCAGAGATAGAGCAGTAGTTAAGAAGGGAATTTGTTCTCTTGTCATTGCTACAGAAATTGCTTCTTGTCAGAAGTTCCAGAGAGTTTTCAAGGGCGTCCCCGCAGAGTTCACAGGTGTGACTTTGGATATTTAATGAAGTGTTGAAGGTGAGTTATCGTAAGAGTTCTTGCGAGCAGGTTTTTTAGTCAGTGCCATGGAGTGTAGGATGCATTGCACTTTTGGAAACTTAAACACTTTGAGAGCTTAGCGGGGTCCTCTCCTATCTTGGTCTTCTCTCGCTGGCCTCGCTTTGTTATTAGGGGATCGGCAACCGGCTTCGTTTAGGAAGCTGCTCATGGCTTCAGTGGAGGTGAAGAACTGTGCATTTCCGGCGTGTTGGATTCGGAGCTTCGACGGGAAGAGCATGGAGTGTTGAATTGGATTGTCTCTCAGACGCTTCTTCACCCCTGCAAAGGATTTTCACGATCTTTGTAATTGAGTTGGCCCGCCAGGATTGGCTGTGGGGGTGGCTCCCGGCACTAGGCAGCTGGCTGGCACCCGGTGCGCTCTCTCGATCACAAGGAGGAGGGACAGGGTGGCCGCTCCGAACAGTTCCTTGCAAATATCTTCAACAAATTCCTTCATCTTCTGCAGGGTTTGTTGCTCCCTCACCCCCACAAGGTGAATGCTGTTGCAGCAGCTTTGTCCCTCCAAGTCCTCGGTCTTGGCAGAGACTGCATTCAGTTGTACTCCGAGCAGAGAGACGCTGGCCGTTAGTGCTGTGCTTCAATCCTCCAGGTCAGACACTCTGCTCCGCTATGTACAGCTTATCACCATGTTTGTCCAGGGATGGTCCACTTTGGAAGATAGGTTATCCCGCTTAGAATCTAGGTTCCCGATGCCGGCTTTGAGGTCCAGTAGTATTTCACAAATGTCTATATCTGGACTAGGGGGAGCGCTGACGTTCTGTTCGCTGCTTGATGGCAGAGGTTTTGGTTGCATGTTGGTACCAGGTGTTCTGTTGACTGGGCCTGTCTCAAAATTCAGTTTCCTTTGCGACTTGTCGTTCTTCCCCATTTTTGGGCATTTGTTATCACGCGGATTTGGGTATCTCAATTGGGGTTTGCTGGCCGTGATATCAATGGACTGACTTTTTTACGCTGGAGAGGGAGCTAGACGGCAGTTTTCAGCAGGCTTCGCAGAGTTTCCACAGCTCCTGAATGGGTGCCCTTGGCCCGATTTGTCAGATTTGTCGCACCGTATGTGTGTGGATTTTCTCCGCTTGAGCCATTTGTTGGTGCATGTGTTGGCTGGTTACCAGGTTCAGGTCCCGTCCAGCACTGCTCAGGTTCTATTATCTGGGTTGTCGGTTCTTGGAGGTGAATCTCTTCCCCACCGGTGGCTGGGTCAAGCCGCCAGGTGTTGTGATCAAGAGGGGGGCAGCTTTGTGGAGGGAAGGAATGCAATTAGTGGAGGCGTCTCGTTGTTTAGGCCATTCCCTACTAGTGGCTCAGTTGGCAACATGGTTGCGAGGTGCCCCTTCTGGCGTTCTTTCTGCTATTTCCCAGTAGAAGGGACAGGAACACCCATGGCCAGAGCACAGGGGGACGCACCCTGGTGCCCTGGTTTTGTGTGGGTGCTGGATTAGCGTGTTGTCTGCACCGCGCAGGAGGATTGCTGGTATTGAGGACAGCAGTTTGATTCAGAGCGTCCCGACTGGGGCTGCAGGGATGGTGTATTCCTGCTGGGGCGGAATTCAGACTGTGCTGTCCGGGGGACTGTTGGTGCGCTTCAATTCTGGGTAGTGCAGTGTAAAGGCATGGGAGGGGCTGGAGGCCTTTGGTTGCTGTCTTGGATGTTTAGGAGTAGGGCTTGTGGCCTCTTGTAGGGCTGCTTCCCCACGCTGTAAGTCAGTGGGGGCGTGCAGTTCTTCAAAGGCCGCCTCGCACAGTCCAGGAGCTCAGGTGACAGGCAGCGAAACCACCCAGAGTCGGAGGCTCCTGGGTCTTCACACTGCCCGGGTTGGTTCATCCCGCAAGCTCGACCGGACCGGTAGAGCAGGCACCGCTGTTGCATGTTTCTGAGAGGAGGGAGCGGGTCAGTGGGCGAGGGCCCGTCTCCATGGCTGATCCATGCTCGGTGGGTTCAGTTCCATGGGATCTGTTGTCTCCCATGCGCGTGGATGCAGAAGATCAGGAGACAGCCTGCATCCCAGTGGCTCGTCAGGCGACGTTGCGTCTTGGCTCCGAGGGGGGTCGTTCAGGACGGCAGCTCCGGCTATGCTCTCCGAGAGGTGGATCACCTTCATGCTCACCGCTGAGGTGCTCGTCTGGTGGCTCACCGGTACCGGTTCCCCATTAGGGCGGCTGCAGGCTTGCGAGGGCCGGCAACGCACTGCCACGCCGCTATTTTACGCGCTGGAGGAAGGTCAGTGCCCTGCTTCTTGTGCAGCACGTTTGCTGTCGCAGCGGGCCATTTCAGGTAATTCAGTCGCTGTCGCCGGTGCGCGGCTGCAGTGTCCCCTGTGACCGTGGCTTCTCAGTTCTCGTATATACTTATACGGCGGGCAGTGTCGGCTGAAGTTTGGTGCCACTGGTTGCTGCGGGCCTCCGCTGGTGTGGGGGCAGGGCTCCCGCACTGGCTCCACTGCTGCAAATTGGATGATGCAGTTTCACTTTCACTTTCGCTTTCATGCCGGTCGTTTTAGAGTCGGTGATTAGGGGGGATTTCACCTTCTGTTTCAGTTGTCCTGGGTGTTAGGCAGAATCCTGGCCAGTGCCCTTAGGGACCACTTGTTAGGCAGAATCCTGTGCAGTGCCCTTAGGGACCACTACACACAATTAAGACTACAGGTGGTGATACAAGTTTTACCTTTGGTAGAAGCCTGTACTACTATGTCAGAGTGGTAGCAGTGGCGGAGGAGCCAGGCTTATCTCAAGAGTATATGAGCAGTAGCAGAGATTACACAAAGGGACCACAATTACTGGGACTCAAGCAAACACTGACTCAAGGTTTCAGGTAGAAAAATATAAGTACATTTATTTTTAAACCATTCGTTATAAACACAACACTTCTATTGAACTTCAATAAAAACCACACGTTAAATATACTACAACTAACCAATTCACTTTGTAGAGTAAGTCTCAAGGTAAGTACCCTGTGTTGGAATGAACCGGTGTTGGGCACAAAACACGTTACCGCGAATACGATTGCGATCACTTTTTGACAGTTCGGTCTACTAAATAAACGTGTATCCGTGACATGAAATGCTACCGGGGCAAAAACACACTTAGCACCTGAGATACCCAAAGGGAGTTGGAGGCAAAAATCACAGGCAATATTTTGGTTAGGCAGGCCGAATCACAGGAGTTCAAAAGTCAAAGGGCCAGAGCCAGGGTCGAAAGACACCGGGGTCAGTTGCCGAAGATCACACGGTCCGACAGTTCACAATTCAACGTAGCCAAGAGTACTTTGATATTGTCAATGTTCGGAAGCAAAAGTTATAAGAAGGAGGGAAGACAAGGGCAAGCCTTGGAAATGAAGAAGAAAGGGATTCACCCAGTTTCCTCAACAGAACATAGTACCTTGTTCCAATTGTGCAGCTGGTGCCCTGGCAGTTTTTCCTGTTGGTTTCCCGCAGACCCACGATTCCTGGAGCTTCGTCGAGAAGGACGTCGTCTGAAGGGGGTCTGCACCACACAGGGATGAGGCCGGCAGCAGCGACACAGAATAAAAGGTGCGCTCCTTAAAAACAGGAGAGGCTCTTCAGGTGGCTATCCGGACCACTACAGCAGTGTGCAGCGATTTCGACCACGGAAGAAGATCCTCTGGCTGTAGAAGATGAGCTGGTTATCCCGAACAAGCTCAAGGGAAGAAGGCTCCGGACTGGATCTTCTCTAAGTCGTTGAAGGGCAGATGGCTCAGGATTGCAGCATGGCTTCACCGGGACGGGGTAGTTGCAGCAGCCGTCGTTCTCTCCGCTTCTCTTTGGTTCCTTGTAGTTCCAGTGGCAACTCTCTGACTTCTAGCCCAAGAGACCTGCCTTTTATGCGAAAAACCCCAATTCACGCAGCCTGGCTGTCAATCACCCAGCAGGGGGGTTGTTCAGCCCGGACAACTACCCTGGCCAATCATGACAAAGTGTGACTTGGGTTTCCTAGGATACCCTGTGCAGGGGGTGACTACACCCCTCCCTCACATTCAGCCCACCTAGACACGCAGGCGCCTTGAGGAGGGCTTCTGGGCAGAAGCCCGCCAAAAGACAGTGAACAAAGAAGGCAAACCTAGTTTGCAGCGCAAAGTAAAACACAAGAAGGACTTTAACAAAAAGAAATGGCGAATAAACCCAACCGGAGCCAAGAGAAAGACGATTTGGTCAAGCGGGTTTATGTTCGAGGCTAATATAATAGCCAAGACCAGTACCACGTTTATCTAATATCTCAGTAGGAAAGTTAGAGTAGATACCACTGCCGCCAGCCAAGTCTAAATGTTAAAAAAGCAAAACAATGCTCTAGGAGGTACAGATAAAAAAGGGATACGAGTTAACCCTTTTCATTTCCCCATGGAAGATGGGGTGTACTGGATCTGTGGTAGATTGATTAAGTAAGTTAATGGTAACTTTACCCTTTTCTGGGGGACAGTAGTCGCCTCAGAAATGAAGTCGAGGGAAGTCTCAAAGACAACCCTATGTCACGGCATTGAAGGTGCTGTGTGACACACAAAAAGAAGGGGGCTACTGAAGTGGTGTACTTCAGAGTCCACAATCACAAAAACAGGTAGAAACACATAGCAAAACCCAGGTAAGAGTGGGGGAAAAGCTCTCACTCTTACCAAATTGAAGAAAATAAACTCCAGATGTCCGGCAAAGCTGCTGGGGGACTCACTAGCCATAAATGAGAATTCTCCCTAACACCAATACACAAGATTAAGACTACATGTGGTAGTACAATTTTACCTTTGGTACAAGCCTGTACTACACAGTTAAAGTAGCGGAGCAGCCAGACTTAACTCACGAGCAAATAAGCAGTAGTAGAGATTACACAAAGGACTACAATTACTGTGACTCAAGCAAACACCGACTCAAAGTTTTTGGTTAAAAAGTAAAAGTACATTTATTTTAAACCATCTGTTCACAAAACACTTCACTTCTATTCATTTAATACCACACTTCAAATACACTACACACAACCAATTCCCCTTGTGCAGAACAATTCAAGGTAAGTACCTTTGGTTTTGACAGACCGGTGTTGTGAAACAAAGATGTTACCGGGGTTGTTACGCGATCACTTTTTGACAGTAATGACAGTTCGGTCTTACCAAAGAGACGCGTACCTGCGAGAAGAAATGTTACCGTAGTCAAACAAACTTAGCACATGAATTAACACAAGAGAATAGGGGATAAAAATCACAGGCAATACTTTTGTCAAGGCAGCTAGAATCACAAGACACTTTTCTAACACGAAGATAAAAGTCAATAGGCCTGCGCCAGTGTCAATGGGACAGGGATCCTGTTGTCGAGAATCACAAGGTTAGCACAGTTCACGATTCGAGATTGCCAGGAGTACTTAGATATTGTCAAAAGGGAGGCAAAAGTTATAAGATGGAAGGAAGATAAGGACAAGCCTTTAGTGAGGAGAAAAGGGTTCACCCCAATTCCTCGAAGTTGGACACAGTACCTTATTCAAAGTGAAGAAGAGCTGGTGCTATGGCAGTTGTTCCTGGTAGTTCCTACAGACTTGCGGTTCCTGTAGCTTCAGTCGTGGGGACAAGAAGGTGGACGTTTGAAGCGATCTGCACTACCCAGGGATCAAGCCTGCAACAGTGACTAAAAGGTCCGCTCCTTTGAAACAGGAGAGGCTTGTCAGTGGTCAGGTGGCTATCCGGACCACTACAGCTGTGTGCAGTGATTTCCAAGAAGAGGATCCTCTGCCTGTGGAAGGTGAGCTGGTTGATCCCAACAGGCTCAAGGGAAGAAGACTCCGGACTGGATCTTCTCTTGTCGTTAAAGGGTAGATAGCTCAGGACTGCAGCAGGGCTTCACCGGGACTCGGTAGTTGCAGCAGCTGTCTTCTTCTCTGCTTCTCTTCGGTTCCTTACAGTTCCAGTGGCGACTCTGACTTCCAGCCCAAGAGTCCTGCCTTTTATGCGAAAATCCCCCATTCACACAGCCTGGCTGCCAATGAAACAGCAGGGGGGTTGTCCAGTTCGGACAACCCCTCCAGCCAATGGATGCAAAGTGCGACTTGGGTTTCCAAGGAAACCCTGTGCAGGGGGTGACTACACCCCTCCCTCTCATTCAGCCCACATAGACACCCAGGCGCCAAAAGGAGGGCTTCTTCAGAGAAGCCCGCCAAAAGACGGTGAACAAAGAAGGCAAACCTGATTTGCAGTGCAAAGTAAAACACAAGAAGGATTTAACAAAAAGAAATGGTGAATAAACCCATCCGGAGCCAAAAGAAAGAGTACTTGGTCAAGCGGGTTTATGTTTGAGGCTAATATTATAGCCTAATTCAGTACCACGTTTATAAAATATAATTGAGGTAGAAAGGTTAGGGTAGGTACCACTGCCACCAGCCAAGTCTAAATGTTAAAAGAGCAAAACAAAGCTCAGAGAGGCACAGACAAAAAGGGATAGGAATTAACCCTTTCCAGTACTCCATGTAAGGTGCAGGTGTACTGGGTCTGCAGTTTCAAATGACTACATAAAGTAAATGGCAACTTTACCTGTTTCTGGGAGACAGTAGTCCGCCCCAGAATAATGGAGTCAGGGGGAAGTCTCAAAGACAACAGGTGCTGTGCAACACACTAAAAAAGGTGGGGCTCATGGAGTGGTGTACACCAGACCCCACAATCACACAAACAGTAGAAATACACATGGCAAAACACGTGTAAGAGTGGGAAAAAGTCTCACAATCTTAACAGGTGGAAAAAATAAACTCCAGAAATCCAGCAAAGCTGCTGGGGGACTCACTAGGCAAGATAAATTAGTCATAGAATGAGAATTCTCCCTAACACTGGGTACCCCAGGCAGGATTTTCAGGAGCTTCACTGGTAGCTCACTTAAGAGCCGCCATCTTGGTTGGGCTCTCTAGCGCCCTCCAGTGAGCCATCTTCTTGATTCACCTCTCCAGCCTTACTACTTGCACCTTCAGAGTGGATCCGGCCCAGCAGACGCAGAAAACCTCCCGCATGCATCGGCATATCATGGCAAGCACTTGGCAATTGCTACGGAAACTGACACAATGCCCACACGGCTGCGCATACCAAGCATGGTGCACCAAAATCGGGCGCAGTGGAACCTGCTGACGTCGTACCTCAGGAAAACTCCGGATCTCTGCAATAAGTTGCAGGATGATTAAAATGATTGTGCTTCTCAACCGCTCTGGATCGATTCCACGCCTGACTCGAGTGCTTTTCTTTGGTCTGCTTCTTCTCAGTTTTTCCTTCCAGTATTTGCTGTTTTGCTTCACCCGCTGCTTGGATTGAAGGATTTCTGCTTCTCTGCCTTGACCTTGGAACCTGGATTTTTAAATGTAGTTGGACTGACTTTTTCAATCTGACCTCGGTCTTTCTCCTGAACTGTTGACTGGATTACCCTGTATTGGATCTTATTTTTCTGGGAACCATTTGTTTTGTGGAACATTTGTATTCATCGTTCCTTCTAGTTGGTCTAAGGTGTGGCCTTATTTCTTCTCTCCATATTGCTGCCCTTATTCAGCTATCCTGCATCTGTGGTGAATTCACTAGGTACACCTGCCTGAATACTACATTGCTCAGATACCAATATCAGGGAAAGGGGCGGGTGGTTAAGGGTGACTTGTGCTTACTGTGTTTCTCCCAAAGTAACATCTATATCTTGCTTTACACCCTGGGAGAGAACCAAGCGGTATACCTCTCCATGTCTTTTCATTCAAGCCCTTTGTCCCGGTGTTGTATTCACCAACCCACGAGGACAGAGGGCTTGGGAGGAAAGTAACCCTCTACGGAGACCCTTGTAGGCTAACGTTTTTGTGGGTCAGCACGCTGCTAACCCTGACACCTTCCCTCACCACTAACCGGTCTCTTCCTTCTCCTTTCCTCACTGTTAGGCAGAATTATATGCAGTACTCTTTGGGAACACCACACACAATTAAGACTACAAGTGACAGTAAAAATTCACCTTTGGTACAAGCCTGTACTACACAGTTAAAGTGGTAGCAGTAGCGGAGCAGCCGGACTTATCTGAAGAGTAAGTGAGCAGTATCAGATAGTTACACAAAGGACAGCAATTACTATGATTCAGGCAAACACTGATTCAAGGTTTTCAAGTAAAAGTATATACATTTATTTCACTCTTCAGTTGTATAACATTACACTATTATAAGCAGTTAAAAAATCACTCTTAATACACTACACCACTTCCCTTAAATTCCAGACAAGTTAAGCTCACAAAAATGAAGTGGGAGCAAAATGACACTCCAGCAATTTAAAAGGGAGGGAAAGACAAAGTTATTAGAAATTAAATCAAACCAACAGGTAACTACTCAGGGCAATTGAACAAGAGCAACTACAGTGATAAAATCAGGTAGAAAAGGCTTAAGGCCAAAGTCAATGGATCAAAAGTCTTTTACTCAAGATCACACAGTTCAGAGTAGTTTGTGGTAAAGTTCGTGGCACGGTTTCTGGACGAGGTTGGTTGATAGAAAAGTTATTTCAAAGAAAAGAGAAGGACAAGCCCTCGTATTGGAGAAAGATTTCAAACACTTTCACTGCGGTTGAACAAAACGAGCAACTGGATTTGCACAATACCTTGAAACGGAGAGGAAGCTGTAGCTGAGGCGGACGTTCCTGGTAATTCCTGCAGGCTCGTGGTTCCTGAAGCAACTGTCGGACTGACACGAAGTAGGAAGACTGCTGGGTCCTGCACTACCCAGGGAAGAAACCAGCAGCAGAGCAAAACACATAAAAGGTGCACTCCTTAAAACCCAAGCAGTGTCCGACCTTCCTGGCTATCCGGCCCACTGTAGCTCTGTGCAGCGAATTCGACCAGAGGAGGGGTCCTGGCTTGCTGTTTGGGCAAACTGATTGGTCCCACCAGTTTAATCGAAGAAGTTTCCTGGAGGATCTTCTCTGTCGTTGAATTCTGAAGAATTGGACCTGCAGCAGGGCTTCACCGGCGGTTCAGTCGTTGTAGGGTCCTCTTCCATCAGCTCCTCGTAGTTTCTTTCGTTCCAGTGGCGACTCTGCCTTTCCAGTCCCAGAGACCTGCTTTTTATGCAGTTTTTCCCTATTCATGCAGCCTGGCTGTCAATCACACAGCAGGGTGGCTGTCCTGGCTAGGACAGTCCCCTTAGCCAATCAAACAGGAGAGAGACTTGGGTTACCAAGGGAACCCATGGCAGGGGTCCTTAGATCCCTCCCTCACAGCCTGCCTCCCCAGACTTTCAGGCGCCTTAAGGAGGACTTCTGTGCAGAAGACCGCAAAAAGACGGCGAACAAAGGAATCATCCCCGATTTGGCGGGCAGAGAAAGACACGAGAAAGACTTTAACAAAAAGAAATGGCGAATAAACCCAGCGGGAGCCAAAATAAAATGTATTTGGTCAAGCGGGTTTATGGTTGAGGCTAATATAATAGCCTAAAACAATACCACGTTTATATAAGGTAACCGCGGTAGAAAAGTTAGGGTAGTTGCCACTGCCACCAGCCAAATCTTGATGTAAAGGGAGCGAAACAATGCTCCAAGAGAGACGGACAAAAAGGGGTAAGCAGGAACCCTTTCCTGTACTCCATGTAAGATACACACATAGTAAAACACATGTAAGAGTGGGAAAAAAGGCTCTCACTCTTACCAGGTGAAACGAATAAATCCTAGAAATCCAGCAAAGCTGCTGAGGGACTCATTAGGTAAGGGAAATCAGCCATTTATGAGAATTCTCCCCAACACTTGCCACACTAGCACTTAATAGTTTGAGGTCACAGCTCATGCTTAGCTGGATAGACTGCCTACCCATTGACACCTACTTGTTTTAAATTTGTCCATTGCATTGTTCCTTGCATTTGTCCAATATAACCCTTCTGAAACCCAGTCGCCATGCCAATTGCACTCTTCCCATTATAAGAGGCTCACTGCCTCCTGTTTATCTGCTACACTACCGTTTGTACTGTGATTAAAATAGCTTGTTTCCCTGTATGCATGCATGTATGTATGCAAAGTAATAAAAGGAATACATCTCACCCAGGAATTCTTGGGATGAAGTTCTAGAGCCCCACCAGTGCTGCCCCAGGAGGAGAGGAAGGCTGCAGAGGCAAGGAAAGGGGGGAATGGAGACCCTACATAAGGAGGTTTATGATTTATACAGAAACATTGACTGCATATTTTGGCCATGCGTTGTATGTGTATCTAAAACACTTTGATGCCTTTAAAAAGACTGGAGATGGGTTTGGTTTTGATAATGTGAGAAACCTGAGAGTATTCTCGCTCCTACTCTCCTTGGATCCTCTACCCAAATGGCCAGGGAAAGGCCATCGCCTTTTGATCCTGACCCTGGGGTGGAGAAGCGAGGGAGGATCTCCTGGGTTGAGCGTCCTTGTGGATAGGGAGTGGGATGCCCCTAGGTGGGACATGGTATCCCCTTTTCATAGTAATAGTCAACCTAAACCTCCCCACCCTTGATAGGCTGTTACAAGTCAACTCCCCTCATGACTCCACATGCAACACCGGACAGTACTGAGACAAAGAAGAGGCAACTGAGAGCAATGAAGATTACTCTTCTTCACCACTTAGGTACTGAGATGTGGAAGCTGCATCCAAAACACTGGGAAGGTCAGGCAGGTTAATTAGCCTGACTCACCTGCAGCCTGTTAGAGCCCTGCAGGTGCATAAAAAGAGAGCCCACAGGGAGAAACGGATCAGAGAGCCGTGAAGGAACAGCGAGCCGTGAAGAAGAAGCAGTAGGACCAGCAAGGGGTCCACTCTTCAAGGGACTGCCAAGGCGAGACTCTGGTTGAGACTCTAAGCCGGGATATAGGCTAGTAGAGAGATACTCCTAAGACCCCTCCCCCCCCTCGTTTGAGGCTGGATGCCAAACAAGGACACCAGCAGACCCAGGCCTCACAGAACGCTGTCTGCATTCATCAGAAGCAGCAAAGCAAACAGAGCTCACATCAGCGGTGTTCCCCCCTCGAAGCGGAGTGGAAACTGCTACAGAAGCTGCCGCGAACAGGAGTAGGCCGCTGGTGAGTGTCAGCGGGACACGCAAACACCAGTGACCTCCAGGACGACCCGCAGGCAGCGGGAGCAAACCACTGGTGAGTGTCAGAGAGACATGCAAGCACTGGGGAGCTCGAACAGGACTGCAGGCAAGGGCCCGTCCACCTATTAAATTAACTTTTTGATAACCTAACAGTGCAATAAACCAAGGTATATTGAATACTGACCTATATGAGACTTTGATTTTTGAACATCACATTACAGAGAAACTTCTCAAAGAGATGAACAAATAAAATGAATTATAAACTTTAAAACATCTTTACCTTGAAAGAATACAAGTATGCCTTCCAACTTGAATTTGATTAAGAAACGTAAAAATACTTTTTGAACTCTGGATTGAAACTCAAATCATAGTAAAGCAGTATTGCACAGTGAATTGCATCCTTACAATTAACCACAATTGACGACAGTAAAGACTACAGAAAGCACAAACTTTAATGAATGCGTGAATGCAGTGTGGCAAGCTTCTTGGCAAAGGGTGTAGGATACATTGACATAAGGCAATCCAGGAAAACCCAAAGGATGTAAGATTGCACCCTAAAAGCCGGTAGACCAACACAGCAGAGCCAAGGGTGACTCGGTGCAAATGAGTAAGTGCCAAGGAACGGCTGAGAAGTCCAGGGACACTGGTTTGCAACGTGTGATGGGTGGACCGTGTGGTCTAACAACTGCGCCTAGACCAGCGGATCCTGATTGGTGAGAACTAAAGACATTACGAAACCAGCTCAAGAAAACCATTGCAACACTTTTGAAGAATACTCGTCGTCCTGGGAACACAATCCAGAGACACCTTTTATTCTGGATTGTACTGGAACTATATTGCCTTGAACTCAAGAAGGTAAACGTTGAGAGTTTTATGGAACATTCTTATGGTTGGGGGGGGGGGTTGCTGAGGGAGCTGAGAGAAACAGGGGTGAGCTGGAAGAAGCTCAGAACTTAAGTTAAACACTGTTCCTTTTGAGTTTGACATCCCTACATATTGGTTTAATATAGTTGTGAGGGTAAGGATAGGTTTTGGACACACAGACTTCAAAGTTTAACTCTGAAACAGACTTTCCTTAGATTTATTCCGGTAGGGAAAACCCACATTTGTATAGGGCAAGTTTAGACCTTCAACCATCCTGACATTTCAGTTAAATAAACCTCTTTTGTTTAAACTTGAAGTCTATTGTCTGTGTTCTACTTCATGATGCCTTCACACTAAGCACGATAGTGTACATTGGGAGAACGGTTTGTTTTATCAAAATTGTGCAATACCCCCAAAGGAGACACTAAATTGAGTAATTTACATTCTCTGAAAGCAGATATTTCCTAGTCTGGTAGGGCATGCACTAATTGGAGTTGGAGGGGTGTTGATTCCAATGAGAGTTTTGCATTTTGAACTTTTTTTCTCAAACTGGGTTCTTGCTGGCCTGCAAAATCTGTGCTGATTTTTCAGGCTCGGGTTGTGGTCCATGGGAGTTCTGCATTAATCTCTTCCATTACACATGAATGCAGTGCCCTTGCGAACTACAAAGTAATTCATCTCTTCCTCTGTGGTCAGTGATGGCTCTGTACTAATTCTTGTAATTTACACACTGGTTCTTTTGGGGTATCTTTCAGTTTCTTCTTTTATGCGAGTGTCGCCTAAAGAGAACTGTAATGATAATAGTCATGTCTTTGTCCCCTTCAGGTGTGACCGTGACATCAAGGTCTCCTACTCTGTTTACAACAGACTTTCTCTACTTTTAAAGTCCCTACTTGCCATAACCAGAGTCACACCAGCCTATCGCCTGTCCAGGAAACAGGGCCATGAGTATGTCATCCTCTACAGGTGAGCTCTGTTTGCAAGGTCTACAAATGGCATTCTGTACTGTCTATATGTGGATAAAAGAGCTTTTGTATTTTGTGACTATTCACTCTGTGCCAGTCAGGAGCCCCCTTAAAGCTTTTCCATGTACCCCCCTCTTGTCTTGTCGCCTTGCCTCCCTCTTCTCTAGCCACCTTGGCCCCATGTTCCCGCTCCCGTCCTTGCTGCCCTCTTTTCTCTCCCGTCCTTGCCGCCCTCTTTCTGCTCCCGTCCTTGCCGCCCTCTTTCCGCTCCGGTCCTTGCCGCCCCCTCTTTCCGCTCCGGTCCTTGCCGCCCCCTCTTTCCGCTCCGGTCCTTGCCGCCCCCTCTTTCCGCTCTGGTCCTTGCCGCCCCCTCTTTCCGCTCTGGTCCTTGCCGCCCCCTCTTTCCGCTCTGGTCCTTGCCGCCCCCTCTTTCCGCTCTGGTCCTTGCCGCCCCCTCTTTCCGCTCCCGTCCTTGCCGCCCCCTCTTCCCGCTCCCGTCCTTGCTGCCCCCTCTTCCAACTCCCGTCCTTGCTGCCCCCTCTTTCCGCTCTGGTCCTTGCCGCCCTCTTTCCGCTCTGTTCTGCTCTGGTCCTTGCTGCCCTCTTTCCGCTCTGTTCCTTGCTGCCCTCTTTCCGCTCTGGTCCTTGCCGCTCTCTTTCCGCTCTGGTCCTTGCCGCTCTCTTTCCGCTCTGGTCCTTGCCGCTCTCTTTCCGCTCTGGTCCTTGCCGCTCTCTTTCCGCTCTGGTCCTTGCCGCTCTCTTTCCGCTCTGGTCCTTGCCGCTCTCTTTCCGCTCTGGTCCTTGCCGCTCTCTTTCCGCTCTGGTCCTTGCCGCTCTCTTTCCGCTCTGGTCCTTGCCGCCCTCTTTCCGCTCCCGTCATTGCCTCCCCCACTTCCCGCTCTCGCCTTTTGCCTCTTCCTGCTTGCCTCTCCCGTCCTTTTGCCGTCCCCTCTTCCTACTCCCGTCCTTGCCGTCCCCTCTTCCTGCTCCCGTCCTTGCTGCCCACTTGCCTCTCCCATCTTTCTGCTCCTGTCCTTGCCGCCCTCTTTCTGGTCCGGTCCATGCCGCCCTCTTTACGCTCCCATCTTTTTCTGCTCCCGTCCTTGCCGCCCTCTTCCCGCTCCCTTCATTGGCGCCCTCTTCCCGCTCTTGCCTTTGCCTCTTCCCGCCTTTCCTCTCCCGTTTTTGCCACCCCCTCTTCCCGCTCCCGTCCTTGGTGCCCCCTCTTCCCGCTCCCGTCCTTGGTGCCCCCTCTTCCCGCTCCTGTCCTTGCCGCCCCCTCTTCCCGCTCCCGTCCTTGCCGCCCCCTCTTCCC
Source organism: Ambystoma mexicanum (assembly GCF_040938575.1). Classification (NCBI taxonomy): domain Eukaryota; kingdom Metazoa; phylum Chordata; class Amphibia; order Caudata; family Ambystomatidae; genus Ambystoma; species Ambystoma mexicanum. Next base: position 412,294,816 of record NC_090934.1, on the reverse strand, counting down.
ACCCCTGCCGTCCCCCTTTCCTACTACCATCCGTGCTACCTCCTCTTCCAGCTAACGTCCTTGCCACCTCCTCTTCCCGTCCCGTCCTTTCCAGCCCCTCTTCCCGCTCCCGTCCTTTCCAGCCCCTCTTCCCGCTTCCGTCCTTGCCGGCCCCGCTTCCCTCTCCTGTCCTTGCCGGCCCCTCGTCCCACTCCCGTCCTTGCCGTCCCCTCTTCCTGCTCCTGTCCTTGCTGCCCACTCGCCTCTCCCATCTTTCTATTCCCATTCTTGCCGCCCTCTTGTAGATCCAATATTTGCCTCCCTCACTCTTCTCGCTCACACTGCCCTTTGCCACCCTTACGCTCTCTCCCACGTTTTGGTCGCTAACATGTTCTCCCACCATGCCTTTGCCATGCTTCCTCCCACCCCACACACCCCTTTCCCTGCCCTCTCCTGTTCAGCCCCTGTCCTGCATTCTCTGGTACCACCACACTGTTTCCCTGCTCCCTCCGGCCATGCCACGCCTTTGCCATGTTCTCTCCCACCACACCATGCCCTTGCCCTGCTCTCTCTCACCATGCTTTGCCTTGCTTTCTCCCATCACGCAACGTCTTTCGTATTCCCTCTTCCTTGTGGATTGCTTCTGCTACTTCTCTCCTGTTTTATTCTACTTGTGAGAATGCAACAGAACAGCCTTAGCGGGTGTGAGTATGCATACCCATACCTAGACATTTAGCAGAAGATTATCTTACTGCCAGCTTTGTAGACAGTAGATTCCGCTGGTTGGAAGGCTTAACTGTAAATACCACATGTGTTTTTATAAAAGGAAGATGAGTGTTTGTAGTCAAGTGTTGGATAATTATTTTTCTTCTTCTTAGGGTATACTTTGGAGAGGTACAGCTGAATGGCCTAGGAGAAGGTATGGCTCAAGACTATAGTGTGAATAACTGCTTCTTGACTCACAAGCACTCTGTGAAAGGTGCTGACTTTTACTCTTGAGGGCTACATTGTGAGAGGTGCAGACACTGGGTCTTAATGAAGGGTCGGTGCTGTTTGAGTGGTGTAGACAGTCTCATTTTGAGAACTGAATGCAGTGCAAACACTACCTCTTGACTTATAAGGTACTATCTTGAGGAGCAAAAACTGCCTACTGAATGAAAGGGGGGGCAGTGTGAGCACTGCAGACACTATCTCCTGACTGCGGGATGATGTTAGACAGATGCAGACCCTACCATGTGAGTACCTGTTGTGGTGCAGACATGGCTTCCTGACTGCTGTAAGGAAGGCATGGTATCTCACTGTAAAACAGGCACAAGAGATCACAGTTCAAGGGTGTTCATTGATGTTTATTGAACTTCAACTTGGTTTGAAAAACGCCTATCTAATCCTAAATCTAAAGATGGGAGCAAGCTACAACCATCAAATAATAACGCAGTCCTAGTGCTGTCATGTCAAAATAAAATGGCCTATACTAATGAACCTATTGCCAATCCATATTTCTGATGCTTGTATCTGCTTAGATTCACATGCGCCCACCCTTCATCCCCTTGGAGAGAAGGCGCATGGATGCTTACTAGCTTGTCTAATACATATCTGCTTGGATACAACTGTACTCATGCTACACTTCATGCTACCTCACGTCAGAAAAATAATCTGAGGGCCCTCGCGTGTGAAGGATCATGGGTACAGTGGACTTCACACTAGGGATAGTAGTATTATTGGCACGCCCTGTCGACGTCCCTTTTCAAATTTCACCTATGCACAGCATGTGCATCTAAGCAGATACAAGCATCAGAAATAGGATTACGGTGAGTAATGTATCCCTTATTACTGAGCATTCTGCAATTACATTACCCGCTCGTTTCATTTTTCAGTGTCTAGAAAGCCTAGAATAAATAATTGTATTTTTATACAAGCCTGTCTGAATTGAATTATTGTGTATTATATTGTGTGGACTGATTGAGAGCCTCTGACCCCACTCATACTCTCCAGAGAATAGCCTCAACTGCTCTCCATATTTTTTTTAATTGAGTTTTGGTTCACCTCCAGAATTCTCTGTTCTCCAGCATTGGATCTTTCATGGATTCACATGCTTAGAATATTCCCCGTCGACAGACTGGGAACCCTCGGTAAGCTTATAAAGCCGTTTCCAATAAGAAAACGTTCAACACTTTTGTGTCCTATCTACGTCGTTTTGGGCTGTGCATGCACGCCCACTAGGACGTAGCGGTATAAATGCCCCGCCCCCGCAGCTCCCTTCAGATTTCAACCATCTCCAAAGTAGTGGGAGCACCTCGTGTAGTCTACTATTTGGTTAGGTTGTACTGTTGCAGTTTTTCTCCTGATGTCGGGAAAATCGCTGTTCCGCCCGTGCGCTACGTGCGGGTTGAAGAAGGTGTACGAGGGGGGCGGACATATGGACTGCATATACTGTCTACACCCTCATCATTCGGCAGACAAGTGCGACATATGTAAGGGCTTCTCCCAGAAGACTCTTAAAGATCGGAGTCAAAGACTTGTGGCATGGTTGAACGACGGAGCGGGAGCATACCCGCCTTTGGAGGTGGGCTCCACGCGCAGTGCGGCCTCAGTGTCAAAATCTTCAGGGGCCCCGCGCCGCTCAACGTCGTTGGAACCCCCAGTGAAGAAATTGCGACCGGCGGAGATAGAATCATCGGAAGGCCATTCCAAGGACTCTTCTTCGAAGAAGGCCTCTTCATCCTCATCTTCAGTGAGGAAAGACAAAAAAGAAAAATATAAATCCTCCTCGGGGGATCGTCATAGATCGGCCTCGAGTCGAGATGCAGAGAAACGCAGGTCGAGTTCGGAAAAGGCGGGAACGCCGCATAGGCCTGCATGACCATCACCGTGGTCGACGGTAGGGCAGTCGTCGACTACTTCTTGTTAGGGAGAATTCTCTGTTTAGGCTGAATTTCCTAACCCAGTGAGTCCCCCAGCAGCTTTGCTGGATTTTTGGGGTTTCTTTTTTTCTCCTGCCAAGAGTGAGACTCTTTTACCCTCACTCTTGGGCATGATTTGAGTGTGTTTCTTTGACTCTAGATGTGTTTAATGGGCTATGGGGTCTTTTACCCCATAGGGCTTCATGTGTTTTTGTGATGTGTGTTACACAGCACCCTCAGTGCATTAACACAGGGGTGTCATAGTGACCCCCCAGTATAGACTACTGTCTCCCAGGGCATGTAAAGTCACCATTGACTTTACTAGTCTTAAATTCTGAACAGAACCAGTACAAACCATCATATTGTGGATGTACTGGCTGGGGCAATTCAATTGCCCCGGGGTCTGTTAGTCGAGGGGGCACGTCTCTGTCCCTCCTGATCTAGTTTTGGCTGGTGGCAGTGGATACTACTTTTTATATTCAACCGCAAATATTTCTCTATGGGATTTTCCCATTGTTCGAGGCTACTATCTTTATTTATTTAATTACGATAGCCTCGAACATACCGCCGGTTTATTTAATTAATATTAATTCTCCGGTTGGTATTTTTTGCCAAAACTCTAAAATGGCGTTTGTGTTCTCTTCTGTGACTCCAACCCAAGTCGAGCCCTTTGTTCCACTTTTTGGCGGGCTTGTCCACAGAAGCCCTCCAAAGTGGTGCCACTCTGTCTGGGGTACTTAGGAGGTGTGGAGGGGGATTTAGGCAACCTGGACTGAGTTGCCTAGGCAACTCAAGTCGCACTCCGTCCTGATTGGCCCAAGTGGTGAGCCGGCTGGCTCACCACTTAGCATGTTTGAGTGACAGCTAGGCTGAGTGAATGAGGGTTTTCTGCATAAAAGCAGGGCTTTGGGGACTGGAACTTCAGAAGTCGCCACAGGACCTAAGAATCAGATGAGGGAGAAGCTGAGCCGACCTGCCACGACGACACCACCGGTGGAGCCCTGCTGGACCGTCTCACCACTTTTCCCAACGACAGAGGTGATCTCCCGCTCGGAGAGTCTTCTTCCTTTGACTGGTGGGGATAACCAGTTACACGGTCTTTTCGCCTTCCCGACGTATCTCGTGTCCGCCTTGCCTGTGCCAAGCAGCCCGGCAACCGGGATACCACGTTTTACCACGACCGCAAATTAAAGGGTAATACCTTTAACCGGAAAACTCTGCGGCTGGTTTCTTCCAGGCAGTGCAACGACCTTTATCTTTCCTCCATGTCGAGACCTTCTTTTCCCCTGGACGACGACGAGACTTGCACCCACTGCCAGTACCAACTGCCACCGCTGGAGGATCCTTCCCACTTAAGGTACCGTGTCCCGCCTGGCTTCCCTTGCTACTGACTGTACGGGGTAGATTTAGCCCCCGGCTTTCGAACCTGGGTTAGCCTGGGACACCCTGGCTAAACTTTTCTGAGCCTCTCTAAACTCTATTCGAACTCTCTGCAAGACTTTCTGAGCCTGGGGTAACTGTGTGATCTTGGGCGCATTTGTGCTCTGCTCTCTCTAAGAGTGGGCCCAGCCTATGGACTTTGGCTCACAAGTGACTTTTGCTCTTCTGCCTTGCTAATAGTGTTCCTAAATCCTAGAGTGGTGTACCTTTCCATATTCGGTCTTTTTCCCTCCCTTTTTCATAAACCTATTGGAGTGCCATCTGTAGTTATGATATGATATGCCATTTGTAACGCGCCTATACACAGGTGTTTCAAGGCGCGACGAGGCAGGGAGGGGAGGAACAAGGGGAGACAGACAACGATCCTACTAGGCCAGCTGTCATTCAGATCGCGCAAGTGCAGGGGTGGGGGAGGGGGAAAAGTGCAAGGGGAAGGGGAGGGGGGAAGTGCAGTACAAGGTAAGTGGCGTAAAGTAATAAATAAATAGGGCCAGCTGGTGGCAAGTGCAAGGTAAGTGCAGAACAAGTGCTGGGAAAGGGGGGGGGCTGTAGGGATACATAGACAGTCCCGCAGTGCAGAGGGGTTCCAGTGCATCAGTGCAAGTGGAGAGTGGCTGGGCCCAGGACCGAGGCCGTTAAGAGTGGTCCAGTTGCAGAATCAGTGCAGTTTCAGTAGTTAAGCACTCACCTCTGTATGAAAATAAGTGGTGTTAAATAAGACCTATCTGATAAAGAATAAGGGTTGTATATATTCTAATAGTAACTGTGTTTAGAATATTTTACAATAAGAGTGCTGGAGTGTTTCAAACTGTGTTTTTAAATAAATAATTATATACTTTGACACCAAAGCTCTGGTCAGTGTTTGCTTGTATTATTGTGTCTGAGTACCTATTGTGTATACTCTGCATACTGCCTAACTCTTCTTGAGGGAAGTCTGACTGCTCAGCCACAGCTACCAGGTAAATCTGGGTGGTACAGACTGCTACCAAGTGGGTTTACTGCTAACACCTGTAGTCCTAAATCTTTTGCAGTGTTCCCTAAGGGAACTGCACAGGTTTCTGCCTAACACTTCTCTGCCGCTGACGCAGTTGGCAACCGTTCCTGGACCGCAGACGACGTCGACGACGGAGCCGACTATCGCCTCGTCTACGGAGATCCCGCAGGAGGCCTGGCGTCCAGAGGTATACGATCCAATTTTGCCGGAGACACTTCTGCAGCAAGAGGCCTTGTCGGTGTCCTCGGTAGACGATGTAAGAATAGTTGGCCCTGCAGATCTGGGGTTACAAGTTACCAGGCCTCTCTCCGGGAGCATTCCGGGTTCTACCTCTCTGCTCAATCCACAATCACTTTTGTCATTGGAAGTCTTATCCACGTTGCAAACGTTGCTGAAGACACTGGATGACAGACTACCTCGAACAACTCCGGCCAGGTCGGTCATCGACGCCCCGGGCTCGTCTCATCGGCCACTGCCTTCAAACCCTGCGGCCTTGCCGCCGGATGCATACCTCTTGGCCCCACGTCGCCAGGAAAGGGAGCTGATGGATTCGGACTCGGACATTAGAGCCTCGTCAGTTGTCTTCCTTTTCCCCTCCAGTGATCCAACCTGGGAGTCCGAAGCAGAATTGGAAACCCTGAGGAGCCTGGTTCAGCCGTCTCCCCCAGACGATATTGGGTCATTTCACACCATGATGGCCAGGGCTTGTACAGAATTCGGGCTGGCCCAGGAAGAGGAGAAAAAGGACTGATTTCTTTTCGACCACATGGGGAAAAGGAGAAGGTTGGTGTTTTCAGTCCCCATCCTGGATCATGTGTGGAAGGAAGGATTGCAGACCATGTGCCACCCTTTCTCGGAACCAGCGATAAAGGGTCGTCTAGAGAAGAAATTTAAGGCCCAGGACTCTACTCCCAAGTGCCTTTCCTCCCAACCAACTCCTGACTCAGTGGTATCGGCGACGAGGAAGGCGGGGCCCAGCATAAGTGCAGGACCCCCCCGGAAAGTGATGCCAGTCGACAGGATGCTTTTGGCAAAAAAGTGCTGTCGGTTGCTGCTACCACAGTGAAAGCGGCCAATTCTCTAGCCATAGTTGCCAGATACGGCAGGGAGATGTGGCACCGGCTGGCTCCTATGCTGGAACACCTTCCGGATGAACATCGAAAAGCGGCTATGTTGCTGGTCAGGGAAGGCGAAGAGGCCTCCAATCATGCCATAAACATCGCGGTGGACCTCGCGGAGTCGGGGTTTAAGCAGGTGAATAACGGTGTGGTTCTCCGACGGCAGGCATGGCTAAAATGCACCAACTTCCGACCGGAGGTGCAGTACAAGGTACTGGATATTCTCCAGCATGGGGTCTGGCATGGATTCACATGCTCATGAATATTCCCCGTCGTCAGGCTGGGAATCCTCGGTAAAGAAAAAACCAGTATCAGTTTCGTTTCTGATCTGTCTTTCGTAGTAATAACCAATCACTGGTCTCTGCGTCATACTGACCACAGCCAATGACTGCCCTCTACCTAAGCACCGCCTCTGGCAGCCATCTTCAGATTTTTACCGCACGTTCATGTGTTGGGATCCTCGTGCTATTGCTCTCGAGCGTTAGTGCTATTTTTCGCGCTTTTTCACAAAAAACTTCGATTCTTTCGGTCAAAAGAGCCTCAAGCTCCACCGATCCTACATCCGATCAACGGGGACCCGTGTCGGATTCGTCTGTGCCCCTCAAGGGTGAAGATTTCGTCGAGCTACACTTCGGAGGACTCCAGAAGCTTCTCAGGCCCGGTCTAGGTGGACGAAGCCCTGAAGGGAATGAAAGAGGACTCGACACAGCGCTTTCCTTGGGGGCCCTCCAGAGTGGTCGGAGTTTCCGGTCTTTTCGTCCCTTCAGGGGAGCATCGGGAAATTCCAGATTCTCGGCATCGAGGGACAGATCCTTCAGTAGGCCAGCATACCCCTCCCAGGGATACAGACGAGCCTCGCAAGCGGCTAAACGTCGCCGGGACTACCAGGCCCCCAAGAAGAGAGCAGGTTACTCGTCGTCGACGAGGGATAAGCAGACCAAGGACCAGCAATGACGGGCATCGGAACGTTCTGGGGGGCAGAGTATCATGTTACATCAACGAATGGGAGCAAATAACAACGGGTCAATGGGTGTTGGACACTATAAGATACGGACATTCCCTGCAATTCCAAAGCAACCCTCCGCACATTCCACCGGTGTTTGTAGCTCAATCCCATCTGAGCGTGTTGCAGCAGGAAGTAGCACTTATGCTACAAAAGGGTGCTATAGAATTGGTTCCGTCGTCACAAAGGGGTCAAGGGGTTTATTCCCAATACTTTGTGGTGAAAAAGCCAAACGGAAAGTGGCGTCCCATCCTAGACCTGCGCGAGATAAACAAATCGTTGAAAAGCTTAAAGTTCAAAATGCTCACGCTCCAAGAAGTGATCCGGTCAGCTCAAGAAGGAGATTTTCTGGCATCTCTAGACCTGCAGGACGCGTACTTCCACATACCGATGTGTCGGCGACACAAGAAGTTCCTAAGGTTTGTGGTAGGTCGGACTCACTACCAGTTCCCAGTACTTCCCTTTGGACTGAAATCTTCCCCCAGAACGTTCACGAAATGTTTGGCCCCGGTGGCAGCCTTGCTGAGAAGGCAAGGCCATCATGTATACCCGTATCTCGACGACTGGCTGGTGAGGGGCCCTCCCCTATGTCGATGCACAGAAGTCTGCAGGCCACCATGAACCTCTTACAATGGCTGGTGTTTGCGATAAACTTCGAAAAATCTTAGTTAACAACGTCAAGAAGCTTGGTGTTCCTGGGCGCACAGTTCGAGACCCAGTCAGGGTTAGTGAAACCATCCCTTGACAGGATCACCAAACTCAGTCAATTGGCAGGTCAGTTCAAAATCAATACCACACTGTCAATGAGCAAATATACGTCGATCCTGGGTGCTATGGCGTCCTGCATTCCTCTGGTGGGCAACTGCCGCCTGTTCATGAGGCCAGTGCAACAGTTTCTGGCGGACCGATGGACGCAGGCTCAAGGCCTCTGGTCAGACAAGCTGACCGTCGCCGACGACGATGAGCTCCTATTAGCTCTTCAGTGGTGGAAAAGCATCCAGAATCTATCCAAAGGAGTACCCCTACAGGAGCCGGAGTTTCGTTTAACCATAGTGACGGAGGCGTCCCTAACTGGCTGGGGGGCACACATGGGCACTCTGCAAACACAAGGCCGCTGGTCTCAGAGGGAATCTCTCCTGCACGTCAACGTTCTGGAACTGAGAGCAGTGCGCTGGGCCCTGAGGGCGTTCCTGCCTCACATCAGAAGGTCCACAGTGAGAATTTTGACGGACAACACCACGGAAATGTTTTACTTGAGGAAGCAAGGCGGCACACGATCCAGAACCCTTTCCATCGAGGCTCAAAAGGTGTGGCACTGGGCTCTGAAACACGATATATCCATCGTAGCTCATCACTTTCCAGGAGTAAGGAACGAACAGGCGGACTCGCTCAGCATAAATATGGACCAGATTCACGAGTGGGAAATAGACACCGGTCAATTGTCAAAGGTCTTCGAGAAATGGGGACGGCCTCCGCTGGATCTCTTTGCCACGAAGAGGAACAAGAAGTGTGAGATGTATGCCAGCAGGTGGCCACAGGAAGGTTCGCTGGGAGAAGCTTTCTCCGTCCCATGGACGGACAAGTTCCTCTGCGCCTTCCCTCCGTTTCCTCTGATACGGAGAACTCTGCAGTGTATACGCAGGTACAGGTGCCGAGTCATCCTGGTGGCACCGTGTTGGCCGAGGCAGCCGTGGTTTTCCGACCTGCTTCACCTGTCAACAGATCACCCGATAACGTTCCCGAAGGTTCCCAACCTCCTGTCTCGGGACGAGGGAACAGTGTGGCATCACAATCCAGACAGTCTCAATCTCACAGCTTGGTTCCTGACTTTTCAGAATTTGGTGCCTTGAACATTTCCTCGGACTGTCGGAGGATCTTACAAGCGGCGTGAGCCCCTTCCACCAACAAGTCCTACAGGTGTAAATGGAAAAGATTCTGTGCGTGGTGTCAAGGACAGACGGGAGTACACCCTCTGAGGGTTACTCCGGAACAGCTTCTTCCGTATCTACTACACCTAGCAAAAAGCGGATTGTCCTTTTCATCACTAAAGGTTCACCTGGCGGCCATCTCTAGGTTCACAAGAAGAAGGAAGTCCTCTCCCTTGTTTAGCGACAGGTTAGTGAAACACTTCATGAGAGGTTTGTTCCGGACATTCCCTCTGGTTAAATGTTTTCCACCAACGTGGAGCCTGAATATAGTGCTAGCAGGGTTAATGAAACCACCCTTTGAACCAATGGCCACATCGTCGATGAAGTTCTTGTCATGGAAAGTGGTGTTTCTAATAGCTATAACATCAGCTAGATGGATCTCGAAGTTACGAGCGTTGGTCATAGACCCTCCATACCTCAGATTTTTCAAGGACAAAGTGATTCTGTCAACAAGTCCGCGTTTCATCCCGAAAGTTCCAACAACTTATCATAAGCACTCATCCATTGTCCTGCCCACCTTCTTCGCGACCCCTTCATCGGCTGCGGAAAAGGTCCTACATACCTTGGACGTCAAGAGAGCTCTAAAATTTTACCTTCATCGAACTCAACAACTTCGATCTACGCAGCAACTCTTCGTTGCATATGGCCCTTTGGCGAAAGGGAAGTCAATTTCAAAACGGGGACTGGCCCGATGGGTCTCGTCGACGATTGCCTTCTGTCATTCAAAAGCGGGAAAACCGCGACAAGGACGTCCGAGAGCTCATTCAACCAGGGCGACTTCGTCGTCGACGGCGTTATGGGCAGGGGTACCACTGACGGACATTTGCCAGGCGGCAGCATGGTCAGTGCCTCACACATTTACCTGCTACTACTGCCTCGAACGACAGCATGCGGACGAAATACAAATGGGAAGAGCAGTCTTGCGCCATCTATTTCAATAAGGTAAGCCCCTTTTTCAAGAAGGGTCTATGCTGATTTGGATATATATATATATATATATATATATATATATATATATATATATATATATATATATATATATATATATATATATATATATATATATATATATGGACCAGCACCTAGGATTTTTCTGCAATTTGGCGCGTCCCTACTCAGAGTCGTTTCCTCGAGCGGGATTGCCGCCACTGGGGGCAGATTGTACTGCTTACTGGAGCCCAACAGTACCCGTGAGGAATCATAGCCCGAGAATCCCTGCCTACGCGAACACGTGAAACGTGCCGGAGGACGCGTGGACAGTGGCCGCAGGGTAGGTGTTTATCTTGTGTGCTTTGTAATATTCCTCATTACTCTATTTAGTAGGTATTGTATTGTTTGGGTACTCCGCCCCAGCTCTTCGCCTGTTGCCATTCTATACTGCTGTTGCAATAGTTTGGGCATGCCGTGTTTTCTCCATCTTAGTAGCGCTTTCTTTTCTTGCTCACATTTGTTTTGATGTGTACCGTGTACACTCATCTTAGAAACTTGTTGCAATTTTAGACATTTGTCTGTGTTTTTACAAAGGCAGGGGTTTTTTTCAGTATTACAAACATGCAGGACGCCTGGGCAACATCTCGTCTTGCACAGGCCAAGGATCTCTTCAGTGAAACTCAAGTGATGCCCACTAGTCTTCCCATTGTTGGAGCCAAAAAGAATATTCCAAGTCTCAACCCTGAGATAGTATTGCTCAAAGAAATTGAAAAATTAAGAAAAAAGGAGATTTCTAAATGGTGGGAGGAACACTCTTTACAAAATTACTTGGATGTTGGCCGAATACCGCGAGGATTAAGAATTTTAACTATGCCCTCATTTGAAGATCAAGACCCTGGTATGCTACAGGAATGGGGGGAGGCCAGCAAGGGTTGCTCAGCACACTTTCTTACGATTTTGGTCAAATATGCCATATTGGATCGAGCGAAGGCAATGGAAGAACTTGGGGAAAAAGGAATTAGAACTCAGTAAAGTGACGTCCTCTGAAGAGGGTAAACAACTTCGTGCAAAGATCAATGAAGCACTAATCATTTATGAAGATGACATTAAGCAACGAAAACACCGAAAGTTTATTAGGGACAAATTAGATTACGAAACAGGCAGGATCTTTACGTTTGCCAAAAGATTTGACTCATTACGAAAAAGTCCTATAACTGAGCCCATGGTTGACGGTGATCCTGGCTCAATTTCATCCGAATCAGATGTTTCAGTTTTGGACACTGAGGAGCCCTCCGTCAAATTAAATTTTTTAGACGAGATGCGGCTGCTATGCCAGGATGGAAAGAATCAAAAGCAACATGGAAAGGGTCGAGGAAGAGGGAAAGGAAGAGGAAGGGGACAGAAGACACGAGGAGGAAAACAATTCGGCGAGGCCAGCGTGGGAAACGGCTCAGAAAAACGTCAAGAGAGCAGAGCTACGCGCTCTGGGACCAAAAAATAATTGTTGACAATATGAAGCTGTGCCAAATTATCAACCTCTCCTCCCATGTGTTCACTAAAGCACAAACTTCTGTCCTCTCACTCGGACTCAATTTCTGTCCTACTATAGCATTTGACTATGTCCAAGCGCGCCTTGACCTTGACCAGTTTATTCGAAAGATCAGACTCAAGAAATTCTTTTCATTGAATACCATCGTGCCCAAACCTACTACACCGCGGTTGGGTCGCACTAATCTTCTGATTTCAGATATTCCATCCCTAATGGATCTTGCCTGTCTTGAAGACTCTGATTTTGATCCTTCCAATTCTTGCCTTTCTGATTTCAATATTGACCCGGATTGGGATGTACATACAAAATTGAAGGCTAAATCCAAATTTAATCCCCAGTTCCCCGTCGGTGGATGCATTGAAGCCTTCAATGATCTATGTATTAGCGACTTGAGAAAACTAAGGAGAAGTACCATCAAAAACAAACAAAACCTCACTTCCGCCCAACGTGTGGCCATCAGCGAACTGCAAAGTTTATCAAATATCATCATTAAACCAGCTGATAAGGGGTCTAACATAGTCATTCAAGATCGTATACATTATGTGGCTGAAGCTAATCGTCAACTAAAGGATCGATTGTGCTATTCCCGATTTTCAGAAAATCCGTTTGGTGATATACAATCGGCAGTTACAAATCTTTGTACAAAATGGGTGGATAATGGTCTAATTGATGACGAGTTTGTTAAATTTCTTGTTCCCTCCTTTTTCACTATACCAACTATTTATTTTTTACCAAAAACTCACAAGTCTCTTATCCGTCCACCAGGGAGACCTATTGTCACTCTATGTGGCTCTCTCCTTGAACACATGGCTCAATATGTGGACGAAACACTATTTCCTCTGGTATCAGCTTTGCCTTCCTATTTACGGGATACCAAGGATTTTTTGCAACACATTACAAATACACCTTGGGAGGATGGTTTGATTTTAGCAACCCTTGATGTTGTCTCTCTGTATACCACCATTGACCATCAAATTGGGATGAAAGCATGCAAATTTTTCCTTGATAGCCGTTCATTGAACTTTCATGGCCATAGCTCTATGATTCTTGAAATGTTGTTTTTTTGTTTAACCAACAATGTGTTTCTATTTGAAGGTTCGTTTTACCATCAGGTGAGGGGCACTGCCATGGGGAGTACTTTTGCACCATCCTATGCAAATTTGACAATGGGTTGGTGGGAGGCCACTTTTCTTAGTGACCTACTTGCATCCAGTTTTGCTACGCATATCGTCGCTTGGTGGCGATATATAGATGACGTTTTCGTCATATGGAATGGGACCAAAGTTGAATGGCTATCATTTGTAAAACATATTAATACCAACACATTCAACCTACGTTTTACAGAGTGCAATAGCAAGACTGAGATTATATACTTAGATGTAGTCGTGACCCTTGGAACAACTGGGTTTAAGACTGCACTACACAAAAAACCTTCAAACACTGGTTTACCCTTACATGCAACAAGCTGCCATCCCACGTCATGTAAACGTAGCATTCCATATGGTGTATTTATTCGATATCGTAGAAACTGCACCGATATAGTATCGTTTGACTATCATTGTTCCTTGGCGGCTATAGATTTTATCAAACAAGGCTATGAACGCAGAGTGATAGAAATGGCCTATACTAAAGCTCGCGGATTAAGCAGGAATATTTTATTGTATGGTAACAAACCTGCCAAAACCGCTATAAATGATGAACCACGACTTATAATCACTTTTGATAATGCCTCCAACCATGTCCGCAAATTCATAGAGCAACATTGGCGGGTCCTTATTGTGGACAAAGACCTATGCCCTTTGCTGGCCAATCGTCCTACTATTACCTATAAACGTGTACCCTCACTTAGGGATCAACTGGTTTCCAGCTTTTTACCATCTAATGACACTAATCCCTCTCAGTTGCAATCTCTAATGAAATCTCCTATAGGCTTTACAAAATGCTCAAAATGCAAGGCTTGTGCCCATGCTACTGCATGTAAATTCTTTGTGCATCCGGTCACCAAATGTAAACAACCTATTAAGTACTCGATAAACTGTGACACCGCTTTTGTGGTCTATGTCCTTTCATGCCCTTGCATGAAATGGTATGTGGGAAGCACCACATGCAAATTGAAGCTTAGAATATTACAGCACCTTAGGGCAATTAAAAACCTAGATCCCGCATACCCCATGGCTAAGCACTTTAGATTAGAACATAACAATGACCTTACTTCTCTTAAATTCTTTGCGGTGGCACATGTTCCGATTTACCCGAGAGGTGGAGATCGTACATTAAAACTGAGACAATTGGAGACCCGTTTTATCTTGGACTTTGACACAAAATCCCCCAATGGGCACAATGTTGATGAGGAGCTGTATACGTTTCTAGGTATATAACAATATGTTTACTCGCCATTATGCTTTTCTTAAATTGATCCATTTCCCTCTACTATTTTATCCATGTGTAATCAATTTATGTTTTTTAAATGTGGGTTAATCAACAATCTACAGATTATCACTGTGTATCCTAAACTCGCTGATCGTTCCTTGGCCTGTGTTTCAGTATTAACCTTCCTTTTCCCTTCACCGTGCCTATGATGAGATTGCCATTATGGTTTATAATAGGGATGATGAGGGTAAAGGTAAAGACTAATTCCCCCCTTTATGTTGCTAAATTCACGACCTAAAGGACTTTGGATTGGTAAATAATGTGATATCTTGTGTCCATAGTTCCACCCTGGTTTTTACCTGTCCAGATATGTTTTTACTGGTGCACTTTACATAAGATCTTAGATTCACATATGTCTATTCCGACAATACAGTTAGAAAAGTAATTGTCATCTAAATTTAACTATATTTATGTATTCGAGGCCAGGACAATATAGCTTGCCATTGATGGACCTGCACTTGCACTTTACCTCCTTCTCAAACATGTTTAGGCCAGATACCAAAAATAATTGTTTTTATAATTAATTCTTGACGATTATAATTTTGTGGCATTTTCTTGTTACTTGAACTGTGATTTCCATGTCTATTTTTATATTGCAATCATATTGGATTTTTAACCATATTATATGTGTTTTTATCTTTGCAATTTTGCACAAGGCATAGGCTCCATTCCATCTCAGTAATTAGATGCCATTTCTGCACATTGATGCTGCTAATCTGCGTATTTTGCACAAGGCCAAACCGGAGGTTACTTCTATAAACCACTTACAATGACACAGCCTGACCTGGCCAAAAAACCTTTCTCCCCCCCCCCCCCTTTTCTGATGACACTACATTTTCTCTCTTTTATAATTGGTACCATGATGAATTTATTGCCTTATATAAATGGTTGTCTGTATTTGTATCAGACACTATTTGACGTAAGTTAATGTACTGGATTGTAATTAAATGCCAATCTAGTTTGGCTAGCCAATTATGGAAATGTATGGTGGAAATTACGATATATGACACTTGGCATTTTTAACAATTTTGTGGCATTTGTTCATAAAATATGATCGAGATGTTCGACAATTTTGTTCCTACATGGACTCAAACCGTTTACACAAATCAAATGTTGTTATTAATTATGACCTATTGTATGACAGGCATTTGCTTGTCTTTCCGTTCCAAAATGGCCACTGTTGAATCACCATGTAAATGCACCACCTATCTTTCATAATTGACATAGAAGATGGACTGTACACTTTTAAAACCATGTCCTTTGTCCTTTGTTTGTGTTACGTGATCAAGCGCTCAGTTGAGCGCGAAACGCGTTGTAAGCGGGCCGTGCCTATAGGCGTCCTGCCTCTGTTTGTATATGCTGTTTCCCCAGCCTTTTGTCCTGTGCATTATGCACAGCTTATAACTGATTAAATAAATTTTTCTTCTGTTTCTAATTTATGTGAGCTGCGCTTTTTTTGGACATGGATTCACGGAGAGTGCGGTCCGTCCCCTCTCCTCTTTTTCTTTACATATATATATATATATGTATATATATATGGATGTAAAGGTATGTTTATGTATACTGTTATGGCTTTATATGGATATTGTTCGGTGCAATTACTGTGGCACACTTTAAATTCGAATCTTATGTAAACGTGATTCGCTATATGCAGGATTGGGTGGGTGCCGGATTGCATTCACACCTCCTCCTCCTCCTCCTTTTTTCAGGATCACTGCTGTGCATTCTATTCTAAGCATATGAATCCATGAAAGGTCCAATGCTGGAGAAGGGAATACTTTCTTACCTGTAACTCCATTTCTTCAGCATTGGTGTCTTTCATGGATTCACATGCGCCCGCCGGCCTCCCCTAAATGCAATCTTCTTGTAGTGCTTGGTTTCACCCCATTGTGCTTTGGAGGGGTCGAAATCTGAAGGGAGCCACGAGGGCAGGGCATTTATACTGCTACGTCCTAGTGGGCGTGCGTGCGCGGCCCAAAACGACGTAGATAGGACACAAAAGTGTCAAACGTTTTCCTATTGGAAACGGCTTTATAAGCTTTCCGAGGGTTCCCAGTCTGTCGACGGGGAATATTCTAAGCATGTGAATCCATGAAAGATACCAATGCTGGAGAAATGGAGTTACAGGTAAGAAACTATTCCCTTCACTAAAGCTAGGGTGGCCCCCTAAAATCTGCCCACCAGGCCAGATTCTAGAAATCAATCTGAACAGAGGCGCAGACACCTGTCTTCTGAATGAGGAGGGTTAACACTGTCTGAAAGGTGGCACTGTCACAGACTCTTGTTTGAGGAATGTTGTGAGGTGTAGTCCCTGCATTCTAGGGATTCTGTGAATAGTGATTAGATTGCTTCATGGACTTGAGTGCGCTTCCGAGGCTGCTTTTTGGCCTGAGAAGCAATCCGAGGTGTAGTGTTTGCCAGAGGAACCATTTGGAACCTGCTTTCTTCTAAAACATGTTTCCTTTGACAACTAAACAAGAAGCTGCAAAGGTTACACTGTGTTCAAATGGGAGGGTGTGTTCAAGCATTCCAAAACGAGCACACAAACGGGCACAGACATATCCAAATGCGTTATGAACCAAAGAAGAATAACACAATGATGAGCTGGGGTTGTTGGACCAAACAACTGTGTCTTCTGTTATGGCGAAGGGGTCGGCAGAGGCCTTGATTGCAAATATATCAAAGATCGTAGATTATTTTTGGACTGCACACCAGGGTTTCTGCCAAAGGTTAAATTCAAGGTGGGATATGCCTTCATAATAATAGGGAATGTACTGAACAGATAAATGCAGGGGAGGTTCGTAGGAAAGGGTTCACACAAAGAAACAGGATGCACCGTACCTTTGGTTATTTCTCTGCACCCATTATTCCTGGTTGTTCCCAGTCAAGTGTAAGGTCTGAACATTTCTGCCTTTTACCTCCTGTCGGGCCCTGTTTTATTTTTTTTAACAACTTTTATTTATGTTGGTTACAGCATAACAATCATTATATTCATAATGGGACAACTCCCGTCATTAGCAATGTGCATGAAATATGTTCAACCGCCCTCCTCTGTGGCTCCTATCATGCTCCCCCCCCCATGACTATGGTGCTCTGACGGTTTGGAGATCTATCAAGGTTCTGGGGTCCCAAAAAGTTTGTTACCTGGCGCGGTTGGAAAGTCAATGTTGGGAATTTGATACTCCCAACACTGGAGCCCCACAGTCAGTGAATCTGTGGAGGGCCCCCTCTTTTACTGCTGTGATTTTCTCAGCCACTAGTATTTCCCAGACTTTTATCCACCAGAGGGGCAGTATGGGGCCCTCTTGTGGTTTCCATTTACATACTATTGTGATCTTGGCTGCCAATAGTACCTGTGTCAGCAGTTTAGCAGCGCGTCCTGTCTTGGGGTAGGAGTCCGGGTCTGCTACACCTAGCAGGATCCATCGGCAGCTTGTGTTGGGTGATGTCCTCAATGGCTTGTACAATCTCCCTCCAGAAGGACTGTACCGTTGGGCAACTCCACCACATATGGAAAAAGGATCCCTGTTCACCACAGCGTCTCCAGCAGCTTGGATCTATGGATGGGTTGCAATGGTGTAAGCGGGCTGGGGAGAGCTGTACGGGCTGGCCGTACTAGCGGTGGAGGAGCTTAAGGGCGCATTCTTTGTTTGTGACACATCTGAAGGCCGAGTTGATCCTGGTCCATATCTCCACCCATGTCTGGTTTTCGATGGGGTGTCCCAGGTCTGTCTCCCATCCGGCCATGTATGGGGGGGGTCTGACCTGTAATATATCTTCTTGGAGGAGGCGGTATAGCTTAGTGATCCGCCTTGTTGTGGGCTTTCCTCCAATGCGTGTTCAATGGGGTGCAGGTCTCGGGTCGCCCCTTGGTGAACTGTTGGTTGCGAGATCCGGTGGCGTAGTTGAGCATATGTGAACTCCCTCTCTGATATCTGCAGGCGACCTTTGCATTCTTCGAAGCTGAGCTGAGAGCTGCCCCCATAAAGTTGCGAGAGGGATCGAAGGCCTCCTGCGGTCCATCGGCTGAAGTTCGTCGCCTCCATACCTGAGGAAAAGTTGGGGTTCCAGATGATCGGGGAGAACGGGCCCAAGCCTTTGGGTAGCTTTTTCCTTCGCCTGGCCCATGCCCATGCCTCTAGGGTCGCCCTGGTGGTTAGGAGCATCCGTGGTCCATGGCTCCGGAGGGCACCCGGGATATGCAGTAGGGAGTGCAGCCGTGGCTGTGATTTAGCTTGTTCTATCCGGGCCCATCGTGGGGGCGAGGGGGACTCCTGTTCCGCCCAGGCGGCGGTGCTGGCCAGTTGAGCTGCCAGAAAATAATTTGAGGTTGGGTAGGCCTAGGCCGCCCCATTCAGCTGGCCCTGTCATTACTTTCATTGGTATTCTGGCTTTACCTCCTTTCCAGACAAATTTTGTGAGCTTCTTCTGTAATTTCTCCAGGGCCTGTTTCGGAGGGGGAAACTGGGAGTGTGGAACACAGGTACAGCAGTCTGGGGAGTAAGTTAATTTTGCATGCTGTGATCCACACCCCAATAGGGAGATTTCCTGGCTGTCCCAGCATTGCAGGTCATTCTCCAGCTCCTTCAATAGAGGGGGGTAATTGGCCGCATATAGCTTTTTGGGGTCTGCTGTGAGGCAAATTCCTAGGTAGTCTGAAGAGTCAGAGTAAAAACAAAGAGGTGATGGCTGGAAGGTTTAGAATTAATCTTAACCACTGGCAATGCTCTGTGCAACCCTCCAGACCACCGTTCTTCGCCTGCCAAGCCATTACAGAAGGGAAAGACCATATGCAAATCAGGCTTGGCCCCACCCCAAAAGGGGCAGTCCAGCCCAAACTGCTAGACCACATCCCTTCTGCACGAGACCACAAGCATCCCCAAACATGTTTCGCCCTTGTTGGGGCTCATCAGTGAGGAGTAGCTTGGGTCTCTAGGCCCAGCAGGCACGGGACCCACGTCTGGGCATACCCGTCCCACTCGGGGTGACATAGCAAAAACAAAGAGGTGATGGCTGGAAGGTTTAGAATTAATCTTAACCACTGGCAATGCTCTGTGCAACCCTCCAGACCACCGTTCTTCGCCTGCCAAGCCATTACAGAAGGGAAAGACCATATGCAAATCAGGCTTGGCCCCACCCCAAAAGGGGCAGTCCAGCCCAAACTGCTAGACCACATCCCTTCTGCACGAGACCACAAGCATCCCCAAACATGTTTCGCCCTTGTGGGGCCAAGCCTGATTTGCATATGGCAGGCGAGGAACGGTGGTCTGGAGGGTTGCCCAGAGCATTGCCAGTGGTTAAGATTAAGTCTAAACCTTCCAGCCATCACCTCTTTGTTTTTGCTATGTCACCCCGAGTGGGACGGGTATGCCCAGACGTGGGTCCCGTGCCTGCTGGGCCTGGAGACCCAAGCTACTCCTCACTGATGAGCCCCAACAAGGGCGAAACATGTTTGGGGATGCTTGTGGTCTCGTGCAGAAGGGATGTGGCCTAGCAGTTCGGGCTGGACTGCCCCTTTTGGGGTGGGGCCAAGTCTGATTTGCATATGGTCTTTCCCTTCTGTAATGGCTTGGCAGGCGAGGAACGGTGGTCTGGAGGGTTGCCCAGAGCATTGCCAGTGGTTAAGATTAAGTCTAAACCTTCCAGCCATCACCTCTTTGTTTTTGCTATGTCACCCCGAGTGGGACGGGTATGCCCAGACGTGGGTCCCGTGCCTGCTGGGCCTGGAGACCCAAGCTACTCCTCACTGATGAGCCCCAACAAGGGCGAAACATGTTTGGGGATGCTTGTGGTCTCGTGCAGAAGGGATGTGGCCTAGCAGTTCGGGCTGGACTGCCCCTTTTGGGGTGGGGCCAAGTCTGATTTGCATATGGTCTTTCCCTTCTGTAATGGCTTGGCAGGCGAGGAACGGTGGTCTGGAGGGTTGCCCAGAGCATTGCCAGTGGTTAAGATTAAGTCTAAACCTTCCAGCCATCACCTCTTTGTTTTTGCTATGTCACCCCGAGTGGGACGGGTATGCCCAGACGTGGGTCCCGTGCCTGCTGGGCCTGGAGACCCAAGCTACTCCTCACTGATGAGCCCCAACAAGGGCGAAACATGTTTGGGGATGCTTGTGGTCTCGTGCAGAAGGGATGTGGCCTAGCAGTTCGGGCTGGACTGCCCCTTTTGGGGTGGGGCCAAGTCTGATTTGCATATGGTCTTTCCCTTCTGTAATGGCTTGGCAGGCGAGGAACGGTGGTCTGGAGGGTTGCCCAGAGCATTGCCAGTGGTTAAGATTAAGTCTAAACCTTCCAGCCATCACCTCTTTGTTTTTGCTATGTCACCCCGAGTGGGACGGGTATGCCCAGACGTGGGTCCCGTGCCTGCTGGGCCTGGAGACCCAAGCTACTCCTCACTGATGAGCCCCAACAAGGGCGAAACATGTTTGGGGATGCTTGTGGTCTCGTGCAGAAGGGATGTGGCCTAGCAGTTCGGGCTGGACTGCCCCTTTTGGGGTGGGGCCAAGTCTGATTTGCATATGGTCTTTCCCTTCTGTAATGGCTTGGCAGGCGAGGAACGGTGGTCTGGAGGGTTGCCCAGAGCATTGCCAGTGGTTAAGATTAAGTCTAAACCTTCCAGCCATCACCTCTTTGTTTTTGCTATGAAGAGTCAGAGTTCCATCTCAGTGGGCAGAACGTTTGTAGGGTGGTTCTGAGTGGGTCATCCAGGTTGATGCGCAGTACTTCCACTTTGGAGTAGTTCACCTGGAATCCCGCTACTTGTTCGAATGTCTCCAGTTCGGTAAGAATGGCGGGCAGTGAGGTCTGGCAGTTGGTGATGGAGAGCATCACGTCGTCTGCATATAGCGATATTTTGAACTGCTCCCCGTTTATGTCCAGCCCAGAGATTTTGTCATTAGCTCGTATCCTTTTGGGCGAAAGGTTCCTTGACCAGGGCAAATATCAATGGGGAAATCGGGCAGCCCTGTCTTGTTCCACAGGAGAGCGCAGTGGTCGTAGTGAGTGGGAGCGGTCGGGAGCGGTGCTCTTCTACATTTTTAAATGACCTTTTACGGCTCCTACACTTTTATTTTACAAAGAAACCGTTCCAGAATGGTTTTGTTCTAAAATAAAAGTGTAGGAAGAAGTTGAAACTTGCACTCTCAGTGCACTGCACTGAACGTTCCCTTAAACAGCAGGTGCAAGTGTTTGGGTGTGTGTATTGTGTGTTGAAGGGGACGTGGTGATGGAATTTGCGGGGAGTGGGTGCAGGCCAGCAGGGAACATAGTTCCACTACTTCTTTTCGTACACTTCGACCACTGGGAGAGCGGGACCAGGGTGGAGGTTTTTTGATTAAACCGTAATTATGTTTTCGGGGCTTTGTAGTTTGCCAACAGCATTCTTTGGAATAGGGGGCCAAATCGGAATGCCTCCAATATAAGCCGCATAAAGTTCCAGCCCCCCTGTAGAAGGCTTTGGTGGCATCCAGGGTCAGGACCGCCAAGCCCTTTTGGTCTTGGGTCGCCACTTTGATGACATTAAGTGCTCGGTGGATGTTGTCCGCAATGCTCCTGCCTCTGATGAATCCCGCCTGGTCCTGGTCAATGATAGATGGTAGGACCTGGGCCAGCCTATTCGCCATGACCTTAGAATATGTGTTTGTGTCCACATTCCAAAGTGATTTCGGCCTGTACGATGAGCATTCCGTTGGGTCTTTGCCTGGTTTCAGGCGCATGATTGTGGAAGATTCTTGCATGGATGGGGCTATGGAACCTGTGTCACGGAAGGAGTTGAAAAGCTCGGTCAGTGGGTTCAGAAGCAAGGGGCGATCGAGTTTGTAGAATTTAGGTGGGAATCCGTCCAGCCCTGGGGCCCTGGGACTTAGTGATTTGATGGTTTCTTCTACTTCCTCGGCCGTGATTGGGGCCTCAAGGGCGGATCTGACTGTTTCAGAGAGACGTGGCAGTCTGGCGTCTGCTATGAATTGTTCCTGGAGAGCCTGCGGGCGGGTGGCGGAGGATAGAGTGTTGGCCAGGTGGGCCGCTGCCATTTGGAGTTTAGCTTCTTCTCCATATCGGACTCTGCCCTTTGGGTCTTTCAGGGCGATGTGGTTTCGTCGGCGGGTTCTGGCTAGTTTACACACTAGGTACCTGTTGGCTTTATTGCCATTCACGTAATATGACTGTTTCGTCCTAATCGGGGACTGTGCCATGTCCTCGGCATAATGACCCTCCTGCTTCGTGCAGGCCAGCCTTGCCAGATTGACCGCTTTGGGCGACCATTTTCTTTTCAGGATCGAGTCTGCTTCCGCCATCTTCTGTAGCTGGTCCCTCTTTGCGGCCCGCCTCTTCCTGTATGCGGCTGCCTGAGCTATTAATTCTCCTCTGATTACAGCTTTCATGGCCTCCCATCTCGTAGCTGTAGAGGTGAGGTCAGGGGGGGTTCTCATTGAAATAGCATGTGATCGCTTTGGATATAGCATCGCGGACCACCATGTCATTCAACATCGGCTCGTATAGGGTCCATCGGCGCCTTTCAGGGGGGTTCCGGGTCAAAGACCCTTGCAGTAAGGAGGATTGGGGAGTGGTCAGACAGAGCCCTTGTGCCAATTACCACTTCATCTGTGAACTGAAGGAGTTGTGAGCTTGCTAGGATCAAGTCAATTCGGGATGAAGAGCGGTGGACATGGGAGAAAAAGGAGTATTCTGTTGTGTCCGGATGAAGGACCCTCCAGGTGTCCAACAAGCCCAGATTTCTGAACAGATGGCAAAGGCTCATGGCAATCTTGAAATCCCTGGGTGATGGGGAGCATGTTCTGTCCATCGGGGGTTGGGGACCCCGTTGAAGTCTCCGCCTAGGACCACCTGACCCTCGAGGAAGGGGAGAAGAGATGACTCCAGTTCTGCAAAGGTGGTCTCCTGACCATCGTTTGGCACGTAAACTGCGATCAGTGTGTGAAGCTGGCCATAGAGGTCCCATTTGATCGCTACGAATCTGCCATCTGGGCTCCGCAGGATTCCTTTCTCTTTAAAGGGAGTGCCCCTTGCTAGGAGAATCGATGTGCCTCCTTTTTTGCTGGGTCCTGAAGCCTGGTATTGAGTTGGGAATGCCCGGGATCGTAGACTAAGGAAGTCCTCCGCTAGGAGGTGTGTTTCCTGGAGGAACGCTACCAAAGCTTGGAGGTTCCTGTAGGTGGCGTAGGATTGATTTCTGTTTTACGGGGGAGTTCAGGCCCGAGACATTCAGGGAGATATAGCGTAGCTTAGTATGTGGTGGGGGAGAGGAGTGCTGGTCGTTTTCAGTGGTCAGGCTTGCAGCTGAGGGGGTTAATCAGTCACTGCCAGGAGACTTCCAGAGGAGGGCTGTAGTTCCCTGTTTGCTGTAACCAAGTTTTAACAGTAAACAACCAGGACCAAACGTGGCCTGATAACTTAAAGGGCCGGAAAAGGAGGGCCAACAACCAGGAGGCTGGGGGCCAGGGGGCGTCCCAGCCCGAGAAAAGGGATAAAACCAAAAATTATTCAGTTGGGGACTGAGAGGCCTCCGGCCAGAGTGATTGTCCATCCACTCGGCTGGGGCATTACGTCGGACACCTGGATGCCGAGAGTGCGAGTTCCGGCATGGAGAGACGACGGTTGGTTATATTTTGTGTGCGGCGCGGAGGGGGGGGTTCCCTCCTTTCAGGACTTTTATCCAGCGGCTGTGCTGAGGCTTCGGTGTCGAGCTCCGCATCGCATGTGGTCCGACAGGGAGGTGGAGGAGTCGTCCTCAGGGGTAGAGGGCTCGGCCCCCATGATGCCGCCGGCTTCTTCGAGGGTGTGGATCGCCCTTGTTTGACCCTCAAATGTGAACTGGACCGAGGCCGGTCAGAGCAACCAATATTTGACTTTTCGGTCTTGCAAGAAAGTTGTTAGTGGCTGGAGGGCTACCCGCTGTTGGACTGTGGGGTCGGCCAGGTCTTGGAATAGCTGAATTTTGGCTCCCTGGTTCGTAAGGTCACCTTGTGTGCGGCTTGCCACCATGATTTCTTGTTTTGTGGTGTAAAAGTGGACTCTGGTGATCACCTCAGGGGTGGCGGATGTTGGGGTATTTCTGCGACCTTGTAGTCTATGGGTGCGGTCCAGTAGAAGCAATGATTTATCACAGTCCGGGAGGAAGGTTTGGAAGAGATCCCTGACGTAAGTAGGAAGGGCTCGATCAGATATTGAGGCGGGGACCCCTCTGATGCGAATATTGTTCCTGCGGGCCCTGTTTTCAAGATCTTCCCGCTTGCGATGCATGCTTTCAGAGTTATCCTCCAGAGACTGGAGTTTCCATTGCAGCTCTGCGATCTGTGCCGAATGTTCCATGACTTGGTCTTCTGCGTCCCCAACCCTGTGTTCTACCTCCTGCAGGCGGTTGTCCAGGCCCTCCATCTTTGTCATGACCTCTGCCATACAATTGCGGAATTCCACCTTGATGTCAGCTAGCAGGGATTGGATATCGTCATTTGTGGCCCATTGTCCCTGAGGTCTAGAGGGCGGGGAGGGTTGGGTTGAGTGGGGGTCCTGCTATTTGGGTTTCTCCTTCAGTTTCATTAGGTTCGCTATGTCTGCAGATTTTGGAACTTTGTGTTTGGACATTTTGGTGCCGGGGCCTAGAGGTGTAGTCGTTAGGCTGTTGCTGAAGGAGGTTCACCGGACGGTGGGGGGCAGGTGCTGGCTGGGTGACCCGTCTCCCCCTGGGCAGACCCACAGGTCTTTGCCAAGTGCTCTGAGAAGGCACGGCCCGGACCCGAGAGTTGCTAGGCCTACAGTAGGATGAGGGACCCAGGTGCGGGGGCTACCGCGGTGTCCCGGAGCTTCACCCCTCCTGCTGCAACCTTCCTCCTGCTGCTGGCTGTATAGTGGAGGGGCCAATCGGGTCTGGTGGCAGCCCCGCTAGTGTTGCTGCGGCCGACAGGCTCTGGCTGCTGTGATTTGGCTGGTCTCACCCCCCCGGGTTTGCACCTCCCCATGGCCGCTCCTCCAAGAGATGAGGTCTGTGCCCCGAACCGCAGGATGTGGGCGGGCCAGGGACCCCCATGGCACCCCACCGCTCAGTGGACCGACGACTGGGGAAGGGCTTGTTGCTAGCTGCGATGTGTCGGGGGACGATCAGGTACAGCGGCAACCCCGGCAGGTGTTGGGCCCAGCAGGCCCGTTGCCAAGGGTAAGGCAGGGTGCGGTGCGACCCGGACCTGGATGATGTTGGGTCTGCAGTGGGCTGGAGGTGGGCCGGGGATCTGCCGCAGCCCCTCACGGCCTCGGAAACCAAGGGGAGAGGAGGGGCCCAGTTCCGTCGTCTCACCTCCCTGAGTGCGGCTCTCCTCCTGCCGCCGGCTGTGTAGTGGAGGTGCCAGTCAGGTCCGGCGGAGGCCCCGTTGGCGTCGCTGCGGCTGGCCAGCTTTGGCTGCCGCGATGTTCCCGATCCCACCACCTCGGGCCCGCACCCCTCCTCAGCTACTCCCTCTAAGGCGGGATGAGCCCGGTGCGGGCTGCAGGGCGTCAGAGTCTGTTAGGCCGAATCATATGCAGTACCCTTAGGGAACACTACTTATAATTATGACTACAAGTGATGGTACAATTTCACCTTTGGTACAAGCCTGTACTACACAGTAAAGTGGTAGCGATGGCTGAGCAACCAGACTTCTTTCAAGAGCAAATGAGCAGTAATAGGTATTCCACAAAGGACTACAATCGCTGTGACTCAAACACTGGCTCAAGGTTTCTGGTTAAAAAATAAAGTACATTTATTTTTAAACCATCTGTTCACTAAACACTTCAATTCTATTAAATAAAACCACACTTTAAATATACTACACACAACCAATCCCTCCTGTTCAGGTCAATTCAAGGTAAGTACATTAGGATTCACAGACCGGTGTTTTGAAACAAGACGTTACCGTGGGTTAAAACACGATCACTTTTTGACAGCAATGACAGTTCGATTTTACGAAAATAAAGCGTACCCGCAGGAAGAAATGCACCCGAAGTCAAACTCAAACACACTTAGCACATAGAATTAAAACAAGGGAATAGTGGATAAAAATCATAGGCAATACTTTTGTCAAGGCAATAGAATCAGAGGACGTTTTCTAAGAGGCAGATAAGAGTCAATAGGCCTGCGCCAGTGTCAAATGGAGCAGGGGCTCTGTTGTGGAGGATCACACGGTTAGAATAGTTCAGATTAAAGTTGCCAGGATTACTTGATATTGTCAACGGGAAGCAAAAGTTATAAGACGGAAGGAAGAAAGGACAATCCTTCGGAAAGGAAAAGGGTTCACCCCGATTCCTCAAGGTCGGACGGAGAGAACGACCAAATGGACACAGTACCTTATTCGGATGAAGAAAGCTGGTGCTACGGCAGTCTTTCCTGGTAGTTCCTGCAGACTCACGGTTCCCGAAGCTTCAGTCGTGGGGACAAGGACGACGTCTGGAGCGATCTGCACTACCCCGGCTTGAAGCCAGCAGCAGCAAAGCAACGATGAATAAAAAGTGCGCTCCTTAAAAACAGGAGAGGGCTCTTCTGATGGCTCTCTGGACCACTACAGCTCAGTGCAGCGATTTCGACCTAGAAGAGGATTCTCTGGCTGTAGAAGGTGAGCTGGTTGATCCCACCAGGCTCAAGGGAAGAAGACTCCGGACTGGATCTTCTCTGTCGTTGAAGGGTAGATAGGTCAGGACTGCAGCAGGGCTTCACCAGGATCCTGGAGTTGCAGCAGCCGTCTTCTTCTCCACTTCTCTTCGGTTCTTGTAGTTCCAGTGGCGACTCTGACTTCCAGCCCAAGAGTCCTGCCTTTTATGCCGGAATCCCCCATTCACACAGCCTGACTGTCAATCACACAGCAGGGGGGTTGTCCACCCCGGACAACCACCTCAGCCAATTGACACAAAGTGCGACTTGGGTCTCTAAGGAGACCCTGTGCAGGGGGTTACTAAACCCCTCCCTCACATTCAGTCCACCTAGACACCCAGACGCCAAAGGAGGCTTCTTTGCAGAAGCCTGTCAAAGGACGGCGAACAAGGAACCCAAACCTGGTTTGGCCGAAAAGCAAACAACAAGAAAGACATTTCGAACACGAAATGGCGAAAAACCATGCTAGGACCCACGATAAAAACGATATGGGGTAGCGGGTTTTATGTTCACGTCTGTCACCACAGCCAGACCACTAACACGGGAATCCGTGTAAAAATGATAGTTACCACTGCCACCAGCCATGTCGAGTCGGGAAGGGGGACACAAAGTGCCCCTTGAGTTACAGGACGACAGGGGAAAGGTATTCCCTTCCATTACTCCATTGTAAGATGGCTTGTACAGGATCTGTATTTTAAAAGGACTAGTAAAGCCAATGGGGACTTTGCATGTTTCTGGGCGACAGTAGTCATCACCAGAAATGGAGTTCACTAGGGAAGTCTAAAAGACATCCCTGTGCCACTGCACTAGAGGTGCTGTGTGACACACAAGTAAAAAGATGATACCTAGAGTTGGTGACACTCCATAGCCCATGAGCACAAAAAGTACAACGCACACAAAAAATACACTGTAAGAGTGGGAAAAAGGCTCACACTCTTATCAGATGGAAAAAATAAACCCCAGAAATCCAGTAAAGCTGCTGTGGGACTCACTAGGTAAGGTAAATTAGCCAGAAATGAGAATTCTCCCTAACAGAGTCGATCAGGTACAGTGGTTCACCCCCCGCTGCGGACGATACTGCGGTCTGTGTTGGGACAGGTAGGGTGGGGCGGGTTTCAGTGCTGGGTTGCATGGGCTGCTCTGGCCGACCCCGCCACGTCGGGGTCCACAACCCCCTGCTGCCGCCCTCTTGGGGAGACGTTCCAGGTCCCGGGTCGGTTCTCCTCGAGCCGTGGAATGGGGGCTTCCCCGCTCCGATTTTGGTTCAAATTTAAGCAGCAGCTGCCTCAGAGGTTACGTTGCTCAATCGGGTCCCTCGATGCCAGCATTTAAATTATTTAATGAGCATTTAGTGTCAGAAAGCCGGGTGTCCCACGGAGCTTTCACTGAGGCGTCCACATCGTCGACACCTAAAGCCACGCCCCCAGTGAGCCCTGTTTTGATTTTGCCAATATTGGGTCTTTCTAGACTTAACTGTTCACAGCTTGCTCTTTCCCTCCTCCTCTTGAGTGTACTTCTCATTACTTACCGCTCCTTCTCTCTTCAATAGGTTTCTGCATACCCTCCTCCTGATCTCCCCCTCCAATGCTACCCTTTGCTTATAGCTTCCTCTTTCCTCTTGATGGTCTTTCTCTCCTGGTCTTCCTCCTTTCAACTTCCTCTAACTTTCTTCCTCCTGCTCTTGCCCTTTTATTTCCTTTGTCTGTTCCTAGCTCCTTCCTCTTCTTTGTTTGCTTGATCTAACAGTTTTCAAACTCCCACCTCAGTCTTGGTGTTTGGAACTCTTTTATACTCTGGGCTATCATTTATAATTATAAATTAGGCTTGTTAATTTTTTGATTGGGTACACCTGCAGGGACGCATGGGTTCGACTTTGGGGTTAGTCTATATAATTTAGGCTCTACCCCGGTGTGACTAGTGATCCTCTCCTTGATGATAATCGTCCTTTTGCTCCAAGGGCTGAGTACCTAAATGAAAGGCCTGCCATGTTAGAATCGGACAGGTTCCTCACTTGTCTGGCTATTTTACCAATTTCTTTGATACTGCTGTTTGCCGGCCCAACTGTGCTTTCTGTCTCTGCAAGTCGGGGGTAAGTGGTAGCCTGTGTTTTGCCAGGATTCACCTTGTTGTTTTTTGTTGTCAATACTGTGATCACAGTATTATGGGTGCATTTGCGCCCGAGAACTTGAGGCGAAAACTGTTTCTTTGATTCGTTTTGAGGGGGTATAGGTACCTTTCATTAATAGTGCAGGGGCCGTAAATGGGGGAGAGGCACTTGGGAGATCAACTGTGTAGAATTTTTGGGTCGACATCACTTAGTGAGTTGTCACCCACAGACCCCACTGTCTCGATCCCCACTTCAAGGCCTCTGATATGGGTTACAGTGCCCTGTCCTCTACTTTGGCCTACTTTCATGCCATCACAATCGTATATACTTGGTATGGACACCTGCTTTCTAAGTAATATTTTAAACCCAAATTAAGAATTTAATCGAGACAAGAATCAGCTAAAACATCATTAGACAATGGGAAAGAAATTGTGATCTCTACCAACACTCGTAAAATGAAACAAGATGGTGTGATCAATTCAGTTAAGAGTCAGGATGCGAAGGCTCAGACATGAGGGCTCAAGGATTTGTCTTCTCTGAAGGTTTGGGAGGATAGCTTAGGGGCAATGCGCTTGCCTTGGAACAAGATAATGCGTAGCAACACAGGTTCGATCCCCGGCTCCGCACTTAGAAACCTCTGGGTATTAAGCGTGTTATAAATAACCAATTATTAGTTACTATTATTATTAAGGCCCCCGGAACAATGCCAACTTTCCCTGTATAATGAGGGTAAAGAGAAAAACACGTATTTACAGCAAGAAGAAGCTTTACATTGTGCAAGGCAGGTGAGTGGAGGCCCCTCTGAAGACCCTCAGGGCCTTCTGTGATTTTACTTGATCCCTGTGAGCCCCATGGTCCTGTGTACTGCGCTCCCCTCCTCCCAAGCTCACTTCCTTATTCCTGCCGCCCTAGCCCTCCCCCCCTCCAGTGATTGGCTCTGCCTCCCAGAACCTCGTAGGCCCTACGCCGTCTCTCTCCCCCTGCCTGCACTTTCCATTGTGCAAGGCAGGTCAGTGGAGGCCCCTCTGAAGACCCTCAGGGCCTTCTGTGATTTTACTTGATCCCTGTGAGCCCCCCCCCCGGCCCGTTTACTGCGCTCCCCTTCCCCTCAGCTCACTTCCTTATTCCCGCCTCCGTAGCCCTCCCCCTCCGGTGATTGGCTCCTCACCTGTCTTGAACAAACCCCCCAGGGCAGCCCTCTGCCCCTGCAGCCCTGCGGCTGGGGACGCAGGGGCCACGGGCGGCCCCATGAAGTGTCAGCCGGTGTCCGTAGGATAAGCCAGGGAAGCCAGTGACATTCCGTCAACCATCAACTACAACAACCAGTAAGGTAGGAGTGGCCTGGTTTAGCGGAGAGCTACAACTCTACCCCAGAATCATAGCCATTTAGCAAACCAACGTTAAGCGGTGTGATTAGGCCTCTCTCCCACTATACAGGTCTCTCAAATGTAATAGGGGCTCTATTCCAGGCTGCATGGTGCCATATTCAGATTGCATTGATAGGCCTCTCTCCCACTATACAGCTCTCTCAAATTTAATAGGGGCTCGATCTCCAGGTGGCATGGTGTGATATTCAGATTGCACGGCTAGGCCTCTCTCCAACTATACAGGTCTCCCAAATGTAATGGGGGTTCTGGGTACATATTGCATTGTGTGATATTTAGATTGCTTGATAGGCCTCTCTTCCACTATACAGGGCTCTCAAATGTAATGGGGATCCTGGGTACATATTGAATTGTTGTGATATTTAGATTGCATTGATAGGCCTCTCTCCCACTATACGGGCCTCTCAAATTTGGTAGGAGCCCTGGGTCCATATTGCATCGTGTGATATTTAGATTGCATTGATAGGCCTCCCTCCCACTATACAGGTCTCTCAAGTTTAGTAGGGGTTCTATTTCCGGGCTGCATAGTATGATATTCAGATCTCATCTCATTGATAGACCTTTAGACAGGTCTCAAGTCCCGCTGACCAACTCACTCCTAAAGTGAGACAGAACCCACCAGTGAATTACTGTGGAGTGACACCCCGGTTGGGGGCTCACCCCTCATAAGGCGTAAGTCCTAGCTGCGCCCCTCTAAATCACCCATCAACCAGTAGATATCCCTCTTAAACCCACACTGCTTGTTCACTGCAGTGAACCACATATAGGGGGGACGGACACTAAAGAGAGCAACTGATAACACCCAACTATATAACCCCCGACCACCTCCTTACCCCTCTCTAGAGAGCGACTGTCTAGAGAGGGGTAGGGAGGTGGTCTGGGGTTTTATAGTTGGGTGTTATCAGTTGCTCTCTTTAGTGTCCGTCCCCCTATATGTGGTTCACAGCGACTGTCTAGCGAGTCGGCAACTTCAGCCTGAAGACCACCTACAGACAGAGCCCTAACTGTTAGCAGAAAGCCCTCCACATCCATTACTACACCACAAAACAACCAGACCAAAGCAGAACCAACTGGATATCAGCAAACAAATAAAGACTAAACAACTCTCTATCTTATAATGCCGCACAAACGACCCATTCCGAGGGAAAGAAAAATAGAAGAAAGAACAAATTCTCCGAAACAGCAACAAAGAACCACAACCACAGAACGCACCCCCCGCAATCAGGAACAAGAATCGAACCTACACTGAGAGAATAGACAAATCCCTCTACTTAACTCCTTACCTCGCTGACAACTGGTCACCCGAGCAAACCAACGCAACGCTAGAAGCAACAACATAAAACTGCCCAACGCAAATGCGCAGAAGAAGGATTAACAACACAAGAAACAAAAAACACACAACCAATTTGATAACACCTTACATCACCAAAGCAGAAGAACTTCCAATCGATAACCACAACTCACGGAAGACGAACCCAATGAAGACAAAAACCCAAGGCAGAACCTAGAAGAACTTTTCGAAGACACTGACACCCTAAAACGTACACCTCAACAAGAGATCGACCAGGAAGGAAACCCCATCAGATGATGACCTCAACAAGAAAGTCCAAACCAAACAACACCTCCAAACTCCACTGCAATCTTATAAACATAAGATCCATGTCAAAATACTCAACAGAGATCTTCGACCTACTCGATGACAACGGCTTTGACATCCTGTTCATCACAGAAACATGGCTGGATGACAACTACAAAATCACACTCCAAATCTGCCTTCCAACTAACTTCAAATGCTTTCAAATAAACGGGAAGAACAAAAAAGGAGGAGGCATCGCAATAGCTTTCATAGGATACCTAAAAATAAAAACAGACGAACCGCTCAACATCCTCAACTGCGAAACCATGGTCATACACCTAAAAGCAAGCCCAAAAGCCAACGTCACATTCATCCTGGTGTACAGACCACCGACATATGATGCAACCTTCGTCGACAACTTCATAGAAGCCATCACCAACATAGCCATCAACCACGAACACCTAATCATCCTGGGGGACTTCAACGTCTGGTTTGAAGACAGTCACGCCAACTCCCAAAACTCACTGATTGAACAACTCACTACCATGAAACTACGACAACTAGTCAAAGGGGCAACACACTCGGCAGGACACACCCTCAATGCAATTTTCGCCAAGGAAAAACTCATCACCACAGCACCGCTGATACAAATACTGTGGAGCGACCATCTCATCATCCCATTCGTGATCACTCTGCCTACTCAAGTGTGCATCCAACCTCCTAAACTCACAACCACCACAAAAAGAAACTGGAAACGCATCAAAGAAACCAACCTATTCGAACAACTGGAGTCAACTAAACCCTCAACTACAGAACTAGAGCTGGCTGAACTAGACAGGAAAGCGGAGCTACTACACAAATGGATTGCAGACACAATTGACAAGATCGCCCCAGAAAAACCATTCACCCCATCAAAAAAAGAGCAATGGCAAAATGGTTCCCCCCCACTATTAAACTCCATGAAAAAGGAAAACAAAAAGATGGAACTGGAATGGAGGAAAGAATACAACCCAGGCAAAAAAACACTGTTCCAGAGACAAATCCACGCATACAAGAAGGAAATTCAAAAGGCAAAGAGAAGGCATTATGATGACAGAATCACCAATGCCACCAACACACAAAAAGAAATGTTTAACATCATTAAAGAGATGTGAAACCCACCAGGCTGTGACAACACCCCAACCCCCTCAGAGAAACTATGCAACGACCTGGCAGACCATTTAAAAAAAAAAATCAATGACATCCGACAAACCATACAAAACATACCAACCGACCACAACATAATACCAAGCAAACCTATCACAGAACCTCAGCACAAACTCAAAAACACCCCTGAAATATCAGCAGAGGCATTCTCAATGCTGGTAAAACACAGCAAGAAAGCTGGATTACCCATGGATCCCTGTCCCGCGGACATCTAAAAATCAATCGTCGCACAACACTACAGAAACCTTCTGAACCTATCACTAGCAACAGGAACTGTACCAAGGACCTTCAAATCAGCATATATCAAACCACTTCTGAAAAACACAAATGGCGACGTAGAAGACCTCCAACTACAAACCAATTTCAAACATTCCCTATGCGGCAAAGCTCCTGGAAACCTACGTATATAAACTAACCCAAAAATACGTAGAAAAACACCACCTGCTAAACCAAGCTCAAGTCAGTTTCAGACCCGCAAGAGGAACGGAAACAGCACTACGATCCATCTGTGACGACCTAAAAACCAACACAGACTCAAACACAACCTCAGCCCTCATTCTACTCGACCTCTCTGCAGCCTTCGACACGGTTAGCCATGACACCCTAACCAAAAGACTAGAAGACATAGGCATAACAGACACAGCACTACTCTGGACTAAATCATTCCTAGCAGACAAAACAGAAACCATATGGATTAAACCCTTCAAATCCGCTCCAAAAGTTGACTGTGGAGTGCCACAAGGATCCTCACCATCACCTCACCATCACCACTGTACTTCAACATCTACCAGACTCAGGTTATCAGAATCTTCAAAAAGTACAACATTACATGCTACAGCTACGCAGATGAAGTACGGAAATGGGAACCGCACCATCACCATCTAAGGTAGTAAAAAATCTGGAAGTCCTGATGGACAACACGCTAACCTTAGAACCACAAGTAAACGCAGCAGTCAAGACATGTTTTTTACTCTTCCACACGGCAAGAAGAATCCTACCTTTCCTCTCATTCACACACAAAACACTATTGTCGCCCTCATCATGTCAAGTATCGTCTATGCAAACATCCTCTACCTCGGAATTCCAAACTACCTCCTGAAGAAACTACAACGGATCCAAAATGCAGCAGCCAGACTACTCCTCAAACTATTAAGAAGAGAACACATCACCCCTGCCCTAAAAACACTACACTGGCTCCCAGTAAAAAATCGCATCACCTTCAAAACAATGTGCATAACGCAAAGGGCAATCAGTGGACAGGGAGCAAGATTCCTACAAAAGAAAATGACGATCTACATGTCAACAAGGCCCCTCAGGTCAAGCAACCAAATCAGCCTGGAACCTAAACCATACCTCAAGAAGAAACTGGGAGGCACTTCCTTCTACCACTTAGCCGCAAAAACCACCTGGAACAACATCCCAAAAGACATAAACACCAAAAGTCACCTAGAATTTAGGAAATTACTAAAAACCTGGCTCTTCAACACCACAGACTCAAACTGAAAACTGAAACAGAAAGGAAATAAATTGGACACGGACAACCCCCAGTACAGACTGTGGACATCTCCTTATGTGAAGAAGCTCCCACGGCACCTGGACCAAGGACACTGGTTAGATGGGAACACAGGCGACACCCAAACTGAGATGGAATCAACATCCCACCCAACAACTGCACTCGTCCGTAAATTGCCACCGGGTACTGCAGTATAGTGGAATTATCAGGATATTAGCAATCACCATACTATATGAGTTGTGCACATGGGCAGGAGTGCTAGCCGTATGAGTGGGAAGGGAAGACTGGGGGAGCAGGGGGCCAGATGTGAAAGGGACCTCGAAGGCCGGACGGACCCAGATCAGGACAGAGGCGCAGGGGCGCTCCCGAACCCCACCTGGGGAGATTACAGAAGCCAAGCACCTCAATTCAGGATAAAGATGCCAACTGACCAATTGCACTAACAGTTCCCCCTCTGCATACACCTCTCAAACTCCAAACCAAACACAACCACAAACCTGCAGCACAACAAACCACAAAAACTTCACTACATTGCAACAACAAAACAAAAAACACACATGGACTCGCACAACAGTACACAGCGACTACCGGCTGCAAAACACCCCAGGCCCAGCCAACGGACCCACCGGGCTGAGGCCGCCAACAGCACATCACTGCTCTCTTGAACTGTTCCAGCTACTTCCCACTAACCACTCCTCCCTTCCTCTTTCAGAGCACCAGGGGACCACTCCGGGGGTAATAGTGCGTGGTACAAATGTCCTTTAACATTCTATTCACAAAGTGCAGTTTAACCACATAGTTTAATTAAAAAAACAGGCATTGTATTCCTGCCTAAGATAGTTTCACTTTTTTTAGAATGTTAGAACGCAACAGTGGAAATTTAGACCTTTTTTTTACTCTAAAGTTGTTGAAGTGTGTCCCATAAGGATCCCCAATATTTCTGCTCCTTGTAAACATTTGATCAGACTGCTCTCTGTAAGTACAAACGTATGCTCTGTTTTACTTCATTTATAAGTGTTCTCCTCTAGATCAATTGAAAAATATGTCTCCAAAAAAGAATAAACAAAGTACAAAATTCTTGGCTTTGCTCAGTGATTAAATTTGTCCTTTTATACGTCTTAGCCGACATGTGTTTCATGTGTTTCAATCCCTAGGATCCTCTTCAAAGGCTTGTTTTCCAAAAATATATCCCTGTGTTTATTCTCTCTATTCCAAATTTTCATTCAGTTTTAGGTTTCATTTTTCAATCTCATACTTATTGTTCTTCAAATTTTTTAGTTTTCATATATTTATGGCCAGTGTGACGATTCACTAGATGTCGTAAATTCTCTCCAATGGGGATCCCTTTCTCATGAGGCCACGGAGGTGAGGCCGCTACCCGATACCACCCCACGGGGTGGTATAATGCAGGAGGATCTCATGGGGAAGGACTCCACCCTCTAGGGATAAGGTGACCATTTAAGGTACAGCCCTGATGAGAACATCACACCCCCACATACTCTAACCTCTCCTTATACTGCTAACCTCTTTGAAGACAGTAGACCTACATACTGTTATAAGGCAGAGTACCTCAGGGTTCTTGAATATACTGAGACGAAGAAGAAGAACAAGAACCTAGACAATCCATGTGCTGGGATGAGTTGGCCCCGTGAAGCAATGAAGATGAAACCTGTGAAAGAGACGAAGAACTTGTACAATGTGCCCAGACACTGCTGGCAACATTGTATAAAAATCGACAATGGACTAAATACTTGGTCTCAGCAGCTGCGGAAGACTGCAGGTATGCTGCGCACCGAACGCAGGAGACACAAACCTGATCTGCCGTGTCTGATGATCGGAAGGTCTGCAGGAGCACACCGGTTCCCAGCAGTGTCGAGAGGAGGTCAGAAGCGGACGGCAGCCGGGAGCGCCATCGCACAGCAAAGGTAACGCAAAACGCCAGAGAAGCCGAGCCACCATCCCAGGAAGCCCTGGTGACATGCTGAAACCCCTGACAAGGTAAAGTGTGGCACGGGAGACCCGGTGGGGACACGGGCGACTTCCAAAGAGGGCGCATGCATTTGTCCCTGGGTCCCTTTGCAACAATAATGCTTGGATGGCACGTGTAAGGAATTCATGGTGGCTACAAGTAAGCAGACACAAGTGATCACAGTTCAAGAGTTTGAATTGAGCAATGAATGTTGTATGCAGGTTGGAAAAATACCTAATCTAAACCTAAATCTAAGATGGGAGCAAGCGTCAACCATAAAATGAAAAACGAGGCAGTCCTAGTGGCGTCATGTCAACAACAAAAAAAAGCCCATACCAAGAAAACCTATTGCCAAGCCTTGCAACTAATACAAAAAGGGGTGCAGGATAGTTCTCAAGAGTTCTTAAATAATACATCAGGTTGCAGTACCCTGGGTCTCCCCCACGTTTTGAGCACAAGACAAGGTGGTATCGTGGAGCACAGCGCACTCTCTGGCTTTCCCAGCATGAGATGACAGCTCAGTTTTCAGCTATCAGGGCCGTCGATGGACAAGTCTTGTTTCACCTGAAAGTCTCTTGCTATTGAGGACCTGAAGTCTTCAATAATAAAACAAAAGTTCCTTTAACAAATGCAAGTTTGTTACTTGGTTTCACTTAGGGTGAGGATTCTCCACCCTTGGGTACCCCTGTTCTGGGCGCCGACCCCTCTTGAATCTTAGCCTCCCTTGGTCGGGGCTTTCCTTCTTCACAAATCTTAATGTCTTTTTAAACAGTTCCAGCGGACATCCCTCGGCCGGTTTTACTCTTGTCAACACACTGTTTCTTGGGACTTTAGACTTTGCCCCTCTTGGGATTCACTTCCCTTTCTTTCACACTTTCGATTGTACAGGGATTTTGATTGACCCTCAGTATGACCACTTTGACCTATTCGTTGGCTCTCCTATGGCCTTCTGGTATCTGTAGTTTCACTCAGATGGGGCTCGACCAGAGTCTTTGGATTTAGCACCCACTGCAACTGGTCTCCACAGTTCATTGAACTTGTTTCGCTGTGCGATTCTCACTCAACACAGCACGGTTCTTATCGTTTCCCCTTCGACTCACTGGCTGTGATGAACCGGTCAAGGCCGGTACCACGGTCGCAGGAGCTTCCCTCATTCCTGCTTATTGGCGTAGGCTTGCCCCGTGTACAGTTGACATCTGCTGCAAGACACTTGTGCTATTGTTCGCGGTTTTAGGCTTTCTTCCTCGAAGGTTCCGCTGGTCTGGGAGGAAAAGGGTAAGGTCACTTCTCTCCTCGCCACCCTCTGAATCCCTGCCGCCTTTCTCCTTCTCTTGAACTGCCGCGCCTGATTAGTCATCTTGTTTTGCTGTCTGTAGTGCTCGTAGTGTGCTCTCGGGCTCCACCATTTATTCCTGTGGGGAAGGGAAAGGGCCGTCAGTTGTGTGTGATTCCGATTAATTGCCTGACTTTGCTTGACCCCTGTATTGGGACATGTCAGGTAAATGGCTCTGGTGTTAGTCCGTTGTCCTTTGTGTTGTGCGAAAGTGTTCGTGTCGGAAGGGGGGGGGGGCAGTGGTTTTGAATGTCCTATGTGAGAGGATTGGGGAAAAGGTGTCAAAGGATGGGGGGGGGATATACTGCGTCTCACCCTTCAGTGTCCCATTCTCACTGCCTGAGGACTCCCATCCAGGTGATCCTCTCTCACTAGTCCACTCCAGGAACTGGGTCCAATAGTGATGCCTGTGTCCTGGCCACCTGCATGACCGATCCCTGGGGACTAGCTAGAGAGACACCTTCAAGTTTCTCACACACGACAGGGGCAGAAAGCCTACAAACCTTCTCCTCCTTGTTGCAGTTGTGGAACGAAGCCCGTTGACCCACCAGGAAAGAGTTGAAAACCCTAAGCACCATAAAGAGAACTTGAGAGGGTGAGTCCCTTACGCTCAGAATTGGGTATTGTACCTGTGAAGCCTAATGGAAAGAAGACCTGGGAAAGCGTGCCATTCCCCCTGACAACATGTGAGACACAATACTGTTAATATTATTTCTTTTTATTGTATATGGTTTGAATTAAACCTTTACAAATTCATTAGATACAGAATATAAAAAATACATTACATCGATAAGAAAAAGAAAATACAATTAGATGCATAACACCATACAGAAACGATTAACATTAAGAGTTAAGAACAAAAATAAAGCAGGAGAAAAAAGACAATCATATTTAAGTAAAAGGTAGAGAGCAACTACCATTCCTAGACATGTTGCAACTCACTCCCAACCTAAATTTCCTAGTTAATAATAGATATACATACATTAAAAACCAATTACCTGTACTTGTGGTTACTAGGTGATGCAACACTGGAACATTCTAACTTCCTATTTAGAAACACACTCAAAATAAAAAAACACTGAAGCAGCTATAACTAATTCACCATTGTTCATAGTGGTTCACAGTGATTCACAATTCATAATTTCCCTCACATATTCAATAAATGTAAAGCTTTAATAAAGCCTGCTAGGGCCAGCCCCTCCGAAACTTTCTGAATACTAAGACACCGCTTCCAGAGTAGATCATTATAGAATACAAAGTTTTGTCGACAGGCAGGTAAGAATCTAGTTCTTAGCCTCACAGGAGTAGTATTATTATGTTCCAAAACAAGATGTTTAACTGACTCTGGTTTTCCCTTACAGAATCTACATTCCAATATCTCAATTGAGATTTGTTTCTTCCTATACAGGATGTTCCTTGGTTGGTAAAAGGTTCCACCTAACCCTAAAGAGGAGCCCACGATAAAAGCGTTTTGGAAATTGAAGGAGGATGGAGGAGACGGTTCCTCTGCTTTTATGTTCATGAGCAAGATGGCTCATCGATGCATACGAGTGGAAGGCATCTGTAGTTGCTATGCAGTCATAGTCCAGCAAAAACCTTTTAGTTTGCAAAGAATTATTGGTCAAGATGTCTAAATTAGAACCAATATTAGATGGGATCAATTCACATCTTTCCTTGAGGACAGTCAAATCTATTGACAACTTTGCGTTATCTCCCAGAAGATGGTACAGGGAGTTTGGTATAGGTGCCATCATTTTGGCATATAGTGTTAGTAAGTGCCATTGTACCCTCGCCAACAGAGAAGGCACACCCAGTTCATACCTGATGGCCTAAATTGGCACTATATTGTGGATGCCAAGGATCCGTCTCCAAATCCTGCCCTCAATTTTTTCCAGAGTATTCAAAATACCCACAGCAGATAATTCTAGGCCATAGATTAACTTCGGCACTATCTTTCCTTCGAAGAACATAATAGTCGGCTTCAATGAGAACCGCCCAAACTTAAGATCGATTTTTACAATTTGAGATTCATGCATCTTAGCTTTTTGCATGAGGATATCAATGTCCAGTTTAATTCCCTTGTTTGCTTCAAAGTGGAAACCCAGATATTTGACATTCCCTGATGCTTTAATAGAGGTCCCTTCAATCGACCAAGAATGATGGCTTTTCTTAGATTTTAATTTCGAGAAGGCCAACATTTTTGTTTTAGCAGGGTTCATAATAAGGCCATTGTCTTTAGCATAGCTGGCAAAACTGTTCAAAAGTCGCTGCAGTCCAACCTGTTTTAGATCAAATATCAGTCGCCTGCGTAAGCAAGCCACATGATTTTACTATTTCCTACTTTAGGGACTATCAGACCTTCATTAGCTAAGCAGGCCGCAACATCTGACATATATTAATTGAATAGCCAAGGGGCTAGGACGCATCACTTACCCCACCCCCCGGTAACACTGAATACGTTCTGATAGATCCCCTGTTTGGCTTAGTTGAAGTTGTATTCCACCATTCTCATATACCCGTTGAATCAGCCTAATCAAACCAATTGGCAGACCCCATATTGCCAATTTAGCCCAATTTTTACTATGGACTGACTACACAGTCAAAAGCAGCCAAGAGGTCGATTGAGGCCATAAACGTACAGCCCTTCGGTCTTTTATACATTTAAGGGCCAGCCCATTGATATTAGTCGCATGGCCTTTACGAAACCCTGTCTGCATTTTATCAAGAGGGTGGGCCCCCTTCGCCCATTCCTCTAAATGTGAGAGTAGAAATACAGAGAAGATCTTACAATCCGCATCGATTAATGATATAGGACGATAGTTCTTAGGATCTGTTCTACTCCCACATTTATAAATAGGAATCACATGGGCCCTGCACCAGGACAGTGGTGTAATCCCTGTACTGAGGATATCTTTAAATTCAAAGTATAGCAAGTTTGCCCACAGATTACGATCCGCCTTAAAGGTTGCGTTAGTTAGACCATTCGGTCCAGGGGCACGTGAATTTTCACATTTGGTTAATATGAACAGAAAGGTATCTAAATCCAAAGGGGCCTCCCATTTAGGTTAATCCTGAATCAGTGATGATGTCCTTCACCTCCTCAAATTGATCTTTTGTGGCAGACCCAAATCTACTCTCAAAAATTCAATCCAGCTCAGTTCAGAAATTGAGTTTAGCTGGGTAATCACAAAATTGGGGTCTTGACCATTAACCAAGGTCCAGAAGGCACTAACCTGAGAATTGATAACATGGTTTCTGCATCTCGCTGTAGTAAGGCATTTTTTATTGATTTACAATAGTTTTTATACTTCTGCCTAGCTTTTCTAATCAAATTAGTTTGAGTGGGATCATCCAAATCTGATCTCTGGGTACCTCTCACCTCCATCCTCATGGTTGACTTTACTGAGGCCAGCTCCCCATTGTAACAATTTATTTATTTATTTATTAATTTATTTGTATTTGTTGAGCGCACAGCAGGCCGAGGTCATCGTGGCGCTTGTTACAGTGTTGCTTATACTTAGTTACATACAATTCAAGTCCGTGAGGTTACATTGGACAATATTCTTCTTTTTGTTACATATATACATAGAGGGACAGGTAATAGGAGAGCAAGGTTAGTTAAAGAGAGCAGTTTTG
This sequence comes from Ambystoma mexicanum, assembly GCF_040938575.1. NCBI lineage: Eukaryota > Metazoa > Chordata > Amphibia > Caudata > Ambystomatidae > Ambystoma > Ambystoma mexicanum. Next base: position 412,253,187 of record NC_090934.1, on the reverse strand, counting down.
AGTTTTTTCCGGAAGGAGGAGAGAGAAGTTTCAGCTCTGATGTCAGTCGGTAGAGAGTTCCAGAGCTTAGGTGCGAGGAATGGGAAACCTGTGCCTCCTGCCTTTGTCCTGTTGATGCGAGGTATCGTTAGTTGATTGGAGTATTGTAGTCTGGTCGGTCTGGTGGATTGAGATCTACGTAGGGTGTCAGATAGGTATGAGGGTGCAGTGAGGTTGATGCATTTGTGCGTGGTTGTAAGAATTTTGAAAGAGATGCGGTCCTTGACTGGGAGGCAGTGGGCTGTTTTCCTGGTTTATGTGATGTGATCTCTTTTCAGTATGCTGAGGGCTGCTCTAAGAGCGTTATTTTGAGTTGTTTGAAGCCTTGATAGTTTTATTTTGGAGGTGCCTGCTAAGAGCGCATTACAGTAATCTAGTTTGGCTCCTATGGTTGCTCTAGCGATGGAGAAGCAGTTATCCTTGGTTAGGAATGGTTTTATTGCGTTGACATGTCTTATAAGACCACTCCCTCTAGTTTTTGACCTTGGATGGATACTCGAGGTGAAAACGCCTATAAGGCTAAGAATCTCATTACGTTAAAGTTGTTAATTTTCCAATCGAGGGTAGTGGTATTCAGTCCTTTGCTGTTGATATCAGTCCACCTGATTGCATTCCCTGCAACGTTAGCTGTCACCTGAGTTTTAACTCTAAACTTTCTGGTGTTAATTAACATGTCAAAGCCGGCCGTCAAGATATTGTGATCACTCCAAACATTTTTGCACACAGAGAATGACACACAATGATTCATCAAAAAGTTGTTCCAACAAACCAGGAACCATAACCCAGGAGAATCGAGTTATTCTTCTAGGACCAGGACATTACTACCTTTTTCTTCAGTTTCTAGTGAAAGCGACAGAAATAATGTTTTTTTTGACACAGGCCGGTGGACACTTTTGAGTTGACCGGCACCTTATCTTTAGTTGAGGCAGGGAATACCCTCTTAGGAATAGGGATTGCTATGTTTGTCTTGCTTTCTTGTATAAGTCTTTAGCCCCAAACATGCTACCTTTGTCAGCCTCCTTCTGCACCCTGTGAGCAACCTGAGAATATAATCACTCCTATGCCCCCCACCCCTGGTCCTCCTGAGAAGTCAGGGAGGATCACCTGGGGGAAGGGTTCTTGGTCCCTTGAAGGGCCCTTAGAGATTGGGAGTGGGGTGCCCACAGGCGAGACATCGTATCCCTGTTTCCCCATTGAGGACCAACCTAACCCTTGTTCGGCCTTTATGGGCTATTGCATAACCTTTCCACTCATTTCCCCACATTGTACCTGTGATAGTACTGAGACTAGGAAGAGGCGACTAAGAGTTATGAACGCTAACACTACTTTTCACCACTCTATAACTGGGACGGGAAGATGCCTGTAGAATACTTGCAAGGTCAGGCATGTTTTTAATGATAGACAAACCCAATTGGGAATTGTTAGGGAGAATTCTCTGTTTAGGCTGAATTTCCTAACCTAGTGAGTCCCCCAGCAGCTTTGCTGGATTTTTGGGGTTTATTTTTTTCTCCTGCCAAGAGTGAGAATCTTTTACCCTCACTCTTGGACATGATTTGAGTGTGTTTCTTTGAATCTAGATGTGTTTAATGGGCTATGGGGTCTTTTACTCCATAGGGTTTCATGTGTTTTTGTGATGTGTGTTACACAGCACTCTCCGTGCAGTAACACAGGGGTGTCATAGTGACCCCCCAGTATAGACTCCATACCCTGGGACTGACTACTGTCTCCCAGGGCATGTAAAGTCACCATTGACTTTACTAGTCTTAAATTCTGAACAGAACCAGTACAAACCATCATATTGTGGACGTACTGGCTGGGGCAATTCGATTGCCCCAGGGTCTGTTAGTCGAGGGGGCACGTCTCCGTCCCCCCTGATCGAGTTTTGGCTGGTGGCAGTGGATACTACTTTTTATATTCAACCGCGAATATTTTCCTATGGGATTTCCCATTGTTTTAGGCTACTATCTTTATTTAATTATTTAAGGTAGCCTCGAACATAACGCCGGTTTATTTAATTAATATTAATTCTCCGGTTGGTATTTTTTGCCAAAACTTGATTCTAAAATGGCGTTTGTGTTCTCTTCTGTGACTCCAACCCAAGTCGAGCCCTTTGTTCCACTTTTTGGCGGGCTTCTCCACAGAAGCCCTCCAAAGTGGTGCCACTATGTCTGGGGTACTGGGGAATTTAGGCACCCTGGACTGAGTTGCCTAGGCAACTCAAGTCGCACTCCGTCCTGATTGGCCCAAGTGGTGAGCCGGCCGGCTCACCACTTAGCATGTTTGAGTGACAGCTAGGCTGAGTGAATGGGGGTTTGCTGCATAAAAGCAGGGCTTTGGGGACTGGAACTTTAGAAGTCGCCACAGTACCTAAGAATCCGACGAGGGAGAAGCTGAGCCGACCTGCCACGACACCACGACCAGTGGAGCCCTGCTGGACCGTCTCACCACTTTTCCCAACGACAGAGGAGATCTCCCGCCAGAGAGTCTTCTTCCTTTGACTGGTGAGGATAACCAGCTTCACCGTCTTTTGGCTTTCCCGACGTATCTCGTGGCCGCCTTGCCCGTGCTAAGCACCCCGGCAACCGGGATACCACGTTTTACCACGACCGCGAGATAAAGGTACCACCTTTTACCGGAAAACTCTGCGGCTGGTTTCTGCCCTGGTAGTGCAAGGAACTGCATCTTTCCTCCACGTTGAGATCTTCTCTTCCCCTGGACGACGCCGCAACTTGCAACCACTACCAGGAACAACTGCCCCCGCTGGAGGATCCTTCCCACTTAAGGTACCTGTTAGGGAGAATTCTCTGTTTAGGCTGAATTTCCCTACCTAGTGAGTCCCCCAGCAGCTTTGCTGGATTTCTGGGGTTTAATTTTTTCTCCTGCCAAGAGTGAGACTCTTTTACCCTCACTCCTGGACATGTTGAACTGTGTTATCTTGGACAAACCTTGTGTTGAATGGGCTATGGGGTCTTTTACTCCATAGGGCCTCATGTATTTTTGTGATGTGGGTTACACAGCACCCTCTGTGCCGTGACCCAGGGGTGTCCTAGGGACTCCCCAACATAGACTCCATACCCTGGGACTGACTACTGTCTCCCAGGGCATGTAAAGTCACCAAAGACTTTGCTAGTCTTGAATCCTGAACAGAACCAGTACAAACCCTCCTATTGTGGACGTACTGGCTGGGGCAATTCGATTGCCCCAGGGTCTGTTAGTCGAGGGGGCACGTCTCCGTCCCCCCTGATCGAGTTTTGGCTGGTGGCAGTGGAAACTACGTTTTATATTCGACCGCGAATATTTTCCTATGGGATTTCCCATTGTTTTAGGCTAACACATTTAATTATTTATTTACGGTAGCCTTAAACATACCGCCGGTTTATATATTTATTTTTATAACTCCGGTTGGGACTTTTTGCCAAAACTTGATTCTAAAATGGCGTTGGTGTTCGCCTCTGTAACTCTGACCCAAAGTGGAGCCCTTTGTTCCACTTTTGGCGGGCTTCTCCACAGAAGCCCTCCAAAGTGGTGCCACTCTGTCTGGGGTACTTAGGAGGGGTGGAGGGGGATTTAGGCACCCTGGACTGAGTTACCTTGGTAACTCAAGTCGCACTCCGTCCTGATTGGCCCAAGTGGTGAGCCGCCCGGCTCACCACTTAGCATGTTTGAGTGACAGCTAGGCTGGGTGAATGGGGGTTTGCTGCATAAAAGCAGGGCTTTGGGGACTGGGACTTCAGAAGTCGCCACAGGACCAAGAATCCGACGAGGGAAGGGCTGAGCCGACCTGCTTCGACGACACCACCCGGTGGAGCCCTGCTGAACCGTCTCACCACTTTTCCCGACGACCGAGGAGAACTCTTAACAGAGTGGCTCCTTCCCTTGACTGGTGGGGACAACCAGTTTTCGCCTTCTTTTCGCTTCTCGAGGTATCTCGTGGCCGCCTTGCCAGTGCCAAGCACCCCGGCAACCGGAACCCCACCACTTTTACCCCAACCACGAAAGTCGGTACGACCCTTTAACCGGAGGACTCCGCGGCTGGTTTCTTCCCGGGCAGTGCAACGACCCTCTTCTTCTGCTCTTCAGCGAGAACTTCTTCTCCCCTGACCGACGTCGAGCCCTGCTGCCACTGCCTGGAACAACTGCCACCGCTGGAGGATCCTTTCCGCTTAAGGTACCGTGCTCCGCCTGGCTTCCCTTGCTACCGACTGTACGGGGTAGATTTAGCCCCCGGCTTTCGAACCTGGGAGTGCCTGGGACACCCTGGCTAAACTTTCTAAGCCACTCTACACTCTTGTCTAACTCTTTGCAAGACTTTGAATCCCTAATAACAGTGTGATCTTGGGCACATTTTCGCTCCGGCTACTCTAAGAGTAGGCCCTGCCTAGTGGCTTTTGCTCACCTGTGACCTTGTGCTTCTTTGAGCCTATTGCAAGTGTTCTGGACCTTAGAGTGGTGTGTTTAACCCATTTCTGCTTTTTCTCTCCCTTTCTTGGAAACTACTAGAGTGTCATCTAACGTTAAGCACTCACCTCTGTTTTAATTAAGTGGTGTTAACCTAGAATTGTCTAGATAGGAGAAAGGATTGAATCTACTTTCTTTGTAACTGTGTTTGAAGTGTTTACTATATTTTGCTAGAGTGTTTTTTTAACTTATGTGTATTTTAAATAAATAACTATATACTTTTGAAACCAAGCTCTGGTCAGTGTTTGCTTGTGCTATTGTATGTTGGTACATATTGTGTATACTTTGCATACTGCCTAACTCTTCTTGAGAGAAGTCTGACTGCTCAGCCACAGCTACCAGGTAAATCTGGGTGGTACAGACTGCTACCAAAGGGGTTTACTGCTCTACCTGTAGTCTTAAATCTTTTGCAGTGTTCCCCAAGGGAACTGCACAGGTTTCTGCCTAACAGTACCGTGTCCCGCCTGGCTTCCCTTGCAACCGACTGTACGGGGTAGATTTTGGCCCCGAGGTTCTAACCTGGGTTAGCCTGGGACACCCTGGCTAAACTTTTCTAAGCCTCTCAACTCTTTTCTGAACCCTCTGCAAGACTTTCTAAGCCTAGTGTAACTGTGTGATCTTGGGCGCATTTGTGCTCTGCTCTCTCTAAGAGTGGGCCCAGCCTTTGGACTTTGGCTCACCAGTGACTTTTTGCTCTCTGCCTTGCTAATAGTGTTCCTGAATCGTAGAGTGGTGTAATCCTGCATATTCTGTCTTTTTCCCTCCCTTTTTCACAACCTTAGTAGAGTGCAATCTAGTTAAGCGCTCACCTCTGTATGAAAATAAGTGGTGTCTTACTGTGATTTTCTAATAAGGGAAAAAGGGGTGTATATATCATAATAGTAACTGTGTTTAGAATATTTTACAATAAGAGTGCTGGAGTGTTTCAACTGTGTGTTTATAAATAAATAATTATATACTTTGATACCAAAGCTCTGGTCAGTGTTTGCTTGTATTATTTTATCTGAGTGGCTATTGAGTATACTTTGCATACTGCCTAACTCTTCTTGAGGGAATTCTGACTGCTCAGCCACTGCTACCAGGTAAATCTGGGTGGTACAGACTGCTACCAAGTGGGTTTACTGCTAACACCTGTAGTCTTAAATCTTTTGCAGTGGTGCCTAAGGGAACTTCACAGGTTTCTGCCTAACAGGAATTCACACTTGCAACCTGTCAAGTGGTTGCAGGTGTTTAACAGGAGACCGGTGTAACAGCAAAGGGAGCAACAGGGAGGCCTTTGTAGGAGAGACCAGGGGACCCTTTCCGTAAGGAGGCAGCTGTGTTGGGACATGTGAGGAGCAAGGACGACGGCCAGCATCCCCAAGGACATATGAAGTCCAAGGTGAGTTCAGCCATTAGGCTAACACAGGTGTGTGGGAGCCTCAGTGGTGGAATTCGAGAGGCTGGGGTTGCGAGCAAGCAAGAGAAAAAGAGGGCGCTGTCTGAGTCCTCGCAGAAGCAACAAAATTGCCGGCACGTGCAGGTTTCCATCCAGTGTGTTAGCGGGGCTACTGAGTTTTCAGAGGCCCAGTCTGAGAAGCAGAAGGGAATCCGCAGGAGCTGCTTGAGCGGGACGCCGAAGACTGTTGAGTGTCTTGAGTGGGGAAAGCCACTCAAAAGCAAGGCCATTCCAGGGCACTCCTGGCAGGCTGTGCTTGAATAACGAAGTGCTGTATGAGTGAAAGCTTCAACCCAAGCTGAACTATGCATATGAAGAGCGAACATAATGAAAGTTTGAAACTACGCTCAACTATGCCTTTTGAATACCAAATTGACTAAAAACTAGAAATTAAACATATTGAATGCAGAGCTGAAATACAACTTTGCGGACAAAGCAATTAGCTAATGAAAGTCAAAAGTAAGAGTGCCATCATAAAAGTAACCTCCAGGAAAAAGAGCAAGTGTGAAAGAGTGCAACAAAAGATGGGGCATGAACAAGACGACCACAAAGTGAATCCTATGGATGGATGCAGTGCGGCAAGGCCAAAGACTGACGAGAGGTGTGTAATACCTTATGGCAAAGCCACGAGGCTAACTAGAAGAAGCCAGAAAAGTATAAAACTGCACATGAAGTCAAGAGACCGACAAAGAGGGACTAAATGAATGGGAATCTGAACACAAGGCAACTGCTGAAGAACCTGTTTGGGCTGAAGAGCCTAAGGGTCCTGGTTGCGCGACCTGTGATGGTTTGACCGTGTGGTCTGACAACTGCGCCTAGACCAGTGAGCCTTGCATTATGAAAGCCAAAGACATTGTGACACAAACCAAAAAGAAGCACTGTAAGTGAGCTGGTCATGCAAACCAGAAAGAGGGTCAGGTTGACCTAGAGTTGAGTTGAACTTTGAAAGACTGAAACAAACATTGGTCGCTAGGTTGAAGTCTTGGGGAAAGGAACCCTGAGACTTGATGAACTGCCAAGTGCTGTTTTGAGGACGCAGCCTGAAAAGCCCCTTTTCTTTTGAACTATGTTGCCTTGAACTTGGGGAGGGCAACCCCGAGGATTGTGTGAAACTGTTTGAACTTGAGCAAGGTAATATTGAGACTTTTGTGGAACTTTCTTGAACTTGGGGAAGGGGAGCTGAAAATGAAGTTAAGAGCTGGAAGAAGATCAGAACTTTGTTGATCACCATTTATTTTATTATTGGCATCCCTACACACTGTTTAGCTTTAGCTGTGAGGGCAAGGATAGGTTTTGGACACAGACAGACTTCTGAGTTGAACTCTTTGACTCACACTTTCCTTAGTTTTGTTCAGGAAGGCAAATCCCGCCTTAATATTTGGCAAATTAGGCCTTCTACCATCCTGATATTTGATTTAATAAACCATCTCTATTAGTTTTCATCATTAGTCAATAACAAAAGGCAGAACGAATATCAACCCCCCCCTTTCACTCCCATACCCCTCCACCCCATAACCTCCCCCCCCCCCCCAAGACTCTTCTGTGGGCCCTTGGCAGTTCATATGCAATAACACACATCTGTCCAACTATATACATTGTGGGAATCCTTCCCTTCACCATTCTTTACATCATGTCCAGGATCCTAATATTGTAAGGACACCATTGGATCATAAAATTGCTCTGCAAATGTGCGAGAATACGCCCCCAGTCTGAGCGGAAAGCCTCGTGATCACCTTTTAGTTTATAGGTCATCCATTGCACCGCCACCAGCCCCCATACATTTATCAGCCAATCCTGCATCGTCGGCGGTTGAGGGTCCCTCCAGTGTTGGGCTATAGTGAGCCAAGCTGCAATGACCAGGGTCATGACTCCCCTCTGTTGGTTTCTCGTGTGGACCTTTTGCTTCGGGTCCCACACAGGCCTGGACTGGCCCACCGGGACTTTCCCCGTAGGCCTTGCAGACATAGGGCCTCTTTTCTTGGGGGAAGGATACATAATCAATTCATGACATGATCCATCCATGCCAGCCTGAACTAGGCTGGGTGTGGTTTGCTCATCTCTGCCTGTATGATTCTGCCTGTGGCTTGCCTCAGTGTATTGTGGGGGGGGGGGCACTGGGCATCATTAAAACCACACACCGCACGTACTCTAGTGTACTAGGATGTGCAGGTGTGGCAGAGGCCATGCTGAAGTGTCAGTGCTCTGGTGACGAAGATGAAGCGAGCTGCCATCTGCATCGACCATTCAGCACTGACTGCAGACTGCAGGGTTTTGTTCCAGACTGTTCCACAGAAAGGTAAGGAGCAACTTTAAGTCTGGATGGATTGCGCTGTGCAATGCTGTACGAGCGACTGACATCGAACAGAGTGGTGTCCGTGATTTCGCAGTAGGTGCAGTAATGACTGAAGTTCTTTTCTAGTCTGACTGTAATATTTTGACTTCTACGGGCAATCTCACTGCTATGAAGGCAACTTATTACAGACCATTTACTTGTCCTTAAGCACTCAGACACACACTATCCTGGGGTTATCTTGTAATCCTCACAATGACATCAATCAGATGGCTAGGGCTTCGTGCCCCTGGAAAAGCTACTTGTGAGCCCTGGCACACAGATAATTAGATTGAGGTTTGGCTTAGAGGAATGCAGTGAGGGTAGAGGGATGTCCCTTTGTTTTCATCACAGCAGTGTGCCGGGAAACTGCCCTTGGGTGATAGTCGTGCGCCGTATAAATCAGCATGACATAACATAGCAGCGTGAATCTCATACAGCGCATCAGTCATTGCTTTGACCGTTATTTTGTCCCCCAGATCAACCTGCCATCCGTTTGTGTGGTCCCTTTTTGGCGGCTTTCCGCAGCCACGTTCCAATCAGTGTCACATAGTTGTCAATATTCTTTTATTGGCATTTGTCGCACCGTGGTATAGGCAGACATGAAGTGAGCTAAGATGTTGATCTGTGGTGTGACAGTCCGTTTCAAATGCAAACAGTGAACGCAATATTATTCACGTGTTTGTGGTCTTCGCGGTGCTGCAAAAGAACTGGAGTGAGCACTACAGAAAACAGCAAATGTGTTGTACAGCAATGGCGTCAAAAGTCTGGCTCAGCCGGGAATGCGTGATCACAACATCCGTGTGCCAAAGTTTAACAAAATCGCTTTCGCTAAAGAAGCCCCAAAATGCAAAGCAGTACGTGGATGCATAAAGGTGTCTGTTATTCGCCCAGGGCAATAATAATGCAGGTGTACATTGTCTGGATAGGTGGTGGATGCCCAGTGACCACGCAGGCAGCCTGCTCAACACCCCACTCCTCCCCCACCCCATGTTCCCCTTGGTGCCTTCTACATGAACATAGGGACAAGTTAAACTGTCCAAGCGCTGATGCAGCATGTGACTCATAGAAGCATCCGTGAATATACATGCAGCTTTCATATGCTGGAAAACTTGTGTACAGTGAATTACAACCTGGACCTTATTAGAGGCCAAAGCAGTGTGTGTACAGTGCATGTGAGACTGGACGGATTGCGCCACGCAATGCTGTGTGATCGACTGGCCTTATGCATAAGACATCAGATAGGGACGCCTATGAATGCGCGGACGCGAGCGTAAGGACTGAGAATCGGAAGTCATCATTATCATCCACACTTGGCATTTGTGCTGATTGACGGTTTAAAAATGTTTCTCTTATTTGATAAGAAAGCATGTATTACTTAATGCCCCAACAACAATGTCATCATGTACCATGACTACACACCCACCCAGTGTTTTGACAATTTGGATGTATGGTGCTGAAGAAGACCCCAAACTCTCAATACGGATTTCACCTTAACAAAAAGTGCAACATGCACACACAGTGTCATTGGCGATGTGAAGCCACTTATAATCATACCACTATGGTTGAACGCACAGGTGCTGTGCCACTTTGTCAGGACACTGCGGACACTTCATTGGCATGACTCACTGATCTTATACCAAGTCAACCTTTTTTGTTAGTTGTGGCTAAAGTGTCACCTACAACCTGAAAATCTTGCATTTGAGTGCAGCTAGGGAAAAATATATAAGGTGGCACACAAAGCTTGTATTTGTTATTTACTGACCCATTGACTGCCCATGCCCATGCTAATCCCTATGGCCATTTCCATCCACTTTCTGCCCCTCTCCATCGCAAACGCGTCCTCCTGAGATCTCTTTGAGCTAGCTTTTTCAAGCCTTCCCATCAAACTTATTGTTCAAAGTGCCTGCCAGTGTTTTCTCAGATCAGTCTTCTGAGAGTTAATGACTTAATTGGAACTATAAAAGTGCTACTGGTGTAATAGAAATGTCAACCAGGTCTGCTTTCAGCCACTCGATTTATAAGCCCTACGCCTGTTCTTCAATGAAGTCATGTTAAAATCAAGCATTGGCGAAGCCAACAGTTTAAACTTGTGTAGCATTTAAAGGCATTGCTATTATATGCCCAGCTACTCTCACCACTTTGCAGCTGCAACAATCCAGTTAATACCACTATGGCAGTGCCTGGCAAATGCCTTTCCTATACCTACACAAAAGCCAAAACTGTTAGCATGGCCAATGCTTGTTTAAGAATGCCTTTTATCTGCGTGCCCTTCCCAGCATAGGAATAGGATGAAATGGATTAGGGATGCATGTTGTCTGGCACCTTTAAACTGGATGAATTCGCTTTTGTCATCTGCAAAATGTGTAACATCCCAAGCCCTTCTATCATTGAAGATCTACTTTGAGAGATCATGAGCTTATTTAAAACATCACTTTTTAATCCTTATATGTTTAAAACATGATTTAAATCCACTCATTTTGACTAATTGTATTCAACATTTTCTTGGGGGATACTCCCATTCCCTCATAGAAGGGTTGGGCTCATGCGCTGTGCTCGCTCGTTCAACGAAATATGGGCCACTTTGGAAAACATTTTCCAGGGCCACTTTTGTTGCCCAGTCCGGCCCTGCTCTCACATGCCCAGGAGCCACGTCCGTAGCTTTAGGCCCTCCGCCCCCGGTACCATAGCATTGACTTGTTCTATTACATAGCGCCAAAATGGTTCAATCTTCGGGCAACTCCACCACATGTGAAGCCAGGTACCCTCCTCCGAGCATCCACGCCAACATCGCCCGCTGAGGTTGGGAAACATAGCGCGAAGTTTCGTTGGCACATAGTGCCATTGCAAAATTACTTTCGAAGGGATTGTGTCCTCCGACATATTCCTTATCTTTGATAATACGTTTCCAGCTTGCTGGCCTCGGAAATGTTTTCTGTAGAGGGCGCTGCGCGTCGACGTCCGTCGAGTCGATGTCCCTCGACGGCCACCGTATCGGCGCCGACATCACCATGCCCATAAATAGCCACGCGCGGCGTCCGTTGCTAAGTTCCGTTTTTCTGCGCTTCGTGGGGCCTCGGAACATCGTTGCTCAGTTCAGTCAGATAAACCTTCTACATCTACTCGAATATACCAACTCGTTCTCGATGGCATCTTCATCGGAACCGACAACGCCACGATCCGGCTTCAAGAAATGTCGAGACTACGGTAAAAAAATGTCAATAACAGATCCACACATGATCTGCTTGTGTTGCTTGGGAGCCGAGCACCATTGTTTGGAGTGTGAGGACTGCATGTCCATGACGGCGAAAGCCTTGAAGGAGCGCAAGGGGAAGCTCGAGAGAGGTGGTAAGTCAGTCAAAACCTCCACGAGTTTCTTCGGTTGAGTCGAGGCATTCGTCTCCTCACCGTCGAAAACATTCCCATTCTAGATCTCGAAGTAGCTCCCACCATTCGTCGAGATCAAGACACTCAAAGAAGAGACGTCGAAGATCCCCTTCCTCGTCATCTTCTGTTTTCCCAGAAAGGGCCTCCTGCCCCACAAAACGCAGCTTTCAGGCTGAGTGGTAGGAATTCAGGAAGAAAATGTTAAGAGTCTTCGAGAAAGCGGCCTCGACCCCCCTCGAAGACAGCTGAAGGTGATACCCCGGGTGAAAAACCCCAAAAATCGAAACGCCGCGAGTCGCTGCACCTGGCGAAACATTCCACCCGAGAGCGCCACAGGCCATTGGGTAAGAAGGCACCGTCGTCGACGCTGTTGTCATAGATCCCTTCGACGCATGGATCGGCGCCATCGACGCCGTTGTCGAAGGGTTCTTCGACGCATCGGTCGATCGACTCGACGCCATCGACGCCGAAAAAAGAGAAAACCACGGCTACTTCACAGCCAACGGTGATACCAAGAGACTCCGGCACGACGCCGAGACTGTCGTCGACATCCTCGAGTAGGATCCCGATCCTCGCGATTTCTTCGAGGCCTCTTCCAGTTTTCTCGGCGCCTTCCAAGCCTGTCACATCGGCATCGACGTTTTCTCGCCCAATAATGACGAGTTTGGCTCCTTCTGCCTTAAAATTGGGTTTTATACCATTTCAGAGGTCAGAGTACCCTGGATTATCTTCAATTTATGAAGAAGAGGAAGATTCTGACCAGGAAACCTTCAGGTTTATAGAGGACCACACTACCTGTTTCAGATGATTTCACCTCTGAGGAAAGAAGGTTGAAAGACCTACAGGAGTCATTACATGAGGCAATTGGGCTGGACACTTCCCCAGAAGTGGATTTTGTTAACCCAGACCCAGGGGAGCATGGCGAAACACCCTATAGAACTCTGATGGCAAGGATTATTGAATTTATGGGTTGGACTGCGCCTTCGCCTGTTTTTCAACAGGATGACCTGACAGACATATTAGACAAAGGTCCACAGGAGGATCCTGTGGTCCCCTTCCATGCAGCCTTACAAAGAAAGATTGCATCTAATTGGGAATCTCCTGAAGTTATCCCTGCTGTCAATAAAAGATTATCAGCCAAGTATAGGTAGCTGCAGCTGACCCTGAATACTTATCGAAACACCCGACTCCAGAGAGCCTGGTGGTCCAAGCGGCAACTTCATCAAGCAGCAGGACCGCTTACCCTACTGTCCCACAGGATAGAGATGACAAGAGGTACAATTCTATGGCAAAGAAAGTCTTCTCTGCTTGTAGTATGGCGTTGAAGTCCATCAACGCCCCTTGTACGCTCGCCAAGTTCAGTCACATACTGTGGGAGTGTGCTTCATCAGCGGCTGACTGCATGCCCGAAGGAGAGGAAAAGGAAGCCTTCCTTAACATTATTAAAGATGCCATGTGCAAGTCACTTCAAACTGGCATCGATTCCGCTGACAGTATCAGCAGGGCCATGGCGGCAAGTACAACAAATCGCAGGCATGCGTGGTTACAAAAGTCTGGCTTTGCTCCAGATGTACAAGCCAGACTTTTGAATATGCCCTTTGACGGCTCTTTATTATTTGGAAAAAAGGCTGATGACAGTCTGGAAAAGTTGCAGACATCTAAAGCAGCAGCAAAATCTTTAGGAGCTGCTATCCGCCAAACTCCTTTTCGCCCCTCAGGAACCTCTGGGAGAGGAAAGTCCTTTCACTATTATTCCGCATTCGGGAAAGGCAGAGGACAGCCGACTCAAAGAGGCCAAAGGAGATCCACCCGAGGTGGATGGGTCAAAGGTACTAAGGCCGCAGCAGCAGGTGCCTCTTTACCCTCGGCATCTGCATCAGCTGCCCCCAAACCACTGTGAGGTCTTTCCACACAAAACACCTGTAGGGGGCAGGTTAACTCACCATCTGACGGAATGGCAGGCTATTACGTCAGATGCTTGGGCATTGGAAACAGTTGCCCAGGGTTACTGCCTACCCTTTCTACACATCCCTCAGAGTCGTCCACCGGGGCACAGCTCTCTAAAAGTTCCAGATCCGCTCCTCTTGCAGGAAATTATAGACCTGCTAGAGAAAGGTGACATAGAACCGGTACCTGTAGCGGACAGGAACAAGGGCTGGTACTCCCCTCCCCCCCCCTTACTTTCTCATACCAAAGAAGGACAGATTTAAGAGAATTGAAAAAGTTCCATAGGAAGGACAAGTTCAAGATGGTAACTCTCTCTCGGATCCTTCAGGTCCTCCAGCTCCAGGACTGGCTGGTATCTCTGGACCTTCAGGATGCTTATTTTCATGTGCCAATCCACCTCAAACACAGGAAATACCTGAGGTTTGCAATTGGCGACTCTCATTATCAATTTCGAGTTCTGCCATTTGGGCTGACCTCTGCCCAGAGGGTCTTTACCAAGCTAATGTCGGTAGTGGCTGCGAGTCTAAGGAGGGAAGGGATCCACGTCTACCCCTACCTGGACGATTGGCTGATGAGGGCTGTATCTTCGGAACAAGCTCGGATCCAGCTAGATTATGTCTGCCACTTCCTTCACAAACTGGGCTTCTCCCTCAATTTAAAGAAGTCACAGATGATACCATCACAGAGACTCCAGTTCATTGGAGCGGTCCTAGACACTTCCCTGGGGAAAGCCTCGCCACCAGAGGTGAGGGCTCAAGATATTCTGCAGATGGTCAACAAGTTTCAAAATGCCCAACGTCTCCCAGCCTTCGACTTTTTGAGGTTGCTAGGCCTCATGGCATCCTGCATCTTCCTTGTGCCAGAGGCTCGCCTGAGAATGAGATCTCTTCAGTGGGCACTGAGAACTCAGTGGTCGCAATTCTCAGGGAGAATGACAGATCTCCTCCGGATTCCAGACAAGGTAGCCCGCGACCTACAATGGTGGGCCTATCTAGAGAACATCTTCAAAGGAGAACTGTTTTGGCAACCATGGCCGGAGATAACAGTAGTCAGACGCCTCACTCATGGGGTGGGGAGACCATGCCAACGACTTGACCATCAGCGGTCGTTGGTCTCCATCGGAGTCCAGACTACACATCAACCTATTGGAGCTGAGAGCGATCAGACTAGCGCTGAAAGCTTTCCTGCCATCAGTACAGGGGAGAAATGTCCTGATAATGACGGACAACACGGTGGCCCTGCACTACCTCAACAAAAGAGGAGGCGTAGGGTCACTGCCACTGTGCAGAGAGGCAATGCAGCTCTGGTTTTGGGCAATTCAGGAAGGAATCTCTCTATCGGCAGTCCACCTAGCCGGAGAGAAGAACTTGATAGCGGACGCTCTGAGCAGGCAGAGCACAGTCTCCCACGAGTGGGAGCTAGCTCAGGAAGTCCTTCAAGAGATCTTCGCCCTTTGGGGAACCCCTCAGATGGATCTGTTCGCCACAAGCACCAAAAGGAAGTGCAATCTGTTCTGTTCAAGGGAATTTCCCCCCAGAGGAGCTCTAGGAGACGCGTTCGTAGTGGACTTGGAGTTTCCACTCCTTTACGCGTTTCCACCAGTCCCTGTTATTCCTCAAATGATCAGGAGGTTGAGAAGATTCAGGAAAACCATGATCCTAATTGCCCCGGACTGGGTCAGGAGAACGTGGTACCCGGACCTTCTAGATATGTCCATCTGCCCTCCAATCCGTCTTCCACTCAAAGAGAATCTTCTCTCGCAGAAGGGAGGTGAGGTTCTCCATCCAGACATCAAAACCCTCAACCTTCACGCTTGGCTTCTGAAAGGTTGAGGTACAAGGATTGGGACCTTCCTGATGAGGTCATGGAGGTGTTGCTTTCGGCCAGAAGGCCAGCAACAAAGTCTTTATACCGCTGCCGTTGGAACAAATTTTGCAGCTGGTGTAGAGAGGACAATATCAACCCTTTTTCATGTGGTACACCAACGGTGCTATCGTTTCTACTCTACTTGGCAAACTCAGGCCTTCAAGTTGGCACTGTAAAAGGCTATCTCGCAGCGCTTTCAATCTTCAAGCGCACTGCGGAGGAACCATCGTATTTCAAACTACCTCTAGTGATACAATTTTTCAAGGGATTAACTAATGTTTATCCTCCAAAACCATTTCAAGTTCCCTTATGGGACTTAAATTTAGTCTTAAACTTCCTAATGGGCACTCCATTCGAACCACTTCACTCTTGTTCGCTGAGATTTCTCACGCTTAAAACTGTCCTATTGGTAGCACTAACATCTGCTAGGAGGGTGAGCGAGCTACAAGCTCTCTCCTGTAAACCCCCACATACAATTTTCAACAAGGACAAAGTTGTCCTACAGGTGAAGCCTAATTTCCTCCCAAAGGTGGTTTCATATTACACAGAAAATTACCTTACCTTCGTTCTACCCTCCTCCCCATACGGGGAAAGAGGAAGAAAGGCTACATAGGTTGGACCCAAGGCGAGCTCTAAGCTTTTACATCAGCAGAATGGCTAGGATCAGGCAAGCAGACCAACTGTTTGTAGGATACTCAGGTCACAAGTTGGGATTACCCATAACAAAACAAACCATTTCCAGGTGGATTATTTTGGCTATTCTGGAATGTTACAAACTGGCAGGAAAGGAGCCACCCCAAAATCTAAGGGCTCATTCAACCAGGGGTATTGCAGCCTCTTCGGCCCTCCAAAGAGGGGTACCGGTCAGAGACATATGTGCGGCTGCCACATGGTCGTCCGCACATACATTCACAACATTTTACAACCTGGATTCCTCCACTAGTCAAGAGACCAGATTTGGCAAAGCCGTATTACATTCGGTCCATCCCTAGAGGGATACATGACATTCTTACTCCCACCTCCAATTACATGCCACTGCTATGGGAGTCTATCAAAGATAAGGAATACGTTGGAGGACACAATCCCTTCGAAGAACAAGTTACTTCTTACCTTGTAATGTTCTTTCGATGGGATGTTCCTCCGACGTATTCCTTATCGCCCCTCCCATCCATCCCTGCAGTAATACTTCCCTTGCGGTTGCAGCTTACGCTCCTTCAAGGTCAATAACCAATTCAGGCATGACTTTTCTTATGCTACAAAACGGAACTGAGCAACGGACGCCGCGCGTGGCTATTTATGGGTATGGTGATGTCGGCGCCGATACGGTGGCCGTCGAGGGACATCGACTCGGCGGACATCGACGCGCAGCGCCCTCTACAGGTAAAATTTCCATGGCCAGCAAGCTGGAAACGAATTATCTAAGATAAGGAATACGTCGTCGGAACATCCCATCGAAAGAACGTTACAAGGTGAGAAGTAACTTGTTCTTCTGCACATTTCCCTTAGTTGAATGGATCGGGTTAGTTTTGGAAGCTTCTTCCACAGGTCACGCCATTGGGCCCTGGTTAAAGGTTCCCCAAGAGTCTCTTCCCACTTCTTAATGTAGCGCCAGGTAACTTCCTCCCCCTCGGAGTTTAGCAGGGCGTAGAGATTGGTGATCAGCTTCCGTGTTCCTGGGTCGGTTGTTAAAAAGTGCTTGAAACTTGTAAATTGTCTGGTGGCCGCTTCTTTGATGTCAGGGCGCTGAAGCCATGTAGAAGCTGAGTATATTGATAATAGTCCTTTGGCTGGCACCCAAAGTCCTGCCTGCATTCTTGGAACGTCCTCACTCTTTGTCCAGTGTACATATCTTTAAAGATGATACACCCTGCCTCCCTCCAGCTAGTGAAAGCATGGTTCTGCATACCAGGGGGGAATTTCGGGTTTTCAAACAATGGTGTGAAAGGGGATGGTATTGAAGTGAGGATACCCCTTGAAATTGCCCCATCCCAAGCCTCCAGGCCTGCTCCCATTACTTCACTGATGATTGTGTTGGGGTGTCTGTTTCCTATGATGATACTATGAACCCACAACAAGTTGGACAAAGAACCTTCCGCCACCGCGATGTCCTGGCATACCCACGGGTTCTGTGGGGACTGATCCACCCACTGCTTAATAACCCTCAATTGCGCCACTTCATAATACTTTTTGAAATGTGGGAATGCCAGGCCTCCGTTTTCTCTGCGGGCCATAAGATTTGCTATCGCTACACAAGGCCTTCTTGTCCTGCCAAACATATGCCATCACCATCTTGTTCAGTGCTTTGAAGAAAGCACCTGGGATACGTATTGGGAGCGTCTGGAAATAATATAGCAGTTTTGGAAGGCCTGCCATCTTCACCACCTCCTGCCTGCCCCACGAGGAGATGTTAAGCAGGTTCCACTTATTTAGATCCTGCTTCAAGCGGCGTAGCGATGGGGGGAAATTTGCCCCATAAAGTTTCTTGATCGATGATGTCAACCGGACTCCCAGGTAGGTAATGTCTTGGCAAGCTATCTTCAGCTTGGTTGTTTGCGCCAGATTGTCCACAATGCGCGGGTCCTCCGTCAGGTTCAGAATTTCCGATTTGCTCCTGTTAATCTTCAGGCCCGAGGCCTCCCCAAACTTATCCAATACCAGAAGGAGGGCTGGAAGGGAAATTTCTAACGCTGTCAGGGCCAGGAGCATATCGTTGGCGAATGCCATAACCTTGTGCTCCAGCCCTCCCATCAACACTCCCCGTATCTGCTGGGATTCCCTTATTTTAATCAACAGGGGTTCTAGAAACAGGGCGTACAGGAGCGGGGAGAGAGGGCACCCCTGCTTCATCCCTCTGGACAAGGAGATCTGTGACGATAGGGCTCCATTCAGTGCAACCCTTATCGAAGGGCATTTATAATTTGCTTGCACCATTGTCATATAGTGCCGTCCGAATCCCATATGTTGCATTGTGGAGAAGAGCTGCGACCACTCGACCCTATCAAATGCTTTTTCGGCATCGAGTGAGACTAGGATCGTCGGGGTCTTAGTGTGCTCAAACCTTTCTATAGTATGGGACACCCTATGGGTGTTGTCAGACATTTGTCTCCCTGGTACGAAACCAGATTGGTCTGTGCCCACCAGGGAGGGCAGGAGTCCAGCTAATCTGTCCACCAGGACCTTGGTATAAAGCTTTGCATCGATGTTCATCAAAGCTATAGGCCTATATGATCCCGGAAGAGCTGGGTCTTTACCTGGTTTTAGAAACACCACTACTTTTGCTTCGTTCATTGACCTGGTTGTAACTCCCGTCTCCCTGAAGCTATTGAATAGCTCTGCCAATTTGGGGGCCAGGACACCCCAAAACTTCTTGTAAAAGGCGTCCGTGTAGCTGTCTTGTCCCGGTGCCTTCCCTTTTAGCAGTTTCCTTATTGCTTGCTCAACCTCTTCCACTTGTATCTCTGTCCAAGATGTCTCTGTCCACTTCAGAGATTTGGGGAAGGGGGACGCCATCAAGGAACTGCACCTGTGTTGACTCCTGAGGACCTTCCGACCTATATAAGGCTTGATAGTAGCCAGCCATTATTTCTCACATTGATTCATCGGTCGTGTGCATTTGTCCATTTTTATCCGTCAAGTGCGTGACAGCCATTCTGCGCGTTTTATCCTTCAATTGCCTGGACAACAGTTTGTCTGCTTTATTGCCACTAATATAGTACCTCTGCTTTGCCCTGAGGAGCTCGGCTCACCTTTCCTGTTCTGCAGCAGTGCATGCTGCTTGTGCAGCAATTTCAGGGATGTCTTTAGTTTCCTCGTTGGCTGGGCTATCAACTCTCTTTGTGTGACTCGAATCTTCGATTCAATGTCCTCTTTGTATTTTAGCCGCTGCTTGTCTTGAAATGCTTTCAGCGCTATGATCTCTCCCCCCTCATACGGCTTTAAATGCGTCCCATACAGTAGCCCTAGTGGACTCGCCGGTGTCGTTCTCTGTGAAGTACAGGGCTATTTTCTTCCCGATCGTTCCCACCACAACGTGGTCTTGTAACAAGTCATCTGGGAATCTCCATGACCACATTCTCCCTTTTGTGCTAGCAATTGAAGCATTGCTATCAGTGGTGCGTGGTCTGACAGCGCAATGGGGCCCACATTAATGTCTTTTATTTTTCCCAGCAACCCCGTGGACATCCACACAGTCTATTCGAGATTGTGAATTGTGGACATGGGAATAATTTGTAAATCCGTGGGCGTCACGTCTCTTGATTCGCCAGACATCGTGCAGCGCCAGCGCGTCCACCATCAATTTCAGAGCTGTGGATGGGGAATGCATGTATGATCTCACCCCTGGGCTCTGATCCTTCACCGGATTCCAGGCCAGGTTCAGGTCCCCACCCAATATGATCTCCTCCGTTGCAAAGGTCTCCAGCTTTGCCAAGGTTTCTTTCAAAAAGCTGTCTTGACCTGAATTTGGCGTGTAGACAGATGCAAGGGTGAGCTTTGCTCCCTCAATCACTACATTCATAAAGAGAAACCTCCCCTCCTTGTCGGCCAGCCAGTCCTTCACCTTTGCTCCCAGACCGTCTTGAATGGCTATGAGAACCCCTGCTCTTTTTTCTTCGGCATTCACTTGGTACACTTGAGAGGCACCATTTTGGCTTTGTCTCTTTTACAAACATGGGTTTCTTGATACATTAGAATCCTTGCACCCTCTCTCCAGACTTGCCTCTCCAGTTTTTTCTGCTTAATCGGCCTGTTTATACCCCGCACATTGTGCGAGAGGATCCTGATCCACCTTAGTCTGCCTCTATCCACGTGAAGTCCTTTCTTGTAGTTATAGTCCTGCAGAACTTGAACTGCCACCCAAAAAGAGATCCCATCATCAGAGTCTTCCACCTTACCCACCCCCTCCCTTCCCCCCATCCCACCTGAGTAGGGCCTGGTTACTAATAGCATCGGAGCATACTGCCCCTTGCTCCATGCCCCTAACACTTCTCAGGTACCTTGTGCGGGGAGTCCTAAACCCCGCTACTGGCTTCTCCGTATACCAAGATTTCACCCTCTCTGGGCTGTGTTAGTTATTGTGATCCGGTCGTCATCCTATGCTCCTCTGTACCCCCATTCCTGAGGTTCCTCCTTACCCTTCCCTGCGTGCAGTCTGAGGCATAGGCCTAAGATGTCGCATGAGAGTCCAGCCTGTGTGTTCCTTGTCTCCTCCGTCCTCTGTGCTTCCTCTCGACAGTCTGCCATCTGTCCCATTTTCTGGGGCCCTGAGGGTTCTCCCTCACCCGTTTCGGGTCGTCTCCACGCTCCTGTGAAATACTCAGCAACTGCTCCCCCTCCTCACATGTCACAATTCTTCGCTGAGCCCCCTTCCACTTAAAGAGCATTTCAAAGGGAAGGTCCACTTATAGTCAATCTGTTTATCCTTGAGATGTTTGACCACTGGCCCCATCGGTCTTCTCTTCAGGAGAGTCACTTGTGCGAGATCCTGCTACAGTTGGACCTCGTGGCTGTTGACCACGACTTGGGCAGAGAGAGACGTGCTTTTCTCATAATCTGTTCTTTTTTAATAAAGCTTGTCATAGCCACCAAGACGTCCCGGGGTCTTGCTCCTGGTTCCGGGAGTCGCTTCGGGCCCACCATGTGTATACAATCTGTTCCTACCTGAGGATCGGGGTCCTCGCCCAGAACGTCCGCAAATAGCTGAGAAACAGTCGCCCTGAGGTCGCCATCTGCCACAGATTCCGGCAGATTTTTAAGACGTATATTTGAGCGTCGGGACCTGTTCTCTAGATCTTCACATTGGAGCTCGAGATTGTGTGCCGCTCTCGCCAGTTGCTCCAAGGCCTCGTCAGATTTCTTTGTTTCATCTTCCATTCCCTAGACCGTTCTTTCAAAGCCATCCGTCCTCTCCTCGACCATGGCCAAATCTGCACGCACCTCCTGCAATGACTGTTGCATATCTTCCCTCAGGGTGTGAAACTGCACCTGCACCGATGCCAAGAACTGGTCTTTGAAGCAGGATTGCATGTCCTTTTTAGTGAGGATCTCATCCCCCATTTTCTGCCCCTCGCGGTCCGACGCAGCATCAGACTCTCTATTCATTGGGCTTGCGGTCCCCGCACTCCAAAGCTGCCTCAGACTCTTATGCTGTCTCCGTTATGGGGGGAATGTGATTGCTGCGCGGGTCTTGGTCTTGTCTTGGACAATGGGACTAAAATCCTCCTCTGCATCCGGTGTGGATTATTTGTGATAGCACCCAAGTGTGTTAAAGGCCACCAATGGGGATAAACCCCCCCCCCCGGAGTTCCGCAGAGTCCCCCGAGTGCTAGAAACTCCCTGGTACAACCGTGGCGTGTTGGAGGCCCCACCTGAATGCTCCCTCCTTGCTGACGTGCAGGTCCCGACCAGATCTTAATGTTGGGGGGGCCCTCTTCACCAGGCCCTCTCCGTGGTCCCAATGGGGGAGGGGACGGGTCTGCTCTCGGTGGGTCTTTGTTTCCCCAGAGCCTCTGCCAATGTCACACCTAAGCGCCGGTCTTCCCAGGCGAGCACCATACACAATCTCCTTCTTTGTGGGGGGAGGGGATGCAAGGTTTATATCACTGCTGGTGTCATTCAGGGCGCTGAGCAGCTATCGACCGTCGCCAGGCACGCTCTCCCCCTCAGCCCCGCACTTCTGGAGGATGCTGGCTTGCTGCTGCTGTCACTGGAGGGGAGGGAAGCGGCCCGACTCAAGCCCGATCCGCCGCTGCAAAATGCCGGGCACCCCTCTGCCCCGCGGCCTCCTCCCAGTCTGCGGCCGCACAGTCGCCGCCCTCTTCCACCTCCACTCCAGGGCCGGGTCTCGCCCCCCCCCGCCCACACAGTTTGTCCCTTGCGGCTCTGGCAGGGGGGTGCTGCCCGATGTCTCCTGGACCACCTCCATGGCCGCTGCTCCTCACCGGCGATTTCACAGCGCGGGGGGCCCGACTCCAGCCAGACCCCCGCTCCGAGGTCCTCAATCCCGCAGCTGCCACCTGGTACGCGGTGTCGCTGCTCCTTTCTGCCTCCGCCCTCGGGCCTGCCCACTACTCGGCCCGCCAAGGCCGGGACGCAGCTCGGCTTCACTCGCTGCCTCTCGGTCGGGACACCGGTGGGGGGGCCGCTCAGCACCGCGCTCTCCACAGGGGCACCAGACTCCAGTCACTGACGCCCCGGATCACTCGCTCCCGTACATTTGCTTCAGCCCAGCAGGGAAAGAGCTCACGCGTGTCCTTTCATGCACGAGGCCATCTTGGAATCAAACCATTTTATTTTGATCTTTGAATCTGTTGTGAGTCTTGCTTCATAAGTCCTTCACAAATATTACAGCAACTTCTCAGCTCAATGAAAACGTCCTCCAACCTTCTTTGTTCAGAGTATTATTATTATTTTTTTAATTTCTTTTTGTTTCCACAACAAGTAAACAACCAACAATAACACTAACATCCCAACATCTGACCCCACACCTTCCCCTTTCTTCTGACTCATAAGGATTGTACGTATAATGTGTATGTCCCCATCTTCATACGCCAACAAAGCAGTTTGCATTGGCAACATCCCAGTGGTATCATACTGGCGTCCTCGGAATTGCCGAAGTCCATGGCATGTGGATGGTGTCTATTCACAGGAGGGTCTCACCCTGTCTCGCACCAGCTGCCACTTCATCCGTTTGCATTGGTTATAGGGGCTATACCTTCTCGTGTCATGGGGCTCTTGTCTGGTGGCTCCTCCCCATTCGCCAAAGCCTCTAGTTTCCACTCAGAGTAATATTGGCGAAAAGGGGTCCAGTAATCGATTGGCCTGCTGATGGTCGGGAGAGTCTGCGCATATCTGGTTTCCCTTTGTACAGACATAATCATAGTCTCCATCTAACCCCCAAACCCTGGAGCCTTGAACTTCCCCCAAGTTTTGGCTACCAGGTATCTAGCTATCGCAGTGGCCACCGCAATAGCTTTGTCTCACCTCTGGGACCCTTTATCATTTGTGCTAAGAGTCAATGTTCTGGTGAATAGTTCCAATCCGACATTAACATTACGGTCATGGCTTCTTGGATCTTCCCCCAACAGGGCCGTACCTGAACGCATTCCCAGGCCACATGTTAGAATTCAGCTGCTTCTGTTCCACACCTCTTGAAGGTTGAGGGTCTTTCGGGGTAAATTCTATGTAGTTTGGCCAGTGAGTTGTAAACCTGATGTAGGAACCTGTATGAAATAACCTAAACCTGGAGTTTATGGATATAGTACGTGTTTGTGTGCAGATGATCCTCGAGCCCTCATCGTCTATTGCCTTTCCCCAGGGAGGTTTCCCAATTTTCCCTATACTTCTGCCCTCATGTTGTCTTCCTTCCCCTTACCATCTTGTAAATGGTCGATACCAGTTTCCTAGTTGAAAGTGGTTTAAGCGAGTATTGAAGTAAGAGGTTGGGGTCGGGCACTCGGGGAAACTCTGGCCATTTAGATTTCAATACTTCCCTAATCCTTTAGTACATGAGGAGAGATACTGCTGTCCATTCTCCCCTGATACGTAGGGTGTCCCAGATGATGTACTTCCCTTCGCTTGGATATCTAGATTTTTGAGGTGTGTCGGGAAAGACCTCTCAAGTGTGAGTGGTATCTCATGTGCATTATATATTGGGAGATCTGGCGAGTAGGGGGGGGGGTCTCTGCGTCGGTTATATTGGCTATGATCCCATACCTGTCACATCCCAGACAAATCTACCTCGGGGGGGGGGGGGTCGATCACTATGCCCCCCCCCCTGCTCTTGTATCTCAGGGCGATTTGTGCACTGTGTTACTGCTAAGTTACTATACTATGGACACACTAACATAAGCTGTTACCATGACCATAAGAATAGACACAAAATGAAATAAAATGCACACAAAATGAAAACACACAAGTCTGTTTCAATTATAACAATAGAATACATTTAATCATGCACAGCAATGCATGATGCAAACACTACTATAATGCAAATCTCGAATTTGCACGTTTTATGCTTTTGGTGCAAATCTACAAAGCAATGCAATAACTATAAGCCTTACAGGCTTCTAATGCAAGCAATCTAATAGCAACTCCAATCCATACCATACTTCACACTCTCTCTCTCTAAGACAATCCCTGTCTGATTACCCCATCTATCATGTCAGCCAAAGCTCTGTGTGAGTGTCTGTCCTAATTCCCCATGCACGTGTCTTTTTCTCAATACTCCCTTCTTGCTCTGTCTCTCCTCTCCAGCTAACTCTGCAACCAGCCATTCAGTCAGGGACAGGCCTCTCAGTATTCTCTCTTTGCCAGATCAATCTCATCAGCTCTCATCAGAATGCTTCCCCTTCTGCATATCGGCCAAAGCCATCTAATTCTGCTGCACCCAAACCGCTTCCCGAAGTACATCCAATCACTCCCAAACACCTCTCCAAGTCATCTCTCCTCTCGATCTCTCAATCTCTGTGTGTCAGTGTGTCATCTCCATCTCGAACTCCATCTAGAACTAGAAACTCAAACTAAATCTCAAAGCTCAGAGAGCAGCATACCTCTGGTTATACTATTCAACGACGTACATACATATCCATGGTTACATGCATCTCTGAGCTAAAATGCCTCTCTATCTATCAGCATTTCTAAATCTGAGCAGTGCCTAAAAGTCTGTGATGCATTGCGTGTACTGCTCAATCACTGCGTGTTCTGTCATCGTGACATTTCTACATCATATCTATACCAAGGCCTTCTTCTGTCTGCGTTCACCATCCTACCATCTCCCCATATTTCTCCATTCTCTCCATTGAAATCCCTCTCTTCTGCATGTCGCTGTAAGTCAAAGCTCTGCCTGCATGGCCCCCACCATCTCTGTCTGCGAACACCAGCCCACGGCTGATAATACCATGCTTCCCTTTTCTGCTCTCTACTAAGGCAAAGGCGACCTCTTATCTGTGTCTGCTAAAAAACTGTTTACGCTTTCTTCGTACACTGTACCACATAACATCTTTCGCAGTCTGTGGCGCTTCTCTTCTGTCTCAATGGAATGGCTTCAAAATGCCATAGGCCTCATGCTTTCTATTCTCGAATGTAGTGCCTAACGCATTCACTCATTCCAAGCACTAGCTATAATGCAGACTCAATGCATACTCATGCGTGTCTCTCTACAATACATACATAATGCATAACATATCTCTACATGGCTCTACCAAGGCACTTCAAATATAACCGGCCTCACTCTATAGCAAATACAAATGGCTACATAATATGTGGATAATCTAATGTTACTACTAATCAGAGTGATGGATAAGTGGATCCCTAAATGGGTAATGATTCTCGAATGATAACAAACCAGGCTTCTCCATACTATCTGGTTTCACATACCCTGTACGTCACCGCCGTAGGTTGGATCTCGAACCTAGGCGCGAGCACCGGGGTGCCCCACAGCATTCCGGTCAAGTCATCTGGGTGTGCTACTTCTTTCACCAGGAGAGAATGGGGAGTGTCCCGTTCATGGGGCCTCTATCCCGCTATGTATTGAACCTGTGCCACGAGGTAGTACAGATATGGGTCTGGATATTCTAGTCCGCCCTGGTCATATGGCTGTATGAGGGTGTCGTAGGACATCCTAGCGTGCTTTCCCGCCCAGATCAGTCGCGTCATTAAGGTTTTGGTGCGTGTCCAAAAGTGCTGGGAGGGCCAAATGGGTACATTGTTAAAAATATTGTTAAAATATATAGTAATTGTTAGGGAGAATTCTCATTCTATGGCAATTTCCCTTACCTAGTGAGTCCCTCAGCAGCTTTGCTGGATTTCTGGAGTTTATTTTTTCCACTGGGTAAGAGTGTGAGCTTTTCCCCCACTCTTACCTGTGTTTGGCCATGTGCATTTCATCTGTTTTTGTGATTGTGGACTCTGGAGTACACCACTTCAGTAGCCCCACTCTTTTGTGTGTTACAGAGCACCTTCCGTGCAGTAACACAGGGTTGTCTTTTAGACTTCCCCCTGACTCCATTTCTGGGGCTGACTACTGTCCCCCAGAAAAGGGTAAAGTTGCCATTAACTTTACATAGTCATTTAACCACAGATCCAGTACACCCCATCTTACATGGAGTATTGGAAAGGGTTAATTCTTAGCCCTTTTTATCTGTTCCTCTTGGAGCATTGTTTCGCTGCCTTAACATTAAGACTTGGCTGGTGGCAGTGGTACCTATCCTAATTTTCCTATCGCGTTTATATTACATAACGTGGTAGTGTTTTAGGCTATTTTAGTAGCCTCAAACTTTAAACCCGCTAGCCCAAATACTTTTTATTTCGGCCCCGGTTGGGTTTAATCACCATTTCTTTTTAACATCCTTCTTGGGTCTTTCTTTGCGCAGCAAACCAGGTTTGCCTCCTTTGTTCGCCGACCTTTGGCGTGCTTCTGACCAGAAGCCCTTCTTTGGCATCTGGGTGTCTAGGTGGGCTGAATGTGAGGGAGGGGTGTAGTCACCCCCTGCACAGGGTCTCCTTGGAGACCCATGTCGCACTTTGTGCTGATTGGCTGAGGTGGTTGTCCGGGCTGGACAACCCCCCTGCTGAGTGATTCACAGCCAGGTTATGTGATTTTGGCATAAAAGGCAGGACTCTTGGGCTAGAAGGCAGAGTCGCCACTGGAACTGCAAGGAACCGAAGAGAAGCAGAGAAGAAGACGGCTGCTGCAACCACGAGTCCCGGTGAAGCCCTGCTGCAGTCCTGAGCTATCTACCCCTTCAACTACTAAGAGAAGATCCAGTCCGGAGTCTTCTTCCCTTGAGCCTGGTGGGGTCAACCAGCTCGTCTTTTCTTCGAGCGCACCTTTTATTCATCATTGTCTTTCTTGCTGCTGCTGGCCTCATCCCTCGGTAGTGCAGATCGCTCCAGACATCCTCCTTGTCCCCACGACTGAAGCCGCAGGAACCGTGAGTTTGCAGGAACTACCAGGAACAACTGCCGTGGCACCAGCTTTTCTCCAACAGAATAAGGTACTGTGCACACTTGCCCATTCTCTCCATCTGACCAGCCGGAATCTGGGTGAACCCTTTTCCTCCACAAAGATTTGTTCTTTCTTCCATCCCTATTATAACTTTTCCTTCCATTTGACAATCTTTACAACCTCTTGGCATCTCGAATGTCAAACTTCAACGTGTGATCCTCGGCAACTGAGCATCTGCTCCATTGACACTGGCGCAGGCCTATTGACTTTACTCTGCATCTTTGAATAAGTCCTTGAGTCTCCTTATCTTGAAAACGTATTGCCTATGATTTTTATTCACTTTTCCCTTGTTTGAAATTCTGAAGTACAAAGTGTGTTTTAACTTCGTGAGCATTTCTATTCGCAGGTATGCGTTAGTATCGCAACACCTGTCTGTCAAATCCTAATGTACTTATATTGAATTTGCTGGAACAAGTGGAATTGTTTGCGTGTAGTGTATTTTACGTGTGGTTTCGAATTTATAGAAGTGTAGTGTTTTCTAACAGATGGTTTAAAATAAATGTACTTATATTTTTTTTACCTGAAACCTTGAGTCAGTGTTTGCTTGAGTCACAGTAATTGTGGTCCTTTGTGTAATCTCTACTACTGCTCATTTACCTATTGAGATAAGTCTGGCTGCTCCGCTACTGCTACCACTTTAACAGTGTAGTACAGGCTTGTAGCAAAGGGAACTTGTATTACCACTTGTAGTCTTAATTGTGTGTAGTGGTCCCTAAGGGCACTGCACAGGATTCTGCCTAACAGTAATTTAGGTAGAATAAACATCTTGGCTAGTGAGATGCATGTAGCTTGAGTTATGGGTAGGAGGATCCACGATTCTACTCTTTGTTCCAGATGTTCTAATGCCTTCGAGTTGCTGCCCATATACAGGTTGCTTGTCGCGGTAGTCGTAAACACTGCCAGGTATTGTATTCCCTGCGGACATCAACGGAAGCCGGCTTCACTATCGGCCCTCTGTACTCCTGGGGTTAATGGCAGTACCTCCAGATTTATTCCAGTTTATCCTTAGTCCAGAGAATTCCCCAAATGCACTTTTTTCTTGCGTTAATGGGGGAGATTATTCTGGGGTGCTTGACTTGATTGATTGATATTTTATTTCTAGCGCGCTCGTACACAAGTGTTTCAGAGCGCGATAATAAAATATTATCTGCATATAGCGAAATAATATTAAGATAGGATTGAATCCTTACGCCCCGGTGAGCGTGCATTTCTCTAATATGACAGGCTAGTGGTTCCATAACCAAAGCAAACAGTATCAGCGAGAAGGGACCTCCCTGCTGAGTGCCCCTCGTCGGGTAGATATAGTCCGCTATCATCCCATTTGTATATACACAGCGGCTCTAGGTGCTGTATATAGGAGTCTGAAAGTAAGGCCGAGTCTGGATCGTTGGAGCACCTCGAAGAGAAAAGGCCACTCGACCGAGTCGAAGGCCTTTTGTGCATCCAGTGCGGCCACTGCTATTGGTACTTCAGGGTCTAAGTAATGCATAACCATAAATAACCATCTCAGATTATACTGAGTGGACCGGCCAGGAATGAATCTGGCTTGGTCCGGCAGGACCAAAGCTAGCATGTGTGGATGGAGTCCGTCTGCTAATATTTTGGCAAGGATTTTGTTGTCGATGTTGATGAAAGATAATGCCCTGCATGACGTGCATTTCCTGGGGTCTTTCTCAGGTTTAAGGAGGACAGTGACCAGCGCGATTCTCGTGGATTCTGGTAGAACCCCTGATGCCAGTGCGTTCTCATACATGTTGTGTAACCTGCGGAACAGTAAGTCTGCGTAATTTTGATAAAATTCAGCTGTTATCCCATCGTTTCCCGGGGCTTTACTGTGTGGGAGGGAGAGAATTACTTTACGGATCTCCTCCTCCATCACTGGGGCGTTCAGGCTCCCCCCTGCTTCAGGTCTAGCCACCCCAAGGCTACCACGTCTATGGTATTGTCATCACATCGTGTTCCGCTCGGGAGCGGGACATGTATAGTTGGTTATAGTACTCCCGAAAGACTCCATTAATTCCCATCAGGTCCCTAACGAGACTGCCGGCCTGGTCCTCAACCTCGATAATGGGAGTTAAGTCTTTCTTGTTTTATTGCCCAGGCCAGAGTTCTACTGGGACGGTCCCCCTTGCTGTACCTGACTGCTTCTTTTGGTTCACCCAGGAATCTTTCTTTCCTCCCAGCCAGTTGGCGTAGTTCCTCTCTTTGTTCTGTCAGGCGCTCACATATGTCTCTTGTGTCCTGCTCCCCTTGCATGTTCAGCAGATCTTTAATGGATTCTTCCAGCCTTCTCATGGACCCTCTAATGGCCTTCAGTACCCCCCCCCATCCCCCTCTTTGGATATACAACAGCCTCTCACGTATACCTTGAAGGTTTCCCATATTATCCCAGGATCCGTTCCTGAGTCTATATTGGTTGTGAAGTAGGTCTGTATATCTTGGCTGATCTCTTCACGGAATGCCCCATCCTCCAAGGCTTTGGTTCTGAACCTTCAGCGTAACTGTCTAAGGGTACCGACCGGGCCTGTAATGAGTGCGAGGAGGACTGGCGAGTGGTCTGAGAGTGTACGGGGGAGTATTTGTACCGTGGTAGCAGTCCTGGCCACATTGGAGAAGGTCATAATATCATAATTTCTGGATGAGCTACTGTGGACCCCGGAGAAAAAGGTATACTCCCCCATCTGTTGGATGGTTTTCACGCCATATGTCGTGTAGATCATGATATTCCGAAATGTCTAGCCAGGTGTGCACTGCACGTGGAAGGGTTTGCTGTGCTGTGTTGGATCTGTCAAGGTCTAGTGTGAGGGTCATATTAAAGTCCCCCACCCAAATAATATTGTATCATGGGTATTTGTGTATATGGTTAGCGCAGCTGTGGTAAAATTCGGGGGAGTTGATGTTCGGGGCATAGATGTTTATCAGAAGGGGTTTTGACCAGAGCCTTAGAAATATGTTGCTCATGTGCGTATGTCAATGAGTCCCCCATTTTATCTGATGTATTGTCGGGGGTGTAGTATCTCCCCCTCCACCCCCTCCAGAAACTAAAACCTACCTGCTCCCGGTCCCTCCCCACCCCGCTAACCTACCCTCAACATGTGTCAACTATTCCGCAGTGTGTGCAGGGGTTGGGGCCCTGTGGGTGGCCAGTGCGCTCTTTGGCGACGGCCATTGTGTTTTATTCCATGTCACCCATCCAGTGCCCCGTGAGCCCATAAATCAGGTGCATGTTACCTTATTCAGTGTTAAATTTACATGAAAGGATATATCAGTGATGTCATGGGAGGTAGTATGACCATCTCGCCAGTCCGGAAGGTTTGTTGCGAATTTTTTCTTTTTTTTTTATTTTTTTTTTATTAAAATGCATATGGTTTATAACTTTAAACCTTACATTTATCAAAGAAAATCTCATTACATTAGGTCACACAAAAATTTAACAAGATAGTCTGCATTTATCCAAGGTAAAGCGATTGTCCATGATCAGGTATTACTTGTGTCTGGATTGTTTGCCAGAAGCGGATAACCGCAGTTGTCATAGAAATATTATTGCCAGATAAAATGTGTGCCCATCGTTCTTTAGGGTCCATAGATTTGTTGGATTGCATATAGAGTATAGCAACTGCAAGGCGCTTGTCTGCTAAGGCTGGGCATTGCATTAGTAAATGATGCAGAGTTTCGATAATGTCATCGTCCTTGCAATACCTGCATATTTGATGTCGGAGGGTTTTCTGCGCTCGTATCGCAAGGATTTGTTGTGTTGGGAGTATATTGAGACGCAGCCTCATGAAGGTGTCTCTAATAAGACGGTCGGGAAATAGCTTCAGATAGCGAGGGATCACATTTAGGGCTCTAACTTCGGTGGTACAATTTAACGTAAGTTTATATCCATTTTTTTCATTTATTGTTGATATCCAATCGAATCTTTCAATTTGAATTTTGGCTCTTTGGGGTCTACAGAGTAGGGTTTCAAGTGATATATCATATCTTATCCTTTCTTGGTTAAGGAATGCCTTCCATTTGTTCAGAGCCATTGCATTGATGTTTCCAGCGATTGGACGGAGAATATTCAAGGCGGGAATCTTCTCATTGTTGTTTATTTTCCTGAGAAGATCCAGTTGTTTCCACCGTATGATTGAGTGTAGGGATTGGAGGCCAAGTTCAAATCGGATTCTAGATGTTGGAATACATTTTGGGATGGCTAAGACCTTTGTCCAAAAGATTCGCTCCAGTTGGTCCCATACGGTTATTGATAGGTTTATCAATGACTCTCCGCCGTATGTTAAGATGGGAACAACTTTTTGTTTGTAAAAGATTATGACTGGATTCGTAGAATATTTCCCAAATTTTTTATGTAGTATTAAGCCCTGACGCGCTAGAGAATGGGCTTTGCTTTTCAGATGGTCAATCCATGGTTGTTCAACTGAGGATTTATTGAGCCAGACCCCTAGATATTTAATTGTTTGCACTTGCTCAATTTTTTCCTTCTGTAGAAAAAATGATGGTGTTTTCTGAAAGGGGCCCTTTTGTGTGGTTAACGACATGATCTTAGTTTTCCTGGTGTTTATTTCCAACTGATTTGTGTCCATGTATTTTTGGAGGTTATTCAGGGCAGTCTGCAGACCTCTCTGTGTTTTGGCAAAGATTGCAATATCATCGGCATAAAGAATCATTGGAATTGATGTGGAGTTTAATTTTGGCGGATTCATTTGTGGAGTAGCTATAGTCTCTTCAAAGTCTGATGTATACAAATTGTACAAGGCTGCAGCCAGTGGGCAGCCTTGTTTGAGTCCATGCCAGGTTTTGATCGGTTGTGTGACAAGACCACTCTTGCTCAAACGGATCTGCACTTGTGTAGATGAATATAGCAGTTTTATTGGTTCCAGTATGTTGTCTGGGCAACCCCATTTTGACAATTTTTCCCATAAGATGTTTCTATTGATTTTATCAAAGGCGAGATGGAGGTCGATGAAGGCCGCGTAGGTCGGGGTGTTGGATCTGATGGTTTCGTGTTTAAGCAGGTTTAAGATGAGTAAGTTGATATTGGTCCCAACATTTTTTACGAAACCAGTTTGACGAATGGCGTGTCTGTTTGTTTGCTGTGGTGGCCCATTGGTTCAGTTTCAAGAGAAGGATGTTTGCGAAAACTTTGCCTAATGGGTCCAAAAGCGCAATGGGCCTATAGTTTGAAGGGTTCTCAGTTGGTCCTTGCTTGTAAATGGGGATTATTGTCGCTCTTTGCCATGACGCAGGGATTTTTTTGGTGCGATTTATCAGTACAAATAGATGGCTGCAGAAAGCTGCCCATGTGTCAGGATTCTTTTTAATAATGGCATTAGATAAGCCATCCGGGCCGGGGGCCCGAGATACATTTAGATGGCGTATTGCATCGTTTATATCCGGAAGATTCCACTCGAACGTCCAGTCTGGTTGTCGGGGTGCTGATTCGTCGCAGTTGATCACGGGGCGCTTTTGATATAGCTGGTTGTAATGGGTGATCCAGCTTGTTTCAGGGACCTCGGAGATCATGTGGTCCGCTGTAGTGGTTGTTTCATTCAACAGTTTCCAAAGATCTCGTGTATTTCGCGTCCCCATAGCTCTTAACATGGACTCTGCGTCATTTTGTTCCAGTGTCATTTTAGCGTTTTTCAACCAATTCTTATGACTTTGTTTTAGGTGTTTAATCTGAATGTCCTTGTTTGGATTTAGTAGTTTCTTCAGTAGCCTGATCTGAGTTCTTAGGGCTTTTTTCCTTAGAGCTATCATGCGGCTGTATGCATGATGATGTTGTTTTCTCGGTTGGAGTCCAGCTGTTGGAGAATGATGGAAATTTTGTAGTATCCATTCATAATTTAGTTTGGATTCATCTATCATCGTTGTGCTGGTGAATTTGTCTGGGAGGGATTTTATTTCAGGTTGTGATAATTTCAGTCTTGTTGCCCTAGAATTAACTTCCAATTCAGGCAATTGAAGTCGCAGTGGGGGTTCTTTGCTGTTGGACCATGATCTAATCAAGATGTAGTGGTCGCTATCCTTTGTGGCAATATTTTCCATCCGGCGTATGGGCTCTTTGATGCTCCGTGAACGATAGATGTAATCGATGATCCCAGAGCTAATTCTGCGTGACCACGTTGGGGAAAATGAGTTAGAAGATGCATTAAAGGCATCAAGCCGTATCATATTTCGATCTGTCATTTCTTTAGACCATCGCCGAGCACGAGGTTCTAGCAAGTGGTCGGGTAGCTCTTCGCCGTTGGAGGAAAAAAGGTGGATATTCAAGTCGCCGCATATGATAAATATAGTTCCAGGATATTTCAATGAGTCTTCGTCCATTGTTGTCAAGAAAGAGTCTAAAAAGAGGTCGTCAGATATTTTATTGGGATTCCAATATAGATTGAAGATGCCCATGTATTGCTTGTGGCCAGGTATCGAAAGGTCTTGTGTAGGGTTCTTCTCCGGAGTCCTCTCTTGTTGTATAATGAGTCTCTGGATCCACGGAGAGATGACTTGCGCTTCTACTACATTAAGATGAGAGCCCATTTTGATGAAAGTTAGAAGGCCAGCGGAAGGGCGTTCTTTTTGCCGGCAAATCGCTGGATTCATATAAGCAGTGTATCCATCACTTACTGGTTTTTGATGAAGCCATGTTTCCTGGAGACAAATTATATCAGAGTTTGTTAGTTCGGGTCTCGCAGATTGGTACAGATGAAGGTGACTGCGGGTGTTCCATGAGCAAATTGTCAAAGAGCTTGAGTGTTGATCCGGTCGTTGCTAAGTAGATTCTTGGACGCTCATGTTTATAGATGTGGATATGTAACTCATGTCTCTCCATATTGGCTGTCGGTCCTTTGTCGACTGATGTCTATGATAAAGGGTAGACTTCTTCACAAGGTTTATTGATCGCGCGTGAGAGGCGGTCCGGTTTGCTAAGTAATGGCTGTCACTGGAGCTAAATGAAGAATATATTGTTGTATTACTCATTTCATCAGTCTCTTGTTCAAGGTTAGAGCCGTTTGTCATATCTGTGACGCTGAGATGAAAACCCAACGTGCGGAGATCTTCGGTATGGGCTTCAATCAAGCGCAGAATCTTCAGTGTAGCACATTCGATCGCAATTTTATCAAGTTTTTTGTGATCTATGAATTCGATTAGGTGTATGTCTTTCGTAGTAACTTTAGTCAGTGCTGGAATGGCGTGAAAGAGATGCAAGGTATTTGTCCTATTAAGGATTAAGTTGTCATATTGAGTATCAATTCTTGTGAGTTGGAGTCTGTTTTTTGAAGATTTCTCTCGTGGATTGATGAAAGAAGGAAGTTTCAAGATGGCGGGCATCGGTTGGTTAAGAATTGAAAAATCTAATGAAGTTTGCGAGATGGCAGAACCATCCAAATCAATGGTAGGGACTTGAAAGTCAGAATCCCCGAAGGTCTCATCAACAGGATTTGTCATGGATTGGAGGTCTGACTGTGTCCGTTCATAGTGATCGATGGTGAGTTGGGCAGACACATCGAATTGGAGCTCTTCTTGAGTGCTAGCTTCATTATGATTGCTTGAGTATGTAGATACATTTAGTAAAAGTTCTGTCTCAGCTTGGTCTATTTTAGGTATGTCAGCTTCACTAGAAATACTTGATGGAATTGTCAGCATTTGCTGTTGCTGCAGATTCCTGATTGTAGGATCCGGTTCGATAATAGGTCGGGTCGGAGTCTGTTGCGGTATGAGTCTTGATAGTTTAGTGGGATGATTTGCTGGGAAATTGAGATTGCGTAAAAAAGCTTGTGAGCCTTTTTGATGCTGTTTATATTGTTTCTTTGATTTCGGATGACTGGAATTGGCGCTGATGTGTGGCCGCGTTGGATCGAAGATACTGTAGGAGTCCTTCGTTTTTACGGGACAGTCAGCAAGTACTTCTGGACAATCAGCTGGCTCTCTTGTTGAATCTCTTGGATCAATGGTTAAGTCAATTAAGCAATCAACGGTGCTTCCTCTATTGTTTAATTCCGAGGAAAAGCGCGTGGCTGTCTCATGGTGGTGTTGATTGTTCTGGTCCGTTTGTGTTGCCATATTTTTTTAACTATATTTCGTATCTCGCTGGGGGGCTACATTTGGTGCAGAATTAGCTATGTTAGTATGCATCAGTTGTATCAGTGCATCAGTGATATGTGCTTTTTCGATTCTTTCCTTTTGTGCTATATCAGCTAGCCTTTGTTGCCAGGAGGCACTGGTTTCAGCCTCCGCTTGAATCCGGCCTTCTATTTTAATCATCAGTACCTCTTGGATTTTTTGTTTCGAGTAGATTGAGGCTAGGATTGAGGCATGATCCCGTGCTGTATCTGCCTGTGCTTCTTGTAGTTTCATGTACGGAATTAGAGCTTGAGTGCAAACTGTTACCAACATATTTTGAAGATCCACCATCGTCGTAGGGATCGACTCTTGGTGTTGGGGTGGGTTGGGCACAGGGAGAGGTTGGTAGGGATCAGATGTGGAGAATATATTCTCGCATTTAGACTGCCGTAGTGGTTGCATGCTTGCATTCATGGCCGGCAATGGTGTGCTTGTTGTTTGATGTGTTTTAGCACTTGTAAATGGTCCGCAGCTATCACTATTTGAAGTTTGCAGTCGGTCCCAAGTGTTTTTAGAGGTCTTCCTTTTGTTTTCTTGAAGCTCCATTAGGGCTTCAATCTCCGTTAAGTCTAGCGATAAACACTGCAGATGTTGCTTCGAGACTGCTTGCGGCAGCAAATCGTGCCGTTCTGATTTTGTTCTGCGTTCATGCAGAGATTTCCATTTTGCTTTGGCCAGTTTTGCTCTATCTTTTTGGTCTTCCCGAGTTTGTGACAGAGTTGCACTAAGTTGAGGGTCGGCTTGGTGACTAGATAGTAGAGTTACTTTTGGTTGAAGAATAGTGGAGTGTTGTAGGTTGGAAAGAATAGAGTTATCAGGATTCTGTTGTTGGTGAGTGCTATTTGGGTCGGGACACAAAGCGTCATTCTTCTCCAATTGAATTGTCCGAGACGTGACTTCTGTGTGTTGAGATTCAAGATCTATTGGTGATATTGATTTAGGTAACTGTGGCACAGTTGTCTGTAATGTGGTGGATACCACAGAGGAGATATCGTCAGTAATTGCTGGGTCAGATATGGTATCTGAAGTAGAGGTTTGTTGAAGGGCTTCTGACGTCTTCATATACGTGGTGGTTTCACTAAGAATTGTTTTTGATATGAGGCAGATATTTTCATTAGACATAAGTGTAATATTTTGGTTGATGTTTTGATTAGTTTTATTTGAACATTGCATTGAGTGTAATTTGCCGGATTGCTGTCTTGTTTGCATCCGCAGTGTACCAGCTTGACCACTAGGGGGCTGGTTTGTTGAGGCTCCCTGCTTCGCTAACATAGCAGGATCTAAACCTTTATTCATGGGCGGGGCCTCCTCAATGCCAGGAAGCCGCCGAAATCGGTTGATTTCTCGCACAGGGAAGAGAAGCCGCAAAAACAATGGGTGCCACGGGGCCCTGCACGCACCCCGCACTTAACGCGGGGACAGCCGCTGACGGATCCGTCAAACAGACCCTTCACACACGCAGCGGGGCACCAAACGGCCTAAGGGAGATGCACGGCACCGGGAGGCACCCGCCGTGCTTGCGGCCACAGCGCTCCGGGAGCAGCGAGGGCGGTAGGGGAGTCCGTCCGCCAATGGAAAACGCTGGGAAAAGATGAATCAGGAGCGGTAAGGTTACAGTTGCAGGATTTAACTTGGATGAAGCTAATTGGGGTTGGGGAAAAGCAGTCTGGTGTCAAGACGAGGGCAAGGTTTCAAAGGGGAGAGGTACCAATAAACTGGGTCGCAAGGGTCAAAGGAAGGTTTCCCCACAGTCCCCTCGCGGTGGCTGAAATTTATGTAGCTGTTGGACGTAGGTCTGGGAAGAGAGAGGCAGAAAAAAAAAAAAAAGGCTCCTTAGACACTGCAGGAGAGCAAGAACTTTATGTCCGGTAGTTTCGCACGTTTAAAGTGTTATCCGTTAAATGTTTCCTCGCATTTTACTGGGGGCTGTTGGTGAAAGGCCACGTGGGTCAAAGGTTTCCCCGCAGTCCCCACGTGGCGTAGCTTCCAAATATAATAAGTTCTAGTAAAGTGCTGAGTAGCACAGATTTACCTGCAAGACAGTTTGAAGCGTTGTATTATATTGCTAATGCTGGAGATATTAGAAGCGCACCGCGAACTTCCGTGGACTTCCAGGGACTCCAGTGACTCTGCACCGACTCCGCTCCGCTCCGCGGGTCTAGGTGGCTTAAGAGTCCTGGAACCTCCCTCTTGCAGTAGAGAGAGAAGATAGACTCCAGGTGGGCACAGCAGAAAAACACGAGTTCAGAGCAGCAAAAGTCCACGCTTCCACTCACTCCAGTGACTGTAAGAATTTAAGGAGGAGAAGAAGAGAAAACCCCACAAAAAATACAACACGTTGTGAATTTCTCTGCTGCCTCAGGCGAGGTGTAGAAAGTAGTTGATCCATTATGTTGCACCTTCAGCTTAGCTGGGTGCATCATGGCATATTGTATTTCTTTTTTGCGCTGTAAAATCTTGGCAGTTTGAAAAGTTTTGCGTTGTTCCTGAACTGCCTGTCTGAAATCTGGGAAGAGACGATCACAGAGGATCCCCATCTGAAAATGCTGGCGATTATGGGGTGCTCCGGGGCTCCTTGTCGGGGGGGGGGGTTTCTCCGCCAACGAGCGGTGCGCCCTTTCTACCATATACATATTTGAAAGCTGGGGGTTCTCAAGGATCTCTACCCCCAGCTTCTCCACAGATGTCTCCATATTGTCGATTTGCGTTGTTTCTGGAACTCCCTGGATGAATGTTCTTTCGCCTGGAGCGCCCCTCCAGGTCCTCGTTCTTTGCCATCACCTGTTGTAATTTTGCCATATCTCTCTGCAGTGTGGCTACCTTGTCCTCGCTGTCACCTATTCTCTTTTCCGCCTCCGTCATTCGTCCACATAACTTGTCTATTCGTACCGCAGATATGTCGACCTTACATGTGAGGGCGTCTATCTTCGCCCCCAGGTTGTCTGTACTGCTTTTCAGGGCGAGTAATGTTTGTTTCAAGGCAGTCATGTCCACTTGAGCTGCTGTCTGGTTTTGCTGGCTGGTTAGCGATGGTTGCGATTGACATGCCCATGTGAATTGTTCCATCCTGGCTTGCTGTTTGGGGTTGACCATTCTATTTCCGTGCCCTTGTCTCGTCTCTGCGTCGGGCGGTATGTTTTGCCTGTAGTATGACAATATCCAGGTTGTTACGCCGTCCAGTGTGGCTCGAGGGTAGTGTGGGCAGGGGTTTTGGCAAGTCTTTAGCCAAAGTGAGTCAGGAGGGCCTGCACAGGGGGTGGCAACCCCTCTCCCCCCCTCTAAGGGGCCCACTGGTTGTTAACCGGGCCGGTTGCCGACACAGTTGTTTCCTGCTGGCTCTGCTGGGTCGTTATTGTTAGCTGTGTGGCTTGTGATCGAAGGGGGTGGGGGGAACCAGCCACCACTGAGATGTTCAGTCCGAATGCAGTTACTATGCTGGATCCTTCATTAATTACAATAGTCTGGTGGACTGTGTATGATGACCTTAGGGTTTCCGCAATCCAAAGTTCTCTGGATGGCCTCTATCTCCACTTGTCTATTCCAGGGCTGTTCGGTGCACTCTTCCGCTTTCCCTTGCAGGGCCCTCTACTTTATTTTGAATCTTCTAGGCCAGCTTTCAGGGTCTCTGTGTTGACTGGGTGCAGGCTGTCGAAGTGGGAGCCCAGCTGGGGTCAGGTGTGGGATATTTAAATCCTTGTGCAATTAACCTGTTGTCCGCCCCACCATGTGGGCGGATGCCAACAAGGAGTCGCAGTTTGTTGGGCCCGCCGCACCTCGGTCACCTCACTATCTCCCACTGTTACTGTGTTGTTGTGACTGGTTGCGAACCTGCCTTGATGTCTGGCAGGCCACTGTGTGCCCTTTTTGTGATGAGGCTGGGCAGACTGTTATTGAGCCATCCCCCGGGGGTGTTGTAGGTGGGTTGTTACTCTGGTCCGGTGCCCCGGCCCTATGATTAGTGCACCAGTGCTGTACCTTGTTCTCAGGTGTGCGGGAGGCTTGTAGGCTTTTATGGGGCGCTGTTCCCGCCGAGCTTAGGGATCCTGTTATTGTGGTCGGGCTACCTTTCCGCTGCATATTCACCTCCCACTGTTCTGCTGGACGCGCTCCTCCCCATTCACCCGTGTCCTCAGACTGAGGTTTGTGCTGGCTTACCATGTCTGAAGGGAGCAGGATCGCTGGGGCGCGGCTCGCTCCGCTCATCCCGCGGTGCACTTCCCAGGGTCCGCAGCACTATTGTCTGGGGTTCCCCGCCCTTCTGTACACCAGCTGCCGCAAGTCTCCACTCAGGCGGGGTAACCTCCTATCCGAGTCACCGCAATCTGGATCTGGTTCTGCGGATCTGACCTCCTTCTCTGGACGGGGCGGCCCTTCCCCCAACCCACGCGGCTAAAGCAGGGGCTTGTCTCGGCGCAGTCTCTGCAGCGTCTCCTCTAGCGGTCCTCCCGGTCTGTCACTGCCTCTGGATATTCCCTGCAGCTTCACCTACATTTATTCAGGTTCTCAGAGTTGGATGGGCTGGCTGGGCACCAGATATTTGAAAGGATTTCTATGACGTCGACAGAGCCTCTCAGGCGGCGGCGATCTTATTCAGCCACGCAACAGCACCCCCTCTTTGCTCAGAGTATTAACTCAGCTGTAAAGCTGCCCTTAAATATATGATGAATATTTAGTCACAAGGCAGAAATGCTCTTAATCAAGCGAGGGCTCTGTTTGAATTGGTTCAGTCTCTTCTCCAGCAAAAGTTGGACCTCAAGCAATACCTTCTCAGGATCTTTGTGCACTAAGATTGAGCCTATTCGTGAAAATATCAGCAATACAGCTGGTCAGTCTGCAGCTGTAGCTAGTTCTCATTCGTTACCTGCACCAAACTATTTGATCTGCGTTCTCAGGGATATTCGTCAGCTAAAATCGGCTTCACCGACGGACTCCATCCCTCTGGCTCTTCTTAAGGAAATCTCGGGTGACTTGATCTCCCAAATTACTGCAGCAGTAAATGTGTTCTGTGACGGATGCATTCCAAACACTCTGAAACATGCTTGTGTGATTCCCCCTACTCAAGAAACCTTTAGATCCCGCCGTGCTTGCCTATTATCACCCAATTTCTCTCCTTCCTTTCCTTATGAAGGCGTTGGAGGCTCTTGTATCCCCTTTGCTTTCTTCTTTTTTTAAATCCTCTGGTTTTTTTGACTCCTTTCAGTCGGGTTTTCGGCCTGGGAGGGGCACAGAATCAGTCCTGAACTCTGTGCTGGTTGACCTGGCCCAACCGAGCGGGCGAGGGTGGTGTCGGAGCATTATTATTGTTACATCCATCTGCTGCTTTCGACACTGTCGATCATCCCACCTTGATCTCCCGGCTTTCTGCAGCTGGTTTGTCTGGCCAAGTCTTGGTATGGTTCTCTGCCTTCCTGGCCGATCGTTCCTAGTCGGCCTCTCTCCCTCTTTTCCGCTCTAAGCCGGTGCTGCTGTCGTATGGGGTCCCGCAGGCTTCCGCGCTATCGCCTATACTGTTTAATATTTACATTAGGCCACTTAGCCACCTAATTCTATCCCATGCTTTTAGGTACTACTCCTATGCCGATGACATGCAGAACTTGGTCCGTTTGGATCTTACTCGATCTGATAGCGCGGCACG
This sequence comes from Ambystoma mexicanum, assembly GCF_040938575.1. NCBI lineage: Eukaryota > Metazoa > Chordata > Amphibia > Caudata > Ambystomatidae > Ambystoma > Ambystoma mexicanum. Next base: position 412,211,966 of record NC_090934.1, on the reverse strand, counting down.
GCTTAGGAGTTGCCTTGAAGACCTTGGCTCTTAGATGGCAGCGAATTGGCTGAAATTAAACGGCAATCAAACAGAGGTTCTGGTTGTCGGAACCTTCAGTCTTCTCTCCTTCTGGATGGCAGATTTTTGGCCAATTTCTCCTGGCCCGATCCCTCTGCCGTTGCTTCGGTAAAGCATTTGGGGTTAAAAATGACCTTGTGTCTCTATGAATGAGCAGGTTGCGGGTGTCTGCAAGGCCGGGCACTATAAATTGAAATCCTTCCCTTCATCCCGGTTAAATTTCAAGCGCCGGTGGTTGCAGCTCTTGTTCTTAGTGCGGTTGACTACTGTAATTCGCTCTACTTTGGTCAACCATGCTATCTTATAAATCGTCTTCAGATGCTCCAAAATGCTGCTACCAGGTCCATCCTTCACCTCCCATTTGGAGCGCATATGTCTACTTTGCTTAAACAGCTTCATTGGCTGCCTATTGAGAAGCGGATTCTTTTTAAATCTGTGTGCATTGTTCACCGTGCCTTCTACAAATATGGGGCGGAATATCTTCAAGCAAAGTTTCCTCAATATGTTCCCGCTCTGTCCCTTCGCTCTCAGTCTGCCTTACTGGTTTCTGTTCCTCGGGTCAGACTATCCAGCATGGGCGGTCGAGCCTTCTCAGTTGCTGCTGGTAAAGCTTGGAATGGTCTGCCATTCTCTCTGCAAGCTATTTCTGATTATCTCGTCTTTCATCGTTCTCTAAAAACCTTATTGTTCTAGGCGGTGTATGAAACTGCTGTTTCTCTGCCGGTATTAGCGCCAAGATGCCTTTGGGCAAACGTGTGCTCTATAAGTTTAAACAACATAACATTAAAAAAAATAAAAAATTTGAATAACGGAGGAACAACTGAGAATTAAAATTAAACCGAAAATGTGAATGCAAATTTGTAATAGGAGAAGCACTGAAACATAGGAAGTTTTTTTTTTAAAACAAGCCTTTGAAGAAGATCCTAAGAATCGAAACACGTTGTCTGTCTTATTTGAGGATGTGATAAATCACTGAACAAAGCCAAGAATTTGTTTTTGAAATTATAAATTAATCCTTGTCAAACATCATTATTTTCTTGGCTATTCATTTGATCTTTAATTAGGGGGCGCACTTATAAGTGAGGTAAAACAGAACTAATGTATATTAGAAATGTATCTGTTTTCTTAAGGTGAGATTACCCTTCTTAAAAATCCTCAATCTTAAGTCAGTGACCCATTGCCTTTTTGAAATTTAAATGTGCAGCAGTAATGACCTAACCTGATCAGGCGTTTGTTTTCAAATGCCTGAATTTGAAAACATCATTTCAAGTACAAACACATGTTCTACTTCTAGGCCGATGATACTCGAGCAAGTATCACTTAGGTCTGTCTCCTCATTCTCTCTATTGTCTTTGCTTTCTGAAGACTCATTGTCCTATTAGCTCCTACAGGGCAACACCATTTTGGCACCTGATGACCCCCTTCCTTCCCTTTTTATTCCTTTGGTATATCCTATTTCTTCGACCATATCTTTCTTTTGTCTTTAATTCTTCTTTGTCTTCTAATGTCTTCCTCTTTTATTACACCATTATTCTAACTATTCTTCTATTCTTAAAAATTCTCTTTATTCCTTCTTTTTTTATATGAAACTTGATTTGCCTTTTATATAAACGTAATAAAAAACCTTACTATTTGTGATCCAAACCAATAAGAATACATCCATCAAATATGACACCACTTCTGCAGGCCCTCCCAGATTTCCATTCCTCATGGACTGAACTTCAAGCTCTCAAGATTAATAGTGTTGCCTTACCATCTACGTCTGATACGCATTATTCTCCCACTGATGCACTAGTTCAGGAACTTACTCCATATCACTGATGGTGGTGTATTCTCCATTTACCACTATATTTTGTCAAACATTAGTGCAGTCTGTTTTTTTTCTTCACATTTTTATTTTATTAAAGGATACAACATTACAAATTCAGCTATGTAATGGTTATCGGGCAATGCCCCCCACCCCACACAAACACCCTAAACAACTTCCAGTAATCCCCCCGCCCCCCAGCCCCCGGTACTGCGTTCCCCCCTCGTTGACCACATCTTGGAATCCTTAACATGTGGGCACATCTGCATTTATGCCCACTGACCACCGCTCCCAAACCATGACAAAATCCTCAAGTATGCGCTGTTCTTTTAGTCCATCCCAGCCCAGCCCATTCTTTTAATCACCTTCATATCTTAGCCTTGTCGCCAGATGTCCCATATGGTCTCCAGGATCGGATGCTCGCAAATTCTGTGTGGAAGTTTATTCCTGGGCACTCTAACCATTCCCCAACCATAGCAGGTTGCAGGCAGAGGTTGTCCAAGGCCAGCCATTGTTGGTCTTTCTGGGACCTGAGTTGGGGCAACAAGATTCTGAGTTGAGCTGCCTTATTGTAAAGTTTCATATCCGTGAGGCCCACTCCCCCTCTCTCCCTGGGTAAAGTCAGGACAGCCCTTGGAATTCTTGCCTTTTTCTCCTGCCAGAGGAACCTTAGGAGGGCACCCTTTATCTCCCCGAATAACGCCTCCGGAATCTTATTGGGAAACATTTGGAATGGTACAAGATCCTTGGGAGGACCACCATTTTCATAGCATTGAGATGACCCAACCATGGGATTGTTAACTTTTGCCACTTTGCCAGGTCAGCTTGTATTTTGGAGGGTAGTTAGGCATTAATCTCACGAGGAACCGCTGGACGCTGTTTCAAGCTAAGTACTTCATCGTGTCCAAATTGACCTCCAACCGTGGAGTGTAAACCTCCAGATTTCCCCATCTTTCCTTCTGTCTAGTGGGGACAGAACCGATTTGAATCTGTTCATTTTTAGTCCTGTCATAGAGCCATAGTGCTCAATCAATTGGAGCGTGGTTCCCTTATATGTAGCAACATATCGTCTGCATATAAGGCGACTTTGTAGTCTATCCCCCCACCAAAATTACTACCACCCCTGGGTCCTCTCTGATCCTTTGGGCGAGGGGTTCTATTGACCGAGCATACAGCGTCGGAGAGAGTGGATACCCCTGTCTGGTTCCCCACCAAAATGAGCACCAGCATGAGTACCCCCGTTTACCATTGCCGAATCCGTTGGAGATGCGTATACTGCCATACTCTTACGTCCTGTCCCCTTTCCTCCATACTGCATGGGCATCCCTCCTAGGAACGGGAGATGGAACCTTTTTCACCAGAAAAAATCTTCTTCCCCTTTTAATTTAGAGGCGCACAGGGGTGTGGCCCTGGGAGCATGTGCTAACCTGACACCGCCCACCGCCGCCACTCCTCAGTCCTCTTTTCCGCGTCGACGGGAACGGACCGCTTTCACCAGCACTCCTGGGTTTGGCTTTAGCCTTGGAATTCTACGCGCTCTTCCCCGGATTCTGTCTTTCTGTCTTTTTGTCTTTTTCTTCTAATCTTTAAACAGGCGTTTGTGTCCGTCTCTGTACCTCTGACCAAGGTCGAGCCCTTTGTTCCACTATTTTGGCGGGCTTCTCCACAGAAGCCCTCCAAATGGTGCCACTCTGTCTGGGTTCCACAGGAAGGGGTGGAGGGGGGAATTGGCAGCCTGGACTGCGTTGCCTTAGCAACCCAAGTCGCACTCTACTCTGATTGGCCCAGTGGTGAGCCACCCGGCTCACCACTTAGCATGTGTGATTGACAGCTAGGCTGATGAATGGGGGTTTTTCTGCATAAAAGCAGGGCCTTTGGGACTGGAACTTCAGAAGTCGCCACAGGACCTAAGAATCCGAAGAGGGAAGAAGCTAAGCCATCTGCAACGACGACACCACCGGTGAAGCCCTGCTGCAACTACCTCACCACTTTCCCGACGACAAGAAAAGATCTTCTGCTGGACGAGTCTTCTTCCCGTGACCTGGTGGGATCAACCAGTTCGCCCTTTTCGCCTTCCAAAGACATCTCTTGGTCCAATTGCCCGTGCCAAGCACCCAGGTGGCCGGATAGCCAAGCTCACCACTTTTGACCGCGAATAAAAGGACTGCACCTTTTAATCGGGAACTCTGCGGCTGGTTTCATCCCTGTGCAGTGCAACGACTCCACGGTCCCTCCTCGACGAGATCTTCTCTTCCCCTGGTCGGAACCACGTACTTCAACCACTGCCAGGAACAACTGCCCCCATTGGAGCTTCCTTTCTCTTTAAGGTACTGTGTCCTGCCTGGCCTCCCTTTCTACAGATTGCTAAAGGTGACCCTTAAATCCTTGGCTTCTAAAATGGGTTGGCTAAAGGCCTTCTAACTATATCTTTTGAATCCCACCCTCCCCCCAACCTCTTTTGAACACTCTGCAAAGACTTTCAGTGCACTTTAAACCGTGTGATCCTGGGCACATTTCGCTTTGCCCCATTCGAAGTGGGCCTGGCCTATGAACTTTGGCTCTACAGTATAACCTGCCTTTCTCCCCTTGCTCTGAATTCCTAAAAGTGTTGGGAACTGTTTTATTCTTCTGCTCTGCCTTTTTCTCTCCCTATAACTACATTATCAGAGTGCCATCTTGGTTAAGCGCTCACATCTGTTCTAACAAATAGTAGTGTTTTAACCCTGACTTGTCTGATAACTATTAAGGGAGGTGTGTATACTTTACCTGACTGTGTTTTAACTTGCTTTTGATTGAGAGTGCTAGTATATGCCATAAGGTGTGTTTTAAATAAATAATTATATACTTTTTATGCAAACCTCTGGTCAGTGTTTGTTTGCTCTACTGTGTTTTGGCCCTATTGTGTATACTCTGCATACTGCCCTACTCTTCTTGAGAGAAGTCTGACTGCTCAGCCACAGCTACCAGGTAAATCTGGGTTGTGCAGACTGCTACCAATTGGGTTTACTGGTTACTCCTGAAGTCTTAATCTTTTTGCAGTGTTCCCCAAAGGAACTGCACAGGATTCTGCCTAACAGACATGAAGTTCGAGCAAGTCCGGTCCTACGGGAGGGATGCCGACGAGGCGGACAAAGAGCGCAATGGTGGGGCCATCGAGGAGCAGCGGACCGCGGAGGAAACGGAGGTGCCCACGCCCCAGCCGTCGCTCCCATCGCAACCAATGCCTATGCCACAGGACAACTCGGGAGCAATCTTGATGGCTATCCAGACCCTGTGTATGGAGATAAGGACAAGGTTGCCCTTACCCCCAGTGGACGATCCAGCAGCACCTGGACCGTCGGGGAGCCCCCCCAAACAAGTGGAGGCAAATCCATCCTTCCCCTCCCTTCCAGCCTTCACCTCCATCCCCTCCACCGAGGGATGAGACGGGAACTGAGACGACAGGGACGGACGACGACGACGGTGGTGACGATGGGATGGATCTCCCATCACCCCCCCCCCCCAACAAAATAGGCTCCTTTCACACCATGATCGCTAGGGCATCAGAGCTTTTCCAGCTTTGCCTCTACCAACGACGAGAGGCTGTTAGGGAGAATTCTTATCTGATGGCTAATTTTCCTTACCTATAGAGTCCGCCAGCAGCTTTGCTGGATTTGAACGTTTTTTTTTCTCCTGCTAAGAGTGAGACTCTTTTTCCCACTCTTAGGCATTTTTGCTACGTGTATTCTAGGCTATTTTTGTGTTTAATGTCTATGTTTATTTCTCTCACCTCCATAGGAACCATCTTTACTCACATGTGTTACACAGCACCCTCCGTGCAGTGACACAGGGGTGTCGTAGCGACCCCCTGTTAGGGAGAATTCTCTCTTTAGGCTGAATTTCCTAACCTAGTGAGTCCCCCAGCAGCTTTGCTGGATTTCGGAGTTTGCTTTTTTCTCCTGCCAAGAGTGAGACTCTTTTTTTTCTCCCACTCTTGGACATGATTTATGGTGTTCCTTTGACTGTTAATGTGTTTTATGGGCTATGGGGTCCTTTACTCCATAGGGTCTCATGTGTTTTTATGATGTGTGTTACACCGCACCCTCCGTGCAGTAACACAGGGGTGTCATAGTGACACCCCACCATAGATTCCATACCCTGGGACTGACTACTGTCTCCCAGGACATGTAAAGTCACCATTGGCTTTACTAGTCCCAAATTATTAACAGAAACCAGTACAAACCATCATATTGTGGACGTACTTGTCGGGGCAATTCGATTGCCCCTGGGTCTGTTAGTCGAGGGGGCACGTCTCCGTTCCCCCTGATCGAGTTTTGGCTGGTGGCAGTGGATACTACTTTTTATATTCGACTGCGAATATATTCCTATGGGATTTTCCCATTGTTCGAGGCTACCAACTTTAATTATTTAATTCTCATAGCCTCGAACATACCGCCGGTTTATTTAATTAATATTAATTCGCCGGTTGGTATTTTTTGCCAAGACTCGATTCTAAAATGGCGTTTGTGTTCTCTTCTGTGACTCCAACCCAAGTCGAGCCCTTTGTTCCACTTTTTGGCAGGCTTCTCCACAGAAGCCTCCAAAAGAGGGCCACTCTGTCTGGGTACCACAGGGGGTGTGGGGGGGGGGGGTTTAGGCACCCTGGACTGAGTTACCTTGGTAACTCAAGTCGCACTCTTGTGTGATTGGCTCAAGTGGTGAGACGCCCGGCTCACCACTTAGCATGTTTGATTGACAGCTAGGCTGAGTGAATGGGGGTATGCTGCATAAAAGCAGGGCTTTGGGGACTGGAACTTCAGAAGTCGCCACAGGACCTGAGAATCCGACAAGGGAGAAGCTGAGCCGACCTACCATGACAACACCACCGGTGGAGCCCAGCGGAACCGACTCGCCACTTCCCGATGACAGAGAAGATCTCCTGACTGGAGAGGCTTCTTCCCCTCACTGGTGGGCACAACCAGTTTACCCTATTCACTGTGGCGTCCCTCAAGGCTCTTGTGTATCCCCTACGTTGTATAACGTATTCACCAAGCCCCTCTTCAATGTGCTCGACTATCTGGGTGTCTCCTACACCAACTATGCGGACGACACCCAGATACTCATTCCTATCACTGGTGATTACACAACCGACACTAAAGCATTGAATGATGTCTACCTGGTCATTCAGGCCTGGATGGCACATCACAAACTTTGCCTTAATGACAAAAAGACTGAGCTCTTATTACTAGGTTCAAGCCATTGTCTTAACAAATTAGACCAAGCCTACAAGTCCTTCACCATCAACGGCAACGATATCAAGGTCTCTAAAGACACTAAAACTTTAGGCGTCTATCTAGACTCTACGCGTTCCTTGAACAGACAAACGCAGTAAGGGCGGCATCGGCCTATATCTGCAAACTCATCACCGCCTGCAGACCCTTTCTAAACTCTCCTAACTGCATCACCCTCGCCAGAACACTCATTATGGCCAAAATTGACAACTGCAGTGCCCTCTACTTAGGGACCAGTCAGTCTAACCTCAATAAATTGCAAACTATACAAACAAAACAATGTCATAAGGGCAGCCTTAAACATCCCGAGACGATCCCATATCTCCACCGTCAGATCTGACTTACGATGGCTCCCGGTAAAACAAAGAATCGCCCTGAAAACTCTAGCCTTGACCCACAAATGCCTGAACAACAATGCCCCAACCTACCTATCCTCTCGCCTTACACTCCACACTTCCTCGCGACCCACCAGATCTGCCCAAACTCACAGCCTAACCCTGCCTAGATTCAAACTCCAAAAAGCAGGTGGTGTGAGCTTCCCTGTCCTAGCCTCCAAACTCTGGAACACTCTGCCGACTTCCATCAGAACTGAACCCTCGTTCCTAACTTTCAAGAACAACGCCAAATCTTGGCCGTTCTCTCATGATTTATGAGGCCCCTCACCTTACTCCGGCCTACCACGTGTAATTTAGGTCTATGTATTTACACTTCATAATGTATGCAATGTAATGTACTTGCATAATAACTTGTAAAGAGAGGCCCTGGCAATCAAACTGTATACACAAAAGGCCTTTGAAAACTGTATAAAGAACTTTAACGCTTGGGAAGATACCTTGCAGGGAAGTATACCGGGGAATCTGAAGAGCCCCATAAGAGTATTCCTGGCAAAGGAGTATACCAGGTAATCCACTAAAGAAGAAATGCAAACAAGAAGTCCTAGCAGTCAAAACTACCAGGGGTTTTGAGAACTGTGGTAGGATTCCTGGCAGGGGAGTTTACCACGCGATCCAACAGAAGTTGTAAAGAGAAGCTTAACAGTGATACAAAATACCTGTCCATTACACCAGGGAATCTGGAAAGTACACCAGCCAAATCTTGTTAAGTTTACGGAATAAGAACTTTGTGAATCCATTATAAAGACATTGGGCCTCATTACAAGTTTGGCAGTAGCCTTGCCGGTAAAACCGGCTAGCTGCCGCTATAAAATGCTCCCCATTCCCATTTGAGCCCTATAACGCTCAAATGGGAATGGGGGAGGTCAGATGCACCGGCTACATTCGTGAATGGTGCCTGTGCATCTGACATGGTTTGCTCGCGGGTGCTGTTCTGCCCGCTAGGTTACACCTGGCAGGCGGGAAGGCACCCGCGAGCAGAACTCGTAGCTTCCGGTCCGGTAACAACGGTACCTGCAACCTTACCGGTACCGTTGTTACCAGACTGGCAAATTTGGCATGAGGCCCATTGTTCAAGAAAGACACTTTTGCTATAAAGGCATTGATGGATGCTTTGAAAGATGTTGTGTGAACAAGTTTTCTGTATCCAGTGTAAAACCCCCAAGAAATAGTTGGATAAAGAGACATTCTTGTGATATAAAGGAACTGTTGTTTGAAAGAAACACTTTGGCCATCCTGTCTAAAATCTAGGGGTGGGGGAACTAACCTCTGGTTTCAAGGATTTCTCCTTGGAAAATAATTTTGGATTTGTTTTGTGTTTTTGATTATGAACACGTTTCACTAAACATATGTCTGAGGCATTTGCTCGTATCCTAAGTTGTTTGTTACTAACTACTCGACATAGACTGATTCTTAGTTTTAGTGTCTTAGCTAGGGAACCTCCTTTCTTAGGATAAGGCTAGCGAGGCGGTTTTCCAACCCATTTTCTTTCAATAACATTTCTGACAATGAGAATACTGCAACTTTGAGTCTGACTCTCATTTCTGACGCCTCACACCTTGCTCTGCGTTCTATTTATGGGCATATTGAACAGTCTATAAGACTATCAGTACTGGGAGACACACTCCTAAATTCTGTGTATTTTTTAAAGCTTCACACATCACCTGAAAGAAGTGGTCTCCAAGCTTTTTCACCCCTAGTCCACCTGAGCAGATTTTGGGCAGGCTGGGCCCCTCAACGTGCCAATTGGTGTGTAAGTTAGAAGCACCAGTAATTAATGCACTCTGTCAAATTATGACCAAAATGCAAGCACACATGTACTAAATGTTGATAAGTGTTGCACTTTATATTCTCAAATGAAATGGTAGAATCCTTTTTTTTGGTAATTTATATAAATATAGAGTACAAAACTATGAAAAAAAAGTAAACACTAGAGAGAAACTAAAAACACATTACATTTCTAAAATTTGATACAAAAAGTCCAACATCCTAATTAGGAACCAAATTTAATTATTGTTTAAAATTCTGATCCATAACGCTTCACCTAATGTCCCCCTAAACATTGACATGTTCTCGCTTTGAATCACAACAAGGGCTGAGTAATATAGATATAAATGTTTCAATGATTCTACCTGCTGAGAACAGAAGTGACAATTTGTCCTGGATTTATCAATATTTCTCCTCCTTCCTTACAATTCTCTTGTGGGGAACAAATTCAATTTAAATCTTAAAACATTTATAGGAAACTCTCTCGAAGGGTGCTTCTTTAAGTAGGGCACCATGACATTAAAAAGTTTTATCGCCCATGAGAAGTGATCATTGAAACATCGATATTCCAGAACTGCTGCCCTAGTAAAAACCTAAGCTGACCTGTACAGTTTCTGCTTAACCTTGGTGGGATTGTTAACAAACTTGTCAGCTGAGGATTCAATTTTCTCCAAAAGGACAGCCCAATACTCGTCCCATTCATTCAAAATCGCTCACAGTCCTTCACCCCACGTTAAATTTTAAAATACATAAAACGGGTCAGAAGGCAGAGATAATATTTTAGCATATAATCGAAGACTGCCCCATTCAATATTCGTTTTTACGGACAAAATGCCCAGTTCGAATCCGAGACCCACGAAAGGGACAGAACTGGGAAAACGGAAGACCCTCCTCCACATTTTCCCCTCCAATGACTGCCATGGATTCATCCCTTCAGGACTCTCAGCGCCAAAGATCGACCTTGGCAGTGCCTTCTGTTAATAGTATTTTAATAATGCGAGAGTGGAGTACCTTCCAAATGTATAGTCAAACTTTACCAGCTCCACTGTAGTAGCCATACGTTTTTCCTCCAAGTCCCGATATGGATGGGATAGTCCCCGGCTAGCATACAAGTAACTGCCCAGGTATTTTTACTGATTGACCACTTCCAGGCGTTGCCCCATTTGGACCTTAACCCCAATAAGCACCAAGATCTCTGATTTGCTACTGTTAATAGAGAGATCTAAATTCTCAAAGTATACATTAATAGCATTAAGTGCTCTCTGGAGGCCTATTGGGGTCAGGTTGCAGATGCAAATGTCATCCGCGTAGTTCAGGTGCTGTAGTCTCGTGGGCTCCAACAAAGCGGGATTGGTCCTCACCAGTGCCCACAGTCTACCATGTCTTTTATGTAAAAATGGAACAGAAATGGTGCGAGGACACATTCCTGCTGTAGCCCCCGATTGGTATCAATCCATCTTGTACACGCGCCCCCAGCGTCTAATCTGACCTTTATTTTTGTCCCTCTGTGCAGGGCCTCCAACTTTGTTACTAGGGGAAGGGGTCAGCCATTCACAATCAATTAATTCCACAAAAGTGCTTGGTTTACGTGATCGCACGCCTTGCTTATATCAAGAAAAGCCACATACGCTGAGCGATCTTGTCTTCTGACCTGTTTCGCAAATAGGGACAGTACAAAACTGATTCATGCTGTACCCACTCCCTTCTTAAAACCAGACTGGCAAAGGTCCAAGGCCCCAGAATTTGCTGGCCATAATTGAAGCTCTTTAAGTAATAGTCTTGCAAAAATCTTATTTGGGGCATGCAACAGGGAGATATGCCTATATCGCTGGGGCGAAGATCTATCCCTTCCCTTAATTAAAGATCAATACAATTGTTGCTTTGCCCCATGAGGCTGGGAACTGCCCATGGTGCAAAATGCCATCAAACGACGAGCCAAAAGATGTGACCAAAGTGGGACTTCAATGTTAAATTGGAAAGGCCATCTGGGCCCGGGGCATTGGACTTTTTACTTGTTCTAATCAGTGCAGCAATATCCTCAGTTTCCCAGGAGAGCGCACCCGTTCAATTAAGACAGACAAAATCCTTTAGAACTTTCAAGTCCCCTTTTACGGCAAAATGGTTTATCCAAATCTCCTCTGCTATAAAATGCGATTGGAGATATTTATCCAACCACTTTGAGTTTCTTAGTTGCCAGAATGAATTTCCATCCCTACTTAAGATGCAGCCCAACATTTTTTCTGCATCATTTAGCAGCATTACAAACCTGTGGCCTGTCACCCAGTTTTTAAATTTATTTTTCAGGGCCACAATCTTTCTCGAAACACTACCCTCATGACCGTTCTGTCTCTTTAGATCAGTCCTCTTTATATCAGCATGCAGTTGTTTTTGCTGGGAGCTAGCTTCTTTATCGAAGACATGCTTTGTTCCCAACTGTTTTGACTTCTTTGTTAAGGCAGCGGCAGGCATCAAGTCGCCCAGCACCGAATGCATTCCGGGGGCAAAACCCTGTGGGGAGCATACTCCACTATCACTACTACTTAGAAGATTACTAACCAGATGTTTGAATGGCACTGCAATATTTTGTGACCATTTAACTTCGCTATTGCGTGCTTTGATCTGAACAATCAGGAGAATCCCCAACAGGCGCCTGATTTAAAAGAGGGAGCTTACTAATCAACATACTGTGATCACTTTGTTCAGACCTCCTTACTTCCAAGCTCCCATTTGACTGGGAGAGTTCGGATGACATAAACATATAGTCAATGGTAGATTTTCCCATACTATTATGCCATGTAAACCCCTGGGGGACATCTCCAAGCATGTTACCATTAAGTGGTGTCAAACCCCATGCCTCCATTTCCTGATGAACCAGGATACCTCTATCCCATTTTAAGGTGGAGGTATTCACTCTATCTGGGGCAGATACCATCTAGATTCTGAGCATTCTGCGTTGAAGTCCCCCAATATTATCAACATTGCGCCCTCTTCTGGGATTTCACCCACCAGTAAGAAAGAGAGCCCTGCCAAAAAGTCCTCTGTATTGATGCTGTCAGGGTTCAGGTACACATTTATCAACACACATTTCTGTGATGCATCTGAATCCTTCAGCTTCCACTCCAAAATGGTCACTAACCTATCCCACATCTGCGATTTGATCTGCTGCATTTTAATACCCGTGCTGCATTTGATAGCAGTCAATGAACCCCCAAAGGGGCGACCCGCATACCACGTTGTGCTTGTAAAACCATCACCTCAAAACTTTGCATGATAGGGGTGTCCAGCAGTAGGGTCTCTTCAAAGCAAATTATGTCAAATGACCCGGATATAACCTGACTTCCTACAATATTTGCAAACCCTCTTGAATTCCATGACATTATCACGGTCTCCCTCTTTCAAATCTCCCTAGAAATCATCCTTGACAATCAAGTAATGACAATCTCCTCTCCGGACCACTGATAGCCCAATCCAGTTCTCTTGGGGATCTCCACCTACTCAACCTAGTGTAATCAGTTTCATGCCTACCCTCTCCCTTATCAAGTGTTCTTGCCCAGCCTTTGAAGCTCTGGCGCTGTTTATAGGGGCCCCCTTCTAAGACTTGGGATCTCAGATAAGAGAGACCAAATATAGTTTCTATTTAGAGGCACTTGGGGACTATCAAACGACTAAAATACTGACAGCCACCCCCTAAATGGCAGTAACCTGGTTAGAGTGACCCCTTGTTTTCCCCACTCTCATTTGAACCACCTTTGGAGGCTCCTGTGTATGGTTTGTGTTAGGGAGAATTCTCATTTACCTAGTGAGTCCCCCAGCAGCTTTGCTGGACTTCTGGAGTTTATTTTTTTCCACTTGGTAAGAGTGAGAGCTTTTCCCCCACTCTTACCTGTGTTTTGCTATGTGTTTCCATCTGTTTTTGTGATTGTGGACTCTGAAGTACACCACTTCAGTAGCCCCCTTCTTTCTGTGTGTCACACAGCACTTTCAGTGCCGTGGCACAGGGTTGTCTTTAAGACTTCCCTCTACTCCATTTCTGAGGTGACTACTGTCCCCCAGAAAAGGGTAAAGTTACCATTAACTTTACTTAGTCAATCTACCACAGAACCAGTACACCCCATCTTCCATGGAGTACTGGAAATGGTTAATTTGTATCCCTTTTTATCTGTACCTCCTAGAGCATTGTTTCGCTCTTTTAACATTTAGACTTGGCAGGTGGCAGTGGTATCTACCATAACTTTTCTACCGCGATTATATTAGATAAACGTGGTACTGTTCTTGGCTATTATAGTAGCCTCGAACATAAACCCGCTTGACCAAATCGTCTTTCTTTTGGCTCTGGTTGGGTTTATTCGCCATTTATTTTTGTTAAAGTCCTTCTTTTGTTTTACTTTGTGCAGCAAACTAGGTTCGCCTTCTTTGTTCACCGTCTTTTGGCAGGCTTTCTGTTCAGAAGCCCTCCACCAGGCGCCTGGGTGTCTAAGTGGGCTGAATGTGAGGGAGGGGTGTAGTCATCCCCTGCACAGGGTATCCTAGGAAACCCAAGTCGCACTTTGTCATGATTGATCAGGGTAGTTGTCCGGGCTGGACAACCCCCCTGCTGGGTGATTGACAGCCAGGCTGTGTGAATGGGGGTTTTTCACATAAAAGGCAGGTCTCTTGGGCTAGAAGTCAGAGAGTCGCCACTGGAACTACAAGGAACCGAAGAGAAGTGGAGAGAAGGACGGCTGCTGCAACTACCCCGTCCCGGTGAAGCCCTGCTGCAGTCCCGAGTTATCTTCCCTTGAACGACTTAGAGAAGTTCCAGTCCGGAGTCTTCTTCCCTTGAGCTTGGTGGGGATAACCAGCTCATCTTCTACAGCCAGAGGATCCTCTTCCTTGGTCAAAATCGCTGCACACTGCTGTAGTGGTCCGGATACCCTTCTGAAGAGCCTCTCCTGTTTTTAAGGAGCGCACCTTTTATTCCTTGTCGCTGCTGCCGGCTTCATCCCTGTGTGGTGCAGACCCCCTTCAGACGTCCTCCTTCACAACGAAGCTCCAGGAATCGTGGGTCTGCGGGAAACCAACAGGAACAACTGCCAAGGCACCAGTTGCACAACTGGAACAAGGTACTGTGTTCTGTTGAGGAAACTGGGTGAATCCCTTTTTCTACATTTCCAAGGTGTGCCCTTGTTCTCCCTCCTTCTTATAACTGTTGCTTCCGAACGTTGACAATATCCAGTTATTATTGGCTACATTGAATCTCGAACTGTCTGACCGTGTGATCTTCGGCAACTGGCCCCGGTGTCTTCCGGCCCTTTGACTTTTGAACTCCTGTCTGAGTGTTTCTTGATTCTGCTTGCCTAACCAAAATATTGCCTATGATTTTTGCCTCCAACTCCCTCTGGGTATTTCAAGTGCTAACTGTGTTTTTGCCCCGGTAGCATTTCATGTCACGGATGCGCGTTTGTTTAGTAGACCGAACTGTCAAAAAGTGATCGCAATCGTATTCGCGGTAACGTGTTTTTGTGCCTAACACTGGTTCATTCCAACACAGGGTACTTACCTTGAGACTTACAGTACAAAGTGAATTGGTTAGTTGTATTATATTTAACGTGTGTTGTGTTTATAACGAATGGTTTAAAAATAAATGTACTTATATTTTTATACCTGAAACCTTAAGTCAGTGTTTGCTTGAGTCACAGTAATTGTGGTCCCTTTGTGTAATCTCTGCTGCTGCTCATATACTCTTGAGATAAGCCTGGCTGCTCCGCCACTGCTACCAGTCTGACATAGTAGTACAGGCTTGTACCAAAGGTAAAACTTGTATTGCCACCTGTAGTCTTAATTGTGTGTAGTGGTCCTTAAGGGCACTGCACAGGATTCTGCCTAACAGTTTGGCTCAGGGAGTTCTTTATATTTCGGCTCCCCTGACCTTGTTTCTTCAATCAATCTTGGAACCGAAGGAGCATTATGTAATACACCATCAGGGAGTTTTATGTATTTCGGTTCACCAGACCCCATTACTTCACTCAGTCTTAGTGCGGCTGACACATTTTGTGTTACTCCCTTCCCCATAGATTTTACCGTAGGGGCTACTTTTGAGCCACTTCCATTTGTAAATATTGGGAACAAATTCAAGGACTTAGCCCTGCACTGGGAACTCGACACCAATGACTTTGAAGAGGGAGCTTGACTTCCCATATGACGCTGTAAAAGGGGCTCTCTTGTCTCACTCAAAGAGCAAGATTCGCCAAATCCTAAAGATGTTATAGCCCCTACACAGGGTTGGGTGTCACCCACTTGTTTATCCAGCAACACTTTTTCCATTAGATCGTCTTCGACAGGGTAGATAGAAATGTTGCTTAAGTCAGATGACGTCCCCCCCCTCATCCACAATCTTATTTTTTTCTTTATCCCCTAGTCTCAGTATTTTAACCCAGTTTGGGATTTTAACCCCTTAACCTGCTGGAGCCCCCTAGTTACCATGACCTTCACCTTCTTGAACTTGTCCTTCTTTGGGGCTGCGGATACGTTTTGTGCTGTTTGGACTGAATCCAACGTAAGGCAGAAGTTGTTCGGGAATTTCTGCGAGCCTCAATATTTTTTTTTGCAATACTTTCATTGATACACATCTCAAGACATTCAACAAACAAGAAATAAACACTTTCATAGTGAGGTACAGCTATTGAAACTCATTATATGCAGTTTGTCAGTATGCAATCGGCTAAGCTACTCCATTCACATGTGGCTTGTGCAGCAAGTTATCCTCCCTGAGCACACTTTAGCATGGTAAGATATACTGCAGCGCAGCGCAGGGTAGGTGCAGTGACGTAGGGTAGGTGCAGTGACATTATCTAGAGTACATTCCCCAGCTCCCCAGAGTATGACCCCGAGCGCTGGGATAGTAGGTAGGACACCAGAGGTCCCCATATGTTCTTAGGCCTGTTCTGTTGGCCACATAGTAAGCCATATTCTTTCATTGTCGCTAAGCCAGACCAAGTCCTTAAGCCATGCCTGTACTCCCGCAGGGGACGAGCCAGTCCATTTCAACAAAATGCATCTTCTAGGAACTATCATGCATGTTGTATGCAACTTTCAGTTTTGTTTTGGGATCGCAGCGAGCCAACCAAACCTACAACACATTGATTTGCAGGGTATATCGCACCCCAGCATTCTGGGGACTACCTCCACCACCCCCTTCCAGAAGTCCCGTAGCTTAGGGCATCCCCACACCATGTGAATAAAGTCAGCTGTTTCAGAGATACATCTCGAGCAGCTACCCGTCTTGTCACGGTTAAATAGATGGAGGCGTGCAGGGGCTAGGTACATCCTATGTAGGGTTTTGAATTCAATCAATTGTAAGTGTGTGTTGAATCCCCCACTGTGCGTGCGTTCGCATTGCATTGGCCATTGTTTCTCACTGAAGGGGCCCCCAGCATCCTCCTCCCATCGTCGACTACACTTCAGGGTCTCCCGGGGAGAATCACATTGGATTAGCCCATACAATGCGGAGATCACATATCTTACAGCAGGGGAGCACAATAGGAGTTTCAACAGCGGAAGTGCAGGTGGTTTTTCAGGGAACGATGGGGACCACTCACTAAACGCGGCTTGAATTCTAAAGTACTGCAATCTGCGTTGGAACGTTGGAACCCTACCCCCATCTTTGCCGAGAACTGCTCCTCGGTTACAAATGTTCTTCCAGGGTGTAAATCATCCATACTTTAAATCCCCGCCCCTTGCCGCTCCCAGGCAACAGCTCCATCAAATATTGGTGGTAGGCACTCAATATTCCATAAGTGAAGGCCCGGGTTGAAGGGGGATATCAACCCGCAGGCGTTTCAGGGTCCTGTTCCATGCATGCACTGTGCACGCCACTGCGTCGAATTTACATTAATCCGACATCCTCCTTGACACTATAGTCCCTTGCAGGTCGGACTGAGCATCTCTCTATGCTCACATGAGGATAACATCTGGCATCCAATAGGACACAAAGTATAGTTGTACTGCAAGGAAGTATAAATCCACGTCTGGTGCGCCAATGCCTCCTCTGCCCCAGGGGAGGACTAGGGTGTCCCAACTGACCCATGGGGTCAGCGGGTACCATGCCAGCTTAACTAGCTGGGCCTTCAACTCAGCGAAGTAGCCGACTCCCAGCCACATTGGAATATTCTGGAAGACATAAAGCAGTTTGGGGACCCCCAGCATTTTGGCCATTGCAATCCGGCTCAGAAGTTAGAGGGGGAATATACACCATCGCTCTACCTTTGATCTCAGAGCATTCAAATATCTTATGTGATTATCCTCCAAAAGCGTCCGGGCATCCCGGCTCACTCGCACCCCCAGATACATAACAGACTTTAGCTCCCATCTATACCCTTCAGTGTTGAGAGGCTTAACAGTGGATTTGTTTAGTGGGAACAAGATGGAATTTGACCAATTTATCCCGAGGCCAGATGCTCGCCCGAACTCCGCTATTTCCAGCGATTTGGTTTACAGATTGGACGCAGGGTCTTTGAAGTATAGTATCGCATCATCCACATATAGTGTAACCAATTCCTTAACCCTGCCCAGTGCCAGGCCCCTTCAAAGATGGAATTTTCATAGCCAGACCTCCAGCGGTTCAATCACCATTGCGAAGAGCAATGGCAATAGCGGACAGTCTTGTCTGGTTCCGCGGCCCAAGCTCAAGGCCCTGGATCTCTTGCCGTCGAGTCCTATTTACACGTTTGCTCTGGCATACAGCAGGCGTACCGCCTTCAGGTAGTACTCTGGAATGCCCACCTGGCACAACACCTCGAACAGGTAGCTCCACTCGACCAAGTCAAATGCTTTCTCCACGTCGAATAGAGTCGCCATTGCCTGCACCTTAGGATCTATCTGAGCCAGGATTGCAAAGAGCCTGCACAAGTTCATTGAGGTCGACCTCCAGGGATAGAGCCTGACTGGTCCGCATGGACAATAGTTGAGACGTGTGGGAGCAATCAGTCTGCTAATACCGTGGCAAAAAGTTTAGTATCTAGGTTAAGAAGGGAGATGGGGCGGTATGAGGAACAGTCCAGGGGGTCTTTCCCAGGCCTCAGGTTTAGAGTGATCACTGCCTTGCACA